>NC_142436.1:52570000-62570000 GCF_059453495.1 Arachis ipaensis
CAAGGTGGCGCCTAACTTGGAATTTCTCAAGTTAGGTGCCAGAACCACAAATTCTCCAAAGGCTTGCTGCCAAGGCAGCGCCTAACTTGGATTTTCCAAGTTAGGCACCAGGAACTAGAAAGGACTCTGAGACCAAGTTAGGCACCACAATCATGAAGTTAGGTGCCATGATGGATTTTTGCACTAAGTCAGGCGCCAGTTTTGACACAAGCCATGGTCCCCACGTCCAAATTTATGATGGCAACGAAGATATTATTTATTTTTTGATTAAAAATTTTATTTTAATTACAAATAGGAAAAGATATTATTTAGTTTTAGAAAATATATTTTACATTAATTAGGATTATATATAAAAGAGAAAAGAATCAGTCCTTCGGGCTCATCTCTTCTCTTCTCGAACCTCATTCCGCACTTTACAGTTTTACAGAATCCTTGTTTTCTCTGTGAAACATGAGCAACTAAACCTCGACTGTTAAGGTTAGGAGCTCTGTTTATTAATTCATGTATTGATTTTAATTTCAAGAATTGTTTTTGTTCTTCATCTTATGAATTTGGGTGGAACAGAAGTACGACCCTTATTCTAATTGAGTTATTGTAAAACTTGAAAAAGCAATTTACCTGAACAACAGCTTGAAAAAAAAATTCTCCTAAATCACTAATTATCTGGACTTAACGGGATACATGACATAAAATTCTCTTATATTTGGGTAATTAGGATTTCTGTGGCATATAAACTAGATTTGAACTTAACCCTCTAATTGGAATCAAGTGACCAAGGAATTGGCGGTTGATGAAGGTTAGAGGAGACTAAAAAAGTCTAAGGAATTAGGGTTTACTCACATATAGTTTGCCATGAATTAAATCTTGCATGATTAAAATAGTTGGTAAGAAATAGAAATCCGGAAGATAAACATCCCTGAAACCTTAACTGTTTTATTCATATATTCTTCACACCAGTTTACTGCTTGCTTTATTAATTTTCTAAATTTACTGTTTAATGCAATTGAGACCCCAACGCTCTTTTCTATTTGTCTAACTAAGTAAATCATGCAATCATTGTTGCTTGATCCATCAATCCTTGTGGGATCGACCCTCACTCACTTGAGGTATTACTTGGTACGACCCGTTGCACTTGTCGGTTAGTTTGTGGTATTCAAATTCCGCATCATTACCACATCCATTAAATGCATATGTAGTTTATCATATACAAATAAACTGACCAAATAATGCAATGTTATTGCATCCACTACAGGGGAATACGTTTCTTCATAATCTATACCAGCCCTTTGTGAAAAACCTTGTGCTACGAGTCGAGCTATGTAGCGTACAACTTCATTTTTCTCATTTCGTTTTCTCACAAATACCCATCGGTATCCAACAGTTTTTACATCTTCTGGTGTACAGACTACAGGTCCAAAGACTTCACGTTTTGCAAGTGAGTCTAGCTCAGCCTTCATGGCTTCTTCCAATTTTGGCCAATCATTTCTTTGTTGATATTCATCGACTGATCTTAACTCAAGATCCTTACTTTCATGCATGATATTTAATGCCACATTATATGCAAATATTTCATTGACAGTTGTTTTATTTCGGTCCCATTTCTCTCCTGTAAAGACATAATTTGTCGAGATCTCATCATTTTCACAATTTTTAAGTACCTAAACGTCTTCTAAAATTAAAACTATATTAGAATTTTAGACAACTGCAGGTGTCTTTACTATGTCTTTTTCAACAGGAATAGTATTTACCTCTTTTCTCTTTCGAGGATTTTTGTCTTTAGAACCGACAAGACTGCCACGCTTCTAGCGTGTATTTGCTTCGGTGGCAATTTGTCCAACTGGGACATCAATTCGAATTGGGACATTTTCTGCTGGTATATAAGATTTGGTTATCCTCTTTGTATCGGAAAATGCATCAAGCAATTCATTTGCTATTCTTTGCAAATGTATAATCTTTTGAACTTCTAGTTCACATTGCCCTGATCGAGGATCTAAATGCATCAACGATAATGTATTTCAAAGTTCTTTTTCAGGAAGCTTATTCTGTCCCCCTAATGTTGGAAATTTTGATTCATCAAAATGAAAATTTTCAAATCTGGCTTTAAATACATCTCCAGTTTGTATCTTAAGATACCTTTCTATAGAAGGAGAATCATATCCAACATATATCTCCAATTTTCTTTGGGGTCCCATTTTGGTGTGATTAGGTAATGCAATGAGAACATATATCGCACACCCGAATATTCTTATATAGAAAAGATTTGGCTGCTGGCCAAAAGCTAATTGCATAGGAGAGAACTTATGGTAACTCATTGGCCTTAAACGAATAAGTACTGTGGCATGTAAAATAGCATGCTCCCAAACCGAGGTTGGGAGATTTGTTCTCATAAGTAAGGGTCTAGCAATTAATTGGAGGCGTTTAATAAGTGATTCTGCTAACCCATTTTTTGTGTGAACATGAGCTACTGAATGTTCAACACTTATTTCATTAGCCATACAATAAGCATTAAAAGCTTGGGAAGTAAATTAACCAGCATTATTAAGACGAATTGCTTTTATTGAATTTTCTAGAAATTGTGCTTTTAATCGAATAATTTGAGTTAGTAATCTCGCAAACGCCAGGTTGCGAGAAGACAATAAACACACATGTGACCATCTCGAAGATGCGTCTATTAGGACTATAAAATATCTAAAAGATCCACATGGTGGATGAATAGGTCCACATATATTGCCTTGAATCCTTTCTAGGAATTCAGGGGACTCAAATCCAATCTTTACTAGTGATGGCTTTAAAATTAACTTTCCTTGAGAACATGCAGCACAACAAAATTCACTAGATTTAAGAATCTTTTGGTTCTTTAGTGAATGTCCATGGGAGTTTTCAATAATTCTCTGCATCATGGTTGTTCCCAGATGACCCAATTGATCATGCCAAGTTATGAATTCATTTGGGCTAGTAAACTTCTGGTTTACAATGGCATGTGATTCAATTACACTAATTTTGGTATAATATAACCCAGATGAAAGTGAGGGTAACTTTTCTAATATAACCTTTTTATTTGAATCATGAGTTGTGATACATAAGTACTCATGATTTTCCTCATTCATTGTCTCAATATGATATCCATTTCAGTGAATATATTTGAAACTCAATAAGTTTCTTAGAGACTTAGTAGACAATAGTACATTATTTATTATAAATTTTATTCCTCTGGGAAACAAAATTATAGCTCTTCCGGAGCCTTCTATCACATTGCCTGAACCAATAATAGTATTAACATATTCTTCTTTTGGCACAAGATGGGTAAAATATATATCATTTTTTGGAATGGTGTGCGAACTTGCACTATCCGCAAGGCATATATCTTCATTATATATCCTTGCCATTTTCTTCAAAGATAAATAATAATAAAATGAGTAGTAATACATGCACAGTCAAATTGAATTCTTGATTGGAATTATTTTTCTAAGAAACACTGTACATAATGTCATACACTAAAATTTTATTATTATCACTATTATTATCATTGTTATTTTTAAAACTTGGCACATTCAATGATTTCAAAACATAAACATTAATATTTCATTATTTTATATACATCATATTTGAAACTTAAATACATAGAAAATAAAACTTAACAATAAGTTTCTTACATTATTTATTTACATGAATACCAAACAATCTCACATATTAAACTATTCCATCATTGATCAAATGATCAATATTTTCTTCAGGATCTTCAAAGAAATTAGATACATCATAATGAGTG
Source organism: Arachis ipaensis (assembly GCF_059453495.1). Classification (NCBI taxonomy): domain Eukaryota; kingdom Viridiplantae; phylum Streptophyta; class Magnoliopsida; order Fabales; family Fabaceae; genus Arachis; species Arachis ipaensis. The sequence continues at coordinate 52,573,770 of NC_142436.1, forward strand.
CTGGAATTTTCAGCATCATTTAAAACGAAATTTGTTTCCTTTCCTTTATCATCCTTTTTTAAGGATGCTTGATAAAGATCGACTAGATGCCTTGGGGTACGACAGATACGTGACCAATGGCCCTTTCCACCACAATGGAAACACTTATCATCTGTTGATTTATTTTGCACATTGTTTCTTTCTTTATCCCACTTCTTGTGAGATCTTTTTTTGTGAACATAATTCTTCTTCCTTCCATAATTTTTCTTGCTACTAAAACCTTGCCATTTACCTCTTTGGGGTAATGATTTGCCGCTTTTGCTTCAAGAAATGGGGCGGCGCCAGCTGGGCATGCTTTATGATTCCTTAAAAGTAATTCATTGTTGTGTTCAGCAACAAGAAGGCAAGAAATCAACTCAGAATATCTTTTAAATCCTTTTTTTGATACTGCTGCTGCAGGAGCACATTCGAAGCATGGAAGTTGAGAAATTTTTCTCTAGCATGTCATTATCAGTTATCTTCTCCCCACATAATTTCATTTGTGAGGTGATTCGAAACATTGCTGAATTATATTCATTTATGGATTTAAAATCCTGTAGATGCAAGTACGTCCATTCATATCGGGCTTGGGGAAGTATCACCGTCTTTTGATGATTATACTTTTCTTCAAGGTCTTTCCACAGATTTGCAGGATCTTTTAATGTGAGATATTAATTTTTCAATCCTTCGTCAAGATGACGACGAAGAAAAATCATGGCTTTGGCTTTATCCTTCTGGGATGCACTATTTTCAACCTTAATGGTATCTCCAAGATCCATTGAATCAAGATGGATTTCAGCATCTAGTATCTATGATAAATAGTTATTTCCAGATATATCAAGAGCATTAAATTCAAGATAAGAGAGTTTCAATATAATGAAAATTTGTTACCTGAGTCTTCCTAAAATTTGATCAGAGTCTCGTGCTGATAACGTGTTGTGAAATAAATAAATAAATAAGGAAGATATAATATAAAATAAAGAAGTATAAATAGAAAAGTGGAGTATTGATATTTATGATAAACCCCAATTTTGTGGTTTATATTGTGTAGAGATTGGGGGTTTTTGTCAATGTTTTTCACACTTATTCATATAAATTGCATGGTTTTGTGTTCTATTCCTAATTTTGCTTCATGGTAGAAAACATGATTCTTTTGCCTTAAAAATGTCATATTTTGATCATCTTCTATTGCCATTAGATGCCGTGATATGTTTGTTGAGTGTTTCAGAGTTATAGGGCAAAGAATGGCCTAGAAGAGAGAGAGAAAGCATGCACAAGTGGAAGGAACATGAAGAATTGAGCTTTGGAGAATTGGCTGCGATACGCACGCGTGACCCACGTGCATGCGTGGGTGCAGGAAGCTGGGTATGGCGCGCGAGAGTGACGTATTCGCGTGGATTGGCGAATTCCCTACCGATGCGTACGCATGCTTGACGCGTACGCGTGGATTGCGAAACTCAGACGACGCGTACGCGTGACCCACGCGTACGCGAGACGAGCAGCACGTGACCTCATTAATAAAATCATGGCTGGCGATTTCTGAGGAGCTCCAGGCCCAAATTCAGTGGGATTCTGCATGGAAATGACTCAGGAATTCTAGAGGGAAAGGGGGGTCATTCATTACACACTTAGACATAATTTAGGCTAGTTTTTGGTTCTTATTCTTCTAGAGAGAGAAACCCTTATTCCTCTCTAGATCTAGTTTGATTTGATCTCCCTTTGTTGAATTCTGAATTGGATTTTGTTGATTTCTCGTTTTGATTACTTAATTTGAATTCTCTAGTATAATTTTGTTGAGAACTTGTGTTAGACTTATGTTTTCTTGTTATTTCCCATTTTCTACTCATTTTATGAACTTTGTGGATATTGAATTTCTAATGATACATTGATGTTATCCATAATTAATAGTGTTGTTTGAGTGGTTTTCTATTGATAATTGTTAGTGGGTACTTTTAATTTCCAATTTATTTGCAATTTGATCATGTCTTTTATTAATGCATACCATGTGTTTGATGAAATATTTCCTTTGATTATGGAGTAGTTTTCTTTACTCTTGGCCTAGGCTAAGAAAATTGGGTAAACTTGAGTCATTGGGTCTAATTGATTTGATGATTTGAGAACCCTTGGTGGTCAAGTTGATACCCATTGACACTAATCCACTACTAAGCCAATTGGTAGTTAGATTAGGACTTATGAGTTGAAATTGACCAAGCCATTTGACATACTTCAAGCTTAGGAGTAGGCATTACGTACTTAAAGCTTTTGGAAGTAGACTTAATGAGCTTGGTTCTTCATAATTGTCAAGATATGGTTATTAGACAAGGATGGTGACCCCAATTCCTATGCCTAGCCAAGAGTTCCTTTTATTATTCATATTTGAAAACCAAAAATTTCAATTGCATTAATTCTAGCTATAGTTACTTGCTTAGTTCTAGAGTAGAATTATATTGGATGTTCTCTTGTTAGTTTGAAATTGCTCATACCTTGCTTTAGTTACTTGAATTGGTTTCTTACACTTTAAGATTTCTTGCTTGTTAAGTCTAGTAGTTTAATTTCTTGATCATGACTCCCAACTCCGGAATTTTAACCAATGTTGATGCACATGTTTACCCATTCCTTGTGAGACGACCCGAGGTTTGAATACTTCGGTTTACTTTTATTGGGGTTGAACTTTGTGACAACCAATCTTTAAAATTTGATTTGAGGATCGATTATCGGTTTGGACTATACTATTAATGAAATCATTTTGTGAAATTCCGGACCGGTATAAATCCTTGTATCAAATTTTTGGCGCCGTTGCCGGGGAATGGTTGCAACATTTGCCTTGACATCGGTTATGTGAATATGTGAATAGTGTAAATAGTTTACTTGCTTTCAATACTTTGTTTGTCGTTTAGATTTCTTTTATGCATGTGCTATGACTCCTAAGTTTGATGACTCGGTCTCAACCGAACTCTAGCTTAGCCAAGCTTGACCTTGAGATTGAAAGAACTTTGTTGCACACTCGGCAAGCTGGACAGCGGTTGGACTATACATCTAGTACTTCGGCCTCTCTTGAGGAGCATACCGAATCACTAGACGAAACCGAGAGCGATTTGGAGTCCGCTACTTCCTATTCTTCTATTGGCACCACTAATACCTCTTTGCATCCTACAAGTGAACAATACATGGTGGAGCCACGCCGAATCACCTTGCATGAACAAGGGGCTCCGGATATTGGTACGCGGAATCGTGATTACACTTTAATTATGTAAAATTCATCGCTCTTTCTTTCCCTGGTACTGGCGCCAAAAACATGATGCCAAGACCATGGTTCACAACTCCGTGTAACTAACCAGCAAGTGCACTAGGTCGTCCAAGTAATACCTTACGTGAGTAAGGGTCGAATCCCACGGAGATTGTTGGTATGAAGCAAGCTATGGTCACCTTGCAAATCTCAGTTAGGCAGATATAAATTGATAATGATGTTTTCGAATAATAATTAATAGAATAGGGATAGAAATACTTATGTAATTCATTGGTGAGAATTTCAGATAAGCGAATAGAGATGCTTCTCGTTCCTCTAAACCTCTGCTTTCCTGCTATCTTCATCCAGTCAGTCTTACTCCTTTCCATGGCTGGCTTTATGTGATACATCACCATTGTCAACGGCTACTTTCGGTCATCTCTCGGGAAAATGATCCAATGCCCTGTCACGACACGGCTAATTGTTTGGAGGCATCACCCTTGTCAATGGCTTCATCTTATCCTCTCAGTGAAAATGATCAACGCACCCTGTCACGGCACGGCTATTCATCTGTCGGTTCTCGATCATGCTGGAATAAGATTTACTATCCTTTTGCGTCTGTCACTAACGCCCCGCAATCGCGAGTTTGGAGCTCGTCACAGTCATCCATTCATTGAATCCTACTCGGAATACCACAGACAAGGTTTAGACTTTCCAGATTCTCTTGAATGCCGCCATCATTCTAGCTTACACCACGAAGATTCTGGTTAGGAGATCTAAGAGATACTCATTCAGTCTAAGGTAGAACGGAAGTGGTTGTCAGGCACGCGTTCATAGGGAATGATGATGATTGTCACGTTCATCACATTCAGGTTGAAGTGCGAATGAATATCTTAGAAGCGAAATAAGATGAATTGAATAGAAAACAGTAGTACTTTGCATTAATCTTTGAGGAACAGCAGAGCTCCACACCTTAATCTATGGAGTGTAGAAACTCTACCGTTGAAAATACATAAGTGATAGTCCAGGCATGGCCGAGAGGCCAGCCCTCAAACGTGATCTAAGATAGCATACAACTGATCAAAGATTCTTAAAAAGACTAGTAAAAGGTCCTATTTATAATAAACTAGTCACTAGGGTTTACAGAAGTAAGTAATTGATGCATAAATCCACTTCCGGGGCCCACTTGGTGTGTGCTTGGGCTGAGCTTGAGTGTTGCACGTGTAGAGGTCCTTCTTGGAGTTGAACGCCAGTTTTTGTGCCAGTTTGGGCGTTCAACTCTGGTTTTGGATCCATTTCTGGCGCTGAACTCCAGAAAATCCATTTTGAGTGCAGGGAGGTCAGAATCCAACAGCATCAGCAGTCCTTTTTCAACCTCTGAATCTGATTTCTGCTCAAGTCCCTCAATTTCAGTCAGAAAATACCTGAAATCACAGAAAAACACACAATCCCATAGTAAAGTCCAGAAATGTGAATTTAACATAAAAACTAATGAAAACATCCCTAAAAGTAACTAGATCCTACTAAAAACATACTAAAAACAATGTCAAAAAGCGTATAAATTATCCGCTCATCACAACACCAAACTTAAATTGTTGCTTGTCCCCAAGCAACTGAAAATCAAATAGGATAAAAAGAAGAGAATATACTATAAATTCCAAACTATCAATGAAACATAGCTTCAATCAAATGAGCGGGACTTATAGCTTTTTGCCTTTTGAATAGTTTTGGCATCTCACTTTATCCATTGAGGTTCAGAATGATTGGCATCTATAGGAACTCAGAGTTCAGATAGTGTTATTGATTCTCCTAGTTCAGTATGATGATTCTTGAACACAGCTATTTCATGAGTCTTGGTCGTGGCCCTAAGCACTTTGTTTTCCAGTATTACCACCGGATACATAAATGCCACAGACACATAATTGGGTGAACCTTTTCAGATTGTGACTCAGCTTTGCTAAAGTCCCCAATTAGAGGTGTCCAGGGTTCTTAAGCACACTCTTTTTTTGCTTTGGACCTTGACTTTAACCGCTCAGTCTCAAGTTTTCACTTGACACCTACACGCCACAAGCACATGGTTAGGGACAGCTTGGTTTAGCCCCTTAAACCAGGATTTTATTCCTTTAGGCCCTCCTATCCACTGATGCTCAAAGCCTTGGGATCCTTTTTATTTGCCCTTGCCTTTTGGTTTTAAGGGTTATTGGCTTTTTGCTCTTGCCTCTTGGTTTTAAGAGCTTTGGCTTTTTCTGCTTGCTTTTTCTTTTTTTTCTTTCTATATTTTTTTTTCGCCCTTTTTTTTTCTGCAAGCTTTATTCTTTGCTGCTTTTTCTTGCTTCAAGAATCATTTTTATGATTTTTCAGATTATCAAATAACATGTTTCCTAGTCATCATTCTTTCAAGAGCCAACATATTTAACATTCTTAAACAACAACTTCAAAAGACATATGCACTGTTCAAGCATACATTCAGAAAACAAGAAGCATTGTCACCACATCAATATAATTAAGCTAAGTTCAAGGATAAATTCGAAACTCATGTACTTCTTGTTCTTTTGAATTAAAACATTTTTCATTTAAGAGAGGTGATGGATTCATAGGACATTTATAACTTTAAGACAAAGTTACTAACTACTAATGATCATGTAATGAAGACACAAACATGGACAAACACATAACATAGAAAACGAAAAACAGAGAAAGTAAGAACAAGGAATGAATCCACCTTAGTGATGGTGGCGTTTTCTTCTTGAGGAACCAATGATGTCCTTAAGCTCTTCTATGTCTCTTCCTTGTCTTTGTTGCTCCTCCCTCATTGCTTGTTGATCTTCTCTGATTTCATGGAGCATGATGGAGTGCTCTTGATGTTCCACCCTTAGTTGTCCCATATTGGAACTCAATTCTCCTAGGGAGGTGTTAATTTGCTCCCAATAGTTTTGTGGAGGAAAGTGCATTTGAGGCATCTCCGGGATCTCATGGTGATGAGCTTCATACGCCTCTTGAGCTCCATGAATGGGCTCTCTTGCTTGCTCCATCTTTTTCTTAGTGATGGGCTTGTCCTCTTTAATGAGGATATCTCCCTCTATGTCAATCCAGCCGAATTGCATAGGTGACAAATGAGGTGAGGAAAGGCTAACCTTGCCATAGTGGAGGACTTGTCAGCCACCTTGTAGAGTTCTTGAGGTATAATCTCATGAACTTCCACCTCTTCTCCAATCATGATGCTATGGATCATGATGGCCCGGTCTATAGTAACTTCAGACCGGTTGCTAGTGGGAATGATTGAGCATTGAATGAACTCCAACCATCCTCTAGCTACAGGCTTGAGGTCCAATCTTCTTAGTTGAACCGGCTTGCCTTTGGAGTCAATCTTCCATTGAGCTCCTTCTACACATATGTCCATAAGGACTTGGTCCAACCTTTGATTAAAGTTGACCCTTCTAGTGTAGGGGCGTTCATCTCCTTACATCATGGGCAAGTTAAACGCCAACCTCACATTCTCCGGACTAAAATCTAAGTATTTCCCCCGAACCATTGTAACATAGTTCTTTGGATCTGGGTTCTTACTTTGATCATGGTTCTTGGTGATCCATGCATTAGCATAGAACTCTTGAACTATTAGGATGCCGACTTGTTGGATGGGATTTGTTAGAGCTTCCCAACCTCTTCTTTGAATTTCATGTCGGATCTCCGGATACTCATTTCTTTTGAGTTTGAAAGGGACCTCGGGGATCACCTTCTTCTTGGCCACAACATCATAGAAGTGGTCTTGATGGGCTTTGGAGATGAACCTTTCCATCTTCCATGACTCGGATGTGGAAGCTTTTGTCTTCCCTTTCCCCTTTCTAGAGGATTCTCCGGTCTTAGGTGCCATCAATGGTAATGGAAAAACAAAAAGCTTATGCTTTTTCCACACCAAACTTAGAATTTTGCTCGCCCTCGAGCAATAAAAGAAAGAATAGATGAAGAAGAAGAAGAAATGGAGGAGAGGGAGAGTGGGGAGTGATTCGGCCAAGAAGGGTGTAGAGGGGTGTGTTGTGTGAATTTGATGAAGAATGGAGGGCTTTATATAGGGAAGGGAGGGGGGGAAAGGTTTCGGCCATATGGGTGGGTTTGGGTGGGAAATTGGTTTTGAATTTTTGAAGGTAGGTGGAGTTTATGAGGTAGGTTTATGGGGAAGAGTGGATGGATGTGAGTGGTGAAGAGGTGATGGGGAAGAGAGTTTGAGGTGATTGGTGAAGGGTTTTTGGGGAAGAGTGTTTATGGGGTTGTGTGAAAGAAAGTGGTGAGAAGAAGTGAGTGGAGGTAGGTGGGGATCTTGTGGGGTCCACAGATCCTGAGTGGATCCTGTGGGGTCCACAGATCCTGAGGTGTTCAAGGATTTACATCCCTGCACCCATTAGGCATGTAAAAATGCCTTTGCACACAACTCTGGGCGTTCAGCGCCAGGTGGGTGGCCATTTTGGGCGTTCAACGCCCATTTGTGTGCCATTTCTGGCGTTGAACGCCAGAACCATGCCTGTTCTGGCATTCAGCGCCCAGAAGCTGCCCATTTTGGGCGTTCAGCGCCAGAACCATGCTCTGTTCTGGCGCTGAACGCCAGATAGATGCTCCTCCAGGGTGTGATTTTTCTTCTACTGTTTTTGATTCCGTTTTCAATTATTATATTTATTTTGTGACTCCACATGATCATGAGCCTACAAAGACATATAACTAAGAAAAATATAGTTAGATAAATAAAAATTGGGTTGACTCCCAACAAGCGCTTCTTTAATGTCAATAGCTTGACAGTGGGCTCTCATGGAGCCTCACAGATGTGCAGAGCTTTGTTGAGACTCTCCAACACCAAACTTAGAGTTTGGATATGGGAGTTCAACACTAAACTTAGAGTTTGGTTGTGGCCTCCCAACACCAAACTTAGAGTTTGACTGTGGGGGCTCTGGTTGACTCTGCTTTGAAAGAAGCTTTTTCTGCTTCCTCTCCATGGTTGCAGAGGGAGATCCTTGAGTTTTAAACACAAGGGAGTCCTTATTCCATTGAAGGACTATTTCACCCCTGTCAACATCAATCACAGCTCTTGCTGTGGCCAGGAAAGGTCTTCCTAGGATGATGGATTCATCCTCTTCCTTTCCAGTATCCAGGACTATGAAATCAGCAGGGATGTAAAGGCCTTCAACCTTTACTAACACGTCCTCTACTTGTCCATAAGCCTGTTTTCTTGAACTGTCTGCCATCTCTAATGAGATTTTAGCAGCTTGCACCCCATAGATTCCCAGTTTCTCTATTACAGAGAGGGGCATGAGGTTTATTCCTGAACCAAGGTCACATAGAGCCTTAAAGATCATGGTGCCTATGGTAGAGGGTATTATGAACTTTCCAGGATCCTGTCTCTTCTGAGGCAATGTCAGTTGATCCAGATCACTTAGTTCATTGATGAACAAGGGAGGTTCAACTTCCCAAGTATCAATGCCAAATAGTTTGGCATTCAGCTTCATGATTGCACCAAGAAACTTGGCAGTTTTCTCTTCAGTAACATCCTCATTCTCTTCAGAAGAGGAATACTCATCAGAGCTCATGAAGGGCATAAGGAGGTTCAATGGAATCTCTATGGTCTCTAGATGAGCCTCAGAGTCCTTTGGTTCCTCAGAGGGAAGCTCCTTATTGATCACTGGACGTCTCAGGAGGTCTTCCTCCTTGGGATTCACGTCCTCCACTCCCCTTGTAGGTTCGGCCATGGTGCTTATGTCAATGGCCTTGCACTCTCCTTTTGGGTTCTCTTCTGTATTGCTTGGGAGAGTACTGGGAGGAATTTCAGTGATCCTTTTACTCAGCTGGCCCACTTGTGCTTCCAAATTTCTAATGGAAGATCTTGTTTCATTCATGAAACTTACAGTAGCCTTAGACAGATCAGAGACTAAGTTTGCCAAATTAGAAGTATTTTGTTCAGAGTTCTCTGTCTGTTGCTGAGTGGATGATGGAAAAGGTTTATTATTGCTAAACCTGTTTCTTCCACCATTATTAAAGCCTTGTTGAGGCTTTTGATCCTTCCATGAGAAATTTGGATGATTTCTCCATGATGAGTTATAGGTGTTTCCATAAGGTTCACCTAAATAATTTACCTCTGCTATTGCAGGGTTTTCAGGATCATAAGCTTCTTCTTCAGAAGATGCCTCTTGAGTACTGTTGGATGCAGCTTGCATTCCATGCAGACTCTGAGAGATCATATTGACTTGCTGAGTCAGTATTTTATTCTGAGCCAATATGGCATTCAGAGTATCAACTTCAAGAACTCCCTTCTTCATAGGCGTCCCATTGCTCACAGGATTCCTTTCAGAAGTGTACATGAACTGGTTATTAGCAACCATGTCAATGAGTTCTTGAGCTTCTGCAGGCGTTTTCTTTAGGTGAATGGATCCACCTGCAGAAGTGTCCAGTGACATCTTTGATATCTCAGATAAACCATCATAGAATATATCCAGGATGGTCCATTCTGAAAGCATGTCAGACGGACAGTCAGCTGTTTGTATCTTTCCCAAGCTTTATAGAGGGATTCACCATCTTTCTGTCTGAAGGTTTGAACATCAGCTCTAAGCTTGCTCAGCTTTTGAGGAGGAAAGTACTTGGCTAAGAAAGCCGTGACCAGCTTATCCCAAGAGTTCAGGCTGTCTTTGGGTTGAGAATCCAACCATAATCTAGCTCTGTCTCTTACGGCAAAAGGGAAAAGCATGAGTCTGTAGACTTCAGGATCTACTCCATTAGTCTTAACAGTATCACATATCTGCAAGAATTCAGTTTAGAATTGAAAAGGATCTTCAGATGGAAGTCCATGAAACTTGCAGTTCTGCTGCATCAGAGAAACTAATTGAGGTTTCAGCTCAAAGTTGTTTGCTCCAATGGCAGGAATGGAGATGCTTCTTCCATGTAAATTGGAATTAGGTGCAGTAAAGTCACCAAGCATCTTCCTTACATTATTATTATTTTCGGCTGCCATCTCCTCTTCCTATTCGAAAATTTCTGAAAGGTTATCTCTGGATTGTTGTAATTTAGCTTCTCTTAATTTTCTCTTCAGAGTCCTTTCAGGTTCTGGATCTGCTTCAACAAGAATATTCTTGTCCTTGCTCCTGCTCATATGACAAAGAAGAGGGCACAGAAAAAAATAATAATAATAATATGGATCTTTTATACCACAGTATAGGGATCCCTGTCTGAGTAGAAGAAGAGGGGGAGACAAAGAATGTAATATAATGGAAGAAACACAACTGTGAGGAGGGTTGAGATGTGAGATGAGATGTTAGTAGATGAATAAATAAATAGAATAAGATGGGAGAGGGAGAATTTTCGAAAATAATTTTTTGAAAAAGGGTTAGTGATTTTCGAAAATAGTTTTTGAAAAAGGTTAGTAATTTTCGAAAAATTTTGAAATCAAAGATAAAAATAATTAGTTAATTAAAAAGAAATTTTTGAAAAAGAGGGAAGATATTTTCTAAAATTAGAGAGAGAGAGAGTTAGTTAGATAGTTTTGAAAAAGTTAAGAAACAAACAAAAAGTTAGTTAGTTAGTTGAAACAAATTTTGAAAAGATAAGAAGTTAGGAAGTTGAAAAAGATATTTTGAAATTAGATTTTTGAAAAAGATAAGATGAGAAGATATTTTTGAAAAGATATGATAGAAATTAGTTTTTGAAAAAGATTTTATTTTTAAAATCACAATTAATGACTTGATTCATAAGAAATCACAAGATATGATTCTAGAACTCAATGTTTGAATCTTTCTTAACAAGCAAGTAACAAACTTGAAATTTTTGAATCAAAACATTAATTGTTATTGTTATTTTCGAAAATTTGGTATAAAAATAAGAAAAAGATTTTTGAAAAATATTTTTGGAATTTTCGAAAATAACTAAGAATTTTGAAAAAGATTTGATTTTTGAAAAAGATTTTGAAAAAGATAAGATTTTCAAATTGAAAATTTGATTTGACTCATGAGAAACAATTTGATTTTAAAAATTTTTGAAAAAGTCAATCCAAATTTTTGAATTTGATGAGAGAAAATGGGAAAGATATTTTTTTTGATTTTTTGAAATTTTTATGATGAGAGAGAAAAACATTAAAGAGATGCAATGCATGAAATTTTTAGATCAAAACATGTGATGCATGCAAGAATGCTATGAATGTCAAGATGAACACCAAGAACACTATGAATGTCAAGATGAACATCATAGACACAATTTTGAAAAATTTTTAATGCAAAGAAAACATGCAAGACACCAAACTTAGAATTCTTTAATGCTTAGACACTAAGAATTCAAGAATGCATATGAAAAACAAGAAAAGACACAAAACATACAAATGTAAAGATCAAGCAAGAAGACTTACCAAGAACAACTTGAAGATCATGAAGAACACTATGAATGCATGAATTTTCGAAAAATGCAAGATGCACATGCAATTGACACCAAACTTATAACATGACTCATGACTCAAACAAGAAACACAAAAAAAATATTTTTGATTTTTATGATTTTCTAATTTTTTTGGATTTTTATATCGAAAATTATATGAAAAAGAAAAAATAAGGATTCCAAAATTTTTAACATGAATTCCAAGAATCTTGCCATGTTTAGTCTAAAGCTTCAGTCCAGGAATTAGACATGGCTCATGAGCCAGCCAAGCTTTCAATGAAAGCTCCGGTCCAAAACACTAGACATGGCCAATGGCCAGCCAAGCTTTAGCATGTAAATCAGGAACAGTAGCAGGTGGATTAACAACAACTAGCTTGCTCTTGATAACAAATTGCTGCCTCAGTCCAAATAAATTTAGACATGGCTTTACAGACAGCCAGGCTTTACATGCTTTATGAAACACTAGAATTCATTCTTTAAAAATTTTGAATAATTTTTTTTCGAAAACAAAAAAAAAAATTTGAAAGATTTTTGAAAAATTTTTAAAAAGAAAATAAAAAGAAAATTACCTAATCTGAGCAACAGGATGAACCGTCAGTTGTCCATACTCGAACAATCCCCGGCAACGGCGCCAAAAACTTGGTACGCGGAATCGTGATTACACTTTAATTATGTAAAATTCATCGCTCTTTCTTTCCCTGGTACTGGCGCCAAAAACATGATGCCAAGACCATGGTTCACAACTCCGTGTAACTAACCAGCAAGTGCACTAGGTCGTCCAAGTAATACCTTACGTGAGTAAGGGTCGAATCCCACGGAGATTGTTGGTATGAAGCAAGCTATGGTCACCTTGCAAATCTCAGTTAGGCAGATATAAATTGATAATGGTGTTTTCGATAATAATTAATAGAATAGGGATAGAAATACTTATGTAATTCATTGGTGAGAATTTCAGATAAGCAAATAGAGATGCTTCTCGTTCCTCTAAACCTCTGCTTTCCTGCTATCTTCATCCAGTCAGTCTTACTCCTTTCCATGGCTGGCTTTATGTGATACATCACCATTGTCAACGGCTACTTTCGGTCATCTCTCGGGAAAATGATCCAATGCCTTGTCACGGCACGGCTAATCGTCTGGAGGCATCACCCTTGTCAATGGCTTCATCTTATCCTCTCAGTGAAAATGATCAACGCACCCTGTCATGGCACGGCTATTCATCTGTCGGTTCTCGATCATGCTGGAATAGGATTTACTATCCTTTTGCGTCTGTCACTAACGCCCCGCAATCGCGAGTTTGGAGCTCGTCACAGTCATCCATTCATTGAATCCTACTCGGAATACCACAGACAAGGTTTAGACTTTCTGGATTCTCTTGAATGCCGCCATCATTCTAGCTTACACCACGAAGATTCTGGTTAGGAGATCTAAGAGATACTCATTCAGTCTAAGGTAGAACGGAAGTAGTTGTCAGGCACGCGTTCATAGGGAATGATGATGATTGTCACGTTCATCACATTCAGGTTGAAGTGCGAATGAATATCTTAGAAGTGAAATAAGATGAATTGAATAGAAAACAGTAGTACTTTGCATTAATCTTTGAGGAACAGCAGAGCTCCACACCTTAATCTATGGAGTGTAGAAACTCTACCGTTGAAAATACATAAGTGATAGTCCAGGCATGGCCGAGAGGCCAGCCCTCAAACGTGATCTAAGATAACATACAACTGATCAAAGATTCTTAAAAAGACTAGTAAAAGGTCCTATTTATAATAAACTAGTCACTAGGGTTTACAGAAGTAAGTAATTGATGCATAAATCTACTTCCGGGGCCCACTTGGTGTGTGCTTGGGCTGAGCTTGAGTGTTGCACGTGTAGAGGTCCTTCTTGGAGTTGAACGCCAGTTTTTGTGCCAGTTTGGGCGTTCAACTCTGGTTTTGGATCCATTTCTGGCGCTGAACTCCAGAATTGGGCAGAGAGCTGGTGTTGAACGCCAGTTTACGTCATCTATTCTTGGCCAAAGTATGGACTATTATATATTTCTGGAAAGCCCTATATGTCGACTTTCCAATGCAATTGGAAGCACGCCATTTCGAGTTCTGTAGCTCCAGAAAATCCATTTTGAGTGCAGGGAGGTCAGAATCCAACAGCATCAGCAGTCCTTTTTCAACCTCTGAATCTGATTTCTGCTCAAGTCCCTCAATTTCAGTCAAAAAATACCTGAAATCACAGAAAAACACACAATCCCATAGTAAAGTCCAGAAATGTGAATTTAACATAAAAACTAATGAAAACATCCCTAAAAGTAACTAGATCATACTAAAAACATACTAAAAACATTGTCAAAAAGCGTATAAATTATCCGCTCATCAGATATCATACTTCAACTTTTGCAAGCAAGGTATCCCAATCTTGACCCAAACTTTGAGTTGAAGAATAGCTTGATAAATCTACTCCCCAAGTATCATGGGCTTCCGGGTCAAGACCCTATCCGATATATAAGAGATTTTCAAGTTGCTTGTTCTACGGCTCGAAGGCATGAGGTCGATGAGGTTGCCATTATGGTTTTTGCTTTCCCCTTATCTCTTGAGGGACAGGCTAAAACGTGGTTCTATTTCCAACCGGATGAGATTGTGACCAATTGGGATTTCTTGAGAAGAGAGTTTTTAGACAAGTTCTTTCCGCCGGAGAAGACCGACTACATCCGGAAAGAAATCTCGGGTATAATGCAAAAGGACCAAGAGAGCTTGTATGAGTATTGGACTAGATTCAAGAGGCTATTGGAATCTTGTACATACCATAGATTGGACACTCATTTTCTTATTAGTTATTTTACCGGAGGTCTTTGCGCAGAAGATAGAAGATTGCTCACCGCCGCTAGTGGTGGTTCCCTTTCCAAAAAAAGACGGCGGGAGAAGCTTGGAGCTTGATAAATGATGTTGCCGAGGCTACACAACATGTAAGAGTAAGGAGCAATCCCCTCAAGGGTGTGGTAGAAGCACCCCCTTCCGAAACAAGCTTAACCAAGGTGCTTGGGGATATGACTACTATCCTTACGGAGATGCACAAGGAACAAAAGGCATTCTATTCCATCCAAGCCCCACTCCAAGTCCCCCAACTTGAAGGTCCTCCTAGAATTTGTGGTTTGTACTCTAGCACCACACATTACACCGATCAATGCCACCAAATTCAAGAGGAGTATACCCTTGCCGTAGCCAATGTGAACTATAACAATCGTTCACCCTATCCCTCTCAAGGCCAAAATAACTACTTTCATGGCAATAACTCCAATCAAGGGTGGAGGGACAATGCACAAGGGAGCAATCAAAATCAAAGATGGAACAACTCTTCTTCTCACTACAACAACAACCACCAATCTTCATCCCAATACCACCATAGCAACAACAACCATCAAGCCAACTAAAATCACCACAACCAAGCATCCCATCAAAACTAAAACAACTATACCAAATACCAAGCACCACATCAAAGACAACAATTCAACCAATCCTCCTCCTCTTCTACCAACCAAGTTGCTGAACTTAGAGCGACTATAGAAAACATGAAGAGAACAACAAGGCTCAATTTAATGCCATGAGTGCTCAATTGGCCAATATCACCGAGATGATTTCAAAGTTGGCCTTGTCCTCCTCCAACAACCCCAACCAACCCTCAAGCTCTTCTAATCTTCCATCTCAACCCCTTCCAAATCCAAAAGGTGGTCTCAATGCCATCACTCTACGGTTAGGAACTACATTGGAGGAGATACCTCCTATGGTCATAGAAGATATTCATGAGAAGGAAGTGTTTGCTGAAGTTCCACATGAAGAAGAGGAGGTGGACACAAGGCATGATGAAGAAGAGATGAGCCTTAAGGAACCCAAGAGGAAGGCTATAGTAGATGAGTCCATTCCTATCCCATTTCCTTCCATGATAAAGAAGGCTAAGAAGATGCTGGAGTTTGATTTAAACATGCTTCAAGTATTCAAGAAGGTTGAGGTAACCATCCCACTTCTTGATGCCATTCAACAAATTTCGAAGTATGCAAAATTTTTAAAAGACTTGTGCACACACAAGGATAGGATAGGTGAGTTGGAGACATTGTCATTGGGTAGTTCCATTTCTTCATTAATGAAGCCTATTCCGGAAAAGTGTGGTGACCCTGGACCATGTTTGGTGTCTTGTCGTATTGGTGGAGTTGCTTTTCATGACTGTATGTGTGATCTAGGGGCTTGCGTGAGCATCATGCCACTTTCTATCTTTGCGCGATTGAATTTAGCTCCATTAAAGAGGTTGGCCGCAAAATTTGCCTTAGCCGACAAGAGTGTGGTCACCGTAGTAGGAATAGCGGAAGATGTACTTGTGGCGATCAAGGAATTAGTGTTTCCAGTTGATTTCTACATCCTTGAAATGCCTCTAACAGATAATAGAAGCTCTTCCTCTGTTTTGCTTGGTAGACCTTTCTTTAAGACCTCTAAATTCAAATTGGATGCCTTTACCGGCAATACTCCTTTGAGGTAGGAGACAAGACTATAAAGTTCAATTTGGAAGAAGCCATGAGACACCCACCCGAAGAGCATTCCGTTCTCCGATGTAATGTAATCGACGAGGTAGTAGCGAAGGTACGAAGATAGGATCACAACAAGTTGTGCTACCCTATTGTTGAAGAGACGGATGACCATGAGGGTGAACAAGAGAAAGTTGTTGAGAATGAACTCCATGAGCTTGATGAAAAGGAACCTCAACTTGAGGCAAAAAGTGAATTGAAGCCTCTTCCATCTCATTTGAAGTATGCATTCCTTGAGGACAAGCAAAAGTTTCCGGTAATCATCGCTAGTGAGCTTTCTAGCCAAGAAGAAGAGAAGCTCCTAGAGGTCCTAAGGAAGCACAAGAAAGGAATCGGTTGGAGCTTGGCCGACATTGTGAGGATTGACCTCCGCACATGTATGCATCATATTTTTCTCCAAGAGGGAGCTCGGCCAGTGAGACAACCCCAAAGAAGGCTCAACCCGATTATCCTAGATGTGGTGAAAAAGGAAGTCACAAGGCTACTTGATGCAGGTATTATATATCCGATTTCTGATAGTGAATGGGTGAGCCCGGTCCAAGTCGTCCCAAAGAAATCAGGAATCATTACGGTTAAGAAGGATGATGGTGAAGTGGTCACCACAAGAGTGCAAAATGCTTGGCGAGTATGCATTAATTATAGAAAGTTGAACGCCGCAACAAGGAAGGACCACTATCCTTTTCCCTTCATTGACCAGATGTTGGACTGACTGGCAGGTAAATCCCATTATTGCTTTCTTGATGGATTCACTGGCTACTTTCAGATACATATTGCTCCTGAGGATCAGGAAAAGACCACATTTACTTGTCCCTTTGGCACCTTTTCCTATAAAAGGATGCCATTTAAGCTATGTAATGAACCCGCCATTTTTCAGCGGTACATGACGAGTGTCTTTTCCAATCTTATGGAGACTTGTCTGGAAGTCTTTATGGATGATTTTAGCGTATATGGTACCTCTTTTGATAGTTGTTTGGAGAACTTGGCCAAAGTCTTGGAAAGATGTGTCAACACTAACCTTGTTCTCAATTTCGAAAAATATCACTTCATGGTGAGACAAGGTATAGTGTTAGGACACATAGTTTCTGACAAGGGCATTTCTGTGGACCCGGCCAAAGTCGATGTCATTACCAGTTTACCTCACCCCTCATTTGTGAGGGAGGTCCGTTCCTTTTTGGGGCATGAAGGATTCTACAGGCGCTTTATCAAGAATTTTAGCAAGATTACATTCCCATTGTCGCGCCTACTCCAAAAGAACATGAACTTTGAGTTTGATAGTGCTTGTGCGGATGCATTTAAGGAGTTAAGGAGAGCTCTTACCACAACACCAATTGTGAGGGGCCCTAACTGGACGCACCATTCGAAATCATGTGCGACGCATCAAATCATGTCCTAGGTGCCGCGCTTGCACAGTGCGATGGTAAACTCCCTTATATCATTGCTTATTCCTCAAAAACATTGGATGCGGCACAATCCAACTATACCACTACGGAGAAAGAGCTTCTAGCTATTGTTCATGCATTAGATAAATTCAGATCTTATTTGCTAGGGTCCAGAATTATGATATACACGGATCATGCAGCTTTAAAGTATTTGTTGACAAATAATGAGTCAAAACCTAGGCTCATACGTTGGATCTTGCTCTTGCAAGAATTTGACATTGAGATTAGGGATCGAAGTGGGTCTCAAAATTTGGTTGCGGATTATTTAAGCCGCCTTGAAAATCTTAAATATGACCTATTTCCGATTGATGACTCATTCCCTTTGGATAGTTTGCATGTTGTTTCGGATAGCTTTCCTTGGTTTGCACCTATGGCGAACTACTTGGTTGCTAAGATCTTCCCTCCCAATTTTTCTAAACATCAAAGGGACAAGTTGAGGAGTGATTCCAAATATTACATTTGGG
This sequence comes from Arachis ipaensis, assembly GCF_059453495.1. NCBI lineage: Eukaryota > Viridiplantae > Streptophyta > Magnoliopsida > Fabales > Fabaceae > Arachis > Arachis ipaensis. The sequence goes on from NC_142436.1 coordinate 52,591,878, forward strand.
ATGACCCCCACTTGTGGAAGAAAGGAGTAGACCAAGTAATTCAAAGATGTGTCTCGGAATCCGAAATCCAACCCATTCTTGAAGCCTACCATTCATCTGAGTGTGGTGGCTACTTTGGCCCACAACGGACGGCTAAAAAGGTTTTGGATTGTGGATTCTGGTGGCCAATCTTATTCAAGGATGCTAACCAATTCTGTGTGTCGTGTCATAAATGTCAGAAGTCGGGAAATGCATCACAAAAGGATGAAATGCCTCAACAACCAATGTTGTTCTGTGAAATATTTGATGTATGGGCATAGACTTTATGGGGCCATTTCCTAACTCAAGTGGTTATCTATATATTTTGTTGATGGTTGACTACGTATCAAAGTGGGTGGAAGCGATACCTACCCGCCTTGATGACGCTAATGCCGTGATTTCTTTCATTAGAAATAATATTGTGTGCCGCTATGGGTCGCCACGAGCAATCGTGAGCGACCAAGGTTTCCACTTTTGTAACACGAAGGTAGAAGCACTGCTCAAGAGCTATGGGATATTACATAAGGTTTTAACTACCTACCACCCCCAAATGAATGGGCAAGCGGAGGTGTCCAACTGAGATATTAAGCGAATTTTGGAGAAGGTGGTGAATCCAAAAAAGAAATACTGGAGCTCTCGGTTGGGAGATGCACTATGGGCATATAGGATGGCCTACAAGACCCTGTTAGGGATGAGTCCCTTTCGGATCATCTATGGCAAGGCATGCCACCTTCCGGTGCAGATTGAGCACAAAGCCTATTGGGCGGTCAAGCAGTGTAACATGGACATCACCAAGGCGGGTATAGCCAGAAAATTGCAACTAGAGGAGCTTGAGTGTCTTAGGATGGAGGCATATGAGAATGCTTGAATCTACAAGGAAAAGATGATGAGCGGATAATTTATACGCTTTTTGGCATTGTTTTTATGTAGTTTTTAGTATGATTTAGTTAGTTTTTAATATATTTTTATTAGTTTTTAAATAAAAATCACATTTCTGGACTTTACTATGAGTTTGTGTGTTTTTCTGTGATTTCAGGTAATTTCTAGCTAAAATTGAGGGACTTGAGCAAAAATCAGATTCAGAGGTTGAAGAAGGACTGCAGATGTTGTTGGATTCTGACCTCCCTGCACTCAAAGTGAATTTTTTGGAGCTACAGGAGTCCAAATGGCACACTCTCAATTGCGTTGGAAAGTAGACATCCAGGACTTTCCAGAAATATATAATAGTCTATACTTTGCTCGAGTTTAGACGATGCAAACTGGTGTTCAACGCCAGCTCTCTGCACTATTCTAGAGTTAAACGCCAGAAACAGGTTGCAAAGCAAAGTTAAATGCCATAAACAGGTTACAAACAGGCGTTTAACTACAAGGAAGACATCTACACATGAAAGCTTTAATGCTCAGCCCAAGCACACACCAAGTGGGCCCGGAAGTGGATTTCTGCATCAATTACTTATTTCTGTAACCCTAGTAACTAGTTTAGTATAAATAGAACTTTTTACTAGGGGAATCGGGGGATCTTTTGATCATTTTTAGATCTTTAGACCTCCATGGGAGGCTGGCCACTCGGCCATGTCTACTCTATTTTCACTTATGTATTTTCAACGGTAGAGTTTCTACACACCATAGATTAAGGTGTGGAGCTCTGCTGTTCCTCATGAATTAATGCAAAGTACTATTATTTTTCTATTCAACTCAAGCCTATTTCTTCTCTAAGATATTCATTCGCACACAAGAACATGATGAATGTAATGATTATGTGACGCTCATCACCATTCTCACTTATGAACGCGTGCCTGACAAACACTTCCGTTCTACATGAAAGCAAGCTTGAATGGATATCTCTTAGCCTCCTGATCTACAATCAGGGTCTTCGTGGTATAGGCTAGAATTATTGGCGGCCATTCTTGAGATCCGAAAAGTCTAAACCTTGTCTATGGTATTTCGAGTAGGATTTGGGAAGGGATGGCTGTGACGAACTTCAAACTCGCGAGTGCTGGGCGTAGCGACAGACGCAAAAGGATTACTGAATCCTATTCCAGTATGATCGAGAACCGACAGATGATTAGCCGTGCGGTGACAGCGCATTTTGGACCATTTTCACTGAGAGGACGGGAAGTAGCCATTGACAATGGTGATGTCCTACATAAAGCTTGCCATGGAAAGGAGTATGAAGGATTGGATGAAGACAGTAGGAAAGCAGAGGTTCAGAAGGAACAAAAGCATCTCCATACGCTTATCTGAAATTCTCACCAATGAATTACATAAATATTTCTATCCTATTTTATATTTTAATTATATTTTAATTATCAATTCACCATAACCATTTGAAATCCGCCTGAATGAGATTTATAAGGTGACCATAGATTGCTTTAAGCCGACAATCTCCATGGGATCGACCCTTACTCACGTAAGGTTTATTACTTGGACGACCCAGTGCACTTGCTGGTTAGTTGTGTGAAGTTGTGAAGAAGAATTAAGATTATGAATGTGCGTATTAAGTTTTCAGCGCCATTACCAAAGAATGAATGATCACGATTTTGCATACCAAGTTTTTGGCGCCGTTGCCGGGGAGGGAACGAACAACAATTTCGCATTTGTTTCCGGCAACAACAATGCCAAGTTTTTGGTCCGGCAACAACACCAAGTTTTTGGCGCCGTTGCCGGGGATTGTTCGAGTTTGGACAACTGACAGTTCATCTTGTTGCTCAGATTAGGTAATTTTATTTTAATTTTAAGCTTTTTATTTTTATTTTTATTTCTATTTTCGAAAAATTTTCAAAAAAAATATTTCTATAAAATAAATAAATTATTCTATGGCTTCAAAATTTTTAAGAATGAATTCTAGAGTTTCATGAGATATGTTGAAGCCTGGCTAGCTGTTAAGCCATGTCTAATCTTTTGGACCGAGGTTTTAACTATCTTGAGAAGAGCTTTTTTGTCTTTCTCAGCAATTTAGCTTTTGTATGTAATGATCTGCTAAAGCTTGGCTGGCCATTGGCCATGTCTAGTATTTTGGACCGGAGCTTTCACTGAAAGCTTGGCTGGCTAGTAAGCCATGTCTAATTCCTGGACTGGAGCTTTAGACTAACATTGCATGATTCCTGGAATTCTCATTAGAAATTTTGAAATCCTTATTTTTCTTTTTCCAATTAATTTTCGAAAAATCCAAAAAAATTAATAAAATCATAAAAACCAAAAAAAAAAAAATTTGATGTTTCTTGTTTGAGTCTTGTGTCAATTTTTGAGTTTGGTGTCAATTGCATGTTTTTAAAAATTGTGCATTTTTCGAAAACTCATGCATTATGTTCTTCATGATCTTCAAAGTTGTTCTTGATGATCTTCTTTGTTTGATCTTTACATTTTTATGTTTTGTGTCTTTTCTTGTTTTTCATATGCATTTTCAATTTGTTAGTGTCTAAAGTTTGAAAATTTCTAAGTTTGGTGTCTTGCATGTTTTTCTTTTCTTAAAAATTTTCAAAAATAAGTTCTTGGTGTTCATCTTGACATTCAAAGTGTTCTTGGTGTTCATCTTGACATTCAAAGTGTTCTTGCATGCATCATGTGTTTTGATTTATAATTTTCATGTTTTGAGTCTTTTGATTGTTTTTCTCTTTCTTCATTAAAAATTCAAAAATCAAAAAAATATCTTTCCCTTATTTTCTCATAAATTTTCGAAAATTTGACTTGACTTTTTCAAAACTTTTTAAAATTTAGTTGTTTCTTATGAGTCAAATCAAATTTTCAATTTAAAAATTCTATCTTTTTCATTTTTTCTTTCATAATTTCAAAATTTTCAAAATTTATTTTCAAAATCTTTTTCTTATTTCTATTTCATATTTTTGAAATTAATGCTAACAATTAATGTGATTGATTCAAAAATTTTAAGTTTGTTACTTGCCTAGTAAGAAAGGTTCAATCTTTAAATCTTAAAATCATATCTTTTTTGTTTCTTGTTAGTCAAGTAATCAACTTTAATTTTTAAAATCAAATATTTTTAAATTTCTTTTTCAAATCTTTTTCAAAATAAATTTCAATCACATCTTCTTCAAAATCAATTTCAAAATCTTTTCTAACTTCTTATCTTTTCAAAATTGATTTTCAAATCTTTTTCAATTAATCTTATCTTTTTGTTTGATTCTTATCTTTTTCAAAACTACCTAACTAATTTTCTCTCTCTAATTTTCGAAAATCACTAACCTCTTTTTCAAAATTTCTTTTCATTAACTAATTATTTTAAATTTTAATCTTAATTTTATTCCTTTTCATATTTTCGAATTTTAACTTTAATTTTAAATTAAAAACAAAAACAAAAACAAAAATATTCTTATTTTATTTTATTTAATTTTTGAATTCTTCTCTCTCTCACCACCTTCTATTTATTTATTTATCTACTAACACTTCTCTTCTACTCAAAATTTCGAACCCTCTCCCTCTTTCTGTGTTCAAATTCTTTTTCTTCTCTTCTACTCACATAAAGGAACCTCTCTACTGTGACAAAGAGGATCCCTATTATTTTCTGTTCCCTTCTTTTTCATATGAGCAGGAGCAAGGACAAGAACATTCTTGTTGAAGCAGATCCTGAACCTGAAAGGACTCTGAAGAAGAAACTAAGAGAAGCTAAAATACAACAATCCAGAGAAAACCTTACAGAGAATCTTGAAAAAGAAGTAATGGCCGAACCCAACAACAATGAAAGGAAGATGCTTGGTGACTTTACTGCACCAAATTCCAATTTATATGGAAGAAGCATCTCAATCCCTGCCATTGGAGCAAACAATTTTGAGCTAAAGCCTCAATTAGTTTCTCTGATGCAACAGAATTGCAAGTTTCATGGACTTCCATCAGAAGATCCTTTTCAGTTCTTAACTGAATTCTTGCAGATCTGTGATACTGTTAAGACCAATGGGGTTGATCCCGAGGTCTACAGGCTTATACTTTTCCTGTTTGCTGTAAGAGACAGAGCTAGAATATGGTTGGACTCTCAACCTAAGAATAGCCTGAACTCTTGGGATAAGCTGGTCACGGCTTTCTTAGCCAAGTTCTTTCCTCCTCAAAAGCTTAGCAAGCTTAGAGTGGATGTTCAAACCTTCAAATAGAAAGAAGGTGAATCCTTCTATGAAGCTTGGGAGAGATACAAGCAACTGACCAAAAAGTGTCCTTTTGACATGCTTTCAGAATGGACCATCCTGGATATATTCTATGATGGTCTGTCTGAATTATCAAAGATGTCATTGGACTATTCTGCAAGTGGATCCATTCACCTAAAGAAAATGCCTGCAGAAGCTCAGGAACTCATTGACATGGTTGCAAATAACCAGTTCATGTACACTTCTGAAAGGAATCCTGTGAGTAATGGGATGCCTCAGAGGAAGGGAGTTCTTGAAATTGATACTCTGAATGCCATATTGGCTCAGAATAAAATATTGACTTAGCAAGTCAATATGATTTCTCAGAGTCTGAATGGATTGCAAGTTGCATCCAACAGTACTCAAGAGGCATCTTCTGAAGAAGAAGCTTATGATCCTGAGAACCCTGCAATAGCAGAGGTGAATTACATGGGGGAACCCTATATAAATACCTATAATCCCTTATGGAGAAATCATCCAAATTTCTCATGGAAGGATCAACAAAAGCCTCAACAAGGCTTTAATAATGGTGGAAGAAACAGGTTTCGCAATAGCAAGCCTTTTTCATCATCCACTCAGCAACAGACAGAGAATTCTGAGCAAAATCCATCTAGCTTAGCAAATATAGTCTCTGATCTATCTAAGGCCACTTTAAGTTTCATGAATAAAACAAGGTCCTCCATTAGAAATTTGGAGGCACAAGTGGGCCAGCTGAGTAAAAGAGTCACTGAAACCCCTCCTAGTACTCTCCCAAGCAATACAGAAGAGAATCCAAAAAGAGAGTGCAAGGCCATTACCTTACTTGGTGTGGCCGAACCCAAAGAGGAGGAGGAGGACGTGAATCCTAGTGAGGAAGACCTCCTGGGACGTTCACTGACCAATAAGGAGTTTTCTTTTGAGGAACCAAAGGAATCTGAGGCTTATTTAGAGACCATAGAGATTCCATTGAACCTCCTTTTACCATTCATGAGCTCTGATGACTATTCATCTTCTGAAGAAGATGAAGACATTGCTGAAGAGCAAGTTGCTCAATATTTAGGAGCAATCATGAAGCTGAATGCCAAATTATTTGGTAATGAGACTTGGGAGGATGAACCTCCATTGCTCATCAAGGAACTAAATGCCTTGGTTCAGCAAACTCTACCTCAAAAGAAACAGGATCCTGGTAAATTCCTAATCCCTGTAACATAGGCACCATGACCTTTGAGAAGGCTCTATATGACCTGGGGTCAGGAATAAACTTAATGCCACTCTCTGTAATGGAGAAACTTAGGATCTTTGAGGTGCAAGCTACCAGAATCTCATTAGAGATGGCAGACAACTCAAGAAAACAGGCTTATAGACTAGTAGAGGACGTGCTAGTAAAGGTTGAAGGCCTTTACATCCCTGTTGATTTAATAATCCTAGACACTGGGAAGGATGGGGATGACTCCATCATCCTTGGAAGATCCTTCCTAGCCACAGCAAGAGCTGTGATTGATGTGGACAGAGGAGAATTGGTCCTTCAACTGAATGAGGACAACCTTGTGTTTAAAACTCAAGGATCTCCTTCTGTAACCATGGAGAGTAAGCATGAAAAGCTTCTCTCACTGCAGAGTCAACCAAAGCCCCCACAGTCAAACTTTAAGTTTGGTATTGGGAGGCCACAACCAAACTCTAAGTTTGGTGTTGAACCCCCACATTCAAATTCTAAGTTTGGTGTTGGGAGGTCCCAACAATGCTCTGAATATCTGTGAGGCTCCATAAGAGCTCACTGTCAAGCTATTGACTTTAAAGAAGCGCTTGTTAGGAGGCAACCCAATGTTATTTAATTATATCTATTTATTTTCTATTGTTATTTTATGTTTTTTTTAGGTTGATGATCATGTGGAGTCACAAAAACTACTGAAAAATAAAAAACAGAATAAAAAACAGCATAAAAAATAGCTCACCCTGTAGGAAGAGCTTACTGGCGTTTAAACGCCAGTAAGAAGCATCAAACTGGCGTTTAACGCCAGAAAGAAGCATCAAGCTGGCGTTAAATGCCAGAAACAAGTACCAGATTGGCGTTTAATACCAGAACAAAGCATGGAAGTGGCGTTAAACGCCAGAAACAGGCTACATTTGGGCGTTTAATGCCAAAAACAGGCAGCAGTCTGGCGTTAAACGCCAGTATTGCATACAAAGGGCATTTTGCATGCCTAATTAGAGTAGGGATGCTAAATTCTTGACCCCTCAGGATCTGTAGACCTCACAGGATCCCCACCTACCCTAACTCTCTCTCTTCACACCTTTTCATAACCCTCTTCCCTAAATACCCTTCACCAATTACCTCAATCACTCTTCCCCATCACCTCTTAGCCACTCACATCCCTCCACTCTTCCCCATAAACCCCACCTACCTCCAAAATTCAAACTCTTTTCCCTCCTAAACCCAACCCTAATGGCCAAACCCTAAACCTCCCCCACTCTCCTATATAAACCCCTCATTCTTTCTTCTTTTTTACCTAACACAACCCTTTCTTCTTCCCCTTGGCCGAATACACACATCTCTCCTTCTCCTCTATTTTTCTTCCTTTTCTCCTTCTTTCTTTCTTCTTTTGCTCGAGGACGAGCAAACATTTTAAGTTTGGTGTGGTAAAAGTATTGGTTTTTGTTTTTCCATAACCATTAATGGCACCTAAGGCCAGAGAAACCTCAAGAAAGAGGAAAGGGAAGGCAATTACTTCCACCTCTGAGTCATGGGAGATGGAGAGATTCATCTCAAAGGTCCATCAAGACCACTTCTATGAAGTTTTGGCCAAGAAGAAAGTGATCCCTGAGGTTCCTTTCAAGCTCAAAAAGAGCGAATATCCAGAGATCCGACAAGAGATTAGAAGAAGAGGATGGGAAGTTCTCTCTAATCATATTCAACAAGTCGGGATCTTAATGGTTCAAGAGTTCTATGCAAATGCATGGATTACTAGGAACCATGATCAAAGTGTGAACCCGAATCCAAAGAATTGGCTTACCATGGTTCGGGGAAAATACTTAGATTTCAGTCTGGAAAATGTAAAGTTGGCGTTCAACTTGCCAATGATGCAAGAAAACGTACGCCCCTACACTAGAAGGGTCAACTTTGATCAAAGGTTGGACCAAGTCCTCATGGACATATGTGTGGAAGGAGCTTAATGGAAAGTTGACTCAAGAGGCAAGCCGGTTCAATTGAGAAGACCGGACCTTAAGCCTGTAGCTAGAGGATGGTTGGAGTTCATCCAACGCTCAATTATTCCTACTAGCAACCGGTCTGAAGTTACTGTAGACCGGGCCATCATGGTCCATAGTATCATGATTGGGGAGGAAGTGGAAGTTCATGAGATTATACCTCAAGAACTCTATAAGGTGGCTAACAAGTCTTCCACTTTGGCAAGGTTAGCCTTTCCTCACCTTATTTACCACCTCTGCAATTCGGCTGGAATTGACATAGAGGGAGACATCCTCATTGATGAGGACAAGCCCATCACTAAGAAAAATATGGAACAAACAAGAGATCATGGACCTCAACAAGAGCATGAGGAAATTCCTCACCATGAAATCCCTGAGATGCCTCAAGGGATGCACTTCCCTCCACAAAACTATTGGGAGCAAATCAACACTTCCCTAGGAGAATTAAGTTCCAACATGGGACAACTAAGGATGGAGCACCAAGAGCACTCCATCATCCTCCATGAGATTAGAGAAGATCAAAGAGCTATGAGGGAGGAGCAACAAAGACAAGGAAGAGACATAGAGGAGCTCAAGAGTACCATTGGTTCTTCAAGAAGAGGAAGATGCCACCCTCACTAAGGTGGACCCGTTCCTTAATCTCCTTGTTCTTATTTTCCTGTTTTTCGTTTACTATGCTTCATGTTTATTTATGTTTGTGTCTTTATTACATGATCATTAGTGTTTAAGTATCTATGTCTTAAAGCTATGAATGTCCTATGAATCCATCACCTCTCTTAATTGAAAACTGTTCTAAAAACAAAAGAACAAGAAGTACATGGTTTTGAATTCATCCTTGAAACTAGTTTAATTATTTTGATGTGGTGACAATACTTTTTGTTTTCTGAATGAATTCTTGAACAGTGCATATGTCTTTTGATATTGTGGTTTATGAATGTTAAATATGTTGGCTCTTGAAAGAATGATGAAAAAGGAGAAATGTTATTGATAATTTGAAAAATCATAAAATTGATTCTTGAAGCAAGAAAAAGCAGTGAATACAAAAGCTTGCGAAGAAAAAAAGAGAAGAGAAAAGAAAAATGGCGAAAAAAAATAAAAAAAAAGAAAAAGCAAGCAGAAAAAGCCAGAAGCTCTTTAAACCAAAAGGCAAGAGCAAAAAGCCAATAACCCTTTATACCAAAGGGCAAGGGTAATAAAAAGGATCCAAGGCTTTGAGCATCAGTGGATAGGAGGGCCTAAAGGAATAAAATCCTGGCCTAAGCGGCTAAACCAAGTTGTCCCTAACCATGTGCTTGTGGCGTGAAGGTGTCAAGTGAAAACTTGAGACTGAGTGGTTAAAGTCAAGGTCCAAAGCAAAAAAAGAGTGTGCTTAAGAACTCTGGACACCTCTAATTGGGGACTTTAGCAAAGCTGAGTCACAATCTGAAAATGTTCACCCAGTTATGTGTCTGTGGCATGTATGTATCCAGTGGTAATACTGGAAAACAGAGTGCTTAGGGCCACGGCCAAGACTCATAAAGTAGCTGTGTTCAAGAATCAACATACTGAACTAGGAGAATCAATAACACTATCTAAAATATAAGTTCCTATAGATGCTAATCATTCTGAACTTCAATGGATAAAGTGAGATACCAAAACTATTCAAGAGGCAAAAAGCTACTAGTCCCGCTCATCTGATTGGAGCTAAGTTTAATTGATATTTTGGAATTTATAGTATATTCTCTTCTTTTTATCCTATTTGATTTTTAGTTTCTTGGGGACAAGCAACAATTTAAGTTTGATGTTGTGATGAGCGGATAATTTATACGCTTTTTGGCATTGTTTTTATGTAGTTTTTAGTATGATTTAGTTAGTTTCTAATACATTTTTATTAGTTTTTAAATAAAAATCACATTTCTCGACTTTACTATGAGTTTGTGTGTTTTTCTGTGATTTCAGGTAATTTCTGGCTGAAATTGAGGGACTTGAGCAAAAATCAGATTCAGAGGTTGAAGAAGGATTGCAGATGCTGTTGGATTCTGACCTCCCTGCACTCAAAGTGAATTTTTTGGAGTTAAAGGAGTCCCAATGGCGCGGTCTCAATTGCATTGGAAAGTAGACATCCAGGGCTTTCCAGCAATATATAATAGTCCATACTTTACCCGAGTTTAGACGATGCAAAATGGCGTTCAATGCCAGCTCTCTGCCCTATTCTGGAGTTAAACGCCAGAAACAGGTTGCAAAGCAGAGTTAAACGCCAGAAACAGGTTACAAACAGGCGTTTAACTCCAAGGAAGACCTCTACACATGAAAGCTTCAATGCTCAGCCCAAGAACACACCAAGTGGGCCCGGAAGTGGATTTCTGCATCAATTACTTATTTCTGTAACCCTAGTAACTAGTTTAGTATAAATAGAACTTTTTACTAGGGGAATCGGGGGATCTTTTGATCATTTTTAGATCTTTAGACCTCCATGGGAGGCTGGCCACTCGGCCATGTCTACCCTATTTTCACTTATGTATTTTCAACGGTAGAGTTTCTACACACCATAGATTAAGCTGTGGAGCTCTGTTGTTCCTCATGAATTAATGCAAAGTACTATTGTTTTTCTATTCAATTCAAGCCTATTTCTTTTCTAAGATATTCATTCACACACAAGAACATGATGAATGTGATGATTATGTGACGCTTATCACCATTCTCACTTATGAACGCGTGCCTGACAAACACTTCCGTTCTACATGAAAGCAAGCTTGAATGCATATCTCTTAGCCTTCTGATCTACGATCAGGGTCTTCGTGGTATAGGCTAGAATTATTGGCGGCCATTCTTGAGATCCGGAAAGTCTAAACTTTGTCTGTGGTATTCCGAGTAGGATCTGGGAAGGGATGGCTATGACGAACTTCAAACTCGCAAGTGTTGGGCGTAGTGACAGACGCAAAAGAATTACTGAATCATATTCCAGTATGATCGAGAACCGACAGATTATTAGCCGTGCAGTGACAACGCATTTTGGACCATTTTCACTGAGAGGATGGGAAGTAGCCATTGACAACGGTGATGCCCTACATAAAGCTTGTCTTGGAAAGGAGTATGAAGGATTGGATGAAGACAGTAGGAAAGCAGAGGTTCAGAAGGAACAAAAGCATCTCCATACGCTTATCTGAAATTCTCACCAATGAATTACATAAGTATTTCTATCCTATTTTATATTTTAATTATCAATTCACCATAACCATTTGAAATCCGCCTGAATGAGATTTACAAGGTGACCATAGATTGCTTCAAGCGGACAATCTCCGTGGGATCGACCCTTACTCACGTAAGGTTTATTACTTGGACGACCCAGTGCACTTGCTGGTTAGTTGTGCGAAGTTGTGAAGAAGAATTAAGATTATGAACGTGCGTATTAAGTTTTTAGCGCCGTTACCAAGGAATGAACGATCACGATTTTGCATACCAAAAGACTAAGGCATTTCATCATCACCATATCCGAAAGAAGGATTTTCAAGAAGGTGAGAAGTTCTCCTCTACAACTCGAGGCTCAGATTCATGCCTGGGAAGCTCCGTTCAAGATGAGAAGGACCCTTCAGAGTAAATGAGGTAAAGCCCTATGGTGTAGTAGAATTATTTGACCCTCAAAGTGAGACAACTTTGAAGGTGAATGGACACAGAGTGAAGAAGTACCATGGCTACAAATTACCAAGGGAAGTTGAGGTGTTTCTGCTTGAGGATGCACTAAAAGGAGAGGAAGCTTAAGCGCATGATCGTCCAACTTAAGGACGTTAAAGAAAAGTGCTTGGTGGGAGACACCCCACTATGATAAGATCTTTCTTGTGTATACTTTCTTGCTTCTAGCTTTAGATTCTTGTGAATTTTGTGATTTCTTGGTGTTGTTGAGTTTGCTTAGGTAGGTTAGCTTTTGTTGATTTTGTTGAATTGTTAGGATATTCATGTAGATTTCATCAATCTTGGTATGGATAAATTGATAAGGTTAGAGAAAATGTTTTATTTTGAGTAAGTGCATGAATTTGTGAGTGTTTTCTTGACTACCTAGCTTGACTGCCTGCCAAGAATGTGTTTAAACTGCTTTTTTGCATGTTGTAAAAAAAAAGGGGGGGGGGGGCATCCACGCGCAAGCGTGCCTCACGCGTACGCGTGGATGCATTTTTCGCAGCCCATAGTACTAGAACCCGAGAGTTGTGCCTCCAGTGTGCCCACTTTGTTCTTGGGGCACAACCATGACCCACGCGCAAGCGTGCCTGGCGCCTATGCGCCCCCTACAAATTCGCAAACCCCATGCATAGGCGACGCGTACGCGTCGGCTGCAAATTTTGGCCACTCTGGTACAAAACTCCAGAGAGTTATGCCCCCTTTATGCCAAAACTGTGCCAGGCAACCCACGCGTAAGCGTGGGCGACGCGTACGCGTCATTCGCCAATTTAAAATCCACGCATGAGCGTGATAGACGCGTACACGTCGATTCTGCTGCACGCCACTTCCGGGCCAAAAACCAGAGAGTTATGCCTGCTCTGTGCCCACTTCGTGACTGGACACAACCCCACCCACGCGTGCGCGTCACCTGACGCATACGCGTCCCTTCGCTTCCTTGCAACCCATGCGTACGCGTGGGAGACGCTTACGCGTCGCCTTCAATTACGCGTGGCGTGCGCGCACGCGTCACAACCTGGACGCAAGTAATGAACATGCGCGTCCTATTTCATCTTTTGTTTTCAACTCCCTTCTTCCACTCTCATTCTTCCATCCATTCTCTTCCTCCATCTTCCCCCATCACCTTATTACCTTATCTCCGGCCACCGCCGCTCTGCCGGCGACCACCACCACCTCTGGTGGGCCCATACTTTCTCTCTCCTCTTTTTCTCTTTACTCTTATTCCATCTCTTTTACCCACACTCCATCTTGCTCTTCTTCTTCTCAAGGTTCATCCCTACTCTTTCTTTTTGTCTCCTATTCTACATTTTCCCTCTCTTAGTAGTTGCATTTAATTTTTCTTTCTCTCTTCTTAGTTGCATTTTTCTTGATTAGTTCTTGCTTGGTTGCTTTCTTTCTTTTCATATTTGCATGGGTGTTTAACTTTGGATTTCTCTTGCTTTGATGGATCATTTTTATGTTTCTTGATTCCTTTATGACTATGTGGTGTGTGTAGTTGATTGGTATTTCTTTTGGGATTTTACATGGTTGATTTCTTCATAATTGTCCATTGTTTGAATATTGCACGCCAAATGTTTGATGAAAGGCACATACACCATTTTAGTTCAATTTTGACCTTGTGCTTTTAACTTGGTGCCTCTTCTTCATACACTTACCTTTCTTTGTGTGTGTTGAGCCTATTTTGCTTCATGTTTACTATTCTTATGCTCATTCCCATTACTTGCTTCCATATTAGTGTTGATGCTTGAGTTTATCCTTCTCATGCCTTTTGCATGCTTTACTCACTCTTGCATCACATGCTAAGTGTTATGACACTTGATTCTGTTAGTGTCTTAATCGCATGTTGCAGCTGTCATGTCCTCAAGACGCACCATTCCGTTCATACTTTTCACTTGCATGTTATTTTTCTAAATGTTGATTATTTGGGTTTAATGTTCTCCCCTCCCTTCCCTTTTTAGGATGGCCACCAAGAAATGCAAGGAGAAGGCATCGAAGAAACCAGCCATAAAAAGGGAACCCTAAACCTCAACATCCAAGGCACGTCCCAGTTTGGGCGCTAAGCCCCTCTCAAAGAAGGCGAAGGAAAACGTTCATGTTGACGAACAAGAGAAGAGCGAACCGGCAAGGGACCCCACAAGGTTCCCTAACCGTTACTGTGAGCTCATGTTTTCCGCCATAGTTGAGAGGAACTATCATTCCGAGCACCTACTTGCTCCCCGGGACCACATTGCTCCATGTGTGCTACCCCGCGTTGAGCAGAGAGGATGGGGGTTTCTATTGCGCAAACCATAGGAGACGAACCTCTTGTGGGTGGTGGAATTCTACACCAATTACCACACTCCGTCTCTTCAGTCGGTCTACGTGCGCCGGAAGCAAGTCCCAATTTCAGAAGAGGCTATTCAGCGAGTGCTTCATATTCCGCCGGTACCGGAGGATATGGATGGTTACCAAGAGGTCCTACGTCAGCGGCTTGAATTTGGGTTTGATTGGGACTCGATCCTTCGAGTCATTGCCGAACCAGAGGCATTTTGGACCCAAGGAAGACTCAGGATGTGGCCTAAGTGCATTGACGCCCGCCACCTTACTGTGGAGGCCCGCGCATGGGCCCAGATCTTATCTCATTACGTGCTTCCGAGCACCCATAAGTCATCCTTCACAGCGGAACTCGCCCTCCTTGTTTGGTGCATTCTCACGGAGAAGCCGGTCAGCATCCCTCTCCTCATTCGACAAGCGATGGGTCGAGTCCATGCCAAGGGTAATCTACCGGTTCTTGCTTTGGTATCAGATTTAGTTGCCGGTGTTGGTGTCCCTTGTGAGGCTAAGGACATGAAAGCCATAATTCTGACAAAGGGCCATGTTGTCCCGAGCGGAAGATATCTTCAGCCTCCCATGGACACCACGAGCTATGACAAAGCCCCTCATTCCGCCATTCCTACCCCTTCGTCCGCACCACCAAAGTCAACCCATCAATTGCTTGTAGAGCTTTATGAGAAGATAAATCGCTATGAGAGGCGTAACAAATGCCGATTCGCTTACATGAAGAAACTGTGGGGTTGTGTCAGTGATGAGACACAGAAGTTGGTGAATTAAAAATTATTAAAATAGTTACATTACAAGTATAGTTCTTAACTCATCGAAAATTTGCCTATCAATTTAGAAATATGTCACAGAGAGTTTAAATTAAAAATTACTGGGAGTTTAAGTCCCAGGTCGTCTCCCAACGAGTTGCAAAAAAGTGTGCTATTTTATTAATCAGATGTTCCAAGAAGTTGAGTTAAGTAGGTGGAAAATTAAATTGAGAAAATTCAAATAATATGAATAAAAGCCTTGACTGTGAGTTGATTAGTTGGAATCTCTATCATTGATGGGATGATTTCAAGATTAATTTATAATTAATAGTTGTTCTATTTAGTTATCCTTTACTAGGTAAAGGAAAGTCAAACAATGCTAGATCTGTTCACGAGTTGCAACCCACTTAGTTCAAAGGGATTGGTGTTAGTGATTAGATAACAATCCAATAGTTAACCCAATTACAATTTTTCTTTCAATCCTTCCAACTCAAGAGTTCCTTTCAATCAACTCCCTATCAAGTGAGGGAACTACTCACTCATTGTAAATAAAAAATCCATAACACATGAAAGGGAATTAAAAGAAGACATGATTATTGGAATGGAAAATAAATTAAAATGGAAGAAATAATCCTTGTACTAAATAATCATGAAAGTATTCAAATGACAAAATTGAACAAAGCAAAGAACATGGAAGAATAAAACCAAGTTAAGAGAACGAACTAGAATGACGAAATCTTGATGAGGAAATAACTCTTCTCAATGTTCCAATGCTAAGACCAATTGAAAATTAAAATTCTAAATCCTAGAGAGAAAAACCTAGAGGAGTAAAACTAGATCTAAAAAAACTCCCCAAACTATGTAGAATGAATGTTGTTCTTTTTTTTTCTGCATATTCTCTGGCTCTGGTCTGCTGTTCCGGGCCAAAAACTGGGTCGAAATAAGGTCCAAAATCGCCCCCAGCAAATTCTGCAGATTATGCAGATCGCACATGTCACGCGATCGCGTCATCTATGCGGACGCGTCATTCGTGCTTTTCCTTGCCACGCGTTCGCGTCGTCCACGCTACCACGTCGCTTGAGCTTTTCCAATCCGTGCGGCCGTTTGAGCCAGCGGCCGCATCACTGCGATTTGCTCTCCTTCGCGCGGTCGCGTGAGCCATGCGACCGCGTCACTTCTCGCTGGTTACCTCCTCAAATTCTTGTGTTCCTTCCATTTTTGCTAGCTTCCTTTCCAATCTCCAACTCATTCATGCCCTATAAAGTCTGAAACACTCAACACACAGATCACGGCATCGAATGGAATAAAAGAGAATTAAAAATACATAATTAAAGTCTCTAGGAAGCAGTTTTCAAACATGTTATAAATTCAGGAAGGAATTATAATTTCATGTTAATTCAATGAATAAGTGGGTAAGGATCATGATAAAACCACACAATTAAGCACAATATAAACCATAAAATAGTGGTTTATCAACCTCCCCACACTTAAACATTAGCATGTCCTCATGCTTAATTGAAGGAGATAAGGAGATAAGTATGAACATGTAGAAACTCATGAAATGCAATGCAAGCCTATAAATAAATACAACTATATGATTCTTGCCCACTTGATCAAAAGTAAATAAGCTCTTCAAAACAATTACAAATCAAATTCCACTAATTCTATCATTATACAATAAAACAGATAAAAGTGCAAGAAGATAGCTCATGAAAGCAGGGAACATGAAAATTCAAGCATTGAACCCTCACTGATAATGTATGTACGCTCTAATCTCTAGTGTATAGGGTAATCACTCTATCCTTATCTAATCATGCTTTCTAACTTTTGTTCTTCTCCTAACCAATCAACAACAGTTAATATACCAATGCAAACATCATGAGGTCTTTTTAAGGTTGTAATGGGGCTAAGGTACAGGTATGGGTATACATTTGGTCAAGTGAGCTAATAAATTGAATCTTTAATTAACCCAAGCTTCAACCCAACCTATATATTTTTAATGTAATCTTAAAGTTCATACTTAGCTACCCAGAATTCCCTTTTTCTATCCATACTCATGTATCAACTTCTTATTTGATTCTATCATATGTGCATTGATCTTTGAATTCTGAATTTAACATTGGGATAATTTTTGTCCCCTTATTTATTTATATAATTTTTTTGACATTAAAATAAATATAGCTTATCAATGCACATAGATTTTTAATTCTTATAGCTTCACATGAGTAGGTATCCAAATTCCCATTAAATTCTCATGACACATTCCCTTAACAACTTTTGTTCCCACAATTTTCCATGCTTAACTAGCACACACAATTCTATCTCAAGCTAACCAAAGATTCAATTTGGGATATACAATTGTTTTTCAGCTTAAGGTTAGTAATGTGGTAAAATATAGAACAAATGGGATTTAAAGGCTCAAAGTGGTTAACAAAGGTAATTAAAAAGGGTAGACTTAATTTGGATAAGTGAGTTTAAACAAATAATGGCCTCAATCATGTGCAAGCATGAAAATATAATAAATATTAGACATATAAGATAAAACAAAATATAGATTACAATCATAGAGAAGTAAACACACAAGAATGAAATAATTATGGTTAAATAATGTAACCATACATAAAGGCTCAAATATTTCACAGGTTGTGTGTTCTTTAGCTCAAATGTCATGTTCCAAATACAACTCAAGCAAATTTATCATAAAAATTTTGAAAAATTAGTGAAATTTTGTTCAAAAGATAGAGTCTTAAAAGAAACTTATTGTCTTTTCAATCAAGTAGAACATGCATGCAACTATCCTAACCTATGCAATTTATTCTATTCTATAAAAGAAAGAAAATCTAACTAAAATATCCTAATTATTGGTGCTAGAGAAGAGAAATTACCTCCGGAAGTCAGGTATTGACCGACCTCCCCACACTTAGGGCTTTGCACCGTCCTCGGTGCCTTCTGTCAGGAACAGGGGTGGGCTGGTAGCAGTATCTCCACAATCGGGACCGTCATGGCTCCCTGTGCTGGTAAAAGAAGTGGAGTCCGGGGTATCCGAGTCCTTGAAGTGTCCTTTGAGTAGCTCCTTGAGGTGTTTGAATCGGCACTCATTACGGCGCTCTCTCGTCTTTGCTTTCTGTTCTTGCCGATCCAACCTTTCGATTATCTGCTGGAGCAATTCATCAGTTGTAGGTGCTTGTGTGGTTGAATAAGGATTATCTTCAACTGGAGTAGTAGGAAGGTTTGTAGTGGCTGTTGGGAGTCTGAGGTATTTCCCGTTAGGGACATACTGATCATCCCGTGGAAGCACGGCTTTGGTGTCCCCAGCTTTGTAGGAGACTCTGGCTGCTGAGACAAGATCTGAGATCAAGGCGGGGAAAGGTAAGTTGCCCGCAATTTGTACGTGTCCTATAGCATTCCGGATATGTCTTGAGAGATGTAGAGGTTGGTCTGTAAGGATGCACCATAGTAAAACAGCCATGTCCGCAGTGAAGGAGGACTCATGAGTGCTCGAAAATACGTAATGGGACATGATCTGTGCCCATACGCGAGCCTCCAAGGTAAGTGCTGAGGCCAAGATTCTCTTAGGGCGGGTACGGTGGTATCTGTAGATCCAACGGCTGCCAGGTAAGGCGATAACTCCGAGAACGGAGTCCCAGTCAAATTGGTACCTCTGGCTCTTAAGTGCGGCTTCTTGGAAGGCGTCCATTACTTCTGGAATAGGGGAAGACTCAGAGCTTGTTGAATGGCCTCTTCTGTGATGGGGACTTGCTTCTGCCGGACATAAACAGACTGCAGAGTTGGCATGTAGAAGTTAGAGTAGAACTCAACTACCTAAGAAAGATTGACCTGCCTTGGCTGTCTCCGTAGGAAACCCCATTATCGTCGTTCAATTTGCGGCTCAACAAAGGAAGCAATATTGGACGGGAGGATAAGAAGGTATTCATTGTTATAGTTTCTTTCTGCCAGGATAGGGAACATCTGCTCACAGTAGCGATTGGGAAATCGCGCAGTGTCCTTTGCTGGAAAGGCTTTCTCCTTCTCATCAACCTTTATTATCATCTTAACTCTTTTTGTTGAGGGCTTGACTGCGGTTGAAGAAGGCTCTGCCACTAATGCTCTTTTAGTGCCTCTTCTTGCTGGGGGTTTAGGAGTCGCTTTCTCCTTTCCTTTCTTGGTGGCCATCCTGAAAAGAGAGGAGAAAGTAAATTAAATTCAAATAGATATATAGCAAGGAAGAGAACGGAAGAGTGGTGATGGGTGCACATTAGGATGTAGATGACATTAACACATGCTCTCGAGTACATGTGAAAAGCCAACAATGGAAAATAGCTAGTGCATAGAAAGACAAGTGACTGCAAGGTGTTTATTGGCATGCCGGCAAAGGGCATGAGTAGCATAGACCAAGCAATACTTTGTAACAAACCATCACGTTTGTATTGACAATTAAATTCAATTAATACAATAGTAAAGAGAATTTGTGAAAAGCAAGCATTGAATAGTATAACAACATAGAGAAGTGCATAATGCTATATGGACTTTTTCACAAACACATAGCATGCATGTTGAATAAGGTATAGAAAATATGAAGGTGAACATGCAAGCAATCCCTTAAATAGAATAAAAATAATTGTCAAATAATTTGTAACAATCCACAAGCATATAATGAGGGATAATGAATCAAAAAAGAAAAACAAGTAAATTTCTAACACCATGTAAAAAGGAAAAGAAAAAAAATATGAATAATGAAAAGAAAAGAAAATACATATAAAATAATAAGAATGATAAAAAAAGAAGGAGGGAAGAAGAAAATAAAACCTTGTTAATGGAGGTGAGAGAGATAGAGAGTGAAAGGTGAGATAGAGGGGGGAAGGGAGAAATAAGGAAGAAAAAGGAAAATTGGGATTTGGAGGAGAGAAAGATAAGATAAGTGGCAATTTTAGGGTGAGCTGTGCGGCGCATGCAACGCGGCCGCGTGGGGCACGCGTTTGCATGGATGCGCTTCAAGTATGGTGACACGATCGCGTCGGTCACGCGGTCGCGTGACCCATGTTATGCGTCTGGCGCGAGTGCAGCCTCGCTCCAGCACAACTCTCTGTTCAAATTAAATTATTTGCCATAATTGGGACGGCGCGATCGCGTGGGTCACGCGATCGCGTGAGTGTGCGCCAGAAAATGGATGACGCGGCCGCGTCGGCGACGTGGTCGCGTGATAAAGATTGTGCTTCCAGCACTAATCCAGCATCACTCTCGCACAATATTTCATTGTGCACCCTTTTACGTCGAAAACTCAGGGCACGCGGTCGCATGGGAGGCCATGATTCCCAAGGGACGCGAACGCGTCAGCGACGCGGTCGCGTGGGTTGATTTGTGCCATTGGCACGCCTCCAGCCACACTCCAGCGTAACTTTCTGTTCATTTTTATTTTTCTTTACTCTCCCTGTGACGCGGACGCGTCGCTGATGCGATCGCGTCGCGTAGCAAAAAATTTTTTTTTGAAGAAATAAAAACATGTAAATGCAGATGCACGAAAGTACTAAAAAAGAGAAGAGTTATTGAATAGGAAAAACTAAAAATAAAGAAAAGAACGATCATACCATGGTGGGTTGTCTCCCACTTAGCACTTTGCTTTAACGTCCGTAAGTTGGACGCTCCACTAGCTCAATCTTCGGCTATGTGGGGATCTTCCAAGAGGAAGATCTCAAGCTCCTTGTTTCTCTGCATCTTCTCGCCATGGTATAGCTTCAGGCGTTGTCCATTAACCTTAATGAGTTCAGATCTTGAGGGATGGCTTAGGTGATAAACTCCGTACGGTTCGGCCTTCTCTACTCTGTATGGACCTTCCCATCTTGATCTCAACTTTCCTGGCATGAGCCTTAGTCGGGATTTGTAAAGGAGGACTAAATCCCCAGGTTGGAACTCTTTCTTCTTGATGTTTTGATCATGTACAGCCTTCATCTTTTCCTTGTATATTCAGGAGTTTTCATAAGCTTCTAGGCGAAGGCTCTCTAGTTCCTGTAGTTGCAACTTCCTTTCAGCTCTGACTTTCTCAATTCCCATGTTGCACTCCTTAACTGCCCAAAAAGCTCTGTGCTTGACTTCAACTGGGAGATGACAAGCTTTTCCATAAACCAAGCGGAAAGGACTCATCCCAATGGGTGTCTTGTATGCTGTTCTATATGCCCAGAGTGCATCTTGTAGCCTGGTGCTCCAGTCTTTTCTATGAGGCTTTACTATCTTTTGCAAGATACGCTTAATTTCTCTGTTTGACACCTCGGCTTGCCCATTAGTTTAGGGATGGTAAGCTGTTGCAACTTTATGAATTGTCCCATGCTTCTTCATTAATCCTGTTAGTCTCCTGTTACAAAAAATGGGTGCCTGATAAACCACTATTTTATGGTTTATATTGTGTTTAATTGTGTGGTTTTATCATGATCACTACCCACTTATTCATTAAATTAGCATGAAATTATAATTCCTTCCTGAATTTATAACATGTTTGAAAACTGCTTCCTAGAGACTTTAATTATGTATTTTTAATTCTCCTTTATTCCATTCGATGCCGTGATCTGTGTGTTGAATGTTTTAGACTTTATAGGGCATCAATGAGTTGGAGATTAGAAAGGAAGCTAGCAAAAATGGAAGGAACACAAGAATTTGAGGAGATAACCAGCGAGAAGTGACGCGGTCGCATGGCTCACGCGACCGCGTGAAGGAGAGCAAATCGCAGTGACGCGGCCGCATGGCTCACGCAGCCGCGCGGATTGGAAAAGCTCAGGCGACGCGGTAACGTGGACGACGCGAACGCGTGGCAAGGAAAAGCACGAATGACGCGTCCTCATGGATGACGCGATCGCATGACATGTGCGATCTGCATAATCTGCAGACTTCACTGGGGGCAATTTTGGACCCTATTTCGACCCAGTTTTCGGCCCGGAACAGCAGACTAGAGTCAGAGAATATGCAGAAACAAAAGAGAACATTCATTCTAGACAGTGGACAGTTTTAGATCTAGTTTTTCCTCCTCTAGGTTTTTCTCTCTAGGTTTTAGAATTTTAATTTTGGGAATTGATCTTAGCATTGGAACATTGAGAAGAGTTATTTCCTCATCAAGACCTCGTCATTCTAGTTCGTTCTCTTAACTTGGTTTTATTCTTCCATGTTCTTTGCTTTGTTCAATTTTGTCATTTGAATACTTTCATGATTAATTGATACAAGGATTATTTCTTCCATTTTAATTTATTTTTCCATTCGAATAATCATGTCTTCTTTTAATTCCCTTTCATGTGTTATGGATTTATTATTTACAATGAGTGAGTAGTTTCCCCACTTGATGGGAGTTGATTGAAAGGAACTCTTGAGTTGGAAGGATTGAAAGAAAATTGTAATTGGGTTAATTGTTGGATTGTTATCTAATCACTAACACCAATCCCTTTGAACTAAGTGGGTTGCAACTCGTGAATAGATCTAGCATTCCAACTTGTTTGACTTTCCTTTACCTAGTAAAGGATAACTAAACAGAACAACCATTAATTATAAATTAATCTTGAGATCCTTCCATCGATAATAGAGATTCCAACTAATCAACTCCCAGTCAAGGCTTTTATTCATATTATTTGAATTTTCTCAATTTAAATTTCCACCTACTTAACTCAACTTCTTGGAACATCTGATTAATAAAATAGCACACTTTTCTGCAACTCATTGGGAGACGACCTGGGACTTAAACTCCCAGTAATTTTTAATTTAAACTCTCTGTGACATATTTCTAAATTGATAGGCATATTTTTGGTGAGTTAAGAACTATACTTGCAACGTAACTATTTTAATAATTTTTAATTCACCAACTTCTGCCCCTCATCAGTGCCTTGATCGCTCACGATTGCTCGTGGTGATCCGAAGCGACATATAATATGATTTCTCACAAAGAAAACAACAGTGTTAGCATCATCAGTGCGGGTAGGAATTGCTTCCACCCATTTGGAAACATAATCCACAGCTAACAATATATAAAAATATCCATTAGAATTTGGAAATGGACCCATGAAGTCAATTCCCCAAACATCAAAAATTTTACAGAAAAGCATAATTTGTTGAGGCATCTCATCCCTCCTGGATATATTACCAAATTTCTGGCATGGGAGACAAGATTTACAGAACTCAGCAGCGTCTCTAAAAAGAGTAGGCCACCAGAATCCACAGTCTAAGATCTTTCTAGCTGTTCTTTGAGGGCTAAAATGTCCTCCACTCTCAGATGAGTGACAGGCCTCTAAAATGGACTGGAATTCTGATTGAGGCACACAACGTCTAATCACTTGATCAGTGCCACATCTCCATAAATATGGGTCATCCCATATATAATATTTAGACTTGCTTTTCAGCTTGTCTCTTTGATGCTTAGAAAAATTTGGAGGAAATGTGCGGCTAACTAAATAATTAGCAACAGGTGCATACCAAGAGACTACCTCAGATACTGCTTGCAAGTTATCAAAAGGAAAATTATCATCTATAGGAGTAGAATCATCCTTAATATGCTCAAGCCGACTCAAGTGGTCTGCCACTAAATTCTTATTACCACTCCTATCCTTTATTTCTAAATCAAATTCTTGTAACAGCAGTATCCAACGTATGAGTCTTGGTTTGGACTCCTTTTTAGCTAATAGATACTTTAAAGCTGCATGGTCCGAATACACTACTACTCTAGTGCCAAGTAAATAAGCTCGGAATTTATTCAGAGCAAAAACAATAGCAAGAAGCTCTTTCTCAGTAGTAGTATAATTGGACTGGGCAGTGTCTAAAGTCTTAGACGCATAGGCAATAACGAAAGGATCCTTACCTTCACGCTGAGCCAGCGCTGCTCCTACTGCATGGTTGGAAGCATCGCACATGATTTCAAACGGTTGGCTCCAATCTGGTCCTCTCACAATTGGAGCTTGAGTCAGAGCAGTCTTCAGCTTATCAAACGCTTGTTTGCAATCCTCACTGAACTCGAACTCAATATCCTTCTGCAGTAATCTGGATAAGGGAAGTGCAACCTTACTAAAGTCCTTAATAAATCTCCTGTAAAAACCTGCATGGCCAAGGACCGAACGGACTTCCCTCACAGAAGAGGGGTAAGGTAGACTAGAAATAACATTCACCTTTGCTGGGTCTACAGAAATGCCATTATTAGATACCACATGTCCTAATACAATCCCTTGTTTTACCATAAAGTGACATTTTTCGAAATTTAATACAAGGTTTGTATTAACACATTTATCTAATACTCTAGATAATCCATCCAAGCAAAGGCTAAAAGAATCACCATAAACGCTAAAATCGTCCATAAAAACTTCCATACAGTCCTCAATAAGATCAGAGAAAAGACTCATCATGCACCTTTGAAAGGTAGCTGGTGCATTGCACAAGCCAAAAGGCATTCTCTTGTAAGCATAAGTCCCAAAAGGACATGTAAAAGTAGTCTTCTCCTGATCCTCAGGAGCTATATGAATCTAGAAATAACCTGTGTAACCATCTAAAAAGCAATAATGTGATTTACCTGACAGGCGATCCAGCATTTGATCAATGAATGGAAGTGGGTTGTGATCCTTACGGGTAGCTTGGTTGAGATGCCTGTAATCAATGCAGACCCTCCAAGCATTTTGAACTCTAGTTGCTATGAGCTCTCCATGCTCATTCTTCACTGTAGTGACTCCAGACTTCTTGGGCACCACTTGTACTGGGCTTACCCATTCACTGTCTGAAATGGGATATATGATACCTGCTTCCAATAGTCTGGTCACTTCCTTTTTGACAACTTCCAAGATGGTGGGATTCAATCTTCTTTGGGGTTGACAGACAGGTCTTGCTCCCTCTTCTAAAAATATTCTGTGCTCACATACTTGAGGGTTGATGCCTACTATGTCTGCCAAGCTCCACCCAATTGCCTTCCTATGCTTCTTCACCACATCAAGTAACTGCTCTTCTTGTTAAGAAGTAAGTTCCGTTGCAATGATAACTGGAAACCTCTACTCATCTTCAAGATAAGCATATTTGAGATGTGGAGGGAGGGGTTTCAATTCTAACTTTTGATCATGGGTAGGCTCTGGATTATCTGGAGCTTGTGAAAATGGCGAAGTTCCCTCATTGTCAGTTAAAAGGGTCCCCACACTTGGACCTTGTCAAGTGTGCCTCTCTTCAAACTCTTCCTTGTGAACTTTAGCTACACTTTCATCTATGACATCACACTGGAAGATAGAACGATCTTCTGGGGGGTTGTCAATGACTCCATTCAGATTGAAGATTACTATGTGGCCATCTATTTCAAAGGAGTATGTTCCTGAAAAAGCATCCAATTTGAATTTTGATGTCTTCAGGAATGGTCTTCCAAGTAGGATTGATGATGGCTTATCTGAATTATTATGGGGCATCTCCAAGATATAAAAATCAGTGGGAAATGTAAGCCCTTTAATGTTCACCAAAACATCTTCAGCAACTCCAGCCACTGTAATAATGCTTTTATCTGCTAACACAAAACGAGCTGCCAACCTTTTTAAGGGAGGGAGCCTCAAAATATCATATATAGACAAAGGCATTATACTGACACATGCTCCTAAATCACACATGCAATCATAAATTACTACACCACCAATAGTACAGCTAACTATACAAGGACCTGGATCACTACATTTTTCAGGTAATCCTCCCATTAAAGCAGATATAGAACTACCTAAAGGAATAGTTTCTAATTCATTAATTTTGTCTTTATGGATACATAAGTCTTTTAGAAACTTTGCATATTTAGGTACCTGCTGAATAACATCAAAAAGAGGAACAGTTACCTCAACCTTTTTGAATATTTCTACCATTTTGGGGTCGGGTTCCAACTGCTTCCTGGGCTTCCTTGCAAGTTGTGGAAATGGAATAGGAGTAGTGTTTTCTGTGGTGTCTGCGCCTTTTGGTGCTTCCTCCTGTGGTTGAGCTATTTCTTCTTCAGCTATGTCCTGTATGTCCTCTTCCTCTTCAATATCTTCTATTTCTACTACCTCTTCAGCTGAGGTGTGTTCTGGTGGACTTGGTTCCTCCTGATTCCTCTCCTGCAGTGTGGTTCCAGACCTTAGGGTGATGGCATTAATGCCTCATTTTGGATTGGGTAATGGTTGAGAGGGGATTCCAGTGGAGCTTGAAGGTTGGTTACTGGAATTTTGCGTTGATCCAATCTGTGACATAAGAGCTTGCAAAGTAGAGGTCAGACCATTCAGACTGGCATTAATACTATTCATGATGTTACTTTCCATGGTCTGTTGTTTTCGCTCAAAAGATTGTAGTAGCTCTTCATTAGGAGATACAGAAGAATGAGTAAATTGAGAGGTCTGCTGTTGATTGTTCTATGGTCCTTGGTTTTGCCTCAGGTGAGGTGCTCTGTAAGGTTGATTCTGCTGCCTGTTGTTGTTATTATTCCATCTCGGATTTCCCTGATTATCTCTGCCTCCTCTGTTATTGTTGTCCTTCCAATTCTGGTTAGAATTGTCCTGCCATCCATGGTTATTATTTCCACTTTGATTGTACCCTTGGTTGGGGCGGTCATAGAAGTTATGAGTGGATGCCACCATGTTGTCTTCTTGTTGGAGCTGCGGGCATTCATCAGTGTAATGGCTATAATCAGCACAGATTCCGCAAATTCTTTGCGGGACTAGTTGTTGGTTTTGCTGTGGTGGAGGAGGTTGAGCTTGCTGAGCTTGTTGTTGATTCAATTGCATCTGCTTCAGCAAGTTGGTCATCTCACATATACTCTGAGCTAGAGCCGCAGTCTCTCTACTAGAGGATACTTCTGCAACGGCTTTTGAACGGCCTTGCTTTTGCCTGTGGTTCCTAGTAGACTCAGCTAGATCACTGATCAGTTGCCAAGCCTCATCAGTGGTCTTGTACTTCTTCATAGACCCATTGCTAGCACTTTCCAATGTGGTCTTATCTTGGGGCCTCATGCCCTGTGTGATATAGCTAAGTAACACTATCTTATCAATCATGTGGCGGGGCCATGCTTCCAGAAGATTATTGAAGTGCTCCCAGTATTCAAAGAGAGTCTCATTGTCATCCTGAACAATCGTGGAAATATCCTTCCTCAGTTTATCAGTAACTTCAGATAGAAAGAATTTCTCCAAAAACTCCTTTCTGAGTGTATCCCAGTTGGATACATTTGCTAGAGGTTGAGTGTAGTACCACTCTCTTACTTTTCCCTCAAGAGAAAACGGGAAAGCTTTCAGCAAAATTGAAGTTTCATCAGTACCATCACGCCTGACAGTAGAACAGGCTGCCTGGAAATCTCTCAAGTGCTTGATAGGCTCTTGAGCAGGTAGGCCATGAAACTTGGGCATCAAATTTAGCAGTGCGGTCTTTATTTCAAAATCTGTAGCTACCGCTGGATGATGCGCTTGAAACGGTTGCATTGTAAAATCAGGGGCTCCTTCCTCTTGGATGGTAACTCTTCTAGCTTCCATGTCTTCTGCACGTAAGACAACCGAATCAGTAGAACGGGGGCTGGTTTCTTCCTCAAGTTCACTTTCAGATCCGCCCTCAGAGCAGACTAATCGACGTTGTTCTCGCCTTATTCGTGAAATAGTCCTTTCAATTTCAGGATTGAATATTAGCAAGCATGGATCAGGAAGTGAACGCGTCATTTGACGAAAGAAACATGCAGCTCATAGTAGCAAAATAAAATAAAATACAAATAAATAAATTCTAATTAATAACTTTAGCACTCTATTGCAACTCCCTGGAAACGGGCCAAAAATTGATGAGACACAGAAGTTGGTGAATTAAAAATTATTAAAATAGTTACGTTGCAAGTATAGTTCTTAACTCACCGAAAATCTGCCTATCAATTTAGAAATATGTCACAGAGAGTTTAAATTAAAAATTACTGGGAGTTTAAGTCCCAGGTCGTCTCCCAACGAGTTGCAGAAAAGTGTGCTATTTTATTAATCAGATGTTCCAAGAAGTTGAGTTAAGTAGGTGGAAAATTAAATTGAGAAAATTCAAATAATATGAATAAAAGCCTTGACTGGGAGTTGATTAGTTAGAATCTCTATCATTGATGGGATGATTTCAAGATTAATTTATAATTAATGGTTGTTCCGTTTAGCTATCCTTTACTAGGTAAAGGAAAGTCAAACAAGTTGGAATGCTAGATCTGTTCACGAGTTGCAACCCACTTAGTTCAAAGGGATTGGTGTTAGTGATTAGATAACAATCAAACAGTTAACCCAATTACAATTTTTCTTTCAATCCTTCTAACTCAAGAGTTCCTTTCAATCAACTCCCTATCAAGTGAGGGAACTACTCACTCATTGTAAATAATAAATCCATAACACATGAAAGGGAATTAAAAGAAGACATGATTATTGGAATGGAAAATAAATTAAAATGGAAGAAATAATCCTTGTACTAAATAATCATGAAAGTATTCAAATGACAAAATTGAACAAAGCAAAGAACATGGAAGAATAAAACCAAGTTAAGAGAACGAACTAGAATGACGAAATCTTGATGAGGAAATAACTCTTCTCAATGTTCCAATGCTAAGACCAATTGAAAATTAAAATTCTAAATCCTAGAGAGAAAAACCTAGAGGAGTAAAACTAGATCTAAAAAAACTCCCCGAACTGTGTAGAATGAATGTTGTTCTTTTGTTTCTGCATATTCTCTGGCTCTGGTCTGCTGTTCTGGGCCAAAAACTGGGTCGAAATAAGGTCCAAAATTGCCCCCAGCGAATTCTGCAGATTATGCAGATCGCACATGTCACGCGATCGCGTCATCCATGCAGACGCGTCATTCACGCTTTTCCTTGCCACGCGTTCGTGTTGTCCACGCTACCGCGTCGCTTGAGCTTTTCCAATCCGCGTGGCCGCGTGAGCCATGCGGCCGCGTCACTGCGATTTGCTCTCCTTCGCGCGGTCGCGTGAGCCATGCGACCGCGTCACTTCTCGCTGGTTACCTCCTCAAATTCTTGTGTTCCTTCCATTTTTGCTAGCTTCCTTTCCAATCTCCAACTCATTCATTCCCTATAAAGTTTGAAACACTCAACACACAGATCACGGCATCGAATGGAATAAAAGAGAATTAAAAATACATAATTAAAGTCTCTAGGAAGCAGTTTTCAAACATGTTATAAATTTAGGAAGGAATTATAATTTCATGTTAATTCAATGAATAAGTGGGTAAGGATCATGATAAAACCACACAATTAAGCACAATATAAACCATAAAATAGTGGTTTATCAGTCAGCCCGCCTACGGAAGAGCCGGTCCTATCCTCTTCCACCTCGGCCCACAGTGAAACTAGCACTCAAGGCTCGGATGATGGAGATAGCGACCTTGATTCCCCTTTGCGTATCACTAGTGGCACGGAGGACCGTGCTAAATCTTAAGTGTGGGGAGGTCGTTCGACCGATCTCCGTAAGTAATAATTTTCCCCTTTCAACACCCATGATTTTGATTTTCTTTTCATTTTTTTCTTTCTTTAGTTAGAATAAATTGCATGGTTAGTTTTTATACTCGAACACTCTTTGCATGATTAGGACTACTTAGTTAGGGTGATAATGATAAACCCCAATTTTGTGGTTTATCTTTGCTTATTTTAGGGGATTTTATCACCTTTTCCCACATTTATTCAATGAAATAGCATGGTTTTACAATTCTCCCTTGATTTGTGCTTAAATGTGAAAACATGCTTTTTAGGCCCTTAAATTGGTGATTTTAACTCACCTTAATTCCATTCAATGGCTTGATGTGTTTGTTGAGTTATTTCAGGTTCGTAAGGCAAGTATTGGATGGAAGAAGTGAGGAGAAAAGTATGCAAAGTGGGAGAACTCATGAAGAAATGAAGGAACCGCAATGCTGTCAAGCCTGACCTCTTCACACTCAATCGACCATAACTTGAGCTACAGAAGTCCAAATGAGGCGGTTTTAGTTGCGTTGGAAAGCTAACATCCGGGGCTTCAAAATAATATAAAATTCTTCATAGTTGTCTGACGTCTAAGGATGCGCAAGTGCACTGTATGCGTGCACGCCGATTGGTGCACGTGATTTACTAAAAGCAACTCATGGCCAGTGATTTGTAGAGCATTTTGGGCCTAATCCAACTCATTTCTAATGCTATTTCATGCAGAATTCAAGCTTGTCATAGATCCATGTTTAATTCGTTGCTTTTATCTTGTTTCTTTTATAATTTCTCATGTCTACATCTTGATTTTCTTAGTTGTAATGTTAATTTCTCATTTTGCTTTCTTTTGTGATAATGAACTCATGTTGGATTTGGTTTACATTTAATGCAATTTGATGTTGATGTTTCTTTCATTGATGAATTAAGTTGTTGATTTACTCTCCTTGAAATTGGTAGTTGTTAGATTTTATTATTCTTGCATACTTACCATGCTTTCCTTTATTACCCACTGGTGCGCAAAAATCGTGACGGTTCCATTCCTTGGTAACGGCGCTGAAAACTTTATACGCACGTTCATAATCTTAATTCTTTGTCACAACTTCGCACAACTGACCAGAAAGTGCACTGGGTCGTCCAAGTAATAAACCTTACGTGAGTAAGGGTCAATCCTACGGAGATTGTCGGCTTGAAGCAAGCTATGGTCACCTTGTAAATCTCAGTCAGGCAGATTCAAATGATATAGAGTTTTAATAATTAAAATATAAATAAAACATAAACTAGGATAGAGATACTTATGTAATTCATCGGTAAGAATTTTAGATAAGCGTATAGAGATGCCTTTCGTTCCTCTGAACCTCTGCTTTTCTGCTGTCTTCATCCAATCATTCCTACCCCTTTCCATGGCAAGCTTTATATAGGGCATCATCATTGTCAATGGCTACATCCCATCCTCTCTGTGAAAATGGTCCAATGCGTTGTCACTGCGTGGCTAATCATCTGTCGGTTCTCGATCATACTGGAATAGGATTTACTATCCTTTTGCGTCTGTCACTACGCCCAGCACTCGTGAGTTTGAAGCTCGTCACAGCCATCCGTTCCCAGATCCTACTCGGAATACCACAGACAAGGTTTAGACTTTTTGAATCTCAGGAATGGCCATCCATGGGTTCTAACTTATACCACGAAGATTCTAATATCTCGGACTCGCTCCTTTGTATTAGATATCTAAGAGATACTCATTCTAGCTTGTTTGCATGTAGAACGGAAGTGTTTGTCAGGCACGCGTTCATAGGTGAGAATGATGATGAGCATCACATAATCATCACATTCATCATGTTCTTGGGTGCGAATAGATATCTTAGAGAAGGAATAAGCTTGAATTGAATAGAAAAATAGTAGTACTTTGTATT
Source organism: Arachis ipaensis (assembly GCF_059453495.1). Taxonomy (NCBI): domain Eukaryota; kingdom Viridiplantae; phylum Streptophyta; class Magnoliopsida; order Fabales; family Fabaceae; genus Arachis; species Arachis ipaensis. Next base: position 52,623,244 of record NC_142436.1, read on the forward strand.
AATTCATGAGGAACAGCAGAGCTCCACACCTTAATCTATGGTGTGTAGAAACTCTACCGTTTGAAAATACATAAGTGATAATGGTCCAGGCATGGCCGAATGGCCAGCCCCCATGAAAGTCTAAGATAGCATAAAACTAATCAAAGATCCCCCGTTGTAAATACAATAGTAAAAAGTCCTATTTATACTAAACTAGTTACTAGGGCTTATAGAAATGAGTAAATGATGCAGAAATCCACTTCTGGGGCCCACTTGGTGTGTGCTTGGGCTGAACATTGAGCTTTACACGTGTAGAGGTCTTTCTTGGAGTTGAACGCCAATTTGTAACCTGTTTCTGGCGTTTAACTCCACTTTGCAACCTGTTTCTGGCGTTTGACTCCAAAATGCAGCATGGAACTGGCGTTCAATGCCAGTTTAAATCGTCTATACTTAATCAAAGTATGGACTATTATATATTTCTGGAAAGCCCTAGATGTCTACTTTCCAACGCAATTGAGATTGCGCCATTTGGAGTTTTGTAGCTCTAGAAAATCCACTTTGAGTGCAGGGAGGTCAGAATCCAACAACATCTGCAGTCCTTCTTCAACCTCTAAATCTGATTTTTGCTCAAGTCCCTCAATTTCAGCCAGAAAATACCTGAAATCACATAAAAGCTCACAAACTCATAGTAAAGTCTAGAAATTTGAATTTTAATTAAAAACTAATAAAAATATACTAAAAACTAACTAAATCATACTGAAAACTATGTAAAAATAATGCCAAAAAGCGTATAAATTATCCGCTCATCACAACACCAAACTTAAATTGTTGCTTGTCCCCAAGCAACTGAAAATCAAATAGGATAAAAAGAAGAAAATATAGTATAAATTCCAAAATATCAATGAAACTTAGCTCCAATCAGATGAGCGGGACTTGTAGCTTTTTTCCTCTTGAATAGTTTTGGCATCTCACTTTATCCATTGAAGTTAAGAATGATTGGCATCTATAGGAACTCAGAGTTCAGATAGTGTTATTGATTCTCCTAGTTTAGTATGTTGATTCTTGAACACAGCTACTTTATGAGTCTTGGCTGTGGCCCTAAGCACTTTGTTTTCCAGTATTACCACCGGATACATAAATGCCACAGACACATAACTGGGTGAACCTTTTCAGATTATGACTCAGCTTTGCTAGAGTCCCCAATTAGAGGTGTCCAGGGTTCTTAAGCACACTCTTCTGTTTGCTTTGGACCTTGACTTTAACCGCTCAGTCTCAAGTTTTCACTTGACACCTTCACGCCACAAGCACATGGTTAGGGACAGCTTAGTTTAGCCGCTTAGGCCAGGATTTTATTCCTTTAGGCCCTCCTATCCACTGATGCTCAAAGCTTTGGATCCTTTTTATTACCCTTGCCTTTTGGTTTTAAGGGCTATTGGCTTTTTGCTCTTGCCTTTTGGTTTAAAGAGCTTTTGGCTTTTTCTGCTTGCTTTTTCTTTTTCTTCCTTTGTTTTTTTTTCGCTATTTTTTTTCTTTTTTTTTTTCTGCAAGCTTTTGTATTCACTGCTTTTTCTTGCTTCAAGAATCATTTTTATGATTTTTCAGATTATCAAATAACATTTCTCCTTTTTCCTTATTCTTCAAGAGCCAACATATTTAACATTCATAAACAACAACTTCAAAAGACATATGCACTGTTCAAGCATTCATTCAAAAAACAAAAAGTTTTGTCACCACATCAAAATAATTAAAATAGTTTCAAGGATGAATTCGAAACCATGTACTTCTTGTTCTTTTGTAATTAAAACATTTTTCATTCAAGAGAGGTGATGGATTCATATTCATAACTTTAAGGCATAGACACTTAGACACTAATGATCATGTAATAAGACACAAATATAAATAAACATAAAGCTCAAAAATCGAAAAACAGAAAATAAATAGACAAGGAGATTAAGGAATGAGTCCACCTTAGTGAGGGTGGCGTCTTCCTCTTCTTGAAGAACCAATGGTCCTCTTGAGCTCCTCTATATCTCTTCCTTGTCTTTCTTGCTCCTCCCTCATAGCTCTTTGATCTTCTCTAATTTCATAGAGGATGATGGAGTGCTCTTGGTGCTCCACCCTTAGTTATCCCATGTTGGAACTTAAATTCTCCTAGGGACGTGTTGATTTGTTCCCAATAGTTTTGTGGAGGAAAGTGCATCCCTTGAGGCATCTCAGGGATTTCATGGTGAGGAATCTCCTCATGCTCATGTTGAGGTCCATGATCTCTTGTTTGCTCCATTCTTTTCTTGGTGATGGGCTTATCCTCTTCAATGAGGATATCTCCCTCTATGTCAATTCCAGCTGAATTGCAGAGGTAGCATATGAGGTGAGGAAAGGCTAACCTTGCCCAAGTGGAGGACTTGTCGGCCACCTTGTAGAGTTCTTGAGGTATAATCTCATGAACTTCCACCCCTTCTCCAATCATGATACTATGGATCATGATGGCCCGGTCTATAGTAACTTCAGACCGATTACTAGTAGGAATGATTGAGCGTTGAATGAACTCTAGCCATCCCCTAGTCACTGGTTTGAGGTCAAGCCTTCTTAGTTGAACCGGCTTGCCTCTTGAGTCAATTTTCCATTGAGCTCCTTCCTCACATATGTCTATGAGGACTTGGTCCAACCTTTGATCAAAGTTGACCCTTCTTGTGTAGGGGCGTGCGCTTTCTTCCATCATTGGCAAGTTGAACGCCAGCCTTACATTTTCCGGACTGAAATCTAAGTATTTTTCCCGAACCATAGTAAGCCAATGCTTTGGGTTTGGGTTCACACTTTGATCATGGTTCCTTGTGATCCATACGTTTGCATAGAACTCTTGAACCATTAGGATCTTGACTTGTTGAATGGGGTTGGTGAGAACTTCCCAACCTCTTCTTTGAATCTCAAGTCGGATCTCCGGATACTCATTCCTTTTGAGCTTGAAAGGAACCTCAGGGATCACTTTCTTCTTGGTCACAACTTTATAGAAGTGGTCTTGATGGACCTTTGAGATGAATCTCTCCATCTCCCATGACTCAGAGGTGGAAACAATTGCCTTCCCTTTCCTCTTTCTAGAGGTTTCTCTGGCCTTAGGTGCCATAAATGGTTATGGAAAAATAAAAGCAATGCTTTTACCACACCAAACTTAAAATGTTTGCTCGTCCTCGAGCAAAAGAAGAAAGAAAGAAGTAGAAAAAGAAGAGAAATGGAGGAGAAGGAGAGAGTAGGTTTCGGCCAAGTGGAAGAAGATAGGGTTGTGTTGTGTGAAATAGAAGAAGGAATGAGGGGTTTATATAGAAGTGGGGAGAGGTTTAGGGTTCGGCCATTTAGGGTTGGGTTTGGGAGGGAAAATATTTTGAATTTGAAGGTAGGTAGGGTTTATGGGGAAGAGAAGATGGATGTGAATGGTGAGGGGGTGATGGGAAAGAGTGATTGAAGTGATTGGTGAAGGGCATTTGGGGAAGAGAGTTATGAAAAGGTATGAAGAGGAGAAAAGAAGGGTAGGTGGGGATCCTGTGGGGTCCACAGATCCTGAGGGAATCCTGTGGGGTCCACAGATCCTGAGGTGTCAAGGCTTTTTCATCCCTGCACCCTTTAGACGTGTAAAACGCCTTATACATGCAATCCTGGCATTTAACGCCAGACTGCTGCCTGTTTCTGGCGTTAAACACCACTTCCATGCTCTGTTATGGCGTTTAACACCAGGTAGATGCTTGTTTCTGGCGTTAAACGCCAGCTTGGTGCCTGTTTCTGGCGTTAAACGCCAGACAGATGCTTGTTTCTGGCGTTTAAACGCCAGACTGTTCTCCTCCAGAGTGTGCTATTTTCATTCTATTTTTCATTCTTTTTTGATTTTTCAGTAGTTTTTGTGACTTCACATGATCATCAACCTAAAGAAAACATAAAATAACAATAGAAAATAAAAAAATAAATATAATTAGATAACATTAGGTTGCCTCCCAACAAGCGCTTCTTTAATGTCAGTAGCTTGACAGTGAGCTCTCATGGAGCCTCACAGATATTCAGAGCATTGTTGGAACCTCCCAACACCAAGCTTAGAGTTTGACTGTGGGGGCTTTGGTTGACTCTGCAGTGAGAGAAGCTTTTCATGCTTCCTCTCCATGGTTACAGAAGGAGATCCTTGAGTTTGAAACACAAGGTTGTCCTCATTCAGTTGAATGATCAATTCTCCTCTGTCCACATCAATCACAGCTCTTGCTGTGGCTAGGAAGGGTCTTCCAAGGATGATGGATTCATCCTCATCCTTCCCAGTGTCTAGGATTATGAAATCAACAGGGATGTAAAAGCCTTTAACCTTTACTAACACGTCCTCTACTTGTCCATAAGCCTGTTTTCTTGAGTTGTCTGCCATCTCTAATGAGATTCTGGCAGCTTGCACCTCAAAGATTCCCAGTTTCTCCATTACAGAGAGTGGCATGAGGTTTATCCCTGACCCAAGGTCACATAAAGCCTTCTCAAAGGTCATGGTGCCTATGGTACAAGGTATTAAGAACTTTCCAGGATCCTGTTTCTTCTGAGGCAATCTCAGTTGATCCAGATCACTTAGTTCATTGATGAGCAAGGGAGATTCATCTTCCCAAGTCTTATTACCAAATAATTTGGCATTCAGCTTCATGATTGCACCAAGGTACTTGGCAACTTGCTCTTCAGTAACATCCTCATTCTCTTCAGAAGAAGAATACTCATCAGAGCTCATGAAGGGCATAAGGAAGTTCAATGGAATCTCTATGGTCTCTAGATGAGCCTCAGATTCTTTTGGTTCCTCAAAGGGAAACTCCTTGTTGATCACTGGACGTCCTAGGAGGTCTTCCTCACTAGGATTCACGTCCTTCTCCTCCCTTGTAGGTTCGGCCATGGTGATTAAATCAATGGCTTTGCACTCTCTCTTTGGATTTTCTTCTGTATTGCTTGGGAGAGTACTAGGAGGGGTTTCAGTGACCCTTTTACTTAGCTGGCTCACTTGTGCCTCCAGATTTCTAATGGAAGACCTTGTCTCATTCATGAAACTTAAAGTGGCCTTAGATAGATCAGAGACTATATTTGCTAAGCTAGATGGATCCTGCTCAGGACTCTCTGTCTTTTGCTGAGTGGATGATGGAAAAGGCTTGCTATTGCTAAACCTGTTTCTTCCACCATTGTTAAAGCCTTGTTGAGGCTTTTGTTGATCCTTCCATGAGAAATTTGGATGATTCCTCCATGAGGGATTATAGGTGTTTCCATAGGGTTCACCCATGTAATTCACCTCTGCTATTGCAGGGTTCTCAGGATCATAAGCTTCTTCTTCAGAAGATGCCTCTTTAGTACTGTTGAATAATTCCTTCAATCCATTCAGACTCTGAGAGATCATATTGACTTGCTGAGTCAATATTTTATTCTGAGCCAATATGGCATTCAGAGTATCAATTTCAAGAACTCCCTTCCTCATAGGCGTCCTATTATTCACAGGATTCCTTTCAGAAGTGTACATGAACTGGTTATTTGCAACCATGTCAATGAGTTCTTGAGCTTCTGTAGGCATTTTTTTTAGGTGAATGGATCCACCTGCAGAATGGTCCAGTGACATCTTTGATAGCTCAGACAGACCATCATAGAATATATCCAGGATGGTCCATTCTGAAAGCATGTCAGAAGGACACTTTTTGGTCAGTTCCTTGTATCTCTCCCAAGCTTCATAGAGGGATTCACCTTCCTTCTGTCTGAAGGTTTGAACATCCACTCTAAGCTTACTAAGCTTTTGAGGAGGAAAGAACTTGGCTAAGAAAGCCGTGACCAGCTTATCTCAAGAGTTCAGGCTATCTTTAGGTTGAGAGTCCAACCATATTCTAGCTCTGTCTCTTACAGCAAACGGGAAAAGCATAAGCCTGTAGACCTCGGGATCAACCCCATTGGTCTTAACAGTATCACAGATCTGCAAGAATTCAGTTAAGAACTGAAAAGGATATTCTGATGGAAGTCCATGAAACTTGCAATTCTGTTGCATTAGAGAAACTAATTGAGGTTTAAGCTCAAAATTGTTTGCTCCAATGGCAGGGATTGAGATGCTTCTTCCATGTAAATTGGAATTTAGTGTAGTAAAGTCACCAAGCATCTTCCTTGCATTGTTATTATTTTCAGCCATGCCTCCCTCTTTTTCGAAAATTTCTGTCAGATTTTCTCCAGAGAGTTGTGCTTTGGCTTCCCTTAGCTTCCTCTTCAGAGTCCTTTCAGGTTTAGGATCATCTTTAACAAGAATATTCTTATCCTTTTTCCTGCTCATATGAAAAAAAGAAGAAAACAGAAAAGAAAATATGGAATCCTCTATGTCACAGTATAGAGATTCCTTTATGTGAGTAGAAGAAAAGAAATTCGAACACCAGGAGGAAGAGAGGGTTCGGATTTTTAGATGAAGAGAAGTGTTAGTAAATAAATAAATAATTAGAAGGAGGTGAGAGAGAAGAATTTTCGAAAATTAAATAAATAAATTAAAATAAAAATATTTTTGTTTTTAATTTGAAATTAAAATAAAATTCAAAAATTAGAAAAGAAATAAAATTAAAATTAAAAATTAAAATAATTAGTTAATTAAAAAGGAATTTTGAAAAAAGAGGAAGGTGATTTTCGAAAATTAGAGAGAATTAGTTAAGTAGTTTTGAAAAAGATATGATTGAAACAAAAAGATATGATTGATTGAAAAAAGGTTTGAAAATCAATTTAAAAAGATAAAAGGTTAGAAAAGATTTTGAAATTGATTTTGAAAAAGATATAATTGAAAGATATTTTGAAAAAGATTTGAAAAAGAAATTTAAAAAGATTTGATTTTGAAAATTAAAGTTGATTACTTGACTAACAAGAAACAAAAAGATATGATTTACAATTTAAAGATTGATCTTTTCTTAATAGGCAAGTAACAACTTTGAAATTTTTCAATCAATCATATTAAATGTTAGTAAGATGTTCGAAAATATGAAATAAAGATAAGAAAAAGATTTTTGAAAATTAATTTAAAAATTTTCGAAAATATTAAGAAAAATGAAAAAAGTTTGATTTTTGAAAAAGATTTTGAAAAAGATAAGATTTTTAAAATTGAAAATTTGATTTGACTCATAAGAAACAATTTGATTTTAAAAATTTTTGAAAAGGTCAATCCAAATTTTCGAAAATTTTGAGTAAAATAAGGAAAAGATATTTTTTTTATTTTTTATTTTTTGAATTTTAAGGATGAGAGAGAAAAACATAAAAAAGACTCAATGCATAAAAATTTTGGATCAAAACTTGTGATGCATGCAAGAACACTATGAATGTCAAGATGAACACCAAGAACACTTTGAATGTCAAGATGAACACCAAGAACTTATTTTTGAAAAATTTTCAAGAAAAGAAAACATGAAAGACACCAAACTTAAAAAATTTTTATTCTTTAGACATCAATGTTTCAAGAATGCATATGAAAAACAAGGAAAGACACAAAACAAGAAAATATGAAGATCAAACAAGAAGACTGGCCAAGAACGACTTGAAGATCATGAAGAATGCAATGCATGAAATTTTTGAAAATAAAATTTTTTAGAAAATTAAAAATATGCAATTGACACCAAACTTAAAACTTGACTCTAGACTCAAACAAGAAACAGAAAAATATTTTTGATTTTATGATTTTATAAATTTTTTTGGATTTTTTTCAAAAATTAATTGGGAAAAACGAAAAAGAAGAAATTTTTTTTGTATTTTTTTTCGAAAATAAGAAATAAAAATCTTAAAATTAAAATAAAATTACCTAATCTAAGCAACAAGATGAACCGTCAGTTGTCCAAACTCGAATAATCCCCGGCAACGGCGCCAAAAACTTGGTGCGCATAAATCGTGACGGTTCTATTCCTTGGTAACGGCGCTGAAAACTTTATACGCACGTTCATAATCTTAATTCTTTGTCACAACTTCGTACAACTGACCAGCAAGTGCACTGGGTCGTTCAAGTAATAAACCTTACGTGAGTAAGGGTCGATCCCACGGAGATTGTCGGCTTGAAGCAAGCTATGGTCACCTTGTAAATCTCAGTCAGGCGGATTCAAATGATATAGAGTTTTAATAATTAAAAAATAAATAAAACATAAACTAGGATAGAGATACTTATGTAATTCATCGGTGAGAATTTCAGATAAGCGTATAGAGATGCCTTTCGTTCCTCTGAACCTCTGCTTTCCTGCTGTCTTCATCCAATCATTCCTACCCCTTTCCATGGCAAGCTTTATGTAGGGCATCACCGTTGTCAATGGCTACATCCCATCCTCTCTGTGAAAATGGTCCAATGCACTGTCACTGCATGGCTAATCATCTGTCGGTTCTCGATCATACTGGAATAGGATTTACTATCCTTTTGCGTCTGTCACTACGCCCAGCACTCGCGAGTTTGAAGCTCGTCACTGCTATCCCTTCCCAGATCCTACTCGGAATACCACAGACAAGGTTTAGACTTTTCGGATCTCAGGAATGGCCATCCATGGGTTCTAATTTATACCACAAAGATTCTAATATCTCGGACTCGGTCCTCTGTATTAGATATCTAAGAGATACTCATTCTAGCTTGTTTGCATGTAGAACGGAAGTGTTTGTCAGGCACGCGTTCATAGGTGAGAATGATGATGAGCGTCACATAATCATCACATTCATCATGTTTTTGGGTGCGAATGGATATCTTAGAGAAGGAATAAGCTTGAATTGAATAGAAAAACAGTAGTACTTTGTATTAATTCATGAGGAACAGCAGAGTTCCACACCTTAATCTATGGTGTGTAGAAACTCTACCATTTGAAAATACATAAGTGATAATGGTCCAGGCATGCCCGAATGGCCAGCCCCCATGAAAGTCTAAGATAGCATAAAACTAATCAAAGATCCCCGTTGTAAATACAATAGTAAAAAGTCCTATTTATACTAAACTAGTTACTAGGGTTTACAGAAATGAGTAAATGATGCAGAAATCCACTTCTGGGGCCCACTTGGTGTGTGCTTGGGCTGAGCATTGAGCTTTACATGTGTAGAGGTCTTTCTTGGAGTTGAACGCCAGTTTGTAACCTGTTTATGGTGTTTAACTCCACTTTGCAACCTGTTTCTGGCGTTTGACTCCAGAATGCAACATGGAACTGGCGTTTAACGCCCGTTTACGTCGTCTATAATTAAACAAAGTATGAACTATTATATATTTCTGGAAAGCCCTGGATGTCTACTTTCCAACGCAATTGAGAGCGTGCCATTTGGAGTTCTGTAGCTCCAGAAAATCCACTTTGAGTGCAAGGAGGTCAGAATCCAACAACATCTGCAGTCCTTCTTCAACCTCTGTATCTGATTTTTGGTCAAGTCCCTCAATTTCAGCCAGAAAATACCTGAAATCATAGAAAAATACACAAACTCATAGTAAAGTCCAAAAATATGAATTTTAATTAAAAACTAGTAAAAATATACTAAAAACTAATTAAATCATACTGAAAACTATGTAAAAACAATGCCAAAAAGCGTATAAATTATCCGCTCATCACCCACCAAGTGTTTGATAAAATGTTTGGTTGGGCTTTAGAGTAGACTTTGAGCATTCTTGGCTTGGAAAGAGTAATTAGGCAATCTTGAGTTATGAAAACCCAACCTATGTTGGTGATCTAGAATTGTTAGTTAATATCATTTCCATTAACTCTAATCTCTTGCTAATCCAATTAGTAAGTTGATTAGGACATTTGGATTGAGATTAGCTAGCCTTGTTAGACTTTCTCTCATGGAAGATAACTTATATCTTCTTCCATCATTGGGGATGACGTAATAAGATAAATTCTTGTTAATTATTGTTATTAGTGACTAGGATGGAAGGCCTATGATCTCAATTCTTGCCATGAATGTCTCTCTTTAATAATTGTTTCTCTTTATTACTTGTCCTCTTTAATTGCTTGTTTGATTTACTTTTCTTGCCATTTATTTTACTGCCCTTTTTATCAACGAAACCCCCTTTTATCCCTTCATAGCCAATACGCATACACTTCATTACAATTCTTTGTGAGACGACCCGGAGTCTAAATACTTCGGTTAATTTTCATTGGGGTTTGTACATGTGACAAAACCATATCTTAATTTGATGTGTTTGTTGGTTTGGAGCTATGCTTACAATGAAGTAATTCCTTTCTCTAAGAAGAAAATCTAGACTGACAACAATCCTCTTGCAATCAAATTAATGGCACTGTTGCCGGGGAATTGCAATGGTGCTATGTTATTGGCTATTGTATATATTGTGAATAGCTTTATTATTGGTTTGGTTTGTTGATTTTTGCTAGTTGTAGGACTTTGTTTTCTTTGTTTCTTGTTAGCTTTTGTTTTTTATTTTCTCTTGTCACCATGAATTCTCACCTCTTTGGCTATGAGTGTGGTTCAAACTATGTTGTAGGAGATTGAATTTACAATGATAACATCCATCAAGAATTTGGAGATCAAAGTTTGGCAAAAGTGATTGGGGACATGACTACTATCCTCACGGAGATGCGCGATGACCAAAGGGCATTTATTGCCACCCGATCCGTCCAAGCACCACCCCAACGTGACTACTCTTCGGATTCTTATGGGTATACTCCTTATCCTAATGCACACCAATCTAATGTATGTGATGACCCTTATTGTGATTGTCAACCACAACCACCACATACATATGAACCCCCTCCTCAATATAGCCCTCCACTATACTCACAATCCTCATACCACCATTCACCTCCATATGATCCTAACTCACACCCACCATACCAACCACCATATGAGCTACATCTAAAGCCACCACCATTCCAACACCAATACTCCCAAGAACCACAAAGTCTACACACACCACCTCAAGAATTTCACCAATATGAACCACCTTCCAATTACAACAACCTTCCCTCAAACAATGAACCCTCTCTTCCACCATCGCCTCCCGATGAAGCCCCCATGCTAGAATTGAGAGATCTTGAATCTCATATCTTAAGGCGACACGAGGAGGATGAAAAGAAGTTTGAAGAGTTAAGAGAAAAAATGGCTATCATGGTAGAATGTGGAGAAGTTAAGAAGCCATTGGAAACATAGTCTCATCCCGCCTAAGCCTACGCGATCAAGGCACTCCCATTGTTGAATGTGGAGAAGCAACCAATGAGCTTAGTAAGGGAGTGAACTTGAAGCTCCAAGGTGAAGAAGAGTAGTTAAAGCAAGAAATGCAACAAGAGGAGGAGGTAGAGATTATTGAACAAGAGGAAGTAGTGGTTGGAGCCTTAGGATATGTTGAGTACATAGAGGAAGCACAAATTGAAGAGACTTCTTCCATGGAGTTCGAAGTTGATGTTGAGGAGGAGAGTGCACAACCTCTAAGACAAAATGTGATTGAAGAATTGGAAAAAGTGTCCCAAGTAATAGGCCCTCCTATTTATGATGATTCCATACCAACATATGATCCTTTTGAGCTTGAAGAATCCTCCCCCACTATGCTCGGAATTGATGATGAGGTAGATTTCACTCAACCTCCTATGTATGATTTGAGTGATGGGAAAGAGTTAGAGGACATTGGTGAAGAAGAATGTGAACTTGAGGAAGCTTGGCGAGAGGTAGAGCACGAAATATCTTGCCAAGTGGTGGAAGCCTTCCAAAAAGGATGGACGGAAGTGGAGCGTACTTTGTCAAGACCGTTGGGAACTCCTCCACCTAGGTTGTCATCTAATCCTTCATTTGAGTGGGTAAAACTTCTAACTCTTAGCTTTATTATCCCACTTGAATTTGGTTTGCTTGAGATGGATGGCTAACTTAGGATGCTTTGTGGTATTAAGCATAAAAGGAGGATGTTTAGTGGTTGGCGTTGTAAGTCTAGGCTCATTATGGTTGGAAGCTCGAAATTGAGGAGTATGGATTGGTGTAGTGCTCAATTGAATGGGTCTAGGGGGATAGTCTGGTGCTTCTATGAGAATTCATCTCTCTTGCCACCCGGAGGAAATCACTATGATCAACTCAAGTACAGGTGTGAAACAAAGTGTGGGATCCCGGATCACACAAGGAAAATTGATGCGCGAAAAACTTGTCTCGTAACAAATTTCCTTCAGCAAGTGTACCGAATTTCGTCGTCAAGTAAAAACTCACAATAGAGTGAGGTCGAATCCCACAGAGATTGATTGATCAATCAACTTTAATTAGATGAATGTTCTAGTTGAGCGAATCAGAATTTGAGTTGAGAATTACAGAAAATAAAATGGCGAGAAAGTAAATAACAGAAAAAGTAAATGCTAGAAATAAAGAGCTGAAAGTAAATGACGGAAATTAAATTGCAGAATTGTAAATGGGAATGGGGTAACTGCTTATAAAAGTAAATGACAGAAACTAAAGAGAATGGGTAAGATCAGAAATAGGGAGTTCATTGGGCTCAGGAGATGTTGCATTCTCCAGATCAATTTCATTTTCATCTCTTCCTCAATCAATGCATTCATTGATCTCCTTGGCAATCTTAAGTGATCGAGTTACAATTTCTTGTAATTCAATCTCTCAAATCTTGATCAATATCCAATTCCTTGGTCAATTGCTCATGAGAAGAGATGAAGTATGGTCACTGATTATACCACATGCATTTTCCAAATCAAGTATTGAGAGGATTATAGTCACATATCCATCCAAACCCAATTTGGTCCAGCATGAGAAAGCATTTCTAGCATGATCTCTTCCTTCCTCTTTCAAGGTTCAGAAGATATCCAAGTTTGAATAGCTTCTTTTCCAAGATAACTATCCAATTAGATGAAGATCGAAAGCTTTCAAGTAAAATCAAGAAAATAGATAGAAGAAGAATAATGAAAACTAGTATTGATCCATCAAATTACAGCAGAGCTCCCTAACCCAATGAAAGGGGTTTCATAGCTCTGGAAAATAAAAGCAAAGATGGAGAATACATCATGAAAACAAAACTAGAAGTGCAGAGAATGGCAAAATACAGAGAGTAGTTTTCCCCCAATTTCCAATCTTCCTAATCAATTCAAAGCTACTCCTATATATACTACTCTTCTGATCTTCTAGTTGGCTCCTCAAGTCTTGGGTATGGGCCTTTGGATCTTGAGTTTGAAGCAGTTATCTTCTTCATTGGGCTTAGCTTTACTTGCAGAGAGAAAGTGTGAAGTGGGCAGGGACTTTAGCTCAGGACGTTAGTGGTGTTAACGTTAAGTGAAATTATGGGTTCGAGAACGTTAGTGACAATCACCTTTTTCACTAACGTTCCTGACCCAAGTTAGAGCCACGTTAACCTCAACGTTAGTGGCACAAACGTTGCCACTAACGTTGCCTCTTGGTCCTTCGCACACGTTATTGGGACTTACCTTTCCCAATAACGTTGAGAAGCCTCCCCCTTTCTTACGTTAGAGTCCACGTTAACTTAGTTAACGTGGCTCTTAACATTAACTTGCCAACCTTCGAGAACGTTAGTGACACTTACCTTTGTCACTAACGTTCCAATGTGCCCCTATCTCCCACGTTAGAGTCCATGTTAACTAGGTTAACGTGGCCTCTAACGTAGCAATGCTAGCCATCTCCAACGTTAGTGACAAAGGTGAATGTCACTAACATTGGCTCATCATCTCTCTTCTTCACATTAGCTTCCATGTTAACTAAGTTAACGTGGGAGTTAATGTGGCTCATTGTGGCTTGTGTGGTTCATTCCAACGTTAGTGACAAAGTTAGGTGTCACTAACGTTGGCGATCATATACTTTCTCCACGTTGGCTTCCACGTTAACTAAGTTAATGTGGAAGTTAACGTGGCTTGTGGAGGCTTGGCCAACGTTAGTGACAAAGTTAAATGTCACTAACGTTGGCTTCTCTTTTGCTTCTTAATGTTAGAAGCCACGTTAACTAAGTTAACGTGGCAACTAACGTGGCCACTTATGAGCTTGGCCCAACGTTAGTGACAAAGGTAAGTGTCACTAACGTTGGCTCCATTTTCTTTCCTCCACGTTAGAGTTCACGTTAACTTAGTTAACGTGACTCTTAACGTGGGCTATGATGGCTTTGAGGACGTTATTGGCGATTACTTTTCTCATTAACTTTGCAAGCTAGCTCCCATTCCTATGTTAGAAGTCACGTTAGTGAGACTAACGTGGCTGCTAACGTGGTTCTTCCTTGCTTCCTTTTTCCTAAAATCAAGCAATAAAGTGCATCAAAGTTCTAGTCCAAGTCATGGGAAATGCAACATCTAATTTGTCATTAATTTCATGCAAAATCCTCATGAAATCATGTAAAGTTCACAATGTATGCTTGAATCAAGATATAAGTGAATATCTACCCAAAACTAGCTTATTTTCTAAGGAAATGCATCAAACTTCCTTAAAAACAGTAAAGAAAAAGTCAGTGAAACTGGCCAAAATGCCCTGGCATCACAACACCAAACTTAAAGCTTTCTTGTCCCTAAGCAAGTACTGGAACAAGAGAATGATGAATGGAATGCCAAGAGAAATGAGTCATTCTTGTGGAGGTCATGTCCCTGGTTTTATGGTGGTTTCATGCATAGCAACTTAGGTTCATTCCTGGCTTTCAGACCTTTATCATGTCCTAGAATACTCACTGTGGTTGCATCCCATGAGACCTTTATTCATTGATCCTTTTGTTGTCATTTCAGGGCTTATTTGTGTTCTTAAGCTAAGTGTTCTGTAAGGGGGCAACTCTTTAAAATAAGCTTTCAGCCAACACTCCCGAACCAGTTGGTTCAAGGTGCTAGGTGTTGAAGCACCCCTAAAGACTTACTTCCTCAAGTCTCTCTCCCATACATACACACCACAGGCATATGGTTTATTTATTTTCTTTTCTTGAGACCTTGGTGTCGAGCACCTCTTTGGGTTACTAAATGCTCTGTAGTGAGGGTTACTCTTGATAGTGGACTTTCAGCTGATAATCCCGAGTTAGTTAACCCAAGTTACCAAGTGATAAGGCACCCCTAAGAGCTTATTCATCCAAGTAAATCCCTCATACAGGAACACCACAGACACATGCCTCAAGATTAAAACCATTGGTGCCTAGCCTTATTGCTTACTCTTTTTCTTTTATTCTTTTTTTTCACTTTCATTTTTCTTTTCCCCTTTTTCTTATTAGGATCTTGTTATTTAGTTATTCTCATGGGGTGTGTTCAAAGCATAGTATTCATGACAGATAGTTGTCTTTTCACCTTGTGGTTGAACCAACTTAGCTAATTTATGACTGCACCACAAACTAAGGAACTTACTCCATAGTATGAACTCCACTCTGGTCTTTTGCAAAACACTCATTCTCTTTTCATTTGATTCAAAGGAACAAGCATACAAGTGAGCAAAGTAAGGATGCAGTGATATAAAGGCTAGCAATCATAGACTTATTCAACCAAGAACTTAAAAGACAGCATTTAAAAGGTTCAAACTATCATGGAAGCATGTTCTATTTCATACAAGATCTTCCTTATTTAAAACATAGAAAGGGATGAACCAAAGAAGGAACTCCACCACCTTTTACTCATGTGGTTGCCCATGCTCTCCTCCTTGCTTGTCCTCCTTGTGTCCCACTTGATTGCTCGTACTCCCACTCCCTTTGCTTTTTCCAATCAGCTTCTTCCAGAAACCACCATCTTCCATCTTCTTCTTGAGTGTTTCCTTCTGCTGTTTCACCTTCCTCTCTTCTTGTTCTACAAAATCTTTTTGGACCTCATCATATGTAGGGATGGCATAGTGTAGATGATGCATATTACTAGACATGTAGTTCAACTTGGCTTGAGTGTTTACGTTGAACTCCTCCCTATGTAGTTGCCGTCCTTCATTAAGTACAGTGAACTCATTGAATGCTTTCATCTGAGCTATTTGCCGCTGATTGAGTTCCTGCAAATGCTTATCTTGACGTTCTTGCCTCTCAGTAACTTGGTGGATGGCTTGAGTGAGCTGGGAGTATTGTTCCTGTTGCTGCTCCATTTGTTGTTTCTGCCACTCTTCTTGTTGGCTCATCCGGTTTAGTATTTGCTCTTGTCCTTCCATATGTCTCATCCCCAGATCTTCAATGGCCCTTAGAAGGTGATTCATGTTCAAGTTGGCTGGGTCATGATGCTCTTCTTGTTGATATTCTTCTTGATGAGGCTCCTCTTGGTGAGCTCCTTCTTTCGCTTTTAGCTTCCCTATTTGTGGCCTTCTTTGTTGCTGAGCAGGTGTAGTATAGACAAGACGCTGGATTGTAACTAGCCTCCCAGGGTTCACCCAGTTTGGATTGCTATCCTCGAAGACCACCTTAGCCTTTGTACATAGTCTGAGAATAGTGTTGGGGTACCAAAGCCTGGCACCCGAATCAGCCTTCTCAGCTGACTCTTGAATCCCCTCAGCTATGAGTTCATGCACATTGATTTCTCCACCCTGTACTAGGCAATGTACCATAGTCGCTTGATTAATATTGACCTCTAAATTATTTGCAGCTGGGAGGATGGACCTCCTTACGAGTTCAAACCACCCTTTGGCTTCCGGGCTAAGGTCTCCCCTCTTGATGAACCGGGGTCTTCCATCTGCATACCTCTCCCAATCAGCTGCTATAACATAGATGTCAGTCACGATTTCTGTGAGCTCATCATTGTCAGGGCTCTTACTTATCCTTGCATGATAACTGGGCTCATCAAAATGTGGTGATTTCAAGTGAAGAGTTCTTGTTATAGCATTTGGGCTGAAGTCTACCTCCTTTCCTCTTACATAGCTTTTGAAGGTTGGGGCCCTGGTTTTGTCTTTTCTAACCACATTTGCATAGAACTCTTTGATGATGTTTGCATTGATCTTCCCCTCTAGATTAGTGAGCCTTTACCACCCTCTTTGTTCAATTTTCTCCCGAATCTGTGGGCACTCGTCTTCATTGATTTGGAAGGTTAACTTAGGCAATATCTTCTTGATCTTGATCCTTTCAAATTCTTGTTCATGGAAGGCAGTTTTGAATCTCTTCTCATCGAAAGGAATGTTCTCTATTGGTTCCTTCCTCTTTTGCCTCTTGGAGCTTGATGATGCCATGAATTTGAGTTGCTGTGTGAGGGGATTGGAAGGTAAGGATAGATGAGGAATTTGGTTGGTTAAGACGAGGTGTGATGAAGGGGTTTTGGATGCCGAAAGTGTGAAGTGTGGAGAGTGGGAATTTGAATGTGAGGGGTAAGTATGCACTAGGACTCATTTATATAGGGAGATTATGAGTGAGTGGAGGGTGTGGATTGATGGAATGGTTGCTTGATGGACGGTTGAGGTTGTGCATGGAGAAAGGACAAGGATCATCACTTTATGAAGGTTATTGGTTCGGTCTCCAAGGGTCTCCTTTTTTCAATGTTGCATGGCAACAATTTCCAATGCATTCCTTCTTGAGACAAGGGTGTAGTTTCTCTTCATGAAGTGGCCGAACCTTTTTCATTTAATTATCCAATCAATCCCCTTCAATGCTCCTCTCCTTTTCCCTATAAAAATAAAATAAGAAAATTCAATATCATAAAAATTAAACTTTACGGCTAGTATAGTAAAGAAAAAGGATTAGGTTATTTATTCATGAACACCAACTAACTAACTAACTGTGCGTCCTTATATGCATATCCGTGGCACCCTGGGGTGACACCAAACTTAGTTTGGAGCACTGTGATGAAAAGTTTTGTTCAAAGCTCCAAGACTAGCATGCTCTGAGTTGCATCCATGCTTTCTTGGCATGCTTTGAACACCAAACTTGTTCTTCACTATATACTGCATAATAAGGATTTCACCAAGTGTTTGTCAAGTTTGGGTTGGAATTCATGAATATTGACTTATTCACTATTAAAGGCATATAAAACATGGGTTGCCTCCCATGAAGCGCTTCTTTAGCGTCACTAGCTTGACGTTTCTTCTTCATCAGGGAGGTTGATAATGCTTCAAGTCCTCCCCTCTTGCCTTGGACTTATATCCATTGGTTGTATCAATGATCTCTATATGTTCCAAGGAGAGAACTCTGTTGATAGTGAAGACCTTAGGTAACTAAGATGGTACAGTGGGGAGATCAGGGGGGATATCTGGGAAGTAAGCTGAGATCACTTTATCCCCTGGAGAGAAGTCCTCGGTAGGGATCTTCTTGTTCCTCCACCTCCTTGGTACCTTCTTCTTTGTTCCTTTTGATGTTGCCTTGCTCTTTATGACTTCTTCTTCTAAGGGAATTTTGTTGTTATCTTCACATGTCTCTGGTGGTTTAGGTTCCTCCAGCTTTTCCTTGAGCTGTGACAACTGCTTATTTCCTTGTTCATCAAGCAAGGGCTTTCCCAGCTGGGCTGGTTGTGCTTCAATGCTTGCTTCCTCTTTCAGTATCTCATTATGATCTTTGCTTGGTTCTTTGTTCTCTTGGTCTGCTTCTTGTGAGAGTTTAAAGACATTAAAACTGAGTCGTTCATCACGGATCCTCAATATTAGCTCCCCTCGCTCAACATCTATGAGTGCTCTGGCTGTAGCTAGGAATGGTCTTCCCAATATGATTGGGTGAGTGTGACTCTCTTCCATGTCCAGGATGACGAAGTCTGTGGGAAGAAAGTATTTCCCAACCTTTACCAACACATTTTCCACCACTCCTATTGCTTGTTTTTGAGTTTTGTCAGCCAGCCTGATGACTACATCTGTGGGCATTATCTCATTGATCTGCAGCCTCTTCACCAGGGGTAAGGGCATTAAGTTGATGCTTGCTCCCAAATCGCAAAGTGCTCTATCGAACATTGTTTCTCCTATGGCACAGGGGATGTGAAAACTCCCTGGGTCCTTTGTTTTTGTAGGCAACTCTGGTTGAATGAGGGCGCTGCACTCCTTGTTCATTACTATAGTTTG
The DNA here is from genome assembly GCF_059453495.1 of Arachis ipaensis. Lineage (NCBI taxonomy): Eukaryota > Viridiplantae > Streptophyta > Magnoliopsida > Fabales > Fabaceae > Arachis > Arachis ipaensis. The sequence continues at coordinate 52,642,069 of NC_142436.1, forward strand.
GCCTCCTTTGAGTGAGCTTTTCCTAGGGAGCAGTTCCTTCATGTATTTGATGTATGCAGGCATTTTTTGGATGGTCTTGATGAATGGTATGTTGACATGCAGAGATGCAAACAAGTCAAGAAATCTTGAGTATATTCTCTTCTCAACAGCACCCTTGAGTAGTTGGGGAAATGGTGCATAAAGTCTCAGCAGCTCCTGTTGTGAGATTTCTAGTTCTTGGTGATCTTTTTCCTCCTTCTCTGTTGAGGTGTCTCCAGGTTGTTCTGCCGACTTGTTTGGCTTGTCTTCAGTCTCCTTATCACTTATAGTGACCATCTTGCAATCTTCCCATCTTACTTTCTTTGTTTCACCTCTCGGATTCTTCTCTGTGTCACTTGGGAATCCATCTGTAGGTTTGGGAATCTGCTCAGAGAGATACCCCACTTAGGATTCCAACCTCTTGATTGTGTCTCCCTGGTTCTTGAAATTGGCTCACACTTCCTCCTTGAATGCCTTATTGTCTTGAATCTCTTTGCCTATGCCTTCAAGTAGATTCTCAATCCTTGAGAGTCTGTCATCAAATGATGGTAGATTGGGATTAGAGGTGGAAGGATGAGGAGGGTTATTTTGGCCTTGGTAAAGGTGTTGAGAGGGTTGGTTATGTGGGTGCTGATATGGTCTAGATGTGAAATGTTGGTGGGCTGCATTGTTGTTGGGATTTGAACGTCTTTGATCTATGCCTTGGTTTTGTTGATTTCCCCACCCAAAGTTTGGGTGATTCCTCCATCCAGGGTTATAGGTCTTAGAGTATGGATCATGGTTTTGCCTAGGTGAATTTCCAATGTAGTTGGCTTGCTCCTGACTACCCTCTGCTTCTTCATTCACTCTTTCTTGGGTTGTTGATGAAGTAGTGATTGCTGCTACTTGGTTCCTCTCCATCTTCTTGGTGAGGTCAGCCAGCTGCTGGGTAATGAGCTTGTTTTGGGCCAGCAGAGCATCTACATTGTTTAGCTCTATTACTCCTCTAGTGTTGCCTCTTTCAGAAGCTCAATAGTCTTCTTCTTGTTCAAAGATCCTCCTGATGAATGGTCTACAGCCTTCTTTGATTCATATGACAGGCCTTCATAGAAAATGTGCAGTTGCACCCATTCGTTGAACATGTCAGGTGGACACCTCCTTGTTAGGTCCTTAAACCTCTCCCATGCTTCATAAAGAGTCTCACCATCTTGTTGCCTGAAAGTTTGGACCTCAGCTCTCAACCTATTGATTCGTTGAGGGGGGTAGAATCTTGCTAAAAATTTGTTCACTACATCTTCCCAAGTTGTCAAGCTCTCCTTCGGGAAGGACTCCAGCCATTTGGCTGCCTTATCCTTGAGTGAGAATGGAAATAAGAGCAGTCTATAGGCGTCAGGATGAACACCATTAGACTTCATTGTGTCACAAATTCTAAGAAAGGTGGTTAGATGTTGATTGGGGTCTTCTTGGACACTTCCTCCGAACGAACAGTTGTTCTGAACAAGGGTGATGAGCTGTGGTTTTAGTTCAAAATTGTTGGCATGGATGGTTGGCTTTTGAATGCTACTTCCACAGTTTCCTGGGTTTGGATTGATGTAAGAGCCTAAAACTCTTCTATCCTCCCCAGCATGATTTGCTCGACCTCCTCCGCCATGGTTGTGAGCCTCTTCCTCACGATGGTCTTCCATGTTTTCTTCCATGTTTGGTTCAAAGTATTCCTCCTCTTCCTCAGCACCAACCACTCTTTTTCCTCTTGCTTCCCTCCTTGATCTAAAGAAGATTCTCTCAGGTTCAGAATCAAAGGAAGTTGAAGCCCCGCTTCTTCTCCCTGTCATACAACCAACAAAGCACAAGCAAGGAAAATAAATGCAGAAAGTATTCTGTTAGAATTACTGTTAGTGTGAGTGATGCAATATATCAAACAGTTAGTGGGTTAGTGAACTGAATTGTAAATAACAAAAAGAAACTAAAAAGTAGGGGGAAGGGAAGAAATTAACTAAAACTGAAAGTAAATTACTCAAACAGAAAATTAAATCAAACAAAACAAAAATGCTCAATCTAGTTATCTTCCAATTTAATCATTGTTGATGCACAATCAATCCCCGGCAATGGCGCCATAAACTTGATGCGCAAAAAACTTGTCTCGTAACAAATTTCCTTCGGCAAGTGTACCGAATTTCGTCGTCAAGTAAAAACTCACAATAGAGTGAGGTCGAATACCACAGAGATTGATTGATCAAGCAACTTTAATTAGAGGAATGTTCTAGTTGAGCGAATCAGAATTTGAGTTTAGAATTGCAGAAAATAAAATGGCGGGAAAGTAAATAACAAAAAAAGTAAATGCTAGAAATAAAGTGCTGAAAGTAAATGACGGAAAGTAAATTGCAGAATTGTAAATGGAAATGGGGTAACTGCTCATAAAAGTAAATGACAGAAACTAAAGAGAATGGGTAAGATCAGAAATGGGGAGTTCATTGGGCTCAGGAGATGTTGCATTCTCCGGATCAATTTTATTTTCATCTCTTCCTCAATCAATGCATTCATTGATCTCCTTGGCAATCTTAAGTGATCGAGTTACAATTCCTTGTAATTCAATCTCTCAAATCTTGATCAATAGCCAATTCCTTGGTCAATTGCTCATGAGAAGAGATGAAGTATGGTCACTGATTATACCACATGCATTTTCCAAATCAAGTATTGAGAGGATTATAGTCACATATCCATCCAAACCCAATTTGGTCCAGCATGAGAAAGCATTTCTAGCATTATCTCTTCCTTCCTCTTTCAAGGTTCAGAAGAGATCCAAGTTTGAATAGCTTCTTTTCCAAGATAACTATCAAATTGGATGAAGATCGAAAGCTTTCAAGTAAAATCAAGAAAACAGATAGAAGAAGAATAGTGAAAACTAGTATTGATCCATCAAATTACAACAGAGCTCCCTAACCCAATGAAAGGGGTTTAGTTGTTCATAGCTCTGGAAAATAAAAGCAAAGATGGAGAATACATCATGAAAACAAAACTAAAAGTGCAGAGAATGGCAAAATACAGAGAGTAGTTTTCCCCCAATTTCCAATCTTCCTAATCAACTCAAAGCTACTCCTATATATACTACTCTTCTGATCTTCTAGTTGGCTCCTCAAGTCTTGGGTATGGGCTTTTGGATCTTGAGTTTGAATCAGTTATCTTGTTCATTGGGCTTAGCTTTACTTGCAGAGAGAAAGTGTGAAGTGGGCAGGGACTTTAGCTCAGGACGTTAGTGGTGTTAACGTTAAGTGAAATTATGGGTTCGAGAACGTTAGTGACAATCACTTTTTTCACTAACGTTCCTGACCCAAGTTAGAGCCACGTTAACCTCAACGTTAGTGGCACAAACGTTGCCACTAACGTTGCCTCTTGGTCTTTCGCACACGTTATTGGGACTTACCTTTCCCAATAACGTTGATAAGCCTCCCCCTTTCTTACGTTAGAGTCCACGTTAACTTAGTTAACGTGGCTCTTAACGTTAACTTGCCAACCTTCGAGAACATTAGTGACACTTACCTTTGTCACTAACGTTCCAATGTGCCCCTATCTCCCACGTTAGAGTCCACGTTAACTAGGTTAACGTGGCCTCTAACGTAGCAATGCTAGCCATCTCCAACGTTAGTGACAAAGGTGAATGTCACTAACGTTGGCTCATCATCTCTCTTCTTCACGTTAGCTTCCACGTTGACTAAGTTAACGTGGGAGTTAACGTGGCTCATTGTGGCTTGTGTGGTTCATTCCAACGTTAGTGACAAAGTTAGGTGTCACTAACGTTGGCGATCATATACTTTCTCCACGTTGGCTTCCACGTTAACTAAGTTAACATGGAAGTTAACGTGGCTTGTGGAGGCTTGGCCAACGTTAGTGACAAAGTTAAATGTCACTAATGTTGGCTTCTCTTTTGCTTCTTAACGTTAGAAGCCACGTTAACTAAGTTAACGTGGCAACTAACGTGGCCACTTATGAGCTTGGCCCAACGTTAGTGACAAAGGTAAGTGTCACTAACGTTGGCTCCATTTTCTTTCCTCCACGTTAGAGTTCACGTTAACTTAGTTAACGTGACTCTTAACGTGGGCTATGATGGCTTTGAGGACGTTATTGGCGATTACTTTTCTCATTAACTTTGCAAGCTAGCTCCCATTCCTACGTTAGAAGTCACGTTAGTGAGACTAACGTGGCTGCTAATGTGGTTCTTCCTTGCTTCCTTTATCCTGAAATCAAGCAATAAAGTGCATCAAAGTTCTAGTCCAAGTCATGGGAAATGCAACATCCAATTTGTCATTAATTTCATGCAAAATCCTCATGAAATCATGTAAAGTGCACAATGTATGCTTGAATCAAGATGTAAGTGAATATCTACCCAAAACTATCTTATTTTCTAAGAAAATGCATGAAACTTCCTTAAAAACAGTAAAGAAAATGTCAGTGAAACTGGCCAAAATGCCCTGGCATCAAAAATCAACTTTGGGAGCCTATGGTTTGTGAAGAACTCCATCAAAGCTTGGAGTTATTAACCTTGAATGATGAAGCACAATGAAAGTCCAAGCATTGGTGGATGTTCAAGGATGGATTCAAGCACAAGCCACCTTGATGAAGAGCTCCCCATAAGTCCAACTTAAGGATAATAAACAAAAGTGCTAGGTGGGAGACACCCCACCATGGTAATATCCTTTCATTTTTCTCTTTTGTACATATTGGTAAAATAGGTTTAATTTCATGTTTTGATTGATTTGTTAAGTTTGTTTGGTAGTTTAGTGTGTTAAATAAGATTTGTGGTGTTTTGGTAGTTGTTTGGAGGTTTGGAATGCTTGGTTTGGTGCAAAAACATAGAAAAAAGTTGTGAAAAATAGAGCACCATCCACATGCACGCGGGCTTTACGCGTACGTGTGAATCAAGCCATTTCGACCATCCACGCGCACGCGTCATGTACGCGTACACGTGGATTGAATTTTTCTAATTCTCATACATTCACCCGAGAGTTATGCCTGAAATGTGCCAACTTTGTGCCCCAGGGCACGCGGACGCATACCTTGCGCGTATGTGTCGACTCTCTACTTTGTCATGCACATGTACGCGTCATTCGCGCGCACGCGTCGCTTCCATTTCATCAATCCACGCTTACGCGCACATGACGCGTACGCGTGGATTGCCATGTTTCACCCACCTTCTTTTCTTCTCTTCTTTCCATTTCCTTCCTTCTTCTCTTCTCTTTCCACCCCTCAATCATCACCCAACACTACCAAACACCATCCAACACCATTTCTTTTAGTTAGTTAGTTAGTTTAGTTTTTGTTTTCCATTATAAGTGTTAGATTACTAATCTTGTTTACTGTTTACTGCTGCTTATTACTAATAGGATGTTAGTTTAACATCATTGTTGTTATTGTCGTTGTTGGATTCCTTTGTTGAGGTTGCAATTTATTACTTGGTTTTGAATTTTCATGTTTAACATTTGTGAGTACCAAGTGAATGTTACATTGCCTTTAAGCTTCTTAACTCTTTTGAATTGCATGTTTTGGTCACCATGCATTCATCATCTATTGTTAGGCAATTGTATACTATCATTGCATTTTTTTAGGTGATGCTTGTTTATGGTTTACCCTTATTCACATCACTTATTTCATGCATTGAGATTGTAGAATTGTGAAATTGGATCGAAAGCTTACCTAGTGACGTATTTTTGAGCTTTTCAAGCTTTGTGGACCATGCTTGCTATTTGAAATGATTTTTGACTTCTATATCCTTTTTCCTAAGTTCTATAGCATCCATGTGTTTCACCTCTATGTCACTTAAGTGTTGCAATAACTTCAATATGTGTCATTGTTTGATGTGTGAGCTCTCTGTACCATTTTGTTCATCAAATTTAATTGTACATCAATCAATGTCCATGCATTATCCAATTTCACATTTGCTTGATTTTTGCTTGAATGCTTTTATGCTTCTTCACTACTTGTTTGGTTGCCTTAACCTACAAGTCTTTTAAAGTATCCCAAGCACACTAGAATGAGTGAAGTGCATGTTCTCCTTTGTGTAATTGTGACATCACTTATGTACTAGCGCGCGTGTGTGTTCTAAACCGCGCGCAATTTTAGAACCCACACACCTATTTTTCATTAATGTCACACTAATTCACTCACTCCATTCTAGTGGTTCTTACCTCATTCCAACAATTCACGCTTCCTTGCTTTTGTATGTTTTTATCTTATGGTGTTTATTTTGTTTTTCATGATTGATGCACCATAAGCAAAAATGGAAGCGGAAGGAAGAACACGCAGCACCGGTTAACCCGCCAGTTGAAGGTGGCAACTCGAAAATTCGCCGTACCCCCTTGCTCATTTTTAGTGCACCGAGGACGGTGCAAACTTTTAAGTGTGGGGAGGTCGTCCGACCATTCGGCATTTTTGGGTAACAAGTTTCTAGTCCCAACACTCTTGCATTTCATTTTAGGATTTTTAGTTGCACTTTCTCATTTTGCATATGTATATATTAAGCTTAGTCAAAATCATGATATTTTCCAAGGATTTTATCTATAGGGCACCCCTATTGATTGAAAAAAAAAATTTTTAGAACTTGCTTGATTAATACACTTTGTGGATCATGTTTTGAGCTAAGAACACAAGCATGAGAGTTTTGAGCCTAATTGTGTGGTTACATCATATGACCACTTATTTCCATTCTTGTGTGAATTATTCTCTTTCTATGAGTGTAATCTTTGATTTGTTTGATTCTTTATGTCCATTATTTTGTGTATACATGCATCTATATGATTGAGGCCATTGTTTAAATAGCTCACTTACCCAAATAGCCTACCTTTTATCTTCCATTGTTAGCCAATTTTGAGCATATGCTTAACCCACTTATTCTTAATTGAAGCACATTACAAGCTTAAGTGAAAAATAATAAATGTCCCTTGTTTAGATCTTTGATTAGCTTAGGCTAGTGAGAGTGTTCATCATTTGATTTTGAGAAAGTTGGGAACATTGGGTAGAGATAAAAGTGTGTTTTTGTATTTGTGTTGAGAATCTTGGGAATTGGGTACATACTCATGTATTAATCATGTGTAAACCATATGCATTGATGTTCTTGTATACATCTTAGTTTGAAAAAAAGAAAAAAAAAAGAGAAAAGAAGAAAAAAAAGAAAAAAGAAAAAGCAATAAAAAAAGGGGACAAAATGTCCCAAAGTAAAGATCAATAAGAGTCAATGCATGTGAGTTGTGATCAAAAAGAGAATACATGAGTGTGTGTGTGAAAAGTGAAGAATGGATAGCTAGGTTTGTTTAAAATTGTATAGGTTGTCATAGGTTAGGTGGGAAGTTTAAGTTGATCAAAGATTCAAATCTCTAGCTCACTTGACCATATGCATCCTACCTTGACCCTAGCCCCATTACAACCTATGGGAAAGCCCTCATGATATTTGTATGCATGCATGAAATAATTGTTGATTGTTAGATGAAAAACAAATTTTGAAAAGCATGATTAGGGGAGAATTGAGTGAATCAACCCCATACACTTGAGTGCCTAGAGCGGATACACATCCGGCGAGGGTTCAATCGCTCAATTACATGTTTCCACCCATGATCATCTCTTCTTGCAAGTTTGTAAAATATTTCAATGATTCAATTCAATTGCGGGTTGATTTGATTGCTATTACCTTAGTCCTTGTGTTTGTATATGTATTCTTGGAATTTGACTTATTTTGACTAAGTCATTGTATTCATATAGATAGATTGCATTTAGTTAGTTTGCATTGAATAAATGTGATACCCTTTGCTTCTTTCTTGATTTTAGCATGACGACATGCTTAGTTTAAGTGTGGGGAGATTTGATAAACCCCAATTTCGTGGTTTATCTTGTTCTTATTTTAGGGGATTTTATCACCTTTTTCCACATTTATTCAATGAAATAGCATGGTTTTGCAATTCTCCCTTGATTTGTGCTTAAGTGTGAAAACATGCTTTTTGGGCCCTTAAATTGGGGATTTTAACTCACCTTAATTCCATTCGATACCTTGATATGTTTGTTGAGTTATTTTAGGTTCGTAAGGCGAGTATTGGATGGAAGAAGTGAGGAGAAAAGCATGCAAAGTGGGAGAACTCATGAAGAAATGAAAGAACCGCAATGCTGTCAAGCCTGACCTCTTCGCACTCAATCGACCATAACTTGAGCTACAAAGGTCCAAATGAGGCGGTTCTAGTTGCATTGGAAAGCTAACATCTGGGGCTTCAAAATGATATAAACTTTGCTATAGTTGTCTGACGTCTAAGGATGCGCACGTGCACTGTACACGTGCGTGCCGATTGGTGCACGTGATTTACTAAAAGCAACTCGTGGCCAGCGATTTGTAGAGTATTTTGGGCCCAATCCAACTCATTTCTAATTCTATTTCATGAAGAATTCAAGTTTGGGCAAAGGGAGGAGCAATTATTTAGTCAACATGAGCCTTTAGTTAGTTTTTTAGAGAGAGAAGCTCCCTCTTCTCTCTAGAATTAGGTTAGGATTAGGTTAAATTGTCATAGATCCATATTTAATTCCTTACTTTAATCTTGTTTCTTTTATAATTTCTCATGTCTACATCTTGATTTTCTTAGTTGTAATATTAATTTCTCATTTTGCTTTCTTTTGTGATGATGAACTCATGTTGGATTTGGTTTACATTTAATGCAATTTGAGGTTGATGTTTCTTTCATTGATGAATTAAGTTGTTGATTTACTCTCCTTGCAATTGGTAGTTGTTAGATTTTATTATTCTTGCATACTTACCATGCTTTCCTTTATTACCCACCAAGTATTTGATAAAATGCTTGGTTGGGCTTTAGAGTAGACTTTGAGCATTCTTGTCTTGGAAAGAGTAATTAGGCAATCTTGAATCATGAAAACCCAACCTATGTTGGTGATCTAGAATTGTTAGTTAATATCATTTCCATTAACTCTAATCTCTTGCTAATCCAATTAGTGAGTTGATTAGGACATTTGGATTGAGATTAGCTAGTCTTGTTAGACTTTCTCTCATGGAAGATAACCTATATCTTCTTCCATCATTGGGGATGACGTAATAAGATAAATTCTTGTTAATTATTGTTATTAGTGACTAGGATGGAAGGCCTATGATCTCAATTCTTGCCATGAATGTCTCTCTGTAATAATTGTTTCTCTTTATTACTTGTCCTCTTTAATTGCTTGTTTGATTTACTTTTCTTGCCATTTATTTTACTACCCCTTTTATCAACCAAACCCCCTTTTACCCCTTCATAGCCAATACGTATACACTTCATTGCAATTCCTTGTGAGACGACCTGGAGTCTAAATACTTCGGTTAATTTTCATTGGGGTTTGTACATGTGACAAAACCATATCTTAATTTGATGTGAGAGTTGTTTGTTGGTTTGGAGCTATGCTTACAACGAAGTAATTCTTTTCTCTAAGAAGAAAATCTAGACTGACAACAATCTTCTTGCAATCAGATAACCTCTTTTCCAAGAAAACCATCTCTAGGGCACCCTACCAATTCGGAAAATTTTTGTTTGTGTATTAAAACTTTCTTGAAGAATGTGTTTCGGAACATGGTTTTTGAGCTAAGAACACAAGCATGTGAGTTTTGAGACTTATGGTGTGGTTACATCTTATAACCACTTATTTCCATTCTTGTGTGCATCATTCTCTTTCTATGATTGTGATCTTTGATTTGTTTGATTCTTTATGTCCATTATTCCATGTATACATGCATTTATATGATTAAAACCATCATTTAATTTAGCTCACTTACCCAAATAACCTACCGTTCACCAACCATTGTTAGCCAATTTTGAGCCTATTTAATCTCTTTTGTTCTTAATGATTAGCACATCACCACCCCTAAGTGAAAAATAATAAATGTTCCTTAATTTGAATCTTTGATTATCTTGGGCTAGTGAGAGTGTGTATCATTTGGGTATGGGAAACTTGGGACATTGGTTGAGGTAAAAGTATATTTTGTATCTTTGTTGAAAATCATGGGATTGGGTACGTGCTTATGCATTAAATATGTAAAAGCGTATGCATTGATACGTTTGTATATACTTTTTGTGAATAAAAAATGTGAAAACAAATGTAGAAAAAGAAATAGAAAAATAAAAGAAACAAAAAAATACGTAGAAAAAAATATATGCAATAAAAAGGGGACAAAAATGTCCCAAGGTAAAGTAACAATAACAATGCATATGGAATATGAATTAAAGAGAATGCATGAGTATGTGAAAAAGTGGGAATCATGGATAGCTAGGCATTGTATTAGAATTGTATAGGTTGTTATATGTGTTGGGTGAGAGCTTAGGTTAATCAAAGATTCATATTTCAAGCTCACTTAACCATATGCATCCCTACCTTGACCCTAGCCCCATTACAACCTATGCATAAGACCTCATGATAAATGTATGCGTGCATTGAATAATTGTTGATTGTTAGATGAAAAACAAATCTTGGAAAGCAAGATTAGAAGAGAATTGAGTGATCAACACTATACACTAGAGCGACTAGAGCGGATACACATCCGGTGAGGGTTCGATGCTCAAACCCCTTGTTCCCGGCTTTCACGAGTTTCATCATGCAAGTTATGCACGCACGGCTTTAATGTTTGAATTGGTAGGATTCATAAATCATATTTCCATCTTGACCCAATGTGCTCATATTTGTTCTTGGAAGGTTGAGTCGCTTCTGACCAAGTAGATAGATATATTTGCATTAGTCGCATGAATTCATTTAGGTAATTTGCACTTCATGAACCCTTTTCTCCCATGGTCTTTGGTCCTTTTATTTTTAGCATGAGGACATGCTTGGTTTAAGTGTGGGGAGGTTTGATAAACTCCAATTTTGTGGTTTATATTATATAGAATTTGGGGATTTTTGTCAATGTTTTCCACACTTATTCATATAAATTGCATGGTTTTGTGTTCTATTCCTAATTTTGCTTCATGGTGGAAAACATGCTTTTTTTGCCTTAAAATGCCATATTTTGATCATCTTCTATTGCCATTAGATGTCGTGATATGTTTGTTGAGTGTTTCAGAGTTTATAGGGCAAAAAATGGCCTAGAAGAGAGAGAGGAATCATGCACAAGTGGAAGGAACATGAAGAATTGAGCTTTGGAGAATTGGCTGCGACGCGCACGCGTGGGTGCAGAAAGCTGGGTATGGCACGCGAGAGTGACGCATTCGCGTGGATTGGCGAATTCCCCACCAACGCGTACGCATGCTTGACGCGTACGCGTGATGAGCAGCACGTGACCTCATTAATGAAATCGTGGCTATCGATTTCTGAGGAGCTCCAGGCCCAAATTCAGCTGGATTCTGCATGGAAAAGACCCATGAACTCTAGGGGGAAAAGGGGGGTTCATTCATTACACACTTAGACATAATTTTGGCTAGTTTTTGGTTCTTGTTCTTCTAGAGAGAGAAACCCTTATTCCTCTCTAGATCTAGTTTGATTTGATCTTCCTTTGTTGAATTCTGAATTGGGTTTTGTTGATTTCTAGTTTTGATTACTTAATTTGAATTCTCTAGTATAATTTTGTTGAGATCTTGTGTTAGATTTATGTTTTCTTGTTATTTCCCATTTTCCACTCATTTTATGAACTTTGTGGATATTGAATTTCTAATGATACATTGATGTTATCCATGATTAATAGTGTTGTTTGAGTGGTTTTCCATTGATAATTATTAGTGGGTACTTTCAATTTCCAATTTATTTGCAATTTGATCATGTCTTTTATTAATGCATACCATGTGTTTGATGAAATATTTCCTTTGATTATGGAGTAGTTTTCTTTACTCTTGGCCTAGGCTAAGGAAATTGGGTAAACTTGAGTCATTGGGTCTAATTGATTTGGTGATTTGAGAACCCTTGGTGGTCAAGTTGATACCCATTGAAACTAATCCACTACTAAGCCAATTGGTAGTTAGATTAGGACTTATGAGTTGAAATTGACCAAGCCATTTGATGTACTTTAAGTTTAGGAGTAGGCATTACGTACTTAAAGCTTTTGGAAGTAGACTTAATGAGCTTGGTTCCTCATAATTGTCAAGATATGGTTATTAGACAAGGATGGTGACCCAAATTCCTATGCCTAGCCAAGAGTTCCTTTTATTATTCATATTTGAAAACCAAAAATTTCAATTGCATTAATTCTAGCTATAGTTACTTGCTTAGTTCTAGAGCAGAATTATATTGGATGTTCTCTTGTTAGTTTGAAATTGCTCATACCTTGCTTTAGTTACTTGAATTGGTTTCTTGCACTTTAAGATTTCTTGCTTGTTAAGTCTAGTAGTTTAATTTCTTGATCATGACTCCCAACCCCGGAATTCTAACCAATGTTGATGCACATGTTTGCCCATTCCTTGTGAGACGACCCAAGGTTTGAATACTTCAGTTTACTTTAACCAATCTTTAAAATTTGATTTGATGATCGATTATCGGTTTGGACTATACTATTAACGAAATCATTTTGTGAAATTCCGGACCGGTATAAATCCTTGTATCAATTTACTAATATAATTATCTCGCTATATAATAAGTAATTTATATATTAGTAATATATTGTAATTTAAAAAGATCCACGAAGAGAGATAGAAGGAGAGAGAAGATTATTATTGATTGTGTTGTAAAATAAATAAGGAAGATATAATAAATATAAAATAAAAAAATATAAATATGCTCTTATCTCACTATAATATAAGTAATTTATCTATTTATTAATATTATAATTATTTTAGCTTAAAACCACAGAGAAATAAAGAGAGAGAAAAATATTTGTAAGGAAAACCCAATGGTCATCCATATCTTTATCACAACACTCTCCCTTGGATGACCATTTAGAATTATTGCCTTGTTAAAACCTTACTAAGGAAAACCCAATAGGAAAAACTTTAGTGAAGGAAAAAGAGTACAATATCCTTTGTGATGGGAACTGCTTCAATAAAAACATTGTCAAGAAAAACCCAATGGGAAAAAACCTGACCAAGGGAAAAAGAGTACAGTCTCCCCCTCTTGTCGACATTATTTAATATCTCGAAATCGGCGCATCCCAATCTGATGTATCAATCTTTCAAAAGATAATTTTGGGAGTGACTTTGTAAATAAATCTACCAGATTATCACTTGAGTAGATCTGTTGGATATCAATTGTCCCTTGATTTTGAAGATCATGAGTGAAGAAGAATTTGGGAGAAATATGCTTTGTTCTATCACCTTTGATGTATCCACTCTTAAGTTGAGCAATGCATGATGTATTATCCTCGAACAGGACAGTTGGAGCTATCTTATTATCAAACAGTCCACATGATGACAGGATATATTGGATCAAACTCCTGAGCCAAAACACTTGCGACTTGCTTCATGTATCGCTAGTATTTCAGCATGATTAGAGGAGGTTGTTGCTATCGTCTGTTTTGTGGACCTCCATGATATAGTTGTACCGCTATATATAAACAGGTATCCTGTTTGAGATCTCCCATTGTGTGGATCAGACAAGTATCCAACATCTGCATAGCCAACTAATTGTGACTTGGATCCATATGGATAAAACAATTTCATATCCACCGTTCCATAAAGATATCAAAAGATTTGTTTGATTCCACCCCAATGTCTTCTGGTTGTGGAGGAACTATACCTTGCTAGTAAGTTCACAGCAAATGATATATCGGGTCATGTAGTATTAACAAGATACATTAGCACTCCAATGGCACTAAGATATGGTACTTCAGGACCAAGGATATCTTCATTTTCTTCTTTAGGACGGAATTGATCATTTTCCACATTCAAAGATCTTACGATCATTGAGATACTTAATGGATGTGACTTATCCATATAAAATCTCTTTAAAATCATTTCTGTGTATGTTGTTTGATGAATAAAGATCCTATTTTTTGTATGCTCAATCTGTAGGCCGAGACAAAATTTAGTCTTTCCAAGATCTTTCATCTCAAACTCTTCTTTTAGAGTTTTTATAATTGTTGGAATCTCTTTAGGAGTTCCAATCATATTTAAATCATCAATGTACACACCAATTATAATGAATCCAGATGTAGATTTCTTTATGAAAACACATGGGCAGATATCATCATTCTTAAATCCATTTTTGGCCAGATACTCAGTAAGACAATTATACCACATTCATCTAGATTGCTTTAGACCATATAAAGATCTTTGCAATTTGACTGAGTATAACCCTTGTGAATATTCATTGGATGGTTTAGATATCTTTAGTCCTTCAAGGACTTTCATATAGATATCATGATCTAATGAGCCGTATAAGTAGGCTGTTACCACATCCATTAAATGCATATGTAGTTTATGATATGCAGATAAACTGACCAAATAACGCAATGTTATTGCATCCACTACAGGGGAATACATTTCTTCATAATCTATACCGGGCCTTTGTAAAAAACCTTGTGCTACAAGTCGAGCTTTGTAGCGTACAACTTCATTTTTCTCATTTCGTTTTCTAACAAATACTCATCGATATCCAACAGATTTTACATCTTTTGGTGTACAGACTAAAGGTCCAAATACTTCACGTTTTGCAAGTGAGTCTAACTCAACCTTCATGGCTTCTTCCCATTTTGGCCAATCATTTCTTTGTCGACATTCTTCGACTGATCTTGGCTCAAGATCCTTACTTTCATGCATGATATTTAATGCCACATTATATGCAAATATTTCATTAACAATTGTCTTATTTCGGTCCCATTTTTCTCCTGCAAAGACATAATTTATCGATATCTCATCATTTTCACAATTTTCAGGTACCTGAACGTCTTCTACCGTTAAAAATATATCAGAATTTTGCGCAACTGCATGTGTCTTTACTATGTCATTTTCAACAGGAATAGTATTTACCTCTTTTCTCTTTCGATGATTTTTGTCTTTGGAACCGACAGGCCTGTCACGCTTCTGGCGTGTATTTGCTTTGCTGTCAATTTGTCCAATTGGGACATCAATTCAAATTGGGGCATTTTCCGCTGGTATATATAATTTGGTTATCCTCTTTGTATTAGAAAATGCATCAGACAATTCATTTTCTATTCTTTGCAAATGTATAATCTTTTGAACTTCTAGTTCACATTGCCCTGATCGAGGATCTAAATGCATCAACGATAATGCATTCCAATTAAGTTCCTTTTTAGGAAGCTTATTCTCTCCCCCTAATGTTAAAAATTTTGATTTATCAAAATGACAATCTACAAATCGGGCTTTAAATACATCCCCAGTTTGTATCTCAAGATACCTTACAATAGAGGGAGAATCATATCCAACATATATCTCCAATTTTCTTTGGGGTCCCATTTTTGTGCGAGAAGGTGGTGCAATGGGAACATATATCGCACACCCAAATATCCTTAAATGGGAAACATTTGGCTGTTGGCCAAAAGCTAATTGAATAGGAGAGAACTGATGGTAACTCGTTGGCCTCAAATGAATAAGTGCTGCAGCATGTAAAATAGTATGCCCTCAAACCGAGGTTGGGAGATTTGTTCTCATAATTAAGGGTCTAACAATTAATTGGAGGCGCATAATAAGTGATTCTACTAACCCATTTTGTGTGTGAACATAAGCTACTGGATGTTCAACACTTATTCCATTAGCCATACAATAAGCATCAAAGGCTTGTGAAGTAAATTCACCAGCATTATCAAGACGAATTGCTTTGATTGGATTTTCTGAAAATTGTGCTTTTAATCGAATAATTTGAGCAAGTAATCTCGCAAACGCCAGGTTGCGAGAAGATAATAAGCACACATGTGACCATCTCGAAGATGCGTCTATTAGGATCATAAAATATCTAAAATATCCACATGGTGGATGAATAAGTCCACATATATCGCCTTGAATCCTTTCTAGGAATTCAAGGGACTCAAATCCAATCTTTACTGGTGATGGCCTTAAAATTAACTTCCCTTGAGAACATGCAGCACAACAAAATTCACTAGATTTAAGAATCTTATAGTTCTTTAGTGAATGTCCATGGGAGTTTTCAATAATTCTCCGCATCATGGTTGTTTTCGGATGTCCCAATCGGTCGTGCCAAGTTATGAATTTATTTGGGCTAGTAAACTTCTGGTTGACAATGGCATGTGATTCAATTGCACTAATATTGGTATAATGTAACCCAGATGAAAGTGAGGGTAACTTTTCTAATATAGTACTCATGATTTCCCTCATTCATTGTCTCAATATGATATCCATTTCGGCGAACATCTTCACTATATGTCCTTGTCATTCTCTTCAAAGACAAATAATAATAAGATAAATAGAAATATTTACACAGTAAAATTATTTCCTTGTTTGAAAATATTTTTCTAAGAAGTATATTAAAAATTTTATTATTATTATCTTGGCACATTCAGTCATTTTAAAATTCATGAATATCATATTTGAAATTCATATGTATAAAATAAAACTTAAGAAGAAGTTTCTTATATTATTTATTCACATGAATACTTAACAAACATACATATTAAACTATTCCATCGTTGATCAAATGATCAATATTTTCTTCAGGATCCTCAAAGAAATCAGATACATCATAATGAGTGGTGGAATTCTCAACAGCATCATTTGAAACGAAATTCGTTTCCTTTCCTTTGTCGTCCTTTTTCAAAGATGTTTGATAAAGATCGACTAGGTGCCTTGGGGTATGACAGGTATGCGACCAATGACCTTTTCCACCACAACGGAAATATTTATCCTCTGTTGATTTATTTTGCTCAGTGTTTCTTTCTTTATCCCACTTCTGGTGAGATCCTTTCTTGTGAACATAATTCTTATTCCTTCCATAATTTTTCTTGCTACCAAAACCTTGCCACTTACCTCTTCTAGGGTAATGATTTGCCGCATTTGCTTCAGGAAATGGGGCGGCGCCAGCTGGGCACGCTTCATGATTTCTCAAAAGCAATTCATTGTTGCGTTCAACAACAAGAAGGCAAGAAATTAACTCAAAATATTTTTTAAATCCTTTTTCTCGATACTGCTGCTGCAGGAGGACATTCGAGGCATGGAAGGTCGACAAAATTTTCTCTAATATATCATTATCAGATATCTTTTTCCCACATAATTTCATTCGTGAAGTGACTCAAAACATTGCTGAATTATATTCATTTATGGATTTAAAATCCTGTAGACGTATGTGCGTTCATTCATATCGGACTTGAGGAAGTATCACCGTCTTTTGATGATTATGCCTTTCTTCAAGGTCTTTCCACAGATCTGCTGGATCTTTTAATGTGAGATATTCATTTTTCAATCCTTCGTCAAGATGAGGACGAAGAAAAATTATGGTCTTGGCTTTATCCTTCTGGGATGTATTATTTTTAGCCTTAATGGTATCTCCAAGATCCATTGAATCAAGATGGATTTCAGCATCTAGTATCCATGATAAATAGTTGTTTCCAGATATGTCAAGAGCATTAAATTCAAGATGAGAGAGCTTCGACATAATAAAAATTTGTTACCTGAGTCTTCCTAAAATTTGATCAGAGTCTCGTGCTGATAACGTGTTGTAAAATAAATATAAAATAGAGAAATATAAATATGTTCTTATCTCACTATAATATAAGTAATTTATCTATTTATTAATATTATAATTATCGTAGCTTAAAACCACAGAAAAATAAAGAGAGAGAAAAAAAATTTGTAACATAAGGAAAGGAGAGAATTATTTTATTGCTGTGTGTAATTCACATGCCATATTATTCCTATTTATACATATACGAGCACTTTATTTTCAACTCTCAATTAATTTGATTTTGTCTTGAAAAGTGATTCCTTTAGTATTGAGAAAGATAGCCATCCAAGACATACATAGTCATCCATATCTTTATCACAACAAATTATAGTGTATATTTCTTTTGCATCAGATCATACCTATTTTATAAGCGTACAAGAACATTGTTATTTGGTTTCATTAATTTTATTTTATTTTAAAAAAATAAATTTTTATATGTGAAAAGAGTGAACCACTTAATAGACATCTACATCATCATACTTATCTCAACAAATATGACCAATTATTTCAAAATTATTAAAACATTAACCCGAGTTGAAAAACAAGAGAAAGTAATTTTGTTGTAAGATTATCCTTTTATTATATTTTATTTGAACCATAAAACCCCCATAAAATATGAACGAACTAGAAGTAGAAGACAAATGGCGAACTGGCGAAGTAGCAATATGGGTATTACGAGGTGAGGTTGAAAGAATGAAAAGGACTTCTGGATAAATTGCTTTAAAAAATATCAAACACATCTCGTACAAAATATTGGAAATGATAATCTCAACTCTTATCCCCATGTTTCAAGAGAAAATTTTCTCAAAAAGTAAAAAAAAAAATTGGCAAAATGAAAAATAATTTAATTGTTATTGAATTTATAATTTTTACCATGTATAAATTTCACTATATTAACTCAATACTCAACAGCGATGATTAGAGTTTTACTTTTTTATTTTATCAATTTTTTATTTTATAAAATTTTAATATTTTTAATATATAAATTAAAATAAAATAATTTATATTTAATTTATATTTATAAAGTATAATCTTTCAAATATTAATTTAATATATTAAAATTTGGATTAATAGACAAATAATTTTTGAAGATAAAAAACTTCAAATTAGATATTAAAAAATGCAACGGTAAATTAGATTTTTTTTTCATTAATTAAATAACAAGACGTTGTATCAATAATTTTATGATATATCATCCTTAAATTGATAAAAGAAATCATTTAATTCACTGTTTTACGGAACAACTTAAAATATCTAAGTTTTTTATTATCAAATTCATACGCACTTAATGTTTAACAAACTATTTTAACTATCAAGGAGTAAAATGCTAAAGAAGTACATACTACTGCAACGAACAACTATTACCATTTACTACCAGTCCACAGACCACAATGATAGTAGCTATAGCTACAAATTGAAGTTAATTACTATTATTAATTTTATTAATTAAACAAAAACTCTAGCAGTAATTTTTGATAATTTTGTCTATTACTTGGTTAATATAAATATTAAATTATTTTTAACAAATAAATTTTATTAATTTACGTGTATAAATTCTAAAAAATATAAATATAAATTATATATTTTTTTATAAATTTCTATAAATACGGGTGTAAATCTAACATAATCGTTATCAAAATAATATTTACTAGTAGTCGGATGGCTCATTTTTTTCTGATATAAAGGTTTTATGTGTGTTGTGCTTTTTTAAGGAGTTTGAGTGTGTTAGACATTAATGTGGTGGTTAAATTTTTAAATTTACGTAGAAAAAATTGGACAATCCAATTTATTTGTTGGTAAAAGTTGGAACACAAATCGGACGATCCAATTTGTATGAAGCTAAAATTTTGAATTTACGTGGTATTAATCGGACCGTTCGATTATAGGCATTTTAAAAAAAAATTAATTGGCGTTATAGCAAATCAGACCGTCCAATTTGCTTAAAAAATAGGGTAAAGTACTAAATTGGTCCCCTACGTTTGGATGTAATCTTGTTTTGGTCCTTAAAGTTTAAAGTGTCTTATTTGAATCCAAAAAAGTTTCATTTAGTTTCAATGTAGTCCCACCGTGAGGTCAAAGTTAAATAAGTAACGGAATGTCATACATGACAGTAGTACAATAACAAGGTCGATAATCTGGAGAACAAGTACAAGCTCTAGAGGCACAAAATCAACCGTGGATGCATCAATACATTTATTTATCATTCTTGTTACAATTTAAATGAAATATTTTCTATAGAACTAAAGAGAATGATAAATAAATGTATTGATGCATCTACGGTTGAATTTGTGCCTCTGGAGCTTGTACTTGTTCTCCAGATTATCGATCTTATTCTTGTACTGCTGTCATGTAGGACATTCTGTTAATTATTAACTTTGTCCTCGTGGTGGGACTACATTGAAGCTAAATAAAACTTTTTTGGATTCAAATAGGACACTTTAAACCTTAAGGACCAAAACATGATTACGCCCAAATGTAGGGGACCAATTTAGTATTTTACCCTAAAAAATAATTTAAATTGCTTATTGAAAATCGGTCCAACCGATTTCTTTAGGTATATATATTCAACACATTCTTTAGTTGTCCAGATCTTTCTTCTTTTTCCCTCAGTCTTCTTCCCTCAACCCCCTCGAGAGTTCTCTCCTCCTCTGGTTGTATTTTCCTCTTTGTTTTAAAATATTACAATTTTAAAATTTATTTTAAGGTGAGAAAAAAATGGATGATAGAGTTGTGTTGAAAGTATATTATTATGGTCAGATTTTGTTACAAATATCTGAAAGAGTAAAATTTGTATGTGAGAATCTGTGTGATATTGTTATTCTATTCACAATCTCATTTGAAGAACTAAAAAGCGTGATTTGTGAGAAGATAGATTCTCAAATGTCAGGAATAGTGTCATGTATTTTATACATGTATCCTATATCGGTATTTGATGGATTTAATTCAATTTTAAACTAAATATGTAACTGATGAAGCGAGCATGAAAGAAATATTTTCAATGTATATTGAAAGTCGTTCCTAGATGTCGTTCATTGATTTGTATATTGAGTTCGAACAATCTGAAACTGATCGAAATATTGAACAGAAAGATTACAATAGTGACAATGAGGAAGAGTTTGAAAGTACCTACGAGGTCGTTTGTTCAGATGAAGATGAAGATCAAACTGACGACACTATAGAGGCAGATGTGACAGAAGTTACAAATGCACTAGCAAACCAACATCTGTTTGAGGAGCCATCTTTCATACGCACGTTGGATTTGGAGGCCATGCATGCACCAAAGTTTCCTAAATATATGAATGCAGATACGTAATTTGGATATTTGTACGATAGATTAAAATTTTATTATTTGTTATATTATTGATAAATTAATTAATTACGTGACATGTGAAAATATAATCGATTAGTATTTATTTATGTCTTTATTTGGTTAAATTTAAGATAAGATTGTATTTTATTGTTTATTTGGTTAATATTAATTAGCATTTATTTATGTATTTATTTCGTTAAAATTGAGATAATTACATGATTTTAAATAAATATATGTATATATTTATATTAATTTAATGAATATTTATTCAAGATGTGTATAAATTTAACATAAGTTCATAATGATTTATTTATGATTTAAGTCTCCCACATAAACTGGACACATCACAGAAACATATGATTACGAACTAAATAATAATGTCGTACCAAATACAGAAACTTATATCATGAAAACATATTTGGCCTTCTTACAGTTTATCTAACGACTTCCTAAAGTGAGCAAGAGAATGAAATCTATATAGTCGGTCAGTACGTTCCCAATTATGCCAACTGATATCATTTATTTTGTTAACAAACCCTAAACCAAAACATTAAGATACAGTGATAACATATAGCTGAAGTTGTTGCTAGATAGGTTTACCTGTTTGCAAGCAGAAAAAACCAGGGGTTGACAGGAATCAGTGTAAGAAATGGTAAACGGATCCAAGGCCAAGTCAGCAAAAGTATTAGGGGACCATCGACCTTCTTCCAGTCGAAACGAGATGTCTTACAAAGAGATTTGTATAAGTGTGCCAGGCAGGCTGATTCCCAACTAAATTCACCGATACTAGAAACGTCGCACAGTAAAGGCAAAAAATTCCAGTGTATCGCTGTCCCAAACTTGTCTCCAAACAGGATCGTCCCGAATAATAACATGATGTGGCACTTTACGTACCTTTAAATCCCAATTTCATCATTCAAGACTAAATGGTTTTTCAGATTCCGTAGCCACATCAACTTTATAAAACTATCTCTACAATCCGCCTTCCTAGGTGCCACCCTAAACTGATCTAAGCATTCAACTTCTAGGACATCGAAACTACTTACGATTACTCTTGTCACTGGAAGACTATTAATCATAAGACTAAGTATCATAGCCACGTCTTCTAATGTGACAGCACACTCACCAACCGGAAAGTGAAATATATGCTATCAGGGTGCCATCTTTCGATTAATGTGTTGATCAATGCTTCCTGACACTGGATTACTCCAATCTAAGAAATGTGAAAAAAATCAGTCTCCCGTATATGCTCTCCATAATAGAATTGTACGAATCCAGCGACAATAAGTAGTTATACGTTAACATCCATGAACCTAGGGCTGCACATGGATCGGATAATATCCACAGATCCGCGGTAACTATCTGCATCCGATCTGAATTTTGCGGATATTATCTGATCCGCACTGTGGTAGGATCGGATTGCGGATTTAGCAGTGATACCTGTGGATCCGATCTGCAGATCCGTACAGATCCTCACATTATATAAATAGCTAATGTTATTGTGACCTAACCCTAAATCCCTAATGTTACCTTACGGCGCTCCTTACCTCTCTCACTCTCTGGACTCTAGACTCTCCTCTCAGTCTCAGACTCTCACTCACTCACTCAGACTCTCAAACTCTGGCTCTCCCTCTTCTCTCTGACTAGCTCTACCTCACTCTATCACCGGCGTTCGCTGTCCATCACCGTCTCCTAAGGTCATCATTTTTTGTTCTTCCAGGCTCCAGTTGCACGGTCGTCGCCTCCTCCATCGACGCGGTGGACGGCAGTCGCGTCGTTCTCCATACGCGTTCTTCATAGGTCGCGTTCTTCACTGGCGCAGTGCTCACGGTCGGTGGTCTCCTCCAGTAGTGCGGTCATCTCCTCTAGCGGTGAGGTCGTTTCCTTTAGCGGCTTGGTCTTCTCTTCCATCGGCGGTGGTTGTCTCCCCAAGCAACTTCGTGAATCTGTAAGAGTCAGACCAGCCCTCCTTTGTCTCCATCGTCTTCGCTCTTCAACTCATCAGGTATTATAGGTAAATTGTTTATTTTTAAATTAAAAATTATTTGTACACAAATGCTTATAGATTAAAGTACTTGAATCATATTGTTATACTGTTATTGTGTAATAAACATAAACTCTGTAAATTTGAATGGTTTATTCAACTGTGAACAGATATGGCACTGAGGGTTTATATGGTTTAATTGTTTGAAAATTAAGATGGTTTATTTAATTGCAGTCATATGGCACTAAGGGTCTGTTGTCTATAAACTGATATAGTGTTATGGCTTATTTAATTGTAGGATTGTGTTAGAAAATTAGAATGGCTGATAAACAAGCGCTTACAACCAATGCAAGTGGGTCTGAAGTTGGGAGCATTCCTACTCCACCAAGTGTCGCTGGATCTACACCAGAAGAATCAACAAGGAGAGGAGAAACAAATACCAATTCAGCTTCAAGTGATTCTCCTTCTTTGGTGACAGCAGCACAATCTGGCCAGTCAGGTAAAAGAAAGTCTACTAGACCTCTTCTATTGTTTGGGATCACTTCAAAAAAAATGATGAGGAAACTAAGGCTCAATGTGAACATTGTTTGAAATGGCTACAATGTCATAGTCGTAGGGATGGGACATCTAACCTAAAAAAAACATATTGGAACTTGTGCGAAGAACCCGGAAAATCATGTTGATAAAAAACAGAAAAGTCTTGTGTTCACAAATTCTAATTTAGAGGAACTACCAACATTAAAGGCAGTAGACTTTAATCAAGATCGGTGTAGGCTTGCACTTCGTAAGATGGTGATAATTGATGAGCTTCCATTTAGGTTTGTGAAAAATACTGGTTTTAGGGGCTTTTGTGGTGAAATGCAACCTCAATTTAAGATTCTGAGTCGTATGACAGTTGCTAGGGATTGTATGCAGTTGTATGTAGAGGAAAAAACCAAACTTAAGTCCCTTTTGGAGCTGAATCATCAGATGGTTTCTTTAACTACTGATACTTGGACGTCTATTCAAAACATGAACTATTTGTGTGTAACAGCTCATTATATTGATGATGAGTGGACATTGAATAAGAAGATTTTGTCTTTTAATTTGATTGCTGATCATACTGGTGTTACCATAGGAAAAGTTTTAGAGAAATGTTTAAAAGATTGGGGTATTTGAAAACTTTGTACTGAAACTGTGGATAATGCTAGTGCAAACTTTGTTGCTGTGACTACTTTCGTTAAAATCATGCGAGAATGGAATTGTTGTACTATGTTGGGTGGAGAATTCGTTCATTTGAGATGTGCTACCCATATTTTAAATTTGATTGTTTGTGATGGTTTGAAAGATCTACAGTCATCTATTGCTAGGATTAGAACTTCTTGTAAGTTTGTGAAGTCATCTCTGTCTAGGTTAGCAACCTTTAGGAGGTGTGCACATGAGGCAAACATTACAAGTCGACAAATGATTATTCTTGATGTGCCGACAAGGTGGAATTCTACTTATATGATGTTGGAAGTGGCCGAAAAATTTGAAAAGGCATTTGCTCATCTTGCTAGGGAAGATGCTCATTTTTAAAGATACCTTGAAGATGATGGGGGCTCCTAGTGATGAAGATTGGAGTAGAGCTCGTATCTTTATACGTTTTTTACAAATTTTCTATCATGCAATGCTTTCATTCTCTAGTTCTTTGAATGTCACTTCAAATACTTTTTTCCATATATTGTGTAAGATTTTATGCACTTTGAATAAATGGATTACGAGTGATGATTTAGTGTTGAATGGAATGGCATCAACGATGAAGGCTAAATTTGATAAGTATATGGATGATTCTGATCATTCTTATACTTCTACTCCTTTAACTTCAGTGAATAAACCATCTCTGAACTATCTATTACTTGTTGCTGTTTTTCTTGATCCGCGGTATAAATTGAAATATATTTAGTTTACTTTGTCTGAGATGTATGGTCAAGGTGAGAAATCTTCAAGGATCTTTAGAAAATTGAAAGATATCATTGCTAAATTGTTTGAGCAATATAGAATATGGAATCCGCGACCCCCTGAAGACACTCAAGATGCTAGCATTTCTTCGGATACTACACCAAATCCTAGTGTAGAGATGAGTGAGAATGATAATATTATGATTGAAGATCCTATGAGCAAGTGGAAGCAAACTCAGAGGATAAAATTAAGTGAGTTGAAGAAAAATGAAATGGATAGGTATTTGGAAGATGAAGTGGCGGAAGATTTTAGTGGATTTGATATATTAACGTGGTGGAGAGGAAAGACTTTGAGGTATTGTGTTCTCTCTTGCATGGCTAAAGATATATTAGCCATTCCTGTTTCTACTGTGGCATCTGAGTCAGTTTTTAGCACGGGAGGTCGTGTCCTTGACCCTTATCGCAGTTGTTTGAGTTCCATCACTATAGAGGCGTTAATTTGCATTCAAAATTGGTTTAAGCCTGCTAAGATATTGGTTGAGCTTGATGAAGGAGATGCCGCTGTTGATTTAGGTATATAATGAATTGGTTCATTTATATTTTATTAATTATTATTCATTTTTTGTCTTTCATTTTAGAGCATTGACATACCATGACATATTTTGTTATTGTTGAATTGAATAGAATTTTCTGGAGTTACTAGTGTCGGAGATCCTGAAGTTTAAAGTGGAATGAAATCTCATCAACCATCTTAGGTATTCAATGGTGCTTGTATTGGTATATAATATTTTATTATTCTAACATGTTTTACTAATTTTTCTCACTTGTTATTTCTTAATAGGAATGAATGCTTGCTGATATAGTGTCAATTGGAAGACTGGAAGAGATATGTCAATTGGAACTTGCTGAGTTGCTGTTTTAGTGTTTTTAGTATGCTCAGATTGCTGTTTTAGTATGATTTAGTGTGCTGAACTGCTTAGTTGCTGTTTTAGTATGTTAAATTATTCATTTAGTGTGTTGTTTCACCAAGTGTTGTCATAAATTTTATGATATTTTATTTTTAATTTTTAATTGCTGAATTGCTATTTTATTTTTAATTTTTAATTTTATGATATTTATGGACATTTTTTGTAAAAACAGACAAAAACAAGGCCTTAAAACAAATTTTTTAGTACACGGATATATCCGATATCCAATCCGATCCGATGCACAAGTATGTGGATCGGATCCGAGCTAAAAAAGCGCGGATATGATATCTGATCCGATCCGATCCGTGTGCAACCCTATATGAACCCCACATAACGTAGCCAAATTTCACATCAGCCAAAGATATTCTTAAAAACTTAATTATCATAAATATATTAATAAATATATGACTAATTAACTAATAAAATTTAAAAGTCAAAGAACTATAGCTCAAATGGCATAGTCTCCTCATACTCACTTAAAAGTCGCAAATTTGAATCTCACTCCTAACTTTAAAAAATTTTTTATAAAATTTAAAAACTAACTACGAATTACATAACTAAAAATATTAATAACTTTCTGAACAACTCTAACATATTAATAATAAATTTTTTATTATTAATAACTAACTTATTAAAATAATTATAAATTTAGTGTTAATAACTATTAATAACTATTCTAAATTTAATTATTCATTAAAAGCACATGTACATGAACCAATAACATATATTAATTGCTTAACTACTATTATTATAATAACAACAATAATTATTATACCCAAAAATTTAAACACTTATTTATAACAAAATAAATATATTAATTAAATATCTAAATAACTCTAATATCACTATATTAATATTTGACATTAAATTTATTAATAATAATAAATAACTTATTAAAAATACCAAATTTATTGTTAATAATTATTAATTAACTAAATAAATTTATCAATTATTCCTTACCAACTTCCGGTTACAAATAACATATATATATTAACAACTTAACTACTATTATTATATTAATAACAATAATTATTATATTCAAAGATTTAAAAACATATTATAATTACAATATCATAAATATATTAATAAACTATCTAACAACAATTTATTACTTACTAATTAAATATCTAACAATAATAAACTAATTATTAAAACACCTAACTTTATCTATATTTATAAACGAATAATCTCTGCATACAAGCGATTATCGCTTACAAGTTTTACAAGTCCTTTACCCTCAAATGCGCGTCTTGTGACATGTGTATTTTACGCACCTCTTTAACAGACTTTTAAATCAATTAACACGCAAATATATAACTTCCTTTTTTCAAAGGATTTCATTTTCTTTTTCGAATTTCTTGCCTTCTTTGTTCGATCTCGTTCGTGCGTTTTTCACTGGTTTCTTCTTCGTCATTTACATGCGTTTCTCTCTCTGTTTTCTTGCTTTGTTTTTCTCGATTTTCATAGTTTCTGAAATCAAGCTTTAAAATCGTTTTGAAGATAATAAATGATTCAACTTCAGATTGTCAGCTGAACCAGGGCAAAGTGGATTTTGAATTTTGAATCGAATGAAGTTCCTGAGGTGTGATTTAGTTTCAGTTAATTATTGAATCTAAATTTGATGCAGTTAGTCCTTTATGATTGTCTAGTTGAATAATGCGTGAACATTGACTGTGAAATTAATGCGTGAACATTGACTGTGAATTGAATCTAATTTACTAGTTTTGATTAATTTTGTGAATTTTATACCAGAAGTTCGGGTGTAGATCAGAACTTTTTAAGTGTATTTTAGGGAAATTTGGGTGTATTTTACAGTTTGTGGCTTTTTTTATTATTTTAGTTGAATTGTTGTCGTTGGGGTGTAGATCAGGAAAATTTGGGTGTATTTTAGTTGAATTGTTATTTTTTTATGACGTGCAGAAACTGTATAGTATATCCTTGTTTTTAACATGGTGCATTTGCAGCCCCTCTGTGATATTGATGACTAGTTTGTTCCCAAGGTCGGAATGACTTTTAACACCCTTGAAGATGCTGCAAAATTTTATAAGGACTATGCGAAGGCTGCAGGTTTTTCTACAAGAGTTCGGAGCACAAATAAGAAGCGAAACGAAATTAAGAATCAATTGATTACATGTAGCAGAGAGAAAAAATAGAAATCTAAAATATCTCCGACCGAGAAGACAAATCCCACAGCTGGTTTAAATTGTCCTACAAGAATTTATATACACACATTGAAGGATGTTGGTGCTTGGATCATTTCGAAGGTTATTGATAAACCCCTATTTTATGATTCATCTTGTGCTCAATTAAGTATTTTTATCAATTCTTCACCCAATTATTCATATGAATTGTATGGTTTTATAATTCCTTCCTTATTTTATGATATATGTGAAAACATGTTTCCTATGCTTTAAAAATATTAAATTTAATTATCTTTTGTTACCATTCGATGCCGTGATCTGTGTGTAAGTAATTTCAGGCTTTATGGGGGCAGGAATGGCTTAGAGGACAGAAAGGAAACATACAAAAATGGAAGGAAAGCACAAAAATGGAGTTTTGAAGAAAAGGCAGCGACGCGCACGCATGGACGACGCGGACACGTGCCTGGCGCAGAACATAAACGACGCGGACGGATGACTGACGCGTACGCGTGACAAGGAAAAACTCCAAATGACGCGAACGCATGACGGACGCCACGTGCAGTAAATTGCAAAAGTCGCCCCCAGCGATTTCTACACCCTTTTTCGGCCCAAATCCATTCCCAGAAACACAGAATATAAGCCAGAGAATGGGAGAATCAAGAAGGAGGATGGACACAACCTTGAGAATACACAATTTTAGGTTTTAGATGTAGTTTTAGAGAGAGAGAGGTTCTCTCCTCTCTCTTAGGCTTTAGAATTAGGATTTCTTTTACTTTATGGTTATTACTCCATTCCAGGTTCAATATTCCTTTAATTTATGTTTCTCTTTTACTTTTAGATACTCTAATGCTTTTACTTGTTAATTACTTATGTTGCCAAATTGGCTTATGAATCTTTCCATGTTAGATTTGAATATTCTATTTAATATAAATTGAGGTATTTCAGATTTATAACTGTTTTATTCAGTTATTGATGCTTTCAATTTAATTTAGATTTTTCTCCTTTTCCTTTGGTTAAGTAATTGGTAACACTTAAGTTATCAGACTCAGAAGTTGATTGAAAATTGGGAATTGCTGATTGATTTGGATCGCTCTAAAGCTAGTCTTTCCACAGGAGTTGACTAGGACTTGAGGATCAAATTGTTTGGTCCACTTGACTTTCCTTTAATTAGTAAGGGTTAACTAAGTGGGAGCAATAACAATTCTCATCACACCTTATAAGGATAACTAGGATGGGATTTCCAGTTCTTATACCTTGCAAGAGATTTTTATAATTATTAATTTATTTTTCTTGCCATTTAAATTACTTGTTCCTTATTTCAAAAACCCAAAAATATACAATTTCCATAACCAATAATAAATCATACTTCCCTGCAATTCCTTGAGAAGATGACCCGAGGTTTCAATACTTTGGTTATAAATTTTTGGATTTTGTTACTTGTGACAACCAAGTTTTTGTATGAACAGATTATTGCTTGGTTTAGAAACTATACTTGCAACGAGAATTTATTGTGAATTCTAAACCATCAATCTTCAAGTCTCATCAAAATGGTGCCGTTGCCGGGGAATTACAATTGTGTGCCTTATTATTGGTTATTTTAAATATTTTATTTTGCTTGTTTATTTGCTTTTATTTTTGTTTTTAATTTTTATTAGCTACTATGAACCCTCACCCCGTCGCTTTGAGTTTGGTTCTGATATTGTTGCAAGGAATGTGAGCTATAACAGGAACATGCATCAAGGTCAAAACAATCAAAGATGGAAGAAGCCACGAGGATCTGATTAACCCTTTCGGCAACAACACCTTCCAAGATACCATGGACAACAACCATTCTACAATGCATGCCAAGACAATAGTTATGGTGAACCTCTTCGTGACAACCAACATCCACCAAATTACTATGGTCAAGAGCCATTCTGAGGTGCATACCAAGATGATAGATATGGTGGACCCCTTGTAGTTACCAACAAGCCCCACCATATGCCAATGAACCACCTCCTCAACATAGCTTTGAACCACTAAACTCACAAGCCCCTTTACACCATTCACCTCCATATGACCCTAACCCTTATCCACCCCAATTCCAATCCAATTACTCCCAAGAACCACCACTTCCATATGCACCATGCCCATATCCATCAACCCGAGAATCACAGGAACGTCTCAAGGAAACAGTGAATAAATTTCATGCAACTCTTCACCAATTGGATCAAGCGATCAATTGATTAGCTTCCCGATGTTCGGACACTCAAGGAACCCCCATGGCTTCATGTGTACAATCTAATGAAGAACATAGCATGAAGGAGATACTAGAAGCTCCAGTGGACAGTACGGAGCATGACTTTGTACTGGAACAAGTGGAGGAAGCCGTAACTATCAAAGCAGAAGAATTGGTTGAAGACTTAGGAGATGCTGAACCTCCATGGGAATCAAGAATTAT
Source organism: Arachis ipaensis (assembly GCF_059453495.1). NCBI lineage: Eukaryota > Viridiplantae > Streptophyta > Magnoliopsida > Fabales > Fabaceae > Arachis > Arachis ipaensis. The sequence continues at coordinate 52,672,387 of NC_142436.1, forward strand.
GGAGAATTCTGCCAAGCAGTTTTCAATTAATGCTAAGGAGGATAGTACACAACCCCCGAAGCATATATCTTATGAAGAACTAGACAGAACAGCCCAAGAAGCAAGTTTCCTTGGTCATGATCATTATGAATTAAACTCTCCTAGTAATGAACTTGCATCCGCAAGTGAATTCTTTGAGACTGAAGAATCTTCCCCAAGTGAATGTGAAGAGGATGCGGAGGTAGACTTTTCTCAACCTCCAATTTATGACTTGAGTGATGAGGAAGATATCGAAGACTTTGATCAAGACGTGATTGCAGTTGAAGAAGTTTGCAAGGAAGTGGAGGAATTCACAGAAGAATACAAGGGAGTAGAGCTTGTAAAACCACTGGAAATACCTATCCCAAGGCCATTACCATCCAATACAAACTTCAGTCAGTAAAATCCTTAGCCTTTATCTTTACTTTTCCACTTGAATATGGTTTGCTTGAAACAGATGGCCAGCTTAGAGCTCTTTGCGGCTTTAAGAGTAAGAGGGAAATGGCTCGCACTCAGAGCTGGTATGCAAAATTCAATAAAGCTCCACGCTTCAATTTGAGGTACAAGGATTGGTTTCGAGTTCGATTGAATGGGTCTCGGAAGATGTTTGGTCCTTTTAGTGAGAATTCAAATTCCATACTACCCGGCTGGAAAAATGTAAATCAAGACAAAGATGGGTACAGAAGCAAGGTTTGGGATCCTGAAATTTATCCTGATAGTCAAAACTCCTGGAGTCTGAAAACCTGCTTTAATTTGCTCAAAGGCTTTACTTGCCTAGTATGGGACCCCGGAGGCTATTGGAATTGCAAACATTGGTGGAGATTTTTGGATGAGTTTAAGCATAAGCCACCATGACAGGGAGCTCAGCGAATGTCCAACTTAAGGACTTTAACTAAAAGTGCTAGGTAGGAGACAACCCACCATGGTATGATCGTTTCTTTTTCAATTTTAATTTTATTTCGTTTTGTTTGTTTTTCGTTTTATTTTATTTTATTGTACCTGGATTTATTCATAACATCCGCATCAGCATTGCATTTTGCATACTGCATAAAAAAATTTCGCACCCCACGCGTGCGCATGGGCCACGCGTGGGCGTCGATTGCAAATTGGCGTCAACATCCAATGCCCAGAAAGTTGAGCTGGAATCGTGCGGCTGTAATGCGTTAGGCACAAATTGGGCCACGCGTTCGCGTCAATGACGTGACCGCGTCACTTTCACCTCACACACACCATGCGAAAGCGTGGGCGACGCGTCCGCGTCGCGTGAATATTATTGCCCCCCTCAATGGAGACAGAGAGTTGCACGAAAACGATGCTGGAATTGTGCGTTTAGCACAATTCTGAGCGACGCGTACGCGTCACTTTCATTAGCCCTCACTTGCGCGATCGCGTCAATGACGTGTCCGCATCGTTAAGTTTCCGCCTCATCCACGCGACCGCGTGACCCACGCGTCTGCGTCGATTTGAATCCACTTACCCCCGACACGGAAGCCCTAATTCCAGCATCACCCCTTTCTCCCCCAAACCCCTCACCCTTTCCCCTCTACACTCTCTTTTCCCCTCCACAACCACCAACCAGCCACCACCCCTGCCACCACCGCCCCGCCTCGTCGCGCCTCAGCCACCGCGCCGCCCTCGCCAACCCCCCTCCCTTCTCTTCTTCTCCCCTTCTTCTTCCCCTCCCACCCTTCTTCCTCCGCTGCCCCCCATCACCGAACCACCACTGCGCCGCCACCACCCAGAACCGCCGACAACCACCACCCCCATAACCAACACAATCCTCGCCCCCTTCTTCTCTTCTCCCCTCTCCCTCTTAGTCCAATTTCTGTTCCTCTGCCCATCAGGTTCCGCCGAACAACGATTCCTTTTTCAGTTAGTTAGTTGCATATTTTTTCGAATTTTATTCAAATTAGGATAGTTAGAGATGCATGATCGTAGTGGATTTTAGGTGGTTAGGTAGCTAGGATGTGGTTAGTGGATTTAGGCCTGATAATTGCACCGTTCTTGTTACTTGTTTATCTGTTTCGCAATTTTGAATTTGCTGTGATGAAAATGCTGTTCATATGCTGTTCTTTACTCTTCTTTAATGCAGATTGAGTTTGTTTATTCTGAATTCATGTGAATTACTATTTTTTACTCTTTTTTGCACTACCTTATTATCATATGAACTGTTTCTGCTGTTGTTTATTACCCAAAAACGTCCAATTTTTAGCCGAAATGCTGCCGAAATTTTTTCAGCAAATTGTTTCACTCAACTTCCATTCATGAATTAGTTTTGGAAATTTCAAGTTTTGCACTAATTGGTATCAACTAAAAGCAATTCATGAATGCACGGGCTAGCTTTCTTATTCTTTCTGGTTCCCTTATTCATTAAATAGCATTATTGATGATTTCAATTTCATTTTGCAATTCTTCTCTTTATATGAATTATCATCAATAATCTGCATTATTTACTTGAATGTGAGTTACTTGTTATTCAAGTTTGTGAAATTTTTGATTAATTAAGAACCACAACACCATGCCACTTACTTTGACTTCACTTTTTAACTCCTAACTGCTTTAACTCTCTAACTTCTCTTTTAGTTTTTACCTAACTATTTTCAACTCATTTCAAGGCATGATTACTGTTGTTCCTAATTAACAAAGAATTCTGCATATCATAAGATTTTGGATTGTGATTTTCATTCTCAAACTTTTAACTTGAATACAGCCCAATATTTTACAATTATTTAACTCACTCCATGCTTATATTGTTCTTTTATTACTCTTTTGCCCCTCTATGCTGATATTGATAAATTCCTATTTGCTTACCTACTTTCCTGCTTTCGTTTCTTAAACTGTATCCTAGAATTTCTACTTTTCTAGATGTCTGACCCTAAAAGCAAAGGAAAGGGCAAGACAACCACAGGCAAAAGTAAAAGAGGAGAATCCTCTACCACCATCTTAGATATCCTCCATGATGATTCCTGGCGGGAGAAGAATTTTACCCCACAGGAAAAGGCTGATCAATTGGTGCCTGCCACAGACCCAGTAAAGTTTGCCAACAGATACTGTGAACTCAAGTATCTGGTCTTTCAAACTTCCAGGAACCTATACCTGGAAAAGACCCTCAAAATTCCAGAAGAACTCAAACAATACACCTCAGACCAAATTAAACAGAGAGGCTGGTTCTTCTTGGAGAGGAACTTGACTGAGGTCAACTCATCCTGGGTCAGAGAATTCTACTACAACTACTTCAAAATAACCCTGGATGCAGTACATCTCAGAGGCAAGCAGATACTGGTTATTGAGGAAGCAATAGAAGATATCCTCCAGCCCCCCACCTAAATCAGATAAACCGGATGGTTATCAGCAGGCTGAAGAGGATATGAGATTCATGAGGTTTGACTGGGACGTAGTAAAGCGGACCATAGCTCTTGATCCTACTGTCCCATGGGTCATGGGCAAGTCCACAGTGGCCCCAAAAGGAATTAAGCTTATATATCTGAATGATGAGACTCGGCTTTGGCAGCAGATTCTGAGTAACTATGTGATGCCGAGCACTCATGAGACAGAGGTGTCAGCTGCCATGATTACCCTCATTTGGTGTGTGATGGAGGGCAAGGACCTATACCTTCCCAAATTTATCCGGTATTATATGGCCAGAGTCCATGTCAGAGGCACTCTGCCTTTCCCATATTTGATCACTCAGCTAGGCCGCCGCGCTGAGGTACCCTGGGAGCTTGCGGATGAGAAGCCAACCACCGCAGACTGCAAGAAGATTATACCTCACAGCAGGAAGTTCCAGGCTTTGGGCTACGGACCTCCATTTCTCATTGCCTCTGCTGAGGCAGCCACATCTTCTGCTGCCCCTTCAGCACCTACTGCCCCAGCCACCACCACTACACCCTCACCTGCTCCCGAGCCCATTTATCACCTCGTGCACCGACTCTTCGCGCGCTTGGATCGTATGAAGCGTCGCAGCAAGCGACGCTATGAGCACTTAAAGTTGATGATCAGATCAGACAGTGACATCCCCTCCGAGCCTGACACACCATCGGAGCCATCTGATGTGGAGGCAGATGATCATGAGGAGGAGGCACGTGCAGCGGCTGAGCAGGCAAGACCTGAGCAGGCTGCGCCACATCATGAGGAGCCCCATCAGATATAGCCAGCAGACCCAGAGGTCCCTCTACAGACTGAGCCTCCGCTTCAGCAGGCAGATCCTCCGACACTCATACAGACTGCAGACCCTCAGGCCACCACAAAGACACCAGCAGTACATCCTTCCGGAGATGCCACTTCTTCACACCCAGCTTGATTGAGCATCAAGGACGATGCTATTATTTAAGTGTGGGGAGGTCGCCATCTCCGACGAACTTTATTTTTGGTGAACCACTTTCAGACTCTTTTTATCCTATTTTGTTTATTTTCTGTATTTTATTTTATTTTATCTTATTTATCTTTTAGTACTTCCGCATTTTCTTTTTACTGTATTTCTGTCTACTTTATTATATTTTACACTTTGGTTTGTATATATCTTAGATATTTAGTTTAGTTTGCACTTTTAGCTTATTAAGTTGTGATATAGAAAATATGGATTAATCAGTTTAGTTTACCCTTTTAGCATACGATAACTTGGTTTAATTGAAACTAAAAAGAGTAAACTAGAAAACTTTAGCTTTTCAGAATCACAACAATCCACACACTTTATATATATATATAGCAATAAATGTGAGATAATTGACAACTTTTTTCAAGGAAAATACCTATTTTTATAAGAGCCATTCTAAGATTCACATTGAGTTGAATGGAAACTCTCAATTTCTACTTGCATGACATACATAACTGATATATGGTTTTTGAGCCAAAGAACACACAACCCGTGAGTTTTTGAGCTTAATTGTATCGTTACATTTAACCATAAATTTCATTCCTGTGTGTTTCGCACTTCTTTTCTATGCTTGCAATCTTTACATTGTTTCAGTCTATATGTCCAATATAGAATGTATTTATATACTTGCATGTGATTGAGGCCATTATTTATTTTTTTTCTCACTAATCCCAAATAAGCCTACCCTTTTATGTCACCCTTGTTAGCCCCCTTGAGCCTTTTTAATTCCCTTCTGTTCTATAACCACATCACTAACCTTAAGCAGAAAAATAAATTAAAAATCTTAAATTGAATCTTTGGTTAGCTTAAGATAGAGATTTTGTATCCACTAAGTGTGGGGAAACATGGGAACATGGGTTGACAGGAAAGGATTAAATTAATTAAATAATCAGAAAATTGGGAGCATGCTCATGTGAAACCAAAATTAAATTAAAATACCATGTGCATTGAAATAAATTCTGTTTATGTTTCTGATAAAAAATTTTTAAATAAATAAATAAGGGGACAAAAAAATTACCCCATTATTAAGTTTAATAGAAAAATCAATTCACATGGGATAAAAATAAAAAATAGACTTGGTACATGGGTATGTGACACAAAAGTGGGAAAATTGAGAAGCTAGGCAAAATTTTAATTTTTTTTTTACAGAATGTATATGTTATGTGAGATCTTAGACTAATCAAAGACTCAATTTATAGCTCACTTAGCCTTATATATATCCTCACCCTTACCTTGGCCCCATTACAACCTTGAAAAAGACCTCATGATGTTTGTATGTATACATTATATATTTGTTGATTGGTTAGATAAAGAACAAAGTTTTAAAAAGCATGACTAGAAAAGAATAGAGTGATTAACCCCAAACACTGAGTGATCATAGAGTAAACACAAATCCAGTGAGGGTTCAATAACTCAATTCCATATATCCATGTTTAATTATTAATTGTCTTGCAAGTTTGTAAATTCTTTTAACTTAACTCAATAGTGAATGTGTTTTAATATAATTTGGCCTTGGTTGTACATATATGACTCCTTGAAAATATGAATCAATTTAACCACATGTAAGCTTTATATATAAAAGTGGATAGTAATTAGAAATTGTATGATTCATTTAGGTAGCTTCCATTTAGAATAGATTGCATTGCATAAGATTCCACCATTCTACCTTCATTCTTTTCTCTTGGATTTAGCATGAGGACATGCTAATGTTTAAGAATGGGGAGGTTGATAAAACCCTATATTATGATTCATCTTGTGCTCAATTAAGTGTTTTTATCAATTCTTCACCCACTTATTCATATGAATTGTATGGTTTTATAATTCCTTCCTTATTTTATGATATATGTGAAAATATTTTTCCTATGCTTTAAAAATATTAAATTTAATTATCCTTTGTTACCATTCGATGCCGTGATCTGTGTGTAAGTAATTTCAGGCTTTATGGGGGCAGGAATGGCTTAGAGGACAGAAAGAAAACATACAAAAATGGAAGAAAAGCACAAAAATGGAGTTTTGAAGAAAAGGCAGCGATGTGCACGCATGGACAACGCGGACGCGTGCCTAGCACAAAACGCAAGCGACGCGCACGCGTGGATGACACGGACGCACACCTAGCAAAAAACGCAAGCGACGCGCACACGTGGACGACGCGGATGCGTGCTTGGCGCAGAACAAAAACGACGCGGACGCATGACTGACGCATACGCGTGTCAAGAAAAAACTCCAAATGACACGAACGCGTGACCCACGCGCACGCGTGACGGACGCCACGTGCAGTAAATTGCAGAAGTCGCCCCCAGCGATTTCTGGACCCTTTTTCGGCCCAAATCCAAGCCCAGAAATACAGAATATAAGCCAGAGAATGGGGGAATCAAGAAGGAGGATGGACACAACCTTGAGAATACACAATTTTAGGTTTTAGATGTAGTTTTAGAGAGAGAGAGAGAGGGAGGTTCTCTCCTCTCTCTTAGGCTTTAGAATTAGAATTTCTTTTACTTTATGGTTATTACTCCATTCCAAGTTCAATATTCCTTTAATTTATGTTTCTCTTTTACTTTTAGATACTCTAATACTTTTACTTGTTAATTTCTTATGTTGCCAAATTGGCTTATGAATCTTTCCATGTTAGATTTGAATATTCTATTTAATATAAATTGAGGTATTTCAGATTTATAATTGTTTTATTCAGTTATTGATACTTTCAATTTAATTTAGATTTTTTTCCTTTTGCTTTGGTTAAGTAATTGGGAACACTTGAGTTATCAGACTCAGTAGTTGATTGAAAATTGGGAATTACTGATTGATTTGGATCGCTCTAAAGCTAGTCTTTCCACAATAGTTCACTAGGACTTGGGGATCAAATTGATTGGTCCACTTGACTTTCCTTTAATTAGTAAGGGTTAACTAAGTGGGAGCAATAACAATTCTCATCACACCTTATAAGGATAACTAGGATGGGATTTCCAGTTCTTATACCTTGCAAGAGATTTTTATAATTATTAATTTATTTTTCTTGCCATTTAAATTACTTGTTCCTTAGTTCAAAAACCCAAAAATATACAATTTCCATAACCAATAATAAATCATACTTCTCTGCAATTCCTTGAGAAGATGACCCGATGTTTCAATACTTCGGTTATAAATTTTTGGGTTTTGTTACTTGTGACAACCAAGTTTTTGTATGAACAGATTATTAGTTGGTTTAGAAACTATACCTGCAACGAGAATTTATTGTGAATTCTAAACCATCAATCTTCAAGTCTCATCAGTCATGTTGCATCATTCACATCCTTGCTGTCCAACTCAAGCATAGTTGCTCAAACAGCACAGGAAACTAAGTATGTTTATTCGTCGTACAATAGAGAATAACGAGGAAGCCGGTATCAGACCAAGCAAAACTTACCAATCATTCGTTGCGGCAGCCGGGGGTCATCGCGAGTTAAATTTTATCGAAAAAGACGTGAGGAATTACATCATGAGAGAAATGCGGAATGTTTTGTAACAAGAAGATGCAAAAGAATTCGAAAAATACTTATTAAGAATGAAAGAGAAGAATTAGTATTTCTTTTTCGAGCTCGAACTCGAGGACGATCAGTCGATTAAGCTTGCTTTTTGGGCCGATGCAAGGAGCAGAGCTGCCTTTGAGTATTTCGGAGATGTTATTTCATTCGACACCACCTACAATACAAACAGGTAACATGTTGTTCTAGTTTATGATGTTGAATTAATGTTGTTTTATGAATCTGCTGTAGAGGTGTATATTGGAGGTTTTTGGGTGTATAGGATCATTATTTGGGTGTATTTTGTTGATTTTAATTCTATTTTGTCATAATCTATTTCAGGTATAATCTGGTTTGTGGTTCTTTTATCGGGATGAATCACCACGGTCAGTCAATACTTCTTGGATGCGCTTTGATGAAAAATGAAGATATTAAATCATTCAAATGGTTATTTCAATGTTGGCTTCGTTGTATGGGAGGAAATGATCCGAAAGGGATACTCACCAATCAATGCGCGTCAATGAAAAGGGCTATAGAGGTTTGTATGCATACAACAATTTACCGTTGGTGTATTTGGCACATCACGGAGAAGATTCCAAGCAAATTAAACGGCTACAAGTGACACGCAGAAATCAAACAAGAAATGAGCCAAGTTGTTTGGAACTCTCATAGCAAAGACTCATTTGATAGGAATTGGAATGATTTTTTGCTGAAGTATGGTCTTGTGCACAACAAGTGGCTTTCAGGTAATGATGTTTAAAATCTGCAGCAGAGGTGTAAATTGCATATTTTTGGGTGTAATATAGTCTGATTTGGGTGTATTATGCAGATCTTTACGAAGACCATCATATATGGGTTCTAATTTATCTGGATCACCAATTCTAAGCCGGAATGAGAAGCACACAAAGGAGTGAGAGCATGCATTCATTTTTTAATAAGTTAATTACCTGGAACAGCTCACTTATCCAATTTGTCAAACAGAAAGAGAATCTGATGTTACAAATTTTCACACCATCATACAGTGTACAACAAAATCCTCCATAGAAGCTCAGTTTCAACATGTGTACACTCACCAAAAGTTTAGGGAAGTCCAAGCACAATTCAGAGGGAAGGCGAATTGCATCACAAGATTAACGAACTCCGCTCTAGGCTATTCAGTATACGAAGTTGGAGAACAAGTTTCCAGCTCAATATTCAACAAGTTTGTGGTTACTTACGACTCAGTAGCAACCCAAGTGAAATGCCAGTATTTATTATTCGAGTCAAGAGGGATATTGCTCCGTCACGCCCTAAGCGTGTTAAGCTTTGAACGAGTAACCCAAGTATCACCGAGATATATATTAGAACGATGGATCAAGAAGGTAAAGAGGCGACACACACACATCAAGAGAAGCCACGACGAGCCACTGTTGGAGTGATGAGCGGATAATTTATACGCTTTTTGGCATTGTTTTTAGGTAGTTTTTAGTATGTTTTAGTTAGTTTTTATTATATTTTTATTAGTTTTTAAATAAAAATCACATTTCTGGACTTTACTATGATTTTGTGTATTTTTCTATGATTTCAGGTATTTTCTGGCAGAAATTGAGGGACCTGAGCAAAAATCTGATTCAGAGGCTGAAAAAGGACTGCAGATGCTGTTGGATTCTGACCTCCCTGCACTTAAAGTGGATTTTCGGGAGCTAAAGAAGCTCAATTGGCACGCTCTCAATTGCGTTGAAAAGTCGACATCCTGAGCTTTCCGGCAATATATAATAGTCCATACTTTTCCTGAGATTTGATGGCCCAAACTGGCGTTCTAAGTCAGCATAAAAATTCTGGCGTCAAAACGCCAGAACTGGCATAAAAGCTGGAGTTAAACGCCCAAACTGACACCCAAGCTGGCGTTTAACTCCAAGAAATGTCTCTACATGTGAAAGCTTCAATGCTCAGCCCAAGCACACACCAAGTGGACCCGGAAGTAGATTTCTGCATCATTTACTTATTTCTGTAAACCCTAGGCTACTAGTTCTCTATAAATAGGACCTTTTGCTATTGTATTTTCATCTTTTAATAATGCTTTGATGATTGAACCCTCTTTGGGAGGATGGCCATTAGGCCATGCCTAAACCTTCTTTTATTTATGTATTTTCAACGGTAGAGTTTCTACACACCATAGATTAAGGTGTGGAGCTCTGCTGTTCTTCATGAATTAATGCAAAGTACTATTGTTTTTCTATTGAACTCAAGCTTATTTCTTCTCGAAGATATTCATTCGCACACAAGAACCTGATGAATGTGATGATTATGTGACACTCATCACTATTCTCACCTATAAACGCGTGCCTGACAACCACTTCCGTTCTACATGCAAACAAGCTTGAGTGTGTATCTCTTGGGTTTCTAATCTAAGATTAAAACCTTCGTGGTATAAGCTAGAATTATTGGCGGCCATTCCTGAGATCCGGAAAGTCTAAACCTTGTCTGTGGTATTCTGAGTAGGATCTGGGAAGGGATGACTATGACGAGCTTCAAACTCGCGAGTGTTGGGCGTAGTGACAGACGCAAAAGGATCAATGGATCCTATTCCAACATGATCGAGAACCAACAGCTGATTAGCCGTGCGGTGACAGCGCATTTGGACCATTTTCACTGAGAGGACAGAAGGTAGCCATTGACAACGGTGAAACCCAACATACAGTTTGCCATGGAAAGGAGTATGAATGATTGGATGAAGACAATAGGAAAGCAGAAGTTCAGGAGGAACAAAGTATCTTCATATGCTTATCTGAAATTCTCACCAATGAATTACATAAGTATCTCTATCTTATTTTATATTTTATTCATCTTTTAATTATCAATTCTCCATTACCATTTGAATTTTCCTGACTGAGATTTACAAGATGACCATAGCTTGCTTCTAGCCAACAATCTCCGTGGGATCGACCTTACTCACGTAAGATTTATTACTTGGACGACCCAGTGCACTTGCTGGTTAGTTGTGCGGAGTTGTGACAAAGAGTTGAGATTACAATTGTGCGTACCAAGTTGTTGGCGCCATTGATGATCACAATTTCGTGCACCAAGTTTTTGGCGCCGCTGCCGGGGATTGTTCGAGTTTGGACAACTGACGGTTCATCTTGTTGCTTAGATTAGGTAACTTTATTTTATTTTTATTCTTCAGAATTTTTAAGAATGAATTCTAGAGTTTCAGATGATGTTTTTATCATCACAAAAGCTGATTGATTATCATCAATTTGGCTGTTGTATGTAATGTCCTGCTGAAGCTTGGCTAGCCATGTCTAATCTTTTTAAACTGAAGCTTTAGACTAACATTGCATGATTCCTGGAATTCTTATTAAGAATTTTGAAATCTTTATTTTCTTTTCCAAATAATTTTCAAAAAATTACAAAAATTTTTTATAAAATCATAAAACCAAAAATAATTTATGTTTCTTGTTTGAGTCTAGTGTCAAATTTTAAGTTTAGTGTCAATTGCATAGTCTTTATTTTTTCTTAAAATTTTCGAAAACTCATGCATATTGTTCTTTATTGATCTTCAAGTTATTCTTGATGATTTTCTCTGTTCTGATCTTTGAATTCTCTTATTTGGTGTCTTTTCCTATTTTTCATATGCATTTTGAATTATTAGTGTCTATAGAATGAAAATTTTTAAGTTTGGTGTCCTGCATACATTGTTTATTTGATCTTAGTTTTCCATGATTAGTTGCATTTTGATTGTTTCTCATCATTAAAAATTCAAAAAAAATTCAAAATTATGTCTTTTCAAGTTAATAATACAGAAAATTGAAGATTCAGAACATACAGCAGAGGAATTACAGAGAAAAAGCTGGACGTTCAAAATGCCCAGTGAGGAAGGAAAACTGGTGTTTAAACGCCAGTCAGGGTACCTGGCTGGGCGTTAAATGCCCAAAAAGGTAGTATTTTGGGTATTAAATGCCAGAATGGATAACATTCTGCGTGTTTAATGCCAAGAGGGCACAGGAGGGAAGATTTTGTTTTCAATTCAAATCTTTTTCAAATTTTCATAATTTTTCAAAATCAAATCTTTTTCAGATCATATCTTTTCAATCATATCTTTTCAAAATCAAATCCTTTCCATTTTTTTTAGTATTTTCGAAAATCCTTGCTACAATTAATGATTTAATTCAAAATTTTCAAGTTGTTACTTGCCTATTAAGAAAGGATCAAATTTTAAATTCAAGAATCATGTCTTTTAATTTCTTGTTAGTCAAGTAATCAACTTTAATTTTAAAACTTTCTTTTAAATTGATTTTCAATCATATCTTCTCAATCACATCTTTTTCAAAATAATTTTCAATCATATCTTTTTTTATTTCTGATTTCAAAATCTTTTTCAAAATCACTTAACTACTTTCTCAATTTCAATTTTCGAAAATCATCAATCAATTTTTCTCAAAATTTCTTTTAATTATTTCAAAATCTTTCAAAATTTAATTTCGAAAATTCTTTTCCCCCTTCTCACCTCCTTCTATTTAAGGGACTAGCACTCTTCCTCAATGTGCAATTCGGACTCCCTCTCTCTATAAGTTCGAATTCTCTCCTTTCTACCTCCTCCTTCTATTCTTCTTTTTCTCTGACATCTCAAGGAATCTCTATACTACGACATAGAGGATTCTATACTTTCTTCTCCTCTCTTTCATATGAGCAGGAGCAAGGACAAAGGCATTCTTGTTGAAGCTGATCATGAACCTGAAAGGACCTTGAAGAGAAAGCTAAGAGAAGCTAAAGCATAACTCTCTGGAGAGGACCTAACAGAAATTTTTAAACAAGAAGAAGCCATGGCAGCCAAAAACAACAACAATGCCAACAATGCAAGGAAGGTGCTTGGTGACTTTACTGCACCTACTCCCGACTTCTATGGGAGAAGCATCTCTATCCCTGCCATTGGAGCAAACAACTTTGAGCTGAAGTCTCAATTAGTTTCTCTAATGCAACAGAATTACAAGTTTCATGGACTTCCATTGGAAGATCCTCATCAGTTTTTAGCTGAATTCTTACAAATCTGTGATACTGTCAAGACCAATGGGGTTGACCTTGAGGTCTACAGACTTATGCTCTTCCCTTTTGCTGTAAGAGACAGAGCTAAGATATGGTTGGATTCACAACCTAAGGAAAGCCTGAACTCTTGGGAAAAGCTGGTCAGTGCTTTTCTGGCCAAATTCTTTCCACCTCAAAAATTGAGTAAGCTAAGAGTGGAGGTCCAGACCTTCAGACAGAAGGAAGGTGAATCCCTCTATGAAGCTTAGGAAAGATACAAGCAATTGATCAGAAGGTGTCCTTCTGACATGCTTTCTGAATGGAGCATCATAGGTATCTTCTATGATGGTCTGTCTGAACTGTCCAAGATGTCATTGAATAGCTCTGTTGGAGGATCTCTTCATCTGAAGAAGACGCCTGCAAAAGCTCAGAAACTCATTGAGATGGTTGCAAATAACCAATTCATGTACACTTCTGAAAGGAACCCTGTGAATAATGGGACAAATCAGAAGAAAGGAGTTTTTGAGATTGATACTTTGAATGCCATATTGGCTCAGAAAAAAATATTGACTCAGCAAGTCAATATGATTTCTCAGAGTCTGTCTGGCATGCAAGCAGCAACAGGCAGTACCAAAGAAGCTTATGATCCTAAGAACCCAGCAATGGAAGAGGTGAATTACATGGGAGAACCCTATAGAAACACCTATAATCCTTCATGGAGAAATCATCTAAATCTCTCATGGAAGGACCAACAGAGGCCTCAACAAGGCTTCAACAACAGTAATGGTGGAAGAAATAGGTTTAGCAATAGCAAGCCTTTTCCATCATCTTCTCAGCAACAGATAGAGAATTCTAAGCAGAGCCACTCTGACTTAGCAACTGTAGTCTCTGATCTATCTAAGACCACTCAAAGTTTCATGATTGAAACAAGGTCCTCTATTAGAAATTTGGAGGCACAAGTGGGTCAGCTGAGTAAGAAAATTACTGAACTCCCTCCTAGTACTCTCCCAAGCAATACAGAAGAAAACCCAAAGAGAGAATGCAAGGCCATAAACATGTCCCACATGGCCAAATGCATAGAGAAGGGAAAGGCAGTGATTTCCACTGAGGAAGACCTCAATGGACGTCCACTGGCCTCCAAGGAGTTCCCTAATGAGGAACCATGGGAATCTGAGGCTCATACAGAGACCATAGAGATTCCATTAAACTTGCTTCTGCCATTCATGAGCTCTGATGAGTATTCTTCCTCTGAAGAGGATAAAGATGTTACTGAAGAGCAAGTTGCCAAGTACCTTGGAGCAATCATGAAGCTAAATTCCAAGTTATTTGGTAATGAGACTTGGGAGGATGAACCCCCTTGCTCACCAAAGAACTGGATGACTTGACTAGGCAGAGATTACCTCAGAAGAGACAGGATCCTGGAAAATTCTCAATACCTTGTACCATAGGTACCATGACCTTTGAGAAGGCTCTGTGTGACCTGGGGTCAAGTATAAACCTCATGCCTCTCTCTGTAACGGAGAAGCTAGGGATCCTTGAGGTACAAGCTGTAAGAATCTCACTGGAGATGGCAGACAATTCAAGGAAACAAGCTTATGGACTTGTAGAGGATGTCTTGGTAAAGGTTGAAGGCCACTACATCCCTACTGATTTCATAATCCTATACACTGGGAAGTGTATGGATGAATCCATCATCCTTGGCAGACCCTTCCTAGCCACAGTAAAAGCTGTGATTGATGTTGACAGAGGAGAATTGGTCCTTCAAGTGAATGAGGACTCCCTTGTGTTTAAAGCTCAAGGATCTCCCTCTGTAGTCATGAAGAAGAAGCATGAAAAGCTTCTCTCAATGCAAAGTCAAATAGAGCCCCCACATTCAAACTCTAAGTTTGGTGTTGGGAGGCCATCATCATGCTCTGAGTATCTGTGAGGCTCCATGAGAGCCCACTGTCAAGCTATTGACATTAAAGAAGCGCTTGTTGGGAGGCAACCCAATTTTATTTAATCATATCTATTTATTTTTCATTGTTATTTTATCTTTTCTGTAGGTTGATGATCATGTGAAGCCACAAAAACAACTGAAAAAGTAAAAACAGAATGAAAAACAGTATTAAAAATAACACACCCTGGAGGAGAAGCTTACTGGCGTTTAAACGCCAGTAAGGGTAGTAGAATGGGCGTTAAATGCCCAATCTGGCACCATTCTGGGTGTTTAACGCCAGCAATGGGAACCAGACTAGCGTTTAACGCCAGAAATAGGCACAGAGCTGGCGTTTAACGCCAGAAAGGGGAGAAAAGCTGGCGTTTAACACCAGAAATAGGCAGCAACCTGGTGTTTAACGCCAAGATTGGCAAGCAAGGGGCATTTACATGCCAACATGGTGTAAGGATGGGAAATCCTTGACACCTCAGAATCTGTGGACCCCACAGGATCCCCACCTACCTCATCTCTCTCTCTCTTCTTCACACCTTCCCATTGCACCCTTCCCCAAATACCCTTCACCGATCACCTCAATACCTCTTCCCCAAAAACCCTTCACCTATTAAATCCTACCCTCTTCTCCATAATTTCTTCACCAATCCACATCCATCCATCATAAAACCCCACCTACCTCACCATTCAAATTCAAACCACTTTCCCTCCCAAACCCACCCATACATGGCCGAACCCTACCCCTCTCTCTACTCCTATATAAACCCATATTCACTCATTCATTTTCACACATCATACACACTACTTCTCCCCCTTGGCCGAACCACAAAACCCCCTCCATCTCCTCTATTTTCTTTTTCTACTCTTTTCTTTCTTCTTTTGCTCGAAGACGAGCAAACCTTCTAAGTTTCGTGTGATAAAAGCGTTGCTTTTTGTTTTTCCATAACCATTTATGGCACCTAAGGCCGGAGAAACCTCTAGAAAGAGGAAAGGGAAGGCAAAAGCTTCTGCCTCCGGGTCATGGGAAATGGAGAGATTCATCTCAAAGATCCATCAAGACCACTTCTATGAAGTTGTGGCCAAGAAGAAGGTGATCCCCAAGGTCCTTTTCAAACTCAAAAAGGATGAATATCCGGAGATCCGACATGAGATTTGAAGAAGAGGTTGGAAAGTTCTCACCAACCCCATTCAACAAGTCAGAATCTTAATGGTTCAAGAGTTTTATGCCAATGCATGGATCACCAAGAACCATGATCAAAGTGTGAACCCATACCCAAAGAATTGGCTTACAATGGTCCGGGGAAATGCTTAGATTTTAGTCCGGAAAATGTAAGGTTGGCATTCAACTTGCCCATGATGTAAGGAGATGCACGCCCCTACACTAGAAGGGTCAACTTTGATCAAAGGTTGGACCAAGTCCTTATAGACATTTGTGAAGAGGGTGCTCAATAGAAGAGAGATTCAAGAGGGAAGCCGGTTCAACTAAGAAGGCATGACCTCAAGCCCGTGGCTAGGGGATGGTTGGAGTTCATCCAACGCTCAATCATTCCTACTAGCAACCGGTCTGAAGTTACTATAGACCGGGCTATTGAATAGAGGAAGACATCCTCATTGATGAGGACAAGCCCATCACTAAGAAAAGGATGGAGCAAACAAGAGAGCCCACTCATGGACAAGAGCATGAGGAAATTCCTCATCATGAAATCCTTGAGATGCCTCAAGGGATGCATTTTTCTCCACAAAACTATTGGGAGCAAATCAACACATCCCTAGGAGAATTAAGTTCCAACATGGGACAACTAAGGGTGGAGCACCAAGAGCATTCCATCCTCCTCCATGAAATTAGAGAAGACCAAAGAGTTATGAGGAAGGAGAAACAAAGGCAAGGAAGAGACATTGAGGAGCTCAAGGACTCCATAAGATCTTCAAGAGGAAAAACAAGCCGCCATCACTAAGGTGGACCCGTTCTTTAATTTCCTTGTTCTTATTTTTCTGTTTTTCGAAAATTATGCTTTATGTTTTATTTATGTTTGTGTCTTATTACATGATCACTAGTGTCTAAGTGTCTATGCCTTAAAGCCATGAATTTCCTATGAACCCATCACCTTTCTTAAATAAAAAGTGTTTTTAATTGCAAAAATAAAAAGAAGTACATGAATTTTGAATTTTAAAACAGATTAATTATTTTGATGTGGTGGCAATACTTTTTGTTTCTCTGAATAAATGCTTGAATTTGTTGTTCATGAATGTTAAAATTGTTGGCTCTTGAAAGAATAATGAAAAATGAGAAATGCTATTGATAATCTAAAAAATCATAAAATTGATTCTTGAAGTAAGAAAAAGCAGTGAAAAGCTTGCAGAAAAAAATATATGCGAAAAAAAAAGAGGCAAAAAATAAAGAAAAAAAAAGAAAAAAGAGAAAGAAAAAACAAGTAGAAAAAGCCAATAGCCCTTTAAACTAAAAGGCAAGGGTAAAATAAAAAGGATCCAAGGCTTTGAGTATCAGTGGATAGAAGAGCCCACATGAAAAAAATCCTGGCCTAAGCGGCTAAACCAAGCTGTCCCTAACCATGCGCTTGTGGCGTGAAGGTGTCAAGTGAAAAGCTTGAGACTGAACGGTTAAAGTCATGGTCCAAAACCATAAGAGTGTGCTTAAGAGCTCTAGGCACCTCTAATTAGGGACTCTAGCAAAGCTGAGTCACAATCTGAAAAGGTTCACCCAGTTATGTGTCTGTGGCATTTATGTATCCGGTGGTAATACTGGAAAACAAAATGCTTAGGGTCACGGCCAAGACTCATAAAGTAACTGTGTTCAAGAATCAACATACTGAACTAGGAGAATCAATAACATTATCTAAATTCTGAGTTCCTATAGATGCCAATCATTCTAAACTTCAAAGGATAAAGTGAGATGCCAAAACTGTTCAGAAGCAAAAAACTAATAGCCCCGCTCATCTAATTAAGACTGATCTTCATAGATGTTTTTGGAATTCATTGTATATTCTCTTCTTTTTATCCTATTTTATTTTCAGTTGCTTGGGGACAAGCAACAATTTAAGTTTGGTGTTGTGATGAGCGGATAATTTATACGCTTTTTGGCATTGTTTTTAGGTAGTTTTTAGTATGTTTTAGTTAGTTTTTATTATATTTTTATTAATTTTTAAATAAAAATCACATTTCTAGATTTTACTATGAGTTTGTGTGTTTTTCTGTGATTTCAAGTATTTTCTGGCTAAAATTGAGGGACCTGAGCAAAAATCTGATTCAGAGGCTGAAAAACGACTGCAGATGCTGTTGGATTCTGACCTTCCTGCACTCAAAGTGGATTTTCTGGAGCTACAAAATCTCAATTAGCACTGTCTCAATTGCGTTGTAAATTAGACATCCTGGGCTTTCCAGCAATATATAACAGTCCATACTTTGCCTGAGATTTGATGGCCCAAACCGGCGTTCTAAGTCAGTATAAAAATTCTGGCGTCAAAATGCCAGAACTGGCACCTAAGCTGGCCTTTAACTCCAAGAAAAGTCTCTACATGTGAAAGCTTCAATGCTCAGCCCAATCCCACACCAAGTGGGCCCGGAAGTGGATTTCTGCATCATTTACTTATTTCTGTAAACCCTAGGCTACTAGTTCTCTATAAATAGGACCTTTTGCTATTGTATTTTTATCTTTTAATCATGCTTTGATGATTGAACCCTCTTTGGGAGGCTGGCCATTCGGCCATGCCTAGACCTTCTTTTATTTATGTATTTTCAACGGTGGAGTTTCTACACACCATAGATTAAGGTGTGGAGCTCTGTTGTTCTTCATGAATAAATGCAAAGTACTATTGTTTTTCTATTCAACTCAAGCCTATTTCTTCTCTAAGATATTCATTCGCACACAAGAACCTGATGAATGTGATGATTATGTGACACTCATCACTATTCTCACCTATGAACGGGTTCCTGACAACCACTTCCGTTCTACATGCAAACAAGCTTGAATGTGTATCTCTTGGGTTTCTAATCTAAGATTAAAACCTTCGTGGTATAGGCTAGAATTATTGGCGACCATTCTTGAGATCCGGAAAGTCTAAACCTTGTCTGTGGTATTCTGAGTAGGATCTGGGAAGGGATGACTATGACGAGCTTCAAACTCGCGAGTGTTGGGCGTAGTGACAGACGCAAAAGGATCAATGGATCCTATTCCAACATGATCGAGAACCAATAGCTGATTAGCCGTGCAGTGATAGCGCATTTGGTTTTCACTGAGAGGACGGGAGGTAGCCATTGACAACGGTGAAACCCAACATACAGCTTGCCATGGAAAGGAGTATGAATGATTGGATGAAGACAATAGGAAAGCAGAAGTTCAGAAGGAACAAAGCATCTTCATACGCTTATCTAAAATTCTCACCAATGAATTACATAAGTATCTCTATCTTGTTTTATATTTTATTCATCTTTGAATTATCAATTTTCCATAACCATTTGAATCCGCCTGACTGAGATTTACAAGATGACCATAGCTTGCTTCAAGCCGACAATCTCCGTGGAATCGACCCTTACTCACGTAAGGTTTATTACTTGGACAACCCAGTGCACTTGCTGATTAGTTGTGCGGAGTTGTGACAAAGAGTTGAGATTACAATTGTACGTACCAAGTTGTTGGCGCCATTGATGATCACAATTTCGTGCACCATGGAGCCAAGAAGTAAGAGGTTTGACGAATTAGTGTTTCATTCACAAAATATATGCGAATTTACATCAGAATCTGAGGAGCTGACTGCCATTCTGTACCGTGCCTATGATAACGTCATGGTTGAGATGGAAGAATTGAAAGCCAAAAGAAAGGGGACATGTTCGTTATCTCACGAAGATGCTAACTTGGAATCCATTAACGAGCTTCAAAGCCCTCCAAGGGTTCGAGCAAGAGGACATCCAAAAAATAGGCTAGGTTCAAAGTTGGAAAAACAGATTGCAAATGCCTCAAAGAAGAAGAAAACGAAAGCTCTAAACGAGGTAAAAGTCATGTTCTTTAAATAGGTGGTGATTGAGTTTAATTTTGTTTTTAATATTTTTGCTAATATGTGAGTTTATTATTTTCAGTTAAACATTTTTTATGCTGCATCAGTGGTGCAACCAAATTTCAGCCAATATCACGGACATGTTATCAATTATTAGTTCAGGGAACCAGCAGTAGGGGATAGCTTTTTGGGTGTATAGTAACTGGTTAGGGGTGTAATGCTCAGTTTTTTTGGTGTATTTCTGAATTTACTTGTGTTTGATATTTTACATTTATATTTTTCAGATTCTGCTGTTTAATGTTAGAAATTATCATTCTATTTAAGTTTTTATAGTTTAAGGGTTAGGATTTAGGGTTAGGGTTTAGGGTTTTAGGGTTTAGGATTTAGGCTTTTTGGTTTAGGGTTTAGGGTTTAGGTTTTAGGGTTTTAGTGTTTAGGGTTTTAGGTTTTAGGGTTTCGGGTTTAGTGTTTTAAGGTTTAGGGTTTAGAATTTAGAGTTTTAGGGTTTAGGTTCTAGGGTTTGGGGTTTATGGTTTAGGGTTTGGGGTTTTAGGATTTTAGGGTTTAGGGTTTAGGGTTTTAGGGTTTATGGTTTTAGGGTTTAGGGATCCAACATCAGGGGATAGAATTTTGGGTGTATAGCAAAATTATTTGGGTGTAAAATTCAATTTTTTAGGTGTAAAAATTAATTTGTTAATATTTTTTGAGATGCTGCTGTTTATGTTAGAAATTTGTATTTTTGGGTTTAGGTTTTAGGCTTTAGGGTTTAGGATTTTCGGGTTTTGGATTTACAGTTTAGGGTTTAGTGTTTAGGGTTTTCGGGTTTAGGGTTTAGGGTTTTAGGGTTTAAGGTTTTAGGGTTTAGGATTTTAGGGTTCCAGCATCAGGGGATAGAATTTTGGGTGTATATTGAAATTATTTGGGTGTAAAATTCAACTTTTTGGGTGTATAGTAGGTTTGGGGGTTATTTTCTTCATTTTTTAGAACCTGTAATATAGAGCTTTTGAATGCAGCAGAGACAATTTAATTATGGAAAATTTTTTTATAATAAAACTGGATTATATTCACAAAATTTTACAACAAGTGTTCAAACTATTCCAACAATACATAACACTTAGATTAATCACTGTCAATATCATAAGAATCTATCTGACAATATGGACTCAACAACAGTGAGGATGGCTTGGACAATCTTACTGCATCACTTCCTCTAATGGCTTCAGCTCTGTCTTAATTCATTTCATGGAATAGAATCCGGGAAGTAAATTCTACTCTAAAGTGGTCCACCTCCTCCTACAGTTTAAAAGAATGTTCTTTTTAATCAACTATGTTAATTTAGTAAAGTAATAGAGAGTTATATAGTTTTAAACACAATTACCTGAGTCCAATTGTCATACTCATATTTTTCCCTTTTAACATTTTCAGGCTGAATTATTTCAAGCCATTTTATTACATAAATAGCACAATCATAGCTGAAAAATAAAAAATAAATTAGCAAATTAATATAGGAAAGATTAATTTTCAGAGTGAAAGATTTATACCTCGTCTTTTGGCCTGAAATGTTAATGTATGGTGGTTCAATTTCATTATCCTTTTTCCTGAGAGGTGCCCCCAGCATATACCCTCATTCTTGAAATTACATATCCCTAAAAACAAAAAACAAAGCAAAATATAAGAATAAATTTAATAAAGGAATACACCCAAAGGAGCACAAACTTACACCTTATATTGAATACAAATACACCCAAATATTAAAATACAAAACACAGAAAAAACTTACTGATAAACTACTATTTTATAGTTTATCTTGTACTCAATTGAGTGGTTTTATCAAGTCTTTGCACACTTATTCATACAATTTGCATGATTTTACAATTCCTTTCCCATTTTGTTCTATGATTAAAAACTTGCTTCCTAAGCCTTTAAATTATATATTTTTGATCCCCCTTTTACCATTCGATGCCGTGATCTGTGTGTTAAGTGTTTTCAGGCTTTATAGGGCAGGAATGGCTTAGAGGATGGAAAGGAAGCTTGCAAAAATGGAAGGAGAACAAGAAATAAAGGAGATAACCAGCGAGAAGTGACGCGCACGCATGGCTCACGCGTGCGCGTGAATTGGAGTTTTGCATGGCGATGCCTGCACGTGCCTGACGCGTAAGCGTGACACGCGAAGATGATCAGCGACGCGTACGCGTGACTGACGTGTACGCGTGATATGCACTACCTGTAGAAATCGCAGAAAATGCTGGGGGCGATTTTGGGCCGAGTTTGGACCCAATTTTCGGCCCAGAAACACAGACTAGAGCCAGGGGACAAGTAGAGACTCAACACACATTCTCATTCGCATAGTTTTTAGTTTTTAGTTTTGAATCTTAGAGAGAATTCTACTACTTCCTCTAGGTTTTCTTCACATTCATAGATTTTCTAGTTTTATGCTTTTGCTTTGGATATTGAGAAGAGTTACTACCTCCGTTGAAGTTTTCATCATTCTAGTTTGTTTTCTTATTCCTTTACTCTTTTATTGCCCATTAATCCTGTTCAGGTACGTATGTTGCATTTTGGGAATTATTAATGCAAAAAACTATTTTTATTTTTAATTAATTTTCAGTTATTATTTTATTTAGTTTATCATGTCTTCTTCTTATTCCCTTTATATGCCTGTGAACGTTATATTCATGTCAATGGAGTAGACTCCCAACTTGACTTGAGAGTTGATTAAAAGAAAACCCTTGAGTTGGAATACGCAAGTGTTAATTTTGATTGGAAGTTATTGCTGGCTCTCTAGTCTCTGACTCTAATCCTTCCTTAAGAGAGGATTAGGACTTGGGATTCAGAGTTGGTTAGTTAGTTGCTTGACTTTCCTTTATTAAATAAAGGATGACTAAGTAGAACAACAACCTTTTACTATTACACTTGGGAAAATCCAACAGGGATAGAACTTCCGATTAATCTTCTCCCGGTCAAAGGCTTCTATTTTAATTATATAAATTTTCTCGTTAATTTTCATTGCTTTAATTAATTATTATTTTAATTTCCTGTTCTCCAACTCTAAAAATTCTCAGAAAATTCCTGACTAATAAAATAGCACTCTTTTGTCAACTCGTTGGGAGACGACCTGGGATTCCTACTCCCAGTATTTTTATTCTAAAATTGTGACAACTCTTTCTAAATTGATAAGCAGATTTTCATCGATTAGGAACTGTACTCGCAACGTTATTTCTATATTAATTTCTTAATTGGCTAATTTCCGCCACGTCAATTTTTGGTGCCGTTGCTGGGGATTTGCAATAGTGTGCTACCTTATTGGTTGGTGTAAATATTTTTAATTTTACATATTTGCATATTTTATTTTATTTATTTACCATGAGCTGTATGTTTCTTTCATTGAATGACGCGTTCGCTACCTGACTCAAGCTTAGCCGTGTTTGATCCTGAAATTGAAAGAACTATTTCACGTATTAGGCGAGCTCGGCGTCGGTTAGCCTCTGAGGGTGGTGAAGTGATTAATATCAATTCACCAATCTCATCTGAAGGCGAATCTGAAGCACCATTCGAGGAAGAAACAAGCTCCTCTTCTACTGATTCTGTTGATTTACGTGCAGGTAATATGGCGGACCCCAGAAGGATTACTCTCTAGGAGACAGGAGCTCCAGACTTTACACTGCAACCGTATCAAGTGCGTTGATGAGCGGATAATTTATACCCTTTTGGCATTATTTTTAGGTAGTTTTTAGTATGTCTTAGTTACTTTTTATTATATTTTTATTAGTTTTATACAAAAATCACATTTCTGGGCTTTACTATGAGTTTGCATGTTTTTCTGTAATTTTCGGTATTTTCTGGCTGAAATTGAGGGACCTGAGCAAAAATCTGATTCAGAGGCTGAAAAAAGGACTGCAGATGCTGTTGGATTCTAACCCTCTTGCACTCAAAATGGATTTTCTGGAGCTAAAGAAGCCCAATTGGCGCGCTCTCAATTGCGTTGGAAAGTAGACATCTTGGACTTTCCAGCAATACATAATAGTCCATACTTTGTCCGAGATTTGATGGCCCAAACTGGCGTTAAAAGCCAGCCAAAAACTTTCTGGCGTAAAACGCCATAACTGGCATACTTTTCGGTGTTAAACACCCATTTTGGCACCCAGGGTGGCGTTTAACTCCAATATGAGGCATATGCACGTGGAAGCTTGAAAGCTCAGTCCAAACACTCACCAAGTAGGTCCCAGAAGTGGAATTCTGCACTATCTACACCTAGTTACTCATTTTCTGTAACCCTAATTTACTAGTTTAGTATAAAAACTACTTTTAGAGATTCATTTAGCAACTCGTGACATTTTTTACATTCCATATTGTATCTTTGACAGCATAAGTCTCTAAACCCCATAGGTGGGGGTGAGGAGCTCTGCTGTGTTTCAATGGATTAATGTAATTACTACTGTTTTCTATTCAATCACGCTTGATTCTATTCTAAGATACTCACTCGTACTTCAATCTGGAGAAGATGATGATCTGTGACACTCATCATTATTCTCAATTCTATGAATGCGTGCCTGACAACCACTCCTATTCTATCTGAGCTCAACATAGTCATTGAGCGACAGCTTGAGTGCGTATCTCTTGGGTCTCTGATTCACGGACCGAGTCCGTGAGATCAGAACCTTCGTGATAAAGGCTAGAACCAATTGGCAGCATTCCTGGGATCCGGAAAGTCTAAACCTTATCTGTGGTATTCCGAGTAGGATCTGGGAAGGGATGACTGTGAAGAGCTTCAAACTCATGAATGTTGGGCGTAGTGACAGTGTGCAAAAGGATAGAGAGATCCTATTCCGACGCTAGTGAGAATCGACAGATGATTAGCCGTGCGATAGCTGTACCTGGTATTTTTCATCCGAGACGTGAAATCTGACAGTTGATTACCGTGCAGAGACCGTGCCTGGTATTTTTCATCCGAGAGGATCATACAGCTTGCCATTGAAGGAAGCCATGCGTGTTTGGAGAAGAAGGCAGTAGGAAAGCAGAGATTCAGACGACAGAGCATCTCTGGAACCTCAACATGTTCCTCATTACTGAATCACAAGTACCTCTAAATTCATGTTATTTACTTTTCATAACAAAATCATTTTTATCATTAATCTCCTGACTAAGATTTACAAGATAACCATAGCTTGCTTCAAGTCGGCAATCTCCGTGGGATCGACCCTTACTCACGTAAGGTATTACTTGTACGACCCAGTGCACTTGCTGGTTAGTTGTGCGAAGTTGCAAATGTGTGATTGCAATTTCGTGCACCAAGTTTTTGGCGCCGTTGCCAGGGATTGTTCGAGATTGGACAACTGACGGTTTATTTTGTTGCTTAGATTAGGAAAAATTTATCTTTTTGGTTTAGAGTCACTAAAATTGAGTCTTCTATTATTGTTTTTATTAAAATTTTAAAATCCTTGGTTTCTTTTTCTTAATTTTTTTTCGAAAACTTTTAATAAACTAATAATTGAGTTTTCTGTTTGAGTTTAGTTTCATGCTTTAAGTTTGGTGTCAATTGCATGTTTTAATTTCTCTTTAATTTTCAAAAATATATGCATTGTGTTCTTCATTGATCTTCAAGCTGTTCTTGTTTATTTTCCTTGTTTGATCTTTAGTTTTTCTTGTTTTGCGTCTTTCCTTATTTTTCTTGTGTATTTTCGAATTATTAGTGTCCAAAGTATAAAAATTTTTAAGTTTGGTGTCCTTTGTGTTTTTATTTTCTTAAAAATTTCCAAAATTTGTTCTTGGTGTTCATCTTGATCTTCAAAGTGTTCTTGGTATTCATCTTGACATTCAAAGTTTTCTTGTTTGTTTTCTTTGTTTTGATCTAAAAATTCTAAGTTTGGTGTCATTTTATTGTTTTTCTCTTTCCTCATTAAATTCAAAAAAATAACTTTTCTCTTTATTTTAATTGAATTTTTGAAATTTGCATTTAAAAATTCAAATTTTTATTTTAAAATTTTTTATCTTAGTTTTAAAGTTCAAAATTCAAATCTTTTTCAAAAATCATATCTTTTTCAAAATCATATCTTATCTTATTTCAAATTTCAATTAACTTCCAAAATTCAAAATTCAAAATTTAAAATTTAAATTTTAAAATTTTAAAAATCAAACCTTTTCAAAATTTAAATCTTTTTCAAATCTTTATCTTATATTGTTGACTTTTTCAAAATTCAAAATTCAAAATTCAAAATTCAAAATTCAAAATTCAAAATTCAAAATTCAAAATTCAAAATTCAAAATTCAAATTTTAAATTTCAAAATTCAATTTTCAAATTTAAAATTTAAAATTCAAAACTTTTTAATTTAAAAACGTATCTTCTCTTAAATTCCTTATCTTCCCTTACCTAAGTTATCTTATCTTTTCTAATCTCAAATCCTAAAATCAAATCTTTTTCAAATCTTTTCTCTTATTTATTTTCTTACAAGTATCTTTAATTTTAAGACATATCTTTTTCAAAACTCCCTAACAATTTTCTCTCTCTTCATTTTTCGAAAATCCTCACCCAAAAAGTTTCAAATCTTTTTAATTAATTAATTAATTTAGTTTTCTAATTTCGTTTATTTCTTTTTCTTTTTTTTATTTATTTTTGAAATTTGCATCATTTTATTTATTTACTTTATTTTTAATTTCGTTAAATTCAAAAAAAAGGGGAATAAAATTTTTATTCACAATCCACATCATCTCCCTTTCTCTATCATGGACCTAAGTGGAAATGAACAGTCCAGAAGGACTCTGGAGTCATATGCTAACCCCACCACTGCCTCATATGGGAGTAGTATCTGTATACCCCCATCAGAGCTAGCAGTTTTGAGCTAAACCCTCAGCTCATTATCATGGTGCAGCAAAATTACTAGTATTTCGGTCTTCCACAAGAAGAACCTACTGAGTTTCTGGCACAGTTCTTACAAATTGCTGACACAGTATGTGATAAGGAAGTAGATCAGGATGTCTACAGATTGTTACTATTTCCATTTGCTGTAAAAGATCAAGCTAAGAGGTGGTTGAATAACCAACCCACAGTAAGCATAAGAACATGGAAACAGTTATCAAACAAATTCCTGAATAAATATTTTCCTCCAAAAAGTATGACACAGCTAAGGCTGGACATCCAAGGCTTTAAACAAGAGGATAATGAATCTCTTTATAATGCCTGGGAGAGGTACAGAGAGATGCTAAGAAAATGCCCTTCTGAAATATTTTCAGAATGGGTGCAGTTAGACATCTTCTACTATGGGCTTATAGAAAAGGCCCAGATGTCTCTAAACCACTCAGCTGGTGGATCTATACATATGAGAAAGACAATTGAAGAGGCTCAAGAGCTCATTAATACAGTTGCCAGAAATCAGCACCTGTACTCAAGTGATGAGACCTCCATGAAAGAAGAGGCTA
This sequence comes from Arachis ipaensis, assembly GCF_059453495.1. NCBI lineage: Eukaryota > Viridiplantae > Streptophyta > Magnoliopsida > Fabales > Fabaceae > Arachis > Arachis ipaensis. The sequence goes on from NC_142436.1 coordinate 52,699,631, forward strand.
AGGCAGCATCCACTGAACTTAGTCCTCCAGAACAAATTGTTGAACTCAATCAGCAATTATTTTCTATAACAAAACAGTTAGCAGAATTTAAAGAGATGCTACAAGAAACCAAAGATGCTAACCAGAATATGAAAAAATAATTGAATCAGACAAGACAGCAGTTATCTAAATAGATAACAGAAGAATGTCAAGCTGTTCATTTAAGGAGTGGAAAGACATTGAATGTCTCAACTCAAAGCAGCAGGAAGCCAAGAAAGGAACATCTGACAGAGGATGACTAAACCACTGCCCAAAATCCCTCTGAGGACAATAAGAGCCCAGAGAGGAATGATTCTGGCGTTCAAACGCCAGAAAAGGGTCAGAAGTTGGCGTTAAACGCCCAATGGATGGCCAATTCTGGCGTTCAAACACCAATGGGGGATTAGACACCTGAAAGTGCTGATAACAACCCCCTTAGGCAGGCTTCTCCAACAACTTCTATAGGAAATAAACCTGCAGTAACTAAGGTTGAAGAATATAAGGCCAAGATGCCTTATCCTCAGAAACTCCGCCAAGCGGAACAGGATAAACAATTTGCCCGCTTTGCAGACTATCTCAGGACTCTTGAAATAAAGATTCTGTTTGCAGAGGCACTTGAGCAAATATCCTCTTATGCTAAGTTCATGAAAGAGATCTTAAGTCATAAGAAGGATTGGAGAGAAACTGAAAAAGTTTTCCTCACTGAAGAATGCAGTGCAGTCATTCTGAAAAGCTTACCAGAGAAGCTTAAAGATCCTGGAAGCTTTATGATACCATGCACATTAGAGGGTGCTTGTACCAAGACAGCTCTATGTGATCTTGGGGCAAGTACCAATCTAATACCTGCATCCACTATCAAAAAGCTTGGTTTGACTGATGAGGTTAAACCAACCCGGATATGCCTCCAACTTGCTTATGGCTCCATTAAGATTCCATCAGGCGTAATTGAAGACATGATTGTCAAGGTTAGGCCATTTGCCTTTCCCACTGACTTTGCAGTGCTAAAAATGGAGGAGCACAAGAGTACAATTCTCATTCTAGGAAGACCTTTCCTAGCAACTGGACGAACCCTCATTGACGTCCAAAAAGGGGAGATAACCCTGAGAGTCAATGAGGATGAGTTTAAGTTGAATGCTATCAAAGCTATGCAGCATCCAGACACATCAAGAGATTGCATGAGCACTGATATTATTGACTCCCTAGTGGAAGAGGTCAATATGACTGAGAGTCTCAAATCAGAGCTAGAGGACATTTTTAAAGATGTTCAGCCTGATCTGGAAGAATTAGAGAAAATAGAAGAACCTCTGAAAACTCCTCAGGAAGAGGAAAAGCCTCCTAAACCCGAGCTCAAGCTACTACCACCATCCCTGAAATATGCATTTCTGGGAGAAGATGACACTTTTCCGGTAATCATAAGCTCTGCTTTAGAACCACAGGAAGAGAAAGCACTAATTCAGGTGCTAAGGACACACAAGACAGCTCTTGGGTGGTCCATAAGTGATCTTAAGGGCATTAGCCCAGCCAGATGTATGCACAAGATCCTATTGGAGGATGATGCTAAACCAGTAGTTCAACTACAGAGGCGGCTAAATCCAGCCATGAAGGAGGTGGTGCAGAAAGAGGTCACTAAGTTACTAGAGGCTGGGATTATTTATCCTATTTCTGATAGTCCCTGGGTGAGCCCTGTCTACGTTGTCCCCAAGAAGGGAAGCATGACAGTGGTTCATAATGAAAAGAATGAACTGGTTCCTACAAGAACAGTTACAGGGTGGCGTATGTGTATTGACTACAGAAGACTCAATACAGCCACCAGAAAGGATCATTTTCTTTTACCATTCATAGACCAGATGCTAGAGAGACTAGCAGGTCATGAATACTGAGTTAAACCCCAACATGGTCTCTGAGATTGGCGTCGTGCACTAAAATCATCCCTGAGATTCTAATTGCACCAATTACATCTTTGAGATTGAAAAAAGTGCACTATATTAGTCCCTGACCTATTTTTCATTAACGACATGATGACATGGCATGATGATGTGGACTGTAAATGACACGTGTCACTTCATGATTTGGTCACGTGTAATGGTATGATGATGTAGTTACCAGTGACACGTGGCATGCTGACGTGGATGGTTATGCCACATGTCACAATGTTATTTGGCCACGTGTCCGTTTATGCCACGTGTCACAACAGTATTCGTCCACGTGTCATCCATTATGTCATTGTTGTATATACACCAAATTAGTCTCTCACTTTACATTAAGTGACTCATTTTAGTCCCTGAAATTGAATGTCGTGCACCAAACTAGTCCCTTCACCAATTTTTTCTCATTCTTTTTAAATTTAAAATTTTAATATCTTGGATACACTAATTTCAATTCTATTTTTTCATATATCGTTTAAATACAAGTGTTTTCATAAAAAATTTTAAGATTTTACTTTTTAGTTTTAATTATATAATTTTTTTAATAATTTAACATTGGTAAATTTTGTAATATATAAGTATATTATTATAAAAAAATAATTATATGATTGATTAGACACATTTTTTTCATAAAAAAAATATGTTTTTTAAGAATAAATTAATAATTAAAATAAACATTTTTTCTTATGAAATACACGTTTTCGTTATGTGTAAATGAGCTAGATTGAAGGCACTTCAAGCACCCTCACTACCATCTTTGACCTCTACAGTCTAAACGAAAGAGGTCGGAGATGGTAATGAGGGAAGCTTGAAATGCCTTCACGTCAACTCCAAGATAGCGGTTATTAGGGGTATCCGCAAGAAAAAAATATTTTATAAAAGTATTGAAAGAGGTCGGAGATGATAGTGAAGGTGCTTGAAAAGCCTTCACGTCAACTTTAAGTCGGCGGTTAGGGTATTCGCAAGAGAAAAATATTTTATAAAAGTACTTTTATTTGAAGAACATGTGAAAAAATAGAATTGAAATTAATGCATTCAAAAATATTGAGAATTTTGAATTTATAGGAAAAATGAGAAAAAACTAGTGAAGGGACTAGTTTGGTGCACGACATTCAATTTCAGGGACTCAAATGAGTCATTTAATGCAAAGTGAGGGACTAATTTGGTGCATATACAATGATAACATAATGATGACACGTGGACGAATACTGTTGCGACACGTGACACAAACGGACACGTGGCCAAATAACATTGTGACACGTGGCACAACCATCCACGTCAGCATGCCATGTGTCACCGGTCACCACATCATCATACCATTATACGTGGCCAAATCATAAAGTGACATGTGTCACTTACAGTCCACGTCATCATGCCATGTCATCACATCGTTAATGGAAAATAGGTCAGGATATGGTGCACTTTTTTCAATCTCAGGGACGTAATTAGTGCAATTGGAATCTCAGGGACGATTTTAGTGCACGATGCCAATCTCAAGGACCATTTTGGGGTTTAACTCCATGAATACTACTGTTTTTTGGATGGCTATTCAGGTTACAACCAAATTGCAGTAGATCCTCATGACCAAGAAAAAATAGCATTCACATGTCCTTCTGGGGTATTTGCCTACAGAAGGATGCCATTTGGTCTGTGCAATGCACCTGCAACCTTTCAGAGGTGCATGCTCTCTATCTTCTCTGATATGGTAGAGAAATTTCTGGAAGTCTTCATGGATGACTTCTCAGTATTTGGAGACTCATTCAGCTCCTGTCTTGACCATCTAGCACTTGTTCTGAAAAGGTGCCAAGAGACTAACCTGGTTTTAAACTGGGAAAAATGTCACTTTATGGTGACTGAAGGAATTGTCCTTGGGCACAAAATTTCAAACAAGGGGATAGAGGTGGATCAAGCTAAGGTAGATGTAATTGAAAAATTACCACCACCTGCTAATGTTAAGGCAATCAGTAGCTTTCTGGGGCATGCAGGATTCTATAGGAGGTTTATAAAGGATTTTTCAAAAATTGCAAAACCTCTGAGTAATCTACTAGCTACTGACACGCTATTTATCTTTGACACAGAGTGTCTGCAGGCATTTGAGACTCTGAAAGCTAAGCTGGTCACAGCACCAGTCATTTCTGCACCAGACTGGACATTACCATTTGAACTAATGTGTGATGCCAGTGACCATGCCATTGGTGCAGTATTGGGACAGAGGCATGACAAGCTTCTTCATGTCATTTATTATGCTAGCCGTGTTTTAAATGACGCGCAGAAGAATTACACAACCACAGAAAAGGAGTTGCTTGCAGTGGTTTATACCATTGACAAGTTCAGGTCTTATATAGTAGGATCAAAAGTAATTGTGTACACTGACCATGCTGCTCTAAAATATCTCCTCACAAAGCAGGATTCAAAACCCGGACTCATAAGATGGGTGTTGCTTCTGCAAGAGCTTGATATGGAGATAAGAGACAGAAAAGGGACAGAGAACCAAGTAGCAGATCACATGTCCCGGATAGAACCAGTAGCAGGAGCGTCCCTCCCTCCTACTGAGATCTCTAAAAACTTTTTGGATGAGCAACTCTTTCCCATTCAGGACGTACCGTGGTTTACAGACATTGCAAACTATAAAGCTGTGAGATTTATACCTAAGGAGTACAGTAAGCAGCAAACAAAAAAATTGGTTACTGATGCAAAGTACTACTTGTGGGATGAATCATATCTCTTTAAGAGGTGTGCAGATGGAGTAATCCATAGATGTGTGCCTAGAGAAGAGGTACAGAAGATCCTATCATTGCCATGGATCACAATATGGAGGAAATTTCGGAGGTGAGTGAACAACCACAAAGGTTCTCCAATGTGGTTTCTACTGGCCTGCTCTCTATAGAGACTCCCGAGAGTTCGTATATAACTGTGACAGTTGCCAGAGAGCTGGTAATCTGCCTCACGGTTATGCCATACCTCAGCAAGGGATCTTAGAGATTGAGTTGTTTGATGTGTGGGTATTGACTTCATGGGGCCTTTCCCACCATCATATTCAAACACTTATATTCTGGTGGCAGTAGACTATGTATCTAAGTGGGTAGAGGCAATTGCAACACCCACTAATGATACTAAGACAGTGATGAAGTTCCTTCAGAAGCATATCTTCAGCAGGTTCGGTGTCCCTAGGGTACTGATCAGTGATGGAGGCACTCATTTCTGCAATAAACAGCTTGACTCTGCTCTGGTCCGATATGGAATTAACCACAAAGTGGCAATTCCATATCATCCACAGACAAATGGGCAGGCTGAAGTCTCAAATAGAGAACTAAAACGAATCCTGGAACGGAATGTAAGTACCCGTAGAAGGGATTGGGCAAGAAGTCTAGATGATGCTCTGTGGACATACAGAACAGCATTCAAGACTCCTATAGGGACCTCTCCATACCAGCTTGTGTATGGAAAAGCCTGTCATCTGCCAGTGGAACTAGAACACAAGGCCTACTGGGCAACCAGGTTCCTAAACCTTGATGCTAAAGTAGCTGGAGAGAAAAGATTACTCCAGTTGAATGAGCTGGAGGAGTTCAGACTCAATGCTTTCGAAAATGCTAAATTTTACAAGGAGAAAGCAAAAAGATGGTATGACAGAAAGCTGTCATCTAGAGTCTTTGAGCCAGGACAGAAGGTTCTGCTGTTTAACTCTAGGCTCAGATTGTTCCCTGGGAAATTGAAATTCCGGTGGAAGAGACCTTATGTGATTACAAGTGTGTCACCATATGGATATGTAGAGCTTCAGGATATTGACTCTGACAAAAAGTTCATTTTTAATGGACTGAGAGTCAAACATTATCTTGAAGGCAATGTTGAGCAAGAGTGCTCAAAACTGAGACTAAATTAAAAAGCTCAGTAAAAGTCCAACTAAAGACATTAAAGAAGCACTTGTTGGGAGGCAACCCAATCTTATTTATCTATCTTAATTACTTTTTCATTTGATTTTCCATTGTTAGTTTATGTTTTCTTTAGGTTGATGATCATGTGAAGTCATAAAAACAGCTGCAGAATTAAAGCAAAATAAAAAAATAGCATAAAAAATAGCACACACTGGAGGACAGGCTTATTGGCGTTTAAACGCCAGTAAGGATAGCAGAATGGGAGTTTAACGCCCATGCAGGCAGCATTCTTGGCGTTCAGAAAAACGCCCAGTAAAGAAGGATTCCTGGCGTTTAACACTAGCCAGGGTATCTGGCTGGGCGTTAAACGCCCAAATAGGCAGACAAGTGGGCATTAAACGCCAGAATAGATAGCATTCTGGGTGTTTAACGCCAGGATGACACAAGGGAGGTAATTTTGTTTCCAATTCAAATTTTTTCAATTTTTCATGTTTTAATTCATAATTTTTTGCATCAAACATATTTTAAACTTTCATCTTTCAATTTCTATTTTCAAAAATTAATAATCTTTCCAATTCTTTTTTAATTCTCTTTTTAATTCTTTTCAATTCCTTCCAAAACGTTTTCAAAACTTACATATCTTTTCAAATTCTTTTCAAATCTTCTTAATTTTTCTTGTATACAGTAATAAGTTTTCAAAATTAATTGCATCATTCTTCTTCTACTCCCTTCTATCTTATTTTGCTCAAGGACGAGCAAAACTTTTAAGTTTGGTGTGGAAAAGCTCAGCTTTTTGCTTTCCATAACCACTAATGGCACCTAAGGCCGGAGAAACCTCTAGGAAGAGGAAATGGAAGACATTTGCTTCCAACTCCGAGTCATGAGAGATAGAGAGATTCATCTCAAAAGCCCATCACTAGAAAGATGATGGAGTAAACAAGAGAGCCCACTCATGGACCTCAACAAGAGCACTCCATTATCCTCCATAAAATCAGAGAGGACCAAAAGGCCATGAAAGAGGAGCAACAAAGGCAAGGAAGAGATATTGAGGAGCTAAAGCACTCCATGGGATCTTCAAGAAGAAGAACTAGCCGCCATCACTAAGGTGGACCTTTTCTTTAATTACCTTGTTCTTATTTTTCTGTTTTTGAATTCTATGCTTTATGTTTTGTCTATGTTTGTGTCTTTATTACATGATCATTAGTGTCTAGTTTCTATGTCTTAAAGCTATGAATGTCCTATGAATCCTTCACCTTTTTTAACTGAAAAATGTTTTTATTTGCAAAAGAACAAGAAGTACATGAATTTTGAATTTTATCTTGAAATTAGTTTAATTATTTTGATGTGGTGGCAATACCTTTTGTTTTCTGAATGAATGCTTGAACAGTGCATATTTTTGAATTTGTTGTTTATGAATGTTAAAAATGTTAGCTCTTAAAAGAATAATGAAAAAAGAGAAATGTTATTGATAATCTGAAAAATCATAAAATTGATTCTTGAAGCAAAAAAAAGCAGTTAAAAACACAAAGCTTGCGGAAAAAAATTCAAAAAAAAATGGCAAAAATAATAAAGAGAAAAAGAGAAGAAAAAGAAAAAGCAAGCAGAAAAAGCTAATAACCCTTTAAACCAAAAGGTAAGGGTAAAGAGGATCCAAGGCTTTGAGCATTAATGGATAGGAGGGCTGATGAGCGGATATTTTATACGCTTTTTGGGGATAATTTCATATAGTTTTGAGTATGTTTTAGTTAGTTTTTAGTCTATTTTTATTAGTTTTTAGGAAAAATTCATATTTCTGGACTTTACTATGAGTTGTGTATTTTTCTGTAATTTCAGGTATTTTTCTGGCTGAAATTGAAGGAGATGAGCAAAAATCTGATTCAGGCTGAAAAAGGACTGCTGATGCTGTTGGATTCTGACCTCCTTGCACTCAAAGTGGATTTTCTGGAGCTACAGAACTTGAAATGGCGTGCTTCTAATTGCGTTGGAAAGTAGACATCCAGGGCTTTCCAGCAATATATAATAGTCCATACTTTGCACAAGAATAGACAACGTAAACTGGCGTTCAACGCCAGTCCTCTGCCCAAGTCTGGCGTCCAGCGCCAGAAAAGGATCAAAAACTGGAGTTGAACGCCCAAACTGGCACAAAAACTGGCGTTCAACTCCACAAATGGCCTCTGCACGTGAATTGCTTAAGTCTCAGCCCCAGCACACACCAAGTGGGCCCCAGCACACAGAAGTGGGCCCCAGAAGTGAATTTCTGCATCATCCATCATAGTTTATCCAATTTTTGTAAACCTAGGCTACTAGTTTAGTATTTAAACAACTTTTAGAGACTTATTTTGTATCTCATGACATTTTTCAGATCTAAACTTTGTATTCTCTGATGGCATGAGTCTCTAAACCCCATTGTTGGGGGTGAGGAGCTCTGCTGTGTCTCGATGAATTAATGCAAGTATTTCTGTTTTCCATTCAAACACGCTTGTTCCTATCTAAGATGTTCATTCGCGCTTAACTGTGATGGAGGTGATGATCTGTGACACTCATCACCTTCCTCAATTCATGAACGTGTGTCTGACAACTACCTCCGTTCTATATACGATTGAATGAGTATCTCTTAGATTCCTTAATCAGAATCTCCGTGGTATAAGCTAGAATTGATGGCGGCATTCATGAGAATCCGGAAAGTCTAAACCTTGTCTGTGGTATTCCGAGTAGGATTCAAGGATTGAATGACTGTGACGAGCTTCAAACTCCTGAAGGCTGGACGTTAGTGACAGACGCAAAAGGATAGTAAATTCTATTCCAACCGGATCGAGAACCAACCGGTGATTAGCCGTTCTGTGACAGAGCGCGTGAGCGTAGTTTTCACTGGAAGGATGGAAGGTAGCCATTGACAACGGTGATCCACCAACACACAGCTTGCCATAGGAGGACGTGCGTGCGTGAATCAGAAGACAGAGGAAAGCAGAGATTCAGAAGACAAAGCATCTCCAAAACTCCAACATATTCTCCATTACTGCACAACAAGTAACCTTTAATTTATGCTCTCTTGGTTATTCACAATTCAACTGACAAACATAATTGACTTCCTGACTAAGATTTACAAGATAACCATAGATTGCTTCAAACCAACAATCTCCATGGGATTCGACCCTTACTCACGTAAGGTATTACTTGGACGACCCAGTGCACTTGCTGGTTAGTGGTACGCGTTGTGAAAAGTGTGATTCACAATTCGTGCACCAAGTTTTTGGCGCCGTTGCCGGGGATTGTTCGTGTTTGAACAACTGACGAATTATTTTGTTGCTTAGATTAGGAAAAAAATCTTTCTTTTTGGTTTAGAGTCTTTTATTATTTATCCCTTGTTAAAACACTTTAAATTTATAGCTCAGTTAATTAGAACGTGGTGTTTATGTTCATGATAATTGGCTATCTTATTTTTTAAAACCTTTTTCAAAAATAATTTTTCTATTAAATCCTGTGCCAAACTTTAAGTTTGGTGTTTTCTTGTTGATTTCCCTTTGGTTTTCGAAAATTTTGGTTTCGTTTTCTAAAAATTTTAAGTTTGGTGTTCTTTCTTCATGTTCTTGTGTTCTTGTGAGTCTTCAAAGTGTTCTTGAGTTTTCCTTGTGTCTTGATCTTAAAATTTTTAAGTTTGGTGTTCCTTGGTGTTTTCCCTCCAAAATTTTCAAAAACAAGGAGCATTAGATCTAAAAATTTTAAATCTTGTACTATCTTATTGTTTTTCTCTCTCCTCACTAAATTCAAAAATATCTTTTCAAAATATCTCTTCTAACTTCCTAACTTCTTATCTTTTCAAAATTTGTTTCAACTAACCAACTAACTTTTTGTTTGTTTCTTAACTTTTTCAAAACTACCTAACTAACTCTCTCTCTCTCTCTCTAATTTTCGAAAATATATTCCCTCTTTTTCAAAAATTTCTTTTTTATTAACTAATTAATTTTTATTTTATTTATAAAAAAAAATTAATTTCAAAATTCAAATTCTTTTTAGTTATTTTATTTTATTCAAGTATTTACTTCTTATAAAATAAAATAAATAAAAAGATAAATCAGTCCAAATTATATCCATATATCCATCATGGACATAAGTGGAAATGAACAGTCCAGGAGGACTCTGGGGTCATATTCTAACCCCTCTTCTGCTTCATATGGGAGTAGCATATGCATACCCTCCATTGGAGTTAGTAGCTTTGAGTTGAATCCTCAGCTCATTATCATGGTGCAGCAAAGTTGCCAGTATTCCGGTCTTCCACAGGAAGAACCTACAGAGTTTCTGGCACAATTTTTACAAATTGCTGACACAGTACATGATAAGGAAATAGATCAGGATGTCTACAGACTATTACTGTTTCCATTTGCTGTAAAAGATCAAGCTAAGAGGTGGTTAAATAACCAACCTAAGGCCAGCATAAGAACATGGAAACAGCTGACAGAAAAATTTCTGAATCAGTATTTTCCTCCAAAAAGGATGACACAGTTAAGGTTGGACATCCAAGGCTTTAAACAAGGAGATAATGAATCTCTTTATGATGCCTGGGAGAGATACAGAGAGATGCTACGAAAATGCCCCTCTGAAATGTTTTCAGAGTGGGTTCAGTTAGACATCTTCTACTATGGGCTTGCAGAAGGAGCTCAGATGTCTCTAGATTACTCAGCTGGTGGATCTATCCATATGAGAAAGACAATTGAAGAGGCTCAAGAGCTTATTGATACAGTTGCCAGGAATCAGCATCTATATCTAAGCAGCAACCCTTCCATGAATGAAGAGGTTAAAACAGTAACTGCTGAATTCAGTACTGTAAAACAAGCTGCTGAATTCAATCAGCAATTGGATTTTCTAACAAAGCAGCTAGCTGAATTCAAGGACAGGCTACAGGAGACAAGGATAGCTAATATACATATGGACGAACAGTTTAAGCAAACAAAGCAGCAGCTATCAAGGCAAATAGCAGAAGAATGCCAAGCAGTTCAATTAAGAAGTGGGAAAACATTAAATACCCCACCTCAAGGCATCAAAAATTCAAGAAATGAGCGACCCACCAAAGATTCACCTGAGGACAGTAAGAGCCCAGGGAAAAATAATTCTGGCACTAAAACGCCAGAAAATGGGTGGAAGGTTGGCGCTGAACGCCCAGACCATGCCCAAAACTGGCGTTCAGCGCCAGAAACAAGGCAGGATTGGCGTTCAACGCCAGAAATGGGCAAGAATCTGGCGTTGAACGCCCAAATAGGGCAGAATCCAGCGTTGAACGCCCAAAATGGGTACATTTCTGGCGTTCAGGCGCCAGGAACAGACAGTGAGCTGGCGTCTAACGTCACTCCAGCTTCTGATTCTGGCACTCAATTGCCAGTGAGGGATCAGACACACACAAGTGCTGATAACAACCCCTCTAAAAAGGCTTCTTTAACCACTAAGGTTGAGGAATATAAAGCCAAGATACCTTATCCTCAAAAACTCCGGAAAGAGGAGCAGGATAAGCAATTTGCTCGCTTTGCAGATTATCTAAGGACTCTGGAAATAAAGATTCCATTTGCAAAAGCACTTGAGCAAATACCTTCTTATGCTAAGTTCATGAAAGAGATCTTGAGTCATAAAAAGGAGTGGAGAGAAACAGAAAGAGTTCTCCTCACTGAAGAATGCAGTGCAGTCATTCTGAAAAGCTTTCCTGAAAAGCTTAAAGACCCTGGGAGTTTTCTGATACCATGCATATTAGAAGGTGATTGCACCAAGACAGCTTTATGCGATCTTGGGGCAAGGATCAACCTGATACCTGCATCCACTATCAGGAAGCTTGGCTTAACTGAAGAAGTTAAACCAACCCAGATATATCTCCAACTTGCTGATGGTTCCACTAAATACCCATCAGGCGTGATTGAGGACATGATTGTCAGAGTTGGGCCATTCGCCTTTCCCACTGACTTTGTTGTGCTGGAAATGGAGGAGCACAAGAGTGCTACTCTCATTCTAGGAAGACCCTTCCTAGCAACTGGACGATCCCTCATTGACGTCCAACAGGGGGAAATAACCCTGAGAGTCAACGATGATGAGTTCAAGTTGAACGCTGTCAAAGCCATGCAGCATCCAGACACATCAACAGACTGCATGAAAGTTGATCTCATTGACTCTTTGGTAGAAGAGATCAACATGGCTGAGAGTCTCGAATCAGAGTTGGAAGACATCTTTAAAGATGTTCAGCCTGATTTGGAGGATTCAGAGGACATGAAAGAGCCTCTGAACTTTCTTCTGAAAGAGGAAAAACCTCCTAAACTCGAGCTCAAGCCACTACCACCATCCTTGAAATATGCATTTCTGGGAGAAGATGACACTTTTCCAGTGATCATAAGCTCTGCTTTAAATTCACAGGAAGAGGAAGCACTTATTCAAGTGCTAAGGACACACAAGACAGCTCTTGGGTGGTCCATAGGTAACCTTAAGGGCATAAGCCCAGCTAGATGCTTGCACAAAATCCTATTGGAGGACAATGCCAAACCAGTGGTTCAACCACAGAGGCGGCTAAATCCAGCCATGAAGGAAGTGGTGCAGAAAGAGGTCACCAAGTTACTAGAGGCTGGGATTATTTATCCTATTTCTGATAGCCCCTGGGTGAGCCCTGTTCAAGTCGTCCCAAAAAAGGGAGGCATGACAGTGATTCATAATGAAAAAAATGAACTGGTTCCTACAAGAACAGTTACAGGGTGGCGCATGTGTATTGACTACAGAAGGCTCAATACAGCCACCAGAAAGGATCATTTTCCTTTACCATTCATAGACCAGATGCTAGAAAGACTAGCAGGTCATGATTATTACTGCTTTCTGGATGGCTACTCAGGCTACAACCAGATTGCAGTGGATCCCCAGGATCAAGAGAAAACAGCATTCACATGTCCATCTGGAGTGTTTGCTTATAGAAGGATGCCATTTGGGCTATGTAATGCGCCTGCAACCTTCCAGAGATGCATGCTCTCTATTTTCTCTGACATGGTGGAAAAATTTCTGGAAGTCTTCATGGATGACTTCTCAATATATGGAGACTCATTCAGCTCCTGTCTTGATCACTTGAAACTTGTTCTGAAAAGATGCCAAGAGACCAACCTAGTTTTAAACTGGGAAAAGTGTCACTTCATGGTGACTGAAGGAATTGTTCTTGGGCATAAAATCTCAAACAAGGGAATAGAGGTGGATCAAGCAAAAATAGAGGTAATTGAAAAATTACCACCACCTGCCAATGTTAAGGCAATCAGAAGCTTTCTGGGGCATGCAGGATTCTATAGGAGGTTTATAAAGGATTTTTCAAAAATCGCAAAACCTCTAAGCAATCTGCTAGCTACTGACACGCCATTTGTGTTTGACACAGCATGCCTGCAGGCGTTTGAAACGCTGAAAGCTAAGCTGGTCACAGCACCAGTCATTTCTGCACCAGACTGGACATTGCCATTTGAGTTAATGTGTGATGCCAGTGATCATGCCATTGGTGCAGTATTGGGACAGAGGCATGACAAGCTTCTGCATGTCATTTATTATGCCAGTCGCGTTCTAAATGATGCCCAGAAAAATTACACAACCACAGAAAAAGAACTACTTGCAGTGGTTTACGCCATTGACAAGTTCAGATCATACTTAGTAGGATCAAAAGTGATTGTGTATACTGACCATGCTGCTCTTAAATATCTACTCACAAAGCAGGATTCAAAACCCAGGCTCATCAGATGGGTATTGCTTCTACAAGAGTTTGATATAGAAATAAGAGACAGAAAAGGGACAGAGAACCAAGTGGCTGATCATCTGTCCCGGATAGAGCCAGTGGAAGGGACGTCCCTCCCCTTTCTTGAGATCTCTGAGACGTTCCCTGATGAGCATCTATTTGCCATTCAGGAAGCACCATGGTTTGCCGATATTGCAAACTATAAAGCTGCACGGTTCATACCCAAGGAGTACAATAGAATACAAAAGAAGAAATTAGTCACTGATGCAAAGTACTACTTGTGGGATGAACCCTATTTCTTTAAGAGATGTGCAGACGGAATTATCCATAGGTGTGTCCCCAGAGAGGAAGCACAGAGAATCCTATGGCATTGCCACGGATCTCAATATGGAGGCCATTTCGGAGGTGAGCGAACAGCCACCAAGGTCCTCCAATGTGGCTTCTATTGGCCCACACTTTATAAAGATTCCCGAGAGTTTGTACGTAATTATGACAGTTGCCAAAGAGCTGGTAATCTGCCTCATGGTTACGCCATGCCTCAACAAGGAATCTTGGAAATTGAGTTGTTTGACGTATGGGGAATTGACTTCATGGGACCTTTTCCACCATCATATTCAAACACTTATATTCTGGTGGCAGTTGACTATGTATCAAAATGGGTTGAGGCTATTGCCACACCCACCAATGATACTAAAACAGTGCTGAAGTTCCTCCAGAAACATATCTTTAGTAGGTTTGGTGTCCCTAGAGTGTTAATCAGTGATGGGGGCACTCACTTCTGCAATAAACAGCTTTACTCTGCCATGGTTCGGTATGGAATTCGCCACAAAGTGGCCACACCATATCATCCACAAACCAATGGGCAAGCTGAAGTCTCTAACAGAGAATTAAAGAGAATCCTGGAACGGACAGTAAATACCCGTAGAAAGGATTGGGCAAGGAGCTTGGATGATGCTCTGTGGGCTTACAGAACAGCATTCAAGACCCCTATAGGGACCTCTCCATACCAACTAGTGTATGGTAAGGCATGCCACTTGCCCGTGGAACTGGAACATAAGGCCTACTGGGCAACCAGATTCCTAAACTTTGATGCCAAATTAGCAGGAGAAAAACGATTGCTCCAGCTAAATGAGCTAGAGGAATTCAGATTCACAGCTTTCGAAAATGCCAAGCTTTATAAAGAAAAATCAAAAAAATGGCATGACAGAAAGCTGTCATCTAGAATCTTTGAACCAGGACAGAAGGTCCTGTTGTTTAACTCTAGACTCAGGCTATTCCCCGGGAAACTGAAATCCCGGTGGAGGGGACCATACGTGATTACAAGTGTGTCACCATATGGTTATGTGGAGCTTCAAGATATTGATTCTGATAAGAAGTTCATTGTCAATGGACAGAGAATCAAGCATTATCTTGAAGGCAACATTGAGCAAGAATGCTCAAGGCTGAAGCTAGATTAAAAGCTCAGCAAGGTCCAGCTAAAGACAATAATGAAGCGCTTGCTGGGAGGCAACCCAGCCATGGGGCATCAATCCTCTAAGCATTTTTGCCCTATTTTTATTTTTATTTGTTTATATAAAGTTCACTGACACTAAGGTACAGAATCATTTGTATAAGTTTACAGGGTTACAGAAGGAATCGGCACACAAAACAGAGTAAAAGAGCTCAATGGCAAGAAAACGCCAGTAAAGGGGCATTTTGGGCGTTCAGCGCCCAAAATGGGCATCCACTGGGCGCTGAACGCCAGTAATGGTAGCAATCTGGGCGTTCAACGCCAGAAATGGCCACCCACTGGGCGTTGAACGCCAGTAATGGCAGCAACTGGGCGCTGAACGCCCAGGAGATCAGCATTTGGGCGCTGAACGCCCAAAACAAGCAGTGTTTGGGCGTTCAAACGCCAGGAAGACAGGGAGGAGCCAAATCCATTTGTCCCACACGTATTTCCATTTTAATTTCAAATTTTATGCTTCAATGCATGATTTTTACATGAACATGTCAAGAACCCTGATTTCTAAAATCCTTAATTTCTAAAAATCCATCTTTCCAAATTCAATCCAACTCTTTTCAAAATCTTTTCTGAAAACAAATCTATCTTTTTCACTCAAAAATCTTTTCAACTAATCCATATCTTTTTCAAATATCCATATTATCTTTTTCAAAATCCAGAGTTATCTTTTTCAAAAATCTATCATATCTTTTCAAAATTAAACTCTATCTTCTATCTTATCTTTTTCAACTCAATCTTTTTATCTTATCTCTACCATTTTTTCGAAAAGCCACCCCCCACCCCTTTAAAATTGGGTTCGGCCTCCCCCCTCCTCCATCAACAAGTGCACCTCGATCTCCTTCTATCCCTCTCCTTTCTTTTCTTTTGCTTGAGGACAAGCAAACCTCTAAGTTTGGTGTGTTTTTCCGAGATCACTAAGATCATGGCTCCCAAAGGAAAACAATCCACTCCAAGAGGCAAGAAAGAGAGCGTTCCAAAACCACTTTGGAATCAAGGGAAGTTCTTATCTAAAGAACATTCAGACCATTATCTTAAAGTAATAGGTCTGAGATCAGTGATCCCGGAAGTTAGATTCGATCTGAAAGAAGACGAATATCCGGAGATCCAGGAGCAAATTCGAATCAGGAACTGGGAAGTCCTAGCTAATCCTGAAATAAAAATAGGAAGGAACATGGTCCAGGAGTTCTATGCTAATATGTGGCAGACTGACAAGCAAAGACTATCTGGAACTGCCTGCTACGAATTTCGGACCATGGTCAGGGGAAAGATTGTTCATACCACCCCTGACAAGATCAGAGAGATATTAAAGCTACCTCAGCTAAAGGATGATCCAGACTCCTTCAACAGAAGGATGATGAGAGCAGACATTGGCTTGGATAAGATTCTAGAGGACATATGTATCCCTGGAGCCAGGTGGACCACCAACACAAAGGGCGTCCCAAATCAACTCAAGAGGGAGGATCTCAAACCAGTTGCCAGAGGATGGCTGGACTTCATTGGGCGTTCTCTGTTGCCCACTAGCAACCGTTCTGAAGTCACAGTTAAAAGAGCAGTGATGATTCATTGCATCATGATGGGAAAGGAAGTGGAGGTTCATCAGCTGATTTCAACTGAGCTCTATAAGATTGCTAACAAAAATTCAAAAGAGGCCAGGTTGGCTTATCCAAGCGTGATTTCTCTGCTCTGCAAGGACGCTGGAGTCAAGATGGGAATAACTGAATATATCCTAATTGAAAAGTCAATCACTAAAGCATCAATGGAGAGACAACAAGCACAGGAGGATCTTATCAAGAAGAGAGCACAGGAATTCCTCCCAGAGATTCCTCAAGCGGAATATTGGGAATATCTTGAGACGTCTGTCACCAAGATACAGGAAGCTATGGAGCAAATAATAAAACAACAGAAGGAACACAGTCAAATGCTGACCCATATATTTAAAGAACAAGAGGAGCAGGGACGTGACTTAAGGGAACTGAAGCGCCAAAAGTCTTCTGTAATACCAAGCATCCCAAGGATCAGAGGAACCCCCATACCCCCAGAATAAAGGTTGTTAATTTCCAATTTCTGCCTTAACTCTGTGACAGTGTCCTTATAAAAAGTTTACCTTAGAAGTCATATAATAGTAATTAGTATCTATTTGATTTTATCTCCAATTAAGCTATATTTTATTTTTCTCATCATCATTAAACATGAATAAAATAGTAGATCTTTTGAATAAGAAGCAATAAAATTTCGAGTTTAATAAAAGAAATTCTAATTGGTTAAATGTGGTGGCAATGCTTTCTGTCTTCTGAATGAATGCTTGAACAGTGCATATGTCTTTTGAATTTGTTGTTTAAGACTGTTAAATATGTTGGCTCTTGAAAGAATGATGAACATGAGACATGTTATTGATAATCTGAAAATCATAAAAATGATTCTTGAACACAAGGCCTACTGGGCAACCAGGTTCCTAAACCTTGATGCTAAAGTAGCTGGAGAGAAAAGATTACTCCAGTTGAATGAGCTGAAGGAGTTCAGACTCAATGCTTTCGAAAATGCTAAAATTTACAAGGAGAAAGCAAAAAGATGGTATGACAGAAAGCTGTCATCTAGAGTCTTTGAGCCAGGACAGAAGGTTCTGCTGTTTAACTCTAGGCTCAGATTGTTCCCTGGAAAATTGAAATTCCGGTGGAAGAGACCTTATGTGATTACAAGTGTGTCACCATATGGATATGTAGAGCTTCAGGATATTGACTCTGACAAAAAGTTCATTTTTAATGGACTGAGAGTCAAACATTATCTTGAAGGCAATGTTGAGCAAGAGTGCTCAAAACTGAGACTAAATTAAAAAGCTCAGTAAAAGTCCAGCTAAAGACATTAAAGAAGCACTTGTTGGGAGGCAACCCAATCTTATTTATCTATCTTAATTACTTTTTCATTTGATTTTCCATTGTTAGTTTATGTTTTCTTTAGGTTGATGATCATGTGAAGTCATAAAAACAGCTGCAGAATTAAAGCAAAATAAAAAAATAGCATAAAAAATAGCACACACTGGAGGACAGGCTTATTGGCGTTTAAACGCCAGTAAGGATAGCAGAATGGGAGTTTAACGCCCATGCAGGCAGCATTCTTGGCGTTCAGAAAAACGCCCAGTAAAGAAGGATTCCTGGCGTTTAACACTAGCCAGGGTATCTGGCTGGGCGTTAAACGCCCAAATAGGCAGACAAGTGGGCATTAAACGCCAGAATAGATAGCATTCTGGGCGTTTAACGCCAGGATGACACAAGGGAGGTAATTTTGTTTCCAATTCAAATTTTTTCAATTTTTCATGTTTTAATTCATAATTTTTTGCATCAAACATATTTTAAACTTTCATCTTTCAATTTCTATTTTCAAAAATTAATAATCTTTCCAATTCTTTTTTAATTCTCTTTTTAATTCTTTTCAATTCCTTCCAAAACGTTTTCAAAACTTACATATCTTTTCAAATTCTTTTCAAATTTTCTTAATTTTTCTTGTATACAGTAATAAGTTTTCAAAATTAATTGCATCATTCTTCTTCTACTCCCTTCTATCTTATTTTGCTCAAGGACGAGCAAAACTTTTAAGTTTGGTGTGGAAAAGCTCAGCTTTTTGCTTTCCATAACCACTAATGGCACCTAAGGCCGGAGAAACCTCTAGGAAGAGGAAATGGAAGACATTTGCTTCCAACTCTGAGTCATGAGAGATAGAGAGATTCATCTCAAAAGCCCATCACTAGAAAGATGATGGAGTAAACAAGAGAGCCCACTCATGGACCTCAACAAGAGCACTCCATTATCCTCCATAAAATCAGAGAGGACCAAAAGGCCATGAAAGAGGAGCAACAAAGGCAAGGAAGAGATATTGAGGAGCTAAAGCACTCCATGGGATCTTCAAGAAGAAGAACTAGCCGCCATCACTAAGGTGGACCTTTTCTTTAATTACCTTGTTCTTATTTTTCTGTTTTTTGAATTCTATGCTTTATGTTTTGTCTATGTTTGTGTCTTTATTACATGATCATTAGTGTCTAGTTTCTATGTCTTAAAGCTATGAATGTCCTATGAATCCTTCACCTTTTTTAACTGAAAAATGTTTTTATTTGCAAAAGAACAAGAAGTACATGAATTTTGAATTTTATCTTGAAATTAGTTTAATTATTTTGATGTGGTGGCAATACCTTTTGTTTTCTGAATGAATGCTTGAACAGTGCATATTTTTGAATTTGTTGTTTATGAATGTTAAAAATGTTAGCTCTTGAAAGAATAATGAAAAAAGAGAAATGTTATTGATAATCTGAAAAATCATAAAATTGATTCTTGAAGCAAAAAAAAGCAGTTAAAAACACAAAGCTTGCGGAAAAAAATTCAAAAAAAATGGCAAAAATAATAAAGAAAAAAAGAGAAGAAAAAGAAAAAGCAAGCAGAAAAAGTTAATAACCCTTTAAACCAAAAGGTAAGGGTAAAGAGGATCCAAGGCTTTGAGCATTAATGGATAGGAGGGCTGATGAGCGGATATTTTATACGCTTTTTGGGGATAATTTCATATAGTTTTGAGTATGTTTTAGTTAGTTTTTAGTCTATTTTTATTAGTTTTTAGGAAAAATTCATATTTCTGGACTTTACTATGAGTTGTGTGTTTTTCTGTAATTTCAGGTATTTTTCTGGCTGAAATTGAAGGAGCTGAGCAAAAATCTGATTCAGGCTGAAAAAGGACTGCTGATGCTGTTGGATTCTGACCTCCTTGCACTCAAAGTGGATTTTCTGGAGCTACAGAACTCGAAATGGCGTGCTTCTAATTGCGTTGGAAAGTAGACATCCAGGGCTTTCCAGCAATATATAATAGTCCATACTTTGCACAAGAATAGATGATGTAAACTGGCGTTCAACGCCAGTCCTCTGCCCAAGTCTGGCGTCCAGCGCCAGAAAAGGATCAAAAACTGGAGTTGAACGCCCAAACTGGCACAAAAACTGGCGTTCAACTCCACAAATAGCCTCTGCACGTGAATTGCTTAAGTCTCAGCCCCAGCACACACCAAGTGGGCCCCAGCACACAGAAGTGGGCCCCAGAAGTGAATTTTTGCATCATCCATCATAGTTTATCCAATTTTTGTAAACCTAGGCTACTAGTTTAGTATTTAAACAACTTTTAGAGACTTATTTTGTATCTCATGACATTTTTCAGATCTAAACTTTGTATTCTCTGACGGCATGAGTCTCTAAACCCTATTGTTGGGGGTGAGGAGCTCTGCTGTGTCTCGATGAATTAATGTAAGTATTTTTGTTTTCCATTCAAACACGCTTGTTCCTATCTAAGATGTTCATTCGCGCTTAACTGTGATGGAGGTGATAATCTGTGACACTCATCACCTTCCTCAATTCATGAATGTGTGTCTGACAACCACCTCCATTCTATATACGATTGAATGAGTATCTCTTAGATTCCTTAATCAGAATCTCCGTGGTATAAGCTAGAATTGATGGCGGCATTCATGAGAATCCGGAAAGTCTAAACCTTGTCTGTGGTATTCCGAGTAGGATTCAAGGATTGAATGACTGTGACGAGCTTCAAACTCCTGAAGGCTGGGCGTTAGTGACAGACGCAAAAGGATAGTAAATCCTATTCCAACCGGATCGAGAACCAACCGGTGATTAGCCGTGCTGTGACAGAGCGCGTGAGCGTAGTTTTCACTGGAAGGATGGAAGGTAGCCATTGACAACGGTGATCCACCAACACACAGCTTGCCATAGGAGGACGTGCGTGCGTGAATCAGAAGACAGAGGAAAGCAGAGATTCAGAAGACAAAGCATCTCCAAAACTCCAACATATTCTCCATTACTGCACAACAAGTAACCTTTAATTTATGCTCTCTTGGTTATTCACAATTCAACTGATAAACATAATTGACTTCCTGACTAAGATTTACAAGATAACCATAGATTGCTTCAAACCAACAATCTCCGTGGGATTCGACCCTTACTCACGTAAGGTATTACTTGGACGACCCAGTGCACTTGCTGGTTAGTGGTACGCGTTGTAAAAAGTGTGATTCATAATTCGTGCACCAAGGGCCCAAAGGAATAAAATCTTGGCCTAAGCAGCTAAATCAAGCTGTCCCTAACCATGTGCTTGTGGCATGAAGGTGTCAAGTGAAAAGCTTGAGACTAAGTGGTTAAAGTCGTGGTCCAAAGCAAAAAGAGTGTGTTTAAGAGCTCTGGGCACCTCTAAATGGGGACTCTAGCAAAGCTGAGTCACAATCTGAAAAGGTTCACCAAGTTATGTGCCTGTGGCATTTATGTATCCGGTGGTAATACTGGAAAACAAAATGCTTAGGGTCACGGCCAAGACTCATAAAGTAGCTGTGTTCAAGAATCAACATACTGAACTAAGAAGATCAATAACACTATCTGAATTCTGAGTTCCTATGAATGCCAATCACTCTGAACTTCAAAGGATAAAGTGAGATGCCAAAACTGTTCAGAAGCAAAAAGCTACTAGTCCCGCTCATCTAATTGAAACTAATCTTCATTGATATTTTGAAATTTATTGTATTTTCTCTTCTTTTTATCCTAGTTTGTTTTTAGTTGCTTGGGGACAAGCAACAATTTAAGTTTGGTGTTGTGATGAGCGGATAATTTATACCCTTTTTGGCATTGTTTTTAGGTAGTTTTTAGTATGTCTTAGTTACTTTTTATTATATTTTTATTAGTTTTTATTCAAAAATCACATTTCTAGGCTTTACTATGAGTTTGTGTATTTTTCTGTAATTTCAGGTATTTTCTGGCTGAAATTGAGGGACCTGAGCAAAAATTTGATTCAAAGGCTGAGAAAGGACTACAGATACTGTTGGATTCTGATCCTCCTGCACTCGAAATGGATTTTTTGGAGCTACAGAAGCCCAATTGGTGCGCTCTCAATTGCGTTAGAAAGTAGACATCTTGGGCTTTTCAGAAATACATAATAGTCCATACTTTGCCCGAGATTTGATGGCCCAAACTGGCGTTAAAATCCAGCCAAAAACTTTCTGGCGTAAAACGGCAGAATTGGCATACTTTTTGGTGTTAAACGCCCATTTTGGTACCCAGGGTGGCGTTTAACTCCAATATGAGGCATATGCACATGGAAGCTTGAAAGCTCAGCCCAAACACTCACCAAATGAGCCCCAGAAGTGGAATTCTGCACTATCTACACCTAGTTACTCATTTTCTATAACCCTAAGTTACTAGTTTAGTATAAAAACTACTTTTAGAGATTTATTTAGCAATTCATGACATTTTTTACATTCCATATTGTATCTTTGACGGCATGAGTCTCTAAACTCCATAGGTGGGGGTGAGGAGCTCTGGCGTGTTTCAATGAATTAATGCAATTTCTACTATTTTCTATTCAATCACGCTTGATTCTATTCTAAGATACTCACTCGTACTTCAATCTGGAGAAGATGATGATCCGTGACACTCATCATTATTCTCAATTCTATGAACGCGTGCCTGACAACCACTCCCGTTCTATCTGAGCTCAACGTAGTCATTGGGCGACAGCTTGAGTGCGTATCTCTTGGGTCTCTGATTCACGGACCGTGTCCGTGAGATCAGAACCTTCGTGGTAAAGGCTAGAACCAATTGGCAGCATTCCTGGGATCCGGAAAGTCTAAACCTTATCTATGGTATTCCGAGTAGGATCTGGAAAGGGATGACTGTGACGAGCTTCAAACTCACGAATTTTGGGCGCAGTGACAGTGTGCAAAAGGATAGAGAGATCCTATTCCGATGCTAGTGAGAACCGACAGATGATTAGCCGTGCAGTAGCTGTACCTGGTATTTTTCATCCGAGACGAGAAATCTGACAGTTGATTAGCTGTGCAGAGACCGTGCCTGGTATTTTTCATCCGAGAGGATCATACAGCTTGCTATTGAAGGAAGTGACGAATGGATTTTTGATGGTATAGAATTTCACAAATGAATTCTCGTTGCAAGTATAGTTTCTAAACCAATCACTAATCCTTTCATACAAAAAGTTGTTTGTCACTAGTACAAACCCCTAAAATTTATAAACCGAAGTATTGGACCTCGGGTCGTCTCTCAAAGGACTTGCAGGGTAGTGTTCTTGTTATTGGTTATGGACTTGTTTATTTTGGGGTTTTGGATGAGGAATGTGAATAGTAAATGGTAGGAAAACTTTATTCACAAAATGGTCTTGGCAAGGTTTGGTTGTCAAGGGTCTTCATCATTATCACTAGCCACAAGTATGGTAGTTGCAAGGATTAATCCCACTTAGTCATCCTTAAATCGATTAACAAAGGAAAGTCAAGTGAGTTATATCAATCCTAGTCCATAAGTCCTAGCTTTCCACTAATTGGATTAATGAAGGCTAGAGTTAATGGCTATCAACTATCAATCAATTGGACACTAGTGACTCAAGAAATCCTAAGTTACCTTCTCAAGCCAAGAACATAAAATTCTAGTCTAACATTCTTCCAAGCATTTAATCAAACACTTGGAAGGCACAAAAGAAAAGTATAGTCAATCACAACAAGAATGAATTCTAACTACAATTGAATGTAAAGAATTAACAACAACAATCAAGGAAATCACAATTATCATGAATTACCTCAAATTGCATTATTGAAAGAAAATAAAGAGAACAAGAGTATCTCAATTACAAAACCTAGAAACAAAATAAGAGAAATTACAACAAGAGAATAGGGATAGAGAGAAGAACCAAAGTGTAGCAATCATCAATTGAAGGTAGAAGTAGAAGGAGACTTGAATTAAACCTAGAACTATAAGATCCTAATCTAACCCTAATTCCTAAGCCTAATTCTAGAGAGAAGGGAGAGCTTCTCTCTCTAACTCTAACTACTTCTAAAACTAAACTATGACTAATGATTAAAAGTATATCCATTCCTCTTCAATCCTTGGCTTAAATAGCATCAGAAATGAGTTGGATTGGGCCTACAAGGCTTCTAAAATCGCTGGCCACGTGTTGCATTAAGTGAGTCATGTGCCACCAACGGCGCGCCCGCGTACCGTGCGCGTGCGCGCCCCTATGCGCGATGCAACTATGGCAAATCTTATATCGTTTCGAAGCCGCGGATGTTAGCTTTCCAACCCAACTGGAACTGCATCATTTGGACCTCTGTAGCTCAAGTTATGATCAATTAAGTGCGAAGAGGTCAGGCTTGACAACTTTTTGGTTCCATCGTTTCTTCATGAGTTCTCAAACTTTACATGCTTTTTCTTCATTCCCTTAATCCAATCTTTGCCTCCTAAATCTGAAATCACTTAACAAACATATCAAGGCGTCTAATAGAATCAAGGTGAATTAAATTTAGCTACTTTAAGTCCTAAAAAGCATGTTTTCACTCTTAAGCACAATTAAGGGAGAAGTTATAAAACCATGCTATTTCATTGAATAAATGTGGGTAAAAGTTGATAAAATCCCCAAAAATCAATACAAGATAAACCCTCAAATTGGGGTTTGTCAGGAAGCCATGCGTGTTTGGAGAAGAAGGCAGTAGGAAAGCAGAGATTCAGACGATAGAGCATCTCCGGAACCTCAACCTGTTCCTCATTACTGAATCACAAGTACCTTTTAATTCATGTTATTTACTTTTCATAACAAATCATTTTTATCATTAATCTTCTGACTAAGATTTACAAGATAACCATAGCTTGCTTCAAGCCGGCAATCTCCGTGGGATCATGGTGTGCGGAGTTGCAAAGGTGTGATTTTTATCATAGCTTGATTTTTTATCATACGACCCAGTGCACTTGCTGGTTAGTTGTGCGGAGTTGCAAAGGTGTGATTGTAATTTTGTGCACCACGCGTCACCCAAATCTGGCTGCAGATTTTGAACTGAAGATTGCACTAATCAACTTACTGCCCAAGTTTCATAGCTTACCTGCTCAAGAGCCTATCAAGCACCTCAGGGATTTTCAGACAGCCTGCTCAACTACTAGGCATCATGGTGCAGAAGAAACTACTATTTGGCTGTATGCCTTCCTATTTTCTCTTGAGGGAAAGGCAAGGGAATGGTTCTACACTCAACCTGAAGCAGTCGTTACCAATTGGGATCTTCTCAGGAGGGAGTTCCTAAAAAAATACTTTCCAGCTGAAGTCACAGATAGACTAAGGAAGGAGATTTCCTGCATTATCCAAGGCGAGTCAGAGACCCTTTATGAATACTGGGAACACTTCAGGAATCTCCTGAACTCATGTCTTCACCGCAAGATTGACCAGATGGTATTGATCAGCTACTTCACACAAGACATGAAGCCTTAGGATAAAACTACATTAGATGCTGCAAAATGGCTCTCTGAAGAAGTACAAGACGGCGACAGAAGTATGGCAGCTGATCGGCGATATAGCTGAATCTACCCGGAATGCTAGGCATAGGACCAACCATCCCAAGGCTGTTGCGAGGGTTTCCTTTAGTAGTGAGATTGCTGCTCTCACACAGACTCTGGGAGAGATGACCAACATACTGAAGCAGCTACAGCTGAATCAACAACATCCTCAGCCTCCCCCACCATAACAGAGTCAACAGTTAGTTCATCAAAGAGTGTGCGGAATATGTGCCTGTTATACTCATTACACTGATGAATGTCCACAGCTCCAGCAAGAAGACAACACCTTGGCAGATACTCATAATTTCTATGACCGCCCGAACCAAGGATACTATCTACAAGGCGGCAATTATAACCAAGGTGGGAACTATAACCAAGGCTAGCAAGACAATTCCAACCAAGGGTGGAGGGATAACTATAACAGAGGAGGCTGAGACAACCAGGGAAATCAGAGGTGGAATAATAACTACAATCAGAATAACCGATATCAGCAGAACCCTCCCTATCAACAACAGAACCAAAACCAGCCTTACAGAGCACCTCACCTCAGGCAGTCCCAAGCACCTCAGAACAACCAACAGTAGACTCCTCAGATTACTTACCCCTCGTCCTCTTCTAATGATGAGATGCTTCGTTCTCATGCGCAAGGACAGCAAGACATTCAGAATACACTTAGCTCTACCATAAACGGTCTGAATGCCACTTTACAAGCTCTTGTCTCCCGGATGGATTCATTATCTACCCCCAACAATCAGCTTTCAAGCTCCAGTACAATTCCTTCTCAACCTTTACCCAACCCCAAAGGTGAAATTAATGCCATCACTTTGAGGTCCGGAACCACACTACAAGAGAGAAATCATGAAGAGCTAAGCTCAAAGGAGAACATTCAAGTTGAAGATATTGTTGAAGTGGAGGATGCTGAAGAGGAGGATGAAGTACAAAACATGGTTGAAGAAGAAGCAGCTCAACCAGAGATTAGCGCACCAAGGGAAGCTGAAGCTACAAAAGACGCCATCCCTATCCCCTTTTTGCACCTTGCTAGGAAGTCTAGAAAGCAGATGGAGCTCGACCCAAAGATGGTGGAGGTCTTCAAAAAGGTTGAGGTAACCATTCCCCTTTTTGAGGTTATTAGCTAGGTACCTAAATATGCGAAATTTTTAAAGGATTTATGCATGCATAAAGATAGAATACAAGATTTAGAAACCATTCCCTTAGGTAGCTCAATATCTGCTTTAATGGGTGCCATACCAGAAAAATGTGGGGATCCGGGTCCATGAATGGTTAGTTGTGCCATTGAGGGTGTAACATTTTTTGACTGCATGTGTGATTTAGGAGCGTGTGTTAATATTATGCCATTGTCTATATATGATGCTTTGAGGCTCCCTCCCTTAAAAAGGTCGGCAGCTTGTTTTATTTTGGCAGATAAAAGCATAGTCACAGTGGTTGGAATTGCTAAGGACGTGCTGGTGAGCATTAAGGGGCTCACATTTCCTATTGACTTCTATATTTTGGAGATGCCCCATAATGACTCAGGAAGACCATCATCCATCCTGCTTGGAAGGCCATTCCTGAAGACTTCAAAGTTCAAATTAGATGCCTTCTCAGGAATTTACTCCTTTGAGATAGATGGCAGAGCAGTCAGTTTCAACTTGGATGAAGTCATGAAGCATCCCCCAGAAGATCATTCCATCTTCCAGTGCGACATCATTAATGAGACTGTGGCTGCAGTTCACCAAGAAGAAATAGAAGAGATGCACATGGAGCACGGTCCAAGTGTGGGGAAACCCTCTGAACACAATGAAGACACTTCGCCATCATCACTAGCTCCAGATGATCCAGTGCCTAACCATGAGCAAAAAATGGAGTTGAAGCCCCTTCCACCCCACCTCAAGTATGCTTACCTTGAGGATAATCAGAAGCTCCCAGTTATCATTGCAAGGGAACTCACTTCTCAATAGGAGGAGCAGTTGCTTAGTGTGCTGAGAAGACATAAGAAAGCAATTGGGTGGAGCTTGGCGGATATTGTAGGCATCAGCCCTCAAGTTTGTGAGCACAAGATATTTTTTAAAGAGGGAACAAGGCCTGTCCGTCAACCTCAAAGGAGACTGAATCCCACCATCTTAGAAGTTGTTAAGAAGGAAGTGACTAGACTGCTTGAAGTTGATATCATTTATCCAATCTCAGATAGGGAATGGGTCAGCCCAGTACAAGTGGTGCCCAAGAAGTCTGGAGTCACAACAGTGAAGAATGAGCATGGAGAGCTCATAACAACTAGAGTGCAGAATTCATGGAGAGTCTGCATTGACTACAGGCGTCTCAACCAGGCCACCCGCTAGGATCACTATCTCTTGCCATTCATCGATCAGATGGTTGATTGCCTGTTAGGTAAATCACACTACTGCTTTTTAGATGGTTATACAGGCTATTTTCAAATTCATATAGCTCTTGAAGATCAGGAAAAGACTACTTTTACATGTCCCTTTGGAACGTATGCATACAAGAGGATGCCTTTTGGCTTATGTAATGCATCGGCTACTTTCCAAAGGTGCATGATGAGTATCTTCTCAGATCTTATTGAGAGCTGTATGGAAGTTTTCATGGATGACTTTAGCGTTTATGGTGATTCATTTAACCTTTGCTTGGATAGTTTAGCTAGAGTATTAGACAGGTGTGTTAGTTCAAACATTGTTTTAAAGTTTAAAAAATATCACTTTATGGTTAAACAAGGTATTGTACTAGGACACGTTGTTTCTAATACTGGTATTTCTGTAGATCCAGCAAAGGTAAATGTTATTTCTAGTTTACCTTACCCCTCTTCCGTGAGGAAAGTCCATTCGTTCCTTGGTCATGCAGGTTTCTACCGGAAATTTATAAAGGACTTCAGTAAGGTAGCATTGCCTTTATCCAGACTACTGTAGAAAGATGTTGAGTTCGAGTTGAGTGAGGACTGCATGAATACATTTGATAAGTTGAAGATCACCTTAACTGCATGAATATATTGATTTCTAATACTTGTATTGTTGTATAAATATATTTATTTTTATTGAATTAAATTAAATTATTAATTTAAATTATAATCATCTAAATTTTAAATTAAATATTTTTATAATTTTAAAAGTTAAAATTATTTGAATTAAATTGAATGAAATAAAAAAATAAAAATCAAACAAACATAACATTAATTCAATTATACACACAATTTGATAACTGAAATGCCAATTAAAATTTTGTGTATATCTCGAGTACTGAAATCTTTATTAATTTTGCACATATCTAGCATACTCAATACCCCTAATTAGCTTTTGTGATACAGATTGAAATTTGAGTATCCAAAATCTAATATGAGACATTATACGTAATTAAGCTATATGCTATATTTTATGTATTTTTGTAAATTTTATATTTATTTAATTTAAATTAAAAACAAAAATCGATGGGTAGTATTCTGTGAATTAAAATATGCCTTTGGATCTGGCCTATTCCTAAGTGCATAGTCTTGAATTGTTAGAAGTTCAGTGAAGAGTGTGTGTGGGAGAGAGTCAGACAGACAGGGAGTGAGTGAGTAGAGTTTTCCGAAAATCGAGAAAGACAGAAATGAGGACGGTAACATTGCAATCTCCGCCATACGCGGCTCTCTCAATTCCCCCAGCACCTTCTTCTTCTTCCTTCTCCTTCCGTAATTCCACTCTTTTCTTCAACACTTGCCTCCCTCAGTTTCGCGCTTCATCTTCAGCTTCAACTCGCTTCGCTCTCGATGCTTCATCTATCCAAACCGGTACAACTTGCTCTTCTAATTGATACCTTTTCGTGTGTGTATATATATAGATGCATTTCATTCTTACCATCATTGCTTGGCTTCTTCAGCTTCCACCACTGAATTGGACGCGGTTTCAGCCTTTAGCGAGATCGTTCCCGACACCGTCATCTTCGATGACTTCGAAAAGTAACACCGTTCACTTCTCTATTCATTCTTCTTCCTTCAATTTTTGAATCAAAATTGCGATCTTTTATTTTCTTTTTCTCTGTTTAGGTTTCCTCCAACAGCAGCTACCGTTAGTTCCTCGCTTCTCTTGGGAATATGTGGTCTTCCAGATACTATTTTCAGGGTTAGCTCTTTCTTCTACGAATAAAAAATTGACAACTGAATTTTTCTCTCTTTTGATATTTGAGTGACTTAGGTTACATTATTTTTACTTTGGTAGAATGCTGTGGACATGGCTTTGGCTGATTCCGAGTGTTATGGGCTTGAAAACACTGAAGCTAGATTGTCTTGTTTCTCCAGCAAGGTAATCTCGTATTGGACAATTCTACGATGAAGAGGTTTTTGTCCGGAGAGAACGAAGATGAGTGTAGAGTCTACTTTAAAAAAAATTATAAAATTAAAAACACATTATCCTAAATAAATACTTAACTATCTATCAAAGAGATTCTTCATCTCTTCATCATTTTTTCTCATCACTATATCATGCACCTTTCTTATTTGGTTTCTCACTCTAACTTCATTACTTGCTGATTATGTATATTATTGTCTTTATCAATAGTATTGACTTGAATGTTGATTTTCTAGTCAAACATTGTTTAAGTGGTGGGTTTGGTGTTTGGAATTGTAGGCTTTGGTGAATGTCGGAGGTGACATGGCGAAGTTGGTCCCTGGTCGTGTTTCGACCGAAGTGGATGCACGGCTTGCTTATGACACACATGCCATTATTAGAAAGGTATTGCTCCCTTCTTTTTATCAGCCACCATCTTCAGAGTGAGAAACTTAAATTTGATAACGAAAAGCATTACAATCTATTGGTATGCGTGTGCCTTCAACATAAGATTATCATGTTGAAGGAATTTACAGATTTAATTCAATGCCTTCTTTGCGGGAGGTGCCAAATCCAGAGTCTTCTGATTCTGAAGACTTAAAGAGTTATGATATTCATTTTCATTGTTGTCTACCCCAGCCTTGAGCAAATGCAATAGTACCTTCTAATTTTAAGTTCACTATTCTGATGTAAGCGATGCCCAGATTGAAGAAACTAGGGCCTTTGTGGATGTGTGCGTAAACATGTTAGACAATTTTAAGTGTTTCTGACATTGAGTGGCTATTAATCGGTTTAGATAATATAAATAACCTTTACATCTGTATCTCCTTAATGCTAATGCAAATTACATGGTAAGAAAACACCCATCCTTTGTGAAATTCGATGTTAACCTATTGTCAAATGTTACAGGTGCATGACCTGTTGAAGTTGTACAATGATATTAGTATCCCTCCTCAGCGTCTTCTGTTTAAAATTCCTTCAACTTGGCAGGTGAGTTATCAGGCCAAATGGAACTGCTGAGCTTAGAAAGACAGATGCTTCACCTAATTTGCTAATTGATTATTTTCCTTTGTGTAGGGAATAGAGGCTGCAAGATTGTTGGAGTCCGAGGGCATACAAACCCACTTGACTTTTGTTTACAGGTATTTGTTTGGGGTGATATTCTTATTGAATGCTCTGAGTTTTGAGGTTCATATGTGAAGGATGTCATTTGATTAAACATCCCAAAGGCACATGTCTGTTATTTATATTCCTTAGGTTAGGTGTGCAATGCATTAAGGATGAAGAGGGTCAAGTTTTGTTCATAGAGCGAGACATCAAAGATAGATGGAAGAGTTTTTACGAGTTATTTAGTGAAGAACATGGGACCGTTAGGTTAACTACCGTGGCAAATGACAAAAAAGATACCTTCTATAGTACAATTTTGAGATAATAGAAGTCTGCAGAATTTCAAATGACCAGGCTTATGGGCCATATTGTAAAGTTGTGAAAGAGGATAATTGAGAGATATTGGAAGGACCAGAGAGGTTTACATGTGGTTTTCATTATTTTGGAGAAGGGTATGGAAAGGTTTCTAGAGAAGCCCTATGGAACATTCTAGAGAAGAAAAGCATTTAGATTGCTTATATTCTAGCAATCAAAGATATATCTCCTGGGTTAGACTAGTAGTTCTTTTCTTTTTTCTTCTTTCCAAGGATAAAATTTTGATATAAGGAATTTGTTCACTGTTATCCATTCCTATTCATTCTATATTATTCTTCAGCTTTGCTCAAGCCGCTGCTGCTGCTCAAGCTGGTGCTTCTGTGATTCAAATTTTTGTTGGCCGCTTAAGGGTAATCTCATACCTTTTTTCGGGAAAGTATTACTGGATGACATTAGGGTATCTTAGGTATAAATTTTTCAGGACTGGGCGCGCAATCATTTGGATGACCCAGAGATAGAATCAGCTCAGCTGAAAGGAGAGGATCCTGGGTTGGCATTGGTCTGTCATTCAACCTTGCTATAATGTTTCTTCGTCTTGCTCTGTGCTTAGAAATTTTTTGTAAATAAAATAAGAAAGCTCTTCTTGAACTAAGTCTGCATTCTGCAACGTTGGTATGACTTGTGGAAATAAAAACAACTGGTGCCTTGGTTTACCCAATAATCTGAATCTAGGCTGAAATAGCTATAATGAACATCTGACAAGTCCCATACCTGAAAGAATTTTTATTAATTTCAGGTGACAAAAGCTTACAATTATATTCACAAGTATGGGCATAAGTCAAAGTTGATGGCAGCTGCAGTTCGCAACAAGCAGGATCTATTTAGTCTTCTGGGGTATTTAAAAACTTAACAACATTCGTATTTCCAATTTAAGATCTGATTTTAGCTTTCTTTGTTTGATATTCTATGAACTTTTTTTGCTTTGTATTGCTTCTTGTGTAGGGTTGACTATATCATAGCTCCATTGAAGATCTTGCAGTCTCTCAAAGAATCTATTGCTTCTCCTGATGAGAAGTACTCTTTTGTTAGGAAGTTATCGCCTCAGTCTGCTGCCAGCTATGTGTTTAGAGATGAAGAGGTATGGATCAAGTCTCTAGCATAATTGTTTAAGATCAAATTACAAGACTGCGTTTGTATCAACAGATCTCGACCTCACAATTACTTGACAGTGTCAAACTGTCAATGCCAATTAGCCCCTTTGCAAATATTATAGGAAAATCAAACAGATTAGGTGAAAGAACAACTTCAAACTACTTGTTGCATGTTATGCTGATTTACCTTCCTCTTTGCTACCTCAATCAATATTGCTCTTGGTCAAGCATCTGCCACATTTGCCAAATGATTGGTTGTTTGTAATTACTGATTAGTTTGCTGCTGCTGCTTCTTCATTTTAATCTTTCCAGCTTGTTAAATGGGACCAAGCTAGCCTTGCAGCAGCCATGGGGCCAGCAGCTGTGCAGCTTCTGGCTACTGGACTAGATGGTCATGCCGATCAGGCAAAGCGAGTTGAAGAGTTATTGGGGAAAATTTGGCCACCCCCAAATGTATGAATTCAGTTTTTCTTTTGTCTCTCAATAGATCTTTTGCTTCAAGGAATAACAGAAGGTGCTACACCTGAAGGGAAATCCTCCGTTTGTTGTGTTTCTTTAGTTTCCCCTAACCTTGAAATCTTGGAGAGTCCGGTCTTGCAGCTGTACATTTTCTTCTGAGTATTTCCCCTGGTTTTTTCATCCTTCTTACCCGTATAGTTCTACTGGTTAAAATCTGGTTATGTGGCATGTTCTTCGATCTTCAAGCATTTCTGCTTGTTTGTGAAATGAAAACATCATGGTATCTTTAGAATATAACAATTCCATTTGACCCTAGTTTACAGTTTACAAATGTGGTTATGTTGTTATCTTAATAATCCATTGGAGTTGCAGTTGATATCTGGTTCATTATTCAAATTAGTCGAGAGAGAAAATTGAATAAGGTGCGATTGAACGCACAACTTAATAATTTTTGCATGTCTCGTTTAAGTATGCTTAAAACTTGTGTTAATGGGTAATATGATACTGAATATACTGGGAGTAGGGTGCACAATCTTCTAACACAGTTGCGAAGCCAGGTTCCATGTAGGATTGAAGAAAGTTTCTAACCTCATCTCCATTGGGAAAAGCTCATTACAACCAATGTTAGGGTTGCTCCGTTGCAATTCGAATTTCGAACCGAGACTAGACCCAATTATCATAATAATGATATATAATCCACATCAGTATATCACATGAACACTATGCATGATTTCAACATTTTCTACTAATAAATATGGCGAAAAATTGATCAAAAGACCAAATTAAAACTGAGAGAAATGATATTACTCTTATTTTTTATAACGCCACTTTAAACATGATCACATATGATGTTGTTTTATATTGTATGTTTGTATGGATTTATGAAAAAAGATTGACATTATCAAAATAAGAGTGATAATATAAATTCCCTAAATGCGTAATATAAAGAATCAAGCTAAAACAAGTCATTATTTATCAAAAAGTATATGTGCCCTGGTACTAGGGTTTTTTTAGTGCTCTACTAGAATTTTAGGAGGAATTCTAATTGTGATTTGTGAGTTTTTCACTGAGTCTGATCAAATTTGGATGGTAGCGACTGCTGCCCTCATGCTAGACAATAACCCTGCGATCAAATTTAAAGCATTACAAGAAAAATGTTGAGTACCGTCGGAAAATTAATTAAATTACCGTCAGATTTATTATCAGAATGAATTAAATGGTATAAATGTCGCTGGTAAATGGTTACTGTCGGAATTTTTTCGTCTAACAGTAATTACTGTCGGTTTCTGTGACAGATTGCCAACTCAAAAAATCAATTCATTACTCGCAGATTTTTCCGACGTATTGTTGGCACCAAAAAAATGTTTCGCGTACTATTACCGTCAAATTATTCCTACGGTAAATCCGACGGTAATGTCAATTTTTTTATTAAAAATTTTGAAATAAATGGTCAATTTTAATTTTAATTTTAATTTTAAATTTATTTTTCACACAATTAATGTTGAATTCATATAATGAAAATCTATCATTTAAAATAAATAATACAATGTTCAAATAAATTAAAAGTCAAGTACATCAAATAAATACAATCAAACAGTAAAATGAAACACTAATAACACAAATCTAGGTAATCGTCGTCGTCGTGGGTCCTGTGGCCCTGAGTCGGCGGCGCAGAAGACAATGATGTCCGTGCGTCACCAGCAAGGTCGACACCAATGGCACTCATCTGGGCCTGGTACACCTCCATCTGAGCCTCCATATACTGAAGCCGCTCCAGCGACTCCCTCCACTCTAGCCTGAGCTCATCCTAGATGTCACGCGGGTGAAGATCTCCTGATACCTCTCCTAATAATCGTTCAGCTCCTGATCTGCAGCATCACTACCTGTCGTCATGTCTGCAAATATCATACCAATTAACAGAAATTCAGCACAACAAGTCAACAATAAATTATAACAATAAACTGCAAGTATGAGGAACAAGTTTAACACTAATGTACTTCCTATAATCAATAGCACAAGATTGATTTCAAGAATTAAAAATCGTTTCTAATATAACCTAAAACCAAATAAATATCCAAAATTAACATACTTGGATTATATAGAATCAAGGAGCTTAAAATTGTATTAATCTTGTACTATTAGACAAAGAATCTCAATTATGCAAAAATTAATATTTTGGTCAATTAAAAGCATTTCACATCCATTCATCAAGGCATATGTGAAGGCAAGCATTGATTTTCAAGGATTGAACCAAAGTTTCATTAATAACTCGTTGAGGCATATTGTTGAACACTTGGTATATTAAGTGTAAACAATACAAAATGATACTAACAAGCATCCTTTCAGTACCAATTCAAAATCTCAACATCAATAACACCAAACTAATAGCATAACTCATGAACTCAGCAACAAATCAATCAAAACAGCTTTATCAGTGAATTAACGCAATTAAAACCAGCAATAAAACAGAGAATGTTCATACAATCAAATAATTATTAAACAATCTTAGTAACAATTTCTCAGAAAAATAGTCATCAACGCAGCAATTAACACAATTCGACAATTCCAAACACTACAACATTTTAAAACCTAATGTATTGAATCTAACATAACTTAATCAACCTAAATTCACTAAGACTAGAAACCTAAACTGAACTACTTTTGAAACTGATTCAAAATTAAAATTGAAATTCTAATCAAACTTAAATTAAATTAAACTAAAATTAAAGGAATTAGAAAAGAGTTGTTCGAGAACCTGTAATGAGGAACAGAGCAAGAAATAAGAAAAGAGGTGGATGTTGCAGCGGTGGTCACCAAAGTTGTGTTGAAGCTTGCTGAAATGAAGGGGACTACTGCAGCTTCGGTTATGTGTTAATGAGACAGA
Organism: Arachis ipaensis; assembly: GCF_059453495.1. NCBI lineage: Eukaryota > Viridiplantae > Streptophyta > Magnoliopsida > Fabales > Fabaceae > Arachis > Arachis ipaensis. The sequence continues at coordinate 52,735,251 of NC_142436.1, forward strand.
GAGAGCAGGAGGCAGCGGTTGAGCCTAAGAGGAAAAAGAAGGGAAGAAAGATAAGGGGCTCGCGGTGGGGGCAAATGGTAGTGACGATGACACTGGAAGAAGAGAGAGAGAGAGAGGGGAAGAAAGAGAAAAAAGAGGGGTCTGCGGCGGGTTTCCGGCGACGGAAAGGAGTTGCCAACGGTGGTGGTCTCGGTGATGACGACAGATGGTCGTGACGGCGACTGGAAGGAGAGAGAGAGAGGGATGGTGGCGATGGTTTCAAATGAGGGGGAAGAAGGTTCGTGATTTGAATTTACACCCGTTTACCGTCGGAGTTACCGTCGAAAAAATTCGACAATAAACCCGTCGGTAACGGACGCACCAAATTAATTTATTTTTCCTCTAGATATTACCATCGGATTTACCATCGAAAAATAGAATCCGATGGTAATTACTTAACCTTACAAATTCGATGTCGTTATTGCCAGTAAATTCAACGGTAAATTCGCCGCTACTCTGCATGCTAAATCCGACAGTAAATCCGACGGTACTCAAGATTTGTCTTGTAGTGGAAGAATATCAGATCATGCAATTTGCTGATGATAATATCAGGGGAAGGTGTTGAGAAGTGTTCTAGGAGTTTGGTTGGAAGATTGTTTGTTGATCGTGACTTTAGTGCCAACTTTACAATCTGGAGGCAACTAGAGGGATTTAAGTTGATAGACCATCGAGAAAACCTACTCCAATTTCTTTCATAGTGAGATGGATCTTCTTAAGATTAAGAAGGGTGCTTCCGACTGTTCAAAAATTACATATTCAATATGAGGAGATGGAATGAAGATATGACAATCAAAGAGGAATATTTTGCTCATGTTCTTGTCTACTATGGGGTTTACCTGAGCCTTGATAAACTAGTAGTTTGGAGAGAAAGGTAGGAGAAGAATTGGAAAAAGTCTTGGATTCAGATTTATTTGTGATAAGAGATAAGGAGGAAAAGGTCTTGAAAATCTAAGCTATAATGGATATTACCAAGTCTCTATGTAGATCACTTAAAATTGTTGGCAGCAATAGCAAAGTAATTTATTTTCAAATCAAATAAGAGTACATTTGTAATTTCTATCAAAACTATCTTCTATCACAACTATCTTCTATCACATAGGATATGAAATAAGAGCCTACATTTTACATTTAGAGGATCCGGTTGGGGGAAGAGTTAAAGAAGAGCAGTGAGGACCGTGGCTAAAGGCTAAGCAAATTTGCTAGAGGAAAGAGAAGATGAAAGAAAATCAGAATTCTAATAGGAAAAAACATAGAAAATCTACGTCTATTAGTTTGATAAAAGGGGATGATAAAAGGCAAAAACATATAAAATCTACATTTGTCAGTTTGATTCGAAGTTTTACAAGTCTATCTATTTAAGATGACAATTCATGAGTCAGTGGGGGTGGGAATGAAACAAAGGAAGGTAATTGGAGGAAAGGGGATGATGAGGTAAGAGAAGAAGTGGATAATAGTAGAGGGATTATAGAAGAAGGGAGAAAAGAAGAGGATGAAGTGGCTAAGGCTAATGCAAGCAAAAATCCATAAATTTATTTTTTTTTGTTGGTGTTATCGAAGAGAAGATTGATAACAATAGAGCTAGAAGATAGAATTTAAATCAAATGGCGAGAAAGGGGTAAAAATAAAAATCTGTCCTAAGGGTGAAGAGGAGTTCAACTGATTATGGCAATTCAACTAACAACAAGCAATATTGTCAAGAAAAAATGACACCAGCTGTAATGGAAGTGGGTGCCATCCAACAAAAGGCACCCAAAAAGGTATGAAAGCGATGATGTGGAACTGTTGCCATTTGAAAAAATCTCTAGTAGTTTATAACATCAAAAGAATTCTTAAATCTCATTCTCCCGAGATAGTGTTCCTTTTTGAAACTAAGAACAATACCTGGTTTGTAGAGGGTGTGATGAAGAAGGATGGTTTTCAATCTTGGAAAATGGTAGATCCTATTGGTTTGTCAGGAGGGCTGGTGATAGAATAGAAAGAGGGAAAAATGTGCAGATTTTATATTAAGAAAGTTTCTATATCTATTTTAGTTGTGGTAATCAACAATTTGCACAAAAATGGGAAGCTTTAAGGGTATATTTAAGTATGGATAAAGGTAGGAGAGATGAATAATTTTGTAAAATTCTAAAGATTATGGAGGATGACAACAACAAAATGATAGCATTAGGCAACTTCAATGCTATCCGAGCCAACCACAAAAAGGAAAGAGTTAGGTTTAAACCTATCACTTTTATCCAATATTTTAATGATTTTATCAATATGAGTAGACTGATTGATTTTATGAAGAAAATAAATTTTACTTGGTACAACAAACACTTTGGAGGTAATCTAATCAAAGAAATGCTTGATGGGTTTTTGGAGACTAATAATTGGAGAAAGAAGTTTCCAAATGCTTTTGTTTATTATATGAATGATCTTGGGTCCGATTATAGGCCCTTACTTCTTAGTATAGAAAGGCAATAAAGAAGAGTAAAAAAGAGGTTTTATTTCTAAGAACGATGGTGTGAAAATTCGAAAATGACGAATCTAATAAAGGACTATTGGAATCATGTGACTGAAGGGTCCCCCATCTTTAGACTAGCTAAAAAATTGAAGATGTGTAGACATAAGCTGGTGGAGTGGCAACAAAGTAATACTACAAATTCCCATATTAGAATCTCTAATTTAAAAGAAAACTAATTGTTGAATCAAGTAAGGTGACTAAGTCAACCCGTTGATTGTTCGATGCTTAGAGGCTGAGTTAGAAAACAAGTTGGAGCAGGAGGAGAGATACATGAGAAAGAAATAAAAGGTACAATGGGTCAACTAAAAAGATTGAAACACAAAATTCTTCCATTCCAAGTTTAAAATAAGATTCATATGCTGGAAGATGAGAGGGGACATTTAGCCACGGATGCAGAGGGAATTGCTTCCATTTCTTAGAATTATTTCACAAAGCTATTCTCCTCTAGTAATTCGAGAGGCCCCACTAAAGAAATACAAGATATTCAAACTAAGATAAATGCTTCTACCAATCACATGCTTATCAGACAGTTGCTGATCAATGAGTTAAGTTAGTCATGTTCTCTATTAATCCTTTCTCAACTCTTGGTAATGACAAATTTATTGCTAAGTTTTTACGATTTTCTGGGAAACGATAAAAGATTAATGTGGTGCAAGCGGTTAAGAGCTTTTTTGTTAGAGGTAAAATTTTGGTAGCTTTTAATCATACTCATATATCACTAAGTTTTTTACAATTTTTCTTCTACTTCATTTAAGTAAAGTATGATTAATTGTACTCTATTATCAAAATTTCTCTTGAAAAAAACATGAAAATTATAATTTAAATTCTTGATAAAATTTCAAATTTTGCATTATATTACATCTTTATGGAGCTACCTTTTTAATAATTCCACAACTTAAATAATTTTAGAGATAAGTGTTAGGAAATTATTTTAATTTTTTAATTTGTTTGTCGGCAATACATATATTAATTATAATCACAAATTATGCTATTTCAAATTAAATGACTTATATAATGGTGATCTCATTTATTGTTATAAATGTTAAATTGAATAAGTCAATATTACTTTTGATTTGGAATTAAATGAGAATAAAACCAGATATTATCTTTTGTTCCTTAGATAATTATCTTTTGGATTTTAGATATATTATCTTTTGGACTTTAGATACTATTTTATTTGGGCTTTAGGGTTTAATGGGCACCATGCTCAAATATAAATAGGCCTTCAGAGTTTCGGTCCCCAATATACCAAAGCCGCCTTTGTTGCTCTTTCCCCATCAAAAGAGTTGCAATTTAGCTGCCTAGGGATACAGAAGGTTTTGGTTGAGGAAGATCGAAAGAACCACAAGACTGAGACAATTCTTCTGTCTGATTTCTAATTACTACTAGTAAAAGTACGCTTCCGCATTATGATATATTTTTGATGACTCAATATGAATGATCTGAACTAATAAAATAATTTATTCCAACAAGTGGTATTAGAGCCATCTATGATTTAGTCATCAAAAATATCAGTTTTATATTATTTTGTTTGGATCGGTATATATGTGTATGTGCGCGTCATATATAATTGGTACTGATCCACGAGCATAAAGATTAATTTTTAATGCGAACGCCTTGAATTGCAATTATTTATAGGTGCACACTATGGTACAGATGTTGTTTTACAGAGATTCTTTTATTATTGGGGATCTAGCGACACGTGTCCCATGTGGGATATTCTTCTAAATGCAAGTTGAGGCTTATGGACAGACGACGCTTACACCTTCCATTACGGCTCGACTTGGGAATTTTTAGGAAAGTAACTTCGTTTGTATTTATGGGCTGGCAAGACTTTTTTGAAGGATAGGTGGATCTGGTTTTGGGCTGGGTGGGTGTTGGGGCTGGGTAGGATTAAAAAATCCATTAATAGTGTTAGGAAAGAAGACTTGTAACAACTGCAATTGAGCTACCAGCACCGAATCTTCAACCTACCTGTGAGAGTATGAGTAACGGTGAGAGGATTTTGCACCGCCATGACCAGTTCGACGGATAACCATAGGAGTGTACTCGATGGCTGTGGACAGAGGGGGCTTCTCTGAGCGGAACAGGTAGAGGTGGGCTGGATTGCGTTGAGACGCAGTGAGCAGAAGCGAAACCGTAATCGAGCTTTTGGCTCCGGAGGCCTGATCGGAACTCGCAGTCATCATCTCCTTCTGCTTCGATTTCTCATCGGCAGTCCACAATCACTGGTATTCTCCTTATTTCTCATTACGTTGCAAATTCACATAAGATAGTGCACTGTTATCTATTGCATAAGGCATGATGCCATAATTATGTTTTTAGGGTTTGCATTGTAAATTAACAACGCACCATTTTTGCTGAAATAGATTAGCTATTGGCATAGATTTCTTATACAGAAATTCATTAATATTCTTTCGTAGAATGGGCGTGATGTGAAAGGGAAATTATTGGATATGTGTAGCTAAAGTTTTGCTGATTTTTTTTTCCTTAACATAGCTGGAACATTTAAAAATATGCTTCTTAATCTTCCGTTGAATTTTTGAACTTTTGCACTTTCAGTTAGAATTTAAAAAATATGCCATTCGAGCTATACTAATTGATGGATTTCACCCAAGGTTGTCAAACTCGTGAGTCTAGGTAAACTCGTGGAGCTGACCTAGACTCGACTCGTAGACTCGTACGAGTTTACCTGTTATACATTTTTTATAAAAAAATATATATAGCATGTATAATATATATATTTACTCAGATATAGACATTCAAACCTAACAATTTCAACATCAAAACACATAATAAATTAACATAATACTACAATTACAAGTTACAACAAGTACTTTGGATCACACATTTAAATCCTTCACAAGTATCTATCTAGTTCAACATAAAACACACAATTACACAATCAAAGGTTCATAAGACACAACCAAAACACAAAAGAAAACAACAAAGCAACAATTAAATTTCTAATAAACTCTAAAACTCAAATCCTCCAATATCTTCATCTTCCATGGCATCAACATCATCATCTTCACCATCTTCAATACGCACTTTATCACACAACAGATACATTTTCATTTAAACTAACAATTCAGACTTCAGAGTTCAGTAAGATATTTTAGAGTTTCAATTCAGACTTCAGAGTTTCAATTCAGACTTCAGAGTTTCAATTAAGATATTTTAGAGTTTCAATTTAGACTTCAGAGTTTCAGTAAACTAAACATAACTACATAAGTACATAACAGAAGCAGAAAACAAAAGAAAAAAAAATATATAACAGAAGCACTATCCACACATTTTAACCATGATTGAAGCATGAAGCATGAAGCACAAAAGCAGGCAAGCAGCATCAGTTTTTTTTCGCACATTAATTTTTTTTCAACAGATCAAACGCAGATCAGGGCCTTAATAAATTTTGCAGAATTGAATAATTGATACCAAAATTGTTAGCATTTGAATAATTGAATTAGTTTAACAAAATTACCTTGGATATCGGCAGACTTGAAGCAGATCAGCAGTGATTCAATGAAGAACAACTGAACAAGGCCGACGAGCGCAGAACAGGGGAGGGGAGGCAAACAGCGTGGATGCGTGGTGGTGGGCTCTGCGAGACTGCGACTCTGTGTGGTGGTCCTTCACTGCGTGGTGGTCCTTCACTGCGTGGTGGTGACCTAGTGGGCTCTGCGATGCCGCGTGGGTAAGCAGTGGGGGATGAGGGATGAGGCGAGGGGAGGTGAGAAAGCGAGGGATCCGTCTGGACTCTGGCGTCCGGCCTCTGCGTGGCGGCGCAGACAACGGCGCCAGTAGATGGTGGAGGGAGTGAGGAGTGAGGCTGGCCGTGAGGGCTTGGTGGAGGGAGTCACTGAGGGTTTCGAACTTCACTTCTTCATTAGTGGGTGTGGGTTACACTTACCGGGTTTGGGTTAGCCACTTAGCTGTAGGGTTTTTTTTTTTTTTGGGCCAAAACGACGCCGTTTTGGCGAAAATGGTCAACGAAATTAAACTCGCTGACTCGCTAGCAAACTCGCGAGTTTGAACGATTTTATTCGAGTCTAGCCGAGTCAACCTGAGTCTACCCAGAAACGAGTTTATGTCCGAGTCAACTCAATTCCACTACCTAAACTCGTAAACTCGTACGAGTTTATGAGTTAACTCGCGAGTTTGACAACCATGATTTCACCTGCCACTCTATCGAGCTAACTAGAGCACATTTCAAATTAACTGGACTTTAGAAAAATGCATCTTGCCCCCTTTGAACTATATGGTTAGAGACTAAAGTTAAATAAGTAGAAATCTAACGGAGTAAAATGTACTTGCTATATATTGAAGTGTTCCCATTTTCATTGCATTTGGCCGCTTTTCCACATTATTAAAAAATTCATATTCTCAAAAATCTTGAATGTCTTGTTGCCACTAATCACTAGCAAACATATAATCTTATCAAAAACAACATTGTTCCTATTATATTTTGCTTGTGTGCTAGTTAATAATTCTTCTCAGAAAAAAACTTTCCCTAACAATATCAACCACCAATTTGATTTCATAACATGATAACATATTCCATGCCCATTTTCTGTTTGTGTTTTGTCTTCACTGAACAAGAAAAGCTCCACCAATTATCTTGTATCTTGAGTTCCATTTCAATTGTTCTTGGAAATTACTGTTTTATAATTCAAAGCATATACGTGTTCTTCTTGTCCTTTAAAATCCCATGATTATTAGATGGCTTTTACTAGTACTAAATATTAGTATATAGTTATTTTTTTTGTTACAAGGTTCTAAGGTTCTGGCATCTCTTGGCAACCCAAGAACTTGGGTTCCTTATGACTGTGTTTGGTTAATGGGTGGAAGAAAATAAGACATAGACATTTGAATACATATAATTTTTTGGTTTGTTTGGTAATAATACATAACACAAGATACAAATCATAATTAAATTAAAATATGAATATCATTCTTCTTTTTCATCATGAATACCATATTACAGTAACACCACATGCACTATCCCCACTTCAATTTGTTACTTTTTCTTTTAAGATTGACACAGTCACTACCGATATTTTTAATAACTCAAATATAGAAGTAACATAACCCAGATATAGATTATTATAAAAAAAATAGGGGAGGGAGGGATGAAGGGAGGAAGAGAGAGAGTTGTTGTCATGGGAGAGAAGCAAAAGACAGCCTCTTGGTGATAGTGAAGGAGAAAAAGGGAACTGTTAGGAGAAGGATGGTAGATATGGGGAATTGACAAAATATTAAAGGTAAAAATAGATACAAAATTTGTGTTCAACACAAAAAATTTGTGTTTGAACTTCCTGAAGAGACACAAAATATGTGTATATTGTGTGCAGCTGTGTACCACCATTTCCTTCAAATAATTGTGTCTCCCCAACAAAATTGTAGATGTGTGTCAAGTGGGAGCCTCATGCATTAGCTGCCCGTAAAAGTTACACCCCAAGGACCTCTTATTTTTTTGTTTTACTTCACCGTAATTGTTTTTTAAATTTTCTTAATTTGTACTTCTCTGTTAGTTAATGATATTTGTTTCTTTAAAGTAAATTGGTTGCTGGAAGTTACAATTTTTAGTATTAAGTGCAAGCTGTTAAAACTGAATTTAACAATAAGGGATTTGTACAACTATGTTCACAGTCAACGGCGAGCACGAATCTTGGATGGGGATGCAGCTGCAACTATAAGCTACTTAGAGGGGAAGGCAAATGCGGACCTTATGTCAGTCACCAGATACATAACGACTGCAGATAATCGGTTGGGTAACTTATTTTGGGTGAACGGTATCATGAAATCCGATTATGAGTTGTTTGGTGATGTCCTTGCATTTGACGCGACATACCATGGGAACAAGTACAAGAAACCTCTGGTGGTGTTCTCTGGGACAAATCATCATAGGCAAACTTGCATTTTTGGATTTGCCTTGCTTTAGGATGAGGAGGTGCACACTTACAAATGGGTTCTGTTGAACCTTTTGGATGTCATAGGTCAAAGAAGACCGAACCTTGTTGTGATGGATGGGGATAAGGCAATGCGCGCTGCCATTGCGGAGGTGATGCCTTCAGCCAAGCACAGACTCTGTGCATGGCATCTGGAGAAAAATTGTGTCCAACGGGTAAAGGAAGTTGAATTTCAGAAAGTATTCAAAAAGGCTATCTATGCAAACTTTGATGTTGACGAGTTCGAGAGATATTGGAGGACCTCAATCGAGTCTCTCAGTCTAGGCCAAAATACATGGGTGCAATCGACATATGACATTAAAGAGAGTTGGGCAACGGCCTATCTGAGGGGGACCTTTTGCGCCGGATATAGGACAACGTCAAGATGTGAAGGAATCAATTCTTTCATTAAAGCGTTCCTAAAGTCAACGGATAGCATTCTTGAACTGGTTCACAGCTTGGATAGGGTTGTGAAAGATTATCGGAACAATGAGGTGTTACTGCACAATTTTACTCCACTTATTACACACCCGTGTTAAGTACTGGATTAGATGCAATAGAGTTGTCTGCGTCAAAGCTTTATACAAGAGCTATTTTTAGGGAAGTTAAGAAACAAATCAAGGGTGTTGTAACGCTATTGTTTCAGGGAAGGGAGAGCATCAGCACGACCATTGTGTATAGCTTTAGTAAAATGGGTAGACCGGACCGGGTATTCAAGGTTCTATATGATCCGAATGACCGAAAGATTGAGTGTCAGTGTAAGATGTGGGACAATGATGACATACCGTGTTCCCATATATTTTGTGTCATGAAGTACGAGGGTATGGAGGAAATTCTTGAAACACTTGTCCTTAGGCGCTGGTGTAAGATTGCAAAAGACTGTACAACGTTGAAAATGGGGAATGATTCAAGGGATCAGGCAAGACTGCTTCGATACAGTGCACTATACTCAGCTTTATCCCATGTTGTTACACTTGGTTGCGAAGAGGTTGAAGATTTTGCGCTTGCACAGGATGCTATATCAAACCTGGTTGATATATTGCAACGGCACCGTGTGGAAAAGGATGGTAACATGGTTTTGCCCAACAACAAAGGTGGGGTCAAAGACCCTACGATGGCAGCTACAAAGGGTGCACCGAAGCGGGGAAAAGCCAATTTATGTGCCTCCGAGGAGGAGCCGAAACCGAAGAGGCGTTGTTGCACTAAGTGTGGGGTTCCCGGACATACAAGAAGAACATGTGCAGGCCACGATGCGAAGGCTGTACCAGTGGGATCAGAAGCACCATCATCAGCTTTCGCTGAGTCTTCATTCGCCAATGTAAAATCCACGGAACAATCCACGTCATTACGCAGGGAGGGCCCCTTCGAAGAGGCGACTACTGCAACTATATTTTTTATTGGTTTCAAAAACTATATTAGATGTGTTCTTACGAGTAGAGAAAAATTCAGATGTAGGCTGCATTACATTATTTTTCTTAATATATTGTTAGGAATGATTTAGTCTTCATTGTTTGTGGTTCTGGGTACTCGTGTTTTGGTTTTCAGGGACAGAAGGTCACATCTAGCCGTAGCCAAGGAGGTGCACCATTAGGCATGACCCCTACTCAATCGAACGTGTCGCGGTTCGCAAATTCCGGAGGTGGAGGCAATATATTCTTGGGTGGGCAACGCATAGACAATTTTTATGCAACACCTACCTATGGACCAATGTCATCCGTCCCATGCTATTCTCCTTCTTTCGTCCCAGGTGTGAGTCATAGCGGACCCCATGGTGCCTCGACAAGTCTTGGTAGCGAGGAAATTGAGAGGTGGATTTTGGAGGTAACTCTTTGAAAGCGAGTCTTAGTGCTGTTGTAGGGTATGGAATGTGGTTGCTTTTCATCTGTAAGCTACTTCATTAAGTCGTTGCATTAGTGACAAGCTTAATTGTTTTCAATTTTTATAATGCCTTGTTTTCAATAATGACACTTACTTATTAATTGCATAATGTAATTGGTCTAGGGTCTTCAGTGGAAAAGAATGGTGCTCTTCGATGAATTTATTGTTAGTATCTACTACAAAGTGAAGGCGTTCTCTTGTGGCATCTGGTGGATGCTATGGTATGGTAGTTTCATAATTCCATTGCAAAGATGTTATGTTCAAGCTTGCAAGGCTCCCAAATATTTTGCTTTTTTTTTTCTCATGCACGTACCTTTGCCATGTTGGTGTTGCCTTATTAGGATGTTAAAGAATTAGTTGCGGAGGTTGCTTAAAAGATATGGACGTTGGTATGCGAGTAGAAGTCGTCTCCAATTAAAGTATTCACTTGAATGAAACGGGAATGACATTATATTTGGATATTTGCTATTATTTTGTGTTGTGGATAACGATTTATTGTATGGTGAGAATTTCAATCTCGTGGACTATAGATACAAGAACATGGCTGTATTATAACTATGGAGAGTATAGATAATATGGAAATAAGGGTTGTGCTAGAGTTATGTCATACGTGCAGGTGGAACATGGCTGTATTATAATAGGGACCTTTCTCTTCAGTCTCTAATAAGAGTTTTCACCAACCAAATCATACACATTTCAAATCCTTTTGCCAGAACAAGCTAATGAGAGCGAACGCCTCTTTAAAAATAAATGTCTTGAAGTTAGGAATTATTATGTGATATTAAGTAATATCTATACCCCCTGTAAGTTATTCTATTCCATTTTTTTTATGTAACAACAATAAATAAAGAGACATGAACAAAGTAATATTACTAAAAACTTATAATAATAATAATAGATTGAGTCACCTATATAATTTTTAAGAACAAGTTCATCTTCTTAGAAGCAAAAATCTACCCAACGGTAGCACACACATGATCTGGTGACCATTATTATATCCGCAAGTCCACAGCTACATAAAAAACACAAATATGGTCCAATGTATTGAGCCCAAGACACAATAAATTTCTTACAAGAATACTATCATTTTCTTAATAATCTTATTAAGATGCCACAATAACTTGCTAAAAAAAAGCGTATAAATCTGCCTGCATATTGTCAACAAGAGTGAAAAAAGCTTGGTGCAACTGCACAAACCCTATCATCACAAAACTCAGGTAAATACAGAAAGAAGCTTGGTGCAACTGCACAAACCATATCATCACAAAAATCATAAGCAGATAAGTACAACACCACCCAAAAAGAATAGTGCAGATAAGTATGGTCATACCTTATATAAGTTAACTAATTGAGAATATTAACAGTGGGTGTAATGATGATCATAATAGCATATTCTTTGTTTGAGTACAAAATATAGAACTCAGTGTCTATAGAAAAGCCTATGTGGAAGATCTTCTGACCCAGTAAGATAATGGTGAAGGCCACAAAATAAGAAATAACACCATACCCTGGAACCTATTTAGACGACCTTTCACCAAGTAAAACCGCAGTGAAAGTGTGAAAAAGGCCATTTAAAATATTAGTATAACAGGCTACTTGGTGAGTGTGATGCAAACATCAATTATATGTAATTACAAAAAATTTACATGTATCTCACTATTAATGCAATGGAAATTAACGATCATACTTCATTTCACATTTAACCACCAAAAAACAAAATATGAGGCACCTCCTCAAAGGGTTGCTCCCATTGACTTCCTGCGCCAGTGAGACATTGCTTTTGCAACTAATGCCTTTGCATTTCCGTTGTGTTCTTTTAAAACCAAATCATTGGCAAGCCGCATCCACGTTGCAACATTAACTGTCTGCAACACAAGTAAATTATTTAATAACAAATTTCATAAAAAAAGATAAGCACGTACATTATGCTCAGTCTATTATGGGAGTTAGGATAATTAGGACATCATAATCTTTCCAGAGTGCCCCCCGTATCATCTATTGCGAAACCCATACTCCGCAATCCATGCTGCACCAGAATTGGGAATCGGTTAACTGAGCGATCAATTAAATAATGACATTAAGACCAAAAAAAAGGAACGATGATTGTTTTAGTCTCTAGGACGAAGACTATGACATAGTAGGAACAAGTACACTTACTAAATGAACAGAAGGGTAGGGTTAGTCAAATTAGAATTAAATTTAAAGTACGTGATTCAATATATGAGTAGGGTAAATTAATAAGAAAATAGGATGCATACGATCCACGAGCTTGTTGTGGGACATCAGCATCTTCGATGTCGTATGTTGAGAACCTTGGGCGCACCCCATCATTTGATGATAGCCATGCTTGGCCGAGGGTTATGGATTCAAGGTATAGTGTCTGCTCACGAACCGTAGGTGCAGAAATATAGAAGCTTGATTATGAGTGGCCAATCAGCTAACGAAATAATAACATGGCTGAGTATAAGCAAAAAGATAGGCAACATCGAAGGTGTTCTCACCACTTTAGTCATCGCCGTTTGCCTGTCTTCGGTCTCTTCCGGATTAACTAGTGAATCTAAGTAAATTAGTTTACGTCTTACGTTGTCAATGATGATCAGGTATCAATGCCCGACAGCCCACATCGGCACATAAATCTGTTTGCAATAAGAAAACAGTATGTGTTAGAACCATAATGAGTTATTGCACTATCAACTACATGATACCGTATAGTGTAACCCCAATCGGAACACCATGAAGGAATTAATTATACCCAATGCACTTCGTCAACCTTCGATGGCATATGCTTTGCCTTGATCGTTGCAAGCGTGCCCTTCGATAGAGATCGCATTTCCAGGGCGGCTTGCTAAGAAGAACAAAAGGAATGACAAAGAACCAATAAATTTTTAGCACAACAAGTAGCAGCATGCATAACTGTGATGACAAGACTAGGATAAATTAGGGTAGTTGGTTCTATCGTGCTTGAAGCTTTTGCTTGATGTGTAGATGAATTTGGGCCTTCAGAGCTTACCCTGACCCAAGTCGTTACATTGGGTTGTTTAGAGCCACGGCTTATGACAGGTTTTGTTTCATAGTTTAGGAACAGCCAGATTTAGCAACGAAGAGCCAGTGGAGGTAGCCATGGATTTTGGCGATCAAGAGCATCAGAGGCCTACGACAAGAACTCCAGTGCAGAAGCGGGTTTGGGGTATGGCCGAGCTTGATGACGGTCTAGGTTTGGATTTAGTTATTTTGGTTAGCCCAAAAGAAGAAAAAAAAGATTGGGCTGAAACAAAATTAAGGGATATCGGGCCAACAATCATTTTATGCTGTTGTTACTTTTTGGTGATGATACCTTTGGGACGTCTGATGAGATGTCTTGTTTGGTTTGTTGTTACTTTGTGGCCCATTTTTGTAGGCCCAACATAGTTTTGTTGGTAACGGGTAAGAAGGACCAAACCCTGTCATGAACTATGCAGCGTGCTCTGCCGCTGTTGGGGTTTACGATGCTGCACCCATGACTCAAGCGTCGGTGGGTTACTAACACTGAGACGGAGCATCTGTAGACATTATTTTTGCAATGCGAAGGGTGTTCGTTACGCAGAGACACCACAACATTAACGGCTCCGTCATCGCTGTTCATCCAATTCTGATAGCTATAACCAGGCACTCACATGGATGATAGTAAAGCAGAATAAAGCAGCGATGCATACAAAGTAGAAAAGACAAGTCAGGTACACTCACATGATTCGCAATGCATAAAAAGATCTCGAGAAATAGTGCGCATCAATGTGCCCTCCAGCTATATGTCCAGTGTCCTTTTCTTCTCTGTAAAATCATGCATGCCATGGTTGCAGAGATTCGCAAGTGCAAATATTCGTCAACCTAGCCTTGTATTGGTCATGGGATTGAGAATCAATGCAAATCTTCACCCTGATTTCTTCATTGAACCCCCACTCTCACACCCAAAGAAAAGACTAGAGGTGAATGGATGGGTGTTCACGAGAAAGTCTGAGTAAGAGGCAACCCAGTTGAGTAATTATCTTTCTTTTCCTTCAAATACCCTTTACTGAGTTGTCTGAGGGATAGAAAAGAGTTGCACAAGATAAAGTTGAGGGCAGTTTCGGACATTACCAAGAATCACGCTTCCTGAGGCATGTCTTCTCATGTGTCCCATCTACGCTTCCTCAATCAAATTTCCAGTACCCACCAGTTACTTAGTTAGGGTGGGAAAAAATTGGACATTGGCGCCAAATTATTTACTTATGGAGAAGGGTGGGCTTATAATTCTGCGAGGTCTAGTTATAGGAGTAATACAGAAGGGTTTGCCATAGTTGAATATAACTACAACTATAGTTGGGTTTATGTTTGGTCTTTTTAATCTTTTATTATATTTTTGCAATGTCTATAGTTATATCAAATTAAAAAAATTTTACTAAGAGTACTTGACATTAAAATTTGTAGAATATAATTTCTTTAGAAATATTTAAATTTACTAGAAGACAATTTTAAACAGATTATGAGTACTCTTTTGTCAATATTTTTATACCAATTAAACCCATGTTTAAAAAAATACATCATTATACCTTTAAAAACAAAACATAATAATCCTTATAATTTTTTTCTTTTATTCTTATACCAGTAACTCAAGTGAATATAGATAAATACTTTGTTATGAAGACTGATTTAATTAAGGAAATAAAAGTTTGAAGACTAATTCAATTTGGTTATTAAAATCTGTCGAGAATTAAAGCATTCAACTAAATTTTTTTTATGAATTAGCTTTGTGGTATTATTCATTAAGTTAACTATAGGAAGACTGGGCTTATCGGGACAAGTTCAATTAATTATACTATGTAACATAAAAAAAATATTATATTTTTTAGAAATTCGGTGAATAACTTGTAAATTAATATTAAACTTATAAAGCTTATTTATACAAAATAATGTACATTCACATCAATTTAATCTTTTGGACGTAATTCATCATAATTACTGAACAAAGATAAAAGCACGAGCAATTATACAATAGCCACAATCATAGTTATTAGAACCGAACCGGTGATCAAACCGATCAATCTACTAGGTCGCTGAATTATTGGTTCAACCGGTGGGTCACTGGTTTAACCGATTGACCCGGTCCTATATAAATAAAAAATAAAAAATAGTAAAAATTTAAAACTAAAATTTAAAATATATATTTTCACTAATATTTTAAGAATATCTAGCTATTCTAAAACAATATAGAACAAGAACAATAAGTATTTTGTTAATTTTATTCTACCATAAATATTTTTTTATACTAAAATAACTATTATTTTCAAATTTTAATAATTTATTATTTAGTTTATATTTATTACACTATTATATATTACAAGTATTTATTAAAAATAATATTACTATCTTATATAATTATGAAAAGGAAAAATAAGTGACTTTATAATTATTTTTAAATAAAAATATAATTAATTTAAAAATGAGTGAGTTTATAAGTAAAATTAAAATAAATTAAATAGAAGTAAACTTATTGATGAAAGATATATATATATATATATATATATATATATATATATATATATATATATTATAATTTGCATATTTATTATTGAAAAACAGGATAGTTCGTTGGAAAGGAAAGGTTTTGATCTCACAGAAGATAGTGGTTTAAACCCCATGTCACACATTTTGGATAATTTTGACTTTCAAGCGGTTCGGTTCGATCGGTCTTATCGAGATTGACCGGTTTTTACCGGTTAACTCTGGATTTGGCCGGTTCGTTTCAGTTCCGTACCTTATACGGTCTAAATGTCTGACTATACCGGTATTAGATCCGGTTCTTCAATTTTTTAGTCGAACCGACTGGTCCAGTCTGATTTTAATAACTATGACCACAATAAAAAAGCCTTCTGAAATTGATATCTTTATCAGTTCTTATTGATTTGTTTGTTTTTCTACTATCTATATATATTAGATAATAGACTTTAAAATTTAGTACATTCAATCTAAACAGATAAATTTATTCATATAGACTGGTGTGAATTATTAATATTAGACTTTATATTCTTTAAATCATTATTATCGATTTATGGTACACAATTATATTAACTTATTATCTTAGAAATTCCATTGTTACTATCAATGGAAAAATTGTTGATAACTCATATACGATTTATATGTATGTGTTTTAATTGAAAAACAAATAGTAAGATACTTGCATGCGATTTTGATTATATTATAGAAATGCAAAATATTATGGATTTTTTCATAAGTTGCTAAACGACAAACTTACAAAAGCAACTTGGGTTTTATAAATACCATTTAAATGATATCTCTGTCTACACCTCAAACACATAAATATGTAACTCATGTCCACATACATGGGAGATGTGAATAATGCCTACTTTCGGATCATGTTATACTTTCATATCCTTAACCTCTTCTGCCAATATAACAAGCTACGCGTCTCTTGATGGTCTACCGCACACATGGGAATGAGTGAAATTGGGAATTCATAGAATGTAGACATTATGTTCACATCCGAAACTAGAAGGATAACGGTTTCAGTATGCTTTCCAGTAAGTTGAAGAGGGAGCGGTCGACGGTAAATACAAGTTATCTTTGGCGGATGTCCACCACTATTTTGGCAAGCTCCAATGCTGAAAATAATTTGGTCAAAAGAAAATTTAATAATTAAAAATTTTTTGAAGGGTATCTTAGAAAATACTAACTAATAAAAAAATAATTTATTAAAGGCTATGTCAGTAAGCAAAATTTAATAACAAAAATTAAAATTTTCGCTATAGGCTATTTTTGTAAAAAATAATTTACTTTTCTTGAAAAAAGTTAAAGTTAACATTAGTTAATACAAAAAAATTTTAAAATAACTTACAGAGGAGATTTTTTGAAAGTTAAAATAGAGGAAAATATGTATTTTGCTTATGGAGGAGATGATAGTGTCATTTTAGTCACAGTCAACGAAGAGAAGTAGAATTGCCTCATCAGAATATTATATAAAAAAAGGGCAAAGGCTTTATTTCAAAGGATAACTACCACTTCCTAAAATTTAATAGAAAATGAACATAAAAATTAGTTGTTATAATGCATAAATTCACTTCCTAGTCTTACACTGAGGGAGAAATAATGAAATTAACGTCAACACAACCTACTTGTCACTTTTTTTTTGTGGTCCCCATTTCACCTCCCATGCACAACCATATATAGGAATGCACCCTCATGGTCATGGTCTTGCCTTCTCAATTCAAAATTTAAGCTTTCCCAAATATGCACGCTGTGCACGGTTCTCTCAACCATACAAGATTAACACCTCGTCTAAGGCATCCACAAGTGATCACGACGGTGCCGTGACTAGACCACGATTAAAAGTGTGTGGTGCACAAGTTCTTTCTTACGTCATGGATCTCATCTCATTTTATGCACTGGGATTGGGTGGCATTGGAAAAATTGTACCAAACCATGTACGGACTAAGGCGGAGACTTGTCAGTCAATGCGTTTATTTCATATCCGAATAAGGAGTGTGGTTTAAAAGCTCACGCATTCCCATGTTTAATAAGGTATTGAGAGTTGCCACAATAGGGTTTGTTTAGTACATTAAGGGTTACATTTCTTCAATCCTTGACAAACCCTATTTAACGATCTCGATCCCAATTTTGGAGCCTCAATCTATTACACATTTAGAAAGGCTCCTTTAATTTTATATATAACTTGCTATGGTCTATGAAATTAATTATTTTAGCATGACGAGTAAAGTAAAAACGTACTGTGTACTCTCCTTCAATTTTATATGTAACTTATATTAAAGCATAACAGATTGATTCACTCCCGTAAGTGTGTCACCCGTAATAGTTAATTTCTGTCTATTTTACATTCTCAAATAGTTTTTGAGTATTTTTGTTATCAGCAATAAACAAATATAACCACAACATGTTTGATGAGGTTCTTATGGATATTACACCAATTTTCTACCACTCCTTTCACACAAGAAAGGATTCTGATTTTGTAATATAAACACAAATTATTAGGACTCCTCCTGTATCTATCTTAAGAATTTTATTCTCTTAAAAAATGTTAACAATAAAAATAGGTGTATCGAAAAAAGTATAATAATTTCATCAGGATGTTCGTTTGATACTCTTTTAATATTAAAATTAACTCGTTCTTTATAGAAAGAAGAAATTAAATCAACTTGAAAAAATTTTATACTAACAAATAATAATAATAATAATAATAATAATAATAATAATAATAATAATAATAGTAATAATAATTCATCTACTTAATAAAGTAGCGTTCTACGTTTCAAGAAAATTATATGAGGTAAAGAAAATATTTATTTTTTCCCCTTTTTTTTTCCTCTCATTATTACATGAGATACACTTTCTCTATTTTATAGGAAGGTGTGCAAATAAGAATTCCAGTATAATATACTCTCATAACGTGATCAGAAGAAAAAAACAAATTACAAAATCATGTAAGGATGTAGCGATCTCTCTACAAAAAAGAATTGGTTTTATTCTATAAATACTGTCAAAAAATTTTGTTAACCTTTTTAATGAAGATTGGTGTTATTGTTAATATACTGAGTTTGAACGAAGAAAACAGTGAATTAGTAACCCTACCTATTAAGTTCGATCATTGGTTCTATTCTTATGACCATGTTTGTCGTGCTCGGTGATGAAAAAATCATAATGATTATATCTGAATGAATATATTTGACTCTATTACGATATTGTTTTTTTGGCGACTGAAATTAAAGACAAAATTATTTTTGGTAAATATTTGTATAAAAAGTTATGTTGTTCAATTTCATGTGTATATGCATGTATTGGGTTAAATTTAATTTAGTATCCATAGAAAAAAAAACAGTGCTGATAATTTTCGTCTTAATTTTTTTTTTTGTGAATGTTCCTCGTGAAATTAGTCAATCAGATCATTGCTGGACTGATGTTTAATTTTTTAAATAGAAGTAAAATTCTTCTTCTCAATCAATAATTACTTCAGATAAGAAAAGTGTTACTACTTATCCACTAAATAAATAAAATTTTTATACTACATCTAATTATATACGTTTTTAGTTTCAAATTAAAATTTATTATTTTCAATTAATAAATTTTAAATTTTTTTAAAGTCAAAAAGAAATTCTAATTTATTGACCACCTAGTTAGGTTCCCATAGCTTGGTCTTGAGTCTAGCCCTACGAAGCACGAAACAAGACAAGTGGAAAGAAACTCTTCCCCTGGTGTACATATAAAATTTGGCAGCCCGTTCTCTTCACGTCATCTCTCTGTAGGAACGGAGCAACTATAAATTCCTTTAATTCCATCCTGGTAAGGGACATCAACCCGCACTAATCACGTGATCACACCTCCACATACGTAAAACTGAAAACGTACTGAATTATCAACTTATGTGGAACCCAACCCACCACTCCCCAAGCGTTGCTGAGGTTGCTGTCATTCAACACGTCTGGGGGCTCAAAGCTCAAGCAATACAACATGAAGGAGGTCCTTCCACACCTATAGTTCTACGTACACAACCAAGACTACCACAATGGCCGGACAAAACTCTGCGTCAGCTGTCAATTGTTGAACGCGAGCAAGGAGGTCAGTCTCTCTAACTTGAACCTATATGTTCTGTAATATTATTAAAATCCGAATGACATCGTATCCTATGTCCGCTTCTTTTTGAGACCCGACGGATTACATTCCTTTTCAAATGACAAGTCTCTGCTTCGTACCGGAGCGTGACTGGAGTAAGGTCGCCATATGGACTAGCCGACAGACTTCTCTAAGACTACTTTGCAAGGAGATAAACCGTCCACCACCGATTTTTAAGTCACAGCTAAGGGAACTCACGGATAGGGAACTAGTCCAAAGGTTTCTCATCTCCGTCCCACTAGGTCCTGGTACCCCGGAGATGACCGCAACGGGGAGATACTCTACCGACCAACACTTGGCACGTGAGGATGCCGCCGCGGCTATGATCACGAAGCTGCTCAACCTTTATGGAAAACACATCGACGACTACAATCATGATTTGCAGGACGAGGCCACAACGGTCATCGAAAGGCTCCAACAAGAACTAGATAGCTTGAGGTCCCGATATGAAAGGATGAGGTCAGCTTACAAGCATCATCGGCGTCTCCTTCAACGTGAGTTTCCCTCCGATTCCGAATCCGACGCGGTTTAGTGTTGTGGGGCGCATGCCCTGCTCATGAACCACATGCGAAGCCAGAATATTGCGTGCAGTAGGGGTGTTCAAAACCGATCCGGACCAATCTAAACCGACCAACCGAACAAAAAAAACTGAAAACCGAAAAAATAGAAAATCGAAAAAACCGAAAAAAAATACATTTTGCTGTTTTTATTGCAGTTTAGTTCGGTTTTCGGTTCTGACAATGAAAACCCTAACCGAACCGAACCGAACCGGTATGTTAAAAAAATCATAAAAAACCAAACCCCCCTCCCCCGACCCCACCCCCAGACGTGACTCTTGAATTGTGACCTAACCCCCCACCCCCAAATGCAAACCTAGCTCTAGCTGCTCTCTTCTCTCAGTCTCACACTCTCGCTCTTTGCACTAGAGTCTCGAGTAGGAAGCCCTTCCTCCCATCACTTGGCAGCGCCGCCGAAGACTTCTTCCCAGCGAGCACTGACCCAGCAGCTTTCTTCCCAGCAGCGCCGAAGCCGAAGCCTTCTTCCCAGCGAGAACCGACCCAGCAGCGCCGAAGCCTTCTTCCCACTGAGCCACCTAGCACAGCACCACCCAGCAGTGTTTTCGGCCACCCACAACACAGCACAACACAGCACAGCACCGACTACCAAGCCACCCAACCATCGATTCAAGTGAGACATGGAGCCCGACCCTCTGAGTCAGGTATGTAATTAAGTAATTTGACTAATTTCTGTTCAATAATCATTGTTCAGTGATTCATTGTTGCTGGCTGTTGTTAACTTGTTATTGTTTTATTTGTTTCTCATTGTTTAGGAAAATTTATTGTTTTATTTGTTTTATTGTTTTACTTGTTATTGATTCACTGATTATTTGATTTCATTGTTGCTAGTTGTTGTTTTCTTGCTGGTTCAGTGTTCATTATTTTATTTGTTGTTTATTGTTTAGGGAAATTGCTTCTGATTGTTAGTTCACTTATCATTGTTTAATTTATTTGTTATTCTGTTTTTAATCTATTTGTTGTTATGTTTTTGCTCTTGAATTATTAGACCAAAGAAATTAGATTGATAGATAAAAATGATAGTAAAAAATGATAGTTTGTCCTGTTTGTTATAACCCTTGTAGCTTTGGTTACGATGTATTAGGAAAAAATATGCATGCACGCTTCCCCTTTCCCTGTATTGGAAGATATCACTGGATCACAACATGCACAAAAATGATATCACTGTATTGTTGCTACGTGCTGTTTACTGGTGGGTGCATTGTTGATTTGATGAATTATTTTATTGTTGGTTTTGTTGCTGGCTTGCTGTCTTACTGGTTGCTGTTTATTGTTGGTAATTTGCTGGTTGCTGTTTATTGCTGGTTGCTGAATTATTTTATTGTTGTTCTGTTTATTGTTGGTAATTTGGTATTACTGGTTATTGAATTATTGTTCAGTGTATTGAGATCAGTGTATTGTTCAGTTTATTGTTGATAATTTGGTATTGCTGGATTGCTGGTTATTGATTTATTTTTTAGTTTATTGCTTGATGCTGGTTATTGATTTATTGTTGAATGTTGATAACTTGGTAATTGGTATTGCTGGATTGCTGCTGGTTTATTGTATTGCTGGATTGCTGCTGGTTTATGGTATTGCTTGATTTATTGTATTTACCCTGTTGTGCTATATATATATTTTGGTCTTTTCTGATTGCTGGTTCACTGATCATTATTTAATTTATTTGTTGTTCTGTTTAAGGAAATTTATTTGCTAGTTCACTGATCATTGTCACCTCTTAATTTGAGCAGATTTGAAGGTTTTTTTATGACAGTTCCATTGATGGAGTTATCAAGGAGAGTTTTACGGAATAGTTTGTCTTGTTTGTTACACTTGTAGCTTTGGTTATAATGAACTAGGAAAGAATATGCATGAATATAAATATCTTTATAAGAATGGAATAGTTTGTCCTATTTGTTATATAACACTTGTAGCTTTGGTTATGATGTACTAGGAAAGAATATGCATGAATATAAATATCTTGATAAGAATGGGATGGATTGTCAATTCTTTGAATCAGTGATTGATTTCTTATTTTAAACTCAGTGACTTTGAGATCATGGGGAAAAAACTCTAAAGGTGGCTTCAAGACTTTCCTTTTGTTGAAAATTATAGTTGCATTAGTAAAATGATCACAATTCACAAATAGGTAGAAAAGGATGAAGAGGCAACATTTTTAAAAACCGAACAAACCGAACCGAACCAAACCGATTTTAATTGGTTTGGTTTGGTTCGGATGGCCTCAATAAAAAAACCGAACCAAACCGAACCGCAGTTTAATTAAACGATTGGATCGGATGACTTTTCTCTCAAAAACCGAACCAAACCACACCGCGAACACCCCTAGCGTGCGGCCTCCTTGGAAATTATGCTTTCTTCTTATCTAATAGACATCTCTTAGTTTAGGTTGACCTTGTTACCGTAAGCTGTGTTGCGTCAGCTGCAACTTTCTCTTTCTATGACTAATGTTTCGTTGTATGTGAAGCCTAATAGAACCGTATGCATAATGTTACATAGAAATAGTGCATCTCATTTTCTAAAGATGTTTGTTACTGTACGATGATAAATTTATATGTACCGATACGTTTAAAATATGGATCAATAATAACAAGTCATGTGGAATTTATTTTCCACATCAGCATTTAATTTATTTTGTTTAAAATATATATTATATCACCACTTTTACTAAAACACCCTTTTAATTAAATAAAAATAAAAAATATCTTTTATTTAATTTTATAAAAAAGTCTTAAACATCTTTACTCTATTTGATTAGACAAAAATACCTTTCTAAATCAATCAAATTTTAGAATTCATCCTATCCTAATTTTATATTTTTAAATAATTTAAACAACAAAACAAAAATATATCTAAAAAACAAATAAAAAATAAAAAATTGTTTGTGAAATCTGGGTTTCAGAGACCTCTTCATCTTCTCAAGTTCTTCACTCCTCTTTGTGTCTCTCTCTCCCCCTGGAGCTCGGTCTCTCTCATCTCTCTCATCTCTCTCACCGTGACATCACCGTTGCTCTCTGTGTCGTTATCGTCTTGCACATAGTCGGGCGCCTTCGTTGCGCTCTTCGTCGCCGGCGGCAGAAGCAGCAGGTCTTGGGGCTCGTCGTCTTCTTGCTTCGAGTCTCACCGTCAGCCTCCTTCGCGCAATCAGAAGATGCTTCATGATTTGGTGAGTTCTAACAAAGGTAGGATTTTATTGTTCCAAGTCAGTTGAAATATGAAACCGTGACGCTGATGTTTTCTTCCCTTTTGATTTGTGGGGTTTGTTCAAAACGGCGTCTTTCACCATCCCTTGTCCCAAGTGTCTCTCTTTTTCACATTTGGAGTTAGTAGTCCTTTGGCAGTAATCATGGAAATTGGAATGTGTTGGCTCCTAGCTTCTCATAGATGGCTACTTTTATGTGCTATACAGAGGAAATAGGATGGAGAGAAGTTGAAAAGCACCGCAATTCATTGTCTGTGCCGTCTTCGAGGTCAAGCTATTGATGAATCAGCTCATCGGCAAGTGGATGAAATTCTGGCTGAGCTTGCTTATGTGGGTGAAGAAAAAGAGGTTATTTTCGGAGAAATATTCAAAGAAAAATGCTTGAAAGCCCTTACCATTGGTGCAGGATTGGTCTTGTTTCAACAGGTATAGCAACTGCTCAAATAAAATAGTAAAAATCATCATAACAACTGCTCAAGTAAAATAGTAAAAAATCATCATAGTTCCCAGATTTTCATTGTATTCACAATGTAGACTGAAATTTGTGACAGATCACAGGGCAACCAAGTGTGCTTCAGTATGCTGGATCAATCCTTCAGGTATTATATAACACAAATTCATATGATCTATTTATTACTTGTCACTAGTGGAAGTTTGATGAAATTGTAACCGAATCCAATATGTAGAGTGCAGGATTCTCCATTGCATCTGATGCAACCTGAGTCTCTATTCTCCTTGGTTTTTTCAAGGTAGATTTTCCCCCTTATGTTTGCAATATCTGAATAACAATGTTAGCAAGGAAACTTTTTGTAAGTTTTATTAGTAAGATGTGGGTGAATGTTTTCCAAAAAATGCAAAATTGCTGGATTGGGCCAGAAGTTATTGTTCAAGCTATGTCAATTGTCATTTTTCCGTAACTCTTCTCTTGCTCTGTTACTGTGCAATGAGCCAATTGTATCTTCATGCTGTATCCATAAGTTTGTGTCTTAATGTTGCTTCTTTTGTTAAAACGGGAAAGAAATTTTTTTAATAGATTTGAAGTTTTAAAATATTAGAATTGTAGACTTTTGATTGGTACTCCCTTCAGTATTTTCTTTTTCAATTGATTGCATTTTGTCAAATGAGAGAGCCATGTTTGTCTATTCAAAAGTAGTTCATACTCTTTTGGAATCGGTTGTTGTTAAGAAGCAAACTCTTCTCATTTTCCCATCTATACAATGCAATGAGACACATTTTCAACAAGAGAAAAGGGAAAACAAAGAAAAATCATGTTACAACTTGTTCCCATTGTCCTTGTCCTTGTTTTTACTGCTCTTGCTTTCCCTTTTCTGTTTTCTTGCCAAATTTAAGAGCATCATCTCCTATCCAGTCAGTTTAATATGTTATGTTGCGACTTATTTGTTATGTTTGTGTTCTAGTTGATAAGCTCTAATCTGATAATTACATCAATAGCTGATTCTACGACTTGAATCTGTAACCTTGAAGTCACATGAAGACAAATCAATCAAAATACATCATTAATTGTAAAGATTTTACTGTTACAACTTCTTAAAGGTGGATTCATATGAGCCACTCACAAAAAATCTGTGGTGTGATTGATATGATGTGATATTTGATGGCTGGTCCAAAGTCTATAAAGGGTTTGTGATATAAAGTTTAGCTTTAGATAAAGAGACTCCAATTCCACGTTCCAAAAAATAAAAGGGAAACTCATTTTTCTCATCACAAATTTTGTAGGTCAATACCAAAGATTGTGACACTATTGTAATCAGAACACAATTAGGTCTCTTGGGGTGTTTGAGTCCTGTCTTAACTTTTGCAGTTGCGTTCAATGCAATGAGAGAAAGCATGGTTGGTTCACTTGGATTTTGCTACAATCTGCACCTCCACTTTCATAAGCCCAATTCAGCGCTGCCTGCAACTCAACATCGCTGCTTTGCGGATCAGCTATGCACCATTGCTCATATTCAGCAAACACCCTTTTTCTTTTCTTGCTCCTTAGTGGTGAATTTCAAATTCTGTTAGTGGTCATGTTCTGCTGTATCTGATACATCTTAATTTTAGATCCATTTCTGGCATTTGGAGAGCCATGAAACAAGCATCAAAATTGTGCGGAGGCTTAAGCATCTATAGAGCAGCCCTGCCACCCTCAACACAAGTAACTGTTGCCCCAACTCACTATGGTGTATTTGCTTATACGTAACAAGGTGATTTATATTTGTAAAATAATCCCAAACTCACAACATCTAAATATATATTCGTTAATGATCTGGTTCCATATTAGTAGCATTATTAAGTATAATGGCTTCCACAAAATATTCAATATTCACTGACAAAATGAAATAGCATAGACAAATGTCAAAGCTTTCACAAACTATAGAATATTAAGTATTAATTCCTAGGGAAAAAGTTAATATCTTCCCCTCCTTCCCTGTTTTCCTAGTTTCCAAAGTTTAAAATCTACTTTGCGACTTGCATTCATTCCACACAAAGATGTTGCTCTCCCTCAAGTACTACAGCCCTTTGCTCTTCCAGCTAGAGGGAATGATATAGAGAACAGGTGAAGATTTAAGACTTAATATACTCTTTTGCCTTCTGTTGTTAATTACTTGATTATGAATTGGGAATTGAAATATGTATGTTTAGATGACTTATTATTATCTTGCATTTTGGTTCTGGATTGTCTATTAATCTTTTTATGGTCACCTTGACAATGATGCTAAATTGCTAATTACTTGATATTTCCAGGAATGAATAGAATCCTGAATCTTGAAATTGGTCATAACACACAGGTCTTCAAATTCTAAATAACCTTAAGCTGCAGTTGTACTTCAGTTGATTTTTTAGTAACATAGCTGAATATTATCTTATTTGTAATATCTTCCATGGAGAGGACATTGGTTGCAAAGAGGTGAAAAGTATTACTGTCACCAATGACTTATAATCTCCATATGCAATGAAAAACATAGATTAAGTTTAATTATTGATCCTGCATGAACTATATTTAAAATACATATATTATTTTCTTGTAGAATGGTATGGAGAGGTGATACATAATTCAGTATTCAAACAACAGGTTTATTAGTGATTCTTAGATTATTTAGTTTGCTAGTACATAGAATATTGATGTATACCTCATGCTTTAAGATGATTAGACAACGTATCTACATTAATATTTATTCACTCTCAACCTTTGGTAAATATGCGCTATGCAGGACTAATCTTGGTTTTTGGGATGGTCATCGTAACTCTGAGATTAGAGTCATTCTTGCACGTGTATGGGAAAATAACACTGAACTTGATGAAATAGGGCTTGATGCTAAGGCCCAAAAGTTTCTTCTTCCTAACTTGTTTCAACATTGGCTGGAAATTTTCAGAAGGGTGGAAGAGCATCGGCTGGTGAAGGTCAACAGGGTGAGCGACCTCCAGAGTGCAATCACCAGTAGAAGTTTATCTATTATGATTTAT
The DNA here is from genome assembly GCF_059453495.1 of Arachis ipaensis. Classification (NCBI taxonomy): domain Eukaryota; kingdom Viridiplantae; phylum Streptophyta; class Magnoliopsida; order Fabales; family Fabaceae; genus Arachis; species Arachis ipaensis. Next base: position 52,762,518 of record NC_142436.1, read on the forward strand.
GCAGTAGCTGAAAGCTTTCTTGTTGGAGAATGTCCGTTGAAATAGTGGGGTTCATGCGGTTTTGTTTTATGATGCTTAATTCATTTTTCTCTTTTAAGGTCTTGGTAGTTTGAATTGTTGGTCTCCATTCTCCTATTTTCTCTACATATTTTGGAGAGAATGTTGTTATATAGTGTTAGGATGCTATGATTGTTATTGCTGGACTTTGTATTTGTGTCTCGTATACTTCAAATATATAGTGGGAGTTTGTGGTTTACTTGTTGCTATTGATTGTAAACCATTAAAGGATGTTCGCGATTTCTCTTCCTGTGGCATTGTCTCACCGCACCTTGCTTATTGGTGTTAAGTGTTCTTTATAAAATTTGAGAGCTTTGTGGAATTTTATTGTTTAAAAATGGGTTTGGACTTTAGAAATAATTTTTCATCAGTAATTTTTGACATAATCGATCAAAAATGGTGGAATGCATTAGGTTCTTGTGCAATCTAGAGATATTGATTCATTATGATGAGCTATCATGAAGACAGGCATGCTCAGATATCACATAACTTTCAAATTATAACTAATGAATACCCAAATCTATGCTAATACTTTTGACTAAAGATTTTGCCATCCATAATGACTTGCAAATAATAAAGTTGGATTTTGAATTAAATTACTCCAAATATGTTTATATTTATTAACAAAGGAAGCCTACATGAGTGAAGCACAAAGAAGTGCACTAAATGCTCTTCTCTTCCGAATTGGCGACCAGTCTAAAGACATAGTCCTTGCACTTGCCACAAATCGACCAGGTGATCTTGATTCAGCTGTGACAGATTGAATCGATGAGGTCTTGGAAATCCTGTTACCTGGGGAAGGAGAGCGCTTTAAACTTCTTAAGCTCTATTTGGACAAGTACATAGCCCAAGCCAGATCGAGGAAGTTGGGTTCAATTCAAACTACAGGAATGATTGTGGGGGTATGGGTGGCAACCTGGATGACAAACTACAGGAAGACGTATAGTTATACAATAAATGTAATTTTCTTTTGCTAAAAAAAAAATAGTACTTCATTTGCGAATGTGTATGGTTTTGTTGGTAACCTAAAATATTTATATTTTTTAGGTTAATGATGGTACAAGGATGCGACTTGCGTTGGATTTGATTCTAAGGCCCCACAACTTGATGCTGCATAATGTCATTGACTCTGCTACTAGGAATTACAATAAGTATAAACAAAAGGATTAAAACAAAAATTAAAAAATCGTAATTGTCATGTAGTCATGTTTAGTTTATATTAACTATTAAGAGTTGTTAGTTTCATCTCTTTTACTTAAAAAATTATTATGCACTATATTTTTTATGGACTCTTTTTGAAAATTAATGTTTCTATCTTTAGTTCAATTATAGTTGAATTTAGGTCAAGCTTAATTTTCACTCTTGCATTTCGATTCATTGAACCACTTCTGTGTTGTAAGCTGGACAAGTAATGGTTTTAATCAATGTTCTGAAAATCGGTTCGAATCGGTTGGTCGAATCGGTTGAACTGTGATCCGCTGCGAAAAACGACTTGGGCGGATGCTAAAATCGGTTTGAACCGGCCAGTCAAACCGATCAAACTGCGAACCGATAGGAAAAATGACTCGGACGGATGCTAAAATCGGCATTTTGAAAAACCAATATAAGACTGTCGAACCGGTCAAAAACCGGTCAATCGAACCGAACCGGGACCCGGCTGGTTTTCTGAATTTTTGCATAAATTAAAAAAGGCGCCGCTTGGATTGAAAAAAGACTTCATATATGCATTTTTAAAACTTTGAAACCCTAACCATTTTGATTGTCATTGTTTGTCATTCTTTTTTGCCCCTTTTTATTGTTTTTGTTGTCTACAGTGAATTTGAAGTGTCGCGAGTTTCACCCAAGTGATCATCTTATTAAATTAGAGCTTGTGAGTTTATGCTAATTTTGTAAAAGAGCTTATTTGGTTTATGTTTCTTTTGTTGAAAACTTTATATTCCTGGAGAATTTCTTTGTAAAGAGCATGATTTTGAAAACCGGATCGGACTGGCCGATCGAACCGGTCCAACCGAAAATCGCCAACAATTTCAATTCGGTTTAATAGGTAAAACTGGCAATTCAAAAAGCGCTCTGAAACCATTGAACTGGTCGAGAACCAGCCGGTCGGACCGAACCAGGACCCAACCGATTTTCACTTTTCTGCCAAAAACGTCACCTGGTGCACGAAATTGTGATCTCAGGTAACGGCGCTAGAAACTCTGTACGCACGTCTTAATAAATCGTTTTTCATTCACAACTTCGATACAACTAACCAGCAAGTGCACTGGGTCGTCCAAGTAATAAACCTTATGTGAGTAAGGGTCGATCCCACGGAGATTGTTGGTATGAAGCAAGCTATGGTCACCTTGTAGATCTCAGTCAGGCGGATATAAAATAGTTATGGAGTTTTTGAAATTATATAATAAAATAAGGATAGAAATACTTATGTAAATCATTGGTGAGAATTTCAGATAAGCGCATAGAGATGCATTTGTTCCTCTGAACCTCTGCTTTCCTGCTGTCTTCATCCAATCAATCTTACTCCTTTCCATGGCTGGCTTTCTGTAAGGGCATCACCGTTGTCAATGGCTACATCCCATCCTCTTGTGAAAATGGTCCAAATGCTCTGTTACGGCACGGCTAATCATCTGAGGTTCTCGATCATACTGGAATAGGATTCACCCTCCTTTTGCGTCTGTCACTATGCCCAGCACTCGCGAGTTTGAAGTTCGTCACAGTCATTCAATCCCAGAGTCCTACTCGGAATACCACAGACAAAGTTTAGACTTTCCAGACTCTCATGAATGCCGCCATCAATCTAGCTTATACCACGAAGATTCTGATTAAGAGATCCAAGAGATACTCATTCAATTGAAAGTAGAACGGAAGTGGTTGTCAGGCACGCGTTCATAGGGAATGATGATGATTGTCACGTTCATCACATTCAGGTTGAAGTGCGAATGAATATCTTAGAAGCAGAATAAGTTGAATTGAATAGAAAAACAGTAGTACTTTGCATTAATCTTTGAGGAACAGCAGAGCTCCACACCTTAATCTATGGAGTGTAGAAACTCTACCGTTGAAAATACATAAGTGAAAGGTCCAGGCATGGCCGAATGGCCAGCCCCCAAAACGTGATCACAGGATCAAAAATACAATCCAGGATGTCAAATACAATAGTAAAAAGTCCTATTTATACTAAACTAGTTACTAGGGTTTACAGAAGTAAGTAATTGATGCATAAATCCACTTTCGGAGCCCACTTGGTGTGTGCTTAGGCTGAGCTTGAATGTTACACGTGCAGAGGCTCTTCCTGGAGTTGAACGCCAGGTTGTAACGTATTTCTGGCGTTCAACTCTGGCTTATGACTTGTTTATGGCGTTTAACTCCAGACAGCAGCGTAGAACTGGTGTTCAACGCCCTTTTACATCGTCTAAACTCGGCCAAAGTATGGACTATTATACATTGCTAGAAAGCCCTGAATGTCTACTTTCCAACGCAATTAGAAGCGCGCCATTTTGAATTCTGTAGCTCCAGAAAATCCACTTTGAGTGCAGGGAGGTCAGAATCCAACAGCATCAGCAGTCCTTCTTCAACCTCTGAATCTGATTTTTGCTCAAGTCCCTCAATTTTAGCCAGAAAATACCTGAAATCACAGAAAAACACACAAACTCATAGTAAAGTTCAGAAATGTGAATTTAACATAAAAACTAATGAAAACATCCCTAAAAGTAACTAGATTCTACTAAAAACATACTAAAAACAATGCCAAAAAGTGTATAAATTATCCGCTCATCACAACACCAAACTTAAATTGTTGCTTGTCCCCAAGCAACTGAAAATCAAATAGGATAAAAAGAAGAGAATATACTATAAATTCCAAACTATAAATGAACATAGCTCCAATTAAATGAGCGGGACTTGTAGCTTTTTGCCTCTTGAATAGTTTTGGCATCTCACTTTATCCATTGAAGTTCAGAATGATTGGCATCTATAAGAACTCAGAGTTCAGATAGTGTTATTGATTCTCCTAGTTCAGTATGATGATTCTTAAACACAGGTATTTTATGAGTCTTGGCCGTGGCCCTAAGCACTTTGTTTTCCAGTATTACCACCGGATACATAAATGCCACAGACACATAATTGGGTGAACCTTTTCAGATTGTGACTCAGCTTTGCTAAAGTCCCCAATTAGAGGTGTCCAGGGTTCTTAAGCACACTCTTCTTTTGCTTTGGACCTTGACTTTAACCACTCAGTCTCAAGTTTTCACTTGACACCTTCACGCCACAAGCACATGGTTAGGGACAGCTTGGTTTAGCCGCTTAGGCCAGGATTTTATTCCTTTAGGCCCTCCTATCCACTGATGCTCAAAGCCTTGGGATCCTTTTTATTTACCCTTGCCTTTTGGTTTTAAGGGTTATTGGCTTTTTGCTCTTGCCTCTTGGTTTTAAGAGCTTTTGGCTTTTTCTGCTTGCATTTTCTTTTTATTTATTTTTTTTTCGCCTATATTTTTTTTTCTTTCTTTTTTTTTTTTATGCAAGCTTTGTTCTTTGCTGCTTTTTCTTGCTTCAAGAATCATTTTTATGATTTTTCAGATTATCAAGTAACATGTCTCCTTATCATCATTCTTTCAAGAGCCAACATATTTAACATTCTTAAACAACAATTTCAAAAGACATATGCACTGTTCAAGCATTCATTCAGAAAACAAGAAGCATTGTCACCACATCAATATAATCAAACTAAGTTCAAGGATAAATTCGAAACTCATGTACTTCTTGTTCTTTTGAATTAAAAATATTTTTCATTTAAGAGAGGTGATGGATTCGTATTCACTACTTTAAGGCATAGACACTTAATACTAATGATCATGTAATAAAGACACAAACGCAGATAAACACTTAGCATTAAGAAAACGAAAAACAGAAAATGTAAGAACAAGGAATGAGTCCACCTTAGTGATGGTGATGTTTCTTTCTTGAGGAACCAATGATGTCCTTGAGCTTTTCTATGTCTCTTCCTTGTCTTTGTTGCTCCTCCCTCATTGCTTTTTGATCTTCTCTTATTTCATGAAGGATGATGGAGTGCTCTTGATGTTCCACCCTTAATTGTCCCATGTTGGAACTTAATTCTCCTAGGGAGGTGTTGATTTACTCCCAATAGTTTTGTGGAGGAAAATGCATTTGAGGCATCTCCGGGATCTCATGGTGATGAGCTTCATGCGTCTCTTGAGATCCATGAATGGGCTCTCTTGCTTACTCCATCCTTTTCTTAGTGATGGGCTTCTCTTCCTCAATGGGAATGTCTTGACAAACCCCAATTTGACGGTTTGTTTTGTATTGATTTTTGGGGATTTTATCACCTTTTACCCATATTTATTCAAGAAATAGCATGGTTTTGTATATTCTCCTTTAATTGTGCTTGAATGTGAAAACATGCTTTTTTAGGACTCAAAATAGCTAAATTTAATTCACCTTGATTCTATTAGATGCCTTGATATGTTTGTTAAGTGATTTAAGGTTTAGGAGGCAAAGATTGGATCAAGGGAATGAAGAAAGAAAGCATGAAAAGTTGGAGAACTCATGAAGAAATGGAAGAACCGGAAAGCTGTCAAGCCGACCTCTTCGCACTTAATCGACCATAACTTGAGCTACCGAGGTCCAATACTTCGGTTTATAAATTTTAGGGGTTTGTACTAGTGACAAAAAACTTTTTGTATGAAAGGATTATTGTTTGGTTTAGAAACTATACTTTACAACGAGATTTTATTAGTGAATTTCTAAACCGTCAAAAACCTATTCATCAAAATGGCGCCGTTGCCGGGGAATTGCAATGGTGTTATGTTATTGGTTATTGTATATATGTGAATATTGTGAATATGTTTGCCTTTTGCTTCTTTGTTAGTTCTTACTAGTTTTTAGGGTTTAATTTTCTTGCTTCTTATTTGATTTTGTTTTCATTTTCCTCTTGCTATCATGAATTCTCACTTTGGCTATGAGTGTAGTTACAATTATGTTGTAGGTGATGAGGACTATAATGAGAATGTGTATCAAGGATGGGATAACCAAAGGTGGAAGGAGCCATATGCTTATGATCAATCCTCATGGCAACAACCCCCACCAATGCACTATGAAGAAGAGCCATTCTATGATGCATACCAATCCAATGGCTATGGTGACTCACCTTGTGATTTTCAAGAACCACCACCATATGCCTATGATCCATACCCTCAACATAACTCCCAACCATACTCACAAGCCCCTTCTTACCAACCATCTTCATATGACCCTAATCCATATCCATCCTACCAACAACCATATGAGCAATATGAACCACATATAGAGCCACCACCATTCCAACATCAATATTTTCAAGAGCCACCTCCTCCACATTATTACCAAGATGAACCACCTCCAATATATGAATACTACTTTCCACCACAACCTCCCATGGAAGAATACTCATATCCATTGATCCAAGAGCCACATGATCCTAATCATATTATCCAAGAGGAACAAGAGTCAAGGGATCGTCTCAAGGAAGCATTGGATCAATTTCAAGCAACCATGGAGTGTGTTGTGCAACAAGTGGAAAGAGTGGAAAACATAGAACCACCACAACTCTACCAAGAAGAACCACCTTCCTACTATGAACCCTCCCCCCAATTTAATGAAACCTTCCACCCACCCCAATCTCTAAGGGATGAAACCCTTGGTGTTCTTGTTCAAGGGCAAGAAGAGATGAAAAGGGATGTGCAAAATTTCATGGCCGCCTTGGATGCGGTAACAAATCAATTAGCCTCCCAATGCTTGAACACTCAAGGAACTCCCATGGCTACATGTGGAGGATCAAATGAAGAACATAGCATGAAGGAGAGATTGGAAACTCCGGTGGGAAATGAGGGAAGTTGCTTTGTATTGGAACAATTGGAGGAAGCTATAATTGTTGAAGAAGAGGAAGAATTGGTTGAAGACTTAGGAGATGCGGAACTTCCATGGGAAGCTAAAATCAAAGAAAATCCCTCCAAGAAGAGTAAATTTGATGTTGAGGAGGAATGTGCACAACCTCCAAGGCATATTCTATATGAAGACTTGGAGAGAATGAAGCAAGAATTGAGTCCCCTTGGTGATGAAGATCATGCATCCAATCTTCTTGGTGAAGAATCCTTTGAATTTGAAGAACCTTCTCCCAATGAGATAGAAAGCAATGTAGAGGTAGATTTCTCTCAACCTCCCATTTATGATTTGAGTGATGGGGAAGAGTTAGATGAAATTGATGAACAAAGGATTGGAAGTGAAGAAGCTTATGAAGAGGTGGAGATTAACAAGTAAGAACACAAGGGAGTAAAGCTTGCTAGCACATTGGAGATACCTCTCCCCAAGCCACCACCATCCATTCTTTCATTCAAGTGGGTAAATTCCTTATACTCAAGCTTTATTATTCCCCTTGAATATGGTTTGCTTGAGATGGATGGTCAACTTAGACATATTTGTGGCTTTAAAAGCAAAAAGGAAATGGCTAGTGGTTGGAAACATTATTCTAGGCTCATTATGGTTGCATGTTCAAAGCTTAATTGCACGGTTTGGTATAGAGCTAGATTGTTTGGGTCTAGGAGAATGTTTGGTCACTTTATTGAGAATTCTAAGGTCATGCCACCCAAATGGAATAATGATAATCAACTTGAAGATGGGTGTGGAAATAAGATATGGGATCTGGGAATATATGAGGATCAACTTTGGGAGCCCATGGTTTGTGAAAAACTCCATCAAGGCTTGAAGATATTAAAATTGAAGAATGGAGCTTATTGGAGATTCAAGCATTGGTGGATGTTCAAGGATAGCTTCAAGCACAAGCCACCTTGAGAGGAGCTCCCCATAAGTCCAACTTAAGGACAATAAACAAAAGTGCTAGGTGGGAGACAACCCACCATGGTAAAATTCTTTCATTTTCTCTTTTGTATATATTGGTAGAATTAGTTTAATTTCATGTTTTGTTTAGTTAGTTGAGTATGTTTGGTAGTTTAAGTATGTTAAATAAGGTTTTGTGGTGTTTTGGTAGCTGTTTGGAGGTTTGGAATGCATGGATTGGTGCAAAAACATAGAAAAAAAAAATTTTGAAAAACTCAGCACCATCCACGCGTACGCGTACATGGCACGTACGCGCACTTCCAGCATTTTCGACCATCCACACGCGCGCGCCATGCGTGCGTACGCGTGGATTGAGAAGTCCAACCTCCATACATTTTCCAGAGAGTTGTGCCTGCGCCGCGCCAACGTTGTGCCTTTCGCACAAACCAACTCGCGCACACGCGCACATGACGCATACGCGCCACTCTCGAAATAAGCCAACGACGCGCGCGCGCCATGTGTGTGTACGCGCGGATTTCTTTCTCCCATCCACTTTTCTTTTCTTCTCCTCTTTCCAATTCTTTCCTTCTCCTTTCTTCTTCCCTTCTCCTACCCCTCATCCAACACTTCCAAACACCATGGATAACCATTTATTTTAGTTAGTTAATTAGTTAGTTGGTTAGTTGATTAGCTAGTTTTAGTTTAGTTTTCATTTTATTTTCTCTCTTTTTATTATAAGTGTTGGAGTATTGACTTTGTTTACCATACATTGTTATATCCCTTATTGCCTAAATGCTATTTTAGCATGAATGTTTTTAGATAATCTTTGTTGGATTCTATGATTGAGGTTATATTTTGTTACTTGGTTTTGAGTTCTTCATGCTTACCTTTTGAAAAATACCAAGTGATGGGAATTGTCTTCGAGCTTATAACTCTTTTGAATTGCATGTTGTAGCTAGCCACCATGTGATTTGAACCGTATTCTTTGATTAGGCAATCTCTTGATTTGATGGATAATGTTGAGCATTTACCTTAATGCATTGTATTTCATGATTATATCCATCCATATGTTTGACTTGAATGCTTTCATGCTTCTCTAATGCTTGTCTTACCTTACAAGCTTACTTAAAGCATCTCAAGCACACTAGGATAAGTGAAGTGCATGCTTCTTTTGTGACATAGCTTTTATGCTAATGTGTATTCTAAACCGCGCAATTTAGAATTCACACACCTAATATTTCTTAACGTCACACTAATTCACTCACCTCATTCTAGTGATTTACCTCATTCCAACAATGTATGCTTCCTTGCTTTTATATCTTCTCATCTTATGGTGTTGTATTTTTGTTTTTCATAATGAATGCACCACAAGCAACCATGGAAGCGGAAGAAAGAACACATAGCAATCCGGAGAGTCGCCGTACCCCCTTGCTCATCTTTGAGTGCACCGAGGACGGTGCAAACTTTTAAGTGTGGGGAGGTCGTCCGACCGGTCGGCAATTTTGGGTGACAAATTTCTAATCCCAACACTTTTGCATTTCATTTTAGGTTTTTTGGATTTTTGTTGCATTTTCCTATTTTTGCATATATATACACAATAAGCTTAGTCAAAATAATGAAATTTTCCAAGGATTTCTATCTATAGGGCACCAATTGATTTGAGTGGAAAACTTTTCATAGAACTTGCTTGAATTATATATTTTGTGGAACATGATTTATGAGCTAAGAACACAAGCTTGTGAGATTTGAGCCTAACGGTGTGGTTACATCTTATAACCACTTATTTTTCCTTCTTGTGTGCATTATTCTCTTTCTATGATTGTAATCTTTGATTTGTTTGATTCTTTATGTCCATTATTTTGTGTATTCATGCATTTATGTGATTGAGGCCATCATTTCATTTAGCTCACTTACCCAAATAGCCTACCTTTTATCTTCCTTTGTTAGCCAAATTTGAGCCTACGCTTTAACCCATTTATTCTTTAATTTAGCACATTACTAGCCTTAAAGCGAAAAACAATAAATGTCCTTAATTTGGATCTCTGATTAGCTTAGGCTAGTGTGTGTGAGTATCATTCAAGTGTGAGAACCTTGGGACATTGGGTGAATAAAAGGGTAGTTTTATAATGTTATTGGAAATATTGGGAATTGGGTACACACTCATGTATTGATTAAATGTATAGACCTTATGCATTGATGTTCTTGTGTATAGTTTGAAAGAAAAAGAAAAAAATGAAAAGAAAAAGAAATAAAAGTGAAAAAGAAAAAAAAAGAAAAGAAAAGAAAAAAAAATGTATATAGAAAAAGAAAGAAAAAAAAAGAAGAGCAATAAAGGGGACAAAATGCCCCAAAATGAAGCTCAATAAGAATCAATGCATAAGTGTTGTGGAATGAAAAGAAAATGCATGAGTATGTGAAAAAGTGAGGAATGGGTAGTTAGATTAGTACTTAATTGTATAGGATGTCATAGGTTAGGTGGGAAGTTTAAGCTTATCAAAGATTCAAATTTCAAGCTCACTTGACCAAATATGCATCCTACCTTGACCCTAGCCCCACTACAACCAATGAAAAGACCTCATGATACTTGTATGCATGCATGAAATAAATGTTGATTGTTAGAAAAAAAACAAAGCTTGGAAAGCATGAAATAGAGGATAATTGAATGAATCAACCCTAAACACTTGAGCGAATAGAGTGCAAACACATCCGGTGAGGGTTCGATGCTCAATTACATGTTTTCACCTATGATCATCATTCTTCATGCAAGTTTGTAAAAATATTTAATAACTCAATTCAATTGTGGATTAGACTTGCTAGTCCTTAGCCCTTGTGCATATATGTTTCTTGGGAATTGATTTATTTTGACCAAGCACTTGCATTCATTTAGATAGTTGCATATAGGTAGATTGCATTTAGTTAGTTTCCATTGAATAAATGCCATACCCTTACTTCATTCTTGGTTTAAGCATGAGGACATGCTTGGTTTAAGTGTGGGGAGGTTGACAAACCCCAATTTGACGGTTTGTTTTGTATTGATTTTTGGGGATTTTATCACCTTTTACCCATATTTATTCAAGAAATAGCATGGTTTTGTATATTCTCCTTTAATTGTGCTTGAATGTGAAAACATGCTTTTTTAGGACTCAAAATAGCTAAATTTAATTCACCTTGATTCTATTAGATGCCTTGATATGTTTGTTAAGTGATTTAAGGTTTAGGAGGCAAAGATTGGATCAAGGGAATGAAGAAAGAAAGCATGAAAAGTTGGAGAACTCATGAAGAAATGGAAGAACCGGAAAGCTGTCAAGCCGACCTCTTCGCACTTAATCGACCATAACTTGAGCTACCGAGGTCCAATACTTCGGTTTATAAATTTTAGGGGTTTGTACTAGTGACAAACAACTTTTTGTATGAAAGGATTATTGTTTGGTTTAGAAACTATACTTTACAACGAGATTTTATTAGTGAATTTCTAAACCGTCAAAAACCTATTCATCATGTCTCCTTCTATGAAAGCTCCAGCTGAGTAACATAGATGGAAAATAAGATGAGGAAAAGCCAGCCTTGCCCCAGGAGAGGGCTTTTCGGCTATTTTGTAGAATTCAAGGGAGATGACTTCATGAACTTCTACTTCCTCTCCAATCATGATGCTATGGATCATGATGGCTCGATCCACAGTAACTTCAGATCGGTTGCTAGTCGGGATGATGGAGCGTTGGATGAACTCCAACCATCCTCTAGCCACAGGCTTGAGGTCCAGTCTTCTTAATTGAACCGGCTTGCCTTTGGAGTCAATCTTCCATTGAGCTCCTTCCACACATATGTCCATGAGGACTTGGTCCAACCTTTGATTAAAGTTGACCCTTCTAGTGTAGGGGCGTGCATCTCCTTGCATCATAGGCAAGTTAAACGCCAACCTCACATTTTCCGGACTAAAATCTAAGTATTTTCCCCGAACCATTGTAATATAATTCTTTGGGTTTGGGTTCTTACTTTGATCATGGTTCCTAGTGATCCATGCATTGGCATAGAACTCTTGAACCATTAGGATGCCAACTTGTTGGATGGGGTTTGTTAGAACTTCCCAACCTCTTCTTTGGATTTCATGTCGGATCTCCGGATACTCATTCTTCTTGAGCTTGAAAGGGACCTCGGGGATCACTTTCTTCTTGGCCACAACATCATAGAAGTGGTCTTGATGAGCTTTGGAGATGAATCTTTCCATCTCCCATGACTCGGAGGTGGAAGCTTTTGTCTTTTCTTTCCCTTTTCTAGAGGATTCTCCGGTCTTAGGTGCCATCAATGGTAATGGAAAAACAAAAAGCTTATGCTTTTACCACACCAAACTTAAAATATTGCTCGCCCTCGAGCAAGAGAAGAAAGAAGAGATAAAGAAGAGGAAGAAATGGAGGAGAGGGAGAGAGAGATGTGTTTCGGCCAAGAAGGGGAAGAGAGAGTTGTGTTGTGTGAAAATGAGGAGGAATGGAGGGCTATATATAGGGAAGGGAGGGGGGGTAAGGTTTCGGCCAGATAGGGTGGGTTTGATTTTGAATTTTGAAGGTAGGTGGTGTTTATGAGGTAGGTTTATGGGGAAGAGTGGATGGATGTGAGTGGTGAAGTGGTGATAGGGAAGAGAGATTGAGGTGATTGGTGAGGAGTTTTAGGGAAGAGTGTTTATGGGATTGTGTGAAAGAGGGGTGAGAAGAAGTGAGTGGAGGTAGGTGGGGATCCTGTAGGGTCCATAGATTCTGAGGTGTTTAAGGATTTACAACCTTGCACCAAATTAGGCATGCAAAATGCCCTTGCACACAACTCTGGGCGTTTAGTGCCAGATTGGTGCTTGTTCTGGGCGTTGAATGCCCATTTGTTGCCCATTTCTGGCGTTGAACGCCAGAACCATGCTTGTTCTGGGCGTTCAGCGCCAACTCTTCTCCAGGGTGCAATTCTGGCGTTCAGCGCCAGAACCATGCTCTGTTCTAGCGTTGAACGCCAGCCAGATGCTTCTTACTGGCGTTTAAACGCCAGTAAGGCCTTCCTCCAGGGTGTGATTTTTCTTCTGCTGTTTTTGATTCCGTTTTCAATTTTTATATTTATTTTGTGACTCCACATGATCATGAACCTAATAAAACATAAAAGAACAAGAAAAATAGAATTAGATAAATAAAAATTGGGTTGCCTCCCAACAAGCGCTTCTTTAATGTCAATAACTTGACAGTGGGCTCTCATGGAGCCTCACAGATGTTCAGAGCATTGTTAAGACTTTCCAACACCAAACTTAGAGTCTGACTGTGGGGGCTCTGGTTGACACTGTTTTGAGAGAAGCTTTTTATGCTTCCTCTTCATGTTTACAGAAGGGTAACCTTGAGTTGTAAACACAAGGGAGTCCTCATTCAATTGAAGGACTAATTCACCTCTATCAACATCAATCACAGCTCTTGCTGTGGCTAGGAAAGGTCTTCCAAGGATGATGGATTTATCCTCATCCTTCCCAGTATCAAGGACTATGAAATCAGCAGGGATGTAAAGGCCTTCAACCTTTACTAACACGTCCTCTACTTGTCCATAAGCCTGTTTTCTTGAATTGTCTGCCATCTCTAATGAGATTTTAGCAGCTTGCACCCCATAGATTCCCAGTTTCTCTATTATAGAGAGGGACATGAGGTTTATCCCTGAACCAAGGTCACACAGAGCCTTTTCAAAGATCATGTTGCCTATGGTGCAAGGTATTACAAACTTTCCAGGATCCTGTTTCTTCTGAGGCAATGTCAGTTGATCCAGATCACTTAGTTCATTGGTGAACAAGGGAGGTTCATCTTCCCAAGTCTCAATACCAAATAATTTGGCATTCAGCTTCATGATTAAACCAAGGTACTTGGTAACTTGCTCTTCAGTAACATCCTCATTCTCTTCAGAAGAGGAATACTCATCAGAGCTCATGAAGAGCATAAGGAGGTTTAATGGAATCTCTATGGTCTCTAGATGAGTCTCAGATTCCTTTGGTTCCTCAGAGGGAAACTCCTTATTGATCACTGGACGTCCCAGGAGGTCTTCCTCACTGGGATTCATGTCCTCAACCTCCCTTACAGGTTCAGCCATGGTGGTTATGTCAATGGCCTTGCACTCTCCTTTTGGATTTTCTTCTGTATTGCTTGGGAGAGTACTAGGAGGGATTTCAGTGATCCTTTTACTCAGCTGGCCCACTTGTGCTTCCAAATTTCTAATGGAGGATCTTGTTTCATTCATGAAACTCACAGTGGCCTTAGATAGATCAGAGACTAAATTTGCTAAGCTAGATGGATTCTGCTCAGAATTCTCTGTCTGTTGCTGAGTGGATGATGGAAAAGGTTTACTATTGTTAAACCTATTTCTTCCACCATTATTAAAGCCTTGTTGAGGCTTTTGTTGATCCTTCCATGAGAAATTTGGATGATGTCTCCATGATGGATTATACGTGTTTCCATAAGGTTCACCCATATAATTTACCTCTGCTATTGCAAGGTTTTCAGGATCATAAGCTTCTTCCTCAGAAGATGCCTCTTGAGTACTGTTGGATGCAACTTGCATTCCATTCAGACTCTGAGAAATCATATTGACTTGCTGAGTCAATATTTTATTCTAAGCCAATATGGCATTTAGAGTATCAATTTCAATAACTCCCTTCTTCTGAGGCGTCCCATTGCTCACAGGATTCCTCTCAGAAGTGTACATGAACTGGTTATTAGCAACCATGTCAATGAGTTCTTGAGCTTCTGCAGGCGTTTTCTTTAAGTGAATGGATCCACCTGCAGAGGTATCCAATGACATTTTAGCTAATTCAGACAGACCATCATAGAATATGTCCAAGATGGTCCATTCTGAAAGCATGTCAGAAGGACACTTTTTAGTCAGTCCTTTGTATCTCTCCCAAGCTTCATAGATGGATTCACCTTCTTTCTATCTGAAGGTCTGAACATCCACTCTAAGCTTACTCAGCTTTTGAGGAGGATAGAACTTGGCTAAGAAAGCCTTGACCAGCTTATCCCAAGAGTTCAGGCTATCCTTAGGTTGAGAGTCCAACCATACTCTAGCTCTGTCTCTTACAGCAAAAGGGAAAAGCATGAGCCTGTAGACTTCAGGATCTACTCCATTAGTCTTAACAGTATCACATATCTGCAAGAATTCAGTTAAGAACTGAAAAGGATCTTCAGATGGAAGTCCATGAAACTTGCAGTTCTGCTGCATCAGAGAAACTAATTGAGGTTTCAGCTCAAAATTGTTTGCTCCAATGGCAGGAATGGAGATGCTTCTTCCATGTAAATTGGAATTAGGTGCAGTAAAGTCACCAAGCATCCTCCTTGCATTATTATTATTTTCGGCTGCCATCTCCTCTTCCTGTTCGAAAATTTCTGTAAGGTTATCTCTGGATTGTTGTAATTTAGCTTCTCTTAGTTTCCTTTTCAGAGTCCTTTCAGGTTCTGGATCTGCTTCAACAAGAATATTCTTGTCTTTGCTCCTGCTCATATGAAAAAGAGGGACAGAAAAATAATAATAATAATAGGGATCCTTTTTACCACAGTATAGAGGTCCCTGTGTGAATAGAAGAAAAGAAGAAGAGAAAATCTGAACTCAGAGAGAGAGAGGGAGTTCGGATTTTTGGTGAGTGATGTGAGGAAGAGATGTTAGTAGATGAATAAACAGAAGGAGATGAGAGAGAAGGAGAATTTTCAAAAATTATTTTTGAAAAGAGTTAGTGATTTTCGAAAATAATTTTTTAAAAAAAGGTTAGTAATTTTTTGAAAATTAAAATAAAAAATTAAAATAATTAGTTAATTAAAAAGAAATTTTGAAAAAGAGGGAAGATATTTTCGAAAATTAGAGAGAGAGAGTTAGTTAGGTAGTTTTGAAAAAGATAAGAAACAAACAAAAAGTTAGTTAGTTAGTTGAAACAAATTTGAAAATCAATTTTGAGAAGATAAGAAAATAAGAAGTTAGAAAGGATATTTTAAAATCAAATTTTTGAAAAAGATATGATTTTGAAAAGGATAAGATAAAAAGATATTTTTGAAAAGATATGATTAAAATTAGTTTTGAAAAAGATTTGATTTTTAAAATCACAATTAATGACTTGATTCATAAGAAATCACAAGATATGATTTTAGAACTTAAAGTTTGAATCTTTCTTAACAAGCAAGTAACAAACTTGAAATTTTTGAATCAAAACATTAATTGATGATGTTATTTTCGAAAATTATGTGATAAAGATAAGAAAAAGATTTTTGAAAAATATTTTTAAAGTTTTCGAAAATAAATAAAAAAAATGAAAAAGGTTTGATTTTTGAAAAAGATTTTGAAAAAAATAAAATTTGAAAATTTGATTTGACTCATAAAAACAACTAGATTTTAAAAATTTTTGAAAAAGTCAATCCAAATTTTCGAAATTTATGAGAGAAAAAGGAAAAGATATTTTTTTTATTTTTGAATTTTTAATGATGAGAGAAAAAAATATGAAAAAGACTCAATGCATGAAAATTTTGGATCAAAATAATGAATGCATGCAAGAATGCTGTGAATGTCAAGATGAACACCAAGAACACTTTGAATGTCAAGATGAACATCAAGAACTTATTTTTGAAAATTTTATATGCAAAGAAAACATGCAAGACACCAAACTTAGAAATCTTTCATGTTTAGACTCTATGGATGCAAAAATGCATATGAGAAACAAGAAAAGATGCCAAACAAGAAAACATCAAGATCAAACAAGAAGACTTACTAAGAACAACTTGAAGATCATGAAGAACACTATGAATGCATGAATTTTTCGAAAAATGCAAGATGAACATGCAATTGACACCAAACTTTAAATCTGACTCAAGACTCAAACAAGAAATACAAAATATTTTTTGATTTTTATGATTTTATGATTTTTTGTATTTTCTTTTAATTTTTTCGAAAATTATTTTGAAAAAGAAAAATAAGAATTCCAAAATTTTTAATATGAATTTCAGGAATCTTATGATCTTTAGTCTAAAGCTCCAATCAGATGGTCAGGCATGGCTTAATAGCCAGTCAAGCTTTAGTATGTAACTCAAACATGACACGCCTGACATACCCTTTGGAAGCCCTTATCCAAAAGAATTAGATATGGCTTTACAGCCAGCCAGGCTTCAACATGCTTCATGAAACACTAGAATTCATTCTTAAAAATTATGAAGAAAAATATATTTTTGAAAACATTTTTTTTTTCAAAAACAGATGAGAAATTTTTGAAAGGTTTTTGAAAAATTTTTGAAAATAAAACAAAAAGAAAATTACCTAATATGAGCAACAAGATGAACTGTCAGTTGTCCAAACTCGAACAATCCCCGGCAACGGCGCCAAAAACTTGGTGCACGAAATTGTGATCTCAGGTAACGGCGCCAGAAACTCTGTACGCACGTCTTAATAAATCGTTTTTCATTCACAACTTCGATACAACTAACCAGCACTATCATCCAAGTAATAAACCTTACGTGAGTAAGGGTCGATCTCACGGAGATTGTTGGTATGAAGCAAGCTATGGTCACCTTGTAGATCTCAGCCAGGCGGATATAAAATAGTTATGGAGTTTTCGAAATTATATAAGAAAATAAGGATAGAAATACTTATGTAAATCATTGGTGAGAATTTCAGATAAGCGCATAGAGATGCATTCGTTCCTCTGAACCTCTGCTTTCCTGCTGTCTTCATCCAATCAATCTTACTTCTTTCCATGGCTGGCTTTCTGTAAGGGCATCACCGTTGTCAATGGCTACATCCCATCCTCTTGTGAAAATGGTCCAAATGCTTTGTCACGGCACGGCTAATCATCTGAGGTTCTCGATCATACTGGAATAGGATTCACCCTCCTTTTGCGTCTGTCACTACGCCCAGCACTCGCGAGTTTGAAGTTCGTCACAGCCATTCAATCCTAGAGTCCTACTCAGAATACCACAGACAAGGTTTAGACTTTCCGGACTCTCATGAATGCCGCCATCAATCTAGCTTATACCACGAAGATTCTGATTAAGAGATCCAAGAGATACTCATTCAATCGAAGGTAGAACGGAAGTGGTTGTCAGGCACGCGTTCATAGGGAATGATGATGATTGTCACGTTCATCACATTCAGGTTGAAGTGCGAATGAATATCTTAGAAGCGGAATAAGTTGAATTGAATAGAAAAACAGTAGTACTTTGCATTAATCTTTGAGGAACAGCAGAGCTCCACACCTTAATCTATGGAGTGTAGAAACTCTACCGTTGAAAATACATAAGTGAAAGGTCCAGGCATGGCCGAATGGCCAGCCCCCAAAACGTGATCACAGGATCAAAAATACAATCCAGGATGTCAAATACAATAGTAAAAAGTCCTATTTATACTAAACTAGTTACTAGGGTTTACAGAAGTAAGTAATTGATGCATAAATCCACTTTCGGAGCCCACTTGGTGTGTGCTTGGGCTGAGCTTGAATGTTACACGTGCAGAGGCTCTTCCTGGAGTTGAACGCCAGGTTGTAACGTATTTCTGGCGTTCAACTCTGGCTTGTGACTTGTTTATGGCGTTTAACTCCAGACAGCAGCGTAGAACTGGTGTTCAACGCCCTTTTACGTCGTCTAAACTCGGCCAAAGTATGGACTATTATCCATTGCTGGAAAGCCCTGAATGTCTACTTTCCAACGCAATTGGAAGCGCGTCATTTTGAGTTCTGTAGCTCTAGAAAATCCACTTTGAGTGCAGGGAGGTCAGAATCCAACAGCATCAGCAATCCTTCTTCAACCTCTGAATCTGATTTTTGCTCAAGTCCCTCAATTTCAGCCAGAAAATACCTGAAATCACAGAAAAACACACAAACTCATAGTAAAGTCCAAAAATGTGAATTTAACATAAAAACTAATGAAAACATCCCTAAAAGTAACTAGATTCTACTAAAAACATACTAAAAACAATGCCAAAAAGCGTATAAATTATCCGCTCATCATCACCATTTTGGTATTAGAGGAAAATGGAACCAGCCTTTCGGTCTCACGCATTTGCTTCCCTCTCTCAAACCCTAGCCTCATCACTCTCCTCTAAGCTGTGTCACCGCCACCGTCCTACCGCCGCCGTCGAATCTAGTCCAGTCGTCGTCCCTACTGTTTCAGCGTCGTCGCAGCTCATTTCTGCCGTCGCGTCGCGCCGCATATGCTCCACCCTCCTCTGCTCAAACAATCATAGCTTATTCCTCAAGCCAGTCTCAGTCCTCATCTTTGTCTGCTTTGTCGTGCTACTGCCACCGTCCGTTGTCGTCGTGGTCATCGTTAAGTGATGAGACACACAGACATAGAGAGAGAGAATGCCCTGCGAAGGGGAAAGAAGGGGTGGAGGTCGCGGGAGGAGGCGCGCGAATGGTGAGGCCTTTGCTTCTTCCGCCGTGTTTGAGGTCGAAGACGGCCGCCAGTGCTCCTACCTCTGTTGTTGCCTCTGTCGTGCCTTGCCATTATGTTACCACTTATTTCGAATGCCCTCATTCTTGTTCTATTTCAAAATCATGCTAAATTTGTGTGTCCGTCCTTTTTTGAATGTTTATAAATAATAAGATTAGACATTGATTTTTCTGATTATGGTTTTGGTCTGAATTTGATCTTGTTTAAATTTCATGATTTTGTTTCTAGCTCCTAAAAGTTGGGTTTCATTTTCTAATATGCTTAACATCAGAAAGATTTGGAAAAGTTTGTTACTCTTTATTAAGAATGTGTTGAAACTTTATTAAAATTTGGCTGAAAATTTTGTTATAAGTAACATAGATAGATAGATAGATAGATAGATAGATAGATAGATAGATAGATAGATAGATGGCATATATCAAACTGAAACTTGAACTGAAAAATTGTATATTGAAAATTGTTTTAGGTTTAGAATGCTTACAAATTGAAAGAACATGTTTGTTTTCTGTTAAATTTGTTTGTTACTATTCACTAGAAGAGAAGAGAAGGATTCTTTAGAAATAAATTTTCATATAAAGTAGAGCTGAGTGAGTGATCTAGGATTGCCGCTATGTCTATTAAGATCTGAATGGTTTTTCTTAGATCTGTCTAGTTGGGTTCACAGAAAATACAGATTATATATGACTTTATAAAACCTTAAACCTTTTTGAGAATCAATGATAATGAAAAAGCTTAAGCTGATAGGAGGAGGCAACATGAATGGTTATATCTCTAACAGTAATGTAGACATTTGAATGTAAAAACATTCTCCATACAATCAACAATCAGCAACGATTGTCATTAGCCCTACCAAATAATAATAAGTGCATGCAGAAACTTTGGCAGAATAGAACTAAATGAAATGCATTGTTCGTATCTATGCATCCAAAAATTAATCATGAATATTCATCTTACATGCCATTCACGCTGCATTAACTATGGTAAATATTTGTGAAATAATCTCTCCTTTTTTTTCTCAGTTACCGCAGTCGCACTAACATGGGTCATGGGACAGCGATACATGGAAACATCCAAGATTATGCCTGCTGGTCTTGTAGCAGGACTTAGGTAATTAAGATAATGGATTAATTCTCATCCTCATATGCCAAACATATTTATTCTCACTGGACTTGTCAACTTGTGATTATATGATGAAATTAATGCAATCCCGCAAAGCTAGTTATTTTCTCTGAACCTTTTATTTTTCTAGAAAATGAAGGCTTCCTCGTCCCATTTTTTCAAGATAATTTGTTTTAGCATCTCATTGATGATTATAGTAACATTATATTACCCTTATATTTTGTCCAATTGCTCCACCTGTCACCAAGCACTATTTTGCATTAAACATTGTTAATGGCGTTTCACTGAATATTTATGCTGGCGGTGGATTATTTTACTTTTATAATTTGATCTTTAAATTTTAGTTGATATTATTGACTTGGGGCAATTTAGGTTAGGCTGTTTATTATTTATAAACTACTGCCTATGAATGTTCATTGATTGCATTCCAAGCTGCAACATTGAATTGCTTGTGTATGGAATTAAGACATTCTGCCTTTCTTTTCTTGTTGCAGTGCTCTTATGACTCTCTTGCATGCTTATGTCTTTCTGTTTGTTTGAAGTGCTTGACTTATGTATTCTTAGGACTGAGTGAACTTATGTCTTCTTCTTAACAAAGCACTTCATTACTGAGATTTGTTTATCTATCACTAGTGAGGCAAAAATGAATAAGTTGCGGGATTTGTGTCATTTTACTCAATCATTATTCATATACATTATGTAATAAATGTGAAAGTGAATATCCTTCTCTTTCTTTCAACCTTTGACGTTGCTTTTTCATATGACATGCAACTACTTTTTCCCTCACTTTTCACTTCTCCTGTTTCTTTTGCTGTGCATATTTTTTTTAATTATTTTTTTTGAAAAAAAAAGATTGCTAGAAGAAGGAATGCACACTTTCTTAAGAAGTGCAATTGCTTCAACATTTTACCGTGATCTTGGCATTGAAGATGATGACATATTTGTGTCAGATGGAACAAAGTGTGATATATCTCGCCTTTAGGTTTGTTTTATTTCCTTCAGGTTTGTTTTATTTCCTTCCCCCCAAATCCAAAACATAATCTCCCCAACTTAAAATTGCATTTTATGCCATGTCTTTTGCCTTGACCACTTACTCTATTGGGTTTGAAAATTCTTACTTCCGAGAATGGGGCAGGGCCACAGGGGTTAGGGGTGGCATGCTAATTAGCATCTGAAATTTTCTGCAAAGCAATCAATGAGCTCTTCCTTAATCTAACTAATTTATTTCTTGTACTTTAATTCTGTGGCAGATTTTCTTAATCAAAGCCTTTGTGTGGAGAACAAGTTGGAACACTAGCTGACCAAACTGGATCAATAAGCTACATTTAATTCAACCTTTTTCAGTTATATTAGTTAGCAAGTTGGAGTCGTTATGTAGAGCACTGTGATGGATGTTTCGAGAAGAAAATATAAAAAAGACCAAACAGTTTCAGAGTGCATGGTGCAATCAATGGAAACTGTGTTTTGGAGCTGAACAGTTCCCTATCCCTAGGATTTGAGATGGTGTTGTATTTAAGTTGGTATTTCTATAGGGAAAAAAGAAAAGAAAAGAAAAAAGAATGCTTGTGTATATCATCCCTACATGAATTGTACTGTAGTATAGTAGTAGTAGTAGTAGTAGTAGTAATAGGCTTCCTTTGTTAATAAATATAAACATATTTAGAGTAATTTAATTTAAAATCCAACTTTATTATTTGCAAGTCATTATGGTAACACAAATCTATGGTAACACATTAACAAATATTGAACAGTTATAAACTGCCATCATCGAGTCGCACAATGTATATGGAGACCAGGAAGATGTAGCCTCAATGGTAAGAAAGTGAATATGTGAATAGAGAGAATAAATAAGCATTGAATTAAGACACGCGCGAAAGGGCTAAAAAGCAGATCCTCGGTACAAACATGAATAAGGGAACTCGCAGAAGCAAAAACTAAGTTCAAAGGCATTAAGGAAAAGAATTAATAAACAAAACCTAAGCATAAATCCACATGAAAAAGAGAGAAACAGAAGTAAGCCAAAATAAGATCTGTGCATCTTCCATAATGGTTTAACTATCAAAATGATCATAATTCCTACTACATGAAATTTCAGTCCCTAATTCTTCACCGAAGGCGAATAGGTGATCATCAAGACATTCATAAAAACCACAACCTCCAACAATTGATAATATTTCCAACACATATTAGCCTAGCATCTTATGTAATATCAGTACTAGGTGCTAATACCGCATATTCGAAACAAAGTTCAAACACTTTGCCGTATCCTCATTCCTTATTCACAAATTTATCCTTAAAAAATCATTCATTACTATTATTAACATATTACCATAACAAGGCAGCTATTGGCACTAAGACATCAACCAATGATATAGTTCATGATATGTATCACCTCTCCATACCATTGTACAAGAAAATAATATATGTATTTCAAATATAGTTCATGCAGGATCAATAATTAAACTTAATCTATATTTTTCATTGCATATGGAGATTATAAGTCATTGGTGACAGTAATACTTTTCATCTCTTTGCAACCACTGGCCTCTCCGTGGAAGATATTACAAATAAGATAATATTCAGCTATGTTACTAAAAAATCAACTAAAGTGCAACTGCAGCTTAAGGTTATTTAGAAATTGAAGACCTGTGTGTTATGACCAATTTCAAGATTCAGGATTCTATTCATTCCTGAAAATATCAAGTAATTAGCAATTTAGCATCATTGTCAAGGTGACCATAAAAAGATTAACAGACAATCCAGAACCAAAATGCAGGATAATAATAAGTCATCTGAAACATACATATTCCAATTCCCAGTTTATAATCAAGTAATTAATAACAGAAGACAAAAGAGCATATTAAGTCTTAAATCTTCACCTGTTCTCTATATCATTCCCTCCAACTGGAAGAGCAAAGGGCTGTAGTACTTGAGGGAGAGCAACATCTTTGTGTGGAATGAATGCAAGTCGCAAAGTAGATTTTAAACTTTGAAAACTAGGAAAACAGGAAAGAAGGGGAAGATATTAACTTTTCCCCTGGCCACGGACGGAGAAGCCAGCGAGGATGGAGACGAGCTACCTGGGTTTCAGACAGAGGGAAGAGGAAGAAGCGGAAGCGCTGAGCCTGGGGACGCCGGCGGCAAAGAAGTCAGACAGAGCAGCCAACTACCACGCTCAATCAATATATCGTAGACCTTTGAGAAAGAGGCATTTAAAGAACTTCCGTAAAGGAGAAAGACGCAACGTTTGCCCAGTTGAGTGGTTTAGTCTTCCTTCTCCTTTAAGTTCTTTAAATTCCGTGGGTGACGTAGCTACTGAGATCAACGCAGTCAATTATTGCTAGAATTTTGCTGTTTTGGTGTGCTTCAGAGGAGAGGGGGGCACGAATGATATTAGGAGAAGATGAAGAATAGATTAATTTTTTATTTTTTTGATATGTTTTGCTTTGTTTTAGAGGAGGATACTAATGATGGAAATTGGAGAAGACGAAAAAAGATTGATTTTTGGTTTTTTTTTATATGTTTTTGTTTTATTGTTTAAATTATTTGAAACTATAAAATTAGGATTAATTGAATTCTAAAATTTGATTAATTTAAAAGGGTATTTTTGTTTAATCAAATAAAGTAAGAATGTTTAAGATTTTTTATAAAATTAAATAAATAATATATTTTTATTTTTATTTAATTAAAGGGGCATATTAATAAAAGTGGTGATATAATATATATTTAAAAAAGAAAAAATTATATGCTGATGTGGAAAATAGATTCCGCGTGACTTGTTATTATTTGTCCATATTTTAAACGTATCGGTACGTATGAATTTATCATCGTACCATAGCAAACACCTTTTCTAAATGAGAAATTCTTCACATACAAGTGTTTCCCATACAAGTCATACAAGTCATTTATTTCTTCTTCTTTTTCTTTCTCCATGCCTCCTCTTTTTCTTCTCATTCTTCTTCTTTTTCCGTGCCTCTTCATTTTTGAAGTGTTTCATCTTCATCGTCGTGTTTCTCCTCGTTCTTCTTGACTGCACGTTTTTCATCTTCTTTCTCCTCATCTTCTGCACCTTCTTCTTCTTTTTGCTGCACGTTCTTCTTCCTCTTCCTCTTCTTCTTCTTCTTTTTTTTTTTCGTTTCTTGCCTTCTTTTTCTCCTTCTTTATTTACGTGCTTTTCTCTCTGTTTTCTTTCTTCGTTATTTTTTATTTCCATTGTTTTTTGACATCAAGCTCTGAAATCGTTTTTGAAGAAGAAGAAGTAGCAGAAGATGAGGAGGAGAAAGAGAAAGAGTTATGAATTATGCATAAGGTGTATTTCAACGAATTTTGGGTGTATTTCTTAAATTCTTTGGGTGTATTTTCATAATCTTTTGGGTGTATTTTTGTAATTCTTTGGGTGTATTTCTATAACCGTTTGGGTATATTTCTGTAATCCTTTGGGTGTATTTCTGTAATTGTTTGGGTATATTTCTGTAATCGTTTTGGTGTATTTCTGAAGTTCCATTATCTTCAAAACGATTTCAAAACTTGATTTCAGAAACCATGAAAAAAAACGAAGCAAGAATACCAGTGATAAATGCAGATAAAACAACGAATGAAAATGCAAAGAGAGAACGCACAAAGGAGATCAAATTTGGCAAGAAACTCGTTTTCATGGAGAAAGAAGAAAAAGAGTAGGAGAAGAAGAAGGAGAAGAAGAAGGAAGAGTAGGAGGAGAAGGAGGAACGCGAAACATGCCATGAAAATTGTATATGGATCAGCGTATTTTTTGTTAAATTTCTCCCAACTTATATGACTTGTAAACCAAATGACTTGTATGTATAGCACTCCTCTTTCTAAATTGGGTTATACGCTGCAATTAATTAAGGAAACTAGATAGGATTATAAAAATTAAATCATTATAAATATTCACTCGATTTATTATAATCTGACCAACAAAAGCAAATGAAAACAAAAAATTTTACTAACTATTATAAATACATCATCCTCTTTTTATTAGTTCATGTTTTTTATTCTTATCTTTATCTAATAGTAGCAAGACGCTGGAATGGTGTGTCAGATTTAAAAATTATTACTCTATCATCTTCAAAATGTATTTTCTTCTGTCAACCCAATTTGTTATTTAAATTTTGTTATGATCACATTCAGTTGTTTCAAATTTCAAATAGTAATAATAATAGTAATCAACAGAGTTAAACAGTTAAAATATTAATTAATGACATTTTATTAAATACAGTACCTTTAAATAAAATAAGAAAGACATTAATTTTTTTTTAAAATTTACATCTTCTTATTCATTTATTATATTCCACTCTAATAATGAAGTACTTCTAATTTACACAATTCCTCTTTAGTATTTATCTATTTGATTAAAGTAAATCATCTCAAAAACTTAATTTTTTGATAATCTAATCCACTCCCAGTACCAAATAGTATATGGGAAACTATAACTAATAATATTCTTCGATAAAGTTTATGATGATAACACCTACACACGAATTCGTAAAAAAATAAATACTTTCTAAGGCTAAATACTCAATTCACACTATCAAAAATAAAATATAAGCAAGAATTTCTTCTATGTATGAGAATTATTAAAATAAAAAAATTTTACTTTAAAGTCTTACAAATTTGATTCAAATTAAATAAAATGGATAAAAAAAATAAAACTAACGACACTTATAACAAGTACACCATATAGT
This sequence comes from Arachis ipaensis, assembly GCF_059453495.1. NCBI lineage: Eukaryota > Viridiplantae > Streptophyta > Magnoliopsida > Fabales > Fabaceae > Arachis > Arachis ipaensis. The sequence goes on from NC_142436.1 coordinate 52,788,646, forward strand.
AAAAGGAAAAGTATGGAGTACTAATATATTATTTGTCAATTTATTGTTAACAATGATTAATTATTATATTTTAAACACATATATAAAGAGACACATTTAGAAAATATATTTATAAAGACACTTCTATTAAATACATTAATAAAAAAGACATTTTATTAGATACATCTAAAAAATACTTTCATTAAACACAATTATAAACAAGAATTGGCAGAAGTTAACAGCAATGCGGTTAATAACGTAGCAGAATTGATAGTAGAAAGTTCCATGCAGTTTTTGTGTTCAAATTTAATTTCCATTAATGCTTGAATGATAGAAGGTCTTTATACGTTAAATAAATTTAATTTCCGTTAGTGCCTATTGATAATTGTCCTTACTCTATTAACTGCATTTACAAATTTTACACGGCCATTTTTTTTAGGGAACTACTCGGATAAAGATGTCTAAAACGTCTTTTTTTTAAAGATATTTTTTAATAATTAAAATTTAATACATATAATCGATTAAATCGTGTTATTTTTGTCAAAATTAGGCCAGACAAATTAATTTGACCAAAAAATGGTGAATTAAATTTTGAATCAGTCTAAGTTAATATTATTTTTTATAAAAAATGACTACAATACCCCTATTATAGAAAATGACTAAAATACTCTTATTATATATATTAATTTTGAGAATTCTAAATTCTACCCCTTTTCTTTTCTATCGTATAGAGTTAGAATTTGGAGTTTTCAAAATTAATAGGAATATTTTAGTTATTTTTTATAATAGGAATATTGTGATTATTTTTTATAAAAAGTAATATTAATTTAGACTGATTCAAAATTTAATTCACCATTTTCAGTCAAATAATATAAAATATAGAGATATTTTAGTTATTTTTTATAATAGAAATATTATAATCACTTTTTAAAAAAAAATTAATTTATTATTTTGATTAAACTTATTTGTTCAGTCTAATTTTAATAAAAATAATACAGTTTAATTGATTATATAGGTTAAATTTTAATTTTTAAAAAATATCTTTAAAAAAAGACTTTTTTAACATCTTTATCTAAGTGACTCTCTTTTTTTATTATTCAAATTACTTACTCAATTTATAACAATTATTCCTCTAGGTTTTTAAGTTGTTTCAATCCCGTCTAATGCACCGTCTTTTCCTGTAACAGTCTAATATTTTTAAATTGAGTTTAAGCCTTTTTTTTTAATTATATTAGTAGTTGATATTCAAAATTTTACGAAATATTTTTAAAAAAATATAAAATTACATATATAAAATAATTTATATGTAAAAATAGTGAATAAGTATTTTTTATTTAAATGGTTATTAGTTAAAAAAAATTGACGTATTAAACTATGAAAGTATAAACAAGGACAAGCTTTATTCATACCACATAATTATAAAAAAAGATCATAATTACAATTGCAATCATTCGATACACCTATTTTCATTAATACTTTATTTTAAATAATTTATTTTATTATCTTGTACCTTCAACAAAATCTTAATTTTCTTAACATGTATCCTGAAGATGGTACAGAAGGAGGGAGTGAAAAATAAAAATTTTCCAGTAATTTATATATACGGTTGCATCGTATCCATCTTAACTACTTCGAGTGTTAAAATAAAAATAGTGATGATGCAATATTATTCTTTCAAAAGTCTTTGTTAGTCGGAGTAGTGTGACTTTTATATGCTTCTTATTTACTTATGTTATGACATATATGGCACATATGAAATGTCTATAGCATTAAAACACATAAAACGCAAACTCATAAACCTTGATTTGATGCTCTCGCAGGCCATAAAACAAGGTAAAATAAATAACACAAGATTAATAACTTTTGCATAAATAAATAAAATGGAATGGATCTTTCAATAAATTAAGGATCATAAACATAATCATAAATCAAACAAAAGTATCTTTGGATAACAGAAAGATCTTCGAATGAAATAAGAAAAATAAACAGAATCGTAAATCACAAAGGAAGAATAAAAGAAGAACAATCATATTCACACTTTTCTTAGAATTTATTTCGCGTGTAGGTGAAGTTTCAAATCTGAATTCTACCTTTTTAAGACTTATACAATTTTCTACCTTTAGAATTTGGAAATAGCTATTAGACACAAATTATAGAAAATTGAGTTAGATTTAAAATGAATCATGAACGAAGTCAATAGTATAACCACATGTTGTTATATTCTCGAAAAACTGTTAGTCGTGTAAATTTTTTGAAGGTACAAGATAATAAAATAGATTGACTTTAATATCATTAGAAGCTAAATTTAATGGTTCAAATAAGCACCACTAATTATGTTAAAGAAGTAATTTGTAATAATAATGTGATTTACATATTAAATTTTTTGAGTTAATTCATTTCATACTCAATTATGCTAAAATTTTAAAGGTAATGTAGAATTTGACAACCTATTTAACACTCATTAAAAAACAAGAATTTAGAAAAAATCATATATTCTATTTATTATCTATTCTATTATATAAAAATCAGGTTTCTTCACTTAATGATGGAATTGACGTGACATGCGTGCTTATGAGGGTGTTTAGCGATTTGTTTCTTTTAATTCATTAAATACAATTTATTAGGATAAATCAACTATATCAATTAATTGATTTAATTAGATATTTAAAGATCACATAATTTATTATCATTGATATCAAATTAATTTGGTAGTATTTTTAATTTATTTCTTTTAATATTTTGTTAGTATTTTTAAATTTATTTTTTTATTTTATTAAATCAAATTAATTATACTAATTATTGACATTAATTAATTAATTAGATTAATTAATTAATCATTAAAAAAACAAATCTATGCATAAAATAGGTTCTCAATATATTTTTTACTACTAATTAAATCAAATCAACTCATATATATTGAGCTAAATTTAAATCATGTGAATTAAGGACTAAAATGAAATAAGTTGATTTTTTACTTATTCAAATTGAATGCAATAAATAAAACTAATTTTGTTAGATAATCATAGTCTTCTGATCTTCTATATAATTATATAGATAGCCACACAAAGTTATAAAAATCATCATTCTTTTTATCACTTTTGTTATTTCAACACTTTTTTTTATGTATAAATATACTCAAAATGAGAAGGTATGGATGAGTGTTTCATTAATTATTTGTTTGACAAATATTATAGTCTGAAAATGTCTCAGTTTAGGCATTCTACCGCTGTCGATGGAAGTTGACCCGGTAGTAATTCAGGTTGACCATGATATTTTTTATAGTGTTATATAAAAAAATATTTTTTAAAATAAATATACCCATTGCAATTAATTTTCTTTGTCAGTCGGTTATCTTTTACCTAATAAACAATAGAGGCTTGCTACACATACAAGTCTTTTTTACTTACAAGTTTTACAAGTTGCTACACATTAGGGTCTATTAATGCGTTATTTAGTTTCCAAAGCGCTACACTCACAGTGGATTATGAACGACTCTTCTTCCTCTTCCTCTTCCTCTTCCTCTTCCTCTTCCTCTTCCTCTTCTTCTTCTTCTTCTTCTTCTTCTTCTTCTTCTTCTTCTTCTTCTTCTTCTTCTTCTTCTTCTTCTTCTTCTTCTTCTTCTTCTTCTTCTTCTTAATCTTCTTCTTCTTCTTCTTCTTCTTAATCTTCTTCTTCTTCTTCTTCTTCTTCTTCTTCTTCACTCATCGTGGATTATGAACAACTCCTCTTCCTCCATGTATTTCTTCGTTATTCTCTTTGCCTTTTCATTAATTGTTTTACTTGCGTTTATTACTGGTATTCTTGCTTCCTTTTTTTTCGATTTTCATGGTTTCTGAAATCAAGCTTTGAAATCGTTTTGAAAATAATGGAACGTCAGAAATACACCCAAACGATTACAGAAATACACCCAAACGATTATAGAAATACACCCAAACGATATTTCTTCGTTATTCTCTTTGCCTTTTCATTAGTTGTTTTACTTGCGTTTATTACTGGTATTCTTGCTTCTTTTTTTTTCGATTTTCATGGTTTCTAAAATCAAGCTTTGAAATCGTTTTGAAAATAATGGAACTTCAGAAATACACCCAAACGATTACAGAAATACACCCAAACGATATTTCTTTGTTATTCTCTTTGCCTTTTCATTAGTTGTTTTACTTGCGTTTATTACTGGTATTCTTGCTTCTTTTTTTCGATTTTCATGGTTTCTGAAATCAAGCTTTGAAATCGTTTTGAAAATAATGGAACTTCAGAAATACACCCAAATGATTACAGAAATACACCCAAACGATTACAGAAATACACCCAAAGGACACCTTATGCATAATTCAGAACTCTTTCTCTTTCTCCTCCTCATCTTCTGCTGCTTCTTCTTCTTCAAAAATGATTTCAGAGCTTGATATCAAAAAATAATAGAAATCAAGAATAACGAAAAAAGAAAACAAAGAGAAAAGCACGTAAATGAAGAAGGAGAAAGAGAAGGCAAAAAACGAAAGAAAAGAAGAAGAAGAAGAAGAAGAGGAAGAGGAAGAAGAATGTGCAGCAAGAAGAAGAAGACGGTGCACTGAAATTGTGCAGTAACGGTTGAAGAAGGAGAAAGAGAAAGCAAGAAACGAAAGAAAAGAAGAAGAAGAGGAAGAGGAAGAAGAACGTGCAGTAACAGTTCAAGCGCGTTAATATAATAACTTGTAAAGACTTGTATAAAAAAATGCTTGTATGTGGAGAATTTTTCTAAGCAATATCTACGTTGAATATATCATTTTCATCAAAAGCCATACATAATTCATTGATAATTCTATATATAAAAATACTCATGTGGTAACTAAATACCATATTGTTATCTCGCTAAAGTTAATTCTCCTATGATTATGCGAATGTGATTCTCCTATGATCCTGCGAATGTATAGCACCGTAGGATGAAAATTGATTGGATTACATTTATGTTCAACGACGTAGGTGATCTTTTAGGCCTAATCACGACCAGAGTTGAGGAAGGTTGGAAAAATTCTAACAATACAAATATATATTTTTTATTTTTAATACCCAATAATAAATATATAAATTGAAATTAATATTGTTCTATACAAAATCATAAAATGTATAGCATACTTAAAACATATCCAATCCGTATTAACTATCATTGTTTATCAGTTACGTTATGACAAATTCGGTTATTAAAGAAGATTAAAATTAACTTAAATATACACAATATTATTTTATGCTTTTTATTTTTATTTTATTATCATAAAAAGTCATACATATTATAAGAGAACCTCATCTTTTTACTAACGGTTCTTCCATTCAATGGTTTCTATAAAAAAAAAACATAAGAATATTGTGTTTAGCAAGAATATATGAAATTTTATCTCACTAAATATTAATTTCAAGACAAGAAATTATTTTGCACATCATATATATATTGTGGGATAGTAAGGTTATTTGCTATTTTTTAATGGTAAATATTGTTAAATAAAATAGTGTAAGAAATTAGAAAAAAATGTATTTATAAATTTAGGAAATATTAATTTATTTTTCAATAGAATAATTTATATATTGAATAAAAAAAGTTATTATTGGTTTCTCTTCACACTAACTAATACTCAACGATGGTGTTTTGATACACCATGTTATTAAGAAATATTAATCGATCTAATAACTTTTGTAACGACATAAGTTTATAAATGTGAAAATTTAAAAATTATTTCATAAAATGTGAAGTTTTAACAAATAATAATGTTGATTATATTGTTTTGAGACAAAAGTCTACAAGTATTGCTATTAATGAAAAATTAATCTATTTTAAAGACAAATACAATTTTTTTGTACGGATTTCTTAACTCGGCAAGTTGAGGATTAATCCACCGCATATTAATGCTCTATTTATTAAGGGTGAGATTCGAACTCCAAATACTTGCGTAAGTAGACAAATGAGATAACCATTCAACTAATCCAAATTAATTAAAATAAATATTAATTATTTTTAATATTCTTAAATTATAAAATATTTATAATAATAATTACTATATATATTTTTCATTTAAATTTTAATAAATTTTTTTTATATAATTTTATGTATTATCCTGTATAACATACGAGAACATACACTAATTTAAATATTAAATTAAATAGGTTAGTTTTTTTAAATGCATTATTTTTTATTTTTTTATTTTAAATTTAAATTTTAAATTATTATAATATTAATTAATTAATTAGTTAGTTATTAAATAATAAACCTGATTCGAAATCTTAGGATGTTATATTTTCTGTGGTTAGTTTGATTCATGATCCCAAATTATTTTTTTCTTATTATCTAGCTAACATGTGTTTTTTTTACTTTAACAATGAACTGAAGGTTGACCAAAAACATCTTGTTAATTCATATTTTTCGTATAAACTACTTTGCATAAGATAAAATTATTGTTATAATTGAATATGTAACGTGTTTTTTTTTTTTACTTGAGTACATTAAAATTTATCGTTTAAATTAAATCTCTTTTTTTTTCTTCTCAAACTATTTTGTATTGGACGAGCCAATTATCTTAATTTTTTAAATAATTGATTCTATAGTGTATTATACTTAAAATTTGCTCATAAATGAATATTTATTTTTAATTTAAATTAAACTAAATGTTTCATACAACATAAATATAATAATTTTATATTTCACAATATTATTTGATTGGTAGACCACATTAATTATTTGATTGATATATTAAAGACACAAGAAAATATTAATATGTTAATTTCTTAAATGGGTATTCAATTTAATTTTTGAGTATATGTATTTGTTTATAATTGATTTAAAATAGAGAAAAAAGACAAAGAATACATCGAATATTTTTTTTATCTTTGCTTTAAATTAAATAATATTAAAAAATAAATCATAAACTTATCTAATGTTTATAAATAATTTTTTTATGAATATTTTATATTCATTTTATTACTATAATAATAACACAATAAATTTTTTACTATCCTACATAGTTTTACGGCTATAAATTTTATAGATTCTAAAATTTAATAACTTTTAGAATTTGTATATTTATTTCTAAATATTTAAATTTTTATTTTTTAAATTATTGTACTAAATTCATAATTTTAAAAATAAACATACAAAAATTAATTTTTTAAAAATAATAAAAAATTGACTTATGTCTATTGACCCGTTAATAGATAATTATTTTATAAATATTCATTTCGATTTTTTTTACTACATTTTCATGTTCATTTTATCACACATAATAACAATGTATTCATTTTTAAGTATACTGAATTTAATTTAAATTTATTTATTTTATATATTTTTTACATTAAATAACTAAATATCTCTTATTTATTTTTATTTTTAAATAACTTACTTATTCATTTTTAATTATGAACGTCAAATTACAATTTAAGAAAAAAAAACTCCTACAAAAAGCAAAAACACGGCTAAACGAACCTGCTACTGTGCGTTAATCTGCTAGGTAACAAATTTTTTTGCTGAGCTTCTTTAAATTAGGTTTTTGACATAGTCCGGACCATACTAAATAAACCCTAACTGGACTCGGATTCTATGGACAACCACAATCCAAACCTGTAGCCCAATTGCAGAAACTCGCACCATCTTCCTCCTCCTTCAATGGCGATTAGGGATGGCAATACCACCCGAACTCGTGGGTACCCACCCCGCCCCTACCCGCTCGGGGCGGGTAAGCACCGGGGTGGGTTTTTAGCAGGGCGGGTTCTTGGGAGGGGCGGGACGGGGTCCGGTTTAGGTAATACCCGCCCCGCTATATATATAATATATATAATTTTAATATATAATATGTATAATATATGTAAAATAATTAGTAAATGATTAATAATATTGTATCATATTTAAATTTTTACTTTAAATTATGTTATGTATGTGATGATAGATATATAAATTTTGAAATTTAATTTAATTTATTGGATTTTAATAATTATAGGGGCGGGTACCTGCAGGGGCGGGTTAGGGTTCAACGTTTTACTACCCGCGGGTAGAAGCGGGACGGGTTCTATGTGGGTTGTTGTACGGCGGGGCGGGGTCGGGTAAAGCAAAAACTTGCCCCTACCCGCCCCGTTGCCACCCCTAATGGCGATTGACGACCCTTCTTCGAAGACCAGACCATCGTATCCATGGCCAGTGGTGGAGCTTAGTTCAGACAAGGGGGGCCATGGCCCCCCAAACTTTTTATAAAAAACTTAGTAGTACTTTTTTAAAAGATAAAAAATAGTTCAATTGACTTAAATACTTTACTATGACTTAAAGTATCTAATAAGTTCAATAAACAACACTCTCTCTATCTTTAAGTTCAAATATAAAAAATTAGATATTTTTTATTTATTTAATTCAATATTATTTTATATTTTACTATTTATTTAATTTAATTTTTTATATGATAAAAAATAATAGAATATTCAATAAGTATTAATATTATTATATTTGTATAAATTGATAAAAAATTCAATAAATATTATAAATTTTAATATTTGTCCTTCTAACTTCTTCTTTACATATTTTACAGGATATATATTCAAATTTTTATATAAAATAATAATGAAAAATTAAAGAATTGATACATTTTTTAAGAGGAAGGCTAATATTTAATAAGAAGGAGAACATATAACTTTTACAATATCAATACCTGTAGATAGTTCTTCTACTTTAATGAATCACGAGGAAAGTGAGATATAACCTTCAAAAGTTCAAAAAATTACATCTGATGACTTTAACCTTAACTTTTTGGAACGAGATCTTGAAAAACGGCTTTAAATTTGGCAGTATCAGCCAAACCAGAGAGATGAGATTAGACGAGCTTATCTTAAATGGGATCATATCAAAAACATTTTGACAATTATTTTCTATCCGGCCCCCCAAAATTTTATTTCAAGTTCCACCACTGTCCATGGCTGCCTTTGATGACTGCCACAAAGACAGATTGATTCTAATTCCAGCTACTCTAACGCCTCCCTCCCAATGGATCCCCTTCCATGCTGACACTTGACGACCAACTCTGCTCCTTATGCGATGTGGAAGGTGATGAGACAACGATATCAATGTAGGTTCTTCTGAGTGTGCCTTTGCGGTTCGAAATCTTGATTCGCTGCGCCTGGAAGCTAAGTATATTGGGTTCAGGGGATCACTGCTCCTTCTTGCTTTTTTCCTTCTTTTATTTGGAGACAACTGCTCCTGTTTATTGATGATTATTATCTTTTAGAGATTTTTACTGGCCTTACCGGCATGGAGACAACAGAGAAAGGAACTAATGAACGAGAACGAAAAAATGAACGAAACCAGCACAAAATCCCATAACACTAACACTGTATATCTCCTTCTCCTCAAAAAAAAAAAAAATTCTGCCCTTTTCCCTTAACGGATCTTCACTGCATGTAACGGATCTTTGGTGCATCAACTGTGTGGCTCAACAGCCGAACCATTTTCCTTTCCATTTATGACTTTGCTTCCTTGCAATCAAGCCATCTTCTCTTTTCTGTTACGTGTCAACATCTCTTCATCTCTTTAAAATAATATTTACACCGTATAATTCACCTTATTTATATATATACGTGTAACATCATATATATATATATATATATATATATATATATATATATATATATATTACTGCGTGCTTATAATAAACATATTTTGGTTATTTTTTTTATATGATATGGTATTCATAATATTTTATGTTCATTGTGACCGTATATGGAACTCTTGGCATTTGATTTTAAAATATATATGTCATCCTATCCAATTTTTTTGATATAATAATAATTGATTTATTCTAAAATATTAGTAGAGTATTATTATGATTGTTTTAAATTTAATTATGTGTGCCATTAATTTAGTACAAAATTAATTGATTATCTTCTTGGGATATAAGGATTATTGTACCCATCAATTTGATAAAAATTTGGTTTTGGAAAAAATTGATTGAACATTATGCTGCCAGAGTAACTTCTTTTGTGAAAATTGATTTATTTAAAACATTAGGGATATGGTGATATGTAATTCATGCGAATATTGGTCAGTCCAAAGGAAGGTCTATATTTGGCCAAATTACATACACATATTGATGGTAAATATGTGTTTGGGTAACTAATTAAGAATAAAGTAATGCTTATTATTTATGCGGACAATAATCGGCCCAAAGAAAGTTTATTGTTTGGCCAAATAATAAGCATTGCACACTTTTATTTATTTTCTATTAATTATGCGGTCAATAATCGATCCAAATGAAGGTTATTGTTTGGCCAATTAATAGAAAATATATGCGGTAATAAATAGGTTGCGAAGTTTAAGTTTTCATGTTCGCATTAAGTCGGTCCAAAGAAAGGCTTAACGTGTGATAGGAATTTTGACAATATTTGATTACTGCAATGAGAGTATCACTTACAGTTAATTTTCTATCCAAAGATTGAAAATTAATGTTGTTTTAGATATCTCAATATGAATTTTTTTCCCATTATTTAACTAATGTTTACTGCATCTTTTTTGTTCTAATTCAGAAACTATGGCTTTAGCTACCAATGTTTTTGCATAAATTAGCAGTATTCCTATGCTGAATGGTTCAAACTTTAAAGTTTGGAAGGATACCATGGAGATTGTCCTCGGTTGTATGGATCTAGATATAGCTCTTCGAGAGAAGAAACCCACTTCCACTCTGGAAAACCTTAATGAGGTTAAAATAGAGAAGTGGAAGAGATCCAATCGAATGAGCATTATGATAATTAAACGCTCAATTCCTGAGGCGTTTCGGGACTCAATTACTGAGGATAAAGATGCCAAACAGTTTCTAAAGGATGTTGAAAAAATTCTTTACTAAGAATAAAAAGGCGAAGGCAAGTAGTCTTTTGAGCAAACTTGTCTCCATGAGGTATAAAGGTAAAGGGAACATAAGGGAGTATATTATGGAAATGTCTCATCTTGCTTCAAAATTGAAAGCACTAAAGTTAGAGTTGTCTGAAGATTTTCTCGTGTATTTCATTTTGATTTTCCTTCCTGTACACTTTGGGAAATTTAAAGTGAGTTATAACACTCTGAAGGACATTTGGTCCTTAAATGAGCTTATATCTCACTGTGTGCAAGAAGAAGAGAGGCTACAGCAAGATAAGACTGAAAGTGCTCACATAGCTTCATCTTCTTAGTATAAAAGAAAGAGTGATACTACTGCGGATGTGCCTTCTTAGCAGAAAAAGGCTAAAAAATAGGATCAAGTTTCAACCTATTTCTTCTGTAAGAAGGTGGGACACATGAAGAAGAATTGTACTAAATATGCCACCTGGCGTGTAAAGAAGGGTACAATTCCTACTTTTGTTTGTTCTGAGGCTAGTTTAAGTTATGCACCTGTTGATACTCAGTGGGTAGATTCTGCTGCTACTACTCATATAAGTGTTACTATGTAGGGTTGCTTGTGGAGCCGACCACCAAGTGATGCTGAAAGATACATCTATGTGGCAGACGGCATTATAGTTACAGTCGAAGTTATAGGAACCTTTAGATTATGTTACACGAGTGGATTTTACTTGGATTTATTAGAGACATTTTATGTACCGTCATTTAGACGGAATTTGGTTTCTGTTTTTCGTTTGGACAAACCAGGTTATTTTGTTCGTTCGGAGACAATAAAGTCAGTCTCTTTTATAATTCGAATAATATTTGCTCTGGTCATTTGGTGGATAATCTATATAGGCTTGACTTAAATTCCTATAATAATGAAATACTGCAAACGGGTACAAAACAAAAACTAAATGAGAATTCGGTATCATTATGGCACAAACGTCTAGGTCACATCTCTAAACAAAGAATTCAGAGGCTCGTGTCGGATGGAATTCTTGGACCCCTAAATTTGGCAGATTTTGAAATCTGCATTGAGTGCATAAAGGGGAAAAGGACAAATGAAAGGAAATTGGGTGCCGAGAGAGCTAAATATGTCTTAGAACTGATACATACCGATATATGTGGCCCATTCCTTATTGTCTCTTAGAATGGACAATGGTACTTTATTACGTTCATAGATGATTACTCTCGTTACGAGTATCTATATTTAATTCATGAAAAATCCCAAGCCTGGAATGTTTTCAAGTCTTTCAAAGCTGAAGTTGAACTTCAACTTGGAAAGAAAATTAAAGCTATCAAATCTAATCGTGGTGGTGAATACTACAGAAGATATGATGGTTCAGGTGAGCAACGTCCCGGGTCTTTTGCTCTTTTCCTAGAGGAGTGTGGTATTGTTCTGCAATACACCATGCCAGGCAAACCTAGCATGAATGGTGTTGCAGAGCGAAGGAACCGAACTTTTAAGGACATGGTGAGAAGTATGATTAGTCATCTTCCTTGCCTGAATCACTCTGGAGAGAAGCCTTAAAAACCGCAGTGTACATCCTTAATAGGGTGCCAAGCAAAACAGTTAACAAAACCCCATATGAAATTTGGACTGAGAAAAGGTCCAGTATAAAGCATTTGCATATTTGGGGATGTCCAGCTGAGGCGCGACCTTATAGGCCGCATGAAAGAAAATTGGACTCAAGGACAATTAGTTGCTACTTTGTTGGTTACGCTGAGCGTTCACGGGGGTACAAGTTTTACAATCCTACATCAAGGTCTATTTTTGAAACGGAAAATGCGAGATTTCTTGAGGATGTTGAGTTTGGGGGGGGGGAAGGAAATATTAGAAATGTTACTTTTGATGAGGATTCTATAACTGATAATGATCAGGACCTTGTGCCTATTATTGTTCAAAATACAGTTATAGTATAAGAGCACAATGAAAATTCTGCTGTAGATCCAGTTACAATACAAGAGAACAATGAGAATATTGTTGTTGCTCAAGATACTGCTACAATACCGGAAAATAATGAGAATCCTTCTCAACCCCAACCCATATAGCAAGCTCAACAACCTCAAGAAGTGTCATTAAGGAGATCCAAAAGAGAAAAGAGAAAATCCATCTATGGTCTCAAACAAGCTTCCCGTAAATGGTATCACATGTTTAATCAAGTCATTATCTCATATGGTTTTGAGGTAAATATTATAGATGAATGTGTATACCACAAGTTCAGTGGGAGTAAATACATATTTTGGTCTTATATGTTGATGACATTCTACTTGCCAATAACGATATAGGCTTGTCGCATGAAACTAAGAAATTTCTATTAGACAAATTCGAAATGAAAGATCTTGGTGATGCCTCTTTTGTATTAGGAATCGAGATACTAAGAGATCGCTCTCAAGGTATTCTTGGATTATCACAAAAGAACTATATCGAAAAGATTTTAAGTTGATATGTCATAGAAAGTTGTTGACCAATGGACACACTTGTAACTATAGGATATATAGGAACAGAGTATATGCTAGCAGACTTAATAACCAAGGAATTGATCCTTAAAGTCTTTCATGAGCACACTGCTCGAATGAGTGTCAATATTTGTGATGCCTTGGTTTAGTGGAAGTTTATTTTATGCTATATATCCTATGACAGATATTGAGTTATTTTTCTGCAGAATTAAGTTGATGGTTTATTTCATGTTATGTGAAATGTTCATTTTGCAATATTTGTATTGTGTTTGATCTCAATAAAGTTTTAAAGTTGGACCAACTAAAAATAGACATGCATGAGATCACTTGGTATGTAATTTCCATATTACTCACCCAAATTTGATCTATGTCGTTAAGTACATTAGGATGGTGATTGTCGTGGTTTAGTCACGACATTAATGTGATAAAAGCTGCGGTAGTTCCATATCTAATGTATGAGATGGACCAGATTGTTAAAGTAATGAGAGAAATAGCATTCAAATACGCGCATAAAGTCTATAAGATGTGATTATGTCAAGAAAGAATATATGTATAGCCCAAGTGAGAGATTGTTAGGAAATTATTTTAATTTCCTAATTTGTTTTTGGGCAATACATATATTAATTATAATCACAAATTATGCTATTTCAAATTAAATAACTTATATAATAGTGATCTCATTTATTGTTATAAATGTTAAATTGAATAAGTCATTATTACTTTTGATTTGGAATTAAATGAGAATAAAACCAGATATTATCTTTTGTTCCTTAGATAATTATCTTTTGGATTTTAGATATATTATCTTTTGGACTTTAGATACTATTTTATTGGGCTTTAGGGTTTAATGGGTGCCATGCTCAAATATAAATAGGCCTTCAGGATTTTGGTCCCAATATACCAAAGCCGCCTTTGTTGCTCTTTCCCCATTAAAAGAGTTGCAATTCAGCCTCCTAGAAATATAGAAGGCTTTGGTTGAAGAAGATCGAAAGAACTACAAGACTGAGACAATTCTTCCGTCTAATTACTAATTACTACTAATAAAGATACACTTTCGCATTATGATATATTTTTTATGACTCAATATGGATGATTTGGACTAATAAAATAATTTATTCCAACAATAAGAAGCTCACTAGCTTTTTGAGGATATTGAATTTTGGAAAAAAAAATATTGAACAGGTTATCCTAAAGACAAACTCAACCTCTCATGAACTAATACCATTGGGTATATTCGCTAATAAAAATGATCTCACTTAGAAATACACGGAATATTATGTATTAGTGGTATAAGTGAAAAGTTTAAGTCTATTAAAACAATATTTTAAATTTCTCTCCATTTATAGAGGTACAAAGCCATTTGTATTTTAGAACCAAATGGGATTAAATGGGTAATGTAGAGATATAAAACATGTTTATTATGAAGGACTCCTCTAAGAAAATAAGACATTGTGGGTACAAATAGACTTTTCTTTTAGCGCCATAGAAAAATTCATTTAGTACCAGAATTATATTGATGATATATTTTTATCTTAAACTACAGTACATGAGTATAAGAACCGGTTTCTCAATGATAATATTGATGAGACAATTGGTATAGTGCGTTTAAAAATTTCGTGTAAAAAAATGCAACAAGTATATATACTGCAAGCTAAGGAATTCTATCTATTGACTCAAGCAAATTTTTTGTCATTAATTATTATATTATCTTACAATAAATAGTATTTTGATATCAAATATACTAATATGACACATTCTGGTATCAGTATGTATATTTTTCTCTTTTTAATTATTTTTAAAAAAATATTTTTTATTTAATTATACACAAACTAACATTTAATAATTAAAATACTGCTAATTATCAATAATTCTTCTAATAATCATTCTAATTCATATATTTCTTATACTAACACATGATTTAATGATTTAATATCTATTCCATGTATTATTAGATTATTTTCACACAAATATATAAAATAAGTTTTTAATATATACTTTTAATGATTAAATCATGACTAAAATAGACATTTTAGTAATTATCATGATTTTTTTATATTTTCGTTAATCAATAATTCTAATATAGGTATTACTTTTAGAAAAAAAATCATGTATTAAATAATTAATTTTGTTAACATTTAAATAAAAAAAGAAAAAATAATGATGTGATGTAATTTAAATATAATAACATTAATCAAAAAAGAAATCAATTGTCCATAATGAGATTCAACATATTATTCTATTGAAAAAAAAATCAATCACATGATATAAATTGAAAATATAATGAATTAGATATTTTATTTATAAAAAAAAATCAATAATTACCGAAGCAACTAAAATATAATGGAGTATTAATACTAGATATAAAAAATTTAATAGATAGAATTCATATGAAAACTTAATAACATGTGACACATTTTTGTACGAATATTTGAATAAGTTATTTTTATAGATCTATTTAAAAGAAGAACGAAACACATTATATAATTAAAAAAATTATAATGTAATAAATTTGTCTTTTTTTAAAAAAGGCAAATTATATTCTTTTAAAAAAAGACAAATTTATTACATTATAATTTTTTTAATTATATAATGTGTTTCGTTCTTCTTTTAAATATATATATATATATATATATATATATTTTAAAAAGGTAGAATTTGGCAAAAAATTTGTGGACGTATAATATTCTAATACGAACTTTTTAATCAATTCTTTTATAGTTATCAATTTAAAAGAAGAATTAATTGTTTGATATAATTCGAAAATTGAAATGTCACAAAATAGAGATTTTTACTTATAAAAAAATCAATCAAAGAATATATTCTAAATATAGTTGGAATAAATCAATCATGAGTATAGATATTTAAATATGTAAAATTGAGTAAAACATTTGGTAACGAGGCGTACTCTCGTAACGACGAGTATTTAAATCACGTTCCTCCTATCCATCTATTTAAAGGAAGAGTCAATAAAAAAAAATAAAATAAAATGAGAATGTAATCAATTAGGAATTTTAATTATAAGAAAAATAATGAATTGAGAGATGTAATCAATATATAATAAGAATCAAATCGTCGACATAAATGCTAGAATAGAAAAAACAAGCCTAAAATTTGGTAATATGATGCATTTTAATTCATATTTTCGAATTGGTTCCCTTCTATATATCCCTTTAAAGGAAAAACTAATCCTCATTCTCGGGTATGTATAGAAAAAAATTAAAAATGTAATAAATTAGATTTTATTTTATCTTTTTATAGAAAGAAATAATTAAGATAAATAATCAAGATAAAATGTAATTATATGGATAAGATTAGCTGTGAAACATGATAATGTGACATATTATGATGCATGTTTAATTTTTAAAATAGTTGATTTTAAAATGAATATTGATGGATAAATATAGATAAAAGAAAGGAAATTGAGAGTGCAATAGTGCTACAAGAATTTGAGTAAAAAAGAAAAAAAAAATTCAAACAGTAAAGACAAAATAAAAATAAAAAAGTCAATATAAATGAGATCAATTAATAATTATTTTAGAATTTAATGTTAGTTGAAAAGAAATATAAAAAGTGGATATATATATATATATAAAGTAATTAAGAAAAATTAATTGTAATATTCAAAATTAATTCTTTACATTGTTAAAAATTGAATTATGTAATATATGAGTTCAGGTGTTGGGTGAGGAAATATTAGTTGAATAGCGTTTTAGTTTCTAAAATTAATTATTGAAAAGAACGATTTTTTAAATTTGTAACACTTTAACAAAGGATATATATATATATATAGTGATTAAAATTATTCATTTGTATTTATGCAACTTAAAATTTTGGAAGAAATTATTTACAACATATTACTGGATAATATTGATAAAAAAATTAATAACTTAGGATGATTTGATGTGCACAATTAGAAAATTGTTTATTACAGATGGATTTACAGATAAATTTGGTCTTTATTATCGACGAATTTTTTGTTACTGACAAAATTACCAACAGATTTTGTTTCTCTGTAAAAGTCTCGTTGAAAATTACTTACCGACGAATTTTTTCCGTCGGTAATTTACCGACAGATTCTTCTCCATTACCGACATAATTTTTCTCAATAATGGTCCCCCTTTCGCTAAAAAACTGTCAGATTTTTCGACAGATTTTATGTCGGTAATTTACCGACAGATTTTTTCTCGTTATCGACAGATTTTTCTTCAGTAATCGTCACTTCAATTTCGCTGAAACCGTCCGATTTTTTGATAGATTTTCTTTCGGTAATTGGAATCTAGGAAAGCATTTCCAACTCTGAATACAGAAGTAAAATCCGTCTGTAAATCCATCAGTAAGGTAAAATAGTATTTTTTTTTTAGATTTTTCTATTGCAACATAAACCTGTTTTCATACAAAATAAATATAAATTTAAACAAGTTCATCGTATTATCAAACTAAAAGAAAAATACTATAAACAAGCAAGTCAATATAATTCAAAATATAAACAAAGTGTATTGATACATCAATTATAATCCTCAGTGTATTGTTCAACCATGCTAAATTTATCAGTTATAATTCATAACATCACATCATATGAGAAAAATTATATTATGCAAATCTTTATAAGCCAATCAACCAGTATCCCGTGCATGCTTTGAGTAATGTCATGCTGTTTTATATCTTAATGCAATTGGAAAAAGGCTACACTTCTTGGCTGCAAAAATTTCAAAGTACTACATGTCAGTAAAAGTATACAGCAGAAAAAATATATGAAAAAATGTCAATAATAAAAGTTATTCACATTGTTATGGCACAAAAAACTCATTACTTAACATCCTAATGAAAATTATGTCAATTGAATGCATAAGGACTAATCATGATCAGTACAATATGTAGAATGCATTTGGGAATCCATCTCTTTCGAGATCAATTCCATGTATTGCAATTAAAACTTCAGCAGGTGTGAGCACAGAACCAGATTGTGATGATCAATCTTTGTACAAAAATTCAACAATCAAATTCATTCAATTGAAAAAATGAATTTAAAGTTTAGAAAAAATTTTATCCTAGTAAAAAAAATGAAATATATGTCTAACAAGTAACAACTTTGTTGGTTAAGACAATTGACTCTAAAATATTAAGTCATTGATGTCACCACCATAGCTTAAATTCATGCTTCTGAACTGCTAAGTACACAATAAATACTCATGCAAAAAAAAGAAGGCAATATGTCAACCACAAAATCTCCCCTATAAAATCAAAATAGTAAGATGTAAAAAAGTAAGAAAATTTTAACATTCTCAACAACTTGCAAAGCACCAAAGGAGACTTGTCTACCTTTCCTAAAGAGTTGTAATTGTGATCGAAGCATTTGATTCTTTTCCTCTCCCTAATAAAATATCAAATGGTGATTAGAGAAAGTGAATACAAGGCCAAAGGGAGAAAAAGGTGTAAACTTCCAACCTCATTCAGTTTGTTAAAGATTTGAAACATAAGAACTGTAAATAAAGGCATTTTTAGGAATATATAAACTATGACCAAGTAGTATTTTTTCTTTGCCTTAGTCACTTTAGTAGTATTAAAGAAGTATAGATAATATATATCGTCATGGTGTATGTTGATAAAAAGAATATGATGATGAAAAATACATGAAATTTAATACATGAAAACCTCATTCTTTCTCTTTCTTTTTTCTCTCTTCCCAAAAAAAGAGAACCTAAAATGGGAAAAGTCCTGCATATATATTTGGCTATTACCTTCAGGAAGATGAATCAGTCAAAGCAAGGGCATGGGATTCATGCCGCTAAAAGCTTAAGAGTAGTAAGCGGTTACCTTAAGAAAAGTATTGACAGTTGTTGTGTTTGGTATAAGTCCCAGAATGAATGAGATAACCATTAGAATTAATCTAGTAAAAAAGTGAATTAAAAGAACCATATTTTAAAAAGAAGAATGAATGTCTTAGCATACTTGAATTATGCATACTTGCTAGCTGAACATTAGAAATCACTTAAATTCTCAATGTACCTGCTTTTTCATATGAAGGCCAATGATATGATGAGTCTAGAAAATACTGATTCTCAATATAAATAAAGTGTTGAGCTGATCTTATTGATTTAACATAAGCAGTATGAATGCTTTGGTCTACTTTTAAATTCTTTCCACATAAAAGATTCTGTAGTACATTAAGGTTACAAGTTAAGACTAAGTGAAAATCAGGTTTGATCAACTAAAAAATAACTAATCACCTGAGATTGAGTCTTGTCGAAATCCTTTGGAAAACCCTTCATTGATCCTGAATCTATGGACCGAAATACCTGTATTAAATACTTGTTTATAACATTCATTGAATTTTTTACAAGAAGATTTCAGGACATGGCATGAGATTCTATCAACATATTTTGCTTCTTACCTGCACATTCCAAGTTTCAGGATCATTTTCGTCGGTCACCTAGATAGCTTTATCATCACCAAAACTCGAAGATGGACTGACTATCCATGATATCTAGTCTAGCCTTAGCAATGCATCGTCGTTCCAATTTTTGACCTTGTTGAGTCTAAAGTCTCGCCATTTTTTTACTTTTCTCCATCTTTATTCTAAATTGATTAATAAATCATAAGCTGCTGGCCCTTCAACCTTGCAAATCATGCCATGCCATGGCTCTCTTGGTCTACCTCCACTAGAACCTACCTGCATCATATGATACACAATTTCAAACCTAAGATGTGAAAAGCTAGTCCTCTAAGAAGGAGGTCAATGTCTTATGAAAGAGTTTGATTAAATAACAAACATGATTTCAAAGAAGCAAAGTATGCACTAACTTGAAATGTAGGATTATGAAAATCCTCTTTGTAAACGGTTTCTAAATCGTGAAATAGCCTATGCTGATGTGTGTCATATCTGCCATCACAAAGATCCAGACCACCAATAAAAGCAGATATTTTTCAATTATTCCATGCACCTTGTGTGTCAATGATGAGCGGATAATTTATACGCTTTTTGGCATTGTTTTTAGTATGTTTTAGTTAGTTTTTATTATGTTTTTATTAGTTTTTATTTAAAAATCACTTTTCTAGACTTTACTGAGTTTGTGTATTTTTCTGTGATTTCAGGTATTTTCTGGCTGAAATTGAGGGACCTGAGCAAAAATCTGATTCAGAGGCTGAAAAAGGACTGCAGATGTTGTTGGATTCTGACCTTCCTGCACTCGAAGTGGATTTTCTGGAGCTATAGAAGCCCAATTGGTGCGCTCTCAATTGCTTTGGAAAGTAGACATCCTGGCTTTCCAGCAATATATAATAGTCCATACTTTGCCCAAGATTTGATGGTCCAAACAGGTTCCAATTCAGCTCAAGAATTCTGGCGTTTAACGCCAGAACTGGCACAAAAGCTGGAGTTAAACGCCCAAACTGGCACAAAAGCTAGACTCCAAGAAAAGTCTCTACATGTGAAAGCTTCAATGCTCATCCCAAGCACACACCAAGTAGGCCCAGAAGAAGATTTCTGCATTAATTACCTATTTCTGTAACCCTAGGCTACTAGTTTTCTATAAATAGGACCTTTTGCTATTGTATTTTCATCTTTTGATCATCTTGGAATCATGTTTTGATGATTGAACCCTCTTTGGGAGGCTGGCCATTTGGCCATGCCTAGACCTTTTGTTCTTATGTATTTTTAACGGTGGAGTTTCTATACACCATAGATTAAGGTGTGGAGCTCTACTGTTCTTCATGAATTAATGCAAAGTACTATTATTTTTCTATTCAACTCAAGTCTATTTCTTCTCCAAGATATCCATTCGCATGTGATGATTATGTGACACTCATCACCATTCTCACCTATGAATGCGTGACTGACAACCACTTCCGTTCTACATGCAAACAAGCTTGAATGTGTATCTCTTGGGTTTCTAATCTAAGATTAGAACCTTCGTGGTATAGGCTAGAATTATTGGCGGCCATTCCTAAGATCCGGAATGTCTAAACCTTGTCTGTGGTATTCTGAGTAGGATCTGGGAAGGGATGACTGTGACGAGCTTCAAACTCGCGATTGTTGGGCGTGTGACAGACACAAAAGGATCAATGGATCCTATTCCAACATGATCGAGAACCAACAGATGATTAGCCATGCGTTGACAGCGTGCGTAGAACATTTTCACTGAGAGGATGGGAAGTAGCCATTGACAACGGTGATGCCCAACACAAAGCTTGCCATGGAAAGGAGTATGAATGATTGGAAGAAGGCAATAGGAAAGAAGAGGTTCAAGAGGAACAAAGCATCTTCATACGCTTATCTGAAATTCCTACCAATGAATTACATAAGTATCTTTATCTTTATCTTATTTTATGTTTTATTCATCTTTTAATTATCAATCCTCCATAACCATTTGAATCCGCCTGACTGAGATTTACAAGATGATCATAGCTTGCTTCAAGCCGACAATCTCCGTGGGATCGACCCTTACTCACGTAAGGTATTACTTGGACGACCCAGTGCACTTGCTGGTTAGTTGTGCGGAATTGTGACAAAGTGTGATTCACGTTTGAGAGCTCCAAGTCTTTGGCGCCATTGTTGATGATCACAATTTCGTGCACTAAGTTTTTGGCGCCGTTGCCGGGGATTGTTCGAGTTTGGACAATTGACGGTTCATCTTGTTGCTTAGATTAGGTAATTTTACTTTTTATTTTCGAAAAAAATTTAAAAAAATTACAAATTTTTTTTTCTATTTTGTTCTTCAGAGTTTTTACGAATGAATTCTAAAGTTTCATGATGATTTGTTGAAGCCTGGCTGGCTGTGAAGCCATGTCTAATCTCTTGGACCGAGATTTCAACTTATCATCACAAGAGCTTGTTGATTTCTATCAATTTTGCTGTTGTTAGCAATGATCTGCTAAAGCTTGGCTGGCCATTGGTCATGTCTAGTGTTTTGGACCGGAACTTTCTTTGTAAGCTTGGCTGGCTAGTAAGCCATGTCTAATTCCTGGACCAGAGTCTTAGACTAGCATTGCAATGATTCCTGGAATTCTTATAAAAAAAATTTGAACCCCTTTATTTTCTTTTCCACTCAATTTTCAAAAAATCACAAAAAAAAATTTATAAAACCATAAAAATCAAAAATATTTTATGTTTCTTGTTTGAGTCTAATATCAATTTTTAAGTTTGGTGTCAATTGCATGTCTTTATTCTTCTTACATTTTTTGAATATGCATTATGTTCTTCATTGATCTTCAAGTTGTTCTTGATGATTTTAGTGCTCTGATCTTTAATTTCTCTTATTCTGTGTCTTACATGCATTTTCTTACATGCATTTTCAAATTGTTATAGTCCTTAGTATACAAAGTTCTAAGTTTGGTGTCTTGCATGCATTGTTTATTTGATCTTAGTTGCATTTCTATTGTTTCTCATCATTAAAAATTCAAAAAAAAAAAATTCAAAATTGTGTCTTTTCAAGTCAATAACACAGAAAATTGAAGATTCAGAACATTCAGCAGAGGAATTACACAGAAAAAGCTGGGCGTTCAAAACACCCGGTGAAGAAGGAAAACTGGCGTTTAAACGCCAGCCAGGGTACCTGGCTGGGCGTTAAACGCCCAAAAAGGTAGGATTTTGGGCGTTAAACGCCAGAATGGATGCCATTCTGGGCGTTTAACGCCAGGATGACACTAGAGGGAAGATTTTGTTTTTAATTCAAATCTTTTTCAAATATTCATAATTTTTCAAAATCAAATCTTTTTCAAATCATATCTTTTCAATCATATCTTTTCAAAATCAATTTCTTTTCAATTTTTTTATTTATTACTATTTTCAAAAATCCTTGCTACAATTAGTGATTTAATTCAAAATTTTCTAGTTGTTACTTGCCTATTAAGGAAGAATCAAAAGTTTTAATTCTAGAATCATATCTTCAAATTTCTTGTTAGTCAAGTAATCAGCTTTAATTTTTAAAAACTTTCTCTTTTTAATTTGATTTTCAATCATATCTTTTCAATCATATCTTTTCAATTACATATTTTTCAAAATTAAGTCTCAATCATATCTTTTTAATTTCTAATTTCAAAATCTTTTTCAAAATCACTTAATTTCTTTCCCAATTTTAGTTTTCAAAAATCATCAACCAAATTTTCAAAATTTCTTTTAATTATTTCAAAATATTTTACTTTAATTTCGAAAATTCTTCCCCTCTTCTCACATCCTTCTATTTAAGGACTAACACTCTTCCACTATCAATAATTCGAACTCTATCCCTCTTGATAAGTTCGAATTCTTCTCTTTCTACCTTCTCCTTCTATTCTTCTTTTCCTCTGATACTTCAAGGAATCTCTATACTGTGACATAGAGGATTCCATACTTCCTTGTTCTCTTCTCTTTCATATGAGCAGGAGCAAGGACAAAAGCATTCTTGTTGAGGCTGATCCTGAACCTGAAAGGACCTTGAAGCGAAAGCTAAGAGAAGCTAAAGTACAACTCTCTGTAGAGGACCTAACAGAGCTTTTCAAACAAGAAGAAGCCATGGCAGCCGAAAACAACAACAATGCCAACAATGCAAGGAAGGTGCTTGGTGACTTTACTGCACCTACTCCCGACTTCTATGGGAGAAGCATCTCAATCCCTGCCATTGGAGCAAACAACTTTGAGCTTAAGCCTCAATTAGTTTCTCTAATGCAACAGAATTGTAAGTTTCATGGACTTCCATTGGAAGATCCTCATCAGTTCTTAGCTGAATTCTTGCAAATCTGTGACACTGTCAAGACCAATGGGGTTGATCCTGAGGTCTACAGACTTATGCTTTTTCCCTTTGCTATAAGAGACAGAGCTAGAACATGGTTGGATTCACAACCTAAAGAAAGCCTGAACTCTTGGGAAAAGCTAGTTAATGCCTTCTTGGCAAAGTTCTTTCCACCTCAAAAATTGAGTAAGCTTAGAGTGGAAGCCCAAACCTTCAGACAGAAGGAAGGTGAATCCCTCTATGAAGCTTGGGAAAGATACAAGCAATTGATCAGAAGGTGTCCTTTTGACATGCTTTTAGAATGGAGCATCATAGGTATATTCTATGATGGTCTGTCTGAACTATCCAAGATGTCATTGGATAGCTCTGTTGGAGGATCTCTTCATCTGAAGAAGATGCCTGCAGAAGCTCAGAAACTCATTGAAATGGTTACAAATAACCAATTCATGTACACTTCTGAAAGGAATCATGTGAATAATGGGACAAATCAGAAGAAAGGAGTTCTTGAAATTGATACTCTGAATACTATATTGGCTCAGAATAAAATATTGACTCAGCAAGTCAATATGATTTCTCAGAATCTGTCTAGAATGCAAGAAGCAACAGGCAGTACCAAAGAAGCTTAATCTGAAGAAGAAGCTTATGATCCTGAGAACCCAGAAATTGAAGAGGTAAATTACATGGGAGAACCCTATGGAAGCACCTATAATCCTTCATGGAGAAATCATCCAAACCTCTCATGGAAGGATCAACAAAGGCCTCAACAAGGCTTCAACAACAATAATGGTGGAAGAAATAGGTTTAGCAATAGCAAGCCTTTTCCATCATCTTCTCAGCAACAGACAGAGAATTCTAAGCAGAGCCACTCTGACTTAGCAACTGTAGACTCTAATCTAATTAAAACCACTCAAAGTTTCATGACTGAAACAAGGTCCTCCATTAGAAATTTGGAGGCACAAGTGGGTCAGCTGAGCAAGAAAGTTACTGAACTCCCTCCTAGTACTCTTCCAAGCAATACAAAAGAGAATCCAAAAGGAGAGTACAAGGCCATCAATATAACCCACATGGCCGAACCTAGAGAGGAGGAAGAGGCAGTGATCTCCACTGAGAAAGATCTCAATGGACGTCCACTGGCCTCCAAGGAGTTCCCTAATGAGGAACCATGGAAATCTGAGGCTCAAACTGAGACCATAGAGATTTCATTGAATTTACTTTTGCCATTCATGAGCTCTGATTAGTATTCTTCCTCTGAAGAGGATGAAGATGTTACTGAAGAACAAGTTGCTAAGTATCTTGGAGCAATCATGAAGCTAAATGCCAAGTTATTTGGTAATGAGACTTGGGAGGATGAACCCTCCTTGCTCATCAAAGAACTGGATGACTTGACTAGGCAGAGATTACCTCTGAAGAGACAAGATCCTGGAAAGTTCTCAATACCTTGTGCCATAGGCACCATGACCTTTGAGAAGGCTCTGTGTGACCTATGGTCAAGCATAAACCTCATGCCTCTCTCTGTAATGGAGAAGATAGGGATCATTGAGGTACAAGCTGCAAGAATCTCACTGGAGATGGCAGACAATTCAAAGAAACAAGCTTATGGACTTGTAGAAGATGTCTTGGTAAAGGTTGAAGACCACTACATCCCTGCTGATATCATAATCCTAGAGACTGAAAAGTGTGTGGATGAATTCATCATCCTTGGCAGACCCTTCCTAGCCACATCAAAAGCTGTGATTGATGTTGACAGAGGAGAATTGATCATTCAAGTGAATAAAGACTCCCTTGTGTTTAAAGCTCAAGGATATCCCTCTGTAACCATGGAAAGGAAGCATGAAGAGCTTCTCTCAATACAGAGTCAAACAGAGCCCCCACAGTCAAACTCTAAGTTTGGTGTTGGGAGGCCACAATCAAACTCTAAGTTTGGTGTTGGAAGGTTCCAACATTGCTCTAAACATCTGTGAGGCTCCATGAGAGCCCACTGTCAAGCTATTGACATTAAAGAAGCACTTGTTGGGAGGCAACCCAATTTTTACTTATCTATGTTAAATTTCTATTTTCTTTTGTTAATTTATGTTTTCTGTAGGTTGATGATCATGTGAAGTCACAAAAACAATTGAAAAAGCAAAAACAGAATGAAAAACAAAATTAAAAATAGAATACCCTGGAGGAGAAACTTACAGGCGTTTAAACGCCAGTAAGGGTAGCAGAATGGGCGTTAAACGCACAGTCTGGCACCATTCTGTGCGTTTAACGCCAAAAATGGGCACCAGAATGGCGTTTAACGCCAGGAATGGGCAAGAAGTTGGCGTTAAACGCCAGAAATGGGCAGCAGCCTGGCGTTTAACGCCAGGATTGGCAGAAAGGGGCATTTTTGCACGCCACTTGGTGCAGGGATGAGATATCCTTGACACCTCAGGATCTGTGGACCCCACAGGATCCCCACCTACCCCAGCTCTCTCTCTCTTCTTCACCCATTCACCAATTACCTTAATACCTCTTTCCCAAAAACCCCTCACCTATCAAATCCCACCATTCTCTTCACCATTCACATCCATCCTTCATAAAACCCCACCTACCCCACCATTCAAATTCAAACCACTTTCCCACCCAACCCACCCATAATGGCCGAACAATACCCCCCTCTCCACTCCTATATAAATCCATCTTCACTCCTTCATTTTCACACAACATACACACTACTTCTCCCCCTTGGCCGAAACACTAAGCCCCCTCCTCTCCTCTATTTCTTCTTCTTCTACTCTCTTCTTTCTTCTTTTGCTCGAGGACGAGCAAACCTTCTAAGTTTGGTGTGGTAAAAGCGTTGCTTTTTATTTTTCCATAACCATTTATGGCACCTAAGGCCGGAGAAACCTCTAGAAAGAGGAAAGGAAAGGCAAAAGCTTCCACCTCCGAGTCATGGGAGATGGAGAGATTCATCTCAAGGGTGCATCAAGACCACTTCTATGAAGTTGTGGCCAAGAAGAAGGTGATCCCCGAGGTCTCTTTTAAGCTAAAAAAGAATGAGTATCCGGAGATCCGACATGAGATCCGAAGAAGAGGTTGGGAAGTTCTTACCAACCCCATTCAACAAGTCAGAATCTTAATGGTTCAAGAGTTCTATGCCAATGCATGGATCACCAAGAACCATGATCAAAGTGTGAACCCGGACCCTAAGAATTGGCTTACAATGGTTCGGGGGAAATACTTAGATTTTAGTCCGGAAAATGTAAGGTTGGCATTCAACTTGCCTATGATGCAAGAAGATGCACACCCCTACACTAGAAGGGTCAACTTTGATCAAAGGTTGGACCAAGTCCTCATGGACATCTGTGAAAAGGGCACCCAATGGAAGAGAGATTCAAGAGGGAAGCCAGTTCAACTAAGAAGGCATGACCTCAAGCCCGTGGCTAGGGGATGGTTGGAGTTCATCCAATACTCAATCATTCCCACTAGCAACCGGTCTGAAGTTACTATAGACTGGGCTATCATGATCCATAGCATCATGATTGGAGAGGAAGTAGAAGTTCATGAGGTTATATCCCAAGAACTCTACAAGGTGGCGGATAAGTCCTCTACTTTGGCAAGGTTAGCCTTCCCTCACCTCATTTGTCACCTCTGCAATTCAGTTGGAATTGACATAGAGGGAGACATCCTCATGGATGAGGACAAGCCCATCACTAAGAAAAGGATGGAGCAAACAAGAGATCCCACTCATAGACAAGAGCATGAGGAAATTCCTCATCATGAAATCCCTGAGATGCCTCAAGGGATGCATTTTCCTCCACAAAACTATTGGGAGCAAATCAACACCTCCCTAGGAGAATTAAGTTCCAATATGGGACAACTAAGGGTGGAGCACCAAGAGCAATCCATCCTCCTCCATGAAATTAGAGAAGACCAAAGAACCATGAGAGAGGAGCAACAAAGGCAAGGAAGAGACATTGAGGAGCTCAAGCACTCCATAATATCTTCAAGAGGAAGAACAAGCCGCCATCACTAAGGTGGACCCGTTCTTTAATTTCATTGTTCTTTATTTTCTGTTTTTCAAATTTTTATGCTTTATGTTTATTTATGCTTGTGTCTTTATTACATGATCACTAGTGTCTAAGTGTCTATGCCTTAAAGCAATGAAAATGAATCCATCACCTTTCTTAAATGGAAAATGTTTTTAATTGAAAAAGAAAAAGAAGTGCATGAATTTCGAATTTTATAACAGATTAATTATTTTGATGTGGTGGCAATACTATTTTTTTTCTGAATGAATGCTTGAACAGTGCATATTTTTTTGAATTTGTTGATTCATGAATGTTAAAATTGTTGGCTCTTGAAAGAATTGTGGAAAAGGAGAAATGTTATTTGATAATCTGAAAAATCATAAAATTGATTCTTGAAGCAAGAAAAAGCAGTGAAAAGCTTGCAGAAAAAAATATATATATGCAAAAAAAATGAATGAAAAAAAAATTGCGAAAAAAGAAAAAAAAAGAGAAAGAAAGAAAAAGAAAAAGTAAGCAGAAAAAGCCAATAGCCCTTTAAACCAAAAGGCAAGGGTAAAATAAAAAGGATCCAATGCTTTGAGCATCAGTGGATAGGAGGGCCCACAGGAATAAATTCCTGGCCTAAACGGCTAAACCAAGCTGTCCCTAACCATGTGCTTGTAGCGTGAAGGTGTCAAGTAAAAAATTGAGACTGAGCGGTTAAAGTCGTGGTCCAAAAGTAAAAAGAGTGTGCTTAAGAGCTCTGGAAACCTCTAATTGGGGACTCTAGCAAAGCTGAGTCACAATCTGAAAAGGTTCACCCAGTTATGTGTCTGTGGCATTTATGTATCCAGTGGTAATACTGGAAAACAAGATGCTTAGGGTCACGGCCAAGACTCATAAAGTAACTGTGTTCAAGAATCAACATACTTAACTAGGAGAATCAATAACACTATCTGGATTCTGAGTTCCTATAGAAGCCAATCATTCTGAACTTCAAAGGATAAAGTGAGATGCCAAAACTGTTCAGAAGCAAAAAGCTAAAAGCCCCGCTCATCTAATTAATACTGATCTTCATAGATGTTTTTGGAATTCATTGTATATTCTATTCTTTTTATCCTATAAGATTTTCAATTGCTTGGGGACAAGCAAAAATTTAAGTTTGGTGTTGTGATGAGTGGATAATTTATACGCTTTTTGGCATTGTTTTTAGTATGTTTTTAGTATGTTTTAGTTAGTTTTTATTATGTTTTTATTAGTTTTTATTTAAAAATCAATTTTCTGGACTTTACTACGAGTTTGTGTGTTTTTCTATGATTTCAGGTATTTTCTGGCTGAAATTGAGGGACCTGAGCAAAAATCTGATTCAGAGGCTGAAAAAGGACTGCAGATGCTGTTGGATTCTGACCTCCCTACACTCGAAGTGGATTTTCTGGAGCTACAAAAGCCCAATTGGCGCGCTCTCAATTGCGTTGGAAAGTAGACATCCTGAGCTTTTCAGAAATATATAATAGTCCATACTTTACCCAAGATTTGATGGCCCAAACAGGTATTTCAAGTCAGCTCATGAATTCTGGCGTTTAACGCCAGAATTGGCACAAAAGCTGGAGTTAAACGCCCAAACTGGCACAAAAGCTGGCGTTTAACTCCAAGAAAAGTCTCTACATGTGAAAGCTTCAATGCTCAGCCCAAGCACACACCAAGTAGGTCCGGAAGAAGATTTCTGCATTAATTACCTATTTCTGTAACCCTAGGCTACTAGTTTTCTATAAATAGGACCTTTTGCTATTGTATTTTCATCTTTTGATCATCTTGGAATCATGTTTTGATGATTGAACCCTCTTTGGGAGGCTGGCCATTCGGCCATGCCTAGACTTTTTGTTCTTATGTATTTTTAACGGTGGAGTTTCTACACACCATAGATTAAGGTGTGGAG
The DNA here is from genome assembly GCF_059453495.1 of Arachis ipaensis. Taxonomy (NCBI): domain Eukaryota; kingdom Viridiplantae; phylum Streptophyta; class Magnoliopsida; order Fabales; family Fabaceae; genus Arachis; species Arachis ipaensis. The sequence continues at coordinate 52,818,547 of NC_142436.1, forward strand.
CTCTGCTGTTCTTCATGAATTAATGCAAAGTACTATTATTTTTCTATTCAACTCAAGTCTATTTCTTCTCTAAGATATCCATTCTCACCCAAGAACATGATGAATGTGATGATTATGTGACACTCATCACCATTCTCACCTATGAACGCGTGACTGACAACCACTTCCGTTCTACATGCAAACAAGCTTGAATGTGTATCTCTTGGGTTTCTAATCTAAGATTAGAACCTTCGTGGTATAGGCTAGAATTATTGGCAGCCACTCCTGAGATCTGGAACGTCTAAACATTGTCTGTGGTATTCTGAGTAGGATTTGAGAAGGGATGACTGTGACGAGCTTCAAACTCGCGATTGTTGGGCGTGTGACAGACGCAAAAGGATCAATGGATCCTATTCCAACATGATCGAGAACCGACAGATGATTAGCTGTGCGGTGACAGTGTGCGTAGAACATTTTCACTGAGAGGACAGGAAGTAGCCATTGACAACGGTGATGCCCAACATAAAGCTTGCCATGAAAAGGAGTATGAATGATTGGAAGAAGGCAATAGGAAAGCAGAAGTTCGAGAGGAACAAAGCATCTTCATACGCTTATCTGAAATTCCTACCAATGAATTACATAAGTATCTCTGTCTTTATCTTATTTTATGTTTTATTCATCTTTTAATTATCAATCCTCCATAACCATTTGAATCCGCCTGACTGAGATTTACAAGATGACCATAGCTTGCTTCAAGCCGACAATCTTCGTGGGATCGACCTTTACTCACGTAAGGTATTACTTGGACGACCCAGTGCACTTGCTGGTTAGTTGTGCGGAATTGTGACAAAGTGTGATTCATGTTTGAGAGCTCCAAGTCTTTGGCGCCATTGTTGATGATCACAATTTCGTGCACCAGTCAACAAGCACACATTTCTGATGATGAGTAAATCGGGTTCCCACAACGTGAACCAAGAGACTAAATCAATTAAAGTAGTACTAATGTCGTAATGTGAATGTGAATGTGAAAAAGATATCAAGTGCAGGAAATCCATGCCCATTGCTTGAAAATACTGAGCTTATTGCTTATGTAACACCCTCACTATCAGAATGTCACACTTCCGGCTGCACCACTCTGATAGCTTGGATATTACGACGACTCTAAATATATTTAATACTAAGATAGAAGCCTGGATAAAACTTAAAACCGTATAACCTTTCAAAAGACTTTTAGTTGAAAACATAAATACATACTTATAAACCACATACAACACTTAACGATATATATATATATATATATATATATATATATATATATATATATATATATATATATATATATATATATTGACTTACAAGCATTACATAATATAAATCCTATCCCTCTTACAAAATATGTAAAGATAAAGGTGAGGGAAAAATATAACAGCTAAAATAGTACAAAATATCGTACAACAAGACTAGAAATAAAGCCTTTATAACTTCTTCGTCCATGTCCTAAAAAAGGGAAAACCTGTAGGGGAGTGAGAACATTGTCCTCGCTGGTTCTCACTATAGGGTTATAGAATTGCTATAATAAGATACGTAAAATAAAGTTGTTTTTAGAGTACAGTGATTGTTGTTCGTCTTATATGTCTTTTCAAAAACCAAAGGTTTACATTCAAAAATAAAAAATCCTTTTTAAAAGAGAAAATTCGTTTATTCTTCAAAATCCAAAACCTTTTCCTGTTGTATCAAATATTAAAAGTTTTCCTGGACAGTATGAATAACCAAGCTGCTCCAAGCATAGGTTCATTAAGTCTATGCTGAATCAATTTGATTTTTCATACAAAACTAGACCTCAAACACAAACCAATCATGGCCTCAGGCCTAGCACATAACCAAACACGGCCTCAGGCCCAAACAACTTAATCAACATCCAATCCACCACAATACAACCAATTTCGGTCACAAACATAAGTAAGGAGGTTCAAATACAATCAAAGCAGTTACATCAAGTATATCAATTAGCATTTAAACAGAATTATTCACATATTCAAAACAATCACAATTTGCGCACCCAAACAATTACATAGATGCATATAATGAATGTCTATCCTATTGGCTCGTGATATCACTTGTCGGTCCATAAATGCCAACCCGACACATTCTTTCGGATGTCGCTTTTCTGCCACGTCCGAGAATATAGCGCCTGGCATGCTTTTGTTCCAAGGATATAGTCCCTGGCACACTATTGTTCCGAGGATATAGTGCATGGCCCACTTGCATGCATAATTCCGAGAATATAGTGCCTAACACACTCTTGTGGCAGAAAAGGTTATCCATCATAATTCAACCCAAGGATATAGTGCCCTGCACATTATCGTTCCAAGGATATAGTGCCTGGCACACTTTCAATATCCAACAAGTCCATCGTCCTTTTCCAAGTTCCAAAACTCATCATCAGTTTCCAATTTCTCAAATCAATTTCCTTTAAAACCAAAAACCCATTTCTTTGGTAATATCTCCGAAACTCCAAACAACTTCAAAATCATATCAATTGTAAATCTCTTCAAAATCATATCAATTGTAAAACCCATTTCTTTGGTAATATAATTCTCCGTCAGTAGCAGCAGCGACGGTGGCATTGACGACCACCGCGTCGCCTTCCTTTCTCCCCTCCTTCTTCTCGCGGCCCCCTTCCTCCTTTCCCTTTCTTTCCTTCTTTCTTTCTTTTCTTCTTTCTTCTTTGACCGTGGCGGCATGAGGGACTAGGGTTTCTTTTTTGGGTAGGAAAAATTGTGTTAACTAGGGTTAGGATTTCAATTTGGGGGTTTAAAAGATTAGCGTAATTTAATAAAATTGGAACATAGGATATTAATTTGAAATCTAGTTAAATTCTTAAAATTACTTCAAAAATATTATTTGTTGTATCAAAATACTAATTAATTTGAAATAAATGCTTTAATTAAAATTATAAATAATAAGATTAATTTTTTTTATTCCTAAAACTTAAGTATTAAATTATAAAAATGTCAATTATTTAAATTAAATCATATAAAATCCTTATTATTTCATAATAACTAATGTTATAATTTAAATATAGATAAAAACTCAATAATTCAAATTGGATAAGAATATTAATTTATTTCAAATTCAATTACTCGAAACTTGCTTTAATTATCTTTAATAAAGAAATTTTTGAAATTAAAGCTATAAATAAATAATTGAATTTGAAATTAATTTATAATAAAATTTTCAAAAGTTCTGGATCTTACAGCTTGCATAACGCAGAGATAGCACGCAATGAACAGCAGAGTTTTTAAAGAACTTTTTGGTTTCCCCATCATGAGTTTGCATCACTCCATCCTGCAATGAACAAGATCAGCTTTAGAACCCATCTTGCACGTGAATAGAAATGAATGAATGAATGAATGAGCAATTACAATTTTGATAAGGAATGTTAGAAAAAGTAAGAGATAGTAGTAGAGAAAAAGTTTGTGAGTATTCAAGTCATGTAGAATAATACCGTATAAAAAGGTATTTATAGGTGTTAAGATAATCGAAATACTAAAAACGTAATATCTTATAATAAATATTCAGATATGCAAAATAATTCTAATGAATGCTAATTGATCATAATATATTCTAACATTTCCCCTCAAACTCAAGTGACAACTTGAGTTTGAAACCTATTTAAAACACCGAAATAAAAAAAATTGAATAAATTGATAGAAGGAAGCGCAGATGAAACTCTCAGAAGGAAGTGTAGATGGAACTTCCAAAAGGAAGCGCAGGGAAAACTGCCAGAAGGGAAGCGCAGACGGAACTGCCGGAAGGGAAGTGCAGACAAAATTGCCGCAAGGGAATCGCAGACGCAGTTGCCGCAAGAGAAGCGTAGACGAAATTATCGCAACGAAAGTACAGACGAAACTGCCAAAAAGATGGCGAACTACCCAAAAACTGCCAAAAAAGTGGCAAACTGTGAAGAGATGGTAAATGCCGGAGGATGACGAACTGCCAGAAGATGAAAAAATTATCATTTCTACATGAGAATAGGTAAGCAGCAGATGACAGTGGTGTTTGATTCATTAGACTCGAAAAGACACAAGACGGAGAGGATAGGCTAATCGATGAGGTGAAAAAGTATCAAAGGAGTGATAAAAGACAAGAAAATGGCATAGAGGAAAAATGTGAAAAATACGGTGATTTCACCATAGGAAAAACAACCAAAGGAGGATACTATGGCTCTGATATCATGTTAGAAAAAGTAAGAGAGAGTAGTACAGAAAAAATTTGTGTGTATTCAATTCATGTAGAATAATGCAGTATAAAAAGGTAAGTATAGGTGTTAAGAGAATTAAAATAATAAAGATGTAATATCTTATAATACATATTCAGATATGCTAAATAATTATAATGAATGCTAATTGATCCTAATATATTCTAACAAGGAACTTATCATGTGAAGTTCTGTCATCCTAAATGAGCATAACAACTCTAAGACCTTCTTGTGATTTGTACTTCAACATCTCTCCAAGTGAAAGCTCTCCACCATAAGGCAATGGCCTTGTTGGCTCTCTAATAATATTTCAAGATTTTTTTATAAATATGAATATTATAAGATATGAAGAAAAGATTTAAAAAATATAATTCTTCTTCCATATTAAGCTTAAGAAAATGAAAAAGAAAGAAAGAAAGAAAAGAGAAATAAATGGAGAAAGAAGTGGTTGATGGATTCCCATAAGCAAAGTATGAATATTTTAGCACCTAAATCACCTCATTTTAACTGATAAAGTATGAATAGTAAAAAATTCAAAACAATAATCAGACATTATGGCACTGATGCACGAAAACTTGTCTCTCAACAAATTTCTCTTCGGCAAGTATACCGAATTGTCGTCAAGTAAAAACTCACAATAGAGTGAGGTCGAATCCCACAGGGATTGATTGGTCAATCAAATTTAATTAGAGGAATGTTCTAGTTGAGCTAAGCAGGAATTGAGTTGAGAATTGCAGAAAAGAAAATGGCGGGAAAGTAAATAACAGAAAGTGTAAATGCTGGAAATAAAGAGCAAAATGTAAATGGCGGAAAGTAAATTGCAGAATCTTAAATGGGGATTTGGGGAAATGAGCATAAATGTAAATGACAAAAAGTAAAAAGAATGGGTAAGATCAGAAATGGGGGATTCATCGGGCTCAGGAGATGTTGTATTCTCCGGATCAAGTTCACTCTCCTCTCTTCCTCAATCAATGCAATCATTGATCTCCTTGGCAATCTTAAGTGATTGGATTCCAATTCCTTGGCAACCCAATCTCTCAAATCTTGATCAATAGCCAATTCCTTGGTCTAATTGCTCATGAGAAGAGATGAAGTATGGTCATTGATTATACCACATGTATTCCCAAATCAAAGTGTTGGTAGGATTATATGTCACCATATCCATCCAAACCCCAATTTGGTCCAACATGAGAAATCATTTCTAGCATGATCTCTTCATTCCTCTTCCAAGATCCGAAGAGATCCAAGTATGAATAGCTTCTTTTCCAAGACAACTACCCAATAGGATGAAGATTGAAAGCTTTCTAGTAAAATCAAGAGAAAAGAAAGAAGAAGAATAATGAAAACTATTATTGATCCATCAAATTACAACAGAGCTCCCTAACCCAATGAAAGGGGTTTAGTTGTTCATAGCTCTTGAAATGGAAAGCGTAAATGAAAAGTACATTTTCAAAGTAAAACTAAAAGTTGCAGAGAAAGTAAAATATGCAGAATGTAGTTCTTCCAATGCCAAAAGCTACCTATCTAGTTCAAAACTACTCCTATATATACCACTCTTCTGATATTCTAGTTGGCTCTTCAAGTCTTGGATATGGGTCTTTGGATCTTTTAGTTGAAGTAGTTACAGTCTTCAGTGGGCTCAGCTTTACTTGCAGAAAAAGTGTGAGTTAGGCATGGACGTTAGTTAGGATGTTAGTGGCATTAACGTTAAGTGAAAATCTGGGTTCGAGAACGTTAGTGACGATCACCTTTTTCACTAACGTTCCAAGCCAAAAATGGTCCACGTTAACTTCAACGTTAGTAGCACTAACGTGACCGCTAACGTTTCCTCTTGGTCCTTCGCAAACGTTATTGGCATTCACCTTTTCCAATAACGTTGCTTACTGCCCCTTTTCCCCACGTTAGAGTTCACGTTAGTATAACTAACGTGACCATTAACGTGGGCTTGCCTTTCTTTCGAGAGCGTTAGTGACACTTACCTTTGTCACTAACGCTCCAAACACCCCGCCTTCCCACATTAAAGTTTACGTTAATTAGATTAACGTGGCCTCTAACGTGGTGGTGATTTCCATTCCCAACGTTAGTGATAAAAGTGAGTGTCACTAACGTTGGTCCATCAATTTTTCCTCCACGTTAGCTTCCACATTAATGTAATTATCGTGGCAACTAACGTGGGCAATAGTGGCTTAATCCAACGTTAGTGACAAAGGTGAGTGTCACTAACATTAGCAATTCCTTGTTCCTTCCACGTTAGAGTTCACGTTAATGTAATTAACGTGACTCTTAACGTGGCTAAGTGTGCCCCGTTTCCAACGTTAGTGGTATTCACTTTTACTACTAACGTTGGAGCTTCCTTTCTCCTCCACGTTAGCTTCCACGTTAATATAATTAACGTGGAAACTAACGTGGGCTATAATGGCTTTCGAAGGCATTATTGACGATCACTTTTCTTATTAACGTTGCAAGCTAGCTCCCATTCCACGTTAGTGGTCACGTTAATTAGACTAACGTGGCTACTAACGTGGTTCTTCCTTGCTTTCTTTGTCCTGAAATCAAGCAATTAAAGTGCATCAAAGCTCTATTCGAAGTCATGAGATCATGCATTATCCAATTTGTCATTCAATTCATGCATAATTCTCATAAAATCATGTAAAGTTCACAATGTTTGCTTGAATCAAGATGTAAGTGAATATCTACCCAAAACCTGCTTATTCACTAAGAAAATGCATGAAACTACCCTAAAACAGTAAAGAAAAGGTCAGTAAAACTGGCCAAAATGCCCTAACATCACAACACTAAACTTAAAGCTTGCTTGTCCCTAAGCAAGTACTGAAACATAAGAATGATGAATGAAAGAACAATAGAAATAAGTTCTTTTTAAAGAAGTAAAGCTCTTGGTTTATGGGATTTCATGCATAGTAACTTAGGTTCATTCCTTTACTGGTTTCCAGGTCCTTATCATGCTTTTGAATACTTGCTTGATTGCATCCTATGAGATCCTTATTCTTTGATCCTTTCTTTTTTTCTCAGGGTTTATTGCATCCGTAGGCTAAGTGCTCTGTGAGGGGGTGACTCTTTAAAATAAGCTTTCATCCAACACTCCCGAACCAGTTGGTTCAAGGTGCTAGGTGTTGAAACACCCCTAAGGACTTACTCCCTCAAGTCTTTCTCCCCCAAATATGCACACCACAAGCACATGGTTTGTTATTTTCTTTCCTTGAGGTCTTGGTGTCCAGCACCTCTTTGGGTTACTAAATGTTCTGTAGCAAGGTTGCTCTTGATAGTAGATTTTCAGTTGATAATCCCGGGTTAGTTAACCCAAGTTACCAAGTGATGAAGCACTCCTAAGAACTTATTCATCCAAGCAGATCCTTGGTACAGGATCACCACAGACACATCCCTCAAGATTTAAACCCTTGGTGCCTAGCCTTATTTCTTATTATTTCTTTCTTTTTCAAACTCTTATTGTTTTTTTCCTTTTTCTTATTAGGATCTTGTTGTTTGGTTAATCTCATAGAATGTGCTTCAAGCATGTTCTTCAGTACATATAAGTGCCCTCATACCTTATAGGTGATCCAACTTAGCTAATCTATTATTCCACCACCAATCTTGAGGACTTATTTTACCATATGAACTCTACTCTAGTTTCTTTCATAACCTTCTCTTTCATTAAATTCAAAGGGCAAGCATACAAGTAAGTAGGATGAAAATGAAACAGGTAACTTGGACCAGCACACATATGACAAAAGCAAAGAAAACAAACATGAAATTCTAGTGATTTAAACTAAAGAGTAACTATTAATCAGGGGCACATTCAGACTTCCAATTTGAGCATTTTCAAGCATATGGAATCAAGTAACAATACAACCTTTTGGTGGTGCTTTCTAGCTATCCCTTTGTTGTCATCATCCATAGCTTTTGCATCCTTCTTCACCTCCTTGGATGATGGTGTACTGGTTTTCCAGAAGATTGATTGAATTCCCGCAAAGTTATTGGAAGTTGCTTGTTCCCAAAGCACTTGAGAGATAGTTAGCATGCATGTATGCTTGTGAATTTCTGAACTTAATCTGGTGTGTAAACACCAAACTTAGTTCCTTGCCTAACGCAACAGATTGAATACATGCAAAGGACCTCATGTGCTTTTATTAATAAAACGACTATGAACTAGAAACTAAACTATTGTTAAGTGGTTTTCCTGATTGGTTGGGGCTAGCAACTTGCCATTGAGGAGGTGTAATGTGATTCTACCTGAAATCTTTGGTGGAACACCAAACTTAGAATTACACATTCACTTTTGGATTGTTTTGGTGTGCAACACCAAACTTAGCTCCTCACAATACAGGAAAAACTACTTGTAACTTTTATTGAAATGATCATAAAAAGGAAACTACCTTAGGTTGGGTTGCCTCCCAACGAAGCGCTCTTTTAGCGTCGCTAGCTCGACGATTTCTCCATTAGTTGAGATGATACTTCATTTTGGGATTTTTCCCCATGTTGCCCATGTAGTGTTTAAGCCTTTGTCCGTTCACAGTGAAAGCCCTCTTTGAACTTTCCTTTATGATTTCTATGTGTCCATATGGCAAGACCTTTGTGACAAGAAAGGGTCCTGATCACCTTGATTTGAGTTTCCCAGGGAAAAGTCTCAATTTGGAGTTGTAGATGAGCACTTGCTGTCCTTTTTCGAAGCTCCTGGGTGTCAGATTGATTTCATGTATTCTCTTCGCCTTTTCTTTATAGATCTTGGCATTTTCATAGGCTTGAGATCTAAACTCCTCCATTTCCTGCAGCTGCAGGACCCTCTTTTCACCAGCAGCAATGCTATCAAAATTTAGTAGCTTTAGAGCCCAGAGGGCTTTGTGTTCCAGCTCCAATGATAAATGACAGGCCTTTCCATACATCAGTTGATATGGGGACATCCCGATTGGTGTTTTGAATGCCATTCTGTATGCCCAAAGAGCATCATCTAGCTTCCTCGACCAGTCCTTTCTTGATGCTCCTACAGTCTTCTCCAGAATCCTTTTTAATTCTCTATTAGATATCTCGGTTTGCCCACTTGTTTTGGGATGGTAGGGCGTGGCAACCTTGTGTTTCACCCCGTATCGTAAGAGGAGAGCTTCTAGTGGTCTGTTACAAAAATGGCTCCCTCCATCACTGATGAGTGCTCGGGGGACTCCGAATCGGCTAAAGATATTCTTTCTGAGGAAGTTCATGACCACCTTGTTATCATTTGTTGGGGTTGCAATAGCCTCTACCCACTTGGAAACGTAATCCACTGCTACCAAGATATACTTGTTTGAATATGAGGTTGGGAATGGTCTTATGAAATCGATTCCCCACACATCAAACAGTTCCAGTTCTAAGATGAAATTTTGTGGCATCTCATTTTTTTGGGTAAGTTTCCAGCTCTTTGGCATTCGTTGCAGTTCTTTACTAGTTCTTTGGCATCCTTGAAAAGGGTGGGCCAAAAGAATCCACTTTGTAACACTTTTGCTGCAGTTCTTTCCCCTGCAAAATGGCCTCCATAGCACGAGCCGTGGCAGTTCCACAGGACCTCTCGTCCCTCTTCTATCGAGACACATCTTCTCAGGATTCCATCTGAACACTTCTTGAAGAGATATGGCTCATCCCAGACAAAATATTTTGCATCATTGATGAGCTTTCTTTTTTTATGTTTGTTGATCTCTAGAGGTAAAGCCCCAGTTGCCTTGAAGTTGGCAATGTCTGCAAACCAGGGCGCTTTGTGAACTGTCATTAACTGCTCATCTAGGAAGCACTCATTCACACTGGCATCATGTGTTCCACCTTTGTCATGAGGGATTCTGGACAAGTGATCGGCTACCTTGTTCTCCACTCCTTTCTTGTCTCTGATCTCAATATTGAATTCCTGCAATAACAAGATCCATCTTATCAGTCTTGGTTTTGATTCCTGCTTGGCAAATAAATATTTAAGTGCTGTGTGATCTGTGAAAACGATCACTTTGGCACCAATGAGGTATGATCTAAACTTGTCAAATGCAAAAACTATTGCCAGCAATTCCTTTTCAGTAGTGGTATAATTTCTTTGAGTGTCATTGAGGACTTTGCTAGCATAGTATATCACATGAACCAAATTATCTTTCCTCTGTACTAACACTGCCCCAACTACAAAATCAGATGCATCGCACATCAGTTCAAATGGTAAGCTCCAATCAGGTGGGGAAACGATAGGAGCAGAGGACAGCCTCCTTTTCAAGTTTTCGAATGCTAGCATGCACTTTTCATCAAAGACAAATGGTGTATCAGATACAAGGAGATTTCTTAAGGGCTTGGCTATCTTTGAAAAATCTTTAATAAACCTTCTGTAAAAGCCAGCATGCCCTAAAAAGCTCCTAATTGCCTTGACATCACTTGGTGGGGGTAATTTTTCAATGAGTTCCACCTTAGCTCTGTCTACCTCAATGCCTCGGTTAGAAACCCTATGGCCGAGGACTATTCCTCCTGTCACCATAAAGTGACATTTTTCCTAATTTAGGATCAAATTGGTTTCTTGGCATCTTTTTAACACCAGGGTGAGGTGATTCAGGCAATTAGGAAAGGAATCCCCGAATACTGAAAAATCATCTATAAAGACTTCAATGAATTTTTCTATCATATCTGAGAAGATAGAAAGCATGCAGCGTTGAAACGTTGCAGAAGCATTACATAGCCTAAATGGCATGCGCCTGTATGCAAACACTCCATATGGGCAAGTAAATGATGTTTTCTCCTGGTCTCTCAGATCAACCACTATTTGATTATATCCTGAGTAGCCATCTACAAAATAGTAATATGTGTGTCCTACAAGTCTTTCCAACATCTGATCCATGAAGGGGAGTGGGAATGAAGGGGAGTGGGAAGTGATCTTTTCTTGTAGCTTCATTAAGTTTTCTGTAGTCAATGCGCATCCTCCATCCTGTGACTGTTCTTGTAGGGATGAGTTCGTTCCTTTCATTGGGTACTACAGTGATTCCTCCTTTCTTGGGGACCACTTGGACGGGGCTGACCCATGGGCTATCCGAAATTGGGTAGATCACCCCTCCTTGCCACAGCTTCATGACTTCCTTCTATACCACTTCTTTCATGATTGGATTTAGCCTCCTTTGGGGTTGGATGGATGGTTTGACATCATCTTCCAGCAGTATCTTATGCATGCATATGGCCGAACTGATTCCCTTCAAGTCAGCGAGGGTCCATCCAATGACATCCTTATGCTTTTATAATACTTGGACTAGTTCCTCCTCTTGTTCTTGGCTGAGGGCTAAGTTTATGATCACTGGGTAACTTTCATCCTCCCCTAAATATGCATCTTTGAGAGTAGGCAGCAGTGCTTTGAGTTCAAGTTTGGGTGCTTCTTTTCTTTCATTCTCCTCTTCTAGTGTGCCCTGAACATGAATCTCCGCTGTTGCAGCCTCTTCGCTTGATGCTGATTCCTCCTCTGTTAACCCCTCAAGTTCTTCTTTTTCAAAAATCTCTTGTACTGCATCTTCCAGTGAATCCAACCTCATACATTCTCCCAATGGTTCTTGTGGGTAACTCATGGCCTTGAACACATTGAATGCCATCTTCTCATTGTGTAATCTCAGGGTAAGTTCACCTTTTTGGACATCGGTGATAGCTCCAGCAGTGGCTAAGAATGGTCTTCCCAGGATGATAGAGGCCTTGGCTCCCTCCTTCATATCCAACACTACAAAGTCTGCTGGGAAGATAAAATCTCCTACCTTCACCAGCAAGTCTTCTACTATGCCGTGAGGAAACTTGAATGATCGGTCTGCCAGTTGTAGGGCCATTTTTGTTGGCTTGGCCTTTTCAATCCTCATTTTTCTCATCATAGCTACGGACATCAGATTGATGATGGCTCCTAAATCACATAGGGCCTTTTCCACTGTGATTTCCCCTATAATACAAGGAATCTGGAAGCTACCAGGATCCTTCAATTTCTGGGGTAGTTTGTGCTGAATGATGGCACTGCATTCTTCGGTTAGTATCACAGTCTCGTTGCTCTTCCAGCTTCTCTTCTTGGTCATTAATTCCTTCAAGAACTTGGCATAGAGCGGCATTTGCTCTATTACTTCAGCGAAGGGTATGTTAATCTGTAGTTTTTTGAAGATTTCTAAAAATCTTGAGAATTGGTTGTCATCCCCCTTCTTTTACAATTGCTGGGGATATGGAGCTTTTAGAACGTCTGGCCTCGACATTCTCCTTTTTGATGTGATTGAGGAGTGGGAACTTGAACTTCATCTTGTTACTCTTCCCCTTCATTTGAGTTCTTCTCTTGTAGTTTCTTAGAAATTTCCTTCAATTCCTTCCTACTTCTGAGGGTGATAGCTTGATATTCCTCCCTTGGGTTTGGATCAGTGTTGCTGCACAGGTTATGGCTGGGAATTTGCTTAAATAGGTAGCCAATTTGTGTCTCAAGTTTCTTGATGGCAGTATCTTGATTCTGCATATTGGACCACACTTCATCTCGGAACATTTTACTGTCTTGAATTTCCTTACATATGCCTTCAAGTAGAGTCTCAATCCTTGAGAGTCTATCTTCAGATGATGGTGAGTTGAGATTGGAAGGATGAGAAGGGCCATTTTAGTTTTGATATAGATGTTGAGAGGTGTTGTTAGGTGGGTGCTGATATGATCTCTGTGTGGAATATTGGTGAGCTGCATTGTTGTTAGGGTTGTGACGTCTCTGATCTTGGCCTTGATCTTGTTGATTTCCCCACCCAAAGTTTGGGTGGTTCCTCCAACCAGGATTAGAAGTTTTGGAGTATGGATCATGGGTCTGCCTAGGTGAGTTCCTAATATAGTTGGCTTGTTCCTGATCATCCTCTGCCTTTGCATTCACTCCTTCTTGAGCTGCTGATGAGGTAGTGATTGCTACTACTTGGTTCCTTTCCATCTTCTTGGTAAGGTCAACCAGCTGTTTGGTGATCATCTTGTTTTGAACCAGCAGTACATCCACATTGTTTAGCTCCATCACTCCTCTAGTGTTGCCTCTTTCAGAAGCATAGAAGTAGTCATTCTCAGCTACAGTCTCAATGACATCTATGGCTTCTTCAATGGTCTTCTTCTTGTTCAGAGATCCCCCAGATGAGTGGTCTACTGCCTTCTTAGATGCGTAAGAGAGACCTTCATAGAATATGTGTAACTGCACCCATTCATTGAACATATCTGGCGGGCACCTTCTTGTCAAGTCCTTAAACCTCTCCCATGCTTCATAGAGAGTTTCACCATCTTGTTGCCTGAAGGTTTGTACCTCAGCTCTCAACCTGTTGATTCTTTGAGGAGGATAGAATCTCACCAAGAATTTGTTCACCATATCTTTCCAGGTTGTTAAACTCTCCTTCGGGAAAGACTCCAGCCATTTAGATGCTTTGTCCTTGAGTGAAAAGGGAAACAAAAGCAATCTATAGGCGTCAGGATGAACACCATTAGACTTCACAGTATCACATATCCTCAGAAAGGTGGTTAGATGTTGATTGGGGTCTTCTTGGACACTTCCTCCGAATGAACAGTTGTTCTGAACAAGGGTGATGAGCTGTGGCTTTAGTTCAAAGTTATTGGCATGTATGGTTGGCTTTTGGATGCTACTTCCACAGTTTCTTGGGTTTGGATTGATATAAGAGCCTAGAACTCTTCTCTCTTGTCCAGCATGATGCACTGGACCTTCTCTGCCATGGTTGTGAGCCTCTCCTTCATGATGGTTCTCCATATTCTCATCCATGTCTGGTTCAAAGTACTCTTCCTCTTCCTCAGCACCAATGACTCTCTTTCCTCTTGCTTCCCTCCTTAATCTAAGGAAGGTCCTCTCAGGTTCCGAATCAAAGGAAGTTGAAGACCCGCTTCTTCTACCTGTCATACAACCAACAAGGCAAAAGCAAGAGAAAAAATAAATGCAGAAAATATTCTTGTCAGAAATGTTGTTAGTGTGAGTGATGCAATATATCAAACAGTTAGTGGGTTAGTGAACTGAATTGTAAACAAATAAGAGAACACCACAAACAGGTAAGGGATAAAGGAAAGAAAATAACTAAAACTGAAAGTAAATCACTCAAACAGAAATTAAATCAAACAAAAGAAAAATGCTCAATCTAGTTATCCACCAATTTAATCATTGTTAATACAAAATCAATCCCCAGCAACGGCGCCATAAACTTGATGAACAGAAACTTGTCTCTCAACAAATTTCTGTTCGGCAAGTATACCGAATTGTCGTCAAGTAAAAACTTACAATAGAGTGAGGTCGAATCCCTCAGGGATTGATTGGTCAATCAACTTTAATTAGAGGAATGTTCTAGTTGAGCAGAGTAGGAATTGAGTTGAGAATTGTAGAAAAGTAAATGGCGGGAAAATAAATAACAGAAAGTGTAAATGCTGGAAATAAAGAGCAAAATGTAAATGGCGGAAAGTAAATTGCAGAATCTTAAATGGGGATTTGGGGAAATGAGCATAAATGTAAATGACAAAAAGTAAAAAGAATGGGTAAGATCAGAAATGGGGGATTCATCGGGCTCAGGAGATGTTGTATTCTCCGGATCAAGTTCACTCTCCTCTCTTCCTCAATCAATGCAATCATTGATCTCCTTGGCAATCTTAAGTTATTGGATTCCAATTCCTTGGCAACCCAATCTCTCAAATCTTGATCAATAGCCAATTCCTTGGTCTAATTGCTCATGAGAAGAGATGAAGTATGGTCACTGATTATACCACATGTATTCCCAAATCAAAGTGTTGGTAGGATTATATGTCACCATATCCATCCAAACCCCAATTTGGTCCAACATGAGAAAGCATTTCTAGCATGATCTCTTCATTCCTCTTCCAAGGTCCGAAGAGATCCAAGTATGAATAGCTTCTTTTCCAAGACAACTACCCAATAGGATGAAGATTGAAAGCTTTCTAGTAAAATCAAGAGAAAAGAAAGAAGAAGAATAATGAAAACTATTATTGATCCATCAAATTACAACAGAGCTCCCTAACCCAATGAAAGGGGTTTAGTTGTTCATAGCTCTGGAAATAGAAAGCGTAAATGAAAAGTACATTTTCAAAGTAAAACTAAAAGTTGCAGAGAAAGTAAAATATGCAGAGTGTAGTTCTTCCAATGCCAAAAGCTACCTATCTAGTTCAAAACTACTCCTATATATACTACTCTTCTGATCTTCTAGTTGGATCTTCAAGTCTTGGATATGGGCCTTTGGATCTTTTAGTTGAAGCAATTACAGTCTTCAGTGGGCTCAGCTTTGCTTGCAGAAAAAGTGTGAGTTAGGCATGGACGTTAGTTAGGACGTTAGTGGCATTAACGTTAAGTGAAAATGTGGGTTCGAGAACGTTAGTGACGATCACCTTTTTCACTAACGTTCCAAGCCAAAAATGGTCCACGTTAACTTCAACGTTAGTGGCACTAACGTGACCACTAACGTTGCCTCTTGGTCCTTCGCAAACGTTATTGGCATTCACCTTTTCCAATAACGTTGCTTACTGCCCCTTTTCCCCACGTTAGAGTTCACGTTAGTATAACTAACATGACCATTAACGTGGGCTTGCCTTTCTTTCGAGAGCGTTAGTGACACTTACCTTTGTCACTAACGCTCCAAACGCCCCTCCTTCCCACGTTAGAGTTTACATTAATTAGATTAACGTGGCCTCTAACGTGGTGGTGATTGCCATTCCCAACGTTAGTGACAAAGGTGAGTGTCACTAATGTTGGTCCATCAATTCTTCCTCCACATTAGCTTCCACATTAATGTAATTAACGTGGTAACTAATGTGGGCAATAGTGGTTTAATCCAACGTTAGTGACAAAGGTGAGTGTCACTAACGTTGACAATTCCTTGTTCCTTCCACGTTAGAGTTCACATTAATGTAATTAACGTTACTCTTAACGTGGCCAAGTGTGCCCCTTTTCCAACGTTAGTGGTATTCACTTTTACCACTAACGTTGGAGCTTCCTTTCTCCTCCACGTTAGCATCCACGTTAATGTAATTAACGTGGCAACTAACGTGGGCTATAATGGCTTTCGAAGGCGTTATTGGCGATCACTTTTCTTATTAACGTTGCAAGCTAGCTCCCATTCCACGTTAGTGGTCACGTTAATTAGACTAACGTGGCTACTAACGTAGTTCTTCCTTGCTTCCTTTGTCCTGAAATCAAGCAATTAAAGTGCATCAAAGCTCTATTCGAAGTCATGAGATCATGCATTATCCAATTTGTCATTCAATTCATGCATAATTCTCATAAAATCATGTAAAGTTCACAATGTTTGCTTGAATCAAGATGTAAGTGAATATCTACCCAAAACTTGCTTATTCACTAAGAAAATGCATGAAACTACCCTAAAATAGTAAAGAAAAGGTCAGTGAAACTAGCCAAAATGCCCTGGCGTCAAGCACTAATATATTTCTTATCAACACATAATAGGTTGCATACATATACATACATACATATATAAAAATTATATATAACTTGTTAATGTTATAGGATTAAATTAAACTAAATGACACAAGATCCAAAATCTGTAGTGCCACTTTTACGGTCCTTAGCTATCAGATAAGATCACACTTATGGTCTTACTAAAATAAATAGGAAAAATTATCTTTTTCTTCATCTATTAGCTTACAATTAGCTTAATACTGCAAGCACATGGAATCGGAACAATTTTATCTACGAATCAACAATTATGAGTAATTATGAGTGGATTAAGCATCACATGATTAATATTTAAGTTCCCTTTGTAGAAAATCCTTCTCCAAAAGTCCAAAACCTAGCAATTTCGGATAAAATAAACTAATCACTATGTCTTATTAGCGATGGAAGTGAATGAAAGAAAACAGAACATAGGAACTAGAACAAGAAAATAGCAATAAAAGAGAAGAAGATTAGGGTTACCTACACGGCTGAGGCGAGGTCGAAGAGAGAAACACATCAACTAAGCAACACACGAACAAGAAATGCACTAGTGATTTATGTGAGAATAGCTTTGATCGAGAAATTAATAAAACAAGTAGTGCATAAATTCGAATAAGAGAAAGGAGAGCGCGAATCTCAGAAAGAGATAGAGAAATAGAAGACGTACGGTTTGAAAATCTCGAGGGCGACATCGGGAAGGTAGAAAGAGTGAACATAGGAGAAGGTGAAGAGGATGAAGATGGAGGCGACAAAGACAGAGGCGACGAAGACGGTGGCGAAGAAATGCACATTAAGGTTTGAAAGAGAACGACGCGAGCAACACACAGAGAAGAACCGAAAAGGGGTGTGACGGAGTTTCGGGGCGATGGAAGTTCAGTGCAATGGAGGTTCGGCACTATGGCGGTACAAGGCTGAGAGATGTCGCCGATAGAGCATTTGGAGGGGATGGGTGTGGAGGCGTAGGGAAGAGATATGTGAAATGAGGAGGAGCTCGTAACGTAAAATCTTTATTTTAATATTTCCGACGGAATATTTTAAATTACAGACAGATTCTCTGTCTACAATAATTTCACAAAACACGGCATTTTTGTTCATTTAAATACAGACAGATTTTTTGTTGGTAATTATTTTCTACGAAAAAAACTAATTTTTTCGACAAAATTATCGATAAATTCTCTTTTCCGTCTGTAATTTATGTTAATTCATTTCTTTTTGTTTCCAAACAACAATTCCCTCACAAAATTTATCTGTATTTTCATGGAATAAAATCTATCAGAAATATCCATTTGTAATAAGTAGTTTCTAGTAGTGGTGGATATTTAAATTGGATTCATATTATTTACATCGCATTTAAAAAAAAATTAGTTGTGATATATAATATTAGAGAATCTAATTGAGATATAATGAAAATTGAATCATAGAAATTGAAATTTTGGATAATAAGTAGGGTTAAAAGAAAATTTTGATGGTGATTTTGAATTAATTTTTTTATGTTTAATTTATCCATTTACGGGGATAATAATATAGGTATTTATCCTATTTAATTTATAATTAACCTATTTTGGCCATTTGATTTACGATTATACCATTGCTTATAACATGTTAATTTTTATTTATCATATATGAGTATGAACATAAATTTTGTATTTTTTAGTTACTATTGAAAAATATTTATACAAAAATATAATATAGAATAATAAAATATGAGTAATGATTAGGTGATCTAATTTATTCTCTTAATACTTAAATGAGTAAGATTTTATATAACATGTTTTTAAAACATTAAAAGGATAACCTAATATTTAAATGAGTAAGATTTTAAATATATATGTTATTTTGTTAAAACTTTAAAAGGATAACAAATACAAAACTTTATTTATTTATACATTGGAAAAATCATTAAAAAGATAGCTAGGACTTTTAATTATTTTTATATAAATTAAAAAATTAGTAAAAAATAAATTTAAAAAATAATAATAAAAATATCAATTGAATAGATATTTTTTGTGTACTGCATGAATACAAACACTAGTATTTTATATTTTATCAAATTATTATCTCATATATATAATTTTGGGATAAATATGATTGATGATTATAAACCAATTTAATAGGAATAAATATATTTTGTTTAGCTTTATGTGTTAGTAGCATATTGTTTGCCAATAATTTATAAGCTCATAGAAAATCAAGAGATGAAAGAATTTGAATAATTAAAAAAATTTAGGTTTGTCTCTTTTGTTTTAGGTATTCGAATACATTAAGATTATTTTTGAAGTACTCTCGAATTGTAACAAAAGAGTTATGTTATATGACTTTAATAGGATTAATCATGTAAGATTACAAATAAGACTATATTCATACTCTAAGGTGATTGTTTTAGTCAAATTTAATGCCTCAATAATAGTTGTAAACCTCAAAATTGTAAATTTGTACATATTCAATTAATATATATAATATTGTTTTGTTTGACAGATAATTTATGAGTAAATACGCAACCCAGTTCCTATCCATTTTAAAAATAGGACAAAGCGACCCCTGTCAATAAATTACACCCGACTTGGCCCTTGTCCTTGACAAAAGTGAGACAAGGCAGCCCCTCCATTATAACCCCTCACCAAAGTTGACGGAAAATTTTTACGTGGCATTCACTGGCGTTGATGTGGAGGGCTACTCAGAGTTAAGTGCCACGTTGGCTTAGGAAAAATGGACAGGGGTCGATTTGTCTCTCTCCATTCTTCAAAAATAATACCGTTTCTAGTTTTCTATTGAAACAAAACCTAAATTGAGTGGGTAATTGCACCATAAGCCTCTTCCTATGTTCTGGGGTGTGAAATTGGAGACAAACCCTAGGACAAGATGAACTTCCAAATTGGAGGTGATAATTTGAGTTGCAACATGAACTCAAGTGAGAGCATTGGGGTTCGGAGGAAGAAGAGATGGTTCTCCCCAAAGTGCTATTGCGGGTCTCATGCTATTCTATTTATGTCTGGGACTGAAAATAATCCGGATAGATTATTCTTTCGTTGTCCTTATTTCAAGGTATGTTAGGTTTAATAATGTGTTGATTCTAAATAGGTTTAATAATGTCCAGGTTTAGTTTTGTACTCACTGTTAATTTCACAAACTTAATTCATATTGTAGACTATAGAAGTTCATTGCTCATTCTTTGCATGGCTAGATGATTATGTTGCTTCATTTAATGAGTATGCTGGGAAGACAATGTCAAAGGGGGTATTGTTGCAAAAGCAGAATCCGTTTGAAGGAGAGAGTGATGCAATGGATGACAAAGTGAAAAAGCTAGAGGATAGGTTGATTGGATTAGAGAACGAATTGGAGAAGTGTAGATTAAAAACGAGTGGAAGTACATGTCTGGGATTTGGATGTAGTTTTTTTTTTTTGCATTTCTTAGTGGGGTTGTGATTCCCTACTTGTTCAGGTTAACTTTGTAGGAAAATTGATGTCCTAACTTTAGTTGGTTGGGGTTATTTGTAACTTGGGATGAAATCATGTATTTGAGCACTGTTGAAGATAAATGAAAATGACTTCCTGTGATGCTTTTTAATATTTTATTCCATGAATTAAATGTGCAAAAAAATTTGTGCATAAAATATTTGTAAATGCAATCTGCTAGTTGTGCAGTAATCCATAAGTTCACTAATATCAAATAACGCACAGAAGTTCATATATTATACTCATGCTGATATTGCACAAACAATCCATAGGTTCATAGTTTAGACAGCATTCCATCGGCAGCAACATGGCCCTAAATCAAAAGACTAAAACATTTGTCCCTAAACTAAAAGATTTAAACATTTGTTCCTAAATCAAAAGACTTAAACATAGTCTTGAATAAGCTAAATAAGCAACCAAAAAACTAAAATAAGTAGCAAAAATACCAAAAGAACAAAACACACTTCTTTAATTCCTATATCATTATCACAGCTTCTTCGAAAGCCTGAGGCCTGGATGCCTAAAGCTTGGTGTTGGCATAAATTTCAGCAACCTTGATGCATTTGTTTAACTTGTAGCAGCCATCATCTCGACAAATATTGTGCTCCCTGTGGTTCTTAGAGTTGCTGTACCAGCTACTGGCTTAGTGCCTTGATTCTGTGAGTTGTGAGGCCCAGGTTGTTGAGATTGTGAGGGCTGAGATTTGAACTATAAAGTTGGTCCTGGAGCTGGTATAGGTGGGGGTACATAACATGGAGCTGTAGGCCGAACAATTTGTTGCTTTTCTCTAAATGTTGTAGGATTGTTATTGGAGTCATGTGTTGTAACATGTTACAATTGGTGAAAATTGATAAGACGGTGTGTCAACCTAATTGATTTTCATAGAGTATTAATTCTTTAATAACCAAAATAATGAATATACTACCTGTAGATTGTGACAATGAAATTTCTTCACTCTGAGCTTAGGCTGCTGTTTCAGGTCCTGTAGACAACTTAGGAAGTTTTTTCTTAGCTTTTCTTGCCTTAGTCTGTATCAAAATAATGAGTTACAAACAGCAATCAACACAGCTACCTTTAAGAAATGTTCTTACATGTTAAACTCACCACAACATCTGAGACTGCCCCACCACCTGTTGGGTTATCATTGACTTGAGTGTTGCTGCCACCTTCTTGGGCCTACTCAGAAGAAAATGAAATGTACAATTAAACCCTCATACAAACATAATAAGGACATATATATTTCTAAACAGTACCCGATTAGTGTTTGTTGCTTGAGTGGTGGATGAGTTCTAGTTTGTTGTGCTCTTTTATGCTCTTCTCTCCTTTTTTGTCATTGGCCTCCAGTTAGGATCTTGTGGTGCATTTGTGCATGTTTTGTAATAATGACCTTTCTGTCCATATTTGGAGCAGGTAACAATAAATGTTTTCTTTACCCTCGTTGTGCTCAACTCTTTCTCAACTGGGTCAGCTCTTCTCTTCATTTTTGGCCTGTGAGCAGCTCTCTTGATTGTGGGAGGCAGTGGCCTTGGAGCTTCAGTAGGTGTCCAATACTCTTCACTATTAATAGGCTTAATTCAGTTTGTATATGTTGCCCTGATGGCATCTATGGTTAGCCATTTATGGACAATGTCCTCAACTTTAAGACCTATTTTAGCCATTATAGCAACTGTATGTCTACAAGGCATGCCTGTACACAATGTGAAATATGAAAAAATATTATTTAGAATCTCACAATAGACGTACAGAAAATATTTTAACAAATTTTATTATCAAATAGATTGAAAACATTATTGAAAAATCTGATAAATATGCTTAAGAAACTCTTACCAGTCAGCTGCCAAACATTGCATGTGTATGTCCTCTCCTGTAAATTAACAGCCACCTTATGATTTTGGCAATGAACCTCAAACAGAATTCTTCGTGAATCACTAGCCCAAATAGCTCTCCATCTATGGCTTTTAGACTTGATAAAGTCATTTAATCTTTTATGTTGTACTGGAGCAAGGGGTCCAATGTGAGACTCCAACTTCTTTTTATGCATTGCCATTTTTCTCATTATGTAGCACCGTAATTCTTCACACGTAGTCAGAATTGGCTTTTCCCTATATTGCACTATTTTAGCATTCCACACTTCACACATATTGTTGGTTATATTGTCCACCTTAGGTCCATGGCTAAAATGTGCCTTACACCAAACAGTTGGCTCAAATTTCTGGATATATTCCCATGCTGGAGTGCATACTTGCTTCAGTTTCTCTATTGCAGCATTCAGTTTATTGTGAGTGGTACATTTTGCACACTCCCACATTAGTTGTTTTATCTGTTCATCTTTGATTATATCAAATTATATCAATTGAACTCAACAAATCAGATTACATAACAATAACAAAGAAATCAGCATATCAGTACCCATTTATATGAATTGAAATCAACCACTTAGATTATATAACAGTAACAAAAATTCAACAAATTTGTACCCACTTATGTCAATTGAACTCAACAACTCAGCTTACATGACAATAATTAGTAATCAACAAATCACTATTCAGTTAAATCAATTGAATTCAACAACTCATATTATATGACAATAACAAAAAATCAACAAATCAAGGTATATGACATCAAATAAATTAAATTAAAGTAGAGTCTATGTATATTTTAACAAAAAATATAAGTTATATGTGACCTTTTATTGATCCGATATGAAATTCAAGTCATGTTCAGTGCATTCTCCTAGATCTTGTTGGAGTAGTGTGAGGAACCACTTCCATGTATCTTTACACTCATTGAGAACTACAGCATACGCGATAACAAAAAAGTGGTTGTTGGCATCTTGACCCACCGCATATAATAGCTGACCACCGTAGTAGCCTTTTAGAAAATACCCATCTAACCCAATTAGAGGTCTGCACCCATCTCTAAATCCTTTTTTACATGCATCTAAACTTATGTATAATTTATCAAAAAGTGGCAGCGACTCCGGCTGAGGTATGACTTCCATCAAAGCTGTGCTCCCAGGATTACTTCGATGCAATTCTTGCAGATAGTCACGAATCTTCCCATATTGAGCTTGTTCATTACCTATAACTATCTCTTTGGCAACCTTCAGTGCCCTACTTACCATTTTATCACTCAGATGCACATTGTAATCTTCAATCATGTATTTCGTAGCCTTTTTAGGCTTCAAATCAGGCTAAGTAAGTAGCCTCTTAACCAATTTTGATGTTACCTAATACCTATTAGCTAGGTTAGAACCATAATTCCTAGCACAATTGTGCTCATTCACCAGGGTCTTCACTTGATAACTACCTTCTGCATTGTTCCAAGAAGTCAGGATCAACCAAGGGCACTGCTCACCCGCACATGCTATCCTAACCCTCTTCTTTTTTTTCTTGAGATATACCACATCCGTTCCCTCAAACACAAAATAGTCCTTCAGGGCATTCTTGAAACTCTCCATTGTAATGAATATCTGTCCAACTTTAAATTCAACCTCTCCATACTCTGTCTCTTCATTGAATGCATCAAATGCAGCATTTCCTTCATCATCATTTGACACTGGACTGTTAAATGCCTCAATTTCATACTTATATGGCTTCTCATAATCAGAATCTAACTCAACTCTATTTCCATCATTTGTTGCTCCGAACAAATTTTTTCCTAAAGCATTTTCAGGCCCATTACCACCCCTTGTGTCAACCGCACCACCCTATCCAAATTTACAATACTTCCTTCATTCTTTCTAGCAGAACATGTGTCCTCCTCCTCCCAGAATACTTCTTTGAATCCCTTTTCTTGGCTGTCCTAGGAGAAAGAGTTGGGCCACTCTTACTTGGGCCAGCATGATCATTTTTCTTACTTGGGCCAGTCTTATCTATAATTTTTGGGCCAGTTTTATCATATTTCATCTCAGCATTTGGGTCCTGAGTAGCTTTTTTTCTTGCAGCACCCATCCTTCTTTTCTTCTTCAACCTCTCATTCTTTCTTTGTTCCCCACTATCTTTACTACTATCTGCATCTTCGTATCCAGGAGGAGGAGGCTTGTAAGGCTCATTTTCAGTTGTTTCATATCCATCATGTGAAGATGATGAGTCACTCAGAATAACATTCTCAACTTGCTCCTCATTATCCACAACTTCAGGTACACTAACTGGATTATTAAAGTAGATGTGAATTTCATTAGATTTCTTATTTCTACTCTTGTTATCCTTCATTTCATTTATCTCAGCATCCCCCTTCATTACATGCAAACCAGACTCAAAGTTAGGGGCCATGCTATCAAACCAATACATGGTCTTGTAATTTGTGTAACCAAGCTCCCTCAGTAAAGCTTCCAAATCGAAGATGTTCACCAAATCAATATCAAGAGGTGGCTATTTCTTCACTTTTCCATTAACATAATCCATTTTACCTTGTGAATTTCTCTTGAAATTTTCTCTATGATGAAAAACAGAACTACTTCAAACTCATCCATATGCAAATATGTACATCTAATCAAATTTTACTTCAACACACTAATTATCCACCTATGACAGTGATCTAAACCAATCACAAGCAACATTATTTAGGTAACAAATTAATTAGCCATCTTTAGTACACCATTCACAAAAAAAAACGAAAAAAACACATTCAGTGAACACTCCAACATCAACATGCAATGGGAAAAAAGAGTGAATACTACTAAACTTTGAAACCATAAAACCTTACACGAACTTGGATGGTGACAACAGCTACCTCCACTCAACGCCGTCAATTGTGCAGTTACAGTGGTCATTTGGGACCCTGTCAGCGGCCTTGTCAGCAACGCACTTAGCACAACCCTCCAGGTGCTCCGTCGAACGTTCTTGTTTTGGGTGAAGAAGAGGACAAGGGTTTGGTATTTCTGTAAATAAGGGTTAGGACTTGGGGGTTATATGTGACCTTATTAGGTTTTGTTTGAATAGAGAACCAGAAACGGTGTCGTTTTTGAAGAATGGAGTGGGACAAATCGACCCCTGTCCATTCTCCCTAAGCCAACGTGGCACTTAACTCTAAGTAACCCTTCACATCAGTGCCGATGAATGCCATATAAGACTTTTTCGTTAACTTTGGTGAGGGGTTATAATGGAGGGGCTGCCTTGTCTTACTTTTGTCAGGGACAAAGGCCGGGTCCGATGTAATTTATTGATAGGAGTCGCCTTGTCCTATTTTAAAATGGACAAGGACCGGGTTGAGTGTTTACTCACAATTTAACAACTTGGAAAAAAAGCATTAGATAATTGTCAAGCAAGTTTTGTTAGAAAAAGATATTGTAATGAAATTCGAAATGTAAATAATATTATTATTTTTTAATTTTTTTTAAATATTAGTAGAAATATATCTAGTTATGATAGAATAGGTACCTTTTATATTCTAATTAAGATAGAAATGTATAAATAAAACAATTCAAAAAGTTTTGACTAAGAAAAAAAAGTGAAAAGAATATAAAAATCTACATTTCCATGTATTATGTATAATAAGTTAAATAAAATAAAATATGTATTCACTAATATTTGGATAAAAAAATTATATCATATAAACAAAAATAATCATTTAATATGTTTTAAAGTTTTAATGAAACGGCCTAATTATGGGTCAAATAATATAAATAAATTTCAATATTTTACATTTTATATATTCTAATTAGAGTAAATTAAACTAAAATGGTACTTGACGAATAGAATTTTGATGGTTTAGAATTTCACTAATGAAGTCTCGTTGTAAAGTATAGTTCCTAAACCAACAACAATCCTTTCATACAAAAAATTTTGTTTGTCACAAGTACAAATCCCTAAAATCTATAAACCGAAGTATTTAAACCTTGGGTCGTTCTCCCTAGGAATTACAATAAAGTGTTCTTATTATTGGTTATGAGAAAGGAAATAAACTAACAAAAAGGTCTTGGCAAGGTTTGGCGGTCAAGGATCTCTATCATAATCACTAACCACAACATGAGAAAGTCATCCTCTAACTAGTAGTAAAGGAAAGTCAAATGAGCTATATCAATCCAAGTCCATAAGTCCTAGTTTTCCACCAATTCAATTAGTGAGATCTAGAGTCAATGGCTCTCAATCATCAATTACTTGGACATTAGTACCTCAAGAGATCCTAAATTACCTTCCCAAGCCAAGAGCATAAAATTCTACTCTAAAATCCAACCAAGCATTTTATCAAACACTTGGAAGGCATAAAAGAAAAGTATAGTAAAATTGCAAGGAAAGTAAATCTATACTACTCAATTGCAAGAAATTAAACAACAACAAATCAAATCAACAATAAAGGAACATGAATCAAAAATTGCATTAAAGGAAAATGGAAGAACAAAAGTGCATCAACATGAAGGTAGAGAATTACAAGAATTGAAATACAAAACTAGAGAGAGGAGAAGTAGAGGAAGAAGAATTGATAAAGGAAAAGTAAATCTAAGCATGAAATTAACCTAGATCTAACGTAATCCTAATCCTAGAGAGAAGTGAGAGCTTCTCCCTCTAAAACTAACTTTCCCTCCAAAACTAATCTAAACTAAACTAATAATGACTAGGTGTGTAATGTGTGTCATCCCTCTTCAATCCTTGGGTTAAATAGAATCAGAAATGAGTTGGATTGGGCCCGTAAGGCTTCTAAAATCGCTGGCCACGAGTTGCATTAAGTGAATCATGTGCAACCATTGGCGCGTACGCGTATAGTGCATGTACACGTCCATAAACGCGATGCAACTATGGCAAATCTTATATCATTTCGAAGCCCTGGATGTTATCTTTCCAACGCAACTAGAACCGCATCATTTGGACCTCTGTAGCTCAAGTTATGGTCGATTAAGTGCGAAGATGTTGGCTTAAGAGCTTTTGCGATTCCTTCATTTCTTCATAAGTTCTCCACTTTTACATGCTTTTCCTTCATCCCATTGATCCAATCTTTGCCTCCTAAACCTGAAATCACTTAACAAACATATCAAGGCATCTAATGAAATCAAGGTGAATTAAATTTAGCTATTCTAAGTCCTAAAAAGCATGTTTTCACTCTTAAGCACAATTAAAGGAGAATAACAAAAACCATGCTATTTCATTGGATAAATGTGGGAGAAGGCGATAAAATTCTCTAAATTCAACACAAGATAAACCCTCCAAATGGGTTTTATCAACCTCCCTATACTTAAACCATAGCATGTCCTCATGCTAAACCAAGAAGGATAATAGAAGGGGTATAGACATTTATTCAAAGCAAATAACCTAAA
This sequence comes from Arachis ipaensis, assembly GCF_059453495.1. Classification (NCBI taxonomy): domain Eukaryota; kingdom Viridiplantae; phylum Streptophyta; class Magnoliopsida; order Fabales; family Fabaceae; genus Arachis; species Arachis ipaensis. Next base: position 52,845,910 of record NC_142436.1, read on the forward strand.
TGCATCTATCTATATAAATGCAACTAAATGCAAAATGATTCTATCTACTTGGTTAAAAATAAATCAATCTCCAAGACATACATGCACAAGTAGGGCCAAGATCATATAACGATTCATGAATCCTACCAATTCAAATATCAAAATGAAGTTCAAGTAGACTTGCAAGAAGAACGCTCATGAAAGCCGGAAATCAAGGAATTGAGTATCGAACCCTCACCGGAAGTATTTGCACTCTAGTCGCTCAAGTGTATAGGGTCGATTCTCTCAATTCTCCCCTAATCATGCTTTTCAAGATTTGTTTTTTATCTAACAATCAACAATTATTCAATGTATGCATACATTCATCATAAGGTATTTTCATAGGTTGCAATGGGGCTAGGGTCAAGGTAGGATTGTATATGGTCAAGTGGACTAGAATTTGAATCTTTGATTAACCTAGACTTTCCCACCTAACCTATATAATAACCTATACAATTAAGTGCTAACCTAACTACCCATTCTTCACTTTTTCACATACTCATGCATTTTCTTTTGATTTTCACAACACTTATGCATTGATTCTTTTATTGAACTTTACTTTGGGGCATTTTGTCCTCTTTTTATTGTTTTTCTTCTTTTTTTTCTTTTTCTATATATATTTTTTTCTTTTCTTTTTTGCTTTTATTTCTTTTTCTTTTGTTTTTCTCATTTTTCTTTCTACAAGAACATCAATTCATAAGGTCTATATATTTGATTAATACATGAGTATGCTCCCAATTCCCAAATATAGAAATACAAACACCCTTTTACTCTCAACCAATATCCCAAGTTTTCCACACTTGAATGATACTCACACTCACTAGCCTAAGCTAATCAAAGATCCAAATAAAGGACATTTATTATTTTTCACTTAAAGGCTTGTAATGTGCTAAAATTAAAGAATAAGTGGGTTAATCGTAGGCTCAAATTGGCTAACAATAGAAGATAAAAGGTAAGGCTATTTGGGTAAGTGAGCTAAATGAAACGATGGCCTCAATCATATAAGTGCATGAATACAAGGAATAACGGACATAGAAAATCAAACAAATCAAAGATTACAATCATAGAAAGAGAACAATTGCACACAAGAAGGGAAAATAAGTGGTTATAAGATGTAACCACGTAATTAGGCTCAAAACTCACAAGCTTGTGTTCTTAGCTCCATGTTCCAAAATAAATTCTTTCAAGCAAGTTCAACAAAAATTTTTCAAAATGGTAGGTGCCCTAAAACAGTTTCTTGGAAAAGAAATAATCATCATAACCAAGTAGTCCTAATAAGAAAGAAGTGATAAAAATATGTACAAATTTTAACTAACATGCAACCTAACATGCAATGCAACAACTATCTAACAGAGAAAACTAAGAATTGGTGTTGAAAACGGAAATTGTTACCCATGGAGATCGGTCGGACGACCTCCCCACACTTGAAGATTGCACTGTCCTCGGTGCATGCAAAGAAGAGCAAGGTGGACGGGTTGAAACAATTGATGAGCTTCTTCAAAAGGTTGTGTGTATGAACTTGTTTGTGCCCCATTTAAAAGCTTTTCCTTTCTCCTTCTTTTGGTGGCCAACCTAAAAGGAAAGAAAAGGAAAGAAAATTAAGCCTATAACAAAAAGGTCTTGGCAAGGTTTGGTGGTCAAGGATCTCTATCCTAATCACTAACCACAACATGAGAATTGGCAAGGATCAATCCCATTAAGTCATCCTCTAACTAGTAGTAAAAGAAAGTCAAATGAGCTATATCAATCCAAGTCCATAAGTCCTAGTTCTCCACCAATTCAATTAGTGAGATCTAGAGTCAATGGCTCCCAATCATTAACTACTTGGACATTAGTAACTCAAGAGTTCCTAAGTTACCTTCCCAAGCCAAGAGCATAAAATTCTACTCTAAAATCCAACCAAGCATTTTATCAAACACTTGGAAGGCATAAAAGGAAAGCATAGTAAAATTGCAAGGAAATTAAATCTACACTACTCAATTACAAGGAATTAAACAACAACAAATCAAATCAACAATAAAGGAACATGAATCAAAAATTGCATTAAAGAAAAATGGAAGAACAAAAGTGCATCAACATGAAGGTAGAGAATTACAAGAATTGAAATACAAAACTAGAGAGAGGAGAAGTAGAGGAAGAAGAATTGATAAAGGAAAAGTAAATCTAAGCATGAAATTAACCTAGATCTAAGAAATTCTAATCTAGATCTAACCTAATCCTAATCTTAGAGAGAAGTGAGAGCTTCTCTCTCTAAAACTAACTTTCCCTCCAAAACTAATCTAAACTAAACTAATAATGACTAGGTGTGTAATGTGTGTCATCCCTCTTCAATCCTTGGGTTAAATAGCATCAGAAATGAGTTGGATTGGGCTCATAAGGCTTCTAAAATCGCTGGCCACGAGTTGCATTAAGTGAATCATGTGCAACCATCGGCGTGTACGCGTACAGTGCATGTGCGCACCCCTAAACGCGATGCAACTATGACAAATCTTATATCATTTCAAAGCCCCGGATGTTAGCTTTCCAACGCAACTGAAACAGCATCATTTGGACCTCTGTAGCTCAAGTTATGGTCGATTAAGTGCGAAGAGGTTGGCTTGACAGCTTTTGCGATTCCTTCATTTCTTCATGAGTTTTCCACTTTTACATGCTTTTCCTTCATCCCCTTGATCCAATCTTTGCCTCCTAAATCTGAAATCACTTAACAAATATATCAAGGAATTTAATAAAATTAAGGTGAATTAAATTTAGCTATTCTAAGTCCTAAAAAACATGTTTTCACTCTTAAGCACAATTAAAGGAGAATAACAAAAATCATGCTATTTCATTGGATAAATGTGGGAGAAGGCGATAAAATCCTCTAAATTCAACACAAGATAAACCCTCCAAATGGGGTTTATCAGTACTCGAAAGTTCATATTGTTGCAAAAAAAAACTCCAAAAGATGCTAACGATAAATAAATTATTAAAAGATTTAGAACCGCGGTAAAAAGAACTAGATATTAAATATATATTCTAAAAAAAGATTTTAGAGATTAAATTTGGATCTAATTATTTGCAATCATTATTAGAAAAATAATATTTTTTTATCCTTAAAATTTAGTAATTTTTTGTCAAGTAATTTTTTTTAATTTTTTTATTGTGAATGGCACTACAAGAAACAGTGTAATTATCGATGCAAAAAATCGACGGTCAAGTTTTTCGCCGATATTTTTTGACGGCTTGTCATCGATAAAATGAAAAAGAGATTATTAGAGATAAAATATTAAAATCGACGACGATGTCATCTATTATTTTGGCAACTTTCTAACATTTTATTACTATCGTTACAGACGAAATAGTGGATGAAAATTTTTTTTCTTTAAAATGGACGGATTTGTTGTCTATTTTAATATGTAAAATATCGACAGCTTTTGCCGTCGATGAATTTAGGCGATAGAGATTTCTTTTTTAAATTGAATGGATGGTATAGATTTATTATATAAAATAGACAGCTGCAACGTTGTTTTTTATTTTAACTAAAATTGATGAAAGAGCCGTCGATTTTTATCAACAAAAAATTATTCCCGCGTTTGGCTTCTTTCATCCCTATTTTCACTCATTTTCCCAAAATTTAACCCCAAACCTTCGTAGAATCAGAATTCAGAGTGAGGCTTATTCTTCTCCTTCAATGCCTGAGAGTAGAGACCAGAGACGGAGTCACAGTTACGTAGAGAGGCAGAGAGCAGAGCTTCTTCTTCTCCGGTGCCTGAGAAAACCCGCCGTCCTCCACCTGAGAGCATAGCTTCTTCTCTTCCTCCTCCTTCTCCTCCTCCTTCTTCTTCTTCTTCTTCTTCTTCTTCTCCTCCACCAAGCCCGCCGCGGCACCATCCTCTTCATGTGAGTTCCTCTCTCTCTCTCTCTCTCTCTCTCTCTCTCTCTCTCTCTCTCTCTCTCTCTCTCTCTCTCTCTCTCTCTCTCTCTATCAGTCTATCACATTGTGATTTGTAAATCTGCATGTAAGTTCTTCTTCTTTCATAGACTCATCGTTGCAACATCTTTGCCAGTCGCTGTCGCTGTAAGCCCGTCACCAGAGCATGTCTCCATTGCAGATTCTTGTAAGTTCCTCACTGTCTCTCTCTGATTATTATATTTATTTTTGCAATTTTTGTATCTACTATTTTCATCATGAAATTCTGAATTTGCGTTTATTAAACCTAATTAGCATAATCAATTCATCACATTACTTCACCTTAACTAGTTTGACACATTAGTTTTACAAGGTGATTAGATAAAACAAAATTTAAAAGAAAGAAAGAAAAACCTCTTGCTTGCTTAGTATTAGGAAAAGGTAGTGTACTAACTTCAAATTCAGTTACAGATTTCAAGTAAGTAAGGAAAGTATTGTGTATTATTTAATTAATCTTCATGAATATTGCTCATAATATTAATTGCTCTGTTTATTTCATTTTACTTATTGAATTTTCATCTTTTCTACTAGTCACTGTGGTTTGGTAGGATTCCTATTTGGTTGTTGCTGTAATTTATCTCTCCAGATCATTGAAGTATACCGACAACTATGTGATGCATCAAACACTGTCCACCTACTATTACCTAATGAATCCTTCTTTGGCTCCCAGGTAAACTCATATTTTGTTCTAGTTATTAGGCTTCATCTGGCTTTCGGTCCCTAGCTTATCCTGCATTAGTATGTAAGACCCCACATTATTGTATGCTGTAAGATATTGGATGCTCAGTTTATTATTTTTTTCCTTTCATAGATAATTATTATATATTTAAGTTAGCTTGAAGTTCAATGAGAAATATCGTAAACGACTACTTGTGCAAAACTAAATTATATTTTAAAATTTAAATCCCTTTGGATGCTGATTTACCAGACTTAATTGCACTGCAATGTTGATGAAATAGTTAAACAAAACAATTATCAGACAAAGAAGAAAACAGTGAAGCAAGAGGTTCTTTTAGTTAATCAATTTGCATGATACTAGTTTTATATAAGGATAATGGTATTTGATAATATCATGCCTTCCTTTTCTTTCCTTATAATAATTTGTTATCTTGTTTCCTTGAAGTTGAAACTTCTCTTTTTGTTTCTGTTTTTTGTATTTTTAATATCTGCGGCTACTGTGTGATACAGCATGTACCTAAATTAACTTAATAGTAGTAGTAGGAGTAGTAGTGATTACTATTAAGATTATACTAGATTAGATTGGTTGTGTGGTTTCTCTTCCTTAATCCTTTAGTTTAATTTAACTCCTGCCTTTTATCTGTTAAAAATGTTGTCAGATTCAATTTAATTTAACATATACTACTAACTGAATCGAAAAACATCCAAGACTCCTGTGCACACAATTGCAACCAATGTGAGAGTTGAGGGTGCTATTGTTGTTGGCAAACTATTGGAACAAAACAATCCTAATCTTAGGTATGATGCAGCAAAAGTTTAGTGTTCCTTGTTTTATTTTTGAGAAAGCATATGTCAAGAAAGCATGTGAAAGTTCAAACTTAGTCATGAAGCCTGATGATGATGAAATTGTCGTGTCAGTCTAGAATTTCTCTTATAGAAACAAGAACTTCATTGTAAGCATAGCTCCAAACCAACAAACAATTCTCACATAAAAAATTTGGTTTTGTCACGAGTACAAACCCCAGTAAAATATAACCGAAGTATTTAAATCTCGGGTCGTCTCACAAGAAATTGCAATGAAGTGGTCAATTATTGGCTATGAAAGAACAGGGGGGTTTGATTTGATAAGAAGACAAGAAAATAATTGGCAAGAAAAGTAAAGAGAGAAACTAAAGAAAGCAATTAATAAAGAGAGACATTCATAGCGAGGATTGAGAATATAGGCTTTCTATCCTAGTCACTAATAACAATAATTAACAAGAATTTATCCTATTTCGTCATCTCCAATGTTGGAAGAAGGTGTAAGTTATCTTCCATGAGAGAAAGTCAAACAAGACAAGTTAATCTCAATCCAAAAATCTCATTCAACTTACTAATGGAATTAGCAAGAGATTAAAGTCAATGGAATTCATATTAACTAACAACTCTAGATCACCAACATGAATTGGGTATTCATGACTCAAGATTGCCTAATTGCTCTTTCCAAGCCAAGAATGCTCAAAATCTACTCTAACATCCAACCAAATATTTTGTCAAACACTTGGTGGATATAAAAGGAAAGCATGATAAAAGTGCAAGAAATATAAATCTACCAACTACCAATTGCAAGGAAAGTAAAATTCACAACTCAAATTAACAATAAAAGAACATCAAACATCAAATTTCATTAAATGTAAACCAAATCCAACATGAGCATTCATAAACATGAAAGAAGCATAAAAGTAGAATTAACAAAAGAACCAAGAAGAATTGAAGTATTAGAACAAGGAATTATAGAGGAAACAAGATGAAATCAAGTAATCAAATCTAGATCTAAGAGAAATTAACCTAATCCTAATCCTAACCTAATTCTAGAGAGAAGAGGGAGCTTTTCTCTCTAGAAAACTAACTAAAGGCTCATCATGACTAACTAAGTGCTCCCCCCTTTGCTCAATCTTCAATTTTGCATGAAATACCCTCAGAAATGAGTTGGATTTGGGCTTGGACAGCTTAGAAATTACCCCCAGTGATTTCACTTTAAGTGGGTCACGTGCCGAGCGTCACTGGCAAAAACCTCTACTCACGCGTACGCGTGAGTGATGGGTGCGCGTGGCTTGAAAATCTCCAATGCACGCGTACGCGTGCAAGACGCGTGGGTGTGGCCCTCAATTCTCCAAAAGCTCATTTCTTCATGAATTCTCCCTTTCTTTTCTCCTCAATTCTTCCATCCAATACTTGCCTTATGAACCTGAAATTATTCAACAAACACATCAAGGCATCGAATGAAATTAAAGTGAATTAAAATCACCAATTTAAGGGCCTAAAAAGCATGTTTTTACACTTCAGCACAATTTAGGGAAGAATTACAAAACCATGCTATTTCATTTGATAAATGTGAGAAAATGTGATAAAAATCCCCAAAATAAGCACAAGATAAACCACAAAATTGGGCTTTATCAAACCTCCCCACACTTAAACTAAGCATGTCCTCATGCTAAAATCAAGAAAGAAGCAAAGGGTATCAACATTTATTCAATGCAAACTAACTATATGCAACCTATCTATATGCAACTATCTAAATGAATGTAATTACTTGGTCAAAATAAATCAACTTCTAAGAATATATAAGTACAAGGGCTAGAGCAATAGCAATCAGATCAAACCCACAATTGAATTGAGTTATTGAAAATATTTTACAAACTTGCAAGAAAAGATGATTATGGGTGGAAACATGTAATTGAGCGATAGAACCCTCACCGGATGTGTATCCGCTCTAGTCACTCAAGTGTATAGGGTTGATTCACTCAATTCTCCCCTAATCATGCTTTTCAAGATTTGTTTTTCATCTAACAATCAACACTTATTTCAGCATGCATACAAATATCATGAGGATTTTTCCATAGGTTATAATGGGGTTAGGGTCAAGGTAAGGATGCATATGGTCAAGTGGACTAGAAATTTAAATCTTTGATCAACTTAAACTTCCCACCTAACCTATGACAACCTATACAATTTCAAAGCTAACCTAACTACCAATTCTTCACTTTTTCACACACTCATGCATTCTCTTTTGATCACCACACATATGAATTGATTTTTATTGAACTTTGAACTTTGGGGCATTTTTGTCCCCTTTTTATTGCTTTTCTTTTTCTTTCTTTTCTAAATTTTTTTCTTTTATATGTATATATTTTTTTCTTTTTGTTTTTCTCATTTTTTTCTTTTCAAAAATATATACAAGAATATCAATGCATATGGTTTAACATTCAATGCATGAGTATGTACCCAATTCCCATGATTTTCAATAAAACCACAAAATATACTTTTACCTCTACCCAATGTTCACAACTCTCCCAAAATCAAATGATAAACACTCTCACTAGCCTAAGCCAATCAAAGATCCAAACGAGGAACATTTATTGTTTTTCACTTAGGCTTGTAATGTGATAAAATTAAGAACAATTGGGTTTAGCATCGGCTCAAAGTTGGTTAATAATGGAAGATAAAAGGTAAGGCTATTTGAGTAAATGAGCTATTTGAAACAATGGCCTCAATCATATAAGTGCATTCATACATAAAATAATGGACATAAAGAATCAAACAAATCAAAGATTACAACCATAGAAAGAGAATAATGCACACAAGAATGAAAATAAGTGGTTATATGATGTAACCACACAATCAGGCTCAAGTCTCACATGCTTGTGTTCTAAGCTCAAAACATGATCCACAATGTATATAATTCAAGCAACTCCCAAATTTATTTTTTTTATATTTTTTTTATGTGACAATCTTTTTTTTTTCAATCAATTGGGGGTGCCCTATAGATAAACTTCTTGAAAAATTTTATTATTTTGACTGAGCTTATTATATATACATATGCAAATAAGAAAATGTAGCTAAATATCCTAAAAGACCTAAAAATGAAATGCAAAAGTATTGGAATTAGAAACTTGTCACCCAAAAACGCCGACTGGTCAGACGACCTCCCCACACTTAAAAGTTTGCACCATCTTCGGTGCACTCAAAGATGAGCGAGGGGGTACAACGACTTTCCAAGTTGCTACCTTCAGCTGGTAGGTCAACCGGTGCTGCGTGTTCTCCCGCTTCCATTTTTGATTATATGACTCCTCCATGAAAAATAGAAAGGAGAATAGTAAGAAAAGTAAATGCAAAAGCAAGGAAGCATAAATTGTCGGGATGAGGTAAGAACCACTAGAATGGAGTGAGTGAATTAGTGTGACATTGATGAAAGATAGGTGTGTGAGTTCTAAATTAGGCACCCTTTAGAATACACACACATTAGCATAAAAGTTATGTCACAAGTACACAAAATAAAGTATACACTTCACTCGTTCTAGTGTGCTTGAGATGCTTTAAAAGACTTGTAGGTTAAGGCAACCAAACAAGTAGCGAAGAAGCATAAAAGCATTCAAGAAAAAATCAAGCAATTGTGATTGGATAATGAACGGACATTGATTGATGTGTAAGTAAACTTAGTGGACAAAATGGTATATGAAACTTACACAACAATCAATGACACATATTGAAGTTGTTGCAACACCTAAGTGGCATAGAAGTGGAACACGAGTGTTAGGGAACTTAGGAAGAGAAGTATAAGAGTTCAGATCAATCACATAGCAAGCATGGTCCACAAAGCTTGAAAAGCTAAAAAATATGTCACTAGGTAAGCTTTCAATCCAATTCCTCAACCGCACAATCTCAATGCATGAAAATAGGTGATGTAAATAAGGGTCAATCATAAACAAGCATCACCTAAAAAAATGCATTGATAACGTACAATCACCTAACAATGGATGATGAATGCATGGTAGCCAAAACATGCAATTCAAAGAGTTAAGATACATGAAGGCAATGTAACATGTACTTGGTATTTACAAATGTTCAACATAAAAACTCAAAACCAAGTAATAAATTGTAACCTCAACAAAGGAATCCAACAATGAATATAAACAAAATTGATGTTAAGATAACATCCTATTAGTAATCAGCAACAGTAAACAGTAAACAAGATTAGTAATCCAACACTTATAATGGAAAATAAAAGTTAAACAAAAATTAAACTAACTAACTAACTAAAAGAGATGGTGTTATATGGTGTTTGGTAGTGTTGGGTGATGTTTGAAGGGTGGAAAGAAAAGAAGAGAAGAGAGAAGAAGGAAAGAAATGGAAAGAAGATGAGAAAAGAAGTGTGTGAAAGAAGGGCATCCACGCGTACGCGTGCTCGACGCGTGCGTGTGGGTATGGCAAAATGGAAGCGACACGTACGCGTGTATCACGCGTGTGCGTCGATGGGTTATTTCGAGAGCGACGCGTACGCGTGAGTTCACTTGCGCGAAAGGCATAAAACACGCACAGTGCAGGCGCAACTCTCGGGAAAATGGCTTGGACATGAAAAATTTGCGTCCACACATACGCGTGGTTGACGCGTGCGCGTGGATGGTCAAAAATACTTGGGTCACGCGTACGTGTGAAGCACGCGTACGCGTGGATGATGCTCTGTTTTTCAAAGTTTTTCTATGTTCTTGCACCAAACCAAGCATTCCAAACCTCCAAACAACTACCAAAACATCATAAACCTTATTTAACCTACTAAATTACCAAATAAACTCAACTAACTAAACAAAACGTGAAATTAAACCTAAATTACCAATATTTATAAAGGGGAAAAAGGGAAAGATGTTACCATGGTGGGGTGTCTCTCACCTAGCACTTTTGTTTATTGTCCTTAAGTTGGACTTATGGGGAGCTCCTCTTCATCAAGGTGGCTTGTGTTTGAATCCATCCTTAAACATCCACCAATGCTTGGACTTCCATTGTACTTCATCATTCAAGGTTAATATCTTCAAGTCTTGATGGAGTTCCTCACAAACCATGAGCTCCCAAAGTTGATTCTCCTTTTGTAAGCCGGGATCCCATACTTTGTTTTCACACTCGTCTCCAAATTGGTTATGATAATTCCCTCCGGGTGGTAAGCAAGCCAAATTCTCATGAAGGCACCAAACTACCCTCCTAGACCCATCCAATTGAGCACTACACCAATCCATGCTCTTCAATTTTGAGCTTCCAACCATAATGAGCCTAGACTTACAACACCAACCACTAAACATCATCCTCTTACGCTTAATTCCGCAAAGCGCCCTAAGTTGGCCATCCGTTTCAAGCATACCAAATTCAAGTGGGATAATAAAGCTAAGAGTTAGAAGTTTTACCCACTCAAATGAAGGATTAGATGGCAACTTAGGTGAAGGAGTTCCCAACGGTCTTGACAAAGCACGCTCCACTCCCGTCCATCCTCTTCTAGAGGCTTCCACCACTTGGCAAGGTTCTTCAAGCTCTATCTCTTGCCAAGCTTCCTCAAGTTCACATTCTTCTTCACCAATTTATTCAAGCTCTTTCCCATCACTCAAATCATAAATAGGAGGTTTAGTGAAGTCTACCTCATCATCAATTCCAACCATAATGGGGAAGGATTGATAAAGCTCAAAAGGATCATATGTTGATGCGGAATCATTATAGACAGGAGGGCTTGTTGCTTGGAACACTTCTTCCAATTTTTCACTCACAATATGCCTTAGAGGTTGCACGTCCCCCTAACATTGCTTTTTAGTCCAATGGAAGAAGGCTCAACAAGATCATCAGGGGGATTGATCAATGTGGACAAAAAATCACTAATGATGGAATCTACTTCTTGATCAATTTCCCTCAACTCTCTATCCACTTCCTTAACATCACTCTCCTCTTTAACATCCCTTCCAAATTTTGTGGAAGAAGGCTCTTTAACTTGAGATTCCTCTATGTACTCAACATATCCTAAGTACCCAACCACTGCTTCCTCTTGTTCAATAATCTCTACCTCCTCCTCTTGTTGTACTTCTTGCTTTAACTCCTCTTCTTCCCCTTGAAGCTCCAAATTCACTTCTTCGCTAAGCTCTTTGGGTGCTTCTCCACATTCAACAATGGGAGTGCCTTGATCGCATAGGCTTAGGCGGGATGAGACCATATTGCTAACGGCTTCCATCACGATAGCAACCTTGGCTTCTAGCTCCTTAAACGCTTCTTCATGATTTGTACACCTAGCTAGAAGTTATTGTTGCTCTCGCATTAGGTCTTCCGATGAAGGTGGTGGTGGAAGAGAGGGTTCATTGTTGGAGAGGGAGGTATTATAGTTGGAAGGTGGTTCATATTGGTGAAAGTCTTGAGGTGGTGTATATAAAATTTGTGGTTCTTAGGAGTATTGGTGTTGGAATAATGGTGGCTCTAGATATGGCTCATATGGTGGTTGGTATGGTGAATATGGGTTGGGATCATATGTGGGTGGATGGTGGTATGAGGCTTGTGAGTATGGTAGGGCTATGTTGAGGGAAGGGGTCATATGTATGTGGTGGTTGTGGTTGACAATCACAATAAGGTTCATCACACACATTAGATTGGTATGCATTAGGATTTGAATTGTACCCATAAGAGTTCGAAGAGTAGTCATGTTGGGGTGGCACTTGAACGGCTTGGATGGCATAAAATGCCTTTTGGTCTTTGCGCATTTCCGTGAGGAGAGTAGTTATGTCCCCAAGCACTCTTGTCAAACTCGACTCGGAAGGAGGTTGTTGCCAAGAAGGTTGTTCATAAGCTTGGGGCTCCTCCCTCCTTTGATCTCCAAATCCTTAATGCAATTCCTCATTAAAGCTTCCATTTCCTACAACATAGTTTGAACCATACTCATAGCCAAAGTGATGAGAATTCATGGTGATAAGAGAAAACAAAAACAAATTCTAACAAAAAACAAAGAAAACCGAATCCTAAAACTAGCAAAAACTAACAAACAAACCACAAATCAAGCTATTCACAATATATACAATAGCCAATAACATAGCACTATTGAAAGTCCCCAGCAACGGCGCCATTTTGATGATGATGAAATTGCCGTGTCGGTCTAGAATTCATCTTATAGAAACAAGAACTTCGTTGTAAGCATAGCTCCAAACTAACAAACAATTCTCACATCAAAAATTTGGTTTTATCACGAGTACAAAATCCAATAAAATATAACCGAAGTATTTAAACCTCGGGTCATCTCACAAGGAATTGCAATGAAGTGGTCAATTATTGGCTATGAAAGAACAGGGGGGTTTGATTTGATAAAAAGACAAGAAAATAATTGGCAAGAAAAGTAAAGAGAGCAACTAAAGAAAGCAATTAATAAAGAGAGACATTCATGGCGAGGATTGAGAATATAGGCTTTCTATCCTAGTCACTAATAACAATAATTAACAAGAATTTATCCTATTTCGTCATCTCCAATGTTGGAAGAAGGTGTAAGTTATCTTCCATGAGAGAAAGTCAAACAAGACAAGTTAATCTCAATCCAAAAATCCCATTCAACTTACTAATGGAATTAGCAAGAGATTAGAGTCAATGGAATTCATATTAACTAACAACTCTAGATCACCAACATGAATTGGGTATTCATGACTCAAGATTGCCTAATTGCTCTTTCCAAGCCAAGAATGCTCAAAATCTACTCTAACATCCAACCAAACATTTTGTCAAACACTTGGTGGATATAAAAGGAAAGCATGGTAAAAGTACAAAAAATATAAATCTACCAACTACCAATTACAAGGAAAGTAAAATTCACAACTCAAATTAACAACAAAAGAACATCAAACATCAAATTTCATTAAATGTAAACCAAATCCAACATGAGCATTCATAAACATGAAAGAAGCATAAAAGTAGAACTAACAAAAGAACCAAGAAGAATTGAAGTATTAGAACAAGAAATTGTAGAGGAAACAAGATGAAATCAAGTAATCAAATCTAGATCTAAGAGAAATTAACCTAATCCTAATCCTAACCTAATTCTAGAGAGAAGAGGGAGGTTCTCTCTCTAGAAAACTAACTAAAGGCTCATCATGACTAACTAAGTGCTCCCCCCTTTGCTCAATCTTCAATTTTGCATGAAATACCCTCAGAAATGAGTTGGATTTGGGCCTGGGCAGCTTAGAAATCGCCCCCAGCAATTTCACTTTAAGTGGGTCACGTGCCGAGCGTCACGCGTATGCGTGGATGACGCGTGCGTGTCATTGGCAAAAACCTCTACTCACGTGTACGCGTGGCTTGAAAATCTCCAATGCACGCGTACGCGTGCAAGACGCGTACGCGTGCAAGATGCATGCGCGTGGCCCTCAATTCTCCAAAAACTCATTTCTTCATGAATTCTCCCTTTTGCATGCTTTTCTCTTCAATTCTTCCATCCAATACTTGCCTTATGAACCTGAAATCACTCAACAAACACATCAAGGTATCGAATGGAATTAAAGTGAATTAAAATCACTAATTTAAGGGCCTAAAAAGCATGTTTTTACACTTAAGCACAATTTAGGGGAGAATTACAAAACCATGCTATTTCATTGAATAAATGTGAGAAAATATGATAAAAAAAACCCCCCAAAATAAGCACAAGATAAACCACAAAATTGGGGTTTATCAAAGCCCTTACTCTTACAAAATTTTGGTTAGGTGTAGTTTCACCAAATCATTTTTATCCTCATATATGATATTTATTAAAAATTTGAACCACCTATATGTAGTTAAACTGAATCTGGGAATCAAGCAAACCGAAGAGGTAAACAACACTTGTGGAACTGTGTGAACTAAAGAACTTGTTCTTGTTGCTAATTAAAGCATTATTATTGCAGGGTTTTGTGTACATATACTCAGTGATGAAAGGGTCAATAGCTGAAGGTGCAAGGTTAGGAGAACTATATGAAGACGTAATAGCAAGTGAGTTCCTCCTTGTGATATCTCGCCTGGAAGGAAAAGCATAATGCCAAAGATTGTTTGCAGTGGTGGTCTTATTCATTGTTTATGATCCAGAGACTCATTGGACATCATGGCTTGTGCCCATGTTGCAAATATTGTTGTTTTCATCGTTGCCATGCAAATATTGCAAATACTCCAGAGTAATTGTGTCGTCAGGTTCCTTGGCAGGTTCTCTTTTCAACCTCTTAGGGAGAATCCACTGCTTAGCCCTTCTTCTTCAATGTAACACCTCTCAATTTCCTTCAATCTTTTTTTGCTTTTATTCAATCAATTTCTCTACTTGTTTCTATTTCATGCAACTTTCTCCAATTAGTATCAATTTATATATTTCAAGTCGAGTACTTTCTGTTTTTAATCAAATTTCTAATTTCTGAGACTTGGGGGATTTGAATTGATTCTCTTATTTCAGAGTTCAGACATTGGATTATTATTAATTCCTATTGTCTCGTAGTTGTTTTTTTTGATGTCACTGTTGGATTGCCCAATTTCATATTTTGAGATGCAATTTTTTTTATCATAATTGAAATTGAAAGGTGAGTGGTGTTTATAGAAATAAATAATAAATGAAGCAAAGTAAAGAAAGGCAAGTTGTCGCATAAAGGGAAGGAAGCCAAATAAGTAAAATAATTATGTCACAGACACAACAATGTGGACTAATATTTTTTAAACTGCAATTTGCATATGCATAATAATTGTATAATCAGGTAACGGTTTCTTTCTTATTTAAATGCCAAACAAAGAAAGGTTTGAATTTGTCTTAAAAATTAGAAATGTGTATAGCATGTTTACTTGAGGTGCTTGGCAGAGTTGCCATATAAAGCTATAGAGAAAAATCATCTCTGTTTGATGAATTTATCAGATAGATCAGCTATACATTTGGCTAAAGACATAGAGATGGAGCGCATTGAGACCTTGGAGTAATTCATAAAGACAAGGGATTATTCTGAATTATTTGTAAAAACATATTTTGTGAGTAGTTCATTTGCATTTTATAAGACTTTTTTTATTTTTATAAACATTACTTTGATAGTGGCATAA
Organism: Arachis ipaensis; assembly: GCF_059453495.1. Taxonomy (NCBI): domain Eukaryota; kingdom Viridiplantae; phylum Streptophyta; class Magnoliopsida; order Fabales; family Fabaceae; genus Arachis; species Arachis ipaensis. The sequence continues at coordinate 52,861,415 of NC_142436.1, forward strand.
TTAGTGTATGCTTATTAATTTGTTACAATATAAAATTAATGAATGTAGATTCCAATTTCTGGTTTTATATGGCTCTTCTCTTTTGAAGGAGTTACGAACTTTTCTACCTTCTCAATTTTCTCCTTTCGTAATCACCATCATCTTCAGGTAGCTAGTAAGGAGAAAATCTGTATCAGTTTTCTCCTTCTTTCTCAGTTTTTACGTAGCCATTGGGCACACTTATTTATATGTTAAGATGATTGGACTCTTTGTTTACTAGTGAAGCAAGGAATGGATCCAAACATTAATAGTAGAAGCAAAATATATTGGAGATATTGTAAAAGGAGAAACAAGATATGAAAAAAACTAATAATATATGGGTATTAAAATCGACGGCAATGTTGTTGCTTTTTAAATTTAATATAGACAAAAATCGATGGCAATGTTGTCAATTTTTAATGTAAAATAGACAAAAGAAAATAAAAAATATGTCGGTAATTTTATAATTAAATCGACAGCTAATTTGTCAATTTTAATAAATCAAATATCGACATCGACTGTGTCGCTTTTATTAAAAATGTAAAAATCTTAAACCTATATTATCGACACGATAGCCGTCGATTTTATCAAAAGTTTATCGACAACTCGAAAAGCCGTCAATTTTATTAGTTTTTTGAAAAATCGACACGTTTTAAAGCGACGGTTAATGTCGTCAATTTTTAATATTATCGGCGGCTTTGCCGTTGATTTGGCCGTCGATTTTAACGCTGTTTCTTGTAGTGTGGTCATATTTTTTTAGAAAATAAAAAGAGAAATCTAGAGATTAAATTTTACTGCGAATTTTTTTGTGCATCTTTTAAATATTTATTACAATGTTGCCATAAAAATTTAGGTCAAATAAATAAGTCATTTGTTAAATATGAAAATACTTTTGTTACTTACAAAAAATATAATATTTATTGGTTCTTTTTTGTCGTATTTTCAAATTATTTAGGAGTTATTTTATTGACAACATCTTTCAAGGAACTTTTTGTCAGCAGTTGAATCTTTCGGATATTGAAATGATAACTAACCATTTTAATAAATATAACATTGGATTAAAAAATAATTTTTTAAACAAATAGAAAAATTTGATATTTACATTTTTGTTTAAAAATATTTTTTTTACCGTTTTAGGTATTTTTTCATTATGCCGCAGTCAGGGGCTATAATGCAGGCAAATGATCGCTATTGTGGAAGAGAGCTATAGCGTATTCTCTACCAGCGCTATAGTGGTAAAGCATAACGCACGCTATAATGTATTTGTTGCCTACGATATAACCAGGACCACTATATAACAATGCAAGCATCCCTTGCGCATTCACCAACGGTCATTTTTTAGATTTTCACTGAGTTTGAATAGAGTGAAAACCGAAAAAAGAAGGAAGAAAAGAGTAAAAAGAAGAGAAGAGAAAAAAAAAAGAGTTGGCACAATGATTCAGAACAATGACATCAACCATTTGAATGAAAGTAGGTATATCGCGGGTCACATTGACGATTAGTTTAGAACTTAAATTTTTATTATATTATTATAATTGTTAGTCGGTTAGGTAATACTTATAAGTTTAGGATAGCTCTAATATATTAGGGAATAAGTGTTTATAAATGTATAAATTAGGAAGATTTTTACATTTAAAGTAGTAATTGATAGATTTAGGGTATATCGCTACAAGAAAAAAGTGAAATACCATCGAATTTACCAGAGGAATAAGGAAAATAAACCTTGTCGGTAACTGACTGCTGGCAGATTTATTTTTTCGATGGTAAGTTGCGGCGAAATTAGTGTCAGATTATGATGTTAAGGTTACGAAAATCTGATGTCAGTTACCGTCGAAAATTATTTGACGGTAAATTTGGCGCCACTCGTTCCAACTTCGTGTCGCGTTACCATCGAAAAAATTCGACGGTAGCTTTAATTTTTTTTAATAAATTGGATGATCATTATTGTCAGGTAATTCTGACGGTAAATTCGATAGTAGTATGATGAGAGAACTTTTGCGTGGTCTAGAAATTTGCAAATAAATCCTCGTTGCAAGTATAGCTTCTAAACCAACAAAAGTCCTTTCATACAAACGTGTTGGGTGTCACAAGTAACAAACTCCTTTAAAAATTGTTAACCGAGTATTCAAACCTCGGGTCGTCTTCTCAAGGAACTGCGAGGAAGTATGTTCTTATTATTGGCTATAAAGGTTGTAATAGGGGTTTAGAAGATGAGAAGCAAGTAATTTAAATGACAAGTAAAGTAAATGGCAATTAAAATAAATAAATACTGTAAAGCAGACTTTTGGTAAGGTAAAAGAAGTTGGAGGTCCAACGTAGTTATTTCTCTCAACTATAATGAAAGTTGAATCTAAACTCCACTTGATCAATCTGTACTAGGGCAAGGGAAAGTCAAAGGACTAATTAAATTGACCTTTGAATCCTATTTATTTCCTAAGAAAAGGTTGGGATTACTTAAGTTCAGCTCAATTAGCAAGATAACGATTACCAATTATGTTGAGTTTAATAACTGTTGAGTTACTAAATTCTTAACCAGGACTAAAAGGGGAAAAAGTAAAATTGCTGGAATAATAAAAATATCCTTAGATGGGAAGCAATGGTAACTTAAATCAAAGAGAACAATCATAAACTGAAAATACCTCAATTATTATTAATTCAGATAACAATCTATAACATGGAAGAAATTCATAAATTCACTGATCAATTCAAGTGCTGGAATAAATAAAAGTAAAAGGAAGCTAAAACAAAGGAACGTAAAATCTGGATTGAGAGTCACTCTTAAAGCAAGAAGAAATCCTAAATCCTAATCCTAAAAGAGAGAGAGGAGAAGATCTCCCTCTCAACTAAATCTAAATCATTGAAAAGTAAAATATATGCGAGCTCTCTTTGAATGGATGCATTCCCACACTTTATAATCTCTGGTCTATGCTGTCTGTACTTGGATCTGGGCCAAAAAGGGCTTCAGAAATCGCTATGAGTGTTTTCTACAAATTCTGATACGTGGCCTCTGTCACGCGTCCGCGTGGGTCACGCGGTTGCGTCATTCGGAGCTTTTCCTTGCCACGCGGTCACGTCAGTCATGCGGCCGCGTCACTGCTGATTCGTGCTTGGCACGCGATCACTTCGTCCATGAGGTCGCGTGGATACCAGTTTCTTTAAAGCTCCGTTTTGCCTTCTCCTTCCTATTTTGTATGTTTCCTTTTCCATCCTTTAAGTCATTCTGCCTTAGAAGATCTGAAACTACTCAACACACTAATCACGGCATTGAATGGAAATAAAGGTAATTAAATTAATTAATTTTAAAGCTTAGAAAACATGTTTTTCATTTACATCACATAATAAGGAAGGGAAAGTAAAACCATGCAATTAATGTGAATAAGTAGGTGAAGGATTGTATAAATCACTCAAATTAAGCACAAAAGAACTCATGAAATATGGGTTTATCAACCTCCCCACACTTAAACACTAGCATGTCCTCATGCTAAATCCAAGGTAAACAATTAAGGTTAAAGTGATGGAATGTCATGCAATGCAACCTAATTTAAATGCAACTACCTAAATGAATGATGCATCATGCAACTCTAACTTATTCACTCATATATAAAGCTTACATGTAGTCAAGTTAATTCACATTCTCAAGGAGTCATGTATATGTATAGCCAACCCTTAAATAATAAAGCATTTTAGCAAATGAGATGGGAAAGAAAATATTTGTACAAACTTGCAAAACAATTAGTAAATTTAAGCACAGATATATGTTGATGAGTTATTGAACCCTCACTGGATTTTGTGTTTATTCTCTAGTCACTCAGTGTTTATTGGGTTTATTCACTCTATTCTTCTTTTTATTCTTGCTTTCTATAGCTTTGTTCTTCATCTAACCAATCAACAATTATAGAATATAGTCATACCAAAAAGTCATGAGGTCTTTAATTGAGGTTGTAATGGGGTCAAGGTAAAGGTAAGGATTTATGTATAGGGTCAAGTGAGCTAATAAGTGAATCCTTAATTAGACTAAGATCTCACCTAACATACATATTTAGTAAAACAAAATCTCTTTACCTATTTTCCCATATTATCCCACTTATTGTTACATGCTCATGTTTCACTTTTTATTTTTTTCTTCCATGTGCATTGCTTTTATTTTGTGTTGGGGAATTTCTTTTGTATCCCCTTTTATTAAATGCTGAATAAAAAAAATTTTTTTTCAAGGCACATGGCAATTAAATCACTTTGATTTTCTCATGAGCATGTTTCCCAATTTTATTTTATTTCTTTTAACTCTTCTACCCTTTTGTTTCTATCACCCATGTTCCCAAAAGGTTTCCCACATTTTACTCTATTTATAATTTCCTATCTTAAGCTAACCAAGGATTCACTTGGGGTTTTCTTTTGTTTTTCTGCTTAAGACTAGTAATTTGGCTAAATAGAATAAAGGGGTTTTAAAAGGTTCAAGGGGGATAACAAAGGTGATGTAAAAGGTAGGCTAATTTGGGGTAAGTGAGCTAAAATCAAATGATGGCCTCAATCATTCTTTTGGTATGTATTTATTCTATATTCTATAATTGGACATATAGATTAAAGCAAAAGAAAGAACATCAGAATAAAAAGAAATGAAACACACAGAAATGAAATTATGGTTTGAATGCAACCATACAATTAAGCTCAAGACTCACAGGCTGTGTGTTCTTTAACTCAAGCATCATATATCATTCATATATGTTATGCAGGTTTAGTTAAAAATTCCCATTATTCTCAAAAAAAAAAATTTATTTAGGGTAGCTTTTAAAGTTTTAATGTTCCTCCTTGATGAAATGTTGTCAGCTTAACTACATCATGTAATGCTATATACAAGGTTTATGGATTTAAATCTGATATGTTCAATTTCCTAACTTACTTCCTTTTTATATTTTTCAATTTAAACTATACTATCTTATGCTAAAAAAAAGGGTAAACTATACTAATTAATCCACTAATAAGTCAAAATTGCAAACTAAACTAAATAACTAAAATAAACTAAATGGCTAAAATATGAACTAAAGATACAAAATGTAGAAAATAGAGTAAAAATACATAAAAGCAATGTATAAGTACTCAGAAAATAACAGTAAGAAGAAAAATACAGAAAAATATCCAAAATAAAAGAAAAAAGATGTAGTGGTTCACCAAAATAAACGCCAGAGATGGCGACCTCCCCACACTTAAAAGGAAGCATCGTCCCTGATGCCCAATCAAGCCGGGTGTGAAGGGGTGTCATCACTGGTAGGGATGGTAGCTGGAGTCTCAGTGGTGGTAGGCTGGGAGTCTGGCTGCTGTAGAGGAGGTGCTGACTGGATCGGGATCTCAAGATCCGCAGCCTCAATCTGATGTGGGACCGCTGCTTGTGGTGCGGCCGGCGCTGCCTCTCCCTGGGGATGGGTCTCTGCCTCGGGCGCATCCGCCTCCTCCTCAGATGCCTCGGACGGTGTGTCGGGCTCGGAGGGGATGTCACCGGATCATATCATCAGCTTTAGGTGCTCATAGCGCCACTTGTTGCGACGCTCCATCTGGTCAAGTCGTCGAAACAAGCGGTGCACCAGATGATAGACGGGCTCTGTGGCAGGTGGAGGTGCAGTGGTGGTAGCAGGGGTAGGTGGTGCAGCAGTGGAGGAAGAGGGTCCAGCAGACGGTGGGGTTGTCTCATCAGTAGCAGTGAAAGGTGGTGGTCTGTGGCCCAGGGCTAAGAAGTTTCGGCTGTGCGGAATGATCTTCCTACAATTCACCGCTGGTGGTCTCTCATCGACATCCTCCCATGGCACGTCAGCTCGACGGCCAAGCTGTGTAACTAGATACGGAAAAGGGAGGGTGCCTCGGACGTGGACCCTAGCCATATAGTGCCGAATGAAACGTGGCAGATAAAGGTCCTTACCCTCCAGCACACACCAAAGGAGGGTGATCATAGCAGCCGGGATCTCCGTCTCGTGAGTACTCGGCATCACATAATTACTCAAGATCTGGTGCCATAACCGAGCCTCATTATTTAAGTACGCTCTCTTGATCCCTCGAGGCATGGTGGTATCCTGACCCATTTCCCAAGGAACTGTCGGGTCGAGAGCTATCCGTGCCTTCACGGCATCCCAATCAAACTGCATCTGACGCATGTCCTCCTCAGCCTTTGAATAACCATCGAGCTGATCGGACTTGGCTGGGAGCCGGAGAATGTCCTCTAAGGCCTCCTCAGTGACCAGAATTTGTTTTCCTCTCAGGTTCACTGCATCTAGGGTGGTGAGGTAGTAGTTGTAGTAGAATTCCCGGACCCAAGATGCGTTGACCTCTGTCAGTGTTCTCTCCAGAAAGAACCAGCCCCTTTGCTTGATTTGCTCAGTGATGTACTGCTGGAGTGCTTCTGGAATCTTCAGAGTTCGTTCCAGGTATAGATTTCTGGAGTTTGCAAAAGCCGGGTACTTCAGCTCACAGTACCGGTTTGCAAATTTTATAGGATCATGCGCAGGGAGCAGCTGGTCAGCTTTTTCCTGCTGTGTGAAGTTCTTCTCCCGCCATGAAGAATCGTGCATTAGAGCAATGATGGACTGGGAGGAATCTCCTCTCTTGCGCTTGCCAGTAGCCTTGCCTTTTCCTTTCCTTTGTGAGGCAGACATCCTGAAAAACAGAAAACTAGGATATGGATAAAATAGGAAAGCAAATAGGCAATTAAACAAAGGAAACTCAAAGCGGCAAGGGAGAAATAGAATAAGGAAAATGAGTAAATGAAATGTGATTGAATTTATGTTAAATGGAAAAATAATCAATATGCTATGGTGAGAAAGTTAGAGGAAAGTGAAAATAATCAGAAAAGAGATTAAAAGGGTTAGTATGGTTAGAATTTAAAAAAGAAATTAGTAAATTAAAATTAGTGAGTTAGTAAAGTGCGGGTTAAAGTAAGTGGCATAGAAAAATTTCATATAACAAGGATTCACAGGTAAGAATAGAAGTACTCATAATCGAACAAGGAAAACAGGGTGATGCTGATTCGAATAGAAATAAAGAAAGCAAAAATTGGAATCAGTGAATCACAAATGCAGTTTATGAACCAGGAAATCAAAGAGGATAAGAAAGTCTGCCATAGCATTCATGCAACGGTTTGGGTAAAGCAGAGTAAACAGAGTTCAGAAATGCCAAACCAAAACATGAATGAAAACAATTTACAAAAAATTTGGGCAGCATTCCGGCTAAAATTGGATTGTCCCGGAAAATAAACAGCAATCATAGCAGTTCATATGAATTAAAAACTTGCTGCAGTTACCAGTAGTGAATAGAAACAGGAAAATTTAGAGTAACAAGCAGCAATTGCAAGAAATCACAGCATATGAACGAGGTCACAGGAATAGCAGAATTGCAGTTATGATAAAATATAAGCAGGTACAGTGTAAGTAAACAGACCTAGATCCACTAACCACAGCCTAAGCTACCTAACAACCTAAAAATCCACTACAGCATGCATATCTATCTATCCTAATGATGAACAGAAACGGAAAAAATTACAGAAAAATGACGAACGGATAAAAGGGGGTTGCGTTTTGCGGAACCTGGTAGGCGGGAGGGGTGGAACGGGGAAGAAGGTGGCTGCGGCGGCGTCTGGCGTGGTGGCGGGGCACGGCGTCGCGGTGGCGGCTGAGGGGGGCAGTGGCGGAGAGAGGGTTTAGGGTTAGTGATAGAAGAATGGGGGGTTTGCGGGTGGGTGGCGGAGAGAGGGGGCGCGACTGGATGGCCGGCAGTGGTGGGCGGTGGTCGCGGAGGGCAGTGGTGGAGAGGGGAAGAGAGAGGAAGAAGGGAGAAGAAGGGAGGGGAGGGGGTTGCGGCGGCGATGTCTGGACGGCGGCGGCGTCTGGGTGGTGCTGGGTGGTGGCTGGAGGAAGAAGAAGTAGAGAGGGAGAAGAGGGTTGGGGGTGGGGGGTTGCGTGACTGATAGGGTTCGCGTGGCTGGGGGGGTTATAATGTCGAATCCACGCGGCCGCGTGGTTGGGGTGAAAATGGGAGTGACGCAATCACGTGGGGCGCGCGATCGCATGAGAGGGGGGAAAGAAGGGTGACGCGATCGCGTGGGTTACGCGATCGCGTCGCTGGAATTCGTGCTAAACGCACGACTCCAGCGCTGTTTTAGCGCAACTCTCTGTCTCCTTTTGGGGTGATGTGCAATCCATGCGATGCGATCGCGTCGCTCACACGGTCGCGTGGGATTGGTATTGTGCAAGTGACGCGATCGCATGGGGCATGCGATCGCGTGGGCCAATTTGTGCGAAACGCACAAGGGCCGCACGATTCCAGTCTAACTTTCTATTCGTTGGATCCTTACGCCGATATATATATCACGCGGTCGCGTGGGTCATGCGGTCGCGTGGGTGGTGTTTCTCGCAATATGACGCGATCGCATGGGGCATGCAGTCGCGTCGTGCACCCCTTTTTTTTTTATATGTATGAAAAATGCAGAATGCAACGATTAACATGAATGCGATGCATGATTCCAGGTTTAATAAATTGAAATTGAAAAAGGAAAAATGAAAGCAATTAACAAGAAATAAATTGAAAAAGAAGCGACCATACCATGGTGGGTTGTCTCCCACCTAGCACTTTTAGTTAAAGTCCTTAAGTTGGACATTGGAGGAGTATCCTGTTATGGCGGCTTATGTTTAAATTCGTCTAAAAATCTCCACCAGTGTTTGGAATGCCAATAGCCTCCGGGGTCCCAAACTAGGCATGCAAAGCTTCCGAGCAGCTTCAAATATATTGTTAGGCTCCCGGAATGACAAATGTCAGAATAAACTCCAGGATTCCAAGCCTTGCTTTTAAATCCGCCTCCGTCTTGATCTACATGTCTCCATCCGGGCGGTTTAAAAAGTAGAATCTCACCGTGGTGACCAAACGTTCTCCGTGATCCATGCAATTGAGCATGATACCAATCCGTGTACTTCGAGGTGAAGCGTGGAACCTTATTGAACCTTGTGCACCAGCTCTGAGTACGAGCCATTTCCCTCTTACTCTTAAAGCCGCAGAGAGCTCTAAGCTGGCCATCTGTTTCAAGCAAACCATATTCAAGTGAATAAGTAAAATTATAAGTTAAGGATTGTATCCACTTGAAGCTTGTATTAGGTGGTAATGGCCTTGGGATAGGTGTTTTTGGTGGTTCTGCAAGTTCTATTTCCTTGTGCTCTTCTGTGAATTCCTCCACTTCTTTGCAAAGATCTTCAATTGTATCTGTGTCCTGGTCAAAGTCTTCTATGTCTTCCTCATCACTTGAGTCATAGATTGGAGGCTGAGAGAAATCTACATCCGCATCATCTTCATATTCACTTGGGGAAGATTCTTCGATCTTAGAGAATTCACTTGCGGATGCAAGTTCATCACTAAGAGAGCTAGACTTGTGACTATCACTATCGAGGGAATTTGTTTCTTGGATTATTCCGTCTGATTCTTCATAAACGACTTGCCTTGGAGAAATATCCTCCTTAGCATCAACTGTAGCATCCTGGACGGAGTTTTCCTCAATTATGGATTCCCATGGAAGTTCAGCATCTCCTAGGTCTTCAACCAACTCTTCTTCTTGAACAAAGACAGCTTCTTCTAATTGTTCTAGTACAAATTCATTCTCTGTCTTGTCCACTGGAGTTTCTGGTAGCTCCTTCATGCTACGCTCTTCATTGGGATGTCCACATGGAGCTGTGGCTGATCCTTGTGTATTTGAGCGCCTAGAAACCCATTGAATTATCGCTTGCTCCAGTTGTTGAATGATTGTTTGAAATTTAATTACTGTTTTCTTTAGGCGAGCCTCTGCTTCCTGGGTTGCTGGACTTGGACATGACACAAAGGAAAGTGGTGGTGTTTGGGAGCGGTTGGATTGGTAGCGGGGTAGGGAAGGATCATATGGTGGCAAATGGTGAAGAGAAGCTTGTGAGTATGGTGATTCGAGATTATGTTGAAAGGATGGTTTATATGCACGGGGTGGGGCTTGTTGGTAGTTACAAGGTTGTCCACCATGTCTTTCAGCTGGGTATGCACTGTAGAATGGTCTTTGTCCAGGATATCTCGGAGGGTGTTGCTGCCAAAGGGGTTGATTAGATCCTCTTGGTCCCATCCATCCTTGATTGGTCTGACCTTGATGCACATTCCTGCTGTAACTTCTATTTCTCTTAACAATATTAGAACCATACTCAAAGCGAGAGGAGTGAGAGTTCATAGTAGCAAATAAAGATAAAAAGGAAAAACAAAAATAAATAAACAAGCAAAAGAAAAATATTTATAATAACCAATAATAAGGCACACGTTAGCAGTTCCCCGGCAACGGCGCCATTTTGATGAGAGAACTTTTGCGTGGTCTAGAAATTTGCGGACAAATCCTCGTTGCAAGTATAGCTTCTAAACCAACAAAAGTCCTTTCATACAAATGTGTTGGGTGTCACAAGTAACAAACCCCTTTAAAAATTGTTAACCGAGTATTCAAACCTCGGGTCGTCTTCTCAAGGAACTGCGATGAAGTATGTTCTTATTATTGGCTATAAAGGTTGTAATAGGGGTTTAGAAGATGAGAAGCAAGTAATTTAAACAACAAGTAAAGTAAATGGCAATTAAAATAAATAAATACTATAAAGCAGACTTTTGGTAAGGTAAGAGAAGTTGGAGGTCCAACGTAGTTATTTCTCTCAACTGTAATGAAAGTTGAATCTAAACTCCACTTGATCAACCTGTACTAGGGCAACGGAAAGTCAAGGGACTAATTAAATTGACCTTTGAATCCTATTTATTTCCTAAGAAAAGGTTGGGATTACTTAAGTTCAGCTCAATTAGCAAGATAACGATTATCAATTATGTTGAGTTTAATAACTGTTGAGTTACTGAATTCTTAACCAAGACTAAAAGGGGAAAAAGTAAAATTGCTGGAATAATAAAAATATCCTTAGATGGGAAGCAACGGTAACTTAAATCAAAGAGAACAATCATAAACTGAAAATACCTTAATTATTATTAATTCAGATAACAATCTATAACATGGAAGAAATTCATAAATTCACTGATCAATTCAAGTGCTGGAATAAATAAAAGTAAAAGGAAGCTAAAACAAAGGAACGTAAAACCTGGATTGAGAGTCACTCTTAAAGCAAGAAGAAATCCTAAATCCTAATCCTAAAAGAGAGAGAGGAGAAGATCTCCCTCTCAACTAAATCTAAATCATTGAAAAGTAAAATATATGCGAGCTCTCTTTGAATGGATGCATTCCCACACTTTATAACATCTGGTCTATGCTGTCTGTACTTGTATCTGGGCCAAAAAGGGCTTCAGAAATCGCTATGAGCATTTTCTGCAAATTCTGATACGTGGCCTCTGTCACGCGTCCGCGTGGGTCACGCGGTTGCGTCATTCGGAGCTTTTCCTTGCCACGCGGTCACGTCAGTCATGCGACCGCGTCATGTGCGTTCTGCTTAAGGCGCGCGGTCGCGTCAGTCATGCGGCCGCGTCACTGCTGATTTGTGCTTGGCACGCGATCGCTTCGTCCATGCGGTCGCGGGGATACCAGTTTCTTTAAAGCTCCGTTTTGCCTTCTCCTTCCTATTTTGTATGTTTCCTTTTCCATCCTTTAAGTCATTCTGCCTTAGAAAATCTGAAACTACTCAACACACTAATCACGGCATCGAATGGAAATAAAGGTAATTAAATTAATTAATTTTAAAGCTTAGGAAATATGTTTTTCATTTACATCACATAATAAGGAAGGGAAAGTAAAACCATGCAATTAATGTGAATAAGTAGGTGAAGGATTGTATAAATCACTCAAATTAAGCACAAAAGAACTCATGAAATATGGGTTTATCATAGTGTTAAATTTTTTTATGCTTTTTTTTAACCTATAATGGACTCTGATATTTAATAATTGATAGTCAACTTCAATTAATAAAGAATAAATTAGTAATTTATCTGAAAACAATGATTTATATATAATGTAAAGTATCAAATATATAGAACAAAAATATGAAGGAATAAAATGCTGCTAAACTAACCAAAGCAAAGCCCTAAACAAAAGCCTTAATGACTATGGAGCATAATAGTCATCGTTGTTGTAATCAAAACAAAGTCTGCCCGTGACACGTCAACCTATTATCATCCCTACCCAAAACAATGTAATTATATTACAATCTAATCAAAGTTTGATAAAGAATTACATAAGATAGAACTAAGGCTAGCGTACATTGTAATTATATGATCTTACTAAATAAAGTTTAAAAATAAAACAAGCTAGTTAAACTATATTTAGGTTAACCTTATTCAGATTCATCATCTTCTTCCTTTAATTCATCATCCTCCTCTTCCTAGATAATTTTCTAATAATCAAACTTGTCTTTTTTTTTTCTTCGTCTCTATCAACCCCCTCTTCTTATTGAACATCGTCATTTCTAGTGGCAGTGTCTCGTCATCTACCCTAAGGTCAATGATGTCATCATCTATAACAACTGACTTAAGGGTGATCGGATCACCGATATCAACTACCATTTTCGAAGGAGTTGGGTCATCAATTTGGTAAGATTTCTAACCTTATATCCCATTAGACTTGATACGACCTCTTTACTTAATCTTAACCACAACCACTCAACTAGACTTGCATGACCCCATATAAGACAAATAATATACTTGTCGTGTATTTTGAGGTAGAATAAAAGGATAGTAGTGTTTATATTTTCAGGTCACATTTACTTCAATATTGTAGTTCTTGTACTTTTATGTTCTAAGTCAGGAACATGGATCGAGCCATTCACATTTAAATACACACACCTTTGTACGTAGTGCAACAAAAATACTCTGATTGAATGATATTGTGTAACACACCATGCTAATTAGAATAACACTAAATGTGTATTTACTTTCATCAAATTTAAACATGAAAAATTTGTAATTACTCTTATGTTTTAAAACTAATTAAAAATATTCTATTACTTTATAATAGAATATAACAAACAATGTTATTGTTGTTTTCTATTCATATTATTCACAAGAAAAATTAACAACTTATAACTTTGTAATCATCATCTTAGTTGCAAATTTTCTAACACATAACATATTAAAATTACATAAATTAGGGTTTAAGGTTTAACTACTACTACACTAAATTTCTTGGTGAGTGAGTTACCTAAAAACAATGGTGACGCAAAAAACTTCTCCAACATGGTGGTGGCAACATGTATGACACAGTGATAGTGGCGGTGACCAACTTGAAGACATTTAGGGTTTTTGTTAAAAAATACAAATATAAAATAGGATACAATATGAAGACGGAGGAAGGAAGCAGCTCCGGAGATCAGTGATAAAATCAGCGGCAGTTTGATAGTGTTCGCACACAATCATTATCCTTAAGCCTACCTTATATCGGATATTTCTCATGGCATCTAGTGAAATGTACTAATACCCAATTTTTCGAACATACTTAATTCCAAGCATTTTGATGTTGACCAAAATCAAACTTTCAAGATCTATTAACAAATGTAACTACCAAGTATGCATGACAATAGAATTACTGTATTTTAAAATGTATACTATTATCTTTGCGTAATATTGTTGCATTCGGATACACAACAATTACTATACGCTCGTAGTCATTTTAGAAAAATTGTATTTGAGAAAAAGAATAAAGAATAAATGAAAGATGAAAGTTATTAGGAGGGATGAAAATATATATATATATATATATATATATATATATATATATATATATATATATATATATATATATATATATAGAGCAAGAAGTTCCAACACAATATCGTAGACAACAATCGCTATAATTTTCTGATACATATAATAACTTTGTTAGAGACTGCGCTATAATAATATTACGATGGCAGTGGTTGTATTATAGTTTCTTAGCTTATGTCATAATTTTTGCCTGCAATATAATAATCGAATGTTTAAAACAATAAAAAATTTAAAAATTGTTAAAAAGTATACACATAAAATTTTTTATTTTTGTAAAAAACCAAAATATTCTACGTATAATAGTTTATATTCTCGTAATTAAAGATACTTTACATTTCTTTCCTAACATTCTAAAATTAATTACATTAGGTACATATAGTAAATATTAAAACTATAGCACTTTTTCTATTGTCCACTTGTCAACTTCTTGCTGCGTCCTTTTGGTAAATGCCTAGCTCATGGATACAAAGCCAAAAAAAGAATGCATCTAATTTTAGATAAAATAAAATCAGTATCTATGATTCAGAGTATTTTCTAAAACAATACCAGCTAGAATACCAAATTCTTTTAGTTTTCTCTAATAACGAAACTAACGAACAGCATGTGAGAAGATCACGTGATACCATAGTTACTCAATTAAAACTAAGACATAATTGCATTCCACTCTCATTTTTCTTGGGAATGTTTTTTTTTTATAAAATATAAAAATTTTAATTTCCAAAACAAATTGAAAATATATGATTTTTTAATATCTATTTTTTGGTGTTGTCATAAAATTTGTTTAACAGATAGACAAATTTGTCTATTTACATAAAATTTGCTTATGCATCTGGCGAATTTACTTAAATTATGGTATAATTTAGATTATATTGGTATATTTTTATTTTAGTCTAATTTTATTCAAATAATTTAAATTTTAGATTATCAAATTTTATTTTAAAATTTAAATAGATATAATTTAAACAATTAATAATTTAATTTAATTTGATTAAAATAAAAATACTCATTATTATTATTATATTCATATAATTAATTATATTTATTCAATTTTTAAAAAATTAACTATTTAAAACTATTACTTTAAATTTAAAAAAAGTATACTTATTATTTTTAAATTAAATAAATATACTCGTATTATTTTAAATTTTGTTAATTTAAATAAATATATTCGTATTATTTTAAATAATTTTACAATTAATAAAAGTAGATTTATTTGAAAATTTTAAATTTTAAATAAACGTACGCGTACTAAGTACAATTATATTTTAATTTAAATTTAATGATTTTAAACTGTTAATTTTTTAAAACAAATAAATATAATTAATAATATGAATATAATAATACGATTATGTTTATTTTTATCAAATTAAATTAAATTGTTAAATTTAAATTATATCTATTTAAATTTTAAATTATTTAAATAAAATAAGAATAATTAAAAAAATAAAATATATCAATGGGATCTAAATTGTAGCATGATCTAAGTAAATTTGCTGAATTTTATGAAAACACACAAAAAAGTTGATCTTGAAAAATAATAATGTATTTTTAAATTTTAATTAGGTTTGGGAATTAAAATTTTTATTTATTTTATAAAAGAAAGAAAAAAAAAATTTTTTCTCTCTCGAATATATTATCTTTGATAAACAAATAACAGTCTTGAAACTATACCAAAAGCTTAACGAAATCACTGGATTCTCGGCCAACCAATTTCAATTATTCATGTGATGTGATTTGGCATTTCTCTCACGTTAACCCACCCCCTTCCATGTAGCAAATTAAATTAGCATCATAATACAAAGTTTTTCATCGTGTTTAGTTCACTAAATACCCATTTTTCTCTCGTTTCCCATAGTGACATGGCCAATCCAACACAAACCTCTCTTTTCTGTTTGGTGCATTCCACAGACCATTCCCGTTAATAGAGCTCTTTCCAATTCCCACACACACACACACACACAAAACAAACAGAGCCCCACGTTTGGCTTCAATTTAACTCCTCTCATATAAAACCACCTGCGGCCCTTCCTTCTAGTTCTCTACTTTCTCCTCCATTCTCGTAAATAAAAAAAATAAAACAAAATTTGGAAAAATAATAAAAGAAGATGGGAGAAGAGAAGGGTTGGTCTGTGAACGTGCCCCTGCTGAACGGGGGGAATGAAGAAGGGTCTCGGCAACCGAGCAGAAGGGTTGTGATTGGGGCAGTGTGCGGGTTCTTGGTGCTGATTTCGTTAGCGGCATTGATTGGATTTCACAATGCATATAGTGGGGAGCCCTTGTATTGTGCGGTTCAAGGAACAACGCATGGACGGCCGGTTCTTTCGCGAGGGGTGTCGGCCGGTGTATCGGAGAAGACCAATAGGCATTTGGGAGCAAAGCCATTCCCTGGCTGGAGCAACACCATGCTCTCGTGGCAGAGGACTGCCTTCCACTTCCAGCCCGATAAGAACTGGATGAACGGTAATGCCTCCTCTTTCTTCTTCTTCTCCTTCCTACTTGTTAATTAATTAATCAATAGATAGAGCATATATATGTTTTTCTTAATGCCCTGATATATGTATACCAAATATCAATCACTAAATTAATTATTTATATAAAATATATATTAAAAATAAATTAAGCGGTTCATATATTCATACATAAATATATAATGATTTGATTTGATGGTTAATTTTTTCTGTTAGCGTAATATTTTTGTTTTCTTAAACAAAAATGTTCAGTCAATTTAAAAAGAAAAATTAAAATGAAGACTTTTTTTTTTCTGTTTATTTGTTTGCTCGGTCTTCTGCGTTCCATGGAGATGGAACAGAGGCAAACCTACGTGCAATTATATATCTTTCATGTTTAAACACAAGCTAAATTCAAATGTTGAGTGATGATAATATCAAACATAATCAACTATAATATTGAATAGGAGGGATTGGTACACGTTTCTTTATATAAAAAAAATATGTTTTTGTTCTTTCAAAATTTGAATTTAGGAATTTTTATTAAAAGAAAAATTATTTATTAAAAATTAAAAGAAAAATTATTTGAATGCAAATTGTATTGTAATGAAATAAGTATTGAGTATACTCACATTTTGTGAAATAGGTAGATACTTATTAGCTATTCATTAAGTCTCCGATCTTTTCATTCCTTATTAATACGAAATCACTCTAAAAATACTAGAAATAATTACCAAATAGACGGCTATTCTAATATATGTTCAGGTGCAATATATTTTATTACTGTATATTACAATGAAAATTATTTCTTATCATTCAAATTCAAATTATAAAGCACTCTTATTCTAGACTTTCTTATCTCAACCTAACATTTTCCGTCCCTTATTTTTGTCTGGCTTCTCTGGTTTGCTCTGATGGTGTGGAAAACGTGCTTGGCTCTCGTCAGATCCTAATGGTAAGAGGATTTTTATCCCATTTTATTGTTTAGAATATATACTTATAATAACTAAAAAAAAAAAGTACGCTTTAAGAAAAATATATTGAAATAATTAATAGCCCTACTTGGCACAATTGAGTTTTAGTTAACAAATTTTCTATTTTTAGTAATGTTATATATGTGTGTTAAACTGATGTTATTAGTCAATAGAATTAGGACTTGTTTGGATGAATTTTTAAGAAAAGATATATTTTTAAGTTATCTTTTTTCAAAGAGTTTAAAAGATATTTTATGTTTGAGTATAATTATATAAAAGTATATTTTTGTTTATTTATTATATGAAAAATATTTTTTTAAAAGAAAAATTTTTTTAAAAAAAAGATGTAAATTGTAACTTATCAAAAAAGATTTTTTTTTATTTTTCTAGTACTTTTATTTTTATTATTAGAAATTTATCAAATATGTTAAAAGTAAAAAAAGATATTTTTCTTTAAAAAATATCTTTTTTTTATCAATTTAATGATACGCAAACAAACACTTAATGCAATTCTTGTTCTCTTTCTTAAATGAATTAACATTTTAATTTATAATTTGAATTATATTTATTAATTTTAGTGACTATTGATAAAAATGAGTTCTCTTTGTCTCTCGTTTACCAGAGTGCTGCTAAAAGTTTTAATTTAATGTCAATGTTTTTTTCTCATTTAAATTGTGTTTTGTTTATGTTTTTATTTTTTAGTTTTATTTTAATATTTTTGTTTTTTATAAAAAAATAAAAACAAAAAAATTATTATTTTTTTATTTCATAAAATTATAAAAATATAAAATGCTAAAAATATATATAAACAAAAAATAAGTAGCACTTTACATTTGAGACCAAGTAATGTTTTCATGGATGAATGATGAATCAGAAAGTTTTTAAATTGATCACATTGTTCGTATTTATTTTTTTATTTCTAGGTAATTTCTTATAATTAACTTATTGATAAAATTTGTATTTTTTTTATTTACCCTTTAAATCATTTTATACGTAAAAAGTTTTAATATTCAAACATCATTATAATATCTCAGGTCCTGTATACTACAAGGAATGGTATCACTTCTTCTACCAGTATAATCCAAACGATGCCGTTTGGGGTGACATAGTTTGGGGCCACGCAGTGTCAAGGGACATGATCCACTGGCTTTACCTTCCAATCGCAATGGTTCCAGACCAATGGTACGATGCAAATGGTGTCTGGACCGGCTCAGCCACCATCTTATCCGATGGCCAACTCGTCATGCTCTACACCGGTTCGACCAACGAGTCGGTTCAAGTACAAAACCTGGCTTATCCGGCTGATCCTTCCGACCCTCTCCTTCTGAATTGGACCAAGTACGACAAAAACCCGGTTCTATCCCCTCCTCCGGGCATTCATTACCGCGACTTCCGCGATCCGACGACGGCCATGCTGACGTCGGAAGGCAAGTGGCGTATCAGCATTGGGTCCAAGATCAACAAAACCGGCATTGCGCTTATCTATGACACTGAGGATTTCAAAAATTTCGAGCTCAAGAATGGGTGGCTCCGGGCCGTGCAGGGAACCGGTATGTGGGAGTGCGTTGACTTTTATCCTGTGTCAAGCATCAATGATGTTGGATTGGATACCTCTGCCTATGGGGATGGTGTTAAGCATGTGGTGAAGGTGAGCTTGGATGATGATAGAAATGATTACTATGCAATTGGTTCTTATGATGAGAAGCTTGCAAGCTTCTTGCCTGATGATGTTAAGAATGATGTTGGTATTGGACTGAGGTATGACTATGGTAATTTCTATGCTTCCAAGACATTCTTTGATCCAAGTAAGCAAAGGAGAATCTTGTGGGGTTGGATTACAGAGTATGATAGCGAGTGTGTTGATAGAACCAAGGGCTGGGCATCACTTCAGGTATTGCGTTTGTAGCCTTCAGTTTCGTCTTATACTTGGTAAAACTTTTATATTTTAAGAATTGTTTGTTAAAGTTGTCTTTCAAAAATTAATTTTAATAATTGTATTACTTATGTTTGATAAAATTAAATTAAAAATAATATTTAATAAGTATAAATAATAATTGTATTTGGTGAAATAATTTTTAATATTTAAAAAAATCATAGAAATATAAATATAAAACAAGCATAAGTATATAATTTTTTTATTCATTAAACAAAAAATGATATGTTTGTTTTTTAAAAGGCTTTACCAAACTAAGCATTGTTTGGTTTCTATTCTTCTATATTATAGTAAAAAATATACCGCTATATTAGTATATTTTAATTGTGCAGGGCATTCCAAGGACAGTGAGACTTGATAGGAAGACAGGGAGCAATTTGATTCAGTGGCCTGTTGAGGAGGTGAATAGTTTAAGATTGAGAAGCAGTGAGTTTAAGGATTTGAAGGCCAAGCCTGGTTCAGTTGTTCCACTACAAGTTGAAACAGCCACACAGGTTAGCGTCCCTGTTGTCATATTGACTAAGAAGGAATTAAAAGAAAAGTATATAACGTGTACGATAAACAATCGAATTGCCTTTAAAAATTTGGCCAATATGCTTTGCACCCCAAAAATTTTGGTAACCCTTATATATATAATGTGATGCACAAATATATCAACAGGGAAAAGATTAGAGATTAATTCTTTTACAATTAATAATCAGTGCTAATATTTTGAGTGCGTCTAAAAATAAGCTTAAATAATTTTGTGCACATTATAGACATCACTTTTTATAAATTATTAAATTTTATCAAATAAAAATAAAAGTATGTCGTAAAAAAATTATTGACAAACTTTAATAAATATAGAATATATTAACAGATAAATAAATAAGTATCTTTGATTTAAAATAACAATTAAGTGTAGCCTTTTGCTTCTAAATAAATAAATATAAAATATATAAATATATAGAAGATATAATCTTTTTTTATTTATTAAAATGACAATTAAGTATAATCTTTTGCTTTTTTTTTTGGTGACACAATCTTTTGCTTTTAAATACATAAAAGAAATATATAAAACGTAAAATATTTAAAATATTTTATATTACTTAACAAATGATTAAATTATTATTTCATTAAAAGTTTAAAAACATATTAAATCAATCACATTATTATAAATGAAAATAATTATGTAAAATAAAAATTAATTAATTTCAAAATTGATAAAATTATTATTTGACTTTATATGCTTTTCATTTATTTAATATATATATATATATATATATATATATATATATATATATATATATATTTCATCACCACCAATCATGACCACCATTAGATTATTGTGGATCTTTACCACGTCTTTCCTTCTCCAAACTCTTCTCTTTTATATAAATAACTAGATGATAAAATTAATTTTTATATTTTTAACATACTAGATCATTTCAATTTCACCTGTTTCTATAAAAGAAAATGGAGAGATTTGAGTTTACTTATAATGTAAATTCCCCGAATTTACAAATTAATTCAATTCGTATTTCTTATTCATTTCAAAACAAAGAACTTAATTTTAAAATCAAATTAAGAATTCTAACTCTTGTATTCCAAACACAACCTAAGAGGTTTTTTCATTCATATGTAACGATATTTCTTTAAAAAAAAAAAAACAATCGTACTCTTGTTGTTATTCATTTTTTTCTAAAAATAAATCATTTAATTTTCTCGTAATATCAAAATAATAACTTATTAGAAGTGATTATATTTAGTATTATAATTTACTTAATAAAATACATAAAACAATACTGATACATTTGGTGAAAGACAAATTGTTCTTAATAATATTAATTTTATAACAAATTAGTCTAAAAATAATTTTCAAGTATCAAATGAATTACAAAAGTATTATTTTATTATTTTATTTAATTTTTTAATATATTTTTTATATTACAACGTATATTTCTAAATATATATTTTTTTATCTACATGTTAAGTAATTATTGTAAAAGATTTATTTGAGTTTGTTAATTTTTGCCTCTTATATTACTATGAGATTCCTGCCTCCGTAGCTTGCCTAAATAAGAGTTGAATAATGTAACAGTTGGATATTGTTGCGGAATTTGAAGTAGACAAGGAAGCACTGGAGACAACATTACCGGAGAGCGATACAGACTACATTTGCGAAAGCAGCGGCGGAGCTTCTCGCCGTGGTGCCTTGGGACCTTTTGGTCTTCTTGTGTTAGCAGATGCTGGACTTTCTGAATTTACTCCTTTGTACTTCTATGTCACCAAAGGCCTCAATGGAAGTCTTCGCACTACTTTCTGCTCTGACCAGTCAAGGTATTGCAAGAAACTACTTGTTTAAATCAACTATCATTTATTAATGTATAAATATGTGGTTAATTTATATTGAAATTTTGTTACGCTGGTTTTTTGTAGGTCTTCTGTAGCAACGAATGTTAACAAGAAGGTGTTAGGTAGCGTTGTGCCAGTTTTTGGAGGTGAAAAGTTGTCTTTAAGAGTACTGGTGGACCATTCTATAGTTGAAAGCTTTGCTCAAGGTGGAAGGACTTGTGTGACATCTCGGGTGTATCCAACAAGAGCAATCTATGGAGCTGCCAAATTATTCGTCTTCAACAATGCAACTGATGCCACTGTCACAGCATCAATCAAAGTTTGGCAGATGAACTCCGCATTTATTCGCCCATACCACCCTGAAACTGACACTTAGAATATCAAAATTATTCTTAACATTTTTTGGTTTTTGGTTAGAGAGGACACAAAAGAAACAAGGCCTTGTAGTGAATTACCCAGAGTTTGTTGCGGGTTCTTCTACCAAGGCTAATACCCCATTTTTGTTGCGATTTTTAGTTTGATCAATGACTGGTAAAGTAGTTGTAATTTGATCATGTCACTGCAATTGTACTTGCAAGAATTCCATTTATTACTGAGAGTATTTGATATCTAGAAGGTGTATTTTCTCAGATTTCCTAGTAACAGATATATGGGTAAACAGTGGGCTGGGCCGATGATTGTAAAGAGTACGTTGGGCGGTTTCTTCATATTTGCATCTATAAAGCCCACGTCATAATTAGCAAAAATCGTACTGGTAGAGGGGCTTTCATGGATTTTATAGATTTACCTCCTTTGGTTTTAAAGCAGATCATAGCTGACGATAGAGAGGGGCTTCGATACCCCCGGTATATTGCTGAAGTTTGTATTGAATCCTAATTTCCTTTGGGAATTTTAGCCCCTTATCTCACAACAAAAAAAGTGGCTCTTTAGAATTGTCCAAAGTGATATTATAGGGTTTACAACAAAACAAAATTTGCAAGACCAGCACCAAAAATTTTATTTAGAACCTTTCTATCTGATTTACGTAGCAATTTCACCATCCAAGTAGCAAGTTCCTTCTCAATATTTCAAATTAATTGTTTCCAGGTGAACAAAAATAAATATGATTCGCCCAACCCACAAATTTGAATTTTACGGATCATTCCAGCTTCACTAGACTATCATGTCATATTCAAAACCGAATCTTTATCAGAGCAGTCCTCAAAGTCCTCAACCTTACACTTTATGAGTTCTGAAAATGAATAAGCCCAAAATTTTTTACTTTTATATATTTGACTCACATGGCTTTATACTTAACACAATAAGGGATAAACTCGCAAAGTTTAATCTCAAATTCGATTATGGTATATTTTTAAAACATTCACAGTTATCTAAAGCATACAGAGTATATAGTAAAAAGACTTTGAATTGAAAAAACTATCCATATAAAGTTTAAAGAGCTTGAAAATGATCTTAAGACAAATATGAAAAAGATTAAAAATAAAAGACAATTCCAGAATTTCAGATATTATTGTAGCTGCATTAGAATCTTAAAAGACAGAATTTGAGACGATATCCTCACCTCATCACTTTAAACTCTTGAAGATGAAGAATCGAAAGAGAAAGGTATAAAAGAACCTAGGAAGACTCAAAACTATGAAGACGTATGTAACGGATTGAAAAGTTGTCTCAAGAAGAGAAGGGTTTATGGACGAGAAAAAGATCACTTGTTTTTTAAATTGGTCTCAAAAATATTTTTTTTAATCATATTTGTCTTTTAAATATTTTAAGTTGGTCATATTAATCTTTCCGTCACTTCTGTTGTTGATGGCGTCAGAATTTGCTGATATACCACGTTAAGTGGCATCACATTGCACACTTAACGGTCCTAATTAGTTGCTAACATGATAGGATTTGAAATTTGATCAAATCAATCTTAAATTGAGAAATTTTAATACCTCAATGTCTCCTTTATATTTGAGATTGATTTAATCTAATTTAAAAAACTTATCAATTTATCGAATTAGTAGTCAATTAGGATTGTTAGGTATGCACTTTGTGGTCAGTATGGTATCACTTAATATACCAGATCGATAACAGAAATGATAAAAGAACTAACGTGACTAACTATAAATTTAATTAAAAAATTATTTTAGAGTCTAATTTAAAAAACAAGTAACCAGAAATGAATTTGACAATTTACTCATTTATGAACTTTATGTTATGAACGTTAAGAAAACTTTAAAAAGGAGTGGCACATGAATTGATTTTTAGGCCAATTTGTTATTGTCTAACTTGGTTGGATTTAATCACAAAAAAATTTAATCATTCAGTATTTTTTTCAATTTTAAATGTGATATAATAATAATAATAATAATAATGATAATAATAATAATAATAATAATAATAATTTAAACTTTTAAATTTTATAACAAGCATAAATAACATATACGACTGTTTTTTGTAAGTAGTTATGGCATGCATATGGGCCAAGAAATGGACATGTATTATATTAAATTATTAATAAACATGTAACATACTTGTAAGTCGTAAGTCGTAACATACTACTATAACTTGATGCAATATAATTACTCTTTTCTTGAAGAAACAAATATTCATGGATTGGCTTGGCTTGACATCGTTGGATGTTGACTCTTGTCAGATTAAATTAGTATTATCACTCTCAACTCCGTACTTTACAATCTGTCTTGCCATATCAACTGCAGTACAAATAATAAATAGCATTTTGTTAAGAATTATAAATTAATAGAGCGTGGGAGGTGCCTTCTTTTGTTTTTTTTTTTTTGTTTTTCACGGTATTCCCAACTTGTCACATCAAGGACTAATTTGTTGTGATACTGAGCTCCATTTAAGAGTTTTTCATTGGCCAATGGGTTACTACATACATAAAACGGAATTCGAACCCTCGACACTTGGTTAAGCGGACTAGTAGACTAACCAATAAACCAACTCAACTTGATTGTAGGAGGTGCCTTCTATTCATGGTATTCGTTCCTCGTCTAGTTTTTTTTTTCAAATAAAATATTCTCGTTTATTTTAAAATTGATAAAGTATGTAATACTTCACAGAAGGCATTAGAAGTTTTATTATTCGATTAGTAACTAAGTATTCTATTTACTAAAACACCTAGAAATATTAAATTTCTTAGTTTAAAATTAAGCTTATTTTGTATACTTTTTCTTTTCAATACAAACAGGCATAAATGGACCATAGAGTGGGGAATAAATAATTCGATTCCACTACTCTACAACACTAGCAAAACAAATTATTAAACCAAACATAGTAATTAAACCATGTTGGCTATGAATATTAATTATGATCAAGATTTGCATATCTAAGACACATAACTTACTTGGCTTGGAAAAGGATCAACCAAAACCATGTTGGCCACGAAAGATGCCATTATTTCAGCCACTCCATTACTTCATAACCAAGTACAGACTACTAGCACTATATTAATATCAACTCCCAAAGCATAATCATGTACATTCAATTCAAATTTACAGCTGGTTTCAATTAAAAATGGTATAATTTTTTATTCATTTTTGGGTGGTCTTTAGAGATTCAATATGTTCCGAAAAGCTTAAAGACCAAAGCACCAGCTACAGTAAATTTGTTCGTTTTGTCCACTTCCATGAATTCTGTGATCTCTCTGCTGCATTCTTCTTCTCGCTAGAGCTTATCGTAATTCTTTAGGTTAACTAGTAGGGATAGAAGACTTTGCTCGGTGAAATGCCAGCTTCAAAAATCATATAGTAGTATACCACCCTAAGAAGAATAAGGTTATTTCGCCAATTAAAATTATCAAACAGTTTTGATTATAGGTAAGAAAAGTGTCACTACAAGAAATAATGGATTTAGCCACGGTTTTAATTGTTAATGAGAGATGAAATGCTCTTGAAAAGGGAGATTCAGGTTTGGTAACGAATTGAGTGTTTGGGTCACTTGATGGGGTAGTGTAAATGATGGCTGAAGTTTGGTTTATGTTGGTGTTAAAAGTGGTGGATTTGAGAAAATGACAAAAATGAATTATGCAAAAAATTTTGGTAAAAAGTGATTTTTAGCCAACTTCGACAGGTCATAATTTGGCAGTTGGAGTTTGGAATTGAGTGAAACTTGTCTTGAATTAAAGCTGGTGATAAGTACTTTAAAACCGTCGAAGAACAGAGAAAAAACAAATTTTGTAGCAAAAGTTATAGAAGTTTAAAAATCGGTGTCGATAACTGAAAATTACAGATTTTGCAGCACACCAGAAAACTTTCTGATGTTTGCGTGCGCACAGGATTGTGCCTGCGCACAAGACAAAATAATGGACTTGTACGTACGCATAGGGTGGTATGTACGCACCACTCTGGGAAGCTTGCTGATCGGTGTGCGCGCACAGAGGTGTGCGTGTGCACACGACCTATTTTCTACAAAATGCTATTCTTTTTACTGTTTAACCTTCTCGACAAGCTTGTAACCCCCGTAACCTCCATATCACATCCGATGACCAATTTTTAAGCTTTGAAAAGAGAATGGGTAAATCTAATGAATTGAATTGATAAATTCCAGGATAAACACTTGGGTAACCGGATGAAAATGTTGTGGGGACGGTGGTTCGTCTCGCCTACGTGAGGACGGTGGTTTTATTCCACTCACGGCCTGAGAATATTCATTCTTGTGATAAATGTGAACCTAAATGATTATGAATTTGAATATGATTTCTAAAATTATAATGGATATATTTGATTGCCATTAGATTCGCGATTGTGATTGAAGCACCTGCACCGGGTAAGGATGGTGGTCTTATCCCGCTTGTCTGTGGTTGCGGTGTGATGTGGGGATGATGGTTTATCCCGCCACGGTGAGGACGGTGGTTTAGTCTCACTCACGAGATAATGACATTAATTTATTGATAGACGAATGGGGTTATAATTGGTTAAGATTATGATTTGGATAAATTTGATGAAGATGATAGAGAGTTTGATTGATATTGATTATCGATTGGCAAGATCATGGATTTTGTCCCGCTTGTGTGGTAAGGTCATGGGTTTTGTCCTACTTGCATCATTGATGATGTGGGGATGGTGGTTCGTCCTGTCCACGGTGAGGACAGTGGCTTTGTCCTCTCCCAAATAGACAAGTTGAGGATGAAGGATTTCCTCTCTTGTTGTGGTGTGAATGTGAGAAAGGTGGAAAGGCACTCTCCTTCGTATATGGAAAGACACTTTTTTTCGTATTGTTCTCCCACATTTCTCTCTAGTTGCAAGGTGGAAAGATACGCTCCTTTGAATGTAGAAAGACACACTCCTTCGTAATTCCTCTAGGAGAAGGTTGAAAAGCACTCTCTTTTATTTATATTCCTCCCAAGGATGCGCAATAGAGAGACAATGTCTGGGTTAAGTACCGGATGTGTCGGGTTCTGGCATTTTTTAACCGACAAGTAAACTCACAGCCAGTAGGACAGGTATGCATCATGTGCATTTGTTTGCTATTATTTGAGTGTGCATATTTGTTTTAGTTTTCCTAACTGTATATTATGTTTAATTGCTAATTATAATACTTATTGTACATGCTCTCTAATTGTGTTTGTTTTACATGATATTACTTAACTGGATATTGAATTGAGAAATATTAAGACTGAGGTTAAAGAAGATGATGTATTGGGAAACAAATGAGGATGGAGGTAGTTGATAGAACTGAGACTTTAGCAAATTTAACCCGGTATGGATTAGTTAAGAACCTAGGCTTGGATTCCTGAGAAGTAGGAGATCAAGATTACCTAGAAGGTTCATATTTCCTTATATAGTCTTTATTGGAACTGTTACCTAACTGGGAACCTTTGGGTAATCACCCATCGTAGATTTGTTATTTTTAGATGCAGGACGCAACGCACCTTGCTGAGAGTATTAGAGTTTCAGGTGGCGAAGCGAAAAATATCACTTTTGAAATTTATCTTATTTTGGCTTTAGAATTCTCTGCACTTTTGACACTTTGTTGTATATTCCTCTTAGAGGCTTTTCTTTGGAGAGACAGATATTCTATTCTATAAATTCTCAAGTGCTGCAATATTCTAGCAGGCCTTTCTTCGTGGGTCGGGACTAGTGACTACTATGTATCCTATTTTGAATTTATGTATATATTTTGCTTCTGTATATGACGTTTACTTGCATTAACGCATTTCGTGTTTGATTAACGACTAACGATGTTTACTTTTCTTCACAGGCTCCTAGTTATATTATTATTATTCTTCAAGTATTATGTATGTATCTCTCTTTCTAAGTGTCGTAATACCTTACCACCTTTGATTTACGACTATAGCGTAAAGCCTTGTGTGGTAGGGTGTTACATATGGTATCAGATCATTTTGTCCTTGTAGAACCTGAGGGATGGACTGGTTATGCTTTTGGGATTCTGAGTTATGTTTATATGCTATTTAGATTGTCTGCTTGATAAATATAGCATAATATTCATGAGCGTACTTTTGGGGATTCGAGGTACTAGACTTGAGATATTGAGACTGATCACCCAAATGACGTCTCATAGACAAAGTCGAGGACGAGGAAAGAAAGGTAATAAGGGAAATGTACCAGGAGATTATTCAACCAATTTGGTGGGTGAAATGATGAACATGGCTACTGCTGCTGCTACCAACCGAGTAGTGGATAGGATGGGACAAGTTGAGAACGTTAATGGAGGTGGTAATGGACATAGTGGTGGAGATAACCACGGAGACGAAAGGCCGATGACTTTGGTTACGCTCTTGAAAGTGAATCCTCCAATCTTCAAGGGCACGACTAACCCACCAAGGCTGACAACTACTTTCAGGCCATGGAGAGAGTACTATAAGCTCAACATGTGCCAAAAAATCAGTATGTGGAGTTTGTCACTTATCAGTTGGAAGGAAAGGCTCAACTTTGGTGGCAAGGAGCACGCCGTTTGTTGCAGTAGGGCGATGCTGTCATTACTTGGGAAGCTTTCAAGACCGAGGTTTACAAGAAGTACTACCCGAATTCAATGAGGGCGGCAAAAGAATTGGGACTCATCCAGCTGAAGCAAGGTTTTATGATGGTATCCGAATATACAAACAAACTTGAGGAGTAGTGCCGATTCTCCAAAGTTTGTCAGGGAGCACCAGAAAGCTACGAGGAGTGGAAGTGCATCCAGTATGAGGGTGGTCTCTGAGATGATATCATGAGTACCGTAGTGCCAATGGAGATTAGAAACTTTGCCAAGTTACTCAACAAGAGTAGAGTGGTGGAGAACTGTACAAGGAAGAGTGTTGTGGTAAGGAATGACCGCTGGGAGTTCTATAAAAGGGATCAAGGCAATAATTTTGTGCCAATGGGCCAAGATTTCAAGCGGAGTGAGAGCTAGCATCCAGACAAGCCGCACAAGACTGGGTTAGGTCTGTGCTACTGGTGCGCAGAAATCGTGACGGTTCCATTCCTTAGTAACGGCGCTGAAAACTTTATACGCACGTTCATAATCTTAATTCTTTGTCACAACTTCGCACAACTGACCAGCAAGTGCACTGGGTCGTCCAAGTAATAAACCTTACGTGAGTAAGGGTCGATCCCACGGAGATTGTCGGCTTGAAGCAAGCTATGGTCACCTTGTAAATCTCAGTCAGGCAGATTCAAATGGTTATGGTGAATTGATAATAAAAAGATAAATAAAACGCAAAATAAAGATAGAGGTACTTATGTAATTCTTTGGTGAGAATTTCAGATAAGCGTATAGAGATGCTTTCGTTCCTCTGAACCTCTGCTTTCCTGCTGTCTTCATCCAATCATTCCTACTCCTTTCCATGGCAAGCTTTATGTAGGGCATCACCGTTGTCAATGGCTACATCCCATCCTCTCTGTGAAAATGGTCCAATGCGCTGTCACTGCATGGCTAATCATCTGTCGATTCTCGATCAAACTGGAATAGGATTTACTATCCTTTTGCGTCTATCACTACGCCCAGCACTCGCGAGTTTGAAGCTCGTCACAGCCATCCCTTCCCAGATCCTACTCGAAATACCACAGACAAAGTTTAGACTTTCTAGATCTCAAGAATGGCCATCCATGGGTTCTAACTTATACCACGAAGATTCTAATATCTCGGACTTGGTCCTCTGTATTAGATATCTAAGAGATATTCATTCTAGCTTGTTTGCATGTAGAACAGAAGTGTTTGTCAGGCACGCGTTCATAAGTGAGAATGATGATGAGCGTCACATAATCATCACATTCATCATGTTCTTGGGTGCGAATAGATATCTTAGAATAGGAATAAGCTTGAATTGAATAAAAAAATAGTAGTACTTTGTATTAATTCATGAGGAACAGCAGAGCTCCACACCTTAATCTATGGTGTGTAGAAACTCTACCATTTGAAAATACATAAGTGATAATGGTCCAGACATGGCCGAATGGCCAGCCCCCATGAAAGTCTAAGATAGCATAAAAATAATCAAAGATCCCTTATAAAGATAGTAAAAAGTCCTATTTATACTAAACTAGTTACTAGGGTTTACAGAAATGAGTAAATGATGCAAAAATCCACTTCCGCGACCTACTTGGTGTGTGCTTGGGCTGAGCATTGAGCTTTACACGTGTAGAGGTCTTTCTTGGAGTTGAACACCAGTTTGTAACCTGTTTCTGGCGTTTAACTCCACTTTGCAACTTGTTTCTGGCGTTTGACTCCAGAATGCAGCATGAAACTGGCGTTCAACGCCAGTTTACGTCATCTATCCTTAATCAAAGTATGAACTATTATATATTGCTGGAAAGCCCTGGATGTCTAATTTCCAACGCAATTGAGAGCGTGCCATTTGGAGTTCTGTAGCTCCAGAAAATCCACTTTGAGTGCAGGGAGGTCAGAATCCAACAGCATCTGCAGTCCTTCTTCAACCTCTAAATCTGATTTTTGCTCAGGTCCCTCAATTTCAGCCAGAAAATACCTGAAATCACAGAAAAACACACAAACTCAGAGTAAAGTCCAGAAATGTGATTTTTATTTAAAAAATAATAAAAATATACTAAAAACTAACTAAATCATACTGAAAACTATGTAAAAACAATGCCAAAAAGCGTATAAATTATCCGCTCATCACAACACCAAACTTAAATTGTTGCTTGTCCCCAAGCAACTAAAAATAAAATAGGATAAAAAGAAGAGAATATACTATAAATTCCAAAATATCAATGAAACTTAGCTCCAATCAGATGAGCGGGACTTGTAGCTTTTTGCCACTTGAATAGTTTTGGCATCTCACTTTATCCATTGAGGTTCAGAATGATTGGCATCTATAGGAACTTAGAATTCAGATAGTGTTATTGATTCTCCTAGTTCAGTATGTTGATTCTTGAACACAGCTACTTTATGAGTCTTGGCCGTGGCCCTAAGCACTTTGTTTTCTAGTATTACCACCGGATACATAAATGCTACAGACACATAACTGGGTGAACCTTTTCAGATTGTGACTCAGCTTTGCTAAAGTTCCCAATTAGAGGTGTCCAGGATTCTTAAGCACACTCTTCTTTTTGCTTTGGACCTTGACTTTAACCGCTTAGTCTCAAGTTTTCACTTGACACCTTCACGCCACAAGCACATGGTTAGGGACAGCTTGGTTTAGCCGCTTAGGCCGGGATTTTATTCCTTTAGGCCCTCCTATCCACTGATGCTCAAAGTCTTGGATCCTTTTTATTACCCTTGCCTTTTGGTTTTAAGGGCTATTGGCTTTTTGCTCTTGTCTTTTGGTTTAAAGAGCTTTTGGCTTTTTCTGCTTGCTTTTTCTTTTTCTTTTTCTCTTTTTTCGCCATTTTTTCTGCAAGCTTTTGTATTCACTACTTTTTCTTGCTTCAAGAATCATTTTTATGATTTTTCAGATTATCAAATAACATGTCTCGTTTTCATCATTCTTTCAAGAGCCAACATATTTAACATTCATAAACAACAACTTCAAAAGACATATGCACTGTTCAAGCATTCATTCAGAAAACAAAAAGTGTTGCCACCACATCAAAATAATTAAACTAGTTTCAAGGATGAATTCGAAACCATGTACTTCTTGTTCTTTTGTAATTAAAACATTTTTCATTCAAGAGAGGTGATGGATTCATATTCATAACTTTAAGGCATAGACACTTAGACACTAATGATCATGTAATAAGACACAAATATAAATAAACATAAAGCTCAAAAATCGAAAAACAGGAAAATAAATAAACAAGGAGATTAAGGAATGAGTCCACCTTAGTGAAGGTGGCGTCTTCCTCTTCTTGAAGAACCAATGGTGCTCTTGAGCTCCTCTATGTCTCTTCCTTGTCTTTCTTGCTCCTCCCTCATAGCTCTTTGATCTTCTCTAATTTCATGGAGGATGATGGAGTGCTCTTGGTGCTCCACCCTTAGTTGTCCCATGTTGGAACTTAATTCTCCTAAGGAAGTGTTAATTTGTTCCCAATAGTTTTGTGGAGGAAAGTGCATCCCTTGAGGCATCTCAGGGATTTTATGGTGAGGAATCTCCTCATGCTCATGTTGAGGTCCATGATCTCTTGTTTGCTCCATCCTTTTCTTAGTGATGGGCTTATCCTCTTCAATGAGGATATCTCCCTCTATGTCAATTCCAGCTGAATTGCAGAGGTGGCATATGAGGTGAGGAAAGGCTAACCTTGCCAAAGTGGAGGACTTGTCAGCCACCTTGTAAAGATCTTGAGGTATAATCTCATGAACTTCTACCTCCTCTCCAATCATGATACTATGGATCATGATGGCCCAGTCTATAGTAACTTCAGACTGGTTACTAGTAGGAATAATTGAGCATTGAATGAACTCTAGCCATCCCCTAGCCACTGGTTTGAGGTCATGCCTTCTTAGTTGAACCGGCTTGCCTCTTGAGTCAATTTTCCATTGAGCTCCTTCCTCACATATGTCTATGAGGACTTGGTCTAACCTTTGATCAAAGTTGACCCTTCTTGTGTAGGGGCGTGCGTTTTCTTCCATCATTGGCAAGTTGAATGCCAGCCTTACATTTTTTGGACTGAAATCTAAGTATTTTCCCCGAACCATAGTAAGCCAATGCTTTGGATTTGGGTTCACACTTTGATCATGGTTCCTTGTGATCCATGCGTTTGCATAGAACTCTTGAACCATTAGGATCCCGACTTGTTGAATGGGGTTGGTGAGAACTTCCCAACCTCTTCTTTGAATCTCAAATCGGATCTCCGGATACTCATTCCTTTTGAGCTTGAAAGGAACCTCAGGGATCACTTTCTTCTTGGCCACAACTTCATAGAAGTGGTCTTGATGGACCTTTGAGATGAATCTCTCCATCTCCCATGACTCAGAGGTGGAAGCAATTGCCTTCCCTTTTCTCTTTCTAGAGGTTTCTCTGGCCTTAGGTGCCATAAATGGTTATGGAAAAACAAAAAGCAATGCTTTTACCACACCAAACTTAAAATGTTTGCTCGTCCCCGAGCAAAAGAAGAAAGAAAGAAGTAGAAGAAGAAGAGAAATGGAGGAGAGGGAGAGAGAGTAGGTTTCGGCCAAGTGGAAGAAGAGAGGGTTGTGTTGTGTGAAATAGAAAAAGGAATTAGGGGTTTATATAGAAGTGGGGAGGGGTTTAGGGTTCAGCCATTTAGGGTTGGGTTTAGGAGGGAAAATATTTTGAATTTGAAGGTAGGTGGGGTTTATGGGGAAGAAAAGATGGATGTGAGTGGTGAGGGGGTGATGGGAAAGAGTGATTGAAGTGATTGGTGAAGGGCATTTGGGGAAGAGAGTTATGAAAAGGTGTGAAGAGGAGAGAATAGGGTTAGGTGGGGATCCTGTGGGGTCCATAGATCCTGAAGTGTCAAGGATTTTTTATCCCTGTACCCTTTAGACGTGTAAAACGCCCTATACATGCAATCCTGGCGTTTAACGCCAGACTGCTGCCTGTTTCTGGCGTTAAACGCCACTTCCATGCTCTGTTTTGGCGTTTAACGCCAGGTAGATGCTTGTTTTTGGCATTAAACGCCAGCTTGGTGCCTGTTTCTGGCGTTAAACGCCAGACAGATGCTTGTTTCTGGCGTTTAAATGCCAGACTGTTCTCCTCCAGGGTGTGCTATTTTTCATTCTATTTTTCACTCTATTTTTGATTTTTCAGTAGTTTTTGTGATTTCACATGATCATCAACCTAAAGAAAACATAAAATAACAATGGAAAATAAATAAATATAATTAGATAACATTGGGTTGCCTCCCAACAAGCGCTTCTTTAATATCAATAGCTTGACAGTGAGCTCTCATGGAGCCTCACAGATGTTCAGAGCAAGGTTGGAACCTCCCAACACCAAACTTAGAGTTTGGTTGTGGCCTTACAACACCAAACTTAGAGTTTGACTGTGGGGGCCTTGGTTGACTCTGCAGTGAGAGAAGCTTTTCATGCTTCCTCTCCATGGTTACAGAAGGAGATCCTTGAGTTTGAAATACAAGGTTGTCCTCATTCAGTTGAAGAACTAACTCTCTTCTGTCCACATCAATCACAGCCCTTGCTGTGGCTAGGAAAGGTCTTCCAAGGATGATGGATTCATCCTCATCCTTCCCAGTATCTAGGATTATGAAATCAGTAGGGATGTAAAGGCCTTCAACCTTTACTAGCACTTCCTCTACTTGTCCATAAGCCCATTTTCTGGAGTTGTCTACCATCTCTAATGAGATTCTGGCAGCTTGCACCTCAAAGATTCCCAGTTTCTCCATTACAGAGAGTGGCATGAGGTTTATCCCTGATCCAAGGTCACACAAAGCCTTCTCAAAGGTCATGGTGCCTATGGTACAAGGTATTAAAAACTTTCCAGGATCCTGTTTCTTCTGAGGCAATCTCAGTTGATCCAGATCACTTAGTTCATTGATGAGCAAGGGAGGTTCATCTTTCCAAGTCTCATTACCAAATAATTTGGCATTCAGCTTCATGATTGCACCAAGGTACTTGGCAATTTGCTCTTTAGTAACATCTTCATTCTCTTCAGAAGAAGAATACTCATCAGAGCTCATGAATGGCATAAAGAGGTTCAATGGAATCTCTATGGTCTCTAGATGAGTCTCAGATTCCTTTGGTTCCTCAGAGGAAAACTCCTTGTTGATCATTGGACGTCCCAGGAGGTCTTCCTCACTGGGATTCACGTCCTCTCCCTCCCTTGTAGGTTCGGCCATTGTGATTAAATCAATGGCTTTGCACTCTCTCTTTGGATTTTCTTTTATATTACTTGGGAGAGTATTAGGAGGAGTTTCAGTGACCCTTTTACTCAGCTGGCCCACTTGTGCCTCCAAATTTCTAATAGAGGACCTCATTTCATTCATGAAACTTAGAGTGGCCTTAGATAGATCAGAGACTATGTTTGCTAAGCTAGATGGATCCTGCTCATAGCTCTCTGTCTTTTGCTGAGTGGATGATGGAAAAGGCTTGCTATTGCTAAACCTGTTTCTTCCACCATTGTTAAAGCCTTGTTGAGGCTTTTGTTGATCCTTCCATGAGAAATTTGGATGATTTCTCCATGAGGGATTATAGGTGTTTCCATAGGGTTCACCCATGTAATTTACCTCTGCTATTGAAGGGTTCTCAGGATCATAAGCTTCTTCTTCAGAAAAGGCCTCTTTAGTACTGTTGGATGATTCCTTCAATCCATTTAGACTCTGAGAAATTATATTGACTTGCTGAGTCAATATTTTATTTTGAGCCAATATGGCATTTAGAGTATCAATTTCAAGAACTCCCTTCCTCATAGGCGTCCCATTATTCATAGGATTCCTTTCAGAAGTGTACATGAACTGGTTATTTGCAACCATGTCAATGAGTTCTTGAGCTTCTGCAGGCGTTTTCTTTAGGTGAATGGATCCACCTGCAGAATGGTCCAGTAACATCTTTGATCGCTCAGATAGACCATCATAGAATATATCTAGGATGGTCCATTCTGAAAGCATGTCAGAAAGACACTTTTTAGTCAGTTCCTTGTATCTCTCCCAAGCTTCATAGAGGGATTCACCTTCATTCTGTTTGAAGGTATGAACATCCACTCTAAGCTTACTAAGCTTTTGAGGAGGAAAGAACTTGGTTAAGAAAGCCGTGACCAGCTTATCCCAAGAGTTCAGGCTATCTTTAGGTTGAGAGTCCAACCATACTCTAGCTCTGTCTCTTACAGCAAACGGGAAAAGCATAAGCCTGTAGACCTCGGGATCAACTCCATTGGTCTTAACAGTATCACAGATCTGCAAGAATTCAGTTAAGAATTGAAAAGGATCTTTGGATGGAAGTCCATGAAACTTGCAGTTCTGTTGCATCAGAGAAACTAATTGAGGTTTAAGCTCAAAATTGTTTGCTCCAATGGCAGGGATTGAGATGCTTCTTCCATGTAAATTGGAATTTGGTGCAGTAAAGTCACCAAGCATCTTCCTTGCATTGTTATTATTTTCGGCCATGTTTTCTTCTTTTTCGAAAATTTCTGTTAGATTTTCTCCAGAGAGTTGTGCTTTGGCTTCCCTTAGCTTCCTCTTCAGAGTCCTTTCAGGTTCAGGATCAGCTTCAACAAGAATGTTCTTATCCTTGTTCCTGCTCATATGAAAAAGAAGAAAACAGAAAAGAAAATATGGAATCCTCTATGTCACAGTATAGAGATTCCTGTATGTGAGTATAAGAATAGAAGAATAGAAGAAGAGAAATTCGAACACCAAGAGGAAGAGAGGGTTCGAATTTTGAGATGAAGAGAAGTGTTAGTAAATAAATAAATAATTAGAAGGAGATGAGAGAGAGGAAATTTTGAAAATTAATTAAATTAAAAATAAAATTTAAAGTTAAATTTTGAAAATTAAAATTAAAATCAAATTAAATTAAAAATTAAAACAATTAGTTAATAAAAAAAAGAAATTTGAAAAAGGGGGAAGGGATTTTCGAAAATTAGAGAGAGAGAATTAGTTAGGTAGTTTTGAAAAAGATATGATTGAAATAAAAAGATAGGATTGATAAACAAAATTTGAAAATCAATTTTAAAAAGGTAAGAAGTTAGAAAGGAAGTTAGAAAAGATTTTGAAATTGATTTTGAAAAAGATGTGATTGAAACTTAATTTGAAAAAGATTTGAAAAAAAATTTAAAAAGATTTGATTTTGAAAATTAAAGTTGATTACTTGACTAACAAGAAACTAAAAAGATATGATTCTAGAGTTTAAAGATTGAACCTTTCTTACTAGGCAAGTGACAAACTTAATATTTTTTTGAATCAATCACATTAATTGTTAGTAAAGATTTGAAATTATGAAACAAAATAAGGAAAAAAAATTTTAAAATCATTTTGGAATTTTCGAAAATTATGAAAGAAAAATGAAAAAGATTTGATTTTTGAAAAAGATAAGATTTTTAAATTGAAAATTTGATTTGACTCATAAGAAATAACTAAATTTTAAAATTTTTTGACTAAATCAAATCAAATTTTTGAAAATTATGAGTGAAATAAGAGAAAGATATTTTTTTGATTTTTGAATTTTCAATGAAGAAAGAGAAAAACAACCCAAAGACTCAATGCATGAAAATTTTGGATCAAAACATGTGATGCATGCAAGAACACTATGAATGTCAAGATGAACACCAAGAACACTTTGAATGTCAAGATGAACACCAAGAACTTATTTTTGAAAAATTTTCAAGAAAAGAAAACATGCAAGACACCAAACTTAAAAATTTTTATTCTTTAGACATTAACAAATTGAAAATGCATATGAAAAACAAGAAAAGACACAAAACAAGAAAATATGAAGATCAAAGAAGAAGATTGGCCAAGAACAACTTGAAGATCATGAAGAATGCAATGCATGAAATTTTCGAAAATAATTTTTAGAAAATTAAAAAGATGCAATTGACACCAAACTTAAAACTTGACTCTAGACTCAAACAAGAAACACAAAATATTTTTGGTTTTATTATTTTATTAAACTTTTTTTTATTTTTTTTCAAAATTTAATTGGGAAAAACGAAAAGAGAAGAAATTTTTTTTTGTATTTTTCGAAAATAAGAAATAAAAAGCTTAAAATTAAAATAAAATTACCTAATCTGAGCAACAAGATGAACCGTCAGTTGTCCAAACTCGAACAATCTCTGGCAATGGCGCCAAAAACTTGGTGCGCAGAAATCGTGACGGTTCCATTCCTTGGTAACGGCACTGAAAACTTTATACGCACATTCATAATCTTAATTCTTTGTCACAACTTCGCACAACTGACCAGCAAGTGCACTGGGTCGTCCAAGTAATAAACCTTACGTGAGTAAGGGTCGATCCCACGGAGATTGTCGGCTTGAAGCAAGCTATGGTCACCTTGTAAATCTCAGTCAAGCGGATTCAAATGGTTATGGTGAATTGATAATAAAAAGATAAATAAAACGCAAAATAAAGATAGAGGTACTTATGTAATTCTTTGGTGAGAATTTCAGATAAGCGTATAGAGATGCTTTCGTTCCTCTGAACCTCTATTTTCCTGCTGTTTTCATCCAATCATTCCTACTCCTTTCCATGGCAAGCTTTATGTAGGGCATCACCGTTGTCAATGGCTACATCCCATCCTCTCTGTGAAAATGGTCCAATGCGCTGTCACTGCATGGCTAATCATCTGTCGGTTCTCGATCATACTGGAATAGGATTTACTATCCTTTTGTGTCTGTCACTACGCCCAGCACTCGCGAGTTTGAAGCTCGTCACAGCCATCCCTTCCTAGATCCTACTCGGAATACCACAGACAAGGTTTAGACTTTCCGGATCTCAAGAATGGCCATCCATGGGTTCTAACTTATACCACGAAGATTCTAATATCTCGGACTCGGTCCTCTGTATTAGATATCTAAGAGATATTCATTCTAGCTTGTTTGCATGTAGAACGGAAGTGTTTGTCAGGCACGCGTTCATAAGTGAGAATGATGATGAGCGTCACATAATCATCACATTCATCATGTTCTTGGTTGCGAATGGATATCTTAGAATAGGAATAAGCTTGAATTGAATAGAAAAATAGTAGTACTTTGTATTAATTCATGAGGAACAGCAGAGCTCCACACCTTAATCTATAGTGTGTAGAAACTCTACCGTTTGAAAATACATAAGTGATAATGGTCCAGGCATGGCCGAATGGCCAGCCCCCATGAAATTCTAAGATAGCATAAAACTAATCAAAGATCCCTTACAAAGATAGTAAAAAGTCCTATTTATATTAAACTAGTTACTAGGGTTTACAGAAATGAGTAAATGATGCAGAAATCTACTTCCGGGGCCCACTTGGTGTGTGCTTGGGCTGAGCATTGAGCTTTACACGTTTAGAGGTCTTTCTTAGAGTTGAACACCAGTTTGTAACCTGTTTCTGGCGTTTAACTCCACTTTGCAACCTGTTTCTGGCGTTTGACTCCAGAATGCAGCATGGAACTGGCGTTCAACGCCAGTTTACGTCATCTATCCTTAATCAAAGTATGGACTATTATATATTGCTGAAAATCCCTGGATGTCTACTTTCCAACGCAATTAAGAGTGTGCCATTTGGAGTTCTGTAGCTCTAGAAAATCCACTTTGAGTGCAGGGAAGTCAGAATCCAACAGCATCTGCAGTCCTTCTTCAACCTCTAAATCTGATTTTTGCTCAGGTCCCTCAATTTCAGCCAGAAAATACCTAAAATCATAGAAAAATACACAAACTCATAGTAAAGTCCAGAAATGTAATTTTTATTTAAAAACTACTAAAAATATACTAAAAACTAACTAAATCATACTGAAAATTATGTAAAAATAATGCCAAAAAGCATATAAATTATCCGCTCATCAGCTACCGGTGTGGGTTACCAGGGCATATGGTTAAGGATTGGCGAAGTCCATGCAGGAGAACTCAAGATGCAATCCGATCGCAGCAAGGTCGAGGCTTCACTAGAATGCCAATTGATGCTGCTAGATCCAAATCTTTGATCTGAGGTATTTGTGAAATTGGTAACAAAACTTTAATTACTTTGTATAATACTAGAGCATCGCATTCATTCATAGATTATGACAAAGTTGAGGAATTAGGGCTGAAAATGTTGGATTTAGTTTATGACTTGCATGTGCATACGCTGACTTCTCAGGTTATGATAACTAGACTGGTTGTCGATGCATCATGTATTGTTAGACCGTTTTGAATGTTCTATTCAGTTTATGTTTGAAAGGTTAGCAGGACCGATAGTAGCCCGGGGTTATTATTTGAACTCTGTTATGGTGAGTTGTAGCGGAACGGAGTGTCAAGGACATGTTTTTTTAGCCGCTAGCTCGTCAGGAGATGAACAGTGTAACACCCTACCACACAGAACTTTACACCTAAGATGTAAAATAGAGGTCACTACTAGAAAACTAGTTATTACAGATGGATATTTCTGACAGATTTTATCTCACGAAAATACAGACAGATTTTACGAGGGATTTTTTGTCGAAAATGTAGAAAAATGAATTAGCATAAATTACAGACAAAAAAGAGAATTCATCGATAATTCTGTCGAAAAAATTAATTTTTTTTCGTGGGATATAGTTACCGATAGAAAATTCGTCTATAATTAAATGAATAAATACGCTGCATTTTATTAAATTATTACAGACAAAAAATCTGTCTATAATTTAAAATATTCCATCGAAAATATTAAAATAAAGATTTGGAGATCACATTATCCTTTTCATTTCACACCACACTTCCGCAACTCCACACTCATCCCCTCTAAATGCTCCATCGACGGCGCTATCAGCCTTGCACCGCCGTCGCACCAAACCTCCATTGCATCGAGGCTCTGTCGTACCCCTTCCCGGTTCTTCTCCATCGCACCCCTTCCGTTGTGCTTGCTCGCGTCGCTCTCTTTTGAACCCTAATTTGCGTTTCTCTCTTCGATCTCGCCACTAGTTCTTGCTCTTTTCTGTATGTTGCTGCGTTTCTCTCTTCGATCTTGCCTCAGCTGTGTAGGTAACCCTAATCTCCTTTCTCTTTCATCGCTATTTTCTTTCATTCAATTCCATCGCTAACTCTAATTATATTATCCTATGTTCCATCGGTAACTCTAATTCTATTTCCTATTCTATGATAAGAACTTGTAATGGTTATAGTTCTTTATTTTGTGTTCTTATCAACTTGTTGGTGAAATCAAGGTTCTTGAATACATTGACTAGTTTCATTTTGGTTGAATTTTTTGGGGTTTAGGTTTTTATTGATTCACAATGTCTCAGCGATTGAAGACTAGTATCTATGTTAACTTGGTCTTCCATATAGGACTGAGAATAAAGATGCTATAGATACTGCAATATTTGGTATGCTTGTTGATCCAAAGGAGGTAAATATATTCCCAAATTGATTTTTCAATATAAGAAATTAAAAGGGAAAAAGTATATGTTGAATTTGAAGGTAAGAATTTCTAAATCTTAATATAAATTTTGCATGCAAGAGCTGAAATCAAGGAGGTCCATTTTTTCCCTTTCAATCCTGTAGACAAGAGGGCTGCTCTAACTTACATTGATTCTAATGGAAATTGGCATAGATCCAGCAAAGGTGCTCCTGAGCAGGTAAAAATATTCTGCTATTGGCACCAGCTGATTATGTTTGTGCAGGGGACTTATCAATTTTTTCTCCCAGTTTAGATATTGAACATTTGCAACTGCAAAGAGGATGTGAGGAGAAAGGCTCATGCAACTATTGATAAGTTTGCCGAGCGTGGGCTCTAATCTTTGGGGGTTGCTAGACAGGTTTAACAAAAAAAGGATAGCTACAGGGAATATTCGATTGCTGAGCTCCAATCGAATATTGTTCATTGTTAACCTGTGATTGATAAACCCCAATTTTGTGATTTATCTTGTGCTTAATTTGGGAGATTTTATCAACTTTTTCTCACAATTATTCAATGAAATAGTATGGTTTTATAATTCTCCCTTAATTTGTGCTTAAGTGTAAAAACATGCTTTTTAGGCCCTTAAATTGGTGATTTTAATTCACTTTAATTCTATTCGATGCCTTGATGTGTTTGTTGAGTGATTTCAGGTTCATAAGGCAAGTATTGGATGGAAGAAATGAAGAGGAAGCATGTAAGTGGAGAATTCATGAAGAAATGAGCAAAATGGAGAATTGAGGGCCACGCGCACGCGTCATGCACGCGTACGCGTGCATTGAAGATTTTCAAGCCACGTGCACGTGTCAAGCACGCGTATGCGTGAGTACAGATTTTGCCATCGACCCGCACGCGTCAAGCACGCGTACGTGTGACGCTTGGCACGTGACCCACTTAAAGTGAAATTGCTGGGGGCGATTTCTGAGCTGCCCAGGCCCAAATCCAACTCGTTTCTGAGAGTATTTCATGCGGAATTCAAGCTAGAGCAAGGGAGGAGCACTTAGTTAGTCATGATGAGCCTTTAGTTAGTTTTCTAGAGAGAGAATCTCCCTCTTCTCTCTAGAATTAGGTTAGGATTAGGTTAACTTCTCTTAGATCTAAATTTGATTACTTAATTTCATCTTGTTTCCTTTAAAATTTCTTGTTTCTACATCTCAATTCTCTTACTTTTTAGTGTTAATTTCCCTTTGATGTCACTTTTATGAATGCTCTTGTTGGATTTGAATTTGGATTTCCTTTAATGCAATTGATGTTTCTTTTATGCTCTTATGGTTAATTGTTTTGTTTATTGGTGATTCCTTGCTTTTGTTAGTTATAGCTTTTGTTAATTCTTGCATTTCGTGATGTTTACTTCTATTGCACTCTAGGTGTTTGATAAAATATTTTCTCTAGTTTTTGAGTAGTTTTCTTACTCTTGGCCTAGGCTAAGGAAATTGAGTGACCTTGAGTCATTGGGTCTCATTGAATTGGTGATTTGAGAATCCTTAGTGGTCAATTTGATAACCATTGACTCTAGCCTACTACTAAGTTAATTAGTAGCTAGGTTAGGACTTATGGATTGATGTTGATGAAGCCATTTGACATACTTCGAGCCTAGGAGTAGATATTACGTACTTAAGGCTTTTGTAAGTAGACTTAATGAGCTTGGTTCCTCATAATTGTCAATACATGTTTTGTAGACAAGGATGGTGATCTCAATTACCTATGTCTAGCCAAGAGTTCTTTACCTTGCCTTTATTAATTCTTGATTTACTCTTCTTGTCATTTAAATTCTTGCTCATTTAATTTTGTGCCCTTTTATCAATCAAACCCCTTGTCCTTCATAGCCAATAATTGACCACTTCTTTGTAATTCATTGTGAGATGACCCGAGGTTTCAATACTTCGGTTAATTTTCATTTGGGGTTTGTACTCATGACAAAACCAATATTTTTATTGGGAGGATTGTTTGTTAGTTTGGAAGCTATGCTTACAACGAAGTTCTTCTTTTCTATAAGAGAAAATCTAGACCGACGATAATCCTCTCTATTAGTGATCTTCTCTCTCTGCTATGATTCAGATGGTCAGCAAATCAAAATGGCGGTGCCTTGGAATCTCTTGGGTTCAAAGAGGGATATAGAGTTGATGTTGATGTTCCAGAAAGCACGTGGGCACAAGCTCCAAGTTTCCATGATATTCTAATTTTCAACACTAGTCACTGGTAA
The DNA here is from genome assembly GCF_059453495.1 of Arachis ipaensis. Lineage (NCBI taxonomy): Eukaryota > Viridiplantae > Streptophyta > Magnoliopsida > Fabales > Fabaceae > Arachis > Arachis ipaensis. Next base: position 52,904,396 of record NC_142436.1, read on the forward strand.
GTTTCCATATTCCTTTGATTGATGATATATTCTAGTCGTTTTCCTTTCTATGTGTTGATGTTAGAAATGACTAGGATTCTAGGGGGGAAAAAGCACCAATCTTTGCATCCTAAGATTGCTTTGATCATAATATCTTCCTGTGATTGTGAATTTACTCGAGTGTTGGATTTCTTCAAGACCTCAGCAGGTTACCAGGGAGAAGTTGTATTTGTGATCATTTTTACGATCTTGATTTCATCGATGTCCTTGAGTTTCATGATTGATGACAAGTCATCTTAGCCTAGTTTCACTAGCCTTTTTCTTTTGTTTTCAATTAAATTATGCACTTTCTTGAGCCATAAGCAAGCCAATTGGGTAGATTTTCATGCTTCCTTTGATTTAATCAACCATGTATGAATTCATGCTATTTCATGAGGTTTTATGCTATAATTATCACATATTATGAAAGAATGAATATCTCATGATTTTGAGCATAGCTTTGATGTGTTTGGTTGATTAATGATAGGTGAAGAAAGCTTGGAAAAAGGTTGAAGCAAGAAGGAATGGCTAGGAGGAAGAGAGGACAAAAAGTTTGAGCAAAAGTTTGCCTCAAACTTTAGCTCAAACTTTTGGAATAAGTGAAAATGAACCAGGGAGCAAAAAGCTGGACCAAAAGTTTGCCTCAAACTTTTGTGCAAACTTTTGGGCAAAAAGCTGGAGCAAAAGTTTGCCTCAAACTTTTTGGCAAACTTTTGGCATCACAAATCAACACCCTGGAGAGCAAAAGTTTGCGCCAACGTTTGCCTCAAACTTTTTGGCAAACGTTGGCGCATGAACAACACACCCTGGAGAGCAAAAGTTTGCGCCAACGTTAGCCTCTAACTTTTTGGCTAACGTTGGCGCCATGAGTGTGCAAGGGGAGGCCAACGTTGGAGCAAAAGTTTGACCCCTAACTTTTGCCCCAACGTTAGTATCAGCAAAGAAGGGTGGCTGATGTGAAAAGTTGGAGTAAAAGTTAGCCTCAAACTTTTACTCAAACTTTTACTCAAGCTTTCATGATTCCAAACCCGGTTCAATTCGGTTCTTCTCCAAACTCCAAGAGCAATCAACCAAGGCCTCTATCAACCCAATTCCATCAAGAACAAAGGCCCAATTGAAGGCTTGAAGACCATTTGAAGAAAGTGTATAAATAGCATAGGATTTAAGTTTTTAAAAGAGCTTCCCTTTTTAGTTTTCATAGAGCTTTCTTTTCGGGTTTGATTGGGGAGTTTTGTGGAGAGCTCACTTTTACATTCTAGCATTGTTGTTTTAATTCAAGAGAATTGATCTCTCTTCTTCCTTGTTCTTGCCCAGCACTCTTTAATTTTCTTGCTTCGGATCTTGGGTGGAGAATTGAAGAACTTCTGTTTCAATCTCACCTTGGGATCTTGTTTAATTCTCTGCTTAATTGAATTTCAGTTTCTGTTACTTGCTCTCTCATCTACTTTCTCTGCAATTTACATTTCCTTTGCAATTACTCTTGTTGGATCTAGGAAGGCATTGAGATCTAGACTTGGTTATCTAGTCTCTTGAGTCCTGAGATCTGAATTCCAATTTTACATCCTCTGTTTAATGTTTTTTAAATCTCATTCACATTTCTGTTTTAAGATCCGGTTCGATTCAAGTCATCCTTTACTTCTCTGTTTGTTGGAATTTACTTTTCCTTGTTTAAATTCTGCAAATCCAATTCCCAATTCCCTTTACAATTCAAGCCATTTACATTTCTTGCACTTTAAGATTCTGCAATTTACATTTCTTGCGTTCTAAGTTTCTGCCATTTAATTTCTTGTTCTTTAAGATTCAGCACTTTAAATTTCAGTTCTCTTTAATTTCATGCCAATTACCCGTTCCCTTTACTTTATATGCAATTTAAATTATGCAAATCACAAATCTCTCACCCAAATCTTGATTCGCTTGACTAAATCAACCACTAAACTAAAATTGCTCAATCCTTCAATCCCTGTGGGATCGACCTCACTCCCGTGAGTTATTATTACTTGATGCGACCCGGTGCACTTGCCGGTTAGTTTTGGGTGTTTTGGAGAAATTCGTTTTTCCACAAAAATATCCCATCAAGTTTTTGGCACCGTTGTCGGGGATTGATTAGATTGACAATGATTAAGTGAGGTGGTGATCTAGATCTAGCATTTTTATTTCCTGTTTCTCTAATTTTTGACTAACCCACTAACTGTTCGAGACTTTGTCTCTACTAACTCTAACTGCACTCAAGTCACAGAGTGCTCTGTTTCAGTTTCTGGTTCTATTTGTGTTTCTGATTTTGTGATAGGAGGAAAGAGCGATGAATCCACACCTTTTGATCCTGAAACATTTTGGAGGTTGAGGAAAGAGGCAAGAGATAGAGGGGAGAAATGTTGGGATTCCGAAAATCCCCACTGAGAGTTTCTCACCAGGGGATAAAGTGATATTAAACACCCAACCAATGAAGGTGCCTCCACAATTCTCTGAGTACTATACTGTGAACCGGATCTTTCCACATGAACACCTAGAGATCATCAAAGAGAAGACTGGAAGGAAATTCACAGTAAGAAGAGAAAAGCTGAGGCACTATGATTTTCAGCCTCCATGATCAAAGAATGAAGGATGTCAAGCTAGTGACAATAAAGAAGCGCTTTGTTGGGAGGCAACCCAACCTGAGGTAGTTTTCTTTTCATAGCTATTTTAATAAAAAGGTTAATTAGTTTTATCTATATTGCAAGAAGCTAAGTTTGGTGTTGCACACCAAAACAATCTAAGGGAGAATGAAGGATTCTAAGTTTGGTGTTCCACCAAAATCCCATCATAAAACACATTCTCACTTTCTGCATAATGCTGGCTTCAAGCATGTTGGATGAACTAGTTAACTATTCTGCTGTTTCCTAGTTTTTAGTTTTATTGCTTTTGAAAAAAAAAGAAAAAGAGTTTCACACATGGTTAATTCGATGCATGAGAACCATTGGCAAGGTACTAAGTTTGGTGTTCCCACACCAAAGTAAGTTTAAAAGCCCACAAATAAATCATGCAAGCTAACCATTTCTTCTTTCAAGTGCTTGGGGAACAAGCAACTTTCAATATCACTGCAGAGTACCATACAAACTTTTGGGAAGATTAAGCATCATCAACCAAAGAGATGAAAGATGAACGGGAAGGCCAGCACTAATGATGATGAGAAGAAGGAAAGCAAGCGAACTCCAAAAGGTTGTATTGTTAAGTGATTGTTTTACATCAAACACTGCTATGATTGAAAGTGATATAATACCCCTGCCTGTCTGCATAGTATAGTTCTCTATAATTCAATAAGCAAGATGCTTGATCATTTACAACACTATACTCTCCAAAACTTGTTTGCACTCAATATTTCAAAAAAAATACATCACATGAAAGTTCTTTGAAAAGAAGAATTGAGAAATCAAACAATTTTGAGGCAAGCAAAAGATTAGGAGAAGTGGTGGTTCTAGTTGTATGATTATGTATTGAGGTTGCATGCTTATGAAAACTTGCATGGGAGCTCATAGGCAGGATATGAAGTTCAAAGAAGTATTGTGGAGATTCTCAAAAATTTATTGATCCAAGAAGCAGCAAACAAAACAAAAGAAAGTAAAGAAAATACAAAAACAAAAAGAACATGGCCCAAGGCTCTGAGCATCAATTACTAGGCAGAAAAAGAAAGAAGAAACAAAACTCAAAGAGTTGTTAGCCTAGTAAATGCTTGTGGTTGAGTCGTGTCAAAAAAAGAGGCTTGAGCAAGTAAATCCTTAGGGGTGCTTTAACACCTAATACCTTAAAACCAACTGGTTTAGGAGTATTGATTGAAAGCTTATCTAAAGAGCCGCTTTGAGACATGACACTTAGAGTCAAGGCCAAAGCTCAGAAACTATAAGCTGCTTCAAGGTGACTACATATAAAGAGATCTCCATGATACCATTTGGATGAAAATCCTAAGACCTAAGACTCCCAATATGTGAGGACTAGTGAGCACTGAAGCCCTTGCATGAGCATATGATTTAGAGTTCACCCCACTGACACTTAATCACTTCACTCACAGGACCTTACAATTTATTCTTCAATCCGTCTTAATTGAAAGAACCTTTGAGCAAAAATCATTTCTTGCTTGGGGACAAGCAAGCTTTAAGTTTGGTGTTGTGATGACAAGTCATCTTAGCCTAGTTTCACTAGCCTTTTTCTTTTGTTTTCAATTAAATTATGCACTTTCTTGAGCCATAAGCAAGCCAATTGGGTAGATTTTCATGCTTCCTTTGATTTAATCAACCATGTATGAATTCATGCTATTTCATGAGGTTTTATGCTATAATTATCACATATTATGAAAGAATGAATATCTCATGATTTTGAGCATAGCTTTGATGTGTTTGGTTGATTAATGATAGGTGAAGAAAGCTTGGAGAAAGGTTGAAGCAAGAAGGAATGGCTAGGAGGAAGAGAGGACAAAAAGTTTGAGCAAAAGTTTGCCTCAAACTTTAGCCCAAACTTTTGGAATAAGTGAAAATGAACCAGGGAGCAAAAAGATGGACCAAAAGTTTGCCTCAAACTTTTGTGCAAACTTTTGGGCAAAAAGCTGGAGCAAAAGTTTGCCTCAAACTTTTTGGCAAACTTTTGGCATCACAAATCAACACCCTGGAGAGAAAAAGTTTGCGCCAATGTTTGCCTCAAAATTTTTGGCAAACGTTGGCGCATGAACAACACACCCTGGAGAGCAAAAGTTTGTGCCAACGTTAGCCTCTAACTTTTTGGCTAACGTTGGCACCATGAGTGTGCAAGGGGAGGCCAACGTTGGAGCAAAAGTTTGACCCCTAACTTTTGCCCCAACGTTGGTATCAGCAAAGAAGGGTGGCTGATGTGAAAAGTTGGAGTAAAAGTTAGCCTCAAACTTTTACTCAAACTTTTACTCAAGCTTTCATGATTCCAAACCCGGTTCAATTCGGTTCTTCTCCAAACTCCAAGAGCAATCAACCAAGGCCTCTATCAACCCAATTCCATCAAGAGCAAAGGCCCAATTGAAGGCTTGAAGACCATTTGAAGAAAGTGTATAAATAGCATAGGATTTAAGTTTTTAAGAGAGCTTCCCTTTTTAGTTTTCATAGAGATTTCTTTTCGGGTTTGATTGGGGAGTTTTATGGAGAGCTCACTTTTACATTCTAGCATTGTTGTTTTAATTCAAGAGAATTGGGGAGGAGAATTGATCTCTCTTCTTCCTTGTTCTTGCCCAGCACTCTTTAATTTTCTTGCTTCGGATCTTGGGTGGAGAATTGAAGAACTTCTGTTTCAATCTCACCTTGGGATCTTGTTTAATTCTCTGCTTAATTGAATTTCAGTTTCTGTTACTTGCTCTCTCATCTACTTTCTCTGCAATTTACATTTCCTTTGCAATTACTCTTGTTGGATCTAGGAAGGCATTGAGATCTAGACTTGGTTATCTAGTCTCTTGAGTCCTGAGATCTGAATTCCAATTTTACATCCTCTGTTTAATGTTTTTTAAATCTCATTCACATTTCTGTTTTAAGATCCGGTTCGATTCAAGTCATCCTTTACTTCTCTGTTTGTTGGAATTTACTTTTCCTTGTTTAAATTCTGCAAATCCGATTCCCAATTCCCTTTACAATTCAAGCCATTTACATTTCTTGCACTTTAAGATTCTGCAATTTACATTTCTTGCGTTCTAAGTTTCTGCCATTTAATTTCTTGTTCTTTAAGATTCAGCACTTTAAATTTCAGTTCTCTTTAATTTCATGCCAATTACCCGTTCCCTTTACTTTATATGCAATTTAAATTCTGCAAATCACAAATCTCTCACCCAAATCTTGATTCGCTTGACTAAATCAACCACTAAACTAAAATTGCTCAATCCTTCAATCCCTGTGGGATCGACCTCACTCCCGTGAGTTATTATTACTTGATGCGACCCGGTGCACTTGCCGGTTAGTTTTGGGTGTTTTGGAGAAATTCGTTTTTCCACAAAAATATCCCATCAATGATCTACTTCTAATTTTCTTTTTATAGTTTAGTTGATGCCCGAGTTTTTCTATTGTCAATTGATAGTATGGGATTTTTTTAAATGATTTATTTATTTTAACCCCGAAGAGCTGCCTTTTACTGCTTGTACCTCATTTTTTTTAAGTTAATATTGTTGTAGCTGTTCTTTGGAAATATTGATAATGAGAGAAACTTATGCCAATTCGGAAGACTAGATAAAGTAATTCCATTGTGAGTATAGTCCAAACCGGCAATGGATCCTCTCAATCAAAATTCAATCCAAGATAATGTCACAATTCAAACCAATTTAACTGAGAGTATTTAAACTCCTGGGTCGTTCTCCCTAGGAACTAGTGACAACAAGTGCATACAATTTTGGTTGTGGAAGGCAAAGGGTTCTCAATGATAATAAATCAATAAAGAAATAAAGAGATAAAAGAACAAGACAAAATTGCAATTAATGAACTAACAAAGGAATAAAAGAACTATGTATGTAATCTAAACAAGTAAAACTATACAGTGATTGAAAAGTGGTTCAAAACATAAATGAAACGTTGACTTGGGATGAGTCATGGAATCCCTTCCTTGTCATAACCACAACTATGATAATTATCATGAGTTAATCTCGCCTAGTTAACCCCAAACATCGAGAAGTAAGTCAAGCAAGCATAATTGACCTTAATCCATAAGTTCTAACTAACTTACCAAACTAGTTGATAAAATGCTAGCTTTAATGGAAACAAGAATCAACTAACTTCCCAAGAATTATCACTAAATGTTGGACATTATGGCTTTAATACTCCATAAACTCATTTTCCCCAAGCCAAAGGGTGGAAATTACCCCATAATCAAAATCGGCATTTTATCGAACACATAGTAGGCATAAACATAAAACATGGCAAAATTGGTAAATTAAGGAAAGCTATTTACCATAAATGCTCAATGTCAATAAAGACAATTCAAACAAACATATAAAAGTTATCAAACATCAAATTAAACAACTAGGAATTCAAAATTGCAAACTATGTGAATATTGACAAGAGTGAGTAAAATATATGAAAGTGAAGAACAAGAAATGTAATTGAAAGAGAAATTAAAGGAATACTTACAATGCAATTGCTAGAATCCAAAACCAAACTTGAAGTATAAAATTCTACAAACCCTAATTTAAAACCCTAAGAAAGAATTTCCTAATCTATACTACTCCTACTCCTACTCCTACTATGTGTTTTTCCTATTCTAAGATGGCTCTCTTGTTATGTATTGCATTTCCCTTCATATAGCCTTTCAAACCAGCCTCCAAGCCTTCAGAAATGGGCCAAGAAAGCCCCAAAATCACGAGTCACGTGCGTTTTTAATGGAGGCATGCGCTGGACCTGTGCGGACGCACAGATGTGTGCGTCCACACACTTCGCCGAATTTGCACTTGTACGTACGCACAGAGGGTTGTGCGCACGCACACTTTGCGATGCTCTGAATCCGCTCTGCTTGGGTTCTTGTGCGTACGTGGTGTGGGAAATCGTGATTCACACTTTTCACATCTCCACACAACTAACCAGCAAGTGCACTGGGTCGTCCAAGTAATAAACCTTACGTGAGTAAGGGTCGATCCCACGGAGATTGTCGGCTTGAAGCAAGCTATGGTCATCCTTGTAAATCTCAGTTAGGCGGATTCAAATGGTTATGAGGTTTTGATAATTAAAAGATAAATAAAACATAAAATAAAATAAAGTTACTTATGTAATTCACTGGTGGAAATTTCAGATAAGCGTATGGAGATGCTTTGGTACTTCTGAACCTCTGCTTTCCTATTGCCTTCTTCCAACCATGCGTTACTTCCTTCCATGGCAAGCTGTAGGATCCTCTCAGTGAAAATGGTCCTCTACGGTTTCTGCACGGCTAATCAACTGTCGGATTTCTCGTCTTCGATGAAAAATACCAGGTACAGCTACCGCATGGCTAATCATCTGTTGGTTCCCGCTAGCGTCGAAATAGGATCCATTGATCCTTTTGCACACTGTCACTTGTGCCCAACATTCGCTGGTTTGAAGCTCGTCACAGTCATCCCTTCCCGGATCCTACTCGGAATACCACAGACAAGGTTTAGACTTTCCGGATCCCAGGATGCTGCCAATGATTCTAGCCTATTCCACGAAGATACTAATCTCACGAACTTGGTCCGTGTATTAGATATCCAAGAGAATATACTCCGGCTGTCGTCCAATGACTACGTTGAACATCATGTAGACCGTTTGTGGTTGTTAGGCACGTGGATCTTGGCTAAGCGAGTAACGATGATAGTGGGTGATTGTCACGGGTCACCCCTTCATTCTGACTTAATTGAATTAAGTACGAGAGTATATATTAGAGGAGAAGTAGGCGTGAATTGAATAGAAAAACAATAGTACTTGCATTAATTCATGAAGAACAACAGAGCTCCACACCTTAATCTATGGGGTGTAGAAACTCCACTGTAAAAAATACATAAGTAAAAAAGGTCTAAGCATGGCCGTGTGGCCAGTCTCCAATGTCTAAGGACTAAACGTCCAGAGATATGAATACAGTAGTAAAAAGTGCTATTTATACTAAACTAGTAACTTAGGTTTACAGAAAATGAGTAACTAAGTGCAGATAGTGCAGAAATCCACTTTCGGGGACCACTTGGTGTGTGCTTGGGCTGAGCATTCAAGATTTTTCGTGCATAGGCTGTTCCTGGAGTTAAACGCCAGCTTGGGTGCCAGTTTTGGCGTTTTACTCCAATTCTAGTGCCAGTTTAGGCGTTTTATGCCAGAAAGTTTTAGGCTGGCTTTGGATGCCAGTTTGGGCCATTAAATCTCAGGCAAAGTATGGATTATTAAATATTGCTGGAAAGCCCAGAATGTCTACTTTCCAACGCAATTGAGAGCATGCCAATTGGGCTTCTGTAGCTCCAAAAAATCCACTTCAAGTGCAGGAGGGTCAGAATTCAACAGCATCTGCAGTCCTTTTTCAGCCTCTGAATTAGATTTTTGCTCAGGTCCCTCAATTTCAGCTTGAAAATACCTGAAATCACAGAAAAATACACAAACACATAGTAAAGTCCAGAAATATGATTTTTGAATAAAAATTAATAAAAATATAATAAAAAGTAATTAAAACATACTAAAAACTATGTAAAACCAAAAAGGGTATAAATTATCCACTCATTATTATCAAACACAGGTGGTTGTGTGCACGCACGCATGCTGATTTCCTTCTTGTGCGTACGCACGCATCCTTGTGCGCACGCACGCATGGCTAAGCTCTCCTCCTTTGTTTTCTTCATGCTTTCTCCCTTTTTGCATGCTTTCTTCCGCTTCTACCAACCCATTCTTGCCTCTAGGACCTGAAATCACTCAACAAGCATATCACGGCATTGAATAGAATAAAAGTGGGATTAAATTGCTCAATTTAAACACAAAAAAGCATGTTTTCACATTTATGTCCAAATTAGGGAGATAACATGAAAGTATGCTATTTGAGTGCTTAAGTGTGAGTTCATGTGCTAGAATCCATCCAATTTGAGTCAAAATACACCAACAAATATGGACTCATCAAATATCTTTTGAAGTTATGAGAAAGTTTGATTTGTTAATCTGGTTTTTGGTTCATATAAACATGTGGTGAGCCCCTTCAAAATTTGATCCCGTGAAATCACCTATGCTATTTTTCAAGAAGGGTCAGCTAGTACTCCTTCCTTTACCTCCTGATTAAGGCCTGGATATGGCTTTGGAGCACATGGTAATGTCTTTGCCCCCTGTTCTACTTTTATGGTAAAGTTTAAAAACAATTACAAACTAAAAAGAGGAAATTTTTGTGCATGTGTTTTCATGGTGGAACATAGACATGGTTTTCTATATGACCCTGTGGAATCTTGTGAAATATGTAGGCAACCTCATCTAGTAGAATTGGACATTAAGGCATCGAGTGGAATCAAAGTGAGTTAAATTTAACTAATTAAAGGCGTAAAAAGTATGTTTTTAACCATTAAGCACAATTAGGAGAAATTCATGAAAACATGCTATTTTAGTGAATAAATAGGAGAAAATTTGACAAAATCCACCAAATTCAATATAAAATAAACCATAAAATTGTGGTTTATCAACCTCCCCACACTTAAACAATAGCATGTCCTCATGCTAAACTCATGAAAGACAAGAAAGGGGTATTAACATTTATTCAATGTAAACTACCTATATGCAACCTATCTACATGAATTCAACTACTTAGTCAAAATAAATCAATTTCCAAGAAAGCATATATGAACATAATGGATAAAGGTATTAACAACCAAATCAACTCTACAATTGAATTGAGTTATTGAAAAGAATTCACAAACTTGCAAGATGAGAAATAATAACCGGTGAAAACATAGAATTTGAGCAATCGAACCCTCACCGGATGTGTATCCACTCTAATCGCTCAAGTGTATAGGGTTGATTCACTCAATTCTCCTCTAATTATGCTTTCTAAGATTTATTTTTCATCTAACAATCAACAATTATTCAATGCATGTATACGTATATCATGAGGACTTATTCAAAGGTTGTAATGGAGCTAGGGTCAAGGTAAGGATACATATGGTCAAGTGAACTTGAAATTTGAATCTTTGATTAACTTAAACTTTCCACCTAACCTATGACAATCTATATAATTCAAAGCAAACCTAACTACCCATTCTTCACTTTTTTACACACTCATGCATTCTTTTCACTTCATATCCCATATTCATTTTCATTATTACTTTACCTTGGGACATTTTGTCCCTTTTTTATTGCTTTTCTTTTCTTTTTTTTTTTCCTTTTCTTTTTCTTATTTTTTTCACAATAAGATATATGCAAAAGTATCAATGTGTATGGTTTTAAATATTTAATGCATGAGTATTTACCCAATTCCCAAGATCTTCAACAAAAATACAAAAAATACACTTTTATCTTAACCAATGTTTCCAAGCTTCCTCACACTTGAATGATATACACTCTCACTAGCTTAAGCTAATCAAAGATCCAAATAAGGGACATTTATTGTTTTCCGCTTTAAGGCTAGTAATGTGCTAAATTTAAGAACAAAAGGGGATTAAAATAGGCTCAAAGTTGGCTAACAATGGTGGACAAAAGGGTAAGGCCATTTGGGTAAGTGAGCTATTTGAAATAATGGCCCCAATCATATAAATGCATTCATACACAAAATAATGGACATAAAGAATCAAACAAATCAAAGATTACAATCATAGAAAGAGAATAATACACACAAGAAGGAAAATAGTGGTTATATGATGCAACTACACAATTAGGCTCAAAACTCACATGCTTATGTGTTCTTAGCTCAAAAATATATTCCACAATATATAATTCAGGCAAGTTTCAATGAATTTTTTTTATTCAAATCAATTGGAATGCCCTATAGATAAATTTCTTGAAAAATTTCATTATTTTGACTAAGCTTATTATATATATATATATGCAAACTAAGAAAATGCAACTAAAAATTCTAAAAGACTTAATAATAAAATAAAATAAAATGTAAAAGTGTTGGGATTAGAAATTTGTTACCCAAAAACGGCCGATCGGTCGGACAACCTCCCCACACTTAAAAAGTTTGCACCATCCTTGGTGCATTCAAAGATAAGCAAAGGGGTACGGCAACTTTCCGAATTACCCCCTTCAGCTGGTGGATCAACCGGTGCTACGTGTTCTTTCCTCTGCTTCCCTTTGTGCTAATGATTGCTCATCCTGAAGAATATGAAATAGACTAAAGTAAGATGAGAAAATGTAAAGGCACGGGAGCATAAATTTTTGGAATGAGGTAATGATCACTAAAATGAAGTGAGTGAATCAGTTTGTGACATGGATGAAAATAAGTGTCACAACTATACAAAAGAAGCATGCACTTCACTCATTCTAGTGCGCTTGAGATACTTCAATAAAAACTTGTAAGTTAGAACCAACAAACAAGTACTAAAGAAGCATAAAAGAATTCAAGCAATAATAAAACAATTGTGAAATGGATAATGCATGGGATTGGTTGATGTGTAAGCGGCTTCGATGAACCAAATGAAATATAGAACATACAAATCAAGCAATGACATACTTTGAATTTTGTTTGTAATATCTAATTGACATAGAAGGTGGAAGACATGGGTGCTATGAAACTTAGAAAAAGAGAGATAGAAATTAAAACCAATCACATAGCAAGCATGGTCTACAAAGTTTTAAAAAGCTCAAAAATATGTCACTAGGTTAGCTTACCATCCAAATTCACAATTCCAAAATCTCAATGTATGAACTAGGTAACGTAAATATGGGTCAATCATAAACAAGCATCACCTAACAAAAAGTGCATTGATGATACACAATGTCCTAACAATAGATAGTGAATTCAAATAACATGGTGGCCGCAATTCAAAAGATTTAGAAAGCTTTGAAGGCAATGTCACATGTACTTGGTATTTACAAATGTTAAGCATGAAAAACTCAAAACCAAGTAAAAAATTGTAACCGTAATAAAGAAATCCAACAATACACAATTTCAGCATCAAGAAATAGCAAATCAAATCAATAATCCAACACTTCTCCATAAAAATAGAAAATGAAAGTAATTAATTAGCTAATTAACTAAGAAACTAACAAACTAGTGGAGATGGTGGTGAATGGTGGTGGTGGATAATGGTTGAAAGGGAGAGGAGAAGAGAAGAGAAGGGAAGAAAAGAAATGAAAGAAGAGAAGAAAAGAAATGTGTGTGAATAGGGGTGCCCACACGTACGCGTCTAGAAGGCATACGCGTGATGAGAGAAAATAGAGAGTGATGCGTACGTGTGGAACGAAATTGTGCTAGACGCACAGTGTCCGCACCCTTCGCGCACAACTTTTTGTTTGGACCATGTGATGGCATAGTCCATGCACGATCCTAGCGCGATCTAAATTTTGGGGGTCACGCATACGCGTGATAGGGCCCTTTTTTTTAGAGACACACAAAAATAGAACTCAACACTCTCTTAACCTATAAACACTCTAAACCAACCAAAACTTAAACTTAACAAAAATCTTTTAGTTTTTGAAAACTTTTTCAAAAATTATTCAAACAAAACTTGCAATTCAATAAGAATGCAATTCAAAACAACTATTCTAAATCAAACATAAATCTAACGAGCACCTAGCAATCAAAGCAATATATGCAAAAATATAGAAAAGAAGGAAACTACCTAACAATTGCAACTCAATTCATTCATTGATTATATCTACAAAAGAAATGAAAAGAGTTTACCATGGTGGGGTGTCTCCCACCTAGCACTTTTATTTAAAGTCCTTAAGTTGGACATTTGGTGAGCTCCTTGTCATGGTGGCTTGTGCTTGTATTCATCCTTGAACTTCCACCAATACTTGGACTTCAAGTAAGCTCCAAATTTCAAAGTCAATAGCACCAAGCTTTGATGAAGTTCCACACAAGCTAAGGGCTCCCAAATTTGATCCTCTTTTGACAATCCAGGATCTCAAATCTTGTTTTCACATCCATCTTCAAGTTGATCATCATCATTCCACTCTGGTGGCAAGCAATCCGAATTCTCACTAAAGCTTCCAAACAACTTCCTAGACCTAAACAATCTAGCTCTACACCAAACCTTGCAATTAGATTTTGAGCTTTCAACCACAATGAACCTAGGATTATATTTTCAACCACTAACCATCTCCCTTTTGCTCTTAAAGCCACAAAGAGCTCTAAGTTGACCATCTGTCTCAAGCAAACCATATTCAAGAAGGAAAGTAAAGCTAAGGGATATGAATTTTACCCACTTGAATGGTGTAAAGGATGATGGTGACTCAGGAAGAGAGGTCTCCAACAACTTTGGCAATGTGATCTTCACTCCCTTTGACTCCTCTCTGATGACTTCTACCTCTTGATAAGCTTCTTCAACTTCAACCTCTTCCTCTCGGAGGTTGTTCAAATTCTTCCTTGACCTCTTTTTCAAGTCCAATGGGAGGGGATTCAATTGTAGATAAAAATTCTTCAATGATTGAATCCATCTCTTGATCAACCTCTTTAAACTCTTCAACCATGATATGCTTTGGAAGTTGTGCACTAGCCTCCTCCACATCAATATCAAGCTTCTTAGAAGAGGGCTCTATAATTATACATTCCCATGGAGGTTTGGCATCTCCTAAGTCTTCAAACACTTCTTCCTTTTCAACAATTACGACTTCTTCCAATTGTTCTAATACAAAGTCACATTCCTTATTCTCCACCAGAGTTTCTAATCTCTCCTTTATGCTACACTCATTAGATTCTCCACATGTGACCATGGGAGTACTTTGAGTGTCCAAGCGTTGGGAGGCCAAATTATTTACTACCTCAGTCAATGTAGCTATGAGTTCTAGTGTCCTCCTTTGAGCTTCACGTTGCTCTTGAAGTAATGAAGTGAGAAAGTCATCCATTGGGGCTTGGGATGGATAGGAGGGTGATGAGCGGATAATTTATATGCTTTTTGGCATTGTTTTTAGTATGTTTTAAGTATGTTTTAGTTAGTTTTTATTATATTTTTATTAGTTTTTAAATAAAAATCACATTTATGGACTTTACTATGAGTTTGTGTATTTTTCTGTGATTTCAGGTATTTTCTGGCTGAAATTGAGGGACCTGAGCAAAAATCTGATTCAGAGGCTGAAAAAGGACTGCAGATGCTGTTGGATTCTGACCTCTCTGCATTCGAAGTGGATTTTCTGGAGCTACAGAAGCCCAATTGACGCGCTCTCAAATGCGTTGGAAAGTAGACATCCCGGGCTTTCCAGCAATATATTATAGTTTATACTTTTCTCGAGATTTGATGGCCCAAACCGGTGTTCCAAGTCAGCAAAGAAATTCTGGCGTCAAAACGCCAGAACTGGCATAAAAGCTGGAGTTAAACGCCCAAACTGGCACAAAAGCTGGCGTTTAACTCCAAGAAAAGTCTCTACACATGAATGCTTCAATGCTCAGTCCAAGCACATACCAAGTGGGCATAGAAGAATATTTCTGCATTAATTACCTATTTCTGTAAACCCTAGGCTACTAGTTCTCTATAAATAGGACCTTTTGCTATTGTATTTTCATACTTTTACATACTTTTGATCTTGCAATACTTTTCATCTTAGGGAGGTTGGACATTCGGCCATGCCTAGACCTTTTGTTCTTATGTATTTTCAATGGTGGAATTTCTACACACTATAGATTAAGGTGTGGAGCTCTGCTGTTCTTCATGAATTAATGCAAAGTACTATTGTTTTTCTATTCAACTCAAGCCTATTTCTTCTCTAAGATATACACTCGTTCTTCAACTTGAAGAAGGTGATGATTCGTGACACTCGTCATCATTCTCACCTATGAACGCGTGCCTGACAACCACTTCCGTTCTACTTGCAATAGCTTGAGTGCGTATCTCTTAGCCTCCTGGTTCATGACGCATGGTTGCCTCGCCTGACAATCGAGCCTTCCATTCCGTGAGATCAGAGTCTTCGTGGTATAGGCTAGAATCAATTGGTAGCATTCTTGAGATTTGGAAAGTCTAAACCTTGTCTGTGGTATTCCGAGTAGGATCTGGGAAGGAATGACTGTGACGAGCTTCAAACTCGCGAGTGTTGGGCGTAGTGACAAACGCAAAAGGATCAATGGATCCTATTCCAACATGATCGAGAGCCAACAGCTGATTAGCCGTGCGGTGATAGCGCATTTGGACCATTTTCACTGAGAGGATGGGAGGTAGCCATTGACAACGGTGAAACCCAACATAAGCTTGCCATGGAAATGAGTATGAATGATTGGAAGAAGGCAATAGGAAAGCAGAAGTTTAGGAGGAACAAATCATCTTCATACGCTTATCTGAAATTCTCACCAATGAATTACATAAGTATCTCTATCTTATTTTATATTTTATTCATCTTTTAATTATCAATTCTCCATAACCATTTGAATCTGCCTGACTGAAATTTACAAAATGACCATAGCTTGCTTCAAGCCGACAATCTCCGTGGGATCGACCCTTACTCACGTAAGGTTTATTACTTGGACGACCCAGTGCACTTGCTGCTTAGTTGTGCGGAGTTGTGATAAAGAGTTGAGATTACAATTGTGCGTACCAAGTTGTTGGCGCCATTGATGATCACAATTTCATGCACCAAGTTTTCGGCGCCGTTGCTAGGGATTGTTCGTGTTTGGACAACTGACGGTTCATCTTGTTGCTTAGATTAGGTAATTTTATTTTATGTTTAAGCTTTTTACTTTTTGTTTTTGAAAAAACTTTTCAAAAATACAAAAAAAAATTTCTATTCTGTTCTTCAGAGTTTTTAAGAATGAATTCTAGAGTTTCATGAATATTTGTTGAAGTCTGGCTGGTTGTGAAACCATGTCTAAACTTTTGGATCGAGGTTTCAACTTATCATCACAAGAGCTTATTGATTTCTATCAATTTTGCTATTGAAAGTATTGATCTGTTAAAGCTTGGCTGGCCATTGGCCATGTCTAGTGTTTTAAACCGAAGCTTTCACTGAAAGCTTGGCTGGCTAGTAAGCCATGTCTAATTCCTGGACCGGAGTTTTAGACTAACATTGCATGATTCCTGGAATTCTTATTAAAATTTTTGAATCTCTTTATTATCTTTTCCAAATAATTTTTG
This sequence comes from Arachis ipaensis, assembly GCF_059453495.1. Lineage (NCBI taxonomy): Eukaryota > Viridiplantae > Streptophyta > Magnoliopsida > Fabales > Fabaceae > Arachis > Arachis ipaensis. The sequence goes on from NC_142436.1 coordinate 52,921,062, forward strand.
AAAAATCACAAAAAAAATTTACAAAATTTTAAAATAAAAAATATTTTATGTTTCTTGTTTGAGTCTAGTGTCTAATTTTAAGTTTGGTGTCAATTGCATGTCTTTGTTCTTCTTGCATTTTTTGAATATATGAATTTTGTTCTTCATTAATCTTCAAGTTGTTCTTGATGATTTCCTTGCTCTGATCTTTAAATTCTTCTGTTTTGTGTGTTTTGTTGTTTTTCATATGCATTCTCAATTTGTTAGTGTCTCTAATATGAAAATTTCTAAGTTTGGTGTCATGCATGCATTGTTTATTTGATTTTAGTTTTCCATGATTAGTTGCATTTTGTTGTTTCTCATCATTAAAAATTCAAATTTTTTTCTCAAGTCAATAATACAGAGAATTAAAGATTCAGAACATGCAGCAGAGGAATTACACAGAAAAAGCTGGGCATTCAAAACACCCAGTGAGGAAGGAAAACTGGCGTTTAAATGCCAGCCAGGGTACCTGATTGGGCGTTAAACACCCAAAAGGGTAGTATTTTGGGCGTTAAACACCAGAATGGATACCATTCTGGGCGTTTAAGGCCAGGAGGACACAAGAGGGAAGATTTTGTTTTCAATTCAAATCTTTTACAAATTTTCATAATTTTTCAAAATCAAATCTTTTTCAAATCATATCTTTTCAATCATATCTTTTCAAAATCAATTTCTTTCCATTTTATATTTTTTTACTATTTTCGAAAATCCTTGCTACAATTAATGATTTAATTTAAAATTTTCAAGTTGTTACTTGCCTATTAAGAAAGGATCAAATTTTAAATTCTAGAATAATATCTTCTAATTTCTTGTTAGTCAAGTAATCAACTTTAATTTTAAAACTTTCTTTTTTTCATTTGATTTTCAATCATATCTCCTCCATCACATCTTTTTCAAAATAATTTTCAATCATATCTTTTTGATTTCTAATTTTAAAATCTTTTTCAAAATTACTTAACTACTTTCTCAACATTAATTTTCGAAGATCATCAATCAATTTTTCAAAATTTCTTTTAATTATTTCAAAATCTTTTTAATTTGTTTTCAAAAATTCTTCCCCCCATTCTCACATTTTTCTATTTAAGGGACTAGCACTCTTCCTCAATGTGCAATTCGGACTCCCTCTCTCTATAAGTTCGAATTCTCTCCTCTCTACCTCCTCCTTCTATTCTTCTTTTCCTCTGACATCTCAAGGAATCTCTATACTGTAACATAGAGGATTCCATACTTTCTTCTTCTCTCTCTTTTATATGAGCAGGGGTAAAGACAAAGACATTCTTGTTGAGGCTGATCCTGAACCTGAAAGGACCTTGAAGAGAAAGCTAAGAGAAGCTAAAGTACAACTCTCTGTAGAGGACCTAACAGAGCTTTTCAAACAATAAGAAGCCATGGCAGCTGAAAACAACAACAATGCCAACAATGCAAGGAAGGTGCTTGGTGACTTTACTGCACCTACTCCCGACTTCTATGGAAGAAGCATCTCTATCCCTGCCATTGGAGCAAACAACTTTGAGCTTAAGCCTCAATTAGTTTCTCTAATGCAACAGAATTGCAAGTTTCATGGACTTTCATTAGAAGATCCTCATCAGTTCTTAGTTGAATTCTTGCAAATCTGTGATACTGTTAAGACCAATGGGGTTGACCCAGAGGTCTACAGACTTATGCTCTTCCCTTTTGCTGTAAGAGACAGAGCTAGGAAATAGTTGGATTCACAACCTAAGGAAAGCCTGAACTCTTGGAAAAAGCTAGTCAATGCCTTATTGGCAAAGTTCTTTCCACCTCAAAAATTGAGTAAGCTTGATGAGAGGATATTTTATATGCTTTTTGGGGTTAATTTCATATAGTTTTGAGTATGTTCTAGTTAGTTTTTAGTCTATTTTCATTAGTTTTTAGGAAAAATTCATATTTCTGGACTTTACTATGAGTTGTGTGTTTTTCGGTAATTTCAGGTATTTTTCTGGCTGAAATTGAAGGAGCTGAGCAAAAATCGGATTCAGGCTGAAAAAGGACTGCTGATGTTGTTGGATTCTGACCTCCCTGCACTCAAAGTGGATTTTCTGGAGCTACAAAACTCGAAATGGCGTGCTTCCAATTGCGTTGGAAAGTAGACATCCAGGGCTTTCCAGAATTATATAATAGTCCATACTTTGCACAAGGATAGATGACGTAAACTGGCGTTCAACGCCAGTTCTCTGCCCAATTCTGGCGTCCAGCGCCAGAAAAGGATCAAAAGCTGGAGTTGAACGCCCAAACTGGCACAAAAACTGGCGTTCAACTCCACAAATGGCCTCTGCACGTGAATTTCTTAAATCTCAGCCCCAGCACACACCAAGTGGGCCCCAGAAGTGGATCTCTGCATCATCCATCATAGTTTACTCATTTTTTGTAAACCTAGGCTACTAGTTTAGTATTTAAACAACTTTTAGAGACTTATTTTGTATCTCTCATGAAATTTTAGATCTAAACTTTGTACTCTTTGACGGCATGAGTCTCTAAACTCCATTGTTGGGGGTGACGAGCTCTGCTGTGTCTCGATGAATTAATGCAAGTATTTCTGTTTTCTATTCAAACACACTTGTTCCTATCTAAGATGTTCATTCGCGCTTAACTGTAATGAAGGTGATGATTTGTGACTCTCATCAGCATTCTCAACCCATGAACGTGTGCCTGACAACCACCTCCGTTCTATATCAGATTGAATGAGTATCTCTTAGATCTCTTAATCAGAATCTTCGTGGTATAAGCTAGAATTGAGGGCGGCATTCATGAGAATCCGGAAAGTCTAAACCTTGTCTGTGGTATTCCGAGTAGGATTCAAAGATTGAATGACTGTGACGAGCTTCAAACTCCTGAAGGCTGGGCGTTAGTGACAAACGCAAAGGAATCAAGGGATTCTATTCCAACCGGATCGAGAACCAACCGGTGATTAGCCATGCTGTGACAGAGCGCGTGAGCGTAGTTTTCACTGGAAGGATGGAAGGTAGCCATTGACAACGGTGATCCACCAATACACAGCTTGCCATAGGAGGACGTGCGTGCGTGAACAAGAAGACAGAGGAATGCAGAGATTCAGAAGACAAAGCATCTCCAAAACTCCAACATATTCTCCATTACTGCATAACAAGTAACCTTTAATCCATGCTCTCTTGTTTATTTACAATTCAACTGATAAACATAATTGACTTCCTGACTAAGATTTACAAGATAACCATAGATTGCTTCAAACCAACAATCTCCGTGGGATTCGACCCTTACTCACGTGAGGTATTACTTGGACGACCCAGTGCACTTGCTGGTCAGTGGTACGAGTTGTGAAAAGTGTGATTCACAATTTGTGCACCAAGTTTTTGGCGCCGTTGCCGGGGATTGTTCGTGTTTGGACAACTAACGGTTTATTTTGTTGCTTAGATTAGGAAAAATTTCTCTTTTTTTTTTGTTTAGAGTCTCTTATTATTGTCATGTTAAAATTTTAGAATCCTTATTTTCTTTTTAAAAATCTTTTTCAAAAAAATAATTTTTCTACTAAATTATGTGCCAAATTTTAAGTTTGGTGTTCGTCCTTCATGTTCTTGTGTTCTTGTGAGTCTTCAAAGTGTTCTTGAGTTTTTCTCGTGTCTTGATCTTAAAATTTTTAAGTTTGGTGTTCCTTGGTGTTTTCCCTCCAAAATTCTCGAAAATAAGGAGCATTAGATCTAAAAATTTTAAATCTTGTGCTATCTTATTGTTTTTCTCTTTCCTCTTAAAAATAAAAAATTTCTTTTCTCTCTATTTTAAAAACAATTTTTCGAAATATATTTCTAAAAATTCAGATTTTTATTTCAAAATTTAAAACTTTTTTTTTCAAAATCATCATATCCTTTTCAAAACTTCCTAACCACTTTCTCTCTCCTCAGTTTTTCGAAAATCTTCACTCAATTTTTATTTATTTTATTTTATTTTCGAAATAAATATATAAATAAATAAATAAAAATATTTTTTCTATTTTACATCATCTCCCTTTCTCCATCATGGACCTAAGCGGAAATGAACAGTCTAGGAGGACTCTGGGGTCATATTCTAACCCCTCTACTGCTTCATATGGGAGTAGTATCTGCATACCCTCCATTGGACTCAGTAGCTTTGAGTTGAATCCTCAGCTCATTATCATGGTGCAGCAAAGTTGCCAGTATTCCGGTCTTCCACAGGAAGAACCTATAGAGTTTCTGGCACAGTTTCTACAGATTGCTGACACAGTACATGATAAAGAAATAGATCAGGATGTCTACAGACTATTACTGTTTCCATTTGCTGTAAAAGATCAAGCTAAGAGGTGGTTGAATAACCAACCTAAGGCCAGCATAAAGACATGGAAACAGCTGACATAAAAATTCCTGAATCAGTACTTTCCCCCAAAATGGATGACACAACTAAGGCTGGACATTCAAGGCCTTAAACAAGGAGATAATGAATCTCTTTATGATGCCTGGGAAAGATACAGAGAGATGCTACGAAAATGCCCCTCTGAAATGTTTTCAGAGTGGGTTCAGTTAGACATCTTCTATTATGGGCTTGCAGAAGGAGCTCAGATGTCTCTTGATTACTCAGCTGGTGGATCTATCCACATGAGAAAGACAATTGAAGAGGATCAAGAGCTCATTGATACAGTTGCCAGGAATCAGCATCTGTACCTAAGCAATGACTCTTCCATGAAAGAAGAGGTTAAGACAGCAACTGCTGAACTCAGTCCTGTAAAACAAGCTGCTGAATTCAATCAGTAATTGGACTTTCTAACAAAGCAGTTAGCCGAATTCAAAGAAAGGTTACAAGAGACAAGGATGGCTAATATACATATGGACGAACAGTTTAAGCAAACAAAGCAGCAGCTGTCAAGGCAAATAGCAGAAGAATGCCAAGCAGTGCAACTAAAAAGTGGGAAAACATTAAATACCCCACCTCAAGGAAGCAAAAAGCTAAGAAATGAGCAAACCACCTAAAATTCACCTGAGGACAGTAAGAGCCTAGGGAAAAGTAATTCTGGAACTAAAACGCCAGAAAATGGGTGGAAGGCTGGCGCTGAACGCCCAGACCATGCTCAGGACTGGCGTTCAACGCCAGAAACAAGGCAGGACTGGCGTTCAACGCCAGAAATGGGCAAGGATCTGGCGTTGAACGCCCAAAATGGGCACAGTTCTGGCGTTTAAACACCAGGAGCAGACAAGGAGTTGGCGTCTAACGTCACTCCAGTTTCTAACTCTGGCACTCAATTGCCAGTGAGGGATCAGACACACACAAATGCTGATAACAACCCCTCTAAAAAAGCTTCTTCAACCACTTCTGTAGGCAATAAACCTGCAGCAACTAAGGTTGAAGAATATAAAGCCAAGATACCTTATCCTTAAAAACTCCGGAAAGAGGAGCAGGATAAGCAATTTGCTCGCTTTGCAGATTATCTCAGGACTCTTGAAATAAAGATTCCATTTGCAGAAGCACTTGAGCAAATACCTTCTTATGCCAATTTCATGAAAGAAATCTTGAGTCATAAGAAGGATTGGAGAGAAACAGAAAGAGTTCTCCTCACTGAAGAATGCAGTGCAGTCATTCTGAAAAGCTTTCCTGAAAAGCTTAAAGACCCTGGGAGCTTTCTGATACCATGCATATTAGACGATAATTGTACCAAGACAGCTTTATGCAATCTTGGGACAAGCATCAACCTAATACCTGCATCCACTATCAGAAAGCTTGGCTTAACTGAAGAAGTTAAACCAACCCGGATATGTCTCCAACTTGCTGATGGTTCTACTAAATACCCATCAGGCGTGATTGAAGACATGATTGTCAGAGTTGGGCCATTCGCCTTTCCCACTGACTTTGTTGTGCTGGAGATGGAGGAGCACAAAAGTGCTACTCTCATTCTAGGAAGACCCTTCCTAGCAACTGGACGATCCCTCATTGACGTCCAACAGGGGGAAATAACCCTGAGAGTCAATGATGATGAGTTCAAGCTGAACGCTGTCAAAGCCATGCAGCATCCAGACACATCAAAAGACTGCATAAAAGTTGATCTTATTGACTCTTTGGTAGAAGAGATCAACATGGCTGAAAGTCTTGAATCAGAGTTAAAAAACATCTTTAAAGATGTTCAGCCTGATTTAGAGGATTCAGAGGACATGAAAGAGCCTCTGAAATTTCTTCTGGAAGAGGAGAAACCTCCTAAACCCGAGCTCAAGCCATTACCACCATCCTTGAAATAAGCTTTTCTGGGAGAAGGTGACACTTTTCCAGTGATCATAAGCTCTGCTTTAAATTCACAGGAAGAGGAGGCACTTATTCAGGTGCTAAGGACACACAAGACAGCTCTTGGGTGGTCCATAGGTGACCTTAAGGGCATAAGCCCAGCTAGATGCATGTACAAAATCTTATTGGAGGATAATGCCAAACCAGTGGTTCAACCACAGAGGCGGCTAAATCCAGCCATGAAAGAAGTAGTGCAGAAAGAGGTCACCAAACTACTAGAGGCTGGGATTATTTATCCTATTTTTGATAGCCCCTGGGTGAGCCCTGTCCAAGTCGTCCCAAAAAAGGGAGGCATGACAGTGATTCATAATGAAAAAAATGAACTGGTTCCTACAAGAACAGTTACAGGGTGGCGCATGTGTATTGACTATAGAAGGCTCAATACAGCCACCAGAAAGGATCATTTTCCTTTACCATTCATAGACCAGATGCTAGAAAGACTAGCAGGTCATGATTATTACTGCTTTTTGGATGGCTACTCAGGCTATAACCAGATTGCAGTAGATCCCCAGGATCAAGAGAAAACAACATTCACATGTCCATCCGGAGTGTTTGCTTATAGAAGGATGCCATTTGGGCTATGTAACGCGCCTACAACCTTCCAGAGATGCATGATCTCTATTTTCTCTGATATGGTGGAAAAATTTCTGGAAGTCTTCATGGATGACTTCTCAGTATATGGAGACTCATTCAGCTCCTGTCTTGATCACCTGAAACTTGTTCTGAAAAGATGCCAAGAGACCAACCTAGTTTTAAACTGGGAAAAGTGTCACTTCATGGTGACTGAAGGAATTGTCCTTGGGCATAAAATCTCAAACAAGGGAATAGAGGTGGATCAAGCAAAAATAGAGGTAATTGAAAAATTACCACCACCTGCCAATGTTAAGGCAATCAAAAGCTTTCTGGGGCATGCAGGATTCTATAGGCGGTTTATAAAGGATTTTTCAAAAATCGCAAAACCTCTAAGCAATCTGCTAGCTGCTGACACGCCATTTGTGTTTGACACAGAGTGCCTGCAGGCGTTTGAAACGCTGAAAGCTAAGCTGGTCACAGCACCAGTCATTTCTGTACCAGACTGGACGTTACCATTTGAGCTAATGTGTGATGCCAGTGATCATGCCATTGGTGCAGTATTGGGACAGAGGCATGACAAGCTTCTGCATGTCATTTATTATGCCAGTCGCGTTCTAAATGATGCCCAGAAAAATTACACAACCACAGAAAAAGAATTATTTGCAGTGGTTTACGCCATTGACAAGTTCAGATCATACTTAGTAGGATTAAAAGTGATTGTGTATACTGACCATGCTGCTCTTAAATATCTACTCACAAAGCAGGATTCAAAACCCAGGCTCATCAGATGGGTATTGCTTCTGCAAGAGTTTGATATAGAAATAAGAGACAGAAAAGGGACAGAGAACCAAGTGGCTGATCATCTGTCCCGGATAGAGCCAGTGGAAGGGACGTCCCTCCCCTTTCTTGAGATCTCTGAGACGTTTCCTGATGAGCATTTATTTGCCATTTAGGAAGCACCATGGTTTGCCGATATTGCAAACTATAAAGCTGCAAGGTTCATACCCAAGGAGTACAACAGGATACAAAAGAAGAAATTAATTACTGATGTAAAGTATTACTTGTGGGATGAACCCTATCTCTTTAAGAGATGTGCAGACGGAATAATCCGTAGGTGTGTGCCTAGAGAAGAGGCACAGAGGATCCTATGGCATTGCCATGGATCTCAATATGGAGGCCATTTCGGAGGTGAGCGAACAGCCACCAAGGTCCTCCAATGTGGCTTCTATTGGCCCACACTCTATAAAGATTCCCGAGAGTTTGTACGTAACTGTGACAGTTGCCAAAGAGCTGGTAATCTGCCTCATGGTTACGCCATGCCTCAACAAGGAATCTTGGAAATTGAGTTGTTTGACGTATGGGGAATTGACTTCATGGGACCTTTCCCACCATCATACTCAAACACTTATATTCTGGTGGCAGTTGACTATGTATCAAAATGGGTTGAGGCTATTGCCACACCCACCAATGATACTAAAACAGTGCTGAAGTTCCTTCAGAAACACATCTTTAGCAGGTTTGGTGTCCCTAGAGTACTAATCAGTGATGGGGGCACTCACTTCTGCAATAAACAGCTTTACTCTGCCATGGTTTGGTATGGAATTCGCCACAAGGTGGCCACTCCATATCATCCACAAACCAATGGGCAAGCTAAAGTCTCTAATAGAGAATTAAAGAGAATCCTAGAACGGACAGTAAATACCCGTAGAAAGGATTGGGCACGGAGCTTGGATGATGCTCTGTGGGCTTACAGGACAGCATTCAAGACCCCTATAGGTACCTCTCCATACCAACTCCTGTATGGTAAGACATGTCACCTGCCCGTGGAACTAGAACATAAGGCCTACTGGGCAACCAGATTCCTAAACTTTGATGCCAAACTAGCAGGAGAAAAATGATTGCTCCAGCTAAATGAGCTAGAGGAATTCAGATTAACAGCTTTCGAAAATGCCAAGCTTTATAAAGAAAAATAAAAAAAGTGGCATGACAGAAAGCTGTCATCTAGAATGTTTGAACCAGGACAGAAGGTTCTGTTGTTTAACTCTAGACTCAGGCTATTCCCCGGGAAACTGAAATCCCGGTGGAGGGGACCATACGTGATTACAAGTGTATCACCATATGGTTATGTGGAGCTTCAAGATATTGATTCTGATAAGAAGTTCATTGTCAATGGACAGAGAATCAAGCATTATCTTGAAGGCAACATTGAGCAAGAATGCTCAAGGCTGAAGCTAGATTAAAAGCTCAGCAAGGTCCAGCTAAAGACAATAAAGAAGCGCTTGCTGGGAGGCAACCCAGCCATGGGGCAACAATCCTCTAAGAATTTTGCCCTATTTTTATTTTTATTTTCATTTGTTTATATAAAGTTCACTGACACTACAGTGAGGAATCATTTACAGAAGACCTCAGCACTCAAAACAGAGAAAAAGAGCTCACTGGCAAGAAAACGCCAGTAATGGTAGCAATCTGGGCGTTCAACGCCAGAAAAGGGCACCCACTGGGCGTTGAACGCCCAGGAGAGCAGCAATTGGGCGCTGAACGCCCAAAACAGGCAGTGTTTGGACGTTCAAACGCCAGGAAGGCAGGGAGGAGCCAAATTCATTTTTTTCCGCACGTTTTTTCCATTCTAATTTCAAATTTGATGTTTCAATGCATGATTTTACATTAACATGTCAAGAACCCTGATTTCTAAACTCCATAATTTCTAAAAACCCTACCACTAAAAATATCAAATGTATTTTAATCCATAAGCACCAGGCATCTTTGCAAATTCAATCCAACTCTTTTCAAAATTTTTTTTTACAAATCTATCTTTTTCAACTCATCAATATCTTTTTCAAAACCTCCACTTTATCTTTTTCAAAAAATTAAATCTATCTTTCTCAAAAATCTTTCATATCCTCTCAATTTTAAACTATATCTTCTTTTATCATATCTTCTATCTTATCTTTTCCAAATAAATCTTTTTATCATATCTTTATCTCTTTTTTCGAAAACCCACCCCCCCTTATAAATTTGAGTTCGGCCTCCCTCCTCCCCCATCAACAATTGCCCCTAGCTCTCCTTCTATCCCTCTCCTTTCTCTTCTTTTACTTGAGGACAAGCAAACCTCTAAGTTTGGTGTGTTTATCCGCAATCACTAAGATCATGGCCCCCAAAGGAAAACAACCCACTCCAAGAGGCAAGAAAGAGAGCGTTCCAAAACCACTTTGGAATCAAGGGAAGTTCTTATCTAAAGAACATTCGGACCATTATAACAAAATAATGGGTCTGAGATCAGTGATCCCGGAAGTTAGATTCGATCTAAAAGAAGATGAATACCTAGAGATCCAGGAGCAAATTCGAATCAGGAGCTGGGAAGTCCTAGCTAATCCTGAAACAAAAGTGGGAAGGAACATGGTCCAGGAGTTCTATGCTAATATGTGGCAAACTGACAAGCAGAAACTATCTGGGACTGCTCTCTATGACTATCGGACCATGGTCAGAGGAAAGATTGTTCATACCCACCCTGACAGGATCAGGGAGATCTTAAAGCTACCTCAGCTGAAGGATGATTCAGACTCCTTCAACAGGAGGATGATGAGAGCAGACAAGGGCCTGGATAAGATTCTAGAGGACATATGTATCCCTGGAGCCAGGTGGACCACCAACACAAAGGGTGTCCCAAATCAACTCAAGAGAGAGGATCTCAAACCAGTCGCCAGAGGATGGCTAGACTTCATTGGGCATTCTCTGTTGCCTACTAGCAACCGTTCTGAAGTCACAGTTAAAAGAGCAGTGATGATCCATTGCATCATGATGGGAAAGGAAGTGGAGGTTCATCAGCTAATTTCAGCTGAACTCTACAAAATTGCTAACAAAAATTCTAAAGAGGCCAGGTTGGCTTATCCAAGCGTGATTTCTCTGCTCTGCAAGGACGCTGGAGTAAGGATGGGAATAACTGAGTATATCTCAGTTGAGAAGCCAATCACCAAAGCATCAATGGAAAAACAACAAGCACAGGATGATCCATCAAGAAGAGAGCACAGGAATTCCTCCCAGAGATCCCTCAATCTGAATACTGGGAGTATCTTGAGACGTCTGTTACCAAGATACAGGAAGCTATGGAGCAAATAATAAAAGAACAGAAGGAACACAGTCAAATGCTGACCTATATGTTTAAAGAACAAGAGGAGCAAGGGCGTGACTTAAGGGAATTGAAGTGCCAAAAGTCTTCTCTTGTAGGACCAAGCACCCCAAGGATCAGAGGAACCCCCGTTCCCCCAGAATAAAGGTTGTTAATTTCCAATTTCTGCCTTAACTCTGTGACAGTGTCCTTATAGAAGTTTACCTTAGGAGTCATATAGTAGTAATTAGTATCTATTTTGATTTTATCTCCAATTAAGCTATAGTTTATTTTTCTCATCATCAGCAAACATGAATAAAGTAGTAGATCTTTTGAATAAGAGGCAATAAAATTTCGAGTTTTAATAAGAGAAATTCTAATTAGTTAAATGTGGTGGCAATGCTTTCTGTCTTCTGAATGAATGCTTGAACAATGCATATGTCTTTTGAATTTGTTGTTTAAGACTGTTAAATATGTTGGCTCTTGAAAGAATGATGAACATGAGACATGTTATTGATAATCTGAAAAATCATAAAAATGATTCTTGAAGCAAGAAAAAGCAACAAAGAACAAAGCTTACAGAAAAAAAAATATATATATAGGCAAAAAAAAAAAAGAAAAAAAAATTAGAAAGAAAAAGAAAAAGCAAGCAGAAAAAGCCAAAAGCTCTTAAAACCAAGAGGCAAGAGCGAAAAGCCAATAACCCTTAAAACCAAAAGGCAAGGGCAAATAAAAAGGATCCCAAGGCTTTGAGCATCAGTGGATAGGAGGATCTAAAGGAATAAAATCCTGGTTTAAGCGGCTAAACCAAGCTGTCCCTAACCATGTGCTTGTGGCGTGAAGGTGTCAAGTGAAAACTTGAGACTGAGCGGTTAAAGTCAAGGTCCAAGGCAAAAAGAAGAGTGTGCTTAAGAACTCTGGACACCTCTAATTGGGGACTTTAGCAAAGCTGAGTCACAATCTGAAAAGGTTCACCCAGTTATGTGTCTATGGCATTTATGTATCCGGTGGTAATACTGGAAAAACAAAGTGCTTAGGGCCATGGCCAAGACTCGTAAAATAGATGTGTTCAAGAATCATCAGACTGAAATAGGAGAATCAATAACACTATCTGAATTCTAAGTTCCTATAGATGCCAATCACTCTGAGCTTCAATGGATAAAGTGAGATGCCAAAACTGTTCAGAAGTAAAAAGCTACTAGTCCCGCTCATCTAATTAAAATCTGAGCTTCACTCAAAAACTCTGAGATATTATTGCTTCTCAACCTATTAGTCTTCTATTTTATTTGTCTAGTTGCTTGAGGACAAGCAACAGTTTAAGTTTGATGTTGTGATGAGCGGATATTTTATATGCTTTTTGGGGTTAATTTCATATAGTTTTGAGTATGTTCTAGTTAGTTTTTAGTCTATTTTCATTAGTTTTTAGGAAAAATTCATATTTCTGGACTTTACTATGAGTTGTGTGTTTTTCTGTAATTTCAGGTATTTTTCTGGCTGAAATTGAAGGAGCTGAGCAAAAATATGATTCAGGCTGAAAAAGGACTGCTGATGCTGTTGGATTCTGACCTCCCTGCACTCAAAGTGGATTTTCTGGAGCTACAGAACTCGAAATGGCATGCTTCCAATTGCGTTGGAAAGTAGATATCCAGGGCTTTCCAGCAATATATAATAGTTCATACTTGCACAAGGATAGACGACGTAAACTGGCGTTCAACGCCAGTTCTCTGCCCAATTCTGGCGTCCAGCGCCAGAAAAGGATCAAAAGCTGGAGTTGAACGCCCAAACTGGCACAAAAACTGGCGTTCAACTCCACAAATTGCCTCTGCACGTGAATTGCTTAAATCTCAGCCCCAGCACACACCAAGTGGGCTCCAGAAGTGGATCTCTGCATCATCCATCATAGTTTACTCATTTTTTGTAAACCTAGGCTACTAGTTTAGTATTTAAACAACTTTTAGAGACTTATTTTGTATCTCTCATGACATTTTAGATCTAAACTTTGTACTCTTTGACGGCATGAGTCTCTAAACTCCATTGTTGGGGGTGAGGAGCTCTGCTGTGTCTCGATGAATTAATGCAAGTATTTCTATTTTCTATTCAAACACGCTTGTTCCTTTCTAAGATGTTCATTCGCGCTTAACTGTAATGAAGGTGATGATTCGTGACACTCATCACCATTCTCAACCCATGAACGTGTGCCTGACAACCACCTCCGTTCTATATCAGATTGAATGAGTATCTCTTAGATCTCTTAATCAGAATCTTCGTGGTATAAGCTAGAATTGAGGGCGGCATTCATGAGAATCCGGAAAGTCTAAACCTTGTCTGTGGTATTCCGAGTAGGATTCAAGGATTGAATGACTGTGACGAGCTTCAAACTCCTGAAGGCTGGGCGTTAGTGACAAACGCAAAGGAATCAAGGGATTCTATTCCAACCGGATCGAGAACCAACCGGTGATTAGCCGTGCTGTGACAGAGTGCGTGAGCGTAGTTTTCACTGGAAGGATGGAAGGTAGCCATTGACAACGGTGATCCACTAACTCACAGCTTGCCATAGGAGGACGTGCATGCGTGAACAAGAAGACAGAGGAAAGCAGAGATTCAGAAGACAAAGCATCTCCAAAACTCCAACATATTCTCCATTACTGCATAACAAGTAACCTTTAATCCATGCTCTCTTGTTTATTTGCAATTCAACTGATAAACATAATTGACTTCCTGACTAAGATTTACAAGATAACCATAGATTGCTTCAAACCAACAATCTCCGTGGGATTCGACCCTTACTCACGTGAGGTATTACTTGGACGATCCAGTGCACTTGCTGGTCAGTGGTACGAGTTGTGAAAAGTGTGATTCACAATTTGTGCACCAAAGCTTAGAGTGGAAGTCCAAACCTTCAGATAGAAGAAAGGTGAATCACTCTATGAAGCTTGGGAAAGATACAAGCAATTGATCAAAAGGTGTCCTTCTGACATGCTTTCAGAGTGGAGCATCATAGGTATCTTCTATGATGGTCTGTCTGAACTGTCCAAGATGTCATTTTTGATAGCTCTGCTGGAGGATCTCTTCATCTGAAGAAGACGCCTGTAGAAGCTCAGGAACTCATTGAAATGGTCGCAAATAACCAATTCATGTACACTTCTGAAAGGAATCCTGTGAATAATGGGACGAATCAGAAGAAAGGAGTTCTTGAGATTGACACTCTGAATGCCATATTGGCTCAAAATAAAATATTGACTCAGCAAGTCAATATGATTTCTCAGAGTCTGTCTAGAATGGAAGCAGCAACAGGCAGTACCAAAGAAGCTTCATTTGAAAAAGAAGCTTATGATCCTGAGAACCCAGCAATGGAATAGGTAAATTACATGGGAGAATCCTATGGAAACACCTATAATTCTTCATGGAGAAATCATCCAAATCTCTCATGAAAGGACCAACAGAGGCCTCAATAAGGCTTTAACAACAGTAATGGTGGAAGAAATAGGTTTAGCAATAGCAAGCCTTTTTCATCATCTTCTCAGCAACAGACAGAGAATTCTAAGCAGAGCCATTCTAACTTAGCAACCATAGTCTCTGATCTAATTAAAATCACTCAAAGTTTCATGACTGAAACAAGATCCTCCATTAGAAATTTGGAGGCACAAGTGGGTCAGCTAAGTAAGAAAGTTACTGAACTCCCTCCTAGTACTCTCCTAAGCAATACAGAAGAGAACCCAAAGAGAGAATGCAAGGCCATAAACACATCCCACATGGCCGAATGTATAGAAGAGGGAAAGGCAGTGATTTCTACTGAGGAAGACCTCAATGGGCGTCCACTGGCCTCCTTGGAGTTCCCTAATGAGGAACCATGGGAATCTGAGGCTCACACTGAGACCATAGAGATTCCATTGAATTTACTTCTGCCATTCATGAGCTCTGATGAGTATTCTTCCTCTGAAGAGGATGAAGATGTTACTGAAGAGCAAGTTGCTAAGTACCTTGGAGCAATCGTGAAGTTAAATTCCAAGTTATTTGGTAATGAGACTTGGGAGAATGAACCCCCTTGCTCACCAAAGAACTGGATGACTTGACTAGGCAGAGATTACCTCAAAAGAGACAGGATCCTGGAAAGTTCTCAATACCTTGTACCATAGGCACCATGACCTTTGAGAAGGCACTGTGTGACCTAGGGTCAAGCATAAACCTCATGCCTCTCTCTGTAATGGAGAAGCTAGGGATCCTTGAGGTACAAGCTGCCAGAATCTCACTAGAGATGGCAGACAATTCAAGGAAACAGGCTTATAGACTTGTAGAGGATGTCTTGGTAAAGGTTGAAGACCACTACATCCCTGTTGATTTCATAATCCTAGACACTGGGAAGTGTATGGATGAATCCATCATCCTTGGCAGACCCTTCCTAGCCACAGCAAAAGCTGTGATTGATGTTGATAGAGGAGAATTGGTCCTTCAAGTGAATGAGGACTCCCTTGTGTTTAAGGCTCAAGGATCTCCCTCTGTAACCATGGAGAGGAAGCATGAAAAGCTTCTCTCAATGCAGAGTCAAACAGAGCCCCCACATTCAAACTCTAAGTTTGGTGTTGGGAGGCCATCATCATGTTCTGAGTATCTGTAAGGCTCCATAAGAGCCCACTGTCAAGCTATTGACATTAAAGAAGCGCTTGTTGGGAGGCAACCCAATTTTATTATATCTACTTATTTTCCATTGTTATTTTATGTTTTCTGTAGGTTAATGATCATGTGAAGTCACAAAAATAACTGAAAAAGTAAAAATAAAATGAAAAACAGTATTAAAAATAGCACACCATGGAAGAGAAGCTTATTGGCGTTTAAACGCCAGTAAGGGTAGCAGAATGGGCGTTAAACGCCCAGTCTGGCACCATTCTGGGCATTTAACGCCAGAAATGGGCACTAGACTGGCGTTTAACGCCAGAAAAGGGCACAGAGCTAGCGTTAAATGCAAGAAAGGGGAGAAAAGCTGGCATTAAACGCCAGAAATGGGCAGCAACCTGGCGTTTAACGCCAGGATTGGCAAGCAAGGGGCGTTTGCACGCCAACATGGTGCAGGGATGCGAAATCCTTGACACCTCAGGATCTGTAGACCCCACAGGATCCCCACATACCTCATCTCTCTCTCTCTCTTTCTCTCTCTCTCTCTCTCTCTTCTTCACACCATTCCATAACACCCTTCCTCAAATACCCTCCACCAATCACCTCAATACCTCTTCCCTAAATACCCTTCACCTATCAAATCCTACCCTCTCCTCTGTAATCTCTTCACCAATCCACATCCATCCATCATAAAACCCCACCTACCTCACCATTCAAATTCAAACCACTTTCTCTCCCAAACCCACCCATACATGGCCGAACCCTACCCCTCTCTCCACTCCTATATAAACCCATCTTCACTCCTTCATTTTCACACATCATACACACTACTAATCCCCTTGGTCAAACCATAAAACCCCCTCCATCTCTTCCATTTTCTTCTTCTACTCTTTTCTTTCTTCTTTTCCTCGAGGACGAGCAAACCTTCTAAGTTTGGTGTGGTAAAAGCTAAAGCTCTTTGTTTTTCTATAACCATTTATGGCATCTAAGTCCGGAGAAACCTCTAGAAAGAGGAAAGGAAAGGCAAAAGCTTCCACCTCTGAGTCATGGGAGATAGAGAGATTCATCTCAAGGGTGCATCAAGACCACTTCTATGAAGTTGTGGCCAAGAAAAAGGTGATCCCCGAGGTCCCTTTCAAGCTCAAAAAGGGTGAATATCCAGAGATCCGACATGAGATTCGAAGAAGAGGTTGGGAAATTCTCACCAGCCCCATTCAACAAGTCGGGATCTTAATGGTTTAAGAGTTCTATGCCAATGCATGGATCACCAAGAACCATGATCAAAGTGTGAACCCGGACCCTAAGAATTGGCTTACAATAGTTCGGGGGAAATGCTTAGATTTCAGTCTAGAAAATGTAAGGTTGGCATTCAACTTGCCCATGATGCAAGGAGATGCACATCCCTACACTAGAAGTGTCAACTTTGATCAAAGGTTGGACCAAGTCCTCATAGACATTTGTGAAGAGGGCGCTTAATAGAAGAGAGATTCAAGAGGGAAGTCGGTTCAACTAAGAAAGCATGACCTCAAGCCTGTGGCTAGGGGATAGTAGGAGTTTATCCAACGCTCAATCATTCCCACTAGCAACCGGTCTAAAGTTACTATAGACCGGGCCATCATGATCCATAGCATCATGATTGGAGAGGAAGTACAAGTTCATGAGGTTATATCTCTAGAACTCTACAAGGTGGCAGACAAGTCCTCTACTTTGGCAAGGTTAGCCTTCCCTCATCTCATTTGTCACCTCTGCAATTTAGCTGGAATTGACATAGAGGAAGACATCCTCATTGATGAGGACAAGCCCATCACTAAGAAAAGGATGGAGCAAACAAGAGATCCCACTCATGGGCAAGAGCATGAGGAAATTCCTCATCATGAAATCCCTGAGATGCCTCAAGGGATGCATTTTCCTCCACAAAACTATTGGGAGCAAATCAACACATCCCTAGGAGAATTAAGTTCCAACATGGGACAACTAAGGGTGGAGCACCAAGAGAATTCCATCCTCCTCCATGGAATTAGAGAAGACTAAAGAATCATGAGGGAGGAGCAACAAAGGCAAGGAAGAGACATTGAGGAGCTCAAGCACTCCATAAGATCTTGAAGAGGAAGAACAAGCCGCCATCACTAAGGTGGACCCGTTCTTTAATCTCCTTGTTCTTTATTTTCTGTTTTTCGAATTTTTATGCTTTATGTTTATCTATGTTTGTGTCTTTATTACATGGTCATTAGTGTCTTAGTGTCTATGTCTTAAAGTTATGAATGTCTTATGAATCCATCACCTTTCTTAAATAAAAAGTTTTTTTAATTGCAAAAAGAAAAAGAAGTACATGAATTTCGAATTTTAAAACAGATTAATTATTTTGATGAGGTGGCAATACTTTTTGTTTTCTGAATGAATGCTTGAACAGTGCATATTTTTTTAATTTGTTGTTTAAGAATGTTAAAATTGTTGGCTTTTGAAAGAATGATGGAAAAAGGAGAAATGTTATTGATAATCTGAAAAATCATAAAAATGATTCTTGAAGCAAGAAAAAACAGTGAAAGGCTTGAAGAAAAAAATATATATGCGAAAAAAAAGAGAAAAAAAGAAAAAAAAAAGAGAAGAAAAAGAAAGAAAAGGAAAAAGCAAGCAGAAAAAGCCAATAGCCCGTTAAACCAAAAGGCAAGGGTAAAATAAAAAGGATCCAAGGCTTTGAGCATCAGTAGATAGGAGGGCCCACAGGAATAAAATCCTGGCCTAAGCGGCTAAACCAAGCTGTCTCTAACCATGTGCTTGTGGCGTGAAGGTGTCAAGTGAAAGCTTGAGTCTGAGCGGTTAAAGTCGTGGTCCAAAGCAAAAAGAGTGTGCTTAAGAGCTCTGGACACCTCTAATTGGGGACTCTAGCAAAGCTAAGTCACAATCTGAAAAGGTTCACCCAGTTATGTGTCTGTGGCATTTATGTATCCGGTGGTAATACTGGAAAACAAAATGCTTAGGGTCACGGCCAAGACTCATAAAGTAACTGTGTTTAAGAATCAACATACTGAACTAGGAGAATCAATAACATTATCTGAATTCTGAGTTCCTATAGATAACAATCATTCTGAACTTCAAGGGATAAAGTGAGATGCCAAAACTGTTTAGAAGCAAAAAGCTAATAGCCCCGCTCATCTAATTAAGACTGATCTTCATAGATGTTTTTGGAATTCATTGTATATTCTCTTCTTTTTATCCTACTTTGTTTTTAGTTGCTTGGGGACAAGCAACAATTTAAGTTTGGTGTTGTGATGAGCGGATAATTTATACGCTTTTTGGCATTGTTTTTAGTATGTTTTTAGTATGTTTTAGTTAGTTTTTATTATATTTTTATTAGTTTTTAAATAAAAATCATATTTCTAGACTTTACTATGACTTTGTGTGTTTTTCTTTGATTTCAGGTATTTTTTGGCTGAAATTGAGGGACCTGAGCAAAAATTTGATTCAGAGGCTAAAAAAGGACTGCAGATGCTGTTGGATTCTGACCTCCCTGCACTCGAAGTGAATTTTCTAGAGCTATAAAAGCTCAATTGGCGCGCTCTGAAATGCGTTGAAAAGTAGACATCCTGGGCTTTCCAGAAATAGATTATAGTCCATACTTTGCTCGAGATTTGATTGCCCAAATTGGCGTTCCAAGTTAGCATAGAAATTCTGGCGTCAAAACGCCAGAACTGGCATAAAAGCTGGAGTTAAACGCCCAAAATGGCACAAAAGCTGGCGTTTAACTCCAAGAAAAGTCTCTACACATGAAAGCTTCAATGCTCACCGGAAGAAGATTTCTGCATTAATTACCTATTTCTGTAAACCCTAGGCTACTAGTTCTCTATAACTAGGACCTTTTGCTATTGTATTTTCATACTTTTACATACTTTTGATCTTGGAATACTTTTCATCTTAGGGAGGCTGGCCATTCGGCCATGCCTAGACCTTTTGTTCTTATGTATTTTCAACGGTGGAGTGTCTACACACCATAGATTAAGGTGTGGAGCTCTGCTGTTCTTCATGAATTAATGCAAAGTACTATTATTTTTCTATTCAACTCAAGCCTATTTCTTCTCTAAGATATACACTCGTTCTTCAACCTGAAGAAGGTGATGATCCGTGACACTCATCATCATTCTCACCTATGAGTGCGTATCTCTTAGCCTCCTGGTTCATGACGCATGGTTTCCTCGCCTGACAACCGAGCCTTCCATTCTGTGAGATCAGAGTATTCGTGGTATAGGCTAGAATTAATTGGCAGCATTCTTGAGATCCGGAAAGTCTAAACCTTGTCTGTGGTATTCTGAGTAGGATCTGGAAAGGAATGACTGTGACGAGCTTTAAACTCGCGAGTGTTGGGCGTAGTGACAGACGCAAAAGGATCAATGGATCCTATTCCCACATGATCGAGAACCAACAGCTGATTAGCCGTGCGGTGACAGCGCATTTGGACCATTTTCACTGAGAGGACGGGAGGTAGCCATTGACAACAGTGAAACCCAACATAAGCTTGCCATGGAAATAAGTATGAATGATTGGAAGAAGGCAATAGGAAAGCAGAAGTTTAGGAGGAATAAAGCATCTTCATATGCTTATCTGAAATTCTCACTAATGAATTACATAAGTATCTCTATCTTATTTTATATTTTATTCATCTTTTAATTATCAATTCTCCATAACCATTTGAATCCGCCTGACTGAGATTTACAAGATGACCATAGCTTGCTTCAAGCCGACAATCTCCATGGGATCGACCCTTACTCACGTAAGGTTTATTATTTGGACGACCCAGTGCACTTGCTGGTTAGTTGTGCGGAGTTGTGATAAAGAGTTGAGATTACAATTGTGCATACCAAGTTGTTGGCGCCATTGATGATCACAATTTCGTGCACCAGAGGGTTCATCATTTGGGAGAAAAGGTTCATAATAGAAAGGTGGTTCATCTTGATAAGGGTATGGAGATGGTGTATATTGAGGTGGTTCTTGGGAGTATTGATGTTGGAGTTGTGGTGGCTCTATGTATGATTCATATGGTTGTTGGTACGATGTATATAGACTAGGGTCATATAGAGGTGTTTGGTGGCATAGGGCTTGTGAGTATGGTGGTTGAGGGCTATATTATGAAGGGGTTCATAGGCATATGGTAGTTGTGATTGATAATCACAAAGAGGTCCACCGTAACCATTGGATTGGCATGGATCTTGGAATGGCTCTTGCTCATAGTACATTGATGGAGGTTGTTACCATGAAGATTGATCATATGCTTGAGGCTCCTCCCACCTTTGATTGTTCTATCCTTGATGCATGTTCTCATTATAATTCCTATTTCCTACAACATAGTTAGAACCAAACTCATAGCCAAAGTGATGAGAATTCAAAGTAGGAATAGAAAATAAAAATAAACACTAATAAGAAATAAGCAAACAAAGTCCTAAAACTAGCAAAATCTAGCAAACAAACCAAAAATCAACCTATTCACAATATTAACATATATACAATAACCAATAACAAGCGCACATTTACAATTCCCCGGCAACGGCACCAAAAACTTGATGTATGAAAATCGTCGGTTTAGAATATTTATAAAAAATAATTCCGTCGAAGTATAGATCTAAACCGACAAACAACCCTCCATCAAAGTTTAATTTGTTTATCACAAGTACAAACCCCAATAAAAATAAACCGAAGTATTCAAATCTCAGGTCGTCTCTCAAGGAATTACAGGGAAGTGTGCATATTATTGGTTATGGGGTGTATATTTTTGGGGTTTTGGGTTTGATAAACAAGAAAGTAAATAACAAGAAGGTAAATGAAACTCAAATGGTAAAAAGGGTCTTGGCAATGGTTGATGGTTAAGGATCACTATCCTTGTTACTAACAATAACATGATAATTACAAGGATCATTCCCACTTTGTCATCCCCAAAATTAGAGAAAAGTCAAGTGAGCTTAATTGATCCTAGTCCATAAGTTCTAGCCACTCACTAATTAATTTAGTGAAAACTAGAGTCAATGAAAACAAATTATCAATGACTTGGACATTAGTAACTAAAGGTCACCCAAGCTACCAACCCAAGCCAATAATAGAAAAATCTACACTAAAACCCAACCAAGCATTTTATCAAACACTTGGGAAATGATGAGGAAAAAACGATTCAACACAAATTCACCGGCAAGTGTACCGGGTCGCATCAAGTATTAATAACTCACAAGAGTGAGGTCGATCCCACAGGGATTGATGGATCAAGCAACTTTAATGAGGTGATTAGTCTAGTCAAGCTAACAGTGGTGAATTGAATGAAATTGAAGCAGTAAAAAGTAAATTGCATAATGTAAAGTGCAGAATATAAATTTGCAGAAGCTTAAAGGGCAAGAAAAGTAAATTGAATCAAATGTAAAGGGAATTGGGTGCTGAGAAATTAAAGAAAGCAGTAAATCAGAACTTAGAGCAATTGCAAAAGTTTAAAATTGCATGAAAAGTAAATTCAGATCACAGCAAACTCAAATGTAAAGTTGCAGAAAGTGAAATTGCAGAGAAGGAAATCGTAGCAGAAAAGGAAATTGTAGCAGAGAAGTGTAAGCAATGGAAATTTCATAAAGCTAAATTGAATTCTGAAATGTAGAGAGTGCAGAAAATAAAAGTGTATCAAAGAGAGCTTTCTATTCTATCCTACTCCTACTCCTATTGCTCTCTAGCAGAGCCAGCCTAACCGATCTCCTATGAAATAAAATTGATGCCTTTATATAGGCTTTACAAAATAAAAATGAAATTGAAATTGAAAACAAATTACCATTCAAATGAAATTCCTATTCTAATTGTTTCTTGTGCCTTTGAGTCATGTCCAATGGGCTTTTGTTAGTTTGGCCTTGAATGAGAGTGGATCTGGATGGTGTTGGCTTGGTTCAAGTGGATCAGGATTCATTTGGTGCTCCCAGTGGAGCGCTCAGTGCACTTAGTGAATGCTGCGTTCACTTCTCCCTTGGTGTGCATCCCTTGTGCAAATTTTTCTTCCTGGCGCTCACTTATTGAGCGCTAAGTTGCTTTGTTGAGCGCTGCACCTTGTGTGCTTTTGGGCCTTAAAGATGCCTATCACTTGTGCTTTAACTTCATGCCAAATATAAATTGTTATATATCATTGGAAAGCTCTGAATGTCAGCTTTCCAACGTAACTGGAAGCGCATCAATTGGACATCTGTAGCTCAAGTTATGGTCCTTTGAAGAAGGCATGGTCATGTTGTCAGTGCCAAGTTAACTTAGTGAGTACCCAGTTAACTTAGTGAGCACTCGGACAGCAAAAAGCTTGCTTCCAAGCTGAAAACTCACGAAAACGCTATATTAGTGAGCGTGGCGCTCACTTGGCAATTGAGCGCTGATTGGAGGCCAAAGTTAACGCCAGCTTCTGAGGCCCAAACTTAATGTTCACCCATACTATTATATATTGTTGGAAAGTTTTGGATGTCTACTTTCCAATTCATTTGAGAGCGCATCATTTAAAGCTCTACAGCTCAAGTTATCCTTCTTGGAATGTGAAGAGGTCAGCTGGCCTTACTGCAGGTTGATACTATGTTCATCTTTGCACATTCGGGGTAAGTTTTCTCCCTCAGATTTAGTGTCCACCATGCAGTGCCATATATGCTTAGAAAGCTCTAGATTCCTACTTTCCAATGCCACTAAAATCACCTCATTTGGAGTTTTTTAGCTCAAGTTATTCTTGTTGGAGCATAAAGAGGTCAGGGTTGCAAATCCTCTTTGCTCCTCCTTGAGTCTGTTTCCAACTCTTTTGCTACCTTGGGAGTATGATTCTTCTTTTAGTGCTTTTATTGCTTCTTTTTCTATTATTTCCTACAAAATTTATAAAATCACAAGATCAAAGAAATATACTATTTAAGCACAAAAAGTATTCAATATTTTAGCACTAATTATCAATTTCTTGTATGAAAAAGCATAGAAAAACATGACATGATGACATGTCATCACAACACCAAACTTAAACATTGCTTGTCCCCAAGCAAGAAAAGAATCATGCAATAAAATTGACAATCCAAGGTAAGTAGAATAGCAACTCAATATTCATGGTTGGCTAGTTTTCTATGCATGCTACAATCACAAAAGAAATGTAAATGATTAATGCTTCTATCTAGCTCATTTTATGAAATCTTTTCCTTATATTTCTTCCTTGAAATAAGCTTTTGATTTTCTTATTAGCTTCTCCTTTTGGGTGTTTTGCCCGATGAGTTGATAACAAAGCTACAATTCTAAATGTTTTGTTTTCAAGTATTACCACTTGATACATAAGCACCACAAGCATTTAATTAGAGGACTTCATTAAGCTCATTTGTTTCTTTTCTTTACTCTCTAATCATTGATGCTCAGAGCCTTAAGCTTTGAGGGAGTGCTTTTGCACTTGAGCCTAGCCTTGACTCTAAGTGTTTTGTTTTCAAGCTTTTTGCCTGATACATAAACACCACAAGTACTTAACAATTAAATTGTCATTGGTACTCAGAGCCTTCAGCTTTCTCATTCTTTCCCTTTTGCTATTCTTGTCTTGATTGCATTTGCTTCTTCAAGGTTTTCATGATTTCAAAAATTTGATAAAATGTCCTAGATGAAAACTTCAATTAAATAAAATCTAAGGTAATTGAGCAATAATTAATCATACTAGCCTTCCAAAACTTGTATGCACATGCTAAGTTCTTTTAATTCCTTATTTGTTTATGATCATGATGCTTTATTGCTTAGAACATACAAAATTCAAGTTGGTAGTCATAATACCACAGCAAGATGTTACAAATCAAAATTCAAGCTATGCTTATTCATACCACACATGCATACAGAGAAGATAAAGACAATCATGCTCGTTAAAGTACTGAAAGTAAGTAGGAGGAGAAAGGAGCGTTACCACCTTGTAGTTTATCTTCCTTGTTGTTGTCCTTTTCCTCATATTCTTCTCCCTTCCCATACCAAACTCAGAATGCTTGCTCATCCTCAAGCAACAATTAGAGCAATGGTGATGGGGTCTAGAATGGACCATGAGTGTCTTACACAATAAAATGTTTAGTAGTACATGTGTTTAAGCAAGCAAAATGAATAATAACAGTGAAGGCACAGAGAAACAAAGACATTGTGATTGCAAAAATAAGAGGATGTGCATGATACATTGCATAAAGAATGAGTGGCACACCAAACTTAGTGTGACACTTTCACTTGGAATTGATGCAAGTATCCAGTAAAGATTGGAAGCAAATTTTGTTGCATAGCAACACCAAACTTAGAATGCAATCACATGTCCATTTTATTTGAACTAAAACTAAATAAATGAAATTGTTATATGTTAAGTACAATCACCAAGCCAAGAATCTGTCATGAATAAGGATCTCTTGGTGATGTATTAACAAAAACAGTTAATAAAAGAAAGCATTAAAAACAAGGAAATGACTAAAACAAAGAGAAAACTAAAATTGTCTAACTAAAAGAAAGATAACACTGCAAAGGGTATTATGATTATGCAGACAAGTGGTGTTGCTGAATGAATTGCATAGAAAATAAATGGCACACCAAACTTAGAACCTTAGTGTGACACTTTCATTTTTTTATTTGATGCAATCATTCAGAAGGATTGAAAACAAATTGTTGCAGGGCAACACCAAACTTAGAATGTAATCATATGCCAATTTATTGAAATTTAAACAAAGCAGAGAGAGAAAATAAACAAAGCAAAGGAATGAAATGTTACCTAAGGTTGGGTTGCCTCCCAATAAGCGCTCTTTTAGTGTCATTAGCTTGACATGTTCTTCTTCACTTTCTTCCTCTTCTTCCAGTTTGTTAAGAGGAATGACCTCAAGGGGGAAGAAGATTAAGCTATTGACCCCTATCTTGGTCTCTTCTCAGCAGGCTTCCTTTTGTTAATGGCTTGATTGAGCTTGCTTGCTGGATCAGGGGTAGGATTGGTGCTCTTGTTAGTTGCCTTCACTTCTTGGATATCAGTACTTGGTGGTTGTATGACGGTTGGAGCATTATCTTCATCAAAAGCCTTTTGGATTGGTGGTTCAATGAGCCCTTCATCTATATAATTCTATGCTTCACTTGAGTACGAGCTTCCTTGATTGTCTTCCTCACTTTCTTGTTCCTTTACTTCTTCCTTTACACTCGACATCTGGTTTAATAGCACTTTTAGGGAGGAGGTTTGCTGATCTTCCCAAGATTTCTTCATCTCCTTTTTGTATCTTTCAATCACGGATTCAAGTGCTGAGAATCTTTGGTTCAGGGAAGTTTATGAGGGTTGTGAATGTTCATGTTCCTTTGTCATCTCAAGTGGTTTCTGTAGATATGTAGTCTCGGGTTCAACTATCTCCACAACCTCCTCCTCCATTAAAATTTCACTTGGCACAGGAACCTCTTCATCTTGCTCTTCCACTTCTTCACTCACAGATTGTTCTTTATCCTCAATTCTTGGCACTCCTAAGTTTCTCCTGCTTTGCTTTAAGTGCCCATCCATCTTCTTGAAGAGGATTTCTTTCCAGGATTGTTTGTGTCTTTCCAAGAGTTGTCCTTGACTTTCAATGACTTGGTATCAGCTTTCCAAGGATTCTTTGGACCATTGAAGGTAATCCTCAACTGCTAGTTCAAGAGATGAAGGTTGAGAGTAATTTTGGTGACATGGATGTGTTGTGGTAAAATTGTGTTGAGGGGTGTGGAATGAGTTTTGTGAGTTGTAGGATGAATTTTGTGGTTGGTGGGATGAGTCGTATGGATCTTGGAGGAAACTTTGTCTTGAGACATAATCAAGTGATGAAGAATTTTCAAATGAGAAACTGGGAAGTGAGGGTGGAC
The DNA here is from genome assembly GCF_059453495.1 of Arachis ipaensis. Lineage (NCBI taxonomy): Eukaryota > Viridiplantae > Streptophyta > Magnoliopsida > Fabales > Fabaceae > Arachis > Arachis ipaensis. The sequence goes on from NC_142436.1 coordinate 52,947,475, forward strand.
GATTTTGCATAAATGAATTAAAGGTCTGCTCAAGTGATGATGGCTCTTGATAAATGGAGTATGAACTGTCAATTGCTTTCTGGTTTTGATCCTCCCATCCACAATATGAATCATTGTAGAATTCATCAGGGTGTGGATCATTTTGTGGCATTGAGGAGAAATCTTGCATGAATTCATTGAAAGCATAATCAAGAGATGATGTCTCTTGCTGAATATCATATGGAGCATTAGAATTCCCTTCCCAGCCATAGTTTGTGTTAGTGTCATAACAGTATGATTCACTTTGTGGCTCTGGGAGGAAATTCCTTTCACTTGATTGTTCACACTCTTGTTGATATGCACATACACCATGAGGATAATGACATAAATCATTTTGTGGTTCTGGACAATATCTCATGTGATTTGCTTGATCAATTTGTGGCTCTGGAGCATATCTCCATTGATTGGGTTGCTCAGAATATGTGATTTCTTGGTGATATTCCCATCCATCATTAGGGTAATGACTTGAATCATATTGTGATGGTAGGCAATATCCCATGAAATTTGTTTGATCAAGAGATAAATTGAACTCCATTTAAATTTTGTAAGACACAATACCAGTGAAAATTGAAATTCATGTCACAGTTGAAATTTTTTTAGTGAGGCAATAACTCAAACACTGTGGTCTCAGCAGAAAATAGAAAATTAAAAAGGACAAAAACAAAGAAAATGCTTAATCTAGACTTTTCACCCACTTAATCATTGTCGATCTATATCAATCTCCGACAACGGTGCAAAAAACTTGATGAGGAAAAAATGATTCCACACAAACTCATCGGCAAGTGTACCGGGTCGCATCAAGTAGTAATAACTCACAAGAGTGAGGTCGATCCCACAGGGATTGATGGATCAAGAAACTTTAGTGAGGTGATTAGTCTAGTCAAGCTAACAGTGGTGAATTTAATGAAATCGAAGCAGCAGAAAGTAAATTACAGAATGTAAAGTGCAGAATGTAAATTTGTAGAAGCTTAAAGAGCAAGACAAGTAAATTGCATCAAATGTAAAAGGAATTGGGTGCTGGAAAATTAAATAAAGCAGTAAATCAGAACTTAGAGCAATTGCAGAAGATTAAAATTGCATGAAAAGTAAATTCAGATCACAGCAAACTCAAATGTAAAGTTGCAGAAAGTGAAATTGCAGAGAAGGAAATCATAGCAGAAAAGGAAATTGAAGCAGAAAAGTGTAAGCAATGGAAATTTCAAAAAGCTGAATTGAATTCTGAAATGTAGAGAGTGCAAAAAATAAAAGTGTATCAAAGAGAGCTTTCTATTCTATGCTACTCCTACTCCTATTGCTCTCTAGCAGAGCCAGCCTAACCGATCTCCTATGAAATGAAATTGATGCCTTTATATATGCTTTACAAAATGAAAATGAAATTGAAATTGAAAACAAATTACTATTCAAATGAAATTCCTATTATAATTGTTTCTTGTGCCTTTGAGTCATGTCCAATGGGCTTTTGTTGGTTTGGCCTTGAATGAGAGTGAATCCGGATGGTGTTGGCTTGGTTCAAGTGGCTCAGGATGCATTTGGTGCTCCCAGTGGAGCGCTCAGTGCACTTAGTGAATGTTGCGTTCACTTCTCCCTTGGTGTGCATCCCTCGTGCCAATTTTCCTTCCTGGCGCTCACTTATTGAGCGCTAAGTTGCTTTGTTGAGCGCTGCACCTTGTGTGCTTTTGGGCCTTAAAGATTCCTATCACTTGTGCTTCAATTTCATGCCAAATATAGATTTTTATATATCGTTGGAAAGCTCTGAATGTCAGCTTTCCAACGCAACTGGAAGCACATCAATTAGACATCTGTAGCTCAAGTTATGGTCCTTTAAAGATGGCATGGTCATGCTGTCAACGCCAAGTTAACTTAGTGAGCGCCCAGTTAACTTAGTGAGCGCTCGGACAGCAAAAAGCTTGCTTCCAATCTGAAAACTCACGAAAACGCTCAATTAGTGAGCGTGGCGCTCACTTGGCAATTGAGCGCTGATTGGAGGCCAAAGTTAGTGCCAGCTTCTGAGGCTCAAACTTAATGTTCACCCCATACTATTAGATATCGTTGAAAATCTCTGGATGTCTACTTTCCAATGCATTTGAGAGCGCATCATTTAAAGCTCTTCAGCTCAAGTTATCCTCCTTGGAAGGTGAAGAGGTCAGCTGGCCTTACTGCAGGTTGATACTATATTCATCTTTACACTTTCGGGGTAAGTTTTCTCCCTCAGATTTAGTGTTCACCATGCAGTGCCAGATATGCTTGGAAAGCTCTAGATTCCTACTTTCCAATGCCACTAAAATCACCTCATTTGGATTTTTGTAGCTCAAGTTATTCTTGTTGGAGCATAAAGAGGTCAGGGTTGCAAATCCTCTTTGCTCCTCCTTGAGTCTATTTCCAACTCTTTTGCTACCTTGGGAGTATGATTCTTCTTTTAGTGCTTTTATTGCTTCTTTTTCTATTATTTCCTACAAAATTTATAAAATCACAAGATCAAAGAAATATACTATTTAAGCACAAAAAGTATTCAATATTTAAGCACTAATTATCAATTTCTTGTATGAAAAAAGCATAGAAAAACATGACATGATGACATGTCATCAGGAGGCATAAAAGGAAAGCATATTAAATTAGTAAGAAATATAAAATCTACAACTACCAAATGCAAGAATCAATAACTAACAATTAAAGAAAGCAATAATAAACATAGAAAACATAAATTGCATTAATAGAAATTAAAAGTAACAAAGTGTCATACACATAAAGGCAACAAAATAAAGAAAATGACAAGTAAAACTAGAAGAGGAAAGATGTAAGAACAATAAATTGCAAAGAAAAGTAAATAAAAATAATAATTAAACCTAAATCTAACCTAATTATAGAGAAGAGAGAGCTTCTCTCTCTAGAATATGACCTAAAGCATGTTCCTATTCTCCTCCTAATTGCTCTCCCTTGTTCCCTCTTAATTTCAGCCTCAAATAGCTTCAGAAATGAGTTGGATTGGGCCTCTATGAGCTCAAAAATTGCCCCCAGTGTGTTGCCTTTAATGAGGTCACGTGCCGCTTGTCACGTGTACGCATGGGTCTCACATACGCGTCACCTGGAAACCATGCTTATCACGCGTACGCGTCGGTCACGCGTATGCGTCGCCTTGAGTCTACCAAATCCTTATTTTCCATGAACTCTCCATCTTCCATGTTTTTCTCTTCACTTCTTTGATCCATTCCTTTTCCTTTTAATCCTGAATTCACTAACAAACATATCAAGGCATCGAGTGGAATCAAAGTGTGTTAAAATTGACTAATTAAAGGCCTAAAAAGTATGTTTTTAACCATTAAGCATAATTAGGAGAAATTCATGAAACCATGCTATTTTAGTGAATACATGGAAGAAAAATTAGCAAAATTCACTAAATTCAATACAAAATAAATAATAAAATTGTGGTTTATCAGCTTGTATTATTTATCCATTGAATAACTTTAATGTATTTAGTAATTATGTGAATATAAATTTATTGAATTATAGTTTTCCCTATTTTACTGATTTGATTGATTTTGAGGAATGATTATTGAATAAAAATATTAGATTTTAAATGAATTAACATCGTAAAGGCTTAATATTAAGTAGATAATAAAGAAAAATATGTTAGTAATGCCTTACTTTTAGTACGATCATGACGTGCATGATATGCTAGAAGTTGGATCGTTACAAACAACAACAATCTGCAAGTGAACATTTTCTTTTTTTTAATAATTTTTGTATTACCTGCCAATTTGAATACATTTTTTTATTGGTGTGAACTCAGTCTTTTTTCTTTTGTAATAGTAATAGGTATTTTTTTTATCTAAAATAGTTTGTATCTGTTACTTATAAGCTACAATTTAAAAAAAAAAATTGGATTGTGTTGTTGATGTTCTTAGATTTTTTTTATGTTTTTTATGATTATAATTTTTTTAATTTACAAAAAATTAGAATATGAGTAACAATAAATTTCAAAAGCAAAAGGATGCATGGGATATGAAAACTATTGGGCATTTTAAATCATATAATAATATTTATTATTTAAATACATTTTGGTTAACATATTATATTTATATAATAACATTTACATTTTTAAAAATTATATTTAATAATCTTTATCTTTTGCATAAGTAATATAAAGAATGATATAAATTATATCCTTTTTAGTAATTTTACATTCTAATGTGATTTTGGTCAATATAATTAAAACATAACTCATTTTTTCAAAAGCATATTTGACAAAAAATATCCAAATACAAATTACATTGATACCAATCCAATTTTGATCAAAATTAATTTTGTAAAAGCACATTTGTATCAATGTTTATTTACAAACGTTAATCCAAACACACACTTCATCATCTGTTTGCTTCATAAAACACAGTTAAGTCAACTATCATAAAAAATGTCTTGTCAGTCGCATCATATAACACTTTGATATGATACAACTCAACAATAAACAACAACTTGCTATATTTTACACACCTAAGGATATAATTTACGATTTTCATTTGTTAAAAATTCTCTAATCACTATAAGAAATTACTGGAATAGCGACTGATTTAGCGACCGATTCTGGTGGTCGCTAATTAGAAAATAGCGACCGATTTTTTAACAAAGCCACCAAACCCCTCACCAAAGAGTATCGGTCGCTAAATTGGTCGCTAACATAATCGATCGCTAAATAGTGACAAAATTTTTCCGTCCTAAATCGGTCGTCAAAGCTTGATTTGAAAATCTAAAATCGGTCGCTAAATCGGCCGCTGATTTCTGAATTAAAAAACTAAATTGGTCGCTAAAGCAGTCATTGTTCCTAATCTTGTAGTTATAGTTTTTTACTAATTCCACATTTACCACTATTAAAACTTAATTTTATAAATAATTATATTTTCAAAAAATATAAAAAGAATCAAACATAGATCAATTTTTCAAATAAATACCAAAAACTTCACAATGCCTACATAAAAATATAGAATTTAAAATACTGAAAATTCCTAAATACATCAAATTTATGATCCACAATCTAGACTAAAGGTAAAAATAAAATAACTCATGAATAACATAACTTTGCTCTATTCATGAACAATCATTATGGTTCAACAATTTCTGCCCTAATTTTGTCTCTTTGATTTTTTCACTGCTCTTGGAGCTACAACCAATACAAACCACAATAGAATCTTTAACAAATCTTAATCTTGAATCTTGGATCAGGCAAAATTTTGTTCTTCACCAAGGTTGCCAAAACACTGTCAGAAGAAAGAAAATAGAAAATGAATGAAACTCACTTAAACCAATTCAATTTAAGTCTCAAATCATGTTCAAAACTAAAAAGTTTCACAGAAAAGCAGGTTTCAATAGAGAATTCTGTTCCTTTTTACAGAGAGTATCAAAGAAACAAAAAGCGTGTGCATAGATCGCATTGTAGCTAAAATAATAAGGCTGCATTTGTTAACTTAGACTTGGAAAAATGTTACTAAAAGCTAAAAATTTGTATCTATTTGTTTATTCAAAATACCTATCTCATTCTAAAAAATGTGTAGCTATATTATAATTTTTAGGAATATAATGGAAACTAAAGCTATTGAAAGAGTTAACTACTATCTCGTTAATGTCTCTAATGTTAAAGGTAGCATAAGACTAAAGATAGTGAAATAAAAACAGAAACAAAAACATAACTTTTCTTGTCTGTGACTCTTATCTCTATTTTTTCTTTTTGGGTCTTAAGATAATTCAGTAGGGGTGTTCATGGTTCAGTTTTTTCATAAACTGAACTGAAACTGCACTAAACTATTTTAAATGGTTTAGAAACTGAACCAAACTACTTTGTCAAATAAGAAACTGGTTTTAAACCCGTTTACAATACAGTGCACCAGTTTAAACCAGTTCATAAAAATAAAACCAGTTGTAATTGAAAAAACCAGTTTAAACTGGTTTATAGGTTAAAACTAGTTTTAACTTTTAACATATATAAAATTAGTTTTTACATTTTCTCTCTCCCACTCTCTCTCTTCTTCTCTCCCTCTCTCCCCCTTCTCTCCCCCTCTCTCTCTTTCCCTCTCTCTCTCCCTCCTCTCTCTCTTTTCCTTCTCTCTCTCTCTCTCTCTCTCCCCCTTCCCCTCTTTCTCCCCTCCCCTCTCTTTCTCTCTTTCTCTCCCCCTCCTCTCTCTCTCTCTCTCTTTCTCATTATCTCTCTCCCTCTTCTCTTTTCCTTTCCCCCCTCTCTCTCTTTCTCTCTTTCTCTCTCTCTCTCTCCCTCTCTCTCTCTTAACATATATAAAATTAGATTTTACATTCTCTTTCTTCCCCCTTCTTTTTCTCCCTCCCTCTCTCTCCCCTTCTCTCTCTCTCTCTCCCTCCTCTCTATCTCTCTCTCTCTCTCTCTCTCTCTCCTCTTTTCTCCCTCTCTCTCTCTCCCTCCTTTCTCTCTCTCTCCTTTTCCTCTCACTCTTCCTCTTCTCTCTCTCTCCCCATCTTTCTCCCCTTTTCCTCTCTTTGTCTTCCTCTCTCTCTCTCCCCTTTTTCCTTTTCTCTCTCTCCCACTCTCTCTTCTTATCTTCCTCTCTATTCCCCTCATCTCTCTCTCTCCCCTGTCCCTCTTTCTCCCCTCCCCTTTCTTTCTCTCTCCCTTTTCTCCCTCTATCTCTTTCTCTCATTCTCTCTCCCCTATCCCTCTTCCTCTCTATCTCTCTCTCTCTACCTCTTTCCTTCCCTCTTCCCCTCATCTCTCTCTTTTTCTCTCACTTTCTCTCCTTCCCTCTTCCTCTCCTCTCTCTCTCCCTCTCTCTTTCTCTTTTTCTCTCTCACTTTCTCTCCCTCTCTCTCTTGCACTTTTTCTCCCCCTCCATTCTCTCTCTTTCTCTCTCTCCTCTTTCTCCTCTCTCTCTTTTTTTATCTCTCCTTCTTTCCTATTTTTTTTCTTTTCTTTTCTTCCTTCTTCTTTCTCTCTCTTATTTTAGAAAAAAGAAGGGGAGAGAGAGAAGAGGGATATAGAGTGAGAGAAGGTTGAGAGAGAAAGAGAAAAGAGAGAAAGGAAGGGAAGAAAAGAAAGAGGAAAAAGAGAGAGAGGAGGGCGAAGAAAGAGAGAAAAGAGGAGAGAGAAATAAGGGAAGGGGGAGAGAGAAATAGGAGAGAGAAAAAGAGAAAAGGAAAAAAAGAAGAGAGAGATAGAGAGGAAGAGAGAAGGGAGGGAGAGAGAGAAAGGGGGGAGAGGAGAGAGAGAAATAAAATGGGAGAGAGAGGGAAAAGAGGGAGAGAGAGAGAAATAAAATGGGAGAGAGAGAGAAACAAAATGGGGGAGAGAGAGAGAGAGAGAGAAGGGGGAAGGGAGGGAGAGCAAGGGAGAGGGGAGAAAAAAGAAAGACATGGAGAGAGAGCGAGAGGAAAAAGAGAGAGAGATGAGGGTAAGAAAGAGGAGAAGGAGAGAGAGAGAGGAAGAAAGAGGGGGAGAGAGAGGAGGGAGAGGAGAGAGAGAGAAAAAAAGGGGAGAGCGAGAAAAATGAGGGAGAGAGAGAGAAAGAGAAGAAGAAGAAGAAGAAGAAGAAGAGAGAAGGGACGAGAGAGAGAGAAAGGAATTGGGAGAGAGAGAGAGAGAGAGAGAGAGAGAGAGAGAGAGAGAGAAAGAGAGATGGGAGGGGGAGAGAGGGGAGGGAGAGGAGAGAGAGAGAAAGAAGGGGGAAGAGAGAGGGAGAGAGAGGAGAGAGAGAAAGAGGAGGAGAGAGAGAGGAAGAGAGACGGGAAGGGAGAGGGAGAGAGAGAGAGGAAAAGGAGAGAGAGAAGGGAGAGAGAGAGAGGTAGAGAAACGGAGAGAGAGAGAGATAGAGAAAAAGAGAGAGAGAGAGAATGGAGAGAGAGGGGGGAAAGAGAGAGGGAAAAAAGAGGAGAGAGAGGAAGAAAGACAGGAAGGGAGAGGGAGAGAGAAAGAGAGGGAAATGAGAGAGAAGAGAGAGAGAGAGAGATGGGAGGGAGAGAGAGGAGGGAGAGGAGAGAGAGAGGAGAGGAAAAAAGAGGAAAGAGAGAGAGAGGAAGAGAGACAGAGAGAGAGAGAGAAAGAGAGAGAGAGAGAATGGAGAGAGAGAGAGGAGAGAGATAGAGAGGAGGGGGAAAGAGAGAGAGAAGGGAGAGAGGGGGAAAAAAGAGGAGAGAGAAGGGAAAGAGGGGGGAGAAAGTGGAGAGAGAGAGGAAGGGGAGAGAGAAAGTAAAAGGAGAGAGAGAAAGAGTATGTAAAAATTAATTTTAGAGTTTAAATAAAACCAGTTTTAATTTGGTTTAAAACTAAACTGAACCATAAAAACTGGTTTTTAATAAACTGGTTTTCATAAAAACTATCGTTTCAGTTCATTTTTTTTTTAAAAAAACTGGTTTATTTAAAACAGTTTCAGTTCAGTTTCAATTAAGTTCAGTGAAACCAGTTTTTTTGCACACCCCTATAATTCAGTGTAATAAAGAAAACAGAAAGAGAAAGGGAGATTATGTTCCAGGAACAAGAGCATGTCTACATGGGGGGAAGTTGGGCCAGCGGTGGAAGGAGGGTTGGTTGTGGTGAGCTAAATGCCACTGAATTGAACCTCAGTGGACCTTGCTGCAACCCATTCTGAAAAAAATAAAATAGTGCTCATAGTTACTAGTGGGATAACCCGCTTCTACTTACAAAAGAAAGTTGATTGAAAGCTAGTAATTATACCACATGATGCTCTCAAATATACTTGGCTATGCTTCCATTGTCATTATCCAGAAGAAGACCAAGTATCTAAAATTATACAAGCAACAACATGAATATGCCACAAACAAAACCAGATCAAACTACAATATTCATAAAACATTTTTGAAGCACCTACATAGCATGTCGATGAAGTTGAATACAATGCAATGGAAGAAGTCCTTCCTTGTAGCGAGAAAAAACTATCAAAGACCCATTGGACAACATTTGAAAAAGTAACAGAAGTGAGTTATCCTCTGTCAAATTATGTGCTGCTGATGGATGGCTTGCTAGTGCCTTCATGATGTGCACAAAACTTTCCTCTACCTGCATAAGTAAAATAGTTTGAATGGGAAATATTTACAAAATAGCTTGAAAGCAAATAGTTGAACCCACTTAATGGAAAAGAGTACAAGACACTGGCTATTGTTGCTGATGCAAAAATGACGTGCACACGTATAACCCCTTGAGGACCCCTATTATTCACAAATAAATCAAGCTTTTCCAAAAAGGTTTGGACTAAGGATATACGGAGACACAGATTATGAGATATATATAGAGACATTGAAAGATGGCCACTATATATATATATATATATAATAATAATAATAATAATAATAATAATAATAATAATAATAATAATAATAATAATAATAATAATTCAAACCTGACAGATTTCAAAGTCATTGTTAACGGCAAAGCAGTCATCACTATTGGGAATAATCAAATTTTTAAAATTTTAATTTAAATATTATCTACTTTTTCTTTGAGAAAAACTTTTGATTCCTCTCATTTGGCTGAATGAGTCGACACTCTTCACAATAGGGAATAAATGTAATCTAAGGCTTTTTAAATAGCCATTTCTAAAGTGAATCATTAATTATTAAAGCATGACAACCCAAGGTCTCCTGTCACCAATATTAACAAAAGCTGAGAATTTTATCAAAGCAAAAAATAAGCATCAACTGAAAACAAATATGCATGGTTTCTGCCAAAAAGTTTGAGAAGCATACCCCAGATACTAGGATTTCCAATGTAGACAATAGATTTGCTCCAATACTAATGTCCTTTTGCACATAAGGGTAGCATAGTGAATTTTTAAAATAAATAATTAACTAAAAAAAGGGCCACAATATTTCAAGCAACATCTAAGTCAAATCTTTGTGGCTTTAGGGAAATACTTTAAAACTTGAGTAACATCTAGAGATCTTTTTCTACTACTGACTTTTAGCTTTTCTATATCTGTTACAAATGCTCTTCCAACAACAAAAGAGAATATATGGCCTTCAACTAACTTGTTGATGAACGGCTATTTCATAAGCTTTTTGGCATCATTTTCATATAGTTTTAGTATATTTTATTTAAGTTTTATTAAGTTTTCATAGGTTTTAGTGCAAAATTCACATTTTGGATTCTACTTTGAGTTTGTGTATTTTTATGAAATTTCAGGTATTTTCTGGCTGAAATTGAGGAGCTGGAGCAAAAGTCTGATTCAGAGACAGAGAAAGCACTGCAAATGCTGTCCGGATCTCACCAAGTGGACCCCAGAAGTGGATTTTAGCACTAAAAGACTGTTTTACCCTTTTTATGTAATCCTTAGTCATTAGTTTAGTATTAAAAGGAGAAGATCACACTTGTTTAGGATCTCTTCTAGCATGTTTTGTTTTTCACATTGTATTTTTTATCAGTATGAGTTTCTAAACCTCCTAGGTTAAAGGGAGGAACCCTGCGAGTTTTATAGATTATTAAAAGTATTACTGTTTTTTTTCAATCTGTGTTTGATTCTCGATTCTAAGATGTATCTTCGTTCTTCATCATTATGAATGCGTTGAACTGGAATAAGGTTATCTCATTCTATATGGGCTAAGAGTGCGTCTTTCATCGAACAATGATGAACCACTAGCTTGATTATACATCTCTTAGATGGCTAATCCACGACTTCGTTGGGGACTTCTCAGGACATCAGTTCAGCCGAGGTATGGAGAGATTAGGGTCTTTGTGGTAGAGGCTAGAACCTAAAGGCGCAGCATTCTCTGATCTGGAAGATTCGACCTTGTCTGTGGCGTTTTAAGTGGGATCATTAAAGAGAATGGACTGCAGGAGCTTCACTCTCAATCAGAATGGATCCACACTAATCTTGGGATTCAGATCTGGAGGAGCATTGGCGACCACTCAACCAGCGTCAATCACATACAGCCTGCCATAGAAGAAATCATTCACAGTTGAAGAAGACAGTAAGACCAGAATTAATCCAGAAGAACAAAGCACATCCATCTTCTTAACCATTTTCTTATAATCAAACCTTGTAATTCCATCTTTATTCCTTTTATGCGTTTAAAAAAATCCAACAACTCTTCTATCCGCCTGACTAAGATCTGCAAGATAACCATAGCTTGCTTCAAATCACAATCCTCGTGGGATTGACCCTGACTTACTCAGGTATTACTTGGACGACCCAGTGCACTTGTTGGTTCAGTTGTACAAAGTGTGGAAATTCGTGCACCATTTTTTTGGCGCCGTTGCCAGGGATTGTTCGAGTTTGGACAACTAACGGATTATCTTATTGCTTAGATTAGGTATTGTCTTTAATGTTGTTAGAGTCTTTTATTTATTTTCTTTTTTTCGAAAATTTCAAAAAATTTTTCAAAAACCTTTTCTTTTCTTTATTAATCTTTATTTTTGGTTTGAGCCTTTTGTTTTTGTTCTTGTTCTTTTTTGAATTTCTTTGAGTCTTTTTCTAAAAATTTTCAAAAAATAGTGTCTTTTGTTTGAATCTTGTGTCAATCTTTAAGTTTGGTGTCTTCTTGTGTCTTTTCTTTATAATTTTCGAAAATTGTGTCTTTGGTTTTCAAAAATTTAAAGTTTGGTGTCTTTTGCATGTTCTTGTTTTCTTTGAATTCTTTGAGTTTTGTTCTTAGTGTTCTTCTTGATCTTCAAAGTGTTCTTGTTTTTCTTCTTGTTTTGATCTTAAAAGTTTTAGATCTAAAAATTTTAAGTTTGGTATCTTTCTGTTGTTTCTCTTTCTTCATTAATTCAAAAATAAAAAAAATCTTTTCTATCTTTATTTTAATTAATTTTCGAAAATTTCAAATAAAATTTCATATTTTAATTTCAAAATCATTATCTTATCTTATCTTAGTTTTAAATTTCAAAATTCAAATCTTTTCAAAATCAAACCTTTTCAAAAATCATATCTTTTTCAAAATCTTATCTTTCTTTAAAATTCAAAAATCTTATCTTGTCTTATTTCAAATTCAAATTTCAAAATCAAACCTTTTCAAAAATCAAATCTTTATCTTATCTTGTTTCAAATTCAAATTTCAAAATTTACAATTTCAAAATTTTAAACTTCAAAATTTAAAATTTAAAATTTAAAATTCAAAATTCAAAATTCAAATTTCAATTTCAAAATTCAAAATTCAAATTTCAATTTAAAAATTCAAAATTTAACTTTCAAATTTCAAATTTTAAATTCAAATCTTTTCTAATCTTCTATCTTATCTTGTTTTCAAATCTTTCTTAATTAGTTACTTGTTCTCTCTCTTCTTTTTCAAAACTTCCTAACTAATTCTTCTCTCTTCTATTTTTTGAAATTTCTTCTTCTATTTCTCTCTCTTCTTTTTCGAAATTCATTAATTAATTTTCAATTCTTTTTAATTAATTAACTTTTATTTTCAAATAAATAAATAAATAAAATAAAAACAAAAATATTTTAATTCTTGTTTATCTTTTTACTTCTAATTTTCGAATTCTTCTTCTCTCTTATTCAAAATTCTTCTTCTCCTTCTTCTATCTTCATTCTTCTTTCTTTTATCCCTCACATCTCACTAGGAGTTCTCTGTCCTCTAGCAGAGAAGCTTCCTTTCTTGTTGTATCTGTGTTTTCTTGTTTATGACCAGGAACAGGGATAAAGAGCCTCTCTTTAATCTTGATCCAGAACTAGAAAGGAATTTAAGGAGGAGCTTACAACAAGTTAAAGCATAACACTCTGGAAGAAACCTTTTAGAAAATTTTGAACAGGATGGTGAAGACATGGCAGCCGAGCCTAATCATGAAGGAGAGGCAAGAAAGGTTCTTGGTGACTTTACCATACCTACCTCTGATTTTTATGGCAGAAGCATCTTTGTACCTGCCATCAGAGCTAACAACTTTGAGCTTAAGCCTCAATTAGACTCTCTTCTGCAACAGAATTACAAGTTCCATGGAGTTCCATTGGAAGATCCACATCAATTCCTATCTGAATTCTTGCAAATCTGTGACTCTGTTAAGACCAATGGAGTGGATCCTGAGGTCTACAGACTTATGCTTTTTCCCTTTGATGTTAGAGACAGAGCTAAAATATGGTTGGATTCTCAACTAAAAGAGAACCTAGACTCTTGGAAAAAGTTGGTCAATAATTTCATGGCCAAATTCTTTCCTCCTCAAAGGATGAGCAAAATCAGAGTGGAAGTTCAAACTTTCAGACAAAAAGAAGGTGAATCCCTCTATGAAGCTTGGGAAAGATACAAGCAACTAATTAGGAGGTGTCCTCCTGACATGCTCTCAGAATGGTCTATCCTACAAATTTTCTATGATGGTCTGTCTGAGATGTCCAAAATATCATTGGACAGCTCTGCAGGTGGATCACTCCACTTAAAGAAAATGTTTACAGAAGCAAGAGAAATCATTGAGATGGTTGCAAACAACCAATTCATGTACACCACTGAGAGAAATCCTATGAACAATGGGATCTCTCAGAAGAAAGGAGTTCTTGAAGTTGATACTTTGAATGTCATATTGGCTCAGAACAAGATCTTGACCCAGCAGGTCAATATGATCTCTCAGCATTTGATTGGAATGCAAGCTACAGCTAGCAGCACTCAGGAAGCTTCTTCTGAAGTAAAAGCTTGTGATCCTGATAAACCCACCATGGAGGAGGTGAATTACATGGGAGAACCCTATGAAAACACCTACAACCCTTCATGGAGGAATCATCCTAACCTTTCATGGAAGGATCAACAGAAACCTTAGCAAGGTTTCAATAACAATCAAGGTGGAAGAACCCAGAATAGGTTCAACAATAGGCCACCATTCTCATCTTCTCAAGGGAATATGGAGACTCCTAAGCAGAGCCTTTCTAACTTATCCATTCTAGTTTCCAGCCTCTCTAAGACCACTCATAGTTTCATAACTGAAACAAGATCCTCCATTTGAAATTTGGAGGTACAAATTGGTCAATTGAGCAAGAGAATCCTTGAGACTTCTCCTAACACTCTTCCTAGTGACACTGAAGTAAACCCAAGAGAAGAATGCATGGCCATCACTATAGAGGTAGAGGCCAAATCTGGAGAGAATGGGATGGTATTGAACGCTAGTGAGGAAGACTTCACTGGGCGTTCAATGCCTAAACATATAGGGACTCTGGCATTGAACGCCAGGAAGGAGGTCCCTCCTGGGCGTTCAACGCTCAACTTGGTAAGGAACCTGGCATTTAACGCCAATGAAGGGGTGCATGATGGGCGTTCAACGGCCAAAAAGCCACAAGAACTGGCGTTGAATGCCAGTAATGGCACACCCTCTGAGTTTTCAATATCCACTCAAGAAATCCCTATCCAAGAACTAAAGGAAGCCAAGGCTCATATTGAAACCATAGAGGTTCCCTTGCATGCACTCCTGCAGTGCATAAGTTTTGATGAATATTCATCCTCTGATGAGGATGAGGACAATAGGGAAGAGCAAGTTGCTTGGTACCTAGGAGCTCTCATGAAGCTGAATGCCAAGCTATTTGGTACAAAGCCTTTGGAGGAAGAACCTCCAGTGATTTCCAAAGAACTCAATGCTTTGGTTCAACAGAAGCTACCCCAGAAGCTTTTAGATCCTGGACGCTTCCTAATTCCTTACACCATAGGCTCCATAACCTTTAAGAAGGCTCTGTGTGACCTAGGGTCAAGTATAAACCTCATACCACTCTCTGTAATGGAGAAGCTGGGAATCTTTGAGGTACAAGCTGTAAATATATATCTCACTAGAGATGACAGACAAATCAATGAAGAAAGCATATGGCTTAGTAGAGGATGTCTTGGTGAACGTTGAAAACCTTTACATCCCTGCAAACTTCATTATCTTAGATACTGGGGTAGATGAGGATGAATCCATCATCCTTGAAAGACCTTTCCTAGCCATTTCCAATGCTATCATTGATGTAACAAAGGGAAAACTAATTCTACAACTAAGAGAGAATCATATCTTGTTCAAGATACCTCAACCCAACTCTCCTTCTGAAAAAAAAGAGATAACTGTGCAACACTTAGTGTTCCAACCATCTCTTTTAGTGCAGAGCTTTACTAAGTCCCCAAACATCAATTCTAAATTTGGTGTTGGGCAGCCATCAACAAGCACTGAGAATAAAGGTATTAAGAAGAAAGTACCTCAAGGCTGGAGGGACAAGAAAGTCCCCACTGAAGGCCCCTCACCTGGTATGAGAGTTGTCTTCACCAAGAAGCCAGTCATACCACATACAGTGAGTCGTGTCTTGTCTCTAGAGCATGTGGAGCTTATTCATGAGAAGACAGAAAGAAGGTTCATTGTAAGAGGCGAAATTCTGAGCCCATATCAACCTTTGTAAGGTGCTAACTGTCAATCTTGTGACGTTAAAAGAGCGCTTCTTGGGAGGCAATACGACCCTAATTAATTATTTCTATTTCTTTTAATTCCTTAATTTTGTTTTTCTTAAATTTATTTCTTTAGGTTCATGATCATGTGAAGCAGTTAGAACAGAGATAGAAAGGTTCAGTAATGAAAACAGAACACTCTGGATGGAGTGTATTGCTGGCATTGAACGCCAGCCAGGGAGCATTGGCTGGGCGTTCGACGCCCAAAGTGGCAGTCTTGTTGGCGTTGAACGCCAGCTATGGGCATAGTGCTGGGTGTTCAAATGCCCATACAGAGGGGATGGAATCTGAATTCCCTAGCCTCTCAGGACCAGTGGGTCCCACAGCATCTTTACCTACCCCACTTCTTCCCTCTTACTTTCACACTTTCCTATACACTCTTCCCTATAAACTCTAGCCCAATCACATCCATATCACTTCCCCAAAACCATCATAACTCCCACTAACCCCCCACCCACTTCAAAATCAAATTTCGCTCCCATTTACCCCACCTATGACCGAACTCAACCCTAGACCACTCCTATAAATACCCCTCTTACTAACCTTTTATACACATACCTCTTATACACATCAAAGCCCCCTTGGCTGAATTGCTCTCTCCCTCTATCTCCTTCTATTTTCTTCTTCTTCTACTCTATTCTTTTTTATTCATTTTTGCTCGAGGACGAGCAAAGCTTTTAAGTTTGGTGTTGGAAAAGCATTGCTCTTTTGCTTTCCATTCCCACTTATGGCACCCAAGGTTGGAGAACCCTCTAGAAAGAGGAAAGGTAAGGCAGTAGCCGCCGCCTCCGAATCTTGGAAGATGAAGAGATTCATTACCAAAGCCCAGCAAGACCACTTCTATGAAGTAGTAGCAGAGAAAAAGGTGATCCCTAAGGTCCCTTTCAGGCTAAAAAAGAATGAGTACCCGGAGATCCAAAGAGAAATCGGAGAAAAAGTTGGGAAGTCCTAACCAATCCCATCCAAGAGGTTGGGATCTTAATGGTGCAGGAGTTCTATGCTAATACATGGGTCACAAAAAAACTATGAGATTAGTGTGAACCCAAATCCCAAGAATTGGAGCACCATGGTCCGAGGGAGAATCTTAGATTTTAGCCCGAAAAGTGTGAGGTTGGTGTTCAACTTGCCCTTGATGCAAGGAGACCTACATCCTTACACTAGAAGAGTCAACTTTGGTCAGAGACTCGATCAAGTGCTCTCAGACATCTGTGTGGAAGGAGCACAGTGGAAAAGGGATTCCCAAGGCAAGCCCATTCAAGTAAGAAGGCTTGACCTCAAGCCCATAGCTAGAGGATGGTTGGAATTCATCCAACGTTCTATCATCCCCACTAGCAACTGGTCAGAAATGAATATTGAAAGAGCCATCATGATCCATTGCATCATGATTGGAAGTGAGGTGGAAGTACATGAGGTGATCCCTCAAGAATTGTACAAGATAGCTGAGAAGCCTTCTACCAAAGCAAGGTTGGCATTCCCACACCTCATCTGTCATCTATGCAATTCAGCTAGAATTGTCATATAGGGAGATATCTCTATTGAGAAGGACAAGTCCATCAATAAGAAGAGGACGGAGCAAACTAGAGAGCATGCACAAGAGCCTATGCACCCGCCTCAACATGAGATCTCTGAGATACCTCAAGGGATGCATTTCCCTCCTTAAGGCTATTAGGACCAATTGTATAATTCTCTTGGAGAAATTGAGGTTGGAGCATCAAGAGCATTCCACCATCTTCAATGAAATAAGGGAAGACCAAAGGGCCATAAAAAAAGATCAAAGGGCTTTGAGGGAAGAACAACAAAAACAAAGGAGTGACATTGAAGAGATCAAGCACTACATTGGGTCCTCAAGGAGGAGCACTAACTGCCACCATTAAAGGTGGATTCATTCTCTTAATCTCCTTTTCTTTTATTATTTTTCTATTTTCTATTGTGTTGTATTGTCTGTTCTCTTGTTCTTATTGGATGATCATTTCTATCTATGTCTTAAAGTGATAAAATGTTCCATATATCTCTCACCATTACTTAAAATAAAATTTTATTTGAAAAGAATTGAGAGATACATGAATTTCAAGTTATATAATAAGAATAGTTCAATTATTTTGATGTGGTGGTGTTGCTTTTGTTTTCTGAATGTATGAATAAACACTACATATTTGAAATTGAAATTAAGAATGTTGGCTCTTGAAAGAATGATGAAAAAGGAAAAGTATTATTGGTAATCTGAAAAATCCAAAAATTGATTCTTGAAGCAAGAAAAAGTAGAAAAAAGAAAAAGAAAAAGCATGTTGCAAAAGAAAAAAAAAATATATATATATATATATACATGCGAAAAAAATAAAAAATAAAAAGCAGAAAAAGCCAATAGCTCTTTAAACCAAAAGGCAAGAGCAAAAAGCCAATAACCCTTTAAACCAAAAGGCAAGGGTAAAAGGATCCAAGGCCTTGAGCATCAACGGTTAGGAGGGCCTACAAGGAATAAAATCCGGGTTTAAGCAGCTCAACCAAGCTGTCCCTAACCATATGCTTGTGGTGTTTGAGACTGAGCAGTTAAAGTCGTGATCCAAAGCAAAAAGAGCGTGTTTAAAAACTCTGGACACCTCTATCTGGGGATTCTAGCAAAGCTGAATCACAATCCGAAAGGGTTCACCCAGCTAAAGTGTCTGTGGCATTTATGTATCTGGTGGTAATATTGGAAAACAAAGTGCTTAGAGTCACGGCCAAGACTCTAAAAAGCTGTGTTCAAGAATAAAAAAGAGCTAAACTAGGAGAGTCAATAATATCATCTGGATTCTAAGTTCCTAAAGAGACTAACACTTTTGAGTTTCAATGGATAGTGAGATGCCAAAACTATTCAGAAGCAAAAAGCTACTAAGTCCCGCTCATCTAATTGAAACTGAGCTTCATTGAAAACTCTGAGATTTATTGTATCTTACTCTTTTTTTATCCTATTTTGTTTTTAGTTGCTTGGGGACAAGCAACAATTTAAATTTGGTGTTTTGATGACCGGATAATTTATACGCTTTTTGGCATCATTTTCATATAGTTTTAGTATATTTTGTTTATGTTTTATTAAGTTTTCATAGGTTTTAGTGCAAAATTCACATTTTTGGATTCTACTTTAAGTTTGTGTGTTTTTATGCAATTTCAGGTATTTTTTTTGCTGAAATTGAGGAGTTGGAACAAAAGTTTGATTCAGAGACAGAGAAAGCACTGCTGATGCTGTCCAGATCTGACCTCCTTGTATTCGAAAGAGCTTTTCTGGAGCTATAGAAGTCCAAATGGAGCGTTCTCAACAGCTATAGAAAGCTAACATCCAGCGCTTTGCAGCAATGTATAATAATTTATACTTTGCTTTAGAATTGAAAGCCCAAAACTGGCGTCCAATGCCAGCCTCCTGCCCTATTCTGGCGTCCAGCGCCCAAAGGAGAAGAGACCAGCGTCCAAGACCCATAAAGGACCCCCTAGCCAGTGGTCAATGCCCTAGAGGTTTTCTAGCACATGGATCTCATCAAAGCTCAGCCTAAACACTCACCAAGTGGGCGCCGGAAGTAGATTTTAGCACTAAAAGATGGTTTTACCCTTTTTATGTAATCCTTAGTCATTAGTTTAGTATTAAAAGGAGAAGATCACATTTGTTTAGGATCTCTTCCAGCATATTTCGTTTTTCACATTGTATTTTCTATCAGTATGAGTTTTTAAACCTCCTAGGTTGAGGGGAGGAGCCCTGCTGAGTTTTATGGATTAATAAAAGTATTACTGTTTTCTTTCAATCCGTGTTTGACTCTCGATTCTAAGATGTATCTTCGTTCTTCATCATTATGAATGCGTTGAACACATCTCTTAGACGGCTAATCCACGACTTCGTTGGGGACTTCTCGAGACATCAGTTCAGCCGAGGTATGGGGAGATTAGGGTCTTTATGGTAGAGGCTAGAACCCAAAGGCACATCATTCTCTGATCCGAAAGATTCGACCTTGTCAGTGGCATTTTGAGTAGGATCATTAAGGAGAATGGACTACAGGAGCTTCATCCTCAATCAGAATGGATTCACAATAACCGTGGGGTTCAGATCTAGAGGAGCATTGGTAATCTCTCAACCGGCGTCAATCACATATAGCCTGCCATAGAAGAAATCATTCATAGTTGAAGAAGACAGTAAGACTAAAATTATTCCAGAAGAACAAAGCATCTCCAAGCCTTAACCATCATCTTAACCATCTTCTTATAATCAAACCTTGTAATTCCATCTTTATTCTTTTTATGCGTTTAAACAAATCCAACAACTCTTCTATCCGCCTGACTAAGATCTGCAAGATAACCATAGCTTGCTTCAAATCAAAATCCTTGTGGGATCGACCCTGACTCACTCAGGTATTACTTGGACGATCCAGTGCACTTGTTGGTTCAGTTGAAAGAAGTGTGGGAATTTGTGCACTACCTGTGCACCAACAACATCAAAAATCAGTTATCACACTCTAGTCATGAAAATCTGTAAGAAATTTTAGATTCAAAAAGCATTGCAAATATATATATATATATATATATATATATATATATATATATATAGGTAGGAAATATATTATCACATAAAGTTTTTCTCAAGATCATTGGAGAAAGAAATAGAAGCCACAAATAAACTCTTAAGTAGTCAAATTTATCTTGTAATAATATATATTTAAATTAACTCATAAAGAATGCAAATGTAAATACTTCATCTTCTCCAACAGCAACAATGATGAGCAGATATTTTATACGCTTTTTGACATCATTTTTATATAGTTTTTTATATGTTTTATTTAAGTTTTATCAAGTTTTCATAGGTTTTAGTACAAAATTCATATTTTTGGATTCTACTATGAGTTTGTGTGTTTTTATGCAATTTAAGGTATTTTCTGGTTGAAATTGAGGAGCTGGAGCAAAAGTCTGATTCAGAGGCAGAGAAAGCACTGCAGATGCTGTCAGGATCTGACCTCTGTGAACTCGAAGGAGCTTTTCTGGAGCTACAGGCTTCCACATGGAGCGTTCTCAATAGCTATGGGAAGCTAACATCCAGGGCTTTCTAGAAATGTATAATAGTCTATACTTTGTATTAGAATTGAAGACCAAAAACTGGCGTTCAACGCTAGCCATCTACCCAAGTCCAGGCGTGCAACGCCCACAAGGAGGTGATCAGCGTCCAACGCCCAAAAGGGAGCCCTTAGCCAGTGTTCAACACCCCTAAGGAGTCCTAGCACGTGGGAGACACTAAAGCTCATCCCAAACCTCACCAAGTGGGTCCCAAAAATGGATTTTCGCACTACAAGCCTAAACCTATCATATTTTTGTAATTTTTAGTCATTAGGTTAAAATATATATAGGAGAAGATCACCCTTTGTTAGACACACTCGATCTTCTACTACCACTTTACACGTTTTTACATTGTTCTATGTACAGTATGAGCCACTAAACCTCCTAGGTTAAGAGAAGGAGCTCTGCTGAGTTTTATGGATTAATAAAAGTATTACTGTTCTATCTCAATTCGTGTTTGATTCTCTATTCTACGATGTATCCTCGTTCTTCAACCTTATGAATGAGTTGAACCGGCACAAGGTTAACTCTCTTCTACATGGGTTCAGCAAGCGTCTTTCATCGGATATCAATGAACCACTAGCTTGATTATACATCTCTTAGACGGCTAATCCACAACTTTGTTGGGGACTTCTCGAGACATCAGTTCAGCCGAGGTATGGGGAGATTAGGGTCTTTGTGATAAAGGCTAGAACCAAAGGTGCATCATTCTCTGATCTGGAAGATTCGACCTTGTCTGTGGCGTTTTGAGTAGGATCATCAAGGGGAATGGATAGCTTCACCCTCAATTAGACTGGATGTGCACTAGCCCTGGTGTTCAGCCTGGAGGAGAATCGGCGACCTCTCAAGAAAGGCGTTGATCACATACAGCCTGCCATAGAAGAAATCATTCACAGTTGGCATAGACAGTGAGACCGAATTAATCCAGAAGAACAAAACATCTCTGAAGCCTTAACCATCTTCTTATCATTGCATTCACCTTCAATTGAGTAACGTTATCTTTATTTTACTTTTATGTGCTTTAAATAAACAAACAACTTTTCTATCCGCCTGACTAAGATTTATAAGATAACCACAACTTAATTCAAGCCAACAATCCTTGTGGGATCGACCCTGACTCACTCATGTATTACTTGGACGACCCAGTGCACTTGCTGGTTCAGTTGTGCGAAGTTTAATTCCACGCACCAAACAACAACATAACAAACTAAGTTATGTCGATCAAATATAAGCCTTTTTGCGTTCATCAATGCTTACATATGTACAGATAAGAGCATAAGTAGCATTACTGTACCATGCACCAGAAGGGGGAAAACTAACAGTAATATGAGCTTCCAGTTAAACATTTTATGAGTGCAATGTGCCTAACCTCTGATTTGTTATGAGCTTTCCAAATGCATCCCAAGATCTCTTGAATTCTAATTCCAGTTCATGCATTTCCATGATTTGAAGGTTGAAAGATCATGATCACAAGTTCACCACAATCAATACATGGAACTTGAAATTATAGCCCAAAAAAAAAAGAAATAGCAGGACATGATCTAAACTCTGTCTAGACTACTACATGACCATAAAATTTTACATCTTTATAAGAATCAAGCAATGCACGGATTTGTTAAGTTAATAATTGGTGCATTTAAATTAAACTTAAAGCATTTGGTGAAGTCTTATGCTCGAATATCAAAATTTACAGGCGGATCCCCAATGGTGCTAAATCTACAAAGCAGATATGGCTAAGCTTTAATAACTGAAAGAGTAATAAAGCAGTGCAAAAACTTTGATATTACTAGCATTTGAAAGGGAAAACCTAAAAAGTAGCTAAATAGTCGCTGACATTGAAAAATAAGAACGAAGAGAATTGAAAGGGAATACAATGAGTGAATGAGAAGAGAGAAGAAAAGGTGAATGAACCTGGAAGTAGGAGACGAAGAGGAAGAGGAAGAGGCATTAGCATCGCGAGCAGTGGGGGAAGAAGCGGAGGAAGAAGAATGAAGCGGATCTGGAGATCTGGCAAATTCAACGAGGCACGTTGCTAAAATCCTAACCAGAGGGGAAAAATCAAACCTAACAGAATGGATTGTAATCGGCAATTAGGAGGTTACCTGCTTGAAGATGACGATTAGGAGGTTACCTTCTTGAAGACGACAAAGACGACGCCGGGATCTCAACGACGAAGGCGATGACACCAAGACTGTAGAAGAAGATGGTGACGAGACCTTAGGAGATGGCAGTGAAGAAGACGACAATGGTGCTCGGAGATGACAATGGTATCTGATTGGAGAAGATGAGAATGGTGTGGGTGAGTTATGGTTAGTGAGGGTAATTTGGATAACATCTTTTTATTTTTTAAATTAGCGATTGTTTTTGCCACACCATTCCCTTCAACTTACTTACACCCATTCCTCTCTTTGGTCCCACCATAACCGAAGTCTCTCCCCTCTATATATAATCCACTTCTTCATTTCTTTCTACCACCTTACTTCTTACTCTTCCCTTTCCAAACACCCTTCACTCCTTTCTCTTGCTTACTTGACCGTAACTCACCTCTCCTCCACTCTCCTCTTTTCATTTCTTTTTTCTTCTCCAGACCGTAGCCAACCCCCATCCCCCATCTTCTCCCCTTCTTACATTTCCTTTCCTTCTTCTCTTTTACTTTGTTCAGGGATGAGCAAAAGCCTTAAGTTTGGTATTGGGGCACTCCGCTTTTCTTCTTTATCATTATCCATATGACACTCGAAACTGGTGAATCCTCTTCAAGGAAGAGAAAAGAAAAGGCTCCTGCATCCAGCCGATATGACTTTACCCAAATTTTCTCTAAGACCCACGAGAATTATTTTAATGAAGTTGTCAACAAAAAGAAAGTGATCTCGGAGGTCTGCTTTGACCTGCAGCCGGGCGAGTATCCGAAAATCCAGGACCAGGTTCTGAAGAGGGGTTGGGAAGTTCTAACCAACGCTGTGACCGATGTGGATGTGCTTATGGTCAGGGTGTTCTACGCCAATGCTTGGGTGACTTACAAGCATGTCACAGGCGTGAACCCAGACCCGAAAAACTGGAGCATTATGGTCCGATGGAGGATCCTTGAGTTGAGTCCAGAGAGGGTGAGGGAGATACTTCATTTGCCATCATCCAGAGACAACCCTCACTTTTACACTCAGAAGGTCAACACTGACCAGAGACTGGACCAGGTCCTTACTGATATCTGCCTCCTCGGAGCACAGTGGAGGAGGAATGCTAGAGGCCAGCTAGGCAGGCACAATCTGAGGCTAGTTGCTTGGGGATAGTTGGAGTTTATTCAGCGCTCCATTATTCCTATGAGTAATCGGTCCGAGGTTACTATTGATTGAGCCGTGATGATTCATTGCATCATGCTCGGTAATGAGGTGGAGGTGCATCAGGTGATCCCTCAGGAGTCATATAGACTAGCCGAGAAGGTCCCCACCTCTACTAGATTGGCCTTCTCCTACCTCATCTTCTGCCTATGTGACGATGCCCGAGTCCATATTGATGGAGATACCCTGATTGCTATTGATAGACCTATCACTAGGATAGGTACAGAGCATGCTAGGGAGCATGGACGTGCACCACCTTAGGAGCAAGCTCCCCCTCATCAGTAGGAGTAGCTGGAGATGCCTCAGGCATTCTATTTCCCTCCTCGTGACTATTGGGATCAGATCACTACATCTATCGGGGAGCTGACATATTCGGTGGATCAGCTGAGGATCGAGCATCAGGACTACTCAGCCCTCATTCATCAGCTAGTAGAGGAGCAGCTGAGGCAGAGGCGCGACTTGGATGAGCTGAAGTGCCAGGCAATCCGAATCAAACTTCACTCTTGGAGCATGTTTAGTTGGATTTAGCTTTTAATTATTATTTTATCTTTTATTTTTGTTATGTTTAATTACAAACAAAATCTTTTAGGTTTAGAATTTTGATGAGCGGATATTTTATATGCTTTTTGGGGTTAATTTCATATAGTTTTTAGTATGTTTTAGTTAGTTTTTAGTTTATTTCCATTAGTTTTTAGGAAAAATTCATATTTCTGGACTTTACTATGAGTTGTGTATTTTTCTGTAATTTCAGGTATTTTTCTGGCTGAAATTGAAGGAGCTGAGCAAATATCTGATTCAGGCTGAAAAAGGACTGCTGATGCTGTTGGATTCTGACCTCCCTGCACTCAAAATGGATTTTCTGGAGCTACAGAACTCGAAATGGCATGCTTTTAATTGCGTTGAAAAGTAGACATCCAGGGCTTTTCAGCAATATATAATAGTCCATACTTTGCATAAGGATAGATGACGTAAACTGGCGTTCAACGCCAGTTCTCTGCCCAATTCTGGCGTTCAGCGCCAGAAAAGGATCAAAAGCTGGAGTTGAACGCCCAAACTGGCACAAAAACTGGCGTTCAACTCCACAAATGGCCTCTGCACGTGGATTGCTTAATTCTCAGCCCCAGCACACACCAAGTGGGCCCCAGAAGTGGGCCTCTGCATCATCCATCATAGTTTACTCATTTCTTGTAAACCTAGGCTACTAGTTTAGTATTTAAACAACTTTTAGAGACTTATTTTGTATCTCATGATATTTTTAGATCTAAACTTTGTATTCTCTGACGGCATGAGTCTCTAAACCCCATTGTTGGGGGTGAGGAGCTCTGCTGTGTCTCGATGAATTAATGCAAGTATTTCTGTTTTCCATTCAAACACGCTTGTTCCTATCTAAGATGTTCATTCGCGCTTAACTGTGATGGAGGTGATGATCTGTGACACTCATCACCTTCCTCAAATCATGAATGTGTGCCTGACAACCACTTCCGTTCTACCTTCTACTGAATGAGTATCTCTTAGATCTCTTAATCAGAATCTTCGTGGCGTAAGCTAGAATGATGGCGGCATTCAAGAGAATCCGGAAAGTCTAAACCTTGTCTGTGGTATTCCGAGTAGGATTCAAGGATTGAATGACTGTGACGAGCTTCAAACTCCTGAAGGCTGGGCGTTAGTGACAGACGCAAAAGGATAGTAAATCCTATTCCAACCAGATCGAGAACCAACCGGTGATTAGCCGTGCTGTGACAGAGCGCGTGAGCGTAGTTTTCACTGGAAGGATGGAAGGTAGCCATTGACAACGGTGATCCACCAACACACAACTTGCCATAGGAGGACGTGCGTGCGTGAACAAGAAGACAGAGGAAAGCAGAGATTCAGAAGACAAAGCATCTCCAAAACTCCAACATACTCTCCATTACTGCATAACAAGTAACCTTTAATCCATGCTCTATTGTTTATTTGCAATTCAACTGATAAACATAATTGACTTCCTGACTAAGATTTACAAGATAACCATAGATTGCTTCAAACCAACAATCTCCGTGGGATTCGACCCTTACTCACGTGAGGTATTACTTGGACAATCCAGTGCAGTTGCTGGTCAGTGGTACGAGTTGTGAAAAGTGTGATTCATAATTCGTGCACCAAGTTTTTGGTGCCGTTGCCGGGGATTGTTCGTGTTTGGACAACTAACGATTTATTTTGTTGCTTAGATTAGGAAAAATTTTTCTTTTTGGTTTAGAGTCTTTTATTATTTATCCCTTGTTAAAACACTTTAAATTTATAGCTCAATTAGTTAGAACGTGGTGTTTATGTTCATGGTAATTGGCTATCATATTTTTAAAATCTTTTTCAAAAATATTTTTTATTATTAAATCCTGTGCCAAACTTTAAGTTTGGTGTTTTCTTGTTGATTTTTCAAAAAAAAAAAAAATTTCGAAAATCTATTTTGGTTTCCTAAAAAATTTTAAGTTTGGTGTTCTTCCTAAGTGTTCTTGAGTTTTCCTTGTGTCTTGATCTTAAAATTTTTAAGTTTGGTGTTCCTTGGTGTTTTCCCTCCAAAATTTTCGAAAATAAGGAGCATTAGATCTAAAAATTTTAAATCTTGTGCTATCTTATTGTTTTTCTCTTTCCTCTTAAAAATAAAAAATATCTTTTCTCTCTATTTTAAAAACAATTTTTCGAAATATATTTCTAAAAATTCAGATTTTTTATTTCAAAATTGAAAACTTTTTTTTTAAAAAAAAAAAATCATCATATCCTTTTCAAAACTTCCTAACCACTTTCTCTCTCCTCAGTTTTTCGAAAATCTTCACTCAATTTTTATTTTTTTAATTTATTTCATTTTCGAAATAAATACATAAATAAATAAATAAAAATATTTTTTCTATTTTACATCATCTCCCTTTCTTCATCATGGACCTAAGCGGAAATGAACAGTCCAGGAGGACTCTGGGGTCATATTCTAACCCCTCTACTGCTTCATATGGAAGTAGTATCTGCATACCCTCCATTGGAGTCAGTAGCTTTGAGTTGAATCCTCAGCTCATTATCATGGTGCAGCAAAGTTGCCAGTATTCCGGTCTTCCACAGGAAGAACCTACAGAGTTTCTGGCACAGTTTCTACAGATTACTGACATAGTACATGATAAAGAAATAGATCAGGATGTCTACAGACTATTACTGTTTCCATTTGCTGTAAAAGATCAAGCTAAGAGGTGGTTGAATAACCAACCTAAGGCCAGCATAAGGACATGGAAACAGCTGACAGAAAAATTTCTGAATCAATATTTCCCTCCAAAAAGGATGACACAGCTAAGGCTGGACATCCAAGGCTTCAAGCAAGGAGATAATGAATCTCTTTATGATGCCTGGGAGAGATACAGAGAGATGCTACGAAAATGCCCCTCTGAAATGTTTTCAGAGTGGGTTCAGTTAGACATCTTCTACTATGGGCTTGCAGAAGGAGCCCAGATGTCTCTAGATTACTCAGCTGGTGGATCTATCCACATGAGAAAGACAATTGAAGAGGCTCAAGAGCTCATTGATACAGTTGCCAGGAATCAGCATCTGTACCTAAGCAGCAACCCTTCCATGAATGAAGAGGTTAAAACAGTAACTGCTGAACTCAGTCCTGTAAAACAAGCTGCTGAATTCAATCAGCAATTGGACTTTCTAACAAAGCAGCTAGCTGAATTTAAAGACAGGTTACAAGAGACAAGGACGGCTAATATACATATGGACGAACAGTTTAAGCAAACAAAGCAGCAGCTGTTAAGGCAAATAGCAGAAGAATGCCAAGCAGTTCAACTAAGAAGCGGGAAAACATTAAATACCCCACCTCAAGGCAGCAAAAAGCTAAGAAATGATCAAACCACCCAAAATTTACCTGAGGACAGTAAGAGCCCAGGGAAAAATAATTCTGGCGATAAAACGCCAGAAATTTGGTGGAAGGCTGGCGCTGAATGCCCAGACCATGGCCAAAACTGGCGTTCAACGCCAGAAACAAGGCAGGATTGGCGTTCAACGCCAGAAATGGGCAAGGATCTGGCGTTGAACGCCCAAAATGGGCAAGATCTGGCGCTGAACGCCCAAAATGGGCACAGTTCTGGCGTTCAGACGCCAGGAGCAGACAAGGAGCTGGCGTCCAGTTTCACCCCAGCTTCTAACTCTGGCACTCAAGTGCCAGTGAGGGATCAGACACACACAAATTCTGATAACAACCCCTCTAAAAAGGCTTCTTCAACCACTTCTGTAGGCAATAAACCTGCAGCAACTAAGGTTGAAGAATATAAAGCCAAGATACCTTATCCTCAAAAACTCCGGAAAGAGGAGCAGGATAAGCAATTTGCTCGCTTTGCAGATTATCTCAAGACTCTTGAAATAAAGATTCCATTTGCAGAAGCACTTGAGCAAATACCTTCTTATGCCAAGTTCATGAAAGAGATCTTGAGTCATAAAAAGGATTGGAGAGAAACAGAAAGAGTTCTCCTCACTGAAGAATGCAGTGCAGTCATTCTGAAGAGCTTTCCTGAAAAGCTTAAAGACCCTGGGAGCTTTCTGATACCATGCATATTAGAAGATAATTGCACCAAGACAGCTTTATGCGATCTTGGGGCAAGCATCAACCTAATACCTACATCCACTATCAGGAAGCTTGGCTTAACTGAAGAAGTTAAACCAACCCGGATATGTCTCCAACTTGCTGATGGTTCCACTAAATACCCATCAGGCGTGATTGAGGACATGATTGTCAGAGATGGGCCATTCGCCTTTCCCACTGACTTTGTTGTGCTGGAAATAGAGGAGCACAAGAGTGCTACTCTCATTCTAGGAAGACCCTTCCTAGCAACTGGACGATCTCTCATTGATGTCCAACAGGGGGAAATAACCCTGAGAGTCAACGATGATGAGTTCAAGTTGAACGCTGTCAAAGCCATGCAGCATCCAGACACATCAACAGACTGCATGAAAGTTGATCTTATTGACTCTTTGGTAGAAGAGATCAACATGGCTGAGAGTCTCGAATCAGAGTTGGAAGACATCTTTAAAGATGTTCAGCCTGATTTGGAGGATTCAGGGGACATGAAAGAGCCTCTGAACTTTCTTCTGAAAGAGGAAAAACCTCCTAAACCCGAGCTCAAGCCATTACCACCATCCTTGAAATATGCGTTTCTGGGAGAAGGTGACACTTTTCCAGTGATCATAAGCTCTGCTTTAAATTCACAAGAAGAGGAGGCACTTATTCAAGTGCTAAGGACACACAAGACAGCTCTTGGGTGGTCCATAGGTGATCTTAAGGGCATAAGCCCAGCTAGATGCATGCACAAAATCTTATTGGAGGATAATGCCAAACCAGTGGTGCAACCACAGAGGCGGCTAAATCCAGCCATGAAAGAAGTGGTGCAAAAAGAGGTCACCAAATTACTGGAGGCTGGGATCATTTATCCTATTTCTGATAGCCCCTGGGTGAGCCCTGTCCAAGTCGTCCCAAAAAAGGGAGGCATGACAGTGATTCATAATGAAAAGAATGAACTGGTTCCTACAAGAACAGTTACAGGATGGCGCATGTGTATTGACTACAGAAGACTCAATACAGCCACCAGAAAGGATCATTTTCCTTTACCATTCATAGACCAGATGCTAGAAAGACTGGCAGGTCATGAGTATTACTGCTTTTTAGACGGCTACTCAGGCTATAACCAGATTGCAGTAGATCCCCAGGATTAAGAGAAAATAGCATTCACATGTCCATCTGGAGTGTTTGCTTATAGAAGGATGCCATTTGGGCTGTGTAATGCGCCTGCAACCTTCCAGAGATGCATGCTCTCTATTTTCTCTGATATGGTGGAAAAATTTCTGGAAGTCTTCATGGATGACTTCTCGGTATATGGAGACTCATTCAGCTCCTGTCTTGATCACCTGAAACTTGTTCTGAAAAGATGCCAAGAGACCAACCTAGTTTTAAACTGGAAAAAATGTCACTTCATGGTGACTGAAAGGACTGTCCTTGGGCATAAAATCTCAAATAAGGGAATAGAGGTGGATCAAGCAAAAATAGAGGTAATTGAAAAATTACCACCACCTGCCAATGTTAAGGCAATCAGAAGCTTTCTGGGGCATGCAGGATTCTATAGAAGGTTTATAAAGGATTTTTCAAAAATCGCAAAATCTCTAAGCAATCTGCTAGCTGCTGACACGCCATTTGTGTTTGACACAGAGTGCCTGCAGGCATTTGAAATGCTGAAAGCTAAGCTGGTCCCAGCACCAGTCATTTCTGCACCAGACTGGACGTTGCCATTTGAGCTAATGTGTGATGCCAGTGATCATGCCATTGGTGCAGTATTGGGACAGAGGCATGACAAGCTTCTGCATGTCATTTATTATGCCAGTCGCGTTCTAAATGATGCCCAGAAAAATTACACAACCACAGAAAAAGAATTAATTGCAGTGGTTTACGCCATTGACAAGTTCAGATCATACTTAGTAGGATCAAAAGTGATTGTGTATACTGACCATGCTGCTCTTAAATATCTACTCACAAAGCAGGATTCAAAACCCAGGCTCATCAGATGGGTATTGCTTCTGCAAGAGTTTGATATAGAAATAAGAGACAGAAAAGGGACAGAGAACCAAGTGGCTGACCATCTGTTCCGGATAGAGCCAGTGGAAGGGACGTCCCTCCCCTTTCTTGAGATCTCTGAGACGTTTCCTGATGAGCATCTATTTGCCATTCAGGAAGCACCATGGTTTGCCGACATTGCAAACTATAAAGCTGCAAGGTTCATACCCAAGGAGTACAACAGGATACAAAAGAAGAAATTAATCACTGATGCAAAGTATTACTTGTGGGATGAACCCTATCTCTTTAAGAGATGTGCAGACGGAATAATCCGTAGGTGTGTGCCTAAAGAAGAAGCACAGAGGATCCTATGGCATTGCCATGGATCACAATATGGAGGCCATTTCGGAGGTGAGCGAACAGCCACCAAGGTCCTCCAATGTGGCTTCTATTGGCCCACACTCTATAAAGATTCATGAGAGTTTGTACGTAACTGTGACAATTGCCAAAGAGCTGGCAATCTGCCTCATGGTTACGCCATGCCTCAACAAGGAATCTTTGAGATTGAGTTGTTTGACGTATGGGGAATTGACTTCATGGGACCTTTCCCACCATCATACTCAAACACTTATATTCTGGTGGCAGTTGACTATGTATCAAAATGGGTTGAGGCTATTGCCACACCCACCAATGATACTAAAATAGTGCTGAAGTTCCTCCAGAAACATATCTTTAGCAGGTTTGGTGTCCCTAGAGTACTAATCAGTGATGGGGGCACTCACTTCTGCAATAAACAGCTTTACTCTGCCATGGTTCGGTATGGAATTCGCCACAAGGTGGCCACTCCATATCATCCACAAACCAATGGGCAAGCTGAAGTCTCTAATAGAGAATTAAAGAGAATCCTGGAATGGACAGTAAATACCCGTAGAAAGGATTGGGCACGGAGCTTGGATGATGCTCTGTGGGCTTACAGAACAGCATTCAAGACCCCTATAGGGACCTCTCCATACCAACTGGTGTATGGTAAGGCATGTCACCTGCCCGTGGAACTGGAACATAAGGCCTACTGGGCAACCAGATTACTAAACTTTGATGCCAAATTAGCAGGAGAAAAATGATTGCTCCAGCTAAATGAGCTAGAGGAGTTCAGATTCACAGCTTTCGAAAATGCCATGCTATATAAAGAAAAATAAAAAAAGTGGCATGACAGAAAGCTGTCATCTAGAATCTTTGAACCAGGACAGAAGGTTCTGTTGTTTAACTCTAGACTCAGGCTATTCCCCGGGAAACTGAAATCCCGGTGGAGGGGACCATACGTGATTACAAGTGTATCACCATATGGTTATGTGGAGCTTCAAGATATTGATTCTGATAAGAAGTTCATTGTCAATGGACAGAGAATCAAGCATTATCTTGAAGGCAACATTGAGCAAGAATGCTCAAGGTTGAAGCTAGATTAAAAGCTCAGCAAAGTCCAGCTAAGGACATTAAAGAAGCGCTTGTTGGGAGGCAACCCAATTTTTATTTATTTTCATGGTTTTTCATGTTTTATTAGGTTCATGATCATGTGGAGTCACAAAATAAATATTAAAAATTGAAAACGGAAACAAAAACAGCAGAAGAAAAATCACACCCTGGAGGAAGCACCTGTCTGGCGTTCAACGCCAGAACAGAGCATGGTTCTGGCGCTGAACGCCCAAAATGGGCAACATCCTGGCGCTGAACGCCCAGAACAAGCATGGTTCTGGCGTTCAATGCCAGAAATGGCTAGTAAATGGGCGTTGAACGCCCAAAATGGGCACCAACCTGGCGCTGAACGCCCAGAGTTGTGTGCAAGGGCATTTTGCATGCCCAAATTGGTGCAGGGATGTAAATGCCTTGACACCTCAAGATCTGTGGACCTTGCAGGATCATTTCAAGATCTGTGAACCCCACAGGATCCCCACCTTCCCTCCTCATAATACTAGATTTTTTCTTTCCACATCTTCTTCTTCATCTATTCCCTCTTCTTTTGCTCGAGGGCGAGCAACATTCTAAGTTTGGTATGGTAAAACAATTATGTGAAGGATCTATAGCTCAGTGGTAGAACATGTGGCTGCAAATCAAGAGATACCTCAGGGGATGCACTTCCCTCCACATAATTATTAGAAGCAACTGAGGATAGAAATACCAAAAATCACTAGGAATCAAGCCACAAAGGCAAGGAAGAGACATAAAAGAGCTCAAGAACATCATTGATGCCTCAAGAAGGAAATGCCATCATCACTAAGGTGGACTCGTTCCTTGTTCTTACTTTCTCTGTTTTTCGTTTTCTCTATGTTAAGTGCTTATCTATGTTTGTGTCTTCATTACATGATCATTAGTAGTAATTAGTGTCTAGTTTGATTTTATCCCCAATTAAGTTATAGTCTATTTTTCTCATCATCAGCAAACATGAATAAAATAGTAGATCTTTTGAATAAGAGGCAATAAAATTTCGAGTTTTTAATAAGAAAAATTCTAATTAGTAACATGTGGTGGCAATGCTTTCTGTCTTCTGAATGAATGCTTGAACAGTGCATATGTCTTTTGAATTTGTTGTTTAAGACTGTTAAATATGTTGGCTCTTGAAAGAATGATGAACATGAGACATGTTATTGATAATCTGAAAAATCATAAAAATGATTCTTGAAGCAAGAAAAAGCAGCAAAGAACAAAGCTTGCAGAAAAAAAAAATAAAGAAAAAGAGAAAGCAAGCAGAAAAAGCCAAAGCTCTTAAAACCAAAAGGCAAGAGCAAAAAGCCAATAGCCCTTAAAACCAAAAGGCAAGGGTAATAAAAAGGATCCCAAGGCTTTGAGCATCAGTGGATAGGAGGGCCTAAGGGAATAAAATCCTGGCCTAAGCGGCTAAACCAAGCTGTCCCTAACCATGTGCTTGTGGCGTGAAGGTGTCAAGTGAAAACTTGAGACTGAGCGGTTAAAGTCAAGGTCCAAAGCAAAAAGAAGAGTGTGCTTAAGAACTCTGGACACCTCTAATTGGGGATTTTAGCAAAGCTGAGTCACAATCTAAAAAGGTTCACCCAATTATGTGTCTGTGGCATTTATGTATCCAGTGGTAATACTGGAAAACAAAGTGCTTAGGGCCACGGCCAAGACTCATAAAGTAGCTGTGTTCAAGAATCAACATACTGAACTAGGAGAATTAATAGCACTATCTGAATTCTGAGTTCCTATAGATGCTAATCACTCTGAGCTTCAATGGATAAAGTGAGATGCCAAAACTGTTCGGAAGCAAAAAGCTACTAGCCCCGCTCATCTAATTAGAATCTGAGCTTCATGAAAAAAAAAATCTGAGATATTATTGCTTCTCAACCTATTAGTCTTCTATTTTATTTGTCTAGTTGCTTGAGGACAAGCAACAGTTTAAGTTTGGTGTTGTGATGAGCGGATATTTTATACGCTTTTTGGGGTTAATTTCATATAGTTTTTAGTATGTTTTAGTTAGTTTTTAGTTTATTTCCATTATTTTTAGGAAAAATTTATATTTCTGGACTTTACT
This sequence comes from Arachis ipaensis, assembly GCF_059453495.1. NCBI lineage: Eukaryota > Viridiplantae > Streptophyta > Magnoliopsida > Fabales > Fabaceae > Arachis > Arachis ipaensis. The sequence continues at coordinate 52,981,358 of NC_142436.1, forward strand.
ATGAGTTGTGTATTTTTCTGTAATTTCAGGTATTTTTCTGGCTGAAATTGAAGGAGCTGAGCAAATATCTGATTCAGGCTGAAAAAGGACTGCTGATGCTGTTGGATTCTGACCTCCCTGCACTCAAAATGGATTTTCTGGAGCTACAGAACTCAAAATGGCATGATTTTAACTGCGTTGAAAAGTAGACATCCAGGGCTTTCCAGCAATATATAATAGTCCATACTTTGCACAAGGATAGATGACATAAACTGGCGTTCAACGCCAGTTCTCTGCCCAATTCTGGCGTCCAGCGCCAGAAAAGGATCAAAAGCTGGAGTTGAACGCCCAAACTGGCACAAAAACTGGCGTTCAACTCCACAAATGGCCTCTGCATGTGGATTGCTTAATTCTCAGCCCCAGCACACACCAAGTGGGACCCAGAAGTGGGCCTCTGCATCATCCATCATAGTTTACTCATTTGTTGTAAACCTAGGCTACTAGTTTAGTATTTAAACAACTTTTAGAGACTTATTTTGTACCTCATGACATTTTTAGATCTAAACTTTGTATTCTCTGACGGCATGAGTCTCTAAACCCCATTGTTGGGGGTGAGGAGCTCTGCTGTGTCTCGATGAATTAATGCAAGTATTTCTGTTTTCCATTCAAACACGCTTGTTCCTATCTAAGATGTTCATTCGCGCTTAACTGTGATGGAGGTGATGATCTGTGAAACTCATCACCTTCCTCAAATCATGAACGTGTGCCTGACAACCACTTCCGTTCTACCTTCTACTGAATGAGTATCTCTTAGATCTCTTAATCAGAATCTTCGTGGCGTAAGCTAGAATGATGGCGGCATTCAAGAGAATCCGGAAAGTCTAAACCTTGTCTGTGGTATTCCGAGTAGGATTCAAGGATTGAATGACTATGACGAGCTTTAAACTCCTGAAGGCTGGGCGTTAGTGACAGACGCAAAAGGATAGTAAATCCTATTCCAACCAGATCGAGAACCAACCGGTGATTAGCCGTGCTGTGACAGAGCGCGTGAGCGTAGTTTTCACTGGAAGGATGGAAGGTAGCCATTGACAACGGTGATCCACTAACACACAGCTTGCCATAGGAGGACGTGCGTGCGTGAACAAGAAGACAGAGGAAAGCAGAGATTCAGAAGACAAAGCATCTCCAAAACTCCAACATACTCTCCATTACTGCATAACAAGTAACCTTTAATCCATGCTCTATTGTTTATTTGCAATTCAACTGATAAACATAATTGACTTCCTGACTAAGATTTACAAGATAACCATAGATTGCTTCAAACCAACAATCTCCGTGGGATTCGACCCTTACTCACGTGAGGTATTACTTGGACGACCCAGTGCACTTGCTGGTCAGTGGTACGAGTTGTGAAAAGTGTGATTCATAATTCGTGCACCAAATTTATTATTTTATTTTAGTTTAAAATCAAATTAGTTTAGATACAAAATAGAAAATAGTCAACCCTTAGGGAGGATCTTCTCACTTCCGCACTTTGATAATTTGGAGAACCCTAGTTTTCTCTCTGAAGTATGAGCCACTAAACCTCGTCAATTAAGGTTAGGAGCTCTTCTATAGATTCACTATTGTTTTTCTATTTTAATTAACGTATTGATTCAGTTTGAAAGATTACATTCGTTCTTAATTTTATGAATCTGGGTGGATCGAAAGAATGACCCTTATTCTATTTGTGTTCTTGTGATTCTTGGAAGAGATATATCACCTGAACAACAGCTTGAAAGTAAATTCCTCCTAAATTTTTAATTACTTGAACTAATAGAAATACGTGACATATAATCTTCTTAGCTTTGGATAATTAGGGTTTTTGTGGCCATAAACTAGAATTGAACTTCATCCTCTAATCGAAATTAAGTGACCAAGACATTAGCGGTTAACTAGGTTAGAGTAGACTAAATCACTATGACATTAGGGTTTGGTCACTGACAGTTTTCCATGAATTGAATCTTGCATGATTAAAATAGTTAGTAAGAAAACTTAATCCGAAAAAGTAAACATCTCTGAAACCTTAACTGCTCTCTCTCTCTCTCTCTCTCTCAAACTTCACACCATTCTCACTATTTGTGTTTTCTACTCTCTGAACTACTATTTAATGCTTTTTGAATCCTCAAAACATCACTTTTTGCTTGCCTGACTAAGGAATCATTTAATCATTGTTGCTCAGTCTATCAATCCTCGTGGGATCGACCCTCACTCACCAGAGGTATTACTTAGTACGACCTAATGCACTTGCCGGTTAGTTTATGGATCTAGAAATTCCGCACCAGAGATGTGGGAGATACCATCCAGACAAGCCGTGTAGGATAGGGTTAGGTATGTGTTTCAAGGGTACGTTTCCAGGGCATATGGCGAGGGATTGTCCATGTAGGATAACTTAGGATGCAGATTGATCTCAACAACAAGGTCGAGTCTTTGCTATGATGGCAAATAATGCTGCTAGATCCGGATCTCTGATCCAACGTATTTTTAAAATTGGTAACAGAACTTTAACTGCATTATACAATACTAGAGCATCGCATTCATTATATCATATGACAGAGTTGAGGACTTAGGGCTGAAATTATCAGATTTAGTTTATGACTTGCATGTGCACACACCAGCTTCTCAAGTGATAACTAGACTGTGTTGTCAATAAGTGCCTTTTCAAATAGAAAACAGACAGTTTGTTCATGATTTAATATGTTTGCATTTGACTAAAAGAGATTTGATTTTGGGTTTGGAATAGTAGTCGATGCATCATGTGTTGTTGTACTATTTTGAACATTTTATTTGGTTTATATCTAAAGGGTTAGAAGGGCTAGTAGTAGCCCCGAGTTATTACTTGAACTCTATAATGGTGAATTATAGTGGAAAGGAGTGTCAAGGGTATGTTCTTATAGCTGCTAGCTTGTCAAGAGATGAACAGAACCTAGATCAATTTCTGATAGTAAAAGAGTTTTTCGAGGTATTTTCTGAGGATATACCTGAATTTTTCCTCCTCGAGAGATAGAGTTTGTAACAGAGTTAGTATCGGGAGTAGGGCCGGTCTCAATCACACCGTATAAAATGTCATCGTTAGAGCTGGCAGAACCTAAGATTCAGTTAAAGGAGCCGTTGGATAAGAAGTTTATTCGACGAGTGTCTCCCAATGGGGAGCGCCAGTTTTGTTAGTGAAAATAAAAGATGGCAGTATGCGGTTGTGTGTGGATTATAAGCGTTTGAATAAGGTGACTATGAAGAATAAATATCCGATACAAGGAATCGATGATTTGATGGATCAACTGCAAGGATCCGGAGTTTTCTCAAAGATTAAAATGAGAAAAGATTATCCCATCTTTTAATAGGTAACTAAATTTTGAGAGCAATTTTTTTTAAGGTGGATAGGATGTAAGATCCCGAAAAATTCACTAGTAGATTATATATTTAAAAAATTTAGTTAAAGGTGTTTAAATCGCCCAGTGATGTGCAAAAAGTGAAGCTCATGGATACCGGCAAGTGCACCGGATCATTCAAGTAATACTACGGTGAGTGGATATCGTTCCCACAAGGATTAACATATTGGGCATGCAAATATTGAATCAATAAACATGGAATTGTTGAGTGCTGAAATCTTAATGACTTGCTGGAAAAGTAAAAACTTGAAAAAACTTGAAGGCTAGGGTTTTTAGTACTTATGGTTGTTGAAGGAAAATATATATGATGGAAAAGTCAAGGGTTTTGAGGATGCTCAAGTCTTCAGAAGAATTAAACTTTTTTTTCTCTATTCAAAGCAAGCACGGATCGTTCATGACGAATCTTTATTAACCGATTTCCCATTTCTTGGCTCCTTGATGAGCAGATAATTTATACCCTTTTTGGCATTGTTTTTAGATAGTTTTTAGTATGTTTTAGTTACTTTTTATTATATTTTTATTAGTTTTTATGCAAAAATCACATTTCTGAGTTTTACTACGAGTTTGTGTATTTTTCTATAATTTCAGATATTTTTTGGCTGAAATTGACGGACCTGAGCAAAAATCTGATTCAGAGGCTGAGAAAGGACTGCTGATGCTGTTGGATTCTGACCCTCCTGCACTCAAAATGGAGTTTCTGGAGCTACAGAAGCCCAATTGGCGCACTCTCAATTGCGTTGGAAAGTAGACATCTTGGGCTTTCCAGCAATATAATAGTCCATACTTTGCCCGATATTTGATGGCCCAAACTGGCGTTAAACGCCAGCTAGAGACCCTTTTTTGGAGTAAAACGCCAGAACTGGCACCAAAACTGGAGTTAAATGCCCAAACTGGCACCCAAGCTGGCGTTTAACTCCAAGAATGGCCTACGCACGTGAAAGCTTCAATGCTCAGCCCAAGCACACACTAAGTGGATCCCGGAAGTGGATTTCTGCACTATCTGCACTTAGTTACTCATTTTCTATAAACCTAAATTACTAGTTTAGTATAAAAACTATTTTTAGAGATTCATTTTTGTAACTCATGACATTTTACATCTCATATTGTAACTTCTACGGCATGACTCTCTATACCCCATGGGTGGGGGTAAGGAGCTCTGCTGTGTTTCAATGGATTAATGCAATTACTACTGTTTTCTATTCAATCACGCTTGATTCTATACTAAGATACTCACTCATACTTCAATATAGAGAATATGATGATCCGTGACACTCATCATTATTCTCAAACCTATGAATGCGTGCCTGACAACCACTCCCGTTCTATCTGAGCTCAACGTAGTCATTGGGCGACAGCTTGAGTACGTATCTCTTGGGTCTCTAATTCATGGACCGAGTATGGAGGTTAGAAACTTCGTGGTTGAGGCTAGAACCGATTGGCAGCATTCCTGGGATCCGAAAAGTCTAAACCTTGTCTGTGGTATTCCGAGTAGGATCTGGGAGGGGATGACTGTGACGAGCTTCAAACTTGCGAATGTTGGGTGCAGTGACAGTGTGCAAAAGGATAGAGAGATCCTATTCTGACGCTAGTGAGAACCGACAGATGATTAGCCGTGCGGTAGCTGTACGTGGTATTTTTCATCCGAGACGAGAAATCTGACAGTTGATTAGCCGTGCAGAAACCGTACTTGGTATTTTTCATCCGAGAGGATCATACAGCTTGCCATTGAAGGAAGCCATGCGTGTTTAGAGAAGAAGAAAGTAGGAAAGCAGAGATTCAGATGACAGAGCATCTCCGAAACCTCAACATGTTCCTCATTACTGAATCACAAGTACAATTTACTTCATGTTATTTACTTTTCATAAACAAAATCAATTTTATCATTAATCTCCTGACTAAGAACTGCAAGATAACCATAGTTTGCTTCAAGCCGACAATCTCTGTGGGATCGACCCTTACTCACGTAAGGTATTACTTGGACGACTCAGTGCACTTACTGGTTAGTTGCACAGAGTTGTGAAAAGTGTAATCACAATTTCGTGCACCAAGTTTTTGGCGCCGTTGCCGGGGATTGTTCGAGTTTCGATAATTGACGGTTTATTTTGTTGCTTAGATTAGTAAAAATTTATCTTTTTGTTTTAGAGTCACTAAATTTGAGTCTTTTATTTTCTTTTCAAAAATCTTATTTTTCTTTATTAATCTTTAATTTTCCTTTAAGTTTTATATTTGAGTTTAGTTTCATGCTTTAAGTTTGGTGTCAATTGCATGTTTTAATTTTTCTTTAATTTTCGAAAATATATGCATTGTGTTCTTCATTGATCTTCAAGTTGTTCTTGTTTATTTTCTTTGTTTGATCTTTAGTTTTTCTTGTTTTGTGTCTTTCCTTGTTTTTCTTGTGCATTTTCGAATTATTAGTGTCCAAAGTATAAAAATTTTTAAGTTTGGTGTCCTTTGTGTTTTTATTTTCTTAAAAATTTCCAAAATTTGTTCTTGGTGTTCATCTTGACATTCAATATTTTCTTGTTTGTTTTCTTTGTTTTGATCTGAAAATTCTAAGTTTGGTGTCATTTTATTATTTTTCTCTTTCCTCATTAAATTCAAAAAATATCTTTTCCTTTGTTTACTCATCATTTTCGAATTCCTTAGGTTGACTTATTAAAAAATTTTAAAAAATTTGGTAGTTTCTTGTTAATTAAGTTAAAATTTCAATTTTGAAAGTTATCTTTTTAAAATCTTTTTCAATTTTCTTTTTATATTTTTCGAAAATCTTTTATAAAATTTTCAAAATCTTTTTCTTCTTTTATAATTTTTGAATCACTTGTCCTACTTTATTATTTTGATTGAAAAATTTTAAGTTTGATGTTTTCTTGTTAAGAAAGTTCTAAGTCTTAAAATTTTAAAATCATATCTTTTACGAATCTTTTCTTTTATTTATTTATTTTCTTACAAGTATCTTTAATTTTAAGACATATCTTTTTCAAAACTTCCTAACCACTTTCTCTCTCTTCATTTTTCGAAAATCATATCCAAAATTTTTCAAATCTTTTTAATTAATTAATCATTTTAGTATTCGAATTTCTTTTATTTCTTTTTCTTTTAGTTTTCGAAACATATATTCTATTTTCCAATTATTTTATTTTATTTTCTTTTGAATTCGGTTTATCCTTAATTAAATAAAATAAAAACAAAAAAATATATTTTATTTTATCTTGTATTTTATTTACAATCCACATCATCTTCCTTTCTTCATTATGGACTCAAGTGGAAATGAACAGTCTAAAAGGACTCTGGGGTCATATGCTAACCCCACTAATGCTTCCTATGGGAGTAGTATCTGTATACCCCCTATCAGGGCCAGCAGTTTTGAGTTAAATCCTTAGCTCATTATCATGGTGCAGCAAAATTGCCAGTATTCCAGTCTTCCACAGGAAGAACCTACTGAGTTTCTGGCATAGTTCTTACAAATTGATGACACAGTACGTGATAAAAAAGTAGATCAGGATGTCTACAGATTATTACTGTTTTCATTTGCTGTAAAAGATCAAGCTAAGAGGTGGTTAAATAACCAACCCACAGCAAGCATAAGAACATGGAAATAGTTATCAGACAAATTCTTGAATCAATATTTCCCTCCAAAAAGGATGACACAGCTAAGGCTGGACATCCAAGGCTTTAAACAAGAGGATAATGAATCTCTTTATAATTCCTGGGAGAGGTACAGAGAGATGCTAAGGAAATGCCCCTCTGAAATGTTTTCAGAATGGGTGCAGTTAGACATCTTCTACTACAGGCTTACAGAAAAAGCCCAGATGTCTCTAGACCACTCAGTTGGTGGATCTATACACATGAGAAAGATAATTGAAGAGGCTCAAGAGTTCATTGACACAGTTGCTAGAAATCAGCATCTGTACTTAAGTAGTGAGTCCTCCATGAAAGAAGAGGCTAAAATACTATCCACTGAACTTAGTCCTCCAGAACAAGTTGTTGAATTCAATCAGCAATTGCTTCATATAATAAAACAGTTAGCAGAATTTAAAGAGATGCAACAAAACACCAAAAATGCCAACAAGAATATGGAAGCACAATTGAACCAGACAAGACAGCAATTATCTAAACAGATAACAAAAGAATGCCAAGCTGTTCAGTTAAGGAGTGGGAAGACATTGAATGTCTCAACTCAAGGCAACAAAAAGCCAAGAAAGGAACAACTGACAGAGGATGACCAAGCCACTGCCCAAAATCCCTCTAAGGACAGTAAGAGCCCAGAGAGGAATGATTCTGGCGTTCAAACGCCAGAAAATGGTGAAAATTTGGCATTAAACGCCCAAGGGATAGCCAATGCTGGCGTTCAAATGCCAATGAGGGATCAGACATATGCAAGTGCTGATAACAACCCCCTTAAGCAGGCTTCTCCAACCACTTCTATAGGGAATAAACCTGCAGCAACTAAGGTTGAAGAATATAAAGCCAAGATGCCTTATCCTCAGAAACTCCGCCAAGCGGAACAGGATAAACAATTTGCTCACTTTGCAGACTATCTCAGAACTATTGAAATAAAGATTCCATTTGCAGAGGCACTTGAGCAAATACCCTCTTATGCTAAGTTCATGAAAGAGATATTAAGTCATAAGAAGGATTGGAGAGAAACTGAAAAAGTTTTCCTCACTGAAGAATGTAATACAGTTATTTTGAAAAGCTTACCAGAGAAGCTTAAAGATCCCGGAAGCTTTATGATACCATGCACATTAGAGGGTGCTTGTACCAAGATAGCTCTATGTGATCTTGGGGCAAGTATCAACCTAATACCTGCATCCACTATCAAAAAGCTTGTTTTGACTGATGAAGTTAAACCAACCCGGATATGCCTCCAACTTATTGATGGCTCCATTAAGATTCCATCAGGTGTAACTGAGGACATGATTGTCAAGGTTGGGCCATTTGCCTTTCCTACTGACTTTGTAGTGCTGAAAATGGAGGAGCACAAGAGTGCAACTTTTATTCTAGGAAGACCTTTCCTAGCAACTGGACGAACCCTCATTAACGTCCAAAAAGCAGAGATAACCCTGAGAGTCAATGAGGATGAGTTCAAGTTGAATGCTGTCAAAGCTATGCAGCATCCAGACACATCAAAAGACTGCATGAGCGCTGATATCATTGACTCCCTAGTGGAAGAGGTCAATATCACTGAGAGTCTCTGGTGCGCAGATGTTGTGATTACACTTTGATTATGTAAAATTCATCGCTCTTTCTTTCCCTGGTAATGGCGCCAAAAAACATGATGCCAATACCATGGTTCACAACTTCGCACAACTAACCAGCAAGTGCACTGGGTCGTCCAAGTAATACCTTACGTGAGTAAGGGTCGAATCCAACGGAGATTGTTGGTATGAAGAAAGCTATGGTCACCTTGTAAATCTCAGTCAGGCGGATATAAAATAGTAATGGAGTTTTCGAAATTAATTAATAAAATAGGGATAGAAATACTTATGTAAATCATTGGTGAGAATTTCAGATAAGCGAATAGAGATGCTTTCGTTCCTTTGAACCTCTGCTTTCCTGCTATCTTCATCCAATCAGTCTTACTCCTTTCCATGGCTGGCTTTATGTAATGCATCACCATTGTCAATGGCTACTTTCGGTCTTCTCTCGGGAAAATGATCCAAATGCCCTGTCACGGCACGGCTAATCGTCTGGAGGCATCACCCTTGTCAATGGTTACATCCTATCCTCTCAGTGAAAGTGGTCAACGCACCCTGTCACGGCACGGCTATTCATCTATCGGTTCTCGATCATGCTGGAATAGGATTTACTATCCTTTTGCGTCTGTCATTACACCCAGCAATCGCGAGTTTGAAGCTCGTCACAGTCATTCAATCATTGAATCCTACTCGGAATACCACAGACAAGGTTTAGACCTTCCAGATTCTCTTGAATGCCGCCATTATTCTAGCTTACACCACGAAGATTCCGATTAAGAGATCTAAGAGATACTCATTCAATCTAATGTAGAATGGAAGTGGTTGTCAGGCACGCGTTCATAGGGAATGATAATGATTGTCACGTTCATCACATTCAGGTTGAAGTGCGAATGAATATCTTAGAAGCGAAATAAGATGAATTGAATAGAAAACAGTAGTACTTTGCATTAATCTTTGAGGAACAGCAGAGCTCCACACCTTAATCTATAGAGTGTAGAAACTCTACCGTTGAAAATACATAAGTGAAAGGTCCAGACATGGCCGAATGGCCAGCCCCTCTGATCTAAGAACTAGGCGTCCAAAGATGTCTAATACAATAGTAAAAGGTCCTATTTATAATAAACTAGCTACTAGGGTTTACAGAAGTAAGTAATTGATGCATAAATCCACTTCCGAGGCCCACTTGGTGTGTGCTTGGGCTGAGCTTTGAGTGTTGCACGTGTAGAGGTCCTTCTTGGAGTTGAACGCCACCTTTTGTGCCATTTTGGGCGTTGAACTCCACTTTGCAACTTGTTTCTGGCGTTGGACGCCAGAATTGGGTAGAGAGCTGGCGTTGAACGCCAGTTTGCGTCGTCTAAACTTGGGGGCAAAGTATGGACTATTATATATTGCTGGAAAGCCCTGGATGTCTACTTTCCAACGCAATTAGAAGCGCGTCATTTCGAGTTCTGTAGCTTGAGAAAATCAACTTTGAGTGCAGGGAGGTCAGAATCCAACAGCATCAGCAGCCCTTCTTCAACCTCTGAATCTGATTTTTGCTCAAGTCCCTCAATTTCAGCCAGAAAATACCTGAAATCACAGAAAAACACAAAAACTCATAGTAAAGTCCAGAAATGTGAATTTAACATAAAAACTAATGAAAACATCCCTAAAAGTAACTAGATCCTACTAAAAACATACTAAAAACAATGTCAAAAAGCGTATAAATTATCTGCTCATCACAATACCAAACTTAAATTGTTGCTTGTCCCCAAGCAACTAAAAATCAAATAGGATAAAAAGAAGAGAATATACTATAAATTCCAAACTATCAATGAAACATAGCTTCAATCATATGAGCGGGACTTATAGCTTTTTGCCTCTTGAATAGTTTTGGCATCTCACTTTATCCATTGAGGTTCAGAATGATTGGCATCTATAGGAACTCAGAGTTCAGATAGTGTTATTGATTCTCCTAGTTCAGTATGATGATTCTTGAACACAGCTATTTTATGAGTCTTGGTCGTGGCCCTAAGCACTTTGTTTTCCAGTATTACCACCGGATACATAAATGCCACAGACACATAATTGGGTGAACCTTTTCATATTGTGACTCAGCTTTGCTAAAGTCCCCAATTAGAGGTGTCCAGGGTTCTTAAGCACACTCTTTTTTTTTTTTTTTGCTTTGGACCTTGACTTTAACCACTCAGTCTCAAGTTTTCACTTGATACCTTCACGCCACAAGCACATGGTTAGGGACAGCTTGGTTTAGCCGCTTAGACCAGGATTTTATTCCTTTGGGCCCTCCTATCCACTGATGCTCAAAGCCTTGGGATCCTTTTTATTTGCCCTTGCCTTTTGGTTTTAAGGGTTATTGGCTTTTTGCTCTTGCCTCTTGGTTTTAAGAGCTTTTGGCTTTTTCTGCTTGCTTTTTCTTTTTCTTTCTATTTTTTTTTTGCCTATTTTTTTTTTTCTGCAAGCTTTGTTCTTTGATGCTTTTTCTTGCTTCAAGAATCATTTTTGTGATTTTTCAGATTATCAAATAACATGTCTCCTAGTCATCATTCTTTCAAGAACCAACATATTTAACATTCTTAAACAACAACTTCAAAAGACATGTGCACTGTTCAAGCATTCATTCAGAAAATAAGAAGCATTCTCACCACATCAATATAATTAAGCTAAGTTCAAGGATAAATTCGAAACTCATGTACTTCTTGTTCTTTTGAATTAAAACATTTTTCATTTAAGAGAGGTGATGGATTCATAGGACATTCATAACTTTAAGACATAGTCACTAACTACTAATGATCATGTAATGAAGACACAAACATAGATAAGCACATAACATAGAAAACGAAAAACAGAAGAAATAAGAACAAGGAATGAATCCACCTTAGTGATGGTGGTGTTTCCTTCTTGAGGAACCAGTGATGTCCTTGAGCTCTTCTATGTCTCTTCCTTGTCTTTGTTGCTCCTCCCTCATTGCTTTTTGATCTTCTCTTATTTCATGAAGGATGATGGAGTGCTCTTGATGTTCCACCCTTAGTTGTCCCATATTGGAACTCAATTCTCCTAAGGAGGTGTTGATTTGCTCCCAATAGTTTTGTGGAGGAAAGTGCATCCCTTGATGTATCTCAGGGATTTCTTGATGATGAGCTTCTTCATGTGCCTGTTGAGATTCATGAATGTGCTCTCTTATTTTCTCCATCCTTTTCTTAGTGATGGGCTTGTGAGATGAATCTTTCCATCTCCCATGGCTCAGATGTGGAAGCATTTGTCTTCCGTTTCCTCTTTCTTGAGGTTTCTCTGGCCTTAGGTGCCATTAATGGTAATGGAAAAACAAAAAGCTTATGCTTTTACCACACCAAACTTAGAATATTGCTCGCCCTCGAGCAAGAGAAGAAAGAATAGATGAAGAAGGAGAAGATATGGAGGAGAGGGAGAGGGGTGAAGGTTCGGCCATTTAGGGTGGGTTTGGGTGGGAAATTGATTTTGAATTTTGAAGGTAGGTGGATTTTATGAAGTAGGTTTATTGGGAAGAGTGGATGGATGTGAGTGGTGAAGAGGTGATGGGGAAGAGAGATTGAGGTGATTGGTGAAGGGTTTTGGGGAAGAGTGTTTATGGGATTTTGTGAAAGAGGGGTAAGAAGAAGTGAATGGAGGTAGGTGGGGATCCTATGGGGTCTACAGATCCTGAGGTGATCCTGTGGGGTCCACAGATCCTGAGGTGATCCTGTGGGGTCCATAGATCCTTAGGTGTTCAAGGATTTACAACCTTGCACCAAATTAGGCATGTAAAATGCCTTTGCACACAACTCTGGGCGTTCAGCGCCAGGTTGGTGCCCATTTTGGGCGTTCAACGCCCATTTGTTGGCCATTTCTGGCGTTGAACGCCAGAACCATGCCTGTTCTGGGCGTTCAGCGCCAGCTTTTCTCCAGGGTGCAATTCTGGTGTCTAGCGCCCAGATGCTGCCCATTTTGGGCGTTCAGCGCCCAGACACTGCCCATTTTGGGCGTTCAGCGCCAGAACCATGCTCTGTTCTGGCGTTGAACGCCAGACAGATGCTCCTCCAGGGTGTGATTTTTCTTCTGCTGTTTTTGATTCCGTTTTTAATTTTTTTGTTTATTTTGTGACTCCATATGATCATGAACCTATAAAGACATATAACTAAGAAAAATATAGTTAGATAAATAAAAATTGGGTTGCCTCCCAACAAGCGCTTCTTTAATGTCAATAGCTTGACAGTGGGCTCTCATGGAGCCTCACAGATGTTCAGAGCATTGTTGAAACTCTCCAACACCAAACTTAGAGTTTGGATATGGGAGTTCAACACCAAACTTAGAGTTTGGTTGTGGCCTCCCAACACCAAACTTAGAGTTTGACTGTGGAGGCTTTGGTTGACTCTGTTTTGAGAGAAGCTTTTTCTGCTTCCTCTCCATGGATGCAGAGAGAGATCCTTGAGTTGTAAACACAAGGTTGTCCTTATTCAATTGAAGGATCAATTCTCCTCTGTCCACATCAATCACAGCTCTTGCTGTGGCTAGGAAAGGTCTTCCTAGGATGATGGATTCATCCTCTTCCTTTCCAGTATCTAAGACTATGAAATCAGCAGGGATGTAAAGGCCTTCAACCTTTACTAACACGTCCTCTACTTGTCCATAAGCCTATTTTCTTGAATTATCTGCCATCTCTAATGAGATTTTAGTAGCTTGCACCCCATAGATTCTCAGTTTCTCTATTACAGAGAGGGGCATGAGGTTTATTCCTGAACCAAGGTCACACAGAGCCTTAAAGATCATGGTGCCTATGGTACAAGGTATTATGAACTTTCCAGGATCCTGTCTCTTCTGAGGCAATGTCAGTTGATCCAGATCACTTAGTTCATTGGTGAACAAGGGAGGTTCATCTTCCCAAGTTTCAACTCCAAATAATTTGGCATTCAGCTTCATGATTGCACCAAGAAACTTGGCAGTTTGCTCTTCAGTAACATCCTCATTCTCTTCAGAAGAGGAATACTCATCAGAGCTCATGAATGGTATAAGGAGGTTCAATGGAATCTCTATGGTCTCTAGATGAGTCTCAGATTTCTTTGGTTCCTCAGAGGGAAACTCCTTATTGATCACTGGACGTCCCAGGAGGTCTTTCTCCTTGGGATTCACGTCCTCTCCTTCCCTTACAGGTTTGGCCATGGTGCTTATGTCAATGGCCTTACACTCTCCTTTTGGATTCTCTTCTGTATTGCTTGGGAGAGTACTAGGAGGGATTTCAGTGATCCTTTTACTCAGCTGGCCCACTTGTGCTTCCAAATTTCTAATGGAAGACCTTGTTTCATTCATGAAACTCACAGTGGCCTTAGATAGATCAGAGACTAAATTTGCTAAGCTAGATGGATTCTGCTCAGAATTCTCTGTCTGTTGCTGAGTGGATGATGGAAAAGGCTTGCTATTGCTAAACCTGTTTCTTCCACCATTATTAAAGCCTTGTTGAGGCCTTTGATCCTTCCATGAGAGATTTGGATGATTTCTCCATGATGGATTATAGGTGTTCCCATAAGGTTCACCTAAGTAATTCACCTCTGCTATTGCAGGGTTCTCAGGATCATAAGCTTCTTCTTCAGAAGATGCCTCTTGAGTACTGTTGGATGCAGCTTGCATTCCATTCAGACTCTGAGAAATCATATTGACTTGCTGAGTCAATATTTTATTCTGAGCCAATATGGCATTCAGAGTATCAATTTCAAGAACTCCCTTCTTCATAGGTGTCCCATTATTCACAGGATTCCTCTCAAAAGTGTACATGAACTGGTTATTAGCAACCATGTCAATGAGTTCTTGAGCTTCTGCAGGTGTTTTCTTTAGGTGAATGGATCCACCTGCAGAAGTATCCAATGACATCTTTGATAGCTCAGATAAACCATCATAGAATATATCCAGGATGGTCCATTCTGAAAGCATGTCAGAAGGACACTTTTTGGTCAGCTGCTTGTATCTTTCCCAAGCTTCATAGAGGGATTCACCTTCTTTCTGTCTGAAGGTTTGAACATCAGCTCTAAGCTTGCTCAGCTTTTGAGGAGGAAAGAACTTGGCTAAGAAAGCCGTGACCAGCTTATCCCACGAGTTCAAGCTATCTTTGGGTTGAGAGTCCAACCACACTCTAGCTTTGTCTCTTACAGCAAAGGGAAAAGCATGAGCCTGTAGACTTCAGGATCTACTCCATTAGTCTTAACAGTATCACAGATTTGCAAGAATTCAGTTAAGAACTGAAAAGGATCTTCAGATAGAAGTCCATGAAACTTGCAGTTCTGCTGCATCAGAGAAACTAATTGAGGTTTCAGCTCAAAGTTGTTTGCTCCAATGGCAGGAATGGAGATGCTTCTTCCATGTAAATTGGAATTAGGTGCAGTAAAGTCACCAAGCATTCTCCTTGCATTATTATTATTTTCGGCTGCCATCTCCTCTTCCTGTTCGAAAATTTCTGAAAGGTTCTCTCTGGATTGTTGTAATTTAGCTTCTCTTAGTTTTCTCTTCAGAGTCCTTTCAGGTTCTGGATCTGCTTCAACAAGAATGTTCTTGTCCTTGCTCCTGATCTGAGCAACAAGATGAACCGTCAGTTGTCCAAACTCGAACAATCCCCGGCAACGGCGCCAAAAACTTGGTGCGTAGAAGTTGTGATTACACTTTGATTATGTAAAATTCATCGCTCTTTCTTTCCCTGGTAATGGCGCCAAAAAACATGATGCCAATACCATGGTTCACAACTTCGCACAACTAACCAGCAAGTGCATTGGGTCATCCAAGTAATACCTTACGTGAGTAAGGGTCGAATCCCATGGAGATTGTTGGTATGAAGCAAGCTATGGTCACCTTGTATATCTCAGTCAGGCGGATATAAAATAGTAATGGAGTTTTCGAAATTAATTAATAAAATAGGGATAGAAATACTTATGTAACTCATTGGTGAGAATTTCAGATAAGCGAATAGAGATGCTTTCGTTCCTCTGAACCTCTGCTTTCCTGCTATCTTCATCCAATCAGTCTTACTCCTTTCCATGGCTGACTTTATGTAATGCATCACCATTGTCAATGGCTACTTTCGGTCTTCTCTCGGAAAAATGATCCAAATGCCCTGTCACGGCACGGCTAATCGTCTGGAGGCATCACCCTTGTCAATGGTTACATCCTATCCTCTCAGTGAAAGTGGTCAACGCACCCTGTCACGGCACGGCTATTCATCTGTCGGTTCTCGATCATGCTGGAATAGGATTTACTATCCTTTTGCGTCTGTCACTACGCCCAGCAATCGCGAGTTTGAAGCTCGTCACAGTCATTCAATCATTGAATCCTACTCGGAATACCACAGACAAGGTTTAGACCTTCCGGATTCTCTTGAATGCCGCCATCATTCTAGCTTACACCACGAAGATTCCGATTAAGAGATCTAAGAGATACTCATTCAATCTAATGTAGAACGGAAGTGGTTGTCAGGCACGCGTTCATAGGGAATGATAATGATTGTCACATTCATCACATTCAGGTTGAAGTGCGAATGAATATCTTAGAAGCAAAATAAGATGAATTGAATAGAAAACAGTAGTACTTTGCATTAATCTTTGAGGAACAGCAGAGCTCCACACCTTAATCTATAGAGTGCAGAAACTCTACCGTTGAAAATACATAAGTGAAAGGTCCAGGCATGGCCGAATGGCCAGCCCCTCTGATCTAAGAACTAGGCGTCCAAAGATGTCTAATATAATAGTAAAAGGTCCTATTTATAATAAACTAGCTACTAGGGTTTACAGAAGTAAGTAATTGATGCATAAATCCACTTTCGGGGCCCACTTAGTGTGTGCTTGGGCTGAGCTTTGATTGTTGCACGTGTAGAGGTCCTTCTTGGAGTTGAACGCCACCTTTTGTGCCATTTTGGGTGTTGAACTCCACTTTGCAACTTGTTTCTGGCGCTGGACGCCAGAATTGGGTAGAGAGCTGGCGTTGAACGCCAGTTTGCGTCATCTTAAATTGGGCAAAGTATGGACTATTATACATTGCTAGAAAGCCCTAGATGTCTACTTTCCAACGCAATTGGAAGCGCGTCATTTCAAGTTCTATAGCTCCAGAAAATCCACTTTGAGTGCAGGGAGGTCAGAATCCAACAGCATCAGCAGCCCTTCTTCAACCTCTGAATCTGATTTTTGCTCAAGTCCCTCAATTTCAGCCAGAAAATACCTGAAATCACAGAAAAACACACAAACTCATAGTAAAGTCCAGAAATGTGAATTTAACATAAAAACTAATGAAAACATCCCTAAAAGTAACTAGATCCTACTAAAAACATACTAAAAACAATGTCAAAAAGTGTATAAATTATCCGTTCATCAGTCTTGAATTAGAGCTAGAGGACATTTTTAAAGATGTTTAGCCTGATCTGGAGGAACCAGAGAAAACAGAAGACCTCTGAAAACTCCTCAGGAAGAGGAAAAGCCTCCTAAACCCGAGCTCAAACCACTACTATCATCCCTGAAATATGCATTTCTGGGAGAAGATGACACTTTTCCTGTGATCATAAGCTCTACTTTAGAGCCACAGGAAGAGAAAGCACTAATTCAGGTGCTAAGGACACACAAGACAACTCTTGGGTGATCCATAAGTGATCTTAAGGGAATTAGCCCAGCCAGATGCATGCACAAGATCCTATTGGAGGATGATGCTAAACCAGTGGTTCAACCATAGAGGCGGCTGAATCTAGCCATGAAGGAGGTGGTGCAGAAAGAGGTCACTAAGCTACCAGAGGCTGGGATTATTTATCCTCTTTCTGATAGCCCCTGGGTGAGCCCTGTCCAAGTTGTTCCCAAGAAGGGAGGCATGACTGTGGTTCATAATGAAAAGCATGAACTGGTTCCTACAAGAACAGTTACATGGTGGCGTATGTGTATTGACTACAGAAGGCTTAATACAGCCACCAGAAATGATCGTTTTCCTTTACCATTCATAGACTAGATGCTAGAGAGACTAGCAGGCTATGAATACTACTACTTTTTGGATGGCTATTCAGGTTACAACCAAATTACAGTGGATCCTCAGGACCAAGAGAAAACAGTATTCACATGTCCATCTAGAGTATTTGCCTACAGAAGGATGCCATTTGGTCTGTGTAATGCACCTGCAACCTTTCAGTGGTGCATGCTCTCTATCTTCTCTGATATGGTAGAGAAATTTTTGGAAGTCTTCATGGATGACTTCTCAGTATTTGGAGACTCATTCAGCTCCTGTCTTGACCATCTAGCACTTGTTCTGAAAAGGTGCCAAGAGACTAACCTGGTTTTAAACTGGGAAAAATGTCACTTTATGGTAACTGGAGGAATTGTCCTTGGATACAAAATTTCTAACAAGGGAATAAAGGTGGATCAAGCTAAGGTAGAGGTAATTGAAAAATTACCACCACCTGCCAATGTTAAAGTAATCAGAAGCTTTCTAGGACATGCAGGATTTTATAGGAGGTTTATAAAGGATTTTTCAAAAATTACAAAACCTCTGAGCAATCTGCTAGCTGCTGACATGCCATTTGTCTTTGACACAGTGTCTGCAAGCGTTTGAGACTCTGAAAGCTAAGCTGGTCACAGCACCAGTCATTTCTGCACCAGACTGGGTATTACCATTCGAACTAATGTGTGATGCCAGTGACCATGCCATTGGTGCAGTATTGGGACAGAGGCATGACAAGCTTCTGCATGTCATTTATTATGCTAGCCGTGTTTTAAATGATGCGAGAAGAATTACACAACCACAGAAAAGGTGTTGCTTGCAGTGGTTTATGCCATTGACAAGTTCAGATCTTATTTAGTAGGGTCAAAAGTGATTGTGTACACTGATCATGCTGCTCTAAAATATATCCTCACAAAGCAGGATTCACAACCCAGACTCATAAGATGGGTGTTGCTTCTGTAAGAGTTTGATATAGAAATAAGAGACAGAAAAGGGACAGAAAACCAAGTAGCAGATCACCTGTCCCGGATAGAACCAGTAGCAGGAGCGTCCATTTCTCTTACTGAGATCTCTGAAACTTTTCCGGATGAGTAACTCTTTGCCACTCAGGAAGTACCATGGTTTGAAGACATTACAACCTACGAAGCTGTGAGATTCATACCCAAAGAGTACAGTAGGCAGCAAACGAAAAAATTGATTACTGATGCAAAGTACTACCTGTGGGATGAACCATATCTCTTTAAGAGATGCGCAGACGGAGTAATCTGTAGATGTGTACCTAGAGATGAGGCACAGAATATCCTATGGTATTGCCATGGATCATAATTTGGAGGACATTTCGGAGGTGAGCGAACAGCCACAAAAGTTCTCCAATGTGACTTCTACTGGCCTACTCTCTATAGAGACTCCCAAGAGTTTGTACGTAACTGTGACAGTTGCCAGAGAGCTGGCAATCTGCCTTACGGTTATGCCATGCCTCAGTAAGGGATCTTAGAGATTGAGTTGTTTGATGTATGGGGTATTGACTTCATGGGGCCTTTCCCACCATCATACTCAAACACTTATATTCTGGTGGCAGTAGACTATGTATCTAAATGGGTAGAAGTAATTGCAACACCCACTAATGATACTAAGACAGTAATGAAGTTCCTCTAGAAGCATATCTTCAGCAGGTTCGGTGTCCCTAGGATACTGATCAGTGATGGAGGCACTCATTTTTGCAATAAATAGCTTGACTCTGCTCTGGTTCGATATGGAATTAACCACAAAGTGGCGACTCCATATCATCTACAGACAAATGGGCAGGCTGAAGTCTCAAATAGAGAACTAAAACGAATTCTGGAACAAACTGTAAGTACCCCTAGAAGGGATTGGGCAAGAAGTCTGGATGATGCTCTGTGGGCATACAGAACAGTATTCAAGACCCCTATAGGGACCTCTCCATACCAGCTTGTGTATGGAAAAGCTTGTCATCTGCCAGTGGAACTAGAACACAAAGCTTACTGGGCAACCAGATTCCTCAACCTTGATGCTAAGGTAGCTAGATAGAAAAGATTACTCCAGTTGAATGAGCTGGAGGAATTCAGACTCAATGCTTTTGAAAATGCTAAAATTTATAAAGAGAAGGCAAAAAGGTGGCATGACAGAAGGCTATCATCTAGAGTCTTTGAGTCAGGATAGAAGGTTCTGCTATTTAACTCCAGGCTCAGATTGTTCCCTGGGAAATTGAAATCCCGGTGGAAGGGACCATATGTGATTACAAGTATGTCACCATATCGATATGTGGAGCTTCAGGATATTGACTCTAACAAAACGTTCATTGTTAATGGACAGAGCGTCAAACATTATCTTGAAGGCAATGTTGAGCAAGAGTTCTCAAAACTGAAACTAAATTAACAGCTAAGTAAAAGTCCAGCTAAAGACAGTAAAGAAGCGCTTGCTGGGAGGCAACCCAGCCATTATAAAAAATTAGATGTTTATAACAATTATATAAGTCCATTTAATTTTGTTATTCATGTTTGTTAATGCTTTTCAGTGAACAAATCAAGGAAATGGAGGTTCAAAACATAAACCAGAGGAATCACAGAGAAAAAGAGCTTACTGCCATTAAAACACCAGTAAAGAGGCAATTTGGGAGTTAAACGCCAGAATTGCTACCATTCTGGGCGTTTAACGCCAGTAAAGGTATCATTCTGGGCGTTAAACGCCAGAATAGGCAGAATTCTGGGCGTTTAACGCCAGAAATGGCAGCACTCTGGGCGTTCAGAAAAATGACCAGTGAAGAAGGATTTCTGGCATTTAATGCCAGTCAGGGTACCTGGCTGGGTGTTAAACGCCCAAAATGGCCACAAGATGGGCGTTAAACGCCATAATGGCTATCATTCTGGGCGTTTAACGCCAGAACAACAAGGGAGAGGTAATTTCGTTTCCAATTCAAATTTTTTTGAATTTTCATGTTTTAATTCTTAATTTTCTGCATCAAAATATTACAAACATTCACTTTTTAATTTCCATTCCCAAAAATTAATAATCTTATAAATTCTTTTTAATTCTTTTTCAATTCTTTGCAATTCTTTTTCAAAACATTTTTGAAAACTCATTTATCTTTCTAATTTCTTTTCAAATCTTTTTAATTCATTTATATTATCTTTCATTTTTTAGATGCATAAACGAAATTCAGATTTAACTTCCTCATATCTTTTTCAAATCTTTCATATTTTACAAATTGTATCTTTCATCAATCATATCTTCCTATCTTATCTTTTTCAAAAATAAAGTGAAACCCCTTCCCTCCCTCCCTTTTACATACACATTTGGCCAGCCCCTGCTCCCTCATCATTCGAATCCTTCTCTCCATCTATTCTTCTTTTTTCTTTTTATTTTTGCTTGAGGACAAGCAAATCTCTAAGTTTGGTATGATTCCCATGATTTCTGAGCTAAAACAAATGAATCTCATGGCTCCCAAAGGAAGACAAACCACTTCAAGAGGCAAGAAAGAAAGCAATCCAAAGCCACTATGGAAGCATAACAATTTCTGTACCAAAGAACATGCAGACCATTACTTCAAAATTGTGTGCAGAAGATCAGTGATCCCAGAAGTTAGGTTCAATCTGAAAGAAGATGAATACCCGGAGATCCAAGAACAGATTCGAAACAGGGGCTGGAAAGTCCTGGCTAATCCTGAGATACATGTTGGAAGAAATATGATCCAGGAATTCTATGCAAATCTGTGGATGACGGATAAGCAAAGATTAGAGGGAACTGCTTTCCACTCCTTTCGGACCATGGTCAGAGGGAAGATTATTTACTTCCACTTTGACAAGGTGAGAGAAGTTCTCAAGCTCCCTCAACTACAAGATGATCCAGAATCCTTTAATAGGAGGTTGGATGGATTCTTTGGGCGTTCTATACTCCCAACCAGCAATCGTTCTGAAGTCACTGTCAAGAGAACAGTGATGATTCACTGTATTATGCTGGGGAAAGAAGTAGAGATTCATCAGCTAATTCCTGGTGAAATTTATATATTTGCAAACAAGGAATCCACTGATTCTAAATTGGCTTACCCAAGCTTGATCAGTCTGTTATGTAAAGATGCGGGGGGTACAGATAGGCGTGGATGAATATATCCCAGTTGAACGTCAAATCACCAAAAAGGTGATGGATGGACCTCAAGTTCAAGAAAACCCCATCAAAAGGAGGGCACATGAGCCCCTCCCAGAAATTCCTCAATTTGAATATTAGGCCCGCTTAGAAGTATCTGTCACCAAGCTGCAAAAAGCTATGGATCAACTCAAAGAAGAGCAGCAGAATCAAAACAGCATGCTCTGCAAACTGCTCAAAAAACAAGAGAAACAAGGGCGTGAGATACAGGAACTAAAGCGCCAGAAGCTGCCCCTTGAAGAGCTAGACGTCCCACAGATTGAAGGAGCAAGTATCTCTCAAAATAAAGGTTGTTGAGTCCTAACTCTGTGATAACTTTTGTTATTAGAGACCTATTTTAAGAGCTACATGAGCATTAGTATTAGAGTCATTTATTTTTATGTCTTTAATTTCCTTTCTTTTATTCTTTAAAGTTGTGAATGATTCCGTGAATCCCTCATCTTTCTTAAAAAAAAAATTTTTTTATTTGAAAAAGAACAAGAAGGGCATAATTTCGAAATTTATCTTGAAATTAGTTTAATTATTTTGATGTGGTGACAATACTTCTTGTCTTCTAAATGAATGCTTGAACAGTACATATTTTTTATTGTGAAGTTTATGAATGTTAAAATTGTTGGCTCTTGAAAGAATAATGAAAAAAGTGAAATGTTATTGATAATCTGAAAAATAAAAAAATTGATTCTTGAGCAAGAAAAAGAAGTGAAAAAAACAAAGCTTGCAAAAAAAAAATATGGCGAAAAAAATAAAGAAAAAAGAAAAAGAAAAAACAAGCAGAAAAAGCCAGTAACCCTTAAAACTAAAAGGCAAGGGTAAAAAGGATCCAAAGCTTTGAGCATTAATGGATAGAAGGGCCCAAAGGAATAAAATTCTGGCCTAAGCGGCTAAATCAAGCTGTCCCTAACCATGTGGTTGTGGCATGAAGGTCCAAGTGAAAAGCTTGAGACTGAGTGGTTAAAGTCGTGGTCCAAAGCAAAAGAGTGTGCTTAAGAGCTCTGGGCACCTCTAACTGGGGACTCTAGCAAAGCTGAGTAACAATCTGAAGAGGTTCACCCAGTCATGTGTCTATGGCATTTATGTATCCGGTGGTAATACTGGAAAACAAAATGCTTAGGGTCACGGCCAAGACTCATAAAGTAGCTATGTTCAAGAATCAACATACTGAACTAGGAAAATCAATAACACTATCTGAATTCTGAGTTCCTATGGATGCCAATCATTCTGAACTACAAAGGATAAAGTGAGATGCCAAAACTATTTAGAAGCAAAAAGGCTACTAGTCCTGCTCATCTAATTGGAACTAAGTTTCATTAATATTTTGGAATTTATTGTATATTCTCTTCATTTTATCCTATTTTGTTTTTAGTTGCTTGGGAACAAGCAATAATTTAAGTTTGGTGTTGTGATGAGCGGATAATTTATACCCTTTTTGGCATTGTTTTTAGATAGTTTTTAGTATGTTTTAGTTACTTTTTATTATATTTTCATTAGTTTTTATGCAAAAACTCACATTTCTGGACTTTACTATGAGTTTGTGTATTTTTCTATAATTTCAAGGATTTTCTGGCTGAATTTGAGGGACCTAAGCAAAAATCTTATTCAGAGGCTGAGAAAGGACTGCAGATGCTGTTGGATTCTGACCCTCTTGCACTCGAAATAGAGTTTTTGGAGCTACAGAAGCCCAATTGGTGCGCTCTCAATTGCATTAGAAAGTAGACATCTTGGGCTTTCCAGTAATATATAATAGTTTATACTTTGCCCGAGATTTGATGGCCCAAACTGGCGTTAAACGCCAGCCAGAGACCCTTTTCTAGAGTAAAACGCCAAAACTGGCACCAAAACTGGAGTTAAACGCCCAAACTGGCACCCAAGCTGGCGTTTAACTCCAAGAATGGCCTATGCATGTGAAAGCTTCAATGCTCAGCCCAAGCACACACCAAGTGGACCCCAGAAGTGGATTTCTGCACTATCTGCACTTAATTACTCATTTTCTGTAAACCTAAGTTACTAGTTTAGTATAAAAACTACTTTTATAGATTCATTTTTGTAACTCATGACATTTTACATCTCATATTGTATCTTCTATGGCATAAGTCTCTAAACCCCATGGGTGGGGGTGAGGAGCTCTGCTGTGTTTCAATGGATTAATGCAATTACTACTATTTTCTATTCAATCACGCTTGATTCTATTCTAAGATACTCACTCGTACTTCAATATAGAGAATATGATGATCCGTGACACTCATCATTATTCTCAAACCTATGAACGTGTGCCTGACAACCACTCCCGTCCTATCTGAGCTCAACGTAGTCATTGGACGACAGCTTGAGTGCGTATCTCTTGGGTCCCTAATCCACGGACAGAGTCTGGAGGTTAGAACCTTTGTGGTAGAGGCTAGAACCCATTGGCAGCATTCTTAGGATTCGGAAAGTCTAAGCCTTGTCTGTGGTATTCCGAGTAGGATCTGGGAGTGGATGACTGTGACGAGCTTCGAACTTGCGAATGTTGGGCGCAATGACAGTGTTCAAAAGGATAGAGAGATCCTATTCTGATGCTAATGAGAACTGACAGATGATTAGCCGTGCGGTAGTTGTACCTGGTATTTTTCATCCGAGACGAGAAATCTGACAGTTGATTAGTCGTGCAGAAACCGTACTTGATATTTTTCATCCGAGAGGATCATACAGCTTGCCATTGAAGGAAGCCATGCATGTTTGGAGAAGAAGACAGTAGGAAAGCAGAGATTCAGATGACAGAGCATCTCTGAAACCTCAACCTGTTCCTCATTACTGAATCACAAGTACCATTTACTTCATGTTATTTACTTTTCATAAACAAAATCAATTTTATCATTAATCTCTTGACGAAGAACTGCAAGATAACCATAGCTTGCTTCAAGCCAACAATCTCCGTGGGATCGATCCTTACTCACGTAAGGTATTACCTGGACGACCCAATACACTTGCTGGTTAGTTGCCCGGAGTTGTGAAAAGTGTAATCACAATTTTGTGCACCACTCCTCGGTTTCTCCTTAATTTATGAAAAGCCAATGTCTTGGTCAGTCGATTAACTGAAGAGGTTATGTTCAAAAATCGATTCAATTCCATATAAGATTTAAGAGTAGTCCTTAGGTCAGATTATATGTCACGTATCCAAGCTATTCCTAAGCAATTAAATCACAATTTTTGAAAATCGTCCTAAGTCAAATTATATGTCACGTATTCAAAACAAGGGTAATAAAAAATCATGTGTTGTGTCGCACGCTTTAAAAACGCTATGTCTAGTCAATTTAGAAAGCTATGTGAATGAATTTTCAAGCACAATTCGGATATAAGATATGTCGAGTCAGTAAACGAATTCAAAACAGGATTAGCACACCTTTTGGCACTAATAATCTTTTAGAGATGAAGAACAAAATACTCAATCATAAACAGATGAATGCAAGCTTTAAAACAAAAGAGAACTTAGATTAACAATTCATAAAACAGAAATAGAGCTCCTAACCCTTTGACAAAGAATTAGTGACTCATGGAGAATGCAAAAACACAAAGATGAAAAGTCTGCCGAGGAAGCTAGGTCTCCTCTCTGTAAATGTAAATCACTTATTATACCTAGGCTGCCTATAATTCAAATTCAAATCCTAATCTTATTTTAATCAAAATAATTAAGATAATCTCTTACTAATTCAAATCAGAAATAATTAATTACAAAATCTTCTTTAATATTCAAATCAAAATCAAATCTTCAAGGTTGGGCTTGTGATGAATTAACACTGGACAAGGCAATTATGGGCTAGTGTGGCACGCCCATAACCCCTCGTGGCACACCTGGTTTGGGAAACACTTTCAGGGCTTGTCTTGTGGCACACCTTTAACTTTGAATGACTTCTAGGGAATGAATTGGCTAGGGCGTGGCATGCCCTCATTATTGTGTGGCTCCAAGGGACTTAATTTTGGTGAGGCATGGCACACTCACGTTCCCTCATGAGACACCCTTGTTGGTGTTTACAGTGCATGGCATGCCTGAAGCTTGGAATGGCACTCCCTTATTGCTTGTGTTTGGGCATGGCATGCCCTTGAGTTTGTGGCACACCAAGACTTTCTTCTCCATGGCGTCGCATGCCTTGGCATGCATGGGACATTCCCCTCTCCTCTTTGTGTGGGCGTGGCACGCCCCTACCTAGGAGTGGCACGCCAGGCTTGATGATGCTAGGGTGTGGCATGCCACTTCTCTTCTCCTCCAAGGTGTGGCACATGCTGCTTCTTAGATTGGTGCACGGCTTTCCATTCTTCATACTAAGCTTGCTCCTTGATCATCCTTCAATTTTCTACTTGATTTACTTTTCTTTTTATCATAATTTCTTGAAAACACTTAGCAAACATCTTAGTAGCACAAGATACTTAAAAGTGACAAGATTAAAAGCTAAAACTGTAATTAAATCTAAGAAAATAATGAATTAAAGCAAGAAAAATAACTAATGGTGCGGACGCATCACCCAGTCCGAGTTAAAAATGTAGATTTTATAATTTAAAAATTCACAGATAAAATTTAAACTCAGAAAATTATTTGATGTGCAAAAATATAATTATTTATAAAAAATGTGTTTCAGCATTATAACTGACAATAAACACTTATAAATGTCTAGTACTACGTATGAGAACAATAAAAATGTAAAAATGACCAGAAAAATATTTAGAATGCAAATCAGAACATATACCCTTAAAATTTTGTCTTTAGGTAGGACCGAAAAGTGAAAGAACAAAAATGCCCCTCATTTAAATAGTAAAAAACGTGACTCCATTCCACTTTTTTATTCATTCTTCAGAGAGAGAGAGAGAGAGAGAGAGAGAGAAGAGAAAAAGAAGAGAAAAAACCTAGAAAATAGTATTCACCTTCTTTTCCAAATTAACATTTCTCACAAATCGGAGCTCCGATCGACGACCAGTTTATGACTGTGCATTGCTATCATCTCCCTCTATGTTTCTATGTCTTTTACAGTGAGTAAGCGCGAGAACTTTGCTCCATTTTCCATTTTTCCCACTATTTGTGCTTTTGGATAGTTAGGTAATAAATTTGTAATTTTGATGCTTTAGAAAAAGCTTAAACTCAAATTATAGTGGAGTGTTAACCCAAGTTCATATGAAATAAGATAAGGGAACTCTTTTCTCCAATTTTCCCCTAATTTATGTGAAACTCTAACATGAACATTGTGTGAATTGAATGAAATTAGATTGAATAACGTTGGTTGAAGCTTGGATTGGTGAGGAATTGATTGAGGCTTGGATTAGTCAGAAAGAAAAGTTCAAGAGATTGGGACCGCCTTCAACTAAGGTACGAGTTTTGGTTTCGGATAATCATTATGTAATGCTATGTGAAACCCTAGGCTAGTTGACATTAAGATATTGCTGAATTGATATTGTTGATCTTTATGGTTTAGCATGAATATGTGATTTTGAATGATGTTGAATGTCGGATGAAAATGGACGGAGGCCTTGATTTTGATTGAGTTCCTATTGATGACAAGTCATCTTAGCCTAGTTTCACTAGCCTTTTTCTATTGTTTTCAACTGAATTATGCACTTTCTTGAGCCATAAGCAAGCCAATTGGGTAGATTTTCATATTTCCTTTGATTTAATCAACCATGTATGAATTAATGCAATTTCATGAGGTTTTATGCTATAATTGTCACATATTATGAAAGAATGAATATCTCATGATTTTGAGCATAGCTTTGATGTGTTTGGTTGATTAATGATAGGTGAAGAAAGCTTGGAGAAAGGTTGAAGCAAGAAGGAATGGCTAGGAGGAAGAGAGGACAAAAAGTTTGAGCAAAAGTTTGCCTCAAACTTTAGCTCAAACTTTTGGATTAATTGAAAATGAACCAGGGAGCAAAAAGCTGGACCAAAAGTTAGCCTCAAACTTTTTGGCTAACTTTTGGGCAAAAAACTGGAGCAAAAGTTAGCCTCAAACTTTTTGGCTAACTTTTGGCATCACAAATCAACACCCTGGAGAGCAAAAGTTTGCGCCAACGTTAGCCCCTAACTTTTTGGCTAACGTTGGCGCATGAAAAACACACCCTGGAGAGCAAAAGTTTGCGCCAACGTTAGCCTCTAACTTTTTGGCTAACGTTGGCGCCATGAGTATGCAAGGGGAGGCCAACGTTGGAGCAAAAGTTTGACCCCTAACTTTTGCCCCAACGCTGGTATCAGCAAAGAAGGGTGGCTGATGTGAAAAGTTGGAGTAAAAGTTAGCCTCAAACTTTTACTCAAACTTTTACTCAAGCTTTCATGATTCCAAACCCGGTTCAATTCGGTTCTTCTCCAAACTCCAAGAGCAACCAACCAAGGCCTCTATCAACCCAATTCCATCAAGAGCAAAGGCCCAATTGAAGGCTTGAAGACCATTTGAAGAAAGTGTATAAATAGCATAGGATTTAAGTTTTTAAGGAGAGCTTCCCTTTTTAGTTTTCATAGAGCTTTCTTTTCGGGTTTGATTGGGGAGTTTTGTGGAGAGCTCACTTTTACATTCTAGCATTGTTGTTTTAATTCAAGAGAATTGGGGAGGAGAATTGATCTCTCTTCTTCCTTGTTCTTGCCCAGCACTCTTTAATTTTCTTGCTTCAGATCTTGGGTGGAGAATTGAAGAACTTCTGTTTCAATCTCACCTTGGGATCTTGTTTAATTCACTGCTTAATTGAATTTCAGTTTCTGTTACTTGCTCTTTCATCTATTTTCTTTGCAATTTACATTTCCTTTGCAATTGTTCTTGTTGGATCTAGGAAGGCATTGAGATCTAGACTTGGTTATCTAGTCTCTTGGGTCCTGAGATCTGAATTCCAATTTTACATCCTCTGTTTAATGCTTTTCATGCTCATTTACAATTCTGTTTTTAGATCCGGTTCAATCCAAGTTATCTTCTACTCCTCTGCTTGTTGAATTTTACTTTTCCTTGTTTAATTTCTGCAAATCCAATTCCCAATTCCCTTACAATTCAAGCCATTTACATTTCTTGTACTTTAAGATTCTGCAATTTACATTTCTTGCGTTCTAAATTTCTGCTATTTAATTTCTTGCTCTTTAAGATTTAGCACTTTAAATTCCAGTTCTCTTTAATTTCATGCAATTTACCCATTTCCTTTACTTTCTATGCAATTTCAATTCGGTTAATCAAAAATCTCTCAACCAAATCTTGATTCGCTTGACTAAATCAACCACTAAACTAAAATTGCTCAATCCTTCAATCCCTGTGGGATCGACCTCACTCCCGTGAGTTATTATTACTTGATGTGACCCGGTGCACTTGCTGGTTAGTTTTTGGTGTTTTGGAGAAATTCGTTTTTCCACAAAAATATCCCATCAAGTTTTTGGCGCCGTTGCCGGGGATTGATTAGATTGACAATGATTAAGTGAAGTGGAGATCTAGATCTAGCATTTTTATTTTCTATTTCTCTAATTTTTGATTAACCCACTAACTGTTTGAATTTTTGGTTAAGCTAACTAAAACTTCATTCAAGCAGTAGATTGAAGTGTCACTGGTTTGTGTGTTCCTTATGCTCTGCTTGTATGTCAGGTACAAGAAGAACCACACCCACCTTTCATGAACAAGACGAAAGAACTCTCAGGAGGTTAAGAAGAGCTGAAAGAGGGAAAAATATTGTTGGAGAAGAGGAATCAGAAGAAGAATTCCAAGATATGGAGGAACATTCAACCAATCCACCTGGTGGAGCAGACAATAACAACAACAACCCACCCCAGAGGAGAGTTTTGGCCTCCTATACCTTTGCAAGTGCTAGACATTGTGGAAGCAGCATTCTCACCCCTAATGTCAATGCAAATAACTTTGAATTGAAGCCACAACTCATTACATTAGTCCAAAACAACTGCTCATTTAGAGGAGGACCATTGGAGGATCCAAATCAACATCTATCTACCTTCTTAAGGATTTGTGACACTGTCAAGTCCAATGGCGTGAATCTTGAGACCTACAAGCTTCTGCTGTTCCCGTTCTCATTAAGGGACAAGGCCGCACAGTGGCTTGAAACTTTTCCTCAAGGAAGCATCACTAGCTGGGATGATTTGGTGACTAAATTTTTAGCCAAATTCTATCCACCTCAAAGAGTCATTAGGCTGAAAACTGAGGTGCAAACATTCACACAATTGGATGCTGAAAATCTGTATGAAGCATGGGAGAGATACAAGGCTCTACTGAGGAAATGTCCACCAGAAATGTTCACTGAGTGGGACAAGCTACAGAACTTCTATGAAGGACTCACTCTAAAGGCTCAAGAATCACTTGACCACTCAGCTGGAGGATCATTGCAACTGATGAAAACAGCAGAAGAAGCTCAAAATCTTATTGACATGGTGGCCAACAATCAATACTTCTTTGCTCACCAAAGAAATCGCCAACCATCACAAAGGAGAGGAGTAATGGAGCTAGAAGGAGTGGACTCAATCTTGGCTCAAAACAAGATGATGCAGCAGCAAATTCAACAACAATTTGAGCAAATGGCCAAGAGGATTGATAGCCTCCAAGTTGCAGCAGTTAACACAAGCCAACCATCATCCACATGGGGGAAAATGAAGAAACTCAAGAAGAACAACAACAAGAGCAAGTACAGTATATGCACAACCAAGGACCAAATGAAGTGTATGGTGATACATACAATCCATCCTGGAAGAACCACCCAAACCTCAGATGGGGAGATAATCACACCCAAAACCAACAACCATGGCAGAGAAACTCAAACCAAAACAATCCAAGAAGCAACCAAAACCACAACTAGCAGCAGACTAACCAGAACCCCTACAGAAAAACTCAAAACAACTACCCCAACCCCAACCAGTACCAATCCAATAACCAACCCACCAACCAAAATGCCTACCATCCACCACCCACATCTCATAACCCACCTCAAGTATCACCTGAATCTCAAAGACTCACTAACTTGGAGACCTTGATGGATAAATTGTTGAAACACCAGGAAATGACAACCAAGAATCATGAAGCCTCCATAAAGAGCCTAGAGAGGCAGATGGGGCAAATCTCCAAGCAGATCTCTATTGAGAGACCTTCAAGCTCTCTGCCGAGTGACACAATTCCAAATCCTAAGGAAGAATGCAAGGCAATACAATTAAGGAGTGGGAGAACATTGATGAGCAATAATGACACTACAAAGAAGCAAGCAGAGAGCAGCAAAAGGCCAATAGAAGATGAGGAGCAAACAGAGGCAGATGAAACCAATGATCAAGTTGTGATGCCAAACAAGAGCATTGAGAAACTCAAAGAAAAGGACAACCAATCACACGGTTCAAAAGAAGTAACTCAGGGACAGCAGCAAATAGGAAAGAGCATCACACCTCCACTGCCATACCCCCAGAGGTTCAACAAAGAGACTAAGGACCAACAATTTCATAAGTTCCTTGAGACTTTCAAAAAGCTGGAAATCAATATTCCCTTGGCTGAAGCACTTGAGCAAATGCCTCTGTATGCCAAGTTTTTGAAGGAGCTTATCAACAAGAAAAGAAGTTGGCTTGAGAAGGAAACAGTGTTACTCACCGAGGAATGCAATGCTTTGATTCAAAGGGGCATTCCACCAAAACTCAAGGATCCAGGAAGCTTTGTAGTCTCATGCACCATTGGCAGAATAATTCTCAACAAAGCTCTCTGTGACCTTGGTGCCAGCATCAACTTAATGCCTCTCTCAATGATGAGAAAACTTGCTATAGAAGAGCTTAAACCCACCAGGATGTCATTGGTCATGGCTGACAGATCAATCAAAACACCCACTGGAATTGTGGAAAATCTGTTGGTGAAGGTTGGGGAGTTTATTTTCCCAGCAGATTTTGTGATTTTGGATACTGAAGAGGAAGGAAACAATTCAATCATTTTGGGAAGGCCATTTCTAGCCACAGCAAGAGCCACTATTGATGTAGAAAAAGGAGAAATGATCTTCAGGGTCCACAATGAACAAATGGTCATAAACATCTTCAAGTCAATGCAACACATTCCTGAGCAAGAGGATTATGTGAGAGTGGACATGATAGAGAGTTTGGTGGAAGAAATGCTGGAAGAAAGTCCTCAAGAGCAAGAAGGGAATCAAGGGACAACAGAGGAACAAGTAGCTGAGACTTCTATTGAGCAAGATGAAAAACAAGACAAGAAGGAAGAAGTACGAAAACAAGAACTGAAACCATTACCCACCCATCTCAAATATGCATTCCTTGGCACATCGAAGAGCTTCCCAGTAATCATTAATTCATCCCTGACAAAGAAGGAAGAAGGAGAACTTCTTGATGTACTCAAAGCTCACAAAGATGCTTTAGGATGGACCATTGATGACCTGAAGGGAATCAGCCCTGCAGTGTGTATGCATAAGATCCTCTTGGAAGATAATTCCAAACCAGTGGTTCAACCACAAAGAAGGCTAAATCCCACAATGAAGGAAGTTGTCCAGAAGGAAGTAATGAAGTTGTGGAATGCAGGGATAATCTTCCCAATATCTGACAGCCCATGGGTAAGCCCGGTTCAAGTTGTACCAAAGAAAGGAGGAATGACGGTCATCACTAATGAAAAGAATGAGTTGATCCCTACTAGAACAGTGACTGGGTGGAGGATGTGCATAGACTATAGAAGATTGAATGATGCCACCAGGAAGGACCATTTCCCTCTCCCATTCATTGATCAGATGCTGGAAAGGTTGGCCGGCCATGCCTATTATTGCTTTTTGGACGGATATTCTGGGTATAATCAAATCGTGGTGGACCCCAAGGACCAAGAGAAGACTGCCTTTACATGTCCATTTGGAGTCTTTGCATACCGGAGGATGCCCTTTGGGCTTTGCAATGCCCCTGCCACATTTCAAAGGTGTATGCTCTCCATTTTCTCTTATATGGTCGAAAAGTTTTTAGAAGTCTTCATGGATGACTTCTCTGTTTTTGGTGATAATTTCAATGCTTGCCTAAACCATTTAACCCTTGTTTTGAAATGGTGCCAAGAAACTAATTTAGTTTTGAACTGGGAGAAATGCCATTTCATGGTACCCGAAGGGATTGTTCTTGGCCATAAAGTTTCAAGAAAAGGGATAGAGGTTGATAAGGCAAAGGTTGAAATCATAGAAAAACTCCCTCCACCAATTAATGTGAAATCTGTTAGAAGTTTCTTGGGGCATGCCGGATTCTACAGAAGGTTTATCAAGGATTTTTCAAAAATAGCTAAACCTTTGAGTAATCTATTAATGCTTGATAACCCTTTTGTTTTTGATGATAACTGCCAGCAAGCCTTTGAAACTTTAAAAAACAGACTCACAACAGCACCAATCATCACACCTCCAGATTGGGAGTTACCCTTTGAACTCATGTGTGATGCAAGTGACCTTGCAATTGGTGCTGTACTTGGGCAAAAGAAGGGAAACTTACATCATGTCATATATTATGCAAGTAAAGTGTTGAATAAGGCCCAAAGAAATTACACCACAACAGAGAAGGAGTTGCTAGCTGTAGTTTATGCTTTTGATAAGTTTAGATCATACTTGATAGGATCCAAAGTTGTGGTTTATACTGACCATGCTGCACTTAAGTATTTGATGTCAAAACAGGATGCTAAACCAAGACTTATCAGGTGGATATTGCTCTTACAAGAGTTTGACATTGAGGTAAGAGACAGAAAGGGCACTGAAAACCGGGTTGCTGACCATTTGTCGAGGCTACCACATGAAACAATTCAACAAGCATCTCAGCCCATGAACGAAAGCTTCCCAGATGAGCACCTTTTGCAGATCCAGCAAACACCTTGGTTTGCTGACATAGCAAACTACAAAGTGGGAAGAAAGATACCTCAAGACTTTTCTAAGCAACAAGTGAAGAAGTTAATCAATGAGGGAAAGAAATTCTTATGGGATGAACCCTTCTTGTTCAAGAGATGTTCTGATGGAGTAATTAGAAGGTGTGTCCCTAAGAGTGAAATGAGGGATATCATGTGGCACTGCCATGGTTCAGCTTATGGTGGACACTTTGGCCTAGAGAAAACAGCTGCAAAGATATTGCAGAGCGGCTTCTATTGGCCAACTATCTTCAAGGATGCCAGAAAATATGTTCACCAATGTAATAAATGTCAGAAAGCAGGAGGATTAACAAGAAGGAATGAGATGCCTCAAAACTTCATCTTGGAACTGGAATTATTTGATCTATGGGGAATTGATTTCATGGGGCCCTTTCCCCCTTCCTATTCTTTCAGATATATCTTAGTCGCAGTGGAGTATATCTCAAAGTGGGTGGAAGCCATAGCTACGACCACCTGTGATGCACAGATTGTCCTCCAATTCCTTAAAAAGCACATTTTCACAAGATATGGAGTGCCCAAGAGTCTTGTCAGTGATGGTGGTAGTCACTTTTGCAACAAACAGATGGAGAAGCTCCTCCACAAATATGGAGTAATCCATAAAGTGGCTACACCTTACCACCCTCAGACTAATGGCCAGGCTGAACTAGCAAATAGGGAATTAAAAAAGATCCTAGAGAAAACAGTGGGAAGCACAAGAAAAGATTGGGCTAGGAAGCTAGAAGATGCATTATGGGCATATAGGACAGCTTTCAAAACTCCTATTGGCAAGTCACCCTTTCAGCTATTGTATGACAAATCCTGCCACCTCCCTGTAGAGCTTGAACACAGAGCTTTTTGGGCCACTAAACTCCTCAACCTTGATTCCCAAGCTGCAGGAGAAAAAAGGTTGTTGCAACTGAATGAGTTAGATGAATTCAGGATAGAAGCTTATGAGAGTGCTAAGATATACAAGGAAAGAGCTAAGAGGTGGCATGACAAGAAGATCACAAAGAAGGAATTCAAGCCAGGGCAGCAAGTGCTCCTATATAACTCAAGGCTTAAGATCTTCCCTGGCAAACTTAAGTCTAAATGGACTGGCACATACTTGGTGACAAAGGTTTTCCTTATGGGAGCATTGAACTGCTAGATGAAGCAACAAAGAATCAATTCACAGTAAATGGTCACAGAGCAAAGCTGTACTTGGGAGGACAATGGGATAAGGAAAAAGAGGTCCAGAACCTACAGCCTTCCTGAAAGGAATTGAAGGATGTCAAGCTAGTGACAATAAAAGAGCGCTTGTTGGGAGGCAACCCAACCTGAGGTAGTTTTCTTTTCATAGCTTTTTCAATAAAAATGTTGAATAATTGACATGTATTGCAAGGAGCTAAGTTTGGTGTTGCACACCAAAAACAACTTAAGGGAGAATGGAGGATTCTAAGTTTGGTGTTCCACCAAAACCTCATTCAAAAGCACATTCTAACTTCCTGCACATTGTTAGTTCCAAGCAATCGAACAGATTATTCAACCACTTAACTGCTTTTTAGTCTTAACTTCATAACCTTTA
This sequence comes from Arachis ipaensis, assembly GCF_059453495.1. Classification (NCBI taxonomy): domain Eukaryota; kingdom Viridiplantae; phylum Streptophyta; class Magnoliopsida; order Fabales; family Fabaceae; genus Arachis; species Arachis ipaensis. Next base: position 53,016,468 of record NC_142436.1, read on the forward strand.
GCAAGGACACAAGATTTTTCCTAGAGTTAACCTGCTGTATCCAGAGAAGTGGCAAGAACTCAAGTTTGGTGTTCCCACACCAAATTAAATCCACAAGCCACACTCAATTCATGCATACTAACTGGTCATCTAAGGGCTTGAGAAGCAAGCAACTTTTGAGAATTATGCAGGGAATTCACCACCATTTGAAGACACTATGCATCATAACTCAAAAGGGCACAACAGAAGGAAGAACAAGGGAATTGCAAACCAATAGGTTGTATTTATACTTAACTCTTACTGTTGAAAAATGTTTTGACTTGTGTTTTGATAAAGTGTTCATCTAATACAAGTAGAATTTCTCTTAGAATAAGTAAGCTAGTCTATGTGTGTGCTTGTGTGTTTACTTTCACTGAACAAAACGCATGCTTTGTCCCCTGCATTTTCAATTCAATAAAAGAAATGTTTGAATGTGAAGTGAGATAGTTCTCTGTTAGATAGAAGTACAAAAAAAAGTAAGTGGTGGTGTGTGTGTGATTGTATAATAACTCACTTTAGTGAATAAAAGAACTAGGATGTCTCCTTCTAAGTATAGAGTGGCCTACTGTCTATGAATCTCAATCAAATAAAAATCCTTGGTTAGAAAGAAAAACAAAAAAAAAAAGAAAAAAAAAAGCCAAAGAGTGGCAGAACAAAAGAAAAACAAAAAGAAACAAAGCTGGACACCAATAGCTTGAACCTTAGAATATATGCATGTGGTGTCTTTGTATTAGGATCTGCTTGGATTATTAAGCTCTTTGGAGTGCATCAACACTTGATGACTTGGGTTAACTAACCCGGGATCATCAGCTGAAAGTCCACTATCAAGAGCAACCTAACTACAAGGCATTTAGTAACCCAAAAAGGTGCTGGGCATCAATGTTCTAAGAAGGAATGTGAGCCAAGTGTCTATAGTGAATAATGTGTCAAGTATAAAGAAAAGGAAATGAACTTGCTACACATGACACTCAAATAAAGCTTATGAACAAAACAATAGCCAAGCATAGAGAAATAATGAGAGGTCATAGCAGTATGTTATTTGAAGCTTGAAGGAGACTTTCTAGGCTTAAGAATCAATAAGAGGTGAGTGTTTACATATCCACATAAAACCCCTTGAACTACCAATAACACTCTACTAGCATGAACATCCTCTTCCATTTCATTCTTTCTTCTCAAAAAAATCATTTCTTGCTTAGGGACAAGCAAGCTTTAAGTTTAGTGTTGTGATGACAAGTCATCTTAGCCTAGTTTCACTAGCCTTTTTCTATTGTTTTCAACTGAATTATGCACTTTCTTGAGCCATAAGCAAGCCAATTGGGTAGATTTTTATGTTTCCTTTGATTTAATCAACCATGTATGAATTAATGCAATTTCATGAGGTTTTATGCTATAATTGTCACATATTATGAAAGAATGAATATCTCATGATTTTGAGCATAGCTTTGATGTGTTTGGTTGATTAATGATAGGTGAAGAAAGCTTGGAGAAAGGTTGAAGCAAGAAGGAATGGCTAGGAGGAAGAGAGGACAAAAAGTTTGAGCAAAAGTTTGCCTCAAACTTTAGCTCAAATTTTTGGATTAATTGAAAATGAACCAGGGAGCAAAAAGCTGGACCAAAAGTTAGCCTCAAACTTTTTGGCTAACTTTTGGGCAAAAAGCTAGAGCAAAAGTTAGCCTCAAACTTTTTGGCTAACTTTTGGCATCACAAATCAACACCCTGGAGAGCAAAAGTTTGCGCCAACGTTAACCCCTAACTTTTTGGCTAACGTTGGCGCATGAAAAACACACCCTGGAGAGCAAAAGTTTGCGCCAACGTTAGCCTCTAACTTTTTGGCTAACGTTGGCGCCATGAGTATGCAAGGGGAGGCCAACGTTGGAGCAAAAGTTTGACCCCTAACTTTTGCCCCAACGTTGGTATCAGCAAAGAAGGGTGGCTGATGTGAAAAGTTGGAGTAAAAGTTAGCCTCAAACTTTTACTCAAACTTTTACTCAAGCTTTCATGATTCCAAACCCGGTTCAATTCGGTTCTTCTCCAAACTCCAAGAGCAATCAACCAAGGCCTCTATCAACCCAATTCCATCAAGAGCAAAGGCCCAATTGAAGGCTTGAAGACCATTTGAAGAAAGTGTATAAATAGCATAGGATTTAAGTTTTTAAGGAGAGCTTCCCTTTTTAGTTTTCATAGAGCTTTCTTTTCGGGTTTGATTGGGGAGTTTTGTGGAGAGCTCACTTTTACATTCTAGCATTGTTGTTTTAATTCAAGAGAATTGGGGAGGAGAATTGATCTCTCTTCTTCCTTGTTCTTGCCCAGCACTCTTTAATTTTCTTTCTTCGGATCTTGGGTGGAGAATTGAAGAACTTCTGTTTCAATCTCACCTTGGGATCTTGTTTAATTCACTGCTTAATTGAATTTCAGTTTCTGTTACTTGCTCTTTCATCTATTTTCTTTGCAATTTACATTTCCTTTGCAATTGTTCTTGTTGGATCTAGGAAGGCATTGAGATCTAGACTTGGTTATCTAGTCTCTTGGGTCCTGAGATCTGAATTCCAATTTTACATCCTCTGTTTAATGCTTTTCATGCTCATTTACAATTCTGTTTTTAGATCCGGTTCAATCCAAGTTATCTTCTACTCCTCTGCTTGTTGAATTTTACTTTTCCTTGTTTAATTTCTGCAAATCCAATTCCCAATTCCCTTACAATTCAAGCCATTTATATTTCTTGCACTTTAAGATTCTGCAATTTACATTTCTTGCGTTCTAAGTTTCTGCCATTTAATTTCTTGCTCTTTAAGATTCAGCACTTTAAATTCCAGTTCTCTTTAATTTCATGCAATTTACCCATTTCCTTTACTTTCTATGCAATTTCAATTCGGTTAATCACAAATCTCTCAACCAAATCTTGATTCGCTTGACTAAATCAACCACTAAACTAAAATTGCTCAATCCTTCAATCCCTGTGGGATCGATCTCACTCCCGTGAGTTATTATTACTTGATGCGACCCGGTGCACTTGCCGGTTAGTTTTGGGTGTTTTGGAGAAATTCGTTTTTCCACAAAAATATCCCATCACCTATTGCTTGGGATGTATTGATGTGTTGTAGTCTAATTGTTGAAATTAGAATTTGTATGATGAATATGTAAAATTTAATTTGGAGTGAATATTGTTAATTGTTTGGAAAAATTTTGTGAGGAGTAAAAATTAAGGAGGAGATGAGGCATGTAGTCCAGAGCTAGGTGAAACAAGAGAGAAATTGATGAGTAGTAGCTTAGGCTTGGATTTGGCTAGGTTGGTATATAATGGATGCCAATTTGGTGTAAAATTGGGGATTTCCCAAATAGTTCAAAAAAATCTGCACTATGGCAGATTTTTAGCTCAACTTTAAAGGGCCATAACTTGGCACTAGGAAATTTAAAATTAATTAAACTTGTTTTGAAATAAAATTGGGGATGTCTATTTTATTGTCTTTGAAGAGTGGAAGCAAAATAAATTGTGTACTAAAAGTTATGATCTTTTGAATTTTGGTGGTTGAAATCGAATTATGCAAGATTATGCAGCAGTGCCTAGTTCCGCGCGTACGCATGATGGCAGATCCACGCATACGTGCGATCCTTACATACGCATAAGACGAGATTTTGGTGAGAATAGTGTTGGATTCCATGCATACGCACGATGCTTGCATACACACCATTCCCCTGGATTTTATGAAATGTTGATTTTGAACTGTCCAGCCTTTCCAACAAGCCTGTACCTTTCTGTAACCTCCATATCAAGTTTAATCTCCATTTTAAAGGCTTTGAATATGTTGGGCTGGGTATAATCATTTTTATTGAATCATTCCCCGATTAAGGATTGTTAATTGAGATATAAATATTGTGAGGATGGTGGTTCGTCCTACCCATGGTGAGAACGGTGATTTTGTCCCACTCACTGATCGATGATGTTATTTATTTCAATAACAGATGGTGTTATGATGAACTATACCTTATGACATTGGTTAAGATTATGATTATGATTGAATATGATGAAAATGTGAGTATTGATTAGTAAGGACGTGGATTTTGTCCCGCTTGCGTGATTATTATTGAAATGTGACTATTAAGTGGTAATGACGTGGGTTTCATCCCACTTGCGTTGTTGATAAGGAACCGACATCGAGTAAGGATGGTGGTTTTGTCCCGCTTTCTCGAAGTTGTAGTGCAGATGTGGGAAAGGTGGTAGGGCACTCTCCCTCAATTTTATTCCCCCACATTCTCTCAGGTTGCAAGATGGAAATGTACTCTCCTTCGAATTATATAGCACGGTCTCACAAGAGAATATGGTAGGGCACTCTCCCTTGATTTATTCTCCCTAGTGATACCTCTAGGAGTAGGTGATAGGATACACTCTCCCAATTATATTCCTCCTGGGGATGCGCAATAGAGAGATGATGTCCGAGTTAGCTACCGAGTCTGGCAGTATAACTGACATGTGAGCTCACGCTAGTATGATAGACATGCATCATGTGCATTTATTTGTAATTGCCTGGGCGTACATAATTACTTGGTTTGCCTATTTGATAATTCTGTTTAACTGCTAATTGTGCAACTTGTCATAATTGTCTTTTATTTGTGATTCCTTTGTATTCATTATTGTTTGTGGTTGATCCCATTGATAGATTTGATACTGAAAATAATGATGATCGCTATTGGGAGTGGATGAGACTAGTGGTAGTTTAAAGTACTTTTACCTTAGCAAATTAATCCTATACAGATTAGTTAAGACCTTAGGCTTGGATTCCTATGAAGTTGGAAGTTAGGATTGCCAAGAAGTTTCATGTTTTCTTATGTAGTCTTTATTAGGAATTTTTACCCTACTGGGAACCTTCAGGTTCTCACCCATTATTTTTATCTTGTTTTTCAGATACAGGATGCAACACACCTCGTTGAGAGTGCGGGATTTAGGTGATGAAGTGAAGATGATTACTTTTTGGAATTTTATTTTGACACTAGAGTTCTCTTCCCATTTTGTAGTTTGTATTGTATATGACTATAATTCCTCTTAGAGGTTTTTTATTGGAGAGATAGGTTTATATTTTTTACTTTCGTTAGAGATGTAAAATTCTAGACAGCCTTTCTTCACGGGTTGTGACTAGTGACTATTATGTATATACGTTATTATATACCTTCTTATTAAACTTCTGGTATTTCTACTTCTGTATACGATGCTCTATTGCTTTAGAACGTTCGTGAGTGTTTGACGGCTAGCGATATTCAAGTTTTCTTTATGGGCTCCTAGTTTTAACATTATCCTTCTATAATTATATATGTTCTCTAAGTCAAAGAGTAATAATGCCTCGCCACCATTGATTTACGACTTAAGTGTAAAGCTCTGTGTGGTAGGGTACATTTCTTATGTGAGTGCCATGATTGAGTCAGTCCCTTAAAACATGGTGAATAATTAGTACAATATTCTAATTTAGTTGCTTAACAATGAACCCTAGGGATATCAAACAAGCAGCCGAGCAAGTTCGAATCAACTCGTCACGAGCAGCGAGCCAAAAGTAGAAAAATGAGTTGACCCATATTGTAAATGAGCCAATGAAATGCCAATTCGACTAGACTCGTCTGAGATAATGAGTTAGACAAATCGACTCGTGTAACACAATTTTCATTTTTTGTAAAAGAATTATTTTATAATTTTAGCAATCTTTTTTTACTTGATATCCATATAACTAAAATGTATTTTTATAGCAAATTATCTAAAGTTTTACATAATAGTTAACAAGAAAGAGATTTTGTATAGTAGAAGAGACTTTGTATACCCAAATAGAAAAAAAAAGAAAGAGTTAGAGGAGCTAACTCATGCTTGCTTGACCTGAACCCATTGAATTCGCGAGTTATACGTGCCAAGATAAATTGACCCACTTTTAAAAGAATTGTGATTTTATTGGGTTGACTCACCTGTTTTTACGAGCAATCTGAGATGACTCGCGAGTTAATGCTCATTTTGACAGCTCTAATGAACTCATTTTTCTCTTTTCTTTTTGCTTATTGTCTTGCTCACATAGGATGGCAATCATGTTTGAGCATGGTGACACATCATTCCCCAAAGGCCCACTCACTTGTAGCAAGTCCTCACATTGATTATAATGAAAGATATGAACTTTCTTGTATATTGTAGAAGCGTTACATTTGCTTGAAAGATGGCTTTTGGCTCTCCATTCTCCTCCTTATAGCATGCAAGTTTTGTTGCCAATGACATTTGATTTAACAAGATTAATGTCCATTCTTAATTTTGAGAACTTAGTTCTCACTCTAATATATGTGAATAACTACACTTGTCTTATGCATCCCAAAGTAGTGTTGGAAAAACTGCTATAGATTCTATCCTTGAGGTTTTCTAGTTCTTGCAATTTTTTCACTCTTTATTGCACTTATATAATCAAGTAACCAATTCAACCATAAACTTTTAAAGCTTGCTTCGATCGTTTGATACTTGTAGGAAATATATGCAAAGAGCTTGTGATAATGGGAAAGGTTTGGGTTTCCATGTTTTATGGCAACTTCTTATTAAGTACTGATGTGAGACTTATGCTTCTGAAAATAAATTTAAAAAAAATGTCCTTGACGAACGGATTTTAGCTGGTTTAGAATTTTACAAAAGTAATCACGTTGTAAGTATAGTTTCTAAACCAACAAAGAATCCTTTCGTACAAAAATTTGGTTGTCACAAATAACAAACCCCTAATAAAATTGATAACCGAAGTGTTTAAACCTCGGGTCGTCTGTCAAGAAATTGCAGGGAGGTGTATTTATTATTGGTTATGGAAGATTATCTTTTGGGATTTTTTTTAATAAGGAACAAGAAAGTAAATTAATAATTAAGAAAGGCTCTTGGCAAGGTATGAGAATTAGACGTCTTATCCTTATCAATTGTGATGAGAATTGTTCATTACTCCCACTTAGTTAACCTCTAACTATGAAAAAAAGTCAAGTGGATGAATCAATTTGATTCCTCAAGTCCTAGTCAACTCCTGAGGAAAGACTAGCTTAGAGGGATTCAAGTCAATTAGCAACTTTTAATTATCAATCAACAAAGGAGTTTGATAACTCAAGAGTTTCTAATTACTCAACCAAAGCTAAGAATGTAAAAAGCTAAATTAAAATCATAAATATGAAATACCTCAAATTGCATTAAATAAAGAAATCAAATCTAACATGGAGTTCATAAACCAAATTGGGAAAATAAATAAACTAGAATGCTAGAATAAATAAAAGTAGAAGAGAAAAACTAAATTAAAGGAACATTGAACCTGGAATTGAGAAGAAATAAACCTAAAACTAAGAGAAATCCTAAAACCTAGAGAGAGGAGAGAGCCTCTCTCTCTAGAAAACTACATCTAAAACCTAAAATTATGAATAATGAGAATTGTATTCTGCTTGTCCCCTGGCTTTAGTCTGCATTTCTGGGCCAAAAACTGGGTCCAAACTCAGCCCAAAATCGCCCCCAACGTTTTCTGCGATTTCTGCAGGTAGCGCATGTCACGCGTACGCGTCGATTGACAAAAATCCTAGTCACGCGTATGCGTCAGTCACGCATACGTGTCGCTTGTCTTTTGCGCTAGGCACGCGTACGCGTCAGGTACGCGCACGCGTCGTCGTGCAAACTCCAATTCACGCGTACACGTCAGGTACGCACACGCGTCAATCCTCGCTGGTTGTCTCCATTATTTCTTGTGTTCCTTCCATTTTTGCAAGCTTCCTCTCCATCTTCTAAGCCATTCCTGCCCTATAAAGCCTGAAAACACTTAACGCACAGATCACGGCATCGAATGGTATAAAGGGGGTTAATAATTAACAATTTTAAGGCCAAAGAAGCATGTTTTCAATCATAGCACATAATTAGGAAGGAAAATGTAAAACATGCGAATTATATGAATAAGTGTGAGTTTAGTGGATAAAATCCACTCAATTAAGTACAAAATATACCACGAAATAGTGGTGCATCAAATCTCCCCACACTTAAACATTAGCATGTCCTCATGCTAAGCTCAAGAGAAGCTACAAAGCAGTGAAGAAAGAATGGGGGGAAGTGAGACTCATGAGATGCAACCTATATGAATGCAACTATATGCTGAGATGATTCTGTCTACTTGGTTAAAAGTAAATAAGTTCTTCAAGACAAACATAAATCAGATATCACTAATTCAAATCATACAATAACAGACAAGTAAACCTGTAAGAAGATAACTCATGAAAGCAAGGAATATAGAATCAAGCATTGAACCCTCACTGGTAGTGTGTATGCACTCTAATCGCTCAGGTGTATAGGGTTAATTCACTCTACTCTTCTCTAGTTATGCTTTCTAAACTTTGTTCTTCATCTAACCAATCAACAGAAATTTAGTATACCAATGCAAATATCATGAGGTCTTTTCGAGGTTGTAATGGGGCTAAGGTAAGGTGAGGATATATGTATGGCGAAGTGAGCTATAATATGAATCTTTGACTAACCTAAGCTCTTACCTAACACACACACACACTCTATGTAACTCTAAAATCATGCCTAGCTACCCATAATTCCCACTTTTGTATCACATACTCATGTACCAAATATTTCTTTAATTTTATCACATATGCATTGATCATTTATTAAACTTAACATTGGGGTAATTTTGTCCCCTTATTTAATTACTTACTTATTTGAATATTTTTTGTTCTTCTTCTTTTTTTTTTTTAATTTTTTTTTTTGGAATCATAAAGGCAAACATAGCATGTCAATGCACATGGATTTTTAATTTTTCTGGTCTCACATGGGTAGGTACCCAAATTTCCAATACTTTTGTCAGTTAAACACAGCACACTTTTATCAACCCAAGTTTCCACAGTTTCCCACACTTAATTGACACACAATCTCTATCTTAAGCTAACCAAAGATTCAATTGGAGTAATTAATTGTTTTTCCACTTAAAGCTAGTGATGTGGTAAAATATAGAACAAAAAAACTGATTAAAACAACAAATCATATTTATAATTAATACTTAAGAACTTATTACAATTGTTATAATATATTAACCCAAAATATTTTATTACAATAATGATAAATCATAAACTTTCACTTAACCAAATTCATTCTATTCAATTTTGTTGCATCACCAATTATCTTACCTTCAAACTCATATACAAATTTCCGCAAGGCATACATGAAAATTAACTTCAAACTATGTAAGTTGTGGTAATTAGAAAAAATATAATTAAAGAGATTGCTAAAGGTGTAATCAATATAATTCTTAAAAAGATTTAAAATAGGAAATAATATAAAGTAATTAGTGTAGCAAATATTGGAAAAAAGAAAAATAGCTGCCAAGGATAACAATGCTCGAAACTAATTATACACACCTTTTACTCTTAATTAACAAAATTAAATATGCTTAAGAGTAGAAACCTAAAAAAAATATGTCTTTAATCATTTAGGGCCAAATACAAAAAAATAGAGATACATAAAAGTTAAATTAAATATGGAAAAAACAGTACACAAATAACATGAAAAAGGATAACACTATGAAACTTGATCCTCTTTGCGAATTTTTATTTAATTTCAATTCTCTTTCACAAAAAATTTAAAAGAGAAGGAAAGTATCCAAAAGGACATGAGATGGAAACAAGCAAAATTAACAAAGCTAGATCCTAAGAAGATAAACCATGCCATAGTTAATAAACCCACTCAATTTTTTATGCACTAGATAATAACACTATTACACCCACTCAATTCTTTATGCACTAGATAATAACACTATTACAAGTAGTTCCGACGAAAAAACCAAAAAATATTAAGTCTCTCCCAAATAAATTCCTCATATTTAAAGGAAAGAATTAGCTTATTAATTACCAAAGAAATATATATAGAATTAGAAATAATAATGTAAAAATATTGGGTGATGATAAGCATACTATAAATTATTATTATATAGCTGAGGTTTGATCTAAAGATTTAATTTCTCAACTGAAAGTTGCAATGATATATCATAATTTAATTAAACCAAGCATGTGATTATCAAGCATCAAATACTTGACTAAGAAACCAAATTAAAAGCTCTGGATTGAAACCTCTACTCTAACATCATCTTGGTTCAAAAAATAGCCTGATAGAAAAAGACACAAAAAATAGATAACCTCAAATTTCTGATTAACCAATAACACAAACACCTTATATGCAATAAATAGTTTAAACTAAAGCTGCACATTAAGCATGGTTGCCCTATTATTGTCTTTACTACTCTAATTTTTCCTTGAATTCATGAAACATGTTTGGCAAAGAGAAAATGAAATGAACAAAACACAACTAAAGGATACTAAGAGCGTTGAGTTGCCTCCTAACAAGCGCTTCTTTAATGTTATTAGTTTAACGGTTCACCCCTGTTGCTATGGAGAGGGTTGCTGATAATGCTTCAGCTCCTCTCCTCTCACTGTGAACTTACCCCCAGTATATTCATGAATTACCTCAACATGCTCAAGAGAGAGAATCCAGTTCACCATATAGGATAATTCAGGATAATGAGTGAATGCCACTTTCAATCCTAGTGAGAAATCTTCAGTAAAAATCTTCTTGTTTCTCTAACCCCTTGGTACTTTCTTTCTAGGATTCTCTTCTAGAGGCATCCTCACATTTCTGACACCAAACTTAGAATTGATGTTAGGGGGGATTCTGTGGCTTTCCACCACAGGACCCATAGAATGTGACTCAATCCTGGTGTCATCAGGTGGTTATAGAGGGAACTGAGTAATAGACTCAGTCTTCATGCACTTCTCCTCATTGTTGGAGTAATGCAAGGCCTTAAAGACATGAAAGGCTAGGCGATCATTATGCATCCTTAGTATTAACTCACCATTTTCCAGATCAATAAGAGCATGCCCTGTGGCTAGGAATGGTCTCCCAAGAATGATAAAAAAAAGTTTTCATCTTCCTTCATGTCAAGAATCACAAAATTAGTTGGGAGGAAGAATTTGCCTACCTTGACCAAAACTTTCTCCATCACTCCGTGTGCTATCCGTACAGATTTATCTGCCAACTGAAGAGCTAGTCTTGTGGGATTCACCTATTGAATTTTTAACTTTTGCATCACGAAGAGTGGCATCAAGTTGATGCTTTCCCTTAAATCACACAATGCTCCATTAAAGGTGCTGTTTCCAATAGTACAAGGGATTAGGAAACTTTTTGGATCGGGTATCTTACTTGGCAACTTCCTTTAAATGATGCCACTACACTCTCTAGTCAATACCACTGTTTGGCCCCCATTCAAAGACACTTTCTCAGACAACAACTCCTTCATGAAGTTAATATACATATGCATTTGTTCAAGAGCTTCTACAACAGGAGTGTTAATATGCAGTTGTTTAAATACCTCCAGGAGCCTAAGGCATTGTTCATTCTTACTCTCTCTTGGTTGACTCTTAGGCATCAAGTTTTTCACCTTGGGTTGTTTGCTCCCATTATGCACAACTGGAAAGAGGGAGGCTTCCTCAAACCTTTCGGCTACCTCCTTGTCTTCTCCAGCTTGCTCTTTATTATCAGAGGTTTGAATATCTGCCTCCTCTCCACATAACACATAGACGGTCTTGTACTCCTCTCTTGGATTAGGAATAGTATCACTGGAGAGTGTATTGGGTGGCTTGTCAGCAAGCCTTTTGCTCAATTGTTCTACTTATATCTCCAAATTCTGAATTGAGGCTCTAGTCTCCTGTATGAAACTATTAGTGCTCTTGAAAAGTTCCGCCAATTGAGCTCCCAACGCTGAGGTGTCTTGGCTCACTGGGAGTGGACGTTCTGATTGAAAAGATTAAGGTTGCTGGTTGAAAGGATTTTGCAAGTTAAACTGGTTGTTGTTGGTGAAATCAGACTGCCTTTAATTTTGCTTTTGATTTTTCCAACCAAAGTTTGGATGATTTCTCCATCCCGAGTTGTATGTCCTGGAAAAAATATTCTTATTGGCTGATCTTGAAGAGTTGCCCATGTAATTTACTTGTTCAGAGGGATTTTGCTGATAACCAAAGCTTCTAAATTGAGACATTCCACCACTTATATCAAAAGAAGGATCTGGGATAACAATAGAAGAGACTTGCATACCTCCCAGTGCTGAGTGATGGTGGTTTTCTGCTGAGACATGGCTTTGTTTTGAGCCAAAATAGCATCCAAGGCATCTAGCTCCAGGATACCTTTCTTCGTGGTCCTATCTGATGAGTATAAGTACTGATTATTGGCCACTATCTCAAAAGAACCTCCTGCAAACATAGAAAATATGTAGTTGTACCCAATCCATAAACATATCCAGAGGGCACTTCTTGATCATGACCTTGTATCTCTCTTAAGCTTTATAGAGAGACTCTCCTTCAAGCTGCCTAAATGTCTGGATGTCAGTTCTCAGCTTACTAACCAAATCCGCCCAGGTTACTATACTTTCCTTAGGTTGTGTCTCGAGCCACTGACTAGCTCGGTCCCCAATAGCAAAACAGAATAACATCAACCTGTACACATCAGTAGGAACCCCATTGATCTTGACTGTATCACATATCCTCAGAAAATTGGATATGAAAAGATTAGGTTCTTCTTGCGGAATTCCAATGAACTGACAATTTTGTTACACTAGGGATATGAGTTGAGACTTCAACTCAAAATTATTTGCATACACAACCGGTGGTGCAATACTTTCCACAAAGCTCCCAGGATTGGGGTTAGTATAAGACCCCAAAGTTGTTCTAGTAGGTAGAATGTTGTTGGGATTATTGATCACGAGATTATCATTATTCTTAGCCATGCTGAGGTTAACATCCTTATCAGGTTTGTCCCCAAAGATTTCTTGAACTTCCAGAGCTTTAGCTTGCTTTCTTTACTTCTGAAGAGTCCTCTCAATCTTAGGATCGTATAGAAAAGGCTCTATGTCCTTGTTTCTCTGGATAAACAATTCAAGCAAGGTAGAAGTCAGATTCTCAACCTAATAGTGAAGAGAATCCCAATGAGGTACACCAAAGTGGAAGAGAAAAGAACTAAAAATAACTTAAAAATAAAGGGGCAAGAATTTAAAATAAAATAAAATTAAAAGAAACAAAAATTAAAGGGATAAAAATTAAGTTTGAAACAAAAATAGATAAAAATAAAATAGCAACTAAACATAAATTGAAATAATGAAAAAGGTCTAATTTAGGCAACAAGTCAACTAGTAGTTGTTAGTCACGATTATTCCCCGGCAACGGCACCAAAAACTTGGCGTAGAATTTTGAATACCAAAACTTACTGGTAAGTGCACTGGGTCATACCAAGTAATAACTCACAGTGAGTGAGAGTTGATCCCACGAGGAAGAACGGACTAAGCAAGCAATGGTTGATTAGCTAATCTAGTTAGACAAGTTCAAATAAAGGGATGATGTTAGAATGGCATAAAAAGAAATGAATTAAGAAAACTAACAATAGGCGATTAAAAAAACGGTATGAGAATGGAGTTAAGGTTTTGGGCATATTTAAATGTCTGGATTAATAACAATTGTTAACCACCTTGATCATATAATGATTATGTTCATAGCAGACACTAGTTGATTGAATTCCTATTCCTAGGCAATCAAATCTCCTCTAATCCAACTGACCATCAATTCTTTGATCACTCATTTGTATTAGAGGTTTAAGTTCAAATTTCGGTTTACACGCCACACAACCTAAGAATCCCAAATCAGAGTTCAGTTATATGTCACATACCACACTAAGTCCAGATAATTAGAAATTGTGAGGATTTGGTTTCAAGCTGTAATTCTAATTATATAAATTTTCCAAGAATCAAATAGAATTCAAGTAGAATTAGCGTTATTTCCTAATAATCACTAATTCCTAAGATGAAGAGCGAAACTAATCCTTAAACAATAATCAAGGTATAAATCAAGAGTAGGAAAGCAATTAATTATTCATCCATCCAAGTAAATAGAGCTCTTAACCTTAAGTATGGAGGTTTAGTTGCTCATGGTGTAGAAATCCTAGTAGAGAAAAAGTATGAACATCTAGAATGAAAATTAGGAGGAGAGGTCCCTGCGTGGGCTCATCTAAATCCTATTTATAGTCCTAATTAAAATAGATTTAAAACTTAAATAAAGCCCTAAAAAAAATCTTTTCTAATGGTCATGTGATTCACAAAATCAAATCTTCCAAAAGCCTTGTTGATTAGTTACAAACATGGTCCCACTTGAATCTTCGTGATCGGTGCTAAACGCCAGGTTCTGGGCGTTTGGCGCCACCCAGGCAGTGAACTTTACTCGTGAAAAAAGGGCTTGGGCGATAAACGCCGGAGTTGGGCGTTTAGCACCATGTCTCCCGAGTTCAACAATGCATTACGTAGCCTTGGACGCTAAACGCCAAGTCGTGGCATTTAGCGCCTGCATTTCCGAGATGAATGGACCAATTGGGCTCTTCTGGTCGTGCATATGCGTGATGCATGCATACGCACGATCTCCTTTTTTCTCCCATGATGTGTACATGGTGTGGATTTTTTAAATCAACAAACTAACCGACAAGTGCACTAAGTCGTACCAAGTAATACCTCAGGTGAGTGAGGGTCGATCCCACGAGGATTGATAGACTAAGAAACAATGGTCAAATGACTCACTTAGTCAGGCAAGGAGATAGTTGTGTTTTGAGGGTTGTAAAGTGCATTAAACAGTACTTCAGAAAATAAGAAAGCAAACAATAAAAATGAGCTGAAATCTATAGGAGAAAGCAATTAAGGTTTTGGAGTTGTTTAATCGTCTGGATTACGTTTTCTTACCAACTATTTTAATCATGCAAGATTCATTCCATGGAAAATTATAATTGACTAAACCCTAATGTCTTAGTGATTTAGTCTCCTCTAACCCAAATCAACCGCCAATATCTTGGTCACTTAATATAGATTAAAGGGTTAAGTTCAATTCTAGTTTATGGCCACAAAAACCCTAATTACCCAAAGCTAAGAGGATTGTATGTCACATATTCCAATTAGTTCAAGTATTTAGCAATTTAGGAGGAATTTTCTTTTAAGATGTTGTTCAAATGAGATAACTCTATCGAGAATCATAAGAACACATGTAGAATAAGGGTTATACTGTCGTTCTACCCAGATTCATAAGATGAAGAACGAAAGAAATCCTTGAAAACTGAATCAATACATCAACTAAAATAGAAAAATAATAGACTCAATTCATAGAAATAAACAGAGCTCCTAACCTTAACCGAGGAGGTTTAGTGGCTCATGACTTGCAAAGAAAACAAGGGTTTGCAAAAGTCTGTAAATGTGAAAGTGAGAAGCTTCCCTCAAGGGTGAATCTTTTTCCTTTTATATGTAACCTAATTTGATTTGAAAATAAAATAAAATAATAAAGCTTAAACCTAGAAGATTTTATTTGTAATTAAAAAGTACAAAAATAAAAGATAAGATAGTAATTAAAAGCTAAATCCACTAAAGATGCTCCTTTGATGGGATTTGAATTCGGATTGCCTGGCGCTAAATGCTAGCTTGGCATTTAGCGCCCTAGTAGGCAGCTTCAAAACTTCTCCTTTTTGGTCAAAACTCTGCCAAATTGATCTGAATGTCACCTGAAATGAATAAAATACTAAAACAACTCAAAGTAGCATCCAAATAGGATTTTAACACTAAAATATAATTAAACTCACTAAATTTAACTAGAAAATATGCAGAAAATGGGTATAAGATGCTCACACATCATAACAGAAAACTTGAACTGTTGCTTGTCCTCAAGCAACTAAAACACTATTGGACTGAGAAGAGAAGAGAAAATGCCTAAGACCTGAGTGTTTATTTAAGCTCATGTCCAATTACTGAGTGGGGCTAAGACACTATGATTCTGAACAGGTTTGGCATCTCACTATCCTTTGAAGCTTAGAATTATTGATATCTCTTAGAACTAGAACCCAGATGATATTATAGACTCTCTTCCTTTTGAAGCTCTGATTGATCCTTGAACACAGCTCTTTCTCTTATCTTTTTCTTGGTGCTTTGCACCTTGAGCCTAGCCGTGACTCTAAGTGTTTTTGTTTCAGTTTAGCTTGTCACAAGAACACCACAAGAACTTAACTGAGGAACTCCTTGAGTTCTAATTTTTCTTTTAATTTCTCTCAGTCAGTGGTGCTCAGAGCCTTTGGCATACTCTGTTAATTGCATCTGGTCACGACTCTTAGGGCTCTGTCTCAAGGATTACTTGACACATTCACACCACAAGCATATGGTTAGGAAAACAACTATTTTGAGCTTTTAATCATTTTAGACCTTCCTAACCATTGATGCTCAGAGCCTTGGACCTTCATTTTTATTTTTTTCTTTTTTTCTATTATTTTTTTTCTTTTTGCTGTTTGTTTTGCTTTAAGGATCAATGTCTTACTTAGTCTAGAGAATCCATAATATTTCTCTAAGTTCCTGTACCTCAAGAACCACATTCTTAACTTCAATATCAAATATGCACTGTTCAGTTCATGCATTCAGAATCAAAGATAATACCACCACATCAAAGTAGCTGGAACAACTCATAATATATAACTTAGGTCTCATGCATTTTACTACTTCTTTTCTTTTTCTTTTGATTTTTCAAGCTTAGTGAGCAATACATGAGATATTTTTCAAAATATAAATAAAACATCAAAATAAATAACTAAACTGGAAACCAATAAAATACTACTAGTTATGCAAAGGCTTTTCAAATAGAAAATAGAAAATAAGATAAAATACTAAAAATCAGAAAATAAATAGAAAAGCAGATAATGAAACGCAACCACTTTAGTCATGGTGGCCACTGCTCCTTCCCAAGAATCCTCTCTGGCGCTTCAACTCATCATCGAAGTTGTGCCTCTGCCTCAGCTGCTGATATACCACTATTTTATGGTTTATTTTGTGCTCAATTGAGTGGTTTTATCAAGTCTTTGCACACTTATTCATACAATTTGCATGATTTTATAATTCCTTCCCAATTTTATTCTATGATTGAAAACTTGCTTCCTAAGCCTTTAAATTGTATATTTTTTATCCCCCTTTCTATCATTCGATGCCGTGATCTGTTTGTTAAGTGTCTTCAGGATTTATAGGGTAGGAATGACTTAAAGGATGGAGAGGAAGCTTGCATATATGGAAGGAACACAAGAAATAAAGGAGACAACCAGCAAGGAGTGACGCGCACACGTGGCTCACGCGTGTGCGTGAATCAGAGTTTACACGACGACGCGTGCGCGTGCCTGACGCGTACGCGTGACAATAAATTTTGCCAAACGACACGTACGCATGACATGCGCCACGTGCAGAAAATGCAGAAAACACTGGGGGCAATTTTAGGCTAAATTTGGACCCAGTTTTTGGCCCAGAAAACACAAATTAAAGGCTGTAGAGTGGGGCAGAAAACTTTTCATTATTCATTCACATAATTTTAGGTTTTAAATGTAGTTTTCTAGAGAGAGAGGCTCTCTCCTCTCACTCAAGAGTTAATTTGTAATTGGAAATTGTTGGTTGGCTCTCTAGTCACTAACGCTAATCCTTCCCAAGGGAGAGGATTAGGACTTGTGAATAGAAGTTGGCTCCCTACTTGACTTTCCTTTATTCGGTAAGGGTTAACTAAGTAGAAACATCAACCTATTACTATTAATCTTAGGAAATCCAACAAGGATAGAACTTCCGACTAATCTTTTCCTAGCCAAGGCTTTTTATTTTAATTATATAAATTCTCTTGTTAATTTTCATTGCTTTAATTTACAATCATTTATTTTTCTGTTCTCCAACTCTTAAAATTTCTTAGAAAACTCATAACCAATAACAAGAATATTTCCCTGCAATTCCTTGAGAGATAACCCGAGGTTTAAATACTTCGGTTAATTTTATTGGGTTTGTTACTTGTGACAACCAATTTTTTGTATGAAAGGATTTTAATTGGTTTAGAAACTATACTAGCAACGAGAATTTATTGTGAATTCTTTACTAGCAAAAATCTGCTCGTCAAAATGGCGTCGTTGCCGGGAATTTGCAAACATGTGCCTTATTATTGGTTATTGTGAATATTCTGAATAATTTTACATTTTCGTTTCTTTGTTTATGTTTTTTTTAGTTTTAGGAGTTCATTTTCATTTAATTTCATTAGTTTCTCTTGATACTATGAATTCTCACCCCTTTGGCTAGGAGTTTAGTTACAATCATGTTGTAGGTAGAGGAGATTACAATGAGAGCTTGGATCAAGGATGGGACAATCAAAGATAGGAGGAGCCACAAAGATTTGATGAACCCTCTTGGCAATAACCACCTCCAAGGTATTATCAACAACCATTCTATGATGCTTACCAAGACAATGGTTATGGTGGACCTCTTCGTGACAATCAACATCCACCACAATATACATATGAACCCCCTCCTCAACATAGCTTTGAATCACCACACTCACAAGCCCCTTTCCACCATTCACCTCTATATAACCCTAACCCTTATCCATCATTCCAACCCCCATACGAACCATACATAGAACCACCCCAACTCCAAAATAATTACTCTCAAGAATCACCTTTATACTATGAACCTCCACTAGAGAGCAACACCCTTCGTGTTATTTGCCAAGGGCAAATACAGCTTCAAACCACACTTGCCTCTACTCTCACTAGTCTCACCTCTACTCTCCAAACTCTTATATCTCGTATGGATGCATCAATCCAAGAGCAACATGATCCCAATAATGCTATTGACACAGAACAAGAGAGAAGGGATCGGCTTGAATATGAAGGAGTAGCGGAAGAACGGGTGAGGGAAGACGTCAAGGAGGAGTTCGAATTTATATTAGAGCAATTGGAGGAAGCCGTAATTATCGAAGAAGAAGAAGTGGTTAAAGACCTAGGAGATGCTGAACCTCTATGGGAATAGAGAGCTATAGAGAATTCCGCCAAAAAGTTTGAGATTGATGTTGAGGAAGATAGTGCACAACCTCCAAGGTATGTACCTTATGAAGAATTAGACGGAACAGATCAAGAAGCAAGTTTCCTTGGTGATAATGATCATGAATCAAGCCCTCCTAGTGATGAACTTGCATCCACAATTGAACCCCTTGAGTTTGAAGAACTTTCTCCAAGTGAATCTGAAGACAACGTGGAGGTAGACTTTTCTCAACCTCCAACTTATGACTTGAGTGATGGGGAAGAATTAGAAGATTTTGATCAAGGCAGGGTTGAAGTTGAAGAGGTTTACAAGGAGGTGAAAGAATTCAAAGAAGAGCACTAGAGAGTAGAGCCTGCAAGACCATTAGAAAGACCTCTCCCAAAGCCATTACCACCCAATACAACATTCAAGTGGGTAAAATCCTTATCCTTAACCTTTACTTTCCCACTTGAATATAGTTTACTTGAGACGGATGGTCAACTTAGAGCTCTTTGTGGCTTTAAGAGCAAGAGGGATATGGTTAGTGGTAAGAATTGTCATGCAAGGTTCAATATGGTTGCATGCTCCAAATTGAAGTACAAGGGTTGGTATAATTCTCAATTGAATGGGTCTAGGAAGTTGTTTGGATGTCTTAGTGAGAATTTCGATTGCTCATCACCCAAGTGGAAAAATGATGATCAACAAGAAGACGGGTGCAAAAGCAAAGTCCCCGGAATTCATTCTAGCAATCAACACTCTTGGGGCCTTGTCACTTGCTTCAACTTGCTTGAAGGCTTTATGCGCCTAGTTTGGGGACACCGGAGGCTATTGGAAGTATAAACATTGGTGGATGTTCAGGGATGAATTCAAGCACAAGCCACCATGATAAGGAGCTCACCAAATGTCCAACTTAAGGACTTTAACTAAAAGTGCTAGGTGGGAGAGAACCCACCATGGTATGATCTTTCATTTTTATTCTTAGTTTTATTCTATTTTACTTTTATTAGTGTTCATTCATAATTTTTGCATAATCATCTGCATTCCGCATTTTGCATTCCGCAAAAAAAGGGCATCCCACGCGTGCGCGTCAGCCACGCGTGGGCGTCGACTCTAAATTTTGCTATCCCATCCAACGAACAGAAAGTTGTGATAGAATCGTACACGTATATCACGCATGCGCGTCACTTGCAACCTTAGCAACCCATGCGTACGCGTCCTTGACGCGCACACGTGGATATGGCAATCGGCATATATGGGTGATTGACCCGAGAGTTGTGCTGCCCTTGCGCTGGAACTGTGCTAGAAGCACAAAATCACTCCACGCGTGCACGTCATTTCGCTTTCAGACCAGCCACGCATATGCTTGGGCGACGCTTACGCATCAAATGGCCAACTCAAATGTCACGCGTACGCATGATGCACGCGTGCGCGTGGCGCCCCATTTTTGAATTCTTGGTTCTTTCTTCTCTTCTTTCTCCTTCTTTCCTCCTCCTTTCTTACTTTCTTCTTCTTCATCTCTTTAACTTCTCATCCTTATTCACTTTCATTCTATTTTATTTAATTTATTTGTATACTTTCATTCATTGCATTTTAATTTTGTGCATATTTTTATTTTCTTCTCTAAGTTATTATTTTACCATTGGTGTTAAACGGTTCTTATTCAATTGATTGCATCTCGTTTACATCCTGATTGCTTTGTGCCTTGTTTTATATTGTGGGTGATATTAATTATCTATAAATGTCAATCTTTTATGATACCTGTATTCCTTTTGCATTGACATGAATTTATAGTCTTTCATTATCTACTGTCTCTTCTCCTTTGTTGCAATTTCTGCACTATTGATATGCCATGTGCTTCTACTATTTTCTCACTTGCATGTTGTAGCTATGATGAGCGGATAATTTATACGCTTTTTGGCATTGTTTTTAGTATATTTTAATTAGTTTTTATTATGTTTTTATTAGTTTTTAAATAAAAATCACTCTTCTGGACTTTACTATGAGTTTGTGTTTTTCTGTGATTTCAGGTATTTTCTGGCTGAAATTGAGGGACCTGAGCAAAAATCTGATTTAGAGGCTGAAAAAGAACTACAGATGTTGTTGGATTCTGACCTCCCTGTACTCAAAGTGGATTTTCTGGAGCTACAGAAGCCCAATTGGCGCGCTCTCAATTGCGTTGGAAAGTAGACATCCTGGGCTTTTCAGCAATATATAATAGTCTATATTTTGCCCGAGATTTGATGGCCCAAACAGGCGTTTCAAGTCGGCTCAAGAATTCTGGCGTTTAACTCCAAAACTGGCACAAAAGCTGGAGTTAAATGCCCAAACTGGCACAAAAACTGGCGTTTAACTCCAAGAAAAGTCTCTACACGAAAATGCTTCAATGCTCAGCCCAAGCACACACCAAGTGGGCCCGGAAGAAGATTTTTACATTAATTACTGATTTTTGTAAACCCTAGGCTACTAGTTTTCTATAAATAGGACCTTTTGCTATTGTATTTTACATCTTAGGACGTTTAGTCCTTAGACCTTTGAGGCTGGCCATTCGGCCATGCTTACACTATTTGTTCTTATGTATTTTCAACGGTGGAGTTTCTACACACCATAGATTAAGGAGTGAAGCTCTGCTGTTCTTCATGAATTAATACAAAGTACTATTGTTTTTCTATTCAACTCAAGTCTATTTCTTCTCCAAGATATTCATTCGTTCTTCAACTTGATGAATGTGATGATCTGTGACACTCATCATCATTCTCACCTATGAACATGTGCCTGACAACCACCTCTTTTCTACTAGCAATGGCTTGAATTAGTATCTCTTGGGTTTCTAATCTAAGATTGGAACCTTCGTGGTATAGGCTAGAATTATTGGCGGCCATTCCTGAGATCCGGAACGTCTAAACCTTGTCTGTGGTATTCTGAGTAGGATCTGGGAAGGGATGACTACGACGAGCTTCAAACTCGCGATTGTGGGGCGTGTGACAGACGCAAAAGGATCAAAGGATCCTATTCCGATATGATCGAGAACCGACAGCTGATTAGCCGATATTGTGACAGAGCATCAGGACCATTTTCACTGAGAAGACGGGATGTAGCCATTGACAACGGTGATGCCCAACATAAAGCTTGCCATGGAAAGGAGTATGAATGATTGGAAGAAGGCAATAGGAAAGCAGAGGTTCAAGGGGAACAAAGCATCTTCATACGCTTATCTGAAATCCACCAATGAATTACATAAGTATCTCTATCTTTATTTTATGTTTTATTCATCTTTTAATTATCAATCCTCCATCACCATTTGAATCTGCCTGACTGAGATTTACAAGATGACCATAGCTTGCTTCAAGCCGACAATCTCCGTGGGATCGACCCTTACTCACGTAAGGTTTATTACTTGGACGACCCAGTGCACTTGCTGGTTAGTTGTGCGGAATTGTGACAAAGTGTGATTCACGTTTGAGAGCTCCAAGTCCTTTGGCGCCATTGTTGATGATCACAATTTCGTGCACCAAGCTACCATGTATTTGACAATCTCGTTGTTTGGCATTAACCCACCCATATTTTCTTTGTTTTCTATCTTTGTTTCTGGGTTACTTTTCTTCTCTTTTTCTTTCAGGATGGCCACCAGGAAGGGAAACGGAAAACTTTTACATGGGGCAACAGCCAAGTCTATCTACACAATCTTTGAAGAAAAGCATCAGTTGGAGCAACCCATCTACTTGCACATCTTAGGATGCATCGAGGATGGTGCAATCTTTAAGTGTGGAGAGGTCGATACCGACTTCCGTGGGTTAGTTAGTTCCTATTTCAACACCAATGTTTAATTTTCTATGTTAAATTAGTTATTGCATTTGCATGTTTGATTGCATGTTTGTTTGATTTTGTGCATTTAACTACTACTTGATTGAAGTAATATTTTCTTTTTCAAGATCTTTTTTATAGTATTTCACTAATTCAAATCAAAATTTGTGTTAAACTTATTGGAAGACTGTAATTTGGAACATGAATTATAGCTAAGAACACACAACCTGTGAGATTTGAGTTTGATTACATGGTTATATTATTTAACCATAATATTTTATTCTTGTGTGTTTCTTTCTCTATGATTGCAATCTTTGCTTTGTTTCATTCTATATGTCCATTGTTTAGTGTATTTACATGCTTGCATATGATTGAGGCCATCATTTATTATTAGCTCACTTATCCCAAATAGCCAACCATTTCAATCACCTTTGTTTGCCACCTTGATCCTTTTAACCTCCATTTGTTCTATATTTTACCACATCACTAGCCTTAAGTGGAAAAATAATTAATAACCCCAAATTGAATCTTTGGTTAGCTTAAGATAAAGGTTGGCTGTCAATTAAGTGTGGGGAACTGTGGAAACTTAGGTTGATGAAAGTGTATAGTGTTTCATTGACAAAATATTGAGAATTTAGGTACCTACTCATGTGAGACCAGAAAAAAAATCCATGTGCATTGATATGTTATGTTTATTTTTATAAATTCAAAAAAAAAATCAAACCAAAAATATTTAAATAAATAAATAAGGGGACAAAATTACCCCAATGTTAAATTTAATAAAAGATCAATGCATATGTGATAAAATAAAAGATAATTTGGTACATGAGTATGTGATGTAAAAGTGGGAATTATGGGTAGCTTGGCATGAATTTAGAGTTACATAGAGTGTGTGTGTGTGTTAGGTGAGATCTTAGGTTAGTCAAAGATTCATATTACAGCTCACTTGGCCATACATATATCCTCACCTTCACCTTAGCCCCATTACAACCTTGAAAAGACCTCATGATGTTTGCATTGGTATACTAAATTTTTGTTGATTAGTTAGATGAAGAACGAAGTCTAGAAAGCATGACTAGAGAAGAGTAGAGTGATTAACCCTAGACACTTGAGAGATTAGAGTGCATATACACTACCAGTGAGGGTTCAATGATTGATTCTATGTTTCCTGCTTTCATGAGCTACCTTCTTACAAGTTTGCTTGTCTTTATCATATGATTTGAACTAGTGGAATCTGATTTGTTTTTGTCTTGGGAACTTATTTACTTTTTAACCAAGTAGACAAAATCATCTTAGCATATAGTTGCATTCATAGGTTGCATCTCATGAGTCTTACTTTCCCCCATTCATTCTTTATATCTCCTTGAACTTAGCATGAGGACATGCTAATGTTTAAGTGTGGGGAGATTGATAAACCACTATTTTATGGTTTATCTTGTGCTCAATTGAGTGGTTTTATCAAGTCTTTGCACACTTATTCATACAATTTGCAAGATTTTACAATTCCTTCCCAATTTTGTTCTATGATTGAAAACTTGCTTCCTAAGCCTTTAAATTATATATTTTTGATCCCCCTTTCTACCATTTGATGCCGTGATCTGTGTGTTAAGTGTCTTCAGGCTTTATAGGACAGGAATGACTTAGAGGATGGAGAGAAAGCTTGCTATATGGAAGGTGGTGCGGAATTTATAACCACAAACTAACCGGCAAGTGCACCGGATCGTACCAAGTAATACCTCAGGTAAGTGAGGGTCGATCCCACGAGGATTGAGGGACTAAGCAATAATGATTGATTGATTTACTTAGTTAGACAAGCAGAAAATAGTGTTTGAGAGTTCAAAAGCATTAAACAGTAAATTCAGAATATCCGAAGGCAGCAAGTAAATAAATTGGAAAAACAATATGGAGAAGGTAGTTAAGGCTTCAGAGTTATCTATTTTCCGGATTGACTTTTCTTATTAATTTATTTTAATCATACAAGATTTAATTCATGGCAAACTATATATGACTAGAACCTAATTCCTTACACCTTTCTAGTCTCCTCTAACTTTCATCAACCGCCAATTCCTTGGTCAATTAATTCTAATTAGGGGGTGAAGTTTAATTCTAGTTATTATGCCACAAAAATCCTAATTATCTAAATATAAGAGGATTATATGTCACGTATCCCGTTAAGTCCAGATAGTTAGACTTTAGGAGAAATTATTTTCAAGCTGTTGTTCAAGTAAAGAGCTTTTCCAAGTTATACAAGAACTCAATTAGAAAGAGGGTCATACTTCCGTTCCACCCAAATTCCTAAGATAAAGAATGAAAATAATTCTTAAATTATAAATCAGTACATGAATTAAAATACAAAAACAATAGAATCAATCCATACAAATAGACAGAGCTCCTAACCTTAACAGTGGAGGTTTAGTTGCTCATGGAAAATAGTGAAAACTAGGATTCTGGTAAACTGTAAATTCGGCTGAGGTGGAATAGAATGGAATAATCCCTAGAAGAGAAGTTTCTTTTCTCTTTTATATCTAATCCTAATTAATTTAAAATCTATTTTCTAAAATTAAAATAATACATTTTCCTATTTTTAAATAAAAATAAAGTTTAAATCAGAATTAATTAAATAATCAGTGTTTTCTGCATTTTCTACACGTGGCGCATGTCACGCGTACGCGTCAGGTACGCACACGCGTCACTGTGCAAATCTCCAAATCACGCACACACGTCAGGTACGCGCACGCGTCGCTCCTTGCTGGTCATCTCCTTTAATTCTTGTGCTCCTTCCATTTGTGCAAGCTTCCTCTCCATCCTCTAAGTCATTCATACCTTATATAGCCTTCTCCTCTTTTTCTGTGGAAGCTCTATCAAATTTAACCAAATGCTACCTAAAATAAACAAAATTGTACACGACTCAAAGTAGCATTCATAGTGGTTAAAAGATAATTAATTCTTGATTAAACTTAATCAAATTAAATGCAAATTCACTAGAAAAAGATAGAAAAGATGCTCACGCATCACAACACCAAACTTGAATTGTTGCTTGTCCTCAAGCAACCAAAACTAATACAAGATTAAGATGTGAATTTGCATGAGAAATGAGAGTTCATATATGCTTGTGTCTCTTCTTAAAGTGGGATTTATCTATTGCAAGTAGACAACCAGCGAGGAGCGATGCGCACGCATGGCTCACGCATGTACGTGAATCGGAGTTTGCACGACGACGCGTGCGCGTGCCTGACGCGTACGCGTGACAATGAATTTCGCCAAACGACGTGTACGCGTGACCTACGCGTACGCGTGACATGCGCCACGTGCAAAAAATGTAGAAAACGATGTGGGCAATTTTAGGCTGAATTTGGACCCAGTTTTCGACCCAGAAAACACAGATTAAAGGCTGCAGAGTGGGCGAATCATTCATTCAGACACTTCTCATTATTCACAATTTAGGTTTTAGATGTAGTTTTCTAGAGAGATAGGCTCTCTTCTCTCTCTAGGTTTTAGGATTCCTAGTTTTATGCTTTTGAGTTGGATATTGAAAAGAGTTACTACCTCCATTGAAGTCTTTATCATTCTAGTTTGTTTCCTATTCCTTTACTCTTTTTATTCCCCATTTACTTTGTTTAGAGTTATATGGATACCTTTGTTTTTGGAATTAATTAATGCAAAGATACTTTTCTATTTAATTTTATTATTTCTTGATTATTTTCAATTGAGTCCAATTATCATATCTTCTTTCTACTCCCTTTACATGTATGCGAAATTGGCATCCATGTCAATGGAGTAGGCTTCCAACTTGGCTTTGGAATTGATTAATATTTGGAGACCCTTGAGTTGGAAGACTCAAGAGTTAATTTGTAATTGGGAATTATTGGCTGGCTCTCTAGTCACTAATGCTAATCCTTCCCAAGGGAGAGGATTAGGACTTGTGAATAGAAGTTGGCTCCCTACTTGACTTTCCTTTATTCGGTAAGGGTTAACTAAATAGAAACAGCAACCTATTACTATTAATATTGGGAAATCCAACAAGGATAGAACTTCTGACTAATCTTTTCCTAGCCAAGGCTTTTTATTTTAATTATATAAATTCTCTTGTTAATTTTCATTGCTTTAATTTATAATAATTTATTTTTCTGTTCTCCAACTCTTAAATTTTCTCAAAAAACTCATAACCAATAACAAGAACACTTTCCTGCAATTCCTTGAGAGACGACCCGAGGTTTAAATACTTCAGTTTAATTTTATTGGGTTTGTTACTTGTGACAACCAAATTTTTTGTATGAAAGGATTTTAGTTGGTTTAGAAACTATACTAGCAACGAGAATTTATTTTGAATTTTTTACTAGCAAAAATCCGCTCGTCAGCTGCTCCTCCACTAGCTGATGGAGGAGGGCTGAGTGGTCCTGGTGCTCAATCCTCAGCAGATCAACAAACGATGTTCGCTCCCCAATGGATGTGGTCAACTGGTCCCAGTAGTCACAAGGAGAAAAATATAATTCCTGAGGCATCTCAGGCTGCTTATACTAAGGTGGCAGAACTAGCTCCTATATCAGTGCATGTCTAAGCTCTCTAGCATGCTCTATACCACTCCTAGTGATAGGTCTGTCAATATCAATAGGGGTATCGCCATCAATGTAGACTCGGGCCTTAGCATACAGATGGAAGATGAGGTGAGGGAAGGCTAATCTCGCAGAGGTGGAGGCCTTCTCGGTTATCCGGTACCGCTCCTGAGGAATTACACGGTGTACCTCCACCTCATTACCGAGCATGATGCAATAAATCATCACAGCTTGGTCAATAGTAATCTCAGACCAGTTACTCGAAGGATTGATGGAGTGTTGAATGAATTCCAACCATCCCCGAGCAACTGGCCTCAGGTCGTGCCTGCTCAGCTAGTACAGCTGACCTCTGGCATCCCTCCTCTACTGCGCTCCGGGGAGGCAAATATCAGCAAGGACCTGGTCCAGTCTCTAGTCAGTGTTGACCCTCTGAATGTAAAAGTGAGGGTCGTCTCTGGATGGCGGCAAATGAAGGATCTCCCTCACTCTCTCCGGACTAAACTCAAGGATGCTCCCTCGGACCATGGTGCGCCAATTTTTTGGATTCGGGTTCACGCCTTGGATATGCTTGTAAGTCACCTAAGCATTGGCATAGAACTCTCTGACCATCAACATGCCCACATTAGTCACGAGGTTGGTCAGAACTTTTCAACCCCTTCTCTGAATTTGTTCTTGGATTTTTTAGTACTCCTCCGGCTGAAGATCAAAACGGACTTCCGGGATCACTTTCTTTTTCCTCACAATTTCTTGGAAGTGATCCTTCTGGGTCTTGGAGAAGAACCGTGTGAAATCATAAGGACCAGAGGCCGGAGCTTCTCTCTTCTCTTCCTTGAAGAGGATTCTCCTATTTTTGGTACCATATGGATGGTGAAAATGAAGAAAAATGGAGCGCCCAACACCAAACTTAAAGTTTTTCTTATCCTCGATCAAAGAAAAATAGAAAAAATGGTGAAAAGAAGTAAAAGAAGTGAGGGATAGTGAAAATAAAATGATGAAAAAAAGATGTATGGAGGGAGGGGTGGTGCATTATGGCTATGAGGGTTCAAGAAAGGGGAGGGATGGGAAGGGAAATGAAGAATATGGGAATTGGAAGTAAGAAGAATGAGATGTAGAAGAAGTAGGTAATGGTGTGGTGAAAGTGAAAAGTGAGTGGGGTATTAATAGGTGGAAGAGAGAGAAGGTTCGGTTATAGGGGGAGAGGGTGGGGGAAATGAATTTGAATTTGGGTAAATGTGATAGGGATAGGTGAATATGGGGAAAGTGAATGTGGAGAGATTGATGGGATTTGATTGAGTAATGGAAAGGTAGATAGGTGTATGGGGAAGTGGGGGATGTTTGTGGATGGAATAATGGGTAGGGGTGAGAAGGGGGGTAACGGAACGGTCAAAGGGACGGGGGTGGGGGATTAACCGTTAGAAATAGTTAAAAGCTCTCTTCAAAAATCAAAACTAACGTTCCTGGTGCTAAACGCCAGCCTCGCCGTTTAGCGCCAGAATTGGCACCTTTTTTTTGGGACGAGTGTTGACGTCCATTTAAATCCACAAACTAACCAGCAAGTGCACCGGGTCGTACCAAGTAATACATCAGGTGAGTGAGGGTCGATCCCATGAGGATTGATGGACTGAGCAATAATGGTCGCATGACTCACTTAGTCAAGCAAGCAAAAAGTTGTGTTTTGAAGGTTGTAAAGTGCATTAAATAGTACTTCAAAAAATAAGAAAGTAAACAATAAAAGTGAGGTAAAATCTATAGGAGAAAGCATTTAAGGTTTTGGAGTTGTTTATTCATCCGGATTAAGTTTTCTTACCAACTATTTTAATCATGCAAGATTCATTCCATGAGAAACTGTAATTGGCTAAACCCTAATATTTAATGATTTAGTCTCCTCTAACCCAAATCAACCGTCCATGTCTTGGTCACTTAATGTAGATTAGATGGTTAAGTTCAATAGATTATGGCCACAAAAACCCTAATTACCCAAAGCTAAGAGGATTGTATGTCACATATCTCGATTAGTTCAAGTAATTAGCAATTTAGGAGGAATTTGTTTCAACCTGTTGTTCAAGAGAGATAACTCTGTCGAGAATCACAAGAACACATGTAGAATAAGGGTTATACTATCGCTCTACCTAGATTCATAAGATGAAGAACGAAAGCAATCTTTGAAACGGAATCAATACATTAATTAAAATAGAAAAACAATTGTCTCAATCTATAGAAATAAACAGAGCTCCTAACCTTAACCGAGGAGGTTTAGTGGCCCATGACTTACAGAGAAAACAAGAGTTCCCAAAAGTTTGAAAGTACAGAAGTGAGAAGCTCCCCGCAAGGGTGAATCTTTTCCCTTTTATATCTAACCTAAGTTGATTTGAAAATTAGATAAAATAATAAAGCTTAAACCGAAAAAATTTTGTTTGTAATTAAAAATTACAAAAATTAAAGATAAGATAGTAATTAAAAGCTAAATCACCAAAGATGCTCCTTTGATGGGATTTGAATTCAGATTGCCTGGCGCTAAATGCCAAGCTGGCGTTTAGCGCCCAAATGGGGCAGAAACATTCTGAGTTCATTGAGTTGTTGGCACTAAACGCTAGCTTGGCATTTAGCACCCTAGTAGGCAGCTTCAAAACTTCTCCTTTTTGCTCAAAACTCTGCCAAATTGATCCGAATTTCACTTGAAATGAGTAAAACACTAAAACAACTCAAAGTAGCATCCAAAGAGGATTTTAACACTAAAATATAATTAAACTCACTAAATTCTAACTAAATTCAACTAGAAAATAAGCAGAAAATGGGTATAAGATGCTCACACATCAGTACGCATGGGCCTCAATTGCTTCTTTATGCCCTCTTTCACTAATTCTTCACCGGAAAACTCCCTGAAATCAGTCAAATGCTACACAACTCAAAGTAATGTCCAATGGGGGCTAATTTATCAAAAACCATTAACGAATCAACAGAAAAACTATATAAATCAATTACAAATTATACCAATGATTCTCATGCATCATTAACCTACAATCCATGAATTCATTGATCAATTAATTATGATAAGAAGTGAGGCACGTTTACTGATTCAAAACCACACAATTTTTAAGAACTAAACCTAGTTAATTTTTTGTCACTTATCAAAACCAGTTTTCAAAACTTTAAGAATTATGAGAATAAGTTTTCAAGCTAAATTCTAATAACCAACTTTCCAAGATGATAATAAAATTTAATTTAGATTAGAATTATTTCTCAAATCATTTAAATCCTTGCGATGAAGAACGAAATCTTACTTCTTAAGAAAACATCAATGCCTTAATCAAAAGTAGAAAACCAATATCATTAGTCTATTAGAATCAACAAAGCTCCTAACCTTAACAAAGAAGATTAGTGTCTCATGATATGCTTGAAAACAAAAACAATGAATTGAGACAGCTGCCGGAAGTCTCCGCACGTGTGTGTCTCTCACTCCTTTTAAATGATAACCATAAACCTAAAATTCAAAATTCCAAACTCAGTAAAAGAAAATAGAATCAAATCTAATATAACCAAGTCTTCTCATATATTTTTCTCTCTCAATTTAACCTATAGGTGATTGATGAATCCATATTTGACGATATATTTTGGATTGATTTGAGTGGATTAACCCACATTTATTCATCCAAATAGTATACTTTTGTGTTCTCTCCCTAAATTGAGCCTAATTTTGAAAACATGCTATTTTGTGCTTAATTTAATAACTTTTATCCAACTTTTATCCCATTCGATGCCTTGATGGTTTTGATGAGTGATTTCAGGTGTATTAGGTTGGAATGGCTTGATAAAAGTGGAAAAAAAGCATGGAATTGGGAGAAAACATGAAGAAATCAAAGAAGAGAAGCATTTCAGCCTGTGCCCACGCACACCTTCTGTGCCCACGCATAAGGGTCAAAAACAGCACCTGTGCCCACGCACAGAATGGAAATCAGCAAGTGTGCCCATGCACAACTTTTGTGCGTACGCACAGTAGGAAAATTAGCATGTGTGCATATGCACACACCTGTGTGTATGCACAGATCCCAGTACGTGACTCACTTAATGCAAATCGCTAGGGGCGATGTCTGGGCCTCCAGAGCCCAGTTTTTGGACTTTCTGAAGCTAATTCTTCCTATATCAAACAAGGCCTCACTCCATGTGAAAGGGGGAGAAATTAGGGTTAGTTTAGCATTATGTAGGTTGTTTTCCAGAGAGAGAAGCTCTACCTTCTCTCTAGAATTAGGGTTTTTTAGTTTAATTTCTTGTAATTTGTACTTTTAATTCTTGTTTTCATTTACTTTTCCTTGTCATTTATTGTTATTACATCTTTATTCTTCTTCATTTCCTTTGTTATTTCCTTTATCTTGTCATTTTTATGTTATGAACACTCTTTGTTAATTTTACTTTCAATTAATGCAATTTATATTTCATGTCATTTATTGCTTCCTTTAGTTGTTGTTATCATTTTCTTATTTCTGGTAGTTAGCTTTTATTTTAATGCAATTTAATTTGATTTTATTTTCATGCACACCAAGTGTTTGATAAAATACTTGGCTTAGTCTTTACATAGTTTTTCTCCACTCTTGGCTTGGAATTAGTGACTTTGGTGATCCTTGAGTCATTGATGTCCATTTTTGTTTGATATATTAGAGTAGTTAGTTGATTTGATTTTCCTTGACTCTAAGTGACCCAATAGTGTTGACTTAGGACTTATGGATTGAAATCAACTATGCCTATTTGACTTATCTTCGATGTAAGGTTGACTAAGTAGGATTAACTCTTCATAATCATCATGTGTTTGTGGTCAATGACTAGGATAGGTAACCTTAACTCTAAATTACTTGCCAAGAGGTTTCTTGCATTTTAGTTTTCCTTGCTTTGACTTTTAGCTTCTTGCATGTTTAGTTTTCACACTCTTCGTTGAGAAATTGGGTGTTTAGGTGAAATTGAGTTGTGGATGTCCATTCCGTATTGTGTGAGGATTGTTAATTGGTTTGGTTTCCCTTGACTCTAAGTGACCCACTAGTGTTGACTAGGACTTAGGGATTGGAATCAATTATTTATTCCCTTTTGACTTATCCTCGATGTAGGGTTGACTAATTGGGATTAATTCATACACAATTACTATGTTTGTGGTCCACAACTAGGATAGGAATCCTTAATTACCCACTTCTTGCCAAGAGTCCTTTTATCATTTAATTTCCATTTGCATTGCTTTTACATGCTTTCTTTTTTAATTACTTGCATGCCTTTTTATTTATTGCAATTTACATTTCTTGCCTCTTATGATCAAAACCCCAAAAATATCCCTCATAGCCAATAATGTACACATTTCATTGCAACTCTTAGGGAAGACGACCCGGGAGCTAAATACTCTCGGTTATAATAATTGTTTTGGATTATGACTATCTTTAAAAATTAAATTTGATTGATGATCAATTGTTGGGCTTGGACTATACTTGCAACGGACAAATTCTATTTTTAGTGTAAAAATCCAAACCTATGCTTTCGTGCATCATCAGTGATCTTCTTCATAATTGGCAATCAAAGCTTGATATCATGGGCTTGTGCTTAATCTTGGATCATCAAAGTAAGTATTTAAGGTTTGGAGAGATTAGTGAAGGATTGGGAGGCCCTGGGAGTTAGCCCATAAGGTGCATTAGACGCAAGGTAGGTGTGTTGAGTGCAGGGCCAAAATTTGCGATCCTTAAAGCCTCTGTCCGTGTTGCGTTGGACGCATGGTGGGCTGCGTTGAACACATAGGACAGTTGTGTTGAATGCATCATGATGGTGCATTGAAGGCAAGGGCTTGGTGGATGCGTTGGACGCATGGTGATGGTGTGTTGAACGCAGCTATTGTTTGAACATCCAGCGGCTCTCTGTTTGGCTGCGTTAAACGCAAAATGGGTTACGTTGGACGTAGCTTTTTCTTGGATTGTCCAGGAGCTCTCTGGCTTTCCTTTCTTCACCTTTTTTCTTGCTAAATTTCTTTTACAATCTCCTAAACATATCAAAACTCAAAGCAACTCCAACAAACATTAGTTAAAGCACAAAAATCTCAATTAAAATAAGAAAATTACTAACTTTATTCATAGAAATAATAAAAAAAATAACTAAAGATGCTTATGCATCACAACACCAAACTTAAGATCTTTCTTGCCCCCAAGCAAGAAAAGAACTATCCACAAAGGAATTTCTAATTGAAGTGAGTTGAAGAATTATTCTATGAAGTTTTGGTGAGTGAAGTGATCAAGTGTCAATGGGGTAAATTCCAAATTGTATGATCATGTATGGATTCCAGTGCTTGCTAGGCCTACAATCGAAAGTCTTAGAGCTTAGGAATTTCATTCAAATGATATCATAGAGGTCTCTTGATGATCGGTTTTTCTATCGGTAAAGAAATATAAAAATATGATCGCGTTGTAAGTATAGCTCCTAAACCAACAGAAAATCCTTTCGTACAAATATTTTTGTTGTCACAAGTAACAAGCCCCTTTAAAATTGATAACCGAAGTATTTAAACCTCGGGTCGTCTTCTCAAGGAACTGTAGGGAGGTATGTTCTTATTATTGATTATGAGTTTTGTAAATTGGGGATTTTGAAAGTAAGGAACAAGTAATTTAAATGACAAATAAAATAAATAAATAACTGTAAAATAAACTCTTGGCAAGGTATGAAAATTCGGAAGTCCTATCCTAGTTACTCCTATGAGAATGGAAGTTAATCCCACTTAGTTAACCCTTATGAAAGCAAGGAAAAGTCAAGTGAACTAATTAGTTAGATTCCCAAGTCCTAGCCAACTCCTAAGGAAAGACTAGAGTTAGTGGAATACCAGTCAATTAGCCGACATAACAACCAATCACGGATAGTTGATAACTCAAGAGCTTCCAGTTAATCAATTAAAGCCAATAATATAAAAATCTAAATAAGAATCTTAGATCTGAAGTACCTCAATTGCATTAATAAGAGAAAATCAATCTAAACATAAAGAGTTCATAAGCCAAATTGGAAATATAAGTAATTAAATGAGAGCATTAAAGTATCTGAAAGTAAAAGAGAAATATAAAGTAAAAGGAATATTGAACCTGATGAAGAGTAGAAATCCTAAATCTTTTAAGAGGAATCCTAATCCTAAAACCTAAGAGAGAGGAGAGAACCTCTCTCTCTAAAAACTACATCTAAATTATCAAAAGTGAATAATTGAAGGCATGTTGATGAATAGATGCATTCTCCCACTTTATAGCCTCTAATCTGTGTTTTCTGGCCTGAAAACTGGGTCAAAAACAGCCCAGAAATTGCCCCTAGCGTATTCTGGTACGTACAGGTCGCGGGAAAGTGACGCGGAAGCGTCGTCCACGCATTTGTGTGGATTGCGTTTCTGCTAGATCACGCGTCCGCGTGATCCACGCATTCGCGTCACCTGGCTTCAGAGAAGCTATGGCAAGTTATATATTGTTGCGAAGTCTCAGATGTTAGCTTTCCAACGCAACTGAAACCATCTCATTTGGACCTCTGTAGCTCAAGTTATGACCGTTTGAGTGCAAAGAGGTCAGGCTGGACAGCTTAGCAATTTCTTCAACTTCTTGTATTCCTTCCACTTTTGCATGCTTTCTTTCCATCCTCTGAGCTATTCTTGCCCTGTAATCTCTGAAATCACTTAACACACATATCACGATATCGAATGATAATAAGAGAGGATTAAAGTTAGTAATTTAAAGGCCAAAGAAGCATGTTTTCAATCATAGCACAAAATCAGGAAGGAAAACGTAAACTCATGCAAATCATATGAATATAAATGTATGAAAGATTGATAAAATCCACTCAATTGAGCATAAGATAAACCATAAAATAGTGATTTATCAACCTCCCTACACTTAAACATTAGCATGTCCTCATGCTAAGCTCAAGAGAAGCTAATAAAGTGAAGAGGAATGATAGAATGTATGAAATGCAACCTATGCAACTACATGCTAAGATGTTTCTATCTACTTGGTTAAAAGTAAATAAGTTCTCCAAGACAAAAATAATTCAAATTCCACTAATTAAAATCATATAAAATAAAGACAAGTAAACTTGTAAGAAGATAGCTCATGAAAGCAGGGAACATAGAATCAAGCATTGAACCCTTACTGGTAGTGTATATGCACTCTAACTCTCAAGTGTCTAGGGTT
Organism: Arachis ipaensis; assembly: GCF_059453495.1. Classification (NCBI taxonomy): domain Eukaryota; kingdom Viridiplantae; phylum Streptophyta; class Magnoliopsida; order Fabales; family Fabaceae; genus Arachis; species Arachis ipaensis. Next base: position 53,051,898 of record NC_142436.1, read on the forward strand.
AATCACTCTACTCTTCTCTAGTCATGCTTTCTAAAATTTGTTCTTCATCTAACCAATCAACAAAAATTTAATGTACCAATGCAAACATCATGAGGTCTTTTCAAGGTTGTAATGGGGCTAAGGTAAGGGTGAGGGTATATATATATATATGGCTAAGTGAGCTATAAATTGAATATTTAATTAACCTAAACTTTCACCTAACATACATATATCTATATAATTCTAATTCATGCCTAGCTATCCAAAATTCCCACTTTTGCATCACATACTCATGTATCAACTTTTCTTTTTAATTTATCACATGTGCATTGATCTTTCATTATTAAACTTAGCATTGGGGTAATTTTGTCCCCTTATTTATTTACTTATTTATTGAATATTTTTTTTCGGATTTTTTTTGGATTTCTTTTTTGAACATGAAAATAAACATAGCTTATCAATGCACATGGATTTTTAATTTTTTTATAGTTTCACATGAGTAGGTACACAAATTCCCATTATTTTATCATGGTAGAAACATAACACATTCCCTTATTAACCCATGTTCCCACAGTTTCCCCACAATTAATTGTTACACAATCCCTATCTTAAGCTAACCAAAGATTCAATTGGGATATTTAATTATTTTTCTGCTTAAGGCTAGTGATGTGGTAAAATATAGAATAAATGGGGGTTTACAAGGCTCAAAGTGGCTGACAAGGATGATTTAAAGGGTAGGCTTATTTGGGATAAGTGAGCTAAATAAATAATGGCCTCAATCATATGCAAGCATGTAAATACACTAAATATTGGATATATAGAATGGAACAAAGCAAAGATTGCAATCATAGAGAAGAAAACACACAAGAATAAAAATTTATGGTTAAATAATGTAACCATATAAATAAGCTCAAAATCTCACAGGTTGTTTGTTCTTAGCCTTTTAAACTATGTTCCAAATACAACTTCAAACAAGTTTTAATAGAAAAGTTTTTAATTTAAATTAGTGAAATACTAAAAAATTTCTTGAAAAAGAAAATATTACTTCAACCAAATGATAACTAAATGCATAAAATCAAATAAACATGCAATTAAATATGCAAATGTAGCAATTAACAAAGAAAATAAAATATTGGTGTTGAGAAGAAAATAACTAACCCATGGAGATCGGTATCGACCTCCCCACACTTAAAGATTGCACCATCCTCAGTGCATGCTAAGATGTGCAAGTGGACGGGTTGCTTCAACTGACGCTTTTCTCATCAAGGAATGTGCATAGGAACTTGTTTGTCTCTCCCATGTAAACGTCTTCTGGTTCTCTTCCTGGTGGCCATCCTGAAAGAAAAAGGGAAGAAAATTAACCCAAAACAAATAAAACATGGGTTGGTTAATGCCAAATAATGAGGGTCTCAATTACATGGTAGCTACAACATGCAAGTGAGAAAACAATAAAAGCACATGGCATACCAGTGGTGCAAAATTTTGCAACAATGAGGGAGAGTGTGGGTAAGGAGAGGTAATGTAAATTCATGTCAATGCAAAATTAATACAAGTATAAAAGATTGGCATTGATTTAAATAATATTACTTAACCAGAATAAAACAAGTCTCTAAGTACCTAAAATAATCCAAGAGAAGATGCAACAGTGAAATAAGAAAATTCAACACCAAAGGAAAAATAATGAATTTAGAAAAGAAAATAAAAATATGCACAAAATTAAAATGTAATGAATGAAAGTATGCAAATAAATTAAATAAAATAGAATGAAGGTGAAAAAAGGATGAGAAGTTAAAAAGATGAAGAAGAAGAAGAAAGTAAGAAAGGAAGAAGAAAGAAATAAGAAGGGAAAAGAAAAAATTAGGATTAGGGAGGAAAAGACAAGATTTCTGGCACTGATCTGGATAAGCTGTGCGTCGCATGTGACGCGGACGCGTGAGTGACGCGTTCACGCGGATAGAGCTTCTATGAAGTGACGCCGACACGTGGGTCACGCGTTCGCGTGGAGTGATTTGTGCCATTAGCGCGAGGGCAGCCTCGCGGTCGCATAACTCTCTGTTTTAAGTGCATTTTGCCAAAAATCTGGGTGACGCGGTAGCGTGGTTGACGCGATCGCGTGATTGGCCATACTTTGAAAAACGACGCGGACGCGTAGGGCACGTGTTCGCGTGGTAAGGCTTGTGCTTCTAGCACCGTTCCAGCCCCATTCTAGCCTAACTTGCTGCCAAACACCCGTTTATGTCGATTTTACAGGGCCACGCGTTCGCGTGGAGGACGCGGACGCGTGGGAGGCATTTTTCCCACATGACGCGGATGCGTCAGCGATGCGGTCGCGTGGATCAATTTGTGCCAAAGGCACGTCTCCAGCCACGCTTTCACGTGACTCTCTGTTCACTATTCTTTTCTTCAAAACGCACTGGTGATGCGGACGCGTCAGCGACGCTGCCGCGTCGCGTACGTATTTTTTTTATTAATAATGCAGTATGCAGAATGCAATGAATGTTATGCAAAACTCCAGGTTCAACACAATAAAATAAAATAAAACTCGAAACAAATAAAACTAAATAAAAATGAAAAAGGAATGATCATACCATGGTGGGTTGTCTCCCACCTAGCACTTTTAGTTAAAGTCCTTAAGTTGGACATTTGGTGAGCTCCCTGTTATGGTGGCTTGTGCTTGAACTCGTCTTGAAACTTCCACCAATGCTTGGACTTCCAATAAGCTCTATCAATACCAAGTAAATTCCTCAAGCTTTGATGGAGTTCTTTACAAGCTTTGAGCTCCCAAAATTGATCCTCATAAATTTCCGGATCCCAAATCTTGTTTCTACACCCGTCTTAAAGTTGATCATCGTTGTTCCATCCGGGTGGCAAGCAATTTGAATTTTCACTGGAGTGGCCAAACAACTTCCTAGACCCATTCAGTTGAGCTCTACACCAACCTTTGCGTTTAAACTTAAAGCTTCCAACCATAATGAACCTTGCAGGACAATTCTTACCACTGACCATCTTCCTCTTACTCTTAATGCTACAAAGAGCTCTAAGTTGACCATCCGTCTCCAGTAGCCCATATTCAAGTGGAATTAGAAAACTAAGGGATATGAATTTTACCCACTTGAATGTTGTGAAGGATGATGCCAACTTAGGGAGAGGTATTTCTAATGAATTTGCAAGCTCCACTCCCTTGTGCTCTTCTCTGACAACTTCCACCTCTTTGCAAGTTTCTTCAATATCAACCTCTTCTTCTTGGTAGCTTTCTTCCAATTTGATCTCTTCTTCATTGCTTACCAAAGGCATGGGAGGCTGTGCTTCTGCTTCTTTAGTCTCCATCTCTTGATCAACCTCTTCCAAGTCTTCGACCATGATATGCCTTGGAGGTTGTTGGTGCACGAAATTGTGATCTCCAGGCTCGAACAAATCCTGGTAATGGCTCCAAAGCTTGGTGCTCTGATCTTAATTCATAATTGTCACAACTTCGATACAACTAACCAGCAAGTGCACTGGGTCGTCCAAGTAATACCTTACGTGAGTAAGGGTCGAATCCCACGGAGATTGTTGGTATGAAGCAAGCTATGGTCACCTTGTAAATCTCAGTCAGGCGGATATAAAATAATAATGGTGTTTTCGAATATTATATAATAAAATAGGGATAGAGATACTTATGTAATTCATTGGTGAGAATTTCAGATAAGAGAATGGAGATGCTTTTCGTTCCTCTGAACCTCTGCTTTCCTGCTATCTTCATCCAATCAGTCTTACTCCTTTCCATGGCTGGCTTTATGCAAGGGCATCACCGTTGTCAGTGGCTACATCCCCTCCTCTCAGTGAATAATATGCTCACGCACCCTGTCACGGCACGGCTATTCATCTGTCGGTTCTCGATCATGCTGGAATAGGATTCACCCTCCTTTTGCGTCTGTCACTAACGCCCAACAATCGCGAGTTTGAAGCTCGTCACAGTCATTCAATCATTGAATCCTACTCAGAATACCACAGACAAGGTTTAGACCTTCCGGATTCTCTTGAATGCCGCCATCATTCTAGCTTACGCCACGAAGATTCTGGTTAGGAGATCTAAGAGATATTCATTCTAGTTTAATTCATGTAGAACAGAAGTGTTTGTCAGGCACGCGTTCATAAGGGAGAAGGATGATGAGCGTCACACATAATCATCACCTTCATCACGTTCTTGGGTGCGAATGGATATCTTGGAAGCGAAATAAGAAGAATTGAATAGAAAACAGTAGTACTTTGCATTAATCTTTGAGGAACAGCAGAGCTCCACACCTTAATCTATGGAGTGTAGAAACTCTACCGTATGAAAATACATAAGTGAAGGTTCAGGCATGGCCGAGATGGCCAGCCCCCTAAAACGTGATCAAAGGATCATAAGGTAATCCCAAGATGAACAATGGAATAAAACTGAGACCAAAGATGGTCAAAAAGACTAGTAAAAGGTCCTATTTATAATAAACTAGTCACTAGGGTTTACATGAGTAAGTAATTGATGCATAAATCCACTTCCTGGGCCCACTTGGTGTGTATTTGGGCTGAGCTTAAGTGTAGCACGTGCAGAGGCCATTTGTGGAGTTGAACGCCCGTTTCTGTGCCAGTTTGGGCGTTCAACTCTGGTTTTGGATCCTTTTCTGGCGCTGGACGCCAGTTTACATCGTCAATTCTTGGCCAAAGTATGAACTATTATATATTTCTGGAAAGCCCTGGATGTCTACTTTCCAACGCAATTGGAAGCGCGCCATTTCGAGTTCTGTAGCTCCAGAAAATTCACTTTGAGTGCAGGGAGGTCAGAATCCAACAGCATCAGCAGTCCTTCTTCAACCTCTGAATCAGATTTCTGCTCAAGTCCCTCAATTTCAACCAGAAAATACTTGAAATCACAGAAAAACACACAAACTCATAGTAAAGTCCAGAAATGTGAATTTAACATAAAAACTAATGAAAACATCCCTAAAAGTAACTAGATCCTACTAAAAACATACTAAAAACAATGTCAAAAAGCGTATAAATTATCCGCTCATCACAACACCAAACTTAAATTGTTGCTTGTCCCCAAGCAACTGAAAATCAAATAGGATAAAAAGAAGAGAATATACTATAAATTCCAAACTATCAATGAAACATAGCTCCAATCATATGAGCGGGACTTATAGCTTTTTGCCTCTTGAATAGTTTTGGCATCTCACTTTATCCATTGAGGTTCAGAATGATTGGCATCTATAGGAACTTCAGATTTCGAATAGTGTTATTGACTCTCCTAGTTCAGTATGATGATTCTTGAACACAGCTTCTTTATGAGTCTTGGCCGTGGCCCTAAGCACTTTGTTTTCCAGTATTACCACCGGATACATAAATGCCACAGACACATAATTGGGTGAACCTTTTCAGATTGTGACTCAGCTTTGCTAGAGTCCCCAATTAGAGGTGTCCAGGGTTCTTAAGCACACTCTTTGTTTTTGCTTCGGACCTGGACTTTAACCGCTCAGTCTCAAGTTTTCACTTGACACCTACACGCCACAAGCACATGGTTAGGGACAGCTTGGGTTAGCCGCTTAGACCAGGATTTTATTCCTTTAGGTCCTCCTATCCACTGATGCTCAAAGCCTTGGGATCCTTTTTATTTGCCCTTGCCTTTTGGTTTTAAGGGTTATTGGCTTTTTCTGCTTGCTTTTTCTTTTTCTTTCTATTTTTTTTTCGCCTATTTTTTTTCTCTTTTTTTTTTTTCTGCAAGCTTTGTTTTTTGCTGCTTTTTCTTGCTTCAAGAATCATTTTTATGATTTTTCAGATTATCAAATAACATGTCTCCTAGTCATCATTCTTTCAAGAGCTAACATATTTAACATTCAACTTCAAAAGACATATGCACTGTTCAAGCATACATTCAGAAAACAAGAAGCATTGTCACCACATCAATATAATTAAGCTAAGTTCAAGGATAAATTCGAAACTCATGTACTTCTTGTTCTTTTGAATTAAAACATTTTTCATTTAAGAGAGGTGATGGATTCATAGGACATTCATATCTTTAAGACAAAGTTACTAACTACTAATGATCATGTAGTGAAGACACAAACATAGATAGGCACATAACATAGAAAACGAAAAACAGAAGTAAGAAGAACAAGGAATGAATCCACCTTAGTGATGGTGGCGTTTCCTTCTTGAGGAACCAATGATGTCCTTGAGCTCTTCTATGTCTCTTCCTTGTCTTTGTTGCTCCTCCCTCATTGCCTTTTGATCTTCTCTTATTTCATGCATCATGATGGAGTGCTCTTGATGTTCCACCCTTAGTTGTCCCATATTGGAACTCAATTCTCCTAGGGAGGTGTTGATTTGCTCCCAATAATTTTGTGGAGGAAAGTGCATTTGAGGCATCTCAGGGATCTCATGGAAATGAGCTTCTTGCGCCTCTTGAGCTCCATGACTGGGCTCTCTTGCTTGCTCCATCTTTTTCTTAGTGATGGGCTTGTCCTCTTTGATGAGGATATCTCCCTCTATGTCAATCCCAGCTGAATTGCATAGGTGGCAAATGAGGTGAGGGAAGGCTAACCTTGCCATAGTGGAGGACTTGTCAGCCACCTTGTAGAGTTCTTGAGGTATAATCTCATGAACTTCCACCTCTTCTCCAATCATGATGCTATGGATCATGATGGCCCGGTCTATAGTAACTTCAGACCGGTTGCTAGTGGGAATGATTGAGCATTGAATAAACTCCAACCATCCTCTAGCTATAGGCTTGAGGTCCAATCTTCTTAGTTGAACCGGCTTGCCTTTGGAGTCAATCTTCCATTGAGCTCCTTCTACACATATGTCCATAAGGACTTGGTCCAACCTTTGATCAAAGTTGACTCTCTTTGTGTAGGGGCGTGCGTTCTCTTCCATGTATAGCAAGTTGAACGCCAACCTCACATTCTCCGGACTAAAATCTAAGTATTTCCCCCGAACCATTGTAACATAGTTCTTTGGATCCGGGTTCTTACTTTGATCATGGTTCTTGGTGATCCATGCATTGGCATAGAACTCTTGAACCATTAGGATGCCGACTTGTTGGATGGGATTTGTTAGAACTTCCCAACCTCTTCTTTGAATTTCATGTCGGATCTCCGGATACTCATTTCTTTTGAGTTTAAAAGGGACCTCAGGGATCACCTTTTTCTTGGCCACAACATCATAGAAGTGGTCTTGATGGGCTTTGGAGATGAACCTTTCCATCTCCCATGACTCGGATGTGGAAGCTTTTGTCTTCCCTTTCCCTCTTCTAGAGGATTCTCCGGTCTTAGATGCCATCAATGGTAATGGAAAAACAAAAAAGCTATGCTTTTACCACACCAAACTTAGAATATTGCTCGCCCTCGAGCAATAAACAAAAGAATAGAAGAAGAAGAAGAAGAAATATGGAGAGGGAGAGGGAGATGAGGTTTCGGCCAAGAGGAGTGTAGAGGGGTGTGTTGTGTGGATTTGATGAAGAATGGAGGTCTTTATATAGGGAAGGGAGGTGGGGTATTGTTTCGGCCATATGGGTGGGTTTGGGTGGGAAATTGGTTTTGAATTTTGAAGGTAGGTGGAGTTTATGAGGTAGGTTTATTGGGAAGAGTGGGTGGATGTGAGTGGTGAAGAGGTGATGGGGAAGAGAGTTTATGGGGTTGTGTGAAAGAGAGTGGTGAGAAGAAGTGAGTGGAGGTAGGTGGGGATCCTGTGGGGTCCACAGATCCTGAGGTGTTCAAGGATTTACATCCCTGCACCCATTAGGCATGTAAAAATGCCTTTGTATCCAACTCTGGGCGTTCAGCGCCAGGTTGGTGGCCATTTTGGGCGTTCAACACCCATCTGTGTGCCATTTCTGGCGTTGAACGCCAGAACCATGCCTGTTCTGGCGTTCAGCGCCCAGAAGCTGCCCATTTTGGGCGTTCAGCGCCAGAACCATGCTCTGTTCTGGCGCTGAACGCCAGACAGATGCTCCTCCAGGGTGTGATTTTTCTTCTGCTGTTTTTGATTCCGTTTTCAATTTTTATGTTTATTTTGTGATTCCACATGATCATGAACCTAAGAAAACATGAAAAACAATAAAAATAATAATTAGATAAACATTGGGTTGCCTCCCAACAAGCGCTTCTTTAATGTCAATAGCTTGACAGTGGGCTCTCATGGAGCCTCACAGATGTGCAGAGCTTTGTTGAGACTCTCCAACACCAAACTTAGAGTTTGGATATGGGAGTTCAACACCAAACTTAGAGTTTGGTTGTGGCCTCCCAACACCAAACTTAGAGTTTGACTGTGGGGGCTCTGGTTGACTCTGCTGGGAGAGAAGCTTTTGCTGCTTCCTCTCCATGGTTGCAGAGGGAGATCCTTGAGTTTTGAATACAAGGGAGTTCTCATTCCATTGAAGGAATATTTCACCTCTGTCAACATCAATCACAGCTCTTGCTGTGGCCAGGAAAGGTCTTCCTAGGATGATGGATTCATCCTCTTCCTTTCCAGTATCCAGGACTATGAAATCAGCAGGGATGTAAAGGCCTTCAACCTTTACTAACACGTCCTCTACTTGTCCATAAGCCTGTTTTCTTGAGCTGTCTACCATCTCTAATGATATTTTAGCAGCTTGCACCCCATAGATTCCCAGTTTCTCTATTACAGAGAGGGGCATGAGGTTTATCCCTGAACCAAGGTCACACAGAGCCTTAAAGATCATGGTGCCTATGGTACAAGGGATTATGAACTTTCCAGGATCCTGTCTCTTCTGAGGCAATGTCAGTTGATCCAGATCACTTAGTTCATTGATGAACAAGGTTCAACTTCCCAAGCATCAATGCCAAATAATTTGGCATTCAGCTTCATGATTACACCAAGAAACTTGGCAGTTTGCTCTTCAGTAACATCCTCATTCTCTTCAGAGGAATACTCATCAAAGCTCATGAAGGGCATAAGGAGGTTCAATGGGATCTCTATGGTCTCTAGATGAGTCTCAGAGTCCTTTGGTTCCTCAGAGGGAAGCTCCTTATTGACCACTGGACGTCCCAGGAGGTCTTCCTCCTTGGGATTCACGTCCTCTCCTCTCCTCACAGGTTCGGCCATGGCGCTTATGTCAATGGCCTTGCACTCTCCTTTTGGGTTCTCTTCTGTATTGCTTGGGAGAGTACTAGGAGGGATTTCAGTGATCCTTTTACTCAGCTGGCCCACTTGTGCTTCCAAATTTCTAATGGAAGACCTTGTTTCATTCATGAAACTTACAGTGGCCTTAGATAGATCAGAGACTAGATTTGCTAAATTAGAAGCATTTTGTTCAGATTTCTCTGTCTGTTGCCGAGTTGATGATGGAAAAGGTTTATTATTGTTAAACCTGTTTCTTCCACCATTATTAAAGCCTTGTTGGGGCTTTTGATCCTTCCATGAGAAATTTTGATGATTTCTCCATGATGAGTTATAGGTGTTTCCATAAGGTTCACCTAAATAATTTACCTCTGCTATTGCAGGGTTTTCAGGATCATAAGCTTCTTCTTCAGAAGATGCCTCTTGAGTATTGTTGGATGCAGCTTGCATTCCATGCAGACTTTGAGAAATCATATTGACTTGCTGAGTCAATATTTTATTCTGAGCCAATATGGCATTCAGAGTATCAACCTCAAGAACTCCCTTCTTCATAGGCGTCCCATTACTCACAGGATTCCTTTCAGAAGTGTACATAAACTGGTTATTAGCAACCATGTCAATGAGTTCTTGAGCTTCTGCAGGCGTTTTCTTTAGGTGAATGGATCCACCTGCAGAAGTGTCCAATGACATCTTTGATAACTCAGATAAACCATCATAGAATATATCCAGGATGGTCCATTCTGAAAGCATGTCAGAAGGACACTTTTTGGTCAACTGTTTGTATCTTTCCCAAGCTTCATAGAGGGATTCACCTTCTTTCTGTCTGAAGGTTTGAACATCAGCTCTAAGCTTGCTCAGCTTTTGAGGAGGAAAGTACTTGGCTAAGAAAGCCGTGACCAGCTTATCCCAAGAGTTCAGGCTGTCTTTGGGTTGAGAATCCAACCATAATCTAGCTCTGTCTCTTACAGCAAAAGGGAAAAGCATGAGCCTGTAGACTTCAGGATCTACTCCATTAGTCTTAACAGTATCACATATCTGCAAGAATTCAGTTAAGAACTGAAAAGGATCTTCAGATGGAAGTCCATAAAACTTGCAGTTCTGCTGCATCAGAGAAACTAATTGAGGTTTCAGCTCAAAGTTGTTTGCTCCAATGGCAGGAATGGAGATGCTTCTTCCATGTAAATTGGAATTAGGTGCAGTAAAGTCACCAAGCATCTTCCTTACATTATTATTATTTTCGGCTGCCATCTCCTCTTCCTGTTCGAAAATTTCTGAAAGGTTTTCTCTGGATTGTTGTATTTTAGCTTCTCTTAATTTTCTCTTCAGAGTCCTTTCAGGTTCTGGATCTGCTTCCACAAGAATGTTCTTATCCTTGCTCCTGCTCATATGACAAAGAAGAGGGCACAGAAAAATAATAATAATAATAGAGATCCTTTATATCACAGTATAGGGATCCCTGTGTGAGTAGAAGAAGAGGGGGAGATAAAGGATGTGATGTAAAGGAAGAAACATAACTGTACGGATGGAAGAGATGTGAGATGAGATGTTAGGATATGAATGAATAAATAGAATGAGATGGGGGAGGGATAATTTTCGAAAATTATTTTGAAAAAGAGTTAGTGATTTTTGAAAAATGGTTTTTGAAAAATGTTAGAAATTTTCGAAAATTAAGATTTTAAAAATTAAAATAATTAATAAATTAAAAAGAAATTTTGAAAAAGAGGGGAGATATTTTCGAAAATTAGAGAGAGAGAGAGTTAGTTAGGTAGTTTTGAAAAAGTTAAGAAACAAACAAAAAGTTAGTTAGTTAGTTGAAATAAATTTTGAAAAGATAAGAAGTTAGGAAGTTAGAAAAGATATTTTGAAAAGATATTTTTGAAAAAGATAAGATAAGAAGATATTTTTGAAAAGATATGATTGAAATTAGTTTTGAAAAGGATTTGATTTTTAAAATCTCAATTAATGACTTGATTCATAAGAAGTCACAAGATATGATTCTAGAACTTAAAGTTTGAATCTTTCTTAACAAGCAAGTAACAAACTTCAAATTTTTGAATCAAAACATTAATTGATTATGTTATTTTCGAAAATTTGATATAAAAATAAAAAAAAAGATTTTTGAAAAATATTTTTGGAATTTTCGAAAATAACTAAGAATTTTGAAAAAGATTTGATTTTTGAAAAAGATTTTGAAAAAGATAAGATTTTCAAATTGAAAATTTGATTTGACTCATAAGAAACAACTTGATTTTAAAAATTTTTGAAAAAGTCAACTCAAATTTTCAAATTTGATGAGAGAAAAAGGGAAAGATATTTTTTTGATTTTTTTGAATTTTTATGATGAGAGACAAAAACACTAAAAAGATGCAATGCATGAAATTTTTAGATCAAAACATGTGATGCATGCAAGAATGCTATGATTGTCAATATGAACACCAAGAACACTTTGAATGTCAAGATGAACATCATAGACATAATTTTGAAAAAATTTTTAATGCAAAGAAAACATGCAAGACACCAAACTTAGAATTCTTTAATGCTTAGACACTAAGAATTCAAGAATGCATATGATAAACATGAAAAGACACAAAACAAAAAATCATCAAGATCAAACAAGAAGACTTACCAAGAACAACTTGAAGATCATGAAGAACACTATGAATGCATGATATTTTCGAAAAATGCTAGATGCATATGCAAGTGACACCAAACTTATGATATGACTCAAGACTTAAACAAGAAACAAAATATTTTTGATTTTTATGATTTTCTAATTTTTTTGGATTTTTTTCGAAAATAATATGAAAAAGAAAAATAAGGATTCCAAAATTTTTAATATGAATTCCAGGAATCTTGCATTCTTAGTCTAAAGCTTCAGTCCAGGAATTAGACATGGCTCACTAGCCAGCCAAGCTTTCAATGAAAGCTCCAGTCCAAAACACTAGACATGGCCAATGGCCAGCCAAGCTTCAGCATTTTAACATCAGAGTATATTGATCTTGATAACAAATTGCTGCTCATCATTTATCAAGTATGTAACTTACCTCTGATGGTTTGGAAGCCTCAGTCCAAAAGAATTTAGACATGGCTTTACAGCCAGCCAGGCTTCACATGCTTCATGAAACACTGGAATTCATTCTTAAAAATCTTGAATAAAATTTTTTTGAAAACATTTTATTTTTTTCGAAAACAGATGAGAAATTTTTAGAAATATTTTTGAAAAATTTTTGAAAATAAAATAAAAAGAAAATTACCTAATCTGAGCAACAGGATGAACCGTTAGTTGTCCATACACAAACAATCCCCGGCAACGGCGCCAAAAACTTGGTGCACGAAATTGTGATCTCCAGGCTCGAACAAATCCTGGTAATGGCTCCAAAGCTTAGTGCTCTGATCTTAATTCATAATTGTCACAACTTCGATACAACTAACCAGCAAGTGCACTGGGTCGTCCAAGTAATACCTTACGTGAGTAAGGGTCGAATCCCACGGAGATTGTTGGTATGAAGCAAGCTATGGTCACCTTGTAAATCTCAGTCAGGCGGATATAAAATAATAATGGTGTTTTCGAATATTATATAATAAAATAGGGATAGAGATACTTATGTAATTCATTGGTGAGAATTTCAGATAAGAGAATGGAGATGCTTTTCGTTCCTCTGAACCTCTGCTTTCCTGCTATCTTCATCCAATCAGTCTTACTCCTTTCCATGGCTGGCTTTATGCAAGGGCATCACCGTTGTCAGTGGCTACATCCCCTCCTCTCAGTGAATAATATGCTCACGCACCCTGTCACGGCACGGCTATTCATCTGTCGGTTCTCGATCATGCTGGAATAGGATTCACCCTCCTTTTGCGTCTGTCACTAACGCCCAACAATCGCGAGTTTGAAGCTCGTCACAGTCATTCAATCATTGAATCCTACTCAGAATACCACAGACAAGGTTTAGACCTTCCGGATACTCTTGAATGCCGCCATCATTCTAGCTTACGCCACGAAGATTCTGGTTAGGAGATCTAAGAGATATTCATTCTAGCTTAATTCATGTAGAACAGAAGTGTTTGTCAGGCACGCGTTCATAAGGGAGAAGGATGATGAGCGTCACACATAATCATCACCTTCATCACGTTCTTGGGTGCGAATGGATATCTTGGAAGCGAAATAAGAAGAATTGAATAGAAAACAGTAGTACTTTGCATTAATCTTTGAGGAACAGCAGAGCTCCACACCTTAATCTATGGAGTGTAGAAACTCTACCGTATGAAAATACATAAGTGAAGGTTCAGGCATGGCCGAGATGGCCAGCCCCCTAAAACGTGATCAAAGGATCATAAGGTAATCCCAAGATGAACAATGGAATAAAACTGAGACCAAAGATGGTCAAAAAGACTAGTAAAAGGTCCTATTTATAATAAACTAGTCACTAGGGTTTACATGAGTAAGTAATTGATGCATAAATCCACTTCCTGGGCCCACTTGGTGTGTATTTGGGCTGAGCTTAAGTGTAGCACGTGCAGAGGCCATTTGTGGAGTTGAACGCCCGTTTCTGTGCCAGTTTGGGCGTTCAACTCTGGTTTTGGATCCTTTTCTGGCGCTGGACGCCAGATTTGGGCAGAAGGCTGGCGTTGAACGCCAGTTTACATCGTCAATTCTTGGCCAAAGTATGAACTATTATATATTTCTGGAAAGCCCTGGATGTCTACTTTCCAACGCAATTAGAAGCGCGCCATTTCGAGTTCTGTAGCTCCAGAAAATTCACTTTGAGTGCAGGGAGGTCAGAATCCAACAGCATCAGCAGTCCTTCTTCAACCTCTGAATCAGATTTCTGCTCAAGTCCCTCAATTTCAACCAGAAAATACTTGAAATCACAGAAAAACACACAAACTCATAGTAAAGTCCAGAAATGTGAATTTAACATAAAAACTAATGAAAACATCCCTAAAAGTAACTAGATCCTACTAAAAACATACTAAAAACAATGTCAAAAAGCGTATAAATTATCCGCTCATCACAACACCAAACTTAAATTGTTGCTTGTCCCCAAGCAACTGAAAATCAAATAGGATAAAAAGAAGAGAATATACTATAAATTCCAAACTATCAATGAAACATAGCTCCAATCATATGAGCGGGACTTATAGCTTTTTGCCTCTTGAATAGTTTTGGCATCTCACTTTATCCATTGAGGTTCAGAATGATTGGCATCTATAGGAACTTCAGATTTCGAATAGTGTTATTGACTCTCCTAGTTCAGTATGATGATTCTTGAACACAGCTTCTTTATGAGTCTTGGCCGTGGCCCTAAGCACTTTGTTTTCCAGTATTACCACCGGATACATAAATGCCACAGACACATAATTGGGTGAACCTTTTCAGATTGTGACTCAGCTTTGCTAGAGTCCCCAATTAGAGGTGTCCAGGGTTCTTAAGCACACTCTTTGTTTTTGCTTCGGACCTGGACTTTAACCGCTCAGTCTCAAGTTTTCACTTGACACCTACACGCCACAAGCACATGGTTAGGGACAGCTTGGGTTAGCCGCTTAGACCAGGATTTTATTCCTTTAGGTCCTCCTATCCACTGATGCTCAAAGCCTTGGGATCCTTTTTATTTGCCCTTGCCTTTTGGTTTTAAGGGTTATTGGCTTTTTCTGCTTGCTTTTTCTTTTTCTTTCTATTTTTTTTTTCGCCTATTTTTTTTCTCTTTTTTTTTTTTCTGCAAGCTTTGTTTTTTGCTGCTTTTTCTTGCTTCAAGAATCATTTTTATGATTTTTCAGATTATCAAATAACATGTCTCCTAGTCATCATTCTTTCAAGAGCTAACATATTTAACATTCAACTTCAAAAGACATATGCACTGTTCAAGCATACATTCAGAAAACAAGAAGCATTGTCACCACATCAATATAATTAAGCTAAGTTCAAGGATAAATTCGAAACTCATGTACTTCTTGTTCTTTTGAATTAAAACATTTTTCATTTAAGAGAGGTGATGGATTCATAGGACATTCATATCTTTAAGACAAAGTTACTAACTACTAATGATCATGTAGTGAAGACACAAACATAGATAGGCACATAACATAGAAAACGAAAAACAGAAGTAAGAAGAACAAGGAATGAATCCACCTTAGTGATGGTGGCGTTTCCTTCTTGAGGAACCAATGATGTCCTTGAGCTCTTCTATGTCTCTTCCTTGTCTTTGTTGCTCCTCCCTCATTGCCTTTTGATCTTCTCTTATTTCATGCATCATGATGGAGTGCTCTTGATGTTCCACCCTTAGTTGTCCCATATTGGAACTCAATTCTCCTAGGGAGGTGTTGATTTGCTCCCAATAATTTTGTGGAGGAAAGTGCATTTGAGGCATCTCAGGGATCTCATGGAAATGAGCTTCTTGCGTAGATTCTGGTTAGGAGATCTAAGAGATATTCATTCTAGCTTAATTCATGTAGAACAGAAGTGTTTGTCAGGCACGCGTTCATAAGGGAGAAGGATGATGAGCGTCACACATAATCATCACCTTCATCACGTTCTTGGGTGCGAATGGATATCTTGGAAGCGAAATAAGAAGAATTGAATAGAAAACAGTAGTACTTTGCATTAATCTTTGAGGAATAGCAGAGCTCCACACCTTAATCTATGGAGTGTAGAAACTCTACCGTATGAAAATACATAAGTGAAGGTTCAGGCATGGCCGAGATGGCCAGCCCCCTAAAACGTGATCAAAGGATCATAAGGTAATCCCAAGATGAACAATGGAATAAAACTGAGACCAAAGATGGTCAAAAAGACTAGTAAAAGGTCCTATTTATAATAAACTAGTCACTAGGGTTTACATGAGTAAGTAATTGATGCATAAATCCACTTCCTGGGCCCACTTGGTGTGTATTTGGGCTGAGCTTAAGTGTAGCACGTTCAAAGGCCATTTGTGGAGTTGAACGCCCGTTTCTGTGCCAGTTTGGGCGTTCAACTCTGGTTTTGGATCCTTTTCTGGCGCTGGACGCCAGATTTGGGCAGAAGGCTGGCGTTGAACGCCAGTTTACGTCGTCAATTCTTGGCCAAAGTATGAACTATTATATATTGCTGGAAAGCCCTGGATGTCTACTTTCCAACGCAATTGGAGTTCTGTAGCTCCAGAAAATCCACTTTGAGTGCAGGGAGGTCAGAATCCAACAGCATCAGCAGTCCTTCTTCAACCTCTGAATCAGATTTCTACTCAAGCCCCTCAATTTCAACCAGAAAATACCTGAAATCACAGAAAAACACACAAACTCATAGTAAAGTCCAGAAATGTGAATTTAACATAAAAACTAATGAAAACATCCCTAAAAGTAACTAGATCCTACTAAAAACATACTAAAAACAATGTCAAAAAGCGTATAAATTATCCGCTCATCAGTTGTACACCCTCCTCAGTATCAATTTCAATTGCCTTGGAAGGAGGTTCTATAACCTGACTTTCCCATGGAGGTTCAGCATCTCCTAAATCTTCAACCACTTCTTTCTCTGCAACTATTATGGCTTCCTCCACTTGTTCCAATACAAAGCCATGTTCCTCATTGTCCACCGAAGTTTCTAGTGTCTCCTTCATGCTTTGCTCTTCTTTTGATTCTCCACATGTAGCCATGGGAGTTCTTTGAGTGCTCAGATGTCAGGAAACTATTATATTTACTACCTCGGTTAAGGCAGTCGTGAGTTCCAGTATACTCCTTTGCATCTTCGCTTCCCCTTGAAGAAGAACACGAAGTCTGTCATCCATTGGAGGTTGGGGTGGATATGAGGGTTCATTTGGCTCATAAGGTGGTTGGTATGGTGGATACGGGTTAGTGTCATATGGAGGTGAATGGTGGAAAGGGGCTTGTGAGTATGGTGGTCCAAAGCTATTTTGAGGAGGTGGTTCATTGGCATATGATGGAGCTTGCCGGTAACTACAAGGGGGTCCACCATATCTATTATCTTGGCATGCATTTTAGGATGGTCGTTGTACATGGTATCTTGGAAGGTGATGTTGCCGAAAGGGTTGATCAGATCCTCGTGGCTCCTTCCATCTCTGATTGTTTTGACCTTGATGCATGTTCCTGTTATAATTTCCATTCCTTGCAACAGCATTGGGACCAAACTCAAAGCGATGGGGGTGAGAACTCATAATAGCAAATAAAAATTAAAAACGAAAAAAAAAAAAACAAATTTAAATTAAAAGGTTATTAAAATTTTAATTTTGAATTTGAAAATTAAATTTTGAAATTTAAATTTTGAAGTTGAAATTTGAAATTTGAATTTTAAATTTTGAAATTTGAATTTTGTAAAAGTCACAATATAAGATAAAATTTTGAAAAAGATTTAAATTTTGAAAAGGTTTGATTTTTAAAATTTTAAATTTAAATTTGAAATTTGAATTTTGAAATTTAAATATTGAAATTTGAAATTTTATTTTGAAATAAGATAAGATAAGATTTTGATAAAGATATGATTTTTGAAAAAGATATGAATTTAGAAATTTAAAACTAAGATAAGATAAGATAAAAATTTTAAAATAAAAATCTGAATTTTTTTTAATGCAAATTTCAAAAATTTAATTAAAATAAATAGAAAAGATATTTTTTTTAATTTAATGATGAAAGAGAAAAACAATAAAATGACACCAAACTTAAAATTTTTTAGATCAAAACGAAGAAAACAACTAAGAACAACTTGAAGGTCAAGATGAACACGAATAACAACTTGAAGATCAAGATTAACACCAAGAACAAATTTTTGAAAAAAAAAAATTTTTAATAACTAAATAAAAAACAATAACCTCTTAATTTACGAAAAAGCAAGAATAAAAACAAAAATAAAAACAAATAAACAAGCAAAAAGCAAATATTTACAATAACCAATAATAAGGCACACGTTTGCAATTCCCCGGCAACGGCGCCATTTTGACGATCGGTTTTCTATCGTTAAAGAAATATAAAAATATGATCGCGTTGTAAGTATAGCTTCTAAACCAACAGAAAATTCTTTCGTACAAACGTTTTGGTTGTCACAAGTAACAAGCCTCTTTAAAATTGATAACCGAAGTATTTAAACCTCGGGTTGTCTTCTCAAGGAACTGCAGGGAGGTATGTTCTTATTATTGATTATGAGTTTTGTAAATTGGGGGTTTTGAAAGTAAGGAACAAGTAATTTAAATGACAAATAAAATAAATAAATAATTGTAAAATAAACTCTTGGCAAGGTATAAAAATTCGAAAGTCCTATCCTAGTTACTCTTATGATAATGGAAGTTAATCCCACTTAGTTAACCCTTATGAAAGCAAGAGAAATTCAAGTGAACTAATTAGTTAGATTCCCAAGTCCTAGCCAACTCCTAAGGAAAGACTAGAGTTAGTGGAATACCAGTCAATTAGCCGACATAACAACCAATCATGGATAGTTGATAACTCAAGAGCTTTCAGTTAATCAATTAAAGCCAATAATATAAAAAGCTAAATAAGAATCTTAGATCTGAAGTACCTCAATTGCATTAATAAGAGAAAATCAATCTAAACATAAAGAGTTCATAAGCCAAATTGGAAATATAAGTAATTAAATGAGAGCATTAAAGTATCTGAAACTAAAAGAGAAAAATAAAGTAAAAGGAATATTGAACCTGATGAAGAGTAGAAATCCTAAATCCTTTAAGAGGAATCCTAATCCTAAAACCTAAGAGAGAAGAGAGAACCTCTCTCTCTAAAAACTACATCTAAATTATCAAAAGTGAATAATTGAAGGCATGTTGATGAATGGATGTATTTCCCCACTTTATAGCCTCTAATCTGTATTTTTTGGGCTAAAAACTGGGTCAAAACAGCCTAGAAATCAACCCCAGCATATTCTGGTACGTACAGGTCGCGGGAAAGTGACGCGGAAGCGTCGTCCATGCGTTTGCGTGGATTGCGTTTCTGCCAGGTCACGCATCCGCGTGATCCACGCGTTCGTGTCACCTGGCTTCGAGGCAACTATGATAAATTTTATATCGTTGCGAAGCCCCAGATGTTAGCTTTCCAACGCAACTGGAACCATCTCATTTGGACCTTTGTAGCTCAAGTTATGACCATTTGAGTGCGAAGAGGTCAGGCTGGACAGCTTAGCAATTTCTTCAACTTCTTGTATTCCTTCCACTTTTGCATGCTTTCTTTCCATCCTCTGAACCATTCTTGCCCTGTAATCTCTGAAATCACTTAACACACATATCACGGCATCGAATGATAATAAGAGAGGATTAAAGTTAGTAATTTAAAGGCCAAAGAAGCATGTTTTCAATCATAGCACAAAATCAAGAAGGAAAACGTAAACTCATGCAAATCATATGAATAAGTGTATGAAAGATTGATAAAATCCACTCAATTGAGCACAAGATAAAGCATAAAATAGTGGTTTATCATCTCTTTATAAGTTTTTACCTTGAAGGTAGCGTTCCCTTTTCTTTCTTTTGTTGTGATCATTATTTTCTTTTCTTGGCTACACTTATTTTCCTTTCTTAGCTCTTTTTGGAGAGTTATTTGCACTTGGCTTTGACTCTAAATGTTCTATCTCAAGGTGGAAATTTAAGATGACTTTTCAATCGACACTCCCAAACCAGTTGGTTCAAGGTATCGGGTGATAAAACACCCCTCAGATTTACTTGCTCAAGCCTCTCCCCTTGACACAGCAACACAACAAGCACTTAACTATGAACCTCTTTGAGTTTTGTTTCTTTTTAACTTTCCTAGCTATTAGTGCTCAGAGCCTTGAGCCTTTCTTGTTGTTTTTCTTTTTCTTTTCTTGATGCTTCAAGGAACCTCCATAATACTTCTCTAAACTTCATTCCATGTCTTAGAGTTTCCCATGCAGGTTTTTACAAACATGCAACCTCATTACACAATCACATTATCAGACTCCCATTTTTCTTAATCTTACTTGTCCCAAAATAAAAAATAAAAGAATCTTTAGCTTATTGAAAATAATCTGTTTAGAAATCCTTTGTTACATGTCTATAGATTTTGGGAACAAGTAAATTCAAAGGTAAGGTGAAATGAAGAGGAATGAATCATGATTATCAACTAAAGGCAAAAATAGATATAAGGAATTTGAAGCTTAAAAACAGAGTTACCTCCCTTTTTGTTCTTCTAGGCTATGTTCCACGTAGCCTCCAAAACCAAACTTAGAGTGGTTGCTTGTCCTTAAACAACAAAGACAAACACAGGTGACGGAATATGATAAAGATGTATGTTGAATGATCATGATTTATCCAGTAAAATTGCAAACAAGTGCTACAAAACCTTATTCAAATAAAAATATAAAATCAAAGGCAAAATAAAAGGTTACCGACGGTTGGGTTGCCTCCTAACAAGAACTCTTTTAACATTACTAGCTTGACGGTTGGTTCTTACTAAGTTAAAGGTTGATCATGGTACTTCAACTTCTCTCCTCTCACTGTGAATTTCCTCCTCTTATCTTCATCTATGAGTTTAATATGTTCAAAGAAAAGAATCTTATTCACTGTATAGGGCCTTGACCATGTGTTGGATTTTTCTGGAAATATCCATGATGGGGGATAGAATTGTAGCTCTTTTTGTCCAGATGAAAAGTCTCTTGTAAGGATCCTCTTATCTTTCCAACCTTTGATCTTCTTCAGAGTCTTTTTTTTCCTCCTTGCTTGATAATGCACACTTGATTGTACGAGGAGCTTCTTTGCAAATTAATTTGGGTGGTGGTGCATCCCCTTCTTTTATTGTTGTATTTGCAATTTGTTCCACTATTTCCAGCTTTTCATTTACTTTAATGCATAAAGATGGCACTTTTAAAGGTGCTTTATTAGGTGCTTCCTTCATATTTGGATCAGTTGAATCACCCTTCATGCAATTCTCCTTCTCATTTGGATGATACATGGTTTTGAAGACATGAAAAATTAAGTGTTTATCATGCACCCTCGACATTAATTTACTCTTTTCTGCATCAATGAGAGCTCTTTCAATGGCTAGAAATGGTCTTCATAGAATGATGGAGGCATTCTCATCCTTCTCCATGTCAAGGATCACAAAATCTGCTTGGAAGAAAAACTTTCCCACCTTGACCAAGATATTCTCAGCTACTCCTTGTGCATACTTTATTGATCTATCCCCCATTTGTAGAGCTATTCTTGTTGGTTTTATCTCTTTGATTTGTAGCTTCTTCATTATGGAAAATGGCATGAGATTGATGCTTTTCCCTAAATCATACAGTGCCTTCTCAAAGGTGGTGGTTCCAATGGTACATGAAATTTTGAAGCTCCCTGGATCTTTCAGCTTCTTTGGCAAATCTTTTTGGAAAATTACACCACACTCCTTAGTCATAACCACTATCTCATCTTCCCTCATGATCCTCTTCTTGGATAGAAACTCCTTCATAAATTTAGTGTAGAGGGGTATTTAATCCAATATTTCTATGAAGGAAATGTTGATTTGAAGCTTCCTAAACACCTCCAAAAATTTGGAGTATTACTTCTCTTAGTTCTGTGCCTTGAGCCTTTGTTGGAATGCTTTCACTACTTACTTCTCCTTTGGGGCCTCGGTTGGTAAATGGACAACACCCTTCTTCTCTTACTTCTCCTTTGCCTCTATGGACTTTTCAACTTGGTCCTCATTCTTTTTCTTAAGCACTCTTCCACTCCTCAAGCTAATGGCCTTGAACTCTTCTCTTGGATTGGACATTGTATCACTTGAAAAAGTGTTAGTGGGTCTCGTTGCCAACTTCTTAGCAATTTGGTCTACTTGCACTTCAAAATTTCTAATCGAAGCACCTTGGTTCTTAAAGTTAGCTCTTGTCTCATCCATGAAGCTCTTTGTTTGTTGCATGAAAGTGGAAGTTGATTTGGCTAGGGTGGCAGTGAAATGAGATAGTTTTTCAATAGTGGTTTCAAGGGAGGAGAGTTTGATTTCAATAGAGGAGACTTTTTTATGTATTTGTGAATTGTGATTACATGGGTGAGGCTTGTTGTTGATAGGGTGCATTGGAGCTTCTTTGTTCTCGGTTCCCCCAACTAAATTTTGGGTGATTTTTCCATCCTGGATTGTAGGTCTTAGCAAAGGTATCATGTTGTGGTAGTTTTTGAAAGTTTCCTTTGTAGTTCACTTACTTAGTGGGTACCTATTCTTCCTTGAGTATCCCACATTCTTCATCCTTGTAAGCTCTTCCACACAAATTACAGGCAACAACTTGAGTTCCCACTACAGATACTTGTATCTGTCCCATTTACTTGGTGAGTGAGCATATTTGTTGAGACATCATCTTGTTTTGTGCAAAAAGTGAGTCCATTGCATTCAACTTCATCACTCCTTCCTTCATGATTTTCTTAGTTGAATACATATATATTGGTTGTTAGCCACTATATCAATTAACTTCAAGGCCTCCTCTATTGTTTCTCTATAATGATCCTCCAGTTGAGGAGTCAAGTAGAGTTCTTGAGGCATGGGAAATTCTATCATAGAATATTTAAAGTTACACCCAATCAGGGAACATATTACTAGGGCATTTTCTTAGCATCTCTTTGTATTTATCCCAAGCATCAAAAAGAAGTTATGTAATACCCTAATTACCCTAAGCCTTACCTCATGTCGTAAAGTAAAGGATAACTAAGTGCCACGACAGTTCTAAGACTTATACGATAATATATACATATAGAAAGGAATAATAATACGAGAAGTCTGATGAAGAATTTCAGCTCAACCCAGGAACAGCAAAGCACGAAGCGTTTACACGATAACTAGAAGCGTAAAGGAACAAGATACACATAAGACATAATACAATAATAATCAATATATATATATATATATATATATATATATATATATATATATATATATATATATATAAGTATGATAGTCATAAGAACTCTAGCCATAGCCCGCGGAGTTTAGGCCGACTAGTTACATACAGACGATAAAGAATTTTTGAGTTAAAACAGCTTATATAACTTATCTCTCAAAGTCAAGCCTCTAAGGCAACAAAGATAAAAAAATGAGAGAAGGTCTATAACAACATACTCCAAAATACAAAAGGTGATAAAAGATCCTCTGCTCCGTCACCATCTCGCATATCACCGAAGTGGGTTACGACTTGTATCTGAAAAATAACAACAATATATGGTATAAGAACCGGAGGTTCTCAGTATGGTAACAGTACCCAGTAATGTAAGATATAAGGTTCCGGGACGCCAAGGGCAATCCTAGAACTTCACATCAAACTTAATATTCAAACTTAAAGCAATGCTAAATTTAAAACCATAACTTGAAACCATAATGAAATAGAGGTTATCTAACTTAGGAAATTTCTAACTAAACCAACACCGCTGTCCCACAGCCTTCACCAGCCTAACCTCCACGCGATCCCATCGCCACCGCCTACCGAACCTCCCATGTCTCCATAGAAAACACAAGTAATTGCATACAAGTAATACACAAGTAATGTCTATATATGGAAGCTAAATCAAGAAGCAGTTAAACATGTTATACAATTAGGCATAGGATGCAAATAGACAAAGCAATTAAATAGATAGAAAATGCATATGATGAATGCCTGTCCTATTGGCTGTGATATCACAATTTCGGTTCAACTGCCAACCCGACACATTTCCATGGGAATGTTGCTTTCGGTCACGTTTATAAATGGAAACCCCTTGGGATATAGTGCCCGGCTCACTTTCCCTAAGATATAGTGCTCGGCCACCCTTATGACTGAAAATATGTGAGCGGGACTTCAACCACAGCCCTCACACCTCAGTGTAAAAGGGACGAACCCCACGCCTTATGTCTACAACTCAACATAAGCGAGACGAACCCGGCCCTTATATATATAGCTCATCAATATTATTCAAAAACTGTTTAATGATTCATAGTAAAAATCTCTCAGCTCATTCTGAGTTTCATCATGTTCGGTATTCATGCCTCAATGTTCTCAATCTCAAAATAAGATCATCATCACATCATGTGTCCTCCATTCAGTATCAAAGAACTCTCCACCAACTCACTCAGAGTCACCCACAATTCATACTACACCTAAGTGTGAGTCTTCTAAGATTTAACTATCTTTATCTAATTTAAGCCTTCTAACTTTTTCTCATTAGTCTCAAGTGTCAATTACTAGTTAACAATCTTAAACAGTAGATAAAGGAGTTTGCAAGAGTAGAGAACCCTTGAAAAGTGAAGAAAATAATTTTTCAGCAAAACAGGAGTCTTGCGTACGCAAACCCCTGTCCCGCATACGCATACCTTGAAATTTGGGTGTACGTGTATGCATGCAGTACCCACGTACGCATCCAAGTAAAATTGGGCCATGCCGCGTATGCGTCCATGCACCGGATACATGGAAGTGCTGGACAGAAGCCATTACCCACGTACGCGTGCATGTGCCGCGTACACAAGCCTTAGCAGACTTGGAAAAATTTTAAAGCTGTAGAATTTTAGATTTTTGCACCGAATTTCAAACATGCATAACTTTCTTGTTTTAAAGCATTTTCCATTTGTTCTTCAAACATCTTAAAAATCTCGGACCCAACTTTCATAAAAATCTAGTTTCATAAAAAATGGGGGTCTGGAGGCCAAGTTATGCCTCACCAAAATTTGTGAAAAAACAAGTTTTACACAAAATCATCAAAGTTCCCTAATTTCCAAATTCCAAAATCAAACCAAACCAAAACCTACTCAATTTTATCACAAAACAATACCACATACTACACTTTATGATTCCATTGTACTTCAATAAACTCAACATCCATTTCACTCAATCTTTCCACCATAATTCAACAAGAATTCACAATTCATAAATCAACATCTCAACCTTAATAATTTTCACACAATTTAACTCTTTATAAATATCATTCACCACCAGTCAATATCAACACCAACCACAATATTTAAAACCCAATATCATCATCAATATTTATCATCAAAATTAACACTCACCATGACCATGCCTCCTTCAAAGGGCAATAACTTGAGCTACAGACGTCCAATTGATGTGCTTTCAGTTGCGTTGGAAAGCTGACATTTAGAGCTTTCCAACGATGTATCATAGTCCATATTTGGCACGAAATTGAGGCACAGGTGAAATGCATCTTTAAGGGCTAAAAATAAGCAAAAAAATCAGCCAATGCTTCCACCAAGGCTCGAAGGGGGAGACACAAGGAAAACAAGGAAAGCAAAATAAAGCTCAGTTCACTTTCCCAACTGAGCTTTATCGGGCTCCCACTCATGAAAATGCAAGAAAAAAAGCTCACAAAAGTGCCTCCACCAAGTGTTGAACCTGAGACCTTGAGGCCGAAAGCAAGGCACCACCAAGGAAAGCTAAGTTGGTTTTTCCAACTGAGCACTACCTCCCCCCTTCTCCCCCACAAATTGACACGGACCCAAGGCACCAAGGAACTTTGGCGCACAATTTTGGCACACAACCAAGGCTGGACGCGCACCAATTTTGACACGGATGGCAGCACACTTGAAAGCTAAGTTGGATTTTCCAACTGAGCTTTCTCCTGGGAGCAACTTTCACATGGGCCAAAAATTCAACTAAAATTTCATTTAAATTCAATTCCTCTCCAAATTGAATCAAGGCCAACCAAACCCATTTCTCCTCAAATCCAAAGCAAGCAAAGCCCACATCATCACTCAAAGGCACAAGAACAAGCTAGAATTAGGATTTTCATTTAATTTGTTTTTCATTTCAATTTCATTTTATTTTTGTAAAAGCCTATATAAAGGCATCATTCCCATTTTCAAAGGGGAGCTCCATTGGAGGGTAGAGGGACTGGCTCCATTTGAGAACTCTCTCTTTAGTTTTCATTTTCTGTTTTGAATTTTGGCTGGAGAATTGAAGAAATTCTGTTTCAATCTCACCTTGAATTCTCTCTTGTTCTTTTACTGCATAATTCAAAATTTCATTTGCTGTTTTAAATCTTCTTCTTCTGCAATCTGTTCTTTAACTTTTCTGCAATTATTCTCTTGTTGGATCTAGGAAGGGAGTGAGATCTAGACTTGTTTTCTAGTCTCTTTGATTCCTTGAGATCTTCAACTTTCTTTTAAATTGCTGCAAATTAAGCACTGCTTTCCTGCTTTTAAATTCTTCAAGTCATTTTAATTTTCTGTTTTGATCCTTCACTGAAATTTTCCCTTTCTGTTTAGATTTGCTGCAACTCTCAATTTACTTTCTTGCACATTTACCTTTACTGTAATTGTTCTGAATTTGATCTGTTGCTCTCTTTAAATATTCTGCACCCAACCCCCTTTACAATTTATGCAATTTACATTTCTTGTCATTTAAGATTCTTGCAATTTACATTTCTTGCTCTTTAAGCTTCTGTCCAATATTACTTTCTGCACTTTAATTCTTCTTGTCATTTACTTTCTGTTGTTTCAATTGTCACTCAAATCACTCAATGTTAGCTTGACTAAACTAATCACCCACTAAAGTTGCTTGATCCATCAATCCCTGTGGGATCGACCTCACTCTAAGTGAGTTTTACTACTTGATACGACCCGGTACACTTGCCGGTGAGTTTTTGGTGTTTTGGGAAATTCGTTCTTCCACAAAAATACCATCAAGTTTTTGGCGCCGTTGCCGGGGATTGATTTAGATCAACAATGATTAAGTGGGTGAGAAGTCTAGATCAAGCATTTTCTTTATTTTTGTTCTCTGTTCTAAGTTGAAACCAAGGTGTTTGAGTTATTGCCTCACTAAGAAATTCATCTCTGAGATATGAATTTCAATTTTCCTTGGTGTTGTGTTTTACAAAACTCAAATGGAGTTCAACTCATCTTATGATCAAACATGTTTTATGGGATATTACCCACCATCGCCAATCTCTAATGGTGGCTGGGAATATCACCAAGAGAATACACATTCTGAGCACTCCAATTCATGGAGATTTGCTTCAGAGACACAAGATGAGCAAGAGAATCATATGGGATACTTCTCACCACCACAAAATGATGCAAGTCATGATTCTAATGGTGGCTGGGAGTATTACCAAGAAACTGCAAATTCTGAGCAGTCAAGTCACATGAGAGATTATCCAATAGCCAAAGACTCACAACCAAAACAAACTTCCAATAGCCAAAGACTCTCAAAACTTGAGTCCATGCTCAAAAGATTTACGGAGGAGACAAAGAAGTACTGGGAAGAACAAGAAACGTCCCTCAAAAACATGGAAGTGCAGCTAGCTCAGTTGGTGAGTACAATGAAAAAAGAGGAAAAACAAGAGAAAGAGGCTACTGAATCAAGTGAATTTTTAGTGAAAAAGGAAGAGATGGTGGAAATACTTGAAAATGAAACTACACTTGAGGTGACAAAAGAACCTGAACACTCACAACCTCCTCAAACCCACCTGGACCAAAAAGTCTCAACAATTGAATCTGAGATTAAAAGATATGAAGAGGAGATGAAGAAATGTTGGGAAGATTAACAAACCTCCTCCATGAAAGAGCTATTAAAACAAATGTTGAGTGTAAAAGAGGAAGTGGAGGAGCAAGAAAGTGAGGAAGTCATTCCAAACTCAAGTGAGGCAGAGAAGTACATGAAGGAGGAGTTCATGGAACCACCAGTTCAAGAGGCTCTGGATGAATACAAAACTCCAATAATCACACAGCAACCAAGACTTGGATTCAAAGAAGTGAAGGCAACTAACAAGAGCACCAACCCTGTCCCTGATCCAGCAAGCAAGATCAATCAAGCCATTTGCAAAAGGAAGCTTGCTGAGGAAAGGCCAAGGCAAGGGACAGTAGCTGAAACTTCTCCTCCTTTGAAGTCATTTCTCTTAACAAATTGGAAAAAGAGGAAGAAAGTAAAGAACAGGTAGACAGTAGGTACATTTTTTTCTCCTTGCTTTGTTCAAATTCAATAAATTGGCATATGGTTACATTCTAACTTTGGTGTTGCCTTGCAACAAATTGTTTTCAATCTTTTTGGATGATTGCATCAAATCAAAAATGAAAGTGACACACCAAGATTCTAAGTTTGGTGTGCCACCTATTTTTCTATGCAAATCATTCAGCAACACCACTTGTCTGCATAACCATAATGTCTTTGCAGTGTTAATTTTCTTTTGGTTTGATATTTTGTTATTCTGTTTACTTTAGTTAATTCTCTGTTTTTAATGCTCTCATTTTAGTTTACTTATTCATTGTGTTTGTTAATACATTACCGAGAGAGTTTTATTCATGACATATTCTTGGCTTGGTGATTGTACTTAACAAATAACAATTTCACTTGCTTAGTTTTAATTCAAATAAATGGACATAGGATTGCATTCTAAGTTTGGTGTTGCTATGCAACACAATTTGCTTCCAATCTTTACTGGATACTTGCATTGATTCCAAGTAAAAGTGTCACACTAAGTTTGGTGTGCCACTTATCTTTTATGCAATGTATTGTGCACACCTTCTCATCTATGCAATCACAATGTCTCTGTTTCTTGTGCCTTGATTATTATCTTTAATTTTGCTTACTTAAAACACATGTGCTACTAATAATTCATTGTATAAGACATTCATGATCCATCTTAGCCCCATAGCCATTGTTCTAATTGTTGCTTGAGGATGAGCAAGCATTCTGAGTTTGGCAAGGGAAAGGGAAGAATAAGAGGAAAATGACAACAATAGAGAAGATGGACTACAAGGTTGTAAAGTTCCTTGTCCTCTCCTTTGTTTCCAGCACTTTATTTTGCATGATTGTCTTTATATTCTCTGTATGCATGTGTGGTATGAATAAGCATAGTTTGAATATTGATTTGTAACATGTTGCCATGCCATTATGATTACCAACTTGAGTTTTGTGAGTTCAAAAGCAATAGAGCATCATGATCATAAACAAACAAGGAATTAAAGAAGAATTTAGCATGTGCATATAAGTTTTGGAAAGCTAGTATGATTAATTGTCGCTCAATTGCATTGGATTTTATTTAATTGAAGTTTTCATCTATGACATTTTGTGAAATCTTTTGAAAATCATGAAAACCTTGAAGAAGCAAATACAATTAAAGCAAGAAAAGAAAAAGGGAAAGAATGAGAAAGCTGAAGGCTCTGAGTACCAATGACAATTAATTTGTTAAGTACTTGTGGTGTTTATGTATCAAGTCAAATGCTTGAAAACAAAACACTTAGAAGTCAAGGCTAGGCTCAAGTGCAAAAGCACTCCCTCAAAGCTCAAGGTTCTGAGCATCAATGATTAGAGAGTCAAGAAAAGAAAAGAAAAATGAGCTTAATGAAGTCCTCTAATTAAATGCTTGTGGTGCTTATGTATCAAGTGGTAATAGCTGAAAACAAAGCATTTAGAATCGTAGCTTTGTTATTAACTCATGGGGCAAAGCACCCAAAAGGAGAAACTAATAAGAAAAGCAAAAGCTTGTTTCAAGGAAGAAATATAAGAAAAAGATTTCATAAAATGAGCTAGATAGAAGCATCAATCATTTACATTTCTTTTGTGATTGTAGCATGCATAGAAAACTAGCCTACCATGAACATTGAGTTGCTATTCTTCTTACCATGGATTGTCAATCTTTATTGCATGATTCTTTTCTTGCTTGGGGACAAGCAAGGTTTAAGTTTGGTGTTGTGATGACATGTCATCATGTCATGTTTTTCTATGCTTTTTCATACAAGAAATTGATAATTAGTGCTTAAATATTGCATTCTTTTATGCTTAAATGGTATATTTCCTTGATCTTTTAATTTTATAAATTTGGTAGGAAATAAGAAGAAAAAGAAGCAAAGAAGCACAAAATAAGCTAAAAAGGAGAAAAAAAGAGCTTTGGGGCACACTTTGAAGTTGGAGCACACTTTGGAGCCTTAGGCCACGCTTTTAAAAGCGTGGCCCATGACCAAATCAAGGAAGTATGAACAATCAGCACACAAAGCTCAGTTCACTAAGTGAACTTAGCTTTGCCGTACAAGAAAAATGTGCTTGGAGGCAAGAAAATTCGCTAAGTTAAAATCTGGGCGTTTACAGCATGACCATGCCTCCTTCAAAGGGCAATAACTTGAGCTACAGACGTTCAATTGATGTGCTTCCAGTTGCGTTGGAAAGCTGACATTCAGAGCTTTCCAATGATGTATCATAGTCCATATTTGGCACGAAATTGAGGTACAGGTGAAATGCATCTTTAAGGGCTAAAAATAAGCAAAAAAATCAGCCAATGCTTCCACCAAGGCTCGAAGGGGGAGACACAAGGAAAACAAGGAAAGCAAAATAAAGCTCAGTTCACTTTCCCAACTGAGCTTTATCGGGCTCCCACTCATGAAAATGCAAGAAAAAAAGCTCACAAAAGTGCCTCCACCAAGTGTTGAACCTGAGACCTTGAGGCCGAAAGCAAGGCACCACCAAGGAAAGCTAAGTTGGTTTTTCCAACTGAGCACTACCTCCCCCCTTCTCCCCCACAAATTGACACGGACCCAAGGCACCAAGGAACTTTGGCGCACAATTTTGGCACACAACCAAGGCTGGACGCGCACCAATTTTGACACGGATGGCAGCACACTTGAAAGCTAAGTTGGATTTTCCAACTGAGCTTTCTCCTGGGAGCAACTTTCACATGGGCCAAAAATTCAACTAAAATTTCATTTAAATTCAATTCCTCTCCAAATTGAATCAAGGCCAACCAAACCCATTTCTCCTCAAATCCAAAGCAAGCAAAGCCCACATCATCACTCAAAGGCACAAGAACAAGCTAGAATTAGGATTTTCATTTAATTTGTTTTTCATTTCAATTTCATTTTATTTTTGTAAAAGCCTATATAAAGGCATCATTCCCATTTTCAAAGGGGAGCTCCGTTGGAGGGTAGAGGGACTGGCTCCATTTGAGAACTCTCTCTTTAGTTTTCATTTTCTGTTTTGAATTTTGGCTGGAGAATTGAAGAAATTCTGTTTCAATCTCACCTTGAATTCTCTCTTGTTCTTTTACTGCATAATTCAAAATTTCATTTGCTGTTTTAAATCTTCTTCTTCTGCAATCTGTTCTTTAACTTTTCTGCAATTATTCTCTTGTTGGATCTAGGAAGGGAGTGAGATCTAGACTTGTTTTCTAGTCTCTTTGATTCCTTGAGATCTTCAACCTTCTTTTAAATTGCTGCAAATTAAGCACTGCTTTCCTGCTTTTAAATTCTTCAAGTCATTTTAATTTTCTGTTTTGATCCTTCACTGAAATTTTCCCTTTCTGTTTAGATTTGCTGCAACTCTCAATTTACTTTCCTGCACATTTACCTTTACTGTAATTGTTCTGAATTTGATCTGTTGCTCTCTTTAAATATTCTGCACCCAACCCCCTTTACAATTTATGCAATTTACATTTCTTGTCATTTAAGATTCTTGCAATTTACATTTTTTGCTCTTTAAGCTTCTGTCCAATATTACTTTCTGCACTTTAATTCTTCTTGTCATTTACTTTCTGTTGTTTCAATTGTCACTCAAATCACTCAATGTTAGCTTGACTAAACTAATCACCCACTAAAGTTGCTTGATCCATCAATCCCTGTGGGATCGACCTCACTCTAAGTGAGTTTTACTACTTGATACGACCCGGTACACTTGCCGGTGAGTTTTTGGTGTTTTGGGAAATTCGTTCTTCCACAAAAATACCATCACCCAATATCACAATTATCAAGCTATACACAATTAATTCATAAAAATTAATATCTAGGGTTCCTAAATACACAATTTCACAAGAGTCAAGAACAAGCTTACCTTATCCAACATTGATTGGGACAAAATCCAATAGAAATTAAGTGTTAGTGTACTTAAACACCCAAAATTACAAAAATCAATCAATAACTATAGCCAAATTTTTAAAACTCATAAGGACTAAGAATTGGGTAGGAATTCTCAAAAATCTTACCACAGTATCTAGCTATAAGTGACGGATTCAGCAAGAGCTTCGCGTAGTCATAAACGGCATGCGAATCGGAGCTCTATTGCTCAAGTTATAATCAATTGAACATAGATGTGAATAGTATTTTGAAACCCTCACCTCTCTTCTCATTTCAGCTGCATGCTCTTGAGTTATGTGGGTGTTATGAGCTGAATGCTCATTAAAGAAGGATTTTATATGTTGGGCTTGGACCCAACTTGAGTCTGGTCTAACCCGTTAGTATTTTTGGCCCGTTTGGCCCAATTTTGGGCCAAACCTTTAGAATTAGCGTCCAGTTTTCAATTTTAATTATTTTTCTAAGTTTTTCTATCGTTTTTATTACTCTCACATAGTACCGGACAGACTTAAGCCAGTACTGCTGGCTAATTTACCAGCATGCGTTTTTACGCAATTTTTCGCAGAAAATTACATTTTCCAACTCAGAAAATTCTACTGAATTCAAATCTCACTTCCAAATTTTAAAATTAAGACTTCTATATTTTTAACCTATTTTTGGACAATTAATTTATTATTATTTTACGTTAATTAATCAGTTAATTATTTTCGATTCTTACAAGTTCTCCATCCCTTTG
Organism: Arachis ipaensis; assembly: GCF_059453495.1. NCBI lineage: Eukaryota > Viridiplantae > Streptophyta > Magnoliopsida > Fabales > Fabaceae > Arachis > Arachis ipaensis. The sequence goes on from NC_142436.1 coordinate 53,084,437, forward strand.
GCTAAAGGTTTGGACATCATATCTTAGCTTGGCCAATTTTTGTGGTGAAAAAAATTTAGTTGAAAAATTATTTACCAAATCATCCCATGTGGAGATTCTTTCTAGGGGTTGTGTTTGGAGCCACTACTTGGCTCTATCCCTTATAGAGAATGGGAACAATCTCAATTTGTAAGCTTCAGAGGAGACTCCATTACTCTTGACTGTGTCACATATTAATAGGAAGTTGGATATGTGCAAGTTTGGATCTTCAAAGGGGCCACCATAAAATTGATTTTGTTGCACCAACTGGATGAGTTCAGACTTCAATTCAAAGTTATTTACTTCCCCAGTAGGCCTTATTAAGCTACTTCCACAGCTTCCAGAAGTGGGGGTGGCAAAATCTCCCAGTATTCTTCTAGCATTGGCATTGTTGTTGTTGGGATTGTTGTTGTTATTGTCTGCCATGCTGCTCTCAGATTCTTCTACTATATATCCTCTGATTTTCAACTTGCTTTCTCAATCGCCAGAGGGTTAGTTCAATTTTAGGATTAAACTAGAGAAGCTCTTTGTCTTTATTGCTATGCATAATGCACACAGACAACATGAAAAACAAATTTTGGAATTTCCAACATTACAGTGAAGGAAATTTCTGATAAGTAAAAAACAAAAAAAGAAAAGGTCTAATTTAGAATATCAATTAACTGGTAGTTGTCAATCTTAATTAATCTCTGACAATGGTGCCAAAAACTTGATGGATATTTTTCAAATCTCAGCAACTGTACCGAATCGTATCAAACAATACCATGGTGAGTAGAGTGGGTTATCATTCCCATGAGGATTAATGGATTAAGCAACAATAATTAATTGACAACTCTAATCAGACAAATTAGAACTTTAGTTTGAAAGGTATTTGATATAAAAAACAATGAATAAAATGAAAGTAGCTTGTAAATGATTTAGAAAGTAGTATGAATAAAAGTGTTAAAGCTTCGGAGTTGTTTAGACTTAAGGAAAAATACTTTTCACTATCTACTTTGATCATGCAAAGATGTATCAATGGCAAACCATAATTAATCAAACCCCATCCGTTGGTAGTTTAATTTCTCTTAACCTAACAAATCGTCAATTCCTTGACCAAGTAATTATGATAAGAGGTGAGGCACGTTTACTGATTCAAAACGACACAATTCTTAAGAACTAAACCTAGTTGATTTTGTGTCATTTATCAAAACCAGTTTTCAAAAATTTGAGAATTATGAGAAGAAGTTTCAAACTAAATTCCAATAGCCAACTTTTTCAAGGTGATAATAGAATTCAATTCAGATTAGAATTATTTCCCAATACATTCAAATCCTTGTGATGAAAAACGAAACTTGCTTCTTAAGAAAATAGCAATGCATTAATCATAGTAGAAAAGCAATAATATTAGTCCATTGGAATTAACAGAGATCCTAACCTTAACAAAGGTGATTGATGACTCATGATATGCTTGAAAACAAAAACAATGAATTGAGATGGCTGCCAGAAGTCTCCGCACGTATGTCTCTCACTCTTTTTAAATGCTAACCCTAAACCTAAAATTCAAAATTCCAAATTCAATTAAAGAAAACAGAATCAAATCTAATCTAATCAAGTCTTTTCATATATTTTTCTCTCTCAAGTTAAGTTATAGATGATCTTCATAATTGGCAAACAAAACTTGATATCATGGGTTTGTGCTTAATCTTCGATCATCAGAGTAAGTATTTGAAGTTTGGGAGGATTAGTGAAGGATTATGAGGCCCTCGGAGCTGGCCCATGAGGTGTGTTAGATGCAAGGTAGGTACGTTGAACGCAAGGCCCAAATTTAGGATCCTAAAAGCATATGTTCGTGTTGCGTTGGACGCGTGGTGGGCTGCGTTGAACGCAGCTAATATGGACAACTATTGGAGGTGCTTGTGGAGGCTGCATTGAATGCATGAGACAGCTGCATTGAACGCTGGTGATGGTACATTGAACGGAGGGGCTTGGTGGATATGTTGGACGCATGGTGATGGTGAATTGAACGCAGCTATTGCTTGGACATCCACGGGCTCTTTGTTTGGCTGTGTTCAACGCAAGATGGACTGCGTTGGACGTAGCTTTTGCTTGGATTGTCCAGGAGCTCTCTGACTTGCCTTTCTTCATCCTTGTTCGTGCTAATTTTCTTTCACAATATTTTAAACATATCATAGCTTAAAGCAATTTCAAGAAACATTGATTAAAGTACAAAAATCTCAATTACAATAAGAAAATTACTAACTTTATTCAAAAAACTAATAAAAAAAATAACTAAAGATGCTTATGAATCACAAACGTTAATCAATTTTCACTTGAAATGACAACAAATCCGTTTACCAAAATTCATAAAGACTATTTCCTTTGCATTTAAAACATCTACTATTGAAAAATAATAATAGTAATTGGAAGGACACAAGATTAAGTCTATTCATTTTGCCTCAAAGCTGTGGATTAAAATCAAATTATTGAGAATCATCATAATTTGAAGGAGATGAAGGAGCGTGAGGAACCTTGTGCTTGCGAGCAAAATCTTCAAGCTGGGATCGAAAAGTAGCAAGTTGTTTCTTCATCAAATCGATTCTGATTGCGACATTCTCATCGAGGAGTAGAGAAATTAACAAGAAATCAGCACAAAGAGAGAGATAGAAAGGAATGGACTGGATGTGATGTTGGTGTTCGCGTCAGAGATTAACATCAATAATGCTGGCGATGTTGTGGATGAGATAAAGAAATGAGGATCGAGAGAGAAAATATTAGGGTTGGTGTTCATGTTTGAAAAGATAAGAGATTAAGAGTGTTATGTGCATAGTAATTAGGGATTTATTTGAAGGAAGAACAACTAAATAATTACGGTTGAAGAAGGTAATTTGCAACAGTTGCTATTGGGATAATCGGAGACGATTTTTATCAACCGTCACCATTTAAGGGTTATTATGCACCCAATTTTTTGTAGTGTATTCTTTTAAACATGTTATAATATAAATTCTATAAAATAATAATTTTCTACTAAAATTTTCTTCTATTATTGACTTTTTAAGTTTTTTTAATAGAATCACTTTGTTATACAATTTTTTTGGTTAGACAAAGTATTATAATTTGGAAAAGTATAGGGAGACAATGAGTTTAGTGAACAATATGAACAATCGAATTAAAAAGAAAATTAAAATTTGCAAATGGTGCAGTTACATATATGGTAATCTCTCTTCTCCGCGTGTGATTTCCGTCCTGCAATGCCTTCCTCTCGCGCATTCTCTTCTACTCTCTCCGTTCTGACGCCGCAAAGAACACCACCTGCCACGCAGCTATCCACGAACGTCCGACGAAGACACCCCCTTCGCGCACATTACGTTCGTCGCACAGCCCACCAACGCGTCATTATGTATGCAAATGGTCATTTTATATCACAGATGTCGGGTGTTCATTTCTATACTTAGCTGGGAGGTTATTGTTACTATTTATGTAGATGGTTATTTTTTGGGGCTTAATGGGTTCTATTAAAACAGCAATGGAAGAACAAGCCTTGCCGCGAATTGGTGTCCATCTGGTAGCAGGTCGACAACGGCTGGGGGTCACTAGTTCGACGGTCTAGGGCACTAGGGTGGCGGTGGCAGGACGCGACCTCTAGGCTGGGTACCGACACGGGAGACAGTGGCAAGCAGGGCACCAGGGACGTGCGACGGGAACGATGAAGGCCTTCCTCTACTCGGGCTGCCGGCAGATGACACAGAGACTCGGAACGGGAAGGTGGCATCCGTCTGAGCTGTTGGCTGCCAGCGACTAAGACAGACGCGCGCGAGAGAGAAGGGTAGACTGGGGTCGAAGTTGATGGACGGTGATGGTGTCTTTGACACCACTGAGGTAGGATGGTTTAATGAAGAACGTCGGGGTGGCTACTGGCCAGGGAGGAAAGAAGAATTTGGAGGTGAAAACTGTTTGTAATTAGGATTTGGATGGTTGTTTTTGGGAAATAACTGAATGGGAATTTTTGGATTTAGAGTAATTTGCATAATGATTTTTATTTTTAATTTTTATTGGGTTAAATAATCAATCCATTATTCACATTATCAAAATTTCTCATTGTTTTCCTAACAGAGTTGTATAATTATTTTATCTAATTTTTTTAAAATATTTTTCTATAAAAGATATTGAAATATTATAATTGTTTCCTATTCAAATTTGTATTGAAGTATTTTCGGGGAAGAGTTGGGCAAAAACCCACAATACATTTCTATGTATAAAATACGTCTCATTATTATATTTTTAAAAATTACTTACACTTTTGATATTATTATTATTATTATTATTTTATCCAAATGCATGTTTTTACTACTCCACCCCCAAAAGAGCCCAACTACCCTTAAGAATGTTAGTCCAATAATTCAAATCAATAAAAAATTTTCATTAAATTGCATTTTTAAAAAATATTATTAAATTTCAACTAAAATAGATTATTATCATTAATTATCCATCTAAAAAGAAGAGAAATACTATGGCATAGGGACAGAAAGAACAGAAACCAGAAGTAATGGTAGAACGTAACAGTAGCTATGCTAATATGTGTTAAGTTTAATCTTGAGCCACACTTGTTCCTCACCTGAAGAAAAAAAAAAAAAAGGCGTTCTTCATCGTAGCATGACCATAATTGAAAAGTATTAAAGTATCAAAAATAGTAAACTTTAAAGATATGTATCAAAAGTAGGTCTTAGAATTCAATTTCACCCAACATCTTAGACTTTCTAATAATTGTTCGTCCCTACTTTTTGTAATGTAGTGTAATTATAGTCGAATTGCTCTTAACTATAGTCACAGCTTGAAGGCTCAAGTGCAATGACCCTAGATTAACTAGGTTAATAACATAACTACTCCAACTTCAACTAAACTAGTGATAAAGCACATGAATTCCTAAGACCACATAAGCAGGGACGGATGCATGTTTAACGAACTGGGGCAAGTGCCCAGTAGAATTTAAAATTTTTTTAACTAATATAGTAACAAAATTTATTTGCCCCACTATATAATTTAATTTTACCCCACTATAATTAAACTTCACTCATCAACTTTAATTATGTAAAAACAAATGGTAATTTGTTACAATAATCTTTAAAAAGAAAGAGTAAAATAATTATAAATTTGTTATTTTATAATTGTAACTAATAAATAAACTTAAAATTAAAAAAAAATCTGTTTACACACTTAGTGAATATTACTATTGTCTCGTGTATATATATTATATATATTTGATTATTTGTTCAAAACAGAGGTAACTACCAATCTGATATCCAAAAGATTCAAACGAAATAATCTTTGAATGATTTGAAAATTACGATAAAAATAATTAATAAATATTATATTTATTAAAAGTGACAAAAAAAATTTCGTATTTAATAAATGACATATCCATTTAATTTAAATTGTTTTGTCAATGTTTGAATAAATATTTAGAAGATGCATAAAAATATTTAGAGTAAAATTTAATCTCTAGATTTTTTTTATTTTTTAAAAAAATTCAATCATTGACAATTAAAAAATTAAAAAAAATTCAGTTGACATAAAATTATAAATTTTTGAGAATGAAAAGATCTTATTTATAATATTACTTATAAAAAATTGCATCAAAATATGACATCTAAAGTCTTTTTTTAGAATATATATTTAAGTATATCCAGTTCTTCGGGACTTATTTGTTGTTAACACCTTTTAGAGTTATTTTTTTATTAGCGATGTAAATTTTTCGATACTATTTTGATTGTTTACTTATTTAAAATAATATGTTTCAAAACATTATTCTCTCTTCTATAAATTATCGCTAGATTAGCATCTTAATTTTAAAATAATAAAAATATTTGATAGTAAATAAAATTCAGCTCAATATTTTATTAGATTTAATTATAAATATTTATTTTCAAATGAAATCGATTATCTTATTAAACTAATTTTAATATTAAATTAAAAATAATTAATAAAATATTAAAATTATATTATTGATTATTAAATAAAAAATGGTTAAATAAATAATAATAATAATAATAAAATAACAAAATCAAAATAACCTTTAGTTTTTTTTGAGACAACGTCAGTTGAAAAAACCTTTTTAAATATGAATATTATAAAGAATCGATTTCGTAATCGTACGAGAGATGGATTTTTAAATGATTATTAACGACATATATAAAAAGAGAGATATTTGAATGTATTGACAATGAAATTTTATATTTGATTATATTTATGGCCAGTTTGGCTAAACTTCTTAAATAAATTCTTTTAAAAAATGAGCTTAAAATATAAGGACTTTTATTAATAATAACTTTTAAATAAGTTATTTTGTGTTTGGAAAGTTATTATAAAACTTCTTGTTTTAAAGCTGTGCATTAATCTTTTTGAAATATAAACCTACAAAATGAAATTTTAATTTATATATTATTATTTAAATTACTATTTTAGTATTTTAATTTGTTAGTTCGATAATTTAAAGACTAATTATATTTTATAATAATAAAGTATAATTATAAAAATTATTATTATATTATGTATAGTTTACTCCCACTCACAAAATTTCTAGATCCATCACTGCATATAAGGAAGCACTTTCTCCACAACTTTAAATTATTCAACTTTGTTTAACTTATTCTAACATAGAACTCATGTTCATTAATTAGAAATGTAAATCAACTCTTAGATTTATGACTCATAAGAAAAGCATTAAAATAAGTGTATATTCCATTAAATTAGAAAGGTAAAAAGAAAAAAAATCAAAAGAATAATTGTAAAGGATCCATCTACTGTAACACCCTAAAAAACCACGGCAAGCCATAGACATGTAAGAAAATAATAGAATAGAAGATGAACCTGAGTGAAATTTTCTAGTATTCTATTTATCAGAAGAAAAATTCATATTCTTAATTCTTGTTCTCTAAGTTGTGCTAATCATGTCTTCCACATTTTATTTCTAAATTTTTAAAATATTTAAATTTAAAATTTGAATCTTCACAAATATTTCCAGTTTTCCTTATTTTCAATCTTCATATAAGATAATTGATTCAAATATCTCATTATTCAAAACCATTAGATTACACATGAAATTATCCAAAATAAGTGATATAGATATCAATTCCAAATTTAAATATAAATCATATACTCTCATTATTTTTTATAAATTATCTATATTTCAGAATAATTAATATATTTTTAGGTAATATTACCCGTTAATTAAGATATATTTTTTGATGAACTATGCAATTATCATGAATTGATGTTATTGCCTATGTAGCCGTTAGATACAAAATTAAAATTAAACTAACTTAGTGTGTATTTGGATTAAAATTTGTAAATAGAAATTTGCAACAAATTAATTTTTTAAATTTGATTTTAATAAAAAATAAATTTGTGTTAACGTGATTTATGTTTTGTAATTTTTATATCAAAATAGATTATAATGAATAAATATTATTTGAATTGCACTACTCAAAATCACTTTTATATAAAAAAATTTATTAAAAAAGACATGAATTTAAATAATATTTTTATATTATCTTATCTTTTTATTTTAGACATTTAAATAAATTTTATTAATCAATTTTATAGTAAAAATTAATATTACTTATTAAAAAAAATAACATATAAAAATTGATAATTTATATCAGAAATAGAAATATTATATGAATAAACCTATAGTTTAACATGTTAGTGTAAATAAATATTAAATTTGTATACCCCGCAAAATTAGCAAATGATTAGTCAATAAATTAAATTTTAATAAAAAAAATTAGAAATATAAATCTTATATTAAATTAGGATAGAGCTCGTTAAAACGAGAATTTTGACACTAATTTCAAAAAATTTAGTCCAAGATTGAGCCGAACGGGTCGAACCAGTCGAATTGGGTCCAAAACGGGCCCAGGGCCCAAAACCCACTCACCAATTATGAGCTTCAGCTCATAACATTTCCATTCATTCATCATTTACGTTCCAAGACTAGGGAGGAAGAAAGGGAGAAAGCAAAACCCTAACCTCCACTTCAAACCACCATATCTCCTTCATCCGAGCTCCGATCGTCGCATTGTTTGCGGCCACGCGTCTATCGCGTTGAGTTCTACGATTTTATCAGAACAATTTCATAAGTAAGTCATTCTACCATTCCAGTTTTTCTACCCCCTTGAATTTTGAAAATTGGTGAGAACCCATATTGAGATTTGGTTGATTTTGGTACTCTAGGTTTAATCTAGCTTGCGGAACTTGTTTGATTTGGTCCGTTTGATCCGTAAGTACGGTAAGAATCTTCAACCCTAGCTAAATCTTTGAATTTGTGTATTGGGTATTGAATTTGGGTGTATATGTGTTGTATATATGTATTAGGTGTGTACATGTAAATGTTGGAGATTGAATTGTAAGCTTTGGAGCTTGGTGGAGGTTGAGTGCTTTTGTTTGGGTGGCTTTGAACCTTTTAAGTATCTTGGTGGTGTCTTTAAAATACGTGAAAATCGGCCAATGTATGGTTTAGGTTTCGTGTATTTAATATGTAATTTCTGTGAAAACTTAGGCTAGGTGACCATAGGATAGGTTGAAACGTATATGTATCTTTAATGCTTAGTAACCTTGATAAGAATCATGTGCTAGTTTTGGTGTGTGTGGAATGAATGATAAGTGGTGAAATGATGGTGATTTGTGTAAATATGTATATTGAATAAGAACATGTTGAATTTATTGATGTATATAAGATATTGATACATGAATTTGTTGAGTTGAGATATGGTAGGCTTGGAAGGATCATTGTGGTAATAGCAAAGTTATGTTGTGTTGGTTTTGGGATATAGCATATTAGGTTTGAGTTGGATTCTTTGAGAAATGGAGGTTTTGAAGTTTTTATGAAAATTGGTTTTTTGACGAATTTCGGCGAAGCATAACTTGACTTACGGACCTCCAAATGATCTCAAATTTGTATTGTATGAAAATTGGGTCCGTTAAGTTTATGCCATTCAAAGAATAGAGGAAAAATGATTTAAAACAAAAAAGTTATGCACGTCAGAATTTTGAGGTTTAAAATGGTGAATCTGCAGATTTCAGACTTAGTAAAATTTTTGGAAAAATGTACGCCCACACTATGCGTGACATGAGACTTTTGCGTACGCGTAACCCTCATTCGCAGATGGTAGCTTCTTCCTCTCATGCATGTGTGTGCGAAACGAGCCTATGCATACACGTAATGGGCTAGATTTGCACGCCCACGCGTACGCGTGGCCGACGCATGTGCGTGACTTGGGGTTCATGCGTACGGGAGTTTCTCATATACGACCATGTGCTTCTGCCTGGCGCATAGGCATACGCGTAATCAGGGGATGCATACGCGTCTTGGCCTAAACGCGTACCGACGCGTATGTGTGACCCACGCGTACGTGTGGCCATGTTTTATGCAAAACTAGATTTTTGAATTTTTAAACCGAATTTTAAAATTCTAAACCTCTATTTTCATTCTTTTAGTCTCAAATCATAGTATGAGATTTATTATTCAGATGGAGATAGGAAATTGAGATAACTTGGGGGTGAAGTAAAGTAGAAAAAATTAGTGAAGTAAATATGGAAATGAGTATAATTGGAGTATATATGATATTATGGCATGTATGATATGATTTTGCAAAGATTACAATGATTATGAATATTGTTTTGGCATTATATACTCAATTGATCTGAGATACGAGTTTTTCTGGGTAAAGTACCGTGGCTTGCCCCCATGTGTTCCAGGTCGACACTCGATACTCTGTTGACCCTATGACGTGAGATGTGACCAGGCACTCCAGGTCAACACTCGATACTCTGTTGAAAAATTTTATATATATTTGAGAAAAAGCTATGCATAGACTCTTGGGGATATGCGTCAGGGGACAGTCCATGGTTTAGCAAACCGGACTTGTCGGGTTGGCTTGATAACTGACAGATGAGCCTCATCATCCATAGGAAAGGCATGCATCATATGCATATTGCTTGAATTACTTGTTTGTGCATTAACTGGGTGTGCCTAAATGTACTTGCTATGTTAAATCTATAATTGTTAACTGCAGAACTTGTACCCTACTTGTGCTTGTTTTTATTTGCTTGACTGTCTGTGAAATATCATTGGAGATGGAGGAACAGAGGAAAGGTGGACAGGTTTGGTGTTAAAGTTAAGTCTAAGCTGAGTTTAGAATTCCCTAGACACCTACCCTTTTTATGGTTTCTGTTTGGTATATTAAGCTGTATAATCTGAGTGTCAGCGTTCTAGAATTGCCTCTGGCATTCTCAAGACCTTATATATTATGTGCGTGGCACCTTTACCATGCTGAAAACCTCTGATTCTCACCTCATACTGTGTTGTTATTTTTTCAGATGCACATCGGGAGGCTCCTCGGTAGGCATCTAGACTTCTGAAGTGGAGTGGTTTATGGGTTTCTTTTGCTGTTTGGTATATATATATATATATATATTCTTAGCTTTCTCTCCAGGTAATTTGTTTATTTTGTCCCTCTTAGAGGATTAAGGAGAGTTAAGGTTTTATCTCTGTATTTTGGGTATTTTGGGAAAAGTATATATATATGTAAATATTCTCTAGCCAGTCTCGGCTTCGCAGGCTGAGTTAGGAGCTAGTTATTCTGTATCCTTGACTCTTTATTCTCTCTTTTGTTTATTTACACCTATGATCTTTAGGTTTCTTGGCACACAAGTAATCTCGTGTTCTGAGCGTTGCGCTTTTATTTTCTTGAATTTTGTTTCACCCATTTTTTTCAAGGCTCCTAGTTTATTATATTTTCTGCTATTATATGTATATATTTTATTTTAGAGGTTGTAACACCACACTACCTCTGTTTTACGGCTTAAGCGTAAAGTTCTGTATGGTAGGGTGTTACAAAATTAAGAAAAAAATACCAATAAAGTACATAAAAGATAATATAATGTTATATAAAATCATTACATAAGAACACTATTATTTTTACTATATGTAATTCATAATTTGATCTTTAATCAAGTCTCGAACACAGTCCATTTCTTTAGAAAAGTTAACAGTTAAAATTTGATCAAAACTTTCACCAACATTATAATAAAATTATTAGTAGTCATTGTTACACATACTATCTGAACTTGAATTTCAATGTTAAATTTGAATTTCAATGTTAAACATGGACATATGTCGTAGATAGCAAATCTATTTTTCACACTCAAAAAGTCCTCTCTATTGTATATTTTAAGCTTGAGTAATAATAATTGAACACTTCATTATAATTTGTAAATCTAGAGGAACACCTAAATTTGCAAGATAATAGAGCACACATTTATATGGACCAATATATTTTTTTGGTGTTGGATAACTGACATCTACCAAATAATATTTACCTAATAAATAACAAAATTAGTTACATATCATATGATAACCAAGTAAATATAGCTCATTTATAAGAATATGATAAAAATTAACGTGGAGGAGAATGTGAAAAAATCATGGTTGGAGTTGTAATAGCATTGTCAAATACACGTGCATCATTCGCAGTGCCTTCCCATTGAGGTAATGTAAAAATAAAGCACATGTCCTAATCACATATAGCCATTATATTTTGTGTTGGATATCATTTTCTTCTAATAAATTTAAGTTGTTCACTTGGACTAACTACACATGGAATATGAGTACCATCAATTGCTCCTATTGTAACACCGTAATTACCCTAAGCCTTACCTCATGCCGTAAAGCAAAGGTTAATCAAAGGTTACGACAAATTCTAAAGCTTATACACATTATATATATAGAAAGGAATAATAATTCTAGAAGCCCAATGAAGATATCTGCTCAAAAACAGAGTTACAAAAGCGCGAAATGTTCACACGAAGCTACAAACTTAAGGCACAAGATAAAGATACAAGATAACAAGATATAAGTATATAAGAGAGTATAATAGTCATAAGGAACTAGCCTCAACCCGCGGAATTTAGACTGACTAGTATATACAGACATATAGAGTTTGAAAGTTAAAAAGCATATACAGAATATCTCTCTCAAAGTTAGCCTCTAAGGAAAATATAAATATAAAAGTGAGAGAACTAATCAAAATAACCAAAATGATAACAAAATGGAATAAGGTCCTCCGCTGCATCACCATCAAGCAACTCACCGAGGTGGGTTGCGACCTGCATCTGAAAAACAATAACAAAGTATGGAATGAGAACCGGAGGTTCTCAGTATGGTAACAGTGCCCAGTAATGTAAGATATAAGACTTCGGGACGCTAGAGGGAATCCTAGAACTTCATATCCACACATGATTCAACTTAAGGCATAACTGAAATTAAAACCATAATGTTAAAACCTTTATGAAATGGGGGTAAACTAACTTAAAGGATTTCTAACTATCAGTTCACCGCTGTCCCACAGCCTTCACCAGCCTAACCGCCATGCGATCCCATCGCCACCGCCTACCGAACCTCCTCAATCCCAGTAGAAAATACAAGTAATAATAATGCAAGTAAGGCACAAGTATAGCATGTATATCAAGAAATTCAAGAAGCAATTAATCATGTTATACAATTAGGCAAGCAATTTAAGTCGGCAAAGCAAACAAACAGATAGAAGATGCACATGATGAATGACTGTCCTATTTGGCTGTGATATCACATCGTCAGTTCAACTGCCAACCCGACACATCTCCATGGAGATATCGCCCTTCGGTCTCAAAATGGGAACCCCCAAGATATCATGCCCGGAACACGGTCCAGGATATAGTGCCTCCACACTCTAGTGATTCCGAAGGGATGCGAGCGAGATACTCTTACCACGGACCTCACATCTCAATGTAAGTGGGATTACCACCATCCTTACACCGCCGCTACGACCTCAACCAACGGGATTAACCACCGTCCTTGCCAGGCGCATAGCGTCTCATCAATATAATTATAAAATAATATATCAGTGGTTTTCAGAAATCATTTTCAATATTCAGTCCACTCCGAATCCTAGACTCGTCTCAACATCATCAATCCAAAAATCACAATTCATCATTTCAATCATCACAACAATGCTCCATCATCTCACTCAACTAATCCTTCCTCAATACTCCAAAAACCTAAGTCTACATCTTTTAAATTCATATAGAAACTCACTAAAATAATTTACTAACTTATCTTTAGTAATATTAGAACCTAAATATTAGACAATACTCTTAATTAGCCCTTGAAGGTGATGGGGGTGAAAATTAGATTCCACACCAAAACACACCAGCAAGTGAACAGGGTCGCATCAAGTAGTAATTACTCACAAGAGTGAGGTCGATCCCACAGGGATTGATGGATTGAGCAATTTTAGTTAGGTGATGAATTTAGTTAAGCGAACAGTTGATGATTTGAGTGATTTTGATTAACAGAAGCTAAATTGCAAGTAAATAGAAGTGCAGAATGTAAATTGAGTAGAAAAATAGAGTGCAGAAGGTAAATTGACTGAATCTAAAGATGCAGAAAGATTAAATTGCATGAAACTTCGAGTGCAAGAAAGTAAATGAACTGAATGCAAGAAAAGTAAATAGCTGAAACTTAAAGTTTAAGAAATGTAAATTTGCTGAATCTAAATTGCTGAGAAATGTAAATTGCTTGAAGAGTAAAAGGATTTGGGTGCTGGGATTTTGAATTGAACAAGAAATTACAAATTAAAGTAAATCAGAGAGCTATGAGATGCAAGAATTCAAATCTGGATCTCAGTAGCAAGAACAGAAATGTAAACTTGATTGAATAAACAAATTAGCAAGAAAACTTAAATCAATTGTGAAATTCTAAAAGAGAAATTGAAGATCGAAGAAGAGCAATGAGATTAGCAATCAGATCTAGATCTCAATTACTCCCTTGATCAAACAGAAAGAAATTGCAGAAGAAAATGAAGATGAAAATAGAAGAGAGGATTAAGATCCAATCCTTAGATCAATTGAGAAGAAAAGTGAAAGATGATTCTCAGAATTAGAATCAATGGAGCTCTTCAATCTCAATTCAAGATCCAAAACAGAAAAGTAGAAATTGCAGAAGAATGAAAATAAAAACAGAAATAAAAACTCAGATCCAAATTCCCAAATCCCAAATTCAAAACAATTGAAAATTAAAAGTGAAAAACTAAAATGAGCTAAAGGTAAAACTAAAAATTCAGCCAAAGGTCATTTTCAAATCAAATTAACTCCTATATATACACTTTCTATTTTGGTCTTCAAAGCTTGGAGCGGGCTTTTCAAAGTTGGCCTTTAATGAGAAATGGGTTTGAAGAAGGATGGGTCCGGTTTGGCTTTGGTTCAATTGAAGTGGATGCATGGGTCCGGTTTGGCTTTGGTTCAAGTTGGTTTGGTGTGTGGGAACCTCCCAGGGAAGCGCTCCGCTTGATTTTTTGAGCATAGCGTTCTCTCTTGGCCTTATCAAATTGGTGTGCCTCCTCCCTAGCCATAGCGCTTACATTTTGAGCGCTCCGCTCACTCTTTGAGCGCTATACTTTTGGTTTGCTTGTTGTGCCTTGTTTCCCTAGCCAAAGGGTCATGAAAAAGTGAAGAGAATGGAGCGCTATGCTCAAAGTTTTAAGCGCTCCATCTTTGGCCAGCCTTGTGCATGCTTGCTTGGCTTGGACGCACGAAAGAGTGAACAAAAGAGAGCGCTACGCTCACATTTTTTAGCGCCACTCTTGGTCCTTCCTTGGTTCCCCTCTTCGAACCTTGGCCAGCGCAATGTGCTTCCTTATTTTGCTTGGCCTTGTGCCTTGCTTCCTTGCCAAGAAGGCACGAAAAAGGGAAGAAGATAGAGCGCTACCCTCAAAGTTTTAAGTGCTACCCCTGGCCCTTGGTGCGTGCTTTGTGTGAGCTCTCCTCCCTGGGCTTGTTGCTTCACGCAAAAGTGAACAAAAGAGAGCGCTATGCTTGAGTTTTTGAGCGCTACTCCTTGTGTTTTTGATGCGCCACGCTCTATGTTCATGGGCCACGCTTTTCAAAGCGTGGCCTAAGGTCCAAAGCATGCCCAAACTTCAAAAGTGTGCCAAAAATTTCTCTTTTCACCATTTCTTCATCTACAAGCAACCAAACAACTAATCAAAGCTCCACCAAAATCACTAGATCTTTGCATTATTTATAAAATCAATTAATTCTAGCATAAAACCTATGATTTTGTGCAGCATACATGATGTTTGATTGTTTCAAGATAACCATGAAAATCCGCTCTAATTACTTACTTGAGGTGCAAGAAAGTGCATAAAACCTAATGAAACTAGTGAAAAATGCTTGTAAAACTAGTATAAGATGACTTGTCATCACAATACCAAACTTAAACCTTGCTTGTCCCCAAGTAAGCATTGAACATTGAGAAGACATGAAATGAAACAGAGAAGCATACATGTCCTTATTTAGCAAATAATAGAATTTGAACTATGGAGTTTTATGCAGACAAACATGCAGCTCATTTATTATTTGCTGATGAATAAGAAATGCTTCCTTGAGGATTCACTAGAGTTGCTGTCATAATGCCTTACTTTTTTATTGATCCCCTTTTGGTTTTTCCTTCTTTCTTTTGCTTAGGAGGCTTATTCCTTAAGGATAACTCAGTGTCAAGTGTTGCAGCAGCCTTTTGGCTTGATTTTGCTCAACACTTCTTCACTACAAACACTTGGCTCATAAATTCTCTTAGAAACATTGATGCACAGCATCTCTTTGGATAACTAAATGCTTTGTAGCTAGGTTGCTTTTGATGATGGAATTTTGGTTTGTAATCCTGGATTAGTTAATCCAAGTTACCAAGTTTTAAAAGACTCCTCAGAACCTAATTGTCCAAACATATCCTAGTACAAAAAGCACCACAGACATATGTCCTAAGGTCCAAGTTATTGGTGTCTAGCCTTATTGTTTGTTTCTTTGCTAATTCTTGGCTTTTATTTTCTTTTTCTTTCTTACTTTGCTTCATTTTCCAAGGAATTTCATGTAAAAAAGGTTTCATGACAGCAACCAAGTTCAAACTACAAAGAACACTCTATTATGCAGCTTTTATTATTGAGCTTTCCATCTTGATCAAGCATTCACCACCACAAATTTCATTTCTAATTCCTACAACATTGGACAATCACTTTCTTTTTCAAACATTTTCTCTTATTGATGCATCAAGGGAGACAAAGCATGAATTTAAAGCATATGAGTGATAACAAGCATAATGCAAATCCTAACAAGAAAACTACTCAAGATATGAAAATGCAGAACATAAAACATTTGGAGGCATATCATGTTTCAGGTATGCATCATCCTTATTTAATTAGAACTATAAAAAGAACTCCACCACCTCTAGTTGTCGTGCTCCTTCCCTTTGCGGCTTTCTCCTTTCTTCTTCTTTTTCTTTCTTTCTTGAGGTTCTTCAACAGGGCACCTATGATCTCAGATCTTGTCTACCTGATCCCAGAGCCCAGCCTCCTTCAATCCTTGTTGCATGTGCGTTGTATTTTTCTTGGCATATGCTTTCTGATTGTCTACCAACTCTTGGCATTGCTCAAATGGCTTGATCTGTTGGTTCAATACTGGCATGCTATGGACTACATAGTCCAACTTTGCTTGAGTTGCTATATCATACTCCGTTCTATCCACATGCCTATGCTCTCCAATTGTATGGTAGATATTCTTCCATTGGTAGAGATTTTGGGTATACTCCCCATACTTGGACTGTCGTAGGGACAATCTATTGAATGATTCTTGAAAGTTTGCTGATTGTTCCCCTTGCCCCTCAAGAATTTTTGCTTGAAACTCCCTCTGTTGATCTAACATCTGAAGCTGGAAGTTTTCTTGCTTCTCCATCATTAGCTGTTGCCACTGCAGTTGTTGCTCACGATCCTTCAAATACTGCTCTTGTTGTTGCAAGTATAGCTCTTGTTACCTCAGATATTGCTCATGTACTCTCATGTGTTGTTGAGATATTTCTTCAATTGCTCTTTGCATTTGGCTCAGATACATTGCACCAGAAGCTTGTTCTCCCTCAACTTGTGGTCTTCTCCCTCTTCCTGAGCTCTCCTCTCTTGCTGATTATCAGTGTCATCAGTGACACCCTCCATGCTTTGCTTGGTGATCCCTCTTCTTCCTTTTACCTTCTCAGTATTTTCATCTTCAAAGAGTACTCCAGCTCTTTTGCACAGTCTCAGAATAGTGCTTGGGTGACCAAGTCTACTCTTACCAGTATCCTCAGCTATTTCTTGAATACTATCCGCAATGAACTGTGGGACATTGACTTCTCCTCCCCTAAGTATGCAATAGGTTAGAATTGCTCTCTTGATGGTGACCTCAGATGTATTTGCAGTAGGGAGGATGGATCTTCTCACAATCTCATACCAACCCTTAGCTTCTGGTATGAGATCTATTCTTCTTAAATGGCTTGGAGCTCCCTCTGAGTCCCTTTTCCCAATCCTTGCCTTCAAGACACAACCCATTTAATATCTCATCAGGGTCATTCTCACCCTGCAATCTTTTCTCAAAACTGGGTTCTCCATATGATATCACCCTTATCTGTAGAACTCTTATAATAGCTGGTGGGCTAAAATCTACCTCAACCCCCCTAACATAACTCTTATAGAGAGGGTTGTCTTTGCTTGCCCTCACAGCATTTGCATAAAATTCTCTTATCATGACTGCACTGATGTCTGTGAGAGGCTCACAAAGAAGTTTCCATCTCCTTTCTGCCTCTATTCTTCTCATGATGGGATATTTCCCATCTTTCAGCCTGAACCCTGTCGTTGGAATAACTTTCTTTTCTTCCACTAGCCTATAATACCTTGATTTATGAAATGGAGACTTAAACCTCTTGGTATCATAGGTTGGTGGTTTAACCACTATTGGTTCCTTTTCTTTTCTCCTTCTAGAACTTGAGGAAGCCATATATTAAGAAGGAAAGAAAGAAGAAGAGAAGATAGGCTTCGGTTAAGACACGGTTGTGAGGGAGGAAATGGAAGGTGAGGTGTTGTGTGGTGTCTTTGGGTGAGGGAAGAATAATATAGGTCTTGTGGGGGATTTACACAAAAAAAGCAAAAGTGTGTGGGATGAATATATGAAGAGAATAATGGTTATGTGAGATTAAGAAGAGCTACTACCAATTTGTAGCTAAGGTGTGAAACCAAGCAAGAGGGTGGAGGCTTTATACAAAGGAAGCAAGGTGTGTGGCTTAAAGAATGTTGCTGCACATTTATAGAAGTTGAGGGATTGTTGTAGGGAAACTTTGGCTCGGTTATTTGGCAATGAGGGGTGAGGATTGAGCAACATATTGTTGTGGATCCATGAGATGGACGGCCTGCATGTGAAGATGAGTGAAGACAAGGATTGCTCCTCCATTGGTTGCATGTAGTTTGGCCTCCAAGGTGCAAAGCTATGCAGATTTTGTTTTTCAAGAGAGCACACTTTCCTATGCACATGTGACTCTCTTTTGATCTTGTGACAACCGTGCATGCCCCCTTTTGTTTTCTTCTCAATCTCCCTTGTACCTATCCACGTGAATTAAAGCATAGTAAGCTTAAACTTTGGATTTCAACGCGGTGATGGTGCACTACATATAGATAAAAAGAAAATGTTGCTATGTGTCCTTATGTGTGAATAATCAACCATGCCACTTAGAAATTAAACAAGATTTTTAGTGAACACCAAACTTGTTTTCTTCTAAGTGATTTATATGAAATCTAATGAATATCTATCATAATTAATATATTCATTATAAGGAACACTTTTATTTGCTACCATGCTACCATAAACTCATAAAATGATGCAATGTATGGTTTCTCTATTCATGAATTTGAGCCTTTGAGTAAAAAGAAAATGATTTTCTTGAAATTTGCAGCATACACAGACACTAAACTTAAGGTTTGGCTATATACTTAAACAGAAAGAATGAGTATATATCCTAGAATGGTTTTATGATCAATCATGCTTGACAAGCTATTTTAAAGTGCCTTTAGGCACACCAAACTTAGGAGTCAAGCTTATGCTCTAAAATGATATGTGCCATCCTTAAATCCACTCATGATAGCTCAAACTTATGCTAGAAAAACCAGTAATTATTGAAATAAAAAAATAAGAATATAAAATCATGGGTTGCCTCCCATGGAGCGCTCTTTTATTGTCATTAGCTTGACATTGGTCCCTTATTAGGATGGTTGATGATTATGGTGCCTCAATTTGTCTCCTCTCATAGTGAGCCTTCTGCCTGTACGTTGATGGTCAATCTCCACATGCTCTAGTGAGAGAATCCTGTTGATGGTGTAGTAATCATCAGTTTGTGGATTTGTCTCCAACTGCTAGTATATCAATCTCACTCTGTCCCCTTTTGAGAATCCCTCAGTTGGTATCTTCTTGTTCTTCCACCCTTTTGGATCTTTTTTCTTACTCTTCTTTCCTTTCTTCACTTGTCCCTCTTCCTTTGCAGCATGTTTTATGTCAGGAACCTCCTTCTCCATAATTAAGTCTTCAACCCCTTCCTGCCTTCTTTTCTCAGCCTTTACATGTTCTTTACCCTCTTTTTCTTCTCCACTGTCCATCTCTTGCTTTGCAGATGAGCTATTGATCTCTTCATTGGATTTTTCTTTCTAGTGTATATCTTCCTCTTTAACCTTCATGCAGCTTTTTTCTTTATCAGTAGGCTGCATTTCTTGGAAGACATTCAAAGTGATCTTCTCATTATTTTCTCTTAGAGTTAATTTTCCTTGTTCCACATCAATAATGGCCCTTGTTGTGGCCAGGAAAGGTCTTCCTAATATCAGAGAGTCATTCTCCTCTTCTCCTAAGTCTAGGATTACAAAATCTGTAGGAAAGATGAATTTTCCCACTCTAACCAAGAGATTTTCAATCACCCCTTTAGGAATTACCAAAGATCTATCCACTAGCTCTAATGATATTTGTGTAGGCTTTACTTCTTCTATGGCTAGCCTCCTCATGATAGACAGAGGCATGAGGTTGATACTAGAGCCCAAATCACACAGTGCTTTGTCAATGGCTGTGTTACCAATGGTACAAGGCAAGTAGAAACTCCCAGGGTCTTTGAGCTTTGGTGGAATGCCTTCTTGGACCAATGTACTGCATTTCTATGTCAGGATCACCGTCTCTTTCTCATTCTAACTCCTTTTCTTGTTGATGAGCTCTTTGAGGAATTTTTCATATAAAGGCATTTGTTCTAGAGCTTCAGCAAGTGGGATGTTGATCACCAGCTTCTTAAACACTTCCAGGAACTTAGGGAACTATTGGTCTCTTAGCTCTTTGTTAAACCTTTGGGGATATGGAATGGAAGGAGTATATGTCTTCACCATTGTCCTTTGTTCTTGTGACTGTTCATCCATGACCTCCTTTCCTTTCTTTGAAGCTTGTGACTCCTCTTTCTCCTTAAGCTTCTCTTGGTTCTCTTCTTCAACTGTCACCGGCTCTTTGCTGCTGCTGGCCTTGTCATCCTCTATTGGCTTCTTGTTGGTTTCTTTCTCAGCTGGCCTCTTGTCATTTACCAAGGTTCTTCCACTCCTTAGTTGAATGGCTTTGCATTCTTCCTTGGGGTTGGGAATGGTGTCACTTGGAAATGCATTGGTTGGCCTCTCAGTCACTGCTTGCTTTGATAATTGGCCAATCTGCCTTTCCAAGTTCCTCATTGAAGCTTCATGGTTCTTGCTGGCCAATTCTTGGTGCTTCATCATCTTCTCCATCAATATTTTCAAGTTGGAGATCCTTTGAGATTCCTGAAGTGGTTGTGGTTAATTATGGGATGTTGAGGATGAATGATAGTTGCTTTGGTTAGTGGATGAAATATTGGGTGGATAGTAGTTGGATTAGGGTTGATTATTTTGTGGTTTTCTGTATAGATTTTGGTTAGTGTTTTGATGGTTTTGATGGTTTGTGTTTCTGGAATTATTTGGTTTTGAATTTCTTTGCCAAGGTTGCGGGTTTTGGTTTTCTCCCCATTTCAGATTGGGGTGATTTCTCCAAGATGAATTGTAGGTGTCTCCATGGAAGTCATTTGATCCAGAACTCTGATTATGCATGTATTGCACTTGTTTAGGCTGTTGCTCCTCATAATTTTCCTCTTGCTGTCCCCAAACCACAGATGGTTGGTTGGTTGTGCTCACTGCTGCAAGTTGCAATCCATCTATCCTCTTTGATATTGTTTCAATTTGTTGTTGGAGTTGCTGGTGCATGAGCTTGTTCTGAGCCAGTATAGTGTCAACTTCTTCAAGCTCAAATACTCCCTTCTTTGGAGCTGCTTGCCTCTCAGAATAATAAAAATACTCATTGTTGGCCACCATGTTGATGAGATCATGTGCCTCTTGAGCAGTCTTCATCATTTGCAAAGATCCTCCTGAGGAATAATCCAAAGCTTTCCTTAAAGGTAAGGATAAGCCTTCATAGAAATTCTGCAGCTCAACCCATTCACTGAACATTCCCTCTGGACATCTTCTAATCAGAGCCTTGTACCTCTCCCAAGTCTCATATAATAACTCTCCTTCTTGCTGTCTGAAAGTTTGCACATCAGTTTTTAATTTGATGACTCTTTGAGGTGGATAGAATTTGGCTAAGAATTTGCTAACCAAATCATCCCAGCTGGTAATGCTTTCCTTAGGGAAGGTTTCCAGCCAATGTGTGGCTTTATCTCTCAGCAAAAATGGGAATAAAAGAAGTTTATAGATATCAGGATTGACTCCATTTATTTTGATAGTGTCACAAATTCTCAAGAATACAAATAGATGCTGGTTTGGATCCTCAGAAGCACTTCCTCCATATTGACAGTTGTTTTAAACCAGGGTGATCAATTGAGGCTTGAGTTCAAAGTTTTTGGTGTTGATATTGGGGGTTAGGATGCTACTCCCACAATGCTTTGGGTTGGGAATAGTATATGAGGCTAGAACTCTTCTTTGAGGTTGATCGTGGTTATTGGCCACACCCTTAGTGTGATCTGGAATGTTATCATCCATTGCTTGCTCTTCCTACTCTAATTCCTCTTCACCGATAACTTCTTTCCCTCTGGCTTCTCTTCTCAATCTTCGAAGGGTTCTCTCGTCCAAGTTAAGAGATGTGGATTCACCTCTTCTTCCTCCTGACATAAACACAAAACCAGAAAACAAGATGCAACACTCTACTGCTAGAGTGAGTTAGTGTTAGCTTAAGCAAAAATTCAAACAGTTAGTGTGCTTAGTAAAAAGAAAAAGAAAATGCTTAATCTAGACTATCACCTTACTTAATCATTGTCAATCTAAATCAATCCCCAGCAACGACGCCAAAAACTTGATGGCGTGAAAATCAGATTCCACACCAAAACTCACTAGCAAGTGAACCGGATCGCATTAAGTAGTAATTACTCACAAGAGTGAGGTCGATCCCACATGGATTGATGGATTGAGAAATTTTAGTTAGGTGATGAATTTAGTTAAGCGAACAGTTGATGATTTGAGTGATTTTGATTAACAGAAGCTAAATTACAAGTAAATAGAAGAACAGAATATAAATTGAGCAGAAAAATAGAGTGCAGAAGATAAATTGACTGAATTTAAAGATGCATAAAGATTAAATTACATGAAACTTAGAGTGCAAGAAAGTAAATGAACTGAAACTTAAATTGCAAGAAAGGTAAATAGCTGAAATTTAAAGTGAAAGAAATGTAAATTTACTGAATCTAAATTGCTGAGAAATGTAAATTGTTTGAAGAGTAAAAGGATTTGGATGCTGGGATTTGGAATTGAACAAGAAATTGCAAATTAAAGTAAATCAGAGAGCTATGAGATGCAAGAATTCAAATCTAGATCTCAGTAGCAAGAACAGAAATGTAAACTTGATTGAAAAAACAAATTAGCAAGAAAACTTAAAACAATTGTGAAATTCTAAAAGAGAAATTGAAGATCGAAGAAGAATAATGAGATTAGCAATCAGATCTAGATCTCAATTACTCCCTTGATCAAATAGAAAAGAAATTGCAGAAGAAAATGAAGATAAAAATAGAAGAGAGGATTAAGATCCAATCCTTAAATCAATTGAGAAGAGAAGTGAAAGATGATTTTCAGAATTAGAATCAATGGAGCTCTTCAATCTCAATTCAAGATCCAAAACAGAAAAGTAGAAATTGCAGAAGAATGAAAATGAAAACAGAAAGAAAAACGCATATCTAAATTCCCCAAATCCCAAATTCAAAACAATTGAAAATTAAAAGTGAAAAACTAAAATGAGCTAAAGGTAAAACTAAAAATTCAGCCAAAGGTCCTTTTCAAATCAAATTAACTCCTATATATACACTTTCTATTTTGGTCTTCAAAGCTTGGAGTGGGCTTTTCAAAGTTGGCCTTTAATGAGAAATGGGTTTGAAGAAGGATGGGTCCGATTTGGCTTTGGTTCAATTGAAGTGGAGGCATGGGTCCGGTTTGGCTTTGGTTAAAGTTGGTTTGGTGTGTGGGAACCTCCCAGGGAAGTGCTCCGCTTGATTTTTTTAGCATAGCAATCTATCTTGGCCTTGTCAAATTGGTGTGCCTCCTCTCTAGCCATAGCGCTCACATTTTGAGCGCTCTGCTCACTCTTTGAGCGCTATACTTTTGGTTTGCTTGTTGTGCCTTGTTTCCCTAGCCAAAGGGTCACGAAAAAGTGAAGAGAATGGAGCGCTACGCTCAAAGTTTTGAGCACTCCCTCCTTGTCCAGCCTTGTGCATACTTGCTTGGCTTGGACGCACGAAAGAGTGAACAAAAGAGAGCGCTACGCTCACATTTTTTAGTGCCATTCTTGGTCCGTGCTTGGTTCCCCTCTTCGAACCTTGGCCAGCGCATTGTGCTTCCTTGTTTTGCTTGGCCTTGTGCCTTGCTTCCTTGCCAAGAAGGCACGAAAAAGGGAAGAAGATGGAGCGCTACGCTCAAAGTTTTGAGCACTACCCCTAGCCCTTGGTGTGTGCTTTGTGTGAGCTCTCCTCCCTGGGCTTGTTGCTTCACGCAAAAGTGAACAAAAGAGATCGCTATGCTTGAGTTTTTGAGTGCTACTCCTTGTGTTTTTGATGCGCCACGCTCTATGTTCATGAGCCACGCTTTTCAAAGCATGGCCTAAGGTCCAAAGCATGCCCAAACTTCAAAAGTATGCCAAAATTTTCTCTTTCCACCATTTCTTCACCTACAAGCAACCAAACAACTAATCAAAGCTCCACCAAAATCACTAGATCTTTGCATTGTTTATAAAATTAATTAATTCTAGCATAAAACCTATGATTTTGTGCAGGATACATGGTGTTGGATTGTTTCAAGATAACCATGAAAATCAACTCTAATTACTTACTTGAGGTGCAAGAAAGTGCATAAAACCTAATAAAACTAGTGAAAAATGCTTGTAAAACTAGTATAAGATGACTTGTCATCAGAAAGAATTTTAGAAAGTAGGAGAATTTTTGAAAACAGAGAAAAATCATGTTTCAGCAAAATAGGGGTCTCACGTACGTAAGCCCCTGCCTCGCGTACACATGCTGTTGAAAAAGGGTGGTCGCGTACGCAACCCCCTGCTCGCGTACGCGAGATGCCTAACCTGAATGGGATGCTCGCGTCGCGTGTTAAAGTTTGCATACGCAAATGTTGCATTTTTGATAGTTCACGTATCCATCAAGTGCCTTGCGTACGTGAGATGTCCAACCCAAATGGTTTGGTCGCGTCGTATGCACTGTGTCGTGTACGCGACTCTCACCAGACTCAAAAAAATTTCAAAGTTGCAGAATTCAGTTTTTGGCACCAAACTTCAAATAGTCATAACTTCCTCTACAGAAATCCATTTTCATCAAACTTTATATCAATATAAAGATCTTTAAATAAACTTTTATTTAAAATAAATTTTAATAATTTTTGAAAACTGAGGCTTAAATTATGATCCGTCAAAATTCACTAAAAAATTGGTTTTTACCAAAAGTTAACAAGGTTTTCAACTTCCAAAATTCACAACCAAGACCAAATATCCTACATCTAAAATAGTTCCAATAGGCCTAGATGATGTCTATATACCTTCCAATTTATTCCATAACCTATTGACATGCAATTCCAATAATTTCATCCAAAAATACTCATTTACCTTCCTCCAATTCACAATTAATCCACACAATGCATTATATCACCATTTCCAATATTCATTAATATCAATAAGCTTCACAACCATTAACAACACTCAAAATCATCAATTTCAACCTCTATTTCAACAATCAACAACATCTTCAAAGTTCAACATCATAATTCATCATAATCAACAACACCATCATACATTATGAAATTCAACAATTTCCAGTAATTAATTCAATCCTATCCTAGAGTTCACTAGCCTAAGTGTCTAGAAATATTATATATTACATAGAGAAAACCAAAACCATATCTTGGCCAATTTCCAATATGCACCAATCACCGAAACTGAGCCCAAACTAAGCCCCCAATCACCAACAATTAATCCAAAGCTCCAAAAATTCACAACTCAAGCTAGACATACATAATATATTACCAATCAATACCTAGGATTCATCAAAATCATAATTTACAAGGTAAATATTTTCCTTAACTTCTCCGATGATGTTTGGGGCATAAACCACCAATATCCCAACCTTAAGTACCACCTAACCAATCAAAAATAAAAATTCACTTAAAACCAACACCCACATTTTCAAATTTCTTAGGGCTGCAGGAAGGAGAGAAAATCTCAAAATCTTACCTACAAAAGTTAGATGAAACTAACGGGCTCGGCGAGAGTTTCACGTAGCCACTGATGGCACGCGAATCGAAGCACTGTAACTCAAGTTATGGCCATTGGAAGTGGAAGATAAATAGTATTTTCTCTTCTCCTCTCTTCTCACTTGCAGCTGCTGTTGGGTTTATGTTATGAGGTGGGAAGTGGCTGAAATGGGCTCATTTAAGTGTATTTATATGTTGGGCTTGAGCCCAGCTTAGGCCCAGTGTAAGAACTGGCTTAACTGCTTTAATAAAATAATAATTTAATTGCCCGAAATAGGCTTGAAAATATAGAAATAATAGTTTAAAAATAAAAAGGTAAAATTTGATTTCAATGAATTTTTCTGAGTTGGAAAATGTATTGGTTGCGAAAAATTTTTGCAAAAATGTGTACCGGTGTTTAAGCCGGCAATACTGGCTCTAGACTGTCTAGTACCGTGTTTTAAGAAAATAAGTTTTAAAAAATTGAATTTATTATTTTGAAAGGATAAAAATAAGTTGAAATTGAAAACCGGGTGCTAATTCTAAAGGTATTGGCCCAAAGTGGGCCAAACGGACCTAAACCGCTAACGGGTTGGACCGAGCCTAATTTGGGCCCAAACCCAACATATATATATATATATATATATATATATATATATATATATATATATATATATATATATATATATATATATATATATATATATATAAAGAAGCATTCAGCCTCATTTTTCAGAAAAGAGGGAGAGAGGGACGGTGAGAAGAGA
The DNA here is from genome assembly GCF_059453495.1 of Arachis ipaensis. Taxonomy (NCBI): domain Eukaryota; kingdom Viridiplantae; phylum Streptophyta; class Magnoliopsida; order Fabales; family Fabaceae; genus Arachis; species Arachis ipaensis. The sequence continues at coordinate 53,110,877 of NC_142436.1, forward strand.
GAAGAGATGGGGTTTGGGGTTTCACTATTCACCCAAACCTTGTTTTGATCATAAATTGAGTTACCGAGCTCTAATTTATGAGCCATTTTCGGCCACGCATCGCTCTCACCGAGCCCGTTATTTCTAGCTAAATTTTGTAGGTAATATCTCTAAAATCACGCTCCAGTTTCCAGCCCTAGCATTTTTTGCGTTTTTGGGTTTGGTTTTTGAATAGATTTTGTGATTTTGTTTGTTTAGGGGTGATCTAGCATTGCATTATGGTTGGGTTTTGCCCCTAATCTCGTTGGGTAAGGTAAGGTTTTACTAAACCCTTGTGTTTAGTTATTTTTGTGAACCCTAGGTTTGATGTTTGTATGTTATGTGATGTTAGATTGAGTTTTGGTGTTTGTTGGAGTTAGTTTGAGGCTTTGGATTGAACTTGGTGGCTTCGTTTTGGTGTTTTGTACATTTTGGGAATTGGCCAAGGTATGGTTTGTTTCCTTTATGTAATATGTAATATTTCTGGACAATTAGGCCAGTTGACCCTAAGATAGGATTGATGATGAAGAGGATGATATAGAGTGTGGTAACGTGTGATATATGCATTTTGATAATTAAATGATGAGTAATAGTGTTGTTTATGATTATAATGATTTTGATGAATTATGATGGTTATTATTGATGGTTGATGTTTAATGATGATGAAAACTTGTAGTGTGTAGTGGTGGTGTTGTTGTATGATGAGGAGTATGAGGTTTGGTAACATATTGAGGAGTTTTTGGATTGAGAATGAATTGAGTGATTAGGTGTGAAAATGTTTGGGGTATGATCGAGGAATAATGGTAAATATGTGGTAGTATTTTGGTAATGAATTATGGTTGTAAATGTTTTGGTTTGATTTTGAGTTTTGGAAAAATAGAGAACCCTCTGAAATTTGGTAAAAACCTATTTTTGATGAACATTGGCAAATTATAACTTGTGCCTTGATTTTCAAAATTGATTGGGTATTATTTTAAATTAAAGATAGTTTTAAGACCTTTAAATTGATATAAAGTTTGTAGAAAACGGAGTTTTGTAGAGGAAGTTATGATCGTTTAAAATTTAGCGTTTAAAAATTAAAATTCTGTAGCATTTAATTTCTGGGTCTGATGCAGCATACGTACGTGACCACCTGCACGCGACACGACCAACCCTTTCGGGTTTGCTATCTCGTGTACATGAGCAAGGTGCATGCGTATGCGAGCAAAGGAAAATGCACCCACACGCGTACGCGTGACCTTTCCATATTGCACTCCCACACGTACGCGTGGCTTATGCATACGCGTGACCCCTGCTTTGCTGAAAATGTGTTTTTCTTCCTTTTTAAGGATTCTCTAGCTTTCCAAACTTCTTTAAATTTTCCTTAAGACTAGTGGATAGTAATTAGGCCCTAAGACTAGTATAGAGGGGTTTACGTTTGAGATTAATAGATTTATATATGGGTTTTAGAAGACGATGGCTTAGGCTTTGAAAGGTTTGGGGATGAGAGTAATGAATGTGGTATGGTGAGGTATTTCTTTGACAAGACTTCGAGATTTAGAATGATGAAGTCGTATTTGAGGAACTATAATGGATTATGAGAGGGGAACTTGAAAATGAATGACTATGGTTAATAGAATGAGTATGAACGGAGGTGTGCTATGAGCAGTGGCCTCTGAGATTGATTATGTGATTGTGACATGCATTGTTCTCCGTCGTAGTGACTCTGGTAGTCTCCCGCCTATGTTCAGATGTGAAGGCTGTGGCAGTCTCCCACTCACGCGACATGCATTGATTTGAAAAGTCGCTATGAGCCTTTGGCAAGGGCTGTGGCAGTCTCCCGCTTGTATGAGGTAACAGTGCCGGCGTAGAGGCTGAGGCAGTCTCCCGCCTACGTTCAGATGTGAGGGTTGTGGCAGTCTCTCGCTCATATAAACTTTCTACTGCCAGATGAATTCGGGCATTATAACCCGAAAGAGTGTGCCGGGCACTATAACTCGCGGGGCGCAAGATAAGGTAATAGTGAGTAGGGCACTATAACCCTGGTCGTACCAGAAAGGCAACATCCAGGGGATGTGTCAGGTTGGAATTTTGAACCAACAAGTGATATCACGAGCCAAATAGGATAGACATTCATCATATGCATCTTCTATATGCTTGCTTGCTTTGATTACTTGAGTTATGCCTATTTGAATAACATGCCTAAATGCTAGTTGAATTACTTGTTGTATATGTATATTACTTGTGTTTTACTTGGTTGCATTAAATGTGTTTTACTGACGTTGAGGAGGATAGGGAGGTGGTGGTGATGGGATTGCACAGAGGTTAGGTTAACGAAGGATGTGGGATATAGCGGTGTGACTAGTATTAGTTAGAAATCCCCTAAGTTTAGATAACCCTGTTATGGTTTATGGTTTAATTTATTTATTTTTGTTAAGCTTGAATATCTATATCGGTATGAAGTTCTAGGATTGCCTTTGGCGTCCCGGAACCTTACATCTTATATATTGGGCATTGTTACCATACTGAGAATCTCCGGTTTTCATACTATATATTATTGTTGCTTTTCAGATGCACGTCGCAACCCACCTCGGTGAGTTAATATGGTGACAGAGCGGAGGATGGTCTTTCATTTGCCTTATTTTACTTTACTTTTGTTATAGTATTCTCTCATCTCTTTATTTTAAACTTTATGGCCTTAGAGGCTTGATTTGAGTGATAAGTTGTACAAGCTGTTTTAAACTTCCAAAACTCTGTTGTGTTCAGTTTGACTAGCCGACCTAAACTCCGCAGGTTGTGACTAATCCTCTTTTTGGTATTTCATACTTATATAAAAATATTATTAATTCAATTATTATCTTGTGTATCCTGGAGCTATCTACAAAGTTTTATATATATTATGTTTTGATCTGTCCGTGCCTACGCGTTTAGTTATCGGGTGTGAACGCTACGCATTTTGTAATTCCGCTTTATGCGACTTTGAGCTCTACTCCTTCATCGGGCTTCTAGAATTATTATCTCTTTCTATATATATTATTGTATAAGCCTTAGACTTATCGTGACCTCTAATTAACCTTTGCTTTACGGCATGAGGTAAGGCTAAGGATAATTGGGGTGTTACACCCGGTCCATCCCGTTAGCGTTTTTGGCCCGTTTGGTCTAATTTCGGGCCAAACCTTTAAAATTAGTGCCCAGTTTTCAACTTTAATTATTTTTCTAAGTTTTTCAACAATTTTTTTACTGCTCTAATACAGTACCGGACAGATTTAAACCGGTACTGCCAATTAATTTACCGGTTCGTGTTCTTGTGCGGTTTTTCGCAGAAAATTATATTCTCCAACTCAGAAAAATCTATTGAGTCCAAATATCATATTTATATTTTCTAATTAATATTCTATATTTTTGAAACCTATTTTGTTCAATTAATTTATTATTATTTTATGTTAATTAATCGTTAATTATTTCTGGTTCTTACACCTATAACATTTTTAAAAATGACCGATATCATTGGTTATTTTTTATTTTTCTACGAACATTTTAAACCTCAGATCAAATGACTTAATATATTTAATATACAACCTCAAACAAACAACCAATATCTCATGAAAATACCTGTTTACTATCTCTTTAGAGTGTTGAAACATTTTTTTTTGTATAATCTTATTATCTATTTCATGACAAACCGTGATTAAGAACATTGCAACCGTCTCCTAAACTCCCATATGCTTTGTGTAGTTTAGGCCATATTTAACCAATTCAACACAAAATTGAAAAAAAAGATTTATTCATCCGAAACATTTCATAACAACAAATGTCATGGCCATATGCCCATATAGAATTTCTTTCATCCATGAATGACTTGTTTATTCACTAGTTCTACATAATTCTTTATATAAATAATTGACTGCATATTGACCAATCAATGCTATAATATTGTCAATATCATCTATATATTCTTCTATAATCAAAAGTAATTTTGATTCTTCATTTTATTCTTTTCTAGTATTTTCAAAAAAATGTTATATGTTCATTCCAAATTAATTAACTCTTATTAAGTCCTACATAAAAACAAAAATAATTTTTTATAAACATAACAATATAAAGTAAAGAATAAATAATATATAATAAGAACAATAATTAAGTATGATAAATAATATCTTATAAGACAATAATACATAAACATCATACAAATTTTTTCTGTTGTTTTAACTTAGCATAACAAGAAATTTATGGCCAAATATTAAAACAGAGTACAATAATAAGTTAATTAGTTTTACATGAATAATAGTGATCTATAAGTTATACATTTAAGCCAATCCAACCATCTTTGCTCATATTTTTTTAAGGACAATTTTTTTAACAGGCTTAAACATCATTAGGTGACAACAATGATTATGAAAATCGAGATCACTAATAATAGTTTTTATCTTTTGAATCTTAGCCATTATTTTTTTTTAATAGATACAGCAGGTACTACAAATGTAGACACAATGATTAAGCATAATTTATATGCAAAAGCAATTCTACTTATTGCATCTACAATTTATTTTGGGACAAGGGCTTTAAATTTTTTTTTTTGTTATTTCAAAAATCACGTCTCTCTTTATTTTCTTAGTACTCTTCTGACTAATATTTTTTTTAGAAGAACTAAGATTTATGTGTTAAAATTCAATACTAACTCCCACATTAATACTTATACCTTCTTCACTGTCTCTAGAACTTTTTTCTATACCAATATAACCTTCCACAAAATATGGTTGATATCTATCACCATCTTTTCTATACCATTAGGTAACGTCTTAGGAGCCCAAACAAATTTTTCATTGGTGATAACATCCTTGAATAATATATGTTGGTAGAAAAATATAAAGCCAATAAAATCTTCTAATCAAAACTAGTATATATATAGTAGCTAATTTCATATAACTCCTTGGTTTTCACTTATTTAGTAGGTTAGTTCTTCTACTGTCATAATATAATAATATATAATGTTGTTGTATACAACAAGAAACACATAACTTACTAATTAAATTGCCTAACTAAAAGAAAATCAAGACTCTAAATCCATCCATTGAAACACACAAAAATTGTTACAAGTTCAAATAACAAAAAATCTAAAATATTGTCACAAGTCATAATCTCTGTTCTTTTCTTATCATAATATATATTGTCATCAACATTATATTCTTCTCAAATGGGTTCTTTATTATTTTTCTATTATTTTTTCTCTACACACATTGCATTCATCTTGTTTCTACTTTGCTTTGATAGGTTCTCTCGTTCCTTTTCTTTCTATAACCTTGATGTTATATATGCATTAAATAAGATTGTGAATGATGAGTTCTATACTTAGGCAAGTTTGATTTCAAATAAGAACGTATTTTTTTCAATTTCTACCAAAAAGTGAGAACAAATTAAAGCTATGCAAGCCATAAGAAGATGACATATTTCTTAGATTTTAAAATTCATAATTAAGCAACTGCAACTAATAACAGAAAAAAGAGAACACAAAATTACAACTTTAGAAATAGTTAAAAAATAGTTTTTTCATGTTTTTTTAAACATTCTATAACAAAATCATTCAATTCAACTATTAACGAAATCAGCAAGGCTGAATAAGACAGTATTAACAAAATTTTTAAATCCAGCAAGGTAACAACTCAAAAATAAATTGAACAAATAAAATTGTTCTATCTTCAACAGAATTATTCAATTCAACTATTAACAAAATTCCTAAGCCCAACAAGGCAGAAACTCAGAAATAAATTGAACAAGTAGAAATAAATTAAACCAGTAGCATGAGAGAGCTCGGGATGCTGTTGCTCGGCGAGGAGAAGCTGCTCGGTAACACTACTATGACGAAAATTCAAAATACAAATACCCTAAAATCAAAATCAAGATACCGTATAATTCCTTCGAAAATAGCCCATATCCTTATAAACCACATATAAGTTATTTGAATATATCTAAAAAATACATACAGTATCTTGATCTAGCTTATTAGGTATGATATATAAATCTGGATATACTCTCTTAATTTTTGTAAACTAATTAACTAAGACTATATAAGAACGTTTATAATTATTAATAAAATATGTATATGTGTAATGATGGTGGCGAAAATTAGCTGATTAAGAATTTATAATATAAGAACAGCATTGTAAGTACAGTTCTTAACCAGTAAAAATTCATTTATCAATTTAGAAAGGTTGTCACAAAAATTAGAATAAAACTACTGGGAGTATGAATCTCAGGTCGTCTCCCAACGAGTTGACAAAAGGGTGCTATCTTATTAATCAGGAGTTTTCCGAGAAATTTTGAGAGTTGGATGACAGAAGATAAATAATTGTAAATTATCGCAATAAAAATTAAAAGAGATTTATATATTCAAAAATAAAAAGCCTTGACTGGGGGAATGATTAATTGGAAGTTTTTTTCTTGTTGGAATTCTCTCAAGTGTAGTATAAAGAGGTTGTTGTTTTCACTTAGTTAACCCTTACTAAATAAAGGAAAGTCAAGTGATTGAGCTAACTCTTATTCGTAAATCCTAGTCCTCTCCCTTGGGAAGGTCTAGCATTAGTAAATAGAGAATTAGCCAACTTCCAATTTAACTAATCACTTGAGCATTCTAACTCTAGGGTCTCCATTTAATCAACCCCCAAGTCAAGTTGGGAGTCTACTCCATTGACATGAAAATTATTTGCACAGAATTAAAAAGGGAATAAAAGGAAGACATGATAGACAATAACTAAAAATCAATTAAAAGTAAAAGTAATCCTTTGTATTAATAAATTCTAAAAAAATCCAATTGTAACCCAGAACGAAGATTAAGGATATGGAAGAGTAAGGGAATAAGAAAACAAACTAGAATAATAACTTCAACGGAGGTAATGACTCTTCTCAATATCCAAAGCAAAGCATAAACTATAAATATGTGAATGTAAAAGAAAATCTAGAGGAAGAGTAATTTCTCTCTATGATTCCAATCTAAAAATCTAAAACTATGCTAATGAGAATGTGTGTTGAGTTTCTGCATGTCCCCTGGCTCTAGTCTGTGTTTCTGGGCCGAAAACTGGGTCAAAACTCGGCCCAAAATCGCCCCCAGCATTTTCTGTGATTTTTGCAGATCGCGCATGTTATGCGTACGCGTCAGTCACGTGTACACGTCGCTGGTCATCTTCGTGTTTCACACGTACGCGTCAGGCATGCGCACGCGTCGTCGTGCAAAACTCCAATCCACACGCACGCGTCAGGTACGCGCGCGCATCACTGTACAAATCTTCAAATCACGCGCACGCGTGATCCATGCGTGCGCGTCGATGCTCGCTGGTTATCTCCTTTATTTCTTGTGCTCCTTTCATTTTTGCAAGCTTCCTCTCAATCCTCAAAGCCATTCCTGTCCTATAAGGCTTGAAAACACTGAACACACAGATCACGACATCGAATGGTATAAAGAGGGATTAAAATAGACAAATTAAAGGCTTAGGAAGCAAGTTTTTCAACCATAAAACAAAACTAGGAAGGAATTGTTAAACCATGCAATTCGTATGAATAAGTGTACAAAGACTTGATGAAACCACTCAATTGAGCACAAGATAAATCATAAAATAGTGGTTTATCAAACTCCCCACACTTAAACATTAGCATGTCCTCATGCTAAGCTCAAGGAGATATAAAGAATAAATGGGGAAAAGTAAGACTCATGAAATGCAACCTATAAATGCAACTATATGCTAAGATGATTCTGTCTACTTGGTTAAAAGTAAATAAGTTCTTCCAGAAAAATATAAATCAGATATCACTAATTTAAATCATATAGTAAATACAAGTAGACTTGTAAGTAGACAGCTCATGAAAGCAGGGAACATAGAATTAAGCATTGAACCCTCACTGGTAGTGTATGTGCACTCTAATCACTCAAGTGTATAGGGTAATTACTCTACTCTTCTCTAGTCATGCTTTCTAAATTTTGTTCTTCACCTAACCAATCAACAAATATTTAATATATCAATGCAAACATCATGAGGTCTTTTCAAGGTTATAATGGGGCTAAAGTAAAGGTCAGGGTATATATATGGCTAAGTGAGCTATAAATTGAATCATTGACTAACCTAAGCTCTCACCTATACACACTCTATATACTTCTTAAATCATGCCTAGCTACCCAAAATTTCCATTTTTGCATCTCATACTCATGCATCAACTTTTCTTTTAATTTAGTATCACATATGCATTGATTTTTTTCATTAGCTTAACATTGGGGTAATTTTGTCCCCTTATTTATTTATTTATTTATTTGGATATTTTTGGATTTTTTTTAAATAGACATAACATGTCAATGCACATGGAATTTTAATTTTTCTGGTCTCACATGAGTAGTTACCCAAATTCCTAATATTTTATCATAACACATTCCCTATTAACCCATATTCCCACAGTTTCCCCATACTTAGTTGATACACAATCTCTATCTTAAGCTAATCAAAGATTCAATTGGGGTAGTCAATTATTTTTCCGCTTAAGGCTAGTGATGTGGTAAAATGTAGAATAAATGGGGATAAAAAAAGGTTCAAGGTGGCTAACAAAGGTAATTAAAAGGGTAGGCTATTTGGGATAAGTGAGCTAATAAAATAATGGCCTCAATCATATGCATGCATATAAACACACTAAACATTGGACATATAGAAAAAGAACAAAGTAAAGATTACAATTATAAACACACAAGAATAAAATATCATGGTTAGATAACGTAACTATACAATTAGGCTCAAAAATTTCCCTGGGTTGTGTGTTCTTAGCTATAATTCATGTTCCAATTTACAGTCTTCAAACAAGTTAATTTAAAAATATTTTAATTTAAATTAGTGAAATATTATAAAATAAAGTCTTGAAAAGAAATTTATTACTTTAGCCAAGCAAACATACATGCAAACAATTATTATTATGCAATCTATTCTATCTAACAAAAGAAAAATAACCTATTGGTGTTAAGAAAAAGAGATTACCTCCGAAAGTCAGGTACTGAGCGACCTCTCCACACTTAAAGCTTGGCACCATCCTCGGTGCCATCAGTTAGGAACTAAGGGGGGCTTGTAACAGCATCTCCACTATTGGGATTGTCATGGCTCTCAGTGCTGGTAGGTGAGGTGGAGTCCGGAGTGTCTAATTCTTCTTCAGGTGGATGGTTGCCAACAATCAGCTCCTTGAGGTATGTAAATTGGCGATTATTACGGCGCTCCATTTGCTTTGTCTGTCGGTCAAGCCGGTCCAACCTCTGAAGTATTTGTAAGAGCAACTGATTTGTTGAAGGTGCTTGTGATGTGGAAGGAGAAGGAATATCTCCGGCCGGGTCTGTGGTCCGACTGGTAGTGACTGTTGGAGGTCTGATGTACTTCCTGTTGGGGACAATCTGATCATCCCGTGGAAGTGTGGTCTTGGTGTCCCCAGCTATGTAGGAGACTCCGGCTGCCAAGACTAGATCTGAAACCAAGGCGGGAAAGGGTAGGTTGCCAGCAATCTGGACGTGTCCCAGAGCGTGCCGGAGGTGTCTTGGTAAGTTGAGAGGCTGGTCTGTAAGGATACACCAGAGGAGAACAGCCATATCTGTAGTGAAGAAGGACTCGTGCGTGCTCGGAAAGACGTAGTGGGACATAATCTATACCCACACTCGAGCCTCCAAGGTAAGTGCTGAAGCCAATATTCCCTTAGATCGGGATCGATGGTATCCATATATCCATCTGCTGCCAGGTTGTGTGATAACTCTGAGGACGGCGTCCCAGTCAAAATGGTATATCTGGCATTTGAAAAAGGCTTCTTGGTATGCGTCCAATCCATCTGGAGCAGGGGGGAGATCTAAAGCTCACTGAATGGTCTCTTCGGAAATAGGGACTTACTTCTGACGGACATAGACAGACTACAGGGTTGGCATGTGAAAATTAGAGTAGAATTCAATTACCCATAAAAGGTTAACCTACCGTGGCTGTCTCCGTAAGAATCCTCATTGTCTGTGCTCAATGCGGGGCTCTACAAACTCAACAATGTGGGTAGGGAGGATGAGTAGGTGCTCATTGTTATAGTTCTGCTCAGCCAGGATGGGGAACATCTACTCACAGTAGCGGTTAGTGAACCACGTAGCGTCCTTTGCTAGAAAGGATTTCTCTGTTTCATCGACCTTGATGATCCTCTTGACTCTTTTTGTGGATGTCTTGACTGATGTTGAGGATGGTTCTGCAGCTAACGCTCTTTTTGTTCCTCTCCTTGCCTGTGGTTTGGGAGCAGCTTTCTCTTTACTCTTCTTGGTGGCCATCCTGAAAAAGGAAAAGGAAAGTAACATGTAAAGCCAAGGGTTAAAGTAAGGAGGAGGACAGTACAAGTGATAATCAATGACAAGGTAAAGAAGGATGTCGTTAACACATGGTCGCGACTACATGTGATCAGGACATCAATGGAAATATAGCATGATAAATTAAGACAATTAGATGCAAGATGTTTATTGGCATGCTCGCAAAGGCATGAGTAGCATAGATCAAGCATTAATTTCTTAATTTTATTATCAAATGTAACAAACTAACCATCACGTTTGTATTGATAATTATATTTAATTAATAAAATATTGAAAGAGTTTTGTGAAAAACAGGCATTAGAGTAGAAGGATAGAAGAATTAAAAATGCACAATGCCATACGGGCTTTTTCACAAACACTTAGTATACATGGTAAATATGTTATTGAAAGTATTAAATTTGAACATGCAAGTGGTGCACGAATTGTGAATCACACTTTTCACAACGCGTACCACTAACCAGCAAGTGCACTGGGTCGTCCAAGTAATACCCTACGTGAGTAAGGGTCGAATCCCACGGAGATTGTTGGTTTGAAGCAATCTATGGTTATCTTGTAAATCTTAGTCAGGAAGTCAATTATGTTTATTAGTTGAATTGTGAATAACCAAGAGAGCATAAATTAAAGGTTACTTGTTGTGTAGTAATGGAGAATATGTTGGAGTTTTGGAGATGCTTTGTCTTCTGAATCTCTGCTTTCCTCTGTCTTCTGATTCACACACGCACGTCCTCCTATGGCAAGCTGTGTGTTGGTGGATCACCGTTGTCAATGGCTACCTTCAATCCTTCCAGTGAAAACTACGCTCACGCGCTCTGTCACAGCACGGCTAATCACCGGTTGGTTCTCGATCCGGTTGGAATAGGATTTACTATCCTTTTGCGTCTGTCACTAACGCCCAGCCTTCAGGAGTTTGAAGCTCGTCACAGTCGTTCAATCCTTGAATCCTACTCGGAATACCACAGACAAGGTTTAGACTTTCCGGATTCTCATGAATGCCGCCATCAGTTCTAGCTTATACCACAGAGATTCTGATTAAGAGATCTCAGAGATACTCATTCAATCGGATATAGAACGGAGGTGGTTGTCAGGCACACGTTCATGGTTTGAGGAAGGTGATGAATGTCACAGATCATCACCTTCATCACAGTTAAGCGCGAATGAACATCTTAGATAGGAACAAGCGTGTTTGAATGGAAAACAGAAATACTTGCATTAATTCATCGAGACACAGCAGAGCTCCTCACCCCCAACAATGGGGTTTAGAGACTCATGCCGTCAGAGAATACAAGGGTTTGATCTAAAATGTCATCCGATACCAAATAAGTCTCTAAAAGTTGTTTAAATACTAAACTAGTAGCCTAGGGTTACAAAATATGAGTAAACTATGATGGATGATGCAGAGATCCACTTCTGGGGCCCACTAGGTGTGTGCTGGGCTGAGAATTAAGCAATCCATGTGCAGAGGCCATTTGTGGAGTTGAACGCCAGTTTTTGTGCCAGTTTGGGCGTTCAACTCCAGCTTTTGATCCTTTTCTGGCGCTGGACGCCAGAATTGGGCAGAGAACTGGCGTAGAATGCCAGTTTACGTCGTCTATCCTTGTGCAAAGTATGGACTATTATATATTTCTGGAAAGCCCTGGATGTCTACTTTCTAACGCAATTGGAAGCATGCCATTTCGAGTTCTGTAGCTCCAGAAAATCCACTTTGAGTGCAGGGAGGTCAGAATCCAACAGCATCAGCAGTCCTTTTTCAGCCTGAATCAGATTTTTGCTCAGCTCCTTCAATTTCAGCCAGAAAAATACCTGAAATTACAGAAAAACACATAACTCATAGTAAAGTCCAGAAATATAAATTTTTCCTAAAAACTAATGAAAATAGACTAAAAACTAACTAGAACATACCCAAAACTATATGAAATTAACCCCAAAAAGCGTATAAAATATCCGCTCATCACAACACCAAACTTAAACTGTTGCTTGTCCTCAAGCAACTAGACAAATAAAATAGAAGACTAATAGGTTGAGAAGCAATAATATCTCAGAGTTTTTGAGTGAAGCTCAGATTCTAATTAGATGAGCGGGACTAGTAGCTTTTTGCTTCTGAACAGTTTTGGCATCTCACTTTATCCATTGAAGCTCAGAGTGATTGACATCTATAGGAACTCAGAATTCAGATAGTGTTATTGATTCTCTTAGTTCAGTGTGATGATTCTTGAACACAGCTTTTTTATGAGTCTTGGCCGTGGCCCTAAGCACTTTGTTTTCCAGTATTACCACCGGATACATAAATGCCACAGACACATAACTGGGTGAACCTTTTCAGATTGTGACTCAGCTTTGCTAAAGTCCCCAATTAGAGGTGTCCAGAGTTCTTAAGCACACTCTTCTTTTTGCCTTGGACCTTGACTTTAACCGCTCAGTCTCAAGTTTTCACTTGACACCTACACGCCACAAGCACATGGTTAGGGACAGCTTGGTTTAGCCGCTTAGACCAGGATTTTATTCCTTTAGGCCCTCCTATCCACTGATGCTCAAAGCCTTGGGATCCTTTTTATTTGCCCTTGCCTTTTGGTTTTAAGGGTTATTGGCTTTTTGCTCTTGCCTCTTGGTTTTAAGAGCTTTTGGCTTTTTCTGCTTGCTTTTTCTTGTTCTTTCTATTTATTTATTTTTTTTTCGTCTATATATTTTTTTTCTGCAAGCTTTGTCCTCTACTGCTTTTTCTTGCTTCAAGAATCATTTTTATGATTTTTCAGATTATCAATAACATGTCTCATGTTCATCATTCTTTCAAGAGCCAACATATTTAACAGTCTTAAACAACAAATTCAAAAGACATAAGCACTGTTCAAGCATTCATTCAGAAGACAGAAAGCATTGCCACCACATGTTACTAATTAGAATTTTTCTTATTAAAAACTCAAAATTTTATTGCCTCTTATTCAAAAGATCTACTATTTTATTCATGTTTGCTGATGATGAGAAAAATAGACTATAACTTAATTGGGGATAAAATCAAACTAGACACTAATTACTACTAATGATCATGTAATGAAGACACAAACATAGATAAGCACTTAACATAGAGAAAACGAAAAACAGAGAAAGTAAGAACAAGGAACGAGTCCACCTTAGTGATGATGGCATTTCCTTCTTGAGGCACCAATGATGTTCTTGAGCTCTTTTATGTCTCTTCCTTGCCTTTGTGGCTTGATTCCTAGTGATTTTTGGTATTTCTATCCTCAGTTGCTTCCAATAATTATCTGGAGGGAAGTGCATCCCCTGAGGTATCTCTTGATTTACAGCCACATGTTCTACCACTGAGCTATAGATCCTTCACATAATTGTTTTACCACACCAAACTTAGAATGTTGCTCGCCCTCGAGCAAAAGAAGAGGGAATAGATGAAGAAGAAGATGTGAGAAAAAAAACTAGGATTATGAGGAGGGAAGGTGGGGATCCTGTGGGGTCCACAGATCTTGAAATGATCCTGCGAGGTCCACAGATCTTGAGGTGTCAAGTCATTTACATCCCTGCACCAATTTGGGCATGCAAAATGCCCTTGCACACAACTCTGGGCGTTCAGTGCCAGGTTGGTGCCCATTTTGGGCGTTCAACGCCCATTTACTAGCCATTTCTGGCGTTGAACGCCAGAACCATGCTTGTTCTGGGCGTTCAGCACCAGGATGTTGCCCATTTTGGGCGTTCAGCGCCTGAACCATGCTCTATTCTGGCGTTGAACGCCAGACAGGTGCTTCCTCCAGGGTGTGAATTTTCTTCTACTGTTTTTGATTCCGTTTTCAATTTTTAATATTTATTTTGTGACTCCACATGATCATGAACCTAATAAAATATGAAAAACCATGAAAATAAATAAAAATTGGGTTGCCTCCCAACAAGCGCTTCTTTAATGTCCTTAGCTGGACTTTGCTGAGCTTTTAATCTAGCTTCAGCCTTGAGCATTCTTGCTCAATGTTGCCTTCAAGATAATGCTTGATTCTCTGTCCATTGACAATGAACTTCTTATCAGAATCAATATCTTGAAGCTCCACATAACCATATGGTGATACACTTGTAATCACGTATGGTCCCCTCCACCGGGATTTCAGTTTCCCGGGGAATAGCCTGAGTCTAGAGTTAAACAACAGAACCTTCTGTCCTGGTTCAAAGATTCTAGATGACAGCTTTCTGTCATGCCACTTTTTTTATTTTTCTTTATATAGCTTGGCATTTTCGAAAGCTGTGAATCTGAACTCCTCTAGCTCATTTAGCTGGAGCAATCTTTTTTCTCCTGCTAATTTGGCATCAAAGTTTAGGAATCTGGTTGCCCAGTAGGCCTTATGTTCCAGTTCCACGGGTAGGTGACATGCCTTACCATACACCAGTTGGTATGGAGAGGTCCCTATAGGGGTCTTGAATGCTGTTCTGTAAGCCCACAGAGCATCATCCAAGCTCCGTGCCCAATCCTTTCTACGGGTATTTACTGTCCGTTCCAGGATTCTCTTTAATTCTCTATTAGAGACTTCAGCTTGCCCATTGGTTTGTGGATGATATGGAGTGGCCACCTTGTGGCGAATTTCATATCGAACCATGGCAGAGTAAAGCTGTTTATTGCAGAAGTGAGTGCCCCCATCACTGATTAGTACTCTAGGGACACCAAACCTGCTAAAGATATGTTTCTGGAGAAACTTCAGTACTGTTTTAGTATCATTGGTGGGTGTGGCAATAGCCTCAACCCATTTTGATACATAGTCAACTGCCACCAGAATATAAGTGTTTGAGTATGATGGTGGGAAAGGTCCCATGAAGTCAATTCCCCATACGTCAAACAACTCAATTTCCAAAATTCCTTGTTGAGGCATGGCGTAACCATGAGGCAGATTACCAGCTCTTTGGCAACTGTCACAGTTACGTACAAACTCTCGAGAATCTTTATAGAGTGTGGGCCAATAGAAGCCACATTGGAGGACCTTGGTGGCTGTTCGCTCACCTCCGAAATGGCCTCCATATTGAGATCCATGGCAATGCCATAGGATCCTCTGTGCCTCTTCTCTAGGCACACACCTACGGATTATTCCGTCTGCACATCTCTTAAAGAGATAAGGTTCATCCCACAAGTAATACTTTGCATCAGTAATTAATTTCTTCTTTTGTATCCTGTTGTACTCCTTGGGTATGAACCTTGCAGCTTTATAGTTTGCAATATCGGCAAACCATGGTGCTTCCTGAATGGCGAATAAATGCTCATCAGGAAACGTCTCAGAGATCTCAAGAGAAGGGAGGGACGTCCCTTCCACTGGCTCTATCCGGGACAGATGATCAGCCACTTGGTTCTCTGTCCCTTTTCTGTCTCTTATTTCTATATCAAACTCTTGCAGAAGCAATACCCATCTGATGAGCCTGGGTTTTGAATCCTGCTTTGTGAGTAGATATTTAAGAGCAGCATGATCAGTATACACAATCACTTTTGATCCTACTAAGTATGATCTGAACTTGTCAATGGCGTAAACCACTGCAAGTAGTTCTTTTTCTGTGGTTGTGTAATTTTTCTGGGCATCATTTAGAACACGACTGGCATAATAAATGACATGCAGAAGCTTGTCATGCCTCTGTCCCAATACTGCACCAATGGCATGATCACTGGCATTACACATTAGCTCAAATGGTAATGTCCAGTCTGGTGCAGAAATGACTGGTGCTGTGACCAGCTTAGCTTTCAGCGTTTCAAACGCCTGCAGGCACTTTGTGTCAAACACAAATGGCATGTCAGCAGCTAGCAGATTGCTTAGAGGTTTTGCAATTTTTGAAAAATCCTTTATAAACCTCCTATAGAATCCTGCATGCCCCAGAAAGCTTCTGATTGCCTTAACATTGGCAGGTGGTGGTAATCTTTCAATTACTTCTATTTTTGCTTGATCCACCTCTATTCCCTTGTTTGAGATTTTATGCCCAAGAACAATTCCTTCAGTCACCATGAAGTGACACTTTTCCCAGTTTAAAACTAGGTTGGTTTCTGGGCATCTTTTCAGAACAAGTTTCAGGTGATCAAGACAGGAGCTGAATGAGTCTCCATATACTGAGAAGTCATCCATGAAGACTTCCAGAAATTTTTCCACCATGTCAGAGAAAATAGAGAGCATGCATCTCTGGAAGGTTGCAGGCGCATTACATAGCCCAAATGGCATCCTTTTATAAGCAAACACTCCGGATGGACATGTGAATGTTGTTTTCTCTTGATCCTGGGGATCTACTGCAATCTGGTTATAGCCTGAGTAGCCATCCAAAAAGCAGTAATAAGCATGACCTGCTAGTCTTTCTAGCATCTGGTCTATGAATGGTAAAGGAAAATGATCCTTTCTGGTGGCTATATTGAGCCTTCTATAGTCAATACACATGCGCCACCCTGTAACTGTTCTTGTAGGAACCAGTTCATTTTTTTCATTATGAATCACTGTCATGCCTCCCTTTTTTGGGACGACTTGAACAGGGCTCACCCAGGGGCTATCAGAAATAGGATAAATAATCCCAGCCTCTAGTAGTTTGGTGACCTCTTTCTGCACCACTTCCTTCATGGCTGGATTTAGCCGCCTCTGTGGTTGAACCACTGGTTTGGCATTATCCTCCAATAGGATTTTGTGCATGCATCTAGCTGAGCTTATGCCCTTAAGGTCACCTATAGACCACCCAAGAGCTGTCTTGTGCGTCCTTAGCACTTGAATAAGTGCTTCCTCTTCCTGTGAATTTAAAGCAGAGCTTATGATCACTGGAAAAGTATCACCTTCTCCCATAAATGCATATTTCAAGGATGGTGGTAATGGCTTGAGCTCGGGTTTAGGAGGTTTTTCATGTCCTCTGAGGCTTTTTCATGTCCTCTGAATCCTCCAAATCAGGCTGAACATCTTTAAAGATGTCTTCCAACTCTGATTCGAGACTCTCAGCCATGTTGATCTCTTCTACCAAGGAGTCAATAAGATCAACTTTCATGCAGTCTGTTGATGTGTCTGGATGCTGCATGGCTTTGACAGCGTTCAGCTTAAACTCATCATCATTGACTCTCAGGGTTATTTCTCCCTGTTGGACATCAATGAGAGTTCATCCAGTTGCTAGGAAGGGTCTTCCTAGAATGAGAGTGGCACTCTTGTGCTCCTCCATCTCCAGCACAACAAAGTCAGTGGGAAAGGCGAATGGCCCAACTCTGACAATCATGTCTTCAATCACGCCTGATGGGTATTTAGTAGAACCATCAGCAAGTTGGAGACATATCCGGGTTGGTTTAACTTCTTCAGTTAAACCAAGCTTTCTGATAGTGGATGCATGTATTAGGTTGATGCTTGCCCCAAGATCGCATAAAGCTGTCTTGGTGCAATTACCTTCTAATATGCATGGTATCAGAAAACTCCCAGGGTCTTTAAGCTTTTTAGGAAAGCTTTTCAGAATGACTGCACTGCATTCTTCAGTGAGGAGAACTCTTTCTGTTTCTCTCCAATCCTTCTTATGACTCAAGTTCTCTTTCATGAACTTGGCATAAGAAGGTATTTGCTCCAGTGCTTCTGCAAATGGAATCTTTATTTCAAGAGTCCTGAGATAATCTGCAAAGCGAGCAAATTGCTTATCCTGCTCCTCTTTCCGGAGTTTTTGAGGATAAGGTATCTTGGCTTTATATTCTTCAACCTTAGTTGCTGCAGGTTTATTGCCTACAGAAGTGGTTGAAGAAGCCTTTTTGGAGGGGTTGTTATCAGCATTTGTGTGTGTCTGATCCCTCACTAGCGATTGAGTGCCAGAGTTAGAAGCTGGAGTGAAACTGGACGCCAGCTCCTTGTCTGCTCCTGGTGTCTGAACGCCAGAACTGTGCCCATTTTGGGCGTTCAGCGCCAGATCTTGCCCTATTTGGGCGTTCAACGCCAGATTCTTGCCCATTTCTGGCGTTGAACGCCAATCCTGCCTTGTTTCTGGCGTTAAACGCCAGTTTTGGGCATGGTCTGGGCGTTCAGCGCCAGCCTTCCACCAATTTTCTGGCGTTTTAGCGCCAGAATCATTTTTCCCTGGGCTCTTACTGTCGTCAGGTGAATCTTTGGTGGGTTGCTCATTTCTTGGCTTTTTGATGCCTTGAGGTGGGGTATTTAATGTCTTCCCACTTCTTAATTGAACTGCTTGGCATTCTTCTGTTATTTGCCTTGACAGCTGCTGCTTTGTTTGCTTAAACTGTTCTTCCATATGTATATTATCCATCCTTGTCTCTTGTAACCTTTCTTTGAATTCAGCTAACTGCTTTGTTAGAAAGTCCAATTGCTGATTGAATTCAGCAGCTTGTTTTACAGGACTGAGTTCAGCAGTTGCTGTCTTAACCTCTTCTTTCATGGAAGGGTCACTGCTTAGGTACAGATGCTGATTCCTAGCAACTGTATCAATGAGCTCTTGAGCCTCTTCAATTGTCTTTCTCATGTGGATAGATCCACCAGCTGAGTAATCAAGAGACATCTGAGCTCCTTCTGCAAGCCCATAATAGAAGATGTCTAACTGAACCCACTCTGAAAACATTTCAGAGGGGCATTTTCGTAGCATCTCTCTGTATCTTTCCCAGGTATCATAAAGGGATTCATTATCTCCTTGTTTAAAGCCTTGGATGTCCAGCCTTAGTTGTGTTATCCGTTTTGGGGGAAAGTACTGATTCAGGAATTTTTCTGTCAGCTGTTTCCATGTCTTTATGCTGGCCTTAGGTTGGTTATTCAACCACCTCTTAGCTTGATCTTTTACAGCAAATGGAAACAGTAATAGTCTGTAGACATCCTGATCTATTTCTTTATCATGTACTGTGTCAGCAATCTGTAGAAACTGTGCCAGAAACTCTGTAGGTTCTTCCTGTGGAAGACCGGAATACTGGCAACTTTGCTGCACCATGATAATGAGCTGAGGATTCAACTCAAAGCTACTGACTCCAATGGAGGGTATGCAGATGCTACTCTCATATGAAGCAGTAGAGGGGTTAGAATATGACCCCAGAGTCCTCCTGGACTGTTCATTTCCGCTTAGATCCATGATGGAGAAAGGGAGATGATGTAAAATAGAGAAAATATTTTTATTTATTTAATTTATTTATTTATTTCGAAAACAAAATAAAATAAATTAAAATAAAATAAATAAAAATGGGTGAAGATTTTCGAAAAAATGAGGAGAGAGAAAGTGGTTAGGAAGTTTTGAAAAGGATATGATGATTTTTGAAAAAGGTTTTAAAATTTAAAAAAAATCTGAATTTTAAAGGAAATTTTCGAAAAATTGCTTAAAATTGGAGAGAAAAAATATTTTTGAATTTAAAGAGGAGAGAGAAAAACAATAAGATAGCACAAGATTTAAAATTTTTAGATCTGATGCTCCTTGTTTTCGAAAATTTTTAAGGGAAAAACACTAAGGAACACCAAACTTAAAAAATTTTTTTAGAAAACCAAAATAAATTTTCGAAAAAAAATTTTTTTTTTTTTTGAAAAATCAACAAGAAAACACCAAACTTAAAGTTTGGCACAAAATTTAATAGAGAAAATATTATTTATGAAAAAGATTTTAAAAAGAGTGTACCCAACTGCCAAGGGCTTAGACTAATGCTCTAGCCAACTGGGCAGTAAATGTAACACTTGTTTTAAAGAAGGATATTTTTAACCAAGAACAATAATAAGAGACTCTAAACCAAAAAGAAAAATTTTCCTAATCTAAGCAACCAAATAATCCGTCAGTTGTTCAAACACGAACAATCCCCGGCAACGGCGCCAAAAACTTGGTGCACGAATTGTGAATCACACTTTTCACAACGCGTACCACTAACCAGCAAGTGCACTGGGTCGTCCAAGTAATACCTTACGTGAGTAAGGGTCGAATCCCACGGAGATTGTTGGTTTGAAGCAATCTATGGTTATCTTGTAAATCTTAGTCAGGAAGTCAATTATGTTTATTAGTTGAATTGCGAATAACCAAGAGAGCATAAATTAAAGGTTACTTGTTGTGCAGTAATGGAGAATATGTTGGAGTTTTGGAGATGCTTTGTCTTCTGAATCTCTGCTTTCCTCTGTCTTCTGATTCACACACGCACGTCCTCCTATGGCAAGCTGTGTGTTGGTGGATCACCGTTGTCAATGGCTACCATCCATCCTTCCAGTGAAAACTACGCTCACGCGCTCTGTCACAGCACGGCTAATCACCGGTTGGTTCTCGATCCGGTTGGAATAGGATTTACTATCCTTTTGTGTCTATTACTAACGCCCAGCCTTCAGGAGTTTGAAGCTCGTCACAGTCATTCAATTCTTGAATCCTACTCGGAATACCACAGACAAGGTTTAGACTTTCCGGATTCTCATGAATACCGCCATCAGTTCTAGCTTATACCACAGAGATTCTGATTAAGAGATCTCAGAGATACTCATTCAATCGGATATAGAACGGAGGTGGCTGTCAGGCACACGTTCATGGTTTGAGGAAGGTGATGAATGTCACAGATCATCACCTTCATCACAGTTAAGCACGAATGAACATCTTAGATAGGAACAAGCGTGTTTGAATGGAAAACAGAAATACTTGCATTAATTCATCGAGACACAGCAGAGCTCCTCACCCCCAACAATGGGGTTTAGAGACTCATGCCGTCAGAGAATACAAGGGTTTGATCTAAAATGTCATCCGATACCAAATAAGTCTCTAAAAGTTGTTTAAATACTAAACTAGTAGCCTAGGGTTACAAAATATGAGTAAACTATGATGGATGATGCAGAGATCCACTTATGGGGCCCACTAGGTGTGTGCTGGGCTGAGAATTAAGCAATCCACGTGCAGAGGCCATTTGTGGAGTTGAACGCCAGTTTTTGTGCCAGTTTGGGCGTTCAACTCCAGCTTTTGATCCTTTTCTGGCGCTGGACGCCAGAATTGGGCAGAGAACTGGCGTAGAACGCCAGTTTACGTCGTCTATCCTTCTGCAAAGTATGGACTATTATATATTGCTAGAAAGCCCTGGATGTCTACTTTCCAACGCAATTGGAAGCATGCCATTTAGAGTTTTGTAGCTCCAGAAAATCCACTTTGAGTGCAGGGAGGTCAGAATCCAACAGCATCAGCAGTCCTTTTTCAGCCTGAATCAAATTTTTGCTCAGCTCCTTCAATTTCAGCCAGAAAAATACCTGAAATTACAGAAAAACACATAACTCATAGTAAAGTCCAGAAATATAATTTTTTCCTAAAAACTAATGAAAATAGACTAAAAACTAACTAGAACATACCCAAAACTATATGAAATTAACCCCAAAAAGCGTATAAAATATCCGCTCATCAGCAAGCAACCCAAAATAATTCGTGATAATTGTCAAACAACTCCTTAATAATCTATAAGCAATAATGGAAAAAAATAATCACCCAATTAAATTTATAACACCAAGTAAAATAATGCAAAAATAAATAAATAATAAGAAGAGAAGAAAGAAAATAGAAAGAAAGAACCTTTGAGAAGAAGGTAACAAAGAGATGTAATGGAGGAGGTGAGGTGAAGAAAATATGATGGAAGGAGAAAGAAGAAGAAAAGAGTTAAAGAAAGTGGGAGGAGAAAAATAATGGAGAATAAAGAAGAAAGAAGAGAAAGAAAGAAGAAAGAAGAAAAAATTAGGATTGGAAAAGAAAAGATAAGAAAAGTGGCGGTGCAGGGGTCTGGTGGTGTTGCGCGGGTGACGCGCACGCGTACGCATTGGTCGCAAAATTTGGAAGGCGACGCGTAGGCGTCGGTCACGCGTACGCGTGACCGTGCTTGTGCTACTCGCGCGAAGGCAGCCTTGCGTGCGCAACTCTTTGTTTGTATTGGGATGTGTTCCAAAATTTCATACCACGTTTGCGCGACGTACGCGTGAGTGTGCCGAATTTGAAAATGACGCGCACGCGTCAGGGACGCATACACGTGAGTGACTTAGTGCCTTGGGCACAGTTCCCGCTCCAGGCCAGCACAACTCTCGGCTTGACACCTCTTTACGTCGATTTTCCTAGGGCACGCGTGCGCGTCATTGACACGTACGCGTGATGTGCCAAATATTCAAATGACGCACACGCGTGAGGGACGCGTGCACGTGGTGATGCTTGTACGATTGGCACACTTTTTGCATGACTCCCATGTAGCTTTCTGCCACTTTTTTTTTATGCAGAATGCAGATGCAAATGCAGACTATATGCAGAAATCATGAGAATAGTCACCAAATGAAATTAAGAAGAGAGAAAAGAACGATCATACCATGGTGGGTTGTCTCCCACCCAGCACTTTACTTTAACGTCCTTATGTTGGACGGTACACAAGCTCAATCTGCTTCTGTTGGTGGATCTTCCAATAGGAAGACCTCTAGCTCTTTGTGTTCCTTTATCTTCTCACCATGATAAAACTTTAAGCGATATCCATTGACCTTGATACAATTGGAACTTGAAGGATGACGCAGGTGGAAGACTCCATATGGCTCTGCTTTCTCCACTCTGTAGGGACCCTCCCATTTGGATCTCAGCTTTCCTAGCATGGGTCTCAGCCTGGAGTTGTAAAGGAGAACCAGATCTCCTGGTCTGAACTCTCTTCTCTTGATATTCTTATCATGCACAGCCTTCACCTTCTCTTTGTATAATCTGGAGTTGTCATATGCTTCGAGTCGAAGGGTCTCCAATTCTGCCAGTTGCAGCTTCCTTTCAGCACCAGCTTTCTCAAATCCCATGTTGTATTCCCGCACAACCCAGAAAGCCTTGTGTTCCACCTCTACTGGAAGGTGGCAAGTGTTTCCGTACACTAAGCGGAAGGGACTCATCCCAATGGGTGTCTTATATGTTGTCCGATATGCCCAGAGCGCATCAACAAGTTTGGTGCTCCAGTCCTTCCTATGAGGCTTTACTATCTTTTCCAGAATGTTCTTTATTTCTCTGTTAGACACCTCTTCTTGCTCATTGGTCTAGGGATGGTAAGCTTTTGCCACTTTGTGAACGATCACATGTTTCTTCAGTAGTCCTGCTAGTCTCCTGTTACAAAAGTGAGTGCCTTGATCACTCACGATTGCTCGTGGTGATCCAAAGCAACAGATAATATGGTTTCTAACAAAGGAGATAACAGTGTTAGCATCATCAGTATGGGTAGAAATTGCTTCCACCCATTTAGAAACATAATCCACAGCTAACAGTATATAAAGATAACCACTAGAGTTTGGAAATGGACCCATGAAGTCAATGCCCCAAACATAAAAAATTTCACAGAAAAGCATAATCTGTTGGGGCATCTCATCCCTCTTGGATATATTACCAAACCTTTGGCATGGGGGACAAGATTTGCAGAAGGTAGTAGCATCTTTAAAAAGAGTAGGCCACCAGAATCCACAATCTAAGATTTTTCTAGCTGTTCTTTGAGGGCCAAAATGTCCTCCACTCTTAGAAGAGTGGCAGACCTCTAAAATAGACTGGAATTCTGATTGGGACACACACCTTGTAATTACCTGGTCAGTACCACACCTCCATAAATATGGGTCATCCCATATATAATATTTAGACTCACTTTTCAGCTTGTCTCGTTGATGCTTAGTAAAATTAGGAGGGAAAGTATGGCTAACTAGATAATTAGCTACAGGTGCATACCAAGGAACTACTTCAGATACTGCGTGCAAGTTATCAAATGGAAAAGTATCATTGATAGGAGTGGAGTTAGTCTTGATGTGCTCAAGGCGACTCAAGTGGTCTGCCACTAAATTCTGGTTACCACTCCTATCCTTAATTTCTAAATCAAATTCTTGTAGCAACAGTATCCAACGTATTAACCTTGGTTTGGACTCCTTTTTAGCTAATAAATATTTTAGAGCTGCATGGTCCGAGTACACTACCACCTTAGTACCAAGTAAATGGGCTCGGAATTTATCCAGAGCAAAAACAATAGCCAAAAGCTCTTTTTCAGTAGTAGCGTAATTAGACTGAGCAGCGTCTAGGGTCTTAGAAGAATAAGCAATTACGAAAGGATCCTTACCTTCGCGCTGAGCCAGCACCGCTCCTACTGCATGGTTGGAAGCATCACACATAATCTCAAATGGCTGGCTCCAGTCTGGTTCTCTCACAATCGGAGCTTGAGTTAAGGCGATCTTCAGCTGATCAAATACATTCATGTAGTCCTTACTTAGCTCGAACTCAACATTTTTCTGTAGCAGTCTGGATAAAGGCAATGCTACCTTACTGAAGTCCTTGATAAATCTCCTGTAGAAACCTGCATGGCCAAGGAACGAACAAACTTCCCTCACGGAGGAGGGTAAGGTAAACTAAAAATGACATCTATCTTTGCTGGATCTACAGAAATATCAGTGTTAGATACAACATGTCCTAGTACAATACCTTGTTTTACCATAAAGTGGCATTTTTCAAGATTTAAAACAAGGTTTGAACTAACACACCTGTCTAATACTCTAGCTAAACTATCCAAGCAAAGGCTAAATGAATCACCATATACGCTAAAATCATCCATGAAAACTTCCATACAGTTCTCAATAAGATCTGAGAAGATACTCATCATGCATCTTTGGAAAGTAGCTGGTGCATTACATAAGCCAAAAGGCATCCTTTTGTATGCATACGTTCCAAAGGGACATGTAAAAATAGTCTTCTCCTGATCTTCAGAAGCTATATGAATTTGAAAATAGCCTGTATAAGCATCTAAAAAGCAGTAATGGGATTTACCTGACAGGCGATCAAGCATCTGGTCAATAAATGGCAAGGGGTAATGATCCTTGAGAGTAGCTTGATTGAGACGCCTGTAATCAATGCAAACTCTCCATGAATTCTGCACTTTAGTTGTCAGGAGCTTTCCATGCTCATTTTTTACTGTTGTGACTCCGGACTTCTTGGGCACCACTTGTACTGGACTGACCCATTCACTATCTGAGATGGGGTAGATGATATCTGCTTCAAGTAGCCTGGTCGCTTCTTTCTTGACAACTTCTAAGATGGTGGGGTTCAGTCTTCTTTGGGGTTGATGGACAGGCCTTGCTCCATCTTCTAAAAATATCCTATGCTCACAAACCTGAGGGCTGATACCTACTATATCCGCCAAGCTCCACCCAATTACTTTCTTGTGTCTTCTCAGCATAGTAAGCAACTGCTCCTCTTGTTGGGAAGTGAGTTCCCTTGCAATGATAACTGGGAGCTTTTGATTATCCTCAAGGTAAGCATACTTGAGGTGGGGTGGAAGGGACTTTAATTCCAATTTCTGCTCATGGCTAGGCACTTGATCATTTGGAGCCAGTGATGGTTATAACGTGTCTTCATCTTGTCCAGGGGGTGTCCCCACACTTGCATCTTGCTCCATGTTCCTCTCTTCTACTTTCTCCTGATGAATTGCAGCTACAGTTTCATCAATGATGTCGGACTAGAAGATGGAATGATCTTCAGGATGATGCTTCATAGCTTCATCCAGATTGAAGCTCACTACTCTGCCATCTATCTCAAAAGAGTAAGTTCCTGAGAAGGCATGCAGCTTGAATTTTGAAGTCTTCAGGAATGGCCTACCAAGCAGGATGGATGATGGTCTTCCTGAGTCATTAGGGGTATCTCCAAAATATAGAAGTCAATAGAAAATGTGAGCCCCTTAATGCTCACCAGCAAATCCTCAGCAATTCTAACCACAAAGATAATGCTTTTATCTGCTAAAACAAAACGAGTTGCCGACCTTTTTAAGGGAGGGAGCCTCAAAGCATCATATATAGACAATGGCATTATACTAACACACGCTCCTAAATCACACACAGTCAGGAAATTTCACACCATCTATAGTAATAGTAACCATGCATGGACTTGGGTCACTACATTTTTCAGGTATATCACCTACTAAAGCAGAAATAGAACTACCTAGAGGAATAGTTTCTAAATTCTATAATTTATCTTTATGCATGCACAAATCTTTTAGAAATTTAGCATATTTAGGTACCTGCTGAATGGCATCAAAAAGTGGAATGGTTACCTCAACCTTTTTGAATATGTCTACCATTTTAAGGTCTAGTTCCATCTGCTTTCTGGACTTCCTAGCAAGGTACAGAAATGGGATAGGAATGGTGCCACTTGCAGCTTCTGCGTCTCTTGGTGCTCCATTCCTTGGCTGAGCTGCTTCTTCTTCAACCAAGTCTTGAACTACATCCTCTTCTTCAGCATCCTCTGCCTCCACAACGCCTTCAACTTGTATGTTTTCCTCTGAGCTTGGCTCCTCATGATTCCTCTCTTGCAATGTGGTTCCGGACCTCAAAGTGATGGCATTGATGCCACTTTTGGGGTTAGGTATAGGTTGAGAAGGAATTGTACTGGAGCTTGAAGGTTGAGTGTTGGAGGTGCTCGACGATCCCATATGAGAGACGAGAGCTTGTATAGCAGAAGTCAGACCAGTAAGTGTGTTTTCCATGGTCGTTTGTCTTTATGCAAGAGAGTGAAGAAACTCGTCATTGGGAGAGGAGGATGGGTAAGTGATCTGAGGAACTTGCTGTTGGTTGTTCTGAGGCGCTTAGGACTGCCTTTGGTGAGGTGCTCTGTAAGGCTGGTTTTGGTTCTGCTGTCTGTTGTTGTTGTTCCACCTCTGATTTCTATTGTTATCTCTGTCTCCTCTGTTGTAGTTGTCTCTCCATCCTTGGTTGGAATTATCTCTCCATCCCTGGTTAGAATTATCTCTACACCCCTGGTTGGAGTTGTCTTGCCAACCTTGATTGTGATTTTCACTTTGGTTGTAATTACCGCCTTGTTGATTGTATCCTTGATTCGGGGGGTCATAGAAATTATGAGTAGCTGCCAAGGTGTTGTCTTCTTGTTGGAGCTGCAGACACTCATCAGTGTAATGAGTGTAATCAGCACATATTCCCCATACTCTTTGAGAAACCAACTGTTGACTCTGTTGTGGTGAGGGAGACTGAGGTTATTGTTGATTTAGTTGTATCTGTTTTAGTAGGTTGGTCATCTCACATATAGCCTGTGTGAAGGCAGTAGTCTCACTACTAGGGGAAACCTCTGCAACAGCCTTGGGGTGGTTGTTCCTGTGCCTGTGATTTCGAGTGGACTCAGCTAGGTCACTGATCAGTTGCCACGCTTCATCTACGGTCTTGTACTTTTTCAGAGAACCATTACTTGCACCATCCAATGTAGTCTTATCCCGAGGCTTCATGCCTTGAGTGAAGTAGCTGATCAACACTAACTTGTCAATCATGTGATGGGGGCATGCGTTCAGAAGATTCTTGAAGCGCTCCCAATACTCATAAAGAGTCTCTGATTTGCCTTGAATAATGCAAGAGATCTCTTTCCTCAGTCTATCTGTAACTTCAACTGGAAAGTATTTTTCCAAGAATTCTCCCATGAGCATATCCCAGTTAGTAACAGTCGCTTCAGGTTGGGAGTAGTACCACTCCCTTGCCTTTTCCTCAAGAGAAAATGGGAAGGCAGTTAGCAGAATAGAAGTTTCATCTGCACCATGACACCTAACAGTAGAACAGGCTGTCTGAAAATCCCTGAGGTGCTTGATAGGCTCCTGAGCAGGTAAGCCATGAAACTTAGGCATTAAGTTGATTAGCGTAGTCTTCAGTTCAAAATCTGGAGCCAGATTTGGATGACGCGCTTGATACGATTGCAGAGTAAAGTCTGGGGCTCTTGCCTCCTAGAGAGTAATCCTTCTGGGCGCTGCCATGTTACCTGCACATAAATCAACAGAATCAGTAGTAGAGGAGCTTGTTTCTTCCTCGAATGCCGCTTCAGATTCACCTTTAGAAGAGACTGGTGAATTGATAATAACCACTTCACTGCTCTCAATGGATAACTGACGCCGAGCTCGCCTAATACGTGAAAGAGTTCTTTCAATTTCAGGATCAAATGTGGCTAAGCTCGGATCAGACAGCGAACGCGTCATTCAATGAAAGAAATATATAGGTCATGGTAATAAAAAAAATAAAATATGCAAATAAATAAATTAAAAATATTTACACTAACTAATAATTTAGCACTCTATTGCAACTCCCTGCAACGGTGCCAAAAATTGATTGTGGCGGAAATTAGCCGATTAAGAATTTATAATATAAGAACAGCGTTGTAAGTACAGTTCTTAACCAGCAAAAATCCACTTATCAATTTAGAAAGGTTGTCAAAAAAATTAGAATAAAAATACTGGGAGTATGAATCCCAGGTCGTCTCCCAATGAGTTGACAAAAGGGTGCTATCTTATTAATCAGGAGTTTTCTGAGAAATTTTGAGAGTTGGTTGACAGAAAATAAATAATTGTAAATTATCGCAATGAAAATTAGAAGAGATTTATATTTTCAAAAATAAAAAGCCTTGACTAGGGGAATGATTAATTGGAAGTTCTTTCCTTGTTAGAATTCTCTCAAGTGTAGTATAAAGAGATTGTTGTTTTCAGTTAGTTAACCCTTACTAAATAAAGGAAAGTCAAGTGATTGAGCTAACTCTTATTCGCAAAACCTAGTCCTCTCCCTTGGGAAGGTCTAGCGTTAGTAAATAGAGAATTAGCCAACAACTTCCAATTTAACTAATCACTTGAGCATTCCAACTCTAGGGTCTCCATTTAATCAACCCCAAAGTCAAGTTGGGAGTCTACTCCATTGAATTGAAAATTACTTGCACAGAATTAAAAAGGGAATAAAAGGAAGACATGATAGACAATAACTAAAAATCAATTAAAAGTAAAAGTAATCATTTGCATTAATAAATTCTAAAAAAATCCAATTGTAACCCAGAACGAAGATTAAGGATATGGAAGAGTAAAGGAATAAGAAAACAAACTAGAATAATAACTTCAATGGAGGTAATGACTCTTCTCAATATCCAAAGTAAAGCATAAACTATAAATATGTGAATATAAAAGAAAACCTAGAGGAAGAGTAATTTCTCTCTAAGATTCCAATCTAAAAACCTAAAACTATGCTAATGAGAATGTGTGTTGAGTTTATGCATGTCTCCTGCCTCTAGTCTGTGTTTCTGGGCCGGAAACTGGGTCAAAACTCGGCCCAGAATCGCCCCCAGCATTTTCTGTGATTTCTACATATCGCGCATGTCACGCGTACGTGTCAGTCACGCGTAGGCGTCGCTGGTCATCTTCGTGTTTCACGCGTACGCGTCAGGCATGCGCACGCGTCGTCGTGCAAAACTCCAATCCACGCACACGCGTCAAGTACGCGCGCGCGTTGCTGTGCAGATCTTCAAATCACGCGCACGCATGATCCATGCGTGCGCGTCGATGCTCGCTGGTTACCTCCTTTATTTCTTGTGCTCCTTCCATTTTTGCAAGCTTCCTCTCCATCCTCTAAGCCATTCCTGCCCTATAATGCCTGAAAACACTGAACACACAGATCACGGCATCAAATGGTATAAAGAAGGATTAAAATACACAAATTAAAGACTTAGGAAGCAAGTTTTTCAACCATAAAACAAAACCAGGAAGGAATTGTTAAACCATGCAATTCGTATGAATAAGTGTGCAAAGACTTGATGAAACCACTCAATTAAGCACAAGATAAATCATAAAATGGTTATTTATCATGTAACAATTTAAGATAGAAATAGTTTTAAATACTTAGTTATGCTTATAAGAAAAAAATAGCCATCATCAATCATTTCAGAAAATCAGAATCCTTATATTAAAATAAGAAAAACAATAGGTACTTTATGGTCATTCTTTTTTTAAAAATCATAATTATAGTTTATTTTTTGTTACGGAAAAAATTATGACTATAGACTCTTTTATTTTTTTTATATTAGTTATTTATAGATAGTAACTATTGGATGTAGATAACTTTTCATAGATACGCAGATATCATTTATTAATGAAAAATGATAGCAGATTAATAATTGTTTTTTGTTTTTTGTTAAAATTAGTCAATAATATTTAAAAGTATAGACAAAAAATATATTATTGAATTGTTAAAGTAAAGGAATTGAACTAATAACTAAAAGTACTGATAAAAAATAATAAATTTTGCATATTTTTTAATTTTTTTTAATAAATATAAACAATGTATTTAACAGTGGCGGATTGACAAGGAGCCTAAAGTGGCCATGTCCCCCCAAAAAATTTTTAAAAAATTAAAAGTAGTAAATAATATTAAGTATTTTTTATATATGTTATTAAATTAAAAAATATATATTATAGAACTTTATAAATTAAAGTCTAACTAAAATCTGCAATATGTATTGAGCTATTGTTTATTGGCTCTTGTTAACAAATAGCTCATTCTAATAATTAATAAAAATTAGTGTTGTACATGATTTAGTTAATCCAAAAATCAAATCTGTTTTTTGATTAACCAAAAATTTAATCTTAGTTAATTAACCAAATTAATTTTATATGATAAAACTCGTTATTAATCGGTTATAAAATTTAAAAACTAATTTTTAATCGGTTATAAAAATAAAAACTAATTTAAAAAAAGATCAATTTTTGAATAAAAACTGTTTTTAGAAAAATAAAACTGATTTATGGATAAAAATCGGTTTTTGGACCAAAAAACATTTTTTAGACAAAAATCCGATTTTTAAGAAACCATTTTCTTAATTGAATTTTTAATCTAAAAAATTAAAATTAAAATTTTTTAAAATTTAGTTTTGGTTTTGGTTAACCAGTTAAAAATTGGTTTTTTTTAATTTAATTTTGGTGCACCAATTCTAAAAAATCTGGATATGGTTTTAAAATCATTTTGTTAAATTGGTTAACCAAAATGTGATTATAATTTTTTAACTAGTTAACAATATTTTAATTTTTTAATGTACACTGTAACACCCTACCATACAGAGTCTTATGCTTAAGTCATAATTCAGAGATGGCAAGGTATTACGACCTCTAAAACAAAAATTTAGTACGTATAGTAGTATGAATAATTGATTATAACTAGGAGCCTTTGTAGAAAAGGGGGTAAACAAAAAAAAACCGTAACTCGAACACGCAACACTCTGATCGATAACGTAACGAACAAAGGATAAGTTAACGCGAGATTATATATATACAAAAGAGTGTCAAAAACGGGAATATCAAGACTCAAAATCTGGCTGCGAAGATAACCGGTCCGAGCATAGCAATATATACATATAATAAAATAAGAAAAACCCCAAAGGAAACCCAAAGGGACACAAATACAGAAATCTATTCTCCAAAATCCCCTCTAGAAGGAGTCATCACAGTTTGTATTATTTAATGGAGATAAAAGTATCTAAACAAGATATATAAACCAAGACGGAGTCCCGAGAACAAAGGATCTTCGCTAATCCGGAAGTCTCCAGCATGCCTTAACGAGAAGCCTCGCGTCCTGCATCTGAAAACCACAAAATCCGCATGGGTGAGAACCAGAGGTCCCCAGCACGGTAACAACTTCCACATATATAATACATAATAATAGAGGAAAGCCGAAGGCAATCCTAGAACTTCCTCCAGATAATATCAAAGCTTATAAACAAACTAAACCGTAAGTGGCAACTGACTAAAGATCCTTCAGTCTAACTAATACTTTCCTTTCCAATTCCTTCAGACCTCCCAACCACCAGCAGGAGTATAATATAGCAAACATAGCTATATCAGACAAGAGATTTACAAATAGGAACAGATAAGACATTTAGACAATTAGCAAGTAATATGCAGTCAAATAGGCAATCTCAAACAATTCATATAGTATGCATATGATGAATGCCTGTCCCTAGTGGCTGATGATATCATCTGTCGGTTATAGAGCCAACCCGACAAGTCCTGGTAGCTAACCATTAGACTGTCCCTCTGTCGTGTCTCCCCAACTCGAGTTATACTCAATATAATTTGATCATAATCATGATCTATATCCATCACTCTCACTGGTGAATATTCATGGGGGTGAGCTCATCCGGGGCTTTCACAGTGCCCAGCCACCCTGACAACATAGGGTCACAAGAGCTTCGAGTCTCAACCTGGAGCACGTGGTGGCTAGCCACTGCTTCCTCCCAGGGAAACCCTCATCTCCGATAGTGGAAGTGCAAACATTCACAATTCATTCAATAGCATATATGCATTTATACTTAGGCATAATCATGGCTCCGCCGTAACACGGCAATAATCTAGCCATCCGGCTCACGGTTAAATCCATAACCAGCCAATTATATCAACAATTACGACCCTTCGGCCCATGGCACAACAAGCACTTCTACCGCCATCCTCCGCATCTCACATAATCATCTTTGATCCTCAATGATCATTCATTTTTCCCCTTGCTTCACTCGCAAGTTACCACATTCACTAGCCCTTTTTCTCATGCTAGGCATATCATAATGATTCAAGACATAAGTGGTGAGATCGGAGGCTTAGAAGTATGAAATTTGGCTTTTAAAACTCAAAAATCAACTTTGGGATGAAAACAGGGCCACGCGTACGCGCACTCCACGCGCACGCTGGATGGCCTTAAAACTCATCGACGCGCAAGCGTCATACGCGCGAACGCGCGGATTGAAAATTAGCCAAACGACGCGCAAGCGTCAGCCACGCGTACGCGTGGGTGCTCTTGCGTCCCAGGCATAAAACTGGCACAACTCTGGCACAATTCTCTGGAAAATGGCTGGGCATTTGGTGCAGCGCATTGACGCGCTCGCGCACACCACGCGCACGCGTGGATGGTGCTTTCTCAAAGAACGGCACGTATGCGCCAAGTGCGCCTACGCACGGGGGGTCATTCTGCTAAAAATTTTCTAAGTTAAAAGCTGCAGAATTTACAGATTCAACCCCCAATCTTCCGACGGACATAACTTTCTCATTTTAAATCGTTTTTCACCCGTTCTTCGAACGGCATAGACATCCCGGATCCAATTTCATTTCTAAATAGATTTGGAACAAATCAGAGATCCGTAGTCCAGGTTATGTCCCGTCAAAGTATGCCCAAAAACCATATTTTCATACAAAACCATAAAGTGCCATTTTCAAAACAAGCCACTTTCAACTCTTTTCAAAATCAATCAAAACATGCCAATTTCATCCCTTTTCTTTGAAATCAATCAAAATGTACCAAAATCAACATCAAGCCATCCTCAACTCACACATTGACATTTTACCAAATTTTCCAAAATCACCATCAAACCCTTTTAACACTTCTCAATCAAATGGCTAAAGGACAAACACAATTTCATGTCATACATCCTCCCTCATCCCAATTTCCAATAATACCATTTCCAATCAACCATCATTATACATAATCAACATCATACTCACCATCAACATGGTATCACCCATCAATTCAACCTCAATCATCCATCAAGCATATATCACAACATGCATTTCTCATATATCACACAATCAAGGCATCAATATTTATAATCACATATATGATCACATCATATATCTCAACCATTCAACAACATCAACAATTCAATGCCTATCTTAGGGCCTCTAGCCTAAGTATTTCCTACCACATTACAAATTAGATACGGGAAACCGAAACCATACCTTAGCTGATTTCCCACGCTCAACCGGAGCACTTCCAAACCACTTGTCCACAAGCTCTCAAGGTCTCAATACCTCCAAGAACAGATTTTATCACACAAAACCCTCTTCCAAGCTTTCCAAAATCACCAATCAAGCTCCAATATTCACATATACACAACCTAAGCCACAATCATCATACCTATACACAACATCTCAATACCCAAACATCATAGAACAACAAATTACACTAGGGTTGAGAATCTTACCACACCCAAGGTCCAAGGAGACAAGATTAACCTTCTCCTTCAAGAGAGTTAGTTCCTATAACATCAAAGAACCCAAAATCTCAACATTTCACCCATGAAACTCGAAAACAAGGGCTGGAATTTCGAAGAGCAAAACGTGGCTTACCTCAAGATTAATTGTATGGGTTTTGTAGAGTTCTCCGCGGTACACGCGTGGCCGCAAACGGTGCGGTAATCGGAGCTCTAGATCAAAAGTTATGGTGGTTTGAAGATCAACCAAGTGAGAGAACTTGAGAGAGTGTTCTTCCCTCCATGGCCTCCATTTCAACGTGTTTAGTGTCTCAAATGAGGAGAGAGAGTGCTGAAATGGGAATTTTAGGGTTTAGTTATGTTGGGCCAAGGGCCCACTTTGGGTCCGGTTGGCCTGGTTTGGCCCGTTCGGTCCAATCTTGGTCCGATTTCTATAAAATTG
The DNA here is from genome assembly GCF_059453495.1 of Arachis ipaensis. Lineage (NCBI taxonomy): Eukaryota > Viridiplantae > Streptophyta > Magnoliopsida > Fabales > Fabaceae > Arachis > Arachis ipaensis. The sequence continues at coordinate 53,145,352 of NC_142436.1, forward strand.
GTACCGAAATTCTCGTCTCACTCTCCTCTATCACATTTAGCCATAAAAATAACATTTTTGGCTTTCTAGAATAAATTCTCATTTATGGGTTAATTAGCCATTAATTAACCGGGTCTTACATACACCCTAATAAAAACAATGCTATTATACTAGTCCAGTAGCCCATATTATTAATTAAAATAGTCCATCTCCCAAAAAAATTTTAATTGATACATAATGACTAGTTCTTTATTCCATCAAATTCAAACCTTCACAACAGCACTGCCAACACACATTTTTCTCTCCTAGTGGCTTCCATTATAGATTAGTGTAGACTTTTTGTCTTTTCATTTCAATTCTCTTTCCATACCAAGACTAGCAAGACATATAATGAAGAAAAACCATTGAAGATTTAAAGCGGATAGTGTAATATTAACTATTAGATACACAACAAAGATTCAAAGAGGTATATCTTAATTTTTTAAGTTAATAATGTTAGATATTTTACAAAATCAGTCATTTGCGTACCTCCAGCCATTGCCAATAAATTCTTTGATTTAATTTGGAAACTTCCAATTCTTGAATCACAAACTCATATGGAATCAAAGTGTGTTTATTTGTTATTGTGTAATCAAAATTGGGGACCCAAACTTTATGAAGTTTATGAACAGTCGTGTTCTTTCCATTAAAGAATAGACCAACTGCCAATATAATTAATTAATATTTACAACACCACCCAAATTAATTTCTATATTAACAAATTGGACCACAATTAGAATAAAAATTCTAACATTCTCCCACTTGGTCCAACATTTGTTACGTATAGTTTGTAATTACATACTATGCTTAAACAATTAAGACAAATTACACGAATCATAGCGGTAGGTTCTCATTAATCGAGTATTACCTTCTATGTATTACAATATAACATCTCCTAAGTGAATAAACTCTTTATGTGGTATTTCTGTAGGAATAAGCCCAATGCTTATTCTAGGTCCTTCACTGAATTTTATTTGTCATTCTCAATCATGTATGCGTATATTTACTGACCAAATGAGAAACAAACAATAATAGGAATTTCATATCCAAATATGTCATATAATATAACATAAGTCATATACGTGACGTTACAGAACATAAACCCATACTAGTAACATGATCCTTAAACAATTCTAGTGGCATGCCTTTTGTCAAAGGATCATCTATCATCTGTTTAGTACTAATATGCTCTATCTGTACCTCATTAGACCTAACTCGGTTTTTAATGACTAAGTACTTAATATCGATGTGCTTACTTCGACAACTACTTCTATTATTCTTAGCCATAAATACAGCAGATGAATTGTCACAATATATTCTCAATGGCCTAGAGATATAATCCATAATCTTAAGCCCAGAGATGAAATTCTTTAACCAAACACCTTGTGATGTAGCCTCAAAACAAGCAATAAACTCGGCTTCCATGGTAGAAGTGGCTACAAGTGATTATTTTGCACTCTTCCAAGATACTGCTCCATCAACAATCATAAAGATGTATCATGACGTTGACTTCCTAGAATCAACACATCCCGCCAAGTCTGAATCTGAGTATCCAACAATTTTCAAATTGTCAGTTCGTCTATATGTAAGCATGAAGTCCTTGGTCCCTTGAAGGTACCTTAAGACCTTCTTTGTAGCTCTCCAATGGATAATTCCTGGATTACTTTGATATCTTCCTAACATGCTAACAGCAAAAGCAATGTCAGGTCTTGTACAGACCTTAGCATACATTAGGCTTCCAACGGCTGAAGCATAAGGAATATTTTGCATCTGTTTCTTTTCAAGTTCATTTTTGGGACATTGATCTAAGCAGAATTTGTCACCTTTCACAATAGATGCAACACTTGGTGAACAATTTTGTATTTTAAGCCTCTCAAGAACTTTATTAATATAGGCTTCTTGAGATAAACCTAAAATTCCTTTATGTTTATCTCTATGAATCTTTATGCCAATGACATAAGATGCATCACCCATATCTTTCATATTAAAATGTCTAGAGAGAAATTGTTTCACTTCATGTAATAATCCTAAATCATTTGTTGCAAGCAAAATATCATCTACATATAAGATGAGAAATATGATCTTGCTCTCACTAACCTTAGTGATATATACATTGATCAGAAATATTCTCAATGAACCCAAATGAAGAAATCACATTGTGAAACTTCAAATACCACTGTCGGGAAGCCTGCTTAAGACCATACATTGCTCTCTTAAGCTTGCAAACTAACTCCTTACCAGCACTTGAGACAAACCCTTCGGGTTGTCTCATATAGACCTCTTCTTCCAAATTTTCATTAAGAAATGCCGTTTTCACGTCCATTTGATGCAATTCCATGTCAAAGTGTGCTACTAATGCCATAATGATGTGGAAAGAGTCTTTCTTTGAAATAGGAAAAAAGTTTCTCTGTAGTCAACTCCTTCCCTTTGAGTAAATCCTTTGGCAACAAGTCGAGCCTTGTAGCGCTCAATATTGCCTGATGAATCCTTCTTGGTTTTAAAGACCCATTTACAGCCAATGGCCTTTTCCCTATCAGGCAATTCTACAAGATCCCAAACTTGGTTATCCGCCATAGAATTCATTTCATCATTCATAGCATCTAGCCATAAATTGAAATTACGACTTTTTATTGCTTGTGAAAACGTCGTTGGGTTATTTTCATCACAAACATCATAGTAAGATTCAACAAGATACACTACATAGTCACTAAAAATTGCAGGCTTTCTGATTCTTGTTGATCTTCTTAATGTTGCATCATCAACCTCTTGTAAAGGTAGTGGCATAACAAGTTCTCCCTCTTCTTGAAGTTGCTTTTGAGCAATATGTTCTTGAACAACATTTTCATTATGAAGAGTTTGATCCTACACCATATGATTTACTTGAACATTATCTTCATAATGTGGAACATCAGTAATAGATTGTTCTACGTTGACCCTATCTGTGTGGGCATTGTATTGAACAATCACTCTTGTACATGGAGAGGTTTGACAAACATTATCATTCTCAACAACTTTAAGAGGATGATTTCCCCACTTTTCACATCATGCTCTAAAAACCTTACATTTCTAGATTCAACTATTTTACTTGAATGGGAGGGACAATAAAATCTATAACCCTTAGACTTTTCTGCATAGCTAATAAAATAGGCACTTACCGTCCTTGGGTCCAACTTCCTTTCTTGTGGATTATAAATCCGAATTTCAGTAGGACAACCCCAAATACGTATATGATTCAAACTAGGTTTCCAACCTTTCCATAGCTCAAATGGCGTTTTAGAAACTGCCTTTGTTGGAACTCTATTTAATATATACGCAGCTGTCTTAAGGGCTTCACTCCACAAGGATAAAGGAAGATTGGAGTTGCTAAACATACTCCGCCCCATATCCAGCAAAGTCCTATTTCTTCTTTCAGCTACACCATTTTGATCTGGTGTGCCAGGCATGGTGTATTGTGCCACAATACCATGCTCTTGAAGATACTTTACAAATGGACCAAGTGCTTGTCCACTTCCAGTATATCTTCCATAGAATTCTCCACCTCTATTTGATTTCACGATCTTAATTTTCTTTCTGCATTGTTTCTCTACTTCAGCTTTATAAACTTTAAAAGCATCCAATGCCTCATATTTATTATGAAGCATATGGAGATACATATATCGTGAATAATCATCAATAAAGGAGATGAAGTATTTCTGACCACTTAAGGACATATCAGGACAACATATGTCAGTGTAAATTATTTCTAATATGTCAGAACTCCTCTTAGCACCTTTTTGAGACTTTTTGGTTTGCTTTCCCTTAATGCAATCCACACAAGTATCAAAATCAGTAAAGTCTAGAGTTTCAAGAACTCCATCACTTACTAATTTCCTTATTCTCTCAATAGAGATGTGTCCCAACCTTCGGTGCCACAACAAGGAGGATTTTTCATTCATACCATTACCATGCATAACCATAAGACTAGATGGACCCTTATTAGCTAAATGAACTTTAAATAAATCACCAATTAAAGTACCACGTCCAATAATATTAGAATTTTTAATAATATCAACAGAATCATCATAAACATTTATACATAATCCTTGAATATAAAAGGTTTTTTCTAAATCTAAAATACAAACAGTACTTAATATAAGTCTAAATGTTCCAACAGCTTCCACACGTGAACGCATCCGATTGCCCATATAGATGCTTAGTTCATGGTGCACGAAATTGTAATCTCTGGTAATGGCTCCAAAAACTTGGTGCTCTATTCTCAATTCATAATTTGTCACAACTTCGATACAACTAACCAGCAAGTGCACTTGGTCGTCCAAGTAATAAACCTTACGTGAGTAAGGGTCGATCCCACGGAGATTGTTGGTATGAAGCAAGCTATGGTCACCTTGTAAATCTCAGTCAGGCGGATATAAAATAGTTATGGAGTTTTCGAAAATAAATAATAAACTAAGGACAGAAACACTTATGTAATTCATTGGTGAGAATTTCAGATAAGCGTGTAGAGATGCTTTCGTTCCTCTGAATCTCTGCTTTCCCGCTGTCTTCATCCAATCAGTCTTACTCCTTTCCATGGCTGGCTTTATGCAAGGGCATCACCGTTGTCAATGGTTACATCCCCTCCTCTTGTGAAAATGGTCCAAATGCTCTGTCACGGCACGGCTAATCATCTGAGGTTCCCGATCATGCTGGAATAGGATTCACCATCCTTTTGCGTCTGTCACTACGCCCAGCAATCGCGAGTTTGAAGCTCGTCACAGTCATTCAATCCCAGAATCCTACTCGGAATACCACAGACAAGGTTTAGACCTTCCGGATTCTCATGAATGCCGCCATCAATCTAGCTTATACCACGAAGATTCTGATTAAGAGATCTAAGAGATAATCATTCAATCTAAAGTAGAACAGAAGTGGTTGTCAGGCACGCGTTCATGGGGAATGATGATGATTGTCACGTTCATCACATTCAGGTTGAAGTGCGAATGAATATCTTAGAAGCGGAATAAGTTGAATTGAATAGAAAAACAGTAGTACTTTGCATTAATCTTTGAGGAACAGCAGAGCTCCACACCTTAATCTATGGAGTGTAGAAACTCTACCGTTAAAAATACATAAGTGAAAGGTCCAGGCATGGCCGAACGGCCAGCCCCCAAAACGTGATCACAGGATCAAAAATACAATCCAAGATGATCCGAAGATAATCAAAAGATGTCTAATACAATAGTAAAAAGTCATATTTATAATAAACTAGCTACTAGGGTTTACAGAAGTAAGTAATTGATGCATAAATCCACTTCCGGGGCCCACTTGGTGTGTGCTTGGGCTGAGCTTGAAGTCTACACGTGGAGAGGTCATTCTTGGAGTTGAACGCCAGCTTTTGTGCCATTTTGGGCGTTGAACTCCACTTTGCAACTTGTTTCTGGCGCTGGACGCTAGAATTGGGCAGAGAACTGGCGTTGAACGCCAGTTTGCGTCATCTAAACTTGGGCAAAGTATGGACTATTATATATTGCTGGAAAGCCCTAGATGTCTACTTTCCAACGCAATTGGAAGCGCGCCATTTTGAGTTCTGTAGCTCCAGAAAATCTATTTTGAGTGCAGGGAGGTTAGAATCCAACAGCATCAGCAGTCCTTCTTCAACCTCTGAATTTGATTTTTGCTCAAGTCCCTCAATTTCAGCCAGAAAATATCTGAAATCACAGAAAAACACACAAACTCATAGTAAAGTCCAGAAATGTGAATTTAACATAAAAACTAATAAAAACATCCCTAAAAGTAACTAGATTCTACTAAAAACATACTAAAAACAATGCCAAAAAGCGTATAAATTATCCGCTCATCACAACACCAAACTTAAATTGTTGCTTGTCCCCAAGCAACTGAAAATCAAATAGGATAAAAAGAAGAGAATATACTATAAATTCCAAACTATCAATGAAACATAGCTCTAATTAAATGAGCGGGACTTATAGCTTTTTTGCCTCTTGAATAGTTTTGGCATCTCACTTTATCCATTGAAGTTCAGAATGATTGGCATCTATAGGAACTCAGAGTTCAGATAGTGTTATTGATTCTCCTAGTTCAGTATGATGATTCTTGAACACAGCTATTTTATGAGTCTTGGCCGTGGCCCTAAGCACTTTGTTTTCCAGTATTACCACCGGATACATAAATGCCACAGACACATAATTGGGTGAACCTTTTCAGATTGTGACTCAGCTTTGCTAAAGTCCCCAACTAGAGGTGTCCAGGGTTCTTAAGCATACTCTTTTTTTATTTGGACCTTGACTTTAACCGCTCAGTCTTAAGTTTTTACTTGACACCTTCACGCCACAAGCACATGGTTAGGGACAGCTTGGTTTAGCCGCTTAGGCCAGGATTTTATTCCTTTAGGCCCTCCTATCCACTGATGCTCAAAGCCTTGGGATCCTTTTTATTTCCCTTGCCTTTTGGTTTTAAGGGTTACTGGCTTTTTGCTCTTGCCTCTTGGTTTTAAGAGCTTTTGGCTTTTTCTGCTTGCTTTTTCTTTTTCTTTCTATTTTTTTCGCTATTTTTTTTTTGCAAACTTTGTTCTTTGCTGCTTTTTCTTGCTTCAAGAATCATTTTTATGATTTTTCAGATTATCAAATAACATGTCTTCTTATCATCATTCTTTCAAGAGCCAACATATTTAACATTCTTAAACAACAACTTCAAAAGACATATGCACTGTTCAAGCATTCATTCAGAAAACAAGAAGCATTGTCACCACATCAATATAATTAAACTAAGTTCAAGGATAAATTCGAAACTCATGTACTTCTTGTTCTTTTAAATTAAAACAGTTTTCATTTAAGAGAGGTGATGGATTCATAGGACATTCATAACTTTAAGGCAAAGTTACTAGATACTAATGATCATGTAATGAAGACACAAACATGGATAAGTGATGAGATATTTTGGAGGAAAAATAAATCTCTCCCAAAACACACAAATCTAACCGGCAAGTGTACCGGGTCGTATCAAGTAATAAAAACTCACGGGAGTGAGGTCGATCCCACAGGGATTGAAGGATTGAGCAATTTTAGCTTAGTGGTTGATTTAGTCAAGCGAATCAAGATTTGGTTGATGGTTTTGTGACTTGCAGAATTAAATTGCATTGAAGTAAAGAGAACAAGAAATAAATTGCTGAAACTTAAAGAACAAGAAATTAAATGGCAGAAACTTAAAGTGCAAGAAATGTAAATTGCGGAATCTTAAAGTGCAAGGAATGTAAATTGCTTGAAATGTAAAGGGGATTGGGATGTGGATTTGCAGAAATTAAACAAGGAAAACTTGAATTGCATTAAACAGAAGAGGGAAAGGGAATTGGGATTGGATCGGATCTTATAACAGAAAAGTAAATAAACATGGAAAGCAAGAAACAGAGAATGTAAAATTGAGATCTCAGGGCCCAGAGACTAGAAAACCAAGTCTAGATCTCAATGCCTTCCTAGATCCAACAAGAACAATTGCAAGGAAAATGTAAATTGCAAAGAGAATAGATGAAGAGCAATTAACCGGAAATGAAATTCAATTAACAGTAAAGAAACAGAGAGATCCAAGATTGAGATTGAAACAGAATTTCTTCAATTCTCCAATCCAAGATCCAAGACAAGAGTAAATGAAATTGAAAGCAATGGAAACAAAGAAATTAAAGTTCACTCAATATCAAAAGCTCTCCGAAAACTATTATGAAAATTCCAAAAGGAAAGCTCTCCGAAGAACTTGAATTCTATCCTATTTATACACTTTCTTCAAATGATCTTCAAGCCTTGAGTTGGGCCTTTGTTCTTGGTGGAATTGGGTTGAAAGAGGCCTTGGTTGATTGCTCTTGAAGTTTGAAGAAGAACCAAAGTGAACCAATTGAACCGGGTTTGAGGTTAGCAAAAGTTGGACCAAAAGTTTGAGCCAAAGTTAGGGGTCTAACTTTGGCTCCAACTTTTCACATCAGCTAGCACATTCTGCTGCTACTCACGTTGGTGCCAACGTTAGGGGTCTAACTTTGACCCTAACGTTGGCCTTGCCTTGTATGCTAGTGGCGCCAACGTTAGCCTCCAAGTTAGGGGGCTAACGTTGGCGCAAACGTTGGCCCCTCTCCCTTATGTTTTCATGTGCCAACGTTAGCCTCCAAGTTAGGGGGCTAACGTTGGCGCAAACGTTGGCCCCTCTCCCTTATGTTTTCATGTGCCAACGTTAGCCTCCAAGTTAGGGGGCTAACGTTGGCGCAAACGTGGGATGGCCAGGGAGGAAATTTCAAGTTCCAACGTTAGCCTCCAAGTTAGGGGGCTAACGTTGGGACTAACTTCTTGCTTCCTGGTTCAATTTCACTTATTCCATTTTCCTCTCTTCACTCCTAGCCATTCCTCTTTGCTTCAACCTTTCTCCAAGCTTTCTTCACCTATCATTAATCAACCAAACTCATCAAAGCTATGCTCAAAATCATGAGATATTCATTCTTTCATAATATGCAACAAATATAGCATAAAACCTCATGAAATGGCATAAATTCATATATGGTTGGTTCAATCAAGGGAAACATGAAAATCTACTCAATTAGCTTGCTTGTAGCTCAAGAAAGTGCATAATTCTGATGAAAATAAAAGAAAAAGACTAGTTAAAATAGGCTAGGATGACTTGTCATCACAACACCAAACTTAAAGCTTGCTTGTCCCCAAGCAAGAAATGAATTATTGAGAAGAAAGAATGAAATGGAAGAGGAAGTTCATGCTAGCAGAGTATTATTGATAGTTCATGGGGTTTTGTGTGGATATGCAAATACTCACTTCTTATTGACTCCTATGCCTAGAAAGTCTCCTTCAAGCTTCAAGTGACATACTGCTATGACTTCTCATTATTCCTTTATCCTTGGCTATTACTTTGTTCATAAGCTTTATTTGAGTGTCATGTGTAGCAAGTTCATTTTCTTTTCTTTATACTTGACACATTATTCACCATAGACACTTGGCTCACATTCCTTCTTAAAACATTGATGCCCAGCACCTCTTTGGGCTACTAAATGCCTTGTAGTTAGGTTGCTCTTGATAGTGGACTTTCAGCTGATGATCCCGGATTAGTTAACCCAAGTCACCAAGTGTTGATGCACTCCAAAGAGCTTAATAATCCAAGCAGATCCTAATACAAAGACACCACAGGCATATATTCTAAGGTTCAAGCTATTGGTGTCCAGCTTTGTTTCTTTTTGTTTTCCTTTTGTTCTGCCACTTTTTGGCTATCTTTTTTTTTTCTTTCCTTCTTTTTGTTTTTCTTTCTAACCAAGGAATTTAATTCAATTGAGATTCATAGACAGTGGGCCACTCTTTACTTAGAAGAAGATATCCTGGCTCTTTATTCATTCAAAGTGAGCTATTATACAATCACACACATACCACCACTTACTTTTATTCTACTTCTATCTAACAGAGACCATTTCACTTCACATTCAAACTTTTTCTTTTATTGAATTTAAAGATGCAGGGGACAACACATGCTTCTTGTCAAGTGAAAATAAACACACAAGCACACACATAAACTAGCCTACTTATTTAAAAGAAACAAACATAATGCAAAGGCTTTTAATTAAGAAGACTACTTAGAAATGCAAAGACAACTTAGAACAGATATAATGCATGCTTTTTTTTTTCTTTGTAGTGATGAACAAGGAGCAAGTCCACCTTTCATTTGTCATGCCTTTTCTTTCTCCTTTCATACACTTGGATGCTAGTGTTCCCACCATCCTTGTTTGGTGCCTGTTGATCTTGCCAAAAGCCAGCCTTATTCATAGCCTCTTCCACTCTATCTTCAAGTCTCATAGCCCTGTTCACTTCTACCTCACTTCTCATTTTGAAGAATTCATCAAAAGTTGGGAACGCCAGATCCATGTTGTGCAAATGTTCTCCAATATAGTTTAGTTTGATTTGGCTATTGACGTTGTAATCAGCTTGTACTTCATACCTTGCATCTTGGAGTGTTGTGAACTCCTTGAAAGCCTTCAAACTTTCAGCTTGCATTTGTTCCAACTTCCCAAAAGGTTCATGAGATTGAAAGGCATGTTCTTCTTGCATCACAAGAAATCTTGACTCGAATTCACTTTGTTTGCTCATTATTCTTAGCTCTCTTTCTTCTTGTGCTTGTTGGTTCTTCATGTACAGAGAATGGTATTCCTCTTGCCTTTCTTGGATTCTCGTGTACTGTTGAGACAATCTTCCTATTGCTTCTTGCATTTGAGTCATATCCATATTACCATGTGGGAAAAAGTGTGGCTGTTCCTTCTCCTCTTGTGGCTCTTCTTCTATGTGTGGCTCATCTTCTTCCATTGGTTCTTCTCTTTCCCTTCCTCCATGTGGTCTTCGGCCTTGATGTGCTTCAAGGGGCATCATCATTTGTTCAATGGTTATGGGCATGCCTTGGCTTAACCACATTGGATTCTCCTCTTCCAATGGAACTTTAGCCTTTGCACACAACCTCCAAATGGTACTTGGATAGTACAACCAAGATCCGGCCGAATTCTTTTCGGCTAGCTTTTGAATGTCTCTTGCAAGGATATCATGAACTCTTATCTCTCCACCCACCATGATACAATGCAGCATCACGGCTCTCTCCCTGTTAACTTCTGAGGTGTTCACTGTCCCCAGAATTGATCTTTTCATCAACTCATACCATCCTTTTGCTTCCGGCGTGAGGTTACATCTCTTCAGGAACTTGTATCTATTCTTGTTATCTCCTTCCCACTCTGAGTTCTCAAAACAAATGTCTCTCGCAATCTCCTCATAATCTTGATCCTCATTCAATCTTTGTTGGTATCCCGGTTCATCAAAACGGACTGACTTAAGTTTCAAAACTTTCTTGATTGCATCTGGGCTAAAGTCTACTTCCACCCCCCGTACATAGCTCTTGTACGTTGGGGGCACACGCATGTCAAGCCTTGGGACATTTGCATAGAACTCTCTTATGATATTGGCATTGATTCGGGTGGCTGGTGATGCAAGTTCCTCCCACCTCCTCTTCCGGATTTTGTTCTTCATTTCTTGACATCCATCATCCGGCAACATGAATGGAATTTCAGGATAGATTCTTTTCTCGTTCATCCATTGAATTTGCATTTGATGAAACCAAGACTTGAACCTCCGTTGGTCATATTCATGTGTTTCTTCCTCTACTATTGGATCTTTTCCTTTTCGTCGTTTGGTTCTTAAGGAGGATGCCATGATCACTTGGTTGGTTGAGAGGGAATGTGAAGAATGTTGGAGAGTTTGATGTGTGTTTGGAGGAAAAAGAGATTAGGTTCGGACTTGCTATGACAAGAAATTAAGAAGAGAAGTTTAAGTGGTTGGAGTTTAAAGTAAGAGAAAGGTTGCACAAAGCTTGTTATGTTGAGAAGTGATGAAGGGAGTGAAGTTTTTGAAGTTTGAGTGATTCGGTCATGTGCATGGCTTGAAGGTGGTATGCTTTTAAATGAGCAATGAAGGGCTAGGATGCAATTAGACACTATGGAGATCAAAGGTGTGCATGTATGGATGAATGAAGACAAAATTTGCTCCTTCCCTTGCCTTTGCCGTGATCATTCTCAAGGAGTGGCAGATTTCTTTCTTGAAGCATGTGATGGGATTTTGTCCTTATGCTATGCTTTCCTTTGTCTTGTCTTTTTCTTTGAAGATTCTTTGACCTCCTAGTCACCACAACAAGACAACATACATTAGTCTTATCCAACCGTAGCAAGGGTGTGCTTTTTATTAAAACTTTGTGAACCATCAATTCTTATCTCATTTGAACCGTGACACTCTCTTTGGAGGACACCAACTTAATGTTTGGTAATGTGTAAAGAAATGAGTCTCTTCCTCCAACTAGTGAAGTTCAAATGTTACATGTTCATAAGAATTGTTTCCATTACATTTTCTTTTTCTTTTTTTTTTCATGAAGGATTAATTGTATCCTTGAATCGGTGCATCAAAGTTTGATGAACACCAAACTTGTTTCTTGTCAAAGGGTACATCACAATTAATGCCTTCATTACCGAATAAGAATTTTTCTATTTATAAGGTTTTGGAAAATAACAAATGTATGATTATTGATGCATGAGTTTCAAATTTTCATGAAGCTATGTGGACACCAAACTTAGTGTTCGGCCATATGCTCTATTAAAATATTTTAAGCATGTGAAACGAAATTCTTTGTAACATTGGTTTAGTGCGTTTGGAGGCACACTAAACTTAGTATACGTTTCATAACAGTGCATGCAGTCAATGGACATGTTCATGAAAAGAGAAAAGAATTCATGCTCAAATGATCATAACTTATTGAATTTAAAATGACATGAATCTTAAAGCATGGGTTGCCTCCCATGGAGCGCTCTTTTATTGTCACTAGCTTGACATTGAGGCTTTCTTTTATGGTGGTTGGTGCTTGTAGGGCCTCAATTTGTCTCCCCTGACCGTGATCCTCTTCTTTGTTCTCTGGTGTTCAATTTCAGCATGCTCTAATGATAGTATGTTGCTGACAGTGTAGTAATCCTCGGTTTGTTGATTTGCCCCCAGCTGTTGATATATCAGTTGCACTTTGTCACCTTTAGAAAGCCCCTCTGTTGGAATCTTTCTATTCTTCCAGCCCCTTTTTGCTTTGTTTCTGCGCTTCATCTTTCCTTTTATTGATCTTTCTTTTCTGGCTGTAGGCTTTGCTTGGGGACCTCTCTTCTCAGTGGCCAGTACTCTAATATCCTCTTGGGCTTTTTCATCAGTCTGCACAATCCTTAGCATTGGGATGTTGTTGTGACTTTCCTGGTCATTTTTCATATAGTCTTTCTTTTCCTTGCTAATTTGTGCCTCTGGTAAAACCTTCAGAGTAACACTCTGGTCATGCATCCTTAGAGTTAATTCCCCTTCCTCTACGTCTATGATAGCTCTAGCAGTGGCCAAGAATGGCCTTCCCAGTATAACAGAGTCACCATCATCATCGTTTGATTCTAGAACCACAAAATCAGCAGGGTAAATAAAACTGTCCACCTTGACCAAAAGATTTTCAATTACACCCCTGGAGTATACCATTGACTTGTCTACCAGCTCCAAAGACATTTGTACTGGTTTGACCTCCTCTATATTCAGCTTTTTCACCAAGGAGGATGGTATTAAGTTGATACTTGCTCCGAGATCACACATTGCTTTAGTGATGGTCAATTCCCCAATGGTGCAAGGCAACAGGAAGCTCCCTGGGTCCTCAAGCTTGGGAGGAAGCCCCTTTTGAATCAAGGCCCTGCATTCCTCAGTAATCATTATGGTTTCCTTCTCATCCCAGCTTCTTTTCTTGTTGATGAGATCCTTCAGAAACTTGGAGTATAGAGGCATTTGCTCAAGTGCTTCAGCAAAGGGGATATTAATTTCCAGCTTCTTAAAAATCTCAAGGAATTTGTGAAAATGCTGGTCTTTAACCTCTTTGTTGAACCTCTGGGGATATGGCAGTGGAGGTGTGATGCTTTTTCCTATTTGTTGCTGTCCCTGAGCTACTTCCTTTGAGCTATGTGGCTGGTTATCCTTCTCTTTAAGTTTCTCAGTGCCTTTGTTTGGCATCACGACTTGCTTCTTAGCCTCATCTACCTTTGTTTGATTCTCATCCTCCATTGGTTCTTTGGTGTTCTCTGCTTGCTTCCTTGTAGTGTCATTGTTGCTTATCAATGTTCTCCCACTCCTTAATTGTATTGCCTTGCATTCCTCCTTGGGATTTGGAATTGTGTCACTGGGCAGTGAGTTTGAAGGTCTCTCAACAGATACTTGCTTGGAGAGTTGCCCCATCTGTCTCTCTAGGCTCTTCAGGGAGGCTTCCTGATTCTTGGCTACCATTTCCTGGTGTTTCAGCATTTTCTCTATCATGGCCTCCAAGTGAGTGATTCTTTGGGCTTCAGGTGATATTTGAGGTGGGTTATGAGATGTGGGTGGTGGATGGTATGCATTTTGGTTGGTTGGTTGGTTATTAGATTGGTATTGGTTGATGTTGGGGTAGTTGTTTTGAGGTTTTCTGTAGGGGTTTTGGTTAGTCTGCTGCTGGTTGTGATTTTGGTTGCTTCTTGGGTTGTGTTGGTTTGAGTTCCTCTGCCATGGTTGTTGGTTTTGGGCATGGTTATCTCCCCATCTGAGGTTTGGGTGGTTCTTCCAGGATGGATTGTATGTATCACCATACACTTCATTTGGTCCTTGGTTGTGCATATACTGTACTTGCTCTTGTTGTTGTTCTTCTTGAGTTTCTTCACTCTGTCCCCATGTGGTTGATGATTGGCTAGTGTTGACTGCTGCAACTTGGAGACTATCAATCCTCTTGGCCATTTGCTCAAATTGTTGTTGAATTTGTTGCTGCATCATCTTGTTTTGAGCTAGGATTGAATCCACTCCTTCTAGCTCCATTACTCCTCTCCTTTGTGATGGTTGGCGGCCTCTTTGATGAGCAAAGAAATATTGGTTGTTGGACACCATATCAATGAGTTCTTGAGCCTCCTCTGCAGTTTTCATGAGTTGCAAGGAACCTCCAGCTGAATGATCCAAAGCTTCCTGGGATTTCAATGTCAAGCCTTCATAGAAGTTTTGAAGTTTCTCCCACTCATTAAACATGGCAGGGGGACATTTCCTTATCAGAGCCTTGTACCTCTCCCATGCCTCATAGATAGGTTCGGCCTCCATTTGTGTAAATGTTTGAACCTCAGCCTTTAACCTTATAATCCTCTGAGGTGGATAAAATTTGGCAAGGAATTTAGTTACCAAATCATCCCAGTTGTTGATGCTGTCTCTTGGAAAAGATTCTAACCATTGAGTGGCCTTGTCCCTGAGAGAAAATGGGAATAGCATCAGCTTGTAGCTGTCAGGGGGCACTCCATTAGTTTTGACAGTGTTGCATATCCTCAAGAAAGTGGATAAATGTTGGTGTGGGTCCTCAAGTGGTCCTCCACCAAAAGAGCAATTGTTCTGAACCAAAGTGATGAGTTGTGGCTTGAGTTCAAAATTGTTAGCATTGACATTTGGAGCCAAGATGCTGCTCCCACAATGTCTAGGATTTGCAAAGGTGTAGGAAGCCAAAACTCTCCTCTGGGGTGGGTTGCCATTGTTGTTGTCTTCTCCACCTGGTGGATTGGTTAAATGTTCCTCCATCTCTTGGAATTCTTCGTCTGATTCCTCTTCTCCAACAATGTTTTTCCCTCTTTCAGCTATTCTTAACCTCCTGAGAGTTCTTTCGTCTTGTTCATGAAAATTGGGTATGGTTCTTCTTGTACCTGACATACAAGCAGAACATGAGAAATGCACAAAACTAGTGACACTTCAATTTACTGCCAGATTGAGGTGTTAGTTAGTTTAAGCAAAAAATCAAACAGTTAGTGGGTTAATCAAAATTAAAGAAAAAAAGTGCTTGATCTAGATCTCCACCTCACTTAATCATTGTCAATCTAATCAATCCCCGGCAACGGCGCCAAAAACTTGATGAGATATTTTGGAGGAAAAATAAATCTCTCCCAAAACACACAAATCTAACCGGCAAGTGTACCGGGTCGTATCAAGTAATAAAAACTCACGGGAGTGAGGTCGATCCCACAGGGATTGAAGGATTGAGCAATTTTAGCTTAGTGGTTGATTTAGTCAAGCGAATCAAGATTTGGTTGATGGTTTTGTGACTTGCAGAATTAAATTGCATTAAAGTAAAGAGAACAAGAAATAAATTGCTGAAACTTAAAGAACAAGAAATTAAATGGCAGAAACTTAAAGTGCAAGAAATGTAAATTGCGGAATCTTAAAGTGCAAGGAATGTAAATTGCTTGAAATGTAAAGGGGATTGGGATGTGGATTTGCAGAAATTAAACAAGGAAAACTTGAATTGCATTAAACAGAAGAGGGAAAGGGAATTGGGATTGGATCGGATCTTATAACAGAAAAGTAAATAAACATGGAAAGCAAGAAACAGAGAATGTAAAATTGAGATCTCAGGGCCCAGAGACTAGAAAACCAAGTCTAGATCTCAATGCCTTCCTAGATCCAACAAGAACAATTGCAAGGAAAATGTAAATTGCAAAGAGAATAGATGAAGAGCAATTAACCGGAAATGAAATTCAATTAACAGTAAAGAAACAGAGAGATCCAAGATTGAGATTGAAACAGAATTTCTTCAATTTTCCAATCCAAGATCCAAGACAAGAGTAAATGAAATTGAAAGCAATGGAAACAAAGAAATTAAAGTTCACTCAATATCAAAAGCTCTCCGAAAACTATTATGAAAATTCCAAAAGGAAAGCTCTCCGAAGAACTTGAATTCTATCCTATTTATACACTTTCTTCAAATGATCTTCAAGCCTTGAGTTGGGCCTTTGTTCTTGGTGGAATTGGGTTGAAAGAGGCCTTGGTTGATTGCTCTTGAAGTTTGAAGAAGAACCAAAGTGAACCAATTGAACCGGGTTTGAGGTTAGCAAAAGTTGGACCAAAAGTTTGAGCCAAAGTTAGGGGTCTAACTTTGGCTCCAACTTTTCACATCAGCTAGCACATTCTGCTGCTACTCACGTTGGTGCAACCGTTAGGGGTCTAACTTTGACCCTAACGTTGGCCTTGCCTTGTATGCTAGTGGCGCCAACGTTAGCCTCCAAGTTAGGGGGCTAACGTTGGCGCAAACGTTGGCCCCTCTCCCTTATGTTTTCATGTGCCAACGTTAGCCTCCAAGTTAGGGGGCTAACGTTGGCGCAAACGTTGGCCCCTCTCCCTTATGTTTTCATGTGCCAACGTTAGCCTCCAAGTTAGGGGGCTAACGTTGGCGCAAACGTTGGATGGCCAGGGAGGAATTCATGTGCCAACGTTAGCCTCCAAGTTAGGGGGCTAACGTTGGCGCAAACGTGGGATGGCCAGGGAGGAAATTTCAAGTTCCAACGTTAGCCTCCAAGTTAGGGGGCTAACGTTGGGGCTAACTTCTTGCTTCCTGGTTCAATTTCACTTATTCTATTGTCCTCTCTTCACTCCTAGCCATTCCTCTTTGCTTCAACCTTTCTCCAAGCTTTCTTCACCTATCATTAATCAACCAAACTCATCAAAGCTATGCTCAAAATCATGAGATATTCATTCTTTCATAATATGCAACAAATATAGCATAAAACCTCATGAAATGGCATAAATTCATATATGGTTGGTTCAATCAAGGGAAACATGAAAATCTACTCAATTAGCTTGCTTGTAGCTCAAGAAAGTGCATAATTCTGATGAAAACAAAAGAAAAAGACTAGTTAAAATAGGCTAGGATGACTTGTCATCAATAAGCACTTAACATAGAAAACGAAAAATAGAAAGTGAGAACAAGGAATGAGTCCACCTTAGTGATGGTGGCGTTTTCTTCTTGAGGAACCAATGATGTCCTTGAGCTCTTCTATGTCTCTTCCTTGTCTTTGTTGCTCCTCCCTCATTGCTTTTTGATTTTTTCTAATTTCATGAAGGATGATGGAGTGCTCTTGATGTTCCACCCTTAGTTGTCCCATGTTGGAACTTAATTCTCCTAGGGAGGTGTTGATTTGCTCCCAATAGTTTTGTGGAGGAAAATGCATTTGAGGCATCTCCGGGATCTCATGGTAATGAGCTTCCTGCGCCTCTTGAGCTCCATGAATGGGCTCTCTTGCTTGCTCTATCCTTTTCTTAGTGATGGGCTTCTCTTCCTCAATGTGAATGTCTCCTTCTATGAAAGCTCTAGCTGAGTAACATAGATGGCAAATAAGATGAGGAAAAGCTAGCCTTGCCCCAGGGGAGGGCTTTTCGGCTATTTTGTAGAGTTCAAGGGAGATGACTTCATGAACTTCTACTTCCTCTCCAATCATGATGCTATGGATCATGATGGCCCGATCCACAGTAACTTCAGATCGGTTGCTAGTGGGGATGATGGAGCGTTGGATGAACTCCAACCATCCTCTAGCCACAGGCTTGAGGTCCAGTCTTCTTAGTTGAACCGGCTTGCCTTTGGAGTCAATCTTCCATTGAGCTCCTTCCACACATATGTCCATGAGGACTTGGTCCAACCTTTGATTAAAGTTGACCCTTCTAGTGTAGGGGCGCTCATCTCCTTGCATCATAGGCAAGTTAAACGCCAACCTCACATTCTCCGGACTAAAATCTAAGTATTTCCCCCGAACCATTGTAACATAATTCTTTGGATTCGGGTTCTTACTTTGATCATGGTTCCTAGTGATCCATGCATTGGCATAGAACTCTTGAACCATTAGGATGCCGACTTGTTGGATGGGGTTTGTTAGAACTTCCCAACCTCTTCTTTGGATTTCATGTCGGATCTCCGGATACTCATTCTTCTTGAGCTTGAAAGGGACCTCAGGGATCACTTTCTTCTTGGCGACAACATCATAGAAGTGGTCTTGATGGGCTTTGGAGATGAATCTTTCCATCTCCCATGACTCGGAGGTGGAAGCTTTTGTCTTCCCTTTCCCTTTTCTAGAGGATTCTCCGATCTTAGGTGCCATCAATGGTAATGGAAAAATAAAAAGCTTATACTTTTACCACACCAAACTTAGAATATTGCTCGCCCTCGAGCAAGAGAAGAAGGAATGGATGAAGAAGAAGAAGATATGGAGGAGATGGAGGGATGTGTGTATGGATGTGAATGGTGAATGGAAAACAGAAGGGATGACCATGAATGGAGAGAGAGAGGGTGAGGTGGGTGGGGATCCTGTGAGATTCACAGATCCTGAGATGATCCTGTGGTGTCCACAGATCCTGAGGTGTCAAGGATTTACATCCTTGCACCAAATTAGGCATCCAAAATGCCCTTGCACACAACTCTGGGCGTTCAGCGCCAGATTGGTGCTTGTTCTAGGCGTTGAAAGCCCATTTGTTGCCCATTTCTGGCGTTGAACGCCAGAACCATGCTTGTTCTGGGCGTTCAGCGCCAGCTCTTCTCCAGGGTGCATTTCTGGCATTCAAACGCCCAGATGCTGCCCATTTCTGGCGTTCAGCGCCAGAACCATGCTCTGTTCTGGTGTTGAACGCCCAAAACATGCTTCTTACTGGCGTTTAAACGCCAGTAAGGTCTTCCTCCAGGGTGTGATTTTTCTTTTACTGTTTTTGATTCCGTTTTCAATTTTTATATTTATTTTGTGACTCCACATGATCATGAACCTAATAAAACATCAAAGAACAAGAAAAATATAATTAAATAAAAATTGGGTTGCCTCCCAACAAGCGCTTCTTTAATGTCAATAGCTTGACAGTGGGCTCTCATGGAGCCTCACAGATGTGCAGAGCTTTGTTGAGACCTCCCAACACCAAACTTAGAGTTTGGATATGGGAGTTTGACACCAAACTTAGAGTTTGGTTGTGGCCTCTCAACACCAAACTTAGAGTTTGACTGTGGGGGCTTTGTTTGACTCTGGTTTGAGAGAAGCTCTTTATGCTTCCTCTCCATGGATGCAGAGAGAGATCATTGAGTTGTAAACACAAGGTTGTCCTCATTTATTTGAAGGATCAATTCTCCTCTGTCCACATCAATTACAGCTCTTACTGTGGCTAGGAAGGGTCTTCCAAGGATGATGAATTCATCCCCATCCTTCCCAGTATCTAGGACTATAAAATCAGCAGGAATGTAAAGGCCTTCAACCTTTACTAACACATCCTCTACTTGTCCATAAGCCTGTTTTCTTGAATTGTCTGCCATCTCTAATGAGATTTTAGTAGCTTGCACCCCAAAGATTCCCAGTTTCTCTATTACAGAGAGGGGCATGAGGTTTATTCCTGAACCAAGGTCACACAGAGCCTTAAAGATCATGGTGCCTATGGTACAAGGTATTAAGAACTTTCCAGGATCCTGTTTCTTCTGAGGCAATGTCAGTTGATCCAGATCACTTAGTTCATTGGTGAACAAGGGAGGTTCATCTTCCCAAGTTTCAATACCAAATAATTTGGCATTCAGCTTCATGATTGCACCAAGGAACTTGGCAGCTTGCTCTTCAGTAACATCCTCATTCTCTTCAGAAGAGGAATACTCATCAGAGCTCATGAATGGCATAAGGAGGTTTAATGGAATCTCTATGGTCTCTAGTTGAGCCTCAGATTCTTTTGGTTCCTTAGAGAGAAACTCCTTATTAATCACTGGACGTCCCAGGAGGTCTTCCTTACTGGGATTCACGTCCTCTCCTTCCTTTATAGGTTCGGCCATGGTGATCAATTCAATGGCCTTGCACTCTCCTTTTGGATTTTTTTCTGTATTGCTTGGGAGAGTACTATGAGGAATTTCAGTGATCCTTTTACTCAGCTGGCCCACTTGTGCTTCCAAATTTCTAATGGAGGATCTTGTTTCATTCATGAAACTCACAGTGGCCTTAGATAGATCAGAGACTAAGTTTGCCAAATTAGAAGTATTTTGTTCAGAGTTCTCTGTCAGTTGCTGAGTGGATGATGGAAAAGGTTTACTATTGTTAAACCTGTATCTTCCACCATTATTAAAGCCTTGTTGAGGCTTTTGTTGATCCTTCAATGAGAGATTTGGATGATTTCTCCATGATGGATTATAGGTGTTTCCATAAGGTTCACCTAAGTAATTCACCTCTGCTATTACAGGGTTCTCAGGATCATAAGCTTCTTCTTCAGAAGATGCCTCTTGAGTACTGTTGGATGCAGCTTGCATTCCATTCAGACTCTGAGAAATCATATTGACTTGCTGAGTCAATATTTTGTTCTGAGCCAATATGGCATTCAGAGTATCAATTTCAAGGACTCCCTTCTTCATAGGCGTCCCATTATTCACAGGATTCCTCTCAGAAGTGTACATGAACTGGTTATTAGCAACCATGTCAATGAGTTCTTGAGCTTCTGCAGGCGTTTTCTTTAGGTGAATGGATCCACCTGCAGAAGTATCCAATGACACCTTTGATAGCTCAGATAAACCATCATAGAATATATCCAGGATGGTCCATTCTGAAAGCATGTCAGAAGGACACTTTTTTGTCAGTTGCTTGTATCTTTCCCAAGCTTCATAGAGGGATTCACCTTCTTTCTGTCTGAAGGTTTGAACATCCACTCTAAGCTTGCTCAGCTTTTGAGGAGGAAAGAACTTGGCTAAGAAAGCCGTGACCAGCTTGTCCCAAGAGTTCAGGCTATCTCTGGGTTGAGAATCCAACCACACTCTAGCTTTGTCTCTTACAGCAAAAGGAAAAAGTATGAGCCTGTAGACTTCAGGATCTACTCCATTAGTCTTAACAGTATCACATATCTGCAAGAATTCAGTTAAGAACTGAAAAGGATCTTCAGATAGAAGTCCATGAAACTTGCAGTTCTGCTGCATCAGAGAAATTAATTGAGGTTTCAGCTCAAAGTTGTTTGCTCCAATGGCAGGAATGGAGATGCTTCTTCCATATAAATTGGAATTAGGTGCAGTAAATTCACCAAGCATTCTCCTTGCATTATTGTTGTTAGGTTCGGCTGCCATCTCCTTTACTTGTTCGAAATTTTCAATAAGGTTGTCTCTGGATTGTTGTAATTTAGCTTCTCTTAGTTTCCTCTTCAGAGTCCTTTCAGGTTCTGGATCAGCTTCAACAAGAATGCCTTTTTCCTTGTTCCTGCTCATAAGAAAGAGAAGAGAACAAGAAAAGAAGAGGAATCCTCTATGTCACAGTAAAGAAGTTCCTTATTGTTAGTAGAAGAAGAAAAGGAATAGGGGTGAAGAAGAATGAAGAATCCAAACACAAAGGTAAGGATAGGAGCAGTGATGTGAGATGAAGAGAAGTGTTAGTAGATGAATAAATAATTAGAAGGAGATGAGGGAGAAGGATTTTCGAAAATTATTTTTAAAAAAGGGTTAGTGATTTTCGAAAATGGTTTTTGAAAAAGGTTAGTAATTTTCGAGAATTAAAATCAAAAATTAAAATAATTAGTTAATTAAAAAGAAATTTTGGAAAAGAGGGAAGATATTTTCGAAAATTAGAGAGAGAGAGTTAGTTAGGTAGTTTTGAAAAAGATAAGAAACAAACAAAAAGTTAGTTAGTTAGTTGAAACAAATTTGAAAATCAATTTTGAAAAGATAAGAAGATAAGAAGTTAGAAAAGATATTTTAAAATCAAATTTTGAAAAAGATAAGATAAGAAGATATTTTTGAAAAGATATGATTGAAATTAGTTTTGAAAAAGATTTGATTTTAAAAATCACAATTAATGACTTGATTCACAAGAAATCACAAGATATGATTCTAGAACTCAAAGTTTGAATCTTTCTTAACAAGTAAGTAACAAACTTGAAATTTTTGAATCAAAACATTAATTGATGATGTTATTTTCGAAAATTATGATATAAAATTAAGAAAAAGATTTTTGAAAAATATTTTTAAAATTTTCGAAAATAACTAAGAAAGAAGAAAAAGATTTGATTTTTGAAAAAGATTTTGAAAAAGATAAGATTTTTAAATTGAAAATTTGATTTGACTCATAAAAACAACTAGATTTTAAAAATTTTTGAAAAAGTCAAATCTAATTTTCGAAATTTTAAGAGAAAAAAAGGGAAAGATATTTTTTTGATTTTTTTGAATTTTTATGATGAGAGAGAAAAACACTAAAAATGCTCAATGCATGGAAATTTTGGATCAAAACAATGAATGCATGCAAGAATGCTATGAATGTCAAGATAAACATCAAGAACACTTTGAATGTCATGATGAATCATCAAGACTTATTTTTGAAAATTTTTATATGCAAAGAAGACATGCAAGACACCAAACTTAGAAATCTTTCATGTCTAGACTCTATGAATGCAAGAATGCATATGAAAAACAAGGAAAGATGCAAAACAAGAAAACATCAAGATCAAACAAGAAGACTTACCAAGAACAACTTGAAGATCATGAAGAACACCATGAATGCATGAATTTTCGAAAAATGCAAGATGAATATGCAATTGACACCAAACTTATAACATGACACATGACTCAAACAAGAAACACAAAAAATATTTTTGATTTTTATGATTTTCTAATTTTTTTGGTATTTTTTGAAAATTATATGAAAAAGAAAAATAAGGATTCCAAAATTTTTAATATGAATTCCAGGAATCTTATGCTCTTTAGTCTAAAGCTCCAATCAAAGGGTCAGGCATGGCTTAATAGCCAGCCAAGCTTTAGTAAAAATATGAGTGTAATTCATTCAATTTTAAGCCAAAACCTTAGTCCAAAAGAATTTAGACATGGCTTTACAGCCAGCCAGGCTTTAGCATGCTTCATGAAACACTAGAATTCATTCTTAAAAATTCTGGAGAAAATATATTTTTTTTTTGAAAATATTTTTATTTAAATTTTTTTTTTTCGAAAACAAAGGAGAAATTTTTGAAAGGTTTTTTTTTTGAAAAATTTTTTTGAAAAGAAAACAAAAAGAAAATTACCTAATCTGAGCAACAAGATGAACCGTCAGTTGTCCAAACTCGAACAATCCCCGGCAATGGCACCAAAAACTTGGTGCACAAAATTGTGATCTCTGGTAATGGCTCCAAAAACTTGGTGCTCTAATCTCAATTCATAATTTGTCAAAACTTCGATACAACTAACCAGCAAGTGCACTGGGTCGTCCAAGTAATAAACCTTACGTGAGTAAGGGTCGATCCCACGGAGATTGTTGGTATGAGGCAAGCTATGGTCACCTTGTAAATCTCAGTCAGGCGGATATAAAATAGTTATGGAGTTTTCGAAAATAAATAATAAACTAAGGATAGAAACACTTATGTAATTCATTGGTGAGAATTTCAGATAAGCGTGTAGAGATGCTTTCGTTCCTCTGAATCTCTGCTTTCCCGCTGTCTTCATCCAATCAGTCTTACTCCTTTCCATGGCTGGCTTTATGCAAGGGCATCACCGTTGTCAATGGTTACATCCCCTCCTCTTGTGAAAATGGTCCAAATGCTCTGTCACAGCACGGCTAATCATCTGAGGTTCCCGATCATGCTGGAATAGGATTCACCCTCCTTTTGCGTCTGTCACTACGCCCAGCAATCGCGAGTTTGAAGCACGTCACAGTCATTCAATCCCAGAATCCTACTCGAAATACCACAGATAAGGTTTAGACCTTCCGGATTCTCATGAATGCCGCCATCAATCTAGCTTACACCACGAAGATTCTGATTAAGAGATCTAAGAGATAATCATTCAATCTAAAGTAGAACGAAAGTGGTTGTCAGGCACGCGTTCATGGGAAATGATGATGATTGTCACGTTCATCACATTCAGGTTGAAGTGCGAATGAATATCTTAAAAGCGGAATAAGTTGAATTGAATAGAAAAACAGTAGTACTTTGCATTAATCTTTGAGGAACAGCAGAGCTCCACACCTTAATCTATGGAGTGTAGAAACTCTACCGTTAAAAATACATAAGTGAAAGGTCTAGGCATGGCCGAATGGCCAGCCCCCAAAACTTGAACACAGGATCAAAAATACAATCCAAGATGATCCGAAGATGATCAAAAGATGTCTAATACAATAGTAAAAAGTCCTATTTATAATAAACTAGCTACTAGGGTTTATAGAAGTAAGTAATTAATGCATAAATCCACTTCCGGGGCCCACTTGGTGTGTGCTTGGGCTGAGCTTGAAGTCTACACATGGAGAGGTCATTCTTGGAGTTGAACGCCAGCTTTTGTGCCATTTTGGGCGTTGAACTCCACTTTGCAACTTGTTTCTGGTGCTGGACGCCAGAATTGGGCAGAGAACTGGCGTTGAATGCCAGTTTGCGTCATCTAAACTTGGGAAAAGTATGGACTATTATATATTTCTGGAAAGCCCTGGATGTCTACTTTCCAACGCAATTGGAAGCGCGCCATTTTGAGTTCTGTAGCTCCATAAAATCTATTTTGAGTGCAGGGAGGTCAGAATCCAACAACATCAGCAGTCCTTCTTCAACCTCTGAATCTGATTTTTGCTCAAGTCCCTCAATTTCAGCCAGAAAATACCTGAAATCACAGAAAAACACACAAACTCATAGTAAAGTCTAGAAATGTGAATTTAACATAAAAACTAATAAAAACATCCCTAAAAGTAACTAGATTCTACTAAAAACATACTAAAAACAATGCCAAAAAGCGTATAAATTATCCGCTCATCAGTTCACTTTCTATCAGTTTTCTTTTCCTTATGAAACCCTGCATGGTATTTAAAATATGAATTTCAGCACCAGATCAATCCACCAAGTGTCATGACATATTTCAACAAAATTAGATTCAAAACACACTGAAGGAATAAGATCACAAAGGTTAGTACCTTTCTTTTCAAGCCAAACTTTAAATTTTGGGCACTCCTTCTTCATGTGTCCTTTCTTTTTACAAAAGAAACACCGTGCACCTTCTTTCTTCATAGGATGGGATACAATACCCTTTCCTTTCTTCTTATGAGCTTATTTTTTACTACCCTCATTTGTCATTAATAGTGCACTCTCACCAAGTTCCTGAATTAGCCTTCCTTCCTTTTGCACACATAGCACCAGTAATTCGTTAATGGACCATTTTTCCTTATGTGTGTTATAAAAAATCTTAAATGATCCGTACTGGGCAGGAAGAGAATTCAGAATAAGATGCAACAGAAATGACTCAGAGATCTCAACCTCTAAAGCTTTCAGTTGTGCTGCAATATCTCTCAACCTCATGATGTGTTCACGCACACCTCTTATGCCGGTAAGCCTCATAGATGACAATTGTGCCATTAGAGTGCTTGCAAGTGCCTTACTAGAAGACTCAAAATGTTCATCAATAGCCTTCATATAATCCTTGACATTCCTACAATCAGAAATTGAACTTCGGATACTAGCTGAAATACAAGACTTAATGAACATCATACTTAAACAGTTGGATTTCTCCCACCGTTTGTATAATGCTACCTCGGCTTGAGAACTAGCATCAATAGGTGTCGGAGGCTCTTCCCTACAAAGAGTATAGTCAAGGTCTGCACACCCCAAGTGAAAGAGAATCTTATCTTTCCATTCTTTATAGTTGTCACCACTTAACAAATGAACTTCAGATACAGTTTCAGATATCATTGCTGCTGCAAATAATAAATCATGCTAACATTACTCAATTTTAAATAGGCACATCAAAATCTATAATATATGATAATACATGCCAATGCAAGTCATATCAAAATAAATATGAATCATAGTGTCATTAAAATCTACCTGTGGGTAAAGATTTTAACACACATAATATTCACTATATCAACTAAAGTATTGAAACTAGAAAATAAAATACTACTTCTTAATACATGTAGGCTAATTAAGAAGTAAGAAGTATTTTCTATTTCAATCTAATTATATGTGAATAACATAATAAATTCCTATGGGTAAGTTTATTATATAATTCACAACAATTACAAATATATCATATTAATATTTATATAATTTCTTTAAATATAATTATTATCAAGGATGCTGTGGCTACTCCTCAATAAATCATATATTAATCACAATACGATATACAGCGGAATAATTTATATTGCATGCAAATATAATCATTAAATAAATAAATTCAATAACATAATTTATATCAAAAGTGGAGATGATCTAGTGGACGCTTATTTTGCCAATATTTAGAAGATCCAAGTTCAAACCTCACTCCAACCAAAATTTGAATTTTTATAACAAATTTAAATTTTGAAACCCAACAACTTTAACGTAAAAGTAACAAACAGTTCTTTCTGTCTTCTCTCTTCCACCGTTTTCCCTTTCTTCTTCTCTCCTTTTTTTATATATTCAAGAATAAGAAAACTTATGGGAATCATGGAAA
The DNA here is from genome assembly GCF_059453495.1 of Arachis ipaensis. Classification (NCBI taxonomy): domain Eukaryota; kingdom Viridiplantae; phylum Streptophyta; class Magnoliopsida; order Fabales; family Fabaceae; genus Arachis; species Arachis ipaensis. Next base: position 53,172,127 of record NC_142436.1, read on the forward strand.
ATTATACTATTATGAAGAACAACTACGACACAAATTTAGAAGATTCTTTTTAGGAATATTATTTATTATTCCCTCTTCTTATGGTACGTCAACTTTAAATTTCAATAGTTTTTATTACTTATTTCAAAATTCATACTATATATTCTTTTTTGAAAATAATTTATCAAAATAATACACCGTAATTAAATTTTGAAATGGCAAGGCAGAGACAATTTGGCTCTGTTGAGTTAAAAAATTAATAAATTTAATTAGTGATGACAAACATTATTTTTGGGTAAAATAAATAATTAGTGTTGATTAATTATAATTGCATATTACTAATTATTTAGTGTTACAGGCCAAAACTCAACAATACAACAACCTAATATAAAAGCAAGCAGCCCAAACTGATTGAAATCAAGAAACAAGGTTGGCGGGCAATAAAGCAAGAAAAGCCCAAAGAAATCAAAGCAAGATAACTAATGGGCTGAATTTGAGTAGAACCCAATCCAAGCCCGAATTGATTTCAAATTCCTCTCACTTGCTTTCACCAACTCAACGTTCTCCTCTTCTCTGACCATGTAAAATCACAAACTCAGAAAAGTGAGAAAGAGAAAGAGAAAGCTTCTTCCCTAAGGTGATCATCAAAGAAGCAAGAAAGAGAAAGTCTAAGCTTGAAACTCAGAAGTCTAATCACCCATTTCAAACCAAATTAAGCTTAGGTTAAAGGTAACTCATTTCCTTTTACATGCAACACACTTTCTTCTCTTCATCTTCAACCCTCTGCCACTCCATTTCGGGTTATATGGAAAAGAGGATTTCTGTTCCTCACTGCTGTGCATCAACGGTTGAGAATATGTCTTGGGAACCAAGTTGTGTTTCAATGGTCAAGATCTGGGTTTACCATTGAAGAAATATTTTCTCCTGTTAAAATGGATTTCGGTCAAGATGAGGAAGTCAGAAGGAAAGTTTCCTCTCTAAGGATTACGGTAAAAAAGTGATTCTGTGGGTTGGTGAAGCTCAAGGCTCAAGGTGTTGACCTTGAAAGAAGAACCAAGTAACATGCAGGGAGATAAAAAGAGGTTTGCTGTTCATTCAGAAACCAAGGAGAGAAAACCAGAGTGTGTGAACAGTGTTATTTTTAGAAGTTCATCTACTTGGATAATGCTTTCTTTCAAAGAAGCGTTCGGCCAATACTGAAGAACTGCATCTGAGGCTTGCGAATCTGGTTTTGCACATAGCAAAGAGACTGCTGATGAAGTCAATCTCCTTCATGTTTTACTGATTGTAATGTACTTTTCTAAGTTTAACTTTCTATAATTTCTTGAGAGAAAAGGCATTGTGAGAAAGCTTAAGAAAAAACCATGAGTAGAAAAAGGCTGAGAGATACACTTGAGAGAAAAGCCTAGAGTTATTTTCTGATTTCTTTAGGTTGGTTAAGTGTCTTGTATCTTGTACCTGTAAGGTATCCCTTTCTTAGTTGGGTTAGCACTAAGAGGTATAGTTAGGTATTAGCATAGCCAATGTCAAGTTAGGTTAGAACTTGAGGGTGAAAGGATTGGGTCAATCCTGTGAAATTGGTGTATGTAATACTGTTAACTATAGTGAAATTCTTCCATAGTTGTGGAGGAGACTGGATGTAGGTTGCATAGCACAAGGCAACTGAACCAGGATACATGCTGGTGTTAGCTTTTCTCTTCTCTGCTGAGTTCTGTTTTCTGATATTCATGAGACAAAAATAAATTGTCTCATAAATTTCTGCTGCTAAGTTCAAACAGAACCTGAATTGAAAGTTTGTTTTAAAAGGGTAATAACAGCAATTAAAAAGGAAGGCATAGATTCAACCCCCCTTCTCTAAGCCTACCACAACCTTCAATTGGTATCAGGAGCTAAGGTCTCAAGAATCAAGCTTAACCGCTTGGAGCAAAGATCCAATGGCGAACAACTTGGGCACAACCACAGTTGCCTACACCCTCACTGAAGGCGAGTCAAACAACCGGCCACCTTTCTTCAACGGAAAGAACTACTCCTACCGGAAAGAAAGTATAAGGATTTTCATCCAATCCATTGACTACAACATATGGAAGATTGTTGTGAGCGGTCCAAAGATCCCAACAAAGACAAGTGCTGATGGAGTGGTGACTCCAAAAGAAGAAGCTGAATGGAATGAAGATGATAAGAAGAAGATAGAGCTGAATGCCAAAGCAATCAACCTTCTTCACTGTGCTATCAGCTTTGAAGAGTACCGGAAGGTGTCTAGATGCAAGACAGCCAAAGAAATTTTTGAAAAACTCCAGGTTACACACGAAGGTACCAAACAAGTAAAAGAAACGAGGATTGATATGCTGCGAAAAGAGTACGAGATGTTTAGCATGAAGGATGGAGAAAGCATTGATGAAGCGTTTGAGAGATTCTCAATCATAATCAACAACCTTGATGCTATGGGTACAAACTATGCAGAACAAACCTTGGTGAGAAAACTTCTTAGAAGCTTCACAAAAGAATGGGAAACCACTGCCACTGTCCTAACCGAAAGTAACAACCTAAGTCCCATAACCTATGATGAGCTGAGAGGAAAACTCCTTGCCTATGAAGCCACACACACAAATACAGACTCAAAGAAAAAGGGAATAGCCCTCAAGTCACAAATAGAACCAAAAGAGAGTGAGTCTAGTGATGGTATTTCAGATGACGAGCTTTTGTTTTTTGCTAGGAGATTTAGAAGGATGATGAAGAACAAGGGCAAATACAAGGGTTCAAGTTCAAAGGAACACAAGATCGACTTGAGCAAGGTGACGTGCCATCACTGCAAGGAGGCTGGACACTTCAAGCTAAACTGTCCAAAGCTCAAAAAGGAGGACAAAGGAAAGAAGGAAAGGAAGAGAGTACTCATGGCAGCTTGGGAGGATCTTGAGAATGACTCAAATGAAGAAGAAGAATCTGAAGGAGATGACAAAGACTGCTTCATGGCTGGAAACAACAATCTTGATGAGGTAAACTATTATGATTTGACCATTGAGGATTTGCATGCTATTATTGATGATCTCACTTTAAATACATCAAAACTGCTTGATAAATACAATGAATGCAGACCTGAAAGAGATGTGTTAAGAGTTGAAAATGATTTTTTAAAAGAAAAAGTGAAGGAAACTGAATGTGCTCTGGACATCATTGAAGAAAACAGATTTCTAAAATCTGAACTTGAAAAATTAAAAGGAAAGCACATTGTGGATCCTTCTCATGAGTTAATTGCTGAAAATGAAAGATTAAATGATATGATTAAAAGACTGAATGGTGACTTAGCAAAATTTGCTCAAGGTTCTAGCAACTTGGACAAATTACTTGCAAGTCAAAGACCATTGTTTGAAAAATCTGGTTTAGGCTACATAGCTAAGGAAGATGCAGTTTCTAATACTTCCTCTATAAAATTTGTGGCTTCTTCATCAAATACCAAATCCATACCAAGTAAATCAGGTATCGGATATGTTTCAACTTGTGAAGAAAAATTTGATGAAGCATACACAAGTGAAACTGAGCCTTCACCAAGAACTGGTCCGAGTTCAAACCGGCCAGGTTTGGGTTTCATTTCGAAAAATGAGGCTATTTTCAAGAAACCACCATTTTATAACAAAACCTCATGTTCAAAAGGTAAAAATGTTCAAAGAAATTCTGGTGAAAATGCTTTTGCAAAGAGGAACAACTTTAATAAAAATCAGTTTGTCAAAAGAAATGCATCTCCTTCAAAAACCAGAAAATTTCAACACTTTAATCATTTCAAGCAATATAACTCACCTCAATTTCAGCGACACACATCTAAAAATCATTGTGTCAATTGCAAGAAATTTGGTCACTCATATGAACAATGTTTCATTGAAAAAAGAGTTGTTGGAAACAAAGTTTACAATGTTGTTTGTGATTTCAATGCACTTGGGCAACCAAGATGGATTAACTTCAAAGGATCCAAATTAATTTGGATACCTAAGGCTACTTGAAACTCATCATGCAGATTTGCCTAGCATCCAAGAACAAAAAGGACATGTGGTACATGGATAGTGGATGTTCAAGGCACATGACTAGAAGGTCAACCTACTTCATCAAACTAAATAAGTATGATGGAGGTTTTGTGACCTTTGGAGATGATGGTAAAGGTAAAATCATTGCTATTGGAAAAGTAGGTAATGAGCAATCTACTTTCATTGATGATGTACTTTTGGTATGTGGTTTAAAGCACAATCTTTTGAGTATAAGTCAGTTGTGTGATTTAGGACATTTAGTGATTTTCAAAAGATTTGAATGCTGTGTTGTTAATGAAAAAACAAATGAAGTGATGTTTGTTGCCAAGCGTTTTAATAATATGTATGGACTTACTCTTGATGAACTAAAAGATCAAAATGTAGCTTGTCTTCACTCTAAAGAATCTGAAAAGTGGTTATGGCACAAGAGATTGGGCCATGCAAGTATGTTTCAAATAAACAAACTTGTAAAGAAAGAATTAGTAAGAGGTCTTCCTTTGATAAAGTTTGACAAAGATATCACTTGTGATGCTTTCCAAATGGGAAAACAAACAAAAAGTTCTTTTAAACCAAAGAAAGACATCTCTACTAAAAGACCACTTGAGTTGCTACACATTGATTTATTTGGTCCAACAAGAACTCAAAGCCTAGGTGGTAAACATTATGGTTTAGTAATTGTGGATGACTACACTAGGTTTGGTTGGGTTTTATTTCTTGCACACAAAAATGAAGCCTTTTCGTCCTTTGAACCTTTTTGCAAGAAAATTCAAAATGAAAAGAATTTGAAAATCTCTTCTATAAGAAGCGATCATGGAATTGAATTTGAAAATAATTTATTTGAATCCTTTTGTAAGGAATTTGGAATATCTCACAACTTCTCTTGTCCAAGAACACCACAACAAAATGGTGTTGTGAAAAGAAGAAATAGAAGCATACAAGAGATGACAAGAGCTATGCTTTGTGAGAGTAATGTTCCAAAATTCCTTTGGGCTGAAGCGGTTAACACGGCTTGCCACATTTTGAATAGAACAATCATAAGAAAATTTTTGAAAAAAACCCCTTATGAACTTTGGAAAGGCTACCCACCAAACTTAGATTACTTACACATCTTTGGATGCAAATGTTTTGTATTGAACAACAAAGAAAATTTGGGTAAGTTTGATCCAAAGGCTTATGAGTGTTTGTTTGTAGGATATTCCACAACTAGTAAAGTATATAGGGTTTATCATCAAGATGTTAGGATTATTGAGGAGTCCATACATGTTACATTTTGTGATAATAACTTGGTACAAAGTATGTTGGAAGATTGTGATGTAGGAAATCAAGCTCAAAAGGAAGATGAAGCTGCTCAAAATCATGAAAAAGAGAATTCTGGACAAGCTGCACCAGAAACTGCTAATGCTGAGAATTCAAGAGACAATTCCATTTTGTCTCATGAATCTGAAGGAATTCTGCAAGCAAGCAGTGTTCAGAATCCCTTGGTGACTGAATCTGCCTCCAGGTCCACCAGACCTCGTGAATGGAGATTCTTGAAGAATTATCCTGAGGAATTTGTCATTGGGGACGTATCTCATGGAGTGCAAACAAGGTCTTCCACTAGAAAGGCAAATGAATGATCAAACATTGCCCTTCTTTCACAAATAGAGCCTCAAAATGTCAAGAAAGCACTCAGTGACCCTTCTTGGGTTAAAGCTATGGAGGATGAGCTTCTTGAGTTTGAAAAGAACCAAGTATGGACTTTGGTTCCAAGGCCAAGTGGAAAGAAAGTGACCGGCACCAAGTGGATTTTTCGGAACAAGTTGGGAGAAGATGGTAGCATTGCAAGAAACAAGGCAAGGCTAGTGGCACAAGGATATGACCAAGAAGAAGGAATAGACTTTGATGAATCATTTGCCCTTGCCCGAATGGAAGCCATAAGACTTCTCTTGGCTTATGCTGCATTTTGTGGTTTCAAATTATATCAAATGGATGTGAAATGTGCATTTTTGAATGGTGTGATAGATAGAGAAGTGTATGTGGAGCAGCCTCCTGGTTTTGAAAATAAAGAGCATTCTAATCATGTTTTCAAATTATCTAAAGCTCTCTATGGTTTAAGACAAGCTCCTAGAGCTTGGTATGAGAGACTTAGCTCTTTTCTTTTGAAAAATAGTTTTCAAAGAGGCACCACTGACACAACTCTATTTATCAAGAATTCTAATGATTCTTTTATTCTAGTCCAAATATATGTTGATGACATTATTTTTGGATCAGCTAATGAATCCCTTTGTTCTGAATTTGGAAAACTCATGACAAGTGAATTTGACATGAGTATGATGGGTGAACTTAATTTTTTCCTTGGGCTACAAATTAAACAAACTGAAAATGGTATTTTCATTCATCAAGAGAAGTATGCCAAGGAATTAGTTAAGAAATTTGGTATGGAAAATGCCAAACCCATGGGAACTCCCATGCATCCTAATTCAAAATTAGATAAGGGAGAAACTGAGAAAGATGTTGATGAGACTAGGTATAGAGGAATGATTGGTTCTCTTATGTACTTAACTTCCTCTAGACCTGATATTGTGCAAAGTGTTGGATTGTGTTCTAGGTTCCAATCCAAACCTAAAGAGTCACATCTTTCTGCAGTTAAAAGGATCATTAGATATGTTCATGGCACACCCAATTTTGGTCTTTGGTATCCTAAGATTGATGATTTTTCTGCAGTTGGTTATTGTGATGCAGATTTTGCTGGTGATAGAGTTGATAGAAGGAGCACTTCTGGTCTATGTTGCTTCCTTGGAAAGTCCTTAAATGTTTGGTCAAGTAAGAAGCAACCAACAGTGGCCTTATCCACTGCAGAGGCTGAGTATATAGCTGCTTCTTCTTGTTGTTCTCAGCTTTTATGGTTAAAAATACAGCTTGCCGATTACAAATTAAATGCTGAAAATATTCCCTTGATGTGTGATAATATGAGTGCCATTAATATTTCTAAAAATCCAGTTTTGCACTCTAGGACTAAGCATATTGAAGTGAAATTTCACTCAATAAGAGAACATGTCCAAAAGGGGGATATTAGTATTCAATTTGTTAAATCAGAGGAGCAATTAGCAGATATTTTCACAAAACCATTAGCTGAGGACAGATTTTGCATGCTTAGGACTAATCTAGGGATTTTAAACTATGATTCATTATTTGAGCTTTGCTGATGTGTTTGTTAAGTTTTGGTCTCACAGGTTCGGATGAGAAAATTCTGGGCAAATAAAGAACCTTCTCTCTAAATTGCTTTCTCTGGCCTTATTGCACGTGCTGAATCATCTGGGCCTATCTTAAGTTTCAGATTCTAGGTGGTCCATACATGTTTCATTAAAATGAACCACCTCTGGGCCCAAATGAGTGTTACATCATACATGTGTGTTCATTTTATTTTAATTTGTTCTTTTAAAAAAAATGTCATATTTAAAATTACTCTCTATTTTAAATCTTTTATATGATTAAATCACTTTTTTTATGTTGTCTAGTCTTTTTGGTTGATTTACCGAATCTAAAAAGGAAAGATTTTTCTTTTATTGAAAATTTGGACTTTCTGGACTGGAATCATTTTTTTTAACATCAAAAAGCCAGTGCACCCACCTTTGGTCAAAGAGTCTTATGCTTACTTGACATATCATGAAGGCACTGTTCACTCATATGTAAAAGGTTGAGACATAGTTTTAAATAATGAAACAATCAGTGACTCATTGAGGTATACTGATGTTGGGCCTTGTGCTTATGCTTCTGTTAAGTGGGATGAAGGAGTTGGTGTTTCTTTCAATGATACCTTGGCTCATATGTGTGAACATGTTTTCTTGATTGATGACATTACACCCACTCACAAAGCCCTAGGATATGAACGTGCTCAGTTGCACCGAATGGTCAACCACATTATACTGCCTTAAAGTGGTTCATATCAAAGGGTTTCCTACACTAATACTCTTGTTTTATATGCCCTTCTCACCAAAACTGAAATTTCATTTGCATTCTTGATGGTTAGATATATGTTTAACTCTGTTAGGAGTGAAAAAGACAAAACACTTCCTTATGGCATGTTTCTAACTTGCATATTTGAGTATTTTGGTGTTGACTTGACCAATGAGGAATATCAAAATAGACATTCATACCTAAAAGGGGGTAGTTCAGTAAAATAGCCCAAAGGACCTACTCGATCTGAACGGGTGGTCTTAGATGATGAAGATGATGATTTTGTCCCCGAAGAATCTCCTGCTCCTTCCACCGAGGGTACTTCCATCTCTACTGGGAAGAAATCCGCTCTGTTGAATGTGGTCAAAGATGTTGTTCAAGAGCTTGTCCCCCAATCCAATCACTTGATTGCAATGAGCAAGGAGCAAAGGAAGCTAGCAAGCAAGCATAAAAAAATTTCCTAAGAAAATCAAGGGATAGAGTGACTGTGTCCATAACTTTCATTGATAATCTTCAAAAGGATGAAGATCCCACCACTGATGTTGAAGAAGAAAATGATTTGAAGGGAAATGGTTCTGATGCCTAGGATTGCTACATGAAGCTGCTACTATCTATTTTTTGCTACATGGTTCTCTTGGATGACTGTAATAACTCTGACTTATGTTGCATTTTTGTTCCTTAGGACTGTGCTCTAACCATTTTCTTCAGGGTTTAAGGTGTTGTTTTTATTGATCTTGCTTATTATCCGCCCTTGATGACAAAAGGAGGAGTAATAGCTGCTGAATTTGACTTTTGATGCTACTGATTTTTGTGATTTAATTGTGAATTTCTGAATGCTAATGGTGCTAGTGTTGAGCATATAAATTTTGGGTTGCAACTGTGCTATTGCAGGGAATGAATTAACATGCAAGTTGGAAATTACTTTTATATGATATCAGTCTGCCCTTGATTAACCTTGATACTTTGTTTTTGCTGTTGACATGATATGTTGGACTGATTATGTGGTGTTGTTTGTTCTATATCCCTTAGACAAGATAAACGTGTGTAGCTCTTTATTATGTTTTTCTTAAGTACAATGTAAAACAGGAACAAAGAGGAAAGCATAAATCTAAGGGGAGCTACTATTGAAAAGGAAAGGGGGAGCAACACTAAAGCAAGAAACATCAATCAAAGGGAAGTTTTCTAACTTTACTAAAATTCAATTTCTTTTGGTTATTACTTAAATATGTTTGTCATCAAGGGGGAGATTGTTGAGTTAAGAAATTAATAAATTTAATTAGTGATGACAAACATTATTTTTGGGTAAAATAAATAATTAGTGTTGATTAATTATAATTGCATACTACTAATTATTTAGTGTTACAGGCCAAAACTCAACAATACAACAACCTAATATAAAAGCAAGCAGCCCAAACTGATTGAAATCAAGAAACAAGGTTGGCGGGCAATAAAGCAAGAAAAGCCCAAAGAAATCAAAGCAAGATAACTAATGGGCTGAATTTGAGTAGAACCCAATCCAAGCCCAAATTGATTTCAAATTCCTCTCACTTGCTTTCACCAACTCAACGTTCTCCTCTTCTCTGACCATGTCAAATCACAAACTCAGAAAAGTGAGAAAGAGAAAGAGAAAGCTTCTTCCCTAAGGTGATCGTCAAAGAAGCAAGAAAGAGAAAGTCCAAGCTTGAAACTCAGAAGTCTAATCACCCATTTCAAACCAAATTAAGCTTAGGTTAAAGGTAACTCATTTCCTTTTACATGCAACACACTTTCTTCTCTTCATCTTCAACCCTCTGCCACTCCATTTCGGGTTATATGGAAAAGAGGATTTCTGTTCCTCACTGTTGTGCATCAACGGTTGAGAATATGTCTTGGGGACCAAGTTGTGTTTCAATGGTCAAGATCTGGGTTTACCATTGAAGAAATCTTTTCTGCTGTTAAAATGGATTTCGGTCAAGATGAGGAAGTCAGAAGGAAAGTTTCCTCTCTAAGGATTAAGGTGAAAAAGTGATTCTGTGGGTTGGTGAAGCTCAAGGCTCAAGGTGTTGACCTTGGAAGAAGAACCAAGCAACATGCAAGGAGATAAAAAGAGGTTTGCTATTCATTCAGAAACCAAGGAGAGAAAACCAGAGTGTGTGAACAGTGTTATGTTTAGAAGTTCCTCTACTTGGATAATGCTTTCTTTCAAAGAAGCGTTCGGCCAATACTGAAGAATTGCATCTGAGGTTTGTGAATCTGGTTTTGCACAGAGCAAAGAGGCTGCTGATGAAGTCAATCTCCTTCATGTTTTACTGATTGTAATGTACTTTTCTAAGTTTATCTTTCTATAATTTCTTGAGAGAAAAGGCATTGTGAGAAAGCTTAAGAAAAAGCCATGAGTGGAAAAAGGCTGAGAGATACACTTGAGAGAAAAGCCTAGAGTTATTTTCTGATTTCTTTAGGTTGGTTAAGTGTCTTATATCTTGTACCTGTAAGGTATCCCTTTCTTAGTTGGGTTAGCACTAAGAGGTATAGTTAGGTATTAGCATAGCCAATGTCAAGTTAGGTTAGAACTTGAGTGTGAAAGGATTGGGTCAATCCTGTGAAATTGGTGTATGTAATACTGTTAACTATTGTGAAATTCTTTCATAGTTGTGGAGGAGACTGGATGTAGGTTGCATAGCACAAGGCAACTGAACCAGGATACATGCTGGTGTTAGCTTTTCTCTTCTCTGCTGAGTTCTGTTTTCTGATATTCATGAGACAAAAATAAATTGTCTCATAAATTTTCGCTGCTGAGTTCAAACAGAACCTGAATTGAAAGTTTGTTTTAAAAGGGTAATAACAGCAATTAAAAAGGAAGGCATAGATTCAACCCCCTTCTCTAAGCCTACCACAACCTTCAGGCTCTGATACCACATGTTAGATATTTTATAAAATCAGTAATTTGCGTACCTCCAGCCATTGCCAATAAATTCTTTGATTTAATTTGGAAACTTCCAATTCTTGAATCACAAACTCAGATGGAATCAGAGTGTGTTTGTTTGTTATTCTGTAATCAGAATTGGAGACCCAAACTTTATGAAGTTTATGAACAGTCGTGTTCTTTCCATCAAAGAACAGACCAACTGCCAATATAATTAATTAATATTTACAACACTACCCAAACTAATTTCTATATTAATAAATTGGACCATAATTAGAATAAAAATTCTAACAAATAATAATGTCAAGTATTATTTATATTATTTATTTAAATTAATTAATTTTTTTTAATGGACAGTATTCAAAGATTGAAGTGAGAGCAAAACTTAATAGAGTTATTTTTGGGTGAGACTTGGAACAAAAAATAATAAGGTAAATCAATAACTTTATTTTTGGTTATTATACATTTGTGTTTCTAAAATTATTTGTTATTGCTTGATGAATCCATATTTGATGATAAATTTTGGCTTGAATTGAATGAATTTCATCACATAAACTCACATTTATTTATTAAAATAGTATATCTTTGTGATTTTCTTTCAAATTGTACTTAATTGCAAAAACATGCTTTTTAAGCTCCAAAAATGCTAATTTTAATTCTCTTAACTTCCATTCGATACCTTAATGTATCTGTTAAGTGATTTCAGGTCTTAGGAATTAAGGTTAGATTGGAAGAGATGGAAAATGAGCAAGCAAGATAGGAAATCATGAAGAAATGAAGATTCTAGATTTCTACATCCGTATGTGCGCATCATTGAAGCCGTGCGTACGTATCCTTCATTTTTCCTCATCCGCGGACCATACTGCTGCGTACGCGGGAATGCTAGCACGTGCCTCATTAAAGGAAACACGTTGGAGTCAATTTTTGAGCTCTTTTTAACCCAGTTTCAAGCCTAATTTGAAGATTAGAGGCTGGGGAGGAAGGATGCTTGAACACACATTTCATTAGTTTAGTTTTTACATAGTTTTGAGTTTTAGAGAGAGAGACTCTTCTTTCTCTCTAGGTTTTAGTGTTCCTTGTTCATTTTTACTTCAATTCATGGATTAGCCTCTTGTTAATTCAGTTTTTATTACTCTAATTGTATTTTCTCTTCCCTAATTTTACTTAGCACTCTTGCAATTTGAATTACGATTTTAGATCTTGTTGGATTTGGATTCTAGTAATGCATTGAGGTTTTTCATATTCTATTTGTATTATTTGAATTATTATTGGTGATTATTGATAGTGGGTATCTTTAATTTGGATTGTTTTCTCAATTTTATGATGCTTTTTATCATTGCTCACCAAGTGTTTAAGGAAAATGTCACTTTTGACTATGAAGTAGATTTCCTTTCTTGGCCTTGGGGTTGAGTAATTAGAGACTCTTCAACTGTAATAATTTAGTGTTGATTGGTAATTGAAGGTTGCTAGTTGGCTTGAACTCCACTAAATCTAGTCTTTCACTAGGATTTGACTAGGACTTGTGGACTAGAGTTGATTTTGCTCACTTGACTTTCCTTCAATTATTAGAGGATAACTAAGTGAGTAGAGCAATAGGCAATTATCATCACACTTGAGGAATGCAATGAGGATAGAGAGTCTAATTCTTACTCCTAGCCAAGATTTCTTATATTGATTAATTGTCATTTCTCTTATTGACTTTGATTCCTTAATTCTCTTAGCTTGATTCCTTGCATTTAGTTATATGTTATTGCTATTGCTATCTTTCTATTACATACTTAGTAGTTAATTAATTGTTGATTGATAGTTTTAGCTGCTTCAATTTAATTGTTAGTTGCTCATTGCTTTAAATTCTAGTCATTTTACTTTTCTCGCACTCAACTCAAAATTCTCCAAAAAAAAAATCCTTATCAATGATGTGAATCTTATGGAAACTCCTAGGAAAAACGACCCGGAATTCTACTCCCAGTAATTGATTTAATTGTTGTGACATTCTTCTAAACTTTGATTGGAGATCTCTTGTCGGTTTAGACTATACTCGCGATACTTGAGTTAAAAATCTTTTGGAAAATTCTTAACCGACATTTATCCTCTGTCATTGCTCAATAAATTTAATATTTTTTAAAAAAATAATATATATATATATATATACAATTAATTTTTTTTGCTAGATAGTTGAAGTTAAGCTAAAAATGCCAAAGATGAAAATAATTCAATCATTTTTCAAGACAAAAAAGAGAATATATGATGAACAAAATTCAGCTTTAGATTCTTTGAGTAATGATTAAAATATTATTGAACAACCTAAGATACATCCTGTGACACAACTTGTTGACAAAGATATTCAACCAACTGCTTCCAAAATAACAAGGACTGAAATAGATCAAGTTAATATTGATACATTAATGCGTGATCTCGAAATGCATCCACAAATTTAGAATTATCCTATCAATCAATAACATGAAATCCATAGGGTATATATAAAGTTTGAACCATATCAATTTATCATGGATGAGTACCCTCTTTTTGGTCTTGAAAGTCATCCTCGTCGTTTTAAAACTCATTGGTTTAAGAGTTTTTCTTGGCTAGAATATTCGCTAGAAGTGGATGCTGCATTTTGTAACACCCTAACTTTTAGCACCTCTAGATTGCACTAAAAGTCCGGGCGTCATACTATATTTATTTAATATTGAGCCTTTGCGAATACGAACCGAAATTCTTAATTAAGAAAACAGAAAGTTTTTACTTTTAATCACTTAAACACAAAGATATATATATATATATATATATATATATTCACATATCATTATATACATAGACTTATTTTAAGATTCTCAAAATACAAGTCTTATTTCTACAGCTTTTAAGTAGATTACTATTTAACTCTTCTATTTTGTTATAGTACAAATTACTAATATATAATATATTTCAAAAATACTTTGACAATAATCTTAATAAATTAATAACAATAATAATAATTTTTTTTATTACTCAAAACTTATAACTTAAGCTTTATTATTAAACTTTTATAAATTATTCTAAATCTTTGAGCTTTTTAAAATATTTATATTTTTACCGATTTTTCACCATTTTTCATTTAATCTCTCGGCCATCAAACCTCATCAATTTTAATTAATAATTCTCATTCACAACAGTCCCAAAATCATCAAAATAATCACAGTTGGGCTGTTCTTCATGGCCAAAGCATAATTTACAAACAACAACAATAATTCAACAACATTTCAACATAAAATTCAATCAAACTCAACAATAATCAATCAAACTAACATTCACTTATAAAATTTACATTTAATTATTATAAAATTACCAAATCCTATCTCCATACGAAATCAAAATATTCGAAGTCCCAGAGAAACTTTTTAACCGAGTTGCCAAAGAAAAACGTCAGAAATCGTTTGTGCCTCCTAGAATTTTAATTGGCCGAACTCAAGGAGAAGAGGAGCTATGTCACCATCAACTTCTGCCGAACAAAAGTGACACCATCGTATAGAAAAAGAGGATACAAACACTTTTATCGAACTAAATTTTTTATGGGAGTTACAGATCGCAAGAAATCGAACTCGAACATTAAATGGAGTTACGGTTTTCTCCCTCACCCACGGTCGGTCTTTCTTTCTTATTTCCTTAGGTTCGGTGGTGGTAAGAAAAGAAACTGAAGGCTAATGATAGGTAATTAATGAAATAAAGGGGGATAAGTGCTTAATGAAATAAAAGGGATAGGTGTCACGTTATCTATATATATACATATATGTGAACAAGTCACGTTTGGCTTTTCTTTGAACTTTGTTTTTTTAATGGCCTAAGCCAAAGAAAATAATTAATTAATTAATAATAATAATAATAATAATAATAATAATAATAATAATAATAATAATTTTTTTTTTTTAAGAATATCTTATTATAATAAAATTTATTTAAAAATTTTAATAAATTTTAAATTTAAAATATCTTAAAATATAATTTAATTACTTTTAAAAAAATAATTTTTTAAATAAAATAATAAATTATAAATAACTCATTATTTATTTTTTTTTAAAATTCGGGGTGTTATACATTTTGTCTTCCATGTTATTTTTTTAGTTTTTAGAAAATCAAGTTCATTCACATCAGGAGAATTTTGTAATTGAAAAAAAGTGAAAAATAAAAAAAAAATTGTACATTTTTATCTCATGTAAATAAATCTCTTAATTTTTTTTAAAATATTACTGTTAAGTCTTGTAAAAATTTGCTTAACCAATTATGTCACATTGTCAAAGTATTGACTAAGTAAAGCTCACAACAAATTTTAAGTAATAGATTGCGTCTTAATACCTCTATTAATACTGTCAGATGGTTAACGTTTTAAGCTTATGCTTTTAGGGGACACCATGAGAGTCATGAATCTCCAAATTAAGAAAATATTTTAAAATGTTAAAATTTTTATCTTCTTACAATAAAGAAGTAGATGTATTTGTCTTGGAGAATGCTCCTCAAAATGTAATATAAACATCGCTTTCTATTCAAAAGAAAATTTTACATGTTTTGGCTAAAAAGGTGCAAAATAAAATTTGCAATGAGACTGGTGATGCAAACTTATGTTTGATTGTTGATGAAGTTAGAGATGAATCTAAAAGAAAATAAATGGCAGTTGTTGTTAGATTTGTTGATAAGCATGAATTTGTCAAAAAAAAAAGGCTAATAGATATTGTTCATGTCAAAGATACTACTTCTGCTACTCTTAAACAAGAGAGTTGTTCTGCATTATCTCATCACAATCTCAACATTTAAAATGTTCGAGGTCAAGAGTATGATGGGGCTAGTAATATGCGTAGAGAGTAGAAAAGGTTACAAGATTTAATTATTCAAGAATGTTCTTATGCATATTATATTCATTGCTTTGCTTATCAATTACAGCTAGTTCTTGTTGCTGCAACTAAAAAAGTTGTTGATATTCATGCTTTTTTTTAAGTTTGAGTAATATTATCAATGTTATGTGCTCTTCTTGCAAACACAATGATAAATTATAATCTGCTTATGCAACTAAAATTTTTTATTTAATTATAACTAATCAAATTGAAACAGGAAGGGAACTAATTAAATTGGCATATTAAAAAGATCAGGAGATATCAGGTGAAACTCTCACTTCAACTCAATTTGTAGCCTTTTACACATGTTTGGAACAACAATTTCAGTTTTGAAAGATTTGGCTACTAATAGATCTACATGTTCTTAATGTGGTGATGCTACTTATACTCTTAAATCTTTATTATCATTTGATTTTGCTTTTATTTTGTATATGATGAAAGAAATCATAAGAATCACTGATAAACTTTGTCAAGCATTGCAACAAAAATCTCAAGACATTTTAAATGCTATGCATTTGGTTTTTAGTACAAATTCATTGATTCAACAGTTAAGTCTTAAGAGATGATAGCTGGGGAGTGCTTTTGGAGAAAGTTAGTTCTTTCTGCAATGATTATGCTATTCAAATACCTGATATGGGTACTTCTTTTAGTGATATAATTTGGTCTCGTCATAAAAAAGATGTTGTCACTGTTAAACACCACTACCGTGTTGACATTTTTACTAGCATGATAGATTTTCAATTTAAAGAGCTAAATAGTAGATTTAGTGAGCAAGTATCGGAGCTCCTCGTATTGAGTACATCTTTAGATCCTAAAGATGCTTTCAAGTTATTCAGTGTTTGCAACATATGCAATCTTGTAAAAAATTTCTATTCTTTAGATTTTTTTGAGCAAGAGAAGATTCAACTGAATTATGAGTTACAACATTATGAACTTGATGTGGTTAAAGTTCCAGATTTTTAGAATTTGTCTATTATTGCTGAATTGTATGTGTCAAAAATTGATAGAAACAGAAAAATTAAATATCTATCATTTAATTGATAAATTAATTCGTCTTATTTTGATTCTTTTTGTGACAACATCAACAACTGAACTTACTTTTTCAGCTATAAAAATTATTAAAACAACGTTTCGAAATAAGATGAAAGATAAATTTTTAATAAATTATATGATTGTATATATTAAAAAGAAGATTACTTCAAAATTTACTTCAGAAATGATAATTAATAATTTTAGTTCCATGATCGTCGAACAAATTTAAAAATATCAAAATGATAAAATATATAGTTAAATATTAATTTTTATATAATATATATAATTATTCCTTTAATATATATGTTATAAATTATATTTTATTAATTTTTTGTTGTATTATATTTTAATTTATCTTATATTTAATTGACCTTCTCTTATAAAATTTATTTTAATTTATTTTGTTATATTATATTTTAATTTATTTTGTATTTGAGAATCTACTTACAATTGGCGGCGAAGAGAGTCTTCATAATGTAAGTTAGTAATTTAGTATACATACATAAATGTTTCAAATTTCAATACACTGAATCACACAAATATTGGGTGACTAAGTAATACTTTTAACCAAGTGTAACAATATATTTTTAACTATTTTTATTTTTTCTTTTCTAACTCACATACTCTCAGTTTTTTATCTTTTCTTTTTTTTTTCTTTTTTTTCCTCTCTCCTTATTTTATATAGTCTTCTTCTTCTCCTCTTTTTTTTTTTTTTTTTGTCTTTTCTTCTTTTTATATGTCTTTTTTTTTATTCTCCACCTCCTTTTATATCTTATTTTTCTTTATATATATATTTTTTAAATTTCTTTGTTTATTTCTGTATTTTTAAAAATTTTTTAAGAAAAAGAAGAAGAAATAAAAATAGCAAAAATATGTAGAAGAAGAAAAAAGAAATGCATAAAAAAAATATTTGATGATAAATATAGAACTTTTTTGAATTTAAACGCATAAATTTTTTAAGAGAAACATAGAAAGTAAAATAATATTTTTTTTACAATAAATACATAAATTTCTTGATAATAAAGACATATTTTTATTTTGAGGTAAACACATTTTTTTTAGAGAAACATGGGAACTATGGGCATAAATTTTTTTATGATAAACATATAATTTTTTTGAAAATAACTAAAAAAATTTGAAAGAGAAATACACGAAGAAATTATATTTTTTTATAATAAACGTAACACATTAATTTTGGAAGAAAAACAAAGAAATAAAATATATAATTTTTTACGGTAAATACAACAAAAATATAAAAGTAAACACATATAAAATAAAATAAAGAAGTTTAGTATCAAATAGAGATAATGAAGAAGAAAAAACAAAAACAAAAAATATAACAATAATGAGATTCAGATGTGGAATTTTGTATCTCGTAATAGAGAAATTGAAAGAGTAAGCTAAAAAAGTGGAACTGAAGAGGGTTAAAAAGAGAAAAAAAATCGATTACTGTTTTTTTTTTTTTTTTTTTTTATTTTTTATAAAAGAGTCTGAGATTGAAGTACATAGTTCATCATGTGCACATTTGTTTGATTGATTTTTGTCGAAATAATTTTGAACCAATAAATTATTATGTGAATTTGGTTAAATTTAATTATTATGGCAGTACTAATTAATTAATATAATTTATATACATTTGTAAATATGAACATTTTTATTTTAAAGAAAAAGCGTAAAATGTCTCTATTATTTATTCTGTACAATTATTTGCACACGTTTGATTGGCAAGTAAATGAAAATTTTAAAATTTTTAGCTAATCCGTGTATTTTCCGTGTTAGGACGTGGAATAATGTTTAACTCTTATGATGAGTGCAATACTCATGGCCTCAGCCCCCCATATGATACAAGGGAAAAAAAAGGTAAACAGAAAAGAAGAGAGAAAAGATAAGATGTCAGGAAAATCATGGTGTTAGTTGCATGAGGGTCCTAGATACAGAAAAAAAGTTGGCAGTGATTCTTTCATTTTTGCTCACATTTATTTTAATTTATTTCTTTCCTTCCTTTTCTAAACCTCTACTCTCTTGACTCAATTTTTTTTGTCTTTTAAGAATTTAGTTAAGGAGTATTTTGAGAATTTTAGTTAATAAAAAAATGAATTTTAATATAATAAATGTATGAAAATTTTAATAATTAACTCTTTATTTATATATTTTAATTTTAATATAGTAATAGTGTAAAAAGTTTACATAATTATGTGCTAAATTTATATATTTAGATCATTTCTTAAATAATAAATTTAAAAATTAATTACTTTTATTAATATAATAATATATAATTAATTTATCTGTATAAAATTTGTTTATACCGTCTCCGATCCAGAAGGCTTTTTAATATCCTTAACAAATTAGTGGGACTTATTAAAATGCAACGCCGACGTATTTCATACAAATTTACAAATAAAAATTTGACACGTATTATTTACTGCCGAAGCTTCTTAGAGTTTTTATCATCAATCAATGCTTTACAGCTAAACCGTTTTTCTTGGTTTAAGGGAAGTTATAACTAACATACCAAGTATAGGTTATTATTTTATGTGTCAAAATCAGGATTTGTCTTTTTTGGTAAGAAAAATGAAAAATTGTGTTGGAAGCACAGAGGCTGTGATTGGACACTTTACTTGGCTGTACTCACGTGGTGCCTGTATCATCATTATGGACCGTTCAGATAATCCAAGAAACCCTTCGAGTGATGATCAGACGGTAATTACGCAGCACAACCCAGCACACAGTAATAAAACCATTAAACCAAGAGCAACAGGATAGCTTAATTTTGCAAGACACTAGTAGATTTTCAAACACAAAAATATCAAATAAATTATTGAATTTTTTTAATAGACATAAATCCTTGAGAGAAAGAAACTAAACGTTATGAAAAATTATTCAGAAAAATTACACAACCAAATAATTTTTTAACTAAGTCCAATTAAAGAGTAAATACTTAATCCGGTCCTTATTCATTTTTACGAAAGATAAAGCAATTTCTCTAAAAAAAAAAAGGGACACTTCGACTCTCAATTTTTTTATTTTGGGATAATACGATCCATCAGTTAAAAATTCTGTTAAATAATAACAAAAATTAGTTTTGTGGAGATTTTATTTGTATTTTGTGGGGGATTTTAAATCTCTACAAACTATTAATAAATTTGTTTTTGATAAATTCCTTTACCAATGATGGTTACGTGAAGAAAAATCATTGATAAAAATGATGTCACAAAAAAAAGTAATTATAGTACAATATCTTTTAAAGGAAAAAAATAACCTTGAATAAGAAATGAAAGAAGAGAACTTTAATGTTGATAATATTGGTATTGGTGATAATGACGGTAGAGGATAATAATGAGAATAATAATTGGTTACACAATAAAAATAATAGAGGTAGAAGTGATAATAATGAGAATGAAAAAAATAGTAGTAGTAATTGGTTATATTATTGAAAAGAATTTTGTAAGGATTTTAAATACAAATAAACCCCCTCCCCCCAACAAAATTAATTTTTGTTATTATTTAACAATTTTTTTAACAAAGAGATCGTATTATCCCAACATAAAAAAGTTGAGGACTGAAGTGTCAATTTTTCTTTTTTGGACAGGGATCGCGTTGTCTTTCGTGAAAATAGACAAAGACCAGATTGGGTCTTTACTCCCAATTATATTATTATATATATGCGTTTTTTTTTCTTCTTTTTACGTGCTTCTTATTCTTCTTACTTGCACTTCCTGTTTCTCCTTTTTTTTTCTTCTTCTTCTTTTTTTCCTTATCATCCTCTTTCGTTATAGTCGTTGTAGTCACTACTACCACCACCACTTCCTCCTCCTCCTCCTCCTCCTTCTTTTTTTCTCATTTAATTTTTTCTATTTTTTTTCTTCCTTCTCTTTTATATCACCACCACCAGCACCACTACCATTATCATTATCTTCTTCTTCTTAATTAAATATCGCACAATTAGTTTAATGATAACAAAAATACATCATTTAGTTGTAAATGACACAATTTTCTATGAGTGACACAAGAATTTTAGGCAAATGACATAAAAATATTTAACGGACTACAAAGTCTAAAACCGACTCACTCAATCAACAAAATAAAACAAATTATTACAAATGATACATGAATGGCTAAATCTCTTATATATTAGTTCAATACCACAAAGTCAATGATAACAAAACATATCATTTAGTTAAAAATGACACATAATTTTTTGGTATATGACGCACAAAATCTTTAAAGAATCATAAGTCCAAATTTTAACTCAACTAACAAAATATATTCATATCACCACCTCCTCCTCCTCCTCCTCCTCCTCCTCCTCCTCCTCCTCCTCCTCCTCCTCCTCCTCAATCAAATATCACACAATTAGTTTAATGATAACAAAATCCTTAAAGAATCACAAGTCCAAATTTTAATTCAACTAACAAAATATATTCAAATGTATGTGTTTTAGAATAAAAATACATCTGTTTGTTATAAATGACACAGAAATAATTAAACTTCTTATATATAAATTCAATACCACCCAACTAGTTCAATGATAAGAAAAGTACATCATTTAGTTGGAAATGACACAGTTAAAAAAATTTTATGTCACTGTTAAGAAACTTCGGTATCAAAATTATGAAATTTCATGTGTTATAGTTAAAAAATTTTGATGCTATTTTTCTGATAAATTCTACACCATTCAAAAATTTTCTTCATCATCATTATCATCGTCTTGTTTCACATTCTTATAATTGTTGTTTCACCCACTTAACAAGAACATGTGTCACTGTTAAGAAATTTTTTTGTCAAAATTAAAAAACTTTTTGTATCACGGTTAAAAAGTTACAGTATCATTTTCTGATAAATTATGCGTAATTCAAAACTCCTCCTCCTCCTCTTCTTTCTCATCATCATCATCATCTTTTTTCTTTTTCTTGTTCATCTTTTCCTTCTTGTTTCACCTTTTCATAATTTACACTCTTAACAAGAATAAAAAAAGAGAAGAAAAAATACATAATAATGTAAAACTACGAGGAAGAGGAGGAGAAAAATAAAAAAATACAGCAACAATAGCAGTAATAAAAGAATGATGATGAGAAAGAAACACGCAAAGAAGATAAAGAAACGCAAAGAAAACAAAGTGTGTGATTCATGCGCACTTTGTATGAGTTGTTTTTATTGTATTTGAGCCAACTTGATTGGACTTGATTGAAAAAAATACTTAGATATATAGCGAGACTGAAAATTATAATATTGGATTTATAGGTTCATTATAAATTGTAAGACCGAGAGTTTATTTTTATCAATAATATCATTTATATACTAAATATTTTTTGTCTTTATATAAAAATATAATTTTTGTTAACTAATTATATAATTAAATTATTTACTAATAGCAAAATAAAAAATATATTGATTATTGAAAATATGTTGATATCTATTATAAAGGTATAAATATAATGAAATTATTTTTAAATAAGTTTATTTTTATAGTTTAAGTTATTTAACTTTGACAAATTTAAATAATTTGTATAGAGCTTTATTGATACTCTGACCAAAATATAGTCAGGCCCAAAACAAGTAAGACCTAGTTAGCATAAAAGTGCCCCAACGGCCCTATCCGACCTCACAGAGGTCAGGCGTGACGACGATGTCCTAAAGTCTTGCTCGTTGAAAATAGTAACTCACTCCTATTATCTCTCCCCTACTTCTAGAAGAGAGATCTTAACAAATTCCCAAAAACGAGACGGTTATCCATCATCAAAAGTGAACCTACTCCAAAGGGTGGTTACAGACATTACAATTAGAAATACCTGAAATCTCTCGGGTTTCAGGTATATTTAGAACCCAATCTACTAAAAAACCTATTTAAACCCTTACTAACTTAAGCATTAGAGTCCCTTGCAAGTGCCATCGCCCACCTCCTCACGAGGAACTCGGATGACGGCACCTCAATACTCGTAAAAGTCAGAGGCTGCCTCAAAAGGAGTCTGGAAGTCACACCTAACCACGGTGGATGATCAATTCAAAGACGAACACACGATGTCTGAATTTGAACCGGAACCTCAAAATGATGACCGAGCACTAATGATACCTCCACGACATGGTAGAGCAAGTGGCCCCCTCAAACTAGGAGAATCTACTCAGAAATACATCCACCCGAGAATAAAGAACCCTTGCATCCAACAGAAATTATGGGAGTCATACACGGGCATCATGGCCGATTAGAACAACTCGAGCAGGAAATAGAGTGACAAAGAGAAGCTGAAAAAGACTTATGAAGGGAAGTGCGACAACGAAGAGAACTAGAAGAAAAGCTTCTGAAATTAGAGGCCAACCTCCAAAATCGGAGCAACCAAGCAAACCGAGAGGAAAGTCCCTTTAGAGAAGGAGATCCATTCATAGAAGAGATTATGTGGGCTAAGGTTCTCAGAAACTTTAAAAGGCGCGACATGGACCTCTATGATGGAACGATCTACCTGAGACACCATCTCAATAACTTTAAAAGTCAGATGGATTTGGATAATGCGTCCGATGCGACCCGTTGCAAAGCTTTTCCGACAACACTAACCGAAGCGGCGATGAAGTGGTTTGATAGCTTACCACCTAGGTCGGTGACCTGTTTCGACGACCTTATAAGAAAATTTCTCACCTGATTTTTAATTCAGAAAGATAAAGTGAAGCACGCTTCTAGTCTCTTAGGGGTCAAGCAATAGGTCAGAGAGACTCTTCGAGCTTATATGTAAAGATTCAATAAAGCTTGATTGAAAATTCAAAATCTACCTACAGAAGCTATAATAATGGGGCAAGTCAACGGCCTCAAAGAAGACCCATTTTCTCAGTCCATATCAAAGTGACACTCGACTTTTCTATACGAAGTATAGGAGTGAGTAGAAAAGTACATCAACATGGAAGAAAATGCCCGACTTAGAAAACCATTTCCAAGACAAAATTCACCGTATCAAGATCGGGATAAGGAGAAAAAAACAAAGAAAAAAAGATGAGTACAGCTCGGACAAACCTCGAAGGTATCATAACTATACTCCTTTGCGAGTATCCCTTATTGACATTTACAGGGAGATCTTCCATACCAAAAAATTTCCACGTCCTCGTCCCATCAAGAACAAGAAAGGTGAAAGTCGAACGGAATACTATGAGTATCACAAGCTATATGGACATTCTACCAATGATTGTTATGACTTGAAAAATGTAATAGAAAAATTGGTCAGAGAAGGTCGGTTAGAGAAATAGCTTGTAGAAAGGTCGGAGGATCCGGGAAAAAGGAAGAGAGGTGATGAAGACAGGGGGTCAACAAAATCGACCACCACAAACTCCTGACAGATATATCCACTTGATAGCTAAAGGATTTGTAGGAGGTGGGGTAACTAAGTCTTCTCGTAGAAGACATTTGAAAGAAGTCTATCAAGTCGGCGAAGAATTCGAAGTTCCCGACTTGCCCACAATCTTATTCACCAAAAAAGGATGCTCAATGCAAACCTCTATAGGACTCTAGTAGATCAAGGAAGCTCGGCTGATATATTGTTCAAACTTGCCTTCGACAAGCTCGATTTAGAAGAGAAAGAGATGACAGCATATCTTGACACTCTTCTCGGGTTAGGAGACACACCCATCTAACCTCTCGGCTTTATCCCATTACATACCACTTTCGGTAAAGGTGTAAAGTCCAGAAATTTAAGTATATACATCATCGTAGTTGACATAGCATCAGCCTACAATGCATTGATAGGTCGGACAACCTTGAACTGACTCGCTGCATTTATTTCTACTTCTTTTCTTTGCATGAAATTCTGACTTCAGAGGGAATCGCTACCATAAGAAGAGATCAGAGGTTGACACTAAAATGTTATAATAAAACCTTGAACCTACGTGGAGGCATTAAGGGAAAAAAGGTCAACACCATTGAGCTCGGTGGTGTTTGAGAACGAGAAAAACTAAGGCCACAACCTGGTGGAAAGATTGAAGAAGTATAAATCGGAGATCTGGCCGAAGAAACAACAAGCATAGGAGCCAACTTGGATAAAGAATTAAAAGCAGATCTCGTAAGCTCTTATAAAAAAATTCTGATCTCTTTGCTTGGAAAGCCTCTTATATTCTCGGAATAGACCACGACCTCATGAGTCACAAGCTCACCGTCTACCGAGCTCACGACCTGTCCAACAAAAGTGATGAAAGCTCGGCCCTGAAAGAGTACAAGTCGTTGAAGAGCAAGTCCAAGCTTTACTAGAAGTCGGGTTTATAAGGGAGGTAAATTACCCTTTGTGGTTAGCTAATGTGGTTCTTGTGAAGAAACAAAACAGAAAATGGAGAATGTGTATTGACTATACCGATCTCAATAAACCTTGTCCTAAAGACCCATACCCACTTTTCAGCATTGATACCTTGGTAGATTCTGCTTCAGGATATCGATACTTGTCCTTTATGGACGCATATTCGGGATACAACCAAATTTTGATATACAAGCCGGACCAAGAGAAGACATCTTTCATTATTCCAAGAGCCAACTATTGTTATGTAGTGATGCCTTTGGATTAAAAAATGTTGGAGCCACATATCAGTGACTGATGAACAAGGTGTTTTTATCTCACCTTGAAAAATTAATGGAAGTGTATGTGGATGACATGCTTGTCAAAATCAAAGAAGGCAACAACCTCTTGTCTGACCTAGTGGAGGTATTCAACACTATAAGAAAGCATGAGATGAGACTAAATCCCTCAAAGTGTACATTCGCAGTAGAAGTTGGGAAGTTCTTAGGCTTCATGCTCATCCAAAGGGACATCGAAGCGAACTTGGATAAATGCAAAGAAATCTTTGAGATAAAAAGCCCGACGTGCCTCAAAGTAGTCCAGCAATTAAATGAAAAGTCAGCAGCCTTGTCCAGATTTTTGGCGGTGTCGGCTCTGAAGTCCTTACTCCTGTTTTCAATACTTAAAAAAGGATGTCAATTTGAATGGACTCAGGAATGTGAGCAAGTATTTCAAGATTTCAAAAACTTTCTGAGTCAACCACCAATTTTTCCAGACCTGTTCAAGGGGAAAACCTTATACTTTACTTAGCAGTTGCAAGCATGGCCATAGCCTCTGCACTTATTTTAAAATAAGAACCCATTTTTCGGTAAACATACTTTTCTAGCTATTTTAAAATTTATTTCTCAAAATTCTGAACCACAGACCAATAAGAAATAGTGAGGCTGGCCCAATGGTTAAAAAAAATCAAAAATTAAATAGAAAAAAGGTCACTAATAAGGCCAAAATTGACTTTATGAGGATAATTAATATCCCTAAGTCAAGTTTGACTAGTAAATAATAAATATTAGCTTACCATTGGTTTATTTTCCTCACAAGAGACTTTTTAAGCCAGAAATTCACTTTTAGTGATGGTTTTGTGTGCGCCGAGAAAAACTCTTGTAATCGAAAACTTCGAAACCAATGGTAAAATAATTTAGCCATCCATTCATAATTTATTTCTTTAATAATAAATCTTAGCCATTAATTATTTCACCACACAGTAAAATTTACTCTAAACTGAATTTCTGACTAGTATTCTGCAAATGACTCCTAGAGACCTCAAATCTTCTTACTTGCTATCTAAGTAACTTGTCTCTCCTTCTCAACCTCTGGGCTAGGACTATCTCAGCCTTCCACCCCCTCTCTGCTGTATTTTTAACCTTGAGTAACTAACTGCGGTTAACTGTGGATAAGCTCCACACATACGTGCTAACCAAACTTTCTCGTTTTCGCGCCCCTTTCTCATTAAAGCCCAGCCCATGACCACGAAAAATTCAGCCTCTTTTACCATCATAAATTCAGCAGGACTTTGATTTTTTATTTAAGGAAGCATTGGCCACAAAATTCACAAAATACTTTACACATTTTTACACTCTTTTGACCGAATTCTTGAGAGAGAAAGGGAGAAAATTCTTGCACTTGATATCTGCATCCCAGCCCCTATTTCAACTCTTTAAGTACTCAATCCATACAAACACAATACTTGATGGATTAAACCCCATTTCAACTCTTTTGACCAAATTCTTGAGAGAGAAAGAGAGAAAATTCTGAGTTTGACTTAGAGTATGAAAGTTGAACGGCAATCAAATCCCAATACTTGGCTGACTTCTTAGCAGAATACACAAAACTACAAGGGAACCCTATAACCTGGAACTTATATATAGATAGATCATCCAACAAAGCTAGAAGTGGGGCAGGAATCATTCTGGAGAATGAAGAATGAACTCGGTTAGAGATTTCATCAAAATTCGAGTTTTTGGTCTCCAATAATTAAGCAGAGTACGAAGCCATGCTTGCTAGCTTAAGGCTGGACAAAGAAGTGGAGGCAGTAAAATTGATAGTGTTAAGTAACTCTCAAGTAATAACTTCTCAAGTGAATGGGACTTAACAAGCAAGAGATCCCAACATGAAGAAATACTTAGAAGAAACACTCGAACAATTAACTCAATTCCCGAATGCAGAGGTCCGACGCATAGCTCGGGAGTCCAATATCCGAGCAGATGCCCTTTTCAAATTGGCTAACACCAAGCCAGGGGACAATAATAGGAGCTTGATCCATGAAATTCTCCACACGCCATTAGTGGCCAAGGAAGTCGATAAGTCAGACATATTGGCTATCTCCAATCTAAACTTAGGTTGGATGGCCCCTATTATTGAATATCCTAAATTTGATATCATCCCTAAAGAAGAAAGGGAAGTAAGGAGGCTCATAAGAGAAGCGCAAAACTACAACTTGGTTCACAACATGTTATATAGAAGGGGAGTATCTACACCTTTATTAAAGTGCGTTCCGACCTTCAAGAGTAACGTAGTCTTAGAGGAAGTCCACAGTAGCATATGCCACCTAGGAGCACGGTTACTAGCTAAGAAAGTGATCTGAGCTGGCTTCCTTTGGCTAACTGATGAATCCATATTTGACGATGTATTTCGGTTTGATTTGAATGGATTTTATCACATAAACTCACACTTATGCACTAAAATAGCATGCTTTTATGTTTTCTCTCTAAATTATGCCTAAATGTGAAAACATGCATTTTTGAGCTTAAATTAGTGATTTTAATCCCATTGTTATGCCATTCGATGCCATGCATGTTTGTTGAGTGATTTTAAGTCCTAGAGGCAAGTTTGGCGAGGCAAAAGTGGAAGGAAGCATGTACAAAGGGAGAAAACATGAAGACAACAAAGGAGAAGAGCATAGCGATGTGTGCGTGCGCACAGACCTGCGTGCGTATGCACAACCATCAGAGCAGAGCCAAGCGTGCACGTGAGCCGCATCGTGCGCGTCGCGCGTCCATTCAAGCATTGCCTAGTGTGCATGTGCACAACCTCTTGTGTGTATGCACAGGAAGAGATTTTGGCAGAGTGTGCGTGCGCACACGTCTGTGCGTACGCACAGGTACCAGCGCGTGCCTCCATTAAAAAGTCATGTGGACTCACGTTTTGGGAGTTTTTTGGTCCATTTCTGATGGCTGGGAGGCATATATGAAGGGGCAAGTAACCATAGATCATATTATTACATACCATACTTCATAGAATAGTTTTTAGGAATAATTTTAGGGTAGTTAGCTTAGGTTTTCTCTCTAGTTCATTAGGATTTCAATTAGGTTTTAAATGTAGAATTTTATAGTTCAAGTCTTGCTTTTGGATTTTACTTTCCCATTGTAAGTATTTCCTAATTTCCTCTTTTATGACATTACTTGTTCTACACTTTCTTATATTTTAATGCACTTCATCAATTTACACATAGTTTTATAATTTTGGATTTCTAGTTGTTAATTTGATGTTTGATGATCATTACATGTTTGTTTGAGTTGCTTTTATTGATTTTGAGCATTTGTGGTTCATAGCTTTTATCATTTTCCCAATTTTGCCATGTTTTATGATTATGCCCTCTATGTGTTTGATGAAATACCAATTTTGATTATGGGATAATTTCCACCCGTTGGCTTGGGGAAAAATGAGTATATGGATTACTAGAGCTATAATGTCCAATATTTAGTGATAATTCTTGGGTTGTTAGTTGTTATTGTTTCCACTAACGCTAGCTTTTTACCAATTAATTTGGTAAGTTAGCTAGGATTTGTGGATTAATGACAATTATGCTCAATTGACTTATCCTTCGATGTTAAGGGTTGATTTTGTGAGATTAATCCATCATAGTTATCATAGTTGTGGTTATGGCAAGGAAGGGATTCCATAACTCATCCCAAGTCAAGGTTTCATTTATGTTTTGAACCACTTTTCAATCACTTTATAGTTTTACTTGTTTATATTACATACATAGTTCTTTTGTTCTTTCATTTGTTTATTAATTGCAAATTTTGTCTTATTCTTTTATTTCTTTATTGCTTCCTTATCATTGAAACCCTTTTGATCTTCACAACCAATTTTATGTACTTGTTGTCACTAGTTCCTAGGGAGAACGACTCGGGAGTCTAAATACTCTTGGTTAATTTGATTTGAATTGTTACAATATCTTGAATTAAATTTTGATTAGGATTAGTTGTTGGTTCGGAGCTATACTTACAACGAAAATCTATTTTGTGAAAAATCTGAAACTACATTTGGTCTTCTATCAAAATTTTGGCGCCGTTGCCGCGTAGCTAGCATCATGAGTGCTATATTTTGGTTGCTGTAAATATTTCCATAGTCTGAATAGATACTTTTTGGGTTGTTTGATTATTTTGCTATTAATTAGGATTTTGCTTCTTTTGTCAATTGATGTCCTTAGCTTTTATTTTCAAATTTCTCTATCAGTTACCACCCTCTTAGTTTGGAGTTTGGTTGTGATTATTTTGTAGGACTTGATAACTTCAATTTTGGAGCGTATAATGGGATTGGAGCATCTATTTTGGAAGGAGCAACCTCTTCTATACTACAATGAACCATACCCTTTCCAATGCACATACCCAACCCAAGGATACGGTGGATTTCACTTTGATTATACACCTCCACCACTATATACCTATGATCCATACCCTCAACATAACCCTCAATCACCATATTTTCAAACACCACACCAATACCAACAACCATATTCTTACATACCACCTCAAAACACCTACCAACATGAGTCACCTCCCACATATACCACCCTTCTCCCAAACTTTGAACCTTCTTTTTTGCCACAATATGAAGCTTTTCCACCCTTGACCCAAGAACATCAAGACCTTCAAGCCTTTCTTCAAGTACAAGAAGGATTCCGAAAGACTCAAGGGCAATTCATGGCTACCATAGCCGAGGCGGTTAACTATTTAAGCCTTCTACGCTCATCCGATCAAGACACTTCTCTTGAAGAATGTGAAGGATCAACTAAAGAATAGAGTGAAAAGGGAATGTAGAGCCTCAAGGGAAAGAAGAAAAGTTAGTTCATGACATGGAACAAGAGGGAGAAAGGGAAGTATGTGAACTGGAGGAGAGAAAGAGAGATATGAGGGAGATTGATCAAGATGAGGATTCCATCATTAATGATTTTTTGTCCTCCTTGGTCAATCCCCTTAATGATCCTAATGAGCCTCTTCCCAATGAGTTTGAGAGAGACATAGAGGTAGACTTCTCACAACCTCCATGTTATGATTTGAGTGATGGGAAAGAGGAAGTTGGCGAGGAAGCAATTCCGGTCCAAGAACATACTGAATGGGTGGCAATTTCACCTATGAGGTTCATTGGCCCCCATCAATATGCTCTCTTGGAAACGGATTACCAACTCAAGATCCTTCTTGGGTTGGTACATAGTAGAGAAAGAGGTTTTGGTTGCCAAGTGAATCCGAGGATCTTCAAGAAAACCAATTCAAGACTTGGAGTTCAAGCATGGTGTAGAGCACAATTGAGTGGTTTCCGGAGAGTGTTGGGGTACTACAAGGGTCAATTGAGAGCTTTTTCATCCGGCTTGGAGCATAGTGATCAACAAGAAGGAGAATGGATAACTAGAGTATGGGATCCCAGAGGACCTATGAAGTGCGAGCTTAGATGGAGATTCAAGGAGGAGTGGAAACACAAGCCACCCTAGCAAGAGTCTCCTTAAAGAGTCCAACTTAAGGACTATAAACCAAAGTGCTAGGTGGGAGACACCCCACCATGGTAACATCTTTCTTACCCTTTCTCTTTATTTATAGTCTTAGCTTATTGCATGTTTGCTTGTCTTAGTTAGCTTAAGATTAGTTCAATTTTGAGTTTAGATAAGTTGATTTTTGTATGGATCATGATTTGGTGAAGTTTTGAATGTTTGGGGTTGATATGTTGATTCACTAAGGGTTGGTACCTTAGTTTTGAAAAGAAAAATTTTTTTTGAAACAGGACATCTGTGCGTACGCACCCTGTCGTGAGTGCGCACACAACTACGTTTTTCACCATCTGTGCGTGCGCACGAGCTTGTGCGTCCGCACACCCCTTGTAGTGCCCTCTGGTTGCAGCGCCAGCACAGTCTGAGCATGTGTGCTATCTTGTTTTCTATGACCTATGCGTGCGCACTGCTCTGTGCGTACGTATGCATTTCCCTTTTTGCGCTATCTATGCGGTCGCACAGGCTTGTGCGTCCGCACGCCAACTTGCAACCACTCTGGTGGGAGCATTGGCACAGCTTATGCGCGTGAACCTTGCCCCTTTTTGCTCTTGTCCGTGCACACAGACCTGTATGCGTACGTACACATGATCCTGCTTTCAAAAAAAAAAAAAGGTTTCTGTGCGCATGCACAGGCCTGTGCGTGCACACACTTCTCTATCCCCGTTCTGTTCGGAGCACTCGCACACCTTGTGCGAGCGCACACCTCCCCTGTTTCACCTTTTGTGCGTGCGCACACATGCTTATGCGTACGCACAGGTGCTGTTTTGGGCAAAATTTTGTTTGTGCTTTTCCTTAAGCCCTAACGCACTTCCACCCCCTCCATCCCTCCCCTACCTTGCTTTTTCCATGTTTTTCTACTTGTTTTACTTAGTTTTCTTTGCATTCCATTTTTCATCTTATTAATTAAATAAGTTGTAAGTGTTTGCTTGTTGTTTGATTGGGTTGCTTGTTGATTGAATTTCATCAATGCACTTATACCTTGCCTTAAACTTTTATGAGTGCACATGGAATTTAGTGAACTGAATTGAGTTGCTTGTTTATCATGGACTTTAAATTAATATAATCACATCACAAGGTCCTTGTTTCTTATTAATGCTTAGCATTTGTTTGAGTTGACTTAACTTGATTCTATCAAGTTTGTCACCTTTTGTAACAAACACCTTAACCATGTGATTATTTGATTTTTCCTAAGGATGAATAAGTAATTTTCTTTTCATCATTGCATTAGTTATTGTTTGTTGTGCTATTTTATATCAATTTTGCGCTTTCACTTGCACAATTTCAATATCCAATATCTTCAATAATCAATTCACTTTTGTGGTTACCTAGGGTTGCTTGTGCCTTAAGTTTTGCATATTCTTTACTTGTGACTTAGGCTACTTAATTGAGGACCGTGCTATTTCTTTTGATTATGTGGTTGCCGTATTTACCCGGCCAATGTGGGTACTTTAGACCGTGCACACCTAGAATACGCACATTGTCTTTTATCATACCACACTACTATGACTTTTTCCTCAATTCTTGTTTTCTACAGCAACCCGGAGCCCCAGTGCAAACCAACCGAAGGTGGAGCTCTTGAGAGACATTCTCTCCGGATTTTGTTCGTGCACGGAGGACTGTGCAACGCTTGAGTATGGGGAGGATTCATCATTTTGGGGTGTAAACTTTATTTTTCGAACACTTTGCACTTTATTTTTGTTTCTTTTTACCATGTTTCTTGTAGATATTTGGAGTGTTTTTTTATTGTTGCATTGTACTTCCTTCTAATATATATATACATCTTAGTTCATCCATAGTTATTGTATGTTGTATTTTTGCATCTTTTTCTTAGTATATATTTTATAGATAGAAGTTGTGATTAGATGATGTGAATATCATAGCACCTAGTTCAATTTTGTCCTAATTGTTCATGTTAGTTTTTGGCTGTTGAAAATTAGGAATAGAACTAGAAAAATTTTTGAAAATTGCATCCATCACAACATACATACATATAGGAAATAAGTTTGGTAAAACAACAAGAAATTTTCATGGAATTTCTCTTAGGACTTGACATTGATTGAATTGAAAAAAATTGTTTTTCAACTTGCTTGAAGCATCCTTTTTCATAGAACATAGAAAAAGAGCTAGAACAACATACCTTGTGAGATTTGAGCTCTAATAGATGGTTGCACATTTCCAACCATAAAGCTTGTTTTTGTGTGATTATACTCCTTTTTTATTGTGATCTTAGATTTGCATGAATTTATATGTCCTATTTTTTATGATTGATTACATTTAGCATGATTGAGGCTATTTTTGATATTAAACTCACTAACCTATATGGCCAATCCTTGCATTCACCTTTGTAAACCCCTTTTGAGCCTTTAAATCCCCTTTTGTTCTGATTTTTAAGCACATTTTTCTCCCTAAAGCGAAAAACCATTGATGTCCCTAGATTACTCTTTAATTAGCTTGGGTAGAGTAGTGTGTGTACTCTAAGTGTGGGGAAAAATTGATGGAAAACATTGGTGATAAGCTTATTTGGGATATTCATTGAGAAAATTTGGATAATAGGGTAATACTCATGCATTCATTATTCAAGACATATGCATATTCTCTTGTAGACAAAAACAAGTAATTGTTCTTAAAAAAAAAATCAATCAAATCAAGTTTTGTGCATAAGAGCATATGAAATAAAAAAAAGTGAATAAAGGATGCATAAGTGTGTGTTTTGGAAAGAAAATACATGAGTAAATGTGAGATAGGAGATAAATGGGAATCTAGATTGTTTTGTTATGTGCACATAGGATGATATAGGATCAGGTGGACACTTGAGCTAATCAAAGGTCTAATTCACTAAGTCCACCTAACCATATTAATCTTACCTTAACCTTAGCCCCATTACAACCCTCCAAAGATCTCATGATATTTGTCTTCATGCATCAAATATTAGTTGATTGTTAGATGACTTGCAAATCTTTGAAAAATATGATTAAAGGAGAGTTGAGTGATTAAGCCCTAAACACTGAGCGAATAGAGTGAATACACATCCGGTGAGGGGTTCGATCGCTCAATTCTATGTTCTTGTCCCTTATATTGTATCTTCTTGCAAGTTGTTTGGTTGCTATTTTGAAAATTTCAATTCAATTCTTTGGACATTGATCATAGTGCAATAATTCTTTGCCTTGGTCCTAAGGCTTGTTGTGGATTGATTGGAATCTCTTGTTTGATTTGTGTCGAACTCAATAGGAACCATAGTATAGATATAGATCGATAGTGTTTTGCATAGTTGCATGCATGTACGTAGTTGCATTGAATAAGTTGCTTACCCTTTTATCCTTCTCCTTTAATTATGATTAGCATGAGGACATGCTATTATTTAACTGTGGGGGAATTAATGAATCCATATTTGACGATCTATTTCGATTTGATTTGAATGGATTTCATCACATAAATTCACACTTATTCACTAAAATAGCATGCTTTTATGTTTTCTCTCTAAATTGTGCCTAAATGTGAAAACATGCGTTTTTGAGCTTAAATTAGTGATTTTAATCCCACTTTTATGCCATTCGATGCCATGACATGTTTGTTGAGTGATTTTAGGTCCTAGAGGCAAGTTTGGCAACGCAAAAGTGGAAGGAAGCATCTACAAGGGAGAAAACATGAAGAAAACAAAGGAGAAGAGCACAGTGATGTGTGCGTGCGCACAGACCTGCGTGTGTACGCACAACCATCAGAGCAGAGCCACGCGTGCGCGTGAGCCGCATCGTGCGCGTGAGCCACATCGTGCGCGTCACACGTCCATTCAAGCATTGCCTAGTGTGCGTGCGCACAACCTCTTGTGCGTACGCACAGGAAGAGATTTTGGCAGAGTGTGCGTACGCACAGGTACCAGCGTGTGCCTCCATTAAAAAGTCATGTGGACTCGCATTTTGGGGGCTTTTGGCCCATTTCTGATGGCTGGGAGGCATATATGAAAGGGCAAGCAACCATAGATAATATTATTACATACCATACTTCATAGAATAGTTTTAAGGAATAGTTTTAGGGTAGTTAGCTTAGGTTTTCTCTCTAGTTCACTAGGGTTTTAATTAGGTTTTCAATGTATAATTTTATAGTTCAAGTCTTGCTTTTGGATTTTGCTTTCCCATTGTAAGTATTCCCTAATTTTCTCTTTTATGACATTACTTGTTCTACACTTTCTTATATTTTAATGCACTTCATCAATATACACATAGTTTTACAATTTTGGATTTTTAGTTGTTAATTTGATGTTTGATGATCATTAGATGTTTGTTTGAGTTGCTTTTATTGATTTTGAGCATTTGTGGTTCGTAGCTTTTATCATTTTCCCAATTTTGCCATGTTTTATGATTATGCCATCTATGTGTTTGATGAAATGTCAATTTTGATTATGGGATAATTTTCACCCCTTGGCTTGGGAAAAAATGAGTATATGGATTACTAGAGCCATAATGTCCAACATTTAGTGATAATTCTTAGGTTGTTAGTTGTTATTGTTTCCACTAACGCTAGCTTTTTACCAATTAATTTGGTAAGTTAGCTAGGATTTGTGGATTAATGATAATTATGCTCAATTGACTTATCCTTCGATGTTAAGGGTTGACTTAGTGAGATTAATCCATCATAGTTATCACACTTGTGGTTATGGCAAGGAAGGGATTCCATAACTCATCCCAAGTCAAGGTTTCATTTATGTTTTGAACCACTTTTCAATCACTTTATAGTTTTACTTGTTTATATTACATACATAGTTCTTTTGTTCTTTCATTAGTTTATTAATTGCAAATTTTATCTTGTTTTTTTATTTCTTTATTGCTTCCTTATCATTGAAAACCCTTTTGATCTTCACAACCAATTTTATGCACTTATTGTCACTAGTTCTTAGGGAAAACGACCCGGGAGTCTAAATACTCTGGGTTAATTTGATTTGAATTGTGACAATATCTTGGATTAAATTTTGATTAGGATCAATTGTTGGTTTGGAGCTATACTTACAACGAAAATCTATTTTGTGAAAAATCCGAAACCACGTTTGGTCTTCTATCACTAACCTAACAAAGGAAAGTAGCCGACTTCGTCAAAAAAATTTCTGCCTTGCCCAAAGCATATTAACTTCCATGTGGCACCTCCAGGAGCGCTTATTAGCGTCACTTCACCTTGGCCATTTGCAGAATGGGGCATACACCTCCTTGGACCATTCCACAAGCTCCTGGGTAGGTAAAATACCTCATAGTAGAAATTGATTATTTCACTAAGTGGATAGAGGCAGAACCTCTGGCAACCGTTACAGCTCAAAGAAGTAAAAAAATTTCTCTAGAAGAATATTGTCAACCGGTTTGGAGTTCCACATTCCATCACCAGGGACAACGGAACTCAGGTTACCGACTCAGCATTTAGAAGTTTGGTGGCAAGCCTCAAAATTAAGCATCAGTTCACGTCGGTAGAGCACCCTCAAGCCAATAGACAAGCAAAAGCTACAAATAAAGTCATATTGGCCGGTTTGAAGCGCCGACTATAAGATGCAAAGGGAGCATGGGCCAAAGGGCTTCCTCAAGTATTCTGGGTATATCGGACAACCCCCACTCAGCGACAGGAGAATCTCCTTTTCGATTGGCTTATGGCATAGAAGCCATGATCCCTATAGAAGTCAATGAAGAATCTCCAAGGATTAGATTCTACGATGAAGTAGGAAACGTCCAAATTCAAAAGGAAGAATTAGTGATATATACGAGCGTGATGGAATTATTCTTGGTACATCCCATGGCGGACATGATACCAATAAGATAGTTGACAGTATACAAGATCACAGAATCAATCAGGTATACGGCTCTGCATTTATTTCTATTTAATTGTGCATATGTTGTGTGTTCTTCAGACTAATAATATCTCTCTAAATTTTAGGTTTACATTATTAGAGGAGATGGAACTTGATGATTGAAATTTCGTTGATATAGAATTTATCTAATGAAGTCTCATTGTAAAGTATAGTTCTACACCAACAAACAATCCTCCCAATCAAAAATTTGGTTGTCACAAATAACAAACCCCAAATAAGAATTAACCGGAGTATTTATACTCTGGGTTGTCTCACAAGGAATTGCAATGAAGTGATCAATTATTGGCTATGAAGATTAAGGGGGGTTTGGTTGATAAAAGGGGCAATAAAATAAATGACAAGAAAAGTAAAGAGAGAAATTAAAGAAAGCAAGTAATAAAGAGAGACATTCATGGCAAGGTTTGAGATCATAGGCTTTCTATCCTAGTCATACAATGATTAATTCATCTTATTTAGTCAACTCCAACAAATAGGGAGAAAGTCAAACAAGACTAATTAATCATGTCACAAATATAAACAAGAATTTATCTTATTACGTCATCTCCAACTTTGGAAGAAGATATAGGTTATCTTCCATGAGAGAAAGTCTAACAAGACTAGCTAATCTCAATCCAAAAGTCCTAATCAAC
This sequence comes from Arachis ipaensis, assembly GCF_059453495.1. NCBI lineage: Eukaryota > Viridiplantae > Streptophyta > Magnoliopsida > Fabales > Fabaceae > Arachis > Arachis ipaensis. The sequence continues at coordinate 53,209,389 of NC_142436.1, forward strand.
TTACTAATTAAATTAGCAAAAGATTAGCGTCAATGGAAACAATATTAGCTAACAACTCTAGATCACCAACATGAGTTGGGTTTTTATGACTCAAGATTACCTAATTACTCTTTCCAAGCCAAGAATGCTCAAAATCTACTCTAACATCCAACCAAGCATTTTATCAAACACTTGGAAGGAATAAGAGGAAAGCATAATAAATGACAAGAAATAGTAAAATCTATCAACTACAAATTGTAAGGAGACAAGATCAACAACTCAAATTAACAATAAAAGAACATCAAATATTAAATTTCATTAAATGTAAATCAAATCCAACAAGAGCATCCATGAACATAAAAGAGAGCATAAAAGGGAAATTAACAAGAAAACTAAGAAGATTAAGACAATAGAACACTAAAATATAATGAGAATTAAAATCAAAAGAAGAATTGAAAATTGGATTTAAGAAAATTAAACCTAAACTACCCTAAATTCTAAAGAGAGGAGAGAGCTTCTCTCTCTAGAATTCTAGCCTAAAACATGATGAAAACTAAACTATGACTACTTGGTTCATTCTCCCCTCAATCTTTGGGTTCAATAGCATCAGAAATGAGTTGGATTGGGCCCAAAATGAGCTAGAAATCGCTGGGGGCGATTTCATTAAAGTGGACCCACGGGCAGAATTGGCGCGCACGCGTACATGGCGTGTGTGTGCCTCTGAATATGAAATAATATATAGCAAATTTTATATAATTTTGAAACTCCGGATGTTATCTTTCCAACGCAACTGGAACCGCCTTATTTGGACCTCTGTAGCTCAAGTTATGGTTGATTAAGTGCAAAGAGGTCAGGCTTGATAGCTTTACGGTTCCTTCATTTCTTCATGAGTTCTCCCACTTTGCATGCTTTTCTCCTCACTTCTTCCATCCAATATTTGCCTTCTAAACCTGAAATTACTCAACAAATCAAGGCATCAAATGGAATTAAAGTGAATTAAAATTACCAATTTTAGGGCCTAAAAAGCATGTTTTCATATTTAAGTACAAATCAAGGGAGAATTACAAAACCATGCTATTTCATTGAATAAATGTGGGAAAAGGTGATAAAATCCCCCAAAATAAGCACAAGATAAACCACAAAATTGGAGTTTATCAAATCTCAGAAGGGTGCAGCTGCAATTTTTGAGGTATATACGATTTCAAAAATAAGACTGTTGACTTTAGTAATAAGTTTATACATTGCAAAGATAGAAATAGAACAGAAGTCAAAATAATCCATCCTAGATCAATATATCTATAATTCTGACTTTCAAAGATAGTTGGTAAAAGGAAATAGTCTAGTAGATTTATTTTAATCCATACTCTCCGTTATTATACCAATGATATTAACAAATTTTAAGATGTTAATCTTTAGAATAGTTTTATAGAGTAATATGGTATATTTAATCTATATATTGCAATATTCACGTATAGTAGTTATACATATATATGAGTTATATTGTGTTGTATAGGCTGATGTTTGGCGGCCCACCCTGCTTGATTTAAATTCATTTGGAATTCTGAAAACAAAGGTCGTTGTTTCAGAGGTATCTTTCCTCTGTTAAATTCCTCCAGACTCAAGTCTGTATCTTTCTCATTTTTCATTTATTATATGTTTCTGTTTCATAGATCTGTTGAAGAGTATCCTTGATCAGTCTCTCCTTTTGGCTGAAACAATTTGATTTTTTTGTCTATTATGTTTTTGTGTCATTATTGTGTAAACTTTTTAGAACTTTCTGATGTCATTGGGGTTTGCTTTGAAGTGTTTCTTTCATCCATTAGTGAGATTTAGTTTATATGGACGTTGATGTTGTGTTGTACGTAATTGGTGGGGCTTAACTGATCTAATTTAACAGTGCACATCATTCTGTGTGTCTGTCATGGTAGAAATCCATGGTTTGCTAAAGTAAATGATTTTGATAATGTACTTTAAATCTTAAAGGCTTATATCCGTTTTCCACTTCCTATTTCTGTCCTGTTGAACAGAGTCTTGTAGACATTGAAGATGCCATATTGAGATAGTTTGATTATAAAGATCTGATAGTTGTTCTAGCAGCTTTATCAGTTGATGGCCTAGAAAATGTAATAGGTTCTTCTAAGCTATTTGATACACTGCAGAATGTGCTGATGAGATGTAGTAGCCAGCTACTATCAGGTAACGTATGGCATATTTGACACAACTTAGTAAAATATAGTATTTAGATTTACTTTATCTAATATACTAACTGCTATAAACTTGTTGGTTGTGATTATATATGAGACAGTAACTGGTTCTATATACACATGTAGAACACAATTGATAGATGGTGAGCATACATATTTTCATCCAGTCAGATGTTTGGCAAAATAATTTGTTTCTGAATTTATTCTTGTCAGTGATGTCTATTAAATGGTGGAGTTGTTTAGAACTTTAAATGAGAAAATCTAAGTCTACATGCTTTGGCAATTGGTAATTGATTTTTTCTCAAAATAATGCAACCAATTTTACTTTAGATACAACTTTTAATCTATACATATTCATAGTTAAACCCTTCTTGGATTGTATACTTAATTATCATACAAAAACCATCAAAATTGAAATTGAAGAGAAATAATTTATTAAGGGGAGCAGATTCAACTTAGCCAAACATTCATTGACTTTAAGACATGTATACTAATTCTGAAAAATGTGTACCCGGGTAGTTGCTTCATGTTAAGTATATTCTCTTTCACCTTTGGATAGGGATGAAATTAGCTTCCTCCATATGTTTGTGTTTTGGATTTATTTAAATAAATGCTCTTTGCTTGGGGCTTTTTTCATTGAGAACTTGTTCAAAGAGAATACATGGCATGTAAATAAATAATTGTATAACAGGAATAAATTGTGACGTCTGTTGTCGTGTTACCTTGTTCTCTTTTTTCTATAGGTTCAATTGATAATGTTCATCTAACAAATGAAGTTGCTGTCTCTTGTCTAAATAATGCTATGATCATACTGATTACTTAAAAAGACATGCTGGCATGATTTTTCTATTACTCCTTGTACTACCATAGGTTGCTTTGCACCTCTTCCCTCACATAGCAAAAGTAATGGTTAATTTGTTGGTTGATTAGCTTTGCTTTGTCACTACTTGATGATGATTGTCTTTCATATATTTAAGTTCTGAATTTTATCAAGCATGGGATGAATCAAACATATATAATAATGTAGTGTGCTGTCCATTTTTAATAACATGGAATGAAATTATCCAAAGAAGCATTATCCTACTAGAGGAGTGTTATAAGGTAGGGTAATTTATTTTTTCTGGAAACAGAATCTGAAGCTTATTTCTTTTGAGAATACGTTCTCTTTTATTTTAGCAAAATTTTGGAAATAGCAAAAAGGAAGGAAATGTAAACAAAAACCAAATAGGGTACAATGTTTTTGCATTTGCTTATCTGTTATTATGTTCTTTACTGTTGCTTTCAGGTGTACAATGTTTTCTGTTCTAACATGTTTATTTCTTTTGCTACAAGGAGGATATGATATGAAGAAAATATTTTTCATAGCAACATGAGATGGGATGGGTCTCTGATGACAAGTCATCTTATGCTAGTTTCACAAGTATTTTTCATTTGTTTCATTAGATTTTATGTGCTTTCTTGCACAATAAGTAAGTGATTGGAGTAGAATTTCATGTTTCCTTGACTCAATTAAACATTGTTGATTTTTGTATAAAATCATCAGATTTATGCACAATTTAGTTGATTATTATAGATGATGCAAAACCTTATGATTTTGGTGAGACTTTGATGGCATGTTTAATTGATAACAGGTGAAGAAATGAGAAGAAGAAACAAAGAGAAAAGCAACATGCAGGAGAACTATGCGTTCACTCAATGAACACTACGTTCACAAGGGCGCATACGCGCACTAGCTGCCCCCGCGTGACGAAGCAAGCTTGGAGACCCACGCGCACGCGCAGATGGCGCGCCCGCACGCATTAAGGATTAGTGTTCACCCACAACGAATACTATGTTCAATCTGAGTGAACGCCTACGATATTTTCAGAGTGGGAACTTGAAAAAGGGAGTCGACGCGCACGCGCACATGCCGCGCCCGTGCCGATGAAATAAAAGTGGTGATGGACGCAGACGCGTACAAGACGCTGGAACGCAGAATTGATATGTTGCTATACACGCGCAAGCGCACAAGGCGCGCACGCGGACGTAGCGTTCATGGTGCGAACGAAGCGTTCAATTAATGAACGCTGCTCAAGGGCGCGCTCGCACACAGTACGCACCCGCATCGATGATGAGGAATGCCAGGGACGCGCTCGTGCACAGGACGCGCCCGCGTCGGTTAAAGAACGCTACGTTCAATTTGAGAACGCTACGTTCACCTGAAGCTGCAACAAAAGGCCATTTTGATCCACTTCATGCAAAACCAAAAATCCCACTCCAAGTGCTGAAGGCCTGAAATAGAAAGTGTATATATAGATAGGAATTTAATATCAAGAGGGCTCTCTCTTTGAGTTTTTAATTTCTTAGAATTTTTAGAGGGGAGATCAAATCTAAATTTTTCCTTTCTATTTTTGTTTTCTCTCTTCTGCAATCTTTTACTTTCTGTTTTGGATCTGGAACTTGGATTGAAGAATTCTTCTAAATTGCTTCAATTTGAAGTCATCTTTTACTTTTCCTTTTTGTATTTTGAAGAATTTGAGATCTGATCTTAGCTTTCCTTCCACTTTTATTTCATTTGCAATTTCTTGTTTTCTGTTTTGAGAGCCATTGAAATTTGAGTTTCCTTCCTGTTTTATCTTTCTTATGCAATTATCAATTTCTCTTGTCAAATTTTATAGCTGATCTAAGTTTTCATTCTGTTTTAATTCTTCTGAAATTTTTCATTTCTATTTTGGTACTAAAATCCTAACTAATCTATTTTCTGAATTTCTTCATCTGAGCATTCTATAGTCTACTGCAATTTACTTTTTTTCTAGTTATATTTTGATTCCCAATACCCAAATCTCTTTACTATTCACGCAATTTAAGTTTCCCAGCAGTTTAGATTCAACAATTTATATTACTTACACTTTAAGTTTCAGTTATTTAATTTTCTTGCAATTTAAGTTTCAGCTCTTTTAATTTCTTGCACTTTAAGTTTCTGCAATTTCCTTTATGCTCTTTAGTTTACTTGCAATTTCACTTCTGTTAATTAAATTTCACTCAACTCATCAAATATTCGCTTAACTAAATTTATCACCATACTAAAATTGCTCAATCCATCAATCCATGTGGGATCGACCTCACTCTTGTGAGTTATTACTACTTGATGCGACCCGGTACACTTGCCGGTGAGTTTGTGTGGAATCGTTTTTCCCTCATCAGTCTCATATATATATATATATACACACACACACATACTTTAATTATCTAAATATAATATTTTGATGTGTTCTGTACTTTTTGTAATAAAACTTTACCCGATATTACATGTAATGGATAAATTACACTCTATTTTGATTTGTGTTGTTTGGATAAAAAACATATCTGGCTTATAACATAAATTTTATGATTTAGATGTCTTGAATTTCTAATTTTTAGATTTATTTTGTGATTATCATAAATTTGGTATGTGATTATGCTTTAAAAAAAATAAATCTCATAAAATAAAATAGGCTATCGTGACCATAGATAAGGCTATGGTCATGGTTTTAAGGAAGGGTGACCATAGAGGCTATGGTCATGGTAAAAACCGTGACCATAGAGGCTATGGTCACAGTAAAAACTGTGACCATAAAAACCGTGACCATAGATAAGGCCTTTGATAAATCTCAATTTTAGGGTTTATCTTGTGTTGAATTTAGTAAATTTTATCAACTTATCTCACATTTATTCAATGAAATAGCATGGTTTTGTGAATTTCTCCTAATTTGCAATTAAGATTAAAAACATGCTTTTTAGGCCCTTAATTTGCTAAATTTAATTCACTTTAATTCCACTCGATGCCTTGATGGGTTTGTTTAGTGATTTTAGGCTTAGAAGGCAAGGATTGGATTGAAGAAATGAAGAAAAAGTATGTAAAAATGGAGAATTCATGAAGAAATGAAGTTTTGGAAATCAGCTATGTGGCGCGTACGCGTGACCTTGCACGTACACGTGACCTTGCACGTACCCGTGACCTGGAAAATTATAATATAGAGTGTACGCGTGACCTTGCACGTACGCGTGACACGAAGCACGAGACTTCATCAAAGAAAATGTGGCTGGCAATTTCTGGACTCATTCAAACCCAGATCCAACTCATTTCTGAATTATTTGAGGACAAATTCAAGAAGGAACAAAGGGAGGAGCAATTAGATTAGGTTAGAAACATGTTCTAGGTCATTTTCTGGAGAGAGAGAGAAGATCCATCTTCTCTTTAGAATTTAGAGTTTTTAGTTTAAATTCCTCTTAGATTTAGGTTCTAATTCTTGTTTTGATCTAGTTTCTTTTACTTTTCGTTATTCTATTACCTTAATTTTCTTAGTTTATCTTGTTAATTCTTCATTTGTGCCACTTTTTAGTTTACGAACACTATTGTTAATCTCAATTTTCTTTAATGTAATTTGATGTTTTATATTCTCTTAATGCTTGTTTGTGTTATTGTTATTATTTTCTTGCATTTGGTAGTAGTAGATTTCATTATTATTGTAATTTATCATGCTTTTACTTTTATGCCTTCGAAGTGTTTGATAAAATGCTTGGCTTAGTTTTAGAGTAGATTTTGAGCATTCTTGGCTTGGAAAGAGAAGTTTGGTAGTCTTGAGTTAGTAATACCCAAATTGGATTGGTGATCTAGAATTGTTAGTTAATCTTGTTTCCATTGATGCTACTTATGGATTGGGATTAACTAAGCCTACTTGATCTTCTCCCAATTTTGGAGATAACGTAATAGGCTTAACTCTTAGTAATTATTGTGTTATAATTAATGACTAGGATAGAAGACCTTGATTCTCAATCCTTGCCAGTTGCCATGAATGCCTCTTTACTATTTGTTATCTTTAGTTATTTGCTTTACTTTATTGTCATATAAATTCTTGTCTTTTCATATTCAAACCCCCAAGAACCTCATAACCAATAGCATGCATACCTCACTGCAATTCCTTTGAGAGACGATCCGAGATCTAATACTCTCAGTTATTATTGGTTTGCATTGTGACAAACAAAATTAAACTCTGGTGTGAGTCGATTGTTGGTTTGGAACTATACTTGCAACGAAGCGATTTTTTTATTGAGAAGAAATTCCAAACCAACATTTGGCTTATCGTCAATTTTTTGGCGCCGTTGCCAGGGAGTTGCAATGTGTGCTTGTTATTGGTTATTATTCATATGTGAATATTGTGAATAACTTGCTCTTTGTTTGTTTCTCATTTGAGTTAATAGTTTGGATATTGTTCTCTTTATTTCTTAATAATTTTTGTTTTGTTCTATCTATATTCACTATGAATTCTCACCATTTTGGCTATGAGTTTGGTTCTAACTATGTTGTAGGAAATAGAAGTTTCAATGAGAGTTTGTATCAAGGATTTGGAAATCAAAGATGGGAGGAGCCTCAATCATATAGACAATCATCTTGGCAACAACCTCCTCAGGTTTCTTATGGTTACAATCCAACTCCTAATGCATACCAATCTAATAGATGTGGTGGACCTCCTTGTGGTTGTAAACCACAACCACCATATGCATATGAACCCCCTCCTCAACATAACCTTCAACAACCTTACTCACAAGCCCCATACTACCATTCACCTCTATATGATCCTAACCCATATCCGCCATAATAGTAACCATATGAACCATACTTAGAGTCACCACCATTCCAACACCAATACTCCCAAGAACCATCATTTTCATATACACCACCTCAATACTCTCACCAAGATGAACCACCTTCTAACTATGAACCCTTTCTCGCAAACAATGAACCCTCTTTCTCACCATCATCCTCATTAAATGAAGTTCTCCATCCCTTAATGCAAGAACAAAGAGACCTTTACTCTCTTCTCCAAAAGCAAGAAGAGGAGCAAAAAGGGCTAGAAACCAGCGGTTCCTCTGCTAGTAAAGAAATTGACAAATAAATTCACGTTGTAAATATAGTTTCTAAACCAACAGAGAAACCTTTCGTATAAAAGTTTTGGTTGTCACAAGTAATAAAATCCAATAAAATTTATAACCGAATTATTTAAACCCCGGGCCGTCTCTCAAGGAATTACAGGATAGTATGATTTATTATTGGTTATGAATGAAGGTATATTTTTGGGTTTTTGAAATAGGGAATAGGAAAATAAACTGGCAATAATTAAAGTAAATTATCATGAAAACCATTGCGAGGTATAAGAACTGGAAATCCCATCCTAGTTATCCTTATCAGGTGTGATGAGAATTGTTTATTGCTCCCACTTAGTTAACCCTTACTAAATAAAGGAAAGTCAACTGGACTAATCAATTTGATTCCTCAAGTCCTAGTCAACTCCTATGAAAAGACTAGCTTTAGAGGGATCCAAATCAATCAGCAAATTCCAATTTTCAATCAACAGTTGAGTTTGATAACTCAAGTGTCACCAATTACTCAACCAAAGCAAAGGGGAAAAAATCTAAATTAAATTAAAAGCATCAATAATCTTAAATAGAAGAGACGATCATAAATCTGAAATACCTCAATTTGTATTAAATAGAAAATTAATTTCAACATAAGGATTCATAAACTAAATTAGGAGAATAAATAACTAAAGTAATAGAATGAATAAAAGTAGAAGAGAACATAAATTAAAGGAACATTGAACCTGGAATTGAGAAGAAACAATCCTAAAACTAAGAGAAATCCTAAATCCTAAAACCTAAGAGAGAGGAGAGAGCCTCCCTCTCTAGAAAACTACATCTAAAACCTAAAAATTATCTGTAATGAATGAATGATTGATGATTCCTTTGATTCCTCCATTCTCCAGCCTCTATTCTATATTTCTGGGCTTGGATTTGGGCTGAAAAAGGGTCCAGAAATTGCTGTGGGCGAATTCTGCAACTTTCTGGATATGGCGTCTGTCACGCGTACGCGTCGTCCATGCGCGCGCGTCGCTGCCATTTCCTTCAAAACTTCATTTTGCACGTTCCTTCCACTTTTGCATGTTCCCTTTCTGTTCTATAAGCCATTCCTGCCCTATAAAACCTGAAAATACTTAACACACAGATCACGGCATCGAATGGTAATAAAGGGTAATTAAAATTAACATTTTTAAGACCTAGTAAACATGCTTTCACATATATCACAGAATAAGGAAGGAATTGTAAAACCATACAATTTATATGAATAAGTGGGTGAAGAATTGATAAAAACACTCAATTGAGCACAAGATAAATCATAAAATAGTAGTTTATCTATAACAACCCAGACCACCCGCTAGCACGATATTGTTCGCTTTGGCACACAAGGCCTCACGGTTTTGCCTTTGACGATAGGGATGCTAGCGAAGCCCCCCACACTCACTCGTCAAAACACGTCATGCTAGAGAGAGGTATCCACACCCTTATAAGGCATGCTTCGTTCTCCTCCCCAACCGATGTGGGACCTTACAATCCACCCCCCTAAGGGAGCCCAGCGCCCTCGCTGGCACATCGATCCAGGTTCTGGCTCTGATACCATAATGTAACACCCTAACTACCAAAGCTCACGCTTCCGGCTGCGCTACTCTGATAGCTCGGACATTACAACGACACTTATAATATTTAATACTAAAATATGAGCCTGTTTAAAACTTTAAACCGCGAAACCGCTCCCAAAAAATACTTTCATCCGATAACATACATCCATAGATACCATGCAACTTACAAAACTCATAAAGAGTGCATCCATATATATATATATATATATATATATATATATATATATATATATACATATATATAAATAATATTACAAGCATTACCCAAAACAATTCCTAACCCTCTTACAGAATATATCAAGATAAAGGCGAGGGTACAATAAATAATCTAAAGCAATACAGAGCATCACAACAACAACTAAATAAACTCTTCGAGACTTCAGCGCCCATATCCTGAAAGGGGAAAAATGTAGGGGGTGAGAACATCATCCTCAAAAGGGTTCTCAGTAGAGGGTTTTTGGGAATTACTGTAATAAGATACGTGAAGATAAACCGTACCAGTGATTAATAACCGTCTTATACCTCTTTTCAAATACAACAGTTTTCAATAAAAGTGAAGTCAAAAATCTTTTCTGAAGGAGGAACCATTCAATTCTCAAAAACATCAAAAGCCTTTCAAAAAGGTTTATCTATACTGAACCAAAATAGCCTTTTATATCTTTCCAAACCAGAAACACACAAAACCAAAACCAACCATCGGTCCATCTCATTTCAACCACGGCCCTAGGCCCAAACAAATCCAACCAACAACTAATCACCACAATCCAATAGAGTCCTAGTTGCAAACACAAATAGGAAGTTCAAACACAAACAAACAGTTACAGCAAGTAGAACAATTAGCAGTTAATTACATAGGCAAACCAAGTACAATATGCACACCCAAACAATGTCACATAGATGCATATGATGCATGCCTGTCCCTAGTGGCTGATGATATCATCTGTCGGTTATATAGCCAACCCGACACGTCCTGGTAGCTAACCATGGACAGAAACACCCACCGCGGAGCAAGTAGGTTTGAGTTACAACCGCATTGCTACTACCCGCTCGACCCAGAGCCAGTGGAATAACCACTACTGCGGCTACTACCTAGGCGGGCGTTTAAAAGCTCAACCCGGAGCGAGTGGAATCACCACTACTACCGCTACTACCCAGGCGTCACAGTCTCTAACCTGGAGCAAGTGGGACGAACCACAACCCTTGCTACTACCCAGGTATCTCAAGCATATATTCATTCAGTCCCAGCCATGGATCAACATCCATCTCAGCCATCCGGCTTAAATTCATAATTCATAGTCAGCCATACGACCCATAACTCATTCGGCAATCAGCCATAAATCAATATCATACACAGCCATTCCGGCTCACGGTTCAATCCAGAACCAGCCAATATTCATAATCATACACAGCCATTCCGGCCCATAACAAAACAGCACTTCCACCATCCAACATCATCAAATTCATAAAACCGGCATTTAAGCCATAAATCACTTTTTCTCAAATTGCTTCACTTTGAAATCAAGTTTCAACTCTTTTCAGCCTTGGCTTTAGAAATCTCGTTTCTCAAATCATCTCAGGCTCATAAGCCAAATTTACTCAAAGTGAGTTCCCTTTTTAAAACAAAGCCATTCTCGGCATTCTCTTTCCAAAACTTCCAAAACCATGGCAAGTTAAGGATTTATTTCAAAGTATTCAAAATCACCCATACAACAATGGGATTTCATAACAAAAGTTTCTCAGCAAAGTCCCAAGTCTCTAGGGAAGGTCAACCTATATCAATTCCTTAAAATTCATTGAAACTCTTAAAATCATGGATTCTCGGTTCAAGTAAATAAAACTGAATTTATTATGAAACCGACCATACAAAATCACAAGTTCCAACCCGGTCCAAAAATCAACTCATTTGAAAAGGAACCGGTTCATTTGAATCAAACCACTTTCAGGTTTCTTTTTGGAATCCATTTTTCCAACTCTTCCAAAATGCCTCAAACTTAATTACTCAATCAAAAGTCTAGATTCCTTTGAAATCACTAAAAGCTCCTTTTTATATTGAAATCAATATTAGAGCATCATTCTTTCCTTCAGTGATTCAAACGGTAAAAATAGTTCATTTCTAAATAAGTCAAACTCAAGGCATAAAGTTCACTAAATAAATTAAGCTTGAAAATATAAATATTCTCTTAATAAATCAAATAATACAACTTCTCAAATCCAATCCTTTTTAAATAAATTTTTAAACAAGACTGGAATTTTGTAGAAATTTTGACAGCACCTCCCCTAAAACTTGGACTTTTGCCACCCGGTTCAGGTCCCAACTAAACCGTTTCTCATTCTTTTTCAACAGCTCAAAACCAGAAATCAATTCAAAGCAAGCTAAATCCAACAGTCGCCTCAGTGGCATATCTCAAGAAAACCATTTCAAAGTCAACTCAATATCAACCGATTTAACTCATTTCCAAAGCTTTAAAGAAATGGTTCAGTAACAAATCATTTGTCTAAGATCAAGTCAATTAAAGTAAACCAGGATGAATTCAAAAGTGCATTCGACTTTTCACATCATCAAATAATTGACTCAAATCAAATCAATCTTCAACGGATTAAACTCAGATTTCAAATCTTTAAAGAATCACTTCAAAACATTACATTTCACAAAGCCGCACAACAATTCAGCCAAACAAACATCCATAATTATTCGAGTCAATCAAATAATACATAAGGCAGATACAATCACTAAATACACCATATCTCACATCAGTATCCATATGTAATAATTCCAATAATAAATTATAGTTTTCGGAAAGCGCCCCTACCTCAAAACGCAAATTCCAAAATCCAAACGTCTCACAGAGTCCTTTCCGCCTCAACCCGAACTGACAGCAACCAAAACCTCAGCTCCCAGCCACTTTCGCAATAACCAAAGCAACACTAATCGCAACATATAATAATCAGGACTCGACCCCACGTTACCAAAACTCATTTATTAACCAAACACAACCGAAAACTAACCCAAGGCTTCTCGAAACATAATTTCTTATCGGAATAACAACACGAAGCAGCTGCGACTTCGAACCGGCCCCGGCAACAGCTCCGGCGGCAGCCAGAATCTCCGATGGATCAACTATAAAAATCGCACAGCATCAAAACCTTCTCAAAATCCAAAATGACCGAAACCACAAATTAAAACCCTTACCGGCAAACTTTTCCGGCAACGGCAGCAGGGTTTCTGGTGGGAGAAACTCAGCCCGGAGCTCCTTCGGTGATCTCGAAAGTCACAGCGGCCCAAATCACGGTGACTCAGCCTGCTCCTCTTTCTGTAGCAATTCCCGCAACAACATCACAAGCCAAAAAGGGCTGGGAGTGGCAGAGCTCAGCCACGGTGAAGCAGGGCGGTACAACGGCGGCCAAGCATAGCCCTCCAAATGGCAGTGATGCGGTCACAGCTCCTCTTCTCCGTGCTCGTCGGCGACCGTGAAGCACAAAGGTAGCATCTTTCCTTTCTCAGCGAACTAGAACAACGGAGGCGGAAGGACTCATCTTGCTCCTCCAGCTCGCGTCTTCCCCCTCTTGCCGGTGACAGCGACGCAGCTTGAAGCCCAATGGACGGCAGCGACGAGACTCGAGTTCTGCCCCTCTTCGATGCGTCTTCTCCGTGACAGTGGTAGCAGTGGGTTGATTCGATGGCGAGGCGTGGTGGCGCGGCAGCGAGGCAGGTTCGGCGGCTTGGCAGGGACAACGCAGCCGGCGGTGGTGAGGATGAGCGGCGGTGACGAGGACTGGACGCGATCTGGACACGGCAGCGAGGTGACTGGTGACAGTAGCGTGGCTCACGGTGAGGCGCGGTGAGGACGATGGCGGCGGCAGTGCAGCATGGCTTATTTCCTCTCCTACCGTAGCTCTCTGCCTCTCTTTTTCTCTATTGTTACTGCGTATGGATTTGGAAAAGAAGGGGGAAAGCATGCGTGTTGCAGGTTTGCTGAGGGGAGAATAAGGGTGGCGGCTACTGGGCATAGGATTAGGGTTTCCTTTTTGAAACTTAGGGTTAGGGGCAATATAGTAATTGAAACTCAATTAAATCCAACACTAATTATATATAGAAAATACTATTTGTTCATCACTTTCACAAATTATTTTTAATAAAATGTTCAAATCAGATAATTAGAAATAATATACTTAATTTCTTCATTTTCCAAAATACCAGTATTAATATTTAAAATATTAATTATTTGATCTAAAACATATAGAAATCCTTATTATTTCACAACTACCAACTTTATAATTTGAATATAGAAAATAATCCAATAATTGTAAAAATGGATAATAATCTCAATTTATTTCAAATTCAATAAATCAAAACTTGCTTTAATTTTCTTGAATAAGATAATTTCTGAAATTAAAGCTACAGAAATATTGAATTTGAAATTAGCTCATGATAGCCCTTTTTCAAAAGCTCTGAGTCTTACATCCTACCCACCTTATAAAAATTTTCGCCCTCGAAAATTGCTACAAAACGAAAGAAATTTCATAACAGTCCACCCTGGAACATATTTAAGGGAGAAGCAAAAATATCTCAAAATATAAACATATATACGATTTTCAAATACTGGGATTGTCGTATGTATAAGGATACAAAGGTAGGAGTGTGATTGCAAGACAAACATTACAAGATAGGCTCAATGCACAAGGTCACATGATCTCAAGGCTTTACAAAAACTTGAGGTGCCAAAATAGGGTGCAAATCAAGATAGGCCTCCACAAAGCAAAGTGGTAATTAGTGTGGTAAAAGGCTGCAAAGCATGTTGGTATTTAAACAGTGGCCTAACGTTCGCTGACAAATCTTGTTCCCACTTCAGAACTTCAATTTCCCCAACTCCACCAATCATTTTACAACCTCATGACCAATCATAAGCCTAACAACCGCAAACCCATTCGTAAGGAACAAAACTCTCACAACTCATAACGTTGCACACCTACCGCTTCAACTTCCGTATAGACATATCACGTCTTAAGGAACTAACGCATCGCGTTACTACATCTACAGATCACACGTGATATCAAAATAATTCTCGAGTCTACTCAGAAGGATACAAGATTTAGAACGGAGAAACAATATCAAGGATAATGCTCATAGATTTAAGAGAATGTATCCAATTCCCAGATAAACAAAGACGCTCAAGCAATGAAGTTTGCTAGAAATAAATCAATTGACAACTTCAAAGATAACCCTTGGGTCCAAGAAATTCAATAGGACCAATAAGAAGAGAACCAGCGCCTTAGTTCGAAACAAATTCAAATTGAGTCGAAGAAGTAGGAGGTTTACAGGAAAGAATATCTCGAACCCACGACAAAGCTCATAGAACTCAAGAGCATGATTACAAATACTTTCGGATACATTGTTCATGAAAGAGTCAAAAACTTGCGGAAAAATCACTTTGCAGTCTAGAAGAAAAGTTAAGCAACAAACATTCTTCAAGAGAGTATCAAAAGCATAAATGTGGCTTTACTTCAATACAATTTCATGTTGAAGTAGATTTTGTAGAGTTCCAAAAACAAATGCACACAACTTTGGCTAAGAGCTAAAATATTCCCTCAAATATTTTAGAAAGATAATTAGATGCACAACTTAACCAAAAGCAGTTCATAAAAACTCGGAAGTAATTAAATGCTTGTTCAAAATTCTCAAAATTTCATATTCAAACAAGTGTGTATAACATTTATAGCAAGTACGAAAGAGGAAGTTAAACTCTTTTTAGAAAAGAAACTCCGAAGTAAAAATTTGCTTACAATTTGGTAAAGAAAATAAGTAGTGCATTACAAACGAACCGATTCCCACTAAACAAGGAAGCTTTCCAAAACCTCATTTAAAATAGCGCATGCCACTTTAAAACAACTTTTTCAAATTTGAACGATAGTTTCCATTACAATCAAGCAGTTGAAAAATAAATTTAGTTTAGAACTGCCTTAAAGAGAATTCAAAACTTCTTTAAAAAGTTCAAAACAAGGCTCCAAAAGTGTTCTTGAAATCACCATCTCAGAAGGATATTCAAGGAGTTTAAGATGTACTAAAAAGGAATCAAGCCATGCAAGAAAGGATCTTAAACCAAGATAGTTCAAACAAGATCCACTAGGCATGAAACATCAAACAAGCTTTCAATTGATTCAAAAGAATACAAAAGTCATAGGAAAAGACAACTCAATCATTAGTAATTTTTCAAGGATAAATCTTTGACAAAATCTCTTGTAAAGATAGTGAGAGGATAAACGATGCACTATTTTTAAAACAAATCAAACTGACTCATAAGAATGAGATTCACCAGAGAAAGGAAAGTTGAGATTGATTGTAGTGCTCCCAAAAGGTAGATGTATAATTAAAAACAAAATCACGTATGACATTCATAGAGATGAAAAGCTTAAAAGAGACTTTAGTCCGCTCGTAAGAAGAAAGCCATGAGTCCAACATTTTTAAAAGAATCACAATAGCATCAACAATGTAGTATACTAAACCGAACTCAAGTTAAAAATAATTTAGGTAAAGTTTATCAACAAAAATCAACCAGAATAAAAAGTGAAGAATCCCCTTTCTTTCCAGAATTTTGAAAAATACCCCAAATACATAATCAATTGAAGATGTACGTTGGAACTATAGTAAAATTACTAGAAAGTCAAATTATAATTTAAAGTAAATGCAGTTCCATAAACCAGAAAAAATACAGGTGAGGTATTAGAAATAAATAGTTGTTAAACTGTATAAGAAATCTTCAAAGTTCCACATATAGATAAGTGTATATCTAGTCAACAGCAATTTTTATAAAAATCTCAAAATTAACTGTAATCACTGCCAAATAAGAGGAAAACTGAATCAACAAGTTCTCTAAGAATGAACTCGGAACCCGGAGTTAAAAGTCACAGCACATTAAGACAAGTTCAAGGCTATATCAAAGAATACTTGAATCAAGAAGAACTCAAACAAAGGAAGATAGATGCAACAAGGATCTTAAACCAGTATATGCACTTAAGGTCAAATAAGAATGCATATGGATAGAGGAATAGAGTTGAAAAATCAAACTACTTTTCAAAAAGGACTAGCAAACAAGAACTTCAAGTTAGGATATAAAAGAACAGGTCGGCTCGAATAAAATTCAAGACACACAACTGAATAGCCTCGAGAAATAGTTTTCAACTTTTCCAAAACCCGCAATTTGCTTTACTCAAAACTCGGATTTCATCTATGATAACCCATCAGTGCTTTCATATACATAATTCACTAGTATTAAGCCGGCCAAACTTAATACCAAGAATTATGCAATGCGAGACTAACAGCGTTAATCAATAGACCGTCATGTGCATAAAGCTCTAATTCTCGTCATTCGACAAGACCTATTACATGACAAACACTCAGAGTATGCAACTAAAGCATAGTCGGTCCATTCCTCAGGCTCTACAGGAAGGACTACTCTGATACCATCTGTAACAGCCCAGACCACCCGCTAGCACGATATTGTCCGCTTTGGCACACAAGGTCTCACGGTTTTGCCTTTGATGATAGGGATGCTAGCCGAAGCCCCCCACACTCACTCGTCAAAATGCGTCATGCTAGGGAGAGGTATCCACACCTTTATAAGGCATGCTTCGTTCTCCTCCCCAACCGATGTGGGACCTTACATTATCAACCTCCCTAAACTTAAACATTAGCATGTCCACATGCTAAATTCAAGAGAAACTGAAAAAGAGTGAAGGTAGAATGGTGGAATCTTATGCAATACAATCTATTCTAAATGTAGCTACCTAAATTAATCATGCAATTCTATTTACTATCCACTTATATATACAAAGCCTACATGTGGTTAAATTGAGTCAAATTCTTCAAGGAAACATATATGAACAGCCAAGGGCTAAATCATGTTAAAACACATTCACAATTGAGTTGAGTTAATCAAAAGATTTCACAAACTGGCAAGACAATCAATAATTAAACATGGATATATGAAAATGAGCTATTGAACCCTCACTGGATTTGTGTATGCACTCTAATCCCTCAGTGTTTGGGGTTAATCATTCTACTCTTCTCTAGTCATGCTTTCTAAAACTTTATTCTTCATCTAACCAATCAACAAATATTTAATGTATACATGCAAACATCATGAGGTCTTTTCAAGGTTGTAATGGGGTTAAGGCAAAGGTGAGGGTATATATATATATGGCTAAGTGAGCTATAAATTGAATCCTTGATTAGTCTAAGATCTCACCTAACATATACATACTTTATATAATTCTAACATTATGCTTAGCTTCCCAATTTTTCCACTTTTGTATCACATACTCATGCATCAAATTATTTTTAATTTTATCCTATGTGCATTGATCTTTTTACTAAACTCATTATTGGGGTAATTTTGTCCCCTTATTTATTTATTTACTTAAAGAAATTTTTTTTAACATAAACATAAAATATCAATGCACATGGTATTTTAATTATTTAAGTCTCACATGAGCATGCACCCAAATTTCAAGTATTTTGTCAATTTAATCCTTTCCTATCAACCATTGTTCCCACAGTTTTCCCACACTTAATGAATACACAATCTCTATCTTAACCTAAACAAAGATCCAATTTGGGATTTTTAATTTATTTTTCTGCTTAAGACTAGTGATGTGGTTATAGAATAGGAGGGGATTAAAAGGCTCAAGGTGGCTAACAAGGGTGACATAAAAGGGTAGGCTTATTTGGGATAAGTGAGCTTTTAAAGAAACGTGGCCTCAATCATATGCAAGCATGTAACTACATTCTATATTGGACATATAGAATGGAACAAAGTAAATTCTGCAATTATAGAGAAGGAAACACACAGGAATAAAAACTATGGTTAAATAATGTAACCATGTAATTAAGCTCAAATCTCACAAGTTGTGTGTTATTTGGCTCAAAAACCATATATCATTTATGTATATCATGCAAGTAAGAATAAGAGTTCTCACTCAATCAATGTGAATCCTTGAATGGCATTTGTAAAGAAATAAATACATTCCTTGAAAAAAAATGTCGTCAATTGACCAACCTTTATTATTATATATCTATATATATACTAAGTGCATTGTTGTGATTATGAAAATCTAAAAATTTCTAGTTTACTCTTTATTTTCAATTAAACCAAATTATCATATGCTCAAATGGTAAACTAAACTAAATAATCCATATTTTTTATATCACAACTAATAAGCTAAGAGTGCAAATCAAGCTAAATATCTAAGATATATACAGCCCAAAGTGCAACATGTAATAAAGTAAAAATAAACAGAAATACGGTAAAAGAAAATGTGCAAGTACTGAAAGGAAAATAAGATAAAATAAAATAAAAAATAAAAATACAGAAAAAGAAATAAAATAGAATGAAAAAGAGTCTGAAAGTAGTTCACCAAAATAAGATTCGCCAGAGATGGCGACCTCCCCACACTTATATAATAGCATCGTCCTCGATGCTCAATCAGGCTGGGTGTGAAGGGATGTCATCTCCGGAAGGGTGTGCTGGTGCTGTCTCTGTAGGGTGTGTGGGCTCTGTAGGCTGTGTGGGTGCCTGGGGATCTGCTTGCTGAAGCGGAGGCTCGGTCTGTATAGGGGCCTGTGGATATGCCGGCTGTATCTGCTGAAGCTCCTCATGCTAGGGCTCTGCCTGCTGGTCCTCTGCCTGCTCATCCTCTGCCCATGCATCGTTGATAAACCACTATTTTATGGTTTATATTGTGTTTAATTGTGTGATTTTGTTATGATCATTGCCCACTTATTCATCAATTTAGCATGCATTTAGATTTCCTTCCTAAATTCAGTACATGTTTGAAAATTGCTTCCTAGAGACTTTAATTATTTACTTTTAATTCTCCTTTATTTCATTCGATGCCGTGATCTGTGTGTCAAGTGTTTCAGGCCCCATAGGGCATGAATGAGATGGAGATTGGAGAAGAAGCTAGCAAAAATGGAAGGAACACAAGAAATTGAGGAGATAACCAGCGATAAGTGACGCGGTCGCATGGCTCACGCGACCGCGCGAAGGAGCGCAAATCGCAGCAACGCGGCCGCATGGCTTGCGCGGCTGCACGGATTGGAAAGCACAGGCGACGCAGTAGCGTGGACGACGCGAACGCATGGAGAGGAAAAAGCGCAAGCGACACGTCCGCATGGACGACGCGATCGCGTGACATGTGTGATCTGCATAATCTGCAGAATTCGATGGGAGCGATTTTGGGCCTTATTCTGGCCCAGTTTTCAGCCCGGAACAGCAGACTAGAGTCAGAGAATATGCAAAAACAACAGAGACATTCATTCAGTAGTTCGAGATCAAGTTTTTCACTCTCTTAGATTTTTCTCTCTAGTTTTAGGATTTTAATTTTCAATTGATCTTAGCATTGGAACATTGAGAAGAGTTATTTCCTCATCAAGATATCATCATTCTAATTTGTTCTCTTAACTTGGTTCTAATCTTCCATGTTCTTTGTTATGTTCAATTTTGTCATTCAGATACTTTTATGATTATTTAATGCAAGGATTATTTCTTTTTAATTCAATTTCAATATCAATAATCATGTCTTCTTTTAATTTCCTTTCATGTGCCATGGATTCTTTATTTACAATGCGTGAGTAGTTCCCTTACTCGATGGGGAGTTGATTAAAAGGAACTCTTGAGTTGGAAGGATTGAAAGAAAATTTGTAATTGGGTTAAATGTTGTATTGCTATCTTGTCACAGACGCCAATCCCTTTGAACTAAGTGGGTTGCAACTTGTGAACAGATCTGGCATTCCCACTTGTTTGACTTTCCTTTACCTAGTAAAGGATAACCAAACAAAACAACCATTAATTATAAATTAATCTTACAATCACACCATCAATGATAGAGATTCCAACCAATAAATTCCCAGTCAAGACTTTTATTTATATTACTTAAAATTCCTCAATTTAATTCCCAATTTACCTAGCTCAACTTCTTGGAACATCTGATTAATAAAACAGCACACTTTTCTGTAACTCGTTGGGAGACGACCTGGGACTTAAAACTCCCAGTAATTTTAATTTAAACTCTTTGTGACATATTTCTAAATTGATAGGCAGATTTTCGGTGAGTTAAGAACTGTACTCGCAACGTAACCATTTTAATAAATTTTTAATTCACCATCTTCTGCTTCCCATCAATTTTTGGCGCCGTTGCCGAGGAGTTGCAATAGAGTGCTAATTTTATTAATTAGAATTTATTTATTTGCATTTTATTTAATTTTGTTACTATGAGCTGCATGTTTTTTCTGTCAAATGACACGTTCACTTCCTGATCCGCGCTTGCTAATATTCGATCCTGAAATTGAAAGGACAATTTCACGAATAAGGCGAGAACAGCGTAGGTTAGCCCGCTCTGAGGGCGGATCTGAAAGTGAATTTGAGGAAGAAACCAGCCCCCGTTCTACTGATTCGGTTGTTTTACGTGCAGAAAACATGGCAGCTAGAAGAGTTACCATTCAGGAGGAAGGAGCTCCTGATTTTACAATGCAACTGTTTCAAGCACATCATCCAGCGGTAGCTATGGATTTTGAAATAAAGACCGCACTGCTAAATTTGATGCCCAAGTTTCAGGGCCTACCTGCTCAAGAGCCTATCAAACACTTGAGAGATTTTCAGGCAGCCTGTTCTACTGTCAGGCGTGATGGCACTGATGAAACTTCAATTATGCTGAAAGCTTTTCCATTCTCTCTTGAGGGAAAAGCAAGAGAGTGGTACTACACTCAACCTCTAGCAAATGTATCCAACTAGGATACACTCAGAAAGGAGTTTCTGGAGAAATTTTTTCCATCTGAAGTTACTGATAAACTATGGAAGGATATCTCTACAATTGTTCAGGATGACAATGAGACTCTCTTTGAATACTGGGAGCGCTTCAATAATCTTCTGGAAGCATGCCCCCACCATATGATTGACAAGATCGTGCTACTCAGCTATGTCACACAAGGAATGAGGCCCCAAGATAAGACCACATTGGAAAGTGCCAGCAATGGGTCTATGAAGAAGTACAAGACCACTGATGAAGCTTGGCAATTGATCAGTGATTTAGCTGAATCTACTCGGAACCACAGACAGAAGCAAGGCCGTTCAAGGACCATTGCAGAAGTATCTTCTGGCATAGAGACTGCTGCTCTAAATCGAAGCATCTGTGAGATGACCAACCTGCTGAAGCAAATGCAGTTGAATCAACAAGCTCAGCAAACTCAACCGCAGCAAAACCAACAACTAGTCCCACAAAGAATTTGCAGAATTTATGCTGATTACAGTCATTACACTGATGAATGCCCGCAGCTCCAACAAGAAGACAACATGGTGGCATCCACTCACAACTTCTATGACCGCCCCAACCAAGGGTACAATCAAAGTGGAAATAATAACCATGGATGGCAGGACAATTCAAACCAGAATTGGAGGGACAACAATAATAGAGGAGGCAGAGATAATCAAGGAAACCAGATGTGGAATAATAACAACAACAGGCAGCAAAATCAACCTTACCGAGCACCTCACCCGAGACAAAACCAAGGACCACCGAATAATCAGCAGCAAACCTCTCAATTTACTCATTCTTCTGTATCTTCTAATGAAGATTTATTACAAGCTTTTGAGAAAAGACAACCGGCCATGGAAAATACCATCGTGAACAATATTAACGCCAGTCTGAATGGTTTCACCTCTACTCTGCAAGCTTTTATGTCACAGCTTAGTTCAGCACAAAATTCCAGTAACCAACCTTCAAGCACCACTGGAATCCCCTCTCAACCATTACCCAATCCAAAGGGAGGAATTAATGCCATCACCCTGAGATCCAGAACCACACTGCAGGAGAGGAATTAGGAGGAACCAAGCTCACCAGAATATGCCTCAGCTGAAGAGGTGGTGGAAATCGAAGATGTTGAAGAGGAAGAGGATATACAGGACATAGCTGAAGAAGAGATAGCTCCACCACAGGAAGAAGCACAAAAAGGCGCAAGCACCACAGAAAACACTACTCCCATTCCATTTTCACAACTTGCAAGGAAGCCCAGGAAGTAGCTGGAACCTGATCCTAAAATGGTAGAAATATTCAAAAAGGTTGAGGTAATTGTTCCCCTTTTTGATGTTATTCAGCAGGTACCTAAATATGAAAAGTTTCTAAAAGACTTATGTATTCATAAAGACAAAATTAACAAATTAGAAACTATTCCTTTAGGTAGTTCTATATTTGCTTTAATGGGAGGATTACCTGAAAAATGTAGTGATCCAGGTCCTTGCATAGTTAGTTGTACTATTGGTGGTGTAGTAATTTATGATTGCATGTGTGATTTAGGAGCATGTGTCAGTATAATGCCTTTGTCTATATATGATGTTTTAAGGCTCCCTCCCTTAAAAAGGTCGGCAGCTCGTTTTGTGTTAGCAGATAAAAGTATTATTACAGTGGCTGGAGTTGCAGAAGATGTTTTGGTGAACATTAAAGGGCTCACATTTCCCACTGATTTTTATATCTTGGAGATGCCCCATAATGATTCAGATAAGCCATCATCAATCCTACTTGGAAGACCATTCCTGAAGACATCAAAATTCAAATTGGATGCTTTTTCAGGAACATACTCCTTTGAAATAGATGGCCGCATAGTGATCTTCAATCTGAATAGAGTCATTGACAACTCCCCAGAAGATCGTTCTATCTTTCAGTGTGATGTCATAGACGAAAGTGTAGCTGAAGTTCAAAAAGAAGAGTTTGAAGAGAGGCATACTGGACAAGGTCCAAGTGTGGGGACCCTCTTAACTGACAATGAGGACACTTCGCCATTTTCGCAAGTTCCAGATAATCCAGAGCTTACCCATGATCAGAAGTTAGAATTGAAACCTCTCCCTCCACATCTCAAATATGCTTATCTTGAGGATGAGCAGAAGCTTCCGGTTATTATTGCTAGGGAACTAACTTCTCAACAAGAAGAGCAGTTACTTGATGTACTGAGGAAGCATAAGAAGGCAATTGGGTGGAGTTTGGCAGACATAGTGGGAATTAACCCTCAAGTATGTGAGCACAGAATATTTTTAGAAGAAGGAGCAAGACCTGTCCGTCAACCACAAAGAAGATTGAATCCTACCATCTTAGAAGTTGTCAAAAAGGAAGTGACCAGATTATTGCAAGCCGGTATCATATACCCCATTTCAGACAGTGAATGGGTAAGCCCAGTACAAGTGGTGCCCAAGAAATCTGGAGTCACTACCATGAAGAATGAGCATGGAGAGCCCATAGCAACTAGAGTTCAGAATGCTTAGAGAGTCTGCATTGATTACAGACGTCTCAACCAAGCTACCCGTAAGGATCACTACCCACTTCCATTCATTGACCAAATGCTGGATCGCCTGTTAGGTAAATCACATTATTGCTTTTTAGATGGTTACACAGGTTATTTCTAGATTCATATAGCTCCTGAGGATCAGGAAAAGACTACTTTTACATGTCCTTTTGGGACTTATGCTTATAAGAGAATGCCCTTTGGCTTGTGCAATGCACCAGCTACTTTCCAAAGGTGCATGGTGAGCCTTTTCTCTGATCTTATTGAGGACTGTATGGAAGTTTTTATGGACAATTTTAGCGTTTATGGTGATTCTTTTAACCTTTGCTTAGATGGATTATCTAGAGTGTTAGATAGATGTGTTGATACAAACCTTGTATTGAATTTCGAAAAATGCCACTTTATGGTAAAGCAAGGGATTGTATTAGGACATGTGGTATCTAATAATGGCATTTCTGTAGACCTAACAAAGATGAATGTTATTTCTAGTTTACCTTACCCCTCTTCTGTGAGGGAAGTCCGTTCGTTCCTTGGCCATGCAGGTTTCTACAGGAGATTTATTAAGGACTTTAGTAAGGTGGCACTTCCCTTATCCAGATTACTACAGAAGGACATTGAGTTTGAGTTCAGTGAAGATTGCAAACAAGCATTTGATAAGCTGAAGACTGCTCTAACTCAAACCCCAATTGTAAGAGGACCCGACTGGAGCCAGCCGTTTGAAATCATGTGCGATGCTTCCAACCATGCAGTAGGAGCAGCGCTGGCTCAGCGTGAAGGTAAGGATCCTTTTGTTATTGCCTATGCGTCTAAGACTTTAGACACTGCCCAGTCCAATTATACTACTACTGAGAAAGAGCTACTTGCTATTGTTTTCGCTCTGGATAAATTCCGAGCTTATTTACTTGGTACTAGAGTAGTAGTGTATTCGGACCATACAGCTCTAAAGTATTTATTAGCTAAAAAGGAATCCAAACCAAGACTTATACGTTGGATACTGCTGTTACAAGAATTTGATTTAGAAATAAAGGACAGGAGTGGTAATCAAAATTTAGTAGCGGACCACTTGAGTCGCCTTGAACATATTAAGGATGATTCTACTCCTATAGATGATAATTTTCCTTTTGACAACCTGCAAGCAGTATCTGAGGTAATCCCTTGGTACGCACCTGCTGCTAATTATTTAGTTAGCCGCACATTTCCTCCACATTTCTCTAAACATCAAAGAGACAAGCTGAAAAGCGAGTCTAAATATTATATATGGGATGACCCATATTTATGGAGATGTGGCACTGACCAGATAATTAGACGATGTGTACCTCAATCAGAATTCCAGTCTATTTTAGAGGCCTGTCACTCATCTGAGAGTGGAGGACACTTTGGCCCTCAAAGAACAGCTAGAAAGATCTTAGACTGCGGATTCTGGTGGCCTACTCTTTTTAGAGATGCTGCTGAGTTTTGTAAATCTTGTCACCCATGCCAGAAATTTGGTAACATATCCAGGAGGGATGAGATGCCTCAACAATATATGCTTTTCTGTGAAATTTTTGATGTATGGGGCATTGACTTCATGGGTCCATTTCCAAATTCTAGTGGATATTTTTATATTGTTAGCTGTGGATTATGTTTCCAAATGGGTGGAAGCAATTCCTACCCGCACTGATGATGCTAACACTGTTGTTTCCTTTGTGAGAAACCATATTATATGCCGCTTTGGATCACCACGAGCGATCGTGAGCGATCAAGGCACCCATTTTTGTAACAGGAGACTAACAGGATTGATGAAGAAGCATGGGATAATCCATAAAGTTGCAACAGCTTACCATCCCCAAACTAATGGGCAAGCCGAGGTGTCAAACAGAAAAATTAAGCGTATCTTGCAAAAGATAGTAAAGCCTCATAGAAAAGACTGGAGCACCAGACTACAAGATGCACTATGGGCATATAGAACAGCAAACAAGACACCCATTGGGATGAGCCCCTTCCGCTTGGTTTATGGAAAGGCTTGCCATCTCCCAGTTGAAATCGAACACAGAGCCTTCTGGGCAGTTAAGGAGTGCAACATGGGAATTGAGAATGCTGGAGCTGAAAGAAAGTTGCAACTGCAGGAACTGGAGAACCTTCGCCTGGAAGCTTATGAGAACTCCAAAATATACAAGGAAAAGATGAAAGCTGTGCATGATCAAAACATTAAGAAGAGAGAGTTCCAACCTGGAGATTTTGTCCTCCTTTACAAATCTCGACTGAGGCTCATGCCCGGTAAGTTGAGATCAAAATGGGAAGGTCCATACAGAATAGAGAAGGCTAAACTGTACGAAGTTTATCACCTAAGCCATCCTTCAAGCTCTGAACTTATTAAGGTTAATGGACAACGCCTGAAGCTATACCATGGTGAGAAGGTGCAGAAAAATAAGGAGCTTGAGATCTTCTGCCTGGAAGATCCCCGCATCGCAGCAGATTGAGCTATAGAAGCATCCAACTTACGGACGTAAAAGCAAAGTGCTTGGTGGGAGACAACCCACCGCGGTATGATCGTTCTTTTCTTCACTTTTAGTTTTTCTTCATTAATAACTCTTCTCTTTATTAGTACTTCCGTGCTCTTTCATATGCATGTCTTTATATTTCTTTTTTAAAAAAAAAAAAAATTCGCCGCGTGACGCGATCGCACCAGCGACGCATCCGCGTGGCAGGAGGAGTAAAGAAAAATCAAAATGAACAGAAAGTTACGCAGAAGGAGCGCTGGAATTGTGCCAATGGCACAAATTACCCCACGCGACCGCGTCGCTGACGCGACCGCGTCGCTTGGACATCATGACCTCCCACGCGACCGCGTGCCCTGCATTTTCGACGTTAAAAGGTGCACAATGCTATATTGTGCAAGAGTGGTGCTGGAAGCACAATCCTTGTCACGCGACCGCGTCGCCGACGTGGCCGCGTCGACTATTCTCTGACGCACACTCACGCGATCGCGTAACCCACACGATTGCGTCACCCAATTTTGGCCATTAAAATGAATCGAACAGAGAGTTGTGTTGGAGCGAGGCTGCACTCGCGCCAGTAGCGCAACACGGGTCACGCAACCGCGTGACTGACGCGATCGCGTCATCTTACCTGATGCGCACCCACGCAAACGCGTGCCTTCCGCGGCCGCGTCGCATGCTCCGCACTGCTAAACCTCAATTACCAAATTATCTTATCTTTCTTTCCTCCAAATCCTAATTTTTCTTTTCCCTCCCTCTTTCTTCTTTCCCCTTCCCCCTTCTATCTCACCTTTCACTCTCTATCTCTCTCACTACCATTAACAAGGTTTTACCTTCTTCTTCCTTCTTCTCTTTTCTATCATTCTTATTATATTATGTATATATTATTATTTTCTTTTTCTTTTCAAACTTCTATTTTTCTTTATTCTTCTTTTCCCTTTTTACATGGTGTTAGAAATTTTTTGAGTCATTATCCCTCATTATATGCTTGTGACTTGTTACAATTCAATTGACAATTATTACCTTTAAGGGATTGCTTGCATGTTCAATTTCATACTTTTTATATCTTGTTTAACATGCACGCCATGTATTTGTGAAAATGCCCATATAGCATTATGCACTTCTCTATGTTACTATACTATTCAATGCTTGCTTTTCACAACTTTTCCTTATTATTTTATTAATTGAATTCAATTGTCAATACAAACGTGATGGTTTATTACAAAGTAATGCTTCGTCTACGCTACTCATGCCTTTGCCTGCATGCCAATAAACCTCTTGCATTCCTTTGTCCTACATGCACTTGCTATATTTCCATTGATGAGCTTTTCACATGTAATCCGGACCATGTGTTAATGCCATTTACCTTAATCGTGCATTGACTATCACTTACAATACCCTCTCCCTTGCTCTATCTCTTTGAATTTAATTCCCTTTCTCTTCCCTTCTTTCAGGATGGCCACCAAGAAAGGAAAAGAGAAAGCTACTTCCAAACCACCAGCAAGAAGAGGAACTAAAAGAGCATTAGTGGCAGAGCCTTCTTCAACCGCAGTCAAGCCCTCGACAAAAAGAGTTAAGAGGATAATAAAGGTTAATGACAAGGAGAAAGCCTTTCCAGCAAAGGACTCTGCACGATTTCCCAATCGCTACTGTGAGCAGATGTTCCCTATCCTAGCAGAAAGGAACTATAATAATGAATACCTTCTTATCCTCCCGTCCAATATTGCCACCTTTGTTGAGCTGAAAATTGAGCGAAGACAATGGGGTTTCCTACGGAAACAGCCAAGGCAGGTCAATCTTTCTTGGGTAGTTGAGTTCTACTCCAACTTCTACATACCGACCCTGCAGTCTGTTTATGTCCGGCAGAAACAAGTCCCCATCACAGAAGAGGCCATTCAGCAAGTTCTGAGTCTTCCCCCTATTCCTGTAGGAATGGACGCTTTTCAAGAAGCCACTCTTCAGCGCCAGAGATACCAATTTGACTGGGACTCCGTTCTCGGAGTCATTGCATTACCTGGCAGCCGTTGGATCTACGGATACCACCGTACCCGCCCTAAGGGAATCTTGGCTTCCGCACTTACCTTGGAGGCTCGCGTATGGGCACAGATCATGTCCCATTATGTCTTTCCGAGCACTCATGAGTCCTCCTTCACTGCAGACATGGCTGTTCTACTATGGTGCATCCTTACAGACCAACCTCTGAATCTTTCAAGACACATCTGGAATGCTATGGAGCATGTACAAATCGCGGGCAACCTACCTTTTCCCGCCTTGGTCTCAGATCTTGTCTCAGAAGCCGGAGTCTCCTACAGAACTGGGGACACCAAAGCCATGCTTCCATGGAATGATCAATATATCCCTCACGGGAAATACCTCAGACTTTCAGCAGCCACTACAAGCCAGCCCACTGAGCCAGTTGAAGATATTTCTTCTTCAACACCACAAGCATCTACAACCGAGAAATTGCTCCAGCAGATACTTGAAAAATTGGATCGGCATGAACTGAAAGCTAAGATGAGAGAGCGCCGTAACGAGCGCCGATTCAAACACCTCAAGGAGCTACTCAAGGGACGCTTCAGAGACTCAGACACCCCGGACTCCACTTCCTTTACTAGCACTGGGAGCCATGACGGCCCCGACGATGGAGATACTACTACCAGCCCACCCCTGTTCCTGACAGATGGCACCGAGGACGGTGCAAAGCCTTAAGTGTGGGGAGGTCAGTTGATGAGCGGGTATTTTATACGCTTTTTGGGGATAATTTCATATAGTTTTGAGTATGTTTTAGTTAGTTTTTAGTATATTTTTATTAGTTTTTAGGAAAAATTCATATTTCTGGACTTTACTATGAGTTGTGTGTTTTTCTGTAATTTCAGGTATTTTTCTGGCTGAAATTGAAAGAGCTGAGCAAAAATCTGATTCAGGCTGAAAAAGGACTGCTGATGCTGTTGGATTCTGACCTCCCTGCACTCAAAGTGGATTTTCTGGAGCTACAGAACTCGAAATGGCATACTTCTAATTGCATTGGAAAGTAGACATCCAGGGCTTTCCAGCAATATATAATAGTCCATACTTTGCACAAGGATAGATGACGTAAACTGGCGTTCAACGCCAGTTCTCTGCCCAATTCTGGCGTTCAGCGCCAGAAAAGGATCAAAAGCTGGAGTTGAACGCCCAAACTGGCATAAAAACTGGCGTTCAACTCCACAAATGGCCTCTGCACGTGAATTGCTTAAGTCTCAGCCCAGCACACACCAAGTGGGCCCCAGAAGTGGATCTCTGCATCATCCATCATAGTCTACTCATATTTTGTAACCCTAGGCTACTAGTTTAGTATTTAAACAACTTTTAGAGACTTATTTTGTATCTCATGACATTTTAGATCTAAACTTTGTATTCTCTAACGGCATGAGTCTCTAAACCCCATTGTTGGGGGTGAGGAGCTCTGCTGTGTCTCGATGAATTAATGCAAGTATTTCCGTTTTCCATTCAAACACGCTTGTTCCTATCTAAGATGTTCATTCGCGCTTAACAGTGATGGAGGTGATGATCTGTGACACTCATCACCTTCCTCAAATCATGAACGTGTGCCTGACAACCACCTCCGTTCTATATACGATTGAATGAGTATCTCTTAGATTCCTTAATCAGAATCTCCGTGGTATAAGCTAGAACTGATGGCGGCATTCATGAGAATCCGGAAAGTCTAAACCTTGTCTGTGGTATTCCGAGTAGGATTCAAGGATTGAATGACTGTGACGAGCTTCAAACTCCTGAAGGCTGGGCGTTAGTGACAGACGCAAAAGGATAGTAAATCCTATTCCAACCGGATCGAGAACCAACCGGTGATTAGCCGTACTGTGACAGAGCGCGTGAGCGTAGTTTTCACTGGAAGGATGGAAGGTGGCCATTGACAACGGTGATCCACCAACACACAGCTTGCCATAGGAGGATGTGCGTGCGTGAATCAGAAGACAGAGGAAAGCAGAGATTCAGAAGACAAAGCATCTCCAAAACTCCAACATATTCTCCATTACTGCACAACAAGTAACCTTTAATTTATGCTCTCTTGGTTATTCACAATTCAACTGATAAACATAATTGACTTCCTGACTAAGATTTACAAGATAACCATAGATTGCTTCAAACCAACAATCTCCGTGGGATTCGACCCTTACTCACGTGAGGTATTACTTGGACGACCCAGTGCACTTGCTGGTTAGTGGTACGCGTTGTGAAAAGTGTGATTCACAATTCGTGCACCAAGTTTTTGGTGCCGTTGCCGGGGATTGTTCGTGTTTGGACAACTAACGGTTTATTTTGTTGCTTAGATTAGGAAAAATTTCTCTTTTTTTGGTTTAGAGTCTTTTATTATTTATCCCTTGTTAAAACACTTTAAATTTATAGCTCAGTTAGTTAGAACGTGGTGTTTATGTTCATGGTAATTGGCTATCATATTTTTTAAAACCTTTTTCAAAAATAATTTTTCTATTAAATCCTGTGCCAAACTTTAAGTTTGGTGTTTTCTTGTTGATTTTTCTTAAAATTTTCGAAAATTTCCATAACTCATTTGGCTAGAGCGTTAATCTGTGTTCTTGGTAATTGGGTTAGAATCTTTTATATTCTTTTCAAAACCTTTTTCATAAATAATAATTTCTCTATTAAATTGTGTGCCAAACTTTAAGTTTGGTGTTTTCTTGTTGATTTCCCTTTGGTTTTCGAAAATTTTGGTTTGGTTTTCTAAAAATTTTAAGTTTGGTGTTCTTTCTTCATGTTCTTGTGTTCTTGTGAGTCTTCAAAGTGTTCTTGAGTTTTCCTTGTGTCTTGATCTTAAAATTTTTCAAGTTTGGTGTTCCTTGGTGTTTTCCCTCCAAAATTTTCAAAAACAAGGAGCATTAGATCTAAAAATTTTAAATCTTGTGCTATCTTATTGTTTTTCTCTCTCCTCTTTAAATTCAAAAATATCTTTTCTCTCTGTTTTAAAAGCAAATTTTCGAAATCTATTTCAAAAATTCAGATTTTTTTTTAAAATTTAAAACTTTTTTTCAAAAAAAAAAAAATCATCATATCCTTTTCAAAATTTCCTAACCACTTTCTCTCTCCTCAGTTTTTCGAAAATCTTCACTCAATTTTTATTTATTTTATTTTGATTTATTTTTGAAATAAATAAATAAATAAATAAATAAAATAAAATAAATAAAAAGGTAAATCAATCCAAGTTATATCCCTTTATCCATCATGGACATAAGTGGAAATGAACAGTCCAGGAGGACTCTGGGGTCATATTCTAACCCCTCTACTGCTTCATATGGGAGTAGCATCTGCATACCCTCCATTGGAGTTAGTAGCTTTGAGTTGAATCCTCAGCTCATTATCATGGTGCAGCAAAGTTGTCAGTATTCCGGTCTTCCACAGGAAGAACCTACAGAGTTTCTGGCACAATTTTTACAAATTGCTGACACAGTGCATGATAAGGAAATAGATCAGGATATCTACAGACTTACTGTTTCCATTTGCAGTAAAAGATCAAGCTAAGAGATGGTTAAATAACCAACCTAAAGCTAGCATAAGGACATGGAAACAGCTGACAGAAAAATTCCTGAATCAATATTTCCCTCCAAAAAGGATGACACAGCTAAGGCTGGACATCCAAGGCTTTAAACAAAGAGATAATGAATCCCTTTATGATGCCTGGGAGAGATACAGAGAGATGCTACGAAAATGCCCCTCTGAAATGTTTTCAGAGTGGGTTCAGTTAGACATCTTCTACTATGGGCTTGCAAAAGGAGCTCAGATGTCTCTAGATTACTCAGCTGGTGGATCTATCCACATGAGAAAGACAATTGAAGAGGCTCAAGAGCTCATTGATACAGTTGCCCGGAATCAGCATCTGTATCTAAGCAGTGACCCTTCCATGAAAGAAGAGGTTAAAACAGCAACTGCTGAACTCAGTCCTGTAGAACAAGCTGCTGAATTCAATCAGCAATTGGACTTCCTAACAAGGCAGTTAGCCGAATTCAAAGATAGATTACAAGAGACAAGGATGGCTAATATACATATGGAAGAACAGTTTAAGCAAACAAAGCAGCAGCTGTCAAGGCAAATAACAGAAGAATGCCAAGCAGTTAAATTAAGAAGTGGGAAGACATTAAATACCCCACCTCAAGGCATCAAAAATTCAAGAAATGAGCAACCCACCAAAGATTCACCTGAGGACAGTAAGAGCCCAGGGAAAAATAATTCTGGCGCTAAAACGCCAGAAAATGGGTGGAAGGCTGGCGCTGAACGCCCAGGCCATGCCCAAAACTGGCGTTCAACGCCAGAAACAAGGCAGAATTGGCGTTCAACGCCAGAAATGGGCAAGAATCTGGCGTTGAACGCCCAAATGGGGCAGAATCCAGCGTTGAACGCCCAAAATGGGCACATTTCTGGCGTTCAGACGCCAGAAGCAGACAAGGAGCTGGCGTCCAGTTTCATTCCAGCTTCTGACTCTGGCACTCAATTGCCAGTGAGGGATCAGACACACACAAGTGCTGATAACAACCCCTCTAAAAAGGCTTCTTTAACCACTAAGGTTGAAGAATATAAAGCCAAGATACCTTATCCTCAAAAACTCTGGAAAGAGGAGCAGGATAAGCAGTTTGCTCGCTTTGCAGATTACCTCAGGACTCTTGAAATAAAGATTCCATTTGCAGAGGCACTTGAGCAAATACCTTCTTATGCCAAGTTCATGAAAGAGATCTTGAGTCATAAAAAGGATTGGAGAGAAACAGAAAAAGTTCTCCTCACTGAAGAATGCAGTGCAGTCATTCTAGAGAGCTTTCCTGAAAAGCTTAAAGACCCTGGGAGTTTTCTGATACCATGCATATTAGAAGGTAATTGCACCAAGACAGCTTTATGCGATCTTGGGGCAAGCATCAACCTAATACCTGCATCCACTATCAGGAGGCTTGAGTGTGGGGAGGTCAGTTGATGAGATACTACTACCAGCCCACCCCTGTTCCTGACAGATGGCACCGAGGACGGTGCAAAGCCTTAAGTGTGGGGAGGTCAGTTGATGAGCGGGTATTTTATACGCTTTTTGGGGATAATTTCATATAGTTTTGAGTATGTTTTAGTTAGTTTTTAGTCTATTTTTATTAATTTTTAGGAAAAATTCATATTTCTAGACTTTACTATGATTTGTGTGTTTTTCTGTAATTTCAGGTATTTTTCTGGCTGAAATTGAAGGAGCTGAGCAAAAATCTGATTCAGGCTGAAAAAGGACTGCTGATGCTGTTGGATTCTGACCTCCCTGCACTCAAAGTGGATTTTCTGGAGATACAGAACTCGAAATGGCATGCTTCCAATTGCATTGGAAAGTAGACATCCAGGGCTTTCCAGAAATATATAATAGTCCATACTTTGCACAAGTATAGACGATGTAAACTGGCGTTCAACGCCAGTTCTTTGCCCAATTCTGGCGTTCAGCGCCAGAAAAGGATCAAAAGCTGGAGTTGAACGCCCAAACTGGCATAAAAACTGGCGTTCAACTCCACAAATGGCCTCTGCACGTGAATTGCTTAAGTCTCAGCCCAGCACACACCAAGTGGGCCCCAGAAGTGGATCTCTGCATCATCCATCATAGTCTACTCATATTTTGTAACCCTAGGCTACTAGTTTAGTATTTAAACAACTTTTAGAGACTTATTTTGTATCTCATGACATTTTAGATCTAAACTTTGTATTCTCTGACGGCATGAGTCTCTAAATCCCATTGTTGGGGGTGAGGAGCTCTGCTGTGTCTCGATGAATTAATGCAAGTATTTCCGTTTTCCATTCAAACACGCTTGTTCCTATCTAAGATGTTCATTCGCGCTTAACAGTGATGGAGGTGATGATCTGTGACACTCATCACCTTCCTCAAATCATGAACGTGTGCCTGACAACCACCTCCATTCTATATACGATTGAATGAGTATCTCTTAGATTCCTTAATCAGAATCTCCGTGGTATAAGCTAGAACTGATGGCGGCATTCATGAGAATCCGGAAAGTCTAAACCTTGTCTGTGGTATTCCGAGTAGGATTCAAGGATTGAATGACTGTGACGAGCTTCAAACTCCTGAAGGCTGGGCGTTAGTGACAGACGCAAAAGGATAGTAAATCCTATTCCAACCGGATCGAGAACCAACCGGTGATTAGCCGTGCTGTGACAGAGCGCGTGAGCGTAGTTTTCACTGGAAGGATGGAAGGTGGCCATTGACAACGGTGATCCACCAACACACAGCTTGCCATAGGAGGACGTGCGTGCGTGAATCAGAAGACAGAGGAAAGCAGAGATTCAGAAGACAAAGCATCTCCAAAACTCCAACATATTCTCCATTATTGCACAACAAGTAACCTTTAATTTATGCTCTCTTGGTTATTCACAATTCAACTGATAAACATAATTGACTTCCTGACTAAGATTTACAAGATAACCATAGATTGCTTCAAACCAACAATCTCCGTGGGATTCGACCCTTACTCACGTGAGGTATTACTTGGACGACCCAGTGCACTTGCTGGTTAGTGGTACGCGTTGTGAAAAGTGTGATTCACAATTCGTGCACCATCAGTCAGTACCTGACTTCCCGAGGTAAATTCTCTTCTCTGGCACCAATAATTAGGATATTTTAGTTAGATTTTCTTTCTTTTATAAAATAGAATAAACTGCATAGGTTAGAATAGTTGCATGCATGTTCTACTTGATTGAAAAGACAATAATTTTCTTTTAAAAATCTATCTTTGGAATAAAATTTCACTAATTTTTCAAAATTTTTATGATAAATCTGCTTGAGTTGTATTTGGAACATGATGTTTGAGCTAAAGAACACACAACCTGTGAAAGATTTGAGCCTTTATGTATGGTTACATTATTTAACCATAATCATTTTATTCTTGTGTGTTTACTTCTCTATGATTGTAATCTATATTTTGTTTTATCTTATATGTCCAGTATTTATTATATTTACATGCTTGCACATGATTGAGGCCATTATTTGTTTAAACTCACTTATCCAAATCAAGCATACCCTTCTCAATTGCCTTTGTTAACCACTTTGAGCCTTTAAAACCCCATTTGTTCTATATTTTACCACATTACTAACCTTAAGCTGAAAAACAATTGCATATCCCAAATTGAATCTTTGGTTAGCTTAAGATAGAATTGTGTGCACAAGTTAAGTATGGGAAATTGTGGGAACAAAAGTTGTTGAGGGAATATGTCATGAAGATTTAAAGGGAATTTGGATACCTACTCATGTGAAACTATAAGAATGAAAAATCTATGTGCATTGATAAGCTTTATTTATAAAAATAAATAAATAAATAAATAAATAAGGGGAAAAAATTACCCCAATGTTAAATTCAGAATTCAAAGATCAATGCACATATGATAGAATTAAAATACAAAGTTGAAACATGAGTATGGGTTGAAAAAGGGAATTATGGGTAGCTAAGCATGAATTTAAAAGTATATAGAATATATGTATATTAGGTGAGAGCTTAGGTTAATTAAAGATTCAATTTACAAAGCTCACTTAGCCATATGTATATCCTTACCTGCACCTTGGCCCCATTACAACCCTGAAAAGACCTCATGATGTTTGCATTGGTATATTAACTGTTGTTGATTGGTTAAGAGAAAAACAAAAGTTAGAAAACATGACTAGAAAAGAATTGAGTGATCACCCTATACACTAGAGATTAGAGCGTACATACATTATCAGTGACGGTTCAATGCTTAAAATTTCATGTTTCCTGCTTTCATAAGCTATCTTCTTGCACTTTTATCGGTTTTATTGTATAATGATAGAATTAGTGGAATTTGAATTGTAACTGTTTTGAAGGGCTTATTTACTTTTGATCAAGTGGACAATAATCATATAGTTGCATTTATTTATATACGTAGGATTACATTGCATTTCATGAGTTTCTGCATGTTCATACTTATTTCCTTGTCTCCTTCAATTTAGCATGAGGACATGCTAATGTTTAAGTGTGGGGAGGTTGATAAACCACTATTTTATGGTTTATATTGTGTTTAATTGTATGGTTTTGTCATGATCCTTGCCCACTTATTCATCAATTTAGCATGCATTTAGATTTCCTTCCTAAATTCAGTACATGTTTGAAAATTGCTTCCTAGAGACTTTAATTATTTACTTTTAATTCTCCTTTATTCTATTCGATGCCGTGATCTGTGTGTCAAGTGTTTCAGGCCCCATAAAGCATGAATGAGATGGAGATTGGAGAGGAAGCTAGCAAAAATGGAAGGAACACAAGAAATTGAGGAGATAACCAGCGAGAAGTGACGCGGTCGCATGGCTCACGCGACCGCGCGAAGGAGCACAAATCGCAGCAACGCGGTCGCATGGCTTGCGCGGCCGCGCGGATTGGAAAGCACAGGCAACGCGGTAGCGTGGACGACGCGAACGCGTGGAGAGGAAAAAGCGCAAGCGACGCGTCTGCATGGACGACGCGATCGCGTGACATGTGCGATCTGCATAATCTGCAGAATTCGATGGGAGCGATTTTGGGCCTTATTCCGGCCCAGTTTTCGGCCCGGAACAGCAGACTAGAGTCAGAGAATATGCAGAAACAACAGAGACATTCATTCAGTAGTTCGAGATCGAGTTTTTCACTCTCTTAGGTCTTTCTCTCTAGTTTTAGGATTTTAATTTTCAATTGATCTTAGCATTGGAACATTGAGAAGAGTTATTTCCTCATCAAGATATCATCATTCTAGTTTGTTCTCTTAACTTGGTTCTAATCTTCCATGTTCTTTGTTATGTTCAATTTTGTCATTCAGATACTTTTATGATTATTTAATGCAAGGATTATTTCTTTTTAATTCAATTTCAATATCAATAATCATGTCTTCTTTTAATTTCCTTTCATGTTCCATGGATTCTTTATTTACAATGCGTGAGTAGTTCCCTTACTTGATGGGGAGTTGATTAAAAGGAACTCTTGAGTTGGAAGGATTGAAAGAAAATTTGTAATTGGGTTAAAGGTTGGATTGCTATCTTGTCACAAACGCCAATCCCTTTGAACTAAGTGGGTTGCAACTTGTGAACAGATCTGGCATTCCCACTTGTTTGACTTTCCTTTACCTAGTAAAGGATAACCAAACAGAACAACCATTAATTATAAATTAATCTTACAATCACACCATCAATGATAGAGATTCCAACCAATCAATTTCCAGTCAAGGCTTTTATTTATATTACTTAAAATTCCTCAATTTAATTCCCAATTTACCTAGCTCAACTTCTTGGAACATCTGATTAATAAAACAGCACACTTTTCTGCAACTCGTTGGGAGACGACCTGGGACTTAAAACTCCCAGTAATTTTAATTTAAACTCTCTGTGACATATTTCTAAATTGATAGGTAGATTTTCGGTGAGTTAAGAACTGTACTCGTAACGTAACTATTTTAATAAATTTTTAATTCACCAGCTTCTGCTTCCCATCAATCGTCCTCCTGCTCATCCACCTCTTCCTCAGATGGCTCTGATGGTGTGTCAGGCTCGGAGGGAATGTCAGTGTGGCCCGACCGGATCATCAACTTCAAATGCTCATAGCGTCGCTTGCTTCGACACTCAGACCGCTCATATCACCACTAGTTTCGATGCTCCATCTGATGTAGGCGCTCAAAGAGGCGGTGCACTAAGTGGTAAATGGGCTAGGAAGCAGGTGAGGGTGCTGTGTGTGTGGGTGGTGCAGCAGGTGCTGAAGGGGCAGCAGAAGATGTGGCTGCATCAGCGGAGGCAGGAAGAGAGGGCAATGGGTGAGGGGCAAAAGAAGAGAGTAGGGGGAGAAGAGGAAGACAAGGGGGAAGAGGGGGGTGAGGGCGGTGCTGCAAAGGGTCGTCGACGGTGGTGGCGCGGCGGGCTGGGTCGGCGATGGGGCAGGGGGCAGTGGTGGTTTGAGAAGGGGAAGGAGAAGGAGAAGAGGAGAAGAAAGAGGGGTGAGGGAGGGGTGAATGGCGGCGGGTTTGGGGGTCAGTGACGGTGGCGGTGCGACGGTGATGGCGGCAGTGGTGGCTGGTGGCAGTGGGAGGTTGAAAGGAAGAGAGAAGAATGGAGGTGGAACATTGCGGGGGGGAAGTGACGCTGGGGCTAGGGTTTCCATGTCAGGGGGATTAGGGAATATAAATCCACGCGTACGCGTGGGTCACGCGTGCGCGTGGATGAGGTAAAATTGAAATGACACGGAAGCATCATTGACGCGAACGCGTAGATAGGGGATAATGAAAATGATGCGTATGCGTGAGACACGCGTATGCGTCGACTAAAATTGTGCTAAACGCACGAATCCAGCGTTATTTTGGTGCAACTCTCTGTTTCAATTAAGGGGGCAAAAATTTTCACACGACGCGTATGCGTCGCGCACGCCCATTGATGAGCGGATAATTTATACGCTTTTTGGCATTATTTTTATATAGTTTTTAGTATGATTTAGTTAGTTTTTAGTATATTTTCATTAGTTTTTAATAAAAAATCACATTTCTGGACTTTACTATGAGTTTGTGTGTTTTTCTGTGATTTCAGGTATTTTCTGGCTGAAATTGAGGGACTTGAGCAAAAATCAAATTCAGAGGCTGAAGAAGGACTACAGATACTGCTGGATTCTGACCTCCCTGCACTCAAAGTGGATTTTCGGGAGCTACAGAACTTCAAATGGCGCGCTCTCAATTGCGTTGGAAAGTAGACATCCAGGACTTTCCAGCAATATATAATAGTCTATACTTTGCCCGAGTTTAGACGACGCAAACTGGCGTTCAACGCCAGTTCCATGTTGCATTCTGGAGTTAAACGCCAGAAACAGGTTGCAAAGTGGAGTTAAACGCCAGAAACAGGTTACAAACTGGCGTTCAACTCCAAGAGAAGCCTCTACACGTTTAAAGCTTAATGCTCAGCCCAAGCACACACCAAGTGGGCCCCAGAAGTGGATTTCTGCATCATTTACTCATTTTTGTAAACCCTAGTAACTAGTTCAGTATAAATAGGACTTTTTACTATTGTATTTACATCTTCGGATCATTTTAAGTCTTGGTTACTCCGGTTCCCCTCTGGGGCCGAGACCAATGAACTCCATTATCACTTATGTATTTTCAACGGTAGAGTTTCTACACATCATAGATTAAGGTGTGGAGCTCTCCTGTTCCTCATGAATTAATACAAAATACTATCGTTTTTCTATTCAATTCAAGCTTATTCTGATTCTAAGATATTCATTCGTACTTCAATATGAATGTGATGATCATGACAGTCATCATCATTCCCAACCTATGAACGTGTGCCTGACAACCACTTCCGTTCTACCTTAGATCGAATGAGTATCTCTGGGATTCCTTAATCAGAATCTTCGTGGTATAAGTTAGAATCCATGGACGGCCATTCTTGATATCCGGAAAGTCTAAACCTTGTCTGTGGTATTCCGAGTAGGATCTGGGAAGGGATGGCTGCGACGAGCTTCAAACTCACGAGTGCTGGGCGTAGTGACAGACGCAAAAGGATCAATGGATCCTATTCCAGTATGATCGAGAACCGACAGATGATTAGCCATGCAGTGACAGCGTATTGGACCATTTTCACTGAGAGGACAGGATGTAGCCATTGACAACGGTGATGCCTAACATACAGCTTGCCATAGAAAGGAGTAGGAATGATTGGAGGAAAGCAAAGGTTCAGGAGGAACGAACGCATCTCTATATGCTTATCTAAAATTCTCACCAATGAATTACATAAGTATCACTATCTTTATTTTATATTTTATTTATCTTTTAAGTACTAAATCTCCATAATCAATTGAATCCGCCTGACTGAGATTTACAAGGTGACCATAGCTTGCTTCAAGCCGACAATCTCCGTGGGATCGACCCTTACTCACGTAAGGTTTATTACTTGGACGACCCAGTGCACTTGCTGGTTAGTTGTGCGAAGTTGTGACAAAGAATTAAGATCATGAACGTGTGTATTGAGTTTTTAGCGCCGTTACCAAGGAATGGAACCGTCACGATTTCCGCGCACCACCCATGCATAGTGTGTGCAAATTAAATTGACGTGTACGCGTCATTGACGAGCACGCGTGGCCAATTGGTGGTCATCGCACACCAGCTGCACGATTCTAGCCCAACTTTCTGGGCGTTGGATGGAGACGCCGATCTGAGATCGACGTCCACACGTGGCCTACGCGCACTGATAAACTCATATTTTATGATGTATTTTGTGCTCAATTTAAGTGATTTATTCAATCATTCACCCACTTATTCATGTAAATTGCATGGTTTTACTTTCCCTTCCTTATTATGTGATATATGTGAAAAACATGTTTCCTATGCTTTAGAAATATTAAAATTAATCATCCTTTATTACCATTCGATGTCGTGATTTGTGTGTTGAGTGCTTTCAGGCTTTATAGGGCAGGAATGACTTAAAGGATGGAAAGGAAACATACAAAAATGGAAGGAAAGCACAAAAATAAAGTTTTGAAGAAAAGGGCAGCGACGCGAACGTGTGGACGGAGCGGCCGCGTGCCCAGCGCGAAAAGGCAGTGATGCGAACGCATCACTGACGCGGACGCGTGCCTTGAGCAGAATGCAAATAACGCGTACGCGTGACCGAAGCGAACACGTGATAAGGAAAACTCCCAGATGACCACGCGGACGCGTGACAGACGCCACGTGCAGAAACTGCAGAAAACGCCCCCAGCAATTTCTGAAACCCTTTTTGGCCCAGATCCAAGTCCAGAAAACACAGATTAGAGGTTATAAAGTGGGGAAATGCATCTATTCATGAGAAGATATCATACATTCACTTTTCATATTTTTAGATGTAGTTTTTAGAGAGAGAGGTTCTCTCCTCTCTCTTAGGTTTTAGGATTAGGATTCCTCTTAAAGGATTTAGGATTTCAACTTCTTCTCAGGTTCAATATTCCTTTTACTTTATATTTCTCTTTTACTTTCAGATATTTTAATGCTTTTATTTAATTACTTATGTTGCCAAATTGGCTTATGAACCATTCATGTTAGGATTTTCTCTTATTAATGCAATTGAGGTATTTCAGATTTATGATTCTTATTTAGCTTTTTATATTCTTGGCTTTAATTGATTAACTGGAGACTCTTGAGTTATCAAACTTATCGTGATTGTTAATTGTTATTTTTGCTAATTGAATTAAATTCCCCTAACTCTAGTCCTTTCTTAGGAGTTGGCTAGGACATGAGGATCAGACTAATTAGTCCACTTGATTTTCCTTTGCTTTAGTGAAGGTTGACTAAGTGGGATTAAAACTCAATTCTCATCACCATCGATAAGGATAACTAGGATAGGATTTCTGAATTTTCATACCTTGCCAAGAGTTTATTTTATAGTTATTTATTTATTTTCTTATCATTTAAATTACCTGTTCCTTATTTTAAAAAAATCCCCAATTTACAAGACTCATAACCAATAATAAGAACACCTCCCTGCAGTTCCTTGAGAAGACGACCCAAGGTTTAAATACTTCGGTTATCAATTTATTTAGGGGTTTGTTACTTGTGACAACCAAACGTTTGTACGAAAGGATTTTCTGTTGGTTTAGAAGCTATACTTGCAACGCGATTATATTTGTGAATTTCTTTACCGATAGAAAAACCATTCGTCAAAATGGCACCGTTGTCGGGGAACTGCAAACATGTGCCTTATTATTGGATATTGTAAATATTTTTTCTTTTACTTGTTTATTTGTTTTTGTTTTTCCCTTTTATTTAATTTCTATTAGCTACTATGAATTCTCACCCCTCTCGCTTTGAGTTTGGTTCTAAATTTGTTAAAAGGAGTGGAAGCTATAACAGGAATATGCATCAAGGTCTA
Organism: Arachis ipaensis; assembly: GCF_059453495.1. Classification (NCBI taxonomy): domain Eukaryota; kingdom Viridiplantae; phylum Streptophyta; class Magnoliopsida; order Fabales; family Fabaceae; genus Arachis; species Arachis ipaensis. The sequence continues at coordinate 53,251,754 of NC_142436.1, forward strand.
AGCAATCAAAGATGGATGGAGCCAAGAGGACCTGATCAACCCTTTAGGCAACAACACCTTCCAAGATATCATAGGCAAGGACCACTCTACAATGCATACCAAGCTGATAGATATGGTGGATCCCCTTGTAGTTACCAACAAGTTCCACCCTGTGCTTATGAACCACCCTCTCAACATAGCTTTGAACCACCACACTCACAAGTTCATTTTCACCATTCACCACCGTATGACCCTTATCCACCACAATTCCAATCCAATTACTCCCAAGAACCACCACATTCTTATTATGAACCCTCTCTCCCAACCAATGAATCCTCATATCCACCCCAACCTCCAATGGATGACAAACTTCATGTTCTTCTTCAAGGGCAAGCGAAGATGCAAAGGGACGTACTGGAACTCACTACTGCCTTAACCGAGGTAGTAAATATAATAGCTTCCCGACATCTGAGCACTTAAAGTACTCGCATGGCTATATGTGGAGAATCAAAAGAAGAGTGTAGTATGAAGGAGACACTAGAAACTTCGGTGGACAATGAGGAGCATGACTTTGTATTGGAACAAGTGGAGGAAGCCATAATAGTTGTAGAAGAAGAAGTGGTTGAAGATTTAGGAGATGCTGAACCTCCATGGGAATCGAGAACTGTAAAGGATTCTGCCGAGGAGTTCGAATTTGATGCCAAGGGGGATAGTGCACAACCTCCGAAGCATATACCTTGTGAAAAATTGGACGGAACAGATCAAGAAATTGATTCCATAGGCAGTGTTGACCATGAATTAAGCTCTTCTAGTCATGAACTTGCACCTGCAATTGAACTCCTTGAGCCTGAAGAACCTTATCCAAGTGAATACGAAGATGACGTCGAGGTAGATTTCTCTCAACCTCCAACTTATGACTTGAGTGACGAGGAAGACATAGAAGATTTTGATCAAGACGCAGTTGCAGTTGAAGAATTTTACAAAGAAGTAGAGGAATTTGTAGAAGAATACAAGGGAGTAGAGCTTACAGAACCACTGGAAACACCTATCCCAAGGCCATTACCACCTAATACAAGCTTCAAGTGGGTACAATCCTTAACCTTTATCTTTACTTTTCCACTTGAATATGGTTTGCTTGAAACAGATGGCCAGCTTAGAGCTCTCTACGGCTTTAAGAGTAAGAGGGAAATGGCTCGTACTTAGAGCAGGTGTGCAAGATTCAATAAGGTTCCACGCTTCAATTCGAAGTGCACGGATTGGTATCAAGTTCAATTGAATGGGTCTCGGAAGACGTTTGGTCATCTTAGTGAGAGTACATTTTTTCTAAACCGCCCAGATGGAAGAATATAGATCAAGACAAAGGCGGATTTAAAAGCAAAGTTTGGGATCCTGGAATCTATTCTGACATTCGTCACCCCGGGAGCCTGAGAATCTGTTTGAAGCTACTCAACAGCTTTACATGCCTAGTCTGGGACCCCGGAGGCTGTTGGCATTCCAAACATTGGTGGAGATTTCTGGATGAATTCAAGCATAAGCCGCTATAACAGGAAGCTCATCAAATGTCCAACTTAAGGACTTTAACTAAAAGTGCTAGGTGGGATACAACCCACCATGGTATGATCGTTCCTGTTTCAATTTTATTTCATTATGTTTGTTTTTATGTTATTTTATTTTCATTGAACCTGGAATTATTCATAGCATCTACATTAGCACTGCATATTGCATACTGCATAATTGCATAAAAAAATATTTTCAGTATTTAAATAAGGGATACAAAAATTCCCCAATTGCAAAATAAAAATCAATGCACATGGGGGCAAAATGTCAAAATTAAATTTAACGCATGAGCTTGTAATCCAAAGTGGAAATTTTTGGGTAAATAGGTTAAGGAACTTTAATTTATATAAAGTATGTATGTTAGGTGAGATCTTAGACTAATCAAGGATTCACTTATTAGCTCACTTAGCCTTATACATATACCCTTACCTTTACCTTGGCCCCATTACAACCTTGAAAAAGATCTCATGATTTTTGTATGTCTGTATTCCATAATTGTTGATTGGTTAGATGAAGAACAAAGTTTTAGAAAGCAAGGATAGAAAAAGAATAGAGTGAATAACCCAATAAACACTACTAGAGAGTAAACACAAAATCCAGTGAGGGTTCAATAGCTCATCATCATATATCTCTGCTTAATTGTTAATTGTCTTGCAAGTTTGTGAAATACTTTTACCCATCTCAATTGTAAAAGTGCTTTAACATTATCTAAGGTTTGGCTATGCATATATGATTCCTTGAAGATATGAATTAATTTAACTACATGTAAGTTTTATATACAAGTGAATAAAAACTAGAATTGCATGACTCATTTAGGTAGCTTGCATTTAGAATAGAATGCATTGCATGAAATTCCACCACCTTACCTTATTCTTTATCTTGGATTTAGCATGAGGACATGATATTGTTTAAGTGTGGGGAGGTTGATAAACCCATATTTTATGATGTATTTTGTTCTCAATTTAAGTGATTTATTCAATCCTTCACCCACTTATTCATGTAAATTGCATGGTTTTACTTTCCTTCCTTATTATGTGATATATGTGAAAAACATGTTTCCTATGTTTTAGAAATATTAAAATTAATCATCCTTTATTACCATTCGATGTCGTGATTTATGTGTTGAGTGCTTTCAGGCTTTATAGGGAAGAAATGACTTAAAGGATGGAAAGGAAACATACAAAAATAGAAGGAAAGCACAAAAATGGAGTTTTGAAGAAAAGGGCAGCAACGCGAATTTCTTGCACAAAAATACAAGTTCACCATTAGGAAAGCTTGATTCATGATCATCATTACCAAGGAAACTCGCTTCTTGATCTGTTCCGTCCAGTTCTTCATAAGATACATGCTTTGGGGGTTGTGCACTGTCCTCCTTAGCATCAATTGCAAATTTCTTGGCGGAATTCTCCACAATTCTTGATTCCCATGGAGGTTCAGCGTCTCCTAAGTCTTCAACCAATTCTTCTTCTTCGACAATTTTGGCTTCCTCTACTTGTTCCAATGTTGAGGTGTGGGTTCATAGGCATATGATGGGGCTTGTTGGTAACTACAAGAGGGTCCACCATATCTATCATCTTGGTACGCACCTCAGAATGGCTCTTGACCATAGTAAACTGGTGGAGGTTGGTTGTCACGAAAAGATCCACCATAACTATTGTCTTGGTATGCATCGTATAACGGTCATTGTTCATGGTACTTTGGAAAGTGTTGTTTCCAAAAAGGTTGATCAGATCCTCGTGGCTCCTTCCATCTTTGATTGTTTTGACCTTGATGCATGTTCCTGTTATAGCTTCCATTCCTTACAACAACATCGGAACCAAACTTAAAGCCAGAGGGGTGAGAACTCATAGTAGCTAATAAAAATTAAAAACAAAAACAAATAAACAGCAAAAGAAAATATTTACAATAACCAATAATAAGGCACACGTTTGTAATTCCCCGGCAACGGCGCCATTTTCACGAGCGGTTCCTCTGCTAATAAAGAAATTCACAAATAAATTCACGTTGTAAGTATAGTTTCTAAACCAACAGAGAAACCTTTCGTACAAAAGTTTTGGTTGTCACAAGTAACAAAACCCAATAAAATTTATAACCGAAGTATTTAAACCTCGGGTCGTCTCTCAAGGAATTGCAGGGTAGTATGATTTATTATTGGTTATGAATGAAGGTATATTTTTGGGTTTTTGAAATAGGGAATAGGAAAATAAATTGGCAATAATTAAAGTAAATTATCATGAAAACCATTGCGAGGTATAAGAACTGGAAATCCCATCCTAGTTATCCTTATCAGGTGTGATGAGAATTGTTTATTGCTCCTACTTAGTTAACCCTTACTAAATAAAGGAAAGTCAAGTGGACTAATCAATTTGATTCCTCAAGTCCTAGTCAACTCCTATGGAAAGACTAGCTTTAGATGGATCCAAATCAATCAGCAAATTCCAATTTTCAATCAACAGCTGAGTTTGATAACTCAAGTGTCACTAATTACTCAACCAAAGCAAAGGGAAAAATATCTAAATTAAATTAAAAGCATCAATAATCTTAAATAGAAGAGACAATCATAAATCTGAAATACCTCAATTTGTATTAAATAGAAAATCAATTTCAACATAAGGATTCATAAACTAAATTGGGAGAATAAACAACTAAAGTAATAGAATGAATAAAAGTAGAAGAGAACATAAATTAAAGGAACATTGAACCTGGAATTGAGAAGAAATAATCCTAAAACTAAGAGAAATCCTAAATCCTAAAACCTAAGAGAGAGAAGAGAGCCTCCCTCTCTAGAAAACTACATCTAAAACCTAAAAATTGTCTGTAATGAATGAATGATTGATGATTCCTTTGATTTCTCCATTCTTCAGCCTCTATTCTGTGTTTCTGGGCTTGGATTTGGGCCGAAAAAGGGTCCAAAAATCACTGGGGGCGAATTCTGCAACTTTTTGCACGTGGCGTCTGTCACGCGTATACGTAGGTAACGCGTGCGCGTCATTTGGGAGTTTTTCTTGTCACGCGTACGCGTCAGTCACGGGTACGCTTCGCTCGTGCTTTGCGCTAGGCACGCGTCTGCGTCGTCCATGCGCGCGCGTCGCTGCCATTTCCTTCAAAACTTTATTTTGCGCTTTCCTTCCACTTTTGCATGTTTCCTTTCTGTCCTCTAAGCCATTCTTGCCCTATAAAACCTGAAAATACTTAACACACAGATCACGGCATCGAATGGTAATAAAGGGTAATTAAAATTAACATTTTTAAGGCCAAGGAAACATGTTTTCACATATATCACAGAATAAGAAAGGAATTGTAAAACCATGAAATTTATATGAATAAGTGGGTGAAGAATTGATAAAAATACTCAATTGAGCACAAGATAAATCATAAAATAGTGGTTTATCATGGATACTATGACTAAAGCCATTAACCGCATAGTCTCCCACCTATGCTCATGAAATCACGACACTCCCGTTGACGAATGTGGAGGATTCACCGAAGAGCGTAGTAAGTAGAAGAGCTTGGAAGAGGATCTTGAGCTTCAAGAGAAAAAAGAGGAAAAGAAGCAAGAATCGCAACAAGAGGAGGAAGTTGAGATAATTGAACTGGAAGAAGTGGTTGAAGAATTAGGAGAGGGTGATCAAGAAATGGATTCAATCATCAATGAGTTCTTGTCAACACTAACTAATCACATCGGTGATCTTGTTGAACCTTCTTTCGTTGGGCATGAAGGTAAAGTTGAGGAGGAATGTGCACAACCTCTAAGACACATTTTGAACAATGAAGAATTGGAAGAAGTTGTCAAGCAAGAGGAGGAAAGTGGAAAGGCTTGTCTAGAGTTTGAAGTTATCAAAGAAGAACATAAGGGAGTGAAAAATGTAACGACCCAACTCCCATCATGTAGTGATCATACTAGAAGCTGAATGTTACCAACTTGTTTCTCCAACTTAAGTAATATTTAATAAATATAAGCCGGTTCGTTGTTAACACCTCGCGTGTTTTCGAGTAATTTTAAAAAAAAATAATAGTAGTTTAGAGTCGTATACATATAATATATAAGAAAACATAAGCATACGCAATCATAGAATAATAGAAGGCAATATATAAAACATCACACTATAATATACATCATGAAACAAAAGTAGTTCAGTCATACAAGTACAGGACTAAGATATAGTGTCTCTCAGTTAGTAACTCATATAATATATACATATATGTACATAAGACGTCCTGAGGCCTGGCCTGTCCAAAAGCCCCTAAGCTGGCACCCAAGCTAGCCTAACTCTATAACATGCCTATTCCCTCTTAGAATACTAGAAAAAGTGAGGAAAACACTTTAACAGACCGAAGTTAGACTGGACGTCTCAAAAAGTCTCCTCGTCTTTGATCCAAAAGCTCCTCACAGAAAACCATTGGGCAGGTGATGATGCCTGCTCACTGGTGCCTCATCTGGATCATCACTACCAGAAGAGATATCTACGATCTCGGGGTCGTCCTCAGGTTGCATCCAAGAAAGAGAAAAGTCATAGGGTACATCAGGATCGAAGAAAAGGTGTAAAAATAGAACACTGAAAAGGTCTACTATGTACAACATAATTACGTACACGAGGTGCCGCACAATAGATGTGATACTCGCAACCGTGCACTGGGTCGTCGTGGATATATGGATGATTAATCTCGTAGAGCATGACTCCCATGTCCATCTGAAGAGGTGTAAGGGGTAAGCACTGGGGAGTTCTTAGTAAGGTCGGGATTTATAGTTAAGCCCATTTATAATGTTCGTTTGCAAGTTTCTAAATCCTTTGAAAATCGATGGTTTAACCATCAAAAATTCAAAACCTTTTTAAAAGAAATTAGTTAATTAACCAGAAATCCAAACTCCCTTTTTAAATAAAAGAATCTTAAAAGTTTCCTAATGGTATGAATGACCAACTTGTTCCAAAATAGGTTCATTAACTCTATGCTGAACCAGCTTGATATTTCATACTTTACTAAACCACAACTAAAACCAATCACAGCCTCCGGCCCATCATATAATCAATCATTGCTTCAAGCCCAAATAGCTCAATCATATCCAATTCACCACAACCTAACCAATTTCAGTCACAAACACAAGTAATGAAGTTCAAGCACAATCAAGAGTAGTTACGTCAAGTATAGCAATTAGAAATTAAACAGAATTATTCACATAGGCAAACCAATTACAATATGCACAAACAAGTATGATGCATGTTTGGTCCTACTGCAGGTAATGAGCTCATTTGTCAATTTCGACCCGCACCCGACGCAATCCGATCCTCCAGGTCAGATAAGTCCTTCCCAGAACTTAATCCCAGATTAAGTACCGCATACCCTCTACCAAGTACTCTCGACTAGCAAGGCTGGTATTTACTCAAATCTCAATATACCACAGGTATGCGAGTCATGCATCTACCAAATATTCAGCTTGCAGGGCTGGTACTCTCTTTACCACAGCCTGTCTGGGAAGCAACATCACAATACGGGCGTCCCCGCACAATATTCACAACATCGCTCGAAGGTTCATATTTCACATATAACCATACTTTCCATCACTTAGCAATCATTTTCATCATCTCTCCACAATCATAAATCAAGCATCACAACATCACAGTGAGCTCATTTCACAAATCTATCATCTCTCCACAATTATAAATCAAGCATCACAACATCATAGTGATCTTATTTCATAATTCTCTGCTTACTCTGTAAGGTCAAACACACTGCTATATAGCTTTTAACTCCATTTCTTTCTAACATGTTTACGACTTTTTAAAACTTGTTTCATTACCTTACATACCTCTATACCTTCTCTTATACCTTTCCTTAGGTGTTTAATAAATAGAATTAGGAAATTCTGGACTCAAAACTGCCTTTATGAGGCTTTTAGGAAAAACCGTCTTTTGAAAATTACATTTTGACCCCTTAACTTTTAATACTTGCACTTTGACCCCTCGACTTTTCATTAATTAGCTTTCAACCCCAAACTTTTTAATAAATATATTTTGACCCCAAATCAACCTAAAATCAAAAGTTTCTTTGTTCTCCAAGGACCAAAACATTTTTTTTAAAAATCATCAAATCTCCACTTGATTTTCAACTAGTTTTTTAATCTTTTCAGTAGTAGATTTTTACCCGATTTTTGCCAAACCAAAGAGCAACATTTCAGCCATCAAATACACATCAAGTCTCTTAAAAATCATGGCTATAAGGCCACATTTTCCAGCAGCAACAATAGCAATAACACAACCTTCAATAACTTGATTTTCAAGCATTAAAACAACAAGATCTCATGATCAAATCATCACACAAACACTCAAAATCAAGCCTCAAGCAACAAGATCTGATTTCAGACTTCAAGAACACAATCCATCATTGATTAATTTACCAAACCTTAGCTCCTTTGTAGCTGCCAAGAATTGAACCAAGAACAAACTTCCAAAAGCACTTGTACGCCTATTTTAACATCAAAAACAACTTTAGAAACATACAAACCATGAAGTCTAAAGCTTCATGATAATGAAAAGAAGGTTTTCCTCACCTTGAGGCAGCTAGAAATCACATTTTCTTAGAGCTTATGGTGAGTGAACAAGAGATCCTAAGAGAAAACATGAAAAAAACATCACTAGCTTGATTTTCCACCATGGCTAAAACTTCAAGTAGGAGGAGCAGCCATCATACCTTGTTTTACTCCTTGAAAATTGACATAGAATTGAAAAGGAGGAAGAGGTGAATACTTTTGTCAGATTAGATTTTTGATACGGGTTTTAGTTTGAGAAAGAATAGAGAAAGAAGCTTGAAACTTTCATGGAAGTTCTTCCATTTTCCTCTCATCATATTTTCAAATTTTGGCTTGTCTTGGAAGAAACGTTGATGGTAATGATGAGCCTAGGGAGCCGTGGGGTTAGGATCAGCATTATCCTAAAGTTTGGTGTAAAAATATCTCGAGAAAAGATAATTACTAAAGCTAGATGTATTAGAATACAAGTGTTTCTTACTTTTTCCTTAAGAAAGCTTTGCTTGGAGAACAAGAAAGAAAACATGTGGTGGCTATCCCTGGAAGAACCACATGTCATAGGGTGCTGAGTCATCAGAATTTAATAATAAAATATCATTCTGAAAATAATTACTAAAACTTGATACATCATATTACACTACAAAAGGATAAGTATGAGCTTTACTAGTAAAAATGATACTACTAACATGATGATCATGAGGATAAAAGATATATGATGAAGCATTAGCATTGCTAAGTTCATCTAAGAATGCCGGTATTATCCATTATCGGTAGATTTCTAGCTCAGTTATTATATTACTAAACACAGATCAATATTAACCACAACAGAGAAAATAATAATATAATATTCCGAATAAAATAATAATATATGAATATTATATTAATATAATTTTTCTCTCAAAATTTAAGACCGGCTCGTCACATAGAGACTGACCACGGAAATCAGAATTTTGAAATCCAGACTCGAAGTAGCTCAAAAACGTAACTTTTCGCGACGTGCCTGCTTAGATCAGGAGAGGAGTTTGGTGCAGTCAAGCTACTAACTCAGCAGCTTGATGACACAGCACCTGTGCAGTGGAGGTGCTTATATGCACTAAAATTCCTAAAAATTCCATAAAAATTTCGTTTGATCCCGAAAAAGCGACGTTTCTTTGGAGCTAAGCCGTTATATTCTACCCTCATAAAAGAAAATTGTCTTCAAAATTTCATTACCTGAAAAGAGAAATGGATAGTCTTTCTTTATCTTGTCTTCTAGTTCTCATTAGTACTCTTTAGTCCTAGTTTGTCCCCGTGCTACTTTAACCAATGGTACTTGACGAACTGGTTTTCTCGTCGATAAAAAAATTTGTAAAATTATAATCGCATTGCAAGTATAGTTTCTAAACCAATAGAGAATCCTTTCGTACAAAAGTTTTGGTTGTCACTTAAGCAAACCCAATAAAATTTATAACCGAAGTATTTAAACCTCGGGTCGTATCTCAAGGAATTGCAGGGAAGTATGATTTATTATTGATTATGAAATAAGGTATATTTTTGGGTTTTTGGAATAAGGAACAAATAATTTAAATGGCAAGAAAAATAAATTAATAATTAGAAAAACTCTTGGCAAGGTATGAGAACTGGAAATCCCATCCTAGTTATCCTTATCAGGTGTGATGAGAATTGTTATTGCTCCCACTTAGTTAACCCTTACTAAATAAAGGAAAGTCAGGTGGACTAATCAACTTGATTCCTCAGGTCCTAGTCAACTCCTGTGGAAAGACCATCTTTAGAGGGATCCAAATCAATTATCAATTTTTAACTTTCAATCAACTGCTGAGTTTGACAACTCAAGTGTCACCAATTACTCAACCAAAGCCAAAAGGGGAAAAATCCAAATTATTTATATCATAAATAGAAGAAAGCAATCTTAAATCTAAAATACCTCAAATTGCATTTAAACATAAATTCAAATCTAACATGGGAAGGTTCATAAGCCAATTTGGCAACATAAGTAATTAACAAGTAAAAGCATTAGAGTAAATAAAAGTAGAAGAGAAACATAAATTAAAGGAACATTGAACTTGGAATGAAGAAATAACCATACTCTAAGGGAAATTGATGGTGTTTTTTGTGGAAAAATGAATTTCCAAAACACTTAAAACTCACCGGCAAGTGTACCAGGTCGCATCAAGTAGTAAAACTCACTTAGAGTGAGGTCGATCCCACAGGGATTGATGGATCAAGCAACTTTAGTGGGTGATTAGTTTAGTCAAGCTAACATTGAGTGAATTGTGTGAAATGTAGCCAACAGAAAGTAAATTGCAAGGAATTTAAAAGATGCAGAAAGTAAAATTGCAAGTAACTTAAAGAACAAGAAAGTAAAATAGCTGAAACTTTAAATTGCAAGAGATGTAAATTGCATTAAATGTAAAGGGGAGTGGGTGCTGGAAATTAAAGAAAGCAATAGATCAAGCAACTGGAAATTTAAATTGCAGGAAAGTGTAAATGTGCAGGAAATTAAACCAAGCTAAATGTGAACAGAAATGTGAAATTGCAAAATGCAGGAGGGGAAATTGAAGAGGAATGAAACAGAAAGTAAAAATGCTTGAAGAATTAAAAAATAGAAAATGACTGATGCTAAATTGCAGCAATTAAAAGAATGTTGAAGATCTTAGGGGTGGAAGAGACTAGAAAACAAGTCTAGATCTTAAATCCTTCCTTGATCCAACAAGAACAATTGCAAAATGAAAATGAAAAAGTAAATTGCAGAAGAAGAACAAGAGAAGTTGCAGATAGAGAATGAAAACAGAATTCCTTCCACTCTCAATCCAAGATTTAAAACAAAAAATGAAAATTAAAGAGAGAGTTCTCTAATCCTACTACTCCCTAGTGGAGCTAGCCTCTAATGCTCTCTACTCGAGCCAACCTCCCTTAGTGAAATGAAACTAATGCCTTTATATAGGCTTTTACAAAATGAAAATGAAAAATAAAAATAATATTTACAAAAATAAAATTCCTAATCTAATTTCTCTATGTGCCTTTGAATCATGTGGGCTTTGTTTGCTTTGGAGTGGAATTTGGGTTGAAGATGGATCCGGATGGTTGCTCTTGGACTTGGGAAGAAATCCATTTGCAATTTGGACTGTTGGTGCTTCACGTTTGAGTCAACGTTTGAGGCAAACGTTGACTCAAATGTCTTCGTGAAGGATTTATTCAGAATGGCCAGTTTGCTGTCATTGGCGTTTGAGTCTAAGTTTGAGGCCCAACTTGGACGCAAACGTTGACACTTGTTGAACATCAAGTCTTGGAATGCTACTTTGTCCGCTTGTCAACGTCGCCAATTTCATGCCCACTATAAACTATTATATATGGTTAGAAAGCTCTGAATGTCAGCTTTCTAACCCAATTGGAATCACCTCAATGGGACATCTAAAACTCAAGTTATGCTCCTTTGAAGAGGACAAGGTCACTGGCTTTGGTGTGCAACGTTTGAGGCAAAGCCTCAAACGTGGTCGAAAACGCCAGATTCTGGAGGCTCAAACGCATTGTCCACCCCATACTATTATATATTGTTGGAAAGCCCTGAATGTCTACTTTCCAATTCTATTGGGAGCGCATAGTTTGGAGCTTCACAGCTCAAGTTATACTCCATCGAAGGTGCAGAGGTCAGTTGGCCTCACTGCAGGTTGACACCATGTTCGTTTATGCACATTTCGGGGCAGTTTTCTCCTTCAATTTTAGTGTGCACCATGCAGTGCCATATATGCTTGGAAAGCTCTCGATTACTACTTTCCATTACTTTTTGAATCACCTCATTTGGAGCTCTGTAGCTCAAGTTATTCTTGTTGGAAGTATACCCCTTCAGGCTGTGAGGAGCAACATTTGACCTCGAGTTTGAGGCAAACGTTGGCGCAAACTTGGCATGCATCCAGGGTGAAACTGTGCTCTTCCTCACGTTTGAGTCCAAGTTTGAGGCAAACTTGAGCTCAAACGTGAGTTCCTTTCTTTGCTTTTTGCCATTCCCTTTTTCTTCAACCTTCTTCCAAACCTCTTTCCACCTATCATCAATCAACAATTGCATCAAAGCTGTGCTATAATCATGAGAGTTCTTTTTCTTCTTGAAATTCAAGTGATTATGGTACAAAAACTCATGAAAATGCATCAGTTTATCCATGGTTGATTGAATCTAAGGAAAACATGAAATTCTACCCAAATAGCTTACTTATGGCCAAGAAAGTGCATAGAACCTATTGAAAACAAAGGAAAAAGCATAGAAAAACATGACATGATGACATGTCATCACAAATCCTAATTCTAAAACCTAAGAGAGAGGAGAGAGCCTCTCTCTCTAGAGAACTACACCTAAAACCTAAAATTATGAATTATGAATGTTGTATAAATTGTGTCCATGAATGCTCTCCGATTCTCTCATTCTCCAGCCTCTTATTCTGTTTCTGGGCTTGGATTTGGGCCGAAAACGGGCCCAAAAATCGCTAGGGGCGACTTCTGCAATTTTCCGCACGTGGCGTCCGTCACGCCTACGCGTCAGTCACGCGTACGCGTCGCTTGCGTTTTGCGCTAGGCACGCGTCCGCGTTGCCCATGCGTACGCGTTGCTGCCATTTTCTTCAAAATTCTATTTTGTGCGTTCCTTCCATTTTTGCGTGTTTCCTTTTCTTCCTCTGAGCCATTCCTGCCTTATGAAGCATGAAATTACTTAACACATAGATCACGGCATCGAATGGTAATAAAGGATAATTAAAGTAAATTTTTTTAAAGCATAGGAAACATGTTTTCACATATATCATAGAATAAGGAAGGAATTATAAAACCATGCAAATTATATGAATAAGTAGGTGAAGAATTGATAAAAACACTCAATTAAGCACAAGATAAATCATAAAATAGTAGTTTATCAACATCCCCACACTTAAACATTAGCATGTCCTCATGCTAAATCCAAGAGGAAAGAGTGAAGGTAGAACGGTGGAATCTTATGTAATACAATCTATTCTAAATGCAAGCTACCTAAATGAATCATGCAGTCCTAATTACTATCCACTTATATATACAAAGCTTAAATGTGATTAAATTGAGTCAAATTCTTCAAAGAAACATATATGCACAGCCAAGGCTAAATCATGTTAGAACACATTCACAATTAAGTTGAGTTAATCAAAAGATTTCACAAACTTGCAAGACAATTATTAATTAAACATGGATATATAGAAATGAGCTATTGAACCCTCACTGGATTTGTGTTTACTCTCTAATCACTCAGTGTTTGGGGTTAATAACTCTATCCTTCTCTAGTCATGCTTTCTAAAACTTTGTTCTTCATCTAACCAATCAACAAATATTTAATGTATACATGCAAACATCATGAGGTCTTTTTCAAGGTTGTAATGGGGCTAAGGTAAAGGTGAGGGTATATATATAAGGCTAAGTGAGCTATAAATTGAATCCTTGATTAGTGTAAGATCTCACCTAACATATACATACTCTATACAATTTCTGAAATTATGCTTAGCTTCCCAATTTTTCTACTTTTGTATCACATACTCATGCACCAAATTATTTTTTATTTTATCCCATGTGCATCGATTTTTCTATTAAACTTAATAATGGGGTAATTTTGTCCCCTTATTTATTTTTTAATTAAAAGGATTTTTTTTTTTAAATATAAACACAACATATCAATGCACATGGTATTTTAATTATTTTGGTTTCACATGAGCATGCTCCCAAATTTCAAATAATTTATAGAGTTAATACCTTCTTATCAACCCAAGTTCCCATAGTTTCCCCACACTTAGTTGATATATAATCTCTATCTTAAGCTAACCAAAGATTCAATTTGAGATTTTTAATTTATTTTTCTGCTTAAGGCTAGTGATGTGGTTATAGAACATAAGGGGATTAAAAAGGCTCAAGGGGGTTAACAAGGGTGACATAAAAGGGTAGGCTTATTTGGGATAAGTGAGCAAGAACAAGTAATGGCCTCAATCATATGCAAGTATGTAAATACATTCTATATTGGACATATAGACTGAAACAAAGTAAAGATTGCAAGCATAGAAAAGAAGGGCAAAATACACAAGAATGAAAACTATGGTTAAAGTAACCATGCAATTAAGCTCAAAAACTCACGGGTTGTGTGTTCTTTGGCTCAAAAATTATATATCAGTTATGTATATCATGCAAGTAGATATCAAGAGTTTCCATTCAACTCAATGTGAATCTTTGAATGGCTCTTATAAAAAATAGTATTTTCCTTGAAAAAAAATGTTGTCAATTTATCAACATTTATTGCTATATATATATATAGTGTGTGGATTGTTGTGATTCTGAAAAACTAAAATTTCTAGTTTACTCTTTTTATTTTTAATTAAACCAAATTATCATATGCTAAAAGGGTAAACTAAATTAATTAATCCATATTTTCTATATCACAACTAATAAGCTAAAAGTGCAAATTAAGCTAAATATCTAAGATATAAACAAACCAAAGTGCAAAATATAATAAAGTAAACAGAAATACAATAAAAGAAAATGTGCAAGTACTGAAAGACAAATAAGATAAGATAAAATAAAAATACAGAAAAATAAATAAAAATAGGATAAAGAGAGTCTGAAAGTAGTTCACCAAAATAAAGTTCGCCAGAGATGGCGACCTCCCCACACTTAAATAATAGCATCGTCCCCGATGCTCAATCAAGCTGGGTATGAAGAAGTGTTATCTCCAGAAGGATGTGCTATAGGTGTCTCTGTGGTGGCCTGAGGGTCTGCCTGCTATAGCGGATGCTCTGTCTGTAGAGGGACATCTGGATCGGTTGGCTGTATCTGCTGGGGCTCCTCGTGATGTGGCGTAGCCTGCTCGGGTCCTGCCTGCTCAGCCTCAGCTCATGCCTGCTCCTCCTGGTCATCCGTCTCCTCCTCAGATGGCTCTAATGGTGTGTCAGGCTTGGAGGGGATGTCATGGTGGCCCGATCGGATCATCAACTTTAAATGCTCATAGCGTTGCTTGCTGCGACGCTCAGTCCTCTCATATCGCCGCTGGTTGCGGCGCTCCATCTGATCCAACCAGTCGAATAGGCGGTGCACGAGGTGGTAGATGGGCTCTGAAGCAGGTGGAGGTGCTGTGGTGGTGGCTGGAGCAGTAGGGGCTGAAGGGGTAGTAGAAGATGTGGCTACCTCAGCGGAGGCAGTGAGAAAAGGAGGTCTGTAGCCCAAAGCCTGGAACTTTCTGCTGTGTGGGATAATCTTCTTGTAGTCGGCAGCAGGTGGCTTCTCATCCGCAAGCTCCCAGGGCACCTCAGCCCCGCGGCCCATCTGAGTAATCAAATATGGAAGGGGCAGAGTGCCTCGGACATGGACCCTGGACATATAGTACCAGATAAATCTGGGAAGGTACAGGTCCTTGCCCTCCATCACGCACCAAATAAGGGTAATCATGGCGGCTGGCACCTCAGTCTCATGAGTGCTCGGCATCATGTAGTTACTCAGAATTTGCTGCCATAGTCGAGCCTCATCATTCAGATAAATAATTTTTATTCCTTTTGGGGTCGTTGTTGTCTTACCCATGACCCATGGGACAGTAGGATCAAGAGCTATAGTGCGCTTTACGGTGTCCCAGTCAAACCTCATAAATCTCATATCCTCCTTAGCCTTTTGGTAACCATCTGGTTCATCTGACTTAGGCTGGAGGTTGAGGATATCTTCAATTGCTTCCTCAGTAACCAGAATCTGCTTCCCTTTGAGCTGCACTGCATCCAGGGTCATTTTGAAGTAGTTGCAGTAAAATTCTCTGACCCAAGATGCATTGACCTCAGTCAAATTCCTCTCCAGGAAGAACCAGCCTCTCTGTTTAATTTGTTCTCAGGTGTATTGTTGTAGTTCTTCTGGAATTTTGAGGGTCTTTTCCAGGTATAGGTTTCTTGAAGTTGCAAAGACTGGATACTTGAGTTCACAGTATCGGTTGGCAACCTTGACTGGGTCTGTGGCAGGCACTAACTGATCAGCCTTTTCCTGTGGAGTAAAATTTTTCTCTCGCCAGGAATCATCATCGCAGATGTCCAAAATAGTGGTAGAGGATTCTCCTCTTTTTATCTTGCCTGTGCCTGTTTTGGCTTTTCCTTTGCCTTTGGGGTCAGACATTCTGAAAAGCAGAGGTTTTAGGATACAGTTTATTAAACTAAAGCAGAAAAATAAGTAAGAAAATAGTAGTTGAACAATATAACCATAGAGGGGCAAAAGAGGGAAAAAATAGTAATAGAAGCATGAAGTGAGTAAGGTAGATGTAGGATTTTGGACTGTATGCAAGTGAAAAGTCAAATAATTGAAATAAAATCCACAATCCAAGATCTATGATATGCGGAATGTTTGTGTAGTAAGAGCAACAATAATCATGCCTTGAAATGGGTTGAAAGTAGTTAGGTAAAAACCAAAAGAGAATTTAGAAAGTTAAAGCAGTTAAGAGTTAAAAAGTGAAGTTAAAGTAAGTGGCATGGTAATGTGGTTCCTAGTTAACAAAAATTGCACAAACCTGAATAACCAGCAACTCACATTCAAGCAGAGATTGCAGTTTATTGATGATAAATCATATAAATAAAAGAAGTGCAAAATAAAATTGAAATCATCAATAATGCTATTCAACTAAGAAGGGAATCAGAAAAAATAAGAATGCTAGCCCATCCTTCCATGAATTAGCTTGGTTGAAACCAATTAGTGCAGAATTCAAAAGTACCAAGGCCAATTCATGAATGGGAGTTGAGTGAAACAATTTGTGGAAAAAAAATCGGGCAGCATTCTGGCTATAAATTGGATGTTCTCGGGTGATAAAAAGCAGTAGAAATTAGTTCATATGACATTAAAGTGGTACATAAAAGAGTAACAATTAGCAAGTCACATGAATTTAGAATAAACAAACTCAATCTGCAGCAAGAAATACAATTCAAGTGAAAACAGCATTAAATAGAAATGAACAGCATCATTAGCACAGCAATGTTAGAATTACGAAACAAATAAAACAAGCAGCAAGAATGGCGCAATTATCAGACCTAAATCCACTAACCACATCCTAGCTACCTAACCACCTAAAATCCACTACGAACAGGCATCTCTAACTATCCTAATTTGAACAGAATTTGAAAAATATGCAACTAACTAACTGGGAAAGGAATTGGTGTGTGGCGGAACCTGGTGGGCGTAGTAGCAGATATTGGACGCAGAGAGATGGTGGTGGTGTGGCAGTGGTGGTGGCGGCACTGGGAGGCGGCAGGGCGGCAGTTCGTTGGTTGGGGAAGAAAGAAGGATATGGAGGGGGGAAGAAAAGAAGGGGGCGAGAAGGGTGATGGTTGTGGGGGTGGTGGTGGCCGGTGGTTCTGGGTGGTGGCAGCGGGGTTGGTTCGGCTCGGTGGGGGCAGAAGAGAGGGAAGAAGGAGAAGAAGAGGAAGAGAGAGGGGAAAGAGGGGTGACGCGAGGGCTGTGCGGCGAGGGCGGTGGCACGGCGGCTAGTCGACGGTGGTGGTTGGGTGGTTGCAGAGGGGAAGAGAGAAGGCTGTGAGAGAGGGAGGGGGAAAATGAGGCGACGCTGGGTTAGGGTTTCCGCGTCGGGGGTTAAGTGAATTCAAATCCACGCGGATGCGTGGGTTACGCGAACGCGTGAACGAGGGATAATGAAAATGACGCGTACGTATGAGGCACACATATGCGTCGCTTAGAATTGTGCTAAATGCACAAATTCAGCGTCGTTTTGGCACACCTCTCTGTTTCAATTGAGGGGGCAATAATTTCTACGCGACGCGTACGCGTCGCCCACGCTTACGCGTGGTGTGTGTGAAGTGAAAGTGACGCGTACACGTCATTAACGCGCACGCGTGGCCCAATTGTGCCCAATGCATACCAGCCGCACAATTCCAGCCCAACTTTCTGGGCGTTGGATTGTGACATCGATTTGGAGTCGACACCCACGCGTGGCCCATGCGCACGCGTGGGGTGAATTATTATTATTATTATTATTATTATTATTATTATTATTATTATTATTATTATTATTATTATTATTATTATTATTATTATTATTATTATTATTATGCAGGATGCAGATGCTGATGTTATGAATGATTCTAGGGAAAATAAAATAAAAATAAAATGAAACTAAAAACAAACAAAACGAAATAAAATTAAAATTTGAAAAGGAACGATCATACCATGGTGGGTTGTCTCTCACCTAGCACTTTTAGTTAAAGTCCTTAAGTTGGACATTTGATGAGCTCCTTGTTATGGCGGCTTGTGCTTGAACTCATCCAAAAATCTCCACCAATGCTTACAATTCCAATAGCCTCCGGGGTCCCAAACTAGGCATGTAAAGCCTTCGAGCAAGTTAAAGCAGGTTTTCAGGCTCCAGGAGTATTGATTGTCAGGATAAATTCCAGGATCCCAAACTTTGCTTCTATACTTGTCTTCGCTGTTATCTTCATCTTTCCAGCCTGGCGGTACGCAATCTGAATTTTCACTGATATACCCGAACTTCTTCCGAAATCCAGTCAATTGGGCTCTATACCAATCCTTGCACTTCCAATTGGAGGGTGGAACCGTATTGAACCTTGGGTGCCAATTTGTATTGCTAACCATCTCCCTTTTACTCTTAAAGCCGCAAAGAGCTCTAAGCTGGCCATCGGTCTCGAGCAAACTATATTCAAGTGGAAAGGTAAAGATAAAGGCTAAGGATTTTACCCACTTGAAGTCGGTATTAGGTGGTACTGGCCTTGGGAGAGGTGTTTCCGGTGGTTCTACACGCTCCACTTCCTTGTACTCCTCTGTGAATTCTTCCAATTCCTGACAAACCTCTTCAATTGCAACCATGTCTTGATCAAAGTATTCAATTTCTTCCTCATCACTCAGGTCATAAGCTGGAGGTTGAGAAAAGTCTACCTCCACATCATCCTCATATTCACTTGGGGGAGGATCTTCTAGCTCAAAGAGTTCAATTGTGACTGCAAGGTCACCATTAGGAGAGCTTGGTTCATGATCATCACTACCAAGGAAACTTGCTACTTGATCTGTTCCGTCCAGTTCTTCAAAAGATACATGCTTTGGGGGTTGTGCACTATCCTCCTTAGCATCGGTTGCAAATTTCTTGATGGGATTCTCTACGATTCTTGATTCCCATGGAGGTTCAGCGTCTCCTAAGCCTTCAACCAATTCTTCTTCTTCGATAATTGTAGCTTCCTCCACTTATTCCAGTACAAAGTCATGTTCCGTGTTGTCCACTGGAGCTTCTAGTGTCTCTTTCGTACTTGGAGCTAATCAGTTTATCGCTTGCTCCAATTGATGAAGGGTTGCATGAAATTGGTTCACTGTGTCCTTGATACGGTCTTGTGCTTCTTGGTTCAACGGACATGGATATGGTGCATATGGAAGCGGTGGTTCTTGGAGTAATTGGATTGGAATTGGGGTGGATAAGGGTTAGGGGTATATGGAGGTGAATGGTTATGGTTGGCTTGTGAGTATGGTGGTTCAAAGCTATGTTGAGGAGGTGGTTTATAGGCGTATGATGGGGCTTGTTGGTAACCACAAGGGAGTCCACCATATCTATCATCTTGGTACGCACCTCAGAATGGTTCTTGATCATAGTAATTAGGTGGAGGTTGGTTGTCACGAGAAGGTCTACCAAAACTATTGTCTTGGCATGCATTGTAGAATGGTCATTGCCCATGGTAGCTTGGAAGGTGTTGTTGCCGAAAGGGTTGATCAGATCCTTGTGGCTCCTTCCATCTTTGATTGTTTTGACCTTGATGCATGTTCCTGTTATAGCTTCAATTCCTTACAGCAACATTAGAACCAAACTCAAAGCGACGGGGGTGAGAGTTCATAGTAGCTAATAAAAATTAAAATTAAAAACAAACAAATAAAATCAAATAAACAAGCAAAAAAAAGAAAATATTTACAATAACCAATAATAAGGCACACAATTGCAATTCCCCGGCAACGGCGCCATTTTGACAAACAGGTTTTCCGGTCGACAAAGAAATTTTTAAAATTATAATCGCATTGCAAGTATAGTTTCTAAACCAACAGAGAATCCTTTCGTACAAAAGTTTTAGTTGTCACTTAAGAAAACCCAATAAAATTTATAACCGAAGTATTTAAACCTCGGGTCGTATCTCAAGGAATTGCAGGGAAGTATGATTTATTATTGATTATGGAATAAGGTATATTTTTGGGTTTTTGGAATAAGGAACAAATAATTTAAATGGCAAGAAAAATAAATTAATAATTAGAAAAACTCTTGGCAAGGTATGAGAACTGGAAATCCCATCCTAGTTATCCTTATCAAGTGTGATGAGAATTGTTATTGCTCCCACTTAGTTAACCCTTACTAAATAAAGGAAAGTCAAGTGGACTAATCAACTTGATTCCTCAGGTCCTAGTCAACTCCTGTGGAAAGACTATCTTTAGAGGGATCCAAATCAATTAGCAATTTCCAACTTTCAATCAACTGCTGAGTTTGACAACTCAAGTATCACCAATTACTCAACCAAAGCCAAAAGGGGAAAAATCCAAATTATTTATATCATAAATAGAAGAAAGCAATCTTAAATCTGAAATACCTCAAATTGCATTTAAACATAAATTCAAATCTAATATGGGAAGGTTCATAAGCCAATTTGGCAACATAAGTAATTAACAAGTAAAAGCATTAGAGTAAATAAAAGTAGAAGAGAAACATAAATTAAAGGAACATTGAACCTGGAATGAAGAAATAACCATACTCTAAGGGAAATCCTAATTCTAAAACCTAAGAGAGAGGAGAGAGCCTCTCTCTAGAGAACTACATCTAAAACCTAAAATTAAGAATTATGAATGTTGTATGAATTGTGTCCATGAATGCTCTCCAATTCCCTCATTCTCCAGCCTCTTATTCTGTGTTTCTGGGCTTGGATTTGGGCCGAAAAAGGGCCCAGAAATCGCTGGAGGAGACTTCTGCAATTTTCTGCACGTGGCGTCCGTCACGCGTGCGCGTGGGTCACACGTGCGCGTCATTTAGAGATTTTTCTTGTCACACATACGCGTCCGCGTCGTCCATGCGTGCGCGTCGCTGCCATTTTCTTTAAAACTCCATTTTGTGTGTTCCTTCCATTTTTGCGTGTTTCCTTTCCATCCTCTGAACCATTTCTGCCTTATGAAGTCTGAAATTACTTAACACACAGATCACGGCATTGAATGGTAATAAAGGATAATTAAAGTAAATATTTTTAAAGCATAGGAAACATGTTTTCACATATATCATAGAATAAGGAAGGAATTATAAAACCATGCAAATTATATGAATAAGTAGGTGAAGAATTGATAAAAATACTCAATTGAGCACAAGATAAATCATAAAATAGTGGTTTATCAGTACTGTCTTCCCTCTCAGCTATTTATCACTTCGTTCTACAATCCTGGCTGGTAAAGTTTGGTATGTTAAGTCGGCCCGCAGAGGGCTTCATACGGTTTCATTCCGATACTTTGTTGATAACCGTTGTTATAAGCAAACTCAATCAACGGCAAATATTTGTCCTAGTTACCTTACTGATCCATCACACAAGATCTCAACATATCCTCCAAGGTACGAATCGTCTATTCTGTCTGCCCATCAGTCTATGGGTGATATGCTGTACTCAAATGCAATTTCGTTCCAAAAGCTTTCTGTAGGGCTCCCTAGAATCTAGAAGTAAACCTTGGATCCCTTTCTGATACAATTGATGAGGGTATCCCATGCAGTCGTATTATCTTCTGAATGTAAAACCGGGCGAGTTTCTCCAAGGTATAGCTAACTTGAATTGGTAGAAAATGCACTGATTTTGTCAACTGATCTACAATTACCCAAATTGTGTCATGCCCTGCAGAAGTCCTTGGTAATCCAGTAAGAAAATCCATCGTGATCTCTTTCCACTTCCATTGTGGTATCTCCAATGGTTTCAGGGTTCCAGGTGGTTTTTGGTGTTCCACTTTGATCTTCTAGCAAGTGAGACACTTCTAAACACACATTGCTATATCCTTCTTCATCTCCAGCCACTAGAACATCCCTTAAAAGAAACATCATAATACACCTCAAAAGGTTCCTGTGGGTCTGGTAACACCAAAACTGGCGCCGTCGTCAACTTTTCCTTTAAAGTTTAAAAACTTTCTTCACACCCTTCGGTCCACTCAAACGGAACTTCATTCCTTGTAAGACGAGTCAGAGGTAAAGCTATTTGTGAAAAACTTTTAATAAACCGCCAATAGTATCCTGCTAACCTCAAGAAACTACGAACTTCTGTAACTGTTGTAGGTTGCTTCCATTGTACCTCTACTTCAATCTTTGAAGGATTTACCTTTATACCATCTCGTGTGATCACATGTCCCAAGAATGCCACTTCCGTCGCCAAAAACTTACATTTTGACAGTTTCGCATATAGCTTCCGTTCTCTTAGTATCTAGTTCGTAAGGCAGTCTTAGCTATATCTAAATCCTTCACTCGAATTTGATGGTAGCCTGACTGCAAATCAATCTTAGAGAATACTGTCGCACCTCTCAACTAGTCTATTAGATCATCTATCCTCAGTAGTAGATACTTATTCGTGATTGTAATCTTGCTCAGTTGCCGATAATCTGCACACAATCTCATCCCACCATCCTTCTTCTTTACCAGTAACACATGAGCTTCCCACGGTGATACACTCGGGCGAATAAACTACATTCTCAATAATTCATCTAACTACTTCTTTAACTCTGCCAGTTCCACCAGTAACATCCGATTTGGTGCTATAGAAATTGGTCCGGCTCCAGGCATCAAGTCAATATTAAACTCTATCTCTCTCTGAGGTGGAAACTCAGGTATGTCATCCGAGAAAACATCAAAAAACTCCTTCACCACTTGGATTTTCTCCAAGTCTTGTTTACTACTCTCTGAGCTAGCCGATAATAGTACGTATCCGTTTAACCCACTATTACTGGAGGTAACTCTTAGGAAATTCAAATAGAAGATACATGACTCAACTGGCTCAGTATGCATGTCAAATAATGGGAATATAGCAGTTCGTTTAAATAATCACAGAAAACACGATACTTAGACAACCAATCCAGACCTAAGATAATATCTAAACTACATAAGGGCAACAGACCAAGTCATGTATGAAATTCCAAGCCTCAATAACAAAAGGTACCTGTCGACACACTCGACTAGTCAAGGCATTCAGAAATGTAGCTGTATGGACAATCAGATCATAATTTAACACAGTAAAATCTAATCCCAACTCATGCACAACAGCCACGAAAATAGAAGAATGTGATGCACCAGAGTCATATAGTACAGTTAAGAGTCGAGATTTGACATAACACTGACCTTGGATTAGGGAGTCTAATTTCATAGCATCGTCAGCAGTCATCACAAACACACATCCTTGCTGTCGCAACCTATCTACCCCTTGTATCGGCTTCTTCGGACAATCCTTTGCCATGTGTCTAGACTGACCACAAGAGAAATAGATGATGCCCTTAGACTGACAAGGTCTACCTCTATGCTCTTTTCCAAACTGCCTACATACTGGTCGCATCTGTGCCTGGTGAGGTCGTTTACTCATATCCTATCTCACACTTCCTCCATTCCCACCATTCTTGCTATTACAGTCACCATTGCGGTCACCATTACGCTTCCCCAAACGGTTAATTACTCGAGTAGTAGCAATCGACGTTTCACACACAGCCTTAGCCATAGCGTGAATCACAGCAAACAGATTATCATCATTTTACGGCGGATTGTTAGTAGTAGTCTCTCCCTGAATGCTACGTCTCTGTGAACTCATCCTGATCTAATTCACACCAAACAATTGATACCAAGATAATCAGTCTCAATACCTTAAGTTGGGCATGAACATTCTCAGAATGAAGGCACAAAGACAATCATACAACACATATCACATGGATATCCTATAAGCATGAGACACACAATAGAGCATGCAAAGAAGCATAATCCAGTCCATTCCCCAGGCTCTAACAGGAAGGACCGCTCTGATACTAAATTGTAACGACCCAACTCCCAACATGTCATGATCATACTAGAAGCTGAATGTTACCAACTTGTTTCTCCAACTTAAGTAATATTTAATAAATATAATCTTGTTCGTTGTTAACACCTCACAATAGTAGTTTAGAGTTGCATACATATAATATATAAGAAAACATAAGCATACGCAATCATAGAATAACAGAAGGCAATATATAAAATATCACACTATAATATACATCATGAAACAAAATTAGTTCAGTCATACAAGTACATGACTAAGATATAGTGTCTCTCAGTTAGTAACTCATTGATGAGTAGATATTTTATACCTTTTTTGGTACTTTTTTTTTTGTGTTTTTAGTTATATTTTGTTAAGTTTTATTTAGTTTTAATATGTTTTAGTGCAAAATTCATATTTTGGATGTTACTTTGATTTTTTGTGGTTTTCTTATAATTTTAGGTGATTTTTTAGTGAAATTAGCAAGTTTTGGCAAAGTTTGATTCAGAGGCAAAGAAAGAATAGCAGATGGTGTTAAATCCTAACCTCCATGAATTCAAATGAGCATTTATGGATCTACAGAGGTCCAATTGATGTGCTCTCAATGGCTTTGGAAAGCTAACTTCCAGAGCTTTCCAGTAATATACTTACCCCCTTTCTAGCGTTCAACGCCCAAACAGGACCAACCTCCCAAGTTGAACGCCACCAAGGGAGCAAGAAAGCAGCCTGGACGCTCCCTAGTGGGCGTTCAATGCCCACTCAACTAAGTTGGACACCAAGCTCAGCCCAAACACTTACCAAGTGGGTCCAAAAGTATATTTTCGCACCTTTATCTTAGTTTATCTCATTTTTGTAATTTTTAATTATTAGTAATATCTTTTAGGTCTAGTTTTTATCATAAATAAGGGACTTCCTTCCTCCAGAGGATCATGCCACCCAGGAGGGGAGAAGCACAGACATTACTTCTGTTTTCTCTGTAAAGTATAAGCAACTAAACCTCCTAGGTTAAGGATAGGAGCTCTGCTCATTCCTATGGATTAATATTATTACTTCTTCTACTTTAATTTACGTTTAATTCCATTCTATGATGTGTTTTTGTTCTTCATCTTTATGAATCTGGGGTGGAACGAGAGTATGACCCCTTATTCTACATGAGCTCTTACGAAGCCTTAGCCAGATAGTGTTGAGCTACAGCTTGAGAATACATTATAGGTTCCAAGAGAGTATCTGCGCTAATTGGGATATGTGACATGAAATCTCATTAGCCATGGGTAATTGAGGTCTCTGTGGCGTTAAGGCTAGAATACAGATCATCATTCTCTGATCCAGAATATCTAACCTTATCTGTGGCCTTTTGAGTAGGATCACCAGAGATTGGATTGCGGAAGCTTCACCCTCGTTCAGATTGGATGACCATTAGCACCGGCGTGTGATCTGGATCAGAGGAGATTAATGACCATTAGCCCTGGCTTTAATCACTTACAACCTTCCCATTGAATGAATCACTCATTGTTAAAGTAGTCTGTAAGAAGTATTAATCTAGAAAGATAAGCATCTCCAAGGCCTTAACTGATTTTCCATCATTGTTTCTACTCCATTTCGGTATTATTTTATTTATTATTCTATTTTATGTGCCTACAACAACAACTATCTTTCTATTCGCTTGAATAAGATCTGCAAGATAACTACAGCTTGCTCAATCCAACAATCCTTGTGGGATCGACCCTCACCCACCTGAGGTATTACTTGGACGACCCGGTGCACTTGCCGGTTCAGTTGTGCGAGTTCTAATTTCGCGCATCAAGTTTTTGGCGTCGTTGCCGGAGATTGTTCGTGATTGACAAACTACCGGTTGTCTTACTCCTTAGATCAGGTACTTGCTACTGTTTTTCTTTTAATTGTGTTTCTTGCTCCTTTTCAAAAAAAATTTCAAAAATTCAATCTCTCTTTTTCAATTCTTAAGTTTGGTGTCTTTTTTATTTTCCTTTTCTTGATTTTCGAAAATTGATCTTCTTTGCTTTTCTTGTTGTTCAAAATTTTTGTTATTTTCTCTTATTTGATTTAAAAAATTTTAAGTTTGGTGTCTTTTAGTGTTTTTCTCTCTCTATTTTCGAAATTCGTGTCATTTAATTTCAAAATTTTTAAGTTTGGTGTCTTTTAGTGTTTTTCATTTTAATTTTTTGAAATTATTGTTTTTCAAATTCAAAATTTTTATGTTTGATGTCCCATTGGTATCTTTTCATTTAATTTAATTTTCTCGTTTATTTTTTTATCTTTAATCTTTATCTTATCTTTTTTTATCTTAAAATTTTGTTATCTTATCTTTCTTTTAAATTCAAATTTTAAAAGTTTAGTATTTGGTTAGTTTTTCTTTCTTTCAAATTTCAATTTCAAATCTTTCTTTGACTTTCACTTTTTAATTTCAAATTTTTTTAAAAAAATCCAATTTTTTGTCTTATCTTATCTTGTTTGACTTTTTTCTTTCCAAGTTTAAATTTTAAAATCTTTGATTGACTCTTTCTTTTTAAATTTTAAAAATTTTCAAAATCAAATCTTTTATTTTATTTTCAAATCTTGTTAGTTAGTTATTTGTTTTATCTTATTTTAATTTTAAAAGTTCGGTGTCTTGATTAGTAATCTTGTTTCTCTTGTTTATCTTTCCTATCTTTAAATTCTTTATCTTATCTTTTTTGTATTTTCAAAATTTCGTTATCTTATCTTATTTCAAATTTAAAATTTAAAATTTTAGTATCTTGTTAGTCTTGCTTTCTTTTAAAATTTGAATTTTAAAAATTTCTAAAACTTATCTTACCTACAACCGAAATGGAAACCGAGCGTTTCTTGGTTTAAAAATGCCGAATCCCGTCTTAATCATCATTTGTCAGGACTATTCGGAGTTAGTTCCTTGGCTTATCTTTAACTTAAATTCAAATTTTAAAAGTTTAATATTTTGTTTGTTTCTCTTTCTCTTAAATTTGAATTTGAAAATCTTTAAATTTTTAAAATATTATCTTATCTTGTTTCTCTCTCTCTCTTAACTTTTTCAAATTTTGAATTTCAAAATCTTTATTCGATTTTTCCATCTAATTTTCTTGATTTTCAAAATTTGTTATTTCATCCTATTTTCAATTAAATTCAAATTTTAAAGTTTGGTGTTCTTTTAGTATTTTTTCTTTCTTTTCTTGAATTTTGAAAATTCTTAAACCTTTTTCTTTCCAATTTTTTTAAATTTTTCGAAGTTTCTAAGTTAATTTTTTATTTTATTTTATTTATTTTCGAATTAGTTTTCTATTTTTTATTTTATTTAATTATTTTTGAATTTATTAAAAAAATTTCTTATTTCTTTTGGATATCTCACCAGGAGTTCTCTAGACTTTGACATAGAAACTCTCACTTTTCTTTGTCTTTTGTTGGTTCAGGAACACTAAAATCACTATGGATCCGAATGGGGGTGTGCAATCCAAAAGAATTTTTGAGATCCTATACAGCTCCTACTCCTGACTTCTATGGAAGGAGCATTAGTGTACCTCCCATTGGAGCAAACAACTTTGAGTTCAACCCACAATTAGTCATTCTAGTACAGCAAAACTGCCAATTTCATGGACTCCTATAGGAAGATCCCATCAGGTTCATATCTGATTTCTTGCATATTTGTGATACTTTTGGAGTGGATCCTGATATCTACAGGCTGATGCTCTTTCTGTTCGCTCTGAGAGATCAAGCAAAGGACTGGTTGAAAGCTCAACCTAGAGAGAGCTTAAACACATAGGGTAAAGTTGCGAATAAGTTTCTGACTAAGTACTTTCCACCAAGGAGGTTAACCGAGTTGAGGCTAGATATTCAGAACTTTAAGCAAAGGGAGAGCGAATCCCTCTATGATGCTTGAAGGAGGTACAAACTAATGCTCAGAAGATGCCCCATCGAGATGTTCACACATTGGGCCATGATAGACATCTTCTATGAAGGTCTCTCTGAGATGGCCAAGAGGTCATTGGATCACTCTGCAAGTGGTTCTCTGTACATGCAAAAGACACCCAGAAAGGCAGATGAGCTCATTGAGATGGTTGCCAATAAGTAATACTCATACTCATCTGAGATGACTCTAGTTAGGAAGGAAGCTCAAGGGTGGAGGAATCACTCAAGCAGAGAGGAAGTAGAACGCCCAGAAGGGAGCAGGGCTGAAGTTGAACGCCCCAGAGGGGGCAGTAAGGAATTTGAACACCCTAAAGGGGGTAGTATGGAAGTTGACCCCTTTTCAGTTACTCTGGACACTCATCCTACATTACCCAAGGCCTCAGAGTACAGAGCCAAACTTTCATACCCTCAGAAACTTCAAAGACCTCCTAACACTCTTCCTAGTTACACAGAGGTGAATCCAGGAGAAAAGTATAAGACCCTCATCATGACCAAGGAGGCTGAGCCTAAGGTGGTACACTCAGTTAAGGAACTGAATAAAGAAGAGGCTGGAAGCACACTATTACACACCCCTCTTATAGGAAGAAAGCCTGAAGTACCACAACCTCAGAAGCCCCAAAACGAGACAAAGGACGAGAACTACTCACAATCCTTAGAAGACTTTAAGAAGTTGTAAATTAATATTCTTTTTGCTGAGGTTTCAAAGCAAAGATCTCTCTCTGCTGCACTTGTGAAGAGCTTATCCACTGAAAAAGAAACAGAGAATAGCATAGAGGGTGAGTCCCTTGAACCACCACTCCAAGAAGTTCTTGATGACGGGTACACTCCACCCATTACACATGAACCAAGTCCTAAATTCATAGGGGTAAAGATAATCAAAGAAAACACTAAAAAGGGGATTGTGATCAAGGACCCAAAGATGATATTGATATCCAAAAAAAAGAGAAGGTTAGCAGGAAGCAATCTAACCCCTCCCCTAACAAGCAAGGAAAAGCAAGTTGATAACAATACCAGAAAGCTTGTTAGGAGGAATTCAAATCCAAAGGCACTAATCTTCTCCTCTTCTCCCATAGAGTCCTTTCTTTTAACCAACTGGAAGAAGAGGAAGAAAGTCAAGGATCAAGTGTCAAGCTAATAACATTAAAGAAGCGCTTGTTAGGAGGCAACCCAACCATAAGTATCTCCATAAGTATCTTTAAGTTTATTTTAGTTTTATCTCAGTTTTATTTTTTTATGTTTTTTATTCATTTTCATAGTTTTCTTAGTTTTTCTAACGTTTGTGATCATGTGTAGCCATTAGAACAGAAACAGGAATTCATAGGAGAGAAACAGAACACCCTGGAGGGTTCCTCTTACTGGTGTTTAATGCCAGAAGGGGGAAGAGAGCATGGGCATTCAACACCCATAAGGAAGCATTTCTGGTTTTCAACGCCAAGAGGGGACCAAGTTTTCTTTGCTTGGGGACAAGCAAACTTTTTATGTTTGGTGTTGCAGAGCGAGCTCTAGGTGTATAGTATAATCAATAGTACCAAAGAGAGGTGAATCATCTTCATAGATAAGCACTGCCTGAGCAACCATCAGCACTAAGGTGGTTGAGTTTCATTCCCCCTTCCTTTCTGTTTTTTAGTATTCTATTCTATTTTCTATTTTCTATTCTAGCTCTTCCATATCACTATTAGGATTTCCTTTGCTTTCTAGTCTAGTAGTTCAATTTTGAAAATTTAAAAAAAATTGGGTAGAAGATATCTCATGCATTACTCACTAAAGCTTTAAAAAAAATTTTGAAAAAGAAATAGTAAAATACATAAGATCTTGGGTTATATCATGAGTTATTCCAATTACTTTGATGTGGTTGCCTTGCCTTTACTTTCTGAACGTATGAATTAACTGTTCATATTTGACATTGAAGTTAAGCATGTTGACTCTTGAAAGAACAGTGATTTTAGAAAGGTATTATTGGTTATATGAAAAATAAAAAATATTGATTCTTGAAGCAAGAAAAAGTAGCAAAAAGAAAAAGAAAAAAATAAAAAAAAAAAGAAAAAGAAAGCTCAAAAGAAAAAAGACAAGAGCAAGGATCCAAGACTTTGAGCATCAATGGTTAAGAGGCTCAAAATTGGCCTAAAAAGCTCAAATGAGTTGCTATCCTTAATTAAATGCTTGTGGTCTGAAGGTGTCAAGTAAAAAGCTTGAGACTGAGTAGTTAAAGTCGTGATCCAAAGCTAAAGAGTACGCTTAAAAACTCTGGGCACCACTATTTGGGAATTTAAGCAAAGCTAAATTCAAATCCAAAGGGTTCCCACAGTTAAGTGCATGTGGTGTTTATGTATCCGGTGGTAATATGGGAAAACAAAACGCTTAGAGTCACGGCTAGGCTCAAAGGTGCAAAGCACCAACAAAAAGCTGTGTTCAAGAATAAAGAAAAGCTAAAATAAGGGGATCAATAATATCATCCGGATTCTAATTCCAAGAGATGCCAATACTTCTAAGCTTCAAAGGAAAGTGAGATGCCAAAACTGTTCAGAAGAAAAGAGCAAATAGCCCCATTCAATTATTTGGAACTGAGCTTCATGGAAAACTCTAAGACTTATTATATCTTTCACTTCTTTTTAGTCCTATTTTTTGTTTTTGGTTGCTTGAGTACAAGCAACAGTTTAAGTTTGGTGTTATGATGAGCGAATATTCTATAACCTTTTTGGTACTATTTTCTTAGTGTTTTTAGTTATATTTTGTTAAGTTTTATTTAGTTTTAATATGTTTTAGTGAAAAATTTACCTTTTGGATGCTACTTTGAGTTTTTGTGGTTTTCTTACGATTTTAGGGGATTTTTTGGTGAAATTGGCAAGTTTTGGCAAAGTCTAATTCAGAGGCAAAGAAAGGATAGTAGATGCTGTCAAATCCTGACCTCCATGCATTCAAACAGAAATTTCTGGAGATACAGATATCCAATTGACGCACTCTCAATGGTGTTAGAAAGCTAACTTCCAGAGCTTTCCATCAATATATAAAGATTTATACTTTTCTTTGGAAAGAACTGTCCAAAATGGGCGTTGAACGCCCATCTTACACCCTTTCTGCATTCAACACCCAAACAGGACCAACCCCCCAAGTTGAACGCCCAAACTGGCATTCAACGCCACCAAGGGAGCAAGGAAGCAGTGTGGACACTCCCTAGTGGGCGTTCAACGCCCACTCAACCAAGTTGGATGCCAAGCTCAATCCAAACACTCACCAACTGGGCCCAGAAGTGGATTTTCGCACCTTTAGCTTAGTTTATCTCATTTTTGTAATTTTTAATTATTAGTAATATCTTTTAGGTATAGTTTTTATTATAAATAAGGGACTTCCTTTCTCCTAAGGATCATGCCTCCCAGGAGGGGAGAAGCACAGACATTACTTCTGTTTTTTCTGTAAAGTGTGAGCAACTAAACCTCCTAGGTTAAGGATAGGAGCTCTGCTCATTCCTATGGATTAATATTATTACTTCTTCTACTTTAATTCATGTTTGATTCCATTCTATGATGTGTTTTCATTCTTTATCTTTATGAATCTGGAGTAGAACGAGAGTATGATCCCTTATTATATATGAGCTCTTGCGAAGCCTTAGCTGGATAGTATTGAGCTACAGCTTGAGAATACATCACAGGTTCCAAGAGAGTATCTGTGCTAATTGGAATACGTGACATGAAATCTCATTTGCCATAGGTAATTGAGGACTTTGTGGCATTAAGGCTAAAATACAGAGCATCATTCTCCGATCCAGATGATCTGACCGTGTTTGTGGCGTTTTGAGTAGGATCACCAGATACTGGATTGCGTAAGCCTCACCCTCATTCAGATTGGATGACCATTAGTACTGGTTTGTGATCTGGATCAGAGGAGATTAATGACCACTAGCCCAGGCTTTAATCACTTATAGCCTTACCATTGAATGAATCACTCATTGTTAAAGTAGTTCGTAAGTGATGACCAAAATTTACTACCCACATATAATGAATCCGCTCTTTGGCAAGCGCACCAATGTATCGTCAAGTAATAACCCACAGTGGAGTGGGATCGTATCCACAGAGATTAACGGATTAAGGCAAACAATAGTTGATTGATTATCCTAGTTAGACAATCATAATTGGAGTGATAATCAAACAAGGAAATGTAAATGACATGAAAGTAAAGGAAAGCAATAAAGTGAAAGAAAGTAAATGGCAAAGAAAGTAAAGTACAAGAAAGTAAAGTGCTGGAAATGTAAAGTGCAGAAAAGTAAATAACTATAAAGTAAATAAAAGAAGGAAAGATAAAATAAACATTGGGATCAAGAGATATTGCATCCTCCGGATTAATTGACTTCATCTCATCTTCAATCATGCAACTCATTGACCTCTTGTCAATCATGATTGATTGAACCCAATCCCTTGGTGATTCAATCTCTCAGATCTTGATCAATAGCCAATTCCTTGGTCTAATTTCTCATGAAGAGAGATATGCTTGGTCCCTGATTATACCACACATCATCATAGGTTCAAGTAGAGGGAGGATTATATGTCACCATATCCAAACACCAAAACCCAGATCCTACTCAAGTGTGAGAAGGGATTTCTAGCATGATGATAAACCACTATTTTATGGTTTATCTTGTGCTCAATTGAGTGGTTTTTATCTACTCTTTACCCACTTATTCATACTATTTGCATGGTTTTACATTTGCCTTCCTAATTATGTGCTTTGATTGAAAACATGCTTCTTTGGACTTATAATTTCTAATATTAATCATCTCTTATCACCATTAGATGCCTTGATATGTGTGTTAAGTGATTTCAGAGATTACAGGACAGGGATGGCTCAGAGGATAGAAAGGAAGCATACAAAAATGGAAGGAATACAAGAAGTTGGAGAAATTGCTAAGCTGTCCAGCCTGACCTCTTCGCACTCAAACAGTTATAACTTTAGCTACAGAGATCCAAATGATGCGGTTCTAGTTGCGTTAGAAAGCTAACGTCCGGGGCTTCGATTTGATATGTAATATGCCATAGTTTCTCTGACGCTAGGTGACACGATCGCGTGCTACATGCGGCCGCATCGCAGTGACGGAAATTCAGCATGTTTGAATTCGCAACCAGCAAAATCTGGGTTGTTTCTGACCCAGTTCTCGGCCCAGAAAACACAGATTAGAGGCTATAAAGTGGGAGAATGCATCCATTCATAAGGGAGCTCGCTAATTTTTACTTTCCATGATTTAGATTTAGTTTAGAGAGAGATTCTCTCTCTTTAGGATTAGGATTTAGGACTTCTCTCTTTAGGAGTAACTCTCGATCCCAGGTTTTTAATATTCCTTTACTTTAAGCTTCCCTTTTACTTTTATTCATTGCTTTAGTTGCTTGTTTACTTTTATAATTGAATTTAAGAATACTCCCATGTTACAGATTACTATTTTGAATTAATGTTATTTTAGGTATTTCAGTTTAATATCGTTTTCTTTTATTTATGTTACTGTCATTCCCAATCTGAAGGCATTTTTATTTCGATAGATTTATTTTTCCCCCTTTTGGTCTTGGTTAAGAAATCAGTAACTCAGAAGCTATCAAACTCAAACATGCTTGACAATTGTTATCTTTGTTAATTTGAGCTTCAATAATCCCAATCTTTTCTTAGGAAATAAATAGGATTCGAAGATCAATTAATTAATCCTTTGACCTTCCTTTACTTTAGTAAAGGTTAACAAAGCGGAATTAAGATTCAATTATCATCATCTTTGATAAGGATAGCTAGGATAGGACCTCTAATTTCTCATACCTTACCAAAAGCTTATTTACAGTCATTTATTTAATTTACTTGCTATTTAAATTACTTGTTCTTCATTTACTTTATTTGTCATTTAAATCACTTGCTTCTCATCCTTTAAACCCCGATTTACAATCTTTATAGCCAATAATAAGAACATACTTCCCTGCAGTTCCTTGAGAAGACGACCCGAGGTTTGAATACTTCGGTTAACAATTTAAAAAGGGGTTTGTTACTTGTGACAACCAAAACGTTTGTATGAAAGGACTTTTGAAGGTTTAGAAACTATACTTGCAACGAGGATTTATCCGCAAATTTCTAGACCACGCAAAAGTTTCTCTCATCAAAATGGCGCCGTTGCCGAGGAACTGCAATCGTGTGCCTTATTATTGGTTATTGTAAATATTTTTCTTTTTACTTGTTTAGTTGTCTTTCTTTTTCCCCTCTTTATTTCTTTTAGCTACTATGAATTCTCACCCCTTTCGCTTTGAGTTTGGTTCTAATGTTGTTGAAAGGAATGAAAGTTATAACAGGAACATGCATCAAGGTCAGAGCAATCAAAGATGGATGGAGCCAAGAGGATCTGATCAACCCTCTAGGCAACAACACCCTCCAAAATATCATGGACAAAGACCGTTTAACAATGCATACCAAGCAAATAGATATGGTGGACAACCTTGTATTTACCAATAAGCCCCACCCTGTGCTTATAGGCCATCCTCTCAACGCAACTTTATACCACCACACTCATAAGCTCCTTTTCACCATTCACCACCGTATGATCCTCATCTCCCCCAGTTCCAATCCAGTCACTCCCGAACACCACCACTTCCCCTTGTGCCGTATCCAAGTCTATCACCCCGAGAATCAGAAGTTCGCCTCAAGAAAATAGTAAATCAACTTCAAACAACCCTTCATCAACTGGAGCAGGCAGTAAAGCAATTAGCTTCTAGACGTTTGAGCGTTCAAGGACCAACCACTGCCCCATGTGGACAATCTAATGAAGAGCGTAGCATGAAGGAGATACTAGAAACGCCAGTGGACAAGACAGAGAATGAGTTCGTATTAGAACAAGTAGAAGAAGCTGTCATTGTACAAGAAGAAGAGTTAGTTGAAGATCTAGGAGATGCTGAACCTCCATGGGAATCCAGAGCTGAAGAGAAATCCGTCAAGGACATTACAGTTAATGCTAAGGAGGATAGCGCACAATCCCCAAGGCAAATCATTTATGAAGAATCAGACGGAATAATCCAAGAAGCAAATTCTCTTGATGATGATAGTCACAAGTCAAGTTTTCTTAGAGATGAACTTGCATCCGCAAGTGAATTCTCTGAGATCGAAGTATCTTCCCCAAGTGAATACGAAGATGATGCGGAGGTAGATTTCTCTCAACCTCCAATCTATGACTCGAGTGATGAGGAACACATAGAAGACTTTGACCAGGGTGATGATGCGTTTGAAGACCCTTGCAAAGAAGTG
Organism: Arachis ipaensis; assembly: GCF_059453495.1. Classification (NCBI taxonomy): domain Eukaryota; kingdom Viridiplantae; phylum Streptophyta; class Magnoliopsida; order Fabales; family Fabaceae; genus Arachis; species Arachis ipaensis. The sequence goes on from NC_142436.1 coordinate 53,286,997, forward strand.
GAGGAATTTACAGAAGATTACCAGGGAGCAGAACTTACAGAACCACTGGAAACACCTATCCCAAGGCCATTACCACCTAATACAAGCTTCAAGTGGGTACAATCCTTAACCTTTAACTTTACTTTTTCACTTGAATATGGATTGCTTGAAACAGATGGCTAGCTTAGAGCTCTCTGCGGCTTTAAGAGTAAGAGGGAAATGGCTCATGCTCAGAGCTGGTGCACAAGGTTCAATAAGGTTCCACGCTTCAACTTGAAGTGCACGGATTGGTATCATGTTCAATCGAATGGATCTCGGAAAACGTTTGGTCACCATGGTGAGAATCTACTTTCTAAACCACCCGGATGGATAAATATAGATCAAGACGGAGGCGGATTTAGAACCAAAGTTTGGGATCCTGGAAAATATTCTGATATTCATCACCCCGGGAGCCTGAAAATCTGTTTGAAGCTGCTCAGAAGCTTCACATGCCTAGTTTGGGACCCCGGAGGCTATTGGCATTCCAAACATTGGTGGAGATTTCTGGATGAATTTAAACACAAGCCACCATAACAGGAAGCTCATCTAATGTCCAACTTAAGGACTTTAACTAAAAGTGCTAGGTGGGAGACAACCCACCATGGTATGATCGTTCCTTTTGCAATTTTAATTTTATTTAGTTTTGTTTGTTTTTTAATTTTATTTTTATTTTATTGAACCTGGAATCATGCATAGCATTCACATTAAGCATTGCATTCTGCATACTGCATTCTGCAATCTACATAAAAAAAATCGCAGGTATTGGGAGAGAATAATGAACAGAAAGTTACGCATGAGCAGCGCTGGAGGCGTGCCAATGGCACAAATCGTCCCATGCGACCGCGTCATATGGGAATAATGGCCTCCCACGCGACCGCGTGCCCCACGCGGCCGCGTGACCAGGATTTCGACGTCAAACTAGTGCACACCCGAAAGTTGTGCGAGAGTGGTGCTGGATTGGTGTTGAATGCATAATCCTTCCTATGCGGTCGCGTGACCCACGCGACCGCGTCATATCCTTCTAAAGCCCACTCACGCGATCGCATGCCCCACGCGATTGCGTCACTTAAAATTTGGCAATTAATGATTTTGAACAGAGAGTTGTGCGAGTGTGAGGCTACCCTCGCGCCAGTTGCATAAAATGGGTCACGCGACTGCGTGACCGACGCAACCGCGTCAATCAGTTTAAGCACAATTCACGCGACCGCGTGCCCCACGCGGCCGCGTTGCTCGCGCCGCACAACTCATTCAAAATATCTTATATCTTTCTTTTCCAAATCCTTATTTTTTTTCTCTTTTCTTATTTCTTTCTTCTTTCTTTCTTACTTTATCTTTTTAAACTTCTCATCTTTTTTCACTTCCATTCTATTTTACCTAATTTATTTATATACTTTCATTCATTGCATTTTAATTTTGTGCATATTTTTCTTTTCTTTTCTAAAGTTATTATTTTACTATTGGTGTCACTTGTTCATATTCAACTGTTGTGTCTTTTCTGGTATTATTTGGTGCTTAGTGACTTGTTTAATTCTGATTGAGTAATATTATTTAAATCAATGCCAATTTTTTATATCTGTATTACTTTTGCATTGACATGAATTTATATTATCTCTCCTTACCCACACTCCCTCCCTCATTATTGCAAAATTTTTTTGCACTCTTGATCTGCCATGTACTTCTACTATTTTCTCATTTGCATGTTGTAGCTACCATGTAATTGAGACCCTTTTCATTTGGCATTAACCCACCCATACTTCATTTATTTTCTTATCTCTATTACTGGGTTACCTTTCTTCCCTTTTTCTTTCAGGATGGCCACCCGGAAAGGAACCGGAAGACGTTTACATGGGGAGACACAGCAAGTCAATCTGCACAATCTATAGAGAAAGGCATCAGTTGGAACAACCCGTTCACCTGCACATCTCAGCATGCACCGAGGACGGTGCAATCTTTAAGTGTGGGGAGGTCGATACCGATCTCCATGGGTTAGTTATTTCTTGACTCAACACCAAATTTTTTTTATTTTCTTTATTAGTTCATTGTTGCATTGCATAATAGATTACATGTGTAGTTGATTGTTTGCATTTAAGTACTACTTAGTTGAAAAATAATAAGTTTCTTTTTAGGACTCTATTTTTGGAAAATTTCGCTAATTTAAATTGAAAATTTTTATGTTAAAACTTGTTTGAAGTTGTATTTGGAACATAGTTTTTGAGCTAAAGAACACACAACCTGTGAGACTTTGAGCCTAAATATATGGTTACATTATTTAACCATAAATTTTTATTCTTGTGTATTTACTTCTCTATGATTGCAATATTTGCTTTGTTCCATTCTATATGTCCATTATTTAGTGTATTTACATGCTTGTATATGATTGAGGCCATTATTTGTTATTAGCTCACTTATCCCAAATAAACCTACCTTTTACATCACCCTTGTTAGCCACTTTGAACTTTTTAACCCCTTCTATTTTCATAACCACATTACTAGCCTTAAGCAGAAAAATAAAATAAAAATCCCAAGTTAAATCCTTGGTTAGCTTAAGATAGATATTGTGTATAATTTAAGTGTGGGGAATTTTATGGGAACATGGGATGATATGAAAAGTAGGGAATTAAATTGAATAAGTTATTTGAAAATTTGGAAAACATGCTCATATGAAATCAAAATAATTAAATTACCATGTGCATTGAAAAAAAATTATTAAGTAATTAAATAAGGGGATATATAAAAAAAAAAGAGAGAAGAAGAAGAAAAGAAAAAAATGAAAAAAATATATTACCCCAAATGCAAAATAAAAAGAATCAATGCACATGGGACAAAATTCAAAAATAAGTTTGATACATGAGCATGTAATACCAAAGTGGGAAAAATTTGGGTAGTTAGGTAAAGTATTTTAAAATTGTATAAAGTATGTATATGTTAGGTGAGATCTTAGACTAATCAAGGATTCACTTTACTAGCTCACTTAGCCTTATATATACCCTTACCTTTACCTCAGCCCCATTACAACCCTGAAAAGACCTCATGATGTTTGCATTGGTATGCTAAATATTTGTTGATTGGTTAGATGAAGAACAAGGTTTAGAAAGCATGACTAGAGAAGAATAGAGTGAATTACCCTATACACTTGAGAGATTAGAGTGATATACACTACCAGTGAGGGTTCAATGCTTGATTCTATGTTCCCTGCTTTCATGAGCTATCTTCTTACAAGTTTACTTGTCTTTATTTTATATGATTTGAATTAGTGGAATTTGAATTATTTTTGTCTTGGAGAACTTATTTACTTTTAACCAAGTAGGTAGAAATATTTTGCATTCATATATATAGGTTGCATTTCATACATCCTACCATTCCTCTTCATCTTTATAGTTTCTCTTGAGCTTAGCATGAGGACATGCTAGTGTTTAAGTGTGGGGAGGTTGATAAACCACTATTTTATGGTTTATCTTGTGCTCAATTGAGTGGTTTTTATCTACTCTTTACCCACTTATTCATACTATTTGCATGGTTTTACATTTGCCTTCCTAATTATGTGCTTTGATTGAAAATATGCTTCTTTGGACTTATAATTTCTAATATTAATCCTCTCTTATCACCATTAGATACCTGGATATGTGTGTTAAGTGATTTCAGAGATTACAGGGCAGAAATGGCTCAGAGGATAGAAAGGAAGCATGCAAAAACGGAAGGAATACAAGAAGTTGGAGAAAATGCTAAGCTGTCCAGCCTGACCTCTTCGCACTCAAACGGCTATAACTTTAGCTATAGAGGTCCATATGATGCGGTTTCAATTACATTAGAAAGCTAACGTCCGGAGCTTCTATTTGATATATAATATGTCATAGTTTCCCTGACCCTAGGTGACGCGACTGCGTGCTCCATGCGGCCGCGTCGCAGTGACGGAAATCCAGCATGTTTGAATTCGTAACCAGCGAATTCTGGGTTGTTTCTGACCCAGTTCTCGGCCCAGAAAACACAGATTAGAGGCTATAAAGTGGGGGAATGCATCCATTCATAAGGGAGCTCGCTAATTTTTACTTTCCATGATTTAGATTTAGTTTAGAGAGAGATTCTCTCTCTTTAGGATTAGGATTTAAGACTTCTCTCTTTAGGAGTAACTCTCGATCCCAGGTTTTTAATATTCCTTTACTTTAAGCTTCCCTTTTACTTTTATTCATTGCTTTAGTTGCTTGTTTACTTTTATAATTGAATTTATGAATACTCCCATGTTACAGATTACTATTTTGAATTAATGTTATTTTAGGTATTTCAGTTTAATATCGCTTTCTTTTATTTATGTTACTGTCATTCCCAATCTGAAGGCATTTTTATTTCGATAGATTTATTTTTCTCCCTTTTGGTCTTGGTTAAGAAATCAGTAACTCAGGAGCTATCAAACTCAAACATGCTTGACAATTGTTATCTTTGTTAATTTGAGCTTCAATAATCCCAATCTTTTCTTAGGAAATAAATAGGATTCGAAGATCAATTAATTAATCCCTTGACCTTCCTTTACTTTAGTAAAGGTTAACAAAGCGGAATTAAGATTCAATTATCATCATCTTTGATAAAGATAGCTAGGATAGGACCTCTAATTTCTCATACCTTACCAAAAGCTTATTTACAGTCATTTATTTAATTTACTTGCTATTTAAATTACTTGTTCTTCATTTACTTTATTTGTCATTTAAATCACTTGCTTCTCATCCTCTAAACCCCGATTTACAATCTTTATAGCCAATAATAAGAACATACTTTCCTGCAGTTCCTTGAGAAGACGACCCGAGGCAATACTTCGGTTAACAATTTAAAAAGGGGTTTGTTACTTGTGACAACCAAAACATTTGTATGAAAGGACTTTTGAAGGTTTAGAAACTATACTTGCAACGAGGATTTATCCGCAAATTTCTAGACCACGCAAAAGTTCCTCTCATCACATGGTTTCATGTTTCCTTTTTCAAGGTTCCCATGAAACCCATTTTTCATTCAACCTCTTTCCCAAGATGATTGAACACTAACATTAAAGCGAAATTCCTTCTAGCAAATCAAAGAGAAGAAGAAGAATAAAAACAATCAATCCATCAAATAGCAATAGAGCTCTCTTTCCCAATGGAAAGTGTTAGTAATTCATAACTAAAAGATATTTACAAAAGTAAGAAAGAAAAGAAAGGAAGCTGATGGTGAACAGAGAGGGTCCGAAGACTTCCCCAATCCAACATACCTAATTCTATGAAACTAAGGCCTTTAAATAGGCTCTCCTAAATTACAAACTTAAATGAAATTAAAAGCAAATTACAATGAAATAGAAATAAACTATTCTAGATGCTTCTTGTGGCCTTGATTGGTTGACAATTGTAGCTTGAAGGAGAGTTGGAGTGGGCTTGATTCAAGGTTGGAGGCTGCAGGGAGAAGTTGGCGTGTGGTTTCAAGTGCCACTCCCACCTGAATTTTCACTTTGGATTATGACCCACTTTGCACGCTGAATAGATAGAGTTGTTTGGGCCTCAAATTGAATGTCCACCATGAAGTATTATATATGGTTGGAAAGCCCTGGATATTAGCTTTTCAACGCCACTAGAATTATCTCATTTAGATATTTGTAGCTCAAGTTATACCCATTTGGAGGTGGATAGGTCAGTCTGTTAAGTAGCCCGGCGTGCCACGCCCCATATGTTGTGAAACTGCCGTGCCACGTCCAAAACTGGCGTGCCACACCTTCAATGATGCACCAAAATTTCCTCTCTAGCCATTAGAACTGGCGTGCCATGCCCAGAACCTGGCGTGCCACGCCCATTATGAAAATAGGGCTGGCGTGCCACGCCTTCGATATCAAGTGGAAAAATCGTACAATTACATTTGTTTTTTTATGATTATTCACATAATCAATATAAAAAATAATTATTTTTATTAATATAAAATTACTTAATTAAATGTATGTGTAAAATTATTTTACACTAACAATGTATCAAAATTAAATTCTTTATTAATAATACATAAACAATATTTAATATTAGAAAATATAAAATAATTAAATATTATATTTAATTAAAATAAAATTTATTTTTACAAATTGAACTAAAATGTTTCAAATGTGAATAAGATTCGAAGTAAAAAATTATACTCACAGAAATATTATAAATTAAAGTAGAACTTAAATCTTACTCTATATATTCTATCTATTTTCACTTTTTGACAAACCAACTAAAAATGACGGTATATTTTTAAAATAGTTATGTCATGTGTACATTAAAATTAGTTATTAAAGTCAATTATTAATATAAAATATAAATTAAAATATAAATATATATTAAAAATAAATTAAATTATATATGTATTTATATATAAAAATACATTAATAACTAATTTTAGTGACTGATTTTGATGTATAAATAATATTTTTTTAAAAAAATATATTTATATATTTTAAACATATTGACCAATTTTTTCCACCAAAAGAAAAAGAATGGTGTATAGTGTATAAAGGGGCCCATTTGAAATCGCTATCGGCTAGCAAGCATGTGGCACTTTTTAGCCAGGGATCCGACCGTTATGACGCAAATTACGCCGTTGCCATCAACGAATCGGTGGAGAGAGAGAGAAAGAAGGGCCCAAACATTGAGCACCTTCAAATTTAATATACAATCATATCATCATATAAAATTAATAAGGACCAATCGTAATGCTTGTTGGCTTGTTGCTATATAGAAGCGGAGCATTGAAATGCTGCTAGCTAGTTATAGTCTTATACAGTGCCAGCAACGGCTAATCGGCTATTCCCTCAAACCAGAAAGCGGAATATATATATATATATATATATATATATATATATATATATATATATATATATATTTGAGTTATTTAATGCCTACAAGAGAGAAGGAACATACTAGAATACAAAATGAAAAATCAAATACCACAACAAATGTTTTGTTTTATTTTGTGATTTTGATTTTTGAAAGTTATACAATATGAGCAATAAATTTCAACCATGTTACATGAGAAATTAATCACCAATCAACTGATCTTATGGTTATATTTATAATAAAAGAGAAATAAAAGTACAAAAAGATAATAATTATTAATTTTTTGTAGTTTTACAAAAATAATTATTTTTTGCAGTTGATCACCTTGTCTAAACATTATCCAAATCTGCCTTTATTATAGATATAGATTTTATATGTTGATCTTGATAAAAAAAGGTCTACGTATCAATGAACTATTTAAATATTTTCATAATATTAGTAATTTAATAGTATATTTAGTTTAATTGTTAGAACTGAACTAATAATCGAACTGGTTAAAATATTGATTTATTGATTTAATGGTTTAATTAATGAGTTATTGGTTAAACCGACATAATCGATCCTACGTAAATAAAATGTATAAAATAGTCTAAAACTTAAAATTAAAATTTAACATATATATATATATTCACTAATATTTTAAAAACAATCAAGTTTCAACAAGTTATAATCAAGTTACATTCATTCAACTAAAAGAAAGAAAGAAATAAGAAAAAAAAGAAGAAGAAAAAAATGCAGCATTAGAGAAAATATTTTTATGTATTTGCAGCAAATTTGGGTGTAACACGAAGATATTTGGGTGTAACACGAAGATCTTTGATTGTATTATTTAAAAATTTTCGGTGTATGTGTGCTGATAAGTCTCCATAATTCAAAACTTTTTCCTCTTCCTCCTCCTCATTTTCTGCTGCTGCTTCTTTTTTTCATCATCATCACCATCTTCTTCTTCTTCTTTTTTTCTTATTCATCTTTTCCTTTTTATTTTACCTTCTCAAGTTTCTTCTTGTTTTACTCTTTTAACAAGAATAAAAACAAAAAAAAATCAAACAAAGAAAAAAAAACACATAATGCTGCAAAATTACTTGGAAGAGGATGAACTTACATTCATTCAACTAAAAGAAAGAAAGAAATAAGAAAAAACAGAAGAAGAAAAAATGCAGTATTAGAGGAAATATTTTTCTGTATTTGCAGCAAATTTGAGTGTAACACAAAGATATTTGGGTGTAATACGAAGATATTCAAGTGTATTGTGTAATACCCGGTCTAATCGAAATTTAGTAAATAATAAGTTAAATAGGAGCGAATATGGTTGGAAGATTTGGCAATCGGAATTTGATAATTTAAATATGATATTTGGATTCAGTGAATTTTTCCGAGTCGGAAAATATAGTTTTCTGCGTAAAAGTGTGCAGTGGAATTTTGATCGGCAGTACCGGCTGAGATCTGTCTGGTACTACAACTGAGGAAATTGATTATGGGTAAATAAGATTAAGAAATGAGGAATTATAATTAGGGAAGGTAGAAATATTTAAAGTGCGATTTAGAGCGCTAATCTTAAAGGTTTTGGCCCAAAATTGGGCCAATGGGCAAAAATAAGTGAACCGGGCCTAAGTGGGCCCAAGACCCAACATATATAAACATTAGTTGTGAGCATTTCAGCTCATTTTACCCTAAAAAGAAGGGTTGGGGCGCTGATTTGAGAAGAGAGAAGAGAAGAGAGAAAACCTAACTCTCTTTGATCTTCAAACCACCATAACTTGAGCTACGGAGCTCCGATTGACGAGCTGTTTGCGGCCACGCATTTCTCTTCTCATCCTCTACAATTCTATCTAAGTTTGGTGGTGAGTATTTCATTCATCTCTGCCCAGTTTTCGAAATTCCCCACTGTTACACGTTTTTGGGTAGTTAGTGTTGAAATCTTGTGATTTTGGGTGTTTAGGGATACTCCAACATAGATTCTAAGTGGGTTCTATCCCTACTTCATATGGGCTGAGGTAAGAAGTGCTCAAACCCTTGTGATTTGTCATTTTTATGAGCCCTAGGTTGATGTATGTATGTGACATTGGTTATGTTAGTGTATTTGGTGATGTTGGTGCACAATTGGGAGATTGGTATTGCTTGAGGAGCTTTGGTAAGGCTTGGAGCTAAGGTTGGTGAAGAATTCCAAAGAAGAGGCTCAATTGGTTTGGCTACAAGAGGTACGGTTTAAGTTTCATTTAAATACCGTGTGTTGTGATGAGAATTCCTAGGCTAGATGCCCCTAGGATTAAGTTTGGATTGTGTAAATGGTTGGTGCTAATATGCATAGTTGATATGTAATGTGAATTAATGATTGGGTTGAGAATTGTGTGACCTTGTATGCTTGGTGTATTGAGAATTTGATGTACTGGGTAATGAGTATTGATTTGTGGTTTATGCATTTAAATTGTGAAAATTGGGCCGGAGGCCGTAAATTTTGGGCCGGAGGCCGGAAAGAGGTAAGAAAGGTAAGTCGATGTGTGCATTGTATGATGGCGCAAGTGATTGGATGAATTTCAGATAATGAATATATGAATGATTAGGTTGGTTATTGAATAATAAGGTTTGAGAAGTTGAAGTGTAGAATTTGGTAATTTTGGGTGAAATTATGTAGACGAGGTATGTTTGGTTCGGTTGAGATATATTATGTGATCATATATGTGATTATGATTATTGATGCCTTGATGGTATGATGATGCATTAGAGATATGTATGTTGTGATATATGCTTGGGGAATGATTAAGGTTGATTTGTGGGTGAAATCACGTGATAGTGAGTATGATATTGATTACGTATAATGATGGTTGATTGGAAATGGTATTATTGGAAATTGGGATGAGGAAGGATGTATGACATGATATTGTGTTTGTCCTTTAGCCATTTGATTGAGAAGTGTTAAAATGGTTAGATGTGGTTTTGGGAATTTTTGGTAAAGTGTCAATGTGTGAGTTGAGGATGTCTTGATGTGGATTTTGGTACATTTTGATTGATTTCAAAAAGGGTTGAAATTGGCATGTTTTGGTTGATTTTGAAAAGAGTTGAAAATGGCTTGTTTTGAAAATGGCACCTAGTGGTTTTGTATAAAAACATGGTTTTTGGGCATACTTTGACGGGACATAACTTGGACTACGGATCTCTGTTTTGTGCCAAATCTGTTTAGAAATGAAATTGGATCCGGGATGTCCATGCCGTTTGAAGAACGGGTGAAAAATGATTTAAAATGAGAAAGTTATGTCCGTCGGAAGATTGGGGGTTGAATCTGTAAATTCTGCAGCTTTTAACTTAGAAAATTTTTAGCAGAATGACCCTCCACGCGTAGGCGCACTTGGCGCGTACGCGTCGTTCTTCAAGAAGGCACTATCCACGCGTGCACGTGGTGTGCACGGGCGCGTCGATGCGCTGCACCAAATGCCCAGCTATTTTCCCGAGAGTTGTGCCAGAGTTGTGCCAGTTTTGTGCCTGGGACGCAAGAGCACCCACGCGTACGCGTGGCTGACGCTTGCGCGTCGTTTGGCTATTTTTCAACCTGCGCGTCCGCGCGTATGACGCTTGCGCGTTGATGAGTTTTGTGGCCATCCACGCGTGCGTGTGGAGTGCGCGTACGCGTGGCCCTGTTTTCATGCCAAAGTTGATTTTTGAGTTTTAAAAGCCAAATCTCATACTTCTAAGCCTCCGATCTCACCTCTTATGTATTAAATCATTCTGATATGCCTAGCAATGAGCTAGGGGATGTGGTAACTTGCGAGTGAAGCAAGGGGAAAAGTTATGATCAATAATGATCAAAGATGATTATATGAGATATGGAGGATGATGGTGGAAGTACCGTGTATGCCATGAGCCGGAGGGCTATAATTATTGATAAATGGCCCGTTCTTGATTGGACCATGATCCGGATGGCTGAGTTATTGCCGGGTTACGGCAAAGCCATTATTGTTTATGGTTGAGTATAAATGCATATATGATTAATGAATGAATATGTTAAATGGATAATAATGAAAAAATATTGAAATGTGATGTGCGACCTCGGGTAGTAGGCAGTGGCGTTGTCCACTTGCTCCGGGTATGAGACGGGAAAGGAGGATTATGATAAACGAGTTTAATCGTGGGGTTTTGAACAAATATGTATTTGTGATACCTGGGTAGTAGCAAGGGTCGTGGTTCGTCCCGCTTGCTCCGGGTCATTGTCTGAGGATTGATAATAATGAAGGGTTATTATGAATAAATGTTTATTTATGATACTTGGGTAGTAGCAAGGGTTGTGGTTCGTCCCACTTGCTCCAAGTTAATGTTTGAGATTTGGTAACAATGAATGTTGATAATATGAATTGAGATTGAATGAATATATGTTTGAGATGCCTGGGCAGTAGCAAGGGTTGTGGTTCGTCCCACTTGCTCCGGGCCAATGCTTGAGATACCTGGGTAGTAGCAAGGGTTGTGGTTCGTCCCACTTGCTCCAGGTCAGAAATTGCGATGCTTGGGTAGTAGCGGCAGTAGTGGTGAATCCACTCGCTCCAGGTTGAGCTTTTAGACACCCGCCTGGGTAGTAGCCGCAGTAGTGATTATTTCACTGGCTCTGGGTTGAGCGGGCAGTAGCAAGGGGGTTGTAGCTCAAACCTACTTGCTCCGCAAGGGGTGTTTCTGTCCAATGGTTAGCTACCAGGACATGTCGGGTTGGCTTTATAACCGACAGATGATATCATCAGCCATAGGGCAGGCATTCATCATTTGCATATGTTTGAATTGTTTGGGTTTGCCATTTGTCTTGGATTTCTACATCATATATGCCATGTTACCTGACTATATGCTACTTGTTCTACTTGTATCATGTTTGTGTATTACCTGCCTGTATTGCTTGTGTTTGTACAACTGAGAGGCCCCTCATGCTGGTGTCGGTGGGTGTGAGGGCTGTTCTTGATGGGATAAATTGATGATGTGATTGCATGATGATGTATTGATATAGAACTGCTGAGGCAGAACAACTGGTGATGGTTTTGCTTATGATTCTGAGTCTGATTCGTGGAAGAGTCAGCGAGTTGGGAAACATGTGAAACATGAATTAAATTTAGCACTCCCTTATGACAGTTGCCTATTCATGGATTAGCGAGAACCTAGGATGAATAATTGGTGAAGAAGTTTAGGATGCTTAGTAAGTTTTTGTTGCAGTACATTGAATTTATTTGGCACTTTTACCGTACTGGGAACCCATGGGCCCGGGGTTCTCATTCCGTATATATCTCTTATTTTTCAGATACAGGTCCAGATGCTCAGAAGTGAGTTGTGGGTCGCCTGAGAGACGGCGAAGATCTTTATTTCCTCTACTTTGTGTTTTGATTAGAATCTCTCCACCTTTGTTTTGGAAAGTTTATATTATGTATTGAACTCTTTGAATTTGCCTATAGAGGCTCTCATGTTTCCTTCGGGAGAGATTAGGATATACTGTTGTCAACTAATTTCATAATATACTCTAGCCGACCTAAACTTTGCGGGTTGCGACTAGTAGCTATTTACTTATGTTATATATATCTATCTGTTATCTATCTCTTAATCTCCTCTACGCCTTGTCCGTATATCGTTTTCGGCTTCACGGTTTATCTTTTGTTGTCGAAACGTGAGAGATACGTCTTCGCGATTTTATTTCTACTCTTTTCAGGCTTCTCGATTAATACTCCTTTCGAAATTACCTATATTTATTTATTAAAATTCCACCTGAGAGTCGTACCACCGTAATATCATTGACTTATGACTCGAGCATAAGGATTTGAATATTAGGGTGTTACATTATGGTATCAGAGTAGTTCGTCCTCGTGAGCTTGAGGGATGGAACTGCTTATGCTTCAATGCATACTCTGAGTCTGTGCCTGTGCTAGTTAGGGTATCTAATCGATACATCTAGCATGAAGTCCATGAGTGTACCTTTGGTACTTTGAAGCACTATACTTCCGATATTGAGACTGATCAACTTGATATCGATTGTTTGGTGTGTATAGGAACCAGATGGCACCTCGTGGACCCGGTCGGGGACGTGAAAGAGATCGTACTAATACGCAGGAACCGGAAATCAACCCGAATAACCCGGTAAACCTTATGGCGGCGTTGGAGAATATGGCTGCTGCTATGCAGGCCACTACGGAGGCTCTTGGGCAACAGATGAACAATAATGGCAATGGCGGAAGGGAAGCTCAGGGCCCGATGACACTGGCAACCTTCTTAAAGGTTAATCCACCTAAGTTCAAGGGAACCACCAATCCGACTGAAGCTGATACTTGGTTTCAGGCCATGGAGCGAGCACTGCAAGCGCAGTTGGTGCCTGAAGAGCAGCGTGTTGAATTCGCTACCTATCTACTCACGGGGGAAGCATCGCATTGGTGGCAAGGGGCTCGACGTCTCCTGCAACAGGGGAATGATCATATCACTTGGGATGCTTTCCAGGTGGAATTCTATAAGAAGTACTTTCCGAATTCCGCCAGGACAGCCAAGGAATTGGAGTTACTGCAGCTAAAGCAAGGTGCTATGTCCATATCTGAGTATACAGACAAATTTGAGGAGCTATTCAGGTTTTCCCGCATGTGTCAAGGAGCTCCGGGAGACTTCGAGGAATGGAAATGCATTAAGTATGAAGGAGGGCTCCGGAGCGACATCTTAAGTTCAGTGGGACCAATGGAGATCCGAACTTTTTCAGAGTTAGTGAATAAGAGCAGAATTGCTGAAGAGTGTGTGAAAAGGAGGGTTGCAGAGAAGGGAAGTCATAGAGAGCACAACCAAGGATTCACACCAAGGGGTCGAGAGTTTAAGGAGAGAGGATACGTACAACACTTTCCCCTAGGGCAGAATAACTTTGCGACGAGTAAGGAGTCCCAAAGGAATGGTAAGGGAAAACGGGCAGCGGCTGCTTCTGATGTTTCAAGCTGTCAGAGATGTGGAACTCATCACCCAAATAGGCCGTGCCGATTGGGGTTAGGTGTATGTTACAAGTGCGGGTTACCAGGGCATGTATCAAGAAATTGCCAACAAGGAGAGAGTCAGGATGCGGGCCGATTGCGACAGTAAGATTGAGGTAATTGCCTTAATACAAATGGATAAATGCCTGTGATGTAAATGACTTTCTGTTGAGAATGATGTGTTGTGTTTGTTATGTAGTTGGTTGATTTCGGGATTTTTGGTGAAATGGATTGAACTCGTGACTTTTAGTTCCTTTGATTTAAATAGATAAAGGATGGTCCTAAATGATGGATTTGGAAACGTTAATTCGAATTGTCGGTCAAGTTAAGTGGTGGTTTAGTACTTGAGGAAATAAGTGATGGAACTAATACTTGACGAGAAATCAAGGTGGCATAGCGGAAGCTTGCTAAAGCGTTAGCATAGTATGGTAATAATAAGGAAAAGTAGAGCATGATTGGAAATGCTTTATGCTTTGAGTACTTAAAAGTTTAGTGAGCTTATGCAGATAATGATTCTAGGTAATTGGAATTAATTGCGGCTGTGAGCCTTGATGGTTCTGAAACGGATGAGGAAATTATCATTGATGCATAATTGGATTTAGATGATGAGAGAGTGCGAGTTGTCGTGTTTGAGAGATGAGTACCATGATGTTTGGTCATAGTGACCTTGGAATTAGATTGAGATTTATAATGATTGGTTTTGAAAGACGAATGTGAAAGCCACTAAATTGAAATACAGATGCAGTACTGAGATTGGTTTGAGGGAGCCCGTGACGGGTGGTAAACTCCAATTTTCGGGGAGGTACTGTTGAAAATTTTTCTCCAAAAAATTTGAAAGAGTGCTGGTTATGGTTTTGAGGATAATTTTTTTTATATGAGAAACTTTAACGAAAGATATGTGTCTCGAATGCTTTTATAGATTATTAAAGGAAAGCGGATTCTCATGATTTTTGTTAAATTGTTATTTCGAACTCATTTGCTTTCTAGAAATGAAAGGGGTTTTTGATTGATGAGTCAGAGACTTTATAACAGCAAGTCATGTAGAAATTCGAAGGTTTGAGAATAAGAAAGTAAGTTTGGAGGTTATGCTTGGAGTTGAGCTGTGATTAGTAGTAATTGGCTTGGCAGAGGGAGAGGATAGTGATGGATGGAATTTTCGAGGGCGAAAATTTCTGTTAAGGGGGTAGAATGTAATACCCGGTCTAATCGAAATTTAGTAAATAATAAGTTAAATAGGAGCGAATATGGTTGGAAGATTTGGCAATCGGAATTTGATAATTTAAATATGATATTTGGATTCAGTGAATTTTTCCGAGTCGGAAAATATAGTTTTCTGCGTAAAAGTGCGCAGTGGAATTTTGATCGGCAGTACCGGCTGAGATCTGTCTGGTACTACAACTGAGAAAATTGATTATGGGTAAATAAGATTAAGAAATGAGGAATTATAATTAGGGAAGGTAGAAATATTTAAAGTGCGATTTAGAGCGCTAATCTTAAAGGTTTTGGCCCAAAATTGGGCCAATGGGCAAAAATAAGTGAACCGGGCCTAAGTGGGCCCAAGACCCAACATATATAAACATTAGTTGTGAGCATTTCAGCTCATTTTACCCTAAAAAGAAGGGTTGGGGCGCTGATTTGAGAAGAGAGAAGAGAAGAGAGAAAACCTAACTCTCTTTGATCTTCAAACCACCATAACTTGAGCTACGGAGCTCCGATTGACGAGCCGTTTGCGGCCACGCATTGCTCTTCTCATCCTCTACAATTATATCTAAGTTTGGTGGTGAGTATTTCATTCATCTCTGCCCAGTTTTCGAAATTCCCCACTGTTACACGTTTTTGGGTAGTTAGTATTGAAATCTTGTGATTTTGGGTGTTTAGGGATACTCCAACATGGATTCTAAGTGGGTTCTATCCCTACTTCATATGGGCTGAGGTAAGAAGTGCTCAAACCCTTGTGATTTGTCATTTTTATGAGCCCTAGGTTGATGTATGTATGTGACATTGGTTATGTTAGTGTATTTGGTGATGTTGGTGCACAATTGGGAGATTGGTATTGCTTGAGGAGCTTTGGTAAGGCTTGGAGCTAAGGTTGGTGAAGAATTCCAAAGAAGAGGCTCAATTGGTTTGGCTACAAGAGGTACGGTTTAAGTTTCATTTAAATACTGTGTGTTGTGATGAGAATT
Organism: Arachis ipaensis; assembly: GCF_059453495.1. NCBI lineage: Eukaryota > Viridiplantae > Streptophyta > Magnoliopsida > Fabales > Fabaceae > Arachis > Arachis ipaensis. Next base: position 53,302,966 of record NC_142436.1, read on the forward strand.
CCTAGGCTAGATGCCCCTAGGATTAAGTTTGGATTGTGTAAATGGTTGGTGCTAATATGCATAGTTGATATGTAATGTGAATTAATGATTGGGTTGAGAATTGTGTGACCTTGTATGCTTGGTGTATTGAGAATTTGATGTACTGGGTAATGAGTATTGATTTGTGGTTTATGCATTTAAATTGTGAAAATTGGGCCGGAGGCCGTGAATTTTGGGCCGGAGGCCGGAAAGAGGTAAGAAAGGTAAGTCGATGTGTGCATTGTATGATGGCACAAGTGATTGGATGAATTTCAGATAATGAATATATGAATGATTAGGTTGGTTATTGAATAATAAGGTTTGAGAAGTTGAAGTGTAGAATTTGGTAATTTTGGGTGAAATTATGTAGACGAGGTATGTTTGGTTCGGTTGAGATATATTATGTGATCATATATGTGATTATGATTATTGATGCCTTGATGGTATGATGATGCATTAGAGATATGTATGTTGTGATATATGCTTGGGGAATGATTAAGGTTGATTTGTGGGTGAAATCATGTGATAGTGAGTATGATATTGATTACGTATAATGATGGTTGATTGGAAATGGTATTATTGGAAATTGGGATGAGGAAGGATGTATGACATGATATTGTGTTTGTCCTTTAGCCATTTGATTGAGAAGTGTTAAAATGGTTAGATGTGGTTTTGGGAATTTTTGGTAAAGTGTCAATGTGTGAGTTGAGGATGGCTTGATGTGGATTTTAGTACATTTTGATTGATTTCAAAAAGGGTTGAAATTGGCATGTTTTGGTTGATTTTGAAAAGAGTTGAAAATGGCTTGTTTTGAAAATGGCACCTAGTGGTTTTGTATAAAAACATGGTTTTTGGGCATACTTTGACGGGACATAACTTGGACTACGGATCTCTGTTTTGTGCCAAATCTGTTTAGAAATGAAATTGGATCCGGGATGTCCATGCCGTTTGAAGAACGGGTGAAAAATGATTTAAAATGAGAAAGTTATGTCCGTCGGAAGATTGGGGGTTGAATCTGTAAATTCTGCAGCTTTTAACTTAGAAAATTTTTAGCAGAATGACCCTCCACGCGTAGGCGCACTTGGCGCGTACGCGTCGTTCTTCAAGAAGGCACTATCCACGCGTGCACGTGGTGTGCACGGGCGCGTCGATGCGCTGCACCAAATGCCCAGCTATTTTCCCGAGAGTTGTGCCAGAGTTGTGCCAGTTTTGTGCCTGGGACGCAAGAGCACCCACGCGTACGCGTGGCTGACGCTTGCGCGTCGTTTGGCTATTTTTCAACCTGCGCGTCCGCGCGTATGACGCTTGCGCGTTGATGAGTTTCGTGGCCATCCACGCGTGCGTGTGGAGTGCGCGTACGCGTGGCCCTGTTTTCATGCCAAAGTTGATTTTTGAGTTTTAAAAGCCAAATCTCATACTTCTAAGCCTCCGATCTCACCTCTTATGTATTAAATCATTCTGATATGCCTAGCAATGAGCTAGGGGATGTGGTAACTTGCGAGTGAAGCAAGGGGAAAAGTTATGATCAATGATGATCAAAGATGATTATATGAGATATGGAGGATGACGGTGGAAGTACCGTGTATGCCATGAGCCGGAGGGCTATAATTATTGATAAATGGCCCGTTCTTGATTGGACCATGATCCGGATGGCTGAGTTATTGCCGGGTTACGGCAAAGCCATTATTGTTTATGGCTGAGTATAAATGCATATATGATTAATGAATGAATATGTTAAATGGATAATAATGAAAAAATATTGAAATGTGATGTGCGACCCCGGGTAGTAGGCAGTGGCGTTGTCCACTTGCTCCGGGTATGAGACGGGAAAGGAGGATTATGATAAACGAGTTTAATCGTGGGGTTTTGAACAAATGTGTATTTGTGATACCTGGGTAGTAGCAAGGGTCGTGGTTCGTCCCGCTTGCTCCGGGTCATTGTCTGAGGATTGATAATAATGAAGGGTGATTATGAATAAATGTTTATTTGTGATACTTGGGTAGTAGCAAGGGTTGTGGTTCGTCCCACTTGCTCCAAGTTAATGTTTGAGATTTGGTAACAATGAATGTTGATAATATGAATTGAGATTGAATGAATATATGTTTGAGATGCCTGGGCAGTAGCAAGGGTTGTGGTTCGTCCCACTTGCTCCGGGCCAATGCTTGAGATACCTGGGTAGTAGCAAGGGTTGTGGTTCGTCCCACTTGCTCCAGGTCAGAGATTGCGACGCCTGGGTAGTAGCGGCAGTAGTGGTGAATCCACTTGCTCCAGGTTGAGCTTTTAGACACCCGCCTGGGTAGTAGCCGCAGTAGTGATTATTTCACTGGCTCTGGGTTGAGCGGGCAGTAGCAAGGGGGTTGTAGCTCAAACCTACTTGCTCCGCAAGGGGTGTTTCTGTCCAATGGTTAGCTACCAGGACATGTCGGGTTGGCTTTATAACCGACAGATGATATCATCAGCCATAGGGCAGGCATTCATCATTTGCATATGTTTGAATTGTTTGGGTTTGCCATTTGTCTTGGATTTCTACATCATATATGCCATGTTACCTGACTATATGCTACTTGTTCTACTTGTATCATGTTTGTGTATTACCTGCCTGTATTGCTTGTGTTTGTACAACTGAGAGGCCCCTCATGCTGGTGTCGGTGGGTGTGAGGGCTGTTCTTGATGGGATGAATTGATGATGTGATTGCATGATGATGTATTGATATAGAACTGCTGAGGCAGAACAACTGGTGATGGTTTTGCTTATGATTCTGAGTCTGATTCGTGGAAGAGTCAGCGAGTTGGGAAACATGTGAAACATGAATTAAATTTAGCACTCCCTTATGACAGTTGCCTATTCATGGATTAGCGAGAACCTAGGATGAATAATTGGTGAAGAAGTTTAGGATGCTTAGTGAGTTTTTGTTGCAGTACATTGAATTTATTTGGCACTTTTACCGTACTGGGAACCCATGGGCCCGGGGTTCTCATTCCGTATATATCTCTTATTTTTCAGATACAGGTCCAGATGCTCAGAAGTGAGTTGTGGGTCGCCTGAGAGACGGCGAAGATCTTTATTTCCTCTACTTTGTGTTTTGATTAGAATCTCTCCACCTTTGTTTTGGAAAGTTTATATTATGTATTGAACTCTTTGAATTTGCCTATAGAGGCTCTCATGTTTCCTTCGGGAGAGATTAGGATATACTGTTGTCAACTAATTTCATAATATACTCTAGCCGACCTAAACTTTGCGGGTTGCGACTAGTAGCTATTTACTTATGTTATATATATCTATCTGTTATCTATCTCTTAATCTCCTCTACGCCTTGTCCGTATATCGTTTTCGGCTTCACGGTTTATCTTTTGTTGTCGAAACATGAGAGATACGTCTTCGCGATTTTATTTCTACTCTTTTCAGGCTTCTCGATTAATACTCCTTTCGAAATTACCTATATTTATTTATTAAAAATCCACCTGAGAGTCGTACCACCGTAATATCATTGACTTATGACTCGAGCATAAGGATTTGAATATTAGGGTGTTACATATTGTTTAAGAATTTTCGGTGTATGTGTGCTGATAAGTTCTGTATAATTCAAAACTCTTTCTCCTCCTCCTTCTCATCTTCTTATTTCATATTCTCATAATTCTTTTAGGGAGGAAAAAATCAAACAAAGAAGAAAAAAATACATAATATTGCAAAATCAATAGAAAGAGGAGGAGGGAAAAAATACAGCAACAACAATAGTAATAAAAAAACGACGATGAAGATAAAACACACAAAGAAATAGGAGGAGAAATGCAAAGAAAAAAGAGAGGAGGAGGAGGAGGAGGAGGATGATGAAGAACAAAGAGGAACAACGTAATATCACGGGCGCATTATGTAAGTGACTTGTATGTTGTATGATTTGTATGCCAAAAAAGCTTGTATGTATAAGAGTACTCAAACATATCTATTCTCTATTTACAAAGGTTAAAGTTTCGTTTATAATTTAATTTAGTAAAAAAATTACTTATCTTCATGATAAAGAAATCACATATTTATTTTCTTTCGTACTGAGTTTTATCATTTAAGTGATTTTATTTGTTAAAATTAGATTGCTTTTATAGTACGGTATTTTGATTTTGATATAAATAGGTACAATATCATAGTTTTTTTAAATAATATTATTCAAAAAATATAAATTTTTTTATACAATTATCTAATTATATCTATTTTTTGAATGATATTTTTGTATAATAAATATAAAAAATAACAAAAATATTATTTATACATTAAAATTAGCTATCATGTACATATATATTTTTATACATATACAAATACATCGTACCTCGATTACTTAAAAAATTTTGTTATGTGCAATAAAACTCCCAACACACCCACATCTTTCCCTCGTCAAAAACCCAGGTCTTCAATCACATCTCTGTGGACTTTTTTCTCTGTGTGCGCGCTTCTTTCTCTGTCCTAACTGTTTCTTGCAGTACTTCTTTCTCTGTGCTATGTATTTTTTCTCTTCTTAGCGCTTGACTTTAATGGTTTGTTCTCTTTTTTCTCCATTTATCAATATATTTAATTCATTCTGATTTAATTATCATTATATTATTAATGCATTAATTTCATTCCATCGTAATTCTTTTTATTCTAGGGTTTTAATTTTTTATCGTGCAATTTGCAGCTTGATGCGTGAGCATCTTATACTTTTTTTTTAGTTATTTCATACTGTTTTTAGTTAGATTTTAATAAGTTTTATTATATTTTAGTGCAAAATTCACCTTTGGATGCTACTTTGAGTTTTTCTTGTGTTTTTATGGTTTTAGGTGAAATTCGAAGTAGTTTGGAGAAGCCTAGAGCAAGAAACGAAAAAAGCTGTCAGCTCCCCCTTGGGCGCTGAGCTCCCCCTTGGGCGCTGAACGCCCAACCTGACGTTCAACACCAGCAAGGGGCTAGAGTCAAAAGCGCACACTCCCTTCTAGGCGTTCAACACCCAATCCTGGCGTTGAACGCTAGCTTGCTATCCGAGCCACTCACCTATTGAGCCTCCAAGTGGATTTAGCACCTCTTAACCTTATCTTATTTTATCTTTGTAATTTTTAATTTAAAATAATATCTTTTAAGTTTAGCATTTATTTAGTATTTAAGGAGGAGATCACTTAAGTTTAAGATATCTTCTTCCTTCCACACCTTTTAGAACTCTGTTTTTTTTTTGTAAGGTTATGAGTAACTAAACCTCCCGGTTAAGGTTAGGAGCTCTGTTTATTTCTATGGGTTAAGATTATTATTCTTCTATTTTAATTTATATCTGATTCAATTATAAGGTGTTGTTTTCGTTCTTAATCTTACGAATCTGGGTGGAACGAGAGTATGACCCTTATTCTACATGAGCTCTTGTGATTCTCGAGAGAGTTATCTCGCTTGAGCTACAACTTGAAAACACTGCTCCTAAACTGTGAATTACCTGAATTAATTAGGATATGTGACATAAAATCCTGTTAGCTTTGGGTAATTGAGGTTTTTGTGATGCTAAACTAATTTTCTGAACTTCACCCTGACGAGAAGACTTTTGTGTGGTTTAGAATTCACAAATGAATCTTCGTTGCAAGTATAGTTTTTAAACCAACAATAATCCTTTCATACAAAAATTTGTTTGTCACAAGTAACAAACCTCTAAAATCTATAAACTGAAGTATTAAACCTCAGGTCATTCTCCCTAGGAATTACAACCAAGTGTTCTTGTTATTGGTTATGAGTTATATTTGGGGTTTTGGATAAGAAACATGAAAAGTAAATGGAAATGAAATTCAAATAACAACTAAAGAGGTCTTGGCAAGGTTTGGTGGTCAAGGATCTCTATCCTAATCACTAACCACAACATGAGAATTAGCAAGGACCAACCCCACTAAGTTAACCCCTAACTAATAGTAGAGGAAAGTCAAGTGAGCTATGTCAATCCAAGTCCATAAGTCCTAGTTCTCCACCAATTCAATTAGTGAGATCTAGAGTTAATGGCTCCCAATCGTCAATCACTTGGACATTAGTAACTCAAGAGTTTCTAAGTTACCTTCCCAAGCCAAGAGCATAAAATTCTACTCTAAAATCCAACTAAGCATTTTATCAAACACTTAGAAGGCATAAAAGAAAAGCATAGTAAAATTGCACGGAATGTAAATCTACACTAAAATCCAACCAAACATTTTATCAAACACTTGGAAGGCATAAAAGGAAAACATAGTAAAATAGCAAGGAAACTAAATCTACACTACTCAATTGCAAGGAATTAAGCAACAACAAATCAAATCAACAATAAAGGAACATGAATCATAAATTGCATTGAAAGAGAGATAGAAGAACAAAAGCGTATCAACATAAAAGTAAAGGATTACAAGAATTAAATGCAAAAAATAGAGAGAAGAAAGGTAGAAGAAGAAGAATTGTAAAAGAAAAAGTAAATCAAAGTATGAAATTAACCTAGATCTAGGAATTCCTAATCTAGATCTAACTTACTCCTAATTCTAGAGAGAAGAGAGAGCTTCTCTCTCTAGAAACTAACTAAAAGCATGTGAAAACTAAAATAAAACTAAACTAATGACTAGATGTCACATCCCCCTTCAATTCTTGGGTCAAATAGCATCAAAAATGAGTTGGATTGGGCCCACAAGGCTTTAGAATTCGCTGGCCACGTATTGCTTTAAGTGGATCATATGGTAGCAACGATGCGTGCACGTATAGTATGCATACGCATCACCATACGTGTAGAAAATATGGCAAATCTTATATCGTTTCGAAGCTCCGGATGTTAGCTTTCCAACTCAACTGGAACCGCATCATTTGGACCTTTATAGCTCAAGTTATGGTCAATTAAGTGCGAAGAGGTCGACTTGACAGCTTTTGCGATTCCTTCATTTCTTCATGAGTTCTCCATTTTTACATGCTTTTCCTTCATTCCCTTGATCCAATCTTTGCCTCATAAATATGAAATCACTTAACAAACATATCAAGGCATCTAATGGGATCAAAGGTAAATCAAGATTAAACAATTAAGGGCCTAAAAAGCATGTTTTCACACTTAAGCACAAATTAGGAGACAATCAAGAAACCATGCTATTTCATTGGATAAATGTGGGAAAAGATGATAAAATTCCCCCTAAAATCAATATAAGATAAACCCTAAATATGGGGTTTATCACACCCTCTAATTTGAACGAATTGACCTTGTTTGTGGCGTTTTAGTAGGATTAGAGGAAGATTAAATCGCTAAGAGATTAGGGTTTAATCACTTATGGTTTGCCACAGAATGAATCACCCATTGTTAAAATAGTTGGTAAGAAGTCTTAATCCGGAAAGATAAACATCTCCGAGATCTTAACTATTTTCTCATCATTGTTTTACTCTAATTTTGTTTATTTGCTTTATTTACTTGCTTTTTACTACTTATGCATTTTACACCAACAATCATCTTTTACTGTTTGCCTGACTATGTCCAACAAAATAACTATTGCTTGCTCAATCCAACAATTTTCATGAGATCGACCCTCACTCATCTGAGGTATTACTTAAACGACCCGGTGTACTTGCCGGTAAAGTTGTGCGAGTTCTAATTTCGCACACCACAGCTAAAATTCAAAAATTTTTGTTGTTCTTGCAATTAAAAATCAGAATCCTATGAAATCATCAAGTTCTAATACTGAGGTTATGACTAAAATTAATATGCACGTTGTCTAATTGTCTTTTTATCTCTATTGGTCTCCTTCTTTTTCATATTATTAGCAGAAATTTTTTATTTAAATTAAATAATTATATTATTTACAAAAATTTGTAAAGCACACAATATTTACTGATTTAGGTAATGTATCACATTTCGATATTATGATCCGAGGGAAATTAAAAGCATATCCCAGTAACTGAGCATTTGAGATATGACACAACACGATCTTAATGTATTTTGGGTGTATCTGTGATACGAAACAAAATGAGAAACAAATATTGAGTACCCGGAATATGTGTATATTAAAAAATGTGGTCACAATACTTGAGATATATGAAAACGTCTATATATAATGGTTCCAGTCAAAATCTTCACTCATTTGCGGAATTTTTTATAATTTAATAATTTTTTAATACCTTTAATTCAAGTACTTGAAGTATAGATAGTCTCCGACAATATGTGCACGATGAGACAACAATCGATTAAATGCGACATAGCACGTAGCTAGAGTATTGGATTTTGAGGTTAGTTTTTGTTTTTGTCTCTTTTATTTTGAGTAATTAATTAGTTTACATATTTAGCCTTTATTAAGTAGTTAATTGTTAGGTATTTTGAGTTAGTTAATTAGAAATTTTATTAAAATACTTACTTAGTTTATCTAACATGTTAGGATAATTAGATATAAGTAGTTAGAATACGTGTTAAAATATCTAAATATTTTTTATTTAAATTAAATAAATATATTATTTCAATGAAATACATCTCAGATTATATTTTTTTTTCTTTATTTAATCATTGGATTGAGATAATCTAAAAGACGTTAATTAGGTTAGAATAGTTGAACATAAATAATTAACTTTTTAAAACTTACAAGAACTTTTTTTATTTAATATTTAGGATATTACTAATAAATATTAATGTTGTTATATGAATATATTATTCATGAAATGGAATATTTTATTAACAAAATTATTTATGTACTAGATTTAGAATATTTAATTACAATAAATATTAGAGATATCTATGGATTAGATAAGATTAATTTGTGAGACTAAATATTGCTACTTTTGTAGAGATTTCGGTTGCTATTGTCATACCGTGTTACCTTGTCCATCACCCCACCCGACGTCCTATTATCTTACATTAGGGAGGCTGGATTTGGACATGCAGTAGAACTAAGAAATTTTATGTTTGACAATGCCTTATTATTTGCATTTGTGGAGCGGTGGAGGCTCGAGACCCACAATTTTTACCTTCCGTGGGCTGACGTTAGAAATATGCTCCAAGATGTTGCTTACCATCTTGGTATGCGCACTGACAGTGAGCTAATTGAGGGTTGTACTAGAGACTTCCAACAGCACCCCACATGGGAGTAGGTTGAGGATTTGCTTGGCGACAAGCCGCCACCACAACCAGAGGATAGGAAGCAGGTAATTGGTTTGAGGATGACCTGGCGGAGGAACATGGTTTCACACATTCTACCCAGGGCAGATCCGAATACTCTCCATAAGTATTCCAGGTGTTACTTGATGATGCTTAACGGAGGAATTTTATTCACGGACAAGTCAGCGATACTAGTCCCTTTCAGATAGCTACCGTTGTTGGAAGGTTTAGATAATTGCAGGTGGTTGTCTTGGGGTTCTACACTCCTGACACACACTTACCATTCACTTTTCACCGCTTTTGGGTATGATGTGACTAAGATTGTGGGCTGCATATCACTTGTACTGTCCTAGATTTATCGGAGGTTTTCGTCATTTGTTCAATTAGGATGATGTTCTTAGGTTCCCACTTATAGCTAGGTAATTAATTATTTTTAAAATTTTAATTTAAGATCTTTTAATTAGAGTACTAAGTAGTTGCTACTTTAATTAACTTTGTATTTTTTATTATCATTATTGTACATATTTCATAGATAAAATGATAATGATACTTATTCTGAGTATACTTTATACAACATGTGTAGGTTGGCGGGACCGAACAAATAAAGCAGAGACTGCCACCATGGCAGGATACTGCGATTGCATCGTCATATTGATGCTTTCACCTTTGATGAGGTACGATCTATTTTGGTTTCAACTGTATTACAATTATTGTAGTTTATATGATTCTCTAGTTTTGATGGACACCATACGAGGATCCCTAATTACAACAGATTGTTCTTGGCTGGATTAGGAGTATTGGAGAGATTCATACATGAAGAGTTGTGGTCCTGGTCGTTTGCTTTCACTTTGTAGAGTTTCATCATGTGGACAAAGTTAAGAGATAGCTTAGGCGATAGCAGCACCGATTAGCAGATCCGGTCAATATCGATGAGTTTCTGTTCAAGACGACACTGGGAGATGACGTGTGGTGGCCCGATGTGCATCGTGACTGGTATGATTTGTGGAGGGAATGTGGCCAGCCACAGATCCTTTTAAACCTAAGAGCTCAATCCAACATATCCCTTGATAACCCACCTAAAACGTTCAAGTACCAATCGCATCCCTTTTTGCGGGACTATACACTGCATTGATAAGATACCTCTTGCCATCAACTGATTTGAACCGAGAATTGAAGTTCGAAGCCATATGATGTATGCAATAAGCATGTTGTGCTTAAGGAGGATGTCAACCACTGTTTGGTGCATTTAGGGTTGGGCGAATGGCTTGTGACCTATCAGATATGAAAAGAAGTCCCTGTTGCGGAGTAACTTGCTACCTCAAATTTGTGAGAAAAAATGACCATGACTCGGTTTACTCAGACTCAAATAATGCACAAACTATGGGCAAATTTTTTTTTTTACTATCTTGGGTCACAGTAATTAATAGCACACCATCGTACTTGTCGTACAAATGTGTCCCATCAACTAAAACAAAAGGCTTGCAGTACTTAAACGTCTTAAAACAAGGAGGGAATACCCAAAAGACCTTATCAAGCTAGTTGCTATTGCTATCAATCATGTAGCCATCGTGATAAAAAATAACAACACAATCATGTATCGTGTCAGGGAGGTATTCTTGTAAAGCTTGTAATAGGCTGGGTATCTTGTTGTTCGACTCTTCCCAATCACCATACATTTGAGCAATTGCATTCTACTTTATCATCCACACCTTTCGATACGATAGCTTGAAAGGATAACTCTGTTGTATTGCACTTTGTAACTGGGATGAAAACAGAGGGATCAACATGTATTATTGGCAGGATGACTGTGTAAATCAAACTACTATCTAATTGAGCATGGTCCTGAGATATAGTTGGTGCCAAACAGGTATGTGGTCCATTAAACCCATGCACCTCCATACAAAATTACTCATACATCTCAGCATCTAGTATATAACATAATATACATATACGTATTTAATTTCATAAAGAGTAAAGGACAACATTTACCAGTAGTTCAAATTATGTCGAAGTGCTACACAAAGACTCTATGGACACCCCTTAGAGAATTACTTGCAACGATAATGGTATTTAAGCCTAGCTGATTCCAGAACTCTGTATTAAGTATTCCTTCAAATACTGTAGTTCTTTACTGCCATCAGAACAGTATCCCTATTTCTAAACCCATGGCCTACCCGAAACTCCACACAACCATTCGGGTTGTAATCTTCTCCATTGCCAAGGTTGAAAGGATCATCCAGCTACATTGTGTTCAAATTCATTGTGTGATAATGACTTGAAACTTTTAGTAATTGTGAAATGGCCAAAGAGGGAGGAAGGAGAAACCAAGCACCCACACCGGTGGGAGTCTCCGGCACATGCTCATCAGATGAATCACTTTCGTTAGACGACTCAATTTCAGCAATATAATCTGAATTACCCTCGTTGTTGTTTTCCTCAACACTATCACAAGGCTAGACGAAGTGAATCAGTCTTGCCTCTAACGGGACTACTTGTTGCCTCGAAGAGAACGACCCAAAACCACCACCCACGTCATGAATCACAGCATACTACTTTATCACATATTGCGGCATTAGCCTAGCAAGTACGTCAAACATTACCCTCACACGTTGATAAGTTTTGAATAAGAATAACTTGTTAGTAATTTTTTCACTCGGAAGCGCTAATAAAAATCTATATGCAACTCACCCAACCTCCTTGGAACCTATTTCTCCCATGTTGCTCAGTATGACAGTCTTTAGCGCATCTAGAGAATCAACACGAAAAATACGCAATATCATAGTTGAATTAGACTAAAAAATACTCATTCCTCACCATTTCTTAGTATCCCATTTGGGATAAATTACAACAAAAAAATAATTTATTATCCATGCGTATAAAAAAGATGGATAAAGATAGAGAATATAAATATAGATGTAATTTGACTAATGGTCGACTTAGGAAGTTCTTTATGCAGAGTTTTTCTCTTAGTTATCTAGGGAGCAGAGACATCTAGATAATTATATACGTATCTCGGGTAATGTGACATTGTTTTTTAATAGGAAAAGTATAGGTAGACAATGAAAATATTAAACAATGTGAACAATGGATATATCGGATGTTCAATTCACTAGGTGTGCAGATGGTTATTCTAATATTAAGATTTAGGTGAGTAATTTGGAATGTAGTGTGTTTTACTTGAATTGGGCCAATTTTAAGACCCGTTGTTCATGTTGTTCAAGAAAGTCATTGGTTACCTAGCATAACCCTTTTTGATATACACGTATCTTTGGTACTGTGACCCTATTTTCTAATATGCATGTATCTTGGGTACTATGATCCCATTTTCTAATATGCATGTATCTCAGGTACTATGACCCATTTTCTTCTGCAGTCGTATCTCGAGTATTCAGTATTCACTTTTTGTTTTGTGTCGTATTTCGGGTGTATCTAAAATAAATTAAACTCATATTGTGTCATATTTTGGGTGCTCAATCACCATGATATACTTTTATTAATTGTCTTCGAATCACAATATCCAAAATGTGGTATATTGCTTAAAGCAGGAAATTTTGTGTGCTTTACAGGTTTCAGTAAATAATATATTTATTTAATTTAAATAAAAAAATCTTTATTAGCAACAATATATAAAAAGAATCGTGAGTCTCTTCTTCAAACTTGTGCGGATTATTACTCGTATTCACTTATTATGTGTTGACAGGTATATCGGAAAGAAGATAATTAGAGGAAGAAAAAAAAGGGTTAAGTATGATTTTGGTCCCCAATGTAGGGGCTGAAAATTTTTTTCGTCCCTCTCCTTTTTTTTCGCTCCAAAATGGTCCCCAAAGTTTAAGTTTGTTTTAAAATGGTCCTTCGGACAAAAATACCCCTCCCTCCCCTCTTCTTCCTCAACCAGTTCCTCAACCAGAAGCAGAAGCGCAAACCTCCCTCCCCTCTTCTTCCTCAACCAGAAACAGAAGCAAAAGCACAAATGCAGGCAGAAGCAAAAATAGGCAGAAGCAGAAGCAACCAAAGCATCAACAACAACAATAAACAGAAACAACCAGAAGCATCATCAACAACAACAACAATGGAATCCTTTGAATCTGAAAAATTAAAGAAAAAGGAATAAAAAATTAAAACAGAGGAAAAGGGTTGCAGTGGTGGTGGAGAGGAGGGGCTGCGGCCGTGAACGGCGACTGCGGCGGTGTGGAGCTGCTGCGGCGGCGACCTTCTCCCTTCCCCCTTTCCCCTTCCCCCTCTTCCCGAAACAACACCCCTCCCGCTTCTCTTTCTCCCGCCTCCCCCGATCTCGGTGGCACTGTATTTTTGTTGAGGAAGAAAGGAGCAGCGTGGAGGAGCAGTGGCGTGGAGCGGCTGTGGCGGTGTGTAGCTGCTGCGGCGGCGACCTTCCCCTACCCCCTTCCCCCTCTTCCCGAAATAACACCCCCCTCCCGCTTCTCTTTCTCCTCCCTCCCCTGTCTCGGCGGCGCTGTGTATTTGCTGAGGAAGAAAGGAGCGGCGTGGAGTGGCTACGGCGGTGTGGAAGAAGAAGAACAAGAAGAAGCGGGCAGTGGCGGGATCGGCGGTGCGGCGGCGGTACGGTGGTGCTCTCTCCCTTCCCCCTTCTTCCCTTCCCCTCCCCCGATTCTGTCTCTCCCTTTCTTTTCTTTTTTTTTTTAACTTATTTTATATTTATTTTATTTTATTATTTTTTTAATAAAGGATAATTTAGTAATAAAAAAAATAAAATTGGTAAAAAGGACCATTTTAAAACAAACTAAAACCTTGGGGACCATTTTGGAGCGAAAAAAAGGCGAGGGACGAAAAAAATTTTCAACCCCTACGTTGGGGACCAAAATCATACTTAACCCAAAAAAAAAAAAAAAAAAGAAATGAGATTTTGTCTCACTCCTACATGCATTTAGTTTGCCATGTAAAGTTGCTTCATTTTCTGGTTTTTGGTGTATTAGGGTGTGTATTAATTGATTCTTTATGTTTATTTTGGATGATTCATATGTTAGGAATTGAATGTAGGATAGACCTGCAAGTATATTATACTGATTAGTTATTGAATTTTTTTTTTTGTGAATAAATAATCTTTGAAGCAATTTTTTTTTTTCTTCCCACCCTTTATGATCTGTCTCGTTGAATTGTTCTATGAAAATGTGATAGTGTTCTGTAACACAGTTTTTCATATTATTGTAGTCTATATTTGTGAGTCTATTTATTGTGTAATCAACTGAGGTTAAGCTAGAAATTTTTATGTATAATATCCCTGGTAACAAATACACGTCAATGTTGGTTAGGGTTGAGATAGAAATTTACCATAAAAGAATGAACTAGTCAATGCTGTGAGTTTTTTAGTTTTATTAAGTTTGGAATTTGAAATAAAATAAGAATATGTTTGATTTTGATTGAATTTTTAAGTTTGATTATAAATATGAGCACTGTTGTTTATAATTAGATTTTTAATATTGATTATAAGAATGATATGTCTTTTGCCTCCTTTGTTGGGATTAATTACCGTCAAATCAGTGTTAATATGCATTTTTGTTCTTTAGACAAGTCTGAGAATGAGTGAGTTAATATTCATTCCTTGATATTAATTGTGATCGAGTTATAAGTTGATAGATTATGTTAGGATATTATTTAATGTTATTCTAATTGAATATACTTATTTTAAATTCAAATTGTGAAAATAAAAAAATAAAAATATGATATCTTCCTTAAAGTATAATGTTTTAAAACCTAACATATTTTAACTTTATTAAGCAACTACACTTGAAACACCTTTATGCATTTTCAATTTAGTAAGTTAATTAACAGAGGATTAAAAACAAAGTTGATTCAGGTAATAGAAATTCAAAACGCATCTTGTAAACATTAAAAATACATATCAGATTATAATTAAACACATCCCAAATCATATTACAAATAAAATTTGTAATAATCAAATACTCTCAAGATAATAATTAAATTCAATAATCCAATTTAAAATTTAGACTAATGGTATAATTAGAGTATAATTAAACACGCTCTAAATCATATTATAAAAATTGATTATAATCAAACATGCTCAAAATAATAATCAAACTTAAGAATTTAATAAAAGTTCAAAATCATATTATAATTAGATTATAACAAAACACACTCAAAATCATATTACAAAATCCAATTATAATCAAATGCGCTCAAAATAATATAAAGTTCAATAATCTAAATCAAAGCTCATACTTATGCTATTATTAAATTATAAACATAGTTGTAAAAATAATTATTTTGTTGACTTGACAATGCAAAAATAAATTTATATGAAAAATTTTCTCACATTAACACTACATTAAAATTAAATTTAATTTTTAATACCATTATTCAATAATATATATTAGTCTATATGACTTTTAAGTCATTAAATATTTTTTTATTAAATATTTGCGTAAAAGTTTGCACACTAGAAATGCACAAAAGTTAAGGACTAATTAATTTAATCTCTAAATAATATAAGAATTTAGTCTCTTAAAAAGAAAATATACACATGATTCTCTAAATACTAATCACATTTGGAAAAAAAATGTCCAAAATTTCCTTTCTGCTACTTAGATTTTAAAATATATTTTATCTAAAGGAGATCAATAATAATGCCACTCTTGAATTAATGTAATTTTCTAAATTATATTTGATTCTCATTATTTTATTTTTCTTGGTGATGAGAAAAATTTCATAAAAGTTGAAGTTAATTTGAGAATAATAAATAATAAAGGTGAGTTGCATTATTAATTGGAGAGTGACATAATTTATTCATTTATTTGAATAAGGAAGAGTCATGGTATATAACTATATATGTCATGAAATAAGTTTAACCGTGTCATTTGTGCATATATGAAAACACGGAATTTAGTAGGATGAAAAACCCTTATTTAGTGAGGCAAACAATCTTTCTCAATGGGAACTGTGAGGAGCTTTTAATAAATTTCAAATTTTAACATAAAAGGTAATATTTTGTAAGAAAGGACAAATGAAAAACTTTTTTCTTCTCTTCACATAAAAATACCTCAAGTTCATATATTAGTATTACACATTTGTACAATATACTAATATCACGTCCATTTAAAATTAAATTCTGACTAAAATAAGCAATTAAAACTGAAGGGTATACAAAAAGAGTAAAAAGTTGGCATTAAAAAAGGGTGATAAAGCTATATTTATGAGGAACAAGGGTCAAATAGAGAAGACAGAATATGCAAGGTATGAACTGGCTACTTGCTGTCACCCCTTGAAAGCCTTTGATTCCACCCATCATCCATTTCCACTCTACACTACAAACTCCTTTCACACCCCATTCAAACCCTCTCTCTCTCTCTCTCTCTCTCTCTCTCTCTCTCTCTCTTTTTCTGCATCTATCTGCCACGGAGTTCTATTTTTCTGATAGAAATTGATATTTGATAATGTAATTTCAGATAAAAGAAAATAAAGGGTCTACTCAACAAAACTTAAAACTGTGCTCTGAATCTCACGCCAATGGCTTTGTTTAGAGCTCTTGTGCTCTTCTTCTTCTTCTTCTTCCTAACCAACGTTTCTCTGCTTCTCAACTTCACTAACGCTGAGGATCCATTTGCTTTCTACAACTTTGAGGTCACTTACCTCACTGCTTCTCCTCTTGGAGTTCCTCAACAGGTTGCTTTCTTCTTTTCTATTTTCAATTCCCTAAAGTTTCAAGCTTTTTACTTACAGATCTACTATGGGTCACACACAAATAGCAATGTGAAGCTTGAAAATTTGAAATGCCTATGTGGTTTTTGTGGAAATGCCACGATGAGTAGTTTTGAGTTTTCACTTAGTTATATTGTAGTGTTTTGTAGAGTGATTAGAAAGGTGCTACTTAGTTTTCAGTTTTAGTAACAAAACTTTCTTCATATAATATATATCTGCATTGTATTTTTTTTTATTTTCAGGTCATTGCTATAAACGGCAAGTTTCCAGGTCCAACCATCAATGTGACCACAAACAACAACGTTGTTGTCAATGTCCGGAACAAGCTTGATGAGAACCTCCTCCTTCACTGGTAAAGGGTGCTCTTTTTTCTTTTGTCTGCCTTTTTTTTTTTGAAGTTAAGATCTTTTTTATTTGTTTTCTTAATTAAAGAAGCTTTGAGATGAATTTATGGATATTTGTTTATGGGTTGTTGAGACAGGTCTGGGGTTCAACAAAGAAGAAGTTCTTGGCAAGATGGTGTTCTTGGCACAAACTGTCCAATTCCTCCAAAGTGGAACTGGACTTACCAGTTTCAGGTTAAGGATCAGATTGGAAGCTTCTTCTACTTCCCTTCACTTAATATGCAGAGAGCAGCTGGTGGATTTGGTGGATTCATTATAAACAACCGACCCATTATTCCAATTCCTTTTGACACCCCACATGGGGACATTGTCATTATGATTGGCGATTGGTACACTCGCAATCACACGGTTAGTTTTTGTTGGTTGAATTAAATGGAAGAAAGTGATTAAGTAAATATCTTGGTCATGCTAAGCGATAATTAATACTTGGAATGCAGGATTTGAGGAAGGACCTTGATGCTGGAAAAGATCTTGGGATGCCTGATGGTGTTCTCATAAATGGAAAGGGTCCTTATAGATATAATGATACACTTGTTCCCGACGGCATTGATTTTGAGCAGTTTGATGTCCATCCTGGTAAGTGGAAGAAATTTAATATGAACTCTGAGTTCTTTTGTTTATTATCTATTTTAACTAATTGGTGGTTTTGTTAGGTCTGATATCATTTCATACCATTTGGGTCAAAGTTAGAGACTTGAATGTCTCCTTGTATAGTTCATGTAATGTTGGGGAAAAGAATCGTCTTAAGTTGCACATGACCTTGTCATGTGCATATCTCTTCCATTGCTTCTTTAACCTTTTCTTTGCCATTGTGCACATCTCTACTATTGTCTCTATTACCCTTTATATATGTCTACTTTTCATCATCTTAAGGTAGCTTAATGAATGGTGGAGATGTGCACATGGTATGGTCATGTATACTTCCAACATGAGAATCTTGGACTTCTTTAGACTTTAGTCATGAAAACAAAGAAGCAATGTCTAGAATATATGTTGGTTCTTTTACCCACAAAGAATTTGGTTTGGGTACATGGGACCTGACAACATATGAATGTTGAGAATAATAATTTTAAAACAAATAATAGTATAGAAGCCAACAGGGTTTCATGTACTCATACACTTTACTTATATCTGTTGAATAATGCATGTAAAAATGTTAGAATATATGCAGAAAAGAATTTTGTTGTTCCCATAATGTTGTTACGATACTTGAATTTGAATATCGTCATTGCTCATGAATCAATATTGTGGGTTTGTATAGCTGAGGCTTGGTGTTTAGACCTTGACAATCATATCCCCGCTATGTATTCTGAAAGTTTTTCTGATAATGTTTAACAGGGAAAACTTACCGACTTCGTGTACATAATGTTGGAGTGTCAACAAGTCTGAATTTCAGGATCCAGAGCCATAATTTACTTCTAGCAGAGAGTGAGGGATCGTATACAGTGCAACAGAATTACACTAGCTTAGATATTCATGTTGGACAGTCGTATTCTTTTCTGGTAACCATGGATCAGAACGCAAGTTCAGATTACTATATCGTTGCAAGCGCCAGGTTTGTGAACGAATCACGCTGGCAAAGAGTAACCGGAGTTGGTATCTTACGCTATACAAATTCCAAGGGTAAGGCGCATGGTCCTCTTCCACCACCTCCAGATGATGAATTTGACAAGACTTTCTCAATGAACCAAGCAAGATCCATCAGGTCTCTTTATGCTGCAGTTCTATAACATCATTGTTCCATTATTCCATGAACATGGTTGATTATCTTCTTTTCATTCGTCATTCTTAAGTTTCAGGAACACTTTCAAATTAAGTGACAGAGATATTTGTTACCTCAAGATTTTCCTATATTGTGTTGGGTTGTTGAGTAAATTTTAGGAAGAAACTTTTGGATATAATAAATAATTTTTAAAGCTAAACCCAAAAAAGTGTCATTCAGCTATAATTAAATTTATTGTAGAACATCAGTGTCCCGGTTGATGGAGATATTAAATGTGTTGCAAATATTAAACTACAACATTTAATTAAGTCATGGCACCACTAGAATTTATGTAGATTAGATTTTTAAATTTGAGTGTTGAGAAGGAAAAACTTGACTACTGACTCTTGTGATTATGTGGTTAATTATGCAGATGGAATGTATCAGCAAGTGGTGCTCGTCCCAACCCACAAGGGTCTTTCCGATATGGTTCCATCAATGTGACCGAAATTTATGTACTAAGAAACAAGCCAAGAGAGAAAATCAACGGGAAGAATCGAGCAACACTCAGTGGCATCTCTTTTGTCAATCCTTCCACTCCAATCAGGCTTGCTGACAAGTACAAATTAAAAGGAGTATACAAGCTTGATTTCCCCACCAATCCTATAACTGGACCACCTCAGGCCAAGACATCGGTGATTAATGGAACTTACAGGGGATTTATGGAGATTATACTGCAAAACAACGACACCAAGATGCATTCCTATCACTTGGATGGTTATGCCTTTTTTGTTGTCGGGTAGGGATATATTCCCTTCTCATTTGTGTGCCATTCCATTTTCGGAGCTTACATGTTACAATATCACTTAAAACTCGTTTCTTTGTCTGCAGGATGGATTATGGTGAGTGGACTAATAATAGCAGGGGCACATATAACAAATGGGATGGAATAGCTCGCACCACAGCACAGGTATACTGATATTTAATGCTATGCTGTTCTCGAAAACATTTATATGTTCTTGTTTATGAATCTGTCATCAAAAGAATAATAAAAAAGCAGTCAGATCATCATTAGAACTTCTGTTTTGATCCTATAACATTTCTCTACTTGTACGTTAGTTTTTCCTGTTCGCATCTGTGTTTCTGCTCAAGTCTTTGTAACAAGGCATTTTTGGAGTTGGAACTTGTTGTGACAACTCAACCCGTTTTATCCTTCAAGCTCTTCTTTTTCATCTTTTACCCTCGAAAACCTCAATTGGCAAGCATACTACTAGGGGACATGGGTATTATGGGGTTACCAAAGTCCTACATCGGGTAGTATAGGATGCTTGATGTTATATTTAAGGAGAGTGGTTCTCTGTAAACAGCTAGCTTTTAAGGTATGGTTTTTCACTTTCCTTAGATACTTAACATTGGCATCAGAGCCTTGGTTGTGGGCATCATGGAAAGGGCTACTTAATAGGCTGGATTAAGGTGAACACGGAATTATGATAGCAGGTAGCAAAGGGGAAAATAACTGGATAATTTTTGTCTGCTAATTTTTAAATATTTTATGCTGCTTCTTCGGTAACAGTTACAAAGTTTGTATTTCAAATGTACCGTTGAACTTCTACAATGTCTTTCATGTACCCAAAGTCTTCCCTTGTCTTCTGGTGTAGGTTTATCCCGGAGCATGGACAGCAATTTTAGTCTCGCTCGACAATGTCGGAGTTTGGAATCTCAGAACAGAAAACCTCGACAACTGGTATCTCGGTCAAGAAACATACATCAGAGTTGTCAATCCAGAGGCTAACAACAAGACTGAGCTTCCCATGCCAGACAATGCCCTTTTCTGCGGCGCCCTTGGGAAACTGCAGAAGTATGTTCCCCAATCCTTCTCTTTCAACAGACATTTTTCTTTTCCAGTGCAAATGGTTAAATTATGCCATATTTTTTCTTTTTCAGGCCTCAAGATATTAGTGCCGGTGCATCAATCGGTAAGAATACAGTGAAGCTGTTGTTCACTTGGCTGGTGTTTGTATGCGCCTTGATCCCCATTTTCTAGTGGAATCACAATTCTGGCTTTATTGGCTTGTTAGTGCTGAGGTTTCTGGCTTGAGTTCGTAGTTTTTTGTTTCTTTTTTTTGTAAGTCTTGTTTGTATTATTATTAATCTTGAAGTAATTTTTGACTTGTATTCTTTTCTATTTGTATTAGCATCTTTTGATGTCTGTTGTTCCAGGTGTAATTGATTGGGACTGGCAATTCTTTTAATGCCTATAATTTATGTTAGTAATTAATGACACGTAATCCAAAACTCAATTCAATGCAACATGGCACAAGTGGTTTCCACTTTCCACAGATATTACTCTTTTCCTTACTCTTCTTTTCTTCAATCTTGTATTTCTATACTTTTCCCATTATGTTAATATGTCTTTTATGGTCTAATTTTTAGTCCAACAATAATTGGCATTTGAAAATTTTATGGTAGTATGATATCGAGTTTCTTTCTACAATATTATTACTCCTTATCATGTTCACCCACCGATAATAATTGTTTTAAATGACGAGCTTTACAATTTTCTAGTTGAAGAAAGGGATAATTTGCTGAAGACAATTTAGTAACTTTATAGAATTATACTATCAAAAAAAGGAAAGGTATGGGCAATGAAAATGTTTGGTAACGAAAGAAAACTAGCCAAAAATAAGTTAGAATTTGCCTTATTTAACATTTATTAATTTATTAATTGTCGCGACAATTAATGAATGTTAAATAACATAAGTTCTGAGTCACCAAAAAATAACACAAGTTCTGACTGCTTTTTTTGTGTCTCGTATTATCAATTTCAATAGTTTTCTTTTTGGTCTGATACAATTTCATTGTTAAGTAGTAGTTTTTATAGGTCAAGATTCTTCAAGGCCCATGCGAGGCTCAAGATGTGTAGACCATAGCTGAAGATTAAGTAAACCTAACTGAATGTTTTCCTATTGCACGTTTGCCTCAATAAATTTAGCAATATTTGTTATGATGTGAGTGAGTTTTGTTTCTCATTGCTGGTTTAGTTAAATTAAAGTTCAATCAATCTCCTTCATTTGTTTCTCAACATTTTAATAATGAGTTAGATTTGATCATTGATGTGGTCCTACGTGTTTCCTACTCCAAAGTTGGGAACAGTTGTTACAAATTTTCATTCCAGGCCAAAATTGTTGGGTAGATTGAGCTGGGTTCATCTTAATTCAGATGGCAACTACTTTACAGAAATGGTTAGGATTAAAAGTTATTAAAAAAGTATATAATCACTTAAAAATGTCATATAGTTTTATTTTCCAATTTTGACTATTTATATGCATCTCTCTAGGTTTTGTTTTCTCACTTTATTATAATTTTTTGTTCTCATGTGATACACTCCTAATATTTTTTTTTGTCTTGGTTTGGGACAAACAGAACAACTTATAAAGCCGAGCACTCTGAATATGTTTTGTTAGTTTTTATTTTGGTCTAGGCACCTTTTTCTTCCCTTACACACACACACACACACTCTAGAAGAGGGTCCTTTTTCCCACTTTTTGGATTCGAATTCGAATGCAGCTTGAGGAGAGAGACCTATAAATCCTCCATTTGTTCCGAGTCCCAGCTGCGGGTCTGGGGATATGAGTCGTCCCCATATGGATTTATTTGGGACTTTTTTTTGGACGGAATTTGGGACTTCAATGGATTTAATTTTTGTTTCCTTTTCTTTTAGTCTTCTTAAATCAGGCCCATTATAACAAAAAAGAGTAAATAAAAAGTGGTCATACCATAAGCGGAATGGTACGATAAGAAAGTACTAATCGGCATCGCTCAATGCTCAACTAATAAATGGATCAATGCATGACAAAAATAAAATGGGTCGATGTGAAGACCATAAGCATAAAAAAGGGTCAATGTCAAATGATTTGAAAATTCAGCACGGCATCGCAAGGCTTGGTTTACTGGCAACTATGTTTGCCTTGCTAGGAGGTGCACCGTTTTGAAATCCTAGCTAGGTCTAGGAAGTTGATATATGGAACCCATTGAGAAAGGGAAGGGATGTGTGTGTAAGGGGTACTTGACCAGAAAAAAAAAAAAAAAATTCAGCATGATTAATATGTTGATCAGTGGTAGCTTTTTTACTCTGAGTGCTTAGTCTCTTGGTTTTTCAATTTGTCTTGTTCATCTGGTCTCTTCTCCCTTTATAGGTAACGAAGCTTGTTGTTTTGTAATCGTTCTGGACTCTGTGGTGTCTATTTTTTAGGACAGTGGTGGTCAGTGTATTTTAATTTTCAAATGTTAGCTTGTGTTGTGATTATTGGGTTTGTAACTCCCCTTAATGTCGACTTCTAGAACTTTGTGCACGTGTTGGCTCTGTTCGAGATATGCTCTGTTGATGGTTTTCATACCGAGGTTATTGGCATGGTTCACAGCCCCTAAGCTTGGCCTATAGAATATAAACATGCTGAGCTTTTGAGATGTTATATCCTCGGTTGGTATATGTCAGATAGAGCATGCTCGTAGCTCCCAAGTTCAACGTATTTTTTTTTGTAGGAAGAGTTGGGCCGATGATATGGGTAAAAATTGGGATTGTACTTTATCTAGTTGGGGTATAAAACGTTTGGGTTAGTGGAAAGAAAGAGAGAGCGTGTTTTTGGGTTTAGTAACTTCCCATTAAGACAAGTATCTTGTAAACTGTTTTTTCCTTGTGAAGCTGTAACGTTTTCGTGTGAGGAGAAGATCATGAGTAAAAAAGGTTAGTGTTTACTTGTGGTCAGTGTATTTTAATTTTCAAATATTAGCTTGTGTTGTGATTATTGGGTTTGTAACTCCCCTTAATGTCGACTTCTAGAACTTTGTGCACGTGTTGAGTCTGTTCGAGATATGCTCTATTGATGGTTTTTATACCAAGGTTATTGGCATGGTTCACAACCCCCAAGCTTGGCCTGTAGAATATAAACATGCTGAGCTTTTGAGATGTTATATCCTCGGTTGGTATATGTCAGATAGAGCATGCTCGTAGCTCCCAAGTTCAACGTATTTTTTTTTGTAGGAAGAGTTGGGCCGATGATATGGGTAAAAATTGGGATTGTACTTTATCTGGTTGGGGTATAAAACGTTTGGGTTAGTGGAAAGAAAGAGAGAGTATGTTTTTGGGTTTAGTAACTTCCCAATAAGACAAGTATCTTGTAAATTGTTTTTTCCTTGTGAAGCTGTAACGTTTTCGTGTGAGGAGAAGATCATGAGTAAAAAAGGTTAGTGTTTACTTGTTTGTTTTGTAGTTATCCGTTTGGTTGCTTGTCTTGTTTGGGTTTTGTCGAGTCATGGGGAAGAAGAAGGTAGCTATCATTGACAAGGGAGACCTTTATGGTTGGGTTGATGTTGATGTAAGGAGTAGAGTTTCAATTTTTAGTACTGTCGGTTTAGTGTTGCAATTAAACGATGTTAACTGGGTGAAAAGTGGGCAGCAGTTAGAGGTTAAATTCTTACGGGAAAGTGATAGGATATGTGAGAAGAGGTATGATTAGTCCTACTTTTACTTGTACACCTGCATGTTAACAGAGTTGGGTATAAGGCTTCCATTTTTAGAATTTGAATGTGGGGTTTTGTCACAATTGAACTGTGCTCTGACACAGTTGCATCCTAATTCCTGGAATTTTATGCGAACTTTTGAGTGTTTAATGAAATATTTGGAATGTTATCCATCTCTAGGGCTATTTTTCTCTCTCTTTCAGGCGAAGGGTGTATAAAAGGAGTCTTGGATAAATCTGAGTAGTTATCCGGGTCGTAGTATCTTTAGTTTGTATAATTCATCGTTTAAGAATTTTAAGGTGATGTTTGTGAAGGTGCAAATTGGTGAGGAATTTTATCCCTTCTTCCTGGATTCATTAATGAATGAAAAATTCCCTGGGTTTTGGTCTCCGGAACCGAAGTAGATTCTGGATTGTGAAAATAGAACGAAGAGTGAGGATTGTGTGTTGGATTTTTTGGTTTCGGTTCTGTCATCATCCGAATTGTTGTCTATCTCTAGTTTGTTGGAGCTTGAAGGAGATAGGGAAGTGATTGAAGAGTACTTAGGTAATTTAGTTTTGTGTGTTTTATGTTGTGGTTGTGGAGTGGTTGATGTTGTATTGAATTTTGTGTTTGTGTTATTATTTTTCAGGTGAGAAAGCCCCTATCTTGACTACTGCTAATATGAAAGCCTTTGTTAATAAAGTAAAAAAGAATGAAAAAGAAGGATCTTCCACCAATGTGGTGAAAGGGAATGAAATGGATGGAGCTCAATCTGTGGCTTACCAAGAAGCAGGAATGAAGAGAAGGAGGGTAGGGTCGTCGTCTAAGGTCGTTGATCTGACCAATCTTAAAGAGAGTAGCAGAATGTTTACGGTTGAGGAGATCAATATTGCTTATGAGAATCATCAAGTTCTTCATGGGTATAAAGAGGGTCTGAAGAATTCTTTGCGGACAAAAAGTTATCCTTTTATGGTTGCTGCTAATAAGTTGGCACAGACTAATGCTGACGTAAAGATAGTGCATGAGGCTAGAAAGATTGGTGTGGTTCGATACTTGCAGGTGAGTGTTTGTTTATTTCTGAGCTATGATAGTAGGAGTTACTGTTATATGTTAATTTGTATTTGATATGTTGATACTTAGGTTATTGGTGGTTGGTTGATGTCAATTGGATGGACATCTGAACTAGATGCTATTTTGGAGGGCGATAATGTTGTTGCTATAAAGAAGTTAAAGGATTCTCTTAAGGAAAAGGGGGAACAAATGAGCAGATTGAAGACTGAAGTGAAAGGGTTGAAGGAGAATTTAAAAAATGCAGAGAAGAAACACCAAAAGGTTAAAGGTGAGTTGAAATTGAATGTGGTTGATAGTGACAAGTTGAAGGCGAGGATTGCCGAGTTGGAGAATGAGGTTTTAAGTGCTTTTACACAAGATTTCGATTGAGCTATGACCTAGATTGGGGTGATTGCTCCTAATTTGGATGTTTTGAAGTTTAATGTTACCAAAATCGTTGCCAATGGCGAGCCGTTGGATGATGATGTGCTGGTCAAAAACCAGGATGAGAGTGTGATTGTAGGTCAATAAGAGTAGTGGATACTTTTTCTTGTCGAATTATTCTATTGGAATGTTTTGTTGATATAGTATAGTCGCTTGTAGGCGTATTAGGTATTTTGATGTTTTGCTATGTATAGCGTAATATTAGCTTGTTTGCCAAGCTCACGGTACTTTTGTTTCTTTTTAATGAATATGGTATGTCTATATAAGGACTTCCGTTTGATTTGATAACTTTGAAACAGAATATGATGTATTGAGATGGTGTAAGAATATTTATGTTGAAACTTGTAAAATACATGTGATTGATATAGTGTGGGGCCTCATTAAAACCTCTCTAAGAAAAACCCAAGTGGGAAAAAAGCTTGTGAATAGGAAAAATAATATCCCCCCTTATCTATACCAGGTTTAAATAAAATAATGTTTGAGTGAAGAAACATTCCAAGTACCAGGGATGTTTGCACCTCGGAGTGTTTGGAGTTTGTATGCTCCTTTGCCAAGAACTTGCATTACTCGGTAGGGCCCTTCCCATGTTGCGACGAGCTTACCATAAGTAGGTGGTTTTCTTGCCTCCTCTGTGCATCTGAGAACGAGGTCTCCTTCATTGAATGATCGTAAGTGGACTCTTTTGTTATATTTCCTTTGGATTATTGTTTTCATTTCTTGATGTCTTATTGCTGCTCATTCCCTTTCCTCGTCCATGGTATCCAGCTCAAGCCTTCTTGCATTATCGTTGTCAGCTGGGGTAGTGTGCTCGGCTCGTATTGAGTTTCGTGTGACTTCTACTGGGATCATTGCATCTGCACCATAAACAAGTCATAAAGGTGTCTCATGTGTGGTGGTTTTTACGGTAGTATTGTAGCTCCAAAGAATTTCTAGAATGAGCTCTGCCTATTGTGTAACAATCTAGCTTTCGGAGTTTTTGAATATACGAGATTTTTTTGTGGAAATGGAGTCTTTTGGAAGATCAGTGAAGGAAGCACATCTGCTGTATCATCAAGTACCTCAATTTACATCATCATTATGTCATCATTAAGAAAGAACCTCTTCTGAGTTAAGCTTGACGACATAGTCGTGAAGAACCTAGTTTTTGAGCCGTATCAGTTAGGAGTTTTAGATTCAGGTTTCCGTAGTTAGTCTCAGTTTGACGAGTCGGACTCGATAAACAAGAGAAGAAAAATAATAATATAATAATATTATATTAATATTAGAGTTTCTTGAATAATATTATAATATTATTTGATCTATTTTAGTTAAAAACAGGAGATCGGTTTAACCGGGTTCACAGTCTGCGGGTGCAGGTTAAAACTAGCACTCTCCGATGGCTTTAACATTGCTAATGTCTCATCATATATCTTCTATTCTCATGTTAATCATATTACTAGTGTCATCTATACTAGTAGCTCAGATATATCTCTAGATGTGTTGTTAAGTGTGTGCTCTAATATATCTAATTTTAGTAATTATGCACCGGAGATATTTTTCAACCACCTCCCTAACTATCCAATCATCATCAAGCACATTTTTCCCCATCCCCAAGACACTCCAAGCTACTCACTTCCACCTTTAATAGACAAAAATAAGAGAGAAAGAAAAGAGAGAAATCTTTGAACACATAGAAGTTTAAATCTTGATTTCTTCCAAACCAAAACTCAAATCAAAATTCTAAATCGATTAAAGTGTTCCTCTTCAAAACTATGTGACTTTTCTTGGATCAAAATCAGGTGAGATGGCTGCTCTCCCTCCATCTTCAATTCAGTTTCAAGGAAGCCTTGTTAAACTTGTATTTTCTTGATGTTCTTCCATAGATCTTGCTTAGCTTGACTTGTGGGCCAAGGAACTTTAATTTCCAGTAGGTTTGATGGAACAAAACCTCTCACTTTCCCGTGAGCTCAACGCTGCTCGTGGTCAGGCCACTGCGGCAGAGGGGAAAGTAAGAGAGTTGAAGGAAAAACTTGCTAAGGCCATGAAGTCGGCTGAGCTTACTAAGCAGGAAGCTTTGGCCATGAAGAAGAAAAATTAGAAAATTTTTAAGGATGCTCAAGCAGCGATCACTACTACCGAGGAGGCGACCAAGGCTCAAGTCTCCCTCCTTGCTCCCGACTTCGATGTTTTAGCCGTTGGGGCATTCAAAATGATCCAGGACGGGAAGATTGTTGACGTCCCAAGAAAATGAGTTGCTTTGTAAATTGCTTTGTACCTTTTGAACTTCTGGGCCGATGTGGTACCCTTGTAATTTGAACTCGTAACTTGTGGTATTTTGAATATTTTTATTTTGTTGATAAGCTGATGAGATGCTCCCTTTAAGCTTCCGTTTTAACGTTTTCATTCTTAGTTAGCGTTTTGGTTGCTTTAATTGTTCTTACTTTCTCATTTGGCCATCAGGCCGTTAACTGCTGCATGTTAGATATCCACTGATTGCAACATTGTCGCACCCAGGGTGATCAATCTCGGGTAACTGTTTTTATAACTTGAAAACAATAAACCACAAACATGACATTAAACATAACATTAGATTGCCACAACATAGTTGTTTGTCAATAATAAGCCTCGTTAAAACCCCTTTGCTGTTGCCTTGTGTAGAAGGCAAGGGGAAAGAGTGCCTCTTCTTTAATAACCAAACGAAGGTACAGAAGTTTTTCGTAACAAGCATTTAAAAGAAAATTGAGTATCGAACAAAAATATGATAAAGTAAAGGATGACAGTAATTGAGGTAAAAATAAGGGTGAAGAATAACCATCAGGTCGGGAGGTCAGCCTTCAAGAGTAAAACCTCTTCAAGTTTGCCATATTCCATGTCCTCGAAACCTCCCTCCCGTCCAACCGTTCCAACTTATAGGCACCTTTTTCGAGAAATTCTCTTACTCTGTACGGCCCTTCTCAATTGGCTACTAGCTTGCCTTCTCCAGGAGTCGGCAGGCTGATGTCGTTACACCGCAACACTATGTCACCTTCTTCAAAGCTTCTATTATGCACTTTGCGATTATAATGCAAGGCTATCCTTTGCTTTAGTGCAGCTTCCGACAAGTGTGCCATCTCCCTTGTCTTGTCAATTAAGTCTTTTTCGATTGCTTCACTACCCCCACCTAGGAGTAGCCTTGGGCTTGGTTCCCCGATCTCCACAGGGATAACCACATCAACATCGTAGGTAAGCCGGAAGAGCGTCTCCCTGATGGAAGATTGTGGTGTTGTCCTGGAGGACCATAGAACGGAGGCCAACTCGTCTGCCAAAGAGCCTTTTTGCTGATCAAGGTGCTTTTTTAACCCACTGAGGATAACTTTGTTCGCTGCCTCGACTTGCCCGTTACTCTGGGGATGTTCTACCAAGGAAAACTTTTGCTTGATCCCCAATCCAGCTAAGAATTCTACAAACTTTTTATCGGAGAAATATGTCTCATTGCCTGAGACCACGACCTCTGGGATTCCAAACCTGGTGATTAGTTGCCTCCAGAGGAACTTTTGACAATTTGCGGAGGATATGCTTGCTAACGGATCTGCCTCCACCCACTTCGTGAAATAATCAATGGCCATGATGAGGTACTTGACCTGCCCTGGGGCTATCGGAAACAGCCTTAAGAGGTCGACTCCCATTCAGAAAAAGGTCAGGAAGCCAGCATAGAACTTAGCTCTTCTACTGGGGCCTTGTGCAAACTCGCATTCTCTTGACATTTCTTGCACTTTTTTACAAACTCCCGGGCATTCGCCATCATAGAGGGCCAATAATATCCTTCTTTGACGAGTTTCTTGGCTAATGCCTTCCTTCCAATATGGTGGCTGCAACACCTTTCATGGACCTCGCTTAGAACGTAGTCCGTTTGGTCGGGATGTAAGCACTTCAACAGGGGCTGAGTAAGTCCTCATTTGTATAGCTGCGATTGTATTACTGCGTACTTAGCAGCCTCTCTTCTTATGACTTTGGCCTCCTTTTCATCTTCAGGGAGTGGCCCTTCTTAAGGGAAGCGTTGGATCGGGTTGATCCACGAGGGAGGGTCTGGGACTTGGGCCAAGCAGAGGTTCATCGATGCTTCCTTCACCAAACCCTGGATGAGAGATTGGTTTCCCACTCTAGGTTTGGTGCTTGCCAATTTTGACAAGAGGTCAGCCCTGGCATTTCTCTCCCTGGGAACATGCTGGACCGCTACCTCTTCAAAACCCTCACATAGCCATTTTGTTTTCTCAAAATACTTTTGTAATAAAGGGTCTCTGGCTTGGTAGGTTCCATTCACTTGAGAAGTCACGACTTGGGAGTGGCTGTTGACCTTGAGTTTTGTTGCTCCGACCTCTTTGGCTAAGGTGAAGCTGCCTATTAGGGCCTCATACTCCACTTAGTTGTTTGAGACCGAGAACTCAAATTTGATGGATTGCTCGTAGATCATTCCTTCCGAGATTTTTAAAATGATCCCAGTCTCTCCGAACGCTTGGTTGGACATCCCGTCAATGTGGAGCTTCCATCGTGTGCTCGGATTCTCGAGGACATCACCGGTCACTTCCACCAAAAAATCCACCATTGCTTGTGCCTTGATCGCATATCGAGGTTCATACCAGATATCATACTGGGACAATTCTATTGATCATGTCATCATACGTCCCGCTAGGTCGGGTTTCTGCAAGATTTGTCAGATGGCCTAGTCGGTTCTCAACGTGATTGGGTGGCCTTAAAAATATTGTCTTAATCTCTGGGAGGAGACTAGAAAAGCATAAGCTAATTTTGCCAACTTGGTGTACTTCAGCTCCACTCCTTGGAGCACTTTGCTTATGAAGTACACCGGTTCTTGGAGTTTATCTTCCTTTCAAACCAAAGCGGCCGCCATGGGCTCCTCCGTTGCCGCCAGATAGAGGTACAGAGTCTCCCCTTCTTTCAGCTTACCAAGCACCAGCGGTTCTGATAAGATCCTCTTGAAGTGGTTGAAGGCTTCTTCATAAACAAGAGTCCATTCAAAAACTATCCCTTTTTTCATTATGTTGAAGAAGGGTAGGGCCTTTGCTGCCGAGGCACTGAGAAAACGGGATAAAGCCGTGAGCCTCCTTGCCAGTCTTTGGACATCCTTGACGCATCCTGGGCTTGACATCCGGAGAACAGCTTCGCACTTATCTGGGTTGGCCTCAACTCCTCTTTGCATGATCATAAACCCCAAGAACTTCCCTGCTTCCATGGCAAATGCGCACTTCAGAGGGTTCAACCTCATATTATGCTTTCGAAGTGACCCAAATACAACTTTCAAATCGGTAACTAAGTTGTTTGGCTCGGTCATCTTTACCAGTATATCATCGACGTACACTTCCATCGACTTGCCTACATGATCCTTGAAGACTTTGCTCATTAACCTTTGATAAGTAGCCACCACTCTTCAAACCAAATGCCATGAGTCCATGACCTTGTAGCAATAGGTCCCCGTTGGCGTTATGAACGCCGTTTTTTCCTCGTTAGGATGGTGCATCGGGATCTGGTTGTATCCCGAATGCGCGTCCATGGAGCTCAGAAATCGGTATCCCGCAGCAGTGTCTACTAGGGCATCAATGTTGGGAAGAGGGAATGAATCTTTTGGATACGCTTTATTGAGGTCCGAATAGTTGACACACATCCTCTACTTCCCATTGGCTTTCCTAACAAGGACCACGTTCGAGAGCCATGTCGAGTAATCTAACTCCCTTATGAAACTGGCTTCCAATAAGCTAGTCGTCTGCCTAGCTACCTCGTTAGCTCTTTCTGGCGACATCTTCCTTCTACGTTGTGCAACTGGTCTAGCATCCGATTTCACAGCTAGATGGTGTGACATAAAGTCGAGGTCTACTCCTGGCATGTCAGCCAGAGTCCAAGAAAATAGATATTTGTTTGCTCTAATGGCCTCGATGAGAAGGCCCTTTGCTCGTGGGGGAGGTTTCGGTGTACAAAGGTAAACTCGTCGTCTGTATCTCCTACCCGGAACTTCTCCAGGTCTCTCTGAGGCCCTGGCCTCGGCTTGTCATCAACCCTCGCATCCAGTCTGCCCTGAACACACCGGCAC
The DNA here is from genome assembly GCF_059453495.1 of Arachis ipaensis. NCBI lineage: Eukaryota > Viridiplantae > Streptophyta > Magnoliopsida > Fabales > Fabaceae > Arachis > Arachis ipaensis. The sequence goes on from NC_142436.1 coordinate 53,334,910, forward strand.
CTTCCTTTGACTTCTTCTTTAAGGATAGATTGCCATTATCACAAGCGACTGCCGTTCCGAGATCTCCCTAGATAGATCCTACAGCTCCGCTATCTGTCACAAACTTCATCGTGAGGAGGTTTGTACAAATGACAGCTGACAACTCATTGATAGTTCTCCTTCCTAAGATCACGTTGTACGCTGTGGAGTCCCTCAGGACCACGAACTACGCCATCACCGACTTCCTGCTTTCCCCGTATCTGACACAGATTGGGAGGATGACCAATCCATCAGGTCTTGTGTAATTATCTCCCAAACCTACGACCCTGTGTTGATGACTTTTGAGGTCACTCTCCCTGAGCTCCAAGGTATCAAACACATTTCGAAACATAATGTTCGAGTCAGCTCCCGTGTCCACTAGGATTTTCTTGACCAGGCCCATTGCGATTCTTGCTGTAATCACCATTGGCGGGTCCTCGAAAAGGCCGTGACACCAACGATCTTCTGGGCTAAAAGATATCTCGGAGAGCTCCCCAGACTGAGCATTGAGGCTTTCCGATGACATGGCTAGGACCTTTGCATCCTTTTTTGCTGCTAATTTTGACTTGCGTGGTACATCTCTTTTGACTACAACATTAATGACTATTGTTGGAGTGTTGTCTGCACTCTTAGGGAGCTTTTGTCTTGGCTTTACAGCTCGGCTCCGATCCTCCTCGAATCATTCTCGTTCTCTTTTCCTCGGTTCTCGTATGAATTGCGAGAACTCTGTCAGCTTTCCTTCTCGAGTTTCCTGCTCCAAAGCGTTCGTCAGATCAAAACAGTTGGGTTTTGTGGCCAAAACCCTTGTGGTAGTAACAGTATAAGCTTTTGTTTCCACCCGTTCTATTCTTGAGCTGCCGAGGTTTGAACAGTATGCCTTTGTCCGTAATTTGTTGATAGACTTCCACAATAGGTGCCGTTAGAGGGGTGTAGTTAGTGAACTTACCAACCTGAGGAAACAGTTTGAATGGTTTCTCGGACTTTCCCTCCTTCAGCGCCTCTTTTGGCTTTTCTGCGTGTCCAGTCTAACATGCTAGCGGGTTGGGTGGCTGCCGCTTATTGGCAGCCACCACTTGGCTGACTTCTTCGTCGTTAATATACTCCCGCACCATATTTTGAATTTCTTGCATAGTCCAAACAGGCTTGGTAGTGAGGTTCTTCCTAAAATCCTCATTTAACAAGCCGTTTGTCAAGCACAGATTTGCTACCAAGTCCGTTAGGCCATCAATCTCTAGACATTCATCGTTGAACCGGTCGAGAAGCTTTCTCGTCGGCACGCCAGCGCGTTGGGTCACCTCGAGTTAGTTAATTAGTTGCTTGGCCTTGGTTATCCGGGTGGTGAATTGTGCTAAAAACCTCTGCGCGATGTCCACGAAGGCCGTAATGGACTCTTGCGGAAGTGCGCTGAACCAACGAATTGCCAGACCCACCAAGGTTATAGGGAAGGCACAACATCTGATGGCATCGCCCACACCCTTCAAATTCATTCTGACCTCGAAGGCCGTCAAATGTTCCTGGGGGTCTTTCATCCCACCGTACCTCATGTTCGTTAGCTTGTCAAAGTTCTTCGGTAGTCGAACCTTGAGGATGGACGGGTGGAAAGGGGTTGCTCCCATTATGATGGGATCTTGCTATTTCTTACCCCTATCTCTCGTACCTCCTCTACATGGGGGAAAAGCTCCATACTCGCACCAGGTCCCCACAGACGGAGCCAATGTTCGGTTGCTCAGGCGAATGGCAGTTCAAATGATGTCGGGTCTGGAGCAACTGGTTGTGTAAGGGGGGATCTAGACCTGAATGCGAGCTCCTCGAGAAGAAAGGTTGCTTGGATAGTCGGTGGGTCGGCAAGTGGGGCACCTGCAAGGACACTCTAATGCTAAAGTCAGTATATGTACAATGGGGTGGCTAATAAAGGTAAAAGGTCATGTACCTCTGGGGAGGGGTAGGTCTGGTGCACAAAATTGTGATCACACTTTTTACAACTCCGCACAACTAACTAGCAAGTGCACTGGGTCGTCCAAGTAATACCTTATGTGAGTAAGGGTCGATCCCACGGAGATTGTTTGCTTGAAGCAAGCTATGGTCATCTTGTAAATCTTAGTCAGGCGGATTCAAATGGTTATGAGTATTGATAATTAAAGGATAAATAAAACATAAAATAAAATATAGATACTTATGTGATTCATTGGTGGAAATTTCAGATAAGCGTTTGGAGATGCTTTGTTGCTTCTGAACCTCCGCTTTCCTATTGTCTTCTTCCAACCATGCGTGCTCCCTTCCATGGCAAACTGTATGATCCTCTCAGATAAAAATACCAGGTACGATCTCTGCACGGCTAATCAACTGTTGGATTTCTCGTCTCGGATGAAAAATACCAGGTACAGCTACCGCAAGGCTAATCATCTGTCGGTTCTCACTAGCGTCGGAATAGGACCTTTATCCTTTTGCACACTGCCACTGCGCCCAACATTTGCAAGTTTGAAGCTCGTCACAGTCATCCCTTCCCAGATCCTACTCGGAATACCACAGACAAGGTTTAGACTTTTCGGATCTCAAGAATGGCTGCCAATTGGTTCTAGCCTATACCACGAAGATCCTAATCTTACAGACTTGGTCCATGTATTAGAGATCCAAGAGAATATACTCCGGCTGTCGTCCAATGACTACGTTGAACATCATGTAGACCGCTTGTGGTTGTCAGGCATGCGGATCTTGGCTAAGCGAGTAACGATGATAGTGGGTGATTGTCATGGGTCACCCCTTCATTCTGACTTAACTGAATTAAGTATGAGAGTATATCTTGGAGAAGAATTAGGTGTGAATTGAAAGAGAAACAATAGTACTTGTATTAATTCATGAAGAACAGCAGAGCTCCACACCTTAATCAATGAGGTGTAGAAACTCCACTGTTGAAAATACATAAGAGAAAAGGTCTAGGCATGACCGAATGGCCAGCCTCCAAAACATGAAAATATGGCATAAGCTCCCTGAGTACAATAGTAAAAAGTGCTATTTATACTAAACTAGTTACTAGGGATTACAGAAAATGAGTAACTAAGTGCAGATAGTGCAGAAATCCACTTTCTGGGACCCACTTGGTGTGTGCTTGGGCTGAGCATTGAAGCTTTCACGTGCATATGCCATTCTTGGTGTTAAACGCCAGCTTGGGTGCCAGTTTGGACGTTTAACTCCAGTTCTGGTGCCAGTTTAGGCGTTTTACTCCAGAAAAGGGTCAATGGTGGGCATTTGAACGCCAGTTTGGGCCATCAAATCTCGGGCAAAGTATGGACTATTACACATTGCTGGAAAGCCCAAGATTTCTACTTTCCAATGCAATTGAGAGCGCGCTAATTGAGCTTCTGTAGCTCCAGAAAATCCACTTCGAGTGCAGGAGTGTTAGAATCCAACAACATCTGCAGTCCTTTTTCAGCCTTTGAATAAGATTTTTGCTCAGGTCCCTCAATTTCAGCCAGAAAATACCTGAAATTACAGAAAAATACACAAACTCATAGTAAAGTCCCGAAATGTGATTTTTGCATAAAAACTAATAAAAATATAATAAAAAGTAACTAAAACATACTAAAAACTATGTAAAAACAATGTCAAAAAGGGTATAAATTATCCGCTCATCACAACACCAAACTTAAATTGTTGCTTGTCCCCAAGCAACTAAAAATAAAATAGAATAAAAAGAAGAGAAAATACAATAAATTCGAAAAATATCAATGAAAATTAGTTTCAATTAGATGAGCGGGACTAGTGACTTTTTGCTTCTGAACAGTTTTGGCATCTCACTTTATCCTTTGAAGTTCAGAATGATTGGCATCCATAGGAACTCAGAATTCAGATAGTATTATTGATTCTCTTAGTTCAGTATGTTGATTCTTGAACACAGCTACTTTATGAGTCTTGGCCGTGATCTTAAGCATTTTGTTTTCTAGTATTACCACCGGATACATAAATGCCACAGACACATAACTGGGTGAACCTTTTCAGATTGTGACTCAGCTTTGCTAGAGTCCCCAGTTAGAGGTGTCCAGAGCTCTTAAGCACACTCTTTTTGCTTTGGACCACGACTTTAACCGCTCAGTCTCAAGCTTTTTACTTGACACCTTCACGCCACAAGCACATGGTTAGGGACAGCTTGATTTAGCCGCTTAGGCCAGGATTTTATTCCTTTGGACCCTCCTATCCATTAATGCTCAAAGCCTTGGATCCTTTTTACCCTTGCTTTTTGGTTTAAAGGGCTATTTGCTTTTTCTGCTTGCTTTTTCTTTTTTTCTTTATTTTTTTCGCAAATTTTTTTTCGCAAGCTTTGTGTTTTTCACTGCTTTTTCTTACTTCAAGAATCAATTTTATGATTTTTTATATTATCAATAACATTTCTCCTTTTTCATTATTCTTTCAAGAGCCAACAATTTTAACATTCATAAACTTCACTATAAAAAAATGCACTGTTCAAGCATTCATTCAGAAAACAAAAAAGTATTGCCACCACATCAAAATAATTAAGCTAATTTTAAGATAAATTTTGAAATTCATGTACTTGTTCTTTTGCAAATAAAAACATTTTTCATTTAAGAAAGGTGAAGGATTCATAGGATATTCATAGCTTTAAGACATAGACACTAGAAACTAATGATCATGTAATAAAGACACAAACATAGACAAAACATAAAGCATAGAAATCGAAAAACAGAAAAATAAGAACAAGAAAATTAAAGAATGGTTCTACCTTAGTGACGGTGGCTAGTTCTTCCTCTTGAAGATCCTATGGAATGCTTGAGCTCCTCTATGTCTCTTCCTTGCCTTTGTTGCTCCTTTCTCATGGCCTTTTGGTCCTCTCTGATTTCATGGAGGATGATGGAGTGCTCTTGGTGCTCCACCCTTAGTTGCTCCATGTTAGAACTCAAATCCCCTAAAGAGGTGTTGAGTTGCTCCCGATAGTTGTGTGGAGGAAAATGCATCCCTTGAGGTATCTCAGGAATTTCTTGATGAGTAATTTTCTCATGCTCTTGTTGAGGTCCATGAATGGGCTCTCTTATTTGCTCCATCCTCTTTTTAGTGATGGGCTTTTGAGATGAATCTCTCCATCTCCCCTGACTCAGAGTTGGAAGCAACTGCCTTTCCTTTCCTCTTTCTAGAGGTTTCTCCAGTCTTAGGTGCCGTTAATGGTTATGGAAAAACAAAAAAGTAGAGCTTTTCCCACACCAAACTTTAAAGGTTTGCTCGTCCTCGAGCAAAAGAAGAAAGAAAGGAGTAGAAGAAGAAGAAATAGAGGAGATGGAGGGGAAGGTTGGTTTCGGCCAAGGGGGTTTAAGTGTGTATGATGTGTGAAATTGAAGCTAGTAAGGAGGGGTATTTATAGGGTAAGAGAGAGGGGGGAATTCGTGTATGAGGGGTTGGGTTTGGGAGGGAAATGTTTTGAATTTGAATGGTGGGGTAGGTGGGGATCCTGTGGGGTCTACAGATCCTGAAGTGTCAAGGAATTCTGCTCCCTGCACTATTCTGGCGTTTAAACGCCCTCTGTGTACCATTTCTGGCGTTTAATGCCAACTTTGCTACCTTTTCTGGCGTTAAACGCCAGGCTGATGCCCATTTCTGGCGTTTAACGCCCACTTGACACCCTTTTCTAGCGTTAAACGCCAGTCTGTCTGCCATTCCCGGCGTTTAACGCCCGCCAGACACCAAACACCCGTTTCTGGCGTTAAACGCCAGTCTGCCTGCCATTTCTGGCGTTTAACGCCCAGAATACTGCCAGACTGGGCGTTAAACGCCCATTCTGCTATCCTTACTGGCGTTTAAACGCCAGTAAGCCTGTCCTCTAGAGTGTGCTATTTTTGATGCTATTTTTTATTTTGCTTTAATTTTGCAGCTGTTTTTTGTGACTCTACATGATCATCTATCTAAAGAAAACATAACATGACAATGGAAAACAACTATATAAATATAATTAAATAACATTGTGTTGCCTCCCAATAAGCGCTTCTTTAATGTCAATAGCTTGACAGTGAGCTCTTAGAGAGCTTCACAGAGACTCAGAGCTTAATGGTGGCCTCCCAACACCAAACTTAGAAGTTGAATGTGGGGGCTCTGTTTGACTCTGTATTGAGAGAAGATTTTCATGCTTCCTCTCCATGTTTACAGAAGAAGATCCTTGAGCCTTAAACACAAGGTAGTCCTCATTCAATTGAAGGACTAACTCTCCTCTGTCCACATCAATCACAGCTTTTGCTGTGGCTAGGAAGGGTCTTCCAAGGATAATGGATTCATCCTCTTCTTTCCCAGTGTCTAGGATTATGAAATCAGCAGGGATGTATAGGCATTCAACCTTCACTAAGACATCCTCTACAAGTCCATAAGCCTGTTTCCTTGATTTGTCTGCCATCTCTAGTGAGATTCTTGCAGCTTGTACCTCAAAGATCCCTAGTTTCTCCATTACAGAGAGTGGCATGAGGTTTATTCCTGACCCCAGGTCACACAGAGCCTTCTTAAAGGTCATGGTGCCTATGGTACAAGGTATTAAGAACTTTATGGGATCCGGTTTCTTCTGAGGTAATTTCTGCTGAACCAAGGCATTCAGTTCATTGATGAGCAATGGAGGTTCATCCTCCCAAGTCTCATTACCAAATAACTTGGCATTCAACTTCATGATTGCTCCTAGATACTGAACAAATTTCTCTTCAACAATATCTTCATCCTTTTCAGAGGAGAAATACTCATCAGAGCTCATGAATAGCAACAGTAAGTTCAGTAGAATCTCTATGGTCTCTGTATGAGCCTCAGATTCCTTTGGTTCCTCAATAGGGAACTCCTTATTGGTCAGTGGACGTCCATTGAGATCTTCCTCACGGGAAATCACTGCCTCTTCCTCCTCTTTAGATTCGGTCACTTTGGGTATATTGATGGCCTTGCACTCTCTCTTTGGATTCTCCTCTGTATTGTTTGGGAGAGTAGTAGGAGGGATTTCAGTAACTTTTTTACTCAGCTGACCTACTTGTGCCTCCAAATTTCTAATGGAGGCCCTTGTTTCAGTCATGAAACTGAGAGTGGTCTTAGATAGATAAGAGATTATGGTTGCTAAGTCAGAGAGGCTCTGCTTAGAATTCTCTATCTGTTGCTCGAAAGATGATGGAAAAGGCTTGCTATTGCCAAACTTATTTCTCCCACCATTATTATTATTGAAGCCTTGTTGAGGCTTCTGTTGATCCTTCCATGAGAAATTAGGATCATTCCTCCATGAAGGATTATAGGTGTTTCCATAGAATTCTCGTATGTAATTCACCTCTTCCATTGTAGGATTCTCAGGGTCATAAGCTTCTCCTTTAGAGGAGGCTTCTTTAGTACTTCCAGATGCATCTTACATCTCAGTCAGATTCTGAGAAATTATATTGACTTGCTGAGTCAATATTTTATTCTGAGCCAATATGGCATTCAGAGTATCAATCTTAAGAACTCATTTCTTCTGTGTCATCCCATTATTCACAGGATTTCTTTCAGAAGTATACATAAACTGGTTATTTGCAACCATCTCAATGAGTTACTGGGCTTCTGCAGGCGTTTTCTTCAGATGAAGAGATCCACTAGCAGAGTAATCCAATGACATCTTGGACAATTCAGACAGACCATCATAGAATATACATAGGATGCTCCATTCTGAAAGCATGTCAGAAGGACACCTTCTGATCAATTGCTTGTATCTTTCCCAAGCTTCATAGAGGAATTCACCTTCCTTCTGTCTGAAGGTTTGGACTTCCACTCTAAGCTTGCTCAACTTTTGAGGTGGAAAAAATTTTGCCAAGAAGGCATTGACTAACTTTTTCCAAGAGTTCAGGCTTTCTTTAGGTTGTGAGTCCAACCATATTCTAGCTCTGTCTCTTATAGCAAAAGGGAAAAGCATGAGTCTTTAGACCTCAGGATTAACCCCATTGGTCTTAACAGTGTCACAGATCTGTAAGAATTCAGCTAAGAACTGATGAGGATCTTCCAATGGAAGTCCATGAAACTTGCAATTTTTCTGCATTAGAGAAACTAATTGAGGCTTAAGCTCAAAGTTGTTTGCTCCAATTGCAGGAATTGAGATGCTTCTACCATAGAAGTCAGAAGTTGGTGCAATAAAGTCACCAAGCATCTTCCTGGCATCTCCACCATTGTTGTTGTTTTCGGCTGCCATGTTTTCTTCTTTTTCGAAAATTTCTGTAAGGTCCTCTCCAGAGTGTTGTGCTTTAGCTTCTCTTGGCTTCCTCTTTAGAGTCCTTTCAGGTTCAGGATCAGCTTCAACAAGAATGTTCTTATCCTTGTTCCTGCTCATATGAAAAAGAAGAGAACAAAAAAAGAAGAGGAATCCTCTATGTCACAGTATAGAGATTCTTTTATGTGAATAGAAGAATATAAGAATGAGGTAGAGAGAGAATAAGAAGAATTCGAGCACAGAGAGAGGGAGGGGGTTAGAATTATGAGTAGAAGAGAAGTGTTAGTAAAAAATAAAATAAATAGAAAGAGATGAAAGAGAGAGTTATTCAAATTTTAATTAAAAGAAAAGAAAAATATTTTTGTTTTTATTTTAATTATAAGTTAGAATTCGAATTTAAGAAAAGAAATAAAATAAAATTAGAATTTAAAATAATTAGTTAATTGAAAAGAATTTTGAAAAAGTGGTTAGTTATTTTCGAAATTAATGAGAGAGAGAAGTAGTTAGGTGGTTTTGAAAAAGATAAGAAACAGTAAACTTTTTAAAATTAAAACAAACAAATCAAGTGGTTAATTGAAAAAGATTTGAAAATCAATTTTGAAAAGATAAGAAGTTAGAAAAAGATTTTGAAATTAAATTTTGAAAAAGATATGATTGAAATTTATTTTGAAAAGATTTGAAAAAGAAATTTAAAAAGATTTGATTTTGAAAATTAAGGTTGATGACTTGACTAACAAGAAACTAAAATATATGATTCTAGAATTTAAAGATTGAATATTTCTTAACAGGCAAGTAACAAACTTGAAATTTTGGAATCAAAACATTAATTGTTAGCAATAATTTCAAAAATTATGAAATAAAATTAAGAAAAAGATTTTGGAAAGTTTATTTTGAAGAATTTTTGAAAAACAGGAAAGAAAAGAAGAAAAAAATGAAAAAGATTTGATTTTTGAAAAAGATTTGAAAAGATAAAGTTTTTAATTGAAATTATGACTTGACTAATAAGAAACAATTAAATTTTAAAATTTTTTGACTAAGTCAATCCCAAAATTTCAAAATTTATGAGTAAAATAAGGGAAAGATATTATTTTTGAATATTTTTGAATTAATGAAGAGATATTATTTTGTTATTTTTCTCTTTCTTCATTAAACAACAAAAATGAAACAAAATATAAAAATTTAAGATCAAAACAATAAATACATGCAAGAATATTTTGAATGTCAAGATGAACACCAAGAACACTTTGAAGATCATGATGAACATCAAGAACATATTTTTGAAAAATTTTTAAGAAAAGAAAGACATGCAAGACACCGAACTTAAAAATTTTTAAACTTTAGACACTAATAATTCGAAATTGCATATGAAAAACAAGAAAAGACACAAAACAAGAAAAATTAAAGATCAAACAAGGAAAATCATCAAGAACAACTTGAAGATCAAAGAAGAACAGAATGCATGAATTTTCGAAAATTTAAGAAAATTTAAAAAAAATACAATTGACACTATACTTAAAATTTGACACAAGACTCAAACAAGAAACACAAAATTTTTTTGGTTTTATGATTTTATTAATTTTTTTTGTATATTTTTCGAATTTTTTTTTGGAAAAAGAGAAAATAAAGAAATTCAAAATTTTTAATAAGAATTCCAGGATTCGTGCAATGTTAGTCTAAGGTTTCGGTCCAAAAGAATTAGACATGGCCAAATGGCCAGCCAAGCTTCAGCCTAACAATTACAGACATGTCCTTTCTACAATGGAAAGTGGAAACCTCAGTCCAAAAGATTAGACATGGCTTAACAGCCAGCCAGGCTTCAACATATCTCATGAAACTCTAGAATTCATTCTTAAAAATTTTGAAGAAGAAATATTTTTTTTTTAAAATAAAAATAAAAAGCTTAAACATAAAATAAAATTACCTAATCTAAGCAACAAGATGAACCGTTAGTTGTCCAGACTTGAACAATCCCCGGCAATGGTGCCAAAAACTTGGTGCACGAAATTGTGAACACACTTTTCACAACTCCGCACAACTAACCAGCAAGTGCATTGGGTCGTCCAAGTAATACCTTACGTGAGTAAGGGTCGATCCCACGGAGATTGTCGGCTTGAAGCAAGCTATGGTCATCTTGTAAATCTTAGTCAGGCGGATTCAAATGGTTATTAGTATTGATAATTAAAGGATAAATAAAACATAAAATAAAATATAGATACTTATGTGATTCATTGGTGGGAATTTCAGATAAGCGTTTGGAGATGCTTTGTTGCTTTTGAACCTCTGCTTTCCTATTGTCTTCTTCCAACCATGCGTGCTCCCTTCCATGGCAAGCTGTATGATCCTCTCGGATAAAAAATACAGGTACGATCTCTGCACGGATAATCAACTGTCGAATTTCTCGTCTCGGATGAAAAATACCAGGTACAGCTACTGCACGACTAATCATCTGTCGGTTCTCACTAGCGTCGGAATAAGACCTTTATCCTTTTGCACACTGTCACTGCGCCCAACATTTGCAAGTTTGAAGCTCGTCACAGTCATCCCTTCCCAGATCCTACTCAGAATACCACAGTCAAGGTTTAGACTTTCCGGATCTCAGGAATGGCTGCCAATTGGTTCTAGCCTATACCGCGAAGATCCTAATCTCATGGACTTGGTCAGTGTATTAGAGATCCAAGAGAGTATACTCCGGCTGTCGTCCAATGACTACGTTGAACATCATGTAGACCGCTTGTGGTTGTCAGGCACACGGATCTTGGCTAAACGAGTAACGAAGATAGTGGGTGATTGTCACGGGTACCCCTTCATTCTGACTTAACTGAATTAAGTACGAGAGTATATCTTGGAGAAGAAGTAGGCGTGAATTGAAAGAGAAACAATAGTACTTGTATTAATTCATGAAGAACAGCAGAGCTCCACACCTTAATCTATGAGGTGTAGAAACTCCACCGTTGAAAATACATAAGAGAAAAAGGTCTGGGCATGGCCGAATGGCCAGCCTCCAAAACGTGAAAATATGGCATAAGCTCCCTGAATACAATAGTAAAAAGTGCTATTTATACTAAACTAGTTACTAGGGATTACAGAAAATGAGCAACTAAGTGCAGATAGTGCAGAAATCCACTTCCGGGGCCTACTTGGTGTGTGCTTGGGCTGAACATTGAAGCTTTCACGTGCATAGGCCATTCTTGGAGTTAAACGCCAGCTTGGGTGCCAGTTTGGGCGTTTAACTCCAGTGCTGGTGCCAGTTTGGGCGTTTTACTCCAGAAAAGGGTCAATGGTGGGCGTTTGAACGCCAGTTTGGGCCATCAAATCTCATGAAAAGTATGAACTATTATACATTTCTGGAAAGCCCAAGATGTCTGCTTTCCAACGCAATTGAGATCGTGCCAATTAGGCTTCTGTAGCTCCAGAAAATCCACTTCGAGTGCAGTAGGGTCAGAATCCAACAGCATCTGCAGTCCTTTTTCAGCCTCTGAATCAGATTTTTACTCAGGTCCCTCAATTTCAGTCAGAAAATACCTGAAATTACAGAAAAACACACAAACTCATAGTAAAGTCTAGAAATGTAATTTTTGCATAAAAACTAATAAAAATATAATAAAATATAACTAAAACATACTAAAAACTATGTAAAAACAATGCCAAAAAGGGTATAAATTATCCGTTCATCAAGGTCCCTCCTCATTTATACTTTGTGCTTGGATAGGCCTTTTCTCTTGGGCCTGCTCGCCTAGAAGCTTCTGCTAGCTGTCCAGGTCTTCTCAACAGGATATAAGGTGACACGTAAGTTACCTCTGGATGCAGGTCGAACGCCCGGCGAGTCAGTAGTCCGCAAGTGAACCCATGGCCCTTGTTAGGCTGGGCCGGATCAATTATAATTCTTCAATACAGTACTGATTTCTTTTAATGTAGTTTGACCGCGTAATCTTTTGAATTACAAAATCAGAATGTCTTATTTTTTCCTTTCATATTTTGCATTTTAAATCCCAGGCTCTGTTGGAATATAAAAAAAAATGGCAAAGGGAAGCAGGGGACAGCGTAGGAATGCTTCCCATAGGAATGTCCTTATGTGAAGAGTTTGAACTAAAGCAGTAAAATGTATATGCTTCCATAGATTCAAGAATTTTAAAATTGTAACCTCTAAGCTCTATTATTGATGAGCAATAGTTAATCAGAAATTCGCTAGGCTTTATCATGAACTAAATGCTACCTAACAAACCAAACGCAAAGAGATACGAAGGTTTTGGAGTGCTTCCTTTCAGGGATGAACAAAAGAGACTCAAACAAGATAATGATATGAAAAGAAGAGATCGTTTCTTACTGTGTCATGTTATGTAAATACTAAAAATTAATTATCAATAAATCACTTATATAAAAATACAAAGAAATCTATAATCAAATTTTATAAATAATAAAATTTAACTTGATTCATATTTAAAATTAAATTTTATATATAATATAATTAAATTAAATTCATATTTATAATCAAAATATAAGTAAAGATATAAAAATTCAGTAGTAGTGATTAATTTTTGGTGTTTATAAAAAAAATTAATTACTCTAATACAAAATTTTGGTTATTCTATCATCAAAAATCAATTATTTTAATAATTAATTATTTTATTAAAAAATATTTTTAAAATAAGTATAAATGTACTGAGGTACATAAATAGATTGTAAGTCATTTTTACTGTTTTTGCATATCATTTATGATAGAAAGAACAGTCCCCAAATGAAACTTGGTTGAAACTTTGAACAGCCATGCTCCAACCAGTTACCCTTCTGCATCTCCTTTTTATGGTCGGGACTTTGGGGTTTGTATTAATTTGGGTCGATTAATAGTGACTTTAGGATTCTTGGTGCTCCATTATGTGTTGGGATATAAGAGACATCAGAGTAAAATTAATGAGCCAAGACCCATACCCTGTATGTCACATCAAAATACATATACAAGTAATACTTCGTTTCAGTTTTTTAAAAAAATTTAGTAAAAAACTTTCAATTTTTAATATAATTTAATTACCAAATTAATTCTCAAACTTTTATTTTATTAGAAAAATCAATCTTTACATTAAGTTCACTACAATAAATTCAAACTGAGATAACCCTTCAAAATATTGTCTATAATAAGGAATAATGTTGTCTTTGATTAAAGGCAATATTTTCTGATAAAACGCAATGCTTTTTGAGATTGACTATAGGCCGTTACCTTTGGTCTAAACGTTTTTTTTTGTATTAAAAGAAACCCTTTCGTGACAACCTTTAAAAAACATTGCATTTTCTACTAATAAAAGCAACCTCATGTAAGGATTGCCTTAGAGGATCCAAACACAACACTTTAATAAAGATTTTATGGCAATATTTTTTACGAGTTATATTTTCAAATACATAAAGCAACACTTGTCCAAATTTTTTTTAAGTTGCCTTTTCATATACCTAAAGCAACACTTGTAAAATGGGTTAAGTACGATTTTGGTCCCTATGGTTTGGGCTGAAAATTATTTCCGTTTCTAACATTTTTTTTGCATACAAAATCGTCCCTAAGGTTCAATGTAGTTTTAAAATCATCCTTTTAGACAGATTAATTTTTAAATGACAAAAATACCCTTTCTCTCTCTTCTCACCACCACCACCACCCCACCTACTACCACTCCATCACCATCTGCACCAAGAAACAACCTTCAACAACAACCTCAAATAAATCAAAATTAAAATAGAAATTCATCACCAAAACCATCATCATTAAAAGGAAAATAAGAAAATCATCATCATCATGGTCAAAACAAACATTAGCAAGAAAGGGAGGGAAGAGGAGGGGAAGGGGAGGGCAGCGGAGGGCAGTGAGGGAAGGAAAAGGGAAGCGCAGCGCGAGGAACACTACCACCACCACCACCTCCCCAACGACGACGAGGAACACAAGGGCATGGGTCAGGCACGTCGCGGTGAGGCTGGGGCGAGTCTCTACGCTGCGAGGGCGAGGGCCAAGCAACGGCGAGGTGCGAGGTGCTGCGAGGCAAGGGTGAGTCGCGGTGAGGTTATAGAGCGAGTCTCATCGCCGCGAGGGTGAGGGCCAAGCGAGAGATTCCTCAACGTTGGAGGGAGTGACGGAGAGGGAGGAGTTATGGAGAGATTGCTCGATGGAGTGAGAGGGAGTGGTGGCGATGATGTGGCTGAGGGTTTTGACGGTGGGAGGGAGGGAGGAGGGGGAGTCCAGGTAGGAGGGAAATGGTTGGGTGCTATTTTTGCTTCTGATGAAGAAGAAGAAGAGTTGATGTGATGAAGAATAAGAGAAGCGTATTTTGGTCCGAAGGACGATTTTAAAATTATGTTGAACCTTAGGGATGATTTTGTATGCAAAAAAGGGTGGAGACGAAAAATATTTTCGGCCTATATCTTAGGGACCAAAATTGTACATAACCCTATAATTTTTTCTGGTTGTGTTTTCATATACCTAAAGTAACACTTGTCTAAGTTTATTTGCGGTTGTCTTTTTCTAATACCTAAAGCAACATTTTATTGAGTTTCTCTTAGGTTTTCTTTTTCTTATATCTAAAGCAATATTTTTTACATCACTTATATTTATATGACATTTGAAGGATATATAGCACACACCAACAATATTTAAATATTTAAATTTAATTTAATTAATATGAGAAGAATAAGTTAATAATATATATTGCATGTACATAGAAAGGTGTTTCAAGTGCCAATTAACATACTTGCTAAGTTACCAAGTCAAATAAATAATAAACATAAGTAAACAAAATACATGTTTTTCTCATGATGAACTTGAACAAAAAAGAAACTATATATATTTTTTCATTGGAAACCAAAGATTTTGTGCTTCATCATTGTGCCAAGAATCATCTGTATCTCATAAAACTTCATCCAACCATAAGCAAGCTGCAGTCAAATCTAAATGGACAAAAAAGACATATAGTCAAAAAGAATCTCAACAATAACATATATACTCAAGTGTTACAATAATTTAACACACATATACTTAATCATCATTTGGTATATGAGTCGATGGAGGAGAATGTCGAGGAATCAAATTTGGATCTTATGTACTATTTGCAGGCGATTGCGTAGATCGTAAGAGAAAAAGTACATCAACAATACTCATACCAGGAGAAGTTTGTTGCGACATAAGTTTCACAATACCTTCCAATCCTTGCAGCCTTTGCTTATGGTAGTCTATTTAAGTTTTTAAGGTTGTTACCTTCTCTTCACTTTATTTCTTGATTTCATCTATTTCTTTATTTTTCTTAAGAGAAGTTTTTGTAAAAGTTCTTCCAAAACATCGAACTCGTCCTGAATTCTCTTTCCCAAACACTTTTTGAAATGCATTAGTAGGAGTTTCTCCAGCTCTTTGGAGATCATCAAGTTTATTCTATACACACAAATATATTATATAACTATTTTTAATGATAAAAATTCAAATGAATGAATCTAATAACCTATTGATTGTAACACCCTTACTACCAGAATGTCACGCTTCTGACTGTGCCGGTCTAATATCGAGAATATTACGATGACTTTTATATATAATTATAATAAGTGGGAGCCTTTAACTGAAAATCATATCGATTTTTTTGAATAACCAAAAATACTTTTTCTTTCTTTTTGCACGTACATATATACAAATATATGTATACACAATACTATTACATTCACATTCAAATATATGTACATATATACAAACCATGCCATAAAATCACAACTCTTATCCCTCTTTACAAAGACACTAATCATTGCTTGTCTTATGAATCTCTTCTCTGAACAATCCTTAACCATCTCAACCAAAATCAAGCCTAAGCCATAACCATCTAGTTATTTAATCTTTAATTCACCAAACTTCTCTTGGAGACAGTCATCAGGGGGAATAAATCGAGGAAGAGTTCCTTACCACCTTCTCTTGTGAGATCGTGCCATATAGATTAAGGGATTAGTTCCCTACCACCTTGCAGACAGAGAAAAAATGTGGGAGAAAACATCGAGGGAGAGTGCCCTACCACCTTCCCTACATCCAACAAATCACAATCAAAGAGAATGCTGGAGAATAAATCGAGGGAGAGTGCCCTACCACCTTTTCCACATCCAACAAATCATAATCATGGGAGAATAAATTGAGAGAGAGTGTCCTACCACCTTCCCCACATTCAGATCATAGCAAAAGAGGGAATCTTTTATCTTCAACTTATCATCCCTGAGCGGAACAAAGCCACCATCTTCACCATGTGAGGGATGAACCACCATCCCCACAATATCTATCATAATCTTATTATCATCATCAAGTTCATCATTAACATAATCATAATCTCATATATCATTCTTAGAATTCACAACTTGAAATTCATATTCTTTGAATAACTTCCTCGACTCTTATATTTGATTCCATTTGAAACCTCAAACTCACTCCTATTCTTTAAACCTTTAGGTAATTAATTAGTTAACTTTTAAAATGTTAATTTAGCTAACCTATTTTCAAGAAATGTTTCATGATTCATTCATCCTCTTCGTTATTAACCAAATCAAATAAGTTAATTCAATAAAACTTCTCAAAACATAACTCTTCAATCCAAAATTTTCAAATGAAACTTCAAAACAAACTTTAAAACTTCCAAATTCTCATAAACATAACCTTAAACCATGAAATGCGTTAATATATCAAAACATTTAAATCTCCATCATTTATCTTGTCATCAATAACTAACCCTAAAATCATTCTCATTTAGTCTCACATGTCATTCTTTAATTAATCTTTTTACGGGCTAACTAAATCCAACTTTCAAACTTCTCAAGTTCAACTTTAAAGTGCTCCCAAAGTTCTCAAAACCGCTTTCAATTTCATTTTTTAGTTTAAAACATTCCCAAAAGACTCAGAAATCATTTTGTTTCTCCAAATCAAATTCAAATACTCTAACTTCTCTAAAACTTTTCAAAACAAAATCCTTTAATCAAAGTAACCCAATAAAGCTTCAAAATAAAGTCTCTAGATCTTATAAAAAGTAGCACCACTTTTCCATTTTTCTCATTATTCAATTTTACTTAAATGCTTTATAAAAATTTCGGCAGTATTTCCTCTAAAACTCAAACTTTGGCATCCTTCATGGCTCCAACCAAACCAACATTTCTCAACCATTTTCAATCGGACCATCTAGAACACTCAACAATTATCATATTATACATACCAATCAAGCATAATCAAAATTCCAACAATGAGAAAATCAAATCAATCACAGTTCATAACCGCAAACAATCCACTTTATCAATTAATCTCACAAAGCAGCCATAGATTATTTACAATTTCTTATTTAAAATTTATTTCTTAAAATTCGAAATCGCTATCGAGTTCCATTTATTCAAAATAGATTAATTTAATCCATAAGACTCACATAATAAAAAAACGCATTGTTCACATCAATATCGATTTATAACAATTACTTGATATAAAATATGTTTTAAGAAAACTTCCTACCTCAAATAGTCAAAACTCAGTGATTATTGTAACACCCGTACTACCAGAATGTCATGCTTCCAGTTGCGCCACTCTGATAGTGAGGACATTACGACGACTTTTACAAATATCTTTACATAGTAGTAGCCTTTAACTCTAAACCTTATCGCTGTTTTCTATGAAAAACTGGAAATATTTTTTTTCTTTTTCTTCATACACACACACACATATAAAACTATTCTATCCACATCCAAATATATATATATATATATATATATATATATATATATACAAAGCCATGTCACAAAATCACAACTCCTATCCCTCTTTATAAATATAATAATAAAGTCGAGGGGAAGCAAACTAATAACTAAGCGAATACAACAATATCACATAACCAAAAGCACAATAATTTCTTCATAAGCTTCTTCGTCCATTTCCTAAAAAGATATGGCTGTAGGGGGTGAGAACTTAACCACACAGTCTCATCAGAGGAGTTTCAAAATTATCATAAGAAGATTGTTTTCATCCTCAGTGATCATCGCTCGTCTTATGAATCTTTTCGAAAATCAACAACTACTTATCAAAAATCCAAATTAATATTTTAATTATAAAAATTCCAATTAAACATAACATTCCACAACGTTTCACTACTTACCAAAGGACCATACTAACCAAACTTACCACTGATTCATCCAATCATGGCCTCCAGCCCAAACATAACCAAATCACGGCATCCGGCCCAACACAAATCAAATCACAGCCTCCGCCCCAACACAGATCAAATCATGGCCTCTAACTCAACACAAAATCAAATCACGGCCTCCGACCTAACACAAAATCAAATCAACAGTCAAACCACCACAATCGAACCAACCAGTCACAATAACAAGTAATGAAGTTCAAACATAATCAAGAGCAATTACAGCAAGTATAGCAATTAGCAGTTAATCAGAAATATTCACATAGGCAAAACAAATATAATATGCACACCCAAACAATGCCATATAGATGTATATGATGCATGCCTGTCCTACTGATCATGAGCTCACGTGTCAGTTATACTGCTAGAACCCGACACATCCGGTAGCTAACTCAGATATCATCTCTCTGTTACACTTTCACTCTCTTAGGATTAAGTGCCCACTATACTCTTGGGATATAGTGCCCACCACACTCTTGGGATATAGTACCCGATATCTTTTTTGGGACATAATGCTCCCACACTCTTGGGATATAGTGCCCGCCACACTATTGGGATATAGTGTCTGCTATACTTCACAAACAGTGAGAGTAGGATGCAATTAAAAGGGAAACAGATTATACACAACCAAGATCACAAGCAAAATTGTAACGTAATATAATCATTTTTCAATCAAACCTCATCATGTTTACAATCACTATCTATCAAGGATATAGTGCCCAACACACTCTAGGGATATAGTGCCCGGCACACACTTGGGATATAGCGCCCATCACACTCTTGGGATATAGTGTCCGACACACTGTTAGGATTGATGAGTAAGATTAGTGTCGGTCTAGAATTTTCATCAATAGAAAATCAAATCGTTGTCATAGTATAGTCTTAGACCAACAGATAATCCTTTTCATCAAATTTTGATATAGTTGTCACAAAGTCAACCCCAATAAAAAGTAACTGAGAATATTGGTCTCGAGTCATTCTCAAGAGAATGGGCAAACATGTGCATCAATATTAGTTAGAATTCTGGGGTTGGAAGTCATAAACAAGAATTTAAACTACTAAACCTAACATGCAAGAAATCTTAAAGTGCAAGAAACTAAATCAAAGCAATTAAATCAAGGTATAGGCAAATTCAATCTAGCAAGAGAGCATATAAATCTATTTCTACTGTAAGACTAAGTAAACAACTAAACTAACTATAACAAGAATCAAGTAATTGGGATTTTTTGGTTTCAAATATGAATAATAAAGGAACTCTTGGCTAGGCATAGGAATTGGGATTACCATCCTTGTCTAATAACCATATATTGACAATTATGAGGAACCAAGCTCATTAAGTCTACTTCTACAAGTAAAGTACGTCAAATGGCTTGATCAATTTCAACTCATAAGTCCCAATTCAACTACTAATTTGCTTAGTAGTAGATTGGTGTCAATGGGTATCAATTTGACCACTAAGGGTTCTCAAACCACCAAATCACTTAGACCCAATGACTCAAGGTCACCCAATTCCCTTATCCTAGGCCAATAGTATAGAAAACTACTCCATAATCAATAGAAATATTTCATCAAACACATGGTATGCACTAACTAAAGACATATTTAAATTGCAAAACTAATTGGAAATTACAAGTACCCACTAACAATTATCAATAGAGAACAACTAAAATAACACTATCAATCATAGAAAATATCAATGCACTAAGAGAAATTCAATATCAACAAAGTTCATAAAATGAGAAGAAAATGGAAAATGACAAGAAAACACCAATTCAACACAAGATCTAAACAAAATTATAACTAGAAAACTCAAATTTAGTAATTGAAACTAGAATTAACAAGACCCAATTCAGAAATTCAACAAAGAAAGATAAAAATAAACTAAATCTAGAGAGAAGTAAAAGTTTCTCTCTCTAGAAAACAAGAACCTAAAACTTGCTAAAATTTTGTGTGTGGTGTGTATGAGTGAGTCCCCCTTTTCCCCCTTGGTTCTTTGGGTCTTTTCCATGTAAAATTCAGCTCAGATTGGGCATAGACCCCCCAGAAATTGCCAACCATGATTTCATTAATGAGGTCACGTGCTGGGCGTCACGCATACGCATCGGCCACACGTGCGTGTCATATGAGTTCTGCGAGCCACGCGTACGTGTCGAGCATGTGTGTGCGTCGGTGGGGTTTCGCATCACCACGCGAATATGCCAGCTTATGCACGTCATTCTCAGCTACATGCGTCCACGCGTGCGCGTCAGCCACGCGTGCGCGTCGCCACCAATTCTCCAAAGCTTCATTTTTCATGCCCCTTCCACTTGTGCATGCTTCCTTTCCATCTTCTAGGTCATTCTTACCCTATAAATCCTGAATCCAGTTAACAAACACATCACTGTATCAAATGGTAATAGAAGAGGATAAAAAATTGGCATTTTTAGGGTTAAAAAAGCATGTTTTAAACCATGAAGCAAAATTAGGAAGGAAACACAAAACCATGCAATTTATATGAATAAGTGTGAGAAATATTGATAAAACCCCCAAAATTCTACACAAGATAAACCACAAAATTGGAGTTTATCAAACCTCCCCACACTTAAACTAGGCATGTCCTCATGCTAAAAATCAAAAGACCAAAGAACATAGGAGAAAGAGGTTTATGAAATGCAATTTACCTACATGGATGTAACTAATACAAATGCTTCTATCTACTTGGTCAAAGGTGAATCAACTTCCATGAACATATATGAACACATAGGGCCACTGATGAATCTATATTTGATGATATATTTTGACTCAAATTGGATGGATTCTAGCACATGAACTCACACTTAAGCACGAAAATAGCATACTTTTGTGTTTTGTCTCTAAATTGATCCTAAATGTGAAAACATACAATTTTGTGCTTTAATAGAGCAATTTAATCCCACTCTTGTGTCATTCGATGCCGTGATCTATTTCGTGAGTGATTTAAGGTCATTTAAGCAAGAATGGATGGCTAAAAGTGGAAGAAAAGCATGCAAAAAAGGAGAAAACATGAAGAAAACAAAGGAGAAGAGCTTAGCCTAGTGTACGTTCACACAGACATGCGTGCGTATGCACAGCCATCGAATTTGAGCCACGCGTGTGCGTGGGTTGCATTGCACATCCAATCAAGCATCACCTGGTGTGCGTGCACACAACCTCATGTGCGTACGCACAGGTCGAGATTTTCTGCAGAGTGTGCGGATGCACACGTCTGTGCGTCCGCACAGGACCCAGCACATGCCTCCATTAAAAAGTCACGTGCTGTACGGTTTTGGGGGTCTCTAGGCCCATTTTTTGAAGGCTTGGAGGCTGGTTTGATAGGCTATATGAAGGGGAATGCAACACATAACAAGAGAGCCATCTTAGAATAGGAAAAACACATAGTAGGAGTAGGAGTAGTGTGGATTAGGAAATTCTCTCTTAGGATTTTAATCTGGGTTTGTAGCATTTTATACTTCAAGTTTGATTTTGGATTCTAGCAATTGCATTGTAAGTATTTCTTTAATTTCTCTTTCAATTACATTACTTGTTCTACACTTTCATATATTTTACTCTCTCTTGTCAATATTCATATAGTTTTGTAATTTTGAATTCCTAGTTGTTTAATTTGATGTTTGATGGCTTTTATATGTTTGTTGAGTTACTTTTATTGATTTTGATCATTTATGGTTCATAGCTTTTACCATTTTCCCAATTTTGCCATGTTTTATGTTTATGCCCTCTATGTGTTTGATGAAATGCCAAGCTTAGTTATGGGGTAGATTTCCACCCCTTGGCTTGGGAAAATGAGTTTATGGATTACTAGAGCCATAATGTCCAACATTTAGTGATAATTCTTGAGCAGTTAGTTGATTCTTGTTTCCATTAAAGCTAGCCTTTTACCAACTAGTTTGGTAAGTTGGTTAGAACTTATGGATTAAGGTCAGTTATGCTTGCTTAACCTACTCCTCGATGGTTGGGGTTAACTAGGCGAGATTAACTCATGATAATTATCATAGTTGTGGTTATGGCAAGGAAGGGATTCCATAACTCATCCCAAGTCAAGGTTTCATTTATGTTTTGAACCACTTTTACCTTACTTTTTTAGCCTTACTTATTTATATTACGTACATAGTTCTTTTATTCCTTTATTAGTTTATTAATTGTAATTTTGCCTAGTTCTTTTATCTCTTTATTTGCTTGCTTGCTTTCAATCATTGAGAACACCCCTTGTTTTTCACAACCAAAATTGTGTGCACTCTTTGGCATTAGTTCCTGGGGAGAACGACCCGGGACTTAAAACTTCCGGTTATTTTGTGTTGATTGTGACATCTTTAGGATTGTAATTTGATTGATGATCAATGGTTTCTCTCTAGAATTAGGGTTTTTAGCTTAGTTTTCTTTTAATTTCAGCACTTTAATTCTTGTTTTAATGTAGTTTCCTTTATGTTTTCTTGCTCTCTCATCTTTATCTTCTTAATTCCTCTTGTTATTTCCTTTATTTTGCTATTTTTATGTTCATAGATACTCTTGTTAACTTTAATTTCAATGTTAATTATTGCTTTCTTTGGTTGTTATTGCTATTTTCTTGCTTTGGTAGTTTTAGAATTTATTTTATTGTAATTTAATATTATTTTATTTTCATGCATACCAAGTGTTTGATAAAATGCTTGGCTTAGTCTTCACTTAGTTTTTCTTAACTCTTGGCTTAAAATTGTTGACTTTGGTGATCCTTGAGTCATTGATGTCCATTCTTGTTTGATATATTAGAGTGAGTTAGTTGATTTGGTCTCCCTTGACTCTATGTGACCCCTTAGTGTTGACATAAGACTTAGGGATTGAAATCAACTATGCCTATTTGACTTATCTTCGATGTAAGGTTGACTAAGTAGGATTAACTCTTCATAATCATCATGTGTTTGTGGTCAATGGCTAGGATAGGTAGCCTTAATTAGCTCTCAATTACTTGCCAAGAGGTTTTCTTGCATTTGAAGTTTTATTGCTTTGACTTTTATTGCTTTGACTTTTAATTACTTGCATGTTTATTTTATTGCTTTGATATTTAATTTCTTGCATGTTTAATTTTCACACTCTTGGTTGAGAAATTGGATGTTTGGGTGGAATTGAGTTGTGGATGTCCATTTCGCATTGTGTGAGAATAGTTAATTGTTTAGTTTTCATTGACGCTAGTCTTTCACTAAGTAATTAGTGAGTTGATTAGGACTTATGGATTGAGATCAATTATGACTTTTTGACTAATTCTCAAGGAGGATTGATTGATTTCGATTGATTCTACAAAATTGCCATGTTTGTGGTCCATAACTAGGATAGAAAACCTAAATTACCCACTTCTTGCCAAGAGTTGCCATTTACATTTCTTGCATGCTTGTTTTAGTTTCCTGCTATTTATATTCCCTTGCTCTCTTGCTTTCATTCACGATTCTCCATGCTCTCTTTCATAGCCAATAATTGTATATTTCATTGCAACTCCTAGGGAAGACGACCCGATGTTTAATTACTCTCGGTAATTTTGAATTTGAATTTAACATTTGATTGTGAGAGTTTGTTGTTGGTTTAGACTATGCTACTAACGAATTGATTCTTGTTTTTGATCGATTCTAGACCAACGTAAATTCTCATACATCAGCCACGGTGATAAGATAATTCATGAACTCTACCAATTCAAATATTAGAATGGAGTGTAAACAACTTGCAAGACGAAAGCTCTCACCTAACATAAATAACAACCTATATAATTTTAATACACAACCTAACTATCCATTTATTCACTTTTCACACACTTATGTATTCTCTTTCAATTCACAACCCATATGCATTGGTTATTATTGGCTCCACCTTGGGGCATTTTGTCTCATTTTATTGCTTTCTTTTCTATATATTTTTCTTTCTTTTATTTTTCTATTTCTTTTTCTGTATATATCTTTTTATTTTTCTCTTTTCTTTCAATGGAATTATATACAACGGTGCCAATGCATATGGTTTAAATATTCAATACATGAGTGTGTACCCAATTCCTAATGTTTTCAATAAAAATACAAAAAATACACTTTTACCGCTACCAATGTTCCCAAGCTTCCCTCCTGCTTAAATGACACACACCCTCACTCGCCTAAGCTAATCAAAGATCCAAATTAGAGGACATTTATTGTTTTTCACTTAGGGAGTAGTGATGTGCTAAATTGAAGAACAAAGGGGGTTTAACATAGGCTCAAAATTGGTTAACAAAGGTGGATAAAAGGGTTAAGGCTATTTGGGTAAGTGAGCTATTGAAATAACGGCCTCAGTCATATAAATGCATTCATACACAGAATAATGGACATATAGAATCAAACAAATCAAGGATTCCAATCATAGAAAGAGAACAATGCACACAAGAATGGAAATAAGTGGTTATATGATGTAACCACGCAATTAAGCTCAAAACTCACATGCTTGTGTGTTCTTAGCTCAAAAACCTTTTCCAAAATTAATTCATTCAAGCAAGTTAAACACAAAATTTTTTCAAATTGGTAGGATGCCCTAAAAACAGTTTCTTGGAAAAGAAATCATCACTCTAACCAAGTAGCCCTAACAAGAAGTGATTGGATGAAAAAAGTTATTCATCTAGTTCATGCACAACCAATCACTTAACAAGCATAACTCTAGATATATGTACAAACAACTACCATGCAAAAAAAATGTTTAAATGCAAAAACTAGCCATGCAATGCAAATTATCCTAATTACCAAAAGAAAATTAAAATTTGGATGTTGAAAAGAAGGGTTGTTACCTATGGAAGTCGGTAAATGACCTCCCCACATATAGAAATTTGCACGGTCCTCCGTGCTATTAAAGATGAACAGAGTGGGTCTAGGAGTGTCACTCGCAATGGCCATAGGGTGGTGAAACAAGGACGTTGATAAACCACTATTTTATGGTTTATCTTGTTCTCAATTGAGTGGTTTTTATCTACTCTTTACCCACTTATTCATATTATTTGCATGGTTTTACATTTACCTTCCTAATTATGTGCTTTGATTGAAAACATGCTTCTTTGATCTTATATTTGCTTATTATTAATCCTCTCTTATTACCATTAGATGCCTTGATATGTGTGTTAAGTGTTTTCGGATATTATAAGGCAGGAATGGCTTGGAGGATGGAAAGGAAGCATGCAAAAGTGGAAGGAATACAAGAAGTTGGAGAAATTGCTAAGCTGTCCAGCCTGACCTCTTCGCATTCAAACGGCTATAACTTTAGCTACAGAGGTCCAAACGATGTGGTTCTAGTTGCGTTGGAAAGCTAACGTCCGGGGCTTCGATTTGATATATAATATGCTATAGTTCCTCTGATGCTAGGCGACACGACCGCGTGATCCATGCGGCCGCGTCGCAGTGACGGAAATCCAGCGTGGTTGAATTCGAGACCAGCGAATTCTGGGCTGTTTTCGACCCAGTTCTCGGCCCAGAAAACACAGATTAGAGGCTATAAAGTGGAGGAATGCATCCATTCATGAGGAAGCTTTTCACAATTCACAATTTTAGGAGTAGATGTAGTTTTTAGAGAGAGAGGTTCTCTCCTCTCTCTTAGGATTAGGATTTAGGATTCTCTTCACTTCATGATTATTTCATCTTTTGCCATCATAGGTTCAATGTTTTTTTTATTTATTTTCTCAATTTAATTTATGAACTCTTCCATGTTACGTTTGATATCTTTATTAGTGCTAATTGAAGTATTTCAGAATTACGATTGCTCTCTTTAATTCATGTATTCAAATTATTTTCATTCAAGTAGATTCTCTTCTCTTTTGGCTTTGGTTGAGTCATTGGAGACACTTGAGTTATCAAACTCATTGTTGATTGAAAATTGGATTTCTTCATTTCATTAATTCAAGTTCCAATAACTCTAGTCTTTCCCAAGGAAAGACTAGGACTTAAGGATTCGAATTAATTTGTCCACTTAACTTACCTTCATAGTTAGAGGTTAATAAGGTAGGGGAAGAATCCAATTCTCATCACAATTGATAAGGATAACTAGGATAGGACTTCCAGTTCTTCATACTTTGCCAAGAGTTTATTTTATTATTATTGTTTTATTTTATTTGTCATATAACATATTTCCACCTTACTTCCTAAACCCCAATTTACAAATTCATAACCAATAATAAGAACATACCTTCCTGCAATTCCTTGAGAAGACGACCCGAGGTTTAAATACTCGGTTATCAATTTCAAAGGGGTTTGTTACTTGTGACAACCAAAACGTTTGTATGAAGGGACTTTTGAAGGTTTAGAAACTATACTTGCAACGAGGATTTACACGCAAATTTCTAGACCACGCAAAAGTTCTCTCATCAAAATGGCGCCGTTGCCGGGGAATTACAAACGTGTGCCTTATTATTGGTTATTGTAAATATTTGCTTTTTACCTGCTTATTTGTTTTTATTTTTATTTTTATTTTTTACTTTTTCGTAAATTAAGAGGTTATTGGTTTTTAAAAATTTTTTCAAAAATTTTTTTTTCTTGGTGTTCATCTTGATCTTCAAGTTGTTCTTCGTGTTCATCTTGACCTTCAAGTTGTTCTTAGTTGTTTTCTTCGTTTTGATCTAAAAATTTTTAAGTTTGTTATCATTTTATTGTTTTTTCGCTTTCCTTATTAAATTCAAAAATTCAAAATTTAAAAAAAATCAAATTTCAAAATTCAAACTTAAAAAATTTTCAAAATTCAAATTTAAAAATTTTCAAATTTCAAAAATTTAAAATTCAAAATTTCAAAATTTCAAATTTCAAACTTTAATTTTTAAATTCAAAATTTAAATAACCTTTTAATTTAAATTTATTTTATTTTTATTTTTAATTTTTATTTACTATTATGAGTTCTCACCCCTCTCGCTATGAGTCTGGTTACAATTATATTGCAGGAAGAAGATATTACAATGAGAACAGGCATCAAGGTTGGATCAATCAAAGATGGAAGGAGTCACAAGGATTTGATCAACCCTCATGGCAACAACCACCTCCAATGGACTATCAACAACCACCACCATATGCCTATGAACCCTTTCCTCAACACAACTTTGAACTACCACACTCACAAGCCAACTTCCACCATTCACCTCCATATGACCCTAACCCTCAACCACCATACCAACCACCTTATGAGCCATATGAACCATATATAGAACCACCCCAATTCCAATCCACTCACTCCCAACCACCACCACTTCTCTATGTGTCCTGTCCAAATCCGGCAACCCGAGAAGCAGAGGTTCGCCTAAAAGAAACAGTGGATAGATTTCAGGCAACCATTCATCAATTGGGGCAAGCAATAATGAGTCAATTAGCTTCCCGACGTTCGGACACTCAAGGAACCCCCATGGCTTCATGTGGGCAATCTAATGAAGAACGTAGTATGAAGGAGATACTAGAAACTCCAGTGAACACTACGGAGCATGACTTTGTACTGGAACAGGTAGAGGAAGCCGGAATTATTGAAGAAGAAGAAGTGGTTCAAGACTTAGGAGATGCAGAACCTCCATGGGAAAGTCCAGTCATAGAACCCCCTTCCAAGACGTTTGAAATTGATGCTAAGGAGGGTGTACAACCTCCAAGGCATATCACGGTTAAAGACTTGGAAGAGGTTGTTCAAGAGATGGAGATTCAAGAAGAAGAAGCACAACCTCCCATGCCCTTGGAAAGCAATGAAGAGAAGATTGAATTGGAAGAAAGCTACCAAGAGGAAGAGGTTGAAATTGAAGAAGCTTGCAAAGAGGTGGTAATTATCAGAAAAGAGCACAAGGGAGTGGAGCTTGCAATTTCATTAAAAATGCCTCCCCCTAAGTTGCCATCATCCTTCACAACATTCAAGTGGGTAAAATTCATATCCCTTAGCTTTCTAATTCCACTTGAATATGGGCTACTGGAGACGGATGGTCAACTTAGAGCTCTTTGTGACATTAAGAGTAAGAGGAAGATGGCCAGTGTTAAGAATTGTCAAGCAAGGTTCCACATGGTTGTGTGCTCAAAGTTTAAATGCAAAGGTTGGTGTAAAGCTCAACTGACTGGGTCTAGAAAGTTGTTTGGCCGCTTACGTGAGAATTCAGACTGCTTGCCACCCGGAGGGAACAATATTGCTCAACCAAAAGACGGGTGCAAAAGCAAGATTTGGGACCCCGGAATCCAATCTAGAAATCAGCACTCTTGGGACCTGGTCACTTGCTTTAACTTACTTGAAGGCTTTCTGTGCCTAGTTTGGGATCCCGGAGGTTACTAGAAATACAAACATTGGTGGAGATTCCTGGATGAATTCAAGCACAAGCCACCATAACAGGAAACTCACCAAATGTCCAACTTAAGGACTCTAACTAAAAGTGCTAGGTGGGAGACAACCCACCATGGTATGATCGTCCTTTTTCATTTTTATTTAGTTTTATTAGTTTTTGAAATTTTATTTTATTTTATTATATTGAACCTGGAGTTTTGCATCACATTCATATTAACACTGCATTCTGCATCTTTTCAGATTAAAAAAAAAAGCGAGCACGCGACGCGATCGCATCAGCGACGTGTCCGCGTCGCAAGGAGATGGGAGACAATATTAATATGAACAGAGTTTCGCAGGAGCAGCGCTGGAGGCGTGCTAATGGCACAAATCACGCCACGCGACCGCGTCACCCACGCGGCCGCGTGACCTGAAATCGGTGTAAAAAGGGTATATGGCCGAAAGTTGAGCTGGAATTGGGCTGGACCCGTGCTAGTAGCACAAGCCTTGCCACGCGAACACGTCACCCACGCGTCCGGGTCATATTGGAAATAAGGCCACCCGCCCGATCGCGTCGACCACGCGATCAAGTCACCCTGGATTTTGGCAATACTGAGTTTTGAACAGAGAGTTGTGCGACTGCGAGGCTGCACTCGCGCCACTAGCACAAATCGAGTCACGTGATCGCGTGCCCCACGTGTCCGCGTTGCCCAACCTTATCGTACACCACGCGACCGCGTCACCCACGCGACCGCGTCGCCAGCGTCGCACAACCTATCCAGATTAGTGCCAATTTTCTTATCTTTTCTTCTTCGAATCCTTATTCTTCTTATCTTTTCTTATTTCTTTCTTGTTTTCTCTCACTTCCATTCTATTTTATTTAATTTATTTGCATACTTTCATTCATTGCATATTTTTCTAAAATTATTATTGGTGTTAAAATGTTCTTATTCAACTGTTACATCTTTTCTGGTATTTTCTTAGTGCTTAGTGACTTGTTTCATTCTGATTGAGTAATATTATTTAAATGAATGCCAATCTTTTATATTTGTATTACTCTTGCATTGACATGAATTTATATTATCTCTCCTTCCCCATTCTCTTCTCCATTGTTGCAAATTTTCGCACCACTGGTATGCCATGTGCTTCTATTGTCTTCTCACTTGCATGTTGTAGCTACCATGTAATTGAGACCCTCATTATTTGGCATCAACCAACCCATGTTTTATTTATTTTCCTATCTTTATTTCTGGGTTACTCTTCTTCCCTTTTTCTTTCAGGATGGCCACCCGGAAGGGAACCGGAAGACACTTAAAAGGGGAGACAAACAAGTCCATCTGCACAATCCTTGAAGAAAAGCATCAGTTGGAACAACCCGTCCACTTGTACATCTTAGCATGCACCGAGAACGGTGCAACCTTTAAGTGTGGGGAGGTCGATACCGATCTCCGTGGGTTAGTACTTTCTTTTCAACACCAATAATCTTATTTTCTTTATTTGTTCATTGTTGCATCTGCATATTTGATTGCATATTTATTTGATTTTGTGCATTTAGTTACTACTTGGTTAAAATAACAAATCTCTTTTTAAGATCCTATTTTTGAAAAAATTTCACTAATTTAAATAAAAAAATTTTTAAAAATTTTTATGTGTTAAATTTGTTTGAAGTTGTATTTGGAACATGGTTTTTGAGTCAAAGAACACACAACCTGTGAGACTTTGAGCTTATTTACATGGTTACATTATTTAACCATAAATATTTTATTCCTGTGTGTTCCCTTCTCTATGATTATAATCTATATTTTGTTCCAACCTATATGTCCATTATTTAGTGTATTTACATGTTTGCATATGATTGAGACCATTATTTGTTATTAACTCACTTATCCTAAATAAGCCTACCTTTTACATCACCTTTGTTAGCCCCTTGAGCTTTTAATCCCCTCTTGTTCTATAACCACATTACTAGCCTTAAGCAAAAAAATAAATAAAAAATCCCAAGTGAATCTTTGGTTAGCTTAAGATAGAAATTGTGTATCAACTAAACTGTGGGAACATGGGTTAATAAAGAAAAAGTATAATGTTTCTAATTTATTTGAATATCAGGAATTTGGGAACCTACTCATGAAAAACCAAAATAGAAAAATAATAGAAAATCCATGTGCATTAATAAGTTATGTTTGTTTCTCTACAAAAAAAAAAAAAGAAAAAAAAGAGAAAAAAGAGAAAAATCTAAAAATACTCAATAAATAAGTAAATAAGGGGACAAAATTACCCCAATATTAAGTTTAATAAAAGATCAATGCACATGTGATAAAAATTAAAGAAAAATTTGGTACATGAGTATGGGAATTATACAAAAGTGAGAATTATGGGTAGCTAGGCATGAATTTAAAAGTATATAGAGTATATGTATATTAGGTGAGAGCATAGGTTAATTGAAGATTCATATTATAGCTCACCTGGCCATACATATATCCTTACCTTTACCTCAGCCCCATTACAACCTTGAAAAGACCTCATGATGTTTGCATTGGTACATTAAATATTTGTTGATTGGTTAGATGAAGAACAAGGTTTAGAAAGCATGACTAGAGAAGAGTAGAGTGAATAACCCTATACACTTGAGAGATTAGAGTGATATACACTACCAGTGAGGGTTCAATGCTTGATTCTATATTCCCTGCTTTCATGAGCTGTCTTCTTACAAGTTTACCTGATTTTTATTTTATGATTTGAATTAGTGAAATCTGATTTATGTTGGTCTTGGAGAACTTATTTATTTTTAACCAAGTAGGTAGAAACATTTTGCATGTAATTGCATTCATATAGATAGGATTGCATTTCATACATTCTTACTTTCTTCTTCATTCCTTTATAGCTTCTCTTGAGCTTAGCATGAGGACATGCTAATGTTTAAGTGTGGGGAGGTTGATAAACCACTATTTTATGGTTTATCTTGTTCTCAATTGAGTGGTTTTTATCTACTCTTTACCCACTTATTTATATTATTTGCATGGTTTTACATTTGCCTTCCTAATTATGTGCTTTGATTGAAAACATGCTTCTTTGATCTTATATTTGCTTATTATTAATCCTCTCTTATTACCATTAGATACCTTGATATGTGTGTTAAGTGTTTTCAGATATTATAAGGCAGGAATGGCTTGGAGAATGGAAAGGAAGCATGCAAAAGTGGAAGGAATACAAGAAGTTGGAGAAATTGCTAAGCTGTCCAGCCTGACCTCTTCGCACTCAAACGGCTATAACTTTAGCTATAGAGGTTCAAACGACACGGTTCTAGTTGCGTTGGAAAGCTAACGTCTGGGGTTTCGATTTGATATATAATATGCTATAGTTCCCCTGACGCTAGGTGACGCGACCGCATGATCCATGCGGCTACGTCGCAGTGACGGAAATCCAGCGTGGTTGAATTCGAGACCAGCGAATTCTGGGCTGTTTTCGACCCAGTGCTTGGCCCAGAAAATATAGATTAGAGGCTATAAAGTGGAGGAATGCATCAATTCACGAGGAAGCTTTTCACAATTCACAATTTTAGGAGTAGATGTAGTTTTTAGAGAGAGAGGTTCTCTCTTCTCTCTTAGGATTAGGATTTAGGATTCTTTTTACTTCATGATTATTTCATCTTTTGCCATCATAGGTTCAATGTTCTTTTTATTTATTTTCTCAATTTAATTTATGAACTCTTCCATGTTACGTTTGATATCTTTATTAGTGCTAATTGAAGTATTTCAGAATTACAATTGCTCTCTTTAATTTATGTATTCAAATTATTTTCATTCAAGTAGATTCTCTTCTCTTTTGGCTTTGGTTGAGTCATTGGAGACACTTGAGTTATCAAACTCATTGTTGATTGAAAATTGGATTTCTTCATTTTATTAATTCAAGTTTCAATAACTCTAGTCTTTCCCAAGGAAAGACTAGGACTTGAGGATTCGAATTAATTTGTCCACTTAACTTACCTTTATAGTTAGAGGTTAATAAGGTGGGGGAAGAATCCAATTCTCATCACAATTGATAAGGATAACTAGGATAGGACTTCCAGTTCTTCATACTTTGCCAAGAATTTATTTTATTATTATTATTTTATTTTATTTGTCATATAACATATTCCCACCTTACTTCCTAAACCCCAATTTACAAATTCATAACCAATAATAAGAACATACCTCCCTGCAATTCCTTGAGAAGACGACCCGAGGTTTAAATACTCGGTTATCAATTTCAAAGGGGTTTGTTACTTGTGACAACCAAAACGTTTGTATGAAGGGACTTTTGAAGGTTTAGAAACTACACTTGCAACGAGGATTTATCCGCAAATTTCTAGACCACGCAAAAGTTCTCTCATCAGACGTCTCCATGTTCACCTCTTCATTATTTTTTTGCCATGATCCGAAGTGGACTCCGGAATGTCGGTTTCCACCATAGGTGGGTTGGTGCGACCAGTGAGCTCATGGTAGGGCTTATGGGTTGGCAATATCTGCATGTGAGTTCTCATCCTTCCATTTGCTTACAATCATGGAACTTGGTTCACTTCTCATGTGGCGGCGGCTTCCTCCACCTCATCAATGTGGTTGATCTGTTGTCAATCGCTTAGGAGGTGGTGAATTGGCACTTGACTTTGAAGCTTGTTCTCTAATAAATGCTTTTATATGTGCCCCTTTCATAGGTGTCTTCTCAGGGGTATTTTCTTTTCCTTTTCTAGTGGCTATCCTGAAAAGGAAGAAAAAGAAGAAACATGAAGCTTAGAGAGAAAAACACCAGAGTTAAGAAGATGCGAGTGAGGATTAATTCCACAAAAGAGTGAAGCGTCTTTAAAACATGGTAGCTACTACATGCAAGTAAGACATCAAGATAATCACGGAGGCACCTCACTAGCACTAGATGCAAGTGTGAAAGAAGCATACAAGAACAAAGCATGAGAATAATAAACTCAAGCATCGATAACAACAATGATAAACACATGCAAGAATGGTGAGAATCACAAGAAAACTATCGGCTCAACTAACTCTAAGACAATTAAGCATAGAATTGAAGAATGTGGGTTTAGAGAGCGTTGAACCACTAATTCTTGCACGACACTCAATGCTCATGTAGTGCAAGTGTTGTGAAAAATAGGCACGAAGTTGAAAGAAAAGGGTCAACAATGAACAAAGATGTCATTGGCTCTTTTCCACAAACACTTGGTGTGCAAAGTGTAAATAACAAGCAAGTTTGGAATTCTAAGTATATGATATACCCAAAATAGAATGCCAATCATCAAAGCAAGACCCATATAGCACAAACAAACCAAGAAATGGCAAAATAGTCCACTAACTCAAAATATAAATTGAAATTAACACCCATGCAAGAATATAAGAAGAAGAAAAAGAAACAAAAAATGAGCTATAAACAACAAAATTAAAATGCAACTAAGAATAAAGTGAGTAGAGTAATTAAATGCAACAACAAATGAAGATTTTAGAAGCAAAAGAGAAGAAAGAGAAATGAAACCTTAAAAGAAGGAAGAAAGTGATGTTGAGTGTAAGTGAGAATAGGAGAAGAGAAAGGAGAGGAAGAGAGGAGAGTGAAGATGTGGGACCGTCAGAAGTGGCGATCGCCGGTGGTTGAAGTCGCCAGTGGTAGTGGGTAGAGAAGAGGTAGCAAGGAGAAGGAAGAAGAAAGGAAGAAAGATTAGAGGAAAGAAGTGGAAAAAAGGAGTGAACAGGGCAGCGTGCCCTATTAGCTGCGTCAGACAGGCGACGCACGCACTTCACCCACGCGAACGTGTGGGGAGAAGGAAATAGAGGGACGCGTACGCGTCGTTCACGCCTGCGCGTGGCCAGCAGAAAAGAGAGGGGACGCGTATGCGTCAGCTGACGCGCACGCGTGGGGTGAGATTGTGCTTCTTGCAGAAAGGCAGCACCACGCTAGCGCAACTCTCTGATTTTTGTACCAGGAGTTTCAATATCAGCATACGACGCGTGCGCGTCGTCCACGCTCACGCGTGGGTGTTCGAATTAGACTAGTGACACGTAAGCGTCGGCCACGCCTACGCGTGGATGGCAATTGTGCTCCGCACATGAATTTCGCACAATACCCGCGCAACTCTTTGGTTTTTGTACTAGGAGTTCCAACATAGGCAAATGACGCGTGGAACGCCCTTTTTTTTTTTAACATGAAGGAAGACAATTACAGCACAATCTTAGCATTCATATAAGCTAGATGCTTCAAAGCACTTAGAATTTCATGCAATACTCAAAATTAAGCATTTTCTTTAAAGTTACTAATTTAACTAAACCAAGATCAATGAAATCCTCATGAAGACTCTAACAACTCAACAAAATCAAGCACACTTAAACAAACTCAACAAAATCAAACAATCACAAAATCAAACAAAGGCTCTAAAACTATATGCAAGAAATTATGTACAAAGAGGATCATACCATGGTGTGGTGTCTCCCACCTAGCACTTTTCTTTAACGCCCTTAACTTGGACGGTCATGAGCTTGCGATCACCTCTTTGGAATATCCTCAAGTACATCCATCTTGTCCTTCTTGTTGTCCTTGGTGAAAGTCTCCTTCAAGGGAAGATGCTTCCACTTGTCAATTGAGCCATGGTTGAGTGCCTTGTTCCCTTGAGAACATGGAAGTCGTGGATCCTTTCCCTTTTCCTTGCTAACTCCTCTTACACCCAAGTCTCTATGGACACTTATCTCATCATCACTTCCAAGATGTTCTTCAATTACATCATCTTCAACAATGTCACAACCAAAAATTGAATGTACCTCTAGGGGTTGCCTCATGGTTTCCTCTAATTTGAACTTCACCACCTTCCCTTTGGCTTCAAATGAGTAATCCCTCGAAAATGCATCTAGTTTAAGCCGGGATGTCTTCAAGAATGGCCTCCCAAGTAAGATGGAAGATTGCCTATCCGAATCAATGGGAGGTGTCTCTAGGATATAGAAATCCACTGGAAAAATTAAGTCCTGAATTCTCACCAATACATTCTCCATAATGCCCACAAATGAAATTATATTCTTGTCCGCAAGCACAAACCTAGCTCTAGATCACCTCAACGGTACAAGGTTCAACTTCTCATAAATCGAGAGTGGCATAATGCTCACACACAACCCTAGGTCACACATGCAATCCTTAAGTTGAATCTCACCAATCATACAAGATACCAAGCAAGGATTGGGATCACTATATTTTTCAGGAAAATCATCCATCACAGAAGAAACAGAGTCACCTAATAGATTCACCCCTAGCCCACCAATCTTCTCTTTGTGAGTGCAGACATCCTTAAGGAACTTAGCATATTTCGGGACTTGATGTATGGCATTGATGAGCGGATAATTTATACGCTTTTTGGCATTGTTTTTAGTATGTTTTTAGTATGTTTTAGTTAGTTTTTAATATATTTTATTAGTTTTTAAATAAAATTTACATTTTTGGACTTTACTATGAGTTTGTGTGTTTTTCTGTGATTTCAGGTAATTTCTGGCTAAAATTGAGGGACTTGAGCAAAAATCAGATTCAGAGGCTGAAGAAGGACTGCAGATGCTGTTGGATTCTGACCTCCCTGCACTCGAAGTGGATTTTCTGGAGCTACAGGAGTCTAATTGGCACGCTCTCAATTGCGTTGGAAAGTAGACATCCAGGGCTTCTCAGAAATATATAATAGTCCATACTTTGCTCGAGTTTAGACGACGCAAACTGGCGTTCAACACCAGCTCTCTGCCCTATTCTGGAGTTAAACGCCAGAAACAGGTTGCAAAGCAGAGTTAAATGCCAAAAACAGGTTACAAACTGGCGTTCAACTCCAAGGAAGACCTCTACACGTGAAAGCTTCAATGCTCAGCCCAAGCACACACCAAGTGGGTTTGGAAGTGGATTTCTGCATCATTTACTCATTTCTGTAAACCCTAGTAACTAGTTTAGTATAAGTAGGACTTTTTACTATTGTATTTAAATCTCTGGACGTTTAGTTCTTAGATCATGGAGGCTGGCCATTCGGCCATGCCTGGACCTTATCACTTATGTATTTTCAACGGTAGAGTTTCTACACACCACAGATCTAGGTGTGGAGCTCTGCTGTTCCTCATGAATTAATGCAAAGTACTATTATTTTTCTATTCAATTCAAGCTTATTCCTATTCTAAGATATTCGCTTGCACTTCAACATGATGAATATGATGATCCATGACACTCATCACTATTCTCAACCTATGAACGCGTGCCTGACAACCACTTCCGTTCTACCTTGGATTGAGCGTTTATCTCTTAGCCTCCTAATCTAAGATCAGAGTCTTCGTGGTATAGGCTAGAATTATTGGCGGCCATTCTTGAGATCCGAAAAAGTCTAAACCTTGTCTGTGGTATTCTGAGTAGGATCCGGGAAGGGATGGCTGTGACGAGCTTCAAACTCGCGAGTGTTGGGCGTAGTGACAAACGTAAAAGGATTACTGAATCCTATTCCAGTATGATCGAGAACCGACAGATGATTAGCCGTGCGGTGACAGCGCATCTTGGACCATTTTCACTGAGAGGATGGGAAGTAGCCATTGACAACGGTGATGCCCTACATAAAGCTTGCCATGGAAAGGAGTATGAAGGATTAGATGAAGACAGTAGGAAAGCAGAGTTTCAGAAGGAACAAAAGCATCTCTATACGCTTATCTGAAATTCTCACCAATGAATTACATAAGTATCTCTATCTTTATTTTACGTTTTATTTATATTTTAATTATTAAAACTCTATAACCATTTGAATCCGCTTGACTGAGATTTACAAGGTGACCATAGCTTGCTTCAAGCCGACAATCTCCGTGGGATCGATCCTTACTCACGTAAGGTTTATTACTTGGACGACCCAGTGCACTTGCTGGTTAGTTGTGTGAAGTTGTGACAAAGAACTAAAATTATGAACGTGCGTATTAAGTTTTTGACGCCGTTACCAAGGAATGAACGATTACGATTTCGTTCATTTTGACATTCAAAGTGTTCTTGCATGCATCATGTGTTTTGATTCATAATTTCTATGTTTTGTGTCAATTTTGTGTTTTTCTCTTTCATCATTAAAAATTAAAAAATAAAAAATATATCTTTCCCTTATTCTCTCATAAATTTTCAAAAATTTGGTTTGATTTAGTCAAAAAGTTTTTAAATTTAATTGTTTCTTATGAGTCAAATCAAATTTTCAATTTAAAAATTCTATCTTTTTCAAATCTTTTTCATTTTTTCTTTCATAATTTCGAAATTTTCAAAATTTATTTTCAAAATCTTTTTCTTATTTCTATTTCATATTTTCGAAATTAATGCTAACAATTAATGTGATTGATTCAAAAATTTTTAGTTTGTTACTTGCCTAGTAAGAAAGGTTCAATCTTTAAACTCTAGAATCATATCTTTTTAGTTTCTTGTTAGTCAAGTAATCAACTTTAATTTCAAAAATCAAATCTTTTTAAATTTCTTTTTTCAAATCTTTTTCAAAATAAATGTCAATCACATCTTTTTCAAAATCAATTTCAAAATCTTTTCTAACCTCTTATCTTTTCAAAATTTGATTTTCAATTTTTTTAATTAACTACTTGACTTTTTGTTTGATTTTAAAAGTTTTTTATTTCAATCATATCTTTTTCAAAACCACCTAACTACTTTTCTCTCTCTAATTTTCGAAAATTACTAACCCCTTTCTCAAAAATTTGTTTTAAGTAACTAATTGTTTTAAATTTTAATTTAATTTTATTTCTCTTCCTAATTTTCGAATTCTACTTAATTAATTAAACAAAAACAAAAATATTTTCCTTTTATTTCAATTTAAAATTAGAATTCTCATCCCCTCTTTTCCTTCTTCTACTCACAAAAAGGAATCTCTATACTGTGACATAGAGGATTCCATATTTTCTTTTCTGTTATCTTCTTTTTCATATGAGCAGGAACAAAGATAAGAACATTCTTGTTGAAGCTGATCCTGAACCTGAAAGGACTCTGAAGAGGAAGCTAAGGGAAGCTAAAGCACAACTCTCTGGAGAAAATCTGACAGAAATTTTCAAAAAAGAAGGAGACATGGCCGAACTCAACAACAATGCAAGGAAGATACTTGGTGACTTTACTGCACCAAATTCCAACTTACATGGAAGAAGCATCTCAATCCCTGCCATTGGAGCAAACAATTTGAGCTAAAACCTCAATTAGTTTCTCTGATGCAACAAAATTGCAAGTTTCATGGACTTCCATCAGAAGATCCTTTTCAGTTCTTAACTGAATTCTTGCAGATCTGTGATACTGTTAAGACCAATGGGGTTAATCCCGAGGTCTACAGGCTTATGCTTTTTCCGTTTGCTGTAAGAGACAAGGCTAGAATATGGTTGGACTCTCAACCTAAAGATAGCCTGAACTCTTGGGATAAGCTGGTCACGACTTTCTTAGCCAAGTTCTTTCCTCCTTAAAAGCTTAGCAAGCTTAGAGTAGATGTTCAAACCTTCAGACAGAAAGAAGGTGAATCCCTCTATGAAGCTTGGGAGAGATACAAGCAACTGACCAAAAAGTGTCCTTCTGACATGCTTTCAGAATGGACCATCCTGGATATATTCTATGATGGTCTGTCTAAATTATCAAAGATATCATTGGACCATTCTGCAGGTGGATCCATTCACCTAAAGAAAATGCATGCAGAAGCTCAGGAACTCATTGACATGGTTGCAAATAACCAGTTCATGTACACTTCTGAAAGGAATCCTGTGAGTAATGGGATGCCTCAGAGGAAGGGAATTCTTGAAATTGATACTCTGAATGCCATATTGGCTCAGAATAAAATATTGACTTAGCAAGTCAATATGATTTCTCAGAGTCTGAATAGATTGCAAGCTGCATCCAACAGTACTCAAGAAGCATCTTCTGAAGAGGAAGCTTATGATCCTGAGAACCCTGCAATAGCAGAGGTGAATTACATGGGGGAGTCCTATGGAAATACCTATAATCCCTCATGGAGAAATCATCCAAATTTCTCATGGAAGGATCAACAAAAGCCTCAACAAGGCTTTAATAATGGTGGAAGAAACAAGTTTTGTAATAGCAAGCCTTTTCCATCATCCACTCAGTAACAGACAGAGAATTCTGAGCAGAATCCATATAGCTTAGCAAATATAGTCTCTGATCTATCTAAGGCCACTCTAAGTTTCATGAATGAAACAAGATCCTCCATTAGAAATTTGGAGGCACAAGTGGGCCAGCTGAGTAAAAGAGTCACTGAAACTCCTCCTAGTACTCTCCCAAGCAATACAGAAGAGAATCCAAAAAGAGAGTGCAAGGCCATTACCTTGCTTGGTGCGGCCGAACCCAAAGAGGAGGAGGAGGACGTGAATCCTAGTGAGGAAGACTTCCTGGGATGTTCTGATGCCATGACATTTTGGCCAATTTTACTGACCTTTTCTTTACTGTTTTTAGGGTAGTTTCATGTATTTTCTTAGAAAATAAGCTAGTTTTGGGTAGATATTCACTTACATCTTCGTTCAAGCATACATTATGCACTTTACATGATTTCATGAGGATTTTGCATGAATTATATGATAAATTGGATGATGCATGACTCTTGACTTGGACTAGAACTTTGATGCACTTTGTTGCTTGATTTCTGGACAAAGGAATGAGTGCTAACTTGTAAAGTTAATGAGAAAGGTAATCGCCAATAACGCCCTCGAAGCCATCATAAGCCCACGTTAAGAGTCACGTTAACTAAGTTAACGTGAACTCTAACGTGGAAGAAGACAATAAGGCCAACGTTAGTGACACTCCCCTTTGTCACTAACGTGGACCAAGCTCATAATTGGCCACGTTAGTTGCCACATTAACTTAGTTAACGTGGCTTCTAACGTTAAGAAGCAAAAGGGAAGCCAACGTTAGTGACATTCACCTTTGTCACTAACGTTGGCCAAGCTTCCATAAGCCACGTTAACTCCCACGTTAACTCAGTTAACGTGGAAGCTAACGTGGAGAGAGCAATTGGTTGCCAACGTTAGTGACACTTACTTTTGTCACTAACGTTGGGGTGAACCACCAAGAGCCACCATGAGCAACGTTAACTCCCACGTTAACTTAGTTAACATGGAAGCTAACATGGATAAAGAGATGAGGAGCCAACGTTATTGACACTCACCTTTGTCACTAACGTTGGAGATGGCTAGCATGACTACGTTAGAAGCCACGTTAACCTAGTTAACGTGGACTCTAACGTGAGAAATAGGGGCACATTGGAATGTTAGTGACAAAGGTAAGTGTCACTAACGTTATCGAAGGATTGGCAAGCTTACGTTAAGAGCCACGTTAACTAAGTTAACGTGGACTCTAACGTAGGGAAGGGGGAAACTTATCAACGTTATTGGGAAAGGTAAGTCCCAATAACGTGTGCGAAGGACCAAGAGGCAACGTTAGTGGTAACGTTTGTGCCACTAACGTTGAAGTTAACGTGGCTCATACTTGGGTGAGCAACGTTAGTGAAAAAGGTGATTGTCACTAACATTCTCGAACCCACACTTTCACTTAACGTTAACACCACTAACGTCCTGAGCTAAAAGTCCCTGCCTACTTCACACTTTCTCTCTGCAAGCAAAGCTAAGCCCAATGAAGAAGATAACTGCTTCAAACTCAGGATCCAAAGGCCCATACTCAAGACTTGAAGAGCCAACTAGAAGATCAGAAGAGTAGTATATATAAGAGTAGCTTTGAATTAGTTAGGGAGCTGGAAACTTTAGGGAGCCTTTGGGCATAGAACTACTCTCTGTATTTACTTTCTCTAGACTTCTAGTTTTACTTTCAGCATGTATTCTCCATCTTTGTTTTCATTTTCCAGAGCTATGAACAACTAAACCCCTTTCATTGGGTTAGGGAGCTCTGTTGTAATTTGATGGATCAATCTTAGTTTTCATTCTCCTTCTTCTATCTTTTCTCTTGATTTTACTAGAAAGCTTTCGATCTTCATCCAATTGGGTAGTTATCTTGGAAAAGAAGCTATTCATACTTGGATCTCTTCTGAACCTTGAAAGAGGAATGAAGGGATCATGCTAGAAATGCTTTCTCATGCTGGACCAAATTGGATTTGGATGGATATGTGACTATAATCCTTCCAACACTTGATTTGGGAAATGCATGTGGTATAATCAGTGACCATACTTCATCTCTTCTCATGAGCAATTGACCAAGGAATTGGCTATTGATCAAGATTTCAGAGATTGAATTACAAGGAATTGTAATTCAATCACTTAAGATTGCCAAGGAGATCAATGAATGCATTGATTGAGGAAGAGATGAAAATGAACTTGATCCGGAGAATGCAACATCTCCTGAGCCCAATGAATTCCCCATTTCTGATCTTACCCATTCTCTTTAATTTCTGCGATTTACTTTTATGAGCAATTGCCCCATTCCCATTTAAGATTCTGCAATTTACTTTCCGCCATTTACATTCAGCTCTTTATTCCTAGCATTTACTGTTTCCACTATTTACTTTCCCGCCATTTAATTTTCTGCAATTCTCAACTCAAATTCTGGTTCGCTCAACTAGAACATTTCTTTAATTAAAGTTGCTTGATCAATCAATCTCTGTGGGATTCGACCTCACTCTATTGTGAGTTTTTACTTGACGACGAATTCAGTACACTTGCCGAAGGAAATTTGTTGCAAGATGAGTTTTTCGCGTATCAAGTTTATGGCGCCGTTGCCGGGGATTGATTTTGAATCAACAATGATTAAATTGGAGGATAACTAGATTGAGCATTTTTAGTTTGTTTGATTTAATTTTCTGTTTGAGTAATTTACTTTCAGTTTTAGTTAATTTCTTCCCTTCCCCCTACTTTTTCGTTTTTTTTTAGTTATTTACAATTCAGTTCACTAACCCACTAACTGTTTGATATATTGCATCACTCACACTAACAGTAATTCTAACAGAAATACTTTCTGCATCTATTTTCCTTGGTTGTGCTTTGTTGGTTGTATGACAGGGAGAAGAAGCAGGGCTTCAACTTCCTTTGATTCTGAACCTGAGAGGACCTTCTTTAGATTAAGGAGGGAAGCAAGAGAAAAATGAGTACTTGGTGCTGAGGAAGAAGAGGAATACTTTGAACCAAACATGGAAGAAAACATGGAAAACCATCATGAAGAAGAGGATCACAACTATGGCAGAGAAGGTCGAGCAAATCATGCTGGGGAGGAGAGAAGAGTTTTAGGCTCTTACATCAACCTAAACACAGGAAACTGTGAAAGTAGCATTCAAAAGCCAACCATCCATGCCAACAATTTTGAACTAAAACCACAGCTCATCACCCTTGTTCAGAACAACTGTTCGTTCGGAGGAGGCATCCAAGAAGACCCCAATCAACATCTAACCACCTTCCTGAGAATATGTGACACGGTGAAGTCTAATGGTGTTTATCCTGACTCCTATAGACTGCTCTTATTTCCATTCTCACTAAAGGATAAGACAGCCAAGTGGCTGGAGTCTTCTCCGAAGGAGAGTTTGACAACTTGGAAAGATGTGGTGAACAAATTTTTAGCCAGATTCTATCCTCCCCAAAGAATCAACAGGCTGAGAGCTGAGGTCCAAACTTTTAGGCAACAAGATGGTGAGATTCTATATGAAGCATGGGAGAGGTTTAAGGACCTGACAAGGAGGTGTCCACCAGATATGTTCAATGAATGGGTGCAGCTACACATTTTCTATGAAGGCCTTTCTTATGAATCAAAGAAAGCAGTAGACCACTCATCCGGGGGATCTCTGAACAAGAAGAAGACCATTGAGGAGGCCATAGACGTCATTGAAACTGTAGCAGAAAATGACTATTTCTATACTTCTGAAAGAGGGAACACTAGAGGAGTGATGGAGCTAAACAATGTAGATGCTCTGCTGGCCCAAAATAAGCTCATTACCAAGCAGCTAGCTGACCTCACCAAGAAGATGGAGAGGAACCAAGTAGCAGCAATCACCACTTCATCAGCAACCCAAGAAGGAGTGAATGAAGAAGCAGA
Source organism: Arachis ipaensis (assembly GCF_059453495.1). Classification (NCBI taxonomy): domain Eukaryota; kingdom Viridiplantae; phylum Streptophyta; class Magnoliopsida; order Fabales; family Fabaceae; genus Arachis; species Arachis ipaensis. Next base: position 53,378,560 of record NC_142436.1, read on the forward strand.
GGTTAGTCAGGAGCAAGCCAACTACATTGGAAATTCACCTAGGCAAAACCATGATCCATACTCCAAGACCTACAACCCTGGTTGGAGAAATCACCCAAACTTTGGGTGGGAGAATCAACAAGATCAAGGCCAAGATCGGAGATATCACAACCCCAATAACAATGCAGCTCACCAACAATTCACACAGAGAACATATCAATACCACCATGGCAACACCTCTCCACATCCATATCAAAACCAAAATAACACTCCTTATCCTTCCACCTCTAATCCCAATCCACCATCATTTGATGACAGACTCTCAAGGATTGAGAATCTACTTGAAGGCATAGGCAAAGAGATTCAAGACAACAAGGCATTCAAGGAGGAAGTGCGACCAAATTTTAAGAACCAGGGAGACACCATCAAGAGGTTGGAATCTCAAGTGGGATATCTCTCTGAGCAGATGCCCAAACCTACAGATGGATTCCCAAGTGATACAGCAAAAAATCCGAGAGGTGAAACAAAGAAAGTAAGATGGGAAGATTGCAAGATGGTCACTATAAGTGATAAGGAGACTGAGGACAAGCCAAGCAAGCAGTCAAAACAACCTGGAGATACCTCAGTAGAGAAGAAGAAAAAAGATCACCAAGAACCAAAAATCTCACAACAAGAGCTGTTGAGACTCTATGCACCCTTTCCCCAACTACTCAATGGTGCTGTGGAGAAGAGAATATACTCAAGATTTCTTGACTTGTTTTGCATCTCTACATGTAAACATACCATTCATCAAGACCATCCAACAAATGCCTGCATACATCAGGTATATGAAGGAAATGCTTCCCAGGAAAAGCTCACTCAAGGGAGGCCAAACTATAGTGATGAACAAGGAGTGCAGCGCCCTCATTCAACCAGAGTTGCCTACAAAAAGAAAGGACCCAGGGAGTTTTCATATCCCCTGTGCCATAGGAGAAACAATGTTTGATAGAGCACTCTGCGATTTGGGAGCAAGCATCAACTTAATACCCTTATCCCTTGTGAAGAGGCTGCAGATCAATGAGATAATGCCCACAGATGTAGTCATTAGGCTGGCTGACAAAACTCAAAAACAAGCAATAGGAGTGGTGGAAAATGTGTTGGTAAAGGTTGGGAAATACTTCCTCCCAACAGACTTTGTCATATTGGACATGGAAGAGAGTCACACTCACCCAATCATATTGGGAAGACCATTCCTAGCTAGAGCCAGAGCACTCATAGATGTGGAGCGAGGGGAGCTAATCTTGAGGATCCATGATGAACAACTCACCTTCACTGTTTTCAAACACTCACAAGAAACAGATCAAGAGAACAAGGAACCAAGGAAGGATCACAGTGAGACACTGAAGGAAGAGACAAGCACTGAAGGACAACGAGCACATCTGGAGATCCCCTTGATTGATGAACAAGGCAAACAACAATTGCCACAGCTCAAAGAAAATCAGGAGGAACCTAAACCACCAGAAAAATATGAGACACTTCTTAAAGGAGGAGGTCACAAAGAGTAAGACAACATCACAAGGAACAAAGAAGAAGGTACCAAGGAGGTGGAAGAACAAGAAGATCCCCACCGAGGACTTCTCTCCAGGGGATAAAGTGATCTCAGCTTACTTCCCAGATATCCCCCCTGATCTCCCCACTGTACCATCTCAGTTACCTAAGGTCTTCACTATCAACAGAGTTCTCTCCTTGGAACATATAGAGATCATTGATACAACTACTGGATATAGGTCTACTGCCAGAGGAGAAGACTTGAAGCATTATCAACCTCCCTGATGAAGGTAAAACGTCAAGCTAGTGACGCTAAAGAAGCGCTTCATGGGAGGCAACCCATGTTTTATATGCTTTTACAAAATAGTGAATAAGTCAATATTTATGAATTCCAACCCAAACTTGACAAACACTTGGTAAAATCCTTATTATGCAGTATATAGTGAAGAATAAGTTTGGTGTTCAAAGCATGCCAATAAAGCATGAATGCAACCCAGAGCATGCTAGTCTTGGAGCTTTGAACAAAAACTTTTCATCACAGTGCTCCAAACTAAGTTTGGTGTCACCCAAGGTGCCACGAATATGCATATAAGGATACACAGTTAGTTAGTTAGTTGGTATTCATGAATAAACAATCTAATTCTTTTTCTTTATTATTTTAGCCGTAAAGTTTAAATCTTTTTTTTATGATATTAATTTTTCTTATTTTATTTTTATAGGAAAAGGAAAGGAGCATTGAAGGGGATTAATTGGACAATTAAATGAAGAAGGTTCGGACACCACAAAAGGAGGATACAACACACGTGCCCCAAAGGGGGATGCGTTGGAAAATGTTGCCATGCAACATTGAAGAAAGGTGACCCTTGAAGACCGAACCAATAGCCCTCATAAAGATGAGGATCCTTGTGCTCATGCTCTGGAAAACCTCATCCTTCCATCCAACAACCACCACATCAATCCATACCTTTCATCCCCTCATCATCTCCCTATATAAGTGAGTTCTAGTGCGTACTTACCCCTCACACTCAAATTCCCATTCTCCACACTTCACACTTCCGGCATCCAAAATTCCTTCATCACACCCCATCCTAACCAACCAAATTCCTCATCTATCCGTACCTTCCAATCTCCTCACACAGCAACTCAAATTCATGGCATCATCAAACTCCAAGAGGCAAAAGAGGAAGGAACCAATGGAGAGCATTCCTTTCGATGAGAAAAGATTCAAAAATGCATTCCATGAACAAGAATTTAAGCGGATAAAGCTCAAAAAGATACTGCCCGAGTTAACCTTCCAAATCAATGAAGACGAGTGCCCACAGATTCGGGAGAAAATTTAACAAAGAGGGTGGCAAAGGCTCACGAATCCAGAGGGGAAGATCAATGCAAACCTCATCAAAGAGTTCTATGCAAATGTGGTTAGAGAAGACAAAACCAAGGCCCCAACCTTCAAAAGCTACGTAAGAGGAAAGGAGGTAGAATTCAGCCCAAATGTTATAACGAGAACTCTTCACCTGAAATCACCACATTTTGATGAGCTCAGTTATCATGCAAGGATAAGTAAGAGCCCTGACAATGATGAGCTCACAGAAATCGTGACTGATATCTGTGTTATAGCAGCTGACTGGGAGAGGTATGCAGATGGGAGACCCCGGTTCATCAAGAGGGGAGACCTTAGCCCGGAGGCCAAGGGATGGTTTGAACTCATAAGGAGGTCTATCCTCCCAGCTGCAAATAATTCAGAGGTCAATATTAATTGAGCAACTATGGTACATTGCCTAGTACAAGGTGGAGAAATCAATGTGCATGAACTCATAGCTGAGGGGATTCAAGAGTCAGCTAAGAAAGTTGATTCGGGTGCCAGGCTTTGGTACCCCAGCACCATTCTCAGATTGTGCACAAAGGCCAAGGTGGTCTTCGAGGATAGCAATCCAGACTGGGTGAACCCTGGGAGGCTAGTTACACTCCAGCGTTTGGTCTATACTACGCCTGCTCAGCAACAAAGAAGGCCACAAATAGGGAAACTAAAAGCGAAAGAAGGAGCTCACCAAGAAGAGTCTCATCAGGAAGAATATCAACAAGAAGAACATCATGACCCAACCAACTCGAATATGAATCACCTTCTAAGAGCCATTGAGAATTTGGGGATGAGACATATGGAAGGACAAGAACAAATACTACGCCTTCAGTCAAACTGGATGAGCCAATAAGAGGAGTGGCAGAAACAACAAATGGAGCAGCAATAGAAACACTACTCCCAACTCACTCAAGCCATCCACCAAGTTACTGAGAGGCAAGAACGTCAAGATAAGCATTTGCAAGAACTCAATCAGCGGCAAATAGCTCAGATGAAAGCATTCAACGAGTTCAGTGTACTTAATGAAGGACGGCAATTACATAGGGAGGAGTTTAACGTAAACACTCAAGCCAAGTTGAACTACATGACTAGTCATATGCATCATCTACACTATGCCATCCCTACGTATGATGAGGTCCAAAAAGATTTTACAGAACAAGAGGAAAGGAAAGTGAAACAGCAGAAGGAAACACTAAAGAAGAAGATGGAAGATGGTGGTTTCTGGAAGAAGTTGATTGGAAAGAGCAAAGGGAGTGGGAGTACGAGCACTCAAGAGGGACACAAAGAGGACAAGCAAGAGGGAGAGCATAGGCATCCACATGAGTAAAAGGTGGTGGAGTTCCTTCTTTGGTCCATCTTTTTCTATACTTTAAATAAGAAAGATCTTGTATGAAATAGAACATGCTTCCATGATAGTTTGAACCATTTTAAATTCTGTCTTTTAAGCTTTTTGTTGAATAGGTCTATGCTTGCTAGTCTTTATGTCACTGCATCCTCACTTTGCTTACTTGTATGCTTGTCCTTTTGAATCAAATGAAAAGAGAATGAGTGCTTTATAAAAGACCAGAGTGGAGTTCATACTATGGAGTAAGTTCCTGAGTTTGTGGTGTGGTCATAAGTTAGCTAAGTTGGTTCAACCACAAGGTGGGAAGACAACTATCTGTCATGAATACTATGCTTTGAACATACCCATGAGACTAGCTAAATAATAAGATCCTAATAAGAAAAAGGAAAAGAACAATCAAAGTTGAAGAATAAAAAAAATAGCAAGAAAAGAGGCTAGGCACCAAGGGTTTGAGTCTTGAGGGATGTGTCTGTGGTGTTCCTGTACCAAGGATCTGCTTGGATTACTAAGCTCTCAGGGGTGCTTTATCACCTGGTAACTTGGGTTAACTAACTTGGGATTATCAGCTGAAAGTCCACCATCAAGAGCAATCTTTGCTGCAGAACATTTAGTAGCCCAAAGAGGTGCTGGACACCAAGACCTCAAGGAAAGAAAATAAACAAACCATGTGCCTGTGGTGTGTATGTATGGGGGAGAGACTTGAGGAAGTAAGTCCTTAGGGGTGCTTCAACACCTAGCACCTTGAACCAACTGGTTCGGGAGTGTTGGCTGAAAACTTATTTTAATGAGTTGCCCCCTTACAGAGCACTTAGCCTAAGAACACAAATAAGCCCTGAAATGACAACAAAAGGATCAATGAATAAAAGTCTCATGGGATGCAATCACAGTGAGTATTCTAGGACATGATAAAGGTCTGAAAGCCAGTGAAGGAATGAAACTAAGTTGCTATGCATGAAACCACCATGAAACCAGAAACATGACTTCCACAAGAATGACTCATTTCTCTTGGCATACAATTCATCATTCTCTTGTTCCAGTACTTGCTTAGGGACAAACAAGCTTTAAGTTTGGTGTTGTGATGCCAGGGCATTTTGGCCAGTTTCACTGACCTTTTCTTTACTGTTTTTAGGGTAGTTTCATGCATTTTCTTAGAAAATAAGCTAGTTTTGGGTAGATATTCACTTACATCTTCATTCAAGCATACATTGTGCACTTTACATGATTTCATGAGGATTTTGCATGAATTATATGATAAATTAGATGATGCATGACTCATGACTTGGACTAGAACTTTGATGCACTTTGTTGCTTGATTTCAGGACAAAGGAAGCAAAGAAGAACCACATTAGCAGTCACATTAGTCCCACTAACGTTACCTCTAACGTGGAATGGGTGCTAACTTGTAAAGTTAATGAGAAAGATAATCGCCAATAACGCCCTCGAAGCCATCATAAGCCCACGTTAACTAAGTTAATGTGAACTCTAACGTGGAAGAAGACAATAAGGCCAACGTTAGTGACACTCCCCTTTGTCACTAACGTTGGACCAAGCTCATATTGACCACGTTAGTTGCCACGTTAACTTAGTTAATGTGGCTTCTAACATTAAGAAGTAAAAGGGAAGCCAACGTTAGTGACATTCACCTTTGTCACTAACGTTGGCCAAGCTTCCATAAGCCACGTTAACTCCCACGTTAACTCAGTTAACGTGGAACTAACGTGGAGAGAGCAATTGGTCGCCAACGTTAGTGACACTTACCTTTGTCACTAACGTTGGGGTGAACCACCAAGAGCCACCATGAGCAACGTTAACTCCCACATTAACTTAGTTAATGTGGAAGCTAACGTGGATAAAGAGATGAGGAGCCAACGTTAGTGACAGTCACCTTTGTCACTAACGTTGGAGATGGCTAGCATGACTACGTTAGAAGCCACGTTAACCTAGTTAACGTGGACTCTAACGTGAGAAATAGGGGCACATTGGAACGTTAGTGACAAAGGTAAGTGTCACTAACGTTCTTGAAAGATTGGCAAGCTTACGTTAAGAGCCACGTTAACTAAGTTAACGTGGACTCTAACGTAGGGAAGGGGGAAACTTATCAACGTTATTGGGAAAGGTAAGTCCCAATAACATGTGCGAAGGACCAAGAGGCAACGTTAGTGGTAACGTTTGTGCCACTAACGTTGAAGTTAACGTGGCTCATACTTGGGTGAGCAACGTTAGTGAAAAAGGTGATTGTCACTAACATTCTCGAACCCACACTTTCACTTAACGTTAACACCACTAACGTCCTGAGCTAAAAGTCCCTGCCTACTTCACACTTTCTCTCTGCAAGCAAAGCTAAGCCCAATGAAGAAGATAACTGCTTCAAACTCAGGATCCAAAGGCCCATACTCAAGACTTGAAGAGCCAACTAGAAGATCAAAAGAGTAGTATATATAAGAGTAGCTTTGAATTAGTTAGGGAGCTGGAAACTTTAGGGAGCCTTTGGGCATAGAACTACTCTCTGTATTTACTTTCTCTAGACTTCTAGTTTTACTTTCAGCATGTATTCTCCATCTTTGTTTTCATTTTCCAGAGCTATGAACAACTAAACCCCTTTCATTGGGTTAGGGAGCTCTGTTGTAATTTGATGGATCAATCTTAGTTTTCATTCTCCTTCTTCTATCTTTTCTCTTGATTTTACTAGAAAGCTTTCGATCTTCATCCAATTGGGTAGTTATCTTGGAAAAGAAGCTATTCATACTTGGATCTCTTCTGAACCTTGAAAGAGGAATGAAGGGATCATGCTAGAAATGCTTTCTCATGCTGGACCAAATTGGATTTGGATGGATATGTGACTATAATCCTTCCAACACTTGATTTGGGAAATGCATGTGGTATAATCAGTGACCATACTTCATCTCTTCTCATGAGCAATTGACCAAGGAATTGGCTATTGATCAAGATTTCAGAGATTGAATTACAAGGAATTGTAATTCGATCACTTAAGATTGCCAAGGAGATCAATGAATGCATTGATTGAGGAAGAGATGAAAATGAACTTGATCCGGAGAATGCAACATCTCCTGAGCCCAATGAATTTCCCATTTCTGATCTTATCCATTCTCTTTAATTTCTGCGATTTACTTTTATGAGCAATTGCCCCATTCCCATTTAAGATTCTGCAATTTACTTTCCGCCATTTACATTCAACTCTTTATTCCTAGCATTTACTGTTTCCACTATTTACTTTCCCGCCATTTAATTTTCTGCAATTCTCAACTCAAATTCTGGTTCGCTCAACTAGAACATTCCTTTAATTAAAGTTTCTTGATCAATCAATCTCTGTGGGATTCGACCTCACTCTATTGTGAGTTTTTACTTGACGACGAATTCGGTACACTTGCCGAAGGAAATTTGTTGCGTGACAAGTTTTCCGCGTATCACGTTCACTGACCAATAAGGAGTTTCCCTTTGAGGAACCAAAGGAATCTGAGGCTCATCTAGAGACCATAGAGATTCCATTGAACCTCTTTTTACCATTCATGAGCTCTGATGACTATTCATCTTCTGAAGAAGATGAAGACATTGCTGAAGAGCAAGTTGCTCAATATTTAGGAGCAATCATGAAGCTGAATGCCAAATTATTTGGTAATGAGACTTGGGAGGATGAACTTCCATTGCTCATCAAGGAACTAAATGCCTTGGTTCAGTAAACTCTACCTCAAAAGAAACAGGATCCTGGTAAATTCCTAATTCTCTGTAACATAGGCACCATGACCTTTGAGAAGGCTCTGTGTGACCTGGGGTCAGGCATTAACCTTATGCCACTCTCTGTAATGGAGAAACTTGGGATCTTTGAGGTGCAAGCTGCCAAAATCTCATTAGAGATGGTAGATAACTCAAAAAACAGGCTTATGGACTAGTAGAGGACGTGCTAGTAAAGGTTGAAGGCCTTTACATCCCTGCTGATTTTATAATCCTAGACACTGGGAAGGATGAGGATGAATCCATCATCCTTGGAAGACCCTTCCTAGCCACAACAAAAGCTGTGAGTAATGTGGACAGAGGAGAGTTGGTCCTTCAACTGAATGAGGGCTACCTTGTATTTAAAACTCAAGGTTCTCCTTCTGTAACCATGGAGAGGAAGCATGAAAAGATTCTCTCACTGCAGAGTCAACCAAAGCCCCCACAGTCAAACTCTAAGTTTGGTGTTGGGAGGCCACAACCAAACTCTAAGTTTGGTGTTGAACCCCCACATTCAAACTCTAAGTTTGGTGTTGGGAGGTCCCAACAATGCTCTGAACATCTGTGAGGCTCCATGAGAGCTCACTGTCAAGCTATTGACATTAAAGAAGCGCTTGTTGGGAGGTAACCCAATGTTATTTAATTATATATATTTTATTTTTATTGTTATTTCATGTTTTATTTGGTTGATGATCATGTGAAGTCACAAGAACAACTGAAAAATTAAAAATAGAATAAAAAAAAGTAGAAGAAACAGCACACCCTGGAGGAAGAGCACTCTGGTGTTTAAATGCCAGAAACAAGCATCTGTCTAGCGTTTAACGCCAGAAACAAGCACCAAGCTGGCGTTTAATGCCAGAAACAAGCATCAACCTGGCGTTAAACACCAGAAACAGGCTACATTTGGGCTTTTAACGCCAAAAATAGGCAGCAGTTTGGCGTTAAATGCCAGTATTGCATACAAAGGGCATTTTGCATGCCTAATTCGAGCAGGGATGCTAAGTCCTTGACCCCTCTGGATCTGTGAACCCCACAGGATCCCCACCTTTTCTTCTCTCCTCTTTACACCTTTTCATAACCCTCTTCCCCAAATACCCTTCACCAATCACCTCAATCACTCTTCCCCATCACCTCTTAACCCCTCACATCCCTCCACTCTTCCCCATACACCCCACCTACCTCCAAAATTTAAAATCTTTTCCCTTCCAAACCCAACCCTAATGGCCAAACCCTAAACCTCCCCCACTCCTATATAAACCCCCCATTCTTTCTTCATTTTCACACAACACAACCCTCTCTTCTTCCCCTTGGCCGATTACACACTTCTCTCCCTCTCCTCTATTTTTCTTCTTTTTCTCCTTCTTTCTTTCTTCTTTTGCTCGAGGACGAGCAAATATTTTAAGTTTGGTGTGGTAAAAGCATTGCTTTTTATTTTTCCATAACCATTTATGGCACCTAAGGCCAGAGAAACCTCTAAAAGAGGAAAGGGAAGACAAAAGCTTCCACCTCCGAGTCATGGAAGATGGAGAGATTCATCTCAAGGGTCCATAGATCAGTAGTAGAGCATTTAACTGCACAACAAGAGAGCCCACTCATGGACCTCAACAAGAGCATGAGGAATTCCCTCACCAAGAAACCTCTGAGATACCTCAAGGGATACATTTTCTTCCACACAACTATTGGAAGTAACAAAGGCAAGGAAGAGACATAGAGGAGCTCAAAAGCACCATTGATTCTTTAAGAAGAGGAAGATGCCACCCTCACTAAGGTGGACCTGCTCCTTAATCTCCTTATTCTTATTTTCCTGTTTTTCGATTTTTGAGCCTTATGTTTTATTTATGTTTGTGTCTTTATTATATGATCATTTGTGTTTAAGTGTCTATGTCTTAAAGCTATGAATGTCCTATGAATCAATCACCTCTCTTAAATGAAAAATGCTTTTAATCACAAAAGAACAAGAAGTACATGATTTCGAATTCATCCTTGAAACTAGTTTAATTATTTTGATGTGGTGACAATACTTTTTGTTTTCTGAATGAATGCTTGAACAGTGCATATGTCTTTTGAATTTGTTGTTTATGAATGTTAAAATTGTTGGCTCTTGAAAGAATGATGAAAAAGGAGAAATGTTATTTGATGATCTGAAAAATCATGAAAATGATTCTTGAAGCAAGAAAAAGCAGTGAATAGAGAAAAGCTTGCGAAAAAAAAAGAGAAGAAAAGAAAATTGGCGAAAAAAATATAAAAGAAAAAAAAAGAAAAAGAAAAAGAAAGCAGAAAAAGCCAAAAGCTCTTTAAACCAAAAGGCAAGAGCAAAAAGCCAATAGCCCTTAACACCAAAAGGCAAGGGTAATAAAAAGGATCCAAGGCTCTGAGCATTAGTGGATAGGAGGGCCTAAAGGAATAAAATCCTGGCCTAAGCGGCTAAACCAAGCTGTCCCTAACCATGTGTTTGTGGCGTGAAGGTGTCAAGTGAAAAATTGAGACTGAGCAGTTAAAGTCGAGGTCCAAAGCAAAAATAGAGTGTGCTTAAGAACCCTGGACACCTCTAATTGGGGACTTTAGCAAAGCTGAGTCACAATCTGAAAAGGTTCACCCAATTATGTGTCTGTGGCATTTATGTATCCGGTGGTAATATTAGAAAACAAAGTGCTTAGGCCCACGGCCAAGACTCATAAAGTAGTTGTGTTCAAGAATCAACATACTGAACTAGGAGAATCAATAACACTATCTGAATTCTGAGTTCCTATAGATGCCAATCATTCTGAACTTCAAAGGATAAAGTGAGATGCCAAAACTGTTCAGAGGCAAAAAGCTACTAGCCCCGCTCATCTGATTGGAGCTAAGTTTCATTGATATTTGGAATTTATAGTATATTCTCTTCTTTTTATCCTATTTTATTTTCAGTTGCTTGGGGACAAGCAACAATTTAAGTTTGGTGTTGTGATGAGCGGATAATTTATACGCTTTTTGGCATTGTTTTTAGTATGTTTTAGTTAGTTTTTAATATATTTTTATTAGTTTTTAAATAAAATTCACATTTCTGGACTTTACTATGAGTTTGTATGTTTTTCTGTGATTTCAGGTAATTTCTGGCTGAAATTGAGGGACTTGAGCAAAAATCAGATTCAGAGGCTGGAGAAGGACTGCAGTTGCTGTTGGATTCTGACCTCCCTGCACTCGAAGTGGATTTTCTGGAGCTACAGGAGTCCAAATGGTGCGATCTCAATTGCGTTGGAAATTAGACATCCAGGGCTTTCGAGAAATATATAATAGTTTATACTTTACCCGAGTTTAGATGACGCAAACTGGCGTTCAACGCCAGCTCTCTGCCCTATTCTGGAGTTAAGCGCCAGAAATAGGTTGCAAAGCAGAGTTAAACGCCAAAAACAGATTACAAACTGGCGTTCAACTCCAAGGAAGACCTCTACACGTGAAAGCTTCAATGCTCAGCCCAAGCACACACAAAGTAGGCCCGGAAGTGGATTTCTGCATCATTTACTCATTTCTGTAAACCCTAGTAACTAGTTTAGTATAAATAGGACTTTTTACTATTGTATTTACATCTCTGGACATTTAGTTCTTAGATCATGGAGGTTGGCCATTCGGCCATGCCTGGACCTTATCACTTATGTATTTTCAACGGTAGAGTTTCTACACACCACAGATCCAGGTGTGGAGCTCTGCTGTTCCTCATGAATTAATGCAAAGTACTATTGTTTTTCTATTCAATTCAAGCTTATTCCTATTCTAAGATATTCGCTTCCACCTTAACATGATGAATATGATGATCCGTGACACTCATCACTATTCTCAACCTATGAACGCGTGCCTGACAACCACTTCCGTTCTACCTTGGATTGAGCGTTTATCTCTTAGCCTCCTGATCTAAGATCAGAGTCTTCGTGGTATAGGCTAGAATTATTGGCGGCCATTCTTGAGATCCAGAAAGTATAAACCTTGTCTGTTGTATTTCGAGTAAGATTCGGGAAGGGATGGCTGTGACGAGCTTCAAACTCGCGAGTGCTGGCCGTAGTGACAGACGCAAAAGGATTACTAAATCCTATTCCAGTATGATCGAGAACCGACAGATGATTAGCCGTGCGGTGACAGCGCATCTTGGACCGTTTTCACTGAGAGGACGGGAAGTAGCCATTGACAACAGTGATGCCCTACATAAAGCTTGCCATGGAAAGGAGTATGAAGGATTGGATGAAGACAGTAGGAAAGTAGAGGTTCAGAAGGAACAAAAGCATCTCTATACGCTTATCTGAAATTCTCACCAATAAATTACATAAGTATCTCTATCTTTATTTTACGTTTTATTTATATTTTAATTATTAAAACTCTATAACCATTTGAATCTGCCTGACTGAGATTTACAAGGTGACCATAGCTTGCTTCAAGCCGACAATCTCCGTGGGATCGACCCTTACTCATGTAAGGTTTATTACTTGGACGACCCAGTACACTTGCTGGTTAGTTGTGCGAAGTTGTGACAAAGAACTAAAATTATGAATGTGCGTATTAAGTTTTTGACACCGTTACCAAGGAATGAACGATCACGATTTTGCATACCAGGCATCAAAGAGTGGAATATTTACCTCCACATTCTTGAAGATTTGAACTATGTTGGGATCAAGCTCCTCATGCTTCTTGGCCTTCTTGGCTAACGCGGGGAAAGGAATAGGAATTTGTTCCTCTAAGTTGCTCTTTCGCTTCGGTTCTTTGGCCCTCAATTGCTCTTCTTCTTCCTTTGCAACTTCTTCCTCCTTTTCATCTTCATCTATCTCCATTATTTCACCAACTTCTACATTAGGAACATCCTCTGTCAACTTGATAAGCTTGGGTTCAATTTCCTCAAGCGTTGTACCACTTCTCAAGGTGATTGCATTGATGCTACCCCTTGGGTTTGGGATAGGTTGAGAAAGAAGGCTTGATGAGTTAGAGGCTTGGTTGGTGTTGGTATTGTTGGTAGGAGGTAGGGTTAACCTTGAGAGAATCTGGGCTGTGGAAGACATTTGAGCACTTATAGTGACAACTTGTGTATTGAGAGTCCTAGTGTTCTCTTCATTTTTCTCTATCATAGCCCTAAGTCTTTCTTGTTCTTGGTAGAGTGCACGGTGAGAGTCATCACCTTGGTTTGTGGGAGAAGAAGAAGGTTGATTAGTTTGTTGTCTTTGGTGAGGTGTTTGGTATCTATGGTTGTTGTTTTGGTTTTGTTGTGAGTGTTGGTATGGTTGGTTATAGTGGTTTTGGTTGGTATTGTTGTGATATTGAGAAGAATGTTGGTTATTGTTGTTGTAGTAATAAGAAGATGAGTTACCTTGGTTCCATCTTTGATTGTGGTTGTTTTCTTGAGCATTGTCCCTCCACCCTTGATTAGAGATATTACCATGGGGAGTAATTGCTTTGACCTTGAGATTGATAGGGTGGACGGTTGTTGTAGTTGTTGGCTACCGCAAGAGTGTAATCCTCTTGGACTTGATGGCCTTGGTCGGTGTAATGTGAGGTACTAGACCATAAACCATACACTCTAGGAGGTCCTTCAAGTTGTAGGATTTGAGGTGGGGTTTGGATGGCTTGGATTGATTAAGATGCCTTTTGTCATTGGTGAATCTCCTTGAGGAGAATGGTCATTTCTCCAAGCACTTTAGTCAAAGCCAAGTCGGAAGAAGGTGCTTCCACCACACTCTTGGGAGGATTGTTCCTCAATCTCACATGTTGGGTAGCTTCGGCGACATCATTGATCAAACTCCATGATTCCGCCGCCGTCTTGTTCTTAGAAAGGGAACCACCACTAGAGGCGGTAAGCAATCTCTTATTCGATGCACAAAGACCTCCAATTGAAATAGCTAATTAGCAAGTGAGTATGTAACACATGATGTGGACAAGATTCCAACAACCTCTTAAATTGAGTCCAACATTCATAGAGTGTCTCTTGGTCTCTTTGCATTATACCGGAAATTTCCTTCCGGATGTAGTCAGTCTTCTCCAGAGGAAAGAAATTATCTAAGAAATCTCTTCTCAATAGGTCCCATTCAGTCACCACTTCATCAGGTTGGGAGTAGAACCATTCTTTTGCTTGCCCCTCAAGAGAGAAGGGGGAAGCAAAAACCATGATAACAATCTCATCAGCACCATGCCTTCGAGCTGTAGAACAAGCTACTTGAAAGTCTCTCAAATGCCTAATGGGGTCTTGGCTCGGTAGTCCATGGTACTTAGGAAACAAGTTAATCAGACTATTCTTCAGCTCAAAATTAGGATCAAGATTCAGATACCTAGCTTGCAACGGTTGAAGAATAAGATCCGGTGCTCCTTGCTCATGCTAGGTAATCCTATGTGGCTCCGCCTTGTGGTTTTCACCTGTAGTATGCAAAGATGTATCAGTAGTACCAACAGAAGAATAAAAAGTTTCTTCGTTGAATCGGACTATAGATCACACTCTGTTCCGTTTAGTGTTTCGAAAAGTTCCTCAAGAGAGGCCGAAGCACTAGCCGTGTAATCCAACCGCCGCCTAGCTTGCCGAGTATGTAGTAAGATTTTTTCAATTTCAGAATTGAACTCGGCTAAGTTAGAATTCGGTTGAGACATAGTCATTCAACTTAGAAGTCATAGCTCATGCATTAAAGAAAATCTAAAAAAAAAAAAAACTAGTGAAAACAAGTAAACTATCTACAATATTCACATATTCACATAACCAATATCAAAGCATATGTTGCAACCATCCCCCGGCAACGACACCAAAAATATGATGAGTAAGATTAGTGTTGGTCTAGAATTTTCATCAATAGAAAATCAAATCATTGTCATAGTATAGTCCTAGACCAACAGACAATCCTTTTCATCAAATTTTCATATGGTTGTCACAAAGTCAACCCCAATAAAAAGTAATCGAGAGTATTGGTTTCGGGTCATCCTCAAGAGAATGAGCAAACATGTGCATCAATATTGGTTAGAATTCCGGGGTTGGGAGTCATTGATACGAAAATTATTGTCGGTCTAGAATTTCTCTTATAGAAATAAGAACTTTGTTGTAAGCATAGCTCCAAACCAACTAATAATTCTCAAATCAAATTTAAAAGATTGGTTGTCACAAGTACAAACCCCAATAAAATATAACCGAAGTATTTAAACCTCAGGTCGTCTCACAAGGAATTGCAATGAAGTGCTCAATTATTGGCTATGAAGAACAAAAATGGGGTTTGATTTGATAATTGGCAAGAAAAGTAAATAGTAACAAAGTAAATGACAAATAACTAATAAAATAAAGGAAAAGAACTCTTGGCTAGACATAGGAATTAAGATCACCATCCTTGTCTACAAACCATATATTGACAATTATGAGGAACTGAGCTCATTAAGTCTACTTCTATGCTTGATGTATATCAAATGGCTTGATCAATATCAATCCACAAGTCCTAACCTAGCTACTAATTGACTTAGTAGTAGGCTAGAGTCAATGGTTATCAAATTGACCACATAGGGTTCTCAAATCACCAATTCATTGAGACCCAATGACTCAAGGTCACTCAATTCCCTTAGCCTAGGCCAAGAGTCAATAAAACTACTTAAAAACTAGTGTAAACATTTTATCAAACACTTAGAGTGAAAGAAAAGTAAACATCACAAAATGTAAGAATTAATGAAACCCATAACTAACATAAGCAAGAAATCAACAATAACAATAAAGATAAACATCAAAGAGGACATGGAAACATAAAATTGCATTAGAAGAAATCAAGATCCAACAATGGTTCATCAACATAAAAGAGAGCAAAATAAGAAATTAACAAGAGAAACTAAGAAGATTAAGACAATAGAACACTAAAATATAAAGATAATTGAAATCAAAACAAGAATTGAAAGATAAAATTGAGAGAGATTAATTTAACTTTACCCTAATTTCTATCCTAAATCTAGAGAGAGAAGAGAGCCTCTCTCTCTAGAATTCTATCCCTAAAACATGATGAAAACTCCACTATGACTACTTGGTTCATCCTCCCTTCAATCCTTGGGTTCAATAGCATCAGAAATGGGTTGGATTGGGCCCAAAATACTTCAGAAATCGCTGGCCACATTTTGCCCAAAATGGTCCACGCTGGTCCTGCGACGCGTGCGCGTCGCCTAACTGTAAGATAACTATGGCAAATTTTATATTATTTTGAAGCCCCAGATGTTAGCTTTCCAACACAACTGGAACCGCCTTATTTGGACCTCTTTACTCAAGTTATGATCGATTTAGAACGAAGAGGTCAGGCTTGACAGCTTTGCAGTTCCTTCATTTCTTCATGAGTTCTCCCACTTTGCATGCTTTTTCTTCATTCCTTCAATCCAATCTTTGCCTTCTAAACCTAAAATCACTTAACAACATATCAAGGCATCGAATGGAATTAAAGTGAATTAAATTTATCTATTTTAAGGCCTAAAAAGCATGTTTTTACACTTAAGCACGAATTAAGGGAGAATTACAAAACCATGCTATTTCATTGAATAAATGTGAGAAAAGTTGATAAAATCTCCTAAATTAAGCACAAGATAAACAAAAAAATTGGGGTTTATCAGTCATAAACAAGAATTTAAACTACTAAACCTAACATGCAAAAAATCTTAAAGTGGAAGAAACTAAATCAAAGCAATTAAAGCAAGGTATAGGCAAATTCAATCTAGCAAGAGAGCATATAAATCTATTTCTACTCTAAGACTAAGTAAACAACTAAACTAACTATAACAAGAATCAAGTAATTGGGATTTTTTTGTTTCAAATATGAATAATAAAAGGAATTATTGGCTAGGCATAGGAATTGGGATCATCATCCTTGTCTAATAACCATATATTGAAAATTATGAGGAACCAAGCTCATTAAGTCTACTTCTATAAGTGAAGTACGTCAAATGGCTTGATCAATTTCAACTCATAAGTCCCAATCCAACTACTAATTGGCTTAGTAGTAGATTGGTGTCAATGGGTATTAATTTGACCACTAAGGGTTCTCGAACCACTAAATCACTTAGATCCAATGACTAAAGGTCACCCAATTCCCTTAGCCTAGGCCAAGAGTATAGAAAAATACTCTATAATCAAAGGAAACATTTCATCAAACACATGGTATGCACTAACTAAAGACATATTTAAATTGCAAAACTAATTGGAAATTACAAGTACCCACTAACAATTATCAATAGAGAACAACTAAAATAACACTATCAATCATAGAAAACATCAATGCACTAAGAGAAATTCAAAATCAACAAAGTTCATAAAATGAGAAGAAAAGGGGAAATGACAAGAAAATACCAATTCAACACAAAATGTAATCAAAATTATAACTAGAGAATTCAAATTAAGTAATTGAAACTAGAATTAACAAGACCCAATTCAGAAATTCAACAAAGGAAGATCAAAATAAACTAAATTTAGAGAGAAGTAAGAGTTTCTCTCTCCAAAAAACAAGAACCTAAAACTCGCTAAAATTATGTGTATGGTGTGTATGAGTGAGTCCCCCTTTTCCCCCTTGGTTCCTTGGGTCTTTTCCATGCAGAATTAAGCTCAGATTGGGCATGGAGCCCCCAGAAATCGCCAGCCACGATTTCATTAATGAGGTCACGTGTTGGGCGTCACGCATGCACGTTGGCCACGCGTGCGCGTCATATGAGTTCTGCTAGCCACGTGTACGCGTCAAGCATGCGTGCGCATCGGTGGGGTTTCACATCACCATGAGAATGCGCCAGCTTATGTGTACCATTTTCAGCGCATCGCCACCAATTCTCCAAAGCTTCATTCTTCATGCTCCTTCTACTTGTGCATGCTTCCTTTCCATCTTCTAGGCCATTCTTACCCTATAGATCCTGAATCCACTTAACAAACACATTACGGCATCGAATGGTAATAGAAGAGGTTTAAAAATTGGCATTTTTAGGGTTAAAGAAGCATGTTTTAAACCATGAGGTAAAATTAGGAAGGAAACATAAAACCATGCAATTTATATGAATAAGTGTAGAAATATTGATAAAACTCCCAAAATTCTACACAAGATAAACCACAAAATTAGGGTTTTTCAAGGATATAGTGCCCGACACACTTTTCAATCATAACCATAATCCATATCATAATCAAACTCAAACCGTAAGCGGGATATCATCACCATCCTCACCGTGGGCGGCACAAAACCACCATCCCTACAACATCAATCATAATCTCATTATCATCAAGTTCATCATTTACATAATCATAATCTCATATATCATTCTTAGAATTCACAACTTGAAATTCATATTCTTTGAATAAGTTCCTCGACTCTTATATTTGATTCCATTAAAACTTCAAACTCACTCTTATTCTCAAAACATTTAGGTAATTTATTAATTAGCTTTTAAAACTTTAATTTAGCTAACCTATTTTTGAGAAATCTTTCATTATTCATTCATCCTCTTCGTTGTTAACCAAAACAAACAAGTTAATTCAATAAAACTTCTCAAAACATAACTCTTCAATCCAAATTTTTCAAATGAAATTTCAAAACAAACTTTAAAACTTCCAAATTCTCATAAACATAACCTTAAACCATGAAATGCATTAATATATCAAAATAGTCAAATCTCCATCATTTATCTTATTATCAATAACCAACCCCAAGATCATTTTTATTTAGTCTCACATATCATTCTTTAATTAATCTCTTTACGAGCTAACTAAACTCAACTTTCAAACTTTTCAAGTTCAACTTTAAAGTCCTCCCAAAGTTCTCAAAACCGCTTTCAATTTTATTTTTTAAGTTTAAAGCATTCCCAAAAGACTCAAAAATCATTTCGTTTCATTTCTCTAAATCAATTCAAATACTTTAACTTCTTTAAAAATTTCAAAACGGAATCCTTCAATCAAATTAACCCAATAAAGTAACGGTTTTCTATTATTCTTATTATTCAATTTCACTTAAATGCTTATAAAAAAATTGGCAGTATTTTCTTTAATACTCGAACTTTGCCACCCTTCTAGGGTCCCAACCATGAAGAGTATTGGGTTAATTTGATTGAAGGATTCTGTTTTGAAAAGTTTTAGAGAAGTTAAAGTATTTAAATTTGATTTGGCGAAATGAAACGATTTTCGAGTCTTTTGGGAATGCTTTAAACTTAAAAATGAAATTAAAAACGCTTTTGAAAGCTTCTGGAGGACTTTAAAGTTGAACTTGAAAAGTTTGAAAGTTGGATTTAGTTAGCCCGTAAAGATATTAATTAAAGAATGACATGTGAGACTAAATGAGAATGATTTTGGGGTTGGTTATTAATGACAAGATAAATGATGGAGATTTAAATGTTTTGATATATTTAATGAATTTCATGGTTTAAGGTTATGTTTATGAGAATTGGAAGTTTTAAAGTTTGTTTTGAAGTTTCAATTGAAAAATTTGAGAAGAAAAATTATATTTGAGAAGTTTTATTGAATTAACGCATTTGATTTGGTTAACAACGAAGAGGACGAATGAATAATGAAACATTTCTTGAAAATGGGTTAGCTAAACTAACGTTTTAAAAGTTAACTAATTAATTACCTAAAGGTTTTGAGAATAGAAGTGAGTTTGAGGTTTCAAATGGATTCAAATATAAGAGTCGAGAAATTTATTTAAAGAATATGAATTTCAAGTTGTGAATTCTAAGAATGATATATGAGATTATGATTATGTTAATGATGAACTTGATTATGATAACGAGATTATGGCTGATGTTGTAGGGATGGTGGTTCGTCCCGCCCACAGCGAGGACAGTGGCTTTGTCCCTCTCACAAACAGACAAGTTGAGGATGAAGGATTCCCTCTCTTGTTATGATATGGATGTGGGGAAGGTGGTAGAACACTCTTCCTCGATTTATTCTCTCGCATTCTCTTTTATTGTAATTTGTTGGAGGTGGAGAAGGTGGTAGGAGACTCTTCCTTTATGTTTTCTCCCATATTTTCTCTCTGTCTGCAAGGTGGTAGGACATTAATCCCATGATCTATATGGCACGACCTAACAAGGGAAGGTGGTTGGACACTCTCTCTTGATTTATTCCCTTGATGGCTGCCTCTATGTGAAGGTGATAGGGCACACTCTGTCGATTATCTGCCTCTTGGGGATGCGCAACAGAGAGACGATATCCGGGTTAGCTACCGGGTGTGTCGGGTTCTGGCAGTTTAACCGACATATGAGCTCATGGCCAGTAAGATAGGCATGCATTATACCGCATTTGTTTGAAATTTCTTGGGTCTGCACAATTGTTTTGATTTTCCTAATTGATATTCTGTTAACTACTAATTGTACTACTTGTTATAAATGTTCTCTATGTGATTTTTTGATTGCTTGTGTTTGTGACTTGTTAGTTCGGATTGTGGTTGAGTTTGGTTGCTTGTAAGCGATTTGATTATGTTGAGTCGGAGGCCGTGATTTGATTATGTTTTGGGTCGATGGCTGTAATTGATTATATGTTGGGATGGAGATTGAGATTTGATTATATTTTAGGCCAGAGGCCATGATTTGATTATGTTTTAGACCGAAGGCCATGATTGATTATATGTTGGGTCGGACGCCGAGATTTGATTATACTTTGGGTCGGAGACTGTGATTGATTATATGTTGGGTCGGAGGCCGAGATTTGATTATATTTTAGGCCGAAACCCGTGATTTGAATATCTTTTGGGCCGAAGGCCTTGATTGATTATATATTGTGCCGGAGGCAAAGATTTGATTATATTTTGGGTCAGAAGCCGTGATTTGATTAGGTTGGGCCGGAGGCCGTGATTTGATTATGTTTGGGACTGGAGGCCGTGATTTGATTATGTTTTGGATCGGAGACCGTGATTGATTATATTTTAGGCCGGAGGCCGTGATTGATTGAATTAGTTATATCACTTGATGTGTTGCGGTGTCTTTTTGGGCCGGAGGCCGTGTTTAAATGTGAACGAGTTTTGGGGCAGAGGCCATAACTGATTAAGTTATATGCCTTAGTAAGTTTGGTGAATTAAAGATTAAATAACTAAATAGTTATGGATTAGGCTTGATTTTGGTTTAAAGATTGTTCAAAGAAGAGATTCATAAGACAAGTAATTATCACTGTCGTAAAATGAACTTTCTTATATATATATATATATATATATATATATATATATCCTTTTATGAGAATTCTAAAACTCCTCTGCTGAGATCGTGTGGTTAGGTTCTCACCCCCTTACAGCTTTATCTTTTTCAAAAAATGGACGAGGAAACTTATGAAGAGATTTCTGCGCTTTTTTAGTTGTGCTTTATGGCCATATTATTATAGATGTCTTTCCCCTCGCCTTTGTTATCGATATTTACTTTCTATAAAGAGGGATAGGAGTTGTGATTTTATGACTTAGTTTGTATATATGTACATAAATTTGAATGTGAATCTAATAGTGTTGTGTGTGTATATATATATGTTCGTGCGAAAAGAAAGAAAAAGTATTTCCGGTTTTTCAAAGAAAAGTTGATACGATTTTCAGTTAAAGGTTCCTACTCATTATAATTATATATAAAAGTCATCATAATATCCTTATTATTAAAATGGCACAGCCGGAAGCGTGACATTCTAGTAGTAAAGGTGTTACATTGATATTAATAGGGGCAGCAATCTAACAACACCATTAAAATAACATATACATATGTAAGTGTTTGAACACCCTTAGCTATAAGCATAAAACATTAACCAAAATATTACATCCATAAATACAAAATACTAACCAAATTAGTAATAAAGAAAAAATAATCATGCTTGTGTTTCTAAAATAATTAGAGTTACAGCCATAAGCACAACATAGGAACCAAGAGAAAAAAAATTATAGACTAACTTACAATGATAGCCTTACATTGTTACCTTTTTATGCATCTTAACCTTCCCTTCATTTTTAATTATTTCTATTATTATTCCTCCAAATGACTCCATTTGTTTAAACTACTCCTTTATATACATAAAATTATCACACATCATCTAGTTAACTCTTCATATGAATACGATGCTACAATTAATTAATAATGCGTTAATTAAAAGAATTGTATATATGTGCTCCAAAACAAATATAAATATTTTTCCTTATTTAAATGTTCTTCTCTTCTTCCTTTTATTTCTTTCCTCCTACAAACACTTTGATTTGATCATATCATATAAATAAAAAGATTATAAACCTATGACATAAACATATAGATAAATTGAGCTTATATTAATATATTTTCATATACGTTTTTTGATTTGTTTGGGGACAACTTTTCAATTAGTGTACATCAAGGTAATAAAATTAGTATTCTTTTCCATTGTTCTAATAAAATTTTTCACTGTCTGAGGAGTTGGCCCCACTGTTGCTCCATGATCAAAAGTCACTTCTTCCCTTTCTTCTCAAGTTCTTGCATAAATCTTTAGGCACCTTATTTTTCCACAAATCTTTCTAACTTTTGAAATATCTAAATTAAAAAATTGACAAGTTATACAAATTAAAACAAAAAATAGCAACTCTAACACATACATGAATCCACATTATACATTATAAATAGCCAAAAAACAAATAGCAACAAACAAAATTACATTATCTTCCACATAAGCATTTTTCATAACTTGGTCTCTTTCCACATCAAAGTTGTCATTTTCATGTTCACCAACATAATCTTTCTCATGGGGATATGAACATTTCCTCTATCATTCAAGGATGGCCTAGATTAGGATTGTACATGGTTTGGTTAATCCAAAAATTAAACCTGTTTTTGGGTTAGCCAAAAATATAATTTGGTTAATTAACCAAATTGGTTTTATATGATAAAACTGGTTATTAACCAGTTAGAAAATTCAAAATCGGTTATAAAAATAAAAACCAATTCTAAAAAAATTGGTTTTCAAAAAAAAACATTTTTACATAGAAAAATTGGATTTTTCAAAAAAATTAAAAATCGGTTTTTAACCAGATAAAAATAGGTTTTTACAAAAAAATCGATTAACCAATTTGAACACAAGAGTTGCATAAAATCTGGTTTTGATTTTGGTTAACCGGTTAAAAATTGATTTTTAAAATTTGGTTTTGATTAGCCACTTTTTAATAATATAGATAAGGTTTTTAAAATTGTTTTATTAAATTGGTTAACCAAAATTTGGTTATGGTTTTTGAATCGGTTAACCACAATTTAGTTATTTTATGTACACCCCTAGCCTAGATCTAGCATCCTCAATAGTTGGAACTTCAATTTGTTCCTCTTCTCTTTCCACATGAATTTTTTGTTCAACCAAAAAATCATCAAGAGTCATTGTTGGATGCTTTAAGTTATTTTTTGATTTTGTCAAGTTAACTGGTTCTTTTTCAATAGCTCTAGCATCCTCACTAATTGACTCAAAGTCTTCTTCCTCTTCTCTTTCCACTTCTACTATTTCTATATGCAAAAATACATCAAGAGTCATTGTTGGACACTTTGTCTTGCTCTTCATCTTTTTAGAGATTGGTTGTTCTTCTAGTTGAACATTACTTCTCACTTGATTATGAGAATACCTTAAAGACCGGTTCATAACATTGTCCATAAGTGTCTTATTTCTCCTTTCCATGGAATTCTCCCTACTTTGTTTGTCTCCAATTTCTGAAAATTTTCTCTTAGGACGTTGTGCTATTTTGGCTTGATTACTTCTTTTATCACCTTTGGATATAAAATTTTGGACTAGTTTTGCAGTAGAAGATACTTTCTTTATTTCAATTTTTTTAACTTTTGCATGAGCTTAATACTTCTTTACTAGCCTTTTCTCTTTTGAAGTTGCTTTGTTTTTTATTAAGTTGCTGTAAAAATATTAAATACCATCAAACACAATTGCATATACATCTAATAAGAGAAAAATGTTACAAGAGAATAATAAATATGTAAAACAAAATGTTCAGCAAATCAAGTAGTGAACCATAACAAATAAATCATGAAATAAAGCGAGTTTAGGTTTAAAATTGTAAAAATAAAGCATGAAATTTGACTTATATACCAAAAATGAGGAAAACAAATCACTCAAAAGTCTTCAGAATCATATTCTTTATTTGATTCTGTGTTATACTCTTGGAAAAAATAGACTTCTTTTGTAACATCG
This sequence comes from Arachis ipaensis, assembly GCF_059453495.1. Lineage (NCBI taxonomy): Eukaryota > Viridiplantae > Streptophyta > Magnoliopsida > Fabales > Fabaceae > Arachis > Arachis ipaensis. Next base: position 53,402,587 of record NC_142436.1, read on the forward strand.
ACAAGAACTTCATTCAAATCATTCCTTTCCAAGTCTACTTCACAATCATCATTAGGTATAGAGGGAATCATTGAATTATCAAATGGCTCATTTTCATAAGTAGCTTCAAATAAGTAAACTTGGAACAGCTTTTTAATGCTCTTTCCAATATAGCATGCAATCATTCGGTCATGCGTCAATCTTCTTATAGTCAAGACCTAAGTTTCTTACCATAGTCTTGGCTTCATTGAAAGAAGTAGGAATATTCAAGTTAGGAATAACTATTTTAGCAATTCCAAGAAAGAAGTAAAAGAGGCATTATTCCACCTATGTTGACACTTTAACAAGTATAGTCAGATGGTGGAAGACAATGTAAAAAACCCCTTGCAACCGAGATATGGTTCTTTGCTAGCACTACAAGAAAATAAACTTTCTGCCACGCTTTTAAAGGGTGCCAAAAAGTGCTAAAAAGCGTGCCGATATCTTTTCGCCACGCTTTTTGAGCTATCGGCACACTTTTGAAAGGGTCACATCCGCTAGCGTGCCTGTTGCTCTATCGTCACGCTTTTGTGGATCTATCAGCATGCTTTCTTTTTGGTCACGCTTTCAACTCTTGCCACGCTTAAAAGCGTGGCTATAGGTGTTAATCTATCGGTACGCTTTAAAAACGTACAGAAAAGTTCACATATCGCCACGCTTTTGAAGCGTGCCAAGAAAGTTGGTTTTGGCTACGCTTTGAAAGCGTGCTAATAGAGCACATACAGCCACGCTTTTAAAAGCGTGGCTTTCCAACTAAAGCCTTTTGCCACGCTTTCAAAGCGTGGCCTATTCCTTTGTCAAATTAAAAATAAAAGGAAAAAATTAGAATGCATAATAATAATTAAAAAATTACAATTTTATAATAATAACTAAAAAGAGAAAATTAGAAGGCATAAGAATTGATTTTTTTATTGATTTACATGAATTATTTACATGCTATAATAATAATTTAAATTAAAACTATAATGCTCCCAAAGATATGAAGGATGGAAAACCAAAAAGTGATATACAGCAGAACTATGATTAACAAAAAGTTGATGTGGGAAGAACTCCTACTACCATTTGCTTTAAAACTCCTCGTCTTCACTGGCCGCAGCTTCTTCCTTATCATATTTTTTCTAGAAGGGCAACTAAAAACTCCAGTACCTTGCTCCCAGAATCTAAATGACCATTCATCTTCACCATAAATCTGTGTCAGTAAAACACACAATCCTAATAAGTCATCATGTGACAAAATATAACACAGGTTTCCATTACAATTTTCCAAGAAAATATGTATGTGCATCATTGAATTTTTTGACATTTTACAAAAATATAACCATTTTGTGACACTGTAACTCATGGCATCAGTTATGGAAATTGATGTTCATAATCCATATCTCAATTTATTCTCTAGCTATACTTTTACAACCATGCACTCTACAGAGCTAAAGTGAACCCATAAACACTTCACTCCCAAAATAATCTAATGTGAAATGTCTAGAATTAACACCTAGCATTTTTCCAACAACCAAATTAATCCATAGAATTAAGAGCTATATAGTTATATGTACTACAAAAAAGTCAATCACAATTGTTTCTCAATCAGATAAGAATTACTAAGATTAAATTTAATCACAAAACAGTAGTGTGAGTCACATATTGAGACAATTACAATTCGGTATTAATAGTGTCTAATGAACAATTCAATTACTAAGTGGAGTAATAATTATTAAGATGGTACCTTTCGCTACTTAACTTTTCATAATATACCATCAGAAATCAATGCTGCCAGACCCCAAATCTCATCTGGTTCAAGCCACCGTTAGTGTTTATGAGGATATAGCCGTTGGTCTTTGCATCTAGCCCTGATGAAAAAGAAAGAAAAAGGAAGAGTGAGAAGAGAAAATCACAGAATAACCCACTGCATAATACGAGATAGGAGGGTACTTGAGACATACTCTTATGATTTCTTAGCAGTTCTATACATTGTGTGAAATTGTCACTGTTGGGTTTAGACCAGATACCTGACTCCTGAATGAAAATGCAAACTTTATAAATGAAAAAGAATAGACATCTCTAAATACAACATATACTACAGAGGGGATTTAAGACTTACTTCGGCCATGGCAATCTCGCTACCAATTACTCCTGTGTCTACCATCTTTAGAGTTCATTCAGCATCACCTTCTCCATCCCTATAACAATAATCAATGGAGCTTCGGTCTATTATTAATCTAGAAATGGAGCCAGATAGTTCCTGATAAAAGGGTAAAATAAAGGAACATGTTCACAAAACATAACGTCTTCGCTCGCCAACAAAAAAGCTTATTAAACAAATTTGCAACGCAATATCCAAAATTTGACCTTCCACTCATTAAGAAATTATATATACTTTGCATCTTAAAACTTAAGATTCCTACAAAAAACCGAATCTCCCCAAAAAATAATATTAATAAATCATTCATCATGTTGGCCACTCCCAGAAAGGAAATAATCAAGCCAACAAAGGCAAGGAAATCCCTAAAAGTCAGGGACAAAAAATAGTTACTATTCAGAATCCCAAACCTAGCATGCAAAAAACCAAATTGCAAAGCTCGGTCTCAAATAAAAAAAGGCGCTATCTCCACTAATCAAACCAAGAGGAATGCTCCAATTAATCAAAAAGGAAAACAACAAGCAACTCTAGCTAAGCCTAACTCTCATGAAACAAAAACAGCAGCAAAATAGGTTCTTAATAAAAGTAGAGGGATAAACAGGAAAACCATCAGGAATATTGGAGAAGCTTTAGCTATATGCTGAATGATCAATATAAGGTATACAAAGAGGGAGGTTATGTGGCCCTAGCAGGTGAGGATAAAAATCTTACCATTAGTGACATGATGAGTTCCCATGGGGATGCATCTTGTTTAAAGGTGGTTCAGCAGCATCCTTTAAACACCTCATTTTTCATAAGTTAGATTATGCTTGCTACCTAGGTGGAGTAACAAATTGAATGAGAGATTAAAATAATGAAAGACTAGAGAAAATTCTAAAACAGAGTAATGCCAAACAGAATAGAGCATTAATGAGTTTGAAACTTTCAAGGTTTATCATTTAGTTTCCTTTTTATCAAACTATTAATCTAATTTCCATAATTTGGTAAAAAAAAATGAAAATCAAATTCAGAGAAAACTAATGCTCAAATATCTTTAAAAAAATATCAGATTCACACCAGATATTTTTTTCCTTAAAAAAAAAGAGTTCAGGAATCAACACAGATACTAAGAACTGAAATGGAAGAAAACCCAAATTATTAAAAAAAAGTGCAGAAAAGAAATTCAAACTATATACCTGATCACTTCTATGTACTGAACAGGACTGATTTCTTAAGAAACTGAGATTTGAATTCAGTAGGTGGAATTTTGCAGCAGCAAAAATTGGATTTTGGCTTTGATTTCTTGGACCCTTTTATGAAAATATTTCATGGAAGATAAAAAGGAAAATACTTGAGAAGTTGGTAATGGATGGCAGCTTATGGTTTGTGTGAGCGAGGGAGAGAGAACTAACCTTTGAGCAGCACCTCGAGCAGAACCGCGATAGAAAAGCGAGCAGAACCGCGAGAGAGAGGGGCGAGCAGCACGACGACCAAAATGGTGAACTGGCGAGGAATGACGAGCTGGCTAACACAAGAATTCTTTAGTATTATCTATCTGCACAACTTTAACGGAATTTCCAGTTTGGTTTTTCATAAGTAACTTGTTGTAAAATTTGCAGAACTTGAGCTTTTGAATTAAGTAAATATAAATAAGTGTATCTTGTGTAAACATCTACAATGCTCATATAGTAATTCTGATCTGGAAACAATTGGGACAGGAATCCATACATTAATGTAAATTAATTCAAGAGGAGAAATAAAAACAATATTAGACAAAGAGAAAGGTAAGGTATGCATTTTGCCTTTTGCACAAGCTTCACACACAACAGAATCAAACTCAGTTTTATTTGAATATATTACAGTGTCTAAGAATAATCTCAAAAATAATAAGTGATGGATGTCCTAATCTTCTATGCTAAGTTCTAAATTAGATTTATACATAGCAAAAAAAGATTGAAATACTTTGGATTCATTAATCTGTCTAGGTATATACATGTTCTCAAAAACATATAGATCTTGTTTAATTATTCCTTGAAGGAGCACCTCCTTAGACACCTGAGATAACACATTTTCAATTGTAAAAAATGACTGGCCTCAATCCATGACCTACAACTAAAATTATGAAAGGAACAACTCAGCTATCTCAACTTTAGTATTTTGCAGTTAGAGTTTTCCAATGTTGCTGTAAGACTGAACACTCAATCTAGACTCCAATTTAAAAATGACCACTGAAAATCTAGGCTCCTATTTAAAAATGACCACTCAAATTCCATCATGCTAAGGTTGAAAACTCTGTTTCCTGCACAAGTTCTCGAGTCCTATTCTTTCTCTGTTTTGTACTTTCAATGATCATCCAAATTACTTGGTTAGAAACTTCCAATTATAGTTTAGAAAATTTTGGTTTAATTTGTCTAATTTGTATATGCATAGAAATGAAAGGTTCATAGTAACCAATATATTAAATAAACTTTAGTATGTTTACTTAATACATTTTTATAATATTAAGTCATAAACACAGTAACTCCGGAACTTTAACAATATGGACAAAATGGATTTTTCAAAAAAAATAAAGGGAAAAACCTTGAAAACGGGTGTTTCGTATTAGCATATAGCAAGAATGCATATTAAAAGAATAGTGCATTTTAATTCATTTTTATACGTCAGCAATTTGATTTTTGAGGACGCATAAAATTCGAAAAACACATTGTTATCTAAAGTAGAGATAGAGTAAAGTAAGACTCACCTCTTTATTTTTTAAGTCTATCAGTAAATGTTAGGCACTATAGAAGAGACCTTAATTTTAGTAGACTGATAGCATCATAGTTGCATAGAACTTCCAATACACCTTTATCACGGATACACTGCTGCACCAAGACCATTTTAGGTGGCGGTGCACCAGACACACTCACACCCTCAAGAAACCTCCATTTAGTATTTCTTTACCAAAAAAATTAAAGACAAAAATCAGAAACCATTCCAATAAGCAATTTACATCATAACCAAACAAAATAACAAATGATCATATCACTCAAACCTTGTATCAAGTATATGTACTATTCGAACAAATGCATGTGTGTCATAATAAAGTATAATTCATATACTAAGATTAAAAGAATACCAGTGAATGAATCTCATTATCCAAGTTGAAATAAATTTCATATACTCCAATATAAGAAATCAGTACAATTCATATACCAGTAGTGACTTGATAGTTTTCCATGCAGATCCCACTGAAGACAGGGCTTTTTACTTGTAGTGTAATTTGTCACAAACTATGAATTTATCTAAAAATTTTATTCATTCAGACTTAAAATATGAATATGATAAATTAAAACCCTAAAAATAGTAGGATTTGTACCTCTTGGATAATTTGAAGAGCAACCACTCCTCTACTTTTCTTCATAATCGGTTTCTTCTTCGTCCAACGGCGGTTGGAGATGAAGTAGGCCAAAGCTACGCACAGTAAAATGGCGCCACCGAAGCCAATGGCGCGAGGGATGAGCGACTAGTTGGGGAACAAATAGAAGATTAATAGCAAATTAAACACAGCAAAACCAATTTAATAACAGAACCAGAACAAATAGAAGATTAACAGAGAGAAGAGAGGTCTAGAAGATTTAAAAAACAGAGTAGTTAAAAGGAAAATTTCACAAGCCCAGGAATCAGGAAGAACGACAGCGGCATTCACGGGACGGGGAGGACAGCAACGTTCACGGGACGGGGAGGACAGCGACGCTCACAGGACAGGAGAGTAGGACGGAGACGTTCACAGGACGGAGACGACACGATGAGGAGAACACGCCTTGGACCGAGACCGCGAGACGTGCTAGTCTGCAATGGTGTGTGCGAAGGGGATTCTGTGTGACGGCGATTCTGGCATGTGCGAGGGAGAGAACAGAGTGACGGAAGAGAAAACTAAAAGGCAGATAAGAAAGCGAGAGAAGAGACTTAGGGAGTTAGGGTTCCAGTTATGGGAGGGTGATTTTAGATTTAGGGTTCGACAGATGAACGAGGGTTCGACAGAGAGAGGGTTAGAGGAAAGGCATGGGTGCGAAGGTCATTAGCTTAGATAGGTGATGCCAAGGCATCTTAGGCTAGTTTCACTAGCCTTTTTCTTTTATTTTTAGTTGTTTTATGCATTTTCTTGAGCCTTAAGTAATCATTTGGGCCAAATAGTCATGCTTGTCTTAAATCATTCAACATGAAGATTTTGATGCAAATTCCATGAGTTTTTAGTTATATTACTTGAATGCTATGAATGGAAGATTTCTCATGAAATTTTGCAAGACTTTGATGCAATTGTTTGGATGATTTCAGGGAAGAAGAGGCTAGGCAAGGAAGCAACAAAATCAATAAAGGAAGCTTGAATATCACATGTGGAGTTTAAGTTCCAGTTTAAGCTTAAACTGGAACTTAAACTACCAAGCCATATAATGCTGGAATTGAAGTTTAACCTCCAGTTTAACCTTAAACTGGAGGTTAAACGCCAGAAGTGAGAATCTCACCAGGGGAGCATTTCCACGTTTAACCTCCAGTTTAACCTTAAACTGGAGGTTAAACGCCAGAAGTAAGAAAGGCACCAGGAGCATTCCACGTTTAAGCTCCAGTTTAACCTTAAACTGGAGCTTAAACGTGTTCGACTATTTTTCTCCTCCAGAGTTGCTTTCTCATTTCCACGTTTAAGCTTCAGTTTAACCTTAAACTGAAGCTTAAACGTGCTCGAGCTTGTGCCTCCAGGGAGTGCCAGCGTTTAAGCTCCAGTTTAAGCTTAAACTGGAGCTTAAACCTGTTATATGGAACAGCTTGACCATGCCTTCTTCAAACATAAATAACTTGAGCTACAAAACTCCAAATGAGGTGATTCAAAATGCATTGGAAAGAAGACATCTAGAGCTTTCCAAGCATATATGGCATGCATGGTGGATACTAAAAATTGAGGGAGAAAACAGCCCCGTAATGTGCATAGAAGAGCATAGTACCAACATGCAATCAGGCCAGCTGACCTCTTCACCTTCCATGGAGTATAACTTGAGTTGTAGAAATCCAATTGAGGTGCTTCTAGTTGCGTTAGAAAGCTGATATCCATAGATTTCCAACGAGGTATAATAGTCTATATTTGGCATCAAATTGGCAAGGTTGACAAGAGAACAAAGTGACGACTCAAGAAAGGGGGGTGCAACGTTTGAGTGTAGTTTAATGGATCATTATCCTTTTTTTGGATCAATTATGTCACTCTACCCTTCAAGCAAGCAAGGCCCATCAACAACACCAAATCAAGGCCACAAGAATCATCTAGAATAGTTTATTTTCATTTGATTGTAATTTGCTTTGAATTTCATTTTCATTTTGTAATTTAGGGAGCCTATTTAAAGGCCTTAGTTCCTGCATTTGAGAGGGACTGGAGGAAAGGGGAATCCAGCCCCTGAGGGGGCATCGGGGAACTTTGGATCATTTTCTTGAGTTTTGTAATTGAATTCAGAGCTATGACTCACTAAACCCCTTTCATTGGGTTAGGGAGCTCTATTGTAATTCAATGAATCAATAATAGTTTATTCTTCTTCTTCAATCTTTTCTCTTGAATTTTGTTAGAAAGCTTCTCGATCTAATTCCATTGGTTAGTTGTCTTGGGAAAGAGACTATCCATAATTGGAATCCTTCGGAACCTTGGGAAAGGAATGGAGGATTCATGCTAGAGAAGCTTTCTCACAGTGAATTGGATTGGGATTTGGATGGATATTGTGACATGTAATCCTACCAAATTGTGGTTCATGAAACTGTGTGGTATAATCAGTGATCGAGTATCATCTCTTCTTACAAACATTTAAACCAAGGGATTGGGAATTTGTTTGTTTTTAGAGAGAATTGGTGAGCCAAGGGATTGGGATCCAATCATATAAGATTGCCAAGCAAAATTCAATGAACGCATTGGTTGAGGAAGAGATAAACATGTTTTGATTCGGAGATCTCAATATCTCCTAAAACCCAATGAATTCCCCATCTCCGATTTTCACTTTCTCTTTACATTCTGCAACTCAATTCATGCAATCACCCCCATTCCCTTTTAATTTCCGCACTTTAGCTTCTGCTCTTTAATTTATGCAATTTAAGATTCCGCCATTTCAATTTCTTGCCATTTACGTTTCCCGCCAATTTTACATTCCGCAATTCTCATCTAAATTTTGATTCCGCTCAACTAGAACACACTTCTAATCCGAATTGCTCACTCAACCAATCCTTGTGGGATTCGACCTCACTCTATTGTGAGTTTTTACTTGACGATAACCGGTGCACTTGCCGGAAGGAATTTTGCCGATCGTGCAATTTCCTAAATCGTGGCATAACAAGTTTATGCGCATCAAGTTTATGGCGCCGTTGCCGGGGATTGGTTTTCGATTGACAATTCTCCAATTGGAAGTTAACTAGATTGAGCAATTTTTCTTTTCTTTTGTTAATAGTTTTTGTTTCAGTTTATTACTGCTAATTTCTGCAAATTTTAATTTGTTTTCTTTGCTTATTCACTTGTTAGCATACTAACCACTAGCTGTTTGTGATATTGCCTCACTATGGAATTTCCACTATCTTTGGATGAGTATTGTTTGAGACTGGGCACATTGCAAAAAAGAAAGGAGTATCCATCATCTTTTGGTCAATCAAAATTCATGAGAAACTCTCCACCACCACAGAATGATTCATGTTATTATGCTCATGGTGGGTGGGAGTATCAGGAACAGGAAACGGGGTACTTCCCAGAGCCACAAAATGGTCCATGTTTTGGTGAATTTGATCACTACTCAAGTTGTGGCTGGGAAGATCAAAACCAAAGAGATTTCACTTATTCACACCCCATTCATCAAGAGCCATCACCTCTGAATTATCCAACCTCACCTCCTAGTTTTACATATCCATATTCTTCATCACTTGAGCATTTCTCAGCACAAAATTCCTTCTCAAATTCATACAATTCATTTCACTATCCACAAGACTCATTCCACTACACACAAGAGTCATACCACTACCAACACTCCAACCAAAGACTCTATCAGCCCACACAAAACACATACTCCCAGCCACCATATCACAGCCAAGATAATCAACATCATCAACCCAATCCGAACCAACAATTTCAAGATCAATTAAACAGGATAGAAGGAATGATTGCAACTATGGGCAGAGATGTGGCCGATTTGAAAAGCTTTAAGGAAGAAGTGATATCCAACTTACAAAATCATGGTGCTGCCATTCAAAAGCTAGAAGCACAAATTGGATATCTATCAAAGCAAATCCCTACCCACAATTCTTCTAGTGATACCATGGCAAACCCAAGGGAGGAATCAGAAGAACAAGAAAGGGAGAAAGTCAATCAAGGGAGATCACACTCCAATGACACAGAGAGTTGCAAAGAGGAAGGGTTCATTGAACCACAAATTCAGGAAGCTTTTGATGAACAGGATACTCCAACTGTCCAACAACAACCAAGTTCTGAGATCAAGGATGTGAAGGCAGTAGAAACAAGCACCAAAAGGAGGATTGTGACCGAGAAACAAAGGATCATATCCATGAAGAAGAGAAGGTCGAAGAACAATCCAACTCCTGAGCCAACAAGCAAGTTCACTCAAGCCAATCACAAGGGAAAGCTTGCTGGAAAGAAGCATTCACAACAAGGGGCACTAACTAGCTCCTTTATCCACTTGAAGTCATTCCTCTTAACAAACTGGAAGAAGAGGAAGAAAGTCAGGAACAGCATGTCAAGCTAATGACGTTAAAGAAGCGCTTGTTGGGAGGCAACCCAACCAAAGGTAGTTTTTCTTTTCTAGTTATTTCAATAAAAGAGTTAAGTAGATTTATCTGTATTGCAAGGAGCTAAGTTTGGTGTTGCACACCAAAACAATTCAAGGGTGAATGTGAGATTCTAAGTTTGGTGTTCCACCAAAAAACTTCATTAAAAGCACATTTCTACCTCAGCATGACTAGTCACTAGCTCCAACCAATCAGGGAAACTACTTAAACAATAGTTTAATTTCTAGTTCATAGTTTCTTTTTCTAGTTCATAGTTATTTTCTTAATAAAAGCACATGAGGTTTTCTGCATATGATCCCAATTGCTGCATATGGCAAGGAACTAAGTTTCGTGTTCACACACCAATCTAAGTTCAGAGGCCTACAAACATCCATGCATGCTAACCAATTCTCAAAGTGCTTGGGGAACAAGCAACTTCTAATAGCTTTGCAGGAAGACAATCAATCTCATGGAAGGAATATACATCATCATCAAAGAGAACACCAAGGCTAGGAAGGATGATGAACAACAAAGAAGATGCTAAAAGGTTGTATTGTCACTTAATTACTTGTACTTTGAATTGCTGATATTTGAAGTTTGCATGCACCCCTGCTTTAAGTTTGAGTCATTGCAGTTTTTGTTTGTCTGTTTGTTTAATTTTCAAATAAGTGATAGTCTAAGTGTCTGGATAACTTCATCTTCTTAAACAAATGCTTGCCATGCTTGTTCTGTTTCCATAAAATAAAAGAAATGTTTGAACAAAAGTAACTCAATTCCATTTGGTAAGAAATCAAATAAGATTAAGTGTTGGTATGCATGTTTGATTGAATAGTCAGCTCACTAAGAAATAAAGTTAGAATTGTCACTTTTAGTGGAAATTAGGATGCTGTCTATGGATCTTGATGAATAAATGTCTTTGGCCATGAAAAAGAAAGAAAAAGAAGAAGAAAAAGCCACTGAAAAAGGGCAACCAAAAAGCAAAAAAAAAAAATTGAGAAAATAAGCTAGGCACCAATGGTTTGAACTTCTGAGACAAATGCCTGTGGTGTTTATGTATTAAGGATATGCTTGGATGAATAGGTTCTGAGGAGTGTTTCAACACTTGGTAACTTGGGTTAACTAACCCGGGATTATCAACCAAAAGTCCATTATCAAGAGCAACCTAAATACAAAACATTTAGTCACACAAAGAGGTGCAGGGTACCAATGTCTCAAGAAGAAATGTGAACTAAAATGCCTGTAGTGGATATGTGTAGTGCACTGATAAGAAAAAGAAAATGCCAAAGGCTTGTGCAACACATGACACTGAGCAACAAGGAGCAAATAAGCTCAAAGAAAAAGAAAAACAAAGAAAAGAAACTTGCCAAGGATATGTGAATAACAAGAGGCCATAGCAGTGTTTTAGTGGAAACATAAAAAGTGACATTCTTACCTAAGAAACAATAAAGTGATGCTGCAACAACTTTCTGCATGAACACGCCATTAATCAATGTCAATTACTTACTGATATGGCTAATGAATTTACTTTCTGTTTCATTCTTTCTTCTCAATAATTCAGAACTTGCTTGGGGACAAGCAAGGATTAAGTTTGGTGTTGTCATAAACTTGATGCGCATAAACTTGTTATGCCACGATTTAGGAAATTGCACGATCGGCAAAATTCCTTCCGGCAAGTGCACCGGTTATCGTCAAGTAAAAACTCACAATAGAGTGAGGTCGAATCCCACAAGGATTGGTTGAGTGAGCAATTCGGATTAGAAGTGTGTTCTAGTTGAGCAGAATCAAAATTTAGATGAGAATTGCGGAATGTAAAATTGGCGGGAAACGTAAATGGCAAGAAATTGAAATGGCGGAATCTTAAATTGCATGAATTAAAGAGCAGAAGCTAAAGTGCGGAAATTAAAAGGGAATGGGGGTGATTGCATGAATTGAGTTGCAGAATGTAAAGAGAAAGTGAAAATCGGAGATGGGGAATTCATTGGGTTTTAGGAGATATTGAGATCTCCGAATCAAAACATGTTTATCTCTTCCTCAACCAACGCGTTCATTGAATTTTGCTTGGCAATCTTATATGATTGGATCCCAATCCCTTGGCTCACCAATTCTCTCTAAAAACAAACAAATTCCCAATCCCTTGGTTTAAATATTTGTAAGAAGAGATGATGCTCGATCACTGATTATACCACACAGTTTCATGAACCACAATTTGGTAGGATTACATGTCACAATATCCATCCAAATCCCAATCCAATTCACTGTGAGAAAGCTTCTCTAGCATGAATCCTCCATTCCTTTCCCAAGGTTCCGAAGGATTCCAATTATGGATAGTCTCTTTCCCAAGACAACTAACCAATGGAATTAGATCGAGAAGCTTTCTAACAAAATTCAAGAGAAAAGATTGAAGAAGAAGAATAAACTATTATTGATTCATTGAATTACAATAGAGCTCCCTAACCCAATGAAAGGGGTTTAGTGAGTCATAGCTCTGAATTCAATTACAAAACTCAAGAAAATGATCCAAAGTTCCCCGATGCCCCCTCAGGGGCTGGATTCCCCTTTCCTCCAGTCCCTCTCAAATGCAGGAACTAAGGCCTTTAAATAGGCTCCCTAAATTACAAAATGAAAATGAAATTCAAAGCAAATTACAATCAAATGAAAATAAACTATTCTAGATGATTCTTGTGGCCTTGATTTGGTGTTGTTGATGGGCCTTGCTTGCTTGAAGGGTAGAGTGACATAATTGATCCAAAAAAAGGATAATGATCCATTAAACTACACTCAAACGTTGCACCCCCCTTTCTTGAGTCGTCACTTTGTTCTCTTGTCAACCTTGCCAATTTGATGCCAAATATAGACTATTATACCTCGTTGGAAATCTATGGATGTCAGCTTTCTAACGCAACTGGAAGCACCTCAATTGGATTTCTACAACTCGAGTTATACTCCATGGAAGGTGAAGAGGTCAGCTGGCCTGATTGCATGTTGGTACTATGCTCTTCTATGCACATTACGGGGCTGTTTTCTCCCTCAATTTTTAGTATCCACCATGCATGCCATATATGCTTGGAAAGCTCTAGATGTCTTCTTTCCAATGCATTTTGAATCACCTCATTTGGAGTTTTGTAGCTCAAGTTATTTATGTTTGAAGAAGGCATGGTCAAGCTGTTCCATATAACACGTTTAAGCTCCAGTTTAAGCTTAAACTGGAGCTTAAACGCTGGCACTCCCTGGAGGCACAAGCTCGAGCACGTTTAAGCTTCAGTTTAAGGTTAAACTGAAGCTTAAACGTGGAAATGAGAAAGCAACCCTGGAGGAGAAAAATAGTCGAACACGTTTAAGCTCCAGTTTAAGGTTAAACTGGAGCTTAAACGTGGAATGCTCCTGGTGCCTTTCTTACTTCTGGCGTTTAACCTCCAGTTTAAGGTTAAACTGGAGGTTAAACGTGGAAATGCTCCCCTGGTGAGATTCTCACTTTTGGCGTTTAACCTCCAGTTTAAGGTTAAACTGGAGGTTAAACTTCAATTCCAGCATTATATGGCTTGGTAGTTTAAGTTCCAGTTTAAGCTTAAACTGGAACTTAAACTCCACATGTGATATTCAAGCTTCCTTTATTGATTTTGTTGCTTCCTTGCCTAGCCTCTTCTTCCCTGAAATCATCCAAACAATTGCATCAAAGTCTTGCAAAATTTCATGAGAAATCTTCCATTCATAGCATTCAAGTAATATAACTAAAAACTCATGGAATTTGCATCAAAATCTTCATGTTGAATGATTTAAGACAAGCATGACTATTTGGCCCAAATGATTACTTAAGGCTCAAGAAAATGCATAAAACAACTAAAAATAAAAGAAAAAGGCTAGTGAAACTAGCCTAAGATGCCTTGGCATCAATAGATGAGGATGAAGGCGATGAACGGTCTCGGACGATGAAGGCATGAGTACGAAGTTCATTGGGTTAGAGGAAAGGCATGGGTGATCAACGATGAACGATGAAGATGGAGATGTTGTTTGAGGATGATGATGGCGCGGGTAACTTTTAGGGTTTTTTTTTTTGTGACTGGGTCACTTTTAGGGTTAAAACTAGTGTGTGATGTTGTTTGGGTTAAAATTGAAAACTAAGGAAAAAAATGTTAAGTGTGGAAAAAAATTGAATGGGAAACTAAATTTTGGGGGAGGGAACTCTATCAGTACGTTTTTTTGTGGGGTGCCAAAATAAACAGAATATGGGCACGCTTTAAAAAGGTGACCATTGAAACACAAACTAGGCACGCTTTACAAGCGTGCCGATCTCCCTCTATGGCCACGCTTTTTAAGCGTGACAAAAAAAAGGGTGGCCAAATTTTTAATCAGTGGGCACCCTCGTAAAAGTGTACCCATTTCCCTCTATCGCCACGCTTTTCAAGCGTGACAGTAAAAAAGCGTAGCCAAATTTCAAGTAAGTGGGTATCCTCGTAAAAGTGTGGCAATTTCCCTCTATGGCCATGCTTTTCAAGCATGGAAAAAAAAGCGTTGCCAAATCACAAATCAGTGGTCACCCTCGCAAAAGCGTGGCCATAGACCACTTTTGGGCACGCTTTAAAAGTGTGGCAAAAAAAGTTTACCAACAGGCCTTTTTTCTTGTAGTGTTGACACTAATTTGTCTAATAAAATAAAATATAAAAGATTAATTTGGTAATTAAAATTAGTTAAAGATTGAAGACTAATTAAAGATTTTTCAAAAACAAGCTAGCAAAATGAATGAGAGAAAAAATAGAATTGAATGACATTTATGAGAGAGAAAAATGGTTATACTACAAGAAAAAAGGCCTATGGCCACGTTTTTTTTGCCACACTTTAAAAGTGTGGCCAAAAGTGGTCATTGGCCACGCTTTTGTGAGGGTGGCGATTGAATAGAGATTCGGCCACATTTTTTCTCGCCACGCTTCAAAAGCCTGGCGAAAAGGGTCAATGGCCACGCTTTTGTAAAGGTGGCAACTGATTAGAGATACAGCCACATTTTTTTTGCCACGCTTCAAAAGCGTGGCCATGGAGAGAAACATAGACATTTTAAAAGCGTGGCAACAGAGTTTCAATACAGTAGCGTTTATAAAACGTGGCCATATCCTGGTACTCTTTTGGCACGCTTTAAAAGCGTGGCCAAAAGGTTTAAAAAAAAACTAATAACCCCAATGCCAATAACCCCTGCATCCTAATAACCCTAAAACTTGGCCAAAAGCTTCGCGAGACTCTCTCACTCTCCCCTCTTACCGTCATTCTTATCTATGCCATTTCTTGAAGAATGTCACAAAACGACCGCCCGGAGGCGCCGTCCCTGGCGACAGCGGCAAACGGCTCCGTGGCGGCGAAGGAGGAGAATCCAGCTGCGAGGGCGTTGGTTTCTTCGAGCAAGGCTGAGACTGAATCCGAACAAGGAGCACAAAGCGGAGAAGTACGAAGACTTGCAATTGATGTACTGCCTAGCGGTTTTCACCGCGCTAGAGAGGTACCTTCCGCCGAACATGCTCAATGCGCGACGAACACAAGGTATATGCCCCGCGCAGTGCAGACCAGAGTATGGTGCCTCTTTCTTTCTTTCTTTCTTTTAAGTTTTTTTATTTTTCAGTTAATTTTCAGTTGAGGCTAGTAAATTGCAGAATAGTAAACCTTAGGATTCCTTACAATAAACAGATTTCTCCAACTGAAATTTGCGGTGTGCTTGGATCTAATCAACTTCTTCCGAGAATTTATATCGCTTTTGTGTTGTTGGTCGGAATTCTTCTGTTTAGTTCTCTTTTCATGAACGTGTCTTGAATCTGGTCGTGTTTGGAAGCCCCTTCTTTCACTGGTAATTTCTTTTTCTTTTTAGTTCGTACACACATACACACACTAACCAAAGAAGTAAAAACTATATGTTGCTCCGAGCTGAGTTAATTTCTGTCTTCATCATAATCATTTTACTTTGTTTACTCATTTGTGCAAAGGGGTTATGTTTTATTGTTTTGCACTTATCTTCCATTTGATGAGATTTATATGAATACTTTATTTGTTAACCTTTTATCATAAAGTTTGGAGAGATACACTTGGATTATTGTTGCACGACAAATTTTATTATGTGAAAGATGTTCTTTTGAAATTAGAGTCGTGATCTGATCCTTTATTTTAGCAAATCTAGTTTTTCACCTTGTTGGGATGCACCCACCAGATACCATGACATCCAATCCAAGCATTGGTGTAGGGGAAGATTAGTATGAGTCGTCATATATGAAAGTTTACTTTGACAGGCTTTTCAGTTGAGGCTGTTGTGGTCAAGATCAAGCAACACACAAAGAATGTGTTTGTTTGACAATGGATATTTGGTTGCTGAGATTTTGCATTTGATAGATACATATTTGGCTGCTATAAATTATTTTAACATTTCTGATCTTGTTTATATATTTTATATTGACTGCTTAGGTGATTCCTTACAATGAACAGATTTCTCTAACCGAAATTCGCGGTGCGCTTGGATCTGTTAATCAACTTTTTATATGTATTGGGATTTTTGCAACATTAGTAGCCGGTTTGCCTCTTGCAAGAAATCCTATATGGTATTGATCTATTTATTTTTCTTCTGAATACAAATATCAAATAGAGATAGTAACATATATATGATTGTTAACCTTGAAATTTTGTTGGCAGACAATGTTTGGAATTTTGGTTATGCATGACTTAACAGCAGCAAGTCAAGGTTCTTCTGAACCTGAAGCAAAATGGTTTGATCTTTTTAGTAGCCGGTATCGAAAAGGTATTCAATAATTTATGATTAATCCCAAATTCCATTAACAAGGAGAAATAAAAATCTAGTGTAACTAAGCACAAGTTTGGTGCTCCCTTTTCAAAATATAAGATTGCTTTCAATATTTAGTTTACTCTGAAATTAATTGATGCTTTGTGAATTGGTGTTGCAGTTGTCAGTGTTGGAGCAGCACTTTTCTTGTTCCAGCAGTTTGCCGCATCAATGGAAGATTTGGAACCCTTACGGCTGTTCCAATACACCATATGGTTAGTCTTATGAGATCTCTTCTTACAAGCTTTTATAGTGTGCGATCAATTAGTCTTTTCACAATTCCATCACTAGAAAACCACTCTTCCTTAAAATTCAATTGATAGGTAGGTTTAAAGATATTTTTCTGTGTTTTTTTTTGTTATTCTTTTAATTTGCTTCTATTTCATTTACCCAGGATATTTATTCGTTGCAATCCTGAGGCTTATAGATCGGCCTGAAACTTTTGTTTCCGGAATTTTTTAAAAAATTTGTTTTCCCTGGCAATCAGGTTAGATTATTCACCTTTTGGATGCTTCTTCTTTTTCATTTTTATTTTATATTATATCACCTTTTTTAAGGAATCTAAGTTTGTGCTGGGTGAATTTTGGAAATACTAATCTGTACATGCAAATTTGTAGAAAGGGTAGAGATTTAGGGCCGTGAACTGACGTGTTGGCAAATTTTGCAATTAATTTTATTAAATTTTCAGTGTTTTTTGAATTGCGAGCTATGTCCCCTGATTGCTACTACTATGATTAATACTTTCATGCTTTTTGGGCCTGGTTATTGTTTTATGTTGTCTTTAAGGAATTTTGTCAAACTGAACTTTTTTTCCTTTTGATTCTTCCATCTCCTCCTTTCTTTTTATCTTTTCGTCAACCTTCCTTCCTTTCTTGTTGAATAAGAGGAGATAGATTGATGTAGTTTTTTTTATTTAGCAGATATGAATACTTTTCAAATGGTTTTGAATATCTTAAGAGATGGTTAAGTTCGAGTCAGTTATAGATACTGCCATTTTAAATTTGCTTGATCTGGTAAATTTTGTGGTTGAATGTATATTAAAGAGAGATTTGAGATGACAATTCATATATCATATCACAGAAAAATGTTTCATTTTTATCAACTCATGATTAATTATTAAATGGGTCAACATCCTTAAGCTTGCTTTGTTATATGCTTACTAAAATGGAGTTCTGTAAAACCATTTAATTTCTTTATTTTTTGGGGGGATTAGGACTCGAGGTTATTAAAAATGAAGATTTTGTTCCATGCTTTTTCTTTATTTATTACTGAAATGAAAGTTTCTTTCTTCTGGTGTTAAATGACCCAAAATGAATAAGTTCTTTTCAGCTGGAAGGCAAAATTCTAATAAGTTCTTTTCCTTTTCTTCTCTTTTGGCCTCAGATCTTTTCTTGTTTTTACCGAGACTTCCTCCTTGTCATGGTTTTGGAGATTGCAGGAGGAGTCATGGATGAACTTGCAAGCCCTATAAGTCCAGTTTTGGAGATTTGGAGATTGCAGGAGGAGTCATGGATGAACTTGCAGGAGGAGTCATTGTGTTTCTGCTTTTGCCACTATTTGATGTTTATGCTGCAATTATTGGTATTGCCATATAGTAACTTAAATTTGATTCTTTATTTGTTTTTTAATTTTATAAATTGTAATTTTTGTTACACTTCTATTTACAGTCAATCATTCATAATTTGTATTGTTTCTGTATTTTTCTTCAGTTTTTAGTTTTAGAATTTGAACTCGAGATTTATTTTGTATTGGAGTATTAGTTTTTTAATGTATAAAACAATTATAGCAAAAATTATATATGTCACTAATTATTATTTGATTTGTCTTGTAATAAAAATTGCATATTATATTTATAAGTTTGATAATAAAAAAGAACTGAAAAATTTATATTTTGTATTGATGAAGGTAAAAATTAGAAAAAGGAATTTTTTTTTAATTTTATAAGGCTATTGCCACGCTTTTAAAGCATGGCCGTATCTCTGGTTATGGCCACGCTTTAAAAGCGTGGCCATATCTCGCTATCACCACGCTTCAAAGCGTGGCCATATCTTTCTGTCGTCATGCTTTGAAAGTGTGGCCATATCTCTCTATCGCCACGCTTCAAAAACGTGGTCATATCTCCTACATACGGCCACGCTTTAAAGGGTGGCCATTTGTAAAAAGCGTGGCAAAAGAAAAAGCGTGGCGATTGGTCACCAAAAGCGTGGCGATAGAGCAACCGCCACGCTTACATACGCCACCCTTTTAAAAGCGTGGCGGTAGCTCAAAAAGCGTGGCAAAAAGCTATCGCCACACTTTTTTCAGCTTTTCGCCATGCTTTAAAAGTGCGGCAACAGATCTGTTTTCTTGTAGTGTTAGAAAGAGAAAATAAAAAGAGTTAGAATATGGCGGAGTTAACTAGAATTAATTTTGTTTTTTTGTTATTATTAATAATATTTAAATTTTAAATTAAATAAATAAATTTTATTCCTATAGCATAAAGTGACTGGAGACAACAAGAATTTACACTCCTTATAATAATATGATAAATTTCAAATATATAAAAACGCACAATAAAAGTTTTCGTATGGCTTTAACATTGCATATATAGGCTCCACTCACTTAATAGCAATGTGTGTCGTTGTTTCTTGCGTACCAAGTTGCAGTCTTTGACACTTCATATCATTCAGTACTGCCATGTGCCATCATGTTTGCTTGTAGTCATAATCACCACCCTAAGCCATAATATGTATGTAAGGATTGAGTACAAATGATATGTACCAGATTGATAAACATGCAAGTAGTAGATCCATCTTCTTCATGTCAAAGTTCAACAGTCATAAAATTAAAAGGAATTTGGTGTGGTAGGTTATAAAATATTGAGCGAAAGAAGTAACTCTTACCATTTATATATCATTACTCATTGACTACAATATAATATATTCATGAATTTTAGTTTCTAAGAAAGTATACATTAATTTAACCTAACGGTTCTGTTAGTAAACAATAAAAATTAGTTAATGATTCGTTAGAAGTTAAGCCAATTATTACTTGTTGAACTCTATAATAATGACTACACATCCCATTTATTATCTCTATCAAACTCTCGTTGTTCTATAAACAACTACCCATACTCATAAGTACTTTAAAAAAAAAAAAAAAAAAGAAACGTAATTCATCTATCAAATATTTTCTTTAACTATATTCCTCTTGAAACTCAACACCACAACATAGGCATTAGATAGTCGGTTTTGATGCGATTCTGAACCATCACTACATGGTTTAGCAGCGCTTGGCCAACCACCGCTCCCTGCTAGCTATGTGGCTAAATTATTTTGCGGCAGTTTCCAGTGATATTACCGCCACTAAATATAATATTGTTGGCAGATGAAAATTGTGGCGGTTTCAGGCCACTTCAATGATGGAGTTGAAACGGGACATGTTTTAGTGGCGTCTTGCATTGTAACCGCCACTAAATAGTGATTTTGCACTTCTTTTATAACAGTTGTAATTATCCATTTTGGTTCTTTTGCGATGATTCTGCTATTTTTCTTTGGTAGATTCTCCAATGAAGATTTTATAATTGTCTTTGTATAAAAACTTTTTTTTTATCTTTAGATAATGAATTGAAGGATTAGATTTTAATTTGTTATAAAAGTATTATTTTTATTTAAAATGTGGCTAAATAAATAACTTATACTTTTATACAAAACATTTTTCATAAAAAAATATTTTTAGTATCTTCATTTGAGTAGCTCATTTTTTCTTTATCATTCTAGGTATTAATTTATTGTCCTTTCTTGATATTTTTATTATTATTTAAAATTTATATGTATAAATTATGATAAAATATGTCGCCACATAAGCTAAGTTAAAAGTTGCACGGTGAAATAAATAAAAAAATATCTATAGAACTAAGTAAACTTCGGTCCCCGCTAACATCTATTTAATTTTCCAGTGTTTTAATTTCCATCATTAGAACTCAGTCCTATAACAATGTCGAGAGCGAGCATATCACCATCTTGACGTTAAGTCGTTAAATTAGGTATTTTAGAGCATTGTTTGAAGATTTTTTTTGTAGATTTGAGAAAGGGAAATTGAATCAAAAACATAAATTGTAGCAACTTTTATAATTTGTGTTTAATACAATAAACCAGGAGATTATGTTCAGTTTATGTCATCACGATTATGCAAAAGAGAAAAAGAGAGAGAAATTGACATCGCGGTATATCTTGGCTCCGTCTCTTATCTATTAAGACCTACCTCAAATTTCCATCTCAAACTATGATGAAATTTTCATTATAATCAACGTTTGATTACAATTACTGATACAAGAGTCGTTCCTCATTTTTCAAACCTAAACTCACCTACCTTAGAACATTTTTTTAAGTGCTCACCTAACTTGAAAAAAAAGCAGAACTATATAAACTCAATTCTAGCTAATTCCTCCAAATAAACTAACATTCAAACGTAAGTAAATCTGATTTTTGTGAAATTTAATTCTCTTTACCTTTTATTATTCTCAATATAAAATAAAACTACAAAGCAGAAAATTAGACATCACTCGAGAACAAATAAAAAAAACTCGTGCTATACTATGGTTGTAACTTCAATAATGGTTTTTTACTTTTTTTTTTTTTTTTGAAAAGAATCTTCATATATATAGAATACTTGATATGCTGTTGATAGAGAGTACTTCAATAATGTTTTCTGTTTTGTTCCAATTTTCTACATATCGCAAAATAGATGGTGTAGGTTACCCCATATGTGAAACCGACAGCCACAGTAGGAGATATATAGCAACCATACACAGTTCAACATGTTGAAATTTTAAGACAATAATTAAAAAAAAAGGGAAAAAACTAGATGATTGTGGTCTCTTCTTTTGATATAAACAATAATTAATAATATAGGTGCACATGGTTTTCCTCAAAAAGGGCTGAATGCATGCGCAAAGCGTTTGAGCGTGTGTTGGCGGCAAAGAATGCAATTTCTGCTTCTGCTTTGTAAGGATAATATGCATCTCATCCCATGCTTTTGGGTCTGAATGAAATAAAGTCACGTACAGTAACACAGGATGGAGCACCCAATGCAATACTGTTAGCAGTTATTATTTGTCCAATGTATGTGACTCTATATGCTTTCTATCCCCAATTAAATTTAACAAAGATAAGTTGGTCAAGGATTGCTCACTCGTTTATTTTGTAAATATTGGAAATTTAAATTTTGTCTTATGTATATAGTAATTTATTGGCCAATGGTAAATTCATAAATAAAGTTGTAGTTCACGATGAATTAATCCTTAGCTTATTAGACTGGAGAATATCTTAGAAAAATAAAAAATAAAAAATAAAAATAATTGCCTTAACTTTTCTTCCTTGCAAATCGTAGTTGCACATTTGTGCTTCCTCATGGGGATCAACACTACTTTATATATACAATGTTAGCTTTTTTAACTTCTTATGCTACGTATATCCAACGTGTGAATCCATTTCTTTTTCATATAGCAAGTGTGTATATACTAGACAATAATTATGTAGTTGAATGGATAATTTAATTGACCTATTATGAGTTTGGAATCCATCGTATTATTAAGTTTAGGCTTAATAATGAGCATATTGGATAGTGAATGTGCCATAATAAGGTCTTTGATTGAACAGAATTAGGATACTATATGCCTTTATCTTGTAAGGTTCTATACTCCACTTCTCAATATCTTGATGCTTACTACTCCATTGACTTACTTAACCTCTGGCATTGAAGATAGAGCTTAAAGTGAGAATTTTCTTTTGGTAGACAAGAGCAAAAGTGAGATTCTTTTATAACATGTATACTACTATTAATTCAGACGATACTCATGAGTTCCACAAGAATATACTTCGTTATTAATTTATGTTTATATATTTGATTGATTGTTGTGTTTAGTAAGACCAATACTTGAAAAAAAAAGTCTTACATCATGGATTGTTTTCTAAGATGGAAGGGTGAAGACTTGCAATTTGTATTGAAATTAGAAGTGAGTATAAGTTTCAGGAAGTATGGTATAATCTCTCAATAATATAATAGTAAAATGAATTAATATAGTGACATTGTCAAAATTGAAATAAAGATCATAGTAAGAATAAGAAAAATAAAAATTAGCAAATATTAATCCAAATAAAAAAATTAAAAAGAAATATTGATCGCCTAAAATTTTCAATAATTACATCTTTAACCCTAATATACATACCCTTATTGAATCTTTCCCATTTGGTTGTCCCCAATGTATTTAATTGGAAGCATTGTTTTATCCGGCAGTTATTAAGTTGGAACCTGGACAAGGAGAGCCCGCAAGACATCAAGCTTGTAACAGATTCGATCAGCAGTATAACTTTTGGCGGTTTTTTGTAAGAAACAAAGAACAGAAACAGTTCACGTTGTACTAGGCACAGAACATACATGACTTGCCAGAAATTCAAGAAATCCATTTGGATCTATTATCAACCAATTTTGTAATCTATTTATTCACAATTGCATACATCCATGTTGTATTGAATTTAATCCTATAAAATAAAGAAAAAATATAAAAAATAAACTTTTAATTCGCTAATATAACTTTATGTTTATAATTTTAAGATTTAGATTTAATAATTTATTATTTAAGGTACAAAATTTGAGATAAATAGAATAATTTTAAAATTTAGTTGACATTGATTGAAAAAAAAAATAATTTTCTAACATTATTTAAAATAAAATCCTTTAAAATTGGAATTCATTTTTTTTTTGTTGTATGCCGTTTGTTTGTGACGCTTTGAATTAGCATCTTAAGTGTGGAGGATTAGGCGCTCCTCCCTTTCTCCACACCATAGGAAAAAAAAAACGGAAATATTTGGTAACCAAAGAAAATCAACCAAAAGCAGCCATAACTTGTCTTATTTAGCATTCATTAATTGTTGCGACAATTAATAAATACTAAATAAGATAAGTTCTGGCTGTTTTTTTTGTCTCCCTAGCATTACCCAAAAAAAAATGCTTTTTGCTTGTGATGGAAAAAAATATGCGTTTAAAAATCTAAATGGAAATTTATACATTTTAGACATTTTACTTTGACGAATGATACGGTTCTCAACACTTTATTATTAAATTATATATATATTAAATTCGAATATATCATGATATAATTTTTTTCCTAAAATATCAAGATCTTTAGTAGAAATACATAATATCCTACTATTATTACTGTAGAGATTTTTTCGATAGAATTTTACTGTAAAAAATATCCACAGATTTTTTACAGATTTTTTGTTAGTAATTCTGTGGATAAAATTAAATTTTAATTTCAGATGTTTTATAACAGAAAATCTGTTTGTAGTTAGTTACTAAATTTGTCGCAACTTTAAATTAGGAGAACTTTCTCGAGCTTTATTCACACAAACTCTGAAACTCCAACCTACCCTCTTTTCCGTCGCACATTCTTCACTAACCTAACCTGTTCTTTTTCTCTCTCTCTCTCTCTCTCCCTTGAAAACGTGACTTTTCCGTCGCATGAGCTTTCTCCGCCGCTGCTACCGCCGACGCTTGTGTCGCATGAGCTCTCTCTGTCACCACTCGCGTCGCACGTGCTCCCTCAGACGCCGCTCTCGTTGCGTCTACTCCCTTTACAGTCGTTGCATGAACTCTTTCCACCACCGCAGCTCTCGTCGCGTCTACTTTCTCTGCCGCCGCTCTCGTCGCACGAGCTCCCTCCAATGCCTCTTCCATCTATTCTCAACTCACCTCTTCCATCGTAACAATCTCTAATCTCTTAAGCTCATTTTAATTAGGAATTTTTTTTCTTCTTTTTCCGTGCAAGTTTTAGGTATACACTTTTTTTGTGCTTCTATTCTTCGTGATAAACGTTAGGGCTCAATTTTTCTGTGTGAAGATGGAGGAGGACAAATGGCCTTTAATCTGTATCGTTTTGCTACTGTTGTTTATATAAACTTGAGAAGTAAGTCTATGTAGTAAAGTATGAAGTTATATTCAAATTTTTCTACCAATTTTCCTTGAATGCTGATTTTGCAACTTTTTCCAGGGTATGTTTCTGGACCTATGGGCATTATTATTGTTCCTTGTTCTTGCTTATTATGCTCCCCTTGTTTTTTTTTGTTCTGGCTCTCTGATTTTTGTGCTAATTCATATAATGTTCAGCTTGATTGGATTGTTCACATTGCTGAGAAATACTTTTGCGTGAAATATCAAAATAAATATTCTACAAATTTTCTCATAATCATTAATTTTCAAAATCTTCCAAGACATCCCTCATAAAATTATTGGATCGGTTCATACATTTCACTTTCAATACCAATCATAGGTTACATATTAAAATCTCCTCTTGTTGGACTGGTTTATTTATTTATTGTTAAATTGAATGTGTCTATATTCCAACTTTGTTCAATAGCAATTATTGTCTATATTGTACTGCTCATTTTTTATTCCAATTTTATTGTCTACTATATCTCTATATTCAGTATTTTTACCTATTGAATTGGAACTTACCTTGAATTCCTTCGCTTTAATTAGGAGGGATATTCGTTACACTGAAAAAGATATAGTAGTGGATCTAAGACAAATGCTCAAGGTTGCAGCTGAGTGTCATTTACACGGTTTGGTTCATCGGGACATGAAACCAGAGATATGGTCAAGTTAGGGATGGCAAAACCCTCTGGCAGGGCATGTACCTGCGGGAATTTACTCATCGGGGGCAGATACTGGAACAATTTTGTACTCGTGGGACAGGGGACGGAGTCCCGTATAATAAACGAGGCGGGGGCATGGGTAGAGGTCCCCACCCCATGGAGACCCGTTTAAACCCCATATAAGTGAAAAGACTAAAATACCCCCTATTATATATATACTATATATGAGATTGTGAGAAAACCCAAGCCGCCACTCTCAAAATTCAAAATTTAGTCACTCAAATCCTCTCCTCTTGGTCTCTCACAAATGCACAGCCCAACACTCTCACCATTCACCACTGTCGACCGCTACTGCCACCTCCCACCCCCTTAGTCCCTCACCACCACCTTCCACCCCCTCAGTCCCTTACTGCCACCTCTCACGGACTCTCGAGGCCACCATCACGGCGTCACCACTCACCACAGTAGGGAGTGCGTCGTCTTCCAGTGTTCACCGTCTTTGCGTCGGAGTGTGGAGTGTGTTCTTATCGTTGCATCTTCGCCGGTCGCTGGTCTTCACTAGTCTATGCCTCCACGGACTGTCGAGTATGTTAGTTCTGCAAACTTTAAAATTTTTATTATATACTTTGATTTTAAAAGTTGTTATAATTTCTGTGAGTTAGGTTAATTATAATTTATATTTTTTATTCTAATTTCTATGATTTATGTGATTCTCTGTGGATTCTGTGATTTATGTAATTTATGAGCTTATGTTATAATTTTTTATTCTGATTCTTTGTTAATTATATAGCTTAGTTATAATTTCTATGAGTTAGGTTAATTATAATTATAATTTATATTTCTTTGTGATTTTTTTAATTTATGTATTTTTTGTGATGTTTGTGATTTATTATTTTTATTTTTTGCGAATTATTCTCTGTAAATTGATTTATGTGATTTAATGTGGATTGTTGTGTGTATGTGATTATAGTTTTATTGTTCTATGATTTTATAGAATGTCTTCCTCTGATGCATTGAGTAATACTTTTGAGAAAAGTACTCCATCGAAAGATCCTATAGCCACTAATATTCCAACTACTCAAAAGGCTCCTCAATCTTAACCTCACGAATCCCTAACCAATACAACAACTACCAATGAAGGAACAACAAACTCTACAAGTGGTGTTTGAAAGAGGAAGTTAATCTCTAAAGTTTTGAATCACTTTAAGATTGTGAAAATTAAGGAAAAATTAAAGGCTGAATGCAATTATTGCAAATCAAAGCTACTTGATGACCCAAAATAAGGAACTTCGCACTTGCATGATCACTTCAAAACGTGCAATCTTTGCGCCACTAGAAATATAAGACAATGTACAATGAAGACAACTCCAACAACTAGTGAGGAAACAGTTGTGGTTGGTGTATATACATTTGAACAAGAAATACAAGGAAAGAGTTATCTATTATGATTTGTCTTCACGAGTATCTGCTATCTATTATGGACCGCATTGGCTTTAGACGATTTTGCAAAGCTTTGCAACTTCTCTTTAAGGTGATTACTTGCAACACTTTGAAAAGTAACATCTTCAAGCTCTACAATGATGAGAGATCGAAGAAAATGATTGTTCTTGAGGGAAATAAAAGTTGAGTTGCAATTATGACTGATATGTAGACAGCAAGCAACCAAAACAAAGGTTACATGGCTATCACAGCCCATTATATTGATGATTCTTGAAAATTACAAATCCGTCTTGTGAAGTAATAACATTAAATATTTAATTTTATGAAATATTTATAATTGGAATACCTCTAATGTTCTTTTTATACTAAATTGTCATGGTAGGTTATATATATGTCGGCTCCCTACATGGTTGAGGTACTTTTAGAGGTCTTGGTGGATTGTTTGATGGATTGGAATCTTGATGGGAAGGTATTCACTTTGACTCTTGAGAATTACAATACTAATGACGTTATGATTGAGAATATTTTGACTAAAATGTCACATAGAAACTTTATTTCGGGTGATAAATTGTCTCACATGCAATATTGTGTGCATATATTAAATATTGATTGTCAAGGATGGGTTACAACTTATTTCACATGCTACAGAAAGGGTGAGGGATAGTGTCCATTATTGGACTGCAACACCGAAGAGAGAAGAAAAGTTTAAGGAAACATGTGTGCAACTTAAAATATCCTACACAAAAATTTTTTGTCTTGATTGCAAAACTAGGTGAAATTCAACCTTTTTTATGCTTAAGACTGCAATTATGTATAGAGATGTGTTTGAAAGATTGTCATTGCATGAGAGTCAATATAAATCTTTGCCTAGTGATAAGGATTGGGATATGACAAATAAAAATTTTCAAAGATTGAGGGTATTTTTTGATGTGACTGAATTATTTTCTAGAACAACCTATTCTACATCAAATCTTTATTTTTCTAAAGTTTGTGTGATTAAGTTGGCTTTGATGGAGTGAAAAAATTGTGAAAATGAGATAATTGAAATGATGGCTACTAGCATGATAGCTAAGTTTGAAAAGTGTTGGGGTGTGATTAATACAGTTATGACTATTGTGATTCTTTTGGATTCTAGGTACAAGATATATTTATTGAATTTCTTTTTTCATAAAATATATGATGAGATGGAGGCATGTGTTGTAATTGGTCAAGTGAAAAAGGTAGTGCAAGATTTAGTTTTAGAGTATGCAACAAAGAAAAGAGAGAGAGAGACTAAGCTGCTCAATTAGATATACCGCCACCACCATCATTTCCTTCAAGTTCAAAGGGGAGGAAGTTTAGTCATGAATCTTGGCAAGTTGACTTTGCTGCGCATGTAAGTGAAGAATCCGCACTTATTGATACAAAGAGTGAGTTGGATTATTATCTTGAAGAGAGACTAGTGCCACAAATGAACATGATTTTGATATCTTAAATTGGTGAAAATCAAATGGAGCGAAGTTTCCTACTTTGCAAGCTATTGCTAAAAATTTTTTGGCAATTCCTATCTCTACAGTTGTCTTTGAGTCTTCGTTTAGTACGGGTGGTCGATTTGTTAAACCATATCATAGTAGGTTGCACCCGGATATATTAGAGGCTTTAATGTGTAATCAAGATTGACTTTTGAAGAACTTGGCACCACAACTCACATAGAACTTGAGTGCTTTACAATTCATAATATTGAAGGAGATGTTGATGTAAGTAAACTACTAAATTATATACAATATACTACCATTACAGGATAAAAGAAGGATTGAGAATTATGTTTTTACAATGTGATTAACTATGTTCGGTTTTTTATGGATATGTTTGGTTGTTTATGAATATGTTTCGTATCAAATATTTGTTGGTTATTGCTATTTAAGTCGTTGAAGACTATAGAAATTATGCTTGTAAAAACGATTAAAGATTATCTTTATTTTTTCTATTTTTTTATTTTTTTATTTTTTTTACAAAAATCCGCAGAGGCCCAGTCCCTGGCGAGTACGAGGTCCCCGTTACCCGTCACGGAGATAGGGCGGGGGCATGGGGCATGTCTTCGCCCCCATGAGAACCCGTTGCCATCCCTAGGTCAAGTCAATTTGCATGTTTATGCAATTTGGAGTCATGCAACTAGACATTGATTTTGTCTTTCTTTAAATGTAGAATTTTCTCTTCAAGTCTACCAAAGAAGATTCACCTCTAAAGGCCACAAATTTCAAGTTGTTCGATTTCATAAAACCTGGTAAGGGAATATATTTATGCTAATAATTTGTTTTCTTTACATTTTATCCCCTTTTGTATCAGATATGTTTTGTTGTTTTTGTTTGAAAGTTCTAATTCCCTCTTTGAAAATAAATTTCAGGTAGGAGGTTTCAAGATATTGTTGGTAGTGTTTACTATGTTGCACCCGAAATGCTAAAAAGAAAGTCAGGACCTGAATCAAATGTATGATGTAAAACCCGCAAAATTAGTAAATAATTAGCTAATAAATTAATTATTAATAAAAAAATTAGAAAACGAGATTTTATAGTTTAATGAGGTAGAACAAATTAAAAAAAGAATTCTGACACTAATTTTAAAGAATTTGGCCCAAGATTGGGCCGAATAGACCGCACCGATCGAACCAGATCCAAACTGGGCCCATGGGCCCAACCAACTCCTTTAAGTTAATGAGCATCAGCTCATTCTTCTTCTTCTTCAATGAAGAACCCGTGGAGAATACAAGGAAAGGGGGAAAAGGTTCCAAACCCTTGGCATAGATTCAAACCCACGTAACTTTTGATTCAGAGCTCCGATCGCTGCACCATTTGCGACCACGCGTCCACAGTGACGAGCTCTATAAAGCCCGGTACCTTTCAAGGTGAGAAAATCAAATTACTAGCTCCTATTCTCTCTTCTTCAGTTCGAAAATGTTGAGGTTTTGAGGTATTGAAATTTCGTGTAATTTCGGTGTTTAAGATTAAATTGCCTTGGTGGACTTGCCGAGTCTTGTCCTAATTTTTAGTTGGTAAGGTGAGAATTCTAGAACTCGAGTTAATTCTATAATTTTGTGTGTTGGGTATTAAATTTGGATATGTATATGTGTGGTAATGTGAAATTACGTGTATATATATTAATTGGAGCTTGATTTGTGGACACTTGAGACTTGGTGGAGGTTGGGTATTGTTCATACCCTGGACCGAGCTAAAAGGTCTGGGTCGGACTAAAATAAATCGACCGACCTCTTTAGAGGTTGGCTCGCCACCGACCTCTTCATAAGGAGCTCCAGTAAATGCCGCAAGGGCCCAAGAAGGCCCAGAATAAAAGGACCACCAACTACTAGAAAAGCGGTTGGCCAAAGCTATGATCTCACTCACAAAAGATAAGATAAGATAACAAACTTATCTCAAAGGAAGATTGTCAAACACTACTATAAATACACCGGAGCATCCAGGTATAACACACATTCCAATTCTAAAAAAAACTTGCCTAAAGCCCATACTGACTTAAGCATCAGAGTCTCTTGCAGGTACCACCCCCCTCCGGTGAAAGAGGATCAATAACACCTCCTCCTCCAACAAGTCGGACGCAGCGGCCTCAGCCAGATTAGAAGATCTCGTCCGAGATCGACCCCCTATTTCAGGTAACCTCGAAACATTGGCGCCATTGTCGGGACCTGGAAGTCATTCCATCATCATGGCAAACAACCCTCTTATCAATGACCCCACCTCCGGATTAGAAGAAGGAACGCCATTGCAAAACATAGAAGCTACACCAACCTCCCAAAAGGATGCACACCACTCCAAGGGAGAAAAGCAACCCCAGAGCACAGAAATCTTAGAGGCCATTCGTGAACAGCAGTATCACCTCAAACAGCTCAAACAAGAAGCTGAACGACAACGAGAAGCCAAGCAAAACCTCCGGAGAGAAACAAGGCGGCGACGGGAGCTGGAAAAAAAGCTCCTAAAACTTGAAGCTGACTTGAAAGCTAAAACCACTCGATCTGACTACAAAACTAGTCCCCACAAGGACCAGGACCCGTTCACGAAAGAAATCATGAAAGCTAAGGTCCCAAAAGACTTCGAAGCTCCTAACATGACCCCATATGACGGCACGTTGAAGAACTGAAGATTGATGGTTTAGAAGTTATAGTAACTTCTCGTTGCGAGTATAGTTACTAAACCAAGCAATCAACCTTTCTTACAAACATTTTGGTTGTCACAAGTAACAATCCCCTTTAAAATTGATAACCGAAGTATTTAAACCTCGGGTCGTCTTCTCAAGGAATTGCAGGGAGGTGTTCTTATTATTTGTTATGAGTCTTGTAAATTGGAGTTTTGGAGTTTGGGCAATGGGCACAGGTATAATTATAAATTAAAGCAATAAAAATAAATAAGAGATTTTATGTAATTAAATAAAAAACCTTGATTAGGAGAGATCAATCGGAAGTTCTATCCTTGTTGGATTTTTCTCAAGATCAATTGATAATTGATGGTTACTTCTACTTAGTTATCCTTTACCAAGTAAAGTAAAAGAAAGTCAAGTAAGTTGGAAGTCTACTTCTATTCACAAGTTCTAATCTTCTCCCTCGGGAAGGATTAGCGTTAGTGACTAGAGAGCCAGCCAACAATAAACCCAATTATAATTTAACTCTTGAGTAATTCAACTCAAGGGTCTCCAGATATCAATCAACTCCAAAATCAAGTTAGGATCTAACTTAGAACATCAATTAATAATAAAAAAAGAAGAAGTGATAAATCTGAAATATCTCAAATGCATTAATAAAAGAAAATCAAATGTAACATGGAAAAGTTCATAAATTGAATTGGGAAAATAAATAAAAGGAACTTTGAACCTGTGATGAAGAAGAAATAATTCTAAATCCTAAAACAAAATTCTAAGAGAGAGGAGAGAACCTCTCTCTCTAAAAACTACATCTAAATTATGAAAAGTGAATGGATGCATTCCCCCACTTTATAGCCTCTAATCTGTATGTTTTGGGCTGAAAACTGGGTCAAAAACAGCCCAGAAATCGCCCCTTGCGATTTCTGTTACGTTCAGGTCGCGGAAAAGTGACGCGGAGGTGTCGTCCACGCGTCCGCGCGGATTGAAGTTCGCAGATGCGACGCGGGCGCGTCATTCACGCGTTCGCGTCGCCTAACTTCGGGGCAGCTATGGAAAATTATATATCAAATTGAAGCCCTGGATGTTAGCTTTCCAACGCAACTAAAACCGCGTCATTTGGACTTCTGTAGCTAAAGTTATAGCCGTTTGAGTGCGAAGAGGTCAGGTTGGACAGCTTAGCAATTTCTCCAACTTCTTGTATTCCTTCCACTTTTGCATGCTTCCTTTCCATCCTCTGAGCCATTCCTGCCCTGTAATCTTTGAAATCACTTAACACACATATCAAGGAATCTAATGGTAATAAGAGAGGATTAAACATAGGGAACTTAAGGCCAAAGAAGCATGTTTTCAATCAAAGCACATAATTAGGAAGTCAAATGTAAAACCATGCAAATAGTATGAATAAGTGGGTAAAGAGTTGATAAAAATCACTCAATTGAGTACAAGATAAACCATAAAATAGTGGTTTATCAATCTCCCCACACTTAAACATTAGCATGTCCTCATGCTAAGCTCAAGAGAAGCTATAAAGATGAAGAGGAATGGTAGATTAATATGAAATGCAACCTATCTATATGAATGCAACTACATGCAAAATGTTTCTACCTACTTAGTTAAAAGTAAACAAATCTTTCAAGAAGAAATATGAACTGGATTTCACTAATTCAAATAATGAAAATGAAGTACAAATAGACTTGCAAGAAGAAAATAGCTCATGAAAGCAGGGAACAAGGGATTGAGCATCGAACCCTCGCTGGTAGTGTATACACTCTAATCAC
This sequence comes from Arachis ipaensis, assembly GCF_059453495.1. Classification (NCBI taxonomy): domain Eukaryota; kingdom Viridiplantae; phylum Streptophyta; class Magnoliopsida; order Fabales; family Fabaceae; genus Arachis; species Arachis ipaensis. The sequence goes on from NC_142436.1 coordinate 53,435,281, forward strand.
TCAAGTGTTTAAGGTTCGATTCTCTCAATTCTCTACTAACCTTGCTTTCTAAGGCTTTCTCTTCATCTAACAATCAACATAAATTTAATGCACAGATACACATATCAAGAGGTCTTTTAAGGGTTGTAATGGGGTTAGGGTCAAGGTAGGATTGTATTTGGCCAAGTGGTCTAAAATCTGAATCCTTAATTAACTTAAACTTTTCACCTAACTTAAGACAATCCATGTAATCACAATACAAAATCTAACTATCCATTAACCATGTTTTCCACATATTCATGCATTCTAATTTTAAGTACAGTACATATGCATTACTTTCACCACTTACTTTGGGGCATTTTGTCCCCTTTTTGCTTAATTGCTCTTTTTTTTCTTTTCTTTTTCTCACTTCTCTTATATATATATATATATATATATATATATATATATATATATATATATATATATATACATATATATGTATATATATATATATATATATATGTATATATATATATATATATATATATATATATATGTATATATATATATATATATATATATTTTTTTTTTCTTTTCTTTTATTTTTCTCAATGCATATGATTAAATTATTGGATGCATGAATCATGTCCTAAATATTTCTTTCACATTTTCAGAAAATTCTAACATACTCAATTCTCAAACCAAATGTTTCCAAAGCCAATTTCTCCACACTTAAATCATAAGCACTCTCACTAGTCTAAGCTAACCAAGGATTCACATTAAGGGCATTATTATTTTTCGCTTAGAGTTAATGATGTACTAAAGTAAAGAACAAAGGGGTAAAATAGGCTCAAAATTGGTTTGCAAGGAATAATGAAAGGTAAGGCCATATGGGTATGTAAGCTCAGTGAAACAAAGGCCTCAATCATATAAGTTCATGCATACATCAAACCATGGAAATATAGAATTAAGCAGGACAAAGATCACAATTTTAGAGAGAAAAATACACACTAAAACAAAATTTTGGTTGATAAAATGCAACCAATTCAAATAGGCTCAAAATTCTCACAGGTTTTGTGTGTTCGTGCTCTAAACCATGTTCCAGTATAATATTTCTTCAAACAAGTGTAACATTAAATTTTATTCAAATTAGTGAAATGCTCTAAAAGGTTTCTTGAAAAAGAAAATATTACTTCAACTAAGTAGTAAAATATGCACAAAATCAAATAATCATGCAATCAAACATGCAAATGCAACAACTAACAAGGAAAATAAACCATTGGTGTTGAGATAGAAGAGTAACTAACCCATGAAAATCGGTATCGACCTCCCCACACTTAGAGATTGCACCGTCCTCGGTGCATGCTGAGATGTGCAGGTGGACAGGTTGTTCTAACTGATGCTTTTCTTCAAGGATTGTGCAGATGGACTTGTTTGTCTCTCCCTTTAGAAGTTTCTCCCTTTTTCCGTTTTCGGTGGCCAGCCTGAAAGAAGAGAAAAAGAAGAACAGTAACCTAGAAATAAAGATAAGAAGATAAATAAAATATGGTTGGGTTAATGCCAAATAATAGGGGTCTCAATTACATGGTAGCTACAACATGCAAGTGAGGAAACAGTAGAAGTTCATGGCAAATCAAGAGTGCAAAAATTTGCAACAATAGGGAAGAAAGTGTGGGTAAGGAAAGATAATATAAATTCATGTCAATGCAAAAGTAATACATGTATAAAAGATAGGCATTGATTTAAATAATATTACCTAACCAGAATAAAAACAAGTCACTAAGTACCCAAAATAATTCAAGAGAAGATGCAACAGTGAAAAAAGAAAATTCAACACTAAAGAAAAAATAATGAATTTAGAAAAGAAAATAAAAATATGCGCAAAATTAAAATGGAATGAATGAAATTATGCAAATAAATTAAATAAAATAGAATGGAAGTGAAGAAGAATGAGAAGGGAAAGAAGGGAAGAAAGTAAGTAAGAAAGGATAAGAAAAATTAGGATTGGGGAAGAAAAGTAAGATAGTTGGCTGATCTGGATAAGCTGTCCGGCGCAAGCGACGCGGACGCGTGGGGGACGTGTTCGCACGACTTGCGCTTAAATTAATCGACCCGCGTGACTCGTTTTATGCCACCCCTTGCGCTCGCACAACTCTCTGTTCAAAATTCGTTAATGCCAAATTCCAAGGTGACGCGGTCTCGTGGTCGACGCGATCGCGTGAGTGGCCATCATTGGGATATGATGCGGGCGCGTGAGCCATGCGTCCACGTGGTAAGAATTGTGCGTTCAGCACCAGTCCAGCACCACTCGAGCACAACTTTCGGTCGTGCACCCTTTCTTACGTCGATTTCCAGGTCACGCGGCCGCGTGAGTAACGCGGACGCGTGGGAGGCCAAAGTTCCCACATGACGCGGACGCGTCGGTGACGCGGTCACGTGGGGTGATTTGTGCCAAAGGCACGCCTTCAGCCACGCTCCCGCATGACTCTCTGTTCGATTGCTTTTTCTTCCTGAGGCACATTCGATGCGGACGCGTCAGCGACGCTACCGCGTAGCGTGCGTGCTTTTTTTTTTATTTTATACATGAAAATTGCAGAATGCAAATGCAGTGCTGATATGGATGTTATGAATAATTCCAGGTTCAATAAAATGGAATAAAATAAAACTTAAAAATAAACAAAATAAAATAAAATTAAAATTGAAAAAGAAACGATCATACCATGGTGGGTTGTCTCCTACCTAGCACTTTTAGTTAAAGTCCTTAAGTTGGACATTTGGTGAGTTTCTTGTCATGGTGGCTTGTGCTTGTATTGATCCTTGAATCTCCACAAATGTTTGTAATTCCAGTAGCCTCCGGGATCCCAAACAAGGCATGTAAAGCCCTTGAGCAGTTTTAAACAAGATCTCAGGCTTCCAGTATGCTGAATGTCAGAACAGACTCCAGGATCCCAAACTTTGCTTTTACACCCGTCTTTGTGTTTATCATCATGATTCCATCCGGGTAGCAAGCAATCTGAATTCTCACTAAGGCGGCCAAACAACTTCCTAGACCCATTTAGTTGAGCTTTACACCAACCCTTGCATTTAAACTTTGAGCACACAACCATGTTGAACCTTGCTTGACAACACCAACCACTAACTATCTTCCTCTTACTCTTAATGCCACAAAGAGCTCTAAGTTGACCATCCGTCTCCAGTAGCCCATATTCAAGTGGAATTAGAAAGCTAAGGGATATGAATTTTACCCACTTGAATGTTGTAAAAGATGATGGCAACTTAGGTGGAGAGGTCTCCAGCAGCTTTGGCAAAGTGATATCAAGCTCCTCTCCCTTATGTTCTTTCTTGACAACTTCCACCTCTTTGCAAGCTTCTTCAATTTCAACCTCTTCCTCTTGGTGGCTTTCTTCCAAGTCAATCTCTTTTTCATTGCTCACCAAGGGCATGGGAGGTTGTGCCTCTTTTTCTTGAATCTCCATCTCTTGATCAACCTCTTCCAAGTCTTCAACTATGATATGCCTTGGAGGTTGTACACCCTCCTCAGCATCAATTTCAATTGCCTTGGAAGGAGGTTCTATAACTGGACTTTCCAATGGAGGTACAACATCTCTTAAGTCTGCAACCACTTCTTCCTTTTTAATAATTGCTGCTTTGTCCAGTTGTTTAAGTATAAAATCATACTCATCCTCGATGATTTTCTTTCCATGACAACTCCTTTCAACTACTCTTTCATCTTCAAGGGTCTCTCCTACCTTTACCCGTAGGACCTCCTCTAGCTCTTGATGAAGTATGGATTCGCAAAGATGATTCCTTCTTTCCTGTTCCATATCAATAGCATAATTGGGATCATCTTGCTCTTGGATTGATGGATGTGGGTGCTCTTCCATGGAGGGTGGTGATGGGATGGAGAGATCATTCTGTTGTTGAAAAGAAAGTGCACTAGAGCTTGAGGGTTGATTGTTGAAGGTATTTGGTGGTCCGATTTGGGCGACGAGAGCTTGTATAGTAGAGTTTAGATCGGTAAGTGCTTTCTCCATGGAGGTTTGGGGTGGATAGGAGGGTTCATTTGGCTCATAAGGTGGTTGGTATGGTGGATACAATTTTGGGTCATATGGAGGTGAATGGTGGAAAGGGGCTTGTGAGTATGGCGGTCCAAAGTCATGTTGAGGAAATGGTTCATAGGCATATGGTGGTGGTTGTTGATAGTCCACTGGAGGTGGTTGTTGCCATGAGGGTTGATCAAATCCTTGTGGCTCCTCCCATCTTTGATTGTTCCAACCTTGATGCCTGTTCTCATTGTAATTTCTTCTTCCTGCAACATAATTGTAACCAGACTCATAGCGACGGGGGTGAGAGTTCATAGTAGCAACTAAAAATTAAAAACGAAAATAAAAACAAATTTAAATTAAAAGGTTATTGAAATTTAAATTTTGAATTTGAAAATTAAATTTTGAATTTTGAAAATTAAATTTTGAAATTTGAAATTTGAATTTTTGAATTTTAAATTTTTGAATTTTGAATTTTTGACTTTAATGAGGAAAGTGAAAAACAATAAAATGACACCAAACTTAAAATTTTTAGATCAAAATGAAGAAAACAACTAAGAACAACTTGAAGGTCAAGATGAACACGAAGAACAACTTGAAGATCAATATGAACACCAAAAAAAAAATTTTTGAAAAATTTTTGATAACTAAATAAAAACCAATAACCTCTTAATTTACAAAAAAGCAAAAATAAAAACAAATAAACAAGTAAAAAGCAAATATTTACAATAACCAATAATAAGGCACACGTTTGCAATTCCCCAGCAACGGCGCCATTTTGAAGAACTGAAGATTGATGGTTTAGAAGTTATAGTAAATTCTCGTTGCGAGTATAGTTACTAAACCAAGCAATCAACCTTTCTTACAAACGTTTTGGTTGTCACAAGTAACAAACCCCTTTAAAATTGATAACCGAAGTATTTAAACCTCGGGTCGTCTTCTCAAGGAATTGCAGGGAGGTGTTCTTATTATTGGTTATGAGTCTTGTAAATTGGGGTTTTGGAGTTTGGGCAATGGGCACATGTATAATTATAAATTAAAGCAATAAAAATAAATAAGAGATTTTATGTAATTAAATAAAAAACCTTGATTAGGAGAGATCAATCGGAAGTTCTATCCTTGTTGGATTTTTCTAAAGATCAATTGATAATTGATAGTTACTTCTACTTAGTTATCCTTTACCAAGTAAAGTAAAAGAAAGTCAAGTAAGTTGGAAGTCTACTTCTATTCACAAGTTCTAATCTTCTCCCTCAGGAAGGATTAGCGTTAGTGACTAGAGAGCCAGCCAACAATAAACCCAATTACAATTTAACTCTTGAGTAATTCAACTCAAGGGTCTCCAGATATCAATCAACTCCAAAATCAAGTTAGGATCTAACTTAGAACATCAATTAATAATAAACAATAGAAGAAGTGATAAATCTGAAATATCTCAATTGCATTAATAAAAGAAAATCAAATGTAACATGGAAAAGTTCATAAATTGAATTGGGAAAATAAATAAAAGGAACTTTGAACCTGTGATGAAGAAGAAATAATTCTAAATCCTAAAACTAAATCCTAAGAGAGAGGAGAGAACCTCTCTCTCTAAAAACTACATCTAAATTATGAAAAGTGAATTATGAGAGCCTGATTATGAATGGATGCATTCCCCCACTTTATAACCTCTAATCTATGTGTTCTGGGCTGAAAACTGGGTCAAAAATAGCCCAAAAATCGCCCCCTACAATTTCTGTTACGTTCAGGTCGCGGGAAAGTGACGCGGAGGCATCGTCCACGCGTCCGCGCGGATTGAAGTTCGCAGATGCGATGCGGGCGCGTCATTCACGCGTTTGCATCACTTAACTTCAGGGAAGATATAAAAAATTATATATCAAATCGAAGCCCCGAAAGTTAGCTTCCCAACGCAACTGAAACCGCACCATTTGGACATCTGTAGCTAAAGTTATAGCCGTTTGAGTGCGAAGAGGTCAGGTAGGACAGCTTAGCAATTTCTCCAACTTCTTGTATTCCTTCCACTTTTGCATGCTTCCTTTCCATCCTCTGAGCCATTCCTGCCCTGAAATCTCTGAAATCACTTAACACACATATCAAGGCATCTAATGGTAATAAGAGAGGATTAAACATAGGGAACTTAAGGCCAAAGAAGCATGTTTTCAATCAAAGCACATAATTAGGAAGGCAAATGTAAAACCATGCAAATAGTATGAATAAGTGGGTAAAGAGTTGATAAAAATCACTCAATTGAGCACAAGATAAACCATAAAATAGTGGTTTATCACACGTCCGACCCAAGCCATCACCTTAGCAATTTTAGGAGTCAGATGTATCTCATGGACGCCTCAGACGCAACCCGTTGCAAAACTTTCCCGACTACCTTGACCAAAATGGCAATAAAGTGATTCGAGAGCTTGCCCCCGAGATCAATCACAAGCTTCGATGACCTCACCAAAAAATTCTTAGCCAGGTTCTCCATACAAAAGGACAAAGCCAAACATGCTCCAAGCTTGCTAGAAATCAAACAGGGAGATCGGGAAAGCTTTCGCAGCTACATGGAGAGGTTCAATAAAGCGTGCCTAGACATTCAGAATCTCCCCACAGAAGCAGCCATCATGGGACTTATCAATGGTATACGAGAAGGGCCCTTCAGCCACTCCATATCTAAGAAACACCCCACATCCCTGAATGAAGTACAAGAACGGGCTGAAAAATACATCAACATGGAGGAAAACTCCCGATTAGGAGAAACCTCTAAAGCTGGGTTTTCCTACCCACCTCGGGACAAAGATAAGGAGTCAAAGAAAAAGGAAGACCAATCCACAGAGAAGCCCAGGAAATACCATAACTATACCCCCTCTTCGGGTATCTTAGTTGGCGTCTACCGGGAAATATACAACACAGAAAAGATCCCACCTCCTCTCCCAATTAAACACAAAAGAGGAGGAAGTCGGACCAAATACTGTGAATACCACAGGATCTACGGACACCCCACTAATGAGTGCTACAACCTGAAGAATGTCATAGAAAAATTAGCCCGAGAAGGAGGACTAGATCGATTCTTAGCCAACAGAACGGATGAGCCAAAAAAGAGAAGAAGAGATGAAGAGGGTGGGCGAGCTGAACGTCCCCTTCACACCCCGGAAAGGCACGTTCATATGATCAACGGAGGATTCGCAGGAGGAGGAATCTCCAAATCATCCCGCAAAAGACACCTCAAAGAAGTATACCACATCGGAGAAGGAGACAGGTCACCCGACCTCCCTACTATCACTTTCACTAAAGAAGACGCCGCGGGCATCATCCCTGGACATGATGACCCCGTGGTCATTACAATTATACTAGCTGATGCCAACCTCTACCGAACATTGGTTAATTAGGGAAGCTCCGTAGATATCCTATTCAAATCCGCCTTTGATAAGCTCAGACTACAAGAAAAGGAGCTCAGGGCATATCCCAACAGCCTGTTTGGGCTAGGAGATGCTCTGATCCAGCCACTTGGGTACATCCTACTGCACATGACCTTTAGAAAGGGAACCCGGGCCAGAACACTGAGCATAGACTATATCGTGGATGACTCTAAATCAGCTCGTCGCAGTAGTCTCCACTCCACACCTATGTATGAAATTCCCAACGCCAGAGGGCATAGCCACCGTCAAAGGAGACCAAAAGCTCGCGCGACGCTACTATAATGAAAGCCTAAACCTAAAAGGTGACCGGAGAGGAAAGGAAGCTAATACCATCAAACTAGGGGGAACCTGGGCCCGTGAAGAATTCCGCCCTTAACCAGAAGGCAAGACTGAAGAGGTCCAAATCAGAGACACCAGGGATAAACCAACAAACATAGGTGCGAACTTAAAAGAAGACCTAAAGGAACTACTAATAAAGTTCCTAAGGGACACTTACGACCTTTTCACATGGAAAGCCGCGGACATTCCCAGCATAAACCCTGGACTAATGTGCCACAAGCTAGCAGTATACTCCGGATCTCAACCAGTACAACAGAAGTGTAGAAAGCTCGGCCCAGAAAGGTCACAAGTCGTGGAGGAACAAGTACAGGCCTTGCTAGAGGCAGGGTTCATAAGGGAGTTGAAATACCCACTATGGCTGGCCAATGTCGTGCTGGTCAGAAAGCCAAATAGAAAGTGGCGGATGTGTGTCGACTACACCAACCTCAACAAAGCCTGCCTAAAAGACCCCTACCCCCTCCCGAATATCGTTGGGATACAAGTACCTTTCCTTCATGGACGCCTACTCGGGATATAACCAGATCCCGATGCATCAACCCGACTAAAAGAAGACCTTGTTCCTAACCCCAAAAGCAAACTACTGCTACGTAGTCATGCCGTTCATACTCAAGAACGCAGGGGCTACATATTAGAGGTTGATGAACAAAGTATTCACCGACTACATCGGGAAGTTGATGGAAGTCTACATAGATGACATGCTGGTAAAAACACAAAGGGAAGAAATGCTGCTACCCGACCTCGCCGAAGTATTCGGCACCATAAGAAAGCACGGGATGAGACTAAATCCCACAAAGTACACTTTTGTGGTAGAAGCCGGCAAATTCCTAGGGTTCATGCTCACTCAAAGAGGGATTGAGGCAAACCCAAAAAAATTTCAAGCTATACTCAACTTGAAAAGCCCGACCTGCGTCAAGGAGGTATAGCAGTTGAACGGAAGGCTAGCAGCCTTGTCCAGGTTTCTAGCCGGATCAGCCCTAAGATCTCTACCTTTCTATGCAACCCTAAGGAAAGGAAAGAGGTTCGAATGGACCCAAGAATGCGAACAAGCCTTCCAAGAATTTAAAGCATTCTTAGGACAACCACTTATCCTTACCTGACCTCAACAAGGAGAAGAACTGATACTATACCTCGCCATTGAAAGTCGAGCGATAGCATCAGTGCTAGTCAGCGAAGATGATAACGAATAGCAGCCCATTTACTTTATCAGTAAGGCTTTACAAGAGGCTGAACTAAACTACCAAAAGATAGAAAAGTTCGCCTACGCCCTCATACTTACTTCCCGACGGCTTCGACCATACTTTCAAGCCCACACCATTAAAGTACGGACCAACCATCCCATGAAAGGTATCTGATGAGCGGATAATTTATACGCTTTTTGGCATTATTTTTAGGTAGTTTTTAATACGTTTTAGTTACTTTTTATTATATTTTTATTAATTTTTATGCAAAAATCATATTTCTGGACTTTACTATGAGTTTGTATTTTTTTTTTATGTAATTTCAGGTATTTTCTGGCTGAAATTGAAGGACCTGAGCAAAAATCTGATTCAGAGGCTGAGAAAGGACTACAGATGCTGTTGGATTCTGACCCTCCTGCACTCAAAGTGGATTTTCTGGAGCTACAGAAGCCCAATTAGCGCGCTCTTAATTGCGTTGGAAATTAGACATCTTGGGCTTTCCAGAAATTTATAATAGTCCATACTTTTCCCAAGATTTGATGGCCCAAACTGGCATTTAAACGCCAGCGAGAGACCCTTTTCTGGCGTAAATCGCCGGAACTGGCACCAGAATTGGAGTTAAAGGCCCAAACTGGCATCCAAGCTGGCCTTTAACTCTATAAATGGCCTATGCACGTGTAAAGCTCAATGCTCAGCCCAAGCACACACCAAGTGGGCCCCGGAAGTAGATTTCTGCACTATCTGCACTTAGTTACTCAATTTCTGTAATCCTTTGTAACTAGTTTAGTATAAATACTAGTCTTTCCTATTGTATAGAGGACTTTTAGGAGCTTATGCCATTTTTCACATTTGGGAGGCTGGCCATTCGGCCATGCCTAGACCTTTTTCTCTTATGTATTTTCCAACTGTGGAGTTTCTACACCTCATAGATTAAGGTGCGGAGCTCTGCTGTTCTTCATGAATTAATGAAAATACTATTGTTTCTCTTTCAATTCACGCTTACTTCTTCTCCAAGATATACTCTCGTACTTAATTCAGTTAAGTCAGAATGAAGGGGTGACCCGTGAGAATCACCCACTATCTTCGTTACTCGCTTAGCCAAGATTCGCGTGCCTGACAACCACAAGCGGTCTACATGATGTTCAACGTAGTCATTGGATGACAGCCAGAGTATAGTCTCTTGGGTCTTTGATCCACGGATTTGACTTGCCTCTCCTGACAACAAAGCATTCGAATCCGTGAGATTAGAACCTTCGTGGTAGAGGCTAGAACCAATTGGCAGTATTCCTGAGATCCAGAAAGTCTAAACCTTGTCTGTGGTATTCTGAGTAGGATCTGGGATGGGATGACTGTGACAAGCTTCAAACTCACGAATATTGGGTGCAGTGACAGTGTGCAAAAGGAAAGAGAGATCCTATTCTGACACAAGTGAGAACTGACAGATGATTAGTCCTGCGGTAGCTGTGCCTGGTATTTTTCATCCGAGACGAGAGATCTGACAGTTGATTAGCCGTACAGAAACCGTACCTGGACCATTTTCACTGAGAGGACGGATGGTAGCCATTGACAACAGTGATCCACCAACATACAGCTTGCGATGGAAGTGAGCACGCATGATTGGATGAAGACAATAGGAAAGCAGAGTGATAGCTTGCCTAAGGGTATCGTCGGTAAAGATTCTTCAATAAAGTTGTGTTGTAAGTATAGCTCTACCAACAACAATCCTTGAGGATCAGATGTAGAGAGGGATTTGGTTGTCACAAGTTCAACCCCAATAGAAATAACTGAAGTATTCAAACCTCGGGTCGTCTCGCAAGGAATGGGCAAACATGTGCTTCAACATTGGTTAGAAATCCGGGGTTGTGAGTTATGAGAAAGAATGTAAACTAAGAATCTTAACAAGCAAGTAATCTTAAAGTGCAAGGAACTAATTCAAGTAACAAAGCAAGATGTGAGAAATTCTATATTAACAAGGTAACATCCAATATAACTCTATTCTAAACTAAGCAATTAACTATAACTAAGATAAGTAATCAAGAATTTGAATTTTCAAATATGAATAATGAAAGCAATTCTTGGCTAGGCATGGGAATTGGGGTCACCATCCTTGTCTAATAACCATATCTTGACAATTATGAGGAACCAAACTCATTAAGTCTACTTCTATACTTGAAGTACATTAAATGGTTTGGTCAACATCAACCCTAAGGTCTAACCTCACTAGTAATTAACCTAGTAGTAGGCTAGTGTCAATGGCTATCAAATCGACCACTAAAGGTTCCCAAATCATCAAATCCATTAGACCCAATGGCTCAAGTTTACCCAATTCCCTTAGCCTAGGCCAAGAGTGAAAAGAACTACTCCATAATCAACGTAAACAATTCATCAAACACTTGGTAAGCATTAACAAAAGACATGTTCAAATTGCAAGTAAATTGAAATTAACAATTACCCACTAACAATTATCAACATACAATCACTCAAACAATACAATTAATCATAGAAATCATCAATGTAACACCAACAAATCAAAATTCACAACATTCATGAAATGGGTATAAAGTAACAATTGACAAGAATTCATAAAACAAACACAAGATCTAAGCAAAATTATACTAAGAAATTCAAATTCAACAATCAAAGCTAGTAATTAACAAGATCTAATTCAGAATTCAACAAGGGAAGATCAAATTAAAGCTAGATCTAGAGAGGAACAAGGGTTTCTCTCTCTAGAAGAATAAAGAACCAAAAACTAGCTAAAAATGTGTCTTAGTGTAAAAATGAATGATCCCCCCTTTTCCCTTAGCATCCTTGGGTCTTTTCCATGCAGAAACAGCTTGATTTTGGGCCTCATGAGCCTCAGAAATCGCCAGGCACGATTTCCTTTAATGAGGTCACGTGCAACTTCCCGCGCGTGCGCGCCATGCGTGCGTGCGTGTGCGCGTCGGTGGAATTTTTCTGACCCGCGCGGATGCGTCCATCCTTGTGCGCCGCTTCCAGCTATCTTCATGTACATGTGCGTGTGAAGTGCGCGTGCGCGCCAATGCTAAATTTCCCAAAATCCAAATCTTCATGTTCCTTCCTCTTGTGCATGCTTTCTTTCTCTCTTCTAGGCCATTCCTACCCTATAATTCCTGAAATCACTCAACAAATATGTCACGGCATCGAATGGAAATAGAAGAGGATTAAAATATAGCAATTTTAAGGCAAAATAAGCATGTTTTTCATCATGGAGCAATATTAGGAAGAGAACACAAAACCATGCATTTCTTGTGAATAAGTGCGGAAAATATTGACAAAACCCCAAATTCTACACAATGTAAACCACAAAATTGGGGTTTATCAAATCTCCCCACACTTAAACCAAGCATGTCTTCATGCTTAAAAATAAAAACACCAAAGATCATGGTAAGAAAGGGTTTATGAAATGCAAACTATCTAAGTAAATGTATGCAACCAATGTAAAATTATCTATCTACTTGATCAAGGGAAAATCTATCCTCCAAAAACACATATGAGCATACGGGGTGAAAATGCTAGGTAGTTCATGAATCCTACCAAATTGAACATCACTATGAAGTGCATATAACTTGCTAAATGAACGCTTGTGAAAGCCGGGAATAAGGAGTCGAGCATTGAACCCTCACCGGAAGTGTATCCGCTCTATTCTCTCAAGTGTATAGGGTTCGTCACTCAATTCTCTCCTAATCATGCTTTCCAAGATTTGTCTTTCATCTAACAATCAACAATTACTTAATGCATGCTTACAAGTATCATGAGGTCTTATCATGGGTTGTAACGTGGCTAGGGTAAAGGTAAGGATGCATATGGTCAAGTGAGCTTAAAATTTGAGTCCTCGATTAACCTAGGATCCCACTAGACATATAGAACAACCTATACGACTATGATACATTACCTAGCTACCATTAGATTTCACTTTTTGCATACTCATGCACTCTTTTCAATTCACTTCCCATATGCATTGTTTTTATTACTTTGTCTTGGGGCATCTTTGTCCCCTTTCATTGTTTTCTCTTTTTTTTTTTTATATTTTTGTTTCTTTTATTTTTTCTTTTTTTCATACATTCTCGTATATACACATATAAATTTCTTTCTTTTCTCTTTTTTTTTTCTTTTTGGTCCCCCTTTTCCTTGGGGTTTCACACACAAAAGAATCTCAATGCATATGATTCGATCATCCAATACATGAGTATGTTCCCAAATCTTAGAATTTTCAATTACAATTACAAATGTACACCTCTATATCTACCCAAGTTCCCAAGTATACCCTCCCAATTGAATAATACACACCCTAACTTACCTAAGCTAATCAAGGATCCAAATTTAGGGACATTCATGGTTTTTCACTTAGGGTTGTTGATGTGCTCTATTTGAGAATAAAAGGGGTTTATCATGGGCTCAAAATTGGTTAGCAACAGTAGATAAAAGGGTTAAGGCCATTTGGGAAAAGTGACTATTGAAACGACGGCCTCAATCATGTAAATGCATTCATACACAAGTAATGGACATATAGAATCAGACAAAGCAAGGATTACAATCATAGAGAGAGAGAGTAATACACACAAGAATGGGAAATAATGGTTAGAAGATGTAACCATGCAATAGGCTCAAAACTTACATGCGTGTGTTCTTAGCCCAATCACTATGTTCCAAAATACATTCTTAAAGCAAGTTAACCGCAAAAAAAAAATTTTTTTCTTTTCAAAAATTGGTAGGGTACCCCAGAACACAGTTTCTTGGGGAAGAAGTTATTATTTTGACCAAGCAACTCTATAGAGACTAACTATCATGCAAGGAATATTTACAAGTGAGACTAACTACACATGCAATGTACTAACTACTAAGCAAAAGATAAATTCATGGGTATTGAAATGAAGAGATTGTTACCCATGGAGATCGGTCGAACGACCTTCCCAGACTTAGAAATTAGCACAGTCCTCCGTGCTACGAATAATGTGCAAAGGACGGTCGGGACTAGAACCTTCACTATCCCCTTCGTCAGAGCTCCCATCACTTGGGTTGGAGGTGGATGTGAATATTTCTGGTTCCTCCATGCTAGGGGTAACACAACGCAGAAGCTTCTTGATGTATGTGTATCGACGTTGGTTGCGCCGCTCATATCTATCAAGCTTCTGGTGTAGATCTTCTATCCTTTGATGTGTGGATCTTTGCCGTGGTGGTGATGATGAGGTGGAAGGAATAGTAGATGGAAGGGCTATGTCAAGGCTTGGGTTGTTCATGGGAAGATGTAAGTATTTTCCGCTTGGGACCACATCGCCCTTATCCAGAACTATAATCTTCCTGTCCTTGGCTTCCCAAGGAACACCCACAGCAGCAACTAAGTCAGACACCAATGCTGGAAATGGCAAATTACCCCGGGCGTGGACTTGACTCATCGCTTGCTTGACAAGAAGCAGAATGTTCACCGGTCTTTCCGTGAGAACACACCAAACAAGCAAGGCGAGATCCGCCGTGAAGGACGACTTGTGGGTGTTAGGTAGCACACAGTGAGATAGGATCAGGGACCAAGCTCTAGCTTCTACAGTGAGGAAGCGAGCGTCAATGGACTTAGGCCTCATCCGGAGTCGACCTTGGGTCCAAAATGTCTCCGGCTCAGCAATGACTCGGAGGATTGAGTCCCAATCAAATCCAAATTTTTTCCGCTAACGTAAGACTTTTTGGTAGCCATCCATGTCACTCGGTACCGGTAGGACATTAAGCACTTGCTGAATAGCCTCTTCTGAAACTGAGACTTGCTTCCAGTGCACGTATACCGATTGAAGAGAGGGAAGATGGTAGTTAGTGTAGTATTCTTCCACCCAAGAGAGGTTGATTTCCCTTGGTTTCTTCAAAAGAAACTCCCATCCTCGTCGTTCAATGCGGGGTAGAATATAAGGAGCAACCTTGTCCGGCGGAGCGAGTGGATGCTCAGGATGATAGTTCCTCACAACCATGGAAGGGAACATAAGTTCACAAAAACGGTTGGAGAACCTTGAAGAATCTCTCACCGGTTTGCTCTTTTCTTTCTCATTAATAGGAGCGGGTGTCTTCGCCTTCTTAGATAGGATTTTGGCTCCTAATGAAGAGTGCGCCTTAGAGTTTGGCCTTTGGGGTGCCCTTTTTGCGGCCGGTTTCCTTGAAGCTATCTCCTTGCCTTTCTTGGTAGCTATCCTGAAAAAGGAAGGAAAAGAAGGAAAACATTAAACCCAAGAGTCATCTTAATAGATACATGCAAGTGAATTGTAGTGCCCAAAGTGATTGTAAAAGCAAGGGTCATAACACCTGGTATGGGATGCAAGAGGAGGTAGAGCATGTAATGGCATAAGAAGAGTAATCTCAAGCATCCATAACAAAAGAGCAAGTCATGTTCAATGAATATCTAATTGGCAAGTATACACTCTAAGCAAACAAAGTAGACTCAATGCAT
Source organism: Arachis ipaensis (assembly GCF_059453495.1). Lineage (NCBI taxonomy): Eukaryota > Viridiplantae > Streptophyta > Magnoliopsida > Fabales > Fabaceae > Arachis > Arachis ipaensis. Next base: position 53,450,657 of record NC_142436.1, read on the forward strand.
TTAAGAGAGAGCAAGTGCATATGAGGAGGGAGCACCAATTTGAAAGTATATGACTTAAAATGAACCAAAATGGCATATGTGCATTTCCTCGAATACTTGGTGTACAATAATCAAGCAATGAGCATTTATGAGATACTCAACCAAATTGAAGCCCAAAACGAGATATCAATTATCACATAAACATCACCTACTTACAAAGATAACGGAAAACAACAAGAAGATCCATTAAACAATTCAAAGTCCAAGTTCAACATCCATGGAAAAACAAGAAAAAGGAAAAGTAAACTAGCATAAAGCAAATAGTATAATGATCCACTAAAAGGGAAAACAAAAAAACTAACAAGAAGAATCTAACTAGAAGAAGAAACAATGCAAAGAAAATAATAGATGAGAGATGGAGGAAGTAGAACCTTGAGAAGTAGAAAAGAACAAGGTTGAAATTTCTTTTGTAAAGATGAGAAAGAAATGGAGGAAGATGTAGCGTCACCGGAAGAGGTGGTTGTAACCGGTAAGTGGCCAGAGACGGTAGTGGAGTATAGGAGAGAAAGAAGGAAAGAGAGGTGATGGAAGAGGAAGAAGAGAGAAATAAGAAAGGAAGAGAAGAAGTGAGAAAGAGAGTTAGAGCAGGGGCGCGCAGCTTTAAAACTGATTCACACAACCGGCACGCGCACGCACAATGCACTGGCGTGTCGGTGAGGGTTAGACAAGGGACACGTACGCGTCCATGGCGCTGACGCGCGAGGTTAGTTGTGCCCCTAGCACAGAACTGGCACAAAGTTGGCATAATTCTCTGGTTTTTATACCAGAGTTGGTGTGTGGCGCAGGCGCGCGGACGCACACCTTGCGCGGACGCGTGCCTGAAGGAATTTGAGACCGGTGCGAATGCGTGCAACACGCGGACGCGTTAGTTCTGGCACAAGTGTGGCACAACTCTCTGGTTTTTATACCAGAGAGTTCAGATTGCAACATCGGCGCGCGCGCGCACTGTGCGCTTGCGCGTCGATGGCTGAATTACAAGGGGCGCGCAGGCGGCAAGCACGCGAACGCGTGGGTGCCTGGCGCGAGATGGGCACAAAGTGAGCTTGACTCTCGGGTCTTTGGCCCAAGAGGTAGAGGTGCACCACCGGCGCGCGCGTGCACAGTTTGCTGGCGCATCGGTGCCCATTTTCCAATTTTTTTGTTTTCTTTTTCTTCTTTTTTTCCTAACATAACAAGAGCTATTCTAATACATTTTTGGCAGGTGTTTAAGCTAGTAGGCAAGAGAACACTTCACAAATTCATGCATTATTGAAAACATAGCAGTCTCTCTACTTCAACAATTTATCCATACCAAAATGATAAAAACTATATGAACATCCTATCTATCCAACAAGAGCAATATAGCTAGCAATCCCATGCAATCAATCAATCATCAAGAAATTACAAAATTCACAAGAATCTAAGTCTACAAACAAGATGGTATACACAAGGAAGATCTTACCACGGTGGGGTGCCTCCCACTAAGCACTTTTCTTTTACGTCCTTAAGTTGGACGGTCCTCTGCTTAAGCTTCCTCTCTCCTTGGTGCATCCTCCAATAGGAACACCTCTAGATCTTTTAGGAGCTTGTAGCCATGGTACTTCTTCACTCTATGTCCATTCACCTTGAAAGTTGCTTCACTTTTAGGATCAAACAACTCCACCACTCCATAGCGCTTTATCTCCTTCACCTTGAAAGGTCCTTCCCATCTAGAGTGAAGCTTGCCAGGCATGAATCGAAACCTCGAGTTGTAGAGGAGAACCTCATCACCTTCTTGGAAGTCCTTCTTCCGGATGTGATGGTCATGGAATGCTTTAGTCTTTTCTTTGTAGATCCGTGCATTCTCATACGCCTCATTCCTCAGACACTCGAGCTCCTCTAGCTGTAATTTTTTGGCCACTCCTGCTTGGGTCAAATCTATGTTGCACCGCTTTACCGCCCAATAGGATTTGTGCTCAATCTCCACCGGAAGGTGGCATGCCATACCATAGACAATTCGGAAGGGACTCATCCCTAACGGAGTCTTGTAGGCCGTTCTATACGCCCATAGTGCATCTCCTAACCGGAGGCTCCAATCCTTCATTTGCGGATTGACCACTTTCTCCAAGATTCTCTTAATCTCCCGGTTGGACACTTCTGCTTGTCCATTGGTTTGTGGATGATAAGCGGTAGCAACCTTGTGAACTACCCCATAGCGCTTGAGCAATGCCTCTACTTTCCTGTTACAAAAGTGGGATTGATAAACCACTATTTTATGGTTTATATTGTGTTTAATTGCGTGGTTTTATCATGATCCTGACCCACTTATTCATTAAAATAGCATGCATTTATATTTCATTCTGAAATTATTACATGAGTGAAAAACTGCTTCCTAGAGACTTTTAATTATACATTTTACTTCTCCTTTATTCCATTTGATGTCGTGATCTGTGTGTTAAGCATTTCAGGCTTTATAGGGCAAGAATGAGTTGGAGATTGGAAAGGAAGCTAGCAAAAATGGAAGAAACACAAGAAATTGAGGAGATGACCAGCAAGAAGCGACGCGGCCGCATGGATGACGCGACCGCGCGAAATGGAAAAGCACGAGCGACGCGGAGGCGTGGACGACGCGCCCGTGTGGTGAAGCAAAATGCGAATGAAGCGTCCGCATGAGCGACGCGATCGCGTGGCATGTGCGATCTGCATAATTTGCAGAATCGTTGGGGGCGATTTTGGACCCTATTTTGACCCAATTTTCGGCCCAGAACAGCAAACTAGAGCCAGAGAACATGCAGAAACCGAAGATAACATTCATTTTACACAGTTTTTAGTTTTTAGATCTAGTTTTACTCCTCCCCTAGGTTTTTCTCTCTAGACATTGATAGTTCTTAGGATTTTAGTTTCTCTAGCTTTTTGCATTGGGATATTGAGAAGAGTTATTACCTCATCAAGACTTCGTCATTCTAGTTCGTTTTCTTTACTTGGCTTACTCTTCCATGTTCTTTGCTTTGTTTAATTTTACCATTGGAATATTTTTAGGATTATTTAATACAAGGATCACTTTTATTTTTAATTGACTATTTTTAATTTTTATTTACAATGTCTTTCTTTAATTCTTTTTTATATGCTATGAATTTTACCTTTACAATGAGTGAGTAGTTCCTTAACTTGATGGGGAGTTGATTGAAAGGAACCCTTGAGTTGGAAGATTCAAGAGAAAGATTGTAATTGGGTTATTGTTGGTTTGCTTTCTAATTCCTGACACCAATCCTCCCAAGAGTGGATTGGGACTTGTGGATAGAACAGTATTCCAACTTGTTTTACCTTCCCTTACTTAGTAAAGGATAACTAAACGAAATAACTCTCAATTGTCAATTATCTTAAGAATGTTCCATCAAGAATAGGGCTTCCATGTAATCAACTCCCAGTCAAGGCTTTTATTTACATTATTCAATTTCATCAATTTAATTTCCTGTTTACTCAACTCAAACCTTTTCGAAAACATCTGATTAATAAAATAGCACCCTTTCCTGCAACTTGTTGGGAGACGACCTGGGATTCATACTCCCAGTATTTTAAATTTCAATTTTCTGTGACACCTTTCTAAATTGATAGGCGGATTTCTGGCAAATTAAGAACTATACTTGCAACGTATATATTTTAACAATTTTTAATTCGCCAATTTCTGCTCGCATCAATTTTTGGCGCCGTTGCCGGGGAGTTGCAATAGAGTACTAAAGTTATTAATTATAATTTATTTATTTGCATTTTATTTTATTTTGCTACTGTTAGCTGCTTGTTTCTTTCGCTAGATGACACGTTCACTTCCTGATCCACGCTTGCCAGTATTCGATCCTGAGATTGAAAGAACCATCTCACGAATAAGGCGAGCTCGGCGTCGGTTAGTCCTCTCTGATGGCGGATTTGAAACGCCATCTGAGGAAGAAACCAACCCCCGTTTTACTGATTCGGTTGATTTACGTACAAGTAACGTGGCGGCAGCCAGAAGAGTTACCATCCAGGAGGAAGGAGCCCCTGATTTTACAATGCAACCGTTTCAAGCGCATCACCCAGCGGTGGCTACAGATTTCGAAATAAAGACCGCACTACTCAATTTGATGCCCAAGTTTCATGGCTTACCTGATCAAGAGCCTATCAAGCATCTGAGAGATTTCCAGGTAGCCTGTTCTACTGTCAGGCGAGATGGTACAGATGAAACTTCAATTTTGCTGAAAGCTTTCCCGTTTTCTCTTGAGGGAAAAGCAAGAGAGTGGTACTACACTCAACCCCTAGCAAATGTATCCAACTGGGATACGCTCAAAAAAGAGTTTTTGGAGAAATTCTTTCCATCTGAAGTTACTGATAAACTGAGGAAAGATATTTCCACGATTGTTCAAGATGACAACGAGACTCTCTTTGAATACTGGGAGCGCTTCAATAGTCTTCTGGAAGCATGCCCCCACCACATGATCGACAAGATAGTGTTACTCAGCTACATCACACAGGGTATGAGGCCCCAAGATAAGACCACATTGGAAAGTGCTAGCAATGGGTCTATGAAGAAGTACAAGACCACTGATGAGGCATGGCAATTGATCAGCGACTTAGCTGAATCTACTAGGAACCACAGGTAGAAGCAAGGCCATTCAAAAGCCATTGCAGAAGTATCCTCTAGCAGAGAGACTGTTGCTCTAACTCAGAGTATCTGTGAAATGACCAACTTGCTGAAGCAAATGCAATTGAATCAATAACAAGTTCAGCAAGCTCAATCTCCTTCACCACAGCAAGGCCAACAGTTAGTCCCATAGAGAGCTTGCAGAATTTGTGCTAATTATAGCCATTATACTGATGAATGCCCGCAACTCCAACAGGAAGACAACATGGTGGCATCCACTCATAACTTCTATGACCGCCCCAACCAAGGGTACAATCAAGGTGGAAATAATAACCATGGATGGCAGGACAATTCTAACCAGAATTGGAGGGACAATAATAACAGAGGAGGCAGAGATAATCAGGGAAATCAGAGGTGGAATAATAACAACAACAGGCAGCAGAACCAACCTTACAGAGCACCCCACCTGAGGTAATCCCAAGGACCACAGAATACGCAACAGCAGACCTCTCAATTCACTCATCCTTCTTCATCTCCTAATGAAGAGTTACTAAAATTTTTTGAGCAAAGTCAACAGACCATGGAAAATAACATTAATGCCAGTCTGACCGCTACTTTGCAAGCTCTTGTCTCACAGATTGGATCAATGCAAAATTCCAATAACCAACCTTCAAGTTCCACTAGAATTCCCTCTCAACCATTACCCAATCCAAAGGGAGGCATTAATGCCATCACCCTAAGGTCCGGAACTACACTGCAGGAGAGGAATCAGGAGGAGCCAAGCCCACCAGAGCACGCCTCAGCTGAAGAGGTCGTAGAAATAGAAGATGTTGAAGAGGAAGAGGACATACAGGACATAACTGAAAAAGAAGAAGCCCAACCATAGGAGGAAGTACCAAGAGGCGCAGACACTGTAGAAAACACCACTCCCATTCCATTTCCACAACTTGCAAGGAAGCCCAGGAAGCAGCTGGAACCCGATCCCAAAATGGTAGAAATATTCAAAAAGGTTGAGGTAACCGTCCCTCTTTTTGATGTTATTCAGCAAGTACCTAAATATGCAAAGTTTCTAAAAGATTTATGTATACATAAGGACAAAATTCATGAATTAGAAACTATTCCTTTAGGTAGTTCCATATCTGCTTTAATGGGAGGATTACCTGAGAAGTGTAGTGACCCAGGTCCTTGTATAGTTAGTTGTACTATTGGTGGAGTAGTAATTTATGATTGCATGTGTGATTTAGGAGCGTGTGTTAGTATAATGCCTTTGTCTATATATGATATTTTGAGGCTCCCTCCCTTAAAAAGGTCGGCAGCTCGTTTTGTGTTAGCAGATAAAAGCATTATTACAGTGGCTGGAGTTGCTGAAGATGTTTTAGTGAACATTAAAGGGCTTACATTTCCCACTGATTTTTATATCTTGGAGATGCCCCATAATGACTCAGATAAGCCATCATCAATCCTACTTGGAAGACCATTCCTGAAGACATCAAAATTCAAATTGGATGCTTTTTCAGGAACATACTCTTTTGAAATAGATGGCCGAATAGTAATCTTCAATCTGAATGGAGTCATAAACAACCCTCCAGAAAATCATTCTATCTTTCAGTGTGATGTCATAGATGAAACTGTAGCTGCAGTTCACAAGGAAGAATTAGAAGAGAGGCACACTGGACAAGGTCCAAGTGTGGGGATCCTCTTGATTGACAATGAGGGCACTTTGGCAATTTCACAAGTTCCAAACAATCCAGAGCCTGCCCATGATCAGAAGTTAGAATTAAAACCTCTTCCTCCACACCTCAAATATGCTTATCTTGAAGATGAGCAGAAGTTTCCAGTTATCATTGCAAGGGAACTCACTTCTCAACAAGAAGAGCAGTTACTTGATGTACTGAGGAGGCACAAGAAGGCAATTGGGTGGAGTTTGGCAGACATAGTAGGCATCAACCCTCAAGTATGTGAGCACAGAATATTTTTAGAAGAGGGAGCAAGACCTGTCCGTCAACCCCAAAGAAGATTGAATCCCACTATCTTGAAAGTTGTCAAAAAGGAAGTGACCAGACTATTGGAGGCAGGTATCATCTATCCCATTTCAGACAGTGAATGGGTTAGCCCAGTACAAGTAGTGGCCAAGAAGTCTGGAGTCACTACAGTGAAGAATGAGCATGGAGAGCTCATAGCAACTAGAGTTTAGAATGCTTGGAGAGTCTGCATTGATTACAGGTGTCTCAACCAAGCCACCCGTAAGGATCACTACCCACTTCCATTTATTGATCAAATACTGGATCGCCTGTCAGGTAAATCACATTATTGCTTTTTAGATGGTTACACAGGTTATTTCCAGATTCATATAGCCCCCGAGGATCAGGAAAAGACCACTTTTACATGTCCTTTTGGGACTTATGCTTACAAGAGAATGCCCTTTGGCTTGTGCAATGCACCAGCTACTTTCCAAAGGTGTATGATGAGTCTTTTCTCTGATCTTATTGAGGACTGTATGGAGGTTTTTATGGATGATTTTAGCGTTTATGGTGATTCTTTTAGCCTTTGCTTAGATGGATTATCTAGAGTATTAGATAGATGTGTCAGTACAAACCTTGTATTAAATTTTGATCTATGCTACTCATGCCCTTTTTCGGCATACCAATAAACACCTTGCATTCACTTGTCACTATATGCACTAGCTATTTTCCTTCGATGACTTTTCACATGTACTCATGAGCGTGTGTTACTGTCAGTTACCTCCTAATGTGCATCCATCACCACCTTTTCTGTTCTCTTCATTGCTATATATCTCCTTGTATTTAATTTACTCTCTCTTCCCTTTTCAAGATGGCCACCAAGAAAGGAAAAGAGAAAGCTACTCCCAAACCTCCAGCAAGAAGAGGAACTAAAAGAGCACTAGTGGCAGAGCCTTCTTCAACTACAGTCAAGCCCTCAACAAAAAGAGTTAAGAGGATCATCAAGGTTGATGAAAAGGAGAAAGCCTTTCCAGCAAAGGACACTGCGCGATTTTCAAATCGCTACTGTGAACAGATGTTCCCTATTCTAGCTGAAAGGAGTTACAACAACGAACACCTTCTTATCCTCCCGCCCAATATTGCTACTTTTGTTGAGCCGCAAATTGAACGAAGACAATGGGGCTTCCTACAGAGACAACCAAGGCAGGCCAATCTTTCTTGGGTAGTCGAGTTCTACTCTAACTTCTACCTGCCTACCCTGCAGTCTATCTTTGTTCGTCAGAAGCAAGTACCCATTACAGAAGAGGCCATTCAAAAAGCTTTAGGTCTTCCTCCTATTCCGGAAGGATTGGACGCCTTTCAAGAAGCCACACTCAAGCGCCAGATGTACCAATTTGATTGGGAAGCTGTTCTCAGAGTTATTGCACTACCTGGCAGCCGTTGGATCTACGGAGACCATCGTACCCGCCCTAAGGGAATATCGGCTTCAGCACTTACCTTGGAGGCTCGCATATGGGCACAGATCCTGTCCCATTACGTCTTTCCGAGCACTCACGAGTCTTTCTTCACTGCGGACATGGCCATTCTACTATGGTGCATCCTTACAGACCAGCCTCTGAATCTACCAAGACATATCCGGAATGCCATGGGACACGTACAAATTGCAGGCAACTTACCTTTTCCCGCCTTGGTCTCAGATCTTGTCTCAGCAGCCGGAGTTTTCTACAGAGCTGGAGACACCAAAGCCATGCTTCCATGGGATGATCAGTATGTCCCCAATGGGAAGTACCTTAGACTTCCAACAGCCACTACAAGCCTTCCCACGGATCTGGTTGAAGATATCCCTTCTTCAACACCACAAGCACCTACAATAGATGAACTGCTCCAGCAGATAATCAAAAGATTGGATCGGCAAGAACAGAAAGCGAAGTTAAGAGAGCGTCGTAACGAGCGCCGATTCAAACACCTCAAGGAGCTACTCAAGGGAAACTTCAAGGACTCAGACACCCCGGACTCCACTTCCTTTACCAGCACAGGGAGCCATGATGGTCCCGACTGTGGAGATACTGCTACCAGCCCACCCCTGTTCCTGACAGATGGCACCGAGGACGGTGCAAAGCCTTAAGTGTGGGGAGGTCGGTCAGTACCTGACTTCCGGAGGTAATTTCTCTTCCCTAGCACCAATAAATTAGGATATTTTAGTTAGATTTTCTTTCTTTTATAGAATAGGATAAATTACATAGTAATAGGTTAGTTGCATGCATGCTCTACTTGATTGAAAAGACAATAATTTTCTTCTAAGACTCTATCTTTGGAACAAAATTTCACTAATTTTTAAAATTTTTTTTATGATAAATCTGCTTGAAGTTGTATTTGGAACATGATTATTTTTGAGCTAAAGAACACACAACCTGTGAAGATTTGAGCCTTTATGCATGGTTACATTATTTAACCATAATTATTTTATTCTTGTGTGTTTACTTCTCTATGATTGTAATCTATATTTTGTTTTATCTTATATGTCTAATATTTATTATATTTATATGCTTGCACATGATTGAGGCCATTATTTGTTTAAATTCACTCATCCAAATTAAGCCTACCCTTTTCAATTACCTTTGTTAACCACTTTGAGCCTTTAAATCCCATTTGTTCTATATTTCACCATATTACTAGCCTTAAGCAGAAAAACAATTGTATATCCCAAATTGAATCTTTGGTTAGCTTAAGATAGAATTGTGTGTGCTAGTTAAGCATGGGAAATTGTGGGAACAAAAGTTATTAAGGGAATGTGTCATGATAATTTAATGGGAATTTGGATACCTACTCATGTGAAACTATAAGAATTAAAAATCTATGTGCATTGATAAGCTATGTTTATTTTTGCTTCTGTTTAAAAAAAATAATAAATAAAATATTTTAATAAATAAATGAATAAGGGGACAAAATTACCCCAATGCTGAATTGAGAATTCAAAGATCAATGCACATATGATAAAAATTAAAATAAAAAGTTGATACATGAGTATGGAATGTAAAAGGGGAATTCTAGGTAGCTAGGTATGAATTCTAAGGTTATGCAAGTTATATAGGTTGGGTTGAAGTTTGGGTTAATTAAAGATTCAATTTATAAGCTCACTTAACCATATATGTACCCCTACCTCTACCTTGGCTCCATTACAATCCTGGAAAGACCTCATGATGTTTGCATTGGTATGTTAACTGTTGTTGATTGGTTAGGAGAAGAACAAAAGTTAGAGAGCATGATTAGAGAAGGATAGAGTGATCACCCTATACACTAGAGAGATTAGAGCGTACATACATCATCAGTGAGGGTTCAACACTTGAATTTCCATGTTCCTTGCTTTCATGAGCTATCTTCTTGCACTTTTATCTGTCTTACTGTATAATGATAGAATTAGTGGAATTTGATTTGTAATTGTTTTGAAGAGCTTATTTACTTTTGATCAAGTGGACAGGAATCATATAGTTGCATTCATATATAGAGGATTGCATTGCATTGCATGAGTTTCTGCATGTTCATACTTATTTACTTTATCTCCTTCAATTAAGCATGAGGACATGCAAATGTTTAAGTGTGGGGAGGTTTATAAACCACTATTTTATGGTTTATATTGTGTTTAATTGTGTGGTTTTATCATGATCCTGACCCACTTATTCATTAAAATAGCATGCATTTATATTTCCTTCCTGAAATTATTACATGAGTGAAAAACTGCTTTCTAGAGACTTTTAATTATACATTTTACTTCTCCTTTATTCCATTCGATGCCGTGATCTGTGTGTTAAGCATTTCAGGCTTTATAGGGCAAGAATGAGTTGGAGATTGGAAAGGAAGCTAGCAAAAATGGAAGAAACACAAGAAATTGAGGAGATGACCAGCGAGAAGTGACGCGGCCGCATGGATGACGCGACCGCGCGAAATAGAAAAGCACGAGCGACGCGGAGGCGTGGACGACGCGCCCGTGTGGTGAAGCGAAACGCGAATGAAGCGTCCGCATGAGCGACGCGATCGCGTGGCATGCGTGATCTGCATAATTTGCAGAATCGCTGGGGGCGATTTTGGACCCTATTTTGACCCAATTTTCGGCCCAGAACAGCAAACTAGAGCCAGAGAACATGCAGAAACCGAAGATAACATTCATTTTACACAGTTTTTAGTTTTTAGATCTAGTTTTACTCCTCCCCTAGGTTTTTCTCTCTAGACATTGATAGTTCTTAGGATTTTAGTTTCTCTAGCTTTTTGCATTGGGATATTGAGAAGAGTTATTACCTCATCAAGACTTCGTCATTCTAGTTCGTTTTCTTTACTTGGCTTACTCTTCCATGTTCTTTGCTTTGTTTAATTTTACCATTGGAATATTTTTAGGATTATTTAATACAAGGATCACTTTTATTTTTAATTGACTATTTTTAATTTTTATTTACAATGTCTTTCTTTAATTCTTTTTTATATGCTATGAATTTTACCTTTACAATGAGTGAGTAGTTCCCTAACTTGATGGGGAGTTGATTGAAAGGAACCCTTGAGTTGGAAAATTCAAGAGAAAGATTGTAATTGGGTTATTGTTGGTTTGCTTTCTAATTCCTGACACCAATCCTCCTAAGAGTGGATTGGGACTTGTGGATAGAACAGTATTCCAACTTGTTTTACCTTCCCTTACTTAGTAAAGGATAACTAAACGAAATAACTCTCAATTGTCAATTAATCTTAAGAGTGTTCCATCAAGAATAGGGCTTCCATGTAATCAACTCCCAGTCAAGGCTTTTATTTACATTATTCAATTTCATCAATTTAATTTCCTGTTTACTCAACTCAAACCTTTTCGAAAACATCTGATTAATAAAATAGCACCCTTTCCTGGAACTCGTTGGGAGACGACCTGGGATTCATACTCCCAGTATTTTAAATTTCAATTTTCTGTGACACCTTTCTAAATTGATAGGCGGATTTCTGGCGAATTAAGAACTATACTTGCAACGTATATATTTTAACAATTTTTAATTCGCCAATTTCTGCCCGCATCAGGGATCCTTGGTCGCTCATGATTGCTCGTGGCGACCCATAACGGCACACAAGGTTATTCCTAATGAAAGAAACAACGGTATTGGCATCGTCAAGACGGGTAGGTATTGCTTCTACCCACTTTGACACGTAGTCAACCGCTAACAGAATATACAGATATCCACTGGAGTTGGAAAACGGTCCCATAAAGTCAATGCCCCAAACATCAAATATCTCACAGAATAGCATAGGTTGCTGAGGTATTTCATCCCTTTGGGATGTGTTTCCCGACTTCTGACACTGATGGCAAGTCACACAGAACCGGTTAGCATCCTTGAATAAGGTTGGCCACCAGAATCTATAATCCAACACCTTTTTAGCGGTCCTTTGTGGGCCAAAGTGGCCACCACATTCGGACGAATGACAAGCTTCAAGAATGGGTTGGATTTCAGACTCCGGGATACATCTTCGAATTACTTGGTCCACTCCCCTCTTCCACAAGTGAGGGTCATCCCAAATGTAGTATTTGAAATCACTCCTCAACTTATCCCTTTGGTGTTTAGAAAAGTTAGGAGGGAAGAGTTTTGCAACCAAGTAGTTCGCCATTGGAGCAAACCAAGGAAAGCTATCCGACACAGCATGCAAACTATCCAATGGGAATGAGTCATTGATCGGAAATGGATCAAATTTTAAATTTTTAATGCGGCTTAAATGATCCGCAACCAAGTTTTGAGATCCACTCCGGTCCCTAATCTCAATGTCGAATTCTCGCAAAAGCAAGATCCAACGTATGAGTCTAGGCTTTGACTCATTCTTTGTCAATAAGTACTTTAAAGCTGCATGATCCGTGTATACCACTATCTTTGATCCTAGCAAATAAGATCTGAATTTATCTAAAGCATAAACAATAGCTAGGAGTTCCTTTTCAGTAGTGGTATAGTTAGATTTTGCTGCATCAAGTGTTTTAGAAGAGTAAGCAATGACATAAGGGAGTTTACTATCGCGCTGTGCAAGCACAGCACCTATAGCATGGTTTGACTCATCGCACATTATCTCAAATGGCAACGTCCAGTTGGGGCCTCGCACAATTGGTGCTGTGGTAAGAACTCTCCTTAGCTCTTCAAAAGCTTTTACACATTCACTGTCAAACTCAAAATCCACATCTTTTTGGAGTAGGCGCGACAATGACAAAGCAATCTTACTGAAATCTTTGATAAAGCACCTATAGAATCCTGCATGTCCTAAACACGAGCGAACCTCCCTCACAGATGAGGGGTGAGGTAGAATAGTAATAACATTGACCATGGCCGGGTCTACAGAAATGCCTTCATGAGATACTACATGCCCTAACACTATACCTTGCCCTACCATAAAGTGACATTTTTCAAAATTTATGACAAGGTTGGTGTCAACACATCTAGCTAAGACCTTGGCCAAGTTCTCTAGGCAACAATCAAATGAAGTACCATAAACGCTGAAGTCATCCATAAAGACTTCCAGACAATTCTCCATTAGATCAGAAAAGACACTCGTCATACACCACTAAAAAGTAGCAGGTGCATTGCATAGTCCAAATGACATCCTTTTATAGGCAAAGGTGCCAAACGGACAAGTAAATGTGGTCTTTTCCTGTCAGGAGCAATATGAATCTGGAAGTAACCAGTGAATCCATCAAGAAAAAAATAATGGAATTTACCCGCCAAACGGTCCAACATCTGATCGATAAAGGGCAAAGGGTAGTGGTCCTTTCTTGTAGCAGCGTTCAATCTTCTATAGTCAATACACACTCGCCACGCATTTTGTACTCTCTTGGTAACCACTTCACCATCATCCTTTTTGACCGCAATGATGCCCGACTTCTTGGGAACAACCTGGACCGGGCTCACCCATTCACTGTCAGAAATTGGGTATATGATACCCACATCAAGTAATCTCGTGACCTCTTTCTTAACCACATCGAGGATAGTTGGGTTGAGCCTTCTTTGTGGTTGTCTAACTGGCCTAGCTCCATTTTGGAGAAATATCCTATGCATGCACTTGCGGGGGTCAATTCCCACAATATCCGCTAGGCTCCAACCAATCACCTTCTTGTTCTTTCTTAGAACATCTAGGAGGTTTTCTTCTTCTTCACTCGAAAGTTCACTAGGAATAATGACCGGAAACTTTTAGTTGTCCTCTAAGAAGGCATACTTCAAATGAGATGGAAGAGGCTTCAGTTCACTCTTTGCCTCAAGTTGAGGTTCCTTTTCATCAAGCTCACGGAATTCATTCTCAACAACTTTCTCTTGTTCATCCTCTTGGTCATCCGTCTCTTCATCAACGGGGTAGCATAGCTTGTTATGGTCTTCTTCTTGCACTTCCGCTACCGCTTCATCAATTACATCGCATTGGAGCACGGAATGTTCTTCGGGAGGATGCTTCATGGCTTCTTCTAAATTGAACTTGATAGTCTTGTCTCCAACCTCAAAGGAATATGTGCCGGTGAATGCATCTAACTTGAATTTAGAGGTCTTGAGAAAGGGTCTACCAAGTAGAACAGAGGATGATCTTCTATTTTCTGTTGGAGGCATTTCAAGGATGTAAAAGTCAACCGGAAAAAAAAGATCCTCGATCGCCACAAGTACATCTTCGTCTATTCCTATTACCGTGATCACACTTTTATCGGCTAAGGCAAACCTCACCGCCGACTTCTTCAATGGAGCTAAATTCAACCGCACAAAGATAAAAAGCGGCATGATGCTTACACAAGCTCCAAGTCACACATACAATCATGAAAAGTGCGTTCATCAATACAACAAGACACCAAACAAGGTCCAGGATCACCGCATTTCTTTGGAATAGGTTTCATCAAGGAAGAAATTGAACTACCCAAGGATAATGTCTCCAATTCTCCTATCCTATCCTTGTGTGTACATAAGTCTTTCAAAAATTTTGCATACTTTGGAATTTGTTGAATAGCATCAAGAAGTGGTATGGTTACCTCAACCTTCTTGAACACTTGAAGCATGTTCAAATCAAATTCCGGTGTTTTCTTTGCTTTCTTCACCATGGATGGGAATGGAATAGGGATTGACTCATCCACTATAGCTTTTCTCTTGGGTTCCTTGAGGCTTACTCCTTCTTCCTCATGCCTTTTGTCTACCCCCTCTTCTTCATGTGGAGCTTTGATGAGCGGATATTTTATACGCTTTTTGGGATAATTTCATATAGTTTAGAGTATGTTTTAGTTAGTTTTTATTCTAATTCTAGTAGTTTTTAGGAAAAATTCATATTTCTGGACTTTACTATGAGTTGTGTGCTTTTCTGTAATTTCAGGTATTTTTCTGGCTGAAATTAAAGGAGCTGAGCAAAAATCTGATTCAGGCTGAAAAAGGACTGCTGATGCTGTTGGATTCTGACCTCCCTGCACTCAAAGTGGATTTTCTGGAGCTACAGAACTCGAAATGGCATGCTTCCAATTGTGTTGGAAAGTAGACATCCAGGGCTTTCCAGCAATATATAATAGTCTATACTTTGCACAAGGATAGACGACGTAAACTGGCGTTCAACGCCAGTTCTCTGCCCAATTCTGGCGTCCAGCGCCAGAAAAGGATAAAAAACTGGAGTTGAACGCCCAAACTGGCATAAAAACTGGCGTTCAACTCCACAAATGGCCTCTGCACGAAATCTCAGCCCCAGCACACACCAAGTGGGCCCCAGCACACCAAGTGGGCCCCAGAAGTGGATCTCTGCATCATCCATCATAGTCCACCCATATTTTGTAACCCTAGGCTACTAGTTTAGTATTTAAACAACTTTTAGAGACTTATTTTGTATCTCATGACATTTCAGATCTAAACTTTGTATTCTCTGACGGCATGAGTCTCTAAACCCCATTGTTGGGGGTGAGGAGCTCTGCTGTGTCTCGATGAATTAATGCAAGTATTTCTGTTTTCCATTCAAACACGCTTGTTCCTATCTAAGATGTTCATTCGCGCTTAACTGTGATGAAGGTGATGATCTGTGACATTCATCACCTTCCTCAACCCATGAACGTGTGCCTGACAACCACCTCCGTTCTATATTCGATTGAATGAGTGTCTCTTAGATTCTTTAATCAGAATCTCCGTGGTATAAGCTAGAACTGATGGCGGCATTCATGAGAATCCGGAAAGTCTAAGCCTTGTCTGTGGCATTCCGAGTAGGATTCAAGGATTGAATGACTGTGACGAGCTTCAAACTCCTGAAGGCTGGGCGTTAGTGACAGATGCAAAAGGATAGCAAATCCTATTCCAACCGGATCGAGAACCAACCGGTGATTAGCCGTGCTGTGACAGAGTGCGTGAGCGTAGTTTTCACTGGAAGGATGGAAGGTAGCCATTGACAACGGTGATCCACCAACACACAGCTTGCCATAGGAGGACGTGCGTGCGTGAATCAGAAGACAGAGGAAAGCAGAGATTCAGAAAACAAAGCATCTCCAAAACTCCAACATATTCCCCATTATTACACAACAAGTAACTTTTAATTTATGCTCTACTGGTTATTCATAATTCAACTGATAAACATAATTGACTTCCTGACTAAGATTTACAAGATAACCATAGATTGCTTCAAACCAACAATCTCTGTGGGATTCGACCCTTACTCACGTAAGGTATTACTTGGACGACCCAGTGCACTTGCTGGTCATGTGTGCGAAATTGTAAGAGAGTAATGTGTGCTAAATTGTAAGAAAGTAACAATTTTGTGCACCAAGTAACAATTTCGTGCTACCAAGTTTTTGGCGCCGTTGCCGGGGATTGTTCGTGTTTGAACAACTGACGGATTATTTTGTTGCTTAGATTAGGAAAAATCTTTCTTTTTGGTTTAGAGTCTTTTATTAATTAACCCTTGTTAAAATACTTTAAACTTATAGCTCAGTTATTTAGAACGTGGTGTTTATGTTCATGATAATTGGCTATCATATTTTTAAAAACCTTTTTCAAAAATAATTTTTCTATTAAATCCTGTGCCAAACTTTAAGTTTGGTGTTTTCAAAAATAATCTTTCTTAAAATTTTTGAAGGTCCCATAACTCATTTGGCTACAACATTAATTTGATTGGGTTAGAATCTTTTATACTCTTTTCAAAACCTTCTTTTTCAAAAATATATTTTTTTTTTAAAATCTTGTGCCAAACTTTAAGTTTGGTATTTTCTTGTTGATTCCCCTTTGATTTTCGAAAATTTTGGTTTGGTTTTCTAAAAATTTTAAGTTTGGTGTTCTTCCTTCATGTTCTTGTGTTCTTGTGAGTCTTCAAAGTGTTCTTGAGTTTCCTTGTGTCTTGATCTTAGAATTTTTAAGTTTGGTGTTCCTTGGTGTTTTCCCTCCAAATTTTTCAAAAACAAGGAGCATTAGATCTAAAAATTTTAAATCTTGTACTATCTTATTGTTTTTCTCTTTCCTTACTAAATTCAAAAATATCTTTTCAAAATATCTTTTCTAACTTCCTATCTTTTCAAAATTTGTTTCAACTAACTAACCAACTTTTTGTTTGTTTCTTAACTTTTTCAAAACTACCTAACTAACTCTCTCTCTCAAATTTTCGAAAATATCTCCCCTCTTTTTCAAAAATTTCGTTTTTTTTAACTAATTATTTTTAATTTTTCTTTACGAAAAATAAAAAAAAATAAAAATAAAAAAAATTAAAAAAAATTAAAAAAAATTAAAAAAAAATTTATTTCAAAATTCAAATTCTTTTTAGTTATTTTATTTTATTTAAGTATTTACTTCTTATAAAATAAAATAAATAAAAAGGTAAATCAGTCCAAGTTATATCCATAGATCCATCATGGACATAAGTGGAGATGGACAGTCCAGGAGGACTTTGGGGTCATATTCTAACCCCTCTACTGCTTCATATGGGAGTAGCATCTGCATACCCTCCATTGGAGTTAGTAGCTTTGAGTTGAATCCTCAGCTCATTATCATGGTGCAGCAAAGTTGCCAGTATTCCAGTCTTCCACAGGAAGAACCTACAGAGTTTCTGGCACAATTTTTACAGATTGCTGACACAGTACATGATAAGGAAATAGATCAGGATGTCTACAGACTATTACTGTTTCCATTTGCTGTAAAAGATCAAGCTAAAAGGTGGTTAAATAACCAACCTAAGGCCAGCATAAGAACATGGAAACAACTGACAGAAAAATTCCTGAATCAATATTTCCCTCCAAAAAGGATGACACAGCTAAGGCTGGACATCCAAGGCTTTAAACAAGGAGATAATGAATCTCTTTATGATGCCTGGGAGAGATATAGAGAGATGCTACGAAAATGCCCCTCTGAAATGTTTTTAGAGTGGGTTCAGTTAGACATCTTCTACTATGGGCTTGTAGAAGGAGCTCAGATGTCTTTAGATTACTCAGCTGGTGGATCTATCCACATGAGAAAGACAATTGAAGAGGCTCAAGAGCTCATTGATACAGTTGCCAGGAATCAGCATCTGTATCTAAGCAGCAACCCTTCCATGAATGAAGAGGTTAAAACAGTAACTGCTGAATTCAGTACTGTAAAACAAGCTGCTGAATTCAATCAGCAATTAGATTTTCTAACAAAGCAGCTAGCTGAATTCAAAGACAGGTTACAGGAGACAAGGATAGCTAATATACATATGGAAGAACAGTTTAAGCAAACAAAGCAGCAGCTATCAAAGCAAATAGCAGAAGAATGCCAAGCAGTTCAATTAAGAAGTGGGAAAACATTAAATACCCCACCTCAAGGCATCAAAAATTCAAGAAATGAGCAACCCACCAAATATTCCCCTGAGGACAGTAAGAGCCCAGGGAAAAATAATTCTGGCACTAAAACGCCAGAAAATGGGTGGAAGGCTGGCGCTGAACGCCCAGACCATGCCCAAAACTGGCGTTCAGCGCCAGAAACAAGGCAGGATTGGCGTTCAACGCCAGAAATGGGCAAGAATCTGGCGTTGAACGCCCAACAGAGGCACATTTCTGGCGTTCAGGCGCCAGGAACAGACAGTGAGTTGGCGTCTAACGTCACTCCAGCTTCTAACTCTGGTACGCAATTGCCAGTGAGGGATCAGACACACATAAGTCCTGATAACAACCCCTCTAAAAAGGCTTCTTTAACCACTAAGGTTGAGGAATATAAAGCCAAGATACCTTATCCTCAAAAACTCCGGAAAGAGGAGCAGGATAAGCAATTTGCTCGCTTTGCAGATTATCTAAGGACTCTTGAAATAAAGATTCCTTTTGCAGAGGCACTTGAGCAAATACCTTCTTATGCCAAGTTCATGAAAGAGATCTTGAGTCATAAAAAGGAGTGGAGAGAAACAGAAAGAGTTCTCCTCACTGAAGAATGCAGTGCAGTCATTCTGAAAAGCTTTCCTGAAAAGCTTAAAGACCCTGGGAGTTTTCTGATACCATGCATATTGGAAGGTGATTGCACCAAGACAGCCTTATGCGATCTTGGGGCAAGCATCAACCTAATACCTGCATCCACTATCAGGAAGCTTGGCTTAACTGAGGAAGTTAAACCAACCCGGATATGTCTCCAACTTGCTGATGGTTCCACTAAATACCCATCAGGCGTGATTGAGGACATGATTGTCAGAGTTGGGCCATTCGCCTTTCCCACTGACTTTGTTGTGCTGGAAATGGAGGAGCACAAGAGTGCTACTCTCATTCTAGGAAGACCCTTCCTAGCAACTGGACGATCCCTCATTGACGTCCAGCAGGGGGAAATAACCCTGAGAGTCAACGATGACGAGTTCAAGTTGAACGCTGTCAAAGCCATGCAGCATCCAGACACATCAACAGACTGCATGAAAGTTGACCTTATTGACTCTTTGGTAGAAGAGATCAACATGGCTGAGAGTCTCGAATCAGAGTTGGAAAACATCTTTAAAGATGTTCAGCCTGATTTGGAGGATTCAGGGGACATGAAAGAGCCTCTGAACTTTCTTCTGAAAGAGGAAAAACCTCCTAAACCAGAGCTCAAGCCACTGCCACCATCCTTGAAATATGCATTTCTAGGAGAAGGTGACACTTTTCCAGTGATCATAAGCTCTGCTTTAAATTCACAGGAAGAGGAAGCACTTATTCAAGTGCTAAGGACACACAAGACAGCTCTTGGGTGGTCCATAGGTGATCTTAAGGGCATAAGCCCAGCTAGATGCATGCACAAAATCCTATTGGAGGATAATGCCAAACCAGTGGTTCAACCACAGAGGCGGCTAAATCCAGCCATGAAGGAAGTGGTGCAGAAAGAGGTCACCAAATTACTAGAGGCTGGGATTATTTATCCTATTTCTGATAGCCCCTGGGTGAGCCCTGTTCAAGTCGTCCCAAAAAAGGGAGGCATGACAGTGATTCATAATGAAAAAAATGAACTGGTTCCTACAAGAACAGTTACAGGGTGGCGCATGTGTATTGACTACAGAAGGCTCAATACAGCCACCAGAAAGGATCATTTTCCTTTACCATTCATAGACCAGATGCTAGAGAGACTAGCAGGTCATGATTATTACTGCTTTCTGGATGGCTACTCAGGCTATAACCAGATTGCAGTAGATCCCCAGGATCAAGAGAAAACAGCATTCACATGTCCATCCGGAGTGTTTGCTTACAGAAGGATGCCCTTTGGGCTATGCAATGCACCTGCAACCTTCCAGAGATGCATGCTCTCTATTTTCTCTGATATGGTGGAAAAATTTCTGGAAGTCTTCATGGATGACTTCTCAGTATATGGAGACTCATTCAGCTCCTGTCTTGATCACTTGAAACTTGTTCTGAAAAGATGCCAAGAAACCAACCTAGTTCTAAACTGGGAAAAGTGTCACTTCATGGTGACTGAAGGAATTGTTCTTGGGCATAAGATCTCAAACAAGGGAATAGAGGTGGATCAAGCAAAAATAGAGGTAATTGAAAAATTACCACCACCAGCCAATGTTAAGGCAATCAGAAGCTTTCTGGGGCATGCAGGATTCTATAGGAGGTTTATAAAGGATTTTTCAAAAATCGCAAAACCTCTAAGCAATCTGCTAGCTGCTGACACGCCATTTGTGTTTGACACAGCATGCCTGCAGGCGTTTGAAACGCTGAAAGCTAAGCTGGTCTCAGCACCAGTCATTTCTGCACCAGACTGGACATTGCCATTTGAGTTAATGTGTGATGCCAGTGATCATGCCATTGGTGCAGTATTGGGACAGAGGCATGACAAGCTTCTGCATGTCATTTATTACGCCAGTCGCATTTTAAATGATGCCCAGAAAAATTACACAACCACAGAAAAGGAACTACTTGCAGTGGTTTACGCCATTGACAAGTTCAGATCCTACTTAGTAGGATCAAAGGTGATTGTGTACACTGACCATGCTGCTCTTAAGTATCTACTCACAAAGCAGGATTCAAAACCCAGGCTCATCAGATGGTATTGCTTCTGCAAGAGTTTGATATAGAAATAAGAGACAGAAAAGGGACAGAGAACCAAGTGGCTGATCATCTGTCCCAGATAGAGCCAATGGAAGGGACGTCCCTCCCCTTTCTTGAGATCTCTGAGACGTTCCCTGATGAGCATCTATTTGCCATTCAGGAAGCACCATGGTTTGCCGATATTGCAAACTATAAAGCTGCAAGGTTCATACCCAAGGAGTACAATAGAATACAAAAGAAGAAATTAGTTACTGATGCAAAGTACTACTTGTGGGATGAACCCTATCTCTTTAAGAGATGTGCAGACGGAATTATCCGTAGGTGTGTCCCCAGAGAGGAAGCACAGAGAATCCTATGGCATTGCCACGGATCTCAATATGGAGGCCATTTCGGAGGTGAGCGAACAGCCACCAAAGTCCTCCAATGTGGCTTCTATTGGCCCACACTCTATAAAGATTCCCGAGAGTTTGTACGTAATTGTGACAGTTGCCAAAGAGCTGGTAACCTGCCTCATGGTTACGCCATGCCTCAACAAGGGATCTTGGAAATAGAGTTGTTTGATGTATGGGGAATTGACTTCATGGGACCTTTCCCACCATCATACTCAAACACTTATATTCTGGTGGCAGTTGACTATGTATCAAAATGGGTTGAGGCTATTGCCACACCCACCAATGATACTAAAACAGTGTTGAAGTTCCTCCAGAAACATATCTTTAGCAGGTTTGGTGTCCCTAGAGTGTTAATCAGTGATGGGGGCACTCACTTCTGCAATAAACAGCTTTACTCTGCCATGGTTCGGTATGGAATCCGCCACAAAGTGGCCACTCCATATCATCCACAAACCAACGGGCAAGCTGAAGTCTCTAACAGAGAATTAAAGAGAATCCTGGAACGGACAGTAAATACCCGTAGAAAGGATTGGGCAAGGAGCTTGGATGATGCTCTGTGGGCTTACAGAACAGCATTCAAGACCCCTATAGGGACCTCTCCATACCAACTCGTGTATGGCAAGGCATGCCACTTGCCCGTGGAACTGGAACATAAGGCCTACTGGGCAACCAGATTCCTAAACTTAGATGCCAAATTAGCAGGAGAAAAACGATTGCTCCAGCTAAATGAGCTAGAGGAATTCAGATTCACAGCTTTCGAAAATGCCAAGCTTTATAAAGAAAAATAAAAAAAATGGCATGACAGAAAGCTGTCATCTAGAATCTTTGAACCAGGACAGAAGGTCCTGTTGTTTAACTCTAGACTCCGGCTATTCCCCGGGAAACTGAAATCCCGGTGGAGGGGACCATACGTGATTACAAGTGTATCACCATATGGTTATGTGGAGCTTCAAGATATTGATTCTGATAAGAAGTTCATTGTCAATGGACAGAGAATCAAGCATTATCTTGAAGGCAACACTGAGCACGAATGCTCAAGGCTGAAGCTAGATTAAAAGCTTAGCAAAGTCCAGCTAAGGACAGTAAAGAAGCGCTTGTTGGGAGGCAACCCAATTTTTATTTATTCTCATGATTTTTTATGTTTTATTAGGTTCATGATCATGTGGAGTCACAAAATAAATATTAAAAATTGAAAACGGAATCAAAAACAACAGAAGAAAAATCACACCCTGGAGGAAGCACCTGTCTGGCGTTCAACGCCAGAAATGGCTAGTAAATGGGCGTTGAACGCCCAAAAGGGGCACCAACCTGGCGCTGAACGCCCAGAGTTGTGTGCAATTCCCTCTTCTTTTGCTCGAGGGCGAGCAACATTCTAAGTTTGGTGTGGTAAAACAATTATGTAAAGGATCTATAGCTCAGTGGTAGAACATGTGGCTGCAAATCAAGAGATACCTCAGGGGATGCACTTCCCTCCACATAATTATTGGAAGCAACTGAGGATAGAAATACCAAAAATCACTAGGAATCAAGCCACAAAGGCAAGGAAGAGACATAAAAGAGCTCAAGAACATCATTGGTGCCTCTAGAAGGAAATGCCATCATCACTAAGGTGGACTCATTCCTTGTTCTTACTTTCTCTGTTTTTCGTTTTCTCTATGATAAGTGCTTATCTATGTCTGTGTCTTCATTACATGATCATTAGTAGTAATTAGTATCTATTTGATTTTATCTCCAATTAAGCTATAGTTTATTTTTCTCATCATCATTAAACATGAATAAAGTAGTAGATCTTTTGAATAAGAGGCAATAAAATTTCGAGTTTAAATAAAACAAATTCTAATTGGTTAAATGTGGTGGCAATACTTTCTGTCTTCTGAATGAATGCTTGAACAGTGCATATGTCTTTTGAATTTGTTGTTTAAGACTGTTAAATATGTTGGCTCTTGAAAGAATAATGAACATGAGACATGTTATTGATAATCTGAAAAATCATAAAAATGATTCTTGAAGCAAGAAAAAAGCAGCAAAGAACAAAGATTGCAAAAAAAAAAAAAAAGCAGAAAAAGCCAATAACCCTTAAAACCAAAAGGCGAGGGCAATTAAAAAGGATCCCAAGGCTTTGAGCATCAGTGGATAGGAGGGCCTAAAGGACTGAAATCCTGGTCTAAGCGGCTAAACCAAGCTATCCCTAACCATGTGCTTGTGGCGTGCAGGTGTCAAGTGAAAACTTGAGACTGAGCGGTTAAAGTCAAGGTCCAAAGCAAAAAGAAGAGTGTGCTTAAGAACTCTGGACACCTCTAATTGGGGACTTTAGCAAAGCTGAGTCACAATCTGAAAAGGTTCACCCAGTTATGTGTCTGTGGCATTCATGTATCCGGTAGTAATACTGGAAAACAAAGTGCTTAGGGCCACGGCCAAGACTCATAAAGAAGCTGTGTTCAAGAATCATCACACTGAACTAAGAAAATCAATAACACTATCTGAATTCTGAGTTCCTATAGATGCCAATCACTCTGAGCTTCAATGGATAAAGTGAGATGCCAAAACTGTTCAGAAGCAAAAAGCTACTAGTCCCGCTCATCTAATTAGAATCTGAGCTTCAATCAAAAACTCTGAGATATTATTGCTTCTCAACCTATTAGTCTTCTATTTTATTTGTCTAGTTGCTTGAGGACAAGCAACAGTTTAAGTTTGGTGTTGTGATGAGCGGATATTTTATACGCTTTTTGGGATAATTTCATATAGTTTAGAGTATGTTTTAGTTAGTTTTTAGTCTAATTCTAGTAGTTTTTAGGAAAAATTCATATTTCTGGACTTTACTATGAGTTGTGTGTTTTTCTGTAATTGAAGGAGCTGAGCAAAAATCTGATTCAGGCTGAAAAAGGACTGCTGATGCTGTTGGATTCTGACCTCCCTGCACTCAAAGTGGATTTTCTGGAGCTACAGAACTCGAAATGGCATGCTTCCAATTGCGTTGGAAAGTAGACATCCAGGGCATTCCAGCAATATATAATAGTCCATACTTTGCACAAGGATAAACGACGTAAACTGGCGTTCAACGCCAGTTCTCTGCCCAATTCTGGCGTCCAGCGCCAGAAAAGGATCAAAAACTGGAGTTGAACGCCCAAACTGGCATAAAAACTGGCGTTCAACTCCACAAATGGCCTCTGCACGAAATCTCAGCCCCAGCACACACCAAGTGGGCCCCAGCACACCAAGTGGGCCCCAGAAGTGGATCTCTGCATCATCCATCATAGTCCACCCATATTTTGTAACCCTAGGCTACTAGTTTAGTATTTAAACAACTTTTAGAGACTTATTTTGTATCTCATGACATTTCAGATCTAAACTTTGTATTCTCTGACGGCATGAGTCTCTAAACCCCATTGTTGGGGGTGAGGAGCTCTGCTGTGTCTCGATGAATTAATGCAAGTATTTCTGTTTTCCATTCAAACACGCTTGTTCCTATCTAAGATGTTCATTCGCGCTTAACTGTGATGAAGGTGATGATCTGTGACATTCATCACCTTCCTCAACCCATGAACGTGTGCCTGACAACCACCTCCGTTCTATATTCGATTGAATGAGTGTCTCTTAGATTCTTTAATCAGAATCTCCGTGGTATAAGCTAGAACTGATGGCGGCATTCATGAGAATTCGGAAAGTCTAAGCCTTGTCTGTGGCATTCCGAGTAGGATTCAAGGATTGAATGACTGTGACGAGCTTCAAACTCCTGAAGGCTGGGCGTTAGTGACAGATGCAAAAGGATAGCAAATCCTATTCCAACCGGATCGAGAACCAACCGGTGATTAGCCGTGCTGTGACAGAGTGCGTGAGCGTAGTTTTCACTGGAAGGATGGAAGGTAGCCATTGACAACGGTGATCCACCAACACACAGCTTGCCATAGGAGGACGTGCGTGCGTGAATCAGAAGACAGAGGAAAGCAGAGATTCAGAAGACAAAGCATCTCCAAAACTCCAACATATTCTCCATTATTACACAACAAGTAACTTTTAATTTATGCTCTACTGGTTATTCATAATTCAACTGATAAACATAATTGACTTCCTGACTAAGATTTACAAGATAACCATAGATTGCTTCAAACCAACAATCTCTGTGGGATTCGACCCTTACTCACGTAAGGTATTACTTGGATGACCCAGTGCACTTGCTGGTCATGTGTGCGAAATTGTAAGAGAGTAATGTGTGCTAAATTGTAAGAAAGTAACAATTTTGTGCACCAAGTAACAATTTCGTGCTACCAAGCTTCAACAACCACTTCTTCCTCATGAATGTCTTCCAAGACCCTTGAAGGTATCTCCTCCAATGTAGTTCCCGACCGTAGAGTGATGGCGTTGAGACCGCCCTTTGGGTTTGGTTGGGGTTGGGATGGAAGGTTAGAAGAGCTTGAGGGTTGGTTGGTGTTGTTGTTGGAGGTGGAGAGTTGGTTTGGCATGACCATCTTTGAGAGCATGTTGGTGAGGTTAGCTAATTGAGCATCCAAGGCATCGAATTGAGCCTTGTTACTTTCATCTCGTTTCTCCATGGCGGCTCTAAGCTCATCAACTTGATTGGTGATAGATGGAGGAGTTTGGTTGGATTGTTGTCTATGATGTGGTGCTTGGTATTTGGTGTAGTTGTTTTGGTTTTAGTTGGAGTGACCTTGGTTGGCTTGGTAGTTAGTGTTGTTATGGTGGTATTGGGATGAAGATTGGTTGTTGTTGTTATGAGAAGAAGAGTTGTTCCATCATTGGTTTTGATTGTTCCCTTGTGCATTATCCCTCCACCCTTGATGTTGATTACTACCATGAGGGTAGTTGTTTTGACCTTGAAGAGGATAGGGTGGACGGTTGTTGTAATTCACATTAGCCACTACAAGAGCATGTTCCTCTTGAATTTGATGGCATTGATCGGTGTAATGTGTGGTGCTAGAGCACAAACCATAAATTCTAGGAGGGCCTTCAATTTGAGCAACTGGAGGTAGGGCTTAGACGGCTTGGATGGAGTAGTATTCCTTTTGATCCTTTTGTATTTGGGTAAGGATGGTAGTCATATCCCCAAGTGCTTTGGTTAGGCTTGATTCGGAAGGGGATGGTTCTACCACACCCTTGAAAGGATTACTTCTCACCCTTGTATGTTGTGTAGCCTCGGCAACATCCTTTATCAAATTCCAAGCTTCTCCCTCCGTCTTGTTTTTCGAAAGGGAACCACCGCTAGAAGCGGTAAGCAATCTTCTATCTTCCACGCAAAGACCTCCGGTGAAGTAGCTAATGAGCAAGTGAGTGTTCATTCCATCGTGTGGACAAGATTCCAATAGCCTCTTGAACCGAGACCAATACTCATACAAACTCTCTTGGCCTCTTTGCGTTATACCCGAAATCTTCTTCCAGATGTAGTCGGTCTTCTCCGGTGGGAAGAATTTATCTAGAAACTCTCTTCTCAAGAAATCCCAATTGGTAGCAATCTCATCCGGTAGCGAATAAAACCATGTCTTCGCTTGCCCTTCAAGAGAGAAAGGGAAGTCAAAAACCATGATAGCCACCTCATCGGCTCCGTGCCTTTGAGCCGTAGAACAAGCAACTTGAAAATCCTTTAGATGTCGGATGGGGTCTTGACCCGGCAACCCATGATACTTAGGAAGCAAATTTATCAAGCTACTCTTCAACTCAAAGTTTGGATCAAGGTTAGGATACCTTGCTTGCAACGGTTGGAGTATGATATCTAGAGCTCCTTGCTTATGCAAAGTGATCCGTCGTGGCTCCGCCATGTGTGGCTCACCTATAGGATGCAAAGATGTATTAGTAGTGCCAACAGAAGATTAGGAAGTAGCGGACTCCAAGTCACTCTCGGTGCCATCTAGTGATTCGGTATGTCCCTCAAGAGAGGCCGAAGTACTAGCCATATAATCCAACCGCCGTCTAGCTTGCCGAGTGTGTAACAAGGTTCTTTCAATCTCGGGATCAAGGTCGGCTAAGCTAGAATTCGGTTGAGACCGAGTCATCAAACTTGAGAGTCATAGCACAAGTATAAGAAAAATCTAAACTATAGCTAAGTATTGAAAAGCAAACAAACTATCTACAATATTCACATATTCACATAACAAATATTAAGGCATATGTTGCAACCATTCCCCGGCAACGGTGCCAAAAATTTGATAGCTTGCCCAAGGGTATCGTCGGTAAAGATTCTTCAATAAAGTTGCATTGTAAGTATAGCTCTACCAACAACAATCCTTGAGAATCAAATTCAGAGAGGGATTTGGTTGTCACAAGTTCAACCCCAATAGAAATAACCGAAGTATTCAAACCTTGGATCGTCTCATAAGGAATGGGCAAACATGTGCTTCAACATTGGCTAGACATCCGGGGTTGTGAGTTATAAGCAAGAATGTAAACTAAGAATCTTAACAAGCAAGCAATCTTAAAGTGCAAGGAACTAATTCAAGTAACAAAGCAAGATGTGAGCAATTCCATACTAACAAGGTAACATCCAATATAACTCTATTCTAAACTAAGCAATTAACTTTAACTAAGACAAGTAATCAAGAATTTGGGTTTTTAAATATGAATAATGAAAGCAACTCTTGGCTAGGCATGGAAATTGGGGTCACCATCCTTATCTAATAACCATATCTTGACAATTATGAGGAACCAAACTCATTAAGTCTACTTCTATACTTGAAGTACGTTAAATGGTTTGGTCAACATCAACCCATAAGGTCTAACCTCACTACTAATTAATCTAGTAGTAGGCTAGTGTCAATGGCTATCAAATTGACCACTAAGGGTTCCCAAATCATCAAATCCATTAGACCCAATGACTCAAGTTTACCCAATTCCCTTAGCCTAGGCCAAGAGTAAAAAGAACTACTCCATAATCAAGGTAAACAATTCATCAAACACTTGGTAAGCATTAACAAAAGACATGTTCAAATTGCAAGTAAATTGAAATTAACGATCACCCACTAATAATTATCAACATACAATCACTCAAACAACACAATTAATCATAGAAATCATCAATGTAACAACAACAAATCAAAATTCACAACATTCATGAAATGGGTATAAAGTAACAATTGACAAGAATTCATAAAACTAACACAAGATCTAAGCAAAATTATACTAAGAAATTCAAATTCAACAATCAAAGCTAGTTATTAACAAGATCTAATTCAGAATTCAACAAGGAAAGATCAAATTAAAGCTAGATCTATAGAGGAACAAGGGTTTCTCTCTCTAGAAGAACAAAGAACCAAAAACAAGCTAAAAATGTGTCTTAGTGTAAAAATGAATGATCCCCCCCCCCTTTTTCCCCTAGCATCCTTGGGTCTTTTCCATGCAGAAACAGCTTGATTTTGGGCCTCATGAGCCTCAGAAATCGCCAGGCACGATTTCCTTTAATGAGGTCACGTGCAGCTTCCCGCGCATGCGCGCCATGCGTGCGTGCGCGTGCGCGTCGGTCGAATTTTTCTGACCTGCGCAGATGCATCCATCCTTGCGCGCCGCTTCCAGCTATCTTCATGTACGCGTGCGCGTGAGGTGCGCGCGCGCGCCAATGCTGAATTTTCCAAAATCCAAATCTTCATGTTCCTTCCTCTTGTGCATGCTTTCTTTCTCTCTTCTAGGCCATTCCTACCCTATAATTCCTGAAATCACTCAACAAATACATCACGGCATCGAATGGCAATAGAAGAGGATTAAAATATAGCAATTTTAAGGCAAAATAAGCATGTTTTTCATCATGGAGCAATATTAGGAAGAGAACACAAAACCATGCATTTCTTGTGAATAAGTGCGGAAAATATTGACAAAACCCCCAAATTCTACACAATGTAAACCACAAAATTGGGGTTTATCACAGAGGTTCAGAAGTAACAAAGCATCTCCAAACGCTTATCTGAAATTCCCACCAATGAATTACATAAGTATCTTTATTTTAATTTACGTTTTATTTATCTTTCAATTATCAAAACTCATAACCAATTGAATCCGCCTGACTAAGATTTACAGGATGACCATAGCTTGCTTTAAGCCGACAATCTCCGTGGGATCGACCCTTACTCACGTAAGGTATTACTTGGACGACCCAGTGCACTTGCTGGTTAGTTGTACCAGAGTTGTGAAAAGTGTGATCAGAATTCCGTGCACCAAGTTTTTGGAGCCGTTGCCAGGGATTGTTCGATTTTGGACAACTAATGGTTCATCTTGTTGCTTAGATTAGGTAACCTTCTTTCTTGTTTCAACCTTTATTTCTTTTCAAAGAGTTTTCGAAAAAAAATTTTTTTTAAGAATGAATTCTAGAGCTTCATGAGATATGTTGAAGCCTGGCTGGCTGTTAAGCCATGTCTAATCTTTTGGACTGAAGTTTCCACTTTTCATTGTAGAAAGGACATGTCTGTATTTGTTATGCTAAAGCTTGGCTGGTCATTTGGCCATGTCTAATTGTTTTGGACCGAAGCTTTAGAATAACATTGCATGAGCCTTTGGATTCTTAAATCTGATATTGTTATTTACAGTGTTTTACTAAACCTTGGCTGGCCATTTGGCCATGTCTAATTCTTTTGGACCGAAGCTTTAGACTAACATTACATGAATCCTGGAATTCTTATTAAAAATTTTGAATTTCTTTATTTTCTTTTTCCAAAAGAATTTCGAAAAAAAATACAAAAAAAAAATTTAATAAAATCATAAAACCAAAAAAATTTTGTGTTTCTTGTTTGAGTCTAGTGTCAAATTTTAAGTTTGGTGTCAACTGCATATTTTTAATTTTTCTTAGATTTTCGAAAATTCATGCATTGTGTTCTTCTTTGATCTTCAAGTTGTTCTTGATGATTTTCTTTGTTTGATCTTTAATTTTTCTTATTTTGTGTCTTTTCTTGTTTTTCTTGTGCATTTTCGAATTATTAGTGTCCCTAGTACAAAAGTTCTTAAGTTTGGTGTCTTGCATGTCTTTCTTTTCTTAAAAATTTTCAAAAATATGTTCTTGATGTTCATCATGATCTTCAAAGTGTTCTTGGTGTTCATCTTGACATTCAAAGTATTCTTGCATGCATTATTTGTTTTGATCTTAAATTTTTATGTTTTGTTTCATTTTGTTATTTTTCTCTCTTATTTATTAAAAATTCAAAAGTAAAAAAAATATATATTTTCCTTATTCTTCTCATAATTTTCGAAAATTTGAGTTGACTTGGTCAAAAATTTTTAAAATTTAGTTGTTTCTTGTTAGTCAAGTAAAAAATTTCAATTTAAAAACTTTATCTTTTCAAATCTTTTTCAAAATCAATTCTTTTTCATTTTTTTATGATTTTCGAATTTCATTCTTAAAATTTTTCAAAATCTTTTTCATTTTTCGTTTAATGTTTTCGAAAATTTTAAAACTAATTTTTCAAAATATTTTTCTTAATTTTATTTCATATTTTCGAAAATCCTTGCTAACAATTAATGTTTTGAAAAAATTTCAAGTTGTTACTTTCTTGTTAAGAAAGGTTCAACCTTTAAATTCTAGAATCATATCTTTTAGTTTCTTGTTAGTCAAGTTATCAACTTTAATTTTAAAAATCAAATCTTTTTAATTTCTTTTTCAATTCTTTTTTAAAATAAATTTCAATCATATCTTTTTAAAATTTTAATTTCAAAATCTTTTTCTAACTTCTTATCTTTTCAAAATTTACTTTCAAACCTTTTCAACTAATTACTTGATTTGTTTGTTTTAATTTTAAAAATTTACTATTTCTTATTTTTTTCAAAACCACCTAACTACTTTTTCACTTTTCATTTTCGAAAACAACTAACCACTTTTTCAAAATTCTTTTTAATTAACTAATTATTTTAAATTCTAATTTTATTTTATTTCTTTTAATATTTTTTATCACTAACTAAATAATTAAAATAAAAACAAAAATAATTTTTCTTTTATTCTACTAAACAAAAATTCGAATACTCTCTCTCTCATCTCTTTCTATTTATTTATTTAATTACTAACACTTCTCTTCTACTCATAATTCGAACCCGTCTCTCTTCTCTCTGTTCGAATTACTCATCTCCTCTCTCTTCTCATTCTTCTATTATTCTATTCTTATACTTACATAAAGAAATCTCTATATTGTGACATAGAGGATTCCCATTCTCTCTTTGTTCTCTTCTTTTTCATATGAGCAGGAACAAGGATAAGGACATTCTTGTTAAAGCTGATCCTGAACCTGAAAGAACTCTGAAGAGGAAGCTAAGAGAAGCTAAAGCACAACACTCCGGAGAGGACCTTACTGAAAATTTCAAAAAAGAAGCAGACATGGCAGCCGAACCCAACAACAATGGTGGAGATGCAAGAAAGATGCTTGGTGACTTTACTGCACCAACTTCCAACTTCTATGGAAGAAATATCTCAATTCCTGCAATTGGAGCAAACAACTTTGAGCTTAAGCCTCAATTAGTTTCTCTAATACAACAGAATTACAAGTTTCATGGACTTCCATTGGAAGATCCTCATCAGTTCTTAGCTGAATTCTTGTAAATATGTGACACTGTTAAGACCAATGGGGTTAATCCCGAGGTCTACAGACTTCTGCTTTTCCCCTTTGCTGTAAGAGACAGAGCTAGGATGTGGTTGGACTCACAACCTAAAGAAAGTCTGAACTCTTGGGAAAAGTTGGTTAATGTTTTCTTGGCCAAATTTTTTCCACCTCAAAGGATAAGCAAGCTTAGAGTAGAAATCCAAATCTTCAGACAGAAGGAAGATGAATCCCTCTATGAAGCTTGAAAAAGATACAAGCAATTGATCAAAAGCTATCCTTCTGACATGCTTTCAGAATGGAGCATCTTAGGTATATTCTATGATGGTCTGTCTGAATTGTCCAAGATGTCATTGGACCACTCTGCTGGTGGATCTCTTCATCTGAAGAAAACACCTGCAGAAGCCCAGGAACTTATTGAAATGGTTGCAAATAACTAGTTCATGTATACTTCTGAAAGAAATCCTGTGAATAATGGGATGACTCAGAAGAAAGGAGTTCTTGAGATTAATACTCTGAATGCCATATTGGCTCAGAATAAAATATTGACTCAGCAAGTCAATATGATTTCTCAGAATCTGACTGGAATGCAAGCTGCATTCGGCAGTACTAAAGAAGCCTCCTCTGAAGGAGAAACTTATAACCCTGAGAATCCTGCAATGGAAGAGGTGAATTACATGGGAGAATCCTATGGAAACACCTATATTCCTTCATGGAGAAATCATCCAAATTTCTCATGGAAGGATCAGCAGAAGCCTAATTAAGGCTTCAATAATAATAATGGTGGGAGAATTCGGTTTGACAATAGCAAACCTTTTCCATCATCGTCTCAGCAACAGACAGAGAATTCTAGGCAGAGCCTCTCTGACTTAGCAACCATAGTCTCTGATCTATCTAAGACCACTCTCAGTTTCATGACTGAAACAAGGTCCTCCATAAAAAATTTGGAGGCACAAGTGGATCAGCTGAGCAAAAGAGTTATCGAAATTCCTTTTAGTACTCTCCCAAGCAATACAGAAGAGAATCCAAAGAGAGAGTGCAAGGCCACCAATATATCCAAAGTGGCCGAACCTATAGAGGAACCAAAGGAATCTGAGGCTCATATAGAGACCATAGAGATTCCATGGAACTTAATACTGCAGTTCATGAGCTCTGATGAAGATTCTTCCTCTGATGAGGATGAAGATCTTGTTGAAGAGCAAGTTGCTCGGTATCTAGTAGTAATCATGAAGCTAAATGCCAAGTTATTTGGTAATGAGACTTGGAAGGATGAACCTCCATTGCTCATCAATGAACTGAATGCCTTGGCTCAGCAGAAATTACCTCAGAAGAAATCGGATCCCAGAAGGTTCTTAATACCTTGTACCATAGGCACCATGACCTTTGAGAAGGCTCTATGTGACCTGGGGTCAGGTATAAACCTCATGCCACTCTCTGTAATGGAGAAACTAGGGATCTTTGAGGTACAAGCTACAAGAATCTTATTGGAGATGGCAGACAAATCAATGAAACAGGCTTATGGACGTGTAGAGGATGTCTTAGTAAAGGTTGAAGGCCTTTGTATCCCTGCTGACTTCATAATCCTAGACACTGGGAAGGATGAGGGTGAATGCATCATCCTTGGAAGGCCCTTCCTAGCCACAGCAAGAGCTATGATTGATGTGGACAAAGGAGAGTTAGTCCTGCAACTGAATGAGGACTACCTTGTGTTTAAGGCTTAAGGATCTTCCTCTATAACCATGGAGAAGAAGCATGAAAAGCTTCATCCAATTCTCTCTATACAGAGTCAAGCAGAGCCCCCACGTTTAAACTCTAAGTTTGGTGTTAGGAGGCCACAATCATGCTCTGAGTATCTGTGAAGCTCTGTAAGAGCTTACTATCAAGCTATTGACATTAAAGAAGCGCTTATTGGGAGGCAACCCAATCTTATTTATCTATGTTAATTACTTTTTCATTTTATTTTCCACTGTTAGTTTATGTTTTCTTTAGGTTGATGATCACGTGGAGTCACAAAAATAGCTACAGAATTAAAGCGGAATCAAAAATAGCATCAAAAATAGCACACCCTGGAGGACAGGCTTACTGGCGTTTAAACGCCAGTAAGGATAGCAGAATGGGCGTTTAACACCCAGTCTGGCATCATTCTGGGCGTTAAACGCCAGAATTGGTAGTCAGACTGGCGTTTAATGCCAGAAAAGGGTGTCTAGCTGGCGTTAAACGCCAGAACGGGAAGCAGAGCTGGCGTTAAATGCCAGAAATGGCACACAAAGGGCGTTTAAATGCCAGAAAGGTGCAAGGACTAGAATTCCTTGACACCTCAGGATCTGTGAACTCCACAGGATCCCCACCTACCCCAACTCACTCTCTCTCCTTTTTACACCTTTCCATAACACTCTTCCCCAAAATAACCTCCACCAATCACCTCCATTTCTCCTCCAAAACCAAAAGGCAAGGGCAAAAAGCCAATAACCCTTTAAACTAAAAGGAAAGGGTAAAAAGGATCCAAGACTTTGAGAATTAATGGATAGGAGGGCCCAAAGGAATAAAATCCTAGCCTAAGCGGCTAAATCAAGCTGTCCCTAACCATGTGCTTGTAGC
Organism: Arachis ipaensis; assembly: GCF_059453495.1. Taxonomy (NCBI): domain Eukaryota; kingdom Viridiplantae; phylum Streptophyta; class Magnoliopsida; order Fabales; family Fabaceae; genus Arachis; species Arachis ipaensis. The sequence goes on from NC_142436.1 coordinate 53,485,174, forward strand.
ATGAAGGTGTCAAGTGAAAAGCTTGAGACTGAGCGGTTAAAGTCGTGGTCCAAAGCAAAAAGAGTGTGCTTAAGAACTCTGGGCACCTCTAACTGGGGACTCTAGCAAAACTGAGTCACAATCTGAAAAGGTTCACCCAGTTATGTGTCTGTGGCATTTATGTATCCGGTGGTAATACTGGAAAACAAAATGCTTAGGGTCACGGACAAGACTCATAAAGTAGCTGTATTCAAGCATCAACATACTAAACTAGAAGAGTCAATAACATTATCTGTATTTCTGAGTTCCTAAAGAGGCCAATCATTCTAAACTTCAGAGGATAAAGTGAGATGCCAAAACTATTCAGAAGCAAAAAGCTACTAGTCCCGCTCATCTAATTAGAACTAAGCTTCATTGATATTTTGAAATTTATTGTACTTTCTCTTCTTTTTATCTTATTTTGTTTTTGGTTGCTTGGGGACAAGCAACAATTTAAGTTTGGTGTTGTGATGAGCGGATAATTTATACGCTTTTTGGCATTGTTTTTAGGTAGTTTTTAATATGTTTTAGTTACTTTTTATTATATTTTTATTAGTTTTTATGCAAAAATTACATTTCTAGACTTTACTATGAGTTTGTGTATTTTTATGTAATTTCAGGTATTTTCTGGCTGAAATTGAGGGACCTGAGCAAAAACTGATTCAAAGGCTGAGAAAGGACTGCAAATGCTGTTGGATTCTGACCCTCCTGCACTCGAAGTGGATTTTCTGGAGCTACAGAAGCCCAGTTCGCGCGCTCTGAATTGCGTTGGAAAGTAGACATCTTGGGCTTTCCAGCAATGTATAATAGTCCATATTTTGCCCAAGATTTGATGGCCCAAATTGGCGTTTAAACGCCAGCCAGAGACTCTTTTCTGGCGTAAATCACCAGAACTGGCACCAGAACTAGAGTTAAACGCCCAAACTGGCATTCAAGCTGGCGTTTAACTCTAGAAATGGCCTATGCACGTGTAAAGCTCAATGCTCAGCCCAAGCACACACCAAGTGGGCCCCAGAAGTGGATTTCTGCACTATTTGCACTTAGTTACTCAATTTCAGTAATCCTTAGTAACTAGTTTAGTATAAATACTAGTCTTTCCTATTGTATAGAGGAATTTTAGGAGCTTATGCTATTTTTCACATTTGGAAGGCTGGCCATTCGGCCATGCCTAGAACATTTTTCCTAATTGTTTTTTATTTACAATTCACATTAATTCTCTTTTTTCCATCATGGACCAAAGTAGAAATGAACAGTCTAGAAGGACTCTGGGGTCATGTGCTAACCCCATTACTGCTGCATATGGGAGTAGTATCTGTATACCTCCTATCAGAGCAAGCAGTTTTGAGCTAAATCCTCAGCTCATTGTCATGGTGCAGCAAAATTTCCAGTATTTTGGTCTTCCACAGGAAGAACCTACTGAGTTTCTGGTACAGTTCTTACAAATTGCTGACACAGTACATGACAAGGAAGTAGATCAGGATGTCTACAGATTATTACTATTTCCATTTGCTGTAAAAGATCAAGCTAAGAGGTGGTTAAACAACCAACCCACAACAAGCATAAGAACATGGAAACAGTTATCAGACAAATTCTTGAATCAATATTTCCCTCCAAAAAGGATGACACAGCTAAGGCTGGACATCCAAGGCTTTAAAAAAGAGGATAGTGAATCCCTTTATAACTCCTGGGAGAGGTACAGAGGGATGCTAAGGAAATGCCCCTCTGAAATATTTTCAGAGTGGGTGCAGTTAGACATCTTCTACTACGGGCTTATAGAAAAAGCGCAAATATCTCTAGATCACTCAGCTGGTGGATCTATACACATGAGAAAGACAATTGAAGAGGCTCAAGAGCTCATTGATACAGTTGCTAGAAATCAGCATCTATACTTAAGCAGTGAGTCCTCTGGTGCACGAAATTGTGATCTCCAGGCTCGAACAAATCCTGGTAATGGCTCCAAAGCTTGGTGCTCTGATCTTAATTCATAATTGTCACAACTTCGATACAACTAACCAGCAAGTGCACTGGGTCGTCCAAGTAATACCTTACGTGAGTAAGGGTCGAATCCCACGGAGATTGTTGGTATGAAGCAAGCTATGGTCACCTTGTAAATCTCAGTCAGGCAGATATAAAGTGATAATGGTGTTTTCGAATTTAATATAATAAGATAGGGATAGAAATACTTATGTAAATCATTGGTAGGAATTTCAGATAAGCGAATGGAGATGCTTTTCGTTCCTCTGAACCTCTGCTTTCCTGCTATCTTCATCCAATCAGTCTTACTCCTTTCCATGGCTGGCTTTATGTGATACATCACCACCGTCAATGGCTACTTTCGGTCATCTCTCGGGAAAATGATCCAATGCCCTGTCACGGCACGGCTAATCGTCTGGAGGCATCACCCTTGTCAATGGCTTCATCTTATCCTCTCAGTGAATAATATGCTCACGCACCCTGTCACGGCACGGCTATTCATCTGTCGGTTCTCGATCATGCTGGAATAGGATTTACTATCCTTTTGCGTCTGTCACTAACGCCCTGCAATCGCGAGTTAGGAGCTCGTCACAGTCATTCAATCATTGAATCCTACTCGGAATACCACGGACAAGGTTTAGACTTTCCGGATTCTCTTGAATGCCGCCATCATTCTAGCTTACGCCACGAAGATTCTGGTTAGGAGATCTAACAGATATTCATTCTAGCTTAATTCATGTAGAACAGAAGTGTTTGTCAGGCACGCGTTCATAGGGGAGGAGGATGATGAGCGTCACACATAATCATCACCTTCATCACGTTCTTGGGTGCGAATGGATATCTTAGAAGCGAAATAAGAAGAATTGAATAGAAAACAGTAGTACTTTGCATTAATCTTTGAGGAACAGCAGAGCTCCACACCTTAATCTATGGAGTGTAGAAACTCTACCGTTAAAAATACATAAGTGAAAGGTCCAGGCATGGCCGAGAGGCCAGCCCCTCTGATCTAAGAACCAGGCATCCAAAGATTCCAAATAAAATAGTAAGAGGTCCTATTTATAATAAACTAGCTACTAGGGTTTACATGAGTAAGTATTTGATGTATAAATCCACTTCCGGGGCCCACTTGGTGTGTGTTTGGGCTGAGCTTAAGTGTTGCACGTGCAGAGGCCATTTGTGGAGTTGAACGCCAGTTTTTGTGCCAGTTTGGGCGTTCAACTCTGGTTTTGGATCCTTTTCTGGCGCTGGACGCCAGATTTGGGTAGAAAGCTAGCGTTGAACGCCCGTTTATGTCGTCAATTCTTGGCCAAAGTATGGACTATTATATATTGATGGAAAGCCCTAGATGTCTACTTTCCAACGCAATTGGAAGCGCGCCATTTCGAGTTCTGTAGCTCCAGAAAATCCACTTTGAGTGTAGGGAGGTCAGAATCCAACAGCATCAGCAGTCCTTTTTCAACCTCTGAATCTGATTTCTGCTCAAGTCCCTCAATTTCAGCCAGAAAATACCTGAAATCACAGAAAAACACACAAACTCATAGTAAAGTCCAGAAATGTGAATTTAACACAAAATCTATTAAAAACATCCCTAAAAGTAACTAGATCCTACTAAAAACATACTAAAAACAATGTCAAAAAGCGTATAAATTATCCGCTCATCACAACACCAAACTTAAATTGTTGCTTGTCCCTAAGCAACTGAAAATCAAAATAGGATAAAAAGAATAGAATATACTATAAATTCCAAACTATCAATGAAACAGAGCTTCGATCATATGAGCGGGACTTATATCTTTTTGCCTCTTTAATAGTTTTGGCATCTCACTTTATCCATTGAGGTTCAGAATGATTGGCATCTATAGGAACTTCAGATTTCGAATAGTATTATTGACTCTCTTAGTTCAGTATGATGATTCTTGAACACAGCTTCTTTATGAGTCTTGGCCGTGGCCCTAAGCACTTTGTTTTCCAGTATTACCACCGGATACATAAATGCCACAGACACATAATTGGGTGAACCTTTTCAGATTGTGACTCAGCTTTGCTAAAGTCCCCAATTAGAGGTGTCCAGGGTTCTTAAGCACACTCTTTTTTTGCTTTGGACCTTGACTTTAACCGCTCAGTCTCAAGTTTTCACTTGACACCTACACGCCACAAGCACATGGTTAGGGACAGCTTGGTTTAGCCGCTTAGACCAGGATTTTATTCCTTTAGGCCCTCCTATCCACTGATGCTCAAAGCCTTGGGATCCTTTTTATTTGCCCTTGCCTTTTGGTTTTAAGGGTTATTGGCTTTTTCTGCTTGCTTTTTCTTTTTCTTTCTATTATTTTTTTTTCTGCAAGCTTTGTTTTTTTGCTGCTTTTTCTTGCTTCAAGAATCATTTTTATGATTTTTCAGATTATCAAATAACATGTCTCTTAGTCATCATTCTTTCAAGAGCCAACATATTTAACATTCTTAAACAACAACTTCAAAAGACATATGCACTGTTCAAGCATTCATTCAGAAAACAAGAAGCATTGTCACCACATCAATATAATTAAGCTAAGTTCAAGGATAAATTCAAAACTCATGTACTTCTTGTTCTTTTGGATTAAAACATTTTTCATTTAAGAGAGGTGATGGATTCATAGGACATTCATAACTTTAAGACAAAGTTACTAACTACTAATGATCATGTAATGAAGACACAAACACAGATAAGTACATAACATAGAAAACGAAAAACAGAAGAAATAAGAACAAGGAATGAATCCACCTTAGTGATGGTGGCGTTTCCTTCTTGAGGAACCAATGATGTCCTTGAACTCTTCTATGTCTCTTCCTTGTCTTTGTTGCTCCTCCCTCATTGCTTTTTGATCTTCTCTTATTTCATGGAGCATGATGGAGTGCTCTTGATGTTCCACCCTTAGTTGTCCCATATTGGAACTCAATTCTCCTAGGGAGGTGTTGATTTGCTCCCAATAATTTTGTGGAGGAAAGTGCATTTGAGGCATCTCAGGGATCTCATGGAAATGAGCTTCTTGCGCCTCTTGAGCTCCATGACTGGGCTCTCTTGCTTGCTCCATCTTTTTCTTAGTGATGGGCTTGTCCTCTTTGATGAGGATATCTCCCTCTATGTCAATCCCAGCTGAATTGCATAGGTGGCAAATGAGGTGAGGGAAGGCTAACCTTGCCATAGTGGAGGACTTGTCAGCCACCTTGTAGAGTTCTTGAGGTATAATCTCATGAACTTCCACCTCTTCTCCAATCATGATGCTATGGATCATGATGGCCCGGTCTATAGTAACTTCAGACCGGTTGCTAGTGGGAATGATTGAGCATTGAATAAACTCCAACCATCCTCTAGCTATAGGCTTGAGGTCCAATCTTCTTAGTTGAACCGGCTTGCCTTTGGAGTCAATCTTCCATTGAGCTCCTTCTACACATATGTCCATAAGGACTTGGTCCAACCTTTGATCAAAGTTGACTCTCCTTGTGTAGGGGCGTGCGTTCTCTTCCATATATGGCAAGTTGAACGCCAACCTCACATTCTCCGGACTAAAATCTAAGTATTTCCCCCGAACCATTGTAACATAGTTCTTTGGATCCGGGTTCTTACTTTGATCATGGTTCTTGGTGATCCATGCATTGGCATAGAACTCTTGAACCATTAGGATGCCGACTTGTTGGATGGGATTTGTTAGAACTTCCCAACCTCTTCTTTGAATTTCATGTCGGATCTCCGGATACTCATTTCTTTTGAGTTTAAAAGGGACCTCAGGGATCACCTTCTTCTTGGCCACAACATCATAGAAGTGGTCTTGATGGGCTTTGGAGATGAATCTTTCCATCTCCCATGACTCGGATGTGGAAGCTTTTGTCTTCCCTTTCCCTCTTCTAGAGGATTCTCCAGTCTTAGATGCCATCAATGGTAATGGAAAAACAAAAAGCTATGCTTTTACCACACCAAACTTAGAATATTGCTCGCCCTCGAGCAATAAACAAAAGAATAGAAGAAGAAGAAGAAGAAATATGGAGAGGGAGAGGGAGATGAGGTTTCGGACAAGAGGAGTGTAGAGGGGTGTGTTGTGTGGATTTGATGAAGAATGGAGGTCTTTATATAGGGAAGGGAGGTGGGGTATTGTTTCGGCCATATGGGTGGGTTTGGGTGGGAAATTGGTTTTGAATTTTGAAGGTAGGTGGAGTTTATGAGGTAGGTTTATGGGGAAGAGGAGATGGATGTGAGTGGTGAAGGTTTAGTGGGGAAGAGAGATTGAGGTGATTGGTGAGGGGTTTTTAGGGAAGAGTGTTTGTGGGGTTGTGTGAAAGAGAGTGGTGAGAAGAAGTCAGTGGAGGTAGGTGGGGATCCTGTGGGGTCCACAGATCCTGAGTGGATCCTGTGGGGTCCACAGATCCTGAGTGGATCCTGTGGGGTCCACAGATCCTGAGTGGATCCTGTGGGATCCACAGATCCTGAGGTGTTCAAGGATTTACATCCCTGCACCCATTAGGCATGTAAAAATGCCTTTGTATCCAACTCTGGGCGTTCAGTGCCAGGTTGGTGGCCATTTTGGGCGTTCAATGCCCATCTGTGTGCCATTTCTGGCGTTGAACGCCAGAACCATGCCTGTTCTGGCGTTCAGCGCCCAGAAGCTGCCCATTTTGGGCGTTCAGCGCCAGAACCATGCTCTGTTCTGGCGCTGAACGCCAGACAGATGCTCCTCCAGGGTGTAATTTTTCTTCTGCTGTTTTTGATTCTGTTTTCAATTTTTATATTTATTTTGTGACTCCACATGATCATGAACCTAAGAAAACATGAAAAACAATAAAAATAAGAATTAGATAAACATTGGGTTGCCTCCCAACAAGCGCTTCTTTAATGTCAATAGCTTGACAGTGGGCTCTCATGGAGCCTCACAGATGTGCAGAGCTTTGTTGAGACTCTCCAACACCAAACTTAGAGTTTGGATATGGGAGTTCAACACCAAACTTAGAGTTTGGTTGTGGCCTCCCAACACCAAACTTAGAGTTTGACTGTGGGGGCTCTGGTTGACTCTGCTTTGAAAGAAGCTTTTCAAGCTTCCTCTCCATGGTTGCAGAGGGAGATCCTTGAGTTTTGAATACAAGGGAGTTCTCATTCCATTGAAGGACTATTTCACCTCTGTCAACATCAATCACAGCTCTTGCTGTGGCCAGGAAAGGTCTTCCTAGGATGATGGATTCATCCTCTTCCTTTCCAGTATCCAGGACTATGAAATCAGCAGGGATGTAAAGGCCCTCAACCTTTACTAATACATCTTCTACTTGTCCATAAGCCTATTTTCTTGAGCTGTCTGCCATCTCTAGTGAGATTTTAGCAGCTTGCACCCCATAGATTCCCAGTTTCTCTATTACAGAGAGGGGCATGAGGTTTATCCCTGAACCAAGGTCACACAGAGCCTTAAAGATCATGGTGCCTATGGTACAGGGTATTATGAACTTTCCAGGATCCTGTCTCTTCTGAGGCAATGTCAGTTGATCCAGATCACTTAGTTCATTGATGAACAAGGGAGGTTCAACTTCCCAAGCATCAATGCCAAATAATTTGGCATTCAGCTTCATGATTGCACCAAGAAACTTGGCAGTTTGCTCTTCAGTAACATCCTCATTCTCTTCAGAAGAGGAATACTCATCAGAGCTCATGAAGGGCATAAGGAGGTTCAATGGGATCTCTATGGTCTCTAGATGAGCCTCAGAGTCCCTTGATTCCTCAGAGGGAAGCTCCTTATTGACCACTGGACGTCCCAGGAGGTCTTCCTCCTTGGGATTCACGTCCTCTCCTCTCCTCACAGGTTCGGCCATGGCGCTTATGTCAATGGCCTCGCACTCTCCTTTTGGGTTCTCTTCTGTATTGCTTGGGAGAGTACTAGGAGGGTTTTCAGTGATCCTTTTACTCAGATGGCCCACTTGTGCTCCCAGATTTCTAATGGAAGACCTTGTTTCATTCATGAAACTTACAGTGGCCTTAGATAGATCAGAGACTAGATTTTCTAAATTAGAAGCATTTTGTTCAGAGTTCTCTGTCTGTTGCTGAGTTGATGATGGAAAAGGCTTGCTATTGCTAAACCTGTTTCTTCCACCATTATTAAAGCCTTGTTGAGGCTTTTGATCCTTCCATGAGAAATTTGGATGATTTCTCCATGATGAGTTATAGGTGTTTCCATAAGGTTCACCTAAATAATTTACCTCTGCTATTGCAGGGTTCTCAGAATCATAAGCTTCTTCTTCATAAGAAGCCTCTTGAGTACTGTTGGATGCAGCTTGCATTCCATGCAGACTCTGAGAGATCATATTGACTTACTGAGTCAATATTTTATTCTGAGCCAATATGGCATTCAGAGTATCAACTTCAAGAACTCCCTTCTTCATAGGCGTCCCATTACTCATAGGATTCCTTTCAGAAGTGTAATGAACTGGTTATTAGCAACCATGTCAATGAGTTCTTGAGCTTCTGCAGGCGTTTTCTTTAGGTGAATGGATCCACCTGCAGAAGTGTCTAGTGACATCTTTGATAGCTCAGATAAACCATCATAGAATATATCCAGGATGGTCCATTCTGAAAGCATGTCAGAAGGACACTTTTTGGTCAACTGTTTGTATCTTTCCCAAGCTTCATAGAGGGATTCACCTTCTTTCTGTCTGAAGGTTTGAACATCAGCTCTAAGCTTGCTCAGCTTTTGAGGAGGAAAGTACTTGGCTAAGACAGCCGTGACCAGCTTATCCCAAGAGTTCAGGCTGTCTTTGGGTTGAGAATCCAACCATAATCTAGCTCTGTCTCTTACAGCAAAAGGGAAAAGCATGAGCCTGTAGACTTCAGGATCTACTCCATTAGTCTTAACAGTATCACATATCTGCAAGAATTCAGTTAATAACTGAAAGGGATCTTCAGATGGAAGTCCATGAAACTTGCAATTCTACTGCATCAGAGAAACTAATTGAGGTTTCAGCTCAAAGTTGTTTGCTCCAATGGCAGGAATGGAGATGCTTCTTCCATGTAAATTGGAATTAGGTGCAGTGAAGTCACCAAGCATCTTCCTTATATTATTATTATTTTCGGCTGCCATCTCCTTTTCCTGTTCGAAAATTTCTGAAAGGTTATCTCTGGATTGTTGTATTTTAGCTTCTCTTAATTTTTTTCTTCAGAGTCCTTTCAGGTTCTAGATCTGCTTTAACAAGAATGTTCTTGTCCTTGCTCCTGCTCATATGACAAAGAAGATGGCACAGAAAAAATAGTAATAATAATATGGATCCTTTATACCACAGTATAGGGATCCTTGTGTTAGTAGAAGAAAAGAAGGGAAGAAAATCTGAACTCAGAGAGAGAGGGGGTTCAGATTTTTGGAGAGTTGAAGGAAAGATGTTAGTATATCAATAAACAAATAGAAGAAGATGAGAAGGGGAAGTGAATTTTTGAAAACAATTTTTGAAAAAGAGTTAGTGATTTTTGAAAATAGTTTTTGAAAAAGGTTAGTATTTTTTTTCGAAAAATTTTTTAAAATAAAAATAAAAATAATTAGTTAATAAAAAAGAAATTTTTGAAAAAGAGGGAAGATATTTTCGAAAATTAGAGAGAGAGAGAGTTAGTTAGGTAGTTTTGAAAAAGTTAAGAAACAAACAAAAAGTTAGTTAGTTAGTTGAAACAAATTTGAAAAGATAAGAAGTTGGGAAGTTAGAGAAGATATTTTGAAATCAAATTTTGAAAAAGATAAGATAAGAAGATATTTTTGAAAAGATATGATAGAAATTAGTTTTGAAAAAGATTTGATTTTTAAAATCACAATTAATGACTTGATTCACAAGAACTTGGTGCACGAAATTGTGATCTCCAGGCTCGAACAAATCCTGGTAATGGCTCCAAAGCTTAGTGCTCTGATCTTAATTCATAATTGTCACAACTTCGATACAACTAACCAGCAAGTGCACTGGGTCGTCCAAGTAATACCTTACGTGAGTAAGGGTCGAATCCCACGGAGATTGTTGGTATGAAGCAAGCTATGGTCACCTTGTAAATCTCAGTCAGGCAGATATAAAGTGATAATGGTGTTTTCGAATTTAATATAATAAGATAGGGATAGAAATACTTATGTAAATCATTGGTAGGAATTTCAGATAAGCGAATGGAGATGCTTTTCGTTCCTCTGAACCTCTGCTTTCCTGCTATCTTCATCCAATCAGTCTTACTCCTTTCCATGGCTGGCTTTATGTGATACATCACCACTGTCAATGGCTACTTTCGGTCATCTCTCGGGAAAATGATCCAATGCCCTGTCACGGCACGGCTAATCGTCTGGAGGCATCACCCTTGTCAATGGCTTCATCTTATCCTCTCAGTGAATAATATGCTCACGCACCCTGTCACGGCACGGCTATTCATCTGTCGGTTCTCGATCATGCTGGAATAGGATTTACTATCCTTTTGCGTCTGTCACTAACGCCCTGCAATCGCGAGTTAGGAGCTCGTCATAGTCATTCAATCATTGAATCCTACTCGGAATACCACGGACAAGGTTTAGACTTTCCGGATTCTCTTGAATGCCGCCATCATTCTAGCTTACGCCACGAAGATTCTGGTTAGGAGATCTAAGAGATATTCATTCTAGCTTAATTCATGTAGAATAGAAGTGTTTGTCAGGCACGCGTTCATAGGGGAGGAGGATGATGAGCGTCACACATAATCATCACCTTCATCACGTTCTTGGGTGCGAATGGATATCTTAGAAGCGAAATAAGAAGAATTGAATAGAAAACATTAGTACTTTGCATTAATCTTTGAGGAACAGCAGAGCTCCACACCTTAATCTATGGAGTGTAGAAACTCTACCGTTAAAAATACATAAGTGAAAGGTCCAGGCATGGCCGAGAGGCCAGCCCCTCTGATCTAAGAACCAGGCGTCCAAAGATTCCAAATAAAATAGTAAGAGGTCCTATTTATAATAAACTAGCTACTAGGGTTTACATGAGTAAGTATTTGATGTATAAATCCACTTCCGGGGCCCACTTGGTGTGTGTTTGGGCTGAGCTTAAGTGTTGCACGTGCAGAGGCCATTTGTAGAGTTGAACGCCAGTTTTTGTGCCAGTTTGGGCGTTCAACTCTGGTTTTGGATCCTTTTCTGGCGCTGGACGCCAGATTTGGGTAGAAAGCTAGCGTTGAACGCCAGTTTACGTCGTCAATTCTTGGCCAAAGTATGGACTATTATATATTGCTGGAAAGCCCTAGATGTCTACTTTCCAACGCAATTGGAAGCGCGCCATTTCGAGTTCTGTAGCTCCAGAAAATCCACTTTGAGTGTAGGGAGGTCAGAATCCAACAACATCAGCAGTCCTTTTTCAACCTCTGAATCTGATTTCTGCTCAAGTCCCTCAATTTCAGCCAGAAAATACCTGAAATCACAGAAAAACACACAAACTCATAGTAAAGTCCAGAAATGTGAATTTAACACAAAATCTATTAAAAACATCCCTAAAAGTAACTAGATCCTACTAAAAACATACTAAAAACAATGTCAAAAAGCGTATAAATTATCCGCTCATCATCCTCCCCGAAAGAAGAGGCTAAAGCAGTATCCACTGAACTTAGTCCTCAAGAACAAGTTGCTGAACTCAATCAGCAATTTCTTATTATAACAAAACAGTTCGCAGAATTCAAGGAGATGCTCTAGGACACTAAAAATGCTAACCAGAATATGAAAGTGATGAGCGGATAATTTATACGCTTTTTGGCATTATTTTTAGTATGTTTTTAGTAGAATCTAGTTACTTTTAGGGATGTTTTTATTAGTTTTTATGTTAAATTCACATTTCTGGACTTTAGTATGAGTTTGTGTATTTTTCTGTGATTTCAGGTATTTTCTGGCTGAAATTGAGGGACTTGAGCAAAAATCAGATTCAGAGGTTGAAGAAGGACTGCTGATGCTGTTGGATTCTGACCTCCCTGCACTCAAAGTGGATTTTTTGGAGCTACAGAACTCCAAATGGGGCGCTCTCAACGGCGTTGGAAAGTAAACATCCAGGGCTTTTCAGCAATATATAATAGTCCATACTTTGCCCGAGTTTAGACGATGCAAAAGGGCGTTGAATGCCAGTTCTATGCTGCAGTCTGGAGTTAAACGCCAGAAACACATCGCGAACCAGAGTTGAACGCCAAAAACACGTTACAACTTGGCATTCAACTCCAAAAGAAGCCTCTGCACGTGTAAACTTCAAGCTCAGCCCAAGCACATACCAAGTGGGCCCCGAAAGTGGATTTATGCATCAATTACTTACTTCTGTAAACCCTAGTAACTAGTTTAGTATAAATAGGACTTTTTACTATTGTATTAGACATCTTGGGGCGTCTAGTTCTTAGATCATGGGGCTGGCCATTCGGCCATGCCTGAACCTTTCACTTATGTATTTTTCAACGGTAGAGTTTCTGCACTCCATAGATTAAGGTGTGGAGCTCTGCTGTTCCTCATGATTTAATGCAAAATACTACTGTTTTATATTCAATTCAACTTATTCCGCTTCTAAGATATCCATTCGCACGCAAGAACATGATGAATATGATGATTATGTGACGCTCATCATCATTCTCACTTATGAATGCGTGCCTGACAAACACTTCCATTCTACATGCAAACAAGCTAGAATGAGTATCTCTTAGATATCTAATACAGAGGACCGAGTCCGAGATATTAGAATCTTCGTGGTATAAGTTAGAACCCATGGATGGCCATTCCTGAGATCCGGAAAGTCTAAACCTTGTCTGTGGTATTTTGAGTAGGATCTGGGAAGGGATGGCTGTGACGAACTTCAAACTCGCGAGTGCTGGGCGTAGTGACAGATGCAAAAGGAGGGTGAATCCTATTCCAGTATGATCGAGAACCTCCAGATGATTGATGAGCGGATATTTTATACGCTTTTTGGGGTTAATTTCATATAGTTTTTAGTATGTTTTAGTTAGTTTTTTGTTTATTTTCATTAGTTTTTAGGAAAAATTCATATTTCTGGACTTTACTATGAGTTGTGTGTTTTTCTATAATTTCAGGTATTTTTCTGGCTGAAATTGAGGGAGCTGAGAAAAAATCTGATTCAGGCTGAAAAAGGACTGCTGATGCTGTTGGATTCTGACCTCCTTGCACTCAAAGTAGATTATCTGGAGCTACAGAACTCGGATCGGCGTGCTTCCAATTGCGTTGGAAAGTAGACATCCAGGGCTTTCCAGCAATATATAATAGTCCATACTTTTCTCAAGGATAGATGACGTAAACTGGCGTTCAATGCCAGTTCTCTGCCCAATTCTGGCGTCCAGCGCCAGAAAAGGATTAAAAGTTGGAGTTCAACACTAGAAATGGATCCAAACCTGGCGTTGAACGCCCAAAATGGCCTTATGCACGTGAAATGCTTAAATCTCAGCCCCAGCACACACCAAGTGGGCCCCAGAAGTGGATCTCTATACCATCTGCTATAGTTTACTCATTTTCTTTAAACCTAGGCTATTAGTTTAGTATTTAAACAACTTTTAGAGACTTATTTTGCAGCTCATGACATTTTAGATCTAAACTTTGTACTCTTTGACGGCATGAGTCTCTAAACTCCATTGTTGGGGGTGAGGAGCTCTGCTGTGTCTCGATGAATTAATGCAAGTATTTCTGTTTTCTATTCAGACATGCGTGTTCCTATCTAAGATATCCATTCGCACCTAACTGTGGAGAAGGTGATGATCAGTAACACTCATCACCTTCCTCAATCCATGAACGTGTGTCTGACAACCACCTCCGTTCTACATCAGATTGAATGAATATCTCTTAGATTCCTTAATCAGAATCTCCGTGGTATAAGCTAGATTGATGGCGGCATTCATGAGAATCCGGAAAGTCTAAACCTTATCTGTGGTATTCCGAGTAGAATTCAGGGATTGAATGACTGTGACGAGCTTCAAACTCGCGAGTGCTGGGCGTAGTGACAGACGCAAAAGGAGGGTGAATCCTTGATGAATGGATTTTTGATGGTATAGAATTTCACAAATGAATTCTCGTTGCAAGTATAGTTTCTAAACCAATCACTAATCCTTTCATACAAAAAGTTGTTTGTCACTAAAACAAACCCCTAAAATTAATAACCGAAGTATTCAAACCTCGGGTCGTTCTCCCTAGGAATTACAATAAAGTGTCTTGTTATTGGTTATGAGTTATTTTGGGGTTTTGGATAAGAAGCATGAAAAGTAAATGGCAATGAAAATAAACTAACAACTATAAAAGGCTCTTGGCAAGGTATGAAAATTAGAAGTCCTATCCTAGTTATCCTTCTCAATTGTGATGAGAATTGTTCGTTGCTACCACTTAGTTAACCCTTACTAATTAAAGGAAAGTCAAGTGGATGAATTGACTTAAGCCACAAGTCCTAGCCAACTCCCAAGGAAAGACTAGCTTTAGTGCACTCCAAACCAATTAGCAATCTCTCCAATTATCAATCAACAAAGGGATTAGATAACTCAAGTGTCACTAATTACTCTACCTAGGCCAAGAGGAACAAAATCTACACTATATCTAGAAGAGGCATTTCAACAAACACATAGAGTGCAATAGAAGTAAATATCATTAATTGCAAGAATTAAAGAAATCTACAACTACAAAGGCAAGAGATCAACAATAGAAAAGCAAAGAAGAACAATTATTATGAATTACCTCTTATTGAATTGGAAGAATGTATAAGGAACAATACTAGATCTACAACAAAATATAAGAACAACATAAAGGAAATTACAACAAAAGAATAGAAGAAGATTGAATGTAGCAACAAAGAATTGAGAGATAGAAGTGGAAGAAAGCAAAGATTAAAACCTAGATCTAAGAACTAAACCTAATCCTAATCCTAATTCTAGAGAGAAGTGAGAGCTTCTCTCTCTAGAAACTACTTCTAAACTAATCCTAATGAGTCAAAATGAACTAATGTCCCTTTGCTCTTCAATCCTTGGCTTTAAATAGCATCTTTGGCGCCAAAGTTGGTTGGGATTGGGCCCCACAACCCTTGAGAATTCATTGGCCACGTTTTCTTTAAAAAATCATAAACCAACACCGACGCGTACGCGCACATCACGCGTACGCGTCCATGGGGTAATTCGCAAGGTGCGCAAGCGCCAGGTGCGCGCGCGCGTCCATGGGCGAGTTCAACTTGTTTGACTTTCCATGATTTCTTCATTTTGCATGCTTTCCTCTTCACTCCTTTGATCCATTCCTAGCCTTTTCAATCTGAAATCACTAACAAATATATCAAGGCATCTTATGGAATCAAAGGTGAATGAAAACCATCAAATTAAGGGTCTGAAAGCATGTTTTCACATCTAGGTACAAATAAGGAGACAATCATAAAACCATACTATTTCATTGAATACATGTGGGTAAAAGGTGATAAAATCCCTTAAAATCAATACAAGATAAACCGTCAAAATAGGGTTTGTCAATCCTATTCCAGCATGATCAGGAACCTCAGATGATTAGCCGTGCTCTGACAGAGCATTTGGACCATTTTCACAAGAGGAGGGGATGTAACCATTGACAACGGTGATGCCCCAACACACAGCTTGGCATAGAAGGACGTGCGTGCGTGAATCAGAGAACAGAGGAAAGCAGAGATTCAAAAGACAAAGAATCTCCAAAACTCCAACATATTCTCCATTACTACATAATAAGTAACTTTTAACCCATGCTCTTTTGTTTATTCGCAATTCAACTGATAAATATAATTGACTTCCTGACTAAGAATTGCAAAATAATCATAGATTGCTTCAAACCAACAATCTCCGTGGGATTTGACCCTTACTCACGTAAGGTATTACTTGGACGACCCAGTGCACTTGCTGGTTAGTGGCACGAGTTGTGAAAAGTGTGATTCACAATTCGTGCACCAAGTTTTTGGCGCCGTTGCCGGGGATTGTTCGTGTTTGGACAACTAACGGTTTATTTTGTTGCTTAGATTAGGAAAAATTTCTTTTTTTTGTTTAGAGTCTCTTATTATTGTCGTGTTAAAATTTTAGAATCCTTATTTTCTTTTTAAAATATTTTTCAAAAATAATTTCTCTATTAAATCATGTGCCAAACTTTAAGTTTGGTGTTTTCTTGTTGATTTTTCTGTGTTTTTCAAAAATTTTAGTTTGGTTTTCTAAAAATTTTAAGTTTGGTGTTCTTCCTTCATGTTCTTATGTTCTTGTGAGTCTTCAAAGTGTTCGTGAGTTTTTCTTGTGTCTTGATCTTAAAATTTTTAAGTTTGGTGTTCCTTGGTGTTTTTCCTCCAAAAATTTTCGAAAACAAGGAGCATTAGATCTAAAAATTTTAAATCTTGTGCTATCTTATTGTTTTTCTCTCTCTTCTTAAAATTCAAAAATATCTTTTCTCTCTATTTTAAAGCATCTTTTTTGAAATCTATTTCTAAAATTTAGATTTTTATTTCAAAATTTAAAACCTTTTTCAAAAATCATCATATCCTTTTCAAAATCTCCTAACCACTTTCTCTCTCTCACTTTTTCGAAAATCTCTCACTCATTTTTATTTATTTTATTTTGATTTATTTTGATTTCAAAATAAATAAATAAATAAATAAATAAATAAATAAAAATAATTTTTATATCATCTCCCTTTCTCCATCATGGACCTAAGCGGAAATGAACAGTCCAGGAGGACTCTGGGGTCATATTCTAACCTCTCTACTGCTTCATATGGGAGTAGCATCTGCATACCCTCCATTGGAGTCAGTAGCTTTGAGTTGAATCCTCAGCTCATTATCATGGTGCAGCAAAATTGCCAGTATTCCGGTCTTCCACAGGAAGAACCTACAGAGTTTCTGGCCCATTTTCTACAGATTGTTGACACAGTACATGATAAAGAAATATATCAGGATGTCTACAGACTATTACTGTTTCCATTTGCTGTAAAAGATCAAGCTAAGAGGTGGTTGAATAACCAACCTAAGGCCAGCATAAGGACATGGAAACAGTTGACAGAAAAATTTCTGAATCAATACTTTCTCCCAAAACGGATGACACAGCTAAGGCTGGACATCCAAGGCTTTAAACAAGGAGATAGTGAATCTCTTTATGATGCCTGGGAGAGATACAGAGAGATGCTACGAAAATTCCATTCTGAAATGTTTTCAGAGTGGGTTCAGTTAGACATCTTCTATTATGGGCTCGCAGAAGGAGCTCAGATGTCTCTAGATTACTCAGCTGGTGGATCTATCCACATGAGAAAGACAATTGAAGAGGCTCAAGAGCTCATTGATACAGTTGCCAGGAATCAGCATCTGTACCTAAGCAGTGACCCTTCCATGAAAGAAGAGGTTAAAACAGCAACTGCTGAACTCAGTCCTGTAAAACAAGCTGCTGAATTCAATCAGCAATTGGACTTTCTAACAAGGCAGCTAGCCAAATTTAAAGATAGGCTGCAAGAGACAAGAATGGCAAATATACATATGGAAGAACAGTTTAGGCAAACAAAGCAACAGCTATCAAGACAAATAACAGAAGAATGCCAAGCAGTTCAATTAAGAAGTGGGAAAACATTAAATAACCTACCTCAAGGCAGCAAAAAGCCAAGAAATGAGCAAACCACCCAAGATTCACCTGAGGATAGTAAGAGCCCAGGGAAAAATAATTCTGGCGCTAAAACGCCAGAAAATTGGTGTAAGGCTAGCGCTGAACGCCCATACCATGGCCAAAACTGGCGTTCAACGCCAGAAACAAAGCAGGATTGGCGATCAACGCCAGAAATGGGCAAGGATCTGGCGTTGAACGCCCAAAATGGGCAAGATCTGGCGCTGAACTTCCAAAATGGGCACAGTTCTGGCGTTCAAACGCCAGGAACAGACAAGGAGTTGGCATCCAACGTCACTCCAGTTTCTAACCCTGGCACTCAATTGCCAGTGAGGGATCAGACACACAGAAATGCTGATAACAACCCCTCTAAAAAGGCTTCTTCAACCACTTCTGTAGGCAATAAACCTGCAGCAACTAGGGTTGAGGAATATAAAGCCAAGATACCTTATCCTCAAAAACTCCGGAAAGAGGAGCAGGATAAACAATTTGCTCACTTTGCAGATTACCTCAGGACTCTTGAAATAAAGATTCCATTTGCAGAAGCACTTGAGCAAATACCTTCTTATGCCAAGTTCATGAAAGAGATCTTGAGTCATAAAAAGGATTGGAGAGAAACAGAAAGAGTTCTCCTCACTGAAGAATGCAGTGCAGTCATTCTGAAGAGCTTTCTTGAAAAGCTTAAAGACCCTGGGAGTTTTCTGATACCATGCATATTAGAAGGTCAATGCACCAAGACAGCTTTATGCGATCTTGGGGCAAGCATCAACCTAATACCTGCATCCACTATCAGAAAGCTTGGCTTAACTGAAGAAGTTAAACCAACCAGGATATGTCTCCAACTTGCTGATGGCTCCACTAAATACCCATCAGGCGTGATTGAAGACATGATTGTCAGAGTTGGGCCATTCGCCTTTCCCACTGACTTCGTTGTGCTGGAAATGGAGGAGCACAAGAGTGCTACTATCATTCTAGGAAGACCCTTCCTAGCAACTGGACGATCCCTCATTGACGTCCAACAGGGGGAAATAACCCTGAGAGTCAATGATGATGAGTTTAAGTTGAACGCTGTCAAAGCCATGCAGCATCCAGACACAGCAACAGACTGCATGAAAGTTGATCTTATTGACTCTTTGGTAGAAGAGATCAACATGGCTGAGAGTCTCGAATCAGAGTTGGAAAACATCCTTAAAGATGTTTAGCCTGATTTAGAGGATTCAGAGGACATGAAAGAGCCTCTGAACATTCTTCTGGAAGAAGAAAAACCTCCTAAACCCGAGCTCAAGCCATTACCACCATCCTTGAAATATACATTTCTGGGAGAAGGTGACACTTTTCCAGTGATCATAAGCTCTGCCTTAAATTCACAGGAAGAGGAAGCACTTATTCAAGTGCTAAAGACACACAAGACAGCTCTTGGGTGGTCCATAGGTGACCTTAAGGGCATAAGCCCAGCTAGATGCATGCAAATTATTAGAGGATAATGCTAAACCAGTGGTTCAACCACAGAGACGGCTAAATCCAGCCATGAAGGAAGTGGTGCAGAAAGAGGTCACCAAATTACTAGAGGCTGGGATTATTTATCCTATTTCTGATAGCCCCTGGGTGAGTCCTGTCCAAGTCGTCCCAAAAAAGGGAGGCATGACAGTGATTCATAATGAAAAAAATGAACTGGTTCCTACAAGAACAGTTACAGGGTGGCGCATGTGTATTGACTACAGAAGGCTCAATACAGCCACCAGAAAGGATCATTTTCCTTTACCATTCATAGACCAGATGCTAGAAAGACTAGCAGGTCATGATTATTACTACTTTTTGGATGGCTACTCAGGCTATAACCAGATTGCAGTAGATCTCCAGGATCAAGAGAAAATAGCATTCACATGTACATCTGGAGTGTTTGCTTATAGAAGGATGCCATTTAGGCTATGTAATGCGCCTGCAACCTTCCAGAGATGCATGCTCTCTATTTTCTCTGATATGGTGGAAAAATTTCTGGAAGTCTTCATGGATGACTTCTCAGTATATGGAGACTCATTCAGCTCCTGTCTTGATCACCTGAAACTTGTTCTGAAAAGATGCCAAGAGACCAACCTAGTTTTAAACTGGGAAAAATGTCACTTCATGGTGACTGAGGGGATTGTCCTTGGGCATAAAATCTCAAACAAGGGAATAGAGGTGGATCAAGTAAAAATAGAGGTAATTGAAAAATTACCACCACCTGCCAATGTTAAGGCAATCAGAAGCTTTCTGGGGCATGCAGGATTCTATAGGAGGTTTATAAAGGATTTTTCAAAAATCGCAAAACCTCTAAGAAATCTGCTAGCTGCTGACACGCCATTTGTGTTTGACACAGAGTGCCTGCAGGCGTTTGAAACGCTGAAAGCTAAGCTGGTCACAGCACCAGTCATTTCTGCACCAGACTGGACATTACCATTTGAGCTAATGTGTGATGCCAGTGATCATGCCATTGGTGCAGTGTTGGGACAGAGGCATGATAAGTTTCTGCACGTCATTTATTACGCCAGTCGCGTTCTAAATGATGCCCAGAAAAATTACACAACCACAGAAAAAGAATTACTTGCAGTGGTTTACGCCATTGACAAGTTCAGATCATACTTAGTAGGATCAAAAGTGATTGTGTATACTGATCATGCTACTCTTAAATATCTACTCACAAAGCAGGATTTAAAACCCAGGCTCATCAGATGGGTGTTGCTTCTGCAAGAGTTTGATATAGAAATAAGAGACAGAAAAGGGACAGAGAACCAAGTGGCTGATCATCTATCCCGGATAGAGCCAGTAGAAGGGACGCCCCTCCCCTCTCTTGAGATCTCTGAGACTTTTCCAGATGAGCATTTATTTGCCATTCAGTAAACACCATGGTTTGCCGATATTGCAAACTATAAAGCTGCAAGGTTCATACCCAAGGAGTACAACAGGATACAAAAGAAAAAATTAATTACTGATGCAAAGTACTACTTGTGGGATGAACCTTATCTCTTTAAGAGATGTGCAGACGGAATAATCCGTAGGTGTGTGCCTAGAGAGGAAGCACAGAGGATCCTGTGGCATTGCCACAGATCTCAATATGGAGGCCATTTCGGAGGTGAGCGAACAGCCACCAAGGTCCTCCAAAGTGGCTTCTATTGGCCCACACTCTATAAAGATTCCCGAGAGTTTGTACGTAACTGTGACAGTTGCCAAAGAGCTGGTAATCTGCCTCATGGTTACGCCATGCCTCAACAAGGAATCTTGGAAATTGAGTTGTTTGACTTATGGGGAATTGACTTCATGGGACCTTTCCCACCATCATACTCAAACACTTATATTCTGGTAGCAGTTGACTATGTATCAAAATGGGTTGAGGCTATTGCCACACCCACCAATGATACTAAAACAGTGCTGAAGTTCCTCCAGAAACATATCTTTAGCAGGTTTGGTGTCCCTAGAGTACTTATCAGTGATGGGGGCACTCACTTCTGCAATAAACAGCTTTACTCTGCAATGGTTCGGTATGGAATTCGCCATAAGGTGGCTACTCCATATCATCCACAAACTAATGGGCAAGCTGAAGTCTCTAACAGAGAATTAAAGAGAATCCTAGAACGGACAGTAAGTACCCGTAGAAAGGATTGGGCACGGAGCCTGGATGATGCTCTGTGGGCTTACAGAACAGCATTCAAGACCCCTATAGGGACCTCTCCATACCAATTGGGACCTCTCCATACCAACTGGAATATCGGACCATGGTTAGAGGAAAGATTATTTATACCATCCCTGATAAGATCAGAGAGATCTTAAAGCTACCTCAGCTGAAAGACGATCCAGACTCCTTCAACAGGAAAATGATGAGAACAGACAAGGGCCTGGATAAGATTCTAGAGGACATATGTATCCCTGGAGCCAGGTGGACCACCAACACAAAGGGTGTCCCAAATCAACTCAAGAGAGAAGATCTCAACCCAGTCGCCAGAGGATGGCTGGACTTCATTGGGCATTCTCTGTTGCCTACTAGCAACCGTTCTGAAGTCACAGTTAAAAGAACAGTGATGATCCATTGCATCATGATGGGAAAGGAAGTGGAGGTTCATCAGCTGATCTCAGCTGAATTCTACAAAATTGCTAACAAAAATTCTAAAGAGGCCAGGTTGGCTTATCCAAGCGTGATTTCTCTGCTCTGCAAGGACGCCGGAGTAAGAATGGGAATAACTGAGTATATCTCAGTTGAGAAACCAATCACCAAAGCATCAATGGAAAAACAACAAGTGCAGGAGGATCCCACCAAGAAGAAAACACAGGAATTTCTCCCAGAAATCCCTCAATCTGAATACTGGGAGTATCTTGAGACGTCTGTCACCAAGATCCGGGAGGCTATGGAGCAAATAAAAAAAGAACAGAAGGAACACAGTCAAATGCTGACCTATATGTTTAAAGAACAAGAGGAGCAAGGGCGTGACTTAAGGGAATTGAAGCGCCAGAAGTTATCTCTTGAAGAATCAAGCACCCCACGGATCAGAGGAACACCTATTTCCCAGAACAAAGGTTGTTAAATTCCAATTTCTGCTTTAACTCTGTGATAGTGTCATTAGAGAAGTACACCTTAGGAGTCATATAGTAGTAATTAATATCTATTTTGATTTTATCTCCAATTAAGCCATAGTTTATTTTTCTCATCATCAGCAAACATGAATAAAATAGTAGATCTTTTGAATAAGAGGCAATAAAATTTTGAGTTTTAATAAGAGAAATTCTAATTAGTCACATGTGGTGGCAATACTTTCTGTCTTCTGAATGAATGCTTGAACAGTGGATATGTCTTTTGAATTTGTTGTTTAAAACTGTTAAATATGTTGGCTCTTGAAAGAATGGTGAACATGAAACATGTTATTAATAATCTGAAAAATCATAAAAATGATTCTTGAAGCAAGAAAAAGCAGCAAAAAAAAAAAGAGAGAAAAGCAGAAAAAGCCAATAGCCCTTAAAATCAAAAGGCAAGGGTAATAAAAAGGATCCTAAGGCTTTGAGCATTAGTGGATAGGAGGGCCTAAGGGAATAAAATCCTGGCCTAAGCGGCTAAATCAAGCTGTCCCTAACCATGTACTTGTGGCGTGAAGGTGTCAAGTGAAAACTTGAGACTGAGCGGTTAAAGTCAAGGTCCAAAGCAGAAGGAAGAGTGTGCTTAAGAACTCTGGACACCTCTAATTGGGGACTTTAGCAAAGCTGAGTCACAATCCAAAGGGTTCACCCAATTATGTGTCTGTGGCATTTATGTATCCGGTGGTAATACTGGAAAACAAAGTGCTTAGGGCCACGGCCAAGACTCATGAAATAGCTGTGTTCAAGAATCATCATACTGAAATAGGAGAATCAATAACACTATCTGAATTCTAAGTTCTTATAGATGCCAATCACTCTGAGCTTCAATGGATAAAGTGAGATGCCAAAACTGTTCGGAAGCAAAAAGCTGCTAGTCCCGCTCATCTAATTAGAATCTGAGCTTCACAAAAAAAAAAAAAAACTCTGAGATATTATTGCGTCTCAACCTATTAGTCTTCTATTTTATTTGTCTAATTTCTTGAGGACAAGCAACAATTTAAGTTTGGTGTTGTGATGAGCGGATATTTTATACGCTTTTTGGGGTTAATTTCATATAGTTTTTAGTATGTTTTAGTTAGTTTTTAGTTTATTTTCATTAGTTTTTAGGAAAAATTCATATTTCTGGACTTTACTATGAGTTGTGTGTTTTTTTGTAATTTCAGGTATTTTTCTGGCTGAAATTGAGGGAGCTGAGCAAAAATCTGATTCAGGCTGAAAAAGGACTGCTGATGCTATTGGATTCTGACCTCCCTGCACTCAAAGTGGATTTTCTGGAGCTACAGAACTCGAAATGGCGTGCTTCCAATTGCGTTGGAAAGTAGACATCCAGGGCTTTCCAGCAATATATAATAGTCCATACTTTTCTCAAGGATAGACGACGTAAACTGGCATTCAACGCCAGTTCTCTGCCCAATGCTAGTGTCCAGCGCCAGAAAAGGATTAAAAGTTGGAGTTCAACGCCAGAAATGGATCCAAACCTGGCGTTGAACGCCCAAAATGGCCTTATGCACGTGAATTGCTTAAATCTCATCCTCAGCACACACCAAGTGGGCCCCAAAAGTGGATCTCTATACCATCTGCTATAGTTTACTCATTTTCTTTAAACCTAGGCTATTAGTTTAGTATTTAAACAACTTTTAGAGACTTATTTTGCAGCTCATGACATTTTAGATCTAAACTTTGTACTCTTTGACGGCATGAGTCTCTAAACTCCATTGTTAGGGGTGAGGAGCTCTGCTGTGTCTCGATGAATTAATGCAAGTATTTCTGTTTTCTATTCAAACATGCGTGTTCCTATCTAAGATATCCATTCGCGCCTAACTGTGGAGAAGGTGATGATCAGTGACACTCATCACCTTCCTCAATCCATGAACGTGTGTCTGACAACCACCTCCGTTCTGCATCAGATTGAATGAATATCTCTTAGATTCCTTAATCAGAATCTCTGTGGTATAAGCTAGATTGATGGCGGCATTCATGAGAATCCGGAAAGTCTAAACCTTGTCTGTGGTATTCCGAGTAGGATTCAGGGATTGAATGACTGTGACGAGCTTCAAACTCGCGAGTGCTGGGCGTAGTGACAGACGCAAAAGGAGGGTGAATCCTATTCCAGCATGATCGGGAACCTCAGATGATTAGCCGTGCTGTGATAGAGCATTTGGACCATTTTCACAAGAGGAGGGGATGTAACCATTGACAACGGTGATGCCCCAACACACAGCTTGCCATAGAAGGACGTGCGTGCGTGAATCAGAGAAAAGAGGAAAGTAGAGATTCAGAAAACAAAGCATCTCCAAAACTCCAACATATTCTCCATTACTGCATAATAAGTAACTTTTAACCCATGCTCTTTTGTTCATTCGCAATTCAACTGATAAATATAATTGACTTCCTGACTAAGAATTGTAAAATAATCATAGATTGCTTCAAACTAACAATCTCCGTGGGATTCGACCCTTACTCACGTAAGGTATTACTTGGACGATCCAGTGCACTTGCTGGTTAGTGGTACGAGTTGTGAAAAGTGTGATTCACAATTCGTGCACCAATGATTAGCCGTGCCGTGACAGAGCATTTGGACCTTTTTCACAGAGAGGATGGGATGTAGCCATTGACAACGGTGATGCCCTATATAAAGCTTTCCATGGAAAGGAGTAGGACTGGTTGGATGAAGACAGCAGGAAAGCAGAGGTTCAGAGGAACGAAAGCATCTCTATACGCTTATCTGAAATTCTCACCAATGAACTACATAAGTATTTCTATCTTTATTTTCTGTTTATTTATTATTATTATTATTCGAAAACTCCATAACCATTTGATATCCGCCTGACTGAGATTTACAAGATGACCATAGCTTGTTTCATACCAACAATCTCTGTGGGATCGACCCTTACTCATGTAAGGTTTTATTACTTGGACGACCCAGTGCACTTGCTGGTTAGTTGTATCGAAGTTGTGACAAATTATGAATTAAGATTAGAGCACCAAGTTTTTGGAGCCATTACCAGGAATCACAATTTCGTGCACCAAGTTTTTGGCGCCGTTGCCGTGGATTGTTCGAGTTTGGACAACTGACGGTTCATCTTGTTGCTCAGATTAGGTAATTTTCTTTTTGTTTTATTTTCAAAAAAAAAATTGTTTTCAAAAATCTTTCAAAAAAAATTTCTTTTCCTTTTGTTTTCGAAAATTATTCTAAAATTTTAAGAATGAATTCTAAAGTTTCAAAATAGTATGCTGAAGTTTGGCTGGCCATCAAGCTTTAGACTAACCTGGTATGATTCCTGGAATCTTGATTGAGGACTGTGAATTCATTGCTTCTTTTTCCCTATATGTTTTCAAAAATTTTTTTTTTTAAAAATCATAAAAATAAAAAATATTCTTGTATTTCTTGTTTGAGTCTTGAGTCAATTTTAAGTTTAGTGTCAATTGCATGTTTTAAATTTTGCATAAAAATTTTTGAAAAATTCATGAATTCATAGTGTTCTTCATGATCTTCAAGTTGTTCTTGGTTAGTCTTCTTGTTTGATCTTCATATCTTCTTGTTTTGTGTCTTTTCTTGTTTTTCATATGCATTTTTAACTTGTTAGTGTCTAATTATTGAAAATCTCTAAGTTTGGTGTCTTGCATGTTTTTCTTTCATTAAAAATTTTCAAAAATAAGTCTTGATGTTCATCTTGATCTTCAAAGTGTTCTTGGTGTTCATCTTGATATTCATAGTGTTCTTGCATGCATTCATTGTTTTGATCTAAAAATTCTCATGCATTGAGTCTTTTTCATGTTTTTCTCTTTCTTCATTAAAAATTCAAAAATAAAAAAAAATATCTTTCCCTTTTTCACTCATAAATTTTCGAAAATTTGAGTTGACTTTTTCAAAACTTTTTAAAATTTAGTTGTTTCTTATGAGTCAAATCAAATTTTCAATTTAAAAATCTTATCTGTTCAAAATCTTTTTCAAAAATCAAATCTTTTTCATTTTTTCTTATTCATTTTCGAAAATTTTAAAAATATTTTTCAAAAATCTTTTTTTTATTTTATCTCATAATTTTCGAAAATATTATCAACAATTAATGTTTTGATTCAAAAATTTCAAGTTTGTTACTTACTTGTTAAGAAAGATTCAAACTTTAAGTTCTAGAATCATATCTTGTGATTTCTTGTGAATCAAGTCATTAATTGTGATTTTAAAAATCAAATCTTTTTCAAAACTAATTTCAATCATATCTTTTCAAAAATATCTTTTTATCTTATCTTTTTCAAATATCTTTTCTTACTTCTTATCTTTTAAAAATTGATTTTCAAAATTTGTTTCAACTAACTAATTAACTTTTTGTTTGTTTCTTATCTCTTTCAAAACTACCTAACTAACTATCCCTCTCTAATTTTCAAAAATATCTCCCTCTTTTTCAAAAAAAATTATTTTTAGTTAATTAATTGTTTAAATTTTAATTTTAATTTTAATTCTCCTTTAATTTTCGAAAATCATCAACTTCTTTTCAAAAATTAATTTTCAAAATTTTCTCTCTCTCATCTCCTTCTATTTATTTATTCATCTACTAACACTTCTCCTCACCTCATATCTCTACTCCTATCCTCACCCTTGTATTTGGATTATCCATTCTTCTTCACTCTTATTCCCTTTCTTCTTCTACTCACACAAAGGAACCTCTCTCTACTGAGGCAAAGAGGATCCCTATTATTATTTTCTGTTCCATTCTTTTTCATATGAGCAGGAGCAAGGACAAGAACATTCTTGTTGAAGCAGACCCTGAACCTGAAAGGACTCTAAAGAGGAAACTAAGAGAAGCTAAATTACAACAATCCAGAGACAACCTTACAGAAATTTTTGAAAAAGAAGAGGAGATGGCAGCCGAAAATAATAATAATACAAGGAAGATGCTTGGTGACTTTACTGCACCAAATTCCAATTCATATGGAAGAAGCATCTCCATCTCTACCATTGGAGCAAACAATTTCGAGCTTAAACCTCAATTAGTTTCTCTGATGCAACAAAACTGCAAGTTTCATGGACTTCCATCTAAAGATCCCTTTTAGTTCTTAACTGAATTCTTGCAGATCTGTGATACTGTTAAGACTAATGGAGTAGATCTTGAAGTCTACAGGCTCATGCTTTTCCCTTTTGCTGTGAGAGACAAAGCTAGAATATGGTTGGATTCTCAACCTAAAGATAGCCTGAACTCTTGGGATAAGCTGGTCACAGCTTTCTTAGCCAAGTTCTTTCCTCTTCAGAAGCTGAGTAAGCTTAGAGTGGATGTTCAAACCTTCAGACAGAAAGAAGGTGAATCCCTCTATGAAGCTTGGGAGAGATATAAGCAACTGACCAAAAAGTGTCCCTCTGACATGCTTTCAGAATGGACCATCCTGGATATATTCTATGATGGTCTGTCTGAATTAGCTAAGATGTCATTGGATACTTCTGCAGGTGGATCCATTCACCTAAAGAAAATGCCTGCAGAAGCTCAAGAACTTATTGACATGGTTGCTAACAACCAGTTTATGTACACTTCTGAGAGGAATTCTATGAGTAATGGGACGCCTCAAAAGAAGGGAGTTCTTGAAATTGATACTCTGAATGCCATATTGGCTCAGAATAAAATATTAACTCAGCAAGTCAATATGATTTCTCAGAGTCTGAATGGAATGCAAGCTGCATCCAACAGTACTCAAGAGGCATCTTCTGAAGAAGAAGCTTATGATCCTGAAAACCCTGCAATAGCAGAGGTGAATTACATGGGTGAACCCTATGGAAACACTTATAATCCCTCATGGAGAAATCACCTAAATCTCTCATGGAAGGATCAACAAAAGCCTCAACAAGGCTTTAATAATGGTGAAAGAAACAGGTTTAGCAATAGCAAGCCTTTTCCATCATCCACTCAGCAACAGACAGAGAACTCTGAACAAAATACCTCTAATTTAGCAAACTTAGTCTCTGATCTATCTAAGGCCACTTTGAGTTTCATGAATAAAACAAGGTCCTCCATTAGAAATTTGGAGGCACAAGTGGGCCAGCTGAGTAAGAAGATCACTGAAACCCCTCCTAGTGCTCTCCCAAGCAATACAGAAGAAAATCCAAAAGGAGAGTACAAGGCCATTGAATTGACCATCATGGCCGAACCCACAATAGAGGAGGAGGACGTGAATCCCAGTGAGGAGGACCTCCTGGGACATCCAGTGATCAATAAGGAGTTTCCCTCTGAGGAACCAAAGGAATCTGAGACTCATCTAGAGACCATAGAGATTCCATTGAACCTCCTTATGCCATTCATGAGCTCTGATGAGTATTCCTCTTCTGAAGAGAATGAGGATGTTACTGAAGAGCAAGTTGCCAAGTTTCTTGGTGCAATCATGAAGCTGAATGCCAATTTATTTGGTAATGAGACCTGGGGAGATGAACCTCCCCTGTTCACCAATGAACTAAATGCATTGGATCAACTGAGATTGCCTCAGAAAAAATAGGATCCTGGAAAGTTCCTAATACCTTGTACCATAGGCACCATAACCTTTGAGAAGGCTCTATGTGACCTTGGGTCAGGAATAAACCTCATGCCATTCTCTGTAATGGAGAAACTGGGAATCTTTGAGGTACAATCTGCTAGAATCTTATTAGAGATGGCAGACAATTCAAGAAAAGAGGCTTATGGTCAGGTAGAAGACGTGTTAGTAAAGGTTGAAGGCCTTTACATCCCTGCTGATTTCATAATCCTAGACACTGGGAAGGAAGAGGATGAATCCATCATCCTTTGAAGACCCTTCCTAGCCACAGCAAGAGCTGTGATTGATGTGGACAGAGGAGAATTGATCCTTCAACTAAATGAGGACAACCTTGTGTTTAAAACTCAAGGATCTATCTCTGTAACCATGGAGAAGAAGCATGAAAAGCTTCTTTCACTGCAGAGTCAACCAGAGCCCCTATAGTCAAACTCTAAGTTTGGTGTTGAGAGGCCACAACCAAACTCTAAGTTTGGTGTTGAACTCCCATATCCAAACTCTATGTTTGGTGTTGGAAAGTCTCAACAATGCTCTGAACATCTGTAAGGCTCCATGAGAGCTCACTGTCAAGCTATTAACATTAAAGAAGCGCTTGTTGGGAGGCAACCCAATTTTTATTTATCTAATTTTATTTTCATTCTTATTGTTCTTTCATGTTTTATTAGGTTAATGATCATGTGGAGTCACAATATAAATAGAAAAATTAAAAACAGAATCAAAAATAGCAGAAGAAAAATCACACCCTGGAGGAAGGGCTTACTAGCGTTTAAACGCCAGTAAGGAGCATCTGGCTGGCGTTCAACGCCAGAACAGAGCATGGATCTGGCGTTGAACGCCAGAAACAAGTAGCATCCTGGCGTTCAGACACCAGGAATGCACACTGAGGAAAGCTGGCGCTGAACGCCAGAAACAAGCATAGAACTGGCGTTCAACGCCAGAAACATGCTGCATCTGGGCATTGAACGCCCAGAACAAGCATCAATTCGGTGTTTAAATGCCAGAATTGCATGAAAAGGCATTTCACATGCCTCAATGGTGCAGGGATGTAAATCCTTGACACCTCAGGATCTGTGGACCCCACAGGACCATCTCAGCATCTGTGGACCCCACAGGATCCCCACCTACCTCCACTCATACGCTTATCTGAAAATTCTCACCAATGAACTACATAAGTATTTCTATCTTTATTTTCTGTTTATTTATTATTATTATTCGAAAACTCCATAACCATTTGATATCCGCCTGACTGAGATTTACAAGATGACCATAGCTTGCTTCATACCAACAATCTTCGTGGGATCGACCCTTACTCATGTAAGGTTTTATTACTTGGATGACCCAGTGCACTTGCTGATTAGTTGTATCGAAGTTGTGACAAATTATGAATTAAGATTAGAGCACCAAGTTTTTGGAGCCATTACCAGGGATCACAATTTCGTGCACCAGAAAGCACAATTGGATCAAGCAAGACAGCAGCTATCTAAACAGATAACAGAAGAATACCAAGCTATTCAATTAAGGAGTGGAAAGACATTGAATAATTCAGCTCAAGGTAGCAGAAAGCCAAGAAAGGAACAACTGACAGAGGATGACCAAACCACTGCTTAAAATCCCTCTGAGGACATTAAAAGCCCAGAGAGGAATACTTCTGGCGTTCAAACGCCAGAGAAGGGTGAAAAATTGGCGTCAAATGCCCAGTGGATGCCCACTACTGGTGTTCAAACGCCAGAAAGGGGTGAAAAACTAGCGTTAAACGCCGATTCCATGCCCAATTCTGGCGTTCAAACGCCAGAAAAGGGTGAAAAATTGGCGTTAAACGCCCATCCAACCCCTAATCCTGGCGTTCAAATGACAATGAGGGATCAGACACCTGCAAGTGCTGATTGTAACCCTCCTAAGAAGGCTTCTCTAACCACCTCTGTAGGAAATAAACCTGCAGCAACTAAGGTTGAGGAATACAAAGCCAAGATGCCTTATCCTCAAAAACTCCGCCAAGTGGAACAGGATAAACAATTTGTCCGCTTTGCAGACTATCTTAGGACTCTTGAAATAAAGATCCCATTTGCAGAGGCACTTGAGCAAATACCCTCTTATGCTAAGTTCATGAAAGAGATCTAAAGTCATAAGAAGGATTGGAGAGAAACTGAAAAAGTTTTTCTCACCGAAGAATACAGTGCAGTCATTCTGAAAAGCTTATCAGAGAAGCTTAAAGATCCCAGAAGCTTTATGATACCATGCACATTAGAGGGTGCTTGTACCAAGACAGCTCTATGTGACCTTGAAGCAAGTATCAACCTAATACCTACATCCACTATCAGAAAGCTTGGCTTGACTGAAGAAGTCAAACCAACCCGAATATACCTCTAACTTGCTGATGGCTCCATTAAATATCCATTAGGCATAATTGAGGACATGATGGTCAAGGTTGGGCCATTTGCTTTTCCCACTGACTTTGTAGTGTTGGAAATGGAGGAGCACAAGAGTGCAACTCTCATATTAGGAAGACCCTTCCTAGCAACTGGACAAACTCTCATTGATGTACAAAAAGGGGAAGTGACCCTGAGAGTCAATGAGGATGAGTTCGAGTTAAATGCTGTCAAAGCTATGTAGCATCCAGACACATCAAATGACTGCATGAGCGTTGATATTATTGACTCCTTAGTGGAAGAGATCAATATGACTGAGAGTCTCGAATCAGAGCTAGAGGACATCTTTAAAGATGTTCAGCCTAATCTGGAGGAACTAGAGGAAACAGAAAAGCCTCTAAAAACTCTTCAGAAAGAGGATAAGCCTCCTAAACCCGAGCTCAAACCACTACCACCATCCCTGAAATATGCATTTCTGGGAGAGGATGACACTTTTCCTGTGATCATAAGCTTTGCCTTAGAGCCACAGGAAGAGAAAGCAGTACTTTAAGTGCTAAGGACACACAAGACAGCTCTTGGGTGGTCCATAAGTGACCTTAAGGGCATCAGTCCCACCAGATGCATGCACAAGATCCTATTGGAGGATGATGCTAAGCCAGTGTTTCAACCACAAAGGCGGTTAAATCCGGCCATGAAGGAAGTGGTGCAGAAAGAGGTTACTAAATTACTAGAGGCTAGGATTATTTATCCTATTTCTGATAGCTCCTGGGTGAGCCCTGTCCAAGTCATCCCAAAGAAGGGAGGTATGACAATGATTCATAATGAAAAAAATGAACTGGTTCCTACAAGAACAGTTACAGGATGGCGTATGTGTATTGACTACAGAAGGCTCAATACAGCCACCAGAAAGGATCATTTTCCTTTACCATTCATAGACCAGATGCTAGAGAGACTAGCAGGTCATGACTATTACTGCTTTTTGGACGGCTATTCAGGTTATAACTAAATTGCAGTAGATCATCAAGATCAAGAGAAAACAGCATTCACATGTCCATTTGGAGTATTCGTATACAGAAGGATGCCTTTTGGTCTGTGCAATGCACCTGCAACCTTTTAGAGATGCATGCTCTCTATTTTTTCTGATATGGTAGAAAAATTTCTGGAAGTCTTCATGGATGACTTCTCAGTATTTGGAGACTCATTTAGCTCCTGTCTTGATCATCTAGCACTTGTTCTGAAAAGGTGCCAAGAGACTAACCTGGTTTTAAACTGGAAAAAATGTCACTTTATGGTGACTGAAGGAATTTTCCTTGGACATAAAATTTCGAACAAAGGAATAGAGGTGGATCAAGCTAAGGTAGAGGTAATTGAAAAATTACCACCACCTGCCAATGTAAAGGCAATCAGAAGCTTTCTGGGACATGCAGGATTCTACAGGAGGTTTATAAAGGATTTTTCAAAAATCGCAAAACCTCTGAGTAATCTGCTAGCTGCTGATACACCATTTGTCTTTGACACAGAGTGTTTGCAGGCATTTGAAACTCTGAAAGCTAAGCTGGTCACAGCACCAGTCATCTCTACACCAGACTGGACATTACCATTCGAACTAATGTGTGATGCCAGTGACCATGCCATTGGTGCAGTATTGGGATAGAGGCATAACAAGCTTCTGCACGTCATTTACTATGCTACCCGTGTTTTAAATGATGCACAGAAGAATTACACAACAACAAAAAAGGAGCTGCTTGCAGTAGTTTATGCCATTAACAAGTTTAGATCCTATTTAGTAGGATCAAAAGTGATTGTGTACACTGACCATGCTGCTCTTAAATATCTACTCACAAAATATGATTTAAAACCCAGGCTCATAAGATGGGTGTTGCTTCTGCAAGAGTTTGATATAGAAATAAGAGACAGAAAAGGGACAGAGAACTAGGTAGCTGATCACCTGTCCCGGATAGAACCAGTAGCAGGGGCGTCCCTCCCTCCTACTGAGATCTCTGAGACCTTTCCGGATGAGCAACTCTTTGCCATTCAAGAGGTACCATGGTTTGCAGACATTGCAAACTATAAAGCTGTAAGATTCATACCCAAGGAGTACAGCAGACAGCAAACAAAAAAATTAATTTCTGATGCAAAGTACTACTTGTGGGATGAGCCATATCTATTTAAAAGATGTGCAGACGGAGTAATCCGTAGATGTGTACCTAGAGAAGAGGCGCAGAAGATCTTATGGCACTGCCATGGATCACAATATTGAGGACATTTCGGAGGTGAGCGAACAGCCACCAAGGTCCTCCAATGTGGCTTCTACTGGCCTACTCTCTATAGAGATTCCCGAGAATTTGTGCATAACTGTGATAGTTGCCAGAGAGCCGATAACCTGCCTCATGGTTATGCTATGCCTCAACAAGGGATCTTAGATATTGAATTATTTGATGTATGGGGTATTGACTTCATGGGGCCTTTCCCACCATCATACTCAAACATTTACATTCTGGTGGCAGTAGACTATGTATCTAAATGGGTAGAGGCAATTGCCACACCCACTAATGATACTAAGACAGTGCTGAAGTTCCTCCAGAAGCATATCTTCAGTAGATTTGGTGTTCCTAGAATACTAATCAGTGATGGAGGGACTCATTTTTGCAATAAACAGCTTGACTCTGCTCTGATCCGATATAGAATTAACCACAAAGTGGCAACTCCATGTCATCCACAGACAAATGGGCAGGCTGAAGTCTCAAATCGAGAACTAAAACGAATCCTGGAACGGACTGTAAGTACCCGTAGAAAGGATTGGGCAAGGAGTCTGGATGATGCTCTATGGGCATACAGAACTGCATTCAAAACTCCTATAGGGACCTCTCCATACCAGCTTGTGTATGAAAAAGCCTGTCACCTGCTGGAACACAAGGCCTACTAGGCAACTAGATTCCTAAACCTTGATGCCAAGTTAGCTGGAGAGAAAAGATTGCTCCAGTTGAATGAGCTAGAGGAATTCAGACTCAATGCTTTTGAAAATGCAAAAATTTACAAAGAGAAAGCAAAAAGGTGGCATGACAAGAAACTGTCATCCAGAGTCTTTGAGCTAGGACAGAAGGTTCTGCTGTTTAACTCTAGGCTCAGATTATTCCCTGGGAAATTATAATCCCGGTGGAGGGGACTATATGTGATTACAAGTGTGTCACCATATGGGTATGTAGAGCTTCGGGATATTGACTCTGATAAAAAGTTCATTGTTAATGGACAGAGAGTCAAGCATTATCTTGAAAGCAATGTTGAGCAAGAATGCTCAAAACTGAGACTAGATTAAAGCTCAGTAAAGTCCAGCTAAAGACAATAAAGAAGCGCTTGCTAGGAGGCAACCCAGCTAGTAGCAGAGTTTATTTGTTATTTAAATAATAATTATAGGAGTTTGATATAAATTATCTTCAAGGTTAATTATCAATTGCAGGAGTTCACAGAGTTACTGAAGGATTCAGAGCATAAAGCAGAGAAAAGGAGCTCACTGGCACGAAAACGCCAGTAAAGGGTATTTTGGGCGTTAAACGCCAGAATGGGCACCATTCTGGGCATTTAACGCCAGTAAAGATACCATTTTGGGCGTTAAACGCTAGAGTTGCAGCATCCCGGGTGTTTAGAAAAATGCCCAGTGATAAAGGATTTCTGGCGTTTAACGCCAGCTAGGGTACCTGGCTGGGCGTTAAACGCCCACAATGGCAAACATATGGGCGTTAAACGCCAGAAAGGGCAGGGGGAGGAGATTTTGTTTCCACTTCAATTTTTTTTCAAATTTCATGTTTTAATTCATAATTTTCTGCATAAACATGTTACAAATCTTCATCAATCACACTCAATTTTCAAAAATTTAATAATCTTCTAAATCCCTTTTCAATTTTCTTTCAAATCCTCTCCAAATCCTTTTCAAAAACTCATTTATCTTTTCAATTCATTTCCAAATCTTTTCCAACTCATCATATTTTCTTTTAATTCTTAGATGCATCAACAATTTTTAAGATTTCACTTCTTTATATCTTTTTCATATCTTTTGAATTTTAAAATTTCATCTTTTTCATATAATGATTCATCTTTTTTCCAATAATATCTTTCTATCGTATCTTTTTCAAAATTTTCAAAACCCCACCCCTCCTCTTTTAAATACACGTTCGGCCATCCCATACCTCCACCATTCGAATCTGTCTCCCCTCTATTCTTCTCCCTTCCTTTCTTTTTCTTGAGGACAAGTAAACCTCTAAGTTTGGTGTATTTTCCGTGATCACTGAGCAAAACTTCACCAAGATCATGGCCCCTAAAGGAAAACAAACCACTCCAAGAGGCAAGAAAGAGAATAATCTAAAACTACTTTGGAATCAAGAGAGGTTCTTAACCAAAGAACATACAGACCATTATCACAAAATAATGGGTTTGAGGTCAGTGATCCCGGAAGTTAAGTTCGATCTGAAAGAAGACGAATATCCAGAGATCCAAGAACAGATTCAAAACAGAGGATGGGAAATCCTAGCCAATCCTGAGACAAAGGTTGGAAGAAACATGGTTCAGGAATTCTATTCAAATCTGTGGCTGACAGATAAGCAGAGAATGACTGGAACTGCCTTCCATACCTTTCAAACTATGGTCAGGGGAAGGATTATTTACTTCCACCTGGACAAAATAAGAGAGATCTTCAAACTATCTCAACTACAAAATGATCTAGAATCCTTTAATAGGAGAATGGTGAGAGTAGATAAGGGGCTGGACCAAGTTCTAGAGGACATATGCCTCCCTGGAACTAAATGGATAACCAAAACAAAAGGTGTCCCAAACCAACTCAAGAGAGGAGATCTCAAACCAGTCGCTAGGGGCTGGTTGGACTTCATTGGGCATTCTATACTGCCCACTAGTAACCGCTCTGAGGTCACTGTCAAAAGAGCAGTGATGATTCATTGCATTATGCTGGGAAACGAAGTGGAGATTCATCATCTGATTTCTTGTGAGATCTACATAATTGAAAATAAGAACTCCACTGAAGCCAAATTGGCATACCCAAGCTTAATCTCTCTGCTATGTAAAGATGCTGGGGTAAAGATGGGAGTAGATGAGTTCATTCCAGTCGAGCACCCAATCACCAAGAAGTCAATGAAAGGACAACAAGTGCAAGATAACTCCATCAAAAGGAGGGTGCAAGAGTTCCTCCCAGAAATCCCTCAAATTGACTACTAGACCCGCTTAGAAGCATCTTTCACCAAGCTGCAAGAGGCTATGGATCAAATTAAGGAAGAACAGCAGAATCAAAATAGCATGTTCTGCAAGCTGCTTAAGGAACAGGAAAAGTAAGGGCGTGAGTTACAGGAGCTGAAGTGCCAGAAACTCTCCCTTGAAGAGCCAGGCGTCCCACAACTTGAAAAGATACTTGCACCCCCCAATGCAGGTTGTTGAGTCCTAACTCTGTGATAACTTTTAGAGATCTATTTTAAGAGTCATTTATTTTTATTTTCTATCTTCTATTATTATTGGCCTGCTTTTATGATTGTTTTAAGTCTTATTTTTATTTCATGATTAATAAAATTTAGAGTCTATGCCTTAAAGCTATGAATGTCCTATGAAGCTTTCACCTTTCTTAAATGAAAAAATGGTTTTAATTACAAAAGAACAAGAAGTACATGATTTCGAAGCATATCTTGAAATTAGTTTAATTATTTTGATGTGGTGGCAATACTTTTTGTTTTTCTGAATGAATGCTTGAACAATGCATATTTTTTATATTGTTGTTTATGAATATTAAAATTGTTGGCTCTTGAAAGAATAATGAGAAAGGAGAAATGTTATTGATAATCTGAAAAATCATAAAATTGATTCTTGAAGCAAGAAAAAGCAGTGAATAGAAAAACTATTCAAAAAAAAAAAGAGAGAAGAAAGAGAAGAGAAAAGCAAGCAGAAAAAGCCAATAGCCCTTTAAACCAAAAGGCAAGGGTAAAAAGGATCCAAGTCTTTGAGAATTAATGGATAGGAGGGCCCATAGGAATAAAATCCTGGCCTAAGCGGCTAAACCAAGCTGTCCCTAACCATGTGCTTGTGGCGTGAAGGTGCCAAGTGAAAAAACTTGAGACCGAGCGGTTAAAGTCGTGGTCCAAAGCAAAAAAAGTGTGCTTAAGAGCTCTGGACACCTCTAACTGGGGACTTGAGCAAAGCTGAGTCACAATTTGAAAAGGTTCACCCAGTTATGTGTCTGTGGCATTTATGTAGCCGGTGGTAATACTGGAAGACAAAGTGCTTAGGGTCACGGCCAAGACTCATAAAGTAACTGTGTTCAAGAATCAACATACTAAACTAAGATAATCCATAACACTATCTGAATTCTGAGTTCCTATAGATGCCAATCATTTTGAGCTTCAAAGGATAAAGTGAGATGCCAAAACTGTTCAGAAGCAAAAAGCTACTAGTCCAGCTCATCTAATTGGAACTAAGTTTCATTGATATTTTGGAATTTATAGTATATTCTCTTCTTCTTATCCTATTTGATTTTTAGTTGCTTGGGGACAAGCAATAATTTAAGTTTGGTGTTGTGATGAGCGGATAATTTATACGCTTTTTGGCATTATTTTTAGGTAGTTTTTAGTAGGATCTAACTTTTAGTATATTTTTATTAGTTTTTAAGCAAAATTCACATTTCTGGACTTTTCTATGAGTTTGTGTGTTTTTCTGTGATTTCAGGTATTTTCTGGCTGAAATTGAGGGACCTGAGCAAAAATCTGATTCAGAGGCTGAAAAAGGACTGCAGATGCTGTTGGATTCTGACCTCCCTGCACTCGAAATAAATTTTCTAGAGCTAAAGAAACCCAATTGGCACGCTCTTAATTGAGTTGGAAAGTAGACATCTTGGGCTTTCCAGAAATATATAATAGTCCATACTTTTCTCGAGATTTAGTAGAGCAAACTGGCATTTAAATGCCAGCTCCTTACCCTTTTCTGGCGTTAAACGCCAGAACTAGTATAAAAGTTGGAGTTAATTGCCCAAACTGGCACAAAAGCTGGATGGTTGGGGGTGAGGAGCTCTGTTGTGTCTTGATGGATTAATGGAATTACTACTGTTTCTATTCTAAGATATCCACTCGCACTTCAACATGATGAATGTGATGATCCGTGACACTCATCACCATTCTCAACCTATGAACGTGTGCCTGACAACCACTTCCGTTCTACCTTAGATTGAGTGTGTATCTCTTTGATTCTTGGTTCACGCATTTGATTGCATCTCCTGACAATAGAGCATTCAAATCTGTGAGATCAGAGTCTTTGTGGTATAAGCTAGAATCAATTGGCAGCATTCTTGAGATCCGAAAAGTCTAAACCTTGTCTGTGGTATTCTGAGTAGGATCTGGGATGGGATGACTGTGATGAGCTTCAATCTCGCGAGTGTTGGGCGTAGTAACAGACGCAAAAGGATCAATGGATCCTATTCCAACATGAGTGTGAACCGACAGATGATTAGACGTGCGGTGATAGCGCATTTGGACCATTTTCACTGAGAGGACGGATGGTAGCCATTGACAACGATGATCCACCAATATACAGCTTGCCATGGAAGGAGCCTTGCGTGCGTGAAGAAGAAGACAGTAGGAAAGTAGAGATTCAGAAGACAGAGTATCTCCAAAACCTCAACTTGTTCTCCATTACTGCATAACAAGTATTATTTATTTTATGTTATTTACTCTTCATAAACCCAACCATTTTTATTACTAATTTCCTGACTAAGAGTTACAAAATAACCATAGCTTGCTTCAAGCCGACAATCTCCGTGGGATCGACCGAGTGCACTTGCTGGTTAGTGGTACGAGTTGTGAAAAGTGTGATTTACAATTTCGTGAACGAAGCATCCTCAATAGTCCGGACTTTGAAATAAAAGTTTTTAAAATCCCGAAAAGAGTCATCAAACATAGAAAATACTTTTTTTCCCTGAGTAGCCCGGAAGGAGATCCAAGAAGCCTTCTTCTTCGCTGCCCCAAGTTTTGTCATCACAAACAAATAATGGAAAAGGGAAAGGGTAGTGTTCCGAGGGTTACCTGAAACAGGGAGGTCAATCTCGGACGAGATCTTCAGATTTGGACTGTGTTGCCGCATCCGACTTGTTGACGCAGGAGATGTTGCGGGTCCTTGTTCACCGGAGGGGGGTAGTACCTGCAAGAGACTCCAATGCTTAAGTCAGCATGGGCTTTAGGCAGGTTTTTAGTAGAATTGGAATCTGAATATACCTTGGTGCTCCAATGTATTTATAGTAATGCTTGATGATCTTCCTTTAAGATAAGTTAGTTATCTTATCTTATCTTTTTATGGAGGAGATCCTTATCCTTCGGTCAATCGCCTTCTGGAGAGCAGTGATCCTTTGGGCTTTCTTAGGCATTTGTCCGAGCTCTTTGTGAGGAGGTTGGCGATGGGCCAACCTTTCATGAGGTCGGTCCCTTAGTCTTCACCCAACACGGCCCTATAGCTCGGACCGATGTATGAACAGTGCCCCTACTCGAGCTTTGATCTTCCCATGAGGTCATGCTTCCAGGCTTCAATCTTTGGGGGAGTCGTGCTCGAGCATTTGATCTAGTTGGTTTTTGAGTAACTCCTCCTTGTGCGAGTCTGGCATTGCTTCTATTTTAATGTGAAGCGTTTTTAAAGGCATGCTTTTGGAGTGTGTTTAACTTCCTTGGGAACGTGCGAGTGCTTTAAAAGCCCATTGATTAGGTTTTTATTGCTCTTTACCGTTTCGTTTCCCTCTTTAACTTTGTTTTGAAATCAAAGAAAAAAGGTTTCTTTCTCAACCTCTTTCTTTCCTCTGCTTCCTTGCTTTCTACTTCTTTGCAAAGATTTCCGTTCATCTGGTCCTTTCGATTTTTGCCCCAAGCTTCCCTTTCTCTTTCGAACGGTGCTTGTGGATTGCTAGTGCTCTTGCTGCTCTCCTGTCGCTTCTGTTCTTCCCCTTTCTGCAGGTTGGTTCTTCTACTCTACTATTCTGCTTGGCTTCTGATGATTGTTGCATGCATTGTTTCTTTGAAATCTTTTTATCTTTGTTGCTTCATTTTTTGCGGAATTGTCGATACTTTTGCGTTTTTTTTTTTGAATTTTGGTGATAGGACTAGGGTTTTGTTTTTGATTCCTTATGTTCCACCTTTGCTGTACTGTGTTGTTGCCTCCAAAGGACGTTCTTGGGTGTTGGTGATAATCTTCTTGTTTCTTGCAAACCCTGGGATGCCCTTTTGTTTACTATGTACTTGCTTCACTTTTTCATCCTGGTTTTGATCTTGTCCGAGTTGTTTGGTAGTGACACTTCTTATTTTCTTGCTTGAGGTGTAGTGTTCTATGTCTTCATGTAGAAATATTGTTGGGATGTCTACAAAGGTCCCCTCTGGTATGATTGACTGGTTAGATTTTATAGTGTTGATGTGTGTTACTGTGGCCGATCCGGAGTATTGTAAAAAACTTAGGAGATATCATAGAATCTGTAGTAGTATAGATGATGAAAAAAACTATGAGCTGGTGTCGCCCGATCCTGAAGAGAGAGTTAGTTTTCCTCCCTTAGGTCGGGCAGAGCGTCCCTTTTTCTATGCTTATGACTACTTCTTTTCCCAACTTGGTATAACCCTTCCTTTTACCGATTTTAAAAATGAAGTTTTATGGAACTGTAATGTAGCCCCATCACAACTTCATCCGAACTCTTGGACTTTCATAAAGATTTTCCAGCTGTTATGCCAAGAGCTGGGCATCCGACCTACCCTATCTCTTTTTCTCTTCTTGTTTGTGTTGACTAAACCTGGGGCGACCAAGAAGAAAGCTTCTTGGATCTCCTTTCGAGCTACCCAGGGTAGAAAAGTCTTTTCCATGTTCGATGACTCCTTTTGGGACTTTAAAAATTATTATTTCAAAGTCCGAGCTGTTGAGGGTGTTCGTCCCTTCTTCCTGGATGAAAATGATGTGCTGGCCTTTCATTTATGGTGGCAGAAAGATCTCGTAGTTCTTAAGTATCCCTGGGAGAGTTTAGATGAGGTAGAGCAGGCTTTCGTAGGTGTTTTAGAGGAGCATTGGGGGGAGCCTCCTCACCTGGACACTAAAAAGTTCTTAGAGGATCCCGCTCTTCTCCGTTCTGAGCTAGGTAGTGTCCGACCTTATCTTTCATATTAGTTTTCTTTTATTGATTGTGATCTTGTCATTATCTACTGTATGACTATTTTGCTGGCTTCTTTTCAAAGATGGTGTCTTCTTCCGGAGGGTTCTTCGGAGTAACTGCCTCCAAAGAAGACTTTAGGGGAGGGTTCTTCGGAGTAACTGCCTCCAAAGAAACCAGTAATTGAGTTTCAGGGGCCGAGGAAAATTATCCCGACCCCATGAGTTCGGCCGGCCTCCTCTAAACCGCCTCAGTCGACCTCGGGTGCTGCCTCCTCTCCTACTACTGCTGGTCCCCCTCCCAAAAGGCAAAAGCTTGGTGAGACTTATAATCTAAAAGACAAAGAGTTTGATGGTGTGGCCTTTTCCACCGAGTTGATTGCTCCTTATGGCAAAGTTCCTCTGGGCGACATCTCCATCCTGCATCATCTTGACTTTATATCAAGCAACAGTATTCAGATGGCCAATCTTAGTGCAGCTTTATCTCAGATTGTCCAGGAGTCCCCTGTCCATGCTACCAAGGCCTTCTTAGAGGATGCCAAGGCTGAATACGATAGGGTGAAGGGTCTGAAGGATGAGCTGGATGCCAAGGTTGCTAAATTGGAGATTGATGTAGAGAAGGAAAAGGCTCGTGCTACTGCGGCGGAGGCAGCTGCTAACCTGGCCGAGGAGACGGCTAAAAAATACAAGGAGAGCTATACTCGGACCTATGGCGAGCTGTTGGAAACTATGGAGAGACTCCAATCTGCCCGGGACGATTATGCCGAGCTTCAGGGCCACATGGTGAGCAGCATGACTGACATGTATGAAAATCTGAAGACCCAGGTCTGAGTTCTTGCTCCCGACGTCGACCTCTCTTTATTCAGCATGGACAACGTGGTGGAGGATGGCAAGATTGTGCCTGCCCCAGATGATGATGATGAGGGTCCTCCTCTGGTGCTACTAGCTAAGGCTTCCTCAGCTTCTGCTACTGTAGCTCCTTCTGCCGAGATGGTCCCTCCTGGGCCCGAGCCTGACCTGGAGATTCTGAATGGGCTAGATGGAGTTGTCAATGCCACCCCGATCTCGACCCTGCCTCCTTCTCCTAAGGATGTAGCTACTGGGGCAAACTTGGATCCCCTATGATGTTCTTTTTATATCGTTGTTTTGATTATATATTTGGTATGGTCCGGTCTGTGGACCTCTTGAAACTTGTAAGTCTTTGTGGATGACTTTTATTTCTGACACTCTGCTAGTTGCTTCATAGCAACATTTATTTTATAAACAAACACTTTAAACTCCTGGGCTGTCGTCTAGGCAGCCTATGGAGTCTTTAATGTTTTAATCTTTGCTTTGTTTGAGTGCTGGCTTGGCTTAGCTTGCTAAGAAGTTCTGTTTGCTCTGTCAACCCTTATGTTCTTCGTAGGTTTCTTTTATGCTTTAGATGTTTGATACTTTTCGGTCCTGACCTCTTTTTGGAATACTGTGAATTTCTACCCCTGCCTTTTGGATCACGCTCTGTTTTAGTTCTGTTGACAACTTTTTGCTTTGGCGCTGTCATCCTTGCGGCTTGCTGCCCGGGCTTCTAGTCGATGTCCACTAACTTTTTAGTGTTCTTTGCATAGAACCTTTTTAGTTTTTTGTGACGACTTTTTAGCCCAGTTTTGGGGTGGTGTGTTCGCTTTTCTAGGTAACGCCCCTTTTTAGGACTTATACCCTTTTTACTTTGGCCTTAGGTTTTTCAACCCTTTTGGCCTTTGTGTGATGCTTGTTCCCTTTTTTAGTGATCCTTTCTCTTGGTCCGACTTCTCTGTCGGTCCTTCTCAAGTTATTTTTAGTAATCTCATTTCTAATCTGACCTCGTCAGGTCGCTTTATATGGGTTACTTTTTATAACTTCTTACATTAACTTGAGCTTTGTCGCTTTACCTTGCCGACCTCTTCTGGTCGGACGATGAATTTCGCGATTTTGAGCGTAAATTAATGCGTCTTGATAGGAAATTTTTTAGGGACTCCAAAAAAATTTTTTTTATTCAAGTGATAAGATAAAAATATAAATAAAAGTGTGTACATGCGAGTTCTTATCCTTCTTAGTTCGGGCAAATTTCAGATCTTGGCCTAGCGCCTCATTAAAAAATCTTTTAGGAAAAAGAGTGCGCCTTTGGCCTGAGATCTTTTTTCTAACTATAGTACCTTCTTAGGTTATAGGCATACCATGACCTCAGTAGCTCTCACCCTTGGAGATCGGCCACCCTATAGTAACCCTTTCCTAGTACTTCTGTAACTCGGTATGGTCCTTTCCAGTTAGCTGCTAGCTTCTCTTCTCCTGATCGACTTGCTCTGATATCATTTCCGATTAGTATGAGGTCGTTGGTGGCGAAACTTCGCTAGATTACCTTCCAATTATATCTTAAAGCTATTCGATGCTTTAGCGCTTCCTCTCTAATCCGAACTCTTTCTCGGACTTCTGGAAGTAGGTCGAGCTCTTCCCTTTGTGCTTGAGAATTGGTGTTATCATTATAGAGGATCACTTTAGGGGATCCTTCTTCTATTTCTACGGGAATCAGTGCCTCCATTCCATAAGAAAGTCGGAAGGGTGATTTCCCGGTTGTGGAGTGTGGTGTTGTCCGATATGCCCATAGGACTTGCGAGAGCTTTTCACCCCAAGCTCCCTTTGCATTCTGTAGCCTCCGTTTTAACCAGGCCAATATAACTTTGTTAGAAGCCTCCGCCTGTCCATTGGCTTGTGGGTGTTCTACTGAGGTGAATTGGTGCTTGATTTTCTGGTCGGCTACCAAGTTCCTAAAGCCCGTGTTTGTGAACTGAGTGCCATTGTCAGTGGTGATGGAGCATTGGATTCTAAACCTTGTGATAATGTTTCTATACAGGAACTTTCGACCTCTTTGAGTGGTGGCAGTAGCTAGTGGCTCTTCTTCAATCCACTTTTCAAAGTAGTCTATACCTATAATGAGGAACTTTACTTGTCCTGATCCCTAGGGGACTGGTCCGAGGAGGTCGAGCCCCCACTTTGTAAA
Source organism: Arachis ipaensis (assembly GCF_059453495.1). Classification (NCBI taxonomy): domain Eukaryota; kingdom Viridiplantae; phylum Streptophyta; class Magnoliopsida; order Fabales; family Fabaceae; genus Arachis; species Arachis ipaensis. Next base: position 53,529,389 of record NC_142436.1, read on the forward strand.
TGGCCAGGTTGAAGTGACGCAGATGAGTTCTTCAGGCGGAGCTATATGGAAGTTGGCATGCTTCTAACATGGGGGGCACGTCTTGACGAACTCTGTTGCTTTTTTTTGTAAGGTCGGCAAGTAGAAATCAGCTCGGAGTACCTTCTTAGAGAGAGCTCGTGCACCAAGGAGGTTGCCACACATGCCACTGTGGACTTCCTCCAGGACCTCCTTTGTGGCAGAGGTCGGGACGCACTTGAGGAGGGGTGTTGAGATCCCTCTTTTGTGTAGGATGTCGTCTACCAAGGTGTAGTATTGTACGTCCTTTGTGAGCCTTTTTGCTTCCTTTTTGCTTTCTTTTTAGTTTCGACCTTGAGGTAATTGATTATAGGATTCATCCACCCTTGGTCCTGGCTTGATATGGTTAAGATCTTCTCTTCCTTAGACGTTGACAGATTTTGCAGTATTTCTTGGATGAGGATTCTATTATTGTCCCCTGGTTTGGTGCTGGCTAGCTTTGAAAGTGCATCAGCTTGGGGATTTTGTTCCCGAGATATATGTCGGATCTCATATCCCATAAATTTTTCGAGTTGTTCTTTAGTTTTGTCTAGATATTTCTTCATGGTGGGATCCTTGGCTTGATAGCTCCCTTCTATTTGTGAGGTGACTACTTGTGAGTCGCTGAATATGGTAAGATTTTGAGCTCCAATTTCCTTAGCGAGTTTCAAACCAGCCAGTAGGACCTCATACTCAGCTTGGTTGTTTGAGGCATGAAACTCGAACCGTAAAGAGAGTTCGAGTTGGGTTCCCTGGTCACTTTCTAGGATGACACCTGCCCCATTTTTGGCTTTGTTTGATGAGCCGTCAACATAGAGGTTCCAGTTAGCGGGTGTGCCTGGGGTGTCAGTGTAGTCTACGATGAAGTCGGCCAGGTATTGTAACTTGATGGCTGTTCGAGCTTCGTACTTAAGGTCAAATTCAAACAACTCCACTGCCCATTGTAGGATTCTTCCAGTTAAGTTAGTTTTTTGTAGGATACCTCTTATGGGTTGGTTAGTTCGTATTATGATGGTGTGTGCTTGAAAGTATGGTCGAAGTCATCAGGAGGTGAGTATAAGTGCGTAGGCGAACTTTTCTATCTTTTGGTAGTTTAGTTCAGCCCCTTGTAAAGCCTTACTGATAAAGTAGATGGGCTGTTGTCTGTTCTCATCCTCCCTGACTAGGGCCGAGGCTATTGCCCGATTTCCCACGGCGAGGTAAAGGATTAATTCCTCTCCTTGTCGGGGTCGAGTTAGGATGGGTGGTTGTCCTAGAAATGTTTTGAAGTTTTGGAAGGCTTGTTCACATTCTGGGGTCCATTCAAACCTCTTTCCTTTCCTTAATGTTGCGTAGAAAGGAAGAGATCTTAAGGCCGATCCAGCTAGGAATCTGGATAGAGCTGCCAGTCTTCCGTGAGCTGCTGTACCTCCTTGACACAGGTCGGGCTTTTCATACTAAGTATGGCCTGACATTTATCTGGGTTTACTTCAATTCCTCTCTGGGTGAGCATGAAGCCCAAGAACTTGCCTGCCTTGATTGCGAAAGTGCACTTTGTGGGATTTAGCCTCATCCCGTGCTTTCTTATAGTGTCAAACACTTCGGCAAGGTCGAGTAGTAGTGCTTCTTCCTTTTGTGTCTTTATCAACATGTCGTCGACATAGACCTCCATCAGTTTTCTGATGTGATTGGCAAAAATTTTGTTCATCAACCTCTGGTATGTAGTCCCTGCGTTCTTGAGTCCGAACGGCATAACTACGTAGCAGTAATTTGCCTTTGGGGTTAGGAACGAGGTTTTCTTTTGGTCGGGTTGATACATCGGTATTTGGTTGTACCATGAGTAGGCGTCCATGAAAGAAAGGTACTTATATCCCGATGAGGTGTTGACTAGGGTGTTTAATTTCGGGAGCGGATATGGATCTTTTGGGCAGGCTTTGTTGAGGTTGGTGTAATCAGTGCACATGCGCCACTTTCCATTTGACTTTTTGACCAGTACAACATTGGCCAGCCATAATGGGTACTTGACCTCCCTTATGTACCTTGCTTCTAATAAGGCCTATACCTGTTCCTCCACAGCTTGCAATCTCTCTGGGCCAAGCTTTCTGTGTTTCTGTTGTATTGGCCGAGATCCAGGGTATACTGCCAATTTATGGCACATTAGTCTGGGATCAATACCGGGCATGTCGGCGGCCTTCCAGGCGAATAGGTCAGAATTCGCCCTTAAGAACTTTGTTAGCAGCTCCTTTAAGTCTCCTTTTAGGTTTGCCCCTACGTTTGTTGTTTTGTCTTGGGTATCTCTGATCTGAACTTCTTCGGTCTCGCCTCCCGGTTGGGGCCGAAGCTCTATGGTGTTGGCTTCTTTTCCTCCGGGGTCACGCTTAAGGTTCAGGCTTTCGTTATAATAGCGTCGCGCAAGTTTTTGGTCTCCCCTTACGGTGGCGATCCCTTCTGGCGTTGGGAACTTCAAGCACAGGTGTGGAGTGGAGACCATTGCGGTGAGATGGTTTAGCGTTGTCCGACCTATGAGGGCGTTGTATGCGGAGCTCACGTTGACTACGATGGAGTCTATACTTAGCGTTCTAGACCGGGTCCCTTTTTCAAAGGTTGTGTGCAATGGGTGATAAACCCCAATTTTGTGGTTTATATTGTATAGAATTTGGGGGATTTTGTCAATATTTTTCACATTTATTCACAAGAATTGCATGGTTTTGTGTTCTCTTTCTAACATTGCTTCATGATGGAAAACATGCTTCTTTTGCATTAAAATTGCTATAATTTGATCCTATTTTATTACCATTCGATGTCGTGACGTATTTGTTGAGTGATTTCAGAATTTATAGAGCAAGAATGGCCTAGAAGAGAGAAAGAAAGCATGCACAAGAGGAAGGAACATGAAGATTTGAATTTTGGGAATTTCAGCATGGGCGCACATGTGCACCTCACGCACACACGTGGATGTGGACAGCTGGAAGTAGCGCGCAAAGATCGACGCATCCCAGCAGATTAGAGAAATCCACATCGACGCGCACACGTACATGGTGCGCACGCGTGGATCACAAAAGCAATCGGCGCGCACGCACGCATGGCACGTACGCGCGACAAGCTGCACGTGACCTCATTAAAGGAAATTGTGCCTGGCGATTTCTGAGGCTCAAGAGGCCCAAATTCAAGCTGGTTCTGCATGGAAAAGACCCAAGGATGCTAGGAGAAAAAGGGGGAATCATTTATTTTACACTTAGACACAATTCTTAGCTAGTTTTTGGTTCTTGTTATTCTAGAGAGAGAAACCCTTGTTCTTCTCTAGATCTAGCTTTAATTTGATCTTCCCTTGTTGAATTCTGAATTGGATCTTGTTAATTACTAGTTTTGATTGTTTAATTTTAATTCCTTAGCATAATTTTGTTTAGATCTTGTGTTAGTTTTATGTTTTCTTATCAGTTGTCATTTTATACCCATTTCATGAATCTTGTGAATCTTGGATTGCTAATGTTATATTGATGATTTTCATGATTAATTGTTTTGTTTGAGTGATTGTATGTTGATAATTGTTAGTGGGTACTTGTTAATTTCATTTTAATTGCACTTTGAATATGTCTTTTAGTAATGCTTACCATGTGTTTGATGAAATGTTTCCTTTGATTATGGAGTAGTTCTCTTTACTCTTGGCCTAGGCTAAGGGAATTGGGTAAACTTGAGTCATTGGGTCTAATGGATTTGATGTTTTAGGAACCCTTAGTGGTCAATTTGATAGCCATTGACACTAGCCTACTACTAAGTCAATTAGTAGCTAGGTTGGAACTTATGGGTTGATGTTGACTAAACCATTTAACATACTTCAAGTATAGAAGTAGACTTAATGAGTTTGGTTCCTTATAGTTGTCAAGATATGGTTATTAGACAAGGATAGTGACTCCAATTCCCATGTCTAGCCAAGAGTTGCTTTATTATTCATATTTGAAATCCCCAAAAATCCTAATTGCTTGTCTTAGTCATAGTTATTTGGTTAGTCTTAGAGTAGAATTATATTGGATGTTATGTTATTAATTTGGAATTGCTCACATCTTGCTTTAGTTGTTTGAATTAGTTTCTTGCACTCCAAGATTACTTGCTTGTTAAGATTCCTAGTTTAATTTCTTGCTCATGACTTGCAACCCCGAAATTCTAACCAATGTTGATGCACATGTTTACCCATTCCTTGTGAGACAACCCGAGGTTTGAATACTTCGGTAACTTTTACTGGGTTGAACTTGTGACAACCAATTCCTTCGAAATTTGATTTGAGGAGTGTTGTTAGTTAGAGCTATACTTACAACAGGATTTTATTGAGAAATTCTATACCGACATAATCCGCAAGCATCAAATTTTTGGCGCTGTTGCTGGGGAGTGGTTGCAACATATGCCATGATACTGGTTATGTAAATATGTGAATATTGTAGATAGTTTACTTTCTTTCCATACTTAGCTAGAGTTTAGATTTCTTTTGTATGTGTGCTATGACTCCCAAGTTTGATGACTCGGTCTCAACCAAATTCTAGCTTAGCCGAGTTTGACCCTGAGATTGAAAGAACTTTGTTACATTCTCGGCAAGCTAGACGGTGGTTAGACTATACGGCTAGTACTTCGGCCTCTCTTGAGGAACATACCGAATCACTAGACGGTACCGAGAGTGACTTGGAGTCCACTACTTCCTATTCTTCTCTTGGCACTACTAATACATCTTTGCATCCTACAGGTGAACCATACATGGCGGAGCCATGACAGATCACTTTGCATGAGCAAGGATAGTGGTCTTTCCTTGTGGCGGCGTTCAATCTTCTATAATCGATGCACACTCGCCATGCGTTTTGCACTCTCTTGGTGACCACTTCACCATCATCCTTTTTAACCGCAGTGATGCCCGATTTCTTGGGAACAACCTGGACTGGGCTCACCCACTCACTGTCAGAAATTGGGTATATAATACCTGCATCAAGTAGCCTAGTGACCTCCTTCTTTACCACATCAAGGATGGTTGGGTTGAGCTTCCTTTGTGGTTACCTAACCGGCCTAGCTCCCTCTTGGAGAAATATACGATGCATGCACTTGCGAGGATCAATCCCCACAATATCGGCTAGGCTCCAACCAATTACCTTCTTGTACTTTCTTAGAACATCTAGGAGCTTCCCTTCTTCTTCACTAGAAAGCTCACTAGCAATAATGACTGGAAACTTTTGGTTATCCTCTAAGAAAGCATACTTCAAATGAGATGGAAGAGGATTCAGTTCACTCTTTGCCTCAAGCTGAGGTTCCTTTTCATCAAGCTCATGGGGTTCATTCTCAACAATTGTCTCTTGTTCATCCTCTTGGTCATCCGTCTCTTCAACAATAGGGTAGCATAACTTGTTGTAGTCTTCTTTTCGCACTTTCGCTACCACTTTATCGATTACATCACATCGAAGAACGGAATGCTCTTCAGGAGGGGGCTTCATGGCTTCTTCCGAATTGAACTTGATAGTCTTGTCTCCAACCTCAAAGGAATATGTGCCGGTGAAGGCATCTAACTTGAATTTAGAGGTCTTAAGGAAGGGTCTACCAAGTTGAACGGAGGATGAGCTTCTATTTTCTGTTGGAGGCAGATGAGCGGATAATTTATACGCTTTTTGGTATTGTTTTTAGTAGGATCTAGTTACTTTTAGGGATGTTTTCATTAGTTTTTATGTTAAATTCACATTTCTGGACTTTACTATGAGTTTGTGTGTTTTTCTGTGATTTCAGGTATTTTCTGGCTGAAATTGAGGGACTTGAGCAAAAATCAGATTCAGAGGTTGAAGAAGGACTGCTGATGCTGTTGGATTCTGACCTCCCTACACTCAAAATAGCTTTTCTGGAGCTACAGAACTCAAAATGGCGCGCTTCCAATTGCGTTGGAAAGTAGACATCCAGAGCTTTCCAGCAATATATAATAGTCCATACTTTGCTCGAGTTTAGACGATACAAACTGGAATTCAACGCCAGCTCTCTGCCCAATTCTGGCGTCCAGCGCCAGAAACAAGTTGCAAAGTGGAGTTCAACGCCTAAAATGGCACAAAAGCTGGCGTTCAACTCCAAGAATGACCTCTCCACGTGTAGACTTCAAGCTCAGCCCAAGCACACACCAAGTGGGCCCCGGAAGTGGATTTATGCATCAATTACTTACTTCTGTAAACCCTAGTGACTAGTTTATTATAAATAGAACTTTTTATCATTGTATTCGTAGTCTTGGTTACTCCGGTTCCCCTCTGGGGCCGAGACCAATGAACTCCATTATCACTTATGTATTTTCAATGGGAGAGTTTCTGCACTCCATAGATTAAGGTGTGGAGCTCTGCTGTTCCTCAAGGATTAATGCAAAGTACTACTGTTTTCTATTCAATTCAACTTATTCAGTTTCTAAGATATTCATTCGCACTTCAACCTGAATGTGATGAACGTGACAATCATCATCATTCTCTATGAACGTGTGCCTGACAACCACTTCCGTTCTATATTAGATTGAATGAGTATCTCTTAGATCTCTTAATCAGAATCTTCGTGGTATAAGCTAGATTGATGGCGGCATTCATGAGAGTCCGGAAAGTCTAAACCTTGTCCGTGGTATTCCGAGTAGGACTCTGGGATTGAATGACTGTGACGAACTCCAAACTCGCGAGTGCTGGACGTAGTGACAGACGCAAAAGGATAGTAAATTCTATTCCAGTATGATCGAGAACCTCCAAGATGATTAGCCATGCAGTGACAGCGCATCAGACCATTTTCACAGAGAGGAATAGGATGCAACCAATGACAAGGGTGATGCCTTCAGACGATTAGCCGTGCTGTGACAGAGCATTTGGACCATTTTCCCGAGAGGATTGAAAGTAGCCATTGGCACCGGTGACATCCTTACACAAAGCCAGCCATAGAAAGGAGTAAGACCGATTGGATGAAGATAGCAGGAAAGCAGAGGTTCAGAGGAATGAATGCATCTCCATACGCTTATCTGAAATTCTCACCAATGATTTACATAAGTATTTCTATCCTTATTTTAGTATTAATTTCGAAAACTCCATAACTATTTTATATCCGCCTGACTGAGATTTACAAGGTGACCATAGCTTGCTTCATACCAACAATCTCTGTGGGATCGACCCTTACTCACGTAAGGTTTATTACTTGGATGACCCAGTGCACTTGCTGGTTAGTTATGCGAAGTTGTGAAGATATGTTTAGACCATGGTTCTGTGCATCCGTTTTTGGTGCCATCGCCAGGGAATCAATTTCGAACAATAATTCACAACCTGAGTAACAATTTCGCATACCAAGTTTTTGGCGCCGTTGCCGGGGATTGTTCGAGTTTGGACAACTGACGGTTCATCTTGTTGCTCAGATTAGGTAACTTTCTTTTTGTTTTCTTTTCAAAAAGTTTTCAAAAATCTTTCAAAAATTTCTCCTTTGTTTTCGAAAAAAAAAATGTTTTCAAAAATATATTTTTCTTCAAAATTTTTAAGAATGAATTCTAGTGTTTCATGAAGCATGTTGAAGCCTGACTAGCTATAAAGCCATGTCTAAATTCTTTTGGACTGGGGCTTCCAAACCATCAGCATAGAGGCAAGTTACTTTGATAAGTAATGAGCAGTATATTCTCTGATGTTATATGCTAAAGCTTGGCTGGCTATTAAGCCATGCCTAACCCTCAGATTGGAGCTTTAGACTAAGAATGCTAGATTCATGGAATTCATATTAAAAATTTTGGAATCCTTATTTTTGTTTTTCAAATAATTTTCAAAAAAATACAAAAAATTAGAAAATCATAAAAATCAAAAATATATTTTGTGTTTCTTGTTTGAGTCTTGAGTCATGTTATAAGTTTGGTGTCAATTGCATGTTCATCTTGTATTTTTCGAAAAAATTCATGCATTCATAGTGTTCTTCATGATCTTCAAGTTGTTCTTGGTAAGTCTTCTTGTTTGATCTTTGCATTTGCATGTTTTGTGTCTTTTCTTGTTTTTCATATGTATTCCTGAATTCTTTATGTCTAAGCATTAAAGAATTCTAAGTTTGGTGTCTTGCACGTTTTCTTTGCATTAAAAATTTTTCAAAAATGTGTTCTTGATGTTCATCATGATCTTCATAGTGTTCTTGGTGTTCATCTTGACATTCATAGCATTCTTGCATGCATTCATTGTTTTGATCCATAACTTTCATGCATTGCATCATTTTTCTTATTTTTCTCTCTCATCATAAAAATTTAAAAATAAAAAAAATATCTTTCCCTTTTTCTCTCTTAAAATTTTGAAAATTAGATTTGACTTTTTCAAAAAATTTTAAAATCTAGTTGTTTCTATGAGTCAAATCAAATTTTCAATTTAAAAAAATCTTATCTTTTTCAAAATCTTTTTCAAAAATCAAATCTTTTTTCAATTTTTTTTAGTTATTTTCGAAAATTTCAAAAATATTTTTCTTAATTTTACATCATATTTTCGAAAATAACATCATCAATTAATGTTTTGATTCAAAAATTTCAAGTTTGTTACTTACTTGTTAAGAAAGATTCAAACTTTAAGTTCTAGAATCATATCTTGTGATTTCTTGTGAATCAAGTCATTAATTGAGATTTTAAAAATCAAATCTTTTTCAAAAACTAATTTCTATCATATCTTTTCAAAAATATCTTCTTATCTTACCTTTTTCAAAAAAAGTGATTGCAAAATATCTTTTCTAACTTCCTAACTTCTTATCTTTTCAAAATTTGTTTCAACTAACTAACTAACTTTTTGTTTGGTTCTTACCTTTTTCAAAACTACCTAACTAACTCTCTCTCTCTAATTTTCGAAAAAAATCTTCCCTCTTTTTCAAAATTTCTTTTTAATTAGACTAATTATTTTATTTTTTATTTGAATTTTCGAAAAACTACTAACCTTTTTCAAAAACTATTTTCGAAAATCACTAACTCTTTTTCAAAAAAATTATTTTCGAAAATTATCTCCTCCTCTCATCTCCTTCTATTTATTTATTCATCTACTAACACTTCTCTTCATCTCACATCTCTGCTCCTATCATCACCTTTGTGTTTGAATTCTTCATTCTTCTTTACCCTTATTCCTTTTCTTCTTCTACTAACAATAAGGAACCTCTTTACTGTGACATAGAGGATTCCTCTTCTTTTCTTTTTCTCTTCTCTTTCTTATGAGCAGGGACAAAGAAAAAGGCATTCTTGTTGAAGCTGATCCAGAACCTGAAAGGACTCTGAAGAGAAAACTAAGAGAAGCTAAATTACAACAATCCAGAGACAACCTTATTGAAAATTTCGAACAAGTAAAGGAGATGGCAGCCGAACCCAACAACAATAATGCAAGGAGAATGCTTGGTGACTTTACCGCACCTAATTCCAATTTACATGGAAGAAGCATCTCCATTCCTACCATTGGAGCAAACAATTTTGAGCTGAACCCTCAGCTAGTTTCTCTAATGCAGCAGAACTGCAAGTTTCATGGACTTCCATCTGAAGATCCTTTTCAGTTCTTAACTGAATTCTTGCAGATCTGTGATACTGTTAAGACTAATGGAGTAGATCCTGAAGTCTACAGGCTCATGCTTTTCCCTTTTGCTGTAAGAGATAGAGCTAGAATATGGTTGGACTCTCAACCCAAAGACAGCCTGAACTCTTGGGATAAGCTGGTCATGGCTTTCTTAGCCAAGTTCTTTCCTCCTCAAAAGCTGAGCAAACTTAGAGCTGATGTTCAAACCTTCAGACAGAAAGAAGGTGAATCCCTCTATGAAGCTTGGGAAAGATACAAGCAGCTGACCAAAAAGTGTCCTTCTGACATGCTTTTAGAATGGACCATCCTGGATATATTCTATGATGGTTTATCTGAGCTATCAAAGATGTCATTGGATACTTCTGCAGGTGGATCCATTCACCTAAATAAAGCACCTACAGAAGCTCAAGAACTCATTGACATGGTTGCTAATAACCAGTTTATGTACACTTCTGAGAGGAATCCTGTGAGTAATAGGACGCCTATGAAGAAGGGAGTTCTTGAAATTGATACTCTAAATGCCATATTGGCTCAGAATAAAATATTGACTCAGCAAGTCAATATGATTTCTCAGAGTCTGAATGGAATGCAAGCTGCATCCAACAGTACTCAAGAGGCATCTTCTGAGGAAGAAGCTTATGATCCTGAGAACCCTGCAATAGCAGAGTTAAAATACATGGGTGAACCATATGGAAACACCTACAATCCATCATGGAGAAATCACCCAAATCTCTCATGGAAGGATCAAAAGCCTCAACAAGGCTTTAATAATGGTGGAAGAAACAGGTTTAGCAATAGCAAGCCTTTTCCATCATCCACTCAGCAACAGACAGAGAATTCTGAGCAGAATTCATCTAGCTTAGCAAATTTAGTCTCTGATCTATCTAAGGCCACTGTGAGTTTCATGAATGAAACAAGGTCTTCCATTAGAAATTTGGAAGCACAAGTGGGCCAGCTGAGTAAAAGGATCACTGAAATCCCTCCTAGTACTCTCCCAAGCAATACAGAAGAGAATCCAAAAGGAGAGTGCAAGGCCATTGAATTAATTACCATGGCCGAACCCACAAGAGAGGAGAAGGACGTGAATCCCAAGGAGGAAGACCTCCTGGGACGTCCAGTGATCAATAAGGAGCTTCCCTCTGAGGAACCTAAGGAATCTGAGACTCATCTAGAGACCATAGAGATTCCATTGAACCTCCTTATGCCATTCATGAGCTCTGATGAGTATTCCTCTTCTGAAGAGAATGAGGATGTTACTAAAGAGCAAGCTGCCAAGTTCCTTGGTGCAATCATGAAGCTAAATGCCAAATTATTTGGTATTGAAACTTGGGAAGATGAACCTCCCTTGTTCACCAATGAACTAAGTGATCTGGATCAACTAACATTGCCTCAGAAGAGACAGGATCCTGGAAAGTTCATAATACCTTGTACCATAGGCACCATGATCTTTAAGGCTCTGTGTGACCTTGGTTCAGGAATAAACCTCATGCCCCTCTCTGTAATAGAGAAACTGGGAATCTATGGGGTGCAAGCTGCTAAAATCTCATTAGAGATGGCAGACAATTCAAGAAAATAGGCTTATGGAGAAGTAGAGGACGTGTTAGTAAAGGTTGAAGGCCTTTACATCCCTGCTGATTTCATAGTCCTGGATACTGGAAAGGAAGAGGATGAATCCATCATCCTAGGAAGACCTTTCCTAGCCACAGCAAGAGCTGTGATTGATGTGGACAGAGGAGAATTGATCCTTCAATTAAATAAGGACAACCTTGTGTTTATAACTCAAGGATCTCTCTCTGCATCCATGGAGAGGAAGCAGAAAAAGCTTCTCTCAAAGCAGAGTCAACCAAAGCCCCCACAGTCAAACTCTAAGTTTGGTGTTGGGAGGCCACAACCAAACTCTAAGTTTGGTGTCAAACCCCCATATCCAAACTCTAAGTTTGGTGTTGGGAGGCCTCAACAAAGCTCTGCACATCTGTGAGGCTCCATGAGAGCCCACTGTCAAGCTATTGACATTAAAGAAGCGCTTGTTGGGAGGCAACCCAATGTTTACTTATCTAATTTTATTTTTGTTTTTCATGTTTTCTTAGGTTCATGATCATGTAGAGTCACAAAATAAACGAAAAATTTATAAACAGAATCAAAAATAGCAGAAGAAAAATCACACCCTGGAGGAAGCACCTGTCTGGCGTTCAACGCTAGAACAGAGCATGGTTCTGGCATTGAACGCCCAAAATGGGCAGTATCTGGGCGCTGAACGCCCAAAATGGGCAGCATCTGGGCGCTAAACGCCAGAATTGCACCCTGGAGAAGAGCTGGCGCTGAACGCCCAGAACAAGCATGGTTCTGGCGTTCAACGCCAGAAATGGGCAACAAATGGGCGTTGAACGCCCAAAATAGGCACCAACCTGGCGCTGAACGCTCAGAGTTGTGTGCAAGGGCATTTTACATGCCTAATTTGGTGCAAGGTTGTAATTCCTTGAACACCTCAAGATCTGTGGACCCCACAGGATCATCTCAGGATCTGTGAATCTCACAGGATCCCCACCCACCTCACCCTCTCTCTCTCCATTCATGGTCATCCCTTCTGTTTTCCATTCACCACTCACATCCATACACACATCCCTCTATCTCCTCCATATCTTCTTCTTCTTCATCTATTCTTTCTTCTCTTGCTCGAGGGCGAGCAATATTCTAAGTTTGGTGTGGTAAAAGCATAAGCTTTTTATTTTTTCATTACCATTAATGGCACCTAAGGCCAGAGAAACCTTAAGAAAGAGGAAAGGGAAGACAAATGCTTCCACCTCTGAGCCATGGGAGATGGAAAGATTCATCTCACAAGCCCATCACTAAGAAAAGGATGGAGCAAACAAGAGAGCATATTCATGAATCTCAACAGGCACATGAAGAAGCTCATCATCAAGAAATCCCTGAGATACATCAAGGGATGCACTTGCCTCCACAGAACTTTTGGGAGCAAATCAACACCTCCCTAGGAGAATTAAGTTCCAACATGGGACAATTAAGGGTGGAACATCAAGAACACTCCATCATCCTTCATGAAATTAGAGAAGATCAAAAAGCAATGAGGGAGGAGCAACAAAGACAAGGAAGAGACATAGAAGAGCTCAAGGACATCATTGGTTCCTCAAGAAAGAAATGCACCCATCACTAAGGTGGACTCATTCCTTGTTCTTACTTTCTCTGTTTTTCGTTTTCTATGTTAAGTGCTTATCCATGTTTGTGTCTTCATTACATGATCATTAGTAGTTATTAACTATGTCTTAAAGTTATGAATGTCCTATGAATCCATCACCTCTCTTAAATGAAAAATGTTTTAATTCAAAAGAACAAGAAGTACATGAGTTTTGAATTTATCCTTGAACTTAGTTTAATTACATTGATGTGGTGACAATGCTTCTTGTTTTCTGAATGAATGCTTGAACAGTGCATATGTCTTTTGAAGTTGTTGTTTAAGAATGTTAAATATGTTGGCTCTTGAAAGAATGATGACAAGGAGACATGTTATTTGATAATCTGAAAAATCATAAAAATGATTCTTGAAGCAGGAAAAAGCAGCCAAGAACAAAGCTTGCAGAAAAAAAAATAAGCGAAAAAAAATAGAAAGAAAAAGAAAAAGCAAGCAGAAAAAGCCAAAAGCTCTTAAAACCAAGAGGCAAGAGCAAAAAGCCAATAACCCTTAAAACCAAAAGGCAAGGGTAAATAAAAAGGATCCCAAGGCTTTGAGCATCAGTGGATAGGAGGGCCTAAAGGAATAAAATCCTGGCCTAAGCGGCTAAATCAAGCTGTCCCTAACCATGTGCTTGTGGCGTGAAGGTGTCAAGTGAAAACTTGAGACTGAGCGGTTAAAGTCAAGGTCCAAAGCAAAAAAAGAGTGTGCTTAAGAACCCTGGACACCTCTAATTGGGGACTTTAGCAAAGCTGAGTCACAATCTGAAAAGGTTCACGCAATTATGTGTCTGTGGCATTTATGTATCCGGTGGTAATACTGGAAAACAAAGTGCTTAGGGCCACGGCCAAGACTCATAAAGAAGCTGTGTTCAAGAATCATCATACTGAACTAGGAGAATCAATAACACTATTTGAACTCTGAGTTCCTATAGATGCCAATCATTCTGAACCTCAATGGATAAAGTGAGATGCCAAAACTATTCAAGAGGCAAAAAGCTACAAGTCCCGCTCATCTGATTGAAGCTATGTTTCATTGATAGTTTGGAATTTATAGTATATTCTCTTCATTTTATCCTATTTGATTTTCAGTTGCTTGGGGACAAGCAACAATTTAAGTTTGGTGTTGTGATGAGCGGATAATTTATACGCTTTTTGGTATTGTTTTTAGTATGTTTTTAGTAGGATCTAGTTACTTTTAGGGATGTTTTCATTAGTTTTTATGTTAAATTCACATTTCTGGACTTTACTATGAGTTTGTATGTTTTTCTGTGATTTCAGGTATTTTCTGGCAGAAATTAAGGGACTTGAGCAAAAATCAGATTCAGAGGTTGAAGAAGGACTGCTGATGCTGTTGGATTCTGACCTCCCTGCACTCAAAATGGATTTTCTGGAGCTACAAAACTCAAAATGGCGTGCTTCCAATTGCATTGGAAAGTAGACATCCAGGGCTTTCCAGAAATATATAATAGTCCATAATTTGCCAGAGTTTAGACGACGCAAACTGGCGTTCAACGCCAGCTCTCTGCCCAATTCTGGCGTCCAGCGCCAGAAACAAGTTGCAAAGTGGAGTTCAACGCCCAAAATGGCACAAAAGCTGGCGTTCAACTCCAAGAATGACCTCTCCACGTGTAGACTTCAAGCTCAGCTCAAGCACACACCAAGTGGGCCCCAGAAGTGGATTTATGCATCAATTACATACTTCTGTAAACCCTAGTGACTAGTTTATTATAAATAGAACTTTTTATCATTGTATTCGTAGTCTTGGTCACTCCGGTTCCCCTCTGGGGCCGAGACCAATGAACTCCATTATCACTTATGTATTTTCAACGGGAGAGTTTCTTCACTCCATAGATTAAGGTGTGGAGCTCTGCTGTTCCTCAAGGATTAATGCAAAGTACTACTGTTTTCTATTCAATTCAACTTATTCAGTTTCTAAGATATTCATTCGCACTTCAACCTGAATGTGATGAACGTGACAATCATCATCATTCTCTATGAACGCGTGCCTGACAACCACTTCCGTTCTACATTAGATTGAATGAGTATCTCTTAGATCTCTTAATCAGAATCTTCGTGGTATAAGCTAGATTGATGGCGGCATTCATGAGAGTCCGGAAAGTCTAAACCTTGTCCGTGGTATTCCGAGTAGGACTCTGGGATTGAATGACTGTGACGAACTCCAAACTCGCGAGTGCTGGGCGTAGTGACAGACGTAAAAGGATAGTAAATTCTATTTCAGTATGATCGAGAACCTCCAAGATGATTAGCCATGCAGTGACAGCGCATCGGACCATTTTCACAGAGAGGAATAGGATGCAACCAACGACAAGGGTGATGCCTCCAGACGATTAGCCATGCTGTGACAGAGCATTTGGACCATTTTCCCGAGAGGATTGAAAGTAGCCATTGGCACCGGTGACATCCTTACACAAAGCCAGCCATAGAAAGGAGTAAGACCGATTGGATGAAGACAGTAGGAAAGCAGAGGTTCAGAGGAATGAATGCATCTCCATACGCTTATCTGAAATTCTCACCAATGATTTACATAAGTATTTCTATCCTTATTTTAGTATTAATTTCGAAAACTCCATAACTATTTTATATCTGCCTGACTGAGATTTACAAGGTGACCATAGCTTGCTTCATAGCAACAATCTCTGGGATCGACCCTTACTCACGTAAGGTTTATTACTTGGACGACCCAGTGCACTTGCTGGTTAGTTATGCGAAGTTGTGAAGATATGTTTAGACCATGGTTCTGTGCATCCGTTTTTGGTGCCATCACCAAGGAATCAATTTCAAACAATAATTCACAACCTGAGTAACAAATTCGCATACCAGAGGCATTTCAAGGATGTAAAAGTCAACCGAAAAGACCAAGTCCTTGATTGCCACAAGTACATCTTTTGCTATTCCCATCACAGTGATCACACTTTTATCGACTAAGGCAAACTTCACCGCCGACTTCTTTAATGGAGCTAAATTCAACCGCACAAAGATAGAAAGTGGCATGATGCTTACGCAAGCTCCTAGGTCACACATACAGTCATGAAAAGTGCGCCCACCAATACAACAAGACACCAAACAAGGTCCAGGGTCACCACATTTTTTTGAAATATGCTCAATCAAGGAAGAAATTGAACTACCAAAGGATAATGTCTCCAACTCTCCTATCCTATCCTTGTGTGTACACAAGTCTTTCAAAAATTTTGCACACTTCGGAATTTGTTGGATAGCATCAAGAAGTGGTATGGTTACCTCAACCTTCTCGAACACTTGAAGCATATTCAAATCGAATTCCGGAGTCTTCTTTGCTTTCTTCACCATGGAAGGGAATGGGATAGGAATGGACTCATCCACTAAATCTTTCCTCTTGGGTTCCTTAAGGCTTACTCCTTCTTCTTCATGCCTTTTGTCTACCTCCTCTTCTTCATGCGGAGCTTCAACAACCACTTCTTCCTCATGAATGTCTTTCATGACCCTAGGAGGTATCTCCTCCAATGTAGTCCCCGACCGTAGAGTGATGCCGTTGAGACCGCCCTTGGGGTTTTGTTGGGGTTGGGATGGAAGGTTAGAAGAGCTTGAGGGTTGGTTGGTGGTGTTGTTGGTAGAGGGTGATGCTACGATTTTAAGAAATTGCACGATCGGCAAAAATTCCTTCCGGCAAGTGCACCGGTTATCGTCAAGTAAAAACTCACAATAGAGTGAGGTCGAATCCCACAAGGATTGGTTGAGTGAGCAATTCAGATTAGAAGTGTGTTCTAGTTGAGCGGAATCAAGATTTAGATGAGAATTGCGGAATGTAAAATTGCATGAATTAAAGAGCGAGAAGCTAAATTGCTGAAATTAAAAAGGGATCGGGGTGATTGCATGAATTTAATTGCAGAATGTAAAGAGAAGTGATAGATCAGAAATGGGGAATTCATTGGGTTTCAGGAGATATTGAGATCTCCGAATCAAACATTTTTTTTCCCTTCCTCAACCAATGCATTCATTGAATTTTGCTTGGCAATCTTATATGATTGGATCCCAATCCCTTGGCTCACCAATTCTCTCTAAAAACAAACAAATTCCCAATCCCTTGGTTTAAATGTTCATAAGAAGAGATGATGCTCGATCACTGATTATACCACACAGTTTCATGAACCACAATTTGGTAGGATTACATGTCACAATATCCATCCAAACCCCAATCCAATTCACTGTGAGAAAGCTTCTCTAGCATGAATCCTCCATTCCTTTCCCAAGGTTCCGAAGGATTCCAATTATGGATAGTTTCTTTCCCAAGACAACTAATCAATGGAATTAGATCGAGAAGCTTTCTAACAAAATTCAAGAGAAAAGGTTGAAGAAGAAGATAAAAACTATTATTGATTCATTGAATTACAATAGAGCTCCCTAACCCAATGAAAGGGGGTTTAGTGAGTCATAGCTCTGAATTCAATTACAAAAAGTATGAAAACTAGAAAAAGTGATCCCCAAAATTCCCCCCCCCGAGTGCCAACCAACTTAAATTCTATCCTATTTATACACTTTCTAAATTGAGCTTCTGTTGTGTTTCTTGGGCTTTGAGGCCTTTCCCTGATTTCCTTTTGCTTTGGGTTTATGATCCATAATCCTGATGAGGCTGCTGATCCAATTCTGTAACATTCATTGAGCCAACTTAGTGATAATCAAGTAATGACACATGACTCAACAATTTGAAATTCCAGACTCATCAATTCTTCAGGCCCAATCCCATAAACCATGATATTCAATTGGGTTTCATACCAGAGTACGTTTAAGTTAATGTTTGTGCTCAAATGCTAACTTAAACTGCAATATCTTTGGCCCAGAAACCTTTTCAATTAGTGGCGTTTAAGTTGCAGTTTAAGCTTAAACTGCAACTTAAACGTTGGACACTCCTGGAGGTGGTATAATTCAAGCACGTTTAAGCTTCAGTTTAAGGTTAAACTGAAGCTTAAACGTGGAAATGGAAGAAGGCAAGTCTGGAGTGTGGAGTTGTCGAACACGTTTAAGCTTCAGTTTAAGGTTAAACTGAAGCTTAAACGTGGAAATGGAAGAAGGCAAGTCTGGAGTGTGGATTGTCGAACACGTTTAAGCTTCAGTTTAAGGTTAAACTGAAGCTTAAACGTGGAAATGAAGAAAGCAACCCTGGAGGAGAATGGTCGAACACGTTTAAGCTCCAGTTTAAGCTTAAACTGGAGCTTAAACGCCACTGATAGTTCCCAGCATTATATGGCTTGGTAGTTTGAGTTCCAGTTTAAGCTTAAACTGGAACTTAAACTCCACATGTGATATTCAAGCTTCCTTTATTGATTTTGTTGCTTCCTTGCCTAGCCTCTTCTTCCCTGAAATCATCCAAACAACTGCATCAAAGTCTTGCAAAATTTCATGAGAAATCTTCCATTCATAGCGTTCAAGTAATATAACTAAAAACTCATGGAATTTGCATCAAAATCATACTGTTTGGATGGTTCATTGCTTTGTTATTCATTTAACCATTCTTGGTTACTTTAAGCTCAAGAAAATGCATAAAACAACTAAAACTAACAGAAAAATGCTAGTGAAACTAGCCTAAGATGTTTTGGCATCACAACACCAAACTTAATGCTTGCTTGTCCCTAAGCAAGTCCTGAGTTATTTGAGAGGAAAGTATGAAACAGAAAGCAATTACATTGGCTATATTAGCAAGCATTTGAAGTTCATCAAAAGGGTTTTATGCAGAAAGTTGCAGCATCACTTTTTCATTCTTATCAAGTAAGATTATCACTTTTTCATTGCATCCATCAAACACTGCTATGGCCTCTTGTTATTCTTATGTCCTTGGCACTTTTCTCTTCTTTGTTTTTCCTTTCTTTTTCTTAGAGCTCCTTTGCTCCTTGTTTGCTTAGTGTCATGTGTTGCACAAGCCTTTGGCATTTTCTTTTTTCTTATCAGTGCACTACACATATCCACTACAGGCATTTTAGTTCACATTTCTTCTTGAAACATTGGTGCCCAGCACCTCTTTGTGTGACTAAATGTTTTGTATTTAGGTTGCTCTTGATAATGGACTTTTGGTTGATAATCCCGAGTTAGTTAACCCAAGTTACCAAGTGTTGAAACACTCCTCAGAACCTATTCATCCAAGCATATCCTTAATACATAAACACCACAGGCATTTGTCTCAGAAGTTCAAACTATTGGTGCTAGCTTATTTTCTCAAAATTTTTTTTTTTTTTTTGCTTTTTGGTTGCCCTTTTTCAGTGGCTTTTTCTTCTTCTTTTTCTTTCTTTTTCATGGCCAAAGACATTTATTCATTAAGATCCATAGACAGTATTCAAACTTCTACACAAAAATGATAATTATACACTCAATTTCCAGTGATCTGGCTAAACAATCAAGCATGCATACCACCACTTAATTCTACTTGATTTGTCACTAATTGAGCCAAGCTACTTTTGTTCAAACTTTTCTTTTATTTTTGGAAACAAAACAAGCATGGCAAGCATTTGTTTAAGAAGGTGAAGTTATATCCAAACATCTAGGCATTCACTTTATTCAAAGCAGCAAACAGACACTCATACTAAAAACTTCACATTCCAGAAAGATTCAACAATTACAGTTTAAACCAGAACAAGCATGCTTTTGTTTGCCTTTTAAAGAATGGTCAAGGAACACCACCACCTTGTGAAATTTCTTGTTTTCTCTTTGTTGCCAGGAAACAATTTGATTTCTCCTTCCTCTCCTAGTTGTTGCTTCATGTTCTTTCTCAGATCCTTGTTTCCTTTCCTGCAAAGAGTGATGAAGTTGCTTGCTTCTCAAGCACTTGAGTGGTTAGCTCAACTATGTATGGGCAAGTGTCTGAGTCTTAAGTTGGTGTGTGAACACCAAACTTAGTCTCCTACTTACTCCTCTGCTCTTTGAGTCCTTGAATTCTCCTTGGAATGAAGTTGCTGCTAAGGATTTTAAGCATTCCTGTGATTGCTTAGAATGGTTGTTCCTTTCATATAATTCAAAGGTTGTTGTGTTCAGTTGATCTGTGTGGTGGAACACCAAACTTAGAGTCACACATTCCCCTTTGAATTATTGATCCACGAATTCATTGTTTGGTGTGAAACACCAAACTTAATTCTTTGCAATGCACAGAAACTACTTCACCTTTTTATTGAAACAAATAAAAGAAACAGCAAGGGAGTATTACCTCAGGTTGGGTTGCCTCCCAACAAGCGCTTCTTTAACATCATTAGCTTGACGGTTGCCCCTTGTTAGGGTGGATTGTAGTGCTTGATGTCCTCTCCTCTCACTATGAAAACGTCCCCATTTGATTCCTTCATGATTTCCAAATGTTCCATAGAAAGAACTTTCCTGATTGTGAACACTTGAGGGAGCTGGGAAGGAATGGTTTTGAGGCCAGGTGGGATTGGCAGATAATGACTTGATATCACTTTATCTCCCGGAGAGAAACCTTCAGTGGGAATTTTCTTGTTTCTCCACCCTCTTGGCAATTTCTTTACAATTCTTCCCTTTCTCTTGAGGATTTCTTCATTGACCCTTATGCCAGGAGGATCCTTCTGATCTGTTTCTATTGATTCTTGTGGCTTTAACTCTTGCAATTCTTGTTTGCCTTCCAAGGACTGTTTTAGAGTTTCAGCTGCTGGATTGCTTTCCTCCAAACACAGATGGCTACTATCATCCTTAAGCTTTTCAGGTTCTGGTTCAGGCTCAGATGCAGGTTTGAAAACATTGAAAATGAGCTGTTCATCATGTATTCTCAAGATTAGCTCTCCTTGTTCTACATATATGAGCGCTCTAGCAGTGGCTAGAAATGGCCTTCCCAGAATGATAGGGTGTAGGTAGCTTTCCTCCATGTCCAAAATGACAAAGTCTGTGGGGAAGAAATAGTTTCCCACTTTCACCAGCACATTTTCAACTACCCCTTCAGCTTGCTTCTGAGTTTTGTCAGCCAGTTGTATGATTACATCAGTGGATCTCACCTCATTCAGTTGTAGCCTCTTCATAAGAGTCAGAGGCATCACATTTATGCTAGCTCCTAGATCACAGAATCCTCTGTCAATTTTTGTTTCCCCTATGATGCAGGGGATATGAAAACTTCCTGGGTCTGTTTTCTTAGAGACTATGTCCTTCTTGATGAGGGCACTGCATTCTTTGTTCATTATTACAGTTTGTCCTCCCTTCAAAACTCTTTTCTTGCTCAGCAATTCCTTTAAATACTTGATATGTGTAGGCATCTGCTGGAGAATCTCAAGAAAGGGAATATTGATATGGAGAGACTTAAATGTCTCTAAAAACCTTGAATAGGTTTTCCCTTTTTCACCTCCTCCTAACCTCTGAGGAAATGGTGCTTTTGGTTGGTATGTTTCCAGCATGCCTTTTTGCAGTTCCTTGGCTTGCTCAGTTTCACTTTCCTGCTTAGCTTCTTCCACACCTTCCTTCAAGATTTCTGGCTCCTGTTCTGAGGGTCTGATTCCTTCTTCTTCTGAGACTTCCTTCAATATGGTGATGGCCTTGCATTCTTCCCATCTCACTCCCTTTTGTTCCCCTTTAGGATTCTTTTCTGTGTCACTAGGGAACACTGCATTTGACTTGGGGGCCTGTTGAGATAGCTCTCCTACTTGAGACTCCATCCTCTTGAGTTTTTCACCATGGTTCCTTAAGGTAGATCTCACATCATCCCTAAAGCTTTTCAACTCACTTATGTCCTGACCCATGTTTGCCAGCATTCCTTCTATCCTGTTTAATTGATCTTGAAATTGTTGGTTCGGATTAGGTTGGGTAGGTTGATTATTTTGGCCATGATATGATGGTTGGGAGTAAGTGTTTTGTGTGGCTTGGTATGATCTTTGGTTGGAGTTTTGGTATGTGGACTTGTTATGTTGGTTTTGCTGGTTTCCCCACCCAAAGTTTGGGTGGTTTTTCTAGCCTGGGTTGTAAGTGTTGGAATGTGGATCATATGGTTGCCTTTGTTGACTTCCTACATAATTGGCCTCTTCCCAATCACCTCCTTCAGTGCTTACTTCCTCTTGATCTTGTGTGTGTATTGCAGCCACTTGCTTTGTTTCAAATTTCCTGGTGAGCTCTGCTAGTTGCTTGGCAAACACCTTGTTTTGGGCTAAAATTGTATCAACATGGTTCAGCTCCATGACTCCCTTAGTGTTGTGTCTCTCTGAAGCATAGTAGTACTCATTCTCAGCCACTGTCTCAATCACTTCAATGGCTTCTTCCACAGTCTTTTTCCTGTTCAATGAACCTCCTAATGAATGGTCTACAGCCTTCCTTGATTCATAAGAAAGTCCATCATAGAAAATATGCAATTGCACCCAGTCATGGAACATGTCTGGTGGGCATTTCCTTGTCAAATCCTTGAATCTCTCCCATGCCTCGTAGAGAGTTTCACCATCTTGTTGTCTAAAAGTCTGAACCTCAGATCGAAGCCTATTGACCTTTTGTGGGGGGTAGAAACGTGCCAGAAACTTGCTTTCCACCTCATCCCAGGTTGTTAGGCTCCCCCTTGGGAATGATTCCAGCCACTTAGCTGCCTTGTCCCTAAGTGAAAATGGGAACAAGAGCAGTTTATAGGTATCTTCCTGGACTCCATTGGACTTCACAGTGTCGCAAATTCTCAGGAATTTTGTGAGATGTTGGTTTGGATCTTCATTAGCACTCCCACCAAATGAACAATGATCCTCCACAAGTGATATTAGCTGTGGTTTGAGTTCAAAATTGTTGGCCTGAATGGGTGGTTTCTAAATGCTGCTACCACAATTCCCAGAGGTTGGGTTTATGTATGAACCAAGAACCCTCCTCTCGGGAATGGCATTGTTTCCATCAGCTCTCTCATGGTTGTGAACTTCTCTATCCATGTTGAGATCTAGAGCTTCCTCAAAATTGTCCTCAGATTCTCCTTCAGATTCTTCTTCTCCCAGTACTCTCTTCCCTCTTGCTTCCCTTCTAAGTTTATGAAGGGTCCTCTCTGGTTCGGTATAATGAGGAGTTGATGTCTCTCCTCTCCTACCTGTCATACAAAAACACAGCACAGGCAACAAACAAGTAAAATACTCTTGGTTAATGGAAGAGTATGGTTAGAGCAGTTGAGGAATTAATTCAAATAGTTAGTGAGTCAGTGAGTTAGTTTCTTGAATTTAAAGGCATAAAG
Organism: Arachis ipaensis; assembly: GCF_059453495.1. Taxonomy (NCBI): domain Eukaryota; kingdom Viridiplantae; phylum Streptophyta; class Magnoliopsida; order Fabales; family Fabaceae; genus Arachis; species Arachis ipaensis. The sequence goes on from NC_142436.1 coordinate 53,552,288, forward strand.
AAAGAAAGCATGTAACAGAGTGCAGAAATTAAAATTCAACAAGTAACTTGAACTGAATTAACAAAGCAAGAAAAATGCTCAATCTAGTTAACTTCCAATTTGAGAATTGTCAATCGAAAACCAATCCCCGGCAACGGCGCCATAAACTTGATGCTACGATTTTAAGAAATTGCACGATCGGCAAAAATTCCTTCCGGCAAGTGCACCGGTTATCGTCAAGTAAAAACTCACAATAGAGTGAGGTCGAATCCCACAAGGATTGGTTGAGTGAGCAATTCAGATTAGAAGTGTGTTCTAGTTGAGCGGAATCAAGATTTAGATGAGAATTGCGGAATGTAAAATTGCATGAATTAAAGAGCGAGAAGCTAAATTGCTGAAATTAAAAAGGGATCGGGGTGATTGCATGAATTTAATTGCAGAATGTAAAGAGAAGTGATAGATCAGAAATGGGGAATTCATTGGGTTTCAGGAGATATTGAGATCTCCGAATCAAACATTTTTTTTTCCCTTCCTCAACCAATGCATTCATTGAATTTTGCTTGGCAATCTTATATGATTGGATCCCAATCCCTTGGCTCACCAATTCTCTCTAAAAACAAACAAATTCCCAATCCCTTGGTTTAAATGTTCATAAGAAGAGATGATGCTCGATCACTGATTATACCACACAGTTTCATGAACCACAATTTGGTAGGATTACATGTCACAATATCCATCCAAACCCCAATCCAATTCACTGTGAGAAAGCTTCTCTAGCATGAATCCTCCATTCCTTTCCCAAGGTTCCGAAGGATTCCAATTATGGATAGTTTCTTTCCCAAGACAACTAATCAATGGAATTAGATCGAGAAGCTTTCTAACAAAATTCAAGAGAAAAGGTTGAAGAAGAAGATAAAAACTATTATTGATTCATTGAATTACAATAGAGCTCCCTAACCCAATGAAAGGGGGTTTAGTGAGTCATAGCTCTGAATTCAATTACAAAAAGTATGAAAACTAGAAAAAGTGATCCCCAAAATTCCCCCCCCCCCCCGAGTGCCAACCAACTTAAATTCTATCCTATTTATACACTTTCTAAATTGAGCTTCTGTTGTGTTTCTTGGGCTTTGAGGCCTTTCCCTGATTTCCTTTTGCTTTGGGTTTATGATCCATAATCCTGATGAGGCTGCTGATCCAATTCTGTAACATTCATTGAGCCAACTTAGTGATAATCAAGTAATGACACATGACTCAACAATTTGAAATTCCAGACTCATCAATTCTTCAGGCCCAATCCCATAAACCATGATATTCAATTGGGTTTCATACCAGAGTACGTTTAAGTTAATGTTTGTGCTCAAATGCTAACTTAAACTGCAATATCTTTGGCCCAGAAACCTTTTCAATTAGTGGCGTTTAAGTTGCAGTTTAAGCTTAAACTGCAACTTAAACGTTGGACACTCCTGGAGGTGGTATAATTCAAGCACGTTTAAGCTTCAGTTTAAGGTTAAACTGAAGCTTAAACGTGGAAATGGAAGAAGGCAAGTCTGGAGTGTGGAGTTGTCGAACACGTTTAAGCTTCAGTTTAAGGTTAAACTGAAGCTTAAACGTGGAAATGGAAGAAGGCAAGTCTGGAGTGTGGATTGTCGAACACGTTTAAGCTTCAGTTTAAGGTTAAACTGAAGCTTAAACGTGGAAATGAAGAAAGCAACCCTGGAGGAGAATGGTCGAACACGTTTAAGCTCCAGTTTAAGCTTAAACTGGAGCTTAAACGCCACTGATAGTTCCCAGCATTATATGGCTTGGTAGTTTGAGTTCCAGTTTAAGCTTAAACTGGAACTTAAACTCCACATGTGATATTCAAGCTTCCTTTATTGATTTTGTTGCTTCCTTGCCTAGCCTCTTCTTCCCTGAAATCATCCAAACAACTGCATCAAAGTCTTGCAAAATTTCATGAGAAATCTTCCATTCATAGCGTTCAAGTAATATAACTAAAAACTCATGGAATTTGCATCAAAATCATACTGTTTGGATGGTTCATTGCTTTGTTATTCATTTAACCATTCTTGGTTACTTTAAGCTCAAGAAAATGCATAAAACAACTAAAACTAACAGAAAAATGCTAGTGAAACTAGCCTAAGATGCCTTGGCATCACAACACCAAACTTAATGCTTGCTTGTCCCTAAGCAAGTCCTGAGTTATTTGAGAGGAAAGTATGAAACAGAAAGCAATTACATTGGCTATATTAGCAAGCATTTGAAGTTCATCAAAAGGGTTTTATGCAGAAAGTTGCAGCATCACTTTTTCATTCTTATCAGGTAAGATTATCACTTTTTCATTGCATCCATCAAACACTGCTATGGCCTCTTGTTATTCTTATGTCCTTGGCACTTTTCTCTTCTTTGTTTTTCCTTTCTTTTTCTTAGAGCTCCTTTGCTCCTTGTTTGCTTAGTGTCATGTGTTGCACAAGCCTTTGGCATTTTCTTTTTTCTTATCAGTGCACTACACATATCCACTACAGGCATTTTAGTTCACATTTCTTCTTGAAACATTGGTGCCCAGCACCTCTTTGTGTGACTAAATGTTTTGTATTTAGGTTGCTCTTGATAATGGACTTTTGGTTGATAATCCCGAGTTAGTTAACCCAAGTTACCAAGTGTTGAAACACTCCTCAGAACCTATTCATCCAAGCATATCCTTAATACATAAACACCACAGGCATTTGTCTCAGAAGTTCAAACTATTGGTGCTAGCTTATTTTCTCAAAATTTTTTTTTTTTTTTTGCTTTTTGGTTGCCCTTTTTCAGTGGCTTTTTCTTCTTCTTTTTCTTTCTTTTTCATGGCCAAAGACATTTATTCATTAAGATCCATAGACAGTATTCAAACTTCTACACAAAAATGATAATTATACACTCAATTTCCAGTGATCTGGCTAAACAATCAAGCATGCATACCACCACTTAATTCTACTTGATTTGTCACTAATTGAGCCAAGCTACTTTTGTTCAAACTTTTCTTTTATTTTTGGAAACAAAACAAGCATGGCAAGCATTTGTTTAAGAAGGTGAAGTTATATCCAAACATCTAGGCATTCACTTTATTCAAAGCAGCAAACAGACACTCATACTAAAAACTTCACATTCCAGAAAGATTCAACAATTACAGTTTAAACCAGAACAAGCATGCTTTTGTTTGCCTTTTAAAGAATGGTCAAGGAACACCACCACCTTGTGAAATTTCTTGTTTTCTCTTTGTTGCCAGGAAACAATTTGATTTCTCCTTCCTCTCCTAGTTGTTGCTTCATGTTCTTTCTCAGATCCTTGTTTCCTTTCCTGCAAAGAGTGATGAAGTTGCTTGCTTCTCAAGCACTTGAGTGGTTAGCTCAACTATGTATGGGCAAGTGTCTGAGTCTTAAGTTGGTGTGTGAACACCAAACTTAGTCTCCTACTTACTCCTCTGCTCTTTGAGTCCTTGAATTCTCCTTGGAATGAAGTTGCTGCTAAGGATTTTAAGCATTCCTGTGATTGCTTAGAATGGTTGTTCCTTTCATATAATTCAAAGGTTGTTGTGTTCAGTTGATCTGTGTGGTGGAACACCAAACTTAGAGTCACACATTCCCCTTTGAATTATTGATCCACGAATTCATTGTTTGGTGTGAAACACCAAACTTAATTCTTTGCAATGCACAGAAACTACTTCACCTTTTTATTGAAACAAATAAAAGAAACAGCAAGGGAGTATTACCTCAGGTTGGGTTGCCTCCCAACAAGCGCTTCTTTAACATCATTAGCTTGACGGTTGCCCCTTGTTAGGGTGGATTGTAGTGCTTGATGTCCTCTCCTCTCACTATGAAAACGTCCCCATTTGATTCCTTCATGATTTCCAAATGTTCCATAGAAAGAACTTTCCTGATTGTGAACACTTGAGGGAGCTGGGAAGGAATGGTTTTGAGGCCAGGTGGGATTGGCAGATAATGACTTGATATCACTTTATCTCCCGGAGAGAAACCTTCAGTGGGAATTTTCTTGTTTCTCCACCCTCTTGGCAATTTCTTTACAATTCTTCCCTTTCTCTTGAGGATTTCTTCATTGACCCTTATGCCAGGAGGATCCTTCTGATCTGTTTCTATTGATTCTTGTGGCTTTAACTCTTGCAATTCTTGTTTGCCTTCCAAGGACTGTTTTAGAGTTTCAGCTGCTGGATTGCTTTCCTCCAAACACAGATGGCTACTATCATCCTTAAGCTTTTCAGGTTCTGGTTCAGGCTCAGATGCAGGTTTGAAAACATTGAAAATGAGCTGTTCATCATGTATTCTCAAGATTAGCTCTCCTTGTTCTACATATATGAGCGCTCTAGCAGTGGCTAGAAATGGCCTTCCCAGAATGATAGGGTGTAGGTAGCTTTCCTCCATGTCCAAAATGACAAAGTCTGTGGGGAAGAAATAGTTTCCCACTTTCACCAGCACATTTTCAACTACCCCTTCAGCTTGCTTCTGAGTTTTGTCAGCCAGTTGTATGATTACATCAGTGGATCTCACCTCATTCAGTTGTAGCCTCTTCATAAGAGTCAGAGGCATCACATTTATGCTAGCTCCTAGATCACAGAATCCTCTGTCAATTTTTGTTTCCCCTATGATGCAGGGGATATGAAAACTTCCTGGGTCTGTTTTCTTAGAGACTATGTCCTTCTTGATGAGGGCACTGCATTCTTTGTTCATTATTACAGTTTGTCCTCCCTTCAAAACTCTTTTCTTGCTCAGCAATTCCTTTAAATACTTGATATGTGTAGGCATCTGCTGGAGAATCTCAAGAAAGGGAATATTGATATGGAGAGACTTAAATGTCTCTAAAAACCTTGAATAGGTTTTCCCTTTTTCACCTCCTCCTAACCTCTGAGGAAATGGTGCTTTTGGTTGGTATGTTTCCAGCATGCCTTTTTGCAGTTCCTTGGCTTGCTCAGTTTCACTTTCCTGCTTAGCTTCTTCCACACCTTCCTTCAAGATTTCTGGCTCCTGTTCTGAGGGTCTGATTCCTTCTTCTTCTGAGACTTCCTTCAATATGGTGATGGCCTTGCATTCTTCCCATCTCACTCCCTTTTGTTCCCCTTTAGGATTCTTTTCTGTGTCACTAGGGAACACTGCAGTTGACTTGGGGGCCTGTTGAGATAGCTCTCCTACTTGAGACTCCATCCTCTTGAGTTTTTCACCATGGTTCCTTAAGGTAGATCTCACATCATCCCTAAAGCTTTTCAACTCACTTATGTCCTGACCCATGTTTGCCAGCATTCCTTCTATCCTGTTTAATTGATCTTGAAATTGTTGGTTCGGATTAGGTTGGGTAGGTTGATTATTTTGGCCATGATATGATGGTTGGGAGTAAGTGTTTTGTGTGGCTTGGTATGATCTTTGGTTGGAGTTTTGGTATGTGGACTTGTTATGTTGGTTTTGCTGGTTTCCCCACCCAAAGTTTGGGTGGTTTTTCTAGCCTGGGTTGTAAGTGTTGGAATGTGGATCATATGGTTGCCTTTGTTGACTTCCTACATAATTGGCCTCTTCCCAATCACCTCCTTCAGTGCTTACTTCCTCTTGATCTTGTGTGTGTATTGCAGCCACTTGCTTTGTTTCAAATTTCCTGGTGAGCTCTACTAGTTGCTTGGCAAACACCTTGTTTTGGGCTAAAATTGTATCAACATGGTTCAGCTCCATGACTCCCTTAGTGTTGTGTCTCTCTGAAGCATAGTAGTACTCATTCTCAGCCACTGTCTCAATCACTTCAATGGCTTCTTCCACAGTCTTTTTCCTGTTCAATGAACCTCCTAATGAATGGTCTACAGCCTTCCTTGATTCATAAGAAAGTCCATCATAGAAAATATGCAATTGCACCCAGTCATGGAACATGTCTGGTGGGCATTTCCTTGTCAAATCCTTGAATCTCTCCCATGCCTCGTAGAGAGTTTCACCATCTTGTTGTCTAAAAGTCTGAACCTCAGATCGAAGCCTATTGACCTTTTGTGGGGGGTAGAAACGTGCCAGAAACTTGCTTTCCACCTCATCCCAGGTTGTTAGGCTCCCCCTTGGGAATGATTCCAGCCACTTAGCTGCCTTGTCCTTAAGTGAAAATGGGAACAAGAGCAGTTTATAGGTATCTTCCTGGACTCCATTGGACTTCACAGTGTCGCAAATTCTCAGGAATTTTGTGAGATGTTGGTTTGGATCTTCATTAGCACTCCCACCAAATGAACAATGATCCTCCACAAGTGATATTAGCTGTGGTTTGAGTTCAAAATTGTTGGCCTGAATGGGTGGTTTCTAAATGCTGCTACCACAATTCCCAGAGGTTGGGTTTATGTATGAACCAAGAACCCTCCTCTCGGGAATGGCATTGTTTCCATCAGCTCTCTCATGGTTGTGAACTTCTCTATCCATGTTGAGATCTAGAGCTTCCTCAAAATTGTCCTCAGATTCTCCTTCAGATTCTTCTTCTCCCAGTACTCTCTTCCCTCTTGCTTCCCTTCTAAGTTTATGAAGGGTCCTCTCTGGTTCGGTATAATGAGGAGTTGATGTCTCTCCTCTCCTACCTGTCATACAAAAACACAGCACAGGCAACAAACAAGTAAAATACTCTTGGTTAATGGAAGAGTATGGTTAGAGCAGTTGAGGAATTAATTCAAATAGTTAGTGAGTCAGTGAGTTAGTTTCTTGAATTTAAAGGCATAAAGAAAGAAAGCATGTAACAGAGTGCAGAAATTAAAATTCAACAAGTAACTTGAACTGAATTAACAAAGCAAGAAAAATGCTCAATCTAGTTAACTTCCAATTTGAGAATTGTCAATCGAAAACCAATCCCCGGCAACGGCGCCATAAACTTGATGCTACGATTTTAAGAAATTGCACGATCGGCAAAAATTCCTTCCGGCAAGTGCACCGGTTATCGTCAAGTAAAAACTCACAATAGAGTGAGGTCGAATCCCACAAGGATTGGTTGAGTGAGCAATTCAGATTAGAAGTGTGTTCTAGTTGAGCGGAATCAAGATTTAGATGAGAATTGCGGAATGTAAAATTGCATGAATTAAAGAGCGAGAAGCTAAATTGCTGAAATTAAAAAGGGATCGGGGTGATTGCATGAATTTAATTGCAGAATGTAAAGAGAAGTGATAGATCAGAAATGGGGAATTCATTGGGTTTCAGGAGATATTGAGATCTCCGAATCAAACATTTTTTTTTCCCTTCCTCAACCAATGCATTCATTGAATTTTGCTTGGCAATCTTATATGATTGGATCCCAATCCCTTGGCTCACCAATTCTCTCTAAAAACAAACAAATTCCCAATCCCTTGGTTTAAATGTTCATAAGAAGAGATGATGCTCGATCACTGATTATACCACACAGTTTCATGAACCACAATTTGGTAGGATTACATGTCACAATATCCATCCAAACCCCAATCCAATTCACTGTGAGAAAGCTTCTCTAGCATGAATCCTCCATTCCTTTCCCAAGGTTCCGAAGGATTCCAATTATGGATAGTTTCTTTCCCAAGACAACTAACCAATGGAATTAGATCGAGAAGCTTTCTAACAAAATTCAAGAGAAAAGGTTGAAGAAGAAGATAAAAACTATTATTGATTCATTGAATTACAATAGAGCTCCCTAACCCAATGAAAGGGGATTTAGTGAGTCATAGCTCTGAATTCAATTACAAAAAGTATGAAAACTAGAAAAAGTGATCCCCAAAATTCCCCCCCCCCCCCGAGTGCCAACCAACTTAAATTCTATCCTATTTATACACTTTCTAAATTGAGCTTCTGTTGTGTTTCTTGGGCTTTGAGGCCTTTCCCTGATTTCCTTTTGCTTTGGGTTTATGATCCATAATCCTGATGAGGCTGCTGATCCAATTCTGTAACATTCATTGAGCCAACTTAGTGATAATCAAGTAATGACACATGACTCAACAATTTGAAATTCCAGACTCATCAATTCTTCAGGCCCAATCCCATAAACCATGATATTCAATTGGGTTTCATACCAGAGTACGTTTAAGTTAATGTTTGTGCTCAAATGCTAACTTAAACTGCAATATCTTTGGCCCAGAAACCTTTTCAATTAGTGGCGTTTAAGTTGCAGTTTAAGCTTAAACTGCAACTTAAACGTTGGACACTCCTGGAGGTGGTATAATTCAAGCACGTTTAAGCTTCAGTTTAAGGTTAAACTGAAGCTTAAACGTGGAAATGGAAGAAGGCAAGTCTGGAGTGTGGAGTTGTCGAACACGTTTAAGCTTCAGTTTAAGGTTAAACTGAAGCTTAAACGTGGAAATGGAAGAAGGCAAGTCTGGAGTGTGGATTGTCGAACACGTTTAAGCTTCAGTTTAAGGTTAAACTGAAGCTTAAACGTGGAAATGAAGAAAGCAACCCTGGAGGAGAATGGTCGAACACGTTTAAGCTCCAGTTTAAGCTTAAACTGGAGCTTAAACGCCACTGATAGTTCCCAGCATTATATGGCTTGGTAGTTTGAGTTCCAGTTTAAGCTTAAACTGGAACTTAAACTCCACATGTGATATTCAAGCTTCCTTTATTGATTTTGTTGCTTCCTTGCCTAGCCTCTTCTTCCCTGAAATCATCCAAACAACTGCATCAAAGTCTTGCAAAATTTCATGAGAAATCTTCCATTCATAGCGTTCAAGTAATATAACTAAAAACTCATGGAATTTGCATCAAAATCATACTGTTTGGATGGTTCATTGCTTTGTTATTCATTTAACCATTCTTGGTTACTTTAAGCTCAAGAAAATGCATAAAACAACTAAAACTAACAGAAAAATGCTAGTGAAACTAGCCTAAGATGCCTTGGCATCACAACACCAAACTTAATGCTTGCTTGTCCCTAAGCAAGTCCTGAGTTATTTGAGAGGAAAGTATGAAACAGAAAGCAATTACATTGGCTATATTAGCAAGCATTTGAAGTTCATCAAAAGGGTTTTATGCAGAAAGTTGCAGCATCACTTTTTCATTCTTATCAGGTAAGATTATCACTTTTTCATTGCATCCATCAAACACTGCTATGGCCTCTTGTTATTCTTATGTCCTTGGCACTTTTCTCTTCTTTGTTTTTCCTTTCTTTTTCTTAGAGCTCCTTTGCTCCTTGTTTGCTTAGTGTCATGTGTTGCACAAGCCTTTGGCATTTTCTTTTTTCTTATCAGTGCACTACACATATCCACTACAGGCATTTTAGTTCACATTTCTTCTTGAAACATTGGTGCCCAGCACCTCTTTGTGTGACTAAATGTTTTGTATTTAGGTTGCTCTTGATAATGGACTTTTGGTTGATAATCCCGAGTTAGTTAACCCAAGTTACCAAGTGTTGAAACACTCCTCAGAACCTATTCATCCAAGCATATCCTTAATACATAAACACCACAGGCATTTGTCTCAGAAGTTCAAACTATTGGTGCTAGCTTATTTTCTCAAAATTTTTTTTTTTTTTTTGCTTTTTGGTTGCCCTTTTTCAGTGGCTTTTTCTTCTTCTTTTTCTTTCTTTTTCATGGCCAAAGACATTTATTCATTAAGATCCATAGACAGTATTCAAACTTCTACACAAAAATGATAATTATACACTCAATTTCCAGTGATCTGGCTAAACAATCAAGCATGCATACCACCACTTAATTCTACTTGATTTGTCACTAATTGAGCCAAGCTACTTTTGTTCAAACTTTTCTTTTATTTTTGGAAACAAAACAAGCATGGCAAGCATTTGTTTAAGAAGGTGAAGTTATATCCAAACATCTAGGCATTCACTTTATTCAAAGCAGCAAACAGACACTCATACTAAAAACTTCACATTCCAGAAAGATTCAACAATTACAGTTTAAACCAGAACAAGCATGCTTTTGTTTGCCTTTTAAAGAATGGTCAAGGAACACCACCACCTTGTGAAATTTCTTGTTTTCTCTTTGTTGCCAGGAAACAATTTGATTTCTCCTTCCTCTCCTAGTTGTTGCTTCATGTTCTTTCTCAGATCCTTGTTTCCTTTCCTGCAAAGAGTGATGAAGTTGCTTGCTTCTCAAGCACTTGAGTGGTTAGCTCAACTATGTATGGGCAAGTGTCTGAGTCTTAAGTTGGTGTGTGAACACCAAACTTAGTCTCCTACTTACTCCTCTGCTCTTTGAGTCCTTGAATTCTCCTTGGAATGAAGTTGCTGCTAAGGATTTTAAGCATTCCTGTGATTGCTTAGAATGGTTGTTCCTTTCATATAATTCAAAGGTTGTTGTGTTCAGTTGATCTGTGTGGTGGAACACCAAACTTAGAGTCACACATTCCCCTTTGAATTATTGATCCACGAATTCATTGTTTGGTGTGAAACACCAAACTTAATTCTTTGCAATGCACAGAAACTACTTCACCTTTTTATTGAAACAAATAAAAGAAACAGCAAGGGAGTATTACCTCAGGTTGGGTTGCCTCCCAACAAGCGCTTCTTTAACATCATTAGCTTGACGGTTGCCCCTTGTTAGGGTGGATTGTAGTGCTTGATGTCCTCTCCTCTCACTATGAAAACGTCCCCATTTGATTCCTTCATGATTTCCAAATGTTCCATAGAAAGAACTTTCCTGATTGTGAACACTTGAGGGAGCTGGGAAGGAATGGTTTTGAGGCCAGGTGGGATTGGCAGATAATGACTTGATATCACTTTATCTCCCGGAGAGAAACCTTCAGTGGGAATTTTCTTGTTTCTCCACCCTCTTGGCAATTTCTTTACAATTCTTCCCTTTCTCTTGAGGATTTCTTCATTGACCCTTATGCCAGGAGGATCCTTCTGATCTGTTTCTATTGATTCTTGTGGCTTTAACTCTTGCAATTCTTGTTTGCCTTCCAAGGACTGTTTTAGAGTTTCAGCTGCTGGATTGCTTTCCTCCAAACACAGATGGCTACTATCATCCTTAAGCTTTTCAGGTTCTGGTTCAGGCTCAGATGCAGGTTTGAAAACATTGAAAATGAGCTGTTCATCATGTATTCTCAAGATTAGCTCTCCTTGTTCTACATATATGAGCGCTCTAGCAGTGGCTAGAAATGGCCTTCCCAGAATGATAGGGTGTAGGTAGCTTTCCTCCATGTCCAAAATGACAAAGTCTGTGGGGAAGAAATAGTTTCCCACTTTCACCAGCACATTTTCAACTACCCCTTCAGCTTGCTTCTGAGTTTTGTCAGCCAGTTGTATGATTACATCAGTGGATCTCACCTCATTCAGTTGTAGCCTCTTCATAAGAGTCAGAGGCATCACATTTATGCTAGCTCCTAGATCACAGAATCCTCTGTCAATTTTTGTTTCCCCTATGATGCAGGGGATATGAAAACTTCCTGGGTCTGTTTTCTTAGAGACTATGTCCTTCTTGATGAGGGCACTGCATTCTTTGTTCATTATTACAGTTTGTCCTCCCTTCAAAACTCTTTTCTTGCTCAGCAATTCCTTTAAATACTTGATATGTGTAGGCATCTGCTGGAGAATCTCAAGAAAGGGAATATTGATATGGAGAGACTTAAATGTCTCTAAAAACCTTGAATAGGTTTTCCCTTTTTCACCTCCTCCTAACCTCTGAGGAAATGGTGCTTTTGGTTGGTATGTTTCCAGCATGCCTTTTTGCAGTTCCTTGGCTTGCTCAGTTTCACTTTCCTGCTTAGCTTCTTCCACACCTTCCTTCAAGATTTCTGGCTCCTGTTCTGAGGGTCTGATTCCTTCTTCTTCTGAGACTTCCTTCAATATGGTGATGGCCTTGCATTCTTCCCATCTCACTCCCTTTTGTTCCCCTTTAGGATTCTTTTCTGTGTCACTAGGGAACACTGCAGTTGACTTGGGGGCCTGTTGAGATAGCTCTCCTACTTGAGACTCCATCCTCTTGAGTTTTTCACCATGGTTCCTTAAGGTAGATCTCACATCATCCCTAAAGCTTTTCAACTCACTTATGTCCTGACCCATGTTTGCCAGCATTCCTTCTATCCTGTTTAATTGATCTTGAAATTGTTGGTTCGGATTAGGTTGGGTAGGTTGATTATTTTGGCCATGATATGATGGTTGGGAGTAAGTGTTTTGTGTGGCTTGGTATGATCTTTGGTTGGAGTTTTGGTATGTGGACTTGTTATGTTGGTTTTGCTGGTTTCCCCACCCAAAGTTTGGGTGGTTTTTCTAGCCTGGGTTGTAAGTGTTGGAATGTGGATCATATGGTTGCCTTTGTTGACTTCCTACATAATTGGCCTCTTCCCAATCACCTCCTTCAGTGCTTACTTCCTCTTGATCTTGTGTGTGTATTGCAGCCACTTGCTTTGTTTCAAATTTCCTGGTGAGCTCTACTAGTTGCTTGGCAAACACCTTGTTTTGGGCTAAAATTGTATCAACATGGTTCAGCTCCATGACTCCCTTAGTGTTGTGTCTCTCTGAAGCATAGTAGTACTCATTCTCAGCCACTGTCTCAATCACTTCAATGGCTTCTTCCACAGTCTTTTTCCTGTTCAATGAACCTCCTAATGAATGGTCTACAGCCTTCCTTGATTCATAAGAAAGTCCATCATAGAAAATATGCAATTGCACCCAGTCATGGAACATGTCTGGTGGGCATTTCCTTGTCAAATCCTTGAATCTCTCCCATGCCTCGTAGAGAGTTTCACCATCTTGTTGTCTAAAAGTCTGAACCTCAGATCGAAGCCTATTGACCTTTTGTGGGGGGTAGAAACGTGCCAGAAACTTGCTTTCCACCTCATCCCAGGTTGTTAGGCTCCCCCTTGGGAATGATTCCAGCCACTTAGCTGCCTTGTCCTTAAGTGAAAATGGGAACAAGAGCAGTTTATAGGTATCTTCCTGGACTCCATTGGACTTCACAGTGTCGCAAATTCTCAGGAATTTTGTGAGATGTTGGTTTGGATCTTCATTAGCACTCCCACCAAATGAACAATGATCCTCCACAAGTGATATTAGCTGTGGTTTGAGTTCAAAATTGTTGGCCTGAATGGGTGGTTTCTAAATGCTGCTACCACAATTCCCAGAGGTTGGGTTTATGTATGAACCAAGAACCCTCCTCTCGGGAATGGCATTGTTTCCATCAGCTCTCTCATGGTTGTGAACTTCTCTATCCATGTTGAGATCTAGAGCTTCCTCAAAATTGTCCTCAGATTCTCCTTCAGATTCTTCTTCTCCCAGTACTCTCTTCCCTCTTGCTTCCCTTCTAAGTTTATGAAGGGTCCTCTCTGGTTCGGTATAATGAGGAGTTGATGTCTCTCCTCTCCTACCTGTCATACAAAAACACAGCACAGGCAACAAACAAGTAAAATACTCTTGGTTAATGGAAGAGTATGGTTAGAGCAGTTGAGGAATTAATTCAAATAGTTAGTGAGTCAGTGAGTTAGTTTCTTGAATTTAAAGGCATAAAGAAAGAAAGCATGTAACAGAGTGCAGAAATTAAAATTCAACAAGTAACTTGAACTGAATTAACAAAGCAAGAAAAATGCTCAATCTAGTTAACTTCCAATTTGAGAATTGTCAATCGAAAACCAATCCCCGGCAACGGCGCCATAAACTTGATGCTACGATTTTAAGAAATTGCACGATCGGCAAAAATTCCTTCCGGCAAGTGCACCGGTTATCGTCAAGTAAAAACTCACAATAGAGTGAGGTCGAATCCCACAAGGATTGGTTGAGTGAGCAATTCAGATTAGAAGTGTGTTCTAGTTGAGCGGAATCAAGATTTAGATGAGAATTGCGGAATGTAAAATTGCATGAATTAAAGAGCGAGAAGCTAAATTGCTGAAATTAAAAAGGGATCGGGGTGATTGCATGAATTTAATTGCAGAATGTAAAGAGAAGTGATAGATCAGAAATGGGGAATTCATTGGGTTTCAGGAGATATTGAGATCTCCGAATCAAACATTTTTTTTTCCCTTCCTCAACCAATGCATTCATTGAATTTTGCTTGGCAATCTTATATGATTGGATCCCAATCCCTTGGCTCACCAATTCTCTCTAAAAACAAACAAATTCCCAATCCCTTGGTTTAAATGTTCATAAGAAGAGATGATGCTCGATCACTGATTATACCACACAGTTTCATGAACCACAATTTGGTAGGATTACATGTCACAATATCCATCCAAACCCCAATCCAATTCACTGTGAGAAAGCTTCTCTAGCATGAATCCTCCATTCCTTTCCCAAGGTTCCGAAGGATTCCAATTATGGATAGTTTCTTTCCCAAGACAACTAACCAATGGAATTAGATCGAGAAGCTTTCTAACAAAATTCAAGAGAAAAGGTTGAAGAAGAAGATAAAAACTATTATTGATTCATTGAATTACAATAGAGCTCCCTAACCCAATGAAAGGGGATTTAGTGAGTCATAGCTCTGAATTCAATTACAAAAAGTATGAAAACTAGAAAAAGTGATCCCCAAAATTCCCCCCCCCCCCCCGAGTGCCAACCAACTTAAATTCTATCCTATTTATACACTTTCTAAATTGAGCTTCTGTTGTGTTTCTTGGGCTTTGAGGCCTTTCCCTGATTTCCTTTTGCTTTGGGTTTATGATCCATAATCCTGATGAGGCTGCTGATCCAATTCTGTAACATTCATTGAGCCAACTTAGTGATAATCAAGTAATGACACATGACTCAACAATTTGAAATTCCAGACTCATCAATTCTTCAGGCCCAATCCCATAAACCATGATATTCAATTGGGTTTCATACCAGAGTACGTTTAAGTTAATGTTTGTGCTCAAATGCTAACTTAAACTGCAATATCTTTGGCCCAGAAACCTTTTCAATTAGTGGCGTTTAAGTTGCAGTTTAAGCTTAAACTGCAACTTAAACGTTGGACACTCCTGGAGGTGGTATAATTCAAGCACGTTTAAGCTTCAGTTTAAGGTTAAACTGAAGCTTAAACGTGGAAATGGAAGAAGGCAAGTCTGGAGTGTGGAGTTGTCGAACACGTTTAAGCTTCAGTTTAAGGTTAAACTGAAGCTTAAACGTGGAAATGGAAGAAGGCAAGTCTGGAGTGTGGATTGTCGAACACGTTTAAGCTTCAGTTTAAGGTTAAACTGAAGCTTAAACGTGGAAATGAAGAAAGCAACCCTGGAGGAGAATGGTCGAACACGTTTAAGCTCCAGTTTAAGCTTAAACTGGAGCTTAAACGCCACTGATAGTTCCCAGCATTATATGGCTTGGTAGTTTGAGTTCCAGTTTAAGCTTAAACTGGAACTTAAACTCCACATGTGATATTCAAGCTTCCTTTATTGATTTTGTTGCTTCCTTGCCTAGCCTCTTCTTCCCTGAAATCATCCAAACAACTGCATCAAAGTCTTGCAAAATTTCATGAGAAATCTTCCATTCATAGCGTTCAAGTAATATAACTAAAAACTCATGGAATTTGCATCAAAATCATACTGTTTGGATGGTTCATTGCTTTGTTATTCATTTAACCATTCTTGGTTACTTTAAGCTCAAGAAAATGCATAAAACAACTAAAACTAACAGAAAAATGCTAGTGAAACTAGCCTAAGATGCCTTGGCATCAGAGGGCATGGTCATCTTTGAAAGCATGTTGGTGAGATTAGCCAATTGAGCACCGAAGGCATCAAATTGAGCCTTGTTGCTCTCGTCTCGTTTCTCCAAAGCGGCTCTAAACTCATCAACTTGATTGGTGGAAGATGAAAAGGTTTGGTTGGATTGTTGTCTATGGTGTGGTGCTTGATATTTGGTGTAGTTATTTTGGTTTTGGTTGGGGTGATTTTGGTTGGCTTGGTGGTTGGTGTTGTTATGATGGTATTGTGATGAAGATTGGTTGTTGTTGTAATGAGAAGAAGAGTTGTTCCATCTTTGGTTTTGATTGCTCCCTTGTGCATTATCCCTCCACCTTTGATGTTGATTACTACCATGAGGGTAGTTATTTTGGCCATGAGAAGGATAGGGCAGACGGTTGTTGTAATTCACATTGGCCATGAAAAGGGCATGTTCCTCTTGAATTTGATGACATTGATCGGTGTAATATGTGGTGCTAGAGCACAAACCACAAATCCTAGGAGGGCCTTCAAGTTGAGCAACTGGGGATGGGGCTTGGATGACTTGGATGGAGTATTATTCCTTTTGATCTTTTTGTATTTGCGTGAGGATAGTGATCATATCCCCAAGCACCTTGGTCAAGCTTGCTTCGGAAGGGGATGGTTCTACCACACCCTTGAGAGGATTACTTCTCACCCTTACATGTTGTGTAGCCTCGACAACATCATTTATCAATTTTCAAGCTTCTCCCTCCGTCTTGTTTTTTGAAAGGGAACCACCACTAGAAGCGGTGAACAATCTTCTATCTTCCACACAAAGACCTCCGGTGAAGTAACTAATGAGCAAGTGAGTGTTCAATCCATGGTGTGGACAAGATTCCAATAGCCTCTTGAACCGAGTCCAATATTCATATAAACTCTCTTGATCCCTTTGCATTATACCCGAGATCTCCTTTCGGACATAATCGATCTTCTCCGGTAGGAAGAATTTATCTAGAAACTCTCTTCTCAAGAAATCCCAATTGGTCACAATCTCATCTGGTAGCGAATAAAACCAGGTCTTTGCTTGTCCTTCAAGAGAGAAAGGAAAGGAAAAAAACCATAATAGCCAACTCATCGGCTCCAGGCCTTCGAGCCGTAGAACAAGCAACTTGAAAGTCTCTTAGATGTCGGATGGGGTCTTGACCCAGCAACCCATGATATTTAAGAAGTAGATGTATCAAGCTACTCTTCAACTCTAAGTTTGGATCAAGGTTGGGATACCTTGCTTGTAAAGGTTGAAGTATGATATCCGGAGATCCTTGCTCATGCAAAGTGATCCGTCGTGGCTCCGCCATGTATGGTTCACCTATAGGATGCAAAGATGTATTAGTAGTGCCAACAGAAGAATAGGAAGTAGCGGACTCCAAGTCACTCTCGGTACCGTCTAGTGATTCGGTATGTTCCTCAAGAGAGGCCAAAGTACTAGCCGTATAGTCCAACCACCGTCTAGCTTGCCGAGTATGTAACAAAGTTCTTTCAATCTCAGGGTCAAACTCGGCTAAGCTAGAATTTGGCTGAGACCGAGTCATCAAACTTGGGAGTCATAGTACACATACAAAAGAAATCTAAACTATTGCTAAGTATTGAAAGAAAGTAAACTATCGACAATATTCACAAATTTACATAACCAATATCAAGGCATATGTTGCAACCACTCCTCGACAACGACGCCAAAAATTTGATGGTTGCGGATTATGTCGGTATAGAATTTCTCAATAAAATCCTGTTGTAAGTATAGCTCTAACCAACAACAATCCTCAAATCAAATTTCGAAGGAATTGGTTGTCACAAGTTCAACCCTAATAAAAGTAACCGAAGTATTCAAACCTCGGGTCGTCTCACAAGGAATGGGTAAATATGTGCATCAACATTGGTTAGAATTCCGGGGTTGCAAGTCATGAGCAAGAAATTAAACTAGGAATCTTAACAAGCAAGTAATCTTGGAGTGCGAGAAACTAATTCAAACAACTAAAGCAAGATGTGAGCAATTCCAAATTAATAAGATAACATCCAATATAATTCTACTCTAAGACTAACCAAATAACTATGACTAATACAAGCAATTAGGATTTTTGGGATTTTCAAATATGAATAATAAAGCAACTCTTGGCTAGACATGGGAATTGGGGTCACTACCCTTGTATAATAACCATATCTTGACAACTATGAGGAACCAAACTCATTAAGTCTACTTCTATACTTGAAGTATGTTAAATGGTTTAGTCAACATCAACCCATAAGGTCCAACCTAGCTACTAATTGACTTAGTAGTAGGCTAGTGTCAATGGCTATCAAATTGACCACTAAGGGTTCCCAAATCATCAAATTCATTAGACCCAATGACTCAAGTTTACCCAATTCCCTTAGCCTAGGCCAAGAGTAAAGAGAACTACTCCATAATCAAAGAAAACATTTCATCAAACACATGGTAAGCATTATTAAAAGACATATTCAAAGTGCAATTAAATTGAAATTAAGAAGTACCCACTAACAATTATCAACATACAATCACTCAAACAACACAATTAATCATGAAAATCATCAATATAACATTAGCAATCCAAGATTCACAAGATTCATGAAATGGGTATAAAATGACAATTGATAAGAAAACATAAAACTAACACAAGATCTAAACAAAATTATGCTAAGAAATTCAAATTAAACAATCAAAACTAGTAATTAACAAGATCCAATTCAGAATTCAACAAGGGAAGATCAAATTAAACTAGATCTAGAGAAGAACAAGGGTTTCTCTCTCTAGAATAACAAGAACCAAAAACTAGCTAAGAATTATGTCTAAGTGTAAAATGAATGATCCCCCCTTTCCCCTAGCATCCTTGGGTCTTTTCCATGCAGAACTAGCTTGAATTTGGGCCTCTTGAGCCTCAGAAATCGCCATGCACGATTTTCTTTAATGAGGTCACGTGCAGCTTGTCGCGCGTACGAACTATGCGTGCGTGCGCGCCGATTGCTTTTGTGATCCACACGTGCGCGCCATGTACGCGTGCGCGTCGGTGTGGATTTCCCTAATCTGCGCGGATGCATCGATCTTTGCGTGCCGCTTCCAATTGTCCACATCCATGCGTGCGTGCGAGGTGCGTGTGCGTGCCCATGCTGAAATTCCCAAAATCCAAATCTTCATGTTTCTTCCCCTTGTGCATGCTTTCTTTCTCTCTTCTAGGCCATCCTTGCCCTATAAATTCTGAAATCACTCAACAAATATGTCACGGCATCGAATGGTAATAAAAGAGAATCAAATTATAGCAATTTTAATGCAAAAGAAGCATGTTTTCCATCATGAAGCAATATTAGGAAGAGAACACAAAACCATGCAATTCTTGTGAATAAGTATGAAAAATATTGACAAAACCCCTCAAATTCTATACAATATAAACCACAAAATTGGGGTTTATCAAATCTCTCCACACTTAAACCAAGCATGTCCTCATGCTTAAAAATAAAAAGACCAAAGATCATGGTAAGAAAGGGTTCATGAAGTGCAAATTACCTAAATAAATGCATGCAACTAATGTAAAATCATCTATCTACTTGGTCAAGGGTAAATCTATCCTCCAAGAACATATATGAGCATACGAGGTGAAAATGATATGCAGTTCATAAATCCTACCAATTTGAACATTACTATGAAGTGCATATATCTTGCTAGATGAATGCTTGTGAAAGCTGGAAATAAGGAGTTGAGCATCGAACCCTCACCGGAAGTGTATCCGCTCTATTCGCTCGAGTGTATAGGGTTCCTCACTCAATCCTCTCTTAATCATGCTTTCCAAGATTTATCTTTCATCTAACAATCAACAATTACTTAATGCATGCTTACAAGTATCATGAGGTCTTATTCATGGGTTGTAATGGGGCTAGGGTGAAGGTAAGGATGTATATGGTCAAGTGAGCTTAAAATTTGAATCCTTGATTAACCTAAGATCCCACTAGACACATAGAACAACCTATACAACTATAATACAATACCTAGCTACCCATGGGTTTCACTTTTTGCATACTCATGCATTCTTTTCAATTCACATCCCATATGCATTGTTGTTATTACTTTGTCTTTGGGCATTTTTGTCTCCTTTTATTGCTTTCTCTTTTTTCCATATTTTGTTTCTTCTATATTTTTTTTATTTATTTTTCTTACATTCTCATATATACTCACACAAATTTTTTTTTCTTTTTGGTCCCCTTTTTTCTTGGGGTTTCATGTACCAAGGTTTCAATGCATATGGTTCAATCATTCAATACATAAGTATGTTCCCAAATCCTAGAATTTTCAATTACAACTACAATACACCTCTTTACATCTACCCAAGTTCCCAAGTACACCCTCCCTTTTGAATGATACACACCTCCACTTACCTAAACTAATCAAGGATCCAAATCCAGGGACATTTATTGTTTTTTGCTTAGGGTTGTTGATGCGCTCTATTTAAGAACAAAAAAGGTTTATCATGAGCTCAAAATTGGTTGGTAATGGTAGATAAAAGGGTTAAGGCCGTTTGGAAAAAGTGACTATTGAAATGATGGCCTCAATCATGTAAATACATTCATACACAAAGTAATGGACATACAAAATTAGACAAAGCAAGGATTACAATCATAGAGAGAGAGTAATGCACACAAGAATGGGGAATAGTGGTTAGAAGATATAACCGCACAATAGGCTCAAAACTCACATGCTTGTGTTCTTAGCTCAATCACTATGTTCCAAAATACACTCTTGAAGCAAGTTTACCGCAAAAAAATTCTTTTTTTCAAAATTGGTAGGGTACCCCAAAACACAGTTTCTTGGGGAAGAAGTCATTATTTTGACCAAGCAACTCAATAGAGACTAACAATCATGCAAGGAGTATTTACAAGCAAGACTAACTACACATGCAATGTACTAACTATTAAGCAAAAGATAAATCCATGGGTGTTGAAAGGAAGAGATTGTTACCCATGGAGATCGGTCAAACGACCTCCCCACACTTAGAATTTAGCACGGTCCTCCGTGCTACCAACAATGCACAAAGAACAGTCGGGACCAGAACCTTCACTATCCCCTTCATTAGAGCTCCCATCACTTGGGTTTGAGGTGGATGTGAATATTTTGGGTTTTTCCATGCTAGGGGTAACACAACGTAGAAGCTTCTTGATGTAAGTGTAACGGCATTAGTTGCACCGCTCATATCTATCAATCTTCTGGTGTAGATCTTTTATCCTTTGATGGGTGGATCTTTGCCGTGGTGATGATGATGAGGTGGAAGGAATAGTAGATGGGAGGGCTATGTCAAGGCTTGGGTTGTTCATAGGAAGATGTAAATATTTTCCGCTTGGGACCACATCGCCTTTAGCTGGAGTTATAGCCTTCGTGTCCATGGCTTCCCAAGGAACACCCGCAGTAGCAACTAAATTAGATACCAATGCTGGAAATGGCAAATTACCCCGGGCGTGGACTTGACCCATCGCTTGCTTGATAAGAAGCGGAATGTTCACCGGTCTCTCAGTGAGAACAGACCAAACAAGCAAGGCGAGATCTGCCGTGAAGGACGACTTATGAGTGCTAGGTAGCACATAGTGGGATAGGATTTGGGCCCAAGCTCTAGCTTCTACAGTGAGGAAACATGCGTCAATGCACTTGGGCCTCATCTGGAGTCGACCATGGGTCCAAAATGTCTCTAGTTCAGCAATGACTCGGAGGATCGAGTCCCAATCAAATCCAAAGTCTCCTCGCTGACGTAAGACCTCTTGGTAGCCATCCATGGCGCTTAGTACTGGTAAACATTAAGCACTTGCTGAATAGCCTCTTCTGAAACTGAGACTTACTTCCGGCGCACGTATACCGATTACAGAGAGGGAAGATGGTAGTTAGTGTAGAATTCTACCACCCATGAGAGGTTGACCTCTTGTGGTTTTCTTAGAAGAAACTTCCATCCTCGCCGTTCAATGCGGGGTAGAATACAAGGAGCAACCTTGTCCGGCAGAGCGAGTAGATGCTCAGCATGATAGTTCCTCTCAACCATGGCGGGGAACACAAGTTCACAGAAGCGGTTGGGGAATCTTGAAGAATTCTTTGCCGGTTTGCTCTTCTCTTTTTCATCAATAGGAGCGGGTGCCTGATGACAAGTCATCTTAGCCTAGTTTCACTAGCCTTTTTCTTTTGTTTTCAACTGAATTATGCACTTTCTTGGGCCAAAAGCAAGCCAATTGGGTAGATTTTCATGTTTCCTTTGATTTAATCAACCATGTATGAATTCATGCTATTTCATGAGGTTTTATGCTATAATTGTCACATATTATGAAAGAATAAATATCTCATGATTTTGAGCATAGCTTTGATGTGTTTGGTTGATTAATGATAGGTGAAGAAAGCTTGGAGAAAGGTTGATGCAAGAAGGAATGGCTAGGAGGAAGAGAGAACAAAAAGTTTGAGCAAAAGTTTGCCTCAAACTTTAGCTCAAACTTTTGGATTAATTGAAAATGAACTAGGAAGCAAAAAGCTGGACCAAAAGTTAGCCCATAACTTTTTGGCTAACTTTTGGGCAAAAGCTGGAGCAAAAGTTAGCCCCTAACGTTTTGGCTAACTTTTGGGCAAAAGCTGGAGCAAAAATTAGCCCCTAACTTTTTGGCTAACTTTTGGCATGAAAAACACTCTCTGGATGAGCAAAAGTTTGCGCCAACATTAGCCCCTAACTTTTTGGCTAACGTTGGCACATGAAAAACACTCCCTGGGCTAGCAAAAGTTTGCGCTAACGTTAGCCCCTAACTTTTTGGCTAACATTGGCGCCATGAATAAGCAAGGGGAGGCCAACGTTGGAGCAAAAGTTAGACCCCTAACTTTTGCCCCAACGTTGGTATCAGCAAGGAAGGGTGCTGATGTGAAAAGTTGGAGCAAAAGTTAGCCCCTAACTTTTACTCCAACTTTTACTCAAGCTTTCATGATTCCAACCCGGTTCAATTCGGTTCTTCCCCAAACTCCAAGAGCAATCAACCAAGGACTCTCTCAACCCAATTCCATCAAGAGCAAAGGCCCAATTGAAGGCTTGAAGACCATTTGAAGAACGTGTATAAATAGCATAGGATTTAAGTTTTTCGGAGAGCTTCCCTTTTTAGTTTTTCAGAATAGCTTTCTTTTGAGTTTTGCTTAAAGCTCACTTTTATTTTTCTTAGCATTGTTGTTTAATTGAAGAGAATTTGGGAGGAGAATTGATCTCTCTTCTTCCTTGTTCTTACCCAGCACTCTTTACTTTTCTTGTCTTGGATTTTGGGTGGAGAATTGAAGAAATTTTGTTTCAATCTCACCTTGGGATCCTGTTTAATTTTCTGCTTAATTGAATTTCAGTTTCAGTTACTTGCTTCTTCATCTACTTTCCTTGCAATTTACAATCTCCTTTGCAATTGTTCTTGTTGGATCTAGGAAGGCATTGAGATCTAGACTTGGTTTTCTAGTCTCTTGGGTCCTGAGATCTAAATTCCAATTTTACATCCTCTGTTTACTGCTTTTCATGCTCATTTACTTTTCTGTTTAGATCCGATTCAATCCAAGTCTTCTTCTATTTCTCTGTTTGTTGCAATTTTACATTTCCTTGTTTAATTTCTGCAACTCCAACTCCCCATTCCCTTTACAATTCAAGCCATTTACATTTCTTGCACTTTAAGATTTTGCAATTTACATTTCTTGCGTTCTAAGTTTCTGCCATTTAATTTCTTGTTCTTTAAGATTCAGCACTTTAATTCCTGTTCTCTTTAATTTCATGCCAATTACCCATTCCCTTTACTTTCTATGCAATTTAAATTCTGCAAATCACAAATCTCTCAACCAAATCTTGATTCGCTTGACTAAATCAACCACTAAACCAAAATTGCTCAATCCTTCAATCCCTGTGGGATCGACCTCACTCCCGTGAGTTATTATTACTTGATGCGACCCGGTGCACTTGCCGGTTAAGTTTGGGTGTTTTGGAGAAATTCGTTTTTCCACGAAAATATCCCATCAAGTTTTTGGCGCCGTTGCCGGGGATTGATTAGATTGACAATGATTAAGTGAGGTGGTAATCTAGATCAAGCACTTTTTCTTTTCTGTCCTTATTAATTTTCAATTAACCCACTAACTGTTTGAATATTTGCTTAAGCTAACTAAAACTTCATTCTAGCAATAGATTGAAGTGTCACTGGTTTGTGTGTTTCTTATGTTCTGCTTGTATGTCAGGTACAAGAAGAAATACACCCATCTTTCATGAACAAGACGAAAGAACTCTTAGAAGGTAAAGAAGAGCTGAAAGAGGGAAAAATATTGTTGGAGAAGAGGAATCAGAAGAAGAATTCCAAGATATGGAGGAACATTCAACCAATCCACCAGGTGGAGCAGACAACAACAATAACAATCCACCCCAGAGGAGAGTTTTAGCTTCCTATACTTTTGCAAATCCTAGACATTGTGGAAGTAGCATCTTAACTCCAAATGTCAATGCAAACAATTTTGAACTAAAGCCACAACTCATCACTTTGGTTCAAAACAATTGCTCTTTTGGTGGAGGACCACTTGAAGATCTGAACCAACACCTATCCACCTTCTTGAGGATTTGTAACACTGTTAAAACTAATGGTGTGCCTCCTGACAGCTACAAGCTATTGCTATTCCCATTTTCTCTCAGAGACAAGGCCACTCAATGGTTGGAATCCTTTCCAAGAGACAGCATCAACAATTGGGATGATCTGGTAACCAAGTTCCTTGCCAAATTTTACCCACCTCAAAGGATCATAAGGTTGAAGACTGAGGTACAAACATTTACACAAATGGAGGCTGAACCCATCCATGAGGCATGGGAGAGATACAAGGCTCTAATAAGGAAATGTCCTCCTGAAATGTTCACTGGGTGGGATAAGCTGCAGAATTTCTATGAGGGCTTAACATTGAAATCTCAAGAATCTTTGGATCATTCAGCTGGAGGTTCCTTGCAACTCATGAAAACTGCAGAGGAAGCTCAAAATCTCATTGATATGGTGGCTAACAACCAATATTTCTTTGCTCATCAAAGAAACTGCCAACCATCACAAAGAAGAGGAGTAATGGAGCTAGAAGGAGTGGACTCAATCTTGGCTCAAAACAAGATGATGCAGCAGCAAATTCAACAACAATTTGAACAAATGGCCAAGAGGATTGATAGTCTCCAAGTTGCAGCAGTTAACACTAGCCAACCATCAACCACATGGGGACAAAATGAAGAAACTCAAGAAGAACAACAACAAGAGCAAGTACAGTATATGCACAACCAAGGACCAAATGAAGTGTATGGTGATACATATAATCCATCCTAGAAGAACCACCCAAACCTCAGATGGGGAGATAATCATACCCAAAACCAACAACCATGGTAGAAAAACTCAAACCAAAACAACCCAAGAAGCAACCAAAACCACAACCAGCAGCAGACTAACCAAAACCCCTACAGAAAACCTCAAAACAACTACCCCAACCCCAACCAGTACCAATCTAATAACCAACCCACCAACCAAAATGCCTACCATCCACCACCCACATCTCATAACCCACCTCAAGTATCACCTGAAGCCCAAAGAATCACTAACTTGGAGGCCGTGATAGACAAAATGTTGAAACACCAGGAAATGACAACCAAGAATCATGAAGCCTCCCTGAAGAGCCTAGAGAGGCAAATAGGGCAAATCTCCAAGCAGATTTCTGTTGAGAGACCTTCAAGCTCACTGCCGAGTGACACAATCCCAAATCCTAAGGAAGAATGCAAGGCAATACAATTAAGGAGTGGGAGAACATTGATGAACAACAATGACACTACTAAGAAGCAAGTAGAGAGCAGCAAAAGACCAATAGAAGAGGAACAGCCAACACACACAGAGGAAGCCAATGATGATGATGCAATGGCAAGCAAGGAAGCTTCAAAGCAAACTCAAGCAAAGGAGGAACAATCAAAAATTCCAAAAAAAGGGAATGAAGCAGTTGAAGAGCCAACCAAGAATCAAAAGCAACAAGCAGAGAAAACCTTTGTACCTCCACTACCATATCCCCAGAGGTTCAACAAAGAAACCAAGGACCAGCATTTTCACAAGTTCCTTGAGACTTTCAAAAAGCTGGAAATCAATATTCCTTTTGCTGAAGCACTTGAGCAAATGCCTCTGTATGCCAAGTTTTTGAAGGAGCTTATCAACAAGAAAAGAAGTTGGCTTGAGAAGGAAACCATGTTACTCACCGAGGAATGCAGTGCTTTGATTCAAAGGGGCATTCCACCAAAACTCAAGGATCCAGGAAGCTTTGTAGTCTCATGCACCATTGGCAGAATAATTCTCAACAAAGCTCTCTGTGACCTTGATGCCAGCATCAACTTAATGCCTCTCTCAATGATGAGAAAACTTGCTATAGAAGAGCTTAAACCCACCAGGATGTCATTGGTCATGGCTGACAGATCAATCAAAACACCCACTGGAATTGTGGAAAATCTGTTGGTAAAGGTTGGGGAGTTTATTTTCCCAGCAGATTTTGTGATTTTGGATACTGAAGAGGAAGGAAACAATTCAATCATTTTGGGAAGGCCATTTCTAGCCACAGCAAGAGCCACTATTGATGTAGAAAAAGGAGAAATGATCTTCAGGGTCCACAATGAACAAATGGTCATAAACGTCTTCAAGTCAATGCAACACATTCCTGAGCAAGAGGATTATGTGAGAGTGGACATGATAGAGAGTTTGGTGGAAGAAATGCTGGAAGAAAGTACTCAAGAGCAAGAAGGAAATCAAGGGGCAACAGAGGAACAAGTAGCTGAGACTTCCATTGAGCAAGATGAAAAACAAGACAAGAAGGAAGAAGTACGAAAACAAGAACTGAAACCATTACCCACCCATCTCAAATATGCATTCCTTGGCACATCGGAGAGCTTCCCAGTAATCATTAATTCATCCCTGACAAAGAAGGAAGAAGGAGAACTTCTTGATGTACTCAAAGCTCACAAAGATGCTTTAGGATGGACCATTGATGACCTGAAGGGAATCAGCCCTGCAGTGTGTATGCATAAGATCCTCTTGGAAGATAATTCCAAACCAGTGGTTCAACCACAAAGAAGGCTAAATTCCACAATAAAGGAAGTTGTCCAGAAGGAAGTAATGAAGTTGTGGAATGCAGGGATAATCTTCCCAATATCTGACAGCCCATGGGTAAGCCCGGTTCAAGTTGTACCAAAGAAAGGAGGAATGACAGTCATCACTAATGAGAAGAATGAGTTGATCTCTACTAGAACAGTGACTGGGTGGAGGATGTGCATAGACTATAGAAGATTGAATGATGCCACCAGGAAGGACCATTTTCCTCTCCCATTCATTGATCAGATGCTGGAAAGGTTGGTCGGCCATGCCTATTATTGCTTTTTGGACGGATATTCTGGGTATAATCAAATCGTGGTGGACCCCAAGGACCAAGAGAAAACTGCCTTTACATGTCCATTTGGAGTCTTTGCATACCGGAGGATGCCCTTTGGGCTCTGCAACGCCCCTGCCACATTTCAAAGGTGTATGCTCTCCATTTTCTCTGATATGGTCGAAAAGTTTTTAGAAGTCTTCATGGATGACTTCTCTATTTTTGGTGATAATTTCAATGCTTGCCTAAACCATTTAACCCTTGTTTTGAAACGGTGCCAAGAAACTAATTTAGTTTTGAACTGGGAGAAATGCCACTTCATGGTACCCAAAGGGATTGTTCTTGGCCATAAAGTTTCAAGAAAAGGGATAGAGGTTGATAAGGCAAAGGTTGAAATCATAGAAAAACTCCCTCCACCAATTAATGTGAAATCTGTTAGAAGTTTCTTGGGGCATGCCGGATTCTACAGAAGGTTTATCAAGGATTTTTCAAAAATAGGTAAACCTTTGAGTAATCTACTAATGCTTGATAACCCTTTTGTTTTTGATGAAAACTGCCAGCAAACCTTTGAAACTTTAAAAAACAAACTCACAATAGCACCAATCATCACACCTCCAAATTGGGAGTTACCCTTTGAACTCATGTGTGATGCAAGTGACCTCGCAATTGGTGCTGTACTTGGGCAAAAGAAGGGAAACTTACATCATGTCATATATTATGCAAGTAAAGTGTTGAATGAGGCCCAAAGAAATTACACCACAACGGAGAAGGAGTTGCTAGCTATAGTTTATGCTTTTGATAAGTTTAGATCATACTTGATAGGATCCAAAGTTGTGGTTTATACTGACCATGCTGCACTTAAGTATTTGATGTCAAAACAGGATGCTAAACCAAGACTTATCAGGTGGATATTGCTCTTACAAGAGTTTGACATTGAGGTAAGAGACAGGAAGGGCACTGAAAACCGGGTTGCTGACCATTTGTCGAGGCTACCACATGAAACAATTCAACAAGCATCTCAGCCCATGAGCGAAAGCTTCCCAGATGAGCACCTTTTGCAGATCCAGCAAGCACCTTGGTTTGCTGACATAGCAAACTACAAAGTGGGAAGAAAGATACCTCAAGACTTTTCTAAGCAACAAGTGAAGAAGTTAATCAATGAGGGAAAGAAATTCTTATGGGATGAACCCTTCCTGTTCAAGAGATGTTCTGATGGAGTAATTAGAAGGTGTGTCCCTGAGAGTGAAATGAGGGATATCCTGTGGCACTGCCATGGTTCAGCTTATGGTGGACACTTTGGCCCAGAGAAGACAGCTGCAAAGATATTGCAGAGCGGCTTTTATTGGCCAACTATCTTCAAGGATGCCAGAGAATATGTTCACCAATGTAATGAATGCCAGAAAGCAGGAGGATTAACAAGAAGGAATGAGATGCCTCAAAATTTCATCTTGGAACTGGAATTATTTGATCTATGGGGAATTGATTTCATGGGGCCCTTTCCCCCTTCCTATTCTTTCAGATATATCTTAGTCGCAGTGGAGTATGTCTCAAAGTGGGTGGAAGCCATAGCTACGACCACCTGTGATGCACAGGTTGTCCTCCAATTCCTTAAAAAGCACATTTTCACAAGATATTGAGTGCCCAAGAGTCTTGTCAGTGATGGTGGAAGTCACTTTTGCAACAAACAGATGGATAAGCTCCTCCACAAATATGGAGTAATCCATAAAGTGGCTACACCTTACCACCCTCAGACTAATGGCCAGGCTGAACTAGCAAATAGGGAATTAAAGAAGATCCTAGAGAAAACAGTGGGAAGCACAAGAAAAGATTGGGCTAGGAAGCTAGAAGATGCATTATGGGCATATAGGATAGCTTTCAAAACTCCTATTGGCAAGTTACCCTTTCAGCTATTGTATGGCAAATCCTGCCACCTCCCTGTAGAGCTTGAACACAGAGCTTTTTGGGCCACTAAACTCCTCAACCTTGATTCCCAAGCTGCAGGAGAAAAAAGGTTGTTGCAACTAAATGAGTTAGATGAATTCAGGATAGAAGCTTATGAGAGTGCTAAGATATACAAGGAAAGAGCTAAGAGGTGGCATGACAAAAAAATCACAAAGAAGGAATTCAAGCCAGGACAGCAAGTGCTGCTGTATAATTCAAGGCTTAAGATTTTCCCTGGTAAACTGAAGTCAAAGTGGACTGGTCCATACTTGGTGACAAAGGTTTTTCCTTATGGGAGCATTGAACTGCTAGATGAAGCAACAAAGAATCAATTCACAGCAAATGGTCACAGAGCAAAGCTGTACTTGGGAGGACAATGGGATAAGGAAAAAGAGGTCCAGAACCTACAGCCTTCTTGAAAGGAATTGAAGGATGTCAAGCTAGTGACAATAAAAGAGCGCTTGTTGGGAGGCAACCCAACCTGAGGTAGTTTTCTTTTCATAGCTTTTCAATAAAAATGTTGAATAATTGATATGTATTGCAAGGAGCTAAGTTTGGTGTTGCACACCAAAAACAACTTAAGGAAGAATGGAGGATTCTAAGTTTGGTGTTCCACCAAAACCTCATTCAAAAGCACATTCTAACCTCCTGCACATTGTTAGCTCCAAGCAATCGAACAGATTATTCAACCACTTAACTGCTTTTTAGCCTTAACTTCATAACCTTTAGCAAGGACACAAGATTTTGCCTAGAGTTAACCTGCTGTATCCAGAGAAGTGGCAAGAACTTAAGTTTGGTGTCCCCACACCAAATTAAATCCACAAGCCACACTCAATTCATGCATACTAACTGGTCATCTAAGGGCTTGAGAAGCAAGCAACTTTTGAGAAGTATGCAGGGAATTCACCACCATTTGAAGACACTATGCATCATAACTCAAAAGGGCACAACAGAAGGAAGGACAAAGGAACTGCAAACCAATAGGTTGTATTTACACTTAACTCTTACTGTTGAAAAATGTTTTGAATTGTGTTTTGTTAAAGTGTTCATCTAATACAAGTAGAATCACTCTTAGAATAAGTAAGCTAGTCTATGTGTGTGCTTGTGTGTTTACTTTCACTGAACAAAAAGCATGCTTTGTCCCCTGCATTTTCAATTCAATAAAAGAAATGTTTGAATGTGAAGTGAAATAGTTCTCTGTTAGATAGAAGTAAAATAAAAGTAAGTGGTGGTATGCGTGTGATTGTATAATAGCTCACCTTTAATGAATAAGAACACTAGGATGTCTCCTCTTAAGTAGAAAGTAGCTACTGTCTATGAATCTCAATCGAATAAAAATCCTTGGTTAGAAAGAAAAACAAAAAGAAAGAAAAAAAAGTGGCAGAACAAAAGAAAAACAAAAAGAAACAAAGCTGGACACCAATAGCTTGAACCTTAGAATATATGCCTGTGGTGTCTTTGTATTAGGATCTGCTTGGATTATTAAGCTCTTTGGAGTGCATCAACACTTGATGACTTGGGTTAACTAACCCGGGATCATCAGCTGAAAGTCCACTATCAAGAGCAACCTAACTACAAGGCATTTAGCAGCCCAAAGAGGTGCTGGGCATCAATGTTCTAAGAAGGAATGTAAGCCAAGTGTCTATAGTGAATAATGTGTCAAGTATAAGGAAAAGGAAATGAACTTGCTACACATGACACTCAAATAAAGCTTATGAACAAAATAATAGCCAAGGATAAAGAAATAATGAGAGGTCATAGCAGTATGAACTTGAAGCTTGAAGGAGGCTTTCTAGGCTTAAGAATCAATAAGAGGTGAGTGTGTGCATATCCACATAAAACCCCATGAACTACCAATAACACTCTACTAGCATGAACATCCTCTTCCATTTCATTCTTTCTTCTCAATAAATCATTTCTTGCTTGGAGACAAGCAAGCTTTAAGTTTGGTGTTGTGATGACAAGTCATCTTAGCCTAGTTTCACTAGCCTTTTTCTTTTGTTTTCAACTGAATTATGCACTTTCTTGGGCCAAAAGCAAGCCAATTGGGTAGATTTTCATGTTTCCTTTGATTTAATCAACCATGTATGAATTCATGTTATTTCATGAGGTTTTATGCTATAATTGTCACATATTATGAAAGAATGAATATCTCATGATTTTGAGCATAGCTTTGATGTGTTTGGTTGATTAATGATAGGTGAAGAAAGCTTGGAGAAAGGTTGATGCAAGAAGGAATGGCTAGGAGGAAGAGAGAACAAAAAGTTTGAGCAAAAGTTTGCCTCAAACTTTAGCTCAAACTTTTGGATTAATTGAAAATGAACCAGGAATCAAAAAGCTGGAGCAAAAGTTAGCCCCTAACTTTTTGGCTAACTTTTGGGCAAAAGCTGGAGCAAAAGTTAGCCCCTAACTTTTTGGCTAACTTTTGGCATGAAAAACACTCCCTGGATGAGCAAAAGTTTGCGCCAACGTTAGCCCCTAACTTTTTGGCTAACGTTGGCACATGAAAAACACTCCCTGGGCTAGCAAAAGTTTGCGCCAAGGTTAGCCCCTAACTTTTTGGCTAACGTTGGCGCCATGAATAAGCAAGGGGAGGCCAACGTTGGAGCAAAAGTTAGACCCCTAACTTTTGCCCCAACGTTGGTATCAGCAAGGAAGGGTGCTGATGTGAAAAGTTGGAGCAAAAGTGAGCCCCTAACTTTTACTCCAACTTTTACTCAAGCTTTCATGATTCCAACCCGTTTCAATTCGGTTCTTCCCCAAACTCCAAGAGCAATCAACCAAGGCCTCTCTCAACCCAATTCCATCAAGAGCAAAGGCCCAATTGAAGGCTTGAAGACCATTTGAAGAACGTGTATAAATAGCATAGGATTTAAGTTTTTCAGAGAGCTTCCCTTTTTAGTTTTTCAGAATAGCTTTCTTTTGAGTTTTGCTTAGAGCTCACTTTTATTTTTCTTAGCATTGTTGTTTAATTGAAGAGAATTTGGGAGGAGAATTGATCTCTCTTCTTCCTTGTTCTTGCCCAGCACTCTTTACTTTTCTTGTCTTGGATTTTGGGTGGAGAATTGAAGAAATTCTGTTTCAATCTCACCTTGGGATCCTGTTTAATTTTCTGCTTAATTGAATTTCAGTTTCGGTTACTTGCTTCTTCATCTACTTTCCTTGTAATTTACAATCCCCTTTGCAATTGTTCTTGTTGGATCTAGGAAGGCATTGAGATCTAGACTTGGTTTTCTAGTCTCTTGGGTCCTGAGATCTAAATTCCAATTTTACATCCTCTGTTTACTGCTTTTCATGCTCATTTACTTTTCTGTTTAGATCCGATTCAATCCAAGTCTTCTTCTATTTCTCTGTTTGTTGCAATTTTACATTTCCTTGTTTAATTTCTGCAACTCCAACTCCCCATTCCCTTTACAATTCAAGCCATTTACATTTCTTGCACTTTAAGATTTTGCAATTTACATTTCTTGCGTTCTAAGTTTCTGCCATTTAATTTCTTGTTCTTTAAGATTCAGCACTTTAATTCCTGTTCTCTTTAATTTCATGCCAATTACCCATTCTCTTTACTTTCTATGCAATTTAAAATCTGCAAATCACAAATCTCTCAACCAAATCTTGATTCGCTTGACTAAATCAACCACTAAACTAAAATTTCTCAATCCTTCAATCCCTGTGGGATCGACCTCACTCCCGTGAGTTATTATTACTTGATGCGACCCGGTGCACTTGCCGGTTAAGTTTGGGTGTTTTGGAAAAATTCGTTTTTCCACGAAAATATCCCATCAGTGCCTTCGCCTTCTTGGATAGGGGTTTGGCTCCTAATGAAGAGTGCGCCTTAGAGTTTGACTTCTGGGGTGCCCTCTTTGCGGCTGGTTTCCTTGAAGCTTTCTCCTTGCCTTTCTTGGTGGCCATCCTGAAAAAGGAAGGGAAAGAGGGAAAGCATTAAACCCAAAGAATTATCTCAAAAAAGAAACATGCAAGTGAAAGGTAGTGCCCAAAAGAAGTAGTGCAACAAGGTGATCATAGAGACATGGGTCACAACACTTGGCATGAGATGCAAGAGGGAGTAAAGCATGCAATATGGCATGAGAAGAATAATCTCAAGCATCCATAACAAAGAACAAGTCATGTTCAATGAGTATCTAATTAGCAAGCATACATTCTAAGCAAGCAAAGTGGACTCAATGCATTTAGAAGAAAGCAAGTGAGTAAGGAGGAAGCACCAAATTGAAAATACATGATTAAAATAAACCAAAATGGCATTCGTGCATTTCCTCGAACACTTGGCGTGCAATTACCAAGCAATGAGCAATTATGAGATACTCAACCAATTTGAATCCCAAAATGAAATATCAATCGTCACATAACATCACTTACTGACAAAGATAATGAGAGATAACAAGAAGATCTATTAAAGCAATTTACAACCCAAATTCAACATCCATGGAAAAGCAAGAAAAAGGAAAGGTAAACAAACAGAAAGTAAGTAGTATAATCATGCAACTAAAAGAGAAAATAAGTGAATCAACAAGAAACATCTAACTAGAAGAAGAGATTATGCAAAGAAAGTAATTGATGAGACATAGAAGAAGTAGAACCTTGAGAAGTGTAAAAGAATCAAGGTGTAATTTTCTCTTTGTGAAAATGAGAAAGAGATAGAAGAGATGTAGTGCCACCGGAAGTGATGGTGGTCGCCGGTGAGTAGCCGGAGACGATGGTGGTGGGTTGTAGAAGAGGAAGAAGAGAAGAGAGGTGATGGAAAAAATAGAAGAAAGAAACAAGAAAGAAGGTGGGAGAAGGATAGAAACAGGGCGCGCCAGCTTTAAAACTGGTTCGTGCAACTGACACGCGCGCGCACAGTGCGCTGGCGCGTCGGTGAGGGTTGAGCGAGGGACGCATACGCGTCAAGGGCGCGTACGCATCAAGGGCGCGTACGCGTGAAGTCAGTTGGGCTTCTGGCATAGAGTTGGCACAAAGTAGGCCTAACTCTCGGGTTATTTGTACCAGAGTTGGCATGCAGCACAGGTGGCGCGGACGCGCACAGTGCCCGGATGCATGCTTGATGGGGTTGGCGACCGGCGCAGATGCGCCAAGTACGCTTGCGCGTCAGTGCGGGCACAGACTAGGCACAAATGTGGCACAACTCTCTGGTTTTTGTACCAGGGAGTTCATATTGCACAACCGACGCGCGCTCGCACAGTGCGCTGGCGCGTCGATGGCCAAGTTGCAAAGGGCGCGCAGGCGGCATGCACACTGGCGCGTGGGTGCCTAACATGAAGTGGGCAAAAAGTGGGCATAAGTCTCGGGTTTTTGGACTAGGAGTATGAAATGCACCACCGGCGCGCGCGCGGATGCCCCCTTTTCCTTTCTCTTCTCTTCTTTTTAACAACATAGAAAGGGTCATTCTAACACATTCTTGGCAGGTGTTTAAGCTAGTAATCAAGAGAGCACTCACAAATTCATGCACTATTCAAAACATCGCATTCTCTTTACTTCAACAATTTATCCATACCAAAATGATGAAATCTATATGAACATCCTAGTTATCTAACAAGATCAATAAAACTAGCATTCCTATAGAATCAACAACATCAAGAAGTCACAAAATATACAAAAATCTAGAGCTAAAAATAAGAAGGTATACACAAGGAAGATCTTACCACGGTGGGGTGCCTCCCACCAAGCACTTTTCTTTAACATCCTTAAGTTGGACGGTGAGTCGCTCAAGCTTCTTCTGCTTTAGGTGCATTCGTTAGTAGGAACACCTCTAGCTCTTTTGGAAGCTTGTAGCCATGGTACTTCTTCACTCTATGTCCATTCACCTTAAAAGTTGCTTCACTTTTAAGATCAAACAGCTCCACCACTCCATAGGGCTTTATCTCTTTCACCTTGAAGGGTCCTTCCCATCTAGAGCGGAGCTTGCCAGGCATGAATCGAAGCCTCGAGTTGTAGAGGAGAACCTCATCACCTTCTTGGAAATCCTTCTTCCGGTTGTGATGGTCATGAAATGCTTTAGTCTTTTCTTTGTAGATCCGGGTATTCTCATATGCTTCGTTCCTCAAACACTCGAGCTCCTCTAGCTGTAATTTCCTGGCCACTCCCGCCTTGGTTAAATCCATGTTGCACTGCTTTACCGCCCAATAGGCTTTATACTAAATTTCCACCGGAAGGTGGCATGCCTTACCATAGACAATCTGGAAGGGACTCATCCCCAACGGAGTCTTGTAGGCCGTCTTATACGCCCATAGTGCATCTCCTAACCGGAGGCTCAAATCCTTCCTTTGTGGATTGACCACTTTCTCCAAGATTCTCTTAATCTCCCGGTTGGACACTTCTGCTTGCCCGTTGGTCTGTGGGTGATAAGCAGTAGAAACCTTATGCAATACCCCATAGCACTTGAGCAGTGCCTCTACTTTCCTGTTACAAAAGTGGGATCCTTGGTCGCTCACGATTGCTCGTGGCAACCCATAACGACATACAATGTTATTTCTAATAAAAGAAATGACGGTGTTGGCGTCATCAAGGCGGGTAGGTATTGCTTCTACCCACTTTGACACATAGTCAACCGCTAACAGAATATATAGATACCAACTTGAGTTGGGAAACGGTCCCATAAAGCCAATACCCCATACATCAAATATCTCACAGAACAACATAAGTTGTTGAGGCATCTCATCCCTTTGGGACGTGTTTTCCGACTTCTGACACTGATGGCAAGACACACAGAACAGGTTAGCATCCCTGAATAAGGTTGGCCACTAGAATCCACAATCCAACACCTTTTTAGCTGTCCTTTGTGTGCCAAAGTGGCCACCACATTCAGACGAATGGCAAGCTTCAAGAATGGGTTGGATTCAGATTCTGGGACACATCTTCGAATTACTTGGTCCACTCCTCTCTTCCACAAGTGAGGGTCATCCCAAATGTAGTATTTAGAATCACTCCTTAACTTGTCTCTTTGGTGTTTAGAAAAGTTAGGAGGGAAGAGTTTTGCAACCAAGTAGTTCGCCATTGGGGCAAACCAAGGAAAGCTATCCGTCACAGGATGCAAACTATCCAATGGGAATGAATCGTCGATTGGAAATAGGTCAAATTTTAAATTCTCAAAGCGGCTTAAATAATCCGCAACTAAGTTTTGAGACCCACTCCGGTCCCTAATCTCAATGTGAAATTCTTGCAAAAGTAAGATCCAACGTATGAGTCTAGGTTTTGACTCATTCTTTGTCAATAAGTACTTTAAAGCTGCATGATCTGTGTATACCACTATCTTGGACCCTAGCAAATAAGATCTGACTTTATCTAAAGCATGAACAATAGCTAGGAGTTCCTTCTCTGTAGTGGTATAGTTGGATTGTGCTGCATCCAATGTTTTAGAAGTGTAAGCAATGACATAAGGGAGTTTACCATCGCGCTGTGCAAGCGCGGCACCTACAGCATGGTTTGACGCATCGCACATTATCTCGAATGGTAGCGTCTAGTTAGGGCCTCACACAATCGGTGCTGTGGTAAGAACTCTCCTTAGCTCTTCAAATGCACTCACACATGCACTATCAAACTCAAAGTCAACATCTTTTTGGAGGAGGGGCGACAATGGCAAAGCAATCTTGCTGAAATCTTTAATAAAGCGCCTGTAGAATCCTGCACGTCCCAAAAATGAGCGGACCTCCCTCACAGATGAGGGGTGAGGTAAAGTGGTGATAATATCAACCTTGGCCGGGTCTACAAAAATGCCTTCACTAGATACTACATGTCCTAACACTATATCTTGTCTTACCATAAAGTGACATTTTTCAAAATTCAAGACAAGGTTAGTGTCAACACATTGAGCTAAGACCTTGGCCAAGTTTTCTAACCAATAATCAAATGAAGTTCCATAAACACTGAAGTCATCCATAAAGACTTCCAGAAAATTCTCCATCAAATCGGAAAAGACACTCGTCATACACCACTGAAAAGTAGCAGGTGCATTACATAGTCCAAATGGCATCCTTTTGTAGGCAAAGGTGCCAAAAGGACAAGTGAATGTTGTCTTTTCCTGATCCTCAGGAGCAATGTGAATCTGGAAGTAACCAGTGAATCCATCAAGAAAGCAATAATGGGATTTACCCACCAAACGGTCCAACATCTAATCGATAAAGGGCAAAGGGTAGTGGTCCTTCCTTGTGGTGGCATTCAATCTTCCATAATCGATGCACACTCGCCATACATTTTGCACTCTCTTGGTGACCACTCCACCATCATCCTTTTTAACCGCAGTGATGCCTGATTTCTTGGGAACAACCTGGACCGGGCTCACCCACTCACTGTCAGAAATTGGGTATATGATACCCGCATCAAGTAGCCTAGTGACCTCCTTCTTTACCACATCAAGGATGGTTGGGTTGAGCCTCCTTTGTGGTTGCCTAACTGGCCTAGCTCCCTCTTGGAGAAATATACGATGCATGCACTTGCGAGGATCAATCCCACAATATCGGCAAGGCTCTAACCAATTACCTTCTTGTACTTTCTTAAAACATCTAGGAGCTTCCCTTCTTCTTCACTAGAAAGCTCACTAGCAATAATGACCGGAAACTTTTGGTTGTCCTCTAAGAAAGCATACTTCAAATGAGATGGAAGAGGCTTCAGTTCACTATTTGCCTCAAGCTGAGGTTCCTTTTCATCAAGCTCATGGGGTTCATTCTCAACAATTGTCTCTTGTTCATCCTCTTGGTCATCCGTCTCTTCAACAATAGGGTAGAATAACTTGTTGTAGTCTTCTTTTCGCACTTCCGCTACCACTTCATTGATTACATCACATCGAAGAACGGAATGCTCTTCAGGAGGGTACTTCATGGCTTCTTCCGAATTGAACTTGATAGTCTTGTCTCCAACCTCAAAGGAATATGTACCAGTGAAGGCATCTAACTTGAATTTAGAGGTCTTAAGGAAAGATCTACCAAGTAGAATGGAGGATGAGCTTCTATTTTCTGCTGGAGGCATTTCAAGGATGTAAAAGTCAACCGGAAAGACCAAGTCCTTGATCGCCACAAGTACATCTTCTGCTATTCCCATCACAGTGATCACACTTTTATCGGCTAAGGCAAACTTCGCCGCCGACTTCTTTAATGGAGCTAAATTCAACCGCACAAAGATAGAAAGCGGCTTGATACTTACGCAAGCTCCTAGGTCACACATACAGTCATGAAAAGTGCACCTAACAATACAACAAGACACCAAACAAGGTCCAGGGTCACCACATTTTTTTGGAATAGGCTCCATCAAGGAAGAAATTGAACTACCCAAGAATAATGTCTCCAACTCTCCCATCCTATCCTTGTGTGTACACAGTCTTTCAAAAATTTTGCATACTTTGGAATTGTTGGATAGCATCAAGAAGTGGTATGGTTACCTCAACCTTCTTGAATACTTGAAGCATATTCAAATCGAATTCCGGAGTCTTCTTTGCTTTCTTCACCATGGAAGGGAATGGGATAGGAATGGACTCATCCACTATAGCTTTCCTCTTGGGTTCCTTAAGGCTTACTCCTTCTTCCTCATGCCTTTTGTCTACCTCCTCTTCTTCGTGCGGAGCTTCAACAACCACTTCTTCCTCATGAATGTCTTCCATGACCTTAGGAGGTATCTCCTCCAATATAGTCCCCGACTGTAGAGTGATGGCGTTGAGACTGTCCTTGGGGTTTGGTTGGGGTTGGGATGGAAGGTTAGAAGAGCTTGAGGGTTGGTTGGTGGTGTTGTTGGGAGAGGGCATGGTCATCTTTGAAAGCATGTTAGTGAGATTGGCCAATTGAGCGCCCAAGGCATCAAATTGAGCCTTGTTGCTCTCGTCCCATTTCTCCATAGCGGCTCTAAACTCATCAACTTGATTGGTGGAAGATGAAGAGGTTTGGTTGGATTGTTGTCTATGGTGTGGTGCTTGATATTTGGTGTAGTTGTTTTGGTTTTGGTTGGGCTGATTTTGGTTGGCTTGGTAGTTGGTGTTGTTATGGTGGTATTGGGATGAAGATTGGTTGTTATTGTAATGAGAAGAAGAGTTGTTCCATCTTTGATTTTGATTGCTCCCTTGTGCATTATCCCTCCACCCTTGATGTTGATTACTACCATGAGGGTAGTTATTTTGGCCATGAGAAGGATAGGCGGACGGTTGTTGTAATTCACATTGGCAACGACAAGGGAATTGATAAACCACTATTTTATGGTTTATCTTGTGCTTAATTGAGTGGATTTTATCCATCTTTCATACACTTGTTCATACAAAATGCATGGTTTTACAATTTCCTTCCTAATTTTGTACTATGATTGAAAACATGCCTCTTTGGCCTTATATTTGCTAATATTAACCCTCTCTTATTATCATTCGATGCCTTGATATATGCGTTAAGTGATTTCAGGATTTACAGGGCAAGAATGGCTTGGAGGATGGAAAGGAAGCATGCAAAAGTGGAAGGAATACAAGAAGTTGAAGGAACTGCAAAGCTGTCAGCATGACCCTCTCGCACTAAAACGGTCATAACTTGAGTTACAGAGATTCAAACGACGCAGTTTCAGTTGCATTGGAAAGCTAACGTCTGGGGCTTCGATTTGATATATAATATGCCATAGTTGCCCTGACGCTAGGTGACGCAAACGCGTGCTCCACACGGACGCATTGCAGTGACGAAAATCAGCGTGGCAGATTTCTTCTCCAGCGATTTCTTGGCTGTTTTCGACCCAGTTTGCGGCCGAGAAAACACAGATTAGAGGCTATAAAGTGGGAAAATCCATTCATTCATGATCATGCTTTCATAATTCATAATCTTAGGTTTAGATGTAGTTTTAGAGAGAGAGGTTCTCTCCCCTCTCTTAGGATTAGTATTTAGGATTTCTCTTAATTTTAGGATTGCTTCTCAATCCCAGGTTCAATGTTCTTCTACTTTTATTTATTCTATTATTTTAT
Source organism: Arachis ipaensis (assembly GCF_059453495.1). Taxonomy (NCBI): domain Eukaryota; kingdom Viridiplantae; phylum Streptophyta; class Magnoliopsida; order Fabales; family Fabaceae; genus Arachis; species Arachis ipaensis. The sequence continues at coordinate 53,592,099 of NC_142436.1, forward strand.
TTTAGTTTGTTAATGTTGGCTTATGAACCATTCATGTTAGGATTTTCTTTATTTAATATAAAACTAAGGTATTTTAGATTTATGATTTTTATTTAGCTTTTTATATTCTTGGCTTTAATTGATTAATTGGAGACTCTTGAGTTATCAAACTCATCGTGATTGATAATTGTTATTTTTGCTAATTGAATTGAATTCCAATAACTCTAGTCCTTTCTTAGGAATTGGCTAGGACCTGAGGATCAAACTAATTAGTCCACTTGACTTTCCTTTGCTTTAGTAAAGGTTAACTAAGTGGGATTAACACTCAATTCTCATCACCATCGATAAGGATAACTAGGATAGGACTTCTAAATTTTCATACCTTGCCAAGAGTTTTAGTAGTTATTAATTTATTAATTCTTGCAATTTATTTTGCTTGCTCAAACCTTTTCAAAAACCCAAAAATACTATTTTTTCATAACCAATAATAAATCATACTTCCCTGCAATTCCTTGAGAAGACGACCCGAGGTTTGAATACTTCGATTTATAAATTTTATTGGGTTTGTTACTTGTGACAACTAAAACTTTTGTAAGAAAGGAATTCTTGTCGATCTAGAAGCTATACTTACAACGCGAATTTAATTGTGAAAATTCTAGATCGCGCGAGAGTTTCGCTCTTTCAGGCATGCTCCTCTTGAATTTGATGACATTGATCGGTGTAATGTGTGGTGCTAGAGCACAAACTAGAAATCCTAGGAGGGCCTTCAAGTTGAGCAACTGGGGATGGGGCTTGGATGGCTTGGATGGAGTTGTATTCCTTTTGATCTTTTTGTATTTGCGTGAGGATAGTGGTCATATCCCCAAGTGCTTTGGTTAGGCTTGCTTCGGAAGGGGATGGTTCTACCACACTGGTGCACGAAATTGTGATGTCCAGGCTCAAACAATTCCTGGCAATGTGAGCAACTTGGTACGCGCAATCGTGATTACACTTTGATTATGTAAAATTCATGGCTCTTTCTTTCCCTGGCAATGGCGCCAAGAACATGGTGCCAATACCATGGTTCACAACTTCGATACAACTAACCAGCAAGTGCACTGGGTCGTCCAAGTAATACCTTACGTGAGTAAGGGTCGAATCCTACAGAGATTGTTGGTATGAAGCAAGCTATGGTCACCTTGCAAATCTCAGTTAGGCAGATATAAATTGATAATGGTGTTTTCGAATAATAAATAATAGAATGGGGATAGAGGTACTTATGTAAATCATTGGTAGGAATTTCAGATAAGCGAATGGAGATGCTTTTCGTTCCTCTGAACCTCTGCTTTCCTACTATCTTCATCCAGTCAGTCTTACTCCTTTCCATGGCTGGCTTTATGTGATACATCACCACTGTCAATGGCTACTTTCGGTCATCTCTCGGGAAAATGATCCAATGCCCTGTCACGGCACGGCTAATCGTCTGGAGCCATCACCCTTGTCAATGGCTTCATCTTATCCTCTCAGTGAATAATATGATCACGCACCCTGTCACGGCACGGCTATTCATCTGTCGGTTCTCGATCATGCTGGAATAGAATTTACTATCCTTTTGCGTCTGTCACTAACGCCCTGCAATTACGAGTTAGGAGCTCGTCACAGTCATTCAATCATTGAATCCTACTCGGAATACCACAGACAAGGTTTAGACCTTCCGGATTCTCTTGAATGCCGCCATCATTCTAGCTTACGCCACGAAGATTCTGGTTGGGAGATCTAAGAGATATTCATTCTAGCTTATTTCATGTAGAACGGAGGTGTTTGTCAGGCACGTGTTCATAGGGGAGAATGGTGATGAGCGTCACACATAATCATCACCTTCATCACGTTCTTGGGTGCGAATGGATATCTTAGAAGTGAAATAAGAAGAATTAAATAGAAATCAGTAGTACTTTGCATTAATCTTTGAGGAACAGCAGAGCTCCACACCTTAATCTATGGAGTGTAGAAACTCTACTGTTAAAAATACATAAGTGAAGGTCCAGGCATGGCCATGTGGCCAGCCCCCATGGTCTAAGAACAATGCGTTCCCAGATGATCCTAAGATCCTAAGCTGATCAAAAGATACCTAATATAATAGTAAGAGGTCCTATTTATAATAAACTAGCTACTAGAGTTTACATGAGTAAGTAATTGATGCATAAATCCACTTTCGAGGCCCACTTGGTGTGTGTTTGGGCTGACGTGTAGAGGTCCTCCTTGGAGTTGAACGCCAGTTTTTGTGCCAGTTTGGGCGTTCAATTCTGGTTTTGGCTCCTTTTCTGGCGCTGGACGCCATATTTGGGCAGAGATCTGGCGTTGAACGCCAGTTTATATCATCTATTCTTGGCCAACGTATGGACTATTATATATTGCTGAAAAGCCCTGGATGTCTACTTTCCAACGCAATTGGAAGCATGCCAATTCGAGTTCTGTAGCTCCAGAAAATCCATTTTGAGTGCAGGGAGGTCAGAATCCAACAGCATCAGCAGTCCTTTTTCAACCTCTGAATCTTATTTCTGCTCAAGTCCCTCAATTTCAGCCAGAAAATACCTGAAATCACAGAAAAACACACAAACTCATAGTAAAGTCCAGAAATGTGAATTTAACATAAAAACTAATGAAAACATCCCTAAAAGTAACTAGATCCTACTAAAAACATACTAAAAACAATGCCAAAAAGCGTATAAATTATCCGCTCATCACAACACCAAACTTAAATTGTTGTTTGTCCCCAAGAAACTGAAAATCAAATAGGATAAAAAGAAGAGAATATACTATAAATTCCAAACTATCAATGAAACATAGCTCCAATCAAATGAGCGGGACTTATAGCTTTTTTGCCTCTTGAATAGTTTTGGCATCTCACTCTATCCATTGAGGTTCAGAATGATTGGCATCTATAGGAACTTCAGATTTCGAATAGTGTTATTGACTCTCCTAGTTCAGTATGATGATTCTTGAACACAGCTTCTTTATGAGTCTTGGCCGTGGCCCTAAGCACTTTGTTTTCCAGTATTACCACCGGATACATAAATGCCACAGACACATAATTGGGTGAACATTTTCAGATTGTGACTCAGCTTTGCTAAAGTCCCCAATTAGAGGTGTCCAGGGTTCTTAAGCACACTCTTCTTTTGCTTTGGACCTTGACTTTAACCGCTCAGTCTCAAGTTTTCACTTGACACCTACACGCCACAAGCACATGGTTAGGGACAGCTTGGTTTAGCCGCTTAGACCAGGATTTTATTCCTTTAGGCCCTCCTATCCACTGATGCTCAAAGAATTGGGATCCTTTTTATTTGCCCTTGCCTTTTGGTTTTAAGGGTTATTGGCTTTTTGCTCTTGCCTCTTGGTTTTAAGAGCTTTTGGCTTCTCTGCTTGCTTTTTCTTTTTCTTTCTATTTTTTTTTCGCCTTTTTTTTCTTCAAGCTTTGTTCTTTGCTGCTTTTTCTTGCTTCAAGAATCATTTTTATGATTTTTCAGATTATCAAATAACATGTCTCCTAGTCATCATTCTTTCAAGAGCCAACATATTTAACATTCTTAAACAACAACTTTAAAAGACATATGCACTGTTCAAGCATACATTCAGAAAACAAGAAGCGTTGTCACCACATCAATATAATTAAGCTAAGTTCAAGGATAAATTTGAAACTCATGTCCTTCTTGTTCTTTTGAATTAAAACATTTTTCATTTAAGAGAGGTGATGGATTCATAGGACATTTATAACTTTAAGACATAGTTACTAACTACTAATGATCATGTAATGAAGACACAAACATAGATAAGCACATAACATAGAAAACGAAAAACAGAGAAAGCAAGAATAAGGAATGAATCCACCTTAGTGATGGTGGCGTTTCCTTCTTGAGGCACCAATGATGTCCTTGAGCTCTTCTATGTCTCTTCCTTGTCTTTGTTGCTCCTCCCTCATTGCTTTTTGATCTTCTCTAATTTCATGAAGCATGATGGAGTGCTCTTGATGTTCCACCCTTAATTGTCCCATATTGGAACTCAATTCTCCTAGGGAGGTATTGATTTGCTCCCAATAGTTTTGTGGAGGAAAGTGCATTTGAGGCATCTCCGAGATCTCATGGTGATGAGCTTCATACGCCTCTTGAGCTCCATGAATGGGCTCTCTTGCTTGCTCCATCTTTTTCTTAGTGATGGGCTTGTCCTCTTTGATGAGGATATCTCCCTCTATGTCAATCCCAGCTGAATTGCATAGGTGGCAAATGAGGTGAGGAAAGGCTAACCTTGCCATAGTGGAGGACTTGTCAGCCACCTTGTAGAGTTCTTGAGGTGTAATCTCATGAACTTCCACCTCTTCTCCAATCATGATGCTATGGATCATGATGGCCCGGTCTATAATAACTTCAGACCGGGTGCTAGTGGGAATGATTGAGCATTGAATGAACTCCAACCATCCTCTAGCTACAGGCTTGAGGTCCAATCTTCTTAGTTGAACCGGCTTGCCTTTGGAGTCAATCTTCCATTGAGCTCCTTCCACGCATATGTCCATAAGAACTTGGTCCAACCTTTGATTAAAGTTGACCCTTCTAGTGTAGGGGCGTTCATCTCCTTGCATCATGGGCAAGTTGAACGCCAACCTCACATTCTCCGGACTAAAATCTAAGTATTTCCCCCGAACCATTGTAACATAGTTCTTTGGATCCGGGTTCTTACTTTGATCATGGTTCTTGGTGATCCATGCATTAGCATAGAACTCTTGAACCATTAGGATGCCGACTTGTTGGATGGGATTTGTTAGAACTTCCCAACCTCTTCTTTGAATTTCATGTCGGATCTCCGGATACTCATTTCTTTTGAGTTTGAAAGGGACCTCAGGGATCACCTTCTTCTTGGCTACAACATCATAGAAGTGGTCTTGATGGGCTTTGGAGATGAACCTTTCCATCTCCCATGACTCGGATGTGGAAGATCTTGTCTTCCCTTTCCCCTTTCTAGAGGATTCTCCGGTCTTAGATGCCATCAATGGTAATGGAAAAACAAAAAAGCTATGCTTTTACCACACCAAACTTAGAATATTGCTTGCCCTCGAGCAATAAACAAAAGAATAGAAGAAGAAGAAGAAGAAATATGGAGAGGGAGAGGGAGATGTGGTTCGGCCAAGAAGGGTGTAGAGGGGTGTGTTGTGTGAATTTGATCAAGAATGGAGGGCTTTATATAGGGAAGGGAGGGGGGAAAGGTTTTGGCCATATGGGTGGGTTTGGGTGGGAAATTGGTTTTGAATTTTGAAGGTAGGTGGAGTTTATGAGGTAGGTTTATGGGGAAGAGTGGATGGATGTGAGTGGTGAAGAGGTGATGGGGAAGAGAGTTTGAGGTGATTGGTGAAGGGTTTTTTGGGAAGAGTGTTTATGGGGTTGTGTGAAAGAGAGTGGTGAGAAGAAGTGAGTGGAGGTAGGTGGGGATACTGTGGGTCCACAGATCCTGAGGTGTTCAAGGATTTACATCCCTGCACCCATTAGGCATGTAAAAATGCCTTTGCATCCAACTCTGGGCGTTCAGCGCCAGGTTGGTGGCCATTTTGGGCGTTCAGCGCCCATTTGTGTGCCATTTCTGGCGTTGAACGCCAGAACCATGCCTGTTCTGGCGTTCAGCGCCCAGAAGCTGCCCATTTTGGGCGTTCAGCGCCAGAACCATGCTCTGTTCTGGCGCTGAATGCCAGACAGATGCTCCTCCAGGGTGTGATTTTTCTTCTGCTGTTTTTGATTCTGTTTTCAATTTTTATATTTATTTTGTGACTCCACATGATCATGAACCTAAAAAGACATATAACTAAGAAAAATATAGTTAGATAAATAAAAATTGGGTTGCCTCCCAACAAGCGCTTCTTTAATGTCAATAGCTTGATAGTGGGCTCTCATGGAGCCTCACAGATGTGCAGAGCTTTGTTGAGACTCTCCAACACCAAACTTAGAGTTTGGATATGGGACTTCAACACCAAACTTAGAGTTTGGTTGTGGCCTCCCAACACCAAACTTAGAGTTTGACTGTGGGGGCTCTGGTTGACTCTGCTTTCAGAGAAGCTTTTCATGCTTTCTCTCCATGGTTGCAGAGAGAGATCCTTGAGTTTTAAACACAAGGGAGTCCTCATTCCATTGAAGGACTAGTTCACCTCTGTCAGCATCAATCACAGCTCTTGCTGTGGCTAGGAAAGGTCTTCCTAGGATGATGGATTCATCCTCTTCCTTTCCAGTATCCAGGACTATGAAATCAGCAGGGATGTAAAGGCCTTCAACCTTTACTAACACGTCCTCTACTTGTCCATAAGCTTGTTTTCTTGAACTGTCTGCCATCTCTAATGAGATTTTAGCAGCTTGCACCCCATAGATTCCCAGTTTCTCTATTACAGAGAGGGGCATGAGGTTTATTCCTGAACCAAGGTCACATAGAGCCTTAAAGATCATGGTGCCTATGGTACAGGGTATTATGAACTTTCCAGGATCCTGTCTCTTCTAAGGCAATGTCAGTTGATCCAGATCACTTAGTTCATTGATGAACAAGGGAGGTTCAACTTCCCAAGTATCAATGCCAAATAATTTGGCATTCAGCTTCATGATTGCACCAAGAAACTTGGCAGTTTGCTCTTCAGTAACATCCTCATTCTCTTCAGAAGAGGAATACTCATCAGAGCTCATGAAGGGCATAAGGAGGTTCAATGGAATCTCTATGGTCTCTAGATGAGCCTCAGAGTCCTTTGGTTCCTCAGAGGGAAGCTCCTTATTGATCACTGGACGTCCCAGGAGGTCTTCCTCCTTGGGATTCACGTCCTCCACTCCCCTAGTAGGTTCGGCCATGGTGCTTATGTCAATGGCCTTGCACTCTCCTTTTGGGTTCTCTTCTGTATTGCTTGGGAGAGTACTGGGAGGGATTTCAGTGATCCTCTTACTCAGCTGGCCCACTTGTGCTTCCAAATTTCTAATGGAAGACCTTGTTTCATTCATGAAACTTACAGTGGCCTTGGATAGATCAGAGACTAAGTTTGCTAAATTAGAAGTATTTTGTTCAGAGTTCTCTGTCTGTTGCTGAGTGGATGATGGAAAAGGTTTATTATTGTTAAACTTGTTTCTTCCACATTAAAGCCTTGTTGAGGCTTTTGATCCTTCCATGAGAAATTTGGATGATTTCTCCATGATGAGTTATAGGTGTTTCCATAAGGTTCACCTAAGTAATTCACCTCTGCTATTGCAGGGTTCTCAGGATCATAAGCTTCTTCTTCATAAGAAGCCTCTTGAGTACTGTTGGATGCAGCTTGCATTCCATTCAGACTCTGAGAAATCATATTGACTTGCTGAGTCAATATTTTATTCTGAGCCAATATGGCATTCATAGTATCAACTTCAAGAACTCCCTTCTTCATAGGCGTCCCATTACTCATAGGATTCCTTTCAGAAGTGTACATGAACTGGTTATTAGCAACCATGTCAATGAGTTCTTGAGCTTCTGCAGGCGTTTTCTTTAGGTGAATGGATCCACCTGCAGAAGTGTCCAATGACATCTTGGATAACTCAGACAGACCATCATAGAATATATCTAGGATGGTCCATTCTAAAAGCATGTCAGAAGGACACTTTTTGGTCAACTGTTTGTATCTTTCCCAAGCTTCATAGAGGGATTCACCTTCTTTCTGTCTGAAGGTTTGAACATCAGCTCTAAGCTTGCTCAGCTTTTGAGGAGGAAAGTACTTGGCTAAGAAAGCCGTGACCAGCTTATCCCAAGAGTTCAGGCTGTCTTTGGGTTGAGAATCCAACCATAATCTAGCTCTGTCTCTTACAGCAAAAGGGAAAAGCATGAGCCTGTAGACTTCAGGATCTACTCCATTAGTCTTAACAGTATCACATATCTGCAAGAATTCAGTTAAGAACTGAAAAGGATCTTCAGATGGAAGTCCAAGAAACTTGCAGTTCTGCTGCATCAGAGAAACTAATTGAGGTTTCAGCTCAAAGTTGTTTGCTCCAATGGCAGGAATGGAGATGCTTCTTCCATGTAAATTGGAATTAGGTGCAGTAAAGTCACCAAGCATCTTCCTTACATTATTATTATTTTCGGCTGCCATATCTTTTTCCTGTTCGAAAATTTTTTTGAAAGGTTATCTCTGGATTGTTGTAATTTAGCTTCTCTTAATTTTCTCTTCAGAGTCCTTTCAGGTTCTGGATCTGCTTCAACAAGAATGTTCTTGTCCTTTTGCTCCTGCTCATATGACAAAGAAGAGGGCACAGAAATAATAATAATAATAATATGGATCCTTTATACCACAGTATAGGGATCCCTGTGTGAGTAGAAGAAGAGGGGGAGACAAAGAATGTAATATAATGGAAGAAACACAACTGTGAGAAGGGTAGAGATGTGAGATGAGATGTTAGTAGATGAATAAATAAATAGAATAAGATGAGAGAGAAGGAATTTTCGAAAATAATTTTTGAAAAAGAGTTAGTGATTTTTGAAAATAGTTTTTGAAAAATGTTAGTAATTTTCGAAAATTAAGATTTAAAAATTAAAATAATTAATAAATTAAAAAGAAATTTTGAAAAAGGGGAAAGATATTTTCAAAAATGAGAGAGAGAGAGTTAGTTAGTTAGTTTTGAAAAAGTTAAGAAACAAACAAAAAGTTAGTTAGTTAGTTGAAACAAATTTGAAAATCAATTTTGAAAAGATAAGAAGTTAGGAAGTTAGAGAAGATATTTTGAAATCAAATTTTTGAAAGAGATAAGAAGATATTTTTGAAAAGATATGATTGAAATTGTTTTTGAAAAAGATTTGATTTTTAAAATCACAATTAATGACTTGATTCACAAGAAATCACAAGATATGATTCTAGAACTCAAAGTTTGAATCTTTCTTAACAAGTAACAAACTTGAAATTTTTTAATCAAAACATTAATTGTTATTGTTATTTTCGAAAATTTGATATAAAAATAAGAAAAAGATTTTTGAAAAATATTTTTGAAATTTTCGAAAATAACTAAGAATTTTGAAAAAGATTTGATTTTTGAAAAAGATTTTGAAAGAGATAAGATTTTCAAATTGAAAATTTGATTTGACTCATAAGAGATAATAAAAGAGAATGCATGCATGAATGATATGAGTGTCAAGATGAACACCAAGAACACTTTGAATGTCAAGATGAACATCAAGAACATATTTTTGAAAAATTTTTTATGCAAAGAAAACATGTAAGACACCAAACTTAGAAATCTTTCATGTTTAGACTCTAAGAAACGAAAAATGCACATGTAAAACAATAAAAGACACAAAACAAAAAATCAACAATATCAAACAAGAAGACTTACCAAGAACAACTTGAAGATCATGAAGAACACTATGAATGCATGAAATTTTTGAAAAATGCAAGATGCATATGCAATTGACACCAAACTTATGATATGACTCAAGACTCAAACAAGAAACAAAAAATATTTTTGATTTTTATGATTTTCTAATTTTTTTGGATTTTTTCGAAAATTAATTGAAAAAGAAAAAATAAGGATTCCAAAATTTTTAACATGAATTCTAGGAATCTTGCATTCTTAGTCTAAAGCTTCAGTCCAGGAATTAGACATGGCTCATGAGCCAGCCAAGCTTTCAATGAAAGCTCCGGTCCAAAACACTAGACATGGCCAATGGCCAGCCAAGCTTCAGCATGTAATTCAGACATGACACGCCTGACATACCCTACAGTCGTATAAGAGCTGATGGTTGGAAGCCTCAGTCCAAAAGAATTTAGACATGGCTTTATAGCCAGCCAGGCTTCACATGCTTCATGAAACACTAGAATTCATTCTTTAAAAATTTTGAATAAATTTTTGAAAACATTTTTATTTTTTTTCGAAAACAGATGAGAAAATTTTGAAAAAAAAATTTTTTTTGAAAAGAAAACAAAAAGAAAATTACCTAATCTGAGCAACAAGATGAACCGTCAGTTGTCCAAACTCGAACAATCCCCGGCAACGGCACCAAAAACTTGGTGCACGAAATTGTGATGTCCAGGCTCAAACAATCCCTGGCAATGTGAGCAACTTGGTACGCGCAATCGTGATTACACTTTGATTATGTAAAATTCATGGCTCTTTCTTTCCCTGGCAATGGCGCCAAGAACATGGTGCCAATACCATGGTTCACAACTTCGATACAACTAACCAGCAAGTGCACTGGGTCATCCAAATAATACCTTACGTGAGTAAGGATCGAATCCCACGGAGATTGTTGGTATGAAGCAAGCTATGGTCACCTTGCAAATCTCAGTTAGGCAGATATAAATTGATAATGGTGTTTTCGAATAATAAATAATAGAATGGGGATAGAGGTACTTATGTAAATCATTGGTAGGAATTTCAGATAAGCGAATGGAGATGCTTTTCGTTCCTCTGAACCTCTGCTTTCCTACTATCTTCATCCAGTCAGTCTTACTCCTTTCCATGGCTGGCTTTATGTGATACATCACCACTGTCAATGGCTACTTTCGGTCATCTCTCGGGAAAATGATCCAATGCCCTGTCACGGCACGGCTAATCGTCTGGAGGCATCACCCTTGTCAATGGCTTCATCTTATCCTCTCAGTGAATAATATGCTCACGCACCCTGTCACAGCACGGCTATTCATCTGTCGGTTCTCGATCAGGCTGGAATAGGATTTACTATCCTTTTGCGTCTGTCACTAACGCCCTGCAATCGCGAGTTAGGAGCTCGTCACAGTCATTCAATCATTGAATCCTACTCGGAATACCACAGACAAGGTTTAGACCTTCCGGATTCTCTTGAATGCCGCCATCATTCTAGCTTACGCCACGAAGATTCTGGTTGGGAGATCTAAGAGATATTCATTCTAGCTTATTTCATGTAGAACGGAGGTGTTTGTCAGGCACGTGTTCATAGGGGAGAATGGTGATGAGCGTCACACATAATCATCACCTTCATCACGTTATTGGGTGCGAATGCATATCTTAGAAGTGAAATAAGAAGAATTGAATAGAAATCAGTAGTACTTTGCATTAATCTTTGAGGAACAGCAGAGCTCCACACCTTAATCTATGGAGTGTAAAAACTCTACTGTTAAAAATACATAAGTGAAGGTCCAGGCATGGCCGTGTGGCCAGCCCCCATGGTCTAAGAACAATGCATTCCCAGATGATCCTAAGATCCTAAGCGGATCAAAAGATACCTAATATAATAGTAAGAGGTCCTATTTATAATAAACTAGCTACTAGGGTTTACATGAGTAAGTAATTGATGCATAAATCCACTTCCGGGGCCCACTTGGTGTGTGTTTGGGCTGAGCTTGAGTGTTGCACGTGTAGAGGTCCTCCTTGGAGTTGAACGCCAGTTTTTGTGCCAGTTTGGGCGTTCAACTCTGGTTTTGGCTCCTTTTCTGGCGCTGGACGCCATATTTGGGCAGAGATCTGGCGTTGAACGCCAGTTTATATCGTCTATTCTTGGCCAACGTATAGACTATTATATATTGCTGGAAAGCCCTGGATGTCTACTTTCCAACGCAATTGGAAGCGTGCCAATTCGAGTTCTGTAGCTCCAGAAAATCCATTTTGAGTGCAGGGAGGTCAGAATCCAACAGCATCAGCAGTCCTTTTTCAACCTCTGAATCTTATTTCTGCTCAAGTCCCTCAATTTCAGCCAGAAAATACCTGAAATCACAGAAAAACACACAAACTCATAGTAAAGTCCAGAAATGTGAATTTAACATAAAAACTAATGAAAACATCCCTAAAAGTAACTAGATCCTACTAAAAACATACTAAAAACAATGCCAAAAAGCGTATAAATTATCCGCTCATCACACACCCTTGAGAGGATTACTTCTCACCCTTACATGTTGTGTAGCCTCGGCAACATCATTTATCAATTTCCAAGCTTCTCCCTCCGTCTTGTTTTTTGAAAGGGAACCACCACTCGAAGCGGTGAGCAATCTTCTATCTTCCACACAAAGACCTCCGGTGAAGTAACTAATGAGCAAGTGAGTGTTCAATCTATGGTGTGGACAAGATTCTAATAGCCTCTTGAACCGAGTCCAATATTCATATAAACTCTCTTGATCCCTTTGCATTATACCCAAGATCTCCTTCCGGACATAATCGGTCTTCTCCGGTGGAAAGAATTTATCTAGAAACTCTCTTCTCAAGAAATCTCAATTGGTCATAATCTCATCTGGTAGCGAATAAAACCATGTCTTTGCTTGTTGATGTGGGCAGAAATTGGTGAATTAAGAATGATTATAAAATATGCGTTGCAAGTACAGTTCTCAACCAACCAGAAATCCGCTTATCAATTTAGAAGGGTGTCACAGAAATTAATATTAAAATACTGGGAGTATGAATCCTAGGTCGTCTCCCAACGAGTTGCAGAAAATTATGCTATTTTATTAATCAGATGTTTTCAAAAAGGTTTGAGTTGAATGGCAGAAAATTAAATTAGAGAATTTATATAAATTTAAATAAAAGCCTTGACTGGGAGTTGATTAGCTGGAAGCCCCATTCTTGTTTGAGTACTCTCAAGATTAATTAACAATTGAGGGTTATTATGTTTAGTTGTCCCTTACTAAGTAAGGGAAAGTCAAACAAGCTGGAATGCTGTTTCTATCCACAAGTTCCAATCCGCTCTTGGGAGGGTTGGTGTTAGTGACTAGAGAGCAATCCAACAATAAACCCAATTACAATCTTTCTCTTGAGCATTCCAACTCAAGAGTTCCTTTCAATCAACTCCCCATCAAGTTAGGGAACTACTCGCTCATTGTAAATGTAAAATTCATAACATAAGAAAGGGAATTAAAGAAAGACATGATAAATATTGATCAAAAGATTAATTAAAAATAAAAGTAATTCTTGTATTAATAAATGCTAAAATAATCCAATAGTAAAATTAAGTAAATTAAGGAACATTGAAGAGTAAGAGACAAGTAAAGAGAACGAACTAGAATGTCGAAGTCTTGATGAGGCAATAACTCTTCTCAATATCCCAATGCAAAAACAATGAAAATAACAAATCCTAAAAACTATGAATGTGTAGAGAGAAAACCTCGAGGAGAGGAAAACTAGATCTAAAAACTTAAAACTATGCGAAATGAATGTTGTTGTTGGTTTCTGCATGTTCTCTGGCTCTAGTCTGCTTTTCTGGGCCAAAAACTAGGTCAAAATAGGGCCCGAAATCGCCCCTAGCGATTCTGCAGATTATGCAGATCGCGCATGTCACGCGGACGCGTCATTCAGGCGGACGCGTCATTCGGCATTTCGCTTCTCCACGCGGACGCGTCGTCCACGCCTCCGCGTCGCTTGTGCTATTCCATGCCGCGCGGTCGCGTCATCCATGTGGCCGCGTCACTGCGATTTCCTCTCTTTCGCGCGGTCGCGTCATCCATTCGGCCGCATCACTTCTCGCTGGTCATCTCCTCAATTCCTTGTGTTCCTTCCATTTTTGCAAGCTTCCTCTCCAATCTCTAACTCATTCATGCCCTATAAAGCCTGAAACACTTAACACACAGATCACGACATCGAATGGAATAAAGGAGAAATAAAATACATAATTAAAAGTCTCTAGGAAGCAAGTTTTTAATCATGCAATAACTTTAGGAAGAAATTATAAATTCATGCTTATTTAATGAATAAGTGGGTAAAGATCATGATAAAACCACATAATTAAACACAATATAAACCATAAAATAGTGCTTTATCAACCTCCCCACACTTAAACATTAGCATGTCCTCATGCTTAGTTGAAGGAGATAAAATGAATGAGTAAGAACATGTAAAACCCATGCAATGCAATGTAGCCTATATATGTGAATGCAACTATATGATTCTTGTCCACTTGATCTAAAGTAAATAAGCTCTTCAAAATAATTACAAATCAAATTCCACTAACTCAATTCTTATAAAGCAAGAGCAGATAAAAATGCAAGAAGATAGCTCATGAAAGTAGGGAACATAGAAATTCAAGCATGGAACCCTCACTGATGATGTATGTACACTCTAGTCTCTCTAGTGTATAGGGTCATCACTCTATCCTTCTCTAATCATGCTCTCTAATTTTGTTCTTCTCCTAACCAATCAAAAACATTTAATATACCAATGCAAACATCATGAGGTATTTTCAAGGTTGTAATGGGGCCAAGGCAAGGGTAAGGATATATATATGGCTAAGTAAGCTTATAAATTGAATCTTTAATTAACCCAAGCTTTAACATAATGGTGCACAAAATTGTGATCTCAGGCAACGGCGCCAAAAACTCTGTACGCACATCTTAATAAATCGTTTTTCATTCACAACTTCGATACAACTAACCAACAAGTGCACTGGGTCGTCCAAGTAATAAACCTTACGTGAGTAAGGGTCGATCCCACTGAGATTGTTGGTATGAAGCAAGCTATGGTCATCTTGTAGATCTCAGTCAGGCGGATATCAAATGGTCATGGAGCTTTCAAAAATTATAATAAATAGACAGAAAATAAAGATAGAAATACTTATGTATATCATTGGTGAGAATTTCAGATAAAGGTATAGAGATGCTTTCGTCCCTTTGAACTTCTGCTTTCCTGCTGTCTTCATCCAATCAGTCCTACTCCTTTCCATGGCTGGCTTTATGTAAGGACATCACCATTGTCAATGGCTACTTTTCATCCTCTCTGTGAAAATGGTCCGATGCGCTGTCACTGCATGGCTAATCTTCTGGAGGCATCACCGTGGTCAATGGCTGCATCCTACCCTCTTGTGAAAATGGTCCAAAATGCTCTGTCACGGCACGGCTAATCATCTGAGGTTCTCGATCATACTGGAATAGGATTCACCCTCCTTTTGCGTCTGTCACTACGCCCAGCACTCGCAAGTTTGAAGTTCATCACAGTCATTCAATCCCAGAATCCTACTCGGAATACCACAGACAAGGTTTAGACTTTCCGGATTCTCATGAATGCCACCATCAATCTAGCTTATACCACGAAGATTCTGATTAAGAGATCCAAGAGATAATCATTCAATCTAAGGTAGAACGGAAGTGGTTGTCAGGCATGCGTTCGTGGGGGAATGATGATGATTGTCACGTTCATCACATTCATGTTGAAGTGCGAATGAATATCTTAGAAGCGGAATAAGTTGAGTTGAATAGAAAAACAGTAGTACTTTGCATTAATTCATGAGGAACAGCAGAGCTCCACACCTTAATCTATGGAGTGTAGAAACTCTACCGTTGAAAATACATAAGTGAAAGGTCCAAGCATGGCCGAATGGCCAGCCCCCAAACGTGATCACAGGATCAAAAATACAATCCAGGATGTCTAATACAATAGTAAAAAGTTCTATTTATAATAAACTAGCTACTAGGGTTTACAGAAGTAAGTAATTGATGCATAAATCCACTTCCGGGCCCACTTGGTGTGTGCTTGGGCTGAGCTTTAGCTTTCCACGTGCAGAGGCTTCTTTTGGAGTTGAACGCCAGGTTGTAACGTGTTTCTGGCGTTCAACTCTGGTTTGTGACGTGTTTCTAGCGTTTAACTCTAGACAGCAGCGTAGAACTGGCGTTCAACGCCCTTTTACATCATCTAAACTCGGCCAAAGTATGGACTATTATATATTGCTGGAAAGCCCTGGATGTCGACTTTCCAACACAATTGAAAGCGCACCATTTTGAGTTCTGTAGCTCCAGAAAATCCACTTTGAGTGCAGGGAGGTCAGAATCCAACAGCATCAGCAGTCCTTCTTCTACCTCTGAATCTGATTTTTGCTCAAGTTCCTCAATTTCAGCCAGAAAATACCTGAAATCACAGAAAAACACACAAACTCATAGTAAAGTCCAGAAATGTGAATTTAACATAAAAACTAATAAAAACATCCCTAAAAGTAACTAGATTCTACTAAAAACATACTAAAAACAATGTCAAAAAGCGTATAAATTATCCGCTCATCACATAACCTATATATATTCTATATAACTTTTAAAATTCATACCTAGCTACCCAGAAATTTCCCTTCACATTCCATACTCATGTTTCAACCTTTTATTTTAATTTTATCATACATGCATTGATCTTTGAATGCTTGATTTAACATTGGGGTAATTTTATATATATATATATATATATATATATATATATATATATATATTAAATAAACATAAACATAAACATAGCTTATCAATGCACATAGATTTTTAATTCTTACAGTTTCTCATAAATAGGTATCCAAATTCTCATTATATTATCATGACTCATTCCCTTATTATCTTTTACTTCCACAATTTCCCATACTTAAATAACACACACAATTCTATCTTAAGCTAACCAAAGATTCAATTTGGGATATATAATTGTTTTTCCGCTTAAGGCTAGTAATGTGGTAAAATATAGAATAAATGGGATTTAAAGGCTCAAAGTGGCTAACAAAGGTAATTGAAAGGGTTGGCTTAATTTGGATAAGTAAGCTAAACAAATAATGGTCTCAATCGTATGCAAACATATAAATATAATAAACATTGGACATATAGGATGAAACAAAATATAGATTACAATCATAGAGAAGTAAACACAAGAATAAAATAATTATGGTTAAATAATGTAACCATTCATAAAAGCTCAAATCTCACAGGTTGTGTATTCTTTAGCTCAAAAATCATGTTCCAAATACAACTTCAAACAAATTTAACATAAAAGAAGTAATTAAAATTAGTGAAATTTTGTTCCAATGATAGGGTCTTAAAAGAAACTTATTATCTTTTCAATCAAGCAGAACATGCATGCAACTAAATATCCTATTCTACAAACAAAAAACTAACTAAATATCCTAATTTATTGGTGCTAGGGAAGAGAAATTACCTCCGAAAGTCAGGTACTGACCGACCTCCCCATACTTAAGGCTTTGCACCGTCCTCGGTGCCATCCATCAAGAACAAAGGTGGGCTGGTAGCAGTATCTCCACAGTCGGGACCATCATGGCTCCCTGTGCTGGTAAAAGAAGTCGAGTCCGGGGTGTCTGAGTCCTTGAATTTTCCCATGATCAGCTCCTTGAGGTATCTGAATCGGCGCTTGTTACGGCGCTCTCTCATCTTAGCTTTCTGTTCCTGCCGATCCAATCTTGCAAGTATCTGCTAGAGCAGTTGGTCAGTAGTGGGTGCTTGTGGTGTTGAAGAAGGAATATCTTCAACTGGTTCAGTGGGCTGGCTAATAGTGGCTGCTGGAAGTCTAAGGTACTTCCCGTTGGGGACAAACTGATCATCCCGTGGAAGCATGGCTTTGGTGTCCCCAGCTCTGTAGGAGACTCCGGCTGCTGAGACAAGATTTGAGACCAGGGTGGGAAAAGGTAAGTTGCCCGCGATTTGTACATGTCCCATGGCATTCCAGATATGTCTTGGTAGATTCAGAAGTTGGTCTGTAAGGATGCACCATAGTAGAACGGTCATGTCCGCAGTGAAGGAGGACTCGTGAGTGCTCGGAAAGACGTAATGGGACATGATCTGTGCCCATACGCGAGTCTCCAAGGTAAGTGCTGAAGCCGAAATTCCCTTAGGGCGGGTACGATGGTATCCGTAGATCCATCTGCTGCCAGGTAGTGCGATAACTCTGAGAACGGCGTCCCAGTCAAATTGGTACATCTGGCGCTTGAGTGCGGCTTCTTGAAAGGCATCCAATCCTTCTGGAATAGGGGATAGACTTAGAACTTTTTGAATGGCCTCTTCTGTAATGGGGACTTGTTTCTGACGGACATAGACAGATTGCAGGGTTGGCAGGTGGAAGTTAGAGTAGAACTCGACTACCCAAGAAAGATTGACCTGCCTTGGCTGTCTCTGTAGGAAATCCCATTGTCTTCGGGCAATTTGCAGCTCAACAAAGGTAGCAATATTGCGGGAGGAGAAGAAGGTATTCGTTGTTGTAACTCCTTTCAGCCAGGATGGGGAACATCTGCTCACAGTAGCGATTGGGGAATCGCGCAGTGTCCTTTGCTGGGAAGGCTTTTTCCTTATCATCAACCTTTATGATCCTCTTAATCTTCTTTGTTGAGGGCTTTACCGCAGTTGAAGAGGGTTCTGCCACTAATGCTCTTTTTGTACCTCTTCTTGCTGGTTGTTTGGGGGTAGCTTTCTCCTTTCCTTTCTTGGTGGCCATCCTGAAAAAGGGAAGAGAAAGTAACTTAAATTTAAAGGGGTAAAGCAAGGAAAAGGCTGATGTAAGTGATAATTTATGCACAATAAAGAAGGATGACGTTAATACATGGTCCGGACTACATGTGAAAAGTTCATAAATGGAAATATAGCAAGTGCATGTAGGAAAATGAAATGCAAGAGGTTTATTGGCATGCCGGCAAAGGCATGAGTAGCATACATCAAGCATTCAATGTCCAATTTAAATATGTTATCACTCGTAACTAACCATCACGTTTGTATTGACAATTAAAATCAATGAATAAAATAGTAAAGGAAATTTGTGAAAAGCAAGCATTGAATATTAGAGTAGAAAAAAGTAAAGAAGTTCATAATGCCATATGGGCTTTTTCACAAACACATAGCATGCATGTAGAAGAGGCTCTTGAAAATAAGAATTTGAACATGCAAGTAATCCCTTAAAAAGTAATATATAATTGTCAAACAGATGTACAACAATCCACAAGCATATAATGAAAAACAATTACTCAAATAAATTTATAACACCAAGTAAAAAAGAAAAAGAAAGGAAAAGAAAATATGAATAATGAAAGTAAAACGAAAAGAAAAGAAGATAACATATAAAAATAAGAAGAATAATAGGAAAGTAAGGAGGGAAGGAGAAAAAGAAAAACCTTGTTAATAGGGGTGAGAGAGAGAGAGAGAGAGAGAGAGAGAGAGAGAGAGAAAGTGTAAAAAGTGAGAAAGAAGGAAGAAGGGAGGAAGGGAAGAAAAAGAGATAAGAAGGGAAAAGAGAAAATAGGATTTGGGGAGAAAAAAATATGATAATTGGCAAATCTGGAAAACTGTGCGGCGTGAGCGACGCGGTCGCGTGGGGCACGCGGTCGTGCGACTTGTGCTTAAACTGAATGACGTGGTCGCGTTAGTCACACGGTCGTGTGACATGTTTTAGGCTAATGGCGCGAGGGTAGCCTCGCACTCGCACAACTCTCTGTTCAAAATCATATTAGTGCCAAATTTTGGGTGACGCGATCGCATGGGGCATGCGATCGTGTGAGTGGGCTTTTAGAAGGATATGACACGGTCGCGTGGGGCACGCGATCGCGTGAGAGGGACTGCACATCCAGCGCCAGTCCAGCACCACTCTAGCACAACTTTCGGGTGTGCACCACTTTGACATCGAAATCCTGGTCACGCGGCCGCATGGGGCACGCGGTCGCGTGGGAGGCCATTATTCCCATATGACGTGGTCGCGTTGGCGACGCGGTCGCGTGGGACAATTTTTGCCATTGGCACGCCTCCAGCCCTGCTCCTGCGTAACTCTCTGTTCATATTATTATTGTCTCCCATCTCCTTGCGACGCGGATGCGTCAATGAGGCGGTCGCGTCGCATGATTTTTTTTTTTAATTAAAAATAAATGTATGGAAATGCAGATGCACGAAATGTACTAATGAAGAGAAGAATTATTGAATAAGAAAATTAAAAATAAGGAAAAGAACGATCATACCATGGTGGGTTGTCTCCCACCTAGCACTTTGCTTTAACGTCCGTAAGTTGGACGCTCCACTAGCTCTGTCTTCGGCTATGTGGGGATCTTCCAAGAGGAAGATCTCAAGCTCCTTGTTTTTCTTTAGCTTCTCGCCATGGTACAGATTTAAACGATGTCCATTAACTTTGATAAGTTCAGAGCTTGAAGGATGGCTTAGGTGATAAACTCCGTACGGTTCGGCCTTCTCTACTCTGTATGGACCTTCCCATCTTGATCTCAACTTGCCTGGCATGAACCTCAGTCGAGATTTGTAAAGGAGGACTAAGTCCCCAGGTTGGAACTCTTTCCTCTTGATGTGCTGATCATGTACAGCCTTCATCTTCTCCTTGTATAGTCTTGAGTTCTCATAAGCTTCTAGGCGAAGGCTCTCCAGTTCCTGCAGTTGCAACTTCCTTTCAGCTCCGGCTTTTTCAATTCCCATGTTGCATTCCTTTACTGCCCAAAAGGCTTTATGCTCTACTTCAACCGGGAGATGACAAGCTTTTCCATAAACTAAGCGGAAAGGACTCATCCCAATGGGTGTTTTGTATGCTGTTCTGTATGCCCAGAGTGCATCTTGTAGCCTGGTGCTCCAGTCACTTCTATGAGGTTTGACTATCTTTTGCAAGATATGCTTTATCTCTCTATTTGACACCTCGGCTTGCCCATTAGTCTGAGGGTGGTATGCTGTTGCAACCTTATGAATTATCCCATGCTTCTTCATTAATCCGGTTAGTCTCTTGTTACAAAAATGGGTGCCTTGATCACTCACGATTGCTCGTGGTGATCCAAAGCGACAAATAATATGGTTTCTCACAAAGGAAACAACAGTGTTTGCATCATCAGTGCGGGTAGGAATTGCTTCTACCCATTTGGAAACGTAATCAACAGCTAACAATATATAGAAATAACCATTAGAATTTGGAAATGGACCCATGAAGTCAATGCCCCAAACATAAAAAATTTCACAAAAAAACATAATTTGTTGAGGCATCTCATCCCACCTGGATATATTACCAAATTTCTGGCATGGAAAACAAGATCTACAAAATTCAGCAGCGTCCTTAAAAAGAGTAGGCCACCAGAATCCACAGTCTAAGATTTTTCTAGCAATTCTTTGAGGGCCAAAATATCCTCCACTCTCAAATGAGTGACAGGCCTCTAAGATGGACTGGAATTCTGATTGAGGCACACACCGTCTAATTACCTGGTCAGCGCCACATCTCCATTCAAATTTCAAATTTTAATATTTAAATTCTAAAATCCAAAATCCAAATTTAAAATTTTAAATTTAAAATTTTAAAAATCAAACCTTTTCAAAATTTAAATCTTTTTCAAATTTTTATCTTATATTGTTGACTTTTTCAAAATTCAAATTTCAAAATTTAAAAATTCAAATTTAAAAATTTTCAAATTTCAAATTTCAAAATTCAAATTTCAATTTTCAAATTTCAAATTTCAAAATTTAAAATTCAAAATTTAATTTTCAAAATTTAAATTTCAATAACCTTTTAATTTAATTTTGTTTTTATTTTCGTTTATAATTTTTATTTGCTACTATGAACTTTCACCCCTTTGGCTATGACTCTGGTTACAATTATGTTGCAGAAAAAGGAAATTACAATGAGAACAAGCATCAAGGTTGGAACAATCAAAGATGGGAGGAGCCACAAGGATTTGATCAACCCCTTGGCAACAACCCCCTCCAATGCACTATAACCAACAACCATTTTGTGATGCATACCAAAATGATGACTATGGTAGACCCCCTTGTAGTTACCGACAAGCCCCGCCATATGCTTATGAACCACCTCCTCAACACAACTCTAGACCACCATACTCACAAGCCCCCTACAACCAAACACCAACATATGACCCTAATCCTTATCCACCACACCAACCACCATTTGAACCACACCTAGAACCACCACCTCAATATTTACCATCTCCATATCCTTATCAAGAAGAACCACCTCCGTATTATGAGCCTCTCTCCCAACCAATGAACCCCCATATCCACCCCAATCTCCAATGGATGACACTCTTCATGTTCTTCTTCAAGGACAAGCAAGGATGCAAAGGAGTGTACTGGAACTCACGACTACCTTAACCGAGGTAGTAAATAAATTAGCTTCTCAACATCTGAGCACTCAAAGTATTCCCATGGCTGCATGTGGAGAATCAAAAGAAGAGCGTAACATGAAAGAGACACTAGAAATTTTGGTGGACAATGAGGAACATGGCTTTGTATTGGAACAAGTGGAGGAAGCCATAATAGTTGCAGAGGAAGAAATGGTTGAAGACTTGGGAGATGCTGAACCTCCATGGAAAAGTCAAGACATAGAGCCTCCTTCCAAGACGGTTGCATTTGATGTTGAGGAGGGTGTACAATCTCCAAGGCATATCATAGTTGAAGACTTAGAAGAGGTTGGTCAAGAGATGGAGATTAAAGAAGAAGAAGCACAGCCTCCCATGCCCTTGGTGAGTAATGAAGAAGAGATTGAATTGGAAGAAAGCTACCAAGAGGAAGAGGTTGAAATTGAAGAAGCTTGCAAAGAGGTGGAAGATGTCAAAGAAGAGCACAAGGAAGTGGAGCTTGCGAGTTCATTAGAGACACCTCCCACAAGGCCATTACCGCCCAACATAACATTCAAGTGGGTAAAATTCTTATCCTTGACCTTTACTTTCTCACTTGAATATGGGCTACTTGAGACAGATGGCCAACTTAGATCTCTTTGTGACATTAAGAGTAAGAGGAAGATGGTTAGTGGTTGGAGTTGTCAGGCAAGGTTCATTAAGGTTCCACATTCTGCACTGGAGTACAAGTGTTGGCGCAGAGCTCAATTGAATGGGTCTAGGATGTTGTTTGGCCGCTTCAGTGAGAATTCCAATTGCTTGCCACCCGGATGAAACAATGATGATCAACTTGAAGACAGGTGTAGACATAATATTTGGGATCCGGGAATATATGAGGATCAATTTTGGGAGCTCAAAGTTTGTGAAGAACTCCATCAAAGCTTGAGAAATTTACTTGGTATTGATAGAGCCTATTGGAAGTCCAAGCATTGGGAGAAGTTTCAAGACGAGTTCAAGCACAAGCCACTGACGTTGGGATTTTTGCCAGTAAAGAATTTTATAAAAACAGTAGCGTTGTAGGTATAGTTTCTAAACCAACAGAAATCCCTTCGTACAAACATTTTAGTTGTCACAAGTAACAAACCCCTGAATAAATTGATAACCAAAGTATTTAAACCTCGGGTCGTCTTCTCAAGGAACTGCAGGGAAGTATGTTCTTATTATCGGTTATGGAGATTGTAAATCAGGGTTTTGAAGATGAAGAGCAAGTAATTTAAATTGCAATTGAAATAAGTAAAAGACTGTAAAGTAAATAAATAACTATAGAATAAACTTTTGGCAAGGTATGAGAAATTAGAAGTCCTATCCTAGTTATCCTTATCAATGATGATGAAGATTGAATCTTAATTCCACTCAGTTAGTCTTTACTTAAAGTAAAGAAAAGTCAAGTAACAAATTAGTTAGATCCTCAAATCCTAGTTAATCCCTAAGAAAAGATTGGGATTGTTGAAGTTCAATTCAATTAGCAAAGATAACAATTATCAATCATGTTTGAGTTTGATAACTCCTGAGTTACTGATTTCTTAACCAAGACCAAAAAGGGAAAAAGTAAATCTACCGGAATAAAAATGTCTTCAGATTGGAAGCAACAATAATATAAATAAAGGAGAGCAATAATAAACTTAAATACCTCAATTAACATTAATTCAAAAGAGTAATCTGTAACATAGAAGAATTCATAAATTAAATTGAAAAGATAAATAAAAAGGAATGTTGAACCTGATAAAAAGATAATCCTGAAAGCGAATAAAATCCTAAATCTAAATCCTAATCCTAAAGAGAGAGGAGAGAACCTCCCTCAAAACTAAATCTAAATCATGAAAAGTAACTAATTAGAGACTCTCCTCTGAATGGAAGCATTCCCCCACTTCATAACCTCTGATCTGTGCCTTCTAGACTTGGAATTGGGCCAAAAAGGGCTTCAGAAATCGCTGGGAGCGTTTTCTATAATTTATGGTGCGTGGCCTCTGTCACGCGGCCGCGTGGGTCACGCGGCCGCGTGGGTCACGCGGCCGCGTGGGTCATGCGGTCGCGTCAATTGGAGTTTTTCTTGTCGCGCAGTCGCGTCAGTCATGCATCCGCGTCATATGCGTTTTGCTTAAGGCGCGCGATCGCGTCAATCACGCGGTTGCGTCACTATTAATTCGCGCTGGCGTGCGGCCGCGTCGTCCATGCGATCGCGTCGTTGCCAGTTTCTTCAAAAACTCCGTTTTATGCTTTCCTTCCAATTTTGTATGTTTTCTTTCCATCATTTAAGTCATTCCTGTCTTAGAAGATCTGAAATTACTCAACACACGAATCACAGCATCGAATGGTAATAAAGGGAAATTAAAATAATTACTTTTAAAACATAGGAAACATGTTTTTCACATACATCACATAATAAGGAAGGGAAAGTAAAACCATGCAATTAATATGAATAAGTGGGTGAAGGATTGAATAAATCACTCAATTTGAGTACAAAATATATCATAAAATATGGGTTTATCAACCTCCCCACACTTAAACAATAGCATGTCCTCATGCTAAATCCAAGATAAAGAGTAAGGTAAGGTTGAAGTGGTGGAATCTCATGCAATGCAATCTATTCTAAATGCAACTACCTAAATGCATCATGCAATTCTAATTATTTTTATTCACTTGTATATAAAGCTCACATGTAGTTGAATTAATTCACATTTCTCAAGGAACCATATATAGCCAGACCTCAGATAATGATAAAGCACTTTTACAATTGAGATGGGAAAATATTTTATGAACTTGCAAGACAATTAATAATTCAAGCAGAGATATATGTTAATGAGCTATTGAACCCTCACTGGATTTTGTGTTTACTCTTTAGTCACTCAGTGTTTATTGGGTTAATCACTCTATTATTCTTTTTATCCTTACTTTCTATAACTTTGTTCTTCATCTAACCAATCAACAATTATAGAATATAGGCATACAAAAGTCATGAGGTCTTTAATTAAGGTTGTAATGAGGGCCAAGGTAAAGGTAAGGATATATGTATAAGGCTAAGTGAGCTAATTAAGCGAATCCTTGATTAGTCTAAGATCTCACCTAACATACATAACTTTGTAAAGTAAAGCTTCTTTACCTATTTTACCCATATTTTCCCATTTTTTGATGTTACATGCTCATGCATTAGTTTTAATTTCGTCCCATGTGCATTGCTTTATTTTGCATTTGGGGAATTCTTTTGTATCCCCTTTATTCAAATACTTGAAAAATAAATATTTTTTTATGCACATGGTAATTCAATTATGTTGATTTCACATGAGCAGGCTTCCCAAAAAAAATTTTATTTTGAATTATTTTATTCTTTTCAACTTTCTACCCTTTGTTTTTATCATCCATGTTTCCAATAGGTTTCCCACACTTAAACAATTACACAATTTCTATCTTAAGCTAACCAAGGATTCAACTTGGGATTTTTATTTTGTTTTTCTGCTTAAGGCTAGTAACGTGGTTTGTAGAATAAGAGGGGATTTAAAGGCTCAAGGGGGCTAACAAGGGTGATGTAAAAGGTAGGCTAATTTGGGATAAGTGAGCTAAAATCAACAATGGCCTCAATCACTCTCTTGGTATGTATTTCTATTCTATAATCAAACATATAGATTAAAACAAAGTAAAGAACACCAGAATAAATAAGGGTAGAACACACAGGAATAAAAATTATGGTTTGAATGTAACCATACAATTAAGCTCAAAACTTACAGGCTGTATGTTCTCTAACTTAGAAATTATATATCAGTTATATATGTCATGCAAGTAAAAATCAAGAGTTCCCATTATTCTCAATGTAAAATTTATTTTGAGTGGCTTTAAAGTTTGTGTTTCTCCTTGATGAAATGTTGTTAACTAACTAACATGGAATGCTATATATACAAGGTGTGGGTTGTTTCTATTATGTTCAAGTCTCTAGTTTACTTCCTTTTTATATTTTCAAATTAAACTAAGTTATCTTATGCTAAAAAAAAGGGTAAACTATACTAATCAATCCACAATTTCTATAACTAATAAGTTAGAATTAAAACTAAACTAAATAGCTAAAATATGAACTAAGGTGCAACATGCAGAAATAGAGTCAAAATACATGAAAATAGCAGCGTATAAGTGCTGAGAAAATAAAAATAAAAATAAAAGAGAAAAATACAGAAAAATAGAAAAATAAAATGAAAGAGTCTGTAGTGGTTCACCAAAAAAAATGCCAGAGATGGCGACCTCCCCACACTTAAAATGAAGCATCGTCCCTGATGCTCACTCAAGCAGGGTGTGAAGGGGTGTCATCACTGGAAGGGTGGGTAGCTGGAGTCTCTGTAGTGGTGGTCTGAGGGTCTGCCTGCTGCAGAGGAGGTGCTGACTGAATAGGGATCTCAGGGTCGAAAACTTGAATCTGATGCGGGGCCTCCTGCTGTGATGCAGCCTGCTCTGTGCCTGCCTGCTCAGTCGCTCTCTGGGGGTGGTATCTGCCTCGTGATCATCCGCCTCCTCCTCAGATGGCTCTGATGGTGTGTCAGGCTCGAAGGGGATATCGCCAGATCGTATCATCAGCTTCAGGTGCTCATAGCGTCGCTTGCTGTGACGCTCAGCTCTCTCATATCGGCACCGGTTGCGGTGCTCTATCTGGTCTAGCTGTCGAAACAGGCGATGCACTAGGTGATAAACCGACTCTGAGGCAGGTGGAGGTGCAGTGGTGGTAGTAGGGGTAGCTGTGGAGGAAGAGGGCCGGCAGATGGTGTGGTTGTCTCATCAGTAGGAGTGAAGAATGGAGGTCTGTAGCCCAAAGCCAGAAAGTTCCTGCTGTGAGGGATAATTTTCTTGCATTCTGCAGCAGGTGGCCTCTCATCAGCATCCTCCCAGGGCACGTCAGCTCGACGGCCTAGCTGTGTCAGATAGGGGAAGGGGAGAGTGCCTCGGACGTGGACCATGTAGTACCGAATGAAGCGTGGCAGGTACAGGTCCTTACCCTCCATCACACACCATAGGAGGGTGATCATAGCGGCAGGTAGCTCCGTCTTGTGAGTACTCAGGAAGCTTCAGAACATCCTCTATAGCCTCTTCAGTAACCAGAATCTGCTTCCCTCTTAGGTTCACTGCATCTAGGGAAGTTTTGAAGTAATTGCAGTAGAATTCCCTTACCCAAGATGCATTAACCTCAGTCAGGTTTCTCTCCAGGAAGAACCAGCCTCTTTGTTTGATTTGATCAGAGGTGTATTGCTGGAGTTCTTCTGGGATCTTCAGAGTCCTTTCCAGGTATAGGTTCCTGGAGTTTGCAAACATCGGATACTTCAGCTCGCAGTATCGGTTTACAAATTTAATGGGATCAGTAGCAGGGAGTAGTTGGTCAGCCTTCTCCTGCGGGGTAAAGTGTTTCTCCCGCCAGGAGTCATCATGCATGAGGTCCAGGATGGACATAGAGGATTCTCCTCTTTTCCGTTTGCCAGTGGTTGCCTTTCCTTTTCCTTTTCTCTGGGTGTCTGACATCCTGAAAAACAGAAAACCACGATATATAAAAAAAACAGGAAAACAAATAGGCAAAAAAATCAAAAGAAACACAAAGTGGCAAAGTAGCAATAGAAGAGGAAATTGAGTTAAGTAAATTTTGCATTAAGGATTGTATAAGAGTTAGAATACTGAGAAGAAAAATGTCACAATCCAAAATATACTTCAATTCAAGTTAATTAGAAAAAGTATCAGCATGCCTTGGTTAGAATGTTAAAAGAAAGTGAAAAACCAGAAGAGATATTTTGAAAGGTTAGGTTTGGTTAGAATTGAAAAAGAGTTAAGGAAGTTAAAATTAGTGAGTTAGTAAAAAGTGGGTTAAGGTAAGTGGCATAATGATCATATTCCAAGTAACAAGCATTCACAATTAGAAGCTATAGGTAATTCATATCCAAACAAGGAAATTAGGGTGATGATGATTCAGATAGATATAGAAATAGCAAAAATTGGAATCTAAACATCAAAAATGCAGATTAAGAACCAGGAAATCAAAAAGAATAAGAAAGCTTGCCCTGGCATTCATGAATTGGTTTGGTAAAAGCAGGAGAAAGCAGAGTTAAAAATGCCAAAACCAAAACATGAATGAAAATCAAAACAGTTTACAGAAATTTGGGCAGCATTACGGCTAAAATTGGATTTTTCTGAAAAATAAATAGCAATTAGAATAGTTCATATGAATGAAAATATAGCTGTAATTACATATAAGGAATAAGAACATGTAAAGTAGTGTAGAGAGCAGCATGAAACAAGAAATTACAGCATATGAACAGTAACAACATCACAACAGCAGCAGAATTGTGAATCGAATAAAACAGGTAGCAAGAACAGCGCAATTAATCAGGCCTAAATCCACTAACCACATCCTAGGCTACCTAACAACCTAGAATCCACTACAACATGCATATCTAACTAGCCTAATGATGAACATAAACAGAAAAATAGAAAATTAACGATGAATGGAAAGAAGGGTGACGATCAGCGAAACCTGGAAGGCGAAGAAAAGAAAGTGGGGCAGAGAGGTGGCTGGGGGATGGCGATGGTGGCAGCAGACGCGGCGGTTGAGGGTGGCACGGCGGCGGTGGCGGCTGTTCGGAGGTAGGGTTTCGAGTAGGGAATAGGGGGAAAGGGACAGGAAGGGAAGGGGGCGTGGGTGGCAGATGGGTGGCGCGGCTGGGACGGAGCGGCGGCGGTGGATGGTGGTCGCGGAGGGGGGCAGTGGCGGTAGAGGGAGGAAGAGGAAGAAAGAAGAAGAAAGAGGGGAAAATGGGGGAGGGGGTGGTGGTACGGTGAGGTCTGGGGGGTGGTTGGCGGTGCGGCGGTGGCGTAGGGTGGCTGGGTGGTGGTTGGAAGTTGTGGGTGGTGGTTGTGGAGAGAAGAGAGGAAGGAGAGGGGGCTGGGGGGGCGCGAATGGGTAGGGTTTCGCGTGGCTGGGGGTTATTAATTTGAATCCACGCGATCGCGTGGCTGGGGTGAAATGGGGGTCGACGCGATCGCGTGGGTGGCGCGATCGCATGGAATGGCTAAAAGAGTGAATGACGTGATCGCCTGGGGCATGCGATTGCGTCGCTGGAAATTAATGATTCCAGCATCGTTTCAACGCAACTCTCTGTCTCCTTTTGGGGTGTTGTCTAATTCATACGACGCGATCGCGTCGCTCACGCTGTCGCGTGGGCTTGATGTTGTGCAAGTGACGCGATTGCGTCAGGGATGCGATCGCGTGCGCGTTTTGTGCAAAACGCACAATGGCCGCACGATTCCAGCCGAACTTTCTGGACGTTGGATGTTTACGCCCATCTCCAGATCACGCGGCCACGTGAATGACGCGGACGCGTGGGTAGTATTTTTCACAATTCACGCGATCGCATGAGTGATGCGGTCGCGTCGCGCACCCCTTTTTTTTATATGCAGGTATGCAAGTATGCAGTATGCAATGCGAATGAATAATATTCAGGTTCAATTTGAAAAGGGAAATAAAATAAAAATAAATAACACGAAATAAAGCTGAAAAAGAAACGACCATACCATGGTGGGTTGTCTCCCACCTAGCACTTTTAGTTAAAGTCCTTAAGTTGGACATTGGATGAGCTTCCTGTTATGGTGGCTTGCGCTTAAATTCATCCAGAAATCTCCACCAATGTTTGGAATGCCAATAGCCTCCGGGGTCCCAAACTAGGCATGTGAAGCTTCTGAGCAGCTTCAAACATATTCTCAGGCTCCCGGGGTGACGAATGTCAGAATAGATTCCAGGATCCCAAACCTTGCTTTTAAATCCGCCTTCGTCTTGATCTATATTTTTCCATCCGAGCGGTTTAGAAAGTAGATTTTCACCAAGGTGACCAAACGTTTTCCGAGATCCATTCGATAGGTCATGATGCCAACCCGCACACTTCAAGTTGAAGCGTGGAACCTTATTGAACCTTGTGCACCAGCTCTAAGTACGAGCCATTTTCCTCTTACTCTTAAAGCCGCAGAGAGCTCTAAGCTGGCCATCTATTTCAAGCAAACCATATTCAAGTGGAAAAGTAAAGATAAAGGTTAAGGATTGTACCCACTTGAAGCTTGTATTAGGCGGTAATGGCCTTGGGATAGGTGTTTCCAGTGGTTCTGTGAGTTCTACTCCCTTGTGCTCTTCTTTGAATTTCTTCACTTCCTTGCAAACTTCTTCAATTGCATCCATGTCCTGATCAAAGCCTTCTATGTCTTCCTCGTCACTTAAGTATAAACGGGAGGTTGAGAGAAATCTACCTCCGCATCGTCTTCGTATTCACTTGGGGAAGATTCTTCGATCTCAGAGAATTCACTTGCTGGTGCAAGTTCACTACTGGGAGAACTTGACTTGAGATCATCATCATCAAGGAAACTTGCTTCTTGGATTATTCCGTCCAGTTCTTCATAAAAGACTTGCCTTGGGGCTGTGTACTATCCTCCTTAGCATTAATTGTAACGTCCTTGACAGAATTCTCCACAACTCTGGATTCCCATGGAGGCTCAGCGTCTCCTAGGTCTTCAACCAACTCTTCTTCTTGTGTAATGACAGCTTCCTCTACTTGTTCCAGTATGAAGTCATGCTCTGTTCTGTCCACTGGAGTTTCTAGTATCTCCTTCATGCTACGCTCATCATTAGATTGTCCACACGGAGTTGTGGGAGGTCCTTGAATGTTCGAACGTCTAGAAGATAATTGACTTATTGCTTGCTCCAGTTGATAAAGGGTTGTTTGAAGTTGATCTACTGTTTCCTTGAGGCGAACCTCTGATTCTCGGGGTGCTGGATTTGGACGTGGTACATTGGGAAGTGGTGGTGTTTGGGAGTAATTGGATTGGAATCGGGATAAATGAGGATCGTATGGTGGCGAATGGTGAAAAGAAGCTTGTGAGTGTGGTGGTTCGAAGTTATGTTGAGAGGATGGCCTATAAGCACAGGGTGGGACTTGTTGGTAACTACAAGGTTGTCCACCATGTCTATTTGCTTGGTATGCATTGTAGAATGGTCTTTGTCCATGATATCTTGGAGGGTGTTGTTGCCTAAAGGGTTGATCAGATCCTCTTGGCTCCATCCATCTTTGATTGCTCTGACCTTGATGCATGTTCCTGTTATAACTTTCATTTCTTTCAACAATATTAGAACCAAACTCGAAGCGAGAGGGGTGAGAATTCATAGTAGCTAATGGAAATAAAAAGGGAAAATAAAGACAAATAAACAAGTAAAAGAAAAATATTTACAATAACCAATAATAAGGCACACAATTGTAGTTCCCCGGCAACGGCGCCATTTTGACGTTGGGATTTTTGCCAGTAAAGAATTTTATAAAAACAGTCGCGTTGTAGGTATAGTTTCTAAACCAATAGAAATCCCTTCGTACAAACGTTTTGGTTGTCACAAGTAACAAACTCCTGAATAAATTGATAACCGAAGTATTTAAACCTCGGGTCGTCTTTTCAAGGAACTGCAGGGAAGTATGTTCTTATTATCGGTTATGGAGATTGTAAATCGGGGTTTTGAAAATGAGGAGCAAGTAATTTAAATTGCAATTGAAATAAGTAAAAGACTGTAAAGTAAATAAATAACTATAGAATAAACTTTTGGCAAGGTATGAGAAATTAGAAGTCCTATCCTAGTTATCCTTATCAATGATGATGAAGATTGAATCTTAATTCCACTCAATTAGTCTTTACTTAAAGTAAAGAAAAGTCAAGTGACTAATTAGTTAGATCCTCAAATCCTAGTTAATCCCTAAGGAAAGATTGGGATTGTTGAAGTTCAATTCAATTAGCAAAGATAACAATTATCAATCATGTTTGAGTTTGATTACTCCTGAGTTACTGATTTCTTAACCAAGACCAAAAAGGGAAAAAGTAAATCTACCGGAATAAAAATGTCTTCAGATTGGAAGCAACAGTAATATAAATAAAGGAGAGCAATAATAAACCGAAATACCTCAATTAACATTAATTCAAAAGAGTAATCTGTAACATAGAAGAATTTATAAATTAAATTGAAAAGATAAATAAAAAGGAATGTTGAACCTGATAAAAAGATAATCCTGAAAGCGAATAAAATCCTAAATCTAAATCCTAATCCTAAAGAGAGAGGAGAGAACCTCACTCAAAACTAAATCTAAATCATGAAAAGTAACTAATTGGAGACTCTCCTCTGAATGGAAGCATTCCCCCACTTCGTAACCTCTGATCTGTGCCTTCTGGACTTGGAATTGGGCCAAAAAGGGCTTCAGAAATCGCTGGGAGCGTTTTCTGTAATTTCTGGTGCGTGGCCTCTGTCACGCGGCCACGTGGGTCACGCGGTCGCGTCAATTGGAGTTTTTCTTGTCACGCGGTCGCGTCATTCATGCGTCCGCGTCAATCACGCGGTCGCGTCGCTGTTAATTCGCGCTGGCGTGTGGCTGCGTCGTCCATGCGATCGCGTCGTTGCCAGTTTCTTCAAAAACTCCGTTTTATGCTTTCCTTCCAATTTTGTATGTTTCCTTTCCATCCTTTAAGTCATTCCTGCCTTAGAAGATCTGAAATTACTCAACACACGAATCACGGCATCGAATGGTAATAAAAGAAAATTAAAATAATTACTTTTAAAACATAGGAAACATGTTTTTCACATACATCACATAATAAGGAAGGGAAAGTAAAACCATGCAATTAATTTGAATAAGTGGGTGAAGGATTGAATAAATCACTCAATTTGAGCACAAAATATATCATAAAATATGGGTTTATCAGCCACCATAACAAGGATCTCACCAAATGTCCAACTTAAGGACTTTAACTAAAAGTGCTAGGTGGGAGACAACCCACCATGGTATGATCGTTCCTTTTTCAACTATAATTTTATTTAGTTTTGTTTGTTTTTTAATTTTATTTTATTTTATTGAACCTGAAATTATTCATAACATTTGCATACTGCATTCTGCATTTAAAAAAAATAAAAAAAATAAAAAAATAAAAAAAATGCACGCGACGCGTAAACGTCGCTGACGCGTCCACGTCACAAGTGCATTAGGAAGAAAAGAAAAGTGAATAGAGAGTCACGCGAGAGCGTGGCTGGAGGCGTGCCTTTGGCACAAATTGATCCACGTGACCGCTTTGCTGACGCGTCCGCGTCACCCACGCGAACGCGTGGCCCTATGAAATCGACGTAAAAGGGTGTA
The DNA here is from genome assembly GCF_059453495.1 of Arachis ipaensis. Lineage (NCBI taxonomy): Eukaryota > Viridiplantae > Streptophyta > Magnoliopsida > Fabales > Fabaceae > Arachis > Arachis ipaensis. The sequence continues at coordinate 53,625,044 of NC_142436.1, forward strand.
AGGCAGAAAGTTGGGCTGGAATGGGGCTGGAACCATGCTAGAAGCACAAGCCCTACCACGCGAACGCGTGCCCCACGCATCCGCATCGTTTTTCAAAAATGGCCATTCACGCGATCGCGTCAACCACGCGACCGCGTCACCCAGATTTTTGGCAAAATGAGTTTGAAACAGAGAGTTGCGCGAACGCGAGGCTGCACTCGCGCCAATCGCACAAATCAGGCCACGCGATCGCGTGACCCACACGTCTGCGTCGCCTGCGCCACACAACTTATCAAGATCAGCGCCAATTATCTTATCTTTTCTTTTCTAATCCTAATTTCTTCTTCCTTTTCTTACTTTCTTCTTCTTCATCTCTTTAACTTCTCATCCCTCTTCACTTCCATTCTATTTCATCTAATTTTTTTGCATACTTTCATTCATTGCATTATTTTCATTGGCGTTAGAAATTTATTTGGGTCATTATTTTCTATATTTTGCTTGTTGATTATTAAAGGAATTGTTTGACAATTATATATTACTTTTTAAAGGGTTGCTTGCATGTTCAATTTAATACTTTCAATAGCTTATTTATCATGCTTGCTATGTGTTTGTGAAAAAACCCGTATGGCATTGTGCACTATTTTTCGATTTCTTTCTATCTACTACTCTAAATGCTTGCTTTTCACAAAACCCTTTTTATATTTTATTACTTAAATATAATTGTTATTACAAACATGTTGTTAGTTTGAAAGACTTGGTAATCTAACTTGGACATTGAATGCTTGATCTATGCTACTCATGCCTTTGCCAGCATGCCAATAAACATCTTGCATTTAATTGTCATTACATGCACTTGCTATATTTCCATTGATGAACTTTTCACATGTAGTCATGACCATGTGTTAACGTCATTCTTCTTTATTGTGCATTTATTACCACCTTTTCCGCTCTCTTCCTTGCTCTAACCCTTAGCTTTAAAAGTTACTTTCTTTTTCCCTTTTCAGGATGGCCACCAAGAAGGGTAAAGAGAAAGCTACTCCCAAACCACCAGCAAGGAAAGGAACAAAAAGAGCCCCAGCTGAGGAACCAAAACCCCCATCCACTTGCACATCTTAGCATGCACCGAGGACGGTGCAATCTTTAAGTGTGGGGAGGTCGATACCGACTTCCAGGGGTTAGTTACCTTCTTTCCAACACCAATACTCTATTTTCTTTGTTTGTTCATTGTTGGGATTGCATATTTGTTTGATTTTATGCATTTAGTTACTACTTAGTTGAAGTAATATTTTCTTTTTCAAGAAATTTTTATAGTATTTCACTAATTTAAATTAAAAAAAAATTGTGTTAAACTTGTTTGGAAGTTGTATTTGGAACATGATTTTTGAGCCAAAAGACACACAACCTGTGAGATTTTAAGCTTATTTACATGGTTACATTATTTAACCATAAATATTTTTTATTCTTGTGTGTTTCTTCTCTATAATTGCAATCTTTACTTTGTTCCACTCTATATGTCCATTATTTAGTGTATTTACATGCTTGCATATGATTGAGGCCATTACTTGTTTTCACTCACTTATCCCAAATAAGCCTACCCTTTTATGTCACTCTTGTTAGCCACTTTGAGCTTTTTAACCCCCTCTATTCCATAACCACATTACTAGCCTTAAGCAGAAAAACAAAATAAAAACCCCAAGTTGAATCCTTGGTTAGCTTAAGATAGATATTGTGTATAATTTAAGTATGGGGAATTTTATAGGAACATGGGATGATAGAAAAAAAAAGGGGAATTAAATTGAATAAGTTATTTGAAATTTTGGGAAGCATGCTCATGTGAAATCAAAATAATTAAATTACCATGTGCATTGAAAAAAAATATTAAGTAATTAAATAAGGGGATACAAAAAAAAGGGAATGTGTTATGTTCTTACTTTGATAAAATATTGAGAATTTGGGTGCCTACTCATGTAAAACAGAAAAAATTAAAAATCCATGTGCATTGATATGTTATTTTTGCTTTTATATTTTCAAAAAAAAAAAGAAAGATAATATTACCCCAAATGCAAAATAAAAAGAATCAATGTACATGGGACAAAATTCAAAAATAAGTTTCATACATGAGCATATAATACAAAAGTGGAAAAAATTTGGGTAGCTAGGTAAAGCATTTTAAATTATATAAAGTATGTATATGTTAGGTGAGATCTTAGACTAATCAAGGATTCACTTTGTTAGCTCACTTAGCCTTATATATATATATATATATAACCTTTATCTCAGCCCCATTACAACCCTGAAAAGACCTCATGATATTTGCATTGGTATACTAAATATTTATTGATTGGTTAGATGAAGAACAAGGTTGAGAAAGCATGACTAGGGAAGAGTAGAGTGATTGACCCTAGACACTTGCGAGTTAGAGTGATATACACTACGTAAGGGTTCAGTGCTTAATTCTATGTTCCCTGCTTTCATGAGCTATCTTCTTCAAGTTTACTTATTTTTTATTGTGTAATTTGAATTAGTGGAATTTGATTCATATTTGTCTTGGAGGACTTATTTACTTTTAACCAAGTAGGTAGAAACATTTTGCATGTAGTTGCATTCACATAGATAGGTTGCATTGCATACTCTCTATCATTCCTCTTCACTTCTTTATAGCTTCTCTTGAGCTTAGCATGAGGACATGCTAATGTTTAAGTGTGGGGAGGTTGATAAACCACTATTTTATGGTTTATCTTGTGCTTAATTGAGTGGATTTTATCCATCTTTCATACACTTGTTCATACAAAATGCATGGTTTTACAATTTCCTTCTTGATTTTGTGCTATGATTGAAAACATGTTTCTTTGGCCTTTAAATTGCTAATTATTAATCCTCTCCTATTACCATTTGATGCCTTGATATGTGTGTTAAGTATTTTCAGAGATTACAGGGCAGGAATGGCTTGGAGGATGGAAAGGAAGCATGCAAAAGTGGAAGGAATACAAGAAGTTGAAGGAACTGCAAAGCTGTCCAGCCTGACCTCTTCGCACTAAAACAGTCATAACTTGAGCTACAGAGGTCCAAACGACGCGGTTCTAGTTGCGTTGGAAAGCTAACGTTCGGGGCTTCAATTTGATATATAATATGCCATAGTTGCCTTGAGGCTAAGTGACGCAAACGCGTGCTCCACGCGGACGTATCGCAGTGACGAAAATCAGCGTGGCAGATTTCTTCTCGAGCGATTTATGGGCTATTTTCGACCCAGTTTGCGACCCAAAAAACACATATTAGAGGCTATACAGTGGGGGAATCCATTCATTCATGAGGAGGCCTTCCGATTATTCACTTTTCATAGTTTAGATGTAGTTTTTAAAGAGAGAGGTTCTCTCCTCTCTCTTAGGATTTAGGATTAGGATTCCTCTTAAAAGAATTAGGATTTCTTATTATTTCAACTTCCTCTCAGGTTCAATATTCCTTTTACTTTATATTTCTCTTTTACTTTCAGATACTTTAATGCTTTTATTTAATTACTTATGTTGCCAAATTGGCTTATGAACCATTCATGTTAGGATTTTCTTTATTTGATATAAATTGAGGTATTTCAGATTTATGATTCTTATTTAGCTTTTTATATTCTTGGCTTTAATTGATTAACTGGCGGCTCTTGAGTTATCATACTTATCGTGATTGTTAGTTGTTATTTTTGCTAATTGAATTGAATTCCACTAACTCTAGTCTTTCCTTAGGAGTTGGCTAGGACTTGAGGATCTAACTAATTAGTCCACTTGACTTTCCCTTGCTTTCGTAAAGGTTAACTAAGTGGGATTAAACTCAATTCTCATAAGGATAACTAGGATAGGACTTCCGAATTTTCATACCTTGCCAAGAGTTTTATTAGATATTAATTTATTAATTCCTGTAATTTATTTTCCTTGTTCAAACTTTTCAAAACCCAAAAACACTGTTTTCCATAACTAATAATAAGAACACCTCCCTGCAATTTCTTGAGAAGACGACCCGAGGTTTGAATACTTCGATTTATAAATTTTATTGGGTTTGTTACTTGTGACAACCAAAACGTTTGTAAGAAAGGATGATTTCTTGGTTTAGAAACTATACTTGCAACGGGAATTTATTCTGAATTCTAAACCGTCAATCATTCGTTCTTTCAAGTACCTACTAACAATTATCAACATACAATCACTCAAACAACACAATTAATCATGAAAATCATCAATATAACATTAGCAATCCAAGATTCACAAGATTAATGATATGGGTATAAAATGATAATTGATAAGAAAACATAAAACTAACACAAGATCTAAACAAAATTATGCTAAGGAATTCAAATTAAACAATAAAAACTAGTAATTAATAAGATCCAATTCAGAATTCAACAAGGGAAGATCAAATTAAAGCTAGATCTAGAGAAGAACAAGGGTTTCTCTCTATAGAATAACAAGAACCAAAAACTAGCTAAAAATTGTGTCTAAGTGTAAAATGAATGATCCCCCCTCCCTTTCCCCTTGCATCCTTGGGTCTTTTCCATGCAGAACCAGCTTGAATTTGGGCCTCTTGAGCCTCAGAAATCGCTAGGCACGATTTCCTTTAATGAGGTCACGTGCAGCTTGTCGCGCGTACGCGCCACGCGTGCGTGCGCGCCGATTGCTTTTGTGATCCACGCGTGTGCGCCATGTACGCGTGCGCGTCGGTGTGGATTTCCCTAATCTGCACGGATGCGTCGATCTTTGCGCGCCGCTTCCAGCTGTCCACATCCACGCGTGCGCGCGAGGTGCACATGTGTACCCATGCTGAAATTCCCAAAATCCAAATCTTCATGTTCCTTCCTCTTGTGCATGCTTTCTTTCTCTCTTCTAGGCCATCCTTGCCCTATAAATTCTGAAATCACTCAACAAAATCATCATGGCATCAAATGGTAATAAAAGAGGATCAAATTATAACAATTTTAATGCAAAAGAAGCGTGTTTTCCATCATGAACCAATATTAGGAAGAGAACACAAAACCATGCAATTCTTGTGAATAAGTGTAAAAAATATTGACAAAACCCCCAAATTCTATACAATATAAACCACAAAATTGGGGTTTATCGATGGAATGTACCCAAGTGGCTGGATTGGTGTGTCTCCGAGCCTGAATAGGCTATTAGGATATGCTCTGAGCTCTTTTTCTTGTAGGCCGAGCTTGTCGAAGGCGGATTTGAACAGGATATCCGTAGAGCTTTCCTGGTCTACCAGTGTTCAGTGGAGATCGGCGTTGGCGAGTATGATGGTAACGACCACGGGGTTATCATGTCTTGGGATGATGCCTGTGGCGTCTTCTTGAGTGAAGGTAATAGTGGGGAGGTCAACCGACCTGTCCCCTCCTCCGACATGGTATACCTCTTTAAGGTGTCTTTTGCGGGATGACTTAGAGATCCCCCCTCCTACGAACCCTCCATTTATCATGTGAATTTGTCTCTTGGGAGTGTGAGGGGGACATTCAGCTCATTCACCCTCTTCATCCCTTCTTCTCTTTTTTGGTTCGTCCGCTCTATTGGCTAAGAACCGATCTAGTCTCCCTTTTCGCGCCAATTTTTCTATGACATTCTTCAGGTCGTAGCACTCGTTAGTAAAATGCCCATAGATTTGGTGGTATTCGTAATATTCTGTCTAACTTCCTCCTCTCTTGTGTTTAATCAGGCGAGGAGGTGGGATCTTCTCAGTGTTGCATATCTCTCGGTAAACATCTACGAGGGACACCTGGAGAGGGGTGTAGTTGTGTTACTTCCCGGGTTTCTCAGTAGGTTGGTCTTCTTTTTTCCTGGACTCTTTGTCCTTATCTCGAGGTGGGTAGGATTGTATAGTTTTTAAGGCTTCTCCTAATTGGGAGTTTTCCTCCATATTGATGTACTTTTTTGCCCGTTCTTGTACCTTATTCAGGGATGTGGGGTGTCTCTTGGATATGGAATGACTAAAGAGTCCTTCCTGTAATCCGTTGATGAGTTCCATAATTGCTTCTTCTGTAGGGAGATTCTGTATGTCAACACACGCTTTATTGAACCTCTCCATATAACTGCAGATGCTTTTCTGATCTCCTTGTTTAACCCCTAGTAGGCTTGGAGCGTGCTTGGTTTTGTCTTTCTGGATGGAGAACCTGGCCAAGAACTTCTTGGCGAGGTCATCGAAGCTTGTGATCGACCTTGGTGGCAAGCTTTCGAACCACTTTATTGCCATCTTGGTCAGGGTGGTCGGGAAGGCTTTGCAACGAGTTGCATCTGAGGCATCCGTGAGGTACATCCGGCTCCTGAAGTTGCTGAGGTGATAACTTGGGTCGGACGTACCATTGTATAGAGTCATCTCAGGGGCTTTGAAGTCCTTTGGGACTTTAGCCTTCATGATTTCTTTTGTGAACGAGTCTTGATCTTTGTGGGAGCTGTCTTCGCGGTTGGATCGAGCTGCTTTAGTTTTGAGGTCGGCTTCAAGCTTCAAGAGTTTGTCTTTCAGCTCTTGACGCCGTCTTGTTTCTCCCTGGAGATCTCGCTCGGCTTTGCGCTGACGCTAGGCTTCTTGTTCGAGCTGTTTGAGGCGATCCTGCTGTTCACAAATGGCATCTAAAATTTCTGTGTTCTGAGTCTGCTTGCCTCCCTTGGATTGGTGTGTATCCTTTGGGGAGTTCGGTGTAGCATTCGTGTTCTTAAGTGTCGTTCCTTCTTCTAATCCCGAGTTGAGGTCGTTGGCAGGGTTGCTTGCCATGGTGATGGGATGACTTCCAGGCTCCCTGGCAACGGCGCCAATGTTCTGAGGGTTACCTGAAACAAGGAGGTCGATCTCAGATGAGATCTTCATATTTGGACTGGGCTGCCGTGTCCGACTTGTTGACGCAGGAGATGCTGCGAGTCCTTGTTCACCGCAGGGGGGTGGTACCTGCAAGAGACTCCGATGCTTAAGTTAGCATGGGCTTTAGGCAGGTTTTTAGTAGAATTGGAATCTGAATATACCTGGGTGCTCCAGTGTATTTATAGTAATGCTTGATGATCTTCGTTTAAGATAAGTTAGTTATCATATCTTATCTTTTTGTGGAGGAGATCTTTATCCTTTAGTCAACGGCCTTCTGGTGAGCGGTGATCCTTTGGGCCTTCTTAGGCGTTTGTCCGAGCTCTTTGCGAAGAGGTCGGTGATGGGCCAACCTTTCATGAGGTTGGTCCCTTAGTCTTCATCCAACTCGGCCCTATAGCTCGGACCGATGTATGAACAGGTAGGTCGGACACCTAGCTCCGGACATAACAACTGAAAAATCTTCATAAAAGCCCAAGAGTTTGGGTGAATCTGAGTAGGGGCTACGTTACAGTTCCACTGAATGTCGGTCTCAAACGCGGTAAAAGGAAAGGTAATACCTAACTGGTAAAGAAATAGTCATAAGTATAAAAGAAGGGATGCTCTGTCCGACTTAAGGGAGAGAAACTAGCCCTCTCCTCGGGGTCAGGCGACACCAACTCATAGCTCTTTTCATCCTCCCTAGTCCCACAAATCCTATGAAACCTCCTAATCTTCTCACAATACTCCGGGTCGGGTGACACTAACTTCGCAGTAACACACATTAACACTATAGAATCTAACCAGTCAGCCATACCAGGAGAAACCTTTGTAGACATCTCAACAATATTCTTACGAGAAGACATAAGAAACTACACCTACAGCAAGAAAACGAAAGAAGCATCACCACCAAAGTAACTCGAGCAAAAGCAAAAAAGTAAACGCCAAACAAGGTTCATAAGAAAGTAATCAAAACCCAGGGGCACTCTTTGGAGGCAACAATGCAGAATACAGGAAGGAAGAAATGTTGCGAGTTAAAACCCTAACTCTCTCAACAAAGAAACTCAAAGAAAAAATCGGAAGCCCAGGTGACAACACTTCTTCAAAGGTACAACAAAACAAAAAATCAAAACTTTTCAGAAAATAAACATGCAACATCACCAGGAGCCAATGCAAGGCAGGATCGAAGCTATCAACAAATACAAAAGTACGAAAAGCATGAAACAAACACCAACTTGTGATGAAGAAAAAGCGACAGCAATAGACAAAGCGAGACGCGAGCAATGCACACCAAAAATCTTCAAAGTAGAAGAAAGCCTGGGGCAAAGTCGAAGGAACCAGAGGAAAATACCTTTTTCATAGAGAAGCGAGAAGCAAAATGAAGCAATAGGGAACAAAGGAAACTAAAAAAGCAAAAACCCCTTCTTTGATTTCAAACAAAGTTTAAAGAGGGAAAAAGAAACGGCAAAAACAAATAAAAGCCCAATCAATAACGCCTTAAAGACGTTCGCACACTCCCAAGGAATTAACGCCCTCGAAAGTAATGCCGCAATTAAGGAGCGAAGGGAAAAACGCTTCGCATTACTAAAAGAACGCAAGACTCGCGCGAGAAAGAGCTAGCCAAGAACAACCAAAGAAAGATGCTTGAGCACCACTTCCCCAAAGAGGTCAAGGCCCACAAAGCACGATCTCATGGAAAGGTCGAAGCTCAAAGCAGGGGCACTGTTCATACCCTGGACCGAACTAGAAGGTCTGAGTCAGACTAAAACAAATCAACCGACTTCTTTAGAGGTTGGCTCACCACCGACCTCTTCATAAAGAGCTCGGGTAAATACTGCAGGGGCCCAAGAAGGCCCAGAATGAAAAGACCACCGACTACTAGAAAAGCGGTTGGCCAAAGCTATGATCTCACTCACAAAAGATAAGATAATATAACAAACTTATCTCAAAGGAAGGTCGTCAAATACTACTATAAATACACTGGAGCACCCAGATATAGCACACATTCCAATTCTACAAAAAACCTACCTAAAGCCCGTACTGACTTAAGCATCGGAGTCTCTTGCAGGTACCACCCCACTCCGGTGAAAGAGGATCAGCAACACCTCCTCCTCCAACAAGTCAGACACGGCGGCCTCAGCCAGATTAGAAGATCTCGTCCGAGATCGACCCCCCTTGTTTCAGGTAACCCTCGGAACAGGTATCATTGTCTTGAAGATCTTGAAACTTTGGGGCTGTGTTTGGTGCCTTTGGTGGAGTCTCGAAAAATAGTTGAAAATTGGCCAAGGTATAGTTTAGGTTTCTCGTATTTAATATATAATATTCTGTGAAAAACTTAGGCTAGATAATCGTAGGATTGGAATGAATGCTTGAGTATGTAAATTGTGTAGTGCTTTGATGATGTATCTTGAACAGGGTTGGGTTGTGGTTTGTTGTTGATATTGGTGTCAGAATCCTAAATGATGAATCAATGAAGTTTACTAATGTATGAAAATGAATGTGAGGTTGTGGTGGTTTGTTGATGAATCTTGTTGATTAGGTAATGAACGTTTGGTATGAGATCATGTATATATTGAGGTATATTTTTGTGAGGTAAGTTGTGGAGGTTTTCGCATTTTTAAATGGTGTATGGTTGTGTTGAATATGAGTAAAGGAAATGGGATTGAGTTTAGTTTTTGTGAAAATTGAGGTTTGAGGTCTTGTGAAACATTGATTTTTGGTCGAACTTTGGCGAGCCATAACTTGGTTTTTGGACCTCCAAATTATTTCAAACTTATTTCAAATGAAAATTGGGTCTGTGAAGTTTACACCGTTCAAAGAATAGATGAAAAATATTTTAAAACAAAAAAGTTATGTGCATCAAAAGTTTGAAGGGCGAAGTTGAAATTCTGCAGACTTAGCCATTTCTGGCCAAACTGCATTGTATGCAGACGCATACCCTTCTTTCGCAAAGGGTCGTTTCTGCGTCGAGCACATGTGTACACGGACAAGGCTATGCGTATGCAAAATGGGGCAAAATGTCCTCTCACGCATACGCGTGGCCCATGCATATGCATGACCTGGGAAAAATTACACGTATTCGTACGCATACATATGACATACGTACGCATACCCCTGTTTTTCAGCAAATGCATATTTTGTGTTTTAAACACAATTTTGAACCTCCAAACCACTATTTTTATTCTGTTAACCCTAGATCTTATTAGTAAGCCTAGTAACAAGATGGAGTTAGGAAATAGAGGATACTTGGAAGAGAAGAAAGGTTTAGAAGGATAAGTTGGGGTTGGAAAAGTGTAGAATTTGTGATGATGTATGATTAATGAATTGAGAATGATGAATAATGTATAATGATTTTGAAATTTAAAGTGTTTGAGCTTGACCTGGCAAGGTTCGTGGTGGTTTACCGCTTGCCCAATGTCGAGAAGTATATGGGGTTCGTGGTGGTTTACCGTCCACATGTTTTTAAAAGAGACTGGTGTAGGGTTCGTGGTGGTTTACCGCCCACATATTTTTAAAAGTGAATGCTTTGTGGCGTTCATGGTGGTCTACCGCCCACATGTGTGTGTCATTTTCCAATTGAAGATCTTGCGAGGTTCGTGCTGGTGTACCGCCCGCCAGGTGGGGTTCGTGGTGGTGTACCACCCACCGGTTTTCGAGAGAACGATATCCGGGTTAGCTGCCGGATGTTTCGGGTTTTGGCAAAGTAACCAATCTATGAGCTCACGACCAGTAGGATAGACATTCATCATATGCATTTGTGTTATTTGGTTTGATTGTGCCTTAATTGGGATTGCCTAAATGATTATAATATGCTAATTATTAAACTTGCTATTTGTATTATTTGTTTTCTACCTGTGGTTGCCTTTGTTTGCTTGTTTGTTCTTGTAACTTCATTGGAGACAGACAAACGGAGGAAAGATGAAGAGATTTAGGGTTCTAGTTAGGTTTTAGTTAGTTTTAAGGGAATGGTTAAGTTTAGAAGCCCTAAAGGACCACCCTGATTCATGGTTTCTGTTTTAGTTATTTAAGTTTTATAATCTGAAAGTTGCCATTCTAGGATTGCCTCTGGCATTCCCAGGAACTTATATCTTATATGCGTGGCACCTTTATGATGTTGAGAACCTTCGGTTCTCATTCCATACTGTGTTGTCGTTTTTCAGATGCAGGTCGAGAGGCACCTTGGTATGCGTCTGGAGTTTCTGCGGCGAAGTGGTTTACTTTAGGGTTTCCTTTTGTTATTTTGATATTATTATGTATAAGTTTATAGTTTCTACTCTTGTGTATAAGAATGCTTTGTTTATGTACCTCTTAGCAGTTTTATGGAGAACTAGGGTTTATGTATGTGAATTTTGGGACTTGCAGCTATGTATATATACACGTAAATATTCTCCGGCCAGCCTTAGCTTCGCAGGTTGAGTTAGGAGCTTGTTATTTGTACCCTTGATCTTCTACTCTTATCTTTTGTATATTATGTTAGTGGACTTTAGATTTCTTCGTACGCAAATAACCACATTTTCTGAACGTTGCGCGTTTATATTTTGCGATTTTTGCTTTACCTTTTCATCAAGGCTCCTCGTATATTAAATCCTTTCAATTATTATACTATATATATTTTATTTTAGAGGTCGTAGCACCTCTCCACCTCTGTTTTACATCCTAGGTGTAAACATCTGTGTGGTAGGGTGTTACATTATGGTATCAGTGCAGTTCGTTCCTGCAGAGCCTGAGGGACGGACTGACTATGCTTCTAAGCATACGCTGAGTTATGTTTACGTCCTATTTAGGATATCTGATTGATAAATGTAGCATAAGGTTCATGAGTTCGCATTTGGAACTTTGAAGTGCTAGACTTGCGATATTGAGACTGATCACCTTGATATCACTTGTTTGGTGTGAACAGGACCAGGTGGCGACTCGTGGATGCGGTCGCGGGCAAGGGGGAAGTAGAAATCAAAGTGAGGAACACAAGACGAATACGAATAACCTTGCAAACTTCATGGCTTCCCTGGAGAACATGGCTGCGGCTATGCAGGCCACAACTGCTGCTTTAGGAAATCAAGCTAATAATGGAAATGGCGGAACCGAGAACGATGGGATAATGACCTTAGCCACTTTTCTGAAGGTACATCCCCCGTCCTTCAGAGGGACCACAAACCCTACTGAAGCTGATAACTGGCTCCGACCAATAGAGCGGGCCTTACAAGCTCTGCAGTTTCCCAAGGAACAATGGGTGGAGTTTGCGACCTACCAATTGCAGGATGAAGCCCAATACTGGTGGCAGGAAACACGACATATTCTACAACCAGACGGTGCTGTGATATCTTGGGGTATATTTCAGACTGAGTTCTACAGAAAATACTTTCCTAATTCAATGAAAAATGCTAAGGAGCTTGAGCTGCTGTAGTTAAAATAGGGTCAAATATCTGTTACGGAGTACACAAATAAATTTGAGGAACTGTGCCAATTTTCTCGAATCTGTTAGGGTGGTCTGGGAGACTTTGAGGAGTGGAAATGTATCAAATATGAAGGAGGACTCCGGAGTGATATTCTAAGCTCAGTTGGGCCTATGGAGATTCAAAGATTCTCTGAATCGGTAAACAAGAGCCGTGTTGCAGAGGATTGTGTGAGAAAAGCCGCTTTGGATAAGGATGATCATCAAACATTTGTTAGGAGAGATCAGGACAGAAACTTTGCATCGAGGGGCCAAGAGTTTAAGAAGAGTGGTAACCACTGGGGAAGTGATAGAGGGAAGCAAGTAACTAATTACTCAGAGAATATGAGGTGCCTAAGGTGCATAAGCTTCCACCTGAATGGGCCATGCCGAAAGGGTTTAGGACTACGTTATAAGTGTGGGATGCCAGGTCATATCTCCAGGGACTGTCCCCACCGGAGAACTTAGGACGCTGATCGGGTGTAGTCATCAGGCGGAAGTAATCACAAAAATGCTAATCTAAATTTAACTGCTGATTATGATCTTCGGATGCCGCAATTAGTTTTAGTTTATGACGGAGATAAGGACTTTGAGTTAAAGGTGCCAGGCTTTATGTCAATAAATCTTAGTGACTCAACTCATTCCTTCTTTTAGAAGTTATACCAAGGTGCTATCTCAGATTTATTCCTAAACGATAGTCTGATCATTCTCTGAACTCTACTCCTAACGCACATTAATCTGTCCTTTCAGTAGTGAGCTTGACCTTATTACGATATAAACAAATTATCCATGAATTTTGAAAGTGTAGTACTCTCCTTCATAACATTACTATGTTTAATCACCCTGCAATACACCCGTCTGTTTTTTTTAGTAAATACCCTCGTGTTGTTTGAACACTTTTAAGCTTGAAATCCTTTTCGAAATCAACTCAAACTTAGTTAATACCTTGTACAATTCCTTGATATAATAATCATTACGCTAGCTCCTTAAAGCAAGAATTCGAGACGCGAGAGATGAGGAGTATAAGCATGCGACATCAAGTGGAGTTTGGAGCCTTAGTTCTTACCGACTGCATTGCTTGGGATTAAGTCGACACGCTAGGATATACCGTGTATATAGACACCTAAATGCGAAAGATAGCCTTCAAACCTCAATAAGAAGATCAACCTTAAAGCTAGCATTCATGATACTTGAACTTAGCAAATCACTCGAAAACACTGCGAAGTATTGTCGAAGGACTCTGGGGGAACGTGGAGGAAACGTCATTGTGTGGTGACGGACACTCTTAGCAGAAAGTCTCCAAGTGCTGTATGAAGGACGAATAAGGAGAAGTAAATGTTAAGTAAGTGGTATTCAAAAGTGGAGTGTTGAGGTAATAGTTGGAGGCATTAGATTGGATTGATTACGAGTTTCAAGAAATTGTAAGGCAGATAGAGTTTCGGAAGCACAGTAAGAGGATAAAAAACTATCAAGAATGTTAAAGTCCGTTGACCAAGAGAGTCAAGAAAAAAGCAAGAATGATAGGGGAAAAGTGTAGAGGGTTAAAGAGAGGACTTATATACCAAATATCAGGAGTTTGAGGCAGGGTGCTAATTGCTTCTGCATTAATGTGGATCCGGAGAAATTAAGTGTTTTAGATATTGGACTAATAGCCGAAACAACAAAGAGGGACTAAATGAAATTTGAGTTAAGAGTTTTAATTGTGCAAAGCCGTCAGAGAAATTCCGCCGACCAGAGAGGAAACCTAGAGAGTAAAAAAAAGGAGAAGCTGTGTATTCTTGAAAACTACTTCAACAACTGATAACAGATGAGCAATCAACATAAAGAAGTTTAACCCGAAGTATGTTGGGCCATTTGATGTATTAGAACAAACTGAACTAGTAGTATCTCAAGTGTTTTTATTACCGTACTTTTGAACCTGCGCAACGCATTCCTTACCTCGCAGCTCGGGAAATATATTTCTCCATGCAACTTATGTCCGAGAATCTTAACCAGTTCAATTCAAGAAGATCTAGAATTTCGAGTGACTCCAATTAGGATTGATGATGTCAACATTAAGAAACTCAGAAGATAAGAGGTCTCATCAGGGAAGGCGACATGAGAATCAAGTCGGAGAGGAGAAACATACCGGAGGATTTAAACTAGGATGAGAGAGGACTAACTGCGCTTAGTCGTAAGTAGTTGAATTTTGGGGACAAAATTCTAAATTAGGTGGGTAGGATGTAAAACTCGCAAAATTAGTAAATAATTAGCTAATAAATTTATTATTAATCAAAAAAATTAGAAAGTGAAATTTTATAGTTTAATAAGGTAGAGCAAATTAAAATAAGAATTATGACACTAATTTTAAAGAATTTGTCTCAGATTGGGTCCAACGGGTCGAACCGGTCGAACTGGATCCAAACCGGGCCCGTGGGCCCAACCAACTCCTTTAAGTTAATGAGCATCAGCTCATTCTTCTTCTTCTTCAATGAAGAACCCGTGGAGCATACAAGGAAAGGGGGAAAAGTTTCCAAACCCTTGGCATAGATTCAAACCCACGTAACTTTTGATTCGGAGCTCCGATCGTCGCACCATTTACGACCACGCATCCGCAGTGACGAGCTCTATAAAGCCCAGTACCCTTCAAGGTGAGAAAATCACACTCCCAGCTCCTATTCTCTCTTCTTCAGTTCGAAAATGTTGAGGTTTTGAGGTATTCAGATTTTGTGTAATTTCGGTGTTTAGGATCAAATTGCCTTGGTGGACTTGCTGAGTCTTGTCCCAATTTTCCATTGGTAAGGTGAAAATTCTAGAACTCTAGTTAATTCTCTAATTTTGTGTGCTGGGTATTAAATTTGGATATGTATATGTGTGGTAATGTGAAATTAGGTGTATATATATTTATTTGAGCACGTGCGTATTCGGACAAGGCTATGCGTATGCGAAATGGGACAAAATGTCCTCCCACGCGTACGCATGGCCCATGCGTACGCATACCCCTATTTTTCAGCAAATGTATATTTTATGTTTTAAACCCAATTTTGATCCTACAAACCTCTATTTTTATTCTGTTAACCCTAGATCTTATTAGTAAGCCTAGTAACAGGATGTAGTTAGGAAATAGAGGTTACATGGAAGAGAAGAAAGGTTTGGAAGGATAAGTTGGGGTTGAAAAAGTGTAGAATTTGGGGTGATGTATTATTGATGAATTGAGAATGATGAAAAATGTATAATGATTTTGAAATCGAAAGTGTTTGAGCTTGACCTGGCAAGGTTCGTGGTGGCTTACCGCTTGGCCAGTGTTAAGAAGTATGTGGGGTTCGTAGTGGTTTACCGTCCAGATGTTTTTAAAAGAGACTTGTGTGGGGTTCGTGGTGGTTTACCGCCCACATATTTTTAAAAGTGAATGCTTTATGGGGTTCGTGGTGGTTTACCGCCCACATGTGTGTGTTGTTTTCCAATTGAAGATCTTGTGAGGTTCGTGGTGGTGTACCGCCCACCAGTTTTCGAGAGGATGATATTCGGGTTAGCTGCCATATATGTCGGGTTCTGGCAAAGTAACCAACCCATGAGCTCACGGCCAGTAGAATAGACATTCATCATATGCATTTGTGTGATTTGGTTTGATTGTACCTTAATTGGGGTAGCCTAAATGATTATAATATGCTAATTGTTATACTTGCTATTTGTATTATTTGTATTCTACCTATGGTTGCCTTTGTTTGCTTGTTTGTTCATATAACTTCATTAGAGACAGAGAAATGGAGGAAAGACGAAGAGATTTAAGGTTCTAGTTAGGTTTTAGTTAGATTTAAGGCAATGGTTAAGTTTAGAAATCCCTAAAGGACCACCCTGATTCATGGTTTCTGTTTTAGTTATTTAAGTTTTATAATCTGAATGTCGGTGTTCTAGGATTGCATCTGGCATTTCCAGGATCTTATATCTTATGTGCGTGGCACCTTTACTATGCTGAGAACTTCCGGTTCTCATTCTATACTGTATTGTCGTTTTTCAGATGCAGGTCGAGAGGCACCTCGGTATGCGTCTGGAGTTTCTGCGGCGAAGTGGTTTACTTTGGGGTTTCCTTTTGTTATTTTGACATTATTATGTATAAATTTATAGTTTCTCCTCTTGTGTATAAGAATTCTTTGTTTATGTACCTCTAAGAGATTTTATGGAGAACTAGGGTTTATATATGTGCATTTTGGGACTTGGGGCTATGTATAAATATACGTAAATATTCTCCAGCCAGCCTTAGCTTCGCAAGTTGAGTTAGGAGCTTGTTATTTTGTACCTTTGATCTTCTACTCTTATCTTTTGTATATTATGTTAGTATACTTTAGATTTCTTTGTACGCAAATAACCACGTTTTCTGAATGTTGCGGGTTTATATTTTGCGATTTTTGCTTTACCTTTTCATCAAGGTTCCTCGTATATCAAATCCTTTCAATTATTATACTATATATATTTTATTTTAGAGGTTGTAGCATCTCGCCACCTCTGTTTTACATCCTAGGTGGTGTAAAGCTCTGTGTGGTAGGGTGTTACATATGAAGTATTGGTGTGATTACATATATTTTGCTTTGTGATAGACGCTTATCTTGGGATAAGACTGATGATGGTATCTTCAAGGAGGTATAGTTCATCACATGCAATTTATGTTGTATTTGTTATCTATTCTTGATTTTTTTCGAACTTGAATAAATTGTTTACTTTTATTGTCTACCTAATTTTGATAAATGAAAATTTTGTAATAACTTTTTGTCTCTAATAAATAACCATATCATGTAGTAATTTTGTAAAATTTTTCAGTATTTTTCTATTCCTCATTTTAAGATTTTCTTTTGATGACAAATGATTAGGAAAATAAAATGTTCCTTTAGATGTTTAATATATTATCATCTTACCAAAAAATTATGTATATGTAAAATATTAAAAATGAAGATCAAAATAGCCACAGATAATTTATCCTGAAAATAGGATAAGTGTGTAAGTGGCTTAAACATGCTTACAGATTAAGTGGCTAGAGTTGCTGAACTCTATATTAGTTGTTTGGCCATTCTGGGTTAGCTGAACTCTACATTAGTGAACCTAGTTTGGGTGCCTTTGATGCAAACAAGGGTGAATGCAAAATCAAGACATTATTAAATTACTAAGTTATTCAATAATAAATTATCTTAGTTCTTAAATTACTAATGTATATTGGTTATATATATATATATATATATATATATATATATATATATATATATATATATATAAAAGCATTTTTTAGTTTTAGAATTCTATCATTTTTAAACATTTGGTAATGTAGTTCACTTACTATTGTATTCTGTCAATTTTTTTTTTAATTTATAAAAAAAGGCAGTTAACTTATTTTCAACATATAAAAGCAAAAAAATATTGGGGCTATATGACTAGTTTTGTATTTTCATTTTCAATTGATATATTTTTCGGTATTATTCAAAAAAATAACTCGTCATTTTGTTTCCTATTTTTAAAGTTTTAACATGGTGGAATATTGGATAGGGCTGAATTTTGGAGTGCAATGGCTTCCAACGTGCTGAATAAATCTCGTAATGTTTTTAGCAAAAAAGTCATGGTTAAGAAAAAGGTATTTTGATATGTGAACACTTCAAAAAATTTTGGATATGCGTAATTGTTTACATTAAACGATGCAATTCAAAATGCATTTTATGAATGTTATTTCACATTTAGAAAGCAGAACATACTAATTTGTCTATATGAATGTTACAAAATCTATTACATATCCAAGTAAATTTATTTTATGTGAGATGTTTAAGAATGTTATAGAAGTTGACTAACTATATGACCTTTACGTGATGCCAGGGCATCTTGGCTAGTTTTACAAGCCATTTTTAGTTTATTTTAGAGTAGTTTCATGCATTTCTTAGGTAATAAGTAAGTATTTGGATGAGAAATTCATGCATGCCTTAATTTAATCAAATATTGTTATTCTGATGCATTTTCATAAGAATTTTGCTATGTTTACTTGTTGATTATGAATGATGCAATTTCTTGTGAAATTAGCAAAGCTTTCATGCATTTTGTTTGGTTGATGATAGGTAGAAAGGAAGCTAGGAAAAGGGAAGGCAAAGAAGCAACAAGAAAGCCATGAAAAGAGGCAAAGGGAAGCAACGTTGGAGCCAAAGTTGGTGCTCCAACGTTGTTGGAAACATCACTCCCACAGCCTAAAGGGATATACTTCCAACAAGAATAACTTAAGCTACAGAGCTCCAAATGAGGTCATTCCAAAAGCATTGGAAAGTAGGAATCAAGAGCTTTCCATGAAAATATGGCACTACATGGTGGACACTAAAATTGAGGGAGAAAACTGCCCGAAAAGTGCATAAACAAACATGGTACCAACCTGTAGTAAGGCCAGCTGACCTCTGCACCTTCGGTGAAGTATAACTCGAGCTGTGGAGCTCCTAATGATGCACTTCCAATGGCGTTGGAAAGTAGACATTCAGAGATTTCCAACAATATATAATAGTATGAGGTGGACAGCACGTTTGAGCTTCTGAATCTGGCAATGTTCTCAACATTTGCGCAAACGTTGGAGGTCCAACGTTGCCTACAACATCGCACTCCGACGCCAGCGACTCTGTCCCATTCAAAGGAGCATAACTTGAGTTGTAGATGTCCAATTGAGGTGATTCCAGTTGGATTAGAAAGCTGGCATTCAGAGATTTATAACCTTATATAATAGTCAATAGTGGGCATGAAATTTGCAACATTGACAAGAGGAAAAAGTGACGTCCCAAAGCTTGATTTGCAATATTCATGTTTGTAATTTGAAAATTTGGCATCCACGCGCACGCGTACGTGACGCGCACGCGTGGATGTGCCAACGTTGGAGGTAGCGTTTGAGTCCAACGCTATGAGGCCAACGTCCGCGATAAAAATTTCAGAAATTGGAGTTGAAAATTTTTGAATCGACGCGTACGCGTCAGTGACGCGTACGCGTGGATAGAAAAAAAGCCAAAGCACGCGTAAGCGTGGAGCACGCGTACGCGTGGATAGAGAAAAAGGCCAAGGCACGCGTAAGCATGCAGTACGCTTACGCGTGAAAACGCCAACATTGGAGGGAATGTTTGAGGTCCAACGCTAAGGCCAACGTCCCCTGAAGCTATAAAACGAAAATTTTGCATCCACGTGCACACGTGACCCACGCGTACGCGTGGATAAGCATTTTTGACCAGTATGCGCGAACGCGCAAGGCACACATACGTGTGGGTTCGCTGACGTTGGCCCTTCAACGTTGAGTCAAACGCCAATGACAACAAGCTTTCTGGTTTTTGCTGATCTGATTCAAAGTGGCGTTTTAGTCAACGTTGTCCCTCAAACGTTGACTCCAACTTTAAGACCAGAATGCACAATTGGCGCCTGTCTTCATTCAACTGCTTTAGCCAAGTCCCACATCCAAATACTTGATCCAATTAAAGAGGAGAAGAGGGTTATAAATAGAAGAATTGTTGAATATTGAGGGAGCTCTAGGGAGGCCCTGAGGGGGCTCTGGGAGTTCAATGTCCTGATTCCATTTTCTGCACTTTTCTTTTTCTTTCTTTTGTAGTTTCTTTATTTCTTTCTGCACTTTTCTTTTTCTGTAAATTGAATTGAGTTATGATCAACTAACCCAATTTCATTGGGTTAGGGAGCTCTATTGTAATTTAATGGATCAATAGTAGTTTTTATCTTCTTCCTCTTCTTTTCTCTTGATTTTTGTTAGAAAGCTTTCGGTCTTAATTCAATTGGATAGTTGTCTTGAGAGAGAAGCTATCCATAATTGGAATTCTTCGGAGCCTTGAGAAAGGAATGAAGAATTCATGCTAGAATTGCTTTCTCACAGTGGATTAGATTGGGGTTTGGATGGATATCGTGACATGTAATCCTACCAACACTTTGATCTATGAATCTGTGTGGTATAGTCAGTGACCGAACTTAAACTCTTCCCATGAGCAATTAAATCAAGACATTGGGCAATTGTTCATGCTTAGAGAGATTGGTGAGCCAAGACATTGGGATCCAATCATCTAAGATTGCCAAGCAATATCAATGAATGCATTGATTGAGGAAGAGTTGAAAATGATTTGATCCGGAGAATGCAATATCTCCCAAAACCCAATGAATCCCCATCTTTGATCTACCCATTCTATTTACTTTCTGCATCTTTAATTTCATGTTAATTCCCCATTCTCATTTAATTTCCAGCGATTTAAGATTCTATCATTTAGTTTAATGCAATTTAATTTCTTCTATTTAATTTCTTGCAATTTAACTTTCCCGCCAATTTTACTTTCTGCAATTCCAATTGAAATCTGATTTCGCTCAACTGGAACAATTCTCCAATTATAATTGCTTGATCTACCAATCCCTGTGGGATTCGACCTCACTCTTTTGTGAGTTTTTACTTGACGACAATCCGGTGCACTTGCTGGAGGGAAATTTATTGAGAGACAAATTCCCGTGTATCAAGTTTATGGCGCCGTTGTCGAGGATTGGATTTGTATTGACAATTATTAAATTGGAGGATAACTAGATTGAGCAATTTTTCTTTTCTTTTGTTAATAGTTTTGTTTCAGTTTGTTACTGCTAACTTCTTCACTTTAAGTTGTTTTTCTTTGTTCATCTACTTTCCAGCACACTAACCACTCTAACGACTAGCTGTTTGTGATATTGCCTTACTATGGAAATTCCAATGTCTTTTGGTGATATTTGTTTGAAACAGAGTCTTTTGCAGGAACAAAAGGAGTATCCATCATGTTTTGGTCAACCAAATTTCATGAGAAACTTTCTACCACCACAGAATGATTTAAGTTATTATGCTCATGGTGGGTGGGAGCATCAAGAAGCTGAAATGAGGTACTTTCCAGAGCCACAAAATGGTCTATATTTTGGTGAAATTGATCACTACTCAACTTGTGACTGGGAAGATCAAAATCAAAGAGATCTCACTTATGTATACCCTATCTGTCAAGAGCCATCACCTCTCAATTATCCAACCTCACCTCCTAGTTTCACATATCCAAATTCTTCACCATTTGAGTATGCCTGAACACAAAATTCCTTCCCAGATTCATACAATTCATTTCACAATCCATAAAACTCATTCCATTACCCACAAGAGCCATACCACTTTCAGAATACACAACCACAAAATAACCAACTCCATTCACAAGCCAATCACCAACCATCACAATCCCCTGTAGATAGACTTGCTGAGGCATAACTCATCCTTGACGAACTCAGAAGAAAGAGAGAAGACGAGCAACTTACTAGGATAGAACCTCTCCTTGAAAAATTGACAAAGATGACGAAAGAGGAGAAAATAGCAAAGGAGGAGTTCATTCAATGGTCCGGAGCTTCAACAAGAGAACAAGCCATCACTTGCAGAAACATCGAAGCACATTTGAACAATATAGCAAAACATTCCGGAGTGGTGCTTATGAAGGAGGATAAGGACCAAATGGAGGCTACAGAGGAGAAATCAGAAGAACAAGAAAAAGAGGCACCCATACCCAGTGAGATTCCTATAAAGAAGGAGGGGGTTGTGAGAGTATATAAGCCCAAGGCTCCATACCCACAGAGGCTACTAGAGGTGACAAAGGAACATGCAAACTCACTCCCAAAAGACTCAATGCAACATCATGTAGAAGAAAGGGAGAAAGTCAATCAAGGGAGTTCACACTCCAATGAAACAGAGAGTTGCATAGAGGGTGAGTTCATTGAACCACCAATTCAAGAAGCTCTTGATGAAGAGGATGCTCCAACAATCATACCCAAGTCTTGAGATCAAAGATGTGAAGGCAGTACATACAAGCAATCTAATCTCTGATCCAGCAAGCAAGTTCACCCAAACCAATCACAAAAGGAAGCTTGCTGGAAAGAGGCACTCAAAGCAAGGGGGCATTAACTGGATCCTTTTTCCACTGGAGGTCATTCCTCTCAACAAACTGGAAGAAGAGGAAGAAATTCATGACCGAAATGTCAAGCTAATGACATTAAAAGAGCGCTTGTTGGGAGGCAACCCAACCCAAGGTAGTTTTCTTTTCCTAGTTAATTCAATAAAAGAGTTAAGTATATTCTCTGTATTGCAAGGAGATAAGTTTGGTGTTCCACTCCAAAACAATCCAAGGGTTAATGTGTAATTATAAGTTTGGTGTTTCACTAAAGATTTCATTAAAAAAAACACATTGTAACCCTCAGAATGACTAGTCATTAGCTCCAACCAATCAAGGAAACTACTTAACAATAGTTTAATTTCTAGATTCATAGTTTGTTCTTCTAGTTCATAGTTGTTTTCTTAATAAAAGCACATGAGGTTTCTGCATGTATTCAATCTGCTGCATTAGGCAAGGAACTAAGTTTGGTGTTCACACACCAAATTAAGTTCAGAAACTCACAAGCATACATGCATGCTAACTGTTTTTCAAGTACTTGGGGAACAAGCAACTTCCAATCATTTTACAGGAATTCAATCAATCTCTTGGAATGATCATATACCACATCCAAGGAGACAAAGAAGGATGCAAAAACTATGGATGATGATGACAAGGAAGAAATAAGAAGACACCAAGAGGTTGTATTATACTTAACTGTCTCTGAGTTGTAGTGCTTAAAGTGGAAGTATGATTGTATCCTGTTTTCATGAACCTTTACATTTTGTTTGTCTTTGCTTATTGTCATTTTAGGCTGCTAGTCAAAATACCTGCTTCATTTTCATCTCGCTTGAATTGTATGTTGTGTCCTTGAGCTTAATAAAAGAAACTATGAGAAGTTGCTATGAAAGACAAGAGTGAAATCCAATGTGCAGAATTAAGTCCTAGTGTTGTGGTGGTATTTGTTAGCTAAGTTGGTTCATCAATAAGGTACAGGGCTAAGATATCTCTTGAATTATGAGCTTGAAGTGCATTCTATGAGACTTAAATGAATTAATAAAGATCCTAAAAAGAGAAAAAGAGAATGAAAAAGAAAGAAAAGAGCACAATTAAAGCTGGGCACCAATAGTTTGGATCTTGAGGCATGTGTCTGTGGTGTTTTTGTGCAAGGATCTGCTTGGATGAGTAAGTTCTTAGGAGTGCTTCATCACTTGACAACTTGGGTTAACTAACATGGGATTATCAACTGAAAGTCCACTATCAAGAGCAACCTTGTCACAAAACATTTAGCCACCCAAAGAGGTGCTGGACACCAAGGTCTAAGGAATGAAAATAACAAACCCTGTGCCTGTGGTGTGTATGTGCTGAGGAGAGACTTGGGTGATTAAGTCCATAGGGGTGTTTCAACACCTAGCACCTTAAACCAACTGGTTCGGGAGTGTTGGTTGAAAGCCTATCCTAAAGAGTTGTCTCAACACAGAACACTTAGCTATAGAAAGTAATAAGCTCTAAAGAAGAAAAGAAAACAAAAACAGAGCTAAGTAAAGGATCAAGAATAAGAGTCTCATAGAAAGGCAATAGAGTGAGAGTTCAAGAGCATATGAGAGCCTAGAAACCAGCATGAACATGAACCTAAGTTGCCATGCATGAAACTCCATGAACCAAGGATTTGAATTCCCTGAATAAGGACTTGTATCTCTTGTACTTTCATGTTTTATCACTTGCTTGAGGACAAGCAAGATTTAAGTTTGGTGTTGTGATGCCAGGGCATCTTGCTAGTTTCACAAGCCAT
Source organism: Arachis ipaensis (assembly GCF_059453495.1). NCBI lineage: Eukaryota > Viridiplantae > Streptophyta > Magnoliopsida > Fabales > Fabaceae > Arachis > Arachis ipaensis. Next base: position 53,648,931 of record NC_142436.1, read on the forward strand.
TTTTAGTTTATTTTAGAGTAGTTTCATGCATTTCTTAGGTAATAAGTAAGTATTTGGATGAGAAATTCATGCATGCCTTGATTTAATCAAACATTGTTATTCTGATGCATTTTCATAAGAATTTTGCTATGTTTACTTGTTGATTATGAATGATGCAATTTCTTATGAGATTAGCAAAGCTTTCATGCATTTTGTTTGGTTGATGATAGGTGGAAAGGAAGCTAGGAAAAGGGAAGGAAAAGAAGCAACAAGAAAGCCATGAAAGGAGGTAAAGGGAAGCAACGTTGGAGCCAAAGTTGGTGCTCCAACATTGCTGGAAACGTCACTCCTATAGCCTGAAGGGGTATACTTCCAAAAAGAATAACTTGAGCTACAGAGCTCCAAATGAGGTCATTCCAAAAGCATTGGAAAGTAAGATTCAAGATATTTCCAAGCATATATGGCACTACATGGTGGACACTAAAATTGAGGAAGAAAACTTCCCGAAAAGTGCATAAATGAACATGGTACCAACCTATAGTAAGGCCAGTTGACCTATGCACCTTCGATGAAGTATAACTCGAGCTGTGGAGTAGACATTCAGAGCTTTCCAATAATATATAATAGTATGGGGTGAACAGCACGTTTGAGCTTCCGAATCTGGTAATGTTCTCAACTTTTGCGCAAACGTTGGAGGTCCAACGTTGCCTCCAACATCGCACTCCGATGCCAGTGACCCTATCCCCTTCAAAGGAGCATAACTTGAGTTGTAGATGTCCAATTGAAGTGATTCTAGTTGGGTTAGAAAGCTGACATTTAGAGCTTTTCAACTATATATAATAGTCAATAGTGGGCTTGAAATTTGCAACATTGACAATAGGATAAAGTGACGTCCCAAAGCTTGATTTGCAACATTCATGTTTGGAATTTGAAAATTTGGCTTCCACGTGCACGCGTACGTGACGCGCACGTGTGGATGTGCAAACATTGGAGGTAGCGTTTGAGTCCAACGCTATGAGGCCAATGTCCACGATAAAAATTTTAGAAATTGGAGTTGAAAATTTTTGAATCGACGCGTACGCGTCAGTGACGCGTACGCGTGGATAGAGAAAAAAGCCAAGGCACGCGTAAGCAGGAGTACGCGTACGTGTAAAAATGCCAACGTTGGAGGGAACGTTTGAAGTCCAACGCTGAGGCCAACTTCCCCTGAAGCTATAAAACGAAAATTTTGCATCCATGCGCACACGTGACCCACGCGTACGCGTGGATAAGCATTTTTGACCAGTATGCGCAAACGCGCAAGGCACGCATACGCGTGGATTCGCTGACGTTCGCCCTCTAACGTTTAGTCAAACGCCAATACAGCAAGCTTTCTGGTTTTTGCTGATCTGATTCAAAGTGGCGTTTGAGTCAACGTTGGCCCTCAAACGTTGACTCCAACTTTAAGACCAGAATGCACAATTGGCGCCTGTCTTCATTCAACTGCTTCAACCAAGGTCCATATCCAAAAACTTGATCCAATTAAAGAGGAGAAGAGGGTTATAAATAGAAGAATTGTTGAAGATTGAGGGAGCTCTGGGGAGGCCCTGAGGGGGCTCTGGGAGTTCAATACCCTGATTCCATTTTCTGCACTTTTCTTTTTCTTTCTTTTGTACTTTCTTTATTTCTTTCTGCACTTTCCTTTTTCTATAAATTGAATTGAGCTATGAACAACTAACCCCATTTCATTAGGTTAGGGAGCTCTATTGTAATTCAATGGATCAATAGTAGTTTTTATCTTCTTCCTCTTCTTTTCTCTTGATTTTTGTTAGAAAACTTTCGGTCTTAATTCAATTGGATAGTTGTCTTGAGAGAGAAGCTATCCATAATTGGAATTCTTTGGAGCCTTGAGAGAGGAATAAAGAATTCATGCTATAATTTCTTTCTCACAGTAGATTAGATTGGGGTTTGGATGGATATCGTGACATGTAATCCTACCAACACTTTGATCTATGAATCTGTGTGGTATAGTCAGTGACCGAACTTAAACTCTTCCCATGAGCAATTAAATCAAGACATTGGGTAATTATTCATGCTTAGAGAGATTGGTGAGCCAAGACATTAGGATCCAATCATCTAAGATTGCCAAGCAATATCAATGAATGCATTGATTGAGGAAGAGTTGAAAATGATTTGATCCGGAGAATGCAATATCTCCCAAAACCCAATGAATCCCCATATCTGATCTACCCATTCTATTTACTTTCTGCATCTTTAATTTCATGCTAATTTCCCATTCCCATTTAATTTCCAGCAATTTAAGATTCTGTCATTTAGTTTAATGCAATTTAATTTCTGCTATTTATTTTCTTGCAATTTAAGTTTCCCTCTAATTTTACTTTCTGCAATTCCAATTGAAATCTGATTTCGCTCAACTAGAACAATTCTCCAATTATAATTGCTCGATCTACCAATCCCTGTGGTATTCGACCTCACTCTTTTGTGAATTTTTACTTGACGACAATCCGGTGCACTTGTCGGAGGGAAATTTGTTGAGAGGCAAATCCCCGTGTATTACTACACTGTGTGATATTTTATGTCTGTGCCCTTACCTCATTGGACTATTGAAGTTAAACAGTTAAATGGATTTAGAAAATTACTTATTTTATCCTATAAAGATGAGATATTCTATGATATTTTATAACAGATATCATCCTAACAATAATCATGAAGCTGATAGCTATTATTAAATTTATGTAGAAACTGGTTAATCTAGCTGCTAGAACGCTTATGATCCCTGTAAGTTTGCCACTAGGCACTTTTCATGTAAGTGTTTTTATTTTGCTCCTCCTTGTAGGTAAAAGTTCATGCCATGGAGAATAAGGTTCATTCTTATATAATCAACTTTCTTCCATTTAACCATATCAAACTTTTCTATATCAAAAATTAGATTGGACTTTGAACTAAAGTCCAATCTAATTGGTTATAATAAAGGCAACCTTTATTTAACTTTAGAAAATTGATGATATATTTACACCTCAAATTTTTGTTATGACTCTGATTTTTCGATTTTGATTTTGTTTGATTTCTGTATTGATTTTTTGTTAAAAATTTTGGTTTTATTCTAATTTGGTTTTAATTTTTGGTTCCCTCTGTTCTAATTTTGTTCTTACTTCTTTTCTAATTTGTGGTTGTCTTGGTGTTTTATTTTAATATTTTAATTTCAGATTCTAATTTTTTATACTAATTTATGTTCTAATTTTTGGGATATTTCTACAATTTGATTGCAATTTGATAATAGGTCAAGTAAAAATAATTTGATATTCTAAAAGGAATAGTGTTTTGCTCGGAGTCTGGAATTAACAATTTGACATTCTGAAAAATTTAACCTATTTGTTCATATCAGAAGCTCAATTCTTTTTTAAGTTCTCTGTTATTTTATAATTTAACTTTTGATTATATTATTGGTGCTCAATTCTTTTTTTCCCAGCTTGATTTGGTTCATTTCCTTCTGACAACTGCCAAATTGTATCAAATTACGGGAACAACCGAAAAAATTATTTAGCTACACTGATAAGCTGGAGTTATTTTTAATAGGAAGGTAATACCAATCAATGTTAAAAATTTTAGCTTTATTTCTTATTGATTAATTTATACTATGATACATATTTGCATTTATTTAATGATAGGTACAATAAATAAAGAAACTGGTCTAAAACGTCTTGGAGTAGAGCAATACTCAATACCAGGCTTTTGTAAAAGTCAGAGCAATGATCAAGCTACTTGAGGTGGATGCAGATACATTTGCAAGGCACGCAGAAATGTACTATAAGAAGTGCCCAGAAATCATGAAATTAGTTGAGGACTTCATGAGAGAGTTGTTAAGGCAAAAAGTAATGCTGAAAATCTCAAGCATGAACTCAGCAGAGTGGAAGCTGAGAAGGATCTTGGTCTTTTTCAAAATAAGCAGTGTCTTGAAAAGATAACAATTTTTAATATGGTTGAACAATTCACTAATGATAAGAGTTAATGTATCAATACACTTTGTTTATGTTTTGAATTGACTTGCTTTTTCGTAGTACTTTTCTTCTAGTTTGACAATACAATGAACTTGTTTATTTTTTGAAATACTATGAATGCTCGAATACAAGTTAAATAAAAATTAGATAAAAATTTGTCTTGATTAAATTTATATTTATTTTGTGTGAAATCAGGTTTATTTTGTAATGAAAAAATCTAAAAAAAAATCCATTTTACCTTACGGTTGGAAAATCCATCTGTATTTAGGCAAGAACAAAGGAGGACAAGAATAACCAAAGAAGCCCCTGGAAGAATCGAGGAAGGTGGCATGCAAAAGGAAGTAACCTCTCAGGGAACCAAGAATTGAAGACAAGCCCCAGGGAAGTGCAACGCCTTTGAAGAGAATTTGTAGATGTTGTCAATCCTGAACTCTTCATACTCTAGAGAGCATAACTTGAGCTACAGATGTCCAAATGAGTCATTTTTAGCTGCGCTAGAAAACTAACATCCAGAGCTTCAAAACGATATGCATATGTCTATAGTGAATATTCAGTTTGGACCACGAACGACCCTCACTTTTCAGCTCATGAAAATAGGGCCCCTAAACCAACGTGGCATGCTATTCAACATGTCTAAAGTGAATCTACGCACCTTCAATGGTTCCCAAGCAACTAGAATGGCGTGCCATGCCATTCTACATTCCAAAGACCCCTGGGAGGTGCACAACTAGGGCGTGCCACACCCTACAACCCCTTCCACATGCCTTCATGCACGCTAGCTTCTCCTTAAGGGCGTGCAACATGCCATCCTCCAAGTGTCACACGCGTTCGTTCTATTAACAACCAAGGACCAAGGGCGTGCAACACGCCATCCTCCAAGTGCAACATGTAAGACCCAAAATTTTTGGAAAATATTATTATGAGTTAATTTCAATTTACTTATTCATTAAAGACTTTATTTTTAGAAATTATTTTATTAAAAGTAATTAAATAAAATTTTGATAATTAAATTATAAATTTTACTTAATCTTATAATTATTGAATAATTTTTCTATATTTGAATTATACAACTTAAGAGTTGTAAAAGAATAAGAATTTTATACGATTTAGTTTAATAATTGAGATTTCGGAATTTAATACTTTAATTTTGCCTTCAAAATTTATTTTTAATCTTTATATACGCTACCTCGAATTCAACCGACTTCATGTCATTTATTCTATTTTTCTCCAATATCAATTCAAACACCAATTCGCATTCTTCATCTTCATGTACAAGATCATAATCTTAACCAAATTTAAGCCTACACTATACCTATCTGTTTCATTCTTGGCTTCGTCTAACTCTTTCTCAATGACTACAAATTTCCTCATCCTGTGCGAGTGCCATCTAATTCAAATTAAATCTCAAGTACTTCTCAACTATTTCAAACACTAAACAATTTCTCTATCTCTTAGTCCAAGTTAATCCATTATAACTTAAACCACTCACTCATAATTTTCATCCCTTAATCCTATGTCAATCCTCAATTCTCTTATCCCAAGATTGTTTTCTTATGTCTCTACAGTTCTAGAGCCACCAAAATCATCGCGCTTCTGCAGCGTCACTCTGATTATAAGCCACTAAGATCTTAATCACACTCTTACTCTGCCAAAACACTCCTTGAATCTCTTCATCTCCCTAACTAGACGTCATCGACCTTTACTCCAGCTGCACGAGTTCTAAACCTTGGCTTTCTCCACCACCTAATCTATTACCGCCTCCATCATAATCCTTAGGTTATCTCCATCCCTTCAGCAGCAGCTCTCATAGTAGGAACCACAAATTCATCTATATCACCTCACTCGTGTTCACGAGATGCCCTTTGGGTCATGTCCACACCAAACAATTGATATTAAGGTGATCAGTCTTAATATCTCAAGTCTAGTGCTTTAAATTTTTAAAAGTATGCTCATGAGCATTTATGCTATATATGTCTAGCAGACAACCTAAATAGCATGTACACACACCCAGAGTATATCCAAAAGCATAGTCAGTTCGTTCCTCAGGCTCTACAGGAACGGACTGCTCTGATACCATAATGTAACACCCTACCACACAGAGTCTTATGCTTAAGTCATAAAATAGAGGTGGTGAGGTATTACGGTCTCTAAAAGTAAAATTATATATATAAATATAATTGAAAAGAAATTTTTATCTAGGAGCCTTTGAAGAGAAAGAGTTGAAACAAAGGCGTTAAACAGAAAAGCGCAACACTAACGCAAACATAGTGTAATTGAAGCGAAATAAGAGTAAACTATACATGGATATATATAGTAAACAGTTTCAAGATACAGATAGCAAAGCTCATGACTCGGCTCGCGAAGATAAACCGACCAGAGCACTTAAGCATATATACATATATATAAGAGAACCCAAAATAAACCCAAAATAAAAAATTTACAGAACCTGTTTCTCCAAAATAACCTCTAAGGGGAAAGTAATACATCATATACATAAGCAATGGAGATAATGAGTCTCTACATATATACATAATCAAAATAAAGTCCCAAAAGCACAAGGATCTTTGCTAGTAGAAGCCTCCAGCATGCCTCAGCGAGGTGCCTCACGTCCTGCATCTAAAAACCACAAAATATGTATTGGGTGAGAACCAGAGGTTCTCAGCATGGTAACAGTGCCCATATATCTAACATATATGTCCCAGGAAAGCTGAAGGCAATTCTAGAACTCCGACATACGATTTAATCTTATAAAAATATAACTAAACCAAAAGTAAATAAGGCAACTAACTAAGGATCTTCATTCTATACTAATATTCCCTTTTCCAACTCCTCTAAACCTCCCAACTACCACCGGAATCAATTATTACACACACAATTACTACACGTAAGGAAATCACAGGTAGAAAGCATATACAGTAGATAAGCAGGTAGCAAGTAGTTTATGCAATCAGTTAGGCATTACAAAAAAAGCATACCAAACAAACACATAGATGCAAATGATGCAGGCCTGTCCTGTGGCTGATGAGTCTCATCTATCGGTTATAAAGCCAACCTGACGTGTCCAGTAGCTAACTCGGGCACAGTCTCTTTGTTGCGCCTTAATACCATTAGAGGGTATCTGTGCCCTGTCACCATTAGAGGGTATCTGTGCCCTGTCACCATTAGAGGGTATCGGCGCCCTGTCACCTTTACAACCAGAGAAATAAAATTACAAGCAAACTCGCATTCAACGTTTTCCATCATGATTTATTTACCACATTCATTCATTAATCATATATGAATCTCTGGCATACTCACCACATTTTCACACTTCCTCAATTAATCATAATCATTTAATCATAATTCATATTTCAGTAATACTTCTTTTTTCATTTTCCCTTACATTCATTCATTCATTCATTCATTTTTCAAACTTTCTTCATCTCCAAGTTACCATTCCTGCCTGCCTTCTTCTCACCACTAAACATACAACTACAGTTTAGGGGCTAAAAGAGTAAAAATAGAGATTTAGAGGTTCAAAATTATATTTTAAAACAGAAAACTCATGATGACATGTCATCATGTCATATTTTTCTATACTTTTTCATACAAGAAATTGATGATTAGTGCTTAGATATTGCATTATTTTGTGCTTAAATAGTATATTTCTTTGATCTTATGATTTTATAAACTTTGTAGAAAATAAGAAGAAAAAGAAGCAAAAAAGCACAAAATAAGTTAAAAAGGAGAAAAAAAGAATTTTGGGACACACTTTGAAGTTGGAGCACACTTTGGAACCTTAGGCAACGCTTTTAAAAGCGTAGCCCATGACCATGAATGAAAGAAACAAAGGCTAGTGCTCATTAAAGGGAGCGCTACGTTAAAATTTGTTCACTTTTTCGGGCTTTTCTTTAAGCCTTGTGACAACATGACCATACCTCATTCAAAGGGCCATAACTTGAGCTACAGATGTCCAATTGATGCGCTTTTAGTTGCATTGGAAAGCTGACATTCTGAGCTTTCCAATGATATATAGCAATCTTTATTTGACATGAAATTGAAGTGCAAGTGATAGGCATATTTAAGGCCCAAAAACCAACCAAAAATGCTCACACCAAGGCTCGAAGAGGGGAACCAAGCAAAGGCCAGGAGTAGCGCTCAAACATTCAAGCGTAGTACCCTCTTTTGCTCACTTTTTCGTGCTCTTTTGGAACCAGGGAGAGCCAAGCATGCACAAAGTAAGACTCACCAAGAGGGAGCGTTGGAAAAAGGCAACGCTACGCTCCCTTTTGCTACCTTTTTCATGCCTCAACCAAGGAAAGCAAAGCTCACCCAAGGCTCAGCATTATATAGCGCTCAAATAGTGAACACTATGGTTAAGGACCAATTGCAACCAAGGTTCACCAACCAAGAGTGAACGCTACGCTCACTATACCAAACGGAGCGCTCCCCTGGAAGGTTCACACACACCTTGACTCAATTGAACCAAGCAACCCTGACCCATGCCACTTGAACCAAGCCATCTTGGATCCAATTCTTCACAGACCCAAGTCACCAAATGCATCCGGATCCACTCTCATTCAAATCCAAAGAAAGCAAAGCCCATATCATCACTCAAAGGCATAAGAACAAGCTAGATTAGGAATTTCATTTAATTTGTAATTTGATTTCAATTTCAATTTCATTTTCATTTTTATAAAGCCTATAAAAAGGCATCTGTTTCATTTTATTAGCGAGGCTGGCTCTGCTAGAGAGCATTAGGAGTAGGATAGAATAGAAAGCTTTCTTGAAATACTTTAAATTTTCTGCACTTTTATTTTTCAATATTGGATTTATGAAATTTCAGTTTCTGCAACCTTTGCTACAATTTCTTCCTCTGTAATTTCCTTTCTGTTTTGATCGAGAGAGAAATTGAGCTCTTGGCTTTATTTCCTTTTTGCTATTTTATTGAAATTGTTAATTTCTCTTTGAGATTTCAGATCTAAGTCTTCTTGAGCTTGATTTACTTTTCTGTACATTTACATTCTGCAACTTTACAATTGAGCTTGCTGCAAATCTGAGTTTACTTTCATGCAATTTAATTCTTCTGCAATTGTTCTGCATCTTACAATTCTTGCTGTGATCTGAATTTACTCTTCCTGCAATTTAAATTTCCAGTCACTTATTCTCAAGATCTCTTCAATTGCTTGCTTTACTGCTTTCTTTAATTTCTAGCACCCAGCCCCCTTTACATTTGATGTAATTTACTTTTCTTGTTCTTTAAGGTTCTGTCAATTTACTTCCTGCAAGTGAGATCTACTGCAATTTTACTTTCCTTGTCATTTAAGCTTCATCTAATTTACATTCTGCTCGTTACTTTCACTGCAATTTACTTTCTGCATTTTTAAATTCCTAGCAATTTCCTTTCTGTTGGTTACATTTCACTTAATTCACCAATGTTAGCTTGACTAAACTAATCACCCACTAAAGTTGCTTGATCCATCAATCCCTGTGGGATCGACCTCACTCTTGTGAGTTTTACTACTTGATGCGACTCGGTACACTTGCCGGTGAGTTTTGGTGTGGCAATCTAATTTCCACCCATCAAGTTTTTGGCACCGTTGCCGGGGATTGATTTAGATCAACAATGATTAAGTGAGTGAGAGGTCTAGATTAAGTATTTTCTTTTTTTTTTTTGTTCTCTGTTTTAAGCTGATAGCAAGGTGTTTGAGTTATTGCCTCACTAAGAAATTCTTCTCTGAGACATGAATTTCAACTTTCATTGGTGTTGTGTTTTACAAAATTCAAATGGAGTTTAACTCATCTTATGATCAAACAAATTTTATGGGATATTACCCACCATCATCAATTTCTAATGATGGCTGGGAATATCACCAACAAATTACAGATCCTGAGCACTCCAATCCATGGAGATATGTCTCAGAACCATAAGATGAGCAAGAGAATCATATGAGATACTTCCCACAACCACAAAATTATTCAAGTCATTATTCCAATAGTGGTTGGGAGTATCACCAAGAATTGAAAGAGTATGAACACCTCCCAGAACCACAAGATGACCCGTACTGCTATAACAACCACTCATATTGTGGCTGGGAAAGTCAAAACCAAAGGAATCTTGATGATCCATACTTTGTTCATCAAGAAATATCATCACTGGAGTATGCTTTCAATAAATTCATGCAAAATTGTCCACCAATGTTACAAGAAGATCCATACTGTGATGAATTTAACAATTCTTCAAGTTGTGCTTGGGAGGACCAAAACCAGAAAGCATATGACAATTCATACTCCACTTATCAAGAGCCATCATCACTTGAGCAAACCTTCAATTCATTTATGCAAACTTGTCCAATCTCACCTCACAGTTCCTCATTTAAAAATTCTTCCTCATTTGATTATGCCTCAACACAAAATCCCCTCCAAGATCCATACAATTCATTCCACCAACCACAAAACTTACTCCACAATCCACAAGATTCATTCCATATATACCTCTCAAAATAACCTCACCATAACACATCCATATCCACAAAATTTCTCTCAACCTTCATCTTTTGAGCTAGTATCTGAGGATCCCCTTCAAAATTCCAGGGAATTATTGGAAAAGCAAGAATAACTCCTCGAAGAACAAAAACAATTCTGGACAGAGCAAGAGATCCTCTTCAAGAAGATGGATGGGCACTTAGAGCAAATGAGAAAATACTCAGAACTGCTAAGCAAGGAAGATGAAGACCAATTGGTGGATGTGAAGGAGGAAATGAAAGAACAAGAAGAAGAGGTCTCTGTGTCAAGTGAATTTTCAGTAAAGAAAGAAGAGGTAGTGGAGGTAATTGAACCTGAGGTTGCATATCTACAAAATCCACTTGAGATGACAAGGGAACATGAAAACTCACAACCCTCACAAACTTTCCTAAACCAAAACTTCTCAGCATTTGAATCCATGATTGAAAGATATAAAGAGGAGATGAAGAAATCTTGGGAAGAACAACAAACCTCCTCCATAAAAGTGCTATTAAGTCAAATGTTGGGTGCAAAAGAGGAAGTGGAAGAACAAGAAAGTGAGGAAGTCAATCAAGAGAATTCACACTCAAGTGAAGCAGAGAAGTACATACAGGAAGAGCTCATGGAACTACCAATTCAAAAGGCTCTTGATGAAGATAAAACTTCAATAATCACACGGCAACCAAGTCTTGAATCCAGAGAAGTGAAGGCAACTAACAAGAGCACCAATACTGTCCCTGATCCAGCAAGCAAGCTCAATCAAGACATTTACAAAAGGAAGCTTGTTGAGGAGAGGCCAAGACAAGGGACAATAGTTGAGTCTTCTCCCCCCTTGAGGTCATTCCTCTTAACAAACTGGAAGAAGAGGAAGAAAGTGAAGAACAACATGTCAAGCTAATGACACTAAAAGAGCGCTTGTTGGGAGGCAACCCAACCTTAGGTAACATTTCATTTCTCTGCTTGGTTTATTTTCTTTTTTGCTTTATTTAAATTTCAATAAATTGGCATATGATTACATCCTAAGTTTGGTGTTGCCCTGCAACAAATTATTTTCAATCCTTCTGGATGATTGCATCAAATCAAAAATGAAAGTGTCACACTGAGATTCTAAGTTTGGTGTGCCACTTATTTTCTATGCAAGAAATCCAGCAACACAACTTGTCTGCATGCCTCTGCAGTGTTATTCTTTTCTTTTGGTTTGACACTTTGTTATTCTGTTTACTTTAGTTATTTCTTTGTTTTTAATGCATTCATTTATTTTGCTTCTTGACTGTTTTTATTAAATACCTCACCAAGAAATTCTTACTCATGACAGATTCTTGGCTTGGTGATTGTATTTAATATATAACAGTTCTTTGTGTTTAGTTTTAGTTCAAATAAATTGACATATGGTTGCATTCTAAGTTTGTTGTTGCTATGCAACAAAATTTGGTTCCAATCCTTACTAGATACTTGCATCAATTCCAAGTGAAAGTGTCACACTAAGTTTGGTGTGCCACTTATTTTCTTTATGCAATGTATCATGCACACCCTCTATGTTTGCAATCACAATGTCTCTGTCTCTTATGCCTTGATTGTTATCTTTAATTTTGCTTGCTTAAAACACATGTACTACTAACATTTCATTGTGTAAGACATTCATGATCCATCTTAGCCCCATAGCCATTGTTCTAATTGTTGCTTGAGGATGAGCAAGCATTCTGAGTTTGGCAAAAAAAGAGTAGAAGGAAAAGGACAATAGTAGAGAAGATGAATTACAAGGTTGTAAAGTTCCTTTTCCTCTCATTTGTTTCCAGCACTTTAAATTGCATGATTGTCTTTATCTTCTCTGTTTACATGTGTGTATGAATAAGCATAGCCTAAATTTTTATTGTAACATGGTGCTGTACCATTATGACTACCAACTTGAGTTTTGTGAGTTCAAAGCAGTAAAGCATCATGATCATAAACAAACAAGGAATTTAAGAAGAACTTAGCATGTGCATACAAGTATTGAAAAGCTAGTATGGTTAATTGTTGCTCAATTGCAGTAGATTTTATTTAATTGAAGTTTTCATCTAGGACATTTTGTGAAATCTTTTGAAATCATGAAAACCTTGAAGAAGCAAATGCAAATAATGCAAGAAAGAAAAAGGAAAATGGTGCCCGAAATTGTGATCATCAATGGCGCCAACAACTTGGTACGCACAATTGTAATCTCAACTCTTTATCATAACTTCGCACAACTAACCAGCAAGTGCACTGGGTCGTCCGAGTAATAAACCTTACGTGAGTAAGGGTCGATCCCACGGAGATTGTCGGTCTGAAGCAAGCTATGGTCACCTTGTAAATCTCAGTCAGGCGGATTCAAATGGTTATGGTGAATTGATAATAAAAAGGTAAATAAAATGTAAAATAAAGATAGAGGTACTTATGTAATTTATTGGTGAGAATTTCAGATAAGCGTACAGAGATGCTTTCGTTCCTCTGAACCTCTGCTTTCCTACTGTCTTCATCCAATCATTCCTACTCCGTTCTATGGCAAGCTTTATGTAGGGCATCACCGTTGTCAATGGCTACATCCCATCCTCTCTGTGAAAATGGTCCAATGTGCTGTCACTGCATGGCTAATCATCTGTCAGTTCTCGATCATACTGGAATAGGATTTACTATCCTTTTGCGTCTATCACTACGCCCAGCACTTGCGAGTTTGAAGCTCGTCATAGCCATCCCTTCCCAGATCCCACTCGGAATACCACAGAAAAGGTTTAGACTTTTCGGATCTCAAGAATGGTCGTCCATGTGTTCTAACTTATACCAGGAAGATTCTAATATCTCGGACTCGGTCCTCTGTATTAGATATCTAAGAGATACTCATTCTAGCTTGTTTGCATGTAGAACGGAAGTGTTTGTCAGGCACGCGTTCATGGGTGAGAATGATGATGAGCGTCACATAATCATCACATTCATCATGTTCTTGGGTGCGAATGGATATCTTAGAGAAGGAATAAGCTTGAATTGAATAGAAAAACAGTAGTACTTTGTATTAATTCATGAGGAATAGCAGAGCTCCACACCTTAATCTATGGAGTGTAGAAACTCTACCGTTGAAAATACATAAGTGATATAGTCCAGGCATGGCCGAATGGCCAGCCCCCCAAAACGTGATCAAAGGATCAAAAGATAATCCAAAGATGTAAATACAATAGTAAAAAGTCCTATTTATGCTAAAACTAGTTACTAGGGTTTACAGAAATGAGTAAATGATGCAGAAATCCACTTCTGGGGCCCACTTAGTGTGTTCTTAGGCTGAGCATTGAGCTTTACACGTGTAGAGGCTTCTCTTGGAGTTGAATGCCAGTTTGTAACCTGTTTCTGGCGTTTAACTCCAGAATGCAGCATGGAGCTGCCGTTGAACGCCAGTTTGCGTCATCTAAACTCGGGCAAAGTATGGACTATTATATATTTCTAGAAAGCCCTGGATGTCTACTTTCCAACGCAATTGAGAGCGCATCATTTGGAGTTCTGTAGCTCCAGAAAATCTACTTTGAGTTCAAGGAGGTCAGAATCCAACAGCATCTACAGTCCTTCTTCAACCTCTGAATCTGATTTTTGCTCAAGTCCCTCAATTTCAGCCAGAAAATACCTGAAATCACAGAAAAACACACAAAATCATAGTAAAGTCCAGAAATATGAATTTAATTAAAAACTAATAAAAATATACTAAAAACTAACTAAATCATACTAAAAACTATGTAAAAACAATGCCAAAAAGCGTATAAATTATCCGCTCATCACAACACCAAACTTAAATTGTTGCTTGTCCCCAAGCAACTGAAAATCAAATAGGATAAAAAGAAAAGAATATACTATAAATTTCAAAATATCAATGAAACTTAGCTCCAATCAGATGAGCGGGACTTGTAGCTTTTTGCCTCTTGAATAGTTTTGGCATCTCACTTTATCCATTGAGGTTCAGAATGATTGGCATCTATAGGAACTTAGAATACAGATAGTGTTATTGATTCTCCTAGTTCAGTATGTTGATTCTTGAACACAGCTACTTTATGAGTCTTGGTCGTGGCCCTAAGCACTTTGTTTTCCAGTATTACCACCGGATACATAAATGCCACAGGCACATAACTGGGTGAACCTTTTCAGATTGTGACTCAGCTTTGCTAAAGTCCCCAATTAGAGGTGTCCAGGGTTCTTAAGCACACTCTATTTTTGCTTTGGACCTCAACTTTAACCGCTCAGTCTCAAGTTTTCACTTGACACCTTCACGCCACAAGCACATGGGTAGGGACAGCTTGGTTTAGCCGCTTAGGCCAGGATTTTATTCCTTTAGGCCCTCCTATCCACTGATGCTCAAAGCCTTGGATCCTTTTTATTTACCCTTGCCTTTTGATTTTAAGGGCTATTGGATTTTTGCTCTTGCCTTTTGGTTTGATTTTCAGAAGAATAATCACTGGATTCATCATCCAAGGGATCAGTAACAGATTTGAGAGCTATTCTTTTTCTTTTAGTATATTTTTTCAAATATGTATTTTCAAACGCAAGTAAGTTCCCTCTCAGATCATCATATGTCATGGAATCAAGACCACTACTCTCAGATATCACTATAGCCTTAGTTTCCTACTCTTTTGTAAGACTTCTCAAAATTCTCCTCACAAGCACAGATTCAGGATACGTGATCCCCATAGCATCTAAGCCAATGATGATGACATTGAATCTTTCGAACAACTCATCTATAGATTCTCCTTCGTTCATTGAGAATATTTCATACTCTCTGTTTAGCATGTCTATTCTGGTCTTCTTTACTAGAGTTGTGCCTTCATGAGTGACTTGTAATTTGTCCCAGATTTTCTTTGCTGTTGTGCATCTTGATACCCGTCGGTATTCCTCGAAACTGATTGCACAGTTAAGCAAGTTGACAGCTTTGGCCTTGAGCTCCACCTTTTTTCTGTCTTCTTCGGTCCAGCTAGCTTCACCCTTGAGAGAGACTACACCATCGGCTCTTGTGGTGGTTGGGAACTGAGGACCTTCTAAGATTATTTTCCAGAGTCTGTAATCTACTGATTGGACAAAACTCTTCATTCTTCCCTTCCAATAAGTGTAGTTTTTTCCATTAAAGAGAGGAGGTCTGTTGCTTGACTGCCCTTCTGTCAGAGTGTAGGCTACCAGGTTTGAGCCACTATTTTCTTCCATCAGGATCTTTTCTCCAAGCTTCAAAGCTTGATCTCTTTAAGACCAAGTTCTGATACCAATTGATGGTTTATCAGTGGCTAAGAGAAGGGGGAGTTGAATCTTAGCTCCTTTTTGCTGAGTAACTCTTGCTTCCTTTTAAAATGCTTTAGGAGATTTTTCTGCGTTTTGTCTCATAACCAGACACGAGATATTTTTTTTTGTCTCGTACCCAGTCAGGAGATAATTTTCAATTTTGTCTCCTTAGCAACAGAAACTGAAATGGAGTAGGAGAGAAAGAGAGAATCACACCAAGAAGTATCCTGGTTCAGTTGCCAAGTACAATGCAGCCTACATCCAGTCTCCATCACAACAATGATGGAATTTCACTATAATCATCTTGATTACAGACACCAATTCTCCCTAGGAACTACCCTTCCTATCTGGGACAAGTCTAGAATCTATCACAATCCTGAACTTGACTTTGTCACCTACCAAGCTTTCAACTGCTAAGTGCTAACCCAACTTGCAAGGGGATTTCCACAGAATATGATACACAACACATAGATGTACAAAGGACCTCTAAGACACCTATGACTTTTTTTTTATTTTGTATCCTCTGCCTTTTTTTGCTCACTGGCTCTTTCTTACAAACCTCACACTGTTTGCCTTTTTCACCATGAGACTCAAGACAGACAAAACTAAACAGAAAAATACAATATGAAACACATTGAAGGAGAAGAACTTCTGTTAGCTTGGGTAGCTATGAGAACTCTGTGCTTTCACTCTTTTCTCCTTGCTTCAAGCCTTGGCTGTTCACCCTTATTATAGAAGGGGAAGCCTCAAAAGGTTGAAACGGTTCAACCGAGCTAATCTCCTTCTTCTTCAATAACAAAACCGGTTCGGTCAAAGAGAGAAGAGAGGGAACCGTATGCAAAAACCAACATGCAATTACCTTTTCCTCATCCCATCTCATCATACTTCATCAATCTGAGCCTTCCATCTTGACTTGGTCCCCAAGAAGGATTCCTGACCCTTAATGAACCCTCAATCTTTGACAGCTCCATCTGCTCTATCTTCTGCTTCTTCCCCACATAGTTACAGTAGCTACCTCCTGTGTTGGATGAACAAAAGTAGAGACGAGCCATACTCCAGGGATCTTCTTCTCTGACCGAATTGGATTGCTTCCATTTCTAGGTATGGAGATCTTGAGACTTCTTCACCACTTCTTACCATAAGTGGCAAAGATCTCAGCCACGCCAAAACTTGAATCTTTTTTTTTTTTTTTTTTGCTAAGGACATCATCACCTTAGCTCTTTTCTTGCCCATAGCTTCACTGCTCTATACCTTCCCTCTGATGGCTTACTTCTTCTTCTTTCCTGTGACATGACCGAAAAAGAGAGAGAAGAGAGAGAAGAAAGAAAAGCATTCAATGGAATTAAGAAAGGAAATTAAAATGAGTTAATTTTACACTCCCCATGCCTAGTAACGTGTAAAGCAATTAATGCCATCAAATTAATTTCAAACTTTCTCTTTCCAGTTACGAAGGCAATTAAACACAATTAAATGAATTTTGAAACCCATTCTTTAGTGGGATAATGTAACCGCGGGAAGCATGAAACTTTGCTTTCTTCCAATTTTAGTTTTAGACCAAACTTTGGTCTTGCAACAAAGATTTTATTTTGGGCTTGCACAATAATTTTCTAACCCAATTGACATAAAACTCAGCCACATCATGAATAGCAATATTTCACAAGGCTTGGAAGTTATCAACATATTGGGCTTATGTTTCTTTTAGCCCAATGACAAAAATATGCAAGTAAGAAAATTTATTAATCAACATATGTGATTCAAAAATCAAATTAATAATTTTATAATTAATTATTTTAATAATGTTTGATCATCATCAAATTAATTTGGAGTTTTCAAACTTATCAATTTATTATGAGGTATTTAACTTTTTAAGTAAGAAAAAGGAAAAAAATGTATAATTTGATCTAAATGATTATAAAAACATCAATTTAATTGATTTTTGAGTTAGAAAAAAAGTTACCGAGTAAAATCTTTATCTTTCTAGTAATATTAAAAACTTGTGAGTATTATAGTTTGCTTTTAAATATTTTAATTTATTAGAATGATTTTAATTTTAACATATGTAACACATATTTAGTTAAAAGATATTGATGTTTATATTCATCAAAGTGATGGTAATAATATACTTTATACTGTATTTTTTTATTTTTCTGGTCAAGACGATAAAAATGAAAATGAAGGTGAATATAATCTCAATAAATCAAATCTCGAGCAACGTTTTTCGGATTTTGATGATTATTGATTATAAACTTTAATGTTGACCATTAATATTTGAATATTTACTTTTTTTTTTACTTTTTTCATTTTTGTTTATATGAAATTATTACAAGACTTCAGTTGATATCCTATTTTTAATTTTTATATTTTTAAAATTTATATTAGAAAATATAATTATATTTTTGTGTATTTATTTATAATTTTATATATTATTTTATTATAATTTAATTATTTTAATTAAATTATAGTTAAATTAATTAAATCTCTAAATCGATAAACTACTACTAACTAGAATAATTGATGGTTCGATTTTTAGAACCTTACCTTAAACGTACACAATGTGACTAATCATCTATGACCAATGTGTAACTAGCGCAGTCAAATTAGGAAGTTGCTGCTATAGCATTAACATCTCAATCACCAATGTGCCTAATAAAGAAAATTTTGAGATTAAGTTTTTCAATGACAAGATATGTGTGTTCCTAATTTTGGTAATCAAAAAGCCTTCTTTTTGACATCAAGGTAAAAATTCCTGAAACAGCTTGTGTCACACATAGACTTTTGGTCGTTAAATGCGGAGAACAAAGATGACTCATCAGCTTTTCTAGGGCATGGAATTATTATCCTATTGAAAGAAAATGATAAGTAAAACATGCCAATATGGAATCAAAACACAAAAGCTATACCTAACCGTACATAGACCAAAACAAAATCCATGTACGTAGGCATTAAGCATTTTTCATCCTTAAATAGCATGCATACAAACATTTTTCTTTCCGGGCTAATTTAATGTTAGTTATGTTTAGCATATTCCTATATCTACATATGAATCTCGTTTGAAGTACGAAATAATATTAATTATGAGATAGATATATGTATTCATGTAATGAAAATGAGTAAAGATCCACATGTTTATATTAATTTGGTTATAAGACATTTCTGCTTTTCGTTGTAAAGGTGAGACAGCTCTTTAATTTTTTTTTTTTTTAGGAAGTTAAAAATTACTAATTAACCATAGAATAATAATAAAAAATTATGCCTAGTTATTGATAGCTAAGTATAGCATAATGGTAGGTAATAATTGAAAAATTATAAAAAGTTAATTTTTAGTTAATTAATATTAACTTTATAATATTTATTTTTTAAGATAAAAATTATTTTTAAAAAATTAACGAATATTAATCGAAAAAGATTGACTCAACTCATAATAATTTATTATCAGATACACTAGAACATTAAATAACAATTCCAAAGGAGCTAGTACTAAATAACATAATTAAAAGGTTAATAATAACAAGGTCTACTACGAACAACAGGCATGAAACAATTCCAAAAGAGCTAGTACTAACTAGCTTAGTCCTTAGTTATCAACTTATCAACATAAACCACCATCATCATCATCATCATTATCAGCTACAATAATAGGTGCATACATATATAACCTAAAGGAATCAAAGTTCCGCCAATGAACTTGAAAGGGTTACGTTGATGATGGATTCCATCGGAGAATTTTCACTTTTGCATTTACTTGAAAGAGAAAAGTCACATCATAGTGCTATAGCTAGCTGAATCAGTAGGGTGAAACACCAACATTAGCCGAAGCATAAAACCCAGCATCTTTCATCAGGACCTCTTCTCCTTCCTGAAACAAAACAAAACAAAATATTAATAGACACGTTGACAATAAAATTCACATAAAACTGTTCAACTATTCTAAATCAATCATTATTATAGGTGTATAAAAAAATAATTATCGGTATAATATATATATATATATTAAAATATAAAATATATATTAAAAATAAATTAGATAATATATATTTATACATGAACATTTGATAACTAATTTAGTTTAATAATAATTTTTTATTTTGAATTACAATATTGAAAGTACGGGTTAGAAAATAAAAAGTATATGGTCCGATCGAACAAGACTAATATAGTTATTACTTATTTTTGGATTGATTTCCTAAATTTACTTGTGCATAATAATAAAGTAACATTAATAGATAGAATGTGATAATAGATGCACAAAATATATATAGAAGGGATTGCATGATAAGGTACCTGCTGGCGCACGTTTGTCTTCTTCACAGTCTGATCAGGCATGAGACCAAAGTGAATGTGTGGGAAGTGGGCCCACTGACACACAAAGCGCGTCACATATTAAAAGGAGTCCAAAATGAACTAGAAAACCGGATATATACAGAATCTACTTGATTGTTCAACTTGAACATAATAATTCTTATGCCACATTTTTAGCACATTATCTTTCTAAAGGGGAAAACATATATAAAATGTAACAGTTATTTGTATGGAGATATCTTTAAATATTATATATATATCGATTAAATAGTTTGATCGATATATTTAATTGAATATATTTGATTAAATTATCTAATAATTTATAATGTTATTTCACATACAAATATATTCATGAAAGTAACCATTAGAAAATCATCATAAAATGTATTTGTTTATTAAATATTAGCTGAAAGTATTTTCTAGCCTTTTTTCCATATACATATGTTGTTCTACTTTTATATAGAGATACTACTTTAAAGTGTTCTTTCAAAACTACTATAATTCTAAATTAAAGGAAGCTAGGTAAAAGAAACAATGCTGATTTTTAAGTAAAGCATAGGAGAGGAAAAACACTACAGATTGAATGACACGTTGCATGCAAAAAATTTAGGGCATTAGAAAAACTATATGATAGACAATATATGGAAACCCTAATAAAGGCTACTAAGGAAATACACTAGGGCTAACAACTAACATTTAATAATTATTTGTATTGATTAATATATAGTATTGATTTTTGTATTTTTTTTAATGTGGAAAAATGAAGCATACATTCTTGGCAGCTGCACTGAAGGCCTCTCTGTGGGTTATATCAGGATTGACAGACTTAATGCGTTGGATCTCGTCCCTGCAGATCGATATATACATACATACATATTCAGATTCAGATTTGATTTAACTTTATAACGAAACTATGATGCAGACATAAATATTTAATATATATGAAAAAGATATTTCTTTTATCCGAAAATAAGTATCGTTTTTAAATGTATTTTGGACTCATATATATATATGAAAAATGGTATTTATTTTTGGCTAAAAAGGAGTAATAGAAGAAGAGAAAGGGTTATTCATGGATATATACTCACTTAATGAAGCGGTTGTAAGCGGATGGGACTCTCTGTCTCTTCTCAGGAGCTGGGAGAGAAACATGCATGGCATTCACAATCATGTCAAAATTAAATCACTTCAATAATTCCTTTTGACTTTTACTTTTAAAGTTTATAATTAATTCAATCTTTTCTCTGGCATCACCATTATGGACTATATGCATTCTCTTCTGCATTATTAGTGTTACAAGTTTCAAGCAACTATAATTCCGGGGGAGAATGAATAAAGAAGCTTGATAAAATCTGAACTATCATATATCTTTCTCTCTCTCTCTCAACCACTCAACTCTTTTCCCATACTACTACTCTAATTATATAAGAGGCCAAAATAACCCTTTTTTAAGTAAAAAAAGAAACCTTTTATCTCTGTCGGTGCTTGGTATTAATCTAATCAATTGTAAGGGGGAAAAATGAACATTCTTACTGTTTTCTAATTATACAAAATAATCAGTCAACATTTATAAATGGTAGCTAATAAAGAACCAAGGAGGGTTTTAGCTAGGTACTTTGGGGGTTAATGCCTTAAGAGACCCCCCCCCCCCTCCTTTTTTTAATCAAACGGATCGTACTAATTGGAGACTGTTAATAAAGATAAAAGTAGTAGAGCATATTTTTTAATCAATAATGTTAGTTGAAGTTGCTTTCAGCATAAAAAATAAGAAGTTTATAGTAAGAAATTAAAGGGAAAGCATCATTTCGACACCGAGAAAATCAACCTGAACATTTCCCCAAACATAACGTTGTGTAAGAAAGAAAATGAAAATGTATGTGACGTACGTCTGTTTATGATAGGTGGGCGTGGAAGCTCATCAACAACAGTCCTAGTAGGCATGGAGAATTCATTTGGTGTGTTTGTCTGGTTCATGAAGAAATTTGGGGATGGATTCGGAATCTCCTCCTGTAACCAAGAAATTACTGATTAGCAACTAGCAAATCGCTTTGATTTATGGTAACATTTTATCATGAAACTGCTTTAAGCTGAATAATTATATCTCTAACACATTTTATGAATGTACTAGAAAAGTGTATATATACCAGAAGGTTATGAGTTGGGGAGAAGAAAGAGTGTCCGAAATGGAATTGATTGGGCGATGGAAGAAGAAGGCCTCGCATGTTCACCGGCAGCAGATTGGTGCAATGGCCGCATCGCACCGTGACCGTCTTGAACAAGCTTGTGCAGGGAACACTCACCTGAGACAACAACAAACAATAATAACCCTAGGCAGATGTAGGTGGATGATGATATAGAATAAAAATGAGAAGAATATATATATGAAGTAGGGAGTTTGAGATTCATACAGCAAGGACAGTGTCACAAATGTTGCAGTGAACATAACAAAGCTGTTCGGAAGGAGGGATGTGGTCCAGTGATAATGTAGTTGAAGAAGAAGAAGAGGAGGAGGATGATGACATCTTCAATTAAGTAAAAAAGTGATTTCCTCTTTCTATATTTTTTAAAAGAAAAAGAGTTTGATGATTGGTCTCTTGATTGGTTGATTGATTGATTGATTGATTGATGGATGATGGACAGGTTAACCACCACGCACCACACTAGCACCCTCGTCTCCTTGGATATGCTTTTTTTGATTATGAGTTGTGAAAGAAAGGCGCAGAGACACACAGAAACAGAAAGAGAAACAAAGAGATGATGGATGAGAGTGAAAGAGAAAGAGTCTCTCTCTCTCTCTCGCAAAGACGTTGTTGCTTGGGGCAATTCTGTTCCTGTGTTTATTGGTCTTGTTTATAGAGAGAGCGATGGAACAAGCACATGGATGGATGGATGGATGGATGGATATGCATGCATGGATGTGTCATGTCAAGGTTGGAAGAGGGGAAAGGGGGGGAATGAAGTGATGATGTTATGTAAGATGGAAACATAGATGGATGCATGAATGGTATGTGGTTGGCATTCCCAATGGAGAGAGAAAGAGAGGGCGGCAGATGTGGGGGAGAGGAGCCAGAAAGGGACGTGTGCATGGGGTGATATAGCTTTCACACACTCACCTGTTGTTTTCAATAGTTAAAGACGCTCTTGTCTTCGAGCCTGCTTCCTCTCAAACCACTCTCCTCCTTTTATTTATTCTCAACAGTCATACCATAACTCCTCTCTCTCCCTCTCCCTCTCCCTCTCCCTCTCATATACTTGTATAATTTATTACTTTATCATTATTATTCCCTTATTAAAAATATTATTTATGTTTTTTTTTTTCTTTTATCAACTTCAATTTTTTAAAAAAATGATATCATGGTAAAAAATTTCTATATCCAAAAAAATTATTATTCAATTTTTAATGAATTTAAAAAAAATAATATAAGATAAATAAAAAAATGTCTATTGCAAAAGTTGTAGAAACTTAAAAGAAACTCTTACTTAAAAAAATATTAGTGATATGATTATTTATGTTGTTTATTTTATAAATTTAAATTTCTAAAAAAATAATATAATGACATTCTTAAAAAAAATTAGTATATGACAAATAAGAAAAAGTTATCCAGAAATTAAACAAACTTTAAAAAAAAAAATTATTTAAAAAAATATTAAAAATATAATAATTTATTTGTCATCGCCTATGGTTATAGTTTTGGAGTAGCGATTTTCTGAAAATTATATATACTTGTGTTTATTACTTGGGAGAAAATACAGATATACATAAAAAAAAAAAAGGGAAAGAAGTTGTTTTTTTCTTCTTCTTTTCTTTGTTTTATAGATATATATAAATTATATGGACTCGTGGGACATATATAAATTTGTTTCCAAACACTTAGAGAAAATTAAAAAGAGATATCTGAGTATAGGTGTAAAAAGAAATTAGTTCTCTATCTTAATAAAATTATATTTGTCTCTTTAATTTGAAATACGTTTATATATTTATTTTTATAATAGTATTATGTTCTAATGACCAAAAGCAACTAATAGAATGGAGGGGAACTCAGAACTGAGTGGCATTCTGTTTTATGAAGTGATGATGAATTTAATAAGTAATGACACAAATATATAGATATGGTAAACTTGGCGACAAGGGAGAGATAGAATGATGATGAAAAGCGTGCCCCACTTGAATGTAGCCCTAATAACAACACTTCTCTCTTCCCACTTACTCTATCTCTTGTTACCTTCTCCGTCTCCTTAGGGCTGCTGGCTCAATGTGAATAGTGAATAATAACCCTCATTGAAGCTACAGCCAGTGAAACTAGAGAAGCTCCATGATAGCATCATCATCATCATCATCAACAACAACAACATCATTCAACATTCAACATTCAACATTATAATAATAATATTTGTGAAAAAGAGATAAACATACAATGCAAGGCTTATTTTACTTTTGGTGATTTGACAACTCCATCTCGCTGGCCTATACACAGAACTGATACGTATTTAAGGCAGTAAAAAACAATCTCAGTCATGAGCAGACTTTCCCTCTTGCTAGCTATGCTTACCACCTTTGTCCTTTACTATATTTCTATTTCTTTTCTCTTAGAATCTTTTTTCTCTCCTTCGCCTCGCTATTCTCATCATCATCCTCAACATTTTCTTATTTAATTTCGATACTGGTTAACGTTTTAAAAGTTTTGCTAATGACTGCTCTGTTGAAAATCCCCATATAAATTTTTTTATTAAAAAATAGAAAATGAAAAACTTTCAGTACATAAATTATATGTATTTAATTAAAATATTTTTAATAAAAATAATCTTAACAAGTACTAAGTAGCAAAATCATAATTTTTAAACTAAGCAATAAAAGAAAAATTTTACCCAAGATTGTAAACTCCAAATCTGCACTAGGATTTTGAGATAAACTAAAAATCCAAAATGAATAAGTACATGTAACTAACTTAATTAAAAATAATGTTATACAATCAATAAAATTTATCAATTTTAGCTAATATTTAATCAATACCTAAACTCTGAGAAATAAATTCTAATTGTAGAAAATAAGATGTTAACTTAGTATTTTCTAATAAAAAATGTTAGTTTATAACATTTCTCTTTAATTAGTTAACACTAACTTCTTACAGTTAAGATTAAATATTTAAAATTTAAAATTTAAAAAGTAAATTGAACTCTAATAATTAAACTCTTTTTGTATTTACAGCATATTTTTTTAAAACAGCAGACACATACATGATGCGGAAATCAAAACCCTAGTAATATATAGTATAGTATATCCGGGGGCAGGGCTCTCAAATTGTTGGTGTTGTATGAAGAATGATGGATGATATTCAAATTTTGGTGAAATTGATGGTGGTTGGCATGGAACAGCTTTGCATGATCCATTGGTTTGAGGGAGATCCGATGGATCAGAAGAGTCGCCATCGATGCCCATGTAAGCCCTGCGGGATTCCCTCATCATCCCCAAAAAAGGCATTGCTGTCATCATTCATTCATTCATTCATTACCATCCCCCCCTCTCATCAAACTGCCATGCAACTTCCTACTTCTCACTTACCCTCTTCTATCTCTCTTCTCTCATCTCTATACACCTGCATACACGCAAAACAATTTTAACAAAATAATATCACTTTAATTTTAAAATATTTTACTGAGTCTTTTAATTACATTTGTTTTTAGATGATTATTCATATAATTAATATAAAAAATAATTATTTTTATTATATAATTAGATGTATGTATAATACTATATAGTGTTCAGTACATCAAAATTAAATTTAAATAATATATATATATATACATACACACGCATACATGTTCCTAATAGGGGGAGAGTTTTAAAGTTTGTTGCCCCTTTATACTCACACAGCACAACACAACACCTTCAAGATGGTCCTATCCAAAATCGTAACCCTACCCGACATTGAAACATTTTGAAAGGGAGAGACTAGTAGCTACACTCACATAAAGCTTAGACACAACTGGACCCAGTTTTCCCCATGCTAGGGTTTAACTGTTGACTTTTTGAAAAAGAAAACAGAAAAATACAAAAAACTACATTAACATTGCTTTTATTTTTTATCATTATCTTTCCCTATATATATACATCAAAAGTCCTATCACTCCAAAGGCATTTGCATAAGCCCTAAATTGTCTAACACTCTAACGAAAACTGTCACAGGTTTAGCCGATTATCTTGGACATATTGTTAGTTGTGATCAGATTTATATTTCAAAAAGTTGTCTTTAATACTTAGATAAACTAAAAATATAGAGATAAATTAAAAAATTTTGTATTATACTATTTTTTAAGATAATAGAAAATATGCCTCCAAAAATATATATAAATTTATTTTATTTATTTTAAAATTCTAAACATATTTTTGTGTTTTGCTATTAAAAACGTGTAAATTTATATACATTTACGAGCTAATATAAGAACTTAGGTGTAGTTCCTAATATCGTTGATAAAATTAATTATTCCAACAAAATTTCTTTTATGATATTTTTAATTTGACTAACTAAAGACAAATTTGTTACGGATCAAAATTTTATTTAAATGCCTGTCATAATGAATTGCATATATAATTAATTCAAACAATTTAAATTGTTAAATAAAAGTTATATGAATGATTATATATTTAAAGTTAATAATATTTTTATAATAATAAATAAAAATATTATTTATATATTAAAATCAGTCATCATATATTTTTTTATGTATAAATATATGTATTATTTAATTTATTTTTAATATATATTTTATATTTTAATATATTTTATATTAATAATTTATTTTAATAATTAATTTTAATATATACTTAGTATAGTTAGTATAGTTGAATAATAAATCGGAGGAATCTTCCGTGGTCTATGAGATATTAATGCATATTCCCCACCTATACACGTATTTGTCATAATAGTAGTGTTATTTTTACTCCTAGATCGTACAACACAACTTATGCCGTTATGCGATAGAGCTAAACAATAAAAGTTAACGGCTAAAATTAGAGCATATAACAGCTACATATTTTCTGTTTAACATCTTATTTTTAGTTCTATTATATTAGTTTTCTATACTTTCGTAGAAGTAGAAATAATATTTAGATCATCATGTATATGTATGTGTTGTAACTTTTAATTTGAATAAAACAACATTGACCATACATAGCACAACACCAACTGAAACTGACTTTCCAAGTGAAGACAGAATCAAATTAACTTCACCATAATCCAAATGGAACTAGCCTTCTTATAAACTAGCTACGAGATCAAGTAATGTTGTTATTATAAATATCTATATCACTCTTCCTGTTTCTTCCATTTGCAGTCTCTGTGACTGTTAGTACCCACCATGATGGCAATAGCTTGTGTCAATTCCAAATCCGTACTTGCTTTGTTTCGTCAACTTTAAGGCTGTGATGCCATTGATTTGTGATGAAGACTCATTCATTCTAAGTAGGCAAGAAGCATATTATATATGAAAAAGGGGCAACAATAGTTGTAGATATATGTTAGAGATATAATTATGCATGTATTTTTTTTTTGTCAGTTTAAATTTTAGAAGAAGTGATATCGAATATATAATTTATATGACTAAAAAATTTAAAGTTTGATTCTTATAATTTAAAAAAAAAATAGTATAACATAAATAAAAAAATTATACATAAAATTCATACAAAATTAAAAAGAGACTTTTACATGTGAAATTGTGTTAGAGATAATTATTTATATTTTTTTTATTTTCTTAAACTTTTGAGATTTTTTTATTTATTTAAATAAAATAATTTTTTTATTTTTCATTTTATACCATTATAAAAAAATTTAACGTTTTTGTGCATTATCTTTCAATTTTGCAAGCAGTCAAATTTCGCAGACTATGTTAACAAAATTTAAAAAAAAAAATCTAATTGTGCACTCACTAGCTGCAAAATTGAAAGCAGTTTTTCTATCCCAATTTCGCGGTCATTGTCAGCGTAATTGAGGAAGAATATTTGTGTAATTGAAATAAACTTTTAGGGTTTCTATTTTCTTGACTAGAACTTTTGGGGCTAATGACATAATTAACGATTTTTTAACTTAGTCAATCATTAAAGAGGAGACCATAAAAATTTACAATAAAATGACAAATTGATCTAACATCAATTTATTTAATTTTATTATTTTTTTTTTTGTTGATTTTTATTTACTCGTCATTATATATAAAGTATTAATCTGAACGCCCGATTTGTATAGACAAGTTAGTCAAACAAGACGTTTGTGGAACCGTCCAACTATGAGGATGAAAGAAAGATCAATGTGTACATCCAATTGTAGTTAATTTTCATGTATTTATTAATTTCCATGTACTCGTTAATTTTTATGCACTAATGCACTATATTCGATCTTACTTAATTATGCTAAGAGGAGTGTTAGGGGACAGTAACTTTTGTGTTTTGTAATCATTAATTGGCCATCAATAGTGTTTTTAATGGTGTGAGATTACATCTAATGGTGGGAGATCACTCACTTTTCTTTTGATAGTTAAGTGCTAGCCACAAAATATAAAAGTTGCTGGCCTCCTAGACTTTCTCTTATGCTAATAGTGGCTGCGAATTTAGGATGAAACACGTTCCTCACAATTACGATGGCTAGCAATGGCTGTGAAATTGAAGTAAAAAAATTGTTTAATTCGCATACAATGAATGCGAAATTAAGAGATAATATACCAAAACGTAATTTTTTTAAAAAATAATGTAAAATAAAAAGTAAGGAAAATTTTTTATTCAAATAAATAAAAATCCTAATTTCACGACAAATATATGCTTTGTTTGTTTTCCAAATATATTTTGTTTATCGTATAACAATTAAATAGATTCATATGTTATCATGCATATGGCATATAATATTAGTTTCATTGTCTATTGAACAGACAAACCAAAATCCTGAAAGAAAATGAGGCTCTTCAGTGTTATTCTACTTTTCTCATTTGGTATATTTCATAAATAATTGTAAAAGGTTTTCATTTTTCATATTATGAATAATTCTAGACCGCATGCTTGCCAATAATTAATTAAGTTTACATATATATGTTTAAACATGAAAGATTTTTAGGTGCTAGGAGAGCAATTAAATGCTCTTATTTTATTACATTCATTACTTTTTACATTGATATTTATTATTTTTAATTTAAATTTAAAAATATTAATAAAATAAAAACTAATCTTGGACTAGCCGACATTGTTGAGATATAGCAAAATAAAAGCATTCATTTGTTGTAACAGCACACAATTCTCTTCAAATACATAATTTTTTATTCATGAATTTATTATCAAATGCTAGCAACTGCATGCTGTAAAACTTTTTGGGTTTGCCTAAGTGAAAGAATAAATAATTCTATTTTAAAATATAAAAATATTTTTTATCAATTTTCTACTTTCATAATAGTAAAAATTGTCTTTGACATATTATTCATAAAATCCTAAATATAATAAATACATAATTGAAATAATCTAATATTTTTTAAAATGTAAGCCAAAAATGTTTTCTGAAATTTGTTATTGTTTTTTAATATTATATTACTTTTTATAAAATGTTGAAAAATAAAACTTTGTTTTCATTAGCTTTATAGAGTACAAGATGATAGAGCACTTTAATTGGCTTTAAAGAACCAAAACCATGCCTGAAACAAAAGATGCTCTTAATTAGTTTGCCGAGGCGAAAGGAATCGTCTCATATATAGCCCTGACAGGATTTATTAATTAAATTCTGCTTTTCCAGCAAGAAAGTAAAACACGATTAATTGTACCTAAATATTATATTCTAAAGAATAGACCAGGTAAACCCTTGCAATAGTCTTATATATTGAAAACAAAGTGGAAAAATAGTGAAAAGCATTAGATAAAATTAAAAGAAAAAATAGTTTTATATTTTTTTACATCTAAATTCATTTTTAAATATTTACCTAATCATTTATATTGTCAGTGGATGATTTATGATATGATATGAAAGTTTTCATATAGAAAATCTAAATTTCAATTTTTTACCATCGATATTATTTAAAATAAAGATAGAATATGAATAGGGGTGTGCAAAAAAATTTTTAGTCCAATATGTAATCTAGAAATTCGATCTCACTACTCCACATCTGACAAATAGCAGCGGTTGACATATCCGTTGAAAGATAGTGTGCGGCTAAACCGTTAGCAGCGGTTAATAGTAACAGCTGGTATAACCGCTGTTAAATAGTATTTTGCAGCGGTATAATTTTGCAACGGTTCTTTTGGCTACAAAATCGTAAAAATATGACTGCTTGGAGATGTCAGCGGGTGTCAACCGCTGCAAAATGCCATCCGTTGACTTATTCTGTTAAGATATAGCAGCGGATTTAAAATCGCTGCCAAATGTAGAGTTACACTTTAAAAAAAAATCCGAATTTATAATAAAATATGCCAATTCTTTAAGCACTTTATACGTTCTTCCACTCAATTGCTTTAATTTATTAAAATAACCAACAACCAATCAAACTACAACACACGAAACAAAACAAAAATATATACAAAAGTGAATCATTATAATAGTAATTTGAATAAATAAAGTCTCCAAAATAAAAAACTACAAATAAATATCTCAAAAGTCATTATAACAGTGAACAATTAAAGAGTATTAAGATTCCAACATTGATAATTCAAATCACTAGTGCCCGCACATCATCTTGCATGGGATGAGGTTGGTGCACTTCTCAAAGAATCCAAATCTGCAGCTATTTTAGGTGGCAAATTACCTCCTTGTTGCTAGATTATGTATCTTAGCAAATTTTTCATTGTCTGCATTTTTGCCTTCTCCTCTGCTGCCTCTGTCTCTATTCTCTGTCTCTTTGCCTTTTCTTCTGCTGCTACTGCCTTGAGTTCTGCTGCCTCCACCTTAAGTTTTACAATCTCCATCTGATACTCCTCAATATGTACACCGTAGTTAGACTGCTGTGGAATGTTACGAAAACACTGACTGGGACATGGACCAAAACCGAGTCCACAAACTCTTCCTGGGTACTCCTTTCCAAGCACTTGTGCAAGGGAATTATTCTGTGAAAATTTCTTGCTGGAGGGGTCTTGGCTCTCAATTTGTTCAATTGCTTCCTGCAAACATGTGAGATCTGGATTTACACTAATTTAAATTCAATGGTAGTAATTGCAAAGAGAAATTTGAAAAAGTGAAGAACATGATTTACCCCAACCACACGCGCATCTTCATTCATATACGAACCATTCTTTTTTGTTTATGATTCATGGTCAATCCCTCTCCTCTACCAATAGGCCTTCCCTGTCGTTGCTCCTATAACAATCATTAACACACAATCAGGACACAGACAACACTATATTACCAGAAACACGTCAACATTCTGGAATTGAATTTAAATTAATTACTTCTTCGTGTCTCTTTCTTGCCATCGTTTTAGAACCTCCGGTATGTGTGTACAATTGCTTTGAACGATTAATGGCATTTTTTCTACACTTCTCCTACACACAAAACGACAAACATAAATGTTATCGGGATAAATTACTACACTGTTAATGATTTTATAAGTCAACCATGTACAATTTTAGGAAACACAAAAAAGGATAAGGTGATGAACTTTTGGGTAGTAGTTTTTTCACTATCACAATAAATTCAGCATATTTAGTAGTAATTCATGACGATTTAAAATTGAATACAATGAAATATCAACTAAATATTTGTTACCTGTGTGTCCTCGTTCAACCGATATTGAATAAATTTTTTCTAGTGATTTGCCTCTATTCCTGCTGGCTTACGCTTGAGGTTTTCCTCAAAAGTCAGTTCTTTGTCATAAACCTTATAGAACAAATGATTTCTTGTGTTCCTCCACGATCTTCCTATTCTTTATACAATTCCCTTCTTTATCCTCCCTCTTCCATCGTCCATATAGTGGAAGACTCGCTACAAGTAGTTCAGATCATAAGATAACACAATAAAGATGATAACGATGTTGACATCAGTGCTTTCACACTGTCATTGTAACCATTAACTTTAACTCCAAATCCATTCTACATCACAGAACTTTATACACGATTCATCAACTCAACACACAAACAAATATGATTGAGAACTTTCCACCATGAAAACTTTATCGTAAAGGCTGAGTTCAAAATGCAAGTTTCACAACCAATATAACCACATAAAGAGCAAGAATCACATCCAATATAAGCATGCCTAATCACCTTCAAGATATGAACTGAATCCCCCTTGCTGGACCATCTTAGTAGTGATCAAGTATATATCACTTCATTAAATAATGATTTTAGTTACTTATACAATCTGTTAGAACTTTTTGGCAAAGGAACCCTGACGTTGGGATTTTTGCCAGTAAAGAATTTCATAAAAACAGTCGCGTTGTAGATATAGTCTCTAAAACGACAGAAATTTCTTCGTACAAACGTTTTGGTTGTCACAAGTAACAAACCCCTTTGAAATTGATAACCGAGTATTCAAACCTCGGGTCGTCTTCTCAAGGAATTGCAGGGAGGTATGTTCTTATTATTGGTTATGAGTTGTAAATTGGGGTTTATTAGGAGGTAAGGAGGGAATATGTTGAATGAAAAGTAAAATAAAATAATAACAATAAAATCTCTTGGCAAGGTATGAGAACTGGAAGGCCTATCCTTGTCAATTGCGATGAGAATTGGGTTTTAATCCCACTTTGTTAACCTCTAACTATGAAGGTAAATCAAGTGGATTAATTAGCTTAATCCTCAGGTCCTAGTCAATTCCTATGGAAAGACTAGAGTTATTGGAGCAACTCCCAATTTCAACTACTGCTTTATTTGACAGCTCAAGCGTTACCAATAAATCAACCAAAGCCAAAAGGGAAAAATCTAAATTATTTAAATAAAGGAAAGCAATCATAGATCTGAAAATACCTCAAATTAGCACTAATAAAGATATCAAATGTAACATGGAAGAGTTCATAAATTAAATTAGAAAAATAAATAAAAGGAACATTGAACCTGTGATCGCAAAAGATGAAATAATCATGAAGTGAAAAGAATCCTAATTCTAAATCCTAAGAGAGAAGAGAGAACATCTCTCTCTAAAAACTACATCTACTCCTAAAATTGTGAATGTGAGAGCCTCCTATGAATGGATGCATTCCTCCACTTTATAGTCTCTAATCTGTGTTTTCTGGGCCCTAAACTGGGTCAGAAACAGCCCAGAATTCGCTGGTTGCGAATTCAGATTCGCTGATTTTCGTCACTTGCGACGCGGCCGCATGGAGCACGCGGTCGCGTTGCCTAGTGTAAGAGAAACTATAGCATATTATATATCAAATCGAAGCCCCAGACGTTAGCTTTCCAACACAACTAGAACCGCGTCGTTTGGACCTCTATAGCTCAAGTTATAGCCGTTTGAGTGCAAAGAGGTCAGACTGGACAGCTTAGCAACTTCTTCAACTTCTTGTATTCCTTCCACTTTTGCATGCTTCCTTTCTATTCTCTGAGTCATTCCTGCCCTATAATATCTGAAATCACTCAACACACATATCAAGACATCTAATGGTAATAAGAGAGGATTAATATTAGCAATTATAAGTCCAAATAAAGCATGTTTTCAATCAAAGCACATAATTAGGAAGGCAAATGTAAAACCATGCAAATAGTATGAATAAGTGGGTAAAGAGTTAATAAAAACCACTCAATTGAGCACAAGATAAACCATAAAATAGTGGTTTATCAACCTCCCCACACTTAAACAATAGCATGTCCTCATGCTAAGCTCAAGAGAAGCTATAAAAATGAAGAGGAATGGTAGGATGTATGAAATGCAATCCTATCTATATGAATGCAACTACATGCAAAATGTTTCTACCTACTTAGTTAAAAGTAAACAAATCCTTAAAGAAGAAATATAAACTAGATTTCACTAATTTAAATCATGAAAATGAAGTACAAATAGACTTGCAAGAAGAAAATAGCTCATGAAAGTAGGGAACAAGGATTTGAGCATCGAACCCTCACTGGTAGTGTATACACTCTAATCACTCAAGTGTTTTAGGTTCGATTCTCTCAATTCTCTACTAACCTTGCTTTCTAAGGCTTGCTCTTCATCTAACAATCAACATAAATTTAATGCATAAATACACAAATCAAGAGGTCTTTTAAGGGTTGTAATAGGGTTAGGGTCAAGGTAGGATTGTATTTGGTCAAGTGGACTAAAATCTGAATCCTTAATTAACTTAAACTTTTCCCACCTAACTTAAACAATCCATGTAATCATAATACAACATCTAACCATCCATTAACCATGTTTTCCACATATTTATGCATTCTAATTTCAAGTACAGTACATATGCATTGCTTTTATCACTTACTTTGGGGCAATTTGTCCCTTTTTTGCTTAATTGCTCTTTTTTTTTCTTTTATTTATTTATTTATTTATTTTTATTTATTTTTCTCAATGCATATGATTAAATTATTGAATGCATGAATACATCCTAAACATTTTTTTTTCATTTTAATAAAGATGTATAACACTCAATTCTTAAACCAAATATTTCCAAACCCACTTTTCCCCACACTTAATTCATGAGCACTCTCACTAGTCTAAGCTAACTAAGGATTCAAATTAAGGACATTATTATTTTCCGCTTAGAGTTAATGATGTGCTAAAGTAAAGAACAGAGGGGTAAAATAGGCTCAAATTGGTTTGCAAAGGATAATAAAAGGTAAGGCCATATGGGTATGTAAGCTCAGTGAAACAAAGGCCTCAATCATGTAAGTGTATACATACATCAAACCATGGAAATATAGAATTAAGCAAGACAAAGATCACAATTTTAGAGAGAAAAATACACACTAAATAAAATATTGGTTGATAAAATGTAACCAATTCAAATAGGCTCAAAAATCTCACAGGTTTTGTGTGTTCGAGTTCTAAACCATGTTCCAGTATAATATCTCTTCAAACAAGTGTAACATTAAATTTTATTCAAATTAGTGAAATTCTCTAAAAATTTTCTTGAAAAAGAAAATATTACTTCAACCAAGTGGTAAAATATGCAAAAAAAATTAAACAAATATGCAATCAAACATGCAAATGCAACAATGAATAAGGAAAATAAATCATTGGTGTTGAGATAGAGGAGTAACTAACCCATGGAGATCGGTATCGACCTCCCCACACTTAAAGATTGCACTGTCCTCGGTGCATGCTAAGATGTACAAGTGGATGGGCTGCTCCAACTGATGCCTTTCTCTATAGATTGTGCAGATTGACTTGCCTGTCTCCCCATGTAAACGTCTTCCGGTTCTCTTCCGGGTGGCCATTCTGAAAGAAAAAGGGAAGAAGAGTAACCCAGAAATAAAGATAGGAAAATAAATAAAACATTGGTCGGTTGATGCCAAATAATGAGGGTTTCAATTACATGGTAGCTACAACATGTAAGTGAGAAAACAATAGAAGCACATGGCATACCAGTGGTGCAAAAATTTGCAACAATGGAGAAGAGAATGGGGAAGGAGAGATAATATAAATTCATGTCAATGCAAAAGTAATACAGATATAAAAGATTGGCATTGATTTAAATAATATTACTCGATCAGAACTAAACAAGTCATTAAGCACCAAGAAAATACCAGAAAAGATGTAACAGTTGAATAAGAACATTTGAACACCAATAATAATAATAGAAAAATAAAAATATGCAATGAATGAAAGTATGCAAATAATTTAAATAAAATAGAATGGAAGTGAGAGAAAATAGGAAAGGAAGAAGAAAGAAATAAGAAAAGATAAGAAGAATAAGGATTCAGAGAAGAAAAGAGAAGAAAATTGGCACTAATCTGGATAGGTTGTGCGACGCTGGCGATGCGATCGCGTGGGTGACGCGGACGCATGGGCACGCGATCGCGTGACTCGATTTGTGCTAGTGGCGCGAGTGCAGCCTCGCGGTTGCACAACTCTCTGTTCAAAACTTAGTATTGCCAAAATCCAGGGTGACGCGGTCGCGTGGGTGACGCGATCGCGTGAATGGCCTTATCTCCAATATGACGCGGACGCGTGAGGCACGCGTTCGCGTGGGAGGGCTTGGGCTTCTAGCACGAGTCCAGCCCAACTCCAGCTCAACTTTCTGCCATACACCCTTTTTACGCCGATTTCAGGTCACGCGGCCGCGTGGGTGACGCGGTCGCGTGAGAGGCCATTATTCCCATATGACGTGGTCGCGTTAGCGACGCGGTCGCGTGGGGTGATTTATGCCATTGGCACGCCTCCAGCGCTGCTCCTGTGAAACTCTCTGTTCATATTAATATTGTCTCCCATCTCCTTGCGACGCGGACGCGTCGCTGATGCGGTCGCGTCGCGTGCTCACTTTTTTTTTTTAATCTGAAAAGATGCAGAATGCAGTGTTAATATGAATGTGATGAAAAACTCCAGGTTCAATAAAATAAAACTTGAAAACAAATAAAACTAAATAAAAATAAAAAATGAACGATCATACCATGGTGGGTTGTCTCCCACCTAGCACTTTTAGTTAAAGTCCTTAAGTTGGACATTTGATGAGCTTCCTGTTATGGTGGCTTATGCTTGAACTCATTCAGGAATCTCCACCAATGTTTGTGATTCCAGTAACCTCCGGAGTCCCAAACTAAGCATGTAAAGCCCTTAAGAAGCTTCAAACAGATTCTTAGGCTCCCGGGGTAACAAGTGTCAGAGCAGATTCCAGGATCCCAAATCTTGCTTTTACACCCGTTTTTGTCTCGATCTGCATTTTTCCAGCCGGGTTAAAGGTGATCTGAATTCTCACTACAGCGACCAAACAGCTTCCTAGAAAATTCACGGTAACTCCAACGGTACTCGATGAC
This sequence comes from Arachis ipaensis, assembly GCF_059453495.1. NCBI lineage: Eukaryota > Viridiplantae > Streptophyta > Magnoliopsida > Fabales > Fabaceae > Arachis > Arachis ipaensis. Next base: position 53,685,804 of record NC_142436.1, read on the forward strand.
TTTCTTGTAGTGATCGACTGATTGAGGCATAAAGCCCAAAAAGAAAGAAAACCAGACAGACAATATCCTAGAGAAAGCAGTTCCAATGAAGTCTGCATGAAAACTTAATACACGAGAGAATAGAGAAGAAGAAATAACATCCCAACTGAAGCTCATGTCCTTGCCATGCTAATCTATCTGCACAAGCATTTGCTTTTCGGAACTCGTAAACGTTGTTCCAATTGCTTAGCCTACTGCAACGATCTTTAATAGGCAAAACTAATGCTCTTGTAGAGTGCAACTTGATTGTTTCTTGAAGGCAGAAACTTATTGCTAGTTTAGAATCCACCTCAAATATTTATGTATCCAAAGTTTAGAGTTAAGTCCAACCCTAACAGAATACCCCAGAGCTCTGCTAAAGTCACTGTACAGCTGCCTAAATTTGCACTATAACAAGTCAAAAACTTGCCTTCATGGTCTCTTAAGATAACTCCGCAAGCCGTCTGACTGTCCTTTGTAACAGAGCCATCACAATTGAGCTTAATACAGGGAGGTTTAGGGGGATCCAACGGATTTATTTTTTAGCAAAGCATCCAACCTTTTTCCTTGTTCAAGATATCTCCTCATGCACTGAGTTATACTCTTTAGCTAAGTGCACAACCAAATCATGAATCTTAGATTCATCTACTGCATTGTCCCTCTAAAACATATGCTTGTTGCGACGATACCAAAGAGAGCATAGGGTGCACATAACAACAAAGGCCAAGGAACGCCTTGGTAATGGAATTGAAATGATAAATTCTTTAACAACCAGGGAAAGAATAGTTGACTAAAAAATATATCGGAACTTAATGAAGTATCAATGCTCGTCCACGTATTCTTTGCGATTCTGCAGTTGCGAAGGACGTGGAACAAAAACTCTGAAGAAGAATCACAAATCGGTTAAGTATCCTCTTGGGTCATGTACCTTCGAGTTCGAACCTCATTTGTCAAAAAGAATTTATTAGCAACTAGCCAAAGAAAGGTGCGCATCCTTTGAGGACTTCAACTTTTCAAATTCTCAAAAATAAATCAGTCCTAGAATCCTCGGGGGAGTTCAAGTAGATAGAGCATGCTGACTTAATGCTAAATTTACCGTTGGAATTAAGAAGCCACGCTACCTAATCATCTCCCAAATTTGCTTATGGAGTCTTCATGGATGAGAAAACAGGGACCTAGTCCTCTCCTGAAACCTCTTCAATTTTACCAAAATTTTATTTGCCATTTGTCGCATATTCACTGACCATGTCGTTCAGCATATCCTCCAACATATTTAGTTGAGTGAAGACTTCAAGTTTATTCACGCCCGGGATCCAATGATCTTTTCAAAATTGAGCGCTATCACTATCACCGATTTGTCATACCGAATTCCTTTCAAATCTAGGTTACATTTGAGCGATATCTTTCCAAGCATTTGAGCTAGATTGAAATTTCTTGACAATGGACATGGTATTCTCCCCATATTTATATTTTTTTCGGATTACCTTGACCCAAAGAGCATTTTTGTTTTGCACCAAGTTCTATGCTAATTTCATGAGATTATTATTGTTTACTACTTTGTCTGGTATAAAACCCAAGCCATCAACTTTCTTTGGCAAACACAGTTTCTCCCAACTAACTAAATGGACCTTCTTATCAGTACTGTTTCTTCTCCACATGAAGTTTCTGCAAACTTGGTCAATCTTATCACACACACTTAGTGGCAGTCTCATTGTTTGTATGAGATAGAAAGGAATAGTTGTTAATGCTGATTAGGTCAAAGTGACCTTGCCTGCAAGAGAGAGATTTTGTGCCTTCTAAGTGCTAAGTCGAGATGTCATTCAATTAAGGATGAACTGAAAATCTTCTTTTTTTGTACGTTCATGAAGCAAGGAAATTTTCAAGTATTTACCCAAATTGGACATCAGTCTCATCTCCAAAACTTTACTCAATTTTAGATTCTTTGTCAAACATACATTGTCAAAGAAGAAGATACTTAATTTCTCATAATTTACTTTTTGACCTAAACTACTCTGGCAGAATAAATCCAAAATGTCCCTCACTACAACTTGATCCAGAGACACTTTACCAAATAATAATATATTATCTACAAAACAAAAGTGGATAGTTTTGGATCACCTCTATTGAGGACAATTGATTCCCAAAATTTATACTTTACTACCATCGAGATGATCTAAGATAATCTCTTCACACATAATACAAATAGATAGGGAGACATGAGACTCCCTGTCTGATACCTCTGGTTGGAAGGAAAGAACTAGATGGGGCACCATTTTATAGGACTTTTATTTCTGCTGACGTGTAGTATTGTACAATCAAATTAATCAATCTCTCTGGTAGACCAATTTTAATGAGAATATCTTAAATAAATTGTCAGTTTAATCTATCATATATATATATATATATACCTTCTTTAAATCGATCTTGATCGCCATATATCCAACTTGTCCTTTCTTTGTTCTCAGTGTGTGAATAATTTTTTGAACAATTAGAATATTATTCGCGCTCTGCTTTTACAGAACAAAATTGCACTTTTAAAGAATTGTGATCACCTCCTTTAACACATAACAAATCCAAATACATGAACAAGGAAAAATTAAAATAACACATAAACTCTATATTAATAATTTAGAATATAATATCTTTGAAATAAAAAAAGTTGGATATGAAATTATTATTTTTAAAAGTTTAAGCTGAAAATTTTTTTTGAGGTCAATAAAATTAGATTTTAGACTTTTAAGTTCTAAAAATTTTGATACGATGTCATAGAATTATTTCTCCCAAAAACTTAAACTATAAAAAAGAATCGCATAAATAATTATATTTCTAAAAAAAATTAAACAAAGTAGCTCGAATGTGAAGAATTATTCGTACCAATTGCACAATTAATTAAGGAGATAAGAATGGTGCCAGCAAAAAGAAAGCTATAGTTAGTGCATCTACTAGTGTTAAATTAGGAGTAGTCTTGTGAGTTGTGAGTTGTGACTATCTACTACTAATTAAGATCTGAGTTGTAGCATATAGTGTGAGTACAACGTTCAGTGATGTGTTAATTAATAGTGAGTATTGAGTAATAATGTCACTCAAAATTGGGCACAGAAGTGAAGTGAACCCTCTCTGATCTCTCTTTTAATTACTAGTGTCCATAATTCTCTCCTGGAAAGAACGCAGCTCGAGTTCCTTAATTAATTAACGTCATTCATTCACCTTTCACTCTTAAATTAAAATATAATCAATCACAATCTTGTCAATATATGATAGGTTACGTTGACATAGCTCCCTAATTAGTCAAGGTCAACCGGTCAACCATACCCAACAATAAAAGTGAAAATTGCGTTTCAGGGTTATGGCAATGCAAAATGTGCTATGCATATATCACTGTCTATCACTATGCTTCTATATATTAGGATGTCATGTGATGGTGAGAGTTTTAACCTTTGTCTTCATACTAGAGTCAACCAATATTATTATGCAATGATGATTTTTCAAAAAACTTTATCATCAAGTGGTAGTTTAATTTGCTGATGGTTAATTATATACTTCGACGGTCCAATGCATCTGTATGCACAAATATTAATATGTATACAGGTGTACACGGAGATATTAATTTAAAATTTTTTTAATAAACGACAAATAAATTTTTAATTTTTTATCTCAAAAATAATATATTATTAATTAATTAAAAATATAAAAATATTTTTCTCTTTTTAAAACGCAAAATATCTAAGTTTTTTGGAAAGACTAATTTGTTCTTATATAAATGTATCGTTTTTAATTTTAGAAAGTCAAAATTTTTTTTTTTGTTTTCAATTAATCAAAGATTTATGTATTTTCGAATTAAAAAATTAAGGATTTATTTATTTATTTTTTTATCTCTAATTTTTTTTAGATTAATTATAATAATTTTTAAATTTTATTAATCTTAAAGTACAAAGTAACTTTTTAATTGTTTTTAAAATCTTCTTTAATTGTAAAGAACATTTTGTATAACTTTTTATTAATAATTAATAGTACATATTATTTATAGACTCAATTTTAGCATATCAACAAAGAATTAAATTGCACACGGCGATGCATAATTGTATTTATATATGTTCAAGCATATTATAAAAAGTTAATTTTTAATTAAAATACAGTTGAATACATATGATACACATGTCAAAAGACTGCTAGACTTTCACACTTCACTTATAATGTCTTAGACGATATGAGTGCCTATATTTTGAATAAAACATGTTATTTGTGATTTTGTATTTTAATAAATTCTGATATCGATATAAAAAGAGTTTCATCATCTAATTTATTGAAAAGTTTAATTAGGAAACCGATTTTTTTAGCCAACATTAATTACTATTTTTAATTCTGAATTTTAAATTTTAAATCTTAAATATTAAATTTTATACTATAAATAAATTCTATATGCTTTTCTAATCCTAAATCTTAAATTTTTCTAAAAAATAAAAGTTAAAAATAAAAATAATTTTATAATAAAAAAATTAATTAATTAATATTGACTATTTAAAAATTAATTTCTTATATTTTTTCTTTAAACAATGGTAAAAGATCGTGTTGATTTGATCTTTGGAGGAAATAAACATATATATGTGATATTGCGATGTGCACTTGTTTAAGGCTTCACCAAGTTCTTTTATTCCTATAAAGGATATTTTATTTTGTTTTTTTATAACTCTTTTAGGTGTAATAGATTTCTGAAAATTATCTATCCAATTTTCATTAATAGTTTATTCTGTTAGATATTAATGTAAAAGGTTAAATAACGACATAACACACTTGTTACCTTAAAATTTAAGTTATCACATTTTCAAAATTTGATAGGGTTAAAACCAAAAAATAAAGTAATTATACAGAAATTAAGACGCAATATGTTATGTTAATGTAAATGCAATAAAAGTGTAAACATATGTACGAATATGGAAAAGGCAGTGTCTGTAAAAAGCCTGGTAGGAGCTGTTTGTTGCTGTTTGTGGGGATATGAGGATCTTTCAAATCTCAATCTCTCTCTCTCATTCATGAGGCAAGGTTTTGTGTTGAGTTTGGGATTAGATTTAGACACTAGACTTGTGTAGAAACCGATAAAGTGGAAATAAATTCAATGTGCTGTGCTTTCTCTCATGCATTTTTCTTTTCTCTCTTTAATGTTTTTATGAAGAGGCTCTACAATTGGTGGCCTGTGGTGTCTGTTCTTACCTGAGACTCAAGTACATTACAGTTTAAAGCAAGGACAGTGGTGATAGCACGCTTTTTCATATTACACCCACTAAAACAGGGTTTCTCAGTTTCTATCTCATTAACTATTTTCTATCTTCATTTTCATTTTTACACCCAAATATATATTCACATTTCCTATTAATATATATATTTTTCATAGATTTAACAATTTTTTTAGGTCTACCTATTTACATAAAATTTGCTGAGATCCATAAATGATAAATGCAGGAAACTAGAGAGAACTATTTTCATGATGAGTATAGTTAAAAAAAAATGCATATGTTAGACTTAATTTTTACCTATATAAACCTCTCAAACCCACCATACAATGAAAGAAAAGGAATTTTGAAATATTACTTGAATATATATGCAAGAGATGATCAATTTAGTTATTTAAATTTTAAAAGTAAAAAATTATTTTAAATATGTCCTTATCACTAATTTAAAATTGACGATAAAAAATGGGATGAACTCTAAAATTTAACTTAAATAATGAGTTAAGTTTATGTTTGTAAAATATTTGCTCGCATAAACTTGAGTCTATTAGATCTACCATAAGATTTTTCTAGGTCTTTTGCTTAAATTTTTTAAAGTTAAACTTCCCACAAATTTTTATTTTTATAAATATTAAAATACAGAATATTTTCAAATAGTTAATTCTATAAGAAAAAGAAAACAACAAAAAGATATGTATGAGTAATAATTCATATATCTCTATCTAATTATTTAAACTTTTGAAACAAATAATTTTATTATATGGTATAATAAAAACTTTCATAACAAAAAATTTAGAATTTGATCATTGATGCTTTCTCTCTTAACTTGAAGCATGTTTATAAAGCCTTGAGAACACTAAAAAAATCAATTTTGAGACTATCATTTTTGTTCATTTCTTTTTTTATATTTAACAATTTTATTTTCATTGTCTATTTATATTTTTTCTTCTCAAAATTAATTCTGGATCCAAGAACAAGTGAAAAGAAAATTATTATTTCTAGATTTTCATTTTGTCGTCATCATTTATTTGATTAAACTATATTAAACACGAATCATTTTATCTGATCAGCATCAATCATAATCGAATCAATTCTGATGACAAACAAATTAGTTTCATGCAAAGTCTAATTCTACAAACAAATACATAATAACTACATAAGCAAACACAGTCATCGGTTACATCAACCATCATTTTGTTTTTTCAACCTGTATTTTTTGTCACTTTGGTCAACCATCAACTAGCTATTTGTGTAGATGACTATGCAGAGTAGAGTACACCTCGGTCTCTATAATGTTGTTGTTTCATGTATATATATTCTGATATTTTCCTTGTTTTTCAAACATTTTGGTCATGGATATTTTCCTGCGTAATATGTGTTTTGAGTATTGACATCTTATAACTTTTCTTTTTCGGTCAGAGATATCTTACAAGTTACCATGGCATTTTTTTTCCTGACTATCATATTCATAATCAAGTTGGGTTATTACTTATAAAAAAAAAAGTATAAATCAATCACTGATTTTTTTGTTCATAAACATTTACATTTTTAAAAATTTTAAAATATATTTAAATTCTTGATTTTTTTAAAATCTGGATATATCCATCCTATATCTAATTTGTTTCATTTTAAAAATTCTTCCACATGTCCATTCGTATCAAGGTCAGTATAACGTGAGTCACGTTTGATTTTTCTATTGGATCAGACAGACCCAAGTGAATATAAAGGATCAATATGTCCAAATTTTAAAAATGTCATAAATTTAAATATATTTTTAAATAAATGTTAAAGACTTATTTGTCTTTTTTTTTTGTTTCTTATATTTCTTTTTTTTAAATCGGTGGATTAGTAATTTCTTTCTGGAATTAATTTTTGGTGTTGGTTTTGGTCCTTTGCCTTGCTTTGAACCGAGGCCATTTGGGATAGAACATGAGGCCCAAGGAAACATACGGTCTCTGTGTAGCTATTAGGCCTAATATTTGGACCCATTTCTCAGTCCATTACAACTTCGGCAATTTCCGAGAGAGGATTTTCTCAATCCAAAGGAAACGGATGAAGAGGCCTTAAAGAAGAAAGCAGCTTTTGGAAAGTTAAACAATTATTACCAAAGTCCATTAACTAATGTGACTCAAAATTTGTCATCATACTTCGCAGAATTAAATCGGTTATTGAACCGATCAGAAAAATCAACTACTAAGTTATTAATTTAACTGTTGTATTATTAGTTGAATCAATTAGTCGATTATAAGTAAATAATGATATAAAATTATATTTTATTCTTTTTATAAAAAGTATTTTTTAATTTTATTTTTGTAAGAATTAATTATTATTTTTAAATTTTAATATTTCATTATGTAATTTATGTCTATTATATATATCTATAACAATATATAATGACAATATCAGAAGTTTTGGTATCCAAATTTAAATTCCAATATTACTTTTAATGAGAGAGATTTATTATTAAAAAAATTTTTTCTCGTATAACCGTCAGTTACTTTAAATAAAAAAATTTCCACCCATTTTAAATAGCAACTTCATTAAAAGTGTTATTGGATGTAAATCACTGTTATAAATTTTTAAAAAATAAAAGTAAAATAGTTTAAATAGAGTAATTTTTTAAATAAATGTACAAAGAATATATTTTTTTAAATTATTATATTATACTATTTTAATGTACTCTTAGTACTTACACAATATAGAATGATAATTGGTATCCAAATTTAAGTTCTAATATTACTCATAAAGAGAGGTTTATTATTAAAAAAAATTCTTCCGTCGGTTACGTTAAATAAAAAAATTTCTACCCATTTTTTCACAGTAACCTCATTAAGATTTTTCTACTGGATGTAAATTATTGTTGCAGATTTTTTTATTTGGATATTGTTCTGATTATTAACTGAACGTTGATTTTGGGCTTGAACGTGAGGTCCAAGCTCTTTATTAGGCAGCGTCTGACTTGTCGTTTGAGTTCCTCGTGAGGAGGTTGGGGTGGTACCTGTAAGAGACTCCGATGCTTAAATTAGTAAGGATTTTATGCAGGTTTTTAGTAGATTGGAACGTAAATTTTACCAAAGGGGTGTTAGTGTATTTATAGTGGAGTCGATAACCACCTTTGTTGGAGTAGTTCCATCTTTTCTGATGGATAACCGTTACCTTTATCTTGGGAGTTTGTTGGGATCTATCTTTTAATGAAGATAGGGATTGCAGGCGAGATTTAGGGAGGCGGTTACTTGCTTTTTGGGCAGGTAGAGCTGGGTTCCTTTGTCGGTGTCCGACCTCTTTAAGGAGGTCGGGTACGTTGGTGGAAGTCACCTTTCTTGGTGGGCCTTTTTGTTTATTGGGTCTGGCTTTTCTTATTGGGTCAGGGTATGAACAGTGCCCCTGCTTAAGTCCTGAGCGGCTGAGCCTTCTGTAGGTCGGGCTCATGCATTTCGTGGCTTCTACTTAGACGTTGGGTATCCCTTTCTGGAGGTCAGGTACTCAATGTGTTTGAAAATTTGAATGTTGCCTCTCTTTAAATGAGGGGCTAAGTTGGTGCGATGGTTTCCTTAAATTGTGCGCATGTATTAAAGAGGAGTTTTTATGCCAGTTACTCCTTGTCTCTTATAAAAGCACTGTGACCTTTCTTCTTCTCCTTTTTCCCATTTCAGAAAGCCTTTTTCATTTTCTATCACTGTGAAAAAGAAAAAGCTCTTTTCTTCGTTCGTTTTGCGACTTCATTTCTCAAGCTTTTCTGAATCTCGTCTTTCATGGGAGAATTCTTTGGAGAGGATCGTCCGTGTTTTGCCGTTTGTTGTGCCCCTCTCTATTTCGAATCTTCCTTAATGTTTGTATCTTTCTTGAGATTGTTCTGAGTGATTTTCTGGAAAATGTGCTTTGTTTGTTGGTTCTTGGAGTTGTTTTAACTGTTGTTGCATCTCTTTTTCTTGAGAAGTTTTTTGGTTTTTTCCACCGGTTGAGGTGGGTGTAGAACGCTTGGATGTGTGTGTTCGCCATTTTGTAGATCTGCGGTTGCTTTGAGGTTACTTTGTTGTTTAAAGACTTCCTTTATTTTGGAAATTTTTGGATTTTCTGAACTTGTGGAATTATAGCCGTAGTCATTTTGCTATTTGCTTGTATTCATATTTCCCCAATAGTGTCACTTCTGTGTGGCGGTGTTGTTTCTATTGCATCGGAGAGACACCATTTTTGCCGTGCTTTGTAAATTTTTTTTTTGAAAAATGGCTTTCTTTAGTTTGGCTTTGTTTTGACCGATGTCTTTTATAAAACGTCTAAGTTGATGAAGTAACGATCTCTTTATTTTGCCTCTGTAGCTTTTATATCACGTGATGTAGTTCTAAGTACGTCGACTAAGGTTCCTCCAAGCCTTTTGAATTGGGTAGATACCTCTGTCCTTTCTTGCGTCCCTATAGTTGATAGGGAGTATTGCGACACCTTCCATAGGCATCATAAGATTTGTGAGAATAGAGAGGACGAGAGGAACTATGAGTTAGTAGTACCCGATCCCAAGGAGAGGGTTTGTTTTCCTCCCTTAAATAAATCGGACCGACCCTTTTTCTACGCCTATGATTGCTTTTTCTCCAATATGGGCGTTTCACTCCTTTTTACCGATTTTGAAATAAATATTCTTTGGGCTTGCAATGTTACCCCTTCCCAGCTTCACTCGAACTCTTGGGCCTTCTTGAAAATTTTTTAGCTTTTATGTTAGGAGCTGAGAGTCCGACCTTCTACAAAGGTCTTCTTTCATTAATTTGTTTTGACTAAACCTGGAGCTTCCTTGCTTTCCTTCTATGCTGTCCAGGCCAAGAAAATTTTTTCCATTTTTATGAGTCTTTTTGGTGCGGAATTCAAGGTCTACAAACCAATTGGCAAGTACACTGGGTCGTACCAAGTAATACCTCAGGTGAGTGAGGGTTGATCCCACGAGGATTGATGGACTGAACAATAATGGTCGGATGATTTCTTAGTCAGACAAGCAGAATATGATGTTTTGAGGGTTGTAAATCGCATTAAACAGTAATTCCGAGAGTAGAGAACGCAAACAGTGAGAATTGAGTGAAAAATATGTGAGAAAGCAGTTAAGGTATCAGAGATGTTTGATGCACATAAACTAGTTATGCTACGATTTAGGAAATTGCACGATCGGCAAAATTCCTTCCGGCAAGTGTACCGGTTATCGTCAAGTAAAAACTCACAATAGAGTGAGGTCGAATCCCACAAGGATTGGTTGAGTGAGCAATTCGGATTAGAAGTGTGTTCTAGTTGAGCGAAATCAAGATTGAGATGAGAATTGCGGAATGTAAAATTGGCGGGAAAAGTAAATGACAAGAAATTGAAATGGCGGAATCTTAAATTGCAAGGAATTAAAGAGCAGAAACTAAATTGCTGAAATTAAAAGGGAATGGGGGTGTTGCATGAATTGAGTTGCAGAATGTAAAGAGAAAGTGGAAATCAGAAATGGGGAATTCATTGGGTTATAGGAGATATTGAGATCTCCGAATCAAAACATGTTTATCTCTTCCTCAACCAATGCGTTCATTGAATTTTGCTTGGCAATCTTATATGATTGGATCCCAATCCCTTGGCTCACCAATTCTCTCTAAAAACAAACAAATTCCCAATCCCTTGGTTTAAATGTTCATAAGAAGAGATGATGCTTGATCACTGATTATACCACACAATTTCATGAACCACAATTTGGTAGGATTACATGTCACAATATCCATCCAAACCCCAATCCAATTCACTGTGAGAAAGCTTCTCTAGCATGAATCCTCCATTCCTTTCCCAAGGCTCCGAAGGATTCCAAGTATGGGTAGTTTCTTTCCCAAGACAACTACTCAATGGAATTAGATCGAGAAGCTTTCTAACAAAATTCAAGAGAAAAGATTGAAGAAGAAGATAAACTATTATTGATTCATTGAATTACAATAGAGCTCCCTAACCCAATGAAAGGGGGTTTAGTGAATCATAGCTCTGAATTCAATTACAAAGAAAAGGAAAACTAGCTAAAAGTGAAAAGTAAAAGTCCTCTCTAACTTAACTCATATCCTATTTATACACTTTCTATATTGAGCTTCAGTTGTGCTTCTTGGGTTTTGAGGCCTCTCCTTGCTTTCCTTTTGCCTTGGGTTTATGATCCATAATCTTGATGAGGTTGTTGATCCAAATCCTGTAACATTTATTGAGCCAACTTAGTGATAATCAAATAATGACACATGACTCAATAAATTGAGATTTCAAACTCATCAATCCTTCAGGCCCAATCCCATAAACCATGATATTCAATTGGGTTTCATACCAAAGTAAGTTTAAGTTAATATTTGTGCTCAAAGACTAACTTAAATCACAATATTTTTGGCCCAGAAACCTTTTCCAAGAGTGGCGTTTAAGTTGTAGTTTAAGCTTAAACTGCAGCTTAAACGCCAGACACTTCCAGTGAGGCCTTTTGTAGAAGCACGTTTAAGCTTCAGTTTAAGGTTAAACTGAAGCTTAAACGTGGAAATGGAAGAAGGTAGCCCTGGAGAGTCATGTAGTCGAACACGTTTAAGCTTCAGTTTAAGGTTAAACTGAAGCTTAAACGTGGAAATAGGAAGGGCAGCCCTAGAGGTCGAACACGTTTAACCTCCAGTTTGAGGTCAAACTGGCGGTTAAACGTGGAAAAGGGTGGAGGCATACTGGAGGTCGAACACGTTTAACCTCCAGTTTGAGGTCAAACTGGAGGTTAAACGTGGAAGCTTAGAATGGTAGCCCTGGAGGTGTCGAACACGTTTAACCTCCAGTTTGAGGTCAAACTGGAGGTTAAACGTGGAAATGGAGAGAGCAACCCTGGAGGAGAAAAGCTGTCGAACACGTTTAAGCTCCAGTTTGAGGTCAAACTGGAGCTTAAACGTGGAATGGCTCCCTGGTACTCTTCCTGGTTCTGGCGTTTAACCTCCAGTTTGAGGTCAAACTGGAGGTTAAACGTGGAACTCCTCCCTGAGTGGCATTATCATTCTGGCGTTTAACCTCCAGTTTGAGGTCAAACTGGAGGTTAAACTTCAATTCCAGCATTTCTTATCCTTCATGATTTTGACGTTTAAGCTCCAGTTTAGGCTTAAACTGGAACTTAAACTCCACATGTGATATTCAAGCTTCCTTCATTGATTTTGTTGCTTCCTTGCTTAGCCTCTTCTTCCCTGAAATCATTCAAACAATTGCATCAAAGTCTTGCAAAATTTCATGAGAAATCTTCCATTCATAGCATTTAAGTATTATAACTAAAACTCATGGAATATGCATCAAAATCATGTTGTTTGGATGGTTCATTGCTTTGTTCTTCATTTAACCATTTTTGGTTACTTTAAGCTCAAGAAAATGCATAAAACAACTAAAACTAACAGAAAAATGCTAGTGAAACTAGCCTATGATGCCTTGGCATCAATGTTTATTCTTCCAGATTAAGTTTTCTTACCAACTAATTTAATCATGCAATATTCATTTCATGGCAAACTATCAAGACTAAACCCTAATGTCTTAGTGATTTAGTCTCATCTAACCTAGTTAACCGCCAATGTCTTGGTCACTTAATTTTGATTAGAGGGTTAAGTTCAATTCTAGTTTATAGTCACAAAAATCCCGTTAAGTCCAAGTAATTAGAAATTTAGGAGGAATTTACTTTCAAGCTGTTGTTCAAGTGAGATAACTCTTCCAAGAATCACAAGAACGCATATAGAATAAGGGTTATTCTTTCGATCTACCCAGATTCATAAGATGAAGAACGAAAGTAATCCTTGAAACTGAATCAATACATTAATTAAAATAGAAAGTAATAGTCCTAATTCGTAGAAATAAACAGAGCTCTTAACCTTAACCGAGGAGGTTTAGTGGCTCATGCTTCAGAGAGAAAACTAGGGTTTAAAAAAATGTGAAAGTTCGAAAGTGAGAAGATCCCTCCAAAGGGTAAATCTTTTTCCTTTTATATCTAACCTAATTTAATTTCAAACTAAAATAAAATAATAAATTCTAAACCTAAAAGATATTGTTTGTAATTAAAAATAACTTAAATAAAATAAAAATAGAATAATTAAAAGCTAAATCCAACTAAAGATGTTCCTTTAATGAGATGTGAGTTAGGATTGCTGGCGCTAAATGCCAAGTGCAGAGTTTAGTGCCCTAATGGGCAGGAAGCCCCCCTTTCATTTTGAGTTGCTGGTGCTAAACACCAGTTGGGCGTTTAGCACCCTAGTGGATAGCTTTAATTCTTCTCTTTCTTGCATAAAACTCTGCCAAACTGATCCGAACTTCACCTGAAATAATTAAAACACCAAAACAACTCAAAGTAGCATCCAAAGGGGTTTAAAACACTAGAATTAAATTAAAACTCAACAAACTTAAAATAAACAGAAAATAAGGTAAAGATACTCACGCATCACTTTTCACGATTTTAAGAGTTACTTCTTTAAAATCTGAGCCGTAGAGGGTGCCCAACCTTTCTCTTTGGATGAAAATGATGAGCCATCCTTCCCTTTATACTGGCAAGAGGAATCCATGATAGCTAGGTATAGTGCAGATAAACTAGATGAGATTGAGAAGGATTTGGTGGACGTGTTACAAAAGTGCTGGGGTTGGGCTCCTCACTTGGACACAAAAAGGTTTCTAGGAGACCCGGATCAACTTTAGTCTGAGCTAGGTAGCCTCTCGACTTCTAGCTTCTATAACTTCGTAGTTATATTTTATTTTTCTTAATGATCTTTTTATTCTTGCTTTACCATGGCCTCTAAGTATGGTGCAATGAAACATCTTCGACAGACCAGAAAAACCGTGGTGGCCCGCAGTCTTCAAGGTGATATAGAAGCCGGGGGTACTTTGTCTCAATCTTCTCCGAAAAAGTCGAATTCTGACCTTGTAACCTGGAGGAAGGTAATTCCAACCTCAGCTAGTCGGTTGATCCCTACTGACCTTTCTCAAGGTGATTCTGGTGTTCCTCCTTCCCCTTCGACGTTTGAGCCGCCTCCTAAGAAACAAAAAACTGCTGGGGAGGTGAGTATCAATGACAAGGACTTTGACGAATTTTCTTGGTGTGAAAAAAATATGTTGCCCTATAGCCAGATAACTATGGACGATGTGGCTATACAGAATCACCTCCACCATATGACCCGTAATTATATCCATATGGCAGGGGTGAGCACTACTCTGGCTAAGGAGCTAAAGAAGACTCCTGTCGAGCCACTCAAGCCTTTCTTGATTCCGCCCGATCTGAGGTAGAGAGGGTGAATGGCTTGAAGGCGGAATTGGAGGAGGAAAATGCCAAGTTAAAGTCTGATTTGGAAAAAGCTCGTTCTCGAGCAGTGAAGGCTGAAGCCATAGCATTGATGGACGAGGGAGTAAAGAAGAGGGCCGAGGAGTGCTATACTCGGACTTGTCCAGAGCTGATTGACCTCCGGGAGGATTTGAAGGATGCCCGGGAGGAACATGCTGCTGACGTCGGGTTTTCTACCAGTAAAGAAATTCATAGAAACGGTTGCGTTGTAGATATAGTTTCTAAACCGGCAAAAATCCCTTCATACAAACGTGTTGGGTGTCACAAGTAACAAAACCCTTTAAAAATTGTTAACCGAGTATTCGAACCTCGGGTCGTCTTCTCAAGGAACTGTGAGGAAGTATGTTCTTATTATTGGTTATAAGGGTTGTAATCGGGGTTTAGAAGGTGAGAAGCAAGCAATTTAATTGACGAGTGAATTAAATGGCAATTAAAGATAAATAATAACTGTAAAGCAACTTTTAGAAAGGTAGAGAAATTAGAGGTCCAACATAGTTATCTCTCTCAACAATAATGAAAGTTGAATCTAAACTCCACTTGGTCAACCTTTACCAGAGCAAAGGAAAGTCAAGGGACTAATTAAGTTGACCTTTGAATCCTAATTATTTCCTAAGAGAAGGTTGGGATTATTTAAGTTCAGCTCAATTAGCAAGATAACGATTATCAATTATGTTGAGTTTAATAACTGTTGAGTTACTAAATTCTTAACCAGAACTAAAAGGAAAGAAAAAGTAAAATTGCTGGAATAATAATAAAAATATCCTTAGATGGAAAGCAATGATAACTTAAGTCAAAGAGAACAATCATGAACTGAAAATACCTCAAATATCATTAATTCAAATAACTGTCTGTAACACGGAAGAATTCTTAGATCAAATTATAATAATCAATTCAAATGTTGGAATAAATAAATAGAAGTAAAAACTAAAAGAACATTAAACATGGATCTAGAGTTACTCTCAAAACAAGAAGAAATCCTAAATCCTAAAAGAGAGAGAGAGAAGATCTCCCTCTCAACTAAATCTAAATCATTGAAAGATGAAAATATGCGAGCTCCCTTTGAATGGAAGCATTCCCACACTTTATAACCTCTGGTCTATGCTGTCTGTACTTGGATTTGGGCCAAAAAGGGCTTCAGAATTCGCTGGGGGCGTATTCTGTAATTTCTGATGCATGGCCTCTGTCACGCGTCCGCGTGGATCATGCGGTCGCGTCATTTGGAGCTTTTCCTTTCCACGCGGTCGCGTCAGTCATGCGACCGCATCATGTGCGCTCTACTCAAGGCGCGCGGTCGCGTCAGTCATGCGGCCGCGTCGCTGTTGATTCGTGCTTGGCACGCGATCGCGTCATCCATGCGATCGCGTGAACACCAGTTTCTTTTAAGCTCCGTTTTGCTTCCTCCTTCCATTCTAGCATGTTTCCTTTTTCATCCTTTAAGTCGTTCTGTCTTAGAAAATCTGAAACTACTCAACACACTAATCACGGCATCGAATGGAAATAAAGGTAATTAAAATAAATAATTTTTAAAGCTTAGGAAACATGTTTTTTCATTATATGACATAATAAGGAAGAGAAAGTAAAACTATGCAATTAATGTGAATAAGTAGGTGAAGAGTTGAATAAATCACTCTAATTAAGCACAAAAGAACTCATGAAATATGCGTTTATCAACCTCCCCACACTTAAACACTAGCATGTCCTCATGCTAAATCCAAGGTAAATAATTAAGGTTAAAGTGATGGAATATTATAAAATGCAACCTATGCTAAATGCATCTACCTAATGAGTCATGCAGTTCTAATTCATCCACTCATATATAAAGCTTACATGTAGCTAAGTTAATTCACATTCTCAAGGAGTTGTGTGTATATATATAGCCAACCCTTAAATAATAAAGTACTTTAGCAAATGAGATGGGAAATAAAACATTATACAAACTTGCAAAACAATTAGTAAATTTTGAGCACGGATATATGTTGATGAGTTATTGAACCCTCACTGGATTTTGTGTTTACTCTCTAGTCACCCAGTGTTTATTGGGTTTATTCACTCTATTTTTCTTTTTATTCTTAATTTCTTACAGCTTTGTTTTTCATCTAACCAATCAACAATTATAGAATATAGTCATACCAAAAAGTCATGAGGTCTTAATTAAGGTTGTAATGTGGTTAAGGTAAAGGTAAGGATTTATGTATAGGGTCAAGTGAGCTAATAAGTGAATCCTTAATTAGACTAAGATCTCACCATACATATTTAGCAAGATAAAACTTCTTTACCTATTTTCCCATAATTTCCCACTTATTGTTACATGCTTATGTTTTACTTTTTATTTTTATTCCATGTGCATTATTTTCATTGGGGAATTTCTTTTTTTTGTATCCCCTTTTATTTGGATGCTGAAAAAGAAAAAAAAAATTTTTTTTTAATGCACATGATAATTGAATCATTTAGATTTTCTCATGAGCATGCTTCCCAAATTTTATTTTATTCCCTTTTACTTTTCTACCTTTTTGTTTCTATTACCCATGTTCCCAAAAGGCTTCCCACATTTTACTCTATTCATAATTTGTCTATCTTAAGCTAACCAAGGATTCACTTGGGATTTTATTTTGTTTTTCTGCTTAAGGCTAGTAATTTGGCTAAATAGAATAAAGGGGTTTTAAAAGGCTCAAGGGGGCTAACAAGGGTGATTTAAAATGTAGGCTAATTTGGGGTAAGTGAGCTAAAATCAAATGATGGCCTCAATCATTCTCTTGGTATGTATCTTATTCTATATTCTATAATTGGACATATAGATTAAAGCAAAGTAAAGAACACCAGAATAAAAAGAAATGTGACACACAGAAATAAAATTATGGTTTGAATGCAACCATACAATTTAAGCTCAAGACTCACAGGCTGTGTGTTCTCTAACTCAAGCATCATATATCATTCATATATTGTATGCAGGTTTAGTTAAAAATTCCCATTATTCTCTTGAAAAAAAATTATTTAGTGTAGCTTTTAAAGTTTTAATGTTCCTCCTTGATGAAATGTTGTCAACTAACATGTAATGCTATATATACAAGGTGTGGGTTATTTTGATTCTGTTAAAGTTCCTAGTTTACTTCCTTTTTATATTTTTCTATTTAAACTATACTATCTTATGCTAAAAAGGGTAAACTATACTAATTAATCCACTAATAAATCAGAATTGCAAACTAAACTAAATAACTAAAATGAACTAAATAACTAAGATATGAACTAAAGATGCAGAATGCAGAAAATAGAGTAAAATACACAAGTAGCAATGTATAAGTACTCAGAAAATAACAATAAAAGAAAAATACAGAAAAATGTCCAAAATAAAAGAAAAAGTATGTAGTGGTTCACCAAAATAAACGCCAGAGATGGCGACCTCCCCACACTTAAAATGAAACATCGTCCTCGATGCTCAATCAAGCCTGGTGTGAAGGAGTGTCATCACTGGTAGGGATGGCAGCTGGGGTCTCTGTGGCGGTGGTGGGCTGGGGGTCTGGCTGCTGTGGAGGTGGGACGGACTGGAGTGGGATCTCCGGATCTGCAGCCTCTATCTGGGGCATAACCTCCTGATGCGGGGCAGCCTGCTCTGTGGCTGCCTGCTGATGAGTCTCCGCCTGGGAATGAGGCTCCTCTTCGTGGTCATCCTCCTCCTCGTGCTCATCCTCTGATGGCTCTGAAGGGGTGTCGGGCTCCGAGGGGATGTCGGCGCTCTGTCTGATCATCAGCTTCAGATGGGAATAGCGTCGCTTGCTGCGGCGCTCTAATCTCTCATACCGGCGCCTGTTACGGCGCTCCATCTGATCAAGCTGGCGGAATAGACGATGCATGAGGCGATAGACTGGCTCAGAGGCGGGTGGAGGTGCAGTGGTGACAGCAGGGGCAGCTGGGGCAGCTGGGGCAGCTGTGGATGAAGAGGGTCCAGCAGACGGAGGGGCTGTCTCATCAGTAGCAGTGACAGGTGGTGGTCTGTAGCCCAAAGCAAGGAAGTTCCTGCTGTGCGGGATGATCTTCCTGCAGTCCGCTGCGGGTGGTCTCTCATCGGCATCCTCCCAAGGCACATCAGCCTGACGGCCTAACCGTGTAACCAGGTAAGGAAAGGGGAGGGTGCCTCGGATGTGGGCCCTGGCCATATAATGCCGGATAAAACGAGGTAGATAAATGTCCTTACCCTCCAGCACACACCAAAGGAGGGTGATCATGGTAGCCGGGATCTCCGTCTTGTGAGTACTCGGCATCACAAAGTTACTCAAGATCTGATGCCAAAGCCGAGCCTCATCGTTCAAGTACACTCTCTTGATCCCTCTAGGCATAGTGGTGTTCTGACCCATTTCCCAAGGAACAGCAGGGTCGAGAGCTATCCTTGCCTTTACAGCATCCCAGTCAAACTGCATCTGGCCCATGACCTCCTCAGCCTGTGCAAAACCATCTGGCTGATCGGACTTGGCTGGGAGTTGGAGAATGGTCTCTATGGCTTCCTCTGTGACCAGAATTTGCTTTCCCCTCAGGTTCACTGCATCAAGGGTAGTAAGGTAGTAGTTGCAATAGAATTCCCTGACCCAAGATGCATTGACCTCTGTCAGTGGTCTCTCTAGGAAGAACCAGCCCCGTTGCTTGATTTGCTCAGTAGTGTACTGCTGGAGGGCCTCTGGAATCTTCAAGGTACATTTCAGGTATATATTTCTGGAGTTTACAAAAGTCGAGTACTTCAGTTCACAGTACCGGTTTGCAAATTTTATAGGATCATTTGCAGGAAGCAGCTGGTTAGCTTTCTCCTGCGGTGTGAAGTTCTTCTCCCGCCATGATGAATCGTGCATCAGAGCAATGATGGACTGGGAGGAATCTCCTCTCTTGCGCTTGCCAGTGGCCTTGCCTTTACCTTTCCTCTGTGTGGCAGACATCCTAAAAAACAGAAAACCAGGAAATGGATAAAACAGGAAAGCAAATAGGCAGTTTAAACAAAGGAAACTCAAAGCGCTAGGAGAGAAATAAAATAAGGAAAATGAGTAATAGAAAGTGAGTAAATGAATGTTAAATGGAAAGAAAAATCAATATGCCATAGTGAGAAAATTTATAGGAAAGTGAAAATAATCAGAAAAGAGATTAAAAGGGTTAGTATGGTTAGGATTTGAAAAAGAAATTAGTAAATTAAAATTAGTGAGTTAGGAAGGTAAGTGGCATAGAAAAATTCCATATAACAAGGAGTCACAGGTAAGCATGGAAGTACTCATAATTGAACAAGCAGTTTATGAACCAGGAAATCAAAAAAATAAGAAGGGCTGCCCTAGCATTCATGTAGTGGTTTGGGTAAAGCAGAGCAAAACAGAATTCAGGAATGCCAAACCAAAACATGAATGAAAACAAAATTAAAAAAAATTGGGCAGCATTCCGGCTAAAATTGGATTGTCTCGGAAAATAAACAGCAATTTAATCAGTTCATATGAATAAAAAAATCAAGCTGCATGTACATAGATATAAAATAAACATAAAAACTCAATGTAAACAGTAGCAACATACAAGAAAGCAGCATATGAATCATGATTATAGCAGCAACAGATTTGCACATAGGATAAAATAGAAGTAAGAACAGTGCAAGTAAACAGACCTAGATCCACTAACCACAGCCTAAGCTACCTAACAACCTAAAAATCCACTACAACATGCAAGTATAACTATCCTAATTATGAACATAAACGGAATAAAAAATACAGAAAAGTGACGAACAGATAAGAAAAAAAATTGGTTGCGTGTTGCGGAACCTGGTAAGCGGAAGGGGTGGAACAGGGAAGAAGGTGGCTGCGGCGGCGTCCGGCGCGGTGGTGGTGCACGGCGACGCGGTGGTGGCGGCGGAGGGAGCAGTGGCGGCGAGGATTTGGGTTGGTGATAGGGGAAGGGAGGGGGGCTTGCGGGTGGGTGGCAGAGGGGTGTGCGGCTGGGGTGCCGGCGGTGGGGGCGGAGGTCGCGGAGGCAGTGGCGGAGAGGGGAGGGGAGAGGAGGAAGGGAGAAGAAGGGAGGGGAGGGGGTTAGGGCGCGGCGTACGGGGTGGTGGCGGCGTTGGGGTGGTGGTGTGGCGGCTGGCCGGCGGTGGCTGGGAAGGAGAAGAGGGTTGGGGGTGAAAAGGGAGGGCTGCGCGACTGATAGGGTTCGCGGGCTGGGGGGGTTATATTTTCGAAACCACGCGGCCGCGTGGGGCACGCGATCGCGTGGCTGGGACGAGAATGGGAGTGACGCGATCGCGTGGAGTGCGCGATCGCATGAGAGGGGGGAAAGAAGGTTGACGCGATCGCGTCGCTGGAATTCGTGCTAAACGCACGACTCCAGTGCCGTTTCTGCGCAACTCTCTGTCTCCTTTTGGGGTGATGTGCAATCCATGCGACGCGATCGCGTCGCTCACACGGTCGCGTGGGATTGATATTGTACATGTGACGCGATCGCATGGGGCATGCGATCGCGTGGGCCAATTTGTGCGAAACGCACAAGGGCCGCACGATTCCAGCCCAACTTTCTGTTCGTTGGATCCTTACGCCGATATATATATCACGCGGCCGCATGGGTCACGCGGTCGCATGGGTGGTGTCTTTCGCGATATGACGCGATCGCATGGGGCATGCGGTCGCGCCATGCAACCACTTTTTTTTTATGCATGAAAAGTGCAGAATGCAATGACTATCATGGATGCTTATGCATGATTCCAGGTTTAATAAATTAAAAAGAAAAAGGGAAAATGAAAGCAATTAACAAGAAATAAATTGAAAAAGAAGCGACCATACCATGGTGGGTTGTCTCCCACCGAGCACTTTTAGTTAAAGTCCTTAAGTTGGACATTGGAAGAGTATCCTGTTATGGTGGCTTGTGTTTAAATTCGTCCAAAAATCTCCACCAGTGCTTGGAATGCCAATAGCCTCCGGGGTCTCAAACTAGGCATGTAAAGCTCCTGCGCAGCTTTAAACAGATATCCAGCCTCCCGGGTTGACGAATGTCAGAACATAATCCATGATCCCAAGCTGTGTTTTTTGATCCGCCTCCGTTTTGATTTGTAAGTTTCCATTCGGGCGGGTTAAAAAGTAGAATCTCACCGTGGTGACCAAACGTCTTCCGTGATCCATGCAATTGAGCACGATACCAATCCGTGTACTTCGAGGTAAAGCGTGGAACTTTATTGAACCGGGTGCACCAGCTCTGAATACGAGCCATTTCCCTCTTACTCTTAAAGCCGCAGAGAGCTCTAAGTTGGCCATCTGTTTCAAGCAAACCATATTCAAGTGAATAAGTAAAATTATAAGTTAAGGATTGTACCCACTTGAAGCTTGTATTGGGTGGTAACGGCCTTGGGATAGGTATTTTTGGTGGTTCTGCAAGTTCCGTTTCCTTGTGCTCTTCTGTGAATTCTTCCACTTCCTTGCAAAGATCTTCAATTATATCTGTATCCTGGTCAAAGTCTTCTATGTCTTCCTTATCACTCGAGTCATAGATTGGAGGTTGAGAGAAATCTACCTCCGCATCATCTTCATATTCACTTGGGGAAGATTCTTCGATCTCAGAGAATTCACTTGCGGACGCAAGTTCATCACTAGGAGCACTAGACTTGTGACTATCATCATCAAGGAAATTTGCTTCTTGGATTATTCCATCTGATTCTTCGCAACCGACTTGCCTTGGAGATTGTACGGTATCCTCCTTAGCATAAACTGTAGCATCTTGGACGGAGTTTTCCTCAATTCTGGATTCCCAAGGAAGTTCAGCATCGCCTAGATCTTCAACCAACTCTTCTTCTTGAACAATGACAGCTTCTTCCACTTGTTCTAGTACGAATTCATTCTCTGTCTTGTCCACTGGAGTCTCTAGTATTTCTTTCATGCTACGCTCTTCATTAGGCTGTCCACATGGAGCTGTGGTTGATCCTTGTATATTTGAGCGCCTAGTGACCCATTGAATTAGCGCTTGCTCCAGTTGTTGAATGGTTGTTTGAAATTTAATCATTGTTTCTTGCAGGCGATCCTTTGCTTCGCGGTTTGCCAGACTTGGACATGATACAAAGGAAAGTGGTGATGATTGGGAATGATTGGATTGGTATTGGGGTAAGGAAGGATCATATGATGGCGAATGGTGAAGAGAAGCTTGTGAGTGTGGTGGTTCGAGGTTATGTTGAAAGGATGGTTCATATGCACGGGGTGGGGCTTGTTGGTAGTTACAAGGTTGTCCACCATGTCTTTCAGCTGGGTGTGCACGGTTGAATGGTCTTTGTCCAGGATATCTCGGAGGGTGTTGCTGCCAAAAGGGTTGATTAGATCCTCTTGGTTCCATCCATCCTTGATTGGTCTGACCTTGATGCACATTCCTGCTGTTACTTCTATTTCCTTTAACAATATTAGAACCAAACTCAAAGCGAGAGTGGTGAGAGTTCATAGTAGCAAATTAAGATAAAAAGGGAAAACAACAATAATTAAACAAGCAAAAGAAAAATATTTACAATAACCAATAATAAGGCACACGTTAGCAGTTCCCCGGCAACGGTGCCATTTTGACGTCGGGTTTTCTACCAGTAAAGAAATTCATAGAAACGATTGCGTTGTAGATATAGTTTCTAAACCGGAAAAAATCCCTTTATACAAACGTGTTGGGTGTCACAAGTAACAAACCCCTTTAAAAATTGTTAACCGAGTATTCGAACCTCGGGTTGTCTTCTCAAGGAACTGCGAGGAAGTATGTTCTTAATTGACGAGTGAATTAAATGGCAATTAAAGATAAATAATAACTGTAAAGCAACTTTTAGAAAGGTAGAGAAATTAGAGGTCCAACATAGTTATCTCTCTCAACAATAATGAAAGTTGAATCTAAACTCCACTTGGTCAACCTTTACCAGAGCAAAGGAAAGTCAAGGGACTAATTAAGTTGACCTTTGAATCCTAATTATTTCCTAAGAGAAGGTTGGGATTATTTAAGTTCAGCTCAATTAGCAAGATAACGATTATCAATTATGTTGAGTTTAATAACTGTTGAGTTACTAAATTCTTAACCAGAACTAAAAGGAAAGAAAAAGTAAAATTGCTGGAATAATAATAAAAATATCCTTAGATGGAAAGCAATGATAACTTAAGTCAAAGAGAACAATCATGAACTGAAAATACCTCAAATATCATTAATTCAAATAACTATCTGTAACACGAAAGAATTCTTAGATCAAATTATAATAATTAATTCAAATGTTGGAATAAATAAATAGAAGTAAAAACTAAAAGAACATTAAACCTGGATCCAGAGTTACTCTCAAAACAAGAAGAAATCCTAAATCCTAAAAGAGAGAGAGAGAAGATCTCCCTCTCAACTAAATCTAAATCATTGAAAGATGAAAATATGCGAGCTCCATTTGAATGGAAGCATTCCCACACTTTATAACCTCTGGTCTATGCTGTCTGTACTTGGATCTGGGCCAAAAAGGGCTTCAGAATTCGCTGGGGGCGTATTCTGTAATTTCTAATGCGTGGCCTCTGTCACGCGGTCGTGTCAGTCATGCGACCGCGTCATGTGCGCTCTACTCAAAGCGCGCGGTCGCGTCAGTCATGCGGCCGCATCGCTGTTGATTCGTGCTTGGCACGCGATCGCGTCATCCATGCGATCGCGTGAACACCAGTTTCTTTTAAGCTCCGTTTTGCTTCCTCCTTCCATTCTAGCATGTTTCCTTTTTCATCCTTTAAGTCGTTCTGCCTTAGAAAATCTGAAACTACTCAACACACTAATCACGGCATCGAATGGAAATAAAGGTAATTAAATAATTAATTTTTAAAGCTTAGGAAACATGTTTTTTCATTATATGACATAATAAGGAAGAGAAAGTAAAACTATGCAATTAATGTGAATAAGTAGGTGAAGAGTTGAATAAATCACTCTAATTAAGCACAAAAGAACTCATGAAATATGGGTTTATCAACCTCCCCACACTTAAACACTAGCATGTCCTCATGCTAAATCCAAGGTAAATAATTAAGGTTAAAGTGATGGAATGTTATGAAATGCAACCTATGCTAAATGCATCTACCTAATGAGTCATGCAATTCTAATTCATTCACTCATATATAAAGCTTACATATAGCTAAGTTAATTCACATTCTCAAGGAGTTGTGTGTATATATATAGCCAACCCTTAAATAATAAAGTACTTTAGCAAATGAGATGGGAAAGAAAACATTGTACAAACTTGCAAAACAATTAGTAAAATTTGAGCACGGATATATGTTGATGAGTTATTGAACCCTCACTGGATTTTGTGTTTACTCTCTAGTCACTCAGTGTTTATTGGGTTTATTCACTCTATTTTTCTTTTTATTCTTAATTTCTTACAGCTTTGTTTTTCATCTAACCAATCAACAATTATAGAATATAGTCATACTAAAAAGTCATGAGGTCTTAATTAAGGTTGTAATGTGGTCAGGGTAAAGGTAAGGATTTATGTATAGGGTTAAGTGAGCTAATAACTGAATCCTTAATTAGACTAAGATCTCACCATACATATTTAGCAAGATAAAACTTCTTTACCTATTTTTCCATAATTTCCCACTTATTGTTACATGCTCATGTTTTACTTTTTATTTTTATTCCATGTGCATTATTTTCATTGGGGAATTTCCTTTTTTTGTATCCCCTTTTATTTGGATGCTGAAAAAGAAAAAAAAAATAATTTTTTTTAATGCACATGATAATTGAATCATTTAGATTTTCTCATGAGCATGCTTCCCAAATTTTATTTTATTCCCTTTTACTTTTCTACCTTTTTGTTTCTATTACCCATGTTCCCAAAAGGCTTCCCACATTTTACTCTATTCATAATTTGTCTATCTTAAGCTAACCAAGGATTCACTTGGGATTTTATTTTGTTTTTCTGCTTAAGGCTAGTAATTTGGCTAAATAGAATAAAGGGGTTTTAAAAGGCTCAAGGGGGCTAACAAGGGTGATGTAAAATGTAGGCTAATTTGGGGTAAGTGAGCTAAAATCAAATGATGGCCTCAATCATTCTCTTGGTATGTATCTTATTCTATATTCTATAATTGGACATATAGATTAAAGCAAAGTAAAGAACACCAAAATAAAAAGAAATGTGACACACAGAAATAAAATTATGGTTTGAATGCAACCATACAATTTAAGCTCAAGACTCACAGGCTGTGTGTTCTCTAACTCAAGCATCATATATCATTCATATATTGTATGCAGGTTTAGTTAAAAATTCCCATTATTCTCTTGAAAAAAAATTATTTAGGGTAGCTTTTAAAGTTTTAATGTTCCTCCTTGATGAAATGTTGTCAACTAACATGTAATGCTATATATACAAGGTGTGGGTTATTTTGATTCTGTTAAAGTTCCTAGTTTACTTCCTTTTTATATTTTTCTATTTAAACTATACTATCTTATGCTAAAAAGGGTAAACTATACTAATTAATCCACTAATAAATCAGAATTGCAAACTAAACTAAATAACTAAAATGAACTAAATAACTAAGATATGAACTAAAGATGCAAAATGCAGAAAATAGAGTAAAATACACAAGTAGCAATGTATAAGTACTCAGAAAATAACAATAAAAGAAAAATACAGAAAAATGTCCAAAATAAAAGAAAAAGTATGTAGTGGTTCACCAAAATAAACGCCAGAGATGGCGACCTCCCCACACTTAAAATGAAACATCGTCCTCGATGCTCAATCAAGCCTGGTGTGAAGGAGTGTCATCACTGGTAGGGATGGTAGCTGGGGTCTCTGTGGCGGTGGTGGGCTGGGGGTCTGGCTGCTGTGGAGGTGGGACGGACTAGAGTGGGATCTCCGGATCTGCAGCCTCTATCTGGGGCATAACCTCCTGATGCGGGGCAGCCTGCTCTGTGGCTGCCTGTTGATGAGTCTCCGCTTGGGAATGAGGCTCCTCCTCGTGGTCATCCTCCTCCTCGTGCTCATCCTCTGATGGCTCTGAAGGGGTGTCGGGCTCCGAGGGGATGTCGGCGCCCTGTCTGATCATCAGCTTCAGATGGGAATAGCGTCGCTTGCTGCGGCGCTCTAATCTCTCATACCGGCGCCTGTTACAGCGCTCTATCTGATCAAGCTGGCGGAATAGACGATGCACGAGGCGATAGACTGGCTCAGAGGCGGGTGGAGGTGCAGTGGTGGCAGCAGGGGCAGCTGGGGCAGCTGTGGATGAAGAGGGTCTAGCAGACGGAGGGGCTGTCTCATCAGTAGCAGTGACAGGTGGTGGTCTGTAGCCCAAAGCAACGAAGTTCCTGCTGTGCGGGATGATCTTCCTGCAGTCCGCTGCGGGTGGTCTCTCATCGGCATCCTCCCAAGGCACATCAGCCTGACGGCCTAGCCGTGTAACCAGGTAAGGAAAGGGGAGGGTGCCTCGGACGTGGGCCCTGGCCATATAATGCCGGATAAAACGAGGCAGATAAATGTTCTTACCCTCCAGCACACACCAAAGGAGGGTGATCATGGTAGCCGGGATCTCCGTCTCGTGAGTACTCGGCATCACAAAGTTACTCAAGATTTGATGCCAAAGCCGAGCCTCATCGTTCAAGTACACTCTCTTGATCCCTCTAGGCATAGTGGTGTTCTGACCCATCTCCCAAGGAACAGCAGGGTCGAGAGCTATCCTTGCCTTTACAGCATCCCAGTCAAACTGCATCTGGCCCATGTCCTCCTCAGCCTGTGCAAAACCATCTGGCTGATCGGACTTGGCTGGGAGCTGGAGAATGGTCTCTATGGCTTCCTCTGTGACCAGAATTTGCTTTCCCCTCAGGTTCACTGTATCAAGGGTAGTAAGGTAGTAGTTGCAATAGAATTCCCTAACCCAAGATGCATTGACCTCTGTCAGTGGTCTCTCCAGAAAGAACCAGCCCCGTTGCTTGATTTGCTCAGTAGTGTACTGCTGGAGGGCCTCTGGAATCTTCAAGGTACGTTTCAGGTATAGATTTCTGGAGTTTGCAAAAGTCGGGTACTTCAGTTCACAGTACCGATTTGCAAATTTTATAGGATCATTTGCAGGAAGCAGCTGGTTAGCTTTCTCCTGCGGTGTGAAGTTCTTCTCCCGCCATGATGAATCGTGCATCAGAGCAATGATGGACTGGGAGGAATCTCCTCTCTTGCGCTTGCCAGTGGCCTTGCCTTTACCTTTCCTCTGTGTGGCAGACATCCTAAAAAACAGAAAACCAGGAAATAGATAAAACAGGAAAGCAAATAGGCAGTTTAAACAAAGGAAACTCAAAGCTCTAGGAGAGAAATAAAATAAGGAAAATGAGTAATAGAAAGTGAGTGAATGAATGTTAAATGGAAAGAAAAATCAATATGCCATAGTGAGAAAATTTATAGGAAAGTGAAAATAATCAGAAAAGAGATTAAAAGGGTTAGTATGGTTAGGATTTGAAAAAGAAATTAGTAAATTAAAATTAGTGAGTTAGGAAGGTAAGTGGCATAGAAAAATTCCATATAACAAGGAGTCACAGGTAAGCATGGAAGTACTCATAATTGAACAAGCAGTTTATGACCAGGAAATCAAAAAAATAAGAAGGGCTGCCCTAGCATTCATGTAGTGGTTTGGGTAAAGCAGAGCAAAACAGAATTCAGGAATGCCAAACCAAAACATGAATGAAAACAAAATTAAAAAAAATTAGGCAGCATTCCGGCTAAAATTGGATTGTCCCGGAAAATAAACAGCAATTTAATCAGTTAACGAATAAAAAAATCAAGCTGCATGTACATAGATATAAAATAAACATAAAAACTCAATGTAAACAGCAGCAACATACAAGAAAGCAGCATATGAATCATGATTATAGCAGCAACAGATTTGCACATAGGATAAAACAGAAGTAAGAACAGTGCAAGTAAACAGACCTAGATCCACTAACCACAGCCTAAGCTACCTAACAACCTAAAAATCCACTACAACATGCAAGTATAACTATCCTAATTATGAACATAAACGGAATAAAAAATACAGAAAAGTGACGAACAGATAAGAAAAAAAATTGGTTGCGTGTTACGGAACCTGGTAAGCGGAAGAGGTGGAACAGGGAAGAAGGTGGCTGCAGCGGCGTCCGGCGCGGTGGTGGTGCACGGCGATGCGGTGGTGGCGGCGGAGGGGGCAGTGGCGGCGAGGATTTAGGTTGGTGATAGAGGAAGGGAGGGGGGGCTTGCGGGTGGGTGGCGGAGGGGTGTGCGGCTGGGGTGCCGACGGTGGGGGGCAGAGGTCGCGGAGGCAGTGGCGGAGAGGGGAGGGGAGAGGAAGAAGGGAGAAGAAGGGAGGGGAGGGGGTTAGGGCGCGGCGTACGGGGTGGCAACGGCATTGGGGTGGTGGTGTGGCGGCTGGCCGGCGGTGGCTGGGAAGGAGAAGAAGAGAGAAGGAGAAGAGGGTTGGGGGTGAAAAGGGAGGGCTGCGCGACTGATAGGGTTCGCGGGCTGGGGGGGGTTATATTTTCGAATCCACGCGGCCGCGTGGGGCACACGATCGCATGGCTAGGACGAGAATGGGAGTGACGCGATCGCATGAGAGGGGGGAAAGAAGGTTGACGCAATCGCATGGGTCACGCGATCGCGTCGCTGGAATTCGTGCTAAACGCACGACTCCAGTGCCGTTTCAGCGCAACTCGCTTTCTCCATTTGGGGGTGATGTGCAATCCATGCGACGTGATCGCATAGGGCATGTGATCGCGTGGGCCAATTTGTGCGAAACGCACAAGGGCCGCACGATTCCAGCCCAACTTTCTGTTCGTTGGATCCTTACGCCGATATATATATCACGCGGCCGCGTGGGTCACGCGGTCGCATAGGTGGTGTCTTTCGCGATATGACGCGATCGCATGGGGCATGCGGTCGCGCCATGCAACCACTTTTTTTTTTATGCATGAAAAGTGCAGAATGCAATGACTATCATGGATGCTTATGCATGATTCCAGGTTTAATAAATTAAAAAGAAAAAGGGAAAATGAAAGCAATTAACAAGAAATAAATTGAAAAAGAAGCGACCATACCATGGTGGGTTGTCTCCCACCTAGCACTTTTAGTTAAAGTCCTTAAGTTGGACATTGGAAGAGTATCCTGTTATGGTGGCTTGTGTTTAAATTCGTCCAAAAATCTCCACCAGTGCTTGGAATGCCAATAGCCTCCGGGGTCTCAAACTAGGCATGTAAAGCTCCTGCGCAGCTTTAAACAGATATCCAGCCTCCCGGGATGATGAATGTCAGAACATAATCCATGATCCCAAGCTGTGTTTTTTGATCCGCCTCCGTTTTGATTTGTAAGTTTCCATTCGGGCGGGTTAAAAAGTAGAATCTCACCGTGGTGACCAAACGTCTTCCGTGATCCATGCAATTGAGCACGATACCAATCCGTGTACTTCGAGGTAAAGCGTGGAACTTTATTGAACCGGGTGCACCAGCTCTGAATACGAGCCATTTCCCTCTTACTCTTAAAGCCGCAGAGAGCTCTAAGTTGGCCATCTGTTTCAAGCAAACCATATTCAAGTGAATAAGTAAAATTATAAGTTAAGGATTGTACCCACTTGAAGCTTGTATTGGGTGGTAACGGCCTTGGGATAGGTGTTTTTGGTGGTTCTGCAAGTTCCGTTTCCTTGTGCTCTTCTGTGAATTCTTCCACTTCCTTGCAAAGATCTTCAATTGTATCTGTATCCTGGTCAAAGTCTTCTATGTCTTCCTCATCACTCGAGTCATAGATTGGAGGTTGAGAGAAATCTACCTCCGCATCATCTTCATATTCACTTGGGGAAGATTCTTCGATCTCAGAGAATTCACTTGCGGACGCAAGTTCATCACTAGGAGCACTAGACTTGTGACTATCATCATCAAGGAAATTTGCTTCTTGGATTATTCCGTCTGATTCTTCGCAACCGACTTGCCTTGGAGATTGTACGGTATCCTCCTTAGCATAAACTGTAGCATCTTGGACGGAGTTTTCCTCAATTCTGGATTCCCAAGGAAGTTCAGCATCGCCTAGATCTTCAACCAACTCTTCTTCTTGAACAATGACAGCTTCTTCCACTTGTTCTAGTACGAATTCATTCTCTGTCTTGTCCACTGGAGTCTCTAGTATTTCTTTCATGCTACGCTCTTCATTAGGCTGTCCACATGGAGCTGTGGTTGATCCTTGTATATTTGAGCGCCTAGTGACCCATTGAATTAGCGCTTGCTCCAGTTGTTGAATGGTTGTTTAATCATTGTTTCTTGCAGGTGATCCTTTGCTTCGCGGTTTGCCAGACTTGGACATGATACAAAGGAAAGTGGTGATGATTGGGAATGATTGGATTGGTATTGGGGTAAGGAAGGATCATATGATGGCGAATGGTGAAGAGAAGCTTGTGAGTGTGGTGGTTCGAGGTTATGTTGAAAGGATGGTTCATATGCACGGGGTGGGGCTTGTTAGTAGTTACAAGGTTGTCCACCATGTCTTTCAGCTGGGTGTGCACGGTAGAATGGTCTTTGTCCAGGATATCTCGGAGGGTGTTGCTGCCAAAAGGGTTGATTAGATCCTCTTGGTTCCATCCATCCTTGATTGGTCTGACCTTGATGCACATTCCTGCTGTTACTTCTATTTCCTTTAACAATATTAGAACCAAACTCAAAGCGAGAGTGGTGAGAGTTCATAGTAGCAAATAAAGATAAAAAGGGAAAACAACAATAATTAAACAAGCAAAAGAAAAATATTTACAATAACCAATAATAAGGCACACGTTAGCAGTTCCCCGGCAATGGTGCCATTTGACGTCGGGTTTTCTACCAGTAAAGAAATTCATAGAAACGGTTGTGGTGCACGAAATTGTGATGTCCAGGCTCAAACTATTCCTGGCACGTGAGCAACTTGGTACGCGTAATCGTGATTACACATTCATAATTTGTCACAACTTCGATACAACTGACCAGCAAGTGCACTGGGTCGTCCAAGTAATACCTTACGTGAGTAAGGGTCGAATCCCACGGAGATTGTTGGTATGAAGCAAACTATGGTCACCTTGCAAATCTCAGTCAGGCAGATATAAATTGATAATGATGTTTTCGAATAATAAATAATAGAATAGGGATAGAGGTACTTATGTAAATCATTGGTAGGAATTTCAGATAAGCGAATGGAGATACTTTTCGTTCCTCTGAACCTCTGCTTTCCTGCTATCTTCATCCAATCAGTCTTACTCCTTTCCATGGCTGGCTTTATGTGATACATCACCACTGTCAATGGCTACTTTCGGTCATCTCTCGGGAAAATGATCCAATGCCCTGTCACGGCATGGCTAATCGTCTGGAGGCATCACCCTTGCCAATGGCTTCATCTTATCCTCTCAGTGAATAATATGCTCACGCACCCTGTCACGGCACGGCTATTCATCTATCGGTTCTCGATCATGCTGGAATAGGATTTACTATCCTTTTGCGTCTGTCACTAACGCCCTACAATCGCGAGTTAGGAGCTCGTCACAGTCATTCAATCATTGAATTCTACTCGGAATACCACAGACAAGGTTTAGACTTTCCAGATTCTCTTGAATGCCGCCATCATTCTAGCGTACGCCACGAAGATTCCATTTAAGAGATCTAAGAGATATTGATTCTAGCTTATTTCATGTAGAACGGAAATGTTTGTCAGGCACGTGTTCATAGGGGAGAATGGTGATGAGCGTCACACATAATCATCACCTTCATCACGTTCTTGGGTGCGAATGGATATCTTAGAAGCGAAATAAGATGAATTGAATAGAAAACAGTAGTACTTTGCATTAATCTTTGAGGAACAGCAGAGCTCCACACCTTAATCTATGGAGTGTAGAAACTATACCGTTGAAAATACATAAGTGAAAGGTCCAGGCATGGCAGAGATGGCCAGCCCCCTAAAGCGTGATCAATAGTCTCCTAAGATGAATAATGGATTAAAACTGAGACCAAAGATGTCTAATACAATAGTAAAAGGTCCTATTTATAATAAACTAGTTACTAGGGTTTACAGAAGTAAGTAATTGATGCATAAATCCACTTCCGGGGCCCACTTGGTGTGTGCTTGGGCTGAGCTTGAGTGTTGCACGTGTAGAGGTCCTTCTTGGAGTTGAACGCCAGCTTTTGTGCCAGTTTGGGCGTTCAACTCTGGTTTTGGCTCCTTTTCTGGCGCTGGACGCCAGATTTGGGCAGAAATCTGGCGTTGAATGCCAGTTTGCGTCGTCTATTCTTGGCCAAAGTATGGACTATTATACATTGCTTCAAAGCCCTGGATGCCTACTTTCTAACGCAATTGGAAGCGCGCCATTCCGAGTTCTGTAGCTCCAGAAAATCCACTTTGAGTGCAGGGAGGTCAGAATCTAACAGCATCAGCAGTCCTTCTTCAACCTCTGAATCTGATTTTTGCTCAAGTCGCTCAATTTCAGCCAAAAAATACCTAAAATCACAGAAAAACACACAAAATCATAGTAAAGTCCAGAAATGTGAATTTAACATAAAAACTAATGAAAACATCCCTAAAAGTAACTAGATACTACTAAAAGCATACTAAAAACAATGTCAAAAAGCGTATAAATTATCCGCTCATCACAACACCAAACTTAAATTGTTGCTTGTCCCCAAGCAACTGAAAATCAAATAGGATAAAAAGAAGAGAATATACTATAAATTCCAAACTATCAATGAAACATAGCTTCAATCATATGAGCGTGACTTATAGCTTTTTGTCTCTTGAATAGTTTTGGCATCTCACTTTATCCATTGAGGTTCAGAATGATTGGCATCTATAGGAACTCAAAGTTCAGATAGTGTTATTGATTCTCCTAGTTCAGTATGATGATTCTTGAACACAGCTATTTTATGAGTCTTGGCCGTGGCCCTAAGCACTTTGTTTTCCAGTATTACCACCGGATACATAAATGCCACAAACACATAATTGGGTGAACCTTCTCAGATTGTGACTCATTTTTGCTAAAGTCCCCAATTAGAGGTGTCCAGGGTTCTTAAGCACACTCTTCTTTTGCTTTGGACCTTGACTTTAACCGCTCAGTCTCAAGTTTTCACTTGACACCTACACGCCACAAGCACATGGTTAGGGACAGCTCGGTTTAGCCGCTTAGACCAGGATTTTATTCCTTTAGGCCCTCCTATCCACTGATGCTCAAAGCCTTGGGATCCTTTTTATTTACCCTTGCCTTTTGGTTTTAAGGGTTATTGGCTTTTTGCTCTTGCCTCTTGGTTTTAAGAGCTTTGGCTTTTTCTGCTTGCTTTTTCTTTCTATTTTTTTTCGCCTATATATTTTTTTTTTCTGCAAGCTTTGTTTTTTTGATACTTTTTCTTGCTTCAAGAATCATTTTTATGATTTTTCAGATTATCAAATAACATGTCTCCTAGTCATCATTCTTTCAAGAGCCAACATATTTAACATTCTTAAACAACAACTTCAAAAGACATATGCACTGTTCAATCATACATTCAGAAAACAAGAAGCATTATCACCACATCAATATAATTAAGCTAAGTTCAAGGATAAATTCGAAACTCATGTACTTCTTGTTCTTTTGAATTAAAACATTTTTCATTTAAGAGAGGTGATGGATTCATAGGACATTCATAACTTTAAGACATAGTTACTAACTACTAATGATCATGTAATGAAGACACAAACATAGATAAGCACATCACATAGAAAACGAAAAACAGAAGAAATAAGAACAAGGAATGAATCCACCTTAGTGATGGTGGCGCTTCCTTCTTGAGGAACCAATGATGTCCTTGAGCTCTTCTATGTCTCTTCCTTGTCTTTGTTGCTCCTCCCTCATTGCTTTTTGATCTTCTCTTATTTCATAAAGGATGATGGAGTGCTCTTGATGTTCCACCCTTAGTTGTCCCATGTTGGGACTTAATTCTCCTAGGGAGGTGTTGATTTGCTCCCAATATTTATGTGGAGGGAAGTGCATCCCCTGAGGTATCTCAGGGATCTCTTGATTTGCAGCCATATGTTCTACCACTTGAGCTATAGTCCCTTGAGATGAATCTTTCCATCTCTCATGACTCAGAGGTGGAAGCAATTGTCTTCTCTTTCCTCTTTCTTGAGGTTTCTCTGGCCTTAGGTGCCATTAATGGTTATGGAAAAACAAAAAAGCTATGCTTTTACCACACCAAACTTAGAATGTTGCTCGCCCTCGAGCAAAAGAAGAAAGAATAGAAGAAGAAGAAGAAGATATGGAGGAGATGGAGGGATGTGTATATTCGGCCATATGGGTGGGATTGGGTGGGAAAGAGATGTTGAATTTTGAAGATAGGTGGGTGTATGGATGTGAGTGGTAAATGGAAAACAGAAGCGATGACCATGAATGGAGAGAGAGAGGGTGAGAAGAAGTGAGTGGAAGTAGGTGGGGATCCTGTGGGGTCCACAGATCCTGAGGTGATCCTGTGAGGTCCACAGATCTTGAGGTGTCAAGGCATTTACATCCCTGCACCAATTTAGGCATGCAAAATGCCCTGGCACACAACTCTGGGCGTTCAACGCCAGGTTGGTGCCCATTTTGGGCGTTCAACGCCCATTTGTTGCCATTTCTGGCGTTGAACGCCAGAACCATGCTTGTTCTGTGCGTTCAGCGCCAGGATGCTGCCCATTTTGGGCGTTCAGCGCCAGAACCATGCTCTGTTCTGGCGTTGAACGCCAGACAGATGCTCCTCCAGGGTGTGATTTTTCTTCTGCTGTTTTTGATTCCGTTTTTGATTTTTTTGTTTATTTTGTGACTCCACATGATCATGAACCTATAAAGACATATAACTAAGAAAAATATAGTTAGATAAATAGAAATTGGGTTGCCTCCCAACAAGCGCTTCTTTAATGTCAATAGCTTGACAGTGGGCTCTCATGGAGCCTCACAGATGTTCAGAGCATTGTTGAGACTCTCCAACACCAAACTTAGAGTTTGGATATGGGAGTTCAACTCCAAACTTAGAGTTTGGTTGTGGCCTCCCAACACCAAACTTAGAGTTTAACTGTGGGGGCTTGATGCCAAGGCATCTTAGGCTAGTTTCACTAGCATTTTTCTGTTAGTTTTAGTTGTTTTATGCATTTTCTTGAGCTTAAAGTAACCAAGAATGGTTAAATGAATAACAAAGCAATGAACCATCCAAACAGTATGATTTTGATGCAAATTCCATGAGTTTTTAGTTATATTACTTGAATGCTATGAATGGAAGATTTCTTATGAAATTTTGCAAGACTTTGATGCAATTGTTTGGATGATTTCAGGGAAGAAGAGGCTAGGCAAGGAAGCAACAAAATCAATAAAGGAAGCTTGAATATCACATGTGGAGTTTAAGTTCCAGTTTAAGCTTAAACTGGAGCTTAAACGCCAGAATCATGAAGGCTAAGAAATGCTGGAACTGAGGTTTAACCTCCAGTTTAACCTTAAACTGGAGGTTAAATGCCAGAATGAGAATTTCACCAAGGGAGCATTTCCACGTTTAACCTCCAGTTTAACCTTAAACTGGAGGTTAAACGCCAGAAGTAAGAAAGGCACCAGGAGCATTTCCACGTTTAAGCTCCAGTTTAACCTTAAACTGGAGCTTAAACGTGTTCGACTATTTTTCCTCCTCCAGGGTTACTTCCTTCATTTCCACGTTTAAGCTTTAGTTTAACCTTAAACTGAAGCTTAAACATGTTCGACCCAATTGCTCCTCCAGGGTTGCTTCCTTCATTTCCACGTTTAAGCTTCAGTTTAGCCTTAAACTGAAGCTTAAACGTGTTCGACCCAATTGCTCCTCCAGGGTTGCTTTCTTCAATTCCACGTTTAAGCTTCAGTTTAAGCCTAAACTGAAGCTTAAACGTGTTCGACTTTTCACACTCCTGGGTTGCTTTCTTCCATTTCCACGTTTAAGTTTCAGTTTAACCTTAAACTGAAACTTAAACTTCAACTTAAACGCCACTTTTTGAAAGAGGTTTCTGGGCCAAATATCTTGAAGTTTAAGTTAGCATTTGAGCACAAACATTAACTTAAACGTATTATGGTATGAAACCCAATTGAATATCATGGTTTATGGGATTGGGCCTGAAGGATTGATGAGTCTGGAGCTTTAATTTGTTGAGTTTTATGTCATTACTTGTTTATCACTAAGTCTGCTCAATGAATGTTACAGAATTGGATCACAGCCTCATCAGGATTATGGACCATAAACCCAAAGCAAAAGGAAATCAGGGAAAGGCCTCAAAGCCCAAGAAACACAACAGAAGCTCAATTTAGAAAGTGTATAAATAGGATAGAATTTAAGTTAGTTGGGATCATCAGGAGAGAACTGGAGATCATTTTCTTTTAGTTTGGTAATTGAATTCAGAGCTATGACTCACTAAACCCCTTTCATTGGGTTAGGGAGCTCTATTGTAATTCAATGAATCAATAATAGTTTTATCTTCTTCTTCAATCTTTTCTCTTGAATTTTGTTAGAAAGCTTCTCGATCTAATTCCATTGGGTAGTTGTCTTGGGAAAGAAACTACCCATAATTGGAATCCTTCGGAACCTTGGGAAAGGAATGGAGGATTCATGCTAGAGAAGCTTTCTCACAGTGAATTGGATTGGGGTTTGGATGGATATTGTGACATGTAATCCTACCAAATTGTGGTTCATGAAACTGTGTGGTATAATCAGTGATCGAGCATCATCTCTTCTTATGAACATTTAAACCAAGGGATTGGGAATTTGTTCGTTTTTAGAGAGAATTGGTGAGCCAAGGGATTGGGATCCAATCATATAAGATTGCCAAGCAAAATTCAATGAATGCATTGGTTGAGGAAGGAATAAAAATGTTTTGATTCGGAGATCTCAATATCTCCTAACACCCAATGAATTCCCCATTTCTGATTTCCACTTTCTCTTTACATTCTGCAACTCAATTCATGCAATCACCCCCATTCCCTTTTAATTTCAGCAATTTAGCTTCTGCTCTTTAATTCATGCAATTTAAGATTCCGCCATTTCAATTTCTTGTCATTTACGTTTCCCGCCAATTTTACATTCCGCAATTCTCATCTAAGTCTTG
Organism: Arachis ipaensis; assembly: GCF_059453495.1. NCBI lineage: Eukaryota > Viridiplantae > Streptophyta > Magnoliopsida > Fabales > Fabaceae > Arachis > Arachis ipaensis. Next base: position 53,723,395 of record NC_142436.1, read on the forward strand.
ATTCCGCTCAACTAGACACACTTCTAATCCGAATTGCTCATTCAACCAATCCTTGTGGGATTCGACCTCACTCTATTGTGAGTTTTTACTTGACGATAACCGGTGCACTTGCCGGAAGGAATTTTGCCGATCGTGCAATTTCCTAAATCGTGGCATAACTAGTTTATGCGCATCAAGTTTATGGCGCCGTTGCCGGGGATTGGTTTTCGATTGACAATTCTCAAATTGGAAGTTAACTAGATTGAGCATTTTTTTTGTTTTGATTAATTCAGTACAAGTTACTTGTTGAATTTTAATTTCTGCACTCTGTTACATGCTTTCTTTCTTTATGCCTTTAAATTCAAGCAACTAACTCACTGACTCACTAACTGTTTGAATTAATTCCTCAACTGCTCTAACCATACTCTTCCATTAACCAAGAGTATTTCACTTGTTTGTTGCCTGTGCTGTGTTCTTGTATGACAGGTAGGAGAGGAGAGACATCAACTCCTCCATATACCGAACCAGAGAGGACCCTTCATAGACTTAGAAGGGAAGCAAGAGGGAAGAGAGTACTGGGAGAAGAAGAATCTGAAGGAGAATCTGAGGACAATTTTGAGGAAGCTCTAGATCTCAACATGGATAGAGAAGTTCACAACCACGAGAGAGCTGATGGAAACAATGCCATTCCTGAGAGGAGGGTTCTTAGTTCATACATAAACCCAACCTCTGGGAATTGTGGTAGCAGCATTCAGAAACCACCCATCCAGGCCAACAATTTTGAACTCAAACCACAGCTAATATCACTTGTGGAGAATCATTGTTCATTTGGTGGGAGTGCTAATGAAGATCCAAACCAACATCTCACAAAATTCCTGAGAATTTGCGACACTGTGAAGTCCAATGGAGTCCAGGAAGATACCTATAAACTGCTCTTGTTCCCATTTTCACTTAGGGACAAGGCAGCTAAGTGGCTGGAATCATTCCCAAGGGGGAGCCTAACAACCTGGGATGAGGTGGAAAGCAAGTTTCTGGCACGTTTCTACCCCCCACAAAAGGTCAATAGGCTTTGATCTGAGGTTCAGACCTTTAGACAACAAGATGGTGAAACTCTCTACGAGGCATGGGAGAGATTCAAGGATTTGACAAGGAAATGCCCACCAGACATGTTCCATGACTGGGTGCAATTGCATATTTTCTATGATGGACTTTCTTATGAATCAAGGAAGGCTGTAGACCATTCATCAGGAGGTTCATTGAACAGGAAAAAGACTGTGGAAGAAGCCATTGAAGTGATTGAGACAGTGGCTGAGAATGAGTACTACTATGCTTCAGAGAGACACAACACTAAGGGAGTCATGGAGCTGAACCATGTTGATACAACTTTAGCCCAAAACAAGGTGTTTGCCAAGCAACTAGCAGAGCTCACCAGGAAATTAGAAACAAAGCAAGTGGCTGCAATACACACACAAGATCAAGAGGAAGTAAGCACTGAAGGAGGTGATTGGGAAGAGGCCAACTATGTGGGAAACCAACAAAGGCAATCATATGATCCACATTCCAACACTTACAACCCAGGATGGAAAAACCACCCAAACTTTGGGTGGGGGAACCAACAAACCCAACCACAAAACCACAAACCTTACAACCATAACCAACATAACAATTCCACATACCAAAACTCCAACCAAAGATCATACCAAGCCACACAAAACACTTACTCCCAACCATCATATCATGGCCAAAATAATCAACCTACCCAACCTAATCCGAACCAACAATTTCAAGATCAATTAAACAGGATAGAAGGAACGCTTGCAAACATGTGTCAGGACATAAGTGAGTTGAAAAGCTTTAGGGATGATGTGAGATCTACCTTAAGGAACCATGGTGAAAAACTCAAGAGGATGGAGTCTCAAGTGGGAGAGCTATCTCAACAGGCCCCCAAGTCAACTGCAGTGTTCCCTAGTGACACAGAAAAGAATCCTAAAGGGGAACAAAAGGGAGTGAGATGGGAAGAATGCAAAGCCATCACTATATTGAAGGAAGGTGTGGAAGAAGCTTAGCAGGAAAGTGAAACTGAGCAAGCCAAGGAACTGCAAAAAGGCATGCTGGAAACATACCAACCAAAAGCACCATTTCCTCAGAGGTTAGGAGGAGGTGAAAAAGGGAAAACCTATTCAAGGTTTTTAGAGACATTTAAGTCTCTCCATATCAATATTCCCTTCCTTGAGATTCTCCAGCAGATGCCTACACATATCAAGTATTTAAAGGAATTGCTGAGCAAGAAAAGAGTTTTGAAGGGAGGACAAACTGTAACAATGAACAAAGAATGCAGTGCCCTCATCAAGAAGGACATAGTCTCTAAGAAAACAGACCCAGGAAGTTTTCATATCCCCTACATCATAGGGGAAACAAAAATTGACAAAGGATTCTGTGATCTAGGAGCTAGCATAAATGTGATGCCTCTGACTCTTATGAAGAGGCTACAACTGAATGAGGTGAGATCCACTGATGTAATCATACAACTGGCTGACAAAACTCAGAAGCAAGCTGAAGGGGTAGTTGAAAATGTGCTGGTGAAAGTGGGAAATTATTTCTTCCCCACAGACTTTGTCATTTTGGACATGGAGGAAAGCTACCTACACCCTATCATTCTGGGAAGGCCATTTCTAGCCACTGCTAGAGCGCTCATAGATGTAGAACAAGGAGAGCTAATTTTGAGAATACATGATGAACAGCTCATTTTCAATGTTTTCAAACCTGCATCTGAGCCTGAACCAGAACCTGAAAAGCCTAAGGATGATAGTAGCCATCTGTGTTTGGAGGAAAGCAATCCAGCAGCTGAAACTCTGAAACAGTCCTTGGAAGGCAAACAAGAATTGCAAGAGTTAAAGCCACAAGAATCAATAGAAACAGATCAGAAGGATCCTCCTAGCATAAGGGTCAATGAAGAAATCCTCAAGAGAAAGGGAAGAATTGTAAAGAAATTGCCAAGAGGGTGGAGAAACAAGAAAATTCCCACTGAAGGTTTCTCTCCGGGAGATAAAGTGATATCAAGTCATTATCTGCCAATCCCACCTGGCCTCAAAACCATTCCTTCCCAGCTCCCTCAAGTGTTCACAATCAGGAAAGTTCTTTCTATGGAACATTTGGAAATCATGAAGGAATCAAATGGGGACGTTTTCATAGTAAGAGGAGAGGACATCAAGCACTACAATCCACCCTAACAAGGGGCAACCGTCAAGCTAATGACGTTAAAGAAGCGCTTGTTGGGAGGCAACCCAACCTGAGGTAATACCCCTTTGCTGTTTCTTTTATTTGTTTCAATAAAAAGGGTGAAGTAGTTTCTGTGCATTGCAAAGAATTAAGTTTGGTGTTTCACACCAAACAATGAATTCGTGGATCAATAATTCAAAGGGAAATGTGTGACTCTAAGTTTGGTGTTCCACCATAAAGATCAACTGAACACAACAACCTTTGAATTATATGAAAGGAACAACCATTCTAAGCAATCACAAGAATGCTTAAAATCCTTAGCAGCAACTTCATTCCAAGGAGAATTCAAGGACTCAAAGAACAGAGAAGTAAGTAGGAGACTAAGTTTAGTGTTCACACACCAACTTAAGACTCAGACACTTACCCATACATAGTTGAGCTAACTACTCAAGTGCTTGAGAAGCAAGCAACTTCATCACTCTTTGCAGGAAAGGAAACAAGGATCGTAAAGCATGAAGCAACAACTAGGAGAAGAAGGAGAAATCAAATTGTTTCCTGGCAACAAAGAGAAAACAAGGAATTTCACAAGGTGGTGTTGTTCCTTGACAATTCTTTAAAAAGGGCAAACAAAAGCATGCTTGTTTTGGTTTAAACTGTAATTGTTGAATCTTTCTGGAATGTGAAGTTTCTAGTATGTTTGTCTGTTTATTGCTTTGAATAAAGTGAATGCCTAGATGTTTGGATATAACTTCACCTTCTTAAACAAATGCTTGACATGCTTGTTCTGTTTCCAAAAATAAAAGAAAAGTTTGAACAAAAGTAACTTGGCTCAATTAGTGACAAATCAAGTAGAATTAAGTGGTGGTATGCATGCTTGATTGTTTAGTCAGATCACTGGAAATAGAGTGTAGAATTATCATTTTTTGTGTAGAAATTGAAAACTGTCTATGGATCTTGATGAATAAATGTCTTTGGCCATGAAAAAGAAAGAAAAAGAAGAAGAAAAAGCCACTGAAAAAGGGCAACCAAAAAGCAAAAAAATTGAGAAAATAAGCTAGGCACCAATGGTTTGAACTTCTGAGACAAATGCCTGTGGTGTTTATGTATTAAGGATATGCTTGGATGAATAGGTTCTGAGGAGTGTTTCAACACTTGGTAACTTGGGTTAACTAACCCGGGATTATCAACCAAAAGTCCATTATCAAGAGCAACCTAAATACAAAACATTTAGTCACACAAAGAGGTGCTGGGCACCAATGTCTCAAGAAGAAATGTGAACTAAAATGCCTGGAGTGGATATGTGTAGTGCACTGATAAGAAAAAGAAAATGCCAAAGGCTTATGCAACACATGACACTAAGCAAACAAGGAGCAAAAGGAGCTCTAAGAAAAAGAAAAGAAAAACAAAGAAGAGAAAAGTGCCAAGGACATAAGAATAACAAGAGGCCATAGCAGTGTTTGATGGATGCAATGAAAAAGTGATAATCTTACCTGATAAGAATGAAAAAGTGATGCTGCAACTTTCTGCATAAAACCCTTTTGATGAACTTCAAATGCTTGCTAATATAGCCAATGTAATTGCTTTCTGTTTCATACTTTCTTCTCAAATAACTCAGGACTTGCTTAGGGACAAGCAAGTATTAAGTTTGGTGTTGTGATGCCAAGGCATCTTAGGCTAGTTTCACTAGCATTTTTCTGTTAGTTTTAGTTGTTTTATGCATTTTCTTGAGCTTAAAGTAACCAAGAATGGTTAAATGAATAACAAAGCAATGAACCATCCAAACAGTATGATTTTGATGCAAATTCCATGAGTTTTTAGTTATATTACTTGAATGCTATGAATGGAAGATTTCTCATGAAATTTTGCAAGACTTTGATGCAATTGTTTGGATGATTTCAGGGAAGAAGAGGCTAGGCAAGGAAGCAACAAAATCAATAAAGGAAGCTTGAATATCACATGTGGAGTTTAAGTTCCAGTTTAAGCTTAAACTGGAGCTTAAACGCCAGAATCATGAAGGCTAAGAAATGCTGGAACTGAGGTTTAACCTCCAGTTTAACCTTAAACTGGAGGTTAAACGCCAGAATGAGAATTTCACCAAGGGAGCATTTCCACGTTTAACCTCCAGTTTAACCTTAAACTGGAGGTTAAACGCCAGAAGTAAGAAAGGCACCAGGAGCATTTCCACGTTTAAGCTCCAGTTTAACCTTAAACTGGAGCTTAAACGTGTTCGACTATTTTTCCTCCTCCAGGGTTACTTCCTTCATTTCCACGTTTAAGCTTCAGTTTAACCTTAAACTGAAGCTTAAACGTGTTCGACCCAATTGCTCCTCCAGGGTTGCTTCCTTCATTTCCACGTTTAAGCTTCAGTTTAGCCTTAAACTGAAGCTTAAACGTGTTCGACCCAATTGCTCCTCCAAGGTTGCTTTCTTCAATTCCACGTTTAAGCTTCAGTTTAAGCCTAAACTGAAGCTTAAACGTGTTCGACTTTTCACACTCCTGGGTTGCTTTCTTCCATTTCCACGTTTAAGTTTCAGTTTAACCTTAAACTGAAACTTAAACTTCAACTTAAACGCCACTTTTTGAAAGAGGTTTCTGGGCCAAATATCTTGAAGTTTAAGTTAGCATTTGAGCACAAACATTAACTTAAACGTATTATGGTATGAAACCCAATTGAATATCATGGTTTATGGGATTGGGCCTGAAGGATTGATGAGTCTGGAGCTTTAATTTGTTGAGTTTTATGTCATTACTTGTTTATCACTAAGTCTGCTCAATGAATGTTACAGAATTGGATCACAGCCTCATCAGGATTATGGACCATAAACCCAAAGCAAAAGGAAATCAGGGAAAGGCCTCAAAGCCCAAGAAACACAACAGAAGCTCAATTTAGAAAGTGTATAAATAGGATAGAATTTAAGTTAGTTGGGATCATCAGGAGAGAACTGGAGATCATTTTCTTTTAGTTTGGTAATTGAATTCAGAGCTATGACTCACTAAACCCCTTTCATTGGGTTAGGGAGCTCTATTGTAATTCAATGAATCAATAATAGTTTTATCTTCTTCTTCAATCTTTTCTCTTGAATTTTGTTAGAAAGCTTCTCGATCTAATTCCATTGGGTAGTTGTCTTGGGAAAGAAACTACCCATAATTGGAATCCTTCGGAACCTTGGGAAAGGAATGGAGGATTCATGCTAGAGAAGCTTTCTCACAGTGAATTGGATTGGGGTTTGGATGGATATTGTGACATGTAATCCTACCAAATTGTGGTTCATGAAACTGTGTGGTATAATCAGTGATCGAGCATCATCTCTTCTTATGAACATTTAAACCAAGGGATTGGGAATTTGTTCGTTTTTAGAGAGAATTGGTGAGCCAAGGGATTGGGATCCAATCATATAAGATTGCCAAGCAAAATTCAATGAATGCATTGGTTGAGGAAGGAATAAAAATGTTTTGATTCGGAGATCTCAATATCTCCTAACACCCAATGAATTCCCCATTTCTGATTTCCACTTTCTCTTTACATTCTGCAACTCAATTCATGCAATCACCCCCATTCCCTTTTAATTTCAGCAATTTAGCTTCTGCTCTTTAATTCATGCAATTTAAGATTCCGCCATTTCAATTTCTTGTCATTTACGTTTCCCGCCAATTTTACATTCCGCAATTCTCATCTAAGTCTTGATTCCGCTCAACTAGACACACTTCTAATCCGAATTGCTCATTCAACCAATCCTTGTGGGATTCGACCTCACTCTATTGTGAGTTTTTACTTGACAATAACCGGTGCACTTGCCGGAAGGAATTTTGCCGATCGTGCAATTTCCTAAATCGTGGCATAACTAGTTTATGCGCATCAGGGCTTTGGTTGACTCTGCTTTGAGAGAAGCTTTTTATGCTTCCTCTCCATGGATGCAGAGAGAGATCCTTGAGTTGTAAACACAAGGTTGTCCTCATTTAATTGAAGGATCAATTCTCCTCTGTCCACATCAATCACAGCTTTTGCTGTGGCCAGGAAAGGTCTTCCTATGATGATGGATTCATCCTCTTCCTTCCCAGTATCCAGGACTATGAAATCAGCAGGGATGTAAAGGCCTTCAACCTTTACTAACACGTCCTCTACTTGTCCATAAGCCTGTTTTCTTGAATTATCTGCCATCTCTAATGAGATTTTAGCAGCTTGCACCCCATAGATTCCCAGTTTCTCTATTACAGAGAGGGGCATGAGGTTTCACACAGAGCCTTAAAGATCATGGTGCCTATGGTACAAGGTATTATGAACTTTCCAGGATCCTGTCTCTTCTGAGGCAATGTCAGTTGATCCAGATCACTTAGTTCATTGATGAACAAGGGAGGTTCATCCTCCCAAGTTTCAATACCAAATAATTTGGCATTCAGCTTCATGATTGCACCAAGAAACTTGGCAGTTTGCTCTTCAGTAATATCCTCATTCTCTTCAGAAGAGGAATACTCATCAGAGCTCATGAAGGGCATAAGGAGGTTCAATGGAATCTCTATGGTCTCTAGATGAGCCTCAGAGTCCTTTGGTTCCTCAGAGGGAAGCTCCTTATTGATCACTGGACGTCCCAGGAGGTCCTCCTCCTTGGGATTCACGTCCTCTCCTTCCCTTGCAGGTTCGGCCATGGTGCTTATGTCAATGGCCTTGCACTCTCCTTTTGGGTTCTCTTCTGTATTGCTTGGGAGAGTACTAGGAGGGATTTCAGTGATCCTCTTACTTAGCTGGCCCACTTGTGCTTCCAAATTTCTAATGGAAGACATTGTTTCATTCATGAAACTTACAGTGGCCTTGGACAGATCAGAGACTAAGTTTGCCAAATTAGAGGTATTTTGTTCAGAATTCTCTGTCTGTTGCTGAGTGGATGATGGAAAAGGCTTGCTATTGCTAAACCTGTTTCTTCCACCATTATTAAAGCCTTGTTGAGGCTTTTGATCCTTCCATGAGAAATTTGGATGATTTCTCCATAATGGATTATAGATGTTTCCATAAGGTTCACCCATATAATTTACCTCTGCTATTGCAGGGTTCTCAGGATCATAAGCTTCTTCTTCAGAAGATGCCTCTTGAGTACTGTTGGATGCAGCTTGCATTTCATTCAGACTCTGAGAAATCATATTGACTTGCTGAGTCAATATTTCTGAGCCAATATGGCATTCAGAGTATCAATCTCAAGAACTCCCTTCTTCATAGGCGTCCCATTATTCACAGGATTCTTTTCAGAAGTGTAAATGAACTGGTTATTTGCAACCATGTCAATGAGTTCTTGAGCTTCTGCAGGCATTTTCTTTAGGTGAATGGATCCACCTGCAGAAGTATCCAATGACATCTTTGATAACTCAGATAAACCATCATAGAATATATCCAGGATGGTCCATTCTGAAAGCATGTCAGAAGGACACTTTTTGGTCAGTCCTTTGTATCTCTCCCAAGCTTCATAGAGGGATTCACCTTCTTTCTGTCTGAAGATTTGAACATCCACTCTAGCTTGCTCAGCTTTTAAGGAGGAAAGAACTTAGCTAAGAAAGCCTTGACCAGCTTATCCCAAGAGTTCAGGCTATCCTTGGGTTGAGAATCCAACCACACTCTAGCTCTGTCTCTTACAGCAAAAGGGAAAAGCATGAGCCTGTAGACTTCAGGATCTACTCCATTAGTCTTAACTGTATCACAGATCTACAAGAATTCAGTTAAGAACTGAAAAGGATCTTCAGATGGAAGTCCATGAAACTTGCAGTTCTGCTGCATCAGAGAAACTAATTGAGGTTTCAGCTCAAAGTTGTTTGCTCCAATGGCAGGAATAGAGATGCTTCTTCCATGTAAATTGGAATTAGGTGCAGTAAAGTCACCAAGCATCCTCCTTGCATTATTATTATTTTCGGCTGCCATCTCCTTTTCCTGTTCGAAGATTTCTGAAAGGTTATCTCTGGATTGTTGTAATTTAGCTTCTCTTAATTTTCTTTTCAGGGTCCTTTCAGGTTCTGGATCTGCTTCAACAAGAATGTTCTTGTCCTTGCTCCTGCTCATATGACAAAGAAGAGGGCACAGAAAAAATAATAATAATAGATTTCCTTTATACCACAGTATAGGGATCCCTTTGTGAGTGGAAGAAAAGAGGGAGATAAAGAATGTAATGTAGTGGAAGAAACACAACTGTGAGGAGGGTAGAGATGTGAGATGAGATGTTAGTAGATGAATAAATAAATAGAATAAGATGGGAGAGGGAGAATTTTCGAAAATAATTTTTGAAAAAGGGTTAGTGATTTTCGAAAATAGTTTTTGAAAAAGGTTAGTAATTTTCGAAAAATTTTGAAATAAAAAATAAAAATAATTAGTTAATTAAAATGAAATTTTTGAAAAAGAGGGAGGATATTTTCGAAAATTAGAGAGAGAGAGAGTTAGTTAGGTGGTTTTGAAAAAGATAAGAAACAAACAAAAAGTTAGTTAGTTAGTTGAAACAAATTTTGAAAAGATGAGAGAAGTTAGGAAGTTAGAAAAGATATTTTGAAATCATATTTTGAAAAAGATAAGATAAGAAGATATTTTTTTAAAAAAGATATGATTGAAATTAGTTTTTTGAAAAAGATTTGATTTTTAAAATCACAATTAATGACTTGATTCACAAGAAATCACAAGATATGATTCTAGAACTTAAAGTTTGAATCTTTCTTAACAAGCAAGTAACAAACTTGAAATTTTTGAATCAAAACATTAATTTGTGATGTTATTTTCGAAAATTTGATATAAAAATAAGAAAAATATTTTTGAAAAATATTTTTGGAATTTTCGAAAATAACTAAGAAATTTGAAAAAGATTTGATTTTTGAAAAAGATTTTGAAAATGATGAGATTTTTAAATTGAAAATTTGATTTGACTTATAAAAACAACTAGATTTTTAAAAATTTTTGAAAAAGTCAAACTTCATTTTCGAATTTGATGAGAGAAAAGAGGGAAATATATTTTTTTTTTGAATTTTTATGATGAGAGAGAAAAACAATGAAAGTGATGCAATGCATGAAGATTTTAGATTAAAACAATGAATGCATGCAAGAATGTTATGAATGTCAAGATGAACACCAAGAACACTTTGAATGTCAAGATGAACACCAAGAACATATTTTTGAAAAAAATTTAATGCAAAGAAAACATGCAAGACACCAAACTTAGAATTCTTTAATGCTTAGACACTAAGAATTCAAGAATGCATATGAAAAACACTAAACAACACAAAACAAAAAATCATCAAGATCAAACAAGAAGACTTTACCAAGAACAACTTGAAGATCATGAAGAACACTATGAATGCATGAAATTTTCGAAAAATGCAAGATGCACATGCAATTGACACCAAACTTATAACATGACTCAAGACTCAAACAAGAAACATGAAATATTTTTGATTTTTTGTGATTTTCTAAATTTTTTGTCTTTTTATTTTATATTTTTCAAAAAATTATTTTGAAAAAGAAAAATAAGGATTCCAAAATTTTTAATATGAATTCCAGGAATCTTATGCTCTAAAGCTCCAATCAAAGGGTCAGGCATGACTTAATAGCCAGCCAAGCTTTAGTATGTAACTCAGACATGACACGCCTAACATACCCTATCCAGAAGGATTGGGCATGGCTCCACTGAGGTGATTAGTTGAAGACCAATCCCAAAGGGGTTTGGATATGGCTTTACAGCTAGCCAGGCTTCAACATGCTTCATGAAACACTAGAATTCATTCTTAAAAATTATGAAGAAAAATATATTTTTGAAAATATTTTTATTTTAAAATTTTTTTTTCGAAAACAGATGAGAAATTTTTGAAAGGTTTTTGAAAAATTTTTGAAAACAAAACAAAAAGAAAATTACCTAATCTGAGCAACAAGATGAACCGTCAGTTGTCCATACTCGAACAATCTCCGGCAACGGCGCCAAAAACTTGGTGCACGAAATTGTGATGTCCAGGCTCAAACTATTCCTGGCACGTGAGCAACTTGGTATGCGTAATCGTGATTACACATTCATAATTTGTCATAACTTCGATACAACTAACCAGCAAGTGCACTGGGTCGTCCAAGTAATACCTTACGTGAGTAAGGGTCGAATCCCACGGAGATTGTTGGTATGAAGCAAACTATGGTCACCTTGCAAATCTCAGTCAGGCAGATATAAATTGATAATGATGTTTTCGAATAATAAATAATAGAATAGGGATAGAGGTACTTATGTAAATCATTGGTAGGAATTTCAGATAAGCGAATGGAGATGCTTTTCGTTCCTCTGAACCTCTGCTTTCCTGCTATCTTCATCCAATCAGTCTTACTCCTTTCCATGGCTGGCTTTCTGTGATACATCACCACTGTCAATGGCTACTTTCGGTCATCTCTCGGGAAAATGATCCAATGCCCTGTCACGGCATGGCTAATCGTCTGGAGGCATCACCCTTGCCAATGGCTTCATCTTATCCTCTCAGTGAATAATATGCTCACGCACCCTGTCACGGCACGGCTATTCATCTGTCGGTTCTCGATCATGCTGGAATAGGATTTACTATCCTTTTGCGTCTGTCACTAACGCCCTGCAATCGCGAGTTAGGAGCTCGTCACAGTCATTCAATCATTGAATCCTACTCGGAATACCACAGACAAGGTTTCGACTTTCCGGATTCTCTTGAATGCCGCCATCATTCTAGCGTACACCACGAAGATTCCGTTTAAGAGATCTAAGAGATATTCATTCTAGCTTATTTCATGTAGAACGGAAGTGTTTGTCAGGCACGTGTTCATAGGGGAGAATGGTGATGAGCGTCACACATAATCATCACCTTCATCACGTTCTTGGGTGCGAATGGATATCTTAGAAGCGAAACAAGATGAATTGAATAGAAAACAGTAGTACTTTGCATTAATCTTTGAGGAACAGCAGAGCTCCACACCTTAATCTATGGAGTGTAGAAACTATACCGTTGAAAATACATAAGTGAAAGGTCCAGGCATGGCCGAGATGGCCAGCCCCCTAAAGCATGATCAATAGTCTCCTAAGATGAATAATGGATTAAAACTGAGACCAAAGATGTCTAATACAATAGTAAAAGGTCCTATTTATAATAAACTAGCTACTAGGGTTTACAGAAGTAAGTAATTGATGCATAAATCCACTTCCGGGGCCCACTTGGTGTGTGCTTGGGCTGAGCTTGAGTGTTGCACGTGTAGAGGTCCTTCTTGGAGTTGAACGCCAGCTTTTGTACCAGTTTGGGCGTTCAACTCTGGTTTTGGCTCCTTTTCTGGCGCTGGACGCCAGATTTGGGCAGAAAGCTGGCGTTGAACGCCAGTTTGCATCATCTATTCTTGGCCAAAGTATGAACTATTATACATTGCTGGAAAGCCCTGGAAGTCTAATTTCCAACGCAATTGGAAGCGCGCCATTCCGAGTTCTGTAGCTCCAGAAAATCCACTTTGAGTGCAGGGAGGTCAGAATCTAACAGCATCAGCAGTCCTTCTTCAACCTCTGAATCTGATTTTTGCTCAAGTCCCTCAATTTCAGCCAGAAAATACCTGAAATCACAAAAAAATACACAAACTCATAGTAAAGTCCCGAAATGTGAATTTAACATAAAAACTAATGAAAACATCCCTAAAAGTAACTAGATACTACTAAAAACATACAAAAAACAATGTCAAAAAGCGTATAAATTATCCGCTCATCAGGTTGCGTTGTAGATATAGTTTCTAAACCGGCAAAAATCCCTTCATACAAACGTGTTGGGTGTCACAAGTAACAAACCCTTTTAAAAATTGTTAACCGAGTATTCGAACCTCGGGTCGTCTTCTCAAGGAACCGTGAGGAAGTATGTTCTTATTATTGGTTATAAGGGTTGTAATTGGGGTTTAGAAGGTGAGAAGCAAGCAATTTAATTGACGAGTGAATTAAATGGCAATTAAAGATAAATAATAACTGTAAAGCAACTTTTAGAAAGGTAGAGAAATTAGAGGTCCAACATAGTTATCTCTCTCAACAATAATGAAAGTTGAATCTAAACTCCACTTGGTCAACCTTTACCAGAGCAAAGGAAAGTCAAGGGACTAATTAAGTTGACCTTTGAGTCCTAATTATTTCCTAAGAGAAGGTTGGGATTATTTAAGTTCAGCTCAATTAGCAAGATAACGAGTATCAATTATGTTGAGTTTAATAACTGTTGAGTTACTAAATTCTTAACCAGAACTAAAAGGAAAGAAAAAGTAAAATTACTGGAATAATAATAAAAATATCCTTAGATGGAAAGCAATGATAACTTAAGTCAAAGAGAACAATCATGAACTGAAAATACCTCAAATATCATTAATTCAAATAACTATCTGTAACACGAAAGAATTCTTAGATCAAATTATAATAATTAATTCAAATGTTGGAATAAATAAATAGAAGTAAAAACTAAAAGAACATTAAACCTGGATCCAGAGTTACTCTCAAAACAAGAAGAAATCCTAAATCCTAAAAGAGAGAGAGAGAAGATCTCCCTCTCAACTAAATCTAAATCATTGAAAGATGAAAATATGCGAGCTCCATTTGAATGGAAGCATTCCCACACTTTATAACCTCTGGTCTATGCTGTCTGTACTTGGATCTGGGCCAAAAAGGGCTTCAGAATTCGCTGGGGGCGTATTCTGTAATTTCTGATGCGTGGCCTCTGTCACGCGTCCGCGTGGGTCATGCGGTCGCGTCAGTCATGCGACCGCGTCATGTGCGCTCTACTCAAGGCGCGGGGTCGTGTCAGTCATGCGGCCGCATCGCTGTTGATTCGTGCTTGGCACGCGATCGCATCATCCATGCGATCGCGTGAACACCAGTTTCTTTAAAGCTCCGTTTTGCTTCCTCCTTCCATTCTAGCATGTTTCCTTTTTCATCCTTTAAGTTGTTCTGCCTTAGAAAATCTGAAACTACTCAACACACTAATCACGGCATCAAATGGAAATAAAGGTAATTAAAATAATTAATTTTTAAAGCTTAGGAAATATGTTTTTTCATTATATGACATAATAAGGAAGAGAAAGTAAAACTATGCAATTAATGTGAATAAGTAGGTGAAGAGTTAAATAAATCACTCTAATTAAGCACAAAAGAACTCATGAAATATGGGTTTATCAGCTGCCCTTCAAGAAAATGTGGTTGTGGGGATGGACGAGATGTTTGAAAATTTGAAAGCCCAAGTCCGAGTTCTTTCTCCCGACCTAGATCTTTTCTTGCTCGGCCAAGACAACATTGTTGTTGATGGGAAGATAGTGTCGGCCCCTGATGAGGATGAGGGGCCTCCTCTCAATCTGAAGACTTCTGCTCCCCAGGTTGGTTAAGCTTCTGAGGTTCGACCCAAGGTTCAGCCCGAGGTCGTCAATGTGGAGCCCTCTCCTTCACCTTCCACTGCTATTCCAGCGGTGCCAGTTTTTGTGCTTCCTTCATCCTCTCCTGTCAAGGGAAAAGATGCTGCTACGGGCGAGGATCTCAATCCACTTCTTGTGGAGGAATCTTAAATTCTCTTTACTTTGTCTTGGATGTTTGGAAGGTCCCGACTTGTGGGTCCTTATAACACTTAATTTTATAATAGTTGATAGGTTCTCTGAACACTTTACTATATATTTTGCTTTCTCCACAATCTATATAAAGTAGCTTTCTTTTTTGTTTTAGTTGCTTTTTTAACAACTTTATGAAAGTAGTTTCAAGCTACCTTCTTTAAGAACCTTTCTACTTTTTAAATCAAGCTAGGTTTTGTATAGTTTTCTTGATTTTAGATTCCGGCAACTTTGTTAGGTTATGAGTTTCCTTTCATAGTCCTGACTTCGAGTAGTCGGTCTTTGTTAAGTTACTTCTACAGCTCATTTTTACTCGGCCTTATGATTGAGGTCTTCTTTCACGAGTTGTTTATATAACTTCTTACATTAATTTATACCTCGTTGCTTCATCTTGCCGATAATCTTGGGCCGGGCAATGATTTTTGTGATTTGTCAAGCTTAAATTAATGCATTTTTACTAGAAAACCTTTGAAGAAAGAAGTAGGAATTTTTATTATAGTCAAAAAGAAAAAATTCCTTTACACAAATCTATGTACTAGGGGTTTGAGTACCCGTAACCCCTGTGATGGTGCAACGTTAAAAAACCCTAGAACCGGGGAAAAAGAGTACACCAGTGCATAAGTTTTGTTGTCTAGCTATAATATTTTCTTAGGTTACATGCATGCCAAGACCTCGGGAGCTCTCGCCCTTGGAGGTCGGATACTTTGTAGTAACCTTTGCTTAAGAACTCGATTGTTTTGTAAGGTCCCTTCCAATTAGCAGCCAGTTTGCCTTCTCCTGATTTCTATACTCTGATGTCATTTCGTATCAGGATTAGGTCGTTGGTGGTGAAGGTCCTCTTGATCACCTTTTGATTGTATCTTAAAGCCATCCTTTGCTTTAGAGCTTCTTCCTTAATCCGGGCTCTTTCTCGGATTTTGGGGGGAAGATCGAGCTCTTCTTTTTGTGCCTGAAAGTTAGCTCTTTCGTTGTAGAATATGACTCTAGGTGATTCTTCAGTTACTTCTATGGGAATCATTACTTCCATACCATAAGTAAGTCGGAAGGGTGACTCCCCGTTGTAGAATGTGGGGTGGTCCGATATGCCCACAAGACTTGAGGGAGCTCGTCAGCCCAAGCCCTTTCGCATCTTGTAATCTACATTTTAACCCGACAGTATAACTTTGTTGGCGGCTTCATAGGGGTGCTCTACTGATGTGAACTGATGTTTTATTTTTAGGTTGGCCACCAGGTTCCTGAAGGTTGAGTCGGTGAATTGAGTCCCATTGTCCGTGGTGATGGAGTGGAGAACTCCAAACCTTGTGACAATATTCTTATACAAAAGTTTCCAACTTCTCTGGGCGGTAATAGTTGCTAAGGGCTTTGCTTCAATCCATTTGGTGAAATAATCAATTATTACTATGAGGTGTTTGACTGTCCTGATGCTTGTGGAAATAGTCCGAGCATATCGAGACCCCATTTTGCAAATAGCCATGGTGAAGTAACGCTGATAAGCTCCTTAGGTGGCGCGATGTGGAAGTTGGCATGTTTTTGGCAAGGTGGGAACTTCTTAACAAACTCAGTCGCTTGCCTTTGTAAGGTCGGCCAAAATAAGCCAGCTCGGATCACCTTTTTGGCCAGTGACTGAGCTCCCAAATGATTTTCACATATACCACTGTGTACATTCTCTAAGACTTCCTTCGTATTGGAGGTCGGAACGCATTTCAAGATGGGTGTTGAGATTCCTCTTTTGTATAGAATATTGTAGACCAATGTGTAATTTTACACCTCTTTTACGAGCCTTTTGGCTTCTTTTTCATTCTTGGAGAGGACGTCAAATTTGAGGTAGTTGCAAGGAGTCATCCATCCTAGATTTTGATTGGATATAGTCAATACCTCTGAATTATCCTCCTATTTTGATATTGATGGTGTTTGCAGAGTCTCCTAAATAAGACTTCCATTGTTGCCTCATGGCATGGTGCTGGCTAATTTGAAGAGGGCAACAGCTTGGGCATTGGATTCCCGGGCTATATGTCGGATCTCTCCTTCTAAAAAGTGTGTCAGTTGCTCTCGGCCTTCGTCTAAGTACTTCTTCATAGTGGGATCATTGGCTTTATAGGTGCCGTTAATTTGCAAAGTTATTACTTGCGAGTCGCTGAACACTATCAATCTTTCTTCCCCGACTTCTTTGGCCAGCTTCAAGCCAGCGAGTAAGGCCTCGTACTCTGCTTGGTTGTTAGAAGTAGGAAACTCGAACCTTAGGGAGAGTTCTATCCGAGTCCCTTGATCACTTTTTAAAATGACACCTGCCTCACTTTTGGCTTTGTTTGATGACCCATCTACATATAGGCTCCATGTAGTTGGATCTCCTGGGCTTTCTGTGTACTCAGCGACAAAGTAAGTAAGATATTGTGACCTAATTAAAGTCTGAGCTTCGTACTTTAGGTCGAACTCGGATAGTTCTACAGCCCATTGTAGCATCTGACCTGTCAAGTCCATCTTTTGTAAAATATGTTTCATTGATTGATTAGTGCGGACTTTGATGGTATGAGCCTGGAAGTAAGGTCGGAGTCTTCGAGATGTGAGGATAAGGGCATAAGCAAACTTTTCTATCTTTCGATAGTTCAACTCTGCCCTCTATAGGGCTTTGCTGACGAAATAGATAGGTTGCTGACCCTTTTCATCTTCTCGGATCAGGGATGATGCTATAGCTCAGCTTCCTACTACCAAGTACAGCACAAGCTCTTCCCCTTTGATAGGTCGGGTAAGTATGGTGGACTGTCCTAGAAATGCCTTGAAGTCCTGAAAGGCTTGCTCACATTCTGGGGTCCACTCAAATTGCTTCCCTTTTCTTAGGATTGAGTATAAGGGAAGTGATTTCAGAGCTACTCTGGCTAGGAATCGGGATAGAGTTGCCAACCTTCCATTGAATTGTTGGACCTCTTTAACACAAGTCGGACTCTTCATGTTGAGTATAGCCTGATATTTGTCTGGTTTTGCTTCTATACTTCTTTGGGTTAAGATGAAGCCCAATAACTTTCTTGCTTCTACTGCGAAGGTACATTTTGAGGGGTTCAACCACATCTCATGCTTCCTTATTATGGAGAGTACCTCAGAGAGATCGGACAACAATATTGCATTCTCTTTGGTTTTGACAAGCATGTCGTCTACGTACAGCTTCCATGAGTTTTTTCAGGTGAGAGGAAAATACTTTGTTCATTAGTCACTGGTATGTAGCCCCCACATTTTTTAACCTAAAAGGCATTACTATATAGCAATAGTTTGCTTTTAGATTTTTGAAGGAGGTTTTTTCCTGATCTGGCTTGTACATCGGTATTTGGTTGTATCATGAGTAAGCGTCTAAAAGGATAGATATCGGTAGCCTAAGGCTGAGTCAACCAGAGCGTCAATGCTAGGGAAATGGTATGGGTCCTTGGGACAAGCTTTGTTGAGGTCGGTGCAGTCTACACACATCCTCCACTTTCTGTTTTGTTTCTTGACCAAAACGACGTTAGCTAGCCACAATGGATAATTTATTTCCCTTATGATTTATGAATCCTGCTTCCAGTAAGGCTTGTACTTGCTCCTCCACGACCTGTGTCCTTTCTGGTCTGAGCTTCCGACGCTTTTTTTGAATAAGTCGGGAGTCCGGGTATACTGCGAGTTTAAGGGACATCAGGTTGGCATCTATGCCAGGCATGTTGGAGGCTTTCCAGGCGAAGAGGTCGGAATTATTCCTTAATAGTTCAATGAGCTGTTCCTTCAAGTTTTTCTCCAGGTTAGTGCCGATATTTGTTGTTTTATCGGGGTGGTCTCCGATTTGTACTTCCTCTGCCTTGCCTCCAGGTTGGGGTCGCAATTCTTCTCGAGTTCGGACTCCTCCCAGTTCAATTGTGTTGACCTCTTTGCCCCCAGAACTGCCTTTTAAATTAAGGCTTTCATTGTAGAATTTACTTGCTAGCTTTTGGTCCCCTTAATAGTGGCAATTCCTTCCGCTGTGGGAAACTTCATACAAAGGTGGGGTGTCGAGACAATTGTTGCAAGTCAATTCAAGGTGGTCCGACCTACTAAGGCATTGTATGCCAAGGTTACATCAACCACAATATAAATGATGCTTAATGTCTTCGACCTTGCACCGTTTCTAAAGGTGGTGTATAAGGAGATATACCCAAGGGATCGGATTGGCATATCTCCTAATCCAAAGAGGTTGTCTGGATAGGCTTTTAGGTCTTTTTCTTCCAACCCAAGTTTGTCGAAGGCAGGTTTAAATAGGATGTCCGCAAAGCTACCCTGGTCTATCAAGGTTCTATAGAGGTTTGCATTCGCGAGAATCATTGTTATCACTACAGGATCATCATGCCCAGGTGTTATCCCTTGGGCGTCATCTTTAATGAACGAGATGGTAGGTAAGTCGGGTAGTCTATTTTCCTTCCTGACTTAGTATACCTCATTGAGATGCCTTTTTCGTGATGATTTTGACATTCCTTCTCCAGCAAACCCTCTATTGATCATGTGTATATGTCTCTTTGGGGTCTGAGGTGGACGCTCTTGTCGTCCTTCCTCGTCTTCCCTCCTTCTCTTCCTCGGGTTGCCTGATCTATCGACCAAGTACCTGTCTAGCCGGCCTTCTTTGGCGAGCTTTTCTATGACATTTTTCAAGTCGTAACATTCGTTGGTGGAATGTTTGTAGAGCTTACGGTACTCACAGTATTCTGTCTGACTTCCTGCCTTCTTGTGCTTGATTGGACGAGGAGGTGGGAGCTTCTCTGTGTGGCATATTTCCCTATAAATGTCCACTAAAGAGACTTTAAGGGGAGTGTAATTATGATATCTTCGAAGCTTTTCTGGGTTTGGTTCTTCCTTTTTTTGGGTTCTTTTTCCTTTTCTCGAGGTAGATAGGGCAGATTGGGTCGTGGGAAAGGTTCCCTCAGTCGGGAATTCTCCTCCATGTTAATGTACTTCTCTGCTCTTTCTTGGACTTCATTCAGAGAAACTGGGTGCCGCTTGGATATTGACTGAGAGAATGACTCTCTAAGGCCATTGACTAAGCCCTTGATCACAGCTTCAGTGGGTAGATTTTGAATCTCCAAGCATGCCTTGTTGAACCTTTCAATGTAATCTCAAAGGGTTTTTCTGACCTCTTGTTTAACTTCTAACAAGCTTGGGGTGTGTTTTTTTATCCTATTGAATGGAGAATCTGGTCAAAAACTTCCTTGCCAGGTCATCGAAGCTAGTTACCGACCTAAGGATAAGTTATCAAACCACTTCATTGCTGCTTTGCTCAAAGTGGTCAGGAAAGCTTTGCAACGGGTGGCGTCGGAGGCGTCAGCTAGGTACATCCGGCTTTTAAAGTTGATGAGATGATGTCTTGGATTGGTCATCCCGTCATAGAGATCCATATTGGGTTTTGAAGTTCCTAAGAACTTTAGCCCGCATAATCTCTTCTATGAATGGGTCTTCTCCACCTAGGGGGCTTTCTTCTCGATCTGTTTGATTACTTCGGTTTCGAAGGTAGGCCTCCAACATCAAGAGTTTTTTTTATAGCTCCCTTCGTCGTCTTACTTCTCTTTGTAGTTCCCGCTCTGCTTTCCGTTGTCGTTCAGCCTTGTGCTCCAGCTGTTCTAGTCGATTCCGTTGACCATGGACTAGGCCTAATATCTCTGCTGTTTGAGGAGGCTCCTCGTCTTCAAGATGGTAGATCTCCAAGTGGATTTTCCTTGAGTGGGGGTTTCCCGATGGCCTTTCCCCATGAGGACCATGTGTTTGGTGTGGTAGAGGGATTATTGATGAGCGGATAATTTATACCCTTTTTGGCATTGTTTTTACATAGTTTTTAGTATGTTTTAGTTACTTTTTATTATATTTTTATTAGTTTTTATTCAAAAATCACATTTCTGGACTTTACTATGAGTTTGTGTGTTTTTCTATGATTTCAGGTATTTTCTGGCTGAAATTGAGGGACCTGAGCAAAAATCTGATTCAGAGGCTGAAAAAAGACTGCAGATGCTGTTGGATTCTGACCCTCCTACACTCGAAGTAGATTTTCTGGAGCTACAGAAGCCCAATTGGCATACTATTAATTGCGTTGGAAATTAGAGATCATGAGCTTTCCAGAAATATATAATAGTCTATACTTTGCCCGAGATTTGATGGCCCAAACTGGCGTCCAAAGCCAGCCTAAAACTTTCTGGCGTAAAATGCCCAAACTGGCACCAGAGTTGGAGTTAAACGCCCAAACTGGCACCCAAGCTGGCGTTTAACTCCAAGAACAGCCTATGCATGTGAAAGCTTCAATGCTCAGCCCAAGCACACACCAAGTGGGCCCTGGAAGTGGATTTCTGCACTATCTGCACTTAGTTACTTATTTTCTATAATCCCTAGTAGCTAATTTAGTATAAATAGCACTTTTTACTATTGTATTCGCATACTTTATCATCACATCACGTTTTGGAGGCTGGCCTCACGGCCATGCCTAGACTTTTTTCACTTATGTATTTTCTACGGTGGAGTTTCTACACCCCATAGATTAAGGTGTGAAGCTCTGTTGTTCTTCATGAATTAATGCAAGTACTATTATTTTTCTATTCAATTCACGCCTACTTCTTCTCTAAGATACTCACTTGTACTTCAATCTGGAGAATGATATCATCCGTGACACTCATCATTATTCTCAATTTTATGAACGTGTGACTGACAACCACTTCCGTTCTATCTGAGCTCAACGTAGTCATTGGGCGACAACTTGAGTGCGTATCTCTTGGATATCTAATACACGGATCGAGTCCGTGAGATTAGTATCTTCGTGGTATAGGCTAGAACCAATTGGTAGCATTTTTGGGATCCGGAAAGTCTAAACCTTGTCTGTGGTATTCCGAGTAGGATCTGGGAAGGGATGATTGTGACGAGCTTCAAACCTACGAATGTTGGGCACAAGTGACAGTGTGCAAAAGGATCAATGGATCCTATTCCGACGCTAGCGGGAACCGACAGATGATTAGCCATGCGGTAGCTGTACCTGGTATTTTTTATCCGAGATGAGAAATATGACAGTTGATTAGCCATGCAGAAATCGTAGAGGACCATTTTCACTGAGAAGATCCTACAGCTTGCCATGGAAGGAAGTAACGCATGGTTGGAAGAAGACAATAGGAAAGCAGAGGTTCAGAAGCAACAAAGCATCTCCAGACGCTTATCTGAAATTCCCACCAATGAACTACATAAGTACCCTTATCTTATTTTATGTTTTATTTCTTTTAATTATCAAAACCTTATAACTATTTGAATCCGCCTGACTGAAATTTACAAGATGACCATAGCTTGCTTCAAGCCGACAATCTCCGTGGGATCGACCCTTGCTCACATAAGGTATTACTTGGACAACACAGTGCACTTGCTGGTTAGTTGTGCGGAGATGTGAAAAGTGTGAATCACGATTTCCCACACCAAGTTTTTGGCACCGTTATCGGGGATTGTTCGAGTTTGGACAACTGACGGTTCATCTTGTTGCTTAGATTAGGTAATTTTATTTTATGTTTTAGCTTTTTATTTTTATTTTCAAAAAATTCAAAAAAAAAAATAAAAAAATAATAATAATATAGTTTTCGAAAAATACAAAAAAATTAATAAAACCATAAAAACCAAAAATTTTATGTTTCTTGTTTGAGTCTAGTGTCAAATTTTAAGTTCGGTGTCATTTGCATCTTTTTAAATTTTCTTAAAATTTTCGAAAATTCATCATGTGTTCTTCATTGATCTTCAAATTGTTCTTGATGATTTTCCTTGTTTGATCTTTAATTTTTCTTGTTTTGTGCCTTTTCTTATTTTTCATATGCATTTTAGAATTATTAGTGTCTAAAGTTTAAAAATTTTTAAGTTTGGTGTCTTGCATGTCTTTATTTTCTTAAAATTTTTTAAAAAATATGTTCTTGATGTTCATCATGATCTTCAAAGTGTTCTTGGTGTTCATCTTAACATTCAAAGTGTTCTTGCATGCATTAGTTGTTTTGATCTTAATTTTTTATGTTTTGTTTCATTTTGATGTTTTTCTCTCTCCTTATTAAAAATTCAAAAATAAAAAATAATATATTTCCCTTATTTTACTCATAAATTTCGAAATTCTAGATTAATATAGCCAAATTTTTTTTAGTTTAGTTGTTTCTTATTAGTCAAGTCATAATTTCAAATTAAAAATTCTATCTTTTCAAATCTTTTTCAAAATGAAATCTTTTTCATTTTTCTTTCATGTTTTTCGAAAATTCTAAAATTAATTTTCAAAATCTTTTTCTTATTTTATTTCATATTTTCAAAATTATTGCTAACATTTAATGTTTTGAGTCAAAAAATTTTCAAGTTGTTACTTGCCTATTAAGAAAGGATCAATCTTTAAATTCTAGAATCATATCTTTTAGTTTCTTGTTAGTCAAGTAATCAACTTTATTTTCAAAAATCAAATCTTTTTAATTTCCTTTTCAAATCTTTTTCAAAATAGATTTCAATCATATCTTTTTCAAAATTTAATTTCAAAATCCTTTTCTAACTTCTTATCTTTTCAAAATTAATTTTCAAATCTTTTTCAATTAACTAATTGACTCTTTGTTTGTTTTACTATTTCTTATCTTTTTCAAAACCACCTAACCATTTTTCTCTCTCTCTAATTTTCGAAAACCACTAACAATTTTTTCAAAATTCTTTTTTTAACTAATTGTTTTAAATTCTAATTTTATTTTATTTTTTTAATAAATTCGAATTCTAACTCATAAATAAAATAAAAAATAAAAATATTTTCCTTCTCCCTCTTTTTAAAATTCGAAATTCTTCTCTCTCTCATCTCCTTCTATTTATTTTATTTAATTACTAACACTTCTATTCTGATTAAAATTCGAACCCTCTCCTTCTCTCTGTGTTCGAATTCTCTTCATTCTCTCTCTACCTCATTCTTCTACTCTTCTACTCACATAAAGAAATCTCTATATTGTGACATAGAGGATTCTTCTTCTTTTTCTGTTCTCTTCTTTTTCGTATGAGCAGAAACAGAGATAAAGACATTCTTGTTGAAACTGATCCTGAACCTGAAAGGACTCTGAAGAGGAAGCTAAGAGAAGCTAAAGCACAATACTCCAGAGAGGACCTGACAGAAATTTTTGAAAAAGAGGTAGACATGGCAGCCGAACCCAACAACAATAGTGGAGATGCAAGGAAGGTGCTTGGTGACTTTACTGCACCAACTTCCAACTTCAATGGAAGAAGTGAATTACATGGGAGAATCCTATGGAAACACTTACAATCTTTCATGGAGGAATCATCCTAATTTCTCATGGAAGGATCAACAGAAGCCTAATCAAAGCTTCAATAATAATAATGGTGGGAGAAATAGGTTTGGCAATAGCAAGCCTTCTCCATCACCTTCTGAACAACAGACAGAGAATTCTAAGCAGAGCCTCTCTGACTTAGTGGTGCACAAAATTGTGATCTCAGGCAACGGCAGCAAAAACTCTGTACGCACGTCTTAATAAATTGTTTTTCATTCACAACTTCGATACAACTAACCAGCAAGTGCACTGGGTCGTCCAAGTAATAAACCTTACGTGAGTAAGGGTCGATCCCACGGAGATTGTTGGTATGAAACAAGCTATGGTCACCTTGTAGATCTCAGTCAGGTGGATATAAAATAGTTATGGAGTTTTCAAAAATATATAATAAAATAAACAGAGAGTAAAGATAGAAATACTTATGTATATCATTGGTGAGAATTTCAGATAAAGGTATAGAGATGCGTTTGTTCCTCTGAACCTCTACTTTCCTGCTGTCTTCATCCAATCAGTCTTACTCCTTTCCATGGCTGGCTTTATGTAAGGACATCACCGTTGTCAATGGCTACTTTTTATCCTCTTTGGAAAATGGTCCAATGCACTGTCACTGCATGGCTAATCGTCTGGAGGCATCACCCTTGTCAATGGCTGCATCCCATCCTCTTGTGAAAATGGTCCAAATGCTCTGTCACAGCACAGCTAATCATCTGAGGTTCTCGATCATACTAGAATAGGATTCACCCTCCTTTTGCGTCTGTCACTACGCCCAGCACTCACGAGTTTGAAGTTCGTCACAGTCATTCAATCTCAGAGTCCTACTCGGAATACCACAGACAAGGTTTAGACTTTCCGGACTCTCATGAATGCCGCCATCAATCTAGCTTATACCACGAAGATTCTGATTAAGAGATCCAAGAGATACTCATTCAATCTAAGGTAGAACGGAAGTGGTTGTCAGGCACGCGTTCGTGGGGGAATGATGATGATTGTCATGTTCATCACATTCAGGTTGAAGTGCGAATGAATATCTTAGAAGCGGAATAAGTTGAATTGAATAGAAAACAGTAGTACTTTGCATTAATCTTTGAGGAACAGCAGAGCTCCACACCTTAATCTATGGAGTGCAGAAACTCTACCGTATGAAAATACATAAGTGATAATGGTCCAGGCATGGCCGAATGGCCAGCCCCCATGAAAGTCTAAGTAGAATAAAACTGATCAAAGATGTCTAATACAATAGTAAAAAGTCCTATTTATACTAAACTAGTTACTAGGGTTTACAGAAGTAAGTAATTGATGCATAAATCCACTTCCGGGGCCCACTTGGTGTGTGCTTGGGCTGAGCTTGAATGTTACACGTGTAGAGGTCAATCTTGGAGTTGAACGCCAGTTTGTAACGTATTTCTGGCGTTCAACTCTGGCTTGTGACGTGTTTCTGGCGTTTAACTCCAGACAGCAGCGTAGAACTGGCGTTCAACGCCCTTTTACGTCATCTAAACTCGGCCAAAGTATGGACTATTATATATTGCTGGAAAGCCCTGGATGTCTACTTTCCAACGCAATTAAAAGCGCGCCATTTTGAGTTCTGTAGCTCCAAAAAATCCACTTTGAGTGCAGGGAGGTCAGAATCCAACAGCATCAGCAGTCCTTCTTCAACCTCTGAATCTGATTTTTGCTCAAGTCCCTCAATTTCAGCCAGAAAACACCTGAATTCATAGAAAAACACACAAACTCATAGTAAAGTCCAGAAATGTGAATTTAACATAAAAACTAATGAAAACATCCCTAAAAGTAACTAGATTCTACTAAAAACATACTAAAAACAATGCCAAAAAGCGTATAAATTATTCGCTCATCACAACACCAAACTTAAATTGTTGCTTGTCCCCAAGTAACTGAAAATAAAATAGGATAAAAAGAAGAGAATATACTATAAATTCCAAACTATCAATGAAACATAGCTCCAATCAGATGAGCGGGACTTGTAGCTTTTTGCCTCTTGAATAGTTTTGGCATCTCACTTTATCCATTGAGGTTCAGAATGATTGGCATCTATAGGAACTCAGAGTTCAGATAGTGTTATTGATTCTCCTAGTTCAGTATGTTGATTCTTGAACACAGCTACTTTATGAGTCTTGGCCATGGCCCTAAGCACTTTGTTTTCCAGTATTACCACCGGATACATAAATGCCACAGATACATAACTGGGTGAACCTTTTTCAGATTGTGACTCAGCTTTGCTAAACTCCCCAATTAGAGGTGTCCAGGGTTCTTAAGCACACTCTTTTTTTGCTTTGGACCTTGACTTTAACTGCTCAGTCTCAAGTTTTCACTTGACACCTTCACGCCACAAGCACATGGTTAGGACAGCTTGGTTTAGCCGCTTAGGCCAGGATTTTATTCCTTTAGGCCCTCCTATCGACTGACGCTCAAAGCCTTGGGATCCTTTTTATTTACCCTTGCCTTTTGGTTTTATGGGTTACTGACTTTTTGCTCTTGCCTCTTGGTTTTAAGAGCTTTTGGCTTTTTCTGCTTGCTTTTTCTCTCTTTTTTCTCTCTTTTTTTTCGCTATTTTTTTCTGCAAGCTTTTGTATTCACTGCTTTTTCTTGCTTCAAGAATCATTTTTATGATTTTTCAGATTATCAAATAACATGTCTCCTTGTCATCATTCTTTCAAGAGCCAACATATTTAACATTCATGAACAACAACTTCAAAAGACATATGCACTGTTCAAGCATTCATTCAGAAAACAAGAAGCATTGTCACCACATCAAAATAATTAAACTAAGTTCAAAGATAAATTCGAAACTCATGTACTTCTTGTTCTTTTGAATTAAAACATTTTTCATTTAAGAGAGGTGATGGATTCATAGGACATTCATAACTTTAAGACATAGTTACTAATTACTAATGATCATGTAATAAGACACAAACTTAGATAAGCACTTAACATAGAGAACGAAAAATAGAGAATGTAAGAACAAGGAATGAGTCCACCTTAGTGATGGTGGCGTTTCCTTCTTGAGGAACCAATGATGTTTTTGAGCTCTTCTATGTCTCTTCCTTGTCTTTGTTGCTCCTCCCTCATTGCTTTTTGATCTTCTCTAATTTCATGAAGGATGATAGAGTGCTCTTGATGTTCCACCCTTAATTGTCCCATGTTGGAACTTAATTCTCCTAGGGAGGTGTTGATTTGCTCCCAATAGTTTTGTGGAGGAAGATGCATTTGAGGCATCTCCGGGATCTCATGGTGATGAGCTTCATGCATCTCTTGAGATCCATGAATGGGCTCTCTTACTTGCTCCATCCTTTTCTTAGTGATGGGCTTCTTTTCCTCAATGGGAATGTCTCCTTCTATGGAAGCTCCAGCTAAGTAACATAGATGGCAAATAAGATGAGGAAAAGCTAGCCTTGCCCAGGGAGAGGACTTTTCGGCTATTTTGTAGAGTTCAAGGGAGATGACTTCATGAACTTCTACTTCCTCTCCAATCATGATGCTATGAATCATAATGGCCCGATCCACAGTAACTTCAGATCGGTTGCTAGTGGGGATGATGGAGCGTTGGATGAACTCTAATCATCCTCTAGCTACAGGCTTGAGGACCAATCTTCTTAGTTGAACCGGCTTGCCTTTGGAGTCAATCTTCCATTGAGCTCCTTCCACACATATGTCCATGAGGACTTGGTCCAACCTTTGATTAAAGTTGACCCTTCTAGTGTAGGGGCGTGCATCTCCTTGCATCATAGGCAAGTTGAATGCCAACCTCACATTTTCCGGACTCAAATCTAAGTATTTTCCCCGAACCATTGTAATATAATTCTTTGGATTCGGGTTCTTACTTTGATCATGGTTCTTAGTGATCCATGCATTGGCATAGAACTCTTGAACCATTAGGATGCCGACTTGTTGGATGGGGTTTGTTAGAACTTCCCAACCTCTTCTTTGGATTTCATGTCGGATCTCCGGATACTCATTTCTCTTGAGCTTGAAAGGGACCTCGGGGATCACTTTCTTCTTGGCCACAACATCATAGAAGTGGTCTTGATGAGCTTTGGAGATGAACCTTTCCATCTCCCATGACTCGGAGGTGGAAGCTTTTGTCTTTCCTTTCCCTTTTCTAGAGGATTCTCCGGTCTTAGGTGCCATCAATGGTAATGGAAAAACAAAAAGCTTATGCTTTTACCACACCAAACTTAGAATATTACTCGCCCTCGAGCAAGAGAAGAAAGAATAGATGAAGAAGAAGAAGAAGAAAATATGAAGGAGAGGAGGAAAAGGTGTATTCGGCCAAGAAGAGAAGAGAGGGTTGTGTTGTGTGAAAATGAGGAAGAATGGAGGGCTTATATAGGGAAGGGAGGGGGGGTAAGGTTCGGCCATAAGGGTGGGTTTTGGGTGGGAAATTGATTTTGAATTTTGAAGGTAGGTGGGGTTTATGAGGTAGGTTTATGGGGAAGAGTGGATGGATGTGAGTGGTGAAGTAGTGATAGGGAAGAGAGATTGAGGTGATTGGTGAAGAGTTTTGGGGAAGAGTGTTTATGGGATTGTGTGAAAGAGGGGTGAGAAGAAGTGAGTGGAGGTAGGTGGGGATCCTGTGGGGTTCACAGATCCTGAGGTGATCCTGTGGGGTCCACAGATCCTGAGGTGTTCAAGGATTTATAACCTTGCACCAAATTAGGCATGCAATATACCCTTGCACACAACTCTGGGCGTTCAACGCCAGATTGGTGCTTGTTCTGAGCGTTGAACGCCCATTTGTTGCCCATTTCTGGCGTTGAACGCCAAAACTATGCTTGTTCTGGGCGTTCAGCGCCAGCTCTTCTCCAGGGTGCAATTCTGGCGCTCAAACGCCCAGATGCTGCCCATTTTGGGCGTTCAGCGCCAGAACCATGCTCTGTTCTGGCGTTGAACGCCAGCCAAATGCTTCTTACTGGCGTTTAAACGCCAGTAAGGTCTTCCTCCAGGGTGTGATTTTTTTTCTGCTGTTTTTTATTCCGTTTTCAATTTTTATATTTATTTTGTGACTCCACATGATCATGGACCTAATAAAACATGAAAAACAATGAAAATAAAAATTAGATAAATAAAAATTGGGTTGCCTCCCAACAAGCGCTTCTTTAATGTCAATAGCTTGACAGTAGGCTCTCATGGAGCCTCACAGATGTTCAGAGCATTGTTGAAACTCCCCAACACCAAACTTAGAGTTTGGATATGGGAGTTCAACACCAAACTTAGAGTTTGGTTGTGGCCTCCCAACACCAAACTTAGAGTTTGACTGTGGGGGCTCTGGTTGACTCTGTTTTGAGAGAAGCTTACTGTGCCTCTTTTCCATGTTTACAGAAGGATGTCCTTGAGTTTTAAACTCAAAGGAGTCCCCATTCAATTGAAGGACTAATTTGCCTCTGTCAACATCAATCACAGCTCTTGCTGTGGCTAGGAAGGGTCTTCCAAGGATGATGGATTCATCCTCATCCTTCCCAGTATATACGACTATGAAATCAGCAGGGATGTAAAGGCCTTCAACCTTTACTAACACGTCCTCTACTTGTCCATAAGCCTGTTTTCTTGAATTGTCTGCCATCTCTAATGATATTTTAGCAGCTTGCACCCCAAAGATTCCCAGTTTCTCTATTACAGAGAGGGGCATGAGGTTTATCCCTGAACCAAGGTCACACAGAGCCTTCTCAAAGGTCATGGTGCCTATGGTACAAGGTAACAGGAACTTTCCAGGATCCTGTTTCTTCTGAGGCAATCTCAGTTGATCCAATGCATTTAGTTTATTGGTGAACAAGGGAGGTTCATCTTTCCAAGTCTCAATACCAAATAAATTGGTATTCAGCTTCATGATTGCACCAAGGAACTTGGCAACTTGCTCTTCAGTAACATCTTCATTCTCTTCAGAAGAAGAATACTCATCAGAGCTCATGAATGGCATAAGGAGGTTCAATGGAATCTCTATGGTCTCTAGATGAGTCTCAGATTCCTTTGGTTCCTCAGAGGGAAGCTCCTTATTGATCACTGGACGTCCCAGGAGGTCTTCCTCCTTGGGATTCATGTCCTTCTCCTCTCTTGTGGGTTCGGCCATGATGGTTAATTCAATGGCCTTGCACTCTCCTTTTGGATTTTCTTCTGTATTGCCTGGGAGAGTACTAGGAGGGATTTCAGTGATCCTTTTACTCAGCTGGCCTACTTGTGCCTCCAAATTTTTAATTGAGGACCTTGTTTCATTCATGAAACTTACAGTGGCCTTAGATAGATCAGAGACTAAGTTTGCTAAATTAGAAGTATTTTGTTCAGAGTTCTCTGTCTGTTGCTGAGTGGATGATGGAAAAGGCTTGCTATTGCTAAACCTGTTTCTTCTACCATTATTAAAGCCTTGTTGAGGCTTTTGATCCTTCCATGAGAGATTTGGGTGATTTCTCCATGAGGGATTATAGGTGTTTCCATATGGTTCACCCATGTAATTCACCTCTGCTATTGCAGGGTTCTCAGGATCATAAGCTTCTTCTTCATAAGAAGCCTCTTGAGTACTGTTGGGTGCAGCTTGCATTCCATTCAGACTCTGAGAAATCATATTGACTTGCTGAGTCAATATTTTATTCTGAGCCAATATGGCATTCAGAGTATCAATTTCAAGAACTCCCTTCTTCTGAGGCGTCCCATTGCTCACAGGATTCCTCTCAGAAGTGTACATGAACTGGTTATTAGCAACCATATCAATGAGTTCTTGAGCTTCTGCAGGCGTTTTCTTTAGGTGAATAGATCCACCTGCAGAAGTATCCAATGACATCTTAGCTAATTCAGACAGACCATCGTAGAATATATCCAGGATGGTCCATTCTGAAAGCATGTCAGAAGGATACTTTTTGGTCAGTTGCTTGTATCTCTCCCAAGCTTCATAGAGGGATTCACCTTCTTCCTGTCTGAAGGTTTGAACATCCACTCTAAGCTTGCTCAGCTTTTGAGGAGGAAAGAACTTGGCTAAGAAAGCTGTGACCAGCTTATCCCAAGAGTTCAGGCTATCTTTGGGTTGAGAGTCCAACCACACTCTAGCTCTGTCTCTTACAGCAAAAGGGAAAAGTATGAGCCTGTAGACTTCAGGATCTACTCCATTAGTCTTAACAGTATCACAGATCTGCAAAAATTCAGTTAAGAACTGAAAAGGATCTTCAGATGGAAGTCCATGAAACTTGCAGTTTTGCTACATCAGAGAAACTAATTAAGGTTTCAGCTCAAAATTGTTTGCTCCAATGGTAGGGATGGAGATGCTTCTTCCATGTAAATTGGAATTAGGTGCAGTAAAGTCACCAAGCATCCTCCTTGCATTATTATTATTTTCGGCTGCCATCTCCTCTTCTTGTTCGAAAATTTCTGAAAGGTGCTTGCTGGATTGTTGTAATTTAGCTTCTCTTAGTTTCCTCTTCAGAGTCCTTTCAGGTTCTGGATTTGCTTCAATAAGAATATTCTTGTCCTTGCTCCTGCTCATATGAAAAAGAGGGACAGAAAAACAATAATAATAGGGGTCCTTTTTACCACAGTATAGAGGTCCCTGTGTGAGTAGAAGAAAAGAATAAGAAAAGAATGTAATGTAAAGAAAGAAACACAAGGGTGAGGAGAGCAGAGATGTGAGATGAAGAGAAGTGTTAGTAGATGAATAAATGAATAGAATGAGATGAGAGAGAAAGGGGATTTTCGAAAATAATTTTTGAAAAAGAGTTAGTGATTTTCGAAAATAGTTTTTGAAAAAGGTTAGTAATTAAAATAATTAGTTAATTAAAAAGAAATTTTGAAAAAAGAGGGAGATATTTTCGAAAATTAGAGAGAGAGGGTTAGTTAGGTAGTTTTGAAAAAGATAAGAGACAAACAAAAAGTTAGTTAGTTAGTTGAAACAAATTTTGAAAAGATAAGAAGATAAGAAGTTAGAAAAGATATTTTGAAATCAAATTTTTGAAAAAGATATGATTTTGAAAAAGATAAGATAAAAAGATATTTTTGAAAAGATATGATTGAAATTAGTTTTGAAAAAGATTTGATTTTTAAAATCATAATTAATGACTTGATTCACAAGAAATCACAAAATATGATTCTAGAATTTAAAGTTTGAATCTTTCTTAACAAGTAAGTAACAAACTTGAAATTTTTGAATCAAAACATTAATTGATGATGTTATTTTCGAAAATTAGGAGATAAAGATAAGAAAAATATTTTTGAAAAATATTTTTAAAAATTTTCGAAAATAGATAAGAAAAATGAAAAAGATTTGATTTTTGAAAAAGATTTTGAAAAGATAAGATTTTTAAATTGAAAATTTGATTTGACTCATAAAAACAACTAGATTTTAAAAATTTTTGAAAAAGTCAATTCTAATTTTTGAAATTTTGAGAGAGAAAAAGGGGAAGATATTTTTTTTTTTTTTTGAATTTTTATGATGAGAGAGAAAAAAATTAAAACATCATTTTCATATTTTTCTCTTTTCTTTTTGGATCAAAACAAGGAATGCATGCAAGAACACTATGAATGTCAAGATGAATACCAAGAACACTTTGAAGATCATGATGAACATCAAGAACTTATTTTTGAAAAATTTTTAATGCAAAGAAAACATGCAAGACACCAAACTTAGAAATCTTTAATGCTTAGACTCTATGGATGCAAAAATGCACATGAGAAACAAGAAAATACACAAAACAAGAAAACATCAAGATCAAACAAGAAGACTTACGAAGAACAACTTGAAGATCATGAAGAACACTATGAATGCATGATTTTTTTTCGAAAAATGCAAAATGAATATGCAATTGACACCAAACTTGAAATTGACTCAAGACTCAAACAAGAAACACAAAATATTTTTGATTTTTTTTATTTTATGATTTTTTTGGATTTTTCAAAAATTATATGAAAAAGAAAAATAAGGATTCCAAAATTTTTAATATGAATTCCAGGAATCGTGTACTCTTAGTCTAAAACTTTAATCTGAGGGTTAGGCATGGCTTAATAGCCAGCCAAGCTTTAGTATGTAACTCAGACATGCCACATCTGACATTCCAATTAACTTGCCTCTATGCTGATGGTTGGAAGCCCCTATCCAAAAGAATTAGACATGGCTTTACAGCCAGCCAGGCTTCAACATGTTTCATGAAACACTAGAATTCATTCTTAAAAAATTTTAGAATAATTTTTGAAAACAGATGAGAAATTTTTTGAAAGACTTTTGAAAAAAAAATTTTTTTTTTGAAAACTTTTTGAAAACAAAATAAGAAGAAAATTACCTAATTTGAGCAACAAGATGAACCGTCAGTTGTCCAAACTCGAACAATCCCCGGCAACGGCGCCAAAAACTTGGTGCACGAAATTGTGATCTCAGGCAACGGCAGCAAAAACTCTGTACGCACGTCTTAATAAATTGTTTTTCATTCACAACTTCGATACAACTAACCAGCAAGTGCACTGGGTCGTCCAAGTAATAAACCTTACGTGAGTAAGGGTCGATCCCACGGAGATTGTTGGTATGAAGCAAGCTATGGTCACCTTGTAGATCTCAGTCAGGCGGATATCAAATAGTTATGGAGTTTTCAAAAATATATAATAAAATAAACAGAGAGTAAAGATAGAAATACTTATGTATATCATTGGTGAGAATTTCAGATAAAGGTATAGAGAGGCGTTTGTTCCTCTGAACCTCTGCTTTCCTGCTGTCTTCATCCAATCAGTCTTACTCCTTTCCATGGCTGGCTTTATGTAAGGCCATCACCGTTGTCAATGGCTACTTTTTATCCTCTCTGAAAAATGGTCCGATGCACTGTCACTGCATGGCTAATCGTCTGGAGGCATCACCCTTGTCAATGGCTGCATCCCATCCTCTTGTGAAAATGGTCCAAATGCTCTGTCACAGCACGGCTAATCATCTGAGGTTCTCGATCATACTGGAATAGGATTCACCCTCCTTTTGCGTCTGTCACTACGCCCAGCACTCACGAGTTTGAAGTTCGTCACAGTCATTCAATCTCAGAGTCCTACTCGGAATACCACAGACAAGGTTTAGACTTTCCGGACTCTCATGAATGCCGCCATCAATCTAGCTTATACCACGAAGATTCTGATTAAGAGATCCAAGAGATACTCATTCAATCTAAGGTAGAACGGAAGTGGTTGTCAGGCACGCGTTCGTGGGGGAATGATGATGATTGTCACGTTCATCACATTCAGGTTGAAGTGCGAATGAATATCTTAGAAGCGGAATAAGTTGAATTGAATAGAAAAACAGTAGTACTTTGCATTAATCTTTGAGGAACAGCAGAGCTCCACACCTTAATCTATGGAGTGCAGAAACTCTACCGTATGAAAATACATAAGTGATAATGGTCCAGGCATGTCCAAATGGCCAGCCCCCATGAAAGTCTAAGATAGCATAAAACTGATCAAAGATGTCTAATACAATAGTAAAAAGTCCTATTTATACTAAACTAGTTACTAGGGTTTACAGAAGTAAGTAATTGATGCATAAATCCACTTCCGGGGCCCACTTGGTGTGTGCTTGGGCTGAGCTTGAATTTTACACGTGTAGAGGTCAATCTTGGAGTTGAACGCCAGTTTGTAACGTATTTCTGGCGTTCAACTCTGGCTTGTGACGTGTTTCTGACGTTTAACTCCAGACAGCAGCGTAGAACTGGCGTTCAACGCCCTTTTACGTCGTCTAAACTCGGCCAAAGTATGGACTATTATATATTTCTGGAAAGCCCTGGATGTCTACTTTCCAACGCAATTAAAAGCGCGCCATTTTGAGTTCTGTAGCTCCAAAAAATCCACTTTGAGTACAGGGAGGTCAGAATCCAACAGCATCAGCAGTCCTTCTTCAACCTCTGAATCTGATTTTTGCTCAAGTCCCTCAATTTCAGCCAGAAAATACCTGAAATTACAGAAAAACACACAAACTCATAGTAAAGTCCAGAAATGTGAATTTAACATAAAAACTAATGAAAACATCCCTAAAAGTAACTAGATTCTACTAAAAACATACTAAAAACAATGCCAAAAAGCGTATAAATTATCCGCTCATCACAACACCAAACTTAAATTGTTGCTTGTCCCCAAGTAACTGAAAATAAAATAGGATAAAAAGAAGAGAATATACTATAAATTCCAAACTATCAATGAAACATAGCTCCAATCAGATGAGCGGGACTTGTAGCTTTTTGCCTCTTGAATAGTTTTAGCATCTCACTTTATCCATTGAGGTTTAGAATGATTGGCATCTATAGGAACTCAGAGTTCAGATAGTGTTATTGATTCTCCTAGTTCAGTATGTTGATTCTTGAACACAGCTACTTTATGAGTCTTGGCCGTGGCCCTAAGAACTTTGTTTTCCAGTATTACCACCGGATACATAAATGCCACAGACACATAACTGGGTGAACCTTTTCAGATTGTGACTCAGCTTTGCTAAAGTCTCCAATTAGAGGTGTCCAGGGTTCTTAAGCACACTTTTTTTTTGCTTTGGACCTTGACTTTAACCGCTCAGTCTCATGTTTTCACTTGACACCTTCACGCCACAAGCACATGGTTAGGGACAGCTTGGTTTAGCCGCTTAGGCCAAGATTTTATTCCTTTAGGCCCTCCTATCCACTGATGCTCAAAGCCTTAGGATCCTTTTTATTTACCCTTGCCTTTTGGTTTTAAGGGTTACTGGCTTTTTGCTCTTGCCTCTTGGTTTTAAGAGCTTTTGGCTTTTTCTGCTTGCTTTTTCTCTCTTTTTTCTCTCTTTTTTTTTCGCTATTTTTTTCTGCAAGCTTTTGTATTCACTGCTTTTTCTTGCTTCAAGAATCATTTTTATGATTTTTCAGATTATCAAATAACATGTCTCCTTGTCATCATTCTTTCAAGAGCCAATATATTTAACATTCATGAACAACAACTTCAAAAGACATATGCACTGTTCAAGCATTCATTCAGAAAACAAGAAGCATTGTCACCACATCAAAATAATTAAACTAAGTTCAAAGATAAATATACCCAACATGGCCATAAATAATTAAACTAAGCAAGGCCATAAATATACCCAACATGGCCGAACCTGGAGAGGAAGAAAAGGTAGTGATTTCCAGTGAGGAAGACCTCTATGGACGTCCACTGACCACTAAAGAGTTCCCTATTGAGGAACCAAAGGAATCTGAGGCTCATATAGAGACCATAGAGAGTCCACTGAACTTACCGTTGCCATTTATGAGCTCTGATGAGTATTCTTCCTTTGAAGAGGATGAAGACATTATTGAAGAGCAAGTTGCTCAATATCTAGGAGCAATCATGAAGCTGAATGCCAAGCTATTTGGTAATGAGACTTGAGAGGATGAACCTCCATTGCTCATTAATGAACTGAATACTTTGGGGCAACAGAAATTACCTCAGAAGAAACCGGATCCCAAAAAATTCTTAATACCCTGTATCATAGGCACTATGACCTTTAAGAAGGCTTTGTGTGACCTTGGGTCAAGTATAAACCTCATGCCACTCTTTGTAATGGAGAACGTAGGGATCTTTGAGGTACAAGCTGCAAGAATCTCACTAGAGATGGCAGACAATTCAAGGAAACAGGCTTATGGACTTGTAGAGGATGTCTTAGTGAAGGTTGAAGGCTTTTACATCCCTGCTAACTTCATAATCCTAGACACTGGAAAGGATGAAGATGAATCCATCATCCTTGGAAGATCCTTCCTAGCTACAGCAAGAGCTGTGATTGATGTGAACAGAGGAGAGTTAGTCCTGAAACTGAATGAGGACTACCTTGTGTTTAAGGCTCAAGGATCTTCTTCTGTAACCATGGAGAGGAAGAATGAAAATCTTCTCTCAGTACAGAGTCAAACAGAGCCCCCACACTCAACTTCTAAGTTTGGTGTTGGGAGGCCACCATTAAGCTCTGAGTCTCTGTGAAGCCCTCTAATAGCTCACTGTCAAGCTATTGACATTAAAGAAGCGCTTATTGGGAGGCAACCCAATGTTATTTAATTATATTTATTTTAGAAATTTGTTTTCCATTGTTATTTTATGTTTTCTTTAGGTTGATGATCATGTGAAGTCATAAAAACAGTTGCAGAAATAAAGCAAAATAAAAAACAGCACACTCTGAAGGACAGGCTTACTGGCGTTTAAACGCCAGTAAGGATAGCATTCTGGGCATTTAACGCCAGAAATGGCAGCATTCTGGGCGTTCAGAAAAATGCTCAGTAAAGGAGGAATCCTGGCGTTTAACGCCAGCCAAGGTATCTTTTCAATTCCTTCCAAAATGCTTTCAAAACTTACATATCTTTTCAAATTCTTTTCATCTCTTTTTAATTTCTCTTGCATACATTAATAAGTTTTCAAAATTAATTGCATCATTCTTCTTCTACTCCCTTCTATCTTATTTTGCTCGAGGACGAGCAAACCTTCTAAGTTTGGTGTGGAAAAAGCTCTGCTGTTTGTTTTTCATAACCATTAATGACACCTAAGGCCGGAGAAACCTCTAGGAAGAGAAAAGAGAAGGCAGTTGCTTCCAACTCTGAGTCATGGGAGATGGAGAGATTCATCTCAAAAGCCCATCACTAGAAATAGAATGGAGCAAACAAGAGAGCCCACTCATGGACCTCAACAAGAGCACTCCATTATCCTCCATAAAACTAGAGAGGACCAAAAGGCCATGAGAGAGGAGCAACAAAGGCAAGGAAGAGATATTGAGGGGCTAAATCACTCCATGGGATCTTCAAGAAGAAGAACTATCCGCCATCACTAAGGTGGACCCGTTCCTTAATTTCCTTGTTCTTATTTTTCTGTTTTTCAAATTCTATGCTTTATGTTTTGTCTATGTTTGTGTCTTTATTACATGATCATTAGTGTCTAGTGTCTATGTCTTAAAGCTATGAATGTCCTATGAATCTTTCACCTTTCTTAAATGAAAAATGTTTTAATTGCAAAAGAAAAAGAAGTACATGAATTTCGAATTCTATCTTGAAAATAATCTAATTATTTTGATGTGGTGGCAATACTTTTTGTTTTCTGAATGAATGCTTGAACATTGCATATTTTTGAAGTTGTTATTTATGAATGTTAAAATTGTTGGCTCTTGAAAGAATAATGAAAAAGGAGAAATATTATTTGATAATATGAAAATCATAAAAATGATTCTTGAAGCAAGAAAAAACAGTGAAAAATAAAGGCTTGCAAAAAAAAAAAAAAGAAAAAAAAAGAGAAGAAAAAGAAAGAAAAAGAAAAAGCAAGCAGAAAAAGCCAATAGCCCTTTAAACTAAAAGGCAAGGGTAAAAAGGATCCAAGGCTTTGAGCATTAATGGATAGGAGGGCCCAAAGGAATAAAATCCTGGCCTAAGCGGCTAAATCAAGCTGTCCCTAACCATGTGCTTGTGGCGTGAAGGTGTCAAGTGAAGAGCTTGAGACTGAGCAGTTAAAGTCGTGGTCCAAAGCAAAAAAAGAGTGTGCTTAAGAGCTTTGGGCACCTCTAACTGGGGACTCTAGCAAAGCTGAGTCACAATCTGAAAAGGATCACCCAGTTATGTGTCTGTGGCATTTATGTATTCGGTGGTAATACTGGAAAACAAAATGCTTAGGGCCAAGGCCAAGACTCATAAAGTAGCTGTGCTCAAGAATCAACATATTGAACTAGGAGAATCAATAACACTATCAGAATTCTGAGTTCCTATGGAAGCCAATCATTCTGAACTTCAAAGGAAAAAGTGAGATGCCAAAACTGTTCAGAAGCAAAAAGCTACTAGCCCCGCTCATCTAATTGGAACTGAGCTTCATTGATATTTGAAATTTATTGTATTTTCTCTTCTTTTTATCCTATTTTATTTTTAGTTGCTTGGGGACAAGCACCAATTTAAGTTTGGTGTTGTGATGAGTGGATAATTTATACCCTTTTGGCATTGTTTTTACATAGTTTTTAGTATGTTTTAGTTACTTTTTATTATATTTTTATTATTTTTTATTCAAAAATCACATTTCTAGACTTTACTATGAGTTTGTGTGTTTTTCTGCGATTTCAGGTATTTTCTGGCTGAAATTGAGGGACCTGAGCAAAAATCTGATTCAGAGGCTGAAAAAGGACTGCAGATGCTGTTGGATTCTGACCCTCCTGCACGCGAAGTAGATTTTCTGGAGCTATAGAAGCCCAATTGGCATACTATCAATTGCGTTGGAAATTAGACATCATGGACTTTCCAGAAATATATAATAGTCTATACTTTGCCCGATATTTGATGGTCCAAACTGGCGTTCAAAGCCAGCCTAAAACTTTCTAGTGTAAAACGCCCAAACTGGCACCAGAATTGGAGTTAAACGCCCAAACTGGCACCCAAGCTGGCGTTTAACTCCAAGAACAGCCTATGCATATGAAAGCTTCAATGCTCAGCCCAAGCACACACCAAGTGGGCCCCGGAAGTGGATTTTTGCACTATCTACACTTAGTTACTTATTTTCTGTAATCCCTAGTAGCTAGTTTAGTATAAATAGCACTTTTTACTATTGTATTTGCATACTTTATCATCACATCACGTTTTGGAGGCTGGCCTCACGGCCATGCCTAGACTTTTTTCACTTATGTATTTTCTACGGTGGAGTTTCTACACCCCATAGATTAAGGTGTGAAGCTTTGTTGTTCTTCATGAATTAATGCAAGTACTATTGTTTTTCTATTCAATTCACGCCTATTTCTTCTCTAAGATACTCACTCGTACTTCAATCTGGAGAATAATATGATCCGTGACACTTATCATTATTCTCAATTCTATGAACGTGTGACTGACAACCACTTCCGTTCTATCTGAGCTCAACGTAGTCATTGGGCGACAACTTGAGTGCGTATCTCTTGGATATCTAATACACGGATCGAGTCCGTGAGATTAGTATCTTCGTGGTATAGGCTAGAACCAATTGGCAGCATTTTTGGGATCCGGAAAGTCTAAACCTTGTCTGTGGTATTCCGAGTAGGATTTGGGAAGGGATGACTGTGACGAGCTTCAAACCTACGAATGTTGGGCACAAGTGACAGTGTGCAAAAGGATCAATGGATCCTATTCCGACGCTAGCGGGAACCGACAGATGATTAGCCATGCGGTAGCTGTACCTGGTATTTTTCATCCGAGACGAGAAATTTGACAGTTGATTAGCCATGCAGAAACTGCAGAGGACCATTTTCACTGAGAGGATCCTACAGCTTGCCATGGAAGGAAGTAACGCATGGTTGGAAGAAGACAATAAGAAAGCAGAGGTTCAGAAGCAACAAAGCATCTCCAGACGCTTATCTGAAATTCCCACCAATGAA
This sequence comes from Arachis ipaensis, assembly GCF_059453495.1. Taxonomy (NCBI): domain Eukaryota; kingdom Viridiplantae; phylum Streptophyta; class Magnoliopsida; order Fabales; family Fabaceae; genus Arachis; species Arachis ipaensis. The sequence continues at coordinate 53,763,755 of NC_142436.1, forward strand.
CTACATAAGTACCCTTATCTTATTTTATGTTTTATTTATCTTTTAATTATCAAAACCTTATAACCATTTGAATCCGCCAGACTGAGATTTACAAGTTGACCATAGCTTGCTTCAAGCCGACAATCTCCGTGGGATCGATCCTTGCTCACGTAAGGTATTACTTGGACGACCCAGTGCACTTGCTGGTTAGTTGTGCGAAGATATGAAAAGTGTGAATCACGATTTCCCACACCAATTATAATAGCATGACCCTCTGGTTGGGCCTCAGGTTTGGACTCAGAGGCTATATGGCCATCTTCATATTGATGATCTACCATTGTTTAAAGGATGAATCCCAGGTCCTCAAAAACGGTGCCAATGTTTCGAGGGTTACCTGAAACATTCATTTTGGGCTTAAACGTGAGGTCCAAAATCTTTATAGGGCAGCGTTCGACTTTCTTGTGCCGAGGTGCCGCCGTCCGAGTTCCTCGTGAAGAGGTTGGAGGTGGTACCTGCAAGAGACTCCGATGCTTAAGTTAGCAAGGGCTTTAGGAAAGTTTTTAATAGATTGGAACGTAAATTTTACCTAAGGAGTTTATAGTAGAGTCAATAACCACTTTTGTTGGAGTAGTTCCACCTTTTCTGATGGATAACCGACTTCCACACATTTTTCACAGCAACTTCATTAAGAATTTTCTATTGGAGGTAAATTATTCATGCAGATTTTTTTAATTATGGATATACTTTTAAAAGAATAAAAGTAAAATAGTTTAACAAGGCAATATTTTTTTTTAAAATTACACAGAATAAATTATTATTTCAGATTTTTTTTATTTGAATATGTTTTTAAAGAATAAAAGTAAAATAGTTCACAAGAGACAATTTTTTTAAAAATAAATTTACACAGAATAACTTTTCTCTTCAAATTATTATAATATACTCTTTTAATGTACTCTAACTACCTACACAATATATAATGTCAATTGGTGTCCAAATTTAAATTTTAATATTGTCTTTATAAGAGAGGTTTATTATTAAAAAAATTTCTTCCGTATATCCGTTAGTTACGTTGAATAAAAAAATTTCCACACATTTTTCACAACAACTTCATTAAGAATTTTCTATTGGAGGTAAATTATTCATGTAGATTTTTTTTGTTATGGATATGCTTTTAAAAGAATAAAAGTAAAATAGTTTAACAGGACAATATTTAAAAAAAAAATACACAGAATAATTTTTGTATCAATATATGATTCATTTTGCATATAATATTCATTCATCTAAATTCATTCATGGAGTACCTTATAAAAATTATATTTAACTAATTTTTTTTATCTTAAACCATTTTATATTTTGAGATTCAAAATTTTGTATTTTTAATTTTATTCAAGGTTTATTTTTTTGGTTTTATTTTAGTTCTGTTAATAAAAAAGTGTTAATATCTATAATAATATATAATGACAATATCGGAAGTTTGTTGTCAAAATTTAAGTTCCAATATTGTCCTTAATGAGAGAGATTTATTATTAAAAAAAAATTCTCCTGTATAACTGTCAGTTACTTTAAATGAAAAAACTTTCACCTATTTTAAACAACAACTTTGTAAAAGCCAGGTAATTAGTAAATAATTAGCCAATAAATTAATTATTATTTAAAAAAATTAGAAAAATAAAATTTATAGTTTAATGAAATAGAAATAATTAAAATATAAATTTTAACACTAATTTTAAAAGTTTTGGTTCAAAATTGGGCCAACGGGCCGAACGGTTGGACCGGACCCGTATTGGGCCTAAAACCCAACATATAAGTATGCAACCTCAGTCTCTTTTCTTTCATAATTGAAGGTACATGTTGAGACATGAAAAAGGGGGAGAAGAAGAGGACCTCAAACCCTTGCTTCAATTTCAATCCCACGTAACTTTAAATCTGGAGCTTCGATTGACGAGTCATCAGTGGCCACGCATTTATCTCGGAATTCTCTATAAAATTCACCCAACAATTTAGTAAGAAAATCTCAATTCCTCACTCAGCCTTCCTCTCCTAAAATTCAAAATTTGGGTATTTTGAGTTTGGTAAAATTGTGTGATTTTGATGTTCTAGACTTGAATTAGCTTGAGGAAACTATTGGGTTTTGTTCATTTGATGTGTGGGTAAGATAAGAACCCTCAAAACCCTTGTAAATTCTTTGATTATATGAGGTTGGGTATTGAGCTTGTGTATATGGATGTAATGATATAAATTAGGTAGTATATATGTGATTTGGAACATGTGTGAGGAGGTTGGAAGCTTGGATTGAGCATTGGGTGCTGAAATCTTGGTGGTGGAGGCTTGAAATTTTGCGAATTGAAGTGTCTTGGGCTTTAACAAGGAATTAGCCAAGGTATGATTTTGGTTTCACGTAGATAATGTATAATGTAACATGAAAATTTAGGCTAGTTAACCGTAGGATAGGTTGGATTATATGAACTTGTTATAGTTTAGTAATTTTGGTAAAAGTGTTGAGTTTACTATGAGTTTGTGATGATGATTAATGAGGTTGATGATGGTTAATGATGATTGTGATGTTTGATGATGATAATAAATTGTGATTGATGATATTTTGATGTATAATGAGTTGTGTTGTTTGATGTTTAATCATTGGATGAAAAGTGATAAAATTAAGTATTGGTAGTTGTGGTACAGATAAAAGGATTTGGTATTTATTTTGAATACCATTGGTAATTTTTGGGGTGTGAAACATTGGTTTTAAGTTGAGGTTTTGGTGAAAATAGAGGTTTGGTACATTTGGTAAAAACTTAATTTTTAGTCAACTTCGGTGGTCCATAACTTAAGCCTCAAATTGTTTATTTGAATTCAAATTAAAGATAATTTCAAGAGCTTTAAAATGGTTTAAAGTTTGTAAAAATCGGAATTTTGTAGAGGAAGTTATGAACGTCGGAAGTTGGGTGTAGAAAACTGGTTTTTATGACTTAGCAGCTTTTTGAGAAAAAGGAGGAGTCGCGTACGCGAGCATGCACACGCGACGCAAGATTCATTCACTCTCTTGATATCTCGCGTATGCAGACATGGTCTCGCATACGCAGACCTGAAAATTTGGACGCTCGCGTACGCGAGCAGTATACGCGACGTGAGAGTCCCCCCTGTTTTGAAATCTCGCGTACGCGGACATAGTCTCATGTACGCGAGCCCTCTATTTTAACCAAAAATATGATTTTTGAATGTTTAACCAATCCTCTAGCTTTCTGATAAATCCCAATTTTGTGGTTTATCTTGTGTTGAATTTAGTGGATTTTATCAACTTATCTCACATTTATTCAATGAAATAGCATGGTTTTGTGAATTTCTCCTAATTGTGCTTAAGATTGAAAACATGCTTTTTAGTTCCTTAAGTTGCTAAATTTAATTCACTTTAATTTCACTCGATGTCTTGATGTATTTGTTTAGTGATTTCAGGCGTAAGAGGCAAGGATTGGATAAAAGAAGTGAAGAAAAAACATGCAAAGTGGAGAATTCATGAAGAAATGAGGATTTGGTGAATTCATGGTGACGCGTACTCGTGAGAGAGGAGCTTGCTAGGCCACGCGTATGCGTGACCCATGCGTACGCGTGACACTTGTCACATAACCTCATTAAAGGAAATATGCTGGGGCGATTTCTGAGCTCATCCAGGCCCAAATCCAACTCATTTCTGAAGTATTTGAAGCCAAAATCAAGAAGGATGAAGAGGGGAGCAATTAGTGTAGTGTAGAAACATGTTTTAGGATAGTTTTTTAGAGAGAGAAGCTCCCTCTTCTCTCTAGAATTAGGGTAGAATTTGGTTAATCTCTCTTAGATTTAGGGTTTAATTCTTGTTTTCAATTAGTTTTCATTGCAATTCTTGTTCCTACATCTTTGTTCTCTTAGTTTACATTGTTAATTTCTCTTTTATGCCTCTTTTTAGTTTATGAACACTCTTGTTAATTTTTATTTTCTTTAATGCAATTGATGTCTTTTTATGTTTCTTATTGTTTAATTGAGTTGTTATTGTTATTTTCTTGCTCTTGGTAGTCTTAGAATTTATTATTATTGCAATTTATTATGCTTTTATTTTTATGCATGCCAAGTGTTTGATAAAATGCTTGGTTGGATTTTAGAGTAGATTTTGAGCATTCTTGGCTTAGAAAGAGAAGATTGGTAATCTTGAGTCATTGATACCAATTTATATTAGTGATCTAGAGTTGTTAGTTAATCTTGTTTCCATTGACATTACTTATAGTTTGGGGTTAACTAGGTATATTTGACTTTCTTCTGATGCGAAAATAACGTAATAGGCTTAACTCTTGTTAATTATTATGTTATGATTAATGACTAGGATAGAAAACCTTGATTCTCAATCCTTACCATGAATGCCTCTTTAGTATTTGTTATCTTTAATTGTTTGATTTACTTCCTTGCCATTTAAATTTCTTTCTACTTTATCAACCCACCACCGTGAATCTCATAACCAATAATTGAGCACCTGATTGTAATTCCTAGGGAGAATGACCCAAGAATAATACTCTCGGTTATTTTTATTGGGTTAAACTTGTGACAACCAAAATTAAACTTTGATTGAGGGTTGTTTGTTGGTTTAGATCTATACTTCGACAAGATTATTTTTGTGTGAAAATTCTAAACCGACGGTAACCTTCTTTCACTTTCCAAATCTCTTTTACACATGTTTAAGGTCTGTTAGTGAGCCTTTAAGCCTTAGAATGAGAATGAGTCTGTTAACTAAGTTGAAAAAAATATATGGATGGGTTTTGCAAAGTGTTAGTTGAAGTAAAGAGGCGTTGTTAACGTTGAATGAGAGGAGATTGATGAGAACGATGGGAGTAATGATGATTTGTAATTAAATGAGATATATGTGACTGGGTAAGATGCAGTGGTGTGATTCACTTGCTCCGGGTAAGAGTCGAGACACCAGGTAAGATGCAATGGTGTTGTACACTTGCTTCGGATAAGAAATGAGGAAGAAGAATGATAAAAACTAAGTTAATTATGAATTTTGAATGAATATGAAAGAATTGAAATGATATTCAGTAATGGCTTTAGGGATAAATGAGTAACCCCTATCCGAGATATAACTTTGATAATAAATGAGTAATCCCTATGCATGATGCGATTTTGAGGGTAGACGAGTAATTCCTATCCGAAGATAGACGAGTAATTCCTATTCGAGTCATGGCCTGTGGATAGACGAGTAATCCTTACCCAGGTTATGGTTTGAGGCACCTACCTGAGTAGACGAGTAATACGTATTCTAGGTTGGGTGAAACACTGGCATAGGGAGACGAGTAATACCTATCCATGTTGTGGTGTTCTGTCCAGGGTTCACTACTGGACATGTCAAGATTGCCTGTGCAACTGACATATGATATCATCGGCCATAGCGCAGACATCCATCATGTGCATTTGTGTGATTTGCTTGAGTATACTTTGTTTTGGCTTGCCTAAACACTTATACATGCTTAACTGCTATTTGCTCTAACTGTAGTATTTGTACCTCTATTTGTGTTTTCTTTGTTTGAATTGTATATCTTTGCAACTGAGAGATCCCTCGTTTGGCGAAGGAGTGACGAGGATTATTCCATCAGTGTTTCAGAGGGTTGGAGGAGACGGAAAGTGAAGTATTAGGTTAAAGGTAGATTTAGAACTTGAACACCTTAGACAACCACCCAAATTTATGGTTTAGTATATTTCATTAAGTTTAACTCTAAGTGTCGAAGTTTTAGGATTGCCTCTGGCTTTTCTGGGATATTATACATTATGTACGTGGGCACCTTTACCATGCTGAGAACCTCCAGTTCTCATTCCATACATATGTTATTGTTTTTTAGATGCAGGACACGAGGTACCGCACTGAGCATTCTGGAGACCTTCTGGAAGCGAAGAGCTATATTTTGGGTTTAGCATTATGTTCTACTTTTATATATATTTACATAGTTGTTCTCCACTCCTTGTATTTTGTATTTTGCCCCTTCTAGAGGCTAACTTGGAAAACATGAGTTTATTTTATAGTTTGGGATTGTATTTTGGGTTATGTATATATATATATATATATATATATATATATCTGTGTGTGTGTGTGTGTGTGTGTGTGTGTGTGTGTGTGTGTGTGTGTGTGTGTGTGTAAGTATACTCTGGCCAACCTTAGTATTCCGAAGGTTACCTGAAATGGGGAGGTCGATCTCGGATGAGATCTTCGGATCTGGACTGGGCTGTTGCGTCTGACTTGTTGACGTAAGAGATGCTGCGAGTCCTTGTTCACCGGAGGGGGGGTGGTACCTGCAAGAGACTCCGATGCTTAAGTAAGCATGGGCTTTAGGCAGATTTTTTAGTAGAATCAGAGTATGAGTTATACCTGGGTGCTCCAGTGTATTCATAGTAGTGTTGAGTGACCTTCCTTGAGATAAGTTTGTTATCTTATCTTATCTTTTGTAGGTGAGATCGCCTATCTTTTGGCCAGCCGCCTTCTGGTAGGCGGTGACTCTTCTTTCTTGGGCCTCTTTGGGCCTCTGTCGCGATCTTCTGAACTCTTTGTGAAGAGGTTGGTAATGGACTATACTTCTAAGAGGTCGGCCCATTTGCTTTAGGCCATCTCAGATCTTGTAGCTCGGACCGATGTATGAACAGTGCCCCTACTTGTGCTTCGACCTTCCTATGAGGACGTGCTTTTAAGCTTCTACCTCTTTAGGAAGTCGTGTTCAAGCATATTGCTTGGTTCGTGTCTGATCTGCCTTTGCTTTTGTTTTTAGGTTGTTTTTTCAACCTTTTGTATGGTTTTGTATTTTTGGCGACGTCGTCCTTTATGGTTTGCAGGCCGGGATTTTTAGTCGATTTCCAACAACTTTTTAGGTAGCATTCTTATATAGAACCTTTTCTTTTTAGTTTGTTTGGATGACTTTTTAGCCCCGTCTTGAGGTCACACTTCCGCTTTAAGTATCATCCCTTTTCAGGGCTTGTACCTTTTAGTTGAGCATTTTGGGTCTAGGTTTTTTAACCTTTTTGGCCTTTGTATGATGTTTTGTTCCTTTTCAGTGATCCTTTCATTGGTCCGACTTCTCTGTCGGGCCTTCTTAAGTTATTTTTAGTAATTCCATTTTATTTAGACCTCGTCAGGTCACTTTTTCTGGGTTACTTTTTATAACTACTTGCATTAACTTGCTTCTATCGCTTCACCTTGCCGACCTCTTTTGATCGGGAAATGAATTTTGCGTTTTATGAGCGTAAATTAATGCGTCTTGGTAGGAAACTTTTTAGGGAATCTGAAAACTTTATTCAAATAAAATGAAGATATTTAAAAGTGTGTACATGTAAGTACTTACCCTTCTAGGTTGGGCAATTTTTTGGATCTCGGCCTGGCGCCTCGTTAAAAAACCTGTTTAGGAAAAAGAGTGCACCTTGACCTAAGATCTTTACTATTTGCTAGCTATAGTACCTTCTTAGGTTACAGGCGTGCCATGACCTTGGTAGCTCTTGCCTTTCGAGGTCGGCTACCTTATAGTAACCTTTTCCTAGTACTTCGGCAACTCGGCAGGGTCATTTTCAGTTAGCTGCTAGCTTCCCTTCTCCTGATCGACCTGCTCCGATGTCATTTCGGATTAAGATGAGATCGTTGGTGGAGAAACTTTGCTGGACTACCTTCCGATTATACCTTGAAGCCATTTGACTCTTTAGTACTTCCTCTCTAATCCGAGCTCTTTCTCGGACCTCTAGAAGTAGATCGAGTTCTTCCCTTTGAGCTTGAGAGTTGATGTCTTCGTTGTACAGGATCACTCTAGGAGATCCTTCTTCTACTTCAACGGGGATCATTGCTTCCATTCCGTAAGCATGTCGGAAGGGTGATTCCCCAATATTGGAGTGGGGTGTTGTCCGATATGCCCATAGGACTTGTGGGAGCTCCTCGGCCCAAGCTCCCTTCGCGTCCTGTAGCCTCCATTTTAACCCGTCTAATATGACTTTATTGGCGGCTTCCGCCTGTCCGTTGGCTTGTGTGTGCTCTACAGAGGTGAACTGGTGCTTGATTTTCAAATCGGCTACCAGGTTTTTGAAGCCTGTGTCGGTGAACTGAGTGCCATTGTCTGTAGTAATGGAGCATGAGATTTCAAATCTTGTGACAATGTTTCTGTATAGGAACTTCCGACTTCTTTGGGCGGTGGCCATAGCCAATGGCTCTACTTCAATCCACTTTGTGAAGTAGTCTATGCCTACAATGAGGAACTTAACTTGCCCTGATCCCTGGGGGAAAGGTCTGAGGAGGTCGAGCCCCCACTTTGCAAACAGCCAAGGTGAAGTGACACAGATGAGTTCTTCGGGTGGTGTGATGTGAAAGTTGGCATGCTTCTAACATGAGGGGCATGTTTTGACGAACTCTGTTGCTTCCTTTTGCAAAGTCGGCCAGTAAAAACCAGCTCGGAGTACCTTTTTGGAAAGAGCTCGCTCCCCTAGGTGGTTGCCGCACATGCCACTGTGGACGTCCTCAAGAACTTCCCTCGTAGCGTAGGTCGGGACGCATTTTAGGAGGGGTGTAGAGATTCCTCTCCTATATAGGACGTCGTGCACTATGGTGTAGTACTGCGCTTCTCGTACTAGCCTTTTTGCCTCCTTTTTGTCTGTGGAAAGTGTTTCAGACTTAAGATAACTGACTATGGGAGTCATCCACTGATGAGTCCATATTTTATGATATATTTTGGTTTGATTTGAGTGGATTTCATCACATAAACCCACATTTATTCATCTAAATAGCATGCTTTTGAGATTTCTTCCTAAATTGTGCTTGAAAGTGAAAACATGCTCTTTTGTGCTTAATTTAGTCAATTTTAATTCACTTTAATCCCATTTGCTGCCTTGATATATTTGTTAAGTGATTTCAGGTTTCCAAGGCAAGTATGGGTTGAAGAAGTGAGGAAAAAAGTATGCAAAAAGGAAGAAACCATGAAGAAATAGAGTTTGGAAGTTCCAGCACCCGTGCGTATGCACAAGTATGCGTGCACACGCACAACAAGGATTTGCGAGCGACGCGTATGCATGACCCACTGATGACAAGTCATCTTAGCCTAGTTTCACTAGTCTTTTTCTTTTGTTTTCACTTGAATTGTGCACTTTCTTGAGCTACAAGTAAGCTAATTTGGGTAGATTTTCATGCTTCCTTTGATTGAATCAACCATGTATGAATTCATGCTATTTCATGGGGTTTTATGCTATAATTATCACATATTATGATAAAATGAATATCTCATGATTTTAAGCATAGCTTTGATGTGTTTGGTTGATTAATGATAGGTGAAGAAAGGTTGAAGCAAGAAGGAATGGCTAGGAGTAAAGAGAGGACAATGGAATAAGTGAAAATGAACCAGGAAGCAAAAAGCTGGACCAAAAGTTAGCCTCAAACTTTTGCACAAACTTTTGGGTGAAAAGTTAGCCCCAACGTTAGCCCCTAACTTTTGGGCTAACGTTGGCACATGAAAGTTACTCCCTGGGCACCAAAAGTTTGCGCCAACGTTAGCCCCTAACTTTGTGGCTAACGTTGGCATGAGAAAAACACCCCCTGGCCACCAAAAGTTTGCGCCAACGTTAGCCTCTAACTTTTGGGCTAACGTTGGCACATGAACAATACAAAGGGGGAGCAAAAGTTTGCGCCAACGTTAGCCTCTAACTTTTGGGCTAACGTTGGCGCCATAAGTACACATAAGGGGGCCAACGTTGGAGCAAAAGTTAGACCCCTAACTTTTGCCCCAACGTGGATAGCAGCAAAGCATGGAGGCTGATAGTAAAAGTTAGAGTAAAAGTTAGCCTCAAACTTTTACTCAAACTTTTACTCAAACTTTTGCAAAACTCCAATCCGGTTCAATTAGTTCACTTTGGTTCCTCTCCAAACTCCAAGAGCAATCAACCAAGGCCTCTCTCAACCCAATTCCACCAAGAGCAAAGGCCCAACTCAAGGCTTGAAGATCTTTTGAAGAAAGTGTATAAATAGGATAGAATTCAAGTTTCTAAGGGAGTTTCCCTTTTTAGTTTTTCAGAATAGCTTTCTTTTGAATTTTGCTTAGAGCTCACTTTTACATTTTTTAGCATTGTTGTTTTAATTCAAGAGAATTTGGGAGGAGAATTGATCTCTCTTCTTCCTTGTTCTTGCCCAGCATTCTTTACATTTCTTGTCTTGGATCTTGGGTGGAGAATTGAAGAAATTCTGTTTCAATCTCACATTGGGATCTTGTTTAATTTTCTGCTTAATTGAATTCCAGTTTCGGTCACTTGCTTCTTCATCTACTTTCTTTGCAATTTACAATCTCTTTTGCATTTGTTCTTGTTGGATCTGGGAAGGCACTGAGATCTAGACTTGGTTTTCTAGTCTCTTGGGTCCTGAGATTCGGATTTCCCATTTCCCACTCCCTGTTTACTGTTTTCATGCCTATTTACATTTCTGTTTTGAGATCCGGTTTGATTCAAGACATCCTTTACTTCTCTATTTGTTGCAATTTACTTTTCCTTGTTTAATTCCTGCAAATCCAACTCCCAATTCCCTTTACAATTCAAGCCATTTACATTTCTTGCACTTTAAGATTTTGCAATTTACATTTCTTGCGTTCTAAGTTTCTGCCATTTAATTTCTTGCTCTTTAAGATTCAGGACTTTAAATTCCAGTTCTCTTTAATTTCATGCCAATTACCCATTCCCTTTACTTTCTATGCAATTTAAATTCTGCAAATCACAAATCTCTCAACCAAATCTTGATTCGCTTGACTAAATCAACCACTAAACTAAAATTGCTCAATCCTTCAATCCCTGTGGGATCGACCTCACTCCCGTGAGTTATTATTACTTGATGCGACCCGGTGCACTTGCCGGTTAGATTTGGGTGTTTTGGAGAAATTCGTTTCTTCCACAGAAATATCCCATCAAGTTTTTGGCGCCGTTGCCGGGGATTGATTAGATTGACAATGATTAAGTGAGGTGGTGATCTAGATCTAGCATTTTTATTTCCTGTTTCTTTAATTTTTGACTAACCCACTAACTGTTTGAATTTTTGCTTAAGCTAACTAAAATTTCATTCTAGCAATAGATTGAAGTGTCACTGGTTTGTGTGTTTCTTATGTTCTGCTTGTATGTCAGGTACAAGAAGAAATACACCCATCTTTCATGAACAAGACGAAAGAACTCTTAGAAAGTTAAGAAGAGCTGAAAGAGGGAAAAATATTGTTGGAGAAGAGGAATCAGAAGAAGAATTCCAAGATATGGAGGAACATTCAATCAATCCACCAGGTGGAGCAGGCAACAACAATAACAATCCACCCCAGAGGAGAGTTTTGGCCTCCTATACCTTTGCAAATGCTAGACATTATAGAAGCAGCATTCTCACCCCTAATGTCAATGCAAATAACTTTGAATTAAAGCCACAACTCATTACATTGGTCCAAAACAACTGCTCGTTTGGGGGAGGACCATTGGAGGATCCAAATCAACATCTATCTACCTTCTTAAGGATTTGTGACACTGTCAAGTCCAATGGCGTGAATCCTGAGACCTACAAGCTTCTGCTGTTCCCGTTCTCATTAAGGGACAAGGCCGCACAATGGCTTGAAACTTTTCCTCAAGGAAGCATCACTAGCTGGGATGATTTGGTGACTAAATTTCTAGCCAAATTCTACCCACCTCAAAGGGTTAACAGGCTGAAAACCGAGGTACAAACATTCACACAATTGGATGCTGAAAATTTGTATGAAGCATGGGAGAGATACAAGGATCTGCTGAGGAAATGTCCACAAAAAATGTTCACTGAGTGGGACAAGCTACAGAACTTCTATGAAGGACTCACCCTAAAGGCTCAAGAATCACTTGACCACTCAGCTGGAGGCTCCTTGCAACTCATGATAACTGCAGAGGAAGCTCAAAATCTCATTGATATGGTGGCTAACAACCAATATTTCTTTGCTCATCAAAGAAACCGCCAACCATCACAAAGAAGAGGAGTAATGGAGCTAGAAGGAGTGGACTCAATCTTGGCTCAAAACAAGATGATGCAGCAGCAAATTCAACAACAATTTGAGCAAATGGCCAAGAGGATTGATAGTCTCCAAGTTGCAGCAGTTAACACTAGCCAACCATCAACCACATGGGGACAGAGTGAAGAAACTCAAGAAGAACAACAACAAGAGCAAGTACAGTATATGCACAACCAAGGACCAAATGAAGTGTATGGTGATACATACAATCCATCCTAGAAGAACCACCCAAACCTCAGATGGGGAGATAATCATACCCAAAACCAACAACCATGGCAGAGGAACTCAAACCAAAACAACCCAAGAAGCAACCAAAACCACAACCAGCAGCAGACTAACCAAAACCCCTACAGAAAACCTCAAAACAACTACCCCAACCCCAACCAGTACCAATCCAATAAGCAACCCACCAACCAAAATGCCTATCATCCACCACCCACATCTCATAACCTACCTCAAGTAGAGAGCAGTAAAAGACCAATAGAAGAGGAACAGCCAACACACACAGAGGAAGCCAATGATGATGATGCAATGGCAAGCAAGGAAGCCTCAAAGCAAACTCAAGCAAAGGGGGAACAACCAAAAATTCCAAAAAAAGGGAATGAAGCAGTTGAAGAGCCAACCAAGAATCAAAAGCAACAAGTAGAGAAAACCTTTATACCTCCACTGCCATATCCCCAGAGGTTCAACAAAGAAACCAAGGACCAGCATTTTCACAAGTTCCTTGAAACTTTCAAAAAGTTGGAAATCAATATTCCTTTTGCTGAAGCACTTGAGCAAATGCCTCTGTATGCCAAGTTTTTGAAGGAGCTTATCAACAAGAAAAGAAGTTGGCTTGAGAAGGAAACCGTGTTACTCACCGAGGAATGCAGTGCTTTGATTCAAAGGGGCATTCCACCAAAACTCAAGGATCCAGGAAGCTTTGTAGTCTCATGCACCATTGGCAGAATAATTCTCAACAAAGCTCTATGTGACCTTGGTGCCAGCATCAACTTAATGCCTCTCTCAATGATGAGAAAACTTGCTATAGAAGAGCTTAAACCCACCAGGATGTCATTGGTCATGGCTGACAGATCAATCAAAACACCCACTGGAATTGTGGAAAATCTGTTGGTAAAGGTTGGGAAGTTTATTTTCCCAGCAGATTTTGTGATTTTGGATACTGAAGAGGAAGGAAATAATTCAATCATTTTAGGAAGGCCATTTCTAGCCACAGCAAGAGCCACTATTGATGTAGAAAAAGGAGAAATGATCTTCAAGGTCCACAATGAACAAATGGTCATAAACGTCTTCAAGTCAATGCAACACATTCCTGAGCAAGAGGATTATGTGAGAGTGGACATGATAGAGAGTTTGGTGGAAGAAATGCTGGAAGAAAGTCCTCAAGAGCAAGAAGGAAATCAAGGGGCAACAAAGGAACAAGTAGCTGAGACTTCCATTGAGCAAGATGAAAAACAAGTCAAGAAGGAAGAAGTACGAAAACAAGAACTGAAACCATTACCCACCCATCTCAAATATGCATTCCTTGGCACATCGGAGAGCTTCCCAGTAATCATTAATTCATCCCTGACAAAGAAGGAAGAAGGAGAACTTCTTGATGTACTCAAAGCTCACAAAGATGCTTTAGGATGGACCATTGATGACCTGAAGGGAATCAGCCCTGTAGTATGTATGCATAAGATCCTCTTGGAAGATAATTCCAAACCAGTGGTTCAACCACAAAGAAGGCTAAATCCCACAATGAAGGAAGTTGTCCAGAAGGAAGTAATGAAGTTGTGGAATGCAGGGATAATCTTCCCAATATCTGACAGCCCATGGGTAAGCCCGGTTCAAGTTGTACCAAAGAAAGGAGGAATGACGGTCATCACTAATGAGAAGAATGAGTTGATCCCTACTAGAATAGTGACTGGGTGGAGGATGTGCATAGACTATAGAAGATTGAATGATGCCACCAGGAAGGATCATTTCCCTCTCCCATTCATTGATCAGATGCTGGAAAGGTTGGCCGGCCATGCCTATTATTGCTTTTTGGACGGATATTCTGGGTATAATCAAATCGTGGTGGACCCCAAGGACCAAGAGAAAACTGCCTTTACATGTCCATTTGGAGTCTTTGCATACCGGAGGATGCCCTTTGGGCTCTGCAACACCCCTGCCACATTTCAAAGGTGTATGCTCTCCATTTTCTCTGATATGGTCGAAAAGTTTTTAGAAGTCTTCATGGATGACTTCTCTGTTTTTGGTGATAATTTCAATGCTTGCCTAAACCATTTAACCCTTGTCTTAAAACGGTGCCAAGAAACTAATTTAGTTTTGAACTGGGAGAAATGCCACTTCATGGTACCCGAAGGGATTGTTCTTGGCCATAAAGTTTCAAGAAAAGGGATAGAGGTTGATAAGGCAAAGGTTGAAATCATAGAAAAACTCCCTCCACCAATTAATGTGAAATCTGTTAGAAGTTTCTTGGGGCATGCCGGATTCTACAGAAGGTTTATCAAGGATTTTTCAAAAATAGCTAAACCTTTGAGTAATCTACTAATGCTTGATAACCCTTTTATTTTTGATGAAAACTGCCAGCAAGCCTTTAAAACTTTAAAAAACAAACTCACAACAGCACCAATCATCACACCTCCGGATTGGGAGTTACCCTTTGAACTCATGTGTGATGCAAGTGACCTTGCAATTGGTGCTGTACTTGGGCAAAAGAAGGGCAACTTACATCATGTCATATATTATGCAAGTAAAGTGTTGAATGAGGCCCAAAGAAATTACACCACAATGGAGAAGGAGTTGCTAGCTGTAGTTTATGCTTTTGATAAGTTTAGATCATACTTAATAGGATCCAAAGTTGTGGTTTATACTGACCATGCTGCACTTAAGTATTTGATGTCAAAACAGGATGCTAAACCAAGACTTATCAGGTGGATATTGCTCTTACAAGAGTTTGACATTGAGGTAAGAGACAGGAAGGGCACTGAAAACCGGGTTGCTGACCATTTGTCGAGGCTACCACATGAAACAATTCAACAAGCATCTCAGTCCATGAACGAAAGCTTCCCAGATGAGCACCTTTTGCAGATCCAGCAAGCACCCTGGTTTGCTGACATAGCAAACTACAAAGTGGGAAGAAAGATACCTCAAGACTTTTCTAAGCAACAAGTGAAGAAGTTAATCAATGAGGGAAAGAAATTCTTATGGGATGAACCCTTCCTGTTCAAGAGATGTTCTGATGGAGTAATTAGAAGGTGTGTCCCTGAGAGTGAAATGAGGGATATCCTGTGGCACTGTCATGGTTCAGCTTATGGTGGACACTTTGGCCCAGAGAAGACAGCTGCAAAGATATTGCAGAGCGGCTTCTATTGGCCAACTATTTTCAAGGATGCCAGAGAATATGTCCACCAATGTAATGAATGCCAGAAAGCAGGAGGATTAACAAGAAGGAATGAGATGCCTCAAAATTTCATCTTGGAACTGGAATTATTTGATCTATGGGGAATTGATTTCATGGGGCCCTTTCCCCCTTCCTATTCTTTCAGATATATCTTAGTCGCAGTGGAATATGTCTCAAAGTGGGTAGAAGCCATAGCTACGACCACTTGTGATGCACAGATTGTCCTCCAATTCCTTAAGAAGCACATTTTCACAAGATATGGAGTGCCCAAGAGTCTTATCAGTGATGGTGGAAGTCACTTTTTCAACAAACAGATGGAGAAGCTCCTCCACAAATATGGAGTAATCCATAAAGTGGCTACACCTTACCACCCTCAGACTAATGGCCAGGCTGAACTAGCAAATAGGGAGTTAAAGAAGATCCTAGAGAAAACAGTGGGAAGCACAAGAAAAGATTGGGCTAGGAAGCTAGAAGATGCATTATGGGCATACAGGACAGCTTTCAAAACTCCTATTGGCAAGTCACCCTTTCAGCTATTGTATGGCAAATCCTGCCACCTCCCTATAGAGCTTGAACACAGAGCTTTTTGGGCCACTAAACTCCTCAACCTTGATTCCCAAGCTGCAGGAGAAAAAAGGTTATTGCAACTAAATGAGTTAGATGAATTCAGGATAGAAGCTTATGAGAGTGCTAAGATATACAAGGAAAGAGCTAAGAGGTGGCATGACAAAAAAATCACAAAGAAGGAATTCAAGCCAGGACAGCAAGTGCTCCTGTATAATTCAAGGCTTAAGATTTTCCCTGGCAAACTGAAGTCAAAGTGGACTGGTCCATACTTGGTGACAAAGGTTTTTCCTTATGGGAGCATTGAACTGCTAGATGAAGCAACAAAGAATCAATTCACAGCAAATGGTCACAGAGCAAAGCTGTACTTGGGAGGACAATGGGATAAGGAAAAAGAGGTCCAGAACCTACAGCCTTCTTGAAAGGAATCGAAGGATGTCAAGCTAATGACAATAAAAGAGCGCTTGTTGGGAGGCAACCCAACCTGAGGTAGTTTCCTTTTCATAGCCTTTTCAATAAAAATGTTGAATAATTTATATGTATTGCAAGGAGCTAAGTTTGGTGTTGCACACCAAAAACAACTTAAAGGAGAATGGAGGATTCTAAGTTTAGTGTTCCACCAAAACCTCATTCAAAAGCACATTCTAATCTCCTGCACATTGTTAGCTCCAAGCAATCGAACAGATTATTCAACCACTTAACTGCTTTTTAGTCTTAACTTCATAACCTTTAGCAAGGATACAAGATTTTGCCTAGAGTTAACCTGCTGTATCCAGAGAAGTGGCAAGAGCTTAAGTTTGGTGTCTCCACACCAAATTAAATCCACAAGCCACACTCAACTCATGCATACTAACTGGTCATCTAAGGGCTTGAGAAGCAAGCAACTGTTGAGAACTATGCAGGGAATTCACCACCAGTTGAAGACACTATGCATCATAACTCAAAAGGGCACAACAGAAGGAAGGACAAAGGAACTGCAAACCAATAGGTTGTATTTACACTTAACTCTTGCTGTTGAAAAATGCTTTGACTTGTGTTTTGTTAAAGTGTTTATCTAATACAAGTAGAATCAATCTTAGAATAAGTAAGCTAGTCTATGTGTGTGCTTGTGTGTTTACTTTCACTTAGCAAAAAGCATGTTTTATCCCCTGCATCTTTAAGTTCAATAAAAGAAATGTTTGAATGTGAAGTAAGATGGTCTCTGTTAGATAGAAGTAGAATAAAAGTAAGTGATGGTATGTGTGTGATTGTATAATAGCTCACTTTTAGTGAATAAAGAGCCAGGATATCTCCTTCTAAGTATAGAGTGGCCTACTGTCTATGAATCTCAATCGAATAAAAATCCGTGGTTAGAAAGAAAAACAAAAAGAAAGAAAAAAAGAAGTGGCAGAACAAAAGAAAAACAAAAAGAAACAAAGCTGGACACCAATAGCTTGAACCTTAGAATATATGTCTGTGGTGTCTTTGTATTAGGATCTGCTTGGATTATTAAGCTCTTTGGAGTGCATCAACACTCGGTGACTTGGGTTAACTAACCCGGGATCATCAGCTGAAAGTCCACTATCAAGAGCAACCTAACTACAAGGCATTTAGCAGCCCAAAGAGGTGCTGGGCATCAATGTTCTAAGAAGGAATGTGAGCCAAGTGTCTATAGTGAATAATGTGTCAAGTATAAAGAAAAGGAAATGAACTTGCTACACATGACACTCAATTAAAGCTTATGAACAAAGTAATAGCCAAGGATAAAGGAATAATGAGAGGTCATAGCAGTATGTTGCTTGAAGCTTGAAGGAGACTTTCTAGGCCTAGGAGTCAATAAGAAGTGAGTATTTACATATCCACACAAAATCCCATGAACTATCAATAATACTCTGCTAGCATGAACATCCTCTTCCATTTCATCCTTTCTTCTCAATAAATTTTTTTTCTTGCTTGGGGACAAGCAAGCTTTAAGTTTGGTGTTGTGATGACAAGTCATCTTAGCCTAGTTTCACTAGTCTTTTTCTTTTGTTTTCACTTGAATTGTGCACTTTCTTGAGCTATAAGTTAGCTAATTTGGGTAGATTTTCATGCTTCCTTTGATTGAATCAACCATGTATGAATTCATGCTATTTCATGGGGTTTTATGCTATAATTATCACATATTATGATAAAATGAATATCTCATGATTTTAAGCATAGCTTTGATGTGTTTGGTTGATTAATGATAGGTGAAGAAAGCTTGAAGAAAGGTTGAAGCAAGAAGGAATGGCTAGGAGTAAAGAGAGGACAATGGAATAAGTGAAAATGAACCAGGAAGCAAAAAGCTGGACCAAAAGTTAGCCTCAAACTTTTGCACAAACTTTTGGGTGAAAAGTTAGCCCCAACGTTAGCCCCTAACTTTTGGGCTAACGTTGGCACATGAAAGTTACTCCCTGGGCACCAAAAGTTTGCGCCAACGTTAGCCCCTAACTTTGTGGCTAACGTTGGCATGAGAAAAACACCCCCTGGGCACCAAAAGTTTGCGCCAACGTTAGCCCCTAACTTTGTGGCTAACGTTGGCATGAGAAAAACACCCCCTGGCCACCAATAGTTTGCGCCAACGTTAGCCTCTAACTTTTGGGCTAACGTTGGCACATGAACAATACAAAGGGGGAGCAAAAGTTTGTGCCAACGTTAGCCTCTAACTTTTGGGCTAACGTTGGCGCCATAAGTACACATAAGGGGGCCAACGTTGGAGCAAAAGTTAGACCCCTAACTTTTGCCCCAACGTGGATAGCAGCAAAGCATGGAGGCTGATAGTAAAAGTTAGAGTAAAAGTTAGCCTCAAACTTTTACTCAAACTTTTACTCAAACTTTTGCAAAACTCCAACCCGGTTCAATTGGTTCACTTTTGTTCCTCTCCAAACTCCAAGAGCAATCAACCAAGGCCTCTCTCAACCCAATTCCACCAAGAGCAAAGGCCCAACTCAAGGCTTGAAGATCTTTTGAAGAAAGTGTATAAATAGGATAGAATTCAAGTTTCTAAGGGAGTTTCCCATTTTAGTTTTTCAGAATAGCTTTCTTTTGAATTTTGCTTAGAGCTCACTTTTACATTTTTTAGCATTGTTGTTTTAATTCAAGAGAATTTGGGAGGAGAATTGATCTCTCTTCTTCCTTGTTCTTGCCCAGCATTCTTTACATTTCTTGTCTTGGATCTTAGGTGGAGAATTAAAGAAATTCTGTTTCAATCTCACCTTGGGATCTTGTTTAATTTTCTGCTTAATTGAATTCCAGTTTCGGTCACTTGCTTCTTCATCTACTTTCTTTGCAATTTACAATCTCTTTTGCATTTGTTCTTGTTGGATCTGGGAAGGCACTGAGATCTAGACTTGGTTTTCTAGTCTCTTGGGTCCTGAGATTCGGATTTCCCATTTCCCACTCCCTGTTTACTATTTTCATGCCTATTTACATTTCTGTTTTGAGATCCGGTTTGATTCAAGACATCCTTTACTTCTCTGTTTGTTGCAATTTACTTTTCCTTGTTTAATTCCTGCAAATCCAACTCCCAATTCCCTTTACAATTCAAGCCAATTACATTTCTTGCACTTTAAGATTTTGCAATTTACATTTCTTGCGTTCTAAGTTTCTGCCATTTAATTTCTTGCTCTTTAAGATTCAGCACTTTAAATTCCAGTTCTCTTTAATTTCATGCCAATTACCCATTCCCTTTACTTTCTATGCAATTTAAATTCTGCAAATCACAAATCTCTCAACCAAATCTTGATTCGCTTGACTAAATCAACCACTAAATTAAAATTGCTCAATCCTTCAATCCCTGTGGGATCGACCTCACTCCCGTGAGTTATTATTACTTGATGCGACCCGGTGCACTTGCCGGTTAGATTTGGGTGTTTTGGAGAAATTCGTTTCTTCCATAGAAATATCCCATCAAGTTTTTGGCGCCGTTGCCGAGGATTGATTAGATTGACAATGATTAAGTGAGGTGGTGATCTAGATCTAGCATTTTTATTTCCTGTTTCTTTAATTTTTGACTAACCCACTAACTGTTTGAATTTTTGCTTAAGCTAACTAAAACTTCATTCTAGCAATAGATTGAAGTGTCACTGGTTTGTGTGTTTCTTATGTTCTGCTTGTATGTCAAGTACAAGAAGAAATACACCCATCTTTCATGAACAAGACGAAAGAACTCTTAGAAGGTTAAGAAGAGCTGAAAGAGGGAAAAATATTGTTGGAGAAGAGGAATCAGAAGAAGAATTCCAAGATATGGAGGAACATTCAACCAATCCACCAGGTGGAGCAGGCAACAACAATAACAATCCACCCCAGAGGAGAGTTTTGGCCTCCTATACCTTTGCAAATGCTAGACATTATGGAAGCAGCATTCTCACCCCTAATGTCAATGCAAATAACTTTGAATTAAAGCCACAACTCATTACATTGGTCCAAAACAACTGCTCGTTTGGGGGAGGACCATTGGAGGATCCAAATCAACATCTATCTACCTTCTTAAGGATTTGTGACACTGTCAAGTCCAATGGCGTGAATCCTGAGACCTACAAGCTTCTGCTGTTCCCGTTCTCATTAAGGGACAAGGCCGCACAATGGCTTGAAACTTTTCCTCAAGGAAGCATCACTAGCTGGGATGATTTGGTGACTAAATTTCTAGCCAAATTCTACCCACCTCAAAGGGTTAACAGGTTGAAAACCGAGGTACAAACATTCACACAATTGGATGCTGAAAATTTGTATGAAGCATGGGAGAGATACAAGGCTCTGCTGAGGAAATGTCCACCAAAAATGTTCACTGAGTGGGACAAGCTACAGAACTTCTATGAAGGACTCACTCTAAAGGCTCAAGAATCACTTGACCACTCAGCTGGAGGCTCCTTGCAACTCATGATAACTGCAGAGGAAGCTCAAAATCTCATTGATATGGTGGCTAACAACCAATATTTCTTTGCTCATCAAAGAAACCGCCAACCATCACAAAGAAGAGGAGTAATGGAGCTAGAAGGAGTGGACTCAATCTTGGCTCAAAACAAGATGATGCAGCAGCAAATTCAACAACAATTTGAGCAAATGGCCAAGAGGATTGATAGTCTCCAAGTTGCAGCAGTTAACACTAGCCAACCATCAACCACATGGGGACAGAGTGAAGAAACTCAAGAAGAACAACAACAACAAGAGCAAGTACAGTATATGCACAACCAAGGACCAAATGAAGTGTATGGTGATACATACAATCCATCCTGGAAGAACCACCCAAACCTCAGATGGGGAGATAATCATACCCAAAACCAACAACCATGGCAGAGGAATTCAAACCAAAACAACCCAAGAAGCAACCAAAACCACAACCAGCAGCAGACTAACCAAAACCCCTACAGAAAACCTCAAAACAACTACCCCAACCCCAACCAGTACCAATCCAATAACCAACCCACCAACCAAAATGCCTATCATCCACCACCCACATCTCATAACCTACCTCAAGTATCACCTGAAGCCCAGAGAATCACTAACTTGGAGGCCATGATAGACAAAATGTTGAAACACCAGGAAATGGTAACCAAGAATCAGGAAGCATCCCTGAAGAGCCTAGAGAGACAGATAGGGCAAATCTCCAAGCAGATTTCTCTTGAGAGACCTTCAAGCTCACTGCCGAGTGACACAATCCCAAATCCTAAGGAAGAATGCAAGGCAATACAATTAAGGAGTGGGAGAACATTGATGAGCAACAATGACACTACTAAGAAGCAAGTAGAGAGCAGTAAAAGACCAATAGAAGAGGAACAGCCAACACACACAGAGGAAGCCAATGATGATGATTCAATGGCAAGCAAGGAAGCCTCAAAGCAAACTCAAGCAAAGGGGGAACAACCAAAAATTCCAAAAAAAGGGAATGAAGTAGTTGAAGAGCCAACCAAGAATCAAAAGCAACAAGTAGAGAAAACCTTTATACCTCCACTGCCATATCCCCAGAGGTTCAACAAAGAAACCAAAGACCAGCATTTTCACAAGTTCCTTGAAACTTTCAAAAAGTTGGAAATCAATATTCCTTTTGCTGAAGCACTTGAGCAAATTCCTCTGTATGCCAAGTTTTTGAAGGAGCTTATCAACAAGAAAAGAAGTTGGCTTGAGAAGGAAACCGTGTTACTCACCGAGGAATGCAGTGCTTTGATTCAAAGGGGCATTCCACCAAAACTCAAGGATCCAGGAAGCTTTGTAGTCTCATGCACCATTGGCAGAATAATTCTCAACAAAGCTCTATGTGACCTTGGTGCCAGCATCAACTTAATGCCTCTCTCAATGATGAGAAAACTTGCTATAGAAGAGCTTAAACCCACCAGGATGTCATTGGTCATGGCTGACAGATCAATCAAAACACCCACTGGAATTGTGGAAAATCTGTTGGTAAAGGTTGGGGAGTTTATTTTCCCAGCAGATTTTGTGATTTTGGATACTGAAGAGGAAGGAAACAATTCAATCATTTTAGGAAGGCCATTTCTAGCCACAGCAAGAGCCACTATTGATGTAGAAAAAGGAGAAATGATCTTCAGGGTCCACAATGAACAAATGGTCATAAACGTCTTCAAGTCAATGCAACACATTCCTGAGCAAGAGGATTATGTGAGAGTGGACATGATAGAGAGTTTGGTGGAAGAAATGCTGGAAGAAAGTCCTCAAGAGCAAGAAGGAAATCAAGGGGCAACAAAGGAACAAGTAGCTGAGACTTCCATTGAGCAAGATGAAAAACAAGTCAAGAAGGAAGAAGTACGAAAACAAGAACTGAAACCATTACCCACCCATCTCAAATATGCATTCCTTGGCACATCGGAGAGCTTCCCAGTAATCATTAATTCATCCCTGACAAAGAAGGAAGAAGGAGAACTTCTTGATGTACTCAAAGCTCACAAAGATGCTTTAGGATGGACCATTGATGACCTGAAGGGAATCAGCCCTGCAGTATGTATGCATAAGATCCTCTTGGAAGATAATTCCAAACCAGTGGTTCAACCACAAAGAAGGCTAAATCCTACAATGAAGGAAGTTGTCCAGAAGGAAGTAATGAAGTTGTGGAATGCAGGGATAATCTTCCCAATATCTGACAGCCCATGGGTAAGCCCGGTTCAAGTTGTACCAAAGAAAGGAGGAATGACGGTCATCACTAATGAGAAGAATGAGTTGATCCCTACTAGAATAGTGACTGGGTGGAGGATGTGCATAGACTATAGAAGATTGAATGATGCCACCAGGAAGGATCATTTCCCTCTCCCATTCATTGATCAGATGCTGGAAAGGTTGGCCGGCCATGCCTATTATTGCTTTTTGGACGGATATTCTGGGTATAATCAAATCGTGGTGGACCCCAAGGACCAAGAGAAAACTGCCTTTACATGTCCATTTGGAGTCTTTGCATACCGGAGGATGCCCTTTGGGCTCTGCAACACCCCTGCCACATTTCAAAGGTGTATGCTCTCCATTTTCTCTGATATGGTCGAAAAGTTTTTAGAAGTCTTCATGGATGACTTCTCTGTTTTTGGTGATAATTTCAATGCTTGCCTAAACCATTTAACCCTTGTCTTAAAACGGTGCCAAGAAACTAATTTAGTTTTGAACTGGGAGAAATGCCACTTCATGGTACCCGAAGGGATTGTTCTTGGCCATAAAGTTTCAAGAAAAGGGATAGAGGTTGATAAGGCAAAGGTTGAAATCATAGAAAAACTCCCTCCACCAATTAATGTGAAATCTGTTAGAAGTTTCTTGGGGCATGCCGGATTCTACAGAAGGTTTATCAAGGATTTTTCAAAAATAGCTAAACCTTTGAGTAATCTACTAATGCTTGATAACCCTTTTATTTTTGATGAAAACTGCCAGCAAGCCTTTAAAACTTTAAAAAACAAACTCACAATAGCACCAATTATCACACCTCCGGATTGGGAGTTACCCTTTGAACTCATGTGTGATGCAAGTGACCTTGCAATTGGTGCTGTACTTGGGCAAAAGAAGGGCAACTTACATCATGTCATATATTATGCAAGTAAAGTGTTGAATGAGGCCCAAAGAAATTACACCACAACGGAGAAGGAGTTGCTAGCTGTAGTTTATGCTTTTGATAAGTTTATATCATACTTAATAGGATCCAAAGTTGTGGTTTATACTGACCATGCTGCACTTAAGTATTTGATGTCAAAACAGGATGCTAAACCAAGACTTATCAGGTGGATATTGCTCTTACAAGAGTTTGACATTGAGGTAAGAGACAGGAAGGGCACTGAAAACCGGGTTGCTGACCATTTGTCGAGGCTACCACATGAAACAATTCAACAAGCATCTCAGTCCATGAACGAAAGCTTCCCAGATGAGCACCTTTTGCAGATCCAGCAAGCACCCTGGTTTGCTGACATAGCAAACTACAAAGTGGGAAGAAAGATACCTCAAGACTTTTCTAAGCAACAAGTGAAGAAGTTAATCAATGAGGGAAAGAAATTCTTATGGGATGAACCCTTCCTGTTCAAGAGATGTTCTGATGGAGTAATTAGAAGGTGTGTCCCTGAGAGTGAAATGAGGGATATCCTGTGGCACTGTCATGGTTCAGCTTATGGTGGACACTTTGGCCCAGAGAAGACAGCTGCAAAGATATTGCAGAGCGGCTTCTATTGGCCAACTATTTTCAAGGATGCCAGAGATATGTCCACCAATGTAATGAATGCCAGAAAGCAGGAGGATTAACAAGAAGGAATGAGATGCCTCAAAATTTCATCTTGGAACTGGAATTATTTGATCTATGGGGAATTGATTTCATGGGGCCCTTTCCCCCTTCCTATTCTTTCAGATATATCTTAGTCGCAGTGGAATATGTCTCAAAGTGGGTAGAAGCCATAGCTACGACCACTTGTGATGCACAGATTGTCCTCCAATTCCTTAAGAAGCACATTTTCACAAGATATGGAGTGCCCAAGAGTCTTATCAGTGATGGTGGAAGTCACTTTTGCAACAAACAGATGGAGAAGCTCCTCCACAAATATGGAGTAATCCATAAAGTGGCTACACCTTACCACCCTCAGACTAATGGCCAGGCTGAACTAGCAAATAGGGAGTTAAAGAAGATCCTAGAGAAAACAGTGGGAAGCACAAGAAAAGATTGGGCTAGGAAGCTAGAAGATGCATTATGGGCATACAGGACAGCTTTCAAAACTCCTATTGGCAAGTCACCCTTTCAGCTATTGTATGGCAAATCCTACCACCTCCCTGTAGAGCTTGAACACAGAGCTTTTTGGGCCACTAAACTCCTCAACCTTGATTCCCAAGCTGCAGGAGAAAAAAGGTTGTTGCAACTAAATGAGTTAGATGAATTCAGGATAGAAGCTTATGAGAGTGCTAAGATATACAAGGAAAGAGCTAAGAGGTGGCATGACAAAAAAATCACAAAGAAGGAATTCAAGCCAGGACAGCAAGTGCTCCTGTATAATTCAAGGCTTAAGATTTTCCCTGGCAAACTGAAGTCAAAGTCGACTGGTCCATACTTGGTGACAAAGGTTTTTCCTTATGGGAGCATTGAACTGCTAGATGAAGCAACAAAGAATCAATTCACAGCAAATGGTCACAGAGCAAAGCTGTACTTGGGAGGACAATGGGATAAGGAAAAAGAGGTCCAGAACCTACAGCCTTCTTGAAAGGAATCGAAGGATGTCAAGCTAATGACAATAAAAGAGCGCTTGTTGGGAGGCAACCCAACCTGAGGTAGTTTCCTTTTCATAGCATTTTTAATAAAAATGTTGAATAATTGATATGTATTGCAAGGAGCTAAGTTTGGTGTTGCACACCAAAAATAACTTAAAGGAGAATGGAGGATTCTAAGTTTAGTGTTCCACCAAAACCTCATTCAAAAGCACATTCTAATCTCCTGCACATTGTTAGCTCCAAGCAATCGAACAGATTATTCAACCACTTAACTGCTTTTTAGTCTTAACTTCATAACCTTTAGCAAGGATACAAGATTTTGCCTAGAGTTAACCTGCTGTATCCAGAGAAGTGGCAAGAGCTTAAGTTTGGTGTCTCCACACCAAATTAAATTCACAAGCCACACTCAACTCATGCATACTAACTGGTCATCTAAGGGCTTGAGAAGCAAGCAACTGTTGAGAACTATGCAGGGAATTCACCACCAGTTGAAGACACTATGCATCATAACTCAAAAGGGAACAACAGAAGGAAGGACAAAGGAACTGCAAACCAATAGGTTGTATTTACACTTAACTCTTGCTGTTGAAAAATGCTTTGACTTGTGTTTTGTTAAAGTGTTCATCTAATACAAGTAGAATCAATCTTAGAATAAGTAAGCTAGTCTATGTGTGTGCTTGTGTGTTTACTTTCACTTAGCAAAAAGCATGTTTTATCCCCTGCATCTTTAAGTTCAATAAAAGAAATGTTTGAATGTGAAGTAAGATGGTCTCTGTTAGATAGAAGTAGAATAAAAGTAAGTGATGGTATGTGTGTGATTGTATAATAGCTCACTTTTAGTGAATAAAGAGCCAGGATATCTCCTTCTAAGTATAGAGTGGCCTACTGTCTATGAATCTCAATCGAATAAAAATCCGTGGTTAGAAAGAAAAACAAAAAGAAAGAAAAAAAGAAGTGGCAGAACAAAAGAAAAACAAAAAGAAACAAAGCTGGACACCAATAGCTTGAACCTTAGAATATATGTCTGTGGTGTCTTTGTATTAGGATCTGCTTGGATTATTAAGCTCTTTGGAGTGCATCAACACTCGGTGACTTGGGTTAACTAACCCGGGATCATCAGCTGAAAGTCCACTATCAAGAGCAACCTAACTACAAGGCATTTAGCAGCCCAAAGAGGTGCTGGGCATCAATGTTCTAAGAAGGAATGTGAGCCAAGTGTCTATAGTGAATAATGTGTCAAGTATAAAGAAAAGGAAATGAACTTGCTACACATGACACTCAATTAAAGCTTATGAACAAAGTAATAGCCAAGGATAAAGGAATAATGAGAGGTCATAGCAGTATGTTGCTTGAAGCTTGAAGGAGACTTTCTAGGCCTAGGAGTCAATAAGAAGTGAGTATTTACATATCCACACAAAATCCCATGAACTATCAATAATACTCTGCTAGCATGAACATCCTCTTCCATTTCATCCTTTCTTCTCAATAAATTTTTTTTTCTTGCTTGGGGACAAGCAAGCTTTAAGTTTGGTGTTGTGATGACAAGTCATCTTAGCCTAGTTTCACTAGTCTTTTTCTTTTGTTTTCACTTGAATTGTGCACTTTCTTGAGCTATAAGTAAGCTAATTTGGGTAGATTTTCATGCTTCCTTTGATTGAATCAACCATGTATGAATTCATGCTATTTCATGGGGTTTTATGCTATAATTATCACATATTATGATAAAATGAATATCTCATGATTTTAAGCATAGCTTTGATGTGTTTGGTTGATTAATGATAGGTGAAGAAAGCTTGAAGAAAGGTTGAAGCAAGAAGGAATGGCTAGGAGTAAAGAGAGGACAATGGAATAAGTGAAAATGAACCAGGAAGCAAAAAGCTAGACCAAAAGTTAGCCTCAAACTTTTGCACAAACTTTTGGGTGAAAAGTTAGCCCCAACGTTAGCCCCTAACTTTTGGGCTAACGTTGGCACATGAAAGTTACTCCCTGGGCACCAAAAGTTTGCGCCAACGTTAGCCCCTAACTTTGTGGCTAACGTTGGCATGAGAAAAACATCCCCTGGGCACCAAAAGTTTGCGCCAACGTTAGCCCCTAACTTTGTGGCTAACGTTGGCATGAGAAAAACACCCCCTGGCCACCAAAAGTTTGCGCCAACGTTAGCTTCTAACTTTTGGGCTAACGTTGGCACATGAACAATACAAAGGGGGAGCAAAAGTTTGCGCCAACGTTAGCCTCTAACTTTTGGGCTAACGTTGGCGCCATAAGTACACATAAGGGGGCCAACGTTGGAGCAAAAGTTAGACCCCTAACTTTTGCCCCAACGTGGATAGCAGCAAAGCATGGAGGCTGATAGTAAAAGTTAGAGTAAAAGTTAGCCTCAAACTTTTACTCAAACTTTTGCAAAACTCCAACCCGGTTCAATTGGTTCACTTTGGTTCCTCTCCAAACTCCAAGAGCAATCAACCAAGGCCTCTCTCAACCCAATTCCACCAAGAGCAAAGGCCCAACTCAAGGCTTGAAGATCTTTTGAAGAAAGTGTATAAATAGGATAGAATTCAAGTTTCTAAGGGAGTTTCCCTTTTTAGTTTTTCAGAATAGCTTTCTTTTGAATTTTGCTTAGAGCTCACTTTTACATTTTTTAGCATTGTTGTTTTAATTCAAGAGAATTTGGGAGGAGAATTGATCTCTCTTCTTCCTTGTTCTTGCCCAGCATTCTTTACATTTCTTGTCTTGGATCTTGGGTGGAGAATTGAAGAAATTCTGTTTCAATCTCACATTGGGATCTTGTTTAATTTTCTGCTTAATTGAATTCTAGTTTCGGTCACTTGCTTCTTCATCTACTTTCTTTGCAATTTACAATCTCTTTTGCATTTGTTCTTGTTGGATCTGGGAAGGCACTGAGATCTAGACTTGGTTTTCTAGTCTCTTGGGTCCTGAGATTTGGATTTCCCATTTCCCACTCCCTGTTTACTGTTTTCATGCCTATTTACGTTTCTGTTTTGAGATCCGGTTTGATTCAAGACATCCTTTACTTCTCTGTTTGTCGCAATTTACTTTTCCTTGTTTAATTCCTGCAAATCCAACTCCCAATTCCCTTTACAATTCAAGCCATTTACATTTCTTGCACTTTAAGATTTTGCAATTTACATTTCTTGCGTTCTAAGTTTCTGCCATTTAATTTCTTGCTCTTTAAGATTCAGCACTTTAAATTCCAGTTCTCTTTAATTTCATGCCAATTACCCATTCCCTTTACTTTCTATGCAATTTAAATTCTGCAAATCACAAATCTCTCAACCAAATCTTGATTCGCTTGACTAAATCAACCACTAAACTAAAATTGCTCAATCCTTCAATCCCTGTGGAATCGACCTCACTCCCGTGAGTTATTATTACTTGATGCAACCCGGTGCACTTGCCGGTTAAATTTGGGTGTTTTGGAGAAATTCGTTTCTCCGCGAAAATATACCATCACCCACACGTACGCGTGGGAGTGAATTTTGCGCAGTGACGCGTACGCGTGACCCACGCATACGCGTAACTCGAATTACGTCAGCTCATTAATGCAAATCGCTGGGGGCGATTTTTGGGCCTCCAGAACCCAGTCCAACTCATTTCTGAAGCTATATGAGGCCAAAGTGAAGCTGAATGAAGGGGGACAATTAGGTTTAGTTTTTATGATGTTTTCTCTTAGTTTCTAGAGAGAGAAGCTCCCCCCTCTCTCTAGAATTAGGGTTTTTAGCTTAGTTTTCTTTTAATTTTGAGCACATTAATTCTTGCTTTAGTGTATTTTCATTTATGTTTCTATGCTTTCTTGTCTTTATCTTCTTCATCTCTTTTGATATTTTCTCTTTTATGTCAATTTTCATGTTATGAACACTTTTGTTATTTTAATGTTAATTAATATAAATTTATGTTTTCATGTCATTTATTGTTTTCCTTAGTTGTTATTGCTATTTTCTTGCTTTTGGTAGCTAGACTTTATTTTTAATGCATTTTAATATTATTTTATTTTCATGCACACCAAGTGTTTGATAAAATGCTTGGCTTCGTTTTCACTTAGTTTTTCTCAACTCTTAGCTTGAAATTGATGACTTTGGTGATCCTTGAGTCATTGATGTCCATTCTTGTTTGATATATTAGAGTAGTTAGTTGATTTGGTCTCCCTTGACTCTATATGACCCTTAGTGTTGACATAGGACTTATGGATTGAAATTAACTATGCCTATTTGACTTATCTTCGATGTAAGATTGACTAAGTAGGATTAACTCTTCATAATCATCATGTGTTTGTGGTCAATGGCTAGGATAGGTAACCTTATCCCTCAATTGCTTGCCAAAAGATTTTCTTGCATTTTAAGTTTCCTTTCCTTGTATTTAATTGCTTTGACTTTTATTGCTTTGACTTTTAATTCCTTACATGTTTATTTAATTGCTTTCATGTTTAATTTCTTGCATGTTTAACTTTCACACTCTTGGTTGAGAAATTGGGTGTTTGGGTAGAATTGAGTTGTGAATGTCCATTCCGCATTGTGTGAGAATGGTTAATTGGTTTGGTTTCCATTGACGCTAGTCTTTCACTAAGTAATTAGTGAGTTGACTAGGACTTATGGATTGAGATCAATTATGCCTTTTGACTAATTCTCAAGGAGGATTGACTGATTTGGATTGATTCCACACAACTGCCATGTTTGTGGTCCATAACTAGGATAGGAATCCTAAATTTCCCAATTCTTGCCAAGAGCCATTCTAAGTATTTAATTTCCATTTCCATTGCTTTAATTGCTTTTCTTTTAATTCTTGCATGATCATTTAAATTCTTGCTATTTACATTTCTTACTCTCTTGCTTTCATTCCCAATTTTCCATGCTCTCTCATAGCCAACGATTATACACTTAATTGCAACTCCTAGGGAAGACGACCCGGGAGCTAAATACTCTCGGTTATAATTTGTTTTGTATTGTGATAACATTTGATTGATGGTCAATTTGTTTGGTTAGGACTATACTTACAATGCCAATTCCATTTTGATAATCAAATTCCTAACCCAAAGCCAATTGGTCATTTATCATCCACCCTTGGTCCTGGTCTGATATGCTTAAGACCTTTTTTTTTCTTCCGAGGTTGACGGATTTTGTAGTGTTTCTTGGATGAGGCTACTATTGTTGCCCCTAGGTTTGGTGCTGGCTAGTTCTGAAAGTGCATCAGCTCGGGCATTTTGTTTTTGAGGTATATGTCGGATCTCATATCCCCTAAATTTTCCAAGCTGTTCTCTGGTCTTGTCTAAGTATTTCTTCATGGTAGGATCCTTAGCCTGGTAGCTCCCTTCTATTTGCGAGGTGACTACCTGTGAGTCGCTGAAAATGGTAAGCTTTTGAGGGCCGACCTCCCTAGCCAGCTTCAAACCTTCCAGTAGGGCTTCGTACTCGGCTTGGTTATTTGAGGCAGGAAACTCGAACTTTAGGGAGAGCTCAAGTTGAGTTCCTTGATTACTTTCTAGGATTACTCTGGCTCCACTTCCGACTTTGTTTGATGAATTGTCGACGTAGAGGTTCCAGCCAGTGGGGGTGTCTGAGGTGTCGGTGTATTCTGCAACCAAGTCGGCCAGATATTAGGACTTGATGGCTGTTCGAGCTTCGTACTTGAGATCAAACTCAGACAACTCGACTGCCCATTGTAGAATTTATGAGCTAAGTCTATTTTCTGTAAAATACTTCTTATGGGTTGATTGGTCCGTACTCCAATAGTGTGAGCTTGAAAATATGGCCTGAGTCGTCGAGAAGTGAGTATAAGGGCATAGGCGAACTTTTCTATCTTTTGATAGTTTAGTTCAGCCCCTTGTAGAGCCTTACTGATGAAGTAGCTGGATTGTTGCCCATTTTCGTCTTCTCTGACTAGTACTGAAACTATTGCCCGACTTCTTACGGTGAGGTATAGGATTAGTTCTTCACCTTCCCTGGGTCGGGTTAGGATGGGTGGTCGCCCCAGAAATGTCTTGAAGTCTTGGAAGGATTTTTCACATTCTGGGGTCCATTCGAACCTCTTTTCTTTCCTTAATGTGGCATAGAAGGGAGAGATCTTAATGCCGATCCAGCTAGGAATCTAGACGGAGCCGCTAGTCTTTTGTTGAGCTGCTAGACCTCCTTAACATAGGTCGGGCTTTTCATGCTAAGTATGGCCTGGTATTTATCCGATTTGCTTCAATCCCCCTTTAAGTGAGCATGAAGCCCAGGAATTTGCTAGCTTTTACTGCGAAGGTACACTTTGTGGGGTTAAGTCTCATCCCATACTTTCTTATAGTGTTGAACACTTCAGTGAGGTTGGATAACAACGTTTCCTCTCTTTATGTCTTTACCAGCATGTCATCTACATAAACCTCCATCAGCTTTCCGATATGATTGGTGAACACTTTGTTCATCAATCTTTGATACGTAGCCCCTGCGTTCTTGAGTCCGAAAGGCATGACTATGTAACAGTAATTTGTTCTTGGGGTTAGGAACGAGGTTTTCTCCTGGTCAGGTTGATACATCGGGATTTGATTATATCCCGAGTAAGCATCCATGAAGGAGAGGTACTTGTATCCCGATGAACCGTCGACTAGAGTGTCTATGTTCGGAAGTGGGTAGGGATTCTTTGGGCAGGATTTGTTAAGGTCGGTGTAATCAGTGCACATCCGCCACTTCCCATTTGACTTCTTGACCAATACTACGTTGGCTAGCCATAATGGGTATTTTGCCTCCCTTGTGAACCCTGCCTCTAACAAGGCCTATACCTGTTCCTCTACAGCTTGCGATCTCTCTGCGCCGAGCTTTCTTCGTTTTTGTTGTACTGACCGAGATCTAGGGTATATTGCCAGTTTATGGCACATTAGTCCGGGATCGATGCCAGGCATGTCCGCGGCCTTCCATGCAAAGAGGTCGGAGTTATCCTTTAGGAGCTTTGTTAGCAGCTCCTTTAGGTCTCCTTTTAGGTTTGCCCCTATGTTTCTTGTTTTGTCTTGAGTTTCTTTGATTTGCACTTCTTCGGTCTCACTTTCCGGTTGAGGGCGAAGTTCTTCGCGAGCTCGAATTCCCCCGAGTTCTATAGTATTGGTTTCCCTTCCTCTAGGGTCGCTTTTAAGGTTCAGGCTTTCGTTGTAACAGCGTCGCGCGAGTTTTTGGTCCCCCTTTACTGTAGCGATCCCTTCTGAAGTTGGGAACTTTATGCATAGGTGTGGAGTGGAGACCACTGTGGTGAGCTGATTTACCGTTGTCCGACCTATGAGGGCGTTGTATGCAGAGCTCACATCGACTACAATGTAGTCTATGCTTAGCGTTCTAGACCGCGTTCCTTTTCCAACGGTTTTGTGCAATGGGATGTACCCAAGTGGCTGGATTGGGGCGTCTCCGAGCCCGAATAGGCTATTAGGATATGCTCTGAGCTCTTTTTCTTGTAGGCCGAGCTTGTCGAAGGCGGATTTGAACAGGATATCTGCAGAGCTTCCTTGGTCTACCAATGTTCGGTGGAGATTGGCATTGGCTAGTATGATAGTAACAATCAGAGGGTTATCATGTCCTGGGATGATGCCTGGCGGCGTCCTCTTGAGTAAAAGTGATAGTGGGGAGGTCTGATGGCCTATCGCCTTCTCCGACATGGTACACCTCTTTAAGGAATCTTTTTTGGGATGACTTGGAGGTCCCTCCTCCTGCGAATCCTCCGTTGATCATATGAATGTGCCTTTCAGAGGTGTGAGGGGGACGTTCAACTCGTCCTCTTCGTCGTCCCTTCTTCGCTTTTTCGGTTCGTCAGTTTTGTTGGCCAGGAACCTGTCTAGTCTTCCTTCCCGGGCTAGTTTTTCTATGACGTTCTTCAGGTTGTAGCACTCATTGGTAGGGTGCCCGTAGATTCGGTGGTATTCGCAATACTCTGTCCGACTTCCTCCCCTTTTGTGTTTAATCAGACGAGGGGGCGGGATCTTCTCGGTGTTGCATATCTCTCTGTAGATGTCCAGAAGGGACACCCGGAGGGGAGTGTAGTTGTGGTACTTTCTAGGTAGGAGAATCAGGGTTTTGAGGCTTCTCCTAATCGAGAGTTCTCCTCCATATTAATGTACTTTTTTGCCCGTTCTTGTACCTCGTTCATAGATGTTGAGGCTTTATTGAATCTTTCCAAATAACTACGGAAGCTCTCCCGATCTCCTTGTTTAATCCCTAGCAGGCTCGGAGCATGCTTAGTTTTGTCTTTCTAGATGGAGAACCTAGCTAGGAACTTCTTGGCGAGGTCATCGAAGCTTGGAATTGACCTTGGTGGCAAGCTGTCGAACCACTTTATTGCTGTTTTGGTCAAGGTGGTCGGGAAAGCTTTGCAGCGGGTTGCATCCGAGCCATCTGTGAGGTACATCCGGCTCCTGAAGTTACTGAGATGATGACTTGGGTCGGACGTACCAATGTAGGGAGTCATGTCAGGGGCTTTGAAGTCTTTTGGGACTTTAGCTTTCATGATTTCCTTTGTAAATAGGTCTTGGTCCTTGTGGGGGCTATCTTCGCGATGGGACCGAGTAGTTTTAGTTTTGAGATCGGCTTCGATTTTGAGGAGCTTGTCTTCCAGCTCTCGACGCCTTCTTGTTTCTCTCCGAAGATCTCGCTCGGCCTCTCGCTACCGCTCAGCTTCTTATTCGAGCTGTCAGAGGCAATCCTGCTATTCACGGATGGCATCTAAGATTTCCGTATTTGGGGTTTGTTTGTCTCCCTTGGATTGAGGTGGGTCCTTTGATGTAGCATCCGTGTTCTTAAGCGGCATTCTTTCTTCCAAACCAGAGTTATGATCGTTGTCAAGGTTATCTGCCATGATGGTGGGATGACTTCTAGGTCTCCGGCAACGGCGCCAATGTTCCGAGGGTTACGTGAAATGGGGAGGTCGATCTCGGATGAGATCTTCGGATCTGGACTGAGCTATCGTGTCTGACTTGTTGACGTAAGAGATGCTGCGAGTCCTTGTTCACCGGAGGGGGTGGTACCTGCAAGAGACTCCGATGCTTAAGTTAGCACAGGCTTTAGGCAGATTTTTTAGTAGAATCAGAGTATGATTTATACCTGGGTACTCCAGTGTATTTATAGTAGTGTTGAGTGACCTTTCTTGAGATAAGTTTGTTATCTTATCTTATCTTTTGTGGGTGAGATCACCTATCTTTTGGCCAGCCGCCTTCTAATAGGCGGTGACTCTTCTTTCTTGGGCCTCTTTGGGCCTCTGTCGCAATCTTCCAAACTTTTTGTGAAGAGGTCAGTAATGGACTAACCTTCTAAGAGGTCGGCCCATTTGCTTTAGGCCATCTCGAATCTTGTAGCTCGGACCGGTGTATAAACACTTAACTTCGCAGGTCGAGTCGGAGCTTGTTATCTATATTTTGGAATTCTAATCCATATGTATATATTTTAAACCTTCCTTTCGAACTTGCTTATCTATCTATGCCTAACTTTCGTGAGTGATGCGATTTCTGTTACGCTTTTGTTTAGCTTCATTTTTCAAGGCTCCTAGTTACAATTTCTTCCAACTATATTATATAAGTATTTTATTTTTAGAAGTCGTAGCACCTCGCCACCTCTGATTTACGTCCTAGACGTAAAGCTCTGTGTGATACGGTGTTACAAACTTCATGAAAAGTTTTCTATTGGAAGTAAATCACTGTTGCGGATTTTTAAAGAATAAAAGTAAAATAGTTTAAACAGGGAAATTTTTTTTAATAAATATACAAAGAATAATTTTTCTATTTAAATTATTATTATCATACTATTTTAATGTATTCTTGCTACTTACACAATATATAATGACAATTGGTGTCCAAATTTAAGTTCCAATATTACTCTTAAAGAGAGGTTTATTATTAAAAATTCATTCCTTAGTTACCTTAAATAAAAAAATTTCTACCCATTTTTCACAGTAACCTCATTAAAATTTTTCTATTGGATGTAAATTATTATTGCAGATTTTTTTATTTGGATATGTTTTTAAAGAATAAAAGTAAAATAATTCAACTCGGACAAATTTTTTTTAAAATAAATTTACACAGAATAAATTTTCTCTTCAAATTATTATCATATACTCTTTACCTACATAGTATATAATGTCAATTAGCGTCCAAATTTAAGTTTCAATATTATCCTTAATAAAAGAAGTTTATTATTAAAAAAATTTCTTCCATACGTCCGTCAGCTACGTTGAATAAAAACATTTCCACACATTTATCACAGCAATTTCACTAAGAGTTTTCTATTGGAGGTAAATTATTCATGCATATTTTTTTATTATGGATATGCTTTTAAAGAATAAAAATAAAAAAGTTTAACAGGATAAATATTTTTTTTTCAAATTTATACAGAATAATTTTTGTATCCATATGTGATTCATTTTGCATATAATATTCATTCATCTAAGTCTATTCATGGAGTACCTTATAAAAATTATATTTAAGTAGTTTTTTAATAATAAATTGACACAGAATAAATTTGCTCTTCAAATTATTATCATATACTCTTTTAATATACTCTAAGTACCTATACAGTATATAATGTCAATTAGTGTCCAAATTTAAGTTTCAATATTATCCTTAACAAGAGAAGTTTATTATTAAAAAATTTTCTTCCATACATCCGTCAAGTCACGAATAAAAGAACTTTTACACATCTTTTCACAATAATTTTATTAAGAGTTTCCTATTGGAAGTAAATTATTTATGCAAATTTTTTTTACTATGGATATGCTCTTAAAGGAATAAAAGTAAAATAGTTTAACATGACAATATCTTTTTTTAAAAAAATTTACACAGAATAATTTTTGTATTAATATATCATGATTCACTTTGCATATAATATTTATTCACCTAAATTCATTCATGGAGTACCTTACAAAAATTATATTTAAGTAGTTTTTTTTATCTTATAACCATTTTATATTTTTGGATTCAAAATTTTGTATTTTTTTTATTCAAGGTTTATTTTTATGTTTTATTTTAGGTCAGTTAATAAAAAATATTAATATTAGTTTAATTTTTAACTTTTACGATAAATAAAAAGATAGGACCATTTTTATAAATTAGATGATTTAAAAACTACTTATTATAGAAGAAGTTAAGTCTATTTTTTTACTATAAAAGTACATATATTTCATTATTGAATGTAATCAAAATAAATATAAATTTATTTAATTTCTTAGAATTTATATTAATTATTAAAATCATGATATAATGGATGTACTCCTATAAAAAAAGAAAATGACTTCATAACTATTTTTTTTTTAAGGAAACACGACTCAATAACTATAAAATCTAATTTAAACAACTATAGATAAGTAAAATAAGTAATTAAAAACCGACATATAATTTAACTTTTTGTTATTTGATACAGATAAATATATTAAAATAAATCATTATTCTCATACATAATGACATAAAATTTAATATTATCCTTTTCTAGAGTCATGTTTTTTTATTTTTATCCTTATTCTTGTGGTTTATTTTAATTTTTCTTAAACTAAAGAGTACTAATATCATTTGACTTTAATTTTAAATTTTTTTATCATAAATAAAAATACGTAACTTTGTATACATTACTCATAATAAAAAAAAGTTAAATTACTTCTTCATTATATTTATAGGAGTGTAGATGATTCATATAAGAGTTACGAGATTTTTTTTTACTTTATTTTTAGAGTAATATTCATTCTTTAGTGTAATAATTATGAACTAATATATGGCGGTAACTAATTGCGATTGAATAGAAGGTAGAAGAAGAATAAAGAACGGAGAAAGAAAGAGAAAACAAGCCACTATAAGAATGGTGGTAAGCCAATGATAGATATGTGGATAGATAATGGTAGGAAAAAAGAATAATAAAAAAAATTAAAAATTCTAAAAAAATAATAAAACTAAAGATAATTTAAAATGTTGAATATAAAATTATAAGAAATAAAAGTTTTTTAGTCGTTAAAATTATATGAGAGAAAGAGTGATTTAAATATAAATTTTTATATCTGCTTTAAATTAAATAAAATTGAGAAATAAATAAATTTAAAATATTTATAAATCTTTATCTTCATTGTTACACATAATAACAACGTAATGATTTTAGTATTATACCTAAATTAATTTAAATTTAATTATTCTATATATTAAAAAAATTAAATAACTTATAATTTTTTATTTTTTATTTAATTATTCTACACAATTTTTAAATGCTTGATATCTTAATTTTTTTAAATGATAAAATATGACTTAACAAACAAGTATGAAAAATAAAGTATATATCTATATAATAGTTATACATCTAGATTTCTAAATCAAACAAGAAAATAATTCTTTTAGCAAATCTTTAACAACTCAAAAGTTAACACAATGGATAGTTATGGATCAAAGTAATAAATAAAAATGAGAGTTGCGATAATAGTATGGTGGTAATTGATTGCAGTTGGGGTTAATAGAAGAAGAAAACAAGGAAGAAAAATAAAACAAGACAACATAATAGTGACGGCGATACAATAATAGTTATACATGTAAAACGAATGATAAGAGAAAATTATAGTATATGATATGATGAGATGATATAATCAAAATAAAAATTAATAATTTTAAAATAATAATAAAATTAAATATAATTCTTGATTGGATCATTTTATATATTAGATGCATGAATGAAGCTTTGATGTCAAGCGACATGTAACACTCTAACTATCAAAATGTCACGCTTTCGGCTGCGCCACTCTGATAGCTCGGATATTACGACGACCCTTATAATATTTAATACTAAAATATGAGCCTGTTTAAAACTTTAAACCGCAATACCGCTCCAAAATACTTTTGTTAGGTAACGTACATCCATACATACCATACAACTTACAAAACTCACAAAGAGTACATACATATGTATATATATTAAATAATTTTATAAGCATTAACTAATATAATTCCTATCCCTCTTACAGAATGTATAAAGATAAAGGAGAAGGAATAATAAATAATAACTAAAGCAATACAAAATATTACGACAACAACTAGATAAACTCTTCGTGACTTCTGCATCCATATCCTGAAAAGAGAAATTTGTAGGGGGGTAAGAACATCATCCTCGAAAGGGTTCTCAGTAGAGGTTTTTGAGAATTACTATAATAGGATATGTAAAGGTAAAACTGTTACAGTGATTAATAACCACCTTATGCATCTTTTCAAAAGCAAAGATTTACTATAAAAGGAAAAATCTGAAATCTTTTATGGAAGAGGAAACCGTTCATTTCTTAAAAATTCAAAAGTGTTTCAAAAGGTTTATCTATGCTGAACCAGATTAGTTTTTCATACTTTTCTAAACCAGAAACATCAACCAGACATGGCCTTCGGCCTACCTCATGATCAACCACGGCCCTAGGCCCAAACAATCCAAACAACAACCAGTCACCACAGTCCAACAGAATTCCAGTCGCAAGCACAAGTAAGAAAGTTCAAGCACAAACAAACAATTACTTCAAGTAGAACAATTAGCAGTTAAACACAATTAATCACAAAGGCAAACCAAGTACAATATGCACACCCAAACAATGTCACATAGATGCATATGATGAATGCCTGTCCTAGTGGCTGATGAGTCTCATCTGTCGGTTATAAAGCCAGCCCGACAAGTCCTGGTAGCTAACCATTGGACTGTCCCTCTGTCATGCATCCCCAACTCGAGTTATTCATAGTCATAATCATAATTCACATCCAACACCCTCACTGGTGTATATTCACGGGGGCGAGCTCATCCGAAACTTTCACAGTGTCCGGCCACACTTACGACATAGGGTCAGCAGAGTATCGAGTCTCAACTTGGAGCACGTGGTGGCTAGCCACTGCTTCTACCCAGGAAAACTCGTATCTCAGATAATTGGAAGTGCAATAATCACTTTATCAATTCAATAACCATTCATATTCATACTCAGCCATCCGGCTCATAACATATTCCACAACCAGCCATGATTCATTATCATATATAGCCATTCCGGCTCATAACATATTCCACAAACAGTCATAATTCATTATCATATACAGCTATTCCGGCTCATAACATAGTAGCACTTCCACCATCCAACATCATAAAGCTCATAAAATCATCATTCAAGCCATAAATCATTTTTCTCAACGCACTTTTCTTTGAAAATCAAATTCAATTCGTCTCAATCTTAACTTCAAAATCCGCATTCTTAAATCACTTCTAGCTTATAAGTCATCTTTCTCAAAAGAAATTTCCTCTTTCAAAATAAGCCACATTTCCACAACATCCTTCTAAAACTTCCAAACAATTCGGCAACCAGGCCAAATTAAAAATCTCTTATGAAAGCTCCAAAAATCAATCATCCCAAAACTGAATTTGGTAATAGAAATTTCTCAGCAGAGTCTCAAGACTTTAGGGAAGGACAACCTATCTCAATTTCTTAAAAATTCATTGAAACTCTTAAAATCATAGATTTTTGGTTTAAGTAAATAAAAACAAATTTTATTATAAAATCAGATCATATAAAGTCACAAGTTCCAACCCAATTCAAAGCCAATTCACTTGAAATGGAACCGATTCAATTAAATCAAAACCACTTTCAGGTTCCTTTTTAAAACCAATTTTCTAACTTTTTCCAAAATGTCACGAACGCAATTATTCAATCAAGAATCCAATTTCCTTCAAAATCACTAAAAGCTCCTCTAAACGAAATCCTTAAATCTCACTAAAAGCATAAGCCCTTTTTATATTAAAAATCAATATTAGAACATAGAACTTTTCTTCAGTGATTCAAAATGGTAAAGTAAATCCTTTCTAAGTAAATCGAACTCAAGACATATAGTTTTCGCAAATAAATGATACTCGAAAACATAACTATTTTCTTAATAAATCAAATAATACAATTTCTCAAATCCCAAGCCTTTCTAAATAACTTTTCAAATAAAGTCTAAGGTTTTTATAGAAATTTCGGCAGCACCTCCCGTAAAACTTGGACTTTGCCACCCTTTCCGAGTCCCAACCAAACCATTCCACAACCCCTTCCATGGGTTCAAAACCAAATCAATTTCAAACCAGACCGATTCTAAAAATTCATATCATTCTCATCTTTCAAGAAAAACAAATTCGGACTCAATTCCTTTACAACAGATTAAACTTGATTTCAACAACTTTTTAAGAAACAATTTTAAAGAAGCACTTCAATAACAGTCTGCTTTACAAAACCGAATAATAATCCAGTCACACAAGCATTCATATTCATCCAAGACAACCAATATCACATAAGACTTATACAATCACTCAAGGCTACAATTTTACAGATAATATCCATATATAATAATTCTAGTATATAAAATATGCTTTTTCTGAAAAGGCCCATACCTCAACTCATCGAAACCATAACCCAAACGCGTCACAGGAATCTTCTCTCTCAACTCGAAATCACCGACAACTGCAACCTCAGCTCCAAGCCACTTTCGCGATAACCACAACAACACTAATCGCGACATATAACAACCGAAACTCAATCTTATAGCAATTAGCGCCATAAAACCTTAGCGTAAGATAACAGAATAGTAACTAAAGGGCTTTCAAAACGAAAACGCTTACCAAAACTAAGAAAGAATGGCTGAATCAAGCAGCGGTAGCCCCGGCGGTGGTTCCGACAACAACCGTGCTACACCCGATGACCAGAACGGCAGCAATCAGAACTCGAACATATGTTACCAAACCTCAGAGTCTTTAACCAAGCTTAATAGAATACTGACTAAAAGGGCTTTCCGAAATGAAAATGCTTACCGCAACAAGGGAAGAACAACTACACCGAGTAGCCGGTGAGCAGAATAGCGGAAACAGTGATGCAGCCGCTCCGAATGGCAAGCAACAGCGACGGACGACATCAGTGGCGGTGAAAGGTAGTGGAGACGGTGGCGGATCTGAGGCGGGGAGCACGGCCGCACGAACAGAAACCCTCTGATAAACCACTATTTTATAGTTTATCTTGTACTAATTTGAGTGGTTTTTATCAACTCTTTCTCACACTTATTCATACAATTGCATGGTTTTACAATTCCTTCTTTATTATGTGATATATGTGAAAACATGTTTCCTGTGCCTTAAAAATGTTAATTTTAATTATCCTTTATTACCATTCGATGTCGTGATCTGTGTGTTAAGTATTTTCAGGCTTCATAGGGCAGGAATGGCTTAGAGGACAGAAAGAAAACAAGCAAAAATGGAAGGAACGCACAAAATAGAGTTTTGAAGGAAATGGCAGCGATGCACGCGCATGGACGACGTGGACGCGTTCCTAGCGCAAAGCACGAGCGACGTGTACGCGTGACCGACGCGTACGCATGACAAGGAAAACCCCCAAATGACGCGCACGTGTGACCTACGCATACGTGTCACAGACGCCACGTGCAGAAAGTTACAGAATTCGTCCCCAGCA
Source organism: Arachis ipaensis (assembly GCF_059453495.1). Taxonomy (NCBI): domain Eukaryota; kingdom Viridiplantae; phylum Streptophyta; class Magnoliopsida; order Fabales; family Fabaceae; genus Arachis; species Arachis ipaensis. The sequence goes on from NC_142436.1 coordinate 53,805,812, forward strand.
ATTTCTGGGCCCTTTTTCGGCCCAAATCCAAGCCCAGAAACACAGAATAGAGGCTGGAGAATAAGGGAATCAAAGCATCCATCAATCATTCATTCACTACACACAATTTTAGGTTTTAGATGTAGTTTTCTAGAGGAAGAGGCTCTCTCCTCTCTCTTAGGTTTTAGTATTAGGATTTCTTCGTTTTATCAATTCCAGGTTCAATGTTCCTTTAATTTAGTTTTCTCTTCTACTTTTATTTACTCTATTACTTTAGTTACTCTATTTCACTTGCTAATTACTTATGTTGCCAAATTGTCTTATGAACTCTTCATGTTAGATTTGAATTTATATTTAATATAATTTGAGGTATTTCAGATTTATGATTGCTCTCTTCTATTTATGATATAAATAATTTAAATTTTTTTCCCTTTACTTTGGTTGAGTAATTGGTGACACTTGAGTTATCAAACTCAGCTGTTGATTAAAAATTGGAATTTGCTAATTGATTTGGATCCCTCTAAAGCTAGTCTTTCCACAGGAGTTGACTAGGACTTGAGGAATCAAATTGATTAGTCCACTTGACTTTCCTTTATTTAGTAAGGGTTAACTAAGTGGGAGCAATAAACAATTCTCATCACACCTGATAAGGATAACTAAGATGGGATTTTCAGTTCTTATACCTTGCAATGGTTTTTATGATAATTAATTTACTTTCTTGCCAGTTTATTTTTCCTGTTCACTATTCAAAAACCCCAAAAAGATAATTTTCCATAACCAATAATAAATCATACTTCCCTGCAATTCCTTGAGAGACGACCCGAGGTTTAAATACTTCGGTTATAAATTTTATTGGGTTTTGTTACTTGTGACAACCAAACTTTTGTACGAAAGGATTCTCTGTTGGTTTAGAAACTATACTTACAACGTGATTATTCTTATAAAATTCTGTACTAGCAAGAATCCGATCGTTCACCCTCCCTCCACCGATCTCTCTCTCTCCTCGAGCTTCTCTCTCTCTGACTCTTGCCGGTGGTTGCCCTGGGAGCTCAACGACGGCGATAGTACACGGTAGCACAATTCCGTGCAGTGGGTCACGCTCCTCGCGTCACTGGCCGCGTCCTCCTCCCTCAGAGTCGCGCGGTCTCTCTCTCGCCTCTGGGCTTCCTCCTCCGCGACGGTAATGGCGGCGACGGCACGGGCTCCTCACGCGCGGCAGTCCCAAGCAGTGCGGCGGCAGCAAGCTAGGCGGCTCCTTACTCCCCTGCGCCCGCTCTCTCTCCTCCGTCCCGGACCTGACTTGCGATGGCGGCTCGTGGTGGATCGACGGCGGCAGCTCAAGGTATGGCTTCCCTCCAAGACCCAGTGACGGTGCGGCGGCGGCGATAGTGGGCTCTTCGCCGGCACCGTTCTTCCTTTCTTCCCTCTCCTTCTTCCCGTTCTGCTTCTTTCTTCCATGTTTCTGGGTGTGTTGCGTCAAAAGGAAGGGTGAAAGGGAATAAGGTAGGGTGCAGCTACTGGGTCTGGGGGAACGGGTCATTGGGTTAGGGTTTCAGGGTTAGGGTTTTCCCAATTTGGGAATTAGGGTTTGGGTAAAAATTAGGTTTAAAGGTAGTTTTGTAATTTCAAATAAAAATAGGGATAATATAGTAATTAGAAATAAATTTTAATCCAATAATAATAATGTATAAAAATACTATTTGTTCATCAATTTTACAAATTATTTTCAATAAAATGTTCAAATTCGAAAATTAGAAATAATATAATTGATTTCTTTATTTTCCTAAGCATCAGTATTAACATTTTAAAATATTAATTATTTAGTCCAAATCATATAAAATTCTTATTATTTTGTAACTACTAAGGTTATAATTTAAATATAGAAAATAACTCAATAATTATGAAATTAAGTAAAATCTTCATTTTAATTATCAAAACTTGATTTAACTATTCTCAATGAAATAACTTCTGAAAATAAAATCTCTAATAATAAATAAAGTTAAAATCAGCTCATAATAATATTTTTCAAAAGTTCTGGGTCTTACACGACAAATTGTAAATATGTTCCTCATTATTCGAATGTCACTAGTTTTAGCTCTAAACAATATTGTTAATTTAACTTGTAAACCAAATACTAGGCATTGTTCAAATCTATAACACTAAACGTCTGGTCTATCTTCTAAGACAATTTTAACTTTCTAAACATCATCTTTTGCAATGATTCATTCCAGTAACAATAGTAGAATTTTCTCTTAGCTTTCCTAGTATATAAAATAAATAGAATTTAGAGCACTACTAAAAAAGATACATTCAAAATATAAATACGGATTTAGATACAAACATGTAAATGTTTAACTTAGAGCCCAAAATAATGTTTTAACAAAATATAATGTAAATTTATATAATTTAAAAATAAATTTGATATTTTACAATCTTAAGGACTAGAAAATATTCATATAATATGTATATATTTATGTACAAATGAATTAGGGGAAATTGAATTACGGTTTTCCGGGTGCAAGGGTGCCTTATTTTGAGCAAACGATAGGTGGTAGAGTGCAAGAGGAGGTATCGTCGACATTGTACAAACGGTAGTGTCGATAGCCATCGGTAGGGAAATTGTGGGTGGAAATTTCTGGGCTTAGAAGTTTGTTGTACGGTGCAAGGGGCGTCGATCGGCCGTGCAAAAAACTGTATAAAAACCTCCCCCAACGCCACCTGCAACTGCGAACTACTGCTGATTCAGATACTATCACACACTGCACAAACTCCATGGTTGCACACCAACAACAGAGGACATTACCTCACCTATTAGAGAATAAATTAGAATCAATATTAGATCAATTAGTATCATTTATATTTACATAGCATATCTGTATATTAATTATAGAAATGTATACTTTTATTACTCTGATTCTTCTAACACCTATATATACCTCTTGTATATTGCACTTTTCTACACACTGAATAATACACAAAACACTTTCTTCAGATTTCTTTCTTGTTTCTAACATGGTATCAAGAATTTAGGTTTTTTTTTCAATGAAAATTCGTTCATAAGCCCCCTTATTTTTCTCTTCTGACAGTGCTTCTTTGCCCTCTTTTTTCGACGCTTTGATTCGTCACCGCCACCACCATCGTGTTCGTCTCTTCGTCAAGATTCCAACGCCGCCAGAATCGCCGCCTGCTGCCGTCGGACGCGCCCTCACGCGCCGCCGCAATCTCGCTGTCCACCTCTATTGTTTCTCATCTCCAGACGCTTCAGCATCCGTTGGATCTTGGTGACGATCGCACGGTCCATGAGCCACCACGTGTTATTTTGATTCTTTTAGCACTTATATATACCCCTTGTATATTGTACTTTTTTACACACTGAATAATACACAAAACACTTTCTTCATATTTCTCCTTTGTTTCTAACATCACCAATGTTTTGCTTCCTCCTTGTCGAACCTACTGCATCAACGGATGTTAACTCCGGACGTTGCCCATCGCCGACCGCCGCAACCACCACCCATTCTCCCCTAATTTAAGTGCACCAATTTACATTCGTGTCCCTAATTCTTCATGAATTTCCAACATAACCCCTTTGGTAAAAGAAAAACAAGTTACAATGCATAACCTATTAATCACACATTAATGCTACTGAATCACAAGCCACGTGTCGTAATACCATTGCACGGTAAGCACATAGCCATTTTAAGGATATAGCTTTGACTAGCCTATAAGCAGACGACATGTCGTGAGATGGTTGCAGGTTCTTGGTGTAATCGTTAGCGATTGATGCACGGCAAATGTTCTGTGTTACCACAAAGCATATTCATAAATGTATTGACAAAAAGGATATGTATATCATGTTGGCTGTGTACGGGAAGGAAAAAAGCCTGTATTTTTACTTTTTCTTGAGTGGGTCACACCAAAAAGGCAATGGTTGGACACCTAGAGGCTAGAGTGTAAAAGCCCATTGTGTAGGAGATGTATGACATAATTGTAATCCACAATGGATATACATGCGTATGGGTCAATAAGAGCCCCTGAACGCTAATGAATTCCAGCAATTCCAAAAAAAAACAATAAAATCTTGTGATATTTATGTGAATTGTTACCATTAATGTATTTGTGGTATGAATAAACTGTGTGTGTAAATTTTAAAGTGTTTAAATTTTATAAAGTTTAAGGAATAACGTTGTTTTTAAGGGAAAATTAGTGTGTAGAGTCATTAGAAAAATTTAATTATTAAAAGAGACCTATATTTGTCAAAATTATTAAGAAAGACTAATTTATATAATATTTCGAAAGAAAAAATCACGTTATAAAATATTTTGTACTTTATATCTTTGTTGAAGACATATTTTCTCTTTAGGTTATCTTTTTCTATTGTCTTTCTTTTTTTTTTTTCTTTTCGAACTATGTTTTTACGCTTGAACCTATTTTGTAAGTGTTATTATACTTTTTATTTAAATTATGTTCTAAATAACTTTGGTATTTTACTTTATACATTCACTTCGCACTATCATACTAAACACAAAAACGACATAATAAGAAGTAACAGAGGAAGAAAGAGAATGCATCATTTTATTTTTATTTGGTTTAATTACTTTATAAATCTTTATAGTTTTACTGAATTTTTAATTAAATTTTTATACTTTTTTTTTTCAATTGGGTTCCAATACCATATTAGATTTTGTAACTAAATTCCTACCGTGACAAAAACGTTGGAATTAATGGAATATTCTATTAAACTATACAGAATATTCAATCAAATATTAGACATATTCGTTTTGCTTAATAGAATATTCCGTTAATTCCAACGTTTTTGTCACGGCAAAAACTTAATTACAAAATCTAATATAGTATAAGAATTCAATTAAAAAGAAAAAAAAGTACAGAGATCTAATTAAAAACTCAGTAAAATTATAGAGACTGACAAAATAATTAAATTTTTTTATTTTTATTTATGTTTTAATTTTTTTAATTACTTTTTAAAGATTATGGAATGAGTTTAATTCAATCATAATATACAAATTCTGTACAGTTTTTATGTGGATCGTTATTGTTAAATCCTATAATGAAATTCAATTTTATAAGTTATCCTATAATGAATTTCAATTTTATAACGTCATTAATGAAGATAAATTATCGAACAATAATATGAAAATTAACTCGTGATAAAAAGTAGCGACCAAATGAAGTTAAAAACGTATAATAATAATAATAATAATAATAATAATAATAATAATAATAATAATAATAATAATAATAATAATAATAATAATAATAATCCTCTGTTCGAGAGCGCTCTCTCTGTGTTCATCGTGCTTCCGTCACCGTCACTTAACGGTTACTGTCAAGAATTTCTTCGTGCTTCCCTCGTTGCCTGACATCTCTATTCGTTCTATCTTCATCCGTTAGCGGGAACCTTCCCTCGCTGCTGACATCTCTGTTCGCTCTGTTCGTGCTTTAGGTAGGTCTTCTCCTTTTCTCCATTTTAAAAGAGTGATCCTTCTTGGTATTTAATGAACATTTTTCGTTTCATTTATATGGCAGTGTGTCCTTTGGATTTGAGAAATTTTCATTTCAAACTTTCTTTGACTATACAATTTTTAAATCACTCTGTAAAATTTTGCTGAAGTCACTATCATGGCATTACTTCAATGTTCAACTGCATTTACTCATAATTATCTTCAATTATAGCAAATTGAATGCAATAGAAACGGTAATCTAGAGGTAGAACAAGAGGTTTCTACCCTTTTTGATATGTGTTTTGGAGTTATAAGTAAATACAAACTCTTAATTAAATAAATTCAGTTCCACTTTGATATGATACCCAATTTTTTTTTTCTCATAATTTTTTGATCTATTGACTCTAGAAAGGAGTGGAGAATTTTAATATGCACAAGTACTATCAAATATGTTACATACTTAATGATTCTCATGACTCAAAAAGGAGCTAAAAATTCTGCTTTGTTTTGTAATTGTTTTTTGCCTCCACTGCATATAGGAATGTTCTGGCTTATAGTTTCAAAGTTTCAACAACTTGATGCTTAATAAATTTGTGTATTCTAGGCTGAGTTTTGCGCTATTCATTCTTGTGATTACTGATTCTGAAATTTCTAATGTTGTGGCTTATCTTTGTGTTTGTGTTTGTGTTGCTACTGATGTTCGTGTTCCATTGCTGCTGACGTTCGCGTTCTTAGTTGCAGCTATTCTTCCATAAAAAAGGTATGTATATGAACTAATTAGGGTTTATAAACTATTTATCCCCTTTCTGATTAGTGCTTCGTATGACAATATCATGAATTTCTTGCTCTAAATTTAAGTTTAATTGTGTTTCTGTAATTTTTAATTCCATTTCAGTGAATAATTGATATTCCAATTTTTGTGTCTTCTATTTGCATTTAATGGGCACATCATTATTATTATTATTATTATTATTATTATTATTATTATTATTATTATTATTATTATTATTATTATTATTATTATTATTATTATTATTATTATTATTATCATAGTGCATTGCTGATTTCTTTTTTGGCTTTTGATTGTTGAAAAAGGAATGAAAAAAAGAATCTACAAGTATCATAATCAATTTTCCAGATCGAGTTCCTTAACAATATTTCTTCAAATTTTGTCATTTCACTTTTTTACATTTGGCTTTTATTTTCACATTATTGATACTAACACAAAATCAGTTACTACTATTGGTTGAAAATTGTTTCTTATGGTTACCGTTTTATGAATTTCTGACTTTTTCTTAGTAATGACTACTGATTTTTCTTTTAGTTCATTTGTGTTTTCTTTTTCTTCTGACTTTTGATGCATTATATGTGGCAGGCTATCATTGCCAAATATACAAGGGCAGACATCCCTACATTGGACAAGAAAAAGTAAGCTCTACCAATATGGTTGATTTTTTTTTTTAAGATTACATTTGTACAACAATAATGATTAGAAGAAATAAAATCTGTGCACTTTGAATAGCTGATTAATTATTAGCTAGTTTCAAATTTAAACAAATAGCTATAGAATATATTGCTGGTAATGTATACTTCTTCAAAAAGTGCATAATACATATAATCCAAATGAGAGGGAGGAAACTGAGGAGAACCAGCTGCCTGGCCCAAATTCTTGAGGACATGGTCTGATCTATGGATATATTAAATATTTTACAATTATTTGAACCATTTTAACACTCAACTTTGAAATTACGGCACTAGTTTTTCTTTGCAACTTTATTAACATATAAGGACGTAACTTGACTCATACTATAACTATTAATAATACTAGAACAGGTTATAATTAATACATGAAGTATATATATACTATTGGAATTTTTATAATGTGATTAGTAATGGATATTGGTGCTGTAATAATTGAGCATAGCTTTAAAAGAAACTTAGTAGAATATAATCAAACATATATGACTTTTATTTTCTTGTTTCTTTGTGTCCACTTCACTGGTATTTGACTAATTAAAGTTGACAAGAGTGGTTGGAGGGTCTTGATAATTTAGTTTGTTCAATCTATTTGAAATCAAAGCATTTGAAAGCACTTTAGTTTCATGCATGACTTGGTTTCCTGTTTCAAAATAACTTTGTTTGGTTTGTATCATACTATGTTTTGGTCTAGTTGTTTTGTATCACAATACTATGAATTTTTGTTTCCAAATTTATTTTTAATTTAATTAGTTTTGATGTAGCAATTTTTGCAATTTTCAATCTCTTTCTGTATACAAGCAGAGACATTAATTAATTAAAAGCATAAAATAGTTTAGTTAATTTAATTTGGATATCTTGCCATAGCTGTTGCTAGTTCTTGCTGAATCAATTATTGTGGCTGAACAATTTGGATCAGAGTTGGTTATTCCTTCCCATAGAAAACATAAAATATATTCACTACTTTTCTTACCCATCTCACTTGTCTTCTCACTTCTCACACTACCATCACCAATATACTACTTTGCTCTTTTCTCATTTTGATTAATTAATTGACTAAATGAGGAGATCCAAAATTGTTAGCATTTCAATTGTAGTCAACTTATATTTTTTTGTTGCTATCACTTAATTAAGACACAATGACATTGGAAAAGCCTTAAACATCATTCAAGAGAAATAGAAAACAGTTTCAGTCACAAATGGCATAATCTATTTATATGAATATGATGATAAACTACCAAAACTCTTTTAACATATGGATTTTCTTCCAACAACTTCTTGCTTCAGATTGTGTCTCTCAGCTTCACCATTAATACACTGCAAATTCAATATATAGCCAATAGTAGTTGAAATTTATAAGAGTTATAAAATTGATTTAGTGGCTTAGATTAACTTTATGGGCTTCCATTTCAATGCTTACGTTTTGTCATATCCATATAAGATGAAAATAACACATGATAATATTATGTGCTTTTATGGACTATACTAATTAATATAGCCATATAGGTCTTATATAATAAAAATTTAAACTAATTTTCAATTATAGCTTATCAAAAGACATAACAATTATGTTAGATAATGAGTAGTTTCGAATATTAATTATTGGCGCTTGCTTTGTCTGTAGACAACTCCTGAAATTGATCACACATATTGGTGGATTGTTGGTGCTAATTGCGGTTGTGCCCCTGCTATTTGCATTCGTGTTGCTGCTGCTGTTATTGGCGTTCGTAGTTGCAACTGTACTTCTATGCAAAGGTAACAATTTGATAGCATATAATTGAGCTTAGTAATTTGTTAGTGTTATTGAATTTTCCCAGTTTGATATTTGGCTTGTTGAAAGATGAAATGATATTTAGCAATTCCAAGTTCATTTGAAACAGAGAATGCTTCATACTTCATTAACTTGGACCTTCCTCAGTTCTCAATTAAAATCTTATGAGAAAATTTGAAGCAAATCTAATCTTTAGGAATTTAAAGCTTTCAATTTTTATAAATTATGTTTTTTTTTTCTTTTTTTCCTCCTCTAGACATATGATGATATTTTAGACTGGTAGAAATGATTTTTCTTACTATTCTTATACCAACAGATGAATTTTTCCGTGACTTGTGAGGTAGAATTCGGTGTTGCAGATTTGATTTGTGGGAATAGATTAAGAAAAATTAGGTGCTAAATTTCTTTATAGAATAAAAAAATATATAGGGTTAAATTGTGAATATAAAAAAAATAGAGATAGTCAGTGTTAAATTATTTTGACAAGTCCATATAATGGAACTCTTCTTGAAAGCTGCATAGAAAACCTTGCCATCTATATATACGAGTCAGTGCCACAACCACTCACAATTATTATTAGTAGTAAGAATCATATTATCATGTCCTAATAATTAATAACAAAATATCAGTTACATGCTTAAGATGCAGTATTTTTTATTTGACTAATAAGCATACTGTAAAGATAATAATAGCATGCCATAGATATTGATTTTCTCCTGTGATGCCTAAGATGTAATGTTCGTCTCGCTGTCACAGTTTTGTATTTAAATTAAGTTCAACCTCTCTTTGATAGTTGAAGTTAAAATAAAGGGAACATTTTAATTTTTGATAATTGTGCCTTTTGTTGCATTTTGTTATTCAAAATTAAAGTTTTCATTTGCTGATGTTCATACTAAACTATTTTCATCTTTTTTTTTTGAAAATTGTTTTTGCAGTATCTAAGTAATTGATTTGGTATACTTGTTGCTCCTATTTCACTGATACATTCAGATCTAATCCAAACTATTTGGTTGATTCCCTTTATAAGGTAATTCTCTGTCTCAATAAAGTAGTTACATATTCTTTATTCTGAATAAAATAGTTATAATTGTGAAATTCTATGTATCTCATTTTTTGGGATTTTATTTTTGAAATATCTATCCTCCCTTTTATGCTGGTTTGAAATTTATCTTCAATTATTTGCAGTTTGATAAAAGAGAAGTCTTAGAGCAATGGTTGAGTTATCTTTGTATGACCTTAAAGTCACGAGATTAAGTCATATAATTGGTCATGGATGCATTTATTAGGTTAGAATGTATACATTACGTCCTTTAGGAATGGTGCTTGTGCACGTGGTTTTTTTTTTTTTTTAATTTTTGCAGTTTAATCCAGTATATATGAATTCATTACTTGATATAGAGTAAACTTTTTCCAAAAATGCAGAGAGTAAGATTTGGTAAGAGTTTGAACTGTATTAGACATAAGAATGCCATACTCTTCTTGTTACTAGCTGATGTTATGGATACCTAATAATCATCTTGCATGTTAGAGGATGAGATCTTGAAAACTGCAACTATATGAACTCTTTTCTGAATCTTGGGCACAGATATTATATTACACATTTTCAACTAGACAGCCTATTATATTCAGGCAGTGAGGATATTATATGGAGTATGGACTATGACATTATTTTGACTTTTTCATTTCTCTAATTTATTGTATTTAATGTAGTTTTACTTATGCTCTTACTGAGAAAAGAAATGCTATTAAAGATAAAGAAAGGTGAGGGAAACCTGGGACATGGATGCGTCTTAAATTGATACTCTGTTGTCTCTTATTTGAAAGGTGTAGAACATAGATTTATTGAGGACTCGATCGAATTGTTTATACTAGGAAAGAACAAAGGAGGGAGCTAACGTCTGATTTATATAGGCTTGGATGAAACAAATGCACATAATTATTGGATATTCTAAATAACAGTTTATTATTGGTTAGTGATGTATTATGGGATAATGTAGTTACTTGTAGTGACCGAACTAAATGCTATACATGTTGAATCTGGATATGATTTAATGCTAATTATTATGGATGTTTAGTTTTAGTTTGAGTTAATTTAATCTAATAAGAGTTAATATCTTAACTAAAATAGGACAATTTAGTAATTAAATATTTTTATAAGAGGGATGAATATATAATTTCTGTAAGCATTAAAAAAGTAAAGTTATATTTTTTTTATCATTTTGCAAAAACTCAATGCACCTCAGCCCCATTCCTCTCTGAAATTGAAAGAAAAAAGCAAATCAAGCTCTACACACCCATTGACCCAGCCCCGCCGCCCGCAGCCACTCTAACTATCGCAGCCACCTCAATTTTGGTGAGAATGTCATTTCTACTTCGTACAGACCATCACAAATGAAATTTTAAAGTGATGAAATCATTGATGCTCATTTTTAAAAAAAATAATCTAAATATATGTTGTTCTGCTTAGGTCTTTAAGATACAAAGAATCTAGTCAACCAAATGAGGGACATAAAAGTAAATACAATTGGATGGATTGTATTAAAATCTTTTAGTTCTTTAAAGGTGTTGCTGTATTTTATGTGAATTAGTGGTAATTTTTGTAGTCTACATATCTATGAAATGTTAATTGTGTGGTGATGTGTTTTTTTTTTAATTGTAGGTGTATGTTCATTTTTGGGAGATGGAGCCGTCGGATAGTGATTTTTTGGAATAGACTCCGATGAGGAGTTCCTAAGAGGAGACGATCTAGATTTTTTAGACGACGATTCAGAGGCTGATAAAGATAGACCTCAAGATAAGAGAATAGCAGAGCTGCCACGAGAAGATATCATGCAACTTCAGTTTACAGATGAGGAAGTTGTTTATCGATTCTACAAGACTTATGCAATGATGCACGGTTTCGCTGTGAGGTTGGATGAAGTCAGACGCGATAGCGATGGTTCCGTAATTATGCGCCAAATTGTTTGCAATCAGGCAGGCTCAAGAAAGGAAGAGGTTGAAAAGGACGAAAGAATCAAGGACCACCGACCCCTAACTCGAAGTTGTTGCCGGGCAAGAATTCGTGCAAGACTAGATACAAAAATTCAGAAATGGAAGGTCGTTTCGTTCTACGAAGAGCACTCTCATGAATTAGTTGCTCCACTCGACGTTAGCATGATGCCTGAGTATTGCACATTCAGTGTCTTGGATAAATCTCAGGCAAAGAATTTGCACTACATAGGCATCAGGACCTGTCACATCTTGGGATACTTGGCTGCTCAAAAAGGTGGATATGCGAACTTGTCATTTAACCAAAAAGATATGTACAACCTCATTACTCAACATATGAAAGAAAAGGTGAAGGGTGGTGATGCAAATGATGCAATAAGATACCTGAGAGGTAAAGCTGGGTATGATTCTTATTTCTTTGGCAAGTACACATTAAGTAATGAGAATCGATTGGAAAATTTGTTCTGGGCTGATGGGACTAGCCGTATTGATTATGAGTGCTTTGGGGATGTCTTGACATTTGATTCGACTTACAATAGGAATGTCTACAATAAACCACCTGTGATATTTTCTGGTAGCAATCATCATGGGCAGACCGTCGTATTTGGTTGTGGTCTTCTTGTTAATGAGGATATTGGTTCATACAAGTGGCTATTGGAAACTTTTTTGGAAGCAATGGGGAGTAAACACCCTACGGCAGTTGTCACCGACGGAGATCTTTCAATGAGAGAAGCAATTAAGCAGGTCTTTCCTTATGCAACACATCGACTATATGCATGGAACTTACATAGGAATGCATGCGAGAAGGTTAAGAACAATGGAAAATGACTTCAAGAAATTGATTTATGCCAATGTGAGTGTTGAAGAGTTTCAGGTATAACTTATTAAGAAACTCTTGGGTCGTCCAAACCTATGAGTTGGGGAATCTATGGGCTCTTGCATATTTGAGGGACCAATTTTTTGGGCGAATCAGGACAACATCCCAGTGTGAAGGGATTAACTCTCTAATAAAAGCATATGTGAGAAAGAAAGATACCCTTCTTGAATTCATCAATAACATAGAGACTGTGGTTAGCCATTACAGGAACAATGAAAGAGTCGCAGAGTTCAATAGTAAATATACCGATCCAATACTTGTGACTTCTTTGCCGACACTTGAAGATTTTGCTGCAAAGACTTTCACTCGTAACATGTTCCGGGAGGTCAGGAAGGAAATTGAGGGTGCTTGTGCAATGAATACAGAGTTGGTAATTCAGGTTGGTGGAAAACTATACTTCAAGTGTAATAGTTTTGGATTGCCGGAGATTGATCATGTTGTTGAGTTTGACAGAGTTGGGGGGATGCTTCGTTGCGAGTGTATGTGGTTCGAAAATAGAGGAATTCCCTGCATGCACATATTTGCCTGCCTAAAGCACCAACATGTTGAAGTTATTCCAGAACGCTTAGTGTGCAAGTGTTGGGCGAAGAATGCCAAGAGTGACTTCATGAAGTCAAACGTCGATGATCCAAGTGATTCTGATAAGGTACTAAAGTGTCGTTTGGGTGTGTTGGGTGCTAAGTGTTCTAGGTTGATGGATGTTGCATGTAAGAACTCAAGTGATTTTGTCGAAGCAATGAATGTTGTTGTCAACACAATTACAAAACTCCAAAAGTGAGGTGAAAATCCACGCAACAGTAACTTAGACGATGACTACGTTATTGACCCATTGGTGGTGAAGAGTAAGGGAGCCCCCAAGAAAAACTCAAAATTTAAGCAACAGAGAAGGTGCTCAAACTGCGGTGTGACAGGGCACTACAACAAAAGTTGTCCTAATCTTCCTGGTAGAATCCCAAAGGAGCCGGTAGATGATGATACAGAAAGAATATCAGCAGCCATCTTGACATCCTCACTAAGGTATCTCATACTATAACTATGTCTAGATATTTGTTGTATGCTGATTCGGCATATTGTGTTTTGGATTTATAAACTATGTTATTTTTATGCTTTTGTAACGGAAGGTGATGTTTGGTTTGTGATCAGCACAAAAGACATGATAGTGTGAAAAATCAGCAGAAGATGGAAAAAGATAGGAACATTGGTGGTGGAACAACACCAACCTCAGCAGCTAAATCGGATTATACTGATCAAGTGAAAACATCAAGTCCTGGTCCCGATATCCCGGTTTGTGCATCTACAAGTAACGAAGAGTCCGGGTTGAGTTCCAGACCAGCAGAGTCTCCTGTTGTTGCCCCTGAAACTGGAATGGCAGATTGAAGATGATTCAGACTTTGGGATGATTGGTAATTTTGTACCATTTACTAATTACCTTGTATTGATGTTTTGTATAGTTTGCATTCATTGATTGAATTGACAATTATTGAACTAGGAAGATTATGTCATATTACTCATTTACTATTAAATTTTGAAATTGCTTTTAGACTTATTCTATCAATAACAGAACTTGATAAGAATTTTAGTTCATTTTGATGTGTCCCCATGTACTGTAGTAAGTAATTACCACGGACTTTAACTACCAAATTTTTACTACAAACGCTAACTCGTGTCTTCTATTTATCACCAAATTGGCTCACATTGACATGCCATAACCGATCTGTCTTTAATAGATTTACTAAGCTATAATATTAATTCTTAAAAATATTCTAACATTAACACTTTTTTTAAATTAAATCGAAAAATGTAAAAAATTAAATTTAGTTAAAATAAAAAATTATAAAGATAATTCTAATATGAACTGTATATGCTTTGTGATGCTGAAGTCGCTCTTGTTGTCTTCTCCAGCCTTAGCCGTTTGTATGACTATGCTAACAACAACTTCCTTCGCCTTTTCTTTCAAATAAATCTCCAAATCTTTTACTTTATTAACTATTTATATTTATACTTTAATTTGCCTTAAATACTTTTAAACTTGTTTATACACATAACCACATTTTCATGTTGATGATGCTTATTATTAGATTTATTTTTAATACAATCAACCCAAAAAAGTTGGTAAATAGAAAAACAATGTTTTTTGTGTGTCCAAATTAGAAGTGAAACTTAAACTCGTGACTTTTAGGTGAGTATAGAAAAGTTATTCCATTTGAGCTATACACCAAAATCAACTACTAAGATAGAATAGAGTTAAACTATATATGTATTCATACACAAATATATACTAGCAAATAGTGTTGTCCGTGGACGAATGCAGAATGAACTCCATACAGCCAAAGCAATATAGCCTGCTATAAGAGTTGTTCCAGAAACAGGTGGCTCAACATCTTGTGAGATAGGTGTTGCCCAAGCCATCCAATAGTTGCTTCCAATTTGGAGAACTTGGAAGAGAGTACGAGGCTATGAGCCAACGGAATGAAAGGAACAAGAGCACCTCCATATGCCATAGTGATATATTGCCAATACACTGAAAATCCAACTCTACCACTCTCTCTTTCTTCTTCTTGAACAAGTTGGCCTTTTGCCTCATCACCTTTGTTACCAGTTTTATCATTTTGCTCATCTTTCTTTTCCTCTTCTTTTTTTCCACCCTGAGAAATAGGAAAATCTGAATCTTGTTCCAAGGTACTTATTTCATTGGATAATATTCCTTCATCTATTGAATCAAGTGTAGACAAAGCTTTCTTATGTGCACCAACAAGTTCCATAAAATCAGTTCCATTGTTAAGCAGATCAGCATACTTTCCACATTGAGTAATCTTCCCATCTTTCATTACCTATACCAACAAGGCATAACAATATCATAGTAATAAAAATCAATTTTTCAATTAATGGCAATTAACTATGATAAATACTCACCAAAAAAAGTGTTCACTTATACACTAAACTCATAGGAATTAAACTATAAATCAAAGAAACAATAATGAAAGAAATCATAGGGACAAAATCAATTGAGAAGAAAAAAGACCAAGTTATTTAGAGAGATTGAACTATATCGCTAGAAATGAATACAAAATGCATATAAAACCGTATTGGATTCAATATCAATGTATGAAATTCAAAATATCTTAAACTTAGACAAATTAAAAAAAACTCATATCGTGAACACAATAAATGGCTGCATTTCAATTTATCTTGGTGACCAATTTCTTTGCGGCATTGATGGTGTTTTCTTTGGCTTTATTGTAATTGCTCAGCACTAAATCTAAGGCCAATCGCATGCGTGCAGTATCGTCCACTGGCTGCATGTTATAAAATTTATAAATTAGTGAAGATTCTATTTAATAAGGATACAATGGCAGGAATTATAATGTTATACTCATTGGTATGATAAATGAATTCCTAGCCTCAGCATATAGCTGCCATCTAGCAACCCACATCCCAGAATCACACCTGAGGCATACGTATTAACATATTAGCTTCACCTTCCTTATATAGTTATTTGAAGTTGCTTAAATTCATATAGTAACTAGTCTTACGCGTTTTCTTGTTGTGGAAGATTCTGTGGATAGTAGATCCGAAATTCACCGAGTTGATATGCAACTTCATCCAAATCTGACTTACCCTCTATTCTCTCATCAAGAAATCATTCATGAATAATCCAATCAATGAAATTTGCCTACATTGACAGGGAATATAGTTGTAGTTAATTGTAGCTGAATATTAAATGAGTTATGATCAACAAAAATAATTTAGAAGCATGAAATACTCACTAGTTGTCGAATCTGTCGCTCCCTTATGGTTTTCCTTGATCTTTGTTGCATCGGATTTACATATATCAACTTCCTCTTCTTCACGTCAACACATAATAAGTACTAATGTTTAAAGTTGTCCTTAATTGGTACATAAATCTAAAAATCACAAAAACTCTGTATTATAAAAACATATCATGGAAAATGCTAGTAAATGGGTAGATTTCAAATTTAAAAAATATTAGATACCTTTGATAAGCTGCTAACATCAGATAAGTATGCTGAATGGTCCATTACCACAGCTGTTGGTGAGTGGAAAAAGGAAAGTGCTTGTTCCTATCAAGTTTTACAATCAAGGAAAATTGCGATTCAATTTAGTTGCTTTATTAAAGCATATAGTAAACTTTGACTTCATATGACTTATGGAGACCCTAGGCGGAAGAAACCATATCTTTGGACTTCTAGACCGAATTTTTTTCTCATGAGTCATTGTGCATGCAACCATTGTTAATATCTAGCAAGATTAAAGATAACAAATAAAATTAGTCTCAGAGGTTTGAAAAGTTAAAAATTTAACAAAAAAAATTTGGAGTTTTACATTGGCATCTATCTGTCCCATAGGCTTAAGTGCATCGAATGATCTTCTACAACCATCTATACCTTCGTGTACAAGTATTTCCTCGCTGTTGTAAAAATAAATAAATAAGTAAATAAATAATCTTACCACATGAAATAAAATGTCTAACAACTTTTATCTATATGTATATTAACAAGATACTTACTCCGGTCAGGCATTAGCATTATATAAATATATAGCAACCATTGCTTCTTCTTCATTGACCAGTATATCTTTGGGAATTTCAAACGTCAACTGAAATAATAATAATGATGAGATCATAGTCAAATTATTCATACTAAACATAATCCTAATAAAATAATTTTTATTTACTGGTATTGTAAATGAACGCAACCTTTGAACTTCACATTTGACGACATCCAACTCATACAGTTGTCTATCACGATTAGCTGCCTACATATTAAATGTATAGATTACAAATATTTTTTTTAAGTATTTTCAATTTTATAAAACATAGTTTTTGATTGTTCATATGTTACTATATTCACTTACTACTAACCATGAAAGTCGTAGTTGGCGAAGTTTTAAAAATATTTAAAACAGGAATGACTAATTTTTGTTACTTACCCTATTTCCATTTGCTTCTTCCCCTCCAGCAGTAGACATTACCCTATTTGCAGGAGGAGTTAATGTTTGGGCCAAATTCTGAAACTCTTGGCATATCGTCCTTTGGACCTCTTGTTTTACCCTCAAAATCTTTGAATCAATGTATTCAGTTAAACATTGATACATAGGTTCTGAGAGTAAATTTAAATGTTGGTTGCTGACAAATACATTGTCGAAAGAGGCTTGCGTGTTCTCTTTGGAAAGAGTTTAGCTACACAAGTGCGAAATCAAACTATAGTTAACAGTCATACAAGTCTCTTGTGAGAAAATACAAAAAAAAAAAAAAACAGCATAAGAAGAATCTATTCATTATAAATTTATTTAACATAGTCTTAAAATGTAAAAAATAAAACTAATACACGAATACTAAAAATATAATTGTAAGTCATGGCTAATAAATTTATTTATGCATTAAAATTATATTTAGAATACAATATTAATATTTAGTATCTGTTGATGCTTTAAATATGTATTCGTAATTTGTCTGTTACGTGCAACATTTAAAATACATTTTCATGGAAGTTTAAATATGGGTAACAAGAAACAGAAGGAGGTGAACTCGCCCCTTAATAAGAACCATTCTCAACACGTTGAAGCTCACTCACTACCCAACTACAACCAGTACCACCACCAGCGTGAAATTATTTTTACTAATGCAGTTGATAAGATAACAACAGCCATAACCTCTTTGACAAAAATCCTCGAAAAACAAAACCAAATGGCTTATCCATTGTACTCCGTTAATAGATCTAGTTCGGACAATCCATACATAGAAAATTTAGCTATTAATAATACAACGAATATTAATAATTCAAAAACTGATAACAAAGTTGACATAGATAAAATAATGAGCAAATTCATTTGATCCTAAGAATGTCAAAAAACAGTTGTACAACTCACCCTACACAAATTCTCTCCTAGCAACGATTCTGATAACCACGCAAACGACGTTACTCTCAAGGAGCTCTTCAAACCAAATGCCTCCCCACAAAGATCTTCTGAATTAGATTGGAATTCAAATACGGGAATATATATTGGTAAAAAGGGTACCTCATCGTTTGTGCTGCCGCGACGTTCATGTGGCCCGAAAATTCCACAGGTATGTGTATAAAAACATGAACTTGTATTGTGATGACTTTGTTTAGAATTAATGTTTTTAATTTTATTATTTAATTACACATGATGATGGCTGCGTGTTTGCAGTGGATGCCCATTAGTTTTAGACCACCGGAGGATATGATTCTAACGACGGATGAACTTGCTTATGCCGCTTATATTTTTGGCCCGGATTTAAAGTTCCAAGTTAATCGGTAATTCCTTATAAGACTATTCAATTTGATGCAAGTCTAATTTATACTTTCGTAACAACAATTTTCTGAACTAAATATTTGTATGTGCATTCTAAAGGGATGAAGTATTGGTGTCAACTCGTACCACATATGCAAATAGAGAAAGTTTAGCCACGTTAATTCCAGGAGAACAAGTCATCCAGGATGTAAATATTTATTTTTTATTATTTAATATTAAAAAAGTACAAAATGTTAATGTTATGTATCGTAAAATTAAAAATATACAAATGTATTTGTTTGTAGGTTATAGATTCCCTTACTTGCATTCTCACACAAGAGCATAAAAAGCTTAACAAGTTGCCCTCCGTATGGTTTCTGCCAACAACCTTTTCGGTAAGTTTTAGTAAAAAAATACTATGGATAAATTTGTATTTAATATTTTGTTTGGATTAAGTTTCAATCAGCATATGAATAATTTGATGTTATGTTTTTTTATGACAATATAATTGGCAACTAGCATTTACATGGTCCAGACCACCCAATCAACTAAGGGAACAATATGCAGATAACTACATGTATAAGATTGAGTACTTGTCAATGGTAAGTTCTTTAATTTTTAGTAAATAATATCTGATTTATTTAATACAAATTGTATGTTTATCTTAATAACATAGACTCACAATCCTCCTTATTTTGTAAATAAGTAGATTTTTGTCCCCATCAATGACCTCAATGAGCATTGGTTCCTGATGATCTTAGACATGAAAAAAAAAAGATCGTTGTGCTTGATTCTTGTAAAATACCAAACAGAAAATTATGGTAGGCTATTATCAGTTGAAACCATGGTAAGTGGTCCAGTTTGATTTTTTTTTTAAAGTAAAATTAGTTTTTCAACTTTTATTCTCTTTGCTATTATGAATGTTTTGTATATAACGAAAAAAACACGACATCGTTTGAAATTACAATTTGAATTTGTATTTTAAGATCATTGCTAAATTCGGTTTGTAAGTGATTTAGTAATTTGTTTAATTTCAAATTAAGGTTCATTTGTTAACACTAATATCGAGTTAATAATTTTTAAATTTTTTATAATCTATCCATTTTAGACAGGTAATAAAAATTAACCCATTACATTGCTTGCACTACACAGTATCCAATTATATTTTATGTCACACAGGTTATATTCATCGAACGAATGTTAGAACACAAATCTTTCTACAATTCTAGTGAAATCACTGTACCTCGGATTTCTAAGTTTCGTATCGTGGAACCATCTGACCTGTCACAACAGAGGAAATGCTCGTAAGTAATATTATTTTAAAATTTTTTTTACTGTCATGTCTATTGAGTTTGTTATGTACGAATCATGTGTTCGGTTAAATTGATTAAGTAGTATAATCACACATTTAACTAAACAGTAATGACGCGGTATCTGGGTTGCTCAATGGATGAAAGAGTGCGGGTGGACTGATGATTTTGGCATCACGGTAACCAAATTTATTCAATTTCTAAATTTTTTTTATTATTAGAAAAAAATGTAATACGTATCTATATATATATATATCCATACTTTTTAAAATTATTAGGTCTCTGACAGTTATAGGATGAGGCTAGCAATCGACTTGGTTAGTAAGGAATTCAATATGAAGAAGTCAGAAGTTATGAAT
Source organism: Arachis ipaensis (assembly GCF_059453495.1). Classification (NCBI taxonomy): domain Eukaryota; kingdom Viridiplantae; phylum Streptophyta; class Magnoliopsida; order Fabales; family Fabaceae; genus Arachis; species Arachis ipaensis. The sequence goes on from NC_142436.1 coordinate 53,826,310, forward strand.
AAGGCACATGCATATATGAAAGATATACTACAAAAACAGTCACGACTGCAAAAGGATATATAGTTTTTTTTCCATCGCATTTTATATTTGCCGAGACACATCATATTTTTATTATGCATTTTTTAGCTTAAGTGATTCTTTGGTTATAGGATATTTTGTTCTCTAATCGAACCTATTGTTGAGTCATTTGATGTTTATTTTTGTGCTTAATAAAAGAGCTAATATCATTTAACTTTAATTTTTGGATTTCAAGATAAATCCAAAGATATAACTTTTATGCATTACATAATTTAAAAGTTACTTATTATATAGCTATCTAATAATATTCTGAACTTAAAATAACTGTTGTTTCTGGATAGTAATCAAATGACGATAATTCCCATAAGAAGATTCACATTCGATTATGAAAATCAATCTCATCCTGAAGATATGATATCATTTTTTCAAAAAATATAAAATCAAGCAATAAAGTATAGTTTACTTAATGTGTATATTGAAATAAATGTTAATTGTATATAGTAGCAGCCACACGTGGAATTGCAATGGCTGCATTTTGTCTCAATGTACTATATTACACTGCACTTAAATATATAAGTCTTTAATTAAAAAACTTACATTTATGTGCTGTTTTTTATTAACTTAGTTCGAAATAATAAATTTTGATATTGTTTTATATGGTTACTGACATCAAATTTTTATAATTTGGCCAAAAATTATAAATGCTTTGTGTCTTAATTTTTCCAGCAAACCTTCAACAACTCATAAAAGTTTACAGCATACATGGTTTTAGATTATAGTGATAGACAAGGATAAAAGTTGCGATGATAATACCTGGTGATAATTCATAATGATCGAGCAAAGAGAAGGTAGCAGGATAAGAAAAAAAATAAGAAAGAAGGCCAATGTAATTTAATATTCAATAATAGGTATATGTATAGAGATTAGTATACAGTAAGAGAAAGAATATTGTTTAATATGATGAAGGGATATTACAAAAATGTATATTAATGTTTTATAAAAATAAGGATGATTTAAAAAATTAAATATAAAATTTAAAAAATATTTTTCACCAATTGATAATATATATATATATATATATATAAAGAGTATTTTGAATATGAATATGAATTTTTATTTCTACTTCAAATTAGATAGTACTAAAAATAGATAAGTAAAGTTAATAACGTTTATAAATTGTTAATTATTTATAATGTTTATAAATCTTTAATTGAATTTTGTTATACATAATAACAACATTAATTTGTTTAATATCTTATTTAATTTAAATTTATAAATTTTATACAATATAAATTAAAAAACTTTTATACATTTTTTAATGTTTTTATTTTTAATGTTTAAATTATTATATCCAATTAATAAGATTAAAATTAAAATTAGAAAAGTTAATCTTATAAAAAACTACTGAATATATTAAACCACTAATATAATATTTAAGCAGGTTAGTACCCTAGACTTGAGTAGTGTTCCATCCAATTTAAAATCATTGTGCTTTACAAAAAATATTTTATTTTACCGGTATTATTTACCATGACTTTTTATAAATTCATGCAATATTGATAAGAGAAGTCCTTTTTTCCTTTTCATTTTTCGGAATTCAATTTACATGATTTTCCATTTTTAGTCTACAGGAGTTTTATAAACCCCCTTTAAAAAAATTTTAATCTTGGGTAAATAGCCGCCTCTTTCAATTTTTTCCAAAATTTGGCGCAAAAGGAAAACCTAAACCCGCCCAAACCAAAACATTATTCTCAATCCTTCCCTAATTTCCTAATTCCATCGTCTATGCTTCTCACTCTGTTTTGCTGAGCTTTTGTTCCCTAAACCCATCGTATATCCTTCTCTAAACCCATCTTCTCGTCAGAAACTCTGTTCCTTGGCTGCTGCTGCTAATGGTTGCGTTGCTGACGCGCTTGCTTGCTGTTTGCCTGTTGCTCACTACTTGCGAGGTCTTCTTCCCTCGACAGTTATTCCGCAGGAAACTCAGGTCGAATATTTGATTAGAAGACACTTAATACTACTTTTTTTTCATACTTACCAAATTTTTGGATTGTGTATATGAACATCAGTTAAATGCTTAAAAGTTTATTGCCACTTCATTGTGTAGGTGAAGAAAATGATCCAGCACGTTCGTCAATATCAAGTTCCATTGCAGAAGTAAATGGCAATGATGGATCATCAGGTGTGGCCTTGTTTCTTGGCCAAAATACTTGTGATCTTGTCCTTTTTTTTACCCCATTATTTTTATATAGAACTATGAAATTCATCTTTAATGTTAAATAATATCTTGGGGCAAGTTTCTTCAGACAGTTTGTTTTGTTAGCTTCGGATTCGGCTTCTAATGCTTTCACTTCAATATATTCCTTATTGCAGGAAAGGAATGAATGGTTGTTTTATAAGCTTCTTATTGAGCACGTCGAAGAGTTACTCCCAGTTGTCTATGCTCCAACTGTCGGTGAGGCTTGTCAGAAATACGGAAGCATCTTCATGCATCCTCAGGGTCTTTATATCAGCTTAAAAGAGAAGTAAGCTTGACTTTGACTTGGAATTATTGTTGATGAATATTTCCTGTGTTATTTGTGTTGATTACGTTGTATATTGTTTGGGTTTGAACTTAAAGGGGGAGGATTCTTGAAGTACTAAGGAATTGGCCTGAGAAGAACATTCAATTCATTGTTGTAACTGATGGAGAATGGATCTTGGGTCTTGGGGATCTTGGTTGTCAGGTAATTTCTTCTGTACTTGTTGAAATTTATGAATCATATTGTTTTATGAATCAGGTCTAATGTTGCAATCTAATCTTTGGTAACATGTTGTTTCTTCAGAGAATGGGAATACCAGTTGGAAAACTTTCTTTATGTACAGCACTCGGAGGAGTTTGTCTGTCTACCGTAAGTATATCCTATAAATTATCACTATCATAAACTCACAATGATTATGCCTTCCATTTCTTGTCATGCCTATAAATATAATATAATCTGATAAAAAATTTCAGTGTTTTCCTATCACCATTGATGTGGGAACAAACAACGAGAACTTGTTGAATGATGAGTTATATATAGGGCTCAAGCAAAGACGGGCGACTAGGCAAGTTTGTGATTAATATTCTTTTTTGAGTCATCATGGAGTTAATCATTTTTAAATTAAGCTATCACTTATACAATATGTCCTAATGTTGACTTCGGTTTAATTTTTCTGAATCCAGGAATATGCTGAACTTATGCATGAATTTATGAGTGTTGTCAAGCAAAATTATGGAGAGAAAGTCCTCATTCAGGTATTCGCCAATATGACAAGCCATCTTTTTTATTGGGTGTGAAGTGCTTACTAACTTGTCTTTTTTTTTATGAATCTGTTATAGTTTGAAGACTTTGCGAACCACAACGCATTTGATCTACTTGAAAAATATAGATCAACCCATCTTGTTTTCAATGATGATATTCAAATAAGGAATACTAGTCATCAATACTTAATTCCTATACTTTGGTAACTATAATATATCTAGCTCTGAAACCGTATCGCATTGTTCCAGGGTACAGCATCACTGGTCCTTGCTGGACTAGTTGCAGCTCTGAAATTGGTTGGGGGCAACTTGGCTGACCACAGATTCTTATTCCTTGGTGCTGGAGAGGTAGGTCCATGCAATTCTATGACTGTGCTCATGCTTCCTTCATTGGTTCTAAGATGAGGATGTGGTTCTAATGGTCTTAAACTTTTAATTATATTGGTGATTGTAGGCTGGACTAGAATTGCAGAACGTATTGCACTTGAAACATCAAAACAGGTTTCTTTCTATTACTGATATGATGTTTGAAGTATCTAAACACTTTCATTAATGTTATGATATTCATTTGATGAGTACTTTAGATTTATTAAGAAACTACCCTTCTTGATGTAGACTAATGCCCCACTAGATGAAGTGCGCAAGAACATTTGGTTGGTGGACTCAAAGGTTAGCGTTGAATTCATCCAAGCTTATCCACTTATACAAAGTAGATTCTGATTTTCTGTTAGTAATATTCTTGATCCCCTTACTTCTGCAGGGATTGATTGTTAGTTCCCGAAAAGAATCGCTTCAACATTTTAAGAAGCCATGGGCCCATGATCACGAACCTGTTCATCGACTCGTAGACGCTGTTAATGTATGATCGATCTTTCTGTCCATTACACATGTGCGCACACGCACACACAGCAAAAGTTTCAATATTTTTACTTTATCTATGTCTATGTTACCCTCTCAGAAAATCAAACCAACAGTGTTGATTGGAACCTCTGGACAAGGAAGAACTTTCACTAAAGAGGTTATTGAGGCAATGGCTTCAATCAATGAGGTACTACTACTATTTCAATCTGTTTTTCCAACTACTATGATAGTTCATGTCCATTTAAGCTAACAAGTCTATTACATGATAATGCATGCAGAAACCTATCATTCTTTCACTTTCCAACCCATCTTCACAATCAGAATGTACTGCTGAAGAGGCTTACAAGTGGAGCCAGGTAATAAGATACCCCTAGTAGTATTTCTATAATTAAGTTCGGGTTTTGAGTTTAATTTCTATATTCTTACCTTGTACATGTTTGGTATCATCAGGGTCGCGCCATTTTCACTAGCGGAAGCCCGTTCCCTCCTGTTGAGTATGAAGGAAAAGTTTTTGTGCCTGGCCAGGTTTATAGTTCTTTAGAATTCATATGTAAGAAAAAGAAATTTTGCATAGAACATAGTCTGATTCAGATGTTTTCTTTGATGATAGGCCAATAATGCATACATATTTCCCGAACAGAGTAGAGATTCTCTACCGCCGAACAGAGCAGAGATTCCCCACCGCCAATGCACCACAAACGCGAAGACCCAGATCAACACAGCACCTCGCCACCACCGACTGACCCAACAAGGCAGCACAACAGACAGCACCCACGAGGCCACGATCAACACAACACCTTGCCACCTCCACTCAGCAGCGTTTCTGGGTTCTGGCCACCCACGATCAACACAGCAGGTCGCCACCTCCACCTCAGTTTATTGTTGATAACTTGGGTTTATAATTATGAAATAGTTAGGGCTTAATTTTGTTAATTATAATTTCTGTGATTCTAAGTTGCTGGATTTGTTTAGGGTTTTGTTACTTTCTTGTTAATAACTTTGATTCTGTGTTTCTGAGTTGCTGGGTTCAAATTTGCTTGTTTTGCTTAGTTCAAATTCTATGATTCTGTGATTCTGATTCTGTGATTATGTGATTCTGAATTGATTTTTGGTTTGCTGCATTTATTTTGCTTGTTTTGAAAATTTGTTAGTAATACTGATGAGTTACTATGTAATTTCACTAATTTTTGTTCTAAAATCATTGATTCATTGTTGCTGTTTGTTGGTATTGTTTACTTTATTGTTGGTATTCTTGTTTGTTGATTCATTGTTGCTCTTGCTCATCACTATTTTGGTTTTCTCTTCTTCCTTCCTTGAATATGTTTCACTTCTATTTCTATTCTGCTGTCTGATTTTGTTGAGCCTATGCTTTTACTTGGACTTTCCAACACCATTTCTTGTTGCTTTCCATTTCTATTCTAACATTAACACAAATTTTTTGAATTAAATCTAAAAATATAAAAAATTAAATTTAGATAAAATAAAAGATTATAAAGATAATTCTAATATGAACTGTCTGTGCTTTGTGATGCTGAAGTCGCTCTTGTTGTCTTCTCCAGCCTTGGCCATTTGTATGATAGCAAACAGCCACAAATTTATTTATAGATTTATGTGCTACTCTTTTACCATAAATCTCAACAATTAAATAGTCAGTCTATCATGAGCAGCAATATCTTAACATTTCAGATATCGGTTTTTCCATAGTAAAAGATCATTCTAGAATTCAAAAAATCCAAAATAATTTCATGTTGAATCTTTTAACCAAGGTACATAAAATCAAATAAAATAAATATAAAGTAAGAATGATTGTAAAAAAAAGGAGACCTGTAAGGAATATGCTGATGTGTAGAAATGTCCATGTATTTCTTAGCAATACCAAAGTCAATGATATACACCTACAGAGGGTGCTTGGTTTTGATTCATATAGCAACTGAGGGTGCTTCGTTTTGACATTTTTCTGAATAAGAAAAAAAACCTAGCCAATAGCATGCTCGATCAGACACACATGACTTGTCCTTCAATAATTTAATTTTGCCACTGAAATATGCAGAAACCTTAAATTACCATGCCCTACAGCACCCCATAGCTCTAATATATATATCTCTCTTAAGGAAAAAAAAAAAGAACTAGTTTTGCATATTCATTTCTTGGAAAGTCACTAAGACATTACAATTCTCCTAATTTCGGCAGCTCTTGGAATTTTATTTAAAATTTTATTTAAAGTTGCATAATTATACATCATTCTTTATGCAGTAATAGTTGGCTTTTTCAAGTGTCAACTAAATAGCATATTCTTGCTTTCCAATAGGATACACCATGTGCAAATGCCTATTTATATTAAAAAAAACCCCTTCCATATGGTAAAAGTATTCTCGTTCTCTTTTTCTTTTCTTGCTTTTTGGTGAAATATGGTAAAAGTGTTCACTTATAAACTGAACTCACTGGAATTAAACTATAAATCAAAGAAATAATAATGAAAGAAATCAAAGGGACACAATCAATTGAGAAGAAAAATGACCAAGTTATTTAGAGAGATTGAACCATACTGCTATAAAGGAATACAAAAGGCATATAAAACCATATTGGATTCGATATCGCAATAAAGAAAAACATATTACAAGTTTACAACAGATAATCACAAAAAGAATTTGGAAATTGAATTATGGAAGGCTGTGGTATTTTCAATGTATTATTGCTCATAAAGCCACTCAAATTCAAGATACCCCGTGAGGGATTTGAAACATATGCAAATTAACCATGCACAACCAGCTGTTTAATGCCTTTTTAATCAAAATAAACAACCAATAATAGTGCATGGATGAAATGCGCATAAAATCAGATGAAAATACCTGTTTACAGAGGTCTTCAAGGAACTCAGAGTATGTAATGGGTTTCATGTCATTGAATTTAGCAATGAATGAATGCTTGATGATATCAATTATCATTTCGCATACATATTCCCATAACTCTCACTCACTAATAATGTACCTCCTAATTGCCCATAATACCCTTATCATATTCATATCATATTTCCTTAAAAGATCAAAACGCATACATAAAATATTTATTAGTGTTTAACCAATGCAACCCATTAAGTCCTAACAAAATTAGAATTTAAATAAAAGGGATGCACTAATCATGGACTTCAACGCCATATCTAACTTTCATTTTGCTTAAAAAGTGACTTCTATTCATCATATTCTAAAAGGGTTTGCATAATTTTCTATTTAGCATAGGAACTAATTATCAATATACCAAATAAGCAGAAATCAAAGGAAAATAAACTCTAGTAGGTACAATAACTTACCAAAGTAAACCAAACTGTATACATTGTCCATGCTGTATCGCTTAAACACATTGCTTTTTATCTGAGCAAAATTATTTGACACCAGCAAAGCGAACAATGCATTGTTGTGAGCAACTATATAGGTTGATAGAGTGATTGCCTGAGCTAATAAGATAAAAGAATGAACAAGTAAGACTAGTCAAGGAACCAACCTCTGTTTCTTACTCTTGCTTACAAAGAATAACATAGTTAACAAAACATATATGATTTTTCCTTTTTCTTTGGTGTTTTTTTTTGGGGGGGGGGGGGCGGGGGAACCTAAGAATTTGAGAAAACGAAAGTAATTCCAACAAGGAAGGATACTTGAAGCAGCAATAGCTAAAGATTCATTGGCAATAAATCTCCATATCCAGAATCTCGTACTTGCTGGTGGACAACTTGCAAGTCCTTCAAAAAAACCAATGAGATCAAAGCATTTACGTCATCTGAATTTGGAGAAGAATCAAAGATTGAATTTTTACTATTTTAGTAAATTATATAATTACCCACTTTGGGCTATAATTTAATTACCAATAGTTTAACCATAGTTAACATAGCAACCAATTAAAGGATGACATGTCATAGAGGGTAATATACATGTTATTATAGGAAGGGTAAAGTAGAATTTACCTTTGTTTTTATACTTATTGAATATTTTGTATTGAGATTCAAGAAATATTAGATAACCAACATTTTTATTATCAAATTTACCTATGCAAGAAATTCCTGATATCCTTGTGCTGATGATTGCAAAAGCATCTTGACAGCTACTGGAATATCATCAATAATGCCATAGTAAACTGTTCCAAATCCACCTCTACCGAGGACTCTCTCAAAGTTATTGGTCATGTTAACAACGTCATCGAATGAATATTGTCGGCGCTTGGATTCCAAAGGATCACCAGATTCCATATGAATGTAGACATCATCTAATTTTAAGGTCAAAATGTGTGTCATGGTTAATTGTACTTAGAGGACTGTAAATTGTAGTTTTGAAGTATTGTTTCTTTTACCTTTTAGCTTTCTCTTTTTAATGTAAATGATGTTAACTGCTGCAAGAACTACCAGTAGGAGCATCAAAAATGTAGAAACAGATGCTAGTATATAAATAACTGGATTGTTTTCCTTGCTTTTATCTTTTGTCTGTTGGTCACAAGGACCAGATTCACATAGATTTAGATTTTGCCCCAACCTAGCATCATTCAGTAACAAGAATTAAGTTAAAGTGAAAAGCTACATTTGGTTTGCAATCTCTATGGAGGTTCTTACTTTCAAGTTTCCATGTGTCATGATTTAAAGTTGTATGTATGCGTATAAGATAAAAGAGAAATAATGAAATCAAGAAAATAATAGTTACATGGAAGGTAATACATTTTAGTACATTCGCTACATGTAAAATATTTTATGTGAAAAGTATACCCGTGACGTTCTAGTATGCTGAAATTGATATGGGATACTACATAATTGTAGAAATTCATGTAATTATGTAAATAACAGGTATTGCTGATTCAGGGTATCAAATTAAATAAGAGTAAGATACATACCTAAGTGATAGTACACCTTCACTTGACTTTTGGAGAAGTGCATTTGGAATTAGACCTGTGAGGTTGTTATTCTGCAAGTTTCTACAAAAGAAAATGCTTCTTTATTTTTTTGTAACAACAAAATCAATAATTTATATTAATGCAGAGAGTATGAAATAAACTTACAGGACTCTAAGCGATGGCGGGTTTTCTACCAAAAAAATAGGTATCTCCCCAATTAAGCTATTATTTGATAAATCCCTGACACAACAAACTCAAATCACTACAATCCAAGTGGAGGATAGGAAAAAACATACAAAAATTCAACGAATTTGCATTCGAGTCACTCATAAGGACTTTAACTCAGTAAGCTTGGAGATATAAACTGCTATGTGTCCAGTGAGTCCTCTTGAAGATAAATTCCTGCATGAATTTCCAAATACATTATAAACGGTTCATTATACTTAATAAATTAAATCTATATATGCATACTTACAAGGATGTGATTCTTGGGGTGCCATTAAAATAAAAAAGGAGTTTTAATCCTAACATAAGCCTAGTAACCCTAAAATCTGGAAAACAAAATGCTGCATACATTACAATACTAGGCATCAACAACAAGAATGCAATACTATATCAACTAATTCACAGAAAGCAACCCAACAAAAAGAGAAAGGATTTTTGACAAACATTGCTAAGTAAAACATGAAACTAGGGATTATGATAACAAAGCTAGTGAATTCTGAATTGGCATGCATGAAAAATCATACATTAATCACACATAGTAAATTGCAAAGTTGCAAATTTTAAAAGCTGCAGAACTGGGAATTCAAGTTTCATAGGCATACAGTGTATTGAGTTGCTCGGAGAAGTGCTGAACTGTCATCGAGACAGGAACGAGTCACCATTCTTAGAAAATCGTAGTTGCTTCTTCTTCTTGTTCTTTTTAGAGGTGTTGAAGAATGAAGAGGAAGCTTTGTTGAGAAGGATGAAGACGATGAACAAGTTAAAGAAGCCATTTGATTCATGTTCATCACACTTGGTGGTTATTGCAGAGTGGATAAGGGATTCTGCAATGCAATTTCATGAGAGGGAAGGATACCGTGAGGAAGGCGGCACTGCTTGTGACGACGGCGGCGGCGATGCTTTCGAGCACGGAGATGGCACGACAGACAGAGAGAATGGGACACCCAATGAGGCGGTTATCCTCGGGTGGCGGCGACGGTGCTGGAACGGGGGAGGAAATACAGAAGATTAGGGTTCATTGTGTGGGAGGCTGATTTGGGGAAGAATCAAAGACTGAATTTTTAATATTTTAGTAAATTATATAATTACCCACTTTGGGCTATAATTTAATTATCAATAGTTTAACCATAGTTAACATAACAACCAATTAAAGGATGACATGTCACAGAGGGTAATATACATGTTATTACAGGAAGGGTAGAGTAGAATTTACCTAATAATAATATATTTTTGTTCTTAATAAAGTGAGCTAAAGTTCACGTATGCGGTCTAATTTTCATTCTTAGTAGACTTAGAAACTATGTAAGTGTTGGCAAATGGTTCTAGTTGTTGGTCCTTACTATTGGTGCCTTGTAAATACTATTCTTCTACTATTTTTGGTCTATCCCTGATTCTTTGTATCATCATGGCCCGCATGTAAAGTTACAAAATTTAAATGATATCTGGCAATGAATGGGTTCTACCTCAGCAGAACTTTTCTTCTTCTTATCTGTTTTATTTGTTTGATCATTCATCTATTTTGTTATGGTATTATCTCATCCAAGTAGAAATCTGTGTAAAACTAAACTATATAAGCGCCACTAACAACCAAGGCGAATGACAAGACATGTAACCAAAGTAACTGTTGCGGGGCCGAGGTTGGTCATCATCAGTCTAACTGGAGTCCGACGACATGAAATCTGGGTTAACGGACATCTGTAGGTTAGTGTAGATCTCTTTGGTATCTAGGTAGTTCCTCGTCAGGGTATCTACCTCAAATTGGAGTTCATACATCATAGCTCTGCATTCCTCCAACTGATCGTAGTTGTAGTCATCCATTTCCTACCCTAATAACTCAAGCACCTTCATAATCATGGCCCGTGTGTTAGGTGTTCGTTCGGTGAGTATCTTCCAGTCACACTAAGGGCGGCAGACCCGATTCCTACTAGGACAACGACGAGGAATTTGTGCACAACACCCTTGGAGGTGCCCTTCTTTGTCTGTTTGTAGTACACCAAAGTTAGTACTGAATGACATTACATAGCTATCGGAAGGAGGACCGGTGGCTCTTCTAAATGACCATCTTGGACCAGTTATATTTTGGTACAACTTATCTCTGCAACGACAATAAAAAACAGAAGGTATGTTACGATAAAACATTAGAAGGCTGAAAAGATTTTTTGATTCCCATTGGACAATAAAGTACTATAACAGAAATTGAGGTGATAAAAAATAGCATAACTGACATAATTCTGTCATGCCTATCTGCCAGGGATAGGGCCTAGAAGAGGTCATGTAGGTCATAGGATGGGGAAGGATGGGAGTGCTTACTAGCGTCAACATGGGCCTGAGCAATTAGGTTGATGATGTGCTCTATAGCGGCAGATTCCTTAATAGTCTCCACTTGATAGTTGCGGCCATATATGGAGGTGAATTTAAGATACGGGTCTTAAATGGTCAGGTTTTTGTGTGGAGGCAATGGAGCTGAAGCTTAAGGATAGTAAAAAGAAGACCACATTTATGGGCATGTGTTGGGAAGGATTAGCTCATTGGAAAAATGGCCCCCCTTCGTCGCATATGTTATTAGAAGATGATGATAGAAAGTCCATTTTACCTTGTTGACCAATTTTAATTGTATTATAGTTAGAACACATAGCTACTGATTAAGTTGATGTGCTAGGATGCACCATTTGTACGGATTCCTGAATGTGAAGAAAGCTTTCTAACTTCGAGAGAAAGATTAACCTCAGTGCTAGTATTTTTGATACCCGAACCTAATGAACTAATCAGAATTACTACAATGTATTATCGAAGGATTTAGAATGCGTGCTGACACAACATCGTGATGTAGTAGCAAACGCCCTGAGCAGAAAGTCTTTGAGTGTTGCTTGGATGCTGATTCAAGAGGAAGAATTGTTAAATGAGTTTAGAGTCTTAAGTTGGTTGTTGAGAAAGTAGCTGGATGTATCAGACTGAATCAATTGCGAATTTTAAATAGTTGTAAGGCTGAAATTCAGACAGTGCAGCAAGAGGGTAAGAAGTTACTAAAGATATTGAAGCCTGTTGAATCAAGAAGAGACCAAAGGAGACAGAGGAGGATTTTGGAGTAATAAAGAGAGGATTTTGTGCCAAAGTCGGAAGTTTGAGATGAAAACTATTATCTGAAGCTCACAAGAGAGGATTTTCAAATTTACCCTAAGATTACTAAGACATACCATGAATCAAAGAAGATATTTTGAGTGGCCAGAGATGAAGGACAACGTGGCGACGCATGTAATTGAGTGTTTGACGGATGAGAAAGGGAAGATTGAGCACTAGAAGATATCTGGAATGCTGCAATCTTTGGGGTTCCACAATGAAAATGGGAAGGTATAGCTATGAACTTCGTAATGGATTTGCCGGAGTCTAGGACAAGATTTGATGCCGTAAGTAATCATGTATGGAGTGACTAAGTCTACTTACCTTTTGCCTATTAAAGCAAACTATTCATTGAAGAAATTAGTGAGACTATACATCAGAGAGATAGTAAGATTGTACGGTGCGTGAATCGCCTCTGTATTGAAATGAAACCGAAGAATCAAGTGTCTTAAGTCCCGAAATGATAGCCGAGACGACGGAGAAGAGATAAAGTGAAGATTCTCACTATGAAAACCCGACAAAAGAGTTATGCGGACTTGAGGAGAAAACTTTTCAATTTTGAAGAAGGAATTCCTGTATTCATGAAGTTTACTTCAACAAACTGAAATTGGATGAGAAATCAAAATCTAAGAAGTTGAACTCGAGGTACATTGGACTGTTTGAGGTATTAAGGTGGATTTGGTGGCTGGTGACGTATCAAATAGTTTTACCACTGTATCTTCCGAACCTACACGACGTACTCCACATTCCTTAGCTTCGGAAGTATGCTTCTAATGCAACTCACATCTTGAAAACTTGAATCAGTTTAATTGACAGAAGATTTGACGTTTCAAGTGATTCCGGTCAAGATTGATAATACCAGCTTCAAGAAACTCTGAGTAAGAGATGTCTTAGTAAAGGTTGTTTGGGATTGAACCGGAGATGAGGAACATGCGTGGGAGCTCGAATTAGAGATGAGGAAGGACTAACCGCATTTATTCGTAAGCAACTGAATTTTGGGAACAAAATTCTTAATTAGGTGGTTAGGATGTAAACCTTGAAAAATTAATAAATAAGTAGCCAATAAATTAGTTATTATTCAAAGAAATTACAAAATTAAATTTATAGTTTAGGGAAGTAGAAATATTAAAAATACAAATTTTGACACTAATTTTAAAAGTTTTGGCCCAAAATTAGGCCAACGGGCCAAACTGATTGAACTGGACCCATATTGGGCCCAAAACCCAACCCATTTAAGCCAAACTCCGCCTCCTTTTCCCTCCATTTCTGATTTCACATTGATGAAGAAGGGAGAACTTAGAACCCTAACTTCCATCTCACTTCCAATTTCAATTTCACATAACTTTTAATCTGGAGTTATGATTGACGAGTCATTTATTGCCATGCATTTGTCTCAGAGTCCTCTTTAATTCTATTAAAAAAAATGGTAAAAACTTTGTAATTTGCTCCTAGTTTCTTTCCCCTTTTTGGATTCGTGTTTTAGTATGAGTTTTGAGTGATTTTGATGATTTTGGTGGTTTAGGTACAATCTAACATTGGATAATTGTTGGATTTTACCCCAATCATCAATGGATAAGGTAAGAAAACTCTAAACCCTTGTGGTTTTTCCAATTTTGTGTGCCCTAGTATTAATTTGAGTGAATTATATGAACTAGCTTAAGTTTATGTTGAATTGGAGTTGAATTGGCAAATTGGAGCTCTTGGGACAAAGCTTTGGTAGCTGGAATTTTGCTTGAGTTAATTTGAAATCTTGGAAGCTTGTATTGTTGTGTTTTGAGCTTAGGTAGGAATTGGTCAAGGAATGATTTTGGTTTCTCATAGTTAATGTATAATGTCATGTGAAAACTTAGGCTATTTGACCATAGAATAAGTTAAATTATATGAATGATTGAGGATTAGTGATTTTGTTGGAAATTGTTAAATGAATTGATTGGTTTGATAGATTATATGTGGTGTGTGTATATAGTGTGAAATGTTGATTAATGATATTGGATTCGGTGAGGTATCATGAAAGAAATTGTGGAATAGATTGAAGGAATTGTATGTTGATATATTGTAGCATGAATGGAGAGTGTAAGAAATATGGTTTGGATTTTTTTGGTGCTATTTTGGTTGTGGAACAAATGATTTTGTTTTGAGGTTTTGGAAAGAATGATGTTTTGAACTTTTTGGTAAAAACTGACTTTTTGACCAATTTTGGCGAGCTATAACTTGGCTTTCGAATCTTCTGAATTTTGTGAAACTTCTTTAGAATGAAAATTAGGTCCGTGAAGTTTATGACATTCAAAAAATGGACTAAAAATGATTTTTAAATAAAAAGTTATGCGTGATCGAAATTTAGTACAAAAATCTGATTTCTGAGACTTGGCAACTTTTTTAGGAAAAAGGGGTGCATGCATACGCGACATGCCACGCGACGTGAGGATTCCCTACTATTTTATGATCTTGCGTACGTGGGATGGACGTGCGTACGTGGACCGATCAAACTGGGAGTGTGCGTATGCCAACATGTATCACGCAACACAGACCCTGGCCTCTGCCCAAACGTCCCGCTTTTAAGGACATGGGACGCATACGCGAGAATGAAGAAATTCACCCTTCCGCGTATGCAGAACCCTGTTTTGGCTGAAAATAGTATTTTTGAGCTTTAAACCATTCCTTAAGCTTTCCAAATCTCTGTACCTACCAATTGAGATTCCCTACACTACAAGAATAGTTAGTTTTAGCAACAAACTTTTAGCAGCAATAATACAACGGCTGCTATTTTTTTTATTTTAGTTATGTTTTTGTGGCCATTATATATTTGCCATTAATACTATATATTATAATGGAAATTATTATTATTGCCACTAAAATATAAGAAAATTTATTTTTTAGTAAAAAAAATTTAGTGGCTATAATAGTATGGCAATAATTATTTTTATTAAAATAATTATTTTTTAATAATTACTGATTAATTGCAATAGAGGAGAAATGGGATCAGAGGGAATGAGTGCTAGAAACAGATCCAGAGGGAAGGGAGCATTCATCGCAACCCTAAGCTCAGTGTTGCCATCGTCACCAGGAAGCCTTTGGAGGGACCTTCACCAATAGCCTTATCTATTCATTCTATAATCTTCGACCAACTCTCAGAGGGCACTTCATCATAGTAAGTAGTAACAATCCACTCTCTCTTCTCACTACTCTAATCTGGATCTGAGTTGAATCTGCTTTCATTTCTGTCTTCATTCATCCACACACACAATAGAACTAGTATTTATTAGCTCAATTATCATTTTTATTCACGTAGAAAATCAACTTCAATTTGAACTTAGCTCTGTTTTTGTTCTTTAATTCGCATGATTTTTTCAGTTTCACCCACTGGCGAAGTTGATTTTTCTAGTTCCGCAATAAATGGTGGTTTCTTCTGAATTTGATCCTTCGCTTGTGCTTTCTCACAAGTTTTCCGATGTATCTTTCTTTTTTCTTCTTCTTCATCTTCTTCTTTTGCACCATCGATGTTTGTATATATGTCTTATTTATGAAGAAAAGGATGATAACTTGTTTTTGGAATATTCCAGATGCAGGATCTGTTATATTTGATTTCAATTTAAATAATCAGTTTTCCTTGTTGCTTATTCTATTTCTAAGCTTGTGCTTTTTTTTTAACTGCAGACTTCGCACTCTTATACCGAAAGGTAAGCCAAAACTATTAACTATTGAATCAATTTGATCTTGCAAGTGTCAATTCAATTCAATTTGACATAGAAAATTTAAGATTGAGGATGCCTAAATTTGAATCCAATGTTGCACAGAGATAACAGTATAGGAAAATTACATTGGTATTATATACCATTTTGTCACATTTTTATTATATACCACGAGTTACTCCAAGACTTACTCATTGTTGAAAAATTCTTTTCCTGATTTATGAATTGATTGAAGTTTTGTAGTTGATAATTTTGTAGTTACTCCAAGGTTTACACACTAAAATGTTACATTTCATGTGTACCTTCAATGATTAATAATAGTTAGTTAAGTAAGATTTTGAGGCTTTAAGAGTTGCTGCCACTTCAAGCACCAGAAATTTGGAGCTGTTGAAAAGTTTCGAAGCTGGTTTGGCTATTGACTACACAAAGGATCTGATTCTGCAACTGCAAGTAAGTAACCTTGATTCCATACTTCCATATTTGTTGGATTTTTTATAATGATAAGTTGAAGTTGGAGTTGGAAGTATAATGATAAGTTGGAGTTGGAAGTATCCGTTTAGGAATGTTTTAGTAATTGACAAATTTTGACAAGAAAATGGAATGAGAGAATGAGCAAGATGTAGTTTATCATGGATATAGTATCTTGTATTCTTCACTAGCTTAGCTTCACTTTATCACTTGTATATCTATATGGAGTTTCATTAATACCTTCAAATATTTTTTGGGAACCAATTCCTTACTACAGTAAATTATAGTTATCTATAAAAGAAATTAATGAATATCGTGTGTCAAAAAATGTATAATATAGATAAAAAAAAGAGAAAGAGTAAAGATTGATAGATAAAAAAAGAAATTTAAAGAAAAAGAAAAATATTTTCTTAAAAAATTTGGTTAATTTACTCTATAAACTATAACCGTATAGGCATCCACATAGTTAAATTTGAGTCACTCATAGATAGAAGATATTGATATACTCTGCTGATGCGTGAGCATCTTTCCTATCTTTTCCTAGTGAATTTGCATTTAATTTGTTGAGTTTAATTAAGAATTAATTATCTTTTAGCCACTATGGATGCTACTTTGATTCTTGTGCAATTCTGTTTATTTTAGGTAGCGTTTGGTTAGATTTGATGGAGCTTCCGCAGAAAAAGACAAGAAGGCCATATAGAGCAGGAATGGCTTAAAGGATGGAGAGGAAGCTTGCAGAAATGGAATCAGCACAAGAATTAAAGGAGATAATAGCGAAGAGCGACGCGTGCGCGTACCTGACGCGTACGCGTGACACGTAAAGAAGACCATCAACGCATACGCGTGACAAGCGCGAAGTGCAGAAAATGCTGATTCCTATTAATTCTGATTTAAACTTTAATTTTTATTTTACAAATAGGAAAATATATTATTTTAGTTTTAGAAAATAGATTTTAAATTAATTAGGATTAGATATAAAAAGGGAAAAGAAACTTCCCTTCTCGGGGGATTCCACTTCATCCAAAATACATTTTATTAGAATCCTTATTTTCTCTCTTTGCCATGAGCAACTAAACCTCTACTGTTAAGGTTAGGAGCTCTGTCTATTGTATGGATTGATACTATTATTTTTCTATTTTAATTTATGTACTGATTTATAATTTAAGAATTGTTTTCGTTCTTTACCTTATGAATTTGGGTGGAACAGAAGTATGACCCTCTTTCTAATTGCGTTCTTGTATAACTTGAAAAAGCTCTTTACTTGAACAACAGCTTGAAAACATATTCTCCTAAATTTCTAATTATCTGGACTTAACGGGATACGTGATATATAATCCTCTTATATTTGGGTAATTAGGATTTTTGTGGCATAATAACTAGAATTAAACTTCACCCCCTAATTGGAATTAATTGACCAAGGAATTAGAGGTTGATAAAAGTTAGAGGAGACTAGAAAGGTCTAAGGAATTAGGGTCTAGTCATATATAGTTTGCCATGAATTAAATCTTGCATGATTAAAATAGTTAGTAAGAAAAGTCAATCCGAAAAATAGATAACTCTGAAGCCTTAACTGTTTCTCCCTATTTTAGTCCCAACTTATTTATTTGTCTGTTTTCTGTTTAATACTTTTTGAACTCTCAAACACTATTTTCTGCTTGTCTAACTAAGCCAATTAATCAACCATTGTTGTTTAGTCCATCAATCCTCACGGGATCGACCCTCACTCACCTGAGGTATTACTTGGTACGACCCGGTGCACTTGCCGGTTAGTTTGTGGTTATAAATTCCGCACCACCTGCCTCATAGGAAAACTAATGATATGACTTGTTTAAATTTGCATGTTTGTAGTGATCACAAGTTGCTTAGTTGACTCAGAGAAAATGGCGAAGCATCTATACTCTGGAGAAACGCTTTTCAAGTTTGAACACCTTTCACTTGCTGCAGAACATATTCGTTTTCTGCATTAAATCTGTACCCAGGAATTTGAATGTCTCATGACAACTTTAACAATCTTTTTTGTACACATGACAACTTGAATAGTAAAAAAAACAAGAAAGTTTTGTTCCAACTTATTGATTTCTGATTTAGTTTTTATCCTTTAAATTTTCTCCATTCAGGCACAGAAAAGGGATTCTTAATAATCTGTATAAGGACATGGAATCCTATGGTGAATATGAAGATATACAAGTCATGTGAAAAATTATTCAATCTACATCTCCTAAGTATGGCAGCAGCAACAAAGAAAGGACCAATTAATAATAAGTCTTCTTTGCCCTCTAGAACCAATAATAAATCTGATTTCAAGAAGAAAGCTCATGAAGTAGAAAAATCAAAAGAACACTTGGGGAAACGAACACCAATTGCTGCCAGAAAAGCCAAAGCAAAAATGCTCGAAGTTAGTTTTCTATATTTTGACATTTTTGCTTACTAACGTTATTTCAGGGACCAAATTGCCAAGTTAACTCAAGCATGATATTTAATGAACTAATTTGAATATTAGGAAATAAAATTCAGAAGTATTAGAGATCTAGTACCCTTGCAAATTAAATGTTGTGTGCACCATTCTATTTCACTTGTAGTTTACCTTGGTCAATAACTTTGATGATTCAATCATTCAATGTATGTAGAAGGATTATGACACGGATTCTAATTATTTGATATATCTACAGCCATCAAGTGCAGTGTTCAAGGACATGGTTCATGAATTAGAAAATGGGAGAGAGAATCTAGATGGTGCAGACCAAGGTTTCATAGCTAGTTAATTCCTAGAGTTGCTTTATAGGCCAATGTTCCTTCCAAATCCAAATGGCTCCAAGCTTCATGGAATTTATAGACTTCCTTTGGGTTATCAAATGGATGCTTCTTACTACTGTAAGCACATTATTACAACAATTAAGATAACTAAAATATTCATATAATTTTTTATAAAACTCCAAATCTTAATTAGTGGAAGCTAAGTTAATGTTAATGTTGATTTTAATTCAGATCTTAAACTTCGACGGAGCATACTGGTCAGTTAAGTACGAAGAGGTCAGGTTGGACAGCTTAGCAATTCCTTCAACTTCTTGTATTCCTTCCACTTTTGCATGCTTCCTTTCCATCCTCTAAGTCATTCCTGCCCTATAAACCCTGAAATCACTTAATACACATATCACGACATTGAATGGTAATAAGAGGGGATTAAACACAGCACATTTAAGGCCAAAGAAGCATGTTTTCAATCATAGCACAAAATTAGGAAGGAAAATGTAAAACCATGCAATTAGTATGAATAAGTGTGCAGAGACTTGATAAAAGCCACTCAAATTATCACAAGATAAACCATAAAATAGTGGTTTATCACATACCCTGTGGACCAAATAGTGTGATCACGTTCCCAGGGGCACCGTGGTTGAAGCCGTGGTATTGGTGGTCATGGCCGGTGCTTCCATTAGGCCTCGAGTGGTATGAACAACGTCATCAAACTTTGGGGTAAGGTCGAAAATCTTTGTATTCATTTTGTTTTGTTTATTTGATTTTAATTGATTCTAATGGAAAAATAATGATGCTAGTCTTATTGACATTAACATTTTGTTTTTTGTAACCATAACATGCTCTTTAAAAATGCAAATTATTGAAAAATTGGCTTAGAAGGTAAATTGTTGATGTAAGTTATTGCAAGAAATTGACATTATTACCAATGCAGGTATGCTACAGAGATGGCTGTGTTATTTATCCAATCTGCAATATATATCGGACTAATAGTGATGACTCGTTTGGCTAGGCCAAGCCACTCGAAGCTCTACTACTGGCACTTCGATAATAGTGGACTCCTATTCAAAGTTTCACCACCTAAAGAGAGTTTTAGAAGATGACTCATCAAGTGACAATTCATCGCTAATCAGCAGCAATTCCGACTTAGGTTCTTGCAATATTGATGTAACATAGATATAGGCTTGTAGCATTTTTTGTTGTTTAGATTTCTAACATGATTCATTATTTTTCAAGAGAAATTTGTATATTAATATTTTGAGTTTAATGAAATATCTCATTTTGTAGTAATTAATTTTAGTATATTTATATTATGTATAACAATAATAATTGTTGGCAAAAATAATTAAGATTCTAAAAAAAAAGATAGTTCCCTTACTTATAAGAAAATGAGTATAATATAACTAAAAAAAGTCTTAAGATTTTAGTGATAATAGTAATGGTTGATAAAAGTGAGTAACATTACAATTTTAGAATTATTTTTAGTGGCTATATAAATTGCTGGTAAAATGGGTTTTGGCAGCAATAATAATGGCCGCTAAAAATGAATAACATCTCAATTTTAGAATTACTTTTAGTGGCTATATAAATTTCCAAGAAAATGGCCGCTAAAAATTATATACTTTTTGTGGCCATTAAAAAAGTTTTTACCGGCAAATGTTATAATTGCCGCTAAAACCTTTTAGCGACAAAGCATAAAACGGCTAATATCTAATTGCCAGTAAATGTATTAGCGGCTATTTTTATTGCCGCTAAAAACAAAATAAATGGCCGCTAAAAGTGATTTTTCTTGTAGTGCTAGCTAGTGTTTAGGCTTGTGGGGTTTTTATATTATGTACTTAGCTTTATATATATATATATATATATATATATATTATTCTCCACTGTTTTATAAAACTTGTATTTGTCCCTTCTAGAGGTTGACTTGGAGAATTAGGACTTGTATCTATCTTTTGTGCATACGCATGACCGCCCTGTTTCGCCAAAGTTGTATTTTTGAGATTTTGACCATTTTTCTAACTTTCTAAACCTCTGTAAAGTCTGTTTAAGGTCCGATAGCTAGCTTTTAGACTTTGGAATAATAGCAAACATATTGGGAAAGTTAGATTGATATTGAGGGAGACTATAGAGTGAAGAATTGAGTTAATGATGAACCAAAACTGTTGAATGAGATAATGATGATGAGGATTATGTATAAGTATATCTATGAATGTTGAGTTATGATTTTGAGGATAAACAAGTAATTTCTATCCGAGATGCGATTTTGTGGGTAGACGAATAATTCATATTCAAGTCATAGCCTGTGGATAGATGAGTAATCCCTATCCGGGTTATGGTCTGAGGCACCTGCCTGGGTAGATGAGTAATGCCTACTCCGGGTTGGGTGAAACACCGGCATGGATGGACGAGTAATACCTATTCCGTGTTGTGGTGTTCCATATCTGGATTAGCTACCGAACATGTCGGGTTTAGCTATATAACTGACAGATGATATCATCGACCATAGGGCTGACATGCATCATATGCACTTGTATATTTTGTTTGAGTATGCATTTGTTTTGCCTTACCTATTTGCTTCACTGTAATTAACTACTACTTAATCTAATTGCTGTATCTGTTTTCATATTTGTGTTTTCTTTGTTTGGCTTGTTTCTGTTTGTTTCTGAGAGTTTCCTCATGCTAGTGGAGGAGATGCTGAGGGTTGTTCCATTTGGTAATTTGGAGGTTTGCAGAGAATGGAACACAAAGAGTTAGACTAGAATCCTTAATATAGTCACCTTATTTCTGGCTTAATGAAAACTCTAGGATTTGATTTGAGTTGTTGGAGATTTTGGAATGCCTCTGACTTCTTGGGACCATATGTATTATCTATACGGGAACCTTTACCATACTGAGAACCCCCGGTTCTTATTCCATACATATCTTGTGGTATTTCAGATGTAGGACGAGATGCACATTGCTGAGCATGTTGGAGAGTTTTGGAAGTGAAGAACTACTTTTAGGCATATTTATGTTTTATTCTTAGCATATATATGTATAGATATTCTCCAATTATGTATTGTATTAATCCCTCCTAGAGGTCGATTTCGGAGAAACAGGCTTTTGGTTTGTATTTTTGGTTGTATTTTTAGGACGTTTATATATATTTCTAGCCGGCCTTTGCTTCGCAGGTCGCGGCTGCAGTTTGTTATGTACCCTTTGTTGGAACTCTTTATCTATATATATATATATATATATATATATATATATATATATATATATATATATATATATATATATATATATATGTGGTGTCTCTTCTACTTTTTATGATCAAGTTTTCATTCCTTCACGTTTCGAGTGTGGTGAGACTTCTTTTTGATTTGCTTACCCTTTTTTTTCAAGGCTCCTTGTTAAACTTCTTTTCATATATGTATATATACCTATGTACGTATTTTACTTTTAGAGATTGTAATATCTCACCACCGCTGATTTACGAACTTAAGCGTAAAGCTCTATGTGGTAGAGTATTACAAGAAGAGAGAGAGAGAAGAGAGAGAGAGAGAGAGAGAGAGAGAGAGAGAGAGAGAGAGAGAGAGAGAGAGAGAGAGAGAGAGAGAGAGAGAGAGAGAGAGAGAGAGAGAGAGAGAGAGAGTGTGTGTGCTTGCAGATTAATCTGCTGGTAAATTACTAAAATGACACATTTCACTTAACTATGATACCGGCAGAATATACCGACGGTAAAATTGGCGCAGGTGAGTTACATTTTTGCGCCAATAATTACCGTCAGATTTAGTGACGGAAAACTATTCCAATGTAATCTTTTCTGGCGACGGATTTCTCCTCCTTTCCGTCGGAAAACCCGATACTAAATCCACCGGTACAAGTTGACGCTAAATCTGACGGTAATTCTGACAATACTCAGCGGTTTTCTTGTAGTGATTGATTTTATTTATTTAACTTTTCATTTTATTTGTACACTTGATATTTAATTTGCCATATTTGGTTCATATTATTTAGAATTTGACTACTAATTGTGCAAAAAATAAATTTAAATAAAAATAAAAAATAAAGAATTTGACCACTAATTGTGTATAAATTAAATTTATTGTCGAATTTATCGGAAAAAAATCCAACAGTAATTAAGCAAGAAAGAACATAGTGAAGCGCCAAAATTACCGGCAAAAAATTTTCTTCAGTAATTAAATAGGGTTTAGGCAAAGAATTCGTGGTAGAATCTGACAGTAATTACTGACGGATTGAAAAAATTGACGGTAATTTGTTACAGGCGAGGGTTATACCGTAAAATCTGCCGGTAAATATATCACCGGTATATTATTTTTGTTATTCCACTGGTAAACCTGACGGTACTCAATGTTTTTCTTGTAGTGATTTCAATTTCAATTTATATTTTTTATTCAATTTCAGTTTTTGTCTTCATGTTTTCCCTTATTTTCATATTACAATATTTAATTAGATGCTTTAGACAATGTTTATTTTAATTTAAACAATGTCTGTTTGATTATTTTGTTTAAAAATACTTGGTTCAAAATTATGTTTATTAGAAATTTAGAATTATATGAATTTTTAAATTATAGGTTTACTAAAATATTTATGGATGGTTTAGTAATTTTTTTTTTCAAAAAAAAAAAGAGAATAAGTGAGTTTAGCCCGCTGACATGCCAGGCCGTCGTTAGACGAAGTGGGATAGAAATTTGGGATCGTCTCACTAGGCATGCTCGGTGCTCCTGCCAGTTAGTAGAGAAGGCTAGATTAGAATGGTTGACTCGCCTGCCATCCCTATGATGAGTATTTTGGTGAAAAATAAATTAACCACCAAAACACACAAATCTAACCGGCAAGTGTACCGGGTCGCATCAAGTAATAATAACTCACATGAGTGAGGTCGATCCCACAGGGATTGAAGGATTGAGCAATTTTAGTTTAGTGGTTGATTTAGTCAAGCGAATCAAGTATTGGTTGAGTGTTTGTGATTAACAGAAACTAAACTGCTTAGAATGTAAAAGGGAAAGGGAAAATTGCAGTAAACTAAAGAGCAGGAAAATAAAGATACTGAATCTTAAAGAGCATGTAAAATAAGGTGCAGAAACTTAACTTGCAAGAAATGTAAATAACAGAAGCTTAAAGTGCAAGAAATGTAAATTGCTTGAATCATAAAAGGGATTGGGACGTGGACTTGCAGGAATTAAACAAGAAACAAGTAAATGGCATTAAACATAAAAGAGAAAATTGAAGCGCAGTGAAGTAGATCTTAACAGAAAAGTAAAATGACTTGAGAATTTAAAGAACTAGGAAGCAGTGCTTAAGTGCAGCAAATTAAAAGGGGTTGAGATCTCAGGAGTGGAAGAGACTAGATAACAAGTCTAGATCTCAAATCCTTCCTTGATCCAACAAGAGCAATTGCAAAAGAAACAAAGAAAAGTAAATTGCAGAAACAAAGTAGATGAAGAAGCAGTAGACAGAAATTCAAACTCAATTATGCAGAAAGAAAATAAACAAGGGATCTCAAGGTGAGATTGAAACAGAATTTCTTCAATTCTCCACCAAAGATCCAAAGCAAGAAAATTAAAGAGTGTTCAAGCAAGAACCAAGAAGAAGAGAGATCAATTCTCCTCCCAAGTTCTCTGAAATCTAAATTCAAAACTAAAAGCTCAAAATGAAAATGAAAGGAAAATTCAAAAGTAAAATTCAGCTCCCCAATTACATCAAACTAACTCCTATTTATACACTTTCTATTCTTGGATATTGGAATTTGGATGGGCTTTTGATTTGGTGAAGATTTGAATTAAATTGGATTTTTGGTTGAATTTTCAGCCCATGAAGAAATTGCTTCCAGGGGAGTGCTCAGCTCACAAAGTGAGCTGAGCTTTGACACTTAGTGTGGGGAAGCATTGATAGCGTGCTGCTGTCTTGGGGTGCATCAGGGGAGAGCTCAGCTCACTTTGTGAGCTGAGCATTGGTGCCTTAGTGCCAATTTGTTGTGCTGCCCCTTGGACCGTGTCATGCGCTCCACTCCTTCCCTGGCCGTGTCAAGATGTGCCCCCATGCATCAAGAAGTAGCGCTCAGCTCACTTTGTGAGCTGAGCTTTGGTGTATCCAAGGAAGGGTCCCTGGTTCGAAACCCATGGGAAGCATGCGCTACCCCTTTTCTTGGTTGCCTTGCTTCCTTGCTTCCTCAAGGTGTGGGGTTCGAAGCTTGGGGAGTGCATTTGGCCAATTTTGGCTTATTTTCCATGAGAGTAGCGCCTCCACCCTTTCCCTTTGGTCATGGGTTCAAGTCTTGGAGCATGCATTTGGAAATCATTTTTCTTGAATTTCTCCTCTAGCGCTCTCGATAATGCTCACTTTGTGAGCTGAGCTTGGTTCCTCATTTCCTTATTTCTTGGCCTTGTGTTGTGCTCAGCTCACAAAGTGAGCTGAGCTTTGTGCCTTGGTCCCTTGGAAGTGAGTGTAGCGCTCTCTTAGTGCTTGGTGCTCTTGGAATGAGTTCCATGGTTTGTTGCACTACACTTTCTCCTTTGATGGCCACACTTTCTATTCCTTGAACCACGCTTCTTAGGTCACGCTTTTCTTCTTTTCTTCTTTTCTTCACCTACAATTAATCAAAACAACCAATTAAAGTATCACCAAATTCACAAGGTTTACAAATCATAAAACTGCAATTAAATTTGGCCTAAACCTCATGATTTAGCATCAATTATATGGTGGTTGTTTGATTCAAAGAAGTTATGCATTTCCATTCCAAATTGCTTTCTTAGGATGCAAGAAAGTGCATAAAACCAAATGAAAATAAGGAAAAAGACTATTAAAAAGGGTATATGATGACTTGTCATCACAACACCAAACTTAAAACTTGCTTGTCCCCAAGCAAGCATCAAACATAAGAGAAGATAGAATGAAATAGATAAGTGTATATGTTCTTATTAGGCAGATAGTTGAACTTGGTCTATGGGGCTTTATGCAGATCAAAAGTAGCTCATTTATTACTTGCTGTCAAAACAAACTATGTTCCTTTAAGAGTTCACTAAGATTGCTGCCATGAATCCTCACTTTTTGTTCATTCCCTTGTTAGTTTTTCCTCTTTCTTTTGCATTACAGAGCTTATTTCTTATTGAAGACTTGGTGTCAAATGTTGCAGTGACCTTTGGCCTTATTTTACTCAACATTTCTTCACCACAGACACATGGCTCACTTTTTCCTCCTAGGATCATTGATGCCCAGCATCTCTTTGGATCACTAAATGTTTTGTAGCTAGGTTGTTCTTTATTGTGGACTTTCAGTTGGCAATCCCAAATCAGTTGATCTAAGTTGCCAAGTTTTAAAATACTCCTTAGAACTTACTTGTCCAAGCAGATCCTAGTACACAAACACCACAGGCATATGTCCTAGGGTCCAAGCTATTGGTGTCTAGCCTTATTGTTTGTTTCTTTGCCACTTTCTTTGGCTTTTTCTTCTTTCTCTTTTCTCTGTTTTGATTTATTTTCAAGGGACTTTCAATAATTGAGAGGTCACAGCAGCAAACTAGCTTAGGCTTTAAGTAACAAGTCATTTTGCAACATTTATTCTATGAGCTATCAATTAAATCAAACACATATACCACCACTAACTTTTATTCTCACTTCTGCAACATTGAACAGTTACTTTTCTAAATCAAACATCTCTCTTTTATTCAAACAGCAAGGGAAAACAAAACAAAGTATTCAAGTTGATGGATGATGACAATTATTATGCAGATAGCCCCCCCTTTCTTTTTTTTTTTTTTTTTTTTTTTTTTTAACTAATTACTAGTGCAAGTAAAAGGAAAAGTAAACATAAATCAAATGGAGGCATATCATGTTTCAGACATGCATCTTCCTTATTTAAACAAAACTAAGAGAAGAGACTTCACCACCTCTATTTGTCAGGCATTTCCATTCTTTTTGATTTGCTGGATTCTCCCTTCTTCTTCTTCCTCTTTTGTCCATAATCTTGAGCTTCCTCACAAGGACATCTTCTGTCCCAAACGGGATCTGCAAGACCTGAGAGCCCAACTTCTTCCAATCTTCGGAATGCACTCTGAGCCTTGAGTCGAGATTTTGCTGCCTGGCAGTCCCTAAGTTCTTGGCATTGATCAAATGATTTGAGTTGGGGATTGAGTTGTGGCATGCAACGGCTTAAGTATTCCACCCTTGCTTGCACATCTTCATTACAATCCGATTGTTGCAGATGTCTAATCTCTCCAAGAGTGTGGTGAATGTTCTTCCATTGATACAAATTTTGAGTATACTCACCATACTTGGCTTGGGTCAGAAACATTTTTTCATATGATTCTTGAAGTCCTGTTGTAAGTTCCCTTTGTCCCTCGAGTATCTTGGCTTGGAATTCTTGTTGTTGAATCATTGACTGTTGCTGCCAGCTTTCCAATTTCTCCTCCATTTTATGCTGCCAAGCTTCATTCTGCTCCCTGTCTTTTAAGTACTGCTCCCGGTGCGCTAGATATTGCTCTTGACTTTTTGAATATTGCTCTTGTGCCATCACATTTTGCTGTGATATTTCCTCAAGAACTCTTTGTAGTTGACTCATATCTATGGCATCGTGGGCTTTTTCTCCTTCTTCCTCTGCTCTTCTTCTTCTTTGGGGCCCTTCTTCTTGATCATCATCCTCAGCCATTCCCTCCATGGTTTTCTTTGTTATTCCTGAGCCTCTTCTTACTATCTCTGTGTCCTCATCTTCAAAGATCACCCCAGCTTTAGTACATAACCTTATAATTGTACTTGGGTGGCCAAGCCTAGTGGATTTGTTTGTGCTCTCGGCTATCTCTTGAATACTATCGGCTATGAGCTGTGCAAGATTGATTTCTCCTCCATGTAGGATACAGAATGTCAAGAGTGCTCGCTTGATTGTGACCGCTGAGGTGTTTCCCGTAGGGAGTATGGATCTCCTTATTATTTCATACCATCCTTTGGCTTCCGGAATGAGATTTATCCTCTTCAGACGGCTTGGGACTCCTTGTGAATCTCTTTCCCAATCTGTGCCTTCCAGGCATATCCCCTGGAGAATCTCATCAGGGTCATTTTCGTCTTGCAATCTGGCCTCATAGCTGGGCTCTTCATAAGTTATGGTTCTCAGCTTCAAAGCCCTTGTAATAGCTGCTGGACTAAAATCCACTTCAGTTCCTCTAACATAGCTTTTGTAAGAGGGGCTCTCTTCACTTCCCTTCACAGCATTTACATAGAACTCCCTGATCATGAGTGCACTAATTTTGGGGATGGGATCACATAGAATGTCCCACCTCCTTTCTTCTTTGATTTGTTTCATGATGGGGTATTCTTCTTCCTTCAGTGCAAAGTATCTTTCATGGATGATGTGCTTCGTTTTCATGAACCTATGATATTTTCCTTCATGAAACTGAGATCTAAATCTCTTTGTATCATAGGTAGGGGGTTCGGTCACCATTGGTCCCTTCCCCTTTCTTCTCTTTGAACTTGAAGAGGCCATGAAGTTGAGTGAATGGAAGAAGCAGAGGTGAGTTTGGGGATTGATTAAGGTACGGTCTAGTTGTGTTAGGGAGTGAGGAAATAAATGTTGTTATTATGAGTGAGATGGTATATATGTATAGGATTGCAAAAGGTGGAGGCAGAGGTGTGTGTTTGTAAAGAGATTGTGTAGGGAGATGTGATGCAAGAGATGTCTCAACTGATTTATAAGCACAGGGAGAAGTGTTGGCCGAATATTACACTTGAAGTTTGGTTCGGTCATGGGTTGTGAAGAGTAGAGATTGAGTTGAACAACCTAGTGACTTTATGAGATGAACGGCTTGCATGTTCTCTTGAGGGTTGACAAGGATTCTACTCCTATTGGTTGCATGGGGTCCGTTCCTCATGGTGGCTAGCATTCAGATTTTTCTTGCTTTCCAAAGTTGGCACATCTCCCTAAGCACATGTGACTCTTTTCTTGACTTGTCATAACCGTCCCATTGCCTTGTCCTTGCTCCAGCCTTCTCTTCTCTTTTTTTTTTTTCTTCGAATTAAACAAAAATGAGATGCTTTAGTATATAATTATAGCACGGTGGAGAAGTGAGTAATTGTATTAGAAAGAAGAAAAATTCTTTTTATGAGAGATCCATTGCGTTCCTGACTTGGTGAACCAAAATTTTTTTTTTTTTTTTTTGTGAACGCCAAACTTGTTCCTTGTTGAGAGATTAATGTTGCACCAAGCATTTGTCACAATTGATACTCTCATCATAAATTCTAATTCAAAAATTCCTAGAAATAGTAACAATGCATGCTTCACCTCTGCATGATTTTTGATTGTCTTTTCTCTTTTCTGAACAAGAGTTGATATTTCTTATAATTGACACGTATGCAGACACCAAACTTAATGTTTGGTCATATACTTCATCTCAGTGACTAAGTATATGATCTCAAAGTGCTTGAAAGGTTAACTTTTGTGTGCTGTCAAGCACACCAAACTTAGAAGTCTGACATACGTTTCAAAACAATGCATGCATCTGTCAAGTATGTTCAAAATCATGCTGAGGTGATCAAGATTTATTGAATTTAAAAGCAAGTAGGAATCTTAAATCATGGGTTGCCTCCCATGAAGCGCTCTTTTAGTGTCACTAGCTTGACATTGAACCCCTTCTTTTATGGTGGTTGATGACTGTAGTGCCTTAGCCTGTCTCCTCTGACTGTGAACTTCTTCTTTGTCCCTTGGTGCTCAATTTCCACATGCTCAAGAGAGAGTACTTGGTTAACAGTGTAGTGATCCTCAGTTCCCAGCTGTTGATATGTTAGTTGCACCTTGTCACCTTTGGAGAGTCCTTCGGTTGGGATCTTTTTATTCTTCCACCCTTTGTGAGCTTTCTTCTTGTTTTTCTTCCTTTTTCTTGTCGACCTTTCTTCCTTAATAGCAGCTTTGGTGGCGGTACCTTCCTTCTTGTTTATCATCCTGGTTCCATTTTGAATTTCTTCTTCTCCCTGCACATGCTCATTCTTCTGTTCCCTAGTGTTGTTGGTTGTTTCCCCTGGGAACCAGTCACTGACTATCTTGTCCCTTTCTTCACTGATTTGTGGTTCTGGAAACACTTTCAGGGTTATGCTGTCCTCATGCATCCTGAGAGTTAGTTCTCCCTGCTCTATATCTATGATGGCTCTAGCAGTGGCCAAAAATGGTCTTCCCAAGATGATTGAACTGTTTTCTTCTCCTTCAGTGTCCAGTATTACAAAGTCCGCAGGAAAAATGAACTTATCAATCTTAACTAAAAGGTTTTCAATCACTCCCTTGGGATATACTACTGACTGATCCACCAATTCTAAGGATATCTGTATTGGTTTCACTTTCTCTATGCCAAGCTTTTTCACTAAGGATGATGGAATTAAATTTATGCTTGCTCCTAAGTCACACATCCCCTTGTTGATAAATAGACTTCCAATTGTGCAAGGTAGGAAGAAACTTCCAGGGTCTTCCAGCTTGGGAGGAAGTCCTTTTCTGATGAGTGCACTGCACTCTTCAGTGAGAAGCACAGTCTCCTTTTCTTGCCAACTCCTCTTCTTATTGATGAGCTCTTTCAAGAACTTTGCATACAGAGGCATTTGTTCCAATGCTTCAGCCAAAGGGATATTGATCTCCAGCTTCTTGAAGACTTCAAGAAATTTTGGGAAGTGTTGGTCCTTAGTCTCTTTGCTGAATCTTTGAGGATATGGCAGTGGAGGTATGGAGTTCATGTCCTGTCTTTGTTCCTTGGTTGGCTCCCCCATTGCTTCCTTCCCTTTTCTTGATTGTTGTGGCCGGTCTTCTTTTTCTTTGAGCTCATCTGAGGCTTGCTTGCTTGCTGTCACTTTTTCATCATTGGCCTTCTCTTCCTTGTTTTGTTTCTCGTCACTTTCCTTTGGTTTCTTGATTGCTTCTTCATTTTTCACCAGGGTCTTGCCATTCCTTAGCTGTATTGCCTTACACTCCTCTTTTGGATTAGGAATAGTGTCACTAGGTAGTGAGCTTGATGGCCTTTCAATGGTGATCTTTTTGGAGAGTTGACCAATTTGCCTTTCCATATTCTTCAGAGAGGCTTCCTGGTTCCTTGTGGTCATCTCTTGGTTCTTCATCAATTTTTCCATTAGGAGCTCCAGGTTGGTAATTCTCTGAGAATCTTGTGAAATGAGTTGAGTGTGGGGTGTTGATGGTTGAGGGTAAGTGTTTTGGTTAGAGGTTTGGTTGTGGGATGGGTACTGGTTAGAGTTGGGGTAGGTATTTTGTGGTTTTCTGTATGTGTTTTGGTTAGAGGCCTGGTTGTTGTAGTTTGTGTTTTTCCAATTGTTTTGGGTGGAGTTTCTTTGCCATGGCTGCTGAGGTTGACTGTGGTTATCTCCCCACCTAAGGTTGGGATGATTCTTCCAAGAGGGGTTGTAGGTATCACCATATACTTCATTTGGTCCAAAATTTTGGTTGTGCATGTACTGGACTTGCTCTTGCTGTTGCTCCTCTTGAGTTTCTTCATTTTGCTCCCAAGTGGTTGATGGTTGGCTTGTGTTGACTGCTGCAACTTGGAGATTATCAATCCTCTTGGTCATTTGCTCAAATTGTTGTTGAATTTGATGCTGCATCATTTTGTTTTGAGCTAAGATTGAATCCACTCCGTCCAACTCCATTACTCCTCTTCTTTGTGATGGTTGGCGTTGTCTTTGATGAGCAAAGAAGTATTGGTTGTTAGCCACCATGTCAATGAGATTTTGGGCTTCCTCTGCAGTTTTCATTAGTTGCAACGAGCCTCCGGCTGAATGATCAAGTGCCTCTTGAGCCTTTAAAGTGAGCCCTTCATAGAAGTTCTGCAGCTTGTCCCACTCAGTGAACATCTCTGGTGGACATTTCCTCAGCAGAGCCTTATATCTCTCCCATGCTTCATACAGATTTTCAGCATCCATTTGTGTGAATGTCTGCACCTCAGTCTTTAACCGGATGATCCTTTGAGGGGGATAAAACTTGGCAAGAAACTTGCTCACCAAGTCATCCCAAGTGTTAATGCTTTCCTTCGGGAATGTTTCTAGCCATTGAGTGGCCTTGTCCCTGAGAGAGAATGGGAATAACAACAGCTTGTATATGTCAGGGTGCACTCCATTGCTTTTAACTGTGTCACAGATCCTCAAGAAAGTGGATAAATGTTGGTTCGGATCCTCCAATGGTCCTCCTCCAAAAGAGCAGTTGTTTTGGACCAATGTGATGAGTTGTGGCTTCAGTTCAAAGTTGTTTGCATTGACATTAGGGGTAAGAATGCTGCTCCCACAATGTTTAGCATTTGCAAATGTATAGGAGGCCAGTACTCTCCTCTGCTGTGGGTTATTGTTAACCCCTCCTTCTTGATTAGATGGATCTCCTTCCATCTCGTGATATTCTTCCTCAGATTCTTCCTCTCCAACAATGCCTTTCCCTCTTTCAGCTCTTCTCAATCTCCTTAGAGTTCTTTGGTCAATTTCAGATAAAACATGAACAACTCTCCCTGTACCTGACATACAAACAACATAACAGGGAACACAACCAGTGATACTTCAATCTATTGCTAGAATGAAGTTTTAGTTAGCTTAAGCAAAAATTCAAACAGTTAGTGTGTTAGTCAAAGAATTAAAGAATAGAAGGGAAAAAGTGCTTGATCTAGATTACCGCCTCACTTAATCATTGTCAACCTATTTCAATCCCCGGCAACGGCGCCAAAAACTTGATGAGTATTTTGGTGAAAAATAAATTAACCACCAAAACACACAAATCTAACCGGCAAGTGTACCGGGTCGCATCAAGTAATAATAACTCACATGAGTGAGGTCGATCCCACAGGGATTGAAGGATTGAGCAATTTTAGTTTAGTGGTTGATTTAGTCAAGCGAATCAAGTATTGGTTGAGTGTTTGTGATTAACAGAAACTAAATTGCTTAGAATGTAAAAGGGAAAGGGAAAATTGCAGTAAACTAAAGAGCAGGAAAATAAAGATACTGAATCTTAAAGAGCATGTAAAATAAGGTGCAGAAACTTAACTTGCAAGAAATGTAAATAACAGAAGCTTAAAGTGCAAGAAATGTAAATTGCTTGAATCATAAAAGGGATTGGGACGTGGACTTGCAGGAATTAAACAAGAAACAAGTAAATGGCATTAAACATAAAAGAGAAAATTGAAGCGCAGTGAAGTAGATCTTAACAGAAAAGTAAAATGACTTGAGAATTTAAAGAACTAGGAAGCAGTGCTTAAGTGCAGCAAATTAAAAGGGGTTGAGATCTCAGGAGTGGAAGAGACTAGATAACAAGTCTAGATCTCAAATCCTTCCTTGATCCAACAAGAGCAATTGCAAAAGAAACAAAGAAAAGTAAATTGCAGAAACAAAGTAGATGAAGAAGCAGTAGACAGAAATTCAAACTCAATTATGCAGAAAGAAAATAAACAAGGGATCTCAAGGTGAGATTGAAACAGAATTTCTTCAATTCTCCACCAAAGATCCAAAGCAAGAAAATTAAAGAGTGTTCAAGCAAGAACCAAGAAGAAGAGAGATCAATTCTCCTCCCAAGTTCTCTGAAATCTAAATTCAAAACTAAAAGCTCAAAATGAAAATGAAAGGAAAATTCAAAAGTAAAATTCAGCTCCCCAATTACATCAAACTAACTCCTATTTATACACTTTCTATTCTTGGATATTGGAATTTGGATGGGCTTTTGATTTGGTGAAGATTTGAATTAAATTGGATTTTTGGTTGAATTTTCAGCCCATGAAGAAATTGCTTCCAGGGGAGTGCTCAGCTCACAAAGTGAGCTGAGCTTTGACACTTAGTGTGGGGAAGCATTGATAGCGTGCTGCTGTCTTGGGGTGCATCAGGGGAGAGCTCAGCTCACTTTGTGAGCTGAGCATTGGTGCCTTAGTGCCAATTTGTTGTGCTGCCCCTTGGACCGTGTCATGCGCTCCACTCCTTCCCTGGCCGTGTCAAGATGTGCCCCCATGCATCAAGAAGTAGCGCTCAGCTCACTTTGTGAGCTGAGCTTTGGTGTATCCAAGGAAGGGTCCCTGGTTCGAAACCCATGGGAAGCATGCGCTACCCCTTTTCTTGGTTGCCTTGCTTCCTTGCTTCCTCAAGGTGTGGGGTTCGAAGCTTGGGGAGTGCATTTGGCCAATTTTGGCTTATTTTCCATGAGAGTAGCGCCTCCACCCTTTCCCTTTGGTCATGGGTTCAAGTCTTGGAGCATGCATTTGGAAATCATTTTTCTTGAATTTCTCCTCTAGCGCTCTCGATAATGCTCACTTTGTGAGCTGAGCTTGGTTCCTCATTTCCTTATTTCTTGGCCTTGTGTTGTGCTCAGCTCACAAAGTGAGCTGAGCTTTGTGCCTTGGTCCCTTGGAAGTGAGTGTAGCGCTCTCTTAGTGCTTGGTGCTCTTGGAATGAGTTCCATGGTTTGTTGCACTACACTTTCTCCTTTGATGGCCACACTTTCTATTCCTTGAACCACGCTTCTTAGGTCACGCTTTTCTTCTTTTCTTCTTTTCTTCACCTACAATTAATCAAAACAACCAATCAAAGTATCACCAAATTCACAAGGTTTACAAATCATAAAACTGCAATTAAATTTGGCCTAAACCTCATGATTTAGCATCAATTATATGGTGGTTGTTTGATTCAAAGAAGTTATGCATTTCCATTCCAAATTGCTTTCTTAGGATGCAAGAAAGTGCATAAAACCAAATGAAAATAAGGAAAAAGACTATTAAAAAGGGTATATGATGACTTGTCATCACCCTACTCTTTTTATTTCTAATTTTCGTAATATCGGAACCAACCTAATTAAATTGTATATATTTTTATTCCTATCTGAAAGTTTTAGATTCTAGCAAGTAAATAATCATTTTTTACTACGAAATTTCAAACACTAATAAATTACTCATGAAAAATGAAACTCACATCATACCTATAAGTGATGGACTATGGTTAACAAAATTAACAAGATCCTAAAAATTTTTTTAAAATTTCTAAACGACCACTTCTATTATAACTTAACTTGAACCAAATTCTCATTATTATTAACTTATGTATTCAATACATATGTTAAAAATTTGAATGAAAATGACCGAAGAACACTACAACAAATTCGGGCTGAGACAACCCTTTAAAAATGTTGCTTATAATAAGGAAAATTATTGCCTTTTATCAAAGGCAATACTTTCCGACAAAATGCAACACTTTTTGGGGTTGACTATACGGCCGTTACCTTTGGTCTAAGGTAACGCTTTTGTGTATCAAAGGAACCCTTTTTATGGTAACCTTCAAAAAACATTGCCTTTTATACAAAAAAAAAGCAACTCCATAAAAGGGTTGCCTTAAAGGACCTAAACACAACGCTTTAGATAAGACTTTATGGCAACACTTTTTACGAGTTGTATTTTCTAATACATAAAGCAACACTTGTCCAGATTTGTTTTAAGTTGCCTCTTGATATACCTAAAGCAACACTTGTTCAAATATTTTTTAAGTTTCTTTTTTCATAGACCTAAAGCACCACTTATCTAAATTTTTTGGTATTGCCTTTTGGTATGCGAAATTGCTATTCAGGTTGTGAATTATTGTTCGAAATTGATTCCCTGGCAATGGCACCAAAAACGGATGTACAGGACCATGGTCTAAACATATCTTCATAACTTCGCATAACTAACCAGCAAGTGCACTAGGTCGTCCAAGTAATACCTTACGTGAGTAAGGGTCGAATCCCACGGAGATTGTCGGTATGAAGCAAGCTATGGTCACCTTGTAAATCTCAGTCAGGCGGATATAAAACAGTAATGGGTTTTCGAAAATAAATAATAGAATAGGGATAGATGTACTTACGTAAATCGTTGGTAGGAATTTCAGATAAGCGAATGGAGATGCTTTTCGTTCCTCTGAACCTCTGCTTTCCTGCTATCTTCATCCAATCAGTCTTGTTCCTTTCCATGGCTGGCTTTATGTGATACATCACCATTGTCAACGGCTACTTTCGGTCATCTCTCGGGAAAATGATCCAATGCCCTGTCACGGCACGGTTAATCGTCTGGAGGCATCACCCTTGTCAATGGCTTCATCTTATCCTCTCAGTGAAAATGATCAACGCACCCTGTCACGGCACGGCTATTCATCTGTCGGTTCTCGATCATGCTGGAATAGGATTTACTATCCTTTTGCGTCTGTCACTACGCCCAGCAATCGCGAGTTTGAAGCTCGTCACAGTCATTCAATCATTGAGTCCTACTCGGAATACCACAGACAAGGTTTAGACCTTCCGGATTCTCTTGAATGTCGCCATCATTCTAGCTTACACCACGAAGATTCTGGTTAAGAGGTCTAAGAGATACTCATTCAGTCTAAGGTAGAACGGAAGTGGTTGTCAGGCACGCGTTCATAGGGAATGATGATGATTGTCACGTTCCTCACATTCAGATTGAAGTACGAATGAATATCTTAGAAGCGAAACAAGATGAATTGAATAGAAAACAGTAGTACTTTGCATTAATCTTTGAGGAACAGCAGAGCTCCACACCTTAATCTATGGAGTATAGAAACTCTACCGTTAAAAATACATAAGTGAAGGTCCAGGCATGGCCGAATGGCCAGCCCCTCTGATCTAAGAACCAGGCGTCCAAAGATGGTCAAAAAGACGTCTAATACAATAGTAAAAGGTTCTATTTATAATAAACTAGCTACTAGGGTTTACATGAGTAAGTAATTGATGCATAAATCCACTTCCGGGGCCCACTTGGTGTGTTCTTGGGCTGAGCTTGAGTGTTTCACGTGTAGAGGTCCTTCTTGGAGTTGAACGCCAGTTTTTGTGCCAGTTTGGGCGTTCAACTCTGGTTTT
This sequence comes from Arachis ipaensis, assembly GCF_059453495.1. Lineage (NCBI taxonomy): Eukaryota > Viridiplantae > Streptophyta > Magnoliopsida > Fabales > Fabaceae > Arachis > Arachis ipaensis. The sequence continues at coordinate 53,863,423 of NC_142436.1, forward strand.
GGATCCTTTTTTGGCGCTGGACGCCAGATTTGGGCAGAAAGCTGGCATTGAATGCCAGTTTACGTCGTCTATTCTTGGCCAAAGTATGGACTATTATATATTGCTGGAAATCCCTGGATGTCTACTTTCCAACGCAATTGGAAGTGTGCCATTTCGAGTTCTGTAGCTCCAGAAAATCCATTTTGAGTGCAGGGAGGTCAGAATCCAACAGCATCAGCAGTCCTTCTTCAACCTCTGAATCTGATTTTTGCTCAAGTCCCTTAATTTCAGTCAGAAAATACCTGAATTCATAGAAAAACACACAAACTCATAGTAAAGTCCAGAAATGTGAATTTAACATAAAAACTAATGAAAACGTCCCTAAAAGTAACTAGATCCTACTAAAAACATACTAAAAACAATGTCAAAAAGCGTATAAATTATCCGCTCATCACAACACCAAACTTAAATTGTTGCTTATCCCCAAGCAACTGAAAATCAAATAGGATAAAAAGAAGAGAATATACTATAAATTCCAAACTATCAATGAAACATAGCTTCAATCAAATGAGCGGGACTTATAGCTTTTTGCCTCTTGAATAGTTTTGGCATCTCACTTTATCCATTGAGGTTCAGAATGATTGGCATCTATAGGAACTCAGAGTTCAGATAGTGTTATTGATTCTCCTAGTTCAGTATGATGATTCTTGAACACAGCTTCTTTATGAGTCTTGGCCGTGGCCCTAAGCACTTTGTTTTCCAGTATTACCACCGGATACATAAATGCCACAGACACATAATTGGGTGAACCTTTTCAGATTGTGACTCAGCTTTGCTAAAGTCCCCAATTAGAGGTGTCCAGGGTTCTTAAGCACACTCTTTTTTTTGGATTTGGACCTTGACTTTAACCGCTCAGTCTCAAGTTTTCACTTGACACCTACACGCCACAAGCACATAGTTAGGGACAGCTTGGTTTAGCCGCTTAGACCAGGATTTTATTCCTTTAGGCCCTCCTATCCACTGATGCTCAAAGCCTTGGGATCCTTTTTATTTGCCCTTGCCTTTTGGTTTTAAGAGCTTTTGGCTTTTTCTGCTTGCTTTTTCTTTTTTTTTCTATTTTTTTTCGCCTATTTTTTTTCTGCAAGCTTTGTTCTTTGCTGCTTTTTCTTGCTTCAAGAATCATTTTTATGATTTTTCAGATTATCAAATAACATGTCTCCTAGTCATCATTCTTTCAAGAGCCAACATATTTAACATTCTTAAACAACAACTTCAAAAGACATATGCACTGTTCAAGCATTCATTCAGAAAACAAGAAGCATTGTCACCACATCAATATAATTAAACTAAGTTCAAGGATAAATTCAAAACTCATGTACTTCTTGTTCTTTTGAATTAAAACATTTTTCATTTAAGAGAGGTGATGGATTCATAGGACATTCATAACTTTAAGACAGAGTTACTAACTACTATTGATCATGTAATGAAGACACAAACATAGATAAGCACATAACATAGAAAACGAAAAACAGAAGAAATAAGAACAAGGAATGAATCCACCTTAGTGATGGTGGCGTTTCCTTCTTGAGGAACCAATGATGTCCTTGAGCTCTTCTATGTATCTTCCTTGTCTTTGTTGCTCCTCCCTCATTGCTTTTTGATCTTCTCTTATTTCATGAAGCATGATGGAGTGCTCTTGATGTTCCACCCTTAGTTGTCCCATATTGGAACTCAATTCTCCTAGGGAGGTGTTGATTTTCTCCCAATAGTTTTGTGGAGGAAAGTGCATTTGAGGCATCTCCGGGATCTCATGTTGATGATCTTCATACGCCTCTTGAGCTCTATGAATGGGCTCTCTTGCTTGCTCCATCTTTTTCTTAGTGATGGGCTTGTCCTCTTTAATGAGGATATCTCCCTCTATGTCAATCCCAGCTGAATTGCATAGGTGGCAAATGAGGTGAGGAAAGGCTAACCTTGCCATAGTGGAGGACTTGTCAGCCACCTTATAGAGTTCTTGAGGTATAATCTCATGAACTTCCACCTCTTCTCCAATCATGATGCTATGGATCATGATGGCCCGGTCTATAGTAACTTCAGACCGGTTGCTAGTGGGAATGATTGAGCATTGAATGAACTCCAACCATCCTCTAGCTACAGGCTTGAGGTCCAATCTTCTTAGTTGAACCGGCTTGCCTTTGGAGTCAATCTTCCATTGAGCTCCTTCTACACATATGTCCATAAGGACTTGGTCCAACCTTTGATCAAAGTTGACTCTCCTTGTGTAGGGGCGTGCGTTCTCTTCCATGTTTGGCAAGTTGAACGCCAACCTCACATTCTCCGGACTAAAATCTAAGTATTTCCTCCGAACCATTGTAACATAGTTCTTTGGATCCGGGTTTTTACTTTGATCATGGTTCTTGGTGATCCATGCATTGGCATAGAACTCTTGAACCATTAGGATGCCGACTTGTTGGATGGGATTTGTTAGAACTTCCCAACCTCTTCTTTGAATTTCATGTCCGATCTCTGGATACTCATTTCTTTTGAGTTTGAAAGGGACCTCAGGGATCACCTTCTTTTTGGCCACAACATCATAGAAGTGGTCTTGATGGGCTTTGGAGATGAACCTTTCCATCTCCCATGACTCAGATGTGGAAGCTTTTGTCTTCCCTTTCCCCTTTCTAGAGGATTCTCCGGTCTTAGGTGCCATCAATGGTAATGGAAAAACAAAAAGCTTATGCTTTTACCACACCAAACTTAGAATTTTGCTCGCCCTCGAGCAATAAAAGAAAGAATAGATGAAGAAGAAGAAGAAATGGAGGAGAGGGAGAGTGGGAAGTGTTTCAGCCAAGAAGGGTATAGAGGGGTGTGTTGTGTGAATTTGATGAAGAGTGGAGGGCTTTATATAGGGAAGGGAGGGGGGGAAAGGTTTCGGCCATATGGGTGGGTTTGGGTGGGAAATTGGTTTTGAATTTTGAAGGTAGGTGGGGTTTATGAGGTAGGTTTATGGGGAAGAGTGGATGGATGTGAATGGTGAAGAGGTGATGGGGAAGAGAGATTGAGGTGATTGGTGAAGGGTTTTTGGGGAAGAGTGTTTGTGTGAAAGAGAGAGGTGAGAAGAAGTGAGAGGAGGTAGGTGGGGATCCTATGGGGTCCACAGATCCTGAGGTGATCCTGTGGGGTCCACAGATCCTGAGATGATCCTGTGGGGTCCACAGATCCTGGGGTGTCAAGGATTTGCATCCCTGCACCAATTAGGCATGCAAAATGCCTTTGCACACAACTCTGGGCGTTCAGCGCCAGGTTGGTGCCCATTTTGGGCATTCAACGCCCATTTACTAGCCATTTCTGGCGTTGAACGCCAGAACCATGCTTGTTCTGGGCGTTCAGCACCAGAATGCTGCCCATTTTGGGCATTCAGCGCCAGAACCATGCTCTGTTCTGGCGTTGAACGCCAGGCAGATGCTCCTCCAGGGTGTGATTTTTCTTCTGCTGTTTTTGATTCCGTTTTCAATTTTTATATTTATTTTGTGACTCCACATGATCATGAACCTAATAAAACATGAAAAACAAAAACAAAATTAGATAAATAAACATTGGGTTGCCTCCCAACAAGAGCTTCTTTAATGTCAATAGCTTGACAGTGGGCTCTCATGGAGCCTCACAGATGTTCAGAGCATTGTTGAAACTCTCCAACACCAAACTTAGAGTTTGGATATGGAAGTTCAACACCAAACTTAGAGTTTGGTTGTGGCCTCCCAACACCAAACTTAGAGTTTGACTGTGGGGGCTTGGGTTGACTCTGCTTTGAGAGAAGCTTTTCATGCTTCCTCTTCATGGTTGCAGAGGGAGATCCTTGAGTTTTAAATACAAGGGAGTCCTCATTCCATTGAAGGACTAGTTCACCTCTGTCAACATCAATCACAGCTCTTGCTGTGGCCAGGAAAGGTCTTCCTAGGATGATGGATTCATCCTCTTCCTTTCCAGTATCCAGGACTATGAAATCAGCAGGGATGTAAAGGCCTTCAACCTTTACTAACACATCCTCTACTTGTCCATAAGCCTGTTTTCTTGAACTGTCTGCCATCTCTAATGAGATTTTAGCAGCTTGCACCCCATAGATTCCCAGTTTCTCTATTACAGAGAGGGGCATGACGTTTATCCCTGAACCAAGGTCACACAGAGCCTTAAAGATCATGGTGCCTATGGTACAAGGTATTATGAACTTTCCAGGATCCTATCTCTTCTGAGGCAATGTCAGTTGATCCAGATCACTTAGTTCATTGATGAACAAGGGAGGTTCAACTTCCCAAGTATCAATGCCAAATAATTTGGCATTTAGCTTCATGATTGTACCAAGAAACTTGGCAGTCTGATCTTCAGTAACATCCTCATTCTCTTCAGAAGAGGAATACTCATCAGAGCTCATGAAGGGCATAAGGAGGTTCAATGGAATCTCTATAGTCTCTAGATGAGCCTCAGATTCCTTTGGTTCCTCAGAGGGAAGCTCCTTATTGATCACTGGACGTCCCAGGAGGTCTTCCTCCTTGGGATTCACGTCCTCTCCTTCCCTTACAGGTTCGGCCATGGTGCTTATGTCAATGGCCTTGCACTCTCCTTTTGGATTATCTTCTGTATTGCTTGGGAGAGTACTAGGAGGGATTTCAGTGATTCTTTTACTCAGCTGGCCCACTTGTGCTTCCAAATTTCTAATGGAAGACCTTGTTTCATTCATGAAACTCACAGTGGCCTTAGACAGATCAGAGACTAAGTTTGCTAAATTAGAAGTATTTTGTTCAGAGTTCTCTGTCTGTTGCTGAGTGGATGATGGAAAAGGTTTATTATTGTTAAACCTATTTCTTCCACCATTATTAAAGCCTTGTTGAGGATTTTGATCCTTCCATGAGAAATTTGGGTGATTTCTCCATGATGAGTTATAGGTGTTTCCATAAGGTTCACCTAAATAATTCACCTCTGCTATTGTAGGGTTTTCAGGATCATAAGCTTCTTCTGCATAAGAAGTCTCTTGAGTACTGTTGGATGCAGCTTGCATTCCATTCAGACTCTGAGAAATCATATTGACTTGCTGAGTCAATATTTTGTTCTGAGCCAATATAGCATTCAGAGTGTCAATCTCAAGAACTCCCTTCTTCATAGGCGTCCATTATTCACAGGATTCCTTTCAGAAGTGTACATGAATTGGTTATTTGCAACCATCTCAATGAGTTCTTGAGCTTCTGCAGGCGTTTTCTTTAGGTGAATGGATCCACCTGCAGAAGTATCCAATGACATCTTTGATAACTCAGATAAACCATCATAGAATATATCCAGGATGGTCCATTCTGAAAGCATGTCAGAAGGACACTTTTTGGTCAGTCCTTTGTATCTCTCCCAAGCTTCATAGAGGGATTCACCTTCTTTCTGTCTGAAGGTTTGAACATCCACTCTGAGCTTGCTCAGCTTTTGAGGAGGAAAGAACTTGGCTAAGAAAGCCTTGACCAGCTTATCCCAAGAGTTCAGGCTATCCTTGGGTTGAGAATCCAACCACACTCTAGCTCTGTCTCTTACAGCAAAAGGGAAAAGCATGAGCCTGTAGACTTCAGGATCTACTCCATTAGTCTTAACAGTATCACATATCTGCAAGAATTCAGTTAAGAACTGAAAAGGATCTTCAGATGGAAGTCCATGAAACTTGCAGTTCTGCTGCATCAGAGAAACTAATTGAGGTTTCAGCTCAAAGTTGTTTGCTCCAATGGCAGGAATGGAGATGCTTCTTCCATGTAAATTGGAATTAGGTGCAGTAAAGTCACCAAGCATCCTCCTTGCATTATTATTATTTTCGGCTGCCATCTCCTCTTCCTGTTCGAAAATTTCTGAAAGGTTATCTCTGGATTGTTGTAATTTAGCTTCTCTTAATTTTCTCTTCAGAGTCCTTTCAGGTTCTGGATCTGCTTCAACAAGAATGTTCTTGTCCTTGCTCTTGCTCATATGACAAAGAAGAGGGCACAGAAAAATAATAATAATAGAGATCCTTTATACCACAGTATAGGGATCCTTGTGTTAGTGGGAGAAAAGAGGGAGACAAAGAATGTAATGTAATGGAAGAAACACAACTGTAAGGAGGGTATAGATGTGAGATGAGATATTAGTAGATGAATAAATAAATAGAATAAGATGGGAGAGGGAGAATTTTCGAAAATAATTTTTGAAAAAGAGTTAGTGATTTTTGAAAATAGTTTTTGAAAAGGATTAGTAGTTTTTTCGAAAATTCAAAATAAAAATAAAATAATTAGTTAATTAAAAATTTTTTTTGAAAAAGGGGGAAGATATTTTCGAAAATAGAGAGAGTTAGTTAGGTAGTTTTGAAAAAGATAAGAAACAAACAAAAAGTTAGTTAGTTAGTTGAAACAAATTTTGAAAAGGTAAGAAGTTAGGAAGTTAGAAAAGATATTTTGAAATCATATTTTGAAAAAGATAAGATAAGAAGATATTTTTGAAAAGATATGATAGAAATTAGTTTTTGAAAAAGATTTGATTTTTAAAATCACAATTAATGACTTGATTCACAAGAAATCACAAGATATGATTCTAGAACTTAAAGTTTGAATCTTTCTTAACAAGCAAGTAACAAACTTGAAATTTTTGAATCAAAACATTAATTGTTTTTGTTATTTTTGAAAATTTGATTTAAAATTAAGAAAAAGGTTTTTGAAAAATATTTTTGAAATTTTCGAAAATAACTAAGAAGTTTGAAAAAGATTTGATTTTTGAAAAAGATTTTTGAAAAAGATAAGATTTTTAAATTGAAAATTTGATTTGACTCATAAAAACACTAGATTTTAAAAATTTTTGAAAAAGTCAATCCAAATTTTCGAATTTATGAGAGAAAAAGGGGAAGATATTTTTTTGATTTTTGAATTTTTATGATGAGAGTGAAAAACATGAAAATTATGCAATGCATGAGATTTTTAGATTAAAACAATGAATGCATGCAAGAATGCTATGAATGTCAAGATGAACACCAAGAACACTATGAAGATCATGATGAACATCAAGAACATATTTTTGAAAAATTTTTAATGCAAAGAAAACATGCAAGACACCAAACTTAGAATTCTTTAATGCTTAGACACTAAGAATTCAAGAATGCATATGAAAAATAATATACAACACAAGACAAAAAATCATCAAGATCAAACAAGAAGACTCACCAAGAACAACTTGAAGATCATGAAGAACACTATGAATGCATGAAATTTTCGAAAAATGCAAGATGCATATGCAAGTGACACCAAACAAGAACAAAAAATATTTTTGATTTTTTATGATTTTATGATTTTTTTTTTTGGTTTTTTTGAAAATTATTTAGTAAAAGAAAAATAAGGATTCTAAAATTTTTAATATGAATTCCAGGAATCTTGCATTCTTAGTCTAAAGCTTCAGTCCAGGAATTAGACATGGCTCACTAGCCAGCCAAGCTTTCAATGAAAGCTCCGGTCCAAAACACTAGACATGGCCAATGGCCAGCCAAGCTTTAGCATGTAAATCAGGAACAGCAGCAGGTGGATTAACAACAACTAGCTTGCTCTTGATAACAAATTGCTGCCTCAGTCCAAATAAATTTAGACATGGCTTTACAGCCAGCCAGGCTTCGCATGCTTCGTGAAACACTAGAATTCATTCTTAAAAATTCTGAAGAAAAATATATTTTTGAAAACAAATTTTTTTTTTCAAAAACAGGTGAGAAAATTTTGAAATATTTTTGAAAAATTTTTGAAAAGAAAACAAAAAGAAGATTACCTAATCTGAGCAACAAGATGAACCGTCAGTTGTCCAAACTCGAACAATCCCCGGCAACGGCGCCAAAAACTTGGTATGCGAAATTGCTACTCGGGTTGTGAATTGTTGTTCGAAATTGATTCCCTGGCAATGGCACCAAAAACGGATGTACAGGACCATGGTCTAAACATATCTTCACAACTTCGCATAACTAACCAGCAAGTGCACTGGGTCGTCCAAGTAATACCTTACGTGAGTAAGGGTCGAATCCCACGGAGATTGTCGGTATGAAGCAAGCTATGGTCACCTTGTAAATTTCAGTCAGGCGGATATAAAACAGTAATGGATTTTCGAAAATAAATAATAGAATAGGGATAGAGGTACTTATGTAAATCGTTGGTAGGAATTTCAGATAAGCGAATGGAGATGCTTTTCGTTCCTCTGAACCTCTGCTTTCCTGCTATCTTCATCCAATCAGTCTTGCTCCTTTCCATGGCTGGCTTTATGTGATACATCACCATTGTCAACTTCGGTCATCTCTCGGGAAAATGATCCAATGCCCTGTCACGGCACGGCTAATCGTCTGGAGGCATCACCCTTGTCAATGGCTTTATCTTATCCTCTCAGTGAAAATGATCAATGCACCCTGTCACGGCACGGCTATTCATCTGTCGGTTCTCGATCATGCTGGAATAAGATTTACTATCATTTTGCGCCTGTCACTACGCCCGGCAATCGCGAGTTTGAAGCTCGTCACAGTCATTCAATCATTGAATCCTACTCGGAATACCACAGACAAGGTTTAGACCTTCCGGATTCTCTTGAATGCCGCCATCATTCTAGCTTACACCACGAAGATTCTGGTTAAGAGGTCTAAGAGATACTCATTCAGTCTAAGGTAGAACGAAAGTGGTTGTCAGGCACGCGTTCATAGGAAATGATGATGATTGTCACGTTCATCACATTCAGATTGAAGTACGAATGAATATCTTAGAAGCGAAACAAGATGAATTGAATAGAAAACAGTAGTACTTTGCATTAATCTTTGAGGAACAGCAGAGCTCCACACCTTAATCTATGGAGTGTAGAAATTCTACCGTTAAAAATACATAAGTGAAGGTCCAGGCATGGCCGAATGGCCAGCCCCTCTGATCTAAGAACCAGGCGTCCAAAGATGGTCAAAAAGACGTCTAATACAATAGTAAAAGGTCCTATTTATAATAAACTAGCTACTAAGGTTTACATGAGTAAGTAATTGATGCATAAATCCACTTCCGGGGCCCACTTGGTGTGTGCTTGGGTTGAGCTTGAGTGTTGCACGTGTAGAGGTCCTTCTTGGAGTTGAACGCCAGTTTTTGTGCCAGTTTGGGCGTTCAACTCTGGTTTTGGATCCTTTTCTGGCGCTGGACGCCAAATTTGGGCAGAAAGCTGGCGTTGAACGCCAGTTTACGTCGTCTATTCTTGGCCAAAGTATGAACTATTATATATTGCTGGAAAGCCCTGGATGTCTACTTTCCAATGCAATTAGAAGCGCGCCATTTCGAGTTCTGTAGCTCCAGAAAATCCATTTTGAGTGCAGGGAGGTCAGAATCCAATAGCATCAGCAGTCATTCTTCAACCTCTGAATCTGATTTTTGCTTAAGTCCCTTAATTTCAATCAGAAAATACCTGAATTCACAGAAAAATACACAAACTCGTAGTAAAGTCCAGAAATGTGAATTTAACATAAAAACTAATGAAAACGTCCCTAAAAATAACTAGATCCTACTAAAAACATACTAAAAACAATGTCAAAAAGCGTATAAATTATCTGCTCATCACCTTTTCAGATATGTAAAGCAACATTTATCTAAATTTATTTGAAATTGTCTTTTTAAAAAGATATACAGCATACTTTAATAAAATTTAATTATTTAAACTAAATTTAATAAATAGAAAGAAAAGATAAGCTAATAAACTAATATATTGCATATATATTAAATTAAAAAGTTGTTTCAAATCCAACTAAATAAATTTTAAATTCATATACTTACAGTTGCCAATTCAAATCAAAATACACATAATAACTAAACCAAAAAAAAACAAATAAATGCCTAATTTCATCAGCTTCCGTTCTCTTCGTCAGTTCTTCCATAATGCCGATGTATGTCAGGGTTGATCTCCATAGTCTTCTTACTATCCATAATGCCTATGTATGTCAAGGTTGATCTCCATAGTCTTCTTACTAGATATGTAGCCAGTCATACCGTTATCTCTCAAGGCCTGAGCCTTCATAATCCTCTCCACATATTTGTAGTCTAACTATACTCACCAGTGACCAAACAACAAGTAACCTATTAAGCTAAACATCTTCGTATCATATAAAATACCAATCAAAGAATAAAACCATATTCAATTCTAAAGAAAACAATGACATAGTGTAAATGTAACACAATATAAGGACCAAATGAACATCACGACTTTCATCATTCTCAATCTGAATAAGGTAATAACATTCATCAACAACCAAATTATCATAAAACATAAAGGCAATAAAAGGATAAATAAAAAATTAAAATATACCAGAGAAAGGTTAGAAGTAGCATCTTCCAATATAAGTTATTTTTTTCCATTGTAATATGGTAATCCTCATCATGTGCAACTGTATTTATCTGCAAGTAAATAAATTTTTTTAAGGGCTTCAATATATTATAATTTGAGATTTTGCAATACTTTTTTAAATTAAAAAATAGAAAAAATGAGACTTAATCATCCATTTATCATTCAAATTATAAAATAGATTTTCTAAATCTAAACAATTTAATAGTAAATAACTAGCAACAAACCTATGGCTAGTTGAAATCAATGAACATGCCAATTAATCACCATGCCATGACTAATAAACTCCTCTAAAAAATTAGCTTACATTCAAAACACAATTACATAAGTCCTATATAAAACTTGCACATACCTCGAATTCTAAAAGAATAACACCCCTGACAATAACATCATGAGTTGGAAGAGGGAATTGAGACAACTTTGGTACCATGTAGAAAGAACAATAATAATTTAACTCAAATTTGAACTTCAACACTGAAATATAAGAATGAAAATAATATTTTCTTTTCATGTAAATAACCATGATAACTGTATTTTGAAAGATACTACAACAAAAATATTAGAATACCTCAAAAGGTTTAACACCCCATAAAAACACTCGCAGTCAAAATTGAGGCAAGCCATAAGCTCTAGCAGCAAGAATTCCCAAGCTCCGCCACATATTACATCAGCATCTCCCATCAAGACAACAATAATGATCTATATGACATCAAATAGCACTCAAAAGAAAACTAAAGAAAAAAAAAAGAAGACACCTTAAAACTAAAATTTTAATAGTGTCACAAACTCAAAAGAAAAGCCACTACCTAAAAAATGAAGATGCTTATTACCATATATTGATAAATGATAATTCAACCATATGAATATATGATCTATGAGGTGCCTAATACTATTCTCACATACATCATCATATAATTACTAGTCATATTATTTAACTTAGGTACCTAAATTCTAGCATCAATTTCTCTGAATGTTATGACTTTACCTATAGTATTTCCATACCAGACCAGCTTTTGAACTGGATCACCATGTTGGTTGATGCCAAGGCATCTTAGGCTAGTTTCACTAGCATTTTTCTGTTATTTTTAGTTGTTTTATGCATTTTCTTGAGCCTTAAGTAATCATTTGGGCCAAATAGTCATGCTTGTCTTAAATCATTCAAACATGAAGATTTTGATGCAAATTCCATGAGTTTTTAGTTATATTCCTTGAATGCTATGAATGAAAGATTTCTCATGAAATTTTGCAAGACTTTGATGCAGTTGTTTGGATGATTTCAGGGAAGAAGAGGCTAGGCAAGGAAGCAACAAAATCAATAAAGGAAGCTTGAATATCACATGTGGAGTTTAAGTTCCAGTTTAAGCTTAAACTGGAGCTTAAACGCCAAAACCATGAGAGTTAAGGAAATGCTGAAAGTGGCGTTTAACCTCCAGTTTAACCTTAAACTGGAAGTTAAACGCCAGAATTAGAAATGCACCAGGGAGCATTTCCACGTTTAAGCTCCAGTTTAACCTTAAACTGGAGCTTAAACGTGTTCGACTATTTTTTCTCCTCCAGGGTTGTTTTCTCATTTCCACGTTTAAGCTTCAGTTTAACCTTAAACTGAAGCTTAAACGTGCTCGAGCTTGTGCCTCCAGGGAGTGCCAGCGTTTAAGCTCCAGTTTAAGCTTAAACTGGAGCTTAAACGTGTTATGGAATAGCTTGACCATGCCTTCTTCAAACATAAATAACTTGAGCTACAAAACTCCAAATGAGATGATTCAAAATGCATTGGAAAGAAGACATCTAGAGCTTTCCAAGCATATATGGCATGCATGGTGGATACTAAAAATTGAGGAAGAAAACAGCCCCGTAATGTGCATAGAAGAGCATAGTACCAACATGCAATCAGGCCAGCTGACCTCTTCACCTTCCATGGAGTATAACTCGAGTTGTAGAACTCCAAATGATGCGCTTCCAGTTGCATTGGAAAGTAGACATCCAGAGCTTTCCAACGATGTATAGAAATATGGGGTGGACAATGCAACTGAGCTCCCAAAATTGGCATTTTCGAGCACGTTTAAGTGACTTAAACGTTGGCTTAAACGCTGTCAAACCAACCAGCAACCTTGTCACCTTCAATCAAGCATAACTTGAGCTATAGAGATCCAATTGAGGTGCTTCCAGTTGCGTTAGAAAGCTGACATCCATAGCTTTCCAACGAGGTATAATAGTCTATATTTGGCATCAAATTGGCAAGGTTGACAAGAGAACAAAGTGACGACTCAAGAAAGGGGGATTGAAGGGGAATCCAGCCCCTGAGGGGGGAGTTTTTACACATCGGGAGAGAACTTTGGATCATTTTTCTTTTAGTTTTGTAATTGAATTCAGAGCTATGACTCACTAAACCCCTTTCATTGGGTTAGGGAGCTCTATTGTAATTCAATGAATCAATAATAGTTTTATCTTCTTCTTCAATCTTTTCTCTTGAATTTTGTTAGAAAGCTTCTCGATCTAATTCCATTGGGTAGTTGTCTTGGGAAAGAAACTACCCATAATTGGAATCCTTCGGAACCTTGGGAAAGGAATGGAGGATTCATGCTAGAGAAGCTTTCTCACAGTGAATTGGATTGGGGTTTGGATGGATATTGTGACATGTAATCCTACCAAATTGTGGTTCATGAAACTGTGTGGTATAATCAGTGATCGAGCATCATCTCTTCTTATGAATATTTAAACCAAGGGATTGGGAATTTGTTCGTTTTTAGAGAGAATTGGTGAGCCAAGGGATTGGGATCCAATCATATAAGATTGCCAAAAAAAATTCAATGAATGCATTGGTTGAGGAAGGAATAAAAATGTTTTGATTCGGAGATCTCAATATCTCCTAACACCCAATGAATTCCCCATTTCTGATTTACCACTTTCTCTTTACATTCTGCAATTAAATTCATGCAATCACCCCCATCCCTTTTAATTTCAGCAATTTAGCTTCTCGCTCTTTAATTCATGCAATTTTACATTCCGCAATTCTCATCTAAATCTTGATTCCGCTCAACTAGAACATACTTCTAATCCGAATTGCTCACTCAACCAATCCTTGTGGGATTCGACCTCACTCTATTGTGAGTTTTTACTTGACGATAACCGGTGCACTTGCCGGAAGGAATTTTGCCGATCGTGCAATTTCCTAAATCGTAGCATAACAAGTTTATGCGCATCAAGTTTATGGCGCCGTTGCCGGGGATTGGTTTTCGATTGACAATTCTCAAATTGGAAGTTAACTAGATTGAGCAATTTTTCTTTTCTTTTGTTAATAGTTTTTGTTTCAGTTTATTACTGCTAATTTCTGCAAATTTTAATTTGTTTTCTTTGCTTATTCACTTGTTAGCATACTAACCACTAGCTGTTTGTGATATTGCCTCACTATGGAATTTCCACTATCTTTGGATGAGTATTGTTTGAGACTGAGCACATTGCAAAAAAGAAAGGAGTATCCATCATCTTTTGGTCAATCAAAATTCATGAGAAACTCTCCACCACCACAGAATGATTCATGTTATTATGCTCATGGTGGGTGGGAGTATCAGGAACAGGAAACGGGGTACTTCCCAGAGCCACAAAATGGTCCATGTTTTGGTGAATTTGATCACTACTCAAGTTGTGGCTGGGAAGATCAAAACCAAAGAGATTTCACTTATTCACACCCCATTCATCAAGAGCCATCACCTCTGAATTATCCAACCTCACCTCCTAGTTTTACATATCCAAATTCTTCATCACTTGAGCATTTCTCAGCACAAAATTCCTTCTCAAATTCATACAATTCATTTCACTATCCACAAGACTCATTCCACTACACACAAGAGTCATACCACTACCAACACTCCAACCAAAGACTCTATCAGCTCACACAAAACACATACTCCCAGCCACCATATCACAGCCAAGATAATCAACCTCATCAACCCAATCCGAACCAATCACTTCATGATCAGTTAACCAGGATAGAAGGAATGCTTGCAACTATGGGCAGAGATGTGGCCGATTTGAAAAGCTTTAAGGAAGAAGTGATATCCAACTTACAAAATCAAGGTGCTGCCATTCAAAAGCTAGAAGCACAAATTGGATATCTATCAAAGCAAATCCCTACCCACAATTCTTCTAGTGATACCATGGCAAACCCAAGGGAGGAATCAGAAGAACAAGAAAGGGAGAAAGTCAATCAAGGGAGATCACACTCCAATGAAACAGAGAGTTGCAAAGAGGAAGGGTTCATTGAACCACAAATTCAGGAAGCTTTTGATGAACAGGATACTCCAACTGTCCAACAACAACCAAGTTCTGAGATCAAGGATGTGAAGGCAGTAGAAACAAGCACCAAAATGAGGATTGTGACCGAGAAACAAAGGACCATATCCATGAAGAAGAGAAGGTCGAAGAACAATCCAACTCCTGAGCCAACAAGCAAGTTCACTCAAGCCAATCACAAGGGAAAGCTTGCTGGAAAGAGGCATTCACAACAAGGGGCACTAACTAGCTCCTTTATCCACTTGAAGTCATTCCTCTTAACAAACTGGAGGAAGAGGAAGAAAGTCAGGAACAGCATGTCAAGCTAATGACAGTAAACGAGCGTTTGTTGGGAGGCAACCCAACCAAAGGTAGTTTTTCTTTTCTAGTTATTTTAATAAAAAAGTTAAGTAGATTTATCTGTATTGCAAGGTGCTAAGTTTGGTGTTGCACACCAAAACAATTCAAGGGTGAATGTGAGATTCTAAGTTTGGTGTTCCACCAAAAACTTCATTAAAAGCACATTTCTACCTCAACATGACTAGTCACTAGCTCCAACCAATCAGGGAAACTACTTAAACAATAGTTTAATTTCTAGTTCATAGTTTCTTTTTCTAGTTCATAGTTATTTTCTTAATAAAAGCACATGAGGTTTTCTGCATATGATCCAAATTGCTGCATATGGCAAGGAACTAAGTTTGGTGTTCACACACCAATCTAAGTTCAGAGGCCTACAAACATACATGCATGCTAACCAATTCTCAAAGTGCTTGGGGAACAAGCAACTTCTAATAGCTTTGTAGGAAGACAATCAATCTCATGGAAGGAATATACATCATCATCAAAGAGAACACCAAGGCTAGGAAGGATGATGAACAACAAAGAAGATGCTAAAAGGTTGTATTGTCACTTAATTGCTTGTACTTTGAATTGCTGATATTGGAAGTTTGCATGCACCCCTGCTTTAAGTTTGAGTCATTGCAGTTTTTGTTTGTCTGTTTGTTTAATTTCCAAATAAGTGATAGTCTAAGTGTCTGGATAAACTTCACTTGCTTAAATGTATGCTTGCCATGCTTGTTCTGTTTCCAAAAATAAAAGAAAAGTTTGAACAAAAGTAACTTGGCTCAATTAGTGACAAATCAAGTAGAATTAAAGTGGTGGTATGCATGCTTGATTGTTTAGTCAGATCACTAGAAATAGAGTGTAGAATTATCAATTTTTGTGTAGAAATTGAAAACTTTCTATGGATCTTGATGAATAAATGTCTTTGGCCATGAAAAAGAAAGAAAAAGAAGAAGAAAAAGCCACTGAAAAAGGGCAACCAAAAAGCAAAAAAATTGAGAAAATAAGCTAGGCACCAATGGTTTGAACTTCTGAGACAAATGCCTGTGGTGTTTATGTATTAAGGATATGCTTGGATGAATAGGTTCTGAGGAGTGTTTCAACACTTGGTAACTTGGGTTAACTAACCCGGGATTATCAACCAAAAGTCCATTATCAAGAGCAACCTAAATACAAAACATTTAGTCACACAAAGAGGTGCTGGGCACCAATGTCTCAAGAAGAAATGTGAACTAAAATGCCTGTAGTGGATATGTGTAGTGCACTGATAAGAAAAAGAAAATGCCAAAGGCTTGTGCAACACATGACACTAAGCAAACAAGGAGCAAAGGAGCTCTAAGAAAAAGAAAAGAAAAACAAAGAAGAGAAAAGTGCCAAGGACATAAGAATAACAAGAGGCCATAGCAGTGTTTGATGGATGCAATGAAAAAGTGATAATCTTACTTGATAAAAATGAAAAAGTGATGCTGCAACTTTCTGCATAAAACCCTTCTGATGAACTTCAAGTGCTTACTAATATAGCCAATGTAATTGCTTTCTGTTTCATACTTTCTTCTCAAGTAACTCAGGACTTGCTTAGGGACAAGCAAGTATTAAGTTTGGTGTTGTGATGCCAAGGCATCTTAGGCTAGTTTCACTAGCATTTTTCTGTTATTTTTAGTTGTTTTATGCATTTTCTTGAGCCTTAAGTAATCATTTGGGCCAAATAGTCATGCTTGTCTTAAATCATTCAAACATGAAGATTTTGATGCAAATTCCATGAGTTTTTAGTTATATTCCTTGAATGCTATGAATGAAAGATTTCTCATGAAATTTTGCAAGACTTTGATGCAGTTGTTTGGATGATTTCAGGGAAGAAGAGGCTAGGCAAGGAAGCAACAAAATCAATAAAGGAAGCTTGAATATCACATGTGGAGTTTAAGTTCCAGTTTAAGCTTAAACTGGAGCTTAAACGCCAAAACCATGAGAGCTAAGGAAATGCTGAAAGTGGCGTTTAACCTCCAGTTTAACCTTAAACTGGAAGTTAAACGCCAGAATTAGAAATGCACCAGGGAGCATTTCCACGTTTAAGCTCCAGTTTAACCTTAAACTGGAGCTTAAACGTGTTCGACTATTTTTTCTCCTCCAGAGTTGTTTTCTCATTTCCACGTTTAAGCTTCAGTTTAACCTTAAACTGAAGCTTAAACGTGCTCGAGCTTGTGCCTCCAGGGAGTGCCAGCGTTTAAGCTCCAGTTTAAGCTTAAACTGGAGCTTAAACGTGTTATATGGAACAGCTTGACCATGCCTTCTTCAAACATAAATAACTTGAGCTACAAAACTCCAAATGAGATGATTCAAAATGCATTGAAAAGAAGACATCTAGAGCTTTCCAAGCATATATGGCATGCATGGTGGATACTAAAAATTGAGGGAGAAAACAGCCCCGTAATGTGCATAGAAGAGCATAGTACCAACATGCAATCAGGCCAGCTGACCTCTTCACCTTCCATGGAGTATAACTCGAGTTGTAGAACTCCAAATGATGCGCTTCCAGTTGCATGGGAAAGTAGACATCCAGAGCTTTCCAACGATGTATAGAAGTATGGGGTGGACAATGCAACTGAGCTCCCAAAATTGGCATTTTCGAGCACGTTTAAGTGACTTAAACGTTGGCTTAAACGCTGTCAAACCAACCAGCAACCTTGTCACCTTCAATCAAGCATAACTTGAGCTATAGAGATCCAATTGAGGTGCTTCCAGTTGCGTTAGAAAGCTGACATCCATAGCTTTCCAACGAGGTATAATAGTCTATATTTGGCATCAAATTGGCAAGGTTGACAAGAGAACAAAGTGACGACTCAAGAAAGGGGGATTGAAGGGGAATCCAGCCCCTGAGGGGGGAGTTTTTACACATCGGGAGAGAACTTTGGATCATTTTTCTTTTAGTTTTGTAATTGAATTCAGAGCTATGACTCACTAAACCCCTTTCATTGGGTTAGGGAGCTCTATTGTAATTCAATGAATCAATAATAGTTTTATCTTCTTCTTCAATCTTTTCTCTTGAATTTTGTTAGAAAGCTTCTCAATCTAATTCCATTGGGTAGTTGTCTTGGAAAAGAAACTACCCATAATTGGAATCCTTCGGAACCTTGGGAAAGGAATGGAGGATTCATGCTAGAGAAGCTTTCTCACAGTGAATTGGATTGGGGTTTGGATGGATATTGTGACATGTAATCCTACCAAATTGTGGTTCATGAAACTGTGTGGTATAATCAGTGATCGAGCATCATCTCTTCTTATGAACATTTAAACCAAGGGATTGGGAATTTGTTCGTTTTTAGAGAGAATTGGTGAGCCAAGGGATTGGGATCCAATCATATAAGATTGCCAAGCAAAATTCAATGAATGCATTGGTTGAGGAAGGAATAAAAATGTTTTGATTCGGAGATCTCAATATCTCCTAACACCCAATGAATTCCCCATTTCTGATTTACCACTTTCTCTTTACATTCTGCAATTAAATTCATGCAATCACCCCCATCCCTTTTAATTTCAGCAATTTAGCTTCTCGCTCTTTAATTCATGCAATTTTACATTCCGCAATTCTCATCTAAATCTTGATTCCGCTCAACTAGAACATACTTCTAATCCGAATTGCTCACTCAACCAATCCTTGTGGGATTCGACCTCACTCTATTGTGAGTTTTTACTTGACGATAACTGGTGCACTTGCCGGAAGGAATTTTGCCGATCGTGCAATTTCCTAAATCGTAGCATAACAAGTTTATGCGCATCAAGTTTATGGCGCCGTTGCCGGGGATTGGTTTTCGATTGACAATTCTCAAATTGGAAGTTAACTAGATTGAGCAATTTTTCTTTTCTTTTGTTAATAGTTTTTGTTTCAGTTTATTACTGCTAATTTCTGCAAATTTTAATTTGTTTTCTTTGCTTATTCACTTGTTAGCATACTAACCACTAGTTGTTTGTGATATTGCCTCACTATGGAATTTCCACTATCTTTGGATGAGTATTGTTTGAGACTGAGCACATTGCAAAAAAGAAAGGAGTATCCATCATCTTTTGGTCAATCAAAATTCATGAGAAACTCTCCACCACCACAGAATGATTCATGTTATTATGCTCATGGTGGGTGGGAGTATCAGGAACAGGAAACGGGGTACTTCCCAGAGCCACAAAATGGTCCATGTTTTGGTGAATTTGATCACTACTCAAGTTGTGGCTGGGAAGATCAAAACCAAAGAGATTTCACTTATTCACACCCCATTCATCAAGAGACATCACCTCTGAATTATCCAACCTCACCTCCTAGTTTTACATATCCAAATTCTTCATCACTTGAGCATTTCTCAGCACAAAATTCCTTCTCAAATTCATACAATTCATTTCACTATCCACAAGACTCATTCCACTACACACAAGAGTCATACCACTACCAACACTCCAACCAAAGACTCTATCAGCCCACACAAAACACATACTCCCAGCCACCATATCACAGCCAAGATAATCAACCTCATCAACCCAATCCGAACCAATCACTTCATGATCAGTTAACCAGGATAGAAGGAATGCTTGCAACTATGGGCAGAGATGTGGCCGATTTGAAAAGCTTTAAGGAAGAAGTGATATCCAACTTACAAAATCAAGGTGCTGCCATTCAAAAGCTAGAAGCACAAATTGGATATCTATCAAAGCAAATCCCTACCCACAATTCTTCTAGTGATACCATGGCAAACCCAAGGGAGGAATCAGAAGAACAAGAAAGGGAGAAAGTCAATCAAGGGAGATCACACTCCAATGAAACAGAGAGTTGCAAAGAGGAAGGGTTCATTGAACCACAAATTCAGGAAGCTTTTGATGAACAGGATACTCCAACTGTCCAACAACAACCAAGTTCTGAGATCAAGGATGTGAAGGCAGTAGAAACAAGCACCAAAATGAGGATTGTGACCGAGAAACAAAGGACCATATCCATGAAGAAGAGAAGGTCGAAGAACAATCCAACTCCTGAGCCAACAAGCAAGTTCACTCAAGCCAATCACAAGGGAAAGCTTGCTGGAAAGAGGCATTCACAACAAGGGGCACTAACTAGCTCCTTTATCCACTTGAAGTCATTCCTCTTAACAAACTGGAGGAAGAGGAAGAAAGTCAGGAACAACATGTCAAGCTAATGACAGTAAACGAGCGTTTGTTGGGAGGCAATCCAACCAAAGGTAGTTTTTCTTTTTTAGTTATTTCAATAAAAGAGTTAAGTAGATTTATCTGTATTGCAAGGAGCTAAGTTTGGTGTTGCACACCAAAATAATTCAAGGGTGAATGTGAGATTCTAAGTTTGGTGTTCCACCAAAAACTTCATTAAAAGCACATTTCTACCTCAGCATGACTAGTCACTAGCTCCAACCAATCAGGGAAACTACTTAAACAATAGTTTAATTTCTAGTTCATAGTTTCTTTTTCTAGTTCATAGTTATTTTCTTAATAAAAGCACATGAGGTTTTCTGCATATGATCCAAATTGCTGCATATGGCAAGGAACTAAGTTTGGTGTTCACACACCAATCTAAGTTCAGAGGCCTACAAACATACATGCATGCTAACCAATTCTCAAAGTGCTTGGGGAACAAGCAACTTCTAATAGCTTTGTAGGAAGACAATCAATCTCATGGAAGGAATATACATCATCATCAAAGAGAACACCAAGGCTAGGAAGGATGATGAACAACAAAGAAGATGCTAAAAGGTTGTATTGTCACTTAATTGCTTGTACTTTGAATTGCTGATATTGGAAGTTTGCATGCACCCCTGCTTTAAGTTTGAGTCATTGCAGTTTTTGTTTGTCTGTTTGTTTAATTTCCAAATAAGTGATAGTCTAAGTGTCT
Organism: Arachis ipaensis; assembly: GCF_059453495.1. Classification (NCBI taxonomy): domain Eukaryota; kingdom Viridiplantae; phylum Streptophyta; class Magnoliopsida; order Fabales; family Fabaceae; genus Arachis; species Arachis ipaensis. The sequence goes on from NC_142436.1 coordinate 53,884,268, forward strand.
GGATAAACTTCACTTGCTTAAATGTATGCTTGCCATGCTTGTTCTGTTTCCAAAAATAAAAGAAAAGTTTGAACAAAAGTAACTTAGCTCAATTAGTGACAAATCAAGTAGAATTAAAGTGGTGGTATGCATGCTTGATTGTTTAGTCAGATCACTGGAAATAGAGTGTAGAATTATCAATTTTTGTGTAGAAATTAAAAACTGTCTATGGATCTTGATGAATAAATGTCTTTGGCCATGAAAAAGAAAGAAAAAGAAGAAGAAAAAGCCACTGAAAAAGGGCAACCAAAAAGCAAAAAAATTGAGAAAATAAGCTAGGCACCAATGATTTGAACTTCTGAGACAAATGCCTGTGGTGTTTATGTATTAAGGATATGCTTGGATGAATAGGTTCTGGGGAGTGTTTCAACACTTGGTAACTTGGGTTAACTAACCCGGGATTATCAACCAAAAGTCCATTATCAAGAGCAACCTAAATACAAAACATTTAGTCACACAAAGAGGTGCTGGGCACCAATGTCTCAAGAAGAAATGTGAACTAAAATGCCTGTAGTGGATATGTGTAGTGCACTGATAAGAAAAAGAAAATGCCAAAGGCTTGTGCAACACATGACACTAAGCAAACAAGGAGCAAAGGAGCTCTAAGAAAAAGAAAAGAAAAACAAAGAAGAGAAAAGTGCCAAGGACATAAGAATAACAAGAGGCCATAGCAGTGTTTGATGGATGCAATGAAAAAGTGATAATCTTACTTGATAAGAATGAAAAAGTGATGCTGCAACTTTCTGCATAAAACCCTTCTGATGAACTTCAAGTGCTTACTAATATAGCCAATGTAATTGCTTTCTGTTTCATACTTTCTTCTCAAGTAACTCAGGACTTGCTTAGGGACAAGCAAGTATTAAGTTTGGTGTTGTGATGCCAAGGCATCTTAGGCTAGTTTCACTAGCATTTTTCTGTTATTTTTAGTTGTTTTATGCATTTTCTTGAGCCTTAAGTAATCATTTGGGCCAAATAGTCATGCTTGTCTTAAATCATTCAAACATGAAGATTTTGATGCAAATTCCATGAGTTTTTAGTTATATTCCTTGAATGCTATGAATGAAAGATTTCTCATGAAATTTTGCAAGACTTTGATGCAGTTGTTTGGATGATTTCAGGGAAGAAGAGGCTAGGCAAGGAAGCAACAAAATCAATAAAGGAAGCTTGAATATCACATGTGGAGTTTAAGTTCCAGTTTAAGCTTAAACTGGAGCTTAAACGCCAAAACCATGAGAGCTAAGGAAATGCTGAAAGTGGCGTTTAACCTCCAGTTTAACCTTAAACTGGAAGTTAAACGCCAGAATTAGAAATGCACCAGGGAGCATTTCCACGTTTAAGCTCCAGTTTAACCTTAAACTGGAGCTTAAACGTGTTCGACTATTTTTTCTCCTCCAGGGTTGTTTTCTCATTTCCACGTTTAAGCTTCAATTTAACCTTAAACTGAAGCTTAAACGTGCTCGAGCTTGTGCCTCCAGGGAGTGCCAGCGTTTAAGCTCCAGTTTAAGCTTAAACTGGAGCTTAAACGTGTTATATGGAACAGCTTGACCATGCCTTCTTCAAAAATAAATAACTTGAGCTACAAAACTCCAAATGAGATGATTCAAAATGCATTGGAAAGAAGACATCTAGAGCTTTCCAAGCATATATGGCATGCATGGTGGATACTAAAAATTGAGGAAGAAAACAGCCCCGTAATGTGCATAGAAGAGCATAGTACCAACATGCAATCAGGCCAGCTGACCTCTTCACCTTCCATGGAGTATAACTCGAGTTGTAGAACTCCAAATGATGCGCTTCCAGTTGCATTAGAAAGTAGACATCCAGAGCTTTCCAACGATGTATAGAAGTATGGGGTGGACAATGCAACTGAGCTCCCAAAATTGGCATTTTCGAGCACGTTTAAGTGACTTAAACGTTGGCTTAAACGCTGTCAAACCAACCAGCAACCTTGTCACCTTCAATCAAGCATAACTTGAGCTATAGAGATCCAATTGAGGTGCTTCCAGTTGCGTTAGAAAGCTGACATCCATAGCTTTCCAACGAGGTATAATAGTCTATATTTGGCATCAAATTGGCAAGGTTGACAAGAGAACAAAGTGACAACTCAAGAAAGGGGGATTGAAGGGGAATCCAGCCCCTGAGGGGGGAGTTTTTACACATCGGGGGAGAACTTTGGATCATTTTTCTTTTAGTTTTGTAATTGAATTCAGAGCTATGACTCACTAAACCCCTTTCATTGGGTTAGGGAGCTCTATTGTAATTCAATGAATCAATAATAGTTTTATCTTCTTCTTCAATCTTTTCTCTTGAATTTTGTTAGAAAGCTTCTCGATCTAATTCCATTGGGTAGTTGTCTTGGGAAAGAAACTACCCATAATTGGAATCTTTCGGAACCTTGGGAAAGGAATGGAGGATTCATGCTAGAGAAGCTTTCTCACAGTGAATTGGATTGGGGTTTGGATGGATATTGTGACATGTAATCCTACCAAATTGTGGTTCATGAAACTGTGTGGTATAATCAGTGATCGAGCATCATCTCTTCTTATGAACATTTAAACCAAGAGATTGGGAATTTGTTCGTTTTTAGAGAGAATTGGTGAGCCAAGGGATTGGGATCCAATCATATAAGATTGCCAAGCAAAATTCAATGAATGCATTGGTTGAGGAAGGAATAAAAATGTTTTGATTCGGAGATCTCAATATCTCCTAACACCCAATAAATTCCCCATTTCTGATTTACCACTTTCTCTTTACATTCTGCAATTAAATTCATGCAATCACCCCATCCCTTTTAATTTCAGCAATTTAGCTTCTCGCTCTTTAATTCATGCAATTTTACATTCCGCAATTCTCATCTAAATCTTGATTCCGCTCAACTAGAACATACTTCTAATCCGAATTGCTCACTCAACCAATCCTTGTGGGATTCGACCTCACTCTATTGTGAGTTTTTACTTGACGATAACCGGTGCACTTGCCGGAAGGAATTTTGCCGATCGTGCAATTTCCTAAATCGTAGCATAACAAGTTTATGCGCATCATTGGTGGCATGAAATAGTGTTTTAAGTAGCTTGTTAATCATTTTACATCATTAGCTAAAAAATTAATGAACTACTCTTCATCAAAGACATCAGAGAAATTGTTACAAAGCCAACAAGGGAATATAAAATCTAACTATAACCAATTAATCAGTTAATTAGTTACCTATTGTCCTGAAAAAAAATGGAGACATAAAGCTTAACATACATAAACCTACGGTTCAAGCCTTCTTCTCAAAGGATTGCGGCTTGGATTTGAGTTTAGTTTTGAATTGGGGCATGGACAACAACTTCTCGCCACCCTGCTACCTTTGATATCAGTCACTATGATAAACCACTATTTTATGGTTAATCTTGTGTTAAATTGAGTGGTTTTTATCAAGTCTTTGCACACTTATTCATACAATTTGCATGGTTTTACAAATCCTTCCTAATTTTGTGCTATGATTGAAAACATGCTTCTTTGGCCCTAAATTTGCTAACTTTAATCCTTTCTTATTACCGTTCGATGCCTTGATATGTGTGTTAAGTGATTTCAGGGTTTATAGGGCAGGAATGGCTTAGAGGATGGAAAGGAAGCTTGCAAAAAATGGAAGGAACACAAGAAACTAAGGAGCTGTCCAGCGAGGAACGACGCACGCGCGTATCTAACGCGTGCGCGTGAAAAGCGAATCTGCACAGCAACGCGTGCGCCTACCTGACGCGTACGCGTGACACGTGAAGATGACCATCGACGCGTACGTGTGACTGACGCGTACGCGTGACATGCGCCACGTGTAGAAAGTGCAGAAAATGCTGGGGGCGATTTTGGGCTGAGTTTGGACCCAGTTTTCAGCCCAGAAAACATATATTAGAGGCTGCAAAATGGGGGAATCACATGGAATCATTCATACAACTTTCATTCACATAATTTTAGGTTTTAGATGTAGTTTTTTAGAGAGAGAGGCTCTCTCCTCTCTCTAGGTTTTAGGATTTTAGGTTTAGCTTTTCTTAATTTCATATTTCTACTTTGCTTTAATTTAGTTTTCTTCTACTCTTATTTGTTCTAATCCTTTAGTTTATCTATATTCCCTTGTTGATTATTTTATGTTGCCAATTTAGTTTATGAACTCTTCACGTTAGATTTGATTTTCTATTTAATGCAATTTGAGGTATTTCATATTTATTGCTTCTTCTATTACTTGTTAGTCATTGATGTTTGCAATTGGTTGTTTGAATTTTATATTCCTTGTTAGTTTTCTATGCTTTTATGTTATGTCTTCCAAGTGTTTAATAAAATGCTTGGGAGTATTTTAAGTTAGATTTTTATATTCTTGGCTTTGGTTGAGTAATTGGAGACTCTTGAGTTATCAAACTCCTTTGTTGATTGATAATTGAGAAGTTGCTAGTTGATTTGGATCCCTCTAAAGCTAGTCTTTCCTTAAGAGTTGACTAGGACTTGAGAAATCAAATTGATTCATTCACTTGACTTTCCTTCATAGTTAGAGGTTAACTAAGTGGTTGCAATGGACAATTGATGTCACAATTGATAAGGATAGCTAGGATAGGACTTCTAATTCTCATACCTTGCCAAGAGCTTTATTAATTATTAATTTATTTTTTTGTCATTTTATTTCCTTGTTCCTTATTTCAAAAACCCAAAAGATACTTTTTTCATAACCAATAATAAATACACCTCCCTGTAATTCCTTGAGAGACGACCCGAGTTTTAAATACTTCGGTTTCTTTTTATTGGGTTTGTTACTTGTGACAACCAAATTTTTGTATGAAAGGATTCTTTGTTGGTTTAGAAACTATGCTAGCAACGAGAATTCATTGAGAAATTCTAAACCGTCAAAAATCCATTCATCACATTACCATAGACGTGATTCTAGCAATTTGGCGTGCTTACTCGTCGATTCTACGCGAACACTACTTCTCTGAGACGCAGAGCAAGAACGTTATGAAATGGAGGAATAGAAATGCAAAAATATACGATTTTGCAAGTTAACTCGCAATTCTAACTACCTTGGCAGCAGCACTAATAATTAACCATTAACAAATTAAAATCAATAATAATTAACAAAGTGGAAATCTTTCTCTATAAAGGAGTAAAGAATAAAATTTACATTATTCTCTATGAACTATTTAACTTAATCAAAGTGGCCAACAAAACAAACAAACAAAAAACAATAATCGATTCTATATAAAATAGTTAACTCAGCGAATTATGAAAATTAATTATTCTGTAATTTACATTAAAAATGAAGAAATCAAAGGGGAAAAGTACCAGAATCAATGTGAAAACCAGAAATTGCTGAATCAGCAACAACCAGCGTAGAGAATTGCACCTCAGTGGAAAAGTAGTGAAAAACCTGAAATTCAATAAAATATCAATCAAGCCAGTCCAAACAAATTGAAATTTCAGACTTAAGAATCATAATAGCATGCTTAATTAACTATGAACTAAGACAAATGCTGATAAGAAAATCCTAATTTTAATCTAAATTAACCTAATCAGCAAAAATAAATTTAACTAAATAAAATTACTAAGTAAAAATTAAAATCTAACTAAAATGTAATGAATTAAATCAGAGAACAGCAAAATGGGTTTTTCCAAAAACCTGAAAACTGAAGAATAGAGTAACAAGAAGACAGAGGTGAGGAGGTTGCAGCATGGGGTGGTCGCCGTGTTGCCAGAGCAATAGACCAGCGATTCAATGTGCTATAAGTTAACTCAATCACGATTCAATGCGCTCTTTAAAGTTCAACCACTGACAAAAATCTCAGAAAAAAATTCCTGATTATAACACCATTGCCGGGAAGAAAGGCTTTTCTTTTTATCCCAATGGGAAGTGTACATAGTGGCAGCCGAAAGATTATTTTTAATAAACTTCAAAATTGTTGCAAATTTAAGAGTGCAGTTAAATTCAACATAGTTGGAATTGTTGCCCAAACAGCCATTAAGGGTGTATTTTTGGGTTGAATTTATAATTCAGTTCAAACCCTTTAAGCAAGTCTAAATTACCTACAATATTATACGAATTGCCACTGAAATTCATCATCTGAATAAAAAAGTCAACAGAACCACAAATTGCCACCAAAATTGAAAAGCAACAACAAAAAAAGAGCGAAAAGCTCAAGTAAAGCGTAAAATTTCAGTTATAAAGCTGAAAATTAAAGAAGAAAGAACACAAAAGAATGTTTTTCTTCTCCTTCTCCATTAGACTCCCTCAAAATAGGAAGTAAAAACCCTAGAAATGATGGTTTTATATTCAGAGGCATTAAGCAATGAAAGAAATCTTGTCGAATGTATGCTTATCAAAAATGACGCAAAATCATAATCAAAATGCAAAATAAAAAAGAAAACTCTAAGAAGCAACAATCAAAACCATAAAAAAAAATCAGAAAAAATGAAATAAAATCCCCAAAATTAGAACTATCAAAAAGTCCCAAAAAATTAGAATCAATGCATTCAAAAATTTCAATCCCATAGTAAAATTCAGAATCAATGCATTCAAAAATTTCATTCCCGTACTAAAATTCAGAACATTTCTATACTTAAATTCAGAATCAATGCATTCAGAAATTTCATTCCTATAGTAAAGTTTAGACATTTCTTACCAATACGTAGAGGAGGAGGAGGGGGGTTACAGCTGCGTGTAGCATTGTCAGAGCTCGCGAAGAAGAGGAGGCGAGACAGAGGAAGAAGAGGAAGAAGAAGGAGAAGAGAAGGGAGAGGGGTTTCTTGATGGTGGTGGTTTGGCACAAAACGAGGAGCGCACCGCACCGTCGCCATGGAGAAGATGACCGCGCCGACGCCCGTGGAGGAGAGCACTGCTGTCGTACATGGAGGAGAGCTGCGATCGTGGAGGGTGTGTTGATGTTTGGGATTGCTTAGGAAGGGTAGGGCTAGCTTATGGTAGTGATGAACTGAAGCACATTTCTTCCTTTCCTTTTTTTTTTCCTAAGTTATTTGTTTGGAAAAATAATTGGTGGGAATATAACTAAAAATTTTTCTCTAAAACTTTTAGTTATGAATAATTTTAAGCAATTTTTTATAAATGTTCTTTATCTAATTTTTTTATAACTCTTATAAAATGTTGTATTTTTATTTAAAAATATTGTCTTAAATTTTGTATAATGCAACATTTTTTAAGTGTTGTTTTAAATATCAAAAACAATTATTTTGGTGGGTGGCCAAAAATTTTGTTATCTTTACCTTACTCAAAGGTAACTCATTAAAAATGTTGTCTTTTTCTATCTAAGACAACATTTATTAAATGTTGCTTCGAATAAAGGTTACCTTAGGCCAAAAATATTGTAGTAGAACCAATTTATCCCATAAGAATAATTGTCGAAAATTTTTAAAAAATAAAAATTTATTATAACCAAATTGTCCTATCTAAAATTCTTTAAGAATCAATTTTGGTGTTCCGTCGATTATATTTTATCGGATCAAATTTAGTCATATTGAAAAATAATAGAAAGATGCTGGCGTTGATATAGTCCGACAAAAAAGAGAAGGGTAACCCTTGGTGTTGTTAAGCATGCTGATCTCTTTTGGTGAAAATGTAAATGTAAGTTGAAAGATGCATCATCATTATTAGGATGATGGGTGCACGCCTAATCATTATGTCGTTGTGCTATCCAAATTCTTTTGATGGTTGACTCCGACACAAGAATCTCATGTGTCTCAATTTTGAATTAAACACACATCAATAATCATTGGTTGCTTAAGATTTTGTGTTTGTTTTTTTTAAGGTATTAGATTACATTACTTCTAGCTATTCCTATGTATATATATTAGCTAGCCTCCATCTATGTTTTGTATAACAGAACATATACACACCTGATGAACCCTCACTCGGAGGCACTGTTTTGAATTAATAATAAAGGATGCTGATCATCAAGCAGTTCAAGACATATACATATATACCTCCAAGTAGTGGAGAAGAAGCTAAGCAAATGGAGCAATCTTCACACACATACACAGGTATGATGATGATGAATAGAAATGCGAATATCACTATCTCAGATTATCCTGTTTAAATCAGTCTAATATTCAAAGAAATGTGAAGATTAGCCACCTTTTTAAAAACTGTATGTGGAGACCTTTGATTAGCTATGATTTTTGCTCAGCAAAAATAAAACCATTTAAACGAAAAATTTGATTTTTTTTATAATTTATCCATGGTTAATTTACTTGGCATACCGGTTTTTCTCTCACATTTTTACTGTGATTAATCTTGATAGTTTATTTTGCCGTACTATTTCTGTGGTTAACTTTACTTATTTTTTACATGTTGTCCATGGCCAATATGCACTATTTTACTTGGACAATTTTGCATAATGTTTTTGCAACAATTTCTAGCCATTTATATATTTAACCATGGCTAATTGAATAATTCTTTTTCTTTTGTATGTTTTTCTTCTGTTCCCTACCATACTATATATTATCTTAAGATATTCGGTTCTGCTAAGTAGACAAAATTTGAACAACGTAAACAATGAGCTAAAAATTTGGCCTAATGAAGTTAAAAAAAAAAAAAATACCCCAATCAAATTACCCAACCAAAAAAATCCCATTTAATAATTCAAAAATTTTAACCATCCATTATACCCTAATTTACCAAAGCACCAACTTCTCCTCCAAACTCTCTGCCGTCGCCGCCATCACTTGGTCGTCAACCAGCCCCATTGTGGCCAGTGGAATCCTCCTCACTACTGCTGGTTCGTCAACAAGGACCTTCATCAGTGTCGCTCTCCTTCAGACTGGAAACGAACGGTGCCGCCAGGCTCTTCCTCGCCGTTATGCTTGGCTTGCCACACACCATTACCGGCATCGCTCACCCTTAATGAAAATAACCATCCATTTAAGGATAAAAATAAGCATCCGCATACCTAGTGAATTGATATCCAGCATATTTTAATTGTATATAACTAAACTCAATCCAATCAAATAACCATTCACATAAGAATTAAAATAATCATCCGCATACCTACTAAAATGACCATATTGAACTGACCATTAAAGTAGCTTCACTGAAAGGTTGTGGTGAAAACGACACAACGACTAACATTGTTGCTGCTCCTTTAACGATTCGACAACTACCGACGGCGGCCACCAGTGAGGATGAAAGTTCTTCTCTAGTGACTCAAGTAAAAATCACGTAATCACTAACTCAAGTGACCATTGATGAAGAAAACCACACAATGACTAATACTGTTGCTACTCCTTCAACTGATGAGGATGAAGGATTGGACGAAGAAGAAGAAATGATTAAGAGAATAAAACTGTATAACCTTTGCTGACATCGTAGTTAGAGAATGAAGAGTGGCGCGAAAACAGTGGCAATTGGACCGGCGATGGGTGGGAGGCGCTTGGGCTGAGGACAGGGGGGAGACGCATCCGGCTGACTGGTAGAGGTGGAGGAGTGTCGGATTGAGCGGCAGAGGAAAGAACCGAGATGAACGAGGGTGTAAGTGAAAGAGTAAAAGAGGGTTGAGATGGAATGAGAACATGATGTGGCAGTATATTAAAAAATGTTACGTTACCTAACCTAAATAATTTAAATTAAAAAATTAATTATTCTAATAAATTAAGAATCTAATTTTAATAATTAATTTAACTTTCTTTTAATTGTTGTTCACGTTATTTAACATTTATATTATTTACCTATATTTTCTCTAGAATATTACTCTTTAAATATATGACTTTTAATACAGTACAAAGAGCGCCATAAAAAAATAAAAGAAAATGTATAATATATTAGGCATATTTTGAGTAATTGATTATAATACTTTAAGATAAAAATAGACATAATGGTCCAAAATACCAATTGTTTATATAGACAAGTCAGAAAATATGGTATCAAACTAGTTGAACTTCTCTACGGGATAACAAATAAGATTAACTTTAACATAGTCTAAACCAAATGTAACTAATGATTAAACTAATAGGTTATGTGGTGTACCAAGTCTGATTAAATGCATAATACGTCATAAGAGAAAGTAAGTACTTTAATTACCATCATACTTTGATAGTAAAAATTGTAAAAAATTGTCATCTAAATTCTTAACCTGTTGAAATTGTTTCTCTAAATCTGTAATATGTTCTTGAGATGTCACTGCCAAAGCCTTTACCGTTTGGAATTCCAAAAATATGGTTACACTTTCCAAAACTTTCGAGAAATATAACATTGCATGCTAAAACCACGCACATGCCTTCCTTATTCAAAATCATAGATTTTTCCAATTGTATAATTTGAATGAACCAATACTTTTAAAAAAGGAACGGTAGCGCGTGTTTGATTTTGAGGTAATTAAGACTTAACTATCTTTGCCATGCACATCATAAATTAGTAAGAGTTTAAAAATAATTTAATAAAAGGTTGTGACGTATATATATATCTTTGTCTGCTGTAGAAAAATTTGATGGTATATTTACTAGCATATAATTGCCTATAATAATTTAGCCCTATTTTATAAGCTGCAAAAAAAAGAAAGAAAAGAGAATATCATCAATAGCTGTGAGATTTTCTGTTAATTAGCTTGAGTGACTGATATTCCAATATACATATTCTTAATTTATTAGGTGCACGTACATATATGAAAATTGAATCCTTGCAAAGACCCGCTTACAGTTCAATTTGAAAAATGCATACCATAAGAAATTTGCAATTGTGGCTATTTCAGGTACAAATGATCAGTGCATATTAATTTAATTTCTACGATAATAATATTTGCAAATGAAAATTAAGCTGTATTGAACAAATAAAATCGTATTTAATAACACTCATCTCAGAACGCAGCTCGTTATGTTCCACCAACATCATTCACTCACTGTATGTATAGTAAATAAAGCTCATCATCTATAATACAAGTACAAATTATTTACTATATATAGGCTTAACTCTGGCAATTGATGAATTGCCTAAATTATATTGGTGAAAAAATACATACAGGAATAATATATATATATATAATATTTGCATTCTTCTGTACAGCCCAATACTTTGGTCTGATCTTTTTCATAATATTTTCAACATTAAACTGTAATTTCCTATAATTTCTTTTCTTTTTTATCTCTGGTAGTTATTATACTATATATATATATATATATATATATATATATATATATATATATATATATATATATATTATAAAATATTTCATGACGATGACTTCCAGAGATCAATCTGAGAACTTGATGTGGAAGTTGAAGCAGCATATTCCTGATGAGAAATTTGAGGCCTCCTTGATGATGATGAAGATGACGATCCATTTGCCAGCATAGCAATCTGTTGAGCCACATGGAGAATTGAAGCATCAGAATAACTGTTTATTACTTCTTTGGAAACATTATTATTATTGTTGTGGCCATCGTCATCATTATCATCATGACCATGACTCATGAGCTGCGACGCAACGAATTTATCGAGAACTCGCCAATCGGTTACTTGATCAAGATGATAATTGCTGTTGGAATTTTGTTGTTGCAATAGCTGATGATGATGATCTTGTTGTTGCAAGAAGGGGCTAATTCCACCATTAGGGCTTTCAAGCTGAGGAAGTTGGAGGAAGTTGTTGTTATTATCAGCAGCGTCGTCGTGACGTGGCATGTTCATGTTGTTGTATTGCATAAGTTGATGGAATTCCGGTTTGCAGGGTAATTGTAACTGGTGGTAGTTGTATGAAGAAGCATAATGGTTGTTGTTAATTATTGGTGGCTTTATTGGGGATGAGGATTCAAGATCTTGCATGAAGGGAACTTGTTCATCGTACCAAGAACATGGTGAATCATAGTCTCCAATTTTCCTCACTGTTGCCATTTTCTTCTTGAACACTCTACATACAACCCACCCTTCTTCCTGTTGCAGTTAACCCTAACTTTGTTAGGAAATTAGTGCAAAAAACAATTCATCCTCAATAATGAGTAAAATTTATTATTTTTGGCTAGTAATTATTTAATAATATTTAAAAATATCAACTAAAAATGTATTATTAAATTACTAGATAAAATGTATTAGGCTGATGATTAAAAATACTAAAAAAAATTACATTTTGCTAACTTTTAAATTTTTCTCTTAAGAAAGTCTAACATGCTTGTTGCATTACAAATTTATAATCATGGATTTAGCTAAAACATTTTTTAGGAAAATATTTAAGAGAATAATCATAGAATTTTTTTTTATTTATTTAATATATTAGAAAGAGAATTTTTTTCAATAACTTTTAGTATTTTCTTTAAAGAACCTACCTATGAATTTCCTATGCACTACTATGCACTATGGACATTTGGGTATTGGGATATCTTTAGCTTTCTAAAACAATGTAAGTTTTATTGATTTTATAAAGGGTTAGAGTTAGTTGATGAGATATACGGTTAGCATAGTTTGTTTAAAGATCCTTTTCTTTCTTGGACAAGCTTCAGCTGCTACTCCACATTGCTATAGCTAAATCAATAGAGTTTTACATTCTCTCAATTCAATACTTCTCTCACTTGCTTTCTGTCTTTCTTTATGCATTGCTTATTATGAGTTCATCTCTCTCTCTCATTTAATATTGATGTATTAATATAATAATTTTTTTTTCAATTATGTAATCACATTTTGTTTTTGATAATATGTAAGTGAAGACATGTGTAAAAATTTTTTATATTAAGAGTGAATCAAATTATATATATATATAATGAAATATGATAATTAATTAGAAAGTAATAATTATATAAAGAAAATTACCGGAGCAGTTCCATTTTCATTGGTTTCAAGGCGATACTCATGCATGATCCAGTCAGACTTGTGGCCATTAGGAGCTCTTCCTTTGTAGAAGACAAGAGTCTTTCTCATTCCAATAAGGCAATGCTGCTTTGAGTATATTGCTTTATCTCTTCCCGTGGCTTTCCAAAACCCTGCTTTTGTTGCCCTATTCGTTCTTGTTCCTGTTGGGTACTTCTTATCTTTATGACTGAAGAAATACCAGTCATTTTCTTCATCGCTTCCTATTTTGCATAGTTCTGCAGTATCTTCAAAACACCTATCAAATCTCACTTCATATTCTCCCTATATACTATCATTTCTATGATGATGATTGCGACACGCTAAGTTACGCTACTTTTTACTGTGTTTAATTTCAGCAAAAACACGTGAATATATAATGCCATATCTAATATATACTTTGGAAAAGTCTAGGGGCAGCAACTTTGTTAAATTCTGACCAGTATGTAACCAACAAAAAAAAGTGAGGAATTGGATAAAATCTCATACCAATCTCACATCATTAAAACCATCAATAATGGCTATTTGATGGCTACAAATTACAAAAGTTGCTGCCCCTAACATTCATATTTGTGAAATAATACATGTAATCTCGTGAGAGAATCACTACTGTAGATTTAACCATTTAAGTTTTAGGAAAAATTATTTGATTATATAATATTAGAATTTTTATAACCTAAAAATTTAGAATTGATTTTTCTTGATTTTGACAAAAAAGAATAAAAAAAATATATGCCAAAAATTTACACAAACTTAAAATAAATTTTTGTATGAGAAGATATATCAAATATATAATTATTCATGTGTTTTCTCCAACTATCTATAATCTTTTGGAGGAGTGATTCTATCACAAGATAACGTGCTTTAACCATCCTTATGTTTGTTTCAAGTGTGTAAAGCTAATTAAAATCCAACCCCATTAACAAGGCTCTCATAATTATATATATACCTTGAAGATCCCATGGCTCAATTTTATAGAGATCAACATCTTTGATGACATCTAGATCAATCTTTTTGGATGCTACCTTTTTCCTAAGGTAGTAGTCAACTAATTCTTCATCAGTCGGATGAAAACGAAAGCCTGGAGGTACGTGGGAGAAGGTGTTCATGTCGCCCCCAAAACAACCAAAAACCTGTATTATTAATAGGGAAGACAACAACAAAAAACGAAAACAACATCACTTTTCATGTAAAAATTTTTAGCAAATCTTTTTTCAAGTATATGGAATGAATAATGATGCTATATATATGCATTTGCATTAAGGACATTAAGTTACTCTAGAAATGATGTCAACAGTAATCTATGCATGCTTTAAAAGTTAAAGATCAGAGTTAATTATCTTCAAAGCAACATTATGTAAGAATAAATTCATATTATTGGTACAAAAAGGATACAAAATGGTCCAAGCCTAAAACAAAGGAGCATATTTAATGCAGATTGTGTTTATTTTGATAATTAAAGAGCAAAGAGAGAGAGAAGCAAGAGTCGTAGTTTTTCATCTCTTAGACACTACGTATACGCGTTACACAGTTGCTTCGTTTCAATATACATCTAATGAACCTCATATATAAAGCAATGAGATTGATAATAAGGAATCAATTATGTTAATAAATAGTGCACGATTAATGGAAAGTCATGTCAAGCATATACATCATTCGAGTAATAAGAAGGCAGTACATCTGTTAACCAAAAAACTAAATACATATAAGAATGTTATCACACATCCCCTTTATATTTACTTTTTTTTTTTTTTATTTGGGAGTATACTATATCGTAAAAATTTACGGACAGTTATTTTCACTTAAAATTAATAGTTAATAATTATTAAATAATTTAATATATTTAATTAAATTATCATTTAACAATTTTTAATTATCAATTTTACATAAAAACAATTATATGCAAATTTTTACCATAACTTATTCATATACAATTATAATTAGTTGAAAGGAATAAACAAAATTGGCAGCTATATATAGCTGTTTCTTTTACCTGTGATTTGTGTTATTGAACTACTTTTTTTCAAAAATTTAAATTAATTAAAAAATAATATAAATAATTATATTTCTAACCATTTGCATAGATTAGAACTTTAAATTTGCAATCAATCAACTTGATTATACATACACAATCTACCCCAAATAACCTCATCATATTATATTGTACTATATGATACAGTTAAGATTATAAAAAGTTACACATATATTTTCTCTTTTATATATCTACTCTCTCCTAAAATTATTTGTTTTAAAGGTTTAAATTAATAAAAATATATAAATAATTATATTTTTAAAACACTCGTATATACAACTCTAAATGTACATACCATAACTTGGATCCACTGGATCCATGAAATGATAAAGAAGGAACAAAGAAACTAATTAAAAAGGCCCCTTACTATATATATAAACATAAAACACCAACATAAAGCTATATATACTACTTAATTGGTTATATATATATATAACTTTACGTTACAAAAAATTTTACTCAATTATCAAGAGAAAAATAAAATGTTGCTCGTTTAATTCTTGCTTAAAGGAAAAGAGAAATAGAAGTACGTTGTAACACACTATGGAGAAGGCACACTGCTTTTCAGAATGCAATTATGGAAGCTGAATGATGTTGTAGGATATGTATGATATAGCACTAAAACATGTTACTTTATTTCATAGCCTCTTTAGGTTGTAGAGCACTCAAAGTGAGTCACATTTATTCACATAATAATTGTGTAAATAAATAGCACAAAATATATACCAAGCAAGCACATAAGGCAAACACTTTCAGCTTGTTCTGTTCCAAATTAAAGATTATTTGAGAAAAATATATATACATCAATTGCAGAAGAAAAAAGACGTGTCTGAAGAAGGATATCATGAAAATATCATAGTTGTTAGGTACAAAACCAAATTCCGAAAAAAAAAAAAAGGAAAACAAGAAAAATTAAAATAAGAGGGAGAGAGAGAGAGAGAAAGAGAGAGCATGTGATTTGGAGTTTAGTGATATAAACTCCGACCAACTGAAACACTGAGAGATCAAATTAAAGTGTGGTCAAAGATTTTTATGCAGGTGACATCAAGCATTAATTGACTAAGAGAAGGTTCTTTCTGTCTTTTAGTTGTCTTTCATATTAATTATTTTGGACTTTTGTTAATTAATAGCCTTGACTTGTTATTTAATTTTTATTCATCGATCCACACCATCTTCAAACTCTAGTGATGATCGATCTAGAAAAACATTCACATGACACTAGCTAATACATATAACAATTGTAATAAAAATAGTAAAAAAAAAAAAAAAAACTAGATAGATGTAGAGAATTAACAACACTTGAGAGAAGAACCTTGAACCTTGATCTATGTTGCTCCTTCCCCAAATAGAATCCGGTAGCGATCTAAGTAAACACGCACTAAAACTTGGTTTTGATGGGAAGTTATTGATAATTGTTGAAAGGCTTTTTTGTAGTGACACTACAATTTGTGGAATGGAAAGAGAAGCAGACAAGAAAACAGCACTGAAAGAAAGGTAATTAAGCGAACAAAAGAACAGAGAGACAATAAGAAAAGTAGTAGTAGTTTTTGTTATGAATATGAATCCTCGGGAATTGAACTTGAGAAAGAGAGTAGTGAAGATCAGATCCCGAGGATTTTGGTGAAAAAGAAAAAAAAAAGTGAAAAAGGTTTGAAGAAGGGAGAAGATGAGAGAATAGGAAGCAAAAGGAACAATAAGGAGATGAAAACTATATATAGCAAGGTATTATGATAAGATGAGAGGTAACCCTAATAAAATAAAAGTTAATAAAATATATATGAGTTATGCTACTTAAACACTAAAATCAGTCACCAAAGTCAGCCACTAATATAAAATATATATTAGAATATAAATACATATTTAAAATAAATTAAACTACACATGTATTTATACACAAATACATTAATGATTAATTTTAGTAGCTGATTTTAGTGTACAAATAACATTTTTAAATATATATTATATATGTGTGTGTTGTGTCCCTCCCCTAAAGTTGGCTTGCTAGATTGTAGGAAAAGCTGAGTGAGAGTGTGAATAAGGGTGGCGCTATGCTTAAACGCCATCAATCTTCACAGAGGTAATGGTGTCACCATCTAACTCCATTATCTACCACCAACTCATACAGAATATATATAAGTAATAATTATATGTGGGTGTTAACGTTTATTTCAGCTGCCTGTGACGGGACGCCCGGAAATTGATTCAAATTTAAACATCAAACCCTTAATTACCACCAATTAAAGCTCTTTTTGATATACACAGAAAATACTAGAATATTGTTAAAATTTATTATTTTTTATTATTAATTTTAATTATAATTTAATTTTTTTAGTTTAGTAATTTAATAATATATTTTAATTTTATACTTTTAAATATTAATAATTAATTAATAAATAAAAATAATAAATTCTAATGATCTTTTAATATTCTTATTTTTATATACATATAGTATTTTTAATAAACAAATGTGTTCATTTAAACTCTCGTAATTTTCTTTTAAGAAAATCCTGATTTTTTTTTTAAAAAATTATATTGTACTCATCACATCGCGTCCTATTCTTTTAACCTTTATTATTGAGCAGGTTTCATGCGTGTGCCCTGTTGATCCAACCCGCGTGGTGCACATCATCTGCTTTAAAAGCTTTCTAGTATGTACAATGGATGAAGATAATCACATTTCACATATACATAATATATCATTGTATATAAAAGGATATATATTGTGGTTAACACTTTCATTTATGAGTATACTATGAATAATGGTTTCGACAAAGAATTAACTTTTTTATCGATAATTAGTTAATAAAATATTGAATGAGTAAAGGTTAAAAAATAAAAAATTTATTATATATTTTTAATTTTACAAACAAATTAAAATATGTCACACATATGACATGTCATTTTTTTATTATAATTAAAATTCAATATTTTTCTATAAAATTAAACAATTTTTTTCTTTTTTTCTTTTTTCTATCTCTTTTATTTTTTTACTATTTTATCTCTTCTATATATTATTATCAATAATTAATTACAAATTTGACAATCAAATATGTAACATTCTCTAATTACATTCAAATTAAATTAAAATTAAAATATAGCTATATTATATATTATATATCTACTATATATTACTAATTTTACAACCAAAATATGTCACATGTCACTTTCTTGTTGTAATTAAAATCAAATCTTTTCCTCAAAAATTAAATAATTCTCTTTTTCTCCCTCTCTTTTTCTCTGTCTATACTCTCATTCCTTCACTCACTCTATTTCTCTTATATATCATTATGAATGATTAATTACAAATTTGACAATCAAAATATACAACATACCATTCTCTAATTACATTAAAATTAAAATTAAAATTAAAACATTGAAATTGAAATATGCTATATATATATATATATATATTATTAACTAATTTATTAACTAAAATATGTCACACGACACTTTCTTATTAAAATTGAGAGAAAATATTTCTTTTCAAAATTAATAAACTCCCTTACTACATTATCTTATCTATTTCTCTCCCTTTTTTTCTATTTCTCTCTACCATTTTCACTCTGTTTGTAATTTATAATTTATATTAATAATTTGACAAAAAATAATGTGTCACCAAATTTTTTTATTATAATTAAAATAAATGTTTTTCTTCTAAAATTAATAAATTCCACTCTCTCATTTTTTTTCTTTATTTTTCTCTCTTTTTTCTTTCATTCTGTATTTTTTTCTACCTTTCTGTTCTATAAAAAATAAAATTAACAAAATAATGTAATTTAAATAAAAAATATGATTATTATTATTATATGCATATTTTTTTAGTTTCTTTTATTTAG
The DNA here is from genome assembly GCF_059453495.1 of Arachis ipaensis. NCBI lineage: Eukaryota > Viridiplantae > Streptophyta > Magnoliopsida > Fabales > Fabaceae > Arachis > Arachis ipaensis. The sequence continues at coordinate 53,902,971 of NC_142436.1, forward strand.
TTTTAAATTCTTACCGCTTATCTTTTTAATTTATATTTTACTTTTCTTTCCTTCGAATATTTATTACATATAATTTGGAGAGAATACTAATGTTATGATTAAAAGTTAGAATCAAGATCAATTGTTTAAAAAAAACCTAATTTTAAGTTAATTTTATAACTATTAATATATACTTTTTATGCTAATATATAATTATATTTTTATATACATAGAGAAAAAAATATATTATTTTTAAATGTAAGCATAAAAATTAATTATTTCTATTTGTGCAGTAGAGTTAATACCTAATCAAATGTAAAAGTAAACATGTTAAATTTTTTCAAGTTTTAGGTAACGAATATTTAAATTAATTATTAGTAAAAAATTAAACTCTTTCACATAAAAATAATAATTAAAAATTTTATTATTTGATTTTTTTATCTACGAAAATTATGTTTTTTTTAGTTGACGGAGACTTTTGTCTCCTAAGACAAAACTGACGTAATTTTAAAATATTTATATTCCTATAATATTATTACGGATAAAAATACTAGTAAATAAATATTAACCGATTATTAGTAAAAGTTGTTAATTTTCAATTTTTTTTTCATGTATAATCTATAAATTGTACAGAATAGAGATCTAGTGCGTGTGGTCATTCACTTCTTCTTCTAGCATTAGTTATTGTTTGTTTGGACTATGTATTTTAAATGTTAAAATAGTTTGTAATTGAAAACTCACTTTTGATAACAAATGCTCTAAACATAATAGTTTTGCCTAATTATTATATTTTATATAATTATTTATCAGAATATAACATTTTTAAAACTGCTTATACTAACCTCATTGCTTTTTACATTATATTAATTTTTATTATTTACTACTTAAAACGAATAAATATAAAGTAGTAATTTATAGTTAACATTAGTTATTTTTTAATTGTAAAATTATTTTTTCAATCCTTATTTTTTAGAAAATTTAGAGTTTAGAAATAGAATTTAGAATTTAACAGTGGTAGCCAGCAGCGGGTGGCTGTCAGTGGCAAACAATGGTCAAAGTCATTACTAATGATAGATGAATAAAATTATAGTATTGAGACTTGAGAGAAAGAAAAAAATAAAAAATGATAAAAGAAAAATTTTAATGTGATGTTTTTTTGTTCTGTATGTTGAATTTTTTTATCAATCTAATTATTGTTGACTAAAACTATTTACTGAAATGTTGATCCTTAGCATTGTTAATTTAATTTATAATGTAACCATTCACTAGCTAGTATAGCAGATGGATCGTGAATAGTAAAAGTGAAGGTTCATCAATAAAGCACAAAGGTAAACAAACTTGAAGTTCACTACTCATTAGCATTAAAGTTATTTTGTCTCAAGTGTTGAAAGCTTTTAAGGTTGTTCTTAAGCTTTTTCTGTTCTGAATATGCAGTGAACAATAATCAGACAACACGGTCCAACCATTTAACACTTTTTTTTAAGCTGAAGCTTTATCTGAATGTTTCCAACATGGTTCTAAGTTGAAAAATTGTTTCTTAAATAACATTATTCCACCTTATTATTATCCTTTTCTTTTCTTTTTTTATTTCTCTTTTATCTCTGTATAAAAGTGGACCTAACTCTATTCCCCTATCTTTTTGCTTTTTAAACTGTGATTAACAATTTTAATATGATTTACTAATTTTCTTAGTTTCTAACTATCCTAAGAAATTTGGAAGTTATTAGTGAAGAAAAGCCACAATTTCTCCGTTCCCTAAATTCAAACTCGGGATCTTTCCATTAAATTTTTCTTATTACCTCCGTTGTATCACCCTAATAGAGTTGCATCAGATCACAACAGAGTGATCAACTATCAAAATCATATTTATTTTCAAGTGTTCCAAATTAAACCCAGTGTATGTTGGTAGAGTTGGTCCTCAAGTTACTTATATATAGCTGGCGCACGCCATGGTAGATCCTCCTCAACCAGTTGCAGGTATACGCTCTTCAAAAAGTGCAAATAAAATAGAGATACATGTATACCGCCCTGCTCTGCCACTATCACGTTACATTACATATTGTTTTGGTTTCAGAAATAAAATAACACATTTTTTCAGTTGCACCAACTGCACGCGAGCTTTCGTTGGTTGGTCCGCAAAATACATATATTTTTTTTATTTATTTCTTTTCAAATAAAATATAATATGGCGTTAAGTGGGAAGGCTATCTCGGGCTGGGCCCATAGAGCGACCTAGCTAGGGCAATACGATGGTGACATCTCTCCAAATAAATGCCTCCTGCTGCATCCACTTTTCAGCTTTGCTCATTCATTTCATTATATATTCGGGGGCCATCCAACGGAAGAACAACGGTTAATGTAAACTACTTACCAATTACAACTAGGGTTGGCAATAGGTAAGATTGGATAGAGTTTGTATTTTATTCTAATTTTTTTTGAGTTAAAATTCTTTTTTTTAAATTTTATCTTATCCTATTTGTAGATTGAGAATCTCTCAACCTTAATCTTATCCGTATCTTAAAGTTTTAAATTCTATCCTATTCGATTTTATATGTAAAAAAATAAAAAATTTTTAATCAAATATAAAATTCAACCATTCTAAATTTCATACATATTAATAAAATAAAAAATAAAAAATTAAGTTCAAATTAAAATTAAAAATAATAAAATCTTAAAAAAAATTCAACATAAAATTACAAGTAATATGATCATCAACTAGTTTAGTAGTTATTTCAAGTTTTTATAAGAGGAAAATTGTGAATCCAACACTCACTTTCTTCACTACATAGATAAATTTTACATATATATTATATATTAGGGATGCGAATAGGGTAGGGTAGGATATATCCTAAACTCGTATCCTACCGTACCTGCAAACAAACTCGCACCGTACTCTATCTTATCCGGAACGTAGACAACCCTATTCAAATGAGTTGGTCCGAATTGAATACCCACAAGTAGGTATATATTGCCAGCCCTAATTACAACTTACAACGGATCTTCTTCCAACCAAAATTTTGGATTTATTACTATTTTTTATGGACCGAATTATTGATCTCAGCTTCAATGATTCCTTTCTCTTAGGGTTTGTTTGGATGGAAAGATAGAAATAGAAAAGAAGGAAATAGAAAAAAAAAGAAAAAAAGGAAAGAATTTGAATGTATTTTTATTTTCTCTTGAGTTGTTTGGATGAAAGGAAAATGAAAAGAAAGAAAAGAAAAGAACGAATAATTTTCTTTGTTTGGTTAGAAAGAAAATTAGGGAGAAAGAAGAATAAATTAGTAGTAAATGATATTTTTGTCCTTGTATTATAAAAAAGGTATTTTATATATATGAATTTATTATTTAATTTAAAATAATTAAAATAAAATAAAATAAAATATAATATATTAATACAATTAATAATTTAAAGATAGATTATGAATCATAGTTTTTTTTATGTTACAATAAGGTTGAATCATACGAAATAAAATTATACATCACATAAAATATCACTTCATGTAACTTAAGACAAAATATAATGCATTGTTTATTTTATTAAAAAAATAACAACTCCAGTCTGATCCATGCAAAACATGATGGATAGGTAATACAAATTCTATTGAATTCTCTTCATACACATCAAAGGTAAAAAAAAATTCTAAAACATGTGCTTGCTCTTTTAATAGTATAGATATTTTGAAGGATTTGAAGTTTCATATATTTTATAGCTAATTCTTATAAATTTGTTATCTTCAACAAGAAAAATTATATGTTTAAAATTCCAAGCACAATACTAATTTACTATCCAGTTAATATATCAACAACACAAATTTATCAAACACCAAATAATTTGCATACCACCTTTGGAATTTTAGCATTCTCATTATAATCAACCACATAAATTTTTGTAGTTCTCAAGGGTCTATTAATCGAAGAGCAACTACAACAACACTAATATTATAATATGTAATTTTTGATGCATTAAATATATATTTCAGTCAATATTAAAAATATATAACTATATATTCAAAATGCATAAGCATATACCAACCGTAAGCCTCTTTTAAGACTCTGATGAGTATATTAATTATAAAATATAGAGGCTTTACTAACATTATACAACATTAGATCCTAAAATCATAAACATGCACAAAATATATTTTACCATTACTGATTGCGTTCCTCTTAAATTGCACTAGCTTTCTTCATTAAGTCATATAATGCACCGTGGTGATCTTCAAAGGAAACACCAAAAAATTCTCGTTTTGCTCTTTCATCTCTACAGAGAAAATGATAGCAACTCCAAAAGATCTCTTTGACAACACCCAATTTCTTTAACTCGTTATACACATCATTTTCAGAGTAAACTCGAGCCCTACTTTGTTTTAGGAATGTAATTCCTCTCTCAACAGCTTGAGCTTAGATCTTGGCAACTTGAATTTATTCTTCAGCTATCAGAACTTATCTTTCAGCTAACATAACTTGTTTTTCAGCTGTTTCAGCTTGCCTTTCAGTAGTTAATGCTTGCTTCATAGCAATATCAAGTGATTTATCATAGTAATTGTTCTTGTATGGATACCCGAAGGGAGAGCTTGGTCCTTGGGAATCGACGCCGAGTTGTTATCTTCGTTGCCGACCTTTGAGCCTCGTGAAAGTCTGAGCTTTACTCCGAGGGGATGTCCAATTACGCAGAGCGTGAGCAAGAAACAAGGGGGGACTGTACCTGCAAAGGCACTTCGAAACTTAAGTCAATATTGAGAATTCAATGTGTCCTTTTAGGATAGAAGATCATATCTTTTATAGTTGAAAATGTACAAGTCGGTTATGCTTCTTCTTTATTGTCTGGATTAAAGAGCAATAATAAGATTGTAATGTTAGGTCGGACGTTTCATTTTTAAATTTTGTCCGTTGAGTCTGGTTGAAACATAATTTTCCGAGTTGTAACTTAGTATGCCGAGTAATAATGTAGATAATGCCGAGTTATGAATGATAATGCCGAGTTATGATGTCGGATTTGTAACGGCCGGATCATAGCCCCCAAGCTTAGCCTAAGAGAGTGTTTTAATGAAGCAGATTGAGCTTTTAATGAAGCATAAGTCGTCCATTGAGTAGGTACATGACTTCGGTAGATGGGTTAGGCTTGGAGCCCCCAGTTCAAGATGCTTAATTAAAAAATTAGAAAAAGATAGAATGATGGTAAAACTGATAGTTTTTAATGAGGAGAGAGATAGAAGTAATGATGGCATTAAGTGGTTTGTTATTTCCAAAGTTTTGTAGGGCGGTTTGATGTGATTAGTAGTGGGTTTAGTGGAATTGAATGGGTTATGTAACTCTTGGTTAACTGCATTGGAAAACCAAGAGTTGAATTTGCGAATCATTTTAGTATTTTTGAGATAAAGTTGGGTTTGAAGGTTCCAGAAAAATGAGTAAAAGAGGTATGTGGTAAATTTTCTACTTCTTCTTTCTGCTTCATCGGGCTTGTTTTGTTTTTCTGTTTCTGCTTTGTTGCCAATGGGGTTTGAGAAAGACAAGAAGGAGAGGATAGATTGGTCGTATGATTGGGTTAATAAAGATGTGAGTAGTCGAGTGTCTCTGTTTTGTGATTCTGATGCCATTAAAGAAATAGATTTGAAAAGGGTAGTGAGAGTAGGCTCTGGTTTACATTTAGAGTTGTTACTTTATTCTGAGGATGATCGTGTTTTTTATAGAGGTGATTCTTCTGAGTTCTTCTATATTTATAGTTGCATCTTAGAAGAGTTGAGGGTGAAGTTTCTTTTTTCGGAGTTCCAATGCCAGGTTTTGAAACAGATGAATTGTGCTGCATCTCAACTTCATCCTAATGGTTGGGCTTTCCTTCGAGACTTTGAAGTGTTGATGGAGTATTTGGAGGAGAAACCTACATTGGAGTTGTTCCTTACGATGTTTCAGGCAAAAGGAGTGTGGAAAGGAGGTTGGGTGAATTTGAATAGCTAGTCAGGTTTCGGTATTTTCAAGCTGTATAAATCTTCGTTTAAGAACTTTAAGGAGATGTTCCTCAAAGTTCGGAGTGTTGAGGAGGATTTTCCTTTTTATTTAGACGAGAACCTGTATGAGAGGTTTCCTTTGTGGTAGTGTTTGGAACCTCAGAATATCCTCGGGTTCGAAACTATTAGTCCAAGAGTTGAATGAGTGGTTGAGTATTTGGTTGAAACTGTTGATTGAAAGGATTTGATATCTGTTTTTGAGTTGTTATAGTGGGATGACAATAGAAAGGTTGTGATGGATTACTTAGGTATCCATTCTGTGTTTTTGCTCTTCTACTTGTTTTGATATTTGGTTTTTTTTTACGGAAAATTTTGTTAGTGTTTTTGTAGGAGGTAAGTATTTTGGAGTCTCTGCAGCTATGTTGAGAGCTCGGGTTAGGAGTAAGAATGTAGACAAAGAGGGATCGACCTCTAAGCCGGAGAAGGTTGCTGCTACTGCAGGAGAAGTCAATCAACCTCGTCCGAAAAGGAAGAAGGTCATTTTAAAGAGAAGAAAGTCTGATGTGGTTGATCTGTCTGGGGAATCAGATGATGGTGGTGATGAGCTTCCCATTGAAGAGATTCATAAGTTTATGGATAACCATAAAAAGCTGCATGTGACTACTGATCAAAGCGATGGTTTGTCTGTTTGGAGTAGGGATTTTCCTTTTATGGCTGTGGCCGATGATGTTTGCCAATCATCTACTGATGTGAGCTTGGCAAGCGAGGTCGGTGAGGTGGCTATTGGCCAGTATATGCAAGTAATGGTTATGTTTGTTATTATATGTATTTTTTGAATAGTAACGTGTACTGATAATGGTTGTTTTTAGGTTCTTGGTCTGAGGTTGGCTAGTTTAGGTCAATTGGTTGTCACAAGTTCAACCCCAATAAAAATAACCGAAGTATTCAAACCTCGGGTCGTCTCACAAGGAATGGGCAAACATGTGCTTCAACATTGGTTAGAAATCTGGGGTTGTGAGTCATGAGCAAGAATTTAGACTAGGAATCTTAACAAACAAGTAATCTTAAATTGCAAGAAACTAATTCAAATAACTAAGCAAGATATGAGCAATTCCAAACTAATGAGATAACATTCAATGTAATTCTATACCAAACTAAACAACTAACTATAACTAAGACAAAGTAATCAAGACTTTTGGGTTTTCAAATATGAATAATAAAAGTAACTCTTGGCTAGACATGGGAATTGGGGTCACTATCCTTGTCTAATAATCATATCTTGACAATTATGAGGAACCAAACTCATTAAGTCTACTTCTATACTTGAAGTACATTAAATGGCTTGGTCAACATCAACCCATAAGGTCTAACCTCACTACTAATTAACCTAGTAGTAGGCTAGTGTCAATGGCTATCAAATTGACCACTAAGGGTTCCCAAATCATCAAATCTATTAGACCCAATGACTCAAGTTTACCCAATTCCCTTAGCCTATGCCAAGAGTAAAAAGAACTACTCCATAATCAAGGTAAACAATTCATCGAACACATGGTAAGCATTAACAAAAGACATGTTCAAAATATAATTAAATTGAAACTATCAAGTACCCACTAACAATTATCAACATACAATCACTCAAACAACACAATTAATCATAGAAATCATCAATGTAACATTAACAAGTCAAGATTCATAACATTCATGCAATGGGTATAAGGTGACAATTGACAAGAAATCATAAAACTAACACAAGATCTAAGCAAAATTATACTAAAGAATTCAAATAGAACAATCAAAACTAGTAATTAACAAGATCCAAATCAGAATTCAACAAGGGAATATCAAATTAAAACTAGATCTAGAGAGGAACAAGGGTTTCTCTCTCTAGAAGAACAAAGAACCAAAAACTAGCTAAATTTGTGTCTTAGTGTAAAATGAATAATCCCCCCTTTTCCCCTAGCATCCTTGGGTCTTTTCCATACAGAAACAACTTGAATTTGGGCCTAATGAGCCTCAGAAATCGCCAGGCATGATTTCCTTTAATGAGGTCACGTGCAGCTTTCCACGCGTGCGCGCCATGCGTGCGTGCGCGCCGATTGCTTTTGTGATCCACGCGTGCGCGACATGTGCGCGTGCTCGTCGGTGGGATTTCTCTGACCCACGCGGATGTGTCCATCCTTGCGCGCCGCTCCCAGCTATCCTCATCCACGCGTGCGCGTGAAGTGCTCGTGCGCGCCGGTGCTGAAGTTCCCAAAATCCAAATCTTCATGTTCCTTCCTTTTGTGCATGCTTTCTTTCTCTCTTCTAGGCCATTCTTACCCTATTAATTCTGAAATCACTCAACAAATACATCATGGCATCGAATGGCAATAAAAGAAGATCAAAATATAGCAATTCTAAGGCAAAATAAGTATGTTTTTATCATAGAGAAATATTAGGAAGAGAACACAAAACCATGCATTTCTTGTGAATAAGTGCGGAAAATATTGACAAAACCCCCCAAATTCTAGACAATATAAGCCACAAAATTGGGGTTTATCAACCCTCAACTGACCAAATCTCACTCAGCACGTTAGGAAGGGATTTCTCACCTTAGAGTTGCTGGAAATTAACGTTTCTTGGCCCTCAAGTCAAGTTAAGTATGATTCCTAAGGAAGAACATCAAGAAAACACATGTTTAAGCATGTTTCCTTAAAAACCGAATTGAAGAGGGAGGAAGACAGCCATCTCACCTTATTTTCATCCTTGATATGTTATATGGTTATGTAGAGAAAGAAGAGAGGATCATTTTAGTGAAATCGGAGTTTTGATTTGAGTTTTAGTTCAGAAGAAATCAAGCTTTGAAGATTAAGTGTTCATGAAAGTTTCTCTCTTTTCTCTCTTCTCATTTTCGTCCAAAGGGAGTAAATGACCAGCCTTGGAGTGTCTTGGGGGTGTAAGGTGAGTTGTGATTGGTTGGCTTGGAGGTGGATTAAAATAATATTAAAATATCTCAGGTGTATAACTACTAAAACTAGATGTATCAGAACACTTGTAAAAACATCTCTAAAAATTATTTTCTGAGCTACTAGCATAAATGACACTAGTAACATATTTATTATGAGAGTAAAAAATTTATAATGAGGCCTTAGCATTGCTAAAGTCATCAGAGAGTGCTGGTGCTAAGCTGCACCAGTAAACTGTGAACCCGGTTAAACCGATTTTCTGTTTTTAACTAAAACAAACCAGGTAACCTTATAATATCATTCAAGCATCTTCTAATACCAGTGTAATGATAATATTATACTATTATCTCTCTTCTCTCATGAATCGAGTCCGGTTCTTCAAACTGAGACTATTTATGAAAATCAGAATCAAAACTCCTAACTGATACGGTTCAAAAACTAGGTTCTTCGTGATTGCGTTATTGAGCTTGCCTTAGAAGAGATTCTAGCTTAAGGATGACATAATTAAAATGAGGATTGAGATGCTTGATGATACAGAAGAGGTGTTCCTTTTACTGATCTTTCGGAAAAATCCGTACCTTCAGAAAAGATTTCGTGTACTCGAAAATCAGGGTTGCTACAGCACACGTCTGTGCAGCTGCACAGATGAAGCACGAAAGGGAATGTGTGCGTACGCACGAAGCCGTGCGCTCGCACAGATCAAAGAAAACTGGGCAGCGCACTCGCACAAGCTGTGCTGGCGCTGCGATTAGGGGGCATATCAAGGCGTGTGCGGACGCACAGGCTTGTGCGTCCGCACAGATGGCGAAAAGCACAGTTTTGTGCGCACGCACAGCTTGGTGTGCACGCACAGATGCCCTGTTTCAGAAAATTCTTTTCTTTTCAAAACTAAAGTTCCTACCCTTAGCATATCAACAAACCACCCTCAAATCATACAAACATGCACAATTTCATAGTCCACAAGTAAATCAACTTATACAATTCAAAATTCATCAAACCAAACCTAAGCTAATCATTATTTCACAAGAAAGCAAATAATTCAAAAGACTATAAACAAGAGATAGAATTGTGATACTGTCACCATGGTGGGGTGTCTCCCACCAAGCACTTTGGTTTAGAGTCCTAAGTTGGACTTGCATGGCTTTATTATCATTTGGAAACTTCGCCAAGGAGAAAAATCTCCAACTCCTTGGCATTCTTGGGTTGAGTGTGATCCTTTGAACTTGACTTCTTGGCAACATCCTCATGCTCCTTGCCATCCTCAATGACTTGATCTTCAACTATGTCACACCCAAAAATAGAATACGCTTCAAGAACGGGCTTGTTGGACTCCTCCAAAGTGAACTTGACTAACTTGCCATTCGACTCAAAAGAATAGACTCCCGAATGTGCATCTAGCTTGAAACGGGCCGTCTTTATGAATGGCCTTCCAAGGAGTATAGATGATGGCTTGTTTGAGTCAATGGGAGGTTTCTCCAAAATGTGAAAATCAACTGGAAAGAGAAATCCTTGAATATTAACCAGGACATTTTCTGCAATCCCAACAACTGACACAATACTTTTATCGGCTAGTACAAACCTTGCCCCAGATCTCTTTAGGGGGTGACAAGTTCAATCTCTCATAAATGGGGAGTGACATGATACTTACACACGCCCCCAAATCACACATACAATCCATGAACTTCACCCTACCAATCAAACAAGTAACCAAATATGGGCCGGGATCATTGCATTTTTCAGGAAGTAGAGAGGAGATAGAATCATCTACCGGCTTTTTGTTGAGGTTGCCAAGCTTGTGTTTGTGAGTACAAATATCCTTAAGGAACTTGGCATATATTGGCACTTGTTGAATGGCTTGAAAGAGGGGACGGTGACTTCAACCTTCTTGAAAACTTCCACCATATTTGGGTCAAGCTCTTCTTGTTTCTTGGCCTTTTTGGCCAAAGTTGGAAATGAAATAGGCAAAGGCTCTTCAAGCAAAGTCTTTCTCTTTGGCTCTTTGACCTTGGGTGGTTCTTCCTCTCTTTTACCAACACTTTCATCTTTATCCCTCATCACCTCCACTTCATCTCCCACCTCTCCATTGTTTGTCTCCTCACTCAACTTTGTAGGCATAGCAATATTCTTATCCAGTTTAGTGCCACTCCTAAGGGTAATGGCATTAATGCTACCCTTAGGGTTGGGTTGAGGTTAGGAGGGTAAACTACTTGAGGTTGAAGCTTGTTGGGTGTTTTGTGCGGTTTGAGGAGGGAGAGTTAAACGGGAAAGGGTTTCGGCTATGGTAGCCATATACGCCTCTTGTTTCTTATGGAACTCTCGTTGTTCTTGCATGAAGGTGTGAATTGTGTCATTCATGTGAGATTAATTGGAGGGAAGGGCTTGGTTAACTTGAGGAGGATTAGATCTACCATGTGGGTGTAGGTACTTTCCTTGAGGTTGAGGTTGTGAGGGTTGTTGGTATGGTTGTTGGTATGGTGGTTAACCTTGGGGATGTTAATGGTAGTAGACTTGAGCATTTTGGTTGGGTTGAGTTTGAGGAGCTTGATTCCACCTTTGGTTTTGATTGCCTCCATGTTGGTAGGATCCTTGGTTGTAATTAGGTCTTTGTGGATAAGGGTTGGCTACCGCCAATGTAGTGTCCTCTTGGAGTTGAGGACACTCATCGGTGTAATGAGTGTTACAAGCACAAACACCACATATCCTTGATGGTCCTTCGATCCGTGGAGGTTGATGTGAAGCATTTATCAAAGCTTGAGGAATTTGTTGTTGTCATCTCACCGAGGGTCTTGGTCAAAGTAGCATCTCCGGAGGGAGAAACTTCACTCAAAGCTTTCGTTTGTGAACTCCTTTCCCTTGAGTGTTGAGTCGAGTCCGCCAAGTTTGAGATAACTTCCCATGCTTCTGCAGCGGTCTTGTTTTTAGTCAATGAACCTCCACTCATGGCATCTAGGAGAAGCTTGTCTTGGTGGTGCATTCCTTGACAGAAATAACTGATAAGTACCAACTCATCAATCCGATGGTGAGGGCAAGCCTCCAGCAACTTTTTAAATCTCTCCCAATACTCATACAAAGTCTCCCCATCCCGTTGTACAATGCAAGAGATTTCTCTTCGCAACTTGTCTGTTTTCTGAGGAGGGTAGAACTTTTCAAAAAACTCTTTACGCAACAAGTCCCAGTTGGATCTAACTTCACCCGGTTGAGTGTAAAACCACTCCTTCACTTTTCCCTCCAAAGAGAAAGGAAAAGTGAAGACCAACATTGCGGCTTCATCCGCCCCATGTCTTCTCGCAGTTGCACATGCAACTTGGAAATCCTTTAGATGCTTCAGAGGATCCTCTCCAGGTAGTCCATTGTACTTGAGGAGCAAGTTTATCGTGCCGGAATTGAGCTTAAAATTAGGATTTAAAGCCGGATACAAAATTTGAAGCGGTTGCAAGTTAAGATCAGGAGCTCCGGCCTCTTTCAAGGTGATTCTTCGAGATGGGTCCGCCATGACGGTGTCACCTGAGTCACTCAAAGAGAATTCAGTACTCCCCACAGATGAATATAAAGTCTCCTCGTTGATCAGAGAATGATGGTCACGGATGGATGGTGATAGTAAATTGGAGTGCTCCTCAAGGGAGCCTGATTCACTATTCACAAAAGCTAGCCGATGCCGAGCTTTTCTTATACGAATTAAAGTTCTTTCAATTTCTGGATCAAAAGTGGCCAAACTCGAGTCTGGAAGCGACTGTGTCATTCAACTGAGGAGGCAATGAAAACATGCAATTATGAAAAGCAAAACAAAAATAGGCAAGTAAACAAGAACCAACTTAACAATCAATGACTACTAAGACTAACCAAAGAGAAAAGTAATATTTACAATTAGTGCCAAGTAGCAAGCCAAAAATCAAATATTTATACTATTCACATATTTACAACAACCAAAAATTGTAGCACTCATTGCACCTAAAGTGAACTCCCCGACAACGGCGCCAAAACTTGACGTCACCCAATTGCACGGGTTAGGAACTTGATTATCAAAATGGGATTAATGTTGTAAGTATAATCCTAACCCGACAAATTAGCCATCAATCAAGTTGTTATCCTAAAGATGTCACAATCCAAATCAATTCAAAATCGAGAGTATTAGACTCTCGAGTCGTCTCCTTAGGAGCACTTTAGAACTATGAGTGTGCAATTTCGGTTGTAGTGATCAAGGGGTTGTGAATGAAGAAATGAACATATAAAGCAATAAAAGAACATGCAAAATTGTGATGATTGAACTAATGAAGAAATTAAAGAACCGACTGTGTAATATAAACAAGTAAAGTAATAAAGAGATCAACATATAAAGGTATGAAAGATTGAAAGCATAAAAAGAGCCTTGGCTTGGAGTGAGCTAAGGGTCCTTTCCTTGTTGAAACCACAACTATGACAATTATGATGGATTAGTCTCACTTGATCAACCCTCACATCGAAAAGTAAGTTAAATGAGTATAAGTGTCCTTAACTCACAAATCCTAAATTGCTTGCTAATTGCCTTAGCAACAACTTAGCGTTAGTGGGAACAAGAAAAATTAACAATCCAAGAATTGAAACTAAATGTTGGACATTCCAACTCTAGAAACCCAATTGCTCACTTTACCCAAGCCAAGAACCAAAAAATTTAGCCTAAAACCATGTTTGACATTTTGTCAAACACTTGGTGGGCAAGAACTTTAAACATTGGAAAAATGAAAAAAGACTTGAAACTAAAAGCAACAATTAATCTCAATCAACAAGAATAACACAAGAAATTATGTAACAAACATCAAACATCAAATTCATCAACAAGAAATTGAAATTGCGCTGCAAGAGAGAAGTAAAGTTGAACTATAACTTGAATTAGAAGAAAGAGTAATGATAATGTAACTATAAAGAGTAATAACAAGAGAATGCTTATAATGAAAGCTAACAAAATCCAAGATAAAAAATGGAAATGGCACTTGAATGTAAAACCCTAATATAAACCCTAATAGAGAAGATGAAAAACTTAGAGAAAAACCTAAACTAAAAGCTTCCTACTACTACTCCTAAACTATACTAATGATATGCTATGTTATGTCTTCATTTCCCCCTCCAATATGAGCTAAAAGACTTCAGAAATGGGCCTCCAAAGCCTCAAAATCACGAGTCACGTGCCATTTAAATGAAGTCATGTGCGGACACCTGTGCGAACGCACAGGCGTGTGCGTCCGCACACTTCGGCGAAAATCCCGTCCTGTGCGTACACACAAGTAGTTGTGCGCACGCACACTAGGCGATGCTTGGTTGGACGCGTGACATGCTCAAAACAATCCACCCGCTCTGATTGGGCAGCTGTGCGTACGCACAGGTAGCTGTGCGCACGCACACGTCTCTGAGCTCATCTCCGTTGATTCTTCTTGTTTCCTCCACTTTGCATGTTCTTCTTCCATTTTCTCCAACCCATTCCTACCTTATACACCTGAAATCAGTCACCAACAACATCAAGGCATCGAATGGAAGGCAAATGGAATAAAATAGATTAAATTAAGCACAAAAGAGCATATTTTCACAATCAAGCGCAATTTGGGAGGAAAGTTCAAAAGCATGCTATTCAAGGGAATAAGTGCAAGTTAATATGATAAAAATCCATTCAATTTTAACCAAAAATCATCATCAAATATGGATTCATCAATTCCCCCACACTTATACACTAGCATATCCTCATGCTAACCACACACAAAGGAGATAGATGAAAGGGAAAAAGACTTATGCTATATACCATTTAAATGCCTGCAACTATCCTAAAGCTAATCGCTAATATGTACTACGATGAGAGTTGGTAGAAATAAACCATGAAATCCCAATCTATCACAAGAAAGATTTAGGGCCAATGCAAAGAGTTCATGCATTAAGATCAATGTCCAAAGAATTGAATTGAGTTTATCAAAACTAGCCAATTAAACAACTTGCATGAAGATACAATATGAGGTGTAAGAACATAGAATTGAGCGATCAAACCCCTCACCGGATGTGTATCCACTCAATTCGCTTAGTGTTTAGGGTTTAACCACTCAATTCTCCTTTTTTCATGCTTTCAAAGATTTGCAAGTCATCTAACAATCAACTAGTATTTAATGCATGAATAACAAATATCATGAGGTCTTTATAGGGAGGTAATGGGGCTAGGGTTTAGGTAGGATGAATTATGGTCAAGTGGACTTAAAGAATTAGTTCTTTGATTAGCTTGAGCGTCCACCTAATCCTACATCACCTATGTACATGATGCGCGGGAATTTGCCTCTCAACAAATTTCCTTCCGGCAAGTGCACCGGATTGTCATCAAGTAAAAACTCACTGAAGAGTGAGGTCGAATCCCACAGGGATTGGTAGATCGATCAATTAAAATTGGTGAATTATACTAGTTGAGTGAAATCGGAATTTAGGTTGAGATTGCAGAAAAGTAAATTGGCGGGAAACTAAAATTGTAGGAAATTAAATGAACAGAAATTAAATGGCTAGAAATTAAATGACAGAAGCTTAAATGGCAAGAAATAAAAGGGAAATGGGAAATTAAGCATGAAATTAAAAATTGCAAAAAGTAAACAAAATGGGTAAGATCAGAGATGAGAGATTCATTGGGTTTTGGGAGATATTTAACTCTCCGGATCAAATCATTTTCACCTCTTCCTCAATCAATGCATTCATTGACATTGCTTGGCAATCT
Organism: Arachis ipaensis; assembly: GCF_059453495.1. Taxonomy (NCBI): domain Eukaryota; kingdom Viridiplantae; phylum Streptophyta; class Magnoliopsida; order Fabales; family Fabaceae; genus Arachis; species Arachis ipaensis. The sequence goes on from NC_142436.1 coordinate 53,918,552, forward strand.
TAGATGATTGGATCCCAATGTCTTGGCTCACCAATCTCTCTAAGCATGAACAATTGCCCAATGTCTTGATTTAATTTCTCATGGGAAGAGTTGAAGTTCGGTCACTGACTATACTACACAGATTCATAGATCAAAGTGTTGGTAGGATTACATATCACTATATCCATCCAAACCCCAATCTAATCCAATGTGAGAAAGCAATTCTAGCATGAATTCTTCATTCCTCTCTCAAGGCTCCGAAGAATTCCAATTATGGATAGCTTCTCTCTCAAGACAACTATCCAATTGAATTAAGACCGAAAGCTTTCTAACAAAAATCAAGAGAAAAGAAAGAAGATGAAGATGAAAACTACTATTGATCCATTGAATTAAAATAGAGCTCCCTAACCCAATGAAAAGGGATTTAGTTGTTCATAGCTCTCAGAATGGAAATTGGAATTGAAAGATACATTCTAAAATTAACAAACAGAGAAAAAAAATGTAAAAATGCCCAGTAAAGTAAAAGCTCCAAAAAAAGTAAAAGTCTTTTCTAACTTAAATTCTAAGCTATTTATACACTTTCTTCCATTGATCTTCAAGCTCTGAATTGGGCTTTTGGCCTTGATGGAATTGGGTTGAAAATGGCTCCAATTGGTTGCCCTTGGTGTTAAGAAGAGATCTGTGTAAAATTTGAATCCTGATGCTTCCTGTTTGAGTCAACGTTTGAGGGCCAACGATGACTCAAACACCATTTAGAACAAAACCAGAAAAACCAGAAAGCTTGCTGTCATTGGCGTTTGACTCAACGTTGGAGGGCCAATGTCAGCTAACCTACGCGTACGCATACCTTGCGCTTCCGCGCAAAAGGGTCAAAAATGCTCATCCACGCGTACGCGTGCTTCACGCGTGCGTGTGGATGCAAGATTTTTATTTTGCAGTTTTAAAACAAAGCAGGGGACGTTGGCTTCAGCGTTGGACCTCCAACGTTCCCTCCAAAGTTGGCATTTTCACGCGTGCACGTACTCCACGCTTAAGCGTGCATCGCCTTTTTTTCCATCCACGCGTACGCGTCGATTCAAAATCTTCAAATCTGAATTCTGGGCTGAGCATCGCGGACGTTGGAGGCTAGCGTTTGAGGTAACGTTGGACCTCCAACGTTCGATTTTAACGCATACGCGTGACCCACGCGTACGCGTGGATGGTTAATTTTTGCCATTCCACGCGTGCGCGTGACGCACGCTTGTGCGCGGATATCAAATTTTGCTTTTTCACGCGTACGCGTCACTCAAAATTCACTTAGCTCCAGAATTGAATTTTTTATCACCACGTTGGGGGTAACGTTGGATGTCCAACGCTACCTCAAACGTGAGCATCAGCAGTGTTTGCAGAGAAGTTCTTTGTTTCTCTTCCAACGTTTGAGGCAACGTTGGTGGTCCAACTTGGCCACCAACGTTGCTTCTTCTCCATCTTTTCATGCTCATTCTTCAACCTTCCTCCATGCTTTCTTTCACCTATCATCAACCAATACATGCATCAAAGCCTTGCTAAAGTCATGAGAATTCTAATAATTCTTAGCACACAAGTAATTATAGCATAATTCTCATGAATTTGCATTAAATTAATCATAATTGGATGAATCTATGTATGCATGAATTTCTATCCAAATGGCTTACTTATAACTCAAGAAAGTGCATAAAACCTATCAAAAACAAAGAAAAAGGCTGGTGAAACTAGCCTAAAAGACCCTGTCATCAGTCACATAACAATGCAACCTTCCTACCCATTTCCTTTTTCTATCTCACCTCACTCATGCATTTTCTTTTCAAACATGGCATATGCATCCTTTATTTATTCTTTTATTTCATACTTTGTTATGCACAAGTTTTTTTTATTTATTTATTATTTGAACTATGAATGCATATGTTTTAATTAATGAAATGCATGAGCATTACCTAATTGTCAAAATTTTCACAATGAGTTCATACCTCTATCACCAATGCTTCCCAAAATTCTCCTACACTTAGACTTTACACACTAATCCACCCAAGCTAATCAAAGAGTAATTCAGGGACATCAATGATTTTCTACTTAAGGAGAGTAATGTGTTATCATCAGAACAAAAGGGGATTCATAGGCTCAAAGGGGTTTACAAAGGTGAATGCAAGGGTTGGCCTTATAGGTTAGTGAGTTTATCATCAAGGATGGCCTCAATCATGCTAAATGCATCCAAACACAAATACAGGACATAAAGAATCATGCAAATCAATGATCACAATAAAAAAGGAGTATAATCACACATAAAGAATCATTGCAAATCAATGAAAAATGCAACCATATATTAAAGTTCAAATCTCACAAGGCATGTTGTTCGAGCTCTTTTCCATGTTCTACAAACAAAATACTCCAAGCAAGTTGGTAAACACAATTTTTCTTCAATTCAATCAATGGTACGCCCTTAGAAAAAAGGTTTCATGGAAATTCCTTGGTGTTTCACCAACTTATTCATTCTATCATGCAATATGCAAATATTAACTACTAAATATCCATAAACGGTAAAGAAATATTCACAACAAACCAAACAAGATGCAATAGAAAAAGTACTCAAAATGAAAAAAAAAGTACCACAAGAAACATTGCAAAGTGTCTTTAAAAGAGAAACTTTTACGCCCCTTGAAGTCATCGATCCTCCCCACACTTAATTTGTGCACGGTCCTCCGTATATGCTTACGATCCGGGAGGACGAAGAGGGTCCACCTTCAGCTGGTGGATTCAGGAGTGGGATGGTCAACTGCATCATGCTCCTCCCAAGCTAGCTCGGATGAAGATCTAGGAATCGGGCCGGGGTCTCTTCCTTCTAGCTTTGCCGCTATCCACTTGAAACGCTTTTGCTCCAAATGTATTACCGTCGAAATTTTCTGATCGTAAATTAACTAAATGTAACATTTTACTAAAGCAATTTACCGTCAGCAAAATTCGACGGTAAAACTGCTGGTAAAGTTGGCGTCAGTGAAATCATATTTCACACCACTAATCACCGTCGGATTCAGAGTCAGAATATAAAATCCGACGGTAAACATTTCGGAAAATCCAAGCTACCTTGTATCCGACGCAAAAACTAACACTAAATTCGACGGTAAATGATGCTGCTAAATCCGACGGTACTCAGTATTTTTCTTGTAGTGTTATCACTTCTACTTCTACTACTTCTATTATTCAACCATACTTTTATCACCTTCGTTATCTCCTCTACTATCATCATCACCACTACAAATATCATCAACATTTAATATTATTTTATTTTATTTCTTGTTCGATGGTTTTTTTTCCTTTAAAAGGTCTTCGTACTGCAATTATTTTTTTTTGTGACATCATTTTCAGCAGTGGTCTTTAATTTCTCCACTTAACCACTATCAGTGAAGAAATTTTTCAAAAATAAACTTATTAATAGTTTGTGGGAGTTTAAAACACCACAAATTACAAATAAAACTACCCACAAAATCTAATTTTCGTTACTATTTAACGGTTTTTTTTAAAAGAGGGGTCGTATTGTCCCAAAATTAAAAGATTGAAAGCCGTAGTGTCCCTTTTTTTTTTGGACAAGGATCGGGTTGAGTCTTCACTCATAATAATAAAAATATTAGTTTTCAATAATAATAATAATAATAATAATAATAATAATAATAATAATAATAAATAAATAAATAAATAAATAAATAAGTATTAAAAAATTATTAACAGTAATTAATTAAAAAAATTATACTTTTCTTTAATAAAAAGTAACTAAAAATAAGTTAAACTATACATATATTTATACACAAATACATGATAACTGATTTTGATATGCACATAGTATTATGGTATACATATTAATTTTAATACATTGACAGTAAAACTTTTTATAAAATTGTCTAATTATATTCATTTTTTTTATAATAATTCACACAGTCAATGTAAAAGATAGTTATTTTGTTGATGTAAAAGTACGTAATTAAATACACATGTAAAATTACTTCATATGTTTCAAAATTAAATTCATATATATATATATATATATATATATATATATATATATTTCACATCTTTTACTTTTGTTATAAAAAATAATTAATAAATTTTTTTCTTTTATACTATAAAATAAAATATAGGTTAAAGTATATTTTTGTCTTTAAAATTTGTTAAAATTTTAAAAATATTTTTAAATTTTATTTTGTCACAAAATTATTGGATTTGAATCAAATATATCTTTGATCACTAAATTTTTAAAAAATTTAAAATATTTCAATAATAATTTTACAAAAACAACTTTTAATATACACAAGTTAGACATAATTATCATATATTATTATTAGATTAATTCTAAATTTTTTAAAAATTTAACTACCAAAAATATACTTAATACAAATCAAAATTTTTGAAATAAAATTTAAAATTTTTAGCAAACTTCAACCCAAAAAAAAAATTATATTTTACTCTAAAGAAATACAATACAAACTTCATTTCTCTTCTAAAAGGATAAACTTCATTTCTTGCTAATAGTGTAATACTGCAATGTCATTGACTAACTAGTAACGACCTCTGTTTTCATTTTGTCTCATCCGGAGCGTCTGAGGGTGGATGAAGTTCCCCATACCACATTTGTAACACCGCTAGGGGCTCACTACGTGGCACCTCACGAAACTCTTTCGGCCAGGCCCACAATAACTGAGCCCACTACTCATCCACTTTAATATGTAATAATATAATATTATTCATATTTTATTATAACAAATAATATATCGTAAACAATCTAATCAATTAGAATAATAAGATATTCTTATAAATTTAAAATATTTATATAAAATATAACAAATATAATAGCCAAAATTTATCTAATGAATAAAAAATATAACTGTTACGGATCCGGCCCATGACTTTCACATCTGGAACAGTCTCCAAATCTGGTTACCTGGATCCGAACTACTTCATCCTTCTAGAAGGTTCGGAACCGGCCCACTAAAGCTTCTAATTAACAATCAAATTCAAATACCTCCCTTATCTTAACCAGATAAGATAAGATAATATAAGATAATTACAACCGCCTATATAAAGGGGAGCCCCAGGCCCCCTCAAGTATGTCAATCACTCTACACACCTTATACCTCACAGATCCATTCTAACTTGAGCGTCGGAGTGTCTTTGCAGGTACCACCTCCCATTGCTCCAATCAAATAATTCGGCATCCGCCTCGACCCGCAAGTTTTCGATCAATCTCTCAATGCGTACTAGAGGCTTCCAGTACATTGGCACTGTCTGTGAAAAATTTGCAACGTCGTGGAGGCATGGCGGATAACCCAGAGCAATCCTCAAACTCACTCACTTGATTTCTTGCTCGTAACTGAGAGCAAAAAGGAATAATATTTCTTTAACTTGCATCACCTTCTTAGTGATAAGACACATTCGCCCTACTCCAACGGCGAAATCCCAAAGGAACAATGTTTCTCCGACTTGCAATCACCTTCTTAGTGATAACACTCTTTATGCACCTTCGCCCTACTCCAACGGTGAAATTCCAAATCTTCCGAGCGCAAAGTCTCGCCTCCCTTTAGTGGGACACCTCCACCTTTTGGACCCTCTCATTCATCACCCCCTACTTCGGTTTCATGCCCACCGTGGTTGCTTCTTTTTTTGAACTCTTCAAGCTCTTCCTCCAAACCCACGAGGTCACCTCCTTCAACACAAGGTTCCAAACCTCTGCCATCCGCCGCCTCACCTATGATAACTCTGTCGCCATGATCCTCCCTTCGGACCTTACTGAAAATTCATAAGGAAGCTCATCATGAACGACCTCCTTAACGCCACCATCGTGGCCAAGCTCAGACCTCTCAGGAGCCAAGAGATCAAGAAAGTTCTCAAGGTTCTTGCACAGATGCGGGGGACTGCCAAATCGTGGCGGCATGATGGAGAACCTCGAGGAGCAATCCTCCAGCCAATACCCCAACTCAAACCCATGAAGCCCAACACCCGAAATCCAAGATAACACTCCTCCCATCCACGGGAGGATAACAAGCCCGACACATTGCCAACCAACCCCAACCCAGCAACAACCAAGAGAGGACAACCATCCTCCCACTGAAGCCCGGCCACCCGACGGCCTGGGAGAGAAGGCGGTCCAGATAATCCAAGAGCTGTGCCTCAGGGTGCAAAACCTCAAAGGCCGAGTTACACCCAAAGAATGGTACCACCCGAAGCATTCAAGTCAAGCAACCTCCAGGACCTAATCTCACCACGATACCAGGAACACCAGGCCACCTGAGCAATGACACAGCAAACGGCACGACGTCTCCCGCGACCAAGGACACCAACGCAACGCGAATGACAGAAGGCACGACAAGTCGCCCAAACGGCGACACGACAAGAGGTACGATCGCAGCGTCTCCTGTGACCCGAGTCATCAACACGACACGGACGACGACCGACAACACCAAGAAGCCAAATGCACAAGAAACCACCACATGATAATGGGAGCTACTCCCTTTATTGAAAGAATCCTGAGAGCAAAACTCCCTAAGGGTTTCGACAAACCCACAGATATGAAGTATGACGGAACCAAGGATCCCCAGGAACACCTAACGGCCTCCGAGGCCAAAATGAACCTGGAAGGGGCCTGATGATTAGACTTTTGTGTGGTTTAGAATTTCACAAATGAAGTCTCATTGCAAGTATAGTTTCTAAACCAACAATAATCCTTTCATACAAAAATTTGTTTGTCACTAGTACAAACCCCTAAATTTATAAACTGAAGTATTGAACCTCGGGTCATTCTCCCTAGGAATTGCAATAAAATGTCTTGTTATTGGTTATGAGGTATGTTTTGGGGTTTTTGAGACAAGAGACATAAAATGTAAATGGCAATGAAAACAAACTAACAACTAACAAGGTCTTGGCAAGGTTTGGTGGTCAAGGATCTCTATCCCTATCACTAACCACAACATGAGAATTGGCAAGGATCAATCCCACTAAGTTAACCCCTAACTAATAGTAGAGGAAAGTCAAGTGAGCTACATCAATCCAAGTCCATAAGTCTTAGTTCTACACCATATCAATTAGTGAGATCTAGCGTTAATGGCTCCCAATCGTCAATCCCTTGGACATTAGTAACTCAAGAGTTCCTAAGTTACCTTTCCAAGCCAAGAGCACTAAAATCTACTCTAAAATCCAACCAAGCATTTTATCAAATGCTTGGAAGGCATAAAAGGAAAGCATAGTAAAATTGCAAGGAATGTAAATCTACACTACTCAATTGCAAGGAATTAAACAACACTAAAACAAATCAACAATAAAGGAACATGAATCATAGATTGCATTAAAGGAAAATGGAAGAACAAAGTGCATCAACATAAAAGTAGAAAATTACAAGAATTAAATGCAAAACTAGAAAGAGGAGATGTAGAAGAAGAAGAATTGATAAAGGAAAAGTAAATCAAAGCATGAATTAAACCTAGATCTAAGAAATTCTAATCTAGATCTAGAACCTAATCCTAATCCTAGAGAGAAGTGAGAGCTTCTCTCTCTAAAACTACTTTAAACTAATCCTAATGTGTGTAAATGATGCTAAGTGTGTGAATGATGATTTCCCCTTCAATTCTTGGTCTTTTAAAGCATTTTGGGCGCCAAAATTGGTTGCAACTGGGCCCCACAGCTTCTCAAAATCAATGGGCACGTTTTCTATTAAAAAATCATGTGCGCCCACCGGCGCGTACGCGTACAGTGCGCGTGCACGTCCCTTGAAGATTTCGTGATCCACGCGTGCGCGTACAGTGCGCGTGCGCATGGATGATGTTTCTCAAATCTTTGGCTTTTTCCATGTGTTCTCCACTTTTCATACTTTCCTCTTCACTTCTTTGATTCATTCCTAGCATTTTCAACCTGAAATCACTTAACAAACAAATCAAGGCATCTAGTGGAATCAAGGGTGAATTGAATTTAGCTAATTAAGGACCTAGAAAGCATGTTTTCACACTTAAGCACAAATTGGGAGACAATTATGAAACCATGCTATTTCATTGAATAAATATGGGTAAAAGGTCATAAAATCCCCTAAATCAAGCACAAGATAAACCCTAAATATGGGGTTTATCAGGGCCGCCAACACGGTTCGATGTAAGACATTCCTGGTAACCCTAGCCGGCCCTGCGATTAAATGATTTAACGCCCTTCCCAATGGATCCATAATTGGCTTCCACGATATCTCGCAAATATTCATGGACCAATTCACCACCAGAATCACAAAAGCCAAACACCTCATTAGCTTGTTAGGAGTTACCCAGAGACAGGATGAGTCCACGAGAAAATACCTTGGCCGGTTCAACGACGAGTGCTTGACGGTCAATGGACTCACGGACTCAGTCGCAAGCCTTTTCCTAACTAACGAACTCATGAATGAAGACTTCCGGAAACACCTCACCACCAGACCGGTGTGGACCATGCGCGAGATCCAAGGTGTCGCAAAGGAATACATAAACGACGAAGAGGTAAGCCAAGTCGTAGCCGCCAATAAACGGGTTCACGGCAACACACAGCACGGTAACACAACACCTCGACATAACCCCCACCAAGAGAAAACCAAAAGGAACATCCCCAAACCGACAAATGCAAACCGACCCCTCAGAATCGGGAAATTCTCAAATTACACCCTTTGTCAGCTCCCATCACTGAGATCTACCACCAAATAGGGGACCGAGGCGTCCTTCCGAAGGCCCGACTAGTTAAGGAAAGAACGGGCGGCAACAAGAGCTTATATTGTGACTACCACTGAGGATACGGGAACAGAACACAGACTGCATCGACTTAAAAAGACGCTCTGGAGCAAGCCATGCGAGACGGCAAGCTTCCTAAGTTCACCAAGATCATCAGGGAGCCGAAACGCATAGAAAGAGACAGATCGCCAGAGAGGGAAGGACGCAACCCAAGAACACAAAGACAAGGCCCCCGGGAAAGTCTGAAAACAGACCCGACCATAGTCGTCAACGTCATAACGGGCAAGGATGCACCGGAAAAGTTGAAATCAACACTAAAAAAGGACCTCAAGGTCCTGGCAGTCAGAAACCAAACCTCGGCAATCATCACCAATAATGCGATAACATTATCCCACCGAGAACTGCCGATACGGCTCCTCGGCGAAAGATGCCCCCTTCGTTATCTCCACAAAGATAGGAACCGGGCTGGTTAGAAGAATACTAGTCGACACAAGAGCAGATTCCAACATCCTCTTCAGGAGAGCCTTTGACAAACTCGGGCTCCGAAATGAAAACCTACAAACCCACCGTAATGGGATAACTGGGCTCGGAGATAACTCCCTTCAACCGGACGGCACCATCACACTTCCCCTCACCATCGGAGCCGGGAACCAAAGAAAGACCATCCTCTCCGAATTCGTCATCCTCAAAGACTCCATCTCCTACAACATCATCCTCGGGAGAAAGACCATTAACAACCTCTTGGCGGTCATTTTCACCAAATTCTTACTCATGAAGTTCCAAGCTGACGACGGCACTATCGGCACAATACACGGAGACTGGGAAGTCACGGTAGAATGTGAGAACACCAGCTCGACCCTCCGCAAGAGATCCCGAGATGCGGTAGGCATTTTCCTCGCCGACCTCGATGCACGCCAAGACCAAAGTTCGCACAGAATCGTGCGAGGAAACGACAAAGAAGCAGAGTGGGACCTTGCAGACAAGGTCAGGAGCATAGCACACCTACGGGAGCTAGCCCTAAAACAGAGAATAAGCCTAAGGTACAATGGCAGCACGGTACGACAAGACTTCGGACCAGGAAAGCTCGTCTTACGACAAAACGATATCGGTCCACCCACTTCCGGAGAAGGGATACTCACGGCCAACTGGGAGGGTCCCTACCAAATCAAGACGGTAATCGGAAAAGGAGCCTATAGGCTTGAAAGACTAGACGGGGCCAAGCTCCTAAGATCCTGAATTTCCACCAACTTACGGTGCTATTATACGTAGAAACATCCTTCCAAAGAAACAAGATCGAGGAGGTTTTAACGAGGCCCAAACCACAAATGAAATTCATTTTTTCAAAAGCATTGCCCCGTCCGACGGCACGAACTAAACGCGGCTACCCAAGGATCGATCACCCCGAGGACAACAAAACGGATATCCAAATAATAAAACGGATATCCAAATAAGTAAACGGATACCCGAGAATCGATCACCCCGAAGCCAATAAAATGGATATCCAAATAACAAAACGGATATCCAAATAATAAAAAGAATATCCAAATAAGTAAACGGCTACCTGGGAATCGATCACCCCGACGCCAATAAAACGGATATCCAAATAACAAAACGGATATCCAAATAATAAAACGAATATCCAAATAAGTAAACGGCTACCTGGGAATCGATCACCCCGGAGCCAACAAAATAGATATCCAAATAATAAAACAAATATCCAAATAAGTAAATGACTACCCGGGAATCGATCACCCCCAAGCCAATAAAACGGATCCAAATAACAAAACGGATATCCAAATAAGTAAACGGATATACGGGAATCGATTACCCCGAGGCCAACAAAACGGATATCCAAATAATAAAATGGATATCCAAATAGGTAAACGGCTACCCGGGAATCGATCAACCCGAGGCCAACAAAACGGATATCCAAATAACAAAACGGGTATCCAAACAACAAAAAATGATGGCCCGAAGTTCGATCACCGCGAGGCCAACAAAATGGAAATAAGCTAAATAAATAAAGTCTTGAAATCGGCCCACCAAGAGGCCTAAAATAAGTTCACAATAACGGCCCAAAAAAGGCTACACAAAACAAGCATGAGCTAACGGTCTTCCAACTTGCGGAAAGCCGGACTGACCAACATCCTGCCAATCAATGCAGGATAACGTCATGCCCTTTCTAGGCCCCTCACAGTCTCCACAACTACGGAGAATCGGACTCTCCAAACAACTTAGCATTGAGACCAAGCAAGCATGCTCTCATGCTCCGGGGGCAACTGTTCCAGACCCGATCTCTGAGTCCTTCCTTGGAACGGTCATCAAACCCGGCATGTGATGAGACGCCCAAACAACGCGCTCCTCGCTTGACCATGAAACGGCCAGGAACTCCTCGAATCCCCTACTTTGACTAGAAAAATCAAACAACGATCTCCTTGCCAAACCACAACAGCGAGAAAAAGGTTCCTCCAGTGATGAGACCGAGCACCCTCACTCTCTCGCTCCGGGGGCAACTGTTACGGATCTGGCCCACGACTTCCACATCCGGAACAGGCTCCAAACCCGGTTACTTGGATCCGAACCGCTTCACCCTTCTAGAAGGTCCAAAACCGGCCCACTAAATCTTCTAACCAACAATCAAATTCAAATACCTCCCTTATCTGAACCAGATAAGATAAGATAATTACCATCACCTATATAAAGGGGAACCCCAGGCCCCCTCAAGTATATCATTCACTCTACACACCTTATACCTCTCAGATCCATTCTAACTTGAGCATTAGAGTGTCTTTGCAGGTACCACCTCCCATTGCTCTAATCAAATAATCTGGCATCCGCCTCAACCCACAAGTTTCCAATCCATCTCTCAACCTGTATCGGAGGCTTCCAGTACAATAACATTCTTAATAAGAAAATGCTTAAGTTAACGTTTCCAAAATATAATAAATTTGTGATAAAATGCACCTAATGGTGCATGTGATTTAATTAATGCTCTTCTAAGATGGTCTTAGAGATGCATTTTGTCATAAATTTGTGATATTTCGAAGATTACGAATTCTTTTCTTTAATTTACGGACTATTCTATTAAATTCTAAAGTTTTCTACCATGATAGATGGCCATTACACCTTTTTTATTGTTGAATCTCAACTGGTTTTTACCTCTAGATATGTGGCTGGGGGCGTAGCATTTCTAGCGGTAGCGACCCTTAGCCAATGCAAGAATGACACGTGTTGCAAAGTGGTTGGTGGTTGTGTGTGCCGATACGTCAAGGCATATACAGAGGTTCTCCGGCTCTAGTGTTGGAGAGAAATGCCCAAAAATATGGAGAGAAGAAGGGTATAACAAAAGTTAAAAGAAAATATGTTTATTTACAGCACACAATAACAATATTTGGGGTTGGCCTTGTTATGTTTGTAAGTTGAAACTAGCAAAGAAGTGAAGCAAAAGTCTCAAACGTGATCCAATGGTCATCTTGACCCCACCATGGCTACGCGGTTATATTAACATATAACGGAATTTTTTTCGTGAAAAATATAATTGAGTAAAGAGTAAAATTTTTTATTAAATTTATAAAAAATATTGTTTTTTTACATGATAAGTTCTTTTATTGATTTTTTTATTAACAAAAATAATCTTCATTTTTTACCAAAATTTTATTATTTATCATAGTGTTACTCTTACTCGATATAAATTTTTCCATTAAATATTTATATTTTAGTTTTTACTCTCTAATCTCTACTCCTTTCTCTTTAATTTTCTTTTGTGCGGCAAAAGTAACCAAGCTATGATCGTAAGGGATAAAGATACTAAACAAAATTTTCCAAGTCTAGCTTTAGATTTTTTTAAATATGTCTATACGAAGAAAGATGTTGATTGAAAAATGCATTCGAAGCCATCGATTACAATTTACACTGTAAGATCTTCCTTTTCTCTAAAGTATAGAATATATGCTGATGGAAAGCACATATGAAAATTTATTCACGAACTAAACATTAATGTTTAAGACCGGATACTCAAACTTGTTTTAGACTTTTCACATTCCAAAATTAATTAATTAATATACATGATTAGTTTTTTTTGGTCCCTAATAATAAGATATGATTGTTGTAATATTATTCTTCGAGTAATTACTCAAATTAATCCACAAAGATTTTAAAAGCAGATATTTTAGTTTTTTTTAAAAAAAATTGATACACAGATCAATTTTTAAAATTTTATTCTGATAAATAAATTAGTTTTCAATTTATTTTTCGTTAAAATAATTACTCAGATCAGTTTTTAAGGATTTTAAAAACGAATATTTTTGTCCCCCAAAAAAATTAATATACAGTTCAATCTCCAATATTTTTCTCTATCAGACATAACAGTCTCCGTCCATTTTGCTTTTATTATATGTCGACCTTTATTATTATTAATTTAGTTTTGTGTATGTAGATGGCGACACTAACATATTAATACACTATTTTCGTTAGAAACAAGTAAGGTAAATAATGATGCTTTCAAATCCAAATTAAAACATTTTTTTAATACAAATATATTTTTTAAAATAGGACATCTTTTGATTACATTAAATACAAAAATATCAAATAGTTTCAACCTTAAATTTTTTGTAGAATAATCTCTAATAATTTTATTCAATATTATTATTATTATTATTATTATTATTATTATTATTGAGTGACTATATATATATATATATATAATAATCTAATAAATAAATTTATCATTATTTTTTTAAAAAATACAAAATAATTATGGTACAATATTATTATGCAATTAATAATAATAATAATAAATTTATTTTATTTTTTTTGGACGGAAGATTCTTATGTCTGACAGAGAAAAATGTTAGAAATTAATCTGTGTATTAATTTATTCTAGGGACTAAAATGTCAACTTTTAAAATTTTTGGGGATTGATTTTGGTAATTACTCTGCCAGAAAATGAACTGAAGACTAATTTATCTGGCGGAGTAAAACTTTGGGAATTGATTTGTATATTAATCTTTCTTGGAGACTAAAATGTCCACTTTTAAAATCCTTAGGGACTGATTTAAATAATTACTCTTATTCTTCCAAAAGTTTAAACAAATAAAAAATATTTATTAAAATCTATTACATAGGTTTTCTTTCTCTTTTTATTTATCTTATGCTTAAATAATTCTTCTTTTTTTTTTAAAAAGTTCAATAAGAATTGAACTTTAAACCTCTCACAACAATAAAGGTTTGGAATAGTGACCAATTTTAGCAACCCACAAAATCGATCACAATTAGCGACCGATATTACGATTGATCAAATTTTTCTAGGACCAAATAAAAGTTAGTTGCTAAATCAATTAGCGGCCAATTTAGGGACTACCCAATGTTGGTCGCTAAAATAGAAACTAGTGACCGATTTAGCAACTGATAACGAAACCAATCTAGCTGGTAGCTAAAATCAGTCGCTATTTTTTAATTTAGAGATCGAATTAGCAACCAAAACAAAAAAACTTAATCTTTGAGGGCCATCAGTGGCTAAATTGGTAGCTATTTTAATAACCGATTTTGTCACCAACATAAAGATAGACTGAAAAATAGCTGGTCACTAAATCAGTCGCTAGAAAGTTGGTCGCTAAATCCATTGCTAAGTATTAATATAGCGATGCATTAGTGACCACCTATAAAATCCAAATTTTAAAGTAGTTGGTTGCTAAATCAGTTGCTATTTTTAATGATTATTGACTAATTTAGCGACGAACAAACCTAGTTGGTCACTAAATCGATCACTACGTGGTTAGTCGCTAATTTAATCCTTAGCATAAGAATTAGTGTCTGGATAAAAATAATATTATAAACTAATCGGTTTCTAAATTGGTCATGATTTAAAAAAATTACATTTCTCGCCATAGCTTTTGTAAGAACTACGATTAATTAGCCGCTTAATTAAATTAAATTAATTGTCCAAAAATTTAGAATGTTAATTAGAAATTTTAAATATGATTTTTGGACTCAATAGATTTTTCTAAGTTGGAAAATATAATTTTCTGTTAAAAATTGTGTAAAAATGCGTATCGGTAAATTAGCCGGTAGTACCGGCTTAAATCTGTCCGGTACTGTGTGAGAGCAGTAAAAACTGTAGATAAAACTTAGGAAAATAATTAAAGGTTTGGCCCAATTTTGAGGCAAACGGGTCAAAAACGCTAACGGGTTGGATCGGGTCCAAGTTGGGTCCAAGCCCAACATATATATACCCTTAAGTGAAGCCATTTCAGCCTCCTAACCCTTTATAACTTAACATTATAGCTGCAAGTGAGAAGAGAGGAGAAGAGAGAGTGTCACTATTCACCACCAACTTTCGGCGGCCATAACTCGAGCTACGGTGCTACGATTCGCGTGCCGTCAGCGGTTACACGAAGCTCTCGCCGAGTTTGTTGGTTTCATCTAACTTGTGTTGGTAAGATTTTGAAATTTTCTCTTTTTTCTGCAGTCCTAAGAAATTCGAAAATGTGGGTATTGGTTTAGTGAATTTTTGTGTTTTGATTGATTAGGTGGTATCTAAGGTTGGACTATTGGTGGTTTGTTCCCCAAACACCATCGGAGAAGGTAAGAAAACTCTTTACCTTATGAATTTGTGAAATTTATGAACCCTAGGTGTTGATTTATGATAAAATTATGTATGTCTAGTTTGACTTGTGAATTATTGGAGCTTTGGATTAATTATTGGTGATTGGAGACTTAGTGTGGACACAAATTTGGTGTATAGAACATATTGAAAATCGGCCAAGGTATGGTTTCAGTTTTCTCTATATAATATATAATATTTCTGGACACTTAGGCTAGTGGACCATAGGATAGGATTGAAATTGATTGTTGATATTTGTGATGTATGATGATTTTGATGATTGTGATGATTTTTGTGAATGATAATGTTGATGTATGAGATGGGATTGGATAATGAGGATTTTGAGGATTGTTAATGAATGATGAGGTTTGTTGATGTTGATAGAGGATGGGGGAATGATATTTCGTGATATAAATTGTTGAGGTTTGAGTTTATAAGTAGAATTTGGTGTATGGAATGGATGATTTTATGTGTTGCTAAGTTATGAAACAAATAAAAGGTATATGAATATGAATTAGGTACACTAGGAGTATTTTAAATGTGGAATAAGTGATTTTGGATTGAGAGTTTGGTAAAATTGAAGTTTAGAGATTTTTGGTGAAAATGGATTTTTGACAAACTTTGGCGGATCATATCTTGAGTTACAGTTTTTGAAATTGAATGAATTTTGTATCAAATTAAAGATAATTCAAAGATATTTAAAACAGTATAGATTTTTTAGAAATAAGAATTTAGTAGAAAAAGATATGATTGTTGGAAGTTAGTGTCAAAAATCTGAATTATGTGATGTTCCAGAATTTGTAATTTCTGATTTGTGAATGATGGCTTTGTTTTGACTTGTGCGTACGCACATCCTTGTGTGCAAGCACACCCTGTAAAATTTTGAAAACGTGCGTACGCACATTCTGGTGTGCACACATACACCTTGCAAAATTCGCAAGTTGTGCGTATGCACAACATCGTGCGCACGCACACGCTGGGAAGTGCTTTCTGTTGAGGGTGGTCTTACGTATCTATGGGTGTACGTAAAATGGAAAATTTTGCCTTCTATGTGTATGCACACCTCTATGCGTACGCACACTTTGTGAAAACTCTTCTAGGAGTGCGTACACACAACCCTATGCGTACGCACAACCCTAAGCATACGCACATTGCCCTGTTTTTTTAGAAAACCTTGTTTTTAACTGTTTTACCTTCTCGGTAAGCTTGTGAACTTCCGTAAAGCTTATCTAGGGTGTTTTAAGTTGTTTTTAGGCTTTGAAACTTAGAGAATACCCTAAGTAAGTAACTAGATAAATTCAGATAAAAAGTTTAGAAGACAGAGCCTTAGGATTCTGGAGTACTGAGGATGAATTAGTTCAGTGAGATGACGGAGTATTGAAATGATGACTGAAATGATGAGATTGTGACTTTCAGATAGATGATGTTGAGACGAGTCGAGGACTCAGAGGGGACTGATGTGTACTGAAAAATGATTTATGAAAACCACTGCTATATTATTTATACTGAGATTGTTGAGACGCTATGTGCCTGGCAGGGACGGTAGGTTAATCCCGCCTGTCGAGATCACGGCGGTGGCGTAAGGACAGTTGGTTTATCCCGCTTACGTTGTGATGTGAGATCTGTGGCTAAGTATCTCGCTCGCATCCTTTCGAGTCACAAGAGTGAGCCGAGCACTATAAATTTAGGAAAGTGGACGGGCACTATAACCCTGGGGAAGGTACCAATTTTTATTCGTGACCGAAAGGCGACATTCCAATGGGAATGTGTCGGGTTGGAAGTTGAACCGACGATGTGATATCACAGCCAATAGGATGGGCACTCATCATGTGCATATTCTATATGTTTGTTTGCTTTGCCTAGTTGTATAACAAGCTTAATTGTTTCTTGAATTACTTGATATACATGATTATAATTGTGTTTTACTTGCATTACTATTATTTGTGATTTCTACTGGGATTAAGGAGGTTTGGTAGGTGGTGGCGATGGGATCGCATGGCAGTTAGGCTGGTGAAGGCTGTGGGACAGCGGTGAACTGATAGTTAGAAATCCCTTAAGATAATCTATCCTGTTTCATAAAGGTTTTAAAGTTATGGTTTTAATTTCAGTTATGTTTTAAGTTGAATCTTGTGTGGATATGAAGTTCTAGGATTGCCTCTGGCATCCCGGAATCTTATACCTTACATTACTGGACACTATTACCATACTAAGAACCTTCGGTTCTCATACCATATTCTGTTGTTGTTTTTCAGATGCAGGTCGTAACCCACCTCGGTGAGTTGCGAGATGGTGACAGAGCGGAGGATCTTGATTATCTTTTGGAGACTTTTGTATATTTTGTTTAGTACTCTCCCTTTTGTATTCTATTTTGCCTTAGAGGCTAAATTTGAGAGAAATATTTTATATGTTGTTTTACTTTTCAAAACTCTGTATTGTCTGTATATAACTAGCTGGCTTAAAGTTCGCAGGTTGCGGCTAGTACTTTATGACTGTTATACTTATATATCTATATATGTCTTGATATCTCGCTTCTATATCTTGTGCCTCGTTTTGTGTAGCCATGTGTGAACGTTTCGTGCTTTTGAAACTCTTTTTTTGAGCTTATTTCTTCATCGGGCTTCTAGAATTATTATTCCTTATATATATATATATATATATATATATATATATATATATATATATATATATATATATATAAGCGTTAGAATTGTCGTAACCTTTGATTAATCTTTGCTTTACGGCATGAGGTAAGGTGATGACTTGCATCATCTACCCTTCTTTCTTGCATAAAGAAGACCATAAAAGAGCATAAATCTCATTTGATCAGTACAGTTCATGCATTATTTGATGAATATTATGGTACACTACTTTGAGATGAGTTGTGCTGAATTTCAGGTGAAGAAGGAATAAAAAATGGGTAGAAGACAAACAAGAAGCTGGGCGTGTGAAACTGGCGTGCCACTTGGGAGCAAACGCCACAAAAATGCACTGGTGTGGCACGCCAGTACTAAAGTCCAGAGAAGAAGTCCAAGCATGCATGAGGGCATGGCACGCCAGGAATGGGCGTGGCACGCTAATACATTATTCCAGAGAGCTACAATGGGGACACAAAAGGGGCGTGACACGCCAGGTTGGGCGTGGCACGCCTGACCCATCAATTACTATGGGCGTGCCACTTGAGCAAAGGAGTGTGGCATGCCAACGGACCATTCCAAAAAGAGCCTTCACTATGGCGTGCCACTTGGTATCGAAGGCGTGGCACGCCAGCCCTAAGAAGTCACTTGGGCGTGCCACTAAAGAACCCAGGCGTGGCCGCCAAGCTTGAAGAGTTCACAAATCCATGGGTGTGCCACTTGAGCAGCATGGCGTGGCACGCTGGTACAACAATCCAGAGAAGGGGTTGAAGGCAATTGAAGACTGGGCATGCCACTTGAGCAACCAGGCATGGCATGCCAATGCACAAAGGACCAAAAGCAAGGACTGGGCGTGCCACTTGGTATCGAAGGCGTGGCACGCCAACTACTGGAACCAAGATAAGATCATGTGGGTGGTACGCCAGCCTTTAGGCGTGGCACGCTGGTATAAGTTTCCAGAGAGGATGAAGGAGGCCAATTACATGGGGGCGTGCCACTTGGTATCGAAGGCGTGGCACGCCAACTACTGAAACCAAGATAAGATCATGGGCGTGGCACGCCAGCCTTTAGGCATGGCACGCTGGTATAAGTTTTCAGAGAGGATGAAGGAGACCAATTACATGGGGCGTGCCACTTGGTATCGAAGGCGTGGCACGCCACTCACCATTCTTCACTTAGGCGTGCCACTTGAGCAACCAGGCGTGGCACGCCAGTGTTTTTCAGAGAGCAAAGAAGCATTGGGGCGTGCCACTTGAGTTCGTGGCGTGGCACGCCAAAAAGAGGAACCACTCACTCACAAAAGGGGAGTGGCACGCCAGACTTTGGGCGTGCCACGCTAGTTCAACTTTCCAGAGCAGCCTAGCCAAGCATAGGGCAAGGGCGTGGCACACTGATAAACCCATATTTTATGATATATATTGTGCTCAATTTAAGTGATTTATTCAACCCTTCACCCACTTATTCATGTAAATTGTATGGTTTTACTTTCCCTTCCTTATTATGTGATATATGTGAAAAACACGTTTCCTATGCTTTAAAAATAATTATTTTAATTACCTTTTATTACCATTTGATGCCGTGATTTGTGTGTTGAGTAGTTTCAGATCTTCTAAGGCAGGAATGACTTAAAGGATGGAAAAAGAAACATACAAAAAATGGAAGGAAAGCACAAAATGGAGTTTTTGAAGAAACTGGCAGCGACGCGAACGCATGGACAACGCGGCCGCATGCCTAGCGCGAAAAGGCAGCGACGCGAACGCGTGAATGATGCGGACGCGCGCCTTAAGCAGAACGCAGATGACGCGTACGCGTGACCGAAGCGAACGCGTGACAAGGAAAACTCCTAGATG
This sequence comes from Arachis ipaensis, assembly GCF_059453495.1. Taxonomy (NCBI): domain Eukaryota; kingdom Viridiplantae; phylum Streptophyta; class Magnoliopsida; order Fabales; family Fabaceae; genus Arachis; species Arachis ipaensis. The sequence goes on from NC_142436.1 coordinate 53,938,350, forward strand.
ACGCGACCGCGTGACCCACGCGGACGCGTGACAGACGTCACGCACCAGAAACTGCAGAAAATGCTCCCAGCGATTTCTGAAACCCTTTTTGGCCCAGATCCAAGTCCAGAAAGCACATATTAGAGGTTATAAAGTGGGGAAATGCATCCATTCATGAGGAGGCCTTTAATTATTCACTTTTGATAATTTAGATGTAGTTTTTAGAGAGAGGTTCTCTCCTCTCTCTTAGGTTTTAGGATTAGGATTCCTCTTAAAGGATTTAGGATTTCAACTCTTCATCAAGTTCAATATTTCTTTTACTTTCGGATACTTTAATGCTCTCATTCAATTACTTATGTTGCCAGATTGGCTTATGGACTCTTTATGTTTAGATCGATTTTCTCTTATTAATGCAATTGAGGTATTTCATATCTAAGATTCTTATTTAGCTTTATATATTATTGGCTTTAATTGATTAACTGGAAGCTCTTGAGTTATCAACTATCCGTGATTGGTTGTTATGTCGGCTAATTGACTGGTATTCCACTAACTCTAGTCTTTCCTTAGGAGTTGGCTAGGACTTGGGAATCTAACTAATTAGTTCACTTGCCTTTCCCTTGCTTTCATAAGGGTTAACTAAGTGGGATTAACTTCCATTCTCATAGGAGTAACTAGGATGGGACTTCTGAATTTTCATACCTTGCCAAGAGTTTATTTTACAGTTATTTATTTATTTTACTTGTCAGTTAAATTACTTGTTCCTTACTTTCAAAACCCCCAATTTACAAAACTCATAACCAATAATAAGAACACCTCCCTGAAGTTCCTTGAGAAGACGACCCGAGGTTTAAATACTTCGGTTATCAATTTTAAAGGGGTCTGTTACTTGTGACAACCAAAACTTTTGTAAGAAAGGTTGATTGCTTGGTTTTGAAACTATACTTGCAACGAGAATTTATTCTGAATTCTAAACCATTAATCTTCCGTCCTTCAAAAATGGCGCCGTTGCCGGGGAGCTGCAAACGTGTGCCTTATTATTGGTTATTGTAAATATTTTTCTTTTACTTGTTTATTTGTTTTTGTTTTCTCCTTTTATTTCCATTAGCTACTATGAATTCTCACCCCTCTCGCTTTGAGTTTGGTTCTAATATTGTTGAAGGGAACGAAAGCTATAGCAGGAACATGCATCAAGGTCAGAGCTATCAAAGATGGATGGAGCCACGAGGACTTGATCAACCCTTTAGGCAACAACACCCTCCACAGTATCATTGATGCCAGGGCATTTTGGCCAGTTTCACTGACCTTTTCTTTACTATTTTTAGGGTAGTTTCATGTATTTCCTTAGGAAATAAGCTAGTTTTGGGTAGATATTCACTTACATCTTGATTCAAGCATACATTGTGCACTTTACATGATTTCATGAGGATTTTGCATGAATTTAAGGACAAATTGGATGTTGCATTTCCCATGACTTGGACTAGAACTTTGATGCGCTTTATTGCTTGATTTCAGGACAAAGGAAGCAAAGAAGAACCACATTAGTGGCTACGTTAGTTACACTAACGTTAACACTAACGTGGAATGGGAGTAACTTGCAAAGTTAATGAGAAAAGTAATTGCCAATAACGCTCTCAAAGCCATCATTGCCCATTTCCTTTCTTCCACGTTAAGAGTCACGTTAACTAAGTTAACGTGAACTCTAACGTGGAAGAAAGGAAATGGAGCCAACGTTAGTGACACTTAACATTATCACTAACGTTGGACCAAGCTCATAAGTGGCCATGTTAACTTAGTTAACGTGGCCTCTAACGTTAAGAAGTAAAGGGGAAGCCAACGTTAGTGACATTCAACTTTGTCACTAACGTTGGCCAAGTCACAATAAGCCACGTTAACTTCCACGTTAACCTAGTTAACGTGGAAGCTAACGTGAGGAGACAAAGTGGTCGACAACGTTAGTGACACCAAACATTGCCACTAACGTTGGAAGGAACCCACACAAACCCCAATAAGCCACGTTAACTCCCACGTTAACTTAGTTAACGTGGAAGTTAACGTGAAGAAGGGAGGTGATCGCCAATGTTAGTGACACCCAACATTGTCACTAACGTTGGAACTAGCCCACATAAGCCACTATGAGCCACGTTAACTCCCACGTTAACTTAGTTAACGTGGAAGCTAACATGGATAAGGAATGATGAGCCAATGTTAGTGACACTCAACTTTGTCACTAACGTTGGAGATGGCTAGCATGGCCACGTTAGAAGCCACGTTAACCTAGTTAACGTGGACTCTAACGTGAGAAATAGGGGCACATTGGAACGTTAGTGACAATGGTAAGTGTCACTAACGTTCTCGAAGGTTGGCAAGCCTACGTTAAAAGAGCCACGTTAACTAAGTTAACGTGGACTCTAACGTAAGAAAGGGGGAAACTTCTCAACGTTACTGGAAAAGGTAAGTCCCAGTAACGTGTGCGAAGGGCATAGAGGCAACGTTAGTGGCAACGTTTGTGCCACTAACGTTGAAGTTAACGTGGCTCTTACATTGGGTGAGGAACGTTAGTGAAAAAGGTGATTGTCACTAACGTTCTCGAACCCATATTTTCACTGAACGTTAACACCACTAACGTTCTGAGCTAAAGTCTCTGCCCACTTCACACTTTCTCTCTGCAAGTAAAGCCAAGCCCAATGAAGAAGAGAACTGCTTCAAACTCAAGATCTAAAGGCCCATACCCAAGACTTGAAGAGCCAACTAGAAGAACAAAAGAGTAGTATATATAGGAGTAGCTTTGAATTAAATTGGGGGTTGGAAATTATAAGGAGCCTCTGGGCATAGAATTACTCTCTGTATTTACTTTCTCTGCACTTCTTGTTTCATCATGTATTCTCCATCTTTGTTTTCATTTTCCAGAGCTATGAACAACAAAACCCCTTTCATTGGGTTAGGGATCTCTGTTGTAATTTGATGGATCAATACTAGTTTTCATTATTCTTCTTCTATCTTTTCTCTTGATTTTACTTGAAAGCTTTTGATCTTCATCCAATTGGGTAGTTATCTTGGAAAAGAAGCTATTCAAACTTGGATCTCTTCTGAACCTTGAAAGAGGAATGAAGATATCATGCTAGAAATGCTTTCTCATGCTGGACCAAATTGGGTTTGGATGGATATGTGACTATAATCCTCTCAACACTTGATTTGGGAAATACATCTGGTATAATCAGTGACCATACTTCATCTCTTCTCATGAGCAATTGACCAAGGAATTGGCTATTGATCAAGATTTGAGAGATTGAATTACAAGAAATTTTAATTCGATCACTTAAGATTGCCAAGGAGATCAATGAGTGCATTGATTGAGGAAGAGATGAAAATGAAATTGATCCGGAGAATGCAACATCTCCTGAGCCTAATGAACTCCCCATTTCTGATCTTACCCATTCTCTTTAATTTCTGCCATCTACATTTATGAGCAATACCCCATTCCCATTTACAATTCAGCAATTTACTTTCAGTCATTTATTTTCAGGTCTTTAATTCTAGCATTTTACTTTTTCTGTCATTTACATTTCCGCCATTTTATTTTCTGCAATTCTCAACTCAAATTCTGATTCGCTCAACTAGAACATTCCTCTAATTAAAGTTGCTTGATCAATCAATCCCTGTGGGATTCGACCTCACTCTATTGTGAGTTTTTACTTGACGACAAATTCGGTACACTTGCCGAAGGAAATTTGTTGCGAGACAAGTTTTTCGTGCATCAATCATAGACGAGGACCACTTTACAATGCACACCAAGCTAATAGATATGGTGGACCACCTTGCAATTACCAACAAGCCCCACCCTGTGCTTATAGACCATCCTCTCAACATAGATTTGAACCACCACACTCACAAGTTCCTTTTCACCATTCACCACCGTATGACCCTTATCCACCACAATCCCAATCCAATTACTCCCAAGAACCACCACATTATTATTTTTAACCCTCTCTCCCAACCAATGAACCCTCATACCCACCCCAACCTCCAATGAATGACAAAATTCGTGTTCTTCTTCAAGGGCAAGCAAGGATACAAAATGGCGTACTGGAACTCACTATTGCCTTAACCGAGGTAGTAAATATAATAGCCTACCGACATCTGAGAACTCAAAGTACTCCCATGGCTGCATGTGGAGAATCAAAAGAAGAGCGTAGCATGAAGGAAACACTAGAAACTCCGGTGGACAATGAGAAGCATGGCTTTGTATTGGAACAAGTAGAGGAAGCCATGATAGCTGTAGAGGAAGAAGTGGTTGAAGATTTAGGAGATGCTGAACCTCTATGGGAATCAAGAACTATAAAGGATTCCGCTGAGAAGTCCAAAATTGATGCCAAAGAGGACAGTGCACAACCTCCAATGCATATACCTTGTGAAAAATTGGACAGAACAGACCAAGAAGTTGATTCCATGGGCAGTGATCATCATAAATCAAGCTCTCCTAGTCACAACTCACATCCGCAACTGAATTCTTTGAACCTGAAGAACCTTATCCAAGTGAATACGAAGATGACGTCGAGGTAGATTTCTCTCAACCTCCAACGTATGACTTAAGTGATGAGGAAGACATAGAAGACTTTGATCAGGACGCAGTTGCAGTTGAAGAGTTTTGCAAAGAAGTGGAGGAATTCACAGAAGAATACAAGGGAGTAGAGCTTACAGAACCACTGGAAACACCTATCCCAAGGCCATTACCACCTAATACAAGCTTCAAGCGGGTACAATCCTTAACATTTATCTTTACTTTTCCACTTGAATATGGTTTGCTTGAAACAGATGGCCAGCTTAGAGCTCTTTGCAGCTTTAAGAGTAAGAGGGAAATAGCTCGTACTCAGAGCTGGTGTACAAGGTTCAATAAGGTTCCGCGCTTCAATTCGAAGTGCAAGGATTGGTACCAAGTCCAATTGAATGGGTCTCGGAAGATGTTTGGTCATCTTGGTGAGAATACAATTTCTAAACCGGCAGGATCGAAGAATATATATCAAGACAACGGTGGATTTAAAAGCAAAGTTTGGGATCCTAGAATCTATTCCGACATTCGTCACCCCGGGAGCCTGAGAATCTGTTTGAAGCTGATCAAAAGCTTTACATGCCAAGTTTGGGACCCCGGAGGCTGTTGGCATTCCAAACATTGGTGGAGATTTCTGGATGAATTTAAGCACAAGCCACCATAACAGGAAGCTTATCAAATGTCCAACTTAAGGACTTTAACTAAAAGTACTAGGTGGGAGACAACCCACCATGGTATGGTCGTTTCTTTTTCAATTTTTATTTCGTATTGTTTGTTTTTATGTTATATTATTTTTATTGAACCTGGATGTTATTCGTAGCATTTGCATTAGTATTGCATACTGCATAATTGCATACAAAAAATTTTTTTTTTGCACGCGACGCGACAGCGTCGCTGACGCGTCCGCGTCACCAGTGCATTAAGAAGAAAAGGAAAGTGAACAGAAAGTCACGCGAAAGCGTGGCTGGAGGCGTGGCTTTGGCACAAATTGTTCCACGTGACCGCATCGCTAAAGCGTTCACGTCAGTTGCGAAAACTACCTCCCACGCTTTCGCGTCAATCACATGGACGCCTGATCTGGAAATCGGCGTAAAAATCCAACGCCCAGAAATCTGGGCTGGAATCGTGCGGTTGGTGTGTGTTTAGCACAAAATGGCCCACGCGTTCGCATCCCTGACGCGAACGCGTCACTTGTAAAACACCCATCCCACGCGAAAGCGTGAGCGACGCATTCGCGTCACGTGGATATTATGGCACCCCAATGGAGACAGAGAGTTGCGTTGAAACGACACTGGAATTGTGTGTTTAGCACAATTTCCAGCAACGCGGTCGCGTGCCTCACGCGACTGCGTCATTTATCCTTTTACCCATTCCATACGATCGCGTCACTCACGCGATCGTGTCAACCCCATTCTACCCTAGCCACGCGATCGCATGCTCCACGCGTTCGTGTGGATTCAAAATCACTAACCCAACCACGCGAAAACCTATTCCCCCTCTGCTCTCTCCCTCCTTCCTCTGCACCCATCACCACCGCCAACCACCCCTGACCGCTGCACCGGTGCCAACCACCCAAACCCACCGCGACGCCCACTCCCCTCCTTCTTCCTTCTCCCCTCCTTCTCTTTCCTTCTCTTCTCCCCCTTCGCCACTGCCCCCCACCACAGCCAAACCACCACCGCCCGCCCCCAGCACCGCCTCCCACCATCACAACCACCCTCCACCCAACAACCCTCGAACCCCCCTTCCTTCCCCTCCCTGAACCCCAACCCTAACCCAGCACCACCAAACCATCCCTGCCGCCACCACGGTTCGCCACCGCGCAGCCCTACGTCACCGGCGCGTTGCCGCCACTACTACCCCACTCCCACCATCTCTCTTAGTTCCATACTTGTGCCTCTAACCACCAGGTTCCGCCGAACGCCATTTTTTCTTTCATTCGTAGTTAGTTGCATATTTTTCAGTTTATGTTCAAAATTAGACTAGTTAGAGATGCATGTTTGTAGTGAATTCTAGGTGGTTAGGTAGCTAGGATGTGGTTAGTAGATTTAGGCCTGATAATTGCGCTGTTCTTGCTTCTTGTTTTATCAATTTCGTAATTCTGATTTTGCTGTGATGATCGTATTGTTCATATGCTATTCTTCACTATTTCATGCTGCTTTTACACTGCCCTTTTCATGTTCATATTACTTGTGTCTATTTGCAGCTTTATTTTAATTTATATGAACTATTTTGCTTGCTGTTTATTACCCAGGAACATCCAATTTTAGCCGGAATGCTGCCCAATTTTCTGCAAATTGTTTTGATTTTCACTCATGTTTTGGTTTTGGCAATTTGAATTTTGCATTACTTAGCTTTTACCAAACCAATTCATGCATGCACGGGCCAGTATTCTTATTCCTTTCGATTTCCTGGTTAATAAATTGCACTATTGATGATTCGATTTTAATTTTTGCTATCTTTATGAATCATCATCAATAACCTGATATTTTTGAATATGAGTTGACTAGTCTTTAAATTTATGAATTTCTTGTTACTTAGGAAACATTTCTCAATGCCACTTACTTTAATTTTTTTCTCCTAACTCACTGCTTTCTACTTTTTCACTTTTAACCACTTTTAACTTTCTAACTTCTCCCTTTGCTTTTTAACTAACTCCTTCAACTTTTTCACCCATAGCATGATTATTGTTTCTCTTAATTAACAGGTATTCTACTTATAATATATTTTGGATTGTGATTTCTCATCTCAGATTTCTAACTCCAAAATAATCCAAAATGCACAATTATTCAACTCATTTCATAATTCTACTGCTCTTTTGCCACTATGTGCTTATATTGCTATTATTCTATTTGCATACTTAGTTTCCTGTTTTTATTCTTCAATTATATCCTGGAATTTCTGTTTTTCAGGATGTCTGACCCTCAACGAAAAGGAAAAGGAAAGGCAACAACTGGCAAACGGAAAAGAGGTGAATCCTCTATGTCTATTCTGGACATTATGCATGATGACTCTTGGCGGGAAAAGCACTTTACCCCGCAGGAAAAGGCTGACCAGCTCCTCCCTGCCAATGATCCCATTAAATTTGCAAACAGATACTGTGAGCTGAAGTATCCAGTGTTTGCCACCTCCAGAAACCTGTACCTGGAGAGAACTCTGAAAATTTCAGAAGAACTACAGCAGTACACCTCTGATCAGATCAAACAGAGAGGCTGGTTCTTCTTGGAGAGAAACTTGACAGAGGTCAATGCTTCCTGGGTAAGAGAGTTTTACTGCAACTATTTCAAGACTTCCCTAGATGCAGTACACCTCAGAGGGAAACATATACTGGTCACTGAAGAAGCCATTGAGGATATTCTGCAGCTTCCGCCTAAGTCAGATCATCCTGACGGTTACCAAAAGGCTGAAGAGGACATGCACTTTCTGAGATTTGACTGGGATGCTGTCAAGCAAAGGATAGCCCTTGACCCTACTGTCCCATGGGTCATGGGAAAGAACACAGCCATGCCTAAGGGAATCAAGCTGATGTATCTGAATGATGAGGCTCGGCTCTGGCACCAGATCCTGAGCAACTTTGTTATGCCGAGCACTCATGAGACGGAGCTGTCTGCTGCTATGATCACCCTCCTCTAGTGTGTGATGGAGGGTAAGGACCTATACCTCCCACATTTCATCCGGTATTACATGGCCAGGGTCCATGTCAGAGGCACTCTCCCTTTCCCATATCTGATTACCCTGCTTGGCCATCGAGCTGACGTGCCTCGGGAGCTTGCTGATGAGAAGCCACCTGCTACGGACTGCAAGAAGATTATCCCTCACAGCAGGAAATTTCAGGCTTTAGGCTACAAAACTCCATTCCTTACCGCTTCTGATGAGACAGCCACGCCTTCAGCTGCCCCTTCTTCTTCCACTACTGCACCAGCCCCACCCACTGCACCTCCACCTGCCTCAGAGCCCATTTACCACCTCGTGCACCGCTTATTTTAGCAGCTGGACCAGGTGGAGCACCGCAACCGGCGGCAATATGAGAGATCTGAGTGTCGCAACAAGAGACGCTATGAGCACCTCAAGTTGATGATCCGATCTGGCGGCGACTTCCCATCCGAGCTTGACACACCATCAGAGCCATCTGAGGAAGAAGTAGATGAGCATGAGGAGGAAACCCATTCACAGAGAGAGGCTGAGCAGGCAGGCTCAGAGCAGGCTGCGCCACAGCAAGAGGAGCCACACCAGATACAAGCCGCAGATCCAGAGATTCCTATCCAGTCAGAGCCTCCACTGCAGTAGATAGATCCTCCTACCCTCATCCAATCTGCAGACCCTCAGGCCACCACAGAGACTCCAGCAGCCCATCCTTCCGGTGATGACACCCCTTCACACCCAACTTGAGTGAGCATCGAGGACGATGCTTTATTTTAAGTGTGGGGAGGTAGCCATCCCTGGCATATCTTTTTGGTGAACCACTACAGACTCTTTTTATCTTATTTTGTTTTTTTTTCTGTATTTTTATCTTTGTTTTTATTTTTCAGTACTTGCACACTGTTCTTTTGATGTATTTTTACTCTATTTCCGCATTTTGCACTTTAGTTTATACCTTAGCCAGTTAGTTTAGTTGCAATTCTAACTTATTAGTTATAGAAAATGTGGATTAATTAGTATAGTTTACCCTTTTAGCATACGATAGTTTGGTTTCAATTAAAAAAAGGGAAGTAAACTAGAAACTCTAGTAAATCAAAACAATCCACACACCTTGTATATATAGCATTACATGTTAGTTAGTTAACAATATTTCATCAAGGAACAACACTAAAACTTTAAAGCCACCCAAAAAAAGTTTTACATTGAGAATAATGGGAACTCTTAATTTTTACTTGCATGACATGTACAACTGATATATGCTTTTTGAGCTGGAGAACACACAGCCTGTGAGTTTTGAGCTTAATTGTAAGGTTACATTCAAACCATAATTTTTATTCCTATGTGTTTTGCCCTTCTTTTTCATTCTGGTGTTCTTTACTTGGTTTTAATCTATATGTCCAATTATAGAATATAGATACATACCAAGAAAGTGATTGAGGCCATCATTGGAATTTTTCCTCACTTATCCTAAATTAGCCTACCTTTTACATCACCCTTGTTAACCCCCTTGAGCTTCTTAATCCCCTCTTGCTCAATAAACCACATTACTAGCCTTAAGCAGAAAGACAAAATAAAAATCCCAAGTTGAATCCTTGGTTAGCTTAAGATAGAAATTGTGTATTGCTTAAGTGTGGGGAATTTTTATGGGAACATGGGATGATAGAAACAAAGTAGGAATTTAAAAAGGGATAAGATGTTTCAAAATAAAAATTTAGGAAGCATGCTCATGTGAAATCAAAACAATTAACAGATGCATTGAAAAAAATATTATTAATTTATATTTAAATAAAGGGGATACAAAAATTTTCCAATTGCAAAATAAAAAGAATCAATGCACATGGGACAAAGCTAAATTTAATGCATGAGTTTGCACTACAAAGTGGAAAAATTTGGGCAATTAGGTTAAGAAACTTTGATTTATAAAATATGTATGTTAGGTGAGATCTTAGACTAATCAAGGATTCACTTATTAGCCCACTTAGCCTTATACATATACCCTTACCTTTACCTTGACCCATTACAACCTTGAAAAAGATCTCATGATTTTTGTATGTCTGTATTCTATAATTGTTGATTGTTAGATGAAGAACAAAGTTATAGAAAGTAAGGATAAAAAGAAGAATAGAGTGATTAACCCAATAAACATTGAGTGACTAGAGAGTAAACACAAAATCTAGTGAGGGTTCAATAGCTCATCACCATATATTTCTGCTTAAATTGTTAATTGTCTTGCAAGTTTGTAAAATATTTTTACCCATCTCAATTGTAAAAGTGCTTTAACATTATCTAGGGTTTGGCTATGCATATATGATTCCTTGAGGATATGAATTAATTTAACTACATGTAAGTTTTATATACAAGTGAATAACAATTAGAATTGAATGATTCATTTAGGTAGTTGCATTTAGAATAGATTGCATTGCATGAGATTCCACCACTTTAACCTTACCTTACTCTTTATCTCGAATTTAGCATGAGGACATGCTATTGTTTAAGTGTGGGGAGGTTGATAAACCCATATTTTATGATATATATTGTGCTCAATTTAAGTGATTTATTCAACCCTTCACCCACTTATTCATGTAAATTGCATGGTTTTACATTCCCTTCCTTATTATGTGATATATGTGAAAAACATGTTTCCTATGCTTTAAAAATAATTATTTTAATTACCTTTTATTACCATTTGATGTCGTGATTTGTGTGTTGAGGAGTTTCAGATCTTCTAAGGCAGGAATGACTTAAAGGATGGAAAAGGAAACATACAAAAAATGGAAGGAAAGCACAAAATGGAGTTTTTGAAGAAACTGGTAGCGACGCGAACGCATGGACGACGCGGCCGCATGCCTAGCGCGAAAAGGCAGCGACGCGAACGCGTGAATGACGCGGACGCGTGCCTTAAGCAGAACGCAGATGACGCGTACGCGTGACCGAAGCGAACGCGTGACAAGGAAAACTCCCAGATGACGCGACCGCGTGACCCACGCGGACGCGTGACAGACGCCACGCACCAGAAACTGCAGAAAACGCTCCTAGCGATTTCTGAAACCTTTTTTGGCCCAGATCCAAGTCCAGAAAGCACAGATTAGAGGTTATAAAGTGGGAGAATGCATCCATTCATGAGGAGGCCTTCAATTATTCACTTTTGATAATTTAGATGTAGTTTTTAGAGAGAGAGGTTCTTTCCTCTCTCTTAGGTTTTAGGATTAGGATTCCTCTTAAAGGATTTAGGATTTCAACTCTTCATTAGGTTCAATATTTCTTTTACTTTATATTTCTCTTTTACTTTTGGATACTTTAATGCTCTCATTCAATTACTTATGTTGCCAGATTGGCTTATGGACTCTTTATGTTTAGATTGATTTTCTCTTATTAATGCAATTGAGGTTTCAGATCTAAGATTCATATTTAGCTTTTTATATTATTGGCTTTAATTGATTAACTGGAAGCTCTTGAGTTATTAACTATCCGTGATTGGTTGTTATGTCGGCTAATTGACTGGTATTCTACTAACTCTAGTCTTTCCTTAGGAGTTGGCTAGGACTTGGGAATCTAACTAATTAGTTCACTTGACTTTCCCATGCTTTCATAAGGGTTAACTAAGTGGGATTAACTTCCATTCTCATAGGAGTAACTATGATAGGACTTCCGAATTTTCATACCTTGCCAAGAGTTTATTTTACAGTTATTTATTTATTTTACTTGTCATTTAAATTACTTGTTCCTTACTTTCAAAACCCCCAATTTACAAAACTCATAACCAATAATAAGAACACCTCCCTGCAGTTCCTTGAGAAGACGACCCGATGTTTAAATACTTCGGTTATCAAATTTAAAGGGGTCTGTTACTTGTGACAACCAAAACTTTTGTAAGAAAGGTTGATTGCTTGGTTTAGAAACTATACTTGCAACGAGAATTTATTCTGAATTCTAAACCATCAATCTTCCGTCCTTCACACGCCAGTTCAAGTTTCCAGTGGCAAAGAAAGGTGGAAAAAGGCAAGGGGCGTGCCACTTGAGTTTGAAGGCGTGGCACGCCAAGGTTGTTAGAGGGACGAGCGTGCTACTTGAAGGATTGGGCGTGGCACGCCAAGCTAGAAATGAAGAGCACGTGACACGCCAGAAAAATGCCAGCCATACGCCAGCTGAGAAGTCACGCTTATTGAGTGTTTTCTTTTTCCTCCAAAATGTAATTTTTCTTTTTAACTTTTGTAATTCTTTTATTTTACTAGGAGTAGTATAAATACCCACAAGGAGTACTGAAGAAGGGGGGTTAAGTAGTCAATTTTAGATCCACTTTTACACTTCACTTTTGAGTACTTTTTGAGCTATGAGTAGCTAACTTCCCTCTCATTGAGAGAGGGAGCTCTGTTGTACTTGATGGATTGATAATAGTGAAATTCTTCTTCTCTTCATCTTCTCTTTGATTTGCTAGAAGGAATTTTGTTCTTAATGCTTAGTATTCAATTATATTGGGAAAGAGATTGAATGCAATTGGGTTTCATGGGAACCTTGGGAAAGGAAACATGAAACCATGCTTGAAATCCCTTCTCACACTTGAGTAGAATCTGGGTTTTGGTGTTTGGATATGTGACATATAATCCTCCCTCTACTTGGACCTATAATGGTGTGTGGTATAATCAAGGACTAAGCATATCTCTCTTCATGAGCAACTAGACCAAGGAATTGGCTATTGATCAAGATCTGAGAGATTGAGTCACCAAGGGATTGGGGCTCAATCAATCATGATTGCCAAGAGGTCAATGAGTTGCATGATTGAAGAGGATATAAGCTAGATTTGATCCAAAGAGACAACATCTCCCAATCTCAATGAATTTCCCCATTCTTATCTATCCATTTCTTTACAGCTTATTTTTACATTCAGCAATTCCCCATTCCCATTTACATTCAAGTCATTTATGATTCTGCACTTTACATTCTGCCATTTATATTCCTGCACTTTATTGCTTTTCTTTATATTCTAGCCATTTAGATTTATGTCATTTACAATTTTGCACTTCAAAATCCTATTGATCCGCTTGACTAATTCATCAATGATTAAAACTGCTCGAATTTGCCAATCTCTGTGGATACGATCTAACTCCATTGTGGGTTATTACTTAACGATAATTTTGGTGCACTTGCCAAAAGAACTAATTCACCAATTTTGAATGGGGTGTGAATTCTAGTAATCAAGTTTTATGGCGCCGTTGCCAGGGATTGGCTTAAATTTGACAGTGATTAAATTGATTGGAGAGCTAGATTAAGCAATTTAAATTCTTTGTTATTTTATTTTATTTAGCACCTTTTTATTTTCTTTTATTTTGAGTTCTATTTCTTTCTAATTTGAGTATTTTTTATCATCCATATTTCCACTCTTCTAACTATTTGATTAATTGCACCACTCACACTAACAACCACTCTAACAAGAGTAACTTCTTTATTCATTTTCTTTCTTGTTTTTGCCTTGTTGGTTGTATGACAGGTAGAAGAAGCGGGACTTCAACTTCCTTTGATTCTGAACCTGAGAGGACCTTCCTTAGATTAAGGAGGGAAGCAAGAGGGAAAGGAGTCGTTGGTGCTGAGGAAGAGGAAGAGTATTTTAAAACAGACATGGAGGAGAACATGGAGAACCACCATGAAGAAGAAGCTCACAACCATGCTAGAGAAGGCCCAGTAAATCTTGATGGGCAAGAAAGGAGAGTCTTAGGCTCCTACATCAACCCAAACCCAGGAAATTGTGGCAGCAGCATCCTAAAGCCAATAATTCATGCCAATAATTTTGAGCTGAAGCCTCAGTTCATCACACTTGTTCAGAACAATTGCTCATATGGAGGAAGTGCCCAAGAAGACCCTAATCAACATCTCAGCACATTCTTGAGGATATGTGATACTGTAAAGTCCAATGGGGTACATCCCGACATCTACAAACTACTCTTGTTCCCTTTCTCACTCAGAGATAAGACAGCAAAGTGGTTGGAATCATTCCCCAAGGATAGCCTAACTACATGGGAGGAGGTCGTGAACAGATTCCTTGCAAGATTTTATCCTCCACAAAGAATCAATAGGCTGAGAGCTGAGGTGCAAACTTTCAGACAACAAGATGGAGAAACACTCTATGAGGCCTGGGAAAGATTCAAAGATCTGACAAGAAGATGCCCACCAGAAATGTTCAATGAATGGGTACAACTACACATCTTTTATGAGGGACTATCCTATGAAGCAAGGAAGGCTGTGGATCATTCTTCAGGAGGCTCACTCAATAAGAAGAAAACGAAGGGAGTGCTAGAACTCAACTCTGTAGATGCTTTGTTAGCTCAGAACAAGGCAATTGCAGCTCAAATAGCAGCTCTAACTAAAAGGATGGAGGCCAATCAAGCCTCAGTCATTCAAGACCAAACTCGTCAACAAGAAGGGAATACACCAGAATCTGAAGGTGACTGGAAACAAGCCAATTATGTGAACAATTCATCCAGACCACCATATGACCCACACTCTAAGACATACAACCCAGGTTGGAAGAACCACCCAAACTTTGGGTGGGGAAATCAACAAAAGCACAACCAGGACCACAACAAGCCTTATTCATCAAGTCAACATTCCAACCACAACCCCAACCATCAAACAGGGAACCATAAACCCTATCATAACTCACAAAACACATTATACCATAGTAACCAACCCATACACAACAACCTCAATCAAGATGCACCATCCTCAACTATGCAACCATGTAAAATCAAGAGCAACTTTGAGAGGATGGAGGCTGCAATAGCACAACTATCCTCACAGATTACAGGGACAGTCTCTACCCTCATGAACAGACAAGCATAAATTGAAAGAAGGCTAATCAAGAAGAATACAGGTCAAATCTGAAAAATCAAGGCGCAACAATCTCAAAGTTGGAAGCACAAGTGGGGATGTTATCCAAGCAAATTCCACTTCCCACACACACATTTTCTAGTGATACCATGGCTAACCCAAGAGGGGAATGCAAAGCCATTACTCTAAGAAGTGGGAAGGTTGTAGAAGAAGGAACCCCAAGCAAAGACAAACATGAAGAAGTAGAAGAAAAGTATGGGAACAAGGATGAAGAAGAGATTCCTGCCTCACCTCCACCAAAACCAGTCTTGAAGCCTTATGTGCCAAAGGCACCATACCCATAAAGACTGGGAAAAGATGGGAGGGATGACCAGTTTTCTAAGTTCCTAGAGATCTTCAAGAGGCTCCAAATCAACATACCATTTGCTGAGGCATTAGAACAAATGCCACTCTATGCCAAATTTTTTAAGGAGCTTATAACCAAAAAGAGGATCTGGGAGGCAAAAGAAACTATAATATTGACTGAAGAATGCAGCGCTATCATACAAAAGAAGCTGCCTCAAAAGCTGAAAGACCCAGGGAGTTTTCAAATCTCCTGCATCATAGGAGACATCACCATTGAGAAAGTTTTGTGTAATTTGGGAGCTAGCATAAATCTTATGTCCCTAACCATGATGAGAAGGATGAAGATTGAGGAAGCCAAGCTAAGAAGAATGGCACTCCAATTGGCTGAAAGAACATTTAAGTTTCCACATGGGGTGGTGGAAGACTTGCTAGTGAAAGTAGGAGAATTCATTTTCCCTGCTGATTTCGTTGTGCTGGACATGGAAGAAGAGGCCAACACGTCAATTATCCTAGGAAGACCATTCCTAGCTACTGCTAGAGCCATCATTGATGTGCAAAAAGGGGAACTAGTCTTGAGGTTGCATGAAGAGAAAATGGTCTTCAACGTCTTCAAAGCAATGAGTTACCCCACGGAATCCATAGGAGAATGCATGCTGGTAGACACCATGGAACAGAGAACCAATCAGTTGCAATCCAATTCACTCTTGATGAGAAGGAATGTGAAGGGGTTCTTTTGTCATTACTAATGGGTTCAGTTTCAATTTCAGGAGAGAAGATGGGGCCCACATGGTAAACAACTCACAAAGCAAGGAAGTCAAAGTGTACTTGCACTTTGGAACTCAACACATGCAGAAGACACAGTGAGAAAAGAGTTGGCGCCTCTTCCCACGCTAGGCGCCACTCCCCAAGTGGGAAAACATTTAACCCTTTTTATTTCCCACCCTTCGAACCACACCATTCACGATTATAAAAGCCTCACTTCCCCATCTCCTATTCCACTTCAACAACCCCAATCACACACAAAGTGCATACAACCCTCACCTTCCTTTCTCTTTTCATCTTTTACCATCTCTTTCCCTACTACCTTTCTTTCTTTTTTTTTTTGATTGGGACAATCAAGTCCTAAGTTTGGTGTTGGAGCAAAACCTTTTTTTGCTTGCTCTTTCTTGCAACCCCCATTTTTTCACTCTCAAACACACTCTCTCAACCTCATGGCACCACCAAAAAGCTCAGCCTCAAAGAAGAGAAAAACCAAGGAACCAGCTTCTGGATCCTCAAGCTCTTTCAATGACTACAAGTTCCTCTCCGCATTCAACCAAAATCAATTCTATGGTTGGGTGAGTGAGAGGGAAATCATTCCAGAAGTTGGGTTTCAACTAGGGAGGAATGAGCACACTAAAATCAACATTGAGATCAACAATAGAGGTTGGTCACTTCTATGCAACCCACCAAGGAAAGTAGTAGAGAGCTTGGTGAGGGAATTCTATGCCAACGCAGTACCTCAACCTGGGCAACACTATAGCTACATTAGCTATGTAAGGGGGAAGTCCATTGACTACAGCCCCTCTAGCATAGAAAGAATGCAAATGGTGAAGAGGACAAGCTCCACTCGGAGCTATGAAGAAAGAATGAAGCAGCAAGACCCTGGGTTTGATGAGATCCAGAATGAAATTTGTGTGATGCATGTGCGTTGGATAGATGATAAGGATGAGATACCCAATCAATTGAGAAGAAGATATTTGAGCCCCCAAGCTAGAGGGTGGCTAGAATTTGTGAGGAAGTCCCTAATCCCCACATCCAACACTTCAGAGTTGACCAAGGAGAGAGCTGTACTCATCTATAGCATCATGAAAGGAGAGAACATCAACGTGGGGGAGATGATTGCCAACAACATCAACAAAGTGCTGAAAAACACTAGTGACAACACAAGGTTGGCATTCCCCAGCATTATACAGAGGTTATGTGATGAGACTGGAGTTGAAAAGATCATTGATGAAGTGCTTGTGAAGCAAGACAAGTTCATAACTGCCAAAAAGATGGCCAAGGTGGTAGTTGTTCACCCACTCAACAGGGCCAGAGAACGAAGAGCTCATGCCCATGAACCACAACAACAACAAGAAGAGGAAGAGGCAGAAGAGCAACCTCAATTCCTGGCACTTCAACCACCACCACAATACCAATATCAGCAATTTCCAAAGGGATTTAACTGGGAGCAATTGCAAGGAGATGTATACCAAATGAAGGGAGATCTACACTACTTGAGGGAAGATATCAATCAACTCAAGAAAACTCAACAACAATAATGGAGCCAAGTCAACCAAAACATTCAACAACTCCAAAGGGATTTTGAGGATCTCAAGGAGCAGCAAGATCAAATTAATTGGGGAGAAATACAAGGCAGTTTAGGAGTGATTCTGAGACAGCAATTACAACAAATGGAGAGCCTTGCTGAATTCAGACACCTTTATGAAGCAAGAACTGTAGCCAGAGGGAAATATGATTGCTATGCGCAAACAAAGTTGAGCTACCTATGCAATGCAGTAGCTAACATGAACCCCAATTACCCCACCTATATGTAGAAATTAGAGGAACTCAGCTCAAGACAAGAAGAAATAGCATACCAACACAAGGAGAATGTGAAATCCTACATGAGGATGCTAGGATTTTGGAAACCCAAGGATGCCAAAGCACAAGAAGGTTCCTCCAAGCTAGATGAAGGTGGCTCCTCCCCCTCCAAGAAGAAGGACAAAGGGAAGGGGCCAATGAACTAAAGATGAAGCTGCTCAAGGTTGTTGAGTCCCATGGTTGACATTTTCTAAATTCTGAAATCTTGTTTAAGCTTTTGCTTTATTTACTTTTTGAATAAATAATCATGCTAGGATAGTTTATGTTTTATGCTTAGTTTAATTCCTGTTTGAAGTCTTTATGAGTTTTTTTTACAAGAAAGAAAATTCCATGTATTCCAAGTCTTTATTTCAACATAAATAAAAGTAGAGGTTGTCTCCATAAGAGTCACTGTGAGTTGTGCAAAAACAATGAGAGAGACCAAGGCTAAGAGAGATCATCAATCAAACTAAGAAATAAGTAACCAAGTGTAGGACCTTGGATGAACTAAAAAGAAAATGAGTCATGAAAGAGCAACTAGTCCTAGAAGGTACAACAAGGGGAAGGTTAAGGGGTGTTCCTTGAATATCCATAGAACCAAGAAGTAGTAAGCAAAAAATGGCCCAAGGCTCTGAGCATCAACTACTGGGATGGAAAAAGAAACATTAAAAAGCTCAAAAAGAATTAAAGATCTTAGTAGATGCTTGTGGTGAAGATGTGTCAAGAAGAGACCTGGGCAAGTAAATTCGTAGGGGTGTCTCAACACCTAGTACCCTAAAACCAACTGGTTTGGGAGTGCTAATTGAAAGCCTAATTAAAAGGTTGTCTTGAGACAGAACACTTAGAGTTGTGGTCAAGAAAGCAAAACAACCCTTGCTACTTCAAGGTCACAATTAATAGAAAGGACCCCTAAAGCCTATACCTGAAAGAACCCTCAAGGATCTAAGAGCTTTCCATGACATTAAAACATTCATACATGTGTTAAACACTTAGTCTTACTCTTAGTTATATTGCAATTACTCAAAGCCAAGGCCTCAAGTTATAAATGTTTGCTCACATTGATTTGCTTGGGACAAGCAAAACTTAAGTTTGGTGTTGTGATGACTTGCATCATTTACCCTTCTTTCTTGCATAAAGAAGACCATAAAAGAGCATAAATTTCATTTGATCAGTACAATTCATACATTATTTGATGAATATTATGGTACACTACTTTGAGATGAGTTGTGCTGAATTTCAGGTGAAGAAGGCATCAAAAATGGGTAGAAGACAAACAAGAAGCTGGGCGTGTGAAACTGGCGTGCCACTTGCGAGAAAACGCCACAAAGATGCACTGGCGTGGCACGCCAGGAGCTAGGCGTGGCACGTCAGTACTAAAGTCCAGAGAAGAAGTCCAAGCATGCATGAGGGCGTGGCACGCCAGAAACTAGGCGTGGCACGCTAATACATTATTCCAGAGAGCTACAATGGGGGACACAAAAGGGGCGTGGCACGCCTGACCCATCAATTACTATGGGCGTGCCACTTGAGTAAAGGGGCGTGGCACGCCAACGAACCATTCCAAAAAGAGCCTTCACTATGGCGTGCCACTTGGTATCGAAGGCGTGGCACGCCAGCCCCAAGAAGTCAATTGGGTGTGCCACTTGAGAACCCAAGCGTGGCACGCCAAGGTTGAAGAGTTCACAAATCCATGGGCGTGCCACTTGAGCAGCGTGGCGTGGCATGCTGGTACAACAATCCAGAGAAAGGGCTGAAGGCAATTGAAGACTGGGCGTGCCACTTGAGAAACCAGGCGTGGCACGCCAATGCACAAAGGACCAAAAGCAAGGATTGGGCGTGCCACTTGGTATCGAAGGCGTGGCACACCAACCTTAGCATTTCACTATGGCGTGCCACTTGAAGGTTGAGGAGTGCCACGCCAACTACTGGAACTAAGATAAGATCATGGGCGTGGCACGCCAGCCTTTAGGCGTGGCACGCTGGTATAAGTTTTCAGAGAGGATGAAGGAGGCCAATTACATGGGGCGTGCCACTTGGTATCGAAGGCGTGGCACGCCACTCACCATTCTTCACTTAGGCGTGCCACTTGAGCAACCAGGCATGGCACGCCAGTGTCATTCAGAGAGCAAAGAAGCATTGGGGCGTGCCACTTGAGTTCGTGGCGTGGCACGCCAAACAGAGGAACCATTCACTCACAAAAGGGGCGTGGCACGCCAGACCCTGAGCGTGCCAAGCTAGTTCAACTTTCCAGAGAAGCCTATCCAAGCATAGAGCAAGGGCGTGGCACGCCAGACCTTGGGCGTGGCATGCCAGTTCAAGTTTCCAGAGGCAAAGAAAGGTGGAAAAAGGCAAGGGGCATACCACTTGAGTTCGAAGGCGTGGCACGCCAAGGTTGTTAGAGGGACGAGCGTGCCATTTGAAGGATTGGGCGTGGCATGCTAAGCTAAAAATGAAGGGCACGTGACACGCCAGAAAAACGCCAGCCATACGCCAGCTGAGAAGTCACGCTTATTGAGTGTTTTCTTTTCCTTCCAAAATGTAATTTTTCTTTTTCACTTTTGTAATTCTTTTATTTTACTAGGAGTAGTATAAATACCCCCAAGGAGTACTGAAGAAGGGGGTTAAGCAGTCAGTTTTAGATCCACTTTTACACTTCACTTTTGAGTACTTTTTGAGCTATGAGTATCTAACTTCCCTCTCATTGAGAGAGGGAGCTCTGTTGTACTTGATGGATTGATAATAGTGAAATTCTTCTTCTCTTCATCTTCTCTTTGATTTGCTAGAAGGAATTTCGTTCTTAATACTTAGTATTCAATAATCTTGGAAAAGAGATTGAATGCAATTGAGTTTCATGGGAACCTTGGGAAAGGAAACATGAAACCATGCTTGAAATTTCTTCTCACACTTGAGTAGAATATGGGTTTTGGTGTTTGGATATGTGACATATAATCCTCCCTCTACTTGGACCTATAATGGTGTGTGGTATAATCAAGGACTAAGCATATCTCTCTTCATGAGCAACTAGACCAAGGAATTGGCTATTGATCAAGATCTGAGAGATTGAGTCACCAAGGGATTGGGGCTCAATCAATCATGATTGCCAAGAGATCAATGAGTTGCATGATTGAAGAGGATATAAGCTAGATTTGATCCAAAGAGACAACATCTCCCAATCTCAATGAATTTCCCCATTCTTATCTATCTATTTCTTTACAGCTTATTTTTATATTCAGCAATTTCCCATTCCCATTTACATTCAAGTCATTTATGATTCTGCACTTTACATTCTGCCATTTGTATTCCTGCACTTTATTGCTTTTCTTTATATTCTAGTCATTTACATTTATGTCATTTACAATTCTGCACTTCACAATCCTGTTGATCCGCTTGACTAATTCATCAATTGATTAAAACTGCTCGAATTTGCCAATCTCTGTGGATACGATCCCACTCTACTGTGGGTTATTACTTGACGATAATTTTGGTGCACTTGCCAAAAGAACTAATTCACCAATTTTGAATGGGTTGTGAATTCTAGTCATCATAAGGCTTAGGGTAATTAGGGTGTTACATTTAGTGGTATCAGAGCGGTTTGTCCTCATGAGCCTAAGGGATGGATCGATTGTGCTTTATTGCATACTCTTTTGTCATTTTTCTTTCATGCTATTTAGGTTATCTGCTTGATATATGTACATCATGCTTGTTTGTGAGTGCCTTTTTCGGATAATTGAAGCACTATGCTTGAGATATTGAGACCGATCACCTTGATATCAATTGCTTAGTGTGGACAGGACCCTGAATGGAAACTCACAGACGAGGTCAGACACATAGTCGAAGAGAGAATGAAGGTAACCCATCGATAGACAATCACGATGAACTCATGGTGGTGATGACTAACTTAGTTAACACGATTCAAGAAAGCAATGCTACGACTATTCATGCTATGGGGTGGACAGGGCAATTAGTTGGTAATGAAAATGGAGAAGGGACTGAAAACAACTTAGGTCGTGTTCCGAGAACTCTAGATACTTTTTTGAAAGTTGACCCACCGATTTTCAGTGGATCGACAAACCCTACTGAAGCAGACAACTGGTTCCAAGCTGTGGAGCGTGCATTGCAAATTCAACATGTATCGTATGATCAGTTCATGGAATATGCGGCTTATCAATTAGTGGGAGAAGCTTAGCAATGGTGGCAAGAAAAGCGCCGACTGCTACACCAACAGAATGTGGGCGTTACATGTGCGTTATTCCAGACAACTTTCAAGAAGTACTTTCATGAGTTACTGAGGGAGGCCAGAGAGTTAGAGTTCATACAGCTGAAGCAAGGGGTCATGACTGTTGTTGAATACACCAGCATGTTCGAGAAACTCTATAGGTTGTTTAGAATATGTCAGGGTGCCCATGAGTCCTATGAGGGCTGGAAATGCATCAAATACAAAGTAGAGCTAAGGCAAGATATCATGCGTGTTGTGGCTCCTTTGGAGATTCGGGTGTTTTCCTAGCTTGTGAACGAGGTAAGAGTTGTGGAGGATTGTATTAAGAAGATGACTTTGACGAGAGATACTCGCGGGGGTACCAGTAGCAAAGGTCGTGGAAAGTATTTTCCACCAAGAGGCCAGATCTTCAAAAGGGATGGACATGCCACTCAGCATCCTCATGGTCAAGGAAACTTCGGAAGAAACAACAATGCCCAGTTTTCAACTGGCGAAAGGAAATGGTCGATACTATATTTGTGGACTAATTGGACACATTGCCAAGGACTGTCATTGCGGGAAAAAAACTAGGATGCGGGTCAGAACCAACACTAAGGCCATAGATTCGTTGTGAATGTCCTATGTGAGAGCTTGAGATAAGAGGTAGGTGTATAATTGGTTATAAAGCTTTAACTGCATTGTGTGATATTAGAACACCATATTTACTCATAGCTTATGACGGAGATGAGGGTTTGAGACTAAAGATGTCAAACTTAGTATTAAATTTAGGACCAAACTCACTTGTGCCGTGTAAAGTATTGTCTCTAGAGCTGATAGAACTTAGGGACGTTTTTTGTTTGACGTGGGCAAATAATCCAATTCTTAATGACCAACGAGTCAGAGTAACGCTGCGGAAGTGCGGTAATCTTAATAGAGGTGTGAGGTTTTATACGAAGGAGAGCACCAATACATCCTTGTGAACCGACCTATTTTTCCCTTGTAAATTGCATTGGAGTTCTTCATTCCGGAATCCCTCTTAGTGAATAAATTAAACTTTGCCCAAACTTATTCCTTGTTTGCACATATCCTCGCGCGAACCTTGTATTACTTGATGTGAGCCTGAACGTGTACTGTTGGGTTGAACCGCCTTTATTCGAGGGCTCATGATCCTCTTAAAATTAGTAAAGACATATTTTGATTCAATTTGCCTTATTGTTTCTACCAAAATTTATTAATTTGAAATTCCTTCCTTGAGGTTCACTCTAATTCTCTTTCTGGCACATTTTCTTAATTTCTACAACCATATTTGATCACAACACAATGCATCTTTTCAATTTTTTACGGATACTCTTCAAAATTATTTACTCTCTTTTGAACTTGGTATCCCTTCAGATAACTTGAGCTCATTTCGACATCACATGCAATCCTTAGGTCATAACTTATGAACACGAAGGATGAAACCGGTGAGCGTGCGACCTTACGAGGAGTTGTGAAGCTTCGGTTTTGCAAATGGCATTACTGATGACTGAGTCGACACATAGAGATGCTCGTTGGTGTGAACGTCAGATTATGGAAGAAATTCTTCAAAACATGAAAGAAAGATTAACTACATTACCAGTGCTTGTGTTACTTAAATCTCATGAACTAGTTGGGATCTACGATAACGCTTCGTTGAAAATCTTGGAGTGTGTTCTGATGTAACATTAGGATGTAGTGGTTTGTGCGTCACACCAGTTGAGGCTGTATGAAGTGGATTCTCTGACTCACAATCTGGAGCCTGCTGCATTTGTTCTTATAATGAAAATGTAGAGCAAGGAGGGAACTACTTCCATGGAGATGGATGAAATTACTAAAGAACTATGATTTTAGGTTAAGTTACCACCTATGGATATCCACATTTGATTTTGGTTTTTACGTGTAGATTCTAGGATGATTAATATAACATTTAGTACCTGGCAAATTATTTAAGTGCAGAGGTAAGTAGAAAAGGAGAAAAATAAAGGGGCACGAATTTAGACTTGAATTTTGATTGGGTTTGACATTAAGTGACATTTGATTTATTTTTGATAAGTGAAAATTCATTGGTTGTTTAGTATGTTGAGTTGTAGTGTTGCATTTAAAGTAAAGATGAATAATAGATACTCTAGTTGTTGTTGAGGTCCTAAATAATACAAGTATTGAGATTGAGGATTTAATGAAACCTTGAGTTAGGCATAGAGATGCTATAAGGCCCTAAGTTATTACTTAGTCTTAGGATGAGCGTAAACCCTATTTAGGTTAAGTTGAGAAAGTTCATAAGTAAGCCTAGGTTTTGTAATTCGATAATGATGTATGACTTGACTGAATAATTGGATTAGTTAATTAATTAGTAGCAGAAAAATCAGAGTGGCGCAGTAGAAGCTTGTGGAATGCAATAGTACATGATAGTTGTGAATAGAGGTAGTAGAATGGTGAATAGACGTATCTTAGGCTTGAATACTTGAAGATTTTAGTGGGTTAAGGTAAGTAAGGATTTCTAGGAAACTAAATTTAATTGTGACTGTGAGATTAGATTGATTCGGAGTAGGTTTTGGAGATGATTATAGATGTAATTGAATTTGTGCGTGGATATTAATGAATAAATTGTTAGTTTTATAAGATAAATTTGAAGAATATTGAATTGAAATACTGATGTAGTATTGAGGTTGACTAAAGGGAGCTAAGAATGAGAAGGATGAGTACAACATAGGCTTGAATTCGGTTAAGATATGGCATTATAAATAAGAATGAAGGATGTAAATAGAAAATCGAATTGACATGGAGGAATGGAAAGGTGAATACTGAGAGATAGGTTTAAGTTAAGGGAACATTTAATAAAGATGATGGGTAAACCAAATTTTGAGGGCAAAATTTTGTATTTGGTGGGGAGAATATAAGAATTGCGATTAATTAGCCGCTTAATTAAATTAAATTAATTGTCCAAAATAGGATCAAAAAATTTAGAATGTTAATTATAAATTTTAAATATGATTTTTGGACTCAGTAGATTTTTCTGAGTTGAAAAATATAATTTTCTACAAAAAATTACGTAAAAATACGTAACAGTTAATTAGCCGGCAGGACCGGCTTAAATCTATCCGATACTGTGTGAGAGCATTAATTTCAAAGGTTTGGTCTCATTTTGAGCCAAACAAGCCAAAAACACTAACAGGTTGGACCAGACTCAAGATGGGTCGAAGCTCAACACATATATAACCTTAAGTTAGGCCATTTCAGCCTCATAACCCTTCATAACTTAACATTACAGCTGCAAGAGAGAAAAGAGGAGAAGAGAGAGTGTTACTATTCACCACCAACTTCCGGTGGCCATAACTTGAGCTACGGTACTCTGATTTGTGTGCCATCAACGACTATGCGAAGCTCTCACCGAACCCGTTAGTTTTATCTAACTTGTGTTGGTAAGATTTTTGAAATTTTTTCTCCTTTTTGCAGCCCTAAGAAATTCAAAAATGTGGGTGTTTGTTTTTAGTGAATTTTTGTATTTTAATTGATTAGATGGTATCTAAGGTTGGGCTATTAGTGGTTTGTACCCCAAACACCATTGGAAAAAGTAAAAAAACTCTTTACCTTGTGAATTTGTGAAATTCATGAACCCTAGGTGTTGATTTATGATAAGATTATGTATGTCTAGCTTGGCTTGTGAATTATTGGAGCTTTGGATTAATTGTTGGTGATTGGAGACTTGGTGTGGACATAAATTTGGTGTATAACATATATTGAGAATTGGCTAAGGTATGGTTTCGGTTTTCTCTATGTAATATATAATATTTCAGGACACTTAGGCTAGTGGACATAGGATAGAATTGGAATTGATTGTTGATATTTGTGATGTATGATAATTTTGATTTTTGTGACGATTTTGGTCAATGATAATGTTGATGTATGATGTGGGATTGGATAATGAGGATTTTAAGGATTGTTAATGAATGATGAGGTTTGTGGATGTTGATAGAGGATGGGAGAATGATATTTTGTGATGTAAATTGTTGAGATGTGAGTTTACAAGTAGAAATTGGTGTATGGAATGGATGATTTTATGTGTTGCTAA
This sequence comes from Arachis ipaensis, assembly GCF_059453495.1. Lineage (NCBI taxonomy): Eukaryota > Viridiplantae > Streptophyta > Magnoliopsida > Fabales > Fabaceae > Arachis > Arachis ipaensis. The sequence continues at coordinate 53,964,567 of NC_142436.1, forward strand.
GTTATGAAATAAATAAAAGGTATATGAATATGAATTAGGTACATTAGGACTATTTTAAATGGGGAATAAGTGATTTTGGATTGAGAGTTTGGTAATTGAGGTTTAGAGATTTTTGTTGAAAATGGATTTTTGACAAACTTTGGCAGATCATATCTTGAGTTACAGTTTTTGAAATTGAATGAATTTTGTATCAAATTAAAGATAATTCAAATAGCTTTAAAACAGTATAGATTTCGTAGAAATCAAAATTTTGTAGAAAAGGATATGATCATTGGAAGTTGGTGTCAAAAATATGAAATCTGTGATGTTGCAGAATTTATGATTTCTGGTTTGTGTGCGCACGCACATTGTTGTGCGCATGCTTTGAAAAGTGGCTATGTTTTGACTTGTGTGTATGCACACCCTTGTGCACACGTACACCCTGTAAAATTTTCAAAACGTGCGTACGCATATTCTGGTGTGAAAGCACACACAGGGGGATGCCTACTGATAAGAGCACTAGCACACTCTGGTGTGTACACACACCCTGCAAAATTTGCAAGTTGTACGTACGCACAACATTGTTCACACGCACATGCTGGGGAGTGCTTTCTGTTGAGGGCATTCGCACGTATCTATACATGTACACAAAATGGAAAATTTTGCTTTCTGTGTGAACACACACCTCTATGCATATGGACACCTCTATGCGTATGCACACTTTGTGAAAACTCTTCTGGGAGTGCGTACACATAACCCTATGGGTATGCACATTGCCCTATTTTTTTAAAAAAAAATCTTGTTTTTAACTGTTTTACCTTTCTGGAAAGCTTGTGAACTTCTGTAAAGCTTATCTATAGTGTTTTAACGTATTTTTAGGCTTTGAAACTTAGAGAATACCCTAAGTAAGTAACTAGATAAATTCATATAAAAAGTTTAGAAGATAGAGCCTTAGGATTCTTGAGTACTGAGGATGAATTAGTTGAGCGAGATGACGGAGTACTGAAATGATGACTAAAATGATGAGACTGTGACTTTCGAATAAATGATGTTGAGACGAGTCTAGGACTCGGAGGGGACTGATGTACTGAAAAATGATTTATGAAAACCACTGCTATATCATTTATACTGAGATTGTTGAGACGCTATGTGCCTGGCAGGGACGATAGGTTAATCCCGCTTGTCGAAGTCACGGCAGCAGCGTAAGGACGGTTGGTTTATCCCGCTTACGTTGAGATGTGCGGTTTGTGGCTAAGTATCCCGCTCGCAACCTTTCGAGTCACAAGAGTAAGCCAAGCACTGTAATCTCTAGGAAAGTGGTCGGGCACTATAACCCTGGTGAAGGTACCTATTTTTATTCGTGACCGAAAGGCGACATTTCCATGGGAATGTGTCGGGTTGGAATTTCAACCGACGATGTGATTTCACAGCCAATAGGACAGGCATTCATCATGTGCATATTCTATATGTTTGTTTTCTTTGCTGACTTGCATTGTTTGCCTAGTTGTATAACATGCTTACTTGTTTCTTGAATTACTTGATATACATGATTATACTTGTGTTTTACTTGAATTGCTATTATTTGTGTTTTCTACTAGGATTATGGAGGTTTGGTAGGCGGTGGCGATGGGATCGCTTGGAGATTAGGCTGGTGAAGGCTGTGGGACAGCGGTGAACTGATAGTTAGAAATCCCTTAAGATAATTTATCCCGTTTCATAAAGGTTTTAAAATTATGGTTTTAATTTTAGTTATATTTTAAGTTGAATCTTGTGTGGATATGAAGTTCTAGGATTGCCTCTGGCATCCTAGAATCTTATATCTTACATTACTGGGCACTATTACCATACTGAGAACCTCCGGTTCTCATATCATATTCTGTTATTATTTTTCAGATGCAGGTCGTAATCCACCTTGGTGAGTTGCAAGATGGTGACAGAGCGGAGGATCTTGATTATCTTTTGGAGTCGTTTGTATATTTTGTTTAGTATTATCCCTTTTGTATTCTATTTTGCCTTAGAGGCTAAATTTGAGAGAAATATTTTATATGTTGTTTTACTTTTCAAAACTCTGTATTGTCTGTATATAACTAGCCGGCTTAAATTTCGCGGGTTGCGGCTAGTACTTTATGACTATTATACTTATATATCTATATATGTCTTGATATCTCGCATATATATCTTGTGCCTCATTTCGTGTAGCTATGTGTGAACGTTTTGCTCTTTTGAAACTCTGTTTTTGAGCTTATTTCTTCATTGGGCTTCTAGAATTATTATTCCTTCTATATATATTTATGTATAAGCCTTAGAATTATCGTAACCTTTGGTTTACGGTATGAGGTAAGGCTTAAGGTAATTTGGGTGTTACACCTTTTATCCTTTATCCATTTACCCTTTTGCTTCTGCTACCACCATCTTCTTCTTCTCCCAAAGAATCTTCCTCTACCTTAAACCCCTCTTCTGCAACTCCCAAGACCTCTCTTACACAAACCCCTATCATGCTTTGTCACAGACACAACCATTCTCTCTATTTCTCTCGTCAGCGATCTCGTTGTTGTTCTCTTGTTGCTAACCGCTCGCAATTCGGCAATCGTAGCTCATCGCTCGCCGATCGCCGCTTGTTGCTGATCGTAACTTTCTGATAGCTACTTGCTACTTGCAATCGCTAACTCGTCATTGTTGTTGCTAGTGAAGCTGACATCTCTACTGATCTTTGGTAATAATTTTGTTTTTGGCTGTTTTAACACTTGTCTTTATCTTTGAAAAATCTGTTTTGAAAGTGCTATTATTTTAAGCACTCTATTTGATCTAATTTAAAACTTTGTTACTTGATTGAGTTGCATTTTAATGTCACTTTCGTAGCATGCAGCAAATTTGTTTTAATCATATTTTTCGTGTGAAATTAATTTTTTAGAGTATGTTGAAAAATGATAGAGTTGTCTCAGCTAAATTTTATACTTGTTGATGCTTATATTACATTTTTTCTCTTTTCCAATGAGTATGTAATGTAATGAAGCTACAAAAACAATAGTGAAAAATAAGTATTTTAGGAATTTGAGTTATTTATTTTGCTTTTTATTACTTTCTCTTAGTCTATATCTTTTTTGGATTGATGTAACACATTACTTCTTCCTTTGCTCATGTCTCTATATACTCTTTTCAGACCATTTCCAACTATAGGATATTTTATTCACTACAAAAAAGGGGGTTTAAAATGGTATTTATATTACGGCGGTTTTGAAGAACCGCCGTAATATTTAGACATAATGGCACTTTTAGTTGTTGCCATAATTGACTATGTGTTTGGTGGCGGTTTTGGTGATTATGGCGGTTTTGAACCGCCTTTATCATATGTATATAAAATGAAAAATGCAATCCCTAACTGAAACACTATACATATGCATACGATGGCTCACTGAATCTCCCTTCTATCTCTCCCTCTTCCTCCTGTTCAATCCATCGCTACCGCCTCTTTCACCCTCCACCATTGCTTCTCTTCAACAGAATCGAAGATTCCAAGCCACACACACGTTGTTTTCCCGTTGTGCGACGATTGCGGATCTTCTTTCGGATCTCGGATCTTCTCCGGTGACATCTCCACCAGCGACGACCTCTTTCGGCGATATCTCTTCCCGTGGTAATCTCCTCCGGTGATGTCACCTCCAGCTTCCTCTCCTTTCCATCCTAGCTCTGCGCCTTCTCTGCCAAAATCTTCAGCGTCTTCTCCGATGACATCTCTCTATTGAAGATCTCTAAATCCAAGCCATCACAAATAGAACAAGAACAACTCTCCCCTGCTTCCTCTATTCTTCTGTAAGTACTATAGATCTCTCTCATCCTTTCTCTTGTCCCTTCTTTAATTTTTTATTTTATTTTTGCGGTATAACAATATAATTAATTACTATTTGTTCTTCTGTTGCTGGTTCAATTTGATTAATAATTAAGGTTTAGGCATGACATCTTAATTATATGATTGTTAGGGTTTTGAGAGGCAGAAATTGTAGCTTATTGTGTTTTGAGCACCATGTGTTTGTTTTTATGTGTGTGTGATGGTTAATGTATCTAAATTGGTACTTTTGTATATCAGCTTCTAGTGTGCTTCTAAATTGGTGGTTTAATCTCTGCTTGATGATCTTAATTTTTTATTTTATTTTTTTTGAAACTTGTTACATAAGAGTATGTGATTCAGTTTCTGGCTGTATTGAGATAGATCATTTGGTGACTTTATTCCAAGCTACTTTGTGTTTGATTTGATAGGACAGTCAATTTGTATCATATAAACATGCTTAACGATGAGAATATGGGACTCAGTAGTGATTAGCTAAGCATGGATGTTGACTAGCTAATTTAATGCATATTCTTTGTCTCCAAGGGAATTACCAATCTTCATTCATGCTAATGCGGTTTAAGTTACCCTTTGTATTTTGGTTTGTTGTGGTTCTTTCTTGAAACAACACAGTGATGAAGAAGCAGTTCAGAAGCTTCAGGGACATCAATGAGCTGATTAAGGACATGCTGGAACTGAAGGAAAGACATTCGGCTGTGGAAACAGAACTGAAAGAGATGCGTGAACGTTACTCTCAACTAAGCCTTCAATTTGCAGAAGTTGAAGGTGAAAAATAAAAGCTCATGATGATACTCAAGAATACTAGATCTTCCAAGAAAGCTCTAAATTCACCTGATTCCTTGTAGCCAAAGTGAGACATCATCATCATCATCAATTTTTTTTCTCACCCTTGCACAGGTTAATAATCTATGCATATTCTTGGTCAAGATATTTGTGGCCCCACCATGAATGTTACTCATTTCTCTTTCAGGTTCAAAATATCTTGTCAATATAGATTTCTATGTATTTTAAGTTTTGGGACTTATTTTGCTCATATATGCTGATTTAGCTTCTTCAATGTTAAGTACTTGTATGGATCTTATCTCTTATGCAACCTTGTCATGTGGCATTGTGACAGGTCATAGTGTGGCTGGCTTGAGGTAAGGAATTCAATCAATCATTTTATTTCATTTATGTACACATTATTGTGGACATGCTGTGGTTGGCTTGAGGTAGATCATACTAGGCATGAATGAGAGTTTTGTTCGAATGTTAGTGAGCCTCTATTCTCATTTTCATTTCTTTCTCTCTCTCTTTCTCTCTCTTTGTTTGAATATCACAAATTTAATTATGTTTTAGGATTAGATCATATGCTTAGTCATACAATATTACATCTTCTTAACTAGATAAAAGAGATGCCAACTACTCATAATGAATGGGGTTAAAAGATGTTTTAGGATTTTTGCTCTCTGCTGTTTACTTCTTAGATGACCCTTTCTTCTGATTGCTCATTTTTGTAAAGAAAATTTGTTGTCCTTTGTATTCCTCCTCTGCTGTCTAATTTTCTCTTTAATCCCAAAACAAAAAAAAAATCATTGAAAAGCCTTGTTATAATATTTCCTTTGGCTGTTATCTTCGTTGAGGATTTCTTTTCATCTAACTTCAATTTCTTATCTATGGTTTATATATATATATATATATATATATATATATATATATATATATATATATATATATGCAGGACACGTGACTCAACTCTCAGCAAGCTAAGCTTCTCTGAACTTGTGTCTCTTTCTCTCTGTTTCAAATTCCAATTACTTAGCTTCCTTTGAATTGTAGTTTTCATCATCTATTTTTTTTAATTAAAAATAAATAATAATCTCAAGTGGGATGAAGATTTCTAATAAATAATTTGAAGCTCTAACTTTTTTGCTTCTTTGAATCTCCAGTGGGTAGTGACAACAAGTGGCATGAGGATTGTTTGTACAAGACATTTTACTTCAAAGTTTAAATTGATGAGCTCGTTCAATTGTTTTATTGAAGACTAAATCTGCTGAAAGGTTCACAGTTGAAATCTAAAACAGGTTTAGGATTAAATAAGTGCAACACATCAAATTTACTTGAACATGATTTCTTTGATTTTTAACAAAATAGTATCTCTTGTTTTCAAGATTTTGTAAAAATAAAAGTTGAAATCATTAAATCTGTTTTTATTATGCTTTTCTAAATCTTGTAAAAGTAAGAAACATTAAGAAGAAATCAAGGGATGATAACAGAAAGCAAATCCTAAAGTTTCTTATGGCTGGTTTCTGTCTTTGAAGGCTTTTCTTTTTGGGATATTGGGAACTATTACGGTGTTCAGCTTCTTGATGCTTCAGTGACAAAGTACCAAGATTATGGTACATTTAATGTGTTTGCTTTCGATAGTTTAATGTGATAAATTGCCTCATCGATCCTAATTTTCGCCACCTGGTTCTCCTAACTGACAATGTCCTTGCTGCCTCTGTTGTTGTGGCCTCTGCAGTTCAAAATTTGGATGCATTATCATAGTAAAGGTACGTGGTTTAATTTCTCTCCTTCAAAGGAAATCACTCTATATACTCAACACCCCCTACCACACCCTTTTCTCACATAACCATAGCTTTAGTTTCCCTCCATCTTACATCTTCTTTTATTTTCTCTGTCATTACCATTATCAATTGCAAATAAGAAATAATGTACATATATATAAGACAAGTAGCTAGTTAGTACCCTCTATATAGACTCATTATTGCAATATATATTTGGTGAAAGCTTAGCTTCAAGGTGCATTTTTTCCCCTAATCCATAGAATATTTCTAATTAATTGCTACATGCAATTGATGGTGATATATTCTTTTTTTGTGTGTAGATGGTGATATCAAGATTTGTTCAGAGCAAGGGAAGGGTATTGCAAGTTGAATTCATTGGCTAAGGTTTAAAGAACATGCAATATTGCAGTGAAATATTCATCAGAAAGTTCCTTGGCAGGTATATATATATATTTGGTTAATTAATTAGTTTTTTCACAAGAATTAATTTAATTATATATGGACTCTTAAGTCTTAATTAATAAATATACCTCTAATCAAAGAGTGGAAGCTGTAGACTTGAGTGTCATAAGTCATAACTATAAAATTGGTTAACAAATTGAAAATCACGTTAATAACCTCTGTTATAATTACCATATGAATACAACGAAATTAACACACGATAGTAAATAAAGATTCTGAAAATAGATAAATAGCTAGAGGGAATTAAATTAAAGTTGAAGAAAGAATTATTGTTTTATTTGTAAGGTGGTCCTGAATGCAAGAAATTAAAGAGGAACAAACATGTGATTAAGTAAAGGTAGTGTTTATTATTTGCTATAATGTTATGAGAATACGTGGCAACAATAGTTTCAATTATATTATAATATGTGATGCAATTTGCAAAACTGAATTGATCTTAACCGTGCCATGCAATTTCAGAATTTTCATAGTTTATTTATTTAGTGATTATGGTATAGTATCGTTTACTTGAGCATTTTTCTTCTCTTCATATTATTAACTATATATATATATATATATATATATATATATATATATATATATATGATTTTTCAGAACCTAAAGTCTGGATTGAAATTGCTAGAATGGTTTATATCTTTTTTTATTGTGCTCATAATTATATTTTTGTTGTAGGGATTGGATCAAGAGAGTGACATTCCATCACCAAGAGAGTTAGGAAGTAGGTCTTCTGGAGCGAGCAACAAAGAAGCATGATCTTGTATGATAAAGATTTTATGTATTAAGTATTATTTTTGAAATTATTGAAAAATGTTATCTTTGATATTTTTGTTTTTGGATTATGATTTTTTATTTTCGGAGACTGTAAGAATTAAAAATCTTGTTATGATGTTTGATTTAAGGTTATACTTTTTGGTTATTATGATATTTTAAAGTTTGAGTTCTAAAAATGTCACTTTAAATACATAGTTTCAATCTCATTTTAAAAAGTATAAAATTACAATTAGGTAAAAACGACGGCTAAAAATGTCATTTTAAACAAAAATGGTGCCATTATATTCTGGTAAAAATGGCAGTTAAAAAATGCCATTTTAAACAAAAAGGATGCCATTAAACCTTGGTAAAAACGGCGGTTAGAAATGCCATTTTAAATGAAAAGGATGCCATTAAATTCTGGTAAAAACTGCGGTTAGAAACGCCATTTTAAACGAAAAGGATGCCATTAAACCCTGGTTAAAACGGCGGTTAGAAATGCCATTTTAAACGAGAAGTATGCCATTAAACCTAGGTAAAAATGGCGGTTAGAAATGCCATTTTAAACGAGAAGGATGCCATTAAATCCCAGTAAAAACGGCGGTTACAAACCGCCATTTTAAACAACAACAAAACCGCCGTTTTATCTGGAAAACCGCTATTTTAACCGCCAGAAAACCACCGTATTATCCACTGGTTATTATGGCGGTTTTCAGAAAACCGCCGTAATAACCAGAATGGCGCCCAGAATTCCTGCGTTTCTTGGAAGCGCCGTTTTCGGTAATAATGGCGCCCAGAAAACCACCGTATTATCCACTGGTTATTATGGCGGTTTTCAGAAAACCGCCGTAATAACCAGAATGGCGCCCAGAATTCCTGCGTTTCTTGGAAGCGCCGTTTTCGGTAATAATGGCGGTTGTAACCGCCGTAATTACCTTAAAAAACCGCCATTTTAACCCTTTTTTTTTGTAGTGATTGTAGGATTGATTCTGTTATATATTATGTGGGTGCAGTAAACTCTATAAACATAGACATATGCTTGAGTACACTTTGAGACCTTGAAGCCTACTACATGCATATATTCCTAAATATGGATTGACTCCTTTTTATGCTTTTTATAATTTTTATACTTGTTTATTTTATACTAGTTTGTCTCCATATCCAAGTAAATAGAAAGAACAAGTAATTCAAGGTAAAAGTTCTTTTCATGTCTATTTTGATATGCTAATAGGCATGAGTTAGATTGAAATTTCTAATAAATGGAGTCCACTATAATTACATATTGTTTTTCTCTGATACTCTTATTTCCCCCCTTTTTTTAGTTCGGACCTCCTATTTTTTCAACTAATAAATAGATATAAAACACAATTTATAGGAGATAATAAATTCAAAAAATATTAACTTCAAATAAGATTCAGCAACCCATTAACAAATAAAACAAGAAAAAAGAAGAAGATAATTTTACATAAAGAAAAATAATGATTAAAAAAAAGACAACATTAGAACTGAGCTCTGATGATCACATGATAGGAAACAATCTCCATGAATTAATTAGATAAGATCTACCAAGGCTGTACAAGCAGAAACTTGAAAAAAATAAGATGAACCTATATCTGACTCTATTGAACTCGGATTTCAATGATTCAATATCGAGAAGAATGATGATGTTCTGAACTATAAGAAATACCCAGGAATGATCGAAAACAAAGTTTTATAATCCAAGATATGAGCGATCCTAAGAAACTGATGAAGATTTTATATGATAATTTGCCACAATCAAGGATTGATAAGCCTAAGAACGCCACAAGGATGACTTCCATGAGAAGTTCAAAATCTATAAGAATTTAAGAGAGAACAAATCTCACAAAATGTTAATATTGATAATATGTTTTTACATAGCCTAGAGACCTCTATTTATAGACAAAGTCGATAAGGCTGAGTGGATAGCAAAAAATCCACTAAGAGAAGACTCTTCCACTAAGCTTTTAATGCTCCATTCTATTGAAAATAGCTAACCATTACATTAAACATATCTAACCACTTAGTTATTCCATTAGTAAAACTAAACATTTAAGATACTGAGTGGGGAGCAAGTTTTTAAATAACATACTAAGTATTTATTACATATCATAGAACTAATAATGAGTCATACAACCTATAAAATCCATTCATGTATCTTCATGCATCATGATGCAACGAATAACCTTGGGCTCCATTATTCTGCCTTTTGGCTTTCTCCAAGTACAAAGCTGTATATGGATCAGATAATATCCTCAAATATGCGGTATTTATCCACATTCGATCCATATTGTAACACCCTATTGCACAGATCCTTATGCTCGAGTCATAAAGTCAATGATATTACGGTGGTACGACTCAATGTGGGATAACAGTAAGAATATATGTGTGTGTGTGTGTGTGTGTGTGTGTGTGTGTTTAAAGGAGAGAACTAGTAAACGAGAAGCCTGAAAGGAAAATAAAATAAAATCGCGAACGAAAAGACACTCTCATAAATAGGTAACAGACGAAGGGTAAAACGCGTTCGGAAAGCGATAAGAATAAGATATATATATAATAAGTAAGTAGCCACTAATCGCGACCTGAAAAGCTCAGGCCGGCCAAGGTACAGAAAGCAAAACCAGTTTGACAACAATATTTGCTATCTCTCCCAAAGATACATCATCACCTCTATATGCAAGTCGCGCAAATTAAACATTTACATAATTCATATTGAAGGTTTTCAAAATAAAACGGAGAGATTCTAAAATTACAAAACATAATCAAATAAACTTTGCCGCCTTGTGAAAAACAAAGAATATATATACGAAATGAGAACCCCCTAACTATGGGTTCCCAGAACAATAAAAGTGCCAAATAAATAAAATGCACTATAACCTAAATTCACTAAGCATCTTAAACTTCTTACCTCTTCATATCCATCCAAAATTCTCACTAATCTATAACTTGACAACTATCATACGGGATTCTAATTCTAAGCCAATATCCTTCATACTTTCACTACCTTCCAACCGAATAAACCAAGAACCGAACCATCCCTCAAGTAATTCAACTTTTATACAAACACAAATAATACAGACAAGTAATGCACAAGTAAGGCAAGTAAGTCAATTAGCAAATAATCATGAAACATGTACAATAAGGCAAACCAAAGCAATTAAACAAACAAACAATTCAAACATATGCATATGATGTATGCTTGTCCTATGGCTGATGATATCATCTGTCGGTTATATACCCAACCCGACACGTCCTGGTAGCTAACTATGGATAGAAACACCCATTACAGAGCATATGAGTTTGAGCTACAACCCCCTTGGTACTACTCGCTTAACCCAGAGCGAGTGAAAGAACCACTACTACCGCTACAACTATGGCGGGTGTTTAAAAAGCTCAACCTAGAACAAGTGGAATAATCCACTACTGCTACTACTACTCAGGCGTCACAATCACTGACCTGGAGCAAGTGGGATGGACCACAATCCTTGCCACTACCCAGGTATCACAATTATTGACTCAGAGCAAGCGGGACGAATCACAATCCTTGCTACTTCCCAGGTATCTCAAACATCATTTATTCATTCTTAATCAATTATCAATTATTATCACATCTCAGACGTTGACCTGGAGCAAGTGAGACGAACCACAATTCTTGCTACTGTCCAGGTATCACAAATATTCATCCAGAGCAAGCGAGACGAACCACAATCCTTACTACTACCCAGGTATCACAATCATATATTCTTTCTCATTTCAATTCTTTCAAAATCATTCAAAATTTCATAATTAAAGTCAGTTTTCATAATTTTCCCTCCCCATCTCATACCCGGAGCAAGTGGACAATGCCACTGCCTACTACCTAGTCACATATATCTCATTTAATTACAAATCATCATTACTCCATCATCCTTATCAAATCAAGTAGCCTCTTCTTCAACTTTTTTGACACCAATTCTATCCTCTTCCAATCACTAACCCTTACTTTGTTCCCCAAAACCTCACTAATACACCTTAAACAAAACTTTTAAAGGTTTTGGAAAATCAAAGTAATGATTGATAGTTCAAAAATAGTGAGTTCCCATAAAAATAATAGTTTCTGAGGTTTACTGGCGTGCCGAGAAGGTCAAACGGTGAAAAAAGGGAGTTTTTGTGCAGAACAGGGTAATGTGCATAAGCATAGGTGCTGTGCATGCGCACCCAACAGAATGACCATCCCAGTCTGTGCTTACGCACCCTTTTGTGCGTAAGCACACCCCAAATCACATTTCCTAGTTTGTGCGTATGCACAGCGGTGTGCGTACGCACACACTAGAAATTCTGGTTTTCTACACTTATGAAAAATTCAGTTTTCTAAACCTAATTTTCAACGTCCATAACTTCCTCTACAAAATTTGGATTTTCACAAACTTTATACCATTTTAAACCACTTTAAATTATCTTTAATTTGAAATAGGTTTCATTCAAATCCAAAATCTGAGGCTCAAGTCATGGATTGTCGAAGTCCATTGAAAATCAAGTTTTACCCAAAAGGTTCCAAAACCTCTATTTTCCAAATTCTCATTTTCAAACCAAACCACCATTAACCAAATCAATTCCAAAACACTCAAAATCAATATCAAATACTCATTAACCATTAATCAATCATCCAACCATTTAAACTATTAAATTCTCAATTCCTCAACTCATTCAAGTTCTCAATTTAATATACTTCAAGTCAATACTCATCAATAATTAACACAACAACATTTGCTCATATATCAAATCATACCCATTTGCTCATACCCCCACAATACCCCCAATCATCATCACAATTCATTTAATTCCATTCCATTCCATATTATACATCATCACACAATACAAACATCACTTATCTTTCTTACCTTTTTCCAGCCTCCGGCCCAGATTAACGGCCTCCGGCCTAACATTTCTCAATTCAATATATATATATACATATTACTCATAAATGCACAATCATTATCCAATCTCAATATCATTTATACCAACATCAATTCTATAAATATCATATCAATTCCCTCCATACTAATATCAATCTCATCCATACATTCACTACACATATCACGACATTCAAATATACAATTCAAGCTTATTCCTAGGGACATCTAACCTAGGAATTCACATTACACCACACTGTACTTAAATGAAACTTAAACCGTACCTTAATGACAGCAGTCACACCCAACACATCACAACTCAAGCTTTCAAGGCTCTTAATCAACACCATTGAGCTTTAAGCCACAAATTCCTTGTTCCAAGTGCTCTAAATTCACCCAACAACACTAACATAACCAATTTCAAATATACATAAATCTAGGGTTTATAAAATTGATCAAACACAAGGGTTGAAGGGCTCCTTAACTTAATCCTTAGAATTTGTTGATAAAACTCATCAATGGCTCATACTAGAGCACCCATAAACAACCAAAATTACAAGATTTTCTTAAAACTCAAACCAAATTTGAAATGAAAGGCGAAAAAAACTGGGCAGAGAGCTTAGAGATACTCACCATAATACCTTGATAGAATTGAAGAGGAGGATGAAAGAGACGCGTGGCCGCAAACAGCTCGTCAATCGAAGCACTGGAGGGGGAGTTATGGTGATTTGAAGTTGAATGTGAATAATACTAAAGGGTTTCTTCCCCTCCGTTCACTTCTAACTGAGCTCTCTCTCTCTCTCTCTCACCACTTGGGCTCAGTTCACTTGTTTTAGCCCATTGGCCCAATTTTGCGCCAAAACCTTTAAAATTAGTTTTTAATTCACTTTTACTTATTTTTACTTTCCCTGAATTAAATTTTAACTTTTTACCCCCTTAACTCATAATAAATTTTCTCAGACGCAGTACCGGACGGACTCAAGCCGATACTGCCGGCTAAAATGCCACCTCGCATTTTTCGCTGAGAACTATGTTTTTCCGACTTAGAAAAATATACTGAGTCCAAATATCATATCAGAATTGTCGAATTTCAATTGCTACATTTTCTCACTCTTTTTTCATATTTAATTTATTACTTAATTATCTATGGTTTGACCGGATTTTTACATCCCACTCACCTTATTTAAAATTTTGCCCTCAAAATTTAGTTGCCTCAAAATCACCTTGCTTAAAACTCCTATAACTTCCAATTGAAGTATTAACTTAGAATTCCCAAAATCCTCCGAATCCTTAACAATGGTTAATAGAACCTCCCTTAAACTGAAGTTTACTACCCTATACAGATTCCCCAAATCTAACCTTAGTACAACATCAGCACCTCAATTTAATATTTTCAAATCCGTCTTTCAAAACCAATCATTATAAATCTCAATCTAAATCCAAGGTCACCATGGCCAAATATCATATTACTCATCCCTCAAACACGACGACTTGTACTCACTCATCATCTAAATCCAATTACGTATTAACGATCATTTTCACATCCATTTCAGAATCAATTAAAGCTCACAGCCACAATTTATCTCAATTATCTAGAATCATTATCTGCATTAGTTTGCTAACCTTTCAATACTCAAAGCATAAACCAATTCTAATCATACCCTACTATTCCTTATTGCAGCCATACTATGTTAACACTTTTGCAAGCTTCCGCTGCATCACTCTGATTTTCATCAACTAAGAATCCAAAGGTAGCTTAGGTCCCTAGCGCATTTCTATGTTTAAATCAAAATCTCCTCAAAATCCTCAATCAACAAATAAAAAAAATCTCCCACTCAACTTATTTTCCTTAAGTGTATAGCCATAACCTTACATACTAAGCAACCGATGAATCCCATCATAACTACAATCACATGCCAACCAATGTTAAACTCAGCCAAGTTCAAGCCTAATTCATACTCTACCTACCTCAACACTTAAAAATTCACCATCTACTCAATGTTATCCCAATTCACATTCTAATCATTCAAGACCTATAACATCAGTTTTCTAATAATTAGTCATTTTTCAATTTCTACACAATTGTAAAAATTCATAAACTATACCAACGCCATATATAAGCCTCCTCTACTCTAATTCATAAGGTCAAATCTGTTCAAGCCTAATTAAACAAATTCTTCAATCAACTATCCACCTTCAAGGATATCATCAACAATTCCAACTAACACACCAATCTCATATATCCCACAGTCAAGATTCCCATTTCGAGTACCTCGCTCATGTCCATGAGATGCCATTCGAGTCCTGTCCACACTAAACAAGCGATAACAAGGTGATCAATATCAATATCCCAAGTTAAGTGCTTCAATTTACCAAAGGTATGCTCATGGAATTCATGCTAGAAGTATCAGTTGAAAATCCTTACTAGCATAGGCATAGACTCAAAGTATGCATTAAAGCATAAGCAGTTCCATCCCTCAAGCTCACGAGGATGGACTGCTCTGATACCATAATGCAACACCCTAATATATAGATCCTTATGCTCGAGTCATAAGTTATCGATATTATGGTGGTACGACTCAAGGTGGAATAATAGTAAGAATATGTGTGTGTGTGTGTGTGTGTGTGTGTGTGTGTGTGTGTGTGTTTGAAGGAGAGAACTAGTAAATGAGAAGCCTGAAAGGAAAATAAAATAAAATTGCGAACGAAAAGACACTCTGGTAAATAGGTAACAAACGAAAGGTAAAATACGTTCGGAAAGTGATAAGAATAAGATAAGGGCAAGATGCGCGCACACACACACACACACACACACACAGATATATATATATATATATATATATATATATATATATATATATATATATATATATATATATATATATATATATATATATATATATATATATAGCATAAGTAAATAGCCACTAATCGCGACATGCGAAGCTTAGGTTGGCCAGGGTACAGAAAGTAAAACAAGTTTGACAACAGTATTTCCTATCTCTCCCAAAGATACATGATCGCCTCTATAGGAAAGTCGCAAATTAAACATTTACATAATTAATATTGAAGGTTTTCAAAATAAAACGAACAGATTCTAAAAGTACAAAACAAAATCAAATAAACTTCGTCACTTTCTAGATGAATCCAGCTCGCTGCTGAGTACCAGGACTTGCATTTGAAAAACAGAGAATATATATACGGAATGAGAACCCCCAATCTATGGGTTCCCAATATGGTAAAAGTACTAAATAAATACAATGCACTATAACATAAATTTAGTAAACATCATAAACTTCTTACCTCTTCATATCCATCCTAAATTCTCACTAATCCATCACATGGCAACTATCATAGGGGATTCTAATTCTAACCCAATATCCTTCATACTTTCACTACCTTCCAACCGAATAAACCAAGAACCAAACCATCCCTCAAGTAATTCAACTTACAAACAATACAGACAAGTAATGCGCAAGTAAGGCAAGTATGTCAATTAGGAAATAATCATGAAACATGTACAATTAAGCAAACCAAAACAATTGAACAAACCTAAACAATTCAAACATATGCATATGATGTATGCCTACTGATGAGCGGATAATTTATACGCTTTTTGGCATTGTTTTTAGTATGTTTTTAGTAGGATCTAGTTACTTTTAGGGACGTTTTCATTAGTTTTTATGTTAAATTCACATTTCTGGACTTTACAATGAGTTTGTGTGTTTTTCTGTGATTTCAGGTATTTTCTGGCTGAAATTGAGGGACTTGAGCAAAAATCATATTCAGAGGTTGAAGAAGGACTGCTGATGCTGTTGGATTCTGACCTCCCTACACTCAAAATAGATTTTCTGGCGCTACAGAACTCAAAATGGCGCGCTTCTAATTGCATTGGAAAGTAGACATCCAGGGCTTTCCAGAAATATATAATAGTCCATACTTTGCCCAAGTTTAGATGACGCAAACTGGCGTTCAACGCCAGCTCTCTGCCCAATTCTGGCGTCCAGCGCCAGAAACAAGTTGCAAAGTGGAGTTCAATGCCCAAACTGGCACAAAAGCTGGCGTTCAACTCCAAGAATGACCTCTCCACGTGTAGACTTCAAGCTCAGCCCAAGCACACACCAAGTGGGCCCCGGAAGTGGATTTATGCATCAATTACTTACTTCTGTAAACCCTAGTAGCTAGTTTATTATAAATAGGACCTTTTACTATTGTATTAGACATCCTGGATTGTATTCTGATCCTGTGATCACGTTTTAGGGGGCTGGCCATTCGGCCATGCCTGGACCTTTCACTTATGTATTTTTAACGGTAGAGTTTCTACACTCCATAGATTAAGGTGTGGAGCTCTGCTGTTCCTCAAAGATTAATGCAAAGTACTACTGTTTTCTATTCAATTCATCTTATTTCGCTTCTAAGATATTCATTCGTACTTCAACCTGAATGTGATGAACGTGACAATCATCATCATTCCCTATGAACGTGTGCCTGACAACCACTTCTGTTCTACCTTAGATTGAATGAGTGTCTCTTAGATCTCTTAATCGGAATCTTCGTGGTGTAAGCTAGAATGATGGCGGCATTCAAGAGAATCCGGAAAGTCTAAACCTTGTCTGTGGTATTTCGAGTAGGATTCAATGATTGAATGACTGTGACGAGCTTCAAACTCGCGAGTGCTGGGCGTAGTGACAGACGCAAAAGGAGGGTGAATCCTATTCCAGCATGATCGGGAACCTCAGATGATTAGCCGTGCCGTGACAGGGCATCTTGGACCATTTTCACAAGAGGAGGGGATGTAGCCACTGACAACGGTGATGCCCTTGCATAAAGCCAGCCATAGAAAGGAGTAAGACTGATTGGATGAAGACAGCGGGAAAAGCGGAGGTTTAGAGGAACGAAAGCATCTCTACACGCTTATCTGAAATTCTCACCAATGATCTACATAAGTATTACTATCCTTATCTTATTATTTATTTTCGAAAACTACTTAACTATTTTATATCCGCCTGACTGAGATTTACAAGGTGACCATAGCTTGCTTCATACCAACAATCTCCGTGGGATTCGACCCTTACTCACGTAAGGTATTACTTGGACGACCCAGTGCACTTGCTGGTCAGTTATGCGAAGTTGTGAAGATATGTTTAGACCATGGTTCTGTGCATCCGTTTTTGGTAACATTGCCAGGGAATCAATTTCGAACAACTATTCACAACCTGAGTAAAAATTTCGCATACCAAGTTTTTGGCGCCGTTGCCGGGGATTGTTCGAGTTTGGACAACTGACGGTTCATCTTGTTGCTCAGATTAGGTAATTTTCTTTTTGTTTTATTTTCAAAAATTTTTCAAAAATCTTTCAAAAATTTCTCCTTTGTTTTCGAAAAAAAAATGTTTTCAAAAATATATTTTTCTTCAAAATTTTTAAGAATGAATTCTAGTGTTTCATGAAGCATGTTGAAGCCTGGTTGGCTGTAAAGCCACGACTGTAAGGCATGTTAGGCGTGTCATGTCTGGATACATACTAAAGCTTGGCTGGCTATTAAGCCATGTCTGACCCTTTGATTGGAGCTTTAGGCTAAAGAGCATAAGATTCCTGGAATTCATATTAAAAATTTTGGAATCCTTATTTTCCTTTTTCAAAATAATTTTTGAAAAAAAAAATTCCAAAAAAATTTAGAAAATTATAAAAATAAAAAATATATTTTTTGTGTTTCTTGTTTGAGTCTTGAGTCATATTATAAGTTTGGTGTCAATTGCATATTCATCTTGCATTTTTCGAAAATTTTCATGCATTCATAGTGTTCTTCATGATCTTCAAGTTGTTCTTGGTAAGTCTTCTTGTTTGATCTTTGCATTTGCATGTTTTGTGTCTTTTCTTGTTTTTCATATGCATTCCTGAATTCTTTATGTCTAAGCACTAAAGAATTCTAAGTTTGGTGTCTTGCATGTTTTCTTTGCATTAAAAATTTTTCAAAAATATGTTCTTGATGTTCATCATGATCTTCATAGTGTTCTTGGTGTTCATCTTGACATTCATAGCATTCTTGCATGCATTCATTGTTTTGATCCATAACTTTCATGCATTGCATCATTTTTCTTGTTTTTCTCTCTCATCATAAAAATTCAAAAATAAAAAAAATATCTTTTCCTTTTTCTCTCTTAAAATTTCGAAAATTAGATTTGACTTTTTCAAAAATTTTTAAAATCTAGTTGTTTTTATGAGTCAAATCAAATTTTCAATTTAAAAAAATCTTATCTTTTTCAAAATCTTTTTCAAAAATCAAATCTTTTTTCAATCTTTTTTAGTTATTTTCGAAAATTTTAAAAATATTTTTCAAAAATCTTTTTCTTAATTTTACATCATATTTTCGAAAATAACATCATCAATTAATGTTTTGATTCAAAAATTTCAAGTTTGTTACTTACTTGTTAAGAAAGATTCAAACTTTAAGTTCTAGAATCATATCTTGTGATTTCTTGTGAATCAAGTCATTAATTGAGATTTTAAAAATCAAATCTTTTTCAAAAACTAATTTCAATCATATCTTTTCAAAAATATCTTCTTATCTTATCTTTTTCAAAAATTTGATTTCAAAATATCTTTTCTAACTTCCTAACTTCTTATCTTTTCAAAATTTGTTTCAACTAACTAACTAACTTTTTGTTTGTTTCTTATCTTTTTCAAAACCACCTAACTAACTCTCTCTCTCTAATTTTCGAAAATATCTCCCTCTTTTTCAAAAAATTTTTTTTAATTAATTAATTATTTTAACTTTTGATTTTAAACTTTTCAAAAAATTACTAACCTTTTTCAAAAATTATTTTTCGAAAATCACTAACTCTTTTTCAAAAATTATTTTCGAAAATCCTCTCCCTCTCTCATCTTATTCTATTTATTTATTCATCTACTAACATCTCTTCCTCACATCACTCACCAAATTCGAACCCCCTCTTCTATCTGTGTTCGAATTTTTTCCTCTTTTCTTCTTCTACTAACAATAAGGAACCTCTTTACTGTGACATAGAGGATTCCTCTTCTTTTCTTTTTATCTTCTCTTTCTTATGAGCAGGGACAAAGAAAAAGGCATTCTTGTTGAAGCTGATCCAGAACCTGAAAGGACTCTGAAGAGGAAACTAAGAGAAGCTAAATTACAACAATCCAGAGACAACCTTATTGAAAATTTCGAACAAGTAAAGGAGATGGCAGCCGAACCCAACAACAATAATGCAAGGAGAATGCTTGGTGACTTTACTGCACCTAATTCCAATTTACATGGAAGAAGCATCTCCATTCCTACCATTGGAGCAAACAATTTTGAGCTGAAACCTCAGCTAGTTTCTCTGATGCAGCAAAACTGCAAGTTTCATGGACTTCCATCTGAAGATCCTTTTCAGTTCTTAACTGAATTCTTGCAGATCTGTGATACTGTTAAGACTAATGGAGTAGATCCTGAAGTCTACAGGCTCATGCTTTTCCCTTTTGCTGTAAGAGACAGAGCTAGAGTGTGGTTAGACTCTCAACCCAGAGATAGCCTAAACTCTTGGGATAAGCTGGTCACGGCTTTCTTAGCCAAGTTCTTTCCTCCTCAAAAGCTGAGCAAGCTTAGAGTGGATGTTCAAACCTTCAGACAGAAAAAAGGTGAATCCCTCTATGAAGCTTGGGAAAGATACAAGCAGCTGACCAAAAAGTGTCCTTCTGACATGCTTTCAGAATGGACCATCCTGGATATATTCTATGATGGTTTATCTGAGCTATCAAAGATGTCATTGGATACTTCTACAGGTGGATCCATTCACCTAAAGAAAACACCTGCAGAAGCTCAAGAACTCATTGACATGGTTGCTAATAACCAGTTCATGTACACTTCTGAGAGGAATCCTGTGAGTAATGGGATGCCTATGAAGAAGGGAGTTCTTGAAATTGATACTCTGAATGCCATACTGGCTCAGAATAAAATATTGACTCAGCAAGTCAATATGATTTCTCAGAGTCTGAATGGAATGCAAGCTGCGTCCAACAGTACTCAAGAGGCTTCTTATGAAGAAGAAGCTTATGATCCTGAGAACCCTGCAATAACAGAGGTAAATTACATGGGTGAACCATATGGAAACACCTACAATCCATCATGGAGAAATCATCCAAATCTCTCATGGAAGGATCAAAGGCCTCAACAAGGCTTTAATAATGGTGGAAGAAACAGGTTTAACAATAATAAACCTTTTCCATCATCCACTCAGCAACAGACAGAGAACTCTGAACAAAATACCTCTAATTTAGCAAACTTAGTCTCTGATCTATCCAAGGCCACTGTAAGTTTCATGAATGAAACAAGGTCTTCCATTAGAAATTTGGAAGCACAAGTAGGCCAGCTGAGTAAAAGGATCACTGAAATCCCTCCTAGTACTCTCCCAAGCAATACAGAAGAGAATCCAAAAGGAGAGTGCAAGGCCATTGACATAAGCACCATGGCCGAACCTGTAAGGGAAGGAGAGGACGTGAATCCCAAGGAGAAAGACCTCCTGGGACGTCCAGTGATCAATAAGGAGCTTCCCTCTGAGGAACCAAAGGAACCTGAGACTCATCTAGAGACCATAGAGATTCCATTGAACCTCCTTATGCCATTCATGAGCTCTGATGAGTATTCCTCTTCTGAAGAGAATGAGGATGTTACTGAAGAGCAAGCTGCCAAGTTCCTTGGTGCAATCATGAAGCTATATGCCAAATTATTTGGTATTGAAACTTGGAAAGATGAACCTCCCTTGTTCACCAATGAACTAAGTGATCTGGATCAACTGACATTGCCTCAGAAGAGACAGGATCCTGGAAAGTTCATAATACCTTGTACCATAGGCACCATGATCTTTAAGGCTCTGTGTGACCTTGGTTCAGGAATAAACCTCATGCCCCTCTCCGTAATAGAGAAACTGGGAATCTATGGGGTGCAAGCTGCTAAAATCTCATTAGAGATGGCAGACAATTCAAGAAAACAGGCTTATGGACAAGTAGAGGACGTGTTAGTAAAGGTTGAAGGCCTTTACATCCCTGCTGATTTCATAGTCCTGGATACTGGAAAGGAAGAGGATGAATCCATCATCCTAGGAAGACCTTTCCTAGCCACAGCAAGAGCTGTGATTGATGTGGACAGAGGAGAATTGATCCTTCAAATAAATGAGGACAACCTTGTGTTTACAACTCAAGGATCTCTCTCTGCATCCATGGAGAGGAAGCAGAAAAAGCTTCTCTCAAAGCAGAGTCAACCAAAGCCCCCATAGTCAAACTCTAAGTTTGGTGTTGGGAGGCCACAACCAACTTCTAAGTTTGGTGTCAAACCCCCATATCCAAACTCTAAGTTTGGTGTTGGGAGGTCTCAACAAAGCTCTGCACATCTGTGAGGCTCTATGAGAGCCTACTGTCAAGCTATTGACATTAAGGAAGCGCTTGTTGGGAGGCAACCCAATGTTTAATTATCTAATTTTATTTTTGTTTTTCATGTTTTATTAGGTTCATGATCATGTGGAGTCACAAAATAAATATAAAAATTGAAAACGGAATCAAAAACAGCAGAAGAAAAATCACACCCTGGAGGAAGACCTTACTGGCGCTTAAACGCCAGTAAGAAGCATGTTTTGGGCGTTCAACGCCAGAACAGAGCATGGTTCTGGCGCTGAACGCCAGAAATGCGCAGCATCTGGGCGTTTGAACGCCAGAAATGCACCCTGGAGGAGAGCTGGCGCTGAACGCCCAGAACAAGCATGGTTCTGGCGTTCAATGCCAGAAATAGGTTACAAATGGCGTTCAACGCCTAGAACAAGCACCAATCTGGCGCTGAATGCCCAGAGTTGTGTGCAAGGGCATTTTACATGCCTAATTTGGTGCAAGGTTGTAAATCCTTGAACACCTCAGGATCTGTGGACCCCACAGGATCACCTCAGGATCTGTGGACCCCACAGGATCCCCACCTACCTCCACTCACTTCTTCTCACCCCTCTTTCACACAATCCCATAAACACTCTTCCCCAAAACCCTTCACCAATCACCTCAATCTCTCTTCCCCATCACCTCTTCACCACTCACATCCATCCACTCTTCCCCATAAACCTACCTCATAAACTCCACCTACCTTCAAAATTCAAAATCAATTTCCCACCCAACACAACCCTATATAAAACCTACCTCATACCCTCCCTTCCCTATATAAAGCCTTCCATCCTTCCTCATTTTCACACAACACAACCCTCTCTTCTCTTCTTGGCCGAAACACACCTCCCCCCTCTTCTCTATCTTTTCTTCTTCTTCATCTTTTCTTTCTTCTCTTGCTCGAGGGCGAGCAAAATTCTAAGTTTGATGTGGTAAAAGCATAAGCTTTTTGTTTTTCCATTACCATTGATGGCACCTAAGACCGGAGAATCCTCTAGAAAAGGGAAAGGGAAGACAAAAGCTTCCACCTCCGAGTCATGGGAGATGGAAAGGTTCATCTCCAAAGCCCATCAAGACCACTTCTATGATGTTGTGGCCAAGAAGAAGGTGATCCCCGAGGTCCCTTTCAAACTCAAAAGAAATGAGTATCCGGAGATCCGACATGAAATTCAAAGAAGAGGTTGGGAAGTTCTAACAAACCCCATCCAACAAGTCGGCATCCTAATGGTTCAAGAGTTCTATGCTAATGCATGGATCACTAGGAACCATGATCAAAGTAAGAACCCGAACCCAAAGAATTATCTCACCATGGTTCGGGGGAAATACTTAGATTTTAGTCCGGAAAATGTGAGGTTGGCGTTCAACTTGCCAAACATGGAAGAGAACGCACGCCCCTACACAAGGAGAGTCAACTTTGATCAAAGGTTGGACCAAGTCCTCATGGACATATGTGTAGAAGGAGCTCAATGGAAGATTGACTCAAAAGGCAAACCGGTTCAACTAAGAAGACTGGACCTTAAGCCTGTAGCTAGAGAATGGTTGGAGTTCATTCAATGCTCAATCATTCCCACTAGCAACCGGTCTGAAGTTACTATAGATCGGGCCATCATGATCCATAGCATCATGATTGGAGAAGAGGTGGAAGTTCATGAGATTATACCTCAAGAACTCTACAAAGTGGCTGATGATGAGCGGATAATTTATACGCTTTTTGGCATTGTTTTTAGTATGTTTTTAGTAGGATCTAGTTACTTTTAGGGATGTTTTCATTAGTTTTTATGCTAAATTCACATTTCTGGACTTTACTATGAGTTTGTGTATTTTTCTGTGATTTCAGGTATTTTCTGGCTGAAATTGAGGGACTTGAGCAGAAATCAGATTCAGAGGTTGAAAAAGGACTGCTGATGCTGTTGGATTCTGACCTCCCTGCACTCAAAGTGGATTTTCTGGAGCTATAAAACTCGAAATGGCGCGATTCCAATTGCGTTGGAAAGTAGACATCCAGGGCTTTCCAGAAATGTATAATAGTCCATACTTTGGCCAAGAATTGACAACGTAAACTGGCGTTCAACGCCAGCCTTCTGCCCAAATCTGGCGTCCAGCGCCAGAAAAGGATCCAAAACCAGAGTTGAACGCCCAAACTGGCACAGAAACTGGAGTTCAACTCCACAAATGGCCTCTGCACGTGCAACACTCAGGCTCAGCCCAAACACACACCAAGTGGGCCCCGGAAGTGGATTTATGCATCAATTACTTACTCATGTAAACCCTAGTAGCTAGTTTATTATAAATAGGACCTTTTACTAGTCTTTTTGACAATCTTTGGTCTCAGTTTTAATCCATTGTTCATCTTAGGAGACTATTGATCACGTTTAGGGGGTTGGCCATCTCGGCCATGCCTGGACCTTTCACTTATGTATTTTCAACGGTAGAGTTTCTACACTCCATAGATTAAGGTGTGGAGCTCTGCTGTTCCTCAAGGATTAATGCAAAGTACTACTGTTTTCTATTCAATTCTTCTTATTTCGCTTCTAATATATCCATTCGCACTCAAGAACATGATGAAGGTGATGATTATGTGTGACGCTCATCACCATCTCCCCTATGAACGCGTGCCTGACAAACACTTCCGTTCTACATGAATTAAGCTAGAATGAGTATCTCTTAGATCTCCTAACCAGAATCTTCGTGGCGTAAGCTAGAATGATGGCGGCATTCAAGAGAATCCGGAAGGTCTAAACCTTGTCTGTGGTATTCTGAGTAGGATTCAATGATTGAATGACTGTGACGAGCTTCAAACTCGCGAGTGCTGGGCGTTAGTGACAGACGCAAAAGGAGGGTGAATCCTATTCCAGCATGATCGGGAACCGACAGATGAATAGCCGTGCCGTGACAGGGTGCGTGAGCATATTATTCACTGAGAGGAGGGGATGTAGCCACTGACAACGGTGATGCCCTTGCATACAGCCAGCCATGGAAAGGAGTAAGACTGATTAGATGAAGATAGCAGGAAAGCAGAGGTTCAGAGGAACGAAAAGCATCTCCATTCGCTTATCTGAAATCCCTGCCAATGAATCTACATAAGTATCTCTATCCTTTTTATTGTTTATTTTAATCTAATAAAGTATCATGTTTAAATCCGCCTGACTGAGATTTACAAGGTGACCATAGCTTGCTTCATACCAACAATCTCCGTGGGATTCGACCCTTACTCACGTAAGGTATTACTTGGACGACCCAGTGCACTTGCTGGTTAGTTGTATCGAAGTTGTGACAATTATGAATTAAGATCAAAGCACCAAGCTTTGGAGCCATTACCAGGGATTGTTCGAGCCTGGACATCACAATTTCGTGCACCAAGTTTTTGGCGCCGTTGCCGGGGATTGTTCGAGTTTTCGGCAAGCTTTTGGTCCGGTAACATCAGTGCCAAATTCTCTTTTGGTCCAGCAACAACAGTGCCCAGTTCCAAGTTTTGATCCGGCAACAACACCAAGTTTTTGGCGCCGTTGCCGGGGATTTTTTGAGTTTGGACAACTGACGGTTCATCTTGTTGCTCAGATTGGGTAACTTTCTTTTCGTTTTCTTTTTAAAAAATTTTTCAAAAATCTCTCATCTGTTTTCGAAAAAAATAAAAATGTTTTCAAAAATTTTATTCAAGATTTTTAAGAATGAATTCTAGTGTTTCATGAAATATGTTGAATCATATCTGGCTGTAAAGCCATACCCAAACTACTTTGGGATTGGTATTCAACTAATCACTCCAGCCCATGTAATTATATGTTGAAGCTTGGCTGGCTGTAAAGCCATGTCTAAATTCCTTTGGACTGAGGCTTCCAACCATCAGTTGTTACACGACTGTAGGATATGTCAGGCGTGTCATGTCTGAATTACATGCTGAAGCTTGGCTGGCCATTGGCCATGTCTAGTGTTTTGGACTGGAGCTTTCTTTGAAAGCTTGGCTGGCTAGTGAGCCATGTCTAATTCCTAGACTGAAGCTTTAGACTAACATGGCAAGATTCCTGGAATTCATATTAAAAATTTTGGAATCCTTATTTTTTCTTTTTTTTTATATAATTTTCGAAAAATATAAAATAAAAATCCAAAAAAATTAGAAAATCATAAAAATAAAAAATATTTTGTGTTTCTTGTTTGAGTCTTGAGTCATATCATAAGTTTGGTGTCAATTGCATATGCATCTTGCATTTTTTCGAAAATATCATGCATTCATAGTGTTCTTCATGATCTTCAAGTTGTTCTTGGTAAGTCTTCTTGTTTGATCTTGATGATTTTTTGTTTTGTGTCTTTTCATGTTTATCATATGCATTCTTGAATTCTTAGTGTCTAAGCATTAAAGAATTCTAAGTTTGGTGTCTTGCATGTTTTCTTTGCATTAAAAATTTTTCAAAAATATGTTCTTGATGTTCATCTTGACATTCAAAGTGTTCTTGGTGTTCATCTTGACATTCATATCATTCATACATGCATTCATTGTTTTGATTCAAAAAATTTCATGCATTGCATCTTTTTAGTGTTTTTCTCTTGCATCATAAAAATTCAAAAATAAAAAAAAAATATCTTTCCTCTTTTCTCTCATCAAATTCGAAAATTTGGATTGACTTTTTCAAAAATTTTTGAAAATCAAATTGTTTCTCATGAGTCAAATCAAATTTTCAATTTGAAAATCTTATCTTTTTCAAAATCTTTTTCAAAAATCAAATCTTTTTCAAAATTATTAGTTATTTTCGAAAATTTCAAAAATATTTTTCAAAAATCTTTTTCTTATTTTTATACCAAATTTTCGAAAATAACATGATCAATTAATGTTTTGATTCAAAAATTTGAAGTTTGTTACTTACTTGTTAAGAAAGATTCAAACTTTAAAGTTCTAGAATCATATCTTGTGATCTCTTATGAATCAAGTCATTAATTGAGATTTTAAAAATCAAATCTTTTTCAAAACTAATTTCAATCATATCTTTTCAAAAATATCTTCTTATCTTATCTTTTTCAAAAAATATCTTTCCAAAATATCTTTTCTAACCTCCTAACTTCTTATCTTTTCAAAATTTGTTTCAACTAACTAACTAACTTTTTGTTTGTTTCTTAACTTTTTCAAAACTACCTAACTAACTCTCTCTCTCTAATTTTCGAAAATATCTCTCCTCTTTTTCAAAAATTTCTTTTTAATTAACTAATTATTTTTATTTTTTATTTTTGATTTCAAAAATTTTCGAAAAATACTAACAATTTTCAAAAACCATTTTTCAAAAATCACTAACTCCTTTTCAAAAATAATTTTCGAAAATTCCCTCCTTCTCTCTCATTCTATTCTATTTATTCATTCATATCCTAACATCTCATCTCACATCTCTTCCATTCGTACAGTTGCATTTCTTCCTTTACATCACATTCTTTGTCTCCCCCTTCTCTTCCACTCACAAAGGGATCCCTATACTGTGGTATAAAGGATCTCTATTATTATTATCATTTTTCTGGCCATTCTTCCTTGTCATATGAGCAGGAGCAAGGATAAGAACATTCTTGTGGAAGCAGATCCAGAACCTGAAAGAACTCTGAAGAGAAAATTAAGAGAAGCTAAAATACAACAATCCAGAGATAACCTTTCAGAAATTTTCGAACAGGAAAAGGAGATGGCAGCCGAAAATAATAATAATGCAAGGAAGATGCTTGGTGACTTTACTGCACCTAATTCCAATTTACATGGAAGAAGCATCTCCATTCCTGCCATTGGAGCAAACAACTTTGAGCTTAAACCTCAATTAGTTTCTCTAATGCAGCAGAACTGCAAGTTTCATGGACTTCCATCTGAAGATCCTTTTCAGTTCTTAACTGAATTCTTGCAGATATGTGATACTGTTAAGACTAATGGAGTAGATCCTGAAGTCTACAGGCTCATGCTTTTCCCTTTTGCTGTAAGAGACAGAGCTAGATTATGGTTGGATTCTCAACCTAAAGACAGCCTGAACTCTTGGGATAAGCTGGTCACGGCTTTCTTAGCCAAGTACTTTCCTCCTCAAAAGCTGAGCAAGCTTAGAGCTGATGTTCAAACCTTCAGACAGAAAGAAGGTGAATCTCTCTATGAAGCTTGGGAAAGATACAAACAGTTGACCAAAAAGTGTCCTTCTGACATGCTTTCAGAATGGACCATCCTGGATATATTCTATGATGGTTTATCTGAGCTATCAAAGATGTCACTGGACACTTCTGCAGGTAGATCCATTCACCTAAAGAAAACGCCTGCAGAAGCTCAAGAACTCATTGACATGGTTGCTAATAACCAGTTCATGTACACTTCTGAAAGGAATCCTGTGAGTAATGGGACGCCTATGAAGAAGGGAGTTCTTGAGGTTGATACTCTGAATGCCATATTGGCTCAGAATAAAATATTGACTCAGCAAGTCAATATGATCTCTCAGAGTCTGCATGGAATGCAAGCTGCATCCAACAGTACTCAAGAGGCATCTTCTGAAGAAGAAGCCTATGATCCTGAGAACCCTGCAATAGCAGAGGTAAATTACTTAGGTGAACCTTATGGAAACACCTATAACTCAACATGGAGAAATCATCCAAATTTCTCATGGAAGGATCAAAAGCCCCAACAAGGCTTTAATAATGGTGGAAGAAACAGGTTTAGCAATAGCAAACCTTTTCCATCATTAACTCAGCAACAGACAGAGAACTCTGAACAAAATGCTTCTAATTTAGCAAATCTAGTCTCTGATCTATCTAAGGCCACTGTAAGTTTCATGAATGAAACAAGGTCTTCCATTAAAAATCTGGAAGCACAAGTGGGCCAGCTGAGTAAAAGGATCACTGAAATCCCTCCTAGTACTCTCCCAAGCAATACAGAAGAGAATCCAAAAGGAGAGTGCAAGGCCATTGACATAAGCGCCATGGCCGAACCTGTGAGGAGAGGAGAGGACGTGAATCCCAAGGAGGAAGACCTCCTGGGACGTCCAGTGGTCAATAAGGAGCTTCCCTCTGAGGAACCAAAGGACTCTGAGGCTCATCTAGAGACTATAGAGATTCCATTGAACCTCCTTATGCCCTTCATGAGCTCTGATGAGTATTCCTCTTCTGAAGAGAATGAGGATGTCACTAAAGAGCAAACTGCCAAGTTTCTTGGTGCAATCATGAAGCTGAATGCCAAATTATTTGGCATTGATGCTTGGGAAGTTGAACCTCCCTTGTTCATCAATGAACTAAGTGATCTGGATCAACTGACATTGCCTCAGAAGAGACAGGATCCTGGAAAGTTCATAATACCCTGTACCATAGGCACCATGATCTTTAAGGCTCTGTGTGACCTTGGTTCAGGAATAAACCTCATGCCCCTCTCTGTAATAGAGAAACTGGGAATCTATGGGGTGCAAGCTGCTAAAATCTCACTAGAGATGGCAGACAGCTCAAGAAGACAGGCTTATGGACAAGTAGAAGATGTATTAGTAAAGGTTGAGGGCCTTTACATATCTACTGATTTCATAGTCCTGGATACTGGAAAGGAAGAGGATGAATCCATCATCCTAGGAAGACCTTTCCTGGCCACAGCAAGAGTTGTGATTGATGTTGACAGAGGTGAAATATTCCTTCAATGGAATGAGAACTCCCTTGTGTTTAAAACTCAAGGATCTCCCTCTGCAACCATGGAGAGGAAGCAGAAAAAGCTTCTCTCCAAGCAGAGTCAACCAGAGCCCCCACAGTCAAACTCTAAGTTTGGTGTTGAACTCCCATATCCAAACTCTAAGTTTGGTGTTGGAGAGTCTCAACAAAGCTCTGCACATCTGTGAGGCTCCATGAGAGCTTACTGTCAAGCTACTGACATTAAAGAAGCGCTTGTTGGGAGGCAACCCAATGTTTATCTAATTCTTATTTTTATTGTTTTTCATGTTTTCTTAGGTTCATGATCATGTGGAGTCACAAAATAAATATAAAAATTGAAAACGGAATCAAAAACAGCAGAAGAAAAATCACACCCTGGAGGAGCATCTGTCTGGCGTTCAAACGCCAGAACAGAGCATAGTTCTGGCGCTGAACGCCCAGAATGGGAGCATCCTGGCGCTGAACGCCCAGAACAAGCATGGTTCTGGTGTTCAACGCCAGAAATGGCAGCAAATGGGCGTTGAACGCCCAAAATGGGCACCAACCTGGCGCTGAACGCCCAGAGTTGTGTGCAAGGGCATTTTACATGCCTAAATTGGTGCAGGGATGTAAATGCCTTGACACCTCAGGATCTGTGGACCTCACAGGATCACCTCAGGATCTGTGGACCCCACAGGATCCCCACCTACCTCCACTCACTCTCTTCTCTCTTCTCAATCATCCTCTATTCCCAATAAACACTCTTCCTTATTAACCCTTTACCACTCACATCCAAACACCACTACCTTCAAAATTCAACATCTCTCTCTCACCCAATCCCACCCATATGGCCGAATACACACCCCCATCCATCTCCTCCATATCCTCTTCTTCTTCTCCTATTCTTTCTTCTTTTGCTCGAGGGCGAGCAACATTCTAAGTTTGGTGTGGTAAAAGCATAGCTTTTTTGTTTTTTCCATAACCATTGATGGCACCTAAGGCCAGAGAAACCTCTAGAAAGAGGAAAGGGAAGACAAAAGCTTCCATCAAGGGTCTATAGCTCAGTGGTAGAACATTTGACTGCAAATCAAGAGATCCCTGAGATACCTCAGGGGATACATTTTCTTCCACACAATTATTGGAAGCAACTAAGGGTGGAACATCAAGAGCACTCCATCATCCTTCATGAAATCAGAGAAGATCTAAAAGCAATGAAGGAGGAGCAGCCAAGGCAAGGAAGAGACATAGAAGAGCTCAAGGACATCACTAAGGTGGACTCATTCCTTGTTCTTACTTTCTCTGTTTTTTCGTTTTATATGTTATGTGCTTATCTATGTTTGTGTCTTCATTACATGATCATTAGTAGTTAGTAACTATGTCTTAAAGTTATGAATGTCCTATGAATCCATCACCTCTCTTAAATAAAAACTGTTTTAATTCAAAAGAACAAGAAGTACATGAGTTTCGAATTTATCCTTGAACTTAACTTAATTATATTGATGTGGTGACAATGCTTCTTGTTTTCTGAATGTATGCTTGAACAGTGCATATGTCTTTTGAAGTTGTTGTTTAAGAATGTTAAATATGTTGGCTCTTGAAAGAATGATGACTAGGAGACATGTTATTTGATAATCTGAAAAATCATAAAAATGATTCTTGAAGCAAGAAAAAGCAGCAAAGAACAAAGCTTGCAGAAAAAAAAAAAGGGGGGGGCGAAAAAAAAATAGAAAAAAAAATAATAATAAAAAGAAAAAGAAAAAGCAAGCAGAAAAAGCCAATAACCCTTAAAACCAAAAGGCAAGGGCAAATAAAAAGGATCCCAAGGCTTTGAGCATCAGTGGATAGGAGGGCCTAAAGGAATAAAATCCTGGTCTAAGCGGCTAAACCAAGCTGTCCCTAACCATGTGCTTGTGGCGTGTAGGTGTCAAGTGAAAACTTGAGACTGAGCGGTTAAAGTCAAGGTCCAAAGCAAAAGAAGAGTGTGCTTAAGAATTATGTGTCTGTGGCATTTATGTATCCGGAGGTAATACTGGAAAACAAAGTGCTTAGGGCCACGGCCAAGACTCATAAAGAAGCTGTGTTCAAGAATCATCATACTGAACTAGGAGAGTCAATAACACTATTCGAAATCTGAAGTTCCTATAGATGCCAATCATTCTGAACCTCAATGGATAAAGTGAGATGCCAAAACTATTCAAGAGGCAAAAAGCTATAAGTCCCGCTCATATGATTGAAGCTATGTTTCATTGATAGTTTGGAATTTATAGTATATTCTCTTCTTTTTATCCTATTTGATTTTAAGTTGCTTGGGGACAAGCAACAATTTAAGTTTGGTGTTGTGATGAGCGGATAATTTATACGCTTTTTGGCATTGTTTTTAGTATGTTTTTAGTAGGATCTAGTTACTTTTAGGGATGTTTTCATTAGTTTTTATGCTAAATTCACATTTCTGGACTTTACTATGAGTTTGTGTGTTTTTCTGTGATTTCAGGTATTTTCTGGCTGAAATTGAGGGACTTGAGCAGAAATCAGATTCAGAGGTTGAAAAAGGACTGCTGATGCTGTTGGATTCTGACCTCCCTGCACTCAAAGTGGATTTTCTGGAGCTACAAAACTCGAAATGGCGCGCTTTCAATTGCGTTGGAAAGTAGACATCCAGGGCTTTCCAGAAATGTATAATAGTCCATACTTTGGCCAAGAATTGACGACGTAAACTGGCGTTCAATGCCAGCCTTCTGCCCAAATCTGGCGTCCAGCGCCAGAAAAGGATCCAAAACCAGAGTTGAACGCCCAAACTGGCACAGAAACTGGAGTTCAACTCCACAAATGGCCTCTGCACGTGCAACACTCAGGCTCAGCCCAAACACACACCAAGTGGGCCCCGGAAGTGGATTTATGCATCAATTACTTACTCATGTAAACCCTAGTAGCTAGTTTATTATAAATAGGACCTTTTACTAGTCTTTTTGACAATCTTTGGTCTCAGTTTTAATCCATTGTTCATCTTAGGAGACTATTGATCACGTTTAGGGGGCTGGCCATCTCGGCCATGCCTGGACCTTTCACTTATGTATTTTCAACGGTAGAGTTTCTACACTCCATAGATTAAGGTGTGGAGCTCTGCTGTTCCTCAAGGATTAATGCAAAGTACTACTGTTTTCTATTCAATTCTTCTTATTTCGCTTCTAAGATATCCATTCGCACTCAAGAACATGATGAAGGTGATGATTATGTGACGCTCATCACCATCTCCCCTATGAACGCGTGCCTGACAAACACTTCCGTTCTACATGAATTAAGCTAGAATGAGTATCTCTTAGATCTCCTAACCAGAATCTTCGTGGCGTAAGCTAGAATGATGGCGACATTCAAGAGAATCCGGAAGGTCTAAACCTTGTCTGTGGTATTCTGAGTAGGATTCAATGATTGAATGACTGTGACGAGCTTCAAACTCGCGAGTGCTGGGCGTTAGTGATAGACGCAAAAGGAGGGTGAATCCTATTCCAGCATGATCGGGAACCGACAGATGAATAGCCGTGCCGTGACAGGGTGCGTGAGCATATTATTCACTGAGAGGAGGGGATGTAGCCACTGACAACGGTGATGCCCTTGCATACAGCCAGCCATGGAAAGGAGTAAGACTGATTAGATGAAGATAGCAGGAAAGCAGAGGTTCAGAGGAACGAAAAGCATCTCCATTCGCTTATCTGAAATCCCTACCAATGAATCTACATAAGTATCTCTATCCTTTTTATTGTTTATTTTAATCTAATAAAGTATCATGTTTAAATCCGCCTGACTGAGATTTACAAGGTGACCATAGCTTGCTTCATACCAACAATCTCCGTGGGATTCGACCCTTACTCACGTAAGGTATTACTTGGACGACCCAGTGCACTTGCTGGTTAGTTGTATCGAAGTTGTGACAATTATGAATTAAGATCAAAGCACCAAGCTTTGGAGCCATTACCAGGGATTGTTCGAGCCTGGACATCACAATTTCGTGCACCAGCTGACAAGTCCTCCACTATGGCAAGGTTAGCCTTTCCTCACCTCATCTGCCACCTATGCAATTCGGCTGGGATTGACATAGAGGGAGATATCCTCATTAAAGAGGACAAGCCCATCACTAAGAAAAAGATGGAGCAAGCAAGAGAGCCCATTCATGGAGCTCAAGAGGCGCATGAAGCTCATCACCATGAGATCCCGGAGATGCCTCAAATGCATTTTCCCCCACAAAACTATTGGGAGCAAATCAACACCTCCCTAGGAGAACTAAGCTCCAACATGGGACAATTAAGGGTGGAACATCAAGAGCACTCCATCATCCTTCATGAAATTAGAGAAGATCAAAAAGCAATGAGGGGGGAGCAACAAAGACAAGGAAGAGACATAGAAGAGCTCAAGGACATCATTGGTTCCTCAAGAAGAAATCGCCACCATCACTAAGGTGGACTCATTCCTTGTTCTTACTTTCTCTGTTTTTCATTTTCTCTATGTTAAGTGCTTATCCATGTTTGTGTCTTCATTACATGATCATTAGTAGTTAGTAACTTTGTCTTAAAGTTATGAATGTCCTATGAATCCATCACCTCTCTTAAATGAAAAATGTTTTAATTCAAAAGAACAAGAAGTACATGAGTTTTGAATTTATCCTTGAACTTAGTTTAATTATATTGATGTGGTGACAATGCTTCTTGTTTTCTGAATGTATGCTTGAACAGTGCATATGTCTTTTGAAGTTGTTGTTTAAGAATGTTAAATATGTTGGCACTTGAAAGAATGATGACTAGGAGACATGTTATTTGATAATCTGAAAAATCATAAAAATGATTCTTGAAGCATGAAAAAGCAGCAAAGAACAAAGCTTGCAGAAAAAAAAAGACGAAAAAAAATAGAAAGAAAAAGCAAGCAGAAAAAGCCAAAGCTCTTAAAACCAAGAGGCAAGAGCAAAAAGCCAATAACCCTTAAAACCAAAAGGCAAGGATAAATAAAGAGGATCCCAAGGCTTTGAGCATCAGTGGATAGGAGGGCCTACAGGAATAAAATCCTGGTCTAAGCGGCTAAACCAAGCTGTCCCTAACCATGTGCTTGTGGCGTGTAGGTGTCAAGTGAAAACTTGAGACTGAGCGGTTAAAGTCAAGGTCCAAAGCAAAAGAAGAGTGTGCTTAAGAACCCTGGACACCTCTAATTGGGGACTTTAGCAAAGCTGAGTCACAATCTGAAAAGGTTCACCCAATTATGTGTCTGTGGCATTTATGTATCCGGTGGTAATACTAGAAAACAAAGTGCTTAGGGCCACGGCCAAGACTCATAAAACAAGCTGTGTTCAAGAATCATCATACTGAACTAGGAAAGTCAATAACACTATCTGAACTCTGAGTTCCTATAGATGCCAATCATTCTGAACCTCAATGGATAAAGTGAGATGCCAAAACTATTCAAGAGGCAAAAAGCTATAAGTCCCGCTCATATGATTGAAGCTATGTTTCATTGATAGTTTGAAATTTATAGTATATTCTCTTCTTTTTATCCTAATTTTGATTTTCAGTTGCTTGGGGACAAGCAACAATTTAAGTTTGGTGTTGTGATGAGCGGATAATTTATACGCTTTTTGGCATTGTTTTTAGTATGCTTTTAGTAGGATCTAGTTACTTTTAGGGACGTTTTCATTAGTTTTTATGTTAAATTCACATTTCTGGACTTTACTATGAGTTTGTGTATTTTTTTCTGATTTCAGGTATTTTCTGGCTGAAATTGAGGGACTTGAGCAAAAATCAGATTCAGAGGTTGAAGAAGGACTGCTGATGCTGTTGGATTCTGACCTCTCTTCACTCAAAATGGATTTTATGAAGCTACAGAACTCAAAATGGCGCGCTTCCAATTGCATTAGAAAGTAGACATCCAGGGCTTTTCAGAAATATATAATAGTCCATACTTTGCCCAATTTTAGATGACGCAAACTGGCGTTCAACGCCAGCTCTCTGCCCAATTCTGGCGTCCAACGCCAGAAACAAGTTGCAAAGTGGAGTTCAACGCCCAAACTGGCACAAAAGCTGGCGTTCAACTCCAAGAATGACCTCTCCACGTGTAGACTTCAAGCTCAGCCCAAGCACACACCAAGTGGGCCCCGGAAGTGGATTTATGCATCAATTACTTACTTCTGTAAACCCTAGTAGCTAGTTTATTATAAATAGGACCTTTTACTATTGTATTAGACATCCTGGATTGTATTCTGATCCTGTGATCACGTTTTAGGGGGCTGGCCATTCGGCCATGCCTGGACCTTTCACTTATGTATTTTTAACGGTAGAGTTTCTACACTCCATAGATTAAGGTGTGGAGCTCTGCTGTTCCTCAAAGATTAATGCAAAGTACTACTGTTTTCTATTCAATTCATCTTATTTCGCTTCTAAGATATTCATTCGTACTTCAACCTGAATGTGATGAACGTGACAATCATCATCATTCCCTATGAACGTGTGCCTGACAACCACTTCCGTTCTACCTTAGATTGAATGAGTGTCTCTTAGATCTCTTAATCGGAATCTTCGTGGTGTAAGCTAGAATGATGGCGGCATTCAAGAGAATCCGGAAAGTCTAAACCTTGTCTGTGGTATTCCGAGTAGGATTCAATGATTGAATGACTGTGACGAGCTTCAAACTCGCGAGTGCTGGGCGTAGTGACAGACGCAAAAGGAGGGTGAATCCTATTCCAGCATGATCGGGAACCTCAGATGATTAGCCGTGCCGTGACAGGGCATCTTGGACCATTTTCACAAGAGGAGGGGATGTAGCCACTGACAACGGTGATGCCCTTGCATAAAGCCAGCCATAGAAAGGAGTAAGACTGATTGGATGAAGACAGCGGGAAAAGCGGAGGTTTAGAGGAACGAAAGCATCTCTACACGCTTATCTGAAATTCTCACCAATGATCTACATAAGTATTACTATCCTTAGCTTATTATTTATTTTCGAAAACTACTTAACTATTTTATATCCGCCTGACTGAGATTTACAAGGTGACCATAGCTTGCTTCATACCAACAATCTCCGTGGGATTCGACCCTTACTCACGTAAGGTATTACTTGGACGACCCAGTGCACTTGCTGGTCAGTTATGCGAAGTTGTGAAGATATGTTTAGACCATGGTTCTGTGCATCCGTTTTTGGTGCCATTGCCAGGGAATCAATTTCGAACAACTATTCACAACCTAAGTAACAATTTCGCATACCACCTACCCTATGGCTGATGATATCATCTGTTGATTATATAGCCAACCCGACACGTCCTGGTAACTAACCATGGACAAAAACACCCATTGCGGAGCAAGTAAGTTTGAGCTACAACCCCCTTGGTACTACCTGCTTAACCCAAAGTGAGTAGAAGAACCACTACAACCGCTACTACCTAGGTGGGTGTTTGAAAGCTCAACCTGGAGCAAGTGGAATAATCCACTACTGTTGTTACTACCCAGATGTCACAATCACTGACCTGGAGTAAGCGGGATGTAAGAACCGCAAATTAATTAACCGATTAATTAACATAAAATAATAATAATTTAATTACCCAGAATAGGTTCAAAATTTTAGAATGTTAATTAGAAAATATAAATATGATATTTGGACTCAGTAGATTTTTTTTACTCGAAAAATGTAATTTTCTTCGAAAAATTGTATAAAAACACATACCGGTAAATTAACCGGCAGTGCCAACTTAAGTCTTTTCGGTACTACATGAGAATAATAAAAACTGTAGAAAAACTTAGAAAAATAATTAAAGTTGAAAACCAGATACTAATTTAAAAGGTTTGGCCCAAAGTTGGGTCAAACAGACCAAAAACACTAATGGGTTGGACCGGGTCCAAGTTGGGCTCAAGCCCAACATTATATAAGTCCCTTAAGTGGCCATTTTAGCCACTTTGAACACCAAACAGTAGCAGCAACATGAAATAGAAGAGAGGAGAGGTGAGGGTTTTATTTACTATTCATCATCTTCTTCTTGGAGCCATATCTCACTCTCCGAAGCTCCAATTCGTGTGTCGTCAGTTGCCACACGAAGCTCTCGTTGAGCTCTTTAATTTCATCTAAACAAAGTGGTAAGGAACCTTTAATTTCTTGCCCATTTCTTCCTTCTATAACAGATTCAAATTTGGCTATAGTGGATGAGTGGTTCTTGTGATTTTGATTATTTAGGTACAAGTTAACACCGGATACTTAGTGGATTTTGTCCTAATCAACTGTGGATAAGGTAAATTTGCTCTTATCCCTTGTGAATTCGTGTATTTAGGAACTCTAGGTATTGATCTATGGTAAATTATGCATATCTAGCTTAGAATATTGATTGTTGATGCTTGTTGAAGTTGATTGGTGGCTTTTGGTGAGTTGAGGCTTGTTGGAATCAAATCTTGGTGATTTTGTGCATATTGGGAATCGGCCAAGGTATGATTTCAGTTTTTCTATGTAATATATAATATTTCTGGACACATAGGCTAGTGACACATAGGATAGGTTGGATTGAAATGGCTTGTTGAATTTGTTGCATGATGATGCATGATGCATTGGTGACTTTGATGATCTGGATGAATAATGTTGTTGATGTTAATAAATAGTGTTGAATATTGATATTGTGAATGAATAAAGTTAATTATTATGATTGGTAGTGATAGAATGATGATTGATGAGGATGTTGGTGGATAAATGATTATAGTGTCATGTATTTGATATTTGAGATTGAGGATTATGAAATGTGAGTGAAAATTTGGTATGAATAGTAAACTGTGACACAAAGGGTAAGAATTGGTTATTGCTCTGCTTAGTTAACCTCTAACTATGAAGGAAAGTCAAGTGGAGATAATCAATTTGAGTCCACAAGTCCTAGTCAAATCCTAAGGAAAGACTAGAGTTAGTGTCATTCAAATCAATTAGCAATTTCCAATTGTCAATTAACAAAAGGCTTTGACAATTCAAGTGTCTCTAATTATCCAACCCCTAAGCCAAGAGTGAAATTCTACTCCATAGCTATAGTTGACATTTTCTCAAATAATTAGTGAGTAATAATAAAAGACATTGTGAAATTGAGAATAAAATTTGAATTGAAGCTATCTAATACAAGTATTTAACAACAATGAAGCAATTAACAACAATGAACATGAAATTCCTCAATGCATCAATAGAAATCAAAGTAACAAGATCCAAATCCAAGATTTACAATGCTAGAGTAACAAAAACACTAAATATAGAGTAGAAGAGTGAGATCTATGATGAGTCCATATTTTTCGATGTATTTTGGCTGGATTTGAATGGATTCTAGCATATAAACTCACACTTAAGCACCTAAGTAGCATACTTTTGTGTTTGATCCTTAATTTGGTTCTAAATGTGAAAACATGCGTTTAATGCTTAGATTAGTGATTTTTAATCCCACCTTTATGTCATTCGATGCCGTGATATGGTTTGTGAGTGATTTCAGGCCTTTGAGGCAAGAATGGATGGCCAAAAGTGGAAGAAAGCATGCGCAAGGGAGAAAACATGAAGAAAATAAGGAAAAGCACACAGAGCGAAGTGTGCGTATGCACGAGTACCTGTGCGTATGCACATGACGATTTTTAGCCGCGTGTGCGGACGCACACGTCTGTGCGTCCGCACAGGTCCCTGCACGTGATTGCATTAATGAATCATGTGCTGCGTGAATTTGGAGGCCTCTTGGCCCATTTTGGAAGGTTGGAATGCTGTCTTGGAGTGCTATATGAGGGGAGAATCAACACATATGAAGGCATGAGGACTTAGACTTAATATTTACATAGTTTTTCATAGTATTAGGAGTAGGAGTAGTATAGAGTAGAGAACTCTCCTAGGATTTATGTAGTTGTCTTGTAGCATTTTATATAAGCTTAATTTTGGGTTTTGATCATCTTTAATTGTAAGTACTCTCAATTTCCTCTTTAATTACATTGTCTTTACTTTCATTTCCTTTTGCTTCAAGTTACTTGTCCATACTTGCAATTTTGTGTTTTTTTTTTTTTTGAAGTTTTGATCAATGAATTTTATGTTTCTTGCCTCCTTTATGTTTGATTGCTCATTTATGTTTGGTTTTGTTGATAGTTGGTTATAGTTTTACATTTTCCTTTACAATTTCTCATACTTTACTTTCATGCACACAAGGTGTTTGTGAAAATGCTAACTTTAAGTTTTGAATAGATTTTTCCATCTTGGCTTGTGGTTTGAGTTCCTAGGATACTAGAGTCATAATGTCCGATATTTAGTGGTAATTCTTGGGTAGTTAGTTGATTCTTGTTTCCATTGACGCTAGCCTTTTATCAACTCGTTTGGTGAGTTGGTTAGGACTTATGGATTAAGGTCAATTATGCTTGCTTGACGTACTCCTCAATGGTTGGGGTTAACTAGGCGAGATTGACTCGTGATAATTACCATAGTTGTAGTTATGGCAATGATAGAATTCCTAGATTCTCACTCCCAAGTCAAGGCTCCCTTTATTGCATTTCTCGCAGTTTCGCTAGTTCTGATCTCATTTCCTTGTTGCTTGCATTATTTACAATTTTGCTCATCTCTTGGTTCTTTCATTGCTCAGTTCTTTTAATCTTTTGTTCTTTGATTGCAAAAATCCTTTTTGCCCTCGTAACAACCAAAAGAGTAACATTTCATTTGCATTCCTAGGGAGAACGACCCGAGGTTTAATTACTCTCGGTTTATATGTTTTGAATTTAATATTTGATCTTGAGGATTCATTGTTGGTTTGGACTATGCTACCAATGAATTGAATCTTGTTTTTGATCGATTCTGAACCACATAAAGAACCTCTTCGTCAAATTTGGCGCCGTTGCCGGAGATGCAAATGGTGTTATTTCTTTTGGTTGATGTGAATATATTAATAATGTAAATAGCACTTTTTGGTTGTTTGTTTGCTTTTGTTAGTAGGTTCTTGTTTATATTTTCTTCATGACTTTTTTACACCATTACCACAATGCACCCCAATGGAGACCAAACACTTACCTTTATAGTCACCAACCTTACACTCCATCCCCTCACTACATACAAAACCAAAACCCCTACCCTTATGAGTTTGGTTGTCAACCTGCATCACCTCAATCTTCATCTTCCTGCATGGATCAAGCCACATAAGAAGTACTTTTCATGCTCATTCAAGAACAACAAGAGTTCCGGAAGAAGCAAGAGCAAGTCATGTCTACCTTAGTGAAAGCTTTGGATCATCTACCTTCGTTACATTCATGCCACAAGCAAGAGAAATTGGTGGATGAATGTGTGGAACCAAGTGAAAAGTGTGGAGTGAAATAAGAATCGCAAAATTGAGAAGAATATGTCAAGTCACAACATGAAGTACAAAAGGAGATAAATGAAGAGTTAGTAAGAATTGATCAAGAGGATTCCATCGTTCAAGATTTTTTGTCCGACTTGGGTAATTCCTTCAATGACCTTCATGAGCCTCCTTTGGTTGATTTGGAAGGAGATGTTGATGTAGACTTCACACAACCTCTAATTTTTTACTTGAGTGATGATGAAAGAGATTCAAAAGAGGTTGAGGAAGATTCTAGTTGCCAAGAGGTGAAAGCATGTGTTTTAGAGCAATTTGAGTGGGTGAAGACTTCTCCAAAAAGTTTTCTAGCCCACATCAATATGCCGTTTTGGAGACGGATGGACAACTTCGAACCTTTCATGGAGTAGTGGATGGTGAAAAGAAGAACGTTGATTGGCCAAGAAATGGAAAGCTCATTAAAGGAGCCAATCCAACATTTGGAGCTCAACTTTGGTGCAAGAGTCAATCTAGTGGATTTCGGGGAATGCAAGAACATGTCAATGGTGATAGAGGAACTCAAGTATGAGATCCAGGCATTAATTTCAAGAGTCAACAAAGTTAGATCCTAGTTGCTAGCCTGAATTCTCTCATGAGTTTGATGCAATCTAATTGGGACCCCGGAGGTCAAATCAATAGCAAACTTGGTTGGAGATTCAAGGAGGAGTGGAAGCATAAGCCGCCCTGACAAGGATCTCCTCACCAAGTCCAACTTAGGACTATAAACCAAAGTGTTAGGTGGAAGACACCCCACCATGGTAATATCCTTCTAACTCTCTCTCTTTTACCTTTTGTTTCATGAATAATTGGCTATATTCCTTGGTTAGTTAGATTTATTTTGATGTTTGCTAAGTAATTTAAGTGGAATAATGTGTTTTTGGGAGATTTGTGATGTTTTGGGACT
Organism: Arachis ipaensis; assembly: GCF_059453495.1. Classification (NCBI taxonomy): domain Eukaryota; kingdom Viridiplantae; phylum Streptophyta; class Magnoliopsida; order Fabales; family Fabaceae; genus Arachis; species Arachis ipaensis. The sequence continues at coordinate 54,006,313 of NC_142436.1, forward strand.
TGAAAACCTGTTTTGGATGCCAAGTTTGGTGCCTTAGAGTAAAAAATTTTGTTGTAGGAACAGAGACCTGTGCGTCCACACAGATCCCCTGTTTTCTCGTCCCTGTGCGTCCGCACATAGATGTGCGCTTGCACAGCCCTAAACACTCCCTCTGCTCGCAGCGAACGCACTCTTTGTGTGTCTGAACACAACCCTTTCTTTCCCTCTGTGCAACCACACACCTTTCGTGCGTCCGCACACTTACTCTGATCCTTAAAAAAAAAGAGAGAGAAAAGAAAAAAACCACTCGTGCAAGCGCACACCGCGCACGCGTCCGCACAGCCTGTAGCGACCCCTCTGGTCGTGGCGACTGCACCCCTTGTGCGATCGAACGCCAACTCCTTTTCTTCTTTTGTGCGTCCGCACACCCCGTGTGTATCCGCACAGGTCGCGTTACACCTTCTGCCCGTAGCGTCTACACGACCTATGTGCGCTCGCATACCTCCTTTTACTTTCCTGTGTGCGTCCACACAGGTCCCTTTTCGAGCATTAATTCGAAATGGGGGAGTGTCACGCTTCAGTTCCAAACCCACACCCCTTTTTTTCTTCTTCTCTCCTTCTCTGAACACCAACCTCTAACCCCTCCGTCCATTCACGCAACCACCGCTAGCGACTGCTCCACCGCGCCGCTGTCGCCCCTACCTCCTTTCTCTCTCTATCTCTCTCTTTCTTCCCTTTCTTCTCATACATTTCCTCTGCCTTTCTGCTACTTGTGCGCTGCCGTGTCCCTACGTCAGAACCCTAGCTGTGCCCTCCAGTTCTGGCGAATAGCGACTAGCAGCAGCGAGCTTTTGTGCCGCTGTGACCGCACCCCCCGCCGTCCATCTCTTCTGCTTCTTCTCCCCTCTATATTACAGGTTTCACCCCCTGTTTTTCCTTCTCCTATTCTGTTTTCACTATTTTATTTTACATGTTTTTAATTCTGATTTTAATTCTGTTGTAGTTGCTAGGTGGTTATAGGTTAGATAACTTCTGATTTCGGATTGAATATGTGATGCTGGCTGTGTATTTTAGACTAAATTCTAGACTGAATATTGCTGCTTTGCTGAGACTGAGTGTTGTTCTTACCTGAATATGAATGTTGTCCCTGCCTCATTTTACCTGCCTACTAACTTTTGCACATGCTATGCTTGTTGAAATGCTGAATAAGAAAATTTTTGACTCATCTTCTATGTCTGATCAACACAGATTTTGAATTTTGTTTCGATTCTGCATTGTTGCTTTTTAATTGTGCAAATTTCTATTATTTTGGATGCTGCCTGAGATGATTAATGCCCTCTGTGTTCATGCTGAAGTATCAAACTGAACTCCATTTTGCTGTGAGATTATCTTGTTTGATACCAATTTGGTGGTGCATATCATCCTTTACTAATTAGTTTGCCAACTATGCACTTCTTTGCTGTTTTGTTCTTGAAACCAAATTGGATTGAAATTTACAGCGTTAACCATTCTATCAGGTACTTTTAAGGGCATAGCCTACTGATTTATGGCATTATGTGCTGATTGCCATTCCTTTTTGCTCACACACCAAACTAGCTTTAAACTTCCAATTTTGAAATCTGTTTGGTGTCATTAGGAGCAGTACATACATTGCTTTCTACGTGAATTGATCAAATGCTTATTCATGTGCCTTTAACATCAATGACCATATACATAGCCACTTGTTCCTTCATGTTTTTCAGCAATGCAATCTGTTTCTAATTAGGATATTGCTTTGACCAAGGGATTATGTATATGTAAATATTTCTTACTTATCAACATGAATGAGCACATGCTTTTACTGTGACTTTGATTTTTTCTCTTTTGTGCCAATTTTTGCAAACTCTTTCAATCTTCAAGGCACAATGGCAACAATCAATTTCCTTAATTTAATTCACATACATAATGCACCTAAGACATATCTATACTTTCATTGTTTGCTCACCCATTCATTGGTTACTTAGGTTGCTTAATCTTGGGAAACCACATTTCTTTTAAAACATCTCACTATTTTGTACATCTTTTCCCTGGATTGAATGTCTGTTTACTTTAGTAGCTATTACTTGAATTGTTTGATTATGTCCTCTTTGTTCTGTGAATTCTATCTGCTTCTCCTGAGTTGTATTCTGTTTTTGTCTTTTTCAGGATGACTTGCAAGGGGAAAGAGAAAGCCAATCCCTTGGCTCGCTCTCTTCCTGCGCCTCCCAGTACCCTACCCGACACATTCATCAATTTCGAAGCCCAAGAACAATTTAAGAAACTAGAAAACCGGCCTTTCATTATGAGAGAAAGCTCAACCTGCCTGAGAAATATGCGGATCAGATCCTTAACAGACTAAACTTTTATCATTGGAAATTCATAAAATTCGATCCGGTGGAAGTAAATGAACACCAGGTCAAAGAATTTTATGCAAATTTTCTAAAGAGGGATGCCCCAACCGTTTTTCTGAAAGGTGTCACCTTGGACACCTCTGACACTGCTTTAGAGGCCCTCTTGGATATTCCGCATATTCCTCCGGCTTGCGACGCTTACACTAAAATAATGAAGGATGTGTCGACGGGCAAGATTTCTTTGGATGTGGTTCTGGCGAAGATTGGCCAGCCTGAGGCTAGATGGGAGTACAGCAAAGGGGACAATGCGGTTCCGTTGAGCATTGCGTGCACTGATCTTAACCCAGAGGCAAGGATCTGGCAGCAGATCATAACTGACTATATTCTTCTGAGCATGCATGCCACGCATATTAGAGTCCCTGTGGCAGTGTTACTGTGGGCCATTCTGGAGGGAAAGAGGATCTCTGTTCTTCCCCTTATCAGAGAGTCAATAGGAAAGGTGAACCAACAGCAGAAATACAACATTACCTTCCCATCGTTGATCACCAGATTGGCTACTATGTCTGGAGTGGAGAGACGGCCAACAGACCGGATGTCTATCTACGTCAGCAAGCAGCCATTCCTACCATACGGTGACTACGACGGACCGCCGCAGAAGAAAAGAAAGACCACTGAGCCAACAACATCCTCTGCAGAGCCATCAGCACCTTCAGCACCTGCTTCAGCTCCTGCACCCACACTCCGTCCTCAGACACCAGTTGAGTTATGTCGGGAGATCCTCCAGGCCGTCCACCGCTTTGAGCGCCATAACGCTCGCCGCTTCCAGTGGATAGTGGCGAAATTTGAGGGTAGAGACCCTAGGCCACCTCCTCCAGATACACCTGAGCCCGAGACCGAGGAGCCTGCATCTGAGGAGCCAGCAGCTGAAGCTGGCCAAGCAGTCGAGCACCCTGAGCAGAGACCTGTGGAGCCTACGGTTGAGGAGGTAATAGTTCAGAGGGCTGAGGAGCCTAGAGTTGATGAGCCTACAGAGCATATGGTTGAGGAGCCCACAGCTGAGGAGCCTAGAGTCGAGGAGCAGGCAGTTGGACCTGAGCCGATAGTGGAGATGGCAGTTGAGACAGCTGACCCAACAGTTGAGCAGCCGAGAGCTGAGGCCGGCCCAATGACATCCAGAGCCGTCATTGTTTATCAGCGTCATCATCATCCACCACATTCTCATAGTTGACCCTCCCAAATCAATTATTTTGGCACGGAGGACCGTGCATCATCTAAGTGTGGGGGAGGTTCTTCTACTTTTGGGTGTAAATATTCTCTTCCAAACACTTGTCCTTTTAGTTTATTTTCAGTCTTTGTTATGCTTGTTGTGGATACTTTTAGTACTTTGACTTATGCACTTTTTACTTTGGTATATACGTATTAGTTGCCTCTAGTTATATCTAGTATTGCACTTTTATTTTGGTATATACATACATATCGCATCTTTACATTGCTTGGTATATAGTATAGATATGGATTGTGATTGGATAATGTGAATAGCTTATGCCTAGCTCATTTTGATCCTAATTGTTCATGTTACTTTTTGCTTGTTGAAAATCGGGAGAAGAACTAGGAAATTTTGAAAAAATTTTCCATCCATCTCATCATACATACGTATAGGAAATAAATTTTGGTGAAAAAAGAACAAATTCTTCAAGAATTTTGCTTCAAGGGCATTCTATTGAATTGATTTGAAAATTATTTTCAAACTTGCTTGAATGATTTCTTATGGAACATAGAAGAGTAAAGAACAAATACCTTGTGAGTTTTTTTAGCTATATTGAGTGGTTGCACATCTTAACCACTAATTTTGTTCATTTCGTGTTATATCTCTTCTATGATTGTAATCTTGGTTTTGCTTGATTTGTTATTTCCAATGATTGATGTTTTGAATTGCATTGAGCATGATTGATGCCATCTTTGTTTAAAAGCTTACTTTTCCCATATAGCCTACCTTTTGCAATTACCATTGTTAACCCCTTTGAGCTTTATCTACCCCATTGTTCTTGATTTTAGCACATCACAATCTTAAGAGAAAAAATCATGAATTACCTTGGATTGTATCCTTGATTAGCTTAAGTTGAAGAAGTGTATTTCATTTAAGTGTGGGGGAATCTTTGGGGAACTTTGGTAGTAAGGGAGAATGTTTAATTTGGATATTCATTGAAAATTATGGAGATGGGACATGTATGAACTACTTAACTATATGCAATTCTACTTTAAAAAAAAAAACACTCTTCCTCATAAGAAGGGGCGCGAAAACACCCTGAAGAGTGAACATAGGTAGTTGATGGGAGTACCTGTGCGTACGCACAGGACGATTTTCATCCGCGTGTGCAGATGCACAGACCTGTGCATCCGCACAGGTCCCTGCACGTGATTGCATTAATGAATCATGTGCTGCACAAATTTGGAGGCCTCTTGGCCCATTTTGGAAGGTTGGAATGCTGTCTTGGAGTGCTATATGAGGGGAGAATCAACACATATGATGGCATGAGGACTTAGACTTTATTTTTACATAGTTTTTCATAGTATTAGGAGTAGGAGTAGTGTAGAGTAGAGAACTCTCTTAGGGTTTATGTAGTTTTCTTGTAGCATTTTATAGAAGCTTAATTTTGGGTTTTGATCATCTTTAATTGTAAGTACTCTCAATTTCCTCTTTAATTCCATTGTCTTTACTTTCATTTCCTTTTGGTTCAAGTTACTTGTCCATACTTGCAATTTTGTGTTTCTTGAAGTTTTGATCAATGAATTTTATGTTTCTTGCCTCCTTTATGTTTGATTGCTCGTTTATGTTTGGTTTTGTTCATAGTTGGTTATAGTTTTACATTTTCCTTTACAATTTCTCAAACTTTACTTTCATGCACACAAGGTGTTTGTAAAAATGCCAACTTTAAGTTTTGAATAGATTTTTCCATCTTGGCTTGTGGTTTGAGTTCCTAGGATACTAGAGTCATAATGTCTGACATTTAGTGGTAATTCTTGGATAGTTAGTTGATTCTTGTTTCCATTGACGCTAGCCTTTTATCAACCAATTTGGTGAGTTGGTTAGGACTTATGGATTAAGGTCAATTATACTTGCTTGACTTACTCCTCGATGGTTGGGGTTAACTAGGCGAGATTGACTCGTGGTAATTACCATAGTTGTGGTTATGGCAATGATAGAATTCCTAGATTCTCACTCCCAAGTCAAGGCTCCCTTTATTGCATTTCTCGCAGTTTCGCTAGTTCTAATCTCATTTCCTTGTTGCTTGCATTATTTATAATTTTGCTTATCTCTTGGTTCTTTCATTGCTCAGTTCTTTTAATCTTTCGTTCTTTGATTGGAAAAACCCTTTTTGCCCTCGTAACAACCAAAAGAGTAACATTTCATTTTCATTCCTAGGGAGAACGACCCGAGGTTTAATTACTCTCGGTTTATATGTTTTGAATTTAATATTTGATCTTGAGGATTCATTGTTGGTTTGGACTATGCTACCAACGAATTGAATCTTGTTTTTGATCGATTCCGAACCACACAAGAAACCTCTTCGTCAATCTACAAACTAGAACAATGTAGAATTGAAATTGAATTCAGATCTAACCAAATGATCCAAGTGAAATTGGAATTAAGAAAGCCAAACCTAGAGAGAAGTTGGAGTTTCTCTCTCTAGAAACCTCCAAAACTAACTACTCAAAATATCTAAAATGTGTGTAATGTCTAAAGTGTGAGTCCCCTCCAATCCCTTGGTCCTTAAGATCTTTTCCCTCCAAAATTCAGCTCAAAATTGGGCCCGGAGCTCTTCAGAATTCACCAGTCATGATTTCACTAAAGAGGTCACGTGCCGAGCATCACGCGTACGCGTCGTCTGGGTTTTGCGATCCACGCGTACGCGTTAGGCGTGCGTACGCGTCGATGAGAGTTCTGCTCAGCCACGCGTATGCGTCCACGTTTACGTGCCTATCCCATATTTCAGCTCCCACGCGTGCGCGTCGGCCACGCGTGCGTGTCGATGCCAATGCTCCAAAGCTCTATTTTTCATGCTCCTTCCATTTATGCATGCTTCCTTCCTCTCTTCTAGACCATTCTTACCCCTATAAACTCTGAAATCACTCAACAAACAGATCACGGCATCGAATGGTAATAGAGGGAGATAAAAATATAGCATAATCAATGTCTAAAAAGCATGTTTTCAACCATCAAGCAAAATTGGAAAGGAAACACAAAATCATGCATTTTACATGGATAAGTGTGATAGAATGTTGATATAATCCTCTAAATTCTACACAAAGTAAACCCTAAAATTTGGGCTCATCACATACCCGGAGCAAGTGGACAATGCCACTGCCTACTCTCCGGTCACATATATGTCATTTAATTACAAATCATCATTACTCCATCATCCACATTAAATCAAGTAGCCTCTTCTTCAACTCCTCTGACACCAATTCTATCCTCTTCCAATCACTAATCTTTACTTTGTACCCCAAAACCTCACTAATACACCTTAAACAAAATTTTTAGAGGTTTTGGAAAATCAGAGAAATTATTGATAAATCAAAAATAGTGAGTTCCCATCAAAACAATAGTTTCAAAGGTTTACATGCGTGCCGAGAAGGTCAAACAGTGAAAAAGGAAGTTTTTGTGCAAAATAGGGTAGTGTGCGTAAGCATAGGTGCTGTGCATACGCACCCAACAGAACGACCATCCCACCCTGTGCGTACGCACCCTTTTCAGCATAAGCACACCCCAAATCACGTTTTCTGGTCTGTGCGTATACACAGCAATGTGCGTATGCACACACTAGAAATTCTGGTTTTTTGCACTTATGAAAAATTTAGTTTTCTACACCTAATTTCCAACGTCCATAACTTCCTCTAGAAAATTCGGATTTCCACAAACTTTATACCATTTTAAACCACTTGAAATTATCTTTAATTTGAAATAGATTTCATTCAAATCCAAAATCTGAGGATCAAGTCATGGATCGTCGAAGTCCATTAAAAATCAAGTTTTACCCAAAAGGTTCCAAAACCTCTATTTTCCAAATTTTCATTTTCAAACCAAACCACTATCAACCAAATCAATTCCAAAACACTCAAAATCAATACCAAATACTCATCAAACATTAATCAATCATCCAACCATTTAAACTATTAAATTCTCAATTCCTCAACTCATTCAAGTTCTTAATTTAATACACTTCAAGTCAATACTCATCAATAATTAATACAACAACATTTGCTCATATATCAACTCATACCCATTGAACTAATTCATTCTCATACTTGCACAATACCCCAATCATCATCACAATTCATTTAATTCCATTCCATTCCATATCATACATCATCACACAATACAAACATCATTTACCTTTCCCTGGACTCCGGTCCAGATTCACGGCCTTCGGGCCAATTCACGGCCTCCGGCCCAACATTTCTCAATTCAATATATATATATACATATTACTCATAAATGCACAATCATTATCCAATCTCAATATCATCTATACCAACATCAACTCTATAAATACCATATCAATTCATTCCATACTAATATCAATCTCATCCATACATTCACTACACACATCACCACATTCAAATATACTATTCAAGCTTATTCCTAGGGACATCTAACCTAGGAATTCACATTACACCACACGATACTTAAATGAAACTTAAATCGTACCTTAATAACGGTAGTCACACCCAACACATCATAACTCAAGCTTCCAAGGCTCTCAATCAACACCATTGAGCTTTTAGCCACCAATTCCTTGTTCCAAGTGCTCTAAATTCACCCAACAACATTAACATAACCAATTTCACATATACATAAATTTAGGATTCATAAAATTGATAAATTACAAGAGTTGGAGGATTTCTTGCCTTAACCCATAGAATTTGTTGATGAAACTCATCAATGGCTCATACTAGAGCACCCATAAATAACCAAAACCACAATATTTCCTCAAAATTCAAACCAAATTCAAAATGAAAGGTGAAAAATGAAACTGAGAAGAATGCTTAGAAATACTCAATACAATACCTAGATAGAGTTGAAGAGGAGGAAGAGAGTGACGCGTGGCCGTAAACGGCTCATCAATCAGAGTACTAGAGGGGAAGTTATGGTGGTTCGAAGTTGGATGTGAATAGTGCTAAAGGGTTTCTTCCCCTCCCTTCACTTCTAACCGAGCTCTCTCTCTCTCTCTCTCTCTCTCTCTCTCTCTCTCTCTCTCTCTCTCTCTCTCTCTCTCTCTCTGATGAGAATGAGCTGAATTGGGTGTGATGTAGGGTATTTATATTGTGGGCTTGAGACACTTTGGCCCGGTTCACTCGGTTTAGCCCGTTGGCCTAACTTTGGGACAAAACCTTTAAAATTAGTATTTTAATTCACTTTAACATATTTTTACTTTCCCCAAATTAAATTTTAACTTTTTATCCCATTAAATCATAATTAATTTTCTTAGACGTAGTACCGAACGGACTCAAGCCGGTACTGTCGGCTAAAATGCCACCTCGCATTTTTCGCTGAAAACTATGTTTTCCGACTCAGAAAAATCTACTGAGTCCAAATATCATTTCAGAATTTCCGAATTTCGATTGTTACATTTTCTCACTCTTTTTTCATATTTAATTAATTACTTAATTATCTACGGTTTGACCGGATTTTACGCATATTTTGCAAATATTATCCGATCTGCAGAGTCATAGGATCGGATACAATCTGCATTCTGATAGGATCAGATAGTGGATATTGCGTTTATATTCGCGTATCTGATCCGCAAATATGCACATTTAATAAATAAATAAATAAATATATAATTGAATAATATAAATGCCAAAGTTAACGAATTTATGCCCCAACCTAGTAATCCTAAATCTATACGCAGCGCTGCTATCCTTTTTCACCCAGAGGTCCTTCTTTTCTCAATGCTCACTTTTGACCTCATCCATCACCGCCACTCTCCTCCATCACCAGCTTCTTGTTCATCGTCGTGTCTCCTCCATTGTCTCCTCAAATCATGTCTATTTCCTCTCTTTCATCGTCTTCTCAGACCACGTCTATTTCCTCTTTTAGTTTCTTCAACATTACTCGCACTCTTCTCTTCCTCCATTTCTTGCGCTCCTCTTTTCCTCGTCTATTATGGTTCACCGTGGTTCTCTCTGCCTCATCCATCGCTATCGCGCTGGCTTGTTAAACCGTACCTCTGTTAATGTCATTTCTCTTTTCTTCCTTGCCGCCTTGCCTCTTCACTGGTTGCCTCCTCACATCTGTTCGTCGCCTCTATTTGTTAGCTCTATTAATCGTCACCATCATTATTCTTACAGAGGTGTTTTCGTCCCTCACGGGTGATTTTTTCCACTTCTCTCACCTTTTACTTACTGCTTATGTTCTTCAAAGACCAAATTTTGACATATATCCATGCTTTATTACTTGATTTGAGTATTGAGATTCGCCCCCTCTTTCCTTTGTATATCTGTAAATCGTGCATTACAGTTTATCAAATTCAGATGCTTGCTCTTATAATAAACATTTAGGGCTAGTAGTTGGATTTGAGTGGATGATTTTGCAATTTATTATATGGATACTCTTCATTCTGTAGCAACTCTAAACACGAGGCTTGTTGATCTTGGTAATCTGTAGTAAAACGTGTCTTAACCTGTTGATGTCGCGCATTAAGCTACTGTAAAACAAGAGAGATACGCAACTGAAGCAAATGCGCAAGGAGATTTCCCAATTCTTGCAGGTTGGCCAAGAGGCAATTGGTAGAATTTGGGTAATTGTTCAGTGTTTCATAATGCTTGTTAATTTTATTTCTATCTTGGCTCACTCTGCATTTTCTTTGTTGTTTGTTTGATTGCATTGATTTAAAAAGGTGCAACATATCATTCAAGAACAAAATATATGGGAGGCATATGATGTTTTAGAGTTATTCTGTATATTTGTTCTTGCTTGTGTACCTGTAATTGAGAGCCAGACGTAAGTCCATACAAATCTAAGTATTTGTGCTTATTGGACGGTGTGTTTTCTTTTTAATTAGCTTACGTGAAGTTAGTTTAAACTATAATCATACATGAAGATAAGTGATCGTGGATATTTTTTCTTTGATATTTGAAATTCTATGCATAACTTTTGAGTTTGTATTTTGATAAAATTATATAACTTTGGTTGATGACATTTCATGTAGTATTTTAAATTTAAATATATTCTAAGATTTATATTAGACTATAATTATATTTTAGGATTATTATTTATAATTTATTTATTATTTTATTTTAAAATAATTTTTTCGATTGAATCACGGTTAGACTAGTTGGATCAATAAACCAGTGATTACAATGGTTCGATGATCGGTCCGGTTCTCAGAACCTTATTTCAATTCACTCATATAAAATAAGAATAAAAGAAAATCCAAATCTAAATTTATTAGGTATTAAATAAAATAAAATAAAATATTATTATTTGTAGCATAAATATAATCAATACTTTTAGAATAAAAAAATATTAGATTCTTAAAAATGAATAAATAAATATTTTATATAGTAATTACTACTAAACATGACTCATTTCAAATAGTAACTACGCATAATTTATAAAATGTGACTCACTTCAAAGAATAATTGCACCTAAATTTAGATTATAATGATACAAATAAAATAAAAAGAAAAAATTGAATATCAAACTCTCATATTTTTTATATATATTGTTATAGATAAGAAAAAATAGAATTTTTTTCATGGAAAATAAAAAGGAAAACCAGAGAGTTAAAAGCAAGCACTTTTGTGCATGATAAATTTCATAATAAATTTACCATGATTATTCACCAAGCACACACTAAAATACATGATACACAGATCCCCACTAGTAGTTGAATACTTGAATATACTGGAGTACCTTTACGTTGTACTAGCAACTCAAAATACTACTTTGCAATCATTACTATTACTATAGTATTTATTCCACTAATAATCTACATAGGTTTAATTCCTGTAAAGAATGCGTTTAAATAGGGATCTTGATTAGTTACCTATCTTACGCCGTCGTCTAGTAATTAAACAAACTTGGATGATTGTCATAATTAAACTAAACAAACATTTCAAACCAACGCATGCCAATACCCAAATATATAGAGCGATTTTAATTTAACGACCACGTTAGAGGAATAATAATTTAAAATTATTTTATTTAACTTAGAATTCATAATTTTATCTATATAATATATGTAATATTTATAATTATATATTTATTATATTTAATATTACTTAATTATTCTAATAATAATTAAAAAATAAAAAATAAGTTTAATAATAATTAAAAAATATAAAATAAAATAATTTTAAAAAATTTATTTTAAAGTGATTTTTTATTATATTCCAAAAATTTTTGTTAATCTAGTGTTAGATTTACCTACAAGGTAAATATATAAGAAAACATTTGAAAAAATATTAATTATCCAATATTTAAAAAAAATCTCTATGCAAAATTTAAATAAATATAAAATCAGATACTATATGTGTCTATATTTATCATGTTATATTTTAAATAAGCGATTCATGATTTCTTTTAAAATAATTCATTTTAATTATTAATTTCTATTGTTTATTTTATAAATTACCTAAAATAATTTTTAACCCAAATAAGATAATTTATTTATAATTTTAAGGAAAAAGTATATTTTTTGTCCTTGAAATTTGTCAAAAATTTTAAAACTATTTCTAAGCTTTATTTTGTTTTAATTTTATCCTAAAAGTTTTACATTTTCATCTGTAACACCCTACCACACTAAACTTTACGCTTAAGTCGTAAAACAGAGGTGGTGTGGTATTATGACCTCTAAAATAAAATAAGTACATATAATAGCAGAAGAATTATAATATGCTAGGAGCCTTGAAGAATAGAGGAAACAAAAAAATCGGGAAATAAAAGCGCAACGCTTAAGGAATGAGTATTAACTTGCGTGCTAAGGAAACCATAACTATTAAACATATGATAACAGAAGTAGGAATAGAGTGCCAAAGATACAAAATAACAAGCTCCTAACTCAGCCTGCGAAGTCAAGACTGGCCGGAGAATATTTACACATATATACATACATATCCAAAACCTAAAAGTACATATACACAATCCTGCCTCTCCATAAACCTCTAAGAGGATCAAAAAGAACAAGTTATGCGGAGAGAAAGCTAAGTACATATATATTCATCACTGTACAACAAAACTATCCAGTAACCACTCTGTTTCAAGAGTCCAGACGCCTAACGAGGTGCCTCTTGAGCTGCATCTGAAAAACAACAACATAGTATGGAATGAGAACCGGAGGTTCTCAGTATGGTAAAGATGCCACGCACATAATATATAAGGTCCTGGGAATGCCAGAGGCAATCCTAGAACGCCGACACTCAGATTATAGAGCTTAAAGTATTAAACAAAAGCGATAAGAGGTGGTTTTCTAAGAATATTTAAACCTAACTTAACTTAACCTTAAATCTAAGTCCCATACTGCCATTCCTCCATACTTCCAACTCCATCATGCATTTTCACAGACAAATAGACAGATAAAGACAAGCACAAGAAGGTTACAATTACTGTAGGTAACAAATACACATTTAACATGGCAAATATATATAGTCACACCCAATTAAAGCACAAGCAAGTAATTCAAGTATTATGCATATGATGCATGCCTGTCCTATGGCTGAAGAGGCTCATCTGTCGGTTATCCAGCCAACCCGACAAGTCTGAATTGTCCTTAGACTGTCCCCCGACGTGCATCCCCAAGAGTCTATGCATAGCTTTATCTCAAATAATCAATATTACTCAATGGGGGTAACATTCCCAGGAATTTATATAGTGCCCGGTCACACTTACGTCGTAGGGTCAACAGAGTATCGAGTTTTCAACCTGGTACACGTGGTGGCAAGCCACGACACTTAATCCAGGGAACCTCATATCTCAGATCATTAAATTATTCAAGCCATATAAATAATTCAATTATAATTCATCAACGTCCACATCATTCTCAATCACATCTCATTCATCATCATACATCAATCATATTCAATCCTTATCCTTCATTATCACACATCCCATTCCGTCCATCAATAGTTCGAATTCAAAACATAATTCATTCTTTTCTAAATGAATTAAACTTAAAGCATGCTCATTTTCTTAATAACTCTAAATCAAACCATATAACCTTTGAATCTAAATCTTTTTAAATAATCATATAAACAAAATCTCTAATTTTTATAAAATTTCGGCAGTATCTCCTCTAAAACTCGGACTTTGCCACCCTTTTCGGGTCCAAACCTGCATTCTTTTCAATTCAACATACCCTTCCTCATCATCATAACAGTCACCACAATAAATCTACCTTAGATAAATAATTATACTCATACAATATTCGAATCCAACAACCAAAATTCAACTAAGGATCATAGTTCACAAATCCTAGGCTTCTAACACAAAATACCTCATTATCACAACAACCTCCATAATAGTTATACCTCAAATCAATAATTCACCAAATCATTAGTTAATCAACAACCACCAAACTAACCATGTTCATCAATAATAACATTCAACCATAATTCTCTCCAAATTAACATAACAACATTCACCATCCAAAATTAATAACTAATTATCCAATAAACTTCAACCAAATATATTCATCGACAAATTACTAAACATTAAACATACACCTGCATTCCAACTTATCCTATGGTCATCTAGCCTAAGTTTTCACAGAACATTATATATTAAATGCAAGAAACCTAAACCATACCTTAGCCGATTCCCAAGTATTATTCCAAGACAATTTTCCTAAAAGAACACAGCCCTTAAAACCTCAACTAATCTGCTTCCTCCAAGTTCCAGTATTCACAATTTGAAGCTCCAATTATTTATTCACAACCTAATACACATTTATAACACATATATATCCAATTTAATACTCAAAGCTCAAATTTAATAAAAATAAAATAGAATTATCGTATCCTCACCTTACCCAAGCTTCACATAAGTAAGAGTGAACGTTTCCCTCAAGTTAATTGGATCCTAAAACATCAGAAATCAAAGAAATTCAATCTTCCCACTCAAAATTCAAAAATTGGGGGAAAGATGAGACTGAGGTGAAATAGCAAGTTACCTATGAAATTTTTCTAGTAGAAACGTAGAGCTCGACGCGGTGAACGAAAAGTCGCAAACGGTGCGGCAATCGGAGCTCGGACGGAGAAGTTATGGCGTACGAAAGTTAACGTAAGGGTATTTCTCTTCTTCTCTTCCCTGGGAAGCTTGCTGCTTCATTGAGGAAATGAGAGAAAGAAGAGCCCGTGGCTCTTTTTAATGGGCTGGTCCGGTTGGACCAATAGTCCGGTCCGGGTTTGGTTCAATTGGTTCGGTCCTTTCGGTCCAATTTTTGACCGTTTTCTTCGAAATTAGTGTCAAAATTCTCGTTTCGATTAGCTCTACCCTAATTTAATATAATATTCACATTTCTAATCTTCCTTATTAAAAACTAATTTACTGACTAATTATCTACTAATTAATCGGGGTTTACATTCTACCGACCTAACAAAGAATTTTGCCCTCAAAATTCAAATCTAGTTACCTAAAAAGAGATGTAGATAGTCCGTTCGCATATCTGTTTTGAGCTCCCAGGTATGTTCCTCGATACCAGCTCGAATCCAAGCTACTTTTACCAATGATACTTCCTTCCCGCGTAATCGTTTAATACTAGTATCATCAATTCCCACTGGAATTACTGGAAGTGTTCAATCTTCTCTTTCTTGAATTGGTTTTGGTTCTAGAACATGACTTGCATCAGGAATATACTTCCAAAGCTGTGACACATGAAATATGTCGTGTAAATTCGAAAGATACGGTGGTAAGGCAATTCTATAAGCCACTGGCCCAATTCTCTTCAGGATCTCAAACGGTCCAATATAACAGGAATTCAGTTTCTTGGTCTTAATGGTTCTTCCCACTCCAGTGGTTAGTGTAACTTTCAAAAAGACATGTTCCCCTTCTTCGAACTCCAAAAGCTTTCGCTTCTGATCAGCATAGCTCTTTTGACGGCTTTGGACTATAAGCATTCGATTACGAATCTTTTTATTTGCTCAGTCGTTTCAGCTATCATCTCAGGCCCTAATAAACTCCTTTCTCCAGTTTCATTCCAACACAACGAAGATTGACATTTTCTACCATACAGAGCCTCATATGGAGCCATTCCGATGCTCGCATGATAGCTATCATTATAAGCAAATTCTACTAATGGCATATACCGGTCCCAGCTCGCCGGCTGGTCTAAAACATAAGCTCTTAGCATATCTTCCAAGGTCTGAATAGTTCTTTCTGACTGACCATCTGTCTGAGGGTGATACGCAGTACTCAAGCTTAGCTGAGTCCCAAATGCACGCTGGAAAGCTCCCCAAAATCTTGATGTAAAGCAAGGATCCCTGTCAGATATAATGGTAGAAGGCACGCCATGCAACCTAACAATCTCTTTGATATACATTCGAGCCAATTCCTCCATTGTGCAACTTATTCGGATAGGAAGAAAGTAAGCTGATTTTGTTAGTCGATCCACAAATACCCAAATAGCGTCACAACCAGATCGGGTTCTAGGCAACCCTATCACAAAATCCATTACGATACTCTCCTATTTCTATTGTGGAATCTCTAAAGGCTGAAGGGTCCCTGATGGTCTCTGATGCTCAATCTTAACCTTCTGACGCGTTAAATATTTTGACACAGGTAATGCCACATCATTCTTCATTCCTGGCCACCAGAACATTGCTTTCAGATCTTGGTACATTTTAGTGCTCCCTGGATGAATTGAAAATCTGCACTTATGAGCTTCCTTCAAGATACTCTGTCGCAGGTCCCAATATCTGGCACAACAATCCGATTCTTGAACCTCCAAGAACCATCATATCCTTCTGACACTTTTCACTGTTTTCCCTCTTTAATTGCTGGTAATACCTTACGTAACGCTTCACTGTCTTGATAAGCCTTCAAAAATTCTGATTTAAAATCACTTGAAATCTGCAACTAACTCAAACACAAAATTCCAGATTCTTCTCTAATTCCCAAATTCAAAACTTGAAATGCCTTTAGTAATTCTTCTTCCCAAAGCATCATCCAAGCTGCATATAAAGATTTCCGACTCAAGGCGTCTGCCACAACGTTCGCTTTTGCTGGATGATAATTCAATTCAAAATCATAATCTTTCAGAAGCTCCATCCACCTCCTCTGACGCATATTCAACTCTTTCTGCTAAAAAAGATACTTTAAACTCTTATAGTCTGAGAAGACATGAAACTTAACGCCTTAGAGGTAGTGCCTCCAGATCTTTAAAGCAAACATAACAACAGCAAGTTCCAAATCATGTGTCGGATAGTTCATCTCATACGGCCTTAATTGCCGTGAGGCGTATGCTACAACATTCTGGTGCTGCATCAGAACGCATCCCAAACCCTTCAGTGATGCATCACAATACACCTCAAACGGTTCACTCAATTCAGGCAATACCAACACGGGTGCAGTAGTCAATCTGTGCTTTAATGCTCAAAAATTCTATTCACACTCTGGGTCCAAATAAAAAGCGTATCTTTCCTAGTCAACTTAGTTAAAGGTAAGGCGAGCTATGAAAGTCCCTTAATGAATCTCCGATACTATCCTGCGAAACTTAGGAAACTCCTAATCTCTATTACTGAAGTTAATCACTCCCATTTCATCACTGCTTCTACCTTAGCAGGATCCATGGCTATTCCCTGCTTACTCACCACGTGACCGAGAAACTTTACCTCACTCTTCCAAAACTCGCATTTAGATAACTTAGCGTATAACTTCCTGTTTCTCAGAATTTGTAGCACAGTTCGCAAATGATCAGCATGCTCCTCTTCAGTCTTAGAATAAACAAGAATATCATCAATGAAGACAATAACAAAACTTGTTCAGATACGGTCAGAAAATCCTGTCCATATAATCCATGAATACTGTTGGGGCATTAGTTAACCCAAAAGACATCACTGTATACTCATAATGACCATAATGTGTCCTGAAAGCAGTTTTTGGAATATCTTCATCTCTAACCCTTATCTGATGATACCCGGATCGTAGATCAATCTTAGAAAACACACCTACACCTTGTAACTGATCCATTAGGTCCTCGATTCTAGGTAGTGGATATTTATTCTTCACAGTAATCTTATTCAATTGCCAATAATCGACACACAAGCGCATACTTCCATCCTTCTTCTTTACCAGTAACACTGGTGCTCTCCACGGAGAAACACTTGGTCAGATAAAATGCTTACCCAACAGATCTTCCAGCTGAGTCTTCATTTCAGTCATTTCTAAAGGTGACATCCTATAAGGAGTAATCAAAATTGGACCGGCTCCAGGCACTAATTCAATTGTAAACTCAACCTCTCGGTTAGGTGAAAATTCATTAATATCATCCGGAAACACATCTGGAAATTCACTTACAACTGGAATCTGCTCTGAGCTCTGATCATCACCTGACACTCCCGCAGTTAATAACATAATACCTTGACATTCAGTCCCAGAACAGTTTACTATCATAGAGTTCAAATAGTAACTATTCACCACAACTGGCGCTTCTGACCTTTCCGGCATAAACTATACTGACTTCTCAAAACAATCAAGCAAAATAGGATTCTTAAATAACCAATCTCTCGACTATCACAGCGCCACCTGCCTGCAGGATACATCGTGTCCCTTATCACCCATACTGAGTCTCACCTTGCAGTTGATAAGTTCCAAATTCAACCCATTGCTCCTCAGGAACCTGTTGAGCCTGCAACGCCCTTTCCATAGTCTGAATCTAATTATTTGTGTCAATAGGATTTGAGGTTCCCCTAAAAGTCAGAGGGCGAACTTTCAGAAATGTAGCAAGTGTCATAGGATTGTCCTCATCATTGTTGTTCCCGTGATTACCCTGGTTTATCTTATTACCCAGTCCCTCGGCTGTTGCCTGCATAGCAGCAGCCATATTTCCCAGAGTAGTCATAAAGTCTATTGGATCATTCTCTACCGGGCTAGGAGTAACGGTGCCTATCCTACTTCTACCTCGCTTGCGACCGCGTCCGCGAGTCGACATTTGGTCCTTATACACACTAAACAAGTGATATTAAGTTGATCTGTCTTAATATCGCAGGACTAATGCTTTAAGTTCCAAATGCATGCTCACAAACGTTTATGCCATATATATCAGTCAGATATCCTAATAGCACATAAACACATACACAGAGAATGCACAGAAGCACAATCAGTCCGTCTTTCAGGCTCTATAGGAACGAACTGCTCTGATACCAAAATGTAACACCCTACCACACTAAACTTTACGCTTAAGTCGTAAAACAGAGGTGGTGTGGTATTACGACCTCTAAAATAAAATAAGAACATATAATAGCAGAAAAATTATAATATGCTAGGAGCCTTGAAGAATAGAGGAAACAAACAAATCGTGAAATAAAAGCGCAACGCTCAAGGAATGAGTTAACTTGCGTGCTAAGGAAACCATAAGTATTAAACATATGATAACAGAAGTAGGAATAGAGTGCCAAAGATACAAAATAACAAGCTCCTAACTTAGCCTGCGAAGTCAAGACTGGCCGGAAAATATTTACACATATATACATACATATCCAAAATCCAAAAGTACATATACACAATCCTGACTCTCCATAAACCTCTAAGAGGATCAAAAAGAATAAGTTATGCGGAAAGAAAGCTAAGTACATATATATTCATCACTGTACAACAAAACTACCTAGTAACCAATCCATTTCAAGAGTCCAGACGCCTAACGAGGTGCCTCTCGACCTGCATCTGAAAAACAACAACACAGTATGAAATGAGAACCAGAGGTTCTCAGTATGGTAATGGTGCCACGCACATAATATATAAGGTCCTGGGAATGCCAGAGGCAATCCTAGAAAGCCGACACTCAGATTATAGAGCTTAAAGTATTAAACAGAAGCCATAAGAGGTGGTTTTCTAAGAACATTTAAACCTAACTTAACTTAACCTTAAATCTAAGTCCCATACTGCCATTCCTCCATACCTCCAACTCCATCATGCATTTTCACAGACAAATACACAGATAAAGACAAGCACAAGAAGGTTATAATTACTGCAGGTAACAAATAAACATTTAACATGACAAATACATATAGGCACACCCAATTAAAGCACAAGCAAGTAATTCAAGTATTATGCATATGATGCATGCCTGTTCTATGGCTGATAAGGCTCATCTGTCGGTTATCCAGCCAACCCGACAAGTCTGAATTGTCCTTAGACTGTCCCCCGACGTGCATCCCCAAGAGTCTATGCATAGCTTTATCTCAAATAATCAATATTACTCAATGGGGGTAACATTCCCGGGAATTTATATAGTGCCCGGTCACACTTACGTCGTAGGGTCAACAGAGTATCGAGTTTTCAACCTGGTACACGTGGTGGCAAGTCACGACACTTAATCCAGGGAACCTCGTATCTCAGATCATTAAATTATTCAAGCCATATAAATAATTCAATTATAATTCATCAACATCCACATCATTCTCAATCGCATCTCATTCATCATCATACATCAATCATATTCAATCCTTATCCTTCATTATCACACCTCCCATTCCGTCCATCAATAGTTCGAATTCAAAACACAATTCATTCTTTTCTAAATGAATCAAACTTAAAGCATGCTCATTTTCTTAATAATTCTAAATCAAACCATATAACATTTGAATCTAAATCTTTTTAAATAATCATATAAACAAAATCTCTAATTTTTATAAAATTTCGGCAGCATCTCCTCTAAAACTCGGACTTTGCCACCCTTTTCGGGTCCAAACCTGCATTCTTTTCAATTCAACATACCCTTCCTCATCATCATAACAGTCACCACAATAAATCTACCTTAGATAAATAATTATACTCATACAATATTCAAATCCAACAACCAAAATTCAACTAAGGATCATAGTTCACTAATCCTAGGCTTCTAACACAAAATACCTCATTATCACAACAACCTTCACAATAGTTATACCTCAAATCAATAATTCACCAAATCATTAGTTAATCAACAAACACCAAACTAACCATGTTCATCAATAATAACATTCAACCATAATTCTCTCCAAATTAACATAACAACATTCACCATCCAAAATTAATAACTAATTATCCAATAAACTTCAACCAAATATATTCATCGACAAATTAATAAATATTAAACATACACCTGCATTTCAACTTATCCTATGGTCATCTAGCCTAAGTTTTCACAGAACATTATATATTAAATGCAAGAAACCTAAACCATACCTTAGCCGATTCCCAAGTATTATTCCAAGACAATTTTCCTAAAAGAACACAGCCCTCAAAACCTCAACTAATCCACTTCCTCCAAGTTCCAGTATTCACAATTTCAAGCTCCAATTATTTATTCACAACATAATACACATTTATAACACATATATATCGAATTTAATACTCAAAGCTCAAATTTAATGAAAATAAAATAGAATTATCATATCCTCACCTTACCCAAGCTTCACATAAGTAAGAGTGAATATTTTTCTCAAGTTAATTGGATCCTAAAACATCAGAAATCAAAGAAATTCAATCTTCCCACTCAAAATTCAAAAATTGGGGGAAAGAGGAGACTGAGGTGAAATAGCAAGTTACCTATGAAATTGTTCTGGTAGAAACGTAGAGCTCGATGCGGTGAACGCGTAGCCGTAAACGGTGCGGCAATCGGAGCTCAGACGGAGAAGTTACGGCATACGAAAGTTAACGTAAGGGTATTTCTCTTCTTCTCTTCCCTGGGAAGCTTGCTGCTTCGTTGAGGAAATGAGAGAAAGAAGATCCCGTGGTTCTTTTTAATGGGCTGGTCCGGTTGGACCAACAGTCCGGTTTGGGTCTGGTTCAACCGGTTCGGTCCTTTCGGTCCAATTTTAGACCGTTTTCTTCGAAATTAGTTTCAAAATTTTTGTTTTGATTAGCTCTACCCTAATTTAATATAATATTCACATTTCTAATCTTTCTTATTAAAAACTAATTTACTGACTAATTATCTACTAATTAATCGGGGTTTATATCATCAAATATATCCCTAATAACTAAATTTTAAAAAAAATTAGGACTAATCCAATAATAATACATGATAATCATGTTTGATTTGCTTGTGTTAAAGGTTGTTCTTGCGAAAGTTATTTCTTAATTGGTCATAATTTTTTTGAAAAATTAGTTCTTAGAGGTAAATTTGATGCAAATCAAAAACTTCTAGAATAAAATTGAAACAAAATAAAACTTAGAGGTCCTTTTAAAACTTTTAGCAAATTTCAAGGACAAAAAATATACTTTATCCAAATTTTAAAAGAAAAAATAGAAAAATACATTAAAAATACTATAAGATAAGTAGGCTAAAAAATTTTAATATGAATAAAAGAGGCGAATTTTTACTAGATATGAAATTTTTGGGTGTATATATAGGTGGGTGGACGCTGTAAATACAGCAAGCGCAACACGCAGAGCACATGCTGACTCAGCACGCATGCAGCGTGTAGGGCACTTGTCGTAATCAGGAGCAACACGCACCCTGTGTGTTGTCCACATGGCGAACATCAAGCCAACACGCACTCTGCGTGTTGGAGACGTCTCAAATGCTAGTTGGATGGCATTTCAACACATAACCTGCAAGGTGAGTCTTCTGCCTATAAAAATCAAAATTTATTACCATTTTACTGCACTATTAGTGTGATAGAGGGCACTGCAAATATAGTGGTGTTTTCCTTTATCTATAAAATTCGAAAAAATAATACAAAAATAATTACAAAAAATAAAATAAAAATAATTATTAATAATTTGCATTAGTATTTATATTATTCATTAAAATTAAAAAATAAAAATTATAAATTACAATAAAATAAAAATAACATTAAAACAAAAATTAAAAATAATTATATAAATTCAAAAAATTACATCTTTTATATGTATATTATTTATTAATATTAATAACTATCATTATATTTATTATTTATTAATAACTACCATTATTATTTGTTAATATTAATAACTACCATTTATATTATTTACTAAATATATTAATCATAGATTAAAAATTAATAATATCATAACATAAAAGGAAATAAATAATTAATAACAAAAATTAAAAAAACATTTTATCTGTATTTTTATTACTTATTAGTTTCAAAAGTTACAGATTAACAAATTAAATTACAATAATATTATAACAAAAAATAAAAAATATCAAAAAACAAATAAAATTATTAATATTATCGTAATAAAATTATTAATATTATCATAGAAAAATAAAACATAAGTATTTAAATTATTTAATTTACTACGACTACTAATAATAATATTAACCCAAAAATTACGCTAATAATAATACATTTTAAATACTAAGCTCTAAATTAACAAATATACTAAACTTACACAATTAGGCTGTTCCAAATAATTAATAGCATGTTCTTCTGTAAATGTATAACCACATACCATTTTTTCAAGCATCACAATACCAACTCTCACCTTTGTCAAAGATCACCTTTCTCCCTCTCAATCTCTTTTAAAATCCTCCTGGAATGAACAATGAACAATGAAGCATGCGAAGCTCCCCCTCCCGCCTTTTAAAGGCACCAAAACATTAATACATTGGTGTTTCCGGAGCATGGATGATGGATGCGTGGAGACAGCCGGCCAAGTGGTCAACACGCACCCTACGTGTTGCCTAGGGGGTTGACATGTGGCTGGAAGACACTGATAAAAGTGCATTGGAACCAAACGAGGAATCTCTGCTCCTACAACAAGGACCATGCGTGTTGTCTGCATGCGCGACATGTGGCCACGAATCTTTGCTAAAGGAATCTTTACTGCTTCAACACACAGGGTGTGTAGTGACCAGAGCTTCACACGTGACAAATTTTTGCCAGAATCCCTGTAAAAATTGCCTCAAAATTCGGTATAGAATCCTTGCAAACTCAACACGCAAGGTGGGTGTGTAAGAGTTTTTACAACTCCACACTTCTGAAAAACACTCCAAATAACAATATTCAACAAATACACCACTTCTTTATCCATATTAAAAATAATTTATGAGCTAAGTAAGTAAAAACTGTTGACTTCTCATGTCAATAACAGTATGTTTATGGCACGAAAACACATGTGACTTCTAGCCTGGGGCTGGCAAAATCAGCCTCCTCATGAGACTCGTACGGAGTGGATTGTTGTCCACTACCAGCGTGTTGCACTTGTAAATGTATGTGCATTGCTAAATGACTTTGTAACCTAGCGAGTACATGGTCTAATGCGTGAATAATAAATGTTGAGATGCCAAGTTTGGAATGTCTGTATATTCTCGTTTTTGTGCTTCACAGACTGAACCTTTTATTGGTTTATTTTTCTTTTTTAATGTAGGCCTTGGGTTTTTATAAGTCCTCTTAATCCAGGACTTATTGTTATTACCCTTCTTCTTTTAATGCAGGCCTTGTTGTTGATGCCCTTTCTTCTTCTTCTTCTCCTTCTTCTCATTTTCTCAAAACTCTTCTTGACTTTACTGCCCACAAGCCCATATTATCCAAGAGAGAGAGATGTTGAAAGCATCGATCTTTGGAACACCCTCCAGTTGAGGTTCTCGATAAGTTGCTAATGAAGTTGAAGGAAGCAACAAGGAAAATGGCTTAGAGGGTTTAGACAGTAAGGAAAATGGCTTAGAGGGTTTGGGCGATAAGAAGAAGAATGAGAAGAGGAAGGTAAAGGATGATGCTGATGTGGCAACTGAATCTCCCAATGATGCTGAGAAATCAACGAAGAAGAAGAAGAAGAAGAAGAAGAAGAAGAAGAAGAAGAAGAAGAAGAAGAAGAAGAAGAAGAAGAAGAAGAAGAAGAAGGGAGCAAAATAGTTCCAATCATGAAGGGGAAGTGCCACAAGCTACAGTGTTGAATGACAATAATAATAATACTAATACTGATAGCAGGTAATATAGCTTTTAATACTTTTATTGTAGAAGGCTAGTCGATAACAATGCAACGGGTGGATTTGTTTTTAGTAATATTGATGTAGTGTGATTATGTCCTGAAACTATTTTGTCTTTTTTATTTATGTATTTATTTATTTATTTATTTTTGTCTCTTTATATGTTGGGTGATATTTTCAGTTAAGATGGTTGTGATAATCCTACAAAGGTATATATGGGAGGAATTTTCTATTACTCAACCGAGGATGATATTTGAAGTTATTTTGAAAGTGGCAAGTTTAGAGGGATTGCCATTATTAGTTTTAAGGTCAGTACTAATCACTTAAGCACTTTGCATTTCATTGTATTTCATGTTGAATATATAATGCAATCTTAAGTTGAATGAATGAATTTTTATTTGAGCTTCCTTGTATAGTAAGATTAATTGCAACTGCACTTTACTGATTTTAAGATGCCTATGGCATCTATTTTATCAGAAGGCTAGAATAGGAGTGCATATTAGTTCTCATTTTATGTGGGTGTGGATTCAGGTTGTCTAATGGTTTTCGGATCCAGTTCGGGTCTATTTTTCTGGGCTGGACTATGTCCCAAAAAAAACTAACCCAACGTATATACACAATGAAGAATAGACTCCCAAAAGAGTCGAGCCTTTATTTCAAATAATAACGAAGGAATAGACATAGTTGTGAGCATTCAAGTTCGGGAGGATTGTGATTTTGTTAGCGATTCTCTAGGATGGAAGAACGCATGCTGTGCTATCTAGTTTTTGCTGTCACGAAAGGGGCTCGCCTAGGTGTTTACTCAATTTAGGAGGAGGCAACGAGCAGGTGTCTAATTATAGTTTTTCTGAGTATCATGGTTTCAATAGCTACGAACACGCATTACAGTGCTTCAAATCGAGAATGGCTTCCATTGATGCTGACAAAGTGCAAATGCAGAAATGTTTGGAACACAGAGCAAGAAGGGTATGTTCTCTTCCGGCAGTAGCCGGCAGCGTGGATTGGTTTCATGTAAGTGCTTATAACCTGTCCTGAAAGTTGTCGTATACAGTTTTGTAGCATGAATGTAATTGTTGACTACCAAATGATTTTATTTAGGGCTTCCTGTAATTCCTGAAGAGGAACTAAACCCTGTTCCTGACTTTGCCATAGCCAACAACATGGAGTCATGGCTAGTGAAGATTTGCCATGATTCTGAAATACCTGGTCCATGCTTTTTCTAGTAAGAAAAATTTCTGAGAGAGTCTACTCCGTTTTATGGATTCATAGTGGTATTTCCTGGCAATCCATTTGAAGCTGCTATGGTTGCAAATGGTCATTTTTCTTTGGTTGAAAAGGCTGCCCGTGAAGACGCAGCTTTGGAAATAGTTGGTCGAGTACTAGAAACCACTGATAAGGAGATTCGCGATTATAACTACTTCAAAATTAATCTACTTCGCAACTCAAACAATGCATTCAAGGCAAAGCTTAGCCAGCTCGAAGATGCTCACGAGAAGCTGATAGCAAACTACGAAACCGTTGTGAACGCTCACATCAATGGGCAATCTCCTTGATTATGTTGTTTTCGTTTTTGTTTTGCCAAGGGTTCTATAATTAACTTAATGGGTTGAGGTTAAGGTATTTATATTTTCTAATTGTTTGGTATGTTGTATTTGGTGCTTGATGTTTTTTTTTGGCAATCTCCTTGATTGTGTTTTCAATTTTGTTTTACTAGGGGTTCTATAATTAACTTAATAGGTTGAGGTTAAGGTGTTTATGTTTTCTAATTGTTTGGTATGTTGTATTTAGTGATTAATGCTGCAATGGAGTAGTTAATTAACATGAATTTGTTTAACTTGTCAGTTCTTGATTTTTAATTTGCTTCAAAATGTGTTATTGCTAATAACTTTTGATTAATCAAGTACAAAATTGTAGGGTTATATTTTATTAGTATTTGACTAAGAAAAATTAATTGGTATGAGTAATAATAAATACCAGTGCTCTGTATGTGGCTTTTTTTGTACTGCTTACGCTGGTTGTAGTCACCTTTGTTCCAATCAAAGTCCTAAAGGGAGTAATTATTTTTTGTCGCCATTTGTTCAGCTATGCTTAGCATGGATTGTCATGACAGAGATTCCTTTGAAAATAGAGGTTAGGCAGTCGCTGGTTTCAAGATAGAGTCTGATAAGGCCAACTTGACTAGAAGATTATATTTGTTCCAATTCAATTAGGATAATATATATTGAACCTTTACCGTAATGTTTAATGCTGTGTGTTCTTTATTTTATTAATGTGAACGAAAGACCATAGATCAAGGGTAATTAAAATATAGAGGAAGAGTATTTCAATTGAATTTATTTTTGAATCCGATAATGGCAGTAATAACTAATTTTTTTCTCTAAAGTTGGTCAATTGTTTAGTTTGTTGCTTTGTTATGAGTATTATTGGTTAACAGGTACGTTAAAAATGTAGTAAAGTAGCATATGTTTTATAAAGTATACTAGAAATAAGACACTAACAACATTAAGGAAAGAATGTTGTTTTATCATTAAATATATTCATTATCTATGTTGTCGTTTTCATTGATAGCGAGTAAGAATAAAAAAAACTCTCTATCTCAGACATGATTCAGGCTAGCTTTTTATATGGTACAGGCTTTGCGTAGAATTTTTATACATATACAAACCCAATTTATTGGTTGTATCCCTTTGGTAGCAGTACTAACCAGAATTTTAATATTAGGAGTCAAAATTTTAATTTATAATTACTCTTAATTTTTTAAAAAATTTACAATATTCTTTAATCTTAACATTTTTTGTGTAGTTTAGTTATTCTGTTTGTTTTTATGATTTTATTAAACTTTTTAATTAAATTTTTATAATTTAAAAGTTTATAATTGAATTTTTATATTAGATAAAAATTATAAAATAGGTTCTTCAAGCTCTTTTTTTTGTTAAAAGATACAAGTACTTTTTAAAATTTTATTTTTGTATTTGATGTAAAATGCATTATGAAATATTCTAGTATTTTATATTTTTTTGCTAAAAAAATAACTAGTAAAAATATAATTACAAATTTTTATTTAACATAATTAAAATCCAATGATAAATTTTTAAATTATATGAATTTTATTAAAAATTTAGTAAAATTACAAAAAATAATAAAATAATTAAATTTTATTATAATTAATAGATTAGTATTTATAAAATTATTATTTGAAAAAATAAATTTATACCAAAATTATGTTTATTAAACATAAAAACAAAATATAAAATTAAATAACAATTTAATAATCATATACATAAAGAATTAAAGATGTCGAGATTTGGGAGATGATTCTACCATTGGGCAGCAGTACATACCACCCTTCACTAGTTATATTTGTCGTGATGACGTTCATGAAATTTGAGTATAAATTTACTAGTTGAACTCTGATGCATAGCAAGGGTTGGTCGTGTTTGACTTTTTAAAATTTTGCAATGGAGCCTTCAAAGATATGTCTTAGATCTGCCCTTACTCAAGAAGCCAAGTTGTTGACGTATGTATCTCAAACTCTCTATTAGAACTTCATGAATTATAGTTATAATAGTAGATTCTAATTTATTTTCTCCATCTGCCTAGGAATCAACGACTCAACTCCGAAGAGTTTATGGTTTCTGGAAAGGTTGCATCAGTTCTATTTTCTTTTGTGCAAGACCATGATGTTTTGAACATCATGTTTGATAATATTTTTGGTGGGGCGGGCAGTTCTAATGTGCATGTACCCAACCAAGATCATGAGGTCTTCGTCGGTAGTCCAGCCATAGTTTTTGCAGATACAGACGATGGCAGCCCTTCCGTGCAGGTAACGACACCGCCTGTTATGGGGAGAAGGCTCTTCCATTCACCAACTCCAACATGTTTTGGATCAGAACCTCCTAAGTGGTTGAGGGTTGGTTCAAGCACAAAGACATCTTGTGTAAGATTGGTTCGTTATATGAATCATGCTTGTTAACTCCATGATAGCGCATGTAGCTTGTGGTTTATGTTTTTCTTTTTTTACAAAGAAAAGTTGTAAGCCAAGGTTTAAGGTGATGTTTGACATGGACTTTAGCTGCTGGTATGCGAAGTTGTGATCATCAACAATGGTGCCAAAGGACTTGGAGCTCTCAAATGTGAATCACACTTTGTCACAATTCCGCACAACTAACCAGCAAGTGCACTGGGTCGTCCAAGTAATAAACCTTACGTGAGTAAGGGTCGATCCCACAGAGATTGTCGGCTGGAAGCAAGCTATGGTCATCTTGTAAATCTCAGTCTGGCAGATTCAAATGGTGATGGAGGATTGATAACTAAAAGATGAATAAAACATAAAATAAAGATAGAGATACTTATGTAATTCATTGGTGGATTTCAGATAAGCGTATGAAGATGCTTTGTTCCCCCTAAACCTCTGCTTTCCTATTGCCTTCTTCCAATTATTCATACTCCTTTCCATGGCAAGCTTTATGTTGGGCATCACCGTTGTCAATGGCTACATCCCGTCCTCTCAGTGAAAATGGTCCTGATGCTCTGTCACAACATCGGCTAATCAGCTGTCGGTTCTCGATCATGTCGGAATAGGATCCATTGATCCTTTTGCGTCTGTCACACGCCCCACAATTGCGAGTTTGAAGCTCGTCACAGTCATCCCTTCCCCAATCCTACTCGGAATACCACAGACAAGGTTTAGACTTTTCGGATCTCAGGAATGGCCGCCAATAATTCTAGCCTATACCACGAAGGTTCCAATCTTAGATCAGAAACCTAAGAGATACGCATTCAAGCCATTGCTAGTAGAACAGAGGTGGTTGTCAGGCACATGTTCATAGGTGAGAATGATGATGAGTGTCACGGATCATCACATTCATCAAGTTGAAGAACGAATGAATATCTTGGAGAAGAAATATACTTGAGTTGAATAGAAAAACAATAGTACTTTGTATTAATTCATGAAGAACAGCAAAGCTCCACACCTTAATCTATGGTGTGTAGAAACTCCACCGTTGATAATACATAAGAACAAGGGTCAGGCATGGCCCTGAGGCCAGCCTCCCAAAACGTGATCAAGTGTATGAAGTATGAGTAAAAGATGAGTAAAAGATGAAAATACAATAGCAAAGGGTCCTATTTATAGAAAATACATAGAGACTTTTCTTGGAGTTAAACGCCAGCTTTTGTGCCAGTTTTGGAGTTAAACGCCAGAATTCTTGAGCTGACTTGGTATGCCTGTTTGGGCCATCAAATCTCAGGCAAAGTATGGACTATTATATATTGCTGGAAAGCCCAGGATGTCTACTTTCCAACACAATTGATAGCGTGCCAATTGGGCTTCTGTAGCTCCAGAAAATCTACTTTGAGTGTAGGGAGGTCAGAATCCAACAGCATCTGCAGTCCTTTTTCAGCCTCTGAATTAGATTTTTGCTCAGGTCCCTCAATTTCAGCTAGAAAATACCTGAAATCACAGAAAAATACACAAACTCATAGTAAAGTCCAGAAGAGTGATTTTTATTTAAAAACTAATAAAAACATAATAAAAACTAACTAAAATATACTAAAAACATACTAAAAATAATGCCAAAAAGCGTATAAATTATCCGCTCATCAGCTGTAAAGACACTCTGTTGTTTAATTACTTGTTTTCTCAGGGCTATCTGATGAAGTGTGTGGATTTATTTTTAATTTTCTCTTAAATTATGTATGATTGTGTACGTATGTATGTTAAAAGATAAAATGAACTAAACACAGAGACACTGTGGTGAGAATGCTTGAATGTCGCCTCACTAGGCATCACATAATAACTCTAATTCCTGGATATCCGATCGATGGAAGAGTCATTGAAATGATGGCCATGCATAACACTTGCTCCATACAATACTTGAATCATCCATATTTTTGGTGCCTTCCACGTCATTTTGCTATGAGTTGATCCTTCACCCGGTATTTTCTTCTCTAGGGTTTGTTTTCAGTTTGCATCCCCGTATTTACATGCTAGGGATATTATTTTAGGAAGATGTTGTTAGGGGTTGTTGGTGGATGAACTTGCTGAAATATATTTGCCACTCTAGGTTAAGCCAAGTCAATTTCTCAATCCAGTAAGTAATTACATTCTTGTCAACTTGTTACAATTGACAATGCTGTTATTGCATTTTTATTAGAAAAGTTTTAAAATCCAATTGAATCTGGAATCAAATTTTCATCTCCGTCGAAGACATCTTCTTCCATTGGTATTGTGTCGCGGTTGACTTTGCTGATGAAACGGTATACCACCTGGACTCGTATCCAGATCCAAACATAATTGTCGACAGGGAAAGTCTAATGCACAACATGGTACGCGAGCTTGTTAATCAATGGACATCTCTTTTTTGCATTTTTACATGGTTCATTTTGTCTATTTGTGTATATTTCCAGGTTGGTAGGCTCCACGACCTGATGACATATCCCACTTATGGTCCTCTCCGAGCGTTTACACCAACAGACCTTTGCGAGTGGCCAATTAGGAGAGGGCAAGGGATCCTAAACTGCAACACAAGGTTATAGCTATAACTGTTTAACTGCAATTAAATTATTCAATTACATGTGACCGTGCTAACTGCAACCCCACCAATTCGAGGGCATGCAGTGATAGTGTAGTAGCTTGGGTAATTTCTTGGCTAGACCCAGAAGAAAGGTTCAATTCTTATGACTTTTTGAACCTCTTATTATGACCAAGGTTCTAAAAACCGGACCGATCCAAACGGTTCAACTGGGTTAACTGGAAACTAGTCAGGTAGCTGGTCCGGTTCACCTATAAAATTGCTCTGCAAAAAATTGGCAAAAAGCGGCCAAACCAGCGATTAACCGGCAAACCAAAAAAACCGGCTAGGTTTCAGCAAGTACCCGTTTTCCCCCAAGCCATGAAATGGCGTTGTTTTGGCACTGATTAAAAAAAAGGGAAAAAAGGGGCTGTGATAAAATAACGTTGCAGCCACTATCCTAAGTTTCCTCTTTGAAGAGGAGTAGTCACCCCCAACCCTAAATTTCTCTTCAACTTTCTTCCCCACAAATGCCACCGTCACCTCCACCAAATGCCGGAGTGAAGCGTCACCGTCGCATGTCAAAGCGTCCCTGTCACAGATCGAAGCAGCTCTCGTGGATCGAAGCGTCACCGTCTCCAAAGTGTTGGCGTTGTCTGGTCATCGGCTTAGTATCGTCGTGGTTGTCGTCTGCTTGTCATCGTCACCGAAGCGTTGGTCGTTGTCTAGCTCTAACCTTCTATGCTCTTCACTTTTTCCACAGTGAGTACTTCACTATTTTTGCTTTTCAATTAATTTTGTGTATTTAGTGTTGGTGACAAAATTGTATGAATTGGACATATTTGAGTTCATTGATTTTTGGTTTTGTCAATTAAATTTTATTCAGTGAAGAATATAGGGTAAATTGGAGTTCACAAATTCAGATGCAGAGTTCTTCTGAGTTCTTGTTCTGTTGAGTTTTTCTGAGTTCTTCAAAGTTCAATTTTAGAATTTTGCTATATAAATTCAATTATGCTATGTTGAATATTTATTTCAATTTTGGTATTTTGAATTTTTTATATAAATTCAATTCTGCTCTATTGAATTCGGCTATATTGAGTTTTGGTGAATTAACTGGATGAATTGTTGAATTTAATTATATATTACTGGAAAGCTGATGAGTGGATAATTTATACGCTTTTTGACATTGTTTTTAGTATGTTTTTAGTAGAATCTAGTTACTTTTAGGGATGTTTTCATTAGTTTTTATGTTAAATTCATATTTCTGGACTTTACTATGAGTTGGTGTGTTTTTCTGTGATTTCAGGTATTTTCTGGCTGAAATTGAGGGACTTGAGCAGAAATCAGATTCAGAGGTTGAAAAAGGACTGCTGATGCTGTTGGATTCTGACCTCCCTGCACTCAAAGTGGATTTTCTGGAGCTACAGAACTTGAAATGGCGCGCTTCCAATTGCGTTAGAAAGTAGACATCTAGGGCTTTCCAGCAATATATAATAGTTTATACTTTGGCCAAGAATAGACGACGTAAACTGGCATTCAACGTCAGCTCTCTGCCCAAATCTGGCATCCAGCGCCAGAAAAGGATCCAAAACCAGAGCTGAACGCCAGAAATGGATCAAAACCTGGTGTTCAACTCCACAAATGGCCTCTACACGTGCAACACTCAAGCCCAGCCCAAGCACACACCAAGTGGGCCCCGGAAGTGGATTTATGCATCAATTACTTACTTCTGTAAACCCTAGTGACTAGTTTATTATAAATAGGACCTTTTACTATTGTATTAGGCATCTTTTGATCATTTTTAGATCTCTAGACCTCCATGGGAGGCTGGCCACTCGGCCATGCTTACCCTCTATTCACTTATGTATTTTCATACGGTAGAGTTTCTACACTCCATAGATTAAGGTGTGGAGCTCTGCTGTTCCTCAAAGATTAATGCAAAGTACTACTGTTTTCTATTCAATTCATCTTATTTCGCTTCTAAGATATCCATTCGCACCCAAGAACGTGATGAAGGTGATGATTATGTATGACGCTCATCACCATTCTCCCCTATGAACACGTGCCTGACAAACACTTCCGTTCTACATGAAATAAGCTAGAATGAATATCTCTTAGATCTCCTAACCGGAATCTTCGTGGCGTAAGCTAGAATGATGGCGGCATTCAAGAGAATCCGGAAAGTCTAAACCTTGTCTGTGGTATTCCGAGTAGGATTCAATGATTGAATGAATGTGACGAGCTTCAAACTCGCGAGTGCTGGGCGTTAGTGACAGACGCAAAAGGAGGGTGAATCCTATTCCAGCATGATCGAGAACCGACAGATGAATAGTCGTGCCGTGACAGGGTGCGTGAGCATATTATTCACTGAGAGGAGGGGATGTAGCCACTGACAACGGTGATGCCCTTGCATAAAGCCAGCCATGGAAAGGAGTAAGACTGATTGGATGAAGATAGCAAGAAAGCAGAGGTTCAGAGGAACGAAAGCACCTCCATTCGCTTATCTGAATTTCCTACCAATGAATTACATAAGTATCTCTATCCCTATTTTATTATTTATTATTCAAAAACACCATTATCCATTTATATCTGCCTAACTGAGATTTACAAGGTGACCATAGCTTGCTTCATACCAACAATCTCTGTGGGATTCGACCCTTACTCACGTAAGGTATTACTTGGACGACCCAGTGCACTTGCTGGTTAGTTGTATTGAAGTTGTGAACCATGGTATTGGCACCATGTTCTTGGCGCCATTACCAGGGAAAGAAAGAGCCATGAATTTTACATAATTAAAGTGTAATCACGATTACGCGTACCAAGTTGCTCACGTTGCCAGGGATTGTTCGAGCCTGGACATCACAATTTCGTGCACCAAGTTTTTGGCGCCGTTGCCGGGGATTGTTTGAGTTTGGACAACTGACGGTTCATCATGTTGCTCAGATTAGGTAATTTTCTTTTTGTTTTGTTTTCGAAAATTTTTCAAAAATATTTCAAAAATTTCTCATCTGTTTTCGAAAAAAAAAATGTTTTTAAAAATATATTTTTATTCAAAATTTTTAAGAATGAATTCTAGTGTTTCATGAAGCATGTAAAGCCTGGCTGGCTGTAAAGCCATGTCTAAATTTATTTGGACTGAGGCTTGCAATTTGTTATCAAGAGCAATATACTCTGGTGTTAAAATGCTGAAGCTTGGCTGGCCATTGGCCATGTCTAGTGTTTTGGACTGGAACTTTCATTGAAAGCTTGGCTGGCTAGTGAGCCATGTCTAATTCCTAGACTGAAGCTATAGACTAACATGGCAAAATTCCTGGAGTTCATATTAAAAATTTTGGAATCCTTATTTTTTCTTTTTTTATATATAATTTTCGAAAAAAAAATCCAAAAAAAAATCCAAAAAAAAAATTTAGAAAATCATAAAAATCAAAAATATTTTTCTGTTTCGTGTTTGAGTCTGGAGTCATATCATAAGTTTGGTGTCAATTGCATGTGCATCTTGTATTTTTCGAAAATTTCATGCATTCATGGTGTTCTTCATGATCTTCAAGTTGTTCTTGGTAAGTCTTCTTGTTTGATCTTGATGATTTTTTGTTTTGTGTTGTATGGTGTTTTTCATATGCATTCTTGAATTCTTAGTGTCTAAGCATTAAAGAATTCTAAGTTTGGTGTCTTGCATGTTTTCTCTGCATATAAAATTTTTCAAAAATATGTTCTTGATGTTCATCATGATCTTCATAATGTTCTTGGTGTTCATCTTGACATTCATAGCATTATTGCATGCATTCATTGTTTTGATCTAAAAATTTCATGCATTGCATAATTTTCATGTTTTTCATAAAAATTTCAAAAATCAAAAAAATATCTTTCCCTTTTTCTCTCATCAAATTCAAAAATTGAGTTGACTTTTTTCAAAAATTTTTAAAAATCAAAGTTGTTTCTTATGAGTCAAATCAAATTTTCAATTTGAAAATCTTATCTCTTTCAAAATCTTTTTCAAAAATCAAATCTTTTTCAAAATTCTTAGTTATTTTCGAAAATTCCAAAAATATTTTTCAAAAATCTTTTTCTTATTTTTATATCAAATTTTCGAAAATAACATAATCAATTAATGTTTTGATTCAAAAATTTCAAGTTTGTTACTTACTTGTTAAGAAAGATTCAAACTTTAAGTTCTAGAATCATATCTTGTGATTTCTTGTGAATCAAGTCATTAATTGAGATTTTAAAAATCAAATCTTTTTCAAAAACTAATTTCTATCATATCTTTTCAAAAATATCTTATCTTTTTCAAAAAAATTTGATTTCAAAATATCTTCTCTAACTTCCTAACTTCTTATCTTTTCAAAATTGGTTTCCAAAATTTGTTTCAACCAACTAACTAACTTTTTGTTTGTTTCTTAACTTTTTCAAAACTACCTAACTAACTCTCTCTCTCTCATTTTCGAAAATATCTTCCCCCTTTTTCAAAATTTCTTTTTAATTTATTAATTATTTTAATTTTTAATTTTTAAATCTTAATTTTCGAAAATTACTAACATTTTTCAAAAACTATTTTCAAAAATCACTAACTCTTTTTCAAAAATTATTTTCGAAAATTCTCTCTCTCCCATCTTATTCTATTTATTCATTCATATCCTAACATCTCATCTCACATCTCTGCCATCCTCACAGTTGTGTTTCTTCCATTATATTACATTCTTTGTCTCCCCCTTTTCTTCCACTTACAAAGGGATCCCTATACCGTGGTATAAAGGATCTCCATTATTATTATTATTTTTCTGTGCCCTCTTCTTTGTCATATGAGCA
The DNA here is from genome assembly GCF_059453495.1 of Arachis ipaensis. Taxonomy (NCBI): domain Eukaryota; kingdom Viridiplantae; phylum Streptophyta; class Magnoliopsida; order Fabales; family Fabaceae; genus Arachis; species Arachis ipaensis. The sequence goes on from NC_142436.1 coordinate 54,042,037, forward strand.
GGAGCAAGGATAAGAACATTCTTGTGGAAGCAGATCCAGAACCTGAAAGGACTCTGAAAAGGAAACTAAGAGAAGCTAAAATACAACAATCCAGAGATAACCTTTCAGAAATTTTCGAACAGGAAGAGGAGATGGCAGCCAAAAATAATAATAATGCAAGGAGGATGCTTGGTGACTTTACTGCACCTAATTCCAATTTACATGGAAGAAGCATCTCCATTCCTGCCATTGGAGCAAACAATTTTGAGCTTAAACCTCAATTAGTTTCTCTGATGCAGCAGAACTGCAAGTTTCATGGACTTCCATCTGAAGATCCTTTTCAGTTCTTAACTGAATTCTTGCAGATATGTGATACTGTTAAGACTAATGGAGTAAATCCTGAAGTCTACAGGCTCATGCTTTTCCCTTTTACTGTAAGAGACAGAGCTAGAATATGGTTGGACTCTCAACCTAAAGACAGCCTGAACTCTTGGGATAAGCTGGTCACGGCTTTCTTAGCCAAGTTCTTTCCTCCTCAAAAGCTGAGCAAGCTTAGAGTGGATGTTCAAACCTTCAAACAAAAAGATGGTGAATCCCTCTATGAAGCTTGGGAAAGATATAAACAGTTGACCAAAAAGTGTCCTTCTGACATGCTTTCAGAATGGACCATCCTGGATATATTCTATGATGGTTTATCTGAGCTATCAAAGATGTCACTAGACACTTCTGCAGGTGGATCCATTCACCTAAAGAAAACGCCTACAGAAGCTCAAGAACTTATTGACATAGTTGCTAATAACCAGTTCATGTACACTTCTGAAAGGAATCCTGTGAGTAATGGGACGCCTATGAAGAAGGGAGTTCTTGATGTTGATACTCTGAATGCCATATTGGCTCAGAATAAAATATTGACTCAGCAAGTCAATATGATCTCTCAGAGTCTGCATGGAATGCAAGCTGCATCCAACAGTACTCAAGAGGCTTCTCATGAAGAAGAAGCTTATGATCCTGAGAACCCTGCAATAGCAGCGGTGAATTACTTAGGTGAACCTTATGGAAACACCTATAACTCATCATGGAGAAATCATCCAAATTTCTCATGGAAGGATCAAAAGCCTCAACAAGGCTTTAATAATGGTGGAAGAAACAGGTTTAACACTAATAAACCTTTTCCATCATCCACTCAGCAACAGACAGAGAACTCTGAACAAAATACTTCTAATTTGGCAAACTTAGTCTCTGATCTGTCTAAGGCCACTGTAAGTTTCATGAATGAAACAAGATCTTCCATTAGAAATCTGGAAGCACAAGTGGGCCAGCTGAGTAAAAGGATCACTGAAATCCCTCCTAGTACTCTCCCAAGCAATACAGAAGAGAATCCAAAAGGAGAGTGCAAGGCCATTGACATAAGCACCATGGCCGAACCTGTGGGGAGAGGAGAGGACGTGAATCCCAAGGAGGAAGACCCCCTGGGACGTCCAGTGATCAATAAGGAGCTTCCCTCTGAGGAACCAAAGGACTCTGAGGCTCATCTAGAGATCATAGAGATTCCATTGAACCTCCTTATGCCCTTCATGAGCTCTGATGAGTATTCCTCTTCTGAAGAGAATGAGGATGTTACTGAAGAGAAAACTGCCAAGTTTCTTGGTGCAATCATGAAGCTGAATGCCAAATTATTTGGCATTGATACTTGGGAAGTTGAACCTCCCTTGTTCATCAATGAACTAAGTGATCTGGATCAACTGACATTGCCTCAGAAGAAACAGGATCCTGGAAAGTTCATAATACCCTGTACCATAGGCACCATGATCTTTAAGGCTCTGTGTGACCTTGGTTCAGGAATAAACCTCATGCCCCTCTCTGTAATAGAGAAACTGGGAATCTATGAGGTGCAAGCTGCTAAAATCTCCTTAGAGATGGCAGACAACTCAAGAAAACAGGCTTATGGACAAGTAGAGGACGTGTTAATAAAGGTTGAAGGCCTTTACATCCCTGCTGATTTCATAGTCCTGGATACTAGAAAGGAAGAGGATGAATCCATCATCCTAGGAAGACCTTTCCTGGCCACAGCAAGAGCTGTGATTGATGTTGACAGAGGTGAAATAGTCCTTCAATGGAATAAGGACTCCCTTGTGTTTAAAACTCAAGGATCTCCCTCTGCAACCATGGAGAGGAAGCAACAACAGCTTCTCTCAAAGCAGAGTCAACCAGAGCCCCCACAGTCAAACTCTAAGTTTGGTGTTGGAGAGTCTCAACAAAGCCCTGCACATCTGTGAAGCTCCATGAGAGCCCACTGTCAAGCTATTGACATTAAAGAAGCGCTTGTTGGGAGGCAACCCAATTTTTATTTATCTAACTATATTTTTCTTAGTTATATGTCTTTGTAGGTTCATGATCATGTGGAGTCATAAAATAAATATAAAAATTGAAAACGGAATCAAAAACAGCAGAAGAAAAATCACACCCTGGAGGAGCATCTGTCTGGCGTTCAGCGCCAGAACAGAGCATGGTTCTGGCGCTGAACGCCCAAAATGGGCAGCTACTGGGCGCTGAACGCCAGAACAGGCATGGTTTTGGCGTTTAACGCCAGAAATGGCACACAAATGGGCGTTGAACGCCCAAAATGGCCACCAACCTGGCGCTGAACGCCCAGAGTTGTGTGCAAGGGCATTTTGCATGCCTAAATTGGTGCAGTGATGTAAATGCCTTGACACCTCAAGATCTGTGGACCCCACAGGATCCCCACCTACCTCATCATCTCTCTTTCCATTCATGATCATCCCTTTTGTTTTCCATTTACCACTCACATCTATACACCCACTACCTTCAAAATTCAACATCTCTCTCCCACCCAATCCCACCCATATGGCCGAATACACACATCCATCCATCTCCTCCATATCTTCTTCTTCTTCTTCTATTCTTTCTTCTTTTCCTCGAGGGCGAGCAACATTCTAAGTTTGGTGTGGTAAAAGCATAGCTTTTTTGTTTTTTTCATAACATTGATGGCACCTAAGGCTAGAGAAACCTCTAGAAACCTCTGTAATCCATGGGAGGCTGGCCACTCGGCCATGCTTACCCTCTATTCACTTATGTATTTTCATACGGTAGAGTTTCTACACTCCATAGATTAAGGTGTGGAGCTCTGCTGTTCCTCAAAGATTAATGCAAAGTACTACTGTTTTCTATTCAATTCATCTTATTTCGCTTCTAAGATATCCATTCGCACCCAAGAACATGATGAAGGTGATGATTATGTGTGACGCTCATCACCATTCTCCCCTATGAACACGTGCCTGACAAACACTTCCGTTCTACATGAAATAAGCTAGAATGAATATCTCTTAGATCTCCTAACCGGAATCTTCGTGGCGTAAGCTAGAATGATGGCGGCATTCAAGAGAATCCGGAAAGTCTAAACCTTGTCTGTGGTATTCCGAGTAGGATTCAATGATTGAATGACTGTGATGAGCTTCAAACTCGCGAGTGCTGGGCGTTAGTGACAGACGCAAAAGGAGGGTGAATCCTATTCCAGCATGATCGAGAACCGACAGATGAATAGCCGTGCCGTGACAGGGTGCGTGAGCATATTATTCACTGAGATGAGGGGATGTAGCCACTGACAACAGTGATGCCCTTGCATAAAGCCAGCCATGGAAAGGAGTAAGACTGATTGGATGAAGATAGCAGGAAAGCAGAGGTTCAGAGGAACGAAAGCACCTCCATTCGCTTATCTGAATTTCCTACCAATGAATTACAAAGTATCTCTATCCCTATTTTATTATTTATTATTCAAAAACACCATTATCCATTTATATCTGCCTAACTGAGATTTACAAGGTGACCATAGCTTGCTTCATACCAACAATCTCCGTGGGATTCGATCCTTACTCACGTAAAGTATTACTTGGACGACCCAGTGCACTTGCTGGTTAGTTGTATCGAAGTTGTGAACCATGGTATTGGCACCATGTTCTTGGCGCCATTACCAGGGAAAGAAAGAGCCATGAATTTTACATAATTAAAGTGTAATCACGATTACGCGTACCAAGTTGCTCACGTTGCCAGGGATTGTTCGAGCCTGGACATCACAATTTCGTGCACCAAAAGCCCAGGATGTCTACTTTCCAACGCAATTGAGAGCGCGCCAATTGGGCTTCTGTAGCTCTAGAAAATCCACTTTGAGTGCAGGGAGGTCAGAATCCAACAGCATCTGCAGTCCTTTTTCAGCCTCTGAATCAGATTTTTGCTCAGGTCCCTCAATTTCAGCCAGAAAATACCTGAAATCACAGAAAAACACACAAACTCATAGTAAAGTCCAGAAGAGTGATTTTTATTTAAAAACTAATAAAAACATAATAAAAACAAACTAAAATATACTAAAAACATACTAAAAATAATGCCAAAAAGCATATAAATTATCCGCTCATCACAACACCAAACTTAAATTGTTGCTTGTCCCCAAGCAACTGAAAATCAAATAGGATAAAAAGAAGAGAATGTACAATGAATTCCAAAAACATCTATGAAGATCAATATTAATTAGATGAGTGGGCTTTTAGCTTTTTGCTTCTGAACAGTTTTGGCATCTCACTTTATCCTTTGAAGTTCAGAATGATTGGCATCTATAGGAACTCAGAATCTAGATAGTGTTATTGATTCTCCTAGTTAAGTATGTTGATTCTTGAACACAGCTACTTTATGAGTCTTGGCCGTGGCCCTAAGCACTTTGTTTTCCAGTATTACCACCGGATACATAAATGCCACAGACACATAACTGGGTGAACCTTTTCAGATTGTGACTCAGCTTTGCTAGAGTCCCCAATTAGAGGTGTCCAGGGTTCTTAAGCACACTCTTCTTTTTGCTTTGGACCTCGACTTTAACCGCTCAGTCTCAAGTTTTCACTTGACACCTTCACGCCACAAGCACATGGTTAGGGACAGCTTGGTTTAGCCGCTTAGGCCAGGATTTTATTCCTGTGGGCCCTCCTATCCACTGATGCTCAAAGCCTTGGATCCTTTTTATCACCCTTGCCTTTTGGTTTAAAGGGGTATTGGCTTTTTCTACTTGCTTTTCTTTTTTCTTTTCTCTCTCTTTTTTTTTTGCAAGCTTTTCATTGCTTTTTCTTGCTTCAAGAATTAATTTTATGATTTTTTAGATCATCAGATAACATTTCTCCTTTTCCTTTCATTCTTTCAAGAGCCAACAATTTTAACATTCATAAATAATCAAATTCAAAAATATGCACTGTTCAAGCATTCATTCAGAAAAATAATAGTATTGCCACCACATCAAAATAATTAAACTGTTTTAAAATTTGAAATTCATGCACTTCTTTTTCTTTTTCAATTAATCATTTAAGAAAGGTGATGGATTCATTTTCATAGCTTTAAGGCATAGACACTAAGACACTAATGATCATGTAATAAAGACACAAACATAGATAAACATAAAGCACAATTTTCGAAAAACAGAAAATAAAGAACAAGGAAAATAAAGAACGGGTCCACCTTAGTGATGGCGGCTTGTTCTTCCTCTTAAAGATCTTATGGAGTGCTTGAGCTCCTCAATGTCTCTTCCTTGCCTTTGTTGCTCCTCTCTCATGGTTCTTTGATCTTCTCTAATTTCATGGAGGAGGATGGAATGCTCTTGGTGCTCTACCCTTAGTTGTCCCATGTTGGAACTTAATTCTCCTAGGGAGGTGTTGATTTGCTCCCAATAGTTTTGTGGAGGAAGATGCATCCCTTGAGGTATCTCAGGGATTTCATGATGAGGAATTTCCTCATGCTCTTGATGAGGTTCTCTTGTTTGTTCCATCCTTTTCTTAGTGATGGGTTTGTCCTCATCAATGAGAATGTCTCCCTCTATGTCAATTCCAACCGAATTGCAAAGGTGACAAATGAGATGAGGGAAGGCTAACCTTGCCAAAGGAGAGGACTTGTCCGCCACCTTATAGAGTTCTTGGGATATAACCTCATGAACTTCCACTTCCTCTCCAATCATGATGCTATGTATCATGATAGCCCAGTCTATAGTAGCTTCGGACCGGTTGCTAGTGGAAATGATTGAGCGTTGGATGAACTCCAACCATCCCCTAGCCACGGGCTTGAGGTCATGCCTTCTTAGTTGAACCGGCTTCCCTCTTGAATCTCTCTTCCATTGAGCGCCCTCTTCACATATGTCCATGAGGACTTGGTCCAACCTTTGATCAAAGTTGACCCTTTTAGTGTAGGGGTGTGCATCTCCTTGCATCATGGGCAAGTTAAATGCCAACCTTACATTTTCTGGACTAAAATCCAAGTATTTCCCTCGGACCATTGTAAGCCAATTCTTGGGGTCCGGGTTCACACTTTGATCATGGTTCTTGGTGATCCATGCATTGGCATAGAACTCTTGAATCATTAAGATTCCGACTTGTTGAATGGGGTTGGTGAGAGCTTCCCAACCTCTTCTTCGGATCTCATGTCGGATCTCCGGGTATTCGTTCCTTTTGAGTTTGAAAGGGACCTCGGGGATCACTTTCTTCTTGGCCACAACTTCATAGAAGTGGTCTTGATGCACCCTTGAGAGGAATCTCTCCATCTCCCATGACTCGAAGGTGGAAGCTTTTGCCTTTCCTTTCCTCTTTCTAGAGGTTTCTCCTTCCTTTGGTGCCATAAATGGTTATGAAAAAACAAAAAGCTTTAGATTTTACCACACCAAACTTAGAAGGTTGCTCGTCCTCGAGCAAAGAAGAAAGAAGAGAGTAGAAGAAGAAGAAATAGAAGAGATGGAGTGGGCTTTGTGTTTCGGCCAAGGGGGAGAAGTGGTGTTTAGGTTGTGTGAAAATGAAGGAGTGAAGATGGGTTTATATAGGGGTGAGAGGGGGGTGTATGATACGGCTATAGAGGGTGGGTTTGGGAGGGAAAGTGGTTTGAATTTGAATGGTGAGGTAGGTGGGGTTTTATGAAGGATGGATGTGAGTGGTGAAGAGAATGGTAGGATTTGATAGGTGAGGGGGTTTTGGGGAAGAGGTATTGAGGTGATTAGTGAATGGGTGAAGAAGAGAGAGAGTGGTGGGGTAGTGGGGATCCTGTGGGGTCCACAGATCCTGAGGTGTCAAGAATATCTCATCCCTGCACTAGGTGGCGTGCAAAACACCCCCTTTCTGCCAATCCTGGCGTTAAACGCTAGGCTGCTGCCCATTTCTGGCATTTAACGCCAGCTTCTTGCCCATTCCTGGCGTTAAACGCCAGTCTGGTGCCCTTTTCTGGCGTTAAACGCCCAGAATGGTGCTAGACTGGGCGTTTAACGCCCATTCTGCTACCTTTACTGGCGTTTATACGCCAGTAACTGTCTCCTCCAGGGTGTTTTATTTTTCATTCTGTTTTTTACTTTGTTTTTGCTTTTTCAATTGTTTTTGTGACTTCACATGATCATCAACCTACAGAAAACATAAAATAACAATAGAAAATAGAAATTTAAAGTAAAAATTAGGTTGCCTCCCAACAAGCGCTTCTTTAATGTCAATAGCTTGACAGTGGCTCTCATGGAGCCTCACAGATGTTCAGAGCAATGTTGGAACCTCCCAACACCAAACTTAGAGTTTGAATGTGGGTGTTCAACACCAAACTTAAAGTTTGGTTGTGGCCTCCCAACACCAAACTTAAAGTTTGGTTGTGGCCTCCCAACACCAAACTTAGAGTTTGACTGTGGGGGCTCTGTTTGACTCTGTATTGAGAGAAGCTCTTCATGCTTCCTTTTCATGGTTACAGAGGGATATCCTTGAGCTTTAAACACAAGGGAGTCTCCATTCACTTGAATGATCAATTCTCCTATGTCAACATCAATCACAGCTTTTGCTGTGGCTAGGAAGGGTCTACCAAGGATGATGGATTCATCCATACACTTTCCAGTCTCTAGGACTATGAAATCAGCAAGGATGTAATGGTCTTCAACCTTTACCAAGATATCCTCTACAAGTCCATAAGCCTGTTTCTTTGAATTGTTTGCCATCTCTAGTGAGATTCTTGCAGCTTGTACCTCAATGATCCCTAGCTTCTCCATTACAGAGAGAGGCATAAGGTTTATGCTTGACCCTAGGTCACACAGAGCCTTCTCAAAGGTCATGGTGCCTATGGTATAAGGGATTGAGAACTTTCCAGGGTCCTGTCTCTTTTGAGGTAATCTCTGCCTAGTCAACTCATCCAGTTCTTTGATGAGCAATGGAGGTTCATTCTCCCAAGTCTCATTACCAAATAACTTGGCATTTAGCTTCATGATTGCTCCAAGGTACTTAGCAACTTGTTCTTCAGTAACATCTTCATCCTCTTCAGAGGAAGAATACTCATCAGAGCTTATGAAAGGCAGAAGTAAATTCAATAGAATCTCTATGGTCTCAGTGTGAGCCTCAGATTCCCATGGTTCCTCATTAGGGAACTCCATGGAGGTCAGTGGCCGTCTATTGAGGTCTTCCTCAGTGGGAATCACTGCCTCTTCCTCCTCTCCATGTTCGGCCATGTGAGATGTGGTTATGGCCTTGCACTCTCTTTTTGGATTCTCTTCTGTATTGCTAGGGAGAGTGCTAGGAGGGAGTTCAGTAATTTTCTTACTCAGCTGATCCAATTGTGCCTCCAAATTTCTAATGGAGGACCTTGTTTCAGTCATGAAACTTTGAGTGGTTTTGATTAGATTAGAGACAATGGTTGCTAAGTCAGAGGGGCTCTGCTTAGAATTCTCTGTCTGTTACTGAGAAGATGATGGAAAAGGCTTGCCATTGCTAAACCTATTTCTTCCACCATTGTTGTTATTGAAACCTTGTTGAGGTCTCTGTTGATCCTTCCATGAGAGATTTGGATGATTTCTCCATGAAGGGTTATAGGTGTTTCCATAGGGTTCTCCCATGTAATTCACCTCTTCCATTGCTGGGTTCTCAGGGTCATAAGCTTTTTCTTCAGAGGAAGCTTCCTTAGTACTGCCTGTTGCTGCTTGCATTTCAGACAGACTCTGAGAAATCATATTGACTTGTTGGGTTAATATTTTATTTTGAGCCAATATGGCATTCAGAGTATCAATCTCAAGAACTCCTTTCTTCTGAGTTGATCCATTATTCACATGATTCCTTTCAGAGGTCTACATGAATTGGTTATTTGCAACCATTTCAATGAGTTCTTGAGCTTCTGCAGGCGTCTTCTTCAGATGAAGAGATCCTCCAGCAGAGCTATCCAATGACATCTTGGATAGTTCAGACAGACCATCATAGAAGATTCCTATGATGCTCCATTCTGAAAGTATGTCAGAAGGGCACCTTCTGATCAATTGCTTGTATCTTTTCCAAGCTTCATAGAGGGACTCACCATCCTTCTGTCTAAAGGTTTGGACTTCCACTCTAAGCTTACTCAATTTTTGAGGTGGAAAGAACTTTGCCAAGAAGGCATTGACTAGATTTTTCCAAGAGTTCAGGCTTTCCTTAGGTTGTGAATCCAACCATGTTCTAGCTCTGTCTCTTACAGCAAAAGGAAAAAGCATAAGTCTATAGACTTCAGGGTCAACCCCATTGATCTTGACAGTGTCACAGATTTGCAAGAATTCAGCTAAAAACTGATGAGGATCTTCCAATAGAAGTCCATGAAACTTGCAATTCTGTTGTATTAGAGAAACTAATTAAGGCTTAAGCTCAAAGTTGTTTGCTCCAGTGGCAGGGATAGAGATGCTTCTCCCATAGAAATCAGGAGTAGGTGCAGTAAAGTCACCAAGCACCTTCCTTGCATTGTTGGCATTGTTGTTTTCGGCTGCCATGGTTTCTTCTTCTTTGAAGAGCTCTGTTAGGCCCTCTAAAGAGAATTGTTCTTTAGCTTCTTTTAGCTTTCTCTTCAAGGTCCTTTCAGGTTCAGGATCAGCTTAAACAAGTATGCCTTTATCTTTGTTCCTGCTCATATGAAAGAGAAGAGAACAAGAAAGTAGGAAATCCTCTATGTCACAGTATAGAGATTCCTTGAGGTGTCAGAGGAAAAGAAGAATAGAAGGAGAAGGTGGAGAAGAGAATTCGAACATATAAAGAAGGAGGGAGTTCGAATTGTACCTTGAGGAGGAGTCTTAGTCCCTTAAATAGAAGGATGTGAAAAGAGGGGAAGAATTTTCGAAAATAAATTAAAAAGATTTTGAAATAATTAAAAATAAATTTGAAAATTTGATTGAGATTTTCGAAAACTAAGATTGGGAAAGAAATCTAGTAATTTTTGAAAAAGATTTTGAAATTAGAAAAAGATATGATTGAAAAAATTAATTTTGAAAAAGATGTGATTGAAAAGATATGTTTGAAAAGATATGATTGAAAATCAATTTAGAAAAAGAAAAATTTTAAAATTAAAGTTGATTACTTGACTATCAAGAAATTAAAAGATATGATTTTAAAATTTAAAGTTTGATCCTTTCTTAATAGGCAAGTAACAACTTGAAAATTTTGAAGTAAATCTTTAATTGAAGCAAGAATTTTTGAAAATGGTAAAAATAAATATAAAATGGAAAGAAATTGATTTTGAAAGAGATATGATTGAAAAGATATGATTTGAAAAAGATTTGATTTTAAAAAAAAATTGAAAACTTGAAAAAAATGTGAATTAAAAACAAAATCTTCCCTCTAGTGTCATCCTGGCGTTAAACGCCCAGAATGGTGCCCATTCTGGCATTTAACGCCCAAATCTCAACCTTTTTGGGCGTTAAACGCCCAGCCAGGTACCCTGGCTAGCGTTTAAACGCCAGTTTTCCTTCTTCACTGGGCGTTTTGAACGCCCAGCTTTTTCTGTTTGATTCCTCTGCTAACTGTTCTAAATCTTCAATTCTCTGTATTATTGACTTGAAAAGACATAGTTTTAAAAATATTTTTTGAATTTTTGATGATGAGAATCAATAAAAATGCAACTAAGATCAAATAAACAATGCATGCAAGACACCAAACTTTAAATGTTTGTATACTAAGGACTATGACAATGTAAAAATGCATATGAAAAATAACAAAACACACTAAACAAGAGAATCTAAAGATCAGAGCAAGAAAATCATCAAGAACAACTTGAAGATTAATGAAGACACATGCATGTAATTTTCAAAAAAATGCAAGAAAAATAGAAACATGCAATTGACACCAAACTTAAAAATTGATACTAGACCCAAACAAGAAACATAAAATATTTTTTTGATTTTTATGGTTTTATAATTTTTTTTTTATTTTTGAAAATTATATGGAAAAGAGAATAAAGGGATTCAAAATTTTCAATAAGAATTCTAGGAATCATTGCAATGCTAGTCTAAGACTCCGGTCCAGGAATTAGACATGGCTTACTAGCCAGCAAAGCTTTCAATGAAAGCTCCGGTCCAAAACACTAGACATGGCCAATGGCCAGCCAAGCTTTAGCAGATCATTGCTAACAACAGCAAAATTGATAGAAATCAACAAGCTCTTGTGATGATAAGTTGAAACCTCAGTCCAAAAGATTAGACATGGCTTCTCAGCCAGCCAGACTTCAACAAATCATCATGAAACTCTAGAATTGATTCTTAAAAATTCTGAAAAGCACCTAATCTAAGCAACAAGATGAACCGTCAGTTGTCCAAACTCGAACAATCCCCGGCAACGGCGCCAAAAACTTGGTGCACGAAATTGTGATCATCAACAATGGCGCCAAAGGACTTGGAGCTCTCAAATGTGAATCACACTTTGTCACAATACCGCACAACTAACCAGCAAGTGCACTGGGTCATCCAAGTAATAAACCTTACGTGAGTAAAGGTCGATCCCACGGAGATTGTCGGCTTGAAGCAAGCTATAGTCATCTTGTAAATCTCAGTCAGGCAGATTCAAATGGTGATGGAGGATTGATAACTAAAAGATGAATAAAACATAAAATAAAGATAGAGATACTTATGTAATTCATTGGTGGATTTCAGATAAGCGTATGAAGATGCTTTGTTCCCCCTGAACCTCTGCTTTCCTATTGCCTTCTTCCAATCATTCATACTCCTTTCCATGGCAAGCTTTATGTTGGGCATCACCGTTGTCAATGGCTACATCCCGTCCTCTCAGTGAAAATGGTCCTGATGCTCTGTCACAACATCGGCTAATCAGTTGTCGGTTCTTGATCATGTCGGAATAGGATCCATTGATCCTATTGTGTCTGTCACACGCCCCACAATCGCGAGTTTAAAGCTCGTCACAGTCATTCCTTCCCAGATCCTACTCGGAATACCACAGACAAGGTTTAGACTTTTCGGATCTCAGGAATGGCCGTCAATAATTCTAGCCTATACCACGAAGGTTCCAATCTTAGATCAGAAACCCAAGAGATATGCATTCAAGCCATTGCTTGTAGAACAGAGGTGGTTGTCAAGCACATGTTCATAGGTGAGAATAATGATGAGTGTCACGGATCATCACATTCATCAAGTTGAAGAACGAATGAATATCTTGGAGAAGAAATAGACTTGAGTTGAATAGAAAAATAATAGTACTTTGTATTAATTCATGAAGAACAGCAGAGCTCCACACCTTAATCTATGGTGTGTAGAAAATCCACCGTTGATAATACATAAGAACAAGGGTCAGGCATGGCCCTGAGGCCAGCCTCCCAAAACGTGATCAAGTGTATGAAGTATGAGTAAAAGATGAGTAAAAGATGAAAATACAATAGCAAAGGGTCCTATTTATAGAAAACTAGTAGCCTAGGGTTACAGAAATCAGTAATTAATGCAGAAATCTTCTTCCGGGCCTACTTGGTGTGTGATTGGGTTGAGCATTAAAGCATTTTCGTGTAGAGACTTTTCTTGGAGTTAAACGCCAGCTTTTGTGCCAGTTTTGGAGTTAAACGCCAGAATTCTTGAGCTGACTTGGAACGCCTGTTTGGGCCATCAAATCTCGGGCAAAGTATGGACGATTATATATTGCTAGAAAGCCCAGGATGTCTACTTTCTAACGCAATTGAGAGTGCGCCAATTGGGCTTCTATAGCTCCAGCAAATCCACTTTGAGTGCAGGGAGGTCAGAATCCAACAGCATCTGCAGTCCTTTTTCAGCCTCTGAATCAGATTTTTGCTCAGGTCCCTCAATTTCAGCTAGAAAATACTTGAAATCACAGAAAAACACACAAACTCATAGTAAAGTCCAGAAGAGTGATTTTTATTTAAAAACTAATAAAAATATAATAAAAACTAACTAAAATATACTAAAAACATACTAAAAGTAATGCCAAAAAGCGTATAAATTATCCGCTCATCAGTTGCAAAGACACTCTGTTGTTTAATTACTTGTTTAATTATAACTTGTCCTGAAAGTTGTCGTATACAGTTTTGTAGCATGAATGTAATTGTTGACTACCAAATGATTTTATTTAGGGCTTCTTGTAATTCCTGAAGAGGAACTAAACCCTGTTCCTGACTTTGCCATAGCCAACAACATGGAGTCATGGCTAGTTAAGATTTGCCATGATTCTGAAATACCTGGTCCATGATTTTTCTAGTAAGAAAGATTTCTGAGAGAGTCTACTCCGTTTTATGGATTCATAGTGGTATTTCCTGGCAATCCATTTGAAGCTGCTATGGTTGCAAATGGTCATTTTTCTTTGGTTGAAAAGGCTGCCCGTGAAGACGCAGCTTTGGAAATACTTGGTCGAGTACTAGAAACCACTGATAAGGAGATTCGCAATTATAACTACTTCAAAATTAATCTACTTCGCAACTCAAACAATGTATTCAAGGCAAAGGTTAGCCAGCTCGAAGATGCTCACGAGAAGCTGATGGCAAACTACGAAGCCGTTGTGAACGCTCACATCGATGGGCAATCTCCTTGATTATGTTGTTTTTGTTTTTGTTTTGCCAAGGGTTCTATAATTAACTTAATGGGTTGAGGTTAAGGTATTTATATTTTCTAATTGTTTGGTATGTTGTATTTGGTGCTTGATGTTTTTTTTTTTTTGGCAATCTCCTTGATTGTGTTTTCAATTTTGTTTTACTAGGGTTCTATAATTAACTTAATAGGTTGAGGTTAAGGTGTTTATGTTTTCTAATTGTTTGGTATGTTGTATTTAGTGATTAATGCTGCAATGGAGTAGTTAATTAACATGAATTTGTTTAACTTGTCAGTTCTTGATTTTTAATTTGCTTCAAAATGTGTTATTGCTAATAACTTTTGATTAATCAAGTACAAAATTGTAGGGTTATATTTTATTAGTATTTGACTAAGAAAAATTAATTGGTATGAGTAATAATAAATACCAGTGCTCTGTATGTGGCTTTTGTTGTACTGCTTACGCTGGTTGTAGTCACCTTTGTTCCAATCAAAGTCCTAAAGGGAGTAATTATTTTTTGTCGCCATTTGTTCAGCTATGCTTAGCATGGGTTGTCATGACAGAGATTCCTTTGAAAATAGAGGTTAGGCAGTCGCTGGTTTTAAGATAGAGTCTGATAAGGCCAACTTGACTAGAAGATTATATTTGTTCCAATTCAATTAGGATAATATATATTGAACCTTTACCGTAATGGTTAATGCTGTGTGTTCTTTATTTTATTAATGTGAACGAAAGACCATAGATCAAGGGTAATTAAAATATAGAGGAAGAGTATTTCAATTGAATTTATTTTTGAATCCAATAGTGGCAGTAATAACTAATTTTTTTTCTCTAAAGTTGGTCAATAGTTTAGTTTGTTGCTTTGTTATGAGTATTATTGGTTAACAGGTACGTTGAAAATGTAGTAAAGTAGCATATGTTTTATAAAGTATACTAGAAATAAGACACTAACAACATTAAGGAAAAAATGTTGTTTTATCATTAAATATATTCATTATCTATGTTGTCGTTTTCATTGATAGCGAGTAAGAATAAAAAAAACTCTCTATCTCAGACATGATTCAGGCTAGCTTTTTATATGGTACAGGCTTTGCGTAGAATTTTTATACATACACAAACCCAATTTATTAGTTGTATCCCTTTGGTAGCAGTAGTAACCAGAATTTTAATATTAGGAGTCAAAATTTTAATTTATAATTACTCTTAATTTTTTAAAAAATTTACAATATTCTATAATCTTAACATTTTTTGTGTAGTTTAGTTATTCTGTTTGTTTTTATGATTTTATTAAACTTTTTAATTAAATTTTTATAATTTAAAAGTTTATAATTGAATTTTTATATTAGATAAAAATTATAAAATAGGTTCTTCAAGCTCTTTTTTTTTTGTTAAAAGATACAAGTACTTTTTAAAATTTTATTTTTGTATTTGATGTAAAATGCATTATGAAATATTCTAGTATTTTGTATTTTTTTGCTAAAAAAATAACTAGTAAAAATATAATTACAAATTTTTATTTAACATAATTAAAATCCAATGATAAATTTTTAAATTATATGAATTTTATTAAAAATTTAGTAAAATTACAAAAACTAATAAAATAATTAAATTTTATTATAATTAATTGATTAGTATTTATAAAATTATTATTTGAAAAAATAAATTTATACCAAAATTATGTTTATTAAACATAAAAACAAAATATAAAATTAAATAACAATTTAATAATCATATACATAAAGAATTAAAGATGTTGAGATTTGGGAGATAATTCTACCATTGGGCAGCAGTACATACCACCCTTCACTAGTTATATTTGTCGTGATGACATTCATGAAATTTGAGTATAAATTTACTAGTTGAACTCTGATGCATAGCAAGGGTTGGTCGTGTTTGACTTTTTAAAATTTTGCAATGGAGCCTTCAAAGATATGTCTTAGATCTGCCCTTACTCAAGAACCCAAGTTGTTGACGTATGTATCTCAAACTCTCTATTAGAACTTCATGAATTATAGTTATAATAGTAGATTCTAATTTATTTTCTCCGTCTGCCTAGGAATCAACGACTCAACTCCGAAAAGTTTATGGTTTCTGCAAAGGTTGCATCAGTTCTATTTTCTTTTGTGCAAGACCATGATGTTTTGAACATCATGTTTGATAATATTTTTGGTGGGGCGGGCAGTTCTAATGTGCATGTACCCAACCAAGATCATGAGGTCTTCGTCGGTAGTCCAGCCATAGTTTTTGCAGATACAGACGATGGCAGCCCTTCCGTGCAGGTAACGACACTGCCTGTTATGGGGAGAAGGCTCTTCCATTCACCAACTCCAACATGTTTTGGATCAGAACCTCCTAAGTGGTTGAGGGTTGGTTCAAGCACAAAGACATCTTGTGTAAGATTGGTTCGTTGTATGAATCATGCTTGTTAACTCCATGATAACGCATGTAGCTAGCTTGTGGTTTATGTTTTTCTTATTTTACAAAGAAAAGTTGTAAGCCAAGGTTTAAGGTGATGTTTGACATGGACTTTAGCTGCTGGTATGCAAAGTTGTGATCATCAACAATGGTGCCAAAGGACTTGGAGCTCTCAAATGTGAATCACACTTTGTCACAATTCCGCACAACTAACCAGCAAGTGCACTGGGTCGTCCAAGTAATAAACCTTACGTGAGTAAGGGTCGATCCCACAGAGATTGTCGGTTGGAAGCAAGCTATGGTCATCTTGTAAATCTCAGTCAGGCAGATTCAAATGGTGATGGAGGATTGATAACTAAAAGATGAATAAAACATAAAATAAAGATAGAGATACTTATGTAATTCATTGGTGGATTTCAGATAAGTGTATGAAGATGCTTTGTTCCCCCTGAACCTCTGCTTTCCTATTGCCTTCTTCCAATCATTCATACTCCTTTCCATGGCAAGCTTTATGTTGGGCATCACCATTGTCAATGGCTACATCCCGTCCTCTCAGTGAAAATGGTCCTGATGCTCTGTCACAACATCGGCTAATCAGCTGTCGGTTCTCGATCATGTCGGAATAGGATCCATTGATCATTTTGCGTCTGTCACACGCCCCACAATCGCGAGTTTGAAGCTCGTCACAGTCATCCCTTCTCAGATCCTACTCGGAATACCACAGACAAGGTTTAGACTTTCCGGATCTCAGGAATGGCCGTCAATAATTCTAGCCTATACCACGAAGGTTCCAATCTTAGATCAGAAACCTAAGAGATACGCATTCAAGCCATTGCTAGTAGAACAGAGGTGGTTGTCAGGCACATGTTCATAGGTGAGAATGATGATGAGTGTCACGGATCATCACATTCATCAAGTTGAAGAACGAACGAATATCTTGGAGAAGAAATAGACTTGAGTTGAATAGAAAAACAATAGTACTTTGTATTAATTCATGAAGAACAGCAGAGCTCCACACCTTAATCTATGGTGTGTAGAAACTCCACCATTGATAATACATAAGAACAAGGGTCAGGCATGGCCCTGAGGCCAGCCTCCCAAAACGTGATCAAGTGTATGAAGTATGAGTAAAAGATGAGTAAAAGATGAAAATACAATAGCAAAGGGTCCTATTTATAGAAAACTAGTAGCCTAGGGTTACAGAAATCAATAATTAATGCAGAAATCTTCTTCCGGGCCTACTTGGTGTGTGCTTGGGTTGAGCATTTAAGCATTTTCGTGTAGAGACTTTTCTTGGAGTTAAACGCCAGCTTTTGTGCCAGTTTTGGAGTTAAACGCCAGAATTCTTGAGCTGACTTGGAACGCCTGTTTGGGCCATCAAATCTCGGGCAAAGTATAGACTATTATATATTGCTGGAAAGCCCAGGATGTCTACTTTCCAACACAATTGATAGCGCACCAATTGGGCTTCTGTAGCTCCAGAAAATCCACTTTGAGTGTAGGGAGGTCAGAATCCAACAACATCTGTAGTCCTTTTTCAGCCTCTAAATCGGATTTTTGCTCAGGTCCCTCAATTTCAGCTAGAAAATACCTGAAATCACAGAAAAATACACAAACTCATAGTAAAGTCCAGAAGAGTGATTTTTATTTAAAAACTAATAAAAATATAATAAAAACTAACTAAAATATACTAAAAACATACTAAAAATAATGCCAAAAAGCGTATAAATTATCCGCTCATCAGCTGCAAAGACACTCTGTTGTTTAATTACTTGTTTTCTCAGGGCTATCTGATGAAGTGTGTGGATTTATTTTTAATTTTCTCTTAAATTATGTATGATTGTGTACGTATGTATGTTAAAAGATAAAATGAACTAAACACAGAGACACTGTGGTGAGAATGCTTGAATGTCGCCTCACTAGGCATCACATAATAACTCTAATTCCTGGACATCCGATCGATGGAAGAGTCGTTGAAATGATGGCCATGCATAACACTTGCTCCATACAATACTTGAATCATCCATATTTTTGGTGCCTTACACGTCATTTTGCTATGAGTTGATCCTTCACCCGGTATTTTCTTCTCTAGGATTTATTTTCAGTTTGCATCCCCGTATTTACATGCTAGGGATATTATTTTAGGAAGATGTTGTTAGGGGTTGTTGGTGGATGAACTTGCTGAAATATATTTGCCACTCTGGGTTAAGCCAAGTCAATTTCTCAATCCAGTAAGTAATTACATTCTTGTCAACTTGTTACAATTGACAATGCTGTTATTGCATTTTTATTAGAAAAGTTTTAAAATCCAATTGAATCTGGAATCAAATTTTCATCTCCGTCGAAGACATCTTCTTCCATTGGTATTGCGTCGCGGTTGACTTTGCTGATGAAACGGTATACCACCTGGACTCGTATCCAAATCCAAACATAATTGTCGACAGGGAAAGTCTAATGCACAACATGGTACGCGAGCTTGTTAATCAATGGACATCTCTTTTTTGCATTTTTACATGGTTCATTTTGTCTATTTGTGTATATTTCCAGGTTGGTAGGCTCCACGACCTGATGACATATCCCACTTATGGTCCTCTCCGAGCGTTTACACCAACAGACCTTTGCGAGTGGCCAATTAGGAGAGGGCAAGGGATCTTAAACTGCAACACAAGGTTATAGCTATAACTGTTTAACTGCAATTAAATTATTCAATTACATGTGACCATGCTAACTGCAACCCCACCAATTTGAGTGCATGCAGTGATAGTGCAGTAGCTTGGGTAATTTCATGGCTAGACCCAGAAGAAAGGTTCAATTCTTATGACTTTTTGAACCTCTTATTATGACCAAGGTTCTAAAAACCGGACCGATCCAAACGGTTCAACTGGGTTAACTGGAACTAGTCAGGTAGCTGGTCCGGTTCACCTATAAAATTGCTCTGCAAAAAATTGGCAAAAAGCGGCCAAACCAGCGATTAACCGGCAAACCGAAAAAACCGGCTAGGTTTCAGCAAGTACCCATTTTCCCCCAAGCCATGAAATGGCGTTGTTTTGGCACTGATTAAAAAAAAGGGAAAAAAGGGGCTGAGGTAAAATAACGTTGCAGCCACTATCCTGAGTTTCCTCTTTGAAGAGGAGTAGTCACCCCCAACCCTAAATTTCTCTTCAACTTTCTTCCCCACAAATGCCACCGTCACCTCCACCAAATGCCAGAGCGAAGCGTCACCGTCGCATGTCAAAGCGTCACTGTCGCAGATCGAAGCAGCACTCGTGGATTGAAGCGTCACCGTCTCTGAAGTGTTGGCATTGTCTGGTCATCGGCTTAGCATCGTCGTGGTTGTCGTCTGCTTGTCATCGTCACCGAAGCGTTGGTCGTTGTCTAGCTCTGACCTTCTATGCTCTTCACTTTTTCCGCGGTGAGTACTTCACTATTTTTGCTTTTCAATTAATTTTGTGTATTTAGTGTTGGTGACAAAATTGTATGAATTGGACATATTTGAGTTCATTGGTTTTTGGTTTTGTCAATTAAATTTTATTCAGTGAAGAATATAGGGTAGATTGGAGTTCACAAATTCAGATGCAGAGTTCTTCTGAGTTCTTGTTCTGTTGAGTTTTTCTGAGTTCTTCTAAGTTCAATTTTAGAATTTTGCTATATAAATTCAATTATGCTCTGTTGAATATTTATTTCAATTTTGGTATTTTGAATTTTTTATATAAATTCAATTCTGCTCTATTGAATTCGGCTATATTGAGTTTTGGTGAATTAACTGGATGAATTGTTGAATTTAATTATGTTGAATGTCGTATGAATTGTATGAATTGATATATTCATCTGGATTTTGGATTGTTGTCATTTTGAATTTAGATGGAATAGCCACATAATGATCAGCAACCACAACATAATGCTGTACAAGAATCTCAAATAGGTTCCTCTCGAGGAAAATTTGACCCAGTTTGGGAATATTTCATTGTAAAGTATGATAAAAGTCACAAGGCACAATATACTTGTATCTTTTGTTTGAATACTTATAATGGAGGGGGGTATATAGGATGAAATATCATCTTGCAAAAATTTCTGTACAAATTAAAGTATATAACAAAGTCACTGAAGAGGTTGAAGTATTGTTTGTTCATTTAATGATGATTATGACTTCTGATGAGTAGTGTCTTTGTTTAGTTGAAGTATTGTTTGTTCAATGTTGTTTCTTTTAGTCGCAAAACATTTTGTGTTTGTTATTTATGTGCGTTTTGATTTTTTTAGTTATAAACTTTGATATTTGAAGTTGTTTATGACCTTTTAATGATAAATTATGGATAATTTATTTTGTGAAATTGTAAAATTTTAAATTTTATTAGTTTAGAAATTATTGAATTTAAATTTTTAAAATTATGTATTGAATTTTTTATAATTTTACTCTATATTTAATTAAACCGGTTCAACCACGATTTTACCCCGGTTGAACCATTGAACCAGTCACTCGATCGATTCGATGACCAGTCTGGTTCTCGCAACCTTGATTTACCACCGGATACATAAATGCGACAGACACATAACTGGGTGAACCTTGTCAGATTGTGACTCAGCTTTGCTAGAGTCCCCAGTTAGAGGAGCCCAGAGTTCTTAAGCACACTCTTTTTGCTTTGGATCACGACTTTAACCACTCAGCCTCAAGCTTTTCACTTGGACCTTCATGACACAAGCACATGGTTAGGGACAGCTTGATTTAGCCGCTTAGGCTAGGATTTTATTCCTTTGGGCCCTCCTATCCATTAATACTCAAAGTCTTGGATCCTTTTTACCCTTGCCTTTTAGTTTAAAGGGTTATTGGCTTTTTGCTCTTGTCTTTTGATTTAAAGAGCTATTGGCTTTTTCTGCTTGATTTTTCTTTCTCTTTCTTTTTCTTTCTTTTTCTTTATTTTTCGCCAAATTTTTTTTTTACAAGCTTTGTGTTTTTCACTGCTTTTTCTTGCTTCAATAATCAATTTTATGATTTTTCAGATTATCAATAACATTTCTCTTTTTTCATTATTCTTTCAAGAGCCAACAATTTTAACATTCATAAACTTCACTATCAAAAATATGCACTGTTCAAGCATTCATTCAGAAAACAAAAGTATTGCCACCACATCAAAATAATTAAACTATTTTCAAGATAGAATTCAAAATTCATGTACTTCTTTTTCTTTTTTTCAGAAAATATTTTTCATTTAAGAAAGGTGAAAGATTCATGGAACATTCATAGCTTTAAGACATAGACACTAAACACTAATGATCATGTAATGAAGACACAAACATAGTCAAAACATAAAGCATAAAAACCGAAAACAGAAAAGAAAATAAACAAGGAGATTAAAGAACGGGTCCACCTTAGTGATGGTGGCTTCTTCTTCCTCTTGAAGAACCAATGGAGTTCTTGAGCTCCTCTATGTCTCTTCCTTGCCTTTGTTACTCCTCTCTCATGGCCTTTTAATCCTCTTTGATTTCATGGAGGATGATGGAGTGCTCTTGGTGCTCCACTCTTAGTTGCTCCATGTTGGAACTCAACTCTCCTAAAGAGGTGTTGAGTTGCTCTCAATAGTTATATGGAGGGAAATGCATCCCTTGAGGCATCTCAGGGATTTCTTGATGAGGGACTTCCTCATGCTCTTGTTGAGGTCCATGAGTGGGCTCTCTTCTTTGCTCCATCCTCTTTCTAGTGATGGGCTTTTAAGATGAATCTCTCCATCTTCCATGACTCGGAGTTGGAAGCAACTGCCTTCCCTTTCCTCTTTCTAGAGGTTTCTCCGGCCTTAGGTGCCATTAATGGTTATGGAAAAACAAAAAGCAGAGCTTTTTTCCACACCAAACTTAAAAGGTTTGCTCGTCCTCGAGCAAAAGAAGAAAGAACGGATTAGAGGAATAAGAGATGGAGGAGATGGAGGTGTGTGAATGATTCGGCCAAGGGGGGTTTTAGGTGGTTATGATGTGTGAAAATGACGGAGTGATGAGGGGCTTATATAGGAGTGGGGTGGAAAGGGAATTCTTGTAATAGGGGTTTGGTTTGGGAGGAAGATGGTTTGAATTTGAATGGGTGAGGGTAGGTAGGCTGTATGATGGTTTTGGAGGAGAAATAGAGGTGATTGGTTGAGGTTATTTTGGGAAGAGTGCTATGGAAAGGTGTGAAAAGGAGAGAAAAAGAGTTGGGATAGGTGGGGATCTTGTGGGGTCCACAGATCCTGAGGTGTCAAGGAATTCTGCTCCCTGCACCTGGAGTTTAAACGCCCTCTATGTGCCATTTCTGGCGTTTAACGCCAGCTCTGCTGTCTTTCCTGGCGTTAAACGCCAGGCTTATGCCCCTTTTTGGCATTTAACGCCAGCCAGACACCCTTTTCTGGCGTTAAACGCCAATATGTCTCCCAATTCTGGCGTTTAACTCCCAGAATGCTGCCAGACTGGGCGTTAAATGCCCATTCTGCTATCCTTACTGGCGTTTAAATGGTAGTAAGCCTGTCCTCCAGGGTGTGCTGTTTTTGATGCTGTTTTTGCTTCCGCTTTAATTCTGCAGGTGTTTTTGTGACTCCACATGATCATCAACCTAAAGAAAACATAACATGGCAATGGAAAACAAATGTCTATAAAAAATAAATATAATTAAATAACATTGGGTTGCCTCCCAATAAGCGCTTCTTTAATGTCAATAGCTTGACAGTGAGCTCTCAGAGAGCTTGATAGAGACTCAGAGCTTAATGGTGGCCTCCCAACACCAAACTTAGAAGTTGAGTGTGGGGGCTCTGTTTGACTCTGTATTGAGAGAAGCTTTTCATGCTTCTTCTCCATGGTTACAGGGGAAGATCCTTGAGCCTTAAACACAAGGTAGTCCTCATTCAGTTGCAGGACTAACTCTCCTCTGTCCACATCAATCACAGCCCTTGCTGTGGCTAGGAAAGGTCTTCCAACGATGATGGATGCATCCTCATCCTTCCCAGTGTCTAGGATTATGAAGTCAGCAGGGATGTAAAGGCCTTCAACTTTCACTAAGATATCCTCTACAAGTCCATAAGCCTGTTTTATTGATTTGTCTGCCATCTCTAGTGAGATTCTTGGAGCTTGTACCTCAAAGATCCCCAGTTTCTCCATTACAAAGAGTGGTATGAGGTTAATACATGAACCAAGGTCACACTGAGCCTTCTCAAAGGTCATGGTGCCTATAGTACAAGGTATTAAGAACCTTCTGGGATCTGGTTTCTTCTGAGGTAATTTCTACTGAACCAAGGCATTCAGTTCATTGATGAGCAATATAGGTTCATCCTCCCTAGTCTCATTACCAAATAACTTGGCATTCAGCTTCATGATTGCTCCTAGATACTGAGCAACTTGCTCTTCAACAATATCTTCATCCTCTTCAGAGGAAGAATACTCATTAGAGCTCATGAATGGCAATAGTAAGTTCAGTGGAATCTCTATGGTCTCTGTATGAGCCTCAGATTCCTTTGGTTCCTCATTAGGGAACTCCTTAATGGTCAGTGGACGTCCATTGAGGTCTTCCTCACTGGAAATCACTGCCTCTTCCTCCTCTATAGGTTCGGCCACGTTGGATATATTGACGGCCTTGCACTCTCTCTTTGGATTCTCTTCTGTATTGCTTGGGAGAGTACTAGGAGGGATTTCAGTAACTCTTTTACTCCGCTGACCCACTTGTGCCTCCAAATTTCTGATGGAGGGCCTTGTTTCAGTCATGAAACTGAGAGTGGTCTTAGATAGATCAGAGACTATGGTTGCTAAGTCAGAGAAACTCTGCTTAGAATTCTATGTCTGTTACTGAGAAGATGATGGAAAAGGCTTGCTATTGCCAAACCTATTTCTCCCGCCATTATTATTATTGAAGCCTTGTTGAGGCTTCTGTTGATCCTTCCATGAGAAATTTGGATGATTTCTCCATGAAGGATTATAGGTATTTCCATAGGATTCTCCCATGTAATTCACCTCTTCCATTGCAGGATTCTCAGGGTCATAAGCTTCTCCCTCAGAGGAGGCTTCTTTAGTACTGCCGGATGCAGCTTGCAATCCAGTCAGATTCTAAGAAATCATATTGACTTGCTGAGTCAATATTTTGTTCTGAGCCAATATGGCATTCAGAGTATCAATCTCAAGAACTCTTTTCTTCTGAGTCATCCCATTATTCACAGGATTTCTTTCAGAAGTATACATGAACTGGTTATTTGCAACCATTTCAATGAGTTCCTGGGCTTCTGTAGGTGTTTTCTTCAGATGAAGAGATCCACCAGCAAAGTGGTCCAATGACATCTTGAACAATTCAGATAGACCATCATAGAATATATATAAGATGATCCATTCTGAAAGCATGTTAGAAGGATACCTTCTGATCAATTGCTTGTATCTTTCCCAAGCTTCATAGAGGGATTCACCTTCCTTTTGTCTGAAGGTTTGAACTTCCACTCTAAGCTTACTCATCTTTTGAGGTAGAAAGAATTTGGCCAAGAAAGCATTAACCAACTTTTCCCAAGAGTTTAGGCTTTCTTTAGGTTGTGAGTCCAACCATATCCTAGCTCTGTCTCTTACAGAAAAAGGGAAAAGCAAAAGTCTGTAGACCTCGGGATCAACCCCATTGGTCTTAACAGTGTCACAGATTTGCAAGAATTTAGCTAAGAACTGATGAGGATCTTCCAATAGAAGTCCATGAAACTTGCAATTCTGCTGCATTAGAGAAACTAATTGAGGCTTAAGCTCAAAGTTGTTTGCTCCGATTGCAGGAATTGAGATGCTTTTGGAAGTTGGTGTAGTAAAGTCACCAAGCATCTTCCTTGCATCTCTAGCATTGTTGTTGGGTTCGGCTGCCATGTCTGCTTCTTTTTCGAAATTTTCTGTAAGGTCCTCTCTGGAGTGATGTGCTTTAGCTTCTCTTAGCTTCCTCTTCAGAGTCCTTTCAGGTTCAGGATCAGCTTCAATAAGAATGTCCTTATCCTTATTCTACTCATCTGAAAAAGAAGAGAACAAAGAGAGTAGTGGAATGTTCTATGTCACAGTATAGAGATTCCTTTATGTGTCAGAGGAAAAGAAGAATAAAAGAATGAGGTAGAGAGAGAATAAGAAGAATTCGAACACACAGAGAGGGAGAGGGTTCGAATTATTATATGAGTAGAAGAGAAATATTAGTAAATAAATAAAATAAATAGAAAGAGATGAGAGAGAGTATTCGAAATTTTTTTTAAGTAAAATAAAAGAAAAATATTTTTATTTTTATTTTAATTATTTAGTTAGTGTTCAAAAATATTAAAAGAAATAAAATAAAATTAGAATTTAAAATAATTAGTTAATTAAAAAGAATTTTAAAAAAGTGGTTAGTTGTTTTCGAAAATGAGAA
Organism: Arachis ipaensis; assembly: GCF_059453495.1. Lineage (NCBI taxonomy): Eukaryota > Viridiplantae > Streptophyta > Magnoliopsida > Fabales > Fabaceae > Arachis > Arachis ipaensis. Next base: position 54,067,606 of record NC_142436.1, read on the forward strand.
GTGAAAAAGTAGTTAGGTGGTTTTGAAAAAGATAAGAAATAGTAAAATTTTAAAATTAAAACAAACAAGTCAAGTAGTTAGTTGAAAAAGATTTGAAAATAAATTTTGAAAAGATAAGAAGTTAGAAAAATATTTTGAAATTAAAATTTTAAAAAGATATGATTGAAATTTATTTTGAAAAAGAATTGAAAAAGAAATTAAAAAGATTTGATTTTTAAAATTAAAGTTGATGACTTGACTAACAAGAAACTAAAAGATATGATTCTAGAATTTAAAGATTGAACCTTTCTTAACAAGAAAGTAACAAACTTGAAATTCTTGAATCAAAACATTAATTGTTAGTAAAGTTTTCGAAAATATGAAATAAAAATAAGAAAAAGATTTTGAAAAATTAGTTTTAAAATTTTCGAAAACATTAAAAGAAAAATAAAAAAGATTTTGAAAAATTTTAAGAATGAAATTCGAAAATCATAAAAAATGAAAAAGAATTGATTTTGAAAAATATTTGAAAAGATAAAGTTTTTAAATTGAAATTTTGACTTGACTAACAAGAAACAACTAAATTTTAAAAAGTTTTGACCAAGTCAACTCAAAATTTCGAAAATTATGAGAAGAATAAGGAAAAGATATTTTTTTGACTTTTGAATTTTTTTATTGAGGAGAGAGAAAAATAACAAAATGAAACAAAACATAAAAATTTAAGATCAAAACAAGAAAAATATGCAAAAACACTTTGAATGTCAAGATGAACACCAAGAACACTTTGAAGATCAAGATGAACGTCAAGAACATATTTTTGAAAATTTTTAAGAAAAGAAAGACTTGCAAGACACCAAACTTAAAAATTTTTAATGTTTAGACACCATGAATTCGAAAATGCACAAGAAAAACAAGAAAAGACACAAAACAAGAAAAATTAAAGATCAAACAAGAAAAATCATCAAGAACAACTTGAAGATCAAAGAAAAATACAATGCATGAATTTCCGAAAATCTAAGAAAAATTAAAAGCATGCAGTTGACTCCAAACTTAAAATTTGACACTAGACTCAAACAAGAAACACAAAATTTTTTTGCTTTTATGATTTTATTAATTTTTTTTTTTTGTATATTTTTCGAAAAAATTTTGGAAATAGAAAATAAAGGTTGAAACAAGAAAGAAGGTTACCTAATCTAAGCAACAAGATGAACCGTCAGTTGTCCAAACTCGAACAATCCCCGGCAACGGCGCCAAAAACTTGGTGCATGGAATTGTGATCACACTTTTCACAACTCCGGTACAACTAACCAGCAAGTGCACTGGGTCGTCCAAGTAATAAAACCTTACGCGAGTAAGGGTCGATCCCACGGAGATTGCCGGCTTGAAGCAAGCTATGGTCATCCTGTAAATCTTAGTCAGGCGGATTCAATTGGTTATGAGTTTTGATAATTGAAAGATAAATAAAACGTAAATTAAAATAAAGATACTTATGTAATTCATTGGTGGGAATTTCAGATAAGCGTTTGGAGATGCTTTGTTGCTTCTGAACCTTTGCTTTCCTATTGTCTTCATCCAATTATGCGTGCTCCCCTCCATGGCAAGCTGTATGTTGGTGGATCACCATTGTCAATGGTTACCATCCGTCCTCTCAGGAAAAATGGTCCAGGTACGGTTCCTGTACGGCTAATCAACTGTTGGATCTCTCGTCTCGGATGAAAAATACCAGGCACAGCTACCGCACGGCTAATCATCTGTCGGTTCTTACTTGTGTCATAATAGAATCTCTCTATCCTTTTGCACACTGTCACTGCACCCAATATTCGTGAGTTTGAAGCTCGTCACAGTCATCCCGTCCCAGATCCTACTCGGAATACCACAGACAATGTTTAGACTTTCTGGATCTCAGGAATGCTGCCAATTGGTTCTAGCCTCTACCACGAAGGTTCTAATCTCACAGATTCGAATGCTCTGTTGTCAGGAGAGGCAAGTCAAATCCATGGATCAGAGACCCAAGAGACTATACTCCGACTATCATCCAATGACTACGTTGAACATCATGTAGACTGCTTGTGGTTGTCAGGCACGCGGATCTTGGCTAAGCGAGTAACGAAGATAGTGGGTGATTGTCACGGGTCACACCTTCATTCTAACTTAACTGAATTAAGTACAAGAGTATATCTTGGAGAAGAAGTAAGCATGAATTGAAAGAGAAACAATAGTACTTGCATTAATTCATGAAGAACAGCAGAGCTCCGCACCTTAATCGATGAGGTGTAGAAACTCCACCGTAGAAAATATATAAAAGAAAAAGGTCTAGGCATGGCCAAATGGCTAGCCTCCCAAATGTGAAAAATGGCATAAGCTTTGAATACAATAGTAAAAAGTGCTATTTATACTAAACTAGTTACTAAGGATTACAGAAAATAAGTAACTAAGTGCAGATAATGCAGAAATCCACTTCCGGGGCCCACTTGGTGTGTGCTTGGGCTGAGCATTGAGTTTTACACGTGCATAGGCCTTTTCTAGAGTTAAGCGTCAGCTTGGATGCCAGTTTGGGCATTTAACTCCAATTCTGGTGCCAGTTCCGGCGTTTTACGCCAGAACAAGGTCTCTGGCTGTCGTTGAACGCCAGTTTGGGCCATCAAATCTCGAGCAAAGTATGGACTATTAAATATTGCTGGAAAACCCAAGATGTCTACTTTTCAACGCAATTAAGAACGCACTAATTGGGCTTATGTAGCTCCAGAAAATCTACTTCGAGTGCAGGAAGTTCAGAATCCAACAGCATCTACAGTCCTTTCTCAGCCTCTGAATCAGACTTTTGCTCAGATCCCTCAATTTCAGCCAGAAAATACCTGAAATTACAGAAAAATACACAAACTCATTGTAAAATCCATAAATGTGATTTTTTCATAAAAACTAATAAAAATATAATAAAAAGTAACTAAACATACTAAAAACTACCTAAAAACAATGCCAAAAAATGTATAAATTATCCGCTCATCACATAACTAAGAACTTAGCAAAACCCTGTAAGCTTCCTTGTCTGTCCTAAAAAGAGAAGTAGGGCGCGTGTACGCAAAATTCACACTATTTCGTACAGCAGTAGTACCAGCAAATGCACTGGGTCGTCCAAGTAATACCTGAGCGAGTCAGGGTCAATCCCACGAGGATTGTGGCTTGAAGCAAGCTATGGTTGCCTTGCAAATCTTAGTCAGGCGAAATCATAAGTTTGTTGATTGTATGTTGATTGATTAAATGTCTTAAACGTTGAAAGGGGTAAAACCAATTGGATTAAATAACAAGAATTATATGCTGGGAATAGAGTTGAGAGTCGGAGTTACTTTGTCTTTCTGAATTAACTCTGGTACTACTATTCTCTTTCCTTGTGAGTGATTTCTTCAATGGCAGGCTGTATGTGATTGACACTAGTTTGAGCAGCTGCCAATACTCCTCTGGATCTGAACCCCAAGTTTAGTGTGGATCCATCTCTACTTGAGGGTGAAGTTCCTACAGGCTATTCTCCTTAATGATCCTACTCAAAACGCCACAGACAAGGTCAGATCTTCCGAATCAGAGAATGCTACATCTTTGGGTTCTAGCCTCTACCACAGAGACCCTAATCTCCCCAGAAATTGGCTGAACTGATTTCTCGAGAAGTCCCCAACGAAGTCGTAGATCCATCTGAGAGATGTATATTCAAGCTATTGGTCGTCCTTGTCTGGTGAAAGACGCATTCTGACCCAAGTAGACGCGGGTGTTTATCAGGCACGTTCGTCTTAATGTGATGAACAGAGCTAATTGGTTAGATCATCCTATTCACCACGATGAAGTACGAATATACATCTTAGAATTAATCAAACACGGATTGAAGAAGAAACAGTAATATTTTTATTAATTCATAGGACTCAGAAGGGCTCCTCCCCTCAACCTAGGAGGTTTAGAAACTCATACTGAAGTGAAAACAATGGAAAAACAAAAATATGGCAGACCTCCCCTAGTGAGAGGTGTAAAAGTTCTTTAAATACTAGGTTAATGACTAAACAGATGACTAGTAACGGTAAAACAGTCTATTTAGTGCTAAAATTCACTTCTGGGGCCCACTTGGTGAGTGTTTGGGCTGAGCTTTGATGAGATCCACGTGCTATGAGGCTTCTTGGGCATGGAACGCCAGCTAGGGTGTCCTCTCTGGGCCTTTGGATGCTGGGCTCTACTCTTTGGGCGCTGGACGCCTGGAAGGGGGCAGGAAGCTGGCCTTGGATGCCAGTTTTGGGCCTTCTAATCCGAAGCAAAGTATGGACTATGATATATTTCTGGAAAGCTCTAGAAATAAGCTTTCCGTAATTGTTTAGATCGCTCCATTTGAACTTCTGTAGCTCTAGAAAATCCTCTTTCAAATGAGGGCAGGCCAAATCTGGACAGCATCTGTAGTGCTTTCTCTAAATCAGACTTCTGCTCCAACTCCTCAATTTCAGCCAGAAAATACCTGAAACTGTCCAAAAACACAAAAACTCATAGTAGAATCAAAAAATGTGAATTTAACACTAAAACCTATAAAAACTTAATAAAAACTAAATAAAAACTACTAAAAACTATATGAAAATGATGCCAAAAAGCGTATAAAATATCCGCTCATCACAACACCAAATTTAAACCGTTGCTTGTCCCCAAGAAACTAAAAATACAGTAGGATAAAAAAAGAAAATTAAGATATAAATAAATTTCTAAGTTTCAAATGAAGCTTAGTTACAATCAGATGAGCGGGACTTAGTAGCTTTTTGCTTCTGAATAGTTTTGGCATCTCACTATCCATTGAAACTCGGAGATGTTGGCATCTTTAGGAACTTAGAATCCAGATAATATTATTGACTTTCCTAGTTAAGTTTATTTTGATTCTTGAACACAGCTTTCAGAGTCTTGGCCATGACTCTAAGCACCTTATTTTCCAGTATTACCACCGAATACAATAATGCCACAGACACTTTAACTGGATGAACCTTTTCAGATTGTGACTCATCTTTGCTAGAGTCCCCAGATAGAGGTGTCCAGAGTTCTTAAGCACACTCTTTTTGCTTTGGACCATGACTTTAACCGATCAGTCTCAAGCTTTTCACTTGACACCTTCACGCCACAAGCACATGGTTAGGGACAGCTTAGACTGAGCCGCTTAGGCCAGGATTTCATTCCTTTGGGCCCTCCTATCCATTAATGCTCAAAGCCATGGTCCTTTTACCCTTGCCTTTTGGTTTAAAGGGTTATTGACTTTTTCTGCTTTTTTTTATTTTTTTTCTTTTCATTTTTCACCATTTTTCTTTCTTGCATGTATATATATATATATATATATATATATATATATATATATATATATATATATATATATATATATATATATATATATTCTTTTGCTACATGCTTTTTTTTTATTTTTGTTACTTTTTCTTGCTTCAAGAATCAATTTATGGATTTTTTAGATTATCAATAATACTTTTCCTTTTTCCTTATTCTTTCAAGAGCCAATATTCTAAAATTTCAACTTTAAATATGTACTGTTTATTTTATACATTCAAAAAATCAAATCAAATAACACCACATCAAACTAATTAAACTAATCTTATTTTAAACTTGAAATTCATGCATCTCTCAATTCCTTTCAAATAAAAATTTTTTATTAAAGCAAGATGAGAGATATATGGAACATTTTACAACTTAAAAATATCAAATGCAAATGATCATGCAACTAGAACAAGGGAATAGAAAATAAAACAAACAAAAAATAGAAAAATAACAGGAAAGGAGTAAAGGAGAACGAATCCACCTGAATGATTGTGGCCAGTGCTCCTCCTTGAGGATCCCATGTAGTGCTTGATCTCTTCTATGTCACTCCTTTGTCTTTGTTGAGGCGGCTGCACAAGTTCATGTGTATGCTCTCTAGTTTTCTGCATCCTCTTCTTCTATACTTAAGAGTAGTAGAAGTCACAAAGCAGAGCTTTTTCAACACCAAACTTAAGAGTTTTGCTCGTCCTCGAGCAAATATGATCACTGGGAAAGAAGAAGGTGGGGTGGGTGGAGGTTTTGTGGGACCTCTTGGTCCTAAGAGGCTAGGAAATTCCAGATTTCCTACTTCTCTGCACTGGCGTTTGAACACCCAGGGGCTGCTCCCTGGCTGGCGTTCAACTTTGACACTCCGCTTGGAGTGTTCTATTTTCATTGATGTGAATCCTATCTCTTGAATGATGCATATGATCATGACTCTGACAACTGAAAGGAAAAACAAAATGAAAATAAATGGTTGAGTAAAGTTAGGTTGTCTCCCAACAAGCGTTCTTTTATAGTCACTAGCTTGACCTTTAGCTCCTTACAGAGGTGAGTATGGGCTCAGATTTTCACCCCTGATAGTGAATTTTCTGCCTGTCCTATCATGGATGAGCTCTACATGCTCTAGAGACAGGACACGACTCACTGTATGTGGTAGGATTGGATTCTTAGTGAAGACAACTCTCATGCCAAGTGAGAGGCCTTCAATAGGGACTTTCTTGTCCTTTCAGCCTTTAGGTACTTTCTTTTTAGTACCTTTGTACTTAGAGCTTGTTGAGGGCTGCCCAACACTAAAATTAGAGTTGATGTCTGTGGGCTTTGCAGAGCTCTACACAGAAAGAGAGGGTTGGCACACTAGGTGTTGCACTGTTATCTCTCTTTTAGAGGGAGAATTAGGATGAGGCATCTTGAATAAGATGTGATCCTTCCCTAACTTTAGGGTTAGTTCTCCCTTAGCCACATCAATGATAGCATTAGCTGTGACTAGGAAAGGTCTTCCAAGGATGACACAGTCATCCTCATCCTCTCCTATGTCTAAGACAATGAAGTTTGCATGGATGTAGTGGTTTTCAACTTTAACCAAGACATCCTCTACTAAGCCATATGGCTTCTTCATGGTCTTGTCTGCTATCTCTAAAGAGACATGTGCAGCTTGTACCTCAAGGATTCCCAGCTTCTCCATTACAGAGAGTGGCATGAGGTTAATACTTGACCTTAGGTCACATAGAGCCTTTTCAAAGGTCATAGCTTCTATGGTGTAAGGAATCAGAAAGCGTCCAGGGTCTAGAAGCTTCTGAGGTAGCTCTTGCTGAACCAAAGCATGGAGTTCTTTGGTGAGCAGTAGAGGTTCTTCCTCCAAAAGCTTTGTACCAAATAGCTTGGCATTCAGTTTCATTAGAGCTCCTAAGAAATGAGCAACTTGCTCTTCCATAGTGTCTTCATCCTCACTTGAGGATGAGTAGTCATCAGAACTCATGCACTGCAGAAGTGCATTCGAAGGAACCTCAATTGTCTTTATGGTTTCCTTTGGTTCTGGGCTAGAGAGTTCTTGAGCAGGCTTTAAGCACTCAGAGGGTGTGCTTTGGCTGGCGTTCAATGCCAGCTCTGTTAGTTTATTTGGCGCTGAACGCCCTTGTTATTCACCCTGACTGGCGTTAAACGCCAGTCCCTCTAGTATTTTGGGCGTTGAACGCCCAGTAGGGATGTTATTACTAGCGTTCAATGCCAGCTTCCCTAGGCTGGTGGGCGTTGAAAGCTCAGTGAGGACTTCCTCACTGGCGTTCAGCGCCAGGCTTGCTGCTATTATGGGCGTTGAACGCCCAGTGAAGACTTCTTCACTGGCGTTCAACACCTTCCCAATCTCCTATGTTTTGGCCTCAACCTCCATGGTTATGGCTTTCTTCTCTAGGATTAACCTCAGTATTACTGGGAAGAGTGTCAGGAGAGATCTCAGGGATCCTCTTGCTCAGTTGACCAACTTGTACCTCCAAGTTTCTAATGGAGGACCTCGTTTCATTAACGAAACTGTGGGTAGTCTTAGTGAGGCTGGAAACCAGAGTGGCTAAGTCAGAGAGGTTCTGCTTAGAGGTCTTCATATTCCCTTGAGACGGTGGAAATGGTGGTTTGTTATTGAACCTATTCTGGTTCCTACCACCTTGGTTGTTATTGAAACCTTGCTGAGGTTTCTGTTGATCCTTCCATAAGAGGTTAGGATGATTCTTCCATGAAGGGTTGTAAGTGTTTCCATAGGGCACTCCCATATAATTCACCTCCTCCATGGTGGGTTACTCAGGATCATAAGCTTCTTCTTCAAGAGAAGCTTCCTGATTACTGCCAGCTACAGTGTGCATCCCAGTTAGATGTTGAGAGATCATGTTGACTTGTTGGGTCAAGATCTTATTCTGAGCCAATATGGCATTCAAAGTCTCAACTTCATGAACTCCTTTCTTCTGAGAGGTTCCATGGTTTACAGGATTCCTCTCAGAGGTGTACATGAATTGGTTGTTTGCAACCATCTAAATGAGTTCTCTAGCTTCTGCAGGCATTTTCTTCAAGTGGAGGGATCCACCTGTAGAGCTATCCAAAGAAATCTTGGATATCTCAGACAAGCCATCATAGAACACACCTATGATGGACCATTCTGAGAGCATGTCAGGAGGACATATCCTGATCAGCTGCTTGTATCTTTCCCAAGCTTCATAGAGGGATTCACCTTCTCTTTGTCTGAAGGTTTAAACTTCCACTCTAATCTTGCTCATCCTTTGAGGAGGAAAGAACTTAGCCAGAAAAGCATTAACCAGCTTTTTCCAAGAGTCAAGACTCTCTCTAGGTTGGGCATCCAACCAGAACTTAGCTCTGTCTCTCAAGGCAAAGGAAAAGAGCATAAGCTTGTAGACTTCAGGATTAACTCCATTAGTCTTTACAGTATCATAGATTTGTAAGAATTCAGCTAAGAACTGATGTAGATCTTCCAGTGGAAGTCCATAGAATTTATAGTTCTGCTATAGAAAAGAGACTAACTGAGGCTTAAGCCCAAAATTGTTAGCTCCAATGGTAGGTACAGCAATTCTTCTGCCAAAAAAGTCAGAGGTAGGCATGGTGAAGTCACCAAGGACCTTTCTAGTCTCCTCTTGTGGTTCAGCCATATCCTCCAGTTCTTGTTCAAAACTTTCTGAAAGGTCTCTTTCGGAGTGTTGTACTTTAGCTAGTTGTAAACGCCTTCTTAGAGTCTTCTCAGGTTCAGGATCAGGAGTCAAGAGGGGTTCTTTATTCCTATTCCTGGTCATAAACAAGAAGAAAAGAAAGAAAGAAGAAGAGACCACGCTAACAGGTAAGAAGCTCTTCCTTAAAGTCAGAAGTAGAGAAAAAGAAGAAGATGAAAACTAAATATAAAATAAATAAAGGAAGTAAAAGAAGATTACCTTTAAAAGAGAAGATACAATAAAAGAAAAGAGAAAAGAAGAAAGCTTTTTGTTCCACTTGGATCAATGAGCTTCCAGTTAGATGTGAAGAAGAAAGGAAAGAAGATAAAGAATTGTTGGTAAAGAGTAGAAGGAAGTAGAGTTGAATGAATAGAGATGAGAAGAGAAGAAGTATAAATAGTAAAAGTAAATAAGAATTAAAATCTTTTTATTTTTATTTAATTAATATTTATTTTCAAAAATTAAATTAATTTAATTTAAAAAGATTTGAATTTTAATTGTTAAATTTTCGAAAATAGATGAGGGAAGAGAAGAAGAAATTTTCAAAAATTAAGAGACAGGTGAGTTAGTTAGGTGGTTTTGAAAAAAAAAAGAGAGAGGGAAGAAGATATTTTTTTTCGAAAATTAAGAAGAGGTGAGAGTTAGTTAGTTTGTTTTGAAATAGAAGAGAGAGAAGAAGAGAGATGATTTTTGAAAATTAAGGAGGGAAGAGTTAGTTAGGAGGTTTTGAAAAATAAGAGAGAGAAAAAGAGAGGTGGTTTTCGAAAATTAAGAAGAGAGAGTTAGTTAGGTGATTTTGAAAAAAAGATGAGAGAGAAAATAAGATATTAATTAAGAAAAGATAAAAATAAAAATAAAATTAAAAGATAAGATAACAAAAGATTTAAAATCAAAATTTGAAATTAGAAAAAGACAAGATTCTGAAATTTGATTTTGAAAAAGATATGATTGTAAGATTTGAAATTTGAAAAAGATAAGATAAGATTTTTAAATTTTGAAAAAGATATGATAAGTTTTGAAAAAGATAAGATTTTTTGGGAAAGATATGATTTTTATTTTTGAAAAATTTTGATTTTTGAAAACTTGACAACTAAGATATAATAAGATAAAAATTTAAAATTGAAATCTGAATTTTTATGCTAATTTTCAAAAATTATGGTTAAGATAAGATAGAAAAGATCTTTTTTATTTTTTTGAATTTTATGATGAAAGAGAAAAATATAAAAAAGACACAAGACTTCAAATTTTTAGATCTAGCACCCTTGTTTTCCGAAAATTTTTGGAGGGAAACACCAAGGGACACCAAACTTAAAAATTTTAAGATCAAGACACACACAAGACTCAAGAACACTTTGAAGACTCACAAGAACACAAAGAACAAAATTTAAAGACTCGAAGAACTCAAGAACATAAAAAGAACACCAAACTTAAAATTTTTAGAAAACCAAAACAAGATTTTCGAAAAAGATAAGCAAATAAACAAGAAAACACCAAACTTAAAAATTAAAACAAGATTAAACCAAAGAAAATTTATTTTTTTAAAATTTTTTTAAAGAACGACTCAAAGAATCAACAATTACCAAGAACATGAACACAACGCTCTAACCAATTGAACTACAAAAATAAAAATATTTTTGAAAAACCTTTTATGATTTTCAAAAATTTGAAGAAGAGTAAAATAAAAATAAAAGACTCAAAGACTCAAACCAAGAACACTAACAAAGACTCAAACAGAGAAAACACAAATATTTTAAAAAAGAGTGTAGGAAGAAGTTTTAAAATTTTTGGAATTGAAAAACAGTAAACAAGAACATTGAAGGCTTAATACCAAGAACAAAATTGAACAAAGAAAAGAAAAATATTTTTGAAAAAGTTTTTAGAATTTTTTGAAAAAATTGAAGAAGAAAACAAAAATTAAAGACTCAATTAAAATAATGTAAAATAAACTACCTGATCTTGGGAGCAAGACAATCCTGCAGTTTGTCCAAACTCAACAATCCCCGGCAACGGTGCCAAAAACTTGGTGCGCGCATATGCAAAACCCACACTATTTCGTACAACAGCAGTACCAGCAAGTGCGCTAGGTCGTCCAAGTAATACCTGAGCGAGTCAGGGTAGATCCCACGAGGATTGTGGCTTGAAGCAAGCTATGGTTGTCTTGCAAGTCTTAGTCAGGTGGAATCAGAAGTTTGTTGATTGTATGTTGATTGATTAAATGTCATAAATGTTGAAAGGGGTAAAACCAATTGGATTAGATAACAGGAATTATATGATGGGAATAGAGTTGAGAGTCGGAGTTGCTTTGTCTTTCTAAATTAACTCTGGTACTACTGTTCTCTTTGCTTGTGAGTGATTTCTTCAATGGCAGGCTGTATGTGATTGACACTGGTTTGAGCAGCTGCCAATACTCCTTCGGATCTGAACCCAGGTTTAGTGTGGATCTATCCTACTTGAGGGTGAAGTTCCTGCAGGCTATTCTCCTTAATCATCCTACTCAAAACGTCACAGATAAGGTCGGATCTTCCGAATCAAAGAATGCAACATCTTTGGGTTCTAGCCTCTACCACAGAGACCCCAATCTCCCCAAAAATTGGCTGAACTGATGTCTCGAGAAGTCCCCAACGAAGTTATGGATTGGCCGTCTGAGAGATGTATATTCAAGCTGTTGGTCGTCCTTGTCCGGTGAAAGACGCATTCTGACCTAAGTAGACGCGGGTGTTTGTCAGGCACATTCATCTTAATGTGATTAACAGAGCTAATTGGTTAGATCATCCTATTCACCATGATGAAGTACGAATATACATCTTAGAATTAATCAAACACAGATCGAAGAAGAAACAGTAATACTTTTATTAATTCATAGGACTCAGCAGGGCTCCTCCCCTCAACCTAGGAGGTTTAAAAACTCATACAAAAATATGGCAGACCTCCCCTAGTGAGAGGTGTAAAAGTTCTTTAAATACTAGGTTAATGACTAAACAGATGACTAGTAACGGTAAACAGTCTATTTAGTGTTAAAATCCACTTCTTGGGCCCACTTGGTGAGTGTTTGGGCTGAGATTTGATGAGATCCACGTGCTATGAGGCTCCTTGGATGTGGAACGCCAGCTAGGGGGTCCTCTCTGGGACTTTGGACGCTGGGCTCTGCTCTTTGGGCGCTGGACGCCTGGAAGAGAGCAGGAAGCTGGCCTTAGACGCCAGTTTTGGGCCTTCTAATCCAAAGCAAAGTATGTACTATTATATATTTCTAGAAAGCTCTAAAAGTCAGCTTTCTATAGCCATTGAGAGCGCTCCATTTGGACTTCTGTGGCCCCAGAAAATCTCTTCCGAATGCAGGCAGGTCAGATCCGGACAGCATCTGCAATGCTTTCTCTGTCTTTGAATCAGACTTCTGCTCCAACTCCTCAATTTCAGCCAGAAAATACCTAAATATGTCCAAAAATATGAAAACTAATAGTAGAATATAAAAATATGAATTTAACACTAAAACCTGTAAAAACTTAATAAAAACTACTAAAAACTATATGAAATTGATGCCAAAAAGCGTATAAAATATCCGCTCATCAAGAAGTTTGTAGGGAGTAAGAACATCGTCCTCACAAGTTCTCAGTAGAGGGTTTAAGAATTATCATAAGAGGATACGTATAAAATGAAGAATAAATTTCAAAAACAGTGATCTCCGTTCGTCCCATGAATTTTTTAAAACACGACATTTACTTATCCAAAATTCAAAGTTCTTTTCTTCAATTATAAGAAATTCAAAGCTCAATTAATATCCCATACATAATCATGTACGGCCCTTGGTCTAATACAAAATAAATCTTGGTCTTCGGCCCATATACAAACAAATTTCGGTCTCTAGCCCAACATACAAACAAATATCGGACTCTAGCCCAACATATAAACAAATCTCAACCTCTGGCCCAGCATATAAACAAATCTCGGCCTCCAACCCAACATATAAACAAATCTCTACTCGGTTTTAAAATAGAATCAATCACAGGCACAAACAATACAAGGCCAACACTATCAGAGAATAATCACAGCAAGTACCACAATTAACAGTTAGACAGAATTCATTAGATAGGCAACCAAAACACTTAAGCACATCCAAACAATTGCAAACAAATGCATTATGATACATGCATGTCCTACTAACTATGAGCTCACGTGTCAATCACATTGTCAAAACCCGACACTTCCGGTAACTAACCTGGACATTTTTCCTCTAAGGTTTCTCGCATATATGTATACTATATGTCTTGCAAGGTTGAGTGCCCTTTACACCTCGTAGGAAGAATTTCCTGTATACTCGCAAGGTGAGTGCCCTACTGTACACCTCGCCATTAGAGAGACCGTCGCAGGGTTGAGTGCCTTGTACACCTGCAAGGTTGAGTGCTCTGTGCACCTCACACGGTTGAGTACCCTGTATATCTCTTTCGAAAACCCATTTTCACCCAAAACCATTTCAAGTTTTAAAACTTTTTTAACAAGGTTCAAAGTCATACCAGTTAAAAATTGAAAATCCTAATTGAAAATTCCAAAAGCATTAATCCTCAAATCTATTATTTTAATTATTCTAAAATCTTTAAAAGTACTCAAGACATATCTCTTTTGATAAAATTTATCAAACCCAACTCATTTTCCTTTAAATTCATTAAAATTATTAAATCATAACTCTTTTCTTTAGATAAATCAAAATCAAATAAAATAATTCTTAAATCAAATTAACAAAAATAAAACTTCCAAAATTCTTGTAAAAATTTTGGCAGCGCCTCCCCTAAAACTCGGACTTTGCCACCCTTCTCGGGTCTCAACCAAACCATTTCTCAAATCATTTCCAAAATCCTACTAATTCCAAGATCTCAAATAATTTTCAATTATCAAAATCATTTTTAATAAATCAAATAAAACCAAATCAACTAAGTCAACCAACAAACCAGAATATCCAACCTTCTCAAATAGTCAATAAATTAACTAGGCAAATAATTTCAATCATGCAGAGCAACTCAGTTCAATCCATAAGACTTACAAAAATCATAAAAATGTATTTTTCATATTAATATCGACTTGTAACAATTCTTGATAGTAAAATGAGTTTAAGAAAATGCCCCTACCTCGAATAGTCAAAACCCGAAAAAGCCATAAAACGCGTAAAAGCCCCTTTCTACCGGCCCACAACAGCAGCAGCTGCAACCACAGCTCCATAACGCCTCTACAACAACAGCAGCAACTCCAAACGCGACATACAATAACCGGAACTCGACCCTATGTTACCAAAACCTCAGAATCTCGAACTAAACATAACAAACTACCGATTTCAAGGATTCCCGAACAAAATACACTTACTGTAACAAAAGAGAAAGCGTGAAAACGGAGCATGCAGCAGTAACTCCTGTGGCGGTTCCAAAGACTGTAGGACCATTCCTGGCATCCAGGCACAATGATGGGAAACAACGATGGCAACTGGCCCGACGGCGGTGATGCAGCAGCGATGATGGAAATAGCCCTCTCTACAGCACAGCTTCATGTGTTTCTCTCTCTCACAAGCAGCATTGGTAATCAGAGTCTTCAACAACGATGGAAGTGTGGCGGCGGCACAACCAGCAACAAACGGCGCGGCTTTAATGGCAACGATGGTAGTGGTCCCGACGGCGAGATGGCACGACAAAATCGGCATCAACAACATGCAACAGTGGCTTCTCCTTCTCCTCCTACCTCATGAGCGCTCTTTTTCCCCTTGTCAACAATGGCGGGGTGCAGTTTAGAGATGACGGTAACACGGGCTTCCTCCCACGATGGCGACAGTGCATGAATGGCGCCGACCAGCAAGGAGCACCTTGACGGCGATAAAGACGCAGTCTCCCTCTCTCTTTCTGGTCTCCCTTCTGCCTTCCTCTATACTCTCTGTTCTCTCTTTCTTTGATAGATAGGGGAAAAAGCTGTGTGTGTGTGTTGAGGGTGATGGCGGTGAGTATAAGAGACGGGGGGTTGAGTGTTAGTTTAGGGTTAGGGTTTTAATTTAAGAAAAAAGGGTAAAGGTAGGTTGGTAATTTCAAATAAAAATAGAAAAGATATAGTTATTGAAACTAATTTTTAATCCAACAATAATTATATATAAAAATAATATTTATTCATCAAATCACAATTTATTCTCAAATAAACACTCTAATTCAAGAATTAGAGATAATAAAATTAGTTTTCATCTATTCATAAAATAAAGTTCAAAATCTAGATACTAAAATTAAAGCATATAAAATGCTTGTTATTTTTCAATTATTAAAGTTTTAAATTTAAATAAAAAAATACCTGATTATTATGAAAATTATATGAGCATTAACTAATTTAAAACTCAAAACCTCATAACTTAGGTTTAATTACCTTTTTATAAGATAATTTTCTGAAAATATGAATCATAAATAAATATCGATAATTTCAATTAACTCATAATTTAAATATCTAAAATCCGGAGTCTTACATCCTATCCCATTTCTAAAAATTTTCGTCCTCGAAAATTAATATAATATACAAAAGATTGCATAGTTCTAATACTTTACTCTTGAATACTTTAAGAAAAAGCTAAAAGTTTTGGTATATGTATAAATTTTCAAATACCGGATAAGTCATATGACATAAATATAAGGAAAAAGGTGCGGTGTGAAATAGAAGCTACAAAATAGGCTCAAAGCAAAAAGGGTTGCATGGTTTCAATATTTTACTGAAACTTGAAGAAACACAATAAGTTGCAAACTTTTCAAGATAGGTATGCGCAAAACAAAGTGGTTGGCAAGCCAATGCTCTTGTTTCCTTAACTAATCCATCACTGGGCACTTTTCAACTCGCTTATTACTCCCCAAGAATACTCTTAATCCATAATCTCCTGATTCTATTCTATTGCACATATCCGATATATCCGTGATAATAACCAATTTCTTGTCAAGCCTTAAGGTTTCAACTTTCCACGCTTCACCATACCTTACCTTCGCAATTCCCAACCATATATTATCAAACCACTCATCCGAGAATTCTCAACCTCATTAATCACTTAGCAAACCTACTACCAGTAACAAGCCTAACATCGACAAACTCTTTCCTGAGAATCCAAGCCTCACAACTTCTTATGACATCGCACACTTACAAACTTCACCTTTCGCGCCCACAAAACGTGTTCTAAAGAACTAACGTATCGGTTGTGATGTCTAAAGGTCACACGTGACACCAAAATAAATCTCGAACTACTTAAAAAGATACCTAACAAAGAAGGAGAAAAACAAAAATCATGGATGGGGTTCATCACAAGAATTCAAGAGAATGGTTAAGAACACAATCAAGCAGGGAACGAATCAAATCAAAACTTTTTCAATAAAGAGTCAAAACAAGAACTTCAAGAAGATACCAAGGATACAATCAAGTAGAGATATACATAAAATGCAAGACATGAAGCAAAGAACCAAACCACATCTCAAGAAAAGCAAATATTTCAAGGAATTTAAGCAGACATATGCAGTTAAAATCAACAAAAATGCATATGAACAAAGAACAGGACTGGAAAAGAATCAATTTACTTTTCAGGAAAGAAATCTCAAGTAAGGACTTCAAGGTAAACCATGAAAGAACAAGATATGTAACCGAGTAACCTCGAGAAGCAACCTCTAACGTTCCCCAAAACCCGCAATATGCGTTACCTATTAGTTCTATTTTGTCTATGATAACCTGTTAGTGCTCTCATGTACAAAAACAATTAGTGTTCAGTAACAACATTTTCAATGGAAAGAACTATCCGCATACATAGTAAAATGAACATCCTCCTTAGTTTTTCAGTAACAACTAACAAATTGACCAAAATACCACCCATGCACCATGTTTAAATGGCTTAACTCAAACCTAATTTCAACTCAAGAAAAATTAAACTAAATCAAATTCAAACCAAATAAGAAAAGAAACATGCGGAGCATGTACATGTAGAATCCAACAAATCAAGTAACAGAGCAATGGTATAAACCAAATAAACATCCACTTCTCATATGAAAGAACCATCCGATGGTAAAATGAACATCTGCCTTAGTTCTTCAGTAACAACTAACAAATTGACCAAAATACCACCCGTGCCCTATGTTCAAATGACATAACTCAAATCCAATTTCAATTCAAGCAAAATTAAACTAAATCAAATCCAAACCACATAAGAAAAGAAACATGCATGCAGAGCATGTGCATGTAGAATTCAGCAAATCAAATAACAGAGTAATGGTATAAACCAGATAAATATCCACTTCTCATATGAAATAACCAACCGTATATATGGTAAAATGAACATCCTCATTGATTCTTCATTAACAACTAACAATTTGACCAAAATACTACCCGTGCACAATGTTTAAATGGCTTAACTCAAATCTAGTTCAATTCCAACAAAATCAAACAAAATCAAATCCAAACCACATAAAAAAAACCTATGAAACATGTGCATGCAGAATTCAGCAAATCAAGTAACAGAACAATGGTATAAACCAGATAAACATCCACTTCTCATATGAAATAACCATCCACGCACATGGTAAAAGAACATCCACATTAGTTCTTCATTAACAACTAACAAATTGACTAAAATATCACCCGTGCACCATGTTTAAATGGCTTAACTCAGACTCAAGTTCAATTCCAACAAAATTAAATAAAATAAATCCAAACCACATAACAAAAGAAACCTGTGGAGCATATGCATGTAGAATGCAGCAAATCAAGTAACTGAGCAATGGTATAAACTAGAAAAACATCCACTTCCCATATGAAATAACCATCCGCATACATGGTAAATGAATATCCTCATTGGTTCTTCACTAACAACTTACAAATTAACCAAAATACCACCCGTGCACCATGTTTAAATGGCTTAACTTAGACCCAAGTTCAATTCAACCAAAATTAAACAAAATCAAATCCAAACCACATAATAAAAGAAACCTACGAAGCATGTGCATGCAGAATCCAGCAAATCAAGTAACAGAGCAATGGTATAAACTAGATAAACATCAACTTTTTCAATGAAAATAACCACTACACTTAGTACTTGAACCATAGATTCACACCCAACTTCAAATGAAGCTACATTATGCTGAGTTATAACTATCTTTTGGTTTGAAAAATCTAATAACAATCACAGAATCAGGAATTGGACTTTCATATTTGGTATATCTAGCAATTTATAGCATTTACAGCAATTCAAATCCAATATCAATCACATTAAACAACCAAACCCAAAATCAAAGAACATATGAACCCAACGTGTCTAACAAACATCCTCTGTAAAATAGAACAATAGCTTTATGCTGACCTTTCGTAGTCTAAGGGGGAACAAAGAGAAGCGTCGTCGCGATGAATGAGCAAGATCCATGGCAGCGCGGCATTGTGACAGGGGCAGGGGTGTGGTGTCGGGGCAGCAGGAAGACAAAGACACTGTCTCTGTGAGTTAGCGACAGCACTCCGTACGTTTTGTGAGGGGAAGAACCACCACGTGTGATGGATGGCAGAGAGAAGTCACGTCGGCGCACCATCGAAGCAGGGGCAGATGTTCGCCCACGTGACAGCGACTCTAAACATGCGGCAGAACGACAATGGCTGGATTGCTTCATGCCGGTGTCACAGTGGAGGCGGCGATGAGGGCTTACAGTGGCTGTGGTGAAGATAGGATTTAGGGTAAGTAAAATTAGAAGTAGGTAACAATAAATGGTAGAAAATAAAATTGAAAATCTAGGTAATTAGGCTCAAATGTGTGTCTCATGGTAATTGAACCTGTGTGTACAATCCATTATTCACGTTTACAACTTCTGTTGTCTACCTAGGGAAATTGTTCTTATTAAAACCCAATTCAAAGAAAAGTACTACGAAATAAGTACCCATTCCGTGCGAAGGGCGGGTATTACTCTAGTTTGAAGAGAGAAATATACCGTGTTGACACAGGACAAAAGAAAAAGTACAGTACCTGGCAATATAACACTACAATCCGATGGAGATCTACCCAATTAATTAATTTTCTTTTCCCAAGCAATATAAACACCAAAAGAAAATGTATAAGAACTTTCTTGGGCAATATCGAAAGGACGAAGAAATAATATACATATTACCTTTTGAAAGAAACTAGGAAACTTTTTTAAATATAACGATAACATATTTTTCCAGGTTTAAGGGTTAATAACATAATATTTCCAAGTTTGGCATGTCTGCGTAAGAAGACATGTGACAGCTTGACAAAATTGAACACTTCTGTTGTTCTTATTCAAAAGTTTTGCCACATTAGTGCTTCCTTTTGTGCACATCACCTTATTGCTAATTAAATTAACCAAATTATAATCACATTAATATAATCATCACCACTTACACAATCCTACACCACCACTCCAACACATGACAAAAACGACACCATTCTTAGTCTTTTAAAAGGAGCAACCCTACTAATGATCAAATAATCAAAGCATCTCTAAAAATTTGTCACACATACACGACAAACGTACTCTCTCATTCCATTCAATATCTTCAACCCTTATAGTTCAATATGATATGATAGTAATAACCCGGTGTAACCACGAGAATCAAATCTCTCTCCAATGGAAAAGTGGGGACGCCATTACGTCGGCTGTTAACCCAAGGGAGAGGTATGTGCTAATAATATAAACTCTTACTTAATGCACGTTAAAATACATAAAATATACATACATACATATACATATATATATATATATATATTAAAAATAAATTAAATAATATATATTTATAGATAAATACCTAATATAGCAACTGATTTGGAGGCTGAATTTTAACATATCATGAATAATATTTTTTATTTGCATATAATATCTTAACTTAGTATACACATATAATTTGCAGGGAGGAACGAAACAAAACTTTTTTCATATGATTCCATAATAACAAAAAGTGTGTTGGATTAATTAGATGTCGATGAGAAAGTCAGAAAGGCACCTTGTAGGCATGAACCCCAAGCATGTGATGTTGAAATGGGTGCGTTGTCTTGGGCCTGGAAGCTCTTTAAAGAACAGGTATGTTGAATTGGGCCTAAGCCCAATAGAGGTAGTACCGAAGGGACATATGGCAATTAATGTTGGAGAATCGGAGGGAGAGAAGCAACGAGTTTTGGTGCCCGTTACACACTTGAACCACCCTTTGCTTGGGAAGCTTCTAGAGAAGGCAGAGAAAGTGTATGGGTTTGATCATCCAGGTGTAATAACCATACCTTGTGGAATATCAGAGTTCCAGAAAGTTCAGCAGAATATTTACTCGGCACAACGACTCCAAAGGCGACGCCAAATATGTTGCTCTATCTATATCTATAATACCAAATACTAATAATAGTTGAAGTAGCAGAAATTAAAAACTTTCACAGAAAGTAATTCGTGTTGGAAAAATATACATCCTAATACAAGCATATTTATAGTTGTACCACAAAGGAAAAAAGAATGAACTCACTTGATCTATGTACAAAATTATGAAATAATCAACAATGACCTAATGATTGCTACTCACTTGATAAGTAATTTTTAAAATTATAGTTATTTATGCAGTTTTTTTTTTTTTATTAAGTTAAACTTTTGAAAGAAATAATTTTATGATATAATATTAGAATTTTTATAATTTAAACTTTAATCATTGATGATCCAAAAAAAATTAGTATAAAATAAAAAAAAAGTTATATAAAAAATTTACGTAAATAAAAATATTTTACATCAAAAAACGTATTAAAAATATAATTTCATGTATCTCTTTTTATCCTTTAAAATTTTTAGAATAAGTAATTTTATAATAATAATTTATACAAATTATTCAATTAAACTATATTTCGATTCATATTTTACATTAAAACTATTCTAACTATTTTTATAGAAAATTACATCTTTGTACAAGGTTGAAAAATACTTTCCGATTTGTGTGAGTAGAGTACAATAATCCTAAATCATGCACTATAACCTAAGTTTGATGGATGTAAGCGCCCTGCATAATAGCCACCACAAGCTGCCATACAAGCCTCCTCCATTGAGGCCTTAGAAACGCCATTGTTACAAATGTTGGCGAATGCTCGCATGTGTTTCATGCCATACTGAGTCAGCGATCCGCAGTGAGTTTCAAACACTCGAACCTAATCAAGTGTTAGAGAAAAAAAAAAGATTTAATATTATAAGATTTTAACATAATCAATGAATGAATGTTACTTAAGTAGAAGAAGATGAGTAATCAATTATTACCATTGATTTTAAGCATGTCCAATCGTCAACAAGGGGCAGACCGGGCTCCCTCACGGATTCTAGCACTGAATTTTTTGCTGGACCATAAAGAAATACTCCGATCAATTTTACGCTACCGTCTAAATGATTCCTGTGCTTTGTTGTCTCTGCAATCTGCTTCATGATCTCGCTCTTCTTTTCTGGTTCATCTTCTGATCTCTTGTACTGCATTCAAATAAAACCAATTATACGTACAAGTTAAGCAAAGTAGCTAGCTAGAGAAGCAACATGCAAGTGCAACCATTAATCGTTAGAAAAGCCAACATGCCAAAAAAAAAAAAAAAAAAAAACGTTCGGCAAAAAGAGAAAGAAAAGGATAAAAGAACGTTAAGTTCCATATATATATGTTTTTACCAATATGTCATTTTTTAAAACTTAATACTAAAATGTTACTTTTTTTTAGACTAATTACTCAAATACCACTATTTTTATGTTACTGTAATTAATTATATTTAAAATAAAATAATAAATTAATTGTCACTTTAACAAAAATATGGTATTTGACTAATTAATTTTTTAAAAATTATATTTTTTAATAAATTTATAAAATATAGCACATCAATAAAAAAACTAATAAAAAATAAAATATTTGTTCAAAAATGTTATATGTAGTATATTTGTGTAAAAATATGTTATTCAATTTATTTTTAATATATATTTTATATTCTAACATATATTTTATACTGATTTTAGCGTATATTTAGGTTAATTAATGTCTGTTTCATATAAAATTAAAAATTATAAGAAGAATTAACTAATTTTTTCTCTATCTAAACAATCAAAATTGATATTTTTATTCTGTTTCAAGACATTTACCAAATACTATAGATTAGTGTCCAATTTCAAGATATCAAACTTAAAACCATTTGATCAGAATGCGATCTCTAGTGTTTATTTATTCCAAATTGAGATGAGATTTAATAATAAAGAAAATATTGTGGTTAACGGATTGAGGAGAAAATGCTAAGAGTACCATTTGCCACATGAAGAACAGGTCTGCATCTCTCTGATGAACAACATCGACGGGTGCTCCTAACATTGCATTAAGAGAAGGAAAGTTGACTGTGGCAGGATCAAAACCATGGTACAGATAAAGCTTCTCCGGTTTGACGTGTGTATCACCGTACTCCATCACATGGGAACCAAGCTCGTAGTTGTTAAAATTTGAGGTCCGTTCCTTCACCTGCTCAACAAAAATATATAGCCCCTCTTTAATTTAATTATTCCTCTCGCTCATGGCTGATGCTAACATTTAACGAAGCACTGTTATTATATGGTCAAAATTAATCTTACCGATTGATATTGTTGTTGCACCGATTCCCTCTTTAGATTGTGACTTTCACTGCAGAGAATTCAAGTGCCATAATTCAGTTTTGCGACTTAATTAAATTTATGTCTATGTTTTATGGTGATGGTGATGGTCATGGTGATGGCAACATGATCAACCTATCATTTTTATTTATTTTTATTTACATTTTAAACATCACAGTCTAATGCAACAGACAAAGGGGATAATCTAGTTGTCCTACATGATGACTACAACGCAATAGGCGAATATACTATATATGTCACACTAGTGTCATAAATTTGGTATAAGATTAAGACAAGAAGCATAGATACAAAATTATATCAAAAAGCGAACAAGAATGATAGAGGGTCAATGGAATTTATTGTTTTTAACCAATAATTAATCAACAATTAATGTTTAAAAATATGGGATAAAGTTAAACTGTTAAACTAAAAGAATTAAATTGATAACTAAAAATGCAAGTCAAAATCAACAAATTCTATTGGCTCTTAGGCTTTTTTAAAAAGCGAAAGTAAAATTATATTCCAAAATTGGTATTATATTCTGAAATAATTTTTAAAATTTTAATTGCATCAATTATGTCCCTAAATTTGTCAAAAGTAAATCATGTTATTCTCTAAAATAAAATAATAAATTACTAATAAAAAATGACCAAAAAATAATATAATGTACTTTTATCAATAGTAGAGATATTGGTGCAATTAAAATTTTAGAAATTATTTTACTGCATACAATTAGATTGAGGGATTAAGTTGAAATTTAAATAACATGTAAAAGAAACATATGTTATGTATTAGTACCTGTCTTCCATCCAAGCAACACTATACAAATCCCCAAGGCAAGTGATGTATTCAGGAGGAGGAGAAGGATCCATGCCAGGACAATAAGTTCCCCAACTAGCCTCTTGAGCATTTGATGCAGTTGTCACATAAATGTTTATATCCTTTGGCATTATACCCTCAAATATGCTCCCACTTTCACAAGCTTCCACATATATAACCTACACAACCATACCATATAATTATTCTTAATTGCACATTCATGATGATTAGTAATGGTAAGCATATTTTAGTCAATATATGAAATCTTTAATTACCATCTTCTTGTAACCTCCAGATGCATGCTTCTTCTTCAAGACATCAATAAAATCCATGGCATAAAGGTTTGGAGTGTTTGGCATCCCTATAATCAAATGGGAGACAATGAATTGCAATCACTTCTACACCACCAATCCACCAATGTATACCACTTGCTAGATTAAGGCTGCATTTGTTTCTGATTCTTAAAAGTAATTATACATAGCATAAACTTTTTTATATAGTTGAATAGGAAGTTACATTTATATGTTAGCAAAATAAACATTTTTCCCCCTTGCCCAGTTTTATTCTCTCATATCAAATTTAGCAAAGAAAAAAAAGTAGTAAACACAACCCATATCATTATAGATGAACTCGAATGATATAGAAGCTTGTTATTAAATTACGATTAGTATTATAATTATAATGCAAAATAAGGAAGAGATGATTAACGCACCAAGAACACCTGGGCCTCCATGATCAGCATAATATATAAATATCCTATCATCAGGTTTGCTGTTTATTACTTTGCCACTTCCACCTTTCACCTTACTCTTGTCCCCAAGAATTACCGCATATAAATTATGAGTTGTCACGTTCTCACCTGTGTAATCCTACACGAAATAAAATGAGGTCAATTCAAATTAATTTACTAAATCTGTCTTTAGAATATAATAATAATGGAATTGAAATAGTATGTTAAAAATATGTCATTTTTATCCTTTAACTATTAATATAAAAAAAGAGTTAGAAAAGATCGAGAATGTCGAAATTCAACTCTGGTCAATGACGATTATTGTTCGCAGTAAAAAATGGAATAGATGAAGAATAAAAATATAAAAATCAATTTATCATATCAGTTTTAAGAAAATTATTTTATATAATTAATTCTAAATAATTTTTTTCATTTTAATTTATTTTGATTTATTTTACATCAAATCAAATCAATTTTAAAAATATTTTATTCTAAATATACTAAAATAGTTAGTTATTACTTATTACTTATTTGTTTATTTGTGTCAATTGACTTTCTGATAATGAATATGGTCACTGTCTCCACAAACTTTAAACTATGTAGGTTGCTTTCTAATTCTAAGTAAACAAGTAATGCCCTATTAAATCTAATTATTTAAAGAAAATATCATCAACAGAGAACCCCAACTTTGATGTAACATTGACTAGACGTGACTCACCACATTAATTGCCTTTCCAACAACGCAATAACGATTTCGAAATGTTTTCCACTAATCAAATTCTATTAGACTTTAAGTCACTCCACATCCATTGATACTTGGATACCCAAATCCTCTTATTAATTCCGCCCAGTGCCAAATATGGTAAAATAATTAGGGGTAGTGAAGTTGTTTGTTTTTCAGAATTGGGTTAGTTGGTAAAATTAAGGAATGTTGTGATACACCTCATTTAAACTTTAAAGGAAGGCCTTTTGGTTCATATTTAAGAAATTAAAGTATTTAACAATAATGTCAAAGACATTTTAAAAAATTGTTATTCGTATTATCAAATCGTAATGGTTCATAAACTTTAGTGTATACACATAATATATCTTCTGTTCGTTGTTCCTTCCTACATAGAACAAAAGTACTTCCATATAATTCTATGTTCTCCGTGCACGCATGTTGCACTAATTTATTTTCCAAATGAAAAAGGTTACTTGCCAGCAATTCATCATTAGTATTTAAATAGACACAAAAAAAAGTAGCATTTAAATAATGGTGAAAACTTATTTTCAATTATTTTTATGTAAAATTAATAGTTAAAAATTATTAAATAATTTAATATATTTGAATAAATTATCATTCAATAATTTTTAATTATTAATTTTATATAAAAACAACTTCATATAAATTTATAGTTTAAATAATATAAGTACTAGCACCATGCGAACCTCTCATATTTAATTTGTTTGTTGGCATGCCTTGTTTCTTAAAGACGAGAGGAGAAAATTATTTTCAGGAAAGGAAAAATTGCAAAAACTCTTGACAGTACACTTGGCCTTTTAGATTATATAATTTGGCAAAACTTCCAATGGGCCAATTTGACGATTTGTCACAAGTCGACAAAATCTTAATTAATCAACGGCATGCAGTTCCCCCACTTGTATTGTATGTAGCATTGGGTTTTCTTCGGGTGTTTCTAGTTTTATATTCTTGTCTTTGCTTTCTGTTTCCAGAGTTTATTATTTAATTGGCTCAATGATGAATCATAATTGGCTTTCTCATCGTCAGTCTTTTTTTTTTTTTTTTTCATTTTCTTAAGATTTAATCTCGGGACTTGTGAGTAAAAGATGAACATGTCTACTAAGCTGTTGAATTCTTAATCTTCTTAGCTTGACTATTTTAAACCATACAAAATTGCACTATTTTTATAATTCTTCGTCGGTAGAAGTAATACCCAAAAAGAGTCTAAATAATTTTCGTAAAAAAAAAAAAGAGAAACATTACGAATTTATAAATCATTAAAAATTTTCATTATGAATTTGTAGATTTAAAAAAAATTACTAAATAAATTCTTGAAAATTTGCAGAGTTTAAATTTCTGATGAAAGTGGGGTGAAAGGATAAAAGATATTTGAGTTTGCAATATCCAATATTATATTTAAGAGTTGAATTTAGTTACCTTGGGGACGCCAGCGTAGACATCTTGACCATGAGGATGGTTGATGATGATTCCAGGCCTTGGATTCAAGTCGTTGTTGGCTATGTCATCATACATGAACACAACTATGTTTTCTTCTTTGAGTCCACCTTTTATTAGCAACTGATACGCATGGCACACATCTGCCTGTAGTGTGCATTAAACATGCATAAGATTAAGGAAGGAAAGAAGAAGAAGAAAAGCGGAAGAAACAAATTAAAAGCACGCACTTGGTGCCTGTAATTGCCGTATCCACTTGAACCAGCTACTAGAACAGCCCATCGGGTTCCACCACCAACTTCATCATTTTCTGCTGACTCTGACTCGGAGGGTAACCGAATCACCGAGTCATAGAACGAGTTCAGCCTCGACGCTTTACCCTGCATATTCAGAAACAGCAACAAGAAGAACAACAACAACATCCATGACCATGATGATGAAAGAAAAGAGTATGTAGTCGCCATAGGAAGGAACTGAAGAAGTTATAACCAGGAAACAGAAGAGTTATGACTTATGAGAGTTTTATTATATGTGCATAGATATTTATATATTTATAGTAAAGTATGAGAAGGAAGGGAGGGAAAGGGGTGTGTGATTGTGCCTTATTTTATGGCAAGGAATGATATTGAGAGTCTTGTGAGATATTCTTTCTCCTCTTCTATACTGTTTTTTAGTTAGTGTGTCCGTGTCTGTTTACTATGTTGCTCCTTTTTCCCGAAAATATTCACTCAATCTCCCCATTTTCTTCTACTTTTTTTATTTTCAGTTTGTAAGAGGTGTGTTATGTTACGCATGCTCAAAAGTGGATGATAATCAAACTTTTTTTAAAGAGAAATGGTAGAAAATTATTAAAATTTATTATTTTAGTTATTAATTAATCATTAATATTTAAATGTGTGAGTTAAAATATGTTATTAAATTACTAAATTAAAAGAATTTGATTAATGACTAAAAATAATCGCTATAAATTCTAATAGTCTTTTAATATTTTTTTTATTATGGTTGTATAATTATTTTTTTATGAATATTATATATATTTTTATATAATTATTAGAACATATTTAAAATATTATATATTAATATTCTATCAAGATACATTTCAAATGATTTTATAATTATTTACTTTGATATTTATTCTTGAGTTATTATCATAAATTTTAGCATGATATTTTGATATCTTCTTTTAGTCTTTATTTAAAATTGTTGCTTCAGACTCTATCAAAATTAAGTTTTGTTTATATTTTTGTTGCTCCTTTAGTCTTTTTATTTATCCTTTGTTGCAATTGTGACAACGACATCACTATCATTATGTTTTTTGTAACACCCTATCACACAAAGTCTTATACTTAAATCATAAAATAGAGGTAACGATGCATTACGACCTCTAAAAATAAAATCTAATACGTATAGTAGTATAAAAAAGTTTGTAACTAGGAGCCTTTGAAGAAAAGGAGTAAATCAAAATCGTTAAATCGAAAAGCGCAACACTCCGATCGATAACGTAAACGAACAGATATAGGATAAACTAACACGATGAAATGTACAAGCGAGTGCCAAAATACAGATATCAAGACTCAGGACTCAGCTTGCGAAGATAATCGGTCCGAACATATAAGTATGCATACATATATAGTAGGAAAACCCAAAAGACCCCAAAAGGCAAAATACAAAATCCGTTTCTCCAAAATAACTTCTAAGAGGAGTTAATACAAAATATATATAAACAGTGGAGAATATAAGTATCTAAGCAAGTATATAAGATCAAAATAAAATTCCGAGAACTAAGGATCTTCGCCAAAATAAAAGTCTCCAACATGTATCAGCGAGGAGCCTCACGTCCTGCATCTGAAAACCACAAAATACGCATGGATGAGAACCGGAGGTTCTCAACATGGTAATAGTGCCCAAATATCTAACATGTAATGTCCTGGGAAAGCCGAAGGCAATCCTAGAACTTCCAGTTATAATCAAAGCGTATAAATGTAATTAAACCATGAGAAAGTGAAAGTAAGCAACTAACTTAAGGATCTTCAATCTAACTAAATATCCCCTATTCAAGTCCTACAAATCTCCCAACCGCCAATAGTAAAGGTATGCAAACACAAGTATATCACACACGAAATGCACAAGTAGAAAGTAAGCAAGACAATTAGGAAATTAGCAAGTAATGATGCAATCAATTAGGCATTACAAACAAATCACATATAATGCATATGATGCATGCCTTTTCTAGTGGGTGATGAGTCTCATCTGTGGGTTAAAAGTCAACCCGACAAGTCCTGGTAGCTAACCATTGGACAGTCCTTCTGTCGTGCATCCCCAACTCGAGTTATTCACAATATAAATCATAATTTTATATTGATGCGTGAGCATCTTTTCTATCTTTTCCTAGTGAATTTGCATTTAATTTGTTGAGTTTAATTAAGAATTAATTATCTTTTAGCCACTATGGATGCTACTTTGAGTCTTGTGCAATTTTGTTTATTTTAAGTAGCATTCGGCTGGATTTGATGGAGTTTCTGCAGCAAAAGAATTAAAGGAGATACCAGCAAGGAGCGACGCGTACCCGTGACTGACGCCTACGCGTGATTTGGAGCTTTCCAG
Source organism: Arachis ipaensis (assembly GCF_059453495.1). Lineage (NCBI taxonomy): Eukaryota > Viridiplantae > Streptophyta > Magnoliopsida > Fabales > Fabaceae > Arachis > Arachis ipaensis. The sequence continues at coordinate 54,096,538 of NC_142436.1, forward strand.
GGCGACACGTGCGCGTGACTGAGGCGTACGCGTGATTTGAAGATTTGCACGGCGACGCGTATGCATGACACGCGAAGAAGACCATCGACGCGTACGCGTGACTGACGCGTACGCGTGACATGCGCCACGTGCAGAAAATGTTGGGGGCGATTTCTGGGCTGTTTTGACCCAGTTTCCAGCCCAGAAAACATAGATTAGAAGCTGCAGAATGGACGAAACAAGTGGTTCCTATCCATCAACTGAAGACTTGTTGATTATTAAATTAATTCTGATTTAAATTCAAATATTATTTTTAGGAAAAGATATTATTTTTATTTTAGAAATTAGATTTTAAATTTATTAGGATTAGATATAAAAGGGGATTGGAATTATTCCACAAGGGGATTCCACTCCAGACTACCAAAATACATTTTATCAGAATCCTTATTTTCTTCTCTGAACTATGAGCAACTAATCCTCCATTGTTAAGGTTAGGAGCTCTGTCTATTTGTATGGATTGATTTTATTGCTTTTTCTATTTTAATTCATGTATGGATTTATAATTTAAGAATTATTTTCGCTCTTTATCTTATGAATTTGGGTGGAATGGAAGTATGACTCTCTTTCTACTTGAGTTCTTGTATAACTTGGAAAAACTCTTTACTTGAACAACCGCTTGAAAACATATTCTCCTAAATTTTAATTATCTGGATTTAACGGGATACGTGACATATAATCCTCTTATATTTGGGTAATTAGGATTTTTGTGGCATATAACTAGAATTGAACTTCACCCCCTAATTGGAATTAATTGACCAAGGAATTGGCTGTTGATAAATTTTAGAGGAGACTAGAAAGGTCTAAGGAATTAGGGTCTAGTCACATATAGTTGCCATAAATTGAAGCCTGCATGATTAAAATAGTTAGTAAGAAAAGTTAATCTGGAAAAATAGATAACTCTGAAACCTTAACTGCTTTCTCCATATTTTATTCCCAACTCATTTACTTTACTATTTTAATTTCTGAACGATTGTTTAATGCTCTTTGAATATTCAAACACTCTTTTCTGTTTGTCTAACTAAGCCAATCAATCAATCATTGTTGCTTGATCCATCAATCCTCGTGGGATCAACCCTCACTCACCTGAGGTATTACTTGGTACGACCCGGTGCACTTGCTGATTAGTTGTGGTTAGAAATATTCGCATCAAGTTTTTGGTGCCGTTGCCGGGGATTGACTGTGATTAACAACTATCAGTTGTTTGATTGTTTAGATTAGGCGTTTTAGTTTTAATTTTATTTAAATTTTGGCTTAGTATTTTCGAAATTTTCTTTAATAATAGTATTAATATTTTTTTCCTTAATTTCTGAAATTAAGTTTGGTGTTATCTAGTTAAATTTATTTTAATTTTCTTATTTATTTTTCCTGTTAATTTTCAAAATTTTTTATTTAATTTCAGTTATTATTTTCGAATATTTTTTATTTATTTATTTAGTATTTTTATTTTATTATTTTACATAGGTTACCTCACTGGGAGTTCTCTGCACTCTGACGTAGAGAATCTCATCTCTTCTTGTCTTCTATCTGTTTATGAGCAGGAGCAGGGACAAGGAAACTCTGTTAGACTTTGATCCTGAACCTGAAAGGACTTGTAGGCGACGTTTACAACAAGAAAGACTTTACAAGGCTGCAGAGTCCACTATGGATCTTAATAATGCTGTTAATGCTAATGTGGCAAATCCGAATGGGGATGAGCAACAAAGGAGAGTGCTTGGCTCTTATTCTGCTCCTACTGCAGATCTTTATGGAAAAAGTATTGTGGTGCCTCCCATAGCTGCGAACAACTTTGAGTTGAAGCCACAATTGGTCACCCTGGTGCAATAAAATTGCCAGTATCATGGACTTCCTCATGAAGATCCAAATCAATTTATATCCGATTTTCTGCAGATTTGTGATACTATAAAGACAAATGGAGTGAACCCAGAGGTGTACAGACTCATGCTCTTCCCATTTGCTCTGAGGGATAAAGCAAAGCTATGGCTAGATTCCCAACCAAAGGAGAGTTTGAATACTTGGGACAAGGTTGTTACTGAGTTTCTTATTAAATTTTTCCCACCAAAGAAGTTGACTAAGCTTAGGTTGGAGGTTCAGACTTTCAGGCAAAAGGAGGGTGAAACTCTTTATGAAGCTTGGGAGAGATACAAGCTACTGACCAGGCAATGTCCTCCGGACATGTTCTCCAAATGGACCCAACTAGATATCTTTTATGAAGGTTTGGGTGAGATGTCCAAGATGAGCTTAGATACTTCTACAGGCAGTTCATTGCACAAGAAGAAGACCCCAGAGGAGACTATTGAGCTTATTGAATTGGTTGCTAGCAACCAATATTTATATTCATCTAACAGGAATCCTGTGAACTCTGAGGCTCCTCAGAAGAAAAGTGTTATGGAAGTAGAAGCTCTTAATGCTCTTCTTGCTCAGAACAAGCTTATGTCTCAGCAAATAAATCTACTTACTCAGCAGATGAGTGGCATGTAAGTATTGGCTATCAACACCCAAAATCCACCTCAAGAGGCCGCCTATGACATGGCAGGTAATTTTGTACAGAATGATAATTATGATTATGCTCAATCCTCTTCTGAACAGGTCAACTACATGGGGAGTGGTCCTAAGAATCCCAACAATGATCCATATTCTAAGATATACAATCAGGGGTGGAAAAATCATCCAAATTTTGGATGGAGGGACCAACCTCAGAGACCTCAGAACTTCAACAATAATTCTCAGGGCGACTTTCAACAGAACAATTACAATAACCGCCAATTTCAGTCTTAGTAGCAACAACCACCTCAGCAGGCAAACTCTAAGTCCCAAGAAGATTCTAATTGGGAGATGATGAGGAGTTTTATGCAGGAAACCAGAGCCTCCATTAGAAATTTGGAAGTGCAAATGGGCCAACTGAGCAAGCAAATACTTGAAAGGTCTACAAGTACATTTTCAGGTGATACAGTGGTAAACCCAAGAGAAGATTGCAAGGTTATTCAATTGAGAAGTGGTAAAGTAGCTGGCTCTGAGACCAAGACCAATGAAGAGCTAGTTGAAAAGGAAGCTCCAGAGGAGAAGAAGGGAGAAGTGGAGCACGCCCCTCCAAAACGTGCAGACAACCCTTTTCTTGAATCTCTTGACACTTATCCTACCTTGCCAAAGGCTCCTGAATACAAGTCAAAGATGTCATATCCTCAGAGGCTTCAGAAGGCTTCCAAAGAAAAGCAGTTTTCTAAATTTTTAGATGTCTTCAAGAAGCTACATATCAACATTCCTTTTGCAGAGGCCCTAGAGCAAATACCTCTCTATGCTAAATTTATGAAAGAGTTATTGACCCACAAGAGGAATTGGAAGGAACAAGAGACAGTGGTGTTAACCAAGGAATGTAGTGCCATTATTCAACACAACCTTCCTGAGAAGATGCCAGACCCAGGGAGCTTTGTCATTCCTTGCACCATTGGAGATGTCACCATTTAGAGAGCTTTATGTGATCTTGGAGCTAGCATCAATTTAATGCCACTTTCAGTGATGAAAAAGTTTCAAATTGAGGAGGTAAAACCCACTCGTATTTCTCTTCAACTTGCTGATCTTTCTATTAAATTACCTGTGGGAGTTGTTGATGATTTACTTGTTAAAGTAGGACCATTTATTTTTCCTGTTGACTTTGTTATATTAGACATAGAAGAGGAGGTAAAATCCTCTATTATACTTGGTAGACCCTTTTTAGCTACAGGTAGAGTTCTGATTGATGTGCAAAAGGGTGAATTAACCCTGAGGGTCAATGAAGAATAGGTGGTCCTTAATGTTTTTGAAACTCTCAAGCACCCTAATGATTCTGAAGGGTGTATGAAAATAGATGTTATTGAACCACTTGTCCAAGAGGTACTGGAAGTTGAGGTACTTGATGACATCCTGGATTCTATTTCTGAGTATGAATTAATAGAAGTTGATGATTCACCACCCCAGAAGGCTGTGGTTTACATGCCTAAAGCAGAGGAGGAAGCCCCCAAGCTTGAGCTAAAACCTTTACCTCTTTCTCTGAAATATGTGTTTCTGGGTGAAAATGATTCCTATCCAGTGATAATTAGCTCTTCCCTGAAGCCTGAAGAGGAAGAGGCGCTTATTTCAATGCTCAGGAGCCATAAAACAGCTCTTGGGTGGACCATTAGTGACTTGAAAGGGATTAGTCCAACCAAGTGTATACCCAATCGTTCAATCCTGTCTTAAGGGCTACTAGCCTAAGTTTCATGAAACATTACATATTAACTAAAGAAAACCGAAACCATATCTTGGCCAATTCACACACAAGCACAAAATCACCAAATGACCTCCAAGTAAGTTTTACAAAACTACAGCTCCAAAATCTTAATTCCAAGTGCATCAATTCTTCAATTCAACTCCAATCAACAATAATTCAAACTATATCCATCAATATAACAAAATCAATCCTAGGGTTCACAAATATGACAAACTACAAGGGTTAAGAGTATTCTTATCTTATCTACTATGGATTGGGACAAAATCCAACAATAATCCAAGGTTAATCATCACCTAAACAATCAAAACCACAAAAGTCACTCAATAATTAAACCCAAAATGTGAAATCTGTCTGGAGCATGAATTTCGAGTTCATACCAACTTTGTTTGGCTAGAAATGATGGGCTCAGCAAGAGCTTCGCTTGGCCATAAAAGTACGCAACTCGGAGCTCTGTAGCTCAAGATATGAGCAAATGAAGGATGAAGTGAATAGTGTCACAATCGCTCTTCTCCTCTCTTCTCATTCAGCGCCACTCTCCCTCAATTTCTGAATAATAAGGCTAGGTTGGCCTCTAATTAGCTTATATATATGTTGGGCTTGGGCCCAACTTGGGCCCGGTCCAACTTGTTAGCATTTTTAGTTCGTTTGGCACAACTTTTGGTCAAAATCTTTAAAATCAGTGTCCGGTTTTCAATTCTAAATTATTTTCATCTATTCTAATTAATAAATTCAATTTTCTAAATTTATTCACTCATAATTAAATTTATTTTCTCAATTATAGTGCCGGTCCAATTTAAGCTGGTACCGCTTTTACGCGATAAATCAGATTTTTATATTAAATTCTATTTTCTTCATTAAATTTTCTATTTTAATATTTCTTATCATTTTCAACTTATTTCAAACAATTAAATTATATTTTTATTTTATTTTAATTAAATGATTAATTAATTCCGGTTCTTACAATATCATTGAAGTTAATGTAACTAGGAAATATAGGCATTACAATCCTTTTAATCTACCTCAAAATATACGACAGGTATACTATTTGTCTTATCCAGGTTCATGCAAGCCTAGTTAGGTGGTTGTGATTAAGACTAAGCCAAGAGGCCGTATCAAGTCTGATGATAGGACAGTGAGTCAACAACCTTACCAGATTGACAATCCTACTCCTACGAGAACGGTAGTTGATACCGGTGATCCTATCACCCTTAGGTCTGCTATTATAGATGATGACATCATTGACCTTGGACTAGATGCCCATGCACTTCCACCACAGGACGACAATTTTCAAGAAGAAGACGGGGTCAATGGTGATGAAGAAGAGGAAGACGAGTTCGATGTAATCAGAAAACTATATTAGAAGAGGAGGATAATGAACTAAAGAAAGAAGATAATGAATCTGATTAGAGTTAGTGTAAATATTGTTTTGTAATATGTATTTCTTTAAAAATCTAATTGTATTTGTAATATATATTTCAGTGACTGTAAACATAGTTCCATGATTCTAAAATTGTTAGCATTGTTTTAGATATTTTTGTTACCATCATTCCGTATTTGTAATTTATATTTTTTGTGCTTCACATCAGGTTTAAAGTACTATTTTAATGGTTAATTATCAAGGTATACTATAGATTGACAAAATAGATAATAAAGAAGGCTATCATCGAAATATTTCGACAGTAACATTATTTTTAAAAATATATTTTCGTTGGCATTACCGTCGGATGAATCCAAGGGTAACATGGCGGGAGTGGGAATGATGTGGTGCCAAATGTTACCGTCAGAAATTTTCGACGGTAACGCTCAACACGATCCGTTTTCGTATTCAGTACATTCTGTCGGAGAATCCGACGGTAAACATTTACTGCTGAGGTTTATACCGTCCGATTATTTTTAACGGTAATTCCGACGATAAATCTCATAGTACTCAGTATTTTTCTTGTAGTGATAGTCACTACAAGAAAATGGAGTATTTGTAACAAAATTTTTGTATCAAAATTTAAAATTTTTAAAAATTATTTTTCGTAACTAGAGTTAACTATTGTTACAAAATGTATTATTTTTTGTAACGAAATGTCATTTTGTTACAAAAGTTTAAAATATTTTGTACCAAAAAGTGTTTTGTTACAAATGTTTAAAATATTTTTTAACAAAATATTATTTTATCGCAAAAGTTCAATATGTTTTGTAACGAAAAAGTGTCTTATTGCAAAAGTTCAACATATTTTACATTAGTTAGAGTTTATGAGTAATTCTTCTAATAATAAAGCATTGTGTATAATTTGGAATTTAAAATTTAAGTGATTAAAAAATAAGATGAAGCTGAAATTTGAGTTTTTTTATTTTTTGTTAAAATTTTTAAGCTATCCATTTCTTCTAAAATTTAGTTCTAATCTCCTAATTTTATTAACACACATGAAATAGAGAGGACGAAGACAAATAAACAAAGAAAGAAAAGCAGAGAATGAAGAAAAGAATAAAGAAAAGAGAAGAGCGATTGAAGGAGGAGAAGAGGACAATGTCAACAAAGAAGAAAATTGATGTCGTTACCATAGAAAAAGAGAGAGAAGAAAATGAGGGCGACGTCAATAAAGAGAGTCATCTGAGTTACTCAAAATTTATTTTATTTGTTCAATACTTTATTTTTCATAAATTATTATAGGTAATTAATTAAATTAATTTTTGATAATTTGAATTTAAATAAATTAAAACTCTTATATAATTTTTATAATTATATATTTTACATATTTAAAATTTTAATTTGAAAAATAATAGAAATTAGATATTTTGATTTGAATAATAAAAATTTTGTAATTAATTTTATAAAATAAAAAAATATTTATTATATTATTTTTAATTTTAAATTAAAATAATTACTTTAAATTAATTTATAAATTAATAAATAAATATTTTATATATTCTTAAAATAATTTTATTATAATACATTTAATTTTAAATTATTACTCTATCTTATAATTTTATTAAAATCTTTATACTATTCTTGTCTCTTTTTTTTCTCACTCTAACCCTAATTCTCAAATTAAACCCATATACTATATCCTTACTTACCCACTCACGGACAGAGAAAGAAAAAAAGGAACATAAAAGTAGAAGAACATGTTCATTCAAGTCTAATGTAAGAAGCAATACTCCTAAAAAAAAGTAAGAGCAACAAAAAAAAAAGTGCAACATTATTAAAGAATACATTTATATGTTTTTGTAGCAAAATGTCGGTGTCAAAGTTAAAAAGTTAAAAAAATTTGATGTTATTTTTCTGCACAATTCAAAACTTTCATTTCTACTCTTCCTCTTTTTCATCGTCGTCGTCTTCATCGTCTTCTTCTTTCACACTCTCATAATTATTGTTTCATCCTCTTAACAAAAACTTGGGTCATGATTAAGAAATTTCGATATTAAAATTAAGAGATTTTGGTGTCACATTAAAAAAATTCATCGTTTTCTTTTTTTTCATAATTTTTTTTATTTTACCCTTTTAAAAAGAATGAAAACAAAAAAATCAAATAAAAAAAAAAGAAAAAATACAATGCTGCAGAATCACCAGAAAGAGAAGAAAGAAAAGAAACAAAAACATAGCAACAATAGCAGCAACAAAAAAAATGATGATGAGAAGAAAACATACGAAAAAGAAGAAATACAAAATAGAAAAAAGAACGCGAAAAACGAAGAAGAGACATCGGAGAAATTGTTGAAGTGTGTACATACATTTTCACTAATAAAATTGATTTTTGTTAAATTTAAACTAACTTGATTAGACTTAGTTGCTAAAAAAATTTAAATATGTAACAAGACTAATAATAAGATTCTACTCAAAAGAACAAACAAACAAACCAAAACTAAATTAAAAAAATATTTTATTACGTTAGTTGCTTAAAATGATTTTTAATGGCGTAAAAAACTACCAAAAGAGTTAACTATTTCGTAATAGTATTTGTTGTGATAAGCACAAATCACAAATGAGGTGGATGCCTATTTATTATATGGATGGTTGTTTTTTCCCTATGAAAATATGAAGCTCCCAAGCCAAACTGAAATTAAATGAAGTTTAGAATAGTCAATACTTTACCTCTATAAATAGTGAGATCTCCAGTAGTATTGATGTACAACAACAGCAGCAATAATAAAATTCTCTCTCTCCCTTTATATTACTAAAAATATCTTTCTCTCTTTTTATTCTCTATGAGCAGTTTCTCTTTCTCTCTTTCTTTTGTTACTACTTATAAATATATGAATAATTTCTATTGAGCTAATTATATTAATATTAGAGTCTTCTATTTACACATCTTTATTTTATATTCAATATATCTTTTATTTATTTTTCAACACGTTATCAGCACGAGACTCTGATCAAATTTTAGGAATACTCCAGGTAACAAATTTTTATTATGTCGAAACTCTCTCATCTTGAATTTAATGCTCTTGATATATATGGAAACAATTATTTACCATGGATACTAGATGCTAAAATCCATCTTGATTCAATGGATCTTGAAGATACCATTAAGGCTGAAAATAATACATCCCAGAAGGATATAGCCAAAGGCATAATTTTTCTTCGTCATCATCTTGACGTATGATTGAAAAATGAATATCTTACATTAAAAGATCCTGTAGATCTGTGGAAAGACCTTGAAGAAAGGTACAATCATATGATACTTTCTCAAGCCCGATATGTTAGGAAAAACTTTCTCTACCTTCCATGCCTCGAATGTGCTCCTGCAGTAGCAATTGAGAAAAAAGATTTAAAAAAATTTTTTGAGCTAATTTCTTGCCTTCTTATTGTTGAGTGCAACAATGAGTTACTCTTAAAAGAATCATGAAGCGCGCCTAGTTGGCGCCGCCCCATTTCCTGAAATAAATGCGGTAAACTACCCCAGAAGAGGTAAATGACAAGGTTTTAGTAACAAGAGAAATTATAGAAGGAAAAAGGAATTATGTTCAAAAGAGAGGATCTCATTAAAAGTGGGACAAAGAAAGAAACAATGGGTAAAGTATATCAATTGAGGATAAATGCTTCCATTGTGGTGGAAAGGGCCATTGTCACGTACCTATCATACTCCAAGACACCTAGTTGAACTTTATCAAGCATCCTTGGAAAAAGGATGATAAAGGAAAGGAAACAAATTTTTGTTTCAAATGATGAAAATTCCACCACTTATTATGATGTATCTAATTTCTTTGAGGATCCTGAAGGAAATATTGTGTAACACCCTAACTACCAAAGCTCACGCTTCCGGCTGCGTAACTCTGATAGCTCGGACATTACGACGACACTTATACTATTTAATACTAAAATATGAGCCTGTTTAAAACTTTAAACCGCAATGCCGCTCCCAAAAAATACTTTCGTTCGATAACGTACATCCATAAATACCATACAACTTACAAAAACTCATAAAGAGTACATCCACATATATACATACATATATATATAAGTAATATTACAAACATAATCCAATACAATTCCTATCCCTCTTACAGGTTATATCAAGATAAAGGCGAGGGTACAATAAATCATAACTAAAACAATACAGAGCATCACAACAACAATTAAATAAGCTCTTCGTAACTTCTGCGCCCATATCCTGAAAGGGGAAAAATGTAGGGGGGTGAGAACATCATCCTCGAAAGGGTTCTCAGTAGAGGGTCTTTGGGAATTACTGTAATAGGATACATGAAGATAATCGCACCAGTGATTCATAACCGTCTTATGCCTCTTTTCAAAAACAACGGTTTACAATGAAAGTAAAGTCGAAAATCTTTTCGGAAAGAAGAACCGTTCAATTCTCAAAAACTCAAAAGCCTTTCACAGCGGTTTATCTAAGCGAAACCAAAATAGCCTTTCATATTTTATTCCAAACCAGAAACACAAAACCGAAATCAACCATCAGTTCATCTTATTCCAACCACGGCCCTAGGCCCAAACAATCCAACCAGCAACCAATCACCACAATCCAACAGAGTCACAAATGCAAACACAGATAGAAAGTTCAAGCACAAACAAACAGTTATTACAAGTAAAACAATTAGCAATTAATCACATAGGCAAACCAAGTATAATATGCACACCCAACCAATGTCACACAAATGCATATGATGCATGCCTGTCCCTAGTGGCTGATGATATCATCTGTCGGTTATAAAGCCAACCCGACAAGTCCTGGTAGCTAACCATTGGACTGTCCCTCTGTCGTGCATCCCCAACTCGAGTTATACTCATCATAAACTTGATCATAATCATGATCCATATCCATCACCCTCACTGGTGAATATTTATCCATTACCATCACTGGTGAATATTTATCCATCACCATCACTGGTGAATATTTATGGGGGCGAGCTCATCCGGGCCTTTCACAGTGCCCGGCCACACTTACGACATAGGGTCAACAGAGTATCAAGTCTCGACCTGGAGCACGTGGTGGCTAGCCACTGCTACTACCCAGGGAAACTCGTATCTCAGATAGTGGAAGTGCAACATTCACATTTATCAATGATTCAACATAAACATGCATTCAATCTCATCCATGGATCAACATCCATCTCAGCCATCCGGCTCACGGTTCAGTCCAGAACCAGCCAATATTCATATCATACACAGCCATTCCGGCTCACGGTTCAATCCAAAACCAACCAATATGTATAATCATACACAGCCATTCCGGCTCACAACAAAACAGCACTTCCACCATTCAACATCATTAAATTCATAAAGTCGGCATTTAAGCCATAAATCATTTCCTCAATTCATTTCACTTTGAAATCGAGTTTCAACTCTTTTCAGCCTTGGCTTTAAAGATCTCATTTCTCAAATCATTTTAGGCTCATAAGCCACTTTTACTCAAGGTAAATTCCCCTTTGAAAACAATGCCACTCTCGGCATCCTCTTTCCAAACTTCCATAACCATGGCAAGTTAAAGATTCTTTTTGGAAACACTCAAAATCATCCATTCAACAATGGGATTTTATAACAAAGTTTCTCGGCAGAGTCCCAAATCTTTAGGGGAGAATAACATATCTCATTTCGCCAAAATCATTTAAAATCATTAAAACATTGGCTTTCTGATTTGAGTAAGAAAATAGGATCTAAGCCAAACCGAGTCACATAACCTTTACTTCTTTCAAAACCATTTCCTTTACTTAAACAAAACCGGCTTCAATTCCATAATTAAATCTGAAGCGTTTCAAACTGATAAGAGAATCATTTTTGTTGTGTTAAACTAGAGTTCAAAAGATACTTTGAACCTTATTTAAAACGTCAAAATAATGAGGCTCATCAATCGAAATCCAATTCCTTTTAAAATCACGAAAACTCTCCCAAGGGACAATCTTTGTGTTTAATAGAGAAAAACATAAACCCGTTTTACCTTTTAAAACAGCCTCAAAGCAAAATTCTCTTTCAAATGACTTGTACCCAAAGACATACTGTTCTTCTTGGAAAATAAGGATAAATCATGATTCTCTTTTCAATAATTCTTTCAAAGCATAACTTCATTGCTTTCTTAATTGTTCTAAGTAAAGGTAATAAAGAAGCCATAATTTCACAATCTTCAAAATAGATAGGAAAGGCATTAAACTCAAAATTCCCCAATTAACATTTCAAATAAGGACTCGGGTTCTATAGAAATTTCGGCAGCACCTCCCCTAAAACTTGGACTTTTGCCACCCGGTTCGGGTCCCAACTAAACCGTTTCTCATTCCTTTTCAACAGCTCAAAACCAGAAATCAATTCAAAAGCAAGCTAAATCCAACAGTCGCCTCAGTGGCATATCTCAAGGAAGCCATTTCAAAAATCAACTCAATATCAACCGATTTAACTCATTTCCAAAGCTTTAAAGAATCGGTTCAGCAATAAATCATTTATCAAAACCAAATCAATTAAAGCAACACAGGCTGAATTTCAAGAGTATTCTATCTTCCACATCATCAAAATAATTGACTCAATTCAAACCAATCCTCAACGGATTAAACTCATTTCAAATCTTTAAAGAATCAACTTCAAACATTACATTTCACAAGCCACACAACAATTCGGCCAAACCAACATCCATAGTCATTCGAGTCAATCAAATAATACATAAGGCAGATACAATCACCAAATACACAATATCTCACATCAGTACCCATATGTAATAATTCCAATAATAAACTATAGTTTTTGGAAAGCGCCCCTACCTCGGCAAGCAAAACTTAACCCAAGCGTGTCAACAGAACTCTTTTTGCTCTGCCCGAAATCACCGGCAATCAGAACCCGACTCGGCTTGCTCTCTCGAAAGCAGAAACAGCTACAAGTGGCATAAGCAAACCGGATTCTAACTCCTAAAACCATTGACATCGCAAATACTTTATTACACGGAACAGAGCACAAACGCAGGGCTTTCGAAAATCGAAATACTCACTGAAATAACAAAACGAAGCAGCCGCAGCTCCCTATCAAACCGGCAGTGGGCTCCGTCAGTAACCCCAAGTGACAATCGCGAGCAAAAACACCGGTGACGGTAACTGTAACAACCACGCGGCGTTAACAACCTTTCCGGAATTCCAACAGAACAGAAACCAAACTCAAAGAACTTACCGGCAGTGGAACACGGTGGCAGTAGGGTCTCAAGTGGCAGAAGCTCAGCCCGGAGCTCCGGCGGTGATCCCGGAAGTCGCAGAACCACTCCCGGCGGTCAGGACACAGGGACACAGCTTCCTTCTCCGACCATGACACCTGCGGCGGCCTGAATTCTTTTCCGGCGACAGTGAGAACCCCAACAGCGTGGCGCGGTTCTGTCTGCTCCATAACACCACGGTGACCGGACCTCCAGCTCGCGTCGTCCTCCCTCCCAGCGGCGCTCAGTCTCAGCCTTCCTCCTCGACGCGATGCGGCGGCGACCGGCGCAGTCCGTGGCCCCATTGGGTGACGGCGGTGAGGCACGAACTCCCTCTCATGCGCCGCCCTCCACTGCTAGCCTCTACCTCTCCTCGTGCAAAGATAGCAACGACGGCGCTGGACTCGCGGCAAGGACGACGGTGCGGATGACTGAATCGGTGGCAAATCGGTAGCGCGACGACGAGGAGCCGGACGTGGTGGCAGAATGCGGCTGGCCGGTGAGCTGCTGCTTCCCCGGTGCTCTTCCTCCCTTCCGGATCTCCTTCTCCTATCAGATCTCTCTTTCTCTTTGTTTCTTTCTTTCATGGAAATCAAAGCAAAGCTGTGTATTACCGCTGCTTGTTAGAATGGAGGGGCTGTAGCAGTTTGGGGAAACCGGGTCAGGGGAACCGGGTAGGGTTTTTAGGGTTTCATTTCTTTTTCAAAATAATTAGGGTTAGGGGCATATTGGTAATTTCACATAAAATTGGGAATAATATAGTAATTGAAACCCAAATTAAACCCAACACTATTTGTACATAGAAAATACTATTTGCTCATCAATTTCACAAATTATTTTCAATAAAATGCCCAAATCTAAAAATTAGAAATAATATACTTAATTTCTTCATTTTTTCAAAATAGCAGTAATAATATTTAAAATATTATTTATCTAATCCAAATCATATAAAATCCTTATTATTTCATAACTATCAACTTTATAATTTAAATATAGAAAATAACCCAATAATTATAAAATTGGATAATAATCATAACTTATCTCAAATCCAATAAATCAAAACTTGCCTTAATTATCTTTAATAAAATAATCTCTGAAATTAAGGCTATAAATAACTGTAGGATTTGAGACTTGATCATAATAAGACTTTTCAAAGATTCTGGGTCTTACATTCTACCCACCTTTTTAAAAATTTTCGCCCTCGAAAATTGATACAAAACGAAAGAAATTCCATAACAGTTCACCTTTGAACACATTTAAGGAAGAAGCAAAAATATCTGAAAATATAATCATATATACGATTTTCAAATACTTTGATTGTCATAAGCATAAGGATGTAAAGGTAGGAGTGTGATTGCAAAGCAAACGTTACAAGGTAGGCTCAATGCAAAAGATAACATGGGCCAATCATGTGATAGAAGGGCAAGGCATCAAAGGCTATCAAACAGGATGGAGTTAAAACGACGTGCTCAACCTCCGCACACTAATCTCATATCCACCTCAAGGCTTCAACTTTCCAACTCCGTCAAACACTTTTCAACCTCATAGCCAAACATAAGCCTAACACCCGCAAGCTCGTTTGCAAGGGATAAAACACCCACAACTCATCATAACGTTACACACCTACCGCTTTACCTTCCATATATACATATCACGTCTTAAAGAACTAACGCATCGCGTTACTACGTCTATAAGTCGCACGTGATACCAAAACAATTCTCGAGTCTACTCAGAAGAATATGAGATCTTAGAAAGGAGAGACGGATGTCAAAGACAATAGTCATAGATTTGAAAGAATATATCCAATCCCAGATAAACATGGATGTTCAAGCAATAAAGTTTGCTAGACATAATTCAATTGACAACTTCAAAGATAACCCTTAGATCAAAGAAGTTCAATAGGATCAACAAGAAGATAACCAGCGCATCATCTTGAAATAAACTCAAACTGAGTCGATGAAGTATGAGGTTTACAAAAGAGAATATCTCAAACCCAAGGCAAAGCTCACAAAACTCAAGGGCATGATTAAAAATACTTCTGAATACATTGTTCTTAAAAGAATCGAAAACTTGCAGGAAAATCACCTCGCAGTCTAAAAGAAAAGTTAAGCAACAAATGTCCTTCAAGAGAGTAACAAAAGCATAAATGTGGCTTTACTTCAATACAATTCCATGTTGAAGTAGATTTTGTAGAGTTCCAAAAACAAATGCACACAACTTTGGCTAAGAGCTAAAATATTTCCTCAAATATTTTAGAAAGATAATTAAATGCACAACTTAACCAAAAGCAGTTCATAAAAACTCGGAAATAATCAGATGCTTGTTCAAAATTCTCAAAACTTCATATTCAAACAAGCATGTATAACATTTATAGCAAGTACGAAAGAGGAAGTTAAACTCTTTTTAGAAAAGAAACTCCGAGATAAAAATTTGCTTACAATCTGGTAAGGAAACAAGTGGTGCGTTACAAACAAACCGGTTTCCACTAAACAAGGAAACTTTCCAAAACCTCATTTAAAATAGCGCATGCCGATTTTTAAATTAACTTCATCAATATTGAACAATGGTTTCAATCTAAATCAAGAAACAGAAAATAAATTCCGTTTAAAACTTCTTACAAGAGAATTCAAAACTTCTTTAAAAAGTCCAAAACAAGACTCCAAAAGTGTTCTTGAAATCCCCATCCCATAAGAACATTCAAGAAGTTTAAGATGTACTAAAAAGGAGTCAAGCCATGCAAGAAAGGGTCTTAAATCAAAGTAGTTCAAACTAGATTCACTAGGCATGAGTCATCAAACAAGCTTTCAATTGACTCCAAATGAATATAAAAGTCATAGGAAAGACAACTCAATCATTAGTAATTCCTCAAGAATAAATCTTTGACTAAAAACTCTTGTAGAGATAATGAGAGAATAAACGATGCACTATTTTGAAACGAATCAAACTGACTCACATAAGAATGGGATTCACAAGAGAGGACAAACCAAGATCAATGGTAATTTCACAAGATGTAAAAGATTAGTTAAAAACAGAATCATGTATAACATTCATAGAGGTGAAAAGCTTAAGAAGGAGCGAGTCTGATCATAAGAAGAAAGCTATGAGTCCAACATTTTCAAAAGAACAACAATAGCATAAACCATGTAGTATGCTAAATCAAACTCAAATCAAAATGAATTAAGTAAAGTTTATCAAATGAAACTCAACCGGGATAAAAGCGAGAAATCCCCTTTCTTTCCAGAATTTTGAAGAATACCTCAAATACGTAATCAAATGAAGATGTACATTGGAACTATTGTAAAGTTACTAGAAAGTCAATTTGTATTTTAAGTAGGTGCAGTTCTATAAACCAGTAAAGGTACAGGCGAGGCATTTGAAATAAATAGTTGTTAAACTGTATAAGAAATCTTCAAAGTTCCACATATAGATAAGTGTATATCTAGTCAACAGCAATTTTTATAAAAATCCCAAAATTAGCTGTAATCACTGTCAAATAAGAGGAAAACTGAATCAACAAGTTCTCTAAGAATGAACTCGGAACCCAGAGTTAAAAGTCACAGCACATTAAGACAAGTTCAAGACTATATCAAAGAATACTTGAATCAAGAACTCAAACAGAGGAAGACAGATGCATCAAGGATTCTAAACAAGCATATGCACTTAAGATCATTCAAGAATGCATATGAATAGAAGAATAGAGTGGAAACATCAAATTACTTTTCAAGAGGAGTACCAAACAAGAACTTCAAGTTAGGATATAAAAGAACAGGTCGACTCGAACAGAATTCAAGACACATAACTGAATAGCCTCGAGAAAAAGTTTCTATCGTTCCCAACACCCGCGATTCGCTTTACTCAAAACTCGTATATCATCTATGATAACCCATTAGTGCTCTCATATACATAATTCACTAGTATTAAGCCGGCCGAACTTAATATCAGGAATTATGCAATGCAAGACTAACAGCGTTAATCAATAGACTGTCATGTGCATAAAGCTCTAATTCTCGTCATTCGACAAGACCTAATACATGACGAACGCTCAGAGTATGCAACTGAAGCATAGTCAGTCCATTCCTCAGGCTCTACAGGAAGAACTGCTCTGATACCATAATGTAACACCCTAACTACCAAAGCTCACGCTTCCGGCTGCGTAACTCTGATAGCTCGGACATTACGACGACACTTATACTATTTAATACTAAAATATGAGCCTGTTTAAAACTTTAAACCGCAATGCCGCTCCCAAAAAATACTTTCGTTCGATAACGTACATCCATAAATACCATACAACTTACAAAAACTCATAAAGAGTACATCCACATATATACATACATATATATATAAGTAATATTACAAACATAATCCAATACAATTCCTATCCCTCTTACAGGTTATATCAAGATAAAGGCGAGGGTACAATAAATCATAACTAAAACAATACAGAGCATCACAACAACAATTAAATAAGCTCTTCGTAACTTCTGCGCCCATATCCTGAAAGGGGAAAAATGTAGGGGGGTGAGAACATCATCCTCGAAAGGGTTCTCAGTAGAGGGTTTTTGGGAATTACTGTAATAGGATACATGAAGATAATCGCACCAGTGATTCATAACCGTCTTATGCCTCTTTTCAAAAACAACGGTTTACAATGAAAGTAAAGTCGAAAATCTTTTCGGAAAGAACCGTTCAATTCTCAAAAACTCAAAAGCCTTTCACAGCGGTTTATCTAAGCGAAACCAAAATAGCCTTTCATATTTTATTCCAAACCAGAAACACAAAACCGAAATCAACCATCAGTTCATCTTATTCCAACCACGGCCCTAGGCCCAAACAATCCAACCAGCAACCAATCACCACAATCCAACAGAGTCCCAAATGCAAACACAGATAGAAAGTTCAAGCACAAACAAACAGTTATTACAAGTAAAACAATTAGCAATTAATCACATAGGCAAACCAAGTATAATATGCACACCCAACCAATGTCACACAAATGCATATGATGCATGCCTGTCCCTAGTGGCTGATGATATCATCTGTCGGTTATAAAACCAACCCGACAAGTCCTGGTAGCTAACCATTGGATTGTCCCTCTGTCGTGCATCCCCAACTCGAGTTATACTCATCATAAACTTGATCATAATCATGATCCATATCCATCACCCTCACTGGTGAATATTTATCCATCACCATCACTGGTGAATATTTATCCATCACCATCACTGGTGAATATTTATGGGGGCGAGCTCATCCGGGCCTTTCACAGTGCCCGGCCACACTTACGACATAGGGTCAACAGAGTATCAAGTCTCGACCTGGAGCACGTGGTGGCTAGCCACTGCTACTACCCAGGGAAACTCGTATCTCAGATAGTGGAAGTGCAACATTCACATTTATCAATGATTCAGCATAAACATGCATTCAATCTCATCCATGGATCAACATCCATCTCAGCCATCCGGCTCACGGTTCAGTCCAGAACCAGCCAATATTCATATCATACACAGCCATTCCGGCTCACGGTTCAATCCAAAACCAACCAATATGTATAATCATACACAGCCATTCCGGCTCACAACAAAACAGCACTTCCACCATTCAACATCATTAAATTCATAAAGTCGGCATTTAAGCCATAAATCATTTCCTCAATTCATTTCACTTTGAAATCGAGTTTCAACTCTTTTCAGCCTTGGCTTTAAAGATCTCATTTCTCAAATCATTTTAGGCTCATAAGCCACTTTTACTCAAGGTAAATTCCCCTTTGAAAACAATGCCACTCTCGGCATCCTCTTTCCAAACTTCCATAACCATGGCAAGTTAAAGATTCTTTTTGGAAACACTCAAAATCATCCATTCAACAATGGGATTTTATAACAAAGTTTCTCGGCAGAGTCCCAAATCTTTAGGGGAGAATAACATATCTCATTTCGCCAAAATCATTTAAAATCATTAAAACATTGGCTTTCTGATTTGAGTAAGAAAATAGGATCTAAGCCAAACCGAGTCACGTAACCTTTACTTCTTTCAAAACCATTTCCTTTACTTAAACAAAACCGGCTTCAATTCCATAATTAAATCTGAAGCGTTTCAAACTGATAAGAGAATCATTTTTGTTGTGTTAAACTAGAGTTCAAAAGATACTTTGAACCTTATTTAAAACGTCAAAATAATGAGGCTCATCAATCGAAATCCAATTCCTTTTAAAATCACGAAAACTCTCCCAAGGGACAATCTTTGTGTTTAATAGAGAAAAACATAAACCCGTTTTACCTTTTAAAACAGCCTCAAAGCAAAATTCTCTTTCAAATGACTTGTACCCAAAGACATACTGTTCTTCTTGGAAAATAAGGATAAATCATGATTCTCTTTTCAATAATTCTTTCAAAGCATAACTTCATTGCTTTCTTAATTGTTCTAAGTAAAGGTAATAAAGAAGCCATAATTTCACAATCTTCAAAATAGATAGGAAAGGCATTAAACTCAAAATTCCCCAATTAACATTTCAAATAAGGACTCGGGTTCTATAGAAATTTCGGCAGCACCTCCCCTAAAACTTGGACTTTTGCCACCCGGTTCGGGTCCCAACTAAACCGTTTCTCATTCCTTTTCAACAGCTCAAAACCAGAAATCAATTCAAAAGCAAGCTAAATCCAACAGTCGCCTCAGTGGCATATCTCAAGGAAGCCATTTCAAAAATCAACTCAATATCAACCGATTTAACTCATTTCCAAAGCTTTAAAGAATCGGTTCAGCAATAAATCATTTATCAAAACCAAATCAATTAAAGCAACACAGGCTGAATTTCAAGAGTATTCTATCTTCCACATCATCAAAATAATTGACTCAATTCAAACCAATCCTCAACGGATTAAACTCATTTCAAATCTTTAAAGAATCAACTTCAAACATTACATTTCACAAGCCACACAACAATTCGGCCAAACCAACATCCATAGTCATTCGAGTCAATCAAATAATACATAAGGCAGATACAATCACCAAATACACAATATCTCACATCAGTACCCATATGTAATAATTCCAATAATAAACTATAGTTTTTGGAAAGCGCCCCTACCTCGGCAAGCAAAACTTAACCCAAGCGTGTCAACAGAACTCTTTTTGCTCTGCCCGAAATCACCGGCAATCAGAACCCGACTCGGCTTGCTCTCTCGAAAGCAGAAACAGCTACAAGTGGCATAAGCAAACCGGATTCTAACTCCTAAAACCATTGACATCGCAAATACTTTATTACACGGAACAGAGCACAAACGCAGGGCTTTCGAAAATCGAAATACTCACTGAAATAACAAAACGAAGCAGCCGCAGCTCCCTATCAAACCGGCAGTGGGCTCCGTCAGTAACCCCAAGTGACAATCGCGAGCAAAAACACCGGTGACGGTAACTGTAACAACCACGCGGCGTTAACAACCTTTCCGGAATTCCAACAGAACAGAAACCAAACTCAAAGAACTTACCGGCAGTGGAACACGGTGGCAGTAGGGTCTCAAGTGGCAGAAGCTCAGCCCGGAGCTCCGGCGGTGATCCCGGAAGTCGCAGAACCACTCCCGGCGGTCAGGACACAGGGACACAGCTTCCTTCTCCGACCATGACACCTGCGGCGGCCTGAATTCTTTTCCGGCGACAGTGAGAACCCCAACAGCGTGGCGCGGTTCTGTCTGCTCCATAACACCACGGTGACCGGACCTCCAGCTCGCGTCGTCCTCCCTCCCAGCGGCGCTCAGTCTCAGCCTTCCTCCTCGACGCGACGCGGCGGCGACCGGCGCAGTCCGTGGCCCCATTGGGTGATGGCGGTGAGGCACGAACTCCCTCTCATGCGCCGCCCTCCACTGCTAGCCTCTACCTCTCCTCGTGCAAAGATAGCAACGACGGCGCTGGACTCGCGGCAAGGACGACGGCGCGGATGATTGGATCGGTGGCAAATCGGTAGCGCGACGACGAGGAGCCGGACGTGGTGGCAGAATGCGGCTGGCCGGTGAGCTGCTGCTTCCCCGGTGCTCTTCCTCCCTTCCGGATCTCCTTCTCCTATCAGATCTCTCTTTCTCTTTGTTTCTTTCTTTCATGGAAATTAAAGCAAAGCTGTGTATTACCGCTGCTTGTTGGAATGGAGGGGCTGTAGCAGTTTGGGGAAACCGGGTCAGGGGAACCGGGTAGGGTTTTTAGGGTTTCATTTCTTTTTCAAAATAATTAGGGTTAGGGGCATATTGGTAATTTCACATAAAATTGGGAATAATATAGTAATTGAAACCCAAATTAAACCCAACACTATTTGTACATAGAAAATACTATTTGCTCATCAATTTCACAAATTATTTTCAATAAAATGCCCAAATCTAAAAATTAGAAATAATATACTTAATTTCTTCATTTTTTCAAAATAGCAGTAATAATATTTAAAATATTATTTATCTAATCCAAATCATATAAAATCCTTATTATTTCATAACTATCAACTTTATAATTTAAATATAGAAAATAACCCAATAATTATAAAATTGGATAATAATCATAACTTATCTCAAATCCAATAAATCAAAACTTGCCTTAATTATCTTTAATAAAATAATCTCTGAAATTAAGGCTATAAATAACTGTAGGATTTGAGACTTGATCATAATAAGACTTTTCAAAGATTCTGGGTCTTACATATTGGCTATTTGATCAATGATGGAATAGTTTGATATGTGTATGTGTTTGTTAAGTATTCATGTGAATAATTTTACTGTGCATGTACTGCTACTCATTTTATTATTATTATCATTTGTCTTTGAAGAAAAATGGCAAGGACATATTCTGAAGATATTTGCCTTGCGGATAGTGCAAGTTCGCACACTATTCTTAAAAGTAATATATATTTTACCCACCTTGTGCCAAAAGAAGAATGTATTAATACTATTATTGGCTCAGGCAATGTGATTGAAGGCTCCGGAAGAGCTATAATTTTGTTTTTCGGAGGAACAAAATTCATAATAAATAATGCACTGTTGTCTACCAAGTCTCGAAAAAACTTGTTGAGCTTTAAAGATATTCGCCAAAATGGATATCATATTGAGACTATGAATGAGGGAAGTTATGAGTACTTATATATTACAACTCATGATTCAAATAAAAAGGTTATATTAGAAAAGTTGCCCTCACTTTCATCTGGGTTATATTATTCCAAGATTAGTGCAATTGAATCACATGCCATTGTAAACCAGAAGTTTACTAGCCCAAATGATTTCATAACTTGGCACGACCGATTGGGTCATCTGGGAACAACCATGATGAGGAGAATTATTGACAACTCCCATGGACATTTACTAAAGAACCAGAAGATTCTTAAATCTAGTGAATTTTGTTATACTGCATGTTCTCAAGGGAAGTTAATTTTAAGGCCATCACCAGTAAAGATTGAATTTGAGTCCCCTGAATTTCTAGAAAGGATTCAAGGTGATATATGTGGACCTATTCATCCATCATGTGGATCTTTTAGATATTTTATGGTTCTGATAGACGCATCTTCGAGATGGTCACATGTGTGCTTATTGTCTTCTCGCAACCTAGCGTTTGAGAGATTACTGGCTCAAATTATTCGATTAAAAGCACAATTTTCAGAAAATCCAATCAAAGCAATTCGTCTTGATAATGCTGGTGAATTTATTTCCAAGCTTTTGATGCTTATTGTATGGCTAATGGAATAAGTGTTGAACATCCAGTAGCTTATGTTCACACACAAAATGGGTTAGCAGAATCACTTATTAAACGCCTCCAATTAATTGCTAGACCCTTGCTTATGAGAACAAATCTCCCAACCTCGGTTTGGGGGCATGCTATTTTATATGCCGCAGCACTTATTCATTTGAGGCCAACGAGTTACCATCAGTTCTCTCCTATGCAATTAGCTTTTGGCCAGCTGCCAAATGTTTCCCATTTAAGAATATTCGGATGTCCGATATATGTTCCCATTGCACCACCTAATCGCACCAAAATGGGACTCCAAAGAAAATTGGGGATATATATTGGATATGATTCTCCCTCTATAGTGAGGTATCTTGAGATACAAACCGGAGATGTATTTAAAGCCCGGTTTGCAGATTGTCATTTTGAGAATCAAAATTTCCAACATTAGGGGGAGAGACTAAGCTTCCTGAAAAGGAACTTAATTGGAATGCATCATCGTTGATGCATTTAGATCCTCGATCAAGGCAATGTGAACTAGAAGTCAAAAGATTATACATTTGCAAAGAAATACAAATGAATTGCCTGATGCATTTTCCGATACAAAGAGGATAACCAAATCTTATATACCAGCAAAAAATGCCCAATTCGAATTGATGTCTCAGTAGGACAAGTAGCCACTGAAGCAAATTCACGCCAGAAGCATGGCAGGGCGGAAAATGCCCCAATTCGAATTGATGTCCTAGTAGGACAAATAGCCACTGAAGCAAATACACGCCAGAAGCGTGGCAGGCCTGTCGGTTCCAAAGATAAAAATCCTCGAAAGAGAAAAGAGGTAAATACTGTTCCTGTTGAAAAGGACATAGTAGAGACACCTGCAGTTGTCCAAAATTATGATAAAGTTTTAACGCCAGAAGACATTTAGGTACCTGAAAATTGTGAAAATGACAAGATCTCGATAAATTATGTCTTTACAGGAGAGAAATGGGACCGAAATAAGACAATTGTCAATGAAATATTTGCATATAATGTGGCATTAAATATCATTCATGAAAGTAAGGATCTTGAGCCAAGATCAGTCAAAGAATGTCGACAAAGGAATGATTGGCCAAAATGGAAAGAAGCCATGAAGGCTGAGTTAGACTCACTTGCAAAACGTGAAGTCTTTAGACCTGTAGTCCGTACACCAGAAGATGTAAAACTTGTTGGATACCGATGGGTATTTGTGAGAAAACGAAATGAGAAAAATGAAGTTGTGCGCTATAAAGCCCGACTTGTGGCACAAGGTTTTTCACAAAGGCCCGGTATAGATTATGAAGAAACGTATTCCCCTGTAGTGGATGCGATAACATTGCGTTATTTGATCAGTTTATCTGCATATCATAAACTGCATATGCATTTAATGGATGTGGTAACAACCTACTTATACGGCTCATTAGATCGGGATATCTATATAAAAGTCCCTGAAGGACTAAAGATATCTAAACCATCCAATGAATATTCGCAAGGGTTATACTCAGTCAAATTGCAAAGATCTTTATATGGTCTAAAGCAATCTGGGCGAATGTGGTATAATCGTCTTACTGAGTATCTGACCAAAAACGGTTTCAAGAATGATGATATATGTCCGTGTGTGTTCATAAAGAATTCTGCATCTGGGTTTATTATAATTGTTGTGTACGTTGATGATTTAAATATCATTCGGACTCCTGAAGAGATTCCAACAATTATAAAAACTCTAAAAGAAGAGTTTGAGATGAAAGATCTTGGAAAGACTAAATTTTGTCTCGACTTGCAGATCGAGCATATAAAAAATGGGATCTTTATTCATCAAACAACATACACAGAGAAGATCTTGAAAAGATTTTATATGGATAAGTCACATCCTTTGAGTACCCCAATGATCGTAAGGTCTTTGGATCAATTCCATCCTAAGAAGAAGAAAATGAAGATATCCTTGGTCCTGAAGTACCATATCTTAGTGCCATTGGAGCGCTAATATATCTTGCTAATAATACGCGACCTGACATATTATTTGCGGTGAATTTACTAGCAAGGTATAGTTCCTCTCCAACCAGAAGACATTGGAGTGGAATCAAGCAAATCTTTCGATACCTTCATGGAACGGTTGATATGGGATTGTTTTATCCCTATGGATCCAAGTCACAATTAGTTGGCTATGCAGATGCTGGATACTTGTTTGATCTACATAAAGGGAGATCTCAAAAAGGATACCTATTCACATATGGTGGTACAGCTATATCATGGAGGTCCACGAAACAGACGATTGCTGCAACATCCTCTAATCATGCCGAAATACTAGCGATACATGAAGCTAGTCGCGAGTGTTTTTGGCTCAGGAGTTTGATCCAATATATTCTGTCATCATGTGGACTGATTGATCATAAGATAGCTCCAACTGTCCTGTTTGAAGATAATACAGCATGCATTGCTCAGTTTAAAGGCAGATACATCAAAGGTGATAGAACAAAGCATATTTCTCCCAAATTCTTCTTCACTCATGATCTTCAAAATCAAGGGACAATTGATGTCCAGCAGATCCGCTCAAGTAACAATCTGGCAGATTTATTTACAAAGTCACTCCCAAAATCCTCCTTTGAAAGATTGGTACATGAGATTGGGATGCGCCGATTTCGAGACATTAAATGATGTCGACATGAGGGGGAGACTGTACTCTTTTTTTCCTTGTTCAGGTTTTTTTTCCATTGGGTTTTTCTTGACAAGGTTTTTAATGAGGCAGTCCCCATCACTAAAGGATATTATACTCTTTTTCCTTCACTAAAGTTTTTTTTTTCCACTGAATTTTTCTTTAGTAAAGTTTTAATGAGGCATATTCCTAAATGATCATCTAAGGGGAGTGTTGTGATAAGCACAAATCACAAATGAGATGGACGCCCATTTATTATATGGACGGCTATTTTTTTTTCCTATGAAAATATGAATCTCTCAAGCCAAACTGAAATTAAATGAAGCTTGGAATAGTCAATACTTTACCTCTATAAATAATGAGGTCTCCAATAGTATTGATGTACAACAACAACAGCAATAATAAAATTCTCTCTCTCCCT
The DNA here is from genome assembly GCF_059453495.1 of Arachis ipaensis. Classification (NCBI taxonomy): domain Eukaryota; kingdom Viridiplantae; phylum Streptophyta; class Magnoliopsida; order Fabales; family Fabaceae; genus Arachis; species Arachis ipaensis. The sequence continues at coordinate 54,122,208 of NC_142436.1, forward strand.
TTATATTACTAAAATTATCTTTTTCTCTTTTTATTCTCTATGAACAGTTTCTCTTTCTCTCTTTCTATTGTTACTACTTATAAATATATGAATAATTTCTATTAAACTAATTATATTAATATTAGAGTCTTCTATTTACACATTTTTATTTTATATTTAATATATCTTTTTTTTATTTTCCAACAGTATTGACTATTTTCATTACAACAAAAATAGTTTTCGGGTGTCTAATTATGGCAGCATCATGTCACTTTCCCATGGTTTTAAACATTTATTTGAAATTATAAATTTATAAGTGAGGTTGGATACTTGGATTGGAATGACCCAACTAATAACCTGTCCTTTTCCTTGTTTTCATTTTATTTTTTGTTTGCATTTGGTCTCTGTTTCTTATATTTCCCCACTTAATACTGTAATGACTTTAGCCCTTTTGCTTTATAAAATGCAAACCCTTGTGCCATCTCATTCTGGTACTAAAACCAACAGACTACTGGATTTTATTTGTCTATTTTTATTTTATTAAAATAAAAATAAAATCGTTCAAACAAGGGAATAACTCTTAATTTTAATTGGTAATAAGTATTAAAATTATATACATTTAGTTAAAACTCAGCTATCTATTAGTCAATTTTAACTTTTTTTAATTTTAAATTAGTTATATATATATATATATATATATATATATATTGGATTTTTTTTATTTATAAAATAAAAAAATTATTATTTTTCCCAACATAATTTTTGGACTTTAATTCCCAAAATACGATTTTTTTTTGCATTTAAGCAAGTTTGTCGGACCCGGCGAACTTTATGAAAATGGACAAGTTTGCCTAACTCCCGGTGATCTTTCTCTTAAGTTTTTTTTAAATCCGCGTTTTTAATCAATTATAATCATCTCCAAATAGTATATAAACCTACAAACAGTATATAGGAATACACAAAACTATACAGACAACAAGCATGACTTTTTCAAGGATTTTTTTTTAATTATAAATTAAAAAAAAGCCATATTTAACAATGGCAACTATTATTATCGTCTCTAAAAATATATAAGTACACCGGGATAAGCCATATTTAACAAAAAAAATTAATTATAAATTAAAAAATAACTATTTTCCAAAAATAACAAGAATTGTTATCCTGTGTACTTTTTGTGTACTCTTATGTACTCTGGAAATGATAATAATGGTTCCATTGTTAACTTTCTAATTTGTATATTTGAAGTGGATTATTTTTGGAAAATAATTATTTTTTTAATTTATAATTAAAATTTTTTTGTTAAATATGACTTATTTCAGTGTACCTATGTATTTTTAGAGACGATAACAATGGTTGCCATTGTTAAATATGACTTTTTTTTTTTTAATTTATAATTAAAAAAATCTTTGAAGAAGTAATGCTTGTTGTCCGTGTAATTTTGTGTATTCTTATATACTGTTTGTAGATATATATACTATTTAGAGATGATAATAATGGATAAAAAACATGAATTTGAAAAAACTTAAGAGGGAGTTCACTGGGGTTAGGCGAACTTGCCCATTTTTATAGAGTTTGCCGGGGTCTGACAAACTTGCTTAAATGCCAAACAAAAAATTATATTTTAAAAATTAAAGTCCAAAAATCATATTAAAAAAATAATAATTTTTTTATTTTATAAATGAAAAAATTCCTATATTTTTTAGATTCTCTAAATATCATTCTTGTTCTTGTCACTATTACCACAACTTTACTCTCCATGGGCAGCTACCTTCTCCCAAAAGATACTTTTTAGTGATCACTTACTAAAAAAATTAAGCAAATTAAAAATTTAAAAAAGTTAAACTTTTAAAATTAAAAAATATAAACCTAACACATAAACAAAATTTTTCAAATCATTCAAATGAGCATCTAAAATCTAACATTAAAAAATCTTCCAAAACTCCGATTGAAAATAAATTCAAAAGTAAGAGAGCATTCAAAACAAAGGAAAAATTGATAGCATCTAAAATTTCATATAATTGAACATCCAAAATTCTAAATAATCAAACATAAAAATTCATTTAATCAAGCATTTAAAATTTTATCTAACCAAGTATCTAAAATCTTACTAAAAAGAATATCCAAAAATGAAATATCTATATTGAGACATAAAAGATTATAAATTTATTAAGATTCATTTATGTGAGCTTAAATATTAAAAAATTCAAACTTAATGCATCTAAAAAACCTCCAAACCATGTAAAAAAAATCCAAAACTTAATACAAAAGAATGTTGAGTTTGGATAACTAATAAATGATTAAAATGATAAACCAATATTATTATGTAATTATCAATTATTTGTATAATGTATTTGGTTTAGTGTGCAGAAAACAATTTGATCAAAGCCAACCAAAAAAATATGAAATTGAGTCCAAAACAGATCTGGCCCACATAAGCACACAATATGATCCAAACATTGAACATCCATAAACAAAAGTCTCAAACACATTCCCACCAGAAATGAGAATATGAGAAAATAAAGAAATGAGCCCAAATTTCTTTCAAGCCCTATTCAATCACTAACACTCACACTATAAGAAATTTGAACTCCAAGTTCAGTTCATTTTAATCTCACTTAGCTTCCACCGAAAGTCAAATTCTTTCTTCCCTTTTCTCTCTCTTTTGATCACGTCATTCAAAAAAGAAGAAAGAAAAAATGGAAACTGCAGAAGCTAGGTTATGGAGAAAGGCAAAAGATTGTTTTCAAATCTAGGCAAAGAAGAAGGGCTACAATCAAGAAGCTATTCTCTCTGGGTCTGAGGATGTCAAAAGTCTTCTTTCTCCATTTATGCTTCACCAAGGAAACGTGAAGAAATCTACCAAGTCTCAAGCTCAAATCAAGCTGCCATGGAGACAGTGGAGTCAAACATGGTCAGAAGCTCATCAACATTCAGAAATAAATTTTGGGCCAAAGTCAAGCTCAACGATCAAGATCTATAGAGCTTCAAGAAAAAAGATGAAAGAGAAGGTCAGATGCATGTCTCAAATTCGGTCTTCTATCTCTCTCTAACGACGAAGCCGCAGTAAGCTCAGATGGAGAAGAAGACAGCATAGGGTTGAACTTGATTTAAACTTGGAAGCTTCACTCTTCTATAATAACGATGAATGCCAATGGTTGAAGGCAAAAGAGTAGAACAGAGTACATGATTCAGTTCTCATAGCAACCTAAGCTGGTTGAGTTCTTCTCCTTCATGATTTACATGTTGTATTTCTTTTTCTCAGTTTAATCTGTCTGTGTCTCATTGAAAAAGGAAAACATCGTGAGGTTTGTAAGAAAAAACCAATGAGAGGTAAAAGGCAGTGAGTTAAACTATGAGAAAAAGCCATAAGATGTCTAAGATGTTCTTTGTACATCTTTTTGTTTTGTATCATGATCCTGTGGGGATTCCCTTACAAGTTGGGTTAGTACTTGGCTGTTGAAAGCTAGGTTGAGTCCTAGTCAAATTTAGATTGGGTTAGAATCTGAATTTGTCCCAAATAAGATTGGGTAGATCCTATGGAAGTATTGGTGTTTGTAATCTTGTGAAAAAGATAGTAAAATTCCATCACAATTATAATGGAGACTGGATGTAGGTTACATTGCACTTAGTAGCTGAACCAGGATATATCTGTGTGTCACTCCTTCCTCTCTACTCTAATTCTGTTTTAGGAGACAAAAATGGGAGTCTCGTTTCTCAACAGGAGACAAAAGTAAAAGTATCTCTTAAAGTTCTATTAATGATACAAAAGTGTTTTTCAGCAGCAAAAGAGGCCAAGATTCAACCCCCTCTTCTCTTAACCACTGATAACCATAAAAAAATATTCAAAACATTACTGAAAAGAACATCCAAGCGTGATGAAACACCTATATCAAAACATCAAAAGTAAAAAAGATTATTAAATTAATTTATGTTAAATTAAAACTCCAAAAATTAAAAAGACATAAACCTAACACATTTTTAAACTACTCAAGCCATTCAAATGAACATACAAAATCTAATACCATAAGAAATTTCAAACTATACTAAAAAATCATCCAAAATATTTATCATAATACATCAAAATATACAAATTTAGACAGTTATCGTGAAAACATTAGGAAAAAAATATGAAGGACCTCTTTGTTTTGAATATGTCGAAGCAGATCAGAGATGGTGTCAATGGCAATGAGCCAGAAAGGTAAAAGAGAGAACGAGAGAAAAGAAAACATGGTAGCAATGGCAAGAGCAAGCAAAATAAGAGAAGGAGACAGCAAGAACGACGATTTCAGATCTGGACAGTGATGACAACAACAATAACTTGAACTCTTCGATGAGCACAATGATGTAGTAGATCTTGCAATTGTGGTTGTTGTAGCAGAAAACAAACAAAAAGGGTGAAAGAAAGAGACATAGCAAATGGGAGGTGATGATAATGATGAGAGAAAATAAAACCAAAGAGCTGAAAGTGATGATTTCATATCTAGCTGGATAAAGCATCAATAATGTTAGGTATAAATAAATGTAAGAAGAATGATGAGGATTTGGATGGCAATAAATATAGGTTCAAATCTAGATGTCAACAACAATTGCATAGGGATATTGATGCACTCTAGAGGGTTTCAACGACAGTGCTTGCGTTGATGGAGAAGGAGACGACTCTAGATAGAGGCTCAAAACCATGAAGAGGAAGATAGAAATTTTGTGTGTAGAGGTGTAAGTGGGTATGGATAACTCGGTTACGCAATAAATTCTAGGTTCGATTGCCCGATTATTTCTAGGGTACTCGATTATTCGAACCGATCTAATTTGGATTTGAGCGGTTCGAATCTAGTCACTACACTAATCCGATGTAACTTGAATCGACCCAATTTAATTGGTTTGGGTCTCAAATTCAGCAAAAGATAACTCAGTTCGACTCGATTATACCCTTATTTGTGGGAGATAGAGGAGGCTAAAAGAAAAAATCTAGGAGGAAAAAGAGAGAAGAGTGAGTGACTAAGAATTAAGGTACAACAAGGTAACAAATAGGTTGAGGAAGAAAAGAATGATATACGCTAATAATATATGACTTATTTTTGAAAATATTAGACGTTGTATGTTAGCTCTATAGTCTCTCTCACATATTTTTTTAAGAATAAAGTATAATTTTTGTTGTTAAAATTTTTGAAAAAATTTAAAAATATTTTTAATATTTAATTTACTTTAATTTTATCCCTAACATTTTAAATATGTTTTAATTATATCCTTAAGAGTTAATACTATTAACAGAAATGCTAACGTGACAATTGTGTACTGATGCATTAATGATATATCAGTATAGAATTGTCATGTCATATATTGTTCAATCCAAAAATATAATAAAACATATTAAAATGTCAGAAATAAAATTAAAAACAAACATTATGGATAAAATTAAAATAAAATATAAATGTTAAAAATAAAATAGAATGTATTATTCAATATTTTTTTAAATATAAACTATATTGATAATATCTTTTAAATACGTCATTTTTATTGAGACTTACTTTCATAATACAATAATATTTTTTATTACAAATAAAAATTGTGGTAATTACTTCATATTCTTCTTAGAAAATATAAAAATATTTTAAAATTGTATTATTTTTATTATATAAAAATAACTCGAATGCCTTAAAAAATTTCTTTAGTAATACCTTTAATAATTCACTAACATGTGATTATGGCAGGCAATTAAGTATTATATATTTTTATTAGTAAACTATATAAAAATATTCGTTAAAGATATCAAGTGATTTTTATATAATAAAAATGATATGTTTCTAAAGTGTTTTTATTTAATGTTTATGAAGAATATGTTGTACTTACAAAAAAATTATTTTTAACAGAAGATAGATGATGTTGGATTAAGCGAATCTCAATAAAAGTGATGTATTTTAAGAGTATTATCAATATGAATTTTATTTAAAAAAGATTATATTAAATAATATATTTTTTATTTTTTTTAAAGATTCTTTATATTTAATTTTAATTTTATCTTAAACATTTTAATATATTTCAATTATATCTCTGAGTTAGATAATAAATAATATGTCAATTATACGCTGATATATAAGTGACACATCACTATATAACTTTTATGTTATCATATGTATTAACAGTATTAACCTTTAAAAATATAATTAAAATAAATTAAATATAAAAAATATTTTAAAAAATTTTAAATAAAAAATAAATTTTATCCTTCGCTCAATATTAAATCCCAATTACGACTTATCAATGAAAGTTTGTTTTTGTTAGGATAAGGCTGGTAATGTAGATGTTTATTTAATGGGCGGTTCATTCTTTTTAGGATGAGAATTCAATTTCTCAAAATAAAATAAAATTAATAAAATCAAATAACAATGTTTTTGTATGCCTATAAATAAATAAGCATGATCTGATACAAAAAGAAGACATACAATAATAAAATATTTTATTCTCTCTTTTATTATAATACTAGTATATATTCCAGTATTTTGCACGGGATAATACATAAAATTATATAAAAAAAAATTATTAAAATTTAAATAAAAAATATGTATAATAATTATTATTATTATTATAAATATTTTTCAACTTAAAAATATTAAAAATAATTAATATTTGTTTTAATCAATTTAGATTGGGTGAATGGTCATCTCATTTGTCCATTTAAACAAGTATTTAGAGTTCGAATATTGTCTTGTATGTATAACGATCCATTAGTTAGCGACAGACCCTTAATAAATATAGCATCACTATGTGGTGGATTAGTTATCGACTTGTGGAGTTAGGAAATCCGTAGGAAAAAATTGTATTTGTCTTTAAAATAGATTAATTTTCCATTAATAGCAATACTTATGGACTTTTGTTTTGTTGAAATTTACTTGGGACAATTTTATTTGTTGGTATCATATTCATTCTTGAAGTCAAAACAATATGATCAGCATTGTTACTTGTTAAAACTTCACATTTTATGAAATGATTTCTAAATTTTCAAATTTATAAACATATGTCATTACAAAGTTATTAGATCGATCGATTAATATTTCTTAGTAATATAGTGTACTAAAATACCATCGTTGAGTATTAGTTAGTGTGAAGAGAAACCAATAACAACTTTTATTATTCAATATATAAGTATTTGTACTATTATACTTATTGTCCTAAATAATGACTTAAATTACTTATTTTATATGTTAAATAATATTTTATATGTTAAATTTATTAAATATTAAGATGAAAAAATTGTTCAATAAATTATATAAATAGTCATTACAAAAAAAATTATATCATATATAATAATCCTTGATATATATAGTATCATGTATATATTAAGATTATCTATTTTAATTATGTGAGTAATTATTGTTATTTTCACTTTTTCGTTACATTAGAAAATAATATTTAAAACTAAAAAAGAGATAATTATTTTTTTAATTTGAATTAAAAAATATCTTATAAATATATCCAACTTTTATATATACTAAGTGTTATAATATTAAATAGTATAGTATTTGCTATAACAATGATTTAAAATATTAATCCAAGATATATTTGAGTCTAGTAAGACCTCAATGCAAGCAAGATCAACTAAAATCCATTGTTAGGGTCACAATCCGACTTAGGTTCATTACCTTAAATGCCCAACGCAAATGAAGTCCACGCATCCCCTCTTAAATCGGCTCAGATTGGATCCCGTTGCTAGTTAGATATGATAATGAGTACTCAGGACAGTGTGAGAAGCCCCCTTCCCATCCCTCACTCCTATTTTAAAAAAAAATACCCCGTTTTTTCTCTGTCATTGCAAGTTCCTGTTTAATTACCCCTTAGAGAACGCAGATCTCCTCGGGTATCTAGAATATTCTTTAAAAACTTTTGAAAAAAATTAACACAAAAAATATAATATAATAATTATAAAATAATCGATTCAATATAATTCAACACAATTTATAACATATTCGTTATAAAAAATAACATTTTAAAAGGAGAAAACATAAAAACATATTCCAACATAATAACATAACATATTTTTTGCGACGATACTGAGCGACGTAGTGACGGACTTGAGAGGCAGAGAAAGTGAGTTAGAGAGAGAGAGAGAGAGGATCGAGGCTGAGAATGAGTCTGGAAGAAAAAGGAAGAATTTGAATTGGAGGTAAAAATTAGGGTTGAATTTATGTATATATAAATTAGGATAAATTAATAATTTTATATTCACGTATATTTAATAGGTTCTATGGGGGCAGGTACTTATGTCCATCTTCCATTAGGGTGACAAACAAAAAAGTCCGCCCTGTCTTGCCAAAAGTCCGCCATCTGGTGAGTTGGTCTGTCCCGCCTCGCCTAGTAAGGCGGTCCTGAATTTCTCTCCCGCCCTGCCTAATGGTACGCTGGCGGGTTGGCAGGTTCTCCTTTTTTTTATAAACCATTAAATATTAAACAACATGTATAATTTCACAATAATTTCAATAAATTTATAATTTTTAAATTCACACACATTAAAGTCTTTATAATTATAAATATGTAATAAACATAATTATAAACTAAATTTATTAAAACAATATAATAAAACCAACATTGTCCAAAGTAAAATAAATATTGTCCAAAATATATAATTAAACATCTTCAAGTTTATAATCAATAAAACATAAAATATAATCCAAAATATAATTTAGAATATCTTCAATTATCATCTTCATCCTCTTGTAGATCAATAACATCATAAAAATTTGTAAAAAAAATGGTCCTGACAAAATAAAAGTTTGGCCCAGCGGGGAAGCTGCCCCGCCCCGCCGAAACCCGCCAAATCCCATGGATTAGGTGGTGTAGGGTAGGCAGACTTTTTAAGTTTGGCAGTCTTAAATTTCCAGCCTAACCCGTCTTTTGGGGGTTATGCGGGTCAACCCGACGGGTTTTGGCCTATTTACCACCTCTAGTCTCCATCTATTTTCGCGTGGCAAGTCGTGAGGATTTCACGAGTCCTCATCTAGTCCCAAAACATGAATAATCCCTGCAAATATCCGTTTTAGCTGTTTTTGTGATCATCCCTATTGCAAGCATTCATTGGTTCGTGACGTGAAGTTATTCTAGCCACTCAATAAATTCTCAGGTAATCAAAGTTAAGGTTATATCATTCTTATAAAGTCACATATATCCATGTTATAACAATATTAATAGAAGATAAATGGATAAACACTAAGCTATTTTTTGGATATAAGATGGAAAATAAGCGAAAAGACAATGGAAAGAAAGAAAATGAGAGGAAAGAAAATGGAAAGAAAAGTGTATTTTTGTATGTGTTGTTTAGATGAAGAAAAAATGAATGGAAAGAAAATAGAGAAAAAATTTTCTTTTGCTTAGATGGAAGGAAAAATAAGAAGAGAAAAAATTATAATAGAGTAAAATTATATTAATATTTTTGTATATTATATATAAATTATAATTCAAATGGTAACTTTATATTTTTACCCATGTTTGCACTTCTGCATCAGTTTTCTTCGCAACTTTAAAGAGGAAAAATTTACATACACTTTTATGTTTTCTATTCAATTTTTTTATTGATCCAAACAATGAAAAATTATTTTTTTCATCCATTTTCTTTTTCGGCATTTATTTTCCTAAAAATTCTTCTAATCCAAACAATGCATAAATAAGTCACATTTTTTACATATATAACAATAACTAATATCACATATTAGATTAATTTACATTGATAAACCAAAGCCACCCCAAAATTATTTGAATCTCCCAAACTCAAAAACATTACCTGGTTGTCTCCGTTTACATTTCTATATAAATCGAATTTAATGAATTTAAATTAGGGTAATAAGTAGTAAATCGAATCTATAGGATTCGAATTACTTGACATTGTGATTCGAAAGTAAATTGAATTCAAAGAATTCGAATTATGTCATCTCCTACTAAATCGAATCTATAAATTTCGATTTATATGGTCTATGCTAAATTGAAGTAATAAGGTTCAATTTATACTCACTTAGTAGCAATCCAGCTCATTGTAAATCGAATCTCCTTCATTCGATTTAGTAGTGATATGATTGTTACAATCTGAAGATATAACTCGACACTGTACGTTACTACGAAAACACATAATTCGAACTCTATAAATTTGATTTACATAGATATGTAAATTGAGACATGCACGTAGCCTTTTTATTTTAGGGAATATACGTAAAATTAATTTGTAAATAGTTTATATAGGTAATTTACCTCACATATTATAACTTGTGAAATAATAATATTTTGAGAAGTGATATATAGACAACTTAAATGTTGATAAGTCTGAAAAATTTTAGAAAAAAAAATATCAAAAAATTACATGTTGACCCATAAATTTTCTTTTTAAAAAAAATTTATCCATAGTCTATGATTAATAACTTTAAAATTATATATATGTTATTTATTTTATATATTTTTTTATTTAATAAAGACATATAATTTTGTTATCGGCGATGTTAGTGGTTATAAAGAGATTTTTACCTTTAAATAAATTATAGAGAAATTAAAAATAAAATTAGTTGTTATTTTTTTGACAATTTATTTATTTATTAGTTTAAATTAAAATTAAATTATATATTCAATTTATATTTATTTTTTTATCCTAATGATTGTATATAATAGATAATATATTTAAGCATGTTTTGAAAGAAACTATTGAATTTTATATAATTAAAAGTTAACTATGAAATTGAAATTAAGATGAAGTGAAATACAATAAACATATGAGGAGTGAAAGTAAAATAAATAATTAAAAATAAGATAATAAAATAATTAAAAAAGTAAAAAAAGACAGAAAAATAATACATGTAGTTGATAAAAATACACAGTAAAATAATTAGTATAATCAATGAATATATGAGAGACAAAAATTAAGATATATTTTTGTTAAAAAATTCAAGAAAAATATTGTGAAGAAAACCTATTAATTAATCAAGTTTTATAAAAATATTATAAAAAATTTAAAATATTAGTAAATAAAATAGTAACTCTTTTAAGAACTATTAATCAAAATACATAAAAGTATATTCTGATTCATAGATATAGAAAATAATAAGATAATGATTTAAATTAAATTTATTTATTTTATTTATTATTTATTATTTATTAAATAATTTAAAGTTCATTTAATTTTAGTGAAATCAAATAATATAATTGATTAGTTATAATTAATGTTGTTCACCCTAATGATATAATTAAAACATATTGAAACTCTAAAGATAAAATTAAAATTAAATATTAAGGATAAAATTAAAATAAAGTTGCATTTGCTATCTTGTAATTTTTTTTAATAAAAATCTCATTTATACATTTTTAAAATGTATCACTTTAATACAATGATATTTTTATTAAAAATAAAAATTATGATAAATATCTCATATATTTGTTAATAAATTATATATACATATTTTTTTAAGCATATCACTTTTATTATATGAAAATAACTTAAATATCTTTAAATGTGATTATGATAATTTATTAAGTATTATATTTTTTTTACTAATTCATATTTAATAATTTACCTCTAACTTTTAATTATAATAAAAATGTAAGATATGATGCAAAAAAAAAAAAAAAGCTAAAAAGCGACATAAATTTTTACTAACAAAAAAATATGTCTTTTTATTTTTTAGACACGTATCTATTTTTTTAAGTTATACATTTTAATTTATATAAATTAATAATAATTAAATATAAAAAAATACTAATTAATAAAGAAATAAAATTTAAGATAAACATGTCCTGAATAAATTGAAATAAAATAAAGACTTTTAATTATGATCATTAATTATAATTACATATATTTATTTCAAGATTTATACTTCAAAAGCTCAGTATATTAATATTTTGTATTTTTATGTCTCAATTTTAGACTATCACAAATATTAGTTACTCTCCAATAATGACAATACTTTTAAAAAAATAAACATAATTAAATGATCTTAAAATTATATAATAATTTTTAAAATAACAAAAAAATATACAATTACCTAAATATAATATTTGTATAGTAACTGAAATTTAATTGCCAATATAAAAGTAACATATAATATCATTTCGTAATCAAATAAGTGTTTAATTAAAGAATTGAATATTTATATAATAATATGATAAAATAAATTAAAGTTTAAGTTTAACAATAGCAAGCACTCAAGTTTAAATTTTCATAAATTAATTTATTTTTGATAAAGTGAATTGCGCAATAAAAAAATTCATAAAAAATTCATATATTAAACTAGAAAATAATTTATTTATAAATATAAAATTAAAAAAATTATTCTTAAAAGTTGAATATGCAGGTAAAAAAATAAATTATAACTTGTAAAAATTATCTTTAGAATTTATTATAATAAATAATAAAACTGTAAAAGTTATGTATCTAAATGATTAATTTTAATGATTATTTATCTAGAATTTATTTAATCAACCTAATTAATTAGTTTGTAACTGATTTGATTTAATAATTTAAAAAAAAATTTGAATAACCCTTTTTAGAAATATACCAATCTAAATAATATAGATTGAAGATAAGAAAAATATAACTAAACTATATAATACAACATTCTATTCCTAAAAATTTGTTTTATAGCAGATTTAATGCCAAAATATTTATCATCATCTGTGGTATAATCTAATTTCACAATTATTTAAACATTGTTTTTATTAAAAAATCTTATTATTTATTTTGAAAAAAAATATTTACTCACTATTATAATTTAAATAGAATATAAAATAGATATTAAACCAATTTCTTTTAATAATTATTCAGTCACAAATATTCATCAAGAACATGAGATTTAAGAGCATATAAAGTAAATATAATACCAAAAACTTTTACACTACCACGATAAGGTGATTATCATAAATCTTTTTAGCATAAATTAAACAGAACAACATATAATAATAAAGAAACAATCAAATCTAAAAAAATTATAGAACACCTATTATACACTACGATTGTTAGTATTGAGAAAGCTTTAACCATTTATTCCTTTATTAGCTGTCTTTTTATCTACTCTGCACTTTATTTATGAATATGTTAAGAATTAAACTTATGCTTCAACCTTTTAAAATTCTATATATTCTTGCCAAACACAATATTATTATGTCTTTTTTTTTTTATAGAAACCATTGAATGGAATAATCATTGGTCAAAAGATGAGGTTCTCTTATCATATGTATGACTTTTTATGATAATAAATTAAAAATAAAAAGTATAAAATAATATTGTGTATATTTAAGTTAATTTTAATCTTTTTTAATAACCAGATTTGTCATAACGTGATTGATAAATAATCAGTTAATACAGATTGGATATGTTTTGAGTATGCTATACATTTTATGATTTTGTACGAAACAATATTAGTTTTAATTTATATATTTATTATTGAGTATTAAAAATAAAAAGTATATATTTGTATTGTTAGCATTTTTTAAATTTTTATCAACTCGGACCGTGATTAGGTCTAAGTCATCTACTTCGTTGAAAATAAATGTAATCCAATCAATTTTCATCTGATAGTGCTATACATTTGCAAAATCATAGGAGAATTAACTTTAGCAAGATAACAATATGGTATTTAATTATTACATGAGTATTTTTATATATAAAATTATCAATCAATTATGTATGACTTCTGATAAAAATAATACAACATGGATATTATTTGTTAGGTAAAAGATAACATATTGACAAAGAAAATTAATTACAATGGGTATATTTATTTTAAAAAATATTTTCTATGTAATACTATAAAAAATATCTTGATCACCCTGAATTATTAGAGGTTCAACTTCCATCGACAGCAGTAGAATGCCTAAATTGAGACATTTTCAGACTATAATATTTATCAAACAAATAATTAATGAAACACTCATCCATGCCTTCTCATTTTGAGTACATTTATACATAAAAAAGTTGAAAAAGCAAAAACAATAAAAATAATTTTTATAATTTTGTATGGCTATCTATATATAGAAGATCAGAAGACCATGATTATCTATCAACATTAATTTTATTTATTGCATTCAATTTGAATAATTAAAAAATTATCTTATTTTAGTTTAGTCCTTAATTCACATGATTTAAATTTAGCTCAATAAATATGATTTGATTTGATTTAATTATTAGGAAAAATATCTCGAGAACCTATTTTATTCATAGATTTATTATTTTAATAATTAATTAATTAATCTAATATAATAAATTAATACAGATAATTAGTATAATTAATTTGATTTAATAAATTAAAAAATACTAATAGAACATTAAAAGAAATAAATTAAAAAATACTACCAAATCAAATTGATATAAATTATAATAAATTATGTGATATTTAAATATCTAATTAAATTAATTAGTTGATATAGTTAATTTATTATAATAAATTGTATTTACTGAATTAAAAGAAACAAATTGCTAAACACCTCATAAGCATGTCACGTCAATTCATCATTAAGTGCAGAGACCTGATTTTTATATAATAGAATAGATAATAAATAGAATATATGAGAATATGATATGTGACATTTTAATTATGAAATTGGTATTATATAATAGATTTTTTCTGAATTCTTATTGCTTGTTCATTGCTAATTTTTTCGTAATTACTTAATAATTTTTGCCTATAAAACGATCAACTACCTAATATTATGATTTAATTAATAAAAATGATGACATTAATATTTTTTTATAAGTCTTGTTATTATTTATAATTAGAAAATAGCCATAAATAAATTTATTTCCTTAATGAATATTAATTTTGTTGTCAAGTTCTATATTACCTTTAAAATTTTAGCGTAATTGAGTCTAATTTCTATATTTTGAAATAAATTTATCCGAAAAAAATTAATATGTAAATCATATTATTATTACAAAATTAATTTTTAAATATAATTAGTGGTACTTATTTGAACAATTAAATTTAGCTTCTAATGATATTAAAGTCAACCTATTTTATTATCTTGTGCCTTCAAAGAATTTACACAAAATATAACAATTCAAAAAAAAATCATTACAATGGGTATATTCATTTTAATAAATATTATTCTATCTAATACTTTAAAAAAGTACATTGGCCACTTTGAATTGCTACAGGTCAACTTCTATTCACAGTAGTAGAATGCTTAAATTGAGATATATTCATCAAATAAACAATCAATAAAACCCCATCCGTACTTTTTCATTTTGGATACATTTATATATAAAATAAATTATACATAAAAAAAAGAAGAAAAAAAGAAGAGTTGAAATAGCAAGAGCGATAAAATTACGATTATTATAATTTTGTGTGGCCATCTATATATAGCAGACCAGATAACTATGATTATCTAATAAAATTAATTTGTATTTATTGCACTCAACTTGAATAAGTAAGAAATTATCTTATTTTAATTTAGTCCTTAATTCACATGATTTGAATTTAGCTCAATATATATGATTTGATTTAATTTAATTATTAGTTAAAAATATTTCAATTGCCTATTTTATTCATAAATTTATTATTTTAATGACTAATAAATTAATCAAATTAATTAATTAGTACACACAATAAATTTGGTTTAATAAATTAAAAGAAATAAATTAAAAAATACTAACAGAATATTAAAATAAATAAATTAGGAAATACTACCAAATCAAATTGATATAAATTATAATAAATTATATAATATTTAAATATCTAATCAAATCAATTAGTTGATATGGTTAGTTTACCGTAATAACTTGTATTTAATGCGTTAAAAGAAATAAATCGGGAAACACTCTCAGAAGCATGCCACATCAGCTCCATCATTAAGTGCAGAAATCTGATTTTTATATAATAAAATAGATTCTTCTATGTTAATAAACTCTCTCTCTCTTTTATCTCTATGTGGTTTTTAAGCTATAATATTCATAATATTAGTAAATAGATAAATTACTTATATTATAATGAGATTAAAGCATATTTATATTTCTCTATTTTATCTTTCTTATTTATTTATTTCACAACACATTATCAGCACGAGACTCTGATCAAATTTTTAAGAAGACTCAGGTAATAAATTTTCATTATGTCAAAACTTTCTCATCTTGAATTCAATGCTCTTAATATATCTGGAAACAATTATTTATCATGGATATTAGATGCTGAAATCCATCTTGATTCAATGGATCTTGGAGATACCATTAAGATTGAAAATAATGCATCCCAGAAGGATAAAGCCAAAGCCATGATTTTTCTTCGTCGTCATCTTGACGAAGGATTGAAAAATGAATATCTTACATTAAAAGATCCTGTAGATCTTTGGAAAGACCTTGAAGAAAGGTATAATCATCAAAAGACGGTGATACTTCCTCAAACCCGATATGAATGGACGCACTTGCGTCTACACGATTTTTAATCCATAAATGAATATAATTCGGCAATTTTTGAATCACCTCACAAATGAAATTATGTAGGAAAACGATATCTGATAATGATATGTTAGAGAAAACTTTCTCGACCTTTCATGCCTCGAATATGCTCCTGCAGCAGCAGTATCGAGAAAAAGGATTTAAAAAATATTCTGAGTTAATTTCTTGCCTTCTTGTTGCTGAACGCAACAATGAATTACTTTTAAGGAATCATGAAGCGCGCCCAGCTGGCGCCGCCCCATTTTCTGAAGTAAATGCGGTAAATTACTCCAAAAGAGATAAATGGCAAGGTCTTAATAACAAGAAAAATTATGGAAGGAAAAGAAATTATGTTCAAAAGAGAGGATCTCACCAAAAGTGGGATAAAGAAAGAAATATTGGGCAAAATAAATCAACAGAGGATAAGTGTTTCCGTTGTGGTGGAAAGGGCCATTGGTCGCGTACCTATCATACACCGAGGCACCTAATCGATCTTTATCAAACATCTTTGAAAAAGGATGACAAAGAAAAGGAAACAAATTTTGTTTCAAATGATGCTGAAAATTCCACCACTCATTATGATGTTTCTGATTTCTCTGAGGATCCTGAAGAAAATATTGGTCATTTGATCAATGATGGAATAGTTTAATATGTGGGATTGTTAAGTATCCATGTAAATAAATAATGTAAAGAACTTATTGTTAAATTTTATTTTCTATGTATCTAAGTTTCAAATATGATGTATATAAATAATGAAATATTAATGTTTATGAATTTTGAAATCATTAAATGTGTCAAATTTTAAAATAAAATTTTAATATATGACATTATTTTTATGTACAGTGTTTCTTAGAAAAATAATTCCAATCAAGAATTCAATTTGGCTGTGCTTGTATTACTACTCATTTTATTATTATTATTTATCTTTGAAGGAAATGGCAATGATATATAATAAAGATGTATGTCTTGCAGATAGTGCAAGTTCGCACACCATTCTCAAAAGTGATATATATTTTACCCATCTTGTGCCAAAAGAATAATATTTTAATACTATTATTGGCTCAGATAATGTGATAGAAGGCTCCAGAAGAGCTATAATTTTGTTTCCTGGAGGAACAAAATTCATAATAAATAATGCACTATTGTCTACCAAGTCTCTAAGAAACCTGTTGAGTTTTAAAGATATTCGTCAAAATGGATATCATATTGAAACTATGAATGAGGGAAGTCATGAGTACTTATGTATCACAACTCATGATTCAAATAAAAAAGGTTATATTAGAAAAGTTACCCTCACTTTCATCTGGTTTATATTATACCAAGATTAGTGCAATTAAATCACATGCCACTGTAAACCAGAAGTTTACTAGCCCAAATGAATTCATAACTTGGCACGACTGATTGGGTCATCCGGGAACAACCATGATGCGGAGAATTATTGAAAACTCCCATGGACATTCACTAAAGAACCAAAAGATTCTTAAATCTAGTGAATTTTGTTGTGCTGCATGTTCTCAGAAAAAGTTAATTTTAAGGTCATCACCAGTAAAAATTGGATTTGAGTTTCCTGAATTCCTAGAAAGGATTCAAGGTGATATATGTAGACCTATTCATCCACCATGTGGATCTTTTAGATATTTTATGGTCCTGATAGACGCATCTTCGAGATGGTCACATGTGTGCTTATTGTCTTCTCGCAACCTGGCGTTTGTGAGATTACTGGCTCAAATTATTCGATTAAAAGCACAATTTCCATAAAATCCAATCAAAACAATCCGTCTTGATAATGCTGGTGAATTTACTTCTCAAGCTTTTGATGCTTACTGTATGGCTGATGGAATAAGTGTTGAACATCCAGTAGCTCATGTTCACACACAAAATGGGTTAGCAGAATCACTTATTAAGCGCCTCCAATTAATTACTAGACCCTTACTTATGAGAACAAATCTAACAACCTCGATTTTGGGCATGCTATTTTACATGTCGCAGCACTTATTCATTTGAGGCCAACGAGTTACCATCAATTCTCTCCTATGCAATTAGCTTTTGGCCAGTAGCCAAATGTTTCCCGTTTAAGAATATTCGGGTGTGCGATATATGTTCCCATTGCACCACCTAATCGCACCAAAACGGGACCCCAAAGAAAGTTGGAGATATATATTGGATATGATTCTCCCTCTATAGTAAGGTATCTTGAGATACAAACTGGGGATGTATTTAAAGTCTGATTTGCGTATTGTCATTTTGATGAATCAAAATTTCCAACATTAGGGGGAGAGAATAAGCTTCCTGAAAAGGAACTTAATTGGAATGCATTATCGTTGATGCATTTAGATCGTCGATCAGGGCAATGTGAACTAGAAGTTCAAAAGATTATACATTTGCAAAGAATAGCAAATGAATTTTCTGATGCATTTTCCGATACAAAGAGGATAACCGAATCTTATATACCAGCGAAAAATGTCCCAATTCGAATTGATGTCTCAGCTGGACAAATTGCCACCGAAGCAAATACACGCCAGAAGCATGGCAGGCCTGTCGGTTCCAAAGACAAAAATTCTCGAAAGCGTAAAGAGGTAAATATTATTCCTGTTGAAAAAGACATAGTAAAGACACCTGCAGTTGTCCAAAATTCTGATATAGTTTTAACACTAGAAGACGTTCAGGTACCTGAAAATTTTGAAAATGATGAGATCTCGATAAATTATATCTTTACAAGAGAGAAATGGGACCAAAATAAGACAATTGTCAATGAAATATTTGCATATAATGTGGCATTAAATATCATGCATGAAAGTAAGGATCTTGAGCCAAGATCAGTCAAAGAATATTGACAAAGGAATGATTGGCCAAAATGGGAAGAAGCCATGAAGGCTGAATTAGACTCACTTGCAAAACATGAAGTTTTTGGACCTGTAGTCCGTGTAACACCCTACCATACAGAGTCTTATGCTTAAGTCATAATTCAGAGATGGCAAGGTATTACGACCTCTAAAACAAAAATTTAGTACGTATAGTAGTATGAATAATTGATTATAGCTAGGAGCCTTTGTAGAAAAAGGGGTAAACAAAAACCGTAACTCGAACGCGCAACACTCCGATCGATAACGTAACGAGCAAAGGATAAGCTAACGCAAGATCATATATATAAGGAGTGTCAAAAACGGGAATATCAAGACTCAAAATCCGGCTGCGAAGATAACCGGTCCGAGCATAATAATATATACATATAATAAAATAAGGAAACCCCAAAGGAAACCCAAAGGGACACAAGAACAAAGGAGTCATCACAGTTTGTATTATTTAATGGAGATAAAAGTATCTAAACAAGATATATAAACCAAACAGAGTCCCAAGAACAAAGGATCTTCGCTAATCCAGAAGTCTCCAGCATGCCTCAACGAGAAGCCTCGCGTCCTGCATCTGAAAACCACAAAATCCGCATGGGTGAGAACCAGAGGTCCCCAGCACGGTAACAGCTTCCACATATATAATACATAATAATAGAGGAAAGCCGAAGGCAAATCCTAGAACTTCCTCCAGATAATATCAAAGCTTATAAACAAGCTAAACCGTAAGTGGCAACTGACTAAAGATTCTTCAGTCTAACTAATACTTCCCTTTCCAATTCCTTCAGACCTCCCAACCACCAGCAGGAGTATAATATAGCAAACACAGTTATATCAGACAAGAGATTTACAAATAGAAACAGATAAGGCATTTAGGCAATTAGCAAGTAATATGCAGTCAAATAGGCAATCTCAAACAATTCATGTAGTATGCTTATGATGCATGCCTGTCCCTAGTGGCTGATGATATCATCTGTCGGTTATAGAGCCAACCCGACAAGTCCTGGTAGCTAGCCATTGGACTGTCCCTCTGTCGTGCATCCCCAACTCGAGTTATACTCATCATAAACTTGATCATAATCATGATCCATATCCATCACCCTCACTGGTGAATATTTATCCATCACCATCACTGGTGAATATTTATGGGGGCGAGCTCATCCGGGCCTTTCACAGTGCCCGACCACACTTACGACATTGGGTTAACAGAGCTTCGAGTCTCAACCTGGAGCACATGGTGGCTAGCCATTGCTACTACCCAGGGAAACCCTCATCTCCAATGGTGGAAGTGCAAACATTCACAATTCATTCAGCAGCATATATGCATTTATACTTAGCCATAATCATGGCTCCGCCGTAACACGGCAATAATCTAGCCATCCGACTCACGGTTAAATCCATAACCGGCTAATTCATTAACAATTACGGCCATTCGGCCCATGGCATAACAAGCACTTCCACCGCCATCCTCCACATCTCACATAATCATCTTTGATCCTCATGGATCATTCATTTTTCCCTTGCTTCACTCGCAAGTTACCACATTCACTAGCCCTTTTCCTTATGCTAGGCATATCATAATGATTTAAGACATAAGTGGTGAGATTGGAGGCTTAGAAGTATGAAGTTTGGCTTTTAAAACTCAAAAATCAAATTTGGGATGAAAACAGGGCCACGCGTACGCGCACTCCACGCGCACGCGTGGATGATGCTTTCTCGAAGAACGGCGCATACGCGCCAAGTGCGCCTACGCGCGAGGGGTCATTCTGCTAAAAATTTTCTAAGTTAAAAGCTGCAGAATTCACAGATTCAACCCCCAATCTTCCGACGGTCATAACTCTCTCATTTTAAATCATTTTTCACCCGTTCTTCGAACGGCATGGACATCCCGGATCCAATTTTATTTCTAAACAGATTTGGCGTAAATCAAAGATCCGTAGTCCAAGTTATATCCCGTCAAAGTATGCCCAAAAACCATATTTTCATTCAAAACCACAAAGTGCCATTTTCAAAATAAGCCACTTTCAACTCTTTTCAAAATCAATCAAAACATGCCAATTTCAACCCTTTTCTTTGAAATCATTCAAAATGTACCAAAATCAACAACAAGCCATCCTCAACTCACACATTGACATTTTACCAAAATTTCCAAAACCACATCCAACCATTTTAACACTTCTCAATCAAATGGCTAAAGGACACACACAATATCATGTCATACATCCTTCCTCATCCCAATTTCCTATAATTCCATTTCCAATCAACCATCATTATACATAATCATCATCATCATACTCACCATTAACATGGTACCACCCATCAATTCAACCTCAATCATTCATCAAGCATATATCACAACATGCATTTTCCCATATATCACACAATCAAGGCATCAATATTCATAATCACATATATGATCACATCATATATCTCAATCATTCAACAACATCATCAATTCAATGCCTATCTTAGGGCCTCTAGCCTAGGTATTTCCTACCACATTACATATTAGATACGGGAAACCGAAACCATACCTTAGCCGATTTCCCAAGCTCAACCGGGGCACTTCCAAACCACTTGTCCACAAGCTCTCAAGGTATCAACACCTCCAAGAACAGATTTTTATCACACAAAACCCTCTTTCAAGCTTTCCAAAATCACCAATCAAGCTCCAATATTCACATATACACAACCTAAGCCACAATCATCATATCCATACACAACATCTCAATACCCAAACATCATAGAACAACAATTTACACTAGGGTTGAGAATCTTACCATACCCAAGGTTCAAGGAGACAAGATTAACCTTCTCCTTCAAGAGAGTTGGGTCCTATAACATCAAAGAACCCAAAATCTCAACATTTTTGCTCATGAAACTCGAAATCAAGGGCTGGAATTTCGAACAATAAAACGTGGCTTACCTCAAGATTAATTGTATGGGTTTTGTAGAGCTCTCCGCGGTGAACGCGTGGCCGCAAACGGAGCGGCAATCGGAGCTCTAGATCAAAAGTTATGGTGGTTTGAAGATCAAGTGAGAGAAGGAAGTTGAGAGAGTGTTCTTCCCTCCATGGCCTCCATTTCAGCGTGTTTAGTGTCTCAAATGAGGAGAGAGAGTGCTGAAAACTAGGGTTTTGGTTTAGTTTAGTTGGGCCAAGGGCCCACTTTGGGTCCGGTTGGCCCGGTTTGGCCCGTTCGGTCCAATCTTGGTCCGATTTCTATAAAATTGGTACCGAAATTCTCGTCTCAATTTCCTCTATCATATTAAGCCATAAAAATAACATTTTTGGCTTTCTAGAATAAATTCTCATTTATGGGTTAATTAGCCGTTAATTAACTGGGTCTTACATTCTACCCACCTAATTGGGAATTTTGCCCACAAAATTCAAATGCAATTACCTGAGAATAAGTGCGGATAATCCGTTTGCATCTCCGACTCAAGTTCCCAAGTGTGTTCCTCAACACCGCCTCGACTCCAAGCCACTTTGACTAATGAAACCTCTTTTCCACGCAATCGTTTAATACTAGTATCATCAATTCTGACTGGAGCCACTGGAAGCGTCAAATCTTCCCTTAACTGAACCGATTCGGGTTCTAACACATGGCTAGCATTAGGGGTGTACTTCCAAAGCTGCGACACGTGAAACACATCGTGCAGGTTCGAAAGATGAGGTGGTAGAGCCACCCGATACGCCACCGGCCCAATCCTCTCCAGGATCTGAAATGGACCAATGTATCGAGGATTCAACTTCTTTGCTTTAATCGCTCTACCTACTCCTGTGGTCGGAGTAACCTTCAGGAAAACATGATCTCCTTCCTCAAATTCCAAGGGCTTCCGCCTCTGATCGGCGTAACTCTTTTGGCGACTCTGCGCCGTAAGCATCCTGTCTCGAATTTTCTTAACTTGTTTAGTAGTCTCAGCTATCATTTCCGGCCCCAACAAGCCTTTCTCTCCAGTTTCATACCAACATAGCGGAGATTGACATTTCCTCCCATACAGTGCCTCATACGGAGCCATTCCGATGCTCGCATGGTAACTATTATTGTATGCAAACTCTACTAACGGCATATACCGATCCCAACTCGCCGGTTGGTCCAAAACACAAGCTCTCAACATATCCTCTAGTGTTTGGATCGTCCTCTCGGATTGACCATCTGTTTGAGGATGGTAAGCTGTACTCAAGCTTAATCGGGTTCCAAAAGCTTTCTGAAATGCACCCCAGAACCTCGAAGTGAAACGAGGATCTCTATCAGAGATTATAGTAGCAGGTACACCATGGAGTCTCACAATCTCCTTTATGTATAACCGAGCTAGCTCCTCAAGGGTGTAAGTCATCCGAATGGGCAAAAAGTGAGCTGACTTTGTCAGTCGGTCCACAATCACCCAGATAGCATCAAAACCAGTCCTAGGCCTTGGCAATCCCGACACAAAGTCCATTGCAATACTTTCCCACTTCCATTGCGGAATCTCTAAAGGTTGCAACATCCCAGAAGGTCTTTGATGTTCAATCTTTACCTTTTGGCAAGTTAAGCACTTTGAAACATATTCCGCCACATCATTCTTCATACCCGGCCACCAAAACATCTCCTTTAAATCATGGTACATCTTAGTACTCCCCGGGTGAATGGAGAATCCGCTTTTGTGTGCCTCCTTTAAGATATCTTGCCTCAAAGTACCAACATCCGGCACAATGATCCTACCCTTGAATCTCCATAACCCATCTTTTTCTTCCGACACTCTCCACTGTTTTCCTTGCTCGATAGCCGGTAACACCTTCCATAACGCTTCATCATTTTCATGAGCCTTTAGGAGTTCGGACTTAAAGTCACTTGAGATTTCTAATCGGCTCAAACACAAGGTTCCTGATACTTCTCGAGCACCAATTTTTAGACTCTCGAATCCCTTGAGCAACTTCTCCTCTTGAAGCATCATCCAAGATGCATATAACGACTTCCGACTTAACGCATCCGCCACTACATTTGCCTTTCCCGGATGGTAATTCAACTCAAAGTCGTAGTCATTCAATAATTCCATCCACCTCCTTTGCCTCATATTAAGCTCTTTCTGATCAAAGAGATATTTCAAGCTCTTGTGATCAGAGAAGACTTGGAACTTAACCCCATAGAGATAATGCCTCCACACCTCCAAGGCAAACACAACCACAGCGAGTTCCAAATCGTGCGTAGGGTAACTAACTTCATGAGGTCTTAACTGTCGTGAGGCATACGCCACCACATTATGATGCTGCATCAGCACGCATCCTAGACCCTTTAGTGAGGCATCACAGTACACCTCAAAAGGTTCGTTCGGCTCAGGTAACACTAACACAGGTGCAGTGGTCAACTTTTTCTTCAATGTCTGAAAGCTCTCCTCGCACTCAGGAGTCCAAACAAACGGAGTGTCTTTGCGAGTTAACTTTGTCAACGGCAAAGCTAATTGCGAAAAGCCTTTGATGAACCTTCGATAGTAGCCAGCTAAACCCAGAAAACTCCTTATCTCAGTTACTGTGGTTGGTTGCTTCCAATCCATCACAGCTTCTACCTTAGTTGGATCTACGACTATTCCCTTCTTACTCACCACGTGACCCAAAAACTTCACCTCATCCTTCCAAAACTCACACTTAGACAGTTTCGCATAGAGTTTCTTCTCCTTTAGAATCTGCAACACGGTCCTCAGGTGTTCCGCATGCTCTTCTTCAGTCTTGGAGTAAATCAGTATGTCGTCAATGAAGACAACAACGAATTTATCCAAAAACGGACGGAATACTCTATTCATGTAATCCATGAATACTGCAGGAGTGTTCGTCAACCCAAAGGACATTACAGTGTACTCGTAATGACCATAATGAGTCCTGAAAGCGGTCTTAGGGATATCCTCACCCCTCACCTTTATCTGGTGATAACCGGATCGCAAATCGATCTTAGAGAAAACCCCAGCTCCTTGTAACTGATCCATGAGATCATCAATCCTCGGCAATGGGTACTTATTCTTTATTGTAACCTTGTTCAGCTGCCTGTAATCCACACAGAGTCGCATACTTCCATCTTTCTTCTTTACCAGTAACACTGGAGCACCTCACGGGGAAACACTTGGTCGAATAAAGTTCTTACCCAACAATTCCTCTAACTGAGACTTTAGCTCGGCCATCTCTAATGGTGACATTCTATAAGGAGCACTTGAGATTGGTCCCGCCCCAGGCACCAACTCAATAGCAAACTCGACCTCTCGGTTAGGTGGAAATTCCTCAATATCATCGGGAAACACTTCTGGAAACTCACACACTACCAGAATCTGATCCAACCTTTGATCATCACCCGAAACACCCGCGGTTAACAACAGGATACCCTGACATTCGATTCCAGAACAGTTCACCATCATCGAATTCAAGTAATAATTATTCACCACAACCGACCCTTCTGTATCCTCCGGCATAAATTACACCGACTTTGTAGAACAATCAAGCAGGACATGGTTCTCAGATAACCAGTCCAATCCCAAGATAAGATCAAGACCGATCATCGATAAGCAGATTAAATTATGGACAAAATCACGCTGCTTGAACCTGAACGAAACTTTCGGGCATCCTAGCCTAGTTACCATGGCTTCATGGGTAGCATTATACACTTTTTGGTCATAACCTAAGGTTACGATCTTCAATCTTAACTCATGGGCTTTCTCGAATGCAATGAATGAATGCGATGCTCCCGAATCAAATAAAGCATTTAAAGTTTGACCAGCCATTTCACAGTTATCTCGAATGAGTGTCTCGGATCCTTCTGCACCCACAGCTGAGGTGGTGAACACCCGACCAGTCTGTTGTGCTTTCCCAGCACCTTATTTTTGCTTCTCTGGACAACTTGCGGCTTTGTGCCCCGCCTTTCCAAAATTGTAGCACAAACCCCATCCGGCCTTGCATGGTACTCCCGGATGGTGACTCCCACACCTAGTACAAGCTTGATCATTCTGAGGCTGCTTCCCAAACCTTTTCCCTTGGGAGTAGTTGTTGTTGGGCCTCCTAAAAGAACCTCCCCTCTTGAAGGGTGGACCTCTAGGTGCAAAGCTCTTCCCTCGGTTCTGTGAAAATGATCCTTTGTGACTTCCTTTCTCAGCGGTTGCCCTCTTCACACACTCTTCAGCAACCCTACACTTGTTCACCAACTCGGAGAAAGTCCTAATCTCCATTGGTCCCACTGAACTGAAAATATCGCTCCGGAGTCCTCCTTCGTACTTAACACACTTCCATTCCTCATATTCCACCGGAGTCCCTTGACACATACGAGAGAATCTGAACAGCTCCTCAAACTTGTCAGTATACTCGGATACGGACATAGCACCCTGCTTCAGCTGCAACAATTCAAGCTCCTTGGCCGTCCTAGCAGAAGTCGGAAAGTACTTCTTATAGAACTCCTCTTGGAAGACATCCCAGGTGATATATTCATCACCCTGCTGCAGGAGGCGTCGGATACCCTGCCACCAATGCGACGCTTCACCAGTGAGCAAATAGGTAGCGAACTCAACACGCTGTCCTTCAGGCACCACCTGCGCTTGTAGTGCTTGCTCCATAGCCTGAAACCACGTATCGGCTTCAGTCGGGTTAGTAGTTCCCTTGAACTTCGGTGGGTTAACCTTCAAAAAGTTCGCCAGTGTCATCGGGCCTTGAACTCCACCTCCGTCATTACCATGGTTATTCATCTGTTGACCAAGAGCCTCAGCAGTGGCTTGCATAGCAGCAGCCATATTCTCCAACGCAGTCATAAAGTTCACCGGGTCATTCGGGTTAGTCTCTGGCGCACGAGCATTAGTACGACCTCTCCCACGACCTCTACCGCGTACACGAGGCGCCATCTGGTCCCTATACACACCAAACAATCGATATTAAGTTGATCAGTCTCAATATCGAAAGTCTAGTGCTTCAAAGTCCCAAATGCATGCTCATGAACGTTTATGCCAATTATATCAAGCAGATATACTAGTAGCACATAACACACACACACAGAGAATGCACAGAAGCATAGTCAGTCCATTCCTCAGGCTCTACAGGAACGAACTGCTCTGATACCATAATGTAACACCCTACCATACAGAGTCTTATGCTTAAGTCATAATTCAGAGATGGCAAGGTATTACGACCTCTAAAACAAAAATTTAGTACGTATAGTAGTATGAATAATTGATTATAGCTAGGAGCCTTTGTAGAAAAAGGGGTAAACAAAAACCGTAACTCGAACGCGCAACACTCCGATCGATAACGTAACGAGCAAAGGATAAGCTAACGCAAGATCATATATATAAGGAGTGTCAAAAACGGGAATATCAAGACTCAAAATCCGGCTGCGAAGATAACCGGTCCGAGCATAATAATATATACATATAATAAAATAAGAAAACCCCAAAGGAAACCCAAAGGGACACAAGAACAAAGGAGTCATCACAGTTTGTATTATTTAATGGAGATAAAAGTATCTAAACAAGATATATAAACCAAATAGAGTCCCAAGAACAAAGGATCTTCGCTAATCCAGAAGTCTCCAGCATGCCTCAACGAGAAGCCTCGCGTCCTGCATCTGAAAACCACAAAATCCGCATGGGTGAGAACCAGAGGTCCCCAGCACGGTAACAGCTTCCACATATATAATACATAATAATAGAGGAAAGCCGAAGGCAAATCCTAGAACTTCCTCCAGATAATATCAAAGCTTATAAACAAGCTAAACCGTAAGTGGCAACTGACTAAAGATTCTTCAGTCTAACTAATACTTCCCTTTCCAATTCCTTCAGACCTCCCAACCACCAGCAGGAGTATAATATAGCAAACACAGTTATATCAGACAAGAGATTTACAAATAGAAACAGATAAGGCATTTAGGCAATTAGCAAGTAATATGCAGTCAAATAGGCAATCTCAAACAATTCGTGTAGTATGCTTATGATGCATGCCTGTCCCTAGTGGCTGATGATATCATCTGTCGGTTATAGAGCCAACCCGACAAGTCCTGGTAGCTAGCCATTGGACTGTCCCTCTGTCGTGCATCCCCAACTCGAGTTATACTCATCATAAACTTGATCATAATCATGATCCATATCCATCACCCTCACTGGTGAATATTTATCCATCACCATCACTGGTGAATATTTATGGGGGCGAGCTCATCCGGGCCTTTCACAGTGCCCGACCACACTTACGACATTGGGTTAACAGAGCTTCGAGTCTCAACCTGGAGCACATGGTGGCTAGCCATTGCTACTACCCAGGGAAACCCTCATCTCCAATGGTGGAAGTGCAAACATTCACAATTCATTCAGCAGCATATATGCATTTATACTTAGCCATAATCATGGCTCCGCCGTAACACGGCAATAATCTAGCCATCCGACTCACGGTTAAATCCATAACCGGCCAATTCATTAACAATTACGGCCATTCGGCCCATGGCATAACAAGCACTTCCACCGCCATCCTCCACATCTCACATAATCATCTTTGATCCTCATGCATCATTCATTTTTCCCTTGCTTCACTCGCAAGTTACCACATTCACTAGCCCTTTTCCTTATGCTAGGCATATCATAATGATTTAAGACATAAGTGGTGAGATTGGAGGCTTAGAAGTATGAAGTTTGGCTTTTAAAACTCAAAAATCAAATTTGGGATGAAAACAGGGCCACGCGTACGCGCACTCCACGCGCACGCGTGGATGATGCTTTCTCGAAGAACGGCGCATACGCGCCAAGTGCGCCTACGCGCGAGGGGTCATTCTGCTAAAAATTTTCTAAGTTAAAAGCTGCAGAATTCACAGATTCAACCCCCAATCTTCCGACGGTCATAACTCTCTCATTTTAAATCATTTTTCACCCGTTCTTCGAACGGCATGGACATCCCGGATCCAATTTTATTTCTAAACAGATTTGGCGTAAATCAAAGATCCGTAGTCCAAGTTATATCCCGTCAAAGTATGCCCAAAAACCATATTTTCATTCAAAACCACAAAGTGCCATTTTCAAAATAAGCCACTTTCAACTCTTTTCAAAATCAATCAAAACATGCCAATTTCAACCCTTTTCTTTGAAATCATTCAAAATGTACCAAAATCAACAACAAGCCATCCTCAACTCACACATTGACATTTTACCAAAATTTCCAAAACCACATCCAACCATTTTAACACTTCTCAATCAAATGGCTAAAGGACACACACAATATCATGTCATACATCCTTCCTCATCCCAATTTCCTATAATTCCATTTCCAATCAACCATCATTATACATAATCATCATCATCATACTCACCATTAACATGGTACCACCCATCAATTCAACCTCAATCATTCATCAAGCATATATCACAACATGCATTTTCCCATATATCACACAATCAAGGCATCAATATTCATAATCACATATATGATCACATCATATATCTCAATCATTCAACAACATCATCAATTCAATGCCTATCTTAGGGCCTCTAGCCTAGGTATTTCCTACCACATTACATATTAGATACGGGAAACCGAAACCATACCTTAGCCGATTTCCCAAGCTCAACCGGAGCACTTCCAAACCACTTGTCCACAAGCTCTCAAGGTATCAACACCTCCAAGAACAGATTTTTATCACACAAAACCCTCTTTCAAGCTTTCCAAAATCACCAATCAAGCTCCAATATTCACATATACACAACCTAAGCCACAATCATCATATCCATACACAACATCTCAATACCCAAACATCATAGAACAACAATTTACACTAGGGTTGAGAATCTTACCATACCCAAGGTTCAAGGAGACAAGATTAACCTTCTCCTTCAAGAGAGTTGGGTCCTATAACATCAAAGAACCCAAAATCTCAACATTTTTGCTCATGAAACTCGAAATCAAGGGCTGGAATTTCGAACAATAAAACGTGGCTTACCTCAAGATTAATTGTATGGGTTTTGTAGAGCTCTCCGCGGTGAACGCGTGGCCGCAAACGGAGCGGCAATCGGAGCTCTAGATCAAAAGTTATGGTGGTTTGAAGATCAAGTGAGAGAAGGAAGTTGAGAGAGTGTTCTTCCCTCCATGGCCTCCATTTCAGCGTGTTTAGTGTCTCAAATGAGGAGAGAGAGTGCTGAAAACTAGGGTTTTGGTTTAGTTTAGTTGGGCCAAGGGCCCACTTTGGGTCCGGTTGGCCCGGTTTGGCCCGTTCGGTCCAATCTTGGTCCGATTTCTATAAAATTGGTACCGAAATTCTCGTCTCAATTTCCTCTATCATATTAAGCCATAAAAATAACATTTTTGGCTTTCTAGAATAAATTCTCATTTATGGGTTAATTAGCCGTTAATTAACTGGGTCTTACAGTCCGTACACTAGAAGATGTAAAACCTGTTGGATACAGGTGGGTATTTGTGAGAAAACGAAATGAGAAAAATGAAGTTATGCGCTACAAAGTCCGACTTGTGGCACAAGATTTTTCACCAAGGACCGGTATAGATTATGAAGAAACGTATTTTCCTGTAGTGGATGCAATAACATTGCGTTATTTGGTCAGTTTATATACATATCATAAACTGCATATGCATTTAATGGATGTGATAACAACCTACTTATACGGCTCATTAGATCGAGATATCTATATGAAAGTCCCTGAAGGACTAAAGATATCTAAACCATCCAATGAATATTCACGGGGATTATACTCAGTCAATTTGCAAAGATCTTTATACAGTCTAAAGCAATTTGAACGAATGTGG
The DNA here is from genome assembly GCF_059453495.1 of Arachis ipaensis. Taxonomy (NCBI): domain Eukaryota; kingdom Viridiplantae; phylum Streptophyta; class Magnoliopsida; order Fabales; family Fabaceae; genus Arachis; species Arachis ipaensis. The sequence goes on from NC_142436.1 coordinate 54,153,166, forward strand.
TATAATCGTCTTACTGAGTATCTGGCCAACAATGGATTCAAGAATGATGATATCTGTCCATGTGTTTTCATAAAGAAATCTGCATCTGGATTCATTATAATTGATGTGTACGTTGATGATTTAAATATCATTGGGACTCCTGAAGAGATTCCAACAATTATAAAAACTCTAAAAGAAGAGTTTGAGATGAAAGATCTTGGAAAAACTAAATTTTGTCTCGGCCTGCAGATCGAGCATACAAAAAAGGGATCTTTATTCATCAAACAACATAAACAGAAAAGATATTGAAGAGATTTTATATGGATAAGTCACATTCATTAAGTACCCCAATAATTGTAAGATCTTTGGATGTATAAAAGGATCAATTCCGTCCTAAGGAAGAAATGAAGATATCCTTGGTCCTGAAGTACCATATCTTAGTGCCATTGGAGTACTAATGTATTTTGCTAATAATACACGACCCGATATATCATTTGTTGTGAATTTACTGGCAAGATATAGTTCCTCTCCAACCAGAATACATTGGAGTGGAATCAAACAAATCTTTTGATATCTTCATGGAACGGTTGACATGGAATTGTTTTATCCATATGAATCCAAGTCACAACTAGTTGGCTATGCAGATGCCGGATACTTGTTTGATCTACATAAAGGGAGATCTCAAATAGGATACCTGTTTACCTATGGTGGAACAGCTATATCATGGAGGTCCACGAAACAGATGATTGCTGTAACATCCTCTAATCATGCCGAAATACTAGCGATTCATGAAGCAAGTCGCGAGTATTTTTGGCTCAGGAGTTTGATCCAATATATTCTGTGATCATGTGGACTGATTGATTATAAGATAGCTCCAACTGTCATGTTTGAAGATAATACAGCATGCATTGCTCAACTTAAAGACGGATACATCAAATGTGATAGAACAAAGCATATTTCTCCCAAATTCTTCTTCACTCATGATCTTCAAAATCAAGGGACAATTGATATCCAACAGATCCGTTCAAGTGACAATCTGGCAGATTTATTCACAAAGTCACTCCCAAAACCCTCATTTGAAATATTGGTACATGGGATTGGGATGCACCGATTTCGAGACGTTAAATGATGTTGACAAGAGGGGGAGACTGTACTCTTTTTTCCTTGGTCAGGTTTTTTTCCCATTGGGTTTTTCTTGACAAGGTTTTTAACGAGGCAGTCCCCATCACAAAGGATTTTGTACTCTTTTTCCTTCACTAAAGTTTTTTTTTCCACTGGATTTTTCTTTAGTAAGGTTTTAACGATGCATATTCCTAAATGGTTATCCAAGGGGGAGTGTTAAGATAAGCCTGGTAATATGGATGCCCATTTAATGGGCGGTTCACTCTTTCCAAGATGAGAATTCAATTTCTCAAAACAAAATGAAATTAATGAAACCAAATAGCAATGCTTTTGTATGCCTATAAATAGACATGACCTCATGTAAAAAGAAGACACATCGCAATAAAATATTCTATTCTCTCTTTTTTACTATAATATTTTTCTCTGTTAATAAATTCTCTTTCTCTTTTATCTTTATGTGGTTTTAAACTATAATATTCATAATATTAATAAATAGATAAATTATTTATATTATAATAAGATAAAAATATATTTATATTTTTTTATTTTATATTCTTTATTTATTTATTTCACAACCGTTTTCATACTTTGTCGACCTCTTATTTTATACCGAAGGTATAAATATTAGAGCTTCTATCCATTAATTCCACAGATAATATTAGATATATTATAATAAAGAAACATGGCAGAGCTTCTATCCACTAATTCCACAGAGAATATTAGATATATTCTAATAAAGAAACTTGGCGGAGCTTCTACCCATTAATTCTATATCATAGATAAATATAAATATTATATCTATTATAATAAACTTGGCATCTATTAAATGATTGTGGATACTAAAATATTCTACGAAACAGAAACAATAAAATAACAACCGAAAACCATTACTTCGATATTTCAACATGTATTTCACATTTCATTGAAAATTTTTATAGTTATATTTTACTTTTAAAAATAATTAAAACTGTTTGTTGGTGATTGCATTTGCATATATATAATTATAATAATAAGCATTAAGCAATTAGATAGAATATCTCTGGTACTGTGTTTGCTTTCCATCTCTCATCACAAGATCGGTGAGCAGTGTGTATTATTATCCTATTTGCATATTTTAGCCAAATTTCTGATAAATGTGATAAGGTCCAAACTAAAATGATGAGCTCGTGATTTTCCCTAATCAATAAACAAAATACTTTAGAAGGAAAGTAGCACAAGAATTTTGATGCTTCATATTTTGTCCTATATTAATAATCTTTTCCCATTGAACTATTATTGCGGTCTATTAACCTAGATTGTTTTTCTATATAAGAATGACAACGACAGGCAATTATGAACACCACAACAACATTTTTTAAAACGAGATTTTTTCAGGAGTTATCGTTTAAATATTGAAAGAATCTAGGAATGATAGTATTGCATTCTTAGAAGAAAAGGATTGAATTGAAATATTAAAATATCTAATTATATATTATGTGTCAAGCTTAGTTTTAATTGGTTAAAACCACACCACAAGATTAGTTGAGGAACATTTGTTATTTCAACTTGGCACCTAATATGTGGTCATAGATTAATGATTTCATATTTGATTTAACCTTTTGTGGGTCCTGTGTTTTCTGGCTGCCAGCTAGGTAAGTTGTATCCATCAACCTCCACAGAAATTTGTTGGACTAAATAGCAATTGTAAACAAGTCAACCAGGTACATGAAATAATGAAATATGGATCAAGTACAAACAAATGCTTGAGATTGAAATTTGAAATCAAATAATCTCCAGAGATACTTAATAAGTTAATATCACCTTAGTTATTGTCTTTGAACACAAGAAACGTATCTTTTATTAAGACCACACAAAATATAGAAGCTATCTCTTCTAATCAGAGGGGGAAATTTTATGAAAAATTTCTAACATTTGAGATAGGATACATAACATAACTTCTCAGTACTTTCCTCTCCATGAAACCCACTTCAGTTTAAGTTGGTACCACAAAGGGGGTATTCCCAGAACTCCTTTTGCTAGCCTTGAATCAAATACATCAAATTGGAACTTACTTAGGGTATTTAAGATAACCTCAGCAGGCACTGCTGGCAGGAGCACTGGAACTGCCTCAGCAGGGACACTCTTGGCCAACTGCCGAGCTTTCTGTAAGTGAGCATTGGCTACCGATGCCATGTCGAAAACAGCATTGCGAAGCCCCTCACGAGGATCCAATCGTACCTCGTCTCGACCACCTTGTTTAACTATCAAACCATGCTTGAATGCCACTTCAGTTGGTATGTAAGAAAAATGGCGGTTGCGGCTTGCATGATAAGGCAGTGATTTGAGGAGAAGGAGAATGCCGCTGGCCTTTCCAATGTGTGAGGCTGCATGGTCTGCTGCAGTTGAATTGATCCCACCAGCTTGAAGGGTCAAGTAAAGCATGGTTGATACTGTGTCCTCAGCATATTTCTCCAATTCTTGAATGGTTTCTGGCATTTCAGTGTCCTCTCTTCTTGCGTCATTGATCCTGGCTTCAACAGATCGTTTCAACCATGTCTTACTAAGCTTGGTCTCTGCTATCACAGACGAAAGGGCCTGCGCTGTTGGGTGTTCAATCAATTTATTGGAGTACATTTTGTCTATGGCCTCTTGCCACCATACAAGGCGCATAAGACCGATCCTGGTATCTGAAGCCACATCCATAGCTCTAGATGTTTCAACATTCAAGGCGCGGAGTGCAAATGCTGCCTTCCGCATAGATGGGGGCAGTTCAAGAAGGCAAAGATAGTGATGATAATCATAGCTACGCACTTGTTGTACACAATACGAGAAAGCTGCTCTTAAGCTGCTTACTGCCGGAGTACCAGTCATCAAAGCTTCACCTGGGTGCCTATGAGACGACTTACATTAATCACAATTAGTATCACAAGCTACAATAAAAGTTTCAGCAAAAAAATTCCTATTTATGGAACTGCATAAATAAAATAAGGACAATAAAACCAGTATATGGCTTAATAAATTCAGGAATCACATTTATGGTTGGGATCTATAGTCCCTAAAATGTATATGTACAATAAGGAAACATAATTAAACAACAAGTTTGAATTCATTAGTCTTAACAATAAGTTTGAATTCATTAGTCTTAACAACTAATCAATGATTTTGTAGAGTTACCAATTGCTCTCGATGGCACAAAATCTTTCTTCTCTCTCAGTTCTTGTAACTATTTACTCTTGGAACTATGATTAAAACTTGTAGAGACTGTATTAAGTCCAAGTTGGGGAACTAGAAGTACATCAACGTCAATTTTCCCAGAAAAGCTAATATGAAGTGTCTTCTGTTCATGTGCATGCTTGTGAGAGAGAGAAGTGAAGAATAATGATAAATTAGCATGGTCGTGACTAATACGTGTATTGCACAGGCGTTAGTGACAAACAATCATGGCTAAAACCATGAGAAGTCAAGAACAAAACAATCCTCTGCACCCAAACATCAGTTTAAGTGGGTTTACCATAGCATTGAAACCATATTAAAAGAGTAAGCATCTACAAAGTTATGCTCAATTTACAAAAGTATGTCAGACTGTGTCTATTTGAGGACTATATTCTATATTAGAGAATATTTAATACATCCTCAAGAAAATTTACTCAAGCAAGGTGGATTGCAAGGTCTGTTAACTGGCAACAAGATGACAGGCTTTAGCCTAACAGTTCCGACATTAAAAATCACAAACATCATACTTTAATAATCCTCAAAATTCTAGGTATTAACTTGATCACCTTTTTCAAACAAATGACAAGCATGAACTGGACCTCAAGAAAAAATAAGTCCTTTGGACAATGAAACCAAAACTCTATAAATAATCGTGTTCATATGATAGACTAATAAGATTCGACAGCTAGATAATCAAGACTTATGCATTGCAGCATAAAACTAATATGCATGAACAAGGTTATATTTGGTTAGATTTTGAAGGTCAGCCATTCCAAATTTGTAGCAACTGGTTAAAGCTTAGCAGCATAAATTTGTACAAGTTCTTAACTTATTTACTAATCGCTATGCATTAACTTCAGATCACGGCAAAGTTCTCCCTATCCATAATCCATGCAACTATACAACTATGGCAGCATGTTCACGAATGGGGAAAAAAGTTCTAACTGCTTTACACACAGATTGCAATAGGTGGGGATAGGAATGTATGGAAATGGAGCAAGAGGCGAAAAAGAATGTGATCTTGAAAATATAGAAAGAAGAAGCACACCCATGTACTACGAGGAATTACATCAAACACTAGGTGTGCATTCCCATGGTAAGGAACATTGCAACTACCAAGTAGTATCATCCTAAAAAGATTTTTATCTTCCTTTTTAAAAACAAAACAGTATAATAACGACCGCAGATCTTAAGCATATATATGTGTGTGTGTGTGTGTGATTATTTTGGTAACACATGCTTACCCGAAAGAGTAAAACGGGGATGGTTTTTGTTTGCTCGTCACTGCAAAGAAAAAAAACGTGATAGGTTCGTTATTGTTATTGCAACCAAAAATGTAGATGGCTCTTCTCTTGTGCAAAGGAGGGAAAATTCTTGCGAATGGGCCACGTGGATCACCCAACGATCTAGGGAAAGTCCACTTCAAGCTTTGCTCCTAATAGAATAATAACATATTAACATTGCACAATCTGAGACAAAATAAAAATTAAAAAAAAAAATTCTCAACATAGATGATATCTCCAAGACTGCAAACTTTGATTCCACCTAGACCACTCTTACCCGAAGTAGCGATAGAGGATGTTCTTCAATCTGGAGCAGCTGCGACGAGGTGGAGCAGATGCAACGAAGCGGAGCAGATGCGACGAGGCGGAGACAGGAAGCACCGGACGATCTGCCACAACCGAGTTGATCAATCCCACAAGGCCTGCAAGAAGGAAGCAACGGTGATGGGAAATCGCATGGCCAGGCGGCGAAAACGTTCTTCTTCGCACGTCGCCGTTGTAGCGCTGAGTAGGACGGAAATGGAAGTTTTCTTGCAACACCCAGGGACGATGAGCAGCTCTGAAGAAGCGAGGTTGAAGATTTTCAGAATTTCAAAACAGGGCGGGCAGGCGGGTCTAATTAAAAAAGAAAAAGAGAATGAAGGTCGCGAAACAGTAGCGGTCATGCTCGAACCCAAGAACCAGGACCGTTCCAGACACTCCGAAACAAGCAGCAAACTGAACAAGGGTCAGGAAACGCGACGGTCCAATGCGCAGCAGTGGAATCGGCGAGAGTCGACGAACAAACGGAGACGGAGGAGGCGAGGCGTGCCACGGCAGCTAGTGGCATGGCGAGCTGCAGTTGAAGATAGCGCGGTCCTTCTTTCTCCTTTGCGATGACCAGAAAGAAGCGGTGGAGCCGGCGAAGTCTTCAGCTTCAGGAGGCGAAGTGGAAGCATCCAGCAGCGACGCTGCGTTCTCGTGGTGACGGCATGGTGGCTGGAAAATTAGGTATCCATCTCCTGACTAGGGCGGGTCGGGTCTGATTTGTACTGTACTGGTGGTGCGGGTTTTGGTTTTTGGCCGGGTCAGCTTTGCCGGCAGTGGGCCAAAGAAAAGTTCGAATGTTATAAAATTTTTTGAGAAAAATTCAAAATAGCCAATGACAATTACCTCAAAAGACAACGAAGTTTTTGACAAAAAAAAATATACAACTCGGCTCCTGAAATTTATTTTTATGGGATTGATTAGTCCTGTGTCAAAAAAAGTCAATGTTTTTTTGGCACAGGGGCTAATCAGTTCCAAAAAAAGATCAAGGGCCGGGTTGGATGTTTTTTTTTGGGGACCTCGTTGTCCTTTTGAGATAATTGTCAGGGAGCGGGTGGGGTATTCACTCTATAATTTTTTGAATAATACTCAAATAGATCCCCAAAGAATTCATGGTCGGACAAATCTGTCCCCAATAAAATTTAACTAAAATTTTGATTCTGACGTTTTTAGTTATACACCAGATACGTCCCAATGGCAGTTTGACCCAGTCAGAACGTCCTACGTAGAGGTTAACGGCCTGACGTGTCAAGTTAACTGTCACGTGTCACCTCCAGAAAAATTTGGTCCCCATTCAACCCAGACAAAACGACGTCGTTTTGGATCATGAGGCGAACAACATCGTTTCGTGGAGGGCAAATTCGTCCCCACCATGGAAGGTGATGAACGGATATTTATACACTTTTTTGCATTATTTTCATAGTGTTTTGGTAATGTTTTGCTAAGTTTTTATTAAGTTTTAGTAGGTTTTTATACAAAAATTATTTTTTGGATGCTATTTTGAGTTTTTGTGTTTTTGTTATGTTTTTAGGTGATTTTTGGGTGATTCTGTCAAGTTTTGGAAAAGCCTAATTCAGATATAGAGAAAGGACTGCAGATGCTGTCAGATTCTGACCTCCGTGCATTCAAACGAGCATTTCTGGAGCTACAGAGGTCCAATTGACGCGCTCTTAACGGCGTTGGAGAGCTAACATCCAGGACTTTCCAGCAATATATAATGGTTCATACTTATCTTTGGAAAGGATGGCCCAAAACGGGCGTTGAACGCCCCACTGACCCCTGCTTGGCGTTTGGACTCCCCAAAGGAAGCAAGCTGGCGTTTAGACGCCCAAAAGGGAGCAAGTCTGGCGTCCAACGCCCCAAGAGGAGTCCCAGCACATGGAGTCACCCCAAGCTCAGCCCAAACACTCACCAAGTGGGCCCAACAAGTGAATTTTCGCACCTTTAAGTCTAGTCTATCATATTTTTGTATTCTTTTCATTATTAGATTAGTATAAATAGAACAAAGATCACATTTGTTTAGAACTTTTGATCTTTGGCTTATTCGAACCTTTCACTACTATTTTCTGTAAGCTATGAGCAACTAAACCTCCTAAGTTAGGGTTAGGAGCTCTGCTGATTCTCATGGATTAATAATATTACTGTTTCTATTTCAATATGTCTGATTCTATTCTCTTATGCGTTCTTGTTCTTCAATCTCAATGAATTGGGGGTGAACCGTGACATTCATCCTTGTTCTACATGGGTTCCGTGCGAGTCCTGACCCAGATAGCATTGAACTAAAGCTAGAGAATGCATTGCGGATTCCAAGAGAGCACCTGGACAACTTTGGATACGTGACATGAAATTCTGTTGACCGTGGGTTACTGACGTCTCTGTGGTGCTAAGGCTAGAGTCAGAAAAGTCGCACTCTCTGATCCGGAAGATCCGACCTTGTCTGTGGCGTCTTGAGTAGGATCCCGAAAGGGAGTGGATTGTTTAGAGCTTTATCTTCGGCTACAGTGAGAAGCCATGAGTCAACTTGATGAGAGGACATGAGTTACTCGGATATGGTGGACTGTTGTGGTTTAGAAGAGATTAACCTGATGAAAGGACATGAGTTAGTCACTTACGGCTATCATTGAATAAATCATTCATTATTGAAGTAGACATTAAGAAAAGTTAATCTGGAAGAAAATAGCATCTCTGAAGCCTTAACTGAATCTTTATCACTGTTTTCACATCAATTTGGTATTTCGTTCTTTACTATTTCGTTTATGCTTTAAAACAAACAACCAACTTTTCTAATCGCCTGACTAAAATTTATAAGATAGCCATTGCTTGCTCAATCCGACAATCTCCATAGGATTCGACCTTCACTCACCAGAGGTATTACTTGGACGACCCCGTGCACTTGCCGGTTGTAACACCCTACCACACAGAGCCTTTACACCTAGGATGTAAAATAAAGGTGGCGAGGTGCTACGACCTCTAAAATAAAATATATATAGTATAATAATTGAAAAGATTTAATATACGATGAGCCTTGATGAAAAAGTAAAGTAAAAATCGCAAAATATAAAAGCACAACGATAAAAAAACGTGGTTACTTGCGTACGAAGAAATCTAAAGTCCACTAACATAATTATACAAAATATAAGAGTAGAAGATCAAGGGTACAAGATAACAAGCTCCTAATTCAGTTGCAAAGCTAAGGCTGGCCGGAGAATATTTACGTATATATATACATAGCTTCAAGTCCCAAAATGTACATACATAAACCCTAGTTCTCCATAAAACCTCTAAGAGGTACATAAACAAGGAATTCTTATACACAAGGGGAGAAACTATAAATTTATACATAATAATATCAAAATAACAAAAGAAAACCCCAAAGTAAACCACTTCACCGCAAAAACTCCAGACGCCTATCGAGGTGCCTCTCGATCTGCATCTGAAAAATGACAACACAGTATGGAATAAGAACTGGAGGTTCTCAGCATGGTAAAAGTGCCACACACATAAGATATAAGGTCTTGGAAATGCCAGAGGCCATCCTAGAACGCCGACATTTAGATTATCGAACTTAAGAATTAAAACCGAAACCATAAATAAGGGTGGTTTTCTAAGGATTCCTAAACTTAACCAAATACTTTAACCTAACCCTCCATCATCCTCTTTCCTCCAAAACTTCCATCACCAGTACAATAACACAGACAAGCAACCAGACAATAACAAACACAATTAGGATACAAGTAATGCAGATAGCACGTATACAAGTAAGCATATGAAAGTCACATAGGCATTCCCAATTAGAGCTTGAACAAGCAATTCAAGCAATATGCTTATGATGCATGCCTGTCCTATGGTTGTTAATATCAACTGTGGGTTACTTAGCCAGCCCGACATGTCCTGGATGGTAGCTAACCATGGACAGAACGCCAAACACGGAACAAGTGGGACAACACCTCTACCCTTGCATCTTACTCGCGTACCCGGAGTAGGGGACAACTTCACCCTGCCTCTTACACAGGCAGTGTTACATTCTCAGCCCGGAGCTAGCGGCAACAGAACATAGCCCTTGCGTCTTACTTGAAGCCTTGAATTTTCCCGGAGCAAGTGGATAACACCACTGCATCTTACCCGGAGTCACATATAGAGACACATTATCATTATCATTACCATTCATTCATTCATCTGTTCATTCTCAATTCATACCCCCGAGCAAGTGGATAACACCACTGCGTCTTACCCGGAGGCACATCACAATCAGTTTCAATTTCATTATCATTATAACTCATTCATAATCATCTATAACTAATGCATAATCATCCTTTACAACCATGGCATCACATATACTTCAGTTCTCTGCATTTTTCATACATAATTCATCATTTTTCAACCTTACTTCACCCTCAAGTTACCACTCTTTCTTAGTTCCATCTCATCACTAGGCTTACTAACAAAATCTAGGACCAAAGGAATGAAAATAGAGGTTTAGAACTACTGAAATGTGTACGCATGGGTCATGTGTATGCGTGGAAGTGCACTACTGAAATGTCACGCGTACGGATGCAAACCAGGCAGTAGCGTTTGTCCGCGAAGGGGGGTATATGCGTACGCAAAAATTCCATGTCACGCGTATGCTTGGGCCACACGTACGCGTGGACATGCATTTTTCCAAAAATTTCACTAAGTTTCAAAAGCTGTAGAGTTTCAGTTTTTAACCTCAAACTTCCAACGCGCATAATTTTTTGGTTATAAATTATTTTTCCTCCATTCTTCGAACGACATAAACGTCTCGGACCCAATTTTATTTCTAAATAAGTTTGACACAAATCAGGGGTCCGGAGATCACGCTATGCTCACCAAAGTTGGCCAAAAATCACAATTTTCACAAAAACTAATAAACCTCAATTTTCAAAACAAACTCTTCTCAAACCTCTTTTAATTTAACCAAAACTTTACCAATTTAGCCTCAACCCCATTCTAACTTTTTTATTCATTCCACAACACATCAATTCTCTATTTCATCAATTTTAACTCAATAATCCAAGTTCACAATTCACAATATACATTATCAATTTCCAATCTTCCATTTTCATCAAACCTCAAAACCAAGACTCCCGATTCTACATTCAATATACAAACCAATTAACCAAATCAAGTATAATTCTCAACTTCAAATCAATCTTCATACATACCAAGTATCATAATACATAATTCACATACATCATCAATAAAAACACCAACTCCACCTTCAAAACTCAATAATCACATAATCCATGTAATCCGTTCTAACCAATCAACAACATCTCAAATTTAATGCCTATCCTAGGGTCTCTAGCCTAAGCTTTCACAGAAAATTATATATTAAATACGTAAAACCTAAACTATACCTTGGCCAATTTTCACGTATTTTCCAAGGCAACCCACTAGGCAATGTTGCAAGCCTCAACACCAAAAATTCAGCATCTAGTTTCCAACTCCAAGCTTCCAATTAAGCTTCCAACGTTCCCAATTTGCTTCATATCACATATATACACCTCACCTATATCATATCATGAATATTCACACATATACACTTAATTTCCAACACACATAACCAAGAAATCCAATAGGGTTTGAGGGTTTTTACCTCACCAACGGAGAATTGGGTCAAAGCCCGGCAAGTTCGCTAAGCTAGTTTGATCCTAACATTAAAAATCAACAAAGTTTCAACCTCCAATTCATCTAATTTTGAAAATTAGAGAAGGAATAACTGAGATTAAAAATGAGACTTTCTTACCAAATTAACTACTGGTCTTTGTAAAGCTTGACGCTGTAGCCGCGTGGCCGCAAACGGTGTGATGATCGGAACTCGGAGTAGCAAGATATGATGGCTTGAAGTGGGACAAGGGTTTTGCTCTCCTCCTTTTTCCCCTTCCTCCAGGAACGTGTTCTTGGCTTTTGGGGAAGGAAATGAGCTTCAGCTCATTGTATTAGGTGAAAGGTGGATTAGGCCTTGGGCCCAGTTCGACCGGTTCGGCCCGTTTGGCCCAATCTTGGGCTAAATTCTTTGAAATTAGTGTCAAAATTCTTATTTTAATTAGTTCTATCATATTTTAATATAAAATTTATATTTTTAATTTCTTTTATAAAATAAATAATTTATTAGTTAATTATTCGCTAATTTTGTGGGGTTTACATCCTACCCACCTAATTAAGAATGTTGCCCTCAAAATTCAGATTTAGTTATCTGAAAAGAGGTGTGGGTAGTCCTTCCGCATATCCGATTCAAGTTTGCAAGTGTGTCCTTCGATCTCAACTTGATTTTGAGTAACCTTTATTATCGATACTATTCTTTCGCCTAGTTGCTTACACTGGTATTGTCAACCTCAACCGAAGTTACTCAATACATCAAATCTCCTTTTCAACTAGATTAACTCAGATTGTAAAACGTAGTTTATCTCAGAGGCATACTGCCGGTGTGGTGGAATATGAATATGTCGTGCAAGTTCAAAAGATACAGTGAAAAAACTGCTAGATACCTCACCGGTCCCTAATCTGTCTTAATACTTCAAACGGTTTGACACATCTTGATTTTAATTCCTTAGTTTTGATGGCTCACCGATTCTAGGTTGTTGAAGTAACTCTTAAGAATATGTAACTTATTTGTGGGCTTTGCACAGTTATAATCTTAACTCAAATTTGCTTAGTATTTTCTCCGTTGCCTCGGCTCCCAACTTGGGACTCAAAATACCTAATATTCTCGGGTTATTATAGCACAAGGGTGATCAATGCGCTACGTAATCTTATAAATTTCTTTGATAAATTAGTCTCCCCTGATAGGCAAAAAGTTGGTGAACTCGTAATTCGATTCATGATTACCTAATGGCATTACATCCTTTGATCATAGCTCGGAGTCTTTCTAGCGAAGCGTCGACACGCTGTCACGATGTCGTATCCGCTCACATTCTAAGCACTTGGATAGTGCATGTGTAGAATTTCCAATTAGTTCTTTAGATTCAAGTTTGGTACAGAGGTTACCATTCCTTCTAAGGTTTAAAAACTTGTTGCCCTCAGACATCTAAACAAACGGTACATCCCAACGCGTCGACTTAATCATGGACAATGTGGCCGATAAGAATTAAGGTTCCACAACTCTCCTTGAGACTGCATCATTATGCACTCCTTCTTCTGTGTCCTGGCATTTTGCTTTAAGGAACTAGTGTCTTGGTTGTTATATCTAGGAGTAAAACGAAGTGTTAACTAAGCTCGGGTTGATGTTTCGAAAAGATACTAAGCTCAAAGGCGATCAAACTATTCAAATAATGTTTGTCAACAATTAAAAGGAGGTCTGGTATGATGATTGGACCAAGACCCAGAAAATAGAAAGATGCACAAGAAGAAGAATTAAGGTACACACCAAAGAAGAAATATTGAAGTCAAGCCATGATAGGAAGAGAATAAAGCACATCGAATCAAATACATGCCAGATGATATCCAAGAAATGCAAGTTTGTGAAAGAGAGCAACTCCATCCATATTGAGCGCCAAAGTTTCAAGGATTTACATGATTATACCAAGATAAGTTTCGGCTCATCCCAGAAGAAATGAGACTCATGCCAGTAAGAATAGAATTAGAAAGGTGACCAACTGGTGTGTGCGTACGCAATTCCCCACACTTTCCGTACAGCAACAGTACCAGCAAGTGTACTGGGTTGTCCAAGTAATACCTGAGCGAGTCAGGGTCGATCCCACAAGGATTTTGGCTTGAAGCAAGCTATGGTTGTCTTGCAGGTCTTAGTTAGGCAGAATCAGAAGGTTGTTGGAATATTATGTAAACCTTGAATGATTATATGTCATAAATGCTTGGAAGGGATAAAACCAATTGGATTAAATGATAGGAATAGAGTTGAAAGTTGGAATTGCTTTGTCTTTCTGAATTAACTCCAGTACTACTGTCTTCTTTACTTGTGAATGATCTTCTCCTATGGCAGGCTGTAAGTGATCAAAGCCATTGCCCGTGGTCATTGATCTCCTCTACTATAGATTGAACGCCATTGATCGTGGTCATCCAATCTGACGAAGGGTGAAGCGCTTAGCAAGTCGTTCTCCTGGTGATCCTACTCAAAACGCCACAGACAAGGCCGAATCTTTCGGATTAGAGAACGCAACTTCTTTGGATTCTAGCCTATACCACAGAGACCCTAATCTTCCCGAAAATCGGCTGAACTGGTGTCTCGAGAAGTCCCCAATGAAGTCATGGATTAACCGTCTGAGATATGTATAAACATAGCTGTTGGCTCGTGATTTTCCTTACGAGTATTCATACGAACCCAAGTAGATGCGGGTGTTTGTCAGGCACGTTCGTCTTAATATGACAAATAGAGCTAACTGGTTAGATCATCCTGTTCACCACGATGAAGATCAGAATATACATCTTAGAAGTAGATCAAACACGGATCGAAGAAGAAACAATAATACTTTTATTAATTCATAGGACTCAGTAGGGCTCCTCCCCTCAACCTAGGAGGTTTAGAAACCCATACTGATGGTAAAAACACAATGTAAAACAAAAATAGGGCTGAATGGTGTATGATGTCTACGAAAATCATGTAAGATACACTTTAAATACTAAACAGATGACTAGTAAGGGTAAAGTAGTCTATTTAGTGCTAAAATTCACTTCTAGGGCCCATTTGGTGAGTGTTTGGGCTGATTTTTGATGAGATCCACGTGCTATGAGGCTCCTTGGGTGTGAAATGCTAGCTAGAGGGTCTTCTCTGGGCCTTTGGATGCTAGACTCTGCTCTTTGGGCACTAGATGCCTGGAAGGGGACAGGAAGCTGGCGTTGGACGCCAGTTTTGGGCCTTCTAATTCGAAGCAAGGTATGGACTATTATATATTTCTGGAAAGCTCTATAAGTCACCTTTTCATAGCCATTGAGAGCACTCCATTTGGACTTCTGTAGCTCTAGAAAAGCTCTTCCGAATGCAGGCAGGTCAGATCTGAACAACATGTACAGTGTTTTCTCTGTCTCTAAATCAGACTTCTGCTCCAGCTCCTCAATTTTAGCTAGAAAATACCTGAAATTATCCAAAAATACAAAAACTCATAGTAGAATCCAAAAATGTGAATTTAACACTAAAATCTATAAAAACTTAATAAAAACTAAACAAAAATTACTAAAAACTATATGAAAATGATGTCAAAAAGCATATAAAATATCCGCTCATCACCAACTTAGGATTCAAGATGGAAATACTAATGTGAGTCAGAAAAGAAAGGCTATGTTGACTTGCAAAGGTTCGTTGACGCACTCTCGCTCGTATAGACCTTCCTGTTGTTATTTTACTTTTCCTCCAATCGGTGCTTCTTACCGAGAACACGTAATTGAGCGGATTTCATTCCTATCGCTCACTTCATCTAACTCTTAAGTTCTACCAATCCTAACAGTTTCTTTGTACATAAGGTAATCGAAAATGATTCGGTCTTCGACATTAACTCTATCGCCACTTACTCCTTCTCTCGACACCTAATCGATTAGCAGTTAAAGGTTAAATTCGCGTCATACCTCATCCTCATAGTCCACCATCACTGGGTTCTAAACAATAGTCTCATGCAACTCTCGAATTACTCTTGCTGAATTACTCAGATTTCATTTGTCCCTAAGAGTTCATTCATTTTCTCTACATTACCCATTAGCTTCTTAAGCTGCGCAAGCTCTATCAGTACTACCCCATACGGCGCAATCTAGGTTTGGTCTTAAGTTTTGACATGTTAATACTACTTCATCATTTTCATTTTTAACTATGCATGAACGCAGCATTTTTAATGTTATATAAGGCATTTAGGATTTAACTACCAATTTCACAGTTACCTCTACCTCGTTGGGACCGTCTAGCATCCTAAGTCTCCTTATGTGGACAGTTCCAGGACATATGCCCAAGACGACCACACTTATAGCATAAGCCCGAACCAAAATGACACGGCCTATTTGGGTGATAGCTCCCGCATTGCTGACAACTCGAATCATCTGAAGCAGCCGCTGACTGTTTTCCTTTTCTCTTGAATTCCTGGCCCTTTGGTGCAAAGTTCTGATTATGTTCTCTTCGACGAAATTCCTGGCTATCATTCCTTTCCATAGCAGCCTTTTTTAAATATTCTTCCGTAACCCTACTCTTGTTCACCAAGTCTAAGAAAACTCTGATCTCCATCAGGTCCACTGAACTTAGAATATTACTCCGGAGTCCTCCTTCATATTTGATGCACTTCCATTCCTCAAAGTCTCCCGGAGCACCCTGACAAATCTTCGAAAATCGACATAATTCTTCAAACTTGTTTGTGTATTCAGCTACAGACATTTGACCTTACTTTAGTTGCAACAATTTAAGCTCCTTAGCTATCCTGACTGAATTGGAGAAGTACTTTTTGTAGAATTCCAACTGAAAGGCATCCCAAGATATTGCAACGTTGTCTTGCCACCAATACTAGGCTTCACCTGTTAACTGATAAGTCGCAAACTCAACACGTTGATTTTCAGGAACTTATTATGCTTGTAACGCCCATTCCATCGCCTGAAACCAGTTATCTACCTCTGTGGGGTTCGTCGTTCCTCCAAAGATGGGCGAATTTACCTTCAATAAGGTTGCTAAGGTCATTGGCCCATTTTCTCTATTATCGCCATTCCCATTACCGGCTTGATTCCCCAATACTGCAGCCGTAGCCTGCATAGCAGCAGCCATATTCTCCAGAGTAGTCATGAAGTTTGCAGGATTATTTTCAGTTGTCTCCGGTTCTGTGTTACTAGTTCTATCTCTCCCTCGATATCAAGGTGATCAGTCTTAATATCGCAAGTCTAGTGCTTCAAGTCCCAAATGTATGCTCATGAATATTCATGCCACATATATTAGTTAGATATCCTAAATTACCATGTATAGACACCCAGAGTATGCCCAGAAGTATAGTCAGTCCGTCCCTCAGGCTCTACAGGAACGAACTGCTCTGATACCATAATGTAACACCCTAACACACAGAGCCTTTACACCTAGGATCTAAAACAGATGTGGCGAGGCGCTACGGTCTCTAAAATAATATATATATATATATATATATATATATATATATATATATATATATATATATATAGTATAATAATTAAAAGAATTTAATATACGAGGAGCCTTGATGAAAAGGTAAAGCAAAAATCGCAAAATATAAAAGCGCAACGTTCAAAAAACGTGGTTACTTACGTACGAAGAAATCTAAAGTCCACTAACATAATTATACAAAAGATAAGAGTAGAAGATCAAGGGTATAAGATAACAAGCTCCTAACTCAGCCTGTGAAACTAAGGCTGGCCGGAGAATATTTACGTATATATATATATATATATACATAGCCCCACGTCCCAAAATGTACATACATAAACCCTAGTTCTCCATAAAACCTCTAAGAGGTACATAAATAAGGCATTCTTATATACAAGGGGAGAAACTATAAATTTATACATAATAATATCAAAATAACAAAAGAAAACCCCAAAGTAAACCACTTCGTCGCAGAAACTCCAGACGCCTACCGAAGTGCCTCTCGACCTGCATCTAAAAAATGACAACACAGTATGGAATGAGAACCGGAGGTTCTCAGCATGGTAAAGGTGCCACGCACATAAGATATAAGGTCTTGGGAATGCCAAAGGCAATCCTAGAACGCCGACATTCAGATTATCGAACTTAAGAATTAAAATTAAAACCATAAATAAGGGTGGTTTTCTAAGGATTCCTAAACTTAACCAAATACTTTAACCTAACCCTCCATCATCCTGTTTCCTCCAAAACTTCCATCACCAGTACAATCACACAGACAAGCAAGCAGACAATAACAAACACAATTAGGATACAAGTAATGCAATTAGGTTTAAAATTAGGTTTAAAATTCCAAAAACTAAATTTGCTAAAACAGGGCCCACGCGTACACATAGGTCATGTGTATGCGTGGAAGTTTTTAACCTCAAACATCCGACGCGCATAATTTTTTCGTTTTAAATTATTTTTCCTCTGTTCTTCGAACGGCATAAACTTCTCAGACCCAATTTTATTTCTAAACAAGTTTGACACAAATCGGGGGTCTGGAGATCAAGCTATGCTTCACCAAAGTTGGCCAAAAATCACAATTTTCACAAAAACTAATAAACCTTAATTTTCAAAACAAACTCTTCTCAAACCTCTTTTAATTCAACTAAAACTTTACCAATTCAGCCTCAACCCCATTCCAACTTCCTTATTCATTCCACAACACATCAATTCTCTATTTCATCAATTTTAACTCAATAATCTAAGTTCACAATTCACCATATACATTATCAATTTCGAATCTTCCAATTTCATCAAACCTCAAAACCAAGACTCCCAATTCCACATTGTTCAATATACAAACCAATTAACCAAATCAAATATAATTCTCAACTTTAAATCAATCTTCATATAAACCAAGTATCATCATACATAATTCACATACATCATCAACAAAAACACCAACTCCACCTTAAAAAATCAATAATAAGATAATCCATGTAATCTGTTCTAACCAATCAACAACATCTCAAATTCAATGCCTATCCTAGAATCTCTAGCCTATGTTTTCACAGAATATTATATATTAAATACGTGAAACCTAAACTATACCTTGATTGATTTTCACGTATTTTTCAAGGCAACCCACTAGGCAATGTTGCAAGCCTCAACACCAAAAATTTAGCATCTAGTTCCCAACTCCAACCTTCTAATTAAGCTTCCAATGTTCCCAATTTGCTTCATATCACATATATACACCTCACCTATATCATATCATGAATATCCACACATAGACACTTAATTTCTAACACACATAACCAAGAAATACAATAGGGTTTGAGGGTTCTCACCTTACCAACAGAGAATTGGGTCAAAACCCGGCAAGTTTGCTAAGCTAGTTTGATCCTAACATTAAAAATCAATAAATTTCAACCTTCAATTCATCTAATTTTGAAAATTAGAGAAGGAAGAACTGAGATTAAAAATGAGACTTCCTTACCAAATTTGCAAATTAACTACTGGGCTTTATAGAGCTCGATGCTGCGGTCGCGTGGATGCAAACGGTGTGGCGATTGGAGTTCGGAGTAGCAAGATATGGTGGCTTGAAGTGGGACAAGGGTTTTGTTCTCCTCCTTCTTCCCTCTTCCTCCAGGAACGTGTTCTTGGATTTTGGGAAAGGAAATGAGCTTCAGCTCATTGTATTAGGTGAAAGGTGGATTGGGCCTTAGGCCCATTTTGGGTCTGGTTCGACCGGTTCGGCCTGTTCGGCCTGATCTTCGGCCAAATTCTTTGAAATTAGTGTCAAAATTCTTATTTTAATTAGCTCTATTATATTTTACTATAAAATGTATATTTTTAATTTCTTTTTTAAAAAATTTAATTTATTAGTTAATTATTTACTAATTTTGTGGAATTTACACCAGTTTAGTTGTGCGGAGTTCAATTCCGTGCACCAGAAGGTAAAGTTGCGAAACGACAACATTTTAAATGGGGGACCTATCTGCCTATTCGAGGGAACCTATCTGCCTGATGATTATGCTTCTATAGGGACCTATTTGTCTGATAACCTAATGTTTGGAAACCTATCTGACCTATAATTGGTGATATTACCCTCAAATATATTCATTGTCTTTTTTTGGTTTCATTGAAAATACAAGCTGATGTATCTGGACCTGGTAGCTTACAAAATTCTAATCCTCCCTCTCATGACATTCAAATTGAAGATTCTCCTTCACATATCATAAAAAAAATGTCTCAGGAAAAAAAGGGCAATGAATATATTTGAGGGTAATGTCACCAATTATAGGTTAGATAGGTCCCCAAACATTTGCTTATCAGACAAATAGGTACCTATAGAAGCATAATCATCAGGCAGATAGGTCTCCTCGAACAGGCAGATAGGTCCCCATTTAAAACGTTGTCGTTTCGCAACTCTGCCTTCCATGGTGGGGATGAATTTGTCCTCCACGAAACGACATCGTTCGCCTCATGATCCAATATGATTTCGTTTGTCCAGTTTAGATGGGGACTAAATTGTCATGGAGGTGACACGTGACAGTTAACCTAACACGTCAGTCCGTTCACGAAGGACGTCCTGACCGGGTCAAACTGCCATGAGGACATATCTGGTATATAACTAAAAATGTTAGGGTCAAAATTTTAATTAAATTTTCTTGGAGACAAATCTGTCCGACCGTAAATTTCTTGAAGACTAATTTGGGGTATTACTCTAATTTTTTTTAACTTTGTTCAATACAGTATTTAAAATTATGATAAAATATATTTTTTGTTTCTAAAGTCAGTAAAAAATTTTAAAAATATTTTTACGTTTTATTTTATTTTAATTTTGTTATAAAATTTTTTTACTTGTATCAGATATATTTTGGACAACTAAATTTTAGAAAAACATGATAAATATGTTTGATTTGCTTGTGTTAAAAATTGTTCTTGTGAAGCTATTCTTGAATTGGTCATATTTTTTTTTTGAAAAATTAGTCGTTAGGATAAATTTGATGCAAATAAAAAAATTTTAAGATAAAATTAAAGCAAAATAAAATGTAGGAATATATTTAAAATTTTTAATAAATTTCAAAGACAAAAATATATTTTATCCTTACAATTAATTTATATAAATTAACAAAATCAAGAAAACAACTTTAGTAAACAAAAAAGAAAACAAATAAGCAAATTGAGCAATTAGTCTCCAGAAAAACTAATACTTATGCAAATAAGTTAATATTTTTTAATTATGATTTGTAGTATGATTATCATATTTATTTTATTTTATCTTCTTGCATCTCTTTATATTTTTATGGTGATTTAGCTGGTATAATTCTTTATAAAAGGATAAAGTGTAAGAAATCAGTTTTTGAATGACTAACTTTTTTTATTATTTTGTAATTTATTTCGCAAAATTCTAAATCACGGCCCAATAACTATTAATAAGGTAGGCCCAACGGTTAAAAAAATGAAAATAAATTAGAAAATGATACTTAATATGTCAAATTTGACTTTACGAAGGTAATTAATTTTTCTAAGTCAAATTTGACTAGTAAAAAGTAAATACTTGCATGCCATTAGGTTATTTTTCTCACTAGAGAGATTTTGATCTGGGAATTCACTTTTAGCGACGGTTTTGCATGTGTCAAGAGAAAGTTAGTAACCGAAAATCTCATCCCTCTCTGCTGTGTTTTTAACCACAAGTAACTAACCGTAGTTAACTACGGATAAACACGTCATTATGACATTGATTATTTTCTCTCAAATTCATGCCCCTTCTCTTTCAATCTAAGCCCCTTTTCTTTTGATTTTTCTTCGGCCTTTTACCATCATAAATTTAGCAAGACTCTAAATTTAATTTAAAGGAACATTGATCATAAATTTCACACACTTGTGGATTTTTATCACCCTTTTTGATCGAATTCTTGAGAGAGAGAGAGAGAGAGAGAGAGAGAGAGAGAGAGAGAGAGAGAGAGAGAGAGAGAGAGAGAGAGAGAGAGAGAGAGAGAGAGAGAGAGATTTTGGACCCTCCCTTTGCGTTTCAGCCTTGTTTCCAATAGTTCTTCCATTGTTCTTCATATGTTCTTCACAAGATATACAAACACAATTTTTTGCTAATTCTCGCATTTTTACTGAAAATTCAGCAAGGTAAGCTCTTGTTCCTTCTCTGTTTCTATTTTTTTAGCAGTGATCATTATGAATTCTTTCTCTCTTATGTGTCTAAAAAATTTCTCTTGAAGCCCATATGGAGCGCACCTAACGAGTTACACAAATTCAAGCTCAAAGTGGTCAAATTTTAACACTTTTTGTGACACTTTCAACCAAAAAAAAACTGCACCATATCCAAACGTGTTCCAGCCTTTGTAAAAGTATTTTTTAGTATTTGAGAGGTCTAGTGACCGAAGAAAATGAGAGGTAAGGATTAGGAATAGTTAGAATATGTTTGTACTTAATTCGGTGTTCATATAAGCCACTTTGTGGTGATATTGTACTTAATTTTATAATCTGTAAATTTAGTGGAGCTTTTTTATTTTTGACTTATTATTTGAGTGATATATCAAACTTATTTGCCTCTAAAAATTGTATGAAACCACTGAAATTAATTAGAGCACTTGGATTTAAGTTTCAAGTCTTAAACATCGCTAAAAGTGGGTAAAAATAAAAAATTGAACCCTTGAAAATTATGCCACTAAAAGATCTGGAAAGTGACTTATTAGAGGGTTAGAAAGAAGATAGAAAACTGATTTTAATCCTATAGAACAAGTGTGTAAAAATGAAATAGAGTGTTATGGCCATTTTCGAATAAAAAGAGGGTTAAATATATAATTTAAATGAAAAAGAAGTAAAATTTTGAACTTAATGTCATTAAGAATAAATTAATAATTATATAAATTAGTTGGATCAAAATTGTAAGTAAAATAAAATTTTGGACCTAAATAAAAGCTGTAGTAAAAGTTAGAAGTAAAATGGTAAAAAGTGATAACTAAAACAAGTAAATGATATTTTAGGTCCCTAGGGATAAAATTGAAAGAAATTTAAAATTATTAGGGTTAATTGGCAAAATTTTAACGCTAAATAAAATTAAACGGAAAAACTAGAGCACTGAGGGATAAAATGATAATTTTGGACATATAGTAAATGTAAAAATGGTTAATTAACTTAATAAAGGGTAAAAAGGTATGTTAGGGAGGATATGAAGATAAAATAGTAAAGTAATAATATTAGTGGTGAAAGTGTCACTAAAAACCTTAAAAAAACAGTGAAAAGAGAAGTTATGTACAAAAGGACAAAATTTAAAATATATAAAAGTATCAAGTACAAAATAGTAAATGTGACAAAGGCTAAGAGATTTCAAGAGAAGAGACCGGACTCAAGTTTTTATAAAAGAAAAGGGCAGAGAAGTTTGGTACGCGAAATTGTGATCTCTTACAGTGGCGCTAAAAACTTGGTGCGCGCGAATATGATCTCAACACTTCTTCACAACTCCGTGTAACTAACCAGCAAGTGCACTGGGTCATTCAAGTAATAAACCTTACGTGAGTAAGGGTCGATCCCACGGAGATTGTCGGTTTGAAGTAAGCTATGGTCATCTTGCAAATCTCAGTCAGGTGGATTCAAATGGTTATGGTGAATTGATAATTAAAATATAAATAAAATATAGAATAGGGGTACTTATGTAATTTAGTGGTGAGAATTTCAGATAAGCGCATGGAGATGCTTTGTTCCTTCTGATTCTCTGCTTTCCTAGTGTCTTCATCCAATCCTTCATACTCCTTTCCATGGCAAGCGTTATGTAAGGCATCACCGTCATCAATGGCTACATCCCATCCTCTCAGTGAAAATGGTCCAAAATGCGCGGTCACAGTACGGCTATTCATCTGTTGATTCTCGGTCATACTGGAATAGGATTCAGTAATCCTTTTGCGTCTGTCACTACGCCCAGCACTCACGAGTTTGAAGCTCGTCACAGCCATCCCTTCCTAGATCCTACTCGGAATACCACAGACAAGGTTTAGACTTTTCGGATCTCAAGAATGGCCGCCAATAATTCTAGCCTATACCATGAAGACTCTGATCTCACGATCAGGAGGCTAAGAGATATGCATTCAAGCTTGTTTGTATGTAGAACAGAAGTGGTTGTCAGGCACGCATTCATAAGTGAAAATGATGATGAGCGTCACATAATCATCACATTCATCATGTTCTTGAGTGCGAATGGATATCTTAGAGAAGAAATAGATTTGAATTGAATAAAAAAACAATAGTACTTTGCATTAATTCATGAGGAACAGCAAAGCTCCACACCTTGATCTATGGTGTGTAGAAACTCTACCGTTGAAAATACATAAGAACAAGGTCCAGGCATGGCCGAATGGCCAGCCTCCCTAAATGGCGTATGAATTTGAAAATAGGGAAAAAGGAACTCCGAATACAATAGTAAAAAGTTCTATTTATGCTAAACTAGTTACTAGGGTTTATAGAAATGAGTAAATGATGCAGAAATTCACTTCTGGGCCCACTTGGTGTGTGCTTGGGCTGAGCATTGAAGCTTCCATGTGTAGAGGGCTTCCTTGGAGTTGAACGCCAGTTTGTAACCTGTTTCTGGCGTTTAACTCTGCTTTGCAACCTGTTTCTGGCGTTTAACTCCAGAATAGGGCAGAGAGCTGGCGTTCAACGCCAGTTTGCGTCATCTAAACTCGGGCAAAGTATAGACTATTATATATTGTTGGAAATTCCTAGATATCTACTTTCCAACGCAATTGAGAGCGCACCATTTGGACTCCTGTAGCTCCAGAAATTTCACTTTGAGTGCAGGGAGGTCAGAATCCAACAGCATCTGCAGTCCTTCTTCAGCCTTTGAATATGATTTTTGCTCAAGTCCCTCAATTTCAGCCAGAAAATACCTGAAATCACAGAAAAATACACAAACTCATAGTAAAGTCTAGAAATGTGATTTTTAATTAAAAACTAATAAAAATATACTAAAAACTAACTAAATCATACTAAAACTATGTAAAAACAATGCCAAAAAGCGTATAAATTATCCGCTCATCACTCCTAGAGATAAAATTTATTTGAAAAGTGTCGCGATAAAAAGGAAACTGTAAACCCAATACACCAAGAAATTATCCGGGGAGGAGGAGTGTCTGCTCCGATAGAACTAGACCCATAAGATGTGGGGATGCCCACTTTTTGTTGAAACCTGTTTCTCCAACTGTTAACATACTATGGTGTTAAGCTATGCGACGATTGGCAATTGCCAAAATGTACGTGGCTTTGTCTATTAGGCACGTATGTAGAATATACCCAGTTGGAAAAATCATATTCAGGCTTAGTCCCAAGTAACGTCAGGTTGCGGGCAATCAACCGACGCGTGAGCTCATGGCTTGCATAGGACCAAACATGCATCATACCTGGTTGCTGCATTTTTCTGTGATTGTGATTTATCTATATTTCCTGTATTATGTGCTTGTTTACTATTTTGTTGTATACTCATGCTTGTCCTTGTTTGCGTGACTTATCGACACAACTACGCGAACATCTTAGACTTAGGCTATAAACCCCTACTTTTCTGCTTAGTACCCTACTGGGAACCTTGGGTTCTCACCCCTTACTTTCTTCTGTTCTACATGTGGGAACTAGTGTGATCATCTTTGAGTTCTCCACATTAGGACAAACAAGCAGCAACATCACGGGTGTGTCTGATGACTCTTGTGAGTCGGGGCTGTTAGTATAAAAAATAGAGTGTGTAAATATTTATAGGAATAAGCAACAACGTAACCTGATGTGAACTATGATATATTAAATGAGTTATCGGGCATATATGTACAATATTACTATGTTTTCTGTGTTTTTTTATGCTTCATGTAGATATTATCTATTTAACTATTACCTATTCCGTTATATCTATCTAACACGCAATCTCGACTAGTGCTATAGGCTCATATGTATATATTTAATATAAGGTCTAGAGGCTCCAAGAAAAGTCGTGAAGTAGCGCCTGGCGGCTAGCATTGGTCATGACGTGCCAGAAGTTGGGTTGTTACATAAGTTATATTTTTTTATCTTTGAAGTTTGACAAATATTTCAAAAATATCCCTAAGTTTTATTTTGTTTCAATTTTATCCTAAAAAGTTTCAATTTATATCAAATACATCCCTAACGGCTAAACTATCAAAAAATTTAGGTCTAACCCAACAATAATGCATGCAATTATGTGTGATTTGTTTGTATTAAAGGTTATTCTTATAAAATTATTGATGAATTAGTCCTAAATTTTTTAAAAAATTAGCCGCTAAGAGTATATTTAATGCAAATCGAAAATTTTTAGAATAAAATTAAAAAAAAATAAAATTTAAGAATATTTTTAAAATTTTTAATAAATTTTAAGAATAAAAAATATATTTTATCCTTTTATAAAATTATCTCTTTGTAATCTTTCTTTTTTGGATGTTAATGGTTAAGTCCATTGTTCATAAACAAAAAATGATAACACGGACCTAAAATTGATAAAGTTCTCATGATTTAGAAAAAAAATCTTTGAAATCCTACTAAAACTTAGAGGTTTTCATGAGTATCAGGTACCTAATTATTCGTCCGAACCTGAACTGAACTAATTAAATTGGTTCTGAAACCAACGTGTAATTGGATACAATCCGAACCGAATTAATAACACTCTCTGGTAATTGGTCCATGTAATGGTTCTAGGGGTGCAAAATCCGAACTAATCTATAGACGCGAATCTTTATTAATTAAATTAAAAAATATAAAATTTAAAATATATAAATGCCTTTTACTGACTCTAACCAATAACCATAACCTAAACACATTGCAGTGGCAATCACCCATGGTATGAACCTTAGCAGAGCTTCCTCATCATCTCATCATTATTCACCCAACCAAATCAGCGGCAGCTTCGTCACGATAGCTTTCTCTTCGTCGGCGTCTCCTTCGATGTCTCCGTCAGTGTTATCTTCGTCAGTGTTGCCTCTATCAGCATCATCGTCTCCGTGACCTTTAACACTGTCTTCTCCATCATCTTCTCTGGTAGCGGTAGCGTCATCTTCTCCGTTAGGGTCATCTTCTTCGACAATGTCTTCGTCTTCGTTAGCGTTGTCCTCTCCAGCAGCGTGCTTCATTCGGTGTGCGTCAACGTCTATGGCATCATCTACGTCAACAACACCGTCACCTCCGTCTATGGTAGTCGTCTTCTCCAGTCAAGTAAGCGTTAATTTTTTGTTTATGTTATCTGTTAATTGTTTTATTCTCTGTTCAATTTTTGTTTAATTTTTATTCTTGTGGATAATTTTTTTTTCAATTTTTTTGGTCTGTTTAAATTCTAAATTCTTAGTCCTTTTTGATATTTTTTGTTCAATTTTTACTGTCTATTTTTTTGTTGAAATTCTGAATTCTTAGTTCTTGTTGATAATTTTTTTTTGCTCAATTTTTACTGTCTGTTATGAGTTCTTGTTTAATATTAAAATGTATAAAAATTCTGTGTAGTTAATGGTTCTGTTATGTGTTTTGCAGCTTCAAAAATTGGAAAAACTAATCCTGTCAGCGACGCTGTTGTTAGAAGCACTTTTTCTCCAAGTGCAGCCACTCTCACTGCCATTGATGATGGTATTTCTATGGAACATCGCAAAGTCCAAGTATAAACATTAGATATTGTAAAGTTGTCTAGACTTATCAACATTTAAGTTGTCTATACTCTATATATCATTTTGATAAGTCTAAACAATGATGAGTTATAGAGTTGGATACCTTGGATACTCTTATTGCACAAAATAAGATTATGTCTCAATAACTCATGGCACTCACTAAGCAAGTAGGAGGCATGCAAGTTTCTATAGTAAATACCTTAAGTTCATCCTATGACATGCATAGAGGAGCAAGTTATGGTGAAAACTGTTACACATTCAACCTTGAGCAACCTTCAGTGAAGCAAGTGAATTTCATAAACAACTAATCTAAACCACAACAAAATGACCCATTCTCAAAGACATATAATCTTAGATGGAGAAATCATTCAAATTTTAGGTGGAGCAATCAACAAAGCAAAGTCCAGAGAAGACCACTGAGGAGGGTAATTACACAAAAAATCTAAGATATTCATCGTGAGTGACGCCCAGCCTTCCACTTTCCCTTAGTGCCACTGACTAGCTACCGCCACATGCAAATCTCCTTCGGGAACGTGCGTTGCCGCACGCACGCAACGCCCTCCCTCCACCGTACGAACTCCTGTCGTGAACGCAGCAACATCCATTGCGAACGCAGCAACATCCATTGCGAACGCAGCAACCTCCATTGAAAACATCACTCGTCTGCCACTCCGTTGTGCGCCGTGCTCGCCGCAGTGCCGCCCATGAATTGCACACCAATCGCTATACATGGCGTTTTTCTTCTTCGTCGTCGTTGTCGTTTAGGTTTTAGATGATTCTTTTAACTAGTTTTAAATGTTTCTTTCTCCTAAGTTTCAGATGTGTTTTTTTTATGTTTTTAGATGTTTCTTTTTCTTTTTTTTAAGTTTTGGATTTTTTAATAGTTTTAAATGTTTCTTTTTTTAGTTTTCGATTTTTCTTTCAATATTTTTGAACGTATCATTTTGTTAGATTTTGAATTTTTAAAAATGATTTTGGATATTTTTTTTGTTAGATTTTAGATATTTTTTTATTATGTTTCAAATGTTTTTTTTTTTAGATTTTAGACATTCCTTTTACAATTATTTTTTTATATTTATATTTTTATTTAATTATATATATTTTTTAGGTTTTAGATATTTGTTATTTAATTTTAAATATTTTTCATAAAATTTACGTTTTCTTCCCAAAAAAAAAAAAAAAACCCCAATATTTTTCTACTAATTGTCTTCCTCCCGTATTCCCTAATTAGTTATCGTAAAAAAAAAATTTGTGAGCAAGAAAGATTAAGTAGTTCTGTTTTGCCAAAGTTGGCAAAGTAGCTGACTCCGCTGAATCCCAGCAGAACCTTCTAGAAAAAAACCCCACTTCACAGTCCCCTGCTTTTTCTACTCTTTCCGCATTCTTCTTCTTCTTCTTCTTCTTCTTCTTCTCAATCGATTCAACTCAACCACTTTCCATTAACCAAATTCCCGAGAATCTTCTATGGCCAACGAAGCCAAGGCTAAAGGAAACGCCGCCTTTTCTTCCGGCGACTACTCCGCCGCCGTCCGCCACTTCTCCGACGCCATTGCCCTCGCCCCAGACAACCACGTCCTCTACTCCAACCGATCCGCCGCCTACGCCTCCCTCCATGACTACTCCAATGCCTTGTCTGACGCCCAGAAAACCGTCGACCTCAAGCCAGACTGGCCCAAGGGCTACAGCCGCCTCGGGGCCGCCCACCTTGGCCTCGGCCACCACCACGACGCCGTTTCGGCTTACAGAAAAGGCCTCGAAATCGATCCCAACAATGACGCTTTGAAATCTGGCCTCGCCGATGCCCAGGCGGCGGCGGCGAGGGCCCGTCCTCCGACAGCCAATCCGTTCGGGGAGGCGTTCTCTGGGCCGGAAATGTGGGCTCGGCTTACCGCAGACCCAGGAACCCGGGCTTACCTTCAGCAACCGGATTTCGTGAAGATGATGCAGGATATTCAGAAGGACCCGAACAATTTGAATCTTTATCTGAAAGATCCGAGGGTAATGCAAGCCATTGGTGTTTTGCTCAATGTGAAGATCCAGACGCGGGATGATGGTGACGAAAATATGGCGGAAGCGGAGGCGACTCCTTCAGCTTCGTCTCAGCCGCCGCAGGCCCAGGCGCAGGAGAGGAAGCGAGCTGCTACTGCTGCAGAAGAGACTTCGAAATCGGCAGAGCCGGAGGTGGCAGATTTTACGGAGGAGGAGAAAGAGAAGAAGGAGAGGAAGAGTTTCGCTCAGAAGGAGAAGGAAGCTGGTAATGCTGCTTACAAGAAGAAGCAATTTGAGATCGCGATTGAACATTACTCGAAGGCTATGGAGTTGGATGATGAGGATATCTCATACCTCACAAACCGAGCGGCGGTTTACTTGGAGATGGCAAAGGTATCTTATTTGCATTGGACTTTTGGCTTATGGATTAATTGAGTTGAGTTCTTAATTTGGGGATTCCTAACTTGATGGGCATCAATTGTATAGTTTCTTGTGTTTTAGACTTAGTGCCATTTTAGTTGAATACTTGAATATGAACTTTCACTGCCCATTCATGGGAAGAGTGTAGGAATGTGGAAAATGCATAGCGTATGTTACTTGCATGTGGCTTCTTATGGATTAATTGAGCTGATTCTCATTTTAATCCTTGTTCCTAACTTGATGGGCAATTTCAATTGTGAATAGCTTTGCTTTCGATGGTTACAAGTTACAACACTTAGTAGTTGATGCTTTATGTATTGCTGTTTATGTTAGTGCTGTGTAGTTGAATATTATTCACTAGAAGCTTTAGAAAGTATAAGATGTGTTGAATGTAGAGTGTAAACTATTACATGGAGATCACAATCACACCTAATTACAGCATGTTTGAGCCTAAAACAATGTAGAGTTCAGCATGCTGGATTCAAGGCTTTACTACCCTTTTACAAATTATCAATAAGCACCCTTTTTATGATAATTTTCAATCCTCATACCAAAGGCATGGGGGATTTGGTGCTATATAGTGTTATACCCATGCTTAATTATGTACAAGATACTTTGGCTGTGAAATAATAAAACACCTCCATATTGTTGGACTGTCTATTAAAGGTTTGGTGATAGAAAAGGAAATAGGCTTGATGTATCCAGCCTACAGATATATTAATAGATCTCTGTTAATAAGGAAGGGTAATAATTGGGATTTGCAGAATTGCAGTTTTGTTTACTGTAGGACATAATGGCATTGTTTGTTCCTCATACCCAACCTGTCATAATAGAGAAGTACTTTTATTGTTATGCTTTTTCATTTTTTTAATTTTTTTTAAAACTCAGTATGAAGAATGTATTAAAGATTGTGACAAAGCTGTGGAAAGAGGAAGGGAGCTAAGATCAGACTTTAAGATGATAGCAAGAGCTTTGACAAGGAAAGGAACTGCATTGGCTAAAATAGCAAAATGCTCAAAGGATTTTGAACCTGCCATTGAGACTTTCCAAAAAGCACTTACAGAGCACCGCAACCCTGACACCCTGAAGAAACTGAATGATGCTGAAAAAGCTAAGAAAGAACTAGAACAACAAGAATATTTTGATCCGAAATTGGCCGATGAGGAGAGGGAAAAAGGTATTATCTCTTACAGTTTGCTATCTTGAGTTCTCCATGTCTTACAAATATGTTTGCCCTAAGGAAGATAATCCATAATTATGTATCCTGGTGATTTTATTGATTCTTCTTATTACTTGGTCAAAATATTAATTAGCCACTCATTTACTGGAAACACTGGCATGCAGGTAATGAATTCTTCAAGCAGCAAAAGTATCCCGAGGCTGTGAAGCATTATACGGAGGCCATAAAAAGGAATCCTAAAGATCCTAAGGTAAATAGTATGATACTCTTTGAATAAAATTGATAACCCATTTATTTAGAAGTGAACACAAATCCTAATCTGTTGGAATGCTCCATTTCACTCAGTCTTACAGTAACAGAGCTGCATGCTACACAAAACTGGGCGCAATGCCTGAAGGTTTGAAGGATGCGGAGAAGTGCATTGAGCTTGATCCAACATTCTCGAAGGGTTATAACAGGAAAGGTGCAGTACAATTTTTCATGAAGGAATATGAAAAAGCATTGGAAACATATAAGGAGGGATTGAAACATGACCCTAACAACCAGGAGTTGCTTGATGGTGTTAGAAGGTATGATACATCTATTACATAAGTTGAATATTTCTACTTTAGATGGAAATGAATAAGATGTGAATGCCTAATCATCTAATGTACATTTCAGATGTGTAGAACAAATTAATAAGGCTAGTCGTGGAGATTTAAGTCCTGAGGAGTTGAAGGAAAGACAGGTTAGCTGACTACTTCCTATGTACTATCATCCATTGAGAGTTCTTACATTACATAAATCATTTGAGTCATTCTTTTTTTTTCTTTGCTTCTGCTGCTTGGTGCTCTAATAGCAGTTAAAGATACTAAAATGGGGTTTTTTAATTTTTACTGTTTAATTTATTGGAAACTTAGGACCTATTTGATTTTGTGTTTTCATCTTTTGTTTTCATTTCCAGTACTTTCTCTTTAGTATTTTGTGAAACAAAAAGTGAAATCCAGAAATAATAGCAGCGAACAGGATTGTATTGTTTTCATTTTTTTCTCTTTAATAGTAAAAACAGAAAACATTGAAAATGAAAACAAAAAATTTTCTTCTAAAACCAAAAAAGCCCTTAAATTTTATAGTTTTACAATATACCATTCATTCTGGAATACCAGTAGATATAACTTACTCTAATGCATTTTTAATTCTGCTTTTACAGGCCAAGGCAATGCAGGACCCTGAGATTCAGAACATCCTTCAAGACCCTGTGATGAGACAGGTACGCTTCCCTGGTTATTGCGCTTATTATGTATATTGTCTTGTTTCATATGAATCAGCCGTGCCAATGTAATGTTTCTGTGTTGGAATGTATGTAGGTTTTGGTTGATTTCCAGGAAAATCCTAAAGCTGCACAGGAACATACGAAGAACCCTATGGTGATGAACAAGATCCAAAAGCTGATCAGTGCTGGAATTGTCCAGATGAGGTGAATTTGATTAAAGGTAGGAATGGAATGTACGCAGAGAAACAATTGACAATTGTATTTTCCAGGGCAACTCTAGTATTTATATAGATTGGATTTTGGTGGAAAGACCAAAATAACTATCAACGGACAATTTACTTGTGCAAAATTTTGAGTTACTACTCTCAACAATTGTATGGTTTGTTTTCAGTGAATTCATCCCAGCCACAAATCCTTCTTATTCCTTACTTGTTCGGTTTCTTCACATTAGTTGGGTGAAAATGTATTGATTTATAACAAGTTCATTATAGATGTGGACAAGCGTAGTTTGGTTTGCAATGAGAACCAAACTGAAGTGAGCATGGTTTTCTTGACATGGTTTGTTTAGAAGTTTTTGGTTTATCGCCTTGAAGTGGTTTACAACTTTCCTGAATCCGTTGGTAAATCTACTCAGAATCAGATAAAAGTTGTTGAATTGGTTCAAAGCAAGTGCTAAATTGGTGTATTAGATTATTTTCCGAGCCAATTATGACAACGCTGAACCTAAAGGTGTGAACCTATTAAGCTTGCCAGAAGTTTTGTTCGTCCTGTCATCCAACGAGCCCTGAACCTGCTATGATAATCCAACTTTGTCATCGCCAGATAAAATCTGATTATGAGCTTTTCACTTATCCGTCCTCATTAACACTTTATATGGGTGAAAACAAAACAACAAATCTCAGTAAATGATAATTGTCTGATTGATAACAAATCGCTATACTCCCTTTAAAAATGCACTCGTCCAACCAATACCGAATGATAGGTGCAAGCTAAGGTTCACTGGAGTTTCAAGAGATCATGGTGAATGGTTTGCCATATTTACTCAAAAAATATAGCATTAGAAAAAAATAAAGGATATGTAATAATTTCACGTCCTGAATTCTCGAGTTCTGTCACGAATCACGATTATCACGCCCCCAAAAATTGCTTTCAAACATCATCATACTCTCCCAGTAACAAATACAGTTCGCTCTCTACAACCTAAGAACAACAGTGTTGTTATCTTTCTTTCTGAAAATTTTCTGGCTAATCTTGTATTGGACAAAGAAAAAATTACAATTAAGAGAAGAAAAATTAAAAAGATAAGTAAACCCCAACTAGTGTGGACAATGAACATAAATTACATTAACAGAAAAATGTCCTTGTGAACAAGGGAAAGATGCACTAAGCGGCAACTTCTTGCTCCTTTGTGGCAAGTTGGTTCTGAATGTGCTGTGGCACCACGTCGAACATGGCTAATTGCATTGTGTAGGAAGCACGTCCCTTTGTCATTCCTCTGAGTGTGCTCACGTATTGAAACATCTCAGCAAGAGGAACCAGGGCATCCACAACCTGCAGTTGCCACCACCCAAGGACCAAATAAATGCATTAATCCACTGCCAATAAAGGAATCATTTTTCTTGTAAAATGAAACAGAATAACATGATATGTGAAGACTAAAGTTTGACACACCTTAAGGCCACCTGGTTTGTCACCAAAGCTGTTGATCTGACCTCTTCTTGAGTTGAGATCACCAATTACATCACCCAAATGTTCTTCAGGAGTAACAACTTCTACTTTCATTATAGGTTCAAGCATCCTTGGCCCGGCTTTCCTCATTCCTTCCCGGAAGGCTCCTCTTGCTGCAAGCTGGAATGCCAGCACACTTGAATCTACATCGTGGTAAGAACCATCCACAAGCACTGCACGTACATCAACAACAGGGAAGCCAGCAAGAACACCATTGCTCATGCACTCTTCCAATCCTTTGATGACCCCTGGAATGTACTCTTTCGGTACAGCACCTCCCTTTATTTCACTCTTGAATTCATATCCACTCCCTGGGTCCATGGGTTCAAACCGAACTGTGATATCTGCAAACTGACCCTGTCCACCTGACTGTTTCTTGTGTACATACTTTACTTCCGAGAGTTTGGAAATGCTTTCCCTGTAGTTCACTTGGGGAGCACCAACATTGGCTTCAACCTGCATTTAACAAAGAAAGTGGGGTAAGTTTCACGAAATGCATATCTTTTACTGTTGGATGGAGAAGATATACAGTTAAAATGGAGGTGGCAAAAAATTAATAGTATTATATACAATTTCTATTAGTAGAGAATTGTTCAAACTTAACATATGCCTGCTGCACAAAGGAGAAAGGAAGAGAAGAAAAAGGCAATAATGCCAAGGGAAAAATAGCAATGCTCAATTAGATCAGACACAGATTATTGTTAACCCAGAAGTCCTGTGTCAGAGACATAATTTTTCATGGAATTTCTCTCTTTAGTTCTCTTTATTCTCAAGTAATATAGATAAAATAACAATACAATCATGCCCATTAATTATAAAATATAAAATATGGAATAGAAATATAACCTTAAATTCTCTTTTGAGTCGATCAACAATGATTTCGAGATGTAATTCTCCCATTCCTTCAATTACTGTCTGGTTAATCTCTTCGTCCCTAGAGAAGTGGAAAGAAGGGTCTTCCTGTGCAAGTTTGATTAAACCAGCAGCCATCCTGTCAACATCGGCTTTAGTTTTGGGTTCAATTGCAACCTTTATAACAGGGTCGGGGAAGTCCATCCGCTCAAGCACAACCGGATTCTCCGGGTCAGACAACGTTTCACCTGTAATAGTATCTTTTAAACCTGCAAGAGCAATAATATCACCTGTCAAAGCTACTTTAACATCCTCTCTGCTGTTTGCATGCATTTCTAGAAGCCTGCCAATTCTCTCTTTTTTCCCCTTGTTTGCATTGAGTACATAAGAGCCCGCAGAAAGCTTTCCAGAATACACCCTGACGAACGTGAGGGATCCTACAAATGGATCACTCATGATCTTAAAAGCTAGTCCAGAAAATGGTTCATCGTCATCTGCTTTCCTATCTATTGTCACTTCAGGGTTTTCAGGATCACTGCCCTTCATTGGTGGCAAATCAATTGGTGAAGGTAGATAATCCACCACAGCATCAAGTAAAGGTTGGACCCCTTTGTTTTTGAAAGCTGAGCCACACATCACCGGCACAAAACTTGCTGCAATGGTTCCCTTCCTGATTAGTTTTTTTATAGTTTCTTCATCTGGTTCAACTCCTTCCAGGTAATTCTCCATAGCCTGATCATCCAGCTCAACTATGGTTTCTATCATCTGGGATCGGTAATCCTGAGCCAACTCTTGAAGATCTTCTGGAATATCTACATAGTCAAACTTGGCACCCAACTCTTCTCCGGACCAAACTATAGCTTTCATCCTTACCAGATCAACAACTCCCTTAAAGCTATCTTCTGAGCCAATTGGCAACTGAATTACAAGTGGTTTGGCACCTAAGTTTGTTACAATCATGTCTCTTGTTCGGAAGAAATTGGCTCCAAGACGATCCATCTTATTTACAAAACAAATTCGTGGGACCCCATATTTATCAGCCTGCCTCCACACCGTTTCTGATTGTGGTTCCACACCAGCAACACTGTCAAACAAGCATATAGCTCCATCCAACACCCTAAGGGCACGCTCCACTTCTAAGGTGAAGTCAACATGACCAGGAGTGTCAATAATGTTGATCCGATGCTTATTCCAGAATGTGGTGGTTGCAGCAGAAGTAATAGTAATCCCTCTTTCTTGTTCCTGTTCCATCCAGTCCATTGTAGCTGTTCCCTCGTGCACCTCTCCAATCTTGTAGTTTCTCCCAGTGTAGTAGAGAATTCGTTCAGTCGTGGTTGTCTTGCCAGCATCAATGTGAGCCATGATACCAATATTGCGATAATCCCTTAACGGAACAGCACGCTTTGTCTCTGAAAAGAGAAAAACGGATCATATAAAAATGTGCGAAAGCAAAGCACTTGATAGTCTCATAGGATAAGGTAGCATAATAGGAAACATTAAAACCAACAACCATATTTTTAGCCATATCATTAGAACAATCATAAGAACCAACCATGTCCAATTCGAATGCTAAGTGTGAATAATGAAATGTTCTTTCCTCCTAATACAACTTCAAACACTATCCTGCCAGTCCCAACCAAACTATGGCAACCCATTTCAAGTATGTAGACAAATTTTCAAAATGATTACAAAAAATTGAACTAAACCAAACCAAACCACACCACATCACACAATTTGTTCAACAAGGGGTATGTTCGAAGAAAGTTTCCTCTTTTATTTTTTTTCATTTCAAGAGCCAAATTCATGATATGTAATAAAGAGACTAACGCTATTCATATGCGATATGAAAGGAGAGAAAAAGAGATTATGTGAACTGAAATAGAATGACAAAGAATCTCTTATCATTCACTCCAGTAACGTCAATTCTCAAAGAATTTACGAAATTCAGAAAACAGGGAAGGAGGAAGAAGAGAGAGGTAATACCATCAGCGGACATAGCCAAAACTGACAAGTTTCTTGGAGTCTTGTGGTGCAAATGGTAGAGCTTTGAAGAACTTATTCTGATTCTGGAACTCCCAAAGAAGTGAGAGAGAGAAGATGAAGTAGCTGAAGCGTTATAGGGTTTTGGTCGAGCACCCATGTACCGAACCGGACTTAACATGGCCGGTCTCCTCTGCGACCCATTCAGATTGCAGAGAGACGAAGTTGCCATCCTCACCGACTCCGCTGCCATAATTGCTCTTCTTCCTCCTCTCCTCAACCTCTTCTTCTGTGTTTAAGATAACACACAGCACAGTGAGAAGCACCCTGGCCTCAAGTTTTCAGTAAGGAGCAACGAGTGAGAACCTCACCCAAATGCTACACTTTTTTTTCCCTTTCTGATAATAATTTGCTTCTATTTATATTATTCATTTATTTTATTTTATTTTATTTTTGTTGATTAAACTGGGCCATAAATAAT
This sequence comes from Arachis ipaensis, assembly GCF_059453495.1. Taxonomy (NCBI): domain Eukaryota; kingdom Viridiplantae; phylum Streptophyta; class Magnoliopsida; order Fabales; family Fabaceae; genus Arachis; species Arachis ipaensis. The sequence goes on from NC_142436.1 coordinate 54,190,128, forward strand.
AATAAAAGAATGTAATGGTTAATGGATTAATCACCTGCAGTTTGGAAATAAAAAGAGCAATTATCTTGCAATAGTTTGAGCTTGTTGATAGTGATTTTACATGGTTGGGGAGAACAGGCAACGTGGATCACAGTTAGCCGCCCTTTCCGGCAAGGGCTGCAATTTGGAATTTCAGGTTCATATTTGAAACTTGTGTACTACTTACGGATCAGAAAAATAAAATTAATAATCTTCTTTTTCTTTTTCTGTAACAATGAATTTGTCAAAGTAAGGAAATTTTTTATTTAAATTAAATAAAGATAATAATTACGAAAATAAATAAATGGTGAGATAATTACAAAAATGAATAAATGGTGAGGTAATTACGAAAATACATTCTGAGACGCATCTCGGATGTTGTGATACCGTGCTGTGATAGGGTGACGGTGAGTCACATCTTAGATGCACCCAGGATATGTATAAGCACTTATTCGGATACTAAGTATTCGAGATGTGCTCAAAAGGTGATGGGGTCTCAACACCCGAGATAAGAGTAATTGTCATAGATGGGGGCTCAACATCCGAAATATGATCGCATGCGTATATAAGTCACAACATTCGGAAATTACGTGCATTACAACCATTTTTTCCACTTTAGTGACCTTCTAGACGCGTGAATTCGAGTTCCTTCAGAAAATATGGCCACCCGACAATATGTCTACGAAGGAGATATCCACAGAGTGAATGCTACTTGGCACGTAGCTGAAACTTTAGACTTTGAGGTTAGTGGTTTAACGTTTTTTTTATTATTAGTGAATAATAAGTTTAGAAGTTTAGTCTTTAGTAACTTAGTTAATAAAGTAGGTATAGTGAGTTGACAAAGTTAGAAGATCTACATTGGTTTCTTTGGCATACCTAGAATCGTTGTATATTTTGTATAATTGATTGTAATTACTTAAGTTAAATAAATAAAATAGGTACCTAATTGTGAGTTAAGTTAAATAAATAAAATAAGTAACTCCCATTTAACCTGTTAGTCCAATAAATAAGTATCTGTTACATTTAATATAAATGCTATATAGGTGGATTATAAGTTTTAGTAATGTTTAGCAACAATTAATGGTTTAGATGTAATTAATATGCGCTAGTAAATGTGTTGAAAATTGCAGAAACTACGGTTACTGTTGCCATGCCGTGTGACATTGGGTCTCCCGTCGCCGGCTATCCTATTTCCCTATATAAGGAGGCTAGATTTGGATATACAGTAGAGTTGAGAAATTTTATGTTTGACAATTAATTGATCTCTGAATTTGTCAAGCAGTGGAGGCCCGAGACCTACACGTTCTATCTTTCATGGGGTGAGGCCAGCATTACGCTCCAGGATGTTGCCTACCACATTGATTTGTGCACTTCTATGAATGGAATGTTAATGTGTAGTGACTTAAATATCTCCCAAGAATTTGGAGTATTGCTTTTTCTTGTTCTCCTCCTAGAGCCTTTGAGAGTATGGGATTCTTAGTTTGTATTTTGACACCTCTGCCTTTCCTATTAATTTTTCTTGAGAAAATTGAAGCTGGGGTGCAGGGACATATACCTCTTGATGGGTGGTCACCTCCTTTTCTTCTTCACATGACTTGTCTTCCTCAGACTGCTTGTTATTACTTGTTACTTTATTATCCACCATCTTTCTACTTCTCAAAGTAATAGTTTTGCACTCTTTTCTTGGATTTGAAACTATGTTTGGGAAAGCCATTTGTGGGCCTCTCAGCGATTTACTTGGCCAGTTGACCAACTTGAACTTCTAAATTTTAGATGGAGGCTTTAGTTTTATGCATGAAATTTTGAGTGGTTTGAACAAAATGGAGGTGTACTGGGAGAGTTTTTCTAGGACAATTTCAACAGGGGAAGGTTTTTGAGGAATTTGGGATGGTTGTGAGGATTGGTAATGAGGGTTGAAGTTATTTTGGTGAGGGTTATTGTTAAAGTTGTTTTGTCTTTGCCCTTGATTACCCCATTTAAAGTTGGCGTGATTTCTCCATCCTGGATAGTAAGTTTTAGAGAAAGGATCATTTTGAGGTGGCCTTAAAGAGTTTTCCATGTAATTCTCTTATTCAGAGGATTGGCCAAAATCATAACCTTCACCTTGAGTGACTTCTCCACCCATGTCATAGGAGATATCTTGTGTGTTCACTGCTGAGACTTGCATGTTTCCTAGATGTTGAGTAATGACATTAATTTGTTGGGACATGACTTTGTTCTGTGTTAGAAGAGTATCCAGTGCATCCAACTTCATCACTCCAAGGTGGAGGAATATAAACACTGATTGTTGGCTACTATCTCTATCAACTCTAAGACTTCATCAGTAGTCTTCTTCATATGTAGAGATCTTCCAGGTGAGTTATCCAATGAGTGCCTTAAAGTCGAGGTAATCCCATCATAAAAGATTCGGAGTTGCACCCAGTCTGAGAACATATCTGGAGGACACTTTCTCAGCATCTACTTGTACCTTTTCCAAGCTTCATAAAGAGGCTCTCTATCTAGTTGTCTAAAGGTCTGAATGTCCATTCTCACCTTTGTCAACCTTTGAGGTGGGAAGAATTTGGTTAAGAACTTTCTGACCAAATCATTTTAGGTTGCTATACTTTTCTTGGATTGTGTTTCAAGCCATTGCTTGACCCGGTCCCTCACAGCAAATGAGAACAACAACAACCGATAAACATTAATAGGGACTCCATTAGTCTTTACTGCATCACAGATTTGCAGGAAACTAATGATGAACAAATTGGAGTCTTTTTAAGGACTTCCATTAAATTGACAGTTTTGTTGGACAAACACGGTAAGTTGAGACTTCAACTCAAAGTTGTTGGTTTTCACAGTAAGTGTGACAATGCTACTTCCACAACTCCCAGGATCGAGAGTAGTGAAAGACCCAAGAGTCCTCCTAGGTTGGGGGATATTAAGATTGTTGTTGACATTGTTTGCCATATTGCTCTCTAATTCTTCTTCAATATCTTCTTCAATTCTCTAGTCCCTAACTTTCATTCTTTGTCGCCAAAGAGTCCTTTCAAATTCAAAGTCGTATAGAAGAGGTTCTTCTTCTTGATTGTCCTGCATACACACACAATCAACAAGAGGAAAAATTGGAATTTCCTACGTCACAGTGAAGGAAATTCCCAATGAGGTAAATAGCTAAAAATAAATAAAAAGAAAAAAAGAGTCTAATTTAGGTAATCAATTAATTGGTAGTTGTTAATCACAGATAATCCCCAGCAACGGCGCCAAAAACTTGATGCGGATTTTATAAAACCACAAACGATGACAAGTGTATCGAGTCGTACCAAGTAATACAACGAGAGTGGGTTATCATTCCCACGAGGATTAACGAACTAAACAAACAATAGTCAGTTAATTATTCTAGTCAGACAATCAGAAAATAGAGTTTCAATGTAAATTTGCACAAAAACACAGAATAAAACAAAAGTAAGTCATAAATAATTCAGAAAGTAATATGATTCAAAAGAGTTAAGGTTTCAGAGATATTAAGGCTTTCAGAAATGCTTTTCACTCTTCACCTTGATTATGCAAAGATGTATCTATGGCAAATAATAAATAATCAAACTCTAATTCCTTGATAATTCAATTTCTCTAATCCTAATAAATTATCATTTCCTTGATTAATTGATCGTGATAAGAGGTTAAGAACACTCATTAATTTAAAAACCATACAATCATCAAGAACTAAACTTGGTTGATTCGATGTCACTTATCAAGTCCAAATTCAAAACCTAAGAATAAAGAGGAGTCTTCAAGCTTAATTCAAATAATTAACTTTTCCAAGATATTAAGAGAATTTAAGTTAGATTAGAATTGTTTTCCAACACATTCAAATCCTTTAGATGAAGAACAAAAACTCTTTCTTAAGAAAACATCAATGCATTATTCAAAGGTAGAAAAGCTATAACATTAGTCCATTAGAATAAACAAATCTCCTAACCTTAACCGAGAAGAATAATTACTCATGCTAAAGCTTCAAAATAAAAAACCCAGAATGAAAATTGGCCAAAAGGTCTTGAAGCAAGTTTTCAGGATTCCTTATATACTAAACCTAAAAACAAAACCTAAGAAATAAATGCAAACTTCATTAAAAAAAAAATCAAATCTTCCGCAATTAATGTTCAATTCTTCTAGTGATTCAGGTCCATGACTTGATGATTCAATCCTTGACTTGGTGATTCAATGTGGGCTTGAGGAGAGCCTTCTTTGAGTATTGTGATCTTGGGCCTTAGGGCGTGTGGCACGCCCCATTATTGGGGTGTTGCACACCACCGATTTCGGCACCCCTAGAGCCTCTTTCCTAGCGTGTGGCACGCCCATAGTTTGGTGTGTTGCATGCAAATTTTTTTGTTCCCCTTGGGAGCACCATTTCTGGCATGTGGCATGCCCAAAGCTTAGCGTGTTGTACGCCAATCTTGACTTGGAATTCTCCTTCGAAGGCGTGTCAAAATGACACGCCCCTTAAGCCTGGCATGTTGCACTCCATGAACTATGCACTCCTGGGAGTCAACTTTTAGGCGTGTAACACGCCACCTCCTTTGCGTGTTGCACGCCAACTTTGATCTCCAATTTGAGCTTCCTTTCCTGGGCGTGTGACATGCCACTTCCTTGGCGTATTGCATGCCAACTTCAAGCTTGAATTGCCGTGAGTTTGAGATTCTAGAAAGTTAGCCCAGCGTGCCACACACTTGCCTTGGCGCGTGGCATGCCAGCTTCTTCATTGTCTTCCTTACTGGGCATGTGACACCCCACTTGCTCGACGTGTTGCACGCCAACTCCAATCTCACCATTGGGAGAAAAATTCTGGGCGTGTGGCACTCCCCCATGCTTGGCGTGTTGCACGCCCGCTTGGCCTTGGATTTCTTCTTCGAAGGCATGTCAAAATGACACACTCCTTGAGCCTGGCGTGTTTCACGCTACTAAAAGGTAGCCCTAGGAGGTTTGTTTTTGGGCATGTGGCACGCTCCTTCCTTGGCGTGTTGCACACCCACTTTTATGCATAATTTGGCCAAACTATTATATATCGATGGAAAGCTCTGAATTTTATCTTTCTAACATCACTGGAAGAGATTTGTTTGAATCCCAATAGCTCAAGTTATGCTCGTTGGAGTAAGAAGAGGCCAGTCTTGGTGTGCAACAAGCCATCTCTTTCGCGGTGATTTTTTCCACGGCAAATAATGGTAATTTACACCTTCAGACCCAACGTTCACTATAGAGTATTATATATCGTTGGAAAATTCTAGAAGTTGGCTTTCTAATGCCACTAAAATTGCTTCATTTAGACCTCTGTAGCTCAAGTTATAATTTTTGAAGTATAAAGAAGTCAAGGTTGCAATTTCTCTTTGAACTTCCCTGGGCTTGTTTCCATCTCTTACTCCCCTAGGAGGTTACTTCCTCTTGCTTTCCACCTTTATTGATTCTCCCATAGACTTCTTTAATTGTCCATCTCCTCCTTTATTATTGTCTAAAATCTTTCAACAACCCTCTAAATATATCAAAGTACAAAGCAACTCCAAGAAACATTGATTAAAGCAAAAAAACCTCAATTAGAATAAGGAAATCACTAACTTTGTTTAAAGAAAGAAGCTCAAAAAAACATTGATTAAAAGCATGAAATCTTAATAAAAACAAGAGGTTACTAACTTTATTCAAAGAAATAATAACTAAAAACAACTAGAGAGGCTCATGCATCAGCTTTTAGTTTAACTTTTCAACCACCAAACCACATCAAATTTCTCAACAATAAAGCTTGAAAACAGCCCCAAATACACAACTCAACAGTTTGGTTTTGGGTTGTCTCCTTGAAAACGAAACATAAAGTCATCAAATCAACAAAGTTCTATCAAAATTCAAGCATAAAATTATGCAATTTCAAGGTACAAACATCCAATCAACAATCATACTTCAAGAACACATTTAATTCACATTAAAATTACCCAACCTTACATCTTGTTGCTTCCGACAAAATCAATGCACCAAGTAAGGTTTCTGACCAAGAAATTCAAGAAGAAAACATCAAAAATCAGCTACTCCACCAAGCTCCCACTTGGCCGAACAATACATGGAGGGACAGCGGCTTTACCTTTTGTTTCCTTCCATGAAGACCAGTGTCATTTGGTAGAGGAAGAAAAGATGAACACTTTAATTGGTTTATATTTTTTATGGGAGTTACATAACTCAATAAATCAAGCTCGAAAAGATTTATGTTTCCATGGAAATCTCTCTCGGTCTCTCTCTTTCTTTTTATTTTCTTGGTTCGGTGACAAGAGAAGAAGATAAGGAAATAAGATTAAGATAAGGATGTAATTAGTGGGGGCGTGTGTTATGTTTAAGGTTGTGTGTCGTGTTATTAAGCTATTGAGTCAGTGATTCAAATTAGAAATATCTTAAATGGATCATTACAAAAGATAGATATATTAAAACACAAATAATAATATATATGGAGATAAATATATATGAGTTACTAATATAAATGACATTAGTAACATAATGATTATAAAGAATAAAAATATATGATGAAGCTTTAGCAAATCTAAGTTTATCAAAGAGTACCAACACTTATTTATATCGGCAGATTTCGAACTTCAAATATTAATTACACAAATTAAATTATAAAATATTCATTATTACTAGATTACTAAAATTATAGTTTCAATTATGTAAAATATCTTATTATAGAAAAATTATATAATAATCTTAATTAATCCAAACTCAAATGATAATAATTATAAAATCAATTTAATTTTGCCTATTAAAATAATTTTTAATAAATAGTTCAAACTAATAGAATCAATCATAATAAATTTAAACTTCAATATTCATAAAATTTATGTAGTTATTTTTAATGAAATAGTCTTCTAAAAATAATAAGTTAAGATTAAAAAAATAAATCGTAAATAATCTATAATAGAAGTTTCAAAAATACGGGTTATTACATCCACTATCAAAAGTCACTTCCTCCTTTTCTTCCCAAGTTCTTGCATAAATCTTTAGGCATCTTGTTTCTCCGCGAGTCTTTCTAACCTTTGACGTATCTAAATTAAAAAATTGACAAGTTATACAAATTAAAACAAAAAACAACAACTAAAACACATACATGAATTCACATTATAAATAGCCAAAAGCCAAATAGCAACAAACATAATTGCATCACCTTCTACATGAGCATTTTTCATAATTTGGTCTCCTTCCACATCAAAATTGTCATTTTCATGTTCACCAACATAATCATTCTGACGGGGATATAAACATTTTCTCCATCATTCAGGGATGACCTAGATCTAGCATCCTTAGTAGTTGGAACTTCAATATGTTCCTCTTCTCTTTCCACATGAATTCCTTGTTCACCCAAAAAATCAACAAGAGTCATTAATTGACGCTTTAAGTTATTTTTTGATTTTGTTAAGTTAGCTGGTTCTTTTTAAGTAGCTCTAGCATCCTCACCAATTGACTTAAAGTCATCTTTCTCTTCTCTTTTTGCTTCTACTCCTTCTGTATGCAAAAATGCATCAAGAGCAATTACTGAACACTTTGTCTTGCTCTTCATCTTGTTAGAGATTGGTTATTCTTCTTGATGAACATTACTCCTCGCTTGGTAATGAGAAGATGATAAGTGAATATTTTATACCCTTTTTCATAGCATTTTGCAGTTGTGTTTAGTTAGATATTATTAAGTTTTATTATATTTTAGTGAAAAATTCTCGTTGGATACTACTTTGAGTTGTTTTGGTATTTTTATAACTTCAGGTGAAATTATGGTGAATTTGGCAGAGTTTTGTGCAAAGACAAAGAAAGGATAGTAGATGTTGTCAACTCTGATCTCCTTTCATTCTCATGAGCGTAACTTAATCTATAGAGGTCCAATTGATGTAATTTTAACGGCGTTAGAAAGCCAATGTCTAGAGCTTTCCAACGATATATAATAGTCTATACTTTTCTTTTGGAATCACTGTCATATTTGGCGCTAAACGCCGAGCCTGGCGTTTAGCGCCCAAGAGGGACAAAACCAGCACCAGAAACTTTCCCCTGCTGGCACTGAACGCCTAGCCGGCGTTCCACGCCAACAGGGTACCTCAGCATACACGAATTTTAACTCCCTTTAGGGCATTTAACACCCATTATTGGCGTTAAACGCCAGCAGCAGCTCGAATCACTCCTCTTTGGGCCTCTCAAGTGGATTTAGCACTTCTTAGCCGATTTTATTTTCTTTTTGCAATTTTTAATTACAAATAATATCTTTTAGCTCTAGCATTTATTATTAGGTTAGTATTTAAAGGAAAAGATCAATTAGGTTTAGGATCTTCTTCCTTCCACACTTTTCAGAACTCTATTTTCTCTGTAAGTTATGAGCAACTAAACCTTCTGGTTAAGGTTAGGAGCTCTGTTTATTTCTATGGATTAGGATTATTATTCTTCTATTTTAATATATGTTTAATTCAATTCTAAGGTGTTGTTTTTTTTCTTAATCTTATGAAAATGGATGGAACGGGAGTATGACCCTTTTTCTATATGAGTTCTTGTGATTCTCGGGAGAGTTATCTACCTTGAACTACAGCCTGAGAACACGCCTCCTAGATGGCTAATCACACAATCTGATGGGGATATACAACATCTGTTCAGTCGGGATTGGGATGATTAGGGCCTTTGTGGTATAAACTAGTTTTCTGAAGTTCACCCTCCGGTCCGAATTGAATGGCCACGGGAGTGGCGTTTGATGAGAATTAGAGGAGATTAAATCACTAAGGGATTAGGGTTTAATCACTTACAGTTTGTCATAGAATGAATCATTCATTATTAAAATAGTTAGTAAGAAGTTTTAATTCGGAAAGATAAACATCTCCGAGATCTTAACTATTTTTTTATATTGGTTTTACATCAAACCTTTAATTACCTCCTTTACTTTCTTTATTTATGCGTTTTCAACAACAACCACTTTTACTGTTTACCTGACTAAGTCCAACAGGATAACCATTGCTTGCTTAGTCCGACAATCCTCATGGGATCGACCCTCACTCACATGAGGTATTACTTGGATGATTCGGTGCACTTGCCGGTTAAGTTGTGCGAGTTCTAATTTCGCGCACCAAGATTTTGGTGCCGTTGTCGGGGATTGTTCATAACTGACAACTACCAGTTGTCTTGTTGCTTAGATTAGGTATTTTCATTAGTTTTTGTTTATTTAATTTTCCTTTTTAATTTTTTATTTCTCTTTTATTTATTTTTCTTTATTTTCGAATTGTCTTGTTTATTTCCCTTTAATTTCAAATTTTAAGTTTGGTGGCCCTTTAGTATTTTTCCTTTAAATTTTGAAAATTAGTATTGCTTATTTTCCCTCAATTTTTTTATTTTAAGTTTGGTATCTTTTAGTGTTTTCCCCTTTTTAATTTTTTCGAAAATTTTAGTTTAGTTTCTCATTCTTATTTTCGAATTTTTTAGTGTAATAGCTTGTTTTAATTTATTTTATTTCTTATTTTTTTGGATATCTCACTAGGAGCTCTCTAGAATTTGACATAGAGACTCCTATTTTTCTTTGTCTCTTGTTTGTATATGCAGGAACAGGGAGAGTTCACTATGGATCCAAATGAGAATGAACAACTTAGAAGAACCCTGGGCTCTTACACCCTCCCACTCCTGATTTCTATGGAAGGAACATTAGTGTACCTCCTATTAGAGCAGATAATTTTGAGCTCAAGCCACAGTTGATCTTCTTAGTGCAATAAAATTGCCAGTTTCATGTACTTCCATAGGAAGACCCCAATAAATTCATCTCTGACTTTCTGTAGATTTGTGATACTGTAAAGACCAATGGAGTAGATCCTGAAGTCTACAAGTTGATACTCTTCCCATTTGCTGTGAGAGATCAAGCAAAGGACTGGTTGGATACTCAACCCAAGGAGAGTTTGAACACCTGGAGTAAAGTGGTCAATAAGTATCTGAATAAGTATTTTCCCCCGAGAAGGTTAACTAAGCTGAGGATAGATATTCAGACCTTTAGGCAGGGAGAGAGCGAGTCCATCTACGATGCTTGGGAGAGGTACAAGCTAATGCTCAGAAGATGTCCCATTGAAATGTTCACAGATTGGGTCAAGATAGACATCTTCTATGAAGGACTCTCTAACATGGCCAGGATGTCTCTGGATAATTTTGCAGGTGGCTCCTTACACATTAAGAGACATTTGAGGCCAACAAACTCATTGAGATGGTTGTTAATAACCAATACTTATACTCATCTGAGAGGACTTCAGTGAGGAAAGGAGTTATGGAAGTGGATACTGCAGATGCAATTCTTACTCAGAACAAGCTCATGGTTTAACAGATGAGTCTTCTCACCCAACAATTGAATAGCATGAAGAGCTTAGTTGCAAAAATCCAGAGAACCCTTGACTTGGATTCCATTGTTGTAGAACTCGCAAAAAGCCAACAAAGATTTGTATAGGAAGTCCGAACCTCATTTAGAGAACAGGAGATACGAATGGACCAAAGAATATCAGAGCAACTTGCACTAATTAATATGATCTCCAATTACAGAGAGGAGTGCAAGGCCATTCACTTGAGAAGTGGTAAAGTAGCAAGTTCAGAGGCAAAGGTTAGCGAGGAGCTAGTTGAACAAGAGTCTCCAGAAAAGGCAAAAGACAAGGAAGAGCACGTCCTTCCTAGGCATCCAAACAATCCTTCAAAGCCAAAATTGCCATACCCTCAGCGACTTCAAAGACCCCTCACTTTTCCCAGTGACACAGAAGTAAATCCAAGAGAAGAGTGCAAAGCTCTCACCATGACCAAGGAGGCCGAATCTAAGGAGGTGTATGTTGCCAAGGAATTAAAGGAAGAAAATGCTCAAGAAGAGGCTAGAAGCACACTATTACACACCCTACTGGTGGCACAAGAGTCTGAAGTACCACACTCTCAGAAGCTTCAAAAGGAGACCAAGGATGAGCAGTTATCTCAGTTCTTGGAAATCTTTAAAAAGTTGCATATCAATATTCCTTTTACTAAGGTGTTAGAGAAGATGCCTCCCTATATATCCTGTATAAAAAGCCTACTCTCTGAAAAGAAGGCCTTAAAGGGAGATGAAACAGTGGTCCTAACTAAGGAGTGTAGTACACTAATTCAGAATAAGCTGCCAAGGAAGATGCCAGACCCAAGGAGCTTTCAGATTTCATGTACTATTGGAAATATTACTTTTGACAAAGCCCTGTATGATCTTGGCTCAAGTATCAATCTGATGCCATTGTCTATGATGCGAAAGCTGTAAATTCGAGAGGCACAACCTACAATGATAGCATTGGAGATGGCTGACAAGTCTCTGAGGCAGGCATATGGGCTAGTGGAGAACATACTGGTCAAGGTTGGAGAGTGATATGAGAGCGTTATCGTTGGCTTAGAATTTCTTCTCGGTAAGAGGAATCACTTCGTTGCAAGTATAGTTCCAAACCAACAGATAACACTCAATCAAAGTTTAATTTTTTGGTTCTCACAAGTCCAACCCAATAAAAATAACCGAGAGTATTAGTCTCGGGTCATTCTCTCTAGAAATTACAATCGAGTGCCTAATTTTTGGTTATGAGGTTCAAAGGGTTGGGTTGATAAAAGTGCAAGAAATTTAAATGACAAGAAATTAAAACAAACAACTAAAGATAACAATTACTAAAAAGAGGCATTCATGACAAGGATTGAGAATCTAGGTTTTCTCTCCTTATCATTAATCATAAAACGATAATTATCAAGAGCTAATCCTATTAAGTCATCTTCAACATCGGAAGAAGGTACAATATCATCTTCAACATAGGAAGAAAGTCAAATAGGACTAGTTAATCTCAATCCAAAAGTCCTAATCAACTCACTAATTAAATTAGCAAAAGATTAGCGTCAATGAAAACAATATTAACTAACAACTCTAGATTACCAACATAAGTTGGGTATTAATGACTCAAGAGCACCTAATTTCTCTTTCCAAGCCAAGAATACTTAAAATCTATTCTAACATCCAACCAAGCATTTTGTCAAACACTTGGAAGGCATAAAAGGAAAGCATGGTAAATTGCAAGAAATAGTAAATTCTACAACTACCCAATGCAAGAAAAGTAAGAATAATAATTCAATTAAACAATAAGAAACATGAAACATCAAATTGAATTAATAGAAAATCCAAATCCAATAAGAGTGCATGAACATGAAAAGAACATTAAAGGAAAATTAACAAGTAAAAAATTAAGAGAACAAGGATGTAGGAACAAGAAATTGTAAAGAAAACTAGATGAAAGCAAAAATTAAACCCTAGATCTAAGAGAGATTAACCTAATTCTACCCTAATTCTAGAGAGAAGATGGAGCTTCTCTCTCTAGAAAACTACCTAAAGCATGATCCTAAGCTAATCTAATTGCACCTCCTTGTTCCCTCTTGAATTTTTCATCAAATAGCTTCAGAAATGAGTTGGATTTGGGCCTGGATGGCTCAGAAATTGCCCCGAGCGGGTTGCCTTTAATAAGGTCACATGACCAGTGTCACGCGTGTGCATGGACGACGCGTGCGTGTCGTTGGCAAATTTTCTCTTCACGCGTACGCATGGGTGACGCTTGCGCGTGGCCTTGAATTCTGCAAATCCTCATTTCTTCATGAATTCTCCACTTTGCATGCTTTCTTCTTCACTTTTCCATCCAATCCTTGCCTTATAAGCCTGAAATCACTCAAAAAACATATCAAGGCATCGAATGGAATTAAAGTGAATTAAAATTAGCAATTTAAAAGTCTAAAAAGCATGTTTTCACTCTTAAGCACAAATTAAGGAGAATTACAAAAGCATGCTATTTCATTGAATAAATGTGAGAAAAGTTGATAAAACCCACCAAATTCAACACAAGATAAACCACAAAATTGGGGTTTATCAGACCTCCCCACACTTAAACTAAGCATGTCCTGATGTTAAACTCAAGAAAGAGACAAAAGGGCGTGGCACGCCAAGCTAGGCATGGCACGCTAACCTTATCCTCTATAATGGGCGTGCCACGCTAGGTCGAAGGCGTGCCACTTGAGACTTAAGGCGTGGCACGCCAAGTCAAAGAATCAATGGGCGTGCCACTTGGTGTATGGGGCATGGCACGCCAAACTTGTTCGCATCATGGGCGTGCCACTTGAGTCTTGGGCATGGCACGCCAGCTTACTGGACCAGAGGAGAATGATCATGCACCATTAAGGGCGTGGCACGCCAGTTCAACCCTTGATGCGCATAAACTAGTTATGCCACGATTTAGGAAATTGCACGATCGGCAAAATTCCTTCCGGCAAGTGCACCGGTTATCGTCAAGTAAAAACTCACAATAGAGTGAGGTCGAATCCCACAAGGATTGGTTGAATGAGCAATTCGGATTAGAAGTGTGTCTAGTTGAGCGGAATCAAGAATTAGATGAGAATTGCGGAATGTAAAATTGGCGGGAAACGTAAATGGCAAGAAATTGAAATGGCGGAATCTTAAATTGCATGAATTAAAGAGCAGAAGCTAAATTGCTGAAATTAAAAGGGAATGGGGGTGATTGCATGAATTGAGTTGCAGAATGTAAAGAGAAAGTGGAAATCGGAGATGGGGAATTCATTGGGTTATAGGAGATATTGAGATCTCCGAATCAAAACATTTTTATCTCTTCCTCAACCAATGCGTTCATTGAATTTTGCTTGGCAATCTTATATGATTGGATCCCAATCCCTTGGCTCACCAATTCTCTCTAAAAACAAACAAATTCCCAATCCCTTGGTTTAAATGTTCATAAGAAGAGATGATGCTCGATCACTGATTATACCACACAGTTTCATGAACCACAATTTGGTAGGATTACATGTCACAATATCCATCCAAACCCCAATCCAATTCACTGTGAGAAAGCTTCTCTAGCATGAATCCTCCATTCCTTTCCCAAGGTTCCGAAGGATTCCAATTATGGGTAGTTTCTTTCCCAAGACAACTACCCAATGGAATTAGATCGAGAAGCTTTCTAACAAAATTCAAGAGAAAAGATTGAAGAAGAAGATAAACTATTATTGATTCATTGAATTACAATAGAGTTCCCTAACCCAATGAAAGGGGGTTTAGTGAGTCATAGCTCTGAATTCAATTACAAAGGTATGAAAACTTCCCAAAAATGAAAAGGTAAAAAAAAGTAGTCCCTCTAACTTAAATTCTATCCTATTTATACACTTTCTAAATTGAGCTTCTGTTGTGTTTCTTGGGCTTTGAGGCTTTTCCCTGATTTCCTTTTGCTTTGGGTTTATGGTCCATAATCCTGATGAGGCTGTGATCCAATTCTGTAACATTCATTGAGCAGACTTAGTGATAAACAAGTAATGACACATGACTCAACAAATTGAAATTCCAGACTCATCAATCCTTCAGGCCCAATCCATAAACCATGATATTCAATTGGGTTTCATACCAGAGTAAGTTTAAGTTAATGTTTGTGCTCAAATGCTAACTTAAACTGCAATATTTTTGGCCCAGAAACCTTTTCTAATAGTGGCGTTTAAGTTGCAGTTTAAGCTTAAACTGCAGCTTAAACGCCAGACACTTCCAGTGATGCCTTTTGTGGAAGCACGTTTAAGCTTCAGTTTAAGGTTAAACTGAAGCTTAAATGTGGAAATGGAAGAAGGCAGCCCTGGAGGGTCACTTAGTCGAACATGTTTAAGCTTCAGTTTAAGGTTAAACTGAAGCTTAAACGTGGAGATAGGAAAGGCAGCCCTGGAGGTCGAACACGTTTAAGCTCCAGTTTAAGGTTAAACTGGAGCTTAAACGTGGAAGCGGAGAAAGGTAGCCCTGGAGGTGTCGAACACGTTTAAGCTCCAGTTTAAGGTTAAACTGGAGCTTAAACGTGGAAGCAGAGAAAGCAACCCTGGAGGTCGAACACGTTTAAGCTCCAGTTTAAGGTTAAACTGGAGCTTAAACGTGGAAATGGAGAAAGCAACCCTGGAGGAGAAAACTTGGTCGAACACGTTTAAGCTCCAGTTTAAGGTTAAACTGGAGCTTAAACGTGGAAATGGCTCCCTGGTGCCTTTCCCATTTCTGGCGTTTAACTTCCAGTTTAAGGTTAAACTGGAGGTTAAACGCCACTTTCACCCTTTCCTCAGCTTTCATGATTTTGGCCGTTTAAGTTCCAGTTTAAGCTTAAACTGGAACTTAAACTCCACATGTGATATTCAAGCTTCCTTTATTGATTTTTGTTGCTTCCTTGCCTAGCCTCTTCTTCCCTGAAATCATCCAAACAACTGCATCAAAGTCTTGCAAATTTTCATGAGAATCTTCCATTCATAGCATTCAAGTAATATAACTAAAAACTCATGAAATTTGCATAAAAATCATACTGTTTGGATGGTTCATTGCTTTGTTATTCATTTAACCATTCTTGGTTACTTTAAGCTCAAGAAAGTGCATAAAACAACTAAAACTAACAAAAAAATGCTAGTGAAACTCGCCTAAGATGCTTTGGCATCAACCCTCTAGAGAAGAGATTGAAGACCTTATTGAAGCCGTGGCATGCCAGTACAAGTAACCAGAGATGAAGGATGAAGAGTTTAACAATGGCGTGGCATGCCACTGCTGGGCGTGGCACGCCAGTTACACTTTCCAAAAGAGGAGAATGAGGACTTTGCTGAGGGCGTGGCACGCCAGTTCTACTTACGAGAAAGGAAGAAGGAAGATATCACTAAGGACGTGCCACTTGAGTTATGGGCGTGGCACGCCAAATCAGCTGCACAAATGGGGCATGCCACTTGGGAGCTTGGCGTGGCACGCCACTCACACGCCGCTCACACGCCAGACACATGTCTCAACTTAATGATTTTTCTCTTTAGTTTTCAATTGTAATTTTTTTTCCTTTTGTAATTTTCATTTCTAGCAATATGAGTAGTATAAATACCCCTTGAGAGTACTGAAAAGGGGTTGTTGGTTGTTATCTTGAGACTTTTACTTTTGCACTTATTTCACTTCATCTTCTTCCATCTCTTGTACTTTTCTCTAAGCTATGAGTAGCTAATCTCCCAACTCCAATGAATCTTCCCTATCCTTATCTTCCCTATTCTTTATAACTTTCTTTAATTTCTGCCATCAACCCATTCCCCATTTACAATTCAGTCATTTAGGTTTCTGCAATTTACTTTCATGTTCTTTACATTTCTACATTTTATTGCTTTCCTTTATCTTTAAGTCATTTATAATTCTGCTATTTAGAATTCTGCACTCAACAATTCTTCTTAATTAGCTTGACTAAATCACCCAGTAACTAAAGTTGTTCAATCAATCAATCTCTGTGGGATTTGATCTCACTCATAGTGAGTTATTACCTGATGATAATTTGGTATACTTGCCAAAGATGGGTTCATTATAATGATATAGTGAATCTCATGATCATCACTAGCCTAAGCTAATCAAAGATCCAAACAAGGGACATTTATTATTTTTCACTTTAAGGCTTGTAATGTGCTAAAATTAAGAACAAAATGGAATTAAAATAGGCTGAAAGTTGGCTAACAATGGTAGATAAAAGGTAAGGCCATTTGGGTAAGTGAGCTTAATGAAATGAAGGCCTCAATCATATAAATGCATTCATACACAAAATAATGGACATAAAGAATCAAATAAATCAAAGATTACAATCATAGAAAAAGAATAATACACACAAGAATGAAAATAGTGGTTATATGATGTAACCACACAATTGGGCTCAAAAACTCACATGATTATGTGTTCTTAACTCAAAAACATGTTCCACAATATATAATTTAAGCAAGTTCCATGAATTTTTTTTTCAAATCAATTGAAGGTGCCCTATAGATAAAATTTTCTTGGAAGATTTCATTATTTTGACTAAGCTTATTATATATATATATATATGAAAACTAAGAAAATGCAACTAAAAATTCTAAAAGACCTAGTAATGAAACGCGAGAGTGTTGGGATTAGAAATTTGTCACCTAAAAACGCCCGATCAGTCGGACAACCTCCGCACACTTAAAAGTTTGCACCGTCATCGGTGCATTCAAAGATGAGTAAGGGGGCACTACGACTTCTGGATTGCCACCTTCAGCTGGTGGATCAACCGGTTGTTGCATGTTCTTTCTTCTGCTTCCATTTTTGCTTATGACAAATCATCTTGAGCCATAGGAAACAGGATATAATAAGACAGGTAAATGCACAAACAAGGAAGCATAGATTGTTAGAATAAGGTAAGAATCATTAAAATGAAGTGAGTGACTCAGTTTGTGACATTAAGGAGAATAATGTGTGAGTTCTGAGTTGCGCGCGGGTTAGAACACACACACTAGCATAAAGAGCTATGTCACAATTACAGAAAAGAAAGCATACACTTCACTCATTCTAGTGTGCTCAAAATACTTCAAAGAAAACTTGTAGGTTAAGACAAGAAAACAAGCAATAAAGAAGCATGAAAGTACTCAAGCAAATAATCAAGCAATTGTGAAATGGATATTGAATGGGCATTAGTTGATGTGCAAGAGAATTCAATGCAACAAAGAAAGTATAGAACTCACACACCAATCAATGACACATTTTGAATTTGATTTTGCATCACCTAATTGACATAAAGTGGGAAGCATGGTTGCCATGCAATTTATTCAAAGAGAGATATAAGTCGAAAATCAATCACAAAGCAAGCATGGTCCACAAAGCTTAGAAAGCTCAAAAATATGTCATTAGGTGAGCTTATGATCCAATTTCACAATCTCACAAATCTCAATGCATGAAATAGGTGATGTAAATAAAAATCAATCATAAACAAGCATCTCCTAACAAAAAATGCATTGATTATACACAATTGCCTAACAATAGATAGTGAATTCAAATTACATAGTGGATAGCTACAACATGCAATTCAAAAGATTTATAAAGCTTGAAGGCAATGTTGTGAGTACTTGGTATGCACAAAATTAAGCATGAAGAATTCAAAACCAAGTAACACTATGTAGCCTCAATAAAGAGATCCAACAATGAATATAAAAAAAATTATGCTAAAATAGCATCAAGTTAATAATAAGCAGTAATAAACAACAAACAAAATTAATAATCCAGCACTTATCGCCTAAAACAAAAATTAAGACAACTAACTAACTAACTAACACAAAGAGAAGGTGTTAGATGGTGGTTGATAGTGTTGGATGATGGTTGAAGAAGGGAAAGAAAAGAGGAGAAGATAAAAAAGAAGAGAAGTGGATAGAAGAGAAGAAAAGAAGAGAGTGAAATAGGGCAGGGGGTCACGCGTACGCGTCATGTCACGCGTATGCGTGCATGGCAGAAATGGAATGCGACGCGTACGCATCGAGGACGCGCAGGTGTGGAAGGCACAAAACAGAGGGTGACGCGTACGCGTAGGTCACGCGTACGCTTGGAAGGAATTTGTGCTCGACGCACAATTCTCGCACTCTACGCGCACAACTCTCTGGTTTTAATACTGCACCTGGAAATTTTGGGGGATCACGCGTACGCCTAAGTGACGCGTACGCGTGGGAGGTTGGAATTTTTGCAATCACGCGTACGCGTGACTGGGTGCTCTATTTTTTAAAATTTTCTAAGTTCTAGCACCAAACCAAGCATTCCAAACATCCAAACAGCTACCAAAACATCATCAAACCTTATTTGACATACTAGACTCCTAAATAAACTCAACAAACTAAGCTAAACATGAAATTAAACTTATTTTACCAGTATATACAAAAGAAAAAAGTGAAAAGATGTTACCATGGTAGGGTGTCTCCCACCTAGCACTTTTATTTATTGTCCTTAAGTTAGACTTATGGGGAGCTCTCATCAAGGAGGCTTGTGCTTGAATTCATCCTTGAACTTCCACCAATGGTTGAATCTCTAATAAGCTCTAATATTCCAAATCATTTGCATCAAGCCTTGATGGAGTTCTTCACAAGCTTGGAGCTACCAAAATTGATCCACATCTTGTAATCCGGGATCCCAAACCTTGTTTTTACACCCGTCTTCAAGTTGATCATCATAGTTCCATCTGGGTGATATGCACATAGAATTCTCATATAAGCACCCAAACATCCTCCTAGATCCAATCAATTGAGTAGCACACCAATCCTTGCTCCTAAACTTTGAGCTTCCAACCATAATGAACTAAGAATTATGATGCCAGCCACTATCATCTCTCTTATACTCTTTAACCCACAAAGCATCCTAAGTTGACCATCCATTTCTAACAAACCATATTCAAGTGGAATGAGAAAGCTAAGAGATGAGATATTTACCCACTTGAATGATGTAATAGATGATAGTGACCTAGGGAGAGATGCTTCCAATAGTCTTGATATGGCAATTTTTACTCCCGTCCGTCCTCTTTGAAAGGCTTCCACCACTTGACAAGATGCTTTAAACTCTACCTCTTGCCAAGCTTCCTCAAGTTCAAATGCTTCCTCACCAATTTTTTCTAGCTCCTCCCCATCACTCAAATCATATCTTGGAGGTTGAGTAAAATCTACCACAACATCAACTTCAAATTCAATGGGGAAGGATTCTTCAAGCTCAAAAGGATTATATGTTGATGTAAAATCATCATAGTTGGGAGGACTTGTTGCTTGTACCATCTCTTCCAATTCTTCAATCACAATATGTCATGGAGGTTATGCACTATCCTTCTTAACATCACTTTCAAACTCCATGGAAGAAGGCTCTTCAAATTGAGATTCCCAAGGGCATTCAACATCTCCTAAATATTCGACCACTTCTTCCTCTTCTTCAACAATCTCGACTTCCTCCTCTTATTGTACTTCTTGCCTCAACTCCTCTTCTTCACCTTGAAACTCCAAGTTCACTTTCTCACCATGCTCCTTGGTTGATCCTCCACATTCGTCAATGGCAGTACTTTGGTTGCATGAGCTTAGGTGGGGGCCATGTGGTTAACGACTTCAATCATGGCAGCCACAATGATTTCTAGCTTCTTTATCTCCTTTTGCTCCTCTTCTTGCTTCTGGATATAAAAGCTAACGTCTCTTTGTTATTCTTGCATGAAGGTATGGAGAATTTTATCAAATGAATGAGGTGGTGGAAGAGAGGATTCATTATTTGAGGGAAAGGTATTGTAGTTAGAAGGTAGTTCAAATTGGTGAAAGTCTTGAGGTGGTATGTAAGAAAATGGTGGTTCTTGGGAGTATTGGTATTGGAATGGTGGTGGCTCTATGTATGGTTCATATGGTTGTTGGTATGGTGGACATGGGTTAGGATCATATGGAGGTGAATGGTGGTATGGGGCTTGTGAGTAGGGTTGTTGAGGGCTATGTTGAGGATAATGAGGGTCACAACATCCATTAAGTTGGTAAGCATTAGGAGTTGGATTATACCCATAAGAAACCGGAGGAGGTTGTTGCCAAGAAGGTTGTCTACATGCTTGAGGCTCCTCCCACCTTTGATTTCCAAATCCTTGATGCAAACCTCCATTGAAGCTTTCATTTCCATTTCCTACAACATAGTTTGAACCAAACTCATAGCCAAAGTGATGAGAATTCATAGTAGAAAAGGGAAAACAAAAACAAAAACTAAGAAAGAAAGAAAACAAACTCCTAAACCAAAACTAGCAACAAGAAAAAATCAAACTATTCACAATATTTACATATGAACAATAACCAATAACAAGCACACATTGCAATTCCCTGGCAACAGCACCAAAAACTTAATAGAGACTTACCGTCGGCTTAGAAATTCTTCTCGGTTAAAGAAAAATTGCTTCGTTGCAAGTATAGTTCCAAACTGACAAATAAAGTCCAATCAAAGTTTAATTTTTGGGTTGTCACAAGTCTAACCCATTAAAAATAAATGAGAGTATTAGTCCCGGGTCGTTCTCCCTAGGAATTACAATCGATTGCCTAATTATTGGTTATGAGGTTCAAGGGGTTGGGTTGATAAAAGTGCAAGAAATTTAAATGACAAGAAATTAAAACAAACAACTAAAGATAACAATTACTAAAAAGAGGCATTCATAGCAAGGATTGAGAATCTAGGTTTTCTATCCTAATCATTAATCATAAAATGATAATTATCAAGAGCTAATCCTATTAAGTCATCTTCAATATCGGAAGAAGGTACAATGTCATCTTCAACATAGGAAGAAAGTCAAATAGGACTAGTTAATCTCAATCCAAAAGTCCTAATCAACTCACTAATTGAATTAGCAAAAGATTAGTGTCAATGGAAATAATATTAACTAACAACTCTAGATCACCAACATAAGTTGGGTATTAATGACTCAAGAGCACCTAATTTCTCTTTCCAAGGTAAGAATGCTCAAAATCTATTCTAACATCCAACCAAGTATTTTGTCAAACACTTAGAAGGCATAAAAGGAAAGCATGGTAAATTGCAAGAAATAGTAAATTCTATAACTACCCAATACAAGAAAAGTAAGAATAACAACTCAATTAAACAATAAGGAACATAAAACATTAAATTGCATTAATAAAAAATCCAAATCCAACAAGAGTGCATGAATATGAAAATAACATAAAAGGAAAATTAACAAGTAAAATTAAGAGAACAAGGATGTAGGAACAATAAATTGTAAAGAAAACTAGATGAAAGCAATAATTAAACCCTAGATCTAAGAGAGATTAACCTAATTCTACCCTAATTCTAGAGAGAAAAGGGAGCTTCTTCTCTAGAAAACTACCTAAAACATGATCCTAAGCTAATCTAATTGCTCCTTCTTGTTCCCTTTTGAATTCTGCATCAAATAGCTTCATAAACGAGTTGGATTTGGGCCTGGATGGCTCAGAAATTGCCCCCAACATGTTGCCTTTAATGAGGTCACGTGACCAGCGTCACGTGTGCGCGTGGATGATGCATGTGTGTCACTGGCAAATTTCCTCCTCGCGCGTACGCGTGGGTGACACGTGCGCGTGGCCTTGAATTCTGCAAATCCTCATTTTTTCATGAATTCTCCACTTTGTATGCTTTTCTTTTCACTTCTTCCATCCAATCCTTGTCTTATAAGCCTGAAATCACTCAACAAACATATCAAGGCATCGAATGGAATTAAAGTGAATTAAAATTAGCAATTTAAAGGTCTAAAAAGCATATTTTCACTCTTAAGCACAAATTAGGGAGAATTACAAAAGCATACTATTTCATTGATTAAATATGAGAAAAGTTGATAAAATCCACCAAATTAAACACAAGATAAACCATAAAATTGGGTTTTATGAGAGAGCTATTCCTCCCTGCAGATTTTGTGATACTTGACATGGGAGAGGATACAAATGAATCTATCATCCTAGGAAGGCCACTCTAGCCATTGGAAGAGCCCTGATAGATGTTGAGAGAGGTGAATTGGTGCTGAGGTTACATGAGGATTGGATGGTCTTTAAGGTTTTTAAACCTCCACCACCCCCTGACAAAGGAAGTACTTGCATGCAGAGTGCAATGTTGAAGCCTCCTCCCTTGGTGGAAATTCACCACCCACCAAGGAGGGAGGAGAAACCAAGAAGAAGGTACCTAAGGGCTGGAAGAACAAGAAGATTTCCACTGAAGACTTCTAACCTGGGATGAAAGTGGTGTTTGCTAGAAGTCTAGTCCTACCTCATACTATGAACAGGATCATGTCGCTTGAGCATATTGAGCTGATCCATGAGAGCACAGGGAAGAAGTTTACAGTGAGGGGGGGTGAGGATTTAAGCCTCTATGACTATCTTCCTTCTTAAGGGAGCTAACCATCAAGCTAGTGATGGTAAATAAGCACTTGTTGGGAGGCAACTGATGAGCGGATAATTTATACGCTTTTTGGCATTATTTTTAGTATGTTTTTAGTATATTTTAGTTAGTTTTTATTATGTTTTTATTAGTTTTTAAATAAAAATCATATTTCTGGACTTTACTATGAGTTTGTGTGTTTTTCTTTGATTTTAGGTATTTTCTGGCTGAAATTGAGGGATCTGAGCAAAAATATGATTCAGAGGCTGAAAAAGGATTGCAGATGTTGTTGGATTCTGACCTCCCTGCACTCGAAGTGGATTTTCTGGAGATACAAAAGCCCAATTAGCGCACTCTCAATTGCGTTGGAAAGTAGACATCCTAGGCTTTCCAGAAATATATAATAGTCCATACTTTGCTCGAGATTTGATGGTCCAAACAGGCATTCCAAATCAGCTTAAGAATTCTGGCGTCAAAACGCCAGAACTGGCACAAAAGCTGGAGTTAAACGCCCAAACTGGCACAAAAGCTGGCGTTTAACTCCAAGAAAAGTCTCTACACATGAAAGCTTCAATGCTCAGCCCAAACACACACCAAGTGGGCCCAGAAGAAGATTTCTGCATTAATTACCTATTTCTGTAAACCCTAGGCTACTAGTTCTCTATAAATAGGACCTTTTGCTATTGTATTTTCATCTTTGATTAGTCTTATGCTATCTTAGACCTTTATGGGGGCTGGCCATTCAGCCATGCCTGGACCTTTTATTCTTATGTATTCTCAACGGTGGAGTTTCTACACACCATAGATTAAGGTGTGGAGCTCTGCTGTTCTTCATGAATTAATACAAAGTACTATTGTTTTTCTATTCAACTCAAGTCTATTTCTTCTCCAAGATATTCATTCGCACCCAAGAACATGATGAATGTGATGATTATGTGACACTCATCACCATTCTCACCTATGAACGCGTGCCTGACAACCACTTCCGTTCTACATGCAAACAAGCTTGAATGTGTATCTCTTGGGTTTCTAATCTAAGATTAGAACCTTCGTGGTATAGGCTAGAATTATTGGCGGCCATTCCTGAAATCCGGAACGTCTAAATCTTGTCTGTGGTATTCTGAGTAGGATCTGGGAAGGGATGACTGTGACGAGCTTCAAACTCGCGAGTGTTGGGCGTGTGACAGACGTAAATGGATCAATAGATCCTATTCCAACATGATTGAGAACCGACAGATGATTAGCCGTGCGGTGACAGCGTGCGTATAACATTTTCACTGAGAGGACGGGAAGTAGCCATTGACAACGGTGATGCCCAACATAATGCTTGCCATGGAAAGGAGTATGAATGATTGGAAGAAGGCAATGGGAAAGCAGAGGTTCAGGAGGAACAAAGCATCTTCGTACGCTTATCTGAAATTCTCACCAATGAATTACATAAGTATCTCTATCTTTATTTTATGTTTTATTCATCTTTTAATTATTAATCCTCCATAACCATTTGAATCTGCCTGACTGAGATTTACAAGATGACCATAGCTTGCTTCAAGCCGACAGTCTCCGTGGGATCGATCCTTACTCACGTAAGGTATTACTTGGACGACCCAGTGCACTTGCTGGTTAGTTGTGCGGAATTGTGACAAAGTGTGATTCACGTTTGAGAGCTCCAAGTCTTTGGTGCCATTGTTGATGATCACAATTTCGTGCACCAAGTTTTTGGCGCCGTTGCCGGGGATTGTTCGAGTTTGGACAACTGATGGTTCATCTTGTTGCTTAGATTAGGTAATTTTACTTTTTATTTTCGAAAAATTTTTAAAATACAAAAATTTTTTTTATTTTGTTCTTTAGAGTTTTTAAGAATGAATTCTAGAGTTTCATGATGATTTGTTGAAGTCTGGCTGGCTGTGAAGCCATGTCTAATCTTATTGGACCGAGGTTTCAACTTATCATCACAAGAGCTTGTTGATTTCTATTAATTTTGCTGTTGTGAGCAATGATATACTAAAGCTTGGCTGGCCATTGGCCATGTTTAGTGTTTTGGACCAGAGCTTTCTTTGAAAGCTTGGCTGGCTAGTAAGCCATGTCCAATTCCTGGACCGGAGTCTTAGACTAGCATTGCAATGATTCCTGGAACTCTTATTAAAAATTTTGAATCCCTTTCTTCTCCACTCAATTTTCGCAAAATCACAAAAAAATTTATAAAACCATAAAAATAAACAATATTTTATGTTTCTTGTTTGAGTCTAATATCAATTTTTAAGTTTGGTGTCAATTGCATGTTTTTATTCTTCTTGCATTTTTCGAATATATGCATTATGTTCTTCATTGATCTTCAAGTTGTTCTTGATGATTTCAGTGCTCTGATCTTTAATTTCTCTTATTTTGTGTCTTTTGTTGTTTCCTATATGCATTTTCAAATTGTTATAGTCCTTAGTATACAAACTTCTAAGTTTGGTGTCTTGCATACATTGTTTATTTGATCTTAGTTGCATTCTTTTATTATTGTTTCTCATCATTTAAAAATTCAAAAAATTTTTTTTAATTGTCTTTTCAAGTCAATAACACAGAAAATTGAAGATTCAGAGCATTCAGCAGAGGAATTACACAGAAAAAGCTGGGCGTTCAAAACGCCCAGTGAAGAAGGAAAACTGGCATTTAAACGCCAGCCAGGGTACCTGGCTGGGCGTTAAATGCCCAAAAAGGTAGGATTTTGGGAGTTAAACGCCAGAATGGATGCCATTCTGGGCGTTTAACGCCAGGAAGACACTAGAGGGAAGATTTTGTTTTTAATTCAAATCTTTTTCAAATATTCATAATTTTTCAAAATCAATTTTTTTTTTCAAATCATATCTTTTCAAAATCAATTTCTTTTCAATTTTTTTTATTACTATTTTCGAAAATCCTTGCCACAATTAGTGATTCAATTCAAAATTTTCTAGTTGTTACTTGCCTATTAAGAAAGGATCAAAAGTTTTAATTCTAGAATCATATCTTCTAATTTCTTGTTAGTCAAGTAATCAACTTTAATTTTAAAACTTTCCTTTTTCTATTTGATTTTCAATCATATCTTCTTAATCATATCTTTTCAATCACATCTTTTTCAAAATTAAGTTTCAATCATATCTTTTTGATTTCTAATTTCAAAATCTTTTTCAAAAATCACTTAATTTCTTTCCCAATCTTAATTTTCGAAAAACCTTTACCAAATTTTCAAAATTTCTTTTAATTATTTCAAAATCTTTTACTTTAATTTCAAAAATTCTTTCCCTCTTCTCACATCCTTCTATTTATGGATTAACACTCCTCCACTATCAACAATTCGAACTCTACCCCTCTTGATAAGTTCGAATTCTTCTCTTTCTATTTTTCTTTTCCTCTGACACCTCAAGGAATCTCTATACTGTGACATAGATGATTCCATACTTTCTTCTTATCTCTTTCAAATGAGCAGGAGTAAGGACAAAGACATTCTGGTTGAGGCTGATCCTGAACCCGAAAGGACCTTGAAGAGAAAGCTGAGAGAAGCTAAAGTACAACTTTCTGTAGAGGACCTAACAGAGCTTTTCAAACAAGAAGAAGCCATGGCAGTCGAAAACACCAACAATGCAAGGAAGGTTCTTGGTGACTTTACTGCACCTACTCCTGACTTCTACGGGAGAAGCATCTCTATCCCTTCCATTGGAGCAAACAATTTTGAGCTTAAGCCTCAATTAGTTTCTCTAATGCAACAGAATTGCAAGTTTCATGGACTTCCATTAGAAGATCCTCATCAGTTCTTAGCTGAATTCTTACAAATCTGTGACACTGTCAAGACTAATGGGGTTGATCCTGAGGTTTACAGACTTATGCTCTTCCCTTTTGCTGTAAGAGACAGAGCTAGGACATGGTTGGACTCACAACCTAAAGAAAGCCTGAACTCTTGGGAAAAGCTAGTTAATGCCTTCTTGGCAAAGTTCTTTCCACCTCAAAAATTGAGCAAGCTTAGAGTGGAAGTCCAAACCTTCAGACAGAAGGAATGTGAATCCCTCTATGAAGCATGGGAAAGATACAAGCAATTGATCAGAAGGTGTCCTTCTGACATGCTTTCAGAATGGAGCATCATAGGTATCTTCTATGATAGTCTGTCTGAACTGTCCAAGATGTCATTGGACAGCTCTGCTGGAGGATCTCTTCATCTGAAGAAGACGTCTGCAGAAGCTTAGAAACTCATTGAAATGGTTGCAAATAACCAATTCATGTACACTTCTGAAAGGAACCCTATGAATAATGGGATAAGTCAGAAGAAAGGAGTTCTTGAGATTGATACTCTGAATGCTATACTGGCTCAGAACAAAATATTGACTCAACAAGTCAATATGATTTCTCAGAGTCTGTCTGGAATGCAAGCAGCAACAGGCAGTACCAAAGAAGTTTCATTTGAAGAAGAAACTTATGATCCTGAGAACCCAGCAATGGAAGAGGTGAATTACATGGGAGATTCCTATGGAAACACTTACAATCCTTCATGGAGAAATCATCCAAATCTCTCATGGAAGGACCAACAGAGGCCTCAACAAGGCTTCAATAACAATAATGGTGGAAGAAACAGGTTTAGCAATAACAAGCATTTTCCATCATCTTCTCAGCAACAGACAGAGAATTCTAAGCAAAGCCACTCTGACTTAGCAACTGTAGTCTCTGATCTAATTAAAATCACTCAAAGTTTCATGACTAAAACAAGGTCCTCCATTAGAAATTTGGAGGCACAAGTAGGTCAGCTGAGTAAGAAAGTTACTGAACTCCCTCCTAGTACTCTTCCAAGCAATACAGAAGAGAATCCAAAAGGAGAGTGCAAGGCCGTCAACATGACCCACACGGCCGAACCTGGAGAGGAGGAAGAGGCAGTGATCTCCACTGAGGAAGACCTCAATGGATGTCCACTGGCCTCCATGGAGTTCCCTAATGAGAAACCATGAGAATCTGAGGCTCACACAGAGACCATAGAGATTCTATTGAATTTACTTCTACCATTCATGAGCTCTAATGAGTATTCTTCCTCTGAAGAGGATAAAGATGTTACTGAAGAGCAAGTTGCTAAGTACCTTGGAGCAATCATGAAACTAAACGCCATGTTATTTGGTAATGAGACTTGGGAGAATGAACCTCCATTGCTCACTAAAGAACTGGATGACTTGACTAGGCAGAAATTACCTCTGAAGAGACAAGATCCTGAGAAGTTCTCAATACCTTGTACCATAGGCACCATGACCTTTGAGAAGGCTCTGTGTGACCTAGGGTCAAGTATAAACCTCATGCCTCTCTCTATAATGGAGAAGCTAGGGATCATTGAGGTACAAGCTGCAAAAATCTCACTGGAGATGGCAGACAATTCAAAGAAACAGGCTTATGGACTTGTAGAGGATGTCTTGGTAAAGGTTGAAGACTACTACATCCCTGCTGATTTCATAATCCTAGAGACTGGGAAGTGTATGGATGAATCCATCATCTTTGGCAGACCCTTCCTAGCCACAGCAAAAGCTGTAATTAATGTTGATAGAGGAGAATTGATCATTCAAGTGAATGAAGACTCCCTTGTGTTTAAAGCTTAAGGATATCCCTCTGTAACCATGGAGAGGAAGCATGAAGAGCTTCTCTCAATACAGAGTCAGACAGAGCCCCCACAGTCAAACTCTAAGTTTGGTGTTGGGAGGTTCCAACATTGCTCTAAACATCTGTGAGGCTCCATGAGGGCCCACTGTCAAGCTATTGACATTAAAAGAAGCGCTTGTTGGGAGGCAACCCAATCTTTAATTATCTATGTTAAATTTCTATTTTCTTTTGTTATTTTATGTTTTCTGTAGGTTGATGATCATGTGAAGTCACAAAAATAATTGAAAAAGCAAAAATAGACTGAAAAATAGAATGAAAAATAGAACACCCTGGAAGAGAGGCTTACTGGCGTTTAAACGCCAGTAAGGGTAGCAGAATGGGCGTTAAACACCCAGTCTGGCACTATTCTGGGCGTTTAACGCCAGAAATGGGCACCAGACTGGCGTTTAACGGGCAAGAAGCTGGCATTAAACGCCAGAAACGGACATCAGCCTGGTGTTTAACGCCAGGATTGGCAGAAAGGGGCATTTTTGCACGCCACTTGGTGCAGGGATGAGATATCCTTGACACCTCAGGATCTGTGGACCCCACAGGATCCCCACCTACCCCACCTCTCTCTCTCTTCTTCAACCATTCACCAATCACCTCAATACCTCTTCCCCAAAAACCCTTCACCTATCAAATCCCACAATTCTCTTCACCACTCACATCCATCCTTCATAAAACCCCACCTACCTCACCATTCAAGTTCAAACCACTTTCCCACCCAAACCCACCCATAATGGCCGAACCATTCCCCCTCTCCACTCTTATATAAACCCATCTTCACTCCTTCATTTTCACACAACATACACACTACTTCTCCCCCTTGGCCGAAACACTAAGCCCCCTCCATCTCCTCTATTTCTTCTTCTTCTACTCTCTTCTTTCTTCTTTTGCTCGAGGACGAGCAAACCTTCTAAGTTTGGTGTGGTAAAAGCGTTACTTTTTATTTTTCCATAACCATTTATGGCACCTAAGGCCGGAGAAACCTCTAGAAAGAGGAAAGGGAAGGCAAAAGCTTCCACCTCCGAGTCATGGGATATAGAGAGATTCATCTCAAGGTTGCACCAAGACCACTTCTATGAAGTTGTGGCCAAGAAGAAGGTGATCCCCGAGGTCCCTTTCAAGCTCAAAAAGGGTGAATATCCAGAGATCCGACATGAGATTCGAAGAAGAGGTTGGGAAATTCTCACCAACCCCATTCAACAAGTCGGAATCTTAATGGTTAGAGAGTTCTATGCCAATGCATGGATCACCAAGAACCATGATCAAAGTGTGAACCCGGACCCAAAGAATTGGCTTACAATGGTTCGGGAAAAATGCTTAGATTTTAGTCCGGAGAATGTAAGGTTGGCATTCAACTTGCCCATGATGCAAAGAGATGCACACCCCTACACTAGAAGGGTCAACTTTGATCAAAGGTTGGACCAAGTCCTCATAGACATTTATGAAGAGGGCGTTCAATGGAAGAGAGATTCAAGAGGAAAGCCGGTTCAACTAAGAAAGCATGACCTCAAGCCCGTGGCTAGGGGATGGTTGGAGTTTATCCAACGCTCAATCATTCCCACTAGCAACTGGTCTGAAGTTACTATAGACCGAGCCATCATGATTCATAGCATCATGACTATAGAGGAAGTAGAAGTTCATGAGGTTATATCCCAAGAACTCTACAAGGTGGCAGACAAGTCCTCTACTTTGGCAAGGTTAGCCTTCCCTCATCTCATTTGTCACCTCTGCAATTCAGCTAGAATTGACATAGAGGAAGACACCCTTATTGATGAGGACAAGCCCATCACTAAGAAAAGGATGGAGCAAATAAGAGAACCTCACCATGAGCATGAGGAAATTCCTCATCATGAAATCTATGAGATACCTCAAGAGATGCATTTTCCTCTACAAAACTATTGGGAGAAAATCAACACCTCCCTAGGAGAATTAAGTTCCAACATGGGACAACTAAGGGTGGAGCACCAAGAGCATTCTATCCTCCTCCATGAAATTAGAGAAGACCAAAGAGTTATGAGAGATGAGCAACAAAGGCAAGGAAGAGACATTGAGGAGCTCAAGCACTCCATAAGATCTTCAACAGGAAGAACAAGCCGCCATCATTAAGGTGGACCCGTTCTTTAATTTCCTTGTTCTTTATTTTCTGTTTTTCGAAAATTATGCCTTATATCTATTTATGTTTGTGTCTATATTACATGATCACTACTGTCTAAGTGTCTATGCCTTAAAGATATGAAAATGAATTCATCACCTTTCTTAAATGAAAAATGTTTTTAATTGAATACGAAAAAGAAGTACATGAATTTCGAATTTTAAAACAGTTTAATTATTTTGATGTGGTGGCAATAATTCTTGTCTTCTGAATGAATGCTTGAACAGTGCATATTTTTGAATTTGATTGTTTATGAATGTTAAAATTGTTGGCTCTTGAAAGAATGATAGAAAAAGGAGAAATGTTATTTGATAATCTGAAAAATCATAAAATTAATTCTTGAAGAAAAAAAAAAAGCAGTGAGAAGCTTGTGGAAAAAAAAAAGAAAAGCAAGCAGAAAAAGCCAGTAACCCTTTAAACCAAAAGGCAAGGGAAAAATAAAAGGATCCAAGGCTTTGAGCATCAGTGGATAGGAGGGCCCACAGGAATAAAATCCTGGCCTAAGCGGCTAAACCAAGCTGTCCCTAACCATGTGCTTGTGGCGTGAGGGTGTCAAGTGAAAACTTGAGACTGAGCGGTTAAAGTCGTGGTCCAAAAGCAAAAAGAGTGTGCTTAAGAGCTCTGGACACCTCTAATTGGGGACTTTAGCAAAGTTGAGTCACAATCTGAAAAGGTTCACCCAGTTATGTGTCTGTGGCATTTATGTATCCGGTGGTAATACTGGAAAACAAAATGCTCTGGGTCACGGCCAAGACTCATAAAGTAGCTGTGTTCAAGAATCAACATACTTAATTAGGAGAATCAATAACACTATCTAAATTCTGAGTTCCTATAGAAGCCAATCATTCTGAACTTCAAGGGATAAAGTGAGATGCCAAAACTGTTCAGAAGCAAAAAGCTAAAAGCTCCGCTCATCTAATTAATACTGATCTTCATAGATGTTTTTGGAATTTATTGTACATTCTATTCTTTTTATCCTATATGATTTTCAGTTTCTTGGGGACAAGCAACAATTTAAGTTTGGTGTTGTGATGAGCGGATAATTTATACGCTTTTTGGCATTGTTTTTAGTATGTTTTTAGTATATTTTAGTTAGTTTTTATTATGTTTTTATTAGTTTTTAAATAAAAATCACATTTCTAGACTTTACTATGAGTTTGTGTGTTTTTCTGTGATTTTAGATATTTTCTGGCTGAAATTGAGGGACCTGAGCAAAAATCTGATTCAGAGGCTGAAAAAGGACTGCAGATGCTGTTGGATTCTGACCTCCCTGCACTCGAAGTGGATTTTCTGGAGCTACAGAAGCCCAATTGGCGCGCTCTCAATTGCGTTGGAAAGTAGACATCCTGAAATCACAGAAAAACACACAAACTCATAGTAAAGTCCAGAAATGTGATTTTTATTTAAAAACTAATAAAAACATAATAAAAACTAACTAAAATATACTAAAAACATACTAAAAACAATGCCAAAAAGCGTATAAATTATCCGCTCATCACAACACTAAACTTAAATTGTTGCTTGTCCCCAAGCAACTGAGAATCAAATAGGATAAAAAGAAGAGAATATACTATAAATTCCAAAATATCAATGAAACTTAGCTCTAATCAGATGAGCGGGACTTGTAGCTTTTTGCCCCTTGAATAGTTTTGGCATCTCACTTTATCCATTGAAGTTCAGAATTATTGGCGTCTATAGGAACTTAGAATTTAGATAGTGTTATTGATTCTCCTAGTTCAGTATGTTGATTCTTGAACACAGCTACTTTATGAGTCTTGGCCGTGGCCCTAAGCACTTTGTTTTCCAGTATTACCACCGGATACATAAATGCCATAGACACATAATTGGGTGAACCTTTTCAGATTGTGACTCAGCTTTGCTACAGTCCCCAATTAGAGGTGTCCAGGGTTCTTAAGCACACTCTTCTTTTTGCTTTGGACCTTGACTTTAACCGCTCAGTCTCAAGTTTTCACTTGACACCTTCACGCCACAAGTACATGGTTAGGGACAACTTGGTTTAGCCGCTTAGGCCAGGATTTTATTCCTTTAGGCTCTCCTATCCACTGATGCTCAAAGCCTTGGATCCTTTTTTATTACCCTTGCCTTTTGGTTTTAAGGGCTATTGGCTTTTTGCTCTTGTCTCTTGGTTTAAAGAGCTTTTGGCTTTTTTTGCTTGCTTTTTCTTTTTCTTTTTTTTTCGCTATTTTTTTTGCAAGCTTTTGTATTCACTGCTTTTTCTTGCTTCAAGAATCATTTTTATGATTTTTCAGATTATCAAATAACATGTCTCCTTTTTTTGTATTCTTCAAGAGCCAACATATTTAACATTCATAAACATCAACTTCAAAAGACATATGCACTGTTCAAGCATTCATTCAGAAAATAAAAAGTATTGTCACCACATCAAAATAATTAAACTAGTTTCAAGAATGAATTCAAAACCATGTACTTCTTGTTCTTTTGTAATTAAAACATTTTTCATTCAAGAGAGGTGATGGATTCATATTCATAACTTTAAGGCATAGACACTTAGACACTAATGATCATGTAATAAGATACAAATATAAATAAACGTAAAGCTCAAAAATCGAAAAATAGGAAAATAAACAAACAAGGAGATTAAGAAATGAGTCCACCTTAGTGAGGGTGGCGTCTTCCTCTTCTTGAAGAACCAATGGTGCTCTTGAGCTCCTCTATGTCTCTTCCTTGTCTTTGTTGTTCCTCCCTCATAGCTCTTTGATCTTCTCTAATTTCATGGAGGATGATGGAATGCTCTTGGTGCTCCATCCTTAGTTGTCCCATGTTGGAACTTAATTCTCCTAGGGAAGTGTTGATTTGCTCCTAATAATTCTGTGGAGGAAAATGCATCCCCTGAGGCATCTCAGGGATTTCATGGTGAGGAATCTCCTCATGCTCATGTTGAGGTCCATGATCTCTTGTTTGCTCCATCCTTTTCTTAGTGATGGGCTTATCCTCTTCAATGAGGATGTCTCCCTCTATGTCAATTCCAGCCGAATTATAGAGGTGGCAAATGAGGTGAGGAAAGGCTAACCTTGCCAAATTAGAGGACTTTTCAGCCACCTTGTAGAGTTTTTGAGGTATGATCTCATGAACTTCCACTTCCTCCCCAATCATGATACTATGGATCATGATGGCCCGGTCTACAGTAACTTCAGACTGGTTGCTAGTAGGAATGATTGAGCGTTGAATGAACTCTAGCCATCCCCTAGCCACTGGTTTGAGGTCAAGCCTTCTTAGTTGAACCGGCTTGCCTTTTGAGTCAATTTTCCATTGAGCTCCTTCCACACATATGTCCATGAGGACTTGGTCCAACCTTTGATCAAAGTTGACTCTTCTAGTGTAGGGGCGTGCGTTTACTTCCATCATTGGCAAGTTGAACGCCAACCTTACATTTTCCGGACTAAAATCTAAGTAATTCCCCCGAACCATGGTGAGCCAATTCTTTGGATTCGGGTTCACACTTTGATCATGGTTCCTAGTGATCCATGCATTTGCATAGAACTCTTGAACCATTAAGATCCTGACTTGTTGAATGGGGTTGGTGAGAACTTCCCAACCTCTTCTTTGAATCTCAATTCGGATCTCCGGATACTCATTCCTTTTGAGTTTGAAAGGAACCTCAGGGATCACTTTCTTCTTGGCCACAACTTCATAGAAGTGGTCTTGATGGACCTTAGAGATGAATCTCTCCATCTCCCATGACTCAGAGGTGGAAGCAATTGCCTTCCCTTTCCTCTTTCTAGAGGTTTCTCTGGCCTTAGGTGCCATGAATGGTTATGGAAAAATAAAAAGCTATGCTTTTACCACACCAAACATAAAATGGTTGCTCGTCCCCGAGCAAAAGAAGAAAGAAAGAAGTAGAAGAAGAAGAAAAATGGAGGAGAGGGAGAGAGAGATGGTTTCGGCCAAGGGGAAGAAGAGAGGGTTTTATTGTGTGAAAATGAAGAAGGAATGAGGGGTTTATATAGGAGTGGGAAGGGGTTTAGGGTTCAACCATTTAGGGTTGGGTTTGGGAGGGAAAATTTTTTGAATTTTGAAGGTAGGTGGGGTTTATGGGGAAGAGAAGATGGATGTGAGTGGTGAAGAGGTGATGGGGAATAGTGATTGAGTTGATTGGTGAAGGGTATTTGGGAAAGAGAGTTATGGAAAGGTGTGAAGAGGAGAGAAGAAGTAGGTGGAGATCCTGTGGGGTCCACAGATCCTGAGGGAATCCTATGGGGTCCACAGATCCTGAGGTGTTTGAGGATTTCTCATCCTTGCACCTTTTAGACGTTTAAAACGCCCTATATATGCAATCCTGGCGTTTAACGCCAGATTGCAGCATGTTTCTGGCGTTAAATGCCACTTCCTTGCTTGTTTTGGGCGTTCAACGCCAGTCTATAGCATGTTTCTGGCGTTGAACGCCAGTATGGTACATGTTTCTGGCGTTTAACGCCAGCTTTCCTCTGGGTGCAATCCTGGCATTTAAACGCCAGATTGCTGCTTATTTTTGGCGTTTAACGCCAGTTTCATGCTCTGTTCTGGCGTTAAATGCCAGCCAGATGCTAAACGCCAGTAAGCCCTTCCTCCGGGGTGTGCTGTTTTCAATGCTATTTTCATTCTGTTTTTGATTTTTTAGTAGTTTTTATGACTCCACATGATCATCAACCTAATAAAACATGAAATAACAAAGAGAAAATAAATAAATATAATTAGATAACATTGGGTTGCCTCCCAACAAGCGCTTCTTTAATGTCAATAGCTTGATAGTGGGCTCTCATGGAGCCTCACAAATGTTCAGAGCAAGGTTGGAAACTCCCAACACCAAACTTAGAGTTTGACTATGGGGGCTTTGGTTGACTCTGTAGTGAGAGAAGCTTTTCATGCTTCCTCTCCATGGTTACAGAAAGAGATCCTTGAGTTTTAAACACAAGGTAGTCCTCATTCAGTTGAAGGACCAACTCTCCTCTGTCCACATTAATCACAGCTCTTGCTGTGGCTAGGAAGGGTCTTCCAAGGATGATGGATTCATCCTCATCCTTCCCAGTGTCTAGGATTATGAAATCAGCAGGGATGTAAAGGCCTTCAACCTTTACTAACACGTCCTCTACTAGTTCATAAGCCTGTTTTCTTGAGTTGTCCGCCATCTCTAATGAGATTCTGGCAGCTTGACCTCAAAGATTCCCAGTTTCTCCATTACGGAGAGGGGCATGAGGTTTATCCCTGACCCAAGGTCACATAGAGCCTTCTCAAAGGTCATGGTGCCTATGGTACAAGGTATTAAGAACTTTCCAGGATCCTGTTTCTTCTGAGGCAATCTCAGTTGATCCAGATCACTCAGTTCATTGGTGAGCAAGGGAGGTTCATCTTCCCAAGTCTTATTACCAGATAATTTGGCATTCAGCTTCATGATTGCACCAAGGTACTTGGCAACTTGCTCTTTAGTAACATCCTCATTCTCTTCAGAAGAAGAATACTCATCAGAGCTCATGAATGACATAAGGAGGTTTAATGGAATCTCTATGGTCTCCAGATGAGCCTCAGAGTCCTTTGGTTCCTCAGAGGGAAGCTCCTTATTGATCTCTGGACGTCCCAGGAGGTCTTCCTCACTGGGATTCACGTCCTCTCCCTCCCTTGTAGGTTCGGCCATGATGATCAATTTAATGGCCTTGCACTCTCCTTTTGGGTTTTCTTCTATTGCTTGGGAGAGTACTAGGAGGGGTTTCAGTGATCCCTTTACTCAGCTGGCCCACTTGTACTTCCAAATTTCTAATAGAGGACCTTGTTTCATTCATGAAACTTAGAGTGGCCTTAGATAGATCAGAGACTATGTTTGCCAAGCTAGATGGGGTCTGCTCAGAACTCTCTGTCTTTTGATGAGTGGATGGTGGAAAAGGCTTGCTATTGCTAAACCTGTTTCTTCTACCATTGTTAAAGCCTTGTTGAGGCTTTTGTTGATCCTTCCATGAGAGATTTGGGTGATTTCTCCATGAGGGATTATATGTGTTTCCATAGGGTTCACCCATATAATTCACCTCTGCTATTGCAGGGTTTTCAGGATCATAAGCTTCTTCCTCAGAAGATGCCTCTTAAGTACTGTTGGATGCAGCTTGCATTCCATTCAGACTCTGAGAAATTATATTGACTTGCTGAGTCAATATTTTGTTTGGAGCCAATATGGCATTCAGAGTATCAATTTCAAGAACTCCCTTCTTCTGAGGCATCCCATTACTTACAGGATTCCTCTCAGAAGTGTACATGAATTGGTTATTAGCAACCGTGTCATTGAGTTCCTGAGCTTCTGCAGGCATTTTCTTTAGGTGAATGGATCCACCTGCAGAATGGTCCAATGATATCTTTGATAGTTCAGATAGACCACCATAGAATATATCCAGAATGGTCCATTCTGAAAGCATGTCAGAAGGACACTTTTTGGTCAATTGCTTATATCTCTCCCAAGCTTCATAGAGGGATTCACCTTCTTTCTGTCTGAAGGTTTGAACATCCACTCTAAGCTTACTAAGCTTTTGAGGAGAAAAGAACTTGGCTAAGAAAGCCGTGACCAGCTTATCTCAAGAGTTCAGGGTATCTTTAGGTTGAGAGTCCAACCATACTCTAGCTCTGTCTCTTACAGCAAATGGGAGAAGCATAAGCCTGAAGACCTCGGGATCAACCCCATTGGTCTTAACAGTATCACAGATCTGCAAGAATTCAGTCAAAAACTGAAAAGGATCTTCAGATGGAAGTCCATGAAACTTGCAGTTCTGTTGCATCAGAGAAACTAATTGAGGTTTAAGCTCAAAATTGTTTGCTCCAATGGCAGGGATTGAGATGCTTCTTCCATGTAAATTGGAATTAGGTGCAGTGAAGTCACTAAGCATCCTCCTAGCATTGTTATTATTTTCGGCCATATCTTCTTCTTTTTCGAAATTTCTGTCAGATTTTCTCTAGAGAGTTGTGCTTTAGCTTCCCTTAGCTTCCTTTTCAGAGTCCTTTCAGGTTCAGGATCATCGTCAACAAGAATGTTCTTATCCTTGTTCCTGCTCATATGAAAAAGAAGAAAACAGAAAAGAAAATATGGAATCCTCTATGTCACAGTATAGAGATTCCTTTATGTGAGTAGAAGAAGATAAGAATAAAAGAAGAGAAATTCGAACACCAAGAGGAAGAGAGGGTTCGAATTTTGAGATGAAGAGAAGTGTTAGTAAATAAATAAATAAATAAATAATTAGAAGGAGATGAGAGAGAGGGAATTTCAAAAATTAATTAAATTAAAATTAAAATTTAAAGTTAAATTTTAAAAATTAAAATTGAAATCAAATTAAATTAAATTTTTAAAACAATTAATTAATTAAAAGGGAATTTTGAAAAAGAGGGAAGGGGTTTTCAAAAATTAGAGAGAAAATTAGTTAGGTGGTTTTGAAAAAGATAAGAATCAATCAAAAAGATAAGATTGATTGAAAAAGATTTGAAAATCAAATTAAAAAGATAAGAGGTTAGAAAAGAAGTTAGAAAAGATTTTGAAATTGATTTTGAAAAAGATGTGATTGAAATTTATTTTGAAAAAGATTTGAAAAAAAAATTTAAAAAGATTTGATTTTAAAAATTAAAGTTGATTACTTGACTAACAAGAAACTAAAAAGATATGATTCTAGAGTTTAAAGATTGACCCTTTCTTACTAGACAAGTAACAAACTTGAAATTTTTGAATCAATCACATTAATTGTTAGCATTAATTTTGAAAATTTGAAATAGAAATAAGAAAAAGATTTTTGAAAATCATTTTGGAATTTTCAAAAATCATAAAAGAAAAATGAAAAAGATTTGATTTTTGAAAAAGATTTGAAAAAGATAAGATTTTGAATTTGAAAATTTGATTTGACTCATAAGAAATAACTAAATTTTAAAAATATTTGACTAAATCAAATCAAATTTTCGAAAATTATGAGTGAAATAAGAGAAATATATTTTTTAGATTTTTTAATTTTAATGATGAGAGAGAAAAACATAAAAAAGACTCAATGCATAAAAATTTTGGATCAAAATATGTGATGCATGCAAGAACACTATGAATGTCAAGATGAACACCAAGAACACTTTGAATGTCAAGATGAACACCAAGAACTTATTTTTGAAAAATTTTCAAGAAAAGAAAACATGCAAGACACCAAACTTAAAAATTTTTATTCTTTAGACATTAACAAATTGAAAATGCATATGAAAAACAAGAAAAGACACAAAACAAGAAAATATGAAGATCAAACAAGAGGACTGGCCAAGAACAACTTGAAGATCATGAAGAATGCAATGCATGAAATTTTCGAAAATAATTTTTAGAAAATTAAAAAGATGCAATTGACACCAAACTTAAAACTTGACTCTAGACTCAAACAAGAAACACAAAAAATATTTTTGATTTTATGATTTTGTAAATTTTTTTTTTGTATTTTTCGAAAATAAGAAATAAAAAGCTTAAAATTAAAATAAAATTACCTAATCTGAGCAACAAGATGAACCGTCAGTTGTCCAAACTCGAACAATCCCCGGCAACGGCGCCAAAAACTTGGTGTGCGAAATCGTGATCGTTCCTTCCTTGGTAACGGCGCTAAAAACTCAATACGCACGTTCATGTTCTTAATTCTGTTTCACAACTTCGTACAACTAACCAGCAAGTGCATTGGGTCGTCCAAGTAATAAACCTTACGTGAGTAAGGGTCGATCCCACGGAGATTGTCGGCTTGAAGCAAGCTATGGTTACCTTGTAAATCTCAGTCATGCGGATTAAACTGATTTTTTAAATTGATAAGTAAAAGATAAATAAAATATAAAATAGGATAGTGGTACTTATGTAATTCATTGGTGAAAAATTCAGATAAGCGTATAGAGATGCTTTCGTCCCTCTGAACCTCTGCTTTCTTGTTGTCTTCATCCAATCCTTCCTACTCCTTTCCATGGCAAGCTGTATGTTGGGCATCACCGTTGTCAATGGCTACTTCCCGTCCTCTCAGTGAAAATGGTCCAAGATGCTCTATCACGGCACGGCTATTCATCTGTCGGTTCTCGATCATACTGGAATAGGATCCATTGATCCTTTTGCGTCTGTCACTACGCCTAGCACTCGCGAGTTTTAAGCTCGTCACAGCCATCCCTTCCCAGATCCTACTCGGAATACCACAGACAAGGTTTAGACTTTCCGGATCTCAGGAATGGCCATCCATGGGTTCTAACTTATACCACAAAGACTCTAATATCTCGGACTCGGTCCCCTGTATTAGATATCCAAGAGATATCCATTCAATCTAAGGTAGAACGGAAGTGGTTGTCAGGCACGCGTTCATAAGTTGAGAATGATGATGACTGTCATGATCATCACATCCATCATATTGAAGTGCGAATGAATATCTTAGAAGTGGAATAAGTTGAATTGAATAGAAAAATAGTAGTACTTTGCATTAATCTTTGAAGAACAGCAGAGCTCCACACCTTAATCTATGGTGTGTAGAAACTCTACCGTTGAAAATACATAAGTGATGAAGGTCCAGGCATGGCCGAGAGGCCAGCCCCCAAACGTGATCTAAAGACCAAAAGGTAATCCAAAAAATGTAAATACAATAGTAAAAAGTCCTATTTATACTAAACTAGTTACTAGGGTTTACAAAAATAAGTAAATGATGCAGAAATCCACTTCCAGGGCCCACTTGGTGTGTGCTTGGGCTGAGCATTGAGATTTACACGTGTAGAGGTCTTTCTTGGAGTTGAACGCCAGTTTGTAACCTGTTTCTGGCGTTTAACTCCACTTTGCAACCTGTTTCTGGCGTTTGACTCCAGAATACAGCATGGAACTGGCGTTCAACGCTAGTTTACGTTGTCTATCCTTAACCAAAGTACGGACTATTATATATTGCTGAAAAGCCCTGAATGTCTACTTTCCAACGCAATTGAGAACGGGCCATTTGGAGTTTTGTAGCTCCAGAAAATCCACTTGAGTGCAGGGAGGTCAGAATCCAACAGCATCTGCAATCCTTCTTCAACCTCTGATCTGATTTTTGCTCAAGTCCCTCAATTTCAGCCAGAATTTACCTGAAATCACAGAAAAACACACAAACTCATAGTAAAGTCCAGAAATGTGAATTTTAATTAAAAACTAATAAAAATATACTAAAAACTAACTAATTCATGCTGAAAAGTATATAAAAACAATGCCAAAAAGCGTATAAATTATCCGCTCATCACACCACTGTCTGGAAGAAAAATCAAGGAAAAATTCGAACCCAAAAGGTTCCCCAGTTAAGTGCTTGTGGTGTTTATGTATCAAGTTAAACTTGAAAACAAAACACTTAGAGTCACGACTAGGATCAAAGGTGCAAAGTACCAAGAAAAAGAAAAATCTATGTTCAAGAATTAATTAGAGCTTAAACAAGAGAATCTATAATATCATCAAAATTCTAGTTCCAAGGGATGCCGATATTTCTAAGCTTCAGTGGATAATGAGATGCCAAAGCTATTCAAAAATAGAGTGTCATAAGCCCCATTCAGTAACTAGACCTGAGCTTCATTGACAACTCAAAGTCTTAAGCATTTTCTATTCTTTGGTCCTATATTGTTTTGGTTGCTTGAGGACAAGCAACGGTTTAAGTTTGGTGTTGTGATAAGTGAATATTTTATACCCTTTTTCATAGCATTTTCTAGTTGTTTTTAGTTAAAAATTATTAAGTTTTATTATATTTTAGTGCAAAAATATTCTTTTGATGCTACTTTGAGTTGTTTTGGTGTTTTTATAATTTCAGGTGAAATTCGGGCGAATTTGGCAGAATTTTGTGCAAAGACAAAGAACGGATAGTAGATGTTGTCAACTCCCTTGCATTCCAACGAGTATAACTTGAGCTATAGAGGTCGAATTGATGCGGTTCTAATGGCGTTAGAAATCCAACTTCCACAGCTTTCTAACGATATATAATAGTCTATACTTTTCTTCTGGAATCACTACCAAATCTGGCGCTAAATGCCGAGCCTGGTGTTTAGCACCCAAGAGGGACAAAACCAGCACCAGAAATTTTCCCCTGCCGGTGCTGAACGCCCACCCGGCGTTTCACGCCAGCAGGGGACCTCAGCATACATGAATTTTAATGCCCATTATTGGCGTTAAATGCCAGCAGCAGCCCGAATCACTCCTCTTTGGGCCTCTCAAGTGGATTTAGCACTTCTTAGCATATTTTATTTTCTTTTTACAACTTTTAATTACAAATAATATCTTTTATGTCTAGCATTTATTATTAGGTTATTATTTAAAGGAAAAAATCAATTAGGTTTAGGATCTTCTTCCTTTTGCACTTTTCAGAACCCTATTTTCTCTGTAAGTTATGAGCAACTAAACCTTCTGGTTAAGGTTAGGAGCTCTGTTTATTTCTATGATTTAGGATTATTATTCTTCTATTTTAATATATGTTTGATTCAATTCTAAGGTATTGTTTTCGTTCTTAATCTTATGAAACTGGGTGGAACGGGAGTATGACCCTTTTTCTATATGAGTTCTTGTGATTCTCGATAGAGTTATCTCGCTTAAACTACAGCTTGAGAATACGCCTCCTAGACGGCTAATCACACAACCTGATAGGATATGCAACATCTATTCAGCCGGGATTGGGGTGATTAGGTCCTTTGTGGTATAAATCAGTTTTCTGAACTTCACCCTCCGGTCCGAGTTAAATGACCACGGGGAGTGACGTTTGATGAAGATTAGAGGAGATTAAATCACTAAGGGATTAGGGTTTAATCACTTACAGTTTATCATAGAATGAATCATTCATTATTAAAATAGTTAGTAAGAAGTTTTAATCCAGAAAGATAAACATCTCTGATACCTTAATTGTTTTCTTATATTGTTTTTACATCAAACCTTTAATTACCTCCTTTATTTTCTTTATTTATGCGTTTACAACAACAACCACTTTTACTGTTTACCTGACTAAGTCCAACAGGATAACCATTGCTTGCTTAGTCCGACATTTCTCGTGGGATCGACCCTCACTCACTTGAGGTATTACTTGGACGACCCGGTGCACTTGCCAGTTAAGTTGTGCGAGTTCTAATTTCGCGCACCAGAAGACCTTAAAGACCGGTTCATAATATTGTCCACAAGTATATTATTTCTCTCTTCCACGGAATTCTCTCTACTTTGTTTGTCTCCAATTTCTAAAAATTTTCTCGTAGGATGTTGTGCTATTTTGGCTTGATTACTTCCTTTAACATGTTTGGATATAAAATTTCGGATTAGTTTCGCTGCAAAAGATACTTCCTTCATTTCAATTGCTTTAATTTCCCCGGAATGCCTTAACTTCCTATGCTTTTTGCGTTCCTCATCATCTTACCTCATGCTTGTAGTTGTTGTTGAGTACATGAATAGTCTTTGAAGCCTGGGAATTAAAAGAAAGTGTCACAACATCTTCGCAGGAACATTGTGAGATTTTTTTAAAGGTAGAACATCAGCTTCAACTATAGGATTCACAATCCAACGAGAGGCGCCACATTCATGACAAGATGTGTCCTTCTCGTGCTCTTTCCAATATAGCATTCAATCGTTTGGACATGCGTTAATCTTTTTATAGTCAAGACCTACTCATTATAGTCTTGGCTTTATTAAAAGAAGTAGGAATATTCAAGTCAGGAATAGCCTCTTTTAGCAAATCCAAGAGAGAAGTAAAAGAGGCATTACTCCATCCATGTTGACACTTTAACAAGTATAGTCGGATGGCGAAAGACAACATAGAAAATTTCTTGCAACTGAGATATAGTTCTTTGCTAGCCTCTTCAACCAAGTTATAGAATTTCTTTGCATCTTCATTCATACATTCTTTTATTCCTCACTACAACAAATATGGCCTTTAGCAACGCCAAATTTTGCAACGCCTTAAAACCGTTCTCTTAGATAGTTTTAGACAACGGTTTTTTGTAGTGTTACTATTAAATTCAATTTTTCATTATTTTATAGCAACAAATTAAAACCGTTCTCTTTGACTATTTTAAAGAACGGTTTTATAACCGTTACCATGATTTATTTTTAAGCAACGGTTTTTTATTGTTGTTTAAATAATTGTACAAAAAGAACGCATAAAAACCGTTGCTAAAATGCTACACTTTAAAACCGTTCTATTAGATGGTCTTAGACAATGGTTTTTACAGTGTTGCTGTTGAAGTTCAATTTTTCATTACGTTATAGCAACAAAATAAAACCGTTCTCTTTGACTATTTTAAAGAACGGTTTTATAACCATTACAACAATTGTTTATCAAACAACAATTTTTTAATATTATTTAAATAATTATACAAATTAAAAGATACATATAAAAATAATTATAAATAATCATACAAATTTAAATAATTTTTTCTATAAATACTAAATTTATAAAATACTCAAAAACTATTGTTATAAATATATAACAAATATTATTTTTAGAAAAAATAAAATTAAAATAAATTTATAATAAATATTATATATTTTTGAAAATCTAAAATATGAATAAATTGTGATTTTATCTTATTAAGTTTAAACTTTATAATTTAAAAAATTATTCTATTAGAAAATAATTAAAGAGATTAGGTGATAAATTCATTTTGAATAAATTAATATTCTTAAGTAATTTTATTATAATGGAATATTTTGTATAATTTTAGTAATTGAAAAATAAGAAAGAATTGTACAATTTAATTTAAGTAACTTTTATTTTGAAAAAGTGATGACTTATTATTAATTTGAACTCCTTATTTTATAAACTAATCTATTGAGAGTAATTAAATTAGTTTTATTAATATTTGGAGTTTATTTAATTAATATTCTTGTGTAATTTTTATAATTGGTTATTTCATATAATTTGAAATTAAAGTTCTGGTGACAGAAAATGATAAAAAATTATATCATTTAATTTAAATAATTAATATTTTTGAGTTTAAAAATGTATTTTATAAAATGTGATTAATATATTTATTTATAATTTAAATTATAAATAATTATTTTAGCTCATTGATAAATTAATGAATAAAATTTTATACATTTTAAAGTAATCTTTACAGTATTAAATTTAAATTCTATATTATTATTTTATCTCAAATATTTTCTAAAATTCTTATATTACTAGTATATATTTTATCCTAATTCTAGAATTATCAAATAAAGTCCCAATT
Source organism: Arachis ipaensis (assembly GCF_059453495.1). Taxonomy (NCBI): domain Eukaryota; kingdom Viridiplantae; phylum Streptophyta; class Magnoliopsida; order Fabales; family Fabaceae; genus Arachis; species Arachis ipaensis. Next base: position 54,234,809 of record NC_142436.1, read on the forward strand.
TCACAAAATTCCTAACTTTGTTATCTTAAATCCCTAGACACACATACAGAAAAGGAAACAGAAGGAAAAGGGGAAAAGAAAGAAAGGGAAAAGAGAGGAGAAGGGGGAATCGGGGAAGAAGAAGGGAAGGAAAGGGAGAAGAGCGCGCCGTCACTGCACCCTGCCCGCCTGCCGCCGCCGTTCCATGGAGCCGCCGCCATTGTCGCGCGAACCGGAGGGTGTGGAGACGGAGAAGAGTGTGCACGAGAGAGGAGTAGCCACCATCGTCGAGGACTCCATCACCACCGCTGAAGGTCCTGACCGTCGAGCTCGTCGTCGCCGTCGCACCTCCCATCACTGCTGCCACTAAAGAGCTCGAAGAGAAAGAAAGGGTTCGCGCGGAGAAAGAAACACGATGTGGGAGGAGGAGGTTGCCTCTGTTGCTGCCAAGCCGTCGCTGGCGGGGTTGGGTTCGCCGTCGCTGTTGAGCTGTGCGCCGCCGTTGGTATTTGGATCGCCACTCTGTTTCAGCTGCAACTCGCCACTGTACTGGTGAGCTTTACCCTGTTTCTGATTTCTCTTTGCTCACCTAAGTTATCCCGTTGTTGCTGTGAGGGTTATTGTTAAAGTGTTTATGTTAACCGAAGCTGTTGCTGCAAGTTACTTTGCTGTCGCCTAATATTGATTTTAATGTTGATTTGGTATAATGTTGTTCTGATGTTGATTTGGTAACTGGTAATTTGGAAATGCTGTTGTGATTTTATTTTGATTTTAATATTGATTTAGTATGTAACTGGTTCTCTGGAAATGCTGCTTTGATTTTGTTTTGATTTTAATATTAATTTGTTATAATACTGTTATGATTTTGATTTGCTAACTAGATCTCTGAAAGAACTTATAAGTGGTATCGAATTAACCATGAAAATTTTGTAGCCATCAGACATGGATGTACGTATTGATCTCTGAATTAAAGCTTACTTGTGTATATAAGGTAAGATTGGGCTTTCTCAACCCAAGTGCTGCATATAGGATTGCATTAACTTTAATACTTTCTAGCATTTGTGTAGTTTTGATTAAATTATCAAAGTTTGGTATTTGCTTTACTCTGATTGCTTTCTTGTATTCTTGATTATTTTGTAAAGATTCTTGAAATGGACACCTATAGATACCACGGGCACTCTATGTCTGATCCTGGCAGCACATACCGTACATGTGACAAGATTTCCAATGAGAGACAAGTTTGTCACACTACTGAGCAAACCATATAATGTGCTGTTATTTTAATATCATGGAGTTCTTTCTCAAATTTTTCTCTTGGTTAATATGATTATAGGAGCGTGATCCAATTGAGAGAGTGAGGAAGCTATTATTGGCTCATGACATTGCTTCTGAGAAGGAGCTGAAGGTAATCAAAAGAAACTAGACTTCTTACTTTGTTCTTCCGATGTGAAGTATGATAATTTTAAGGCTTGGTTATGTATAATACTATGACTTCTATATTGATGAAATCTTTGCCAAATTTACCATGCCTTTTTTATTTTTATTTCTTTGAAGATAGTTCATGGATTAAACTTTTCTTTATTATGATGTAAGGTATCAGACTTGACTTAAAGAATTATGGGCTACGTTATATTTTTTGTGGCTTCCACTTTGGAGTTTGTAAATGGATTCGAGTCCTCTCATAGGGATTATAGATCTTATTATAGTAAGTACTGTTAAATTGAGTTATATTCTGCCTATAACTATTTCTGCTATGTGTAAAAGGTGCCTATTTTGTGAATTACTAGTAGTATTCATTGTTTTCTTTTAAGTTTCCAATTCAACTAGAGTTTAAGAAGATTTGTAGTTGGAATGTGCAAGTATATATTTTGATATTCTAGGGGTCAGATAAAACATTTTATTTTAAGCACTATGCTGAACATATTCAATTGATCTTCTCCTTTTAGGACATTGATGAAAGAGTATGAAAGGGCTGCGCTTCATCTTGATAAAGTTAAGCTGGTTTGTAGTTTATTCTTAAAAGCTTTTTACTGCTGTTTGGAACCAAATGCATGATTCTTTTTAAGGATATCATTTAGCTTTTCTAGTTATTTGATTTTAGCTTAACTAATTACAAAGGAATTACTTTGAGAATTTTTTGAATGTGCTATTGTTTCAAACTTCAAATTAGAGCAGGTATTGTTATGATACTTCTAAGTACATAGTAAAGGTTATAAATTAGAAACATTTACTTGATAATTTAATAGTCTATCATGTTAAATCTTTCATGTAGATATATGGCATTTTGATATGGATTTACGTGTACTGATAGGTCTTACGGAGATTAATTGATGTTCAAAAAGCAAAGGCTTATGCATCAAAAGATGACCCTTTGGAGTTATGCTCACCTGTGACAAAAGTTACTCTTGTGGCTGAGGTGATGCTTTCTCTGCTCTAGTCAAATGTTGATGGCTACATGAAAATAAGATACATGAATATAGCATGTTAACAAAAAAATCCAGTTATTTTATCCCCAAAAACAAAATGCAGTTAGTATTGATGGTTCACTTTATTTTATTTTGGATATTTTATACATTTCCTACCATTATGATTTGCAACTTGGTCTGTGCGATGGTTCGCTTTAGTTTGCCTATGTCTTTGGTATGAACTACAGTGGCTGTAGAATTCCTATGTTAATCTTGATGTGATATTAAAACCATTATGTACTCCCAAGTCTCCAACATTTCTTTCAATTCATGAAAAGAGGGTTGGGTTAGGTTAGGTATGTTAAATCCTGTCATTTGCAATTGAGAACAAAACAGGTAGACCTTGTTTTGTCATTAGTTACTTTGTTGATTGATTTTTACTCTTTAATGAGATTTTGTTCTAAGCAATGTTAGGAGAAAATAGTTCCGTGTCGTCATCGGTTACTGCTTTGTAATCCATTGTTGTTCCGTGCTCTCCTCTCCGCTTGCGTCTGCTACGATGTCCCCCACTTGGTCTGCTGAGGTTCGGTTACGGTATTCGTTTGGATTAAGCTTATTTTCTATTATAAATCAAAGAGTCATTTAGATGAATATGTTCTCTGTGTAAAAAGTTAAGCATAGAACTTTTGTTTTAATTCAATTTAGTTTGAAATTAAAAGAGTCATTTAGTTGAACATGTTCTCTCTGTGTAAAAAGTTAAGTTAGAAGTTTTGTTTTAATTCAATTTAGTTTGAAATTAAGCTAAGTTGTTTTATTGAGCATATGTTAATGTTAATGGTTATTTCTTAATTGCTAGTTGGTTTATTTTGTTTCTTAATTGCTAGTTGGTTTAATTTCTAGTTGGTTGATTATCTCAATGGATGTCTTAGTGTTTCACAAAATGAGTATTTAAATCATGGTAAATATTTAGGGACAAAATTTGTTTGATGACTTAGCTGAGGACATTCTCGGTGGCAGCAGACTTGGAAACAAATTCTGCGACTCTTCTAAGAGCCAAGTCCTTAGGAGTTCCTCAATAGATAAAGAGAGAGCAAACGATGTTGCTGAATATCAAAGTTGTGGTATGCTTTGTGTTGCATGTTTCTCTTCTTTGCTTCTTATAGTTTGCATTTTGTTTGATGCTAATCAATGTTCTTTTAATTACTTTTGCAGTTACATGTTGATTGAGAATGCTACTTGCTGCAGCAGGTTCTTAGTCGGTAATGGCTTAGCTAGTGTCAACGTGTATAGATTTTAAACTTTTAAGTTTTTTGAGTGTGCAAATAATGAATTAATTGATTCTAATTTGGATTTGAATTTAGTTTGGTGCATTTTAAGTTGTAAAATGATGCAAAGCAATGAGTATTACTTTTTTTTATTATGTATATTTTTCTTTAATCAAACTTCAGTGACACAAAAATTTGTCTGTAAATCAAATTTAATGGTAAATGTTCAATTAGTTTTTTTAGTGATTTGATTCAAATAGTTAAACTTATTTATCGACACTAAATTAAAATAGTTGGAACTAATTTCAATGCAACATGACAAAACTATTGTAAATAAAGAATTATATAATTACAAAAAACCGTTGTGAAAAGTCACAAAAGACAATGGTGTTAAAACTGTTGTCAAAGACAACTACAAAATGGCATGCAATTAAAACTGTTGCAAAAAGAAACACCAAAGGCAACGCTTTTAAACCATTGTCTTTGTGAATAACAAAACTACAACAGCTTAAAACCGTTGCCTATTCAGTTATGGTTTTAAACCGTTACATCATAAAAGACAACGGTTTTAAACCGTTGCCTATTCAGTAACGGTTCTAAACCGTTCTTTAAAAATTGTTGTTAAAACCGTTGTCTATGCTAGTAACTATGGCAACAATTTTTTAGTTGCCGTTGCTTTAGATAAAAAACCGTTGCCTTTGAGCATTAGTAACGGCCGCATATACCACAGGTGAAAAACCTTTGCCAAAGCATTGCCTAAAGTTTTAGGAATGGTTTTCCGATCTATGGCAAAGGTTTTTGACCGTTGCGAAAGCCCTTATTTGTTGTAGTGCCTTCTGCTTGTGCCACATCCCTAAATCTATCGTTCAACAAGGCCTCCATGTTGTCATACTAGTTAGTCTCACTCTCACTATCACTATCACTATCACTATCGCTATCACTATCAACACCCATGCCAACTACGCTTTTCCCATGATAAATCCATCTTGTATAACCATTAACAAATCCAAAGGCAATGAAATAGATATGATTTTTTGCCTTTGATGCCACAAAAAATTATAACACTTTGCACAAGGGTATAAGATTTTCCCTCCTTGTAGATTTCCAATAGAGTAAGCAAAGTTTAAAAAATCATTGACACTGTCACTAAACTCAACTTTATTTCTCGCTAAACTCATCTAATATTTTTCTAAGTCTTGAAAAAACCTAATTATTCATATATTGTTACTACTATTTAACTAAGCATGTAAATAATAATATTCATGTATATTAAGTATATAAATTCATTAAGTGGCACACAATAATATTATTATTAAAATTAAGAAAGAATTATATTAGTTATCCAAAAGTAGAGTAAAAATCAAAAGACTTTCAATATGAAAAAAACTGCACAAAGGTACATAATATATGTATGAAAGCATTCAAGTATAAGCAAGATAAAAAAAACTTACGGGGTCATGGCTCAACAAATTGCAATCTTCAAGTCTTAGAATGTGCACCAATCACTACAAGAAAAACATTGAGTACCATCGGAATTACCGTCGGATTTAGCGTCAATTTGTATCGGCAGATTTACTGTCAGATTTTTTGACGAAAAGGAGGATAAATTCGTCACCATAAAAGTTTACCATCAGAAGAGATTTTTCGTCTCTAAAGCCGATGGTAATTATTGGTGCAAAAATATAACTCACCAGTGCCAATTTTACCGTCAGATTTTCTGTCGGTATATTCCACCGGTATAACAATTTAATGAAACGCATCATTTTGGTAATTTAACATTGAAAAAATCCGACAATAAATCTGACAGTAAAATTGGATTAAAATTCAAATGCAGAACCCTTCTCCCTTTCTTGTCCAAACTCTCTCTCTCTTTTCTCTCTTTCTCTCTCCTCGTCTTCTCTCTCCCTCGCCATCGAACTATGATCATTGCCACCGCTGAAAGTTTGTTGGGAGCTTGTCATCATCGTCGCCGTCGATTCTACTGCTGCTATTGTCCCTGCCACATCCTCTGACGTGGTTGCTATTTGTAACACCCTACCACACAGCACTTTACGCTTAAGTCATAAAACAGAGGTGATGCGGTATTACGACCTCTAAAATAAAAGAAAGTGATATATGAGGAGCCTTGAAGGAATAGTTAAAGCAAAACTGCAAAAGTAAAAGCGCAAAGCTCAGGAATAACGTTTACTTGCGTACGAAGAAAGAATAGGAACACAAACATAAATATATAAACGAGGAAAGTAGAGAGTCAAGGTTACAAAATACTCAAGCCCCAAACTCAGCCTGCAAAGCTAAGGCTAGCTGGAGAATATTTACATACATACATATAAAATCCATAACCCAAAATACACAAAAGAAACCCTAGTTCTCTATAAACCTCTAGGAGGTGCAAGAGCAAAATATATATATATATATATATATATATATATATATATATATATATATATATATATATATATATATAGACATAAGGAGAGTTCTATACATATATACATGCCTAAATAGAATAAAACATAATATCCCAAAAGCCACTTCGCTGCAGAGAACTCTAGACGCCTAGCAAGGTGTCTCTCGACCTGCATCTGAAAACACAAATATCCATATGGAATGAGAACCAGGAGTTATCAGCATGGTAATGGTGCCGCATACATAAGATATAAGGTCCCGGGAAAGCCAGAGGCAATCTTAGAACTCTGACACTTTCAATAATCAACATTTTCAATTATACTAATACAATAATCAACATTCATATATCCACATCAAATGTAATCATATATCACCATCAACATCATCATTCATGAACTAATCTCACTAAACCAACTACATTCATATCATAATTTATTCAATTTATCATGCCTCATCAACGCAACACACATCATCAACTATACTACCAATCAAGTTCCAAATTCATAATTCAACTTATCCTAGGTCGTCTAGCCTAAGTTTTCACAAGACATTATATATTAAATACAAGAAACCAAAACCATACGTTGGCCGATTTCTCTCCTAAGTCAAGGACACCACAAGTTGGCACAAAACCCAGCCCCAAGGTTCTCAATCCTCAAGCTAACAGCACCCAAGGCTCTACGCCAAGCATCCAACATTCACAATTAAGCTCCATTTCACATATATACACTACCTAATTCACATTCCCACATTCAAATATACCAATCTTAATATTCAAGTACTATTAGTCAAGAAATTTACTAGGGTTCAAGAATCTTCACTTTACCCAAGCACCAATGGGACAATTAAACGGTTTTCTCAAGATAGCATGACCCTAAACACCAAAATCATCAAATTTCAATACTCCAATGGCTCAAATTTTAAAAATTAGGGGAAGAATAAACTGAAAGTGAGATTGAGAGTTCCTCACCTAATTAAGCATTGGGCTTTGTAGAGCTCAACGTCACGGATGCGTGGCCATAAACGGTGCGGCGATTGGACCTCGGAGCGAGAAGTTATGGAAGATTAAATGAAATCCAAGGGTTTGAGTTTCTTTCCCTTGTTCTTCCCCCCAGCAACGTGCTTCTCTTAATTTGGGGAGGAATGAGCTAAAGCTCATTGTGTTAGTGGAGTGTGGATTGGGCCTTGGGCCCAAATTCTTTAAAATTAGTGTTAAAATTTTTATTTTAATTATCTCTATCTCATTAAACTATAAAATTCATATTTCTAATTTTTTATTAAAAATTAATTTATTGACTAATTATTCGTTAATTTTATGGGGTTTACACCGTTCACGTCGCCGTCATTATTGCCTTTGTCACCACCACATTAAAGAGACCTTGCAACCACTATCATTAGATCTATTGTTTGTATGCTTATTTTATTTTTATATATTAATTTCTGACTTTATCATTTTGTTAGGGTTTTGGTTAAATTTATTTAATGAAGTGTGTGATTAGGATTTGCCATGTTAATTTAATGGATATAAAAATTAAATAATGTTAGAGTAGGTTAAGTAAGGTGAGATTAAGAGTGCCTGAGTTATTGGAAGATTTTAGTTGAGTTTAGTGAATGAGTTTCTTTCAATTGCATTAAACTTATGTCGCTTATTTTTGTGATGCTTGTTGTTAGTTTGAAGAAATTAGAATTAAGTTTTAGTTAATTAGAATAATGAGTTTTACTTATTCTTTTGAATTAGTTTTTGAATCAGTTTTAACTTGTGAATTTAATATGTTGTCCTTTTTATTAGGACAGTGCTATTTTCCCTGATGTTAGTTGGAGTTTGCTTTTTCTGTTGTTTGTGCAGTAATATTCTAGGTTGGTTTTCTATCTCTGAATATAATGAATTATTTAAATTTTATGTTGGACTTACTTTTCCTAGGATAGAATTTTATGACGGAAGTGAGAGAAGGTCGCGTAGTGGTGCCTTCTCGAAATCCTTGATTGCTGGAAAATTGTGGAGTTATAAGGGATTGCGCACTAGAATGGTTAGGATTTAATATTTTATTTAATGTGTGTATGTTATGATTTATGCCTGTAGCTATTTTCTCTGTGAAAATTGTTTTATTTATTTAATGGATGTCTTTGGATTAAGGAGAAGTTCTGCCGAATTATCATTTTAATTGTCTAAAACATGTTTGGTTTGTCAGAAAATGATAATTATATTTGGCAGGAGATTCTAAATATAGGATACACTCTGTCGAATTTTCTAAAAAATTTAATAATTTGTGTTGTTCGTTGAATTCTAGGTTGTACAATACAATATGATTCCAAGTCATCGTCTATGAATGTATGAAAAGGATAACGGTGGTCGGGGGTTAAAAACCTGAATTCTTTTAGGGGGGAGTCAACGTGTTTGTTGTGTATGTCTTCATCATGGAACCATTTAGGTCTGAAGGGGTATCTAGGTGTCCGTGTCAAAAATGACAGCTGACTAAGTTAAGACCTGTAGATATAATGATTCACCTCTACTGTAACGAGTTCAAGGATGGATATTGGATGTGGACAAAAAATAGAGAAGTGGACGAGCAAGAAATTAACTGACCTGTCTCTAATTTGAATAGATCTGATTGTCGATCAACGAAGGTTCGGGTGGTGAGAGAACTAAACATGGAAGAAATGACTTGGGAGGGTAACTAAAAGAGATGCAACGAGATGGTGTTTGATGCAATAGGTGTTACGGAATTTGATGAGGTTGAACAAGAGTCTAACCCAGGGGCAAAGAGATTTTAACATCTACTAGAATCTGCTACAAAACCTTTGTTCGAGGGGTGCATTCATTCAAAGTTGTCTGTATGTGCTAGAATGATGAGTATTAAGTCTGAGTCAAATCATACCCAAGAGTCTTTTGAAAAGTGGGCCACCCTTTGTAACGAACTGGTACTTGTCAAGTCCACTGTTATCCCTTGAAACCACTACGAAGCAAAAAAGCTAGATTCAAAATTGGGTCTAAATTCAGTGAAAATTGATTGTTATTTGAATGGTTGTATTCTGTATTACAAAAGGGATGCAAACCTAACTGAATGCAGATTTTGTAGATCACCGAGGTTCCAAGTCAAGAGTGAACAGATTGCTAAATGCCAGTAAAAGAGAATTTCAATGAAATGGATGCACTACTTTTCCTTAATCCCTAGGCTGAAATGATTGTATGCATGAGTTCGGACCCTCACATGACCTGGAATAGTAACAACAAGAGAGATGATGGAATCATGATGCATCCGTCACTCGGAAAAGCTTGGAAGTATTTTGATCGGGTTCATCCTAGATTTGCGAGCGTGTTTAGAAATGTTAGACTAGCTTTGTACTCTTACGGGTTCGCATCGGATTCCAATTTTGGTAATGCGTACTCTTGTTGGCATGTAGTCATGACACCTTATAACCTGAGTCCCAAAATGTGCATGAAGGACCCATACGTGTTGTAACTCCCTAATTACCCTAAGCCTTACCACATGTTGTAAAGAAAAGGATAACAAAGTGACATGATAGTTCTAAGGCTTAGACAATAATATATAAATAGAAAGGAATAATAATATGAGGAGCCCGATGAAGAATTATAGCTCAAAATAGAAACAGAAAAGTGCGTAGTATTCACACGAGAACTAAAACCATAAAGGCATAAGATGCAACATAAGACATAATACAATAATAATCAATATATATATATATATATATATATATATATATATATATATATATAATCAAGAGAACACTAGCCATATTCCACGGAGATAGGGCAACTAGTGATGTACATACATTGAGTTTTTGAAAAGTTAAACAGCAACATATGTCTCTCAAATTTAGCCTTTAAGACAACCAAAATACAAAATACAAAAGATAGAGAGAGTCTACAACAAAATATCCAAAATACACAAAAGAGATATCAAGAGATCCACTGCTTTGTCACCATCTTGCAACTCACTGAGGTAGGTTGCGACCTGCATCTGAAAAAACAACAGCATATGGTATGAGAACTGGAGGTTCTCAGTATGGTAACAGTGCCCAGTAATGTAAGATATAAGGTTTCGGGACACTAAAGGCAATCCTAGAACTTCATATCAATCATAGATTCAAACTTATAAGACAATTTAATGAAGTCCTTAAATGGGTTGTCTATCTTAGGGAATTTCTAAACTAATCTTAATGTCGCTGTCCCACAGCCTTCACCAGCCTAACCTTCTTGTGATCCCATCTTCACCGCCTACCGAACCTCCTAAATCCCAGTAGAAGACACAAGTAATACATGCAAGTAATACACAAGTAATGTTCACATATGGCAAGTAAATCAAGAAGCAGTTAAATATGTTATACAATTAAGCATAGGGTGCAAGTAGACAAAGCAATCAAACAGATAGAAAATACACATGATGAATGCCTGTCCTATTGGCTGTGATATCACATTGTCGGTTCAATTGCCAACCCGACAAATTTCCACGGGAATGTCGCTTTCGGTCACGAATATAAATGGTACCCGCAAGGATATAGTGCCCGGCTCACTCTTGCGATAAGAAAGTATATGAGCGGGACACTCAGCCATAGACCTCACATTATCCAGGGATATAGTGCCCAGCTCACTTTTCCAAGGATTTAGTGTCCGACTCACTCTTAAAAATTACAGATTGCCTTTCAATCAAAACCAACATCAAGTCATCAGTCTCATTAACCATACTCATTCCTTTTCGAGTCCCAAACTTGTCATAACCATCATTAGTCCTTGATTCCATAAGTTAATCATCAACACTCAAGTTCTCAAAGTCATCACCCATATAGCGCTTCACCTGTTCACCCACAACTTCAAAAACCTAAGTCTCCATCTTCTAAACTCATACAGAAATTTACCAATTAAAGCACTAACCCATCTCTATCAGTCTTAGGGCCTAATTACTAGTTAGCAATCTTAAACAGTAGATAAAGAAGTTTGGAAGGTTAGAGAACCCTTGAAAAGTGAAGAAAATAATGTTTTTAGCAAAACAGGATTCTCGCGTAAGCGAACCTCGGTCCCGCGTATGCATGCCTTGAAATTTGGGTCATCTGCATATAAGGCACCTTGCTCGCGTATGCGAGTATCCAAAATAGATTGGAATGCTTGCATCGCGTGTGAAAAACTCGAGTACGCATGGGTAAAAAATTGAACTTCTGCATATGTATGCAGTGCCCGCATACGGAAGATTCCCAGACAGTAGGGAATGTCTGTGTAGCGTGCACTGTGTCGCATATGCAATCCTTACCAGACATAGAAAAAATTTAAAGTTGCAGAATTTCAAATTTTTGTACCAAATTTCAAACATGCATAACTTCATCGTTTTAAAACATTTCTCGTTTGTTCTTCAAACATATTAAAGCTCTCAGACCCAACTTTCATAGAAAGCTAGTTTCATAAAAAACAGGGATCCGGAGGCCACGTTATGACTCGCCAAAATTTGTTCATAAAAAATAAATTTTACACAAAATCATCAAAGTTCTCTAGTTTCCAAATTCCAAAACCAAACCAAATCAAAACCTCTTTAATGTCATCACAAAATACTGCCACATACAATAATTTACCATTCCATTTCATTTCAATCAATTCAACACTTATTTCACTCAATTTTTCCACTTCCTTCCACCATAATTCAACAAAATCCACAATTCCTAATTTAAGATTTCAACCACAATTCCGTCATGAACATCATTCTCCACCATTCAATATCAACATCAACTACAAGATTCAATACCCAATATCATCATCAACCTTTATCATCAAACATTAACAATTACCATCATAATTCACCAATTCATCGCAATTATCAATAATCATCATACATTATCAATAATCTAAACCTATCCTATGGTCCACTAGCCTAATATTCACAAAACATTACATATTACATAGAGAAAACAGAAACCATACCTTGGCCGATTTCTAATATGCACAAAACACCAAATTTGATTTCCAATAAGCTTGCAATCACCAACACCACTCCCAAACCGCCAAATATAAAGCTATACATACCAATATCACTAACATCAATACCTAGAATTCACAATATACTAAACAATAAGGGGTTTTGAGAAATCTTACTTTAATTATAGAAATTGGGGATGAAACCCAATGATTCCTCACTATTGGTTGGCACCTAAACAACCAAATCACAAAAATTCACTCAAAAACCAAATCTCAAATTTGAAATTCACTTAGGGGAGAGAATGGGGGTACAAAACTCAAAAACTTACCAGCAAAAGTTGGTTAGAACTGATGGGTTCGGCAAGAGCTTCGCGTTGCCGCAAACAGCACATGAATCGAAGCACCGTAGCTCGAGTTATAAGCGATTAAAGGAGATGATGAATAGTGTATTCTCTCTTCTTCTCACCAGATGCTACGGTTGTGTTATGTTAGTAAATGAGGCTGAATTGGCTTCATTTAAGTGTTGGGCTTAGGCCCAACTTGGGCCCGGTCTAATCCATTAGTGATTTTGGCCCAACTTTGAGCCAAACCTTTAGAATTAGCGCCCAATTTTTAACTTTAATTATTTTTCTAAGTTTTTCTACCATTTTTATTACTTTCATTCAATAATAGATAGACTTAAGCCGGTACTACCTACTAATTTATCAGTATGCGTTTTTACACAATTTTCCACAGAAAATTACATTTTTTAGCTCAAAAAATTCTACTAAATTCAAATCTCACATCCAAATTTTAAAATTAAGACTTAGAAAATTTCGACCTATTTTTGGACAATTAATTTATTATTATTTTACGTTAATTAATTGATTAATTATTTTTTATTCTTACACTTGTTCTTAACTTGCATCATACTTGGTCCTAGCAATCCAAAAGCCAAAATAGATGTCTTCTTGCACCCCATGGTGGATGAGTTAAAGGAGTTGTAGATTAATGGTGTAAAAACGTATGATATTTCGATGAAGACAAACTTTCAACTGCATGATGCATTGATGTAGACTATTAACAACTTTTTTGCATATGGGATGTTGTCAGGTTGGTCCTCAGGAAAAAATAGCATATTCCTTTTGTATGGAGGATACAAAGGCATTTTGGTTGATGAATGGAGATAAGAATGGTTTGATTGCCATCGAAGATTCCTCGACATAGATCATCCTTTTTGGCGTAACAAGGACTAATTCAAAAAGAATAAAACTGAACAACAAGAAGCACTCGTGAGGTTGGGTGGTAGGCAAGTTTGGCATCGTGTTAGTAGAATCCCAAGGATAATCGATAACGGTGTAGGTTTGAGACTTCCGGGATATGGTAGGGAGAATAATTGGACTAAACAGAGTATATTTTGGGAGTTACCTTATTGGAAAGACAACTTGATTTGACATTGTCTTGATGTGATGCACATTGAAATAAACATGTTTGATAATATCATGCACACAGTAATGGACGATGAAAGAGTAAAGGATAACGATAAGGCTAGGTTAGACTTGGTGGTCATTTGCAGGCTGCCAAATCTTAACACAAAGAGACTTGAGAATGGGTGGCAGACTAAACCAAAGGCGGTGTTTGCTTTAACAAAGGACCAGAGATAAAATATTTGTAAGTAAATTGAGGTTTCTTGATAGTTATGCCTCTAACTTGAGCAGGTGTACAAACGTATCATAGGGTAGGCTTCCTGGATTGAAGAGTCATGATTGTCACATCTTCATAGAGTCTTTAATTTCTGTCATGTTCAGAGAACTTCCAACCAACATTTGGAAACCCTTCACAGAAATAAGTGAGTTTTTTAGGGACTTATGTGCTACAAAACTTAGCATTAATGATCTCACAGTCATGGACAAGAACATTCCCATCATACTCTGTAAGCTAGAGAAGATATTCCCTTCATCCTTTTTTGATGTTATGAAACACTTAGAAATCCACCTACTGTATGAAGAAATACTATATAGGCCAGTCTAATTTTGGTGGATGTACCCATTTAAGAGGATGATTGGTTCATTCAAGTACACCGTGAAGAACAAAACTCAAATTGAGGGCACAGAGGGTCAGAAACCTTAGCAGATTGATGACACAACTCTTTCAAAAAAGGTGGTTGATACCGGAGAGTTGATCACCCTTAGGTCAGCTGTTATGGATGATGACATCATTAACCTTGAAAAGATGTCGACGCACTATCCCCAGAAGACCACGATCTTCAAGAAGAAGACGGGGTAGATGGTGACGAAGAAGAGGAAGACGAGTTCGATGATCAGAAACTACCTCGAAAGAAGAGAATGGTGAACCAAAGGAAGAAAATGAAGAATCTAAATAGGGTTCATGTAAATATAGTTCGATGATATGTACTTCTTTACCAAACTTTAAAAAGAATGTAATATAATTAGTATTGTTTCAGATATTTCAATTACCATCATTACGTATTATTAATTTATATGTTTGATATTTCACATCAGCTTTAAAGCATTGTTTCAATTATTAATTATCAGAGTACATTATAGATGGACGAAAAAATATTATTAGAAAAAATAAAAAAGACTACCGTCGGAATATACCGATGGTAACAGCTTAGTCAATTTTTTTAAATAATTTCTTTTAAAAAATTTCGTCCGCATTACCGTTAAATTAATCCTCCGGTAAAATAGCGCGGAGACATGTGATATGGGAACAATGTTACCATCGGATATTTTTCGGTGGTAACGTTCAAAAGATTCCATTTTCTTACTGTCTATTTTTCGTCACTAAATCCGATGAAAATTACTGTCAGACGCAAAAAATCTGCCAGTAATATGTTACTGGCAAGGTTTATTCCATCGAATAACTACCGACGCAAAATCCAACAATAAACATTTTAGCGTCAGATGTTATTCGTTTTTCTGACAGTAATTTCGACAGTACTCTATATTTTTTTGTAGTGAATGTTCCTCAAACTCCTCTGAAGCAATCTTTCTCTATAAAGGAGTAAAGAATAAAAATTACATTATTCTCTATAAACTATTTAACTTAATCAAAGTGGCCAATAGAACAAACAAACAAACAAAAAATAATCGATTATATCTAAACTAGTTACCTCATTGAATTACAAAAATTAATCATTTTGTAATTTACATTAAAAATGAAAAAATCAAAGGAGAAAAATACCAAAATCAATTTAGAGAACCAGAGATTGCTGAATCAATAACAACCAGTGCCAAGAATCGCACCTCGGTGGAAAAGCCGTGAAAAACCTAAAATTCAAGAAAAAATAATCAAGCCAGTTTAAATAAATTGAAATTCCAGACTCAAAAATCATAATAGCATGCTTAATTACCTATGAACTAAGATAAATGCTGATAAGAGAATCTTAATTTTAATCTAAATTAACCTAATCAGCAAAAACTAGTTTGACTAAAAAAAATTACTAAGTAAGAATTAAAATCTAACTAAATTATAATGAATTAAATCAGAGAATAGCAAAATAAGTTTTTCCAAAAACCTGAAAATTGGTGAACAGGGAAATAAGAAGGCAGTGATGAGGAGGTTACAACTGCACTGTAGTGTTACCAGAGTAATAGAACAGCAAAAGGGTGGTTGCCGAAATGTATTAGTGCTCGCTAGAGGAGTAGAGGTTGCTACAGTTCTACATCTCTGGTTCACGAAGAGGTTGAGGCGAGAAAAGAGAAAAGAGGAAGAAGGAAAAGAGAAGGGAGAGGGGTTTCTCAGTGGTGGTGGTTCGGCGCAGAATGAGGAGCGCACTGTGTAAGGCCCACATCGGTTGGAGAGGGAAACGAAGCATGCCTTATAAAGGTGTGGATACCTCTCCCTAACATGACGCGTTTTGACGAGTGAGTGTGGGGGGCTTTGGCTATCATCCCTATCGTCAAAGGCAAAACCGTGAGGCCTTGTGTGCCAAAGCGGACAATATCATGCTAGCGGGGTGGTCTGGGCTGTTACACATGGTATCAGAGCCAGAACCCGGATCGATGTGCCAGCGAGGGCGCTGGGCTCCCTTAGGGGGGTGGATTGTAAGGCCCACATCGGTTGGAGAGGGGAACGAAGCATGCCTTATAAGGGTGTGGATACCTCTCCCTAACATGACCCGTTTTGACGAGTGAGTGTGGGGGGCTTAGGCTATCATCCCTATCGTTAAAGACAAAACCGTGAGGCCTTGTGTGCCAAAGCGGACAATATCATGCTAGCGGGTGATCTGGGCTGTTACACACTGCGCCATGGCCGTGGATAAGCGTGCATGAAGAAGAGCACTGCGCTGTCGCTATGGAGGAAAGCACTGCGTGTCAAGCTGTTGTCACCGTTAGGTTCGCCAATTGGAGCTGGCAGTGGGGAAAGGGTGTGTGCGTGGGTTACGTTAGGGCTTAGGGTATATTGGTTATTCAAATAAATTGATGATGATTCAAATCTTTTTTTTTTGAAGTTATTTGGAGAAAAAAATAGGTGGGAATATAATTAAAAACTTCCCTCTAAAATTTTTAACTATGAATAATTTTAGGAAGCTTTTTGTAAATGTTATTTGTTCAGTTTTTTTGAAAACTTTTATAAAATATTGTATTTTTATTTAAACATGTTATCTTAAAGTTTTTATATTACAACATTTTGTAAATGTAGTTTTAGATATTAAAGAACTATTTTTATGGGTGGCCAAAAATTTGTTATCTTTGTCCTACTCAAAGACAACTCGTCAAATATATTGTTTTTGACTATCTAAGGTAACTTTTGTTAAATATTACTTCGAATAAGGGTTATTTTAGACAAAAAATATTGTAGTGTTGGTAAGCTCAGCTATCTAGTTCGTCATTCTTTGATTTTCGATTGCTATATGCTGATTAGCCTGTTACAACTCTATTACTATCCGAAAAAGTTTAGATGGTGTTGGAGAAGGTTGAAAAGCCATGAATGCACTTTGAAATTTTGGGGCACAAAGAAAATTTTAAATTTTCAGCCCTACGGTGGGCGCCAATTGTTCTAGAGTGAACAATCTTCAAAACCAAATAGTTATAGCTCATTTTTGCAACAATCTTCTTCGAAGACTTCCAGTGAGATGAGTTATACCTAGGTCATTGTGGAACAAAAAGGGTGGATACCTGTATTAGGTACTCCAATGCTCAAGTCAGTGTGTAAAAGTATAATATTAAAGATAAAAAGTAAAGAATGGATTCTTTTTCATACCTTTGCTCTTTAAGTATTTGTTATTTTATAAGTGAAACATGTCTCATTACTATTTGAGAGTTACCAATATGTTAATAATATGAATAAATGTATTTAATTGAATGATTTGGTAATGTAACAGTTACAATGATTGAGTTATAACGTATACTTTGTCGAACTATACACTAGTCCAAGTTAGAACGTTGCAAAGGATATATCAATTTGTATAAAAATATAGGAAAACTTTCAAGTATACCGATACAATGGTGTTTCAGTGATTTTTAATCGTTGATCTTAATCATAAAAAATATATATAATTAAGATCAACAGTTAAAATTCACTGAAACACCAGTATACTTGAAAGCTTTCCAAAAAACATAAACATATTCAACATTAGAAAATGCTTAGCATATACGTCGTCTAGCATCATATCATCTAACTCCTATCTTATTTATGTTGTAATCTTTTCTCTGTATGCTCTATGTCGGTGTTAATAACTCCACCGCAAACACCTTATGTTTTTTTTTCAAAGATAATAGTAGTATTTTATTTAATAGAGAAATAAATACAATGTTCAAAAGTCAGAACAAGAAAATGGAAAAAGGAGATTCCCAAATATTCTCGAACAGGTAAAATTGTAAGAAGAAAATAACATAGAAAAGTAGATAGGAAAGAAATTTTAGGGGACTATGCATAAGGCAAAATAGATAACTCCTGGTTCAACTTAAGCGATGTTGCTAGCACTTTTTCCGGAGGCTCTTGGACATGCTCGAAGACTCACCGACACCTCTCCTTCCAAATATTCCAAGCTATAATAAAAATCAGTCGAGCTCTTTGAGGGCTTGTTCCTTGAGGTCCAGTTTGTAACACTGAATCCCTCCACCAATCAAAGAACAAAGAACATCTATGGTCTGAAATAAGGTAAGCCAAAAGACTCTTCTTCCACATTAGATTGGCGTCTCCACAGAAAAATAGACAGCGCATGAGTGATTCTGGAGCTAACTTGCAGATTGGACAAGTTGGCGGAGTAGATGGGACCCGCTGGTAGATGAGAAGTAGAACAAAAAGCTTACCATGGAAGGTTTTTGATAAATCCATATTTCATAGTATTTATTTTCTTTAATTGGGTGGATTTTATTAACTTTTCCTACATTTATTTAATGAAATAGCATAGTTTTATGAATTCTTCCTGATTTGCACTTAAGATTGAAAATATGCTTTTCAGGCCCTTAATTTACCAAATTTAATTTACTTTAATTCCATTCGATGCCTTGATGTGTTTGTTAAGTGATTTCAGACTTAGAAGGCAATGATTGGATTGAAAAAATGAAGAAAAAGCATGTAAAAGTCGAGAATTCATGAGGAAATGAAGTTTTGGAATTCTGCCAAGTTGCGCGTATGCATGCCTTGCGCGTACGCATGACCTGAGATTTCGCCATGTCACGCGTACGCATGCCTTCCATGTACCCGTGTCACGAAACATGTGACTCACTTAAATAAAATGTGGCTGGCAATTTCTGGACCTCTTCAAGTCCAAATCCAACTCATTTCTAAAGTATTTGAGGCCAAATTCAAGAAGGAACAAGGGGAGAGCAATTAGGTTTTGTTTAGACACATGTTTTAGGTTATATTCTAGAGAGAGAAGCTCTCTCTTCTCTCTAGAACTAAGGTAGATTTAGTTAATTACTCTTAGATTTAGGTTTTGATACTTGTTTGGATTTAGTTTTCCTTGCAACTTCTTGTTATTACATCTTTGTTCTCTTAGTTTTACATGTTATTTCTTTTATTTGGTCATTTTTATGTTTATGAACTCTTATTGGTTTTGATTTCCATTTAATGTAATTTCATGTTATTTTGCATTTGTTATCTTTAGATTTTATTATTATTACAATTTTACCATGCTTTCATTTTATGCCTTCCAAGTGTTTGATAAAATGCTTGGTTTGGATTTGGAGTAGATTTTAAGCACTCCTGGTTTGGTATTGAGGACTTAGGTGCCTTGATATCATTGATGTCTAGTGTGATTGGTAATTTAGGGTTGTTAGTTGGTTTTAGGATCAATTATGTCCACTTGACTTAACCCTCCGATGTTAGAGGATGACTAAGTATAATTAACCATTTGTAATTACCATGTTGTGGTCAAAGATCTAGGATAGGAAACCTTGACTCTTAATCATTGCCATGAGTGTCTTTTAGCATTTATATTATCTTAGTTGTTAGCTTTACTTTCTTACAATTTACTTTTCTTGTTCATCATTCTAAAACCCCAAAATATCTCATAACCAATAGTATGCACACTTTTCTCCAATTCCTTTGAGAGACAACCCGAGGTTTAAACACTCTCGATTTTTATTAGTTTGACTTAAGTGACAAACAAATTAAACTTTGATTGAGAGTTGTCTGTTCGTTTGGATCTATACTTGCAACGTGATTATTTCGTGAAAATTTCGAACCAAAGATTTTCCTTCATCAGTTTTCCACGCAAAGAGCAAAATCTTTTGAGGAATTTTTAGCTTTTATAAATGGCTCCAAACTAGCCTCTGTTGCATGAAGTTCGGACGAAATTCAATGGAGGTATCGTAATATTAGTAAGCAATCATATACCCTGATGCAACATCATATGTTTTTGCTCTATTCATTATCCATTGAATTGTGTCTTCACCTTCTTCTAGGGTTATGGAAAGGATTCACTGAGCAATTTCTGGAGAGGAAAAGATTTGAGATTAATACTTAGTTCCACTGCTTATTTGACAAAAATAGGTCTTTCACCCATAACATATGGTAACTATCTGATGGTAGTGCCACAGATGGTGGAATAGTGAAGGGATAAGGAGGAGGGAGACATGGTTCACTGAAGATTAAAATTTTACCAGAACTTACTTTCCAACTAATGCTTTTCTCTACAACCTGCCTCCCTTCAAGAATACTTTGCCAACCCCAAGAAAGTAAGGTTCCTACTTTTTCTATAAGGATAGAATTAAATCTGAAGTATTTACCTTTAAGTATTCTAGAATGAAGAGAGTTAGATTGAGTCACGATTTTCCAGTACTGTTTATCCAAAAGAGCCAAGTTTTGAGCCATGAGATCTTTAAAACCAAGCCTGCTTTCTTTCTTAGGCTTAGTCATCTTATCCTAGCTAATCCACACCATTCGCCTTTCAGAACCTTGCTGCCCCCACTAGAACTGGATTATAATACTGTGAATTTCATTTAGCAAGTTGTCCGACAGTTTAAAACATGACAATGTGTATATCGGTATGGCTTCACCGACTGCTCGGAATAATACCTGTCTACCTGCATTAGATAACAAGTACCTTTTCCATCCTTGTGTCCTTTTGAGAACCTTATCTTTGATTGAGTTGAAGGTGTCTTTCTTAGAGTGGTTGACAAGGAAACATAGACCCAAATATTTATCCTGTGCACCTATATGAGAAATATTCAACTATGCTGCTAGAGAGGTTCTAAATAGCTCTGAAGTGTTATTACTGAAGAACATGGCCAATTTATTAAAATTAACTCTTTGCCCACTGAAGCTCTCATAAGATTTCAATAATTCTATAATAGAAGCACAACTTTTTTTCGAGGCTTTACCGAATAGAATGGAATTATCAGCGAATAGCAAGTGATTTATAGTTGGGCATCTTCTGCTTATCTGAATTTTCCAAATGAGACTGTTTTGCGCTGCTTTGTGTAGCAAGAAGGAAAATCCTTCTGCACATAATAAGAAAAGAAAGGGGATAGAGGGTCACCTTGACAGATGCCTCTATTTTGTTTAAAATACTATAGGGTTGACCTTCCACAACAATAGAGTAAGAAATAGTTGTCATCAATTCACAAATCAAGTCAATGAATATCGATTCAAAACCCAACTTCTCCATAATAAACAATAGAAAAGGCCACACCACTCTGTCACAGGCTTTATTCATATCTAGCTTGAGTGCTACTTCGTATTCCAAGCATCGCTTCTTTTTTTTTAAGGTAGTGCATACATTCATGTGCTATAAGAATATTATCGAAAATAAGTCTACCTTTCAATAATGCACTTTGAGCCCTAATTACCTTGTTCATACACCTTAGAGTTTGTGGACTAGTACCTTTGAAATAATTTTGTAGACAACAGAGGACAAACTACTGGGCCTTATCTAAGTCATATCACTCGCATCTAGGACCTTTGGCACTAGACAGATATTGGTGTGGTTAATACTTTTCAAAATTCTACCTCCAGCAAAGAAACTCCTCACAGTCCAAAACACGTCTTCTCCCACTATATTCCAATAGAATAGGAAAAATTTAGCTATTATACCATCCTCTCCTGGTGCACTCTGAGGGTGGATACTAAAAGTAACTCTTTTTACCTCCTCCATAGAAACAGGACTTCTAAGCCTACGGTTCATGTTTGCTGTAACCTTTAGGCTCGAAGTCTATGAAAAAAAGCCTAGGATCTGCCTGATTAGAAAATGTGAAAATACTCTTAAAGTCTTCCTCAACCACCTTAGCAATATCAGCATTGGTTGCTGCCATATCCCCATTATCCCTCCGCAGATGAGATATTTTATTTTTTCTGGTTTTAGATTTAAATTTTCGATGAAAGAAGTTTGTATTTTGGTCTCCTTTCTTCAGCCATTTAATTCTAGATTTGTCTTTTCAATAAATTTTCTAGTCCAAATATGCTTTTTCAAGCCGCTGTTCAAGCTCAAGTAATCCATTATCTCCCATGATGCCTGATCCCATTTTTGTTCTAGAAGAGTAATAACTTCTACAATCTCTTTTTGAGAATTAGTAGAGGTATTTTTTTGCCAGAGAACTAATCAGTATCTAACCAATTTAAGCTTGTAAAATAATCTAAACATTGCTGAACCTTTTATATCTGCATTCTAAACCTCGCTAATGAAGTTACGAATTTGTTCTTCACCACACCAGTGGGATTGAAACTTGAATCTCCACTTTGATCTCTCCAGTTGGTAGTTAGTGTCCCAAAAGAGAGGGGTGTGATCAGAACCTATCTCTGATAGTCTAAAGACCGTGGGATGAGAGGATAAATGGGACTAAGATTCATCAACAAGCACTCTGTCAAACCTTTCTTGAATTAGTTCACCTTCCCTGCATCTGTTACTCCAAGTAAATAGTTTACCCACCATTCCCAAATCAATCATCGAGTTATCTATAATAAAGTAATTAAAAGAAGGAATAGAAAAATGAGATTTAGAATTACCACCAAAGTTTCTCACCTTGATCAATAATGGAATTGAAATCACCAACAATAACCGATTTACCTTGGAGTTGGGAGAGAACCAAAGAGATTTCTTAGAATTGGGATAGCAGAATATTCTCATTAGAATTTAAATAAACGCCAACAAAGTTTCCTTCAATGTTAAGAGTGACATCTTTTATCAAGGCAGCAATATAGAACTCAGAACAACTGAAAATCTGAACAACAAAATCATCCTTCCATGCCAACACATGTCCACCCGCACTACCAGAGGATCAACAACTTGCCAATTAGAGTAGTCACAAGCCTTAAATTTTCTTTTCACCTGTCAAGATTCGTTTTTTGTTTCACAAATAAAAACCAACTCGGGAGAATAGGATTGAAGAATCCCTTTAAAGTTGTGAACTGTCAGGGTCTTCCTAAATCCTGACAATTTCACGATAACATTCTCATGGGTCTTGGGGTGTCATTGACTGACTGACACCATCTACCCTCTCATTAGCAATTAGCTCTTATTCAACACACATCTTCTTGGCCACAAGCTCTATACATGCCTCCAATCCCTTAGAGAAGTCTTTCTCTATTACAAATACTAATTTCTACTCTTCTTTCATACTCCTTAAGTTCGGATGTGGATTTACTCTGCCTTTAGATTCATGATACGAATGAAGATGTAATGATAGAATGAGAGAAAGATAAGAAGAATAAAAAGAGTAGAAGAATGAGAGAAAATTATAAGGAATGGATTCATATGAAAAAAGAATTTGGAAGAATAAGAAGAAAATTAAAGAATTAAAGCTAAAAAGAAAGAAAGAAAAAGAAAAACTCTAAAGACACAGCAAAAATTCTAGCAGAACAATTTAAAGTATATCAGTATGCTGATATTTCAGTAATTTTTTATCGTTGATCTTAAGCATAAAAAATATATATAATATATATAATTAAGATTAATGGTTAAAATTTACTAAAATACCGATGTATCAGTATATTTAAAAACTTTCTAAAAATACAAATATATTCAACATTTAAAAATGCTTAGCATATACGTCATCTAACGTCATATCATCTAACTCTTGTCTTATTTGTGTCATAATTTTTTCTCTGTATACTTTATGTGGGTGCTAATAACTCCACCTTAAACACCTGAAAGATTTTCAAATGTACCATCATATTGGTATATCAGTGATTTTTAACCGTTGATCTTAATTATATATATATTATATATATTTTTTATAATTAAGATCAACGGTTAAAAATCACTAAAACACCGATGGCACACTAAAAAATTTTCCTAAACACCTTACGTTAATTAGATTCAATTATATGAATAAAATAAGGATAAAATAGCACGTAAAAAATATCATTTCATGCTATCTATTTTCACATGTGGCGGATTCTACCCAATGCTTCTTTCAACATCCCACACTATCCTCAGCTTTCATTTTGCAAACCCGACGTATCAATTTTTAAATAAAAAATAAATATCTCTTTTAGAAAATATTAGTATTATATTTCTAGTTAAAAAGAAACAAAAACAAATTGACACATTCTTCGAAAGTATAAATTTTTACACATCTTTTACGTACATAAAAGATAATTTTTTATTTAAACAATTTATTACTTATTTAAAAAATTTTAAAAAAATATTTAAAAAAATGGGTATATAACATTCTTACTCTCCAAGTAAATATTATGCACAATTAACAATGAAACTAGTTTTGCACGTCACAGAGAAGAGAGAACACACGGTTTTACTTTCTAATTTACTCTAACTAACTTTTTATTCAAAGTTAAACTAATTATTAATTTAATTTATGTAATTTTCTTCCAACCCCGCTCTTACATCACATAGAACACAATAAATTTTTAATAGAGATAGTTAGAATATAATTAAGATTAATTAAATTTATTAGTATTATTTAACATATTTGAATATTTATTATAGGATATTACGTTTTTTATTATTTTAATACTCTTAACATCTATAAATATTCTTTTATATTGTATCATTTGAGACAACTTGAATACACAAAAAAATTTTCTCTATTGTTCTCTCTTACCCTTTCTAAGATGGTATCAGATCCGTAGTATCCTTCTTGAAGAGGATAGGTTAATTTTCTTCCGGTGAAATCACCATAATTTTCATACTTTTCTTCTGTGTCATTTTTTCCTTCTCTTTTGTCAATGTTTTGATATTTTACTTATCTCACTGATTAGCTCATTCACTACTCACGGCATGGAAAAACCATATGTTTTGTCACCTTCTAATAGTTTGCAATCTTTTCACACTTTGTCACTTTTCAACAGTTTTTCGGCAGTTCGTCATCTTTTCAGCAGTTTTTCGACAGTTGGCCATTCTTGTAGTAATTCCGTCTGCGTTTCCTTTGGAAAATTTCATCTGCGCTTCCTTCCAACAGTTTCGTCTGTGCTTTCCTTATGGCAGTTCCGTCTGTGTTTTCTTGTGGCAGTTCCGTCTGCATTTCCTTCCGACAGTTCTATCTGCGCTTTCTTCCACTACAAGAAAAAAGGCCTATGGCCACGCTTTTTTCTTGCCACGCTTCAAAAGCGTGGCCAAAAGTGGTCAATGGCCACGTTTTTATGAGGGTGGCGATAGATTAGAGATTTGGCCACTTTTTTTATTGCCACGCTTCAAAAGCGTGGCGAAAAGTATCAACGGCCACGCTTTTGTATGGGTGGCAATTGATTAGAGAAACGGTCACGCTTTTTTTTTGCCACGCTTCAAAAGCGTGGCGATAGAGAGAAACAAGGACGTTTTGAAAGCGTGGCGACAGGTTTCATTACGGCCACGCTTACAAAGCGTGGCCATATCCTAGTACTCTTTTGGCACGCTTTAAAAGCGTGGCCAAAAGGTTATTTTCTGCCACGCTTCAAAAGCGTGGCCGTAGGGCAAAACAGTGACGTTTTAAAAGCGTGGCGAGAGAGGCTCCAACCCATTGACCCTAACCCGGCCCCCAACCCGGCTTCCAACCCAAAGACACTAACCCTAATCACTCGAAACCCTAAGCCTGGAAGAGCGCCTCCCACCATTACCCTCGCACTTAGCTTCGCCCTTCACCCTTCACCCTTCGCCCTTCGCCCTTAGCCTTCATCACTCGAAACCACTTCTTCTTCATCTTGTTAATCTTCATCTTCGTCTTCATACTCTTCTTCTCTTTCTTGTTCTTCTTCCGCTCATCGAATCCGCTTATCGCACTGTCTCCTACCTCGGCGACCTTATGGCCTCCTTCAGTTCAAAGATGTCTGTACTCTCTCTCTCTTTCATAAACCCTTCCTCACTTCAATTCTCTCTTTGATCGCCGTTTCGTTTACTAGATTTTGATAATTAGGTTTTTCTTTACTTTCCTTCGTTTTCGATTGTTATTTGAAAGATGATTTGTGTGTGCTTGTTGATCTGAGGAAGCTGTAGTTCCTGTTTGAGAATGACTTCTGCTTCACTCTCATCGTGCTCAATTCGCTTATCTCTCACTTGATTCCTTTTAACTTATTTTGTCGTTTTCGTGAGACTCTGTAGATTACTGGATTTCAGTATCCTGCTAGGCTTCTTTAATTATAGCTAATTAAGTGGCGAACATAGTCTTTGTGAATAAAATTTTTTACTTCAGAATTCGTTAGCAACTGGAATGTAGGTATTGATCATAGTTTTTACATAAAGGTTGAACAATTTTTGTGTGTGTGTGTGTGTGTGATCAAGTTAAAAGGATTGTGCAGAATAGTTAGGGTAAAATTTGCTATCGTAGATAGCAGTAAATCAAGTAATCGTGTTTTTAAGTTTCTCTAAATTGAAGCATAATGTGTTCTTTTGAATCTTTTCTTTCAGCTCAATGCAGAGAAGAGCCCTTTTCAGTGGACTTATGCGACTCAGGTGTGTTTGTTTACTGCTTTCTTAAGTCAGTGCTTCTTGAAAATGCTTTGTTTGTAGTTACTGGCTTGTTCTTGGTTGATTAACTCTGTTACTGGCTTACTGCTTGATGATTAATTGATACCCTCATTCTTGCTTGTTCTTAGTTGATTAACTTTGTTTCTGGAAGTGAAATCATGGATAAGATTACAGGGTTTTGTGTTTTTGTTGAAATTATTGATAAAAATGGCTTTGCTATGCTGCTGCTGCTGTTTTTGAATTTCTGGCTCTGTTGTTTTTGAATTTTTGTTGATTTATTGATTTCATGGTTTTTGTTGATTATTTGTTGCTGTTTTTGAATTTTTGTTGATGATTTATTTGATTTCTGGTTCTGTTGCAATCACAGTTAAAGAACATAGCTTACTATGCTTGTGTTAGAATGAGAAATTTGTCATTTTTAATTTTAAGGGTTAATGATGCTTGCTGCAGAAAAGTTTCATTTTGATTATTTTGGGTGTTTCTTTACTTTGACTATTTCTTGTTGTTGGATCCAAATTTACAGACATATCACTTTTGTTTTGGCTGCAAACTTTATATATACAAGTGCATAAAATTCTAACATCCTTACCAAACAAAAGTTTATTAATTAAACCGGTTCACCATTTATTAAAGAGATGAATTTTTTTGTTAGTTATCCATTGAAAAAAAAAGGTCGAAAAGGAAACCCAGCCTTCGCCGTATCCTCTGCCCCTGATTTCTCTTCTCACTCTGCTGCTGTGATTCCCTCCCTTCCTCTGGCTGCAGCATTTCTTCGTTCTGTCGGCATCGTCCTCTCACTGGTATATTTGTTGTTCTTGCTGTTATCTTAAGAATGGTGTATGAATGGAATTAAGAATCAGGGTGAATATTTGGATGAGTGTGTAATAAGGGAGAAGAAGAATTATTATAATTTAGAAGAGGAATTAGAGAAGAACATAGTCAATGAGAAGGAAATTTCATTTCATCACTGTTGCATACAATTATTCCACTAGTTTTACTCTTATTTATACTATTTTCACTTAGACCTAGTACTATTCTTGTAATTGATGAGCTGGAAGGGCTTTTGCATAGTTCATAGTTCATACATATACCGTGATTATTCATTGATGTGTCAATTTTGCTTTTGTGTATTTTTCAAGTAATACTAGGGGCTTTTGCATCCTCTAAACTTCTAATGGTATTTGGTGGTTAATGTAGAAACAATAGTGGTATTGTTGGTGCTCAAACCCTAATTTGCATTTGCAAAGGGCATAATTGAATTGAATCGATGGATTAGTTTTCTTCAGGAGGAAACTGGACAATGATCCCAACCCACAACAGCAGCAACTTCTTCTGCAGCAGCAGCAACAGCAACAACAACAACAACGACAATAACAACAACAACAACAGCAGCTGCAATAGCAACAGCAACAGCAGCAGCAGCAGCAGCAGCAGAACCTTCACCAATCACTGGCCTCACACTACCACCTCTTACATGTAACCTTAACCCAGTTTCCCCTTAACTTCATTGTTATTGTTGCTTTGTTATGATTTATATTTAATTTTTTAGTTTTATTTTTGGGTATAGCTGGTTGAGAATTTGGCTGAGGTTATCGAGCATGGGACTCCAGATCAACAGTCAGATGCATTGGTATGATATATTTTAAATTTCATTCAATTTTTTTTTGCGTTGTTTTCATTGTTTTGTTCAATATCAATCACCTTTTTTTTTCCTTTTTCGTTTTGACAATTGAAATTTCCAATTGAGGGTTGTTTGAAAGTTTGAATAGTCATTTATGTCATATTTGGTTGGTTTTGTTGGTTATAGATCACTGAATTGAGCACCCATTTTGAGAAGTGCCAGCAACTGTTGAACTCAATCTCCGACTCCATTAGCACCAAGGCGATGGTATTTAGCAATTCTCCAATTTCTGTTTCTGTTGTAAAATATGTTTCTTATTTATGCTTTGCTTTTACATACATTGGTTGCTACATAGAGGATTGGCATATTTAATTAAACACTTGAACTTCTAAATATTTAGCTTCAAAAGTGTGCTGAAATTGAATAATTTTATTATGGTTTTGGTACTAGGTACACTCGTGTGCACTTGTGTATTTATGTGTGTCTTGAGCTGGGTTTGAGGTTTTAGCATTTATACTTATGTGTCCAACCTATGCATGATAATTTAAAAAACACCTGCATCGACCAACCGAGAAAAGAAGAATGATACATATTCTATTCTGCATCTTGATATGATTGTTCTTTAAACAGTAGAAAAGATGAGTCTTTAACTTGCTGTTTTATACCGGTACTATTCTTGGTCTAATATGAGTTTGTACTTTCTGGATAATGCTAAATGCAGACATTTGAGGGACAGAACAAGAAGCTAGAAGAAAGTGAGCAATTGCTAAATCAACGAAGGTTAGTGCTATGTTTATCTGATATCTATGTTTGATTGAGTTGCTTGATGCTAAACACGTATTCATTTTTCTCCTTGTTACAGAGACTTGATTGCTAATTACCGAAATTCTGTCGAGGAGCTTGTTAAGTCTGAGCCATAGGAGCCTGTCAATTTTCAGGTTGGCTAAAAACCACAAATATTGTATTGTTTATCGAGAGATTGTAGCTTCCTTGTTTTACTAGATGTGTATCTCCAGTTTCCAACTTAAAATTAACAAAATTGCTAAGATTTACACTTGATACGTTGTTCAATAGCATGTCTCAGAATTAGATTTATGTTCTACTATCTCAATGTAGTCAAGGATTAGGATTTGGATCCTCTAGAATATCAAACATTGGCTGAGGGAACATGAATGTTGTATCATGTTTTCATTGATGCTATAAATCAGATTTATTTATTGAACAATAAGTTGTTTGTTTGATATCAAATTTAAAGGAGATTTTGAGAATCCTTGTGCAGATTAGTGGATATATGTAGCAAAATTAAATATGATTGTTAGAATGCTTTTTATGTTACAAAAATTAAGTTTGATGTCAAATCTGATTGTTAGAAAAATTAGTGGGCTGAAGTTTACTGCATCATCCATTTTTCATTTGTAGTTGTTCATTTGTGTTTTTTATTTTACAGGGCACAGGTCAAAACAATTTACCTTGCAATGATACATGAAGTTTTTATATCTTGGCATGAAGTACAAGAAGACTTTGATTAGGAATTCTAATTCATGTATTAGGAATTTCATGAGAAGTTATGACTTTCACTTTTGGTATTTTGAAGAAGACTTTGATTAGGAATTCATGAGTAGTTATGATTTTCACACACTTATTTTGGTGACAATTTTATGAAAGTTGGATTACTTGATTATTGGTCATTAACTAAATTATAAAATTATCTATGAATTCATATAAGGTTTTATTTATGAAGATTAAAAAGGGAACTAGGTTACTGACCATCTTTTTTGCCACGCTTTAAAAACCTGGCCATATGGCCATATCTCTGTCTATTGCCACGCTTAGAAAGCGTGGCTGTATCTAAGCTTTTTTGCCACGCTTTTCAAGCGTGGCCATACCTCCTCTACTACCACGCTTTCGCCTTATTTCCTGTTTTTGCCACGCTTTAAAAGCGTGGCCATATCTCTGCCTATCGCCACGCTTTAAAAGCGTGGCCGTATTTCCCACCTATAGCCACGCTTTTACAAGTGGCAGTTTGTAAAAAAGTGTGGCAAACAAAAAGCGTGGCGATAAAGCAACCGCCACCCTTTGATAGGTCACCCTTTCAAAAGCGTGGCGGTAGCTCAAAAAGCGTGGCGAAAAGCTATCGCCACGTTTTTTTCAGCTTTTCGCCACGCTTTAAAGCGTGGAAAAAGACGTGTTTTCTTGTAGTGTTCCGACAGTTTTCTTTGCGCTTCCTTCAGGCAGTTCTGTCTGCACCCATTTTATCAGTTTATGTATTTTTTTTATTTTGTTGTTTTAAATAAATTTCAAACTCAAGTTGTCACTTGAGTTTGAGGGGGATGTTAGAGTATAATTAGAATCAATTAGATCAATTAGCATTATTTAGCAAATCTGAATATTTATTATAGAATATTACGTCTTTATTATTTCAATTCTCTTAGTACTTATAAATATTTTTCTATATTGTATCATTCCAACATAACTTGAATACACTCAATAATACGCTATATTTTCTCCAATTTAGTCTCTTGTTTTTAACAGAAATTATAAAATAAATTAATTAAACTTTCGATCATGCAAGCAGGTCTATTTTCCCGGCTCATGAACTATCGGGAGCCGGGGGGATTCTCTTGCAAATTTAGTTACATGGTTTGTCACAAAGTCCATACGAATATTGAGATTGCTCTGGTAACTTTATGTCCCTGAAATTAGGGATAAAAATGGGACGAGTTGAGCAGAATTTTAACTTTTGATAAGTCTGACCTATATTATAAATTGATGGTCCAAGCCTAGATCTATTATTTTTCATAAGCTTTTTTTTTTTTCAGGCTTGAACTTGGCCTGTTTAAAACCCGACAAGCCGACAAACCTATTTAAAAAGCCTGTTTCAGGAATTAGAACTCAAAACAATACACTCAAAAGATCTAAATTGATATTAAATGTATTCTAAAATTTATAATTCATAATTTGTATAGCATAATTTATTTATATATTAATTATTAGTCACATATCATAACTATATTTATAATCTATAAACTTTTTATTTTAACAAAAAAGCTACAGTCTTAACTAGTTTTGATTATTGACTTTTTTTTGTGTTCAATATAAGTGAATAGTTAAAAGTCTAAATTAAAAATAATTTATTTTTACAAAAAAATATTTTGATGAGCCAGCCCAACAAAATTTTTGAACATTTTTTTATAGCCTATGACCTGACCTTTCTAACTAATAGATTTTTCAAAAAATTCAAACCTGTTTAATAAAAGGAACTGAGTCGAGCTACAAGTGTCCGTCGATAGTTCAACCCACTTCCATCTCTACCTAAAAAAATCCGATAATTTCGTCGGAGACAGATAATGCTCTTTGCCTCTTTCTACCAACAATTTGGCAGGGTGGCTGGAAAGGAACTTCTATGAGAATGGAGGCATCATGGAAATGCAATGCATCATGACACAGGTGCTATGGCTCCATCCTACTACCATCTTTATCTCATTGGATCAAGGATAATATAGGAGATAGGCTCAGCAAACAGGCCTGTGGTGGCTCATGAGTAAAGACTCAATTCGGTTCTTGTCCATTTTCATGAAGGATGAAGCGATTTTTGTCAAAAAAAAGGAACATTTTGACCCTCAACTTTTTTATTTTCGGACAATACGGTCCTTCCGTTAAAAAATTCATTAAATAATAATAAAAATTAGTTTTGCGGGGTTTTATTTGTATTTTGTGGGGGATTTTAAAGCTCCACACAAATCTTTTCAATAATATAACCAATTACTACTATTACTACCATTATCTTTTTCATCCTCATTATTATCACTCCTACCTCTATTATTTTTATTGTGTAACCATACTTTATCATCATCGTTATCTCCTCTACCGTCATCATCACCAATACCAATACTATCAACATTAAAGTTCTCTTCTTTCATTTCTTATTCAATGTTATTTTTTTCCTTTAAAAGGTATTGTACTATAATTACTTTTTTTTTGTGGCATCATTTTTATCAATGGTTTTTTTTTTTCACTTAACCACCATTGATGAAGGAATTGTTTAAAAACAAAGTTATTAATATTGGTATCGGTGATGATGACGGTAGAGGAGATAATGATGATGATAAAGTATGGTTACACAATAAAAACAATAGAGGTAGGAGTGATAATAATGAGGATGAAAAAGATAATGGTAGTAGTGGTAGTAATTGGTTATATTATTGAAAAAATTTTTGTGGAGGCTTAAAATCCCTTACAAAATACAAATAAAATCTCCCACAAAACTAATTTTTATTATTATTTAATAAATTTTTTAACAAAGAGATTGTATTATCCCAAAATAAAAAAAAATTGAGAATCGAAGTGTTCTTTTTTTATTTAGACAAAGATCACTTTATCCTTTATAAAAGTGGACAAAAACCAGATTGGATATTTACTCGGTGGCTTATTAAGGATGGTCTAGTTCAAACATACTTTCCTACAAGGTGACCAATGTCTTCGTGAGGTGTCTATGCCCATTACTTGGTTCTTCCTTTCATGTTGTTTTGTTTCCGACTACTTCTAGTTCCATTTTATCCAGGTTGTAATAGCCAAACTTGTTCGGAGTTAATATATTATGAACTTTAAGACCCATTATTTCTAAAAGAATAAATTAAACTGTAAGTTAGAACCCGAAACATTAAAATAATAAAATATAAATTAATTTTGATTGGTTGAGTAGTTGATTTATTCGTCCATTTAAAATAAATTAATTTTTAATTTATTAGACTGAAAAATACAATTAAAAAACATATACAATATAATTTGTATAAGTCAACTCAAATTTTTTTAGGTACTCTACACTATTTTAGTTTTGCTTAAAAAAGAGTTATGCTAGATATATACAAAAAATTAATTATGATATCATTTATTTATATAAAATATTTATTAAAATATAAAATACCTATTAAAAATAAATTAAACAATATATATATATATATATAGAAAATAGATAGTGATTTATGTAAAAATTAATTTTTAATGTGCACATAATATGTTTAAAAAAAAACTGGTTAATGTGAATTATTGTGTATATGGTTTGAAGAAAATCATTCGGATAGCACGTCCATTCAATATCCATAAGTAAAGAAAAGGAAAAATATAGGGTACCAAATTTTAAATTTGCCAACTGTTACCAATAATAATTAAAAATAATTAAAAATAATTTTTTATATCAATTAATAATTTAGTAAAAAATCAGAATTTGAATAATTCCATTCAAATTTTACTCTAATTCTATTTTGGTTCCACCCACTCATTACTCTCTCTGCGTTGTGCCTCCTTCTTCTCCTTCTCAACTTGGCGTCGACGTTGCCTCTTCGAGAACGCCACCTTACTTAGCTCCGACATTGTCTCTTTCTTCCTCGTCTCGCCGTTCTCCATCGCGCCGCACCCCTGCCCTCGCGTCATTCGCCGTTCTTCAGATTTATTCATCACGCCGCACCCCCACCCCCACTCAAACCACTCTCGCCGTCGTCCCTTGAGAGTGTCTTCTTCCCTCGCGTTTTGCACTGCCTCCAACCACTGCAGTGCCTCCCTCGCGATTCGCAATGTCCTCCACCATCGCAGAGCCCTTCTGGTCGCGATTCGAAGCACCGCCGACCACCACAGCACCATCCTCGTCGCGATTCGCAGCTCCGCCGACACATCATCGCCGTTCTTATCGGGATTCGCAGCGCGGCAGCCCTCCTCCCCTCGTGGTTCGTAGATCACCGCCGCAGTCGTCCTTCCCCACCACTGCCACAGCCCTCCTTTTCCTCCCCTCAAACGAAACAAGGAGAAAGTGTTGGTTTATTGTTAAAGTATTATTTTAATCATCTAGTGTTTATGGTATTTTGTTTCTCCAGGTTATCTCGTCTCAGTTGATTTCTATACGAATTTGCAGGTGCATGTTCTGAATCATTCCCTATTTGTTTGCTATTGTATAGTTTACTCATGTTAGGATTATTAGTTTCTAGCTACTGACATTATTTTTTGTGTGGATGGATCATTTTGTAGCTTGTTAACACTAAAGAATATATTGAGGGATAATTTACTGAAAATTTGAGAAAAATTTTAGTCAGCTATGTACTATTCAAAATTTGTATCTGTGATGTATTTACTTGTTTTGCTATAGCACATATATATTAATTTTATCTGAAATTATGAGTTATGACTTTGTATATTAATGCTTACATTAATATACAAATTGTGGGTCCTTGTGGAATTTGCAGTGTTTGTTGATTTTGGGGGTTTGTGTTCTTTTGTTGCTAATGAAGATTATTCTTGTTTTGTTAATTTAGTGATTTTCTGTATTTATTGTGATAATACTTGTAACATCCTATATTTTTTTATGATCTCAAGGTTTTAAAGTTGAAAATTAAAAATGATTTTGAGGATATTTAATCACAATAATGATTTTTTGCATTTACTATGATAATGTTTATAACATCTTTTGTTGCTGATGAAGATTATTCTTGTTCTATTGATTTGTGGAATTTTGTGGTCTGATTGTTGCTGATGGTTTTGATGATGTTGTGGATGAAGCTTTTTGATGATGTTGTGGATGAAGCTTTTGGAAATTGTGCTATTGATGAATTGTGCAAGAATAGAAGGTAGCAAACAAGAGTAGAAAGAGAGATAAGGACAACTGAACATGCTTCATTTTTTGTATAGTTGGTAATCAAAAGATGAAAGTGAATCAATTTAGTTTGATTCTTATGAATGAAAGGTAGTTGATTTAGGATATAACTCATTTATCATGGAGATAATAAATCTTTCATCTTATTATTATTTTTTTAATTCAATTTTATGCCAAACCTTGATGGATATGCTCTAAATTATTGCATAGATCCGCATGTGGTGAGTTATGAATTATGGACTAGTAATATTTTGTATGTTACGTCAGTAAAGTATGAGCCTTGTAACTGAAGAGCATATACAAAACTTTAAGCCAGTTCTTGTTACAATTTTGAATTATTATTATTATTATTATTATTATTATTATTATTATTATTATTTAGTAACCTGTATACGTTGCTTAGAAATAATTTAAGATTGTAGAAATGATTGGAAGGCAAAAGGTTTGTTAATTAGTTATGAAATTAATGACATATTTAATAAAGATACATCCAAGCAAGTTTTAAATATAAGACAAATTCATTAAAGACACATCTAATAAAAGACACATTTGAGTAAATTTTAAATAGAAGACACATTTAATAAAAACACATTCAAAGAAGTGTAAAACAAAAGATATATTCATTAAAGACATTTTCAACAAAAGACACTTCTAATAGAAGATATATTCATTAAAAATACTTCCAACAAAAGAAACATTCACTAAAGACACATTCAAACAAATTTTAATCAGAAAACACATACAATAGAAGACATATCTATTAAAAATAAAGTGAGGAATGTAGTTGTACATTGAAAATTTTGAGTAAGTTAAGTTTACAATAATAAATGTGAGACATTAAAATTAACCTTAGGTAATTAGAATGTGACTTTTTAAATGAAATGGGTTTTGGAATTCAACCCAATTAAAGTTGGAAAGAGTTGACAGAATTTCTATTGGTTACATAGCAGAATTGTAAAGAAAATCATACATATTTAAAATCAAACTTCAAAACATTTTTCGGCCTTAGGGGCTTCTTTGTAAAAAAAATAAAAAAAAAAACTTCAAAACATAGGAAATTAGAAAAGAAGGTAAATTAATGGGATCAGTCATGATTGAGGGCTTCGATTTTTCTTGAATCTGATACACCATTTGAGCATGAGTTCCTCAATGCTGGCATCCATGCGTGTACCAACACCTCCCCAAACCAGCATGTGTGGAATATCCCCAATTGATGAACCACTCACTTGGCACACCTCTCTAAATCCAAGTCTGCTGTAGAACCTAACCAACTATACATAAAGAATAAAAGAAAATATAAACTTAAAAGACAACGAATTTATCACACATGACACTATTATTGTCAGAATTAGTGATTTACTGCTAAACTTTTTCACTGTAATTACCAGTTTCGGTGGAATTTATCGTGGAAAAATTCAACGATTATCACTAAAATTTGTTTTGTGAAAAATATTACCATCGGATTGCAAATGCCAAAATAATCTGTTGCAAAATTATGGCGTAAAGCAAGTTTAAATGGCGCGAGATATTATCGTCTGGATTATTTTTTTTTGTTTGAAAAAATCTGGCTGTAAAAAATGATATTGAAACACACAATTTCACTAAATGGAATTGATTTTTCTTTAAACATTCAACTAATTTTGACGGTACAAAGCGTAATTGTTGTAATAAGAATAATATATGTATCATTTTTTTCTAAAAATACTAGAATACCATCAGAATTTATTATTTTTGGTCATTACTTGGCCATCAACTTAATTTCTTTTGTCTTGTTCTTTAGTCTAGTAATCTAACAATATACTTTATCTCATACTTTTAAATATTGATGACTAACTCGCTAAAAATAATAAATTCCTTTAGCATTTCTCATTTTTTATACATCTCTTTTGTACAAGTAACAAAAGATAATAAATTTGTTTTTTTATTATATATATATATTATAAAAAAATTGACATAAATATCATTTCCTTTATAATATTGTGGATCAACTGGTTGTGGATAAGGTTAACTAACCTTAGAATGGTAAAGGTCGGAATCATTGATTGCGAGTAACTGAGCGGTGGTGCAGCCAGAATCGTAGCCGTGGCGAATAGCGACGGCACCGATGAACAAACCGAGGCCAAAGATTGATTTCTCCATGCTGAGGGTTTCCCTGCGGAGCTTCATGGAATCCAAGTGAAGAATCTTTGTTCCTTGAAACGAGATTCGTATGAGGCCTTCAGCTCTTCCCAGCTCTGCGCGGGTTTGGAGGCTAGTGGCAGTGATCCTGAAGAAGGGTCCCAGGGTTTTGAGTTGAAGGTCCAGTTTCTGTGCTCTAGAAGCTTCTAGAATATCAGACATGCTTGGCAGTGAGCGCTTATCGCCTTCCTCACTAGTCTTCTTTGCTGTCACACATGGCCATCTGTAGTTCTTATTTTGAAGGGGCAAGATTGGGAGATGAAGATGATGAAGAGTTAATTCAAGTAATGTGAATGATGCAAACGAGTAGTTCAAATATGGTGGATTAGTGCACTAAGAATTAGAAATGTGTTGCAGGGTAAGTAAATTGCAAATATATAAGTGATCTAGTGTACTCACCAAACAACAACACCTATACTAAGAACCAAACATTCAATAGCACTTTAATTTGGTTAAGTTGCCTTCTTAGTATAAACTTAAGAAACAAGCATGAGTTATGTAAATTAGAAAGATAATGAACATGAAGAAGTGAAATAAATTACATATCGTGCATATTTCAAGTTAACCAAAGGTGACATTTTCAACTTGCTAAGAGGCAATTACTCAATCCACCATCAATTTCAATCATTATAATATGCCTAATACGAAGTATTAACCTAAACAACATAATACATAAGTAAGCATGAAATTTAGATTTCAAAATATCAAAGAGGCATATCAGAGAGCACTTGGCGTGCATTAACATAAATAATAACAAATAGCATAAACCAAGCAAACCAAATGCACCAATTCACAAAATTCAATATTAAAAGCACAAACAGTGGCAATCAGCAAGAATTAGTATCCAAATCCAGTAATAATAATCCAATAATTCAACACAAAGACACCATGTTCATAACACTTGTTAAACTAAGCTCAGTAAACTAACTAGACAAATTTTCAAAATGATTACAAAAAAACTGAAACTAAACCAAACCACACCACACAATTTGTTGAACAAGGGTATGTTTGAAGAAAGTTTTCTCCTCTTTTATTTTTTCATTTTAAGAGCCAAAAGTCTATATTCTAAATATGTAAATAAAGAAACTAATGCGATTAATGAGATATATGAAAGGAGAGAAAAAGGGAGTATGGAAACTAAAATTCTGTAATTGAGAATTCCTGAATAATAATGACGAATAGTCTCTTCTCATTCACTCCAGTAACGTCAATTCCCAAAGCCTTTACGAAATCCAGAAAACAGGAAAAGAGGAAGAAAAAATAGGTAATACCATCAGCGGACATAGCGAAAACTGACAAGTTTCTTGGAGTCTTGTGGTGCAAATGGTAGAGCTTTGATGAACTGACGTTTGTTCTGGAACTCTGAAAGAAGTGAGAGTGAGAAGACGAAGTAGCGGTAGCGTTAGAGGGTTTTGGTCGAGCACCCATGTACCAAACTGGACTCAACATGGCCTGTCTCCTCTGTGATCCATTCAGATTGCAGAGAGTCGAAGTTGCCACCCTCACTGACTGGGCTGCCATAATTGCACTTCTTTGTATCAGGGTTCTTCTTTGTGTTTAAGATAACACACAGAACAGCGTGAGGCACCTGCCCCCGGGCCTCAAGTTTACGGTATGGACACTACACCGACACGTTGATACACATATTTTTTTAATTTTATAAGACACAAAATAGAGGAGTGCTAGAGAACCAACAACTTTTGTGATGATTTTAATGGTGTGAGATTGGTATGAAATTTCATCAAATAGTTCATTTTTTTCTGGTTATATGTTGGCCAAAATTTAATAAAGTTGTTGGTCCCTAGATTTTTTCAAATAGGTATATATTTAAAATATAAAGTATTTTTAGATAAAATATAATAATATTTTATTATTTTATTAATATTTATAAAATAATTTTGAATAAATTATTATTTTTATTTATAAAAAATAAAAACAGGATGATATTCCTATTTATGAAAGACGAAAATTAAAATTATACTCATAAAAGATTGAATCTATACGATAAAATTATTCAAATCTAAAAAACTATCTGAAAATCTTAAATTACTCTTCTCTCTGTATTATTATCGTCATCTTCACACACATTTTTTCTAAATCTTCAACATCACCATAATATGTAGTGCCATCCCACTAACACCCTCTTCTACCATCATCACCGACTCTGAACTAAGAGAAAGAAGAGGAAAAAGGTGCGACGCGGCGCCAACGAAGTTGGGAGCCGTCGTCGCAACCGCAGCAAATAAGAGAGACAAAGAGACGAGGAGTGCACACTTCAAGTGGTTTCTCCCTCCTCTCCTCTCCTCCCTTCGATTTGGGGTTCATCGCCACGTGCTCATTCCACCACCTACTTTAAGATTTTCTTAATTTTAACACTATTTTTTTCTTTCTCAATACAATAATCTCCTACCTCTCTAGATCTGAGAAGTTATTTTTTTTAGAAAAAATGGGCGATTGAGAAATTTAATGTATTTGTGATTAATGTAAATGAGTCAATGTCAAAATCTAATTTTGATTGATGAAAGAAAAATTTTTAAATTTTTTTGAAATTTGTAGGTTTAGGTATTTAGTGGGAATGCAAATAATTTATATCATGGGAGTGTGGTTGATTGAAGGAAGACCAAGAATAACATTCTCAACACTATTCATGTTCACATGTCGTGGATTTTGGGTTATTCTACATAATTTTCATTACAATATGTGAGTAAGTCATGATAGAAATTGTGCGGTGGGAACAGATATTGGAGTGCTGGTGATAGTAGTGGTATTACAAGTGGAGATTAAGAGAGAGAAAGAGAGAATATGATAATAATAATGATGTTAATAGTGATGGGTGTGAAAGGGTAATTTGAAATTTTTGAGTAGTTTTTTAGAGTTTGGATAGTTTTGTCATATCAATTCGATCTTTTATGGGTAGAACTTTAATTTTTGTCTTTCGTGTGTAGAAATGTCAGTGTTTTCATCTTTTATTTGTAGAAATTGTAGTTTATTTATTAATTTTTAGTTATTTTTAATGTCTTATTTTAATTATATAAAATATTTAAAGTATTTTTTATTTTAATAAATAATAATATATACTTTTTTTTCAATAATACATATTAAGAATAAGGCTGGATATACTTACACGTGATAGTATTTAGGTGTATCCAAGGAGGTAGAATTTTTATTTTTTATTAACACATGATTGGACACAATAGATATAAAATTTAAAAAAATAATAAATAATTAATTAATAAATTAAATGAGAGAAAAGAAGGTTAACAATTTAAATTTTATATGTTGGGAAAGTGAAAATAATTAGAATACGAATTATAACGCAAATTTTAAAGGTTTTGACCCAAAATTGGGCCAACGGACTAAACGAGTGAACCAGGCTCAAATGGACCCAAACCCACATATATAATACTTAACAAAGTCACATTTCAGTCTCCATTCCCCATTTATGAGAGTGAGGGCAGATATGAGAGGAGAAGGAGTGGAAAATCCCTAACACTATTTATCACCATCTTCATTTGCCCATAACTTTTGATCCAGAGTTCCAATTGACGAGTTGTTTGCGACCACCCGTTACTCTCCTCGTTCTCTTCATTTTTATGTAGTATTGTAGTGCGTCAATCTGAAATCCTTGCCTAGTTTTCTATTCTCTCCACTATTTTGCGTTTTTGGGTAGTTAGTGTTGAAATCTTGTGATTTTGATTGTTTAGGGGTACTTTAGGATGGATTCCAAGTGGGTTCCATCTCTATTTCTTATGGATTAAGGTAAGAAAACTCTTACTCCTTGATTTTCTCTAATTATATATGAAACTCTAGTTTGAAATGTGAATAAATTGATTAATTAGATTGAATAAGAGTGATTGCTAGCTTGGATTGAGTCGGTGTTGCGGAATTAGAGCTTGGCTTGCTTTTGGAAATACTTGGCGGAGGTTTGGTGCCATTGGCTAAAATTGGAGTTCATTGGAGGAGGAAATTCAAGAGTTGGAAACCGCAGTCAACGAGGTAGGAGTTTTCTAAAAAACTATTTTTATACAAGGATTGTTATGAATTGATATCGATATGAAAAGTTTATTTTTGTGACTATGTAAGTCTCATGAATTGGTATGTATGATTGATGATGTGCTTTAATAATAATTTGGTGTAAATGTTGTGTTGGATGATGGCTGAAATTGTATGTTTGATTAGTAAATAAATATTATAATTTTGATTATCTACATTGAGTTGAATGATGTTGATGTAAGAGTTTGGGCCTAAGGCCGAGATAGAGTGAGTTATCACCTATATAGTAAGTCACAGTAAGTAATAAATTGCCATGATTAAATTTGAAATTATTGGTTTCTGTGGTTGTATTTTGGTATAAATTGTAAATGTGGTGAAGCTTATTGGGGATTATATATATATATATATATATATATATATATATATATATATATATGATTGATGATTGAAGTTGGAGTTTGTATGATAATTGAGAATCAATAGGTGTGATTTGATATGTTTATAAATGATTAAGAATGAGATTTGGTGGTGATTAATGTTGTGGTTGAAATTAGATTGTTGGCATGAATTAGGCATGTGAGTCTATATAAATTGAAGTTTGAAAGGGTATAAGAAATGAGGTATGAAGGAGTGTTGTGATTGAGATAAGAATTTATGTTGTTTACAAAGGAGGTATTTGGAAAAGGGCCAATTTCACTTGTTGCAGAAATTTTGGGTAAAGAGTGATTTTGGCAAACTTTGGTGCGTCATAACTTGGCGCTTAGAGTTTGGATTTAGATGAAATATATCTTAAATTAAAGAAGATGAAGAGAGCTTTAAAATCGTTTAAAAATGAAGAAAAATAGAGTTTTGTAGAAAAAAGTTATAAGAGGTAGAAATTCGGTACAAAAATCTGAAATCTGAAAAGTTACAGAAAACTTGAATTTTTGGTATGCGTGCCCAAGCACCATATGGTGCGCACGCACAAAACACAAGCAAGGGAAGCACCATGTGCATATGAACGAGTGTGTGTGATGAACGGATTTTCTATCGGTAAAGAGATTTTATAAAAATATAATCGCATTGTAAGTATAGCTTCTAAACCAACAGAGAATCCTTTTGTACAAAAGTTTGGTTGTCACAAGTAACAAAATCCAATAAAATTTATAATCGAAGTATTTAAACCTCGGGTCGTCTTCTCAAGAAATTGCAGGGAGGTATGATTTATTATTGGTTATGTAAAAAGATATGTTTTTGGGTTTTTGAAATAGGGAACAAGTAATTTAAATGACAAGAAAAATAAATTAATAATAATAAAATCTCTTAGCAAGGTATAAGAAATTGAGGTCCTATCCTAGTTATCCTTATCAGGTGTGATGAAAATTGGATTCTGCTCCCACTTTAATTAACCCTTGCTAAACAAAGGATAGTCAAGTGGACAAATTAATTTGATCCTCAAGTCTTAGTCAACTCCTATGGAAAGACTAGAGTTATTGGAGTACAAATTAACCAGCAGAGAATTCCAATTTTAATCAACAGCTGAGTTTAATAACTCAAGTGTTATTAATTACTTAACCAAAGGCAAAAGGGGAAAATATCTTAAATTAAATTAAAAGCATTCATAAATTAAATAAAGCAAAATTAAATCTAAAATACCTCAATTTATATTAATTAAGAAAATCCTAACATCAATGGTTCATAAGCCAAATTGAAAAGGTAAATGACAATTAAAGTAATAGAATTAATAAAGGTAGAAAATAAATTAAAGGAATATTGAACATGTGATGAAGAGAAGTAGCCTAAACATAATAGAAATCCTAAA
Source organism: Arachis ipaensis (assembly GCF_059453495.1). Taxonomy (NCBI): domain Eukaryota; kingdom Viridiplantae; phylum Streptophyta; class Magnoliopsida; order Fabales; family Fabaceae; genus Arachis; species Arachis ipaensis. The sequence goes on from NC_142436.1 coordinate 54,277,310, forward strand.
TCCTAATCCTAATCCTAAATCCTAAGAGAGAGGAGAGAACCTCTCTCTCTAAAACTACAGCTAAAACCTAAAATTGTGAATTATGAGTTAATAATTATGAATGAATAGATTTCCCACTTTATAGCCTCTAATACGTGTTTTCTGGGCCAAAAATTGGGTCAAAAACAGCCTAGAAATCGCTGGGGGCGAAATCTGCCACACTGATTTTCGTCACTGCGAAGTGTCTACGTGGAGCACGCGTTCGCGTCACCTAGCTGTACATCCACTATGATAAATTATATATCAAATCAAAGCTCCAGACGTTAGCTTTCCAACACAACTAAAACCGTGTCATTTGGACATCTGTAGCTCAAGTTATGACCGTTTGAGTGCGAAGAGGTCAGGCTGGATAGCTTAGTAATTTCTTCAACTTCTTATATTCCTTCCATTTTTGCATGCTTCCTTTCCATTCTCTAAGCCATTCCTGCTGTATAAACTCTGAAAACACATAACACACATATCAAGGTATTGAATGGTAATAAGAGAGGATTTAAACATAGGAAAATAAAAGCCAAAGAAGCATGTTTTCAATCATAGCGCAGAATCAGGAAGGAAAACGTAAAACCATGCAAATAGTATGAATAAGTGGGTAAATAGTTGATAAAAACCACTCAATTGAGCACAAGATAAACCATGAAATAGTGGTTTATCAACCTCCCCACACTTAAACATTAGCATGTCCTCATGCTAAGCTCAAGAGAAGCTATAAGAGTGAAGAGGAATGGTAGAATGTATGAAATGCAACCTATCTATATGAATGCAGCTATATGCAAAATGCTTTTACCTACTTAGTTAAAAGTAAACAAATATTTTAAGAACAAATATGAACTGGATTTCACTAATTCAAATCATAAAATAAAGTACAAGTAAACTTGTAAAAGAAAATAGCTTATGAAAGCCGGGAACAAAGAATCGAGCATCGAACCCTCACTGGAAGTGTATTCACTCTCATCACTCAAGTGTTTAAGGTTCGATTCTCTCAAATCTCTACTAATCTTGCTTTCTAAGGCTTTCTCTTCATCTAACAATCAACAAAAGTTTAATGCACAGATACACATATCAAGAAGTCTTTTAAGGGTTGTAATGGGGTTAGGGTCAATGTAGGATTGTATTTGGTCAAGTGGACTAAAATCTGAATCCTTAATTAACTTAAACTTTCCACCTAACTTTAGATAATCCATGTAATCATAATACCACATCTAACTATCCATTAACCATGTTTTCCACATATTCATGCATTCTAATTTCAAGTACAGTACATATGCATTGCTTTCACCACTTACTTTGGGGCATTTTGTCCCCTTTTACTTATTTGCTCTTTTTTTTTTAAATCATAATTTGTCTTTCTTTTGCTTTTCTCAAGGCATATGATTAAGGTATTGAATTCATGAACATGTCCTAAACATTTCTTTCACATTTTCAGAAAATTCCAACATACTCAATTCTCAAACCAAATGTTTCCAAACCCAATTTCCCCACACTTAAATCATAAGCACTCTCACTAGTCTAAGCTAACCAAGGATTCAAATTAAAGACATTATTGTTTTCTGCTTAGAGTTAATGATGTGCTAGAGTAAAGAATAAAAGGGGTAAAATAGGCTCAAAATTGGTTTGCAAGGGATAATGAAAGGTAAGGCCATATGGATATGTAAGCTCAGTGAAACAAAGGCCTCAATCATATAAGTGCATGCATACATCAAACCATGGAAATATAGAATTAAGTAAGACAAAGATCACAATTTTAGAGAGAAAAACACACACCAAAAATAAAATATTGGTTGATAAAAATGCAACCAATCAATTAGGCTCAAAATCTCACTGGTTTTGTGTGTTCGAGCTCTAAACCATGTTCCAATATAATATTTCTTCAAACAAGTTTATCAAAAATATTAATTCAAATTAGTGAAATACTCTAAAAAGTTTCTTGAAAAAGAAAATATTATTTTAACCAAGCAGTTAGTAGAATGTGCACAAAATCAAATAATCATGCAATCAAACATGCAAATGCAACAACTAACAAGGAAAATAAACCATTGGTGTTGAGATAGAAGAGTAACTAACCCATGGAGATCGGTATCGACCTCCCCACACTTAAAGATTGCACCGTCCTCGGTGCATGCTGGGATGTGCAAGTGGACGGGTTGCTTCAACTGATACTTTTCTCTAAAGATTGTGCAGATAGACTTGTTTGTTGCCCCATTAAGAAGCTTTTCCTCTCCCTTCCTGGTGGCCATCCTGAAAGAGGAGAAAAAGGAAGAAAAGTAACCTAGAAAGAAAGATAGAAAACAAATATGGCTGGGTTAATGCCAAGTAATGAGGATCTCAATTACATGGTAGCTACAACATGCAAGAGAGAAGACAGTAGAAGCAAACGGCATATCAATAGTGCAAAAATTGCAACAAAGGGGAAGAGAGTGTGGGTAATGCAAGATAGTATAAGTTCATATCAATACAAGAGGAGTACAAGTATCATAAAAGATTAGCATTTATTTAAATAATATTACCCAATCAGAATAAAACAAGTCATGAAGCACCAGGATAATTCAAGAGAAGATGCAACAGTTAAATAAGAAAATTTAACACCAATGGAAAAATAAATTTAGAAAAGAAAAAAATATGCACAAAATTAAAATGCAATGAATGAAAAGTATGCAAATAAATTAAATAAAATAGAATGGAAGTGAAGAGGGATGAGAGGTTAAAAAGATTTGCTTAAAAAGAAAGTAAGAAAGGAGGAAGAAAGAATAAGAAAAGATAGAAGAAAGAAGAAAGAATGATAATAGAAAGATAAGTAGGATTGAAGAAGAAAAGATAGGTATTTTGGCGCTGATCTGGATAAACTGTGCGTCACATGCGACGCAGACGCGTGGGTCACGCGATCGCGTGAGTTGCGATATTTTCAAGTGACGCGGACACATCGGTCACGCGGACGCGTGACTTGATTTGTGCTAGTGGCATGAGAGCAGCCTCGCGTTCGCGCAACTCTTTGTCTCAAACGCATATTGCCAAAATTCAGGGTGACGCGTGCGCGTGGGTGACACGCACGCGTGAATGGCCTTTCTTTTAAAAATGACGCGGACGTGTGGGGCACGCGTTCGCGTGGTAGGGCTTGTGCTTCTAGCATGGTTCCAGCCCAGCTCCATCATAACTCTCTGCCACACACCTTTTTACGTCGATTTTACAGGGCACGCGTTCGTGTGGGTGACACGGACGCGTGGGGAGGCTATTTCGCAAACGACGTGGACGCATCATTGATGCGGTCGCGTGGGCATGCTTGTGCCTAAGGCACGCCTCCAACCACGCTCTCGCGTGACTTTCTGTTCGATACTCTTTTCTTTCCAACGCACCTGTGACGCGGACGCGTCAGCGATGCTTACACGTCGCGTGCATTTTTTTAATGCAAAAAAATGCAGAATGCAGAATGCAGATGCTTATGCAAAATTTATGAATGACCACTAATAAAAATGAAAATAAAATAAAATAAAATTAAGAATAAAAATGAAAGATCATACCATGGTGGGTTGTCTCCCACCTATCACTTTTAGTTAAAGTCCATAAGTTGGATATTTGGGGAGTCCTTTGTTATGGTGGTTTATGCTTGAACTCATCCAGGAATCTCCACCAATGTTTGTAATTCCAATGGCCTCCAGGATCCCAAACTAGGCATAGAAAGCCTTCAAGCAAGTTAAAGCACGTGACAAGGTCCCAAGAGTGTTGATTGGTAGAATGAATTCCAGGGTCCCAAACCTTGCTTTTGCACCCGTTTTCTTGTTGATCATCACGATTCCATCCGGGTGGTAAGCAATCTGAATTCTCTACGGAGTACCAAACTTTTCTTTTAGATCTAACCAAATTATCACCAGTTGAGCCCTTACATCTAGCCCTTGAAATATCAACTTTGATGAGCCTTGATTTGTAATTCCAACCACTAAATAGTTTCCTCTTACGCTTTATGCCACAAAGCTTCCTGAGTTGGCCGTCCGTTTCAAGAATACTATACTCAAGTGGGATAGGAAGATGAACAGAGATAAGTTTTACCCACTCAAGTGAAGGAGTAGACGATAACCTAGGTGGAGAAGTCTCCAACGTTCTTGACAAAGCGTACTCAACTCCCGTCCGCCATTTTCTAAGGATTTTCGCTTCCACATTATTCTCAGACTCAATCAGAGAAGAGTCTTCATATTCAAGGAGTTTAATTGCGGATGTAGATTTATCACTAGGAGGACTTGATGCATGATTCTCATCACCAAGGGAGCTTACTTCTTGATCTATCCCATCCAAGTCTTCATAAGGAATATGCCATGGGGGTTGTGCACTGGCCTTCTAGACATCAATTTTAATCTTATTGGAGGGGTACTCTACAATTCTAGATTCCCATGGAGGTTCAGCATCTCCTAAATCCTCAACCACTTCTTCCTCTGCAACTGTTATGGCTTCCTCCACTTTTTCCAATACAAAGTCATGTTCCTCATTGTCCACCGGAGTTTCCAGTGTTTCCTTCATGCTACGCTCTTCTTTTGATTCTCCACATGTAGCCATGGGAGTACTTTGAGTGCTCAGATGTTGGGAAGCTAATCGATTAATTACCTCGGTAAAGGCAGTTGTGAATTCTAGTACTCCCCGTTTCATCTCTCTTTGCCCTTGAAGAAGAACACCAATAGTATCATGCATTGATGGTTGAGGTGGATGTGAGGGCTCGTTGTTTAGGAGGAAAGGTTCATGATAAAAGGGTGGTTCATCACTCTCCCTCTTTTCCACTTGTTGCACAGCACACTTTAATTCCTTGTTCTCAAGTTGAGATTCTTTAGCCATGAAAGCTTCGGGTGCCATTCGGTTTACCGCTCGGTCCAACTGATGCAGGGTTGCTTGAAATTAATCTATCGTTTTCTTGAGACGATCCCTTGACTCTTGTTCTGCTCGGATATCATAAGTAGAATCATAAGGCTCTTGGATTGATGGATATGGATGTAGTGTATATGGAGGTGGTGGTCCTTGGGAGTAACTGGGTTGGAATTGGGGTGGATATGTGTATGGCTCATATGGCTCATAGGGTGGTTGATATGGTGGATAAGGGTTAGAATCATGTGATGGTGTTTGGTAGTAGGGGGCTTGTGAGTATGGTGGTCCAGAGTTGTGTTGAGGAGGTAGTTCATAAGCATATGGTGGGCCTTGTTGGTAACTACAAGGGGGTCCACCATATTCATCATCTTGGTACGCTCCCTGGAATGGCTCTTGACCATAGTAATTTGGTGGAGGTTGGTTATAACGCATTGGAGGGGGTTGTTGCCAAGAGGGTTGATCAAATCCTTGTGGCTCCTCCCATCTTTGATTCTTCTAACCTTGATGCCTATTTTCATTATAGTTTCCATTCCTTACAACAACATTGGAACCAAACTCAAAGCGACGGGGGTGAGAACTCATAATAGCTAATAAAAATTAAAAACGAAAATAAAAGCAAATAAACAAGCAAAAAAATATTGACAAAAACCAATAATAAGGCACACGTTTGCAATTCTCCAGCAACGGCGCCATTTTGAGGAACGGATTTTCTATCGGTAAAGAGATTTTATAAAAATATAATCGCGTTGTAAGTATAGCTTCTAAACCAACAGAGAATCCTTTCATACAAAAGTTTGGTTGTCACAAGTAACAAAACCCAATAAAATTTATAATCGAAGTATTTAAACCTCGGGACGTCTTCTTAAGGAATTGCAGGGAGGTATGATTTATTATTGGTTATGTAAAAAGATATGTTTTTGGGTTTTTGAAATAGGGAACAAGTAATTTAAATGACAAGAAAAATAAATTAATAATAATAAAATCTCTTGGCAAGGTATAAGAAATTGATGTCCTATCCTAGTTATCCTTATCAGGTGTGATGAGAATTGGATTCTGCTCCCATTTTAATTAACCCTTGCTAAACAAAGGAGAGTCAAGTGGACAAATTAATTTGATCCTCAAGTCCTAGTCAACTCCTATGGAAAGACTAGAGTTATTGGAGTACAAATTAACCAGCAGAGAATTTCAATTTCAATCAACAGTTGAGTTTAATAACTCAAGTGTTATTAATTACTTAACCAAAGCCAAAAAGAGAAAATATCTTAAATTAAATTAAAAGTATTCATAAATTAAATAAAGCAAAATTAAATCTGAAATACCTCAATTTATATTAATTAAGAAAATCCTAACATGAATGGTTCATAAGCCAAATTGAAAAGGTAAATGACAATTAAAGTAATAGAATCAATAATGGTAGAAAATAAATTAAAGGAAAAATTGAACTTGTGATGAAGAGAAGTAGCCTAAACATAATAGAAATCCTAAATCATAATCCTAATCATAAATCCTAAGAGAGATGAGAGAACCTCTCTCTCTCTAAAACTACATCTAAAACCTAAAATTGTGAATTATGATTTAATGATTATGAATGAATGGATTTTCTCACTTTATAGCCTCTAATCTGTGTTTTCTGGGCCGAAAACTGGGTCAAAAACAGCCCAAAAATCGCTGGGAGCGAAATCTGCCATGCTGATTTTCGTCACTGAGATGCGTCCGCGTGGAGCACGCGTTCGCATCGCCTATCTGTACGGCCACTATGACAAATTATATATCAAATCGAAGTCCCAGACGTTAGCTTTCCAATTCAGCTAGAACTGCATCATTTGGACCTTTGTAGCTCAAGTTATGACCATTTGAGTGCAAAGAGGTCAGGATGGACAGCTTAGCAATTTCTTCAACTTCTTGTATTCCTTCCATTTTTGCATGCTTCCTTTCCATTCTCTAAGCCATTCCTACCCTATAAACTCTAAAAATACTTAACACACGTATCAAGATATCAAATGGTAATAAGAGAGGATTTAAACATAGAAAAATAAAAGCCAAAGAAGCATGTTTTCAATCATAGTACAGAATCAGGAAGGAAAACGTAAAACCATGCAAATAGTATGAATAAGTGGGTAAAGAGTTGATAAAAACCACTCAATTAAGCACAAGATAAACCATAAAATAGTGGTTTATCAGTGTGCGTACGCACAAGGGAGTTTTACAAGTCGTGCATACGCACGATAGTGTGCACACACACAAGCTGGGAATTGCTTCAGGTGCTTGAATACGTACAAGGGTGATATGTACGTACAAGTCCTATTTTCAAAATTAAACTCTATTTTTAACTGTTTGACTTTTTTGGGAAGCTTTTAAACGTTTTTGTAACCCCTAATTAAGGTTTGATACCTAGTTTTTGGGATCCGAAATGAGTAGGAGTATATGGAATTGATTAAAGTTAAGTATTCCTAGATAAATGCTTGGTTAAACCGGATGACTCGGTTGCGAAGATGGTGGTTTGTTCCACCCACGGTGAGGACAGTAGTATTATCCCGCTCACGAGTTAATGGAGTTGAAAATTGATGAAAGATAGAGATTAATGAACCTAAACTTGATAAATTGATAATGAATTGAGGAGGTTAAGGATTCCCACCAGATTATACAATTATATATATGTGAATGGGGATTATGACGAGATTATGATTGAAAAGTGTGACGGACACTATATCCTAAGAGTGTGGCGGACACTATATCCCAAAATAAATAGGCGAGTTGAGGTTGAAGATTCACTCTCTCGTGTTGTGATTATAAGTGAGAAGGCATTATGCTATTTGATCTAATTGCTCTATCCGTTCTCTCTATTTGCGTATTCTTTATATTGTTTTGTATGTGTTTGAATAACTGAGAGATTTCTTATGCTGGACTTGGTGGTACTGAGGTTTGTTCCTGATGTAATGATTGCAGGTTTGTGGAAAATCTAGTTTTGATTAATTTGGTCCAGAGGCCGTGACTGGTTGGGCCGGAGGCCATGACTTGGTAAGTTGGTAAAGGTTAATACGTGCTTTAACTTGTGGTGGTTTATGTGTTTATTATTTTTTTTTGGGTCGAAAGCCGTGATTGGTTAGGTGATGGGCCAGAGGCCGTGAGTGAATTATGTTTAAGGTAGGAAAAAGTAAGAAAAACTTATTTATGAGCTAAAAATGTAGTTTAATCATACTGAGAAAATTAACCTAATGTCAAACTAAAGTAACATAAAATTAATACAAAATATATGTAGCTACTATATTAATATATAATAATATCCAAAAATATATGGTAACTATAAAGCATACATGAAGATTCCCTTTTTAAAGACCAAAATATGTACCAATGCTATGAACAACTCAACTAATCGTGTACTGAAAAATAGGCAATTAAGTGATGGAAACAGCTAATAATCCAATTAAAATAGTTCAACTCACACAAATAATTTCACTGTCAACTCCGCTAGGTAACCAACAACGATCTAGCCAACTCCTGCTAACTCCTGTTGGGTTGGATCCCAAAATAATTAAAAAAAAAAAAAAAACCCTTTTTCCCTTTCTGACCCTAATTCAAAGTTAGCTTTAACCTTTTCACCTACCCCTTTTCACCACCACCCATGTTCTTCTTCTCACCTCCATCAACAGCAGTAGCTTTAATGCTCAGCCTCTTTCACCCGCCATCTCTGTCACCGTTGATGGGTCTCCTCGGCGCCACCTTCGCTTGCCAACTATGCAGCTCGAGTTGCTCCCCCACCCGCTAGGATGCCATTGTCTTCAACAACACAACCCCACTGCTGCTACTTCTCACGGAGGTCGACGCCGTTGAAGCGCTGCTGATGCTGGTTCTCACAGAGATTGACGTCACCGCGGGAGTCCTTTTCGTCTGAACGGATCGATGACGCACCGCCTCCTCCAGGCCGCAACAACAACCGCTTCTGTGTCCACGTTGCCCCATTGCATCTCACCGCCAACTATCGCAATCATCATGGTGTCTCTAATTGGTTAGTATATTAGGGTTTTAAGTAACAGTAGATGTTTTGACTTTATTTCAGGGTTCAGATTCTTGGTATTCGTGGTTCTTATGTGATGCTCTTATGATTTTTGTTAGATTAATGAATTTTTTGTTTTAATTATTGGATGTTTCTTTTGGGGTAGTTTGATATAATTTCCTTGTAAGCTTTTTCTGAATTGCAGTTCATTGAGCTCCTTTAGTTCATGCTTGTCTTAATAGGAATATAATGGTGTATATATTGATTTTAAGGCTGAATTTTGATTTTGGATTTTCATGCCATGTAATTTCATTTAATTTCTATTTGCCACTATGTGTTTGTACTTGGTTATATGTATGTTTGGTGTAACTTTTCTATTTTTAGCTATATGCTATAATGAGTTTATTGGCTTTTTATTGGTTATATGCTACAATGAAAACACCATAGAATTGAATTTACCAAAAATCAATCATTGCTAAACACCAATTCACTATGATAAAATATTGAATTAGTCATGAATGGCTAGTCTTTGTTTATAACTATGGTAAATTTCTTTTATTGTTGATTTAGGAGCAAAGTAGGAACTTGTAAATGGTTGATCACATGGGGTTGACATGAATTCCTAAGAGAAGGCTTGTTCTAATTTTCCAGGAGATGCACAGATGGAGAAGAATAAAAGATTGTGCAGTATATAGAGAAAGACTTAATAGGACCCTTGCTTCACCTGATCTTACAAATGATGAGATGCTCAAAAAACTTTTCGAAAGCCAACTTGTATATTCTTCGGAACAAGAAATAGAATGTCATAACGTTCCCTTGTGTCCTTTGAATTCATTTAGGCAGAAACGGTACTAGCTTGGTGGAGCCATTATTTTTAGTTAAATTATTCTTTTATAGTTTCTTAAAATGCTTTGTTTGATTAATTATCATACAAGGAGAAGTTGTTAGAAATGAAGGTGGTAGAGGTATCTAATTTTCTTGATATGTTAAGGAGTGCTTCTTCAGATGATATCTTTTTGCTTTTGTTAAACACTTGTTTTGTTTTAACCGGTTAATATTTGAATGTTCTTTAATAGATGTGTCTTCTATTTAAAACTTGTTTGGATGTGTCTTTAATGAATGTGTTTTCTATTGGAAGTATCTTTAATGGATGTGTCTTCTGTTTAACACTTACTTGAATGTGTTTTTAATGTATGTGTCCTTTGTTTAGAACTTCAATGTTGCTTTTTGAAACTTGTGGACTTTCTTTTGGTTAAGACCCAATTTTTTCTTCTTTGTTGGACTTATTAGTGTGTATCTCTATTGAGACTCTTGTGAAATTTTTTCAGTGTGGATGTGTCTTCTCTATTAAGACATTGATGTGTTATTTTGCATTTGTTAAACACTTGTTTTGTTTTAACTAAATAATGCTTGGATGTGTCTTTAATGCTTAGAAGTGTCTTTAATTATAAGAGAGAAAAATTGCGACTGCTCACACTAAGTATGAGAAGTTGGAAGAGGAGATAAAGAAAGTTACGACAAACTTGGTCTCTCAAGCAGGTCAGATAGAGGAACTGAAACTCCAGGGAGCGTGATCAAGAAGTTGTTAGCAAGAAATCACAAGCAAATTCATATATTTCCATACAATCATTGATGAAGGAAAACTAAAATGTCGCACACCCATACCCTAAACAAGTAAACTAATCCACCAAAATAAAAGTAACACAAATTAAAAAATAGAACAACTAGAATAACTCTCTAGGAAGTTGGTTTATCTTGGTGCCTATGTCACAATGTAAAAGCTTAATATAATTCTTATGCCCTGCATATGTCCTCAACCAGTGAAAAGCTATGGTGCTCTCAATAGATGAACCATAACAAAAATAAGAATCCAAAAAATAAAATTATTGGTAATGAGTATATGAACCATAAAAAAAAATAAGAAGCCACATAAGCTTTCCTTTCTTTTTTTTTAAGGAAAAGAACAAGGCCAATGAAAAGCTATGGTGCTTTCAATAGATAAACTATAACAAAAATAAGAATAAAAAAATAAAATTGTTGGTAATGAGTATATGAACCATAACAAAAATAAGAAGCCACATAAGCTTTCCTTTCTTTTCTTTTTTTTTTTTTAAGGAATAGAAAAAGATCATAGTATGTAAAAAAATAAAACATAGAGCAGTAGCTTAGAAATCTTAGGCAGCTGGACTATTAATGAATCTTGTGTAAAATTCGGTCAAACTGTAATTAATTAAGAAATAAATTAAATGTAAGCGAAAATAGTTATAAAATTTAATAATCATAACTATACAATTTAAATATGATATTTGGACTCAGTAGATTTTTCTGAGTTGAAAAACATAGTTTTTTACAAAAAAAAATGCGCACTAAAAATTTGACCGGTAGTACCAGTTGAAATCTATCCGATACTGTAGTTGATAAAATTAATTATGGGAGAGAAAAGTTAATAAACTATAAGTTATGATTTGAGAAGGTAAACATATTTAAAACGTGAGTGAAAATGCTAATCTTAAAGGTTTTGGCCCAAGATTGGGTCAACAGGCTAAACCGAGTGAACTGGGCCCAAGTGGCCCAAGTCCACACTATATAAACTCTATTTCAGCACATAACAAACCCTTCTTCCCCATCTTGAGAGTGAGACACGGATTGAGAGACAAGAGAGGTGAGAAACTCTTTTCACTATTCATCATCTCTTTAAAACCACCATAACTTCCTCTCCGGTGCTCCAATTGACGAGCCGTTTGCAGTCACGTGTCACTCTTTTCACCCTCTTCGATTCTATCTAGGTATTATATTGAGTATTTCGTTGTTCTCTGTCCAGTTTCATTTTTTATCTGATTTTGTGTTTTGGTTTGGGTTTTGAGAAAATCTTGTGATTTTTGTTGTTTAGGGATGCTCTAGTATATTATGGATGAGTTTCATCAACTATTTCCATGGGTAAAGGTAAAATATCCTCAAACCCTTGTGATTTATGAGATTTTATAAACCCTAGATTAATGAATATGTGAAATTGGTTTTGTTAGTGTTGTTGGCTGAATTTGGCACACTTTGAGGACTTGAATGTGCTTGTTGAACTTTTGGGGTGAGCCTTGGAGTGGAGAATTCAAGAGTTGGGTGTGAACCGTCGTCATTAAAGGTATGGTTTAAGTTTTATTTAAATACCATACGGTGTGATGAGAATTTTTAGGTTAGATGCCCTTAGGATTAGGTTTGGATTGTGTATTTGGATGTATTTAATATGTGTAGATGATATATTGTGGTAATTAATGATTGGAATGTGGATTGTGTGATTTGGTACAATTGGTGTGTTGTGAAAAGTGATGATTTGGATGATGATTATGTATTTATGAATTATATATTGAATTGGTGAATTTGGGCCGGAGGCCAGAAAAAGGTAAGAAAGGTAAGTGATGGTTGAATTGAGTGATAATGCTTGAGATTGAATGGAATTTGATAATGATTGTGTGGAAAGTTGGAATGAACACTAGATATTAGCGAATTGAGGTTTGAGATGTTAAATGGATGAAAATTGAGTTGAATTAAGTAAATGAAGTAGGTTTGAATTTGGTTAAGTGTAAGTATGTGATTCGAGTTGGTTTAAGGACCTTTTGATGTGTTAAAACTAATTTGGCTTGTGAATTCTTGGAAAATTCGTAAATTCTACTTTTTTTGTAAAAACTAATTTTTGGCCAACTTCGGCGAGCTATAATTCGGTCCTCAGAATTGAAAATTTTACAAAGATTTTTATGAAAATTCATGTATCGATCTTTCCAACGGTCCAAGAATGGTTGAAAAATGAATTTTATGGAATAAGTTATGAGATTTCAAAGTTTGTGTTAAAAATTAAGTTTTCTGCACTAAACAGCTTTTCTAAAAACTGATAAACTCGTATACGCGGAGGTGCCACGTGACTCGGGTATTGGGCTCTGCCCAGTACTCTCGCATATGAGCACCGTCAGAGTTTCAAACTCACGTACATAGAGGTGTCACGCGCGCGAGGCAACATTCCTGTTTTTCACTCTCCCATACACGGAAAGGGGCCCGCGTACGCAACATTGCCAATATGACACTCATGCGTACACAGACAAAGCATGTGTACGCATGAACCCCAATTTTGTTGAAATTGTGTTTTTAAAGCTTTTAACCATTCTTCTTGCCTTTCAAACCTTTGCGAGCTCTGTTATGAGTTTAGAAACAGTGAATTAGAGAGTAGAAAATTTAGAAATGAGGATCTAGCATTGATGAAGAGGGGTTGAATTTATGATGAGGATGAATATGATGATGAGTGATGACTGAATTTAATTGAGAGGTGATGAGGGTGAATATGATGTTAAGAGGTGACGAACAATTGATTTGATTGAGGTATGAAGAGAATGGTTTTGAAAATTATTTACTTGCAGCGGAGTGATTCCACTTGCCGCAGTGGAGTGATTCCACTTGCCTTTACTTGTAGTGGAGTGATTCTGCTTGCCGCAGTAGAGTGATTCTACTTGCCTATGATTGTCATGGAGTGATTCCATGTGCCGCAGTAGTGTGATTCCGCTTGCCAGATAAACCTGTCTGGGTAGATGCAGTAGAATGATTCCGCTTGCTCTGGACATGTCAGGTTGGCTGTATAACCGACAGATGATATCATTAGCCATAGAATAGGCATTCATCATTTGCATTGTTTAGATTGTTTGGGTTTGTCCTTCTTGTCTTGACTTGCCTATTTGTGCATAATTAAATGTATATGTGCTAAATGCTTTACCTGAATTTACTTGTGTATTATTTTTTGTTTGTCTTGCTTGTGTTTGCACAACTGAGAGGTCCCTCATGCTGGTGTCGGTCGACACTGGGGGCTATCCTTATTGCGATGAAATGACAAAATGATTAAAATAATAACGGTGAACGTATGAAATGAAATTATATGAGTTACATGGGTTGATATGGTGGAGTGATTCCACTTGTTACTGGTGAAGGTTTGAGGTTCTGTTATAGAATCAATTAGTCGAGTTAGCTGAGAATGGAGCCATTTGATAATTGGAAGGTTGCAAAGAATTGTGGAATAGTTAATGAGATAAGAGAGTTAGATTAGAATCCCTTAAAGTAGTTGCCTGAATACGGGTTAATGAGAATTTAGGAATGGGATATGACATGTTGAGGTATGAAGCTCAGGGATGGTTAGTGAATTCCTATTACAATGCATTGTATTTATTTGGAGCTTTTACCTATTGGGAACCCATTGGTTGGGGGTTCTCATTTCCTATATATTCTCTATTTTTTATATGCAGGTCCAGGTGCTCAATAGTGGACTGTGGTTCATCTAAGAGATGGGGAAGATTATTGGACTCTGTGTTTCTTTTGCTTAGAATCTCTCCTTACTTGTTTTGAAAAACTTATATGTATTTAACTATTTCTTTTGAAACAAGCCTATAAAGGCCTTAATGTATATACTTTGGAAGAGATAGGAAAAACACTGTTGTCAAACTTATTTTAATTATGTACCCTAGCTGGCCTAAACTTCGCAAGTCGCGACTAGTGGCTATTACTTTTATATATATATATATATATATATATATATATATATATATCATTATCTTGTTCTTCCTTAATGTTTTATTTCTTATTGCATTCTAAACGTACTTTACCTTTCGTTTTCATCGATACATGAGTGTCCTTGATTCGCGATTTTTATTTTATTCATTTTCAGACTTCTCGTTTAATAACTCCCTTCAACTATATATATGTATGTATTATAATTCACCTTGAGTCATACCACCTTATTATCATTGACTGATGACTCAAGCATAAGGATTTGAATATTAGGGTATTAATGATGCCAAGGCATCTTAGGCTAGTTTCACTAGCATTTTTTTTTTATAGTTTTAGATGTTTTATGCATTTTCTTGAGCTTAAAGTAACCAAGAATGGTTAAAAGAAGAACAAAGCAATGAACCATCCAAACAGTATGATTTTGATGCAAATTCCATGAGTTTTTAGTTATATTACTTGAATGCTATGAATGGAAGATTTCTCATGAAATTTTGCAAGACTTTGATGCAATTGTTTGGATGATTTCAGGGAAGAAGAGGCTAGGCAAAGAAGCAACAAAGTCAATAAAGGAAGCTTGAATATCACATGTGGAGTTTAAGTTCCAGTTTAAGCCTAAACTGGAGCTTAAACGCCAGAATCATGAAGGCTAAGAAATGCTGAAACTGAAGTTTAACCTCCAGTTTAACCTTAAACTGGAGGTTAAACGCCAGAATGAGAATGCCAATCAGGAAGCATTTCCACATTTAACCTCCAGTTTAACCTTAAACTGGAGGTTAAACGCCAGAAATGGGAAGTGCACCAGGGAGCCATTTCCACGTTTAAGCTCCAGTTTGGCCTTAAACTGGAGCTTAAACGTGTTCGACCAAGTTTTCTCCTCCAGGGTTGCTTTCTCCATTTCCACGTTTAAGCTCCAGTTTAACCTTAAACTGGAGCTTAAACGTGTTCGACACCTCCAGGGCTACCTTTCTCAGCTTCCACGTTTAAGCTCCAGTTTAACCTTAAACTGGAGCTTAAACGTGTTCGACCTCCAGGATGCCTTCTTCCATTTGCACGTTTAAGCTCCAGTTTAACCTTAAACTGGAGCTTAAACGTGTTCGACCTCCAGGGCTGCCTTTCCTATCTCCACGTTTAAGCTTCAGTTTAACCTTAAACTGAAGCTTAAACGTGTTCGACTAAGTTACCCTCCAGGGCTGCCTTCTTCCATTTCCACGTTTAAGCTTCAGTTTAACCTTAAACTGAAGCTTAAACGTGCTTCCACAAAAGGCATCACTGGAAGTGTCTGGCGTTTAAGCTACAGTTTAAGCTTAAACTGCAACTTAAACGCCACTCTTGGAAAAGGTTTCTGGGCCAACAATATTGCGGTTTAAGTTAGTATTTGAGCACAAACATTAACTTAAACTTACTCTGGTATGAAACCCAATTGAATATCATGGTTTATGGGATTGGGCCTGAAGGATTGATGAGTCTGAAATTTCAATTTATTGAGTCATGCGTCATTATTTGATTATCACTAAGTTGGCTCAATGAATGTTACAGATTTTGGATCAACAGCCTCATCAAGATTATGGATCATAAACCCAAGGCAAAAGGAAAGCAGGGAGAGGCCTCAAAGCCCAAGAAACACAACAGAAGCTCAATATAGAAAGTGTATAAATAGGATAGAATTTAAGTTAGGGGGACTTTTACTTTTTCATTTGGCTAGTTTTCATATCTTTGTAATTGAATTCAGAGCTATGACTCACTAAACCCCTTTCATTGGGTTAGGGAGCTCTATTGTAATTCAATGAATCAATAATAAGTTTATCTTCTTCTTCAATCTTTTCTCTTGAATTTTGTTAGAAAGCTTCTCGATCTAATTCCATTGGGTAGTTGTCTTGGGAAAGAAACTACCCATAATTGGAATCCTTCGGAACCTTGGGAAAGGAATGGAGGATTCATGCTAGAGAAGCTTTCTCACAGTGAATTGGATTGGGGTTTGGATGGATATTGTGACATGTAATCCTACCAAATTGTGGTTCATGAAACTGTGTGGTATAATCAGTGATCGAGCATCATCTCTTCTTATGAACATTTAAACCAAGGGATTGGGAATTTGTTTGTTTTTAGAGAGAATTGGTGAGCCAAGGGATTGGGATCCAATCATATAAGATTGCCAAGCAAAATTCAATGAACGCATTGCTTGAGGAAGAGATAAACATGTTTTGATTCGGAGATCTCAATATCTCCTATAACCCAATGAATTCCCCATTTCTGATTTCCACTTTCTCTTTACATTCTGCAATTACATTCATGCAATCACCCCCATTCCCTTTTAATTTCAGCAATTTAGCTTCTGCTCTTTACTTCATGCAATTTAAGATTCCGCCATTTAAATTTCTTGTCATTTACGTTTCCCGCCAATTTTACATTCCGCAATTCTCATCTAAATCTTGATTCCGCTCAACTAGAACAAACTTCTAATCCGAATTGCTCACTCAACCAATCCTTGTGGGATTCGACCTCACTCTATTGTGAGTTTTTACTTGACGATAACCGGTGCACTTGCCGGAAGGAATTTTGCCGATCGTGCAATTTCCTAAATCGTAGCATAACAAGTTTATGCGCATCAAGATTATGGCGCCGTTGCCGGGGATTGGTTTTCGATTGACAATTCTCAAATTGGAAGTTAACTAGATTGAGCATTTTTTTTGTTTTGATTAATTCAGTACAAGTTACTTGTTGAATTTTAAGTTCTGCACTCTGTTACATGCTTTCTTTCTTTATGCCTTTAAATTCAAGCAACTAACTCACTGACTCACTAACTGTTTGAATTAATTCCTCAACTGCTCTAACCATACTCTTCCATTAACCAAGAGTATTTCACTTGTTTGTTGCCTGTGCTGTGTTCTTGTATGACAGGTAGGAGAGGAGAGACATCAACTCCTCCATATACCGAACCAGAGAGGACCCTTCATAGACTGAGAAGGGAAGCAAGAGGGAAGAGAGTACTGGGAGAAGAGGAATCTGAAGGAGAATCTGAGGACAATTTTGAGGAAGCTTTAGATCTCAACATGGATAGAGAAGTTCACAACCATGAGAGAGCTGATGGACACAATACCATTCCTGAGAGGAGGGTTCTTAGTTCATACATAAACCCAACCTCTGGGAATTGGGGTAGCAGCATCCAGAAACCACCCATTCAGGCCAACAATTTTGAGCTCAAACCACAGCTAATATCACTTGTGGAGAATCATTGTTCATTTGGTGGAAGTGCTAATGAAGACCCAAACCAACATCTCACAAAATTCCTGAGAATTTGTGACACTGTGAAGTCCAATGGAGTCCAGGAAGATGCATATAAACTGCTTTTGTTCCCATTTTCACTTAGGGACAAGGCAGCTAAGTGGCTGGAATCATTCCCAAGGGGGAGCCTAACAACCTGGGATGAGGTGGAAAGCAAGTTTCTGGCACGTTTCTACCCCCCACAAAAGGTCAATAGGCTTCGATCTGAGGTTCAGACGTTTAGACAACAAGATGGTGAAACTCTCTACGAGGCATGGGAGAGATTCAAGGATTTGACAAGGAAATGCCCACCAGACATGTTCCATGACTGGGTGCAATTGCATATTTTCTATGATGGACTGTCTTATGAATCAAGAAAGGCTGTAGACCATTCATCAGGAGGTTCATTGAACAGGAAAAAGACTGTGGAAGAAGCCATTGAAGTGATTGAGACAGTGGCTGAGAACGAGTACTACTATGCATTAGAGAGACACAACACTAAGGGAGTCATGGAGCTGAACCATGTTGATACAATTCTAGCCCAAAACAAGGTGTTTGCCAAGCAACTAGCAGAGCTCACCAGGAAATTAGAAACAAAACAAGTGGCTGCAATACACACACAAGAGCAAGAGGAAGAAAGCACTGAATGAGGTGATTGGGAAGAGGCCAATTATGTAGGAAATCAACAAAGGCAACCATATGATCCACATTCCAACACTTACAACCCAGGCTGGAAAAACCACCCAAACTTTGGGTGGGGAAACCAGCAAAACCAACATAACAAGTCCACATACCAAAAATCCAACCAAAGATCATACCAAGCCACACAAAACACTTACTCTCAACCACCATATCATGGCCAAAATAATCAACCTACCCAACCTAACCCGAACCAACAATTTCAAGATCAATTAAACAGGATAGAAGGAGTGCTGGCACACATGGGTCAGGACATAATTGAATTGAAAAGCTTCAGGGATGATGTGAGAACTACCTTAAGAAACCATGGTGAAAAACTCAAGAGGATGGAGTCTCAAGTAGGAGAGCTATCTCAACAAGCCCCCAAATCAACTGCAGTGTTCCCTAGTGACACAGAAAAAAATCCTAAAGGGGAACAAAAGGGAGTGAGATGGGAAGAATGTAAAGCCATCACCATATTGAAAGAAGTCTCAGAAGAAGAAGGAATCAGATCCTCAGAACAGGAGCCAGAAATCTTGAAGGAAGGTGTGGAGGAAGCTAAGCAGGAAAGTGAAACTGAGCAAGCCAAGGAACTGCAAAAAGGCACGATGGAAACATACCAACCAAAAGCACCATTTCCTCAGAGGTTAGGAGAAGGTGAAAAAGGGAAAACCTATTCAAGGTTTTTAGAGACATTTAAGTCTCTCCATATCAATATTCCCTTTCTTGAGATTCTCCATCAAATGCCTACACACATCAAGTATTTAAAGGAATTGTTGAGCAAGAAAAGAGTTTTGAAGGGAGGACAAACGGTAACAATGAACAAAAAATGCAGTGCCCTCATCAAGAAGGACACAGTCTCTAAGAAAACAGACCCAGGAAGTTTTCATATTCCTTGCATCATAGGAGAAACAAAAATTGACAGAGGATTCTGTGATCTATGAGCTAGCATAAATGTGATGCCTCTAACTCTTATGAAGAGGCTACAACTGAATGAGGTGAGATCCACTGATGTAATCATACAACTGGCTGACAAAACTCAGAAGCAAGCTGAAGGGGTGGTTGAGAATGTGCTGGTGAAAGTGGGAGATTATTACTTCCCCACAGACTTTGTCATTTTGGACATGGAGGAAAGCTACCTACACCCTATCATTCTGGGAAGACCTTTTCTAGCCACTACTAGAGCGCTCATAGATGTAGAACAAGGAGAGCTAATTCTGAGAATACATGATGAACAACTCATTTTCAAAGTTTTCAAACCTGCATCTGAGCCTGAACCAGAACCTGAAAAGCCTAAGGATGATAGTAGTCATCTGTGTTTGGAGGAAAGTAATCCAGCAGCTGAAACTCTAAAACAGTCTTTGGAAGGCAAACAGGAGTTGCAAGAGTTAAAGCCACAAGAATCAATGGAAACAGATCAGAAGGATCCTCCTAGCATAAGGGTCAATGAAGAAATCCTCAAGAGAAAGGGAAGAATGATAGGGAAATTGCCAAGAGGGTGGAGAAACAAGAAAATTCCCACTGAAGGTTTTTCTCCGGGAGATAAAGTGATATCAAGTCATTATCTGCCAATCCCACCTGGCCTCAAAACCATTCCTTCCCAGCTCCCTCAAGTGTTCACAATTAGGAAAGTTCTTTCTATGGAACATTTAGAGGTCATGAAGGAATCAAGTGGAGACGTTTGCATAGTGAGAGGAGAAGACGTCAAGCACTACAATCCACCCTAACAAGGGACAACCGTCAAGCTAGTGACGTTAAAGAAGCGCTTCATGGGAGGCAACCCATGTTTTTAATATCCTTACTCTTTTTTGTGTTGTTTTGCATCTAATAAAGCAGGGTTTCTTATGCATGAACTTGAATCCTCAGGACAACTGCTGAAAGAGTGCACTAAACATTGCATATAAAATACAATTTGTCTCTAAGTTTGGTGTGCCTGAGGGCACCCCAAACTTTATTCAAAATGCATTCAATTTTTCATGCAAAAAGCACAACCAAACATTAAGTTTGGTGTTCCTCTTTGAACACGGTTCATGAAAAGCAAGAAGTTCCTCTGGATTTCGAAATTCATGACAAGTAGACCATTCGCATGTTTTAATACTTTGGTTTCAATTACTTAGGGTAGTAACTTTGTTTAGAATCAAAGAGCCAAAGTGACTATGATTTATTAGAATTATGCACATTCATTAAGGACAACCAATATGGATTTCATGTCATCAGGAGACTTTACCAAACACTAAGTTTGGTGTCCAATAATAAGTGTGCATACATACAAAAGTCACGGCTATAAGCTCATGGAGTCAATCATTGATTTACATGTGCAAGTACTATTCATCATTCACATGGACCGAAAAATAATAGCAAACTTGTTTGTTTGTGCAGGTACAAAAGAAAAGACAAAAATGGAGGAAAAAGACAAAGGGAGGTACGGTGCTTGGTCAAAAAGAAAGTTCACAAGTCTTTGAAGCTAACACATGGGAAAAGGAAGTTCTGCAAGAAAAGATTGCTACATGTACAACCTAATGCACCCAGAATACTTCCAAGAAAATGAAAAGCAATTCGTCCTTCTCCCTAATTCATATATTTACCATCAAGCCACCCTTCACAAACCACCCTAGCGGTCCATTTTTCACTTAAGGGCCCTATAAAGAACCACTTGGGGAACGAGTTCAACACCACCAAATCTCTTTCATGCACATTTTCTTCATCATAGCATAAACTATCTCTTGCCGAAAACAACCTCCCCACATTTCCAACAACACTTCTTGCTTCACCTTGTCAACTTTAGCTTGTCACTTACCCCAAAACTAAAGAACCAATGGCAGCTTCATCTAGCCACAAAAGAAGAAAAGACAAGCAACCAATGGAGGAGAACAGGGAATTCGATGCAAGGAGATACAAATCAGTTTTCCATGAGATTCAAGCCGAATGGATGAGACCTAAAAGGGTACTAGCTGAGGTTCCCTTTGACCTTGAAAAGGATGAGTTCCCAGGTGTTTGGGAGAAGATCAAAAAGAGGAAGTGGGAGCTCCTGACTAAGCCAATCACTAAAATCAACATCAACTTGGTGAAGGAGTTCTATGCAAATGCAGTGAGGGAAGACTCAACCAAGAAACCCACATACAAAAGCTATGTGAGAGGGGTGGAAGTTAACTTCAGCCCCAAGGCAATCATGAAAACTCTTGGCCTGAAAAACATACATTTCAGCCAAGCAAGTTATGAGGAAAGGATGATAGGAGAACCTGACTACACGACTATTGCTGAAGATCTTTGTGCCATCAGAGCTGAATGGGTGAGAAAAACAAGAGGGGCTCCAAGAGTCTTGAGAAGGGGAGACCTATCACCTGAAGCTAAAGGGTGGTATGCAATAGTTAGGAGATCCATCCTACCCACTGCAAACTCTTCAAAAATAGTCCCTAAAAGAGCCATCTTGCTTCATTGCATTATGGTGGGAGGAGAGATCAAAGTTCATAAACTCATTGCTGAACAGATACAAGAGTTTAGTGAGAAAAGTGACCCTGAATCCTGGCTTCACTTCCCTAGCACCATCATTAGACTATGCATCGATGCCCAAGTACCACTTGAAGATGAAAGACCTAATTGGCTATATCCTGGATTGGCCATAACTGCGTACAGAATGACCCTTGGCCCAACTGCTCCAAGACATACAAGAAGAAGAAATGAAGAAGGGCAACAAGCGGAAGCAGAGCAAGAAGCAGAACAAGAAGGACAGGAAGGAGAAGACAGAGAAGAAGAGCAAGAAGAGCAAGCAATCCCAGAAAGAAGACAACGAATTCCCAGAGACCCCATGGATATGAGTAGAATGCAAGAAATCATGGAAGGAATGTCTCAACAATACATGAGGTCTCAGGAGAGACAAGAGGACTTTCACCTAAAAATGATGGATATGCAAAGGAACTTTGAATCAAGATTCTTAGATCTGCAAAGGGAACAGAATTTACACTTACAGGAATCCTTCAACCACATATGCCAACACCAAGATGCCAATGTCTTGGCAATCAAGGAAGCCACCACTTTACAGAATGCAAGATACTCAGTCCAAGCTGATTACAACATCAGTTCGCAAATCAAGCTTAACTACATAGGGGAACATCTACACAAGATGGACCCAGCATTCCCAGCTTTTGATGAGTATTTCAAAGGGAGGAAAGAAGGAGAAATAAACAAGGCAATGATCCTTGAAAAAGGAGTGGAAGAAACAATGAAAAAGGCTGGATTCTGGAAAAAGCTCATAAGAAAAGACAAAGGAAGCACAAGTGGTCAAAAAGAGGCAGGAAGCAAGAAGAAGCAGGATCCCAAGAATTAAGAAGAACCAAGCAATAAATAAGAGGTGGTCTCGTTCCTTAATAATCAAATGATAATTGGTGAATTGTCTTTATGAGCTTTCTTTCATCATAAGTCATTTAAGTTTTATGTGGAGTTTTTAGTATGAGTGTCTGTTATTGCTTTGAATAAAGTGAATGCCTAGATGTTTGGATATAACTTCACCTTCTTAAACAAGTGCTTGCCATGCTTGTTCTGTTTCCAAAAATAAAAGAAAAGTTTGAACAAAAGTAACTTGGCTAAATTAGTGACAAATCAAGTAGAATTAAGTGGTGGTATGCATGCTTGATTGTTCAGTCAGATCACTGGAAATAGAGTGTAGAATTATCATTTTTTATGTAGAAATTGAAAACTGTCTATGGATCTTGATGAATAAATGTCTTTGGCCATGAAAAAGAAAGAAAAAGAAGAAGAAAAAGCCACTGAAAAAGGGCAACCAAAAAGAAAAAATTTGAGAAAATAAGCTAGGCACCAATGGTTTGAACTTCTGAGACAAATGCCTGTGGTGTTCATGTATTAAGGATATGCTTGGATGAATAGGTTTTGAGGAGTGTTTCAACACTTGGTAACTTGGGTTAACTAACCCGGGATTATCAACCAAAAGTCCATTATCAAGAGCAACCTAAATACAAAACATTTAGTCACACAAAGAGGTGCTGGGCACCAATGTCTCAAGAAGAAATGTGAACTAAAATGCCTGAAGTGGATATGTGTAGTGCACTGATAAGAAAAAGAAAATGCCAAAGGCTTGTGCAACACATGACACCAAGCAAACAAGAAGCAAAGGAGCTCTAAGAAAAAGAAAAGAAAAACAAAGAAGAGAAAAGTGCCAAGAACATAAGAATAACAAGAGGCCATAGCAGTGTTTGATGGATGCAATGAAAAAGTGATGATCTTACTTGATAAGTATGGAAAAGTGATGCTGCAACTTTCTGCATAAAACCCTTCTGATGAACTTCAAATGCTTGCTAATATAGCCAATGTAATTGCTTTCTGTTTCATACTTTCTTCTCAAATAACTCAGGACTTGCTTAGGGACAAGCAAGTATTAAGTTTGGTGTTGTGATGCCAAGGCATCTTAGGCTAGTTTCACTAGCATTTTTTTTAATAGTTTTAGATGTTTTATGCATTTTCTTGAGCTTAAAGTAACCAAGAATGGTTAAAAGAAGAACAAAGCAATGAACCATCCAAACAGTATGATTTTGATGCAAATTCCATGAGTTTTTAGTTATATTACTTGAATGCTATGAATGGAAGATTTCTCATGAAATTTTGCAAGACTTTGATGCAATTGTTTGGATGATTTCAGGGAAGAAGAGGCTAGGCAAAGAAGCAACAAAGTCAATAAAGGAAGCTTGAATATCACATGTGGAGTTTAAGTTCCAGTTTAAGCCTAAACTGGAGCTTAAACGCCAGAATCATGAAGGCTAAGAAATGCTGAAACTGAAGTTTAACCTCCAGTTTAACCTTAAACTGGAGGTTAAACGCCAGAATGAGAATGCCAATCAGGAAGCATTTCCACGTTTAACCTCCAGTTTAACCTTAAACTGGAGGTTAAACGCCAGAAATGGGAAGTGCACCAGGGAGCCATTTCCACGTTTAAGCTCCAGTTTGACCTTAAACTGGAGCTTAAACGTGTTCGACCAAGTTTTCTCCTCCAGGGTTGCTTTCTCCATTTCCACGTTTAAGCTCCAGTTTAACCTTAAACTGGAGCTTAAACGTGTTCGACACCTCCAGGGCTACCTTTCTCAGCTTCCACGTTTAAGCTCCAGTTTAACCTTAAACTGGAGCTTAAACGTGTTCGACCTCCAGGATGCCTTCTTCCATTTCCACGTTTAAGCTCCAGTTTAACCTTAAACTGGAGCTTAAACGTGTTCGACCTCCAGGGCTGCCTTTCCTATCTCCACGTTTAAGCTTCAGTTTAACCTTAAACTGAAGCTTAAACGTGTTCGACTAAGTTACCCTCCAGGGCTGCCTTCTTCCATTTCCACGTTTAAGCTTCAGTTTAACCTTAAACTGAAGCTTAAACGTGCTTCCACAAAAGGCATCACTGGAAGTGTCTGGCGTTTAAGCTACAGTTTAAGCTTAAACTGCAACTTAAACGCCACTCTTGGAAAAGGTTTCTGGGCCAACAATATTGCGGTTTAAGTTAGTATTTGAGCACAAACATTAACTTAAACTTACTCTGGTATGAAACCCAATTGAATATCATGGTTTATGGGATTGGGCCTGAAGGATTGATGAGTCTGAAATTTCAATTTATTGAGTCATGCGTCATTATTTGATTATCACTAAGTTGGCTCAATGAATGTTACAGATTTTGGATCAACAGCCTCATCAAGATTATGGATCATAAACCCAAGGCAAAAGGAAAGCAGGGAGAGGCCTCAAAGCCCAAGAAACACAACAGAAGCTCAATATAGAAAGTGTATAAATAGGATAGAATTTAAGTTAGGGGGACTTTTACTTTTTCATTTGGCTAGTTTTCATATCTTTGTAATTGAATTCAGAGCTATGACTCACTAAACCCCTTTCATTGGGTTAGGGAGCTCTATTGTAATTCAATGAATCAATAATAAGTTTATCTTCTTCTTCAATCTTTTCTCTTGAATTTTGTTAGAAAGCTTCTCGATCTAATTCCATTGGGTAGTTGTCTTGGGAAAGAAACTACCCATAATTGGAATCCTTCGGAACCTTGGGAAAGGAATGGAGGATTCATGCTAGAGAAGCTTTCTCACAGTGAATTGGATTGGGGTTTGGATGGATATTGTGACATGTAATCCTACCAAATTGTGGTTCATGAAACTGTGTGGTATAATCAGTGATCGAGCATCATCTCTTCTTATGAACATTTAAACCAAGGGATTGGGAATTTGTTTGTTTTTAGAGAGAATTGGTGAGCCAAGGGATTGGGATCCAATCATATAAGATTGCCAAGCAAAATTCAATGAACGCATTGCTTGAGGAAGAGATAAACATGTTTTGATTCGGAGATCTCAATATCTCCTATAACCCAATGAATTCCCCATTTCTGATTTCCACTTTCTCTTTACATTCTGCAATTACATTCATGCAATCACCCCCATTCCCTTTTAATTTCAGCAATTTAGCTTCTGCTCTTTACTTCATGCAATTTAAGATTCCGCCATTTAAATTTCTTGTCATTTACGTTTCCCGCCAATTTTACATTCCGCAATTCTCATCTAAATCTTGATTCCGCTCAACTAGAACAAACTTCTAATCCGAATTGCTCACTCAACCAATCCTTGTGGGATTCGACCTCACTCTATTGTGAGTTTTTACTTGACGATAACCGGTGCACTTGCCGGAAGGAATTTTGCCGATCGTGCAATTTCCTAAATCGTAGCATAACAAGTTTATGCGCATCAATTAAACATTATGTTTAAGCCTCCGAAGTATGAATGGTCTCAAAACATGGTGATGATAAAGAGGTTCTCCTATTTGAATAGCACGGCCTTGTTATAAGTTTGAAATCATATATACAGAATAATGAGATTGGCAATAAACATGAGGACTTCAAATATCAATAGATCAAAACATTATCCAAGGCTTACTTCACAACAAAGATAGAATCATAATTTTCAAGAATAATTGTATACCTAAAACTTCATTAGTAATAACAGAACACAAAATCCTTAAAAATCAACAAACAGTGCAAATTTCAAAAGGAACTAACAACTAGAAAAAAAATAATATCATAAATTTTGATCCAGATCTGGCATCTGCCACACTCATCGCTATAGTTTATAACAGAAACAACACCCAAATTGGAACAACTAGAACTATAAAAGAAGAAATTGAATTTTAAATTAAATTGGAGGGAAAAAAGAAATAAAAGAAGATGAATTGGATCACTAAAAAGGGAAGTAGAAAGGATTGAGAAGGTGGAAAAAAGAGAGGGAGCATGTTGCAATGGCCGGCAATGTTACGAATCGCGAGGGGATAGCGCTGTCGTGGTTCTGCGGAGAAGGAAACAGTGCATGCAGAGCGCGTATTGCAGCGACGAAGATTGGTTGCGGAGGGAACTGGTGCTGTGCAAAGGATTGTCGGGGTGGAGATCACAGCGGCAAAAACGCGGGCTTGGCCTTGGATATGCGAGTAGCGCGATGGCTTCACGAGACGGGATGGGACGCGATGCCCGCTTGGATGTGGTCGGAGATGCGGATGGCAGTTCCCGCGGCAACGTGGCTGGTTTGTGCGAAGACACGCTGGCAGCGATATTAACCAGGACGACGACGACGGCGACCGCTGCTCGAGGGAGGAGGACGGAGACACTTTGTGTGAGTGTGAGTGGAGCGCGATCAAAGAAATGAATGACGATGGGGGGATTGATACGGAATTAGGAGTTTTTTAGTAATCCTTATAGTTCAAATTGTTAATTAATGCTAATTATTCAGATTTTATTTTTTTTAAATAAAAAAATAAATATTAATTATAGTTGTTAAAACTTAGCTGATTGAATGTTGTTCCTCAATACTTTTTTGTCATTGTTACAGATGCTTTCACTATCATAAATGAATGGCAATCTTTCCTAGATAAGATCACAAGAACATCCTTCTATACTTGGAGAGAAATAGTGTGTTCGAAGAATGATGTTGCACATGTTATGAGACTAAACCGCAACTTGAAAGGATTTTACAGGACTACTACAAGTGTTAGGCCGAATTAACTTTAGGAATTAGGATTAGGAAAGACATAGTGTTATATTTGACGCAATGAAGTATAAAAGAGTAGGCTTCATAATTATAGAACTTTATCACACAGTAAAAGAATAAAAAGAAATCCTTAAGACAAATGTAATTGTCCAAATTCTATGCTCATTATCAAGTCTAATAAAAGAATTTAAAAACAATCTAGTATATTATTTTTTGGACAATCTACGCAAATAAAACAATTGGAATGAAAGTTTACGCAAATACAACTTTACAAATTATCAGATGTAATTGCAACATTTCAATTTGTATGTAATCCACTGTACCATGTCGCGAATTTCATTAACACGTAAACCGCTATACCCTACCACTATATCCTGTAGCGGAAAGATAAATGTATAGGATATGGAATGGCTCATTATATAAACCGCTATACTGTATAGCGGTTTCTTCACAATGTGGCTGCTTGAAAAATGCATATGTGTGTGTGTTTGGCAAATGCGTGGGAGGTGATTCCACCTCTGAACGTATGTTCACATGAAGCTAAAATTTGTTACTTCTGTGTTTATGTTCATGGTGGCTGGTTACAGTTGGGAAATTCGATGAGAAATTTAGTTCATATAATATATGTTGTTAGTTTTTTGAAATTTTTATTCTTTCTTATCTGAATGGTTTTTTTTTTTCTATTCTTTGATGTACTCTATTTTTATTTTATATAGAAAAATTTATTTTTTATTCGACTTTTTAGAATTTGTAATTATAATTATTATATAATAAAAAAATAGTATTATACAAAAATGATAAAAAAAAATACAAAAAATACTAGACATAAAGAACCATAAATGATAAAAAAAAGTTAATATGAACAACGAAATAATAAAAATTGCAAAAAATAATAATATACATAAAAAATCAGAAATGAAATAATATAAAAATTATTTATCATATAAATAAAATAAATACAATAAAAGATAAAAATATGAAAGAGAGTACTATAAATTTTATAATGTCAAACAAAAAGAAAATATTCTATAATTTTTTTAGTACTATTAGTACTCTATAATTTAATATTATTTTAAACTATAAATTTTTATTATTTATGATTCTATTATTACTCATAATTAGTTTTTTATTTATTTTATACTTTTTGATAGGATGATAATTCATATTATGCAAAATTTTGATAATAAACATATTATATAATAATTACAATAACAAATTTTACAAACCTGAATAAAAAATAATTTTTTTATACAAAACGAAATAGAGTACATCAAAGAATAGAAAAAAAATTCATATAGATAAGAAAGAATAAAAATTCCATAAAACCAACCACATATATTATATGAACTAAAAGAATATAAAAATTAAAATATGAAAGAGAGTACTAAAAATAATAAAAAAAATCAAAATATTCATCTTGTTAGTGATTGAAACAAATTTAAAAGATTTTAATGAAAAAAAAATTAGAACGAGAAAAATTTTTTCATCTAATTTCCTAACAGTAATCAACCACCATAAACATGAATCTACTATTTTAGTTTCACGTAAACATGCGTTCAGAAGTGGAATCACTTCTCTTTTCTCCAACGCGTATTACATATAAATTGAAATATTACAATTGCGTTTGGTAATTTGTAAAGTTGTATTTGAATAAGTTTTTTTTTTAATTATTTTATTTGTGTAAATTGCCCTCATTTTTTGGCAAGTTACTAATTATCCACATCTCACTGCTTATATAAAAAAGAGTGAATATTTAACATTTAACAATCAATATCCCTAGTATATGACAATGCTACCCTTTTTACTTTGATAGGCTGAAGGGTAACAACTAACAATTACATGAGGACATTGATATTGGGTAACTTGATTTGATAAAATAATTTACAAGCTCTAATCACTTAATAAAATATGCAGCAAGTACAAATCATAAATGAAAGTTGCCAATTGTTAGATTGTCCATCACATATTTAAAAATACTACTTAATAATAACGGTAGAAGAAGTCATTGGAGATTTGGAAGACTTATGATCAAGACAAATGACAATAAAATTGTTAGCTGGGTAACCGATAAGGAAAATACATCTTGAAAATAGAATATTGAAAGAAATATGGTGAAGAATCTACTATTAGGAACCGATCCTCTGAAAGGGCAGATAACATCAACGGAAGAGTTTTGTTATGGTAGAGGTGGAGAGAAATTGCAAAGGAAAAGAAATTCCAAAAATATAATGTAATGCTAGCAATAGGTGATATTTTACTGTTATCGGCTGAGCTTTTAATTTTCATTTATGTCCATGGCAATGCCAAAGGTAGAAATGGTGTTAATTACCTCTACTTCTCTTTTCTGTGATGTTAGGCGGCTTACTTTGTGCATCGGTGAGGAGTGCTTTCATTGTAGCTTATGTTACGCTTTTTAATTTTCTCCTGCTTGTAGGTTTCATAAGCCAAACATTTTCCCTTTTCTTTTTGGGTAGTTGAGTACTGCTTCTTAGGGGTGACAATGAGTAATAAAGAATAAGATTTAGATTTAACTCTAATCCTATTCGCAGATTGATATTTTATCAAGGAAAAACTACCAAAAGTACCCATGAAGTTTACGAACGCTGACAAAAGTACCCATACACTAAGGAAATTAACGCTGTACCCATGAAAGATGAGTTCCGTATGACAAAAGTATCCAAATCTTAATTTTTTGTTGATTTTTTAATAAAATTCCTAAACTACCCTACGCTCAACCTCCACTCACTTTTTCAACCTTTCATAACTCAATTCGCACCAACTGTTGCCATGGAGTCCAAAACTACTCCTACAACAAACCAGACCGAAATCAATGGTAGTGGTGGTGGTAGAGGATCGGACCTCAATCGATTCACTCATAAGTTTATAATCCATACCCAAACCAAATTAATCAAACACCAAAAAATACTCAAAACATAAAAATTTTCAAATCTATTCATCCAATTTCAATTCACTTTAGCAAAACTAGAAATAGAAAAAGTCATCAACCATAAAAAATCAACAAATCCATTCATCCAATTTGAAATTTATTTCAGCAAAAATCAAAAGTAGAAGTAGCCATCAACTGGATCTTCTGTAAATCAATCTCAGCCTTCATAAAAAATAGAAGCAGATTTAAAAAAAATAGAACAGTATCATTTTAGTAGTAACTAAATTAATTTCTGAAAAGAAGAAAAATAAAATAAAATGTTTTAAAAAAAAGAAATACATTTTTCTTCGCCGGCCGACTGTAATATCGTCAATGGCAGAACCTCCATCCACAGTGCCACCTCCCTTTCTTCTCTGATTTCTCTTTACCGAACCCGCTTTCTGCATGCAAAAGTACCACGACTCCTCTCTCTTCTCAGGTGTGCAACGACAGTGTTCTCCTCGGCTGCAACAGACGCGCCACGACAGCATTCTTCTCAGGTTGGGTCACAGGTGTGCGATGAAGGTGTTGTAGTCACCTTAATAGTGAGAGTGAGAAGCAGTGAGAGGGGAAGAGATTGGCGGTAATGGAGTAGGTGGGTGGTGGCCGACAATGAGGAGGTAGGAGGAGAGTTTTTGTGACTCTGTGAGGGTTTTTGAGGGATAAGTGAGGAGAGAGGAAGAAGAGAAAAGAGGGAGTCACGGTTAGAATGGGGTTAAGGTGGGGTAGTTTAGGAATTTTATTAAAAAATCAACAAAAAATTAAGATTTGGATACTTTTGTCATACAGAACCCATCTTTCATGGGTACATCGTTAATTTCCTTAGTTTATGGGTACTTTTGTCAGCATTCGTAAACTTCATGGATACTTTTGGTAGTTTTTCCTTTTATTAAACTTCAATCTTATTTTATCGGTATGTTTATAACATACCAATCATAATCCCATTCACTTTCAATCTACAAATATTCAACCCTATCCGTAAGTCATTAAAAAAATATAATATTTAATTATCTGATAAAATTTTGAATTGTAATTTAATATTTATATATTATTATATATATTTGATTTTTATATAAATAAAAATATTAAATTTTTAATTAAAAATTTTAATTTAATAATTAAAAAATTTTTGTATAAATAAAAGGTTCTTATAGAATTGCTTCTGTCACCTTGTAATTATCGAACAAAAAAAAGTTACTATTTACTTAGCCACGAATGAATTATACTACGATGGACTTGTGTTATTCACTCATGGAGCTTAATTTACAAAAAAAAAAAAAAAAAAAAAAAAAAAAAAACATCATCCTCAAAACACATAACCGAACCAAAATATTGATTATTTTAGAATAACATAATCATGCATGCTTCTACTAAGAGCAATAATTAAAATTTTAGAGAAACCAAAAGAGTAGATGGATTAAAAGAACATAAAACAAAGACCCAATGAAACCTTCAATAATTCATAATAAGATGGTATATGATAATCACAAGATCAAACATATCAAGAAATAAAACTTCAATAAAACTGAAACACTAAAGCAAAATAAAGAAGAAGGGATGGATCACGTTTCGGACGGCGTTGGGATCGACTTTTCGGGTTTTTATACTGGCAAAGATGTTGGTAGTGATTATTCAAATTTTATTTTAAAAAATACAAAATCAATCATTATTAACTGTAATTGTTTTGACTGATTAGGAATTGTTTATTTATACTTTTCCAAAAGAAAAATAAATAAAACTCTCAAGCAAACATGATGATATGATAAGAGTTGGAATTTTTTCTCGAATAAAATGAAAAAAAAAAAACTTTATTTTTATGAAAAATATTATTCTAGAATTAAATCTCGGAATCCAACTTTTTATTGAGTGAGGACAAGTTTGCCGTATCCCCGTAAATTTTATAAAATTCATAAAATTCGTCGTAGCTCCAATGATCTTCAAATTCTTAAATTTTGCAACCGCTTCTGTACTTCTAATTTAGAACAAATATATACTATGATAAAAATTTTTAATTTTGAAAATTTTTAGTTTAATTTGAGTGAGAAGGAAAGTTGAGAAGTTGGATATTAGACAACAAGTATGATTTTTTTAACATCGTCTGTGGCAATCACAATCATTATCATTATTTACAGGGATATATAGGAGTATAGAAGAATACATAGAAAAAAGTTGTATTTAAAAATGACATTTTTTAAAATCTCATGAGAATGACTAACTTTATGAATTTTATAAAGTTCGTCGGACTACGACGAACTTGTCCCCATAAAAAAAAGTTGGATTTCAAAAATTGAAGTTTTAATAATTTTTATTGAAATTTTTTTTTATTTTATAAAACTGAAACACTAAAGGAAAACAAAAAATTGGAGATAATACTTAATTTAGTCCTTAAACTTATATGTGAGTTTAATTTAGTTTTTGAAATTTTAATTACCTCTATTTAGTCCTCAAACTTTGTGAATATGACTCATATTAGTTCCTAAACTAATTTTCGACTCATAAATTTTAACGGAACGCTGACGTGAATAGCCGAATGCTATATTGGCCTCTATAAAACGATGTCGTTTTTATTTTGGCATTCAAATAGCTGAAAAACAACATCATAAGTTGTGTTTATTGAAACTTTTTCTCCCAAAACAAGTGATTTGACATTTTTTTTAGACTATTTAAGCGCCAAAATCCAAAACAGCATCATTTTACAAGTTCCAATGTAACATCTAACTATCCATGTCTGGACTCCATTGATATTTGTATGCCAGAAATTGTCCAAAGACTGATGTGAGTCACAATTGCTAAGTTTAGAGACTAAATACAAACAATTAAAATTCAAAGACTAAATTAAAACTTACGTGCAAGTTTAGGATCCAAATTGAGTATTAACCTCAAAGGAATACCTTACATTAACACTAACCATTAATAAAGTGTAATCAAAAGAAAAGAACTCCGCTAGGTAACCAACACCCATCCAGCCAACAATAATGAACTATTCGAAAAAAAAGTCCACGATACATCCCAAAACCTATCTCATTATAATAATAATTTCACCTTTTATATTCACACAACATTCAAAAATCAACTGCACGCCTATTCACCTTCCTCTCCCAATCACTGTCAAGCTGCCGCCGACTTTCATCGCCGTTGCGCCACCGTTGCCATCTGAGCCAGCGACGTCCCACGGCAAACAGGACGTGAGTCCCTGCCCCCTCGCATGCTCCGTTCCACGCGTCTTCCCAACGTCGTGTCGACTAGCTGCATGCGTACTCGCCAATGTCGCACTGACCAACCCATTGTCGCCTCGACCCAGTTCCACGCATCGCCGCTGCCGGTGCCTCGATGCGAGTTCAGCGTTGATCGTCCTCCCTGCCATGCGTCTTCAATGGCCAAGCCCGATCCAGTCCGTAACTGCGCCGCCACCTTCCCCACCATGAGTCCCTCCTGAACTGTCACTTTATGAGCACCGTCTTTGTTTTGGTTGGATATTTATGGAAGTATCTTTATTTTAGGTGGATGTGTCTTTGAGTTATATGGATGTGTCTTTATTTTAGATGGTGCTTAGGGTCGGGATATGGGTGGAGGTGTGTGTAGTTTTGATGGAAGTGTTGTTCGCAGCTATTCAACAGTCCAAGAAGGGAGTGGGTTGCATTTTCGTACAGATGTGTCTTTATTTTGGTAGATGTGTCTTTGTGTTATATGGATGCATCTTTATTTTGAGTGGTGCTTAGAGCGGAGATACGAGTGGAAGTGTGTGTGATCTTGACGGAAGCATTGTTCGCAACTATCCAGCAGTCCAAAGAAGGGATGGATCGCGTTTCAGACGGGGCAAAGATACCGGTGGTGATTATTCAAATTTTATTTTTAAAAGATACAAAATCAATAATTATTAACTATTGTTGTTTAAAGTTGACTAGTTAGAAGTTATTTATCTATATTTTTCTAAAAAATAAATAAATAAAACTCTCAAGCAAAACATGATATGACAAAAGTCTATAATTTTTTTCGGAATAAAATGAAAAATAACCCTTTATTTTCACGAAACAAATTATTCTAAGATTATATCCCGAAATCTAACTTTTTTTTGTAAAAGCAAGTTTACCGTACGAGACAAACTTTACAAAATTCACAAAATTCATCGTAGCTCCGGCGAACTTTAAATTTCTAAATTTTGCAACCGCTTCTGTGTTTTTAATTTGGAAAAAAAAATATACTATGATCAAAATTTTTAGAGTAAAGTATCGTTTTTATCCTCAACGTTTGGGGTAAGTCCTAAAGTTGTCCCTAATATTTCAATCGTCCTATTTAAGTCTCTAACGTTTCAAAATTGACTCAATGTTGTCCTGCCGTTAGGGATTCGTTAACAGAATTAGTGGCGGGACAAAATTAGGACGATTTTGAAAAGTTAGGGACTTAAATAGGACAAAAAGGTTGGGGACAAAAACAATACATATAAATAAATTTTTAATTTTATCTTTTAATAATATCAATTTTTTACTGTACATAGTATTCAATTATTTTTTAATATCATCTAAATAAATTACAGTTAATCACATTAGTTTTATTCTAAATAAATTATTTTTTTATAAGTTTACTCTTAAAGTAATGTAATTTTTTTATAAATAAATAATTTTTACACTTTCAAATAATATAATTTTATTTTTATTACTTAATCGCATTACTTATAATTTTTTTTATAATTTTACTCTTTCACTTTAAATAAATTAATTTTTTTTATACTTTTACACTTTCATTCTAAATAATATAATTTTACTTTTATTACTTAATCACATTATTTATATATTTTTTTTAATTTTACACTTTCATTCTAATCACATTATTTATTTAGAATGAAAGTAATATGATTAGGTATAATTTATTTAGATGTTATTAAAAAATAATTGAATATTATGTATAGTAAAAAATTAATATTATTAAAAAATAAAATTAAAATTTATTTCTATATATCGTTTTTGTCCCCAATGTTTTTGTCCTATTTAAGTCTTTAACGTTTTAAAATCGTCTCAATTTTGACCCACCGTCAATTCTATTAACGGATCCCTAACGACAGGATAACATTAAGTCAATTTTAAAACGTTAAAGACTTATATAGAATGATTGAAATGTTAAGAACAATTTTTAGACTTAGCCCAAATATTGGGAAAAATGATACTTTATTCAAATTTTTTATTTTAAAAAATTTTAATTTTATTTAATTTAAATTAAAAAAAGTTAAAAAATTAGATATTAAACAGACAACAAACACCACTTTTTCAACATGGCGCACGATAATTACATTCATTATCATCGTTTAAAGGAGTATACAGCCATATATAAGAATACGTAAAAGTAAACTGTATTTAAAAATGACTTTTTAAGAATAACAGGAAGAACGACAACTTTATGAATTTAAAAAGTTCGGTGAAATCCGACGAACTTGTTCCCATGAAAATTTTAAGGAAAAGTCGGGCCAATAATTTTATTAAATTCTGGTCAGTATGTAAATAATTTTATTAAATTCTGGTCAGTATGTTAGAGAAGAGTGAGTCATTGAATGAAATCTCACATTAATCTTATACTATTAAAAATCTCATTAATGACTATTTGATGGCTATAAATCCAAAAAATTGCTGCTCCATAACATTCCTCAAAATTTAATATTTTTTTGTAAACTAATATTTTTTTTATTTTATAATTAAAAAAATCCACAAGAGTAGAGAGGATAACCACCTTGAAAACCAAACGACGATGACTTTTGAAATTGAACAGATGCATCAAATTCAACAATTCACGTCAAATTCATCAATTCATTCATACGTTCTTAAATCAATTCATCCTACCTAAAGTAAAAAAAAAAAAATCAATTCACCCTAAACCCTAACCCAGCCCAACCGAAACTGCCTAAATCTAATTCCTAAATAGAGCTATCAATCTAACACCCTAAAATTCTCAACTGGTCTAAAACAAAGAGAATTGATCAACCCATCATAATACAAATCCAATTAAGAAACCTAAAACTTATCGAGCTTATCTGCTTTCACAACAGGATTAGCCTTGGAAATCGCGTCACGTCCAACGCCCTTGAAATCAAACGGACAATCGTGCCTCTCTGGATAACGGTGAACGCCGCAGAACGTCGCTCCACACTTGCAAACGAAACCCGTCAGCCCAACCTTCTTGTTGCAACCACGGCACCGGTTCGAGGCCTTCACGGGACCGGAAGGCGCTGCTGCGGCAGCGGAGGAAGAAGGAGGCTCCGCCGTAACAACGACAGAGGCGTCGGTGGTGTCCGAAGAAGGAGAGGACCGGGAAGCAACGCCGCCATGGAGAAGGGTTTTCTCAACGACGACTTTGGCTGAAGCGGCACGCTGTTCTTCAAGAAAAAGATCTCTGAAGCACTTGGAGCAGAGGTCTCTGTTGCCGGCGGTGCCGAAGAAGCCGCAACCGTTGGTGCATGGTCTTGGCTCCGAAGGTTGGTAGCTTGTGCTGTTGTCGTTGTTATGCTCAGAAGCCATTCGATGAAATGCTTCAGTGACCCAAAAAGCGAAAACGGTGGTTGTTTATGTTTCACTTGTTTGTGTTTTGTGTTAGGGTTTCAGAGAAAAAGAGAGAGATATTTGAAGAGTGGGAATTACGTGACGGTGGTGCTAAGTTTGCTAGCTTTATAATGGCGTATCGGAAGAATCTACCCCAGATTTTCGTGTGGAATTGAGATAAAAATGTTGCTGATTTGCTCCCTACTCTGCTTTCCTTTTTTATCTTTTAAATGTTTTAATTTATATTTTAATTTTTTGTTAATAGGGAAAGATTTTAATGCCGGGTTCGGTATTCTACAAAGAGATTACTATTGTGTCGTCCATTAAGTCGGTTGTGCTAGGAACATTTTATTCGTTAAATTTTGAAATCTTTAATGTGCACGAATAATTATCTTACAGATGCATTAGGATCACTTCCGTGAACTTTTAGTGGTAAGACTTTATTGAAGATTTTATTTTAATTTATTGTACTATGAATAATACTTTCATTTATAATATCTAATCCAATAAACAATTACGGATTTTCTTTGTAACCAATCACAATTATATATTAAAGAATAAATTTAACTACATAATCATTCATAATTTTCGTAAGTGCATCAAAATAAAATCGTATACTATTATAATTATGAATGTATCTTTACTCAACTACTTGTTAATCATGTGTTGATATATAGATAAAAATATTTTTTAAAGATATTAATTTCATACAAAAATATTTTGGAATCAAACTATATTTATATATACAACTTTAACAATGAGTTTTGTTAACCCAATGTTAATTTGTGGGGTTTTAAAATCGTCACTGAATATTAAATAAATTAATTTCTACTAATATTTAACAAACTACTTAATGCTAATAAAAACAATATCAAAGATTGTGTTGTTTCTTCTTTTAATTAAGATTCACGTTATTTTTTATGACTAAGAATAAAATTAGATATTTACTCTTTTAATTTACTGTACTAGGAATAATACTTCCAATTATAAATTTAAATATCTAATCTAGTTAACAATCATGGATTTATTTTTATTCAATCATAATTGTAATTATCTTTTATCTATCAAGTACTTAAATTATGTATCTTAGCTTAAAGAATTAATTTAATTAAATAAAAATTCATATTTTTTATGAATGCATCAAACATAGATTATATATCATTATAGATAAGAATATATTTTACTCATGTAAATGTAAATATTAATAATGCGTTTATACTATTTTATTTAGATTTTGGTTGACTAAATTTGTATTGTTGATTATAATTTGAGAAGCAGATATAATTTTTTTCAAATAGTTACTAAAGGACTATTTTGTCAATTTTTAACAAATTAATGGTGGTTCAATTTTAATGGTCTGGAAGTAAAATCTACTTCTTTTTTTGTGAGTACCAATTTTCTAAAAATGCATCAAAGATTCTCAAATCAACAAGATTTAAAAGGAAAGACTGAAAAGGTGTTAAATAAAGATTTTTGAAAGTAAAATTGACTGAAATCGAAATGGTTTGCATTAAATTTAAACAAAGCGATAAAATGCCTTCGATTGAATCAAATGACTTTTGACATAAAAATTAAAAGTGTTGAAATGTAAATTTGACAAGAAAATTAAAGTTGCTTGAAAGATAAATTGAACACGAAAAGTAAAATTTTGTAGAAATTATAAATGAAAAGTAGAAACAAGTGGAAGAAACCCTACAGAAATTTGACTCGAGGCAGACTCAGAAAGTTGCTGGGATGTAAGTGTGCGTGAGTAATTTCTAAAGTAAAGTTCCAATCCTTATATCTTCGAGTCTTTCAATATTTATAGCCATGTCCTCAACTAATAAACTTTGAAATAACACCCCTACATGTGCGAAAATATAGGTAATTGTTCTCGCTCTTTTGCTTCGATTCTGCGACGATTATTGGATAATCTTTGACTTTGAAACTCTTTGATTTACTGTGCTAATCAAGTTCTTGCTTGACATCTCCAAATACGCTTCCTTCAATATCAACTTCTAATCCAAAAACTTACTTAATACTTCGATTCACCTCATTTTTTGAATTTAGTTATTTTTGACTAACAAAGACTTTTGTACATATATTTATAAAATAAGATAATAATAGGTTTTATTAATGTGAAAAAATTTACAATTGGTACTTGTAATAAAAACAATTTAAAAAAAAGTTGTAAAGAAAACTGAATCTAAAAGCAATTTAAAATAAAACAAATAAATAAAATTCTTGAAAATTTAAAATAAAATGAAGCAAAGTAAAAAATAAAAAGAATAAACTAAAAGAAGAAGAACAAAATAAAAAGTGATTTTCAAATACTCACAAGCACTTTCATTCTATTGTCTATTGTTTCAATCTTTAAATCCTTTATTTACAAAAGCTTCTTAGTTCAAAAATTCTTTTATTGGATGGACAAGTATTTTACTCTATTTTCTAGTTTTTTTTTTCCGTAAGTTCATATTGTTTTATGTTTAACATTTTAAATTTTAGGCATGTTTTCTCTTTTATCGTTATTCTTTTCTTTCAATCGCTTGTAACATCTTAAATTTTAGCACCCCGTGATCATACCAAAAACTCGGACGTTATTTATCTCTAAACCTTTTTATTTTATACTATCTTTATTTAATATTAAACATTCGTGAATAGGAACCGAAACTTTAACGATGAGGGAAAAATAAAATCTAATAATTCAACTCGTAAACATAATCTTCTATACTCCTGTAACTCCGCACTAAACGTTCGCACCCGTAGCTAAAAGAGGTAGAAATAGGAGAATAAGAACTGAGGAGTTCTTAGTAAGGTTGTGTAACACCCTACCACACTAAACTTTACGCTTAAGTCGTAAAACAGAGGTGGTGTGGTATTACGACCTCTAAAATAAAATAAGTACATATAATAGCAGAAAAATTATAATATGCTAGGAGCCTTGAAGAATGGAGGAAATAAAAATCGCGAAATGAAAGCCCAACGCTTAAGGAACGAGTTAACTTGCGTGCTAAGAAAACCATAACTATTGAACATAAGATAACAGAAGTAGGAATAGAGTGCCAAAGATACAAAATAACAAGCTCCTAACTCAGCCTACGAAGTCAAGACTGGCCGGAGAGTATTTACACATATATACATACATATCCGAAACCCAAAAGTACATATACACAATCCTGTCTCTCCATAAACCTCTAAGAGGATCAAAAAATAAGTTATGCGGAGAGAAAGCTAAGTACATATATATACATCACTGCACAACAAAATAACCCAGTAACCACTTCGCCTCAGAGGTCTAGACGCCTAACGAGATGTCTCTCGACCTGCATCTGAAAAACAACAACATACTATGGAATGAGAACCGGAACTTCTCAGTATGGTAAAGGTGCCACACACATAATATATAAGGTCCTGGGAATGCCAGAGGCAATCCTAGAACGCCGACACTCAGATTATATAGCTTAAAGTATTAAACAGGAGCCATAAAAGGTGGTTATCTAAGAATATTTAAACCTAACTTAACTTAACCTTAAATCTAAGTCCCATACTGCCATTCCTCTATACCTCCAACTCCATCATACATTTTCACAGATAAATAGACAGATAAAGGCAAGCACAAGAAGATTACAATTACTGCAAATAACAAATACACATTTAACATGGCAGGTATATATAGGCACACCCAATTAAAGCACAAGCAAGTAATTCAAGTATTATGCATATGATGCATGCCTGTCCTATGGCTGATGAGGCTCATCTGTCGGTTATCCAGCCAACCCGACAAGTCTGAATTGTACTTAGACTGTCTCCCGACGTGCATCTCCAAAAGTCTATGCATAGCTTTATCTCAAATAATCAATATTGCTCAATGGGGATAACATTCCCGAAAATTTATATAGTGCCCGGTCACACTTACATCGTAGGGTCAACAGAGTATCGAGTTTTCGACCTTGTACACGTGGTGGCAAGCCATGACACTTTATCCAAAAAATCTCGTATCTCGGATTATTCAAATTCATAAGTCATATAAATAATTAAACGGTCCTGCTACGTTACCAACAGCATATCTGCCAACTTCTGCCAACTCTTATTTATAACTGTGTTTTATGGAAGTGTCTTCGTAGATGTGTCTAATAAAAATGTCTTTTTTATGGTTGTGTTTAATAGAAGTGTCTTTATAGATGTATTTTCTGGATGTGTCTCTTTATATATGTATTTAAAATATAATAATTAATTATTGTTGGCAATAAGTTGGCAGATAATATGTTGGTACCCTATATTTTTCCATAATTAAATTATAATTGATCAACATCTACATCATTCTCAATCGCATCTCATTCAGCATTATACATAAATTATATTCAATCTTTACCCTTCATTATCACACCTCCCATTTCGTCCCTCAATAGTTCCAATTCAAAAAATAATATATTCTTTTCTTGTGGCGTATAATGGCGTATCGGAAGAATCTACCCAGATTTTCGTGTGGAATTGAGATAAAGATGTTGCTGATTTGCTTCCTACTCTGCTTTCCTTTTTTTTTATCTTTTAAATGTTTTAATTTATCTTTTAATTTTTTGTTAATAGGGAAAGATTTTAATGCCGGGTTCGGTAGAGATTACTATTTAGTCCATTAAGTCGGTTGTGCTAGGAACATTTTATTCGTTAATTTTGAAATCTTTAATGTGCACGAATAATTATCTTACAGATGCATTAGGATCACTTCCGTGAACTTTTAGTGGTAAGATTTTATTGAAGATTTTATTTTAATTTATTGTACTATGAATAATCCTTTCATTTATAACGTTCAAATATCTAATCCAGTAAATAATTACGGATTTTTTTTTGTATCCAATCACAATTATATATTTATATATTAAAGAATAAATTTGACTACATAACCATTCATAATTTTCGTAAATGTATCAAAATAAAATCGTATACTATTATAATTATAAATGTATCTTTACTCAACTACTTATTAATCATGTGTTAATATATAGATAAAAATATTTTTTAAAGATATTAATTTCATACAAAATTATTTTGGAATCAAACTATATTTATATATACAATTTTAATTATGAGTTCTGTTAACCCTATGTTAATTTGTGGGGTTTTAAAATTGTCACAAAATATTAAATAAATTAATTTCTACTAATATTTAACAAATTAGTTAATGCTAATAAAAACAACAAGATCAAAGATTGTGTTGTTTCTTTTCTTAATTAAGATTCACGTTATTTTTTATGACTAAGAATGAAATTAGATATTTACTCTCTTAATTTACTATACTAGGAATAATACTTCCAATTATAAATTTAAATATCTAATCTAGTCAACAATCATGGATTTATTTTTATCCAATCATAATTGTAATTATCTTTTGTCTATCAAGTACTTAAATTATGTATCTTAGCTTAAAGAATTAATTTAATTAGATAAAAATTTATATTTTTTATGAATGCATCAAACATAAATTATATATTATTATAGATAAGAATATATTTTACTCATGTAAATGTAAATATTAATAATGCATTTATACTATTTTATTTAGATTTTGGTTGATAAAACTTGTATTGCTGATTATAATTTGAGAAGCAGATATAATTCTTTTCAAATGGTTACTAAGGGACTTTTAATGTGAAAAATTTACAATTGGTACTTGTCATAAAAATGATTTTTTATTTAAATAAATGTTTTATTTATTGAAATAAATAATTTTAAAAATTATTACGAAAATGCGTAGGATTATTTATCTCGTTTACACTGTCAACAAGATACGTGTTATATTATAACGTTTATAATGTAAACGAGATACAATAAGACAAATTTCCAACAGCTATAAAAGGATGTGCAACCCTTGGCATTCTTTACATATATTTGATATCTTCTTTTCTTCCATTTTTCTTTCAAAAAATAGGCAAAAATGTCCAGTAGTAGCGGATGTAACACCCTAACTATCAAAGCTCATGCTTCCGGCTGCGCGACTCTGATAGATCGGACATTACGACGACTCTTATACTATTTAATACTAAAATATAAGCCTGTTTAAAACTTTAAACTGCAATACCGCTCCAAAGTACTTTTATCATGTAACGTACACCCATATATACAATACAACTTACAAAAACTAATAAAGAATATATATATATACATAGTTTTATAAGCATTAACCAATACAATTCATATCCCTCCTACAAAATACATATAGATACAGGCGAGGGATCAATAATCAATAACTAAAGCAATACAGAGCATCTCAACAACAACTAAATAAGCTCTTCATGACTTCTGCGTCCATATCCTGAAAGGGAAAAATTGTAGGGGGGGTGAGAACATCATCCTCGAAAGGGTTCTAAGTAGAGGGTTTTTGGGAATTACTATAATAGGATACGTGAAGGTAAACCGTACCAGTGATTAATAACCGTCTTATGCCTTTTTTTCAAAAACAACGGTTTACAATAAAAGTAAAGTCTAAAATCTTTTCTGAAAGAGGAACTGTTCAATTCTCAAAAACTCAAAAGCCTTTCAAAAGGGTTTATCTATGCTAAACCAAATTAGCCTTTCATACTTTTTCAAACCAGAAACACAAAACCGAAATCAACCATCGGTCCATCTCATTTCAGCCACGGTCCTAGGCTCAAACAATCCAACAGCAGCCAATCCACCACAATCCAACAGAGTTTCAGTCGCGAACACAAGTAGGAAGGTTCAAGCACAAACAAACAGTTACAACAAGTAGGACAATTAACAGTTAATCACAAGTAATCACAAAGACAAACCAAGTACAATATGCACACCCAAACAATGTCACATAGATGCATATGATGCATGCCTGTCCTAGTGGCTATTATCTGTCGGTTATATAGCCAACCCGACAAGTCCTGGTAGCTAACCATTGGACTGTCCCTCTATCGTGCATCCCCAACTCAAGTTATTCTTGATCATCATCATGTTCATAATCATAATCCATATCCAACACCCTCACTGGTGTATATTCACGGGGCGAGTTCATCGGGGACTTTCACAGTGCCCGGCCACACTTACCACAGGGTCAGCAGAGTCTCGAGTCTACACTTGGAGCACATGGTGGCTAGCCACTGCTTTTTTCCAGGAAAACTCGTGCCTCAGATAGTGGAAGTGCAAAATCACAATTATCAATATTTCAGCATATATGCATTCATTCTCAGCCATGAATCAACATTCATCTCAGCCATCCGACTTAAATTCATAATTCATAGTCAGCCATCCGGCTCATAACATATTTCGCAATCAGTCATGATTCATTATCATAGACATCCATTCCGGCTCATAACAAAATAACACTTCCACCATTCAACATCATCAAATTCATAAAATCGGTATTTAAGCCACAAATCACTTTTTCTCAATTCATTTCACTTTGAAATCGAATTTCAACTCTTTTCAGCCTTGGCTTTAAAGATCTCATTTCTCAAATCATCTCAGGCTCATAAGCCACTTTTACTCAAAGTAAGTTCCCTTTTTAAAACAAAGCCACCCTCGGCATTCTCTTTCCAAAACTTCCACAACCATGGCAAGTTAAGGATTTATTTTGAAATATTCACAATCATCCATCCAACAACGGGATTTTATAACAAAATTTTCTCAGCAGA
Source organism: Arachis ipaensis (assembly GCF_059453495.1). Lineage (NCBI taxonomy): Eukaryota > Viridiplantae > Streptophyta > Magnoliopsida > Fabales > Fabaceae > Arachis > Arachis ipaensis. The sequence goes on from NC_142436.1 coordinate 54,321,742, forward strand.
ATCTCAAGTCTTTAGGGAAGGACAACCTATCTCAATTCCTTAAACACTCATTGAAACTCTTAAAATCATGGATTCTCAGTTCAAGTAAATAAAAACTGAATTTATTATGAAACTGAGTCATACAAAATCACGAGTTCCAACCCAATCCAAAAATCCATTCACTTGAAGCAGGACCAGTCCATTTGAATCAAACCATTTTCAGATTTCTTCTTGAAACCAATTCTCTAACCTCTTCCAAAAAGGTCTCAAACGTAATTATTCAATCAAAAGTCCCATTTCCTTTAAAATCACAAAGAGTTCCTCTGAACGAAGCCTTTATGTATAACCAAAAGCAAGAGCCTTTTTTATATTAAAGCCAATATTAAAACATAATACTTTCCTTCAGGGATTCAAATGGTGAAATAATTCATTTCCAAATAAATCGAACTCGAGGCATATAGTTTACTTAAAAAGATTAAGCTCGAAAACATAAATATTTTCTTAATAAATCAATTAATATAATTTCTCAAATATTTTACTTTTCTAAATAACTTGTCAAACAAAGTCTAGGATTTTATAGAAATTTCGGCAGCACCTCCCCTAAAACTTGGACTTTGCCACCCGGTTCGGGTCTCAACTAAACTGTTCCACAATCCTTTTCAACAGCCCAAAATCCAAAATCAGTTCAAAAGCAAGCTAAATCCAACAGTCACCTCATTTTCATATTTCAAGGAAATCGTTTCAAAATCAAATCATTATCAGCCGATTAAACTCATTTCCAAAGCTTTAAAGAAGCGGTTCAGCAACAATCATTTTTCAAAACCAAATCATTTAAAGCAACCCAGGCTGAATCCAAAAGTGTATTCTACTTTTCACATTATCAAGAAAATCAACTCAACTCAAATCAATTCCCAACGGATTAGACTCGATCTCAAATCTTTAAAAGAATCAACTTCAAAAAACATTCCGTTTCACAAAGCCGCACAACAATCCAGCCAAACAAACATTCATAATCGTTCAAGACAACCAAACAACACGTAAGACTGATACAATCACTAATATACATTGTCTCACATCAGTATCCATATGTAATAATTCCAATATATAAAACATAGTTTTTGGAAAGCAGCCCCTACCTCGAATGCAATCTAACTGCGCGACATGAATTATTTTTCTTTCGGCTCACATTCCATGGCAGCTGCATTCACAGTTCCATTTACTTTCACAACAACAGAAACGACTTTTATTCCAACCATGCGATTACCAAAACTCGACCCTAGCATGTCAGTATCGCGGAATTCTCAATAATCCATAGAAAAATAATAGCAGTAATGATATCAAGATTAGAAAACTTACTGCAGCTATAGGAAACAAAACGATGGAGTAACACAGAACAGAATAAGGGACCTGTGCATCCGTCCTAGCTGCAGCAACACCATTCTGTCTGGCAAGGCAGCAGGGACACCAACAAAATCAGAATAGCGGAGCAAAATAGAAATGGAACAGATTCAAGAAAGGAGAGAGCAGTTATCGGTAAATCTGGCCCGATTCCGATGACGGCGTAGAGCCGAGTAACTTACAACAATCAGAACCCACGAAGCCAGAGGCTTCAGCTGCGGTCTCCGGCGGCCAGCACAGCGGCTTGAAGCTCCGGCGAAACCACAGCAATATACGGCGAGCCTAGCAGCTCCGGTGATGGATCTTCAGCGACGGTGGAGGAAAGGAGGCGACCCTCCAAAATGGCGAGCCCAGCCACGCGGTGGCGACAGCAACCCCGCGGTGGCTCCTGTTAGCGCATCCTCTCTCTCTGTGCGTGTGATCAGTAGCGGTGGTAGGGACGGGTTCGACGGCAGAAATCCGATGAAGCCGGCGGCACTGTGTTTCCTCCACGCTTGTGAGGGCGACGGCAGCGATGCGGCGTGGGCGCGGTGGCGATAAAGGCGCGGCGGACCCTAAGCCCGCGACAACCATTACTCGCAGACCAACCCTCTCCTCGGTTTTGCTCTCCCTGGCGACAGCGCAGATGGCACGGTGGTGGCGGGCTGAACGATGGTAGCAGCGTGGCTCATCTCCTCTTCTGATCGCAGCTCTGCCCCCTCTCTCTTGGATCCGTTTTTCTTCTTCGTCCCTTTTCCCATTACTGTTGCGAATGATTTGAGAAAGGGGAAGGGTTCGTGTCTCTGCTGTTGGGTCTGAGAAGAGAGAAATTGGAGTAGGGTTTCGGCGGCTGAAGGTTAGCTAAAAATGGGGTAAGAGTGTTGTGTGGAAAGTTAGGGTTAGGGGCATTTTGGTAATTTCAAATAAAATTAGGAATAATATAGTAATTGAAACCCAAATTAAATCCAACACTAATTTTATATAGAAAAATACTATTACTTCATCAATTTTACAATTTATTTTCAATAAAATGTTCAAATCCAAAAATTAGAAATAATATAATTAATTTCTCTATTTTTTTCAAAACAGCAGTATTAATATATTAAAATATTAATTATTTAGTCCAAATCGTATAAAATTCTTATTATTTCATAACTATCAGCTTCATAATTTAAATATAGAAAATAATCTAATAATTATAAAATTGGATAATAATCATAACTTATCTCAAATTCAATAAATCAAAATTTGCCTTAATTATCTTTAATAAAATAATTTCTGAAATTAAGGCTATAAATAACTATATGATTTGAGACTTGATCATAATAAGACTTTTCAAAAGTTATGGGTCTTACATTCTACCCACCTTACAAAAATTTTCGTCCTCAAAAATTAAAGTAATACATAAGATCATACATAGTCTTAGGACTTTCAAATACTCTTAGAAAAGTAAGAAGTCTTAGCATTTATGTATAAATGTTCAAATATCGAATAACCATAAGATTTGAATATAGGGATAAGTATGTTGTAAAGCAGAAGATACCAGGTAGGCTCGATGCACGAGGTCATATGATCTTAAGGCTTTATAAAAACTTGAGGTGACAAAATAGGGTGCAAATCAAGATAGGCGTTCACAAAGCAAAGTGGTAATTAATGTGGTAAAAGGATACAAAGCATGTTGGTATTTAAACAGCAGCATAACGTTCGCTGACAAATCTTGTTCCCACTTCAGAACTTCAACTTTCCAACTCCACCAATCACTTTACAACCTCATAGCCGATCATAAGCCTAACAACCGCAAATCCGTTCGCAAAAAACAAAACATCCACAACTCATAACGTTGCACACCTACCGCTTCAACTTCCGTATACACATATCACGTCCTAAAGAACTAACGCATCGCGTTACTATGTCTACAGATCGCACGTGACATCAAAACAATTCTCGAGTCTACTCAGAAGGATATAAGATTTTAGAAAGGAGAGACAAATATCAAAGATAATACTCATAGATTTGAGAGACTGTATGCAATGCAGGTAAACAAGGATGCTCAAGCAATGAAGTTTGCTAGAAATAAATCAATTGATAACTTCAAAGATAACCCTTGGGTTAAAGAAATCCAATAGAACCAATAAGAAGAATAATCAGCGCATTAGTTCGAAACAAATTCAAGTTGAGTCGAAGAAGTATGAAGTCTACAAGAAAGAATATCTCAACCCAATACAAAGTTCACAGAACTCACGAGCACGATTAAAATACTTCCGAATACATTGTCCATAAAAGAGTCGAAAACTTGCGGAAAAATCACTTCACAGTCTAAAAGAAAAGTAAAGCAACAAACATCCTTCAAGAGAGTAACAAAGCATAAACATGGCTTTACTCTAATACAATTCCATGTTGAAGTAGATTATATAGAACTTTAAAAACAAAATGCACACAAATTTGGTTAAGAGCTAAAATATTTACTCAAATATTTTAGAAGGATAGTTAGGTGCACAACCTAACCAAAAGCAATCATAAAACTCAGAAGAAAAATCAAATGCTTGTTCCAAAAATTCTCAAAGTTCATATTTAAACAAGCGTGTATAAAAATCATAGCAAGGACGAAAGAGTAAGTTAAACTCTATTTAGAAAAGAAAATCCGAGGTAAAAGTTTGCTTATAAATTGGTAAAGGAATTTAGTGGTGCGTTACAAACGAACAAGTTTCCACTAAACAAGGAAGCTTTTCAAAACTTCATTTAAAATAGCGCATGCCAACTTCAAAACAAGTTGTCAAAATTCGAAGAATGGTTTCAATTACAATCAAGCAACAGAAAATAAATCCCGTTTAGAATTTCTTCAAGGAGAATTCAAAACTTCAAAAAGTTCGAAACAAGACTCCAAAAGTATAAGTGAAATCACCATCTCAGAAAGATATTCAAGAAAATTAGGATGTACTTAAAAAGGAGTCAAGCCATACAAGAAAGGATCTTAAATCAAAGTAGTTCAAACAAGATTCACTAGGCATGAGCCATCAAACAAACTTTCAATTGATCCAAAAAAATACAAAAGTCATAGGAAAAGACAACTCAATCATTAGTAACTTCTCAATGATAAATCTTTGACTAAGAACTCTGGTACAGACAATGAGAGGATAAATGATGCACTAATCCGAAACGAATTAAATTGGCTCATATAGGAATGAGATTCACAAGGAAAGGGAAACTGAGGTTGATTGTAGTGCTCACAAAAGGTAGAAGAATAATCAAAACAGAACCAAGTATGACATTCATGGAGATGAAAAGCTTAAAAGAGAATTAGTCCGCTCATAAGAAGAAAGCTATGAGTCCAACATTTTCAAAAGAATCACAATGGCATAAACAATGTAGTATGTTAAACCAAACTCAAGCCAAAATTAATTTAGGTAAACTTTATCAACGAAAGTCAACCGGAATAAAAGCGAAGAATCCCTTCTTTCCAGAATTTTGAAAAAATACCAAAATACATAATCAAATAAAGATGTGCATTTGAACTATAGTAAAATTACTAGAAAGTCAATTTACACTGAATGTAAGTGCAGTTCCGTAAATCAGTAAAAGTACAGGCAAGGTATTAGAAATAAATGTTAAGCTGTACAAGTAATCTTCAAAGTTTCATATATAGATAAGTATATATCCAATCCATAGCAATTTTATAAAAATCTCAAAATTGGCTATAATCACTGTCAAATAAGAGAAAAACTGAATCAACAATTTCTCAAAGAATGGACTCGGAGTCCGGAGTTAAAAGGCACAGCGCATTAAGACAAGTTCAAAGCTTTATCAAAGAATACGTGAATAAAAAAGAACTCAAACAGAAAAAGATAGATGTAACAAGGACTATAAACAAGCATATGCAATTAAAATCAAACAAGAATGCATATGAACAGAGAAATAGGGTTGGAAATCCAAACTACATTCCAAAAGGAAAGAGCAACAAGACTCCAAGATAGGCTAGGAAGAAACAAGTTGACTCCAACAGAATTTAAGACACAACTGAATAGCCTTGAGAAATAGTTTCCAACGTTTCCAAAACTCGTGATTCGCTTTACCCAAAACTCCTATATCATCTATGATAACCCATTAGTGCCCTCATATACATCATTCACTAGTATTAAGCCGGCCAAACTTAATACCAAGAATTTTGCAATGCAAGACTAACAGCGTTAATCAATAGACCGCCATGTGCATAAAGCTCTCATTCTCGTCATTCGACAAGACCTAGTACATAACAAACACTCAGAGTATGCAATCGAAGCATATTCGGTCCATTTCTCAGGCTCTACAGGAAGGACTGCTCTGATACCATAATGTAACACCCTAACTACCAAAGCTCACGCTTCCGGCTGCGTGACTCTGATAGGTCAAACATTACGACGACTCTTATACTATTTAATACTAAAATATGAGCCTGTTTCAAACTTTAAACCGCAATACCGCTCCAAAGTACTTTTATCATGTAACGTACACCCATATATACAATACAACTTACAAAAACTCACACCGAGTACTATATATATATATATTATATATATACAAGCATTAACTAATATAATTCCTATCCCTCTTACAGAATACATATAGATACAGGCAAGGGATCAATAATCAATAACTAAAGCAATACAGAGCATCTCAACAACTAAATAAACTCTTCGTGACTTCTGCGTCCATATCCTGAAAGGAGAAAATTGTAGGGGGTAAGAACATCATCCTCGAAAGGGTTCTCAGTAAAGGGTTTTTGGGAATTACTGTAATAGGATACAAGAAGGTAAACCATACCAGTGATTAATAACCGTCTTATGCCTCTTTTTCAAAAACAACGGTTTACAATAAAAGTAAAGTCTGAAATCTTTTCTGAAAGAGGAACTGTTCAATTCTCAAAAACTCAAAAGTCTTTCAAAAGGGTTTATCTATGATGAACCAAATTATCCTTTCATACTTTTCCAAACCAGAAACACAAAACCGAAACCAACCATCGATCCATCTCATTTCAACCATGGCCTTAGGCCCAAACAATCCAACAGCAGCCAATCCACCACAATCCAATAGAGTTTCAGTCGCGAACACAAGTAAGAAGGTTCAAGCAAAAACAAACAGTTATAGCAAGTAGTACAATTAGCAGTTAATCACAAGTAATCACAAAGACAAACCAAGTACAATATGCACACCCAAACAATGTCAAATAGATGCATATGATGCATGCCTGTCCTAGTGGCTGATGATATCATCTGTCGGTTATATAGCCAACCTAACAAGTCCTGGCAGCTAACCATTGGACTGTCTCTCTGTCGTGCATCCCTAACTCGAGTTATTATCGATCATCATCATGATCAAAATCATAGTCCATATCCAACACCCTCACTGGTGTATATTCACGGGGGCGAGCTCATCCGGGACTTTCACAGTGTCCGGCCACACTTACGACATAGGGTCAGTAGAGTCTCGAGTCTCTACCTGGAGCACATGGTGGCTAGCCACTGCTTTCTTCCAGAGAAACTCGTGCCTCAGATAGTGGAAGTACAAAATAATAATTATCAATATTTCAGCATATATGCATTCATTCTCAGCCATGAATCAACATTCATCTCAGCCATCCGGCTTAAATTCATAATTCATAGTCAGCCATCCGGATCATAACATATTTCGCAATCAGTCATGATTCATTATCATACACAGTCATTCCTGCTCATAACAAAATAGCACTTCCACCATTCAACATCATCAAATTCATAAAATTGGCATTTAAGCCAAAAATCACTTTTTCTCAATTCATTTCACTTTGAAATCGAATTTCAACTCTTTTCAGCCTTGGCTTTAAAGATCTCATTTCTCAAATCATCTCAGGCTCATAAGCCACTTTTACTCAAAGTAAGTTCCCTTTTTAAAACAAAACTACCCTTGGTATTCTCTTTCGAAAACTTCGACAACCATAGCAAGTTAAAGATTTATTTTGAAATATTCACAATCATCCATCCAACAACAGAATTTTATAACAAAATTTCCTCGGCGGAGTCTCAAGTCTTTAGGGAAGGACAACCTATCTCAATTCCTTAAACACATCGAAACGCTTAAAATCATGGATTCTCGGTTCAAGTAAATAAAAACTGAATTTATTATGAAACCGAGTCATACAAAATCACGAATTCCAACCCAATCCAAAAATCCATTTACTTGAAACGGGACCAGTCCATTTGAATGAAACCATTTTCGGATTTTTTTTTGAAACCAATTCTCTAACCTCTTCCAAAAAGGTCTCAAACGTAATTATTCAATCGAAAGTCTCATTTCCTTTAAAATCACAAAGAGCTCCTCTGAACGAAGCCTTTAAGTATAACCAAAAGCAAGAGCCTTTTTTTTTATATTAAAACCAATATTAAAACATAATACTTTCCTTCAGGGATTCAAATGGTGAAATAATTCATTTCCAAATAAATCGAACTCGAGGCATATAGTTTACTTAAATAGATTAAGCTCGAAAACATAAATATTTTCTTAATAAATCAATTAATACAATTTCTCAAATATTTTACTTTTCTAAATAACTTGTCAAACAAAGTCTAGGATTTTATAGAAATTTCGGCAACACCTCCCCTAAAACTTGGACTTTGCCACCCGGTTCGGGTCTCAACTAAACCGTTCCACAATCCTTTTCAACAGCCCAAAATCCAAAATCAGTTCAAAAGCAAGCTAAATCCAACAGTCACCTCATTTTCATATTTCAAGGAAATCGTTTCAAAATCAAATCATTATCAGCCGATTAAACCCATTTCCAAAGCTTTAAAGAAGCGGTTCAGCAACAATCATTTTTCAAAATCAAATCATTTAAAGCAACCCAAGCTGAATCCAAAAGTGTATTCTACTTTTCACATTATCAAGAAAATCAACTCAACTCAAATCAATTCCCAACGGATTAGACTCGATCTCAAATCTTTAAAAGAATCAACTTCAAAAAACATTCCGTTTCACAAAGCCGCACAACAATCCAGCCAAACAAACATTCATTATCGTTCAAGACAACCAAACAACACGTAAGACTGATACAATCACTAATATACATTGTCTCACATCAGTATCCATATGTAATAATTCCAATATATAAAACATAGTTTTCGGAAAGCAGCCCCTACCTCAAATGCAATCTAACTACGCAGCATGAATTCTTTTTCTTTTGGCTCGCATTTCGTGGCAGCTGCATTCACAGTTCCATTTACTTTCACAATAGAAATGGCTTTTATTCCAACCATGCGATTACCAAAACTCGACCCTAGCACGTCAATATCGCGGAATTCTCAATAATCCATAGCAAAATAATAGCGGTAATGATATGAAGATTAGAATACCTATTGCAGCTATAGGAAACAGAACGATGGAGTAACACAGAACAGAATCAGGGACCTATGCATCTGTCCTAGCTGCAGCAACACCATTCCGTTTGGCAAGGCAGCAGGGATACCAACAAAATTAGAATAGCGGAGCAAAATAGAAATGGAACAGATTCAAGAAAGGAGAGAGCAGTTACCGGTAAATCTGGCCCGGTTCCGACGATGGCGTACAGCCGAGTAACTTACAACAATCAGAACCCACGAAGCCAGAGGCTTCAGCTGCGGTCTCCAGCGGCCAGCACAACGGCCTGAAGCTCCGGCGACACCACAGCAATATACAGCGAGCCCAGCAGCTCCGGTGATGGATCTTCCGTGACGGTGGAGAAAAGGCGGCGACCCTCCACAACGGCGAGCCCAGCCACGCGGTGGCGACAGCAACCCCGCGGCGGCTCCTGTTCGCGCATCCTCTCTCTCTGTGCGTGTGATCAGTAGCGGCGGTAGGGACGGGTTCGACGGCGGAAATCCGACGAAGCCGGCGGCGCTGTGTTTCCTCCACGCTTGTAAGCTCGATGGCGGCGATGCAGTAAGGGCGACAGCAGCGACGCCGCGTGGGCACGGCGGCGACAAAGGTGCGGCGGCCCCCAAGCCCGCGACAACCATCACTCGCGGACCAACCCTCTCCTCGGTTCTGCTCTCCCTGGCGACGGCGCAGACTCCGCAACAGCGTGGCTCGTTTCCTCTTTTGATCGCAACTCCGCCCCCTCTCTCTTGGATCCATTTTTCTTCTTCGTTCCTTTTCCCATTACTACTGCGAATGATTTGAGAAAGGGGAAGGGTTTGTGTCTCTACTGTTGGGTCTGAGAAGAGAGCAATTGGAGTAGGGTTTCGGCGGATGAAGGTTAAGGGAAAAAGGGGTAAGAGTGTTACGTGGAAAGTTAGGGTTAGGGGCATTTTGATAATTTCAAATAAAAATGGAATAATATAGTAATTAAAACTCAAATTAAATCCAACATTAATTGTATATAGAAAAATACTATTTACTCATCAATTTTATAATTTATTTTCAATAAAATGTTCAAATCCAAAAATTAGAAATAATATAATTAATTTCTCTATTTTTTCCAAAACAGCAGTATTAATATATTAAAATATTAATTATTTAGTCCAAATCGTATAAAATTCTTATTATTTCATAACTATCAACTTCATAATTTAAATATTGAAAATAATCCAACAATTATAAAATTGGATAATAATCATAACTTATCTCAAATTCAATAAATCAAAACTTGCCTTAATTATCTTTAATAAAATAATTTTTGAAATTAAGGCTATAAATAACTATATGATTTGAGACTTGATCATAATAAGACTTTTTAAAAGTTCTAGGTCTTACAGCAGATGTGTGGTTGTATGTGTGTATCCCAATTGTCCTGTGAGAAACAGTGACAATGGGGTGATATTTGAGTATGAGAATCCATTACTGTTGTGCACTCGGCGCTTAAGTTCGATGTTCGAGTTGAAGAGTCTGATATTATGCAACCTTGGTGATTTAGGGAGAAAAGAGATCAGAAGGATGGGGTATAGCTAGGTTCCTAGCACCACTGGGTAACAGAGTTTTTCGGTTTTGCCTATTTCGGCTCCAGGACGACGAGCATGTGCGACTCATGTTTTACATCCATGGGAGAATCATGGCGGAACAAGTTATGGAGCTTTTCGCTGAGGTTGGTGATGTTGGTGGCGGTGGTTCTGTCCACTCGACCTTTGTGTAGGATGACCCACCTCTCGCACCACCCTTGATTTATATTGCTAGTCCAGTGGAAGACATGGATGTGGGTGATGAAGACTCTAACGAAGAGTACATTACGAATAGCAAAGATAGTGATTCCTCTGAAGATGATGAGGAGGAGGAGGTGTTTGTACTGGAAACACCGGCCGAGATAGCGGTGTGCTATGTTTGGCCTCCCCCCACCCGATTCCGGCGCTATCAGATGTACCAAGTCACTATCATATATTGGATCTAGACGCCATGCATGAGAAATCTCCGTTTTCCAACATCGGGGAAGAGAATTACAACCTAGACAGTGGGGTAGAGTTTCGAGTCAGCCACAGATTCAAAAGCAAAGATGCAGTAATGTAGGGTGTGAAGAACTATAGAATTCGTAGAAGTGCTGAGCACATTGCATTCAGCCTATTGATGTCCGAATCACGTGTATCTGCACGTGCCATCTTCGTCTTACTCAATAATATGGTCAGAAAGGGATAGAAGAGATGAGAAAGTAGCGGAAAGGTTAGAATTAGAGCCCAGAACGACATTGTAAACGACATCTATATATATGTGTTACCCAGTCTTATCTCCTTTACAATATAAACGAGATAAGTTTGCACGTATCTCGTTTACACTGTAAACGAAACGAAATACACGCAAACTTATCTTGTTTTATACTGTAATAAAAATAGTTTTCAGTAAATAAAATATTTATTTAAAAAATCCGTAATAAAAACAATTTAAAAAAACTTGGAAAGAAAACTGAATCTAAAAGCAATTTAAAATAAAACAAATAAATAAAATTCTTGAAAATTTGAAATAAAATGAAACAAAGTAAAAATAAAAAGAATAAAAAAGAAGAACAAAGTTAAAAATGATTTCCAAATATTCACAAGCGTTTTCATTCTGTTGTCTATTGTTTCAATCTTTAAATCCTTTATTTACACAAGCTTCTTAGTTCAAAAATTCTTTTATTTGACGGACAAGTATTTTACTCTACTTTCTAGTTTTTCTTTCCACTAGTTCATATTGCTTTTTGCTTAACATTTTAAATTTTAGGCCATTTTTTTTTATCGTTATCCTTTTCTCTGACTCGATCACCTTATTTTTAAACATGTAAATCATGTATGAATTAACTAAGTCCCCTTCACGCTCTTTTTGGTTTGATCTTGCAAATTTTGTATCTCTTTAATCCGACTTTATTTGACTATTCTTTATTTTCTGAGTCGGATCCGCAATTTTTTCTTTCTTTTGTTAAACTTAGTTATCATCAACCTCATATGTTCTTTATATAACACCCTTACTATAAAAATGTCAGGCTTTTGACTACGCACTCTGATAGCGAGAAGTATTATGAAAATTTCATATACTTAATAATAAAATAGGAACATTTGACTCAAAAAACGTATTAAAATACTTTTTTCTTAAAAACAAACAAGCATATACATATATACAAAACTTTTTACTCAAGCAACTTACAAATATTATATACATACATGTCATTATAGTCATGATTACTTTCCCTCTTACAAGAGTATAATAACAGAGGCGAGGAAAAAATCTATAACATACGTATACAAACAAAAACAACACATCTAAGAATTTAACAATAACTCCGCAAACTTTTTCGTCCGTCCTGAAAAGAGAAGTATGTAGGGGGTGAAAACATCGTCCTCGTTGGTTTTTAGTAGAGGATTTTAGAATTGTCATAAGTGATTACGTATAATAAAAAGAATATAGTTCAAAAATAGTAATTTTCATTCGTCTTATGAATCTTTTCAAATATCACAACATTTATTTATCCAAACTTAACATCCACACCATATTTATAAGAATTCCAAATAAATTACTTTAGCATATCATTTCAATACATATCCAGAGATAACCTAATCAAACTTACCAAATCACGGCCTCCGGCCCAAGTCAAATTAACTAGGCATCTGGCCCAATTCAAATCAGCCTCCGACCCCAATTCAAATCAACTCAACATCCGGCCCAATTCAAATCAATCACTATCAAAACTTAAAACAAAAATCAATTACAAGCACAAACAAAAATACAAGGCAAATACATTTAAAGAACAGTCATAGCAAGTATCATAGTTACCAGTTAAACAGAATTCATCAGATAGGAAAACCAAAATATTTAAGCACACCCAAACAAGGCAAACAAATGTAACATGATGCATGCCTAGGGCTGGAAGTGAGCCGAGTTGAGCCGAGTTAGACCAAGCTCAAGCTCGGCTCACAAAAATTGAGCTTGGCTCACGGCTTGACTCATTAATAATCAAGTCTATTTCTTAAGCTCAAGCTCGGCTCACCGAAAGCTCACGAGCTGGCTCGAGCTCACGAGCTGGCTCAAATAATAGAAACATAGATACATAATCTATAATTTTATATCAATAAATTATAACTTATATATTTTATAAAATATTTAAAAAGATCAATTTTATATATTGTTATCTATCATTAAATTATAAATTTTTTATTTATGTCCTATATCAAAATTATATGTAAAAATTAAATATAAAATTTTAAATAATTAAGATCATTAATATATATATATATAGTACTATTTCATATGTATATATATAATATTAAAAGTATAGATTAAATGCATATATGATATGTGTATTAATAATTATATATATAATCGAGTCAGCTCACGAGCTAATGAGCTGAGCTTATCCAAGCTCAAGCTCGACTCATTTAATTTATGAGCTCAATTCCAAGCTCAAGCTTCGCTCACTAGCTCACGAGCTTAGCTTATCGAGCTATTAACGGGTCGAGCTCGAGCTAGCTCATGAGCTGACTTGACTCACTTCCAGCCCTATGCATGCCTATCCTACTGGCCGTGAGCTCATATGTCGATTAAACTGCTAGAACTCAACACATCTGGTAGCTAACTCAGATATTGTCTCTAGGTTGCCCATTCCCAAGAGGAACACAAACGAAGGAGTGTGCCTTTTCACATCCAAGGAGTGTGCCTTTTCACCTTCTCCTAGAAGAATTATGAAAGAGAGTGCCTTTTCACATCGAAGGAGTGTGCCTTTCCACATCAAAGGAGTGTGCCTTTCTACCTTACAACTAGGAAAAGATGTAGGAAAAAAAATACGAATGAGAGTGCCTTTCCACCTTCCCCACATCCATACCACGACAAAAGAGGGAATCCTTTATCCTTCCCGAGCTCTATCCTCTCTCTGCTGTGTGTGTTATGCGTTATGCGTGAGGGGGAAAGGGAAATGGGGGTTGCCGGCTGCTGATGGGAAGAAGGGGAGGTGTGGGTGTGTTGTGTTTATTTATGAGGAATGCTAAAGGGCAGCAACTTTTGTGATTTGTAGCCATCAAATAGCCATCAATGATGATTTTAATAGTGTGAGATTTCATCTAATGGCTCACTTTTCTTTATCGGTTACATTCTGGTTAGAATTTAACAAAGTTGTTGGTCCCCTAGACTTTTCCTTTAACTATATTAGGGTTAGAGTTAGGATTTTAATTTGGAAAAAAGGAGTAAAAGTAAGTTGGTAATTTTAAATAAAAATAGGAAAAATATAGTAATTGAAAATCAATTTTAATCCAATAATAATTATATATAAAAATACTATCTATTTATCAATTTACAAATTATTTTTAAATAAATACTCTAATCCAAAAATTAGAGATAATATGATTAATTTTTTTATTCATAAAAATTAAAGTATTAAATTCTAAAATCTCAATTATTTAAATCAAATCATATGCAATTCTTATTATTTTACAATTGCTAAACTTTATAATTTAAATATAAAAATTATTGTAAAATTGGATAAAAATTTTAATTTAATTATCAAACCTGATTTTATTAACTTTAATAAAATAATTGCTAAAACTAAAGCCCTTAATCAATAAAAAATGGACTAATAATAAAATTTTTCAAAAGTTTTGGGTCTTATACTTCCTTTTTACTAGGAGAGTTTTACTTGGACTCCACAATTTTTCACTCATTCACACAAAAATGAGAAAAAGTTTTTCTACCTTTTCAATCTTTTTGAAGTTGTGACTTTTTTGGTCGAAAATTTGTTCGCCAACAAACACATAGATAAAAATATTTTTTAAAATAATAGATTATCAGATAAAATAATAATATAAGATTAAATATTAATATTAGGTGATGATTCTGATACATATTAAAATTGTTTAGAGAATATAGCTAAAAAAATTATAGGATTAGACAAGTGTTGTGGATCCACCACATGAAGCTATTTAAGAAAAAATATTACAGGTTTAGTGAATTTTTTATACTATTTGAGTAAAATTAATTGATATTTTAATATTGTTAGATTGAGTTACTTTTCTTTTGTTTTTAGAAACAAATGTGAACGTTAGTTAAAGAGTTACTTATCCTAGACAAAAAATGGTACTAATCCAATTTATTTCTATTTTATTTAGCATTATGTTTTACTTAATTTTTCAAATTGTTAGAGTAAGGTAGAGCTCATGACAATAAGAAATTGATTTTATCATCGCTCACTCTCTCCTTTACGCAATGCTCTATTTCTCCAGACAACCTGCAACAATTTTTTACTATTTTCTATTCATACTAAGCTCTTGGGAATATCAGAATAAGTCACAGGAAGATTAAAAGTTGCTCTTTCTCTTAAAAAAATAATAACCAAAACAGTAAAAAAACATTGAATTTGAAACTAAAGCAGAACATAAAAAAACATCCCCACCATTAGCCATTCTACTCTCTAGGGCTATTTCAATTAGCTTAACTATTGAAGGACTTAATCTAGTAAGATTTTCCTTCTTTCTTTCTTAAGACCAGAATAAAAGGACGATTTGCTACTTTCGAATCCAAGAAGTCCTTCTTGACGTAGTTTTTGTAAATTCACGTAATTAATAATTAATTAATTAATAAAATAATTATTATTTAAAAAAATAAAAAAAATTAAATTTTATGGTTTAAATAAGTATAACTAATTAAAATATAAATTTTGATACTAATTTTAACGAATTTAACCTAAGATTGAGTTGAATGGGCCGAACTGATCGAACCGGACCCAAGACCCATGTATATAAAGCCACACTTCAGCCATTCATTCCCATAACTTGGAGAATCACGCAGCGGAGGCTTAGACCAAATGACAATTATATTGCCTCTTAATCAAGCTGCACCAAGTTCGAACCCTAGCTGAGATTGGGATGAGGTGAGAAAACCTCAAAATGTGGGTGTGTGGGTGTGTGAGTAGTGTAATGACAAAAAAAAAAAAACTTGGAGAGTCACACTCAATGGGAAGGGAGATTGAAGAACCCAAAAACCTAACCCTTACTCAATTTCAATTCTTAATAACTTTCAATCCGGAGCTCCAATCGCTGCATTGTTTGCAGCCACGCGACTTTAGCGTCGACCTCTATAAAACCCAATGCTTGATTAGGTAAGAAAGTCCCATATTCCTTTTCAATTTCTCCTTCCCAATTTCGAAATTCAATGAGTAACTATGTTGAATCTTGTGTAATTTCGGTGTTTAGGGTCGAATTAGCTTGCGAGTATTATCGGGTTCAGCTCATTGTGTAATGTTGAATTAGTGAACTCTATATTGATTATAGTGATAAATATGATATTAGATTGAAATTGGTTGTTCATTGGAGTCAATTTGAGAAATTAGAAGTTAGAGGATTAATTTTGGAGGTTGGGTTTTGTTGGTGAGGGGCCGAAGTTCAAGAGCTTGTGGTGTGGTATATAGTGAGGTGTTCCGGGCATTACGAGGAAGCGGCCAAGGTATGGTTTTGGTTTTTCGTAACAAAAATATAATATGTCATGAAAACTTAAGTTAGTTGACCGTAGGATAAGATTGAATTATTTATGATGTAGACGATTGAAATTGTTGGATATGTATGAGGATTAGTAATGTTGAGATTGTGGTTGAGATTATGATACTGTGATGTGTAATATTGTTGTGAAGATTGGTAAATGATAATAGTGATGTTATTGGAATATTGATGTTGTTGATGATTCTGTATAATGTTGATTTGGATATGGATTATTGTGAGGAGATGGAATTACAATTGTAAATTGGTATGTATGATGAAGTTGAGGGGTGTTGATGAAGGGTTGAACTTGGTTGGAGGCACATTTGGTAAGTTTTAATATGGGTTGGGATTTTTAAAAGTTTTGGAAGTTGAGGTTTGTAAATTTAATGAAAACTTTGATTTTGACCAATTCTGATGGAGCATAACTTAGCCTCCAGACCTTCGATTTCCATCAAGCTTGTTTAGAATGAAAATTTGGTCCGAGAAGTTTATACCATTTGAAGAACAAATGAAAAATATTTTAAAACGAAAAAGTTGCGCGCGTCGGAAGTTTAGTGCGAAAAATTGAAATTCTACAACACTTAGCCATTTTGCTTATCTTGCAGAATTCGTGTACGCAGACTCACACGTGACATGGCCATTCCCTTCGGGTTTGGTATCTCGCGTACGTGAGCAGGCATATGCATATGCGAGCAATGAAATTTTGAGGAGTTACGTACGCGGGCAGGGGCCACGAACGTGGACCCCTTGTTTTTTGAAACATGAACTTCTACTTTTAAGCCATTCCTTTAACTTTCAAGACTTCTTGTAATTTTTGTTTGAGGCTCGATAGATGTATTTGGGGTGATGGAGTATGATTTGGACTGTTGAAGAAGATAACTTGGTGAAAAAAGAGGTAAAGTAGATGATGATGAATAAGGAAGTGTTGTGATGTTATATATGCTATAAATGGTGGCTAATTCATGATGTATAATGATATAATGATTGATGATTGAACTGAGATTGAATAAATTCTTGATTGAGATACCTAGACAGTAGCAAGGATTGTGGTTTGTCCTGCTTGCTCCAGGTCGGTGATTGTAATACTTGGGCAGTAGCAAGGATTGTGGTTTGTCCCACTTGCTCCAGGTCAGTGTTTGTGATGCCTGGGTAGTAGCAGTAGTAGTGGATTATTTCACTTGCTCCAGGTTTAGCTTTTTAAACATCTGCCTGAGTAGTAGCAGCAGTAGTAGTTTATTCCACTTGCTCTGGGTTAAGCGGGTAGTAGCAAGGGGTTGTAACTCAAACCCACTTGCTTCGCAATGGGTGTTTCTATCCATAGTTAGCTACCAGGACACGTCGAGTTGGCTATGTAACCGATAAATGATATCATCAGCCATAGGATAGGCATACATCATATGCATTTGTCTGTTTGCTTTGGTTTGAATTCTTGGGTTTGCCTATTTGATATTCATGTTTAACTGCTATATGTTCTAGTTGCTGTATCTGTAAAATACCTGTGTTTTCCTTGTATGCATTGAGATGCCCCTTATTCGGAGGAGAATTGATGAGGAAAGTCCCACCGGTGTTTTAGAGGGTTGGAGGAAAGGCGATGAAATTAGGGATTAAGTTAGAATTGGGATAAAATCAAGAATCCTTAGATACCTTACCTTATTTATGGTTCTAAATGCTAGTTTTAAGTTTGAATCTTTTGTCGAAGGTTTTAAGATTGCATTCGGCTTTTCCGGGACCTTATATGTTAGTTATGTGGGCACTGTTACCATGCTGAGAACCTCTGGTACTCACCCCATACATATTTTGTGGTTTTCAGATCCAGGACGTGAAGCACCTCGCTGAGGCATATTGGGAGCTTCTGAAAGTAGAGGACTTTTGTGTTTTGGGGACATTATTTTAGTTTATGTTGTATATATAGATACTCTTATATCTCCACTGTATATGTATGTTATGTTTATCCCTCTTAGAGGTTGATTTGGAGAAACAAGTTCTATAAACTATATGTTGGGCATTTTGGGTTTATTTTGTATATATGTACATATGTATGCTCTGGCCAGTTTAAACTTCGCGAGCCGAGTCAAGAGCTCTGTTATCTGTATCCTTGGAAGTCTTCTATTATGTATACATATATGTATTTATGTCGCTTTACTCTTATCCTATTTGGTTTACGTTTACCGCCTTCGTGAGTGATGCACTTTTCTGTTTAACGCCTTGCTTTTAACTTTTCTTCAAAGGCTCTTAGATAAAATCCTTTTTCACTGATACTATATATATAATTCACTACAAAAAAAGGGGTTAAAATGACATTGATATTAAGGCGGTTTTAAAGAACCGCCATAATATCCATACATTATGGCAATTTTTGTTGCTGCCGTAATTGGCTTTGTATATTTTGGCAGTTCTGGTGATTATGACGATTTTGAACCGCCATTTTCACACGTATATAAAATAAAAAACTGCAATCCTAGCTCATTCAATGAAACACATATACGACGCTCTCATCTCCCTTTTATCTCTCCTTCGTCTTCGACAACACCGTTCTTCCCTCTAGGGCTTCTCCTCTCTCCGCCGGTTATGATCTCTCCAGGTACTTCTCCCTCTCAAGTTAAACTGAAATAGTTACTCTGTTAGAGAAGCCAAAACTGAAACTAAAATGCTATTTTATTTTCTTTTTTCTGTTAGTGCTATGGAGACGAAGATTCTGGCGAGAGGCAAGGCTCTGGTGGCTACTGATATCAGAATTTCAATTCCAGAAGGCACCTATGCGCACATTGGTGATTAAATTACCGATTTCTTCATTTTTGTTTGGGTTAGGGTTTCAAAATTATTTTTGGTGCTGATTTTTTGGGATTTTTGTTTCTCTGTAACTCCGCAATCGGGTCTTTCGTTGAAGCATTGGATTGACGTTAGTGTAGGGGTGATTGACGCCGATTACAGAGGACCGGTTGGGGTGACACTATTCAACCAGTTGACGATCTCAGGTCTTCTTTCGTAACTTTACCCCCCTCTCTCTCTCTCTCTCTCTCTCTCTCTCTCTCTCTCTCTCTCTCTCTCTCTCTCTCTCTCTCTCTCTCTCCAATCTCAGATCTTCTATTGCTTACTTCTATTAAGGTGTTTCTCCAATCTCCAATCTCAGATCTCAGAAAAAATCTGTCATAGCTTAGTTTCACAAAGCTTACATCCTTATTTGTTATTAAGGTTCATATTTTTCGTGTTTAACTTTCTATGCATTGTTATCTTCTTAAAATTATTCTAGATTCTTATATTTGCACTTTGTTTATTTATCGAGAAGAAAATTCTGAATCCTTTGGGATACACTGCTCTGTTTATTATTCTAGTGATACTACTTAAAATATTGCAGAAATATTCTATCACACTAATCATTTTTAACAAACAAATTAATCAGATACTCATACAGGTATTGAATTAGTTATCTAATTATATACATTTTTTATATAATTTATCTTCACTTTAACTTTTCAAAAAAAAAAAAATTTGGAGAAAAAAATGGAAAAGAAGAATCTGTCTCTCTTGTTTTAGTGTTAAGAATAATTTTTTAATTTATCTACTTACAAATGCATAATTTATTTATTTTTTGAAATTAAATTTGATAAATATTCTGCTTACCTCAAGTGCTTATATCTTGTGAGCTGCAACTTTGTTTTGATATATTTCTATAATTATAATTCATCATATTCGATAATGATGTTTGGAATCTCAAATCAACTTTTTCTGGAAATTGTAGAACTTTATTTAAAAAAAAAAAACTTAATATACGTGATGGTGATCTGCTTAAATTATCTGTTAGGGTTTAAGGTTGTTAATTGAATTCTTTTTTATAGAAAATATAAAAATTTTAAATTCTTAATACATTTGTTATGTGTTTATTAAAAAAAATTAAAATTCCACTAATAGTAACCTTAAATTATTAGTTAATTTTAATAAGCAATTAAGTGTAGGCAAGCACGGCATTAATATGTTTGAAGTAGACATTTGTAATTGCAATTTTCAGTAGTTTCTTAAGACAATTTGAAACTATTGATATACGATGTGGTCAGTAAATTAAAAATTAGAAGAAAAATAAAGGAACTTTAAGTAATTGAATATTCTAATCAAATCTGCACTTGAATCTTTTTATTTTATCAATTATTAACTGTTTTTTTTGTTTAGTTATTTTTATTTACTTCCTTTTATTATCTTCTCCATTTATTCACTGCTTATTATTGGAGATTTTCTTTATTTAGTCTTTTTCTTTAAGTCATTGTTTATTGAGATGGAATAAGATTTAATGGTTGTTATTATTGTTGTCATATATTGATTTCTAATATTGATTTTTGTGTTCAAAATTCCAGATGTTTTGAATTTCTAATATTAATTTTTGTGTTCATATACTGTTGTTGTTAAGAAAATTGCTCGAATTCGGCTCGACGGTTCACATTCTCGTTAACTCGGCAGGTGTTCTTGATAGCAAGTACTCGACCATAGCCAACATTGCAGTGGAGGATTTCGATCACATTTTCAGGTACTCTAACGGGTTATTATTTTTGGCTTTCTATTCCTAAAGTGAAACTAAACAGTTAGGATCAATTAATAAGCCTTTTATAAATTGTTAGCAATTGATTGACAGAATTTTAGTTTAGTTAGTCAAGTAACTGTATAGTATGAGTTGGAATTCGAAAAATAGAAATAATTTTCCAGTATAGGTGTTCTTGCAATAAGATTCTATTCACAACTTAACTGATTCAACAATAAGGTAAAACGTTAATTTAGTCACTGGAATTGCAAGGTCCCTTTATTTGTTTCCCTCGTATCTTTATTTATATGTACTTTATGATTAGGTGCATCCATATTTGCTAGAAAGCTAAGCCTATCCACATATATGCATTTTATATTGTTTTATCATCAACTTTGATTTGGTGAAAGATTATTGATTCTTGTTGCTACACATATAGTGATTAATTTTGTGCACCTTGCAATAATCAAATTAGTGCTAAATTTAATTTGTCTAATTTCGAATTTGTCCAATTTCTTCTTGTTAAGAGCTCCCAATCCTAATTTGTTTTGTTCTCTGTGTTTTTCTTCATGATCATTTATATGTTAATGTCATCTATACAAGAATAATTAAGAACATCTCAAATTGTATATAGAAATTCTATGAATACAGACTCATGTCTTAGATAATGTAAGTATTTATACTTATATTTAGATTAAGATCATCTTCATCAGCAGTCAGGTTATCATTATTATCCGTCTCAGAAGGGTGCTGCTACTGTTGTTTTTTACTGGCAACTGCATTCTTCATTGGCTACCCGTTGCTGTTAGTGGTAACACAGATCCGAATGATGGTTAATCATCACATCAACACTCTCCTCGTTCATTTCAGTTTCCTTTTCATCACACTTTCTAGCTTGGGTCTCTTGCATTGTGTTATGCTGTCTTCACTCTATTTTCTTTGTTTTTGCACTCATTAGTTATCTTCTCTTGCTCTCTGTTTCCACTTTCCACTGCAGTTCTGTTTATCCAGCTGATCTATTCATTTTTGAGAGTTGAAATAATGTTACTCTTTATTTAAATTCCTAATATTCTTATCGGTGCCTCCTTTGCCTAAAGTCTTAATGACTTCAACACAAAGATTATTATTCTCCCTTTTGTGTTTGTGCTAGAGCTATGTTTGCTATGTACTTATTTTGTCGGTGTCATGCTATTTGTGGATTAGTTTCATTTCTTCCCTGTCATTATTGCTTTCATGGAATACCTTTTGTTAAATATAAAATGGTTACTTCATCCTTTCAGCGTGCATTGTCAAATGCTTGGTTGCATTATAAATGTGTGGTATATATATGTGAAACAGGTTTTAGATTTTCTTCAATTTTTGCTGTTAGCTACTTTACTTTGAAAGCTTCAAGTTTTAATATTTGTTGGGAAAGAAAAAAGAAGGAATATTATCATTTGAAAAAGGTAATTATAATTTTCTTATATTTTCTTTTAGAATACTATTTAAGTAAGTTTTTAAAATTTAATTTCGGCATACAAGAATAAATTTCTTGTCTTTAGAATATATATATATATATATATATATATTTTTTTTAAAAATTCCTATTTATAGTCCCTCTTAGTCATGTCAATCGATAAGTCATGGATTGAAAAACCACGAACCAAGCATGAGTATAAAGATGGTCTAAACAAGTTTTTGGATTTTGCTTTTGAGCATCGATATCTCGAGGGTCGTCAGATTAAATGCCCTTGTCCGGTGTGTGGTTTTGGCAAGTGGCAAACAAGAGAGAAAGTTTTTGAACATTTAATAGTCAAGCCATTTCCAAAAAATACAAAGTTTGGTATTGGCATGGTGAAGAAGCAGTTGGACTTGGGTCACAAGCTCATCAAACTAGTTATATTGTATAAGATGATTCGACATCTCAACATCCAATGGTAACAATGCTCAATGACGCGTTTGGAGTTGCTGGACCTGACTTGAATGAAGATGGAGATGGAGATGAAGACAACATAGAAGATGGAGATGGAGACAGTGCAGAAAATGAAGAGCACAATGGAGAAAATGTAGAATTTTACAAGTTGTTGGAAGATGGTAATGAGCAATTGTATGAAGGGTGCACAAAGTATTCAAAACTATCTTTCTTAATTAGCCTGTATCACATAAAGTGCTTATACAGAATAAGTGACAAAGGCATGACCGAAATCCTCAAGTTAATAAAAGATGCTTTTGGAAATGTCAAGATTTCAAATACATTCTATGAGGCCAAGAAAACCATAAACAAATTAGGGCTTAATTATACCAAGATACCTGCTTGCCCTAATGACTGCATGTTATATTGGGGGGAGAATGAAGATTTGCAAGAATGCAAAGATGCAAGACATCTAAATGGAGCAATAATAAAAAGAAGAAACCGGCAAAGATCTTGCGATACTTTCCACTAAAACCGAGACTTCAACGATTATTCATGTATTCTAAGACTGCTCAATCAATGCGATGGCATGCTTCGACAGAAAAGAAAGATTCGAAGATGAGGCATCAGCGGGATTCTGAAGCTTGGAAAACATTCGATTTACTTCATGATAGGTTTGCCGAAGATCCTCGAAATGTACGTCTTGGTCTTGCAGCTGATGGATTCAACCCCTTTGGAGCTATGCATACAAACTATAACGTTTGGCCAGTGGTGCTTATTCCATACAATCAACCTCCATGGGAGTGCATGAAGCCAACATCACTTATCTTGTCAATGATTATTCATGGAGAGAAAATGCCGGGGAACAACATAGACGTATACTTACAACCACTTATCAAAGAGTTAAAAGAGTTGTAGCATGATGGTGTTCAAACATTAGATAGGTTCAAGAATGAAATATTTACATTGCGAGCAGCATTAATGTGGACAATTAGTGATTTTCCAGGTCTTGGTAACTTATCTGGGTGGAACGTACACAGTAAATATGCTTGTCCCACATGTAACTTCAACACTGATTCATATAGATTAAAGCATGGTGGAAAATGATATTTCTTGGGGTATCGCTGTTTCTTAGAAAGGGGTCATAAGTTTAGGCTAAGTTGTGCAAAATTTGATGGAAAAGTTGAGTTGAGGGATGATGTGTGGAAAACGATCTAACACAAAACTCACCGGCAAGTGTACTGGGTCGCATCAAGTAGTAATTACTCACATGAGTGAGGTCAATCCCACAGGGATTGAAGGATTGAATACTTTTAGTTAGGTGGTTAATTTAGTCAAGCAAACAAGTGATGATTTGAGTTAATTGTGATAAACAGAAGCTAAATTGCATGAAAATAAAAGGGAGTGGGGAAATTGACAGAAAAGTAAAGTGCAGAAGAGTAAATTGCGTGAAACTTAAAGTGCAAGAAAGTAAAAGAGCTGAAACTTAAAGTGCAAGTAATGTAAATGACTGAGACTTAGATTGCAAGAAATGTAAATAGCTGAAGCTTAGAGTGCAAGAAATGTAAATTGCTTGAATAGTAAAGGGATGTGGGAGCTGGGATTCAGAATTCAACAATAGAATGTAAAGAGAAATTAATCAGAGAAGTAGAAGATGAAATAAGTTGCAGAAAATCTAAACAGAAAGGTAAAATTGCTTGAAGAACAAAACTGAAAGTAAACTTAGCTCAATTGTGAAATCTAAAAGAGAAATTGAAGATCAAAGAAGAGAAATGAGATTAGAAAGCAGATCTAGATCTCAATTGCTCTCTTGATCAAGCAGAAAAGTAATTGCAAAAGAAATGTAAATGAAACAGCAATTAAAACTCAGATCCAATTCCTCAATTCTCAGAAGTTTGCAGAAGAAGATCAAAGATGAATTTCAGAATAAGAATTGAAACAGAATTCCTTCAATCTCAATCCAAAACTCAAAACACAGAAATAGAAGTTGCTGAAGCAATAAATTTAAAATAGAAAACTAAACTCAAACCCAATTCTTAGAACAATTGAGAAGAGAGGTAGAAGATGATTCTCAAACTTAGAACCAGTGAAACTCTTCAATCTCAATTCAAATTCCAAGAACAGATAGCAGAAGTTGCAGAAGAAAATGAAAAGCCAAGCTAAAAACTAAAATTGAGCTCAAAGTAGAATTGAAAAGTGAGCAAGAGATAAAACTAAAATAAAAATAAAAAGAAGGTTTTTTACAAATCAAACTAACTCCTATTTATACACTTTCTAATTTTGATCTTCAGACTTTGGAGTGGGCTTTTCAAATTTGGTGAAGAATTGGATCCAGATTGGCCTTTGCTTGAAAAATGGACCCGGGGACAACTCCAGTGGAGCACTCAGTGAGTGATTTTAACGTAGCGCTCCTTGCTTCCTCTTGTCTTCATGCTGATGTGTCACAGATACCATCGGTAAGGAAATTCACAAGATTTTCACGTTGCAAGTATAGTCCTCAACCAACAAGTAGTCCGCGAATCAAATTTAGAAGGAATTGGTTGTCACAAGTTCAACCCCAATTAGAAATAACCGAAGTATTCAAACCTCGGGTCGTCTCACAAGGAATGGGCATACATATGTATCAACATTGGTTAGAAATTCGGGGTTACAAGTCATGAGCAAGAAATTAAACTAGGAATCTTAACAAGCAAGTAATCTTGAAGTGCAAGAAACTAATTCAAATGACTAAAACAAGATGTGAGCAATTCCAAACTAGTAAGATAACATCCAATGTAATTCTACACTAAACTAAACAAATAACTATAACTACGACAAGGCAATCAAGAATTTTGGGTTTTCAAATAAGAATGATAAAAGCAACTCTTGGCTAAGCATGGGAATTGAGATAGCTATCCTTGTCCCCATATCAAACATTGACAATTATGAGGTACCAACCTGCTAAGTCTATTTCTCAAAAGCCTTAAGTACGTATTGTCTACTCCTACGCTTGAAGTACGTCAAGTAGGTTTGATCACATCAACCCATAAGTCCCAACCTATCTACTAATTAGATTAGTAGTGGGTTAGTGTCAATGGGTATCAAATTGACCACCAAGGGCTCTCAAATCACCAATTTAATGAGACCCAATGACTCAAGGTCACTCAATTCCCTTAGCTTATGCCAAGAGTAAAGAAAATTACTCCATAATTAAAGGAAACATTTCATCAAACACATGGCAAGCATTCATAAAGAACATGTTCAAATTGCAATCAAATTGAAATTGACAAGTACCCACTAACAATTATCAACATACAATCACTCAAACAACACAATTAATCATGGAAATCATCAATGCAACAATAACAAATCAAGATCTACAAGATTCATGAAATGGGTATAAAATGACAATTGACAAGTAAACATAAAACTAACACAAGACCTAAACAAAATTATACTAAGAAATTCAAATTAAACAATTAAAACTAGTAATTAACAAGATCCAATTCAGAATTCAACAAGGGAAGATCAAATCAAAGCTAGATCTAGAGAGGAACAAGGGTTTCTCTCTCTAGAAGAACAAAGAACCAAAAACTAGCTAAACATTATGTCTAAGTGTGAATGAATGATCCCCCCTTTCTCCTAGCATGCTTGGGTCTTTTTCCATGCAAAACTAGCTTGAAATTGGGCCTCTTGAGCCTCAAAAATCGCCAGGCATGATTTCCTTTAATGAGGTCACGTACAGCTTGTCGCGCGTACGCGCCATGTATGCGTGCGCGTGCACGTCGATGGGTTTTCTCTAATCTGTGCGGAAGTGCCAATCCATGCGTGATGCTTCCATCTATCCGCATCCACGCGTGCGCGTGAAGTGCGCGTGCGCGCCCATGCTGAAGCTCCCAAAATCCAAATCTTCATGTTCCTTCCTCTTGTGCATGCTTTCTTTCTCTCTTCTAGGCTATTCTTACCCTATAATTCTTGAAATCACTCAACAAATATATCACGGCATCGAATGGCAATAAAAGAGGGTTAAAATATGGCAATTTTAAGGCAAAAGAAGCATGCTTTTCATCATGAAGTGATATTAGGAAGAGAACACAAAACCATGCAATTCTTGTGGATAAGTGCGGAAAATATTGACAAAACCCCCTAAATTCTACACAATATAAACCACAAAATTGGAGTTTATCAAATCTCTCCATACTTAAACCAAGCATGTCCTCATGCTTTAGAAGAAAAATAAAAAGACCAAGGATCATGGTAAGAAAGGGTTCAGGAAATACAAACTACCTAAGTGAATGCATGCAACTAATGTAAAAACATCTATCTACTTGGTCAAGGGTAAATCTATCCTCCAAGAATACATATGAGCATACGGGGTGAAAAAGATATGTAGTTCACGAATCCTACCAAATTGAACATCAACATGAAGTGCATACAACTCGCTAAATGAACGCTCGTGAAAGCCGGGAACAAGGAGTTGAGCATCGAACCCTCACCGGAAGTGTATCCGCTCTATTCACTCAAGTGTATAGGGTTCGTCACTCAATCCTCTCCTAATCATGCTCTCCAAGATTTGTCTTTCATCTAACAATCAACAATTACTTAATGCATGCATACAAGTATCATAAGGTCTTATCCATGGGTTGTAATCGGGCTAGGGTGAAGGTAAGTATGCATATGGTCAAGTGAGCTTAAAACTTGAATCCTTGACTAACCTAAGTTCTTCACTAAACACATAAAACAATACCTAGCTACCCATGGGTTTCACTTTTTCGCATACTCATGCATTCTTTTCAATTCACATCCCATATGCATTGTTATTATTACTTTGTCTTGGGGCATTTTTGTCCCCTTTCATTGCTTTCTTTTTCTATATTTTTGTTTCTTCTATTTTTTTCTATTTCTTTTTCTTACATTCTCATATATACACATAAAATTATTTTTCTTTTTGGTCCCCTTTTTTCTTGGGGTTTCATGTAAAAAAGTTTCAATGCATATGGTTCAATCATCCAATACATGAGTATGTTCCCAAATCCCATAATTTTCAATTACAACTACAAATACACACCTCTATATCTACCCAAGTTCCCAAGTACACCCTCCCATTTGAATGATACACAACCTCACTTACCCAAGCTAATCAAGGATCTAAATTTAGGGACATTCATAGTTTTTCACTTAGGATTGTTGATGTGCTCTATTTAAGAACAAAAAGGGTTTATCATGGGCTCAAAATTGGTTAGCAATGGTAAATAAAAGGGGTAAGACCGTTTGGGAAAAGTGACTATTGAAATGATGGCCTTAATCATGTAAATGCATTCATACACAAGTAATGGACATATAGAATCAGACAAAGCAAGGATTACAATCATAGAGAGAGAATAATGCACATAAGAATGGAAAATGGTGGTTAAAAGATATAACCATACAATAGGCTCAAAACTTACATGCTTGTGTTCTTAGCTATCTCACTATGTTCCGAAATACATTCTTAAAGCAAGTTTACCGCAAAATTTTTTTCAAAAATTGGTAGGGTACCCTGAAATCACAGTTTCTTGGGGAAGAAGTCATTATTTTGACCAAGTAACTCTATAAAGACTAGCTATCATGCAAGGAATATTTACAAGCAAGACTAACTACGCATGTAATGTACTAACTACTAAGCAAAAGATAAGTCCATGGGTGTTGAAGGGAAGAGATTGTTACCCATGGAGATCGGTCGAACGACTTCCCCACACTTAGAATTTAGCACGGTCCTCCGTGCTACTAACAATGCGCAAAGAGCGGTCGGGACCGGAACCGTCACTATCCCCTTCATCAGAGCTCCCATCATTTGGGTTTGAGGTGGATGTGACTATTTCGGGTTCCTCCATGCTAGGGGTAACAGAACACAGAAGGTTCTTGATGTAAGTATACTGGCGTTGGTTGCGTCGCTCATATCTATCAATCTTCCAGTGTAGATCTTCTATCCTTTGATGGGTGGATCTTAGTGGCGGTGGTGATGATGAGGTGGAAGGAAAAATAAGTGGAGGGGCCATGTCAAGGCTAGGGTTGTTCATTGGAAGCTGTAAGTATTTTCCGCTTGGGACAACATCGTCCTTAGCCAGAATTATAGCCTTCGTGTCTGTGGCTTCCCAAGGAACACCCGCAGCAGCAACTAAGTCAGATACCAATGCTGAAAATGATAAATTACCCGGGGTGTGGACTTGACTCATCGCTTGCTTGACAAGAAGCGGGATGTTCACCGGTCTCTCCGTGAGAACACACGAAACAAGCAAAGCGAGATCCGTCGTGAAGGACGACTTGTGGGTGCTAGGTAGCACATAGTGAGATAGGATCTGGGCCCAAGCCCTAACTACTACAATGAGGGAACGTGCGTCAATGCACTTGGGCCGCATCCGGAGTCGACCTTGCGTCCAAAATGTCTCTGGCTCAGCAATGACTCGGAGAATCGAGTCCCAATCGAACCCAAACTCTTCTCACTGACGTAATACTTCTTGGTAGCCATCCATGTCACTTGGTATCAGTAGGACATTAAGCACTTGCTGAATAGCCTCTTCTAAAACTGAGACTTACTTTTGGCACACGTATACCGATTGAAGAGAGGGAAGATGGTAGTTAGTGTAGAATTCTGCTGCCCAAGAGAGGTTAATTTCCCGTGGTTTTCTCAAAAGAAACTCCCATCCTCACCGTTCAATGCGGGGCAGAATACAATGAGCAACCTTGTCCGGTGGAGCGAGTAGATGCTCAGGATGATAGTATCTCACAACCATGGAGGGGAACACAAGTTCACAGAAGCGGTTGGGAAACCTTGAAGAATCCTTTGCCGGTTTGCTCTTCTCTTTTTCATCAATGGGAGCGGGCGCCTTCGCCTTCTTAGATAGGGGTTTGGCTCCTATTGTAGGGTGCGCCTTAGAGGTTGACTTTTGGGGTGCCCTCTTTGTGGCCGGTCTCCTTGGAGCTTGATAAACCACTATTTTATGGTTTATATTGTGTTTAATTGTGTGGTTTTATCATGATCCTTACCCACTTATTCATTAAATTAGCATGCATTTAGATTTCCTTCCTGAATTTATTCATGGCCTACCTGCTCAAGAGCCTATCAAGCACTTGAGAGATTTCCAGGCAGCCTGTTCTACTGTCAGGCGTGATGGCACTGATGAAACTTCAATTTTGCTGAAAGCTTTCCCATTTTTTCTTGAGAGAAAAGCAAGGAAGTGGTACTACACTCAACCTCTAGCAAATGTATCCAACTGGGATACACTCAGAAAGGAGTTTCTGGAGATATTCTTTCCATCTGAAGTCACTGATAAACTGAGGAAGGATATTTTCACAATTGTTCAGGATGACAACGAGACTCTCTTTGAATACTGGGAGCGCTTCAATAATCTTCTGGAAGTATGCCCCCACCACATGATTGACAAGATAGTGCTACTTAGCTATATCACACAGGGTATGAGGCCCCAAGATAAAACCACATTGAAAAGTGCTAGCAATGGGTCTATGAAGAAGTACAAGACCACTGATGAGGCTTGGCAATTGATCAGTGATTTAGCTGAATCTACTAGGAACCACAGATAGAAGCAAGGCCGTTCAAAAGTCGTTGCAGAAGTATCCTCTAACAGAGAGACTGCTGCTCTAACTCAAAGTATATGTGAGATGACCAACTTGCTGAAGCAGATGCAATTGAATCAACAACAAGCTCAGCAAGCTCAACCTCCTCCGCCATAGCAAAACCAACAACTAGTCCCACAAAGAATTTGCGGAATCTGTGCTGATTACAGCCATTACACTGATGAATGCCCGTAGCTCCATCAAGAAGACAACATGGTGGCATCCACTCATAACTTCTATGACCGCCCCAACCAAGGCTACAATTAAGGTGGAAACAATAACCATAGATGGCAGGATAATTCTAACCAGAATTGGAGGGACAACAATAACAGAAGAGGCCAAGATAATCAGGAAAATCAGAGGTGGAATAATAACAACAACAGGCAGCAAAATCAACCTTACAGAGCACCTCACCTGAGGCAAAACCAAGGACCACAGAACAATCAACAGCAGACCTCTCAATTTACTCATTCTTCTTTATCTCCTAATGAAGAGCTACTACAATCTTTCGAGCGAAGACAACAGACCATGGAAAGTAACATCATGAATAGTATTAATGCCAGTCTGAATGGTCTCACCTCTACTTTGCAAGCTCTTGTGTCACAGCTTGGATCAACACAAAATTCCAGTAACCAACCTTCAAGCTCCACTGGAATCCCCTCTCAACCATTACCCAATCCAAAGGGAGGCATTAATGCCATCACCCTAAGGTTTGGAACCACACTGCAGGAGAGGAATCAGGAGGAACCAAGCTCACCAGAATACGCCTCAGCTGAAGAGGTGGTAGAAATAGAAGATGTTGAAGAGGAAGAGGATATACAGGACATAGCTGAAGAAGAAATAGCTCAACCACAAGAGGAAGCACCAAAAGGCGCAAACACCACAGAAAACACTACTCCTATCCCCTTTCCACAACTTGCAAGGAAGCCCAGGAAGCAGCCGGAACCCGACCCCAAAATGGTAGAAATATTCAAAAAGGTTGAGGTAACTGTTCTTCTTTTTGATGTTATTCAGCAGGAACCTAAATATGCAAAGTTTCTAAAAGATTTGTGTATACATAAAGACAAAATTAATGAATTAGAAACTATTCCTTTAGGTAGTTCTATATCTACTTTAATGGGAGGATTACCTGAAAAATGTAGTGATCCAGGTCCTTGTATAGTTAGCTGCACTATTGGTGGTGTAGTAATTTATGATTGCATGTGTGATTTAGGAGCATGTGTTAGTATAATGCCTTTGTCTATATATGATGTCTTGAGGCTCCCTCCCTTAAAAAGGTCGGCAGCTCGTTTTGTGTTAGTAGATAAAAGCATTATTACAGTGGCTGGAGTTGCTGAAGATGTTTTGGTGAACATTAAAGAGCTTACATTTCCCACTGATTTTTATATCTTGGAGATGCCCCATAATGATTCAGATAAGCCATCATCAATCCTACTTGGAAGACCATTCCTGAAGACATCAAAATTCAAATTGGATGCTTTTTCAGGAACATACTCCTTTGAAATAGATGGCCACATAGTAATCTTCAATCTGAATGGAGTCATTGACAACCCCCCAGAAGATCTTCTATCTTCCAGTGTGATGTCATAGATGAAAGTATAGCTGAAGTTCACAAGGAAGAGTTTGAAGAGAGGCACACTGGACAAGGCCCAAGTGTGGGGACCCTCTTAACTGACAATGAGGGCACTTCGTCATTTTCACAAGCTCCAGATAATCCAGAGCCTGCCCATGATCAGAAGTTAGAATTGAAACCCCTCCCTCCACATCTTAAATATGCTTATCTCGGAGATGAGCAGAGGTTTTCAGTTATCATTGCAAGGGAACTGACTTCTCAACAAGAAGAGCAATTACTTGATGTGCTGAGGAAGCATAAGAAGGCAATTGGGTGGAGCTTGGCAGACATAGTAGGCATCAAACCTCAAGTATGTGAGCACAGAATATTTTTAGAAGAGGGAGCAAAACCTGTCCGTCAACCCCAAAGAAGATTGAATCCCACTATCTTGGAAGTTGTCAAAAAAGAAGTGACCAGACTATTGGAAGCAGGTATCATATATCCCATTTCAGACAGTGAATGGGTAAGCCCAGTACAAGTGGTGCCCAAGAAGTCTGGAGTCACTACGGTGAAGAATGAACATGGAGAGCTTATAGCAACTAGAGTTCAGAATGCTTGGAGAGTCTGCATTGATTACAGGCGTCTCAACCAAGCTACCCGTAAGGATCACTATCCACTTCCATTCATTGATCAAATGCTGGATCGCCTGTCAGGTAAATCACATTATTGCTTTTTAGATGGTTACACAGATTATTTCCAGATTCATATAGCTCCTGAGGATCAGGAAAAAACTACTTTTACATGCCCTTTTGGGACTTATGCTTACAAGAGAATGCCTTTTGGCTTGTGCAATGCACCAGCTACCTTCCAAAGGTGCATGATGAGTCTTTTCTCTGACCTTATTGAGGACTGTATGGAAGTTTTTATGGACGATTTTAGCGTTTATGGTGATTCTTTTAGCCTTTGCTTAGATGGATTATCTAGAGTATTAGATAGATGTGTTAATACGAACCTTGTATTAAATTTTGAAAAATGTCACTTTATGGTAAAACAAGGGATTGTATTAGGACATGTGGTATCTAATGATGGCATTTCTGTAGACCCAGCAAAGGTGAATGTTATTTCTAGTTTACCTTACCCCTCTTCTGTGAGGGAAGTCCGTTCATTCCTTGGCCATGCAGGTTTTTACAGGAGATTTATTAAGGACTTCAGTAAGGTCGCACTTCCCTTATCCAGATTACTGCAGAAGGATATTGAGTTCGAGTTCAGTGAGGATTGCAAGCAAGCGTTTGATAAGCTGAAGACTGCTCTGACTCAAGCTCCAATTATGAGAGGACCAGACTGGAGCCAGCCATTTGAAATCATGTGCGATGCTTCCAACCATGCAGTAGGAGCAGCGCTGGCTCAGCGTGAAGGTAAGGATCCTTTCGTTATTGCTTATGCGTCTAAGACTTTAGACACTGCCCAGTCCAACTATACTACTACTGAGAAAGAGCTTCTTGCTATTGTTTTTGCTCTGGATAAATTTCGGGCTTATTTACTTGGTACTAGAGTAGCAGTGTATTCGGACCATGCAGCTTTAAAGTATCTATTAGCTAAAAAGGAGTCCAAACCAAGGCTCATACGTTGGATACTGCTGTTACAAGAATTTGATTTAGAAATAAAGGATAGGAGTGGTAATCAGAATTTAGTGGCAGACCACCTGAGTCGCCTTGAGCATATTAAGGATGATTCTACTCCTATAACTGATAATTTTCCTTTTGATAACCTGCAAGAAGTATCTGAGGTAGTCCCTTGGTATGCACCTGTTGCTAATTATTTAGTTAGCCGCACATTTCCTCTAAATTTTTCTAAGCATCAAAGAGACAAGCTCAAAAGCGAGTCTATGTATTATATATGGGATGACCCATATTTGTGAAGATGTGGCGCTGATCAAATAATTAGACGTTGTGTGCCTCAATCAGAATTCAGTCCATTTTAGAAGCCTGTCACTCATCTGAGAGTGGAGGACATTTTGGCCCTCAAAGAACAGCTAGATAGATCTTAGACTGTGGATTCTGGTGGCCCACTCTTTTTAGAGACGCTGCTGAGTTTTGTAAATCTTGTCTCCCATGCCAGAAATTTGGTAATATATCCAGGAGGGATGAGATGCCCTAACAATTTATGCTTTTTTGTGAAATTTTTGATGTTTGGGGCATTGACTTCATGGGTCCATTTCCAAATTCTAATGGATATTTTTATATATTGTTAGCTGTGGATTATGTTTCCAAATGGGTGGAAGCAATTCCTACCCGTACTGATGATGCTAACACTGTTGTTTCCTTTGTGAGAAACCATATTATATGTCGCTTTGGATCACCACGAGCAATCGTGAGCGATCAAGGCACCCATTTTTGTAAAAGAAGACTAACAGGATTGATGAAGAAGCATGGGATAATTTATAAAGTTGCAACAGCTTACCATCCCCAAACTAATGGGCAAGCCGAGGTGTCAAACAGAGAAATTAAGCGTATCTTGCTAAAGATAGTAAAGCCACATAGAAAAGACTGGAGCATCAGGCTGCAAGATGCACTCTGGGCATACAGAACAGCATACAAGACACCCATTGGGATGAGTCCCTTCCGCCTGGTTTATGAAAAAGCTTGTCATCTCCCAGTTGAAATAGAACACAAAGCTTTTTGGGCAGTTAAGGAGTGCAACATGGGAATTGAGAAAGCCGGAGCTGAAAGGAAGTTGCAACTGCAGGAACTGGAGAACCTTCGCCTAGAAGCTTATGAGAACTCCAGAATATACAAGGAAAAGAAGAAAGCTGTACATGATCAAAACATCAAGAAGAAAGAGTTCCAACCTGGGGATTTAGTCCTCCTTTACAAATCTCGACTAAGGCTCATGCCAGGTAAGTTGAGATCAAAATGGGAAGGTCCATACAGAGTAGAGAAGGCCGAACCGTACGGAGTTTATCACCTCCGCCATCCTTCAAGCTCTGAACTTATTAAGGTTAATGGACAACGCCTGAAGCTATACCATGGCGAGAAGGTGCAGAAAAAACAAGGAGCTTGAGATCTTCCTCTTGGAAGATCCCCACATAGCAAAAGATTGAGCTAGTGGAGCGTCTAACTTACGGACGTTAAAGCAAAGTGCTAGGTGGGAGACAACCCACCATGGTATGATCATTCTTTTCTTTGTTTTTCCTATTCAATAACTCTTCTCTTTATTAGTACTTTCGTGCATTTGCATTTACATGTCTTTATTTTTCTTTAAAAAAATTTTTTTTTTCGTTAGGCGACGCGATCGCATCAGCGACGCGTCCGCGTCGCAAGGGGAGTGAAGAAAAAAAATAAATGAACAGAGAGTCACGCTGGAGCGTGGCTGAAGGCGTGCCAATGGCACAAATCGACCCACGCAACCGCGTCGTCGACGCGTCCGCGTTGCTTGGGAACCATGGCCTCCCACGCGACCGCGTGCCCCACGCGGCCGCGTGCCCTGCGTTTTCAACGTAAAAGGGTGCACACTGAAATATTGTGCGAGAGTGGTGCTGGAAGCACAATTCTTATCACGCGACCGCGTCGCTGACGCGGCCGCGTCATCCATTTTCTGACGCCCACTCACGCGATCGCGTGACCCACGCGATCGCGTCACCCCAATTTTGGCAATTAAATTATTTTGAACAGAGAGTTGTGCTGGCGCAAGGCTGCACTCGCGCCAGAAGCATAACATGGGTCACGCGACCGCGTGACCGACACGACCGCGTCACCTTACTTGAAGCACATTCACGTGAACGCGTGCCCTACGCGGCCGCGTCGCATGCGCCGCACAGCTCAACCAAAAATTGCCACATATCTTATCTTTCTCTCCTCCGAATCCTAATTTCTCTTTTCCCCCTATTTCTTACTTCCCCCTTCCCCCTTCTATCTCACCTTTCACTCTCTATCTCTCTCACCTCCATTAACAAGGTTTTATTTTCTTCTTCCCTCTCTCTTTTTCTATCATTCTTATTATTTTATATGTATTTTCTTCTCTCTTCTTTTTCTTTTCATTATTCATATTTTCTTTCTTTTTCTTTTCCCTTTTACATGGTGTTAGAAAATTTTTAAGTCATTATCCCTCATTATATGCTTGTGGATTGTTGCAAATTGTTTGACAATTATTTTTATTCTATTTAAGGGATTGCTTGCATGTTCACCTTCATATTTTTTATACCTTATTCATCATGCATGCTATGTGTTTGTGAAAAGGCTCAAATGGCATTATGCACTTCTCTATGTTGTTATACTATTCAATGCTTGCTTTTCACAACTATCCTTTACTATTGTATTAATTGAATTTAATTGTCAATACAAACGTGATGGTTTGTTACAAAGTATTGCTTGGTCTATGCTACTCATGCCCTTTGCCAGCATGCCAATAAACACCTTGCAGTCACTTGTCTTTCTATGCACTAGCTATTTTCCATTGTTGGCTTTTCACATGTATTCGAGAGCATGTGTTAATGTCATCTACATCCTAATGTGCATCCATCACCTTTCTTCCGTTCTCTTCCTTGCTATATATCTCTTTGAATTTAATTTACTTTCTCCTCCCTTCTTTCAGGATGGCCACCAAGAAAGGAAAGGAGAAAGCAACTTCCAAACCACCAGCAAGAAGAGGCACTAAAAGAGAATTAGTGGCAGAGCCCTCTTCAACCGTAGTCAAGCCCTCAACAAAAAGAGTTAAGAGGATAATAAAGGTTGATGAAAAGGAAAAAGCCTTTCCAACAAAGGACACTGCGCGATTTCCCAATCGCTACTGTGAGCAGATGTTCCCTATCCTGGCAGAAAGGAACTATAACAATGAATACCTTCTTATCCTCCCGTCCAATATTGCTACCTTTGTTGAGCCGCAAATTGAACGAAGACATTGGGGTTTTCTACGGAGACAGCCAAGGCAGGTCAATCTTTCTTGGGTAGTTGAGTTCTACTCCAACTTCTACATGCCGACTCTGCAGTCTGTTTATGTCCGGCAGAAGCAAGTCCCCATCACAGAAGAGGCCATTCAGCAAGCTCTGAGTCTTCCCCCTATTCCAGAAGGAATAGACGCCTTCCAAGAAGCCGCACTTAAGCGCCAGAGGTACCAATTTAACTGGGACTCCGTTCTCGGAGTTATCGCATTACCTGGCAGCCGTTGGATCTACGGATACCACCGTACCCGCCCTAAGAGAATCTTGGCTTCAGCACTTACCTTGGAGGCTCGCGTATGGGCACAAATTATGTCCCATTATGTCTTCCCGAGCACCCACGAGTCCTCCTTCACAGCGGACATGGCTGTTCTACTATGGTGCATCCTTACAGACCAACCTCTGAATCTCTCAAGACATATCCAGAATGCTATGGGACACGTACAAATTGCGGGTAATTTACCTTTTCCCGCTTTGGTCTCAGATCTTGTCTCAGCCGCTGGAGTCTCCTACAGAGCTGGGGACACCAAAGCCGTGCTTCCACGGGATGATCAGTATGTCCCTAACGGGAAATACCTCAGACTTCCAGCAGCCACTACAAATCTTCCTACTGCTCCAGTTGAAGACAATCCTTCTTCGACACCACAAGCACCTACAACTGATGCATTGCTCCAGCAGATAATTGAACAGTTGGATCGGCAAGAACAAAAAGTAAAGATGAGAGAGCGCCGTAACGAGCGCCGATTCAAACACCTCAAGGAGCTATTCAAGGGACACTTCAAGGACTCAGATACCCCAGACTCCACTTCTTTTACCAGATAGTGAGCCATGACGGTCCCGATTGTGGAGATACTGCTACCAGCCCATCCCTGTTCTTGACAGATGGCACCGAGGGCGGTGCAAAGCCTTAAGTGTGGGGAGGTCGGACAGTACCTGACTTTCGGAAGTAATTTCTCTTCTCTAGCACCAATAATTAGGATATTTTAGTTAGATTTTCTTTCCTTTATAGAATAGAATAAATTGCATAGGTTAGGATAGTTGCATGCATGTTCTACTTGATTGAAAAGACAATAAGTTTCTTTTAAGACTCTATCATTGGAATAAAATTTCACTAATTTTTCAAAATTTTTATGATAAATTTGCTTGAGTTGTATTTGGAACATAATATTTGAGCTAAAGAACACACAACCTGTGAAAGATTTGAGCCTTTATGTATGGTTACATTATTTAACCATGATTATTTCATTCCTGTGTGTTTACTTCTCTATGATTGTGATCTATATTTTGTTTTATCTTATATGTCCAATATTTATTATATTTACATGCTTGCACATGATTGAGGCCATTATTTGTTTAAACTCACTTATCCAAATTAAGCCTACCCTTTTCAATTACCTTTGTTAACCACTTTGAGCCTTCAAATCCCATTTGTTCGATATTTTACCACATTACTAACCTTAAGCCGAAAAACAATTGTACATCCCAAATTGAATCTTTGGTTAACTTAAGATAGAATTGTGTGTGCTAGTTAAGTATGGGAAATTGTGGGAACAAAAGTTGTTAAAGGAATGTGTCATGAAAATTTAAGGGGAATTTGGATACCTACTCATATGAAAATATAAGAATGAAAAATCTATGTGCATTGATAAGCTATATCTATTTTAATGTCAAAAAAAAAAATAAAATAAAATAAATGAATAAGGGGACAAAATTACCCCAATATTGAATTCAGAATTCAAAGATCAATACACATATGATAGAATCAAAATATAAAGTTGATACATGAGTATGGATTGAAAAAGAAAATTCTGGGTAGCTAGGTATGAACTTTAAGATTACATTAAAAGTATACAAGTTAGGTTGGAGCTTGGGTTAATTAAAGATTCAATTTATTAGCTCACTTGACCAAATGTATACCCCTACCTGTACCTTAGCCCCATTACAACCTTGAAAAGACCTCATGATGTTTGCATTAGTATATTAACTGTTGTTGATTGGTTAGGAGAAGAACAAAAGTTAGAAAGCATGATTAGAGAAGAATAGAGTGATTACCCTATACACTAGAGATTAGAGCGTACATACATTATCAGTGAGGGTTCAATGCTTGAATTTTCATGTTCCCTGCTTTCATGAGCTATCTTCTTGCACTTTTATCTATTTTATTGTATAATGATAAAATTAGTGGAATTTGATTTCTAATTGTTTTGAAGAGCTTATTTACTTTTGATCAAGTGGGCAAGAATCATATAGTTGCATTTATTTGTATATATATAGGCTTGCATTGCATTTCATGAGTTTCTACATGTTCATACTTATTTCCTTATCTCCTTCAATTAAGCATGAGGACATGCTAATGTTTAAGTGTGGGGAGGTTGATAAACCACTATTTTATGGTTTATATTGTGTTTAATTGTGTGGTTTTATCATGATCCTTACCCACTTATTCATTAAATTAGCATGCATTTAGATTTCCTTCCTGAATTTATTACATGTTTGAAAACTATTTCCTAGAGACTTTAATTATTTATTTTTAATTCTCCTTTATTCCATTCGATGCCATGATCTGTGTGTTGAGTGTTTCAGACTTTACAGGGCATAAATGAGTTGGAGATTGGAAAGGAAGCTAGCAAAAATGGAAGGAACACAAGAATTTGAGGAGATAACCAGCGAGAAGTGACGCGGTCGCATGGCTCACGCGACCGCGCGAAGGAGCGCAAATCGCAGTGACGCGGCCGTATGGCACACACGGCCGAGCGGATTGGAAAAGCTAAAGCGACGCGGTAGTGTGGACGACGCGAACGCGTGGCAAGGAAAAACACGAATGACGCGTCCGCATGGATGACGCGATCGCATGACATGTGCGATCTGCATAATCTGCAGAATTTGTTGGGGCAATTTTGGACCTTATTTCGACCCAATTTTCGGCCCGGAGCAGCAGACTAGAGCCAGAGAATATGCAGAAACAAAAGGACAGCATTCATTCTATACAGTTGACAGTTTTAGATCTAGTTTTACTCCCTTAGGTTTTTCTCTCTATGTTTTGGAGAATTTTAATTTTCAATTGGTCTTAGCATTGAAACATTGAGAAGAGTTATTTTTCCTCATCAAGACCTCGGCATTCTAGTTCGTTCTCTTAACTTGGTTTTATTCTTCCATGTTCTTTGCTTTGTTCAATTTTGTCATTTGAATACTTTCATGATTATTTGATACAAGGATTATTTCTTCCATTTTAATTTATTTTTCCATTCCAATAATCATGTCTTCTTTTAATTTCCTTTCATGTGTTATGGATTTATTATTTACAATGAGTGAGTAGTTCCCTCACTTGATGGGGAGTTGATTGAAAGGAACTCTTGAGTTGGAAGGATTGAAAGAAAAATTGTAATTGGGTTAACTATTGGATTGTTATCTAATTACTAACACCAATCCCTTTGAACTAAGTGGGTTGCAACTTGTGAACAGATCTAGCATTCCAACTTGTTTGACTTTTCTTTACCTAGTAAAGGATAACCAAACAGAACAACCATTAATTATAAATTAATCTTAAAATCATTCCATCAACAGTAGAAATTCCAACTAATCAACTCCCAGTCAAGGCTTTTATTCATATTAATTAAATTTCCTCAATTTAATTTCCAATTTACTTAACTCAACTTCTTGGAACATCTGATTAATAAAATAGCACACTTTCTGCAACTCGTTGGGAGACGACCTGGGACTTAAAACTCCCAGTAATTTTTAATTTAAACTCTCTGTGACATATTTTTAAATTGATAGGCAGATTTTCGATGAGTTAAGAATTATACTTGCAACGTAACCATTTTAATAATTTTTAATTCACCAACTTCCGTACCTCATCAGAGCTTTCTCCTTACCTTTCTTGGTGGCCATCCTGAAAAAGGAAGGAGAAGAAGGAAAATATTAAACCCAAAGGATCATCTCAACTAAAACATGCAAGTGAGAAATAGTACCCAAAAGAATTTGTTCAACAAAACATTTATAGAGGAATGTGTCACAACACTTGGCATGGAACGCAAGAGTAAGTAAGGCATGCAATATGGCATGAGAAGTATGAGCTCAAGCATTCATCAGAAAGAGCAAGTCATATTCAATGAGTATCTAGTTGGCATGCATAAAGCAAAGTGGACTCAACACTCTCAGAAGGGAGCAAGTGAATGAGGAAGAAGCATCAGTTTGAAAGTATATGACTAAAATAAACCAAAATGGTATTTGTGCATTTCCTCAAACACTTGGCATGCAATTAACAAGCAATGAACAATTATGTAAAACTCAATCAATTAGAGGCCCAAAATGGAAAATCAATCATCACATAACATCACCTACTAACAAAGATAATGAAAAATAAGAAGAAGATCTATCAAAACAAATCAAAGTTCAAGTTCAACATCCATGGAAAACCAAGAAGAAGAAAAAGTAACCAAGCAAAAAGCAAATAGTATAATCATGCACTAAAAGAGAAAATAGGAGAATTAACAAGAAACATCTAAGTGGAAGAAAGAAGATTATGCAAAGAAAGTAAGAAAAGAGATATAGAAGAAGTGGAACCTTGAGAATGGAAAAGAAAAAGGTTGAGTTTCCCTTTTTGAAGATGAGAAAGAGAGGGAAGAGATGTATTACCACCGGAAGTGGTGGTGGTCGCCGGTGAGTGGCCGGAGACGGTGGTGAAATATGGAAGAAGAAGAAGAGGGAAGATATGAGGGTTTAGGGAAGAAGAAGAAGAGGGAAGAGGTGAAGCATGGTGCGCTGGAGCGTCGGTGAGGGTAGAGCGAGTGCGCGTACGCGTCCACGGCGCGTACGTGTGAAGTCAGTTGGGTGCTTGGCACAGAGTTGGCACAAAGTAGGCCCAACTCTCTG
Organism: Arachis ipaensis; assembly: GCF_059453495.1. Classification (NCBI taxonomy): domain Eukaryota; kingdom Viridiplantae; phylum Streptophyta; class Magnoliopsida; order Fabales; family Fabaceae; genus Arachis; species Arachis ipaensis. Next base: position 54,363,349 of record NC_142436.1, read on the forward strand.
GATTTTGTACTAGAGTTGGCATGTAGCACAGGCGCGCAGACGCGCACAGTGCGTGGACGCGTGCCTGATCGAGTTGGCGACCGGTGCGGACGCGCCAAGTACGCCTGCGCGTCAGTGCGGGCACAAGGTAGGCACAAACAAGGCACAACTCTCTGGATTTTGTACCAGAAGTTCAGATTGCACAATCGGCGCGCGCGCGCATAGTGCACTTGCGCGTCGATTGCGATGTTTCAAGGCGCGCGCAGGCGTCACGCACGCTAGCGCATGGGTGCCTGGCATGAAATGGGCACAAGGTGGGCATAACTCTCTGGTTTTTGTACCAGGAGTGTAAAATGCATCACCGACGCACGCGCGCACAGTGCGCTCGCGCGCGGATGCCCCTTTTTCCTTGTTTATTTTTTTAAATACATAGAGAGGGCTATTCTAACACATTCTTGGCTGGTGTTTAAGCTAGGTGGTCAAGAAAACACTTGCAAATTCATGCATCATTCAAAACAAGGCATTTTCTCCAACTTCAATAATCCATCCATACAAAGAATGATGAATTCTATCTAAACATCCTAGTTATCCAACAATAACAACAAAACTAGCATTCCTAAGCAATCAACAACATCAAGAAGTCACAAAATTCTTAAAAATCTATAGCTAAAAGTAAGAAGGTATACACAAGGAAGATCTTACCACGGTGGGGGTGCCTCCCACCAAGCACTTTTCTTTAACGTCCTTAAGTTGGACGGTCCTTCGCTTAAGCTTCCTCTCCTTTTGGTGCATCCTCAAGTAGGAGCACTTCCACTCCTCTTGGTGACTTGTAGCCATGGTACTTCTTCACTCTATGTCCATTCACTTTGAAAGTTGTGTCACTTTGAGGGTCAAACAATTCCACTACCCCATAGGGCTTTATCTTTTTCACCTTGAAGGGTCCTTCCCATCTAAAACGGAGCTTTCCAGGCATGAATCTAAGCCTCAAATTGTAGAGGAGAACCTCATTACCTTGTTGGAAATCCTTCTTCCGAATGTGATGGTCATGAAATGCTTTAGTCTTCTCCTTGTATATCCAGGCATTCTCATATGCCTCCATCCTCAAGCACTCGAGCTCCTCTAGTTGTAATTTCCTAGCCGCACCCGCCTTGGTGAAATCCATGTTACATTGCTTTACCACCTAATATGCTCTATGCTCAATCTCCACCGAAAGGTGGCATGCCTTACCATAGACGATCCGGAAGGGGCTCATCCCTAACGGAGTCTTGTAGGCCGTCCTATACGCCCATAGTGCATCTCCTAACTGGAGGCTCCAATCCTTCCTTTGTGGATTTATCACTTTCTCTAAGATTCTCTTGATCTCCCGGTTGGACACTTTCGCTTGTTCGTTGGTCTGTGGGTGATAAGCAGTGGCAACCTTATGCGATACCCTATAGCGCTTGAGCAGTGCCTCTACTTTCCTGTTACAAAAGTGGGATCCTTGGTCGCTCACGATTGCTCGTGGCGACCCATAACGGCATACAATGTTATTCCTAATGAAAGAAACGACGGTATTGGCGTCGTCAAGGCGGGTAGGTATTGCTTCTACCCACTTTGACACGTAGTCAACCGCTAACAGAATATACAGATCATCACTTGAGTCGGGAAACGGTCCCATAAAGTCAATGCCCCATACATCAAATATCTCACAGAACAACATAGGTTGCTGAGGCATCTCATCCCTTTGGGATGTGTTTCCTGACTTCTAACACTGATAGAAAGACACACAGAACCGGTTAGCATCCTTGAATAAGGTTGGCCACCAGAATCCACAATCCAACACCTTTCTAGCTGTCCTTTGTGGGCCAAAGTGGCCACCACATTCGGACGAATGACAAGCTTCAAGAATAGGTTGAATTTTAAATTCCGGCACACATCTTCGAATTACTTGGTCCATTCCCCTCTTCAACAAGTGAGGTTCATCCCAAATATAGTATTTGGAATCACTCCTTAACTTGTCCCTTTGGTTTTTAGAAAAGTTGGGAGGGAGTATTTTTGCAACCAAGTAATTCACCATTGGTGCAAACCAAGGGAAGCTCTCCGACACAGCATGCAAACTATCCAATGGGAATGAGTCATTGATCGGAAATGGATCAAATTTTAAATTCTCAAGGCGGCATAAATGATCCGCAACCAAGTTTTGAGATCCACTCCGATCCCTAATCTCAATGTCGAATTCTCGCAAAAGCAAGATCCAACGTATGAGTCTAGGTTTTGACTCATTCTTTGTCAATAAGTACTTCAAAGCCGCATGATCCGTGTATACCACTATCTTGGATCCTAGCAAATAAGATCTGAATTTATCTAAAGTATGAAAAATAGCTAGGAGTTCCTTTTCTGTAGTGGTATAGTTGGATTATGCTGCATCCAATATTTTAGAAGAGTAAGCAATGACATAAGGAAGTTTACCATCGCACTATGCAAGCGCGGCACCTACAACATGGTTTGACGTATCGCACATTATCTCGAATGCTAGCGTCCAGTTGGGTCCTTGATAAACCCCAATTTTGTGGTTTATATTGTGTAGAATTTGGGGGGTTTTTTGTCAATATTTCTCACATTTATTCACAAGAAATGCATGGTTTTGTGTTCTCTTCCTAATATTGCTCCATGATGAAAAACATGCTTATTTTGCCTTAGAATTGCTATATTTTAATCCTTTTTTATTACCATTCGATGCCATGATATATTTGTTGAGTGATTTCAGGAATTATAGGGTAGAAATGGCCTGGAAGAGAGAAAGAAAGCATGCACAAGAGGAAAGAACATGAAGATTTGGATTCTGGGAAACTCAGCATTGGCGCGCACGCGCACTCCACGCACACGTGTGGATGAGGATAACTAGAAGTGGCGCGCGAGGATGGATGCATCCACGCAGATCAGAGGATTCCCATCGACGCGCAAGCGCACTTAGCGCGCACGCATGGATCTCAAAAGTAATCGGCATGCACGCACGCATGGCGCGCACGCGCAGAAAGCTGCGCGTGACCTCATTAAAGAAAATCATGCCTGGCGATTTCTGAGGCTCATGAGGCCCAAATTCAAGCTGTTTCTGCATGGAAAAGACCCAAGGATGCTAGGGGGAAAGGGGGGGGGGGATCATTCAATTTTACACTAGACACAATTTTTAGCTAGTTTTTGGTTTTTTTTGTTCTTCTAGAGAGAAAAACCCTTGTTCCTCTCTAGTTCTAGCTTTAATTTGATCTTTCCTTGTTGAATTCTGAATTGGACCTTATTAATTATTAGTTTTAATTGTTCAATTTGAATTTCTTAGTATAATTTTGCTTAGATCTTGTGTTAGTTTTATGAATTCTTGTCAATTGTCATTTTATACCCATTTCATGAATGTTGTGAATCTTGATTTGTTGATGTTACATTGATGATTTCTATGATTAATTGTGTTGTTTGAGTGATTGTATGTGGATAATTGTTAATGGGTACTTGTTGATTTCAATTTAATTGCAATTTGAACATGTCTTTTATTAATGCTTACCATGTGTTCGATGAATTGTTTACTTTGATTATGGAGTAGTTCTCTTTACTCTTGGCCTAGGCTAAGGGAATTGGGTAAACTTGAGTCATTGAGTCTAATGGATTTGATGATTTGGGAACCCTTAGTGGTCAATTTGATAGCCATTGACGCTAACCTTCTACTAAGTCAATTAGTAGTGAGGTTAGAACTTATGGGTTGATGTTGACCAAACCATTTGATGTACTTCAAGTATAGAAGTAGACTTAATGAGTTTGGTTCCTCATAATTGTCAATATATGGTTATTAGACAAGGATGGTGACCCCAATTCCCATGCCTAGCCAAGAGTTGCTTTTATCATTTATATTTGAAAACACAAATTTCTTGATTACTTGTCTTAGTTATAGTTACTTGTTTAGTTTAGAATAAAATTATATTGGATGTTACCTTGCTAGTTTAGAATTGCTCATATCTTGCTTAGTTATTTGAGTTAGTTTCTTGCAATTTAAGATTACTTGCTTGTTGAGATTATTAGTTTAATTTCTTGCTCATGACTCACAACCCCGGATTTCTAACCAATGTTGAAGCATATGTTTGCCCATTCCTTGTGAGACGACCTGAGGTTTGAATACTTCGGTTATTTCTATTAGGGTTGAACTTGTGACAACCAAATCCCTTTCTAAATTTGATACTCGAGGATTGTTGTTGGTAGAGCTATACTTGCAACGCGACTTTATTGAGAAATTCTTTACCGACGCAACCCCAAGCTCCATTAAAGTTTTGGTGCCGTTGCCGAGGAATGGTTGCAAGATATGCCTTGATATTGGTTATGTGAATATGTGAATATTGTAGATAGTTTAATTGCTTTCAATACTTAGCTATAGTTTAGATTTCTTTTATATTTGTGCTATGACTCTCAAGTTCGATGACTCGGTCTCAACCGAATTCTAGCTTAGCCAATTTTGATCCTGAGATTGAAAGAACTTTGTTACATACTCGGCAAGCTAGACGGCGGTTGGATTATACGGCTAGTACTTCGGCCTCTCTTGAGGAACACATCGAATCACTAGGCGGTACCGAGAGTGACTTGGAGTCCGCTACTTCCTATTCTTCTGTTGGCACTAATAATACATCTTTGCATCCTACAGGTGAGCCACACATGGCGGAGCCACGACGGATCACTTTGCATGAGCAAGGAGCTCCGGATATCATACTTCAACCGTTGCAAGCAAGGTATCCTAACCTTGATCCAAACTTTGAATTGAAGAGTAGCTTGATACATCTACTTTCTAAATATCATGGGTTGCCAGGTCAAGAACCTATCCGACATCTAAGAGATTTTCAAGTTGCTTGTTCTACGGCTCGAAGGCATGGAGCCGATGAGGTGGCTATCATGGTTTTTGCCTTCCCTTTCTCTCTTGAAGGGAAAGCGAAGACATGGTTTTATTCGCTACCGGATGAGATTGTGACCAATTGGGATTTCTTGAGAAGAGAGTTTCTAGATAAATTCTTCCCACCGGAGAAGATCGATTACATCCGGAAGGAGATTTCGGGCATAATGCAAAAAGACCAAGAGAGTTTGTACGAGTATTGGTCTCGATTCAAGAGGCTATTGGAATCTTGTCCACACCATGGAATGAACACTCACTTGCTCATTAGCTACTTCACCGGAGGTCTTTGTGTGGAAGATAGAAGATTGCTTACCGCTTCTAGTGGTGGTTCCCTTTCGAAAAACAAAATGGAGGGAGAAGCTTGGAATTTAATAAAGGATGTTGCCGAAGCTACACAACATACAAGGGTGAGAAGTAATCCTCTCAAGGGTATGGTAGAACCGTCCCCTTCCGAATCAAGCCTAACCAAAGCACTTGGGGATATGACCACCATCCTTACACAAACACCAAGGGACCAAAAGGAATACTACTCCATCCAAGCCATCCAAGCCCCACCTCCAGTTGCTCAACTTGAAGGCCCTCCTAGGATTTGTGGTTTATGCTCTAGCACCATATATTACACCGATCAATGCCATCAAATTCAAGAGGAGCATGCTCTTGTAGTGGCCAATGTGAATTACAACAACCGTCCACCCTATCCTTCTCAAGGCCAAAACAACTACCTTCATGGTAGTAATCAACATCAAGGGTGGAGGGATAATGCATAAGGGAGCAATCAAATCCAAAGATGGAACAACTCTTCTTCTCATCACAACAACAGCCAATCTTCATCCCAATACCACCATAACAACACCAACTACCAAGCCAACCAAGGCTACTCCAACCAAAACCAAAACAACTACACCAAATACCAAGCACCACACTATAGACAACAATCCAACCAAACTCCTCCATCTTCCAATAATCAAGTTGATGAGCTTAGAGCCGCCATGGTGAAACGGGATGAGAGCAACAAGGCTCAATTTGATGCCTTGGGCGCTCAATTGGCTAACCTCACCAACATGCTTTCGAAGATGGCCATGTCAAACCAACCCTCAACCCCCAACAACAACACTAACCAACCTTCAAGCTCTTCTAACCTTTCATCCCAACCCCAACCAAACTCAAATGGCGGTCTCAACGCCATCACCCTACGGTCGGGGACTACATTGGAGGAGATACCTCCAAGGGTCATGGGAGACATTCATGAGGAAGAAGTGGTTGTTGAAGCTACACATGAAGAAGAGGTGGTAGACAAAAGGCATGAGAAAGAAGGAGTAAGCCTCAAGGAACCCAAGAGAAAAGCTATGGTGGATGAGTCCATTCCTATTCTATTCCCATCCATGGTGAAGAAAGCAAAGAAAACATTGGAATTTGATTTGAACATGCTTCAAGTGTTCAAGAAGGTTGAGGTAACCATACCACTTCTTGATGCTATTCAACAAATTCCAAAGTATGCAAAATTTTTGAAAGACTTGTGTACACACAAGGATAGGATAGGGGAATTGGAGACATTATCCTTGGGTAGTTCAATTTCTTCCTTGATGGAACCTATTGCAAAGAAATGTGGTGATCCTGGACCTTGTTTGGTGTCTTGTTGTATTGGTGGGCGCACTTTTCATGATTGTATGTGTGACTTGGGAGCTTGTGTAAGCATCATGTCGCTTTCTATCTATGTGCGATTGAATTTAGCTCCATTAAAGAAGTCGACAGCAAGGTTTGCCTTAGCCGATGAAAGTGTGATCACGGTGATGGGAATAGCGGAAGATGTACTTGTGGCAATCAAGGACTTGGTTTTTCCGGTTGACTTTTACATCCTTGAAATGCCTCCATCAGAAAATAGAGGCTCATCCTCCGTTTTACTTGGTAGACCCTTCCTCAAGACCTCTAAATTCAAGTTAGATGCCTTCATTGGCACATATTCTTTTGAGGTTGGAGACAAGACTATCAAGTTCAATTTAGAAGAAGCCATGAAGCATCCTCCCGAAGAACATCCCGTGCTCCGATGTGATGTAATTGATGAAGTGGTAGCGGAAGTACAAGAAGAAGACCACAACAAGTTGTGCTACCCTATTGTTGAGGAGACGGATGACCAAGAGGATGAACATGAGAAAGTTATTTAGAATGAACTCCATGAGTTTGATGAAAAGGAACCTCAGCTTGAGGCAAAGAGTGAACTGAAGCCCCTTCCATCTCATTTGAAGTATGCTTTCTTAGAGGACAACCAAAGGTTTCCGGTCATTATTGCTAGTGAGCTTTCAAGTGAAGAAGAAAAGAAGCTCCTAGATGTTCTAAGAAGGTACAAGAAAGCAATTGGATGGAGCCTAGCTGATATTGTGGGGATTGACCCTCGCAAGTGCATGCATCGGATATTTCTCCAAGAGGGAGCTAGGCTGGTTAGGCAACCGCAAAGAAGGCTCAACCCAACTATCCTCGATGTGGTAAAGAAAGAGGTCACGCGATTACTTGATGCGGGTATCATATACCCAATTTCTAACAGTGAGTGGGTGAGCTCGGTCCAGGTTGTTCCCAAGAAATCGGGCATCACTGCGGTTAAAAAGGATGATGGTGAAGTGGTCACCAAGAGAGTACAAAATGCGTGGTGCGTGTGCATAGATTATAGAAGATTGAACGCTACTACAAGAAAGGACCACTACCCTTTGCCCTTTATCGATCAGATGTTGGACCGTTTGGCGGGTAAATCCCATTATTGTTTTCTTGATGGATTCACTAGTTACTTCCATATTCACATTGCTCATGAAGATCAGGAAAAGACCACATTTACTTGCCCATTTGGCACCTTTTCCTATAAAAAATGCCATTTGGACTATGTAATGCACCTGCTACTTTTCAGCGGTGTATGACGAGTGTCATTTCCAATCTAATGGAGAATTGTCTGGAAGTCTTTATGGATGACTTCAGTGTTTATGGTACTTCATTTGATTGTTGCTTAGAGAACTTGGCCAAGGTCTTAGCTAGATGTGTTGACACTAACCTTGTCTTGAATTTTGAAAAGTGTCACTTTATGGTAAGATAAGGTATCATGTTAGGACATGTAGTATTTCATGAAGGCATTTCTGTAGACCCGACCAAGATCGATGTTATCACCACTTTACCTCACCCCTCATCTGTGAGGGAGGTCCGCTCGTTTTTAGGACATGCAGGATTCTATAGGCGCTTTATCAAGGATTTCAACAAGATTACTTTGCCATTGTCGTGCCTACTCCAAAAAGATGTGGATTTTGAGTTTAACATTGAATGTGTGAAAGCTTTTGAAGAGCTAAGGAGATAATGTGCGATGCGTCAACCCATGCTGTAGGTGCCGCGCTTGCACAGCGCGATGGTAAACTCCCTTATGTCATTGCTTACTCTTCTAAAACACTGGATGCAGCACAATCCAACTATACCACTATTGAAAAGGAACTCCTAGCTATTGTTCATGATTTGGATAAATTCAGATCTTATTTGCTAGGATCAAAGATAGTGGTATACACAGATCATGCAGCTTTAAAGTACTTATTGACAAAGAATGAGTCAAAGCCTAGACTCATACGTTGGATCTTGCTTTTGCAAGAATTCGACATTGAGATTAGGGACCGGAGTGGATCTCAAAACCTGGTTGCGGATCATTTAAGCCACATTGAGAATTTAAAATTTGACCCATTTCCGATCAATGACTCATTCCCATTGGATAGTTTGCATGCTGTGTCGGATAGTTTTCCTTGGTTTGCCCCAATGGCGAACTACTTGGTTGCGAAACTCTTCCCTCCCAACTTTTCTAAACACCAAAGGGATAAGTTGAGGAGTGATTCCAAATATTATATTTGGGATGACCCTCACTTGTGGAAGAGGGGAGTGGACTAAGTAATTCGAAGATGTATCCCGGAGTCTGAAATCCAACCCATTCTTGAAGCTTGTCATTTGTCCGAATATGGTGGCCACTTTGGCCCACAAAGGACCGCTAAAAAGGTATTGGATTGTGGATTCAGGTGGCCAACCTTATTCAAGGATGCTAACCAGTTCTGTGTGTCTTGCCATCAGTGTCAGAAGTCGGGAAACACATGCTGAAGGGATGAAATGCCTCAGCAATCTATGTTGTTTTGTGAGATATTTGATGTATGGGGCATTAACTTTATGGGACCCTTTCCCAACTCCAGTGGGTATCTATATATTCTGTTAGCGGTTGACTACGTGTCAAAGTGGATTACTTTATATAAGAATTCATTTACATGATTGAGGCCATCATTTCAACAGTTACTTTTTCCAAATGGCCTTAACCCTTTTATCTACCATTGTTAACCCATTTTGAGCCTATGATAAACCCCTTTGTTCTTAAAAAGAGCACATCAACAGCCCTAAGCGAAAATCCATGAATGTCCCTAAATTTAGATCCTTGATTAGCTTAGGTAAGTTAGGATGTGTATCATTCAATTGGGAGGGTATACTTGGGAAATTTGGGTAGATATAGAGGTATGTAATTGTAGTTGTAATTGAAAATTCTAGGATTTGGAAACATACTCATGTATTGAAAGATTGAACCATATGCATTGAAACTTTTTATACATAAAACCCCAAGAAAAAAGGGGACCCAAAAAAAATTTGAAAAAAGAAAAGAAAAGCAATGAAAGGGGACAAAGATGCCCCAAGACAAAGTAATAAAAATAATGCACATGGGATGTGAATTGAATAGATTGCATGAGTATGCAAAAAGTGAAACTCAAGGGTAGCTAGGTAATGTATTATAGTTGTATAGGTTGTTCTATGTGTCTAGTGAGATTCTAGGTTAATCAAGGACTCAAATTTTAAGCTCACTTGACCATATACATCCTTACCTTCACCCTAGCCCCATTACAACCCATGAATAAGACCTCATGATACTTGTAAGTATGCATTAAGTAATTGTTGATTGTTAGATGAAAGACAAATCTTGGAAAGCATGATTAGGAGACGATTGAGTGATGAACCCTATACACTTGAGCGAATAGAGCAGATACACTTCCGGTGGGGTTCGAGGCTCAATTCTTTGTTCCCGGCTTTCACAAGCGTTCATCTAGCAAGTTATATGCACTCCTTAGTGATGTTCAATTTGGTAGGATCCATGAACTACATATCATTTTCACTCTATATATTCACATGTGTTCTTGGAGGATAGATTTACCCTTGACCAAGTAGATAGATGATTTTACATTAGTTGCATGCATTCACTTAGGTAGTTTGCATTTCATAAACCCCTTCTCACCATGATCTTTGGTCTTTTTATTTTAAGCAGGAAGACATGCTTGGTTTAAGTGTGGGGAGATTTGGTAAACCCTAATTTTGTGGTTTATATTGTGTAGAATTTGGGGGTTTTTTGTCAATATTTCACACACTTATTCACAAGAAATGCATGGTTTTATGTTCTCTTCCTAATATTGCTCCATGATGAAAAACATGCTTATTTTGCCTTAGAATTGCTATATTTTAATCCTCATTTATTATCATTCAATATCGTGATGTATTTATTGAGTGATTTCAGGAATTATAGGGTAGGAATGGCCTGGAAGAGAGAAAGAAAGCATGCACAAGAGGAAAGAACATGAAGATTTGGATTTTGGGAAACTCAGCATCGGCGCGCACGCGCACTCCACGCGCACGCGTGGATGAGGATAACTGGAAGTGGCGCGCGAGGATGGACGCATCCATGCGGATCAGAGGATTCCCATCGACGCGCACGCGCACGCGTGGATCTCAAAAGCAATCGGCGCACACGCATGCATGGCGCGCACGCGCGGAAAGCTGCACGTGACCTCATTAAAGGAAATCGTGCCTGGCAATTTCTGAGGCTCAGGAGGCCCAAATTCAAGCTGTTTCTGCATGGAAAAGACCCAAGGATGATAGTGAGAAAGAAGGGATCATTCAATTTTACACTAGACACAATTTTTAGCTAGTTTTTTGTTTTTTTTTTGTTCTTTTAGAGAGAGAAACCCTTGTTCCTCTCTAGATCTAGCTTTAATTTGATCTTCCCTTGTTGAATTCTGAATTGGATCTTGTTAATTACTAGTTTTAATTGTTCAATTTGAATTCCTTAGTATAATTTTTCTTAGATCTTGTGTTAGTTTTATGAATTCTTGTCAATTGTCATTTTATACCCATTTCATGAATGTTGTGAATCTTGATTTGTTGATGTTACATTGATGATTTCTATGATTAATTGTGTTGTTTGAGTGATTGTATGTGGATAATTGTTAATGGGTGCTTGTTGATTTCAATTTAATTGCAATTTGAACATGTCTTTTATTAATGCTTACCATGTGTTCGATGAATTGTTTACTTTGATTATGGAGTAGTTCTCTTTACTCTTGGGCTAGGCTAAGGGAATTGGGTAAACTTGAGTCATTGAGTCTAATGGATTTGATGATTTGGGAACCCTTAGTGGTCAATTTGATAGCCATTGGCGCTAACCTTCTACTAAGTCAATTAGTAGTGAGGTTAGAACTTATGGGTTGATGTTGACCAAACCATTTGACGTACTTCAAGTATAGAAGTAGACTTAATGAGTTTGGTTCCTCATAATTGTCAAGATATGGTTATTAGACAAGGATGGTGACCCCAATTCCCATGCCTAGGCAAGAGTTACTTTTATCATTTATATTTGAAAACCCAAATTTCTTGATTACTTGTCTTAGTTATAGTTACTTGTTTAGTTTAGAATAGAATTATATTGGATGTTACCTTGCTAGTTTGGAATTGCTCATATCTTGCTTAGTTATTTGAGTTAGTTTCTTGCAATTTAAGATTACTTGCTTGTTGAGATTATTAGTTTAATTTCTTGCTCATGAATCACAACCCCGGATTTCTAACCAATGTTGAAGCATATGTTTGCCCATTCCTTGTGAGACGACCTGAGGTTTGAATACTTCTGTTATTTCTATTGGGGTTGAACTTGTGACAACCAAATACCTTTCTAAATTTGATACTCGAGGATTGTTGTTGGTGGAGCTATACTTGCAACGCGACTTTATTGAGAAATTCTTTACCAACGCAACCCCGAGCTCCATCAGTCCTCGCACGATCGGTGCTGTAGTCAAAACTCTCCTTAACTCTTCAAACGCATTCACACATGCACTGTCAAACTCAAAGTCCACATCTTTTTGGAGGAAGTGCGACAATGGCAAAGCAATCTTGCTGAAATCCTTAATAAAGCGCCTGTAAAAGCCTGCATATCCCAAAAACGAGCGGACCTCCCTCACAGATGAGGGATGGGGTAAAGTGGTGATAACATCGACCTTGGCTGGGTCTACAGAAATTCCTTCATGAGATACTACATGTCCTAACACTATGCCTTGCCTTACCATAAAGTGGCATTTTTCAAAGTTTAAGACAAGGTTAGTGTCAACACATCTAGTTAGGACCTTGGCCAAGTTCTCTAGGCAACAATCAAATGAAGTTCCATAAACACTGAAGTCATCCATAAAGACTTCCAGACAATTCTCCATTAGATCGGAAAAGATACTTGTCATACACCGCTGAAAAGTAGCAGGTGCATTGCATAGTCTGAATGGCATCCTTTTATAGGCAAAGGTGCCAAAAGGACAAGTGAATGTGGCATTTTCCTGATCTTCAGGAGCAATGTGAATCTGAAAGTAACCAGTGAATCCATCAAGAAAGCAATAATAGGATTTACCCGCCAAACGGTCCAACATCTGATCGATAAAGGGCAAAGGTTAGTGGTCCTTCCGTGTAGCGGCGTTCAATCTTCTATAGTCGATGCATACGCGCCACGTATTTTGTACTCTCTTGGTGACCACTTCACCATCATCCTTTTTAACCATAATGTTGCCCGATTTCTTGGGAACAACCTGGACCAGGCTCACCCACTCACTGTCAGAAATTGGGTATATGATACCCACATCAAGTAGTCTGGTGACCTCTTTCTTTACCACATCAAGGATGGTTGGTGATGAGCAGATAATTTATACACTTTTTGGCATTGTTTTTACATAGTTTTTAGTATATTTTAGTTACTTTTTATTATATTTTTATTAGTTTTCATTCAAAAATCATATTTCTGGACTTTACTATGACTTTGTGTGTTTTTCTGTGATTTCAGGTATTTTCTGGCTGAAATTGAGGGACTTGAGCAAAAATCTGATTCAGAGGCTGAAAAAGGACTGCAGATGCTGTTGGATTCTGACCTCCCTGCACTCGAGATGGATTTTCTGGAGCTACAGAAACCCAATTGACGACACAAACTGGCGTTCAAACGCCAACTTCCTGTCCTATTCTGGAGTTAAACGCCAGAAACAGGTTGGAAATCACAGTTAAACGCCAGAAACAGGCTACAACATGGCGTTTAACTCCAAAAAAAGTCTCTACACATGAAAGCTCAATGCTCAGCCCAAGCACACACCAAGTGGGCCCGAAAGTGGATTTTTGCATCATTTACTTATTTCTGTAAATCCTAGGTTACTAGTTTAGTATAAAAACTACTTTTAGTGAATTATTCCAGATCATCTTTTGATCATTTTTGAGACTATCTTTGTATCACTTTTGCTCTCTGGATCACGTTTAGGGGGCTGGCCATTCAGCCATGCCTGGACCTTTCATTTATATATTTTCAACGGTGGAGTTTCTACACCCCATAGATTAAGGTGTGGAGCTCTGCTGTTTCTCATGAATTAATGCAAACTACTATTATTTTCTTATTCAATTCAAGCTTATTCATATTCTAAGATATTCGCTTGCACTTCAACATGATGAATATGATGATCCGTGACACTCACCACTATTCTCAACCTATGAATGCGTACCTGACAACTACCTCTGTTCTACCTAAGATTGAGCGTGTATCTCTTAGCCTCTTGATCGTGAGATCAGAGTCTTCGTGGTATAAGCTAGAATTATTGGCGGCCATTCCTGAGATCCGGAAAGTCTAAACCTTGTCTGTGGTATTCCGAGTAGGATCTGGGAAGGGATGACTGTGATGAGCTTCAAACTCGTGAGTGTTGGGCGTAGTGACAGACGCAAAAGGATCAATGGATCCTATTCCAACATGATCGAGAACCGACAGATGATTAGCCATGCGGTGACAGCGCATTTGGACCATTTTCACTGAAAGGACGGGAAGTAGCCATTGACAACGGTGATGCCCAACATACAGCTTGCCATGGAAAGGAGTATGAATGATTGAATGAAGGCAGTAGGAAAGCAGAGATTCAGAAGGAGCAAAGCATCTCCATACGCTTATCTGAAATTCCCACCAATGAATTACATAAGTATTTCTATCTTATTTTATATTTTATTTATATTTTAATTATCAAAACCTCATAACCATCTGAATCTGCTTGAATAAGATTTACAAGATGACCATAGCCTGCTTCATACCAACAATCTCCGTGGGATCGACCCTTACTCACGTAAGGTTTATTACTTGGATGACCCAGTGCACTTGCTGGTTAGTTGTGCGAAGTTGTGAAGAAGAAGTGAGATTATGAACGTGCGTACCAAGTTTTTGGCGCTGTTGCTGGAGAATGAACAATCACGATTTCGTACACCAGTTGGGTTGAGCCTCCTTTGCGGTTGCCTAACCGGCCGAGCTCCCTCTTAGAGAAATATCCGATGCATGCACTTGCGGGGGGTCAATCCCCACAATATCAGCTAGGCTCCAACCAATTGCCTTCTTGTACTTTCTGAGAACATCTAGGAGCTTCTCTTCTTCTTCACCAGAAAGCTCACTAGCAATAATGACCAGAAACTTTTGGTTGTCCTCTAAGAAAACATACTTCAAATGAGATGGAAGAGGCTTCAGTTCACTCTTTGCCTCAAACTGAGGTTCCTTTTCATCAAGCTCACGGAGTTTATTCTCAACAACTTTCTCATGTTCACCCTCTTGGTCATCCATCTCCTCATCAACATGGTAGCATAACTTGTTGTGGTCTTCTTTTCGCACTTCCGCTACCACTTCATCAATTACATCACATCGGAGAATGGAATGCTCTTCGGGAGGATGCTTCATGGCTTCTTCCAAATTAAACCTGATAGTCTTGTCTCCGACCTCAAAGGAATATGTGCCGGTGAAGGCATCTAACTTGAATTTAGAGGTCTTGAGGAAGGGTCTACCAAGTAGAACAGAGGATGAGCTTCTATTTTCTGTTGGAGGCATTTCAAGGATGTAAAAGTTAACCTGAAGCCACAAGTACATCTTCTGCTATTCCCATCACAGTAATCACACTTTTATCGGCCAAGGCAAACTTCGGCGCCGATTTCTTTAAATGAGCCAAATTCAACCGCACAAAAATGGAGAGCGGCATGATGCTTACGCAAGCCCCTAGATCACACATATAGTCATGAAAAATGCGTCCACCAATACAACAAGACACTAAACAAGGTCCAGGGTCACCACATTTCTTTGGAATAGGTTCCATCAAGGAAGAAATTGAACTACCCAAGGATAATGTCTCCAACTCTCCTATCCTATCCTTGTGAGTACATAAGTCTTTTAAAAATTTTGCATACTTCGGAATTTGTTGGATAGCATCAAGAAGTGGTATGGTTACCTCAACTTTCTTGAACACTTGAAGCATGTTTAAATCAAATGGGATTGGAATGGACTCATCTACTATGGCTTTCCTCTTGGGTTCCTTGAGGCTTACTCCTTCTTCCTCATGCCTTTTGTCTACCACCTCTTCTTCATGTGGAGCTTCAACAACCACCTCTTCCTCATGGATATCTTCCATGACCCTAGGAGGTATCTCCTCCAATGTAGTCCCCGACCGTAGAGTGATGGCGTTGAGACCGCCCTTTGGGTTTGGAAGGGGTTAGGAAGGAAGGCTAGAAGAGCTTGAGGATTGGTTGGTGTTGTTGGAGGACATGGCCATCTTTGAGATCATATAAGTGAGATTGGCTAATTGAGCACTGATAAACCACTATTTTATGGTTTATCTTGTGCTTAATTGAGTGGATTTTATCAATCTTTCAGACACTTATTCATACAATTCGCATATTTTACAATTTCCTTCCTGATTTTGTGCTATGATTGAAAACATGCTTCTTTGGCATTATATTTGCTAATATTAATCCTCTCCTTTACCATTCGATGCCTTGATATGTGTATTAAGTGATTTCAGAGATTACAGGGCAGAAATGGCTTAGAGGATGGAAAGGAAGCATTAAAAAATAGAAGGAATACAAGAAGTTGAAGAAATTGCTAAGCTGTACAGCCTGACCTCTTCGCACTCAAACAATCATAACTTGAGCTACAGAGGTCCAAATGATGCGGTTCCAGTTGCGTTGGAAAGCTAACATCTGGGGCTTCGAAAATAATATATAATTTGCTATAGTGGCTGTATAGATAAGCGACGCGAATGCGTGCTCCACGCGGACGCATCGCAGTGACGAAAAACCAGCGTGGCAGATTTCGCAACCAGCGATTTCTGGGCTATTTTTAACCTAGTTTTTGGCCCAGAAAATACAGATTAGAGGTTATAAAGTGGGGAAATCCATTCATTCATGATAATAATTAACTCATAATTTATAATTTAGGATTAGATGTAGTTTTTAGAGAGAGATGTTCTCTCCTCTCTCTTAGGATTTAGGATTAGGAATTTTCTTATTTTAGGATTGCTTCTACAATCACAGGTTTAATGTTCCTTTAATTTATTTTTTACTTTAATTTATTTAAATGCTTTTACTTGTTAATATTCCTAATTTGGCTTATGAATTTTCCATGTTAAGGTTTGAATGTTCTATTTAATATATTTTGAGGTATTTCAGATTAAGGATTGTTTTATTCTATTTATGATGTTTTCAATTTAATTTAGATTTATTTTCCCCTTTTGGCTTTGGTTAAGTAATTGGTAATACTTGAGTTATCAGACTCAGCAGTTGATTGAAAATTGGGAATTGCTGATTGATCTGGATCGCTCTAAAGCTAGTCTTTCTACAGGAGTTGACTAGGACTTGAGGACCAAATTAATTAATTCACTTGACTTTCCTTTATTTAGTAAGGGTTAACTAAGTGGGAGAAGAATCCAATTCTCATCACACCTGATAAGGATAACTAGGATAAGAATTCCAATTCTTATACCTTGCCAAGAGATTTTATTATAATTAATTTATTTTTCTTGTCATTTAAATTACTTGCTCCTTATTTAAAAAAAACCCAAAAATACACTTTTACTCATAACCAATAATAAATCATACCTCCCTGTAATTCCTTGAGAAGACGACCCGAGGTTTGAATACTTCGGTTATAAATTTTTTTGGGTTTGCTTAAGTGACAACCAAAACTTTTGTACGAAAGGATTCTCTATTGGTTTAGAAGCTATTCTTGCAATGCGATTATTTTTATAAAAATTCTTTACTGGCAGAAATCTTCTTCGTCAAAATGGCGCCGTTGCCGGGGAATTGCAAACGTGTGCCTTATTATTGGTTATTGTAAATATTTACTTTTAAATTGATTTTTTCGAAAAAAAAAAAATTCAAATTTTTATTTTAAAATTTTTTATCTTATCTTAGTTTTAAATTTCAAATTTCAAATCTTTTTCAAAAATTATATCTTTTTCAAAATCTTATCTTATCTTATTTCAAATTCAAATTTTAAATTTCAATTAAATTCCAAAATTCAAAATTCAAAATTCAAAATTTAAATTTAAAATTTTAAAAATCAAACCTTTTCAAAATTAAATCTTTTTCAAATCTTTATCTTATATTGTTGACTTTTTCAAAATTCAAATTTCAAAATTTAAAATTCAAAATTTAATTTTCAAATTCAAAAATTTAAATTTCAAAACCTTCTAAATAAAAACTTATCTTCTCTTACCTAACTTATCTTATCTTTTCTAATCTTAAAATCAAATCTTTTTCAAATTTTTTCTCTTATTTATTTTATTTTATTTTCCTTTGCTTGTTTATTTATTTTTGTTTTTAATTTTTATTAGTTACTATGAGTTCTCACCTCCATCGCTTTGAGTTTGGTTCCAATGCTGTTGCAAGGAATGGAAATTATAACAGGAACATGCATCAATGTCAAAACAATCAGAGTTGGACGGAGCCACGAGGATCTGGTCAACCCTTTAGGCAACAACACCTTCCAAAGTACCATAGACGACGACCATTCCAGAATGCATGCCGAAACAATAGTACTGGTGGACCCTTTTGTGACAACCAACACCCACCGAACTACTATGGTCAAGAGCCATTCTGAGGTGCGTACCAAGATGATAGATATGGTGGACCCCGTTGTAATTACCAACAAGCCTCATCATACGCCTGTAAACCACCTCCTCAACATAGCTTTAAACCACTACACTCACAAGCCAACTACCACCATTCACCTCCATATGACCCTAACTCTTATCCACCCCAATTCCAACCCAATTACTCCCAAGAACCACCACTTCCCTATGCACCATGTCCATATCCATCAACCTAAGAATCAAAGGAGCGTCTCAAGGAAACAGTGAATAAATTTCATGCAACCCTTCACCAATTGAATTAAGCGATAAATCGATTACCTTCCCGACGTTCGGACATTCAAGAAACCCCTATGGCTTCATGTGGATAATCTAATGAAGAACGTAGCATGAAGGAGATACTAGAAACTCCAGTGGATGGTACGGAGCATGACTTTGTACTGGAACAAGTGGAGAAAGCTGTAATTATTGAAGAGGAAGAAGTGGTTGAAGACTTAGGAGATGCTGAACCTCCATGGGAAAGTCAAGCTACAGAGCCCCCTTCTAAGGAGTTTGAATTTGATATTGAGGAGGGTGTTCAACCTTCAAGGCATATCATGGTTGAATACTTTGAAGAGGTTGATTAAGAGATGGATTCAATCATTGATGGATTCTTATCTACATTTGAATCCTCTCCGATTGGACTTGACATGGAGATTAAAGAAGAAGCACAAACTCCCATGTTCTTGGTGAACAATGAAGAAGAGATTGAATTGGAAGAAAGCTACCAAGAGGAAGAGGTTGATATTGAAGAAGCTTGCAAAGAGGTGGAAGTTGTCAAAGAAGAGCCCAAGAGAATGGAGTTGGAAATCACCTTACCAAAGTTGCTGGAGACCTCTCTCCTAAAGCCATCACCATCCATCCCTTCATTCAAGTGGGTAAATCTCTCATCTCTAAGCTTAATTAGCTCACTTGAATATGCTTTACTTGAGACAGATGGTCAACTTAGAGCTCTTTGTAGCTTTAAGAGTAAGAGGGAGATGGTTAGTAGTAGGAGTCGTCATGCAAGATTCAATATGGTGGAAAGTTCAAAGTTTAAATGCAAAGATTGGTGTAAAGCTCAGCTGAATGGGTCTAGAAATTTGTTTGGCCGCTTTAGTGAGAATTCAGATTGCTTGCTACCCGGATGGAATCATGATGATCAACAAAAAGACGGGTGCAAAAGCAAGGTTTGGGACCACGGAATTCAGTCCAACAACCAACACTCCCGGAGCCTTGTCACTTGCTTTAACTTTCTTGAAGGCTTTATGCAACTAGTTTGGGACCCCGGAGGCCATTGGAATCACAAACATTGGTGGAGATTCCTGGATGAGTTCAAGCACAAGCCACCATAACAAAGGACTCCGCAAATGCCTAACTTAAGGACTTTAACTAAAAGTGCTAGGTGGGAGACAACCCACCATGGTATATTCTTTCCTTTTTATTCCTAGTTTATTTTATTTTAATTTTATTAGTGTCCTTTATAATGTTTGCATTAGCATTTACATATTGCATTCTGCATTTTGCAAGATAAAAAAAAAAAAAAAAACGCACGCGACGCGTCCGCGTCATAGGTGCATTTTGAAGAAAAGAGAATTGAACAGAAAGTAACGCGAAAGCGTGGCTAGAGGTGTGCCTTAGGCACAAATATGACCACACGACCGCGTCGCTGACGCGTTCGCGTCGTTTGCGAAATAGCCTCCCTACGCGTCCGCGTCACCCACGCGAACGTGTGGCCCTGTGAAATCGACGTAAATGGGTGTATGGCAGTAAGTTATGATGGAGTGGGGCTGGAACCATGCTAGAAGCACAAGCCCTACCATGCGAACGCGTGCCCCACGTGTCTACGTCATTTTTAAAAGAAAGGCCATTCACGCGTGCACGTCACCCACGCGCACGCGTCACCCTGAATTTTAGCAATATGCGTTTGAGACAGAGAGTTGCGCGAACGCGAGGCTGCTCTGTCGCCACTAGCACAAATCAAGTCACGCGTCCGCGTGACCGACGCGTCTGCGTCACTTGAAAATATCGCAACTCACGCTATCGCGTGACCTACGCGTCCGCGTCGCATGCGACGCACAGTTTATCCAGATCAGCGCCAAAATTCCTATCTTTTCTTCTCCAATCCTACTTATCTTTCTATTATCATTCTTTCTTCTTTCTTCTATCTTTTCTTATTCTTTCTTCCTCCTTTCTTAATTTCTTTTTAAGCAAATCTTTTTAACCTCTCATCCCTCTTCACTTCCATTCTATTTTATTTAATTTATTTGCATACTTTCATTCATTATATTTTAATTTTGTGCATATTTTTATTTTCTTTTCTAAAGTTATTCTTTTTACATTGGTGTTACTTGTTCATATTCAGCTGTTATATCTTTTCTGGTATTATTTTGGTGCTTAGTGACTTGTTTTCCACTGTTGGATAATATTATTTAAGTCAATGCTCATCTTTTATGATACTTGTATTCCTTTTGCATTATCATGAGCTTATACTATCTTGCATTACCCACACTCTCTTCCCCTTTGTTGCAATTCTTGCACTATTGATATACCGTATGCTTCTACTGTTTTCTCACTGCATGTTGTAGCTACCATGTAATTGAGACTCTTATTATTTGGCATTACCCACTCATATTTAATTTGTTTTCTATCATTATTTTTGGGTTCCTGTTCTTCTTTTTCTCTTCTTTCAAGCCGACCATCGAAGAAGGAAAAAGGGAGAAACTTCTATATGGGGCGACAAACAAGTTCTTACACATATTTCTTGGAGAGAAAAGCATCAGTTGTAGTAGCCCGTCCACTTGTACATCTCTGCATGCACTGAGGACGGTGCAATCTTTAAGTGTGGGGAGGTCGATACCGACTTCCGTGGGTTAGTTACCCTCTTCTCAACACCAATATTCTATTTTCTTTGTTTATTCATTGTTGCATTTGCATATTTGATTGCATATTTGTTTGATTTTTGTGCATACTTTACCACTTGGTTAAAGTAATATTTTCTTCTTTAAGAAACTTTTTTATAACATTTCACTAATTTGATTTAAAATTTTTGATAAACTTGTCTGAAGAAATATTATACTAGAACATGGTTTAGAGCTCGAACACACAAAACCTGTAAGATTTTGAGCCTATTTGATTGGTTACATTCTATCAACCAATATTTTATTTTTGGTGTGTGTTGTTCTCTCTAAAATTGTGATCTTTGTCTTGCTTAATTCTATATTTCCATGGTTTGATGTATGCATGCACTTATATGATTGAGGCCTTTGTTTCACTGAGCTTACATACCCATATGGCCTTACCTTTCATTATCCCTTGCAAACCAATTTTGAGCCTATTTTACCCTTTTGTTATTTACTTTAGCACATCATTAACTCTAAGCAAAAAATAATAATGTCCTTAATTTGAATCCTTGGTTAGCTTAGACTAGTGAAAGTGCTTATGAATTAAGTGTGGAAAAATTGGGTTTGGAAACATTTGGTTTGAGAATTGAGTATGTTAGAATTTTCTGAAAATGTGAAAGAATGTTGAGAACATGTTCATGCATTCAATACCTTAATCATATGCTTTGAAAAATAAAAAAATATATTTATTAAGAAAAGAAAAATAAAAAAATAAAAAAAGAGAGAAAAAGAGCAAATAAATAAAAGGGGACAAAAATGCCCCAAAGTAAGTGGTGAAAGCAATGCATATGTACTGTACTTAAAATTAGAATGCATGAATATGTGGTAAACATAGTTAATGGGCAGTTAGATTTTGCATTATGATTACATGGATTGTCTAAAGTTAAGTGGAAAGTTTAAGTTAATTAAGGATTCAGATTTTAGTCCACTTGGCCAAATACAATCCTAGCTTGACCCTAACCCCGTTACAACCCTTAAAAGACCTCTTGATTTGTGTATTTATGCATTAAATTTTTGTTGATTGTTATAAGAAGAGCAAGCCTTAGAAAGCAAGATTAGTAGAGAATTGAGAGAGTCGAACCTTAAACACTTGAGTGATTAGAGTGAATACACTTCCGGTGAGGGTTCGATGCTCGATTCTTTGTTCCCGACTTTCATGAGCTATCTTCTTCTTGCAAGTCTATTTGTACTTCATTTTTATGATTCGAATTAGTGAAATCAAGTTCATGTATGCTCTTAAAAGATTTGTTTACTTTTAACCAAGTAGGTAGAAATATTTTGTATTTAGTTGCATTCATATAGATAAGTTGCATTTCATACATTCTACCATTCCTCTTCACCCCTTTATAGCTTCTCTTGAGCTTAACATGAGGACATGCTAATGTTTAAGTGTGGGGAGGTTGATAAACCAATATTTTATAGTTTATCTTATGCTCAATTGAGTGGATTTTATCAATCTTTCATACACTTATTCATACAATTCGCATATTTTACAATTTTCTTCCTGATTTTGTGCTATGATTGAAAACATGCTTCTTTGGCATTATATTTGCTAATATTAATCCTCTCCTTTACCATTCGATACCTTGATATGTGTGTTAAGTGATTTCAGAGATTACAAGGCAGAAATGGCTTAGAGGATGGAAAGGAAGCATTCAAAAATGGAAGGAATACAAGAAGTTAAAGAAATTGCTAAGCTGTCCAACCTGACCTCTTCGCACTCAAACGGTCATAACTTGAGCTACAAAGGTCCAAATGATGCGGTTTCAGTTGCGTTGGAAAGCTAATGTCCGGAGCTTCGAAATGATATATAATTTTCTATAATGGCCGTACAGGTAAGTGACGCAAACGCATGCTCCACGCGGACGCTTCGCAGTGACAAAAAACCAGCGTGACAGATTTCGCAACCAGCGATTTCTGGGCTGTTTTTAACCTAGTTTTCGGCCCAGAAAACACAGATTAGAGGTGATAAAGTGGGAGAATCCATTCATTCATGATAATAATTAACTCATAATTTATAATTTAGGATTAGATGTAGTTTTTAGAGAGAGAGAGGTTCTCTCCTCTCTCTTAGGATTTAGGATTAGGATTTCCCTTATTTTAGGATTGCTTCTACAATCACAGGTTTAATGTTCCTTTAATTTATTTTCTACTTTTATTTATTCCAATGATTTTACTTGTTAATGTTCCTAATTTGGCTTATGAATTTCCATATTAAGGTTTGAATGTTCTATTTAATATATTTTGGGGTATTTCAGATTAAGGATTATTTTATTCTATTTATGATACTTTCAATTTAATTTAGATTTATTTTCCCTTTTTGGCTTTGGGTAAGTA
Source organism: Arachis ipaensis (assembly GCF_059453495.1). Taxonomy (NCBI): domain Eukaryota; kingdom Viridiplantae; phylum Streptophyta; class Magnoliopsida; order Fabales; family Fabaceae; genus Arachis; species Arachis ipaensis. The sequence continues at coordinate 54,386,697 of NC_142436.1, forward strand.
ATTGGTAATACTTGAGTTATCAGACTCAGCAGTTGATTGAAAATTGGGAATTGTTGATTGATCTGGATCGCTCTAAAGCTAGTCTTTCCACAGGAGTTGACTAGTACTTGAGGACCAAATTAATTAATTCACTTGACTTTCCTTTATTTAGTAAAGGTTAACTAAGTGGGAGCAGAATCCAATTCTCATCACACCTGATAAGGATAACTAGGATAGGAATTCTAATTCTTATACCTTGCCAAGAGATTTTATTATTATTAATTTATTTTTTTTGTCATTTAAATTACTTGCTCCTTATTTCAAAAAAACCCAAAAATACACTTTTACTCATGACCAATAATAAATCATGCCTCCCTGCAATTCCTTGAGAAGACGAACCGAGGTTTGAATACTTCAGTTATAAATTTTATTGGGTTTGCTTAAGTGGCAACCAAAACTTTTGTACGAAAGGATTCTCTGTTGGTTTAGAAGCTATACTTGCAACGCGATTATTTTTATAAAAATTCTTTACTGGCAGAAATCTTCTTCGTCAAGCACCCACGGTATCGAATTGAGCCTTGTAGCTCTCGTCCCATTTCTCTATAGCTGTTCTAAGCTCATCAAATTAATTGGTGGAAGATGAAGAGGCTTGGTTGGATTGTTGTCTATGGTGTGGTGCTTGGTATTTGGTGTAGTTGTTTTGGTTTTGGTTGTGGTGATTTTGGTTGGCTTGGTGGTTATTGTTGTTATGGTGGTATTGAGATGAAGATTGGTTATTGTTGTAATGAGAAGAAGAGTTGTTCCATCTTTGTTTTTGATTGCTCCCTTGTGCATTATCCCTCCACCCTTGATTTTGATTACTACCATGAGAGTAGTTGTTTTGGCCTTGAGAAGGATAGGACGGACGATTGTTGTAATTCACATTAGCTATGACAAGGGCATGCTCCTCTTGAATTTGATGGCATTGATTGGTGTAATGTGTGGTGCTAGAGCATAAACCACAAATCCTAGGAGGGCCTTCAAGTTGAGCAACTTGAGGTGGAGCTTGAATGGCTTGGATGGAGTAGTATTCCTTTTGATCCTTTTGTATTTGCGTGAGGATAGTAGTCATATCCCCAAGCACCTTGGTCAAGCTTGCTTCAGATGGTGATGGTTCTACCATACCTTTGAGAGGATTACTTCTCACCCTTATGTGTAGCCTCGACAACATCATTTATCAAGCTCCAAGCTTCTCCTTCCGTCTTGTTTTTTGAAAGGGAACCGCCACTAGAAGCGGTGAGCAATCTTCTATCTTCCGCACAAAGACCTCCGGTGAAGTAACTAATGAGCAAGTGAGTGTTCAACCCATGGTGTGGACAAGATTCCAATAGTCTCTTGAACCAAGTCCAATACTCATACAAACTCTCTTGGTCCTTTTGCATTATACCCGAGATCTCCTTCCGGATGTAGTCGGTCTTCTCCGGTGGGAAGAATTTATCAAGAAACTCTCTTCTCAAGAAATTCCAATTGGTCACAATCTCATCCGGTTGTGAATAAAACCATGTCTTTGCTTGCCCTTCAAGAGAGAAAGGAAAGGCAAAAACTATGATAGCCACCTCATCGGCTCCATGCCTTCGAGCTGTAGAACAAGCAACTTGAAAATCCTTTAGATGTCGGATGGGGTCTTGACCCAGCAACCCATGATACTTAGGAAGTAGATTTATCAAGCTACTATTCAACTCAAAGTTTGGATCAAGGTTGGGATACCTTGCTTGCAAAGGTTGAAGTATGATATCCGGAGCTACTTGCTCATGCAAAGTGATCCGTCATGGCTTCATCATGTATGGTTCACCTGTAGGATGCAAAGATGTATTAGTAGTGCCAACAGAAGAATAGGAAGTAGCGGACTCCAAGTCACTCTCGGCACCGTCTAGTGATTCGGTATGTTCCTCAAAAGAGGCCAAAGTACTAGCCGTATAGTCCAACTGCCGTCTAGCTTGCCGAGTGTGTAACAAAGTTCTTTCAATCTCAGGGTCAAACTCGGCTAAGCTAGAATTCAGTTGAGACCGAGTCATCAAACTTGGGGAGTCATAGCACAAATACAAAAGAAATCTAAACTATAGCTAAGTATTGAAAGCAAGTAAACTATCTACAATATTTACATATTCACATAATCAATGTCTAGGCATATGTTGCAACCACACCCCGGCAACGGTGCCAAAAATTTGATGTGTCACGGATACCGTTGGTAAGGAAATTCACAAGATTTTTGCGTTGCAAGTATAGTCCTCAACCAACAAGTAGTCCGCGAATCAAATTTAGAAGGAATTGGTTGTCACAAGTTCCACCCCAATTAGAAATAACTGAAGTATTTAAACCTCGGGTCATCTCACAAGGAATGGGCAAACATATGTATCAACATTGGTTAGAAATCCGGGATTGCAAGTCATGAGCAAGAAATTAAACTAGAAATCTTAACAAGCAAGTAATCTTGAAGTGCAAGAAACTAATTTAAATGACTAAAACAAGATGTGAGCAATTCCAAACTAGTAAGATAACATCCAATGTAATTCTACACTAAACTAAACAAATAACTATAACTACGACAAGGCAATCAAGAATTTTGGGTTTTCAAATAAGAATGATAAAAGCAACTCTTGGCTAAGCATGGGAATTGAGATCGCTATCCTTGTCTCCATATCAAACATTGACAATTATGAGGTACCAACCCGCTAAGTCTACTTCTCAAAAGCCTTAAGTACGTATTGTCTACTCCTAGGCTTGAAGTACGTCAAGTAGGTTTGATCACATCAACCCATAATTCCCAACCTATCTACTAATTAGATTAGTAGTGGGTTAGTGTCAATGGATATCAAATTGACCACCAAGGGCTCTCAAATCACCAATTCAATGAGACACAATGACTCAAGGTCACTCAATTCCCTTAGCTTATGCCAAGAGTAAAGAAAACTACTCCATAATTAAAGGAAACATTTCATCAAACACATGGCAAGAATTCATAAAGAACATGTTCAAATTGAAATCAAATTGAAATCAAATTGAAATTGACAAGTACCCACTAACAATTATCAACATACAATCACTCAAACAACACAATTAATCATGGAAATCATCAATGCAACAATAACAAATCAAGATCTACAAGATTCATGAAATGGGTATAAAATGACAATTGACAAGTAAACATAAAACTAACACAAGACCTAAACAAAATTATACTAAGAAATTCAAATTAAACAATTAAAACTAGTAATTAACAAGATTCAATTCAGAATTCAACAAGGGAAGATCAAATCAAAGCTAGATCTATAGAGGAATAAGGGTTTCTCTCTCTAGAAGAACAAAGAACCAAAAACTAGCTAAAAATTGTGTCTAAGTGTGAATGAATGATCTTCCCCTTTCCCCCTAGCATCCTTGGGTCTTTTTCCATGCAGAACCAGCTTGAAATTGGGCCTCTTGAGCCTCAGAAATCACCAGGCATGATTTCCTTTAATGAGGTCGTGTGCAGCTTGTCGCGCGTACGCGCCATGTATGCGTGCGCACCGATTGACTTTGTGATCCACGCGTGCACGCCAAGTGCGCGTGCGCATCGGTAGGCTTTCTCTGATCTGCGCGGAAGCGCCAATCCATGCGCGCCGCTTCCATCTATCTGCATCCACGCGTGCGCGTGAAGTGCGCGTGCGCGCCCATGCTGAAGCTCCCAAAATCCAAATCTTCATGTTCCTTCCTCTTGTGCATGCTTTCTTTCTCTCTTCTAGGTCATTCTTACCCTATAATTCCTGAAATCACTTAACAAATACATCACGGCATCGAATGGCAATAAAAGAGGGTTAAAATATGGCAATTTTAAGGCAAAAGAAGCATGTTTTTCATCATGAAGCGATATTAGGAAGAGAACACAAAACCATGCAATTCTTGTGGATAAGTGCAGAAAATATTGACAAAACCCCCCTAAATTCTACACAATATAAACCACAAAATTGGGGTTTATCACATGCCAAGCCCAAACATAGCGCTAAGTGAAGTGTTTCAACATAGCGCCACTTTGGTTCCCTTGGATCCCTATTTGAGCCTTGCTTGTTTCATTTTGGGCCAATTTTCATTCACCAATAGTGCTCAGTGAGTGCTTTGAATGTAGCGCTACATACCTTGGAGTGAGGCTCCCTCTTCGAACCCTGGCCATCCCATTTTGAGCAATTTTCTCACAATGTAGCGCTTGGTTAAGAGTTTCCAACGTAGCGCCCTCCTTATGCCTTGTGTGCCCCTCTTCGATCCCTGGTGATGCCATTTTGGCCAATTTCCTTGCCAAGCCTTGTAGCGCTTCTCTTGGTCCCCATTTCGAGCCTTGGTGAAGCCACTTCAATGTGACCAATCTCTTTGCAAGTAGCGCTCAGTTAAGTAACAAAATGGAGCGCCCTCTCTAAGCTTGTGCAAGGTTCCCAGTTCGAACCTTGCTGGCTTCATGTGCTAGCAATTTCCTTGTGAAGTGGCGCTTCTCTTGGTTCCCATGTGCAAGGTTTGATTCTTGGTGGCTCCCTTTAGTGTGCTGCTCCTTGTATTTTCTTTTGAATGAGGCACGATAAAGTTAACTAAGTTAACTGAGCGCTATGCTTTTGCCTTGTTCCCTTGGGCGCTCAGTTACAAAAATCAACGCAATGCCCTTGCTTTTTGCTTTTGGTGCTGGGTGCTTGGTCTCTAGCGCTCACTTTTTGAGCGCTACACTCATTATTCGAGCGCTATGCTTGCTTCCTTGAGTGAGTGCCACACTTGTATGTCTTAGGCCATGCTTTGATAGGCACGCTTTCCTTGTTTCTTTCTTGTCTTCACCTACAAGTAATCAAAACAACCAATCAAAGCATCACTAAATTTACAAGGTTTATAAATCATTCAAAAACCAACTAATTCTAGCTTAAACCTTATATTTTTGTGTCAAATAAAGGATGGTTGATTGATTTAACATAACTATGCAAATCCACTCCAAATCACTTACTCATAATGCAAGAAAGTGCATAAAACCTAATGAAACAAGCGAAAAATGCTTGAAAAGCTAGCATAAGATGACTTGTCATCAAGGGATCCTGATAAACCCCAATTTTGTGGTTTATCTTGTGCTTATTTTGGGAAATTTCATCACCTTTCCTTATATTTATTCAATGAAATAGCATGGTTTTGTAATTCTCCCTTAATTTGTGCTTAGGTGTAAAAATATTCTTTTTAGGCCCTTAAATTGGTGATTTTAATTCACTTTAATTCTATTCGATGCCTTGATGTGTTCGTTGAGTGATTTTAGGTTCATAAGGCAAGTATTGGATAGAAGAAGTGAAGAGAAAAGCATGCAAAGTGGAGAACCCATGAAGGAATGAGCATTTAGAAAATTGAGGGCCACGCGCACGGGTCATCCACGTGTACGCGTGCATTGAATATTTGCAAGCCACGCGCACGCGTCATCCACGCGTACGCGTGAGTAGAGGTTTTGGCTAGCGACGCGCACACGTCACCCACGCGCACGCATGACGCTCGGCACGTGACCCACTTAAAGTGAAATCGCTGGGCACGATTTCTGAGCTGTCCAGGTCCAAATTCAACTCATTTCTGAGGGTATTTGATGCATAATTAAAGATTGAGCAAAGGGGGGAACTTAGTTAGTCATGATGAGCCTTTAGTTAGTTTTCTAAAGAGAAAAGCTCCCTCTTCTCTCTAGAATTAGGTTAGGATTATGTTAATTTCTCTTAGGTCTAGATTTGATTACTTGATTTCATCTTGTTTCCTCTACAATTCTTTGTTCTAATACTTCAACTCTTCTTAGTTCTTTTGTTAATTTTACTTTTATGCTTCTTTCATATTCATGAATGCTCATGTTGAATTTGGTTTACATTTAATGAAATTTGATGTTTGAGGTTCTTTTATTGTTAATTTGAGTTGTGAATTTTACTTTCCTTGCAATTGATAGTTGGTAGATTTATATTTCTTGCACTTTTACTATGCTTTCCTTTTATGCCTTCCAAGTGTTTGATAAAATGCTTGGTTGGATTTAGAGTAGATTTTGAGCATTCTTGGCTTGGAAAGAGAAATTAGGTGATCTTGAGTCATTAAGACCCAACTCATGTTGGTGATCTAGAGTTGTTAGCTAGTTTGTTTTCCGTTGACTCTAATCTCTTGCTAATTCAATTAGTGAGTTGATTAGGACGTTTGGATTGAGATTAGCTAGTCTTGTTAGACTTTCTTCGAGTGTGAAGATAATATGTTACCTTCTTCCATCGTCGGGGATGACATAATGAGATAAATTCTTGTTAATTATTGTTATTAGTGACTAGGATGGAAAGCCTATGATCTCAATCCTTGCCATGAATGTCTCTCTTTATTAGTTTCTTTCTTTAATTGCTCTCTTTACTTTTCTTGCCATTTATTTTCTTGCCAAACCATAAAACCAAACCCCTTACCCCCTTTATAGCCAATAATTGAGCACTTCATTGCAATTCCTTGTCAAACAACCCGAGGTTTAAATACTTCGATTAATTTTCATTGGGGTTTGTACTTGTGACAACCAATATTTTTGCATGTGAGGATTCTTTGTTGGTTTAGAACTATACTTGCAACGAGATTTCATTTGTGAAATTCTAAACCGTACAAGAAACTGAACATCAAAATGGCGCCGTTGTCGGGAAATTGTAATGGTGTTATGTTATTGGCTATTGTATATATGTTAATATGCTTCTTTGCTAGTTTTTGCTTGTTTTAGGAGTTAGTTTTTATTAGTTCTTATTAGTATTTATTTTATTTTCTCTTGCCATTATGAATTTTTATCACTTTGGCTATGAGTTTGGTTCAAATTATGTTGTAGGAAATGGAAGCTTCAATGAGGATGTGCATCAAGGCTTTGGGAATCAAAGATGGGAGGAGCCTCAAGGGATTGATCAACCTTCTTGGCAACAACCTCTTCCAGTCTTTTATAGGTATAATTCCAATCCTAATGCATATCAATCTAATGGATGTGGTGACCCTTATTGTGATTGTCAACAACCACCACAATATGCCTATGAACCACCTCCCCAACATAATTTTGAACCACCATACTCACAAGCCCCATACCACCAAACACCTCCATATGACCCTAATCCTTATCCACCATACCAACCACCTTATGAGCCATATGAACCATACATAGAACCACAACAATTCCAACACAACTACTCCCAGGAACCACCTTCCAATTATAAGCCCTTTTCCCCAAATAATAGACCCTCTCTTACACTACCTCCAATGAACCAATCTCTCCAACACCTAATGCGAGAGCAACAAGAACTTCTAGTTAGGTGTATGAAGCATGAAGACAAGTTCAAGGAGATAGAAGCCAAGATTGCTATCGTGGCGGAAGCCGTTAGCAACATGTACTCATCCTACCTAAGCTCACACGACCAAGGCAGTCTCATTGTTGAATGTGGAGAAGTAATCAAGGAGCATAATGAGGGAGTGATTTTGGAGCTTCAAGGTGGAGAAGAGAAGTTGAAGCAAGAATTGTCACAAGGGGAGGAAGTTGAGATAATTGAGTCGGAAGAAGTGGTTGAAGATCTAGGAGATGTTAGAAGTCCACAGGAGCGTAGAATCATAGAGCCCTCTTCCAAGAAGCTTGATATTGATGTTGAGGAGGGTATACAACCTCCAAGGCATATCATGGTGGAAAACTTTGAAGGGGTTGATCAAGAGATGGATTCAATCATTGATGAATTCTTATGTACAATTGACTCCTCTCCCATTGGAAATGATATTGGGGTCGTAGAAGAATATGCACAACCTTCCATACCATTGGTAAGCAATAAAAAAGAGATGGAATTAGAAGAAAGCTACCAAGAAGAGGGTTTGGAAGAAGTTGGCCAAGCATTAAGTTCCATCATTGAAGACAACTCTACACCAAGTGACATTGGTGACTGATGAACAGATTTTTGCTAGTAAAGAATTCACAATTAAATCCTCGTTGTTAGTATAGTTCCTAAACCAATAAAGAATCCTTTCATACAAAAACTTGGTTGTCACTAAAGTAAACCCAAATAAAATTAATAACCGAAGAATTTAAACCTCAGGTCGTCTCTTAAGGAATTGCAGGGAGGTGTATTTATTATTAGTTATAGGATTGTATCTTTTTAGGGTTTTTGTAAAGGTTGAACAAGAAAAGTAAATTGCAAGAATAAAGCTAATAGCTAATAAGACTCTTGGCAAGGTATGAGAATTAGAAGTCCTATCCTAGTTATCCTTATCAATTGTGACATCAATTGTTCATTGCTTCTACTTAGTCAACCTCTAACTATGAATGTAAGTCAAGTGGATAAATCAATTTGAAGAAAGCAATTAAAAATATCCAAACAACCAATTAAAAGTATCAATATCATAAATTAAAGAAAATAATCATAAATTTGAAATACCTCAAATTGCATTAAATAAGAAATTCAATCTAACATGGAGAATTCATAAACAAAATTGGGGAAATAAACAAATCAATAAGAGAAATAGATAAACTAGAGTACTAGAACAAATAAGAGTAGAAGAAAACTAAATTAAAGTAAGATAGAAATCTGAATTTAAGAAAAGCTAATCCAAAAATCCTAAAACCTAAGAGAGAGGAGAGAGCCTCTCTCTCTAGAAAACTACATCTAAACCTAACTAATGCGTGAATGATTAAATGATTCAATATGTGTTGAGTCTCTGCTTGTCTCCTGGCTTTAGTCTGTGTTTCTGGGCTGAAAACTAGGTCCAAACTTAGCCCAAAATCGCCCCCAACATTTTCTGCATTTTTTGCATGTGGCGCATGTCACGCGTACACGTCGCTGGTCATCTTCGCGTGTCACGCGTACGCGTTAGGTACGCGCACGCATCGCTGTACAATCTTGCTTATCATGTGTACGCGTCAGGTACGCGCACGCGTCGCTGTGAAAATCTCCAGATCACGCGCACGCGTGAGCCATGCGTGCGCGTCGATGCTCGCTGGTTGTCTCCTTTATTTCTTGTGTTCCTTCCATTTTTGCAAGCTTCCTCTCCATCCTCTACACCATTCATGCCCTATAAAGCCTGAAAACACTTAACACACAGAACACGACATCGAATGGTATAAAAGAGAAGATTAATCATAGCAAATTTAATGCCAAAGAAGCATGTTTTCAATCAAAACACAAAGTTAGGAGGGAAAATGTAAAACATGCGAATTATATGAATAAGTGAGTTTAGTGGATAAAATCCACTCAATTAAGTACAAAATGTACCACAAAATAGTGATGTATCAAATCTCCCCACACTTAAACATTAGCATGTCCTCATGCTAATATCAAGGAGATAAAAGGAATGAATGGGGAAAAGTAAGACTCGTGCAATGCAACCTATGTATATGAATGCAATTATTTGTTAAGATGTTTCTACCTACTTGGTTAAAAGTAAACAAGTTCTTCAAGACAAATATAAATCAGATTCCACTAATTCAAATCATACAATAAAAACAAGTAAACTTGTAAGAAGATAACTCATAAAAGCAGGGAACATAGAATCAAGCATTGAACCCTTACTGGTAGTGTATATGCACTCCAATCTCTCAGGTGTCTAGGGTTAATCACTCTACTCTTCTCTAGTCATGCTTTCTAAAACTTTGTTCTTCATCTAACTAATCAATAAATGTTTAGTCTACCAATGCAAACATCATGAGGTCTTTTCATGGTTGTAATGGTGCTAAGATAAGGGTGAGGATATATGTATGGCCAAGTGAGCTAAAATATGAATCTTTGACTAACCAAAGCTCTCACCTAACATACACACACACTCTATGTACTTCTAAAATCATGCCTAGCTACCCAAAATTTCCACTTTTGCATTACATACTCATGTATCAACTTTTCTTTAATTTTATCAAATATGCATTGATCTTTTATTAAACTTAGCATTGGGGTAATTTTGTCCCCTTATTTATTTATCTATTTACTTATTTGAATATTTTGTCCCCGGCAACGGCGCCATTTTGATGAACAGATTTTTGCTAGTAAAGAATTCACAATTGAATCCTCGTTGCTAGTATAGTTCCTAAACCAACAAAGAATCCTTTCATACAAAAACTTGGTTGTCACTAAAGCAAACCCAAATAAAATTAATAACCGAAATATTTAAACCCCGGATCATCTCTCAAGGAATTGCAGGGAGGTGTATTTATTATTGGTTATGAGATTGTATCTTTTTGGGGTTTTTGTAAAGGTTGAACAAGAAAAGTAAATTGCAAGAATAAAGCTAATAGCTAATAAGACACTTGGCAAGGTATGAGAATTAGAAGTCCTATCCTAGTTATTCTTATCAATTGTGACATCAATTGTTCATTGCTTCCACTTAGTTAACCTCTAACTATGAAGGTAAGTCAAGTGGATAAATCAATTTGATTCCTCAGGTCCGAGTCAACTCCTATGGAAAGACTAGAGTTAGTGGAATTCAAATCAATTAGCAAACATAACAATTATCAATCAACAAGGGAGTTTGATAACTCAAGAGTTTCCAATTACTCAACCAAGGCTAAGAATATGAAAATCTAACTTAAAACCCCCCAAGCATTCTATTAAATACTTGGAAGGCACAACATAAAAACATAGAAAAGCAATAAGAGATAAAAATATCCAAACAACCAATTAAAAGCATCAATTTCATAAATTGAAGAAAACAATCATAAATCTGAAATACCTCAAATTGCATTAAATAAGAAATTCAATCTAACATGGGGAATTCATAAACAAAATTGGGGAAATAAACAAATCAACAAGAGAAATAGATAAACTAGAGTACTAGAACAAATAAGAGTAGAAGAAAACTAAATTAAAGCAAGATAGAAATCTGAATTTAAGAAAAGCTAATCCAAATATCCTAAAACCTAAGAGAGAGGAGAGAGCCTCTCTCTCTAGAAAACTACATCTAAACCTAACTAATGCGTGAATAATTGAATGATTCAATGTGTGTTGAGTTTCTACTTGTCCCCTGGCTTTAGTCTGCGTTTTTGGGCCGAAAACTGGGTCCAAACTCATCCCAAAATCGCCCCAAGCGTTTTCTGCACGTGGCGCATGTCACGCGTACGCGTCGCTGGTCATCTTCGCGTGTCACGCGTACGCGTCAGGTATGCGCACGCGTCGCTGTGCAATCTCACTTATCACGCGTACGCGTCGCTGTGAAAATCTCCAGGTCATGCGCACGTGTGAGCCATGTGTGCGCGTCGATGCTCGCTGGTTGTCTCCTTTATTTCTTGTGTTCCTTCCATTTTTGCAAGCTTTCTCTCCATCTTCTACGCCATTCCTGCTCTATAAAGCCTGAAAATACTTAACACACAGATCACGACATCGAATGGTATACAAGAGAGGATTAATCATAGCAAATTTAAGGCCAAAGAAGCATGTTTTTAATCAAAGCACAAAGTTAGGAGGGAAAATGTAAAATATGCGAATTATATGAATAAGTGTGAGTTTAGGGGATAAAATCCACTCAATTAAGTACAAAATGTACCACGAAATAGTGGTGCATCAGTGACCTTGTTGAAGATTCCCCCAATGGATGTGAAGTTAATGTTGAAGTGGACTTCACACAACCTCCCAAATTTGATTTGATTAATGATGATGAGGAGTTGGAAGAAGTTGACAAGCAAGGAGAAGTTGAGGAAAGTTGTCAAGAGGTGGAGGTACTCAAAGAAGAGCACAAGAGAGTAGAACTTGCAAGATTATTAGAACCACCCCTTCCTAAGTCACCATCATACACAACATTCAAGTGGGTAAAATTCTTATCCCTAAGCTTTACTTTCTCACTTGAATATGGTTTGATTGAAAATGATGGTCAACTTAGAGCTCTTTGTAGAGTTAAGAGTGGGAGAGAGTTGTGTAGCGGTCAGAAAAACAATGTTAGGCTCATTAGGATTGGACCCTCAAGGCATAGATCCCATGGTTGGAGGAGTGTTAAATTGTATGGATCTAGGAGGAGAATTTGGTGCCCCAATGAGAATTCTATGTGTTCACCACCCGGATGGAACAATGATGATCAATTAGAAGATAGGTGTGAAAATAAGATATGAGATCCTGGATTACAACATGAAGACCAATTTTGGGAACTCATATCTTGGGAAGAACTTCCCCCAAGCTTGATGAAGATGGTTGGAAATTCTGACAACCAATTGAGGAACAAGCATTCTTGGAGGTTCAAGGATGAGTACAAGCATAAACCACCTTGACAAGGAGCTTCCCAATTGTCCAACTTAAAGACTTAAACTAAAAGTGCTAGGTGGGAGACACCCCACCATGGTAAACTCTTTCCATTCTCTTGTATATATAATCAATGAATGAATTGAGTCGCCATTGTAGGTAGTTTTTCTTATTTTCTATACTCTTATACATTTTGCTTTGATTGATAGATTTCTTGTTAGATTTATGTTTTGTTTAAAATATTTGTTGTTAGATTGTATTTTACTTGAAGTGTAAGTTTTGTGTGTCTTGTATTTGAAAATTTTTCAAAAACCAAAAAGATTTGTTGTTAAATTTTAATTTTGATTGTTTTAGAATTCTTGTAGATTAAGAGAGTGCCCTGTTTCTGTTTTCATATGTCAAAAAAAAAAAGTGGCGAGCCACACGTGCGGGTGACCGATGCGTATGCATCGTATGCCATATTGGGACTCCCGGTACAAAAACCCGATAGTTACGCGAAACTGGCGCGGGAATTGTGCGTTTCGCACAAACTAGACCCATGCGTACGCGTGGGTGACGTTTACGCGTCACCTGGACTTTCTGCGTTCCACGCATAGGCGTGGGTGATGCTTACACGTCGCTTGTCCATCCTGCCATCCACGCGCACGTGTGAGCGACACTTACGCGTCGCTTTCGCACCCTGTTTCTTCCCTTTCTTCTTCTTTCTTTCTTCTTTCTTCTCTCCTTCTTTTTTATTTATACCTTTCTTCTTCACTCATCTTCCTTTCTTACTTTCTTCCTATCCTTTCAAAATTCTATTTTTATCAATTTTATTTTTCTCATCTTTCATTTTCTTTTGTTTATTGCATTTGGATACTTTTATTCATTACTTTTTAATTTTGTTTTTTATAGCTTGTTCTTATTTTCTTGTCTAAAGTTTCTTATTTTAATAGTGGTGTTGGATGCTCTTACTCAATTATTGAGAGTTTCTTGGTTAATCTTGGTGCTTCTTGACTTGTTTGATATTGTTGGGTGATGAATTTCTAAGTCAATGCTTAATTTTTGATGACTTTTGCATCCTTTGTGCATTAATATGAACTTCTATTGTCTTTCATGACCCACTTTTTCTTTTTTGAACTTGATGCTCAACATGCTCTTTATACTTTGACTTTTCTCTTGAATCAAGTATTAGTTGATATGCCTTTTACCTATATTGTTCTCTCACTTACATGCGTAGCTAACATGTAGTGAGAACCTTACTCTTACTTGGCATTAGCCCCCGTCTATGTTCAATTTGCTTTGATATATTTGTTGTAGGGTTTTTCTTTCTTTTTCTTTCCTTTTAGGATGGCTACCAAGAGGAAAAGGAAAAGCTTCTAAATGGGGCAACAAACAAGTCCGCCCGCACAATCCTTTGAGGAAGCTCATCAGTTGTAGCAACCCATCCACCTTGTTCTTCTTTGCATGCACCGAGGACGGTGCAATCTTCAAGTGTGGGGAGGTCGTCCAACCGATCTCCATGGGTAACAATTTCCTTTTTCAACACCAATTCTTGATTTTCTTTGTTAGTTAGTTGTTGCATTGCATGATAGGTTGCATGTTAGTTAGAATTTGTACATATTTTATTACTTCTTTTTATTTTAGGACTACTTGGTTAGGATGATGATTTCTTTTCCAAGAAAACTGTTTTTAGGGTACCCTACCAATTTGAAAAATTTTGTTGAACTTGCTTGAAGAATTTATTTTGGAACATGGTTTTTGAGCTAAGAACACAAGCATATGATTTTTGAGCCCAATTACGTGGTTACATCATATAACTACTTATTTTCATTCTTGTGTGCATCATTCTCCTTCTATGATTGTGATCTTTGATTTGTTTGATTTTTTATATCCATTATTCCATGTATACATGCATTTATATGATTGAGGCCATCATTTCATTTAGCTCACTTACCCAAATAGCCTATCTTTCATAAACCATTGTTAGCCAAATTTGAGCCTATTTAATCCCTTTTGTTCTTAATTGTAGCACATCACTACCCCTAAGTGAAAACAATAAAAATTCCTTAATTTGGATCTTTGATTAGCTTAGGCTAGTGAGAGTGTGTATCATTTGGGTATGGGAAACTTGGGACATTGGTTGAGGTAAAAGTGTATTTTGTATTTTTGTTGAAAATCATGGGATTGGGTATATGCTTATGCATTAAATATGTAAAACCATATGCATTGATACGTTTATATATACTTTTGAAAAAAAATGTGTGAAAAAAATGTAGGAAAAAAAATAAAAGAAACAAAAATATAAAAAAATGTAATAAAAAGGGGACAAAAATGCCCCAAAGTAAAGTAATAATAACAATGCATATGGGATGTGAATTAAAAAGAATGCATGAGTATGTGAAAAAGTAGGAATCATGGGTAGCTAGGTTGTGTGTTAGAATTGTATAGGTTGTTATATATGTTAGGTGAGAGCTTAGGCTAATCAAAGATGCAAATTTTAAGCTCACTTAGCCATATATGCATCCCTACCTTTACCCTAGCCCCATTACAACCTATGAACAAGTCTTCATGATGAATGTATGCATGCATTGAATAATTGTTGATTGTTAGATGAAAAATAAATCATGGAAAGCATGATTAGAAGAGAATCGAGTGATTGACCCTATACACTTGAGCGACCAGAGTGGATACACTTCCGGTGAGGGTTCGATGCTCAATTCCTTGATCCCGACTTTCATGAGCTTCTCTTCTTGCAAGTCTAATTGTACTTTATTTTGATATTCAAATTGGTAGGATTCATGAATCATCATACTACTTAGCCCTACATGTGCATATGTGTTCTTGGGGATTGATTTACTTTTAACCAAGTAGATAGAATCATCTTGCATTTAGTGCATTCATATAGATAGGTGCATATAGTTTATTTGCATTGAATAAATGTTCATACCCCTTTTCTTATCCTTCTTTATTCTTAGCATGAGGACATGCTTGGTTTAAGTGTGGGGAAGTTTGATAAACCCCAATTTTATTGTTTATCTTGTACTTAATTTGGGAAATTTTATCAACTTTTCTCACATTTATTCAATGAAATAGCATGGTTTTGTAATTCTCCCTAAATTTGTGCTTAAGTGTGAAAACATGCTTTTTACGCCTTAAAATAGCTAAATTTAACTCACTTTAATTCCATTCGATGCCTTGATATGTTTGTTAAATGATTTCAGGTTTAGAAGGCAAAGATTGGATTGAAGGAATGAAGAAAAAGCATGTAAAAATGGAGAACTCATGAAGAAATGAAGAAATCGCAAAGCTGTCAATCCTGACCTCTTCGCACTTAATTGATCCTAACTTGAGCTATCGAAGTCCAAATGAGGTGGTTCTAGTTGCATTGGAAAGCTAACATCCCGGGCTTCAAAATGATATAAAATTTTCCATAGTTGCCTGGCAGTTAGAGACGTGTACACGTGTATCACGCGTACGCGTGGGAAGTTGCACGTGACTCAATAAAGGCAACTCATGGCCAGCGATTTCTGAAGCATTTTGGGCCCTATCCAACACATTTCTGATGCTATTGAACCCAAGGATTGAAAGGGGGATGAACCAAGTAGTCATAGTTTAGTTTTTTTTATCATGTTTTAGGGGTAGAATTCTAGAGAGAAAGGCTCTCTCCTCTCTCTAGATTTAGGATAGAAATTAGGGTAGAGTTAGGTTAATCTCTCTCAAATTTATCTTTCAATTCTTGTTTTGATTTCAATTCTCTTTATATTTTAGTGTTCTATTGTCTTAATCTTCTTAGTTTCTCTTGTTAATTTCTTGTTTTGCTCTCTTTTATGTTGATGAACCATTGTTGGATCTTGATTTCTTCTAGTGCAATTTTATGTTTCCATGTTCCTTTTATGTTGATCTTGATTGTTATTGTTGATTTCTTGCTTATGTTAGTTATGGGTTGTGTTGATGCTTGCATTTTGTGATGTTTACTTTTCTTGCACTCTAGGTGTTTGATAGAATGTTTTCTCTGGTTTTTGAGTAGTTTTCTTGACTCTTGGCCTAGGCTAAGGGAATTGAGTGATCTTGAGTCATTGGGTCTCATTGAATTGGTGATTTGAGAACCCTTGGTGGTCAATTTGATAACCATTGATACTAGCCTACTACTAAGTCAATTAATAGCTAGGTTAGAACCTATGGATTGATGTTGATCAAGCCATTTGACATACTTCAAGCTTGGAAGTATACTTAATGAGCTTGGTTCCTCATAATTGTCAATGTATGGTTTGTAGACAAGGATGGTGATTTCAATTACCTATGTCTAGCCAAGAGTTCTTTTCCTTTCTTTATTAGTTAATTGTCATTTATTTTCTTGTTATTTACTTTTCTTGCCAATTACCAAATCAAACCCCCTTGCATCTTCATAGCCAATAATTAAACATTTCATTGCACTTCCTTGTAAGACGACCCGAGGTTTAAATACTTCGGTTATTTTTCATTGGGGTTTGTACATGTGACAAACAAATTTTTGATTGAGGATTATTTGTTGGTTTAGAACTATACTTGCAACGAGAATTCATTGAGAAATTCTATACCGATGATAATTCCTTTCATCAAAATGCATTTTGATGTTCGGTTTCTTGTACGGTTTAGAATTTCACAAATGAAATCTCGTTGCAAGTATAGTTCTAAACCAACAAATAATCCTCACATGCAAAAATATTGGTTGTCACAAGTACAAACCCCAATAAAAATTAATCGAAGTATTTAAACATCGGGTCGTCTCACAAGGAATTGCAATGAAGTGCTCAATTATTGGCTATAATGGGGGTAAGGGGTTTGGTTTTATGGTTTGGCAAGAAAAGTAAAGAGAGCAATTAAAGAAAGCAACTAATAAAGAGAGACATTCATGGCAAGGATTGAGATCATAGGCTTTCCATCCTAGTCACTAATAACAATAATTAACAAGAATTTATCTCATTACATCATCCCCGACGATGGAAGAAGGTAACATATTATCTTCACACTTGAAGAAAGTCTAACAAGACTAGCTAATCTCAATCCAAACGTCCTAATTAACTCACTAATTGAATTAGCAAGAGATTAGAGTCAACGAAAATCAAACTAGCTAACAACTCTAGATCACCAACATGAGTTGGGTCTTAATGACTCAAGATCACCTAATTTCTCTTTCCAAGCCAAGAATGCTCAAAATCTACTCTAACATCGAACCAAGCATTTTATCAAACACTTGGAAGGGATAAAAGGAAAGCATAGTAAAAGTGCAAGAAATATAAATCTACAAACTACCAATTGCAAGGAAAGTAAAATTCACAACTCAAATTAACAATAAAAGAACCTCAAACATTAAATTTCATTAAATGTAAACCAAATCCAACATGAGCATTTATAAACATGAAAGAAGCATAAAAGTAAAATTAACAAAAGAACCAAGAAGAGTTGAAGTATTAGAACAAGGAATTGTAGAGGAAACAAGATGAAATCAAGTAATCAAATCTAGATTTAAGAGAAATTAACCTAATCCTAACCTAATTCTAGAGAGAAGAGGGAGTTTCTCTCTCTAGAAAACTAACTAAAGACTCATCATGACTAACTCAGTGCTCCCCCTTTGCTCAATCTTCAATTCTGTATCAAATACCCTTAGAAACGAGTTGGATTTGGGCTTGGGCAGCTCAGAAATCGTCCCCAGCGATTTCACTTTAAGTGGGTCACGTGCCGAGCGTCACGCGTGCGCGTGGGTGACTCGTGCGCGTTGCTGGCCAAAACCTCTACTCACGCGTACACGTGGATGATGCGTGCACGTGGCTTGCAAATCTTCAGTGCACACGTACACGTGGATAATGCGTGTGCGTGGCTCTCAATTCTCTAAATGTTCATTCCTTCATGGGTTCTCCACTTTGCATGCTTTTCTCTTCACTTCTATCCAATACTTGCCTTATGAACCTGAAATCACTCAACAAACACATCAAGGCATCGAATGAAATTAAAATGAATTAAAATCACCAATTTAACAGCCTAAAAAGCATGTTTTTACACTTAAGCACAAATTAAGGGAGAATTACAAAATCATGCTATTTTATTGAATAAATATGAGAAAAGGTGATAAAATCCCCCAAAATAAGCACAATATAAACCACAAAATTGGGGTTTATCAAACCTCTTCACACTTAAACCAAGCATGTCCTCATGCTAAACTTGAGAAAGAAACAAAGGGTATCAACATTTATTCAATGCAAACTAACTATATGCAACCTATCTAAATGCAACTATCTAAATGAATGCAATTACTTGGTCAAAATAAATCAATCTCCAAGAATACATATACAAGTACGAGGGCTAAAGCAATAGCAATCAAAGCAAACCCAAAATTGAACTGAGTTATTGAAAGACTTGACAAACTTGCAAGAAAAGATGATCATGGGTGGAAACATGTAATTGAGCAATCGAACCCTCACCAGATGTGTATCCGCTCTAGTCACTCAAGTGTATAGGGTTGATTCTCTCAATTCTCCCCTAATCATGCTTTCCAAGATTTGTTTTTCATCTAACAAAAAGTTATTTCATGCATGCATACAAATATCATGAGGACTTCCCATAGGTTGTAATGGGGCTAGGGTCAAGGTAGGATGCATATGCTCAAGTGAGCTTGAAATTTGAATCTTTGATTAACTTAAACTTCCCACCTAACCTATGACAACCTATACAATTCTAAACAAACCTAACTACCCATTCTTCACTTGTTCACACACTCATGCATTCTCTTTCTGATCACCATACATATGCATTGATTTTTATTGAACTTTGAACTTTGGGACATTTTTTGTCCCCTTTTTATTGCTCTTCTTTTTCTTTCTTTTTCTATTTCTATTTTTTTCTTTTTCTCTTTTTTTTTTCATTTTTTTTCTTTTCAAACTAAAATATATACAAGAACATCAATGCATATGATTTACACATTTAATGCATGAGTATGTACCCAATTCCCATGATTTTCAACCAAGATACAAAAATACACTTTTATCTCTACCCAATGTTCCCAACTCTCCCAAAATCAAATGATAAACACTCTCACTAGTCTATGCTAATCAAAGATCCAAACAAAGGACATTTATTATTTTTCATTTAGGGCTTGTAATGTGCTAAAATTAAGAATAATTGGGTTTAGCATAGGCTCAAAGTTGGTTAACAATGGAAGATAAAAGGTATGGCTATTTGGGTAAGTGAGCTATTTGAAACAATGGCCTCAATCATACAAATGCGTGTATACATAAAATAATAATGGACATAAAGAATCAAACAAATTAAATATTACAATCATAGAAAGAGAATAATGCACACAAGAATGAAAATAAGTGGTTATATGATGTAACCACACAATTAGGCTCAAGTCTCACATGCTTGTGTTCTCAGCTCAAAAATCATGTTCCACAATATATATTTCAAGCAAGTTCTAAAAAAATTCTTTTTTTTTTCAATCAATTGGGGTGCCCTATAGATAAAAATCTTTGGAGAATTTCATTATTTGACTAAGCTTATTATATACGTATGCAAAACAAGAGAATGCAACAAAAATTCCTAAAAGACCTAAAAATGAAATGCAAAAGTGTTGGGATTAGAAACTTGTCACCTAAAAACGCCGACTGGTCGGACGACCTCCCCACACTTAAAAGTTTGCACCATCCTCGGTGCACTCAAAGATGAGCAAGGGGGTACGGCGACTCTTCGGATTGCCACCTTCAGCTGGTAGGTTAATCGGTTGCTGCATGTTCTTTCTTTCGCTTCCATTTTTGCTTGTGGTGCATTAGTCATGAAAAATAGAAAATAACACCGTAAGATAAGAAAGTAAAAAATCAAGGAAGCATAAATTATTGGAATGAGGTAAATCATTAGAATGAAGTGAGTGAATTAGTGTGACATTGACGAAAGATAGGTGTGTGAGTTCTAAATTATGTCACAAGTACACAAAAGAAAGTATACACTTCACTCATTCTAGTGTGCTTGATATAATTTAAAAGACTTCTAAGTTAAGGCAACCAAATAAATAGTGAAAAAGCATGAAAATATTCAAGCAAAAATCAAGTAATTGTGAAATTGGATAATGAATGGACATTGATTGATGTGCAAGAAAACTTAGTGAACCAAATGAAATATAGAGCTCACACATCAAACAGTGACACATATTAAGGTTGTTGCAACACCTAAATGACATAGAAGTGAAACACATGGATGCTATGGATCTTAGAAAAAAGAATATAGAAATAAAAATCAATCACATAGCGAGCATGGTCCACAAAGCTTAGAAAGCTCAAAAATATGTCACTAGGTAAGCTTTCGATCCAATTCCACAATTCCAAAATCTCAATGCATGAAATAGGTGATATGAATAAGGGTCAATCATGAATAAGTAACACCTAAGAAACAATGCATCGATAATGTACAATTGCCTAACAATGGATGATGAATGCATGGTGGCCAAAATATGCAATTCAAAGAGTTAAGATACATGAAGGCAACATAACATGTACTTAGTATTCAAAAACATTAAGCATGAAAAGTTCCGAACCAAGTAACCAAATATAACCTCAACAAAGAATCCAACAAGGAATATAAACAAAATTGATGTTAAGATAACATCCTATTAGCAATTAGCAGTAGTAAACAGTAAACAAGATTAGTAATCCAACACTTATAATGGAAAACAAAAGTTAAACAAAAATTAAACTAACTAACTAACTAAAAGAAATGGTATTACAAGGTGTTTGGTAGTGTTGGATGATGTTTGAAGGGTGGAAAGAAAAGAGGAGAAGAGAGAAGAAGGAAAGAAATGGAAAGAAGATGAGAAATGAAGTGTGTGAAAGAAGGGCATCCACGCGTACACGTATGTCACGCGTGCGCGTGGGTTGGGGTGAAATGGATGCGACGCGTACACGTGTATCACGCGTGCACGTTGATGGGTTATTTAGAGAGTGACGCATACGCGTCCTGTACGCGTACGCGTGAGTTCACTTGCGCGAAAGGCACAAAACGCGCACAGTGCAGGCGCAACTTTCGGGAAAATGGCTTAGAGATGAAAATTTTGTATCCACGCGTACGCGTGGTGGACGCGTGCGCGTGGATGGTCGAAAATGCTTGAGTCACGCGTATGCATGGAGCACGCGTACACATGGATTGGTGCTCTGTTTTTCAAAATTTTTCCATATTCTTGCACCAAACCAAGCATTCCAAACCACCAAACAACTACCAAAACATCATAAACCTTATTTAACCTACTAGACTCCCAATTAAACTCAACTAACCAAACAAAACATGAAATTAAACCTAAATTACCAATATTTACAAAAGAGAAAATGAAAAGAGTTTACCATGGTGGGGTGTCTCCCACCTAGCACTTTTGTTTATTGTCCTTAAGTTGGACTTATGGGGAGCTCCTCATCAAGGTGGCTTGTGCTTGAATCCATCCTTGAACATCCACCAATGCTTGGACTTCCATTGTGTTCCATCATTCAAAGTTAATAACTCCAAGCTTTGATGGAGCTCTTCACAACCCATGGGCTCCCAAAGTTGATCCTCCTTTTGTAAGTCGGATTCCATACTTTGTTTTCACACCCGTCTTCAAATTGATCATGGTAATCCTCTCCGGGTGGTAGAGAAGCTGAATTCTCATGAAGGTAGCAAATGATCCTCCTAGACCCATTCAATTGAGCACTACACCAATCCATGCTCCTCAATTTCGAGCTTCCAACCATAATGAGCCTAGACTTACAATGCCAACCACTAAACATCCTCCTCTTATGCTTAATTCCGCAAAGCACCCTAAGTTGGCCATCCATTTCAAGAAGACCGAATTCAAGTGGGATAATAAAGCTAAGAGTTAGAAGTTTTACCCACTCAAATGAAGGATTAGATGACAACCTAGGTGGAGGAGTTCCCAACGGTCTTGACAAAGCACACTCCACTCCCGTCCATCCTCTTCTAGAGGCGTCCACCACTTGGCAAGGTTCTTCAAGCGCACATTCTTCTTCACCAAATTTTTCTATCTCTTCCCCATCACTCAAATCATAAATAGGAGGTTTAGTGAAGTCCACCTCATCATTAATTTCAAGCATAGTGGGGAAGGACTCATCTTGCTCAAAAGGATCATATGTTGATGCGGGATCATCATAGATAGGAGGGCTTGTTGCTTGGAACACTTCTTCCAATTCTTCACTCACAATATGCCTTGGAGGTTGCACATCCTTCTCAACATTGCTTTCTAATCCAATGGAAGAAGGGTCAACAAGTTCATCAAGGGGATTGATCAATGTGGACAAAAAATCACTAATGATGGCATCTACTTCTTGATCAATTTCCCTCAACTCTCTATCCACTTCCTTAACATCACTCTCCTCTTTAACATCCCTTCCAAACTCCGTGGAAGAAGGCTCTTCAACTTGAGATTCCTCTATGTACTCAACATATCCTAAATCCCCAACCACTACTTCCTCTTGTTCAATAATCTCTACCTCCTCCTCTTGTTGCACTTCTTGCTTTAACTCCTCTTCCTCACCTTGGAGCTCCAAATTCACTCCCTCACTAAGCTCTTTGGTTGCTTCTCCACATTCAACAATGGGAGTACTTGGGATGTATGAGCTTAGGTGGGAGGTTATGCGACTAACGGCTTTTGCTATGATAGCCATCTTGGCTTCTAGCTCCTTAAACTCCTTGTCCGTTCCCCTCTTGTTGCTTTTGGATATGAGAGTCAAGATCTCTTAATTCTTGTGTAAGGGCTTCATCGGGGGGGCGGTGGTGGAAGAGAGGGTTCATTGTTTGAGGAAAAGGCATTGTAGTTGGAAGGTGGTTCATATTGGTGAAAGTCTTGAGGTGGTGTATGAGAAAATCGTGGTTCTTGGGAGTATTGGTGTTGGAATGGTGGTGGCTCTAGATATTGTTCATATGGTGGTTGGTATGGTGGGTATGGGTTAGGATCATATGGAGGTGGATGGTGGTATGAAGCATGTGAGTATGGTTGTTGAGGGCTATGTTGAGGGAAGGGATCATATGTATGTGGTGGTTGTGGTTGACAATCACAATAAGGGTCATCACACACATTAGATTGATATGCATTAGGATTTGGATTGTACCCATAAAAATTTGGAGAGTGGTCATGTTGGGGTGGCGCTCGAACGGCTTGGATGGAATAAAATGCCTTTTGGTCCTTGCGCATCTCCATGAGGAGAGTAGTCATATCCCCAAGCACTCTTGTCAAACTTGATTCGGAAGGAGGTTTGATAAACCTCTATTTTATGGTTTATCTTATGCTCATTTGAGTAGTTTTTATCAACTCTTTACCCACTTATTCATACTATTTGCATGGTTTTACATTTGCCTTCCTAATTATGTGCTTTGATTGAAAACATGCTTCTTTGGACTTATAATTTCTAATATTAATCCTCTCTTATCATCATTAGATGCCTTGATATGTGTGTTAAGTGATTTCAGAGATTACATGGCAGGAATGGCTCAGAGGATGGAAAAGAAGCATGCAAAAGTAGAAGGAATACAAGAAGCTGGAGAAATTGCTAAGCTGTCCAGCCTGACCTCTTCGCACTCAAACAGCTATAACTTTAGCTACAGAGATCCAAACGACACGGTTTCAGTTGCGTTAGAAAGCTAACGTCCGGGGCTTCGATTTGATATATAATATGTTATAGTTTCTCTGACGCTAGGTGACGCGACCGCATGCTCCATGCGGACGCGTCGCAGTGACAGAAATTCAGCATGTTTGAATTCGCAACCAGCGAATTCTGGGTTGTTTCTGACCCAGTTCTCGGCCCGGAAAACATAGATTAGAGGCTATAAAGTGGGGAAATGCATCCATTCATAAACGGGCTCTCATAATTCACTTCTCATGATTTAGATTTAGTTTGAGAGGGAGATTCTCTCCTCTCTCTTTAGGATTAGGATTTAGATTTAGGATTTTATTCGCTTTCAGGATTATCTCTGTTTATCAGGTTCAACATTCCTTTTTATTTACTCTTGCAATTTTATGAATTCTTCCATGTTATAGATTACTCTTTTGAATTAATATTACTTGAGGTATTTCAATTTAATATTGCTTTCTTTTATTTACATTATTGTTATTCCCATCTGAAGACATTTTTATTCCAGTAAATTTACTTTTTCCCCTTTTGGTCTTGGTTAAGAAAGCAGTAACTCAGGAGTTATCTTAGCTCAACATAATTGATAACTGTTATCTTTGATAATTGAACTGAACTTCAATAATCCCAATCTTTTCTTAGGAAATAAATAGGATTCGAAGATCAAACTAATTAGTCCCTTGACTTTCCTTTGCTTTAGTAAAGGTTAACTAAGTGGAATTAAGATTCAACTTTCATTATTATTGATAAGGATAACTAAGTCTGGACTTCTAATTTCTCATACCTTGCCAAAAGTTTATTTTACAGTTATTTATTTATTTTATTTGTTATTTAAATATATCTGTGCTCATTGCCCAAGCTCCAAAACCCCAATTTACAAAACTCATAACCAATAATAAGAATATACCTCCCTGCAATTCCTTGAGAAGACGACCCGAGGTTTAAATACTCGGTTATCAATTTAAAAGGGGTTTGTTACTTGTGATAACCAAAACGTTTGTGTGAAAGGACTTTTGAAGGTTTAGAAACTATACTTGCAACGAGGATTTATCCGCAAATTTCTAGACCACGCAAAAGTTCCGCTCATCAAAATGGTGCCGTTGCCGGGGAATTGCATACGTGTGCCTTGTTATTGGTTATTGTAAATATTTGTTTTCAAATTGATTTATTTTCGAAAAATTTTTTTTTCAGATTTTTAATTTTAAATTTTTTTTTATCTTATCTTATCTTAGTTTTAAATTTCAAAATTCAAATTTTTTTCAAAAATCTTATCTTATCTTATTTCAAAATTCAAATTTCAAAAATTCAATTTTCAAATTTCAAATCTTTTCTCTTATCTATTTTATTTTATTTTATTTTCCTTTGCTTGTTTATTTGCTTTTATTTTTAATTTTTATTAGCTACTATGAACTCTCACCCCTTTGGCTATGAGTCTGGTTACAATTATGTTGCAGGAAGAAGAAATTACAATGAAAACAGGCATCAAGGTTGGAACAATCAAAGATGGGAGGAGCCACAAGGATTTGATCAACCCTCATGGCAACAACCACCTCCAATGGACTATCAACAACCACCACCATATGCCTATGAACCCCCTCCTCAACATAACTTTGGACTACCAAACTCACAAGCCCCTTTCCGCCATTCACCTCCATATGACCCTAACCCTCAACCACCATACCAACCACCTTATGAGCCATATGAACCATATATAGAACCACCCCAATTCCAACCCAATTACTCACAAGAACCACCACTTCAATATTCACCATCTCCATATCCATCAATCCAAGAGCACTATAATCCTATTTATGAAAGCCGAGTGCATCAAGAGACAAAGGATCATTTCAAGGAAACAGTGGATCGATTTCAGGCAACCATTCGTCAATTGGAGCAAGCGATAAATCAATTAGCTTCCCGACGTTCGGACACTCAAGGAACCCCCATGGCTTCATGTGGACAATCTAATAAAGAACGTAGCATGAAGGAGATACTAGAAACTCCAATGAACAGTACGGAGTATGACTTTGTACTGGAACAAGTAGAGGAAGCCGAAATTATTGAAGAAGAAGAAGTGGTTGAAGACTTAGGAGATGCAGAACCTCCATGGGAAAGTCCAGTCATAGAACCCCCTTCCAAGACGTTTGAAATTGATGCTGAGGAGGGTGTACAACCTCCAAGGCATATCACAGTTGAAGACTTGGAAGAGGTTGATCAAGAGATGGTGATTCAAGAAGAAGAAGCACAACCTCCCATGCCCTTGGAAAGCAATGAAGAGGAGATTGAATCGGAAGAAAGCTACCAAGAGGAATAGGTTGGTATTAAAGAAGTGTGCAAAGAGGTGGTAATTATTAGAGAAGAGCACAAGGGAGTGGAGCTTGCAATTTCATTAAAAATACTTCCCCCTAAGTTGCCATCATCCTTCACAACATTCAAGTGGGTAAACTTCATATCCCTTAGCTTTCTAATTCCACTTGAATATGGGCTACTGGAGACGGATGGTCAACTTGGAGCTCTTTGTAATATTAAGAGTAAAAGGAAGATGGCCAGTGGTAAGAATTGTCCTGCAAGGTTCATCATGGTTGGAAGCTTTAAGTTTAAACGCAAAGGTTGGTGTAAAGCTCAACTGAATGGGTCTAGAAAGTTGTTTGGCCGCTCTAGTGAGAATTCAGATTGCTTGCTACCCGGATGGAATCATAATGACCAACAAGAAGACGGGTGCAAAAGCAAGATTTGGGACCCCGGAATTCATCCCAAAAATCAACACTCTTGGGGTCTTGTCACTTGCTTTAACTTACTTGAAGGCTTTCTGCGCCTAGTTTGGGACCCCGGAGGATATTGGAAGTACAAACATTGGTGGGATTCCTGGATCAGTACAAGCATAAACCACCATAACAGGGAGCTCACCAAATGTCCAACTTAAGGACTTTAACTAAAAGTGCTAGGTGGAAGACAACCCACTATGGTATGATCGTTCTTTTTTTTAATTTTAATTTTATCTGGTTTTGTTTGTTTTTGAATTTTATTTTATTTTATTGAACCTAGAATCATGCATAGCATTCACATTAAGCATTGCATTCTGCATCTTACATAAAAAAAAAAAAAAACACGCACGCGACGCGGCAGCGTCGCTGACGCGTCCGCATCACTAGTGCGTTGGGGAGAAAAGAATTGAACAGAGAGTCACACGAAAGCGTGGCTGGAGGCGCGCCTTTAGCATAATTTGACCCCACGCGACCGCGTAGCTCACGCGACCGCGTCATGTGGGAACTTTGGCCTCCCACGCGGCCGCCTGCCATGAAAATCGACGTAACAAAGGTGTATGGCCGAAAGTTGAGCTGGAATTGGGCTGGACTCGTGCTGGAAGCCCAAGCCTTCCGACGCGATCGCGTTACCCACGCAATCGCGTCACCCAAAATTTGGCAAAATGAATTTTCAAACAGAAAGTTATGCGACCACGAGGCTGCACTCACGCCACTAGCACAAATCGAGTCACGCGATCGCGTGCCCCACGCGTCCGCGTCACCTAATCTTATCGCGCACCAAGCAACCGCGTCACCCACGCGACCACGTCGCCAGCGTCGCACAACCTATCCAGATTAGTGCCAATTTTCTTATCTTTTATTCCCCAATCCTGATTTTTCCTCTCTCCTTTCTTACTTACTTCTTCTTCCGTTCTTTCCCTTCTCATTCTTCTTATCTTTCATTTTATTTTACTTAATTTATTTGAATATTTCATTCATTGCATTTTAATTTTGTGCATATTTTTCTTTTCTTTTCTAAATTTCTTATTTTACCATTGGTGTTCAAATGTTCTTATTCAACTATTATATCTTTTCTGGTATTATCTTGGTGCTTATGACTTGTTTTATTCTGGTTAGGTAATATTATTTAAATCAATGCCAATCTTTTATACCTGTATTACTTTTTGCATTGACATGAATTTATATTATCTCTCTTTCCCCACTCTCTTCTCCATTGTTGCAATTTTGCACCACTGGTATGCCATGGCTTCTATTGTTTTCTCACTTACATGTTGAAGCTTCCATGTAAATGAGACCCATATCATTTGGAATTAACCCACCCATACTTCTTTTATTTTCTTATCTCTATTTCTGGGTTACTCTTCTTCCCTTTTTCTTTCAGGATGGCCACCCGGAAGGAAACCGGAAGACGTTTACATGGGGAGACAAACAAGTCCATCAGCACAATCCTTGAAGAAAAGCATCAGTTGGAACAGCCCGTCCACCTACACATCTCAGCATGCACCGAGGACGGTGCAATCTTTAAGTGTGGGGAGGTCGATACCGACTTCCATGGGTTAGTCACTTCATATTTTAGCACCAATGTTTAATTTTCTTTGTTAAATTAGTTGTTGCATTTGCATATTTGTTTGATTTTATGCATCTAGTTACTACTTGGTTAAAGTAATAAAATTCTTCTAAAGACCCTATTTTTGAAAAATTTCACTAATTTAAATTGAAAATTTTTTTTGTTAAATTTGTTTGAAGTTGTATTTAGAACATGGTTTTTGAGCCAAAGAACACACAACCTGTGAGATTTTGAGCTTATTTACATGGTTACATAATTTAACCATAAATATTTTATTCTTGTGTGTTTACTTCTCTATAATTGTGATCTTTACTTTGTTTCAGTCTATATGTCCAATATTTAGTGTATTTACATGCTTGCATATGATTGAGGCCATTATTTGATTTTAGCTCACTCATCCTAAATAAGCCTACCCTTTAAATCACCCTTGTCAGCCACTTTGAGCCTTGAAATCCCCATTTGTTCTATATCTTACCACATCACTAGCCTTAAGCGGAAAACAAAATAATTATCCCAATTGAATCTTTGGTTAGCTTAAGATAGTGTATTAATTAAGTGTGGGGAAACTGTGGGAACATGGGTTAATAAAGGAAAAGTATAATGTTTCTAATTTATTTGAATATCAGGAATTTGGGAACCTACTCATGAAAAACCAAAATAGAAAAATAATAGAAAATCCATGTGCATTGATAAGTTATGTTTGTTTCTCTACAAAAAAAAAAAAAAGAGAAAAAAGAGAAAAATCCAAAAATACTCAATAAATAAGTAAATAAGGGGACAAAATTACCCCAATATTAAGTTTAATAAAAGATAAATGCACATGTGATAAAAATTAAAGAAATTTTGGTACATGAGTATGGAAATTATACAAAAGTGGGAATTTTGGGTAGCTAGGCATGATTCTAGAGTTATATAGAGCATATGTATGTTAGGTGAAAGCTTAGGTTAATGAAAGATTCAATTTATAAAGCTCACTTAGCCATATACATGTACCCTTACCCTTACCTTGGCCCCATTACAACCTTGAAAAGA
Source organism: Arachis ipaensis (assembly GCF_059453495.1). Lineage (NCBI taxonomy): Eukaryota > Viridiplantae > Streptophyta > Magnoliopsida > Fabales > Fabaceae > Arachis > Arachis ipaensis. Next base: position 54,415,849 of record NC_142436.1, read on the forward strand.
CCTCATGATGATTGCATTTGTATGCTAAATATTTGTTGATTGGTTAGATGAAGAACAAAGTTTAGAAAGCATGATTAGAGAAGAGTGGAGTGATTGACCCTAGACCCGTGACAGTTAGAGTGATATACACTGCCAGTAAGGGTTCAATGCTTGATTCTATGTTCCCTGCTTTCATAAGCTGTCTTCTTACAAGTTTACTTGCTTTTTGTTGTACGATTTGAATTAGTGAAATCTGATTTATGTTTGTCTTGGAGAACTTATTTGCTTTTAACCAAGTAGGTAGAAATATTTTTGCATGTAGTTGCATTCATATAGGTAGGTTGCATTTCACACATTCTATCATTTCTCTTCACCTTTATAGTTTCTCTTAAGCTTAGCATGAGGACATGCTATTGTATAAGTGTGGGGAGGTTGATAAACCTCTATTTCATAGTTTATCTTGTGCTCATTTGCGTGGTTTTTATCAACTCTTTACCCACTTATTCATACTATTTGCATGGTTTTACATTTGCCTTCCTAATTGTGTGCTTTGATTGAAAACATGCTTCTTTGGACTTATAATTTCTAATATTAATCCTCTCTTATCACCATTAGATGCCTTGATATGTGTGTTAAGTGATTTCAGAGATTACAGGGCAGGAATGGCTCAGAGGATGGAAAGGAAGCATGCAAAAGTGGAAGGAATACAAGAAGCTGGAGAAATTGCTAAGCTGTCCAGCCTGACCTTTTCGCACTCAAATAGCTATAACTTTAGCTACAGAGGTCCAAACAATGCGGTTCCAGTTGCGTTGGAAAGTTAACGTACGGGGCTTCAATTTGATATATAATATGTCATTGTTGCTCTGACGCTAGGCGATGCGACCGCGTGCTCCATGCGGACGCGTCGCAGTGATGGAAATTCAGCATGTTTGAATTCGCAACCAGCGAATTCTGGGTTATTTCTGACCCAGTTCTCGGCCCAGAAAATACAGATTAGAGGCTATAAAGTGGGGGAATGCATCCATTCATAAACGGGCTCTCATAATTCACTTCTCATGATTTAAATTTAGTTTGAGAGGGAGATTCTCTCCTCTCTCTTTAGGATTAGGATTTAGATTTAGGATTTTATTCGCTTTTAGGATTATCTCTGTTTATCAGGTTCAACATTCCTTTTTATTTACTCTTGCAATTTTATGAATTCTTCTATGTTACAGATTACTCTTTTGAATTAATATTACTTGAGGTATTTCAGTTTAATATTGCTTTCTTTTATTTACATTATTGTTATTCCCATCTGAAGACATTTTTATTCCAGTAAATTTACTTTTTCCCCTTTTGGTCTTGGTTAAGAAAGCAGTAACTCAGGAGTTATCTTAGCTCAACATAATTGATAACTGTTATCTTTGATAATTGAACTGAACTTCAATAATCCCAATCTTTTCTTAGGAAATAAATAGGATTCGAAGATCAAACTAATTAGTCCCTTGACTTTCCTTTGCTTTAGTAAAGGTTAACTAAGTGGAATTAAGATTCAACTTTCATTATTATTGATAAGGATAACTAAGTCTGGACTTCTAATTTCTCATACCTTGCCAAAAGTTTATTTTACAGTTATTTATTTATTTTATTTGTCATTTAAATATATCTATGCTGATTGCCCAAGCTCCAAAACCCCCAATTTACAAAACTCATAACCAATAATAAGAATATACCTCCCTGCAATTCCTTGAGAAGACGACCCGAGGTTTAAATACTCGGTTATCAATTTAAAAGGGGTTTGTTACTTGTGACAACCAAAACGTTTGTGTGAAAGGACTTTTGAAGGTTTAGAAACTATACTTGCAACGAGGATTTATCCACAAATTTCTAGACCACGTAAAAGTTCCTCTCATCAAGGTCGTTGCCATGTAGGTTGTCCATAAGCTTGGGACTCCTCCCTTTTTTGATCTCCAAATCCTTGATGCATGTTGTCATTAAAGCTTCCATTTCCTACAACATAGTTTGAACCACACTCATAGCCAAAGTGATAAGAATTCATGGTGATAAGAAAAAATAAAAAAACAAATTCTAACAAGAAACAAAGAAAACCAAATCCTAGAACTAGCAAAAACTAACAAAGAAGAAAAAGGCAAGCATATTCACAATATTTACAATAGCCAATAACATAGCACCATTACAATTCCCCGGCAACGGCGCCATTTTGATGAAAGAAATTATCGTCGGTATAGAATTTCTCAATGAATTCTCGTTGCAAGTATGGTTCTAAACCAACAAATAATCCTCAATAAAAAATTTGTTTGTCACATGTACAAACCCCAATGAAAAATAACCGAAGTATTTAAACCTCGGGTCGTCTTACAAGAAATTGCAATGAAGTGTTTAATTATTGGCTATGAAGATGCAAGGGGGTTTGATTTGGTAATTGGCAAGAAAAGTAAAAACAAGAAAATAAATGACAATTAACTAATAAAGAAAGAAAAAGAACTCTTGGCTAGACATAGGTAATTGAGATCACCATTATTGTCTACAAACCATACATTGACAGTTATGAGAAACCAAACTCATTAAGTATACTTCTATGCTTGAAGTATGTCAAATGGCTTGATCAACATTAATCCATAGGTTCTAACCTAGCTATTAATTGACTTAGTAATAGGCTAGTATCAATGGTTATCAAATTGACCACCAAGGGTTCTCAAATCACCAATTCAATGAGATCCAATGACTCAAGATCACTCAATTCCCTTAGCCTAGGCCAAGAGTCAAGAAAACTACTCAAAAACTAGAGGAAACATTCTATCAAACACCTAGAGTGCAAGAAAAGTAAACATCACAAAATGCAAGAATCAACACAACCCATAACTAACATAAGCAAGAAATCAACAATAACAATCAAGATCAACATAAAAGGAACATGGAAACATAAAATTGCATTAGAAGAAATCAAGATCCAACAATGGTTCATCAACATAAAAGAGAGCAAAACAAGAAATTAACAAGAGAAACTAAGAAAATTAAGACAATAGAACACTAAAATATAAAGAGAATTGAAATCAAAACAAGAATTGAAAGATAAATTTGAGAGAGATTAACCTAACTCTACCCTAATTTCTATCCTAAATCTAGAGAGAGGAGAGTGCCTCTCTCTGTAGAATTCTACCCCTAAAACATGATGAAAAACTAAACTATGAATACTTGGTTCATTCTGCTTTCAATCCTTGGGTTCAATAGCATCAGAAATGAGTTGGATTGGGCCCAAAATGCTTCAGAAATTGCTGGCCACGAGTTGCCTTTAGTGAGTCACGTGCAACTTCCCATGCGTACCCGTGATGCATGCGTACGCATCTCTAAACGCTAGAAAACTATGGCAAATTTTATATCATTTTGAAGCTCCAGATATTAGCTTTCCAACACAACTAGAACTGCCTCATTTGGACCTCTGTAGCTCAAGTTATGATTGATTAAGTGCAAAGAGGTCAGGATTGACAACTTTGCGATTCCTTCATTTCTTCATGAGTTCTCCATTTTTACATGCTTTTTCTTCATTCCTTCAATCCAATCTTTTCCTTCTAAACCTGAAATCATTTAACAAACATATCAAGGCACCGAATAGAATTAAAGTGAGTTAAATTTAGCTATTTTAAGGCCTAAAAAGTATGTTTTCACACTTAAGCACAAATTTTGGGAGAATTACAAAACCATGTTATTTCATTGAATAAATATGAGAAAAGTTGATAAAATCCCCCAAATTAAGCACAAGATAAATCACAAAATTGGGGTTTATCAGATCCCCCAGCTGTACTAACAGGGTCAGAAATATTGGAACAACTTGAAGGCATCAATGTTTCATTTGGGAAGGAACTACAGGCAAGTAAAGGTAAGAGGACTTGGCGAAAAGTTGTTGAAGAAGATGATGAATCGGGGATATGGAGGAAGAAAAGCATTTTTTTATCTTCCTTATTGGGAGTCTAACATATTGCGCCACAATCTAGATGTTATGCACATTGAAAAGAATGTTTGCGACAATGTGTTATACACTTTGCTCAATGAGACTGGAAGGTCAAAGGATAATCTCAAAGCTTGTAAGGATCTTAAAGAAATGGGTATAAGGAAAGATTTATGGCCAGATGAAAATGGAAGATATCATCCATCTTTGTTCACAATGTCAAATTCTATGAAAGATATATTCTTGCGTACTATAAAGAATATTAGAGTACCAGATGGTCTCTCGAATAATATTTCTTGGTGTGTTGACCTGAAGCAAAGAAAGCTCTCTGGATTGAAGAGCCATGATTGCCACGTCCTTATGCAGTAACTATTACCCATTGCCATATGTAATGTGCTACCAGATAAAGTTACTGCAGTGCTAATAGAGTTGTCTTCATTTTTTCAACAGTTGTACTCTAAAAGCTTAAGTCTTACAGAACTTGAGAAGCTCCAACCTCGAATAATCTTTACCCTTTGTCATTTAAAAATGTTGTTCCCTCCTTCTTTCTTTACAATCATGGTTCATTTAACCTGTCATCTAGTTGATGAAACAAAACTTGGAGGACCAGTACACTATAGGTGGATGTATCCTATTGAGAGGTAAATATCTCTTTTCAATCATTGTTCATTTAACCTGTCACTTAGTTATATCTTTCTTACTAAAGCCAATTATACAAACTAGGTATTTAGGACATTTGAAGTCCTATGTACAAAACAAAGCTAAATCAGAAGGTTCTATAACTGAGGGATATATGGCTGAAGAAGCTCTTACATTTTGCTCTCGATACTTAGAAGGGATTGAGACAAGATTTAATAGGCCACCACGTGTTGATGATCGTCCGGATGATAATTACAGAACACATGTTGATTCGCTTTTTCCACAAATGGGTAACTCTAAGGGAGCTTTCACAGTATTTGAGTTGTCACCTATGGAAAAAAACAAACACATCGCTATGTGGTTCTAAATTGTCCATACGTCAAACCGTTCATTGAGTAAGTACTTAAGGATTTGCATACATATTTTTTATTTACTTGAAAATAGTTTAGTTAGAATTAAACTTTCATATCTGACAGTGACTTCAAAGATTTTGTACGAAGATGATCTAAAGGTAAAAGGCCTTCAAATGTAGAGATAGAAAAAAGAGTTAATAAAGATTTTATTACTTAGTTTTCTATGCAGGTAAATAGAAAAGTGATAATTTTTTGCTAATATTGAGCAGTATTTATGGATATAATAACTAATATGTTTTTCTATCATAATAGCTTATGAACCCAGACATTATGAATACTGTGCATGAGGATTTGAGATACTTAGCAAGGGGTCCATCACGATATGCCAAGAGGTTTTCTACATTTAGTATCAATGGGTTCTCCTTTTGAACTACCAATCGAGACAATGGGTTAAAGACCTAGAATAGTGGAGTTTTCTTAATGTCTTCAACTCCTTGTGTTGCTAGCGCTAGTGATGCTAATGTTAGGAATGCTTATTTGTCATATTATGAAAAATTAGAAGATATTATAGAACTAAACTACAATGGCCAATTTTGGGTTACTTTATTCAAATGTAAATGGGCTGACACCACTAGAGAACAGGCTGTAGAAAGGATAGTTGGGATTTTACTTCTGTTAATTTTTCACGAGTGATACACAGTGGTAGATGAGAGGAGGATGATCCATATATTAAAGCCTCACAAGCTCGAATGGTGTATTTTGTCAATAATGAAGTGAATAAAGATTGGAGTGTTGTCGTGCATTTGAAGCCAAGAGACTCATATGATATGGGGTGAAATGAAGATGATGAAGTATGTGAGAATGAGCCATGGTTAGAGCAAAACTTGGATTCTTTATTTAAAAATGGTGATAATCTATCATTGTTAAGAGATGAGGTAGATGATTAACTACTAGATGATGACATTGGAGAAGACGAACACATGTCAAAATAGTTAGTAGGTTAAATTAATTTATAGTATGAAATTTATATTTAAGTTTTCATTTAGTTATAATTCACATTTTATCTTTACTTATTAATTATTTTATTTCCAACTATTATTTTGGTGTTTCTGTGAGATCAACTAAGTAGGTTACATATAGTAGCACTTATTAACAAAATTAAATTATAGTAGTGCCTGCTGATATATACTAGTTACCAGGTCTTCAAATTGAGCGGTAGAGTTGGTGAGATTAAGGGGAGGATAAAACTTAGGTACAGTGTCTATTCAAGTATGCTTTAAATTCTTTTATAATTGCTAAAATGTAGATGGTTGTCGGATTGTCTGGTGCTTTGTTTAAGTGGATTTTGTAAGATTGGAATTAGATGAATTCTAAAATTATGAATTATTTTGCAATGTTGTTCAAGTGTGGGTGCCGGTTACTAAGGAGTGTTAATTTTATGATACAAAGATGATTAAAGTTATGAACCATATACTTTCAAGGGATTGAGCTTCTTCTCCAAAGATTTTTGAGGTCTAATCAAACTCCAAAGATTATGTGAGTATGTTTGGTTTCTACTACAAAACGGCAAAACCAAAAAGCTATTCTCTTATAGCACTTGTCCAAATCATGATTTTGAGATTTTCAATAAGAAACCAAACATCCTAGTGGGGTCTGTATGACATATCTTTCGGTTTTTTCCTTCTCCCAAATGTTTGTTGGTCTGGATAATTATTTTTTATGCTAGTTCTCGTAGTAGATAATGTCATAATGTGTTCCCTGGTGTCAACTAGTTTAGGATTTTTGGACCTACATTCTTAATTTCCAGCATTTAACTCTAAATAAAATAATGAGAAATAATAGTTGTAACATTTTTTGTGTGTGTTTTCTTTTCTTTTCTTATAAATTAAATCAGACCTAAAATATATATCAATATATGCTTTTTTCTTGCATTTCTTGTGCTCATAATAGTTATATTTTTGTTGTAGGGATTGGATCAGGAGAGTGAGATTCCATCACCAAAAGAGTTAGCAAGTAGGTCTTCTGGAGCAAGCAACAAGGAAGCATGACCTTGCTTGATATGTTAAGACGTATTATTGAAAAATGTTACTTTGATACTTTGTTTTTGGATTATGACATTTCAATTATGACTTGGATTATGACTTTTGAATCATGTATGAATTAAAAATCATCTTATAATGTTTGATTTATGGCTATGCCTTTTGGTTATTACGAGATTTTTAAGTGAGTTTCGAAAATATCACTTTAAATTAGTGGTTTCAATCTTATTTTAAAAAGCATAAAATTGTCATCATAATTAGGTATAAACGGCGGTTAGAAACCCCCATTTTAAATGAAAACGATGCCATTATACGCTGGTAGAAATAGCGGTTAAAAACTGCCATTTTAAACGAAAATGATGCCATTATATTTTGGTAAAACGGCGGTTAAAAATTGCTATTTTAAACACAAAATATGCCATTATAACCTGGTAAAAATGGCGGTTATAATGGTAAAAACGGCAGTTAGAAACCGCCATTTGAAACAGAAATGATGCCACAACATCCTGGTAAAAACGATGGTTATAGCCGCCATTTTAAACAATTCAAAAACTGCCATTTTATCCAGAAATAATGGCGGTTAGAAACCGCCATTTTAACCCTAAAAAAAACCATCGTATTATCCAAAAGTAATTGTGGCGGTTTTTTGAAAACTGCCGTAATAACCAAAATGGCGCCCAGAATAACGGCGTTTTTTGGAGGCGCCATTTTTTATAATAATGGCAGTTCTAACTGCCGTAATTTTCAAAAATAACTGCCGTTTTAACCCTATTTTTTGTAGTGATTTTACTTTTAAGAGATTGTAATACTTAACTACTTCTATTTTATGACTTAAGTATAAAATTTTGTGTGGTAGAGTATTACAATTTTTACATTAATGTGAAGATACATGAGAATGTGTGTAGATTTTGGTATGAAGAGAACTAAACCTAGGATTAGCATGAAGAGAACTCCTCATTAGTGTGAATTAATGTCTTTTGTTCATGAAATGCATCACCATTTGTGTCATCGACAATAATTCATTTTTAATTGTACAATGTTTGTCTTAATTCAATTTAAAAAAGACTCTCTAAACCATGGATTAACATGAAGAGAACACTTTATTACTGTGCATTTACCTATTTAGTCATAGAACGCATCAATATCCATGTCATTAACAACAATTCAATTTCAATTACATAGTGCTTGCCTTAATTCAATCCTAAAGAGACTCTGAACCATAGATTAGCATGAAGCGAATTCTTTATTAGTGTGCATTAAATTCCTTTGGCCATGAAATGCAAAATCATCCATGTGTTTATTTGTGATGATTAATCGGGATTGACCTTCAAAATTTAAAATTCAGATCCGATATAATACAATTTAAACTGTTGTGATTTAAATTAGATTTGTTTGTTTTCTCTTGACAAAACTTAACAATTTAAAATTTATAATTTAAATTTAGATAAATATAATGTAAATTACAATTTTTTACAAACGAGATATATTGTTTAAATTACATATCTTGTTTAAAAACGAGATAAGTAACAAACTTGTGTTAATTATCTCATTTAACAAACTTGATTTAATTTTTTTCAATTGTCTATTACATTTTTACTTAATTTCTTAAAAAGTATAAACACTAAAATAAAAAGAGAGACACTAAAAATAACATAAGTCATTAATTCTTGAGTAAACTACCATTTGTACCCACGAAAGTTGAAAACGCTGACATATCTACCCATAGAAAAAGGAAATTACCATTTGTACCCATGAAATATGGGTTCCGCACAACAAAATTATCCAAACACTAAAAAATTACCTAAAATCCCTAAATTACCCTTATCTTCACCACCACACCACCTCCTTCACCCAATCACCTTTCTAACCCTAACCCTCTTCACCTAGCCACCACCCCTCTTTCCCTTTCTAATCTCAAATCCCACCACCACCCCCTTCACTTACCAGGACCCCTCAAGCTCTTCACTCAATGGTGGCTCCCGCCACCCCCCGCAACCCTCACCGGAACCCTCGCCCTCGTTCACGGATTTACCGGCGAATCCAGCTGGTTTCTCATTGCTGCAATTTCAGATTAATGGCAAACAATGTCGTGTTTCTCCCGTTCAAGACAATGATACCATCTATTTCGGTAATATATGCAAGACATGGAAATTAGAAGCTGTAAGTTCTTTTCTTGGCCTATCGGTTGCCTCCTTCAAGGCTTGAGTTATGCTTACTCATCACAAGTTTTTTTAGTTTCTAACTATTCATGCAATTTCTGGTGCCAGCTAAAAGATAAGCTGAGACATTATGGGATTGGAAATTTTGAGAACCTGACTTTAGTAGAAGACAGTAACAATGAAGGAATGAACCGTGAATTTGCATTTTTGGATTTTTCATCTCGTTCTGAGGCTAGGAAAGCCTATACGCAACTGCAGAAGAGAGATGTTGGATTTTTCATTAATCTGAACACGGTGAGCTGGAGGAACCAGCTGGATTCGCCGGTAAATCCGTGAACGAGGGCGAGGATTCCAGTGACGGTTGCGGGGGGTAGCGGGAGCCACCATTGAGTAAAGAGCTTGAGGGGTGGTGGTGGGTGAAGGGGATGGTGGTGGAATTTGAGATTAGAAAGGGAAAGAGGTGTGGTGGCTGAGTGAAGAGGGTTAGGTTAGAAAGGTGATTGGGTGAAGGAGGTGGTGTGGTGGTGAAGATAAGGGTAATTTAGGTTTTTTAGGTAACTTTTTAGTGTTTGGATAATTTTGTTGTGCGGAACCCATATTTCATGGGTGCAAATGGTAATTTCCTTTTTCTATGGGTAGATATGTCAGCGTTTTTAACTTTTGTGGGTACAAATGGTAGTTTACTCTTAATTCTTAATAAATTCTTTTCTCTCCTAACTCTAGACACATTTTTCCTTTGATAGCTCCCTTAAAACTAAATATAAATATATTTTTTATTATTATATAAATTAAATGAGAGATCATAACTACAATATTTTTGGCCTAAGATAACCCTTATTCAAAGCAACATTTAATAAAAGTTGCCATAGATAGGCAAAGACAACATTTTTGATGAGTTGCCCATGAATAAGGCTAAGATAACAAAATTTTTGGCCACCCACAAAAATTGTTGTCTTTGATATCTAAAACAACATTCAAAAAATGTTACAATATAAAACATTTAAGACAACATTTTTAAATAAAAATACAACATTTTATAAAGGTTATAAAAAATTGAATAAATAACATTTATAAAAAGTTGCCTAAAATTATTCACAGTTACAAATTTTAGAGGGAAACTTTTCATATTTCCACCAATTATTTTCCAATCAAATAACTTAGAAAAAAAAGAAAGAAAAGACATAATTGCTTCATCAGTTCATCACTTGCTTCATCACTTAGCTTCATCACTATACCGTAACCTAAACATTTGAAACGAATCACAGACGGCCACACACCCTCCCCCGATCGCGGCTCTCCTCCACAATGACCGCAGCTCTCAATCGCAGTTCTGTCCACCCCTAAACGGCGATGGCGCGGTGCTCCCTTCCACGGTCGTCGGCACGTTGCTCTCCTCCACGGGCTTCTGCGCGTTGTTCTCCTCCACGGGTGTCGGCGCGGTGCTCTCCTCTACGGGCGTCAGCGCGATCATCTTCTTCAGGCACGCTACTCCACGGCTCCTCTTCTTCCTGTCTTGGCTCCACGTACACGGTCTTCTTCAAAAAACCCCTCTCCTTCTCCCGCTTCCTCTTCTTCCCCTGTCTCGCCTTCTCCTCTTCGCAAGCTCTCACAACACTACACGCAGCTGTAACCCCCCTCCTCTTCTGCTTATTGGTAAGAAAGCTTCTAAATTTTACTATGGAATGAAATTTCTGAATGCAGTGCTTGTGAATGAAGATTGGGAATGTTCTGAATTTTAGTATGAAAATGGAATTTCTGAATGCATTGAATCTTAATTTTTGGGGCTTCTTAATAATTCTGATTTTAGGGGTTTTATTTCAATTTTTCTGAAGTTTTCATGGTTCTGATTGTTGCTAATTAGGGTTTTCTGAATTTTTTCTGCATTTTGATTATGAATTTCTGAATGCGTTGAATCTTAATTTTTGGGGATTCTTATTAATTCTGATTTTAGGGGTTTTATTTCAATTTTTCTGAACTTTTCATGGTTTTGATTATTGCTTCTTAGGATTTTCTGAATTTTTCTGCATTTTGATTATGAATTTCTGAATGCATTGAATCTTAATTTTTGGGACTTCTTAATAATTCTGATTTTAGGGATTTTATTTCAATTTTTATGAAGTTTTCATGGTTCTAATTGTTTTTTCTTAGGGTTTTATGAATTTTTTTGCATTTTGATTATGAATTTCTGAATGCATTGAATCTTAATTTTTGGGGCTTAATAATTTTGATTTTAGGAGTTTTATTTCAATTTTTCTGAAGTTTTCATGGTTCTGATTGTTGCTTCTTAGGGTTTTTTGAATTTTTTTGTATTTTGAATATGAATTTATGAATGCATTGAATCTAAATTTTTGGGGCTTCTTAATAATTCTGATTTTAGGGGTTTTATTTCATTTTTTCTGAAGTTTTCATAGTTCTGATTGTTGCTTCTTAGGCTTTTCTGATATTTTCTACATTTTGATTTTGAATTTTTGAATGCATTGAATCTTAATTTTTGGGGCTTCTTAATAATTCTGATTTTAAGGGTTTTATGTCAATTTTTTTGAAGTTTTCATGATTTTGATTGTTACTTCTTAGGGTTTTCTGAATTTTTTTGCATTTTGATTATGAATTTCTGAATGCATTGAATCTTAATTTTTGGGGCTTCTTAATCATTCTAATTTTAGGGGTTTTATTTCAATTTTTCTGAAGATTTCATGGTTCTGATTGTTGCTTCTTAGGGTTTTGATTTTAAGAGATTATTTTGAGGTCTTCCATGACATCATTATTTTTGCCTTTACCTTGGAGTTTGGGGATTGAATATCTGAATTTTTAGCTTCCGGGTTTGAGTTTAAAGAGATCTGAAACTAATAATTTATAAATTTTTTGCCTTATTTTGGTTAATAGCTTGCTGTTAGGTTAGTAGCATTAAATTTGGTTATGTAAATAAATATTGTGAAAATCTGGCAAAGTGATAAAAGCATTTTTGTATGGTTAGGAATTTCACATAAAATAGTTTCGTTGGTAGTATAGTTCCCAACCAACTAACAATACTCAAATCAAATTTAATTTTGGTTGTCACAAGTACAAACTCCAATAAGAATTAACCGAAGTATTTAAACTCCGGGTCGTCTCACAAGGAATTGCAATGAAGTGAATGATTATTGGCTATGAAGGGGACAAGGGGTTTGATTGGTACAGGGCAAGAAATTAAATGGGCAAGAATTTAAATGACAAGAAGAGTAAATCAAGCAATTAAAGAAAGCAATCAATAAAGAGAGACATTCATGGCAAGGTTTGAGATCATAGGCTTTCTATCCTAGTCATTAATCATAACAATACTTAATAAGAATTTATCTTATTTTGTCATCCCCAATGTTGGAAGAAGGTGTAAGTTATCTTCCATTAGAGAAAGTCAAACAAGACTAATTACTCTCAAGTCAAAAATCCTAATAAACTCACTAATTGAATTAGAAAGAGATTAGAGTCACTGAAAATGATATTAACTAACAACTCTAGATCACCAATATAAATTGGGTATTAATGACTCAAGATTTTCCAATTACTCTTTCCAAGCCAAGAATGCTCAAAATCTACTCTAAAATCCAACCAAGTATTTTGTCAAATACTTGGTGGGTACAAATGGAAAGCATGTTAAAAATGCAAGAATAATAAATTTACCAACTACCAATTGCAAGAAAGATAAATTCACAACTCAAATCAACAATTAAAGGAACATCAAACATAAATTTCATAAAAGAGATCCAAATCTATCAAGAGTTCATCATCACAAAAGAGAGCAAAAAGGGGAAATTAACAAGAGAGAGCAAGAGAGTTACATCACTAGAGCATAAAATTGTAGAAGAAACAAGATGAAAGCAAAGAATTAAACATGGATCCATGATGCAATTAACCCTAGGAACCCTAATTCTAGAGAGAAGAGGGAGCTTCTCTCTCTAGAAACTAACCTACATGATGCTAAGTTACAACAAATTGCTCCCCCTTTATTCAAGCTTGAATTCTACATGAAATAGCATCAGAAATGAGTTGGATTGGGCCTAAAATGCTTCAAAAATCGCCCCCAACGATTTCACCTTTAGTGGGCCACGTGCAATATCGACGCGTACGCGTACAGTGCGCGTACGCGTACAGTGAGTGTACGCATCTCTAAACGTGAAGAAACCATGACAAATTTTATATCATTTTGAAGCCCCGAATGTTAGCTTTCCAACGCAACTAGAATCGTCTAATTTGAACCTCTGTAACTCAAGTTATGGTCGATTGAGTGTGAAGAGGTCAGGCTTGACAGCTTTGCGGTTCCTTCATTTCTTCATGAGTTCTCCCACTTTGCATGTTTTTCTCCTCACTTCTTCCATCCAATACTTGCCTTATGAACCTGAAATCACTCAAAAAACATATCAAGACATCGAATAGAATTAAATTGAATTAAATTTAGCTATTTTAAGACCTAAAATGTATGTTTTCACACTTAAGCACAAATTCAGGGAGAATTGCAAAATCATGCTATTTCATTGAATAAATGTTAGAAAAGGTGATAAAATTCCTCAAATTAAGCATAAGATAAACCACAAAATTGGAGTTTATCACAAAGATATATTGAAATTAATATGACCTTGTAATATGTGATGGTGAAAATATATGAGAGAATTAATAAATTAGTAGTAAATATTGCAAAACTGATTTATGATGAATGGACCTTTTCTTTTCTTATGATTAGTTTGGACTTGCCGTATAACCTGCCTTAGAATCCTCCAACAAATACTAGTGTATGAGCAAAATTTGTATTATATAGAGTTTAAAATTTTGGTATGAAAAATTGTTTAATTATGTGGTGCTGATTGGTGATACATACTAGTGCTGATTGGTGATACATACTACTGATTGTGTGGTTAATTGTCACTCAAACCTAACTAAGCTACCAATGTGGTGTGTGATGAGCGGATAATTTATACGTTTTTGGCATTGTTTTTAGTTAGTTTTTAGTATAATTTAGTTAGTTTTTACTATGTTTTTATTAGTTTTTATGAAAAAATCATATTTCTGGATTTTACTATGAGTTTGTGTATTTTTCTATGATTTCAGATATTTTCTGGCTGAAATTAAGGGACCTGAGCAAAAATCTGATTCAGAGACTGAAAAAGGACTACAGATGCTGTTGGATTCTGACCTCCTTGCACTCGAAATAGATTTTCTGGAGCTACAGAAACCCAATGGGCGCGCTCTTAATTGCGTTGGAAAGTAGACATCCAGGGCTTTCCAGAAATATATAATAGTTCATACTTTTCCCGAGTTTTGACGATGCAAACTGGCGTTCAAACGCCAACTTCCTGCCCTATTCTGAAGTTAAACGCCAGAAATAGGTTACAAACCAGAGTTAAAGCCACAAACAGGCTGTAACCAGGCGTTTAACTCCAAGAGAAGTCTCTACACGTGTAAAGCTCAATGCTCAGTCCAAGCACACACCAAGTGGGCCCCGGAAGTGGATTTCTGTATCATTTACTTATCTCTGTAAATCCTAGTAACTAGTTTAGTATAAATAGGACTTTTTACTATTGTATTAGAGGTCTTGGTCATTCTGGTTCTCCCTCTGGGGCCGAAGCCAATGAACACCATTATCACTTATGTATTTTCAACGGTGGTGTTTCTACACCCCATAGATTAAGGTGTGGAGCTCTACTGTTCCTCATGAATTAATGCAAAGTAATTGTTTTTCTATTCAATTCAAGCTTATTCTTATTCTAAGATATTCATTCGCACACAAGAACATGATGAATGTGATGATTATGTGACACTCATCACCATTCTCACCTATGAACGTGTGCCTGACAACCACTTCTGTTCTACATGAAAACAAGCTTGAATGCATATCTCTTAGCCTCCATTCCGTGAGATCGGAATCTTCGTGGTATAAGCTAGAATCAATTGGCAGCATTCTTGAGATCCGGAAAGTCTAAACCTTGTCTGTGGTATTCTGAGTAGGATCTGGGATGGGATGACTGTGACGAGCTTCAAACTCGCGAGTGTTGGGCGTAGTGACAGACGCAAAAGGATCAATGGATCCTATTCCAACATGAGTGAGAACCGACAGATGATTAGTCGTGCGGTGACAGCACATTTGGACCATTTTCACTTAGAGGACGGACGGTAGCCATTGACAACGGTGATTCCCCAACATACAGCTTGCCATAGAAAGGAGTATGAATGATTGAATGAAGGCAGTAGGAAAGCAGAGATTCAGAAGGAGCAAAGCATCTCCATACGCTTATCTGAAATTCTCACCAATGAATTACATAAATATCTCTATCTTATTTTCTGTTTTCATTATATTTTAATTATTAAAATCCCATAAACATTTGAATCTGCATGACTGAGATTTACAAGGATGACCATAGCTTGCTTCAAGCCGACAATCTCCGTGGGATCGACCCTTACTCACGTAAGGTTTATTACTTGGACGACTCAGTGCACTTGCTGGTTAGTTGTGCGGAGTTGTGAAAAGAAGTTGAGATTATAATCGTGCATACCAAGTTTTTAGTGCCGTTGAGATCACAATTTCGTGCACCAAGTTTTTGGCGCCATTGCCGGGGATTTTTCGAGTTTGGACAACTGACGGTTCATCTTGTTGCTCAGATTAGGTAATTTTATTTTATTTTTAAGCTTTTTACTTTCAAAAAATTTTCAAAAAAAAATTAAAAATAAATTATTCTATGACTTCAGAATTTTTAAGAATGAATTCTAGAGTTTCAGATGATGCTTTTATCATCACAAGAGCTAGTTGATTCCCATCAATTTGGCTGTTGTATGTAATGTCCTGCTGAAGCTTGGCTAGCCATGTCTAATCTTTTTAGACTGAAGCTTTAGACTAACATTGCATGATTCATGGAATCCTTATTAAAAATTTTGAAATTTTTATTTTCTTTTCCTAATTAATTTTCGAAAAATACAAAAAAAAAATTTAATAAAATCATAAAAACCAAAAAAATTTTGTGTTTCTTATTTAAGTCTAGTGTCAAATTTTAAGTTTGGTGTCAATTGCATGTTTTTAATTTCCCTTAAAATTTTCGAAAAACTCATGCATGGTGTTCTTCATGATCTTCAAGTTGTTCTTGATGATTTTCATTATTCGATCTTTGCATTTTCTTGTTTGGTGTCTTTTCTTGTTTTTCATATGCATTCTTGAATTATTAGTGTCTAGAGAATAAAAATTTTTAAGTTTGGTATCTTGCATGTTTTTCTTTTCTTAAAAATTTTTAAAAAAATAAGTTCTTGGTGTTCATCTTGACATTCAAAGTGTTTTTGCATGCATTGAGTGTTTTGATTCATAATTTTCATGTTTTGAGTCTTTTTGTTGTTTTTCTCTCTCTTCATAAAAATTCAAAAAATCAAAAAAATATCTTTCCCTTATTCTTCTCATAAATTTCGAAAATTTTGAATTGATTTAGTCAAAAAGTTTTAAAATTTAGTTGTTTCTTATTAGTCAAGTCAAAATTTTCAATTTAAAAATCCTATCTTTTCAAAACCTTTTTCGAAAATCAAATCTTTTTCAATTTTCTTCTTTCATATTTTCGAAAATTTTTCAAAAATTTGATTTTCAAAATCTCTTTCTTATTTTGATTTCATATTTTCGAATTCATTACTAACATTTAATATTTTGATTTAAAAATCTCAAGTTGTTACTTGCCTATTAAGAAAGGTTCAATCTTTAAATTTTAAAATCATATCTTTTAGTTTCTTGTTAGTCAAGTAATCAACTTTAATTTTCAAAATCAAATCTTTTTAATTTCCAATTCAAATCTTTTTCAAAATGATTTTCAATCATATATTTTTCTATTTTAATCATATCTTTTTCAAAATCAATTTCAAAATCTTTTCTAACTTCTTATCTTTTCAAAATTGATTTTCAAATCTTTTTCAATTAACTACTTGACTTTTTGTTTGTTTTACTATTTCTTATCTTTTTCAAAACCACCTAACTACTTTTCTCTCTCTTATTTTCGAAAATCACTAACCTCTTTTTCAAAAATTTCTTTTCAGTAACTAATTGTTTTAAATTTCAATTTAATTTTATTTTCCTTCTTAATTTTCAAATTCTAATTAACATTTAAAATAAAAACAAAAATTTTTTTCTTTCTTTTTAATTGTTTTCGAATTGCTTCTCTCTCTCATCTCTTTCTATTTATTTATTTATTTACTAACACTTCTCTTCTTAAAAAATTTGAACCCTCCCTCCCTCTTTGTGTTCGAATTTTTCTCTTCTCCTTCTTCTATTCTTCTCTTCTTCTACTCTCATAAAGAAATCTCTATACTGTGACATAGAGAATTCCTCTTCTTTTCTGTTCTCTTCTTTTTCATATGAGCAGGAACAAGGATAAGAACATTCTTGTTGAAGCTGATCCTGAACCTAAAAGGACTCTGAAGAGGAAGCTAAGGGAAGCTAAAGCACAACTCTCTAGAGAAAATCTAACAGAAATTTTCGAAAAAGAAAGAGACATGGCTGAAAATAATAACAATGGTGGAGATGCAAGGAAGATTCTTGGTGACTTTACTGCACCAAATTCTAACTTACATGGAAGAAGCATCTCAATCCCTGCCATTGGAGCAAACAATTTTGAGCTAAAGCCTCAATTAGTTTCTCTGATGCAACAGAATTGCAAGTTTAATGGAAGATCCTCATCAGTTTTTAGCTAAATTCTTGCAAATCTGTGACACTGTCAAGACCAATGGAGTTGATCCCGAGGTCTACAGGCTTATGCTTTTCCCTTTTGCTGTAAGAGACAGAGTTAGAACATGGTTGGATTCACAACCTAAGGAAAGCCTGAACTCTTGGGATAAGCTGGTCAGTGCTTTCCTGGCCAAATTCTTTCCACCTCAAAAGATGAGAAAGCTTAGAGTGGAAATCCAAACCTTCAGATAGAAGGAAGGAGAGTCCCTCTATGAAGCTTGGGAAAGATATAAGCAACTGATCAAAAGGTGTCCTACTGATATGCTTCCAGAATGGAGCATCATATGTATATTCTATGATGGTCTGTCTGAGTTGTCAAAAATGTCATTGGACCATTCTGCAGGAGGATCTCTTCATCTGAAAACCCCTGCAGAAGCTCAGGAACTCATTGAAATGGTTGCAAATAACCAGTTCATGTACACCTCTGAGAGGAATCCTGTGAACAATGGGACGCCTCAGAAAAAGGGAGTTCTTGAAATTGATACTCTGAATGCCATATTGGCTTAGAAAAAAATATTGACTCAACAAGTCAATATGATTTCTCAGAGTCTGAATGGATTGCAAGCTGCATCCAACAGTACTAAAGAAGCATCTTCTAAAGAAGAAGCTTATGATCCTGAGAACCCTGCAATGGTAGAGGTGAACTACATGGGAGAACCCTATGGAAACACCTATAATCCTTCATGGAGAAATCATCCAAATTTATCATGGAAGGACCAACAAAAGCCTCAACAAGGCTTCAACAATAATGGTGAAAGAAATAGGTTTAGCAATAGCAAGCCTTTTCCATTATCTTCTCAGCAACAGACAGAGAATTCTGAACAGAGCCATTCTGGCCTGGCAACCATAGTCTCTAATCTATCCAAGACCACACTAAGTTTCATGAATGAAACAAGATCCTCTATTAGAAATTTGGAGGCATAGGTGGATCAGCTGAGTAAGAAGATTACTAAAACTCCTCCCAGTACTCTCCCAAGCAACACAGAAGAAAACCCCAAGAGAGAGTACAAGGCCATAACCATGACCAACATGGCCGAACCTGGAAAGAGTGAGGAGGACGTGAGTCCCAGTGAGAAAAGCCTCATGGGACGTCCTCTGGATAGAAAGGAGTTTCCCTTTGAGGAACCAAAGGAATCTAAGGCTCATACAGAGACCATAGAGATTCCATTGAACTTCCTTCTGTCATTCATGAGCTCTGATGAATATTCTTCCTCTGAAGAGGATGAAGACATCACTGAAGAGCAAGTTGCTAAATATCTAGGAGCAATCATGAAGCTGAATGCCAAGCTGTTTGGTAATGAGACTTGGGAGAATGAACCTCCTTGTTCACCAATAAACTGAATGCATTAATGAGGCAGACATTACCTCAGAAGAAACCGGATCCCGAAAAATTCTTCATACCTTGTACCATAGGCACCATGACCTTTGAGAAGGCTCTGTGTGATCTGGGGTCAGGGATAAACCTCATGCCACTCTCTGTAATGGAGAAACTGAGAATCTTTGAGATACAAGCTGCAAGAATCTCACTAGAGATGGCAGACAAATCAATGAAATAGGCTTATGGACTAGTAGAGGATGTGCTAGTGAAGGTTGAAGGCCTTTACATCCCTGCTGATTTCATAATCCTAGACACTAGGAAGGATGAGGATGAATCCATCATCCTTGGTAGACCCTTCCTAGCCACGGCAAAAGCTGTGATTGATGTTGACAGAGGAAAGTTGGTCCTTCAATTGAATGAGGACTACCTTGTGTTCAAAACTCAAGGTTCTCCTTCTGTAACCATGGAGAGGAAGCATGAAAAGCTTCTCTCAGTACAGAGTCAAACAAAACACCCACATTCAAACTCTAAGTTTGGTGTTGGGAGGCCACAACCAAACTCTAAGTTTGGTGTTGAGAGGCCCCAACCCTGCTCTGATTATCTGTGATGCTCCATGAGAGCTCACTGTCAAGCTATTGACATTAAAGAAGCGCTTATTGGGAGGCAACCCAATGTCATTTAATTATATCTATTTATTTTCTATTGCTATTTTATGTTTTCTTTAGGTTGATGATCATGTGAAGTCACAAAAACAACTGAAAAATCAAAAACAGAATGAAAAATAGCATTAAAAATAGCTCACCCTGGAGGAAGAGCTTACTGGCGTTTAAACGCCAGTAAGAGTAGCAGAATGGGCGTTAAACACCCAGTCTGGCACCATTTTGGGCGTTTAACGCCAGAAACAGGCACCAAACTGGCGTTTAACGCCAGAACAGAGCACCAAGTTGGCGTTAAACGCCAAGAAAGGGAGAAAAGCTGGCGTTAAATGCCAGAAATAAGCAGTAATCTGGCGTTTAATGCCAGAATTGCACTCTAAGGGCATTTACACGCCTAAATGGAGCAGGGATGATAAGTCCTTGACCCCTCAGGATCTGTGGACCCCACAGGATCCCCACCTACCCCACCTCTCTCTCTCTCTCTCTCTCTCTCTCTCTCTCTCTCTCTCTCTCTCTCTCTCTCTCTCTCTCTCTCCCACCTTTTCATAACACTCTTTCCCAAATACCCTTCACCAATCACCTTCATCACCCTTACCCATCACCTCTTTACCACTCACATCCATCCACTCTTCCCCAAAAACCCCACCTACCTCTAAATTCAAAATCCTTTCCCTCCCAACCCAACCCTAATACAAGAAACCTAACCCTCCCCCCACCCCTATATAAACCCCTCACTACTCCTTCATTTTCACACATTACAACCACTACTTCTACCCCTTGGCCGAACCATATATCTCCATCCATCTCTTCCATTTTCTTCTTCTTCTACTACTTTCTTTCTTCTTTTGCTCGAGGACGAGCAAACCTTTTAAGTTTGGTGTGGTAAAAGCATTGATTTTTGTTTTTCCATAACCATTAATGGCACCTAAGGCCAGAGAAACCTCAAGAAAGAGGAAAGGGAAGACAATTGCTTCCACCTCTGAGTCATGGGATATGGAAAGATTCATCTCAAAGGTCCATCAAGACCACTTCTATGAAGTTGTGGCCAAGAAAAAGGTGATCCCTAAGGTCCCTTTTAAGCTCAAAAAGGGCGAATATCCAGAGATCCGACAAGAGATTAGAAGAAGAGGATGGGAAGTTCTCTCCAATCCTATTCAACAAGTCGGAATCTTAATGGTTCAAGAGTTCTATGCAAACGCATGGATCACTAGGAACCATGATCAAAGTATGAACCCGAACCCAAAGAATTGGCTTACAATGGTTCGGGAGAAATACTTAGATTTCAGTCCGGAAAATGTAAGGTTGGTGTTCAACTTGCCAATGATGCAAGAAAACGCACACCCCTACACTAGAAGGGTCAACTTTGATCAAAGGTTGGACCAAGTCCTCATGGACATATGTGTGGAAGGAGCTCAATGGAAAGTTGACTCAAGAGGCAAGCCAGTTTAATTGAGAAGACCGGACCTTAAGCCTGTAGCTAGAGGATGGTTGGAGTTCATCCAACGCTCTATCATTCCTACTAGCAACAGATCCGAAGTAACTGTGGATCGGGCCATCATGATCCATAGTATCATGATTGAGGAAGAAGTAGAAGTTCATGAGATTATACCTCAAGAACTCTACAGGGTGGCTGACAAGTCCTCCACTTTGGCAAGGTTAGCCTTTCCTCACCTCATTTGTCACCTCTGCAATTCGGCTGGGATTGTCATACAGGGAGACATCCTCATTGAAGAGGACAAGCCCATCACTAAAAAGAGGATGGAGCAAACAAGAGAGCCCACTCATGGACCTCAACAAGAGCATGAGAAAATTCCTCATTATGAAATCCCTGAGATGCCTCAAGGGATGCACTTTCCTTCACAAAACTATTGGGAGCAAATTAACACCTCCCTAGGAGAATTAAGTTCCAACATGGGATAACTAAGGGTGGAGCACCAAGAGCACTCCATCATTCTCCATGAGATTAGAGAAGATCAAAGAGCTATGAGGGAGGAGAAAAAAAGGCAAGGAAGAGACATAGAGGAGCTCAAGAGCACCATTGGTTCTTCAAGAGGAAGAAGATGCCACCCTCACTAAGGTGGACCCGTTCCTTAATCTCCTTGTCTATTTATTTTTTCTGTTTTTGTCCTCTATGCTTTATGGTTATTTATGTTTGTGTCTTCATTACATGATCATTAGTGTCTAGTGTCTATGTCTTAAAGCTATGAATATCCTATGAATCTATCACCTTTCTTAAATGAAAAATGTTCTAAAAGCAAAAGAACAAGAAGTACATGAATTTCGAAGT
This sequence comes from Arachis ipaensis, assembly GCF_059453495.1. Lineage (NCBI taxonomy): Eukaryota > Viridiplantae > Streptophyta > Magnoliopsida > Fabales > Fabaceae > Arachis > Arachis ipaensis. The sequence goes on from NC_142436.1 coordinate 54,437,944, forward strand.
CATCCTTGAGATTAGTTTAATTATTTTGATGTGGTGGCAATACTTTTTGTTTTCTGAATGAATGCTTGAACAGTGCATATTTTTGATATTGTTGTTTATGAATGTTAAAATTGTTGGCTCTTGAAAGAATAATGAAAAAGCAGTGAAAAACAAGGCTTGCGAAAAAAAAATTTGGCGAAAATAAAAGAAAAAAAAAAGAAAAATCAAGCAGAAAAAGCCAAGAGCTCTTTAAACCAAAAGGCAAGAGCAAAAAGCCAGTAACCCTTTAAACTAAAAGGCAAGGGTAAAAAGGATCCAAGGCTTTGAGCATTAATGGATAGGAGGGCCCAAAGGAATAAAATCCTGGTCTAAGCGGCTAAACCAAGCTGTCCCTAACCATGTGCTTGTGGCGTGAAGGTGTCAAGTGAAAAACTTGAGACTGAGCGGTTAAAGTTGTGATCCAAAGCAAAAAGAGTGTTCTTAAGAACCTTGGACACCTCTAATTGGGGACTCTAGTCCCTTCACGGCACACTAGCTATAACTTCCTTGAATTTGGATCCCCTTCTTTTGCATCCTTGGGATCTCCAGCTACAGGAGAACCGGGAACGGAGAGCTCTTTCTGACACAGGGCTGAGCGCTCTAGAAGCGAAATAATTACCCTCGCGGGGTTGATCTTTTTTCCTCGTTATAACATAACAGAAGCGGCTTCTCCGGCAGCGTTCGCCGAATCCACTCGCTGCCTTACCGAGGAGGGCCCTATGTCTTCCCTGGGATCAGTGTCTCTAAAGTGCTTTTCGTAAGCCGGTCAACGGTTGGCTAAGATCCTCTTGATGACTTCGGAAAAGCTGAGTCACAATCTGAAAAGGTTCACCCAGTTATGTGTCTGTGGCATTTATGTATCTGGTGGTAAAACTGGAAAACAAAGTGCTTAGGGCCACGGCCAAGACTCAAAAAGTAGTTGTATTCAAGAATCAACATACTGAACTAGGAGAATCAATAACACTATCTAAATTCTGAGTTCCTATAGATGCCAATCATTCTGAACTTCAAAGGATAAAATGAGATGCCAAAACTGTTCAGAGGCAAAAAGCTACTAGTCCCGCTCATCTAATTGGAGCTAAGTTTTATTGATATTTTGGAATTTAATAGTATATTCTCTTCTTTTTATCCTATTTGATTTTCAGTTGCTTGGGGACAAGCAACAATTTAAGTTTGGTGTTGTGATGAGCGGATAATTTATACGCTTTTTGGCATTATTTTTAGGTAGTTTTTAGTATAATTTAGTTAGTTTTTACTATGTTTTTATTAGTTTTTATGCAAAAATAACACTTCTGGACTTTACTATGAGTTTGTGTGTTTTTTTGTGATTTCAGGTATTTTCTGGCTGAAATTGAGGGACCTGAGCAAAAATCTGATTCAGAGACTGAAAAAGGACCGCAGATGCTGCTGAATTCTAACCTCCCTGCACTCGAAATGGATTTTCTGGAGCTACAGAAACCCAATGGGCTCGCTCTCAAATGCGGTGGAAAGTAGACATTCAGGGCTTTTCAGCAATATATAATAGTCCATACTTTGTCCAAGTTTTGACGACGCAAACTGGCGTTCAAACGCGAACTTCCTGCCCTATTCTGAAGTTAAACGCCAGAAACAGGTTACAAACCAGAGTTAAACGCCACAAACAGGCTGCAACCTGGCGTTTAACTCCAAGAAAAGTCTCTACACGTGTAAAGCTCAATGCTCAGCCCAAGCACACACCAAGTGGGCCCCGGAAGTGGATTTTTGCATCATTTACTTATATCTGTAAACCCTAGTAACTAGTTTAGTATAAATAGGACTTTTTACTATTGTATTAGAGGTCTTGGTCATTCTGGTTCCCCCTCTGGGGCCGAAGCCAATGAACACCATTATCACTTATGTATTTTCAACGGTGGAGTTTTACACCCCATAGATTAAGGTGTGGAGCTCTGCTGTTCCTCATGAATTAATACAAAGTACTATTATTTTTCTATTCAATTCAAGCTTATTCTTATTCTAAGATATTCATTCGCACACAAGAACATGATGAATGTGATGATTATGTGACACTCATCACCATTCTCACCTATGAATGCGTGCCTGACAACCACTTCCGTTTTACATGAAAACAAGCTTGAATGCATATCTCTTAGCCTCCATTCCATGAGATCGGAGTCTTCATGGTATAAGCTAGAATCAATTGGCAACATTCTTGAGATCCAGAAAGTCTAAACCTTGTCTTTGGTATTCCGAGTAGGATCTGGGATGGGATGACTGTGACGAGCTTCAAACTCACGAGTGTTGGGCGTAGTGACAGACGCAAAAGGATCAATGGATCCTATTCCAACATGAGTGAGAACCGACAGATGATTAGTCGTGTGGTGACAACGCATTTGGACCATTTTCACTGAGAGGACAGACAGTAGCCATTGACAACGGTGATCCCCTAACATACAGCTTTCCATAGAAAGGAGTATGAATGATTGAATGAAGGCAGTAGGAAAGCAGAGATTCAGAAGGAGCAAAGCATCTCCATACGCTTATCTGAAATTCTCACCAATGAATTACATAAGTATCTCTATCTTATTTTCTGTTTTAATTATATTTTAATTATTAAAATCCCATAACCATTTGAATCTTCCTGACTGAGATTTACAAGGATGACCATAGCTTGCTTCAAACCGACAATCTCCGTGGGATCGACCCTTACTCACGTAAGGTTTATTACGTGGACGACCCAGTGCACTTGCTGGTTAGTTGTGCGGAGTTGTGAAAAGGAGTTGAGATTACAATCGTGCGTACCAAGTTTTTGGCACCGTTGAGATTACAATTTTGTGCACCAGTGTGGTAAGTTTCCAAAGAAAAAATGAAATGCTGATCCACATGAGAACTCTTAACTTTAGAAACTTGATGAAATGTTTATCTTCCATGTAGCAACCAAATTCACCTATTATATATCCTAAGCCCAAAGAGAGATCAAATTTTATAGTATGCTTAGTTTGATTATTAAAAACAAAAAAAAAAATTCTTCTCTTTGGGTCATCCATACAGAAAAAAAGTCTTTTGATTATTTTTTTTTTGTTTTCCACTTTGATTGAGTTAAATAATTCATAGAGAATAATGTAAATTTGATACTTTGCTCTGTTATAGAGAAAGATTGCTTCAGAGGAGTTTGAGGAATATTGGTAGACATTCTAGGACTTGAAGATTGCAATTTGTTGAGCCATGACTCCGTAAGTTTTTTATCTTACTTATACTTGTATGTTTTTATATGTATATTATGACCTTTGTGTAGTTTTTTTTTTTTCATGTTGAATGTCTTTTATGTGTCTTTTTCATTGTTTCTTAATTTTAATAATAATATTTTTATGTGCCTTTTTTATGAATTTATATACTTAATGTGCATAAACATTATTATTTACATGCTTGGTTAAATAGTAGTAATAATATATGAATAATTAGGTTTTTCCAAGACCTAGAAAAAGATTGGATGAGTTTACCGAGAGATAAAGCTGAGTTTAGTAACAGTGTCAATGACTTCTTAGACTTTGCTTACTCCATCGGATACCCGTAAGGAGAGAAAATCTTATGCCCTTGTGCAAAGTGTTGTAATTTCTTGTGGCACAAAAGACAAATAATTTATATTCATTTGATTGCCTTTGGATTCGTTAATGGTTATACAAGATGGATTCATCATGGGAAAAGCGTAGTCGGCATGGATGTTGATAGCGATAGCGATAGTGAGATTGATAGTGAGAGTGAGATTAACTCGTATGACGACATGGACGCCTTGTTGAACGATAGATTTAGGGATGTGACACAAGCGAAAGGGATAAAAGAAGGTATGAATGAAGATGCAAATAAATTCTATAACTTGGTTGAAGAGGCTAGCAAAGAACTATATCTCGGTTGCAACGGATTTTCTACGTTGTCTTCTACCATCCGACTATACTTGTTAAAGTGTCAACAATGCCAAAAAGTGGAAACATATGATGCATCAAAAAATGAAACCTTCCAAATGTATGCAGCTCTTATGTGGACAATAAGTGATTTTCTGGCTTACGCAATGCTCTCTGGTTGGAGTACAAAAGGGAAGCTAGCTTGCCCTTGTTGTAACCATGGGACTTGTTCTAACTATCTTAAATATAGTCGCAAGACATGCTATATGGGTCATTGTGCCTTTTTGCCTGAGGATCATCCATGGAGAGCTAACAAGAGATCTTTCAATGGAAAAGTAGAACATAGGCAAGCTCTACCATTATTGTCGGGTACTGAAGCTCTAAGTCAGTTGGAGTATGTGGATAATTCATTTGGAAACTAAAACCAAAGAAAGATGGTCCTTGGAAGAAGAGGTCAATATTCTTTAGTTTACCTTATTGGCAGTATAACACATCACGACACAATTTAGATGTGATGCACATAAAAAAGAACATAGTTGATAGTATTCTTAGAACTTTCTTGGATATTTCTGGCAAGACAAAAGATCACACAAATGCAAGATATGACTTAGAAGAAATGGGCAGTCGAAAGAACCTTCACCCCAAGAAAACAAATGGTAGGAAAAAGGTGAAGCTGGCAAAGGCATGCTACTTAATGACCAATGCTGAAAAGTCAATTTTTTGTGATGTCTTGAAGACAGCAAAGTTGCCAGATGGCTCTGCTTCAAATATTTCTCGGTCTGTGAATCTTTTGGAGAGGAGAATATCTGGTTATAAGACTCATGATTCTCATTTCATGCTTTACTATTTGTTACAAATTCCTATCAAAGGAATACTTCCAGATCAAGTTGCAGTTCCTTGATTTGACTTGGCTCATTTTTTCATCAATTGTGTCAAAAGTCTATCACATTACAAGAGATAGATCAATTAGAAGAGGATATTGTCACAACATTATGCCAATTAGAGAGGATCTTTTCTCCTTCTTTCTTCGACATAATGATTCATTTACCTATTCATTTGGCTAATGAAGTGAGATTGGGAGGTCCAGTTCAATTTCGGTGGATGTATCCTCCAAAAAGATACATGTGTACTTTGAAGTCCTATTTTTGAAATAGAAGTCGTCCTGAAGGATCTATTGCAGAGGCATATTTGGTTGAAGAATGTTTGACATTTTGCTCGCGTTACTTACATTCTGGTGTTCAAACAAAATTGAATAGACAACCCAGAAATAATGATGAACCTAATAATTCTATGATGGAAACTACAGATGCATTTTTTAATCTATTTCCAAAAAGAGGCGTTCCTTTGGGTGCAAAGAAAGGTGAACCATTTCTCCTTGACGATAATTCTCGAGAGCAATTTCATAGCTACATATTATTGAATTGTCACAAATAGACGACTATGTTAGGTAAATCATACTAATTCTACTATATTTTGGTATTTTAATTAGAAATTTTGATAGGTCTAGTTTATACTTACAAATATTATACTTTTGGGTTTTAGTGAGCATGAGACTTATCAACAAGGAACAAGATGGATGAGAGCTAAAAACCATAGCAAAAACTTTTCTACATGGTTTAAAACACGTGCTTTGCGGCATGATGTTCCAAATTGGATAAAAGAGCTCTCTAGAGGACCAACCCAATGTGCAAAAAGATATTTTGGTTATTTTATTAACGGATATAGATTTCACACTAGGCAACGTGAGGTAAAACGCAAGACACAAAATAGTGGTGTTACTTTAGTTGCATTGACGACAAGCTTTGCAAGCACAAAGGATGCAAATCCAATTCATGAAAGTGTTTCTTATTATGGTAGAGTGAATGATATTATTGAGTTGGACTACTATGGAAATTTTAAGGTTACATTATTCAAATGTGATTGGTATGAGGCTAGGGAGGATGCTTATAGCTCGACATATGTGCATTTTAACAAAAAGTGCTATCAGGAAGAGCCTTTTGTATTGGCATGTCAAGTGCACAAATGCCTCTATGTGCAAGATGCATTTGATAAAAATAAACATTATGTAATGAAGACTGTTCCAAGGGACCTATTTAGCATAAGTGATCAAGTTGACATTGATGCTGAAGATACTTATGAAAATGAGCCATTTGATAATTCGACGGTTCCTTCTATACCTAATGATGGTGGTGAAGTAGACTTGGTAAGGAATAATTTGAATGATGTTCTCGTCGATATCGCAAAAGAAGTCTATTTTTCCCAAGAGTATAACACAAAATCGGATGAAGAATATGATTCTGAAGACTTTTGAGTGACTTGTTTCCCTCTTTTATGGTATATAAGTCAGATTTATCGCTTTATGTTAGCAGTTTTGAACTTGATTTGCTGAACATTTTGTGATATAGAATTTGACAATTGTTTGTTATAGTCTACTACTTGATTTTCGCCTCATTTTGTTTTGTATATTTGTGGTTCTCTTGTAACCTCTTTCCTTTATTAGATGCGTATGCAATTGTATTTTATGGCTGTTTAATATTTTTATACAGGAACTTAGTGGAAAATGGAACAACTTCAAAGAGGAAAAGGTTGGTAAAAAAGTATCAAGCTCATGCAAAAGTTAAAGAATTTGAAATGAAGGAAGTATCTTCTGCTGCAAAACTAGTTCGAAATTTTATAACCAAAGGTGATAAAGGAAGTAATCAAGCCAAAATAGCACAACAGCCTAAGAGAAAAAATTCTGAAATTGGAGACAAACAAAGTAGAGAGAATTCAATGGAAGGGAGAAATAAAACACTTGTAGACAATGTTATGAACCAGTCTTTGAGGTCTTCCCATAACTAAGTGAGGAGTAATGTTCAACTAGAAGAACAACCAATTTCTAAGAAGATGAAGAGCAAGGCAAAGTGTCCAGCAATGGCTCTTGATGCCTTTTTGCATACAGAAGGAGTAGAAGTAGAAAGAGAAGAGAAAGATGACTTTGAGTCAATTGGTGAGGATGCTAGAGCTACTGAAAAAGAACCAGCTAACTTGACAAACTTAAAAAATAACTTAAAGCGTCCAACAATGACTCTTGATGCTTTTCTGGGTGACCAAGGAATTCATGTGGAAAGAAAATAGGAACATATTGAAGTTCCAACTACTGAGAATGCTAGATCTAGGCCATCCCCGAATAATGGAGAAAATGTTCATATCCCCTATGAGGAAGATTATGTTCGTGAACATGAAAGTGACAATTTTGATGTAGAAGGAGATCAAGTTATGGAAGAGGCTCATGTAGAAGGTGATGTAATTTAGTTTGTTGCTATTTTTTTTACATTTTCTTCTTATCATTATTTATTATACAATTCCATATATGATTCACGGGTTCCCTTTCCATATGAACAGTAACGTGCATATACTTGTTTAATTTCCCTTTCTATATGATTCACAGGTTCACTTTCCATGTGAATTGTAACGTGCATATACTTGTTCAATTTCTATTTCCATATGAGCATGGGGCTGCCCTTTCCATACCTTTCACGGTATCTCCCTCCATATATGATTCATGGCTGTCTTTGGTTTTAATTTGTACTATTTCTCAATTTTTAATTTAGATACTTCAAAGGTTAAAAAGACTCGTGAAAAAACAAGATGCCTAAAGATTTATGCAAGAACTTGGGAAGAAAGGGAGGATGTGACTTTTGATCAGGGAGCAGTCGTGGGGCCAACTGCTCAAAGAGTGAAGGTTTTAACTAATTTTATTGGAACAATGGGAAGGAATAATGATTTTATTACCTTGATGTACACTAATTGAAAATTTGTGCCTGAGCAAATCAAAAAGCGCATTTGGAAGTATATTAATATAAGCTCCATTTATCTTTATGTTTATGCCATATGTTAATAATCTTTTTATTCAAATGATATAATGAAATCGATGTGTTTGTAGTCAAAGTTCATTCTTCCAAAATCTTCAAAGCTATGGGTGATGACTGGTGTTCAAGGAGCATGGAAGCGTTACAAAACAAGAATAAAAAAAAAGCATTTTGAACCATATTCTAGAAATATTGAGGATATGTTGGTGAATCGTTCTTTGGAAATTCCAGAAATACAATTTCGGAAGCTAATTGCATATTGGAGTATTCCAACTGTCAAAGTGAGCTAAAGGATTTCAATTATTATTATTTGATATGATCAAGTATAATTCTTTCAATTTTTATATTTTTTTATCATTGTTTATTTTAAACATAGGCCATGTGTGTTATAAATTCTGAAAATCGCAAGAAGCAATAATGGTGGCATAAAATGGGACCAATCAATTTTACAAGAATGCGTGTTGATTTGGTAAAGGTCACATTTGAGTTAAAATTCTCTACTTGTTACTTCTCCCTAATTTTAGTATGTTATAACTTTGTAATTGCTATCTTGGTCTGTAGCGTGAGAAAAAAGAGAATAAAGAGGAACCAAATCAAGCTGAAATATTTCTTGTAACTCGGAATGGAATAAAAAGGAAAACACTTGATGTAGAAACACAAGCTGTTATTGTAAGTTACTCTATAATTTTCTTGTTTTAGTTGCTGTTTTATGACTGATGCTATGTTCTTTGTTGTTTTATGGCTATCGTGATTTTATTATAGTATCTACTTTGTGGCTGTTTTATGGCTGTTTCATGGTTATTTTATGGCTGATTTAGTTGCTGTTTTATGGCTATTTTATACCTATTTTATGACTGTCATGGCAGCTATTTTATGGCTGTCATGGATTGTTATTTTAATTTCTATTTTATGGCTGTTTTATGGCTATCGTGATTGTTATTTTAGTATCTACTTTATGGCTATTTTATGGTTGTCATGATTGGTGTTTTTCTGTTTTATGGCTGATTTAATTGCTGTTCTATAGCTATTTTATGCCTGTTTTATGGCTAGCGTGGTTGTTGTTTTAGTATCTACTTTATGGCTATTTTATGGCTATTATGGTTGCTGTTTTATGGCTATTTTATGCCTGTTTTATTGCTATCATGGACTGCTATTTTATGGTTGTTTTATGGCTATTTTGAATTTTTATCACTAAAAATAGACATATCATATATTTGTATGTATAGGATAAACTTGATGATCTCCAAGAAGCTGGAGAAACTCCTACTAATGCATTTCAAAAAGTTTTTAGTAAAGAGAATCCAGGAAGAGTTCGATGTTATGGAAGAACTGTTACAAAAACTTCTCTTAAGAAAAATAAAGAAATAGATGAAATCAAAAAACAAAATGAAGAGAAAGTAACAGTTTTAAAAACTGAATTAGATGACCATAAGCAACGACTGCAAGGATTGGAAGATATTGTGAAATTTATGTTGTAACAAACTTCTCCTAGTATGAATGTTGATGAAGCGCTTTCTCTCTTGCGATCTAGGCAATCGTCAGCAAATAGTGCACAAGATCCAAATTTAGTTCCTCGACATTCTCCTCTATCGACTCATATACCAAATCATGATTAGGTATGTGTGCTAAATTGTTGTAACACTTGAGTATACATGTTATTGTATAGCTGATGTTTTGACTATAATTCTTTTGTTCATTTAAATTTGACTGCAGCTTTCTTATTGTTGGATGAAGTTTTCTGAAGACATAAAGGTATTTCTTGGCACAATGCTGAAGCTAAAATCTTTTTGGTTTCAAGTGGACAACTTAGTTTCTTTTTTGTTTAAGTCTTTTTGGTTTCAAGTGGACAACTTAGTTTCTCTTTTGTTTAAGTTCATCATTAGAAAAACATGTATTTTGCTTACTTATGTTTATTATTTATTTAACTTGGTAACTTAGAAAGTATGTTAATTGGTACTTGGAAGACCTTTCTATATATATGCAATATATATTATTAGCTTATTCAAATGTGGGTGTTATATATCCTTCAAATGTCATATAAATATAACAAAGGTAAAAAATATATTATTTTAGATATTAAAAAAGAGAACCTAAGAAAAACTCAATAAGGTGTTGCTTTAGGTATTAAAAAAAGACAACTGCAAATAAACTTACATAAGTGTTGCATTAGGTCTATAAAAAAAGGCAACTTAAAAAAACCTGGACAAGTGTTGCTTTAGGTATATAAAAAAGGCAACTTAAAAAAACCTGGCCAAAGGTTGCTTTAGGTATATGAAAAAATAACTAGAAAAAACTTGCACAAGTGTTGCTTTAGGTATATGAAAAGGCAACTTAAAAAACTCTGGACAAGTATTGCTTTATGTATTAGAAAATACAACTCGTAAAAAGTGTTGCCATAACGTCTCATCTAAAGCGTTGTGTTTGGGTGTTCTGAGGCAACCCTTTTCGCGGAGTTGCTTTATTTGCAAAAAAGGCAACGTTTTTTTAAGGTTGCCATAAAAAGGGTTTCCTTTAATACACAAAAGCGTTGCATTAGACGAAAGGTAACGGCCGTATAGCCAACCCTAAAAAAGCGTTGCTTTTTGTTGGAAAGTGTTGCCTTTTATTAAAGGTAACACTTTCCCTTATTATAGGCAACGTTTTTAAAGGGTTGCCTCAGCTCAAATTTATTGTAGATATAATCATTGAAAAGAAAAATATAAGAAAATAGAGCTCTAAATAAAATTAAATAAAAAATTGGGTGAAAAAGATTTTTGGTGTCAAAATTTGGATGGTAACATTTTTGTTTTGGTCTAGAATAACTTTTTTCTGGTGCAATGGTCTAGCATCACTATCATAAGTACCCAAAATAAATATTTTAACTCAGGCCATATTTGTTTTATAAAAAATATTAAAATATTAATTAATTTCATCCAATTAATATAAACAAACTTGTAATTCTCTTCTCATTAAACAATTTTATATATACTTTTATGTGATGAGACCCTCAACACGTGTCTATCCTATGATATTTTTGTATTTTTTACACAATTTAAGTTTACATCAGAATTTTCGCCTTAATATTGTATTAAAATATTTGAAATCAAACTATATTTTAACAATTTAATTACTTTTGATCTAAATCATAACTTAAATTTATATTTGTATTACAAACCATTACTCACTGATGCAGTACATTATTATACATTTTATATATACTCATAGCCATAGAACTAATCTTAATTACAAATTCTTAACACCGCTTTTCCATTTTTTTTAAGCGATCGCATCTTCTAGCTATCTTCCTAAAGACCTAAATTAAACAGGAAGCCAATTCTTGGATGTGGTTAATTAGGCAATCCCTTCCCTTTCCTGTTTCTTCCTCCTTTTCTTTTTTTTTTTTTTTTTGTCATCTCGTTTCTTCATAACACACGTGATCTAGTAAATTCAGGTTTGACGAGTTATTCTTTGTAATAGTTCCAGTGTTTGAATAGTGCCTTTTCAATTACTCACACTTCTTTAAGAAGTACCATCTTCATGGTTTATTGAGATTTTTTATTTTATGTGTGTACTATAAATGTAAATCATGCCTTTATAATAGCCATTAATTAGATTATATTTCTCAAAGATAGTACACTAAGAAAGACTTCTTAACCACGTCCTAGATAAGGCATCCACTTTATTTGTTAATGTAATTGACATCTATGCTAGCATTATATTGTGGTGTGGCCATAAGGTTCAAGTTTAAATGTGTTGTTTAGGCCAAATGTTGGTTTTTGATTAAAGTATTATGACTTATGTTTTTGAGCTTATTAATGGAGTCTTGAGTTGTGCTTTTTGAAATGCTGTATATGATTTATTAACAGAAATATTTGAGAAACAAAAATATTCAATCCAAAATTGCCAAACTTTTTCATTTTTCAGTTTATTTATATGATTTCAGTTTATTAATATTGTAATATCTCACGTGCTTTTGATTAAATGAAAATAATATCATGTCATGCCATTTATATTAGTTTGTTCTTTTTTAACGTGTATACGTTCTTTTAAATATTAACTAGTGTATGTTCTCATATCCTATACGAAGTAATACATAAAATTATATAAATTTTTTTATTAAAATTTAAATAAAAATATATATAATAATTATTATTATAAATATTTTACAACTTAAAAGTATTAAAAATAATTAATACTTGTTTTAATTAATTTGAATTGATTGAATGATCATCTTATTTATCCGGTTAAGTAAGTATTTGGAGTTTAAATCTCGTCTTGTGTGTATAAATAATCCATTAGTTAGCGACAGACCCTTAATAAATAAAGCATAAATATGTGATAGATTAGTCGTCCTCGACTTGCTAAGTTAGGAATTCGTAGAAAAAAATTGTATTTGTCTTTAAAATAGATTAATTTTTCATTAATAGCAATACTTATGGACTTTTGTCTTTGTTGAAATTTATTTGGGACAATTTTATTTGTTGGTATCATATTCATTCTTGAAGTCAAAACAATACGATCAACATTGTTACTCGTCAAAACTTCACATTTTATGAAATGATTTTTAAATTTTCAAATTCTTAAACTTATATCATTACAAAAGTTATTAGATCGATTAATATTTTTTGGTAACATGGTGTACCGAAACACCATCGTTAAGTATTAATTAGTGTGAAGAGAAACCAATAATAACTTTTATTATTCAATATATAACTTATTCTATTGAAAAATAAATTAATATTTCCAAAACTTGTAAATACATTTTCTTCTAATTTCTTACACCATTATTTACCATTAAAAATAGTAAATGATCATACTATCCTACAATATATACGATGTACAAAGTAATTTTTTATCTTGATATTAAATTAATTCTGGTTAGCGAGATAAAGTTTAAAATATTTTTTTATTTTCTTACTCAAATTTAAATTTAAATTTAGAATTGATTAACAATTTATCCTTTTTTAGTTTCAATAAAAAAGTAAATTGATTGGATGCAAAATATTTAACATTTAATAATTTCAATTATTTAAATTTTAATTACCAAAAATTGGGTTAAAAATTAATTATAAACTTAATAATCGATAATATATATTATATTAGTACGTAAATAATAATATCCAATGTATTGATTATTTATTTTTTTGACAGAATTAATGTATAATTTATTGAGGATTGATTTATTATCCAAAATTATTTTCATAAACTTTGTAATATATGAAAATAGTGATCTTATTTTTTATTATTATTTAAAAAATTCTTCATAATTTTTTAATTATGTAATTAACTTTTATTACTGCTTTTATACTAAAAAATATTAATTTATACTATTTACATATTTTTTCACTACTAATAAATAAATAAGTACTTGCACTATTATGCTTATTGTCTTAGATGATAATTTAAATTATTTTATTTTGTATGTTAAAAAATATTTTGTATGTTAAATTTATTAAATATTAAGATGAAAAAATTATTGAATAAATTATATAAATAGTCATTATAGAAAAGAAAAAAAGTTATATGTCATATATAATAATTCTTGATATATATAGTATCATGTAGTATATATTAAGATTATCTATTTTAATTATGTAAGTAATTATTGTTATTTTCATTTTTTCATTACATATTTTCCATCCATTTTCTTCTCAAATATTTTATTTGCCTACAAATTCTTCTTATCCAAACAATGCATAAATAAATCATGTTTTTCATATATATAACAATAACTAATATCACATATTAGGTTAATTTACGTTGATAAACTAAAGTCACCCTAAAATTACCTGAATCCTCCAAATCCAAAAACGTTACCTAGTTGTCTCCTTTTACATTTCTATATAAATCGAATTTAATGAATTCAAATTAGGGTAATAAGTAGTGAATCGAATCTATAGAATTCGAATTATTTGACATTGTGATTCGAAAGTAAATTGAATTCAAATAATTCGAATTATGTCATCCCCTACTAAATCGAATCTATAAATTTCGATTTATGTGGTCCATGCTAAATCAAAGCAATAAGGTTCGATTTATACTCACTTAGTAGCAATCTAGCTCATTTTAAATTGAATCTCCTTCGTTCGATTTAGTAGCACAGATAGGATCCAAGTAATTCGAATCTTATAGATTCGATTTACTACGAAAATACATAATTCGTTAAATTTGATTTATATAGATATGTAAATTGAGACATGCACGTAGCCTTTTTTAATTTGGGGAATATACGTAAAATTGGTATGCAAATGGTTTATAAAGATGATTTACCCCACATATTATATCTTGTGAAATCATAATATTTTGAGAAGTGATGTATAAACAACTTAAAGATTGATAAGTCTGAAAAATTTTAGAAAAAAAATAAAAATATAAAAAATTACATGTTGATCTATAAGATTTTTTTAAAAAAAAATTTGTCCATATATGATTAATAACTTTAAAATTATATATATGTTATTTATTTTATATATTTTTTATTTTATAGAGACTTATAATTTTGTTATCGGCAATGTTAGTGGTTATAGAAAGATTTTTACTTTTAAATAAAATATAGATAAATTAAAAACAAAATTAATTACTATTTTTCTGACAATTTATTTAGTTTTTAGTTTAAATTAAAATTAAATTATATATTCAATTTATATTTGTTTATTCATCCTAATGATTGTATATAATAGATAATATATTTAACCATGTTTTAAAAGAAACTATTGACTTTTATATAATTGAAAGTTAACTATGAAATTATAACTAAAATGAAAATGAAGTGAAATACAATAAACATATGAGGAGTGAAAATAAAATAAATAATTAAAAATAAGGTAATAAAATCATTTAGAAAAAAGTAAAAAAAAAAAAGACTAAAAATAATGTCTGCAGTTGATAAAAATACATTGTAAAAAATTAGTATAATAAATAAATATAAAAGATGAAAAATAAAATTAAGATATATTTTTGTTAAAAAATTCAAGAAAAATATTGTGAAGAAGAACTTATTAATCAAGTTTTATGAAAATATTATTAAAAATTTAAAATTTTAGTAAATAAAAGAGTAACTTTTTTGAGAACTATTAATCAAAATACATAAAAACACGTTAAGATTCCTAGATACAGAAAATAATAAGAAAATAATTCAAATTAAATTCATTTATTTTATTTATTATTTATTAAATAATTTAATATTTATTTAATTTTGATCAAATAAGATAATATAATTGATTAGTTATAATTAATGTTGTTCACTCTAATGGTATAATTGAAACATATTAAAACTCTAAAGGTAAACATTAAAACTAAATGTTAAGGATAAAATTAAAATAAAAATTGCATTTACTATCTTGTAAATTTTTTTTAATAAAAAACTCATTTATACATCTTTAAAATGCATCACTTTAATACAATGATATTTTTATTAAAAATAAAAATTATGATAAATATCTCATATATTTGTTAGTAAATTATATACAAATATTTTTTGAAGCATATCACTTTTATTATATGAAAATAACTTAAATACCTTTAAATGTGATTATGATAATTCATTAAGTATTATATTTTTTTTTTGCTAATTTATATTTAATAATTTACCTCTAACTTTTAACTATAGTAAAAATGTAAGATATGATGCCAAAAAAAAAGCTAAAGCGACATAAATTTTTTACTAACAAAAAAAAATATTTTTTTTCATTTTTTAGACACTAATCTATTTTTTAAAGTTATACATTTTAATTTATATAAATTAATGACAATTAAATGTACAAAAAAAATAATTAATAAAAAAATAAAATTTAAGATAAACATGTTCTGAATAAATTGAAATAAAATAAAGACTTTTAATTATAATAATTAATTATAATCACATATATTTACTTCAAGATTTATACTTGAAAAATTCATTATATTAATATTTTGTATTTTTATTTTTTAATTTTAGACTATCACAAACATTAGTTGCTCTCCAATAATAATAATACTTTTAAAAAAAATAAACATAATTAAATGATCTTAAAATTATATAATAATTTTTAAAATAACATAAAAAAAATATACGATTACTTAAAATATAATATTTGTGTAGTAACTTAAAAAATATGATGATTTTTATAATTTTGTGTGACTATCTATAAATAGAAGACCAAAAGACCATGATTATCTAACAAAATTAATTTTATTTATTGCGTTCAATTTGAATGAGTAAAAAATAATCTTATTTTAGTTTAGTCCTTAATTCACATGATTTAAATTTAGCTCAATAAATATAATTTAATTTGATTTAATTATTAGTAAAAAATATCTCGAGAACCTATTTTATTCATAGATTTATTATTTTAATGATTAATTAATTAATTTAATTAGTTAATTAATACAGATAATTAGTATAATTAATTTAGTTTAATAAATTAAAAAATACTAACAGAACATTAAAAGAAATAAATTAAAAAATACTACCAAATCAAATTAATATAAATTATAATAAATTATGTGATATTTAAATATCTAATCAAATCAGTTAGTTGATATAGTTAATTTATCATAATAAATTGTATTTAATGAGTTAAAAAAATAAATCGCTGAACATTCTCATAAGCATGTCACGTTAACTCCATCATTAAGTGCAGAAACCTAATTTTTATATAATAGAATAGCTAATAAATAGAATATATGAAAATATGATATGTGACATATTTTAATTATGAAATTGGTATTATATAATAGATTTTTTTTGAATCCTTATTGCTTGTTCGTTGCTAATTTTTACATAATTACTTAATAATTTCCGCCTATAAAACTATCAACTACCTAATATTATGATTTAATTAATAAAAATGATGACATTAATATTTTTTCATAAGTCTTGTTATTATTTATAATTGGAAAATAGCCATAAATAAATTTATTTCCTTAATGAATGTTAATTTTTTTGTCAAATTCTATATTACCTTTAAAATTTTTGCGTAATTGAGTCTAACTTCTACATTTAATTTTGAAATAAATTTACTCGAAAAAATTAGTATGTAAATCACATTATTATTATAAAATTACTTTTTTAACATAATTAGTGGTGCTTATTTGAACTATTAAATTTAGCTTCTAATGATATTAAAGTCAACATATTTTATTATCTTGTGCCTTCAAAGAATTTTTACACGACTGACATAAAAATATAACAATTGAAAAAATTCATTACAATGGGTATATTCATTTTAACAAATATTCTTCTACCTAATACTATAAAAAAATACATTGGCCATTTTAAATTGTTACAGGTCAACTTCCATCTACAGTAGTAGAATGCCTAAATTGAGATATATTCATCAAACAAACAATCAATAAAATATTTATCCGTACTTTCTCATTTTGGGTACATTTATACATAAAAAAAATTATACATAAAGAAAAAAAAGAAGAAGAAGAAAAGAAGAGTTGAAATAGTAAGAGCGATAAAAATCACGATTCTTATAATTTTGTGTGGCCATCTATATATAGTAGACTAGACAACTATAATTATCTAACAAAATTAATTTGTATTTATTGCACTCAACTTGAATAAGTAAAAAATTATCTCATTTTAATTTAGTCCTTAATTCACATGATTTGAATTTAGCTCAATATATATGATATGATTTGATTTGATTCAATTATTAGTTGAAAATATTTCAATTGCCTATTTTATTCATAGATTTATTATTTTAATGACTAATAAATTAATCAAATTAATTAATTAGTACACACAATAAATTTGGTTTAATAAATTAAAAAAATAAATTAAAAAATATTAACAGAATATTAAAATAAATAAATTAAAAAATACTACCAAATTAAATTGATATAAATTATAATAAATTAAATGATATTTAAATATCTAATCAAATCAATTAATTGATATAATTAGTTTATCGTAATAACTTGTATTTAATGAGTTAAAAGAAATAAATCGGGAAACACTCTCAGAAGCATGCCACATCAGCTTCATCATTAAGTGCAAAAATCCGATTTTTATATAATAGAATAGACTAGTTTCATTTTCCGTGCGCTGCACGAGAATTTAAATTATAATCCTAAATAAATATTTTAATATTAATGACATTTTAATATATCTATACAAAAAGAAAAAAAATTATATAATATATTATATGTTATAAAGATTAAATGATCTATACATAATTAACTATATGCTTACTACAAAAATATTAAAATGATCATTTATCATATATATATATATATATATATATATATATATATTAAATATATGTAATGTCATGTATGTAATAATATGATCTATTTTAATTATGTGAATGATTATTGTTATTGTTATTTTTTTTATTATATTAATAAATAATATTTTAAACTAAAAGAGAGAGAAAATAATTAAATTTTTTGTAACCTGAATTAAAAAATCTCTTATAAGTATATCCAAATTTTTATATATATTAAATGGTTATAATATTTAATAGTATGGTACTTTTTATAGTAATGACTTAAAACATTAGTGTAAGATATACTTAGACTCAATAAGATTCAAACAAGTAAGATTAACTTAAACCCAATGTGAGGGTTTTAAATCTGACCAGAATTCATTACCTTAAGGTCCAATTTGGACGAAGTTCGAATTCACGCGTCAGCTCTTAAATCGGCTCATATTGAATCTCTGTTGCCAGTGATTATAGGTAAGGTAATGGGTATTTGTGAGAGTGGGATAGGTACTCCTTTCATGTCCTCATTCCTATTTAAAAAAATGTCTCTAGTCTCCTTTTCATCTTCATCTCGAGTTCTCTTTAAATACCCCCTTAAAAAGGTAGATACCTGCAGATATTTATAGATATTCTGTTAATTTTTGTGTAAAAAAAAAACTTAACAAAAAAAAAGATAATCATCATGAAATATTCAATTCAATATAATTCAATACAATTCCTAACATATTCATTATATAAAAAATTATATTTTAAAATAAAATAACATAAAAATATCTTTTAACATAATAACACAATATAATTCTTTGGGATGAGACTGAGTACGTAGTGATGAACTTAAGAGACAAAAAAAATAAAAAATGCATTACAAAAATAGTTTAATCTAATCAATATATATAAAAAATAAAAGAGAAAAATCAAGATACGTTCTTATGAAAAAAATTCAAAAAAAATATTATAAAGAAGAACCTATTAACCAAATTCTACAAAAATATTACAAAATTTGAATGGTTAGTAAACAAAATAATAACACTCCTAAAAACTATTAATTAAAATACATAAAAAAATTAATATAAAATAAAATTACGGAAAAAAATTAACAAAAATGAATATTAGAAAAACAAAAAAAATTGAAACAATTGTACTTAAAACACAAAAAAAAACATAAAATACCTTCTAATTTCACATATATGAAAAATAATAAAGAATAAATTAAATTAAATTAGTTCATTTATTCATTTCTTTTTTTAATTTATTATGCATTATTCATTTTACAATTGATTAGTATAATTGATTAGATTAATAAATTAAAAGAAACAAATGTGAAAGAAAGAGTTAAAGAAAAAGTGAATGAATAAAAATATGTAGTCATCAAAAGATAGTAAAAAGGTATTTTTTTAATTTTTTATTTATTAATTTATTATAATTAATTTTACAACATTTATTATGCATTATTCATCTCTTACAAATTAACACATTCAATTAATTGATATAATCAATTATAGGTAATTAATTATTATTGATATAACTCATTTCGTTATGCTTTTTAAATAAATAATTAAGAGGATACGTCTCAATTTTCTGTTAAAGTAGAATAAAATAAAATACATAAATTGAGTAGATATAAATAAAAAAATCACAAAATTTTATTAACAATAAAATTAAATTAGTATCATAAAACTAAATTTAATATCTATTTTAAAATAATTATTTACCTTCTATTCTTCTAATTATTAATAATTTAAATAAAATAATACCCTATAATTTATTTTGTTATCTATTTTAAGAAATTACTAACTTTTTATTTTTTTAATTATTTTCTTATCTTATTTATCATTCATGCTTTCGATAAATTATATTAATAAACACAGGATTTACGCTATCAATATGGAACAGGATTAACGGCAAAAATAATGGCCAAAACAACATAGAATCTAACCTACATACAAACTGTGTGAAAGTCAAACAACAAAGAATAGATCAAACACCAATTAATAATTTTTTATAAAGCACTCATGTCTGCAGCATCACGTAACTCCTTTATTATATTCCTTTCAATGGAATATAAAAATTCATCCTCATCAATTCCAATTTGCCAAAAAGTACAATCAAGTACTGCAAAATTTTTCTATAGTACATGCTACTACTCAATCATAATGCCAAAAAGACACAGCCAATAGATACAACCATAAAATAATTCACAATATTGATATAATACTTTTTTCGAAGTATTACAGTCTCAGGAACATCTAGATTTATTAGGAGGTTAGTACTATACATAATATTCTGCAAAATATTGGTACTTACATATAATAACCAATGCTCAAATCAGTTATATAATTATATATGACCGAAAAACTGTCGAATAAAAAGTAGCTAAAATATCCTTTTGTTTAAAATACTAACTATAATCTACTGTAAATCTAATCAATTAGTATTAAAATCTTTTTAATAATATAACTAATTAATTTAAAATTTAGTTTCTTATAATATTATATAATATCACAAAATTAACTTCTATAAAGTACAAAACACGATATTTATATCTGAAATGCTCTTTATATAATAGTTGTCAAATAAGACATTACACTTAAAACACTTTTTATATAATTTCAAGCAACACTTTTTTAACTATTTAAAACTTTTAAATTAACATTATTACAATCTCTGATAGGAAATAGAAACAATTCTAACTTAATATCTTAGTAAAATTACACTATCACTCTAAAAGTATGTGAGAGAACTACTTTAGAAAAGATTGTCAAGTGATTCATTAAGTACCTCTTAACGATTAGTAATCATTGGACACATAGACAGACATTAAATATTATTGAATTTTAGACAGCTGATCATTTTTTTTTTCAAAAAATTAATCAAGTAGAATTTTTCTATAAAAAAATTAACCAAGTAACGGTACAAAAACACATGCCTTTGCTTGACATATATTTGAATTTAAGCAAATTTACATGAATGAATAATTCGACCAAATAAAATTAACTGGTGATCACACTTACATAAAATTAATCAAATTATTCTTAATTTTGAATCATGGTACTTATGATTCTATTATTATTACGTGTGGTATCACACTATAAAATTTAAAAATTAAAAAATCTAGATTGAATCATGTCTGAGTAAATAGTAAATACATCTACAATAAAAAATGTAATTATTTGATAGTAATCAAATTCTCACTTACCTCTAAAAGTTTTTACTCTTGTAAATTAAAAAATAATTATAAGTAGCTGCTGTTCACTCATTGCCACAAAATTCTTGACCAGGTCCGCTATTTTTTCAAGAACAACAATATTAAATTTTAGATTGCAAAAAAATAACAGATTTTATGGGGGATAAAAAAATAAATAACTTGTATAAACATATTAATTGCTGGGTAAAGGCATCGAAAAAATACACCCGTCATTCTCAATATGAATGACTAACATGTCAATGATTTTGCCATTCTTTATATATTGTCTTTCACCATCTATATCAGTCATAACTCTAGCAACGTCTAAAACAAAATCAAACAGAAAATTGTGCACTAATCACCCATCTTAGTGATATTTTTTCATATACAAAATAAAAATCAATTTATATACTATGTTATGAACTGCACATTTACAAATCAAAAAAAGGTGTTGAGAAGGGTATTCCATAATTTTCTAAAAGGGACCAACTTAATACCATACAATGGTATTGCATCATAGAAAGAGAATTTGACACTAGTCATTCCTTGAAAAAATAATTTAAAGGGATGTGCTATTGTGCGGTATAATCTATAGTTATTGCCAACTTTAAAATATGCAAAAACATACACAACTTCCTCCAAAAAATAATGATCTAAACACAGGTATCAGATTTCTATATATAGAAACATGTATAATTGTTTTCTTTTTTTACCAAAAAAAAAACATTTTATTATTTACTCTCTATACATGTTAACAATAAAATCCAACTAAATAAACAAACAAAATTTTAATAAAATATTTTGTTAAACAAAAATTACTGAATAAATTAAAAAATAACATGAGATTCAATTAATTATAATATTCATTTAATTAAATTTTAATTTAAAATTTTATATAGTATGATTTTGCTAATAGCTATATAAAGAAAAAACAAACTCACTACTCAAAGACAATAGAAAAAAAAAATACAAAAACAACAAATGGCTTGAAATAAGTTAGTATGTAAGAAATTATTTTACAAATAAATTAGTCTCTAAAATATCTTTGTTAATTCTAGATAAATAATTAAAAATAATTAATTAAAATTTTAATATTAACATATATTTAACTAATAAAATATTTTTATAAAATATAATTTATTGTACTTATACTTATATTTCAAAATATAAAAAAGATTAAAATTTCATCATTTTTTTAGAAAGAAAAGCAAAGTCAATATAGCTTTTAGTTTTCTACCCCTTTTTGAAGTTTTCAGATATGTACTTAATTATTTGTAAAAAAATTCAGGTAAAGATCGGAGAATTATACATCTTAAAAGTATATATCTTAAAATTTACTTCATGTATTCTTTATACAAAAAATTCTTTTGCTAAAATTAAAAAGTATATATCTTAAAATTTGTCTCACGAAAAGTAAATTTTGAAATCTGCAAAAGGACTTTTAAAGATGTAAAATAGAATCAAACACACATCATGTTTTTTAATATATTCTCAGTTATTATCTACCTAACTTACTTTTGGACAGACCATAAGTTAAAATAAAAAAGGATAACATAACAAGGTATAACTACTCAAATAATGTCAGGGTAAAAATTAGAGACAGTATTAAACTATAAAAAGCAACAGGTTTAATTATCTTGGGTTCACTCTACAAAAAAAAGAAAAAAACCATGTTTATACCCAAAAAAATTTGACAAAAAACAATGAAACAAAATATTGTAATTCGAATTAGTTTTTTTTTTCAACTTGGAGTTTTATCTTCTAAATCCTTTATTACTTATATTTTGTCTATTCTTCTTCTAACTTTGACTATGAATTATGAACATCATAAAAAATCACTGAGAACTCATCATATAGTAATTATCACAAAAAAATATAATTTATAAATTTATACCATGAGATTTTTGTGCATAAAATTAGAATTATCTACTCATCCATAAATACCATTTCAATGGAGTTAACGAATTTGGGATTTTTAAAATTTAATGACAACCAAAATCTGATAACTCTAACATGAATCCTTCAATATTTTTTTGGTAGTGTAATCATTTTTAAATAATCATACCGCTTAGCCATTTTTCTCTTGTGAACAAAGATTAAAAAGAAACATAAATTCTAAAATGAAAATACCCAAATAAGACGCACACAAAAAGATTGTAGGACCATACCTCTTATAGCATCTAAGAAAGGATATATTTTCAGGTAAGTAATTTTAAAATTGAACTGTATCCAAATGTATCTAAAATCACAGATTCTCCATACCCAAAAGAAAAAGAAATATGGCTTGATAATTCACAAAAACAAAACAAATATTTGAGTTAAAAATAAAACACACATTCTGTATCATAAATATTTTTCAATTAAAACGTGCAGAGTAAAAAAGATAGAAAATAAGATTTGAGAAAAAGAGTAAAAAAGAAAAATCAATGTAAAAAACAACAAAACCTAATCAAAATGAATGATGAGTAAGAAAAAGAGAATCTATGAAATAAATTAGAGACAATATTAAACTATAAAAAGTAACAGGGTTTAATTTTCTTGGGTTCATTCTGCAAAAAAAAAAAAAACCACGTTTAATTACCAAAAAAATTGACAAAAAAAAAACAATGAAACAAAATATTGTCATAGATAAAAGTATTTTCAGTATTCATTGAATATTTTGGAAAAATGGGTGCACATTCATGTATCAATTTGCTTTAACTATATGCATTTGTTATAGATAAAAAAAATAATAGAAAAGAAAAAAGTAATAATAACAAAAGGGGACAAAGGTAACACCAAAGAAAGAAATATGAATAAGAAATGCAATGTGAATTTGAATGAAAAAGTATGCATGAATATGTGTAAAAAGAGAGGAATGGGAAGTTGGATTGCATATTTTTGTGATTTGGTTGATATAGGTTGAATGAGATACTTGAGTTAATCAAAGATCCAATTCATTAGTCCACTTGACCATATTACCTAACCCGCCATTACAACCTTAAAAAGTTCTCATGATATTTACATTCATGCATCACATACTTGTTGATTGTTAGATGAATGGTAGAACAACCCGAATTTTTGAAAATTAAATAATTAGTTATTTATGAATCATTATATTATATTGAGATTTAATTTTAAATTTTTTTAATAAAAATAATTAAATAAAAATTTTATGATTATTAAAGTTTAATTTAATTATGACTTATTTTATTAAATTTGAATTATTTATTACAAAATATTTTGATAGATAAAAAATTAAATTGATTTTTATTGTTATTATTATTATTACTATTGTCATTATTATTATTATTATTATCATTATTATACTATTATCATTGTTATTGTTATTACTATTATTATATTATCATTGTTATCAGTATTATATTGTCATTATTATATAATTACTTAATTTTATTCTATTATTATCATTACTAAATTATATTATTATTTAGTTTTTCCAAAAACATTTTGGCCGAAGCCTTAAGGACACAAAAAGAGGAATGAAATAACATGGTTGCATATAATAATTTTTATACATGTTTTCTTTATATATGATGAGCGGATATTTTATACGCTTTTTGACATCATTTTCATATAGTTTTTAGTAGTTTTTACTTGGTTTTTATTAAGTTTTTATAGGTTTTAATGTTAAATTCACATTTTTGGATTCTACTATAAGTTTTTGTGTTTTTTGGCAATTTCAGGTGATTTCTGGCTGAAATTGAGGAGTTGGAGCATAAGTCTGATTCAGAGACAGAGAAAGCACTGCAGATGCTGTCAAGATCTAACCTGTCTGCATTCGGAAGAGCTTTTCTGGATCTACAGAAGTCCAAATGGAGCGCTCTCAATGGCTATGGAAAGCTGACTTCCATATCTTTCCAGTAATTTATAATAGTCCACACTTTGCTTCAAATTAGAAGGCCTAAAATGGCTAATCCACGACTTCATTGGGGACTTCTCGAGACATCAGTTCAGCCGATTTTCAGGGAGATTAGGATCTCTGTGGTACAGGCTAGAATCCAAAGATGTAGCATTCTGTGGTCCGAAAGATCCGACCTTGTCTATGACGTTTTAAGTAGGATCATTAAGGAGAATAGCCTGCAGGAACTTCACCCTCAAGTAGAGATGGATCCACACTAAACCTAGGGTTCAGATTCAGAGGAGTATTGGCAGCTGCTTGGTGCACGAAATTGTGATCATCAATGGTGCCAACATCTTGGTACGCACAATTGTAATCTCAACTCTTTGTCACAACTCCGCACAACTAGCCAACAAGTGCACTGTGTCGTCCAAGTAATAAACCTTACGTGTGTAAGGGTCGATCCCACGGAGATTGTTGGCTTGAAGCAAGCTATGGTCATCTTGTAAATCTCAGTCAGGCGGATTCAAATGGATATGGAGAATTGATAATTAAAAGATGAATAAAATATAAATAAGATAGAGATACTTATGTAATTCATTGGTGAGAATTTCAGATAAGCATATGAAGATGCTTTGTTCCTTCTGAACCTCTGCTTTCCTATTGTCTTCATCCAATCATTCATACTCCCTTCCATGGCAAGCTGTATGTTGGGTTTCACCGTTGTCAATGGCTACCTCCCGTCCTCTCAGTGAAAATGGTCCAAATGCGCTGTCACCGCACGGCTAATCATCTGTCGGTTCTCGATCATGTTAGAATAGGATCCATTGATCCTTTTGCATCTGTCACTACGCCCAACACTCGTGAGCTTGAAACTCGTCACAGTCATCCCTTTCCAGATCCTACTCGGAATACCACAGACAAGGTTTAGACTTTTCGGATCTCAGGAATAGCCGCCAATAATTCTAGCCTATACCACGAAGGTTCCAATCTTAGATTAGAAACCCAAGAGATATGCATTCAAGCTTGTTTACATGTAGAACAGAAGTGGTTGTCAGGCACACGTTCATAGGTGAGAATGGTGATGAGTGTCACATAATCATCACATTTATCATGTTCTTGTGTGCGAATGAATATCTTAGAGAAGAAATAGGCTTGAGTTGATTAGAAAAACAATAGTACTTTGCATTAATTCATGAAGAACAGCAGAGCTCCACACCTTAATCTATGGTGTGTAGAAACTCCACCGTTGAAAATACATAAGAACAAGGTTCAGGCATGGCCGTGAGGCCAGCCTCCCAAAGCGTGATCAAGAGATCAAAAGATAGAACTAAGGATTCCAAGATGAAAAGTGTGTGTAAATACAATAGCAAAAGGTCCTATTTATAGAGAACTAGTAGCCTAGGGTTTACAGAAATTAGTAAATGATGCAGAAATCCACTTCCGGGCCCACTTGGTATGTGCTTGGACTGAGCGTTGAAGCTTTCACATGTAGAGACTTTTCCTGGAGTTAAACGCCAGCTTTTGTGCCAGTTTGGGCGTTTAACTCCAGCTTTTATGCCAGTTCTGGCGTTTTGACGCCAGAATTTTTATGCTGACTTGAAACGCCGGTTTGGGCCATCAAAAATCAGACAAAGTGTGGACTATTATATATTTCTGGAAAGCCCAGAATGTCTACTTTCCAACGCAATTGAGAGCGCGCCAATTGTGCTTTTGTAGCTCCAAAAAATCCACTTCGAGTGCAGGGAGGTCAGAATCCAACAGCATCTGCAGTCCTTTTTCAGCCTCTGAATCAGATTTTTCCTCAGGTCCATCAATTTCAGCCAGAAAATACCTGAAATCACAAAAAAACACACAAACTCATAGTAAAGTCCAGAAATGTGATTTTTATTTAAAAACTAATAAAAATATAATAAAAACTAACTAAAACATACTAAAAACTACCTAAAAACAATGCCAAAAAGCGTATAAATTATTCGCTCATCACAACACCAAACTTAAATTGTTGCTTGTCCCCAAGCAACTAAAAACAAAGTAGGATAAAAAGAAGAGAAATAACAATAAATTCCAAAAACATCTATGAAGATCAGTCTTAATTAGATGAGCGGGGCTCTTAGCTTTTTGCTTCTGAATAGTTTTGGCATCTCACTTTATCCTTTGAAGTTCAGAATGATTGGCTTCTATAGGAACTCAGAATTCAGATAGTGTTATTGATTCTCCTAGTTCAGTATGTTGATTCTTGAACACAGTTACTTTATGAGTCTTGGCCGTGACCCTAAGCATTTTGTTTTCCAGTATTACCATCGGATACATAAATGCCACAGACACATAACTGGGTGAACCTTTTCAGATTGTGACTTAGCTTTGCTAGAGTCCCCAGTTAGAGGTGTCCAGAGCTCTTAAGCATACTTTTTTTTCTTTGGACCACGACTTTAACCGCTCAGTCTCAAATTTTTACTTGACACCTTCATGCCACAAGCACATGGTTAGGGACAGCTTGGTTTAGCCGCTTAGGCCAGGATTTTATTCCTGTGGGCCCTCCTATCCACTGATGCTCAAAGCCTTGGATCCTTTTTATTTTACCCTTGCCTTTTGGTTTAAAGGGCTATTGGCTTTTTTTTCTTGCTTTTTCTTTCTCTTTTTTTTTTCTTTTTTTTTTTTTTGCAAGCTTTTCACTGCTTTTTCTTGCTTTAAGATTCAATTATATGATTTTTTAGATTATCAAATAACATTTTTCCTTTTTCATCATTCTTTCAAGAGCCAATAATTTTAACATTCATAAACAACAAATTCAAAAATATGCACTGTTCAAGCATTCATTCAGAAAACAAAAAGTATTGCCACCACATCAAAATAATTAAACTACTTTAAAATTCGAAATTCATGTACTTCTTGTTCTTTTGTAATTAAAAACACTTTTTATTTAAGAAAGGTGATGGATTTATAGGACATTCATAGCTTTAAGGCATAGACACTTAGACACTAGTGATCATGTAATAAGACACAAACATAAATAAAACATAAAGCATAATTTTCGAAAAACAGAAAAATAAGAACAAGGAAATTAAAGAACGGGTCCACCTTAGTGATGGTGGCTTGTTCTTCCTCTTGAAGTTCTTATGGAGTCCTTGAGCTCCTCAATGTCTCTTCCTTGCCTTTGTTGCTCCTCCCTCATGACTCTTTGGTCTTCTCTAATTTCATGGAGGAGGATGGAATGTTCTTGTTGCTCCACCCTTAGTTGTCCCATATTGGAACTTAATTTTCCTAGGGAGGTGTTGATTTGCTCCCAATAATTTTGTGGAGGAAAATGCATCCCTTGAGGCATCTCAGGGATTTCATGATGAGGAATTTCCTCATGCTCTTGTCTATGAGTGGGCTCTCTTGTTTGCTCCATCCTTTTCTTAGTGATGGGCTTGTCCTCATCAATGAGGATGTCTTCCTCTATGTCAATTCCAGCTGAATTGCAGAGGTGACAAATGAGATGAGGGAAGGCTAACCTTGCCAAAGTAGAGGACTTGTCTGCCACCTTGTAGAGTTCTAGGGATATAACCTCATGAACTTCTACTTCCTCTCCAATCATGATGCTATGGATCATGATAGCCCGGTCTATAGTAACTTCAGACCGGTTGCTAGTAGGAATGATTGAGCGTTGGATGAACTCCAACCATTCCCTAGCCACGGGCTTGAGGTCATGCCTTCTTAGTTGAACCGGCTTCCCTCTTAAATCTCTCTTCCATTGAGCGCCCTATTCACAGATGTCTATGAGGACTTGGTCCAACCTTTGATCAAAGTTGACCCTTCTAGTGTAGGGGCATGCATCTCCTTGCATCATGGGCAAGTTGAATGCCAACCTTACATTTTTCGGACTAAAATCTAAGCATTTCTCCCGGACTATTGTAAGCCAATTCTTTGGGTCCGGGTTCACACTTTGATCATGGTTCTTGGTGATCCATGCATTGGCATAGAACTCTTGAACTATTAAGATTCCGACTTGTTGAATGGGGTTGGTGAGAACTTCCCAACCTCTTCTTCGAATCTCATGTCGGATCTCTGGATATTCACCCTTTTTGAGTTTGAAAGGGACCTGGGGGATCACCTTCTTCTTGGCCACAACTTTATAGAAGTGGTCTTGGTGGATCTTTGAGATGAATCTCTCCATCTCCCATGACTCGGAGGCGGAAGCTTTTGCCTTCCCTTTCCTCTTTCTAGAGGTTTCTCCGGCCTTAGGTGCCATAAATGGTTATGAAAAAACAAAAAGCAACGCTTTTACCACACCAAACTTAAAAGGTTTGCTCGTCCTCAAGCAAAAGAATAAAGAAAAGAGTAGAATAAGAAAATGGAGGGGATGGATGGGGGTATAGTGTTTTAGCCAAGGGGGGTAAGTAGGGTGTATGGTGTTTGAAAATGAAGGAGTTAAGATGGGTTTATATAGGAGTGGAGAGAGGGGTAGGGTTCGGCCATGTATGGGTGGGTTTGGGAGGGAAAGTGGTTTGAATTTGAATGGTGAGGTGGGTGGGGTTTTATGATGGATGGATGTGGATTGGTGGAGAGATTATGGAGAAGAGGGTAGGATTTGATAGGTGAAGGGTATTCGAGGAAGGGTGTTATGGGAAGGTGTGAAGAAGAGAGAGAGATGAGGTAGGTGGGGATCCTGTGGGGTCCACAGATCCTGAGGTGTCAAGGATTTCTTATCCCTGCACCATGTTGGCGTGTAAACGCCCCCTTGATTGCCACTCCTGGCATTAAATGCCAGGTTCCTGCCCATTTCTGGCGTTAAATGCCCAGAATGGTGCCAGACTGGGCGTTTAACGCCCATTCTGCTACCCTTACTGGCGTTTAAACGCCAGTGAGCTTCTCCTCCAGGGTGTGCTATTTTTTAATACTATTTTTCATTCTGTTTTTGCTTTTTCAGTTGTTTTTGTGGCTTCACATGATCATCAACCTACAGAAAATATAAAATAACAATGGAAAATAAATAGATATGATTAAATAAAATTGGGTTGCCTCCCAACAAGCGCTTCTTTAATGTCAATAGCTTGACAGTGGGCTCTCATGGAGCCTCACAGATACTCAGAGCATGATGATGGCCTTCCAACACCAAACTTAGAGTTTGAATGTGGGGGCTCTAATTGACTCTGTATTGAGAGAAACTTTTCATGCTTCCTCTCCATGGTTGCAGAGGGAGATCCTTGAGCTTTAAACACAAGGGAGTCCTCATTCACTTGAATGACCAGCTCTCCTCTATCAACATCAATCACAGCTTTTGTTGTGGCTAGGAAGGGTCTGCCAAGGATGATGGATTCATCCATATTCCTCCCAGTTTCCAGGATTATGAAATCAGCAGGGATGTACTGGCCTTCAACCATCACCAAGACATCCTCTACAAGTTCATAAGCCTATTTCCTTGAATTGTCTGCCATCTCTAGTGAGATTCTTGCAGCTTGCACCTCAAGGATCCCTAGTTTCTCCATTACAGAGAGGGGCATGAGGTTTATACTTGACCCTAGGTCACACCGAGCCTTTTCAAAGGTCATGGTGCCTATGGTACAAGGTATTGAAAACTTTCTAGGATCCTGTCTCTTCTGAGGTAATCTCTGCCTAGTCAAGTCATCCAGTTCTTTGGTGAGCAAGGGGGGTTCATCCTCCCATGTCTCATTACCAAATAACTTGGCATTTAGCTTCATGATTGCTCCAAGGTACTTAGCAACTTGCTCTTCAGTAACATCTTCATCCTCTTCAGAGGAAGAATACTCATCAGAGCTCATGAAGGGCAGAAGCAAGTTTAATGAAATCTCTATGGTCTCTGTATGAGCCTCAGATTCCCATGGTTCCTTGATAAACCCCGATTTTGTGGTTTATCTTGTTCTTATTTTGAGGGATTTTATCAATATTTCTCATACTTATCCACAAGAAATGTATGGTTTTGTGTTCACTTCCCAATATTGCTCTATGATGTAAAACATGCTTATTTTGACTTAAAATTTCCATATTTTAATCCTCTTCTATTGCCATTCGATGCCGTGATGTATTTGTTGAGTAATTTCAGGAATTATAGGGTAGGAATGACTTAGAAGAGAGGGAGAAAGCATGTACAAAAGGGAGGAACATGAAGAATTGAGATCTTGGGAAAGCAGCATCGGCGCGCTCGCGCACACCACGCGCACGCGTGGATGGGATGGGCTGGAAGCGGCGCGCAAGGATGGACACATCCGTGCGAATCAAGAGATTCTTATCGATGCGCACGCGTAGATTGCAAGAGCAATCGGCGCGCGTGCACGCATGGCGCGCACGCGTGGAAGGCTGCACGTGACCTTATTAAAGGAAATCGTGCCTGGCAATTTCTGAGGCTCATTAGGCCCAATTTCAAGCTGTTTTTGCATGGAAAAAGATCCAAGGATGCAAGGGGAAAGGGAGAGATCACTCATTTTACACTAGGACATAATTTTTAGCTAGTTTTTGGTTCGTTGGTTATTCTAGAGGGAGAAACCCTTGTTCCTCTCTAGATCTAGTTTTAATTTGATCTTCCCTTGTTGATTTGTGACTTGGATCTTGTTAATTACTAGTTTTAATTGTTCAATTTGAATTTCTTGTTACAATTTTGCTTATATCTTGTGATAGTTTATGAATTCTTATCAATTCTCATTTTATACCTATTTCATGAATGTTGTGAATCTTGACTTGTTGATGTTACATTGATGATTTCTATGCTTAGCTTTGTTGTCTGGATGATTACGTGTTGATAATTGTTAGTGGGTATTTGTAGAACTCAATTTAATTGCTATTTTGAACATGTCTTTTGTTAGTACTTACCAAGTGTTTGATGAATTGTTTACTTTGATTATGGAGTAGTCTTTTTCACTCTTGGCCTAGGTTAAGGGAATTGGGTAAACTTGAGTCATTGGGTCTAATGGATTTGATGATTTGGGAGCCCTAGGTAGTCAATTTGATACTCATTGACGCCAACCCACTACTAATCTAATTAGTAGGTAGGTTGGGACTTATGGGTTGACGTGATCAGGGCCATTTGACGTACTTCAAGTCTAGGGGTAGATATCACGTACTTAAGACTTTGAGAGTAGACTTAATGAGCTTGGTTCCTTATAATTGTCAAGGTATAGTTGTTAGACAAGGATGGTGATCCCAATTCCCGAACCTAGCCAAGAGTTACTTTTATTATTCATACTTGAAATCAACTTTCTCAATCAATTGCTTTAGTTGTAGTTTCTTGTTTGGGTTACAATAGAATTAAGTGGAATGTTGTTTATTCATTGAAAGTGCTTATGTTTTGCTTAGTTGATTTAATTAATTGTTGCATTTTAAGATTACTTGTTTGTTAAGATTCTCATTTATTTTCATGCTTATAACTCACAACCCCGGATTTCTAACCAATGTCGAAGCACATGATTGCCCATTCCTTGTGAGACGACCCGAGGTTTGAATACTTCGGTTATTTCTATTGGGGTTGAACTTGTGACAACCAAATCCCTCTTCTAAATTTGACCCCCGAGGATTGTTGTTGGTAGAGCTATACTTACAACGCGGTTTTCTTGAAGAGAATCTTTACCAATACACCCTTGGCGCTTGCATGTCAAATTTTTGGCGCCGTTGCCGGGGAATGGTTGCAACATATGCCTTGATATTGGTTATGTGAATATGTGAATATTGTAGATAGTTTACTCTTTTACTTACTTAGCCATAGTTTAGATTTCCTTTACATTTATGCTATGACTTTCAAGTTTGATGACTCGGTCTCAACCGAATTCTAGCTTGGCCAATTTTGATCCCGAGATGGAAAGGACTTTATTACACACTCGGCAAGCTAGGCGGCGGTTGGACTATACACCTAGTACTTCGGCCTCTCTTGAGGAAAACACCGAATCACTAGATGTTACCGAGAGTGACTTGGAGTCTGTTACTTCCTATTCTTCTGTTGGCACTACTAATACATCTTTGCATCCTACAGGTGAGCCACACATGGCGGAGCCACACCGGATCACTTTGCATGAGCAAGGAGCTCCGAATATCATACTTCAACCTTTGCAAGCAACGTATCCTAACCTTGATCCGAACTTTGAGTTGAAGAGTAGCTTGATAAATCTACTTCCTAAGTATCATGGTTTGCCGGGTCAAGACCCCATCCGACATTTGAAGGATTTTCAAGTTGCTTGTTCTACAGCTCGAAGGCATGGAGCCGATGAGGTAGCTATCATGGTTTTTGCCTTCCCATTATCTCTTGAAGCGCAAGCAAAAACATGGTTCTATTCGCTACCGGATGAGATTGTGACTAATTGGGATTTCTTGAGAAGAGAGTTTCTTGATAAATTCTTTCCATCGGAGAAGACCGACTACATCTGGAAAGAGATTTCGGGCATAATGAAAAGAGACCAAGAGAGTTTGTACGAGTATTGGTCTCGGTTCAAGAGGTTATTGGAGTCATGTCCACACCACGGAATGACCACTAACTTGCTCATCAGCTACTTTACTGGAGGTCTTTGTACGGAGGATAGAAGATTGCTCACCGCTTCTAGTGGTGGCTCCCTTTCGAAAAACAAGACGGAGGGAGAAGCTTGGGATTTGATAAAGAATGTTGCCGAATCCACACAACACACAAGAGTGAGGAGTAATCCCCTTAAGGGTGTGGTAGAACCATCCTCTTCTGAATCAATCTTAACCAAGGCACTTGGGGATATGACCACCATCCTTACACAAATTCAAAGGGATCAAAAGGAATACTACTCCATCAAAGCCGTCCAAGCCCCACCTCCAGTTGCTCAACTTGAAGGCCCTCCTAGAATTTGTGGTTTGTGCTCTAGCACCACACACTACACCGACCAATGCCATCAAATTCAAGAGGAACATACTCTTGTGATAGCCAATGTGAATTACAACAACCGTCCACCCTACCCTTCTCAAGGTCAAAACAATTACCATCAAGGTGGTAGTCAACATCAAGGGTGGAAGGATAATGCATAAGGAAGCAATCAAAGCCAAAGATGGAACAACTCTCCTTCTCATCACAACAACAACCAATCTTCATCCCAATATCACCACAACAACACCAACTACCAAGCCAACCAAAGCCACTCTAACCAAAACCAAAATAACTGCACCAAGTACCAAGCACCACACCATAGACAACAAAATCAAAATCAAAACCCAACTCCTCCATCTTCCAACAATCAAGTTGAAGAGCTTAGAGCCACTATGGAAAAACGAGATGAGAGCAACAAGGCTCAATTTGATGCCTTGAGTACTCAATTGGCTAACCTCACCAACTTGCTTTCAAAGATGAACATGTCAAACCAACCACCAAACCCCAATAACAACATCAACCAACCCTCAAGTTCTTCTAACCTTCCATCCCAACCCCAACCAAACCCCAAGGGCAGTCTCAACGCCATCACTCTAAGGTCGGAGACTACATTAGAGGAGATACCTCCAAGGGGCATGGAGGATGTTCATGAGAAAGAGGTAGTTGTCGAAGCTCCACATGAAGAAGAGGTGGTAGCCAAAAGGCATGAGGAAGAAGGAGTAAACCTCAAGGAACCCAAGAGGAAAGCTATAGTGGATGAGTCCATTCCTATTCCATTCCCTTCTATGGTGAAGAAAGCAAAGAAGACACCGGAATTTGATTTGAACATGCTTCAAGTGTTCAAAAAGGTTGAGGTAACTATACCGCTCCTTGATGCTATTCAACAAATTCCAAAGTATGCAAAATTTTTGAAAGACTTATGTACACACAAGGATAGGATAGGAGAATTGGAGACATTATCCCCGGGTAGTTCAATTTCTTCCTTGATGGAACCTATTCCAAGAAAATGTGGTGACCCGGGACCATGCTTAGTGTCTTGTTGTATTGGTGGATACACTTTTCATGATTGTATGTGTGACTTGGGAGCTTGTGTTAGCATCATGCCGCTTTCTATCTATGTGCGGTTGAATTTAGCTCCATTGAAGAAGTTGGCGGCGAGGTTTGCCTTAGCCGATAAAAGTGTGATCACAATGATGGGAATAGCGGAAGATGTACTTGTGGCAATTAAGGATTTGGTCTTTCCGGTCGACTTCTACATCTTTGAAATGCCTCCAACAGAAAATAGAAGCTCATCCTCCGTTCTACTTGGTAGACCCTTCCTCAAAACCTCCAAATTCAAGTTAGATACCTTCACCGGTGTATATTCCTTTGGGGTTGGAGACAAGACTATCAAGTTCAATTTAGAAGAAGCCATGAAACATCCTCCCGAAGAACATTCTATGCTCCGATGCGATGTAATTGATGAAGTGGTAGCGGAAGTGCAAGAGGAAGACCATGACAAGTTATGCTACCCCACTGTTGAGGAGAAGAATGACCAAGAGGATGAACAAGAAGAAGAAATTGTCAAGAATGAGTCCCATGAGCTTGATGAAAAGGAACCTCATCTTGAGGTAAAAAGTGAACTGAAGCCCCTTCCATCTCATTTGAAATATGCTTTCTTAGAGGATAACCAAGGGTTTCCGGTCATTATTGCTAGTGAGCTCTCAAGTAAAGAAGAGGGAAAACTCCTAGACGTTCTAAGAAAGTACAAGAAAGCAATAGGATGGAGCCTAGCGGATATTGTGGGAATTGATCCCCGCAAGTGCATGCATAGGATATTTCTCCAAGATGGAGTCAAGCCGGTTAGGCAACCGCAAAGGAGGCTCAACCCAACCATCCTTGATGTAGTGAAGAAAGAGGTCACTCGATTACTGGACGCGGATATCATATACCCAATTTCCGACAGTGAATGGGTGAGCCCGGTTCAGGTTGTTCCCAAGAAGTCAGGCATCACAACGATCAAGAAGGACGACGGTGAAATGGTTACTAAAAGGGTACAAAATATGTAGCGAGTATGTATTGACTACAGAAGATTAAACGCCGCCACACAGAAGGACCATTACCCCTTACTCTTCATTGATCAGATGCTAGACCGCTTGGCAGGTAAATCTCACTATTGTTTTCTTGATGGATTTACTGGCTATTTTCAGATACATATTGCTCCTGAAGATCAGGAGAAGACCACGTTACCTGTCTGTTTGGCACCTTTGCCTATAAAAGGATGCCATTTGGACTATGCAACGCACCCGCTACCTTTCAGCGGTGCATGACGAGTGTCTTCTCCGATCTAATGGAGAATTGCCTGGAAGTTTTCATGGACAACTTCAGCGTTTATGGTATCTCATTCGATTGTTGTTTAGAGAGCTTTGCCAAGGTCCTAGCTAGATGTGTTGACACTAACCTTGTCTTAAATTTTGAAAAATGTCACTTTATGGTACGACAAGGCATAGTGTTAGGACATATAGTCTCTAGTGAAGGCATTTCTGTGGACCCAGCCAAGGTCGATGTTATTACTAATTTACCTCACCCCTCATCCGTGAGAGAGGTCCGCTCGTTTTTGGGACATGCAGGATTTTACAGGCGCTTTATCAAGGACTTCAGCAAGATCGCTTTGCCATTGTCGCGCCTACTCCAAAAAGATGTGGATTTTGAGTTTGACAGTGAATGTTAAAAGCTTTTGAAGAGCTAAGGAGAGTTCTCACCACGGCACCGATCGTGCGAGGCCCCAACTGGATGTTGCCATTTGAGATAATGTGCGATGCGTCAAACTATGCTGTAGGTGCCGCGCTTGCACAGCGCGATGGTAAACTCCCTTATGTCATTGCTTACTCTTCTAAGACACTAGATGCAGCACAATCTAACTATACCACTATCGAAAAAGAACTCTTAGCCATTGTTCATGCTTTAGATAAATTCAGATCTTATTTGCTAGGTTCAAAGATAGTGGTATACACGGATCATGCGGCTTTAAAGTACTTATTGACAAAGAATGAGTCAAAGCCTAGACTCATACGTTGGATCTTGCTTTTGCAAGAATTTGACATTGAGATTAGGGACCGGAGTGGATCTCAAAACCTGGTTGCGGATCATTTAAGCCGCATTGAGAATTTAAAAACTGATCCATTTCTGATCAATGACTTATTCCCATTGGATAGTTTGCATGCTGTGTCAGATAGCTTTCCTTGGTTTGCCCCGATGCCGAACTACTTGGTTGCAAGAATCTTCCCTCCCAACTTTTCGAAAAACCAAAGGGACAAGTTGAAGAGTGATTCCAAATACTATATTTGGGATGACCCTCACCTGTGGAAGAGAGGCGTGGACCAAGTAATTCGAAGATGTGTCCCGGAATCCGAATTCCAACCGATCCTTGAAGCTTGTCATTCGTCCGAATGTGATGGCCACTTTGGCCCACAAAGGAATGCTAAAAAGGTGTTGGATTGTGAATTCTGGTCGCCAACCTTATTCAAGGATGCTAACCGGTTATGTGTGTCTTGCCATCAGTGTCAAAAGTCAGGAAACACATCCCAAAAGGATGAAATGCCTCAGCAACCTATGTTGTTCTGTGAGATATTTGATGTATGGGGCATTGACTTTATGGGACCATTTCCTAACTCTACTGGGTATCTGTATATTCTATTAGCGGTTGACTACGTGTCAAAGTGGGTAGAGGCCGTGCCTACCTGCCTTGACGACGCCAATACCGTTGTTTCTTTTATAAGGAATCACATTGTATGCCGTTATGGGTCACCACGAGCAATCGTGAGTGACCAAGGATCCCACTTTTGTAACAGGAAGGTAGAAGCATTGCTCAAGCACTATGGAGCGACGCATAAGGTTGCTACTGCTTACCATCCGCAAATAAATGGGCAAGCAGAAGTGTCCAACCGGGAAATCAAGAGAATCTTGGAAAAAGTGGTCAATCCACAAAGAAAGGATTGGAGCCTCCGGTTAGGAGATGCGTTATGGGCATATAGAACGGCCTACAAGACTCTGATAGGGATGAGCCCTTTTCGGATCGTCTATGGTAAGGCATGCCACCTTCCGGTGGAGATTGAGCATCGAGCCTATTGGGCGGTAAAGCAGTGCAACATGGATCTAGCCAAGGCGGGTGAAGCTAGGAAGCTACAATTAGAGGAGCTTGAATGCTTGAGGAATGAGTCATATGAGAATGCCCGAATCTACAAGGAAAAGACTAAAGCATTCCATGACCATCACATTCGGAAGAAGGAATTTCAAGAAGGAGATGAAGTCCTCCTCTACAACTCAAGGCTCCCATTTATGCCTGGCAAGCTCCGCTCTAGATGGGAAGGACCTTTCAAGGTGAAGGAGATGAAGCCCTACGGAGTGGTGGAGTTATTTGATCCCAAAAGTGAAGCGACTTTCAAGGTGAATGGACATAGAGTGAAGAAGTATCATGGGTTGCAAGCCTCCAAGAGAGCTAGAAGTGTACATATTGGAGGATGCACCAAGAAGAGAGGAAGCTTAAGAAAAGGACCGTCCAACTTAAGGACGTTAAAGAAAAGTGCTTGGTGGGAGGCACCCCACCATGGTAAGATCTTCCTTGTTTATACCATCTTCTTAGTATTCTTAATTTCTTGTGATTTTTGTGATCGTTTGATGACTGATTGAATGCATAGGAATGTTAGTTTTGCTGATTTTATTGGGTAGGAAGAATGCTCTTGTAGATAGCGTGTGCAAAAGCAAAGAAAACAAAAATTTGTTCTTTGAAAAAGGGCACCGACGCGCCAGCGCACAGTGCGCGCGCGCGCCGGTAGCAAATCCCCACTCTTGGGCCAAATACCCGAGAGTTATGCCCACTTTGTGCCCAACTCGCGCCAGGCACTCACGCGTCCGCGTACATGCCGCCTGCGCGCACTCTGGCAATTTAACCATCGACGCGCTAGCGCACGGTGCGCGCGCGCGCCAATGGCGAATATGACTTCTCTGGTACAAAAACCAGAGAGTTGTGCCACAATTGGGCCAACCTTGTGCCAACACCCACGCGTCCGCGCAGGGTGCGCGCCCGCGCGCCTACCTCACTGACTCACTCTGGTACAAAAACCAGAGACTTGTGCTAACTTTGTGCCACTTTTGTGCCTGAGGCACAACCTCTCTTGCGCGCGTGCGCCACTGTCGCGCCGCTCCATCTGCTAGCACTCTCACCGACGCGCCAGCGCACCTTGCGCGCGCGCGCCGGTTGCGCGAGTCAATTTAAGGCCTTCGCGCCTTGCCCTGTTTTCCTTTCTCTCAACCCCTTCTCTTCTTTAGTTTCTTTCTCTTCTCAATCCATCATTTTCCTTCTCTTCTTCTTCTTCCACAATCCACCACCATTGTCTCCGGCCACTCACTGGTGACAACCACTCTTTTCGGTAGCACTACACTTCTCCTATTTTTCCTCTCATCCTCACAAAAGAAGGTTCAACTTTGTTCCTTCATACTCATCAAGGTTTTGTTTCTTCTTTTCCTTTACTTCCATTTTCCCTTACATTATTTCTTCTAGTTAGTTGCTTCTTATTGCTTTACTTTAGTCTCTCTTTTACTTGCATGACGATGTTTCTTGCTTTTTGTTTGCTTATTTTCCTTTTCTTTTCTTTATTTCTCCATGGATGTTGAATTTGAGCTTAGTTGCATTACTAGATCTTTTGTCACTCTTTTACCATTGTGTGATGTCTATGTGATGATTGATGTTCCATTTTGGGGTTTGAATTGGTTTAGTATCTCATAATTGCTCATTACTTGATTATTGCACGCTAAGTGTTCGAGGAAATGCACATATACCATTTTGGCTCAAATTAGCCATATATTTCTCCATTTGGTGCTCCTTCCTCATTCACTTGCTTTCTCTTAAATGCATTGAGTCTAACTTGTATGCTTAGAGTTGATACTTGCCAATTAGATATCATTGAACATGACTTGCTTTTTATTATGGATGCTTGAGACTACTCTTCTCATGCCATTGAATGCATTACTCCCTCTTACATCCCATGCCAAGTGTTATGACCCTTGCTTTTACATCTACCACGGGCATTACAATTCACTTGCATGTCTTTTGTGAAATCGATTCTTGGGTTTAATGTTTTCCTTCTTTCTCTCCTTTTTTAGGATGGCCACCAAGAAAGGCAAGGAGATTGCTCCAAGGAAACTGGCCGCAAAGAGGGCACCCCAAAAATCAAATTCTAAGGCGCGTTCTTCAATAGGAGCCAAACCCCTATCGAAGAAAGGAAAGACACCCGCTCCTATTGATGAGAATGACAAGGGCAAGCCGGCGAAAGATCCTTCAAGGTTCCCTAACCACTTCTGTGAACTTATGTTCTCCTCCATAGCGGTAAGGAACTATCACCCCGAGCATCTACTCGCTCCGCCGGACAAGGTTGCTCCTTATATTTTGCCCCGCATTGAAAAGCGAGGATGGGAGTTTCTTTTGCGAAAACCAAGAGAAATCAACCTCTCTTGGGTGGAAGAACTTTATACCAACTACCATCTTCCCTCTCTTCAATCGGTGTACATGTGCCGGAAGCAAGTCTCAGTTTCAGAAGAGGCTATTCAGCAAGTGCTTAATGTCCTACCAGTGCCAAGTGACATGGATGGCTACCAAGAAGTCTTACGTCAGCGTGAGAAGTATGGATTCAAATGGGACTCGATTCTCCTAGTCATTGTTGAACCAGAAGGATTTTGGATCCATGGTCGACTCCGGATGAGGCTCAAGAGCATTGACGCTCGCTTCCTCACTGTGGAAGCTAGAGCTTGGGCCCAAATTCTATCCCACTATGTGCTGCCTAGCACCCACAAGTCGTCCATCACGGCGGACCTTGCCTTGCTTGTTTGGTGTGTTCTCACGGAGAAGCCGGTGAACATTCTGCCTCTTGTCAAGCAAGCGATGAGTCAAGTTCACGACCGGGGTAATTTGCCATTTCCAGCATTGGTGTCTGACTTAGTTGCTGCTGCGGGTGTTTCTTGGGAAGCCAAGGATAAGAAGATTATGGTTCCGGCTAAGGGCGATGTGATCCCAGGCGGAAAATACCTACACCTTCCCATGAACAAACCAAGCCTCGACATGGCCCCGCCACTTCTTTTTCCTTCTAGCTCATCATCACCACCACTGAGATCCACACATCAAAGGATAGAAGATCTTCACCGGAAGCTTGACCGCCGATATACTTACATCAAGACGCTTCTGGGTTTTGTTACCCCTAGCATGGAGGAACCTGAAATATTCACATCCACCTCAGACCCGAGTGATGGGAGCTTTGATGAAGGGGATAGTGAAGGCTCCAGTCCCGACTGTCCCTTGCGCATTATTCGTAGCACGGAGGACCGTGCTAATTTCTAAAGTGTGGGGAGGTCGTCCGACCGATCTCCATGGGTAACGTTCTCTTCCCCTCAATACCCATGGATTTATTTTTCTTTTTATATATTGCATGTGTAGTTAGTTTTGCTTGTAAATACCCTTTGCATGATAGTTAGTTTCTATAGCGTTACTTGGTCAAAACAATAACTTTCTTTCCAAGAAACTGTGTTCTGGGTGACCTACCAAAAATTCTGAAAATTTTTGCAGTAAACTTGCTTTAAGAATGTATTTTGGAACATAGTAATTGAGCTAAGAACACAAGCATGAAAGTTTTGAGCCTATTGCATGGTTACATCTTTTAACCATTATTTCCATTCTTGTGTGCATATCTCTCTCTTTATGAGTGTGATCCTTGCTTTGTCTGATTCTATATGTCCATTGCTTTGTGTATGAATGCATTTACATGATTGAGACCGTCAATTCAATAGTCACTTCTCCCAAATAGCCTTAACCCTTATATCTACCATTGCTAACCAATTTTGAGCTTTTGATAAACCCTCTTATTCTTAAATAGAGCACATCAACAACCCTAAGTGAAAAACCATGAATGTCCCTGAATTTGAATCCTTGATTGGTTTAGGTAAGTTAGGATGTGTAGCATTCAATTAGGAGGGTATACTTGGGAAATTCGGGTAGATATGTAGGTATATAATTGTAGTGCAATTGAAAAATTCTAGGATTTTGGGAACATGCTCATGTGGCGGATGATTAAACTGTATGCATTGATGCTTGGGTTTACAAAGAAACCCCAAAAAAGGAGGATGCTTAAAAAAAATTAAATAAAAAAAAAAGAAAAGAAGAAGAAAGAAAGCGATGAAAGGGGACAAAGACGCCCCGAGATAGAGTAATAAAAACAATGCATATGGGTGTGAATTGAAAAGAATGCATGAGTATGCAAAAAGGGTAAAATTCAAGGGTAGCTAGGAATGTATTGTAGTTGTATAGGTTGTTCTATGTGTCTAGTGGATCCTAGGTTGATCAAGGACTCAAATTTTGAATCCACTTGGCCATATACATCCTTACCTTCACCCTAGCCCTGTTACAACCCATGAATAAGACCTCATGATACTTGTAAGCATGCATTAAGTAATTGTTGATTGTTAGATGAAAGACAAATCTTGGAAAGCATGATTAGGAGGAGATTGAGTGACGAACCCTAGACACTTGAGCGAATAGAGCGGATACACTTTCGGTGAGGGTTTGATGCTCAATGCTTGTTCCTGGCTTTCACAAGCGTTCGTTTAGCAAGTCATATGCACTCTTTAGTGATATTCAATTTGGTAGGATTCATGAATTGCATACTATTTTCACCCTATATGC
Source organism: Arachis ipaensis (assembly GCF_059453495.1). Taxonomy (NCBI): domain Eukaryota; kingdom Viridiplantae; phylum Streptophyta; class Magnoliopsida; order Fabales; family Fabaceae; genus Arachis; species Arachis ipaensis. Next base: position 54,480,407 of record NC_142436.1, read on the forward strand.
TCACATGTATTCTAGAAGGATAGATTTACTCTTGACCAAGTATATAGATGATTTTACATTAGTTGCATGCATCCACTTAGGTAGTTTACATTTCATAAACCCTTTCTCACCATGATCCTTGGTCTTTTTTATTTTAAGCATGAGGACATGCTTGGTTTAAGTGTGGGGAGATTTGATAAACCCCGATTTTGTGGTTTATCTTGTGCTTATTTTGAGGGATTTGATAAATTGTTTTGTGTTCACTTCCCAATATTGCTCTATGATATAAAACATGCTTATTTTGCCTTAAAATTTCCATATTTTAATCCTCTTCTATTGCCATTCGATGCCGTGATGTATTTGTTGAGTAATTTCAGGAATTATAGGGTAGGAATGACTTAGAAGAGAGGGAGAAAGCATGTACAAAAGGGAGGAACATGAAGAATTGAGATCGTGGGAAAGCAGCATTGGCGCGCTCAGGCACACCACGCGCACGCGTGGATGGGATGGGCTGGAAGCGGCGCGCAAAGATGGACGCATCCACGCGAATCAGGAGATTCTTATCAACGCGCACGCGCACTTGGCGCGCACGCGTGGAAGGCTGCACGTGACCTCATTAAAGAAAATCGTGCCTGGCAATTTCTGAGGCTCATTAGGCCCAATTTCAAGCTGTTTCTGCATGGAAAAAGACCCAAGGATGCAAGGGGAAAGGGAGAGATCACTCATTTTACACTAGGACATAATTTTTAGCTAGTTTTTGGTTCGTTGGTTATTCTAGAGGGGGAAACCCTTGTTCCTCTCTAGATCTAGTTTTAATTTGATCTTCCCTTATTGATTTGTGACTTAGATCTTGTTAATTACTAGTTTTAATTGTTCAATTTGAATTTCTTGTTACAATTTTGCTTATATCTTGTGATAGTTTATGAATTCTTGTCAATTCTCATTTTATACCCATTTCATGAATGTTGTGAATCTTGACTTGTTGATGTTACATTGATGATTTCTATGCTTAGCTTTGTTGTCTGGATGATTACGTGTTGATAATTGTTAGTGGGTATTTGTAGAACTCAATTTAATTGCTATTTTGAACATGTCTTTTTTTAGTGCTTACCAAGTGTTTGATGAATTGTTTACTTTGATTATGGAGTAGTCTTTTTCACTCTTGGCCTAGGTCAAGGGAATTGGGTAAACTTGAGTCATTGGGTCTAATGGATTTGATGATTTGGGAGCCCTAGGTGGTCAATTTGATACTCATTGACGCCAACCCACTACTAATCTAATTAGTAGGTAGGTTGGGACTTATGGGTTGATGTGATCAGGGCCATTTGACGTACTTCAAGTCTAGGGGTAGATATCACGTACTTAAGACTTTGAGAGTAGACTTAATGAGCTTGGTTCCTTATAATTGTCAATGTATAGTTGTTAGACAAGGATGGTGATCCCAATTCCCGAACCTAGCCAAGAGTTACCTTTATTATTCATACTTGAAATCAACTTTCTCAATCAATTGCTTTAGTTGTAGTTTCTTGTTTGGGTTACAATAGAATTAAGTGGAATGTTGTTTATTCATTGAAAGTGCTTATGTTTTGCTTAGTTGATTGAATTAATTGTTGCATTTTAAGATTACTTGTTTGTTAAGATTCCCATTTATTTTCATGCTTATAACTCACAATCCCGGATTTCTAACCAATGTCGAAGCACATGATTGCCCATTCCTTGTGAGACGACCCGAGGTTTGAATACTTCGGTTATTTCTATTGGGGTTGAACTTGTGACAACCAAATCCCTCTTCTAAATTTGTTCCCCGAGGATTGTTGTTGGTAGAGCTATACTTACAACGCGGTTTTCTTGAAGAGAATCTTTACCAATACACCCTTGGCGCTTGCGTGTCATTCCTCATTAGGGAACTCCTTGGAGGCCAGTAGACGTCCATTGAGGTCTTCATCAGTGGAAATCACTGCCTTTCCCTCCTCTATGCATTCGGCCATGTGGGACGTGTTTATGGCCTTGCATTCTCTCTTTGGGTTCTCTTCTGTATTGCTTGGGAGAGTACTAGGAGGGAGTTCAGTAATTTTCTTACTCAGCTGACCCACTTGTGCCTCCAAATTTCTAATAGAGGACCTTGTTTCAGTCATGAAACTTTGAGTGGTCTTAGATAGATCAGAGACTACAGTTGCTAAGTCAGAGTGGCTCTGCTTAGAATTCTCTGTCTGTTGCTGAGAAGATGATGGAAAAGGCTTGCTATTGCTAAACCTATTTCTTCCACCATTACTGTTGTTGAAGCCTCGTTGAGGCCTCTGTTGGTCCTTCCATGAAAGATTAGGGTGATTTCTCCATGAAGGATTGTAGGTGTTTCCATAGGGTTCTCCCATGTAATTCACCTCTTCCATTGCTGGGTTCTCAGGATCATAAGCTTCTTCTTCAGATGAAGCTTCTTTGGTACTACTTGTTGCTGCTTGCATTCCAGACAGACTCTGAGAAATTATATTGACTTGCTGAGTAAATATTTTATTCTGAGCCAATATGGCATTCAGAGTATCAATCTCAAGAACTCCTTTCTTCTGATTTGTCCCATTATTCACAGGATTCCTTTCAGAAGTGTACATGAATTGGTTATTTGCAACCATCTCAATGAGTTCCTGAGCTTCTGCAGGCGTCTTCTTCAGATGAAGAGATCCTCCAGCAGAGCTGTCTAATGACATCTTGGACAGTTCAGACAGACCATCATAGAAGATACCTATGATGCTCCATTCAGAAAGCATGTTAGAAGGACACCTTCTGATCAATTGCTTGTATCTTTTCCAAGCTTCATAGAGGGATTCACCTTCCTTTTGTCTGAAGGTCTGGACCTCCACTCTTAGCTTACTCAATTTTTGAGGTGAAAAAAATTTGGCCAGAAAAGCACTGACCAGCTTTTCCCAAGAGTTCAGGCTTTCCTTAGGTTGTGAATTCAACCATATCCTAGCTCTGTCTCTTATAGCAAAAGGGAAGAGCATAAGTTTGTAGACCTCAGGGTCAACCCCATTGGTCTTGACAGTGTCACAGATTTGCAAGAATTCAGCTAAGAACTGATGAGGATCTTCCAATGGAAGTCTATGAAACTTGCAATTCTGTTGCATTAGAGAAACTAATTGAGGCTTAAGCTCAAAGTTGTTTGCTCCAATGGCAGGGATAGAGATGCTTCTCCCATAGAAGTCGGGAGTAGGTACAGTAAAGTCACCAAGCACCTTCCTTGAATTGTTGGCATTGTTGTTGTTTTCGGCTGCCATGGCTTCTTCTTGTTTGAAAATTTTTGTTAGGTCCTCTAAAGAGAGTTGTGCTTTAGCTTCTCTTAGCTTTCTCTTCAAGGTCCTTTCAAGTTCAAGATCAGCTTCAACAAGAATGCCTTTGTCTTTGCTCCTGCTCATATGAAAGAGAGAAGGAGAAAGTATGGAATCCTCTATATCACAGTATAGAGATTCCTTGAGATGTCAGAGGAAAAGAAGAATAGAAGGAGGAGGTAGAAAGGAGAGAATTCGAACTTATAGAGAAAGGGAGTCCGAATTGCACATTGAGGAAGAGTGCTAGTCCCTTAAATAGAAGAAGGCGAGAAGGGGGAAAAGAATTTTCAAAATTAAATTTTGAAAGATTTTGAAATAATTAAAAGAAATTTAAAAAAAAAATTGATTGATGATGTTCGAAAATTAAAATTGAGAAAGTAGTTAAGTGATTTTGAAAAAGATTTTGAAATCAGAAATAATAAAAAAAAGATATGATTGAAAATTATTTTGAAAAAGATGTGATTGAGAAGATATGATTGAGAAGATATGATTGAAAATCAATTTAAAAGAAATTTTTTAAAATTAAAGTTGATTATTTGACTAACAAGAAATTAAAAGACATGATTCTAGAATTTAAAATTTGATCCTTTATTAATAGGCAAGTAACAACTTGAAAATTTTGAATTAAATCATTAATTGTAGCAAGAATTTTCGAAAATACAAAAAAATGGAAAGGATTTGATTTTAAAAGATATGATTGAAAATATTTGATTTTGAAAAATTATGAAAATTTGAAAAAGATTTGAATTGAAAACAAAATCTTCCCTCTTGTGCCATCTTGGAGTTAAACGCCCAGAATGGTATCCATTCTGGCGTTTAACGCCCAAAATACTACCCTTTTGGGCGTTTAACGCCCAATTTAAACGCCAGTTTTCCTTCCTCACTGGGCGTTTTGAACACCCAGCTTTTTCTGTGTAATTCCTCTACTGCATGTTCTGAATCTTCAATTCTTTGTATTATTGACTTGAAAACACATAATTTTGAAATTTTTTTTGAATTTTTAATGATGAGAAACAATAAAATGAAACTAATCATGAAAAATTAAGATAAAAACAAATAATGCATGCAAGACACCAAACTTATAAGTTTGTATACTAGGGACAATAACAAATTGAGAATGCATATGAAAAATAACAAAACACTCAAGACAAGAGCATTTAAAGATCAGAGCAAGGAAATCATCAAGAATAACTTGAAGATTAATGAAGAACATAATGCATATATTCGAAAATTGCAAGAAATTAAATAAAACATGCAGGACACCAAACTTAAAAATTGACACTGGACTCAAACAGGAAACATAGATTATTTTTGGTTTTATGATTTTAAAATTTTTTTGTGTTTTTTTTTTCGAAAATTATTTTGAAAAAGAGAAAATAATTAAACTCAAAATTTGTAATCAGAATTCCAGGAATCATGCAATGTTAGTCTAAAGCTTCAATCTAAAAAGATTAGACATGGCTAGCCAAGTTTTAGTAGGACATTACATACAACAGCCAAATTGATGGGAATCAATTAGCTTTTGTGATGATAAAAACATCATCTGAAACTCTAGAATTCATTCTTAAAAATTCTAAAGAATAAAAATAAAATAAAGTTACCTAATCTAAGCAACAAGATGAACTGTCAGTTGTCCAAACTCAAACAATCCCCGGCAACAGCGCCAAAAACTTGGTGCATGAAATTGTGATCATCAATGGCGCCAACATCTTGGTACGCACAATTGTAATCTCAACTCTTTGTCACAACTCCGCACAACTAACCAGCAAGTGCACTGGGTCATCCAAGTAATAAACCTTACGTGAGTAAGGGTCGATCCCACGGAGATTGTCGGCTTGAAGCAAGCTATGGTCATCTTGTAAATCTCAGTCAGGCGGATTCAAATGGTTATGGAGAATTGATAATTAAAAGATGAATAAAATATAAATAAGAGAGATACTTATGTAATTCATTGGTGAGAATTTCAGATAAGCATATGAAGATGCTTTGTTCCTTCTGAACCTCTGCTTTCCTATTGTCTTCATCCAATCATTCATACTCCATTCCATGGCAAGCTGTATGTTGGGTTTCATCGTTGTCAATGGCTACCTCCCGTCCTCTCAGTGAAAATGGTCCAAATGCGCTGTTACCGCACAGCTAATCATCTGTCGGTTCTCGATCATGTTGGAATAGGATCCATTGATCCTTTTGCGTCTGTCACTACGCCCAACACTCGCGAGTTTGAAGCTCGTCATAGTCATCCCTTCCCAGATCCTTCTCGGAATACCACAGACAAGGTTTAGACTTTCCGGATCTCAGGAATGGCCGCCAATAATTCTAGCTTATACCACGAAGGTTCCAATCTTAGATTAGAAACCGAAGAGATATGCATTCAAGCTTTTTTGCATGTAGAACGGAAGTGGTTGTTAGGCACGCGTTCATAGGTGAGAATGTTGATGAGTGTCACATAATTATCACATTCATCATGTTCTTGTGTGTGAATGAATATCTTAGAGAAGAAATAGGCTTGAGTTGAATAGAAAAATAATAGTACTTTGCATTAATTCATGAAGAACAGCAGAGCTCCACACCTTAGTCTATGGTGTGTAGAAACTCCACCGTTGAAAATACATAAGAACAAGGTTCAGGCATGGCCATGAGGCCAGCCTCCCAAAGCGTGATCAAGAGATCAAAAGATAGAACTAAAGATTCCAAGATGAAAAGTGTGTGTAAATACAATAGCAAAAGGTCCTATTTATAGAGAACTAGTAGCCTAGGGTTTACAGAAATTAGTAAATGATGCAGAAATCCACTTTCGGGCCCACTTGGTGTGTGCTTGGGCTGAGCGTTGAATCTTTCACGTGTAGAGACTTTTCCTGGAGTTAAACGCCAGCTTTTGTGCCAGTTTGGGCGTTTAACTCCAGCTTTTATGCCAGTTTTGGCGTTTTGACGCCAGAATTTTTATGCTGACTTGGAACGCCGATTTGGGCCATCAAATCTCAAGCAAAGTATAAACTATTATATATTGCTGGAAAGCCCAGAATGTTTACTTTTCAACGCAATTGAGATCGCGCCAATTGTGCTTCTGTAGCTCCAGAAAATCCACTTCGAGTGCAGGGAGGTCAGAATCCAACAGCATCTGCAGTCCTTTTTCAGCCTCTGAATCAGATTTTTGCTTAGGTCCCTCAATTTCAGCCAGAAAATACCTGAAATCAGAGAAAAACACACGAACTCATAGTAAAGTCAAAAAATGTGATTTTTATTTAAAAGCTAATAAAAATATAATAAAAAATAACTAAAACATACTAAAAACTACCTAAAAACAATGCCAAAAAGCGTATAAATTATCCGCTCATCACTGTTCAAACCAGTGTCAATCACATACAACCTGCCATTAAAGAAATCACTCACAAGCAAAGAAGGAATTAGTATTAGAGTTAATTCAGAAAGGCAAAGCAACTCCAACTGTCAACTTTATTCCCAGTATATAATTCCTAATAGCTAATCCAATTGGTTTTACCCATTCCAAGCATTTATGACATATAATCATTCAACATACAATTAAACTCCTTCTGATTCTGCCTGACTAAGACCTGCAAGACAACCATAGCTTGCTTCAAGCCACAATCCTCGTGGGATCGACCCTGACTCGCTCAGGTATTACTTGGACAACCCAGTGCACTTGCTGGTACTGCTGCTGTACGAAATAGTGTGGGTTTTGTGTACACGCACACCATGTTTTTGGCGCCGTTGCTGGTGATTGTTGAGTTTGGACAAACTGCCGGATTATCTTGCTCCCTAGATCAGGTAAATTTTTTTTTATTTTTGTTTTCTTCTTCCTTAATTTTTTGAAAATTTCTAAAACTTTTTCTAAAAACCTTTTTCAAAAATTTTATTTTTCAAGCATCCTTAGCTTTATGATTGAGAGTCTTTGAATGTGTTCTTTATTGAGTCTTTGATTTTTATTTTCTTCTTCACTAATTTTTGAAAATATCAAAACCTTTTTCAAAAAATTTTTTCTTTTCTTTGTTTAATTCATGTTCTTGGTTTGAATCCTGCCTGTTCATGCTCTTCAATTTCAAAAAAAAAATTTTTGACCTTTTTAAAAATCTTTTTCATGCAATTTATTTTCAAGCACCTTTAAGCGTTATCTTCAAGTCTTTCTTTCAAGAAACTTTTCAAAAATAATTTTCTTTGTTTAAATCTTGTTTCCATTTTTAAGTTTAGTGTTTTCTTGTTTATTTTCTTGTGTTTTTCAAAAATTTATGTTTGATTTTCTAAAAATTTTAAGTTTGGTGTCCTTTTGATGTTCTTGAGTTCTTTGAGTCCTTGAATTTTTGTTCTTTGTGTTCTTGTGTTTCTTCAAAGTGTTCTTGAGTCTTGTATGTGTCTTAATCTTAAAATTTTTAAGTTTGGTGTCTCTTGGTGTTTCCCTCCAAAATTTTCGAAAAACAAGGGTGTTAGATCTAAAAATTTTAAGTTTTGTGTCTTTTGTGTGTTTTTCTCTTTCATCATAAATTCAAAAAAATATCTTTTCTAAATAATTTCCAACCACAATTTTCAAAAATTACTTATACAATTTGTAATTATATTAGTTTCTTGGTATTTTGGGTAATAAATAAAGTACGAGAGTAAAAATGTGTATTTTATAAAAACTGGGGTTATTTTTATAAATATGAAAATAAGTGAGGGTTTCAAATATAATTTTATAAAATATTAAGGTTAAAAATAGAATATTAAAAAGTTCGTGATTTAGAAAGTAATTAATAAAAGTTTAAAAATAAGGTTTTATAAACTAAGTTTTAAGAAAAGATATATATATATATATATATATATTTACCATTTAAATTATTTTATTTATATTGTTGTTATCATTTTATTAAGAATATTTAAGTCAGAGAAGAGCAAACAGAAGAACTCTTAAAAGCTTTATAGGACACAATTATTTTAAGAATCTTATGATTCTTTTTCATAAGACATTAGGGAAAGGCGAGGAAAAAATGTGAAGTTGAATTATGATAAGGAATTAAAAGATTGACGAAACGAAGAGAGAAAGAAAAGAAGTAAGAAGATAAAAGAGAAAGATGACAAAGAAAAGAAAAGAAAAAGAACAAAAATAGAAGGATGTATTAAGTAAAAAAAACCTCTGCTACAGGAGAGTAAAGAGCAAACATTAAAAATATCTAAAGAACCTCTACCACAGGAGAGTAGAGAATAGAAAAGAAAAGAAAGAAAGAACGAAAAGAAAAGGAGATAAGCAGAGAAATTGTTTGGCACTGAGAACGAGCTGAGATGATTGTTTACATGTTGAAAACGAGCAGAGATATGGTGGTGAGTCCACCGAGATTTGCTTTTCAAAGATACATCGGCCAATCCAGAGGATGGTTCAACCTGTAAGACAGAGGTTGCTTACAGAGGTTATCAATACATACATTGGCCAAAGAGAGCCTCACCTGTAAGACCGAAGTTGCTTACAGAGGTTATGTTTGCATACATCGGCTCAAGAGAGTCGCATCTATAAGACAGAGGTTGCTTACAGAGATTATGACACTGAAAACTAAACTCAGACAAAGGTTTATGAGTTACGTCGGGAGCAGGTCAAAATTGACAGATGATATCATTACCTGCACTAGGGATAGACATGCATCATTTTTGTTTGCGCATATTCATTTGCGATTGTGTTTTCTACGATTATATGTGTGCTTGTGTTTGATTTCTGTGTTCTATAACTGTTGAATTGGATCATACTTTGTTGACTGTTATTGCTGACCAAGTATATATAATCTTCTATACTCCCTGACCATACTAAGAACTCCCCAGTTCTTATCCCCTATTTTCACCCCCTTTCAGCTACACGTGCGAAGATTTAGTGTGGAGCTATAGGAGTATAGAAGATTATATTCACGAGTTAAGTTGTTAGAATTTATTTTTCCCTCGTCGTTTTTTAGTTTTTAGAGGGGTAGGATTTGTTTATGAGTCTTGAAATAAGCCTATGTATTTATTTAATGCTTTGTGAATATATATATATATATATATATTATTGTGATTAAATAGTTTAAAGTACAGACTCATCATTTTCTGAAATAAAACTTCAGTTTGTATTCACGAAGGCTCAATATTAAAAAATTATAGTATATAATAAGAAGGGTTAGAGGCAAGTAATGCCTAAATTTTTAGTACGATCATGAGGTGCTAAAAGCTAGGGAGTTACAAATTGCAAATCCTAGAAAGCATGATTAGAGGAGACTTGAGTGATTAAACCTTAAACACCGAGCGATTAGAGTGTATACACATCCGGTGAGGGATTCGATTACTCAATTCTATGTCTCCGCCCCTATTTTATGTTTTCTTGCAAGTTGCTTCATTTCATTTTGAAATTCGAATCAATTCTTTGGATTATGATTGCGTTGAAATATTTCTTTGTTTATCCCTATATGTCTATATGCTTACTAGAAAATTTGGTTGTTTGTTTTTGCTAATTCAATAGGACATTATGGTATAGATAGAAATAGATAGCATTTAGTATACTTGCTTGCATATAGATAGTTGCATTGAATAAGTTGTTTGCCCTATGATCTTTCTCTTTGTTTGTGATTAGCATGAGGACATGCTATTGTTTAAGTGTGGGAGAATTGATGAATCCATATTTAATGATAAATTTTGGCTTGAATTAGATGGATTTCACCACATAAACCCATGCTTATTCACTAAAATAGCATACTTTTGTGTTTTCTCTCTAAATTGCACCTAAATATGAAAACATGTGTTTTTGTGCTTAAATTGATCAATTTAATTTTACTTTTATTTCATTCAATGCCGTGAGTTTTATTAAGTGATTTTAGGTCAATTAGGCAAGAATGGTTTGGTAGAAGTGGAAGAAAGCATGCAAAAGGGGAGAACACATGAAGAAAATAAAGGAGAAGCACACACTCAAGCGTGCGTACACATAACCTCATGTGCCTAAACACAAGATGGAAATCAGTTAGTGTGTGTACGCTCACAACCTTGTGCGTATGCACAAGTCTCGGCGCGTGACTTCATTAATGAAGCACGTGGCTCGCGATTTTGGGGGCCTCTTGCCCCAATTTTTGAAGTTTTGAAGCTGATTGGAGTGCTATATCAAAAGGACATCATTTTATATCAAAAGGAGGCCACATTATATACCATTACAACATTATTAGGAGTAGGAGTAGGAGTAGTGTAGAGTGTTTTCTTCCAAATTCTCTCTTAGGTTTTAATTAGGGTTCATAGTAGCAATCTACATTATCAAATTTTGATGTTGAATTTCAGTTTACCACTTTTGTAATTACTATTTAATTTCCTCTTTAATTGCATCACATTTACTCTTGTTCCCTTATAATAGAAGTTATTTTGTTAGTTTGCTCAATTTTGATTTCTATAATATTTTATTGATGATTTTGATGTTTGATAGTTTATATATGTTTGATTGATTTTCTATTGTTGATATTGTGCATAGTTTGGTTATAGTTTTCATTTTCTCTTGTAATTTGTCATGTTTTGCTTTATTTCCCACCAAGTATTTGTGAAAATGTCAATTATGGATTTTGAGTAGATTTTCACTCCTTGGCTTGGGAAATGAGTCCCTGGGATACTAGAATCATAATGTTCGACATTTAGTGGTAATGTTTGGGTTGTTAGTTGACTCTTATTTCCACTAACACTAGATTTTTACTAAGTTAAATAGTAAGTTAGCTAGGACTTATGGATTAAGGTCAATTATGCTTACTTGACTTACTCCTCGCTGTTAGGGGTTGACGAAGTGAGATTAACTCATCATAATTGCCGTAGTTGTGGTTATGACAAGGATAGGATTCCTTAATTCTCATTCCCAAGTCAAGGCTCTTTTATACATTACATTTTCACTAGTTTTGACGTTATCTCCTTTTAATTTGCATTAATTGTCTTTTGATCCATTGTTAGTTCATTTATTCTTTAGTTCTTTTAATTTTCAGTTCCATGATTGAGAAAACCCCCGCATTTCACAACCAAGAGTGTGCATGCCAAATTGCATAGTCCGGGAAAAGACGACCCATGATTTAAAACTCCCGGTTTATATTTGTTTTGGATTGTGGCAATCCTTTTAATTAAATTTTGATGTGGGGAATTGATTTGCCGGTTTGGAATGTGCTATCAACGAAACACTTATTTTCTATTGAGAAATTCTAAGCCGGCACAAATTTTCATTCATCACTTAACTAGGAAGAAAAGTGAAGAAATATACATACATAAAGAGTGGAATCTCAAAAGATATAGAATATCAAGATCCAAGCTCGACCTGTGAAGCCAAGGCCGGCCGAAGAATATATATATATATATATATATATCCCAAAAAAGTATCCCAAAACAGACAACTAACAACCTGTTTCTCCAAACTGCCTCTAAGAAGGACAAACATAAAATATATACAAGGAGAGTCTAAGTACATAATATAAACACAAAATAAAACAATCCCAAAAGCCCGACTTCGCTTGCACAAGAACTTCCAGAATGCTCACTGAGGTGCATCTCGACCTGCATCTGAAAAATAGCAGAAATATGTATGGAATGAAAATCGGGGGTTTTCAGCATGGTAAAGGTGCCAACGTGAATAATATATAAGGTCATGGGAAAGTCAGAGGCAATCCTAGAACTTCGACACTCAAATTTAAACTTAAAGAAGTGAACTAAACCATAAATTTAGGGGAGTTGTCTAAGGTATTCAAATTCTAATCCTAACTCTAACTCTACTATTTACTTCCTTCTCCTCCGAAACTCCAAAACACTGGTAGAACTACCCTCATCACTCCTCTACCAGAAGGGATCTCTCAGTTGTATAGACATTCAATACAGACAAAGAAATCACAGATAGAATGCACCTACAGCAGGTATACCATATAGCAAATAAGCATAGATAATTAAATCGAAAAACCCAAGTAATACACACACTCAAACAAAACAGACAAATGCATATGATGTATGCCCGCCCTATGGCTGATGATATCATCTGTCAGTTATATAGCCAAACCTGACATGTCTGGTAGCTAACCTTGGACAGTCTCTTCTGATGCATGTGCATCTTTAGTAGTTTTTAGTTGTTATTTCTTTAAATATTGGTAGTGATTTAGTGTTTTTATTAGGAATTCCATGTTTTTAATCTATGTTCTTAGTATTTCTTTCCTTAAATTCAGGATAGAGAGTTGCCTTTACTTTAAATGATATTTTTGGTGCTTTGATAAATGCTTTTTGGAGTTGTTTTGTGCTTTGATAAGTGTAGAAAATGAAACAAGAATCAAAAGAACAAAAGAGCAAGCTAAGGACACGCTTTGGAACCTTAGGCCATACTTTGAAAGTGTGGCCCTTGAAAAAAGCATAGCCCAAGAAGCCAACATGGGAAAGAGCCACCAATGGTAACACAGAGAGCAAGTGTGCATGGTGTGGGAACTAAAGTGTCTCTGGCATGCCTTGGAAGTGGCACACTGGGCCAACTTCCTAGAGGACGTCCCAAGCTTCTTCAACTCTGGTGTGTCTCTGGCGTGTCTGGGAAGTGGCACACTTGGCCAACATCTCAGAGGACATCCTAAGCTTCTTCAACAATGGCATGTCTCTGGCGTGTCCCTGGAGCTATAAGAATCACACACCTTTGAGCCTTATTATTCTCAAACATGGCATGGGAGCTGGTATGCCTGGGAAGTGGCACGCTGGACCAACTTTCCAGAGAGAAATTATCCTCATCTTAGCGAGCACTATGGCATGTGAATGGCGTGGCCAACACCACACGCCCACATAACTCAAATCATGTTCATCTTGGGCGTGCAAAGGGCGTCGCACCAAAGTGGCACGCTGGGCCAGTTTCATAGAGTTATCACAAAGGCGTGCCAAAGGTGTGGTACCAAAGTGGCACACCGAGCCATCCTTACAAAGTCTTCATTTTAGGCATGCCACCAAAATGGCACTTGCATGGCACGCCACTCAACATCAATGCAATTTACAATCTTAGGCCCATTATCCGTGAAGAAAAAGACTTATTTTCAAGAAAGAGAATAAGGAGTTAGTTAGAATGGTAATTTTGGTGTAAGTTGAATAAGAATCCAGATTGGCACTTTGGGAGTTAAGAGTAGTATACAATTATGTGGATTTTATAAACCACAAACTATTGGCAAGTGCACTGGGTCGTATCAAGTAATACCTTAGGTGAGTGAGGGTTATTCCCACGAGGATCAAAGGATCAAGCAAACAATGGTCAATTAATTATTCTAGTCAGACAATCAAGAATGACGGTTTTCAAAAACAATTGCATAAAAATAATAAATTTATTAAAGGCAGTCGTAAGTAATTGAGAGAAAAATATGCTTCAAAAGAGTTAAGGTTTCAGAGATATTGAAACTTTTGAAAAAATATTTTTCACTTTTCACCTTGATCAAACAATGATGTTTCTATGGAAAATCATAAGCAATTAAACTCCAATTCCTTGGTAATTTAATTTCTCTAATACTAATCAATTATCAATTTCTTGATTAATTAATTATGACAAGAGGTAAAGAACGTTCACTGATTTAAAAATCACACAATTCTCAAGAACCAAACTTGCTTGATTCGATGTCACGTATCAAGTCTGGTAGCACGAATCCCTACACCTTTGTACTGTTGTACCAGCAAGTGCACTGGGTTGTCCAAGTAATACCTGAGTGAGTCAAGGTCGATCTCACGAGGATTGTGGTTTGAAGCAAGCTATGGTTATCCTACAGGTCTTAGTCAGGCAGATGAAAGAGTAGGAGATGATGGTATGTTATTTTTAATTGCATAAAAAGGAATAAATAAAAAGGGTAATTAGAACTCAGAAGTTGCGTAAACTATGAAAAGAGAATGGTAAAACTTTGGAGTTGCTTAGCCTTTCTGAATTAACTCTGGTAGTACTATCTTCTCTACTTGTGAGTGATTTCTTCTATGGCAAGTTGTATGTGATCGACGCCATGGGCCGTGGTCATTGATCTCCTCTGCTACAGATTGAACGCCATTGGCCGTGGTCACCCAATCTAACGAAGGGTGAAGCGCTAGCAAGTCATTCTCCTGGTGATCTTACTTAAAGCGCCACAGACAAGGTCAAATCTTCCGGATCAGAGAATGCTGCTTCTTTGGATTCTAGCCTATATCACGGAGACCCTAATCTCCCCAGAAATTTGGCTGAACTGGTGTCTCAAGAAGTCCCCAATGAAGTCGTGGATTAACCGTCTGAGAGGTGTATAAACATAGCTGTTGGCCCGTGCTTTCCAGTCACGTATTCACACGAACCCAAGTAGATGCGGGTTTTTGTCAGGCACGTTCGTCTTAGTGTGATAAACAGAGCTGATTGTTTGATCATCCTATTCACCACGTTGAAGAGCGGATATACATCTTAGAAATAGATTAAACACAGATCGGAGAAGAAATAGTAATACCTTTATTAATTCATAGGACTCAGTAGGGCTCCTCTCCTTAAACTAGGAGGTTTAAAAACTCATATTGAAGTAAAATATAGAGTAAAACGTGTATGATGGTAAAAATGATGTAAAAGTCCCTGAATAACATGAATTAAATCCCTTAAATACTAAACTAATGACTAGTAAGGGTAAAACAGTCTTTTTAGTGCTAAAATCCACTTTTGGAGCCCACTTGGTGAGTGTTTGGGCTGAGCTTTAATGAGAGCCATGTGCTATGAGGTCTTTTGGGCATGGAACACCAGCTAGGGAGTCCTTTCTGGGCGTTTGGACATTGGGCTCTGCTCTTTGGGCACTTCATGCCAGAAAAGGGGCAGGAAGCTAGCGTTGGACGCTAGTTTTGCGCCTTCTAATCCGAAACAATGTATGAACTACTATCCATTGCTGGAAAGCTCTGGAAGTCAGCTTTCCATAGCCATTAAGAACGCTCCATTTGGACTTTTGTAGCTCCAGAAAATCTCTTTCGAGTGCAAGGAGGTTAGATCTGGACAGCATCTGCAGTGCTTTCTTTGTCTCTAAATCAGACTTCTGCTCCCGCTCCTCAAATTCAGCCAGAAAATACCTAAAATGGTACAAAATCACAAAAACTCAAAGTAGAATCCAAAAATGTGAATTTAACACTAAAACCTATAAAACTTAATAAAAACTAAATAAAACCTATTAAAAACTACATGAAAGCTATGCCAAAAAACGTATAAAATATCCACTCATCACAACACCAAACTTAAATTGTTGCTTGTCCCCAAGCAACTAAAATAAAATAGGATGAAAAGAAGATTAGGA
This sequence comes from Arachis ipaensis, assembly GCF_059453495.1. Classification (NCBI taxonomy): domain Eukaryota; kingdom Viridiplantae; phylum Streptophyta; class Magnoliopsida; order Fabales; family Fabaceae; genus Arachis; species Arachis ipaensis. Next base: position 54,495,942 of record NC_142436.1, read on the forward strand.
TGCAATAAATATCTGAGTTTCCAATGAAGCTCAGTTTCAATTAGATGAGTGGGACTTAGTAGCTTTTTGCTTCTGAATCGCCTTGGCATCTCACTATCCATTGAAAATCAGAATGGCTGGCATCTTTAGGAACTTAGAATCCAGATGATATTATTGATTCTCCTAGTTAAGCTCTTTTTGATTCTTGAACACAGCTTTCAGAGTCTTGGCCGTGACCCTAAGTACCTTGTTGTCCAATATTACCACCGGATACAATAATGCCCACAGACACTTTAACTGGGTGAACCTTTTTAGATTGTGACTCAGCTTTGCTAGAGTCCCCAGATAGAGGTGTCCAGAGTTCTTAAGCACACTCTTTTTGCTTTGGACTACGACTTTAACCGCTCAGTCTCAAGTTTTTCACTTGATACCTTCACACCACAATCACATGGTTAGGGACAGCTTGATTGAGTCGCTTAAGCCAGGATTTTATTCCTTTAGGCCTTCCTATCCATTAATGCTCAAAGACTTGGGATCCTTTTTTACCCTTGCCTGTTGGTTTAAAGGGTTATTGGCTTTTTCAATCTGCTCTCCTTTTCCTGCATTTTTGGGCAGTAATGGATTTTTCTGCTTTTTATTTTTTTTCTTTTTTTCTTTTCGCGTGCATATAATTTTTTCTTTTGCAACATGATTTTTCTTTTTGCTGCTTTTACTTGCTTCAAGAATCAAATTTTTTAGATTTTTCAGATTATCAATAATATTTTTCCTTTTCCCTTATTCTTTCAATAGCCAGCATGATGCACCACTATTTCGTGGTACATTTTGTGCTTAATTAAGTGGATTTTATCCACTATTCTCACATTTATTCATGGAATTCACATGTTTTACACTTTCCTTCCTAATTTTGTGCTATGATTGAAAACATGCTTCTTTGGCCTTAAATTTGCTAGCTTTAATCCCCTCTTATTACCATTCAATGCTGTGATATGTATGTTAAGTGTTTTCAGGGTTTACAAGGTAGGAATGTCTTAGAGGATGGAAAAGAAGCATGCAAAAGTGGAAGAAATATAAGAAGTTGAAGGAATTGCTAAGCTGTCCAGCCTGACCTCTTCGTACTAAATCGACCATAACTTGAGCTACACAGGTCCAAATGAGGCGGTTCTAGTTGCATTGGATAGCTAACATCCGGGGCTTCAAAATGATATTTAATTTGCCATTGTTGCCATGCTGTTAGGTGACGCACATGCGTGAATCACGCGTACGCGTGACCTGGCGAAAGTTCAATCCACGCGTACGCGTGGATGACGTGTACGCGTGACAGAGCCACGTACTAGACGTATCAAAAATTGTTGAGGGCGATTTCTAAGCTGTTTTTGACCCAATTTTTGGCCCAGAAAACACGGATTAGAGGCTACAGAGTGGGGGAATCAACACATTCATTCATACACTTCTCATTATTCACAATTTGGGTTTTAGATGTAGTTTTCTAGAGAGAGAAGCTCTCTCCTCTCTCTAGGTTTTAAGATTTCTCTTAGTTTAGGTTTATTTTTTCTCAATTCCAGGTTCAATGTTCCTTTAATTTAGTTTCTCTTCTACTTTTATTTGTCTTAGTATTCTAGTTTATCTATTTCCCCTATTGATTACTTTATGTTGCTATTTGGTTTATGAATTCTCATGTTTAATTTGATTTTCTATTTAATGCAATTTGAGGTATTTCAGATTTATGATTGCTTTCTTTAATTTATATTATTGATGCTTTCAATTTAAGTTAGATTTTTATTCTTTTGGCTTTGGTTGAGTAATTGGTGACACTTGAGTTATCAAACTCTTTTGTTGAGTGATAATTGGAATTTGCTAATTGATTTGGATCCCTCTAAAGCTAGTCTTTCCTTAGGAGTTGACTAGGACTTGAGGAATCAAATTGATCCGTCCACTTGACTTTCCTTTATTCGGTAAGGGTTAACTAAGTGGGAGCAATAGATAATTCTCATCACAATTGATAAGGATAACTAGGATAGGACTTCTAATTCTCATACCTTGCCAAGAGATTTCTTAATTATTAGTTTATTTTCTTGCCATTTACATTCCATGTTCAACCTTTCAAAAACCCAAAAATATACTATCTCATAACCAATAATAAACACACCTCTCTGCAATTCCTTGAGAGACGACCCGAGGTTTAAATGCTTCAGTTTAATTTTATTGGGTTTGCTTAAGTGACAACCAAGTTTTTGTATAAAAGGATTCTTTGTTGGTTTAGAAACTATACTTTCAACGAGAATTTATTTGTGAAACTCTTTACTAGCAAAATTTCGTTCATCATAGCATCATAAAATTCAACTTCAAATACACAATGTTTATTCATGCATTTAGAAACTAAAGCAACGCCACCACATAAAAATAATTTAACTATTCTTTATTTGAAAGCTCGAAAATTTACGCATCTTTATTTCTTCTAAAAAAATCTACTATTTTATTCATGTTTAATGATGATAAGGGGAATAATTTATAGCTAATTGGAAAAATAAAAATTAATTAATTGCTACTAATGCTTATATAACTCTAAAAATTAAAAGACCTAAAATAAAAATAAAAATAAAAACTTAAATGCAACTAGTGATCATGCAACTCTAAATTAGGATGGAAATACGTGAGACAGGAATAGGAATAGTCACAGAGTTAAAACTCAACAACCTTCAGTTTGGGGAACGTTGGTTTCTTCAGGATGTGGGGTGCATGGCTCTTCAACTTGTGGGGCAGTGGGCTCTTCAGGGGAGAGCTTCTGGCATTTCAGCTCCTCCAGCTCACGCCCTTGCTTCTTCTGCTCTTTTATCAGTTTGCAAATCATGCTAGTCTGATCATTTCGCTCCTCTCTGAGCTGATCCAATGTGCTCTGTAAGTGAATTACAGACGCCTTCAGCTATTCCCAATACTCCATTGAAGGGATCTCTTGGGAAGGCTCAGGTGCCTTCCTCTTAGGGTGATCATCTTCTATCTTGGAGCTCTCCATCACCTGCTTGGTGATTGGTTTTTTCACTGGAATAAAGTTGTCCACTTGGTGATTGGTTTTTTCACTGACATAGGCGAAAGATGAGATTTGGATAAGCCAGCATAGCCTTGGTGGACCCTTTGTTTGCTAGCTTATAAATCTCACGGGAGATTATTTGGTGGACTTCCACCTCATTCCTCATCATGATGCAGTGAATCATCACAGCTCTTGAAATGTTGACTTCAGAGCGGATATCTGTGGGGAGTATAGAACGCCCGATGAAGTCTAGCCATCCTCTAGCAGCAGGCTTGAGGTTCGCCCCTTTTAGCTGGCTTGGCTCCCCTTTTGTATTCTCAATCCATTGAGTTCCGGGAAGGCATATGTCCTATAGGACTTGATCCAACTTTTGGTTGGCTACAACCCTTCTGTTGTATGACTCACGGTCATCTTGTTGCAGAGGTAGTTTGAAGATCTCTCTCACCCTATCCAGGTGAAAATACATGGTCTTCCCTCTGACCATGGTGCGAAAAGTATGGAAGGTTGTTCCATATTTCTTTTGCTTATCTGTCATCTACAGATTTGCATAGAATTTCTGGATCATGTTGTATCCAACATTTAATTTGGGATTACTTAGAATCTCCCAGCCTCTCCTTCAAATCTGCTTTTGGATCTCCGGGTATTCTTCTTCTCCAAGGTTGAATCCCACCTCAGGGATTACTAGCCTTTTGCTCATTATCTTATGATAATTTTTTTCATGTTGCTTGGTAAGGAATCGAACAGGTTTGAAAAAAAATGTTGAGTTATCTTCTTTCTTGTTCTTTTGGATGGCCTTGCCACTTTTTGGAGACATAGGATTGAATTATTGATGAGAGAACAGGGCTCTTGCTACACCAAACTTAAAAATTTACTCATCCTCGAGCAAAAGTAAGAAAGGAAGAAGAAAAAAAGAGAATAGAAGAAGAAAAAGAAGAGAGAATTCGAATGAGAGGTGGTGAGTGAGGGAGAGGGGCACGGACATGCATATATAGGGAGGGGGGAGGGATTTTCCAAAATAATCATAAAAAAAGAAAAAGATAGAAAAAGATAAGATGTTAAATTTAAAAGATAAGAAAAGATTTAAAGAAGATAGAAAAGGCACTAAAGACAAGATATGAAGTATGAAAAAGATTTAAAAAGTTTAATAAAAGATATGAACAAGACAAGAAAAGATTTTGAAAGATTTTAAAAACAAGTTGTAAAAGATACGAAATTTTGAAAAGGATTTGAAAAATTTTGAAAAAAAATGTTTTAATTTTGAAATCAAATTGACATTGAGGTATTTGAACAAAATTTGATATAAAAATTAAAGAATTTTTTAATTTAAATTGGATGATGATGAGTTGAATCAAGATAGGATTGAAAAATTGAAGTTACCACCATGCTGCCATGCTGGCATTTAACGCCAGAGTAGTGCTCCCTCTTGGGCGTTAAACGCCCAGTCAGGTTCTCTTGGCTGGCGTTTAACGCCAGGATTGCTACCTTTATGGGCATTTGAATGCCCAAATACCTACCCTATTCAGTTTGCTGTTCTACATCATTCTGTCTCTGTCTAAGCACTGTTCATGATGACTAACATTAAAACTAACTTAAAACATAATCAAAACTAATTAACAAGAAAATTTAATTAAAATAGAAGTAATTAAAGAATGAATAACATAGAAGGAATCATTGGGTTGCCTCCCAACAAGCACTTCTTTAATGTCTTTAGCTGGACTTCACTGTACTTAACTTAGTAACAGTGTTGAGCCTCCTGGGTCTATATCTCCTTCAAGGTAATGTTTGACCCTTTGTCCATTGATAGTAAACCTTTTTTCTTTACCTTGAAGCTCTATGTGCCCGTAAGGTGATACACTAGTAATCACAAATGGTCCTGTCCAACGGAATTTAAGTTTCCCAGGGAACAGTTTGAGTCTTGAGTTGAAGAGTAGGACTTTTTCTCCTGGTTCAAAGACTTTGGAAGCTAACTTCCTGTCATGCCACCTTTTTGCCTTTTCCTTATAGATCTTTGCATTTTCAAATGCATCTAAGCGGAATTCATCCAACTCATTTAGTTGGAGCAGCTGTTTCTTCTCTACTGCTTTAGCATCAAAGTTGAGGAATCTAGTAGCCCAATAGGCTTTGTGTTCTAGTTCCACTGGCAAATGACAGGACTTCTCATATACCAACTGATATGGTGAAGTTCCAATAGGGGTTTTGGAAGCTGTTATGTATGCCCACAAAGCATCATCAAGCTTTCTAGCCCAATCCTTTCTAGAGGCACTTATTGTCCTCTCTAGGATTCGCTTTAGTTCTCTATTTGAGAGTTCATCTTGCCCATTCATTTGGGGATGGTATGGTGTTGCTACTTTATGGAGAACTCTGTATCGGCTTAAGATAGAATCCAGCTGTCTGTTGCAGAAATGAGTTCCTCCATAACTGATTAGTGTCCTAAGGAGACCAAATCTACTGAAAATGTTCTTTTGGAGGAACTTCATTACTACTCTAGTGTCATTAGTGGGTGTTGCTATTGCTTCAACCCATTTAGACGCATAATCTACTACCACAAGGACGTAGATGTTTGAATATGAAGGCGGGAAGGGTCCCATGAAATCTTTGCCCCATACGTCAAACAACTCGATCTCTAGGATTCCTTGCTGAAGCATGTTGTGACCATGGGGGAGATTTCTAGCCCTCTGACAACTGTCACAGTTACAGACGAATTCTCTAGAATCTTTAAAGAGAGTAGGCCAGTAAAAGCCACTTTAGAGGACTTTATTGGCTATCCGCTCACCTCCAAAGTGTCCTCCATAGTTTGAACCATGGCAATACTATAGAATTCTCTGTGCCTCTTCTTCAGACACACAACATCGGATTATTTCATCCGAGCATCTCTTAAAGAGATATGGATCATCCCATAGGTAATATTTTGCATCATGCATGAGTTTCCGGGCTTACTGCCTGTTAAACTCCTTGGGAATGAACCATATAGCCTTGTAGTTTGCAATGTCTACAAACCAAGGTATTGTCTGGATGGCATAGAGTTGCTCATCTGGAAAGGATTCAGTTATATCAGTGGAGGGAGAAGAAGTCCCTACTACTGGCTCAATCCGGGACAAGTGATCAGGCACCTGATTCTCTGTCCCTTTTCTGTCTCTAATTTCTATATCATACTCTTGCAGGAGTAATACCCATCTTATAAGTCTGGGTTTAGAATTCTGATTAGTGAGTAGATACTTTAGAGCAACATGGTTAGTATAAATAATGACCTTAGATCCTACTAGGTAGGATCTAAACTTGTCAATGGCATAAACCACTGCAAGTAGCTCCTTTTCTGTAGTAGTGTAATTTTTCTGTGCATCATTTAATACGCGACTAGAATAATAAATGACATGCAGAAGCTTGTCATGTCTCTGACCTAGGACTGCGCCAATTGCATGATCACTTGCATCACACATTAGCTCAAATGGCAAGTCCTAGTTAGGTGCAGAGATGATAGGAGCAATGACAAGCTTGGCTTTCAGAGTTTCAAAGGCATACAGGCATTCTTCATCAAAGACGAATGGAACATCAGTGGCTAAGAGATTACACAGGGGTTTGGTGATTTTAGAAAAATATTTTATGAACCGCCTGTAGAATCCTACATGTCCTAGGAAACTTCTGATTGCCTTGACATTAGTAGGTGGAGGGAAGCGTTCTATTACTTTCACCTTAGCTTGATCCACCTCTATTCCCTTATTTGAGATCCGATGCCCAAGAACAATGCCTTCAGTCACCATGAAGTGGCATTTTCCCAGTTTAGAACTAGGTTTGTTTCTTAGCATCTTTTCAGGACCAGGGTCAGATGATCAAGACAGGAGTCAAATGAGTCACCATAAACAGAGAAGTCATCCATGAATACTTCAAGAAATTTCTCTACCATATCAAAGAAGATGGATAACATGCATCTTTGAAAGGTGGCAGGCGCATTGAACAGGCCAAATGGCATTCGTCTATAGGCGAACACGCCAGATGGACATGTGAATGCTGTCTTCTCTTGATCTTGTCGATCTATTGCTATTTGATTGTACCCAGAATATCCATCTAGGAAGCAATAAAAAGCATGACCTGCTAGTTTTTCTAGCATTTGGTCAATGAAGGGTAAAGGAAAGTGGACTTTCCTGGTGGCGTCATTGAGTCTTCTGTACTCAATGCACATATGCCACCCTATGATTGTCCTTTTAGGAATAAGCTCATTCTTTTCATTATGAACCACTATCATCCCTCCCTTCTTAGGGATAACTTGGACAGGAGTCACACAGGGGCTATCAGAAATGGTATAAATGATCCCAGCCTCATAGAGCTTAGCAACTTCCTTCTACACTACTTCCTTCATAGCTGGATTCAATCGCCTTTGTGGTTGCACCACTGGTTTGGCATTATCCTCCAGCAGGATTTTATGCATGCATCGGGCTGGGCTAACGCCCTTAAGGTCACTTATAGTCTACCCAAGGATAGTCCTATGTGTTTTAGGCACTTGAATTAGTGCTTTTTCTTCCTGTGGCTCTAGTGCAGACCTTATGATCACATGATAGGTATCTCCCTCTCCCAGAAATGCATATTTGAAGGAGGAAGGTAATGGCTTAAGCTCAAGCTTTGGAGGCTTCTCCTTTTCCTTAGAGGTTTCCAGAGGTTCCTCTGAATCAGGCTGCGTATCATCAAGGATATCATCTAGCCCTTCCTTGAGGCTTTCAGCCATGTTGACCTCTTCCACCAGGGAATCAATGAGGTTAATTCTCATGCATTCCTCAAGAACGTCTGGATGCTACATAGCCTTGACAGCATTTAGTATGAACTTTTCCTCATTGACTCTCAGGGTTACTTTTCCTTTTTCAACATCAATGAGGGTCTGTCCTGTAACTAGGAAAGGTCTCCCTAGAATAAGGGATGCACTCTTGTGTCCTTCCATGTCCAATACCACAAAGTCAGTGGGAAAAGCAAAGGCTCCAACCCTGACAATCATGTCTTCAATTACCCCTGATGGTATCTTAATAGACCCATCATCCAGTTGAAGGCATATGCGGGTTGGTTTGACTTCATCAGTCAAACAAAGCTTCTTTATTAGTGAAGCAGGTATTAGGTTGATGCTTGCTCCAAGGTCACATAGACCTGTCCTTGACAAGCATCACCTAGAGTGCATGGTATCATAAAGCTTCCAGGGTCTTTAAGCTTCTCTGGTAAGTTGTTCTGAATGATTACACTACACTCCTCAGTGAGGAGGACTGTTTGTGTCTCTCTCCAATCCTTCTTATGACTTAGAATGTCCTTCATGAACTTTGCATAAGAAGGTATCCGTTCAAGAACTTCTGCAAAAGGGGTCTTTATCTCTAATGTTCTGAGATACTCCACAAAGTGGGCAAACTGTTTATCTCTTTCCTCTTGAGAGAGTTTCTGAGGAAATGGCATCTTAGCCTTATAGTCATCAACCTTGGTTGATTGAGGTCGAATGCCTTGTATGCTGGAATAAGGGTTACTAGCTTGCTTAGGAGGGTTGTTATCAGTGAGTGGCTGACCTCCCTTGCTTGGGCGTTCAACGCCCATGCTGCTGTCCCCTTGGGCATTTGAACGCCCAGTCTCTGCCCTTTCCTGGCGTTCAATGCCAAGAGGGATACCTCTCTGGGCGTTTAAATGGCCAGAGTTATCTTGTGCAGAGACCTGATTATCCTCTATGGGCTTTTCGTTCTTATTATACTGAGGTTGGGTGCTTAAGGTTTTCCCACTCCTCAGTTGAATAGCCTGGCATTCATCTGTTATCTGCTTAGATAATTGTTGCCTTGTTTGACTTAACTGGGCTTCTGCATTCCTGTTAGAAGCCTAAGTTTCTTGCAGAGCCTCTTGCAGTTCCAGTATTTGCTGGCCAAGGGTGTGCAGTTGCTGAGTCAATAGGCCATCCTGCTTTGGAGGGTTAAGTTCAGCAGCTACTGCCTTAACCTCTCCTTTTATAGAGGCCTCAGGGGATGAGTACAGATGCTAATTAGTGGCAACTATCTCAATAAGCTCTTAAGCCTCTCCAATGGTCTTTCTCATGTGTATGGAACCACCAGCAGAGTGGTCCAAAGACATTCTAGCCATGTCTGAAAGCCCATAGTAGAAGATGTCTAACTGTGCCCATTCTGAAAATATTTCAATGGGACATTTTCTTAGCATCCTCTTATATCTCTCCCAGGCATCATAAAGAGATTCACTATCTCCTTGTTTGAAGCCTTGGATGTCCAGCCTCAGCTGGATAATCTTTCTTGGGGGGAAGTATTGGTTTAAAAACTTGTCCACTAACTATTTTCAAGTTTTTAAACTAGCTTTAGGCTAGTTATCCAACCATCTTTTTGCTTGGTCCTTTACAGCAAAAGAAAAAAGCAATAATCTGTAGACATCTTGGTCTACTCCCTCACTGTTTACTGTGTCAGCAATCTTTAAGAAATCTGCCAGGAATTCTATAGGTTCTTCCTGAGGAAGCCCAGACTACTGGCAATTTTGCTGCACCAGAGTAAGAAGTTGAGGGTTGAGTTCAAAGCTACTAGCTCTGATGTGAGGTATGCTGATACTTCTTCCATAGAAGTCAGCAGAGGGATTTGTATAAGATCCCAGAGTTCTCTTGAACTCTTCATTCCCACTTGGGTTCATGATTAAGAAAGGTAGAAGATGAAGAAGGAAGAAGATAGAGGGAGTAAAAGAAGAGATAGATGTAGAGAAGATAAAAAATAATTAAAATATTTTTTTATTTTATTTATTTAGTTAAACTGAAATTAAAATTAATTAATTAAAAAGAATTTAATTCGAAAAAGAAAAGAGAAGAGTAGAGGAGTTAGTTAGGAAATTTGAAACAAAAGAGAGAGAAGATAAACAATTAATTAAAAAGAAATTTGAATTTGAGATTTGAAAATTAAAATTAAAATTTTGAATTTTGGAATTGAAAATTGAATTTTGAAATTTGGAATTTGAATTTTTAATTTTTGAAAAAGATTTGAATTTTGAATTTTGAATTTTGAATTTGAAATTTGAAATTTGAATTTTGAATTTTGAAATTTTGAAATTTGAAATTTTAATTTCGAAATGAGATAAGATAAGATTTTTGAAAAAGATATGATTTTTGAAAAAGATAAGATTTTTAAATTTGAAAAAGATTTGATTTTTGAAGATTTGAAAACTAAGATAAGATAAGATAAAAAAATTTAAAATCAAAATCTGAATTTTTATTTAAAAATTTCGAAAATTACTTAAAATATAAGGTAGAGATGATATTTTTTATTTTTGAAATTAATAAGGAAAGAGAAAAACAAGTAAAAGATACAAAACTTTAAATTTTTAGATCTAATGCCCCAAGTTTTCGAAAATTTTGGAGGGAAACACAAAGGAACACCAAACTTAAAAATTTTAAGATCAAAACAAAAGAAAACGCCAAGAACACTTTAAAGACTAACAAGAATACAAAGAACAAAAACTCAAAGACTCAAAGAACACAAGAACATAAAAAGGACACCAAATTTAAAATTTTTAGAAAACCAAAACACAATTTTTGAAAATCAAAAGAAAAATAAACAAGAAAACACCAAACTTAAAGATTTGACACAAGATTTAACTAAAAAAAATATTTTTGAAAATTTTTTTGAAAGAAAGCTTTGAAGAAAACGAAGAATTCAATAAGAACAAGAATACATTACTCAAATAAAGAACAAAATTTAAACAAAGAAAAGAAAAATATCTTTGAAAAGAGTTTGAAATGTTTTTAGAATTTTTTTCAAAAAATAAGAGAAAAAAATAAAAATAAAAGAGTCAAACAAAAAAATAGAAAGTTATATTCTTGCAAAAATCAAAGACAATACCTGATCTAGGGAGCAAGACAATCCGTCAGTTTGTCCAAACTCAACAATCCCTGGCAACGGCGCCAAAAAATTGGTAACACGAATCCCCACACCTTCGTACTATTGTACCAGCAAGTGCATTGGGTCGTCCAAGTAATACCTGAGTGAGTCAAGGTCGATCCCACGAGGATTGTGGTTTGAAGCAAGCTATGGTTATCTTGCAGGTCTTAGTCAGGAAGATAAAAGAGTAGAAGATGTTGGTATGTTATTTTTAGTTGCATAAAATGGAATAAATAAAAAGGGTAATTAGAACTCAGAAGTTGTGTAGACTATGAAAAGAGAATGGTAAAGGTTTGGACTTGCTTAGCCTTTCTGAATTAACTCTGGTATTAGGGGTGTTCACGGTGCAGTTTCGTTCGGTTTTTTAGAGAAAAGTCATCTGATCTAATAGTTTAATTAAACTGTGGTTCGATTTAGTTCAGTTTTTTTCTCAAGACCATCCGAACCAAACCAAACCAATTAAAATCAGTTTGGTTTGGTTCAGTTTGTTCGGTTTTTTCAATCAACTCAAAGAAAAGCCTGCCATAACATTTCACAAAATTATAACATTAAAATTATCTAACACAAATACGCAATAACTAACAAAAGTCTTGATTCAATAAAATTCAACGACAAAAGAAATTAAAATAAATGAAACTCAGAATCACAATTTCACAAACATGTCAAGGAATTCCTAAATGTAGTAAAACAAATGAACTAACTCTATTAAATGACACAAAATAACACAAGACTAACAGAAGTGTCATTGCATTATGCAAGAAAATAACACATCTAAAGGTATATTACAAACAATAAAATTCTTCCTTTCTATTTTTAATACCATTATATCAATATATTTAGAAAGTTGAAGACATCTTTCATAATACAAAGAACTTCATAACTTGCAATTGAAATGCACTTTCTCACAAAAAAGGCAGGCAATACATAAATACATTGTGCCTACCTAGTTCTCTTGAAACTAAAAGCCGCAACTGAGACATGTGTAGAAAAACCAAATACCTTCTATTCATCAATTATATTGATTCCAAGTTCTCTTCTTATATCCTGCCAAAGACCAATACCAAGTAATGAATAACAAATATTAGGATTCAACAACAATGAACAATGAACAACAATGAACAAATAATTAAAAAAATAGAATAAAAAATACAACAAAATAAAAAATTACTAGCATTCAGCAACAATGAACAATGAACAACAATCAGCAACAATGAACAAATAATGAACAACAATGAACAACAATCAGCAACAATGAACAAATAGATTGAACAGAAATTGAATACAAATAAATTACAAAATCAACTCAAAACAAGCAAAAAAAATTAAACCCAGCAGCTCAGAATCACAGAATCATAATTATTAATAAATTAAATCACAAAATCAACTCAAAACAAACAACTCAAATTAACAAAATCATTAAACAAGCACAGTAATCATTGGTATTATTAACAAAATTTCAAAACAAGCAAAATAAGTGCAGAAAACCAAAAACCAATTCAGAATCACATAATCACAGAATCAGAATCACAGAATCAGAGAACCACAAAACTTGAACTAAGAAAAATAAGCAAATTTGAACCCAGCAACTCAGAAGCACAGAATCAGAGTTATTAACAAAATCCTAAACAAATCCAGCAACTCAAAATCATAGAAATTATAATTAACAAAATCAAACCCTAACTATTTCATAATTATAAACCCAATATGTCTAATTGCTTCAGATACATAGAAGGAGAGAAAATCAAACCTGAAGTCAAGTGGATGGAAAGAAGGAAGAGCACTGGAAGAAGGCCAACCGGTGGCTGCTGTGTTGTGGGTGGTCAAGCCAGAAACACAGCAGTACTACTATGGGTGGCCTCAAACGGTGCTGCGGGTGGCCAGATCGGTCCTGTTGGTGCCGCTGGGGTGCCGCTGGATGGTGTTGGACTGCTGGGTGGTGTAGTGCCTACGACCGCGAGGGTGGTGCTGGCTGGGGCTGGGTGGTGCTGTCCGCGAAGAGGGGCTGGAAAGAAAGGTCCGGTGGCACTAGGAGAAAGGCTTCGACGGTGCTACGAGGTGGTGGGAGGAAGGGGTTCGCCGGCTGGGGAGGTGCTGCAAGAAGATGGGTTCGCCGCCGGCCTTGGGTTTCTTCGAGTGAGACTGAGAATGAGTGCAGAGAGTGAAATTGAGAGAGTGAGAGTAGAGAGCGGCTAGGTTTACGTTTGGGGGTGGGGGGTTAGGTTAGGTCACGTTAATTGGGGTTTGGGGGTTTTTTTTTTAGGATTTTGTATAATATCAATTTGGTTCAGTTTTCATTGTCAGAACCGAAAACTGAACCGAACCGTAATAAAAACAACAAAACATATTTTTTTCCATTTTTTTGGTTTTTGATTTGTTTGGTTTTTTGTTTTTTCGGTTAGGTTTGTCGGTTTAGTTCGGTCTGGATCAATTTTGAACAACCCTAGGTATTACTGTCTTCTTTGCTTGTGAGTGACTTCTTCTGTGGCAAGTTGTATATGATTAACGTCGTGGGCTGTGGTCATTGATCTCCTCCACTACAGATTGAACGCCATTGGCCGTGGTCATCCAATCTGACGAAGGGTAAAGCGCTAGCAAGTCATTTTCCTCGCGATCCTACTCAAAGTGCCACAGATAAGGTCGAATCTTCTGGATCAGAGAACGCTGCTTCTTTGGATTCTAGCCTATACCATGGAGAACCTAATCTCCCCAGAAATCACCTAAACTAGTGCCTCGAGAAGTCTCCAATGAAGTCGTGGATTAACCGTCTAAGAGATGTATAAACATAGCTGTTGGCCCGTGCTTTCCAGTCACGTATTCACATGAACCCAAGTAGACACGAGCGTTTGTCAGGCATGTTCGTCTTAGTGTGATGAACAGATCTGATTGTTAGATCATCCTATTCACCACGTTGAAGAGCTGATATACATCTTAGAAATAGATCAAGCACGGATTGGAGAAGAAATAGTAATACTTTTAATAATTCATAGGACTCAACAAGGCTCCTCCCCTCAACCTAGGAGGTTTAGAAACTCATACTAAAGTAAAATACAAAGTAAAATGTGTATGATAGTAAAAATGATGTAAAAGTCCCCGAATAACATGAGTTAAATCACTTAAATACTAAACTAATGACTAGTAAGGGTAAAACAGTATTTTTAGTGCTAAAATCCACTTTTGGGGCCCACTTGGTGAGTATTTGGGCTGGGCTTTAATGAAATCCACGAGCTATGAGGTCTTTTGGGCATGGAACACCAGCTAGGGAGTCCTCTCTGGGCGTTTGGACATTGGCCTCTGCTCTTTGGGCGCTGGACGCCAGAAAGGGGGCAGGAAGCTGGCGTTGGACGCCAGTTTTGGGCCTTCTAATCCGAAACAACCGTGAACTATTATACATTTCTGGAAAGCTCTGAAAGTCAGATTTCTATATCCGTTAAGAATGCTCCATTTGGACTTCTGTAGCTCCAGAAAATCCCTTCCGAGTGCAAGGAGGTCAGATCTGAACAGTATCTGCAGTGCTTTCTCTGTCTCTGAATCAGACTTCTGCTCCCGCTCCTCAAATTCAGCAAGAAAATACCTGAAATGGTACAAAAACACACAAACTCAAAGTAGAATAAAAAATGTGAATTTAACACTAAAACCTGTAAAAACTTAATAAAAACTAAATAAAACCTATTAAAAACTACATGAAAACTATGCCAAAAAACGTATAAAATACCCACTCATCATAACACCAAACTTAAACTGTAGCTTGTCTCCAAGCAACTAAAAGTAAAATAGGATGAAAAGAATATTAGAATACAATAAATATCTAAGTTTTCAATGAAGCTCAGTTTCAATTAGATGAGTGGGACTTAGTAGCTTTTTGCTTCTAAATAGTCTTGCCATCTCACTATCCATTGAAAATTAGAATGGCTGGCATCTTTAGGAACTTAGAATCCATATGATATTATTGATTCTCCTAGCTAAGCTCTTTTTGATTCTTGAACACAGCTTTTAAAGTCTTGGCCGTGACCCTAAGTACCTTGTTGTCCAATATTACCACCGGATACAATAATGCCCACAGACACTTTAATTGGGTGAACCTTTTTAGATTGTGACTCAGCTTTGCTAGACTCCCTAGATAGAGGTGTCCAGAGTTCTTAAGCACACTCTTTTTGCTTTGGACTACGACTTTAACTGCTCAGTCTCAAGTTTTTAACTTGACACCTTCACGCCACAAGCACATGGTTAGGGACAGCTTGATTGAGCTGCTTAGGTCAGGATTTTATTCCTTTAGGCCCTCCTATCCATTAATGCTCAAAGACTTGGGATCCTTTTTTACCCTTGCCTGTTGGTTTAAAGGGTTATTGACTTTTTCAATCTGCCCTCCTTTTCCTGCATTTTTGGGCCGTAAGGAATTTTTCTGCTTTTATTTTTTTCTTTTTTTTCTTTTTTTTTCGCATGCATATAATTTTTTCTTTTGCAACATGCTCTTTCTTTTTTCTGCTTTTTCTTATTTCAAGAATCAATTTTTTAAAATTTTTCATATTATCAATAATATTTTTCCTTTTTCCTTATTCTTTCAAGAGCTAGCATCATAAAATTCAACTTCAAATACGCACTATTTATTCATGCATTCAGAAACTAAAGCAATGTCACCACATCAAAATAATTTAACTATTCTTTATTGGAAAAATCGAAAATTTATGCATCTTTATTTCTTCCAAAAAAATCTACTATTTTATTCATGTTTAATGATGATAAGGGGAATAATTTATAGCTAATTAGAAAAATAAAAATTAATTAATTGCTACTAATGCTTATGTAACTCTAAGAATTAAAAGACCTAAAATAAAAATAAAAATAAAAACTTAAATGCTGCTAGTGATCATGCAACTCTAAATTAGGATGGAAATACGTGAGACAGGAATAGGAATAGTCACAGAGTTGAAACTCAACAACCTTCAGTTCAGGGGATGCTGGTTTCTTCAGGCCGTGGGGTGCATGGCTCTTCAACTTGAGGGGCAGTGTACTCTTCAGGGGAGAGCTTCTGGCGTTTCAACTCCTCCAGCTCACGCCCTTTCTTCTCCTGCTCTTTGATCAGTTTCCAAATCATGCTAGTCTGATCTTTCTGCTCCTCTCTGAGCTGATCCAACGTGCTCTGTAAGTGAATTACAGATGCCTTTCAGCTGTTCCCAATACTCCATTGGAGGGATCTTTTGGGAAGGCTTAGGTGCCTTCCTCTTAGGGTGCCTTCCTCTTAGTGTTTTCTCTGTCTTTGAATCAGACTTCTGCTCCCGCTCCTCAAATTCAGACAGAAAATACCTGAAATGGTTCAAAAACATACAAACGCAAAGTAGAATCCAAAAATATGAATTTAACACTAAATAAAACCTATTAAAAACTACATGAAAACTATTCTAAAAAGCGTATAAAATATCCGCTCATCAAGGTCCAAATTCAAAACTTAAGAATCATGAGAAGAAGTTTTCAAACTTAATTTAGTTAATTACTTTTCCAAGTTCTTAATAGAATTCAAGTAAGAAGATAATTGTTTTCCAACACATTCAAATATTTGGTATGAAGAACGAGAACTTTTTCTTAAGAAAACATCAATGCATAAATCAAGACAGAAAAGCTTTGACATTAATCTATAGGAATCAACAGAGCTCTTAACCTTAACAAGGGAGATTAGTGACTCATGCTTGAAAACAAAAACAAGGAATCAAACACTGCAAGGGTTCGAAAGATCCTTTCAAAGTGTTTTTAGGACCCTTATATACTAAAGAGAAAAACTCAACCTAATTATTAAATTCAAACTTAAATTAAAAAATAAAACAAATCAAATCTAATCTTCTACATTAAATCTTCAGCTTTGTATCTTTTCTTGAAGGTTTTAGTGGTCCCAAATTGCATTTTGAATGGGCATGGAGTTGTAAAAAGGATTAATTGTAAAGGTTGGGCCATGTGATACGCTTTTCATATGAACCACCACGCTTTTTCTATGCACCACCACACTTTACATGAAGTGGTATGCTATCCTAGAAGTGGGTCTTCATTGACGTGCAACGCCATCCTTGGGCATGTGGAACGCCCAGCTTTCTTCTTGGCATGTGGCATGCCATGTACTGGCATTTAACGCCCCTATATTCTAGTCCCTAGAACTCAAAATAGGGCCTTTGAAACAGTTTTCTTGAAACTTGGCCCAGCGTGCAACGCCGAGCCTTGGCGTGTAACACGCCACTCAATAAAACATGGTCCTGGGAGGTGAATCATGGCTTGCGACACAACCAAAATATGGCGTTACACACCTCTTCAAATTACACACACAAGGCTTGTCGAAGGCGTGTAGAACTCACATGCCCATTCTTTTGTGGCGTGCTACACACCTAATGTTTACCATGTCGCGCGTACGTGTGAGGCATACGTACACATGACCAAGCCAAAATCCTTAATTCCGTATACGCCTGGAGCATGCGTACGCGTGAGTCTTCAATTTCCCTTGTTTTGCGCGTATGCGTGAGTCATGCGTACGCATGAGTCTTCAATTTTTAGGTGTTGCGCGTACGCTTGAGACATGCATACACGTGAGTCTCGTATTGAAGGCATTTTAAAATGGCATGCCCATTGTTCCTGGTGTGTTGCATGCCATGCATGCAACATCCCTAAAGGTGCCTTCTCTTATGGCGTGTGACATGCCACTTCCTTGGCATGTTATATGCCCGTTTCTTGCTCGAATGGCCTTGGATCAAATCCTATGGAAAGCTGGCTTAGTGTGCAACGCCGTGTTCTGGCGTGTTGCACGCTAAGTTGTTCACTTGGCATTTGAAATGTCGATTTCTCGGCATGTCACACACCATAAAACAATGGATTCTTGGAGTGGATGTGAGGGCGTGTGGAACGCCTAGAGTGTGGCGTGCAATACCACTCTTGCAATGCATTCTTCTCTTCTCTGGTTCCTTGGCTTGGCATGCAACACCTTCTGTGGCGTGTGACACGCCCGGTCTCTGTTTCTGAATCTTGGGGCGTGTTGCACGCCCCCCTGTCTGGTGCGTGACACACCAGCCCTTTGCCTCCTAGCGGATGCTTTTTTGGTTGCTTTCTTTTGCTTGTACTTTTCTCCTCTTTTACCCATTTTCCTGTTATTAAATCACAAACCAAATGACTCAAAGTACTAATAAAATTCCATGTCAAAGCACATGATATACAAGCAACAAGTAGTGAATTCTATCTAGAAATACACAAGAAAAGTACTTAAGATGCTCATGCATCACAACACCAAACTTAAGCTCTTGCTTGTCCTCAAGAAGCAAAACTTCATGCCTTAATCATTAACATATGAAGGTGTAAACTTTACAAGGGTGAACGGTATCAATCTAAATTGTTTTGGTTAGCCGTTTCACTTATGCATAATTCAACACAAATGATAATAATCTTTCAATACCTCTATTCGGATTAGATTATGGAGTCCTTCCTTAACTTATCACCTTGAAGCAAGCTTATTTACTTTCTTTTCACATTTTATTTTGTTTGGTGCTTTGCACCTTGAGCCTAGCCGTGACTCTAAATACTTTGTTTTCAAGCTATTTGACGCGGCAGAAATTGGCCGGTTAAGAAATTATTATAAGAAATATGTTGCAAGTACAGTTCTTAACCAACAAAAATCCACTTATCAATTTAGAAGGGTTGTCACAAAATTAGAATTAAAATACTGGGAGTCTGAATCCCAGGTCATCTCCCAACGAGTTGCAGAAAGATGTGCTATTTTATTAATCAGATGTTTTCTAAAATGGTTTGAGTTGATAAACAGGAAATTAAATCAGAGAATTTATGTAATTTAAATAAAAACCTTGACCGGGAGTAGATTAGTCGGAAGTCCTATCCTTGTTGGAGTTCTCCCAAGATCAATTGATAATTGAAGATTGTTTGCTCAGTTATCCTTTACCAGATAAAGGAAAGTCAAGCAAGTTGGAAGTCAGTTTCTATTCACAAGTTCTAATCCTCTCCCTTGGGAAGGACTAGTGTCAATGACTAGAGGGCGACCCAACGATAAACCCAATTATAATTTTACTCTTGAGCATTCCAACTCAAAGTCCTCCTTTCAATCAACTCCCAATCAAGTTATGGAACTACTCGCTCATTATGAATGTAAACTTCGCAAAATAAGAAAGGGAAGTAAAGAAAGACATGATAAATAATAATAATCAAAGAGACCAATTAAAAATAAAAATAGTTCTTGTATTCATAAATTCTAACAATAATCCAATAGTAATTCTAAACAAATTAATGATATGAAAGAGTAAGTGACAAGTAAGGAAACAAACTAGGATGATGAAGTCTTGGCGGAGGTAATAACTCTTCTCAATATCCCAATCCAAAAAGCAATAAAAAACAAAATCCTAAGAACTATGAATGTGTAGAGAGAAAACCTAGAGGAGGAGTAAAATCAGATTTAAAACTAAAATTATGCGGAATGAATGTTGTCCCCTGGTCTCTGCATGTTTCCTGGCTCTAATCTACTTTTCTGAGCCGAAAAATGGGTCAAAACAGGACCAAAATTGCCCCCAGCGAAATCTGCAGATTCTGCAGATCACGCACGTCACGCGATCGCGTCATCCACGCGTTCGTGTCATCCAGCGTTTTGCCTTGCCACGCGTGTGCATCATCCACGCATTCGTGTCACTTGTGCCGTTTACAATCCATGCGTTCGCATCAGGCACGCGAGCGCGTCACTGCAATTTCCTCTATTTCGCGCGGTCGCGTGAGCCATGCGCCTGCGTCACTTCTTGCTGGTCATCTCCTTAATTTCTTGTGTTCCTTCCATTTTTGCAAGCCTCCTTTCCAATCTCCAAGTCATTCATGCCCTATAAAGCCTGAAACACTAAACACACGGATCACGGCATCGAATGGAATAAAGGAGAATTAAAATACATAATTAAAAGTCTCTAGGAAGCAAGTTTTCAACCATGGAGTAATTTTGGGAAGGAATTGTAAATACATGCTAATTTAATGAATAAGTGGGTAAAGATTTGATAAAACCACATAATTAAACACAATATAAACCATAAAATAATGGTTTATCAACCTCCCCACACTTAGACATTAGCATGTCCTCATGCTTAGTTGAAGGAGATAAAATAAATAAGTAGGAACATGTAAAACTCATGCAATGTAGTGCAACCTATATATATGAATGCAACTATATGATTCTTGTCCACTTGGTCAAAAGTAAATAAGCTCTTCAAGACAATCACAAATCAAATTCCACTAATTCAATTATTATATAGTAACAACAGATAAGAATGCAAGAAGGTAGCTCATGAAAGCGGGGAACATAGAATTTAAGCATTGAACCCTCACTAATGATGTATGTATGCTCTAGTCTCTCTAGTGCATAGGGTAATTGATAAACCATTATTTTATGGTTTATCTTGTGCTTAATTGTGTGGTTTTATCAAATCTTTACCCACTTATTCATATGATTAGCATGCATTTACAATTCCTTCCCAAAATTATTCCGTGGTTGAAAACTTGCTTCCTAGAGACTTTTTATTATATATTTTAATTCTCCTTTATTCCATTCGATGCCGTGATCTATGTGTTAAGTGTTTCAGGCTTTATAGGGCATGAATGACTCGGAGATTGGAAAGGAGGCTTGCTAAAATGGAAGGAACACAAGAAATGGAGGAGATGACCAGCAGAAGTGACGCAGACGCATGGTTCATGCGACCGCATGAAATAGAGGAAATTGTAGTGATGCGGACGCGTGGCTCACGCGACCGCGCGGATTGGAAACTGCACAAGTGACGCGAAGGCATGGACAACGCGCACGCGTGGCAAGGCAGGACGCTGGATGACGCGATCGCGTGACGTGCGCGATCTGCAGAATCTGTAGAATTCGCTGGGGGCGATTTTGGGCCCTGTTTTGACCCAGTTTTTGGCCCAGAAAAGCAGATTAGAGCCAAGGAACATGCAGAGACACACATCAACATTCATTCCGCATAATTTTTAGTTTTAGATCTGATTTTACTCCTGCTCTAGGTTTTCTCTCTACACATTCATAGTTCTTAGGATTTTGATTTGATTACTTTTAGGACTGGGAAATTGAGAAGAGTTATTACTTCTGTCAAGACTTCATCACTCTAGTTTGTTTCTTTACCTGTCACTTACTCTTCCATTTTCTTTATTTACTCAGAATTATTATTGGATTATTTTTAGAATTTATTGATACAAGAACCATTTTTATTTTTAATTGATCCTTTTGATTATTATTTATCATGTCTTTCAATATTTCCTTTTCTTATTTCATGGATTTTACAAACATAATGAGTGAATAGTTTCATAACTTGATTGGGAGTTGATTAACAAGAAGACCTTGAGTTGGTTGCTCAAGAGTAAAATTATAATTGGGATTCGCGTTGGGTCGCCATCTAATCACTGACACTAATCCTTCCCAAGGGAAAGGATTAGAACTTGTGAATAGAAACTGACTTCCAACTTGCTTGACTTTCCTTTATCCGGTAAAGGATAACTGAGCAGACAACCTTCAATTATCAATTGATCTTGAGAGAACTCCATCAAGGATAGGGCTTCCAACTAATCTACTCTCGGTCAAGGTTTTTATTTAAATTATATAAATTCTCTGATTTAATTTACTGCTTATCAACTCAACCACTTTTAGAAAACATCTGATTAATAAAATAGCACATCTTTCTGCAACTCGTTGGGAGACGACCTGGGACTCATACTCCTAGTATTTTAATTTTAATTTTTGTGACAACCCCTTCTAAATTGATAAGCGGATTTTTGGTTGGTTAAGAACTGTACTTGCAACGTATCTCTTATAACAATTTTTTAGCTCGCCAATTTCCGTCACGTCAATTTTTGGCGCCGTTGCCGGGGAGTTGCAATAGAGTGCTAAGTTATTGATTGGAATTTATTTATTTGCATTTTTTTTATTTTGCTACTATGAGTTGCATGTTTCTTTCGTTAAATGACGCGTTCACTTCCTGATCCAAGCTTGCCAGTATTTGATCCTGAGATTGAAAGAACTATTTCACGTATAAGGCAAGCTCGACGTCGGTTAGTCCTCTCTGAGGGCGGTTCTGAAACGTCACTTGAGGAAGAAACAAGCCCCCGTTCTACTGATTCTGTTGATTCACGTGCAGGTGACATGGCAGAACTTAGGAGAGTTACTATCCAGGAGGCTGGAGCCCCTGATTTCACAATGTAACCATTTCAAGCGCATTACCCAGCAGTGGCCACAGATTTTGAAATAAAGACTACACTGCTCAACTTGATGCCTAAGTTTCATGGCTTACCTGCTCAAGAGCCTATCAAGCACCTGAGGGATTTCCAAGCAGCCTGTTCTACTGTCAGGCACGATGGTGCAGATGAAACTTCTATTTTGTTAAAAGCTTTCCCATTCTCTCTTGAGAGAAAGGCGAGAGAGTGGTACTACACTCAACCCATAGCAACTGTTTCTGACTGGGATACGCTTAGAAGAGAATTTTTGGAAAAATTCTTTCCAGCTGAAGTTACTGATAAACTGAGGAAAGACATTTCCATGATTGTTCAGGACGAGTCCGAGACTCTCTACAAATACTGGGAGCGCTTCAACAATCTTCTGGAAGCATGCCCCCACCATATGATTGACAAGATAGTGTTGCTCGGCTACGTCACACAGGGCATGAGGCCCCAAGATAAGACCACATTGGAAAGTGCTAGCAATGGGTCTATGAAAAGTACAAGACCACTGATGAGGCATGGCAATTGATCAGCGACTTAGCTGAATCTACCAAGAATCACAGGCAGAAACAAAGCAGGTCAAAAGCTATTGCAGAAGTATCCTCTAGCAGAGAGACTGCTGTTCTAACTCAGAGTATCTATAAAATGACCAACTTACTGAAGCAGATGCAGTTGAGTCAACAACAAGCTCAGCAAGCTCAGCCCTCTCCACCACAGCAAAGCCAACAGTTAGTTCCACAGAGAGTGTGTGGGATCTGTGCTGATTATAGCCATTATACTGATGAATGTCCGCATCTCCAGCAGGAAGACAACACTGTAGCAGCCACTCATAACTTTTATAATCGCCCCAATCAAGGATACAATCAAGGTGACAGTTACAACCATGGATGGCAGGACAATTCTAACCAGAACTGGAGGGACAACAATAACAGAGGAGGCAGAGACAATCAGGGAAATCAGAGGTGAAATAATAACAACAACAGGCAGCAGAACCAGCCTTACAGAGCACCTCACCTGAGGCAATTCCAAGGACCACAGTACAACCAACAGCAGACCTCTCATATCACTTATCCCTTTTCATCTTCTAATGATGAATTACTATAATCTATTGATCAGAGATAGCAGGCCATGGAAAACAACCTTACTTCTACTCTAAATGGTCTGAACTCTACCTTACAAGCTCTTGTATCACAGATTGGATCACTAAATAATTCCAACAACCAACCTTTGAGCTCCAGCGGAATCCCCTCTCAACCATTGCCCAATCTAAAGGGTGGCATCAATGTCATCACCCTAAGGTCCGGAACCACACTGCAAGAGAGGAATCAGGAGGAGCCAATCCCAGCAGAACACGCCCCAGCTGAAGAGGTAGTGGAAGTAGAGGATGCTGAAGAGGAAGAGGACATACAAGACATAGTTGAAGAAGAAGAAGCTCAACCACAGAAGGAAGCACCAAAGGAGGCAGACCCAGCAGGAAACGCCCTCCCTATTCCATTTCCACAAATTGCAAGGAAGCCCAGGAAGCAGATGGAACTTGATCCCAAAATGGTAGAAATATTCAAAAAGGTTGAGGTAAATGTTCCCCTTTTTGATGTTATTCAGCAAGTACCTAAATACGCAAAGTTTCTAAAAGATTTATGTATACATAAAGACAAAATTAATGAATTAGAAACTATTCCTTTAGGTAGTTCTATATCTGCTTTAATCGGAGGTATACCTGAAAAATGTAGTGATCCAGGCCCATGTATGGTTAATTGTACTATTGGTGGTCTGATATTTTCTGACTGCATGTGTGATCTAGGAGCATGTGTTAGTATAATGCCTTTGTCTATATATGATACTTTGAGGCTCCCTCCCTTAAAAAGGTCGGCAGCTCGTTTTGTGTTAGCAGATAAAAGCATAATTACAGTGGTTGGAATTGCTGAAGATGTATTAATGAGCATTAAGGGGCTCACATTTCCCATTGATTTCTATATCCTGGAAATGCCCCCTAATGACTCAGGAAAGTCATCATCAATCCTGCTTGGAAGACCATTACTGAAGACTTCAAAGATCAAGCTGGACGCATTTTCCGAAACTTATTCCTTTGAAATAGATGGCAGAAAAGTAAAATTCAGTTTAAATGGAGCTTTGGAGCACCCTCTGGATGACCTTTCCATCTCTCAGTGTGACATCATAGATGAAACTGTGGCTGAAGTTCACCAGGAGGAGTTAGAAGAGTAGTACACAGGACAAGGTCCAAGTGTGGGGATACTTTCAGAGGACAATGAAAGTCCTTTACCACTATCACCAGCCCCAGATAATCCAGAGCCTGACCATGAGCAGAAATTAGAATTAAAGCCCCTCCCTCCACACCTCAAGTATGCTTACCTTGAGGACAAGAAGAAGTTTCCAGTTATTATTGCAAGGGAATTCACTTCCCAACAAGAAGAACAGCTACTCAGTGTGCTGAGGAAACACAAAAGAGCAATTGGATGGAGCTTGGCAGACATAGAAGGCATCAACCCTCAAGTTTGTGAGTACAGAATATTTTTAGAAGAAGGAGCTAGGCCTGTTCGTCAACCCCAGAGAAGACTGAATCCCACTATCTTGGAGGTTGTCAAAAAGAAAGTGACCAGACTACTTGAGGCGAATATTATCTACCCCATCTCAGACAGTGAATGGGTAAGCCCAGTACAAGTGGTACCCAAGAAGTCTGGAGTCACTACAGTGAAGAATGAGCATGGAGAGCTCATAGCAACCAGAGTACAGAATTCCTGGAGAGTCTGCATTGATTACAGGTGCCTCAACCAGGCCACTCGTAAGGATCACTACCCCCTTCTATTTATTGATCAAATGCTGGATCGCCTATCAGGTGAATCATATTATTACTTTTTAGATGGTTACACAGGCTATTTCCATATTCATATAGCTCCTGAAGATCAGGAAAAGACTACTTTTACATGTCCTTTTGGAACATATGCTTATAAGAGAATGCCCTTTGGCTTGTGCAATGCACCAGCTACTTTCCAAAGGTGCATGATGAGTCTTTTCTCTGACCTTATTGAGGACTGTATGGAGGTTTTTATGGATGATTTTAATGGTGATTTATTTAGCCTTTGCTTAGATAGTTTATCTAGAGTATTAGAGAGATGTGTCAGTACAAACCTTGTATTGAATTTTGAAAAATGTCACTTTATGGTAAAACAAGGGATTGTACTAGGACATGTTGTGTCTAATACTGGCATTTCTGTGGATCCAGTAAAGGTGGATATTATTTCTAGTTTACCTTACCCCTCCTCTGTGAGGGAAGTCCGTTCGTTCCTTGGCCATGCATGTTTTTACCGGAGGTTCATTAAGGACTTTAGTAAGGTAGCACTACCCTTGTCCAGACTACTGTAGAAGGATATTGAGTTTGAGTTCAGTGAGGATTGCAAACAAGCGTTTGATAAGCTGAAGACCGCTCTGACTCAAGCTCCAATTGTGAGAGGACCAGACTGGAGCCAGCCATTTGAAATCATGTGCGATGCTTCCAACTATGTAGTAGGAGCAGCGCTGGCTCAGCGTGACGGTAAGGACCCTTTTGTAATTGCTTATGCGTCTAAAACTTTAGACACAGCTCAGTCTAATTATACTACTACTGAGAAAGAGCTTCTTGCTATTATTTTTGCTCTGGATAAATTCTGAGCCTGTTTACTTGGTACTAAAGTAGTAGTGTACTCAGACCACGCAGCTCTAAAGTATTTATTAGCTAAAAAGGAGTCCAAACCAAGGCTTATACGTTGGATACTGCTACTACAAGAATTTGATTTAGAAATCAAGGATAGGAGTGGTAACCAGAATCTAGTGGCAGACCACTTGAGTCGCCTTGAGCACATTAAGGATACTGCCATTCCTATAAATGATAATTTCCCGTTTGATAACTTACAAGCAGTTTCTGAAGTAGTCCCTTGGTATACGCCTGTAGCTAATTATCTAGTTAGCCGCAACTTTCCTCCAAACTTTACTAAGCATTAAAGAGACAAGCTGAAAAGCGAGTCCAAATATTATATATGGGATGACCCATATTTATGGAGATGTGGCACTGACCAGGTAATTAGACGATGTGTACCCCAATCAGAATTCCAGTCTATTTTAGAGGCCTGTCACTCATCTGAGAGTGGAGGACATTTTGGCCCTCAAAGAACAGCTAGAAAAATTTTAGACTGTGGATTCTGGTAGCCTACTCTTTTTAAAGACGCTGCTGAATTTTGTAAATCTTGTTCCCCATGCCAAAGGTTTGGTAATATATCCAAGAGGGATGAGATGCCTCAACAGACTATGCTTTTCTGTGAAATTTTTTATGTTTGGGGCATTGACTTCATGGGTCCATTCCCAAATTCTAATGGTCATTTTTATATATTGTTAGCTGTAGATTACGTTTCTAAATGGGTGGAAGCAATTCCTACCCGCACTGATGATGCTAACACCATTGTTTCCTTTGTTAGAAACCACATTATTTGTCGCTTTGGATCACCACGAGCAATCGTGAGCGATCAAGGCACCCATTTCTGTAACAGGAAACTAACAGGATTACTGAAGAAGCATGGGATTGTTCATAAAGTGGCAATAGCCTATCATCCCCAGACTAATGGGCAAGCTGAGGTGTCTAACAGAGAGATAAAGAGTATATTGCAGAAGATAGTCAAACCTCATAGAAGAGACTGGAGCACCAGGCTACAAGATGCACTCTAGGCATACATAACAGCATACAAGACACCCATTGGGATGAGTCCCTTCCGCTTAGTTTATAGAAAAGCCTGTCACCTCCCAGTAGAGATTGAGCACAAAGCTTTTTGGGTAGTAAAGGAGTGCAATATGGGATTTGAGAAAGCCAGAGCTGAAAGGAAGTTGCAACTGCAAGAATTAGAAAGCCTTTGCCTAGAAGCTTATGAGAACTCAAGGCTGTACAAGGAAAAGATGAAGGCTGTGCATGATAAGCACATCAAGAGGAGAGAGTTCTAACCTTGGGACTTTGTCCTCCTTTACAACTCTAGACTGAGGCTCATGCCAGGCAAGTTGAGATCAAGATGGGAAGGTCCATATAGAGTAGAGAAAGCTGAGCCATATGGAGTCTTCCATCTGAGTCATCCTTCAAGCTCTGAATTCATCAAAGTCAATGGGCATCGCTTAAAGCTATATCATGGTGAGAAGGCGACGAAACCCAAGGAGCTAGAGATCTTCCTCTTGGAGGATCCACCCACAGCAGAAGACTGAGCTAGTGGAGCGTCCAACTTAAGGACGTTAAAGCAAAGTGCTGGGTGGGAGACAACCCACCATGGTATGATCGTTCCCTTCTTTATTCTTAGTTTTCTTTTTCAATAACTCTTCTCTTTATTAGCACATTTAGCTTGCATATACATTTGCATATTTTTATTTTTTTTAATAAAAAAAGGGGGGAGGGGGGCTCGCGACGCGCCCGCGTCGCAGGTGAGTTAGAAAGAAAAACAAATCGAACAGAAAGTCACGCGGGAGCGTGGCTGGAGGCGTGCCTTTGGCACAAATTGATCCACGCGACCGCGTCGCTGACGCATCCGCGTCATGTGGGAGAATTGCCTTCCACGCGTCCGCGTCACCAACGCAGACGCATGACCTAAAAATCGACGTAAAAGAGGATGCATGGCCGAAAGTTGTGCTGGAATGGGGCTGGACTGGCACTGGACGCACAAGCCTTACCACGCGAACGCGTGCACCATGCGTCTGCGTCGCATCCCAATATTGGCCACCCACGCGATCGCGTCAAGCACGCGACCGCGTCACCCTGGAATTTGACAATAATGAGTTTTGAACAGAGAGTTGTGCGAGCGTGAGGCTGCCCTCGCGCCAGTAGCACAAAACGAGTCACGCGTCCGTGTGACCGACGCGACCGTGTCGACTCATCTAAGAATCATCCGCGCGAACGCGTACCCCACGCGGCCGTGTCGCTTGCACCGCACAGCTTAACCTAATCTGCCAAAATATCTTATCTTTCTCTTTCCCAAATCCTACTTTTTCTTTTCCCTCCTTATTTCTTCCTTCTTCCTTCTTTCTCACTCTCTACTTTTTCTCTCTCTCACCACCATTATCAAGGTTTTTCTTTTCTTCTCCCCTCCTTACTTTTCTATTCTTGTTTTTATGTTATCTTTTTCTTTTCTTTTTACTTTCATTATTCATGTTTTCTTTTTTCTTTATTTTTCTTTTAATTGGTGTTGAAAATTTTTTTTTTGTTTCACTATTCTTTCCTATGATTTGCTTGTGAATTATTCAGGAATTATTTTACAATTATATATCACTTTTTAAAAGGGTTGCTTTCATGTTCAATTTATTATTTTCATTAGCTTATATACCATGCATGCTATGTGTTTGTGAAAATGCCCGTATGGCATTGTTCACTATTTTTGGATTTCTTTTATCCTACTACTCTAAATGCTTGCTTTTCATAAAACCCTTTTTTATATTTTCTTAATTTAATATAATTGTTGTTACAAACAGGTTATTAGTTTGAAAGGCTTGGTAATCTAACATGGACATTGAATGCTTGATCTATGCTACTCATGCCTTTGCCTGCATGCCAATAAACACCTTGCATTTAATTGTCATCAATTGCACTTCCTATATTTCCATTTATGATTTTTCACATGTAGTCATGACCATGTGTTAACATCATTTACCTTTTAATGTGCATTAATTACCACCTTTCCCGTTCTCTTCCTTGCTCTATCCCTTGATATTTTGACATACTTTCTCTTTTCTCCCTTTTAGGATGGCCACCAAGAAAGGCAAGGAGAAAGCTACTCCGAAACCTCCAGCAAGAAGGGGAACAAAGCGAGCATTAGTGGCAGAGCCATCTTCGACTGCAGTTAAGCCCTCAACAAAAAGAATTAAGAGGATTATAAAGGTTGATGAAAAAGAAAAAGCCTTCCCAACAAAGGACACTGCGCGATTTCCTAATCGCTTCTGTGAGCAGATGTTCCCCATCCTAGCAGAAAGGAGTTACAACAATGAATACCTTCTTATCCTCCCGACCGTATTGCTGAATTTGTTGAGCCGCAAATTGAACGAAGACAATCGGGTTTCCTACGGAGACAGCCACGGCAGGTCAATCTTTCTTGGGTAGTCAAGTTCTACTCCAATTTCCACCTGCCAACCCTACAGTCTGTCTATGTCCGTCAGAAACAAGTCCCTATTACAGAAGAGGCCATTCAACGAGCTTTAGATCTTCCCCCTACTCCGGAAGGACTGGACGCATTTCAAGAAGCCGCACTCAAGCGCCAGATGTACCAATTTGACTGGGACGCTGTTCTCAGAGTTATCACCCTACCTGGCAGCAGATGGATTTACGGATACCATCGTTCCCGTCCTAAGAGAATATTGGCTTCCGCACTTACCTTGGAGGCTCGAGTATGGGCATAGATTATGTCCCATTACGTCTTTCCGAGCACTCACGAGTCCTCCTTCACTGCAGACATGGCCGTTCTACTATGGTGCATCCTTACAGACCAGCCTCTGAACCTACCAAGACACATCCGGAATGCCATGGGACATGTACAAATTGCGGCAACTTACCTTTTCCTGCCTTGGTCTCAGATCATGTCTCAGCAACCAAAGTCTCCTACAGAGCTGGGGACACCAAAGCCATGCTTCTACGGGATGATCAGTATGTCCCTAATGGGAAATATATCAGATCTCCAGCTGTAACTACAAGCCAACCCACTGGACCGGCTGAAGAGATTCCTCCTTCAACACCACAAGCACCTGCAACAAACCAACTGCTCCATCAGATACTTGAAAGGTTGGATCGGCAAGAACACAAAGCAAAGCTAAGAGAGCGCCGTAACAAGCGCCGATTCACATACCTCAAGGAGCTACTTAAGGGAAAATACAGAGACTCAGACACCCCGGACTCCACTTCCTTTACCAGCACAGGGAGCCATGATGGTCCCGACTGTGGAGATACTGCTACCAGCTGATGACAAGTCATCTTAGCCCATTTTAGCTAGTCTTTTTCTTTTGTTTTCATTAGAATTATGCACTTTCTTAAGCTACAAGCAAGCTAATTGAGTAGATTTTCATGTTTCTCTTGATTGAACCAACCATATGTGAATTCATGCCATTTCATGAGGTTTTGAACTATATTTGTTGCATATTGTGGAAGATTGAATACCTCATGATTTTGAGCAAAACTTTGATTAGTTTGGTTGATCAATGATAGGTGAAGAAGGCTTGGAGAAAGGTTGAAGCAAAGAGGAATGGCTAGGAGTGAAGAGAGGACAATGGAATAAGTGAAAATTGAACCGGGTTGCATGAAGTTAGCCCCAACGTTAGCCCCCTAACTTGGAGGCTAACGTTGGGCATATGAATCACTCTTTGGAAGTAGCCAACGTTAGCTCCAACGTTAGCCCCCTAACTTGGAGGCTAACGTTGGAACTTGAGAGTTTCTCCCTGGGCTACCAACGTTTGCGCCAACGTTAGCCCCCTAACTTGGAGGCTAACGTTGGCACTTAAATCACAATGGGGGAGTAGGCAACGTTTGCGCCAACGTTAGCCCCCTAACGTGGAGGCTAACGTTGGCACCAATCACACCAAGCAAGGCCAACGTTAGGGTCAAAGTTAGACCCCTAACGTTGGCGCCAACGTCTAAACCAGAAGAATGTGGTTTGCTGATATGAAAAGTTAGGGTCAAAGTTAGACCCCTAACTTTGACCCTAACGTTGAAGACCAACGTTGGCTAACTCCATTTCCGGTTCAATTGGTTCACTTCGGTTCTTCTTCAATCTTCAAGAGCAATCAACCAAGGCCTCTTTCAACCCAATTCCACCAAGAACAAAGGCCCAACTCAAGGCTTGAAGATCATTTTGGAAAGTGTATAAATAGGATAGAATTCAATTTGTTCAGAGAGCTTTTCGGGAGAGTTTTCTTTTAGAGCTTTCCTTTTAGAATTTTCATAATAGTTTTCGAAGAGCTTTTGAACTTGAGTGAACTTTAATTTCTTGCTTTCATTGCTTTCAATTTCATTTGACTTTTGTCTTGGATCTTGGATTGGAGAATTGAAGAAATTCTGTTTCAATCTCAATCTTGGATCTCTCTGTTTCCTTTACTGTTAATTGAATTAGCATTTCTGTTTCTGTTACTTGATCTTCATCTCTTTTCTTTGCAATTTAAAATTTCCTTGCTATTGTTCTTGTGGGATCTAGGAAGGCATTGAGATCTAGACTTGGTTTTCTAGTCTCTGGGTCCTGAGATCTAAATTCTCATTTCAATTCTCTGTTTAATGCTTTCATTGTTCATTTACTTTGCTGTTATAAGATCCGGTTCAATCCCAACTCCCTTTTCCTCTTCTGTTTGATGCAATTTAGTTTTTCTTTGTTTAATTTCTGCAAATCCACATCCCAATCCCCTTTACATTTCAAGCAATTTACATTCCTTGCACTTTAAGATTTCGCAATTTACATTTCTTGCACTTTAAGTTTCTGCCATTTAATTTCTTGTTCTTTAAGTTTCAGCAATTTAATTCCCTGCACTCTTTACTTTCATGCAATTTACATTCTGCAAGTCACAAATCACCCAACCAACACTCGATTTGCTTAACTAAATCAACCACTAAACTAAAATTGCTCAATCCTTCAATCCCTGTGGGATCGACCTCACTTCCGTGAGTTTTTATTACTTGATACGACCCGGTACACTTGCCGGTTAGTTTTGGGTGTTTTGGTAGAAATTCGTTTCTCACCAAAATATCTCATCAAGTTTTTGGCGCCGTTGCCGGGGATTGATTAGATTGACAATGATTAAGTGAGGTGGTAATCTAGATCAAGCACTTTTTCTTTATTTTTCTTTAACCTTTGATTAACCCACTAACTGTTTGAATTTTTGCTTAAGCTAACTAAAACTTCATTCTAGCAGTAGATTGAAGTATCACTGGTTTGTGTGCTCTTATGTTCTGCTTGTATGTCAGGTACACAAAGAGCCATACCCAATTTTCATGAACAAGACGAAAGAACTCTCAGGAGGTTAAGAAGAGCCGAAAGAGGGAAAAGTATTGTTGGAGAAGAAGAATCTGAGGAAGAATACCACGAGATGGAAGGAGATACATCTAATCCAGGAGAAGGAGTTAATAATCCACCACAACAGAGGAGAGTATTGGCTTCCTATACTTTTGCAAATGCTAGACATTGTGGAAGCAGCATTCTCACCCCTAATGTCAATGCAAATAACTTTGAACTGAAGCCACAACTCATCACATTGGTCCAGAATAACTGCTCATTTGGAGGAGGACCATTGGAGGATCCAAATCAACATCTATCTACCTTCTTGAGGATCTGTGACACTGTCAAATCCAATGGTGTGAATCCTGAGACTTACAAGCTTCTGCTGTTCCCGTTCTCATTAAGGGATAAGGCTGCACAATGGCTTGAAACTTTTCCCCAAGCAAGTATCACTAGTTGGGATGACTTGGTGGCTAAATTTCTAGCCAAATTCTATCCACCCCAGAGAGTCATCAGGCTGAAAACTGAGGTGCAGACATTCACACAATTAGATGCTGAATCCTTGTATGAAGCATGGGAGAGGTACAAAGCCTTAATCAGAAAGTGCCCTCCAGAGATGTTCAATGAATGGGATGTGCTGCAAAATTTCTATGAAGGCCTGACATTGAAATCTCAGGAGGCATTAGATCATTCTGCTGGAGGTTCACTACAACTAATGAAAACTGCTGAGGAAGCTCAGAATCTTGTGGACATGGTGGCCAACAATCAATATTTCTTTGCTCATCAAAGAAGCCGCCAACCATCACAAAGAAGAGGAGTAATGGAACTAGACGGAGTGGATTCAATCCTAGCTCAAAACAAGATGATGCAGCAGCAATTTCAACAACAATTTGAGCAAATGGCTAAGAGGATTGACAGTCTCCAAGTTGCAGCAGTCAACACTAGCCAGCCATCAACCACATGGGGTCAGAGTGAAGAGACTCAAGAGGAGCAACAACAAGAACAAGCCCAGTACATGCACAACCAAAATTCTGGGCCAAATGAAGTATATGGTGACACTTACAACCCTTCTTGGAAGAACCACCCAAACCTTAGGTGGGGAGACAATCACAACCAAAATCAACAACCATGGCAGAGAAACTCAAACCAAAACACTTTAAGAAACAACCAAAACCACAACCAGCAGCAAACCAACCAAAACCCCTACAGAAAACCTCAAAACAACTACTCCAACCCCAACCATTACCAATCTAATAACCAACCCACCAACCAAAATGTCTACCATCCACCATCCACATTTCACAACCCACCACAAGCATCACCTGAATCTCACAGACTCACCAACTTGGAAACCTTGATAGACAAAATGTGGAAACACCAAGAAATGACAACCAAGAACCATGAAGCCTCCATGAAGAGCCTAGAGAGGCAAATTGGGCAAATCTCCAAACAGATTTCTGTTGAGAAATTTTCAAGCTCACTGCCAAGTGACACAATCCCAAATCCTAAGGAAGAATGCAAGGCAATACAATTGAGGAGTGGAAAAGTCTTGGTGAAAAATGAAGAAGCAACCAAGAAGCCAAAGGAAAGTGACAAGAAACAAGCTGAAGAAGAGAAAGTCAATGACAAGAAGGAGGCAGCAAGCAAGCCAACTCAGAATCAAGTTCAAGAAAAAGAAGATCAGCCACAAAAATCAAGAAAGGGAAAGGAAGTAATTGAAGGACCAACTAAGGACCAAAGGCAGGGAAATAACTTCACTCCTCCCTTGCCATACCCTCAGAGGTTCAACAAAGAGATTAATGACAAGCATTTTCACAAATTCCTTGAGATTTTTAAGAAGCTGGAAATCAACATTCCCTTGGCCGAAGCACTTGAGCAAATGCCTCTATATTCCAAGTTTCTGAAGGATCTTATCAACAAGAAAAGAAGTTGGCTTGAAAGGGAAACCATATTACTCACAGAGGAATGCAGTGCTGTAATCCAACGGGGTATTCCACCAAAACTTAAGGATCCGGGAAGCTTTGTAGTCTCATGCACTATTGGCAAGATAATTCTCAACAAGGCCCTCTGTGACCTGGGTGCCAGCATCAACTTAATGCCTCTCTCAATGATGAGAAAACTTGCCATAGAAGAACTTAAACCCACCAGGATGTCGCTAGTCATGGCTGACAGATCAATCAAGACACCTAATGGAATTGTGGAGAATCTGTTAGTAAAGATTGGGGAGTTTATCTTCCCAGCAGATTTTGTAATTTTGGATACCGAAGAAGAAGGAAACGACTCAATCATTCTGGGAAGGCCATTTCTACACACAGCAAGGGCCATCATTGATGTTGAAAAAGGAGAAATGACCTTCAGGGTCCATAATGAACAAATGATTATAAATGTGTTCAAATCAATGCAAAACGCTCCTGAGCAAGAAGATTATGTGAGAGTGGATATGATAGATAGTTTGGTGGAAGAAACTTTGGAAGAAAAGTTTCAAGAGCAAGAAGGAAATCAAGAAACAACAGAGGAACAAGTGGCTGAGACCTTTACTGAGCAATATGAAAGGCAAGATAAGAAAGAAGATGTACGAAGACAAGAATTGAAACCTTTACCCACCCATCTCAAATATGCATTCCTTGGCACATCGGAGAGCCTCCCAGTAATCATTAATTCATCCCTGTCAAAGAAGGAAGAAGGAGAACTTCTTGATGTACTCAAAGCTCACAAAGATGCTTTAGGATGGACCATTGATGATCTGAAGGGAATCAGCCCTGCAGTATGTATGCATAAGATCCTCTTGGAAGATAATTCCAAACCAGTGGTTCAACCACAAAGAAGGCTAAATCCTACAATGAAGGAAGTTGTCCAGAAGGAAGTAATGAAGTTGTGGAATGCAGGGATAATATTCCCAATATCTGACAGCCCATGGGTAAGCCCAGTTCAAGTTGTACCAAAGAAGGGAGGAATGACAGTCATCACTAATGAGAAGAATGAGTTGATCCCTACTAGAACAGTGACTGGGTGGAGAATGTGCATAGACTATAGAAGATTGAATGATGCCACCAGGAAGGATCATTTCCCTCTCCCATTCATTGATCAGATGCTGGAAAGGTTAGCCGGCCATGCCTATTACTGTTTCTTGGACGGATATTCTGGGTATAATCAAATCGTGGTAGACCCCAAGGACCAAGAGAAAACTGCCTTCACATGTCCATTTGGAGTTTTTGCGTATAGGCGGATGCCTTTTGGGCTCTGCAACGCCCCTGCCACATTTCAAAGGTGTATGCTCTCCATTTTTTCTGATATGGTCGAAAAATTTTTAGAAGTCTTCATGGATGACTTCTCTGTTTTTGGTGATAATTTCAATGCTTGCCTAAACCATTTAACTCTTGTCTTGAAACGGTGCCAAGAAACTAATTTGGTTTTAAACTGGGAGAAATGCCATTTTATGGTACCCGAAGGAATTGTTCTTGGCCATAAAGTCTCAAGAAAAGGGATAGAGGTTGATAAGGCAAAAGTTGAGATTATAGAAAAACTCCCTCCACCAATTAATGTGAAATCTGTTAGAAGTTTCTTGGGGCATGCCGGATTTTACAGAAGGTTTATCAAGGACTTTTCAAAAATAGCCAAACCTTTAAGTAATCTGTTAATGCTTGATAACCCTTTTGTTTTTGATGAAAACTGTCAGCATGCATTTGAAACTTTAAAAAATAAACTCACAACAGCACCAATAATCACACCCCCAGATTGGGGATTACCTTTTGAACTCATGTGTGATGCAAGTGACATTGCAATTGGTGCTGTACTTGGGCAAAAGAAGGGGAATTTGCATCATGTCATATATTACGCAAGTAAAGTGTTGAATGAGGCCCAAAGAAATTACACTACAACAGAAAAAGAGTTGCTAGCTGTAGTTTATGCATTTGATAAGTTTAGATCATATCTGATAGGATCGAAGGTTGTAGTTTATACTGATCATGCTGCACTTAAGTATTTGATGTCAAAACAGGATGCTAAACCAAGACTCATCAGGTGGATACTGCTTCTACAAGAATTTGACATTGAAATAAGAGATAGGAAGGGCACTGAAAACCAGGTCGCTGATCATCTGTCAAGACTACCACATGAAACAAATCAAAAAGCATCCCAGCCAATAAATGAAAGCTTCCCAGATGAGCACCTTCTGCAGATCCATCAAGCACCTTGGTTTGCTGACATAGCAAATTACAAAGTGGGAAGGAAGATACCGCAAGAATTCTCTAAGCAACAAGTGAAGAAGTTGATTAAAGAAGCAAGGAAATTTTTATGGGATGAACCCTTCTTATTCAAGAGATGCTCTGATGGAGTGATCAGGAGGTGTATTCCTGAAAGTGAAGTGAGGGACATCTTGTGGCATTGTCATGGTTCAGCTTATGGTGGACACTTTGGCCCAGAAAAAACAGCCGCAAAAATACTACAGAGTGGCTTCTATTGGCCAACTATTTTCAAGGATGCCAGAAGATATGTACACCAATGTAATGAATGCCAGAAAGCAGGAGGATTAACAAGAAGGAATGAGATGCCTCAAAATTTTATCTTGGAATTAGAATTGTTCGATCTGTGGGGAATTGATTTCATGGGGCCTTTTCCTCCTTCCTATTCTTTTAGATACATCCTGGTAGCAGTGGAATATGTCTCAAAATGGGTAGAAGCTATAGCCACAACCACCTGTGATGCACAGATCGTCCTCCAATTCCTCAAAAAGCACATCTTCACTAGGTTTGGAGTGCCCAAAAGTCTTATTAGTGATGGTGGTAGTCACTTTTGCAACAAACAAATGGAGAAACTCCTTCACAAATATGGAGTAATTCACAAAGTAGCCACACCCTACCACCCTCAGACTAACGGCCAAGCTGAACTTGCAAATAGAGAATTAAAGAAGATCCTAGAGAAAACAGTGGGAATCACAAGAAAGGATTGGGCTAGAAAGCTAGAGGATGCACTGTGGGCATATAGGACAGCTTTTAAAACTCCTATTGGCAAGTCACCCTTTCAGCTATTGTATGGCAAATCCTGCCACCTCCCTGTAGAGCTTGAACATAGAGCTTTTTGGGCCACTAAACTCCTCAACCTTGACCCCCAAGCTGCAGGAGAAAAAAGGTTGTTACAACTAAATGAACTGGATGAATTCAGACTGGAAGCTTATGAAAATGCGAAGATATACAAGGAGAAAGCTAAGAAGTGGCATGACAAGAAGATCACAAAGAAGGAATTCAAGCCTGGACAACAAGTACTCCTGTATAATTCAAGGCTTAAAATCTTCCCTGGCAAACTGAAGTCTAAGTGGACTGGCCCATACTTGGTGACAAAGATTTTTCCCTATGGGAATATTGAACTGCTAGATGAGGCAACAAAGAATCAATTCACTGTGAATGGGCAC
This sequence comes from Arachis ipaensis, assembly GCF_059453495.1. Classification (NCBI taxonomy): domain Eukaryota; kingdom Viridiplantae; phylum Streptophyta; class Magnoliopsida; order Fabales; family Fabaceae; genus Arachis; species Arachis ipaensis. The sequence continues at coordinate 54,533,436 of NC_142436.1, forward strand.
AGAGCAAAGTTGTACTTAGGAGGACAATGGGTTAAGGAAAAAGAGGTTCAACACCTACAGCCCTCTTAAAAAGAATTGAAAGATGTCAAGCTAGTGACAATAAAAGAGCGCTTGTTGGGAGGCAACCCAACCGGAGGTACTTTTCTTTCATAGTTAGTTCAATAAAAAGGTTAAATGAGTAGTATGTATTGCAAGGAGCTAAGTTTGGTGTTTCACACCAAAACATATTAAGGGAGAATGAAGGATTCTAAGTTTGGTGTTCCACCAAAATCTTACTTAAAAGCACATTCTCACTTTCTATATAAAGAGCTACCAGCTCCAAGCAATCTGACAAATCATTTAAGCATTGTCTGTTTCTAGTTTTCAATTTTATTACCTTTAGCGAAGATTTAAGCTTTCACATATGGTTATGGATAAGAAACATGGCAAGAGACTGAGTTTGGTGTTCACACACCAAAGTAAGTTCAAACGCCTACAAGAAAGTCTTGCACACTAACAAATCACATAAGGGCTTGAGAAACAAGCAACTTCCATTAACACTGCAGAAAATCAATCACTCTTATGGGAGGACTACTCACCATTAGCTGAGATGAAAGAAGAAGGAGCCACCAAGAGGTTGTATTGTCATTTAACTCCATCAGTATTGAATTGCTCAAATTTGGAAGTATGAATATGCCCATTTTAACAGAAACTGTTAGTGTAGTATGCATCAATTATGTTTTTGTAGGCTGGTTTTTTATGTGTTGGCTTGTGTGTTCATTTTCACTTAACAAGAAGTATGTGTTGTCCCCTGCATCTTTAAATTTAATAAAAGAACAGTTTGAATGTGAAGTGAAATGGTCTCTGTTAGTTAGAAGTGGAATAAAAGTAAGTGGTGGTGTGTGTGATTGCATTATAACTCACTTTAGTGAATAAAGAGCTAAGATATCTCCTTCTAAGTAGAGAGTGGCCTATTGTCTATGAATCTCAATTGAATAGAATTCCTTGGTTAGAAAGAAAAACAAAAAAAAGAAAGAAAGAACAAAGAAAGCTAAAAGGTGGCAAAACAAAAGAAAAACAAAAAGAAATAAAGCTGGACACCAATAGCTTGAACTCTGAAATATATGCCTGTGATGTTTTTGTACTAGGATCTGCTTGGATTAGTAAGCTCTTAGGAGTGCCTCAACACTTGGTGACTTGGGTTAACTAACCCGGGATCATCAGCTGAAAATCCACTATCAAGAGCAACCTAACTACAAAGCATTTAGTAGCCCAAAGAGGTGCTGGGCATCAATGTTTTAAGAAGGAATGTGAGCCAAGTGTCTATGGTGAATAATGTGTCAAGTATAAAAAGAAAATGAACTTGCTACACATGACACTCAAATAAAGCTTTTGAATAAAGTAATAGCCAAGGATAAAGGAATAATGAGAGGTCATAGCAGTATGTCACTTGAAACTTGAAGGAAACTTTCTAGGCCTAGGAGTCAATAAGAAGTGAGCATTTGCATATCCACATAAAACCCCATGAACTATCAATAACACTTTGCTAGCATGAACTTCCTCTTCCATTTCATTCTTTCTTCTTAATAAATTCATTTCTTGCTTGGGGACAAGCAAGCTTTAAGTTTGGTGTTGTGATGACAAGTCATCTTAGCCCATTTTAGCTAGTCTTTTTCTTTTGTTTTCATTAGAATTATGCACTTTCTTAAGCTACAAGCAAGCTAATTGAGTAGATTTTCATGTTTCTCTTGATTGAACCAACCATATGTGAATTCATGCCATTTCATGAGGTTTTGAACTATATTTGTTGCATATTGTGGAAGATTGAATACCTCATGATTTTGAGCAAAACTTTGATTAGTTTGGTTGATCAATGATAGGTGAAGAAGGCTTGGAGAAAGGTTGAAGCAAAGAGGAATGGCTAGGAGTGAAGAGAGGACAATGGAATAAGTGAAAATTGAACCGGGTTGCATGAAGTTAGCCCCAACGTTAGCCCCCTAACTTGGAGGCTAACGTTGGGCATATGAATCACTCTTTGGAAGTAGCCAACGTTAGCTCCAACGTTAGCCCCCTAACTTGGAGGCTAACGTTGGAACTTGAGAGTTTCTCCCTGGGCTACCAACGTTTGCGCCAACGTTAGCCCCCTAACTTGGAGGCTAACGTTGGCACTTAAATCACAATGGGGGAGTAGGCAACGTTTGCGCCAACGTTAGCCCCCTAACGTGGAGGCTAACGTTGGCACCAATCACACCAAGCAAGGCCAACGTTAGGGTCAAAGTTAGACCCCTAACGTTGGCGCCAACGTCTAAACCAGAAGAATGTGGTTTGCTGATATGAAAAGTTAGGGTCAAAGTTAGACCCCTAACTTTGACCCTAACGTTGAAGACCAACGTTGGCTAACTCCATTTCCGGTTCAATTGGTTCACTTCGGTTCTTCTTCAATCTTCAAGAGCAATCAACCAAGGCCTCTTTCAACCCAATTCCACCAAGAACAAAGGCCCAACTCAAGGCTTGAAGATCATTTTGGAAAGTGTATAAATAGGATAGAATTCAATTTGTTCAGAGAGCTTTTCGGGAGAGTTTTCTTTTAGAGCTTTCCTTTTAGAATTTTCATAATAGTTTTCGAAGAGCTTTTGAACTTGAGTGAACTTTAATTTCTTGCTTTCATTGCTTTCAATTTCATTTGACTTTTGTCTTGGATCTTGGATTGGAGAATTGAAGAAATTCTGTTTCAATCTCAATCTTGGATCTCTCTGTTTCCTTTACTGTTAATTGAATTAGCATTTCTGTTTCTGTTACTTGATCTTCATCTCTTTTCTTTGCAATTTAAAATTTCCTTGCTATTGTTCTTGTGGGATCTAGGAAGGCATTGAGATCTAGACTTGGTTTTCTAGTCTCTGGGTCCTGAGATCTAAATTCTCATTTCAATTCTCTGTTTAATGCTTTCATTGTTCATTTACTTTGCTGTTATAAGATCCGGTTCAATCCCAACTCCCTTTTCCTCTTCTGTTTGATGCAATTTAGTTTTTCTTTGTTTAATTTCTGCAAATCCACATCCCAATCCCCTTTACATTTCAAGCAATTTACATTCATTGCACTTTAAGATTTCGCAATTTACATTTCTTGCACTTTAAGTTTCTGCCATTTAATTTCTTGTTCTTTAAGTTTCAGCAATTTAATTCCCTGCACTCTTTACTTTCATGCAATTTACATTCTGCAAGTCACAAATCACCCAACCAACACTCGATTTGCTTAACTAAATCAACCACTAAACTAAAATTGCTCAATCCTTCAATCCCTGTGGGATCGACCTCACTTCCGTGAGTTTTTATTACTTGATACGACCCGGTACACTTGCCGGTTAGTTTTGGGTGTTTTGGTAGAAATTCGTTTCTCACCAAAATATCTCATCACCAGCCCACCTTTGTTCCTGACAGATGGCACCGAGGACGGTGCAAAGCCTTAAGTGTGGGGAGGTCGGTCAGTACCTGACTTCCGGAGGTAATTTCTCTTCCCTAACACCAATAAAATAGGATATTTAGTTAGTTTTTCTTTTGTAGAATAGGATAAATTGTATAGTAATAGGTTAGTTGCATGCATGTTCTACTTGATTGAAAAGACAATAAGTTTCTTCTAAGACCCTTTTTTTAGAACAAAATTTCACTAATTTTAATCAAAACTTTTATGTTAAAATTTGCTTGAAGTTATATTTGGAACATGGTTTTTAAGCTAAAGAACACAGAACCTGTGAGACTTTGAGCTTAAATACATGGTTACATTATTTAACCATAATTATTTTGTTCTTGTGTGTTTACTTCTCTATGATTGTAATTTATATTTTGTTTCATCCTATATGTCCAATGTTTAATATATTTATATGCTTGCATATGATTGAGGCCATTATTTGTTTAGCTCACTTATCCAAATTAAGCCTACCCCTTAAGTTACCTTTGTTAGCCACTTTGAGCTTTTCAATCCCATTTGTTCTTTATTTTACCACATTTCCAGCCTTAAGCAGAAAAATAATTATATATCCCAATTGAATCTTTGGTTAGCTTAAGATAGAATTATGTGTTAATTAAATATGGAAAAATTGTGGGAACAAAAGATAATACGGGAATGTGTCATGATAATATAATGGGAATTTGGGTACCTACTCATGTGAAACTGTAAAAGAAAAATTAAAAATCTATGTGCATTGATAAACTACGTTTATATTTATGTTAAAAAAATCCAAAAATATTTAATAATAAAATAAGGGAACAAAATTACCCCAGTGCTAAGTTAAATTTCAAGGATCAATGCATGTATGATAAAATTAAAATAAAAGTTGATACATGAGTAAGGAATGTGAAAAGAAAATTTTGGGTAGCTAAGTGTAAAATTTAAGCTATAAAGAATATATATATGTGTTAGGTGAAAGCTTGGGTTAATTAAAGATTCAATTTATGAGCTTACTTAGCCATATATGTACCTTTACCCATACCTTGGCCCTATTACAACCTTGAAAAGACCTCATGATGTTTGCATTGGTATATTAATTGTTGTTGATTGGTTAAGTAAAGAGAAAAAATTAGAAAGCATGATTAGAGAAGGATAGAGTGATTTCCCTATACACTAGAGAGATCAGAGTGTACATACATCATCAGTGAGGGTTCAATGCTTAAATTCTATGTTCCCTGCTTTCATGAGCTACCTTCTTACATGTTTATCTGTTCTTATTGTATAAGAATTGAATTAGTGGAATTTTATTTGTGATTGTCTTGAAGAGCTTATTTACTTTTGACCAAGTGGACAAGAATTATATAGTTGCATTCACATATATAGGTTGCATTGCATTGCATGAGTTTCACATGTTCCTACTCATTCATTTTATCTCCTTCAACTAAGCATGAGGACATGCTAATATCTAAGTGTGGGGAGGTTGATAAACCATTATTTTATGGTTTATCTTGTGCTTAATTGTGTGGTTTTATCAAATCTTTACCCACTTATTCATATAATTAGCATGCATTTACAATTCCTTCCCAAAATTATTTCGTGGTTGAAAACTTGCTTCCTAGAGACTTTTTATTATATATTTTAATTCTCCTTCCATTCGATGTCGTGATCTGTGTGTTAAGTGTTTCAGGCTTTATAGGGCATGAATGACTCGGAGATTGGAAAGGAGGCTTGCTAAAATGGAAGGAACACAAGAAATGGAGGAGATGACCAGCGAGAAGTGATGCAGATGCATGGTTCATGCGATCGCACAAAATAGAGGAAATTGCAGTGATGCGGACGCATGGCTCACGCGACCGCACGGATTGGAAACTGCACAAGTGACGCGAAGGCGTAGACGACGCGCACGTGTGGCAAGGCAGGATGCTGGATGACGCGATCACGTGACGTGCGCGATCTGCAGAATCTGCAGAATTCGCTGGTGGCAATTTTGGGCCCTGTTTTGACCCAGTTTTCAGCTCAAAAAAGCAGATTAGAGCCGGAAAACATGCAGAGACACACATCAACATTCATTCTGCATAATTTTTAGTTTTAGATCTGATTTTACTCCTGCTCTAGGTTTTCTCTGTACACATTCATAGTTCTTAGGATTTTGATTTGATTGCTTTTAGGACTGGGAAATTGAGAAGAGTTATTACTTCCGTCGAGACTTCATCACTCTAGTTTGTTTCCTTACCTGTCACTGACTCTTCCATGTCCTTTATTTACTTAGAATTATTATTGGATTATTTTTAGAATTTATTGATACAAGAACTATTTTTATTTTTAATTGATCCTTTTGATTATTATTTATCATGTCTTTCAATATTTCCTTTTCTTATTTCATGGATTTTACAAACATAATGAGCGAGTAGTTCCATAACTTGATTAGGAGTTGATTGACAGGAAGACCTTGAGTTGGATGCTCAAGAGTAAACTTATAATTGGGATTCGCGTTGGGTCGCCATCTAATCACTGACATTAATCCTTCCCAAGGGAAAGGATTAGAACTTGTGAATAGAAACTGACTTCCAACTTGCTTGACTTTCCTTTATTCGGTAAAGGATAACTGAGCAGACAACCTTCAATTATCAATTGATCTTGAGAGAACTCCATCAAGAATAGGGCTTCCAACTAATCTACTCCCGGTCAAGGTTTTTATTTAAATTATATAAATTCTCTGATTTAATTTCCTGCTTATCAACTCAACCATTTTTAGAAAGCATCTGATTAATAAAATAGCACATATTTCTGCAACTCGTTGGGAGACGACCTGGGACTCATACTCCCAGTATTTTAATTTTAATTTTTGTGACAACCCCTTCTAAATTGATAAGTGGATTTTTTGTTGGTTAAGAACTGTACTTGTAACGTATCTCTTATATTAATTTCTTAACTCGCCAATTTCTGCCACGTCATTAATCACTCTATCCTTTTCTAATCATGCTTTCTAATTTTTGTTCTTCACCTAACCAATCAACAACATTTAATGTACCAATGCAAACATCATGAGGTCTTTTCAAGGTTGTAATGGGGCCAAGGTAAGGGTAAGGGTACATATATGGCTAAGTAAGCTTATAAATTGAATCTTTAATTAACCCAAGCTTTCACCTAACACACATATATATTCTTTATAACTTAAATTTCACACCTAGCTACCCAAAATTTCCCTTTCACATTCCATACTCATGTATCAACTTTTATTTTAGTTTTATCACATATGCATTGATCCTTGAATTTTAACTTAGCATTGGGGTAATTTTGTCCCCTTATTTATTTATTGACATTTTTTTAACATGAAAATAAACATAGCTTATCAATGCACATAGAATTTTAATTTTCTTTTATAGTTTCACATGAGTCGGTACCCAAATTCCCATTATATTATCATGACACATTCCCTTATTATCTTTTGTTCCCACAATCTTCCCATACTCAATTAACACACAATTCTATCTTAAGCTAACCAAAGATTCAGTTGGGATATATAATTGTTTTTTCGCTTAAGGCTAGTGATGTGGTAAAATAAAGAACAAATGGGATTTAAAGGTTCAAAGTGGCTAACAAAGGTAATTGAAAGGGTAGGCTTAATTTGAATAAGTGAGCTAAACAAATAATGGCCTCAATCATATGCAAGCATATAAATATATTAAACATTGGACATATAGGATGAAACAAAATATAGATTACAATCATAGAGAAGTAAACACACAAGAATAAAATAATTATGGTTAAATAATCTAACCATGTATTTAGGCTCAAAGTCTCACAGGTTGTGTGTTCTTTAGCTCAAAAACCATGTTCCAAATATAACTTCAAGCAAATTTAACATAAAAGTTTTTATTACAATTAGTGAAATTTTGTTCTAAAAATAGGGTCTTAGAAGAAACTTATTGTCTTTTCAATCAAGTAGAATATGCATGCAACTAACCTATTACTATGCAATTTATCCTATTCTACAAAAGAAAAACTAACTAAATGTCCTATTTTATTGGTGTTAGGGAAGAGAAATTACCTCCGGAAGTCAGGTACTGACCGACCTCCCCACACTTAAGGCTTTGCACCGTCCTCGGTGCCATCTGTCAGGAACAAAGGTGGGTTGGTAGTAGTATCTCCACAGTCGGGACCGTCATGGCTCCCTGTGCTGGTAAATAAAGTGGAGTTCAGGGTGTCTGAGTCTCTGTATTTTCCCATAAGTAGCTCCTTGAGGTATGTGAATCGGCGCTTGTTACGGTGCTCTCTTAGCTTTGCTTTGTGTTCCTGCCGATCCAACCTTTCAAGTATCTGATGGAGCAGTTGAGTGGTTGTAGGTGCTTGTGGTGTTGAAGGTGGAATGTCTTCAGCCGGTTCAGTAGGCTGGCGTATAGTGGCTGCTGGAGGTCTGATATATTTCCCGTTAGGGACGTACTGATCATCCCGTGGGAGCATGGCTTTGGTCTCCCCAGCTCTGTAGGAGACTTCGGCTGCTGAGACGAGATCTGAAACCAAGGCGGGAAAAGGTAAGTTACCCGCAATTTGTACGTGTCCCATTGCATTCCGGATGTGTCTTGGGAGGTTTAGAGGCTGGTCTGTGAGGATGCACCATAGTAGAACGGCCATGTCTGCAGTGAAGGAGGACTCGTGGGTGCTTGAAAAGACGTAATGGGACATAATCTGTGCCCATACGCGAGCCTCCAAGGTAAGTGCAGAAGCCAATATTCCCTTAGGTCGGGAACGATGGTATCCGTAGATCCATCTGCTGCCAGGTAGTGCGATAACTCTGAGAACAACGTCCCAGTCAAATTGGTACATCTGGCGCTTGAGTGTGGCCTCGTGAAATGCATCCAGTCCTTCTAGAGTAGGGGGAAGACCTAAAGCTCGTTGAATGGTCTCTTCTGTAATGGGGAACTGTTTTTGACGGATATAGACAAACTGCAGGTTTGGCAGGTGGAAATTAGAGTAGAACTCGACTACCCAGGAAAGATTAACCTGCCGTGGCTGTCTCTATAGGAAACCCCATTGTCTTCGTTCAATTTGCGGCTCAACAAATTCAGCAATACAGGTGATGAGCGGATAATTTGTACGCTTTTTGGCATTGTTTTTAGTATGTTTTTAGTAGGATCTAGTTACTTTTAGGGATGTTTTCATTAGTTTTTATGTTAAATTCACATTTCTGGACTTTACTATGAGTTTGTGTGTTTTTCTACGATTTCAGGTATTTTCCGGCTGAAATTGAGGGACTTGAGCAAAAATCAGATTCAGAGGTTGAAGAAGGACTACTGATGCTGTTGGATTCTAACCTCCCTGCACTCAAAGTGGATTTTCTGGAGCTACATAACTCAAAATGGCGCGCTTCCAATTGCGTTGGAAGTAGACATCCAGGGCTTTCCAGAAATGTATAATAGTCCATACTTTCGCCGAGTTTAGATGACGTAAAAGGGCGTTGAACTCCAGTTCTACGCTGCTGTCTGGAATTAAACGCCAGAAACAAGTCACAAACCAGAGTTGAACGTCAGAAATACGTTACAACCTGGCGTTCAACTCCAAGAAGGACCTCTACACGTGCAACACTCAAGCTCAGCCCAAGCACACACCAAGTGGGCCCCGGAAGTGGATTTATGCATCAATTACTTACTTCTGTAAACCCTAGTAGCTAGTTTATTATAAATAGAACTTTTTACTATTGTATTAGACATCCTGGATTGTATTTTGATCCTGTGATCAAGTCTTGGTTACTCCGGTTCCCCTCTGGGACCGAGACCAATGAACTCCATTATCACTTATGTATTTTCAACGGTGGAGTTTTTACACTCCATAGATTAAGGTGTGGAGCTCTGCTGTTCCTCAAAGATTAATGCAAAGTACTACTGTTTTCTATTCAATTCATCTTATTCCGCTTCTAAGATATTCATTCGCACTTCAACCTGAATGTGATGAACGTGACAATCATCATCATTCCCTATGAACGCGTGCCTGACAACCACTTCCGTTCTACATTAGATTGAATGAGTATCTCTTAGATCTCTTAATCAGAATCTTCGTGGTGTAAGCTAGAATGATGGCGGCATTCAAGAGAATCCGGAAAGTCTAAACCTTGTCTGTGGTATTCCGAGTAGGATTCAATGATTGGATGACTGTGACGAGCTTCAAACTCGCGAGTGCTGGGCGTAGTGACAGACGCAAAAGGAGGGTGAATCCTATTCCAGCATGATCGGGAACCTCAGATGATTAGCCGTGCCGTGACAGGGCATCTTGGACCATTTTCACAAGAGGAAGGGATGTAGCCACTGACAACGGTGATGCCCTTGCATAAAGCCAGCCATAGAAAGGAGTAAGACGGATTGGATGAAGACAGCAGGAAAGCAGAGGTTCAGAGGAACGATTGCATCTCCATACGCTTGTCTGAAATTCTCACCAATGATTTACATAAGTATTTCTATCCTTCTTTTATTACTTATTTTCGAAAACCCCATTACTATTTTATATCTGCCTGACTGAGATTTACAAGGTGACCATAGCTTGCTTCATACCAACAATCTCCGTGGGATTCGACCCTTACTCACGTAAGGTATTACTTGGACGACCCAGTGCACTTGCTGGTTAGTTATGCGAAGTTGTGAAGATATGTTTAGACCATGGTTCTGTTCATCCGTTTTTGGTGCCATTGCCAGGGAATCAATTTCGAACAACAATTCACAACCTGAGTAACAATTTCGCATACCAAGTTTTTGGCGCCGTTGCCGGGGATTGTTCGAGTTTGGACAACTAACGGTTCATCTTGTTGCTCAGATTAGGTAATTTTCTTTTTGTTTTAATTTTCAAAAAAATTTTTCAAAAATCTTTCAAAAAAATTTCTCATCAGTTTTCGAAAAAAAAAATTTTAAAATATTTTCAAAAATATATTTTTCTTCAGAATTTTTAAGAATGAATTCTAGTGTTTCATAAAGCATGTTGAAGCCTGATTGGCTGTAAAGCCACGACTGTAGGGCATGTTAGGCATGTCATGTCTGAGTTACATACTAAAGCTTGGCTGGCTATTAAGCCATGCCTGACCCTTTGATTGGAGCTTTATACTAAAGAGCATAAGATTCCTGGAATTCATATTAAAAATTTTGGAATCCTTATTTTCCTTTTTCAAATAATTTTAAAAAAAAAATACAAAAAAATTAGAAAATCATAAAAATCAAAAATATCTTTTGTGTTTCTTGTTTGAGTCTTGAGTCATGTTATAAGTTTGGTGTCAATTGCATGTTCATCTTGCATTTTTTCGAAAAAATTCATGCATTCATAGTGTTCTTCATGATCTTCAAGTTGTTCTTGGTAAGTCTTCTTGTTTGATCTTTGCATTTGCATGTTTTGTGTCTTTTCTTGTTTTTCATATGCATTCCTGAATTCTTTATGTCTAAGCATTAAAGAATTCTAAGTTTGGTGTCTTGCATGTTTTCTTTGCATTAAAAATTTTTCAAAAATGTGTTCTTGATGTTCATCATGATCTTCATAGTGTTCTTGGTGTTCATCTTGACATTCATAGCATTCTTGCATGCATTCATTGTTTTGATCCATAACTTTCATGCATTGCATCATTTTTCTTGTTTTTCTCTCTCATCATAAAAATTCAAAAATCAAAAAAATATCTTTCCCTTTTTCTCTCTTAAAATTTCAAAAATTAGATTTGACATTTTCCAAAATTTTTAAAATCTAGTTATTTTTATGAGTCAAATCAAATTTTCAATTTAAAAAAAAATCTTATCTTTTTCAAAATCTTTTTCAAAAATCAAATCTTTTTTCAATTTTTTTTAGTTATTTTCGAAAATTTCAAAAATATTTTTCAAAAATCTTTTTCTTAATTTTACATCATATTTTTGAAAATAACACCATCAATTAATGTTTTGATTCAAAAATTTCAAGTTTGTTACTTGTTAAGAAAGATTCAAACCTTAAGTTCTAGAATCATATCTTGTGATTTCTTGTGAATCAAGTCATTAATTGAGATTTTAAAAATCAAATCTTTTTCAAAAACTAACTTCTATCATATCTTTTCAAAAATATCTTCTTATCTTACCTTTTTCAAAAATTTGATTTCAAAATATCTTTTCTAACTTCCTATCTTCTTATCTTTTCAAAATTGATTTTCAAGTTGTTTCAACTAAATAACTAACTTTTTGTTTGTTTCTTATCTTTTTCAAAACCACCTAACTAACTCTCTCTCTCTAATTTTCGAAAATATCTTCCCCCTTTTTCAAAATTTCTTTTTAAATTAACTAATTATTTTAATTTTTGATTTTAATTTTCGAAAGCTACTAACCTTTTTCAAAAACTATTTTCGAAAATCACTAACTCTTTTTCAAAAATAATTTTCGAAAATCCTTCTCCCTCATCTCCTTCTAATTATTTATTCATCTACTAACATCTCTTCCGCTCATCAACGGGTCGGGAGGATAAGAAGGTATTCGTTGTTGTAACTCCTTTCTGCCAGGATGGGGAACATCTGCTCACAATAGCGATTGGTAAATCACGCAGTGTCCTTTGCTGGGAAGGCTTTCTCTTTTTCATCAACCTTTATAATCCTCTTAATTCTTTTTGTTGAGGGCTTAACTGCAGTCGAAGATGGCTCTGCCACTAATGCTCTTTTTGTTCCTCTCCTTGCTGTTGATTTGGGAGTAGCTTTCTCCTTGCCTTTCTTGGTGGCCATCCTGAAAGGAGAAAAAGAAAGTATGTTAAAATGTCAAGGGTTGGAGCATGGAAGAGAACGGGAAAGGTGGTAATTAATGCACATTAAAAGATGAATGATGTTAACACATGGTCATGACTACATGTGAAAAATCATCAACGGAAATATAGCAAGTGCATATGATGACAATTAAATGCAAGGTGTTTATTGACATGCAGGTAAAGGCATGAGTAGCATAGATCAAGCATTCAATGTTCAAGTTAGATTACCAAGTCTTTCAAACTAATAACCTGTTTGTAATAGCAATTATATGGAATTAATATAATATGAGAAGGGTTTTGTGAAAAGCAAGCATTCAGAGTAGTAGAATAAAAGATATAAAAAAACAGTGCATAATGCCATACGGGCGTTTTCACAAACACATAGCATGCATGGTGAATAAGCTATTAAAAGTATGAAATTGAACATGCAAGCAACCCTTAAAAATTAATACATAATTGCCAAACAATTCCTTAACAATCCACAAGCAAATCATAAGAAATAATAATGACCTGAATAAATTTTCAACACCAATTAAAAGAAAAAGAAAGAAAAAAAAACATGGATAATGAAAGTGAAAAGGAAAAAAAAGAAGTAGAAAACATAAAAAATAAGAAGAAGAGTAGAAAAGTAAGGAGGGAAGAAGAAAAGAAAAACCTTGATAATAGTGGTGAGAGAGAGAGAAAGTAGAAAGTGAGAAAGAAGGAAGAAGGAAGAAAAGGGAAGAAAGAAATAAGAAGGGAAAAGAAAAAGTAGGATTTGGGGAAGAGAAAGATAAGATATTTTGGCAGATTAGGATAAGCTGTGCGGCGCAAGCGACGCGGATGCGTGACTCGTTCTGTGCTACTAGCACAAGGGCAGCCTCGCGCTCGCACAACTCTCTGTTCGAAATTCATTGTTGCCAAGTTCCAGGGTGACGCGTTCGCGTGGTGGATGTGATCGCGTGAATGGCCAATAGTGGAAGATGACACGGACGCGTGGGGCACGCGTTCGCGTGGTAGGGCTTGTGCGTCTAGCGCCAGCCTAGCACCACTCCAGCACAACTTTCGGCCATGCACCCTTTCTTATGTCGATTTTCAGGTCACGCGTCCGCGTGGGTGACGCGTGGATCAATTTGTGCCTAAGGCACGCCTCCAGCCACGCTCTCGTGTGACTTTTTGTTAAGTTTGGGTTTGCTTCCCAGAGCCAATACAACGCGGACGCGTCGGTGACGCTGTCACGTCGCATTCCGCTTTCCTCCTTTTTTTTATTTTATAGATGCAATTGTGCAAATGAAGATGCAAAGTGAATGTGCTAATAATGAGAAGAGTTATTGAAAAATAAAACTAAGAAGAAAGAAAGGAACGATCATACCATGGTGGGTTGTCTCCCACCAGCACTTTGCTTTAACGTCCTTAAGTTGGACGCTCCACTAGCTCAGTCTTCTGCTGTGGGTGGATCCTCCAAGGGGAAGATCTCTAGCTCCTTGGTTTTCGTCACCTTCTCACCATGATATAGCTTTAAGCGATGTCCATTAACTTTGATGAATTCAGAGTTCGAAGGATGACTTAGGTGGAAAACTCCGTATGGCTCAACCTTCTCTACTCTATATGGACCTTCCCATCTTGATCTCAACTTGCCTGGCATGAGCCTCAGTCTAGAGTTGTAAAGGAGGACAAAGTCCCCAGGTTTGAACTTTCTCCTCTTGATGTGCTTATCATGCACAGCCTTCATCTTTTCCTTGTACAGCCTTGAGTTCTCATAAGCTTCTAGGCGAAGGCTTTCTAATTCTTGCAGTTACAACTTCCTTTCAACTCCGGCTTTCTCAAATTCCATATTGCACTCCTTTACTGCCCAAAAGGCTTTGTGCTCTATCTCAACTGAGAGGTAACAGGCTTTTCCATAAACTAAGCGGAAGGGACTCATCCCAATGGGTGTCTTGTATGCTGTTCTGTATGCCCAGAATGCATCTTGTAGCCTGGTGCTCCAGTCTCTTCTATGAGGTTTGACTATCTTCTGCAATATACTCTTTATCTCTCTGTTAGACACCTCAGCTTGCCCATTAGTCTGGGGATGGTAGGCTGTTGCCACTTTATGAACTATCCCATGCTTCTTCAGTAATCCTGTTAGTCTCCTGTTACAGAAATGGGTGCCTTGATCGCTCACGATTGCTCGTGGTGATCCAAAGCGACAAATAATATGGGTTCTAACAAAGGAAACAACAGTGTTAGCATCATCAGTGTGGGTAGGAATTGCTTCCACCCATTTAGAAACGTAATCTACAGCTAACAATATATAAAAATAACCATTAGAATTTAGAAATGGACCTATGAAGTCAATGCCCCAAACATAAAAAATTTCACAGAAAAGCATAGTCTGTTGAGGCATCTCATCCCTATTGGATATATTACCAAACCTTTGGCATGGGGAATAAGACTTACAAAATTCAGCAGCGTCTTTAAAAAGGGTAGGCCACCAGAATCCACAGTCTAAGATTTTTCTAGCTGTTCTTTGAGGGCCAAAATGTCCTCCACTCAAAGATGAGTGGCAGGCCTCTAAAATGGACTGGAATTCTGATTGAGGCACATACTGTCTAATTACCTGGTCAGCACCACATTTCCATAAATATGGGTCATCCCATATATAATATTTGGACTCGCTTTTCAGCTTGTCTCTTTGATGCTTAGTAAAGTTTGGAGGAAAAGTGCGGCTACTAGATAATTAGCTACATGTGCATACCAAGGGACTACTTCAAATACTGCTTGTAAGTTGTCGAATGGGAAATTATCATTTATAGGAGTGGAGGTATCCTTAATGTGCTCAAGGCGACTCAAGTGTTCTGCCACTAGATTCTGGTTACCACTCCTGTCCTTAATTTCTAAATCAAATTCTTGTAGTAGCAGTATCCAACGTATAAGCCTTGGTTTGGACTCCTTTTTAGCTAATAAATACTTTAGAGCTGCGTGGTCTGAGTACACTACTACTTTAGCACCAAGTAAATAGGCTCGAAATTTATCCAGAGCAAAAATAATAGCAAGAAGCTCTTTCTCAGAAGTAGTGTAATTAGACTGAGCAGCGTCTAAAGTCTTAGACGCATAAGCAATTACAAAAGGGTCCTTACCTTCACGCTGAGCCAGCGCTGCTCCTACTGCATGGTTGGAAGCATCGCACATGATTTCAAATGGCTGGCTCCAGTCTGGTCCTCTCACAATTGGAGCTTGAGTCAGTGCGGTCTTCAGCTTATCAAACGCTTGTTTGCAATCCCCACTGAACTCGAACTCGATATCTTTCTGCAGTAGTCTGGATAAGGGTAGTGCTACCTTACTAAAGTCCTTAATGAATCTCCGGCAAAAACCTGCATGGCCAAGGAACGAACGGACTTCCCTCACAGAGGAGGGGTAAGGTAAACTAGAAATAACATCCACCTTTGCTGGATCTACAGAAATGCCAGTATTAGACACAACATGTCCTAGTACAATCCCTTGTTTAACCATAAAGTGACATTTTTCAAAATTCAATACAAGGTTCGTACTAACACATCTATCTAATACTCTAGATAAACTATCTAAGCAAAGGCTAAATAAATCACCATTAAAATCATCCATAAAAACCTCCATACAGTTCTCAATAAGGTCAGAGAAAAGACTCATCATGCACCTTTGGAAAGTAGCTGGTGCATTGCACAAGCCAAAGGGCATTCTCTTATAAGCATAAGTGCCAAAAGGACATGTAAAAGTAGTATTTTCTTGATCTTCAGGAGCTATATGGATTTGAAAATAGCCTGTATAACCATCTAAAAAACAATAATGGGATTTACCTGACAGGCGATCAAGCACCTAATCAATGAATGGCAAGGGGTAATGATCCTTGCGAGTGGCTTGGTTGAGACGCCTATAGTCAATGCAAACTCTCCATGAATTCTGCACTCTAGTTGTCAGAAGCTCTCCATGCTTATTTCTTACTGTTGTGATTCCAGACTTCTTGGGCACCACTTGTACTGGACTGACCCATTCGCTATCTGAGATGGGGTAAATGATATCTGCTTCAAGTAGCCTGGTCACTTCTTTCTTGACAACTTCTAAGATGGTGGGATTCAGTCTTCTCTGAGGTTGACGGATGGGCTTTTCTCCCTCTTCTAGGAATATTCTGTGCTCACAAACTTGAGGGCTGATGACTACTATATCCGCCAGGCTCCATCTAATTGCTTTCTTGTGTTTTCTCAGCACACTGAGTAGCTATTCTTCTTGTTGAGAAGTGAGTTCCCTTGCAATGATAACTGGAAACTTCTGCTTGTCCTCAAGGTAAGCATACTTGAGGTGTGGAGGGAGGGGCTTTAATTCCAATTTCTGCTCATGGCCAGGCTCTGGATCATCCGGAGCTGGTGATAATGGCAAAGTGCCCTCATTGTCCTCTAAAAGTGTCCCCACACTTGGACCTTGTCCTATGTACTTCTCTTCTAATTCCTCCTGGTGAACTTCAGCCACGGTTTTATCTATGATGTCACACTGGGAGATAGAATGATCATCCGGAGGGTGCTCTATAGCTCCATTTAAACTGAATTTCACTATTCTGCCATCTATTTCAAAAGAATAAGATCCGAAAAATACATCCAGCTTGAACTTTGAAGTCTTCAGGAATGGTCTTCCAAGCAGGATTGATGATGGCCTTCCTGAGTCATTAAGAGGCATTTCTAGGATATAGAAGTCAATGGGAAATGTGAGCCCCTTAATGCTCACTAATACATCTTCAGCAATTCCAACCACTGTAATATTGCTTTTATCTGTAAACACAAAACGAGCAACCGACCTTTTTAAGGGAGGTAGCCTCAAAGTATCATATATAGACAAAGGCATTATACTAACACATGCTCCTAAATCACACATGCAGTCAGAAAATATCACACCTCCAATAGTACAACTAACCATACATGGACCTGGATCACTACACTTTTCAGGTATACTTCCCATTAAAGCAGATATAGAACTACCTAAAGGAATAGTTTCTAATTCATGAATTTTGTCTTTATGTATACATAAATCTTTTAGAAACTTTGCGTATTTAGGTACCTGCTGAATAACATAAAAAAGGGGAACAGTTACCTCAACCTTTTTGAATATTTTTACTATTTTGGGATCAAGTTCCATCGGCTTCCTGGGCTTCCTTGCAATTTGTGGAAATGGAATAGGGAGGGCATTTTCTGCAGCGTCTGCATCCTTTGGTGCTTCTTTCTGTGGTTGAGCTTCTTCTTCTTCAACCATGTCATGTATGTCCTCTTCCTCTTCAGCATCCTCTACTTCCACCACCTCTTCAGCTGAGGCGTGTTCTGATGGGATTGGCTCCTCCTGATTCCTCTCTTGCAGTGTGGTTCCGGACCTTAGGGTGATGGCATTGATGCCACCCTTTGGATTGGGTAAGGGTTGAGAAGGAATTCCACTGGAGCTTGCATATTGAGTGTTTGAAGTATTGGATGATCCCAGCTGAGAGATGAAAGCTTGTATAGCGGATGTTAGACCGTTAAGTGAACTTTCCATGTTCCTTTGTCCTTGCGCAATGGATTGAAGCGCCTCGTTACTTGGAGAGGAATTAGATTGAGTGATCTGTGGAACTTGTTGTTGGTTGTGCTATGCTCCTTGGGATTGCCTCAGGTGAGGTGCTCTGTAAGGTTGGTTCTGGTTCTGCTGCCTATTGTTGTTATTATTCCACCTCTGATTTCTTTGATTATCTCTGCCTCTTCTGTTATTGTTGTCCCTCCAACTCTGGTTAGAATTATCTCTCCAACCTTGGTTGGAATTATCCTGCCATCCATGGTTGTAGCTGCCACCTTGATTGTATCCTTGGTTGGGGCGGTGATAGAAGTTATGAGTGGCTACCACAGTGTTGTCTTCCTACTGGAGCTGCAAACATTCATCAGTATAATGGCTATAATCAGCATAGATCCCGCACACTCTCTGTGGGACTAACTGTTGGCTTTGCTGCGCTTGTTGTTGATTCAACTGCATTTGCTTCAGTAAGTTGGTCATTTCACATATACTCTGAGTCAGAGCAGTAGTCTCCTTGCTAGAAGATACCTCTGCAACAGCTTTTAACCGGCTTTGTTTCTGCCTGTGATTCCAAGTAGATTCAGCTAAGTCGCTGATCAATTGCCATGCCTCATCAGTGGTCTTGTACTTTTTCATAGATCCCTTACTAGCACTTTCCAATGTGGTCTTATCTTGAGGCCTCATGCCCTGTGTGACGTAGCCGAGCAACACTATCTTGTCAATCATATGGTGGGGGCATGCTTCCAGAAGATTGTTGAAGTGCTCCCAGTATTCGTAGAGAGTCTCGGACTCGTCCTGAACAATCATGGAAATGTCTTTCCTCAGTTTATCAGTAACTTCAGCTAGAAAGAATTTTTCCAAAAATTCTCTTCTAAGCGTATCCCAGTCAGAAATAGTTGCTGCGGGTTGAGTGTAGTACCACTCTCTCGCCTTTCCCTCAAGAGAGAATGGGAAAGCTTTTAACAGAATAGAAGTTTCATCTGCACCATCACGCCTGACAGTAGAATAGGCTGCTTGGAAATCCCTAAGGTGCTTGATAGGCTCTTGAGCAGGTAAGCCATAAAACTTAGGCATCAAGTTGAGTAGTGCAGTATTTATTTCAAAGTCTGTAGCTACCGTTGGGTGATGCACTTGAAACGGTTGCATTGTAAAATCAGGGGCTCCAGCCTCCTGGATAGTAACTCTCTTAGGTGCTGCCATGTCACCTGCACGTAAATCAACCGAATCAGTAGAAAGGAAGCTTGTTTCTTCCTGACGTGACGTTTCAGATTCGCCCTCGGGGAGGACTAACCGACGCCGAGCTTGCCTTATAGGTGAAATAGTTCTTTCGATCTCAGGATCAAATACTGGCAAGCTTGGATCAGGAAGTGAACGTGTCATTTAATGAAAGAAACATGCAGCTCATAGAAGCAAAATAAAATAAAATGTAGATAAATAAATTCCAATCAATAACTTAGCACTCTATTGCAACTCCCCGGCAACGGCGCCAAAAATTGACGCGGCAGAAATTGGCGGGTTAAGAAATTATTATAAGAAATACGTTGCAAGTACAGTTCTTAACCAACAAAAATCCGCAGGGTTGTCACAAAATTAGAATTAAAATACTGGGAGTCTGAATCCCAGGTCGTCTCCCAACGAGTTGCAGAAAGATGTGCTATTTTATTAATCAGATGTTTTCTAAAATGGTTTGAGTTGATAAACAGGAAATTAAATCAAAGAATTTATGTAATTTAAATAAAAACCTTGACCAGGAGTAGATTAGTCGGAAGTCCTAGCCTTGTTGGAGTTCTCCCAAGATCAATTGATAATTGAAGGTTGTCTGCTCAGTTATCCTTTACCAGATAAAGGAAAGTCAAGCAAGTTGGAAGTCAGTTTCTATTCACAAGTTCTAATCCTCTCCCTTGGGAAGGACTAGTGTCAGTGACTAGAGGGCGACCCAACGATAACCCAATTATAATTTTACTCTTGAGCATTCCAACTCAAGGTCCTCCTTTCAATCAACTCCCAATCAAGTTATGGAACTACTCGCTCATTATGAATGTAAACTTCACAAAATAAGAAAGGGAAGTAAAGAAAGATACGATAAATAATAAAAATAATCAAAGAGACCAATTAAAAATAAAAATAGTTCTTGTATTCATAAATTCTAAAAATAATCCAACAGTAATTCTAAACAAATTAATGATATGAAAGAGTAAGTGACAAGTAAGGAAACAAACTAGGATGATGAAGTCTTGGCGGAGGTAATAACTCTTCTCAATATCCCAATCCAAAAAGCAATAAAAAAACAAAATTCTAAGAACTATGAATGTGTAGAGAGAAAACCTAGAGGAGGAGTAAAATCAGATCTAAAACTAAAATTATGCAGAATGAATGTTGTCCCTGGTCTCTGCATGTTCCCTGGCTCTAATATGCTTTTCTGGGTCAAAACAGGGCCCAAAATCGCCCCCAGCGAATTCTGCAGATTCTGCAGATCGCGCACGTCACGCGATCGCGTCATCCACGCGTTTGCGTCATCCAGCGTTTTGCCTTGCAACGCGTGCGCATCGTCCACGCATTCGCGTTACTTGTGCCATTTACAATCCATACGTTCGCATCAGGCACGCGAGCGCGTCACTGCAATTTTCTCTATTTCGCACGGTCGCGTGAGCCTTGCACCCGCGTCACTTCTTGCTAGTCATCTCCTTAATTTCTTGTGTTCCTTCCATTTTTGCAAGCCTCCTTTCCAATCTCCAAGTCATTCATGCCCTATAAAGCTTGAAACACTTAACACATGGATCACGGCATCGAATGGAATAAAGGAGAATTAAAGTACATAATTAAAAGTCTCTAGGAAGCAAGTTTTCAACCATGGAGTAATTTTGGGAAGGAATTGTAAATACATGCTAATTTAATGAATAAGTGGGTAAAGATTTGATAAAACCACATAATTAAACACAATATAAACCATAAAATAATGGTTTATCACTATTGCTTGATACATAAGCACCACAAGCACTTGATGGAGGGCTCTTTGAGCTTGTTTTTCTTTTAATATTCCCCATCAGTGGTGCTTAGAGCCTTTGGCTTCTCTTTCTTTGGGGGATGATTTACATCTTTGAGCTTAGCTGTGACTTTAAATGCTTTCTTTTCAAGCTTTTGCTTGATACATAAACACCACAAACACTTGGCTTAGAAGGGCTCTTTGAGCTTATTTCTCTTTTGATTTCCTAGTCAGAGGTACTCAGAGCTTTTGGCTTCTCTTTTAACCCTTTTTTATTACTTATGGTTCATTGTATTTGCTTCTCTAAGGCTTTGTCAAGTGTAGAAATACCATAATATTTCTCTAAACTGGGGCCTTAAATAGTTCTTGCTCAGTAAGTGTTGAATATTTTAGTTAGTTTGGCTTTCTATACTCATCCTTATGCTCTCTATGTCCATACCTTGTCTCTTGGTGTTTCTTTCTTTTCACATGATCTTTACTTTCTTTGAATGACAATTGCAATTGTGATTTGTTGGTTGTGATAGATAAGTGACGTTAGGATTTTTGCTAGTAAAGAATTTTATAAAAATAGTCGTGTTATAGATATAGTTTCTAAACCAACAGAAATCTCTTCGTACAAATGTTTTGGTTGTCACAAGTAACAAACCCCTTAAAAATTGATAACCGAAGTATTTAAACCTCGGGTCGTCTTCTCAAGGAACTGCAGGGAAGTATGTTCTTATTATTGGTTATGAAGATTGTAAATTGGGGTTTTGAAGATGATGAACAAGTAATTTAAATGGCAAGTAAAATAAATAAATAACTGTAAAATAAACTTTTGGCAAGGTATGAGAAATTGGAAGTCGTATCCTAGTTATCCTTATCAATGATGATGAAAATTGAATCTTAATTTCACTTAGTTAACCTTTACTTAAAGCAAAGGAATGTCAAGCGACTAATTAGTTTGATCTTCAGATCCTAGTTACTTCCTAAGAAAAGATTGGGATTATTGAAGTTCAATTCAATTAGAAAAGGTAACAATTATCAATCATGTTGAGTTTGATAACTCCTGAGTTACTGATTTCTTAACCAAGACCAAAAGGGGAAAAGTAAATCTATTCGAATAAAAATGTCTTCAGATTGGAAGCAACAGTAACATAAATAAAAGAGAGCAATAATAAACTGAAATACCTCAAATAACATTAATTAAAAGAATCATCTGTAACATAGAAAATTTCATAAATTGAATTGAGAAAATAAGTAATTAAAAAGGAATATTGAACCTGATAAAAAGAGATAATCCTGAAAGCAAAAGAAATCCTAATTCTAAATCCTAAAAGAGAGAGGAGAGAACCTCTCCCTAAAAACTACATCTAAATCATGAATAGTGAATAATTTGGGGACTCCCTGAATGGATGCATTCCCCCACTTCATAACCTCTGATCTGTGCCTTCTGGACTTGGATTTGGGCCAAAAAGGGCTTCAGAAATCGCTGGGAGCGTTTTCTGTAATTTCTGGTGCGTGGCCTCTGTCACGCGGTCGCGTCATCTGGAGTTTTCCTTCTCACGTGGTCGCGTCAATCATGCTTCCGCGTCATCCATGTTCTGCTTAAGGCCCGCGATCGCGTCAATCACGCGGCCGCGTCACTGCCATTTCGCGCTGGCATGCGGCCACGTCGTCTATGTGATCGCGTCACTGCTAGTTTCTCCAAAAACTCCGTTTTGTGCTTTCCTTCCATTTTTGTATGTTTTCTTTCCATCCTTTAAGTCATTCCTACCTTAGAAGATCTGAAACTACTCAACACACGAATCACGGCATCGAATGGAAATAAAGGGTAATTAAAATAATTATTTTTAATGTATAGGAAACATATTTTTTTCACATTCATCACATAATAAGGAAGGAAAAGTAAAACCATGCAATTTTCATGAATAAGTGAGTGAAGGATTGAATAAATCACTTAATTTGAGCACAAAATATATCATGAAATATAGGTTTATCAACCTCCCCACACTTAAACAATAGCATGTCCTCATGCTAAATCCAAGATAAAGAGTAAGGTAAGGTTGAAGTGGTGGAATCTCATGCAATGCAATCTATTCTAAATGTAACTACCTAAATGAATCATGCAATTCTAATTGTTATTCACTTGTATATAAAACTTACATGTAGTTAAATTAATTCATATTCTCAAGGAATCATATATGCATAGCCAAATCTTAGATAATGATAAAGCACTTTTACAATTGAGATGGGAAAGAAAAATATTTTACAAACTTGCAAGACAATTAACAAATTAAGCAGAGATATATGTTGATGAGCTATTGAACCCTCACTGGATTTTGTGTTTACTCTCTAGTCACTCAGTGTTTATTGGGTTAATCACTCTATTCTTCTTTTTATCCTTACTTTCTATAACTTTGTTCTTCATCTAATCAATCAACAATTATAGAATATAGGCATACAAAAATCATGAGGTCTTTAATTAAGGTTGTAATGGGGCCAAGGTAAAGGTAAGGGTATATGTATAAGGCTAAGTGAGCTAATAAGTGAATCCTTAATTAGTCTAAGATCTCACCTAACATACATACTTTGTAAGGCAAGAATTTCTTTACCTATTCCCTCAAAATTTTCCACTTTTGATGTTACATGCTCATGCATTAGTTTTGATTTTGTCCCATGTGCATTGTTTTATTTTGCATTTGGAGAATTCTTTTGTATCCCCTTTATTCAAATACTGAAAATAAATATTTTTTTAATGCACATGGTAATTTAATTATTTTGATTTCACATGAGCATGCTTCCCAAAAATTTTTATTTTGAATTATTTTATTCTTTTTAACTTTCTACCCTTTTTTTTATCATCCATGTTCCCAATAGGTTTCCCACACTTAAACAATACACACTTTCTATCTTAAGCTAACCAAGGATTCAACTTGGGATTTTTATTTTGTTTTTCTTCTTAAGGCTAGTATTGTGGTTTATAGAATAAGAGGGGATTTAAAGGCTCAAGGGGGCTAACAAGGGTGATGTAAAAGGTAGGCTAATTTGGGATAAGTGAGCTAGAATCAAACAATGGCCTCAATCACTTTCTTGGTATGTATCTATATTCTATAATCGAACATATAGATTAAAACAAAGTAAAGAATACCAGAATAAAAAAGAAGGGCGGAATACACAGGAATAAAAATCATGGTTTGAATGTAACCATACAATTAAGCTCAAAACTCACAGGCTGTGTGTTCTCTAACTCAAAAATCATATATCCGTTATATATGTCATGCAAGTAAAAATTAAGAGTTCCCATTATTCTCAATGTAAATCTTAAGGTGGCTTTAAAGTTTTAGTGTTTCTCCTTGATGAAATGTTGTTAACTAACTAACATGTAATGCTATATACAACGTGTGTGGATTGTTTTTATTATGTTAAAGTCTCTAGTTTACTTCCTTTTTATATTTTCAATTTAAACTAAGTTATCTTATGCTAAAAAGGGTAAACTATACTAATTAATCCACACTGTCTATAACTAATAAGTTAGAATTGCAACTAAACTAAACGGCTAAAATATGAACTAAAGTGCAACATGCAGAAATATACTAAAAATACATGAAAATAGCAATGTATAAGTACTGAGAAAATAAAAAATAAAAAGAAAAATACAGAAAAGTAGCAAAATAAAGTAAAAGAGTCTGTAGTGGTTCACCAAAAAATATGCCAGAGATGGCGACCTCCCCACACTTAAAATGAAGCATCGTCCCTGATGCTCACTCAAGCAGGGTGTGAAGGGGTGTCATCACTGGAAGGATGGGTAGCCGGAGTCTCTGTGGGGGTGGTCTGAGGATCTGCCTGCCGCAGAGGGGGTGCTGACTGAATAGGGATCTCTGGGTCTGTGGCCTGAATCTGAGGCGGGGCCTCCTGCTGTGATGCAGCCTGCTCCATGCCTGCCTGCGTAGCCTCTCTCTGTGGATGGGTCTCCGCCTCGTGATCATCCGCCTCCTCCTCAGATGGCTCTGATGGTGTGTCAGGCTCGGAGGGGATGTCGCTGCCAGAACGGATCATCAGCTTCAGGTGCTCATAGCGTCGCTTGCTGCGACGCTCAAATCTCTCATATCGGCGCTGGTTGCGGCACTCCATCTGGTCTAGCTGCTGAAACAGGCGGTGTACTAGGTGATAAACTGGCTCTGAGGCAGGTGGAGGTGCAGTGGTGGTAGTAGGGGTAGCTGGGGTAGCTATAGAGGAAGAGGGGCCAGCAGACGGTGTGGCTATCTCATCAGGAGCTGTGAGGAATAGAGGTCTGTAGCCCAAAACCAGAAAGTTCCTGCTGTGAGGGATAATCTTCTTGCATTCTGCAGCAGGTGACTTCTCATCAGCATCCTCCCAAGGCACGTCAGCTCGACGGCCGAGCTGTGTAATCAGATATGGAAAGGGGAGAGTGCCTCGGACGTGGACCCTGGCCATGTAGTACCGGATGAAGCGTGGCAGGTACATGTCCTTACCCTCCATCACACACCATATGAGGGTGATCATAGTGGCAGGTACCTCCATCTCATGGGTACTCAGCATAACAAAGTTGCTTAGGATCTGATGCCATAGCCGAGCCTCATCATTTAAGTAAATCCGCTTGATTCCCTTAGGCATGGTGTTGTTCTGACCCATGACCCATGGAACAGTCGGGTCAAGGGCTATCCTTGCCTTGACGGCATCCCAGTCAAACTTCATGAAGCCATGTCCTCCTCAGCCTTTTGATAACCATCTGGCTGATCAGATTTAGGCAGAAGCTTCAGAATATCCTCAATGGCCTCTTCAGTGACCAGTATCTACTTCCCTCTTAGGTTCACTGCATCTAGGGAAGTTTTGAAATAATTGCAGTAAAACTCTCTTACCCAAGAAGCATTGACCTTAGTCAGGTTTCTCTCAAGGAAGAACCAGCCTCTTTGTTTGATCTGATCAGAGGTGTATTGCTGGAGTTCTTCCGAAACTTTCAGAGTCCGCTCCAGGTACAGGTTCCTGGAGGTTTCAAACACCGGATACTTTAACTCGCAGTATTTGTTTGCAAACTTGATGAGATCAGTAGAAGGGAGTAGCTGGTCAGCCTTCTCCTGCAGGGTAAAGTGTTTCTCCCGCCAGGAGTCATCATGCATGATGTCCAGGATGGACATAGAGGATTCTCCTCTTTTTCGTTTTCCAGTTGTTGCCTTTCCTTTTCCTTTTCTTTGGGTGTCAGACATCTTGAAAAACAGAAATCAAGGATATAATAAAAATAGGAAAACAAGTAGGCAAATAACAAAAGAAGCACATAATGGCAAAGGAGCAGTAGAATGATGAAAATGAGTTAAGTAAATGTGCATTAAGGATTGTATAGGAATTAGAAAACTGAGAAGAAAAATTCACAATTCAAAATGTAAGATCCATAGAATTCATGTTAATTAGGAAAAATTATCATCATGCCTTGGTTAGAAGGTTAAAGAGAATAGTGAAAAAAAAACAGAAGAGATATTTTGAAAGGTAAGTAGGTTAGGAATGAAAAAGAGGTAAGGAAGTTGAAATCAGTGAGTTAGTAAAAAGAAATTCAGAGTAAGTGGCATGATGATCATTTTCTAAGTAACAAGCACTCACGATTAGAAGCTACAGTTAACTCATATCCAAACAAGGAAACTAGGTTGATAATGATTCAGATAGATATAGAAATAGCAAAAATTAGAATCTAAACATAAAAAAAAATGCAGATTATGAACCAGGAAATCAAAAAGAATAAGAAAGCTAGCCCTGGTATTCATGAATTGGTTTGGTAAAAGCAGAGTAAAGCAGAGTTCAAAGTGCCAAAACCAAGACATGAATGGAAACAAAACAGTTTACAGAAAATTAGGCAGCATTCCGGCTAAAATTGGATATTCCCAGAAAATAAACAGCAACAGAATAGTTCATATAAAATAAAACAAACTGCAATTAGGTATGAACAAGAAAGAATATTCGCAATAGCAGCATGAACAGCATATGAACAATACTAAC
Source organism: Arachis ipaensis (assembly GCF_059453495.1). NCBI lineage: Eukaryota > Viridiplantae > Streptophyta > Magnoliopsida > Fabales > Fabaceae > Arachis > Arachis ipaensis. Next base: position 54,560,074 of record NC_142436.1, read on the forward strand.
ATCACAGCAACAGCAGAATTGTGAAAATTATAAAATAAGAAGCACGAACAGTGCAATTAATCAGGCCTAAATCCACTAACCACATCCTAGGCTACCTAACCATCTAGAATCCACTACAACATGCATATCTAACTAGCCTAATGATGAACATAAACAAAAAATTATGGTATTAACTATGAATTGAAAGAAGGATGGCGTTCGGCGGAACCTGGTAGGCGTATGAATGAAAGTGGGGCAGAGAGATGGTAGGGGATGGCTGCGGTGGTGGCTGACGCAGTGGTTGAGGGTGGTTGGTGCGCGGTGGTGGATGTTCGGAGGCAGGGGGTTTCGGGTAGGGTAATAGGGGTAGGGTTTAAGGGGGAAGGAAGGGAAGGGGGGCGTAGGTGGTGGGTGGAGGCGCGGCGATGACGGCGCGGTGGGAGGTGGTTGTCGTGGAGGGGGTAACGGTGGTGGAGGGAAGAAGAGGAAAGAAGAAGAAGAAAGAGAGGGAAGGAAGAAGGGGGTGGCGTTGCGGTGGGGTCTGGGTGGTCGGAGGTGGGGCGGTGGTCGGTGGTGGTGGCTGGAAGTTGGTGGTGGTTGGTTGCAGAGAAGAGAGAAAGGAGAGGGGGTTGGGGGCGAGCGCGAATGGGTAGGTTTTCGCGTGGCTGGGTGTTATTGAATTTGAATCCACGCGATCGCGTGGAGCACGCGGTCGCGTGGCTGGGGTGGAATGGGGTTGACGCGATCGCGTGAGTGATGCGATCGCATGGAATGGATAAAAGGATGAATGACGCAGTTGCGTGAGGCATGCGACTGCGTCGCTGGAAATTGTGCTAAAAGCACAATTCCAGCGTCGTTTCAGCGCAACTCTCTGTCTCCTTTGGGGTGTTGTGCAATCCACGCGACGCGATTGCGTCAGGGACGCAACCGCGTGGGTCGTTTTGTGCGAAACGCACAACAGCTGCATGATTCCAGCCCAACTTTCTGGGCGTTGGATCCTTACGCCGATTTCCAGATCACGCGGCCGCGTGAATGACGCGGACGCGTGGGAAGTGTTTTTCGCAACTGACGCGATTGCATGAGGGATGCGGTCGCGTCGCGCCCCTTTTTTTTTATATGCAGGTATGCAATGCGAGTGAATAATATTCAGGTTCAATTGAAGAGGAAATAAAAATAAATAACACGAAATAAAACTGAAAAAGAAACGACCATACCATGGTGGGTTGTCTCCCACATAGCACTTTTAGTTAAAGTCCTTAAGTCGGACATTGGATGAGCTTCCTGTTATGGCGGCTTATGTTTAAATTCATCCAGAAATCTCCACCAATGTTTGGAATGCCAATGGCCTCTGGGGTCCCAAACTAGGCATGTAAAGCTTCTGAGCAGCTTCGAACAGATTCTTAGGTTCCCGGGGTGGCGAATGTCAGAATAGATTCCAGTATCCCAAACCTTGCTTTTAAATCCGCCTCCGTCTTGATCTATATTTTTCCATCCGGGCGGTTTAGAAAGTAGATTCTCACCATGGTGACCAAACGTTTTCCAAGATCCATTCGATTGATCACGATGCCAATCCGTGCACTTCGAGTTGAAGCGTGGAACCTTATTGAACCTTGTGCACCAACTCTGAGTACGAGCCATTTTCTTCTTACTCTTAAAGCCGCAGAGAGCTCTAAGCTGGCCATCTGTTTCAAGCAACCCATATTCAAGTGGAAAAATAAAGCTAAAGGTTAAGGATTGTACCCACTTGAAGCTTGTATTGGGTGATAATGGCCTTGGGATAGGTGTTTCCAGTGGTTCTGTAAGTTCTACTCCCTTGTGTTCTTCTGTGAATTTCTTCACTTCCTTGCAGACTTCTTCAAATGCATCCATGTCCTGATCAAAGCCTTCTATGTCTTCCTCGTCACTTAAGTCATAAACAGGAGGTTGAGAGAAATCTACCTCCGCATCATCTTCGTATTCACTTGGGGAAGATTCTTCGATCTCAGAGAATTCACTTGCGGATGCAAGTTCATTACTAGGAGAACTTGACTTGAGATTATCATCATCAAGGAAACTTGCTTCTTGGATTATTCCGTCTAGTTCTTTATAAAAGACTTGCTTTAGGAGTTGTGCACTATCCTCCTTAGCATCAATTGTAATGTCCTTGACAGAATTTTCCACAATTCTGGATTCCCATGGAAGTTCAGCTTCTCCTAAGTCTTCAACCAACTCTTCTTCTTTTACAATGATAGCTTCCTCTACTTGTTCCAGTACGAAGTCATGCCCTGTTCTGTCTACTGGAGTTTCTAGTATATCCTTCATACTACGCTCTTCATTAGATTGTCCACATGGGGCTGTGGGAGGTCCTTGAATGTTCGAACGTCTAGAAGATAATTGACTTACTGCTTGCTCCAGTTGATGAAGGGTTGTTTGAAGTTGATCTACTGTTTCCTTGAGGCGAACCTCTGATTCTCGGGGTGATGGATTTGGACATGGTACATGGGGAAGTGATGGTGTTTGGGAGAAATTGGATTGGAATTGGGGTAAATGAGGATCATATGGTGGTGAATGGTGAAAAGGAGCTTGTGAGTGTGGTGGTTCGAAGTTATGTTGAGAGGATGGCCTATAAGCACAGGGTGGGGCTTGTTGGTAACTACAAGGTTGTCCACCAAGTCTATTGGCTTGGTATGCATTGTAGAATGGTCTTTGTCCATGATATCTTGGAGGGTGTTATTGCCTAAAGGGTTGATCAAATCCTCTTGGCTCCATCTGTCTTTGATCTCTCTGACCTTGATGCATATTCCTGTTATAGCTTTCACTCCTTTCAACAATATTAAAACCAAACTCAAAGCGAGGGGGGTGAGAATTCATAGTATCTAAAAAAAATTAAAAGAAGAAAATAAGAACAAATAAACAAGTAAAAGAGAAATATTTACAATAACCAATAATAAGGCACACGATTGCAGTTCCCAGGCAACGCGCCATTTTGACAGTAGGATTTTTGCTAGTAAAGAATTTTATAAAAATAGTCGCGTTGTAGATATAGTTTCTAAACCAACAAAAATCCCTTCGTACAAACGTTTTGGTTGTCACAAGTAACAAACCCCTTAAAAATTGATAACCGAAGTATTTAAACCTCGGGTCGTCTTCTCAAGGAACTGCAGGGAAGTATGTTCTTATTATTGGTTATGAAGATTATAAATTGGGGTTTTGAAGATGAGGAACAAGTAATTTAAATGGCAAGTAAAATAAATAAATAACTGTAAAATAAACTTTTGGCAAGGTATGAGAAATTGGAAGTCCTATCCTAGTTATCCTTATCAATGATTATGAAAATTGAATCTTAATTCCACTTAGTTAACCTTTACTTAAAGCAAAGGAATGTCAAAAGACTAATTAGTTTGATCTTCAGATCCTAGTTACTTCTTAAGAAAAGATTGGGATTATTGAAGTTCAATTCAATTAGCAAAGGTAACAATTATCAATCATGTTGAGTTTGATAACTCCTGAGTTACTGATTTCTTAACTAAGACCAAAAGGAGAAAAGTAAATCTATTCGAATAAAAATGTCTTCAGATTGGAAGCAACAGTAACATAAATAAAAGAGAGCAATAATAAACTGAAATACCTCAAATAACATTAATTAAAAGAATCATCTATAACATAGAAAAGTTCATAAATTGAATTTAGAAAATAAGTAATTAAAAAGGAATATTGAACCTGATAAAAAGAGATAATCCTGAAAGCAAAAGAAATCCTAATTCTAAATCCTAAAAGAGAGAGGAGAGAACCTCTCCCTAAAAACTACATATAAATCATGAATAGTGAATAATTTGGGGCCTCCCGAATGGATGCATTCTCCCACTTCATAACCTCTGATCTGTGCCTTCTGGACTTGGATTTGGGCCAAAAAGGGCTTCAAAAATTGCTGGGAGCGTTTTCTGTAATTTCTGGTGCGTGGCCTCTGTCACGCGTCCGCGTGGGTCACGCGGTCGCGTCATCTGGAGTTTTCCTTATCACGCGGTCGCGTCAATCATGCGTCTGCGTCATCCGTGTTCTGCTTAAGGCACGCAATCGCATCAATCACACGGTCGCGTTACTGCCATTTCGCGCTGGCATGCGGCCGCGTCGTCTATGCGATCGCGTCACTGCCAGTTTCTCCAAAAACTCCCTTTTTGTATGTTTCCTTTCCATCCTTTAAGCCATTCCTGCCTTAGAAGATCTGAAACTACTCAACACACGAATCACGGCATCGAATGGAAATAAAGGGTAATTAAAATAATTATTTTTAAAGCATAGGAAACATGTTTTTTTTCACATTCATCACATAATAAGGAAGGGAAAGTAAAACCATGCAATTTTCATGAATAAGTGAGTGAAGGATTGAATAAATCACTTAATTTGAGCACAAAATATATCATGAAATATGGGTTTATCAATAAGTCATGGTAAGCACACAAGAGACAAAGATCATAATTGCATTAAAGGAAGATAACAAGCATCCAGGAATTTAAAATAAGACAAGATAATTGACGTGCAGAAAATTGCCAATTAAGAAATTAATATAAGAATAGCGTTGCAAGTACAGTTCTTAACCGACGAAAATTCTGCTTATCAATTTAAAAAGATTTGTCACAAATTGAGAATAAAAATACTGGGAATAGAAACCCCAGGTCGTCTCCCAATGAGTTGACAAAAGAGTGCAGTTTATTGATTAGGGGTTTTTTGAGAAATTTGAGAGTTTGAGAACAGAAAATAAATAGTTATAGTTTAAAGCAGTGAAAATTAACAAGAAATGTTGTGTAATTGAAATAAAAGCCTTGATCGGGAGAAGATTAATTGGAAGTTCTATCCTTGTTGAATTTTCCCAAATGTAATAATAAGAGGTTGTTGTTCTACTTAGTCATCCCTTAACTGATAAACAAAAGTCAAGTAACTAACTAACTAACTCTATCCTCAAGTCCTAATCCTCTCCTAAGGAAGGATCAGAGTTAGAGACTAGAGAGCCAGCCAACAACTGCCAATTAAAATTAACACTTGAGTATTCCAACTCAAGGGTCTCCTTTTAATCAACTCCCAAGTCAAGTTAGGAGTCTACTCCATTGACATGAATACAACGTTCACAGGCATATAAAGGGAATAAGAAGAAGACATGATAAATTAAATAATAACTAGAAATTAATTAAAGGTAAAAATAGTTCTTTGCATTAATAAATCCCAAAATCAAACAAATCTATCTGAACAGGGTTAGTGGTAAATTAAAAAGTAAAGGAATGAGGAAACAAACTAGAATAATGAAAACTTCAACAGAGGTAGTGACTCTTCTCAATATCCAAATCAAAAGCATAAAACTCTAAAACTATGAATGTGAAGAAAATCTAGAGGAAGTAGTAGAATTCTCTCTAAGATTCAAAACTAAAACTAAAATTATGCGTAATGTGAATGTATGAATGTCTCTGCTTGTCCCCTGGCTCTAGTCTGTGTTTATGGGCCGAAAACTGGGTCCAAACTCTGCCCAAAATTGCTTCCAATGTTTTCTGAGATTTCTGCACGTGGTGCACTAAAGCCTGAAAATACTGAACACACAGATCACGGCATCGAATGGTATAAAGGGGAATTAAAATACACAATTTAAAGGCTTAGGAAGCAAGTTTTCAATCATAGAGCAAAATTGGGAAGGAATTATAAAACCATGCAAATTATATGAATAAGTGTGCAAAGACTTGATAAAACCACTCAATTGAGCACAAGATAAACCATAAAATAGTGGTTTATCACGCACGTCACACGTACGCGTCGATGGTCATCTTCGCGTGTCACGCGTACGCATCAGGTGCGCGCACGCATCGTTCCTCGCTGGTCAGCTCCTTAGTTTCTTGTGTCCCTTCCATTTTTGCAAGCTTCCTTTCCATCCTCTAAGCTATTCCTACCCTGTAAAGCCTGAAAACACTTAACGCACAGATCACGGTATCGAATGGTATAAAGGGGAATTAAAATACACAATTTAAAGGCTTGGAAAGCAAGTTTTCAATCATATAGCAAAATTGGGAAGGAATTGTAAAACCATGCAAATTATATGAATAAGTGTGCAAAGACTTGATAAAAACCACTCAATTGAGCATAAGATAAACCATAACATAGTGGTTTATCAATAATAAAAATACAAAGCATAAGAGTATATAGCTAGAACTCCACCACCTTAATTGTCGCTTCTTTCATCTTTTTCATTTTCTTTCTTATTATCTTGTTGGGATTTTCTGGCTCTCCATATTTCTTGTTGTTGTTCAAGAGTCTATTGAGCGATGTTGGTATTTCCTCTGTAGAGTTCGTTATGGATCCATTCACCAACTTGTGGATATAGGGCCATTACTGGATTTTCTATTTGTTATCCCACACAAAGATAATTCAAATTTCCCTCAAAGCTTAACTTCAAGTTGTGGATTGTAACTCGTTGGCTTTCTTGCTCATGAATCATATGGTTGATGAGTCTTCCTTGGTTGAGTTGCTCTATCCTTAGTTGGTCCAAGTATGAGGTTAGTTGTTGCCAATATTCTGGAGGAGGTAAAATGAAACTTGAGGAATGAAAGTTTGTGCCTCTTGTGTTTGTGAAAGTGGAGTGGTTAGTGGAGCCTACCTTCTTGGTTGAGGTCTTAACTTTGGTATTCTTGGATTGATCATGATCTTCTCTGTACTTTCAGGTGCAATGGGATTGTCCATCTTGACTGATTTGTCACCAAAGTCAAATCCACCCCTGCATGCTCACACAATCTATAAATGAGGCTTGGGAATCCAAGTCTTGTCCTATTTTGAATACTTTCTGCTATCTTCTAAATGTTGGGTGGAATGATCTCTACTATATCTACTTCTTCTCCAGTCATGATGCAATGAATAAGTATGATTTTCTTTGGTAACCTCTGAGTTGTTTGATGATGGACTAGTAGATCTCCTCACAAACTCAAACCATCCTTTTGCTATTGGATAAAGGTCACTCCTTCTCAATTGGCTAGAAAATCCATCTGAATCATTGATCCATTCGGTCCAATGACACAAATATCACTAATAATATCATCGTACCTTGGGTAGGCACTCAGACTTTGTGCATAGCTCATAGTAGATGATGAAGAAGAGCCAGAGGGGGAATGAAAGTCTCTTAACCTTAGGACTCTTCTTATTGTTGTGGGTCTAGAGTTTACCATCTTGCATCTCACATAGCTCAAGTAAGTGGGTTCCTTTTGTCCATCCATAGTGGAATTGGCATATAACTCACGGACAAGTAAGGCAGTCACCCTTTTTAGTGGCTCACATAGAAGTTGCCACTTTCTCCTTAGGATTTGTCTTTGTATCTCTGGATATAAATTTTGTGGAATCTCAAACTCCACCTCAGGGATTTTGATCTTCTTTGCTACCCATCAATAGTATTGATGTTTATGCAAAGGAAAACAGAACCTCTCCTCCTCGTATTGGGGTTCAGCGGGTGCTTTTTCCTTTTTCTTTATTGAGGATGATGCCATGAAGTGAATGACTATGAATGTAACAGATAAACCACACCAAACTTAAAGGCTTGCTTGTCCTCAAGCAAGAAGAAAAAGAATGTATAAAAGTGAGATAAGAATGAAAGTGAAGAGAAGGTGACATGGGGATGGTGAAGTGTAGTATTTATAGGAAAAGGGTGGGGATTGAATGGATGGTGAGGATGGCAAAGAGAGATCAAAGGGTGTGCATGTTGTTTTGGAAATAGCAATTGATGTAAGAGTGTGTAAAATGAAGGGGATGTGTTGTGGGTTACAGTGATGGAGGAGCTAATATGTAGGGTGTAAGGCTAGGGAAAGGGTGAGTAGGTAGTGGAAGGCTAAAAGACAAGATATGTAAGAGTGAAGTTATGATGATGGTTGACACGGTCATCAATGCCATAAATGATATGAAAGCTTATTCATGCAAGACTATTATGATCATGAAGACCAATGTATGGCAAATTTTGAATTTATTTTAGAATATAACCCCTCCCCGGTCCCTAACCATTTACAAAATTGACCTGGCGCCCCCTCACCATTAGAAATTAACAATGCGGTTCTTAACCATTCTCTCCGTGTGACCAAAAGGAACCTCTTACCGGTACTTCCGGTTACTTTTTACCCAAAAACTGACAAGAGGGTCCTTTCGGTCATACGAGAGAATGGATAAGGACCGTGTTGTTATTTTCTAATGATCAGGGGGCACCAGGTCCATTTCTAGATGGTTAGGGACTAAATATTTTAATAGTAGGGTTACACATAGAGACTAAATATTCTTTTTAGAATTTTAGAAGTGATATTTGTTTCATCCAAATGTTCGTGATATGACGAATTAATTTTAATTTAATTTTACATATTTTAATTTTGTTTATTTAGTTACTAATTTGAATTTTATGTCAGAGGATTTAGAGTTTTCTTTATTTAATCTAAAGTTGAGTGAGTTTCTTTGATTTAATTTCCAAACCAGTGAACAAATTAGATTGAGGTATTTCTTTCTTGTTGCATCAAGAAATTGAATACAAAGAGAATCGGTTGATTTTTTATTCTGGTATTACAGTCTTCTTCAAGTGTGAATGATTTATTCAATGACAGGCTGTATGTGATTAGCACTGGTTTGAGCAGCCACCAATACTCCTCAAGATCTGAACATCAGAGTTAGTGCGCATCCAATCTGATTGAGGGTGAAGCTCCTACACTCCATTCTCCTTAATGATCCTACTCAAAATGCCACAGACAAGGTCGGATCTTTTGGATCAGAGAATGTTGCGCCTTTGGGTTCTAGCCTCTACCACAGAGACCCTAATCTTCCCATACCTCGACTGAACTGGTGTCTCGAAAAGTCACTAACGAAGTCGTGGATTAGCCGTCTGAGAGATGTATAAACAAGTTGGAGGTTTGATGCTTTCCAGTCACGTATTCACACGAACATAAGAAGACACTGATGGTTGTCAGGCACGCGGTCTTAGTATGAAGAATGGAGCTGATTCTCATGGATCATCCCATTCATCATGTTGAAAAACGAATATACATCTTAGAATTAAATCAAACACGGATTAAAGAGAAATAGTAATACTTTTATTAATTCATAGAACTCAGCAGGGCTCCTCCCCTCAACCTAGAAGGTTTAGAAACTTATACTGATAGAAAATACAAAGATAGAATTCGAAATATGCTGGAAGAGATCCTAAACAAGTGTGATCTTCTTCCTTAAATACTAAACTTATGACTAGTAAGGGTAAAACAGTCTTTTTAGTAAAATCCACTTCTGGGGCCCACTTGGTGTGTGTTTGGACTGAGCTTTGATGAGATCCACGTGCTAGGAGGCCTCTAGGACATTAAACGCTGCCTAGGGGTCCTCTTTGGGCGTTTGGACACTGCTCTCTTCTCCTTGGGCGCTGGACGCCTGGAATAGAGGAGGCTGGCATTGGACGCCAATTTTAGGCCTTCTAATCTAACGTAAAGTATAAGCTATTATATATTGCTGAAAAGATCTGGAAGTCAGCTTTCCATAACCATTGAGAACTCTCCATTTGGACTTTTGTAGCTCCAGAAATGCTCTTTTGAGTGCAAAGATATCAGATCCAGACAGCATCTACAATGCTTTCTCTGTCTTTGAATTAGACTTTTGCTCCAGCCCCTCAATTTCTTCCAGAAAATATCTAAAATTGCATAAAAACACAAAAACTCAAAGTAAAATCCAAAATATGAATTTAACACTAAAAGCTATGAAAACTTAATAAAAATTAGACAAAACATGCTAAAAACTATATGAAAATGATGCCAAAAAGCGTATAAAATATCCGCTCATCACAACACCAAACTTAAACTGTTTCTTGTCACCAATCAACTAAAAAGAAGTAGGATAAAAAGAAGAGTAAGATACAATCAATCTTAAAGTTTCCAATGAAGCTCAGTTTCAGTTAGATGAGCGGGACTTAGTAGCTTTTTTCTTCTGAATAGTTTTGGCATCTCACTATCCATTGAAACTCAAAAATGTTAGTCTCTTTAGGAACTTAGAATCCAGATGATATTATTAACTCTCCTAGTTCAGTTCTTTTTTAATCTTGAACATAGCTTTCAGAGTCTTGGCCGTGACCCTAAGCAATTTGTTTTCTAGTATTACCACCGGATACATAAATGCTACGAACACTTTAACTAGGTGAACCCTTTCGGATTGTGATTCAACTTTGCTAGAATCCCCAGATAGAGGTGTCCAGAGTTCTTAAGCACACTCTTTTTGCTTTGGACCACGACTTTAACTGCTCAGTCTCAAGATTTTCACTTGACACCTTCACACTACAAGCATATGGTTAGAGACAGCTTGGTTGAGCCGCTTAGGCCAGAATTTTATTCCTTGTAAGCCCTCCTAACCATTTATGCTCAAAGCCTTGGATCCTTTTACCCTTGCCTTTTAGTTTAAAGGGTTATTGGCTTTTTGCTCTTGCCTTTTGGTTTAAAGAGCTATTGGCTTTTTCTGCTTTTTATTTATTTATTAAAATTTTTTTGCCATTTTTTTTATTATTTTTCGCATGCATATATTATTTTTTTTTCTTTTGCAACATGCTTTTTTCTTTTTCTTGCTTCAAGAATCAATTTTTTTTGGATTTTTCAGATCACCAATAATACTTTTCCTTTTTCATCATTCTTTCAAGAACCAACATTCTAAAATTTAACTTCAAATATGCACTGTTTATTCATACACTCAGAAAACAAAAGCAATGCCACCACATCAAAATAATTGACTATTCTGATCATAAACTTGAAATTCATGTATCTCTCAATTCTTTTCAAATAAAATTTTCTTTTAAGCAATGTGAGAGATATATGAAACATTTTACAACTTTAAGACATAAATGCAAATGATCATGCAACAAGAACAAGAGAACAAACAATACAGCATAACAGAAAACAGAAAAATACAAAAGAAAAGGAGATAAAGAGAACGAATCCACCTTTAATGGTGGCGGCTAGTGCTCCTCCTTGAGGATCCAATGTGGTGCTTGATCTCTTCAATATCACTCTTTTGCCTTTGTTGTTCTTCCCTCATAGCCTTTTGATCTTCTCTAATGGATCTTTGGTCTTCCCTTATTTCATTGAGGATAGTGGAATGCTTTTGATGCTCCAACCTCAATTGCTCCATGTTAGAGCTCAATTCTCCCATAGAAGTATGCCATTGATCCCAATAGCTTTGAGGAGGAAAATACATCCCTTGAGGCATCTCAGGGATCTCATGCTCTCTAGTTTGCTCCATCCTCTTCTTAGTGATGGGCTTATCCTCCCCAATAGAGATATCTCCCTCTATGACAATTTCAGCGGAATTGCATAGATGACAGATGAGGTGTGGGAATGCCAACCTTGCTTTGGTGGAAGTCTTCTTAGCTATCTTGTACAATTCTTGAGAGATCACCTCATGTACTTCTACCTCACTCGCAATCATGATGCAATGGATCATGATGGCCCTTTCAATAGTCACTTCTGACCGGTTGCTAGTGGGGATGATGGAACGCTGGATGTATTCCAACCATCCTCTAGCTATGGGCTTGAGGTCAAGCCTTCTTAGTTGAATGGGCTTGCCTTGGGAATCCCTTTTCCACTGTGCTCCTTCCACACAGATGTCTGAGAGCACTTGATCCCGTCTTTGATCAAAGTTGACTCTTCTAGTGTAAGGATGAGGATCTCCTTACATCAGAGGCAAGTTGAATGCCAACCTCACACTTTCCGAACTAAACTCTAAGATTTTTCCTCGGACCATGGTGCTCCAATTCTTAAGATTTTGGTTCACACTAATGTCATGGTTTTTCGTGACGCATGTATTATCATATAACTCTTGCACCATTAAAATCCCAACTTCTTGAATGGAATTGGTTAGGACTTCCCAACCTATTATCTGGATCTCTCTTCGTATTTCTAAATACTCATTCTTCTTGAGCCTCAAAGGGACCTCAGGGATCACTTTCTTCTTTGCCACTACTTCATAGAAGTGGTATTGGTAGGCTTTGGTGATGAATCTCTCCATCTCCCAACATTTAGAGGTGGCGACTACTGCCTTTCCTTTCCTCTTTCTAGAGGATTCTCCAACCTTGGGTGCCATAAGTGGTAATGAAAAGCAAAAAGGAATGCTTTTCCAACACCAAACTTAAAAGTTTTGCTTGTCCTTGAGCAAAAATAAAGAAAAGAGAAGAATGGAGTAGAAGAAGAAGAAAATAGAAGCAGATAGATGGAGAGAGGGGGCTCGACAGAATGGGTTTTAGAGTGTAAGAGAGGTGTGTGTATGAAGGGTTATGAAGAGGGGTATTTATAGGATGGGGTAGGGTTGGGTTCGGCCATGGGTGGGTAAATGGGAGGAAAATTTGATTTTGAAGTGGGTGGGGGTTGGTGGGATTTATGATGGTTTTGGGGAAGTGATATGGATGTTATTGGGCTAGGGTTTATAGGGAAGTGCGTATGGGGAAGTGTGAAAGAAAGAAAGAAGAAGTGGGGTAGGTAAAGATGCTGTGGGACCCACTGGTCCTGAGAGGCTAGCAAATTCAAATTTCCTGCCCTCTGCACTGGCGTTTGAATGCCCAAGGTCTGCTCCCTAGCTGGCATTCAATGCCAGCAACACTCCATCCAGAGTATTCTGTTTTCACTGCTTAATATTTCTGTCTCTGTTCTGACTGCTGCACATGATCATGAACCTAAAAAATTAACTTAAAGAAAAAAACAAAATGAAAGAAAATAGAAATAATTAATTAAGGTTGGCTTGCCTCCCAACAAGCGCTTCCTTAACATCATTAGCTTGACGGTTAGCTCCTTATGGAGGTGAGTATGGGCTCAGAATTTCGCTCCTTACAGTGAACTTTTTTTCTGTCATGTCATGAATGAGCTCCACATGCTCTAGAGATAGGACGCGACTCACTGTATGTGGTATGACTTGTTTCTCAGTGAAGACAACTCTCATGCCAGGTGAGAGGCCTTCAGTGGGGACTTTCTTATCTTTCTAGCCTTTAGGTACTTTCTTCCTAGTACCTTTGTTCTCAATGCTTATTAATAGCTGCCCAACACCAAACTTAGAATTGATGTTTGGATGTTTTGTACAGCTCTGCACTAAGAGAGATGGTTGGAACACTAAGTGTTGCACCACTGTCTCTTTCTTATCAGAGGGAGAATTGAAATTGGACATCTTGAACAAGATGTAGTCCTCTCCTAGTTGGAAAACCATTTCTCCCTTTTCCACATTAATCATGGCATTTGCAATAGCTAGGAAAGGTCTTCCAAGGATGATATAATCATCCTCATCCTCTCCAATATCCAAGACTAAGAAGTTTGCAGGGATGTAATGGTCTTCAAACATTAGCAAGACATCCTCTACTAAGCCATATGGCTTCTTCATTGACTTTCTTCCATCTCTAGTGAGATATTTACAGCTTGTACCTCAAAGATTCCCAGCTTCTCTATTATAGAGAGTGGCATGAGGTTTATGCTTGACCCTAGGTCACACAGAGCTTTCTCAAAGGTCATGGTGCTTATGGTGCAAGGAATCAGGAAGTGTCCAGGATCTGAAAGCTTTTGAGGTAGCTTCTGCTGAACCAAAGTATCGAGTTCTTTCGAAAGAAATGGAGGTTCTTCCTCCAAAGGCTTTGTACCAAATAGCTTGGCATTCAGCTTCATAAGAGCTCCCAGGTACCGAGAAACTTGCTCTTCCCTAGTGTCTTCATCCTTATCAGAGGATGAGTGTTCATCAGACTCATGCATTGCAGAAGTGCATGCAAAGGAACCTATATGGTCTCTATATGAGCCTTGTCTTTCTTTAGTTCTTGGATAGGGATTTCTTGAGGGGGTATTGAGCACTAAGAGGGTGTGCCTTTACTGGCATTCAATGCCAGCTCTGATGGCTCTTTGGGCGTTGAACGCCCATGCTCTCTACCCTTATTGGCGTTAAACGCCAGTTCCCTTACCATTTTGGGCATTGAACGCCCAACAGGAATGTCCTGGCTGGCGTTCAACGCCAGCTTCCCTGTCTGTTGGGGCGCTGAATACCCAGTGAGGACTTCCTCACCTCACTGGCGTTCAGCGCCAGCTTTGTTGTCTGGTTGGGCGTTGAATGCCCAGTGAGGGCTTCCTCACTGGGGTTCAGCGCCAGGCTTGCTGCCCGGTTGGGCATTGAACGCCCAGTGAGACCTTCCTCACTAGCATTTAATGCCTTTCCAGTCTCTCCAGTTTTGGCCTCAGCTTCAGTGGTGATGGCCTTGCACTCTTCTCTTGGGTTCACTTCAGTGTTACTTGGAAGAGTTTCAGAAGGGGTCTCAGGGATCCTCTTGCTCAATTGACCAACTTGTATCTCCAAATTTCTGATGGAGGATCTTGTTTCAATTATTAAACTATCAGTGGTCTTAGAGAGGCTGGAAACTAGAATGGCTAAGTCAAAAAGGCTCTACTTAGGAGTCTCCATATTCCCTTGAGAAGATGAGAATGATGGACTGTTGTTGAACCTTTTCTGGTTTCTTCAACCTTGATTATTATTGAGACCTTGCTGAAGCTTCTGTTGATTCTTCCATGAAAGGTTAGGATGATTCCTCCTTGAAGGGCTATAAGTGTTTCCATAGGGTTCTCCCATGTAATTCACCTCCTCCATGGTAGGTTGATCAGGATCATAATCTTCTACTTCAAAAGATGCTTCCTAAGCACTGCCAGCTGCAGTTTGCATTCTAGTCAAATGCTGAGAGATCATGCTAACCTGTTGGGTCAAGATCTTGTTCTAAGCCAATATGGCATTCATGGTATCAACTTCAAGAACTTCTTTCTTCTGAGAGATCCCATTTTTCACAAGATTTCTCTCAGAGGTGTACATGAATTGGTTGTTTGCAACCATCTCAATGAGTTCTCTTGCTTTTACAGGCATTTTCTTCAGGTGGAGTGATCCACCTGCAGAGCTGTCCAATGATATTTTGGACATCTCAGACAGACCATCATAGAAAACTCCTATGATAGACCATTCTGAGAGCATGCTAGGAGGACATCTCCTGATCAGTTGCTTGTATCTTTCCCAAGCTTCATAGAGGGATTCACCTTCTCTCTGTCTGAAGGTTTGAACTTCCACTCTGATTTTGCTCATCCTTTAAGGGGAAAGAATTTAGCTAGGAAAGCATTAACCAGCATTAACCATATCTTAGCTCTGTCTCTTACAGCAAAGGGAAAGAGCATAAGTTTGTAGACCTCATGATTTATTCAATTGGTCTTAACAGTATCACAGATTTGTAAGAATTTAGCTAAGAACTGATGTGGATCTTCTATTAGAAGTCCATGGAACTTGCAATTCTGTTGTAGAAGAGAGACTAACAAAGGCTTAAGTTCAAAATTTTTAGCTCCAATGGTAGGTACAAAGATACTTCTGCCATAAAAGTTAGAAGTAGGCATGGTGAAGCCACCAAGAACCTTTCTTGCCTCTCGTTCAAGTTCGGCCATGTCTTCTATTTCTTGTTCAAAATTTTCTGAAAGGTTTCTTCCGGAGTGTTGTGCTTTAACTTGTTGTAAGCTCCTCCTTAAATTCCTTTCAAGTTCAGGATCAAGATTAAAGAGAGGTTCTTTATTCCTGTTCCTGGTCATAAACAAGAAAAGAAGAACAAAAGGAAGCTTCTATGCCTGATTTGGGTCTAGAAAACTCCCAGTGAGATGTGAAGAAAGAAGAGGAAGATAGAAAAGTGAAGATGGAAGAAAAGAGATGAGAAGAATTTGAATAAATAGAAGTAGAGAGGAGAAGAATTAGAATTAGAGAAGATAAACAAGAATTAAAATATTTTTATTTTTATTTTATTTATTTATTTATTTCGAAAATAAAGGTTAATTAATTAAAAAGAATTGAAAATTAGTTAATGAATTTCAAAAATAGAAGAGAGAGAAGAAGAAGAAGAGAATTTTCGAAAATTAGAGGAGAGAAGAATTAGTTAGGAAGTTTTGAAAAAAAAGAGAGAGAAAACAACTAACTGATTAAGAAAGATTTGAAAACAAGATAAGATAGAAGATTAGAAAAGATTTGATTTTAAGTTTTGAAATTTGAATTTTGAAAAATCAACAAGATAAAATAAAGATTTGAATTTTGAAAAAGGTTTAATTTTGAAATTTTGAAATTTGAAATTTAAATTTTGAATTTTGAAATTGAATTTTAATATTTGAAATAAGATAAGATAAGATAATTTGAATTTTGAATTTTAAATTTTTGAATTTTAAAGAAAGATAAGAAGATAAAATAAGATTTTGAAAAATATATGATTTTTGAAAAGATTTGATTTTGAAAATTGAAAACTAAGATAAGATAAGATAAAAATTTAAAATTAAAATCTGAATTTTTAATGAAATTTTCGAAAATTAATGAGAAGATAAGAAAAGATATTTTTTTGAATTTAATGAGGAAAGAGAAAAACATGTAAAAGACACAAAACTCTTTAGATCTAGGACCCTAAGTTTTCGAAAATTTGAAGACAAACATCAAAAAGACACCAAACTTAAAATTTTTAAGATCAAAACAAAAAGAAAAACAAGAACACTTTGAAGATCAGGAAGAACACCAAGAACAAAACTCAAAGAATTCAAAGAACACAAGAACATGCAAAAGATACCAAACTTATAAATTTTAAAAACCAAACACAAAATTTTCAAAAATTATAAAACAAAAACACAAGAAGACACCAAACTTAAAGATTGACACAAGATTTAAACAAAGAAACTATTTTTGAAAATTTTTAGAAAGAAACACTAAAAAAAATCGAAAAATTCAACAAGAACAAAAACAAAAGACTTAAACAAAAAACAAAGATTAAACAAAGAAAAGAAAAAAATTTTTGAAAAAGTTTTTTGATTTTTTCGAAAATAAAGAGAAGAAAATAAAAATAAAAGACTCAAACAAAATTAAAGACAATACCTGATCTAGGGAAAAAGATAATCCGTCAGTTGTCCAAACTCGAAAAATCCCCGGCAACAGTGCCAAAAACTTGGTGCACGAATCCCCACACTTTGTACAATTGTACCAGCAAGTGCACTGGGTCGTCTAAGTAATACCTAAACGAGTCAGGATCGATCCCACGAGGATTGTAGCTTGAAGCAAGCTATGGTTATCTTGCAGGTCTTAGTCAGGTGGATAGAAGAGTTATTGGTTTGAATTTAGTTAAACACTTAGAAGGAATAAGGAAAAAGGGTAATCAGAACTCAGAAGTTGTGTAAACTATGATAAGAAGATGGTTAAGGCTTGGAGATACTTTGTCCTGATGGATTAACTCTGGTATTACTGTCTTCATCAAGTGTGAATGATTTCTTCAATGGCAGGCTGTATGTGATTGACGCTAGTTTGAGTAGCCGCCAATACTCTTCCAGATCTGAACACCAGGGTTAGTGCACATCCAGTCTGATTGAGGGTGAAGCTTCTGGAGTCCATTCTCCTTACTGATCGTACTCAAAATGCCAGAGAGAAGGTCGGATCTTCTGGATCAGAGAATGCTGCGCCTTTGGATTCTAGCCTCTACCACAGAGACCCTAATCTTCCCATACCTCGGCTGAAGTGTATCTTGAGAAGTCCCTAACGAGTCGTGGATTAGCCGTCTGAGAGATGTATAAACAAGCTGGAGGTTTGATGCTTTCCAGTCACGTATTCACACGAACACAAGAAGACATGGGTGGTTGTCAGGCATGTGGTCTTAGTATGAAGAACGAAGCTGATTGTCACGGATCATCCCATTCATCATGTTGAAGAATGAATATACATTTTAGAATTAAATCAAACACGGATTAAAGAGAAACAGTAATAGTTTTATTAACTCGTAGAACTCAGCAGGGCTCCTCCCCTCAACCTAGGAGGTTTAGAAACTCATAATGATAGAGAATATAGAGATAGAATTCAAAATATGCTGGAACAAATCCTAAACAAGTGTGGTCTTCTTCCTTAAATACTAAACTTATGATTAGTAAGGGTAAAACAGTCTTTTTAGTGCTAAAATCCACTTTCAAGGCCCACTTGGTGTGTGTTTGGGATGAGCATTGATGAGATCCACGTGCTAGGAGACCTCTAGGGTGTTGAACGCTGGCTAGGGGGTCCTCTTTTGGTGTTTGGACGGTGCTCTCTTCTCCTTGGGAGGCTAGCATTTGACGCCAGTTTTGGGCTTTCTAATATGAAGAAAAGTATAGAATATTATACATTTCTGGAAAGCTCTCGAAGTCAGCTTTCCATAGCCGTTGAGAATGCTCCATTTAAATTTCTGTAGCTCGAGAAAGGCGCTTTCGAGTGCAAGGAGGTCAGATCCGGACAGCATCTGCAGTGCTTTCTCTCTCTTTGAAACAGACTTTTGCTCCAGCTCCTCAATTTCAGCAAAAAAATACCTGAAATTGCATAAAAACACACAAACTCAAAGTAGAATCCAAAAATGTGAATTTAACACTAAAACCTATGAAAACTGAATAAAAATTAGACAAAACATGCTAAAAACTATATGAAAATGATGCCAAAAAGCGTATCAAATATCCGCTCATCAAGACTCCTCCTCCATAACACATCTTCTAATAATGCCATCCGAGCACCCTTTAAATAGATAAGGATCATCCAAAAGAAAGTACCTAGCATCATGATATAGTTTCTTGAGTTGTTTCTTAGTGAAGTCCTTTTGTATTATCCTCCTAGCTTTAAAATTAGCCATGTCTGTAAACCATGGTGGATTGTGAAGAACAAAAAGTTGTTCATCAGGAAATTCTTCATGTAAGGGATGCGGATTGCTTGAGGTCTTCAATGGTTCAAGTCTAGACAGGTGATCTGCTACTTGATTTTCAGAGCCCTTTCGGTCCCTAATTTCAATATCAAAATCTTGTAGAAGAAGTACCTGTCTAATCAATCTTGGCTTAGAATCATACTTTGTCAAAAGGTACTTAAGAGAAAAATGATCAGTGTAAACAATAACCTTTGAACCAACTAAATAGATCTAAATTTATCAAATGCAAACACAATAGCTAGCAATTCTTTCTCTATAGTGGTATAATTCTTTTGAGCCTCACCAAGTACCCTGCTGCATAGTATATAACATGCATGGGAGGGGCAATGATGGTGTTGAGGTAGAATTCATAGCAGAAGGTACTCAAGATGCAGAGAAACAACAACAGAAGAAAGCTAATAGTTCAAGGCTTTCAATTATTCTTCTAGATCAAGGTTTCATAGTGTATAAATGGATATTCCTTGTTTGTTTGTCCTTGAATATGGTTGCATTATCTCTTGCAGCTTTAGGGCATTTTCCATATGCAAAGGAAAAGGCTTCACTTTTCTCCATTGCTAACATTCTAGCTCTTACACTCTGCAGAAGTGAAGCAACACTCAAAATTATTTTCTATTTGGTTGTGAAGACTATTGGGAAGCCTTTTATTCCTCTTAGGATCAAAACTTCCACAACTTCATTCCTTCATCCTTAAGAGTTTTAAAGGCGTGCAAGCAATCATCATCAAAGTGAAAGGGTGCATCAGCAACTAGGAGGTTGCTTAACGGCTTTGCCAGATTAGAAAAATCTTTGATGAATCTTCTATAGAAGCCAGCATGGCCCAAGAAACTCCTTATTCCCTTTACATTTATAAGGGGTGGAAATTTCTCAATTACCTCTATTTTGGCCTTGTCAACTTCTATACCTTTGCTCGAGATACGGTGTTTCAAGAACTATGCCATCAGTAACAATAAAGTGGCATTTTTTCCAATTTAAAACAAGGTTAGAGTCTTGACACCTTCTCAATACTAAGGTTAGATGTTGCAAGCACCCTTCAAAGGAATCACCAAAAATAGAAAAGTCATCCATAAACACCTCAATGAATTTTTCAATCATGTCAGAAAAGATGGAAAACATGCACCTTTGGAATGTTGCAATAACATTACACAAACTGAAAAGCATACGGCGGTAAGCAAATACTCCAAAAGGAGCATGTGAATGTTGTCTTCTCTTGATTTTGGGAGTCCACAGATATTTGGTTGTAGCCAGAGTATCCATCCAAGAAGCAATAAAAAGCATGTCAGACCAACCTCTCTAGCATTTGATCAATAAATGGGAGAGGAAAGTGATCATTTCTTATGGCTGTGTTGAACCTCCTATAATCAATGCACATCCTCCAACCAATTACGGTCCTTGTAGGAAAGAGATTATTCTTGTCATTAGCTACCACAGTCACACCTCCTTTCTTAGGAACAACTTGTACCGGGATCACCTAATGGCTATAAGATATTGGGTAAATTATGCTAGCTTCCAACAGCGTCATCACTTCCTTTTTAAACACCTTTTACATTGTAGGATTGAGCCTCCTTTGTGCTTGCACCACTGGTTTAGCATCTTCTTCAAGTAAGATTGATAAACCATTATTTTATGGTTTATATTGTGTTTAATTGTGTGGTTTTATCAAATCTTTACCCACTTATTCATATGATTAGCATATATTTACAATTCCTTCCCAAAATTACTCCATGGTTGAAAACTTGCTTCCTAGAGACTTTTAATTATGTATTTTAATTCTCCTTTATTCCATTCGATGCCGTGATCTGTGTGTTAAGTGTTTCAGGCTTTATAGGGCATGCATGACTTGGAAATTAGAGAGGAGGCGTGCAAAAATGGAAGGAACACAAGAAATTAAGGAGATGACCAGCGAGAAGCGACGCGGACGCATGGCTCACGCGACCGCGCAAAATGGAGAAATCACTGCGACGCGCTCGTGTGCCTGACGCGAACGCATGGATTGGAAACTGCACAAGTGACGTGAATGCGTGGACGACGCGCACGCGTAGCAAGGCAAAACGCTGGATGATGCGAACGTGTGGATGACGCGATCGCATGACGTGCGCGATCTGCAGAATTTGCAGAATTCGCTGGGGGTGATTTTGGGCCATGTTTCGACCCAGTTTTTGGCCCAGAAAAGCATATTAGAGCCAGGGAATATGCAGATACCAGAGGACAACATTCATCCCTCCTCTAGGTTTTCTCTCTACACATTCATAGTTCTTAGGATTTTGTTTTTATTGCTTTTCAGATTAGGATATTGAGAAGAGTTATTACGTCCGCCAAGACTTCATCATTCTAGTTTGTTTTCTTACTTGTCATTTACTCTTTCATATCCTTAATTTGTTCAGAGTTACTATTGGATTATTTTTAATTTATTAATACAAGAACTATTTTTATTTTTAATTGGTCTCTTTGATTATTATTATTTATCATGTCTTTCTTTACTTCCCTTTCTTATTTTGCGAAGTTTACATTCATAATGAGCGAGTAATTCCATAACTTGATTGGGAGTTGATTGAAAGGAGAACCTTGAGTTGGAATGCTCAAGAGTAAAATTGTAATTGGGTTTATTATTGGATCGCCCTCTAGTCACTGACACTAATTCTTCCCAAGGGAGAGGATTAGAACTTGTGAATAGAAACTAACTTCCAACTTGCTGGACTTTCCTTTATCTGGTAAGGGATAATTGAGCAGAACAACCTTCAATTATCAATTAATCTTGGGAGAACTCCAACAAGGATAGGACTTTCGACTAATCTACTCCCGGTCAAGATTTTTATTTAACTTACATAAATTATCTGATTTAATTTCCTGTTTATCAAACTCAAACCATTTTGGAAAACATCTGACTAATAAAATAGCAGATCTTTCTGCAACTCGTTGGGAGATGACCTGGGATTCATACTCCTAGTATTTTAATTCTAATTTTGTGACAACCCTTCTAAATTGATAAGCGGGTTTTTGGTTGGTTAAGAACTATACTTGCAACGTATCTCTTACATTAACTTCTTAATCCGCCAATTTCCGCCACGTCAATTTTTGGCGCCGTTGCTGGGGAATTGCAATAGAGTGCTAAGTTATTGATTGGAATTCAATTATTTGCATTTTATTTTATTTTGCTACTATGAGCTGCATGTTTCTTTTATTAAATGACGCATTCACTTCCTGATCCAAGCTTGCCAGTATTTGATCCTGACATTGAAAGAACTATTTCACGTATAAGGCAAGCTCGGCGTCGGCTAGTCCTCTCCGAGGGCGAATCTGAAACATCACGTAAGGAAGAAACAAGCCCCCTTTCTACTAATTCGGTTGATTTACGTGCAGGTGACATGGCAGCACCTAGGAGAGTTACTATCCAGGAAGCTGGAGCCCTTGATTTTACAATGCAATCGTTTCAAGCGCATCACCCAGCGGTGGTTGCAGATTTTGAAATAAAGACTGCACTACTCAACTTGATGCCTAAGTTTCATGGCTTACCTGCTCAAGAGCCTATCAAGCACCTTAGGGATTTCCAAGTAGCCTGTTCTACTGTCAGACGCGATGGTGCAGATGAAACTTCTATTTTGTTAAAAGCCTTCCCATTCTCTCTTGAGGGAAAGGCGAGAGAGTGGTACTACACTCAACTCGCAGCAACTGTTTCTGACTGGGATACGCTTAGAAGAGAATTTTTGGAAAAATTCTTTCCAACTGAAGTTACTGATAAACTGAGGAAAGACATTTCCATGATTGTTCAGGACGAATCCGAGACTCTCTACGAATACTGGGAGCGCTTCAAAAATCTTCTGGAATCATGTCCCCACCATATGATTGACAAGATAGTGTTGCTCGGCTACGTCACACAGGGCATGAGGCCTCAAGATAAGACCACATTGGAAAGTGCTAGCAATGGGTCTATGAAAAAGTACAAGACCACTGATGAGGCATGGCAATTGATCAGTGACTTAGCTGAATCTACTCGGAATCACAGGCAGAAACAAAACCGGTCAAAAGCTTTTGCAGAGGTATCTTCAAGAAAAGAGACTACTACTCTGACTCAGAGTATATGTAAAATGACCAACTTACTGAGGCAGATGCAGTTGAGTCAACAACAAACTCAGCAAGCTCAGCCCTCTCCACCACAGCAAAGCCAACAGTTAGTTCCACAAAGAGTATGCGGAATCTGTGCTGATTACAGCCATTATACTGATGAATGTCCGTAGCTCCAGCAGGAAAACAACACTGTGGCAGCCACTCATAACTTCTATGACCGTCCCAATCAAGGATACAATCACGGTGGCAGCTACAACCATGGATGGCAGGACAATTCCAACCAAGGTTGGAGAGATAATTTTAACCAGGTCTGGGAAGACAACAATAACAGAGGAGTCAGAGACAATCAAGGAAATCAGAAGTGGAATAATAACAACAACAGACAGCAGAACCAGAACCAGCCTTACAGAGCACCTCACCTGAGGCAATCCCAAGGACCACAGCACAACCAACAACAAGTTCCTCAGATCACTTATTCTAATTCCTCTCTGAATGACGAGGTGTTTCAATCCATTGTGCAAGGACAAAAGAACGTGGAAAGTTCACTTAACGGTCTAACATCTGCTATACAAGCTCTCATCTCTCAGATGGGATCATCCAATACTTCAAACACAACATGCAAGCTCCAGTGGAATTCCTTCTCAACCCTTACCCAATCCAAAGGGTGGCATCAATGCCATCACCCTAAGGTCCGGAACCACACTGCAAGAGAGGAATCAGGAGGAGCCAAACCCACCAGAACACGCCTCAGCTGAAGAGGTGGTGGAGGTAGAAGATGCTAAAGAGGTGGTGGAAGTAGAAGATGCGGAAGAGGAAGAGGACGTACAAGATATGGTTGAAGAAAAAGAAGCTCAACCACAGAAAGAAGCACCAAAGGATGCAGACGCTGCAGAAAGCACCCTTCCTATTCCATTTCCACAAATTGCAAGGAAGCCCAGGAAGCAGATGGAACTTGATCCCAAAATGGTAGAAATATTCAAAAAGGTTGAGGTAACTGTTCCCCTTTTTGATGTTATTTAGCAAGTACCTAAATACGCAAAGTTTCTAAAAGATTTATGTATACATAAAGACAAAATTAATGAATTAGAAACTATTCCTTTAAGTAGTTCTATATCTGCTTTAATGGGAGGTATACCTGAGAAATGTAGTGATCCAAGTCCATGTATGGTTAATTGTACTATTGGAGGTGTGATATTTTCTGACTGCATGTGTGATTTAGGAGCATGTGTTAGTATAATGCCTTTGTCTATATATGATACTTTGAGGCTCCCTCCCTTAAAAAGGTCGGCAGCTCGTTTTGTGTTAGCAGATAAAAGCATTATTACAATGGTTGGAATTGCTGAAGATGTATTAGTGAGCATTAAGGGGCTCACATTTCCTATTGACTTCTATATTCTGAAAATGCCCCCTAATGACTCAGGAAGGCCATCGTCAATCCTGCTTGGAAGACCATTCCTGAAGACTTCAAAGTTCAAGCTGGACACATTTTCTGGAACTTATTCTTTTGAAATAAATGGCAGAATAGTGAAATTCAGTTTAAATGGAGCTATGGAGCACCCTCCGGATGATCATTCTATCTCCCAGTGTGACATCATAGATAAAACCGTGGCTGAAGTTCACCAGGAGGAATTAGAAGAGAAGTACATAGGACAAGGTCCAAGTATGGGGACACTTTCAGAGGACAATGAGAACACTTTGCCATTATCACCAGCTCCGGATGATCCAGAGCCTGGCCATGAGCAGAAATTGGAATTAAAGTCCCTTCCTCCACACCTCAAGTATGCTTGCCTTGAGAACAAGCAAAAGTTTCATGTTATCATTGCAAGGGAACTCACTTCTCAACAAGAAGAACAGCTACTCAGTGTGCTTAGAAAACACAAGAAAGCAATTGGATAGAGCCTGGCGGATATAGTAGGCATCAACCCTCAAGTTTGTGAGTACAGAATATTCCTAGAAGAGGCAGAAAAGCCTGTCCGTCAACCTCAAAGAAGATTGAATCCCACCATCTTAGAAGTTGTCAAGAAAGAAGTGACCAGGCTACTTGAAGCAGATATCATTTACCCCATCTCAGATAGCGAATGGGTCAGTCCAGTGTAAGTGGTGCCCAAAAAGTCTGGAATCACAACAGTAAAAAATGAGCATGGAGAGCTTTTGACAACTAGAGTGCAGAATTCATGGAGAGTTTGCATTGACTATAGGCGTCTCAACCAAGCCACTCGCAATGATCATTACCCCCTGCCATTCATTGATCAGATGCTTGATCACCTGTCAGGTAAATCCCATTATTGCTTTTTAGATGGTTATACAGGCTATTTTCAAATCCATATAGCTCCTGAAGATCAGGAAAAGACTAATTTTACATGTCCTTTTGGAACTTATGCTTATAAGAGAATGCCTTTTGGCTTATGCAATGCACCAGCTACTTTCCAAAGGTGCATGATGAGCCTTTTCTCTGACCTTATTGAGAACTGTATAGAGGTTTTTATGGATGATTTTAGCGTTTATAGTGATTCATTTAGCCTTTGCTTGGATAGTTTATCTAGAGTATTAGATAGATGTGTCAGTACAAACCTTGTATTGAATTTTGAAAAATGTCACTTTATGGTAAAACAAGGGATTGTACTAGGACATGTTGTGTCTAATACTGGAATTTCTGTAGATCCAGCAAAGGTGGATGTTATTTCTAGTTTACCTTACCCCTCCTCTATGAGGGAAGTCCGTTCGTTCCTTGGCCTTGCAGACTTTTACCGGAGATTCATTAAGGACTTTAGTAAGGTAGCACTACCCTTATCTAGACTACTGCAGAAAGATATTGAGTTCGAGTTCAGTGAGAATTGCAAACACGCGTTTAATGGACATCACTTAAAGCTATATCATGGTGAGAAGGCGACGAAAAACAAAGAGCTAGAGATCTTCCTCTTGGAGGATCCACCAACAGCAGAAGACTGAGCTAGTAGAGCGTCCAACTTAAGGACGTTAAAGCAAAGTGCTGGGTGGGAGACAACCCACCATGGTATGATCGTTTCTTTCTTTTATTTCTTTATTTCCTTTCTCAATAACTCTTCTCAGTACTACTGCCTATAGTTTGCATCTGCATTTGCATATTGCATATATATAAAAAAAGAAAAAATGGCATGCGACGTGACAGCGTCGCCAACGCGTCTGCCTCATATGTGCGTAAGGAAGAAAAAGAAATCGAACAGAGAGTCACGCGAGAGCGTGGATGGAGGCGTGTCTTTGGCACAAATTGCCCCACGCGACCGCATCGCTGACGCGTCCGTGTCATATGGGAAACATGCCTCCCACGCGTCCGCGTCGAGCATGCGAACGCGTGCCATGAAAATCGACGTAAGAAAGGGTGTATGGCAGAATGTTATGCTGGACTGGGGCTGGAATGGCGCTAGACGCACAGGCCCTACCACGCGAACGCGTGCCCCACGCGTCCGCGTCATCTTCCAATATTGGCCATCCACGCGATCGCATCCACCACGCGAACGCGTCACCCTGGAATTTGGCGACAATGAGTTTCGAACAAAGAGTTGTGCGAGCGCGAGGCTGCCCTCGCGCCAGTAGCACAGAACGAGTCACGCATCCGCGTCGATTCATATAAGCGCAATTTACGCGAACGCGTACCCCACGCGTCCGCGTCGCTTGCGCCGCACAGCTTATCCAAATCTGCCGAAATATCTTATCTTTTTCTTTCCCAAATCCTACTTTTTCTTTTCCCTCCTTATTTTCTTCCCGTTTCTTCCTTTTTCCTTCTTTCTCACTTTCTACTTTCTCTCTCTCACCACCATTATCAAGGTTTTTCTTTTCTTCTTCCCTCCTTACTTTTCTATTCTTCTTCTTATTTTATGTTTTCTTCTTCTTTTCTTTTTCTTTTTACTTTCATTGTCCATGTTTTCTTTTTCTTTTAATTGGTGTTGGAAATTTATTTGGGTCATTGTTTCTTTTGATATGCTTGTGGATTGTTCCGGAATTGTTTGGCAATTATATATTAATTTTAAAGGGTTGCTTGCATGTTCAATTTAATACTTTTAATAGCTTATTTACCATGCATGCTATGTGTTTGTGAAAACGCCCGTATGGCATTGTGCACTATTTTTCGATATCTTTTATCCTACTACTCTAAATGCTTGCTTTTCACAAAACCCTTTTTCATATCATATTAATTCAATATAATTGTCATTACAAACAGGTTATTAGTTTGAAAGGCTTGGTAATCTAACTTGAACATTGAATGCTTGATCTATGCTACTCATGCCTTTGCCAGCATGCCAATAAACACCTTGCATTTAATTGTCATTATATGCACTTGCTATATTTCCATTGATGATTTTACACATGTAGTCATGACCATTTGTTAGCATCATTCATCTTTCATGTGCATTGTTTACCACCTTTCCCGCCCTCTTCCTTGCTCTAACCCTTGACATTTTAACATACTTTCTCTTTTCTTTCTTTTAGGATGGCCACCAAGAAAGGTAAGGAGAAAGCTACTCCCAAATCAATAGCGAGGAGGGGAACAAAAAGAGCATTAGTGGCAGAGCCATCTTCAACTGCAGTTAAGCCCTCAACAAAAAGAATTAAGAGGATTATAAAGGTTGATGAAAAAGGGAAAGCCTTCCCAGCAAAGGACACTGCGCGATTTACCAACCGCTACTGTGAGCAGATGTTCCCCATACTGGCAGAAAGGAGTTACAACAACGAATACCTTCTTATCCTCCCGACCCGTATTGCTGAATTTGTTGAGCCGCGAATTGAGCGACCACAATGGGGATTCCTACAGAGATAGCCACAGCAGGTTAATCTTTCCTGGGTAGTCAAGTTCTACTCTAATTTCCACCTGCCAATCCTGCAATCTGTCTATGTCCGTCAGAAGAGGCCATTCAGCGAGTTTTAGATCTTCTCCCTACTCCAGAAGGACTGGACGCATTTCAAAAAGCCTCACTCAAGTGCCAGACGTACCAATTTGACTGGGATGCTATTCAGAGTTATCGCACTACCTGGCAGCAGATGGATTTATGGATACCATCGTTCCCGTCCTAAGGGAATATCGGCTTCCGCACTTACCTTGGAGGCTCGCGTATGGGCACAAATTATGTCCCATTACGTCTTTCCGAACACCCACGAGTCCTCCTTCACTGCAGACATGGCCGTTCTACTATGGTGCATCCTTATAGACCAGCCTCTAAACCTACCAAGACACATCCGGAATGCCATGGGACATGTACAAATTGCGGGCAACTTACCTTTTCCCGCCTTGGTCTCAGATCTTGTCTTAGCAACTGGAGTCTCCTACAGAGCTGGGGACACCAAAGCCATGCTTCCACGGGATGATCAATACGTCCCTAACGGAAAATATATCAGACCTCCAGCAGCCACTACAAGCCAACCTACTGAACCGGCTGAAGACATTCCTCCTTCACCACCACAAGCACCTACAACAAATCAACTGCTCCATCAGATACTTGAAAGATTGGATTGGCAGGAACACAAAGCAAAGCTAAGAGAGCGTCATAACAAGCACCGATTCACATACCTCAAGGAGCTACTTATGGGAAAATACAGAAACTCAGACACCCCGGACTCCACTTCCTTTACCAGCACAGGGAGCCATGACGGTCCCGACTGTGGAGATACTGCTACCAACCCACCTTTGTTCCTGACAGATGGCACTGAGGACGGTGCAAAGCCTTAAGTGTGGGGAGGTCGGTCAGTACCTGACCTCCGGAGGTAATTTCTCTTCCTTAACACCAATAAAATAGGATATTTAGTTAGTTTTTCTTTTGTAGAATAGGATAAATTGCATAGTAATAGGTTAGTTGCATGCATGTTCTACTTGATTGAAAAGATAATAAGTTTCTTCTAAGACCCTATTTTTGTTAGAACAAAATTTCACTAATTTTAATCAAAACTTTTATGTTAAATTTGCTTGAAGTTGTATTTGGAACATGGTTTTTTGAGCTAAAGAACACACAACCTGTGAGACTTTGAGCCTAAATACATGGTTACATTATTTAACCATAATTATTTTATTCTTGTGTGTTTACTTCTCTATGATTGTAATCTATATTTTATTTCATCCTATATGTCCAATGTTTAATATATTTATATGCGTGCATATGATTGAGGCCATTATTTGTTTAGCTCACTTATCCAAATTAAGCCTACCCCTTAAGTTACCTTTGTTAGCCACTTTGAGCCTTTAAATCCCATTTGTTCTGTATTTTACCACATCACTAGCCTTAAGCGGAAAAACAATTATATATTCCAATTGAATCTTTGGTTAGCTTGAGATAGAATTGTGTGTTAATTGAGTATGGGAAGATTGTGGGAACAAAAGATAATAAGGGAATGTGTCATGATAATATAATGAAAATTTGGGTGCCTACTCATGTGAAACTATAAAAATTAAAAATCTATGTGCATTGATAAGCTATGTTTATTTTTATGTTTAAAAAAATCCAAAAATATTCAATAATTAAATAAGGGGACAAAATTACCCCAATGCTAAGTTAAATTTCAAAGATCAATGCAGATATGATAAAATTAAAATAAAGTTGATACATGAGTGTGGAATGTAAAAGGAAAATTTTGGGTAGCTATGTATGAAATTTAAGTTATATATATATATATATGTGTGTGTGTGTGTGTGTGTGTGTGTGTGTGTGTGTGTGTGTGTGTGTGTGTGTGTGTGTGTGTGTGTGTGTGTGTGTGTGTGTGTGTGTTAGGTGAAAGCTTAGGTTAATTAGAGATTCAATTTATAAGCTTACTTAGCCATATATGTATCCTTACCCTTACCTTGGCCCCATTACAACCTTGAAAAGACCTCATGATGTTTGCATTGGTACATTAAATGTTGTTGATTGGTTAGGTGAAGAACAAAAAAATTAGAAAGCATGATTAGAGAAGAATAGAGTGATTACCCTATACACTAGAGAGACTGGAGCATACATACATCATCAGTGGGGGTTCAATGCTTAAATTCTATGTTCCCTACTTTCATGAGCTACCTTCTTGCATTTTTATCTGTTGTTACTATATAAGAATTGAATTAGTGGAATTTGATTTGTGCTTGTCTTGAAGAGCTTATTTACTTTTAACCAAGTGGACAAGAATCATATAGTTGCATTCATATATATAGGTTGCATTGCATGAGTTTTACATGTTCCTACTCATTTATTTTATCTCCTTCAACTAAGCATGAGGACATGCTAATGTCTAAGTGTGCGGAGGTTGATAAACCATTATTTTATGGTTTATATTGTGTTTAATTTTGTGGTTTTATCAAATCTTTACCCACTTATTCATATGATTAGCATATATTTACAATTCCTTCCCAAAATTACTCCATGGTTGAAAACTTGCTTCCTAGAGACTTTTAATTATGTATTTTAATACTCCTTTATTCCATTCGATGTCGTGATCTGTGTATTAAGTGTTTCAGCTTTATAAGGCATGAATGACTTGGAAATTGGAGAGGAGGTGTGCAAAAATAGAAGGAACACAAGAAATTAAGGAGATGACCAGCGAGAAGCGACGCAGACGCATGGCTCACGCGACCGCGCGAAATGGAGAAATCGTAGTGACGAACTCGCGTGCCTGACGCGAATGCATGGATTGGAAACTGCACAAGTGACGCGAATGCGTGGACGACGCGCACGCGTGGCAAGGCAAAACGCTGGATGACGCGAACGCGTGGATGACGCGATCTCATGACGTGCGCGATTTGCAGAATTTGCAGAATTCGCTGGGGGCGACTTTGGGCCATGTTTCGACCCAGTTTTCGACCCAGAAAAGTAGATTAGAGCCAGGGAACATGCAGAGACCAGAGGACAACATTCATTCCGCACAATTTTAGTTTTAGATATGATTTTATCCCTCCTCTAGGTTTTCTCTCTACACATTCATAGTTCTTAGGATTTTGTTTTTATTGCTTTTCGGATTGGGATATTGAGAAGAGTTATTACCTCCGCCAAGACTTCATCATTCTAGTTTGTTTCCTTACTTGTCACTTACTCTTTCATATCCTTAATTTGTTCAGAGTTACTATTGGATTATTTTTAATTTATTAATACAAGAACTATTTTTATTTTTAATTGGTCTCTTTGATTATTATTATTTATCATGGCTTTCTTTACTTCCCTTTCTTATTTTGCGAAGTTTACATTCATAATGAGCGAGTAGTTCCATAACTTGATTGGGAGTTGATTGAAAGGAGAACCTTGAGTTGGAATGCTCAAGAGTAAAATTGTAATTGGGTTTATTGTTGGATCGCCCTCTAGTCACTGACACTAATTCTTCCCAAGGGAGAGGATTAGAACTTGTGAATAGAAACTGACTTCTAACTTGCTTGACTTTCCTTTATCTGGTAAGGGATAACTGAGCAAAACAACCTTCAATTATCAATTAATCTTGGGAGAACTCCAACAAGGATAGGACTTCTGACTAATCTACTCCCGGTCAAGATTTTTATTTAACTTACATAAATTCTCTTATTTAATTACCTGTTTATCAAACTCAAACCATTTTGGAAAACATCTGATTAATAAAATAGCACATCTTTTTGCAACTCGTTGGGAGACGACCTGGGATTCATACTCTCAGTATTTTAATTCTAATTTTGTGACAACCCTTCTAAATTGATAAGCGGATTTTTGGTTGGTTAAGAACTATACTTGCAACGTATCTCTTACATTAACTTCTTAATCCACCAATTTCCGTCACGTCAAAGATCTTATGCATGCACATTGCAGGACTTATTCCTTTGAGGTCACCAATAGTCCAATCAAGTGT
Organism: Arachis ipaensis; assembly: GCF_059453495.1. Classification (NCBI taxonomy): domain Eukaryota; kingdom Viridiplantae; phylum Streptophyta; class Magnoliopsida; order Fabales; family Fabaceae; genus Arachis; species Arachis ipaensis. Next base: position 54,591,632 of record NC_142436.1, read on the forward strand.
TGTTTTGTGTTCTTTTATCACCTTGAGTAATGCCTCTTCATCACTATTATTTAATAAGGAATTAATGATCACTGGTATGTCTCTGATTCATCAAGGAAAGCATATTTCAAAGAGGGAGGCAGGGACTTTAGTTCTAACTTTGGTGGCCCCTCTTCCCTTGAAGGAATATATGATGCTTTCTTGGGTGCTGGCATTCTTCAATCTCACCCTCTTAAGCTTCAACAAGGAATTCAAGTGTTTTAATAAGTGGTTCTTCTTCTAGTGCCTCTTGCACCAACGGATCAATGAGGTCGACTTTCATGCAATCCGCATAATTATTAGGGTGTTGTAAAGCTTTAAACACATTGAGCACAATTTGCTCATCATTCACCCTCAATGTTAATTCACCTTTTTGAACATCGATTAAGACTCTCCCTGTAGTAAGGAAAGGCCTCCCCAATATAATAGAGGCATTGGCATCCTCTTCTATGTCCAAAATGACAAAATTTGCAGGGAATATAAATGTCCCCACTTTCACCAATAAATTCTTAACAACACCCAAAGGAAATTTAAGAGAGCGGTCAACAAGTTGCAAAGAAATTCTGGTGGGCTTCACCTCTTCAATTTTTAGTTTGCGCATCAGAGATATTGGCATTAGATTGATGCTAGCTCCAAGGTCACATAAAACTCTCTCAACAGTCACTTCCCCAGTGGTGCATGGGATCACAAAGCTTCTAGGATCTTTTAATTTCTCTGGAAGGTTCTTTTGGATTATAGCACTACACTCTTTTGTGAGCACCACGGTCTCATTCCTCTCCAATTTATAAATAGAGAGTGCGCTCTACAACACCAAACTTAAAAGTTTGCTTGTCTCTAAGCAAAGAAAAACTGAAACGGAGAGGGACATAAAAAAATGCACAAATGAGTAAAAACAAAAAAAAAATCTCAGAAGAAGAAAGGATGATATAAGGGTACGAAAAATTAATATTTTATTTAATTTTTTTTTTTGCATAAATAGTGGTGCCAAATGCCAAGGTGGCCAAGTTTAGTGCCACCCTAGCCGAATAGAACACTAAAATTGCTTTGTTGGTGGAGCCAAACTCCAGGTATTCAAGTTTGGCGCCACCCCTCCCGAACCAAACTCATCTAATTGCTAGCACATGGCGCCAAACTTGGGAATTCCAAGTTTGGTGCCTACCATCCAATGGCAAATTCCTCCAAAGTAGCATATATGGCACCAAGCTTGAGGTTCTCAAGTTTGGCGCCACCCTGGTCAAACTGAATCCATCCTGGGTAATCTGAAATTCCTTCTGATTGCATCTATTCCTGCTTTAAACACTCTGCATGACCAAAATACACATAAAAAGAAGGAAAACTATAAGGAATTAAAATAAACTAAATACATTCAAAATAAATAGAAAATCTAAAGATATAGATTATTAGGTTGTCTCCCAACAAGCGCTTCTTTAACGTCACTAGCTTGACAGTTGATTCCTTGTTAAGGCGGGGGTTGATCATAATGCTTCAACTCCTCCCTTCTCATTGTGAATCTTCTCCCTGTGTCCCCATGAAGTAGTTCAATATGCTTAAGAGAGAGGATTTTATTTACTGTTTGAGGCAACACTAGATTACGAGTCAACACCACTTTCATCCATGGTGAGAAATCTTTAGTCGGGATCTTCTTGTTTCTCCATCCCCTTGGCACTTTCTTCTTGGGAACTTTCTCCTTGGTGAATGAAACACACCCAATACCAAACTTAGATTTGATGTCAGGAAAAATTGTTTGATTCCCACCAAAAGAGGCTTGAGTTGTAAACTTTATTTTACATCATCAGGGAGACTTCGATTAGTGAACTCAGTCTTCACGCAGTTGCCTTCTTCACCTGAATGATGTATGGGTTTAAAAACCTTGAAGACCAAATGCTCCTTGTGCACCCTCAGCACTAATTCACCTTCTTTCACATCAACCAGAGCTCTCCTAGTGGCTAGGAATGGTCTTCCTAGGATTATAGAGGCGTTTTCATCCTCCCCGATGTCAAGGATTACAAAATCTACTGGGAGGAAGAACTTTCCCACTTTGACCAAGAGATTCTCTACTATTTCATGTGCATATTTTCGAGATTTGTCTGCCATTTGTAATGCTATCCTTGTTAGTTGTGCCTCTTTGATTTGCAACTTCTTCATCATAGACAACGGTATTAAATTGTTACTTGCACCTATATCAAAGGCTTTATCAAAGGTTGTGCTCCCAATGGTACATGGAATCTAAAAGCTCCCTGGATCTGGCATCTTCCTTGCAAATTACTCTGAATTATGGCACTATATTCCTTGGTCAGGATCACTGTCTTATCTACCTTTAAAGTCTTCTTCTTGGAAAGTAAATCCTTCATGAACTTGACATAGAAAGGCATTTTCTCCAAAACCTCAACAAAAAGAATATTGATTTGCAATTTTTTAAATACTTTCAAGAACTTTGAAAACTACTTGTCCTTTGTCTCCTTTTGAAGCTCTGAGGGTATGGCATATTTGACTTGTACTCAGGTGCCTTAGGCTTCATTAGATATTGCTCAAGATCAACTGGAAAGGGATTATTAGGGTGCCGCTAAGGGGTGTGTTTCTCCTTGGCTTGTGCTTCTTTTTCAACTGGTCCCCTAGTAACCGGTGCTTCCTCACCTGCCATGAGTCCACTTACCAAGGTGATAACCTTGCACTCTTCTCTTAGATTTGGAATTGTGTTGCTAAGAAGAGTATTAGTGGACCTCTAATCAATTTCTATAACTTGTGTGGCTAGTTGGGCCATCTAAACTTCCAAGTTCTTAAGTGAAGCTCTTATTTCTTGCATAAAAGTATGAGTACTCTTGGAGAGTTCTGCAACAATAGATTCCAAGTCAGATGATTTATGAGGCTAAAAAGTTGCTTGTTGTGGTTGAGAAGGCTGGAACTGGCGGTTGTTAAAGTTGTTCTGATTGAAATTTCGTTGAGAATTGTTGCCAAAATTAAGATGATTCCTCTACCTCGGATTATAAGTGTTAGAGAATGGATCATTATTGGGGATTATAGAGGAATCGCCCATGTAATTAACCTGTTCAGGAGAAAGTTGAGTATAATCATAAGCCTCACCTTGAGGAAAGCCACCACTCATGTCATAGGATACATCTTGAGTATTGATGGCTGAAACTTGCATTCCACTCAAGTATTGAGTAATAGCATTAATCTATTAAGACATGCCCTTGTTTTGAGCAAAAATTGCATTCAAAGCATCTAATTCCATGACTCTTTTTCTCATAGAGGTCCTCTCAGAAGAATATAGATATTGGTTGTTAGCAACCATCTTAATCAAATTAAGAGCTTCCTCAGGAGTCTTTTTTATGTGAAGAGACCCACCTGCAGAATTATCCAGAGACATTTTGGCGGCCTCAGTAACTCCATTATAGAAAATCTATAACTGAATCTAGTATAAAAACATATTAGGAGGGCACTTCCTGAGCATCATCTTGTACCTCTCCCAAGCTTCATAAAGATATTCACCCTCTCTCTGCCTGAAAGTCTGAACATCAGTCCTCAGCTTACTCAACTTCTGAGGTGGAAAGAATTTGGTTAAGAATCTATTAACCAACTTGTCCTATGTATCCAAGCTCTCCTTGGGCTGTGTATCAAGCCATTACTTGGCTCTGTGCCGTACAACAAACAGAAAGAGAAGCAACCTATAGACATCAAGATGAACTCCATTGGTCTTCACAGTGTCACTGATCTGCATGAAATTTGAGATAAACAAGTTTGGGTCTTCCTACGGGAGTCCATGAAACTAACAATTCTGTTGCACCAAAGAGATGAGCTGAGACTTCAACTCAAAATTATTAGCAGCTACAGGAGGTACAACAATGCTATTGCCATAGAATTTGGGGCTAGGAGCAATGTATAAGCCCAATGTCCTTCTTGGTTGCTCAAGCTCATTAGGAGCATTGAGAACATGAGAATTAATAACATTGTTATTGTTGTTTGGATCCATAGTAGATCCTTCAGTTTCCTTCACAAAATTATCCTTGAGATTTTCAGTAGCTATGTAAGCTCTAGCCTACTGTAATCGCCTTCTTAAAGTCCTCTCAATCTCAGTATCAAATTCTAGAAGAGGTTCCTTATCTCTGTTCCTACTCATAATCAAAAAGAAAACAAGAAAAAGTGGAAATCTCTATGTCAAAGTGAAGAAAATTTCCAGTGAGGTAACTTGAGTAATAGAAATAAAACAAAATAAACTAAATTAATGAAGCTAAGAATTTCAAAAATTAATAGGGAAAATGGGCTAAAATTTTGAAAATATTAAAAGAAAAAACAAACAAAAAGTTTAAAATAAAGAAACTAAGGGAACACCAAATTTAATTTCAGAAATTAAGAAAAAAATTTTAGACAAATAAAAACTAAAATTTCAAAAGTTTAAAGAACAAAAATAATTAAAATTAAAGCAAAGGACGTATAATCTAAGAAATCAAACAACGGGTAGTTGTCAATCACAGTCAATCCCCGGCAACGGCGCCAAAAATTTGGTACGGAATTTAGAAAACCCATAAACTAACCAGCAAGTGCACTAGGTCGTACCAAGTAATACCTCAAGTAAGTAAGGCTTGATCCCACGAGGATTGATGGACCAAGCAATAATAGTCGAGTGATTCACTTAGTCAGACAAGTAGAAAAGAGTGTTTTGTGTTCAAAAGCATTAAGTAGAAATTCAAGAATTAAGAAAGCAAACTATAGACTTTTTGTGAAAGATATATGAGAGAAACATTAAGGTTTCAGAGATATTTACTTTTCTGGATTAATGGTTCTTACCAAATACTTTATTCATACAAGATTCAATTTATGACAAACTTTAATTGATTAAACCCTAATTCCTTAGTGATATAATCTCCTCTAACCTAATCAACTGTCAATTTCTTGGTCACTTGAATTAGATTAAAGGTTTAGGTCCAATTCTAGTTTACTATCCACATAAATCTTAATTACCCAAGTATAAGATGATTATATATCACGTATCACGTTAAGTCCAGGCAATTAGAGATTTAGGAGGAATTACTTTCAAGTTGTTATTCAAGTGAGTTAACTTTTCCAAGAATCAACAAGAAATTCATGTAGAAAAAGAGCTATCTTCCAATATACTCAAATTCATAAAATGAAGAACGAAAGTAATCCTTGAATATAAATCGATACATTGATTGAAAGTATAATGATAATAATATTAATCCATAAAATAAACAGAGCTCCTAACCTTAACAATGGAGGTTTAGTTGCTCATGGAGAAAATAAATCCTAGTAGAGAAAAGTGTAAAGTGCAGAAGAGGAGAAGAAGCCCTAGGTCAAGATATCTTCTCCTTTTATATCTAATCTTAACTAATATAAAATATATTTTTCTAAAACTTAAAATATCTTTTCTTAATTTAAAACTTAAATTCTAAACCTAATTAAATCAAATATAATCAAAAAGATCACGCGGAGGTCCTCTAGGGCAGGAGTCTAGCACCAAACTTGGGAATTCCAAGTTTGGCGCCACTATGACCGCATCCATCTTTACGCATTATGAGTTGCTGGCGCTAAACTTGGGTTAGATGAAGTTTGGTGCCACCTTGGTGGCGTTTGGTGCTGTGATGCCGAAAAAAAAAGTATAGACTATTATATATCGTTAGAAAACTCTGAAAGTTGACTTTCCAATGCCGCTAGAACTGTGTCAATTAGGCCTCTGTAGTGCAAGTTATGCTCGTTGGAGTATGACGAGGTCAGGGTTGAAAGCATCATCCACTTTCTTCCTTTTCTTCTACACGAACTCTGTCAAAGTCGCTCGAATGTCACCTATAATAAATCAAATTACAAAACAACTCAAAGTAGCATTCATGGTGGGTTAAAACACCTAAATCTTGATTTAATTCAATAATTTCACATGCAAATTCACTAAGAAAATATAAGAAAGATGCCCACGATCAGCTATACTCTCCTTGTGTTAATTGTCTAGCCACTGTTTAGTCCAATCCCTTATAGCAAAAAGGAATAGGAACAAATGATAAATATCAGTAGGGACACCATTGGTCTTGAAAATATCACAGATTTACAGGAAGTTAGAGATGAACAGGTTGGGATCTTCTTGAGGGCTTCCACTAAACTGACAATTTTGTTGAACTAATGTGACAAGTTGAGGCTTCAGTTCAAAATTATTGGTATTTACTGTAGGTGTCACAATACTACTTCCACAACTCCCTGTATTGGGGTAGTCAAAGATCCAAGAGTCCTCCTAGGTTGAGGAGTATTAGCATTGTTATTTGCATTGTCATCCATGTTGTATTCAAGTTCTTCTTCAACTACCTCTTCAATCTCTTCTTCAATCCTTTGATCTCTAGCTTGTTTCCTTGGTCGTCAAAGAGTTCTTTCAATTTCAAGGTCGCAATGAAGAGGTTTTTTATCCCTGTTATTCTGCATAGACACAAAAACAATAAGAGAATCAAGTTGAAATTTTCTTCGTCACAGTAAAGGGATTTCCCAGGGGGAATAAATAACAAACAGAAAATAACTCAAAAGCTAAAAAGGTCTAATATAGGTAATCAACTGATTGGTAGCTTGTTAACCACGATTAATCCTTACCAACGGCGCCAAAAATTTTATGCGAATTTTCAAAACCACAAACTACCGGTAAGTACACTGGATTGTATTAATATCAAGTAATACCACAGGAGTGGATTATCATTCCCACAAGGATTAGCATATTAAGCAAGCAATAGTCAATTAATAGTTCTAGTTAGACAATCAAAATTTAGGCTTTTAGAAAGCTTTGAAATACACAGTGAAGTAAACAAAGGCAAAAAGTAAGTATTGAAAAAATAATATAATTTAAAGAGTTAAGGTTTTAGAGATGTTGAGACTTGCAGACCAATACGTTTCACTTTTCACCTTGATCATGCAAACATACATCCATGACAAATCATTAGTAATCAAACCCTAATTTCTTGGTAATTCAATTTCTCTTTAAACTAATTAATCACTAATTCCTTAGTCAATTTCTTAAGAAAAGAGTTAAGTACATTCACTGCTTTATAGGCCACACAATTCCTAAGAATCTCCCCTAGTTGATACGATGTCACTTATCAAGTCTAGTTTTAAAACCCAAGAACTATGAGAATAAGTTGTCGAGCTTAATTTAATTAATTAACTTTTCCAAGAAATTCAAAGAGTCCAAGTTAGAAGAGAATAGTTTCCCAACATATTCAAATCCTTTGGATGAAGAACAAAAAATTTTCTTATGAAGATATCAATGCATTAATCAAAGGTAGAAAAGATAGAATATTAGTCCATAGGAATCAACAGAGCTCCTAACCTTAACCAAGGAGATTAATTGCTCATGTCTTTAGAGAAAACCTTAAAATTATGAAAAGTAAAAGTATCAAAGATGAAACACCGTCAATGACTTCTCCCCTTAAATACCAATCCTAAAAAAATTTAAAATTTAAAACTTAAAATAGAATCAAAATTAAAACAAAATGAAATCTTCTTCATAAATGTTTTTCTCCAGAAAAGCTCTAAATCTTTTCTTCTTGAAATCCTCAATTAATACTGTAATTAGTGGGTTTAAGTTGAGCCTTGAACCCATCACTCAAGTGATGAAGAATTGGAGATTTCAATGGCTAAGTTGAGGCCCTTAAGAGTGGCTAAAAATCCCATGTCACACGTGAAGGATCCATGCTGCACGTGAAGCTCAATCTTAATTCATTTCACTCCCTGACTTGATCATGTTGGACATGGAATGTCCCACGTAAAATGTGGCTTTGTGATGCAAAGAATTGAACTCCGCAAGTTTTGCACAGATGAATCGGCAAGTGCACCGGGTTGTCCAAGTAATACCTCAAGTGAGTGAGGGTCAAATCCCATGGAGATTGTTGGATTGAGCAAGCAATGACTATCTTGTAAGTTTTAGTCAGGAGATTAGAAAAGATGGTTGTTTGTTTGAAAGCATTAACAAAATAGTAAAGAATGAAATACCAGACTGATTGTGAAAATAGTGATAATGATTCAGTTAAGGCTTTGGAGATGCGTATTCTTTCGGGATTGACTTTTTTTACTGTCTACTTCAATAACAAATGACTCATTCACTGGAAGCTGTAATTGACTAACTCATGTAGCATCCTCATCGAGTTAGCCTCTTCTAAACCATAGCAGTCCACCATATCCGAGCAACTCATGTCCTCTCATCAAGTTAACTCATGGCTTCCCACTATAGCCAAAGGTGAGGACCTAAGCAATCCACTCCCATTCGCGATCCTACTCAAAATGTCACAGACAAGGTCGAATCTTTCGGATCAGGCAGTGTTGCTTCTCAAACTCTAGCCTTAACGCCACAGAGACCTTAGCAACCCATGGTTAACGGGATTTTATGTCACTTATCCAAACTCACCCAAGCACTCTCTTGGAATCCGCAGTGCATCTCTAGCTGTGGTTTAATACTATCCGGGTCAGGACTCACATGGAACCCATGTAGAACAAGGATGATTGTCACAGTTCATCCTCAATTCATGAGATGAAGAACAAAAATGCACAAGAGAATGGAATCAAACGTGTATTGAAATAGAAACGATAATATTATTAATCCGTGAGAATCAGCAGAGCTCCAAACCCTAACTTAGGAGGTTTAGTAGCTCATAGCTTACAGAAAGTAAACGTAAAATATGCAAAAGGGCAAATATCAAAAGTTCCTCATAGTGGTGATCTTTGTTCTATATATAATAACCTAATAGCTAAGAAGTACAAAAGTATGATAAATAGACTAAAGGTACGAAAGTTCACTCTTGGGCCCACTTTGGTTGAGTACTTGGGTTGAGCTTGGTGTCCAACTTGAGGGATGGGTGTTAAACGCCCATTGGGGATACAACTGTGAGTGGTCTTAGAGAGATCGGAGACTATAGTGGCTAAGTTAGAGAGGCTCTGCTTAGACGTCTGCATTTGTTCAGAAGATAGCAATGGTCTGTTATTGAACCTATTCTGGTTCCTTCCACCTTGATTGTTGTTGAAGCTTTGTTGAGGCTTTTGTTGATCCCTCCATGAAAAGTTGGGATGATTCCTCCATGATGAGTTGTAGGTGTTTCCATATGGCTCATTATTGGGAATTTTCTGAGGAATTTCCCAAATAGTTAACCTCATCCATCATGGGTTGATCTGGATCATAGGTATCTCCTTCATAGGAGGCTTCTAGAGTGCTGCCAACTGCAGCTTTAAATCCAATCAAATACTGAGAGATCACATTGACCTGTTGTGTCAGGATCTTGTTCTGAGCCAATATGGCATTCAGAGTGTCAACCTCTAAGACTTCTTTCTTCTGAGCCACCCTATTATTCACAGGGTTCCTCTCAGAAGCATACATGAATTGGTTGTTTGCAACCATGTCAATGAGTTCCTGTGCCTCTTCAGATGTCTTCTTCAAGTAGAGTGATCCACCAGCAGAGTGGTCCAATGCCATCTTGGACATCTCGGGAAGGCCATCATAGAAGATATCTAACATGGTCCAGTCTGAAATCATGTTAGGAGGGCACCTTCTGATCAGTTGCTTATACCTCTCCCAGGCTTCATAGAGGGACTCACCCTTTTTCTATCTGAAGGTTTGAACTTCTACCCTAAGCTTGCTCAGCTTCTGAGGTAGAAAGAACTTGGTCAAGAATGCTTTGACCATCTTCTCCAAAGAGTCTAGGCTTTCCTTAGACTGAGAATCCAGCCATAATCTAGCTCTATCCCTTACAGCAAAGGGGAAATGCATAAGCTTGTAAATCTCTGAATCACTCTATTAGTCTTGACAGTATCACAAATCTGCAAGAAATCAGAGATGAGTCTATTGAGATCTTCTTGTGGAAGTCCATAAAGCTGGCAGTTCTGTTGAACTAGAGTGACCAGTTAAGGTTTCAGCTCAAAGTTATTCGCACCAATGGCAGGTATAGAGATGCTTCTTCTAGAAGTCAGAAGTGGGTGATGCCAGGGCATTTTGGCCAGTTTTACTGACCTTTTCTTTATTGTTTTTAGGGTAGTTTCATGCATTTCCTTAGGAAATAAGCTAGTTTTGGGTAGATATTCACTTACATCTTGATTCAAGCATACATTGTGCACTTTACATGATTTCATGAGGATTTTGCATGAATTTAAGGACAAATTGGATGTTGCATTTCCCATGACTTGGACTAGAACTTTGATGCACTTTATTGCTTGATTTCAGGACAAAGGAAGCAAAGAAGAACCACATTAGTGGCTACGTTAGTTACACTAACGTTAACACTAACGTGGAATGGGAGTAACTTGCAAAGTTAATGAGAAAAGTAATTGCCAATAACGCTCTCGAAGCCATCATTGCCCACGTTAAGAGTCACGTTAACTAAGTTAACGTGAACTCTAACGTGGAAGAAAGGAAATGGAGCCAACGTTAGTGACACTTAACATTATCACTAACGTTGGACCAAGCTCATAAGTGGCCACGTTAGTTGCCACGTTAACTTAGTTAACGTGGCCTCTAACGTTAAGAAGTAAAGGGGAAGCCAACGTTAGTGACAATCAACTTTGTTACTAACGTTGGCCAAGTCACAATAAGCCACGTTAACTTCCACGTTAACCTAGTTAACGTGGAAGCTAACGTGAGGAGACAAAGTGGTCGACAACGTTAGTGACACCAAATATTGCCACTAACGTTGGAAGGAACCCACACAAACCCCAATAAGCCACGTTAACTCCCACGTTAACTTAACGTGGAAGTTAACGTGATGAAGGGAGGTGATCGCCAATGTTAGTGACACCCAACATTGTCACTAACGTTGGAACTAGCCCACATAAGCCACTATGAGCCACGTTAACTTAGTTAACATGGAAGCTAACGTGGATAAGGAATGATGAGCCAACGTTAGTGACACTCAACTTTGTCACTAACGTTGGAGATGGCTAGCATGGCCACGTTAGAAGCCACATTAACCTAGTTAACGTGGACTCTAACGTGAGAAATAGGGGCACATTGGAACGTTAGTGACAATGGTAAGTGTCACGAACGTTCTCGAAGGTTGGCAAGCCTACGTTAAAAGAGCCACGTTAACTAAGTTAACGTGGACTCTAACGTAAGAAAGGGGGAAACTTCTCAACGTTACTGGGAAAGGTAAGTCCCAGTAACGTGTGCGAAGGGCATAGAGGCAACGTTAGTGGCTACGTTTGTGCCACTAACGTTGAAGTTAACGTGGCTCTTACATTGGGTGAGGAACGTTAGTGAAAAAGGTGATTGTCACTAACGTTCTCGAACCCATATTTTCACTGAACGTTAACACCATTAACGTCCTGAGCTAAAGTCTCTGTCCACTTTACACTTTCTCTCTGCAAGTAAAGCTAAGCCCAATGAAGAAGAGAACTGCTTCAAACTCAAGATCCAAAGGCCCATACCCAAGACTTGAAGAGCCAACTAGAAAAAACAGAAGAGTAGTATATATAGGAGTAGCTTTGAATTAAATTGAGGGTTGGAAATTATAGGGAGCCTCTGGGCATAGAATTACTCTCTGTATTTACTTTCTCTGCACTTCTAGTTTCATCATGTATTCTCCATCTTTGTTTTCATTTTCCAGAGCTATGAACAACTAAACCTCTTTCATTGGGTTAGGGAGCTTTGTTGTAATTTGATGGATCAATACTAGTTTTCATTATTCTTCTTCTATCTTTTCTCTTGATTTTACTTGAAAGCTTTCGATCTTCATCTAATTGGGTAGTTATCTTGGAAAATAAGCTATTCAAACTTGGATCTCTTCTGAACCTTGAAAGAGGAATGAAGAGATCATGCTAGAAATCCTTTCTCATGCTTTTATTGCGACAAATTCGGTACACTTACCGAAGGAAATTTGTTGCGAGACAAGTTTTTCATGCATCAAGTTTATGGCGCCGTTGCCAGGGATTGATTGTGCATCAACAATGATTAAGTTGGAAGATAACTAGATTGAGCATTTTTATTTTGTTTGATTTAATTTTTTGTTTGAGTTATTTACTTTCTATTTTAGTTAAGTTCTTCCCTTCCCCCTACTTTTTCTTTGTTATTTACCGTTCATTTCACTAACCCACTAACTGTTTGATATATTGCATCACTCACATTAACAGTAATTCTGACAGAAATACTTTCTGCATCTATTTTCCTTGCTTGTACTTGTTGGTTGTATGACAGGGAGAAGAAGCGGGGCTTCAACTTTCTTTGATTCTGAACCTGAGAGGACCTTCCTTAGACTAAGGAGGGAGGCAAGAGAAAAATGTGTAGTTGGTGCTGAAGAAAAGGAGGAACACTTTGAGGAATACTTTGAACCAAACATGGAAGAAAACATGGAAAACCATCATGAAGAAGAGACTCACAACCATGGCAGAAGAGGTCGAGCAAATCATGCTGGGGAGGATAGAAGAGTTTTAGGCTCTTACATCAATCCAAACCCAGGAAACTGTGGAAGTAGCATTCAAAAGCCAACCATCCATGCCAACAATTTTGAACTAAAACCACAGCTCATCACCCTTGTTCAGAACAACTGTTCGTTCGGAGGAAGTGTCCAAGAAGACCCCAATCAACATCTAACCACCTTCCTGAGAATATGTGACACAGTGAAGTCTAATGGTGTTCATCCTGACGCCTATAGACTGCTCTTATTTCCATTCTCACTCAAGGATAAGGCAGCCAAGTGGCTGGAGTCTTTCCCAAAGGAGAGCTTGACAACTTGGGAAGATGTGGTGAACAAATTCTTAGCAAGATTTTTCCCCCCTCAACGAATCAATAGGCTGAGAGCTGAGGTCCAAACTTTCAGGCAACAAGATGGTGAGACTCTATATGAAGCATGGGAGAGGTTTAAAGACCTAACAAGGAGGTGCCCACCAGATATGTTCAATGAATGGGTGCAGCTGCACATTTTCTATGAAGGGCTCTCTTATGAGTCAAAGAAGGCCGTAGACCATTCATCCGGAGGATCTTTGAACAAGAAGAAGACCATTGAGGAGGCCATAGATGTCATTAAAACTGTAGCAGAGAATGACTACTTCTATGCTTCCGAAAGAGGGAACACAAGAGGAGTAATGGAGCGAAACAATGTAGATGCTCTGCTGGCCCAAAACAAGCTCATTACCCAGCAGCTGGCTGACCTCACCAAGAAGATGGAGAGGAACCAAGTAGCAGCAATCACCACTTCATCAACAACCCAAGAAGGAGTGAATGAAGAAGCAGAGGGAAGTCAGGAGCAAGTCAACTACATTGGAAATTCACCTAGGCAAAACCATGACCTATACTCCAAGATCTACAACCCTGGATGGAGGAATCACCCAAACTTTGGGTGGGGAAATCAACAAGACCAAAGCCTTGATCAAAGACGCCCAAATTCCAACAATGCAGCTCACCAATATTTCACATCTAGGCCATATCAACACTCCCATAACAACACCTCTCCACATCCACATCAAAACCAAAATAACTTACCTCATCCTTCCACCTCTAATCACGATCTACAATCATTTGATGACAGACTCTCAAGGATTGAGAATCTACTTGAAGGCATAGACAAGGAGATTCAAGACAACAAGGTGTTCAAGGAGGAAGTGCGAGCCAGTTTCAAGAACCAGGGAGACACAATCAAGAGGTTGGAATCTCAAGTGGGGTATCTCTCTGAGCAAATTCCCAAACCCACAGATGGATTTCCAAGTGACACAGAGAAGAATCCGAGAGGTGAAACAAAGAAAGTAAGATGGGAAGATTGCAAGATGGTCACTATAAGTGATAATGAGACTGAGGACAAGCCAAGCAAGTTGTCAGAACAACCTGAAGATACCTCGGTAGAGAAGAAGGAAAAAGATCATCAAGAACCAGAAATCTCACAACAGGAGCTGCTGAGACTCTATGCACCTTTTCCCCAACTACTCAATGGTGCTGTGGAGAAGAGAATATACTCAAGGTTTCTAGATTTGTTTACATCTCTGCATGTCAACATACCATTCATCAAGACTATTCAACAAATGCCTGCATACATCAAGTATATGAAGGAGCTGCTTCCCAGGAAAAGCTCACTCAAGGGAGGCCAAACTATAGTGATGAACAAGGAGTGCAGTGCCCTCATTCAACCACAGTTGCCTACAAAAAGAAAAGATCCGGGGAGTTTTCATGTCCCCTGTGCCATAGGAGAAACAATGTTTGATAAAGCACTCTACGATTTGGGGGCCAGCATCAACTTAATGCCCTTATCCCTGGTAAAGAGGCTGAAGATCAATGAGATAATGCCCACAGATGTAGTCATAAGGCTGGCAGACAAAACTCAAAAACAAGCAATAGGAATGGTGGAAAATGTATTGGTAAAGGTTGGGAAGTACTTTCGTCCCACAGACTTTGTCATCTTGGACATGGAAGAGAGTCCCACTCACCCAATCATATTGGGAAGACCATTCCTAGCTACAGCCAGAGCACTCATAGATGTGGAGCAAGGAGAGCTAATATTGAGGATCCACGATGAACGACTCAGCTTTAATGTCTTCAAACTCTCACAAGAAACAGACCAAGAAAACAAAGAACCAAGCAAAGATCATAATGAGATGCTGACAGAGGAAGCAAGCATTGAAGCACAACCAGCCCATCTGGGAAAACCCTTGGTTGGTGAACAAGGAAATAAGCAGTTGTCACAACTCAAGGAAAAGCTGGAGGAACCTAAACCACCAGAAACATGTGAAGACAACAACAAAATTTCCTTAGAAGAAGAAGTCACCAAAAGCAAGGAAACATCAAAAGGGACAAGGAAGAAGGTACCAAGGGGGTAGAGGAACAAGAAGATCCCTACAGAAGGCTTCTCTCCAGGGGATAAAGTGATCTCAGCTTACTTCCCAGATATCTCTCCTAATCTCCCAACTGTACCATCTCAGTTACCTAAGGTCTTCACTATCAACAGAGTTCTCTCCTTGGAACATGTAGAGATCATTGATACAACCAATGGATATAAGTCCAAGGCAAGAGGGGAGGACTTGAAGCATTATCAACCTCCCTGATGAAGGAGAAACGTCAAGCTAGTGACGCTAAAGAAGCGCTTCATGGGAGGCAACCCATGTTTTATGAGCTTTTACTAGTGAATAAGTAAATATTCATGAATTCCAACCCAAACTTGACAAAAACTTGGTGAAATCCTTAATATGCAGTATATAGTGAAGAACAAGTTTGGTGTTCAAAGCATGCCAAGAAAGCATGAATGCAACTGAGAGCATGCCAGTCTTGGAGCTTTGAACAGAAATTTTCATCACAGTGCTACAAACTAAGTTTGGTGTCACCCCATGGTGCCACTAATGTGCATATAAGGATACACAGTTAGTTAGTTAGTTGGAGTTCATGAATAAACAAAATCTTTTCTTCTTTTTATTATTCTAGCCATGAAGTTTAAATTGTTTTTTTTTTATGATATAAATTCTTACTTTTCTTATTTTATCTTTATAGGGAAAAGGAGAGGAGCCTTGAAGGGGATTGGTTGGACAATTAAATGGGAAAGGTTCGGCCACTTCATGAGGAGAAACTACACACTTGTTCTAAAAAGGGAAGGCATTGGAAAATGTTGCCATGCAACATTGAAAAGAATGGGACCTTTGAAGACCGAGCAATCTCCATCATAAAGTGATGATCCTTGTCCTTTCTCCATGCACAACCCTAACCTTCCATCAAACAACCACTCCATCAATCCACACCCTCCATTCACTCACAACCTCTCTATATAAGTGATCCTTGTTCCGTACCCCACTCTTCACACCTCCCCATTTCGGATTCCCCTTCACTCCCTTCATTGCACTTAACCCTAAACAACCAAAAGTCTCCACACCATTGCTAACTTCACATATTAACCCTCATTCATGGCATCTTCGAGCTCTAAAAGAAGGAAGGGAAAGGAACCTAAGGGGCAACACCCGTATAATGAAAAGAGATTTAGAAGCTTGCACCATGCATTGAAATACGGGTGGATGGTGGAAAGGGAGATCATTTATGAGCTGGGATTTCAAGTTAGGAAAACTGAGTGTCCCGAAATCACAAAGAAGGTAGAAAAGAGAATATGGGAGCTCCTCACTGATCCGGTCATTAAGGTGAATGCAAATTTTATAAGAGAGTTTTATGCAAATGCGGTCCGATATGATAAGGCAGATGAGTCATATACAAGCTTTGTGAGAGGAAAGATTGTGGATTTTGGTCCCATGAGTGTCATGAAGGCATTAAAACTGCGGTACATACCGTTTGAAGAAGAGAGTTATCATTCAAGAATGGACAACAACCCTAATCATGACCAGATTGTGCAAGACATTTGTGTACCAGGAGCTGACTGGGAAAGATATGCAGATAGGAGACCAAGGTTCATTAAGAGAGCAGATCTCACTCCGGAAGCAAAGGGGTGGTTCAAAATTATAAGGAGGTCCATCCTCCCAGCAGCGAACAACTCGGAGGTGAATCTCAAGAGAGCCACACTGGTACATTGTATACTCAAAGGAGGAGAGATCAAGGTTCATGAACTCATAGCAGAAGGCATTAGAAAAATGGCAGAGAAAAGCGACTCAAGAGGAATGTTAGGTTACCCCAGCACTATTTACCGACTGTGCAAGAAAGCTGGGGTGGTGTTTGAAGATGAGGACCCCGTGTGGATAAAAGAGGGCATTCCAATAACCGTTCGACGAATGCATGCTACCGCATCCCCCTTGCCTCAACGGAAGCAAAGGAAGAGGACAGCCCCTCAAGTAGTGGAAGGACAAGTCTTAGAGGGGCAAGCACCAGCCACCTTGGATATGCACGAATTGCAGGAAGCCATTGATGGGCTATCTCGACAATATTTGGAAAGCCAAGGAGCACAGAGAGAGCTTCAACTACAGATGATGGGGCAGCAAGAGGAGTCACTCTCAAGATGGATGACTCAACAAGGGGAGTGGCAAAAGCAAATGATGGATCAGCAATTGAGTCAAGGGCAACAATAGAGTGAAATATTCCACAGGATGGAACAAAGGCAAAATGAGCAACAAGAATCCATCCAGAGGCTAATCAATATCCAAGCACATCAAGGTGCACATATACATGAGATGCATCGAAGACAGATAGAACAGGCAGAACTATTGGACGAGCAAAGGGCATTCGCAGAAGGAGTTTACCTGGGCGAGACTGGGCATCATATAAATACTCAAGCCAGGCTCGGTTACTTGGTAGGACAGCTGCCTATATTGCATCCAGGAATCACAAGGTATGAAGAAATGAGGGATGAATTAGCACGAGAAAAAAGACAAAAGGTGGAAGAGAGTCATGAATCAGTGAGGAAGGCACTTGAGGATTGGAAGCAAGCAAGATTGGCACGGATGCGAGGGAATGCAAGAGGACACAAAGAAGACACAAGGAGGAAAGCATGGGTATCCAAAAGAGTAAAAGGTGGTGACGTTCCTTCTTTGGTCCATCTTTTTCTATGCTTTGAATAAGGAAGATCTTGTATGAAATAGAACTTGCTTCCATGTTATGTTTAAACCTTTTAAATTCTGTCTTTTAAGTTTTTATGTTGAAAAGGTCTATGTTTGCTGGTCTTTATGTCACAGCACCCTTACTTTGCTTACTTGTATGTTTGTCCCTTTAAATCAAATGAAAAGAGAATGAGTGTTTTTAAAGACCAGAGAAGAGTTCATACTATGGAGTAAGTTCATGAGTTTATGGTGTGATCATAAGTTAGCTAAGTTGGTTCAACCATAAGGTGGGAGGACAACTATCTGTCATGAATACTGTGCTTGAGAAACACCCCATGAGACTAGCTAAATAAGAAGATCCAAATAAGAAAAAGGGAAAGAACAATAAAGGTTGAAAAATAAAAGAAAAAGAGTAAGCAATAAGGCTAGGCACCAATGGTTTTGATCTTGAGGCATGTGTCTGTGGTGCTCCTGTGTGAGGGATCTACTTGGATGAATAAGCTCTTAGGGGTGCCTTATCACTTGGTAACTTGGGTTAACTAACTCGGGATTATCAGCTGAAAGTCCACTATCAAGAGTAACCCTCAACGCAGAGCATTTAGTAACCCAAAGAGGTGCTGGACACCAAGGTCTCAAGAAAAGAAAATAAATAAACTATGTGCCTGTGGTGTATATGTATGGGGGAGAGACTTGAGCAAGTAAGTCCTTAGGGGTGCTTCAACACCTAGCACCTTGAACCAACTGGTTCGGGAGTGTTGGCTGAAAGCTTATTTTAAAGAGTTGCCCCCTTACAGAGCACTTAGCTTAAGAATAAAAATAAGCCCTGAAATAACAACAAAAGGATCAATGAATAAAAGTCTCATGGGATGCAATCACAGTGAGTATTCTAGGACATGATAAAGGTCTGAAAGCCAGGAATGAACCTAAGTTGCTATGCATGAAACCACCATAAAACCAGGGACATGACTTCCACAAGAATGACTCATTTCTCTTGGCATTCCATTCATCATTCTCTTGTTCCAGTACTTGCTTAGGGACAAGCAAGCTTTAAGTTTGGTGTTGTGATGCCAGGGCATTTTGGCCAGTTTCACTGACCTTTTCTTTACTGTTTTTAGGGTAGTTTCATGAATTCCCATAGGAAATAAGCTAGTTTTGGGTAGATATTCACTTACATCTTGATTCAAGCATACATTGTGCACTTTACATGATTTCATGAGGATTTCACATGAATTTAAGGACAAATTGGATGTTTCATTTCCCATGACTTGGACTAGAACTTTGATGCACTTTATTGCTGGATTTCAGGACAAAGGAAGCAAAGAAGAACCACATTAGTGGCTACGTTAGTTACACTAACGTTAACACTAACATGGAATGGGAGTAACTTGCAAAGTTAACGAGAAAAGTAATTGCCAATAACGCTCTCGAAGCCATCATTGCCCACGTTAAGAGTCACGTTAACTAAGTTAACGTGAACTCTAACGTGGAAGAAAGGAAATGGAGCCAACGTTAGTGACACTTAACATTATCACTAACGTTGGACCAAGCTCATAAGTGGCCACGTTAGTTGCCACGTTAACTTAGTTAACGTGGCCTCTAACGTTAAGAAGTAAAGGGGAAGCCAACGGTAGTGACATTCAACTTTGTCACTAACGTTGGCCAAGTCACAATAAGCCACGTTAACTTCCACGTTAACCTAGTTAACGTGGAAGCTAACGTGAGGAGACAAAGTGGTCGACAACGTTAGTGACACCAAACATTGCCACTAACGTTGGAAGGAACCCACACAAACCCCAATAAGCCACGTTAACTCCCACGTTAACTAAGTTGTGATGCCAAGGCATCTTAGGCTAGTTTCACTAGCATTTTTCTGTTAGTTTTAGTTGTTTTATGCATTTTCTTGAGCTTAAAGTAACCAAAAATGGTTAAATGAAGAACAAAGCAATGAACCATCCAAACAGTATGATTTTAATGCAAATTCCATGAGTTTTAGTTATATTACTTGAATTCTATGAATGGAAGATTTCTCATGAAATTTTGCAAGACTTTGATGCAATTGTTTGGATGATTTCAGGGAAGAAGAGGCTAAGCAAGGAAGCAACAAAATCAATAAAGGAAGCTTGAATATCACATGTGGAGTTTAAGTTCCAGTTTAAGCCTAAACTGGAGCTTAAACGCCAGAATCAGGAAGGCTAAGAAATGCTGGAATTGAAGTTTAACCTCCAGTTTAACCTTAAACTGGAGGTTAAACGCCAGAATGATAATGCCACTCAGGAAGGAGTTCCACGTTTAACCTCCAGTTTAACCTTAAACTGGAGGTTAAACGCCAGAATGGGAAAAGCACCAGGGAGCCATTTCCACGTTTAAGCTCCAGTTTGACCTCAAACTGGAGCTTAAACGTGTTCGACCAAGTTTTCTCCTCCAGGGTTGCTCTCTCCATTTCCACGTTTAAGCTCCAGTTTGACCTCAAACTGGAGCTTAAACGTGTTCGACACCTCCAGGGCTACCCTTCTAAGCTTCCACGTTTAACCTCCAGTTTAATCTTAAACTGGAGGTTAAACGTGTTCGACCTCCAGGATGCCTCCTTCCATTTCCACGTTTAACCTCCGGTTTAACCTTAAACTGGAGGTTAAACGTGTTCGACCTCCAGGGCTGCCCTTCCTATATCCACGTTTAAGCTTCAGTTTAACCTTAAACTGAAGCTTAAACGTGTTCGACTACATGACTCTCCAGGGCTGCCTTCTTCCATTTCCACGTTTAAGCTTCAGTTTAACCTTAAACTGAAGCTTAAACGTGCTTCTACAAAAGGCCTCACTGGAAGTGTCTGGCGTTTAAGCTGCAGTTTAAGCTTGAACTGCAACTTAAACGCCACTCTTGGAAAAGGTTTCTGGACCAAAAATATTGTGGTTTAAGTTAGTATTTGAGCACAAACATTAACTTAAACTTATTCTGGTATGAAACCCAATTGAATATCATGGTTTATGGGATTGGGCCTGAAGGATTGATGAGTCTGAAATTTCAATTTATTGAGTCATGTGCCATTATTTGATTATCACTAAGTTGGCTCAATGAATGTTACAGAATTTGGATCAGCAGCCTCATCAAGATTATGGATCATAAACCCAAGGCAAAAGGAAAGCAGGGAGAGGCCTCAAAGCCCAAGAAACACAACAGAAGCTCAATATAGAAAGTGTATAAATAGGATAGAATTTAAGTTAGAAAGGACTTTTACCTTCACTTTTAGCTAGTTTTCATATCTTTGTAATTGAATTCAGAGCTATGACTCACTAAACCCCCTTTCATTGGGTTAGGGAGCTCTATTGTAATTCAATGAATCAATAATAGTTTATCTTCTTCTTCAATCTTTTCTCTTGAATTTTGTTAGAAAGCTTCTCGATCTAATTCCATTGGGTAGTTGTCTTGGGAAAGAAACTACCCATAATTGGAATCCTTCGGAACCTTGGGAAAGGAATGGAGGATTCATGCTAGAGAAGCTTTCTCACAGTGAATTGGATTGGGGTTTGGATGGATATTGTGACATGTAATCCTACCAAATTGTGGTTCATGAAACTGTGTGGTATAATCAGTGATCGAGCATCATCTCTTCTTATGAACATTTAAACCAAGGGATTGGGAATTTGTTCATTTTTAGAGAGAATTGGTGAACCAAGGGATTGGGATCCAATCATATAAGATTGCCAAGCAAAATTCAATGAACGCATTGCTTGAGGAAGAGATAAACATGTTTTGATTCGGAGATCTCAATATCTCCTATAACCCAATGAATCCCCCAATTCTGATTTCCATCTTCTCTTTACATTCTGCAACTCAATTCATGCAATCACCCCCATTCCCTTTTAATTTCAGCAATTTAGTTTCTGCTCTTTAATTCATGCAATTTAAGATTCCGCCATTTCAATTTCTTGTCATTTACTTTTCCCGCCAATTTTACATTCCGCAATTCTCATCTCAATCTTGATTCCGCTCAACTAGAACACACTTCTAATCCGAATTGCTCACTCAACCAATCCTTGTGGGATTCGACCTCACTCTATTGTGAGTTTTTACTTGACGATAATCGGTGCACTTGCCGGAAGGAATTTTGCCGATCGTGCAATGTCCTAAATCGTAGCATAACTAGTTTATGCGCATCAAGTTTATGGCGCCGTTGCCGGGGATTGGTTTTTGATTGACAATTCTCCAATTGGAAGCTAACTAGATTGAGCAATTTCTCTTGCTTTGTTAATTCTGTTCAAGTTACTTGTTGAATTTTAATTTCTGCACTCGGTTACATGCTTTCTTTCTTTATGCCTTTAAATTCAAGCAACTAACTCACTGACTCACTAACTGTTTGAATTAATTCCTCAATTGCTCTAACCATACTCTTCCATTAACCAAGAGTATTTCACTTGTTTGTGCCTGTGCTGTGTTCTTGTATGACAGGTAGGAGAGGAGAGACATCAACTCCTCCATATACCGAACCAGAGAGGACCCTTCATAGACTGAGAAGGAAAGCAAGAGGGAAGAGAGTAGTGGGAGAAGAGGAATCTGAAGGAGAATCTGAGGACAATTTTGAGGAAGCTTTAGATCTCAACATGGATAGAGAAGTTCACAACCATGAGAGAGCTGATGGAAACAATGACATTCCTGAGAGGAGGGTTCTTAGTTCATACATAAACCCAACCTCTGGGAATTGTGGTAGCAGCATCCAGAAACCACCCATTCAGGCCAACAATTTTGAACTCAAACCACAGCTAATATCACTTGTGGAGAATCATTGTTCATTTGGTGGGAGTGCTAATGAAGATCCCAACCAACATCTCACAAAATTCCTGAGAATTTGTGACACTGTGAAGTCCAATGGAGTCCAGGAAGATGCCTATAAACTGCTTTTGTTCCCATTTTCACTTAGGGACAAAGCAGCTAAGTGGCTGGAATCATTCCCAAGGGGGAGTCTAACAACATGGGATGATGTGGAAAGCAAGTTTCTGGCACGTTTCTACCCCCCACAAAAGGTCAATAGGCTTCGATCTGAGGTTCAGACTTTTAGACAACAAGATGGTGAAACTCTCTACGAGGCATGGGAGAGATTCAAGGATTTGACAAGGAAATGCCTACCAGACATGTTCCATGACTGGGTGCAATTGCATATTTTCTATGATGGACTTTCTTATGAATCAAGGAAGGCGGTAGACCATTCATCGGGAGGTTCATTAAACAGGAAAAAGACTGTGGAAGAAGCCATTGAAGTGATTGAGACAGTGGCTGAGAATGAGTACTACTATGCATCAGAAAGGCACAAAACTAAGGGAGTCATGGAGCTGAACCATGTTGATACAATTCTAGCCCAAAACAAGGTGTTTGCCAAGCAACTAGCAGAGCTTACCAGGCAATTAGAAACAAAGCAAGTGGCTGCAATACACACACAAGATCAAGAGGAAGTAAGCATTGAAGGAGGTGATTGGGAAGAGGCCAACTATGTGGGAAACCAACAAAGGCAATCATATGATCCACATTCCAACACTTACAACCCAAGATGGAAAAATCACCCAAACTTTGGGTGGGGGAACCAACAAACCCAACCACAAAACCACAAACCTTACAACCACAACCAACATAACAATTCCACATACCAAAACTCCAACCAAAGATCATACCAAGCCACACAAAACACTTACCCCCAACCATCATATCATGGCCAAAATAATCAACCTACCCAACTTAATCCGAACCAACAATTTCAAGATCAATTAAACCGGATAGAAGGAATGATGGCAACCATGAGTCAAGACATAACCGAATTGAAAAGCTTCAGGGATGATGTGAGAGCTACCTTAAGAAACCATGGTGAAAAACTCAAGAGGATGGAGTCTCAAGTAGGAGAGCTATCTCAACAGGCCGTCAAATCAACTGCAGTGTTCCCTAGTGACACAGAAAAGAATCCTAAAGGGGAACAAAAGAGAGTGAGATGGGAAGAATGCAAGGCCATCACCATATTGAAGGAAGTTTCAGAAGAAGAAGGAATCAGGCCCTCAGAGCAGGAGCCAGAAATCTTGAAGGAAGGTGTGGAAGAAGTTAAGCAGGAAAGTGGAACTGAGCAAGCCAAGGAACTGCAAAAAGGCATGCTGGAAATATACCAACCAAAAGCACCATTTCCTCAGAGGTTAGGAGGAGGTGAAAAAGGGAAAACCTATTCAAGGTTTTTAGAGACATTTAACTCTCTCCATGTCAATATTCCCTTTCTTGAGATTCTCCATCAAATGCCTACACACATCAAGTATTTAAAGGAATTGTTAAGCAAGAAAAGAGTTTTGAAGGGAGGACAAACGGTAACAATGAACAAAGAATGCAGTGCTCTCATCAAGAAGGACACACTCTCTAAGAAAACGGACACAGGAAGTTTTCATATCCCTTGCATCATAGGGGAAACAAAAATTGACAGAGGATTCTGTGATCTAGGAGCTAGCATAAATGTGATGCCTCTAACTCTTATGAAGAGGCTACAACTGAATGAGGTGAGATCCACTGATGTAATCATACAACTGGCTGACAAAACTCAGAAGCAAGCTGAAGGGGTAGTTGAAAATGTGCTGGTGAAAGTGGGGGATTATTACTTCCCCACAGACTTTGTCATTGTGGACATGGAGGAAAGCTACTTACACCCTATCATTCTGGGCAGACCATTTCTAGCCACTACTAGAGCGCTCATAGATGTAGAACAAGGAGAGCTAATTCTGAGAATACATGATGAACAGCTCATTTTCAAAGTTTTCAAACCTGCATCTGAGCCTGAACCAGAACCTGAAAAGCCTAAGGATGATAGTAGCCATCTGTGTTTGGAGGAAAGTAATCCAGCAGCTGAAACTCTAAAACAGTCCTTGGAAGGCAAACAAGAGTTGCAAGAGTTAAAGCCACAAGAATCAGTGGAAACAGATCAGAAGGATCCTCCTGACATAAGGGTCAATGAAGAAATCCTCAAGAGAAAGGGAAGAGTGATAGGGAGATTGCCAAGAGGGTGGAGAAACAAGAAAATTCCCACTGAAGGTTTTTCTCCGGGAGATAACGTGATATCAAGTCATTATCTGCCAATCCCACCTGGCCTCAAAACCATTCCTTCCCAGCTCCCTCAAGTGTTCACAATCAGGAAAGTTCTTTCTATGGAACATTTAGAGGTCATGAATGAATCAAGTGGGGACGTTTTCATAGTGAAAGGAGAAGACGTCAAGCACTACAATCCACCCTAACAAGGAAGCTGACCGTCAAGCTAATGACGTTAAAGAAGCGCTTGTTGGGAGGCAACCCAACCTGAGGTAATACCCTTTTGCTGTTTCTTTTATTTGTTTCAATAAAGAGGGTGAAGTAGTTTCTGTGCATTGCAAAGAATTAAGTTTGGTGTTTCACACCAAACAATGAATTCGTGGATCAATAATTCAAAGGGGAATGTGTGACTCTAAGTTTGGTGTTCCACCATAAAGATCAACTGAACACAACAACCTTTGAATTATATGAGAGGAACAACCATTCTAAGCAGTCACAGAAACGCTTAAAACCCTCAGCAGCAACTTCATTCCAAAGAGAACTCAAGGATTCAAAGCACAGAGAAGTAAGTGGGAGACTAAGTTTGGTGTTCACACACCAACTTAAGACTCAGATACTTACCCGCACATAGTTGAGCTAACCACTCAAGTGCTTGAGATGCAAGCAACTTCATCACTCTTTGCAGGAAAGGAAACAAGGATTTTAAAGCATGAAGCAACATTTAGGAGAAGAAGGGAAATCAAATTGTTTCCTGGCAAAAAAGAGAAAACAAGGAATTTCACAAGGTGGTATTGTTCCTTGATAATTCTTTAAAAAGGGCAAACAAAAGCATGCTTGTTCTGGTTTAAACTGTAAATGTTGAATCTTTCTGGAATGAGAAGTTTTTAGTATATTTGTCTGTTTATTGCTTTGAATAAAGTGAATGCCTAGATGTTTGGATATAACTCCACCTTCTTAAACAAATGCTTGCCATGCTTGTTCTGTTTCCGAAAATAAAAGAAAAGTTTGAACAAAAGTAACTTGGCTCAATTAGTGACAAATCAAGTAGAATTAAGTGGTGGTATGCATGCTTGATTGTTTAGTCAGATCACTGGAAATAGAGTGTAGAATTATCATTTTTATGTAGAAATTGAAAACTGTCTATGGATCTTGATGAATAAATGTCTTTGGCCATGAAAAAGAAAGAAAAGGAAGAAGAAAAAGCCACTGAAAAAGGGCAACCAAAAAGAAAAAAATTGAGAAAATAAGCTAGGCACCAATGGTTTGAACTTCTGAGACAAATGCCTGTGGTGTTCATGTATTAAGGATATGCTTGGATGAATAGGTTCTGAGGAGTGTTTCAACACTTGGTAACTTGGGTTAACTAACCCGGGATTATCAACCAAAAGTCCATTATCAAGAGCAACCTAAATACAAAACATTTAGTCACACAAAGAGGTGCTGGGCACCAATGTCTCAAGAAGAAATGTGAACTAAAATGCCTAAAGTGGATATGTGTAGTGCACTGATAAGAAAAAGAAAATGCCAAAGGCTTGTGCAACACATGACACTAAGCAAACAAGGAGCAAAGTAGCTCTAAGAAAAAGAAAAGAAAAACAAAGAAGAGAAAAGTGCCAAAGACATAAGAATAACAAGAGGCCATAGCAGTGTTTGATGGATGCAATGAAAAAGTGATAATCTTACCTGATAAGTATGAAAAAGTGATGCTGCAACTTTCTGCATAAAACCCTTCTGATGAACTTCAAATGCTTGCTAATATAGCCAATGTAATTGCTTTCTGTTTCATACTTTCTTCTCAAATAACTCAGGACTTGCTTAGGGACAAGCAAGTATTAAGTTTGGTGTTGTGATGCCAAGGCATCTTAGGCTAGTTTCACTAGCATTTTTCTGTTAGTTTTAGTTGTTTTATGCATTTTCTTGAGCTTAAAGTAACCAAAAATGGTTAAATGAAGAACAAAGCAATGAATCATCCAAACAGTATGATTTTAATGCAAATTCCATGAGTTTTAGTTATATTACTTGAATGCTATGAATGGAAGATTTCTCATGAAATTTTGCAAGACTTTGATGCAATTGTTTGGATGATTTCAGGGAAGAAGAGGCTAAGCAAGGAAGCAACAAAATCAATAAAGGAAGCTTGAATATCACATGTGGAGTTTAAGTTCCAGTTTAAGCCTAAACTGGAGCTTAAACGCCAGAATCAGGAAGGCTAAGAAATGCTGGAATTGAAGTTTAACCTCCAGTTTAACCTTAAACTGGAGGTTAAACGCCAGAATGATAATGCCACTCAGGAAGGAGTTCCACGTTTAACCTCCAGTTTAACCTTAAACTGGAGGTTAAACGCCAGAATGGGAAAAGCACCAGGGAGCCATTTCCACGTTTAAGCTCCAGTTTGACCTCAAACTGGAGCTTAAACGTGTTCGACCAAGTTTTCTCCTCCAGGGTTGCTCTCTCCATTTCCACGTTTAAGCTCCAGTTTGACCTCAAACTGGAGCTTAAACGTGTTCGACACCTCCAGGGCTACCCTTCTAAGCTTCCACGTTTAACCTCCAGTTTAATCTTAAACTGGAGGTTAAACGTGTTCGACCTCCAGGATGCCTCCTTCCATTTCCACGTTTAACCTCCGGTTTAACCTTAAACTGGAGGTTAAACGTGTTCGACCTCCAGGGCTGCCCTTCCTATATCCACGTTTAAGCTTCAGTTTAACCTTAAACTGAAGCTTAAACGTGTTCAACTACATGACTCTCCAGGGCTGCCTTCTTCCATTTCCACGTTTAAGCTTCAGTTTAACCTTAAACTGAAGCTTAAACGTGCTTCTACAAAAGGCCTCACTGGAAGTGTCTGGCGTTTAAGCTGCAGTTTAAGCTTGAACTGCAACTTAAACGCCACTCTTGGAAAAGGTTTCTGGACCAAAAATATTGTGGTTTAAGTTAGTATTTGAGCACAAACATTAACTTAAACTTATTCTGGTATGAAACCCAATTGAATATCATGGTTTATGGGATTGGGCCTGAAGGATTGATGAGTCTGAAATTTCAATTTATTGAGTCATGTGCCATTATTTGATTATCACTAAGTTGGCTCAATGAATGTTACAGAATTTGGATCAGCAGCCTCATCAAGATTATGGATCATAAACCCAAGGCAAAAGGAAAGCAGGGAGAGGCCTCAAAGCCCAAGAAACACAACAGAAGCTCAATATAGAAAGTGTATAAATAGGATAGAATTTAAGTTAGAAAGGACTTTTACCTTCACTTTTAGCTAGTTTTCATATCTTTGTAATTGAATTCAGAGCTATGACTCACTAAACCCCCTTTCATTGGGTTAGGGAGCTCTATTGTAATTCAATGAATCAATAATAGTTTATCTTCTTCTTCAATCTTTTCTCTTGAATTTTGTTAGAAAGCTTCTCGATCTAATTCCATTGGGTAGTTGTCTTGGGAAAGAAACTACCCATAATTGGAATCCTTCGGAACCTTGGGAAAGGAATGGAGGATTCATGCTAGAGAAGCTTTCTCACAGTGAATTGGATTGGGGTTTGGATGGATATTGTGACATGTAATCCTACCAAATTGTGGTTCATGAAACTGTGTGGTATAATCAGTGATCGAGCATCATCTCTTCTTATGAACATTTAAACCAAGGGATTGGGAATTTGTTCATTTTTAGAGAGAATTGGTGAACCAAGGGATTGGGATCCAATCATATAAGATTGCCAAGCAAAATTCAATGAACGCATTGCTTGAGGAAGAGATAAACATGTTTTGATTCGGAGATCTCAATATCTCCTATAACCCAATGAATCCCCCAATTCTGATTTCCATCTTCTCTTTACATTCTGCAACTCAATTCATGCAATCACCCCCATTCCCTTTTAATTTCAGCAATTTAGTTTCTGCTCTTTAATTCATGCAATTTAAGATTCCGCCATTTCAATTTCTTGTCATTTACTTTTCCCGCCAATTTTACATTCCGCAATTCTCATCTCAATCTTGATTCCGCTCAACTAGAACACACTTCTAATCCGAATTGCTCACTCAACCAATCCTTGTGGGATTCGACCTCACTCTATTGTGAGTTTTTACTTGACGATAACCGGTGCACTTGCCGGAAGGAATTTTGCCGATCGTGCAATTTCCTAAATCGTAGCATAACTAGTTTATGCGCATCAGTTAACGTGGAAGTTAACATGAAGAAGGGAGGTGATCGCCAACGTTAGTGACATCCAACATTGTCACTAACGTTGGAACTAGCCCACATAAGCCACTATGAGCCACGTTAACTCCCACGTTAACTTAGTTAAAGTGGAAGCTAACGTGGATAAGGAATGATGAGCCAACGTTAGTGACACTCAACTTTGTCACTAACGTTGGAGATGGCTAGCATGCCCACGTTAGAAGCCACGTTAACCTAGTTAACGTGGACTCTAACGTGAGAAATAGGAGCACATTGGAACGTTAGTGACAATGGTAAGTGTCACTAACATTCTCGAAGGTTGGCAAGCCTACGTTAAAAGAGCCACGTTAACTAAGTTAACGTGGACTCTAACGTAAGGAAGGGGGAAACTTCTCAACGTTACTGGGAAAGGTAAGTCCCAGTAACATGTGCGAAGGGCATAGAGGCAACGTTAGTGGCAATGTTTGTGCCACTAACATTGAAGTTAACGTGGCTCTTACATTGGGTGAGGAACGTTAGTGAAAAAGGTGATTGTCACTAACGTTCTCGAACCCATATTTTCACTGAACGTTAACACCACTAACGTCCTGAGCTAAAGTCTCTGCCCACTTCACACTTTCTCTCTGCAAGTAAAGCCAAGCCCAATGAAGAAGAGAACTGCTTCAAACTCAAGATCCAAAGGCCCATACCCAAGACTTGAAGAGCCAACTAGAAGAACAGAAGAGTAGTATATATAGGAGTAGCTTTGAATTAAATTGAGGGTTGGAAATTATAGGGAGCCTCTGGGCATAGAATTACTCTCTGTATTTACTTTCTCTACACTTCTAGTTTCATCATGTATTCTCCATCTTTGTTTTCATTTTCCAGAGCTATGAACAACTAAACCCCTTTCATTGGGTTAGGGAGCTCTGTTGTAATTTGATGGATCAATACTAGTTTTCATTATTCTTCTTCTATCTTTTCTCTTGATTTTACTTGAAAGCTTTCGATCTTCATCCAATTGGGTAGTTATCTTGGAAAAGAAGCTATTCAAACTTGGATCTCTTCTGAACCTTGAAAGAGGAATGAAGAGATCATGCTAGAAATGCTTTCTTATGCTGGACCAAATTGGGTTTGGATGGATATGTGACTATAATCCTCTCAACACTTGATTTGGGAAATGCATGTGGTATAATCAGTGACCATACTTCATCTCTTCTCATGAGCAATTGACCAAGGAATTGGCTATTGATCAAGATTTGAGAGATTGAATTACAAGAAATTGTAATCGATCACTTAAGATTGCCAAGGAGATCAATGAGTGCATTGATTGAGGAAGAGATGAAAATGAAATTGATCTGGAGAATGCAACATCTCCTGAGCCCAATGAACTCCCCATTTCTGATCTTACCCATTCTCTTTAATTTCTGCCATTTACATTTATGAGCAATACCCCATTCCCATTTACAATTCAGCAATTTACTTTCAGTCATTTATTTTCATTTCTTTAATTCTAGCATTTTACTTTTTCTGTCATTTACCTTCCCGCCATTTTATTTTCTGCAATTCTCAACTCAAATTCTGATTCGCTCAACTAGAACATTCCTCTAATTAAAGTTGCTTGATCAATCAATCCCTGTGGGATTCGACCTCACTCTATTGTGAGTTTTTACTTGACGACAAATTCGGTACACTTGCCGAAGGAAATTTGTTGCGAGACAAGTTTTTTGTGCATCAGTGGGTGTAGTAAAGTCACCTAGGACCTTCCTTGCATCTCCCCCACCATTAGGATTGGCTGCCATGTCTATATTCTCATCTTCTTATTCAAAAAGCTCTGTAAGGTTTCCTCCGGAGTATTGTGCTCTAGCTTGTTGTAGCCTCCTCTTTAGAGTCCTCTCAGGTTCAGGATCAGGATCAAAGAGAGGTTCTTTATCTCTGTTCCTGCTCATAAACAAAAAGAAAGAATGCAAGAAAAGAAGAAGAAAATAATTCTCTATGTCAGAGTATAGAGGTCCTTTGTTAGAGAGAGAATGATCAAGACGAAAAGAAAAGAAGATGTCCTCTAATAAGGATAGTTTTCGAAAATTAATAGAGAGAGAAGAGGAGATATTTTCGAAAATAGAGAGAAAAAGAGAGATGAAATTTTCAAAAAAGAAGAAAAAGAAAGTAGTTAGGAAGTTTTGAAAAAGAAGAAACAGAAAGGAAAATAAAAAGAGAATAAGATAAAACATGTAACTAGCTAACTAATAAGATTTGAAAACAAAATAAAAGATTTGATTTTGAAATTAAAAAAAGAAAAGTCAAAGAAAGATTTTGAAATTTAAAATTGGAAAGAAAAAGTCAACAAGATAAGATAAGATTTTGAAATTTGAATTTTAAAATTTAAATTTTGAAAAAGATTTGATTTTGAAATTTGAAATTTAAATTTTTAAATTTTGAATTTTGAAATTGAATTTTAAAATTTGAATTTAAAATAACATAAGATAGTAAGGATTTAAAGTAAAAAGATATGATAAAGATTTGAAAAAGATTTTGAAATTTGAAATTAAAATAAGATAAGATAATTGAAATTTTAAGAAAGATAAGAAAAGATAACATGAAGATTTGAGAAAGATTTGAAATTAAAATTTAAACTTTACTAATAAGAAAACACCAAACTTGAAATTTTCAAATCAAGATAAGAAAAGTTAGTAAAGATTTTCGAAAATTTGAATAAAGATAAAAGAGATATTTTTTAATTTTTTGAAATTTAAGAAAAGAGAAAAACAACTAAAAGACACCAAACTTAAAATTTTAGAATCAAAGGACCCTAATTTTCGAAAATTTGAAAGAAAAACACAAGATACCAAACTTAAAAAATTTTAAGATCAAACAAAGAAAGAAAAGAAGAATAATTCGAACATAAGAAAGAACACTCACTACAAGAAAAACACTCGTTCAGGTACACTTGAAAAGTGTAGCTAAAAGTGAAAAAAAAGGATGCCTTAGGCTAAGGCTACGCTTTTTGGGCTACGGAGACGCTTTAGTGGGGATGCCTATTCGGCCGTTGCCTATTCTCAAAGGCTACGCTTTTCTGCACCAAAGGCTACGCTTTTGGCGTTTGGGAATAGGGTGCGCTTTTTAAGTGATGCTGTCTAGGACCAAAGCCTACGCTTTTCATCTTCCATTTTTGCCAGAATAGGCTACGCTTTTCAATGCTACTGCATCACCTTTAAAGCGTAGCTACATTATATACCATAGCTACTCTATATAAGTGTAGCCTTAGGTCCCTCTTTGTTTTTTTTTTAAATTTTCTATATATATATATATATATATATATATATATATATATATAATATTCTAATAATTTTTTGTACAACATAATATTTAATAATATGATTACATATATAATTCTGCATTTCTAATTAAATAAATTAAATATTATAAAATAAAAATAAATACATAATAATAATAAATAATCTTTTAAATAATAAAAATGATCTTTCAACAAAATATATTTATAATAAACCAAAAGTATTGGGATGATCATAATTTTGAATATCCATACATCTCACACTAAATTAAACATACTCATGAAAATATACTTAGGACCACTTAGAGTTTCCTTCTAATAAACTACAAAAGACTAAAATATTATATCCTATATAAGTATCTTCTAATAAAAGTCATTAATCAACCATACATCTTCTAATTTTCAACACTACTCCATCTTTGTCAATAAACCATCATAATAAACATCTTAATCTTCATTAACATCTCCAAAATTATCCTGCATAATTATATAAAAAAAATAATATATATATATATATATATATATATATATATATATATATAGAAAATTAAGAAAGTGAATGAGGCAATGCTCCACCCATGCAAACACTCAAAAGTGAGAAAGAACTTTCAAATTTAGAAGATAAACCACACATTTATTATTGTCAGTTACAAACAAAACTAAAAATTAGCATCCAAAACACCTTAAGTATTTTTAGGCCCTCACATTTCTTAACAAGCTTTCAGAGAAACAACTTGACAAGAAATATGTTGAAAAGCAGGTTGTAATATACAATACTAATTGATTTTTTCTGTTAACACAAGTGATCTAATAAAAAAAACAGACTTAGTTCCAAAAGTTTTGAAAACATCAAGTCATTGTAAAATTCAAATATTATAAACATATAAATGTCTAAAAGGAATGGTACATGCTAAATGTCTAACGTGTAACACTCTAATTACCCTAAGCCTTACCCCGCACCGTAAAACAAAGGTTAATCAGAGATTACGACAATTCTAAAGCTCATACGTATAATATATAGAAGAGATAATATAATCTAGAAGCCCGATGAAGGATATAGCTCAAAAACAGGGTTTCAAAAGCGCAAAACGTACTATCTTAAGGCATAAGAAAACAGATGAGATACAACAAAATATAAGTATATAATATCATAGGAAACTAGCCTTCACTCGCGGAGTTTAAGCCGGCTAGCCATATACAGATATACAGAACCATACGGAAACCTGACAGTTTAAAAATAACTTGTACAAGTTTTGTTCTCTCTCAAATATAAGCCTCTAGGCCAAAATAAAAATACAAAAATGAGAGATATATATAAATAAACAAAATAAATCAAAAGACTCCAAAAGAATCCAAGATCCTCCGCTTCTGTCACCATCCAAAGCAACTCACCGAGGTGGGTTGCGACCTGCATCTGAAAAACACAACAGAAATATGGTATGAGAACCGGAGGTTCTCAGTATGGTAACAGTGCCCAGTGATGTAGGATATAAGACCCCGGATGCCAAAGGCAATCCGAAGCTCCATATCCATCACAAGATTCAAACTTAAAGCATTCTAAAACAATTAAGCATAATATGTAAAATCTTAATGAAACTTAAACCATAGGACCACCACAGGGTAATCTATCTTAGGGGATTTCTAATCTAGTCAAACACCGTTGTACCCCACAGCCCTTGCCAACCTACCCTCCGAGCGATCCCATCGCCACCACCTACCTAACCTCCGTAACACCGAACAATCACAATTAATACAAATAAGTAAAACACAATAATATTCATATACAACAAGTAGTTCAAGAAGCAGATAGGCATGTTATTCAATTAGGCAAACTCAAGTAAACAAAACACGCAAGCATATAGAATATGCATATGATAAATGTCTATCCTATTGGCTCGTGATATCACTTGTCAGTCCATAAATGCCAACCCGACACATCCTCTCGAATGTAGCCTTTTCTGCTACGACAAAGATATAGTGCCTTGCGCACTCCTGTAGCAGCAAATTTGCTATGTCAGAGATATAGTTCCCTGCACACTCTTGCAGTAGGGAGTCTACTACGTCAGGGATATAAGCCCCGCACACTTCCTGCAGCAGAGAAGGAAATAACCACAACTACTCATGCAGCAGAACAATCTGCTACGCCGGGGGTATAGGCCCCGCACACTCTTAACAACACTAATCATGCAGCAGAGAAATCTACTACGATGGGGATATAGGTCCCGCACACTCTCAACATTCAACAAGTCATGCGATAGTAACATCCACCACGCCGGAGATATAGGCCCCGCACACTCTCTCATAACCCGATCATTTCCTCATATTCCTTTCCAAGTTCTCAACTCATATCAACCATCATTAACTCATAAATTTCCATTCCGGACTCATCAATTCATCAGCTTCTCAATTCGTATATCTTCCTTCCTTCACACTCTACCAATCTCATCCCCAAAACACCAGAAACCTAAGCCTCCGTCCGCTAACTTTCAACAACAAACATCAACTAAAACCCTTAACTTATTTCCCTTATTACTATACTCAAATCTAAGCCCAAAAGCCTTAAAATAGTGTTATAGAAGCTTACAACCTTGTTGGGAAGGTGAAATAGTTGAAAACAAAGTTTAAAATTATGAAAAAGGGCATGTGTGGCCGCACAGGGGTGTGTGCGTGCGCACGCCCAGGAAATTTTAAAAGGTGTGCGTACGCACAGGTGGCAAAACTTTCAAAGTCTGTTCACTCGCACAACCTGTGCCAGCGCCCCCAATAGACTGACCTTCCCGACGTGTGCGTCCGCACAGGTTGAAGTTTTCCCTTATATATGTGTGCGCACAAGCTGTGCTAGCACTGCGAACAAAACACACTTCCCTACCTGTGCGTGTGCACAAGTGTGTGTGTGTGTCCTCACAGGTTGAAATTCATGCAGGGTGTGCGTCCGCACAAGGGTGTGGGCCCGCACATATCAGAAATCATGAAATTCTGTAACTTTGCAGAATTTCAGATTTTTAACACCAACTTTGAAGGATCATAACTTTCTCTACAAAATTCCAATTTTCACAAATTTTAAATTGATTTAAAGGATTTTCAAAGATCTTTAATTCTAAACAAGTTTCAAACAATTTTGAAAACCGAGGCAAAATTTATGATCAGACAAAGTTCACCAAAAATCCACTTTTACCCAAAATCTCAAAAACTCAACTTTCAACCAAACATCAATCCAATACCAATTCAATCACATTTCAACCATACCAAAGCAACCCAAAAATTCATACAAACACTACCTCAACCATTTCTTCGCTCACACAACCTTCTAAACCATTCAACAACTCAAAAACCCAACCTAATATCACATCCCATTCCCTTAATACCACCATTCAAATTCTCAATATTAATCAATGCTACAAGTACCAATTCCTTTATTCCATTATCATCATCCAATCCATTCAAAACATCAAACTACCTCACTCACTTAATTTTAACATGAACCACAATAACCAATAATCAAAATAATCATCAACGTCCAAAACCATCATAAACCCTCATAATCATCATCAACCATCAACAACATCAACATTCACTACAAATCCTTATAAAACTCCCATCCTTCAACAATAATCATCAAATAACGTCAATATTAGCATTCATTATCAACATACACTTTCATCAACATCATAATATTAATTCAAACAACCCATAATTATCATCAATTCACAATTTCCAACTACATTATCAACCAATCCATATCAATATCACATTTATCAACACAACCCACTCTTCAACTTTACCATCTTTCATCTTCATCATACCCAAATCAATCATTACAATTAAATTCAACATTCATCAAATCATCAAAATTATCATATAACATCATTTAACAACTTAACAACCATTCAAATCCAAACCTATCCTATGGGTCACTAGCCTAAGTGTCCATGAATATTATATACTACATAGAGGAAACCGAAACTATACCTTGGCCGATTCTCAATATGAACCAAATGAGCTTTCAACCAAAATTCAACCACCAAAGTAGCTCCAACAAGCTCCAAACTCACAATAAACAAGCTATATACACACCAAACATCACTAGTCAAACTAGGGCTCAACATAAACATAATCTCACAAGGATGTTATGAGCTCTTACGTTATCCAACAGTTTTGGAAGCTAAAACCACCAACAATCAAGTGCTAGAGTGTACCTAAAATACCCAAGACACGAGATTTCTCTCAAAACCAAACCCTAAAACTCGAAATGCACAAGGGCATGAAAACTGGGCAGGAAAACTTGAGAGACTTATCACAAATCTTAGATAGAAAGGACGGGCTCGGCAAGAGCTTCACGTAGCCACTGACGGCACGCGGATTGGAGCACCGTAGCTCAAGATATTGCGGATTGAATGGAGAGGTGAATAGTATTCTTCTCTTTTCTCATCTCCCCTTTTCAGCTGTGTGTGTGTGTTTATGGGTGAAGGGTTCATTAATGAACCCTTATATATGTTGGACTTGGGCCCAACTTGGGCCCGGTTCAACTCGTTAGCGTTTTTAGCCCGTTTGGCCCAACTTCGGGCCAAACCTTTAACACTAATGCCCGGTTTTCCATTGCTAATGTTTTTCTAAGGTTTTTGACTATTTCCACTTTTTCTCATGCAGTACCAGGCAGACTTGAACCGGTTCAACCAGTTTGACTGCCAGTTTGCGGTTTTTTACGATTTTTCGCAAAAAGCACATTTCTTGACTCAGAAAAACCTACTGAGTCTAAAAATCATATTTAAATCCCCAAATTCTCATCCTAACTTTCCACAATTTAATTTGGGCATTTAAGTAATTTTATCCGTGAAAAATGCCGGTTCTTACATAATGCATCCTAAATTCAAATATTATATCCATTAATTCCAAACATGGTATATGGGAACAGACCCACAAAAGAGGGATTAAAACATTTTCAAATTGTTGTATACTTAAAACTATTTTTACCTATCACTAATTAATATAAGCTAGCAGAAAAATTAGGAGGAAAACAATTGTCACTGTTTAAGGCTCCAAAGGCCTACACATCGAAAGCTTTTAACCCTAGTTCAAGGCTTGTAATGAAAGCTTAAGCTTGTTTGCTTGACCACTCGAAGATGTCCGGTTCCCTTCTACATTTCATAGTGGAATGATAGATTTTACACAGCTAGAATGGTGCAAAAATATTAATCATGTAAAGGAGTTTTTGAAAGATAACTTTGTTTCATTAGTGTGAAAAAGGCCAATTAATATAATATTACCATTAAGTAGTAAGCAACAAGATTATGTAAAGTAGTCAAGCTACAAAAATTAAAATTGATTTTCTAGAACTTACTTGTACTTAGTTACTTTGAACAATTGCTCCTAAGATTTCACCACTAAGATCATTTGAATCTAAGATGCTGCTAAACAGAAGTTTGAACAACCAGTCAGCTAATAAAATAACAATATACTTAGCAGTAACCTCAAAATTGTATAAAGAATTATTTCACATACACATTGATCAAGCTTCGGAGATTGCCAAGTGACTCCGGTATAGTGACATTGAGATTGTTTTGACTTAGTGTCCTGGTTTCCGGGCAGGAAAAAAAATGATTAAGCAGAGCACAGTAGTATGCTAAGACTCATTATATCTATGCAAAGTAAAACCTAGTAATTTGAGATTGTCATACTTACAATAATTGGAGCTTATTTAGATTGCCAAGGGAAGATGGTATTTGGCCAATTAATCTGTTATTTTCCAAATCCAACCTGCCCAAGTTTGTCAAATTTTCTAATTCTTTTGGTATGTTTCTTGTGATGGCATTCCCTTGCAAAGAACTGCATGATAAAGCATATACATATCAATGATTACACTAAAAAAATCCAGCTTGACTAACAAACCACTTTTATCACCTAACTACCCAATCCTATGAAAATATAGCTTGACCAAAATTGAATGAATGTGTCATACTGTGAATACTTACAGAGCGGTAAGATTTTTTAGAACTCCTATTCTTGGGGTCAAGGTTCCTGTGAGTCCCATTAATGCTAGCAAACTGCATCAATCAAATTATGCATGCACCAATTCAACATACAGTTATGGGATTGAAAAATATAATGCTAATATATATTTTTTGTGAACAGTGAAAGTAATTGTTGCAGCTACCTTGGTAGCATTTTGATTCAGGGCAAGAGCTACTGAAATAGCTCCTCCTCCTCTATTTACAGCACTTTGATCTGGAACAAGGAGCAATTGATGGAGGGAAGACAATTGACATTAGGAAATTTTGTAGGCAATACTTCTTAGTATTTTTTTTCTTTTAATGAACTAAATAGTGCTAATAAGGGAAAAAATGTTAACATTTCCTATCATTTTATATTAATTTTGCCAATTAAAGTAGTTTTCTGTGCAGAAACATTAGACTTGCTTACCGGTCTTTGTATAACTATGAGTTGTACAGTAACTTCAGTTTGGTTGTCAATCGCTTGTCTAATTTTTTTCACAGTTGTTGAATCTGTTTCAAGTCCTTAAAGAAATCTGAATGACCAAGGAGTATCCAAGTTAAAGATAAACTTGACATAGATAATTTCCAATTCAATCAACCTCTCGAATGAAATTTTATAATATTCTAAGATAAAATGCAGAGTTTTGTGGAAGTGTGGAATATATATGAGGTGTGAACCAACAAAGTGTCAATATAATCAGAAAAGGAAGTTCACCTATGTTTCCATTTCTTTTGTTATAGACCATAGATCAAATTTGATATCTGTCATTATGATAAGAACAAATAACAAAAGTTCTTTTAATTTTTGGACAGAAATTGCAATAAATTGAATAGCGAAAAATTGTTGTATCGAATAAGAACATCAATAGAAATGGAAATTAAGAAGAGAAGAAAAAATGAATGAAAAATCAAAGGAAAAAATTGATCAAGAAAAAAATTATGACCTGTTGATCTCTGTTGGGATGCAAAAGATGCCTAATGAACTGAGCCAGCAACTGAAGATAAGAACAAACCTGAATTCCTGACGTGCTTCCTTGTGCACTTGAAACTGGATTTGGTCCCTCCATATATAAAAAAACCAAATTAAAGTTAATTAATTTGCTATGATATGTCATTTGCCAAACATGTAATAATTAAGGCTATATATATATAGCTTCCTTCTTTTTCTCTATGCATATACAAGTATAACCATATACTTTGCTCTCTTGTGACCTCTAATTAAATAACCATATACTACTTTTGTGTTTCTCTTCTCAATGATATTCTTTCGATATTTTATTTTATTTTATATTTTTCTTACCTACCAGGTCTCTTCAAATAGTGTACATGACAAATCTCCTCAATCGTCCTATTTTTCAGAGCATCTCACTTCTTCTTTAATTTACAATTTCCATCATCACTTGAGTGAGGTGATAGAATCATCTAATCATTTTAGTTTCTATACAAAACAACTATTCAATGCTTTTTTCTATACAGAAGCAACCTTGATTCATAGAATTATTCGTGACAGAAATATATTAAGGAATCTCGATCCTCTTGTCTTACCGGAGGCAATTAAGAAAGCAATAAATAATCATAACCAATTAGTTCCATGTGATGGCAGTGACTGCATTTCATTTTTCTATTACCCAAACAAATATGGTTTAGAACAACAAGCGACTTCTACTCAATTCAAATTTCAGTAAACAACAACTGAATCACTTGAACTAAACCAAACTTCAGATTTCACTGATAATAGGCAATTAGTGTACCAAATCCCCAAATTAAAAACCCTAAATCGGAACCCTAAACCTCTCAAATTTCAGAAACAAATGAAAATCAATACATACCTTCTCGACGATGGTGAGTGATGAGCGGATAATTTATACGCTTTTTGACATTGTTTTTAGTATGTTTTTAGTAGGATCTAGTTACTTTTAGGGATGTTTTCATTAGTTTTTATGTTAAATTCACATTTCTGGACTTTACTACGAGTTTGTGTGTTTTTCTGTGATTTCAGGTATTTTCTGGCTGAAATTGAGGGACTTGAGCAGAAATCAGATTCAGAGGTTGAAAAAGGACTGCTAATGGTGTTGGATTCTGACCTCCCTGCACTCAAAGTGGATTTTCTGGAGCTACAGAACTCGAAATGGCGCGCTTCCAATTGTGTTGGAAAGTAGACATCCAGGGCTTTCCAGCAATATATAATAGTCCATACTTTGACCAAGAATTGACGATGTAAACTGGCGTTCAACGCCAGCCTTCTGCCCAAATCTGGCGTCCAGCGCCAGAAAAGGATCCAAAACCAGAGTTGAACGCCCAAACTGGCACAGAAACTGGCGTTCAACTCCACAAATGGCCTCTGCATGTGCAACACTCAGGCTCAGCCCAAACACACACCAAGTGGGCCCCGGAAGTGGATTTATACATCAATTACTTACTCATGTAAACCCTAGTAGCTAGTTTATTATAAATAGGACCTCTTACTATTGTATTAGGCATCTTTTGATCATCTTAGGATCTTAGGATCATCTTTGAATGCCTGGTTCTTAGATCAGAGGGGCTGGCCATCTCGGCCATGCCTGGACCTTCACTTATGTATTTTCATACGGTAGAGTTTCTACACTCCATAGATTAAGGTGTGGAGCTCTGCTATTCCTCAAAGATTAATGCAAAGTACTACTGTTTTCTATTCAATTCTTCTTATTTCGCTTCTAAGATATCCATTCGCACCCAAGAACGTGATGAAGGTGATGATTATGTGTGACGCTCATCATCCTTCTCCCTTATGAACGCGTGCCTGACAAACACTTCTGTTCTACATGAATTAAGCTAGAATGAATATCTCTTAGATCTCCTAACCAGAATCTTCGTGGCGTAAGCTAGAATGATGGCGGCATTCAAGAGAATCCGGAAGGTCTAAACCTTGTCTGTGGTATTCCGAGTAGGATTCAATGATTGAATGACTGTGACGAGCTCCAAACTCGCGATTGCAGGGCGTTAGTGACAGACGCAAAAGGATAGTAAATCCTATTCCAGCATGATCGAGAACCGACAGGTGAATAGCCGTGCCGTGACAGGGTGCGTGAGCATATTATTCACTGAGAGGATAAGATGAAGCCATTGGCGAGGGTGATGCCTCCAGACGATTAGCCGTGCCGTGACAGGGCATTGGATCATTTTCCCGTGAGATGACCGAAAGTAGCCGTTGACAGTGGTGATGTATCACATAAAGCCAGCCATGGAAAGGAGTAAGACTGATTGGATGAAGATAGCAGGAAAGCAGAGGTTCAGAGGAACGAAAAGCATCTCCATTCGCTTATCTGAAATTCCTACCAATGAGTTACATAAGTATCTCTATCCCTATTCATTATGTTTTATTTACATAATATATTGTAGCCCATATGAGTCAACTTAACTGAGATTTACAAGGTGACCATAGCTTGCTTCATACCAACAATCTCTGTGGGATTCGACCCTTACTCACGTAAGGTATTACTTGGACGACCCAGTGCACTTGCTGGTTAGTTGTATCGAAGTTGTGTCAACTATAAATTAAGATCAAAGCACCAAGCTTTGGAGCCATTACCAGGGATTGTTCGAGCCTGGACAACACAATTTCGTGCACCAAGTTTTTGGCGCCGTTGCCGGGGATTGTTTGAGTTTGGACAACTGACGGCTCATCTTGTTGCTCAGATTAGGTAATTTTCTTTTCGTTTTCTTTTCAAAAAGTTTTCAAAAATTTTTCAAAAACTCTTCTTTTGTTTTCGAAAAAAAAAATAATATAATAAAAATGTTTTCAAAAATAAATTATTCTATGGCTTCAAAATTTTTAAGAATGAATTCTAGTGTTTCATGAAATATGTTGAATCATATCTGGCTGTAAAGCCATACCCAAACTACTTTGGGATTGGTATTCAACTAATCACATCAGCCCATGTAATTATATGTTGCAGCCTGGCTGGCTGTAAAGCCATGTCTAAATTCATTTGGACTGAGGCTTGCAATTGGTTATCAAGAGCAAGCTAGTTGGAGCTAATCCACCTGCTACTGTTCCTGATCTACCCGCTGTTGATCCACGATCACCTGCTGAAGCTTGGCTGGCCATTGGCCATGTCTAGTGTTTTGGACTGGAGCTTTCTTTGAAAGCTTGGCTGGCTAGTGAGCCATGTCTAATTCCTGGACTGAAGCTTTAGACTAACATGGCAAGATTCCTGAAATTCATATTAAAAATTTTGGAATCCTTAATTTTCTTTTAATTTTCAAAAAATATAAAATAAGAATCCAAAAAAATTAGAAAATCATAAAAATCAAAAATATTTTCTGTTTCTTGTTTGAGTCTTGAGTCACATTATAAGTTTGGTGTCACTTGCATATGCATCTTGCATTTTTTCGAAAAAAATCATGCATTCATAGTGTTCTTCATGATCTTCAAGTTGTTCTTGGTAAGTCTTCTTGTTTGATCTTGATGATTTTTTGTTTTGTGTCTTTTCATGTTTATCATATGCATTCTTGAATTCTTAGTGTCTAAGCATTAAAGGATTCTAAGTTTGGTGTCTTGCATGTTTTCTTTGCATTAAAAATTTTTCAAAATTGTGTCTATGATGTTCATCTTGACATTCATAGTGTTCTTGGTGTTCATCTTGACATTCATAGCATTCTTGCATGCATTCATTGTTTTGATCTAAAAATTTCATGCATTGCATAATTTTCATGTTTTTCATAAAAATTTCAAAAATCAAAAAAATATCTTTCCCTTTTTCTCTCATCAAATTCGAAAATTTGAGTTGACTTTTTCAAAAATTTTTAAAAATCAAGTTGTTGCCAATGAGTCAAATCAAATTTTCAATTTGAAAATCTTATCTTTTTCAAAATCTTTTTCAAAAATCAAATCTTTTGCAAAATTCTTAGTTATTTTCGAAAATTCCAAAAATAATTTTCAAAAATCTTTTTCTTATTTTTATACCATATTTTCGAAAATAACAATAACAATTAATGTTTTGATTCAAAAATTTGAAGTTTGTTACTTGCTTGTTAAGAAAGTTTCAAACTTTAAGTTCTAGAATCATATCTTGTGATTTCTTATGAATCAAGTCATTAACTGTGATTTTAAAAATCAAATCTTTTTCAAAAACTAATCTCTATCATATCTTTTCAAAAATATCTTCTTATCTTATCTTTTTCAAAAATATCTTTTCAAAATATCTTCTCTAACCTCCTAACTACTTATCTTTTCAAAATTGGTTTTCAAAATTTGTTTCAACTAACTAACAAACTTTTTGTTTGTTTCTTAACTTTTTCAAAACCACCTAACTAATTCTCCCTCTCAATTTTCGAAAATATCTTCCCCCTTTTTCAAAAATTTCTTTTTTATTAACTAATTAATCTTATTTTTATTTTTAATTTCAAAAAAAAAATTCAAAAAAATACTAAACTTTTTCAAAAACTATTTTCAAAAATCACTAACTCCTTTTCAAAAATAAATTTCGAAAATTCCCTCCTTCTCTCCCATCTCATTCTATTTATTCATTCATATCCTAACATCTCATCTCACATTCCAATCCTCACAGTTGTGTTTCTTCCTTTACATCACATCCTTTATCTCCCCCTCTTCTTCTACTTACAAAGGGATCCCTATACTGTGGTATAAAGGATCTCTATTATTATTATCATTTTCCTGGCCATTCTTCCTTGTCATATGAGCAGGAGCAAGGATAAGAACATTCTTGTGGAAGCAGATCCAGAACCTGAAAGGACTCTGAAGAAAAAATTAAGAGAAGCTAAAATACAACAATCCAGAGATAATCTTTCAGAAATTTTCGAACAGGCAGAGGAGATGGCAAGCGAAAATAATAATAATGAAAGGAGGATGCTTGGTGACTTTACTGCACCTAATTCTAATTTACATGGAAGAAGCATCTCCATTCCTGCCATTGGAGCAAACAACTTTGAGCTGAAACCTCAATTAGTTTCTCTGATGCAGCAGAACTGCAAGTTTCATGGACTTCCATCTGAAGATCCTTTTCAGTTCTTAACTGAATTCTTGCAGATATGTGATACTGTTAAGACTAATGGAGTAGATCCTGAAGTCTACAGGCTCATGCTTTTCCCTTTTGCTGTAAGAGACAGAGCTAGATTATGGTTGGATTCTCAACCTAAAGACAGCCTGAACTCTTGGGATAAGCTGGTCACGGCTTTCTTAGCCAAGTACTTTCCTCCTCAAAAGTTGAGCAAGCTTAGAGCTGATGTTCAAACCTTCAGACAGAAAGAAGGTGAATCTCTCTATGAAGCTTGGGAAAGATACAAACAGTTGACCAAAAAGTGTCCTTCTGACATGCTTTCAGAATGGACCATCCTGGATATATTCTATGATGGTTTATCTGAGCTATCAAAGATGTCACTGGACACTTCTGCAGGTGGATCCATTCACCTAAAGAAAACGCCTGCAGAAGCTCAAGAACTCATTGACATGGTTGCTAATAACCAGTTCATGTACACTTCTGAAAGGAATCCTGTGAGTAATGGGACGCCTATGAAGAAGGGAGTTCTTGAGGTTGATACTCTGAATGCCATATTGGCTCAGAATAAAATATTGACTCAGCAAGTCAATATGATCTCTCAGAGTCTGCATGGAATGCAAGCTGCATCCAACAGTACTCAAG
Organism: Arachis ipaensis; assembly: GCF_059453495.1. NCBI lineage: Eukaryota > Viridiplantae > Streptophyta > Magnoliopsida > Fabales > Fabaceae > Arachis > Arachis ipaensis. Next base: position 54,636,172 of record NC_142436.1, read on the forward strand.
AGGCATCTTCTGAAGAAGAAGCCTATGATCCTGAGAACCCTGCAATAGCAGAGGTGAATTACTTAGGTGAACCTTATGGAAACACCTATAACTCAACATGGAGAAATCATCCAAATTTCTCATGGAAGGATCAAAAGCCCCAACAAGGCTTTAATAATGGTGGAAGAAACAGGTTTAGCAATAGCAAGCCTTTTCCATCATCAACTCAGCAACAGACAGAGAACTCTGAACAAAACGCTTCTAATTTAGCAAATCTAGTCTCTGATCTATCTAAGGCCACTGTAAGTTTCATGAATGAAACAAGATCTTCCATTAGAAATCTGGAAGCACAAGTGGGCCAGCTGAGTAAAAGGATCACTGAAATCCCTCCTAGTACTCTCCCAAGCAATACAGAAGAGAACCCAAAAGGAGAGTGCAAGGCCATTGACATAAGCGCCATGGCCGAACCTGTGAGGAGAGGAGAGGACGTGAATCCCAAGGAGGAAGACCTCCAGGGACGTCCAGTGATCAATAAGGAGCTTCCCTCTAGGGAACCAAAGGACTCTGAGGCTCATCTAGAGACCATAGAGATTCCATTGAACCTCCTTATGCCCTTCATGAGCTCTGATGAGTATTCATCTTCTGAAGAGAATGAGGATGTCACTGAAGAGCAAACTACCAAGTTTCTTGGTGCAATCATGAAGCTGAATGCCAAATTGTTTGGCATTGATGCTTGGGAAGTTGAACCTCCCTTGTTCATCAATGAACTAAGTGATCTGGATCAACTGACATTGCCTCAGAAGAGACAGGATCCTGGAAAGTTCATAATCCCTTGTACCATAGGCACCATGATCTTTAAGGCTCTGTGTGACCTTGGTTCAGGAATAAACCTCATGCCCCTCTCTGTAATAGAGATACTGGGAATCTATGGGGTGCAAGCTGCTAAAATCTCATTAGAGATGGCAGACAGCTCAAGAAGACAGGCTTATGGACAAGTAGAAGATGTATTAGTAAAGGTTGAAGGCCTTTACATACCTACTGATTTCATAGTCCTGGATACTGGAAAAGAAGAGGATGAATCCATCATCCTAGGAAGACCTTTCCTGGCCACATCAAGAGCTGTGATTGATGTTGACAGAGGTGAAATAGTCCTTCAATGGAATGAGAACTCCCTTGTATTCAAAACTCAAGGATCTCCCTCTGCAACCATGGAGAGGAAGCAGGAAAAGCTTCTCTCCAAGCAGAGTCAACCAGAGCCCCCACAGTCAAACTCTAAGTTTGGTGTTGGGAGGCCACAACCAAACTCTAAGTTTGGTGTTGAACTCCCATATCCAAACTCTAAGTTTGGTGTTGGAGAGTCTCAACAAAGCTCTGTACATCTGTGAGGCTCCATGAGAGCCCACTGTCAAGCTATTGACATTAAAGAAGCGCTTGTTGGGAGGCAACCCAATGTTTATTTATCTAACTCTATTATTTTTGTTTTTCATATTTTCTTAGGTTCATGATCATGTGGAGTCACAAAATAAATATAAAAAATTGAAAACGGAATCAAAAACAGCAGAAGAAAAATCACACCCTGGAGGAGCATCTGCCTGGCGTTCAAACGCCAGAACAGAGCATAGTTCTGGCGCTGAACGCCCAGAATGGGAGCATCCTGGCGCTGAACGCCCAGAACAAGCATGGTTCTGGCGTTCAACGCCAGAAATGGCAGCAAAGGGGCGTTGAACGCCCAAAAGGGGCACCAACCTGGCGCTGAACGCCCAGAGTTGTGTGCAAGGGCATTTTGCATGCCTAAATTGGTGCAGGGAGGTAAATGCCTTGACACCTCAGGATCTGTGGACACCACAGGATCATCTCAGGATCTGTGGACCCCACAGGATCCCCACTTTACCTCCTCATAATCCTAGTTTTTATTTCCACATCTTCTTCTTCATCTATTCCTTCTTCTTTTGCTCGAGGGCGAGCAACATTCTAAGTTTGGTGTGGTAAAACAATTATGTAAAGGATCTATAGCTCAGTGGTAGAACATTTGACTGCAAATCAAGAGATCCCTGAGATACCTCAGGGGATACATTTTCTTCCACACAATTATTGGAAGCAACTAAGGGTGAAACATCAAGAGCACTCCATCATCCTTCATGAAATCAAAGAAGATCTAAAAGCAATGAAGGAGGAGCAGCAGAGACAAGGAAGAGACATAGAAGAGCTCAAGGACATCACTAAGGTGGACTCATTCCTTGTTCTCACTTTCTCTGTTTTTCGTTTTCTCTATTATGTGCTTATCAATGCTTGTGCCTTTATTACATGATCATTAGTAGTTAGTAACTTTGTCTTAAAGATATGAATGTCCTATGAATCCATCACCTCTCTTAAAAGAAAAATGTTTTAATTCAAAAGAACAAGAAGTACATGAGTTTCGAATTTATCCTTGAACTTAGTTTAATTATATTGATGTGGTGACAATGCTTCTTGTTTTCTGAATGTATGCTTGAACAGTGCATATGTCTTTTGAAGTTGTTGTTTAAGAATGTTAAATATGTTGGCTCTTGAAAGAATGATGACTAGGAGACATGTTATTCGATAATCTGAAAAATCATAAAAATGATTCTTGAAGCAAGAAAAAGCAGCAAAGAACAAAGCTTGCAGAAAAAAAAGGGGGCGAAAAAAAAAAATAGGCGAAAAAAAAAAGAGAGAAAAAGAAAAAGCAAGCAGAAAAAGCCAATAACCCTTAAAACCAAAAGGCAAGGGCAAATAAAAAGGATCCCAAGGCTTTGAGCATCAGTGGATAGGAAGGCCTAAAGGAATAAAATCCTGGTCTAAGCGGCTAACCCAAGCTGTCCCTAACCATGTGCTTGTGGCGTGTAGGTGTCAAGTGAAAACTTGAGACTGAGCGGTTAAAGTCAAGGTCCAAAGCAAAAGAAGAGTGTGCTTAAGAACCCTGGACACCTCCAATTGGGGACTTTAGCAAAGCTGAGTCACAATATGAAAAGGTTCACCCAATTGTGTGTCTGTGGCATTTATGTATCCGGTGGTAATACTAGAAAACAAAGTGCTTAGGGCCACGGCCAAGACTCATAAAGAAGCTGTGTTCAAGAATCATCATACTAAACTAGGAGAGTCAATAACACTATTCGAAATCTGAAGTTCCTATAGATGCCAATCATTCTAAACTTCAATGGATAAAGTGAGATGCCAAAACTATTCAAGAGGCAAAAAGCTATAAGTCCCGCTCATATGATTGAAGCTATGTTTCATTGATAGTTTGGAATTTATAGTATATTCTCTTCTTTTTATCCTATTTGATTTTCAGTTGCTTGGGGACAAGCAACAATTTAAGTTTGGTGTTGTGATGAGCGGATAATTTATACGCTTTTTGACATTGTTTTTAGTATGTTTTTAGTAGGATCTAGTTACTTTTAGGGATGTTTTCATTAGTTTTTATGTTAAATTCACATTTCTGGACTTTACTACGAGTTTGTGTGTTTTTCTGTGATTTCAGGTATTTTCTGGCTGAAATTGAGGGACTTGAGCAGAAATCAGATTCAGAGGTTGAAAAAGGACTGCTGATGGTGTTGGATTCTGACCTCCCTGCACTCAAAGTGGATTTTCTGGAGCTACAGAACTCGAAATGGCGCGCTTCCAATTGTGTTGGAAAGTAGACATCCAGGGCTTTCCAGCAATATATAATAGTCCATACTTTGGCCAAGAATTGACGACGTAAACTGGCGTTCAACGCCAGCCTTCTGCCCAAATCTGGCGTCCAGCGCCAGAAAAGGATCCAAAACCAGAGTTGAACGCCCAAACTGGCATAGAAACTGGCGTTCAACTCCACAAATGGCCTCTACACGTGCAACACTCAGGCTCAGCCCAAACACACACCAAGTGGGCCCCGGAAGTGGATTTATACATCAATTACTTACTCATGTAAACCCTAGTAGCTAGTTTATTATAAATAGGACCTCTTACTATTGTATTAGGCATCTTTTGATCATCTTAGGATCTTAGGATCATCTTTGAACGCCTGGTTCTTAGATTAGAGGGGCTGGCCATCTCGGCCATGCCTGGACCTTCACTTATGTATTTTCATACGGTAGAGTTTCTACACTCCATAGATTAAGGTGTGGAGCTCTGCTGTTCCTCAAAGATTAATGCAAAGTACTACTGTTTTCTATTCAATTCTTCTTATTTCGCTTCTAAGATATCCATTCGCACCCAAGAACGTGATGAAGGTGATGATTATGTGTGACGCTCATCATCCTTCTCCCTTATGAACGCGTGCCTGACAAACACTTCTGTTCTACATGAATTAAGCTAGAATGAATATCTCTTAGATCTCCTAACCAGAATCTTCGTGGCGTAAGCTAGAATGATGGCGGCATTCAAGAGAATCCGGAAGGTCTAAACCTTGTCTGTGGTATTCCGAGTAGGATTCAATGATTGAATGACTGTGACGAGCTCCAAACTCGCGATTGCAGGGCGTTAGTGACAGACGCAAAAGGATAGTAAATCCTATTCCAGCATGATCGAGAACCGACAGGTGAATAGCCGTGCCGTGACAGGGTGCGTGAGCATATTATTCACTGAGAGGATAAGATGAAGCCATTGGCGAGGGTGATGCCTCCAGACGATTAGCCGTGCCGTGACAGGGCATTGGATCATTTTCCCGTGAGATGACCGAAAGTAGCCGTTGACAGTGGTGATGTATCACATAAAGCCAGCCATGGAAAGGAGTAAGACTGATTGGATGAAGATAGCAGGAAAGCAGAGGTTCAGAGGAACGAAAAGCATCTCCATTCGCTTATCTGAAATTCCTACCAATGAGTTACATAAGTATCTCTATCCCTATTCATTATGTTTTATTTACATAATATATTGTAGCCCATATGAGTCAACTTAACTGAGATTTACAAGGTGACCATAGCTTGCTTCATACCAACAATCTCCGTAGGATTCGACCCTTACTCACGTAAGGTATTACTTGGACGACCCAGTGCACTTGCTGGTTAGTTGTATCGAAGTTGTGTCAACTATAAATTAAGATCAAAGTACCAAGCTTTGGAGCCATTACCAGGGATTGTTCGAGCCTGGACAACACAATTTCGTGCACCAGTGAGCATAGAGAGAACGATGATGCTAAGGGCGCGGCAACGGTCGGCACTGAGACAATAAGGGTGAGATGCAACAATGAGCGCAGAGACAACTAGGTTGAGCGATGACAGTGAGCGCAGATACGACGACGATGATCAGTGATGGTGAGAGCAGAGACTACAAAGGTGTGGGGACAATGAGTACAGTGGTAGATGAACGCAGGTGAAGCGGAAGAGGAGCGGTGACAGCGATGAGTGGTGGTGAAGGTGAAGTGGTGAGTGGAGAGACGAAGGTGAGTGGCAAAGTGGTGAGGGGGGAAACCTTTCTTCGAAGGGGTGAGTGGCACGGGCTATGTGATTCCATGAAAAGAAAACAAAATTTTCACGAAGTGTCGTAGGTGTATTTAGCGTTCTTGCATTAAGAAACACTTAAAAAGCACACCCAAAACCTAACCATTAGACTATTCTTGAAAAGCGTTTTCTTTAGTGAGAAAAGTATACCCATCGATATTAAGAAAAGGCTACGCTTTATAAATGGTAACACTAAAAAAAACGTAGCCTATTCTATGAATAGGCTACACTTTTTAAATGTAGCTTAAAAAATGTGGTTGAATGGGTGTTTTTCTTGTAGTGACTCAAGAAAATTTTAAAAAACTTAAAGGACAGAAAACAACTAGAAGACACCAAACTTAAAGATTGAAACAAGATTCAAAAAAAGATAAAGAAAAGAAAAGGTTTTGAAAAAGTTTTTGAAAAAGAAAACAAGAAAACAAGTAAAAGAGCAATAAAACCTCAAAAAGTACCTAATCTAAGCAACAAGATAGTCCGGTAGTTTGTCAAACTCGAACAATCCCCGGTAACAGTGCCAAAAACATAGTGCACGAAATTGAATTCCGCAAGTTTCGCACAGATGAACCGGCAAGTGCACTGGGTCATCCAAGTAATACCTCAGATGAGTGAGGGTCGAATCCCACGGTGATTGTGAGATTGAGCAAGTAATGGCTATCTTGAAACTCTTAGTCAGGCGATTAGAAAATATGGTTGTTTGTTTGAAAGCATAAATGAAACGGTAAAGAACGAAATACTAGATTGATTGTGAAAATAGTGATAAGGATTTAGTTAAGGCTTCGGAGATGCGTATTCTTTCTGGATTAACTTTTCTTACTGTCTACTTCAATAACGAACGATTCATTCACTAGCGGTCGTAATTGACTAACTCATGTAGCATCCTCATCAAGTTAGCCTCTTCTAAACCATAGCAGTCCACCATATCTGAGCAACTCATGTCCTCTCTTCAAGTTAACTCATGGCTTCCCACTATAGTCGAAGGAGAATACCTAAGCAATCCACTCCCCTTCGCGATCCTACTCAAAACGACACAGACAAGGTCGGATCTTCCGGATCAGGGAGTGTTGCTTCTCAGACTCTAGCCTTAATGCCACAGAGACCCCAGCAACCCACAGTTAACGGGATTTTATGTCACTTATCCAAAGTCACCCAGGCACTCTCTTGGAATCTGCAGTGCATTCTCTAGCTGTAGTTCAATGCTATCCGGGTTATGACTCATACGGAACCCATGTAGAACAAGGATGATTGTCACAGTTCATCCTCAATTCATGAGATGAAGAAAAAAAATGCACAAGAGAATGGAATCAAACATGTATTGAAATAGAAACAGTAATATTATTAATCCATGAGAATCAGCAGAGCTCCAAACCCTAACTTAGGAGGTTTAGTAGCTCATAGCTTACAGAAAGTGAAAGTAAAATGTGCAAAAGGGAAAAGATCAAAATTTCCTCACAGTGGTGATCTTTGTTCTATATATAATAACCTAATAGCTAAGAAGTACAAAAGTATGATAACTAGAGTTAAAGTGCGAAAATCCACTCTTGGGCCCACTTTCGTTGAGTACTTGGGCTGAGCTTGGCGTCCAACTTGAGGGATGGGCGTTGAATGCCCATTGGGGGTGATTGGCGCTGCCTTATACCTCTTGATGGCGTTGAACACTAGGAATGGGGTGATTGGGAGTTCAACGCTGGCTTGAGTTCCTTTCGGGCTGTTGAACGCCAGAAAGGGGTAGTTCTTGGGCGTTCAATGCCCAAAATGCGCAGGCCCCTTCAAAAAAAAGTATAGACTATTATATATTTATGGAAAGCTTTGGAAGTTAGCTTTCCAACGCCATTGAGAACGCATCATTTGGACCTCTGTAGCTCCAGAAATGCTCGTTTGAGTGCATGAAGGTCAGAATCTAACAGCATCTGCTACACTTTCCTTACCTCTTAATCGGACTTTGCCAAAACTCCTTAATTTCAGTCAAAAATTACCTAAAATCATCAGAAAACACAACAACTCAAAGTAGAATCCAAAAATATGATTTTAGCACTAAAACCTATGAAAATATAATAAAACTTAAAAAAATATAGCTAAAATAATATAAAAATGATGCTAAAAAGCGTATAAAATATCCGCTCATCACTTTGATTTTCTTCAATTTTGGCTTTTGTTTTTCTCTATACATTGCACGTCCAAAAACTCACATGGGACGCGAATTGGGTGTTGTGCGTATGCACGGTGCCTCTTGAATCTCTTGTTGCGCATACGCATGATACTCCCTTTTCGCCTTGGTTGTGTGTACGCATGCTAGATCCGTACTGATACAGAATTTACAATTCAATATTTCGTAGAACAACCGGCAAGTGCACCATATTGTATCACGTAATAAAACTCACAGTAAGTGAGGTCGATCCCACGAGGATTAACGAATTAAGCAAGCAATAGTTGATTGATTATTCTAGTTAGATGGTTGAATTGAGTGATGAGCAAACAAGAAATGTAAGTGACATAAAATTAGATGAAAGTAATGAAGAACAAAAAAGTAAATGACAGAAAAGTAAAGTACTGAGAATTAAAGTTCATGAATGTAAACTACGGGAAGGTAAAGTGCAAGAAAGTTATAACTAGAAAGTAAATAACTAGAATTAAGAACGAAAAGAATATTGTGATAAAGAGGTGTTGCATTCTCAGGATCAATAATTTTTATCTCCTCTTTAATCATGCAATCATTGATCTATTGGCAAATCATAAGTGATTGGATTCCAATCTCTTGGCAATTCAATCTCTCTTAACTTGATCAATTGCCAATCTCTTGATCTAATTGCTCATGATAAGAGATGAAGATTGGTCTCTGATTTAGAATCACACAATTTCATGAATCAAGTTGTGAGATGATTATATGTCACATATCAATCCCAAATCTAATTTCATAACCATTGTGAGAAAGAACTTCAAGCATCAATTCTATGATCCTTTCTCAAGCTCACATGGAACTCAAGTTGGATTCTATTTCTTTCTCAAGACAATTGAATCCTTTGGATGAAGAACGAAGATTCTTTCTAAAGAAACAATGAAAGAAGAATTGAAGATGAAGAAAGAAACAAAATTAATCCATTAAATTTGCAACAGAGCTCTCTTTTTCAATATTGAAAATTAGAGACTCATAACTAAAGAAATTATAAAATGGGTATAAAAGAAAATGGAAGAGAAGAGAATGAGAGAGAGAAGAAGAGAAGAGTCCGAAAACCCCCCTTTCAGTGGTGTTTTTTTCATAGTGATATCCTACTCCTATTTATAAGCTATCCTAAATTCAAATTGAATTCAAAATACAATCAAATAAAAATTTTCTAACTACTTCTAGATGATTCTTATGACCTTAATTTATTGATAATTATGGGCTTGATCCATTTGGAGTATTGAACAATTGAGGAATGAATGATGAAATTGGAAAATTGATGTTGGGTGTGAAGCACTCTGTAATGCCACGCTTTTCTTCATCAAAGGATGGCCCAAATATAAAAATAAAGAGCACTGGTGCGGGACGCTGGGAACTTCCCGTGGCACTTCAAATGGCCCAAATGTAAAAATAAAGAACACTATCGTGGGACACTGGAAACTTCCCGTGGCATTTCAAAGGCTTTTTGAGCCAAAATTAGTTAATGAAGCAACAAGCTTGGCAGCAGTAGAGGCCTAGACTAAATGGTAATTATATTGCCTCTTAATCAAGCTGTACCAAATTTAAACCCCAGCTAAGACTGGGATGAGGTTTAACAAAACCTCAAAGTGTGGGTGTGTGAGTAGTGTAATGACCAAAAAAAAAAGCGTGGCACGTGAAGGATTTGGCGTGAAACGCCAAAGATTTGTGCCCAAAATTAGCTTCATGAAGGTACAGGCGTGGAGCGCTGGATAGGCCCGTTGGACGCCAATGGGTCTTCATGCTTCATTCCTGTTAGTGCTATTGGCGTGGGACGCTGATTCAAGCCCGTGGAGCGGCATGCATGCTTTGAATAATTCATCTCATTAACGCATGCATTCTTCCTTCGGCTTCATTAATTACACATTCATACTTCGTTAATTAACTCCTTATGCATTGCTTCATATACTTCACGTTGCATGCTTTATACTTCTTTAATTAACGCTAATAACTAATAATGCCTCATGCATGCATAATTATTAACGCTTCATTATTTGCTTCCTTCATTAATTACCGTGCATGCATGCTTCTTGCAACATGGGCTACGCTTTTTCAAGGGCCACGTTTTCAAAAGCGTAGCCTAAGATTCCAAAATGTGTCTAAATTTCAAAGTGTATTCAAAAATTTCTCTTTTTTAATTTTTTTGAGTTTGTTTTGTGCTTTTTGCTTCTTGTTCTACTATTTCCTATAAAATTAATTAAATCAAAAGATCAAAGCAATATCCAACTAAAGCACCAAAACACTCCATAATTAAGCTTTATGAATTAATTTTTTATATGAAAAAGTATAAAAAAAATACCACATGATGCGCACGCATCACAATCCCACGGCTATGTGTTCACGTCCCACGTTGTCTTTTGTAACCAAAATTTTGCTCTCTGATTTGATCAGGCATGCCACGGCTGTGATCCCACATCCCACGCTAAAGTGACGTCATGCTAAATGCGTACACATGGATTCCTTTTAATCCCCAATGTGGTACACCTTGTCTGCCATGTTGCACGGCCATTGTGGGTTGATTCCAAGGAGTTTTCTATTTAGTCAAGAGAGCTCTCTGTTTGCTCTAGTTCCATGTACTTCTTATGTTTGATGACTCCTACTCTCTTTTTCTTCATTGTTCCTTGCCATTTTTCTTCCAAATTTTTCTGTAATCAATGAATTCAACTAACTCAGTAATGCTCATTTAACCATGAAATTATTGCTTATCCAACAAGAATTCTTAGCTAATTAAATGAAACCATGAAAAAAAAAACACTAAAGATGTGAATGCATCACCTCCATATATCCCTATGCAATAATTCAAATATCATGCTAGCTTTATTATTGCTAAGTGGAAAAAGAAGTTTTGATTGCTTAGAAAAATGGCATACATCACAAATATCATTACGTTGTAAAGAAATAAAGGGATATTGTTTATGCAAAATATTAACTCTTTGTCTAGAAAGGTAACCTAGTCTAAAATGCCATAAATTCGATGGTGTAATGAAGTCAATGTATGTGGAATTGATGGAGCAATATGAGGTATTTGTGTTTTGAAAAGCTTTTTCAAGAATGTACAATCCTTCTCTTAAGCTACCCAAACCAATCATCCTCAAGTTGTTCGGTTCTTACACAATACATGAAAATTGTGAGAATGTGACATCATAAGGAAGTTTGGAGGTGAGTTTGGAGATAGAAATTAAATTAAAGTAAAATTGAGGTAAATAAAGAACATCGAAAAGAATTAAAGAAGATGAAAATTGAACCACACCCTTAAAAGAAGCTATTGCTTTTGAACCATTGGGCATATAGACAATTATAGGTTTAATTTTTGTATTAGAAATGAAATAAGAAAAATTAGAGGTAATGTGATCAGTGGCAATGAAATAAGAGGAACATAGAATATGACTACCTAAATTTGGGTTAGGAAGAATCCCAATTTGAGAATGAGGATATGAATGACTAAAAAGCTTGAACTCATCCTTATTCCCTGCACTTTGGGCCTCGACCCTTTTCAGAAAAGTCATTAATGCTTTATGCTGGGATTGGGTTAGTCCTAAAACTGGTTCCCACGATGATGCCTTCATAGCTGTTTCTCCATGACCTAGGCTATTTGAGGGAGACGATGATAAAATTGCAAATGCAGCATTGTTGGAGAGCAACGAGGCGCTGTTGATGGAGGAAGCCACACAGTTACTGGAGCATGGACGTTCGAGATAGTGTAGATGTCCCGGTGGATAGTCGTGCTTCCCATACTCCCATAGCATACGTCTATCGTATGTCTCGTTCTACCGTAATAAGTGCACCATTTGGAGGAGATTCTACCACTGCGCCCCCGCCAAAAAAATTGGAGCCACGGCCATGGTCGTTTCTAGGTCGGCAACCTTCAACAGTGGTTGCCATAATTTTTTGTTCATCCAGGATGCCCGACATTGCTTGCAACTAGCGTTCTTGTTGGATTACCACAGTGAAGACGTGGTTCACCGGAGGCAGAGGATCAAGAAGCAATAGCTGAGATCGCACCACTGAAAAACACTCATCAAGGCCTTTCAAGAAGCGAATGATGAAATCTAGGGTACGATAAGTCTTGGCCAAACAATTACAAAGAGGTAAAGGCCATGAATTTTCCATCTCTTTCCATAAAGTTTTTAAGGCAGTGAAGAAATCTGTGATAGACATATGCCCCTATTTGAGTGCATAAATTTCTTCCTGTAGCTCTGCAATACGAAGAAGATCAAATTGGGAAAAACGGTCTCATAAGTGTTCCCAAACTAATGAGGTAGTAGACAAATACATAGCGCTCTGAGTGATTGAAGGTGAAAGAGAATGAAACAACTAAGAAAGAACTAGATTATTGCATCTTTCCCATCAGAAGAAGGGGGGGTAGTCCCTGTTAAGAAACCATACCTGTTTTTAGAAATTATGGCCATGAAAAAAGATCGACACCAGGAATCGTAGTTATTTCCAGTGAGTACCAAAGAAACAAGGATGTATGTTGGATTCTCACTTGGGTATATGTAAAAAGGGCTAGCAGGATTTGTGATGGATTCTGATTGGCACTGTCCGTTGCGGGTAAGACCAAAACAGAAAGAGTAGAAGAAGAAGGTGTATTATTTGGATTTGTAGTTTTTACCATTGATGGAAATAGAAGAGCTTTAAAAGCTCTAATTCCATACTAAATTTGGGATTCGGAAAAGAGAAAACACTAAATTGAGTGAATCCCCGGTAACGGTGCGGTGTAAAAAACTTTATGAGTTCCAAAAGTGGGTTTGGAATTTCACAAAATAGAATTTCTCCGTTGCAAGTATAGTCCAAACCAACAATTGACTAACATCAAAGTTTAATTAAGGAATTGTCACAATTCAAATAAAATAACTGGGAGTTTCAAATTCCATGTCATTCTCCCTAGGAATTGCAATGAAGTGCTCAATTATTGGCTATGAGAGAATGGGGGTTTGATGGCAAGAGGCAAGAAATATAAAATAGCAAGAAATTAAAGAAACAAACAATAACTAAATGTCAAAAGCAATTAAACTAAGACAATTAAGGAAATTAACTAAGAAAGCTCTTGGCACAGATTGAGAGTTAAGGTTATCTATCCTAACCATTGACCACAAATATATGATGATTATGAAGAGTTAATCCTACTTAGTCAACCCTAACATCGAGGATAAGTCAAATAGGCATAATTGATCTCAATCCACAAGTCCTAGCCTACTCACTAATTAGCTTAGTGAAAGACTAGCGTTAGTGGAAACCAAATCAACTAACTACCCTAATATATCAATCAAGAATGGATATCAATGACTCAAGGTCACCAAAATCCTCAATTCCAAGCCAAGAATGAGGAAAAACTACACTAAAACTAAGCCAAGCATTTTATCAAATACTTGGTATGCATGAAAATAAAAACATATTAAATTGCAATAAAAATAAAATCTATAACTACCAAAAGCAAGAAAATAATAATAACAACTCAATTAAATAATAATAAACAAAGAGACATTAAATTGAATTAATAGAAATTCAAATTAACTAGAGTTCATCAACAATAAAATAACCAAATAAAAGAAATAACAAGTAAAACTAAAAGAAGTAAGATGCTAGAACAAGAAATAGTAAAAAAACTAAATTAAAACAAGAATTAAAGCATCAATCTAAGAGAAATTTAACTAAATCTAATCTAATTCTAGAGAGAAAAGAGAGCTTATCTCTCTAGAATAACCTAAAGCACGTTACTAAAGCTAGACCTAATTGCTCTCTCCTTGTTTTCTCTTGAATTAGGGTTGAAATAGCTTTAGAAATGAGTTGGATTGGGTTTTGGAGGCCCAAAAATCGCTGCCAGCGTTTTACATTTAATGAGGTCACGTGCTAGGACTTGTGCGTACACATGACTACACAAACTTCCATCTGTGCGTACGCACACTTGCAAAAAAGCTCCAAACTCTATTTCTTCATGAATTCTCCACTTTTGCATGCTTTTTCCTCACTTCTTCAATCCATATTAGCCTTGTAAGCCTGAAATTACTAAACACATCAAGGCATCAAATGGAATTAAAGTGAATAAAATTTAGCAAATTAAGGGCCTAAAAAGCATATTTCACTTTTAGGCACAATGTAGGAAGAAATCATAAAACTATGCTATTTTAATGGATAAATGTGAGAAAAGTCAATGAAATACACTCAATTAAAGCAAATAAATACCATGAAATGTGGATTCATCAGGGGTATGAAAAATAGAAAAAGCTATTGAGTGAATATATTTCCCTTGAGTACTCAGTGTACTCTGCTATTATTTATACAATTCAAGGTTTGTTACCAACTTATCATATCTTCATGTTCCGGACAAAAGTGAGCATAACTGACTAAGAGATTAAAGTTGTAACCGACTGTTCATACTAAAAACTAACTACATGCTTCCAAGTCTACAACTAATTGCTCCCCCATTTGTCCAAGCTTGAATTCTGCATGAAATAGCCTTAGGAATGAGTTGGATTTGGGCCTGGGCAGCTCAGAAATCATCCCAGCATTTTCACTTTAATTAGGTCACGTGCGAGCTGTGACGCGTACGCATGGGTCACGCGTACGCATCATGTCACCCGTACGGGTCGCCATGCGACTTCATCTCCACGCGTGCGCGTCTGTCACGCATGTGCGTCGATGTATGCACTCCCAATCCTTGTTTTTCCATGAATTCTCCATTTTGCATGCTTTTCTCTTCCCTCATTTGATCCATTCCTAGCCCTTTTCAACCTGAATTCACTAACAAACACATCAAGGCATCTAGTGGAATCAAGGTTGATTAAAATTACCAATTTTAAGGCCTAAAAAGCATGTTTTTACACTTAAGCACAAATTAAAGGAGAATTACAAAACCATGCTATTTCATTGAATAAATGTGGGATAAGTTGATAAAATCTCCCAAATTAAGCACAAGATAAACCACAAAATTGGGGTTTATCAAACCTCCCCACACTTAAACCAAGCATGCCCTCATGCTAAATTCAAGAAGGAAACAAAGGGTATCAACATTTATTCAATGCAAACTACCTAGATGCAATATATCTAAATGAATGCAATTGCTTGGTCAAAATAATTCAATTCCCAAGAATACATTTACAAGTACAAGGGCTAAAGCAATAGCAATCAAAGCAAACCCACAATCGAATTGAGTTATTGAAAAATTTTAAAAACTTGCAAGAAAAGAGATGATCATGGGTGAAAACATGTAATTTGAGCAATCGAACCCTCACCGGATGTGTATCCGCTCTAGTCACTCAAGTGTTTGGGGTTGATTCACTCGATTCTCCCCTAATCATGCTTTCAAAGATTTGTTTTTCATCTAACAATCAACAATTATTTCATGCATGCATACAAATATCATGAGGACTTATCCATAGGTTGTAATGGGGCTAGGGTCAAGGTAAGGATGCATATGATCAAGTGGACTTGAATTTGAATCTTTGATTAACTTAAACTTCCCACCTAACTTATGACAACATATACAATTTCAAAGCTAACCTAACTACCCATTCTTCACTTTTTCACACACTCATGCATTCTCTTTTTGATCACCACACATATGCATTGATTTTTTTATTAAACTTTACTTTGGGACATTTTGTCCCCTTTTTATTGCTTTTTTTTTTCTTTCTTTTTCTATATATTTTTTCTATATTTTTTTATATATATATTTTTTTATTTTTATTTTTCTCATTTTTTTTCAAACTAAAATATATACCAAAGCATCAATGCATATTGTTTAAACATAATTGATACATGAGTATGTACCCAATTCCCAAAATTTTGACAAAGATACAAAAATACACTTTTATCTCTACCCAATGTTTCCAACTCTCCCAAACTTAAATGATAAACACTCTCACTAGCCTAAGCTAATCAAAGATCTAAACAAAGGATATTTATTATTTTTCACTTAGAGCTCGTAATGCACTAAAATTAAGAACAAATGGGTTTAGCATAGGCTCAAAATTGGCTAAAAAAGGTAGGCTATTTGGTTAAGTGAGCTATTTGAAACGATGGCTGGTGCACGAAATTGTGATCATCAACAATGGCGCCAAAGGACTTGGAGATCTTAAACGTGAATCACACTTTGTCACAATTCCGCACAACTAACCAGCAAGTGCAATGGGTCGTCCAAGTAATAAACCTTATGTGAGTAAGGGTCGATCCCACGGAGACTGTCGGCTTGAAGCAAGCTATAGTCACCTTGTAAATCTCAGTCAGGCTAATTCAGATGGTGATGGAGAATTAATAATTAAAAGATAAATAAAACATAAAATAAAGATAGAGATACTTATGTAATCCTTCGGTTGGAATTTCAGATAAGTGTATGAAGATGCTATGTTCCTCCTGAACCTCTGCTTTCCTATTGCCTTCTTCCAATCATTCATACTCCTTTCCATGGCAAGCTTTATGTTGGGCATCACCGTTGTCAATGGCTACTTCCCATCCTCTCAGTGAAAACGTTCCAAATGCGCTGTCACCGCACGGCTAATCATCTGTCGGTTCTCGATCATGTTGGAATAGGATCCATTGATCCTTTTGCGTCTGTCACACGCCCAACAATCACGAGTTTGAAGCTCGTCACAGTCATCCCTTCTCAGATCCTACTCAGAATACCACAGACAAGGTTTAGACGTTCCGGATCTCAGGAATGACCGCCAATAATTCTAGCCTATACTACGAAGGTTCCAATCTTATATTAGAAACCCAAGAGATACACATTCAAGCTTGTTTACATGTAGAACGGAAGTGGTTGTCAGTCACGCGTTCATAGGTGAGAAAGGTGATGAGTGTCACATAATCATCACATTCATCATGTTCTTGGGTGCGAATGAATATCTTGGAGAAGAAATAGACTTGAGTCGAATAGAAAAAGAATAGTAATTGTATTAATTCATGAAGAACAGCAGAGCTCCACACCTTAATCTATGGTGTGTAGAAACTCCACCATTGAAAATACATAAGAACAAGGAGTCTAGGCATGGCCATGAGGCCAGCCCCCAAACGTGAAAAGGTCTATCCAAGTATGATCAAGTGTGTAAAATACAATAGCAAAAGGTCCTATTTATAGAGAACTAGTAGCCTAGGGTTTACAGAAATAAGTAATTAATACAGAAATCTTCTTCGGGCCCACTTGGTGTATGCTTGGGCTGAGCATTGAAGCTTTCATGTGTAGAGACTTTTCTTGGAGTTAAACGCCAGCTTTTGTGCCAGTTTGGGCGTTTAACTCCAGCTTTTGTGCCAGTTTTGGAGTTAAACGCCAGAATTCTTGAGCTGACTTGGAATGCCTGTTTGGGCCATCAAATCTCAGGCAAAGTATGAACTATTATATATTTCTGGAAAGCCCAGAATATCTACTTTCCAACGCAATTGAGAGCGCACCAATTGGGCTTCTGTAGCTCCAGAAAATCCAGTTTGACTGCAGGGAGGTCAGAATCCAACAGCATCTGCAGTCCTTTTTCAGCCTCTGAATCAGATTTTTGCTCAGGTCCCTCGATTTCAGCCAGAAAATACCTGAAATCACAGAAAAATACACAAACTCATAGTAAAGTCCAGAAATGTGATTTTTATTTAAAAACTAATAAAAATATAATAAAAACTAATTAAAATATACTAAAAACATACTAAAAATAATGCCAAAAAGCGTATAAATTATCCGCTCATCACAACACCAAACTTAAATTGTTGCTTGTCCCCAAGCAACTGAAAATCAAATAGGATAAAAAGAAGAGAATATACAATGAATTCCAAAAATATCTATGAAGATCAGTATTAATTTGATGAGCGGGGCTTTTAGCTTTTTGCTTCTGAACAATTTTGGCATCTCACTTTATCCTTTGAAGTTCAGAATGATTGGCTTCTATAGGAACTCAGAATCCAGATAGTGTTATTGATTTTCTTAGTTAAGTATGTTGATTCTTGAACATAGCTACTTTATGAGTCTTGGCCGTGACCCTAAGCATTTTGTTTTCCAGTATTACCACCGGATACAGAAATACCACAGACACATAACTGGGTGAACCTTTTCAGATTGTGACTCAGCTTTGCTAAAGTCCCCAATTAGAGGTGTCCAGAGCTCTTAAGCACACTCTTTTTTCTTTTGGGCCATGACTTTAACCGCTCAGTCTCAAGCTTTCACTTGACACCTTCACGCCACAAGCACATGGTTAGGGACAGCTTGGTTTAGCCGCTTAGGCCAGGATTTTATTCCTGTGGGCCCTCCTATCCACTGATGCTCAAAGCCTTGGATCCTTTTTATCACCCTTGCCTTTTGGTTTAAAGGGGTATTGGCTTTTTCTGCTTGCTTTTCTTTTTATTTCTTTTTCTTTTCTCTTTTTTTTTTCACATATATCCTTTTTTTCCTGCAAGCTTTTCACTGCTTTTTCTTGCTTCAAGAATCAATTTTATGATTTTTTAGATCATCAGATAACATTTCTCCTTTTCCCTCATTCTTTCAAGAGCCAACAATTTTAACATTCATAAACAATCAAATTCAAAAATATGCACTGTTCAAGCATTCATTCAGAAAAAACAATAGTAGTGCCACCACATCAAAATAATTAAACTGTTTTAAAATTTGGAATTCATGCACTTCTTTTTCTTTTTCAATTAAAAACATTTTTCATTTAAGAAAGGTGATGGATTCATTTTCATAGCTTTAAGGCATAGACACTTAGACACTAGTGATCATGTAATAAAGACACAAACATAAATAAACATAAAGCATAAAAATTCGAAAAACAGAAAATAAAGAACAAGGAAATTAAAGAACGGGTCCACCTTAGTGATGGCGGCTAGTTCTTCCTCTTGAAGATCTTATGGAGTGCTTGAGCTCCTCAATGTCTCTTCCTTGCCTTTGTTGCTCCTCTCTCATGGTTCTTTGGTCTTCTCTTATTTCATGGAGGATGATGGAATGCTCTTGGTGCTCCACCCTTAGTTGTCCCATGTTGGAACTTAATTCTCCTAGGGAGGTGTTGACTTACTCCCAATAGTTTTGTGGAGGCAAATGCATCCCTTGAGGCATCTCAGGGATTTCATGATGAGGAGTTTCCTCATGCTCTTGTCCATGAATGGGATCTCTTGTTTGCTCCATCCTTTTCTTAGTGATGGGCTTTTCCTCATCAATGAGGATGTCTTCCTCTATGTCAATTCCAGCTGAATTGCAGAGGTGACAAATGAGATGAGGGAAGGCTAACCTTGCCATAGTAGAGGACTTGTCCACCACCTTGTAGAGTTCTTGGGCTATAACCTCATGAACTTCTACTTCCTCTCTAATCATGATGCTATGAATCATGATAGCCCGGTCTATAGTAACTTCAGGTCGGTTGCTAGTGGTAATGATTGAGCGTTGGATGAACTCCAACCATCCCCTAACTACGGGCTTGAGGTCATGCCTTCTTAGTTGAACCGGCTTCCCTCTTGAATCTCTCTTCCATTGAGTGCCCTCTTCACATATATCCATGAGGACTTGGTCCAACCTTTGATCAAAGTTGACCCTTCTAGTGTATGGGTGTGCATCTCCTTGCATCATGGGCAAGTTGAATGCCAACCTTACATTTTCCAGACTAAAATCTAAGTATTTCCCTCGGACCATTGTAAGACAATTCTTGGGGTCCGGGTTCACACTTTGATCATGGTTCTTGGTGATCCATGCATTGGTATAGAACTCTTGAACCATTAAGATTCCGACTTGTTGAATGGGGTTGGTGAGAACTTCCCAACCTCTTCTTCGGATCTCATGTCGGATCTCCGGATATTCGCCCTTTTTGAGCTTAAAAGGGACCTCGGGGATCACCTTCTTCTTGGCCACAACTTCATAGAAGTGGTCTTGATGCACCCTTGAGAGGAATCTCTCCATCTCCCATGACTCGGAGGTGGAAGCTTTTGCCTTCCCTTTCCTCTTTCTAGAGGTTTCTCCGGCCTTAGGTGCCATAAATGGTTATGGAAAAATAAAAAAGCTTTAGCTTTTACCACACCAAACGTAGAATGTTGCTTGTCCTCGAGCAAAAGAAGAAAGAAGAGAGTAGAGGAAGAAGAAATAGAGGAGATGGAAGGGGCTTTGTGTTTCGGCCAAGGGGTATAGGTAGTGTGTATGTTGTGTGAAAATGAAGGAGTGAAGATGGGTTTATATAGGAGTGGAGAGGGGGTAGGGTTCGGCCATTATGGGTGGGTTTGGGAGGGAAAGTGGTTTGAATTTGAATGGTGAGGTAGGTGGGGTTTCATGAAGGATGGATGTGGGTGGTGAAGAGAATAGTGGGATTTGATAGGTGAGGGATTTTTGGGGAAGAGGTATTGAGGTGATTGGTGAATGGGTGAAGAAGAGAGAGAGAGGTGGGGTAGGTGGGGCTCCTGTGGGGTCCACAGATCCTGAGGTGTCAAGGATTTCTCATCCCTGCACCATGTGGCGTACAAAACGCCCCTTGCTACCAACCCTGGCATTAAACACCAGGCTGCTGCCCATTTCTGGCGTTTAACACCAGCTTCTTGCCCATTCCTGGCGTTAAACGCCCAGAATGGTGCCAGACTGGGCGTTTAACCCCCATTCTGCTACCCTTACTGGCGTTTAAACGCCAGTAAGTTTCTCCTCCAGGGTGTTCTATTTTTCATTCTATTTTTTCTTCTATTTTTGCTTTTTCAATTGTTTTTGTGACTTCACATGATCATCAACCTATAGAAAACATAAAATAACAAAAGAAAATAGAAATTTAGCATAGATAATTAAAGATTGGGTTGCCTCCCAACAAGCGCTTCTTTAATGTCAATAGCTTGACAGTGGGCTCTCATGGAGCCTCACAGATGTTCAGAGCAATGTTGAAACCTCCCAACACCAAACTTAAAGTTTAAACGTGGGGGTTCAACACCAAACTTAAAGTTTGGTTGTGGCCTCCCAACACCAAACTTAGAGTTTGACTGTGGGGGCTCTGTTTGACTCTGTATTGAGAGCAGCTCTTCATGCTTCCTTTCCATGGTGACAAAGGGATATCCTTGAGCTTTCAACACAAGGGAGTCTTCATTCACTTGAATGATCAATTCTCCTCTGTCAACATCAATCACAGCTTTTGCTGTGGCTAGGAAGGGTCTGCCAAGGATGATGGATTCATCCATACACTTCCCAGTCTCTAGGATTATGAAATCAGCAGTGATGTAATGGTCTTCAACCTTTACCAAGACATCCTCTACAAGTCCATAAGCCTGTTTCTTTGAATTGTCTGCCATCTCCAGTGAGATTCTTGCAGCTTGTGCCTCAATGATCCCTAACTTCTCCATTGCAGAGAGAGGCATAAGGTTTATACTTGATCCCAGGTCACATAGAGCCTTCTCAAAGGTTATGGTGCCTATGGTACAAGGTATTGAGAACTTTCTAGGATCTTGTCTCTTCAGAGGTAATTTCTGCCTAGTCAAGTCATCCAGTTCTTTGATGAACAATAGAGGTTCATCCTCCCAAGTCTCATTACCAAATAACCTGGCATTTAGCTTCATGATTGCTCCAAGGTACTTAGCAACTTGCTCTTCAATAACATCTTCATCCTCTTCAGAGGAGGAATATTCATCAGAGCTCATGAATGGCAGAAGTAAATTTAATGGAATCTCTATGGTCTCAATATTGGCCTCAGATTCCCATGGTTCCTCATTAGGGAATTCCATGGAGGTTAGTGGACGTCCATTGAGGTCTTCCTCAGTGGAGATCACTGCCTCTTCCTCCTCTCCAGGTTCGGCCGTGTGGGTTGTGGTTATGGCCTTGCACTCTCTTTTTGGATTCTCTTCTGTATTGCTTGGGAGAGTACTAGGAGGGAGTTCAGTAACTTTCTTACTCAGCTGACCCACTTGTGCCTCCAAATTTCTAATGGAGGACCTTGTTTCAGTCATGAAACTTTGAGTGGTTTTGATTAGATCAGAGACAATAGTTGCTAAGTCAGAGTGGCTCTGCTTAGAATTCTCTGTTTGTTGCTGAGAAGATGATGGAAAAGGCTTGCTATTGCTAAAACTGTTTCTTCCACTATTATTGTTATTGAAACCTTGTTGAGGTCTCTGTTGATCCTTCCATGAGAGATTTGGATGATTTCTCCATGAAGGATTATAGGTGTTTCCATAGGGTTCTCCCATATAATTCACCTCTTCCATTGCTGGGTTCTCAGAATCATAAGCTTCTTCTTCAGAGGAAGCTTCCTTAGTACTGCCTGGTGCAGCTTGCATTCCAGACAGACTCTGAGAAATCATATTGACTTGCTGAGTCAATATTTTATTCTGAGCCAATATGGCATTCAGAGTATCAATTTCAAGAACTCCTTTCTTCTGATTTGTCCCACTATTCACAGGATTCCTTTCAGAAGTGTACATGAATTGGTTATTCGCAACCATTTCAATGAGTTCCTGAGCTTCTGCAGGCATCTTCTTCAGATGAAGAGATCCTCCAGCAGAGCTATCCAATGACATCTTGGATAGTTCAGACAAACCATCATAGAAAATACCTATCATGCTCCATTCTGAAAGCATGTTAGAAG
The DNA here is from genome assembly GCF_059453495.1 of Arachis ipaensis. Classification (NCBI taxonomy): domain Eukaryota; kingdom Viridiplantae; phylum Streptophyta; class Magnoliopsida; order Fabales; family Fabaceae; genus Arachis; species Arachis ipaensis. The sequence goes on from NC_142436.1 coordinate 54,658,272, forward strand.
GGCACCTTCTTATCAATTGCTTGTATCTTTCCCAAGTTTCATAGAGGGATTCACCTTCCTTCTGTCTGAAGGTTTGGACTTCCACTCTAAGCTTACTCCATTTTTGAGGTGGAAAGAACTTTGCCAAGAACGCATTGACTAGCTTTTCCCAAGAGTTCAGGCTTTCTTTAGGTTGTGAATCCAACCATGTCCTAGCTCTGTCTCTTACAGCAAAAGGAAAAAGCATAAGTCTGTAGACTTCAGGGTCAACCCCATTAGTCTTGACAGTGTCACAGATTTGCAAAAATTCAGCTAAAAACTGATGAGGATCTTCCAATGGAAGTCCATGAAACTTGCAATTCTGTTGCATTATAGAAACTAATTGAGGCTTAAGCTCAAAATTGTTTGCTCCAATGGCAGGGATTGAGATGCTTCTCCCATAGAAGTCGGGAGTAGGTGCAGTAAAGTCACCAAGCACCTTCCTTGCATTGTTGTTTTCAGCTGCCATGGTTTCTTCTTCTTTGAAAAGCTCTGTTAGGCCCTCTAGAGAGAATTGTGCTTTAGCTTCTCTTAGCTTTCTCTTCAAGGTCCTTTCAGGTTCAGGATCAGTTTGAACAAGTATGCCTTTATCTTTGTTCCTGCTCATATGAAAGAGAAGAGAACAAGAAAGTAGGGAATCCTCTATGTCACAGTATAGAGATTCCTTGAGGTGTCAGAGGAAAAGAAGAATAGAAGGAGGAGGTAGATAGAAGAGAATTCGAACATATAAAGAAGGATAGAGTTCGAATTGCACCTTGAGGAGGAGTGTTAGTCCCTTAAATAGAAGGATGTGAGAAGAGGGGAAGAATTTTCGAAAATAAATTAAAAAAATTTTGAAATAATTAAAAAGAAATTTGAAAATTTGATTGAGATTTTCGAAAATTAATATTAGGAAAGAAATTAAGTGATTTTTGAAAAGATTTTGAAATTAAAAATTAAAAAGATATGATTGAGAGTTAATTTTGAAAAAGATGTGATTGAAAAGATATGATTGAGAAGATATGATTGAAAATCAATTTAAAAATAGAAAGTTAAAAATTAAAGTTGATTACTTGACTAACAAGAAATTAAAAGATATGATTCTTAAAATTTAAAATTTGATCCTTTCTTAATAGGCAAGTAACAACTTGAAAATTTTGAAATAAATCATTAATTTTAGCAAGGATTTTCGAAAATAGTAAAAAAATGGAAAGAAATTGATTTTGAGAAGATATGATTGAAAGGATATAATTTGAAAAATATTTGATTTTGAAAAATTACGAAGATTTGAAAAAAAAAAATTTGAGTTGAAAACAAAATCCTCCCTCCAGTGTCATCTTGGCGTTAAACGCCAGAATGAATGCCATTCTGGCGTTTAACGCCTAAAATGCTACCTTTTTGGGTGTTAAACGCCCAGCCAGGTACCCTGGCTGGCGTTTAAACGCCAGTTTTCATTCTTCACTGGGCGTTTTGAACGCCCAGCTTTTTCTGTTTAATTCCTCTGCTGAATGTTCTGAATCTTCAATTCTCTGTATTATTAACTTGAAAAGACATAATTTTGAAAATATTTTTTGAATTTTTAATGATGAGAAATAATAAAAATGCAACTAAGATCAAATAAACAATGCATGCAAGACACCAAACTTAAGAATTGACACTAAGATACATAAAATATTTTTTATTTTTATGATTTTAAATTTTTTTTGTGGTTTTTCGAAAATTATATGGAAAAGAAAATAAAGGGATTCAAAACTTTTAATAAGAATTCCAGGAATCATGCAATGTTAGTCTAAAGTTTCAGTCTAAAAAGATTAGACATGGTTGGCCAAGCTTCAATAGGACATTACATTCAGCAGCTAAATTGATGAGAATCAATTAGCTTTTGTGATGATAAGAGCATCACCTTGAAACTCTGAAATTCATTCTTAAAAATTCTGAAAAATAAAAAGAAAGAAAAAAAATACCTAATCTAAGCAACAAGATGAACCGTCAGTTGTCCAAACTCGAACAATCCCCGGCAACGGCGCCAAAAACTTGGTGCAAGAAATTGTGATCATCAACAATGGCGCCAAAGGACTTGGAGCTCTTAAACGTGAATCACACTTTGTCACAATTCCGCACAACTAACCAGCAAGTGCACTGGGTCGTCCAAGTAATAAACCTTACGTGAGTAAGGGTCGATCCCACAGAGACTGTCCGCTTGAAGCAAGCTATGGTCACCTTGTAAATCTCAGTTAGGCTAATTCAGATGGTGATAGAGAATTAATAATTAAAAGATAAATAAAACATAAAATAAAGATAGAGATACTTATGTAATCCTTTGGTTGGAATTTCAGATAAGTGTATGAAGATGCTTTGTTCCTCCTGAACCTCTGCTTTCCTATTGCCTTCTTCCAATCATTCATACTCCTTTCCATGGCAAGCTTTATGTTGGGCATCACCGTTGTCAATGGCTACTTCCCGTCCTCTCAGTGAAAACATTCCAAATGCGCTGTCACCGCACAGCTAATCATCTGTCGGTTCTCAATCATGTTGGAATAGGATCCATTGATCCTTTTGCGTCTGTCACACGCCCAACAATCGCGAGTTTGAAGCTCGTCACAGTCATCCCTTCCCAGATCCTACTCAGAATACCACAGACAAGGTTTAGATATTCCGGATCTCAGGAATGACCACCAATAATTCTAGCCTATACCACGAAGGTTCCAATCTTAGATTAAAAACCCAAGAGATACACATTCAAGCTTGTTTGCATGTAGAACGGAAGTGGTTGTCAGTCACGCGTTCATAGGTGAGAATGGTGATAAGTGTCACATAATCATCACATTCATCATGTTCTTGGGTGTGAATGAATATCTTGGAGAAGAAATAGACTTGAGTTGAATAGAAAAACAATAGTAATTGTATTAATTCATGAAGAACAGCAGAGCTCCACACCTTAATCTATGGTGTGTAGAAATTCCACTGTTGAAAATACATAAGAACAAGAAGTCAAGGAATGGCGTGAGGCCAGCCCCCAAACGTGAAAAGGTCTATCCAAGTATGATCAAGTGTGTAAAATACGATAGCAAAAGGTCCTATTTATAAAGAACTAGTAGCCTAGGGTTTACAGAAATAAGTAATTAATGCAGAAATCTTCTTCCGGGCCCACTTGGTGTATGCTTGGGCTGAGCATTGAAGCTTTCATGTGTAGAGACTTTTCTTGGAGTTAAACGCCAGCTTTTGTGCCAGTTTGGGCGTTTAACTCCAGCTTTTGTGCCAGTTTTGGAGTTAAACGCCAGAATTCTTGAGTTGACTTGGAATGCCTGTTTAGGCCATCAAATCTCGAACAAAGTATGAACTATTATATATTTCTGGAAAGCCCAGGATGTCTACTTTCCAACGCAGTTGAGAGCGCACCAATTGGGTATCTGTAGCTCCAAAAATCCAGTTTGAGTGCAGGGAGGTCAGAATCCAACAGCATCTGCAGTCCTTTTTCAGCCTCTAAATCAGATTTTTGCTCAGGTCCCTCGATTTCAGCCAGAAAATACCTAAAATCACAGAAAAACACACAAACTCATAGTAAAGTCCAGAAATGTGATTTTTATTTAAAAATTAATAAAAATATAATAAAAACTAATTAAAATATACTAAAAATATACTAAAAACATACTAAAAACAATGCCAAAAAGCGTATAAATTATCCGCTCATCAATGGCCTCAATCATATAAATGCATTCATACACAAAATAATGGACATAAAGAATCAAACAAATCAAATATTACAATCATAAAAAGAGAATAATACACACAAGAATGAAAATAAGTGGTTATATGATGTAACCCCACAATTAGGCTTAAATCTCACATGCTTGTGTTCTTAGCTCAAAAACCATGTTCCACAATGTGTATAATTCAAGTAAGTTCTAAAAAAAAATTCAATTCAATTGGGGTGCCCTATAGATAAAATCCTTGAAAAATTTCATTATTTTGACTAAGCTTATATATATGTAAAACAAGAAAATGCAACTAAAAATTCTAAAAAGACCTAAAAATGAAATGCAAAAGTGTTGGGATTAGAGACTTGTCACTCAAAAACGCCGAATGGTCGGACGACCTCCCCACACTTAAAAGTTTGCACCGTCCTTGGTGCATTCAAATATGAGCAAGGGGGTACGGCGACTCTCCGGATTGCCACCTTCAGCTGGTGGGTCAACCGGTGCTGCGTGTTCTTTCTTCCGCTTCCGTTTTTGCTTATGGTGCATCGGTCATGAAAAATAGAAAATAACACCATAAGATGAGAAAATACAAAAGCAAGGAAGTGTAAATTGTTGGAATGAGGTGAATCACTAGAATGGAGTGAGTGAATTAGTGTGACATTAAAGAATAGTGTGTGGATTCTAAGATGCATGTGGTTTAGAACACATACTAGCATGGAAGCTACGTCACAAATACACAAAAGAAATATGCACTTCACTCATTCTAGTGTGCTTGAAATACTTTGAAAGACTTATAGGTTAAGATACAAACAAGTAGTGAAGAAGCATAAAATCATTCAAGCAACAATCAAGCAATTGTGAAATTGGATAATGAGTGGACATTGATTGATGTGCAAGAAAACTTAGTGAACCAAATGAAATATGAAGCTCACACATCAAACAATGACACATGTTGAAATTTGTTGCAACACCTAAGTGGTATAGAAATTGAAGACATGGGTGCTATGGAACTTAGAAAAAGAGATATAAGAGTTAAAATCAATGACATAGCAAGCATGGTCCACAAAGCTTTACAAAGCTCAAAAATATGTCACTAAGTAAGCTTTCAATCTAATTTCACAATTATAGAATCTCAATGCAGGAAATAGGTGATGTGAATAAAGATCAATCATAACAAGCATCACCTAACAAAAAATGCATTGATAATGTATAATTAGCTAACAATGGATGATGAATGCATGGTGGCCAAAACATGCAATTCAAAATATTTAAAGTGCTTTAAGGCAATGTACAAGTACTTGGTATGTAAAAAGGTTAAGCATGAAAAATTCAAAACCAAGTAACAAATTATAACCTCAACAAAGAAATCCAACAGTGATAATTAATAAAAATGATGTTAAACTAACATTCTATTAATAATCAGCAGCAGTAAATAGCGAACAATATTAATAAACCAACACTTATAATGAAAAAAATAGAAAAATAAATAAAATTTAAACTAACTAATTAACTAACTAACTAAGAGATGGTGATAGATAGTGCTTGGTAGTGTTGGGTGATGGTTGAAAGGTGGAAAGAAAAGAAGAGAAGAGAGGAGAAGGAAAGAAATGGAGAAGAGAAGAAAAGAAATGGTTGAAGTAGGGCAGTCCACGCATACGCGTGAGGCGACGCGTAAGCATGGTGGGGTGAAAAGGGGATCGACGCGTACGTGTGGGTCACGCGTACACATGATGGGTTATTCAGAGGGGCGACGTGTACACGTGAGGTGACGCGTACGCGTGGGTGGATTTTGTGCTAAAGGCACAATTCCATCCCAAAACTCACACAACTCTTTGGAATTTGCATGGGAGGTGAAAATTTTTGGGTCCATGCGTACGTGTGGGCAAAGCGTACGCGTGGATGGTTGAAAAGCTTGGGGTCACGCTTAAACGTGGGTGACGCGTATGCGTGGCATGGTGTTCTGTTTTTCAAAATTTTTCAAGTTCTTACACCAAAACAAGCATTTCAAACCTCCAAACAACTACCAAAACACCATAAAACCTTATTTAACATACTAGACTCCCAATTAAACTCAACTAACTAAACAAAACATGAAATTAAACTTATTTTACCAATATTTACAAAGGAGAAAAATGAAAAGAGTTTACCATGGTGGGGTGTCTCCCACCTAGCACTTTTGTTTATTGTCCTTAAGTTGGACTTACGGGGAGCTCTTCATCAAGGTGGCTTGTGCTTGAATCCATCCTTGAACATCCACCAATGCTTAGACTTCCAATAAGCTCCATCATTCAAAGTCGATATCTCCAAGCTTTGATGGAGTTCTTCACAAACCATGAGCTCCCACAATTGATCCTCCTCTAGTAATCCAGGATCTCACACTTTGTTTTAACACCCATCTTCAAATTGATCATGGTAGGTCCCTTCGGATGCTAAGTTGGCCGAATTCTCACTAAGGTACCAAACCATCCTCCTAGACCCATCTATTTGAGCACTATACCAATCCATGCTCCTCAATTTTGAGCTTCCCACCATAATGAGCCTAGACTTACACCGCCAACCACTAAACATCCTCATCTTACGCTTCATTCAACAAAGCGCCCTAAGTTGGCCATCTGTTTCAAGCAAACAAATTTGAGTGGGATAATAAAGCTAAGAGTTAGAAGTTTTACCCACTCAAATGAAGGATTAAATAGCAACATAGGTAGAGGAGTTCCCAACAGTCTTGACAAAGCACGTTCCACTCTCGTCCATCCTCTTTTAGAGGTTTTCACTACTTGGCAAGGTGCTTCAAGCTCTACTTCTTGCCAAGCTTCCTCAAGTTCAAGCTCTTCTTCACCAATTTCTTCTAGCTCTTCTCCATCACTCAAATCATAAATAGGAGGTTTAGTGAAGTCTACCTCATCATCAATTCCAAGCCCAATGGGGAAGGATTCCTTAAACTCAAAAGGATCATATGTTAATGCGGAATCATCATAGATAGGGGAATTAGGTACTTGCCCCACTTCTTCCAATTATTCACTTGCAAGATGCCTTTGAGGTTATGCACTATCCTCCTCAACATCACTTTACAACTCCATGTAAGAGGGCTCTTCAACTCTCGATTCCTCCTTGCATCCAGCATCTCCTAAATCATCAACCACTTCCTTTTGTTCAATAATCTCTACCTCCTCCTCTTGTTGCACTTCTTGTCTCAACTCCCCTTCTCCACCTTGAAGCTCTAAATTCACTTTCTCACTAAGCTCCTTGATTACTTCTCCACATTCAACAATGGGAGTGCCTTGATCGTATAGGCTTAGGTGGGAGGAGACCATGTTGCTAACGGCTTCCACCACGGTAGCAATCTTGGCTTCTATCTCCTTGAATTCCTTTTTCGTCTCCTCTTGTTGCCTTAGCATACGAGATCTAAGATCTCTTTGTTCTAGCATTAGGGCATGGAGACCTTCATCCATTAAGGGTGGTAGTGGAAGAGAGGGTTCATTGTTTGAGGGAAGGGTATTATAGTTGGAAGGTAGTTCATATTGGTGAAAGTCTTGAGATGGTGTATATGGAATTTGTGGTTCATGGGAGTATTGGTGTTGGAATAGTGGTGGCTCTAGATATAGTTCAATGGTGGTTGGTATGATGGATATGGGTTAGGATCATATGGAGGTGAATAGTGGTATAAGGCTTGTGAGTATGATTGACAACAATGTTGAGGGTTTGGGTCATAATTGTGTACATTGTGGGGTGGGTTGTAGCCATGAGAGATTGGAGGGGTTTGTTGCCATGAAGGTTGACTATAAACATGTGGCTCCTCCCTAATTTGATATCCATTCCCACAATGTAGTTCCTCATTGAAGCTTTCATTCCCTACAACATAATTGTAACCAAACTCATAGCCAAAGTGATGAGAATTCATAATGAAAGAGAAAATTAAAAAAAAAAAAGCTAACAAGAAACAAAGAAAGCAAAGTCCTACAACTAGCAACAACTAACAAAAAAGAAAAAGGTAAACGTATTCACAATATTCAAAAATATACAATAGCCAATAACATACCACCATTGCAATTCCCCGGCAACGGCGCCAAAAATTTAAAACAAGAATTATTGTCGGTCTAGAAATTCCTCTTATAGAAAAAGGAAATTCTTCGTTGTAAGCATAGTTCCAAACCAACAAATAACTCTCACATCAAATTTTAAAATATTGGTTGTCACAAGTACAAACCCTAATGAAAATTAACCGAAGTATTCAAACCTCGGGTCGTCTCACAAGGAATTGCAATGAAGTGCTCAATTATTGGCTATGAAGATGCAAGGGGTTTGATTTATAAGAGGGGCAAGAAAATAAATGGCAAGAAAATAGAACAAGCAACAAAAAAAAGAAAGTAATAAAGAGACATTCATGGCAAGGATTGAGAATATAGGCTCTCTATACTAGTCACTAATAACACTAATTAATAAGAATTTATCTTATTTCGTCATCTCCAACAATGAAAGAAGGTATAATGTTATCTTCACATAGGGAGAAAATCAAATAAGACTAGATAATCTCAATCCAAAAGTCCTAATCAATTCACTAATTGAATTAGCAAGAGATTAGAGTCAATGAAAACAATACTAGCTAACAACTCTAGATCACCAACATAAGTTGGGTCTTAATGACTTAAGATTGTCTAATTTCTTTTTCCAAGCCAAGAATGCTCAAAAATCTACTCTAACATCCTTCCAAGCATTTTGTCAAACACTTGGAAGGCATAAAAGGAAAGCAAGATAAAATGACAAGAATAAAATCTAACAACTACCAATTGCAAGGAAATTAACAACAACTCAAATCAACAACAAAGGATCATGAAACATAAATTGCATTAAAGAGCATGGAAATTAACAAGAGTTCATGACATAAAAATAACCAAAATGAGAAATTAACAAGAGAAAAGAGAAGAATTAAGACAATACAACAAGGAATTGTAAAGAAGACAAGATGAAAACAAGGAATTAAACCTAGATCTAGGAGAATTTGACCTAATCCTAACCTAATTCTAGAGAGAAGAGGGAGTTTCTCTCTCTAGAAACTAACTACATGCTTCCTAGTATACAACTAATTGCTCCCTCTTTGCCCAAGCTTGAATTCTGCATGAAATAGCCTTAGGAATGAGTTGGATTTGGGCCTGGGCAGCTTAAAATTTGCCCCCAACGTTTTCACTTTAATGAGGTCACGTGAGAGCTGTGACGCGTACGCATGGGTCACGTGTACGCGTCGCTTGGCAATTTACTTCCCACGCATACGCGTCATGTCACACGTACGCGTCGCCATGCAACTTCATCTCCACGCGTGCGCGTCTGTCACGCATGCGCGTCGATGTATGCACTCCCAATCCTTGTTTTTCCATGAATTCTCCATTTTGCATGCTTTTCTCTTCCCTCCTTTGATCTATTCCTAGCCCTTTTCAACCTGAATTCGCTAACAAACACATCAAGGCATCTAGTGGAATCAAGGTGGATTAAAATTACCAATTTTAAAGCCTAAAAAGTATGTTTTTACACATAAGCACAAATTAAGGGAGAATTACAAAACCATGCTATTTCATTGAATAAATGTGGGATAAGTTGATAAAATCTCCAAATTAAGCACAAGATAAACCACATATTTGGGGTTTATCACATACCCTGGCCCAAGAATGAGGCCGAGACCAACAAGGACGAAGGGCCAACCTGAGAGGAGAGTCCACCATTCCCTATCCGACCTCTTGGAGGAAGTCGGATACCGACTTAGGAGCCCAAGGCTCCGAGCACCCGACACGGCGAGGTCACCGTTTCTAGAAAGCAGTGACCAAAAGGATGAGATCTCAACAAACTCCGAAGATATAAGATAAGATAAGATTATCGCCCCTAGGGAGGTCATCATACTGTACTATAAATACACGGGCACCCCCATGTATAACACACGTTCTACTCTACTAAAAACCTGCCTAAAGCCCTTGCTAACTTAAGCATCAAAGTCTCTTGCAGGTACCACTACCCACCTCCTCATGAGGAACTCAGATAGGCGGCACCATGACATCAACAAGTCGGATGCTGTCATTCAAAGGAACTTTGACCTCACGTTTAGACCCGACTCAATGTTTTGGTAACCCTCAGAACACCGATCTTATGGGATAATTGTCGAATACCACAACGGATATGCCACCATAATTCCGTAATCGCCAAATCCCAGTAAATAATGTATAGTAATGAGCACTTAATAACAGAAAAATGGCAACCCAAAAAGTCAAAGACTAAAATGGAAAGCTAGCTACCAGGTAAACACACGAAAAACTCACTTTACAACCTCACACTCTACTAACTTTAGCATCGGAGTGTTTGGCAGGTTACCACCAGGCTTGATTCTACAGTTGACGAAGTTGGGATCTCCTGTCTCCACCTCTTCAAATCATAACCTCGCTCCGAGCATGAACATTTGGCGCCGTCTGTGGGGATCCCGCTTTATCAGGGATCATGGTTGAATGACGGATTCAATCTACCATCAATTTAGAAACTCCATTGAATAGCCAACATCCGGAAGATAGACACGAGACAAACCTCACGCTAAGTCGTGAAGAAGTCCCTCCGGGCTATGAAAATCGTGAACCCATCAATCATGAAGTTCGTCATTTTGCTGGCCCAAGTCATGACTACCACCATGCCATGCAATAAATGTGACATAGGGTATAAGAGTTGGAACGATACCAGTTGGAACTCCAATGGTGATTGACTGAACTCTTGTTATCCAAGCAGTCTCGTTCTCAAAGTCGCCCAGCTAGGGAATGGGAGGAACCTCGCTCTGGAAACCATGAGCACAGGAGGGAGCATCGATAAGTTTCGCCTTCTTTCCCATGTCCAAAAGACGAGAAAGGGTCATCCCATCAACATGGTGATTCTTGGGCAAGGGAGGAATCACGATCTGCCCAGTCTAAAAGGAGGAGGACTCCGCAAAGGAGTCCAACTCCTAAAAGGCATAGGGAATCCTGAGAACACATCGTTATGGGTCAGACCCCATTTGCTTCCCACGTCCTTCAAGTTCAATTGTGGAAGTATTTCGATAAACAAACTGACTTGAAGTATAACGGAAAAATGGATCCTCAGGAGCATATTGATACCTTTGAGGCCAGGATGAATTTAGAAGGAGCCGAAGATGCCATCCGATGTAAGGCCTTTTCGATAACACTATCGGGACCTAGCATGGTATGGTTTAACACCATACCCATCTGATCAATCTCCTCCTTTGTGGATATCAAAGTCAAGTTTTTAGCTCACTTCACTATCAGGAGAACTTAAGCAAAACACCTGATTTCACTATTGGTGGTAGATCAACGAGTAGGGGAGAGCATTTGAGACTATTTGGATTGGTTCAACAAAGCACTTCTAGAGGTGAACACACGAACCCCTGAAGTCATGTGCTTATGCTTAATTGGTGGATTATTAGAAGGAAACTTCCGTAGAAATCTAACCTCCAAGGATGTAAAATTCATGGAGGCAATCCATCAGATCGTGTTAGAGTACATGTGAGATGAGGATTGTCAAAGGTAGTTTCCACTAAAAGAAAGAACCCGACACCGTATCCTCAAATAGGCAGAAACTCGGGCCAAACCTCGAACTCAAAACCTTCAGTTCCTAGAGTTGGAAAATTCACATCCTACACTCTCCTAGTGGCCTCACTTATTGAAGTTTATCAACAAGTCTCTCACAGGGGCATCTTGCCAAAACCAAGACAGATCCGACCAAGAGCCTCATTAAACATATCCCACTATTGTGATTACCCCAAGTCCCATGGTCACAAGACTGAAGATTATATTGATCTGAAGGATGCCCTAGAGCAAGCAATCCAAGATGAAAAGCTTTCCGAGTTTGTCTAACACGTATGGCCGCCAAGACGGCCTAATGAGGATAAAGATCAGGAAATTAGAAACATAAGGAGCTCCAAACCTCCAGAGAGCATGGAGGATACAGCTCAGGTGGTGGTCAATGTGGTGGTTGGAAGGAACAGGTTGCTAAAGTCTAACAATGCTATAAAAAGAGATGTTAAAGTCGCCACCTCGGAAGTCCTTAAGGTAACAAGCGTCCCAGTAGTCCAGTTCACATCAGAATATTTTTAGATTGCCACACCGGATGATGATGAGCCCCTAGTTATCTCGGTCGGGATCAGTAATGGCATAGTAAAGAGGATCCTCATTGATACTGTCGCAGACTCAAACCTCCTTTTTAGGAATGCATTCGATGCCCTGGGATTAGAGGATCAGCACCTAAAACCCCATCTCCCGAGAAGGCACGAACATAAGGCCTGTACAAGCCCAGTTCGTTGTCCTCTAGAATTCTACAACATACAATGTCATTTTTGGGGAAAAAGACCCTCAACAATTTGTGTGCATTCATCTGAACCAAGCTCTTGGTTATGAAGTTCTTCATTGACAAAGCCAGTCTCACACTCCGAGATAAGGCTAAAGAGTCTACTAGAGTCTTCTTCATTGACTTGGATACCCATATTCAAGAGAACCCGAGGCCAGAGCCCAATAGAGAGCATGAGAAATTTCAAATTTGAGACAAGCCAGAAAAGTATACTATGATTAATAAAGAGCTACCTTACCCCCTGAAGTCGAAACTCCAGAGCTTCTTGAGAGGTAATGTAGACTTAATTTCTTGGGAACCACTGATATGCCTGGAATAGATCCTGCATTCATGTCACATCAATTGGCCATTGACCTCGATTTCAAGGCGGTTGCACAACGACGTTGTAAGATGTTGACGAGCGGATAATTTATACCCTTTTTGGCATTGTTTTTACATAGTTTTTAGTATGTTTTAGTTACTTTTTATTATATTTTATTAGTTTTTATGCAAAAATCACATTTCTGGACTTTACTATGAGTTTGTGTATTTTTCTGTAATTTCAGATATTTTCTGGCTGAAATTGAGTGACCTGAGCAAAAATTTGATTCAGAGGCTGAGAAATGACTGCAGATGCTGTTGGATTCTGACCCTCCTGTACTCGAAGTGGATTTTCTAAAGTTATAGAAGCCTAATTGGCACGGTCTCAATTGCGTTGGAAATTAGACATCTTGGGCTTCCCAGCAATATATAATAGTTCATACCTTGCCTGATATTTGATGGCCCAAACTGGCGTAAAACGCCAGCCAGAGACCCTTTTCTGGCGTAAAATGCCAGAACTGGCACACTTCTTGGAGTTAAACGCCCATTTTGGCACCCAGGGTGGTATTTACCTCCAACTTGAGCCATATGCACATGGAAGCTTGAAAGCTCAGCCCAAACACTCACCAAGTGGGTCCCGGAATTGGATTTTTGCACTATCTGCACTTAGTTACTCATTTTCTGTAAACCTAAATTACTAGTCTAGTATAAAAAATACTTTTAGAGATTCATTTTGCAACTCATGACATTTTACATTTGATATTGTATCTTCTACGACATGAGTCTCTAAACCCCATAGGTGGGGGTGAGGAGCTCTGCTGTGTCTCAATGGATTAATGCAATTACTACTGTTTTCTATTCAATCACTTCTGTTCTAAGATACTCACTCCTACTTCAATCCGGAGAAGATGATGATCCGTGACACTCATCATCATTCTCACATCTATGAACACGTGCCTGACAACCACTCCCGTTCTACCTGAGCTCAACGTAGTCATTGGGCAACAGCTTGAGTGCGTATCTCTTGGGTCTCTGATCCACGGACCGAGTCCGTGAGATTAGAACCTTCATGGTAGAGGCTAGAACTAATTAGCAGCATTACTGGGATCCAGAAAGTCTAAACCTTGTCTGTGGTATTCTAAGTAGGATCTGGGAAGGGATGACTGTGATGAGCTTCAAACTCGCGAATGTTGGGTGCAGTGACAGTGTGCAAAAGGATAGAGAGATCCTATTCCAACGTTAGTGAGAACCGACAGATGATTAGCCGTGCGGTAGCTGTAATTGGTATTTTTCATCCGAGACGAGAAATTCGACAGTTGATTAGCCGTGCAGACACCGTGCCTGGTATTTTTCATCCGAGAGGATCATACAGCTTGCCATTGAAGGAAGCCATACGTGTTTGGAGAAGAAGACAGTAGGAAAGCAGAGATTCAGATGATAGAGCATCTCCGGAACCTCAACTTGTTCCTCATTACTGAATCACAAGTATTATTTATTTCATGTTATTTACTTTTCATAAACAAAAACCATTTTTATCATTAATCTCCTGACTAAGATTTACAAGATAACCATAGCCTGCTTCAAACCGACAATCTCCGTGGGATCGACCCTTACTCACGTAAGGTATTACTTGGACGACCCAGTGCACTTGGTGGTTAGTTGTGCGGAGTTGTGAGAAGTGTGATCACAATTTTGTGCCCCAAGTTTTTGGCGCCGTTGCCAGGGATTGTTCGAGTTTGGACAACTGACGGTTTATCTTATTGCTTAGATTAGGAAAAATTTATCTTTTTGGTTTAGAGTCACTAATTTTGAGTCTTTTATTATTGTTTTTGTTAAAAATTTAGATTTCTTGTTTCCCTTTTTGATTTCTTTCGAAAATTTTTAATAAATAGATAAAAACTAATAAACTGATAATTGAGTTTAGTTTCATGTTTTAAGTTTGGTGTCAATTGCATTTTTTATTTTTCTTTCAATTTTTTGAATTACATGTTCTTAGTTCTTTCTTGATCTTCAAGTTGTTCTTGTTTATTTTCCTTGTTTGATCTTTAATTTTTCTTGTTTTGTGTCTTTCCTTGCTTTTCTTGTGCATTTTCGAATTATTAGTGTCCAAAGTATAAAAATTTTTAAGTTTGGTGTCCTTTGTGTTTTTATTTTCCTAAAGATTTCCTAAATTTGTTCTTGGTGTTCATCTTGATCTTCAAAGTGTTATTGGTGTTCATCTTGGCATTCAAAGTTTTCTTGTTTGTTTTCTTTGTTTTGATCTAAAAATTCTAAGTTTGGTGTCATTTTATTATTTTTCTCTTTCCTCATTAAATTCAAAAAATCAAAAAAATATCTTTTCCTTTATTTACTCATTATTTTCGAATTCCTTAGGTTAACTTAGTCAAGATTTTTAAAATTTAGTAGTTTCTTGTTAGTCAAGTTAAAATTTCAATTTAAAAATTTATCTTTTTTAATCTTTTTCAAAACAAATTCTTTTTCAATTTCCTTTTTTTTATATTTCTTTCGAAAATATTTTTCTTTTTATTTATAATTTTCAAATTACTTGTCCTATTTTATTATTTTGATTGAAAAATTTTAAGTTTGGTGTTTCCTTGTTAAGAAAATTTCAATCTTTAAAATTTTAAAATCATATCTTTTTCAAATCTTTTTCTTTTATTTATTTTCTTACAAGTATCTTTAATTTTAAGACATATCTTTTTCAAAACTTCCTAACCACTTTCTCTCTCTACATTTTTCGAAAATCCTCACCCAAAAAATTTCAAATCTTTTTAATTGATTTATTAATTTAGTTTTCTAATTTTGTTTATTTCTTTTTCTTTTTTTTATTTTATTTTCGAAACTTGCATCAATTTATTTATTTATTTATTTATTTACTCTATTTTAATTTTGTAAAATTTTTAAAACAAAAAGAGAAATAAAATTTTTATTTACAATCCGCATCATCTCCCTTTCTCCATCATGGACCTAAGTGGAAATGAACAGTCCAGAAGGACTCTGGGGTCATATGCTAACCCCACTACTGCTTCATATGGGAGTAGTATTTGTATACCCCCGCCCCCAATCAGAGCTAGCAATTTTGAGTTAAATCCTCAACTCATTATCATGGTGTAGCAAAATTGCCAATATTTCGGTCTTCCACAGGAAGAACCTACTGAGTTTCTGGCACAGTTCTTACAAATTGCTGACACAGTACATGATAAAGAAGTAGATCAGGATGTCTACAGATTATTACTATTTTTATTTGCTGTAAAAGATCAAGCTAAGAGGTGGTTAAATAACCAACCCACAGCAAGCATAAGAATTTGGAAACAGTTATCAGATAAATTCCTGAACAATATTTCCCCCCAAAAAGGATGACACAGCTAAGGATGGACATCAAGGCTTTAAACAAGAGGATAATGAATCTCTTTATAATTCCTGGGAGAGGTACAGAGAGATGCTAAGGAAGTGCCCCTCTGAAATGTTTTCAGAATAGGTGCAGTTAGACATCTTCTATTACGGGCTTACAGAAAAGGCCCAGATATCTCTAGACCATTCAGCTGGTGGATCTATACACATGAGAAAGACAATTGAAGAGGCTCAAGAGCTCATTGATACAGTTGCTAGAAACCAACATCTGTACTTAAGTAGTGAGTCCTCCATAAAAGAAGAGGCTAAAGCAGTATCCACTGAACTTAGTCCTCCAGAACAAGTGGTTGAACTCAATCAGCAATTGCTTCTTATAACAAAACAGTTAGCAGAATTTAAAGAGATGCTCCAAGACACTAAAAATGCTAACAAGAATATGGAAGCACAATTGGATCAGACAAGACAGAAGCTATCTAAACAGATAATAGAAGAGTGCCAAGCTGTTCATTTAAGGAGTGGGAAAACACTGAATGTATCAACTCAAGGCAGCAGAAAGCCAAGAAAGGAACAACTAACAGAGAATGACCAAGCCACTACTCAAAACCCCTCTGAGGACAGTAAGAGCCCAGAGAGGAATGATTATGGCATTCAAATGCCAGAAAAGGGTGGCAACCTGGCGTTAAATTCCCAAAAAACACCCAATGCTGGCGTTCAAACGCCAATAAGGGGTCAGACACCTGCAAGTGCTGATAACAACCCCCTTAAGCAGGCTTCTCCAACCACTTCTGTAGGAAGTAAACCTACAGCAACTAAGGTTGAAGAATATAAAACCAAGATGCCTTATCCTCAGAAACTCTGCCAAGCGGAACAGGATAAACAATTTGCCCGCTTTGCAGACTATCTCAGGACTCTTAAAATAAAGATTTCGTTTGCAGAGGCACTTGAGCAAATACCCTCTTATGCTAAGTTCATGAAAGAGATTTTAAGTCATAAGAAGGATTGGAGAGGAACTGAAAAAGTTTTCCTCACTGAAGAATGTAGTGCAGTCCTTCTGAAAAGCTTACCAGAGAAGCTTAAAGATCCCGGAAGCTTTATGATACCATGCACATTAGAGGATGCTTGTACCAAGACAGCTCTATGTGATCTTGGGGCAAGTATCAACCTAATACCTGTATCCACTATCAAAAAGCTTGGTTTGACTGATGAAGTTAAACCAACCCAGATATGCCTCCAACTTGCTGATGGCTCCATTAAAATCCCATCAGGTGTAACTGAGGACATGATTGTCAAGGTTGGGCCATTTGCCTATTCTAGTGACTTTGTAGTGCTGGAAATAGAGGAGCACAAGAGTGCAACTCTCATTCTAGGAAGACCTTTCCTAGCAACTGGACAAACCCTCATTGACGTCTAAAAAGGGGAGATAACCCTGAGAGTCAATGAGGATGAGTTTAAGTTAAATGCTGTCAAAGTTATGCAGCATCCAGACACATCAAAAGACTGCTTGAGCGCTGATATTATTGACTCCCTGGTGGAAGAGGTCAATATGACTGAGTCTTGAATCAGAGCTAGAGGATATTTTTAAAGATGTTCAGCCTGATATGGAGGAACCAGAGAAAAGAGAAGAACCTCTGAAGCCTCCTTAGGAAGAGGAGAAGCCTCCTAAACTTGAGCTAAAACTACTACCACCATCCCTGAAATATGCATTTTTGGGAGAAGATGACACGTTTTCCGTGATCATAAGCTCTGCTTTAAAACCATAGGAAGAGAAAGAACTAATTCAGGTGCTAAGGATACACAAGACAACTCTTGGGTGTTCCAGAAGTGATCTTAAGGGCATTAGTCCAGCCAGATGCATGCACAAGATCCTATTGGAGGATGACGCTAAGCCAGTGGTTCAACCACAAAGGCGGCTAAATCCAGCCATGAAGGAGGTGGTGCAGAAAGAGGTCACAAAGTTACTAGAGGCTGGGATTATTTATCCTATTTCTGATAGCCCCTGGGTGAGCCCTGTCCAAGTTGTCTCCAAGAAGGGAGGCATGACAGTGGTTCATAATGAAAAGAATGAACTGGTTCCTACAAGAATAGTTACAGGGTGGCGTATGTGTATTGACTATAGAAGGCTCAATACAGCCACCAGAAAGGATCATTTTCCTTTACCATTCATAGACCAGATGCTAGAGAGACTAGCAGGTCATGAATACTACTACTTTTTGGACGGCTATTCAGGTTACAACCAAATTACAGTAGATCCTCAAGACCAAGAGAAAACAGCATTCACATGTCCATCTGGAGTATTTGCCTACATAAGGATGCCATTTCGTCTGTGCAATGCACCTGCAACCTTTCAGAGGTGCATGCTCTCTATCTTCTCTGATATGGTAGAGAAATTTCTGGAAGTCTTCATGGATGACTTCTCAGTATTTGGAGACTCTTTTAGCTCCTGTCTTGACCATCTAGTACTTGTTCTAAAAAGGTGCCAAGAGACTAACCTAGTTTTAAACTGGGACAAATGTCACTTTATGGTGACTGAAGGAATTGTCCTTGGGCACAAAATATCGAACAAGGGGATAGAGGTGGATCAAGCTAAGGTAGAGGTAATTGAAAAATTACCACCACCTACCAATGTTAAGGCAATTAGAAGCTTTCTGAGGTATGCAGGATTCTATAGGAGGTTTATAAAAGATTTTTCAAAAATTGCAAAACCTCTGAGAGCTAAGCTGGTCACAGCACCAGTCATTTCTGCACCAGACTAGACATTACCATTCGAACTAATGTGTGATACCAGTGACCATGCCATTGGCGCAGTATTGGGACAAAGGCATAACAAGCTCCTGCATGTCATTTATTATGCAAGCCGTGTTTTGAAAGACGCACAGAAGAATTACACAACCACAGAAAATGAGTTGCTTGCAGTGGTTTATGCCATTGACAAGTTCAGATCTTTAGTAGGATCAAAAGTGATTGTGTACACTGACCATGCTGGTCTAAAATATCTCCTCACAAAGCAGGATTCAAAACCTAGACTCATAAGATGGGTGTTGCTTCTGCAAGAGTTTGATATAGAAATAAGAGACAGAAAAGGGACAGAAAACCAAGTAGCTGACCACCTGTCCCGAATAGAGCCAGTAGCAGGGGCGTCCCCTCCTCCTACTGAGATCTCAGAAACTTTCCCGGATGAGCAACTCTTTGCTATTCAGGAAGTACCTTGGTTTACAGACATTGCAAACTATAAAGCTGTGATATTCATACCCAAAGAGTACAGTAAGCAGCAAACAAAAAAAATTGATTTCTGATGCAAAGTACTACTTGTGGGATGAATCATATCTCTTTAAGAGGTGTACAGACGGAGTAATCCGTAGATGTGTGCCTAGAGAAGAGGCACAGAAGATCCTATGGCATTGCCCTAGATCACAATATGGAGGACATTTCGGAGGTGAGCGAACAGCCATAAAGGTTCTCCAATGCGGCTTCTACTGGCCTACTCTCTATATAGACTCCTGAGAGTTTGTACGTAACTGTGACAGTTGCCAGAGAGCTAGTAATCTGCCTCACGATTATGCCATGCCTCAGCAAGGGATCTTAGAGATTGAGTTGTTTAATGTATGGGGTATTGACTTCATGGGGCCTTCCCCACCATCACACCCAAACACTTATATTCTGGTGGCAGTAGACTATGTATCTAAATGGGTAGAGGCAATTGCAACACCCACTAATGATACTAAGACATTGATGAAGTTCCTCCAGAAGCATATCTTCAGCAAGTTCGGTGTCCCTAGGATACTGATCAGTGATGGAGGCACTCATTTCTGAAATAAACAGCTTGACTCTGCTCTGATCCGATATGGAATTAACCATAAAGTGGCAACTCCATATCATCCACAGACAAATGGGTAGGTTGAAGTCTCAAATAGAGAACTAAAACGAATCCTGGAAAAGACAGTAAGTACCCGTAGAAGGGATTGGACAAGAAGTCTGGATAATGCTCTGTGGGCATACAGAACAGCATTCAAGACTCCTATAGGGACCTCTCCATACCAGCTTGTGTATGGAAAAGCCTGTCATCTGCCAGTGGAACTGGAACACAAGGCCTACTGGGCAACCAGGTTCCTAAACCTTGATGCTAAGGTAGCTGGAGAGAAAAGATTACTCTAGTTGAATGAGCTGGAGGAGTTCAAACTCAATGCTTTCGAAAATGCTAAAATTTATAAAGAGAAAGCAAAAAGATGGCATGACAAAAGGCTGTCATCTAGAGTCTTTGAGCCAGGATAGAAGGTCCTGCTGTTTAACTCTAGGCTTAGATTGTTCCCTGGGAAATTGAAATCCCGGTGGAGGGGACCATATGTGATTACAAGTGTGTCACCATATGGTTATGTAGAGCTTCAAGATATTAATTCTGACAAAAGGTTCGTTGTTAATGGACAGAGAATCAAACATTATCTTGAAGGCAATGTTGAGCAAGAATGCTCAAAACTGAGACTAAATTAAAAGCTCAGTAAAGTCCAGCTAACGACAGTAAAGAAGCGCTTGCTGGGAGGCAACCCAGCCATTATCAAAGATTAGATGTTTATAACAATTATATAAGTCTTCAATTTTGTTACTCATGTTAACTAATGCATTTCAGTGAATAAGTCAGAAAAATGGAGGTTCAGAACATAAAGCAGAAGAATTACAGAGAAAAAGAGCTCACTAGCATCACAACGCCAGTAAAGGGGCATTTTGATGTTGTGATGAGGGGATAATTTATACCCTTTTTGGCATTGTTTTTACATAGTTTTTAGTATGTTTTAGTTACTTTTTATTATATTTTTATTAGTTTTTATGCAAAAATCACATTTCTGGACTTTACTATGAGTTTGTGTATTTTTCTGAAATTTCAGGTAATTTCTGGCTAAAATTGAGGGACCTGAGCAAAAATCTGATTCAGAGGCTGAGAAAGGACTGCAGATGCTATTGGATTCTGACCCTCTTGCACTCGAAGTGGATTTTATGGAGTTACAGAAGCCCAGTTGGCACGCTCTCAATTGCGTTTGAAAGTAGACATCTTGGGCTTTCCAGCAATATATAATAGTTCATATTTTGCCCGAGATTTGATGGCCCAAACTTGCGTAAAACGCCAGCCAGAGACCCTTTTCTAGCGTAAAACGCCAGAATTGGCACACTACTTGGCGTTAAACGCCCATTTTGGCACCCAGGGTGGTGTTTAACTCCAACTTGAGCCATATGCACGTGGAAGCTTGAAAGCTCAGCCCAAACACTCACCAAGTGGGTCCTGGAATTGGATTTCTGCACTATCTGCACTTAGTTACTCATTTTCTGTAAACCTAAATTACTAGTCTAGTATAAAAACTACTTTTAGAGATTCATTTTACAACTCATGACATTTTACATTTGATATTGTATCTTCTACAGCATGAGTTTCTAAACTCCATAGGTGGGGGTGAGGAGCTCTACTGTGTCTCAATGGATTAATGCAATTACTACTGTTTTCTATTCAATCACGCTTGATTCTATTCTAAGATACTCACTCGTACTTCAATCCGGAGAAGATGATGATCTGTGACACTCATCATCATTCTCACATCTATGAACGCGTGCCTGACAACCACTCCCGTTCTACCTGAGCTCAACGTAGTCATTGGGCGACAGCTTGAGTGCGTATCTCTTGGGTCTTTGATCTGCGGACCGAGTCCGTGAGATTAGAACCTTCGTGGT
This sequence comes from Arachis ipaensis, assembly GCF_059453495.1. NCBI lineage: Eukaryota > Viridiplantae > Streptophyta > Magnoliopsida > Fabales > Fabaceae > Arachis > Arachis ipaensis. The sequence goes on from NC_142436.1 coordinate 54,679,691, forward strand.
AGAGGCTAGAACCAATTAGCAGCATTCCTGGGATCCAGAAAGTCTAAACCTTGTATGTGGTATTCTGAGTAGGATCTGGGAAGGGATGACTGTGACGAGCTTCAAACTCGCGAATGTTGGGCGCAGTGACAGTGTGCAAAAGGATAGAGAGATCCTATTCCAACGCTAGTGAGAACCGACAAATGATTAGCCGTGTGGTAGCTGTACCTGGTATTTTTCATCTGAGACGAGAAATCTGACAGTTGATTAGCTGTGCAGACACCGTGCCTGGTATTTTTCATCCGAGAGGATCATACAGCTTGCCATTGAAGGATGCCATGCGTGTTTGGAGAAGAAGACAGTAGGAAAGTAGAGATTCAGACGACAGAACATCTTCGGAACCTCAACCTGTTCCTCATCACTGAATCACAAGTATTATTTATTTCATGTTATTTACTTTTCATAAACAAAAACCATTTTTATCATTAATCTCCTGACTAAGATTTACAAGATAACCATAGCTTGCTTCAAACCGACAATCTCCGTGGGATCGACCCTTACTCACGTAAGGTATTACTTGGACGACCCAGTGCACTTGCTGGTTAGTTGTGTGGAGTTGTGAGAAGTGTGATCACAATTTTGTGCACCAGATGTCACCTGACTAAGCAGTCGAGGTTAAAAGCCAAGTCCAGGGATTACTGGATGCCGGGTTCATTCGAGAGTTAACTTATTCCACTTGGTTGTTGAATGTGGTGATGGTGAAAAAGTGTAATAGGAAGTGGCGAATGTGTGTAGATTACACCGATTCAAACATACCCTACCCGAAAGAGTGTTTCCATTTACCCAACATAGATAATATGATTGACTCCTCCTCGGGATATCAGGTTCTAAGCTTCTTGGATGCTTATAGTGGTTACAACCAAATTCTGATGCACAATGCTGACGAGGAAAAAACAGCTTTTATTACCCGGGAGGGAATTTACTGTTATACTGTAATGCCTTTTGGTTTAAAAATACAGGGGCAACATACCAAAGGCTAATGGCAAAATTTTTTAAATAGTAGATCGGGAGGAACATGGAAGTATATATTGATGATATGCTAATCAAAATCAATGAAGATTTTGACCTGATCAAGGACCTCAAGGAAGTGTTTGATTGCTTCTAACTTCACAGGGTGAGGTTGAACCAGGCAAAGTGTATTTTCGGAGTTTGGGGAGGTAAATTTTTAGGGTTTATGGTTACCCAAAGAGGCATAGAGGCAAATCCCAAGAAGTTCTAGGAAATCTTGGACATGTTAATCTCTCAAAACCTCAAAGAGGTCCAAAGGCTGACAGGTCAGTTGGCTGCCCTAACCAGGTTCTTGGGAGCCTTCGTCACTAAAGCGAAACCATTCATTAACTTAATGAGAAAAGATATTGACTTTGCTTAGATGGAGGAATGTAAGGTTGCTTTCCAGCATTTTAAAAACTTACTCTTATCTCCTCTTATTTTGGCAAAACCCAAGCATGGGTGATGCACCACTATTTTGTGGTACATCTTGTGCTTAATTGAGTGAATTTTATCCACTATTCTCATACTTATTCATAGAAATTGCATGCTTTACATTTTTCTTCCTGATTTTGTGCTATGATTGAAAACATGTTTCTTTGGCCTTAATTTTGCTATGTTTAATCCTCTGTTATTACCATTCGATACCTTGATATGTGTGTTAAGTGTTTTCAAGGTTTATAGGGCAGGAATGGCTTAGAGGATGGAAAGGAAGCATACAAAAGTGGAAGGAATACAAGAAACTGAAGGAATTGCTGAGCTGTCCAGCCTGACCTCTTCGTACTAAATCGACCATAACTTGAGCTACAGAGGTTTAAATGAGGCGGTTTCCATTGTGTTGGAAAGCTAACATCCGGGGCTTTGAAATGATATATAATTTGCCATAGTTTCCATGTTGTTAGGTGACGTGCACACGTGGATCACGCGTACACGTGACCTGACGAAAGTTCAATCCACGTGTACACGTGACAGAGCCACGTGCTTGACGTATCAGAAATTGCTGGGGGTAATTTCTGGGCTATTATTGACCCAGTTTTTGGCCCAGAAAACACAAATTAGAGGCTACAGAGTGGGGGAATCAAGAAATTCATTCATTCATCATTCATTCATTCACTTCTAATATACGCAATTTTAGGTTTTAGATGTAGTTTCTAGAGAGAGGCTCTCTCCTCTCTCTGGGTTTTAGGATTTCTCTTAGTTTTAGGTTTATTTCTTCTCAATCCCAGGTTCAATGTTCCTTTAATTTAGTTTCTCTTCTACTTTTATTTACTCTAGCATTCTAGTTTATTTATTTTCCCAATTTGGTTTATGAACTCCATGTTAGATTTGATTTCTTTATTTAATGCAATTTGAGGTATTTCATATTTATGATTGTTTTCTTCTATTTATGTTGTTGATGCTCTCTCCTTTTGGCTTTGGTTGAGTAATTGGAGACACTTGAGTTATCAAACTCCTTTGTTGATTGATGATTGGAATTTGCTGGTTGGTTTGGATCCCTCTAAAGCTAGTCTTTCCTTAGGAGTTGACTAGGACTTGAGGAATCAAATTGATTAGTCCACTTGACTTTCCTTTATTTAGTAAGGATTAACTAAGTGGGAGTAATGAACAATTCTCATCACAATTGATAAGGATAGCTAGGATAGGACTTCTATTTCTCATACCTTGCCAAGAGCTTTATTAGTTATTGATTTAATTCTTGCAATTTACTTTTCCTATTTCTTATTTAAAAACCCCAAAAAGATACTTTTCCATAACCAATAATAACTACTCCTCCCTGCAATTCCTTGAGAGACGACCCGAAGTTTGAATACTTTGGTTATTATTTTTATTGTGTTTGCTTAAGTGACAAACAAAACTTTTGTATGAAAGGATTCTTGTTGGTTTAGAAAATATACTAGCAACGAGAATTTATTGTGAATTCTTTACTAGCAAAAATCCGTTCATCAATGGGCAACCTGATATTTGTATTTATCCGTGAATGAAGAGATCCTGACTTCGGCCTTGGTCTCAGAAGATCAGGACAAACATCAATGGCCAGTGTATTTCTTTAGCAAAGTCCTTCAAGGACCTGAGCTACAATACTCAAAAATAGAGAAACTCACTTTTGCATTACTGACATTGGCACATCAGTTGTGCCAGTATTTCTAAAGTTATTTGATAATTGTACGAACCGACGAGCTGATAAAAAAGGTTTTGCAAAATCCCGACCTCGTGCACTACAAAAAAATATAATTAAAATGGCACTAATATTATGGCAATGTTACTTAACTGCCGTATTGTTGGTTCATTTTAACATTTCTCTCTTATGCCATAATATCCTTGTTACAAGCGCTACATTTTGGCATTTATACCCACCACTACAATTGTTTTAATGTTTTTTTTTTATAAAACTAAAAGAGAATATGAGAGTGAAAGCAAGTGATGCTTTTCAACATATGAGAGGGAGAGTATACGAAACCCTAACAATTGCCGTTGTTCATCTCCACGCGATGAAGCCACTTTTGTTGATCTAGTTTTCCAGTTCTGATCTGAGGGTTTGCCGTCACGATTCATCTTTGTACTACTGCAAGTGATGTTATTGCTGCCTATGATTGAGCTCCTGTGAACTGGTTCTTCAACTTCGATCTGAAGTTTGCCACCGCCACAAGCGGCGCCGTTGTTGCTAGCCTCCAATTGTGCTTCTGCGATTTGGTTTTGTTATTTTGTGAATTATTAATTACTAATTTGATCTACTTCATCTTTTGATTTTTCCTTTCTCTTCATATTTTTAGATCAAGTTCATGCTCTAATAGGAAGAAATAGAGAATGCATGTTCTTTTTTCTTATTGTGTATTTTTACTTTGATTGATCTTTTGCGTCATTGTTCTTGTTGACGAGGGAGCCAGAGGTGGTGGAATTTTACCACACGTTCATGAGGAGAGAACTGTCTCTACGCGAATGCGGCTCCAACAGAATCATGGAGGCAGTGCCAGCTCTAGAAAATGCACGTGACATGATCGATGAGATTGAGAACCGCTCATCTCACTTGCTCACAGTAAGTGCTCTTTATTTTTTTTTTCATTTTTCACTAAATTTACAGTTATGCCCCATGATATTGTGGAAATCAACTAGTCAAGTCAAGTTTTAATTTCGTGGTGCGATATTAGGGTTTTGATTCTTTGGTGCATGAGTATGAGACTGATGGATGAGGTTGAAAAGGAGTGCTATGTTATGTTAGATTTGAATATGAAAATAAAATATGAAAGAAATTTGTTCTGTGAATTAAGTTTCCAGTTTCTACTTAGTTCTTCTTGCTGTTTTCTGTAATTAGGACAAGATGTTCAAGTCATCCAATTATCCTAGAGGTACAAATCTTACTGTTTTTTAGAATTTTCATTTAGAATAAAATTTTTAGATAAATTCATAGTTTGCGACAAATTAGGTGTGAAATAAAAGTCTTCCTCTACATATTAAACTCTCTATGATTGATTATGCAGGCCTTAGAATCTGGCCAGCTAAGTCCAGGTGGAATAATCATTGAAGGAAGTGCTAGTAGCACTGCCATTAGCATCACCATGGTTGCTCCTGCATTCGCATGCAAATCCCACGTTATTATACCCAATGATGCCACCATTGAGAACATAGGTACTTTTGTTATTCTAGTTAAGCATGCTAATTATACACTATTAAGACTCATTATCTCGTAACATTTTGCATGTCATTATAGAGCTGCTAGATTAATCTTGACAAAGTAGAGTTTCTGTCTATCAAGTTAATTTAATTTAACCATGTTCTTCTTAGCCTCCCACTATGACTGAAGCAATTTGTTTACTGTATTGGAATCAAATTTCATTCTCAAATAATTGAAGCCCTTGGGGCAACTGTTGAAAGAGTAAGACCAGTGTCAATTACTCACAAAGATCATTAGAAGGGAATCTAAAGAAAATGTAGCAGCAGGCATTGGTGGCATTGTGTCTGGTATTAGCAGTTTTCTTTAGGTTCATACCCTGTTCCTCTACCGTCACCTTTGCAACAATGCGATTTTGATTATGGACCCTGCTTGACATTCTAGTTTTATGCACAACAGGAAAAGAATCCAAGGATCAAGTGCTTCCTTATAGATCCTCCTGGTTCTAGTTTGTATAATAAGGTAACAAGAGGAGTTACGTATTAGCAGTTTTCTTTCGGTGCAGGAATTGTCCAATAAGTTAAGTGCATATGACCATTTTAAATAAGATTATTAAGAAAAGCTTAAGGAGATGGAGTCCTTAAATCTTCCTTTATTTTTTATAATTTTTAATTTAATTTTATTTTATTTATCATTTTTTTGTTGTATATAGAGGATTTCCTGTGTGGCTAAAGTATGCTCCAGGAATAAACTTTAAAACAGACAATGAATCTTTCAAGGTGTGCCACATAATTAAATTCAACATCTTCTTCTTTTCTTTTTCTGATGAAGATTGTGAGATTGATGAAGAGTGAAGATTTCTTGGCCAAAATTGGTCTATCACGTAAGTTTTCCAACTTCCTACTACGTTTATTGGGTTGAAACTATTAGAAGGAGACTTATTTTTATTGATTATATCAACATTGCTCTTTTGAGTATTACAATGACTACATTTCATTTATTTATTTACTTTGAATGCCATTCCTTTAATGCCATTCGGTGCAATCTCGTATAACTGCATTCCTTTGTTTCTGATTAACTACATTTCATTTATTTATTTACTTTGAATTTAGAATTATGGTTCAATAATATAAATGACTAAATGTGTAAGGGTCTAATATGCTTGATTTGTGCTACACTTTGTGTTCAGGAGAGTGAAATTTTCAATTACTTGTTGATGACATGGAGCAGTACGAAGTACTTGAGCAAATAAAAAAAGGTGCTTTTGGTTCTGCACTTCTTGTCAAGGATCAGCTTGAGAAGAAAAAGTGAGATGCAATTATTTCATTTCATTTCATTTCAGATCAATTTTTTAAACACTATTTCAAGACATGTAATTGCTTTGTGTTAATAGCTTAGCTGGATTTGATACTTCTTCTTGTGTGTTACTAATATTTAACTTGGCCATGCAGCATCCTGAAAATATTGTAGTGGATGATGTTAATGGTGGAAGGTTGATCTTCTATGATTTTGCAAATAAGGGTTGGCTCAACTGGTAAGATCAAAGGAATTGGGTTTGATTCTCTTTTAGTCCTTGGTTATAGACCATCTGTAATTAATATGCTGAGATGTCATTGGGGCTCTTGGCATGCACTGGCCTAGAAGTAGAAATGATGCAACCTTGGATCCCACTTTTCTTTTCTCCACCAAAAGGAAAGGAAGTATACTTATGTTTAGCTGTATGTTTTTTACTAGTTAAGTTTTTTAGCCTTGAATCTCTTTTTACTACATATAATATTTGGTGTAGAATAACTAGTTTGTAGTTATGAACTTGTTTGTAATCTATTGCAAATTTGACCTTGCATTCTTCAATTTTAATTTTCTACAGTTTTAAAGAGCATCTACCTGCACAAAGGAGAGAGAGAGAGAGATGGCAAGAGCTGAACTTGGATTCAAAAAGCCGTTAAGCATTCACTGTCTTCTTTGTCCACTGCTATAAGAGAGGAGGAAGGAATATAGAACTACTTAGAAGAGAAAGGGAAGAGAAAAATGTCATATATCTCTGTCCACTGCTATAACAACTTCAGTTTGGCTGGTCCCCAAGCATTCACAGCCACTAGAAGATGCATCACAACACCCTTTACTGCTAAATCTGGAGGATTTTCACTTAATTCAGTGTGGCTCTCTTCTCTTAATCTGCACACCACATATTCATTTAGATTATAAATTTATTTATACTAACAAATGCCCTGCTAGTTAATCAAGTTCTGTCCACTTAAGCCATATATATGATGCAGCTTCAACGTGTCTCTTATTTCATCATTTCAAGTTTTCAACTATATGACTAATCATCATCCCTGCTTTTTAATTTCGCAGATACTTAAAGGTTGTGAAACCTGTAGCGGAAAAAGAGCCATCGAATGCCCTAGATGTAAGGTCATATATATAAATTTATAATATATAAAAGGAGCCATCGAATGCCCTAGATGTAAGGTCATATATATATATATATATATATATATATATATATATATATATATATATATATATATATATATATATATATATATATATATATTCCTTAAACATCCACCTTCCTTCCCTAACACATTATTCATTCCTTGCTCAATTTTTTTTTACAAATTCGTTCAAACACTGGTTATTTATATTGGAGTATATGACAGGGGATGGGAAAGAATAAGAAGAATGGGAATATATTTGAAAGATATAAGTAAGTTATTCTCTCTCGCATATTTAAATGGGAATATATTTTTGAAATCTATACACATTTGTATATATTTATTTTCAAGGAATAAAAATTGGTTGACTTTATAGTGATGAATTGTACTGTATTAGCATTTTTTTATTTTTATGATATTGTGATCCATGATATAAGTATATAATGTTATTCAAGTAGTTAAGAGGTCTTGATCACTTTTTTAATCCAACAATCACTATCTGATTTTCTCTTCATTAGTAACAATAATATAATATAATATTATATACAACTATATCTCTTTTTATTCTTGTACTTTTCTTTTATTTTAAGTAGAATCATAAAAAGAGAAATGATGAATCTTGATAGGTGGACCTGGATCTTGGAAACTATGAGCGCCTTATGGATATCAAGTTGACTCGTGATAATAACATAACCACTGGGAATATTTACCAGGCAAGTTTCTTTTTTTTCTTTCTTTCTTCACACTCCAACATATTTTCAATAATATATGATGTTTACTTGTTTCAGTTCAGTGTTTTCTACTATTTTAGATTCTGAACAAAAAAAAAGGAAATTGCAAATTTACAAAAGAACCCCTTGTTTATGTTTATCTCCTTCAGTTTTGGATTTTTTAAACCAGTCAAGAGTTAACAATATTCAACTCATATAATGAAAATTTGTGGTTGTGGTTGCTGATGCAATGCACATTAAGTATGCTTGACATAAAAATAATCTAGATAAAGTTATGAGTATGCTTGACATAAAAATAATCTAGATAAAGTTGCATTGACTGCTAATACTTCTGTACTTTTTCCAAAATTGTTAATAGGACTTGGATGAAAGCATGCCTCTTGCACTTTCTTTAGCTTCTTTATTACAAGGTAGCACCTTGTTAAGTTTATTTCTCAGCCTATTGTATAACTTGTCCATATTATATATTTGCAGAGCTTGGTTCAATTTGTGAAGAAAAGGTTACTCTTAGTCCACGAAAGGTGATTGCTTACCGTTACTCTTGCACTCTATGTGTTTGTTATTTTGCTTCTTAGAAATTAGAATCATTTAATTACTTTCAATTTAGTGTTTCAATAACTCTCTTGCATTCTTTGTATATTGAAGAATTACTACTCAATTACTATCATGAAATAATACATATTTCGGTTCAGTTTAAGTACAGGGTGGGGATATTATTTGTGGCATTTCCAATTAGGAGGGACCAACTATGTTTCCATTTTTAACTAAGTGGAAAAGTTTGAATTCTTCATGATTTTACAAGAGGAGGTAGATAGTGAAATTGAAGACAAAAGTGAAATAAATGGTAGACGTCCACTAGAGATTCCAAAAGCATGAGGTGAAAAGAATTTGAAGAGGCTTAAAAGCAGTGGAAAGTCAGAAAATTCTTTGGAGACTAGAAATTCTGGTGGTTTAATTTCTCAAGCTCATGCCAATGCTACTAGAAATGTTATGATGCCAGAAGTTGACTTTTTAGTTCATAGCTCATGTCCTTCGAGCTCTTTTTTTTGCATGCCTATGCTAATACTTCTCAGTAATAATTAGTGGATATGATTTGCTTAATTATTTGTATAAAAATTATTATTTTTTATTTCTAATACTAATAAAAAAACTATATATTATGTTTGATATTTTATTTGAGTTATATAATATTTTGTTTATAGGTTATGATTTTTTGTTATTATGAAATTTTAAATAAAAAATTGTTTGTTTGACGTGGTAAAAATAATAGTTAAAAATACCTTTTTAAACGATAAAAAATGTCATTTTTATTCAGTAAAAATAGTCGTTTATGAATGTCATTTTAAACAACATGAAATACCATTTTAACTTAGTAAAAATGTCGGTTTCAAACGTCGTTTTAACTAATTAAAAACGTTATTTTGTCCGGAAATAATGGCGGTTTGAACTGCCGTTTTAATAAAAAAAAATGCCGTTTTATCTGGAAATAACGGCGGTTTGAACTGCCGTTTTAACCAACATAAAAACGCTATTTTATTTGAAAATAATGGTGGTTTGAACCGCCGTTTTAACCACCCAAAAAATGCCGTTTTATCCAGAAAAAAATGGCAGTTTAAACAACCGTTTTAACATGTTAAAAAACCGCCGTAATAACTAAATGGCGCTTAGAATTCCGGCATTTTTTCTTAGTTGTCATTCAAGGTAATAATGGCGGTTCAAACCGCCGTAATAACCCTAAAAAACTGCCGTAATTACTAACTTTTTTGTAGTGGTGGGTCGGATGATAAACTGGTCTGTTGAGTTGTCTGAATTTGATGTGCGTTACGAACCATGCTTAGCCATCAAGGCTCAAGTGATGGTCGATTTACTAGCTGAAATGACGCACCCTGATCCCGATATACCAACATGGGAGCTTCACGTGGATGGAGCCTCCAATGTCCGATATGGGGGAGCAGGCCTCATCTTAACCAAAGAAAAAGACGTGCTGATTGTAGTCTCCATTAAATTTGACTTCCCAATTTCAAATAATCAAGTAGAGTATGAGACTTTGCTTGCAGGAATGGCACTAGCTCGAGATGCTGGAGCAATGGGCATAACTGCGTTCATTGATTCACAGTTGGTAACCTCTCAAGTTAATGGGGAGTACCAAGCAATGGACCCGTTACTACAACAATACTTGAAAAGGGTACATGAAGAGGTAAAAACCTTCGATTCTTTTTCAATCAAACATGTACCTAAAGAACAAAATACTCGTGCTGATGTATTGTCCAAGCTTGCAAGTACTAAGCCTAGATCGTAAAATCGTAGTCTAATACAGGAGGTGCTTACAAAGCCCACTGTGATGAAACCCGATGTTTTGCCTTTGTGTTCATCTACTGTCAACATTTAGATGAACCTAATTTGTGAATATTTAGAATACTGGACATTGCCTAATGATCCTAAGGAAGCAAGAAAACTATGGCTTAAAGCATCCAAGAACACCGTGATAAATGGTCAATTGCATAAAAGGGGCATGTCCCAGCTGTTATTGAAATGCTTAAATGACCAACAAACAATGTATGTTCTGTAGGAAATTTATTAAGGATGTTATGGACACCACTTGGGGGAAAGTTCGTTGGCACAGAAAGTCATCAGAGCCAGATACTACTGGCCGACGCTTATCAAAGATGACATGGAATATATAAAGAAATGTGATAAGTGTCAACAACATAGCAACCTCCACCAAGCACCACCCCCATGAACTCGTATCAGTTATACCGACTCGGCCATTCGCTAAATGAAGGGTGAACTTGTTGGGACCTTTCCCACAAGGTCTTAGGCAGGTAAAATACCTTATAGTTGCTATAGACTATTTCACAAAATGGATTGAAGTTGCGCCATTGTCTAGCATCAGCTCTACCCAATGTCAGAAGTTCGAATGGAGAGACGTCAAAGCGAGGTTCGGAATTCCCAAATCCATTGTCACAAACAAGCCCGAGATACTGCGAAGCCCGAGAATGCTTTTAGGGTCATCGGCAACACGTGAAAGCTTAGATTTAATTGATGAAGTTAAAAGCATGGCCAACTTAGTAAAATAAGCCCTGAAGCAAAGGGTGGCTAAGAGATACAACACGAAAGTCTGACCCAGAAGTTTTCAAGTTGGAGATTTGGTTCTAAGGCAAGCCGATGCCGGGGTACCGGGAACGCGGGATAAGCTAGCTCTGGCATGGAATGGACCCTTCAGAGTAAAGGGGGTACTAGGAAAAGGAGCATACAAGCTGGAAACCTTCGATGGCATTGAGATACTGCGAAGATAGAATGCAACCCATTTGAAGAAGTATTTCTCCTAGGTGATGGTAACACTTTCAAAAAATCCTACTTCACTTCATGAAATAAAGGACACTCTTTTCCTAGGAAACGGTTTTTAATAAGGCCTCATTTGTACTATTTAAAAGATTCCCTTTTATTTTTTATTTATTTAAATGTTTGAATTGCTAGAAAAATCTTTAATTCTCACTATGAATTCAATATTATGCATGGAAAACGTTAGCTTACTCATTTAAAATCGAAAGCGAGCTAAAAAAGTAAAGCTCGAAGCAAACAGTTTAACGAAGGAAAAAGAGTACGATGAGTAGTATAGAATAAAATGCTAAGCATTCAATTACCCCGACAAAACAGGAATAAATAACTGTTAAATCCTGAAAAGAAACGAGAATGATGCTGCAAAAAGTGTCATAAATAACTAGGTACCAACTTCAAAATACTTAGAAAATAAGTAAAGAAAAATTGTATGTAAATTACAGAATGGAAACATTTTTTTCATCCACAACCTTTTTGAAGGCATCGACTTCGGAGACGTCCAAGTCAGGAGTCTTCAACCTAATCTGATCCATAATATTAGTCTCGACATCAAAGACACCATCAATAGCCACTTGCTCGGCTCTCTAGATGGAAAGTTCCAGATCCTCAATATTCTTCATCAAGTCCAGAACCTACTTCTTCCAGGTCGGTTTCCTCAAATCCGGAGCAGTGATGAGCAGATATTTTATACGCTTTTTGGGGTTAATTTCATATAGTTTTTAGTATGATTTGGTTAGTTTTTAGTATATTTTCATTAGTTTTTAGGCAAAATTCATATTTCTGGACTTTACTATAAGTTTGTGTGTTTTTCTGTAATTTCAGATATTTTCTGGCTGAAATTGAGGGAGCTGAGCAAAAATCTGATTCAGGCTGAAAAAGGACTGCTGATGTTGTTGGATTCTGACCTCTTAGCACTCGAAATGGATTTTCTGGAGCTACAGGAGTCCAATTGGTGTGCTTCCAATTGCGTTGGAAAGTAGACATCTAGGGCTTTCCAGCAATATATAATAGTTCATACTTTGCTCAAGGATAGACAACGTAAACTGGCGTTTAACGCCAGTTCCATGTTGCAGTCTGGCGTCCAGCGCCAGAAACAAGTTACAAGTTGGAGTTCAACGCAGAAACAGGTTACAACCTGGCGTTGAACGCCCAAAACAGCCCAGACACGTGAGAAGCTTAAGTCTCAGCCCCAGCACACACCAAGTGGGCCCCAGAAGTAGATTTCTGCACTATCTATCACAGTTTACTCATTTGCTGAAAACCTAGGTTACTAGTTTAGTATTTAAACAACTTTTAGAGATTTATTTTGCACCTCATGACATTTTAGATCTGAACTTTGTACTCTTTGATGGCATGAGTCTCTAAACTCCATTGTTGGGGGGTGAGGAGCTCTGCTGCGTCTCGATGAATTAATGCAATTATTTTTGTTTTCTATTCAAACATGCTTGTTCCTATCTAAGATGTTCATTCGCGCTTCAATATGATAGATGTGATGATCCGTGACACTCATCACCATCCTCAACCTATGAACATGTGCCTGACAACCACCTCTGTTCTACCTTCGATTGAATGAGTATCTCTTGGATTCCTTAATCAGATTCTTCGTGGTATAAGCTAGAATCTGTTGGCAGCATTCTTGAGAATCCGGAAAGTCTAAACCTTGTCTGTGGTATTCCGAGTAGGATTCAGAAATTGAATGACTGTGACGAGCTTCAAACTCACAAGGGTTGGGCGTAGTGACAGACGCAAAAGGATCAATGGATCCTATTCCAGCATGAGTGAGAACCGACAGATGATTAGCCATGCGGTGACAGCGCACTTGGACCTTTTTCACTGAGAGGACGGATGGTAGCCATTGACAACGGTGATCCACCAACACACAGCTTGCCATAGGAGGAATCTTGCGTGCGTGAAGAAGAAGACAGGGAGAAAGCAAAGATTCAGAAGACAAAGTATCTCCAAAACTCCAACATATTCTCCATTACTGCATAACAAGTATCTATTTCATGCTCTCTTATTTTTCGCAATTCAAACTGATAAATATAATTGATATCCTGACTAAGAGTTACAAGATAACCATAGATTGCTTCAAGCCAACAATCTCCGTGGGATTCGACCCTTACTCACGTAAGGTATTACTTGGACGACCCAGTGCACTTGCTGGTTAGTGGTACGAGTTGTGAAAAGTGTGATTCACGATTCGTGCACCAAGTTTTTGGTGCCGTTGCTGGGAATTGTTCGAATTTGGACAATTGACGGTTTATTTTGTTGCTTAGATTAGAAAAAGTTTTTCTTTTAAAATCCTTATTTTCTCTTTTTAAATCTTTCGAAAATTTTATAAACTAATAATTGAATTTTTCTGTTTGAGTTTAGTTTCATATTTTAAGTTTGGTGTCAATTGCATATTTTATATCTTCCTTTAAATTTTCGAATTTGCGTTCTTTGTTTTTCCTGGATCTTCAAGTTGTTCTTGTTTATTTTTCTTGTTTGATCTTTAGTTTTTCTTGTTCTGTTTCTTTTCTTGTTTTTCGTGTGCCTTTTCAAAACATTAGTTTTAAAAAAAATTATTCTTAGTTATTAAAAATACATCTTCAAAACAAGTGTTACATTTACTGCCCAATTGGCTAGAGCGTTGGTCTATGTTCTTGGTAATTGGGTATCTTCTTTTTAAATTCTTTTTTCAAAAATAATTTTTCTTTGATTAAATCCTGTGCCAAACTTTAAGTTTGGTGTTTTCTTGTTGATTATTCTTTGGTTTTTGAAAATTTTATTTTGGTTTTCTAAAAATTTTAAGTTTGGTGTTCTACCTTCATATTCTTGTTGTTCTTGTGATTCTTCAAAGTATTCTTGAGTCTTCTTTGTGTTTTGATCTTAAAATTTTTAAGTTTGGTGTTCCTTAGTGTTTTCCCTCTAAAATTTTTGAAAACAAAGAGCATTAGATCTAAAAATTTTAAGTTGTGTGTCTTTTGTGTGTTTTTTTCTTTCATCATAAAATTCAAAATATATATATATATATATATATATATATATATATATATATGTCTTTTCTTCATTCCACTCATAATTTTTGAAAAATTAGCATTAAATTAGTCATCAAATTTAAAAATCATATCTTTTTCAAATCATATCTTTTCCAATCAAATCCTTTCAATCATATCTTTTTCAAAACTTTCTAACAATTTTTTTTCTTTCTTTCTCTCTCTTCATTTTTCGAAAATCTTCACCCATTTTTATTTATTTTATTTTAATTTATTTTATTTTTGAAATAAATAAATAAATAAATAAAAATATTTTTTTCTCTATTTTACATCATCTCCCTTTCTCCATCATGGATCTAAGTGGAAATGAACAGTCCAGAAGGACTCTGGGGTCATATGCTAACCCCACTACTGCTTCATATGGGAGTAGTATCAGTATACCCTCCATTGGAGTCAGTAGCTTTGAGTTGAATCCTCAGCTCATTATCATGGTGCAGTAAAGTTGCCAGTATTCCGGTCTTCCACAGGAAGAACCTATAGAGTTTCTGGCACAGTTTTTACAAATTGCTGACACAGTCCATGATAAGGAAGTAGATCAGGATGTCTATAGAATATTACTGTTTCCATTTGCTGTAAAAGACCAAGCTAAGAGGTGGTTAAATAACCAACCTAAGGCTAGCATAAGGACATGGAAACAGCTGTCAGAAAAATTCCTGAATCAATATTTCCCTCCAAAAAGGATGACATAGCTAAGGCTGGACATCTAAGGCTTTAAACAAGGAGATAATGAATCTCTTTATGATGCCTGGGAGAGATACAGAGAGATGCTAAGAAAATGCCCCTCTGAAATGTTTTCAGAGTGGGTTCAGTTAGACATCTTCTATTATGGGCTTGCAAAAAGAGCTCATATTTCTCTAGATTAATCAGTTGGTGGATCTATCCACATGAGAAAGACAATTGAAGAAGCTCAAGAGCTCATTGATACAGTTGCCAGAAATCAGCATCTGTACCTAAGCAGTGAACCTTCCATGAAAGAAGAGGCTAGAACAGTGACTGCTGAACTGAGTCCTACAGAACAAGCTACTGAATTCAATCAGCAATTAGATTTTCTAACAAAACAGTTAGCCGAATTCAAGGAGAGACTACAAGAGACAAGAATGGCTAATATAAATATGGAAGTACAATTAAAGAAAACAAAGCAGCAGCTGTCAAAACAAATAACAGAAGAGTGCCAAGCAGTTCAATTGAGAAGTGGAAAAACATTAGATGCCCCACCTCAAGGTAGCAGGAAGCCAAGAAATGAGCAAACTACCCAAAATCCATCTGAGGACAGTAAGAGCCCGGAGAGGAATAATTCTGGCAATCAAACACCAGAAATTGGGAGGAAAGCTGGCGTTGAACGCCCAAACCATGCTCAGTCCTGGCGTTCAACGCCAGAAACAAGCAAGGAATTGGCGTTGAATGCCCAAAAGAAGCACAGTTCTGGCGTTCAGACGCCAGGAAAAGGTGAGGAGTTGGCGCCCAACGTCACTCCAGCTTCTAACCCTGGCATTCAAATGCCTGTGAGGGATCAGACATACACAAGTGCTGATAACAACCCCTCTAAAAAGGCTTCTCCAACCACCTCTGTAGGAAATAAACCTGCAGCAACTAAGGTTGAGGAATATAAAGCCAAGATACCTTATCCTCAAAAACTCCGCCAAGAGGAGCAGGATAAGCAATTTTCTCGCTTTGCAGATTATCTCAGGACTCTTGAAATAAAGATTCCGTTTGTAGAGGCACTTGAGCAAATACCTTCTTATGCCAAGTTCATGAAGGAGATCTTGAGTCATAAGAAGGATTGGAGAGAAACTGAAAGAGTTTTCCTCACTGAAGAATGCAGTGCAGTCATTCTAAAAAGTTTTCCTGAAAAGCTTAAAGACCCTGGGAGCTTTCTGATACCATGCATATTAGAAGGTAATTGCACCAAGACAGCTTTATATGATCTTGGGGCAAGCATCAACCTAATACCTGCATCCACCATCAGAAAGCTTGGTTTAATTGAAGAAGTTAAACCAACCCGGATATGTCTCCAACTTGCTGATGGCTCCATTAAATACCCATCAGGCGTGATTGAGGACATGATTGTTAGGGTTGGGCTATTCGCCTTTCCACTGATTTTGTAGTGCTGGAAATGGAGGAGCATAAGAGTGCTACTCTCATCCTAGGAAGATCCTTCCTAGCAACTAGACGAACTCTCATTGATGTCCAACAGGGGGAAATAATCCTGAAAGTCAATGAGGATGAGTTTAAGTTGAATGCTGTCAAGGCCATGCAGCATCCAGACACACCAAAAGACTGCATGAAAGTTGATCTTATTGACTCTTTGGTAGAGGAGATCAACATGGCTGAGAGTCTCGAATCAGAGCTGGAAGACATCTTTAAGAATGTTCAGCCTGATTTGGAGGATTCAGAAGAATTGAAAGAACTTCTGAAACTTCCTCAGGAAGAGGAAACACCTCCTAAACCTGAGCTCAAGCCATTACCACCATCCCTGAAATATACATTTCTCGGAGAAGGTGACACTTTTCCAGTAATCATAAGCTCTGCTTTAAATCCACAGGAAGAGGAAGCACTAATTCAAGTGCTAAGGACACACAAGACAGCTCTTGGGTGGTCCATAGGTGACCTTAAGGGCATAAGCCAGCTAGATGCATGCACAAGATCTTATTGGAGGACAATGCTAAGCCAGTGGTTCAACCACAGAGGCGACTTAATCCAGCCATGAAGGAAGTGGTGCAAAAAGAGGTCACCAAATTACTGGAGGCTGGGATTATTTATCCTATTTCTGATAGCCCCTGGGTGAGCCCTGTCCAAGTTGTCCCCAAAAAGGGAGGCATGACAGTGGTTCATAATGAAAAAAATGAACTGGTTCCTACAAGAACAGTTACAAGGTGGCGCATGTGTATTGACTACAGAAGGCTCAATACAGCCACCAGAAAGGACCATTTTCCTTTACCATTCATAGACCAGATGCTAGAAAGACTAGCAGGTCATGATTATTACTGCTTTTTGGATGGCTATTCAGGCTACAACCAAATTGCAGTAGATCCCCAGGATCAAGAGAAAACAGCATTCACATGTCCATCTGGAGTGTTTGCTTACAGAAGGATGCCATTTGGGCTGTGTAATGCGCCTGCAACCTTTCAGAGATGCATGCTCTCTATTTTCTCTGATATGGTGGAAAAATTTCTGGAAGTCTTCATGGATGACTTCTCAGTATATGGAGACTCATTCAGCTCCTGCCTTGATCACCTGACACTGGTTCTGAAAAGATGCCAAGAGACCAACCTGGTTTTAAACTGGGAAAAATGTCACTTTATGGTGACTAAAGGAATTGTCCTTAGGCATAAAATTTCGAACAAGGGAATAGAGGTGGATCAAGCTAAAGTGGAAGTAATTGAAAAATTACCACCACCTACTAATGTTAAGGCAATCAGAAGCTTTTTGGGGCATGCAGGATTCTACAGGAGGTTTATAAAGGATTTTTCAAAAATCGCAAAACCCCTGAGCAATCTGCTAGCTGCTAACACGCCATTTGTGTTTGACACAGAGTGTCTGCAGGCGTTTGAAACTCTGAAAGCTAAGCTGGTCACAGCACCAGTTATTTCTGCACCAGACTGGACATTACCATTTGAACTAATGTGTGATGCCAGTGACCATGCCATTGGTGCAGTACTGAGACAGAGGCATGACAAGCTTCTGCATGTCATTTATTATGCCAGCCGCGTTTTAAATGATGCCCAAAAAAACTACACAACCACAGAAAAAGAATTGCTTGCAGTGGTTTATGCCATTGACAAGTTTAGATCATACTTAGTAGGATCCAAAGTGATTGTGTATACCGACCATGTTGCTCTTAAATATCTACTCACAAAGCAGGATTCAAAACCCAGGCTCATAAGATGGGTGTTGCTTCTGCAAGAGTTTGACATAGAAATAAAAGACAGAAAAGGGACAGAAAACCAAGTGACTGACCATCTGTCCTGGATAGAGCCAGTAGAAGGGGAGTCCTCTCCCTCTATTGAGATCTCTGAAACTTTTCCGGATGAGCATTGGTTTGCCATTCAAGAAACACCATGGTTTGCAAACATTGCAAACTATAAAGCTGCAAGGTTCATACCCAAGGAGTACAGCAGGCAACAAAAGAAAAAATTAATTACTGATGTAAAGTACTACTTGTGGGATAAACCCTATCTCTTTAAGAGATGTGCAGACGGAATAATCCGTAGGTGTGTGCCTAGAGAAGAAGCACAGAGGATCTTATGGCATTGGCATGGATCAAAATATGAAGGCCATTTCGGAGGTGAGCGAACAGCCACCAAGGTCCTCCAATGTGGCTTCTACTGGCCTACACTCTACAGAGATTCCTGAGAGTTTGTACGTAACTGTGACAGTTGCCAGAGAGCTGGTAATTTACCTCATAGTTACGCTATGCCTCAACAAGGAATCTTGGAGATTGAGTTGTTTGATGTATGGGGTATTGATTTCATGGGGCCTTTTCCACCATCATACTCAAACATTTATATTCTGGTGGCAGTTGACTATGTATCAAAATGGGTAGAGGCCATTGCTACACCCACCAATGATACTAAAACAGTGCTGAAGTTCCTCTAGAAACATATCTTCAGCAGGTTTGGTGTCCCTAGGGTACTAATCAGTGATGGGGGCACTCACTTCTGCAACAAACAGCTTTACTCTGCCATGGTCCGGTATGGAATTCGCCACAAGGTGGCGACTCCATATCATCCACAGACAAATGGGCAAGTTGAAGTTTCTAACAGAGAACTAAAAAGGGTCCTGGAACGGACTGTAAGTACCCGTAGAAAGGATTAGGCACGGAGCTTGGATGATGCTCTGTGGGCTTACAGAACAGCATTCAAGACTCCTATAGGGACCTCTCCGTACCAACTAGTGTATGGTAAGGCTTTTCACCTGCCCGTGGAACTGGAGCATAAGGCCTACTGGGCAACCAGATTCCTAAACTTTGATGCCAAATTAGCTGGAGAAAAAAGATTGCTCCAGCTGAATGAGCTAGAGGAATTCAGATTCACTGCTTTCGAAAATGCCAAGCTTTATAAAGAGAAATAAAAAAGGTGGCATGACAGAAAGCTATCATCTAGAATCTTTGAACCAGGACAAAAGGTTCTGGTGTTTAACTCTAGGCTCAAGCTATTCCCCGGGAAACTAAAATCCCGGTGGAGGGGACCATATATGATTACAAGTGTATCACCATATGGTTATGTGGAGCTTCAAGACATTGATTCTGATAAGAAGTTCATTGTTAATGGACAGAGAATCAAGCACTATCTTGAAGGTAATGTTGAGCAAGAGTGCTCAAGGCTAAAGCTAGATTAAAAGCTCAGCAAGGTCCAGCTAAAGACAATAAAGAAGAGCTTGCTGGGAGGCAACCCAGCCATTGGCAACATTTTTTCTGTTATTTTGCCCTATTCTTGATTTTATTTATTTATCTTTAAAGCATATAAGTTCAATGTTAATAAGGTAAAGAGTCAATTGCATAGGTTCACAGGGTTACAGAAGGATTCAGCACACAAAACAGAGAAAAAAAAGGGCTCGTTGGCAAGAAAACGCCAGTAAAGATAGCCATCTGGGCGTTAAACGCCAGAAAGAAGCACCTTCTGGGCGTTTAACGCCAGATTTACAGCATCCTGGGCGTTCAGAAAAACGCCCAGTGACAAAGGAGTTCCTGGCGTTCAACGCCAGAAAGAAGCAACAGCTGGGCGTTGAACGCCCAGGAGAAGCAGCATTTGGGCGTTAAACGCCCAAAACATGCAGCATTTGGGCGTTTAACGCCAGGATGGTGGGGAGGAGGTAAATTCGTTTTTGTTTCACATTTTTTATTTTAATTTTAATTTTCATGTTTCAATTCATGATTTCTTGCATAAACATGTTACAAGCCCTAATTTCTAAAAACCCTAATTTCTAAAAATCCTACTTTAAAAATATCAAATGTATCTTAATCCATAAACAAAAATTCTTTTTCAATCCAATCCAACTCTTTTTCAAATTTTCCAAAACAAATCTATCTCTTTTCCTTCTAAAATCTTTTCAACTCATCAATATCTTTTTCAAATCTCCACATTATCTTTTTCAAAATCCAAATTTATCTTTTTCAAATATCTTTCATATCTTTTCAATTTTAAATCATATCTTTTGAGTAAATAGTCAAATTGGTCCCCGAAAGATAGCCCGATCTTCAAACGAGTCCCCGTAAGAAAAAGATAATAAAATTTGTCCCCGAAAAATTTAAAATTGGTAACGTTAGTCCTTCCGTCAGTTGGATGATGACGTGTCACATTAAGTGCCACGTGGCATATGATGACGTGGATGGCTAATGCCATGTGTCACAAGATGATTGGTTGACATGTTAGATCGGTGACATGTGGCATGCCACATGTCAGGTCAGTGACACGTGGCATGCCACGTGGCACTTGACATGTAAAAAAGTTATTTATAATCAAAATAGTCCTTGAAAGTACAAACGTAAGTCATTTTCATCCCTAAAATTTTAAAAATTAATCAAATTAGTCCTTATATAATTTTTTTTATTTTTTCTTGATAATATTAAATTTAAAATATTTTTTGATACTACTAATTTTAATAGAAATGTAATTGACAATCAAAAAATTAGTAATTGTATCTTTTCTTCTTAAAAATTTGTTCAATAAAATTATATCTCTCCTTTAATTCTTGTCAAAATCTCTCTTATTCTTTTCTATTATAAAACCTTTTTCTTACATTATTACATTTTGTTGGAATATATATATACTCAAAATTGAAATGTAGGTATTTGTTAACCTAAACAAATTTATATGCTCAAAATTAAAATTTATGTATGTTAATCTAAATGAAAGTAATAACGTAATGAAAAAAAAGATGTATAAATTTTTATTAAATTTGTTTATATATATATATATATACTCAAAATTGAAATGTAGGTATTTGTTAACCTAAACAAAGTTATATGCTCAAAATCAAAATTTATGTATGTTAATCTAAATGAAAGTAATAACGTAATGAAAAAAAAGATGTATAAATTTTTATTAAATTTGTTTAGGTTAACATACATAAATTTTTATTTTGAGCATATAACTTTATTTAGGGTAACAAATACATACATTTCAATTTTGAGTGTATATATATATATATATGAATTTGGATCCTCTAAAGTTTGAATTTCACTTTAGAGAGTAAAGTGTGATCTTCTACCGTTGAATAGTTTCTCTTTCATACTTATTATTAGTTCCACCTATGAAATCAATGGTGAGAGATCACACTTTACTCTTTAAAGTGAAATTCAAACTTTAGAGGATCCAAATCCTATATATATATATATATATTCCAGCAAAATGTAATAATGTAAGAAAAAGGTTTTAGAATAGAAAAGAATAAGAGAGATTTTGACAAGAATTAGAGGAGAGAGATAATTTTATTGAACAAATTTTTAAGGAAAAAAGATACAATTACTAATTTTTTGATTGTCAATTACATTTCTATTAAAATTAGTAGTATCAAAAAATATTTTAAATTTAATATTATCAAGAAAAAATTAAAAAAATTATATAAGGACTAATTTGATTAATTTTTAAAATTTTAGGGATGAAAATGACTTACGTCTGAACTTTCAAGGACTATTTTGATTATAAATAACTTTTTTACATGTCAAGTGCCACGTGGCATGCCACGTGTCACTGACCTGACACGTGGCATTAGCCTTCCACGTCATCATCCAACTGACGGAAGGACTAACGTTACCAATTTTAAATTTTTCGGGGACAAATTTTATTATCTTTTTTTTTACGGGGACTTGTTTGAAGATCGGGCTATCTTTCGGGGACCAATTTGACTATTTACTCCACATCTTTTCATATCATACTTATTTTTTAAAAATCATATCTTCTATCTTATCTTTTTAAAATTTTCGAAAACCCACCCCCCTCCCTTTTAAATCCATATTCGGCCTCCCTCCTCTCATCCACCATTCGACACTAGCTCTCCTTCTATCCCTCTCCTTTCTTTTCTTTTGCTTGAGGACAAGCAAACCTCTAAGTTTGGTGTATTTATCCGTGATCACTAAACTATACCCACTAAGATCATGGCTCCTAAAGGAAAACAACCCACTCCAAGAGGCAAGAAAGAGAGTATTCCAAAACCACTTTGGAATCAAGGGAAGTTTTTAACCAAAGAACATTCAGACCATTACTACAAAATAATGGGTCTAAGATCAGTGATCCCGGAAGTCAAGTTCGATCTGAAAGAAGATGAATATCCGGAGATCCAAGAGCAGATTCGAAACAGGAACTGGGAAGTCCTAGCTAATCCTGAAACAAAAGTGGAAAGAAATATGGTTCAGGAGTTCTACGCTAATCTGTGGCAAACAGACAGGCAGAGAATATCTGGAACTGCCCTCTATGACTATCGGACTGTGGTCAGAGGAAAGATTGTTCACATCCACCCTGATAAAATCAGGGAGATCTTTAAGCTACCTCAGCTGAAAGATGACCCAGACACCTTCAATAGGAGAATGATGAGAACAAACAAGGGCCTGGATAAGATTCTAGAGGATATATGCATCCCTGGAGCCAGGTGGACCACCAGCAGCAAGGGTGTCCCAAATCAACTCAAGAGAGAAGATCTCAAACCAGTCGCCAGAGGATGGCTGGACTTCATTGGGCGTTCTATATTGCCCACTAGCAACCGTTCTGAAGTCACCGTTAAAAGAGCAGTGATGATCCATTGCATTATGTTGGGAAAAGAAGTGGAAGTTCATCAACTGATTCCATCTGAATTTTACATAATTGCAAACAAGAACTCCAAAGATGCCAGGTTGGCTTATCCAAGCCTAATCTCTATGCTCTGCAAAGATGCTGGAGTAAGGATGGGAATAACGGAGTACATCTCAGTGGAGCAACCAATCACTAAAACCACAATGGAAAAACAACAAATACAGGATGACCCCATCAAGAGAAGGGCGCAAGAATTTCTCCCGGAAGTCCCTCAATTTGAATATTGGGAACAGCTTGAAGCATCTGTTACCAAGTTGCAAGAATCTATGGATCAAATAAAGGAATAACAGCAAAATCAAAACAGTATGCTCTGCAAACTGCTCAGGGAACAAGAAGAGCAAGGGCGTGACTTAAAGGAACTGAAGCGTCAGAAGTTATCTCTTGAAGGACCAAGCACCCCACAGACTAGAGGAACATCCACATCCCAAACTCAAGGTTGTTGAGTTCTAATCTTAGCCTTAACTCTGTGATAATTGTTCTTATTTGAGTTTTACCTTAGAAGTTATAGTAGTAATTAGTAGTTATTTTATCTCCAATTAAGCTATAATTTATTTTTCTCATCATCATTAAACATGAATAAAATAGAAGATTTTCTATAGAATAAGGAGGCAATATTTTTTGAATTTTTAATAAAAGAAATTCTAATTATTTACATGTGGTGGCAATGCTTTCTGCCTTCTGAATGAATGCCTAAACAGAGCATATGTCTTTGGAATTTGATGTTCTTGAATGTTAAATATGTTGGCTCTTGAAAGAATGATGAACATGAGACATGTTATTGATAATCTGAAAAATCATAAAAATGATTCTTGAAGCAAGAAAAAGCAGTGAATACAAAGCTTACAAAAAAAATAAGAGAGAGAAAAAGCAAGCAGAAAAAGCCAATAGCCCTTAAAACCAAAAGGCAAGGGTAATAAAAAGGATCTAAGGCTTTGAGCATCAGTGAATAGGAGGGCCTAAGGGAATCAAATCCTGGTCTAAGCGGCTAAACTAAGCTGTCCCTAACCATGTGCTTGTGGCGTGAAGGTGTCAAGTGAAAACTTGAGACTGAGCGGTTAAAGTCAAGGTCCAAAGCAAAAAGAAGAGTGTGCTTAAGAACCCTGGACACCTCTAATTGGGGACTTTAGCAAAGCTGAGTCACAATCTGAAAAGGTTCACCCAATTATGTGTTTGTGGAATTTATGTATCCGGTGGTAATACTGGAAAACAAAGTGCTTAGGGCCACGGCCAAGACTCATAAAGTAACTGTGTTCAAGAATCAACATACTGAACTAGGAGAATCAATAACATTATCTGAATTCCAAGTTCCTATAGATGCCATTCATTCTGAGCTTCAATGGATAAAGTGAGATGCCAAAACTGTTCGGAAGCAAAAAGCTACTAGTCCCGCTCATCTAATTAGAATCTGAGCTTCACTCAAGAACTCTGAGATATTATTGCTTCGTGACTTATTTGTATTCTATTTTATTTGTCTAGTTGCTTGGGGACAAGCAACAGTTTAAGTTTGGTGTTGTGATGAGCGGATATTTTATACGCTTTTTGGGGTTAATTTCATATAGTTTTTAGTATGATTTGATTAGTTTTTAGTATATTTTCATTAGTTTTTAGGAAAAATTTATATTTCTGGACTTTACTATGAGTTTGTGTGTTTTTCTATAATTTCAGGTATTTTCTGGCTGAAATTGAAGGAGCTGAGCAAAAGTCTGATTCAGGCTGAAAAAGGACTGCTAATGCTGTTGGATTCTGACCTCTCAGCACTTGGAATGGATTTTCTGGAGCTACAGAAGTCCAATTGGTGCGCTTCTAATTGCGTTGGAAAGTAGACATCCAGAGCTTTCCAAAAATATATAATAATCCATACTTTGATTAAGGATAGACGATGTAAACTGGCGTTTAACGCCAGTTCCATGTTGCAGTCTAGCGTCCAGCGCCAGAAACAAGTTACAAGTTGGAGTTCAACGCCAGAAACAAAACAGCCCAGGCACGTGAGAAGCTTAAGTCTCAGCCCCAGCACATACCAAGTGGGCCCCAGAAGTGGATTTCTGCACTATCTATCATAGTTTACTCATTTGCTGTAAACCTAGGTTACTAGTTTAGTATTTAAACAACTTTTAGAGATTTATTTTGCACCTCATGACATTTTAGATCTGAACTTTGTACTCTTTGACGGCATGAGTCTCTAAACTCCATTGTTGGGGGTGAGGAGCTCTGCTGCGTCTCGATGAATTAATGCAATTATTTCTGTTTTCTATTCAAACATGCTTGTTCCTATCTAAGATGTTCATTCGCGCTTCAATATGATGGATGTGATGATTCGTGACACTCATCACCATCCTCAACCTATGAACATGTGCCTAACAACCACCTCTGTTCTACCTTCGATTGAATGAGTATCTCTTGGATTCCTTAATCAGATTCTTCGTGGTATAAGCTAGAATCCGTTGGCAGCATTCTTGAGAATTCGGAAAGTCTAAACCTTGTCTGTGGTATTCCGAGTAGGATTTAGGGATTGAATGACTGTGACGAGCTTCAAACTCACAAGGGTTGGGCGTAGTGATAGACGCAAAAGGATCAATGGATCCTATTCCAGCATGAGTGAGAACCGACAGATGATTAGCCGTGCAGTGATAGCGCACCTGGACCTTTTTCACTGAGAGGACGGATGGTAGCCATTGACAACGGTGATCCACCAACACACAGCTTGCCATAGGAGGAACCTTGCGTGCGTGAAGAAGAAGACAGGGAGAAAGCAAAGATTCAGACGACAAAGCATCTCCAAAACTCCAACATATTCTCCATTACTGCATAACAAGTATCTATTTCATGCTCTCTTATTTTTCGCAATTCAAACTGATAAATATAATTGATATCCTGACTAAGAGTTACAAGATAACCATAGATTGCTTCAAGCCAACAATCTCCGTGGGATTCGACCCTTACTCACGTAAGGTATTACTTGGACGACCCAGTGCACTTGCTGGTTAGTGGTACGAGTTGTGAAAAGTATGATTCACAATTCGTGCACCAAGCAGCTTGAGCTGACTTCAAAGTTTTTACCTCATCCTCTAGGGAAGTCTGCTTGGCCTGAAGAGTAGTAGCCGAGTTATTGAAATCCTTAACTTGATTGGTGGCCTCAAAAATCAACTTATCCATGGTAAGAAATTCTGAGTGAAGATTCATAATCTCCACCTTAGCGTCTCGAACGTAGGCCGCGGAATGCAAGTAATGAGCAGATATTTTATACGCTTTTTGACTTTGTTTCGTTAGTATTTTTAGTACATTTGATTAAGTTTTATTATGTTTTAGTAGGTTTTAGTGCAAAAATAACTTTTTGGATGCTACTTTGAGTTTTTGTGGTTTTCTTATGATTTTAGGTGATTTTTTCGTGAATCTAGCAAATTTCAAAAAAGTCTAATTCAGAGGCAAAGAAAGGATTGCAGATGTTGTCAACTCCTGAACTTCGTGCATTGGGACAAGCTTTCTGGATCTATAGAGGTCCAAATGACACGCTCTTAATGGTATTGGAAAGCTAACTTTCAGGGCTTTCCAACAATATATAATAGTCTATACTTGTCTTTGGAAATGAAGGACCAAAACGGGCGTTGAACGCCCAAATCATCCCCTGCCCGGCGTTCAATGCCCCGAAAGGAGCAAGCTCGGTGTTGAATGCCCAAAATTGACCAAATCCGACGTTCAATGCCCCAAGAGGAGTCCAAGCATGTGAATTCACCCCAAGCTCAGCCCAAACACTCACCAAGTGGGCCCAAAAGTGGATTTTCGCACCCTTTAGCTTAGTTTCTCACATTTTTGTAATTTTTAATTAGTAGTAACATCTTTTAGGTCTAGTATTTGATTATAAATAAGAAACTTCCTTCCTCCTGAGGATTATTCCTCCCAGGAGGGGAGAAGCATAGACACATTACTTCTATTACTTCTGTAAAGTATGAGCAACTAAACCTCCTAAGTTAGGGTTAGGAGCACTGCTGATTCTCATGGATTAATAATATTATTGTTTCTACTTCAATATCTCTTCAATCTCAATGAATTAGGGGTAAACTGTGACATTCATCCTTGTTCTACATGGGTTCCATGCGAGTCCTGACCCAGATAGCATTGAACTAAAGCTAGAGAATGCATTGCAGATTCCAAGAGAGTACCTGGGCAACTTTGTATATGTAACATGCAATCCCGTTGACCGTGGGTTACTGAGGTCTCTGTGGCGCTAAGGCTAGAGTTAGAAAAGCAGCATTCCCTGATCCGAAAAATCCGACCTTGTCTGTGGCATTTTGAGTAGGATCGTGAAGGGGAGTGGATTTCTTAGAGCTTCATCTTTGGCTACAGTGAGAAGCCATGAGTTAACATGATGAGAGGACATGAGTTACTCAGATATGGTGGATTGCTGTGGTTTAAAAGAGGTTCACTTGATGAGAGGACATGAGTTAATCACTTACGACTGCCATTGAATGAATCATTCGCTATTGAAGTAGACAATAAGAAAAGTTAATCCGGAAAGAATACGCATCTCTAAAGCCTTAACTGAATCTCTATCACTGTCTTTACACCAACCTGGTATTTCGTTTCCTATAATTTTCGTTTATGCTTTTAAACAAACAACCATCTTTTCTAATCGCCTGACTATGATTTACAAGATAGCCACTGCTTGCTCAATCCGACAATCTCCGTGGGATTCAACCCTCACTCACCTGAGGTATTACTTGGACGGCCCGGTGTATTTGCCGGTTCATCTATGCAAAACTTGCGGAGTTCAATTTCGCGCACTAAGTTTTTGGCGCCGTTGATGGGGATTGTTCGAGATTGACAAACTACCGGACTATCTTGTTGCTTAGATTATGTACTTTTTATGGTTTATTTGCTCTTTTAATTGTGTTTCTTGTTTTCTTTTTCAAAAACTTTTCAAAACCTTTTCTTTTCTTTAGTAATCCTTATCTTTTGTTTGAGTCTTGTGTCCGTTTTTAAGTTTGGTATTTCTTTTTTGTGTTCATCCTTTTCTTTAAATGTTCGAAATTGTTCTTGTTTTCTTTCTTGATGTTCAAAATTTTCTTGATAATTTTTCTTGTTTGATTTCAAAATCTTTAAGTTTGGTGTCTTTTTGGTGTTTCTTGGTTTCTCTTTTCTTTAGTTTTTCGAAAATTTTCCTTGAGTGTTCTTTATAGTATTCGAACTGTTCTTGTTATTTTCTTTTGTTTGATCTTAAAATTTTTAAGTTTGGCGTCCTTTTGTGTTTTTCTTTCCAAACTTTTGAAATCCCAGTTAATTGATTTCTAAATTTTTAAGTTTGGTGTCTTTTAGGTAGTGTTTGTTTTGAGGTACTGAGACAAAGACTAAGAGACTGAGACTCAGTATCATGTTTGTTGGTTCAGAGACTGGTACTAAAATTTCTGTCTCTGTCTCTAAAATTTTAGTATTTCAGTACCTCCAAAAAGTGGGGACACAGAGGACTAAAATTTTTACAGATGGAGACTGAAACTTTAATAATATTTTATACCTAAAATACCTTCATTTCAATTAATTAATTCCAATTTTATATTTTGTACAAATTAAATTAGAATTTCATTATTGTTTTAATTTCTATCTCCCACTTTGCACTAAACAGAATACTGAGATTTATTTCAATCTCTGTCTCTGAGTCTCTGTCTCTCAGTCTCAGTCTTTCCATCTCTGTCTCTCCACCAAACGCTACCTTAGTGTTTGTCTTTTTAATTTTTTAAAATTCAAAAATTCAAAATTCAAATTTTAAACTTTCTTGTTATCTTTTCAAATCTTTGTCTTATCTTTTTCTTTAAAATTCAAAATGTTATCTTATCTTGTTCTAAATTCAAATTTTAAAATTCAAATTTCAAATCCTTATCTTACCTTAATTCAAGTTCAATTTTCAAACTTCAAGATTTCAAAATTCAAATTTTCAAAATTCAAAATTTTCAAAATTCAATTTTCAAATTTTAAAAATCAAATCTTTCAAATCTTATCTTTCCTAATCTGTGTTTGACTTTTTTTTTCCAATTTTAATTTTCAAGATATTCTTTTGACTTTTCCTTTTTAAATTTCAAATTTTCAAAATCAAATTTTTTATTTTATTTTCAAATCTTGTTAGTTAGTTAGTTATTTGTGTTATCTTATTCTTTCTTTTATTCTTCTTTCTCTTTCCTTTTTTTCAAAACCTTCTAACTACTCTCTCTCTCATCCTTTTTTTCCGAAAATTTCTAATTCCTTCTCTCTCTTCTCTTTTTAATTTCAAAACTTAAAAAAAAATTCAGATCTTCTGTCTTAATTTTAAAATCTTATCTTATCTTGTTGACTTTTTCTTTTTATTCTTCTCCTTTTCCTTTTTCTTTTGACTCTTTCTATTTAAATTTCAAAAATTTTCAAAATCAAATCTTCTATCTTATTTTCAAATATTTTTAATTAATTGTTTGCTTTATCTTATTT
Organism: Arachis ipaensis; assembly: GCF_059453495.1. Lineage (NCBI taxonomy): Eukaryota > Viridiplantae > Streptophyta > Magnoliopsida > Fabales > Fabaceae > Arachis > Arachis ipaensis. The sequence goes on from NC_142436.1 coordinate 54,709,103, forward strand.
TAATTTTAAGTTTGGTGTTTCTCTGGTCTTTCTTTCTTTTAATTTCAAAATCTTTAATTGATTTTTTCTTTCTAATTTTAGAAATTTCTAATTATTTCTTTTCCATTTTTCCTTTATTTTCAAAAAAAAATTCTTTTCTTGTTTCTTTGGGATATCTCACTTGGAGTTCTTTAGACTTTGACATAAAGACTCCCACTTTTTATTATCTCTTGTTTGTGCAGGAACACTGAAATCACTATGGATCTAATTGGAAATGCACAACTCAGAAGAACTTTGGGGTCTTATACAGCCCTCACTCTTGACTTCTATGGAAGCAGCATCAATATACCTCCTATTGGAGTAGCTCATTTGGAGCTCAACCCACAGCTAATCACTCTAGTGCAGCAAAACTACCAGTTTCAGGGACTTCCACAAGAAGAACCCATAGAATTCCTTACTGAATTCTTGCAGATAGCTGACATAGTAAGAACGAATGGAGTAGACCAGGATGTCTATAGGCTGCTACTTTTTTCATTTGCTGTAAAAGGCCAAGCAAAGAGGTGGTTGGATAATCAGCCCAAATCAAGCTTGAAAATATGGAATAAGCTGGTGGACAAGTTTTTGAACCACTACTTCCCCCCAAAAGAAGCTAACCAAGTTAAGACTGGACAGTCAAAGCTTCAAACAAGAAGAGAATGAGTCTCTTTATGATGCTTGGGTGAGATACAAGCTGATGCTGAGAAGATGCCCCATTAAAATATTTTCAGAATGGGTAAAGCTGTATATCTTCTATTACGGACTCATAGATATAGCTAAGATGTCCTTGGATCATTCTGCAGGTGGTTCAATCCACATGAGAAAGACAATTGAGAAAGCTCACGAGCTCATTGAAACAGTTGCCAGTAATCAGCATCTGTACTCATTTAATGATACTCCAATGAAAGGAGAGGTTAAGACAGTGTCCACTAAATCAGACCCTCCTGAGCAAAGTGAGTTATTAACTGATGAGCGGATAATTTATACGCTTTTTGGCATTGTTTTTACATAGTTTTTAGTATGATTTAGTTATTTTTTTAATATATTTTTATTAGTTTTTAATTAAAATCAAATTTCTGGACTTTACTATGAGTTTGTATGTTTTTCTGTGATTTTAGGTAATTTCTGGCTGAAATTGAGGGTCCTGAGCAAAAATCTGATTCAGAGGTTGACAAAGGACTGCTGATGTTATTGGATTCTGACCTCCCTGCACTCAAAGTGGATTTTCTGGAGCTACAAGAGTTCAAATAGCGCGCTCTCAAATGCGTTGGAAAGTAGACATCCAGGGCTTTCCAGCAATATATAATAGTCCATACTTTACCCAAGTTTAGACGATGCAAACTGGCGTTCAACGCTAGCTTCCTGCCCTATTCTGGAGTCAAACGCCCAAAACAGGTTGCAAAGTGGAGTTAAACGCCAGAAACAGGTTACAAACTGGCGTTCAACTCTAAGAGAAGCCTCTACACATGTAAAGCTCAATGCTCAGCCCAAGCACACACCAAGTGGGCCCCAGAAGTGGATTTATGCCTCATTTACTCATTTCTGTAAACCCTAGTAACTAGTTTAGCATAAATAGGACTTTTTACTATTGTATTTACATCTTTTAGTTTTATCTTTGGATTATCCTTTGTTCATCTTTGGATTTTTAGTCCCTAGACCTTAGGGGCTGGCCATTCGGCCATGCCTGGACCTTGTTCTTATGTATTTTCAACGATAGAGTTTCTACACACCATAGATTAAGGTGTGGAGCTCTGCTGTTCCTCATGAATTAATGCAAAGTACTATTATTTTTCTATTCAATTCAAGCCTATTTCTTCTCTAAGATATTCATTCGCACACAAGAACATGATGAATGCGATGATTATGTGACGCTCATCACCATTCTCACCTATGAACGCGTGCTTGACAAACACTTCCGTTCTACATGCAAACAAGCTTGAATGCGTATCTCTTACCCTACTGATCGTGAGATCAGAGTCTTCGTGGTATAGGCTAGAATTATTGGTGGCCATTCTTGAGGTCCGGAAAGTCTAAACCTTGTCTGTGGTATTCCGAGTAGGATCCGGGAAGGGATGGCTGTGACGAGCTTCAAACTCGCGAGTGCTGGGCGTAGTGACAAACGCAAAAGAATGATTGAATCCTATTCCAGTTTGATCGAGAACTGACAAATGATTAGCCATGCAGTGACAGCGCATTGGACCATTTTCACTGAGAGGACGGGATGTAGCCATTGACAACGGTGATGCCCAACATACAGCTTGCCATAGAAAGGAGTATGAAGGATTGGATGAAAGCAGTAGGAAAGCAGAGATTTAGAAGGAACAAAGCATCTCTATACGCTTATCTGAAATTCTCACCAATGAATTACATAAGTATTTCTATCCTATTTATATTTTAATTATCAATTTACCATAACCATTTAAATCCGCCTGACTGAGATTTACAAGATGACCATAGCTTGCTTCAAGCCGACAATCTCCGTGGGATCGACCCTTACTCACGTAAAGTTTATTACTTGGACGACCCAGTGCACTTGCTGGTTAGTTGTGTGAAGTTGTGACAAAGTGTGTGAATTACGTTCTGAGCACCAAGTTTTTGGCACCGCTGTTAAGGATCACAATTTTGTGCACCATTAACCCAGCAACTCCACTCTCTTACACAGCAGTTGCTAAGTTTGCAAGAAGAAGTGCATAAGACCCGAGCCTCCATCAAGAATATGGAAGCACGGTTGAACCAAGCTAAACAGCACTTGTCTGAACAGATAAGAGAAGAATGCCGAGCTCTTTAATTAAAGAGTACCCTGAACACCCAGCCTCATAACAGTAAGAGGTAGGGAGAAGAGCTGGCAGAAGATGAACAACCTGTAGTTCAAGGCACTCATGAGAGTGCTAAATTCCCATAAGGGGGTAGCCCAGGCGTCCAATGCCGAGAAGGGGGCAGCCCAGGCATTGAACGCCAGTCCAAGGGAGGCCAGACATGTGTAAGTGCTGAGAACACCTCTGCTAAGCAAGCTGGTAGCCCTTCTATAGGCACTATAGATACTCACCCTGTACCACTCATGGCCCTTGAGTACAAGGCCAAGTTACCATACCCTCTAAGACTCCAGAAAGCAGAAAAAGATAAGCAATTTGCCAAATTCTTAGAAGCTTTCAAGAAGCTGGAGATCAAAATCCCCTTTGCAGAGGCTCTTGAATAAATGCCTTCATATGCTATGTTTATGAAGGAAATACTGAATAACAAAAGTGATTGGAGGGAAGTAAAGATAGTGGTGCTTACTAAGGAGTGCAGTGCAATCATTCAGAGAAACTTTCCTCAGAAACTTCAGAGACCCCCTAACACTCTTCCCAGAGACACAGAGGTGAATTCAAGAGAAGAGTGTCAGGCCCTCATTAGTACCAAGGAGGCTGAGCCTAAGGGGGTATGCACTGTTGAGGAACTAAATGAAGAAGAGGCTCAAGAAGAGGCTGGAAGCACACTATTACACGCCCCTCTTATGGGAAGAAAGCCTGAAGTACCACACCCTCAGAAGCCCCAAAAGGAGACCATGGACGAGCACTGCTCACAGTCCTTGGAAGGCTTTAAGAAGTTGCAAATCAATACTTCTTTTGTTGAGGTTTTGGAGCAATGGCCTCTCTCTATTGGAAGAAACCTCTCTGATGTTGAGAGTGGCAAATTGGTGCTGAGGTTACAGAAGGATTACATGATTATCAAGGTCCTTAAACCTCCACTACCCCCTGACAAAGGAGGTACTTCCATGCAGAGTACAACACCTCCCTTGGTGAAAACTCATACAGTTTCCCCAGACATCAAACCTAAGTTTGGTGTTGGGCAGTCACCGCCCACTAAGGAGAAAGATCCCAAGAGGAAGATGCATAGGGGATGGAGAAACAATACCCTAACAAGCAAGGAGAATCAATCTTATAATAATAAAAGAAAGCTTGTTAGGAGAAATTCAAATCCAAGAGCACTAATCCTCTCCTCTTTCCCCTTGGAGTCATTTCTGTTAACCAACTGGAAGAAGAGGAAGAAAGTAAACAATCAAGTGTCAAACTAATGACATTAAAGAGGTGTTGTTGGGAGGCAACCCAACCATGAGTAGAGTACTATTGTTTCAGTTTCTTTTGTTTTTGTTTTCTTTTTGGTTGATTTCCATAGTTTTCCTTTTTTTTTTTTTTACGTTTATGACCATGTGCAGTATTTAGAACAGAAGTAGAGAAATCTAGAGATGGAAAATAGAACACCCTGGGGAGAGCCCCTTGCTGGCGTTGAACGCCAGATAAGGAGGAAGCTGGGCGTTCAACACCCAAATAGGAGAGCAAGTCTGGTGTTGAATGCCAGAATAGGAACAAATCTGGATGTCCAACACCCATGAAGGAGCCTGCACTGGCGTTCAACGCCAGTAATGGAGGGAATTGGGCGATCAACGCCCACCAAGGAATGCTTCCTGGCATTGAACGCCAGAACAGGGAAGAGCTGGGCGTCCAACGCCCCAGCAGGGGCAGGAGGCAACTCAAGGTTTGAAGCTTTCTCAGCCAGTGGGTCCCACACAAACCCCACCTTTCCTTCTCTCTCCTACTCTTTCCACCTTGATTCCCACACTAAGTTTTCTTTGCTTGGGGTCAAGCAAAGTTTTTAAGTTTGGTGTTGCAAAGTAGGCTTTGGGTTTATGTTATCATCAATAGCACCAAAGAAAGGTGAATACTCTTCATGGAAGATCAGCAGCCGTCATAACCAAGGTGGTCACGTTTCATTATCCCCTTGCCTATGTTATTTCTTGTTCCTCTATTTTCCATTGTATTTTATTTTATTGTCTATTTCTTGTTTCTCGTGCATGATCATCTTTTTGTCTTGTCTTAAGCTATGAAATACCCCATGTATCTCTCTCCATGCTTAAAAGAAAAAATTATTTTGAAAAGGAATAGTGAGATAAATGATTTTCGAGTATATCATGAGTTAATTCTAATTATTTTAATGTGGTGGCCTTGCTTTTACATTTTGAATGCATGAATTAACAGTGCATATTTGATGTTTGAGTTAAGTGTATTGGCTCTTGAAAGAATGATAAAAAAGGAGAAGTATTATTGGTAATCTGAAAATCCAAAAAAAAATATTCTTGAAGCAAGAAAAAGCAACAAAAAAAAAAAGAAAAAGCCAAAAGCTCTTAAAACCAAAAGACAAGAGCAAGGATCCAAGGCTTTGAGTATCAATGGTTAGGAGGGTCTAAAGAAACAAAATCTTGGCCTAAAAAGTTCAAATTAACTGCTTCCCCTAACTTAATGCTTGTGGTGTAAAGGTGTCAAATGAAAAACTTGAGACTGAGCAGTTAAAGTCGTGATCCCAAAAGCAAAAGAGTGTGCCTAAAAACTCTGGATACCACTTTCTGGGACTTTAAGCAAAGCTAAAGTCGAATCCAAGGGTTTCCATAGTTAAGTGTCTGTGGCGTTTATGTATCCGGTGGTAATAGGAGAAAACAAAACGCTTAGGGTCACAGCCAGGCTAAAAAAGAAGCTGTGTTCAAGAATCAAGAAAAGCTAAACTAAGAGAATCAATAATATCATCTGGATTCTAGTTCCAAGGGATGCCAATACTTCTGAGCTTTAAAGGAAAGTGAGATGCCAAAACTGTTCAGAAGTAAAGAGCTACTAGCCCTGCTCATCAATTGGAACTGAGCTTCATTGAAAACTTTGAGACTTATTGTATCTTTTTTCTTCTTTTTAATCTTACTTGTTTTTGATTTCTTGGGGACAAGCAACAGTTTAAGTTTGGTGTTCGATGAGCGGATATTTTATACAGTTTTGGGCATTGTTTCCTTAGTATTTTTAGTACATTTGATTAAGTTTTATCATGTTTTAGTAGGTTTTAGTACAAAAATCACTTTTTGGATGCTACTTTGAGTTTTTGTGGTTTTTCTATGATTTTAGGTGATTTTTGGGTGAATCTAGCAAGTTTTGGAAAAGTCTGATTCAGAGGCAAAGAAAGGACTGCAGATGTTGTCGACTCCTAACCTTCGTGCATTCGAACAAGCATTTTTGGAGCTACAAAGGTCCAAATGACGCACTCTTAACGGCGTTGGAAAGCTAACTTTCAGGACTTTCCAACAATATATAATAGTCTATACTTGTCTTTGGAAATGAAGGCCCAAAATGGGCGTTGAACACCCAAATCATCTCTTGCCCGGCGTTCAATGCCCCAAAAGGAGCAAGCTCGGCATTGAACGCCCAAAATGGACCAAATCCGGTGTTCAACGCCCCAAGAGGAGTCCAAGCACGTGAACTCACCCCAAGCTCAGCCCAAACACTCACCGAGTGGGCCCAGAAGTGGATTTTCGCACCCTTTAGCTTAGTTTATCACATTTTTGTAATTTTTAATTAATAGTAACATCTTTTAGTTCTAGTATTTGATTATAAATAAGAAACTTCCTTCCTTTTGAGGATCATGCCTCCCAGGAGGGGAAAAGCACAGACACATTACTTCTATTACTTCTGTAAAGTATGAGCAACTAAACATCCTAAGTTAGGGTTAGGAGCTCTGCTGATTCTCATGGATTAATAATATTACTGTTTATATTTCAATATGTCTGATTCTATCTTCTTATGCGTTCTCGTTCTTCAATCTCAATGAATTGGGGGTGAACCGTGACATTCATCCTTGTTCTACATGGGTTCCGTGTAAGTCCTAACCCGGATAGCATTGAACTAAAGCTAGAGAATGCATTGCAGATTCCAAGAGAGTACCTGGGCAACTTTGGATACGTGACATACAATCTCGTTGACTGTGGGTTACTGAGGTCTCTGTGGCACTAAGGCTAGAGTTAAAAAACAGCATTCTCTTATCCGAAAGATCCGACCTTGTCTGTGGCGTTTTGAGTAGGATCGTGAAGGGGAGTGGATTGCTTAGAGCTTCATCTTTGGCTACGGTGAGAAGCCATGAGTTAACTTGATGAGAGGACATGAGTTACTCGGATATGATGGATTGTTGTGGTTTAGAAGAGATTAACTTGATGAGAGGACATGAATTAATCACTTACAGCCATTGTTCTGAAAACCAAACCGGACCGGCCGATTCAACCGGGTTAACCGAGAACCGGTCATCTGGTCGGTTCGGTTGTATTATAAAACTGTTCAGCAAAAAACTGGGCTAAGAACCGGCCAAACCGACGATTAACCGGTGAACCGTTGGAACCGGCCGGGTTTTTTCAAGGTTACCGGTTTTTTTATAATATATATATATATATAAAAACCAACCCAACAGATACCCAACCCACCCCACCCCACCCTTCTCCCTTCTCTCCCTCTCTGTCTCTGAGAAACCCTAAACCTAGCCGCCATCACTCTTCCACCATTGCACTCTTCTCACCCCACCCCACCCCTCTCCTCCCCTTTCTCTCCGTCTCTGAGAAACCCTAAACCCAGCTACCATCACTATCCCACTGTCGCACTCTCCTCATCGTTCTTCTCCTCGTCGCCATCAGTCGGTCGTCGTCTCTTCCGATCATTACTCTTCTTGTCACCATCGGCCGATCATCGTCTCTTCGGCGATCTCTCTCTGTCGCTCTCTTCAAGGTCAACAAAATCTATTATCGTCACCTCCCCTCGACGTCAAGTCTGATCTGTTGGCATCGCCGCCGCGAAGGACTGCTCCGTCGTCGTCGCTGCTCGATTTGTTAGTGTCCGTCTCTCTCTTTGAGTTTTCTCTCTGTCTGAGGGTCGGAGCTCAACGTCCTTTCTCTCTGCCCGGCTACGGAGTATTAGCCGCTTTGTCACCTTGCATCGGTTATTTTGTTAATTTTGTTTATTTTGATTAATGAGTTGCTGGTTGCTGATTTTTCTTATTCAGTTGGGCAATGCTTCACTACATTGTTTGTTGTTTATGCTGGAATTTTTCTAATTCTGAGTTATGCTATGATTTTGATTTTTGTGATTCAGTTGTTGATGGTGTTATGGGCAGTGCTTTACTATATTGGTTATTGTTTATGCTGGAATTTTTTTTTATTCTAAGTTATGCTATGATTTTCATTTTTCTTATTCAGTTGTTGATGGTGGTATAGGCAGTGCTTCACTGCATTATTTATTATTGATGCTGAAATTTTTTTATTCTGAGTTGTGCTATGATTTTTATTTTGAGTTGATTCTACTGATTTGTTTGCTTTGTTGGTTCTAGTTGCTGGATTTGAGTTATTGATGGTGTTTTGTTGATTATGGGTTGCTGGATTTGAGGGAAAATATTGTTTATATTGGAATATGACTGAGGTATTTAAATTTGTTAATACTTTTATTGTATATATAATTAAACCGGTTGAACCTCGGTTGAACCTCTGAACCGTTGAACCAGTTACTTTATCGGTTCATTGGCCGATTCGGTTCTCACAACCTTGCTTACAGCTGTCATTGAATGAATCATTCGCTATTGAAGTAGATAGTAAGAAAAGTTAATCTGGAAAGAATACACATCTCCAAAGTCTTAACTGAATGTCTATCACTGTCCTTTACACCAACCTAGTATTTTATTTCCTTTAATTTTCGTTTATGCTTTCAAATAAACAGCCATCTTTTCTAATGTCTGACTAACATTTACAAGATAGCCATTGCTTGCTCAATCCGACAATCTCTGTGGGATTCGACCCTCACTCACCTGAGGTATTACTTGGACGACCTGGTGCACTTGCCGGTTCATCTGTGCAAAACTTGCAGAGTTCAATTTCACGCACCAGCAAGAGCATCCTTTGGACCCGAGGGAGGGTGACCTCCAGTGGCATCTTAGCAAGAGCTGCTCGAGTGTCCTCATTCATAAAGTGTTTGTCCACAAACTTGGATGCTTAAAATCCTTGGTCCAGAACATGCTTGGAAGTTGGAGGGGCGGAGACAGTGACATCATCCTGATTGTCATCTCAGGGCTGCTTTCGAGAGAGAGAGTTGACAGGGGAATTCTCCTCCACAATGAGTACCTCGGGGCCTTTCCACTCCCCACTCCCTTCCACCACCCGAGGCTGAGGTTGACGACTTATGGTTGCAAATGAAGAAACCCCGTCGCCGCCAACTGCAATAGGAGGTTGGGATGCCAACCGCCTCTTCATTTCGGCAATGGCGGCAAGTCCTCCAGCCATGTCAACAACAAGATAAAAACAAAGATAACTCGTAAGATAAAAAAATAGAAATAAATGGAGACGCAAAGAGTTGAAAGTTTACTAATGGCATTCTGAGCAGCGTGCTCGTTTATAAGAATGTTCCTCAGAATTAATAGACGCTCATTCCACAGCATCATTAACAAATTGATACTGAGAAGCTCGTTAACATTCACATGGGAAAGTAGGATTTTCGGCAAAGAGACATTGTAGTTCCAATAAAGATTAAATTTCTTGGCACCTAAGTGTGGGTACGATTTCTAGGAACGAGCACAAGAGCTCGAAGCCTCAGATAATCGCACAAGTATTAGGATGCAGTTGCGAAAGGGCACACTCCTGTGAAAAAAACACTCACTTGGAAGTCGAAAAGGGGAGGCGAACCCCAATCCAGGAAAATAAAGTCTCGTACATCCACCCGGGGATAGTACTGGCGTGCTCATTTATGTGGGACAAGCATTCCTTGGACCTCAGGACAGAGAAAATGTATAAGTTGCTAATGTCAGAATAAAAAATAATTTGAGCTTCCCGCGTCTCATCTTGCGTGATAGTCAAAGAAGTGGTTTGAATCTCCTCGAACACCCAACCATAGATAATCCCTCGAGCTCACTATTCATCCTCTGAATAGAAGTAGGTTGGGGTCTCGGTAAATTCGCATTGCCACGACCGCGAGCCACAATGACCTGTTGCCTAGCCATCACTTACAAGGGCACCACCACTACGTCACTATCACTATCAGAAAGTAAAATCCTAACACTACAAAATTTTGGCTATGAAAGAAAAAAACAAAATCCAGGAAGTACAAGAATGGAAGTAAGCAAAATCACTAAAGTATTTGGAAAAAACTCAAACAATGATGCCCCAACTACATTCAACTTAATCAAAAGTAAATAAACAAAAGAAAACGCATGGAAATTACAAGAAGCACCAAGTAAGTCCACAGAACAAGAAGAATGAATGAAGATTCACAAGCAGAAAGTCAGAAAGCTCCAAAAAGAAAAAATTGCATGCAAAAGAAGAGAGGTATCAAAATCACTAACCTTAAAAAAGTTAATAGAAAGGATATCAACAACGATGAACTTGACGAAGACAAAGAAACTGCTCGAAGAAGAAGACTCTATTCATGCAAAAAAGAAGAATTTTTTAAAAAAGTAGGAGAGTATTGGTAAAAATAGGAAATGAAAGGTAAAGTGAAAAATAAAAGTTATTTAATTTCAAACTAATGTTGTATTTATTGCAAAAAAAAAAAAATCACAACCGTTTTTTGAATATGTAAAATAAGAAAAAAAATATAAAAATGTAAAAAAATTGTGTGTTGTGAATCATGTGATTTGGACTTGCTTGTCTTTGGAATGTTCTTGGACTGATTGCTTCAGTACTCACCTAAAACAAAATCATAAATATATATAATTTCTTTTTAAACAAAGATACCAAAAATATTCGTGATTCCATCGAAAAATGTATTCCCTGGAACCATTATCATCAAGGAGTTTCACTTGCAATTAAGTTCCATTGTTCCAACCCACAAGAAGCTGCGAGGTAGTTGCCATCGCCTCCAAACACTACCACAGTTGGATCCACCCCAATTATACGTGTCAAACTCCTGATGGCTACAACACAACAAGGTCCAGATGTGGATGTCGCTGTCTTTCTTTCTCTCTCCTCTCCACCAACTTTTGTCAAAGGCAAAAAGACGCCAACCATTAAATTCAATTCCCTACAATTATCTTCACTGAGACGAAGGAACAGAACAGAACAGCACAAGTTGGCCGAGATGCTTAAGCATAAGTCGTTAGCTTTGCCATGAAACAATCAGAATCAGTTATTATTTATTATGTTGATATATGTTGATTAAAAGACATTGATTTAATAATAATAATAATAATAATAATAATAATAATAATAATAGTGGTGGTTCACGCTTCACACGGCCGTAGCGATGGGGTCACTGGAAAACAACCATTTGCACAGATATTTGGCTGTTTGAGGATTCTAGGAATATGAAAAGATATTTTTAGTTCAATTTTTAGATATTTTTGGGTATAGATTTAATTAATTTATAATGTATTAATAACTTAATTATTCCATTTACAATTTTTTACAACCATATAATTAAACTCTCATTTATAATTTAAAGTTTCATTTATTTTATTAGAAACGTACTAAAATTGAGAAACATTATTTAATATATCTATTTAACATTATTTAAAGTTTACACTACTAACGTGGAGACTATTTGACTGATATAATATATCTAGTAAAAAATCTGAAGATATATTGTGATGCCAATCAGATAAGAATAAGATCACCGTATTTAACATATTTAAAATTTTCTAAATAAAAAGATTAGGTGACTATTTAATTAAGAGTGAGTCTCCATTAATGAAAAAATCCTTTAAAATATGAAACTGAATAAAATAAAAAAAATAAGAGTTTAATCAACATTAATTTTATAATTTATATTATATATGTGAATTTCGTTTTTTTTATTTAATAGTGTTCAAATTTTTTATATATATTTTTATTATATTATTTTTTTATTTTAAAAGATCTTGATCTCATACAGATTTTTTTTAAATAAATAAAATAAATATTTTATTTACTGAAATATGTAATTTCTAGTATTTTTTATCGAAATTCATTTTTTTACTTATCTCATTTACACTGTAAGATAAGACACATCACAAGTTACACGTATCACGTTACGTGGGATAGAGTGGGATTTACTCTCAAAGTCAAATGGTTTATAGTGTAAACGAATATATGCTGAGTTAAAACGTTGTTACTGTAAACGAGATATAGTATGACAAAGATCAATCAGCTATAAAAGAATTTACAAACAATTGGTATTCTCCACAAATATCTCAATCATTCTTTTCATGTGTCTCTTTGATAAATTTAGTAGAAATATGTAGTGTTGGTGGTTATTTTATTGTGATGGTGTATCCCAACTACTATTACATGAGAAACAGTGACAATGTGTTGTATTGGAGTGTGAAAATCCTATTTTGCTGCGCACTTGGAGAGCATGTTCTTTGTCCGAGTTAAAGAGTCTGATATTGATGCACGTCAGTGGTAATGAGAGAAAAGAGGTTGGAAGAGTTAGTTATCGGATGCTAGCACCGATGAAAAATGGAGTTTTTCGGTTTCGACTATTTTGACACGATGGCGATGAGTATGTGCGGCTCATGTTTGATGTCCCCGGAAGAATCGTGGCGGAACAAGTGATAGAGCTTTTTGCGAAGGTCAATAATGTTTGCAGTGGTAGTTTTGGCAGCTCAAATTTTGTCCACGATGACCCACCTCTTACACCATCTCCCAGTACTGTGCTAGTCTGGAGGTGTCCATGGACGTGGACAGTGAGGAGTCCGACGAAGAGTATGTTGCAAATAACGACGAGGGTGGTTCTTCCGATGATGATGAAGATGAGGACTTCGTACCAAAGTTTTTGGTAGGTAGAGTAGTTTAGTATCTTCTGCCTGTCCCGCAACCCATTTCGGAGCTATCAGCTATACCTAGCCATTATCACACATCGGATCTGAATGCCATGCATGAGATAACTCTATTTTTCAATATGGGTGGAGACGATTACAACACAAACAGTAGATGGAGTTTTAGGTTGGTCACAGATTTAGAATCCGAGAGGCATTCATGTAACATGTGAATAATTACAGCATTCGGAGATGTGTTGAGTACCGAGTTATAGAGTCGGATTAGCTAAAGTACCATATGCATTGCAGGGAATTCATTGATGGATGTCCTTGGAGTCTCCATGTCGTCCTCCGACAAAATCTCGGATATTGGTAAGCCGTGCTTTATGTTGTAAAATATTATCTTATTTATCGTTCTTATTTTCGTTAGAATGTCGACCGATTATATTTTAATTTGTTAGGGAGGTGCATAAATACGGTGGACGTATACCTATTTAGTCCCACCATGTTTCAGGATCATCGATAGATGGACATCAACCTCATTTGTAGAGTTGTCATGCCTCTGATACAGTCCAACCCATCAGTTACTATTCCTGTTCTACAAGGTGTTGTTAGGCAAAATTATCACTTCAAACCCTCATACAGAGAAAACGTCAGGATCTATCTCTTGGGTGGACACCATTGAGAAAACATGTGGTATATCCACGAAACTAGGAGCGTAGTACATCTGGCAATGTCCATGGTATCTTGTTGTGTTACATAGCATAAAGAGTGGTACGTCCATGCAAGTAGAGCGGATCCCCAAGACATACCACGACACCTTTGGAAATCCACCAACAGCGACCGCCATCTGATATGCACCTGATTGTTTGAGATGTCGGTCATCAGGTAACCACCGATCAACAACATGATATAACACCTTCTGTACTGTCGAAGGGCAGTCGGATCGACAATAGCTGGCATATGCCGAATCCGGTCTCGAAGCCATGTCATCTTGATGTAAAACGTTTCCTTCCTCTGCACATCCTGCTGCTGAGTATGAGGAGACTTGGCACCTAGGAGCTCTTCTACCCACTTTCAGGTTAGATGTTGGTGTCACGTCAGAAAGTCACGGAGGCACCCATCCACAGGCTTTTCGTGCGTTCGTAACCCTAGGTGATACGCAACATCCTGCAGGATAATCGTGCACTCACCCTAAGGCAGGTAGAAAGTGTGGGTCTCCAGACGTCACCACTCCACGAATGCAGTAATCAGGGAGTTGTCAAGTCGTTGAGCTGCACTGTGTCGCCGAAGCCAGCCTCCCTCAAATAAGGGATAATGACGTCCGGGGTTGCAAGAGTGTGGCTCACTCACCTAGAGAGTAGTAAGCGTGGTCTCTGTTAAAAGATAAATGTATTTCAATAACAAATCTATTTCAATTGTCAAGAATTTTATTTCGGCATTAAAAGATAAAAATTAATAATAAACAATTATTTCACATTTTAGAATAATTAACTATAAAAAATCAATTATGAATTAATTTATCAAACATCAATGTAGCATATTCAAAATTAAAATCGACAAGCTAAAATTTGATTTAAATACATGCAAAAATTGAATAAACATTTAATAAATAAATTAAAACTAATACTTAAAATTAAATTAATTAACAATCTCAATTAAATTAATTAATTAAAATTTATTAATTTTTTACATTTCACACCGCCTAACAAATTCTATTAACATGACAACCTAATCTACATATATAACTACACTGAATCTATAAAAGTACCCTAACTCCAATTACATGCTCAATCACTTAAAGAGATAAAAAATTAAAACTAATTTTAAAGTTGATCACTCCCGCAATGTGCCAAGTTACGTTTAGGCGATTGATGTCTCCTTCTCGTACGTCTGCGCGCACTATAAAGTTCGAAAATCTCACAAATATCAACAGAAACATTCGAAAAAGGGAGAAAAGAAGGTAATGGAGGAGAAAAGTGACAAAAAGGACACTGTGAATGAGCTCCTTATATAGACACATCTAAGCGAGATAAGACACGTTGCACTTGCACAACACGTTTATAAACAAAATACGTGCGACTGCAAAGGTGTCTTATCTTGGGAATGAATCTTCTCAATTGTTAAAAAAAATTGAGGGTATAAAGTGTGATCTGTAATCCTTCATTGTTCCCTCTCTCATATTTATTCTTGGTCTCATTTACAAAGTTAATAGTGAGAGATCACACTTTATTCCCTCAATTATTAAAAAAAAATTGAAAAGATCCATTCTCTCTTATCTTGCACAACCATATTTCGTTTATACTATAAACGAAGTAAATAAGATTACGTAAATCGATAAAAATATTAATAAAATATTTATTTTATTTAAAAAAAATTCGATCTCATACTTCAATAATAATGATAAGGTGAATTCTTTGGTGTAAAAAGAAAAAAATTTTTACACCTATAGATTATTGTTGTTTTAGTAAATAATTGACAAGTGTCCTTCAAACAAGAAGACAAGGTCTGTCATTTTAAAAGTGAGATGCAGCTTTAATAGTTAGGCTGATTAATTATATTTAAAATTTAAAATAATTAATTATTTTAATATGATAGTGTTGTGTACTGATTTTTTTTCGTATTTGGATATTACAAGAAGAAATACAAAATGAAAGTTTGAATTTATAAGTTTATGAACTTATAATATTATGTATATTATTCACTCATTTAATATGTAAGATTCATTATTATTGCAGTAGAAAATAAAAATGAGTCTTTTCTATTTTTTTCTATTGATATTGTTAATTGTTAAGTGTATTTTTTATTTCATAATATAATTTTTTTTATATTTTTTTAGTTTTATTTAAAATTACATAATAAAAAATTACACTTTATCATATTTGTGTAAAAAAATAAAAAATTTATTCCCCAAGTATAATTACTATTCTTACTAGTGATCCTCCTATGATCCTTAACTCTCATATATTTTTAATTTTTATAAAAATTGTTTAGGATGGATTGATTTTATTAATTATTCTCTTAAAAAAGAGTAATTTTTATTATTTTGGATTTTATGAATTTGGAAAAAAAAAAGCTGAAAACTAATTTTGATTAGCTACCATTCGTTTAACTTTATTATAAAATAAAGTTAAAGAATCAATTTCCCTTTATTTGAAACAATTATAGAAAAAAAATGATTGTATTAGTATTATTATTCAAAAACATAAAATTTATCTTTATTATTAAAAAAATAAAATTATTCTTTTATAAAATACTTATATATATATAAGAATGAGAATGTTATACTAAAATTTAATCGATAAATAAAAAAATAATTTTTAAATTTTAAGATATTGTTTTATTCTTATATATTTTTTAGTTAAGAATGAAATTAAAATTAACTCGTATAAATATGTACTAATGGATATATATTTCAATAAATTAAAATTGTGTGATAAAATGAAAAAATGTGCTTTAAGATTTATGGAGCAATAACAAAAAAAAATCTGATTTCAACCCAAAATACTTTCTTTTGTGCAAAAACAAAAAAATTCTAACACATTATAATTAATCATAATAAATATAATTATTTAAGCTAAGTATTAAAACTCTTACATAAAAGAGAGGGAAAGTCTTTATACTTCACTTTTAAAACTGCATTTCACCTGCAAAACAACAGACTTTATTTTCTTTTTTTAAGGACACATGTCAACTATTTTTTGTAACAACACAAATTTATATGTGTAAAAATTTTTTTTCTTCTGCACCATAAAATTCACCTAATGATAAAGGTAGTAACTGAAAATCAAGAGCAATATAAATATTAACTTGAAAGTTGAAATACAATAATTTGATTACCAAAAATTTCCTTAGTTCATAGACCTATGGCTATGATGCCAACTTTCCCCAGCAGAGAATACTAACTATTTTAATTTTCAGCTGCTACAAATTAAAGTTTGAATTTCTATTAGAAGAGATACATTTTATTATATCTTGTATTATTTATTTATGCACAACTAGTAAAAAAAAGAAGAAGAATGTAAAGGACCAACGTTTTCGGCAAATAAAAATTGAGATTGAATTAGTATCTCCTTAATTTAAATACAAAACAAATGCAAGAAAAAATATTTGTTATCTAATATTATTTAGAGAAAAATTACTTCTTAAAATTGTTAAGAGAAAAATTATTTAATAGTTAGTACAAAACATTAAACACAAATGAGCTACAGAAAAGTTAAATGTGATTATTTATTTATATCTATATATAATAAGAATTGTCTTCTGTAATCGCCGATTTTTCTCAACTCTATTATTTTTCATATCTACCCTTTATATATTACCACTTATTAATTCTGATCACGTTGAATGAGAGGAAACAAATTCAACTGATTCAATTCAGTCAGTTGAACTACGTCGTCAGTGCAAGCCATTCGAAATAATTGCAAATATGTGTAATGAAAAATCAAACCAACTATCTTCGTATTGTAAAAATTAAACTTGCTTAATCACACCATTTGTATCACCAGACTATTATAACTAATATTTTGCTTTTATATTTTTACTCGTAATAATATTATCAAAATATATATTTTCTTTAAAATTACATCAATTGTATCTTAACATTATAGATTATAGTATAAAAAACTTATAAAATTAAATTATTTTTATAAAAAAGTCATAAAAAGATAAAAATCTCATCGGCTAAAAAGATTAGGATCTCCGTAGATAAAAAATTAAATAATAAAATTTTTAGTTATTATTTTCATGTGAAAAAATTTATTGTGTATACTTTTAGATTTGATTTGGTATTAAATTTGTGAACAAATAGAAATAATTAATTTTTATACTTATTATTTAAAAATAATATTTTTTCTCTCTATGTATATAAAATATAATTAGATATTAGTATAAAAAAATTATATTAATAATTATAAAATTAATTCAAAATTATTTTTTAAAAAATAATTAAATCTTGATTCTAACTTTTAATCATAACATTAGTATTCTCTCTAAATTATATGTAATAAATATTTGAAGAAGAAAGAAAAAGTATAAATATATATTAAAAGAATAAGTAGTAAAATTTTAAAACTAAATAAAAAAATGCATATAATAATAATATATTTTATTTGAATTATATTATGTTATTAATTTTATTTTTTATAGAACAAAAAAGTAGAGAAAAATAGAGAATAAAAAGAGAGAGAGAGAAACATAAAGAAAAAGAATGAGAGAGTAAGTTTGTTAATTTTGGAAGAAAAAAATTATCTTAATATAAGAAAAAATATCTAGTGACACATTTTGATTTATTAAATTTCTAATAGACAGAAATAGAAAAGAGAAAAAGGTAGATAAGACTTAAGAGAATGTAAGAAGGAAATTTATTAATTTTGGAAGGAAATATTTCGTTATCTAAAATTTAAAAGAATTTAACGTGTATACTTTTATATTTGACTAGGTGTTAAGTTTATTGCACAAATAGAAATAATTAATTTTTATACTTATTATTTTAAAATAATATTTTTCTCTCTATGTATATAAAAATATAATTAGATATTAGCATAAAAAATTATATTGATAGTTAAAAAATTAACTCAAAATATTTTGTTTAAAAAACAATTGAATCTTAATTCTAACTTTTAATCACAATATTTTTATTTTCTCTAAATTCTATGTAATAAATATTTGAAGAAGGAAAAAAAATATAGATTAAAAAAATAAACAGTAAAACTTTAAAATTAAATAAAAAAATATGCATATAATAATAATATTTTTTATTTGAATTATATTATGTTATTAATTTTATGTTTTGTAGAATAAAAAGTATAAAAAATAGAGAATAAGAGAAAAGAGAGAGAAACATAAAGCAAAAAAATGAGAGAAGGAATTTGTTAATTTTAGAAAAAAAATTATTTTAATTGTAATTAAAAAATATTTAATGACACATTTTAATTTGTCAAATTATTAATAGACAGAAATAAAAAAGAGAGAAAGATAGATAAAAAAATACAGTAAAAGAATTTAATAATTTTTGGAAGGAAATGTTTCCTCTCGTCATGTGATATATTTTAGTCATTAAATTAGTTAGTAATATATAATATATAATATAACTATATTTTAATTTTTAATATTTTAATTTTAATGTAATTTAAATATAATTAAAAATATCATGTTGCATATTTAAATATCAAATTTATAATTAGTCATTGATAATAATATATAAGAGAGATAAAGTGATAAAAAAAAAGAAAACGAAAAAGGAAAAATTTTTTAATTAAAAAAATTAATTTTAATTGTAATAAAATAATAATATATAATATATTTTAGTTATAAAATTAATAATATATAATAGATATATTTAAAATGATAAATTTTTATATTTTCTATAAAAATTTTATTTAACGGTCAACTTTATCATGTGTATTCTTAAAATACATATTATCTAAATACTTATATAAATATTAGTATATCAACATACATTAACGTGTTATTAGTTCACTTTTTTATTTGTACATGTGTATAAAAATAATAAAAATAAATTAATTGAAATAATAAGTTACTTATCATTTATTAAATTAATTTTTTATATTTGGATGTAATTATGTTTTGATTTTTAAGGTTTAAAATATTCTATTTAAATTTAAAAAATTTTCATTTAGTTTTAACGTAATTCTACCGTGAGGTCAAAGTTAAATAATTAACAAAATATTCTACATGACAAGGTCGATAATTTAAAGAATAAGTACAAATTCTAAAGGCACAAAATCAACTGTAAATGTATTAATATATTTATTTATCATTTTTTTTACAATTTAAATGAAATATTTTCTATAGATATAAAGAAAATATAAATAAATGTATCGATATATTTACGATTGATTTTGTGCCTTTGGAGCTTGTACTTGTTTTCTAAATTATCGACCTTGTTCTTGTACTGCGGTCATATAAGACATTTCGTTAATTATTTGATTTTAACCTCACTGTGGGACTATATTAAAGCTAAATAAAATTTTTTTAAATTTAAATAAGACTCTTTAAACTTTAAATACCAAAATAGAATTATGCCCAAACGTATGACCAATTTAATACTATACGGTATAATTTAAGTTGTAAAACAAAAAATATACTTTTTATAAATTATTATAATAAATTGAATTTTAATAAAAAAAATTATACATCAACTCTTTTTATATTTGTATTTTATAGTCAGGCACAAGTTGCAACAATAAAAAGAAAGGTTAAAAACAAGGAAAATGGTTGAGAATTTTATTTTATTCTGTTAATTATTTGTAAATTTTAAATAAAAGTTTAAATTTTTTTACTTTTTGAGATTCTTAGAATATATATATATATATAACTTTTTATTTATTAAATATTAAGAGAATAAATTAATATTATTTTAAAAACAAATTGTCACAGGCTCACAGCCTATATAAAATATAAAATAGTAATAAATTTTTAAAAAATAATTATACATTTAAACCATTGACGCCACGTTTCCTCACTTGCAAGTGAAGGTAATCTATGCCGTTTAGGCTTTTACTACACCCGTCACTCCAAACCCCACTCGACGCTTTCTCATAAAGGCGCGTGGTACTGGTAACCATATCGAAACGGCACCGTTTTATGTCGCTTTAAGTCCCCAATCAAACGTTCCCAAAGTGAGAAGCGAAAGAAAAGAAAAGCAAAACAGAAAGCACTTCTTCAATTTCTTTTCTTATTCCTCAAATCGCAGAACAGTTTCTCATTCCGTAACCGAAGCGCTTCTCTTCCCATCGCCATCACTACCACCGACTCCTTCATTCCTCAATCGGGTTCTTGCATTCGCGGTGGTGGTGACGCATGGGGTTAGAAGCGATTCTTCAAAACGCTATTCAAGAATCATGATTAACCGTTGATATAGAAAAAGATATTTTTTGGGGTGATTTTCATCTGCCAGTGGTTGGTGAAAGGAGGGAGCTTTTTGTGGCACCGACCAAATTAGGGTTTTGATATTTGTTTTATTCGGAACTTCGGATGACTTATTACGAGAATGACGGTGGTATTGGTGGGGGTGGTCGGAGAGAGGAGGTGGTGCCGGACCTCGCAATCACAGTCCAAGCTGATGACAACAATGGGGACTATTTGAAACTGAAGAACGGTCCTAACGGCGATGATTCTGCGGTAGGTGCTGTCGTGGTGGAGTCTTCGGCTCCGGCGAGAAGATCCGCCGTGTGTTATTGGGCGAAAATGGTGTTGTTGTTTCTGTGCCTTGGGTTTTTGGCTGTTGTTGTGCTCAAGTGGGTTGGACCCTATTTCATAGACAAGGTTTGTGCATTTTCCTTTTTTATATATACTTTTTATTTTTAATTCTTGATATATTATTAATTTCCTAAAATAATTAACAAAACTGGTTGTTGTTGGATTTGGCTGTGCTATGGGTTTTGGGATTTGGTTTTTTGCTTGCAACGTTTTGATTCTGAGATGCATACCATATGTTTGAAATGTTGCCTAGCAGAAACCGAAGTGGAAAACTTGATGTGTTGGCGTTCTTTCCTTTTTAGCTGTTCTCATTGATGCCTTAACTTTTGTTCACAGGATATTATTCCAGTGATAAATTGGGAGACTAAGACATTCAGTACTCCAGTGCTAACTGTGCTGCTGTTTGCTTCTGTTGCACTCTTCCCAACCATACTCTTGCCATCAACACCTTCTATGTGGGTTGCTGGGATGACATTTGGTTATGGCTTTGGATTCTTGCTAATTATATCAGCAGCTGCAATCGGTGTATCGCTTCCTTTCTTCATCGGCTCAACCTTCAATCATAAAATTGAAGTACATACCTTGTCTTCAACCGGACTCAATTTTCGGTGTTTGCGCCTCTGCATCTGTGCTAATTAGGATCCAATATTTTTATGATTCTTTTTTGCAGGGGTGGCTGGAAAAGTATCCAAAGAAAGCCTCTATTCTAAGATCTGCTGGTGGAGGAAGTTGGTTCCATCAGTTCCGGGCAGTTGCCTTGATCAGAATTTCTCCATTCCCGTACATAATCTACAACTATTGTGCTGTGGCAACAAATGTTAAGTACGGGCCTTACATAATTGGATCCTTGGTAGGAATGGTGCCAGAAATATTTGTTGCAATCTATACGTAAGTTTCTCCTGAATAGTAGCTATGAATTCGTCCATATTTCTATTTGTTGCATATAGTTAGCTGGATCATTTCTTGAATAACTAGTATTTGCATTCAAAAGTTGTCATGCATCCCTAGCATATAGGGTGAGGTGATCAACTCATGTACGTGCATGCCATACCGTGGATATATGGTGTGTAAGTGGCTTCAATATGAATATGTTACTATGTTGGGCAGAATTGTTATCTCAAGAAAACACAATTCTTTATACTATTCTTTCGGTATATAGTAATACTTGCTTTAGCTGGATGGTATGGTATTAAACCTTGCATAATTGACAGTTATGCGAGTTGCTTTAATGACTATTCATGCATAGATCTATCTTGAATATAGGCCTTTAAATTCTGTGTTGTTTCCTTATTTGTGAGGTGGGTATTGCTTGTGTGTCTGGGTTTTGGGCTTTTGCTTGATCATCTCAATTCCTTTATGCTTCCTACCAAACCCAAGAAATATTTTTAGATAAACAAGTGCATCGTTTAATCTTTGAGCTTCTTCATATGATGTTCTCACATTTGAATCCTCATTGAATTTGATAAGGAATGTACACTGGGTTTGTAAACTGGTATTTGTATCTATGAATTAGATGCTTTATTATAATTCGAGCAGTTACATATTTCTGTTAACAGTTGTTTCCATTCTCATTTAGATGGTAATTAGGACTATCAGGTGGTTTTATATCTCCAACTATTCTATTACTTTGTAGAGATGTAGGAGATTGATCTGTTTCTCTCTGTGTGACTAATGGTGTGTTATGGAAATCCCGGTTTCCACTGTTTTCCAAATTGAAATTAGAAAATAAGATTCTTATCTGCCTGTTCTCCCTTCTGCAATGTTATCTGTCACCATTTTCACCCATGTCCCATGCTATAGCTTGGGTGGCAACTCCGGAAGATGGCAAGTTGGAATTGCAATTTGCAACACGGCAGTATTTAGCTATTCTGTTTCTAAGATTTTTTTAATATCATGACTTCGCTTTTTTCCCCTCATTTTGGAAAAGATTAAATCAAAGTAAAGGTTTTAGAAATACCTTTCTGTTCTTGTTAACATCATAGATTAGATTGTTTTGGTTCTCATTGGCATAAATACTTTTCTGTTCTTCCTGTTGACCATTTCAAATGCTGGTTTTGTTGTCTATGATACAAACCAACAATGCAAAAAATCTTAACCACTTGAACCAAATTTTCTATTTTGCTATTTTCGTAGGGGAATTCTAATTCGAACTCTGGCTGATGCTTCAAATGAAAAGCAATCTTTATCTGCAGAGCAAATCATTTTGAATGTTGTTGGCTTCTGTGCAACTGTGGCTACAACAATCATTATCACAGTTTATGCTAAGAGACGACTCAAGGAGTTACAAACGGAGGAAGAACCCTTGTTGCAATAGCCTATAGTAGGGTCTATTCATGGATTCATTGTTCCTGCATGAAGTGAAAGCATATTCTGCTATTGGAAACTGGCTATGGCTAGTGGTGCTCATTGCACTGATGAATGTGGTTTTCAAAACAAGTAGCTCCATTCATGGGAAGGGAGGATCAACCATCAAATGTAATATAATGGGTGGGTATGGTTGACCGTTGATGATGTTTGAGGAACCAAGGATATCAAATTCTCAAGTTAACTTAAACTACTCTAAACTTTACGAGTTTACCTACTACTTGAGTTTAACTATTTAAGTTTAGGTGAATTTGAGTTTGATAACCTTGGGGAGGAACAAGCTAACATGACTGACAAGTATTTAAGTTCAGCATTTCCGTTTCTTGTTCCTCTTTTTTATAGTTCTTTTTTTTCATTTATAGAAATTGTTCTCAATGTTAGTGTTTCTTTCTCTCTTTGGCATTGTATATGAATGAAATTCCTGATTTATAGAATGTATCCGAGCTCGGAATGGTTTTTCTTGGTAAAGCAACTATATCAATGATTGTTTACTTTTCCATCCACTATCTCTGCAATTGGTTTATTAACATGCAAGTCACAATAATTATTTTGTCTGCATTGATAAATCACAGCAGCAACTAATACCAAAACGATAGGGAAAAAATTAATCTTGATGTGTGTGGTACTGGAAGATTTTTCTTATTTTGGATTGCATATCAAAGTAATAGGAGTACGGAAAACATTAAAAAAAAGAATAAGAAACTTTCAAGATTAACAAATTTTAAAATACAATCAGTTAAGTACAACACAAAACCACACAATCTAGGTTGCATAATAATAATATAAACCAAAGCACGGAAATGTTAATTCAGATTTTGAAAACTTTTTATTTATTTAGCTATGGAAACGAATATGGTATTCTACTTGTCTAAATACTAAATATTGAAGGCTAGCGTGAGTTTAACCAATTTGAACTTCATTTAAATGACATCAGTAGGTTTACCCAAAAAAGAAGAAAAGAACCAACGAGTTATAGCTCAAATGGCATAATTTCTTCATACTCACTTAAGAAGTTGTGGGTTTAAGTCTACTTATCTTCAGATATATCGGTTTAAACTCGCTAATTAATAAAAAAAAGTTATCTAAATCGCAAATACAGAGCACACTTGAATTAAGTTCTTCTTTTATTTCCCTTTTTATTTTTTATTTTTTTCAATGGGAATGCACGGGAAGTAAAATCCTTGTAACGTGAATCTAGAGAGCTACTACACATACTTGTAGAGGTTCTCATCACTTTCAAGTAGTTTCAATCGCTGTATTCCCAAATAACACCGTTCACATTTGCTAGCTCATGTGTTTGGTCCACTTGTATTACTATTCCGTTTTTTTTGGACCTGACTTGTATTACTATTCTTAAATTCATGTTTCCTCCTATTGCTTCACCACTTTGATCACACTAGAAGCATGTTTGGAAACCATCAAAATATGATTTATCTTTTCAAAAAAGTATTCTATAAAAAATTATCATGTTTAGGTTAAAAAAACAGATTATAATCGAAACTAGTAGACTATTTTGAAGCAGTTTTAAGCTAACAGACAATTTATAAGCAAGTCTAATATTTTGAAGCTTATGATATAAGCAAAAGCTTATTATTTTGAATTGCAATAATTTTACCCATTTGATTTTAAGTATCAGATAACTTTTTTTTTTCATACATACCAAATACATAATAAGATTATCACAAAATAACTTTTCAGTTAAAATATCCAAATATAAACTAATTGTTACATAATTCATTATTTTAAAAGCAATTGATATGGTCGTCATTGATACGAGCTATAACTCGGTCTCATGACCGCTATTGGCAGTCACCATAACTCGTCATTTTTTGTTACTGCTCGGATTTTATGAGCTATAACTCGGTGACATCAATACTCTTATCATAACCGACGTCTCAAACGGCATAATAAAATCGGTTACAAAGCCAATCACCTCAGAAACCGACAATTTATCACCTAGAATGTAACGGACGAAGAATTCTCTATAAAAGAAAGGTAAAGCATCTCTTTGATTCCAGGTTCTGAACTTAACACTATACTGACTTAAGCATTGGAGTGCCTTTGCAGGTACACTCCCCCCTTTTTCATTGCTCGTACTCTCATACAACACGGAGAAAAGCTCGGATTCAGGAGTTGGACGTTTAGCCTCCGAGTACATTGCTCGGTGGATACTGGGTAGTTAAAACCGATCTATTTCACAGGCAAGATCAATTGGTGCCCACCGTGAGGCCGAGGAAATCATACTTTTTCTTTTGGTCTCATTACCTCCATTCACACCCATGGCTGACGCACCACCTCCTTCACTGTCTGAACTCATGCGAATGGTGGCTGATCTACAACAAGCCAATCAACGAATGGCCGACAAAAATCAAATAATGGCTGCCCAAATCGCTGAAATAAATCACGCTCGGATTGAGCACAACGATACTCGCCGCCAGCAACCAGAAGATGAGGAACATCAATCCCAACCCTCTCATGTCTCGGAGACTGTCCGGGACGAAGAACCTCAACTTGAAGATGGAAAGGAAGAGGTCGACGACCTTGTAGGACTCTTCACAGAGGAAGTAATGAACTTCGAATTACCAAAGAGGTTCACTTTGCCGCTGACCCTCACACCTTATGATGGACTCGGAGACCCAAAGAAGTTTCTTAAGAAGTTCCGATCAATAATGATCGTCAATGGTGCATCAGATACAGTTTTATGTCGTTGTTTTTCGAATTGTTTAGATGGCCCTGCACTTGATTGGTTGTGTGCTTTGCCTGCAGGTTCCATTTCTCGGTTTCAACAGCTGGCGAAGTTATTCGAAGAACATTTTGCCGGGTCCGCAATTTACTTGCACGACTCCGATTACTTGAATACTATCAAGCAAGGACCAAACGAAAGCTTGAAGGACTACATGACCCGCTTCACCAAGGTCGCGATCAGTATACCTGACCTCCACCCCGAGGTCCACCTACACGCAATCAAAAGCGGACTTCAACCCGGAAAGTTCCAGGAAACAATCGCAGTAGCCAAGCCAAAGACTCTTGAAGAATTTCGCGAGAAAGCAAAAGGACAAATTGATATTGAAGAGCTCAGACAAGCTCGGAGAACTGACAAGTCACACTTCCGAGAAGACGAAAAGAGCTCGGGTAGTAAGAAAAATTTTAAACTAACGCCTCGATTTGATTCTTATACGCAGTTCAATACCAAGAGAGAGGACATAATCAAAGAGATCTTGAACTCAAAGCTGATCAAACCACCAAGGAAAGCCGGCACCTATCAAGATGCAAAGAATGTAGACAAATCCAAGTACTGTGCTTTCCACCAGAAGCACGGCCACAACACTGATGACTGTGTAGTCACCAAGGACCTTTTAGAATGATTGGCAAGGCAGGGACACCTCGACAAATACATTGGGGGTCACATCCAAAAGCGCGCCCCCTTCCACAACAAATGATTCCTCCGAACAACCAAACCGAGGAAAAGATAAGGGACCTTCAAGCCACTACGAAAGACCCCGAGGTATAATAAATTGCATTTCAGGAGGATACGCTAGTGGCGGATCCACGAATTTGGCAAGGAAAAGGACGTTCCGAGCAATATGCTCGGTACACGGACCACAACAAGATGATGAAATGACTTGTCAACAACCAGAAGTTACCTTCACATACGCCGACTTCAACTCCAACATACAAAATCTGGACGACCATGTGGTAATTACTCTTCAGCTAGGGGATTTATTGGTAAGGAAAGTACTCTTGGACCCTGGGAGCAGTGCCGACGTTCTGTTCTATTTCACATTTCAAAAAATGAAGCTCAGCGACAACATACTACAGTCAACAGGAGGAGACTTGGTCGGATTCTCAAGAGAACGGGTTCCAATAATCGGTTCAGTGTGGTTACAAACCACACTGGGTGAGCATCCTCTTTCAAAAACTAATGATATTCAATATTTAGTAGTTGATTGCTTCAGTCCTTATAACCTTATCCTCGGCCGACCTTTTTTGAACAAGTTCGGCGCAATTGTTTCCACAGTTCATCTGTGTGTTAAGTTTCCCATGCAGGACGATAAAGTCGTAACAATCCACGGAGATCATAAAGAAGCACGGCAATGTTACAACATCAGCATGAAATTTCAAAATCGTCCAAAGCAACAAGTCAACAATGTCGACCTCAAGCAAAACGGCCACCCACTTGCCGACCTTGACCCAAGAGCCGATTTTCTCAAGCGCCCAAAACCTTCCGACGATCTACAAAAAATATATTTTAATAATGACCCTAAAAAATTTACTTATGTAGGTACCTCAATCAACGCATCAGAATTACAGGCCATCAGGACCTGTTTGCAAAATCAATCCGACCTTTTTGCATGGACACCTTCAGACATGCCCGGCATCGACCCACAAATCATCAGTCATAAGCTAGCAATAAACTTGGCAGTCCGACCAGTACAGAAGAAGAAAAGGAAACTCGGCGAGGAGAAAAAAAGAGCCTCACTAGAGGAAACCCAAAAGCTCATCAACGCAGAATTTATCAAAGAAATCAGATTTACTACCTGGTTAGCCAACGTGGTAATGGTAAGAAAACAAAACGATAAGTGGCGCATGTGCGTCGACTTCACTGACTTAAATAAAGCATGCCCTAAGGATTCTTACCCTTTACCATCCATAGACTCTTTAGTAGATAACGCGTCAGGTTATGCTACTTTAAGTTTTATGGACGCGTACTCAGGGTATAACCAAATCCTCATGCACCCCTCCGATCAAAATAAAACGGCATTCATTACTGATTTCGGTAACTATTGTTATAAAGTTATGCCATTTGGATTAAAGAACGCAGGTGCAACTTACCAACGTCTTATGGACAAGGTCTTCACCAAACAGATCAGCAGAAACATTGAAGTCTATGTCGATGATATGGTCGCCAAAACACAAATCGGAAATAGTCACGTCAACGACCTTACAGAAATATTCTGCCAAATTTGCCACTACAACATGCGCCTCAATCCCGAGAAATGTGCATTCGCCGTTCAAGGGGGTAAGTTTTTAGGTTTTCTACTAACACGCAGGGGAATAGAGGCGAATCCAGACAAATGCCGAGCAGTTCTGGCATGGCCAGCCCAAGAACGGTCAAAGAAGTTCAGCGCCTCACAGGAAGACTTGCAGTGCTCTCCAGATTTGTTCCCTGCCTAGCTTCAACATCAATCCCCTTTTTCCAAACAATAAAAAAGAAAAACAAATTTCATTGGAACGACGATTGTGAGAGAGCTTTTTCAAAATTAAAAATAACTCTCTCACAACCGCCGATTCTGCAAAAGCCCCTACAAGGGGAAGATTTATTTCTATACTTATCAATTTCTGATTGGGCAATAAGCTCGGTTCTTGTCACAGAAAGAGACAAAATTCAGCGTCCAATATATTTTGTGAGTAAAACACTCCAGCATGCCGAGCTCAATTATCCGAGGATAGAAAAACTCGCATTAGCTCTGATATTCTCGGCACGGCAACTCCGACCTTATTTCCAAAGCCACGTCATTCATGTCAGAACAGATCACCTATTAAGGCAAGTGTTATACAAACCAGAAATTGCAGGAAGACTCATAAAATGGGCAGTCGAATTATCTGAATTCGACATCAGGTATGAACCCAGGGGACTGATTAAGTCCCAATTCTTGGCTGATTTCATTGCCGAACTTACAGTACCTTCAGAAGAAGACCATACAAAGCAATGGACTTTGTACGTGGATGGCTTCTCCAATAATGGGGGCTGCGGAGCAGGAATACGCCTGGAGGCCGAAGATGGCTTCATACTGGAACATTCTTTACGTCTAGATTTCAAAGCCAGCAACAATCAATCCGAATATGAAGCACTAGTCGCCGGGCTCCGACTTTGTCTGGATCTCCAAATATCGGTGATAAAGGTATACTGTGACTCTTTATTGATAGTACAACAGGTAAACGACCTTTTTCAGGTCAAGGATCCTCTTCTATCTAAATATCTATTTTTAGTTAAAAGGTTAACTTCAAAATTTTCCAAATTTGAAATACAACACATCCCACGCAAACAAAACCATAGGGCTGATATTTTATCTAAGCTCGGTAGTACACAATCCGAGTTATCTACGTTGCATCAATTTACCCTTACATCTCCAAGTGTTACTCTAACAAATGTGTAAGTGTTACACAGGAAAAAGATTGGAGGAAGAACTTCATACAATATTTGCAAACAGGTAATATACCAAAAGAGGTGGACAATGTCAAAAAATTCCGGAGACAAGCATCTTCCTTCACAATACTCAAAGGAACATTGTACATACGAGGATACACTCGCCCATTACTAAAGTGTTTCAACAAGCCCGAAGCAGAAATAGCACTAGCAGAGGCACATGAGGGAATCTGTGGAACACACATAGGTGCACGAAGTTTAGCATAAAAGGTCCTTCGAGCCGGTTTTTTCTAGCCTACTTTAAACCAGGATAGCCAACAAAAGATCCGAACATGTAACAACTGCCAAAAACATGCACCACTAATACATATTCCGGCAGAGCAACTACATCACTCTGAAATCAGCTGGCCCTTCAACCAATGGGGTTTAGACATACTCGGTCCGTTTCCGACGGCACCGGGTCAGGTAAAATTCCTCATCGTAGGAATCGATTATTTCTCAAAGTGGGTGGAAGCCCAACCTCTGGCGAGAATAACATCCCAACAAATGATTTCTTTCGTTTGGAAAAGCATTATTTGTCATTTTGGAATACCTAACCATATCATTACTGACAATGGCCATCAGTTCGCCGATCAGAAATTTCAATCTTTTTTGCAGAATCTTAAAATCAGACAACATTTCGCTTCAGTAGAGCATCCTCAAACAAATGGACTAGCTGAGGCGGCAAATGAGGTCATCCTACATGCACTTAAGAAAAAGCTAGATGACACCAAAGGCCTCTGGGCCGAGCTAATACCCGAAGTCCTCTGGGGGTATAACACAACTCCACAGTCATCAACAAGAGAAACACCATTTCGGCTGGTATACGGCTCTGAAGCAATGATACCACTGGAGATCTCCCAGAGCTCCATCAGAACTTACCTCGGCAATCACGAGGAAGCTCGGAGATCCGAGCTCGATATCATCGAAGAAGTAAGAGACGTCGCCACATTAAGGCAACGCACAGCACAGCAAGCATTAGCTCGCCAATACAACAAATCGGTTAAAAGCAGATCATTTATGAAAGGAGACTTAGTACTTCGTAAAACGGAAACTGCTCGGAAACCACCCTCACATGGAAAGCTCGCAGCAAACTGGGACGGTCCATACCGAATATCAGAAGTACTCGGAAATGGAGCATACAAACTCGAATCAATAGATGGTAAAGTACTACCCAATACCTGGAATGTATCTTCCCTAAAGAAGTACTATAGTTAAAAGTCAGGGACAGGCTAGTACTCTTTTTCCTACTACCAAGTTTTTGTCCCAAAGGGTTTTGCTTGGAGAGGTTTTAACGAGGCTAGCCTACCTGCAAATTTGTATTCAAAAGAAATACGAATTTATAATCAAAACTATCTCATTCTATTCAATCATGCGATCTATCTTTTTCATCACTATCCATTATCAATATAGCTCGGAAAATGACAATACTCGTCTAAATTCACAACCTGCCACTACTCGGCAGTCTTCTCAAACAGAAATGAAATATCCTCATAATCATTTCCTATCAATCAACAAAGAGCTTTTTCCTAAAAGGAAAGTACTACCATTCAAACATATTCAAATCGGTAACACAATCCAAAAAATAAACATCAAAGTTAAAATAGCTATCCATTACAAAATAAAACAAAATATCCAACAAAATAACAAACTACACATTATCCGCCTGATCTTCAACGTCACCATCATCTTCGACCATCTTGCCATCACGAACAACTTTCCCAGGGTCCATCCCGGACAGATCAGCTTCTGGTGCCAAAAACTTCGCCTGTAACAAAGCCCTTTCAAACCCCTCAACAAAAGAATCCAGAATTTCATCAACTTTTTTCTTTTCCACCTCCTTTAGTTGGGCAGTAACCTCAATTAGACGAGATTGTATGCTCGCCAAATCACTTTCCTTTTTCTTCAAATCCTCCACATCCTTAGCATAACTATCTTTCGTCTCCTTCAATAACTTCTCGGTCTCAGTTAACCGTGCCTGAAGCTCGGCAGCATCACTTTTACTCTTAACCAACTCTTCCTTCAAAACAGAAACCTCCCATTTTTTCATAGCAACTCTCTTATACTTCAACTCTTGGCTACGCCCAAGACTCGCAAGGCGCAGACCAACAACCTAGACAAAACAATAAGCGAAGTTTGTAAGACTTCCAAAGAAAAAAAAAAATAAAGTGAACACGGTAGCTCATTACCTGCATATACTGCCCAATCGCCATGTCTCCAACCTCCTTTGCAAGAGAAACATCAGCCGACGATTGACAATACTCGTCCACCACAGCCATATAGGGATACTCTTTTCCCCACACAGAAAATGCCTCACTTTGTTCAGAAATTTCATGAAGCCTTTTTTGATTACCCATAAAAGCCTATATTTCCTCCAGAGGAACCCCTAATTCCTTTTCATCGGAATCATCGGACAACTCAACAAGATCGGACTTCCTCTTCTTTCTCGCAATCACCTTTCTCCGACCTTGACGAGGATGAGTAACTTCGCCAGTCCCAACAATTTTCTCAGCATTAGAAGATGAAACCTCCTTCTCCAGATTCTTATTTTTGAAACGTGTCCTCAGAGACGCAGCTGAAACACCGGGATATTTACCACCTACAAAACACAGATAACATCAGATATATGATGAGAAGAAGTAAACACATTAGCAACAACCGTATAACTCACCCAAATATTTTAAAACATCTTTATCCTCTTCCCACTTCAGAAGCTCATACATTGAAATCAGGTCTCCCCGACCAATATTTTCAACAAGAAACTCAATCAAACAAACATTTCTCGGAGAAATAACTTCAGGTCCAAGTATATTCTGAGGTTCCGAGCACCAATACAATGGGAACTTCTCAGCCAGATTCTCATCTACGAAAAAAGAAAAATCTTTTTCCGGGCCCCTAACCTTGAAATACATCTCTTTAAAATTTTTGAAAGAAGATTTGTACAACCTGAAAATGCCAAATCCAGGGGTGCTATTGAAATTTATCCAACCACCTTTCCACACCCCCTTGGCTTGAAATAATGAAAAGAACAGGTCAACAGCCGGAACCTCCTCCAGAAATTCCATTAGAATTTCAAAAGAACGAAGGAACGCCCACCCATTTGGATGAAGTTGCGACGGAGCACAGTTTAACTGTCTCAAAACCTGACATTCGAAATCTGTAAAGGGTAACCTAACTCTCAGCTCTTCAAGAACACAGCTGTGCATGTAGAAAAACTCAAAGCCTCTACCCCGGTGATAAACCCTATCATTAACACTACATGGCAGTAACTCAACTCCAACTCCAGAATTCTGCCTCACTACCTTACTAACATCCACTTCCTTAACGGTAGCCTCATCACAGAACAACGACACCCGAGACCTCACATCATCCCCAACCCAGTCATAAGACCAATCTATCTTAACTTTCTTCTCCTTCTCAAACCCCATCAAAAACAGTAAAACAAGCATGCAACCAAGAAATAAAAAGAGATGAGGGAAGAAAGAAGTCACAAGCACACAGACATAACCATACCTCTCTTGCTCATTCTTCACACAGAAGTAGAAAACCAAAACGCTAAAATTCTAATCAGTAGAAGTAATTAATAAAAAAAAAAACGTTCCAAATATCACCCATGCCTCAGTCACATCAAACGACGAAAGGCACATTGGAAACCATCAAAACATTAATGAAGCTACCACTCATTCTCTCTCCTCAATAAAAAATGGGCACGATTTCCCACGTGGCAAAATACAAAGTTCATTTAATGAAGTACGTTGAACTGGGGGCTCACTCACTAATCCACTTAACCGAGTTATAACTCATCACAAAAGCTCAACCTGCTTCATTAAAAAACTTTCCTCAGGCTAAGCTTGGGGGCTGTGATATGGTCGTCATTGATACGAGCTATAACTCGGCCTCATGACTGCTATTGGCAGTCACCATAACTCGTCATTTTCTGTTACTGCTCGGATTTTATGAGCTATAACTCGGTGATATCAATACTCTTATCATAACCGACGTCTCAAACGGCATAATAAAATCGGTTACAAAGCCAATCATCTCAGAAACTGACAATTTATCACCTAGAATGTAACGGACGAAGAATTCTCTATAAAAGAAAGGTAAAGCATCTCTTTGATTCCAGGTTCTGAACTTAACACTATACTGACTTAAGCATTGGAGTGCCTTTGCAGCTACACTCCCCCCTTTTTCATTGCTCGTACTCTCATACAACACGGAGAAAAGCTCGGATTCAGGAGTTGGATGTTTAGCCTCCGAGTACATTGCTCGGTGGATACTGGGTAGTTAAAACCGATCTATTTCACAGGCAAGATCAGCAATTATACAAATAATAATTATTGAAGTAACTTTAACTTTCCAGATTATCCAAAAAATATTTTTCTTACAACGGAAATAATTCAATCATTTAGATCCAAAACACTTAAATGCATTAAATAATGATTTGGTATGACTAATTTTTCATTGTGCAACTAGTGTATGTTCCGTACCTTGCACGACATAATATATAAAATTATATAAAACTTTTTTATTAAAATTTAAATAAAAAATATATATAATAATTATTATTATAAATATTTTACAACTTAATAATATTAAAAATAATTAATATTTATTTTAATCAATTTGGATTGGTTGAATGTTCATTTTATTTGTTCGCTTAAGCAAGTATTTGGAGTTTGAATCTCGCCTTGTGTGTATAACAATTCATTAGTTAGCGATAGACCTTTAATAAATTGTATTTGTTTTAAAATAGATTAATTTTTCATTGATAGCAATACTTATGGACGTTTGTCTTTGTGAAAATTTACTTGAGACAATTTTATTTGTTGGTATCATATTCATTCTTGAAGTCAAAACAATATGATCAACATTGTTACTTGGTAAAACTTCACATTTTATGAAATGATTTTTAAATTTTCAAATTCATAAATTTATGTCATTACAAAAGTTATTAGATCGATTAATATTTCTTTGTAACATGGTCTACCGAAACACCATCGTTGAGTATTAATTAGTGGGAAGAGAAACCAATAACAACTTTTGACTTTTGTTATTCAATATATAATTTATTCTATTGAAAAATAAATTAATATTTCCTAAATTTGTAAATACATTTTCTTCTAATTTCTTACACCATTTTATTTGACAATATTTATCATTAAAAAATAGCAAATGACCATACTATCCTACAATATATATGATGTACAAAGTAATTTCTTATCTTGAAATTAATTCTGGTTAGTGAGATAAAATTTAAAATATTTTTTTTTATTTTCTTACTCAAATTTAAATTTAAATTTAGAATTGATTAACAACTCATTTTTTAATTTTAATAAAAAAATAAATTGGTTAGATGCAAAATATTCAGCATTTAATTTCAATTATTTAAATTTTAATTACCAAAAATTGGATTAAAAATTAATTATAAACTTAATAATCAATAATATATATATATATATATAGGAATATTAATATTATCATTAAACTATTTCTGAGGTTCATGGATCTGAGATTTTACTGTTCATGTTCTTATTTACTGTTCATGTTCTTATTTGCTGTTCATGTTCTTAAATTTTGTATATAAGAAAACAATGCTTTAAATCTGGAAGTACAGGCTGTTTAATCTTATCACTCAAAGGGACTGTAGCAGTAAGACCCTGGCATTTGGGCAGTAAGGCTAATTTGATGATGTCCTTGAAGGTGAAAAGATCTAAACGTAAGAACTCCTAGTGGCTATGGATTTAAAGGATTAAAAAAAAAAGAGTTAAAAACCCCAGATTCAAAAATTTGAGTGATAGTTTAGTGATAATATATATATTCTTTCTGAACCAAAGGAGGGCAATGATATCAGATTTTATATTTTATGAAAACATGTCTAAACTCTTCCGTTATTTTTCCAGACGCCTTTCTTTTTCTTCTCCGTCTTTCTCCTCCACTTCTCCAATCCATTCCTCCTCCAATCCCCTTACTCAGAAAGTGGCTAGACCTGAGGAACTTTCTCCCAAACACAATATCTTTGAAGAAGAAGTTTGCTTCGAAGATATCAATCAAGCCATTGACAATTGGGAGATACCTAAAATCCCTTAAGATGAGCTTTATGTCCCTGATGACAACAAGAGAAAATCAGACTATATCATCAAAACCGCTGAAAACAACATTCCTCTAGGACCAGATTCCAGTGAGGAATTCCATCTCTTGACCAAACAATCTGTCAGAGAACATGCCCGTCACTACAGATATCTTCACATAGGGTGTGTCCAAGTTGCCGTCAAACCTCTCATCTGAGAAGGTTTGAATGCTTCCATCCTCACGTGTCTTAGAGATATTAGACACAATGACTTCCGAGATTCCTTAATCGGAACAGTTGAAACAAGCCTAGGACACGGTCCGGTTTACTTCAACTGTTTCCCAAACAAAACAGTCAGTTTGTTAGATGTCAACATCCTTGATTCTCTTTTCCTAAACATTTGAATTCATGGTCTTAACATGAAGGAAGGATCCATCCCTGCCGCCTTAATCTATAGGATTCAGTACAAGGTCATGAATACTTGTAATTCTAGAGTCCTTCTTAAATCTCAAGATCGTGAAACTACTTTGTTTGTCACCGACATGACAAAGGCCAACGTCACGGTCCCAAGGCTCATAAAGTGGGATGAAATTGACCTTCCTGAGTCATGGTCAATTGATTGAGCCATTCCCACCCAGCCTAGACAAGCACCTCTTTTAAGAGAAATAAAACAGGATGAATCGGGAAAAGTAGAGATTTTCTTTGATAGACGAAACTCTTTTTCCTCTAGATCTAAAGCAGGAACATCTAATGATTTTATTTCAGCAAGAAGATCTTTTTCAGTGACTTATCAATCCCAGTTTTCAAAAATTTCAAGACCTATAAATTCTGAAATTCATATTTCAGGATTACAAAATAATTCAAATATTTCTCAAGCAGTTTACCAAACCGATGATGATGATGTTGAAATACAATCTTCTCATCAATCTCCAACATACTCTTCTATGAATGATGATGAGCGGATAATTTGTACGCTTTTTGACATTGTTTTTAGTATGTTTTTAGTAGGATCTAGTTACTTTTAGGGATGATTTCATTAGTTTTTATGTTAAATTCACATTTCTGGACTTTACTATGAGTTTGTGTGTTTTTCTGTGATTTCAAGTATTTTCTGGCTGAAATTGAGGGACTTGAGCAAAAATCAGATTCAGAGGTTGAAGAAGGACTGCTGATGCTGTTGGATTCTGACCTCCCTGCACTCAAAATGGATTTTCTGGAGCTACAGAACTCAAAATGGCGCGCTTCCAATTGAATTGGAAAGTAGACATCCAGGGCTTTCTAGCAATATATAATAGTCCATACTTTGCCCGAGTTTAGATGATGCAAACTGGCGTTCAACGCCAGCTCTCTGCCCAATTCTGGCGTCCAGCGCCAGAAACAAGTTGCAAAGTGGAGTTCAACGCCCAAATTGGCACAAAAGCTGGCGTTCAACTCCAATAATAACCTCTCCACGTGTAGACTTGAAGCTCAGCCCAAGCACATACCAAGTGGGCCCCGGAAGTGGATTTATGCATCAATTACTTACTTCTGTAAACCCTAGTAGCTAGTTTATTATAAATAGGACCTTTTACTATTGTATTAGACATCTTTGGACGCCTAGTTCTTAGATCATGGGGGCTGGCCATCTCGGCCATGCCTGGACCTTTCACTTATGTAATTTTGACGGTAGAGTTTCTGCACTCCATAGATTAAGGTGTGGAGCTCTGCTGTTCCTCAAAGATTAATGCAAAGTACTACTGTTTTCTATTCAATTCATCTTATTTCGCTTCTAAGATATTCATTTGTACTTCAACCTGAATGTGATGAACGT
Organism: Arachis ipaensis; assembly: GCF_059453495.1. Taxonomy (NCBI): domain Eukaryota; kingdom Viridiplantae; phylum Streptophyta; class Magnoliopsida; order Fabales; family Fabaceae; genus Arachis; species Arachis ipaensis. Next base: position 54,746,321 of record NC_142436.1, read on the forward strand.
GACAATCATCATCATTCCCTATGAACGCGTGCCTGACAACCACTTCCGTTCTACATTAGATTGAATGAGTATCTCTTAGATCTCTTAATCAGAATCTTCGTGGTGTAAGCTAGAATGATGGCGGCATTCAAGAGAATCCGGAAAGTCTAAACCTTGTCTGTGGTATTCCGAGTAGGATTCAATGATTGAATGACTGTGACGAGCTTCAAACTCGCGAGTGCTGGGCGTAGTGACAGACGCAAAAGGAGAGTGAATCCTATTCCAGCATGATCGGGAACCTTAGATGATTAGCCGTGCCGTGACAGGGCATCTTGGACCATTTTCACAAGAGGAGGGGATGTAGTCACTGACAACGGTGATGCCCTTGCATAAAGCCAGCCATGGAAAGGAGTAAGACTGATTGGATGAAGACAACAGGAAAGCAGAGGTTCAGAGGAACGGATGCATCTCCATACTTTTATCTGAAATTCTCACCAACGATTTACATAAGTATTTCTATCCTTCTTTTATTATTAAATTTCGAAAACCCCATTACTATTTTATATCCGCCTGACTGAGATTTACAAGGTGACCATAGCTTGCTTCATACCAATAATCTCCGTGGGATTCGACCCTTACTCACGTAAGGTATTACTTGGACGACCCAGTGCACTTGCTGGTCAGTTATGCGAAGTTGTGAAGATATGTTTAGACCATGGTTCTGTGCATCCGTTTTTGGTGCCATTGCCAGGGAATCAATTTCAACAACAATTCTCAACCTGAGTAACAATTTCGCATACCAAGTTTTTGGCGCCGTTGCCGGGGATTGTTCGAGTTTGGACAACTGACGGTTCATCTTGTTGCTCAGATTAGGTAATTTTCTTTTTGTTTTGTTTTCAAAAATTTTTCAAAAATCTTTCAAAAAATTTTTCTTTTGTTTTCGAAAAAAAAATAATAAAAATAATATTTTCAAAAATAAATTATTCTATGGCTTCAAAACTTTCAAGAATGAATTCTAGAGTTTCATGGTAACATGTTGAATTCTATCTGGCTGAAAAGCCATACCCAAACTCCTTTGGGATTGGTCTTCAACTAATCACCTCAATGGATGTAAATCCATTCTAAAGCTTGACTGGCTATTAAGCCATGTCTAACCCTCAGATTGGAGCTTTAGACTAAAGAGTACAAGATTCTTGGAATTCATATTAAAGATTTTGAAATCCTTATTTTTCTTTTTCAAAATGATTTTCGAAAAAATTAAAAGAAAATACAAAAAAAAAAATCATAAAATCATAAAAATAAAAAATATTTCATGTTTGAGTCTTGAGTCAAGTTGAAAGTTTGGTGTCAATTGCATATTCATCTTGCATTTTTCGAAAATTCATGCATTCATAGTGTTCTTCATGATCTTCAAGTTGTTCTTGGTAAGTCTTCTTGTTTGATCTTTGCATTTGCATGTTTTGTGTCTTTTCTTGTTTTTCATATGCATTCCTGAATTCTTTATGTCTAAGCATTAAAGAATTCTAAGTTTGGTGTCTTGCATGTTTTCTTTGCATTAAAATTTTTTTAAAAATATGTTCTTGATGTTCATCATGATCTTCATAGTGTTCTTGGTGTTCATCTTGACATTCATAGTGTTCTTGCATGCATTCCTTGTTTTGATTCAAAAATAAAAAAATATCTTTCCCTTTCTCTCTCTTAAAATTTCGAAAATTAGATTTGACTTTTTCAAAAACTTTTAAAAATCTAGTTGTTTTTATGAGTCAAATCAAATTTTCAATTTAAAAATCCTATCTTTTTCAAAACCTTTTTCAAAAATAAAATCTTTTTCATTTTTCTTAGTTATTTTCAAAAATTATAAAAATATTTTTCAAAAATCTTTTTCTTAATTTTATATCATAATTTTCGAAAATAACATCATCAATTAATGTTTTGATTCAAAAATTTCAAGTTTGTTACTTACTTGTTAAGAAAGATTCAAACTTTAAGTTCTAGAATCATATCTTGTGATGTCTTGTGAATCAAGTCATTAATTGAGATTTTAAAAATCAAATCTTTTTCAAAAACGAATTTCTATCATATCTTTTCAAAAATATCTTCTTATCTTACCTTTTTCAAAAAAAAAAAATGATTGCAAAATATCTTTTCTAACTTCCTAACTTCTTATCTTTTCAAAAATTTGTTTCAACTAACCAACTAACTTTTTGTTTGTTTCTTATCTTTTTCAAAACTACCTAACTAACTCTATCTCTCTCAAATTTTCGAAAATATCTTCCCCCTTTTTCAAAATTTCTTTTTAATTAACTAATTATTTTAATCTTTGATTTTTATTTTCGAAAATTTCTAACCTTTTTCAAAAACGATTTTCGAAAATCACTAACTCTTTTTAAAAATAATTTTCGAAAATTCTCTTCCTCTCTCATCTTATTCTATTTATTTATTCATCTACTAACATCTCTTCCTCACATCACTCACCAAATTCGAACCCCCTCTTCTATCTGTGTTCGAATTTTTTTCTTTTCTTCTTCTACTAACAATAAGGAACCTCTTTACTGTGACATAGAGGATTCCTCTTCTTTTCTTTTTCTCTTCTCTTTCTTATGAGTAGGGACAAAGAAAAAGGTATTCTTGTTGAAGCTGATCCAGAACCTGAAAGGGCTCTAAAGAGAAAATTAAGAGAAGCTAAATTACAACAATCCAGAGACAACCTTATTGAAATATTCGAACAAGTAAAGGAGATGGCAGCCGAACCCAACAACAATAATGCAAGGAGAATGCTTGGTGACTTTACTGCACCTAATTCCAATTTACATGGAAGAAGCATCTCCATTCCTGCCATTGGAGCAAACAACTTTGAGCTGAAACCTCAGCTAGTTTCTCTGATGCAGCAGAACTACAAGTTTCATGGACTTCCATCTGAAGATCCTTTTCAGTTCTTAACTGAATTCTTGCAGATCTGTGATACTATTAAGACTAATGGAGTAGATCCTGAAGTCTACAGGCTCATGCTTTTCCCATTTGCTGTAAGAGACAGAGCTAGAATCTGGTTGGACTCTCAACCCAGAGACAGCCTGAACTCTTGGGATAAGCTAGTCACGGCTTTCTTAGCCAAGTTCTTTCCTCCTCAAAAGCTGAGCAAGCTTAGAGTGGATGTTCAAACCTTCAGACAGAAAGAAGGTGAATCCCTCTATGAAGCTTGGGAAAGATACAAGCAGCTGACCAAAAAGTGTCCTTCTGACATGCTTTCAGAATGGACCATCCTGGATATATTCTATGATGGATGTCATTGGACACTTCTGCAGGTGGATCCATTCACCTAAAGAAAATGCCTGCAGAAGCTCAAGAACTCATTGACATGGTTGCTAATAACCAGTTTATGTACACTTCTGAGAGGAACCCTGTGAGTTATGGGATGCCTATGAAGAAGGGAGTTCTTGAAATTGATACTCTGAATGCCATACTGGCTCAGAACAAAATATTGACTCAGCAAGTCAATATGATTTCTTAGAGTCTGAATGGAATGCAAGCTGCATCCAACAGTACTCAAGAGGCATCTTCTGAAGAAGAAGCTTATGATCCTGAGAACCCTGCAATAGCAGAGGTAAATTATATGGGTGAACCTTATGGAAACACATATAATCCATCATGGAGAAATCACCCAAATCTCTCATGGAAGGATCAAAAGCCTCAACAAGGCTTTAATAATGGTGGAAGAAACAGGTTTAGCAATAGCAAGCCTTTTCCATCATCCACTCAACAACAGACAGAGAATTCTGAGCAGAATCCATCTAGCTTAGCAAATTTAGTCTCTGATCTATCTAAGGCCATTGTGAGTTTCATGAATGAAACAAGGTCTTCCATTAGAAATTTGGAAGCACAAGTGGGCCAGCTGAGTAAGAGGATCACTGAAATCCCTCATAGTACTCTCCCAAGCAATACAGAAGAGAATCCAAAAGAAGAGTGCAAGGCCATTGACATAAGCACCATGGCCGAACCTGTAAGGGAAGGAGAGGACGTGAATCCCAAGGAGGAAGACCTCCTGGGACGTCCAGTGATCAATAAGGAGCTTCCCTCTGAGGAACCTAAGGAATCTGAGACTCATCTAGAGACCATAGAGATTCCATTAAACCTCCTTATGCCATTCATGAGCTCTGATGAGTATTCCTCTTCTGAAGAGAATGAGGATGTTACTGAAGAGCAAGCCGCCAAGTTCCTTGGTGCAATCATGAAGCTAAATGCCAAATTATTTGGTATTGATACTTGGAAAGATAAACCTCCCTTGTTCACCAATGAACTAAGTGATCTGGATCAACTAACATTGCCTCAGAAGAGACAGGATCCTGGAAAGTTCATAATACCTTGTACTATAGGCACCATGATCTTTAAGGCTCTGTGTGACCTTGGTTCAGGGATAAACCTCATGCCCCTCTCTGTAATAGAGAAACTGGGAATCTATGGGGTACAAGCTGCTAAAATATCATTAGAGATGGTAGACAATTCAAGTAAACAGGCTTATAGACAAGTAGAGGACGTGTTAGTAAAGGTTGAAGGCCTTTACATCCCTGCTGATTTCATAGTCTTGGATACTGGAAAGGAAGAGGATGAATCCATCATCCTAGGAAGACCTTTCCTAGCCACAGCAAGAGCTGTGATTGATGTGGACAGAGGAGAATTGATCCTTCAATTAAATGAGGACAACCTTGTGTTTACAACTCAAGGATCTTTGTCTGCATTCATGGAGAGGAAGCATAAAAAGCTTCTCTCAAAGCAGAGTCAAACAAAACCCCCATAGTCAAACTCTAAGTTTGGTGTCAAACCCCCATATCCAAACTCTAAGTTTGGTGTTGGGAGGTCTCAACAGAACTCTGCACATCTGTGAGGCTCCATAAGAGCCCACTGTCAAGCTATTGACATTAAAGAAGCGCTTGTTGGGAGGCAACCCAATGTTTAATTATCTAATTTTATTTTTGTTTTTCATGTTTTATTAGGTTCATGATCATGTGGAGTCACAAAATAAATATAAAAATTGAAAACGGAATCAAAAACAGCAGAAGAAAAATCACACCCTGGAGGAAGACCTTACTGGCATTTAAACGCCAGTAAGAAGCATGTTTTGGGCGTTCAACGTCAGAACAGAGCATGGTTCTGGCGCTGAACGCCAGAAATGGGCAGCATCTGGGCGTTTGAATGCCAGAAATGCACCCTGGAGGAGAGCTGGCGCTGAACACTCAGAACAAGCATGGTTCTGGCGTTCAACGCCAGAAATAGGCTACAAATGGGCGTTCAACGCCCCGAACAAGCACCAACTTGGCGCTGAACGTCCAGAGTTGTGTGCAAGGGCATTTTACATGCCTAATTTGGTGCAAGGTTGTAAATCCTTGAACACCTCAGGATCTGTGGACCCCACAGGATCACCTCAGGATCTGTGAACCCCACAGGATCCCCACCTACCTCCACTCACTTCTTCTCACCCCTCTTTCACACAATCCCATAAACACTCTTCCCCAAAACTCTTCACCAATCACCTCAATCTCTCTTCCCCATCACCTCTTCACCACTCACATCCATTCACTCTTCCCCATAAACCTACCTCATAAACTCCACCTACCTTCAAAATTCAAAATCAATTTCCCACCCAAACCCACCCTAAATGGCCGAACCTTAACCCCCCTCCCTTCCCTATATAAAGCCTTCCATTCTTCCTCATTTTCACACAACACAACCATCTCTTCTCTTCTTGGCCGAAACACACCTCCCCCTTCTTCTCCATTTTTTCTTATTCTTCTTCATCTTTTCTTTCTTCTCTTGCTTGAGGGCGAGCAAAATTCTAAGTTTGGTGTGGTAAAAGCATAAGCTTTTTGTTTTTCCATTACCATTGATGGCACCTAAGACCGGAGAATCCTCTTGAAAAGGAAAAGGGAAGACAAAAGCTTCCACCTCCGAGTCATGGGAGATGGAAAGGTTCATCTCCAAAGCCCATCAAGACCACTTCTATGATGTTGTGGCCAAGAAGAAGGTGATCCCCGAGGCCCCTTTCAAACTCAAAAGAAATGAGTATCCGGAGATCCGACATGAAATTCAAAGAAGAGGTTGGGAAGTTCTAACAAACTCCATCCAACAAGTCGGCATCCTAATGGTTCAAGAGTTCTATGCTAATGCATGGATCACTAGGAACCATGATCAAAGTAAGAACTCAAACCCAAAGAATTATCTCACCATGGTTCGGGGGAAATACTTAGATTTTAGTCCGGAAAATGTGAGGTTGGCGTTCAACTTGCCAAACATGGAAGAGAACGCACGTCCCTACACAAGGAGAGTCAACTTTGATCAAAGGTTGGACCAAGTCCTCATGGACATATGTGTAGAAAGAGCTCAATGGAAGATTGACTCAAAAGGCAAACCTGTTCAACTAAGAAGACTGGACCTTAAGCCTGTAGCTAGAGGATGGTTGGAGTTCATTCAATGCTCAATCATTCCCACTAGCAACCGGTCTGAAGTTACTATAGACCGGGCCATCATGATCCATAGCATCATGATTGGAGAAGATGTGGAAGTTCATGAGATTATACCTCAAAAACTCTACAAAGTGGCTGACAAGTCCTCCACTATGGCAAGGTTAGCCTTTCCTCACCTCATCTGCCACCTATGCAATTCGGCTGGGATTGACATAGAGGGAGATATCCTCATTAAAGAGGACAAGCCCATCACTAAGAAAAAGATGGAGCAAGCAAGAGAGCCCATTCATGGAGCTCAAGAGGCGCATGAAGCTCATCACCATGAGATCCCGGAGATGCCTCAAATGCATTTTCCTCCACAAAACTATTGGGAGCAAATCAACACCTCCCTAGGAGAACTAAGCTCCAACATGGGACAATTAAGGGTGGAACATCAAGAGCACTCCATCATCCTTCATGAAATTAGAGAAGATCAAAAAGCAATGAGGGAGGAGCAACAAAGACAAGGAAGAGACATAGAAGAGCTCAAGGACATCATTGGTTCCTCAAGAAGGAAACGCCACCATCACTAAGGTGGACTCATTCCTTGTTCTTACTTTCTCTATTTTTCGTTTTCTCTATGTTAAGTGCTTATCTATGTTTGTGTCTTCATTACATGATCATTAGTAGTTAGTAACTATGTCTAAAAGTTATGAATGTCCTATGAATTCATCACCCCTCTTAAAGGAAAACTGTTTTAATTCAAACGAACAAGAAGTACATGAGTTTCGAATTTATCCTTGAACTTAGTTTAATTATATTGATGTGGTGACAATGCTTCTTGTTTTCTGAATGTATGCTTGAACAGTGCATATGTCTTTTGAAGTTGTTGTTTAAGAATGTTAAATATGTTGGCTCTTGAAAGAATAATGACTAGGAGACATGTTATTTGATAATCTAAAAAATCATAAAAATGATTCTTGAAGCAAGAAAAAGCAGCAAAGAACAAAGCTTGCAGAAAAAAAAATTAAAATAGGCGAAAAAAAAAGCAAGCAGAAAAAGCCAAAAGCTCTTAAAACCAAGAGGCAAGAGCAAAAAGCCAATAACCCTTAAAACCAAAAGGCAAGGGCAAATAAAAAGGATCCCAAGGCTTTGAGCATCAGTGGATAGGAGGGCCTAAAGGAATAAAATCCTGGTCTAAGCGGCTAAACCAAGCTGTCCCTAACCATGTGCTTGTGGCGTGTATGTGTCAAGTGAAAACTTGAGACTGAGCGGTTAAAGTCAAGGTCCAAAGCAAAAGAAGAGTGTGCTTAAGAACCCTGGACACCTCTAATTGGGGACTTTAGCAAAGCTGAGTCACAATCTGAAAAGGTTCACCCAATTATGTGTCTGTGGCATTTATGTATCCGGTGGTAATACTGGAAAACAAAGTGCTTAGGGCCACGGCCAAGACTCATAAAATAGCCGTGTTCAAGAATCATCATACTGAACTAGGAGAGTCAATAATACTATCTAAACTCTGAGTTCCTATAGAAGCCAATCATTCTGAACTTCAATGGATAAAGTGAGATGCCAAAACTATTCAAGAGGCAAAAAGCTACAAGTCCCGCTCATCTGATTGGAGCTATGTTTCATTGATAGTTTAGAATTTATAGTATATTCTCTTCTTTTTATCCTATTTGATTTTCAGTTGCTTGGGGACAAGCAACAATTTAAGTTTGGTGTTGTGATGAGCGGATAATTTGTACGCTTTTTGGCATTGGTTTTAGTATGTTTTTAGTAGGATCTAGTTACTTTTAGGGATGATTTCATTAGTTTTTATGTTAACTTCACATTTCTGGACTTTACTATGAGTTTGTGTGTTTTTCTGTGATTTCAGGTATTTTCTGGCTGAAATTGAGGGACTTGAGCAAAAATAAGATTCAGAGGTTGAAGAAGGACTGCTGATGCTGTTGGATTCTGACCTCCCTGCACTCAAAATGGATTTTCTGGAGCTACAGAACTCAAAATGGCGCGCTTCTAATTGCATTGGAAAGTAGACATCCAGGGCTTTCCAGAAATATATAATAGTCCATACTTTGCCCGAGTTTAGACGACGCAAACTGGCGTTCAACGCCAGCTCTCTGCCCAATTCTGGCGTCCAGCGCCAGAAACAAGTTGCAAAGTGGAGTTCAATGCCCAAACTCGCACAAAAGCTGGCGTTCAACTCCAATAATGACCTCTCCACGTGTAGACTTCAAGCTCAGCCCAAGCACACACCAAGTGAGCCCCGGAAGTGGATTTATGCATCAATTACTTACTTCTGTAAACCCTAGTTGCTAGTTTATTATAAATAGGACCTTTTACTATTGTATTAGACATCTTTGGACGCCTAGTTCTTAGATCATGGGGGCTGGCCATCTCAGCCATGCCTGGACCTTTCACTTATGTAATTTTGACGGTAGAGTTTCTGCACTCCATAGATTAAGGTGTGGAGCTCTGCTGTTCCTCAAAGATTAATGCAAAGTACTACTGTTTTCTATTCAATTCATCTTATTTCGCTTCTAAGATATTCATTTGCACTTCAACCTGAATGTGATGAACGTGACAATCATCATCATTCCCTATGAACGCGTGCTTGACAACCACTTCCGTTCTACATTAGATTGAATGAATATCTCTTAGATCTCTTAATCAGAATCTTCGTGGTGTAAGCTAGAATGATGGCGGCATTCAAGAGAATCCGAAAAGTCTAAACCTTGTCTGTGGTATTCCGAGTAGGATTCAATGATTGAATGACTGTGACGAGCTTCAAACTCGCGAGTGCTGGGCGTAGTAACAGACGCAAAAGGAGGGTGAATCCTATTCCAGCATGATCGGGAACCTCAGATGATTAGCCGTGCCGTGACAGGGCATCTTGGACCATTTTCACAAGAGGAGGGGATGTAGCCACTGACAACGGTGATGCCCTTGCATAAAGCCAGCCATGGAAAGGAGTAAGACTGATTGGATGAAGATAGCAGGAAAGCAGAGGTTCAGAGGAACGAATGCATCTCCATACGCTTATCTGAAATTCTCACCAACGATTTACATAAGTATTTCTATCCTTCTTTTATTATTAAATTTCGAAAACCCCATTACTATTTTATATCCGCCTGACTGAGATTTACAAGGTGACCATAGCTTGCTTCATATCAATAATCTCCGTGGGATTCGACCCTTACTCACGTAAGGTATTACTTGGACGACCCAGTGCACTTGCTGGTCAGTTATGCGAAGTTGTGAAGATATGTTTAGACCATGGTTCTGTGCATCCGTTTTTGGTGCCATTGCCAGGGAATCAATTTCAACAACAATTCACAACCTGAGTAACAATTTCGCATACCAAATGGTACCCAATGAGTAGCACAGAATTTGTTATACATAGAGAAGCCTTACGTAGAAACCTTTACTCTGAGGAGTATGACCTCCACAGAGAATGGTATTTACGTACTTATACAGCTGCTCAAATTTCATCATTCAAAGAAAAGTACTACAATTTTCTAAACGATGTTAAAATGCATATTCCTTTCTTTGAATGGTTCCATGCTTATTCCATAAAAAATGATTTGGATTATCCTTTCAAAACAAAACAAACTTCGCTTTCAGCAAATGTTATTTCAACTTGGAAAGTCAAAGATGGGAACTTAGTCAGATCTGAGTTTCCTCCAAACGGAGCTTTTATTATTTCAAATACGGAAGGACATAACCCTGTTATGGCCTCTCCTTTTAAATCAAAGAATGTAGATGAAGCCGTCGCCCCAAAAGATATTAAAAATCTCATTGAGCAATCAAATTATACCAATAGATTTTTACAATGCTTGGGTGACAACCTTTCATCTTCAGGATCTACTTTCTCTTTGAAAAATGTTTCTGAAGCCTCTACTTCTAAAAGTATTGAGAAACCCCTTTTTAAAACTTTCAAAATGAGTAGCAGGGCAAAACAGAGTCTTAAAACCTCTATTTTAAAACAACAATCTAGCGATTCAGAAGTCATGCAAAAGATTGACCAACTTTTAAATTGTTTTACTACCGTCCCTGAAACTCCTACAAACTCTGGTGAATCTACATCTAGTATTCAGACCCGCTCATCCAAGGCCATTAATGCCCTTGGTCATGATTCCAATGATTCTTCCTCTGATCAGAGTGATGATTCGGGCAAATCATCCCTTAAAGTCAGCCCAATTATGACCAACTCTATAACCAAGTGGAAGGGTCTAACCAAACCCTCTGCATATGGTTATAATCGTGTCTCCGCCCCAGATCTAGCTCTCGAAGAAAGAGAACTGGGTTTTGTCAGCTTCAACGCCAATAACGTCTACAAATGGAATATAGACGGCAAAATAGAATACAACATCATGAGCATACTCCAACATATGACCATGGTAGGCACAGCCTATCAAGCTGCCCATGAAACCTCAGAGGAAGCAATAGCCAATGTTATTGTTTCTGGATTCTCCGGCCAACTCAAAGGTTGGTGGGATAACTACCTTTCAGATGGTCAAAATCAATCTATCTTTTCTCCCATAAAACTCAATGATCAAAACGAACCCATCATTGGAGACGACGGAGAACCTATCCCTGATGAAGTCAACACCTTAATCTTCACCATAGCTAGCAACTTCATAGGTGACCCATCTCTTTGGAAAGACCGTTCTGCTAAATTACTTTCCAATCTCAGATGTAAAACACTCTCTGACTTTTGATGGTATAAGGACACCTTTCTTACAAGGGTCTATACCAGAGAAGACAGTCAACAACCTTTCTGGAAAGAAAAATTCCTTGCAGGACATCCCAAATCCCTGGAAGATAAAATAAGGGACAAAATTCGCAGCTTAACCCCAGATGGGATACTACCCTATGACGAGTTAAGTTATGGCCAACTTATTTCTTTCATCCAAAAAGTTACTCTAAAGATTTGTCAAGATGACAAGATCCAACGACAACTTGCTCGTGAAAAAACACAAAATCGTATTGATTTGGGAACCTTCTGTGAACAATTTGGTCTTCCTGCCTGCCATCCAAGGAAATCCAAAAGACCATCCAACAAAAAAATTTTCAAACCCAATCCTAAAAAGAATTTTAGGAGAAACAGAAAATATTTTCAAAACTCCAAAAATGAGAAAAGTTTTCAAAAGAATTTTCAAAAGTATCCACAGAAAAACCCCATTATTTGCTATACATGTAAAAAACCAGGACATGTTAGCAAATATTGTAGGTTAAAAAGAAAGATTAATAATCTAAACCTTGATCCTCAGATTGAGGATCAGATTAACAATATTTTAATTGAAAGTTCCGATGATGACTCTGGACGGGAATCCTCGGATGATATCAACAATATCCAAGTAGATGATATTGAATCATCCTCAGATTCCGATGTCAAGCAGATTAGTGTCTTATCCAAAGATCAAGATCTCTTGTTTGATGCTATAGAGGCTATTGGCGATCCAGAACAAAAGAAAAATTTTCTTTTGAAATTAAAAAGATCTTTACAAAAAGAGAAAAAATCCAAAAATTTGGTCCTTAGCAATAAATATGATGTCAAACCTATTTTCAAAAAATTAGAAAAATAAGTTATTCGTCCCATAACCATTCAGGACCTCCAGACTGAGGTTAACAATCTTAAAAGGGAAATCCAGGAAATCAAAAGAAATCAAGACAATCAGCAACTCATTCTCTCACAATTAATGCAAGAGGAAGAATCTGGTGATGAAGAACTTGATTCTCTTTTAAACCAAACTGAGTGTTCTAAGGAACAAGAAAATAAAATTTCTAACAACAATGAGGGAAAAGAAATTTTGAGAATAACAAATGTATTCTCTTTTATGAAGCATTGTGTTCATATCCGAATTGTCGTTAAAGATTTTGTTTTCGACACCATCGCACTCTTTGACTCAGGTGCAGATTCAAACTGTATTAAGGAAGGTCTGATCCCCACAAAATATTTCGAAAAGTCTACTGAACACCTTAGCTCAATAACGGGTGAAAGGCTAAGTATCAATTTCAAACTAACCGATGTTTTTGTTGAAAAGGGTAATCTTAGAATTCCCACCGAATTTATCATAGGAAAGAATATCAAAAATGATGTAGTCTTAGCGACACCTCTCATAATCCTTTTGTTTTCATATCTAGCATATTTTCCTGGACTAACCTCTTTTGTGGGAGGACAGGTAACTTTCTTTGAGTTCCTAGACTCGCCAAAGCAGAGATCTCTAAACCTAATTGAATCCAAAACCAAACAGATTTACTTTTTAAAAGAAGAAATCACTTTCAAAACCCTTGAATCACAACTTTCTCAACCAAAGATTCAAGATAAGATAAAAAATCTTTTAAATCAAATTGAAAAGTCTATCTGTTCTGATTTGCCTCATGCCTTCTGGAATAGGAAAGAGCACATTGTTGATCTTCTCTATGAAAAAGATTTCAAGGAATCAAAAACCCCTACAAAAGCCCGCCCTATTCAGATGAATGAGCAGCTTTTGTAGCATTGTCAAAAGGAAATTAAAGATCTTTTGGATAAAGGTTTAATTCGTCCTAGCAAGAGTCCTTGGTCCTGCTCTACTTTTTATGTTAATAAGCAAGCTGAAATAGAACGAGGACTCCTAGACTTGTCATCAATTACAAACCTTTGAACCAAGCTTTGCAATGGATTCGTTATCCTATCCCAGACAAAAAAGGATTTGCTTAATAGATTAAACTCTGCAAACATTTTTTCAAAATTTGATATGAAATCCGGTTTTTGGCAGATCCAAATCACAGAATCAGAGCGATATAAAACAGCATTTACAGTTCCATTCGGTCAATATGAATGGAATGTAATGCCTTTTGGTCTGAAAAATACCCCATCTGAATTTCAAAAAATCATGAACGATATTTTCAACCCATACTCAAACTTTGCAATCGTTTATATTGATGATGTTTTAATCTTTTTCCAAACTCTAGATGAACATTTCAAGCATGTTAAAACTTTTATGTACATCATCCAAAAAAACGGTCTTGCTGTCTCTAACTCAAAAATTGTTCTCTTCCAAACAAAAATCCGTTTTCTTGGTCATATGATTTTCCAAGGAACTATAACTCCAATTGAAAGATCGATTATGTTTGCAGAAAAGTTTCCAGATTATATCCTTGATAAACCTCAGCTCCAGAGGTTCCTAAGATGTCTTAATTATGTATAGGATTTCATCCCAAATCTTAACAATCTCATTAAGCCTCTCCATGATAGGCTTAAGAAAAATCCTCCACCATGGACAGACAAACATTCTGATATTATCAGATTTCTTAAAACCAAAGTCCGCAATCTTCCTTGTCTCTACCTACCTATTCCTCATGCATTCAAGATAGTGGAAACAGATGCATCAGATTTAGGATATGGGGGTATCCTAAAACAAAAAATGCATGATAAAGAATGTATCATTGCATTTACATCCAAACATTGGAATAGCACTCAATAAAACTATTCCACAATCAAAAAGGAAATTTTAGCCATTGTTTTATGCATCACAAAATTTCAGTCTGACTTACTCAATCAAAAATTTTTAGTCCGAGTTGATTGCAAATCGGCTAAAGAAGTTTTACAAAATGATGTTAAAAACCTTGCATCAAAACAAGTGTTTGCCAGGTGACAAGCTATATTAAGCATTTTTGATTTTGATATTGAGCACATCAAGGGCAACTCAAACTCTCTCCCTGACTTTCTCACACGTGAATATTTTCACGGAGACAAGAAAAGAGACGATGCCTAAAAAGGAAACTTTAGCCTCAGTAAGAGGCAGAGGCGTTCGCCTAGCCCTACCTGGGCCAATCAGAAGATCTGGGTCCAGCACTCCAATGGGATCATCTACCCAACAACCTACTCAACAATCTGGGTCATCTACCCAACAACCCACTCAACAATCCATTGAACCAACAAACAACCAAGCCAAACAAACTAATACAGACTATGCCTTCCCAATCGAAACCCTCTTGGCCCTACAAGACCAGGGTCTCACTAAACTCAACAAAAAATCTTGGGCTGACGTTTGCAGTGAGTCAGATGAAGAAATTGACTTTGCTCAACTGATATCCCAAATGGCCAATCAAAAAACAGTCATACAAAAACCAAAAGAAAAGACTATTGTCCAAACACCCCAAACATCCTTAACCACTACCAAAACAAAAAAGCCCAAACCAATTACATGTCCACAAACAAAACCTCAAACATTATCCGTATGGAGCCTGAATTTTGGGATAGCTCGCTAAACAAAGTCATCCCAAAGATTTTTCCTACTAGATTCCACTTCAGGCCTTTGGCACCCAACAAAACTGCCAATTTTACGAATTCATCTTAATAGATACTGACTCAGTATCTATTAAACATTACAAGGACAAAACCAATCCTGAATTTATAACCCATTCGACTATCCAAATCCTCAGAATTTTGTCCCCAAAGCAATTTGGGAACAATCTAAACAAAATTCAAAAGTTTTCTCAAAACTATGACCTAATAGGTTTTAATTATTGGGACTACATGGAAGCCTGAACTAAAGTATTTTGGTTTCAAAATACTCAGTACAGACATTCAAGGTTAATCTATTTTAAAAGAAAAATCAATTACGTTTTTCTAAATTGGTTCTACCAATGGTGGGACTTCTTTGGGCCAATCCCAGAAATTCTACTCTCACCAATAGATGAAGGATATAAACTTTTTCAATCAAAATTTAACAGTCAGGAAACATGTATTCCTGTAATGTTAAAAATTTTCTCAACCTTTTCACTGGCATGGGTATTTTTCTGGCAATACAAATATGTAAAATCAGGCCACCACAAATCACTTCCAATCCTACAAAGGCATGGTTACGTAAAATGGTGGTCTTAATTTGATTCATCAATGGCCTATCCAGAAAAGGTCAGAGAATGGTTCAAAACCAATCCAGATAGTCAGAAGATTTCAGATCCAGAAACGGCTTCGTTTCTCAATCAAAAAGCCCAAATAGCTGCAGCCCTCGCAGGAGCTCAATCAAAAGAAACCCTAGCAAAGCATCTTCAGCAAATCATGCAGATGATCGAACTAGATAAAAAACACAAAGAAAATCCTACTTCGTTAGCAGATGATCAAAATGAAGATGAATGCTTTGGAATTGAGCTCAGAGAGGATTAGTCTTTAATCTCGAAATATATGTAATCACAAAAAATCAAAATTATCAACTTGTACTGTAGAAATAGTACCGGTTATCTTTACCTGTACTGTAGAAACAATAGAATCTTCAATTATAAAAGGAGGCCTCGTTTTCATTGGAAGGCCCCCTTCAGTTTTACACAAACATAGAGAGAAGTTAGTGAGAGAAGCTCTGAGAGATCCCTTGTAAGCTCTCCAGCTCTTCTTCTTCCCTCTTCTTTCTTTTCAATCATTCAATAAAACTTTTATTCAGTTCTTCGTTTTCGTGTTTTCATATTTACATTTCTGCATCTGCATATATGTGCGGACTACCGCCACATCTAACATCATACTAACCTGCATATGCGTGCGGACTACCACCGCATCTAACTTCATATTTACTTACTGTTCTTGCATCTGCATAGTTTAGTTGAATCTGACATTATCTTTTCGTCTACCCCTTCTTCCTTTTTCCCTCCTTGATCCACCCAGGGACACACACACACACACACACACACACACACACACACACACACACACACACACACACACACACACACACACACACACACATATATATATATATATATATATATATATATAATATCCAATGTATTGATTATTTATTTATTTTTTGACAGAATTAATGTATAATCTATTGAGGATTGATTTATTATTCAATTTTTTTATAAATTTTGTAATATGTGAAAATAGTGATTTTATTTTTTATTATTATTTAAGAAATTCTTCATAATTTTTTAATTATGTAATTAACTTAATTAATAACTTTTATTATTACTTTTATACTAAAAAAATATAAATTTATACTATTTACATATTTTTTCACTACTAATAAATAAATAAGTATTTGTACTATTATACTTATTGTTATAGATGATGACTTAAGTTACTTATTTTGTATGTTAAATAATATTTTATATTTTAAATTTATTAAATATTAAGATGAAAAAATTATTCAATAAATTATATAAATAGTCATTACAGAAAAGAAAAAAAAAATTATAGATCATATATAATAATCCTTGATATATATAGTGTCATGTATATATTAAGATTATCTATTTTAATTATGTGAGTGATTATTGTTATTTTCACTTTTTCGTTACATTAGAAAATAATATTTAAAACTAAAAAAGAGATAACTAATTTTTAATTTGAATTAAAAAATATCTTGTAAATATGTCCAACTTTTACATATACTAAGTGTTATAATATTAAATAGTATAGTATTTGCTATAACAATGACTCAAAATATTAATCCAAGATATATTTGGACCTAGTAAGATCCCAAGGCAAGCAAAATCAACTAAAACCCATTGATAGGGTCCTAAATCTGACATAAGTTCATTACCTTAAAGGTCAAATGCAGATGAAGTCCACGCGTTCCCTCTTAAATCGGCTCAGATTGGATCTCCGATACTAGTTAGATATGGTAATGAGTACTCAGGGGAGCGTGAAAAGCCCCCTTCCCATCCGGCTGGCTGGTGGCGTCCGGAGCTGTTGTGTCCGACTTGTTGGATTGGCTACACTTCTGATCCTTGGTCACCGGAGGGTGGGGGGTACCTGCAAGAGACTCCGATGCTTAAGTTAGCACGGGTATTAAGCAGGTTTTATGTAGAATCAGAGTATGAGTTATACCTGGGTGCTCCAGTGTATTTATAGTAGTGAGATGTGACCTTCTTTAGATAAGATAAGTTAGTTATCTTATCTTATCTTATCTTATCTTTTGTTGAGGTCAGCTTATCTTCCGTGGAACCGCCTTTATCTCTATAGGCTTGGACTGCCTTTGGATTTGGGTCGTGTTCCTCTGTTCGGGCCATTTATTGGGCTTTCCTGTTGATTTGGCCGATCTCTTTAAGAAGAGATCGGATAGTCGGACCTGAAGAGGTCGGTCGCCATGTCGCTAAACATCCCGGGTCGGACAGCTCGACCCAGGGTATGAACAGTGCCCCTGCTTGAGCTCGGTCTTCTGCTTTGAGGTCGAGTTTTTTTGACTTCGAACTCCTTATAGCGAAACCGAACTCGAGCACTTTTGTCGATTCCTTTCTTTGTAGAGATTTTTGAGTGTAGAACATTTTTCCTCTAAAAGCGCGCGCTTTAATATCGGCGCTTTGGGAACGTGCGAGGGTTTAATGTTTTCATTAATTTTAACATTAATTGCCCCGTTTCCCTTTGGCTCTTTTTTTTTATTTATGAAAACCCAGAAACGGTTTCTCTCCTTCACTCTTTTTGTAACTTCTCCGCAATTTCTTCCTTTGTTCTCTCGCTCTCTGCCTTTCGCCCATATTTCTGCTTTTCTTGCGTTGCGGCGTCGCTCGGCGGTTTTCTGGGCAGCTTCCGTTTCTGTACCTCCATTTTTCTCCTCGAAGCTTCTTTCGCCTCCATGTTAGTCCCATTTCATGCTTTGCATTTGTCTTTATGATGAGGTTTTGATTTTGATCCTCCTTTAGAGAAAAGTTTGGATCTTTCTGTTCTGGGAGTTTTCTTTATCTTCTGCATGATCCTTTTTTGCTTTTGCTTTAATGCTTTGCATGTTCTTTGTTGTTTCTGTTCTGATACCGTTTATCCAGAAGAATCCGTATCTGTTTCTTGCTTTATTTGACGGTTGCTTTGCCTGATTCCAAAAAAGTTTGCATTTTTGATGGTTTCTTCTTGGTGTACTTGATGTTTGGGGATGGTTTCTGTAAGGCAATATTTTTGAAGACTTTTGTGTTTTATTCTGATGGAAAATGCTTGCTGTTTGAAGCCTTCTTTTCTTGTTTTGAGAGATGCTGGGGTGCGAGAAGTAGATTTTTACTAGAAACCTTGCTTTATTATTGCCTCCAAAAGGATGCCCCAGGACTTTGGTTTGAGTCTTGGGGTTTTCCTTTTCTGTGTGTTCGCCTGTATCGTATTGAGTTGTTTTCTCCCTTGTCCGAGATGTTTTTAGTAATCCCATCTTCTTTTCTTACTTGTAGGATTAGTTGGCCTCATGTCTTCTCGCAATAACATTGTAGAGATGTCTTCCAGAATTTCTGAGGGGATGTCCGATTGGCTGGACTCCCTTGTCTTGTTGTGTGTTTCTGTTGTGGATACTGAATTTTGCACAGAGCTGAGGAAGCGCCATAGGATTTGTGGTAACAGTGCTCGTGAGGGGGATTATGAGCTTGTTGCTCCTGATTCTGATGAGAGAGTTTGTTTTCCAACTTCCATCGAGGGGGAACGTCCCTTCTTCGATGCTTATGAATACTTCTTTAGCCAATTAAGCGTTACTTTTCCTTTTACTGCTTTTGAAACCGACCTGTTGTGGTCATGTAACATTGCTCCGTCCCAGCTTTACCCGAATTCCTGGGGTTTTATCAAAATATTTCAACTGCTTTGCCAAGAGTTAGGCATAACACCTTCTGAAACTCTTTTTCTTTATCTTTTCATCTCGGCCAAGCCCGGAGGTTCCTCCAAAAAGAAAGCTTCCTGGGTCTCGTTCAGATCGGCCCAGGGGCATAAAGTTTTTGCCATGTATGATGAGTCGTTTAAAGATTTTAAGAACTATTTCTTCCGAGTTCGTGCTGTTGAGAGGGTCCGCCCCTTTTTTCTTGATGAAAATGATGAGCCTGCTTTTCCTCTAGAGTGGCAAAAGAATGTGAGAGTGCCACGTTATACATGGGAGATGCTTAATGAGGTTGAGCGGGCCTTTGTAGTTGTTCTTGAAGATTTGTGGGGGAAACCTCCCCATCTGGATACGAAGAAATTCTTGAGTGACCTATCTTTGGTTCGAACTGCTTTGGGTACTGTCTGACTTGTTTTTATACTTGCTTTTGAACTTTTCTTCTCCTATGTTATAACTTGTCTTTTGTGGTTGATTCTGTATTTTCAAAGATGTCGAAAAATAATGATTCTATGAAGGCCTACAAGAAGGCGAAAAAGGAAACTGCTGCTCGAAACATCTCGGCCAAGACGGCTGGGGAGGGATCTTCGCAAGTTTCAATGAAGCTGCTTGTGCCGAGTTCTCCCGGTCTGAGGAAGGTGATCCCCACTCCTCGGGTTCGTCCAGTGGAGCCTCCCCAGTCTTCTACTGCAACTTCTGGTGCTCCTCCTAGTAAAAAGCAAAAAACGATTGAGCCTTTCGACCTCGATGCTCCTAACTTTGATGCAGTCGAATTTGTAGATCAACAAATCGGCCCTTATGGTGTCCTCCCTATGGATGACGTGTCGCTTCTTCATCATTTTGATTATATAACTCGGAGTAGTGTCAAGATGGCACACATGGGAGTGGCCCTATATCGAACTGCTCAAAGTCTTCCTCTCCATGCCACTAAAGCTTTTATGGAGGAGGCCAAACAAGAGTTTGATCGGATGAAAGGCTTGAAGGAGGAGCTTGAAGTGAAGGTGGCCAAGTTGGAAAAAGATTTGGAGAATGAGAAGGCGAGTTCCATCTCTCTGGCAGCTTCTGTGAGGCTGGCCGAGGACACGGCTATGAGGCATAAGGATAGTTATGTGACATATTACCGGGAGGTGTTGCGCCTGAGGGAGGAGTTGGAGAGTTCCCGAGTTGACTACTCCGAGCTCCAAGGTCATCTCGTTGGTAGTGTAACTGCTGCCTATGAGAACCTGAAGGAACAAGTTCGGGTTATTGCTCCCGAGGCTGACCTAACCCTCTTTAGCCTAGACAACGTTGTCAGGGATGGCAAGATTGTCCCTGATGATGAGGATGATGATGATGTTGAACCTCCCCCTGTGTCCTCTGCCAAGGTATCAACTCCTACTGTTCCTGCCGAGGTTGGCCCTCCCGCATCTGATCCTGACTGCCAGATCTTAAACCGGGATGACGGTACCGTGGATGCTGTTCCTCTCCAGACTCGTTCTCCGTCTCCTCGGACTGATGCTGCTAGAAAGTCTTCTGACCCTTAGCCCTTTTATTCTGGATATTTACGTAGTTGGCCCGGCTTGTGGGCTTTTTAAACTCTTTATGTTTTGTTAACTGCTGGTACTTTCTCGTTGCTTGCCTAGCGACTTTTTGTTTTGACCAACAAAAGTAACTTTCCAGCTTTTGAGGTAGATTTTAGTGGCCTCTGAAGCTTTATAACTTTGTAGATTATATCATGCTTTTGCACTTAACTTGGTATCTTTTTTGTCTTCTGAGGATGTTGGAACCCTGCTGCTCGTCCTCTTCGGATTCGCTTTATTGTTTGTAACTTTTTAGTAGTAGGAGTCCGACTTCGTCATGTCGGTCTCCTTTAAGTTATTTTTGTAGTCCTCTTTCTTGGACCTTCGTCAAGTCTCTTTCAGGGATTACTTTTATAACTTCTTAGTAGTAGGAGTCCGACTTCGTTATGTCGGTCTCTTCTGAGTTATTTTTGTAAATAACTTTTCAGTAGTAGGAGTTCGACTTCGTTATATCGGTCTCCTTTAAGTTATTTTTGCAAATAACTTTTTAGTAGTAGGAGTCCGACTTCGTTATATCGGTCTCCTTTAAGTTATTTTTGCAAATAACTTTTTAGTATAGGAGTCCGACTTCGTTATATCGGTCTCCTTTAAGTTATTTTTGTAGTCCTCTTTTTTGGACCTGTGTCAGGTCTCTTTTAGGGACTACTTGTATAACTTTTTAGTTTTGGGCTGACTTTGTTATGTCGGGCCCTTCTAAGTTAAAGTAATCCTCTTTAATAGGGTTGTCCAGACCTCTTTCCAGGGTTTACTTATAACTTGGGTTGACTTAGTCCGACTTCTTAATGTCGGCCAGTCTTTAAGTTATTATTTTAGCAATCCGTAAGACCTCGTCAGGTTCTTTTTTAGATCACTTTCGATAACTTCTTACATTATTTTGTGTTTATCTTTGCCGATTTGTAGAAAGTGGTTGTCATCTCTAGATCGTCCTTTGGGTGAATCGCGTTTTCACCTTTATCAGACGGTTATCTTTATCGTGATCGTGCAGTGAAATTATTTTTTTCACTTTCTGCCGATCTGTTGCTTTATAATCGGACGATGAATACTTCAGATTAATGCG
Organism: Arachis ipaensis; assembly: GCF_059453495.1. NCBI lineage: Eukaryota > Viridiplantae > Streptophyta > Magnoliopsida > Fabales > Fabaceae > Arachis > Arachis ipaensis. The sequence continues at coordinate 54,767,889 of NC_142436.1, forward strand.
TCTTGAAATCTTGTAGAATGTCTAAAATATATATTTATTCAAAGGAAAGTGCAAATATGTACATGTGGGAATTTCTCATCCCTTTATGTCGAATAGTGTTTGAGTCTCAACTTGGTGCCTCATTAAAAAACCTTTTCAGGAAAAAGAGTGCATCTAATGGTGAGATCTTTTACTTTTCTAGCTGTAGTACTTTCTTAGGTTGCAGGCGTGCCATGATCTGGGGAGCTCTCGTCCATCGAGTTCGGACAGTCTGTAGTAGCCCTTTCCGAGTACTTTTACAACTCGGTAGGGTCCTTTCCAATTTGCTGCCAACTTTCCTTCTCCTGGTCGAGTTGTTCCAATATCATTTCGGATTAGGATGAGGTCATTCTCTGTGAAACTTCTTGGTACTACCTTTTGATTATATCTGGAAGCCATTCGACGTTTTAGTGCTTTTTCCCTGATCCGAGCCCTTTCCTGAATTTCAGGTAGTAGGTCGAGTTCTTCCTTCTGAAGTTGAGAGTTGGCCTTTTCATTGTAGTGGACTACTCTAGGTGACCCTTCCTCGATCTCTACTGGGATCATTGCCTCCACTCCGTATGCTAGTCGAAAGGGTGATTCATTTGTCGTGGAGTGTGGCATCGTTCGATATGCCCATAGGACTTGCGGAAGTTCTTCAGCCCAAGCTCCCTTTGCATCTTGTAGTCTCCGTTTTAGCCCTGCCAATATGACTTTGTTGGCAGTTTCGGCCTGTCCATTGGCTTGAGGGTGTTCGACGGAGGTGAAATAGTGCTTTATATTTAAGTCGGCTACTAGTCTCCTGAAGCCTGCGTCTGTGAATTGAGTGCCATTGTCTGTGGTTATGGAGTATGGAATCCCGAACCTCGTGACAATGTTCCTGTATAGGAATTTCTGACTTCTTTGAGCGGTGGCGCTGGCTAGGGGCTTTGCCTCAATCCATTTTGTAAAATAGTCTACTCCGACTATGAGGAATTTTACTTGTCCTGATCCCCGGGGAAAGGGTCCGAGAAGATCAAGTCCCCATTTTGCAAATGGCCAGGGCGAGGTTACACTGATGAGCTCTTCTGGCGGGACGATGTGGAAGTTGGCATGTTTTTGACATGGTGGACATGTGTTTACAAATTCTATAGCTTCCTTTTGTAGGGTTGGCCAATAAAATCCCGCTCGAAGTACTTTTTTGGCAAGAGCTCGTGCTCCGAGATGATTGCCACACATACCGCCGTGTACTTCTTCTAACACTTCCTTTGGTCGGCACGCATTTAAGTAGTGGTATTGAGATCCTTCTTTTGTACAGGATGTTGTTTATAATAGTGTAGTACTGTGCCTCCCTTTTTAATCTTTTCGCCTCTTTTTCCTCTGTGGGGAGCGTCTCTGCTTTGAGGTAGTTAATTATGGGGGTCATCCATCCTTGGTCCTGACTTGTGATGGCTAAGATTTTTTCTGCTTCCGATATTGACTGGTTCTGTAGCATTTCCTGGATGAGGCTTCTATTGTTGCCCCCTGGTTTGGTGCTGGCTAGTTTTGAGAGTGCGTCAGCTCGGGCATTTTGCTCGCGGGGTATGTGGTAGATTTTATATTCCCCGAGTTGTCCGAGCTGTTCCTTGGTTTTATCCAAGTACTTTTTCATGGTGGGATCTTTGGCTTGATAGCTCCCTGTTATCTGTGAGGTGACTACTTGTGAATCGCTGTAAATGTTGAGTTTTTTAGCTCCAACCTCTGTAGCCAGCTTCAAACCGGCTAATAACGCTTCATATTCCGCTTGGTTGTTTGAGGCCGGGAATCCGAACTTGAGGGAGAGCTCAACTTGGGTTCCTTGGTTGCTTTCTATTATCATGCCTGTGCCGCTTCCAGTCTTATTTGAAGAACCGTCCACGTAGAGATTCTATTCTGTGGGGGTCTCCAAGGTATCTGTGAATTCTGCGATAAAATCGGCTAGGTACTGTGATTTAATGGCCGTCCGAGCTTCATATTAGAGGTCAAATTCTGATAACTTGACTGCCCATTGTAAAATTCTGCCTGCTAAATCTGTTTTCTGCAATATTCCTTTTATGGGCTAGTTGGTTCGAACCTTAATGGTGTGAGCCTGGAAGTACGGGCGAAGTCGTCGAGATGTTAGAATGAGGGTATATGCAAACTTTTCTATTTTCTGGTAGTTTAGCTCGGATCCCTGTAGTGCTTTGCTAATGAAGTAGACGGGTTGTTGCTCACTTTCGTCTTCTCTGACTAGTGCTGAGGCTATTGCCCGGCTTCCTACTACGAGATATAGTACGAGTGGTTCTCCTTCTCGTGGTCGAGATAAGATAGGCGGTCGTCCTAATAACTCCTTGAAGTCTTGGAAGGCTTTTTCGCATTCTGTCGTCCATTCGAACTGTTTTCCCTTCCTTAAAGTAGCATAGAAGGGGAGAGATCTTATCGCTGCCCCTGCTAAGAATCTGGATAGGGCGGCCAATCTCCCGTTGAGTTGCTGCACTTCTTTGACACAGGTCGGGCTCTTCATGTTGAGTATGGCTTGGCATTTATCCGGGTTTGCTTCAATTCCTCTTTGTGTGAACATGAAACCTAGGAATTTGCTTGCTTCTACCGCAAAGGTGCATTTTGCCAGATAAAGTCGCATGTCGTGCTTCCTTATGGTGTCGAACACTTGAGCCAGGTCGGACAATAATGTATCCTCGCTTTGTGTCTTTATCAACATGTCGTCCACATAGACTTCCATTATCTTTCCAATGTGGTCTGAGAAGACTTTATTCATCAGCCTTTGATAAGTAGCTCCTGCGTTCTTGAGACCGAAGGGCATTACGATGTAGCAGTAATTTGCTTTTGGCGTTAAAAATGAGGTCTTTTCTTGATCTGGTGGATACATGGGGATTTGGTTGTATCCCGATTATGCATCCATAAACGAGAGGTATCTATATCCGGAGGAAGCATCTACCAGAGCGTCGATACTTGGGAGTGGGTAAGGATCTTTTGGGCAGGCTTTGTTGAGATCTGTGTAATCGGTACACATTCGCCACTTCCCATTTGATTATTTCACTAAGACGACGTTGGCTAGCCATAATGGATACTTGACTTCTCTTATGAATCCTGCCTCCAGTAGTGCCTGTACTTGCTCTTCCACCGCTTGGGATCGCTCTGGCCCAAATTTTCTTCGTTTCTGCTGCACCGGTCGAGATCCCAGATAGACCGCCAACTTGTGGCACATTAGCTTGGGGTCTATACCTGGCATATCTGCGGCTTTCCATGCGAAGAGATCGACATTATCGCGTAAGAATTGTATCAGTAATTCTTTTGAGTCTCATCTTAGGATTGTTCCGATATTAGTTGTTTTATCCGAGGTATCTCCGATTTGAACCTTCTTTATCTCGCCTTCCGGCTGCGGACGGAGTTCTTCTTGTTGCTGAATTCCGCCAAGCTCAATTGTATGAAACTCTTCTCCTCTGCCTCTGAGGTTTAGACTTTCGTTATAACAGCGGCGTGCCATCTTTTGATCTGCTTTTACCGTGGCTATCCCTTCTGTAGTTGGGAATTTCATGCATAGATGTGGAGTTGAGACTATTGCGCCGAGTTGATTGAGTGTTGTCCGACCTATTAGGGCATTGTAGGCTGAACTTACGTCGACCACAATGTAGTCTATTTTGAGGGTCCTGGATTGGTTCCCTTTTCCGAAGGTTGTATGTAGCGATACGTATCCCAGTGGTTGTACCGGGGTATCTCCTAGTCCAAACAGACTATTTGGGTATGCTCTAAGCTCTTTTTTGTCTAGGCCGAGTTTGTCGAAGGCTGTTTTGAATAAGATGTCGGCAGAACTCCCTTGGTCTACTAATGTGCGGTGTAGGTTGGCATTTTCCAGTATGATAGTGATGACCATGGGGTCGTCGTGTCCCGAGATGATGCCGGATGCCTCATCTTTAGTGAATGTTATCGCAAGGATGTCGGGTTCTTCCTCCTTTCCCTCGACATGATATACTTCTTTGAGATATCTTTTTCGGGATGATTTGGAGATCCCGCCTCCTGCGAATCCCCCGTGTATCATGTGGACGTGTCTTTCTGGTGTCCGAGGTGATCGCTCAGCTCGTCCGTCATGTTCGTCCCTTCGTCTCTTTCTTTGGTCATCATCTCGGGTAGCCAGAAAGCGATCTAATCTTCCTTCTCTCACCAATTTTTCTATGATATTTTTTAAGTCAAAGCACTCGTTGGTGGAGTGCCCTCGAACTCGGTGGTATTCACAATATTCCTTCCGGTTTCCTCCTCCTCTTTTGCCTTTGAGTGGCCGTGCTGGGGAATTTTCTCCGTATGGCAGACCTCTTTGTATACATCGACCAAGGATACTCTGAGAGGAGTGTAGTTATGGTATTTTTTGATTTTCTCCCCTTGTCAATCTTCTTTCCTTTTGGATTCCTTGTCTTTGTCTCGGTAGGAGGCCCCGGATTTTGAGGTTTCTCCCAGCCGAGCATTCTCTTCCATGTTGATGTATTTTTCTGCTCGCTCCTGTACTTCGTCTAAGGATGTGGGGTACTTCTTTGATATAGATTGGCTAAAAGGTCCCTCTCGTAGGCCATTGATGAGTCCCATGATGGCGGCCTCTTTTGGTAAGCTTTGTATGTCCATGCATGTTTTGTTGAATCTCTCCATGTAGTTGCGGAGGTTCTCCCGTTCTCTTTGCTTGATCCCTAGTAAACTGGGGGCGTGTTTGGCCTTATCTTTCTGGATGGAGAATCTGGCCAGGAACCTTTTGGCCAGGTCATCAAAGTTTGAGATGGACTTTGGAGGTAGGTTGTCGAACCATCTGATTGCTGTCTTCGTGGAGTTGTTGGAAAAGCTTTGCAGTGAACGGCATCTGAGGCGTCGGTGAGGTACATTCTGCTTCTGAAATTGCTAAGATGATGGTTGGGATCTGTGGTGCCATCATACAAAATCATATCCGGGAGCTTGAAGTCTTTTGGAATTTTGGTTTTCATGATTTCCCTGGTAAATGGGTCTTGTTCTTTGCGTGAACTTTCCTCAGGAGCGATCCGAGGAGCTTTTGATTTGAGATCGGCTTCTAATTGCTGTAGTTTTTCTTCCAATTCTCGATGTCGATGTACCTCTCTTTGCAGATCCTTTCTGATCTCTCGTTGTTGTTGGGTTTCTTTCTCAAGTTGCTTTAAGCGATCTTGAAGCACTTCTATTGCTCCCGGGTTTGATGAGTTTTTGTCTCCGTTGGATTCCGGAGCATCCTTCAATGTAGTGTCCGCATTCTTGTGCGGCGTTCTGTTTTCTAGGTCTGAATCGTGGTCATTGTCATGGCCGTCCGCCATGGTGATGGGATGACTTCCAGGTTCTCCGGCAACGGTGCCAATGTTCCGAAGGTTACCTGAAACTGTAGGTCGATCTCGGTCGAGATCTTCTGTTCTGGTCGGAGATGACGTGTCCGGCTGGCTGGTGGCGTCCGGAGCTGTTGTGTCCGACTTGTTGGATTGGCTACACTTCTGATCCTTGGTCACCGGAGGGTGGGGGGTACCTGCAAGAGACTCCGATGCTTAAGTTAGCACGGGTATTAAGCAGGTTTTATGTAGAATCAGAGTATGAGTTATACCTGGGTGCTCCCGTGTATTTATAGTAGTGAGATGTGACCTTCTTTGGATAAGATAAGTTAGTTATCTTATCTTATCTTATCTTTTGTTGAGGTCAGCTTATCTTCCGTGGAACCGCCTTTATCTCTATAGGCTTGGACTGCCTTTGGATTTGGGTCGTGTTCTTCTGTTCGGGCCCTTTATTGGGCTTTCCTGTTGATTCGGCCGATCTCTTTAAGAAGAGATTGGATAGTCGGACCTGAAGAGGTCGGTCGCCATGTCGCTAAACATCCCGGGTCGGACAGCTCGACCCAGGGTATGAACAATATTCAATATCATTTCATAATCATAATCAACCTCATCATCGATCTCATTCTCAATCTCGTATTCAATCTCATTCTCAATCTCATATTCGATCTCATTCTCAATCTCATATTCAATAGTATTAAACTCGCCTACCATCATCCTTCATCATCACAATCACTGTCAATCTCAAGCATAACCTTCAAACTCACACTCCTATTCCCAAACCCTTGAATTTATATTTAAATTACTGTTTTAAAGTCTTTGACTAGTTAGCAAAAATCTCTTGTCGGTATTATGAAAAACCGAATAAGTTAAAATCGCAACTTAACCAAATCATAGAAATCCAATTTTCTTTGAAATCCCTCAGAACATCCATTTTCAAAATCTTAACCAAATCAACTCCAAATTCTTAGAAAAATTTTGACAGCACATCCCCTAAAAACTGGAGTTTGCCACCCATCACAGGTCCCCCCTTTTCAACTTCAACTCAACAAAACCAACGTTTCAAGTCAATGTTTTCAAATCTGTCATTTAAGACCAATCATTATTGATTTAAATCAAAGAAAACCTAAATCCAAAGATTCAATTCATTTCATCCAAAAATCCAGAAATCAACCAATTCGATAACAACACAACATATCAATCTCAACAGAAAATCATTCACATCACAGGCATTAATCCATTTGCATTAATCTACAAAACTCATCAGGTATTCAAAGCCCCAAAACATTTTCTTATTAAACAAACCCCTTCCTCAAAGTCGAACCCCTTACACTACAAAAAATATTGATTAAAATGGCAATAATATTATGGCCTGTCCATAAAACTGCATTGGCAGTTTTAATCACCGTCGTAATGTTCAATTTTTTTTTTGCAGTCATTTTCCTATTTTTTACCCTTTTTGTGTTTTAAACTGAGGAGGTGATGAATCGGAAGAGTGATGTGAATGACAAACCTAATTTCTTGTCGCCGTTCATCTTCCACCTCTCTCATACATCTCTTTACTGCCACCGATTGCAGCTCATCTCCCGCCGGCGTCGCCGCTGCAAACAATGTCATTGTTGCTGCCTTCAACAAGCTCTGCGATCTGGTTGCGCCTTCTCTGTCACTTCCAATAGGTAATCTATTTTATCTTCTTCTTTTGATTTTTCCTCTCACTTCATGCTTTTAGATCTAGTTTACGATCTAGTAGGAAAAAATAGAGAATGCTTGCTCACTGAGTCGCGCCAGTAAATCAGATCTACCAAAATGTTCGACGGCATCTTTGGTCAGAGATTCATCGCGAAATGGTTTGGTACTTATTTCTCTGTTTCTGTTCTACCTTCTTCATGCCTTTCACTTATTGTGATTATGCTGATTGTGATTTTCAAGGGAAAAAACTACTCACAATGGAGAAGAAAGGGTCTCGCAGATGGATGAGCGGCGGTAGCAACAGGTGCACAATATGCAAAGATTAGGGTTTATATATATTATGCTATTTAATTCCTTCAAGAGTTAGAGTTAGAATTCTAATTCCAATTCTGTGGTTTGCATGGGTATCATATTTAATATCCTGGAATTGAATTCACGCGAGAATTTAAATTCAGTTCTTTGAGCTTGTACATGAGAATTGTTACATTCTCATTGCAAATTAAATCTATCTCCATCGTTTTGTTCCAAAACAAGGAATTCAATTCACTTCATATATTATGAGCTAGGCTCTAAATTTTTGTGAACACAATTTCTATTTTAATTTTTTTTTTGGGTGGAAATTCAGAAGCTAATTCAAATAGGGTTAAGTAATTTATGAAATAGGAAGAAAAACGTGGTCCACACGGAGAAACAAACTAATAAGATGTGTTTACTTTATCTTTGTCCTTCATTATCCATTGGCCATAACAAAACTGCGACTTGATAAAAATATCTCAGAATTTTTTTTCATTTTCCTTCTAAGTTTCTTCTTTTGCTAAGTTTTTTTTTTTATTTTCTGTTCTTAATAAGTATCTGATAGCATATATTCATATATCTTGGTGATTGAGCAGTCTCATCACTTGCTTCATTTGGAACCATGAATGAAAAGTAGAGAAAATGTGTTAACTTTTTAAGTCCCTTTGCTAAAATGAGGTGGACTATGCTATTTGTGTTCTTAATTGATTAATTGATGCAACACCCAAAATATGAGGGCTAAAGATTGCAAAGGTGTTGGTTCACTAATCACTATCTTCTTGATTTGGGTATTTTAGGACTCTATTGCCAATGAGTTCCTTTTCTTCTGAGCTTGGAGTTCAGTTTGAAACTAATCTTGACATTTGCACACAGGTCTCATCTGTTTCTCTAATATATCCTATTTACTCTTCCTAGGTTGGGCCTTGACATTCTCAGTTGGGAATTCTCCAATCTAGGTTTGTTTTTGTTACTTACTCTTCCTATTTTATGTTTGTTCCTCTCCCTGATTTTTTCATTTTAATGATGCTCAGTTTGTCTTCTTTTCTTCAGCAGAAAAACTTACTTCATGTGATGTGGTATCAAAGCGCGAACACTTCTATCAGGTGCTTAATAAACTATGTGAATTTGAGTAAGACACTTATTCTATAGGGTCTGATCTTGCATCTCTTGTTGGATTTTTGTTTGGAGATTGACAACCCCCAAGAAATTACCCATTGGTGGAGACTAAGTTTTCTGTTCCCCTAGTTTTGTTTGAATCAATTTGATGCAGATTTGTTCTTTATCTTTTCTATATCTATTGTATCAATCTACTGATGAGTGGCATGTTAAACATTGTTCTGTTTGATTAATCGAGAGAGTTTAGTACTTCTTAAGCACCAATTGTGTAATTGTTTGAACTAGAAATTAAACTTTCTATTTCTTGTGCAGTGATCTTAGCAACAACCACATTGGAGGGCCCATTCCATTCACTTTGCCCCCTACTCTTACGAGCTTGTATGCTATCTTTTTCACATCTGAATTTTTTTTATCATGGCATCAAACAAAAGAAACTAGACATGCCTGTAATAATCATGGTGCTGAGAGCTTGCTCCAGGATTATTCTGAGTTTGAACATTTCGGATGCGTAAGAGGGTGACAGAAAGGTTCCTAACCAACTCCTTACAAACATCACAGGTCTTGTTGCCCTTGATAGTGAACCATTTAATGGCACAGTCTTTGTGAGCAAGAGCAAGTTCACCTTTGCAGCTGCATTCCATCTTCAGTGTCTCCCCTCTTTGAAGGAAGTATATATCTCATTTTTTATCATAGTAAATTCAAACAACAATTCCTTTTTATTTTCTGTTAAAGGATCAAAGCCATACTGGTGGTAGGCATTATAACCTTAGGCATACTAGACCCAAAAGAAAATGCCTTAGCTAGTAATTATAACTAGAAAAATTCTCTCATGTCTTTAAAATGTGTGTCGAAATTGTCTAAAAGTGGCTAATCAATACTGTTGGGTTTACTTTTTAAGGTGGGATCTATTTTTTGTATTTGTGTTAGGCATGGCAGTAATAGCTAGACACCTTAAAATATACCTTATATTTATCTATATTTGTAATAAGATAAAAAAGATAACTAGAAGTCTATATATAACCTCAAAGGTGCAACTCCCCAAGGGTGCCAATGCAATAACAATCAGAAAATTATTGATTTAAAATGGAAAGTATTTGAGATAATCCTTGTCCATAATTATTACATTTTTATTTTGATTATGAAACTTAGGTGGATTTGCCATTTAACTTGTCTACATTGTTGGTATAGAAAAAAAGTTAATATTACTTTTAATCTATTATTTAAGACTTTCAAGTTTAGTTTTGTTCACTATGTACCAAAATAAATATACACATATACAGCCACGATATATTTCTTTTGAGTTTTGAGATTAGTTTTAAAAGGGAAATATATCTTCTTATTAAAGAAATTTATATAGCATGGAAAAATGGTAATCATTTGCCATTAATATTCTTTTGAATTATGTTATATATTTGGGTCTGGCCACTTTAGTTGATGATATATATATATATCACATGTGAACATGTTCTAGCTAGCTAATAATACCGTGACTGTGCATTGATTAGAAAGTTTGGCTTTGTCATGACTCTAGATTCATTATTGAACTTTCAGTTATAGAAATCAGTTATATGTTTATTAGTATCCATCAGTTGTAGATCATTTGCTGCTTCCAAAGTTTTTGTCATTACTAACCTTTTTAGCTAATTTATTATAATTTTTTTGGATGCTGAGAATGTGATCAAATTAATAACAAGTATTAGAATGCATTGTTACTGTTATAAACAAATTAAAGTTGGTTAAATTTCACTCATTTAACTTTTTAAAAATTGAGTTGTTTTGAAGCTGTGATTCTCAGCTATTTTGAGGTGTTATAAACAAATTAAAGTTGGTTAAAATTTCACTCAATTCACGTGGAATTTTTTGTTTGAAAAGAAATGATAAACAGATGACAGATTTTAAAAGAATGTCAATTGGATGGTGCTTAATTTGATTTTGAATTTGCAGGAGCCTGTTTCCCATGTTGTGGCTTGTCCCTCACCAAATGATATTCTTGAGTGGCGTAAGCTTATTTTATAATGTTAACTCTTTGCAATCTTTTTTTTCCTTTTTGTCTGGGCATTGATTTTGAAAACTCAGATTATGTGTTGGAGGGAATTGAAGGAAAGCCTTTTGCAGGTTTGTTAATATAGCAATAGTTGAACATTAGTATCTCAAATATTTTAGTACTTTTTGTCTTTTGTCATTTGAAATATTCCAATCTATGAACTCATTAGCATTTGAATATAAACATGATAATATCACCCGATCCCACTAGGGATACAAGACTTAGTTGTTGCCAAATTGCCATATTGGGAATTCATGTATCAATGCTGTGGTATTTACAGTTTTTTTTCCGTTGTCCTATTTTTAAGTGGATATTACCATGGAAAGATCAAATTTCTTCCAGATTATCCATTCAAACTACCTGGAATCAGGTGATGCTTCTTGCTGCTGTACTATTATTTTATTAGTGTTCATTTCAGTTATGTGGTTTATTATTATATTACCTAAGCATATGCTTTTGGTCATATATAGCATGATTACACATAATGGACGGTTCATAACAGAAAAAAATATCTACTATTCTATATATGACTATAAGTTCTTTTGGTTTTATCCATTAGCATAAAATCAACTAGTACTGAGTTATCCATTTTGTTTCAATTTTATTTTTGCGGGCTTTTGTTGCTTTTGCAGTTTGTCCTGAAAGATGGAGTCCTATGTGTTGGGTATCACGGTAAGACAGATTCAACTTGAAATTCCTCTGTGCTTTGGTTTGGTTTTTTTTATATTTATCTTTTACTTTTACAATTATTTATACGTCTTCATTAAGCAATTGGCACATGAGAGAATTAGTTTATGTAGATTATTACTTTGTAGCTCTGTACTGATATTTCCAATTTATGGAATATGAATACAGCATACTTACAGGCTTCCTTTAATTCTATGCAGTGAAACATTCAGAAAAATGTCCTAGAGTAATGTCATGAGTAATTCAGAAAAATGTCCCAAGACACATCGGCAGCTGCAAATTTCTCCCGAGTCAAGTCGGCAGCAGCTGCAAATTGGTAGTATCTTCATATGGTATGTTTACATGCTTTTGCCTTATGTAACAACCCTAATTTTCGAGTACGCGAGATCATTTCTGAATACACGGATTTCTCTGAAAGATCAGTAAAGGGAGCACCTCTGTTATATCATCAAGCATCTCAATCCTCATTATCATTATGTCATCCTTAAGCTAGAACCTTTTCCGAGGCAAGCTCGATAACGTGGTCACGAAGAACCTAGTTTTTGAACCGTATCGGTTAGGGGTTTTGATTCGGTTTTTCGTAAATAGTCTCAGTTTGACAAACCAGACTCGATTTATGAGAGGAGAGAGATAATAGTATAATATTATCATTATATTAGTATTAGAAAATGCTTGAATGATATTATAAGGTTACCTGGTCTGTTTTATTTAAAAACAGAAAATCGGTTTAACCGGGTTTACGGTTTACTGGTGCAGCTTAGCACCAGCACTCTCTGGTGACTTTAGCAATGCTAAGGCCTCATTATTCATGTTCTATTCTCATAATAAATATGTTACTAGTGTCATTTATGCTAGTAGCTCAGAAAATAATTTTTAGAGATGTTTTTACAAGTGTTCCGATACATCTAGTTTTAGTAGTTGTACACCTGAGATATTTTAATATTATTTTAATCCACCTCCAATCCAACCAATCACAACTCACCTTACAGCCCCAAGACCTCCAAGGCTGTCTCATTTCATCATTTTGGCCGAAATTGAAAGGAGAGAAAAGAGAGAAAACTTCATGAACACTTAATCTTCAAATCTTGATTTCTTCTGAACTAAAACTCAAATCAAAACTCCGATTTCACCAAAATGATCCTCTCTTCTTCCTCTACATAACCATGTAACTTATCAAGGCTGGAAATAAGGTTAGATGGCTGTCCCTTTCCCATTTAAATTCGGTTTTCAAGGAAAACCATGCAAAACATGTGTTTTCTTGATGTTCTTCCTTAGGAATCATGCTTAACTTGACTTGAGGGACAAGAAACATTAATTTTCAGCAAGTCTAAGGTGAGATATCTCTTCCTAACATGCTGAGGGAGATTTGGTCAGTTGAGAGTTTGTGGATTTAAAGTTGTTCTTGATGTGTTTTAGGAGGAAAAAGTGCTTAAGGACCACTTGAAAGTCTAACCGAATTTGGAGCAGCAAATCAAGGTAGGGATTGACGAATTTAATCTTGATTGATTGTGTTTGAGTTGTATGATTATGATATGGTTTGGTTATGCTTGAAATTGATTGTTTATATGAGTAATTCTTGTTGAAATTTTGGTGAAAATTTGATAAAATTTGATGATATTCAACTTTGAATTTGTGTTCTTCATGGCTGCTGGAAAAACGAACCCTAGACCTTAAATTGGGGTTCAATTTGTGTTAAAATCATGTAGAAAAGATGGGGTTTTAGTGGCTGCAATTTTATTTTGAATTTTGGTAAAAATCGGTTGCTGAAAAGACTGAAAACGGGTAAAAACAGAGAAAGAATCTGAAGAATTTACGAAGAACATGAAGAACACTTTGAGTGTGGTGAAGAACAATGAAGAACACCTTTTAGATCTTGAAAAGGGCAAGGAAGTAAATATTTTGGTGTTTGAGGGGTTATTTTGTAATTTCTGAAAGTTAGGGTGGTAAAAGTAGAAATATTAAAAGTTACGGGTGGTAAAAAGTGAATTTTAAAGGTTAAAAGTTAAAAAGGGGTAATTTTCGAAAATTTAATGATAAAATAATAAATAATAATAAAATATTAAATAATAATATTTAATTAAAAATAATATTTTAATAAAAATAATAAAATAATGCAGAAAAGGCAGTTTTCTATAAAAGCTTTAGAAAGACAACTTTAAGCACAGAATCTCATAATTACCTTCATAAAACACTTAGGGAGTGGTAAAAATATATTAGTGAGGCAAAGATAAATAAAAGATAAAAAGTTGAAGAAAAGATAAAAAAAAATCGAAGAAAAAGTCTGTAAAGTTTTAATGACAGAAAAACAGACAAAGACTAGTAAACGAACTAGGGCAACTTAGTTAGTACTTGAGTCGCGACTAGGGTTAGGTATTATATGAAAAGTTAAACTGTTTCAGTATAGACTTAATGAACCTATACTTGGGACGGACTAACTATTCATACCGAAATTTACATAAGCTTTAAATACATACGTTAAACAGAGAAATCAGAGCAGAGTAAAGAAAACACAGAGAACAGAGTAACCAGAGAAAAGTAAAGAGATACAAAGAAAAGAGTAATCAAAGCAGAGTAAAAAGACAAAGTGAAAAGAGTAATATGATAAAGAGAAATGGTTTGAGCCAAGATATTGTAAAAGTAAAAGCTGTAAAGTTTGTATAGTATGATTGAACAGAGAAAGAAAGAAGTACTGCATAAGAATGTGAAAGTAATGATGAACAATGAGAATGATATTGAATGATGATAATGAGAAAAGAGTAATATAACAAAGAGAATAGAAGAGAAGAGTATAAAGATAAAGAGTTAAGCCTTGTGGCATGATATTCTATTATATGTTCATCTGATGCTTTTCTATTGGCCCTAGAGGTCCTGTAGGCCCAAGTTCACCTACAGTAAGTTGTTATTCCTGTAGGCCGAAGTTCACCTGCAGTGAATATCAATTGTGTATCTCAGGGTGTTGCTCCTGTAGGCCGAAGTTCACCTACAGAGAGTTGTGATACCTGTAAGCCGAAGTTCACTTACAGGGGCGCTATTTCTGTAAGCCGAAGTTCACTTACAGAGGTGCTATTTCTGTAGGCCGAAGTTCACCTACAGAAAGTTGTTGTGATTAAACCATTTCTGTAAGCCGAAGTTCACTTACAGAGGTGTTATTTCTATAGGCCGAAGTTCACCTATAGAAAGCTGTTGTGTTGTGTTTAGACTATTCCTGTAAGCCGAAGTTCACTTACAGGAGTGCTATTTCTGTAGGCCGAAGTTCATCTACAGAAAATAAGCCATATCTAGGACTAGTTCCTAGGTAATGTTGGGCTGCAGGGTGTAAACTGACACGTGAGCTCATGGCCTGCATAGGACAGACATGCATCATACTTGGTTGCGCATTTCCTCTGTTATGATTGTTGTTTGAATGTATGCTTTCTTTGTTTTCATTCTATTCTCTGTGTCTGTGTTTTGTTTTCTTGTATTCTTTTGTTTGTGTTTTGCTTTCTATTTTCTCTATTTATCTGTTTCTTCTGTCTACTGCTTCTCGATATTCTGCTATTTATCTGCTAAACAACACGGAATTAATGAACTTAACTAATAACCCCGACCCTACTAAGAACTCCCCAGTTCTTACCCCTTCTCTCTCCCTTCTCCCTTCAGATGGAAGTAAGAGTACCTTACCATAGTTCGCTGATGACCGTTCGCAAGAAGAGGATTCTGCTCTAGATAGTCTTATGAGTCTAGGGTGAATATCGTTCTCTAATTATATGTAAATACTGTGAGACCAGCCAACATCTGCAGCCTGCTTATCTACAAACTTTAACCTAAGTCCCCCGTACGACGTTGCTGTTATGCGGCCACTCAATAAAGTACCAGAGGTATATTCTAAGACGATGTATGATCGTGCAGAGGAGTTGTAGAAGATGTTCCACCTTTTGATGACGTTCCACATGACTTGAGTTTTGAAGACTTAGAATGTATTTTCCCTCGCTTTAGTGGTATAGAAGGAATAGGTGAGTATAGAGTTTAGGCTAGCCTGGGTGCCAGTTTAGGGACTTCTTAAACAGGTCAGGACCTGGGATGTTGTATGTATACATATGTATATAGTTATTATCTAGCTATATCTAGGGGTGTCCTAACCAAATATATTTACTCTAATAAAGGCTGGATAACCGAATGTTATTAACTGCTTGTGATATATTTATGTGAGATTGTTTATAACCATTTTATCTGTTATTATTTGTGAATTGATTATGAATGATTCTGTTTATTAATCCAACTGTTTTAAAAAAAAAGTACCTTGCAAAATAACTACATTTTTAATAACGAGTCAGGCTCATATAATAATTAATAGATAATAATTAGGAAGACAAGTTGGTAGCGCTCAGTTTCTAGTATGATCATGACGTACCAGAAATCGGGTCGTTACACCTTACTTTTTCTTTATATCATTATATCATTACTTCCAAGCAGAAGACTGGTTTGATACTATGCTGTTTGATCTGCCTGGAAAGATAGGCTTCTGGTATTTTAGGCACGCTGCTTCCGTGGCTTAGTTTATGCCAATGGTTCATGTTCCTAGCTTATTCAGTTTTCTTAATACACATGCTTTGGTTTTCTGCCAATGGTATTTTCTTACATTTTGGATAATATCATTAGCATTCTGGATATTATGCAAATTGTCTTACTTTATTCTTTTTTATTATGTTTTCAAATTATATTTTTGTTGTAGGAATTGAATCAAGAGAGTGAGATTTTATCACCAAAAGACTTAGGAAGTAGGTCATCTGGAGCAAGCAACAGCGCAGCATGAAATATGATGGAGATTTTATGTATTAAGAGTTACATGTTATGACATTTATAGTTGAAAAATTATGTTATGTTTGATACTTTGTATAAGAGTTATTACTTTTGATTTCCAATACTAAAAAATCATATATTATGTTTAATACTTTGTTTATGAGTTATATAATATTTTGTTTATGGATTATGATTTCTAATAATAAATATTATTTGTTTAACACGATAAAAACCAGGGTAAAAATTGTATTTTTAAACGATAAAAAAATGTCACTGTTAGGATTAAAATGACGGTTCAAAAATGACATTTTAACCAATCAAAAGCCACTCTGTAAGGGATAAAATGGCGGTTCAAAAGTGCCGTTTTAACCGACTGAAATGCCATTATTAGGGTAAAAACGGCGGTTCAAAAATGCCATTTTAACAAGCCAAAATGACATTCTGTGAGGGTAATAACGGCGGTTTAAACTGCCATTTTAACTCACCCTTAAACCGCCGTTTTAACCTGGAAATAACGGCGGTTTGAACCGCCGTTTTAACCAAATAAAAAACCGCCATTTTAACCTGGAAATAACGGCAGTTTAAACCGCCGTTTTAACCCAGCAGAAAACCGCCGTTTTAACCCCAGAAAATTGTGGCGGTTTTTAGAAAACCGCCGTAATAACCAAAATGGCGCTCTGAATTACGGCGTTTTTCGAAACCGCCGTACTTGGTAATAATGGCGGTTCAAACCGCCGTAATTACCCAAAAAAACCGCCGTTTTTACCCGATTTTTTTGTAGTGTTATAGGTTAACGCATCAAGAGTCCTCTTTCTATTCTTAACTCGCGACAGCAACCTCATTGATTTTCAGGCAATATCAACAGTGATAATCAAGGTTCACAGCAACGACAATTTATTTGACGTAAAATTGGAATTAACACAAAATGGATATTAAATGAAATTACAACATAATTGTTAATAAAGTATTGTGGTAAATAGGAATGGAAGAAAATAGTCTCACCACGAGAAACGAAGCAAGATGACACCGCATTGGCTTTTATTTAATTATACAATTTCCGAAACTCAACCCTGGATATTTACATCGCAAAATTGTCAATAATTTTTAACGGAATACTAATGCCAAGGGTTCAAAATAAAATATACTTACAGTAACAGCAGAACGAAGCAGCTGCAATCCCAAACTGACCTGGCAGCAGCTCTGATAATGGCCAAAAGCTCTGTGACGACAACTGTACAGCCACGCAGCATCAATAATCTTCCCGGATGAAACAAACAGTAACAAACTCAAAAACTCTTACCGGCGGTGGACCTTAGTGGCGGCAGTGGCGTTTCTCAGCGACAGAGGCACGGGGAACGGCGGATCTGACGGCTTATCTGAAGGCGACGCGAGCTCCCTCTCTCCTTCGTGAATGGCGACGGCGTCTGGCAGCGGGGAGGATGGACGACTACGGCACAAGCAGGAGGACGCAACGGCGACTTCCCTCTCGCAATGGCTCCCTGACGAGCTCTCTCTCTCTACCCGATCTCTCTCTCTCTCTCTCTCTCTCTCTCTCTCTCTCTCTCTCTCTCTCGTCGGCAATGGTGGCAACGGCAGGACGGCTTCATAGTGAGGACGACAGCGGCGCCAGAGACCCCACGAAGACGACGACGGACGTGCACTAGTGGCGACTTATTCTCCTTTTCTTCCTCGGCTTTCTCTCTCTCTTCCCTCCTGGTGGCGCCGCGACGGCAAGTTCAGTGTAGGCGGTGGCAGCAAGACGCGACGGCAGTGGCGGCTCTTCCTCCTCTGTGCCCGCGCTCTCTCCTCCGTTCCATGGCTATGGTTCGTGGCTTCCTCCCCTTTAACGGTGACACGACGGTGCGGCGGCAGTGATGCCCGCCGGCACCGTCCCCTTTCTCTTCTCCTCCTTCTCTTTGCAACATTTTCCCCCTCCCTTTCTTTCTATTCCTTCATTCCCCACTCCGTCCCCATTTTCTTTCTTTCTTTCTTTTCTGAAGGGTAGAGGATAGGGTTAAAGGGATTAGGGTTTGTGTGTTTGGTTTTTAGGGTTAGAGTTTGATTTGGGACAAATTTGAAATTAGGGACATTTTGGTTAAATTAGGATTTCGCAAAATTCTAAATGATATTAGGTTATATTGTATTAATTTTGAAATTTAATTTAATCCGTCAATGTTACTTTGAAAATATTATTTAATTATCATTTTGCTAAACAAGCTTTCAATCAAGTATTCTAATTTAAAATTAAAGGTAATAAAAATTAATTTTCTTTGATTATAAAAATTTAAATATTAAATTCTAAAATCTCAATTATTTAAATAAAATCATATAAAATTCTTATTATTTTATAACTACTAAGATTTATAATCTATTCCATTATGTAAAAATTGGGTTTTTGCACTTAATGATGGAGCTGACATGGCATACTGCAAAAAGTGTTTCCCAATTTAATTATTTTAACTCATTTAATATAATTTATTACCATGACTTAATTATATCAGCTAATTGATCTAATTAAATATTTAAATATCAATATAATTTATTATAATATATATTACTTGATTAATTTTACTACATTAATTGTAATTTGTTATATTAGTTAATTAATTTATTTATTTATAAAGTCTGAAATAAAATAAATAATTTATTATTTATTTTAATTGAATTCGTTAAATTTAATTATACATTATATACGAATTAATAATAATTTATAAATCACTTTAATTTATAATATTCAATAAAATAATTTGTAAATCACTTTATATTATATATGTATTAACAAAATAATATGTATGTCTTAATGTTAATTAAATATTATATACACACATAAAAATAAATACAAAGATAATTTATATAATATTAATAATATTATATTAACACAGTGATTTTTTTGTTTTGTTTTCATATCATATAGTATTGATAATGATAATATTATTATATAGTATTATAAAAACTTTCCAATATTAGTATAAAAAATAGGAAAATTATTTTTTATAGCAATCACTCTTAGTGGAATAGTGTGTCCCTTATATAATATTGATAATTGTTGCTTAATTTAAAGTAATTGTATGTCGGTATCTTAAATTTATTTTTCAATAATAATCTAAATAGATAAATCTAATTAAATTGAATGATTATATAAAATATATTAAATACTAAAATTAAATTCATTTTTTGATACAAAATTTTATAGGTGAATTTTATACAAGATTAAGTTATTTTTTTATTTTTTTATTTGTTTTATCTATGTTATTTTATTTAAATTTAAGTAGCGTCATATTTACAATTACCATTAGTGTGATATTTTTTAGAATATGAAAATTAATTTTTTTATAATTTAAATATCAATGTTTGAGTTAATTTTAATTATTTAACTTTTTTAAATTAACGTTATCTTTCATTTAGATCTTAATTAATTTAAAATACAAAAATACTAATGTATCCTTTTTTTTTAAATAATAATAAGTTTAATTTATTTACTGTCTTTTTTCTTTTTATATTTTGTTTAGCAAAGATAATATATGGATTAGGATGGAGTTAAAAAAAATACTCTATGTGATACATGTTTGACACTGGTAAATTCATATGAAATAGAAGAAAAGAAAACAGAAAGCTAAAAACACTGAGTTAATAGATTGATGTGTGAAAAACGATCCAACACAAAACTCACCGGCAAGTGTACCGGGTCGCATCAAGTAATAATAACTCACATGAGTGAGGTCGATCCCACAGAGATTGAAGGATTGAGCAATTTTAGTTTAGTGGTTGATTTAGTCAAGCGAATCAAGATTTGGTTGAGTGATTTGTAACTTGCAGAAACTAAATTGCATCAAAAGTAAAGGGAGAGGGGTAAAATGCAGTAAATTAAAGAGCAGGAAAGTAAAGAAGCAGATTCTTAAAGTGCAAGTAATATAAATTGCAGAAACTTAGATTGCAAGAAATGTAAATGGCTGAAGCTTAAAGTGCAAGAAATGTAAATTGCTTGAATCATAAAAGGAATTGGGAATTGGGATAGCAAAATCTGAACAAGAACAACTAAATTGCATTAAACATAAAAGAGAAAATCTAAGTGTAGTGAAGTAGATCTTAACAGAAAAGTAAAATGGCTTGAGAATTTAAAGAACTGGAAAGCAGTGCTTAAGTTGCAGCAATTCTAAAAGGTGATGAAGATCTCAGGAGTGGAAGAGACTAGATAATAAGTCTAGATCTCAAATCCTTCCTTGATCCAACAAGAGAAATTGCAGAAGAAGTAAAGAAAAGTAAATTGCAGAAGCAAAGTAGATGAAGAAGCAGTAAACAGAAATTCAAATTCAATTATGCAGAAAGAAAATAAACAAGATCCCAAGGTGAGATTGAAACAGAAGTTCTTCAATTCTCTACCCAAGATCCAAAGCAAAGAAATAAAAGAGTGCTCAAGCAAGATCCAAGAAGAAGAGAGATCAATTCTCCTTCCAAGTTCTCTCAGAAATTCAAAAAGCTCAGAATTAAAATGCAAGTAAAAAGGGAAAATTCAAAATGAAGTCTAGAGGTCATAAGGAAAAAAAAAGGTCCTAATTACATCAAACTAACTCCTATTTATACACTTTCTATTCTTGGATATTGGAATTTGGATGGGCTTTTGATTTGGTGAAGGAATGAAGTAAGTTGGAATTTTAAATTTCAATTTCAGCCCAAATGCATCTCCCAGGGGAATGCTCAGCTCACAAAGTGAGCTGAGCGCTAGTGTCTTGGTGCCAAATTGTGCGCGCCTTGTGCTGCCCAGGACCGTGTCATGCGCGCTCCACTCTTTTCCTGGCCGTGTCAAGATGTGTTGCATGTGCCCATGGATAGCGCTCAGCTCACTTTGTGAGCTGAGCTTTGGTGCATCCAAGGAAGGGTCCTTGGTTCGAAACTTGGAGGAAGCATGCGCTGGAGCTTTTCCTTGGTTTTCTTGTGATGCCTTGCTTCCTTGCTTCCTCATGGTGGTGAGTTCGAACCTTGAGGAGTGCATTTGGCCATTTTTTGCTTATTTTCCTTAGTGAGTAGCGCCTCTCCCATCCCCCTTGGTCATGAGTTCAAGCCTTGGAGCATGCATTTGCAAATCATTTTCTTTGAATTATTTCCTCAATGCTCTCGATAATGCTCACTTTGTGAGCTGAGCTTGGTTCCTCATTTCCTTATTTCTTGGCCTTGTGTTGTGCTCAGCTCACAAAGTGAGCTGAGCTTTGTGCCTTGGTCTCCTGGAAGCAAGTGTAGCGCTCACTTAGTGAGCTTTGGAGAGAGCTTCATGGTTTTGTTGCACCACACTTCCTCCTTTCTTGGCCACACTTTTTCTCCTTTGAGCCACGCTTCTTAGGCCACGCTTCCTTCTTTTCTTCTTTTCTTCACCTACAATTAATCAAAACAACCAATCAAAGTATCACCAAATTCACAAGGTCTATTAATCATTAAAAATTAATTAAATTTAGCTTAAACCTCATGATTTAGCATCAATTTCATGGTGGTTGTTTGATTCAAAGAAGTCATGCATTTTCACTCCAAATTACTTTCTTAGAATGCAAGAAAGTGCATAAAACCAGATAAAAGCAAAGAAAAAGGCTAGTAAAACTAGGCTAAGATGACTTGTCATCACAACACCAAACCTAAAACTTGCTTGTCCCCAAGCAAGAAAAGAATTATGCTCTAAGGTTCTTTCGATAAAAATGGATTTGAGGAATGACATGTAGTGTCCTGTGAGTGAAGTGATTAAGTGACAGAGGGGTGAACTCTAAATTATATGCTCATGCAAGGGCTTCAGTGCTTACTAGTCCCTACATCTTGGAAGTCTTAGGTCTTAGGACTTTCATCCAAATGATATCATGGAGATCTCTCTATAGGTAATCACCTTGAAGCAGCTTATAGTTTCTGTGCTTTGGCCTTGACTCTAAGTGTCATGTCTCAAAGCGGCTCTTTAGATAAGCTTTCAATCAATACTCTTAAACCAGTTGGTTTTAAGGTATTAGGTGTTAAAGCACCCCTAAAGATTTACTTGCTCAAGCCTCTCTCTTTGACACAATTCGACCACAAGCATTTACTAGGATAACAACTCTTTGAGTTTTTGTTTCTTCTTTCTTTTCGGCCTAGTAATTGATGCTCAGAGCCTTGGGCCATGTTCTTTCATTCTTTTTTTTTTTGTGTGTTTTCTTTCTTTTGTTTGCTGCTTCTTGGATCAATAAATGTTTGAGAATCTCCACAACACTTCTTCGAACTCTATGTCCTGCCAATGAGCTCCCATGCAAGTTTTCATAAGCATGCAACCTCAATGCATAATCACACAACCAGAACCACCACTTCTCCTAATCTTTTGCTTGCCTCAAAATTGTTTAATTCCTCAATCCTTCTTTTCAAAGAACTATCATATGGTGCCCCTTTTTGAAATCTTGAGTGTATGCAAGTTTGAAGAGTGTAGTGTTGTGAATAATCAAGCATCTTACTTATTGAATTATAGAAAAACTATACTATGGAGACAGACAGGGGTGTTATATCACTTTCAAACATAGCAGTGTCTGATGCAAAATAATCACTTAACAATACAACCTTTTGGAGTTTACTTGCTTTCCTCCTCCTCATCATCGTCATTGCTGGTTTTAGCATTCCTCTTTCATTTCTTTGGGTGATGATGCTTAATCCTTCCAAAAGCTTGTATGACACTCTGCAATGATATTGAAAGTTGCTTGTTCCCAAGCACTTGAAGAATGGTCAGCGTGCATGAATTATTTGTGGGCTTTTGAACTTACTTTGGTGTGGGAACACCAAACTTAGTACCTTGCCAACGGTTCTCATGCATCAAATTAACCATATGTGAAACTCTTTTTCTTTTTCAAAAGCAATAAAACTAATAACTAGAAAACAGCAGAATAGTTAACTAGTTTATCCAAATGCTTGAAGCTAGCATTATGCAGAAGGTGAGAATGTGTTTTATGATGAGATTTTGGTGGAACATCAAACTTAGAATCCTTCATTCTCCCTTATATTGCTTTGGTGTGCAACACCAAACTTAGCTTCTTGCAATATAGATAAAGCTAATTAACCTTTTTATTAAAATAGTTATGAAAAGAAAACTACCTCAGGTTGGGTTGCCTCCCAACAAGCGCTTCTTTATTGTCATTAGCTTGACATCCTCCATTCTTTGATCATGGAAGTTGAGAATCCTGCTGCCTTTGATTTTCTCCTCTTGCTGTGGATGGTTGCCTTTCTGCTTCTACCTTACCAATTTCCTTGGGTGGTTTCAACTTGGCCAGGAATTCACTCACTAGATCTTCCCATCTGATAATGCTTCCTTGTGGGAATTCTTCAAGCCATTGAGCAACATCGTTTATGGTGATGAGTGGATGCTCCAATTCATGGGTTGCATTGTCATCTGGGGTGAGGACACTGCTTCCATACTGACTGGGATTCATTAGGTTCTTCTCCATGATCTGCACAATCACAATCAGTCCAAATGAAGATTGAATATACTCATGCCAAAATGTGGTTAGAGGGTTAGTTGACACAATGTGTCAAACAGTTGATAGACTTGAAAGATTAATGGAAGAAATTGCTTCTCTTGAGTAAGCCAGCGTGGAAAATCACAAACAGCCAGAAAATCCAGGAGAAAATCACTTTTTTTTTTGCTAAAACGAAGTTTCAGTTATCTCAGACAAAAATTCAAACAGTTAGTGTGTTAGT
Organism: Arachis ipaensis; assembly: GCF_059453495.1. Classification (NCBI taxonomy): domain Eukaryota; kingdom Viridiplantae; phylum Streptophyta; class Magnoliopsida; order Fabales; family Fabaceae; genus Arachis; species Arachis ipaensis. The sequence continues at coordinate 54,791,481 of NC_142436.1, forward strand.
TAAAAAAAACAGAAAAATAAGAAGTGCTTGATCTAGATCTCCACTTCACTTAATCATTGTCAATCTAATCAATCCCCGGCAACGGCGCCAAAAACTTGATGTGTGGAAAACGATCCAACACAAAACTCACCGGCAAGTGTACCGGGTTGCATCAAGTAATAATAACTCACATGAGTGAGGTCGATCCCACAGGGATTGAAGGATTGAGCAATTTTAGTTTAGTGGTTGATTTAGTCAAGTGAATCAAGATTTGGTTGAGTGATTTGTAACTTGCAGAAACTAAATTGCATCAAAAGTAAAGGGAGAGGGGTAAAATGCAGTAAATTAAAGAGCAGGAAAGTAAAGAAGCAGATTCTTAAAGTGCAAGTAATATAAATTGCAGAAACTTAGATTGCAAGAAATGTAAATGGCTGAAGCTTAAAGTGCAAGAAATGTAAATTGCTTGAATCATAAAAGGAATTGGGAATTGGGATAGCAAAATCTGAACAAGAACAACTAAATTGCATTAAACATAAAAGAGAAAACCTAAGTGCAGTGAAGTAGATCTTAACAGAAAAGTAAAATGGCTTGAGAATTTAAAGAACTGGAAAGCAGTGCTTAAGTTGCAGCAATTCTAAAAGGTGTTGAAGATCTCAGGAGTGGAAGAGACTAGATAACAAGTCTAGATCTCAAATCCTTCCTTGATCCAACAAGAGAAATTGCAGAAGAAGTAAAGAAAAGTAAATTGCAGAAGCAAAGTAGATGAAGAAGCAGTAAACAGAAATTCAAATTCAATTATGCAGAAAGAAAATAAACAAGATCCCAAGGTGAGATTGAAACAGAAGTTCTTCAATTCTCTACCCAAGATCCAAAGCAAAGAAATAAAAGAGTGCTCAAGCAAGAACCAAGAAGAAGAGAGATCAATTCTCCTTCCAAGTTCTCTCAGAAATTCAAAAAGCTCAGAATTAAAATGCAAGTAAAAAGGGAAAATTCAAAATGAAGTCTAGAGGTCCTAAGGAAAAAAAAAAGGTCCTAATTATATCAAACTAACTCCTATTTATACACTTTCTATTCTTGGATATTGGAATTTGGATGGGCTTTTGATTTGGTGAAGGAATGAAGTAAGTTGAAATTTTAAATTTCAATTTCAGCCCAAATGCATCTCCCAGGGGAATGCTCAGCTCACAAAGTGAGCTGAGCGCTAGTGTCTTGGTGCCAAATTGTGCGCGCCTTGTGCTGCCCAGGACCGTGTCATGCGCGCTCCACTCTTTTCCTGGCCGTGTCAAGATGTGTTGCATGTGCCCATGGATAGCGCTCAGCTCACTTTGTGAGCTGAGCTTTGGTGCATCCAAGGAAGGGTCCTTGGTTCGAAACTTGGAGGAAGCATGCGCTGGAGCTTTTCCTTGGTTTTCTTGTGATGCCTTGCTTCCTTGCTTCCTCATGGTGGTGAGTTCGAACCTTGAGGAGTGCATTTGGCCATTTTTTGCTTATTTTCCTTAGTGAGTAGCGCCTCTCCCATCCCCCTTGGTCATGAGTTCAAGCCTTGGAGCATGCATTTGCAAATCATTTTCTTTGAATTATTTCCTCAATGCTCTCGATAATGCTCACTTTGTGAGCTGAGCTTGGTTCCTCATTTCCTTATTTCTTGGCCTTGTGTTGTGCTCAGCTCACAAAGTGAGCTGAGCTTTGTGCCTTGGTCTCCTGGAAGCAAGTGTAGCGCTCACTTAGTGAGCTTTGGAGAGAGCTTCATGGTTTTGTTGCACCACACTTCCTTCTTTCTTGGCCACACTTTTTCTCCTTTGAGCCACGCTTCTTAGGCCACGCTTCCTTCTTTTCTTCTTTTCTTCACCTACAATTAATCAAAACAACCAATCAAAGTATCAACAAATTCACAAGGTCTATTAATCATTAAAAATTAATTAAATTTAGCTTAAACCTCATGATTTAGCATCAATTTCATGGTGGTTGTTTGATTCAAAGAAGTCATGCATTTTCACTCCAAATTACTTTCTTAGAATGCAAGAAAGTGCATAAAACCAGATAAAAGCAAAGAAAAAGGCTAGTAAAACTAGGCTAAGATGACTTGTCATCATAGATAAGTTAAAATAACGAATAATGAGATATCTATCTATTCTATTATATGAAAATCAAATTTTTGCACTTAATGATAAAGTTGACGTGGCATGCTTTTTAGAATGTTTCCTGATTTATTTCTTTTAACTCATTAAATACAATTCATTACGGTGGATTAATTATATCAACTAATTGATTTAATTAGATATTTAGGTATCACACAATTTAATATTATGTATATCAATTAATTGAATATAATTGTTAGATTATAATTAGGATCACTTAGATCAATTAGCATTATTCAACATATCTGAATAGTTATTATATGATATTACGTCTTTATTATTTCGATACTCTTATCACTTATAAATACCCTTTTATATCGTATCATTCTACACAACTTGAATACTCACAAATCTTTTTTCTATTGCTCCATCTCCCTTTCCTAACATGGTATCAGAACTATGCTCTTTTTTCTATACTCTTAAAACATTATTTATTTATTTTTCTAGCATTCTTTATCATCTAATGATCACATTAATATAATTTAATTCAATAAAATTATTTATTATCATTTGATTGAATAAAATTTCTATTTTAGCTAAAAATTTTAGGATTTCTCAACCTTAAGATCGTCCATGTTAAATCATTAAAAAATATAACTAAGAGCACGGAAGCTTCTCTTCATTCGAGAGTATGATTGAGATCAGAGAGCTTGGCTCTTGTGGTTCTTTGATCTTCATCAACCAAAACCTTCTGTATTTCTGATAGGGCTGAATCACAATTTTACTGTGGGAAAAGAGCTACGAAGGCGAGTTTGATGTGTTGGAGACCAAAATCCTGAAGTCATTATTTATATTTGAGTGTGACACTCATTAAACCCTAAAACTCAAATAAAATAGTATCTATGATTTTAATCTCATTTATCCATATCAAAAGTAATAACGACATATTTAATTCAATATTTATGATAATAAATGAGCTCACCATTATATAAGTCATTTAATGTGAAATTACTTAATTTGCGATTATAATTAATATATGTATTGTCCATAAATATATTAACAAATAATAATTTCCCAACAATCTTCTACTTGGGTTATAAATATATATTTTCCTTAGATAATCACCTCTTATAAATTTTACGCGCAAATCTAAATGTTATTTCTCTTATTACTTTAATAATCTGGTCTATCTCATATATTAGTTATAAAATTACCGAAACTTTTATCACATTAGTGTCGCAACAAAACCACGATGATCCCATACTAAAATACTCAACCACATAAATCAAATTTGAATGAAAAAATTCAGAAATTACATGCAAAAATGATTTCATGCATGTCTGTTTTTAACTTGAATAAAAATTTTATTTTATTCGGTGACAGACTCAGATGAAACTGCAACAGCAACGTCCGGGCTCATAGCGACAGCAACTAAGTGATGAGACAAATATAATATAATAAGTGGTATATATGTATATAAGTATTAATTTTTTTTAAAAAAATTTGTGAGGGAAAATGCCCCCTCTATATTAAACGTGGGTCCGTCCCTGGCTGTGAAGGAAGATGGGAGTTGTGAAGGGGTAGGCGGCGATGGGCTCAGCAACAACGATGACGGAGCTATGCGGTTTTTTGAGAAGAAGTTGAGAAGAAGAAGATTTTGGGTGAGGATGACTGAGTTTATCTTGCATGCCTATAGAGTATAAACTGAAGCTATGAATCACTGAATCTGTGATGTGAGGCAAATTCTAATTCCTAAAAAGTGTTTATATGTATATATCCGGGGCGGATAAACCCCTAAACCCAACCATGTCCTGTCTTGAGCAAAATCTGCCCCGACTCAGGTCAAGTTATTACCCTCTCCATCCGGGTATGGACGGGTCGGGTACCCGTGTATTCAGAAATTCCTACTAAGTCTAACCACGTATCGATACTCCATTTATTAAGGATTTATCGCTAGCTAATGGATTGCTATATACACAAGACGAGATTCTAACTCCTATAGTTGTTTAAGTGGCCAAGTGAGATGATCACTTAACAAACTCAAATTGATTAAGACAAATACTAATTATTTTTAATATTTTAATATTAAAAATTCTGAGAGTTTGATTTTAATTATAACTTTGTAAAATATTGATAATAATAATTACTATATATATTATTTAATTTTTTAATAAAATTTTTTATATAATTTTATGTATTATCCCGTACAGGGTACGGGAACATACACTAGCGGCAACCTCCCGCCTGCGGTGGCTCCCTCACGAGCTCTCTCTCTTTTTGTCCGATCTCTCTCTCTCTCTTGTCGGCAATGGTGGCAACGGCGGGACGACTTCACAGCGAGGACAACGGCGGCGCCAGCGACCCCGCGAAGACGACAACGGACGCGTGCCAGTGGTGGCTTCTTCTCCTCTCCTTCCTCAGCTTTCTCTCTCTCTTCCCTCCTGGTGGCGACACGACGGCAAGTTCAGTGGAGGCGGCGGCAGCAAGACGCGACGGCAGTGGCGGCTCTTTCTCCCCTTTGCGCGCGCTCTCTCCTCCGTTTCGTGGCTATGGTTCGTGGCTACCTCTCCTTTAACAATGACATGATTGCGCGGCGGCAGTGATGCCCGCCGGCACCGTCCCCCTTCTCTTCTCCTCCTTCTCTTTGCAACATTTTCCCCCTCCCTTTTCTTTCTGTTCCTTCATTCCCCACTCCGTCCCCATTTTCTTTCTTTCTTTCTTTCCTGAAGGGTGGCGGCTAGGGTTAAAAGGATTAGGGTTTGTGTGTTTGGTTTTTAGGGTTAGAGTTTGATTTGGGACAAATTTGAAATTAGGGACGTTTTTATTAAATTAGGGTTTCACAAAATTCTAAATGATATTAGGTTATATTGTATTAATTTTGAAATTTAATTTAATCCCTCAAAGTTACTTTGAAAATATTATTTAATTATCAATTTGCTAAACAAGCTTTTAATCAAGTATTCTAATTTAAAATTAAAGGTAATAAAAATTAATTTTCTTTGATTATAAAATTTAAATATTAAATTCTAAAATTTCGATTATTTAAATAAAATCATATAAAATTTTTATTATTTTATAACTACTAAGATTTATAATTTAAATATAGAAAATACTCAATAATTGTAAAATCAAATAAAAACTTTAATTTATTTTAAACTCATTTTACCAAAATTTGCTTTAATTGTCTTTAATAAAATATGTTATGAGATTAAAGTTTTTAATGAATAAATAAATTAAATTTAGCTCATAATAAGATTTTCTAAAAATTCTGGGTCTTACATTCTACCCACCTTAGAAAATTTTCGTCCTCGAAAATTAAAGTAATACACAAGATATTACATAGCTTTAATAATTTACTTCCGAATACTTTAGAAAAGCAAGAAGTGTTGGCATATATATAAATGATCAAATACTGGATAAGGCATAAGACTTAAATATAAGGGAAGGGTGTGGTGTAAAGCAGAATTTACAAGATAGGCTCAAAACAAAAAGGTTACATGGTGTCAATATCAAGGGCTTTAATATAGCTCACCATCACAACTCCCAACTGTACTCTATCGAACAATTCATCCGTAACTTCTCAACCTCATCAAACACGTCGCAAGGTTACTACCGGTCACCAGTCCAATATCAACAAAATATTTTTGGGTAAAACAAAGCTCTATAACATTTCGTGGCATCGCACACTTACAAGCTTCACCTTCCGCATCCACTAAAACCGTGTCCTAAGAACTAACAGATCACTTGCTATATCTAAAGGTCGTACGTGACATAAACAAATCACGAGTTTACTCATGACACACAATTTTAGAAGGAAAGACAAGTGACAAGGACAGTACTCATAAGAATTTAAAAGAATGAATGAAATGACAAACAAATAGGATGCACAAGAATGAAGATTGCAGGAAAGGATTCATTTGGTAACTTCAATGATAACTCTTGAATAAAGAAAATTTGATAGAATCAATGTGAAGAAAAGCATTGCATTAATTTGAAACAAATTCAAGCTGAGTCGAAGAAGTATGAGGTTTACAGAAAAGAATATCTCAGACCCAAGACAAAGCTTACAGAACTCAAGAGTACGATTAAAAATATTTTTGAATACATTGTTCATAAAAGAATGAAAACTTGCAAAAAATCCATTTTGCAGTCTAAAAGAAAAGATAAGCAACAAACATCCTTTGAAACAATAAAAGCGTGAACGTTGCCTTATTCCAATGTAAATTCAAGTTGAAATAAGCTATGAAAAATTTGAAAAAGAAAAGATTAATTTGGCTAAGGGCGAAATTATATTTCCTCAAATACTTTGAAAAGTATTTTGGTACCGACAAAACAAAGTGTGCATGAAAACTGCGATCTGGTTGGAAGAAAACCTGAGATAAAGTTTTGCTCAAGAAAAGGGATAGAGGATGCATTACAAACAAACAGGTTTAAACTACATACAAAATTTTCAAAGTGTACGGTAAAAGAATGTAGGCCGAGTTAAAAGCGATTTTATTAAACCTTCAAGAAATAGTTATGTTGCACTAAAATGGGTTCAAATCACTGCAAAGAGATGTATATCTCAAGTAAAGGAATGCAAAGTCAATGACAACTTTGCACAAGAATAAACCAAAAACTTACTCAGAAAGGTTTAAAACAAAACTTCAAGAGTACTTGAATTTGCAACCTCACAAGAATATTCAGGAGCATTAAGATGTGCTACAAAGGAAAATCAAACCATATTTTGAGGAAGAAACTTAAATCAAGGAAATTCAAATAGCGTTTACGGGCATGTCAAACCAAACAAGATTTCAGCGGATCCAAATGAAGATAAAACTCATAAAGAATGACAACTCAATCAACAGCAAAAATATCAAAGATTTCACGATCACTTTGATGTATCCAAGAAGTTCAAAGCACATCAAATAGTACATGAGTCAAGAAAATGGGTTTAAATAACACAAGGCAGATATCCAAGGAATATAAGCAGACATATGCAGTCAACATCAAACGAGTATGCATATGCACAATGAACAGGATCAGAGAATAAGTAGTTTACTTTCCAAGAAAGAAATATCGAACAGGAATTCTCAAGACAAACCATGAAGGAATAAGATAAGTAACTGAGTAATCTCAAAAAGCAACCTCTATCATTTTCCAAACCCTGTAATATTTGTTATTTATTACTCATATCTCGTCTATGTTAACCCATTAACTTTTTTGTACACATAATCCATCAACATTAAGTTGGCCAGACTTAACATCAGCAGATATGCATCGGTAAGCTAACAGCGTTAATCAATAGGAAGTTATGTGCATAAAGCTCTAATTCTCATCATCCAGACAAGACCTATAACATGACAAACACTTAAAGTATGCAATGAAGCATAGTCAGTCCATTCCCAAGGCTCTAATTAGGATGAAAAACTCTGATACCATAATGTAATGACCCAACTTCTAATACGTCATGATCGTACCAAAAGTAAGGTGTTACTAACCTGTTTTCCTTATTTACTATTTAATATTGAGCCTTTAGTTCGATATCGCGTTTTGATCTTTAATAAAATGCCATAAAATTGTTTTTAACTCATTAAAAATTATATATCACACATCAACAAGTAATAATAATCACATAATTACTAATAATAATAAATCTTATACAAGTAAATCAAAACAAAGCTCAGATACAATACCTATCCCTTTGTATAAAATAAGAATTTTAAGCAACAAGCGAGGGAACTCCATGAAAGTAACTTAACTCATAAGTAAAGTCAATAATCGCCCACAGCTTCAAACTGAGTCTTCGGACCTGTGTCACTGAAAAGGTGGAAGATATTGGGGTGAGAACAAACCACACGTCACTACAACATTTTGGGTCTGTGGCCACGGCTTTTTTGGTCACGGTAAAAAATCGTGACCACAGACCGTCTATGGTCACGGTTTTTTAGGGTGACCAAAAAAAAGTTATAGTCACAGTTTTTTTGGAAAGGGTGACCATAGAGTACCTATGGTCACGGTTTTTTAAAAAAGGTTGGCCTAAAAGGGTCTATGGTCACGGTTTTGAGGGGTGACCTAAAGGGGTCTATGGTCACGGTTTTTTACAGTGACAAAAAAGGGTCTATGGTCACGGTTTTTCAAAAAAGGGTGATCTAAAGGGGTCTATGGTCATGGTTTTGGGGGGTGACCTAAAGGGGTCTATGGTCATGGTTTTGGGGGTGGCCTAAAGGAGTCTATGGTCATGGTTTTTTACAATGACCAAAAAGGGGCTATGGTCACGGTTTTTCAAAAAAGGGTGACCTAAAAGGGTCTATGGTCACGGTTTCGGGGGGTGACCTAAAGGAGTCTATGGTCACGATTTTGGGGTGGCCTAAAAGGGTTTATGTTCACGGTTTCGGGGGTGACCTAAAGGAGTCTATGGTCACGGTTTTGAGGGTGGCCTAAAAGGGTCTATGGTCACGGTTTTTTACAGTGACCAAAAAGGATCTATGGTCACGGTTTTTCGGAAGGGTGACCTAAAAGGGTCTATGGTCACGGTTTTTGGGGGTAACTTAAAGGAGTCTATGGTCACGGTTTTTTATAGTGACCAAAAAGATTCTATAGTCACGGTTTTTCAAAAGGGTGACCTAAAAAGGTCTATGGTCACGGTTTTGGGGGGTGACCTAAAAGGGTCTATGGTCACAGTTTTAATCATTTGAGTTTTAATTAATTAAGATTTTTATGTATTTTTTTATAATTTTAAATATTTTATCTTTTTAAAATTTAAAAAATTTAATAATTAAAAATTAATAATAATTTTATATAATTTACTTTAAATATTAAAATTTTAAATATAATTTTATAAAAAAATTAAGTTAAATACTATTAATTTTAAATTAAAAAATGATTTAGAACTTAATAATATAAAAAATGATTTAATAACTTAATAAAGGATGAAAAATTAACCCATCATCAGTGATCACTTATAATGCCAAATTTGTTTTAATTATAGTTTAAGTTTTAGCCATGGTACAGAATAAGATAATTGAAATAATATAAAAATTAATTTTGTACACTAAACAACACTGTTTCATTAACTAAGATATCCCAGTAACCCTAATTCCATAGTTATCAAACTCAGTTTGACCCAGTTAAAAGTAATCTTTATAGTATTATATTTAAATCTTAAATTATTATTCTATCACAAATATTTTATAAAATTGATAAATTACTCGTATGTATTTTACTCTAACTCTAGAGTTACCAAATAAAATTCTAATTTCATATAAATTCCTAAATTCATTACTCTAAATCCCTAAATCTACAATCAGAAAGGGAAAGAAAGGAAACGGGGAGCTCGAAAGGGGGAAACAGGAGGGAAGAACGAAAGAAGGGGAAGAGAGGAGAGGAACGAGGGAGAAGAGGAGGAGAGTGAGGGATTCAGCTTGTCGCCGCTGTCCGTCCTCATCGCTGCCAGGGTCGTTGTCGAGGAGCCGCGCAAGAGAGATCAATTGAAGAGAGGGAAGTCTTCCGCATTCATGTCACCGTTGCTGCACCCAGTTGCCGTCAGTGGAGCTCACCGTCGCTGGAGGTGAACCGGTGTCGCGTACTTGCTGCCAGAGCCACCAGCGCCACTACTACTCCTCAAATTACGCCACTCTTCCACTAGGGTTTGCTATCTCATCCCCTTTGAAACTACTGCCATTCTATTAGGGGTTCTGGCCGTGAATGCCAGCACCAGCATCACCATCCTTCTTATCTTGGTCATGTTTTATTCCAATTTTGTTGATCTCTGCCAAGTTGTTCTAATTTCATCACTATACATACATATCTGTTTTAGTGCTGCCGTTGTGTTCTGCTGTTTTTTGCTCAAACCGATGAAACTGTAGCTGCAGCTGCATCTACAATGTTGTGATGAAGGTTGCCACTGCTTTGATTTTAAAGAAAAAGCCATTCACCGCGTTTAATGTTAGGAGTTTTGACTAATTCGAGGTAGGGAGTTTAACTTAAACGATTTTAATTTAAGAATGCCTACAAGGTTTATTGAATAACTGCAAATAGGTTTAATAGCTTTGAATAATTGATTGATTATATGAATGTTGAGTTGTGGCTAAAATTATGATTGGAATGATTGAGATTTTGATTGGAACTTTGATTGGATTCGTTGATTTTGTGAAGTTGAATTATGAATTGTTTGATGAGAGATTATTATGGTTTCTGTATTTTGATGGATCAAATTAAAATTGTTGTTATTGAGCTAGTTTACTGTAATGGACTTAGTTGGTGATTTATTGAGATTGGGTTTAAGGAATAATTGGAAGACTGAATCTTGAAATGTTGAACCAATTGCTGAAAAGTTGATTTTTGAAACTAAAAGACAACTTTGAAAGTGAATCAGTTATTCAACAATAATCGAAATAATATGAGAGTAAAGATTGAGTAAACTATGATAAAAGTTGTTGTTGTGATTCAAGTTTGAGAAGTTTGAATTAACTAGAGAATTAGTTATGATTTTTCAAAGTTAAATTGTAAAATTTGATTTTCTGCATTACTTTTAAACGAAGCCAGAAACTTTGAAAAGTTATAACTAATTCTGTGATGATCGGAATTGCATGAAACCAAGTCTGGATTAAATTTGGGAATGTATAGAGCTGGACTGGAAAATTTGAGGCCTTTTTGTTAAATACACGATTTATGGCGAATTTTTAAAGTTAGGTCAATAAATCTGTCCTGCAGCAGAAAAGTACAAACAGGGCAGCAACTTGTTTGGTTTGCTGCGACTTCTATGAGATGAGTTTTGGGACGAAACTAATTTTGTTTTAAACTTTGATTAACTTGGTTCATTTCTCTAAAACTTCAGAATTTTAGGAGTTAAGGATTGGAATTTGTGGATTTTTGGAAGTTAATGATTAGAGCTAGAGAGAATCAGTTTTCAGCAAGTTATGCAACAACTTCCAATGCTTTTAACTCTTAGAATTGAATAGCAATCGGGTTGCAACCAAGACACACTTGTTGCTAGATAAGTTAGGAGTCTATAAACCAATTTAGCATATTTGAAGTTTTGTAGTAAAAGTTATACAAGTTGAAAGATACTAAGCTTGTTGGTTTCTAAAACAGATTTTGACTTATTTTTACCTAACTTTCAAATTATGTAAATTCTTTATTAAAAATGATATTGACTTGGAATCAATTGAGAAAGAAATTTGGATAAGTTAAGTTTAATCATATTAATTTTGAAGGTGGTTGGATTGTTATTGCATTGTTATTGTAAGGTGATGATCTTAACGAAGCAAATCTGCAGCAAGTTTTGGTGGATTTTGATGGTTATTGGTATTTTATGGCAAGATGTCTTATACTCTTATTAACCCACTACCACAACTAATTTTATTTTTGAATGTATAGGTGCGATGTCTTATACTCTTATATATTAAACCTCTACCACATGTACATTGGTTGTTAGTGGTTACATATTGTGTGTAGTTAACTTATCTCATTCATAAGTCATAAACATGATTGAAATAATTTTTTTGGTGCTGTAATTTCAATTGTTTTGAATAGAAATAATTTTTTTCAAGTACACATGATTGAAAAAGTAACTACTAAATCAGCAGCAAATTCTTTTCTCTTGATTTTTGGTCTTATATCATTTTTGGTCATATAAATTTCAATTTTTGTAGAATTGATTTTATATTAAATAAAGAGAATAAGTGCAAAAAAAGTACATTAAACTAATAAGAGTTAACTTAATATGAGGAATTTAGTATAATAAGAGTTAACTTAATAAAAGTCAACTTCATTTATATGTTGACTTGTTCTGTTTATGTATTCCAATTACAGTAAACAAGACTTTTTTGTAGCAAATGGAGCTGGCTTTCTTTCACAGTTGCTTCAGTGCCATATGTTCCTAATTTGCAATAAACAAGCTTTTCCTGCATAGGTTAGCTTAACTTCTCTGCTTCCTTTTGATTTTCCTTTTTATTTTTATGTTGTCATGAAACTAAGGTTGGGTTTGGAACCGTTTGTGTGTTATTATGAGTGACTTTTGGCTTTCTTCTACACTTTGTGTTAAAGGGAAAGAAGGAACCTTGTGCTTTGAATACTAACATGTGAATTAGTTATTTTAGTTTGGGTTTTATATTTGCTTTACCATTTTCGTCACTTCCACCATCCTTCAACTGTTGATATGGTAATTCATTTTAAACTCTCTTTGTTTTTCTTTTATATTAGGTCTTATTCTTGTGATATTTCATCTAGAATTTAAAATATGTTGTGAATCTGCATCAGCATACAAGACAAAAAAGAATACATAAGTATTATTACTTTATATGTTATGACCATGAAAGAAAAGAAGACTGTAGTTGAGTTTACAGTTTAATAACGAATTTTGTGTTTTGAGGCTTTATTTTTCCAAATACTAATTTAGAGTAATTCTTAGCTTAAAGGATATCTAAACTTTCAAAAGTTTTTAATTTTTAGTATATGTGTAATGTATATATGTTTTGATGATATGTTTTTTTTCCTAAGTTGAAGAAAAATAAATGTAAGTGTTTATGCCTAATGTGACTTTGTTTTGCATGTTAATGAAGCAGGTGCTGAGCTTTCATATGGTAAAGTGGTTGAAAAAACATGACCTAAAGTGTCAGAATTTGAAAATTGTAACCATGACCATAGATAAAAAAACCGTGACCATAGACCTATGGCCACGAGAGAATAGGCCACGGTAAAAAACCGTGACCATAGGTCCAAAACCGTGACCATAGGCCTTTTTTTTGTAGTGCGTTTTCAGTAGGGACGAGAATACCATCAAAGCAAAGAAATACTTGAAAATAGAAGTAGTTTCATTTTAAAAGTAGTTTATCCTTGAAATAACCTTTTGAAAAATGCTTTATGAAAATATTACTTTGAAAAGTCGTAAAGAAACTTCTTTAGTTTACAAAATAGTACGGTGAATAGTTTAAAATTGAAAAGGACTACAAGTGCGTCAAAAAGGCTTCCTACCCGATACCCTACTCCATTCAAATCTGAAACCGGGTATAGCTACAACATACATTCTCAATACTTTTATCCAACACTCCGTCTAGCCTATCTCTTTCCATTACCACAGTCTATCAGCATATAACTCAGCAATTCAGTATTAAACTCAATTTTTAGTAAACATCTCATTATCAATATCAAGTACAACCCACAACATCACCACCGCCAGCATGAGGGATCTCTCAGTTGTACAAACACAAGCAATGCAGATAAGTAATACACAAGTAGATTCAAGTAAGGAAAATAGCACATAATCACATAGTATGGCATATACATTTAGGAAAACTAATACAATTAAGCAAACCCAAACAATTCAAACATATGCAAATGATGTATGTCTGTCCTATGGCTGATGATATCATCTGTCGATTACAAAGCCAACCCGACATGTCCTGGTAGCTAACCATTGGACAGTCCCTGCGAGCGTGCATCCCCAAGCTCAAAATCATAATCAATCGAAATAAAATATCCATGGGGGAGAGCTCATCCGAAAAGGTTTAAGTGTCCGGCCACATCTTACGACGCAGGGTCAACAGAATCTCGGATCTCAACTTGGAGCAAGTAGAGCCGACCCACTGCATCTACCCAAGGAAATCCGAAACTCAGATAGTTTCACAAATTTTTAATCAACCTCGACTGGGAGCAAGTGGGGGCTAACCGCTGCATCTACACCAGGTGTCTCAAACTAAACCCGGAGCAAGTGGAATCACTCCACTGGATCTACCCAAGAAGGTGTATCTCACCACATCCCGGAGCAAGCGAAATTACTCCACTGCATCTACCTAGGCAGGTGCATCACAATCAGAATCATATTCAATATCATTTCATAAACATAATCAATCTCATCATCGATCTTATTCTTAATCTCGTATTCCATCTCATTCTCAATCTCATATTCAATCTCATTCTCAATCTCATATTCAATAGTATTAAACTCGCCTACCATCATCCTTCATCATCATATTTAATTACCATTCATCAACATAATCACTCTCAGTCTCAAGCATAACCTTCAAACTCACCCCCTATATCCCAAATCCTTGAATTTATATTTAAATTACTATTTTAAAGTATTTGACTAGTTAACAAAAATCTCTTGTCGGTATTATGAAAAATCGAATAAGTTAAAACTTATCTCAACCAAATCATAGAATTCCGATTTTTTTGAAATCCCTCAGAAAATCCGTTTTCAAAATCTTAACCGAATCAACTCCAAATTCTTAGAAAAATTTCGGCAGTACCTCCCCTAAAAACTTGAGTTTGCCACCCATCACGGGTCCTCTATTTTCAACTTCAACTCAATGAAACCAATGTTTCAAGTCAACGTTTTCAAATCTGTCATTTAAGACCAATCGTTATCGATTTAAATAAAAGAAAACCGAAATCTAAAGATTCAATTCATTTCATCAAAAAATCCAGAAATCAACCAATTCGATAACAACACAACATATCAATCTCAACAGAAAATCATTCACATCACAAGCATTAATCCATTTGCATTATTCTACTAAACTCATTAGGTATTCAAAGCCCCAAAACATTTTCTTATTAAACAAACCCGTACCTCAAAGTCGAACCCCATATAGGTTAACGTGTCAAGAGTCCTCTTTCTATTCTTAACTCATGGCAGCAACCTCATTGATTTCCAGGCAATATCAACAGCGATAATCAAGGTTCACAGCAACGACAATTTATCTGACATAAAATTGGAATTAATGCGACATAGATATTAAATGAAATTACAACATAATTGTTAATAAAGTATTGCGGTAAATAGAAACGGAGGAAGCAAGATGACACCGCATCGGCTTTTATTTTAATTATAGAATTTCCGAAACTCGCCCCTGGATGTTTACATCACAAAATTCTCAATAATTTTTAACAGAATACTAATGCCGAGGGTCAAAATAATATACTTATAGTAACAGCAGAATGGAGCAGCCGCAATCCCAAATTGACCTGGCAGCAGCTCCGATAGTAGCCAAAAGCTCTGTGACGACAACTATACAACCACGCAGCGTCAATAATCTTCTCGGGATCAAAAGAACAGTAACCAGCTGAAAAACTCTTACCAGCGGTCAGTGGCGGCAGCGGCGTTTCTTAGTGGTAGAGGCAACGCAAGCTCCCACTCTCCTTCGCAAACGGCGTTGGCGTCTGGCAGTAGGGAGGATGGACGGCGGCAGTGCAAGCAGTAGGACGCGGCGGCGGCGACTCCCTCCCGTGGTGGCTCCCTCACGAGCTCTCTCTCTCTCTGCCCGATCTCTCTCTCTCTCTCTCTCTCTCGTCAGCGTTGGTGGCAACGGTGGAATCGGCTTTACAGCGAGGACGACGGCGGCGCCAGGGACCCCGCGAAGACGACGACGGACGTGCGCCAGTGGCGGCTTCTTCTCCTCTCCTTCCTCGGCTTTCTCTCTCTCTTCCCTCCTGGTGGCGACACAACTGCAAGTTCAGTGGAGGCGGCGGCAGCAAGACGCGACGACAGTGGCGGCTCTTCCTCCCCTGTGCGCGCGCTCTCTCCTCCGTTCCATGGGTATGGTTCGTGGCTTCCTCCCCTTTAATGGCAACACGACGGCGCAACGGCAGTGATGCCTGCCGGCGTTGTCCCCCTTCTCTTCTCCTCATTCTTTTCGCAACATTTCCCCCTCCCTTTCTTTCTGTTCCTTCGTTCCTCAGTCTGTCCCCATTTTTTTCTCTTTCTTTCCTGAAGGGTGGCGGCTAGGGTTAAAGGGATTAAGGTTTGTGTGTTTGGTTTTTAGGGTTAGAGTTTGATTTGGGACAAATTTGAAATTAGGGACATTTTGGTTAAATTAGGGTTTCGCAAAATTCTAAATCATATTAGGTTATATTGTATTAATTTTAAAATTTAATTTAATCCCTTAAAGTTACTTTGAAAATATTATTTAGTCATCAATTTGCTAAACAAGCTTTCAATCAAGTATTCTAATTTAAAATTAAAGATAATAAAAATTTAAATATTAAATTCTAAAATCTCAATTATTTATTAAAAGTTATATAAAATTCTTATTATTTTATAACTACTAAGATTTATAATTTAAATATAGAAAACACTCAATAATTGTAAAATCAGATAAAAACCTTAATTTATTTTAAACTTATTTTACCAAAATTTGTTTTAATTATCTTTAATAAAATAAGTTCTGAGATTAAAGTCTTTAATATATAAATAAATTGAATTTAGCTCATAATAAGATTTTCTAAAAATTCTGGGTCGACCACAAGGGAGGCGCGTAATGGCGGCGGTTTTTTCTTGATTAGCGGCGGTTTTAAACCGCCGCAAAATCAATTACCGGCGGTTTATCATACCGCCAAGGATATTGGCACCGGCAATAGGTTTGGTGGCAGTTTTTAATAACCGCCGGTATAACCGCCACTAAATCAAAATTTTGTGGCCGTCGGACAACAAACCGCCGGCATATGCGAGTGACACGATTTTCGTCATGTTTACTGGCGGTTCTAAAACCGCCGCTATTTTCTACGTTGTTTTCGAGTGGACGCGTGTTTTGCGGCGATTTCAAAACCGCCCGAAATGGAAATAAGGTTTCCGGCACAGTTACCGGCGGCTATAAACTGCCGCAATACCAATCAAATAAATTCACACTCTTCGGCGGTTTAAAACCCCACTAAATAAAGAAAAATAAAAAAATAAACTTTGGATTTTTTTAAATAAATCGTAAAGTTTTTTTTAAATCCTATAGAACTATTTTTTTGGCATTTTTATTTTTTTATTATTTTAAGAGATAATATTATTTATTTTCATCCTTAGAATCCAAACTTGCATAAAAAACAAAAACAATTATCTGCAAAACAAAATAATATATTGATGAAAGTATGAAGAAAACAAATCTCTACAAAGAGTTGTATAGTCTAATTCAAAAAAAGTTTGCTTCAAACCAAAATAATTCCAATCCTAATACATTATTCTCCACTCTATCATTCCACGAAACTCATCCCCGCAGCGATGTCTGGTGGGAGCTCTTCACCCTGCCGTTGGTACAGATAAATTAGAGCATCCTCCATCGCCTTCCTCTTCAACTTCTCGTATTCCAGCTCTGCTTGCAGTTCTAGCAGCTTCCTCTGGGTCTCTTCTACTTGGACTCCGTTGACCGGCGCACGTGAATTCGGACCAAAGAGTTGACTAGGAGTCGGTCCAGCACCCATACCACGTACTCTGCCAGGTTTCTCTTTTCCGAAAACCTAAGCAACGGAATCATTTTGAGACAACAATCTAGAAGACTCATCCTGTTGCTCAATCTCCTCAATTCTTTCCTACAAACACAAATTAGCAAATACAATCATTAAAATATCACACAACTATAAATGAAAAAATTGGTAGTACTTACACCAATTACTCTTGCTTCATCATTGATATAGGAGCCATCATTTTTTTTTGTGGACTTTTATCCATAACTCTCCTTTACTGTTGCTTCTCCCTTATTCTTCCGATTATATCAACAAAGTTTATACCATCACCATATTATTCCACACAATCAAGTGAACTTAAGTCATAGAAATAGTTTTAAGGTGAGTGAATAAAAAAGTAAAGTACCTCTTCTTCCATCCGCCGTGCAAAGCTTTTCGAACCACCAGTGTGGGTTTATAGTTGCTTTGATCGATTAGCCGCGTTTGTCCTGCACTTCTCCTTTTAGTCCATCAGAGACAAATGGCAATTAGAAACTGATTTAAAAAGACTCAATGCTAAATAATTTGTAATGTTGTGTACCAATGAGTTACTAGATTACCTTTATCTCCTCTTCGGTGCGATAGTTTAGGAACCATCTCCAATGCTCTCGATCGATTCCAGGAGGACGTTGCTCAATGTTTTCTACAGTCGTAAATTTTGGCTCGTAAAAAGTATCGTACAACCTCAGCCTTCCTTCCTTCCAAGACTTCTCCATACTTTTCAGAATATTTTTCTTAATAGTTCCTTTAATATCTTCATCAAAGTGAAAAATTTGCTACACAGATAATAATTATTGGTCAAAAATTGTAAGAATAAGCATATTTAACTCAAAGGGGATATCAACATTTACCTTGATACATTCGTTATAAACCTTTTCTTTAGTGGTAATCTTACGTCAACTTCTCTCACAGATAAGAAATTTTCCGTAGTCAGTTCCCAGCAGACCAAGCACGCCACTCAACAGTCCAGCTTTGTCTCCAATTGCTTGCTTTGCCCTGTTGAACCTCAGCACGATCTTCCTAGCGTTAGGCCGTTCTATAGCCTCCCTCACGCTTAGTCTTGCTGGCTTGATTGTGCCGTCAGAATCTATAAGCCAAGTATAATACGTCATATGTGTATCCGTTGTGGACAGCATGCGAAAAAATTAATATATAGCATAGAGTCTAAATCTGATAGACAAAGGAAAATTACTAAATACATTACCGATTATCTTAACTGTCCAAAACTCTGTAGTCTTGTGTCTTTTGCAACGCTGAGCACTAGAATAAAAAATGTGGTCATCAGCTTGTTGATCAAGTGAATCTACATCATTTGCATTAGCTGCCAAGTTTACGTGGCCTGACTCCGAGTTCTGAATGTTAGTTGTGCTCGTTTGTTGTGCAGGCCTTGGTACACTGCGTGGAGGAAGGAACGGGCGTGCAGTTGCAGGGATATTATCACCGCTGTCTGGGAGTATTTCAGAGTCGTGGGCAGCTGAAGCCGGAGATGGAGCCGTGTGAGGTTGCTGACATCCTGGTCCTAATTTTGTTTTTTTAGTCTAACGACCTTTCATAGCCATCTTAAAAGATAATGGCAAATCATAATGAATGAGAGTCAAATCATGATGTATACTTTCGTAATTCATAATTAAAGAATTAGCTGCTAAAAAATGACGATTTTTCAAGAATTCAATTATCATACAATAATAAAATTAAAAAAGTACGTAAAGAGTACATAAAAAATATACAAAAATTAAAAATATTATTATGTATCCTTTATTGAAAAATTATAAGAATAAAATTAAAATATATAAACTAAAATTATAACTATTCTACTGAATAAAGAGTTATAAATCGTAAAATATGTTTATTGTTATCGTGAACTAAAGTAAAAAATAGTATAATAATAATAATAATAATAATAATAATAATAATAATAATAATAATAATAATAATAATAATAATAATAATAAATTTATTTCATGATAACAATAAAAAGGTGAATTACCCTAATAAAAAAATACAACAAATAATACTCAAGTATTCACTCAGACAAGCAATTAGCCATGAAATTATATTCTATAGTGGTCCGAGGACTCTGAAAAAGTAGGATGCATGTCTGTAGAAGATAATATAATAATTATACCATTATAATAATCTATTCAAATTGCATGATGGATAGTATTAATAATTAGTAAGAAGACTGATGAGAAAGCCAACTAACACAGAGCTATCCCTTTTTTTGAGTAGCGTGGAAGCCTACGTTAATTAGGAATAGGGAGATAATCGCATTTTAACATCTAGAGTTGAAAGATCTATTGTTGCTTACCAAGACAGTGACGCGAGTGAGGAGTCCTCGTCGGCAACGGCAAGGACATGTGCGGCGGGGTAGATGAGGGCCTCTCTATACGTGGGGTTGCTTCAATGGGTGCACGGCTGTGAGTTAGGGCTAGGGTGGTGGATGATATATAAGGATTCGGGGGAAGGATTTGGGCGCACGGAAGCGTAATTCAAAATATGAATTCCACTATATATAGGGCTGTTGTTATTAAGTTTGTTAGCGTGTTAGTGTAAATAATAATAATAGTAATAATAATAATAATAATAATAATAATAAAATAATAATAATAATTAATACTTAGCTTCCAAATGGGACCTGACATTAAACCATTAGAGGCAAGAAGGCATCAAATGGCAGTAGGATCCTGAGATATTAAAGATTACCTTATGCCTGAATCAGTTGGAAAATTTTCTGTGCACAACACTATCTATGTGAGACTGGGACCTTGTTTTATTTCGCAGTTTTCTCTTTGTGATGGCTCTGTACTCACTGTGCATAGAAAAAGTTTGTTCAACTTCAGTACTATCAACACCAAATTGGCTCACTGGATAATTTTAGAATTCAGGCTCTGTACTTACTCCGAGAATTTCTCTACCGCGATGCAATTGACCAGTACATAACGATGTGCTTGAAGCTTTTCGGTTGCTGTTAGAGTAAAAAATGCAGCTGCCCTGACTGCCTTTCCAACCTCTGGGAACATGTTGGCAATCTTGCTTGCGGGAGCATCGCTCGGCCGGTCGTCAACGCGCGTTGGTCGGTTGATCCTAGTTTCGACGTTATCTAGGTATCTCGAACAGAATGTGAGAATCTCCTCTGATAAGTAGCCCTCTGCAATCGATCCTTCCAGTTGTGCCCTGTTACGCACGTACTGCTTGAGACGACATAGGTACATTTGAGAACATAACATATAAATTACTAGATGACAGCTATTCTAATAAAACAGGTCGAGAAAGCCTAGTAGATCTTTACCTCTCAATTAGGTACATCCACTGGTAATGCACCGGGCCACCAAGACGTACTTCCTCGACCAAATGTATCGTTAGATGAACCATAATTGTGAAGAAGGAAGGTGAAAATATCATCTCCATGTGGCACAGAGTATGGACCACATGATCCTGAAGGAGAGGAAGTTGTCTAGGATCTATGGATTTACTGCATATTAGTCGGAAGAAGGCTGATAACTCAGCCAAGACGGCAGACACTGGGGTGGGCAACACGTGTTTTAACGCAATTGGCAGCAGATGTTCCATTAGAATATGGCAGTCATGACTTTTCAACCCAAATAACTTGCGCTGTTTTAAATCAACACGGCGAGAGATGTTGCTAGAGTACCCGTCTAGAAAGACCACATTCTTGATTATCCTAAGAAATACATCCTTCTCTGGATTTTGCATGGTAAAGACTGCAGCGGGATACTTTCCACCTTCAGGTGGTCACATATCTTGCCTGATGCCGATCAACTGGAGATCTTTTCGAGCTTTTAGGTGGTCTTTGGATTTACCGCTCTCGTTCAACATGGTGAAAACAATGTTGTCACATACATTATTCTCTATGTGCATCACATCAAGGTTGTGACATAATTTGTTGTTCTCCCAGTATGGCAGATCAAAGAATACACTCCTCTTTTTCCAGGGAGACTCGTCTTGCACCACGGTCTGCTGTCCGCGCCTTCTTTTACTGCCCACCACTTGCACCTTGCCTTGTGAGACAGGCACACCCTCCAATTGTCTCAGGATATCCCTGCCAGTCAATTTGGTAGGTGGGGATCTATCCTCTACCTTGCCATCAAATCTACTCTGGTCCTGTCTATATCTGTGATCGCAATTCAAGAAGCGACTATGACCCATATAACACCATTTCTGACTGAAGGTGAGTCGCCTAGTCTTGACATCCAAATTGCATGTGGGGAAAGCTCTCCCATCGTAAGTATTCCAGCCAGATAAATTGCCCAAGCTAGGAAAATTGCTGATAGTCTACATCAATGCAGCTCGCATCTTGAATGTTTTCTTCTCACTGGCGTCGTACGTATCAACATCGGTCCACAACTGCTTCAGCTAATTGATCAGGGGCTGTAGGTAGACATCTATATCATTGCCAGGCATTTTAGGACCAGGAATAATCATAGAGAGAATAAAGTTGGTTTGTTTCATGCAAATCCATGGGTGTAAGTTGTACGGGATAAGAATCACTGGCCATATTGAGTACTTTGAACTGAGGTTTCCATAAGGATTAAAGCCATCACTGGCCAGGGCTAAGCGAACATTGTGTGGATCACCAGAAAAGTCAGTATATCTCCTGTCAAATGCTTTTCAACCCTCGCCGTCCCTGGGATATCTCAAGGAACCGTCAGAGTTGGTTCCCCTCTTGTGCCACAACATGTCCACGGATGTCTTGCTGGACATGAATAATCGCTGCAATCGTGGAATCAGAGGAAAGTAACGGAGAATCTTTGCCGGCAGAGGTTTCCCATTCTTCTTGACAACGGCGTTGATCCTTACTAAGGAATTCTTCCGGGTCTTTTGCTTCCACCTGGATGCTCCACACCATTTGCATCTAGACAGGTCTTGATCGGGGCCCTGATACAGCATGAAGTCATTTGGACATGCATCTATCTTCTTATACTCAATACCGAGCTTCCTTATGATCTTCTGGCATCGTGCAACGTCTTTGGAATCCCAGCATGCTCAAAGGCATCCCCCACTAGCTCTAGAATCAAACCGAAAGCCTTGTCACTCACTCTGCACATGCACTTGATATGGTACAACCTCACCAAGAAAGACAGCTTCGAAAATTTTGAGCATTCCGGATACAATTCCTGCTCACCATCCTCCAGCAAGTCGTGAAAGGCATGAGCCTCGCGGCTAGGTTCATCAGATAAGTACGGCAACCCCTCCGTAACGTCTCCGACATGCCCATTCATCGAGTCTTCATCGTCACTCTGCAGTCCCGGCATGTTGAATGCATCGTGGACCATGTCACGCATTTATTCTCTTGAGTTTACAGTGGGTTCTAGTTCTTCCCTGCCGCTGGATCTCTCGTCTACGATCCTCTCACCGTGATGTTACCAAAAGGTATAGTTAGGGGGAAAGGGTTTCATTAGAAGATGATCGTAGGCGTCCTGTCTAGTCTGGAAAAATCAGAACGACACAAAGGGCATGGACAATGTATCATCCCATCAGATGATGCATTCATAAATGCAAAGTCAAGGAACCTATTCAGACCATCCTTATATTCTACACTACCTCGTGGCTTTGTAATCCAGCTCTTATCAATGTCTAAATAAATGAAATAGCACAAACAAATAAATAAATAGTAGAAAATTACATAGAACTAAAAAAAAAAAAAGAAAGAATGGGGTGTGTGTCAAGAAAACCAGTAACAGTTTATCACAGTTATGATATGAGAGAGTACCATACGTAATAAACTCGACAATATATTGCAAGCAAAACCATGTAGAAAGGTATTGGGGAGGAGGCTTACTCATTGCAAAATTTTATGCTTTCTTAAAAGAATACTTGTAGAAAGAATTGCTGGTTCCAAGTCCAAAAGATGAAAAGATAAAGAAAAGTTTCCTTAAAAGTTGAAAAACAAAACAGGAAAAACTGTTAAAATAAAAAAAATCAAGAAATATAACTAAACAATTATAATGTACAGAGAATAGAATCTTCAAAATATCTTAAAAAATGGAAAACATAATAGAAATGAAAGTTAGATTTAAAAGACAATTAAAAAATATATAAATAAACAATTATAATAGTCTCCTAATTTTACCACTAATTAAGTGCTAAATTTTTCAGGGTACATCACTTTTCTGTGTCTTAAATGTTTGGTAATGATCCAAATATTTTAGGTGAGGCTGTATATAGCCCGACACCACTCAATAATAGTGAAAACTGACAATGATGGATTAGTGTCCAACTAACAAAATCTAGATTTGGCAACAACATTGTACAAAACAAGACATGAAAATTCAATTAATTAGGGCCATCCCCACTTAATTACTTAGGTGGTTTAAAATAAATTTAAACACACAACACTTGTTTCTCTAAAATAATTTTTGAAGTTCAAGTTTTGTATAGTTGATTAAAGTGCAATAAGATTCGTATAAATCTTAAGTTCATATAAGATACTAGCATCTAAAGTCTAAACTATTATTTATTTATTATGTTTATCTAAATTGAGAAACTGAAAGTTTAGTTCTTATTATTTAAAATTTAATTAAACTAATCCAATTTAGTTGATGTTTTATAAAAGAAATAAGATGGTTATAACAAAGTCTTTAATTTTTCTTCTATAATTCCAATCTAAAACTTCAAAAATCAAGAGATCAAAGTAACTACCAGATGGATGATGAACCTGTGCTCCTTAAACTGCTCTACATCAAAATGACCTAAGTCAACCAAGATTAATTAAACTTTACTATTATTTAATTAATTTAATGCCAAGTAAATAAAAAGAAAAAATAAAGAATCTACTCGCCTCGAGACCCTAATCAGTGAACATTGAGGTCTCTAACAAGGTAAAATCTTACAATTCCTACCACAGAATCAGAAACTTTCTTTCCATATGATGAAGCAAGAGTTAAACTGAAAATAAATACTATTTTTGTGAACAAATGATGAAAGATTTGGTCCTTTATATTGGAAGTACTTAACAAGAATCACATGGCATATACACATCTTCACAAGTTAACTAGTGTTTTTATGGGAAGTTGTAGCTAACAAATAAAATGTTAACAATAGGCCATGTGCTTCAATCTTAACCACACAATTTCTGACAACCAAAATTCTCCATATATCTCTTTGCTTTTCTACTACTCATCCATGCATGCATCAATCTCATTTGGTTCTACCGGGAAATAGAATCTCTCACCTGAGTATGGTTCAACAACCCTAACTCTTCTAAATCATGATGTTAAGTACAATTATGTATGGAATGAATTGGCTTAATCTAGATCCCAAAAAATATTCTATCAACAGTGAATAGTTGTTATTGATAGTAGTTTTGAAAGAGAGATCAATTTTGATGTAAAAGAACTGTAAAATATTTTATTTCTCCATACATTATTTTTACTGAAAAGGTAATTTTTTAATTTTAAAGTATAATATCAAATTGGCGAAAGACAGGTTGTATAGAGGAAAACCGAATCAGGAAGATTCAGAGTTTGAAAGGGAATTTTATTAGAAAGGGAGTAGTAAAAAAAATACAGCAGAACAAAAAGCTCACTTAGCCAAACATCTCAACATTATAGTCACAACTGAAGAAGCTTCATGTTCATAGACATGATTTATGCTTTTTCTCTAATAATGTCAACGACATTAATTCCAAAGCCAAAATCTTTGACACCAAACATTCCCTCAATTCTCCTAAATCCTCTTACATAGTCTCAAAACAGAGAAATTCCAATAGCGGAGGCATTGAGACATCAAATTGAAGTCCAAAAGAGACTGAAAAAATAGCTAGATGTATTTATCATTTATAAGATTCAGATAATAGTACACTTGGTATTTTTATGTATTTATTTTTGGTATTTTTATCAAACCTTAAAAAAATAGTATAATTTGGCATAGTTTAACTAAAAAAATGAAAAATACAAATAAAACATGCTTCGTAATCAATAGATATAGAAAAAATTGCATATTAGAATACAGGCTCAAGGGAAGTATTTGCAATCTGTGTTAGAGAATGCTCAGAGGACACTTTCCATGGAAGGTTCAGGCAATAATCTATAAGCATCAAGAGCTCAAATTACCAAATTCAACTCTGCTTTGTCCAATTTCATGGAAAACATAAACAATAAAGATAGCAAACAAAGCATATCAGACATGAATGATTTTTATAGTAAAGTCCATGGTTCAGGTTTCCATAATTACCTTGAAGTAATAAGGAGAGAAGAAAATATTGATCAAACGCCTAAGATTGAGGAGGGTTCAATTTAGTTTGACTTAATCTGCAAAAGTAGCTATGATCTTGTATCTACAAGTGGTGGTGGATTTGAAATTGAATCCAAAATGCTTTCATATAGGCTATGATCATTCTGAACTATCATATGTTTTTTTCTTTTATATTGTTTAACTAAGGTTACATATTAGGAATAAAGTTTATCTGATTCACCGCACAATATCTTTAATGATCTTAACATCATGATGAAATCTTCATAAAATTCTACATTTATATTTACGATTCTACATGAGAGATAGATGAGATTAATTAAAACCAATCAAGTCTCATCACTTAAGAGAAACAAAATAACAAAGCAATTTATTCTTGCTGATCAACCACAGATGTACATATACTCTAATTCGTATTGTCTCTTAAAAGATAGAATTACAATTTGCTAATTAATCTAACTCAATTAGCTATCTAGCCAATCAACACTCACGTTTTCAAGTAGTAAAAGTTATGACAGAAGCAGAACAATGTTTAGCCAGCTGAGCTTGCTCATATGATAGCAAGTCACATGAATCAA
This sequence comes from Arachis ipaensis, assembly GCF_059453495.1. Taxonomy (NCBI): domain Eukaryota; kingdom Viridiplantae; phylum Streptophyta; class Magnoliopsida; order Fabales; family Fabaceae; genus Arachis; species Arachis ipaensis. The sequence continues at coordinate 54,817,519 of NC_142436.1, forward strand.
ATCCCTAACCCTAAACAGCAGCAATTAACCACAATTAATAGAAGATATGGACAAATTATTGTTCAAAATTCCGAAGCAAGAGTGAAAACACGAAGGAAAGCTCAAAGTGTCAGAACTAACCCGTGACAGGGAGAGGGGCCGCGGTGGCTCAGAATGGCGAACGGTGGAGGATGGATGGTGCACGAATTGTGAATCACACTTTTCACAACTCGTACCACTGACCAGCAAGTGCACTGGGTCGTCCAAGTAATACCTCACGTGAGTAAGGGTCGAATCCCACAGAGATTGTTAGTTTGAAGCAATCTATGGTTATCTTGTAAATCTTAGTCAGGAAGTCAATTATGTTTATCAGTTGAATTGCAAAGAAACAATAGAACATGGATTAAAGGTTACTTGTTATGCAGCAATGGAGAATATGTTGGAGTTTTGGAGATGCTTTGTCTTCTGAATCTCTGCTTTCCTCTGTCTTCTTGTTCACGCACGCATGTCCTCCTATGGCAAGCTGTGTGTTGGTGGATCACCGTTGTCAATGGCTACCTTCCATCCTTCCAGTGAAAACTACGCTCACGCGCTCTGTCACAGCACGGCTAATCACCGGTTGGTTCTCGATCCGGTTGGATAGGATTTACTATCCTTTTGCGTCTGTCACTAACGCCCAGCCTTCAGGAGTTTGAAGCTCGTCACAGTCATTCAATCCTTGAATCCTACTCGGAATACCACAGACAAGGTTTAGACTTTCCGGATTCTCATGAATGCCGCCATCAGTTCTAGCTTATACCACAGAGATTCTGATTAAGGAATCTAAGAGATACTCATTCAATCGTATATAGAACGGAGGTAGTTGTCAGGCACACATTCATGATTTGAGGAAGGTGATGAGTGTCACAGATCATCACCTCCATCACAGTTAAGCGCGAATGAACATCTTAGATAGGAACAAGCGTGTTTGAATGGAAAACAGAAATACTTGCATTAATTCATCGAGACACAGCAGAGCTCCTCACCCCCAACAATGGGGTTTAGAGACTCATGCCGTCAGAGAATACAAGGTTTTTGATCTAAAATGTCATGAGATGCAAAATAAGTCTCTAAAAGTTGTTTAAATACTAAACTAGTAGCCTAGGTTTACAAAATATGAGTAAACTATGATGGATGATGCAGAGATCCACTTCTGGGGCCCACTTGGTGTGTGCTGGGCTGAGACTTAAGCAGTTCACATGCAGAGGCCATTTGTGGAGTTGAACGCCAGTTTTTGTGCCAGTTTGGGCGTTCAACTCCAGCTTTTGATCCTTTTCTGGCGCTGGACGCCAGAATTGGGCAGAGAACTGGCGTTGAACGCCAGTTTACGTCATCTATCCTTGCGCAAATTATCGACTATTATATATTGCTAGAAAGCCCTGGATGTCTACTTTCCAACGCAATTGGAAGCATGCCATTTCGAGTTCTGTAGCTCCAGAAAAACCACTTTGAGTGCTGGGAGGTCAGAATCCAACAACATCAGCAGTCCTTTTTCAGCCTGAATCAGATTTTTGCTCAGCTCCTTCAATTTCAGCCAGAAAATTACCTAAAATTACAGAAAAATACACAACTCATAGTAAAGTCCAGAAATATGAATTTTTCCTAAAAACTAATGAAAATAGACTAAAAAATAATTAAAACATACTAAAAACTTCATGAAATTAACCCCAAAAAGCGTATAAAATATTCGCTCATCACAACACCAAACTTAAACTGTTTCTTGTCCTCAAGCAACTAGACAAATAAAATAGAAGACTAATAGGTTGAGAAGCAATAATATCTCAGAGTTTTTGATTGAAGCTCAGATTCTAATTAGATGAGCGGGACTAGTAGCTTTTTGCTTCTGAACAGGTTTGGCATCTCACTTTATCCATTGAAGCTCAGAGTGATTGGCATCTATAGGAATTTAGAATTCAGATAGTGCTATTGATTCTCCTATTTCAGTTTGATGATTCTTGAACACAGCTATTTTATGAGTCTTGGCCGTGGCCCTAAGCACTTTGTTTTTTAGTATTACCACCGGATACATAAATGCCACAGACACATAATTGGGTGAACCTTTTAGATTGTGACTCAGCTTTGCTAAAGTCCCCAATTAGAGGTGTCCAGAGTTCTTAAGCACACTCTTCTTTTTGCTTTGGACCTTGACTTTAACCGCTCAGTCTCAAGTTTTCACTTGACACCTTCACGCCACAAGCACATGGTTAGGGACAGCTTGGTTTAGCCGCTTAGACCAGGATTTTATTCCTTTAGGCCCTCCTATCCACTGATGCTCAAAGCCTTGGGATCCCTTTTATTTGCCCTTGCCTTTTGGTTTTAAGGGTTATTGGCTTTTTCTGCTTGCTTTTTTTTTTTTGCAAGCTTTGTTCTTTGCTGCTTTTTCTTGCTTCAAGAATCATTTTTATGATTTTTCAGATTATCAATAACATGTCTCATGTTCATCATTCTTTCAAGAGCCAACATATTTAACAGTCTTAAACAACAAATTCAAAAGACATATGCACTGTTCAAGCATTCATTCAGAAGACAGAAAGCATTGCCACCACATTTAACTAATTAGAATTTCTCTTATTAAAACTCGAAATTTTATTGCCTCTTATTCAAAAGATCTACTACTTTATTTATGTTTGCTGATGATGAGAAAAATAAACTATAGCTTAATTGGAGATAAAATCAAAATAGATACTAATTACTACTATATGACTCCTAAGGTAAACTTCTATAAGGACACTGTCACAGAGTTAAGGCAGAAATTGGAAATTAACAACCTTTATTCTGGGGGAACGGGGGTTCCTCTGATCCTTGGGGTGCTTGGTCCTACAAGAGAAGACTTTTGGCGCTTCAGTTCCCTTAAGTCACGCCTCTGCTCCTCCTGTTCTTTAAACATATAGGTCAGCATTTGACTGTGTTCCTTTTGTTCTTTTATTATTTGCTCCATAGCTTCCCGTATCTTGGTAACGGACGTCTCAAGATACTCCCAGTATTCAGATTGAGGGATCTCTGGGAGGAATTCCTGTGCTCTCTTCTTGATGGGATCCTCCTGTGCTTGTTGTTTTTCCATTGATGCTTTGGTGATTGGCTTTTCAATTAGGATATATTCAGTTATTCCCATCCTTACTCCAGCGTCCTTGCAAAGCAGAGAAATCACGCTTGGATAAGCCAACCTGGCCTCTTTAGAATTTTTGTTAGCAATTTTGTAGAGTTCAGTTGAAATCAGCTGATAAACCTCCACTTCCTTTCCCATCATGATGCAATGGATCATCACTGCTCTTTTAACTGTGACTTCAAAACGGTTGCTAGTGGGCAACAGAGAACGCCCAATGAAGTCCAGCCATCCTCTGGCGACTGGTTTGAGATCCTCTCTCTTGAGTTGATTTGGGACACCCTTTGTGTTGGTGGTCCACCTGGCTCCAGGGATACATATGTCCTCTAGAATCTTATCCAGGTCAATGTCTGCTCTCATCATCCTCCTGTTGAAGGAGTCTGGATCATCCTTTAGCTGAGGTAGCTTTAAGATCTCCCTGATCTTGTCAGGGGTGGTATGAACAATCTTTCCTCTGACCATGGTCCGAAATTCATAGAATGCAGTTCCAGATAGTTTTTGCTTGTCAGTTTGCCACATATTAGCATAGAACTCCTGGACCATGTTCCTTCCCACTTTCGTTTCAGGATTAGCTAGGACTTCCCAGTTCCTGATTCGAATTTGCTCCTGGATCTCCGGATATTCATCTTCTTTCAGATCGAATCTAACTTCCGGGATCACTGATCTCAGACCCATTACTTTAAGATAATGGTCTGAATGTTCTTTAGATAAGAACTTCCCTTGATTCCAAAGTGGTTTTGGAACGCTCTCTTTCTTGCCTCTTAGAGTGGGTTGTTTTCCTTTAGGAGCCATGATCTTAGTGATCTCGGATAAACACACCAAACTTAGAGTTTTGCTTGTCCTCAAGCAAAAGAAAAGAAAGGAGAGGGATAGAAGGAGAGCTAGGTGCAATTGTTGATGGAGGAGGGGGGAGGCCGAACCCAAATTTAAAGGGATGGGGGGTGGGTTTTTGAAAAATTGGAAAAGATAAGATAAAGAAATTGAGTTGAAAAAGATAAGATAGAAGATATAGTTTAATTTTGAAAAGATATGATAGATTTTTGAAAAAGATAAATCTGAATTTTGAAAAAGATAATATGGAGATTTGAAAAAGATATGGATTAGTTGAAAAGATTTTTGAGTGAAAAAGATAGATTTGTTTTCAGAAAAGATTTGAAAAGAGTTGGATTGAATTTGGAAAGATGGATTTTTAGAAATTAAGGATTTTAGAAATCAGGGTTCTTGACATGTTCATGTAAAAATCATGCATTGAAGCATAAAATTTGAAATTAAAATGGAAATACGTGTGGGAAAAATTGAATCTGGCTCCTCCCTGCCTTCCTGGCGTTTGAACGCCCAAACACTGCCTGTTTTGGGTGTTCAGCGCCCAATTGCTGCTCTCCTGGGCGTTCAACGCCCAGCTGCTGCCATTACTGGCGTTCAATGCCCAGTGGGTGCCCCTTTTTGGCGTTGAACGCCTAGCTGCTACCATCACTGGCGTTCAGCGCCCAGTGGATGCCCATTTTGGGCGTTGAACGCCCAAAATGCTCTTTTACTGGCGTTTTCTTGCCAGTGAGATCTTTTTCTCTGTTTTGTGTGCCGAGGTCTTCTGTAAATGATTATTTACCTTGTTGTCAATGAACTCTATATAAACAAATAAAAATAAAAATAGAAATAGGGCAAAATGCTTAGAGGATTGTTGCCCCATGGCTGGGTTGCCTCCCAGCAAGCGCTTCTTTATTGTCTTTAGCTGGACCTTGCTGAGCTTTTAATCTAGCTTCAGCCTTGAGCATTCTTGCTCGATGTTGCCTTCAAGATAATGCTTGATTCTCTGTCCATTGACAATGAACTTCTTATCAGAATCAATATCTTGAAGCTCCACATAACCATATGGTGACACACTTGTAATCACGTATGGTCCCCTCCACCGGGATTTCAGTTTCCCGGGGAATAGCCTGAGTCTAGAGTTAAACAACAGGACCTTTTGTCCTGGTTCAAAGATTCTAGATGACAGCTTTCTGTCATGCCATTTTTTTTTTATTTTTCTTTATAAAGCTTGGCATTTTCAAAAGCTGTGAATCTGAATTCTTCTAGCTCATTTAGCTGGAGCAATCGTTTTTCTCCTGCTAATTTGGCATCAAAGTTTAGGAATCTGGTTGCCCAGTAGGCCTTATGTTCCAGTTCCACGGGCAGGTGGCATGCCTTACCATACACGAGTTGGTATGGAGAGGTCCCTATAGGGGTCTTGAATGCTGTTCTGTAAGCCCACAGAGCATCATCCAAGCTCCGTGCCCAATCCTTTCTACGGGTATTTACTGTCCGTTCCAGGATTCTCTTTAATTCTCTGTTAGAGACTTCAGCTTGCCCATTGGTTTGTGGATGATATGGGGTGGCCACCTTGTGGCGAATTCCATACCGAACCATGGCAGAGTAAAGCTGTTTATTGCAGAAGTGAGTGCCCCCATCACTGATTAACACTCTAGGGACACCAAACCTGCTAAAGATATGTTTCTGGAGGAACTTCAGCACTGTTTTAGTATCATTGGTGGGTGTGGCAATAGCCTCAACCCATTTTGATACATAGTCAACTGCCACCAGAATATAAGTGTTTGAATATGATGGTGGAAAAGGTCCCATGAAGTCAATTCCCCATACGTCAAACAACTCAATTTCTAAGATTCCTTATTGAGGCATGGCGTAACCATGAGGCAGATTACCAGCTCTTTGGCAACTGTCACAATTACGTACAAACTCTCGGGAATCTTTATAGAGTGTGGGCCAATAGAAACCACATTGGAGGACCTTGGTGGCTGTTCGCTCACCTCCGAAATGGCCTCCATATTGAGATCCGTGGCAATGCCACAAGATCCTCTGTGCTTCTTCTCTAGGCACACACCTACGGATAATTCTGTCTGCACATCTCTTAAAGAGATAAGGTTCATCCCACAAGTAGTACTTTGCATCAGTAATTAATTTCTTCTTTTGTATCCTGTTGTACTCCTTGGGTATGAACCTTGCAGCTTTATAGTTTGCAATATCGACAAACCATGGTGCTTCCTGAATGGCGAATAAATGCTCATCAGGAAACGTCTCAGAGATCTCCAGAGAAGGGGGGACGTCCCTTCCACTGGCTCTATCCGGGACAGATGATCAGCCACTTGGTTCTCTGTCCCTTTTCTGTCTCTTATTTCTATATCAAACTCTTGCAGAAGCAATACCCATCTGATGAGCCTGGGTTTTGAATCCTGCTTTGTGAGTAGATATTTAAGAGCAGCATGGTCAGTATACACAATCACTTTTGATCCTACTAAGTATGATCTGAACTTGTCAATGGCGTAAACCACTGCAAGTAATTCTTTTTCTGTGGTTGTGTAATTTTTCTGGGCATCATTTAGAACGCGACTGGCATAATAAATGACATGCAGAAGCTTGTCATGCCTCTGTCCCAATACTGCACCAATAGCATGATCACTGGCATCACACATTAGCTCAAATGGTAACGTCCAGTCTGGTGCAGAAATGACTGGTGCTGTGACCAGCTTAGCTTTCAGCGTTTCAAACGCCTACAGGCACTCTGTGTCAAACACAAATGGCGTGTCAGCAGCTAGCAGATTGCTTAGAGGTTTTGCGATTTTTGAAAAATCCTTTATAAACCTCCTATAGAATCATGCATGCCCCAGAAAGCTTCTGATTTCCTTAACATTGGCAGGTGGTGGTAATTTTTCAATTACCTCTATTTTTGCTTGATCCACCTCTATTCCCTTGTTTGAGATTTTATGCCCAAGAATAATTCCTTCAGTCACCATGAAGTGACACTTTTCCCAGTTTAAAACTAGGTTAGTCTCTTGGCATCTTTTCAGAACAAGTTTCAGGTGATCAAGACAGGAGCTGAATGAGTCTCCATATACTGAGAAGTCATCCATGAAGACTTCCAGAAATTTTTCCACCATATCAGAGAAAATAGAGAGCATGCATCTCTGGAAGGTTGCAGGCGCATTACATAGCCCAAATGGCATCCTTCTATAAGCAAACACTCCGGATGGACATGTGAATGCTGTTTTCTCTTGATCCTGGGGATCTACTGCAATCTGGTTATAGCCTGAGTAGCCATCCAAAAAGCAGTAATAATCATGACTTGCTAGTCTTTCTAGCATCTGGTCTATGAATGGTAAAGGAAAATGATCCTTTCTGGTGGCTGTATTGAGCCTTCTGTAGTCAATACACATGCGCCACCCTGTAACTGTTCTTGTAGGAACCAGTTCATTTTTTTCATTATGAATCACTGTCATGCCTCCCTTTTTTGGGACGACTTGAACATGGCTCACCCAGGGGCTATCAGAAATAGGATAAATAATCCCAGCCTCCAGTAATTTGGTGACCTCTTTCTGCACCACTTCCTTCATGGCTGGATTTAACCGCCTCTGTGGTTGAACCACTGGTTTGGCATTATCCTCCAATAGAATTTTGTGCATGCATCTAGCTGGGCTTATGCCCTTAAGGTCACCTATGGACCACCCAAGAGATGTCTTGTGTGTCCTTAGCACTTGAATAAGTGCTTCCTCTTCTTGTGAATTTAAAGCAGAGCTTATGATCACTGGAAAAGTGTCACCTTCTCCCAGAAATGCATATTTCAAGGATGGTGGTAGTGGCTTGAGCTCGGGTTTAGGAGGTTTTTCCTCTTTCAGAAGAAAGTTCAGAGGCTCTTTCATGTCCTCTGAATCCTCCAAATCAGGCTGAACATCTTTAAAGATGTCTTCCAACTTTGATTCGAGACTCTCAGCCATGTTGATCTCTTCTACCAAAGAGTCAATAAGATCAACTTTCATGCAGTCTATTGATGTGTCTGGATGCTGCATGGCTTTGACAGCGTTCAACTTAAACTCATCATCATTGACTCTCAGGGTTATTTCCCCCTGTTGGACGTCAATGAGGGATCGTCCAGTTGCTAGGAAGGGTCTTCCTAGAATGAGAGTAGCACTCTTGTGCTCCTCCATTTCCAGCACAACAAAGTCAGTGGGAAAGGCGAATGGCCCAACTCTGACAATCATGTCTTCAATCACGCCTGATGGGTATTTAGTGGAACCATCAGCAAGTTGGAGATATATCCAGGTTGGTTTAACTTCTTCAGTTAAGCCAAGCTTCCTGATAGTGGATACAGGTATTAGGTTGATGCTTGTCCCAAGATCACATAAAGCTGTCTTGGTGCAATTACCTTCTAGTATGCATGGTATCAGAAAACTCCCCGGGTCTTTAAGCTTTTCAGGAAAGCTTTTCAGAATGACTGCACTGCATTCTTCAGTGAGGAGAACTCTTTCTGTTTCTCTCCAATCCTTCTTATGACTCAAGATCTCTTTCATGAACTTGGCATAAGAAGGTATTTGCTCAAGTGCTTCTGCAAATGGAATCTTTATTTCAAGAGTCCTGAGATAATCTGCAAAGCGAGCAAATTGCTTATCCTGCTCCTCTTTCCGGAGTTTTTGAGGATAAGGTATCTTGGCTTTATATTCTTCAACCTTAGTTGCTGCAGGTTTATTGCCTATAGAAGTGGTTGAAGAAGCCTTTTTAGAGGGATTGTTATCAGCATTTGTGTGTGTCTGATCCCTCACTGGCAATTGAGTTCCAGAGTTAGAAGCTGGAGTGACGTTAGACGCCAGCTCACTGTCTGTTCCTGGCGCCTGAACGCTAGAAATGTGCCCATTTTGGGCGTTCAACGCTGGATCCTGCCCTATTTGGGCGTTCAACGCCAGATTCTTGCCCATTTCTGGCGTTGAACACCAATCCTGCCTTGTTTCTGGCGTTGAACGCCAGTTGTGGGCATGGTCTGGGCGTTCAGCGCCAGCCTTCCACCAATTTTCTGGCGTTTTAGCGCCAGAATTATTTTTCCCTGGGCTCTTACTGTCCTTAGGTGAATCTTTGGTGGGTTGCTCATTTCTTGACTTTTTGATGCCTTGAGGTGGGGTATTTAATGTTTTCCCACTTCTTAATTGAACTGCTTGGCATTCTTCTGCTATTTGCCTTGATAGTTGCTGCTTTGTTTGCTTAAACTGTTCGTCCATATGTATATTAGCTATCCTTGTCTCTTGTAACCTGTCCTTAAATTCGGCTAGCTGCTTTGTTAGAAAATCTAATTGCTGATTGAATTCAGCAGCTTGTTTTACAGGACTGAGTTCAGCAGTTACTGTTTTAACCTCTTCATTCATGGAAGGGTTGCTGCTTAGGTACAGATGCTGATTCCTGGCAACTGTATCAATGAGCTCTTGAGCCTCTTCAATTGTCTTTCTCATGTGGATAGATCCACCAGCTGAGTAATCTAGAGACATTTGAGCTCCTTCTGCAAGCCCATAGTAGAAGATGTCTAACTGAACCCACTCTGAAAATATTTTAGAGGGGCATTTTCGTAGCATCTCTCTGTATCTCTCCCAGGCATCATAAAGAGATTCATTATCTCCTTGTTTAAAGCCTTGGATGTCCAGCCTTAGCTGTGTCATCCTTTTTGGAGGGAAATATTGATTCAGGAATTTTTCTGTCAGCTGTTTCCATGTCCTTATGCTGGCCTTAGGTTGGTTATTTAACCACCTCTTAGCTTGATCTTTTACAGCAAATGGAAATAGTAATAGTCTGTAGACATCCTGATCTATTTCCTTATCATGTACTGTGTCAGCAATCTGTAGAAACTGTGCCAGAAACTCTGTAGGTTCTTCCTGTGGAAGACCGGAATACTGGCAACTTTGCTGCACCATGATAATGAGCTGAGGATTCAACTCAAAGCTACTGACTCCAATGGAGGGTATGCAGATGCTACTCCCATATGAAGCAGTAGAGGGGTTAGAATATGACCCCAGAGTCCTCCTGGACTGTTCATTTCCGCTTAGATCCATGATGGAGAAAGGGAGATGATGTAAGATAGAAAAAAATATTTTTATTTATTTATTTATTAATTTATTTCGAAAATAAAATAAATCAAAATAGAATAAATAAAAATGAGTAAAAGATTTTCGAAAAAGTGAGGAGAGAGAAAGTGGTTATGAGATTTTAAAAAAAGGATATGATGATTTTTGAAAAAGGTTTTAAATTTTGAAATAAAAATCTGAATTTTTAAAGGTATATTTCGAAAAATTGTTTTCAAAATAGAGAGAAAGGATATTTTTGATTTTTAAGAGAAAGGAGAAAAACAATAAGATGGCACAAGATTTAAAATTTTTTTAGATCTAATGCTCCTTATTTTCGAAAATTTTGGAGGAAAAAACACCAAGGAACACCAAACTTAAAAATTTTAAGATCAAGTCACAAGGAAAACTCAAGAACACCAAACTTAAAATTTTTAGAAAACCAAAATAAATTTTCGAAAAACACAGAAAAATCAACAAGAAAACACCAAACTTAAAGTTTGGCACAAAATTTAATAGAGAAAATATTATTTATGAAAAAGGTTTTTTTAAAAAGAGTGTACCAAACAGCCACAGGCTTAGACTAATGCTCTAGCCAATTGGGCAGTAAATGTAACACTTGTTTTAAAGAAGGATATTTTTAACCAAGAGCAATAATAAGAGACTCTAAACCAAAAAGAAAAATTTTCCTAATCTAAGCAACAAAATAATCCGTCAGTTGTTCAAACACGAACAATCCCCGGCAACGGCGCCAAAAACTTGGTGCACGAATTGTGAATCACACTTTTCACAACTCGTACCACTGACCAGCAAGTGCACTGGGTCGTCCAAGTAATACCTCACGTGAGTAAGGGTCGAATCCCACAGAGATTGTTGGTTTGAAGCAATCTATGGTTATCTTGTAAATCTTAGTCAGGAAGTCAATTATGTTTATCAGTTGAATTGCAAAGAAACAATAGAACATGGATTAAAGGTTACTTGTTATGCAGCAATGGAGAATATGTTGGAGTTTTGGAGATGCTTTGTCTTCTGAATCTCTGCTTTCCTCTGTCTTCTTGTTCACGCACGCATGTCCTCCTATGGCAAGCTGTGTGTTGGTGGATCACCATTGTCAATGGCTACCTTCCATCCTTCCAGTGAAAACTACGCTCACGCGCTCTGTCACAGCACGGCTAATCATCGGTTGGTTCTCGACCCGGTTGGAATAGGATTTACTATCCTTTTGCGTCTGTCACTAACGCCCAGCCTTCAGGAGTTTGAAGCTCATCACAGTCATTCAATCCTTGAATCCTACTCGGAATACCACAGACAAGGTTTAGACTTTCCGGATTCTCATGAATGCCGCCATCAGTTCTAGCTTATACCACGGAGATTCTGATTAAGGAATCTAAGAGATACTCATTCAATCGTATATAGAACGGAGGTGGTTGTCAGGCACACGTTCATGATTTGAGGAAGGTGATGAGTGTCACAGATCATCACCTCCATCACAGTTAAGCGCGAATGAACATCTTAGATAGGAACAAGCATGTTTGAATGGAAAACAGAAATACTTGCATTAATTCATCGAGACACAGCAGAGCTCCTCACCCCCAACAATGGGGTTTAGAGACTCATGCCGTCAGAGAATACAAGGTTTTTGATCTAAAATGTCATGAGATGCAAAATAAGTCTCTAAAAGTTGTTTAAATACTAAACTAGTAGCCTAGGTTTACAAAATATGAGTAAACTATGATGGATGATGCAGAGATCCACTTTTGGGACCCACTTGGTGTGTGTTGGGCTGAGACTTAAGCAGTTCACGTGCAGAGGCCATTTGTGGAGTTGAACGCCAGTTTTTGTGCCAGTTTGGGCGTTCAACTCCAGCTTTTGATCCTTTTCTGGCGCTGGACGCCAGAATTGGGCAGAGAACTGGCGTTGAACGCCAATTTACGTCGTCTATCCTTGTGCAAAGTATGGACTATTATATATTGCTGGAAATCCCTGGATGTCTACTTTCCAACGCAATTGGAAGCATGCCATTTCGAGTTCCGTAGCTCCAGAAAATCCACTTTGAGTGCAGGGAGGTCAGAATCCAACAGCATCAGCAGTCCTTTTTCAGCCTGAATCAGATTTTTGCTCAGCTCCTTTAATTTCAGCCAGAAAATTACCTGAAATTACAGAAAAACACACAACTCATAGTAAAGTCCAGAAATATGAATTTTTCCTAAAAACTAATGAAAATAGACTAAAAACTAATTAAAACATACTAAAAACTACATGAAATTAACCCCAAAAAGCATATAAAATATCCGCTCATCAATGGACTCAATAGTTTTGTGCACGACTAAGGTGATGGGAGACTTCGACGCCGGTGGGAGAAGCGTGTATGGGAGCTGCGTGACTTGACAACCCAAACAGAGGCGCAGGGTGGAGCAGATCTTACGGACTTCGCACACCCTGCACGAGGGAGTGTGGGTTTCAGGAACTGTGGATGAGGCAAAGGCTCAATCGGCAGTAGTGGTGTAGCGACGGCAGTGTTCGCGTGCTTTAAAGGACTCTTCGTGGGGTTCTGGAAAATTTGGGGAGGAATCAATTAGAATTTATAGGATAAATCCAAAAGGGTAAAACAGAAATTTAGTTAATAGATCCTTACCTAGTGGCGTTTCACTAAGCAATCGCCGCTGGCGGCATTTGAAGAGATCCTTCGTAGCTTCCACACCCTTGCTTTGCGGTGGCAAGGTGAAACGCCACCAATTCTTTGCCGCTATGCTCCGTTTTAAGCTTGGCAGCGTTTTGTGATGCGATCGCCGCTGATGTTGCGGCATGGCGAGGGAGTCCTGCATGTGTAGCATGCATAGCGGTGGCGAGGTGTGATGCCCCTGATTCTTCGCTGCTATGCTCCGCGCTTGTTGTAGTGGTCTTACAAAATTTATAATTTTATAATAATTTTAAATTTCTCCCCCGTCCCGCCTAATGGTAGGCTGGCGGGATCTTTTTTTATAAACCATTAAATGTTAAATAATATATATAATTTCATAACAATTTCAATAAATTTATAATTTCTAAAAATAAAAAAAATTATAATTTTTAAATTCACGCACATTAAAGTCTTTATAATTATAAATATGCAATGAACATAATTATAAACCAAATTTTTTGAAACAAAATAATAAAATTAACATTGTCCGAAACAAAATAAATATTGTTCAAAATATATAATTAAATATCTTCAAGTTTATAATCAATCAAACATAAAAGATAATCCAAAGGATAACTTAGAATATCTTCAATTATCATCTTTATCCTCTTGTATATCAATAACATCATAAAAATTTGTAAAAAAAATGGCCCTGGCAAAATAAAAGCTTGGCCCAGCAGGGATGCCTGTACCGCTCCACCCCGTCCCGGCAAAACTCATGGATTAGGCAGTGCGGGGGTAGGCGGGATTTTTAAGTCTGACGGTCTCAAATTTCCAGCCCAACCCGCCTTTTTTGGCAGGTTATATGGGACAGCCTGATGGGTTTCGGTCTATTTGCCACCCCTAGTCTTCATTCATTTTCGCATGGCAGGTAGTGAGGATTTCACGAGTCCCCATCTAACCCGAAAACGTGAGTAATCCCTACAAATACCCGTTTCGGCTGTTTTTGTGATCATCCCTATTGCTAGCATTCATTGGTTCATAACATGAAGCTATTCTAGCCACTCAATAAATTCTCATATAATTAAAGTTTAGGTTATATCATTTTTATAAAGTCACATGTATCCTTGTTATAAGAATATTAATAGAAGATAAATGGATAAACACTAAGCTATTGTTTGGATATAAGATGGAAAATAAGAGGAAATAATAGAAAGAAAAGTATGTTTTTTTGTGTGTTGTTTAGATGAAGAAAAATTGAATGAAAAAAAATAGAGAAAAAATTTTCTTTTGCTTAGATGGAAGAAAAAGTAAGAAGAGAAAAAATTATAGTAGAGTAAAATTATATTAATGTTTTTATATATTATATATAAATTATAATTCAAATGGTAATTCTGTATTTTTACCCATGTTTGCACTTTTATATCAGTTTTCTTCGCAAATTTAAAGAGAAAAATTTTACATGAGCTCCACATAAACTCTTATGTTTTTCATTTAATTTCTTTGTTGATCCAAACAATAAAAAATTAATTTTTTCATCTATTTTCTTCTCTAGCATTTATTTTTCTACAAATTCTTCTAATTCAAACAATGCATAAATAAGTCACATTTTTCATATATATAACAATAACTAATATCACATATTAGGTTAATTTACGTTGATAAACCAAAGTCACCCCAAAATTTAGTTTAGTCCTTAATTCACATGATTTAAATTTAGCTCAATATATATGATTTGATTTGATTTAATTATTAGTAAAAAATATCTCGAGAACCTATTTTATTCATAGATTTATTATTTTAATGATTAATTAATTAATCTAATAAATTAATTAATACAGATAATTAGTATAATTAATTTAGTTTAATAAATTAAAAAATAAATTACAAAATACTAACAAAACGTTAAAAAAATAAATTAAAAAAACTACCAACTTAAATTGATATAAATTATAATAAATTATGTGATATTTAGATATCTAATTAAATCAATTAGTTGATATAGTTAATTTATCATAATAAATTGTATTTAACGAGTTAAAAGAAATAAATCACTAAACACTCTAATAAGCATGTCACGTCAACTCCATCATTAAGTACAAAAACCTGATTTTTATGTAATAGAATAGATAATAAATACAATATATGAGAATATGATATATGACATATTTTAATTATGAAATTGGTATTATATAATAGATTTTTTCTGAATCCTTATTGCTTGTTCGTTGCTAATTTTTACGTAATTACTTAATAATTTTCACCTATGAAACTACCAACTACCTAATATTATGATTTAATTAATAAGAATGATGACATTAATATTTTTTCATAAGTCTTGTTATTATTTATAATTAGGAAATAACCATAAATAAATTTATTTCCTTAATAAATGTTAATTTTGTTGTCAAATTCTATATTACCTTTAAAATTTTAGCGTAATTGAGTCTAATTTTTACATTTTAAAATGAATTTATTTGAAAAAATAATATGTAAATCATATTATTATTACAAAATTATTTTTTTAACATAATTAGTGGTGCTTATTTGAACCATTAAATTTAGCTTCTAATGATATTAAAATCAACCTATTTTATTATCTTGTGTCTTCAAAGAATTTACACGACTGACATAAAAATATAACAATTGAAAAAAAATTCATTACAATGGATATATTCATTTTAACAAATATTTTTCTATCTAATACTATAAAAAAATACATTGACCACTTTGAATTGCTACCGATCAATTTCCATCCACAGTAGTAGAATGCCTAAATTGAGATATATTCATCAAACAAACAATCAATAAAATACTCATCCATACTTTCTCATTTGGTGGCTACTCCAATGAAGATTTCATAGTTGTCATCATGTAAAGATACTTCATTTTAATCATTGGATGATAAATTGTAGGGCTAGATTTTTATATGTTATAAAAGTGTTATTTTTATTTAAAGTGTGGCCAAACAAATAAGTTACACTTTTTAATAAGTTACACTTTTTAAACAAAGATCATCATGAGAAGATGTTTTTGGCATCTTCATTGGAGTAGTTGCCTTCTCATTTTGGGTACATTTATACATAAAAGAAATTATACATAAAGAAAAAAAAGAAGATAAAAAGAAGAGTTGAAATAGCAAGAGCGATAAAAATCACGATTCTTATAATTTTGTGTGGCCATCTATATATAGTAGACCAGACAATTATGATTATCTAACAAAATTAATTTGTATTTATTGCACTCAACTTGAATAAGTAAAAAATTATCTTATTTTAATTGATTTTTATATAATAGAATAGAAAGATTGTAAGTCACATTCTAGCTACTAGAAATTCCGGTTAAAAAGGTCTTTAACGGAACGGATATTTTGAAGAAAGTTGAATGACTTAATTAAACGTTTGCAACAAAATGTATTTTGCAAATTTGATTTGTGAGTTTGTCATAATATTATTTATGTTTAATAATTTTTGTTCGGTAGGTCGGATTACCGGACGGTTTGAGTTGTCGATTGGGTGTGAAGATGGGTCCCTGCCTGGGTCTGGATCCTGGGACAATTAGCAAGAGCTGCCGACTTCCCGAGCACTTGATGAGTTGAGGGAGGTATCACCTGCAAAGACACTCCGACGCCCAAGTCAGTATGGTGTGCAGGTGGTAAGGGAGAAAAGTTGTGATGACATACTGTGGGGGGAGGGGTAGGACCCTCCCCTTATATACCCTGTCAGTAGGGTGGGCCCCACTAGGGGAGGCCACCTTCCAGGAAGCTTCGCTTTCCACAGCTGTCAAGCAACTGTCGATCAGGATGCGTGTTCGGGTCCTGGATCGGGCGGATTGGGTGCGTCAACCCGACCGTGCAGGCCGGTTAGTTGCGGGCCGGGCGGTAACTCTGCTCAGCTGGACTGGGCCGTAGCAGTGCCCCCAACGCACCAGCTGCAGACGTGAGCGCCGTGGGTGGCGCGTTCCCTATCCCCTTTTGCCAGGTCATCGTTTTGCCAGTCCCTCGTGGGGAGGACGCGCCTTCTAAGCGTGCGCAGATCTGTTCGTTGTTGGGGCGCGTCCTTTGTCGCCTCGTTTATCGCACCGAGCATTTAATGCTCTTAATGGCAATTCAAAACCCTGCGAGAAAAGACCATCATACCCCTGCCTTTCGTACTTCTCAAGGTTGGTTTCCTTTGCAGTTTTTATTTGGTTTCGCCTCAGTTCCACTGTATTTTCTTTGCTTTCTCCTCTCTCTTGCGAAAATCTCCATTGCCAACCCCTGCTTCATCCAGATTCTTATCAGTTCTTCGATCCCTTTCCATTATCATCCTTATCCTGGTAAGCTTCCTGTCTTTTTTCTTAGTATTGGTGTTTATTTTTGGCTTTGCATGCGCGTTTGGTATGAACTGCTTGATGTGAACTGCGTATTTACTTGTGTTTTAGCATTACGTAGGTACTGTAGGGGGTTACCATTTTAGGATTTTTTTTTTTGGCCATCTTATTTCAAGTATTATAACTGATGGATAGGCAATCTGTAGTTTTCTGGTAGTGTCGTAGCTTTCTAGTAGCACTTTTGACCTCCCGGCCTTAGACTGATTTTGAGTGGTGCCCCCACTGTAGGTATAGATCAACGTCATGTCGTAAGGGTCGTGAGGCCGGCTCCGTATGACCGGTACACTTGGGTGACGTCGGACGTAAAGGAGACCCCAAACCAAATGTCCCTGGAGGAACTTGACGAGTTCTGACGGGCCGACTACCTTTGTGGAGGAACCGATGAGGAAGCTAATTACACAGCCTTCGTCCCTGCCGATAACGAGTGCATATATGAATTAAATCTGCACTCTCCCCAGGTCCCCGATTGGATGTGGTTGTATAAAGCCATGTTCACTCGCCTAGAAGTTTGCCTTCCCTTCTCCCCTTTTCAGATGGCGTTGCTCAATCATTGTGACGTAGCGCCGTCCCAACTGCATCCGAACAGTTGGGCTTCCATTTGCTGTTTCGAGATGGTGTGCGAGTACCTGGAGCTGCCAGTCTCTGTAGAAGTATTTCTTTTCCTTTTTACTCTTATAAACCCCTCCAAACATAGGAAAGCTAAAAAAGGTTATATGTCCTTCCGGGTGGCCCAAGGCCAGAAAATCTTTGGCGTGTTCGATGATTCCTATCATGGCTTTAAGGACAAGTACTTCAAAGTCCGCCCGGCCAAGATGGTTGCCGACGTCTTGTTAGCTGTTTTCGGGAAAAACCTTGTTAATCCTCATCTTCTCATGGGTAACCGGGATATGGCCAGAAATTATATATGTGAGTAGTTGTTTAGCTTACTTAGTGATTTGTTTTTGCTTGTATGTTGTTTTGTTTTATCTCTCCCATTTGACGGTTAGTTTCTCTGCAGTGTTAATGTCTGCCAAGGTGACTGGGCTTGAGGGTTTGTACAACACCTTCTTGGCCGGTAGTGATAACGATTCTGCTACTCCTGCTTAGGAAACCCCGGCTAAGGATGTTGCTGATCCAGAGGTCCAGTCCCAGTCCGCCCAGGAGGAGGGGCCTGGGGCCAATGCCTATTCGGTTCCTCGCCTGGAGGCGGGGGATGGCTCGGGTTCACAACCTGACGGGGCTGTGGAGGAAGGTGACAGTCCAAAGAAAAGGAAATTACCTACTAGTCCCAAATTCGAGATAATTGAGGAGCCAAGGCAAAAGAGACCGTCTTCCAGCCCGGAGGGGGTTCTTACCGTTATGGAGAAGAACTTTGATGCCGGGAACTTTATCGATTCTCAGTTGCTTCCCGGCATGGAGGACTTCTTCTACGGCGGGGACCTTGCTTCGCAGGCGAGGTGGATGTACCGTTGCTTGCTCCAGGGGGCCGCGATACCTAGGAAAGCGGAATCCGCCTTGGCGGGAGCGCAAACTTTGGAAACAAAGCTTGAGTCTTCTGTCAAGGCTAACTCTAAGTATAGGGATGAAGTAAAACTACTTCGAGAGTAGTTACTTGCTGCCGAGGAGGGGACCAAAGCGGCCGAGGCAAAGGTTAAGGTCGCTAAGGAGGGAGTCAAGACTGCTGAGGAAAAGGTGAAAACTTCTGATGCTTCCATGGCGTGTCTCACCAAGCAGGAGCTCACTTTGGAAAGTCAACTTAATGCTGCTCAGGGTCGGGTGGTCGCGTTAGAGAAGGAGCGTGATGAGGCTCTCTCTTTGGCCAAGATTTCTCAGGATGAAGCTGCTGAATTCAAGGAGAAGTATAAGGACACCGTTAAGCAGGGAAAAAATTCTATCTTGATGACCGAGGAGGTTCTAAAGGCACAAGTAAAGCTCCTGGCTCCCGATTTTGACACCTCCGCAGTTGGCGTTTTCAAGACCATTAAGGATGGCAAAATTGTTGATATACCCAAGAAGTGAGTTGTGTACTTTTATAACTTGTGTACTTTTGTGACTTGTAATCTTTCCTTGAAACCTTGTTAGACTATTTGAATTTGTTTCCCGCCTTGTCGGCGTTTACTTTTCGTTATTTTCTTTACCGTTTGCTGGTTGATGAGCGGATAATTTATATGCTTTTTGGCATTGTTTTTAGTATATTTTTAGTAGGATCTAGTTACTTTTAGGGATGTTTTCATTAGTTTTTATGTTAAATTCACATTTCTGGACTTTACTATGAATTTGTGTGTTTTTCTGTGATTTCAGTTATTTTCTGGCCGAAATTGAGGGACTTGAGCAAAAATCAGATTCAGAGGTAGAAGAAGGACTGCTGATGCTGTTGGATTCTGACCTCCCTGCACTCAAAGTGGATTTTCTGGAGCTACAAAACTCAAAATGGCGCGCTTCTAATTGCGTTGGAAAGTAGACATTTAGGGCTTTCCAGCAATGTATAATAGTTCATACTTTGACCGAGTTTAGATGACGTAAAAGGGCGTTGAACGCTAGTTCTACGCTGCTGTTTGGAGTTAAACGCCAGAAACAAGTCACAAACCAGAGTTGAACGCTAGAAATACGTTACAACCTGGCATTCAACTCCAGAAAGAGCCTCTGCACGTGTAACATTCAAGCTCAGCCCAAGCACACACCAAGTGGGCCCCGGAAGTGGATTTATGCATCAATTACTTACTTCTGTAAACCCTAGTAACTAGTTTAGTATAAATAGGACTTTTTACTATTGTATTAGACATCTTCGGATCATCCTGGATTGTATTTTTGATCCTGTGATCTCGTTTTGGGGGCTGGCCATTCGGCCATGCCTGGACCTTTCACTTATGTATTTTCATACGGTAGAGTTTCTACACTCCATAGATTAAGGTGTGGAGCTCTGCTGTTCCTCAAAGATTAATGCAAAATACTACTATTTTTCTATTCAATTCAACTTATTCCGCTTCTAAGATAATCATTCGCACTTCAACCTGAATGTGATGAACGTGACAATCATCATCATTCCCTATGAACGCGTGGCTGACAACCACTTCCGTTCTACCTTAGATTGAATGAGTATCTCTTGGATCTTTTAATCAGAATCTTCGTGGTGTAAGCTAGATTGATGGCGGCATTCATGAGAGTCCGAAAAGTCTAAACCTTATCTGTGGTATTCCGAGTAGGACTCTGGGATTGAATGACTGTGACAAACTTCAAACTCGCGAGTGTTGGGCGTAGTATGATCGAGAACCTCAGATGATTAGCCGTGCTGTGACAGAGCATTTGGACCATTTTCACAAGAGGATGGGATGTAGCCATTGACAACGGTGATGCCCTTACATAAAGCCAGCCATGGAAAGGAGTAGGATTGATTGGATGAAGACAGCAGGAAAGCAGAGGTTCAGAGGAACGAAAGCATCTCTATGCGCTTATCTGAAATTCTCACCAATGATTTACATAAGTATTTCTATCCTTACTTATTATTTATGTTCGAAAACTCCATAACTATTTTATATCTGCCTAACTGAGATTTACAAGGTGACCATAGCTTGCTTCATACCAACAATCTCCGTGGGATCGACCCTTACTCACGTAAGGTTTATTACTTGGATGACCCAGTGCACTTGCTGGTTAGTTGTATCGAAGTTGTGAATGAAAAACGATTTATTAAGACATGCGTACAGAGTTTCTGGTGCCGTTGCCTGAGATCACAATTTCGTGCACCAAGTTTTTGGCGCCGTTGCCAGGGATTGTTCGAGTTTGGACAACTGACGGTTCATCTTGTTACTCAGATTAGGTAATCTTCTTTTTGTTTTATTTTCAAAAAAATTTCAAAAATCTTTCAAAAATTTCTCCTTTGTTTTCAAAAAAATTTTAAAATAAAAATGTTTTCAAAAATATATTTTTCTTCAGAATTTTTAAGAATGAATTCTAGTGTTTCATGAAGCATGTTGAAGCCTGGCTGGCTGTAAAGCCATGTCTAATTCTTCTGGATAGGGAATGTCAGGCGTGTCATGTCTGAGTTACATACTAAAGCTTGGCTGGCTATTAAGCCATGCCTGACCCTTTGATTGGAGCTTTAGTTTAAAGAGCATAAGATTCCTGTAATTCATATTAAAAATTTTTGGAATCCTTATTTTTCTTTTTCAAAATGATTTTCGAAAAAAAAATTAAAAAAAAATACAAAAAAAATCATAAAATCATAAAAATAAAAAAATATTTCATGTTTCTTGTTTGAGTCTTAAGTCAAGTTGTAAGTTTGGTGTCAATTGCATATTCATCTTGCATTTTTTTCGAAAAATTCATGCATTCATAGTGTTCTTCATGATCTTCAAGTTGTTCTTGGTAAGTCTTCTTGTTTGATCTTGATGTTTTCTTGTTTTGTGTCTTTTCTTATTTTTCATGTGCATTTTTGCATTCATAGAGTCTAAACATGAAAGATTTCTAAGTTTGGTGTCTTGCATGTTTTCTTTGCATATAAAATTTTCAAAAATAAGTTCTTGATGTTCATCATGATCTTCAAAGTGTTCTTGGTGTTCATCTTGACATCATAGAGTTCTTGCATGCATTCCTTCTTTTGATCCAAAAAGAAAAGAGAAAAACATGAAAATGATGTTTTAAAATTTTCTCTCTCATCATTGAAAATTCAAAAATCAAAAAAATATCTTCTCCTTTTTCTTCTCATAAATTCGAAAATTTGAGTTGACTTTTTCAAAAAATTTTAAAATCTAGTTGTTTTTATGAGTCAAATCAAATTTTCAATTTAAAAATCTTATCTTTTTCAAAATCTTTTTCAAAAAATCAAATCTTTTTCATTTTTCTTAGTTATTTTTGAAAATTTTAAAAATATTTTTCAAAAATCTTTTTCTTAATTTTATATCATAATTTTCGAAAATAACATCACCAATTAATGTTTTGATTCAAAAATTTCAAGTTTGTTACTTGCTTGTTAAGAAAGATTCAAACTTTAAATTCTAGAATCATATCTTGTGATTTCTTGTGAATCAAGTCATTAATTGTGATTTTAAAAATCAAATCTTTTTCAAAACTAATTTCAATCATATCTTTTCAAAAATATATTATTATCTTATCTTTTTCAAAAATTTGATTTCAAAATATCTTTTCTAACTTCCTAACTTCTTATCTTTTCAAAATTGATTTTCAAATTTGTTTCAACTAACTAACTAACTTTTTGTTTGTTTCTTATCTTTTTCAAAACCACCTAACTAACTCTCTCTCTCTCTAATTTTCAAAAATATCTTCCCTCTTTTTCAAAATTTCTTTTTAATTAACTAATTATTTTAATTTTTGATTTTAATTTTCGAAAACTACTAACCTTTTTCAAAAACTATTTTCAAAAAATCACTAACCCTTTTTCAAAACTAATTTTCAAAAATCCTTCTCCCTCATCTCCTTCTAATTATTTATTCATCTACTAACACTTCTTTTTATCTCACATCATTGCTCCTATCCTTACCCTTGTGTTTGGATTCTTCATTCTTCTTCACCCCTATTCCCTTTCTTCTTCTACTAACAATAAGGAACCTCTTTACTGTGACATAGAGGATTCCTCTTCTTTTCTTGTTCTCTTCTCTTTCTTATGAGTAGGAACAAGGAAAAAGGCATTCTTGTTGACGCTGATCCAGAACCTGAAAGGACTCTGAAGAGGAAACTAAGAGAAGCTAAATTACAACAATCCAGAGACAACCTTATTGAAAATTTCGAACAAGTAAAGGAGATGGCAGCCGAACCCAACAACAATAATGCAAGGAGAATGCTTGGTGACTTTACTGCACCAAATTCTAATTTACATGGAAGAAGCATCTCCATTCCTGCCATTGGAGCAAACAACTTTGAGCTGAAACCTCAATTAGTTTCTCTGATGCAGCAGAACTGCAAGTTTCATGGACTTCCATCTGAAGATCCTTTTCAGTTCTTAACTGAATTCTTGCAGATATGTGATACTGTTAAGACTAATGGAGTAGATCCTGAAGTCTACAGGCTCATGCTTTTTCCTTTTGCTTTAAGAGACAGAGCTAGAGTGTGGTTGGACTCTCAACCCAGAGATAGCCTGAACTCTTGGGACAAGCTGGTCACGGCTTTCTTAGCGAAGTTCTTTCCTCCTCAAAAGCTGAGTAACCTTAGAGTGGATGTTCAAACCTTCAAACAGAAAGAAGGTGAATCCCTCTATGAAGCTTGGGAGAGATACAAAGGACTGACCAAAAAGTGTCCTTCTGACATACTTTCAGAATGGACCATACTGGACATATTCTATGATGGTCTGTCTGAATTAGCTAAAATGTCATTGGATACCTCTGAAGGTGGATCCATTCACCTAAAGAAAACGCCTGCAGAAGCTCAAGAACTCATTGACATGGTTGCTAATAACCAGTTTATGTACACTTCTGAGAGGAATCCTGTGAATAATAGGACACCTATGAAGAAGGGAGTTCTTGAAATTGATACTCTGAATGCCATATTGGCTCAGAATAAAATATTGACTCAGCAAGTCAATATGATTTCTCAGAGTCTGAATGGAATGCAAGCTGCATCCAACAGTACTCAAGAGGCACCTTCTGAAGAAGAGGCCTATGATCCTGAGAACCCTGCAATAGCAGAGGTAAGTTACTTAGGTGAACCTTATGGAAACACCTATAACTCATCATGGAGAAATCATCCAAATTTCTCATGGAAGGATCAACAAAGGCCTCAACAAGGATTTAATAATGGTGGAAGAAATAGGTTTAACAACAGTAAACCTTTTCCATCATCCACTCAGCAACAGACAGAGAACTCTGAACAAAATACTTCTAATTTAGCAAACTTAGTCTCTGATCTATCTAAGGCCACTGTGAGTTTCATGAATGAAACAAGGTCCTCCATTAGAAATTTGGAAGCACAAGTGGGCCAGCTGAGTAAAAGGATCACTGAAATCCCTCCTAGTACTCTCCCAAGCAATACAGAAGAAAATCCAAAAGGAGAGTGCAAGGCCATTGAATTGATCACCATGGCCGAACCTATAAGGGAAGGAGAGGACGTGAATCCCAAGGAGGAAGACCTCCTGGGACGTCCAGTGATCAATAAGGAGCTTCCCTCTGAGGAACCAAAGGAATCTAAGGCTCATCTAGAGACCATAGAGATTCCATTAAACCTCCTTATGCCCTTCATGAGCTCTGATGAGTACTCTTCTTCTGAAGAGAATGAAGATGTTACTGAAGAGCAAGTTGCCAAGTTCCTTGGTGCAATCATGAAGCTGAATGCCAATTTATTTGGTAATGAGACTTGGGAAGATGAACCTCCCTTGTTCACCAATGAACTAAGTGATCTGGATCAACTGACATTGCCTCAGAAGAAACAGGATCCTGGAAAGTTCATAATACCTTGTACCATAGGCAACATGATCTTTGAAAAGGCTCTGTGTGACCTTGGTTCAGGGATAAACCTCATGCCCCTCTCTGTAATAGAGAAACTGGGAATCTATGGGGTGCAAGCTGCTAAAATCTCATTAGAGATGGCAGACAATTCAAGAAAACAGGCTTATGGACAAGTAGAGGACGTGTTAGTAAAGGTTGAAGGCCTTTACATCCCTGCTGATTTCATAGTCCTGGATACTGGGAAGAATGAGGATGAATTCATCATCCTTGGAAGACCCTTCCTAGCCACAGCAAGAGCTGTGATTGATGTTGACAGAGGTGAATTAGTCCTTCAATTGAATGAGGACTCCCTTGTGTTTACAACTCAAGGTTACCCTTCTGTAAACATGGAGAGGAAGCATAAAAAGCTTCTCTCAAAACAGAGTCAACCAGAGCCCCCACAGTCAAACTCTAAGTTTGGTGTTGGGAGGCCACAACCAAACTCTAAGTTTGGTGTTGAACTCCCATATCCAAACTCTAAGTTTGGTGTTGGGAAGTCTCAACAATGCTCTGAACATCCGTGAGGATCCATGAGAGTCCACTGTCAAGCTATTGACATTAAATAAGCGCTTGTTGGGAGGCAACCCAATTTGTATCTAATTTTATTTTTCTTGTTCTTTCATGTTTTATTAGGTTCATGATCATGTGGAGTCACAAAATAAATATAAAAATTGAAAACGGAATCAAAAACAACAGAAGAAAAATCACACCCTGGAGGAGGATCTCACTGGCGTTTAAACGTCAGTAAGAAGCATCTGGCTGGCGTTCAACGCCAGAACAGAGCATGGTTCTGGCGCTGAATGCCCAAAATGGGCAGCATCTGGGTGTTTGAACGCCAGAAGTGCACCCTGGAGAAGAGCTGGCGCTGAACGCCCAGAACAAGCATGGTTCTGGCGTTCAACGCCAGAAATGGGCAACAAATGGGTGTTCAACGCCCAGAACAAGCACCAATCTGGCGCTGAACGCCCAGAGTTGTGTGCAAGGGCATTTTGCATGCCCAATTTGGTGCAAGGTTGTAAATCCTTGAGCACCTCAGGATCTGTGGACCCCACAGGATCCCCACCTACCTCCACTCACTTCTTCTCACCCCTCTTTCACACAATCCCATAAACACTCTTCCCCAAAACTCTTCACCAATCACCTCAATCTCTCTTCCCTATCACCACTTCACCACTCACATCCATCCACTCTTCCCCATAAACCTACCTCATAAACTCCACCTACCTTCAAAATTCAAAATCAATTCCCCACCCAAACCCACCCTATATGACCGAACCTTACCCCCCTCCCTTCCCTATATATAGCCCTCCATTCTTCCTCATTTTCACACAACACAACCCTCTCTTCTCTTCGTGGCCGAATACACCACTCCCTCCTCTCCTCCATATTTTCTTTTTCTTCTTCATCTATTCTTTCTTCTCTTGCTCGAGGGCGAGCAAAATTCTAAGTTTGGTGTGGTAAAAGCATAAGCTTTTTGTTTTTCCATTACCATTGATGGCACCCAAGACCGGAGAATCCTCTAGAAAAGGGAAAGGGAAGACAAAAGCTTTCACCTCCGAGTCATGGGAGATGGAAAGGTTCATCTCCAAAGCCCATCAAGACCACTTCTATGATGTTGTGGTCAAGAAGAAGGTGATCCCCGAGGTCCCTTTCAAGCTCAAGAGAAATGAGTATCCGGAGATCCGACATGAAATCCAAAGAAGAGGTTGGGAAGTTCTAACAAACCCCATCCAACAAGTCGGCATCCTAATGGTTCAAGAGTTCTATGCTAATGCATGGATCACTAGGAACCATGATCAAAGTAAGAACCCAAACCCAAAGAATTATATTACAATGGTTCGGGGGAAATACTTAGATTTTAGTCCGAAAAATGTGAGGTTGGCGTTTAACTTGCCTATCATGCAAGGAGATGCACGCCCCTACACTAGAAGGGTCAACTTTAATTAAAGGTTGGACCAAGTCCTCATGGACATATGTGTGGAAGGAGCTCAATGGAAGATTGACTCCAAAGGCAAGCCGGTTCAATTAAGAAGACTGGACCTCAAGCCTGGGCTAGAGGATGGTTGGAGTTCATCCAACGCTCCATCATCCCCACTAGCAACCGATCTGAAGTTACTGTAGATCGGGCCATCATGATTCATAGCATCATGATTAGAGAGGAAGTAGAAGTTCATGAAGTCATCTCCCTTGAATTCTACAAAATAGCCGAAAAGCCCTCTCTTTGGGCAAGGCTAGCTTTTCCTCATCTTATTTGCCATCTATGTTACTCAGCTGGAGCTTCCATAGAAGGAGACATTCCCATTGAGGAAGAGAAGCCCATCACTAAGAAAAGGATGGAGCAAGCAAGAGAGCCCATTCATGGATCTCAAGAGACGCATGAAGCTCATCACCATGAGATCCCGGAGATGCCTCAAATGCATTTTCCTCCACAAAACTATTGGGAGCAAATCAACACCTCCCTAGGAGAATTAAGTTCCAACATGGGACAATTAAGGGTGGAACATCAAGAGCACTCCATCATCCTTCATGAAATAAGAGAAGATCAAAAAGCAATGAGGGAGGAGCAACAAAGACAAGGAAGAGACATAGAAGAGCTCAAGGACATCATTGGTTCCTCAAGAAGGAAACGCCACCATCACTAAGGTGGACTCATTCCTTGTTCTTACATTCTCTATTTTTCGTTTTCTCTATGTTAAGTGCTTATCCATGTTTATGTCTTCATTACATGATCATTAGTCTTTAGTAACTCTGTCTTAAAGTTATGAATATCCTATGAATCCATCACCTCTCTTAAATGAAAACTGTTTTAATTCAAAAGAACAAGAAGTACATGAGTTTCGAATTTATCCTTGAACTTAGTTTAATTATATTGATGTGGTGACAATGCTTCTTGTTTTCTGAATGAATGCTTGAACAGTGCATATGTCTTTTGAAGTTGTTGTTTAAGAATGTTAAATATGTTGGCTCTTGAAAGAATGATGACAAGGAGACATGTTATTTGATAATCTGAAAAATCATAAAAATGATTCTTGAAGCAAGAAAAAGCAGCAAAGGACAAAGCTTGCAGAAAAAAAATAGCGAAAAAAAATAGAAAGAAAAAGAAAAAGCAAGCAGAAAAAGCCAAAGCTCTTAAAACCAAGAGGCAAGAGCAAAAAGCCAATAACCCTTAAAACCAAAAAGGCAAGGGTAAATAAAAAGGATCCCAAGGCTTTGAGCATCAGTGGATAGGAGGGCCTAAAGGAATAAAATCCTGGCCTAAGCGGCTAAACCAAGTTGTCCCTAACCATGTGCTTGTGGCGTGTAGGTGTCAAGTGAAAACTTGAGACTGAGCGGTTAAAGTCAAGGTCCAAAGCAAAAAAAGAGTGTGCTTAAGAACCCTGGACACCTCTAATTGGGGACTTTAGCAAAGCTGAGTCACAATCTAAAAAGGTTCACCCAGTTATGTGTCTGTGGCATTTATGTATCCGGTGGTAATACTGGAAAACAAAGTGCTTAGGGCCACGGCCAAGACTCATAAAATAGCTGTGTTCAAGAATCAACATACTGAACTAGGAGAATCAATAACACTATCTAAACTCTGAGTTCCTATAGATGTCAATCATTCTGAACTTCAATGGATAAAGTGAGATGCCAAAACTATTCAAGAGGCAAAAAGCTACAAGTCCCGCTCATTTGATTGGAGCTATGTTTCATTGATAGTTTGGAATTTATAGTATATTCTCTTCTTTTTATCCTAATTGATTTTTAGTTGCTTGGGGACAAGCAACAATTTAAGTTTGGTGTTGTGATGAGCGGATAATTTATACGCTTTTTGGCATTGTTTTTAGTATGTTTTTAGTAGGATCTAGTTACTTTTAGGGATGTTTTCATTAGTTTTTATGTTAAATTCACATTTTTGGACTTTACTATGAGTTTTTGTGTTTTTCTATGATTTCAGGTATTTTCTGGCTGAAATTGAGGGACTTGAGCAAAAATCAGATTCAGAGGTAGAAGAAGGACTGCTGATGCTGTTGGATTCTGACCTCCCTGCACTCAAAATGGAGCTACAGAACTCAAAATGGCGCGCTTCTAATTTCGTTGGAAAGTAGACATCCAGGGCTTTCCAGCAATATATAATAGTCCATACTTTGACCGAGTTTAGATGACTTAAAAGGGCGTTGAACTTCAGTTCTACACTGCTGTCTGGAGTTAAACGCCAGAAACAAGTCACAAACCAGAGTTGAACGCCAGAAATACGTTACAACCTGGCATTCAACTCCAGAAAGAGCCTCTGCACGTGTAACATTCAAGCTCAGCCCAAGCACACACCAAGTGGGCCCCGGAAGTGGATTTATGCATCAATTACTTACTTTTGTAAACCCTAGTAACTAGTTTAGTATAAATAGGACTTTTTACTATTGTATTAGACATCTTCGGATCATCCTGGATTGTATTTTTGATCCTGTGATCTCGTTTTGGGGGCTAGCCATTCGGCCATGCCTGGACCTTTCACTTATGTATTTTCATACGGTAGAGTTTCTACACTCCATAGATTAAGGTGTGGAGCTCTGCTGTTCCTCAAAGATTAATGCAAAGTACTACTATTTTTCTATTCAATTCAACTTATTCCGCTTCTAAGATAATCATTCGCACTTCAACCTGAATGTGATGAACGTGACAATCATCATCATTCCCTATGAACGCGTGGCTGACAACCACTTCCGTTCTATCTTAGATTGAATGAGTATCTCTTGGATCTCTTAATCAGAATCTTCGTGGTGTAAGCTAGATTGATGGCGGCATTCATGAGAGTCCAGAAAGTCTAAACCTTGTCTGTGGTATTCCGAGTAGGACTCTGGGATTGAATGACTGTGACAAACTTCAAACTCGCGAGTGTTGGGCGTAGTATGATCGAGAACCTCAGATGATTAGCCGGGCTGTGATAGAGCATTTGGACCATTTTCACAAGAGGATGGGATGTAGCCATTGACAACGGTGATGCCCTTACATAAAGCCAGCCATGGAAAGGAGTAGGATTGATTGGATGAAGACAGCAGGAAAGCAGAGGTTCAGAGGAACGAAAGCATCTCTATGCGCTTATCTGAAATTCTCACCAATGATTTACATAAGTATTTCTATCCTTACTTATTATTTATGTTCGAAAACTCTATAACTATTTTATATTTGCCTGACTGAGATTTACAAGGTGACCATAGCTTGCTTCATACCAACAATCTCCGTGGGATCGACCCTTACTCACGTAAGGTTTATTACTTGGACGACCCAGTGCACTTGCTGGTTAGTTGTATCGAAGTTGTGAATGAAAAACGATTTATTAAGACGTGCGTACAGAGTTTCTGGCGCCGTTGCCTGACATCACAATTTCGTGCACCACTGGTATTAACCTATTTGTTCATGAACGTCTCGTCGTTTAGTTGGTAATTGGCTAAGCCAGGCCATGGCTTTTACTGTTTCAGTAGCCGCACGTTATGGCGTTTGTTGCTTTTGTGGTCCCCAGGGTGATCAGCCTTGAGACGGTTTATTCGTTACGGTGCCTTACTTAATAACAAGCAGTGCAAAAAAAAAATAATAATAATGATAAAAAGATGACAAGTAGCAATGGTAACTGGTTTAAATGTAACATGATAGCAAATATGACAAGTAAAAGGTGAAAAGTAAGTCATTATAAAGCGTTCTTACTAAATCGGTGAGTCTATTCTATGAGTAGAATCTTCTCAAGTTACTCGAGTTTCACGTTCTCGGGATCTCTTGCCATCTAACCGTTCCAACTTGTAGGCGCCCTTGCCAATCACCTCTTTCACCCTGTAAGGGCCTTCCCAGTTAGCCGTCAGCTTTCCTTCCCCGGGTGTCGGGGCCCAATATCATTGTGCCTTAGGACCAGGTCATCCCGCTCAAATTCTCTCTTGAGCACCTTGGCGTTGTAGCGTAAGGCCATTCTTTGCTTTAGCGCTGTTTCTGATAAATGGGCCATCTCCCTGGCCTTATCCACCAAGTCCTTTTCCATGGCCTCTTCGATTCCTCCTAAGAGTAGTCGTGGGCTCGGCTCACCGATTTCCATGGGTATTACTGCATCCACCCCATAGGTGAGTCGGAAAACGTTTCTCCGGTGGCCGACTGTTGAGTTGTGTGGTAGGACCAGAGGACCGAGGGTAGCTCTTCCGCCCACGCTCCTTTCTTCTGGTCAAGTCACTTCTTGATGCCTTGCAAGATGACCTTGTTCGCGGCCTCTACTTGTCTGTTGGTTTGGGGATGCTCAACTGACGAGAACTTTTGCTTTATGCCCAAGCCGGCCAAGAATTTTCCGAATTTTTTATCAGTGAACTGAGTCCCGTTATCCGAGATGATGACTTCTGGGATTTCGAATCTTGCTATTACGTGCCTCCACATGAACTTTCGACAATTGGCTGAGGATATGCTGGCCAACGGCTCTGCCTCTACCCACTTGGTATAATAATCAATTGCCACTATCAGGTACTTGACCTGTGCTGGCCCGACCGGGAAGGGTCCTAGTAGGTCAATTCCCCATTGCGAGAAAGGTCGGGAAGCTGTGAGAAGACTGAGTTTAGTTGCTGGCGCTTTGTGGAAGTTAGAGTTTTCCTGGCATCTCTTGCACCTTCTCACAAATTCCTTAGAATCTGCCATCATGGAGGGCCAGTAATATCCGGCTTTGATAAGCTTCCTAGCTAAGGCCTTCCCTCCGATGTGGTGACCACAACATCCTTCGTGGACTTCCCGGAGGACATATTCCGTTTGGTCGGGGCGTAGGCATTTCAGCAATGGTTGGCTAAGCCCTTTTTTGAACAATTGGCCCTGTATGATTGCATACTTGGCCGCTTCTCGCCTTATTGTTTTGGCCGCCTTCTCATCGCTGGAAAGCTTGACCTTTTCCAAGAAGTCGATGATCGGGTCCATCCAAGAGGGTTCTGACTGGGTTAGATGTAAGACCACCGTTGGTTCTTTTATCAAACCTTGAATGAGAGACCGGTTGCCAGTCCTTGGTTTAGTGCTCGCTAGTTTGGACAGGAGGTCTGCCCGTGTGTTCATTTCTCTCAGAACGTGTTGGATCGTAACCTCCTCAAATTGCTTGCTCATCTCTTTGACTTTCTCCAGATACTTCTGTAATAACGAGTCTCTGGCTTGGTAGGCCCCATTGATCTGAGAAGTTATGACCTGCGAGTCGCTACATACTTCCAGTCTGGTGGCTGCGACCTCTCTTGCTAAAGCTAAGCCGCCCAGTAGGGCCTCATACTCTGCTTGATTGTTTGACACTGGGAAATCAAATTTGACTGACTGCTCGTATACAACTCCAGCTGGGTTCTTCAAGATGATTTCTGCTCCCCCGAACGTTTGGTTGGATGCTCCGTCAACATGGAGCTTCCACCGTGTGCTCGGTGTCTCGGCACAGTCCCCTGTCACTTCTACCAGGAAGTCAGCCATGCTTGAGCCTTGATTGCGTGCCTGGGCTCATACTGCAAATCATATTGGGAGATTTCAACAGCCCAAGTCATCATTCTACCCGCCAGGTCGGGTTTTTGGAGTACTTGCCGGATTGCTTGATCCCTCCTGACAATTACCTGGTGTCCTTGAAAGTACTGCCGCAATCTGCGCGACGATGTCAGGAGCGCATATGCCACTTTCTCCAACTTGCTATATCTTAGCTCTGCTCCTTGCAGTGCTTTACTCACAAAATATATCGGTTGCTGGGTCTTCCCCTCTTCTCGCACCAAGACCGTCGCCAAGGCCTCGTCAGTTACTGCCAAGTACAAGTACAACGCTTCTCCCTTCTTAGGCCTCGCAAGGACGGGTGGTGACGAGACTATTTCTTTGAATTGTTTGAAAGCCTCTTCACATGCCGGGGTCCATTCGAATGTGATCCCCTTCTTCATTAAGTTAAAGAAAGGTAGGGCTTTGGCTGCCGAGGCGCCGAGGAAACGGGATAGCGCGGTGAGTATGCTCGCTAACCTTTGGACATCTTTCACACTTCCCGGGATCTTCATCTGTATGATCGCTTCACACTTTTTGGGTTGGCCTCCACCCCTCGTTGGGTTATCATGAACCCCAAAAATTTACCTGCTTCGACTGTGAAAGCGCACTTCAGCAGATTGAGCCTCATTCCGTGTAGACGAAGGGATGCGAAGACGCCTTCCAGGTCACTAATGAGGGCCTCGGGCCTGGGGGTCTTTACCAAGATATCGTCTACGTACACCTCTACCGTGTTGCCGATGAGGTCCCTGAAGACCTTGTTCATCAGCCTTTGGTATGT
Organism: Arachis ipaensis; assembly: GCF_059453495.1. Classification (NCBI taxonomy): domain Eukaryota; kingdom Viridiplantae; phylum Streptophyta; class Magnoliopsida; order Fabales; family Fabaceae; genus Arachis; species Arachis ipaensis. Next base: position 54,850,172 of record NC_142436.1, read on the forward strand.
GGCACTGACGAGCGAGATTTTTGCCAGTAAAGAATGTCATAAAAACAGTCGCGTTGTAGATATAGTTTCTAAACCAACAAAAATCCCTTTCGTGCAAACGTTTTGGTTGTCACAAGTAACAAACCCCTTAAAATTGATAACCGAGTATTTAAACCTCGGGTCGTCTTCTCAAGGAACTGCAGGGAAGTATGTTCTTATTATTGGTTATGGAGATTTTAAGTTCGGGGTTTTAAGAATGAGGAACAAATATGACAAATGATTTAAATAGCAATTAAAATAAATAAATACTGTAAAGCAAACTCTTGGTAAGATATGAGAAATTAGAGGTCCTATCCTAGCTATCCTTATTAATGATGATGATGGTTGAATCCTAATTCCACTTTGTTAACCTTTACTAAGATAAAGGAAGGTCAAAGGATTAATTGGTTTGATCTTTGAATCCTATTTATTTCCTAAGAAAAGATTGGGATTATGAAAGTTCAATTCAATTAACAAAGATAACAATTATCAATTATGCTGTTGAAATGGATAGCTCCTGAGTTATTGATTTCTTAACCAAGACCAAAAGGAGAAAAATAAATCTACTTGGAATAAAAATGTCTTCAGAGTAAAAGTAAGAATAGCATGAATATGAGTAATCAATATTAAACTGAAATACCTCAAATAACATTAATAAAAGAGTAATCTGTAACATGAAAAGATTCATAAAGTAGCTTGCAAAAGTAAATAAAAGGAATATTGAACCTGATCAAAATAGATAATCCTGAAAGTGAATAAAAATCCTAATTCTAAATCCTAATCCTAAATAGAGAGAGAGAATCTCTCTCTAAACTAAATCCAATTCATGGAAAGTAAAAATTGACGAGCTCTCCCTGAATGGATGCATTCCCTCACTTCATAACCTCTGGTCTATGCCTTCTGGACTTGGATTTGGGCCAAAAAGGGCTTCAGAAATCGCTTGGAGCGTTTTCTGCCATTTCTGGTGCGTGGCCTCTGTCATGCGTCCGCGTGGGTCACGCGGTCGCGTCGTTCGGAGCTTTTCCTTGCCATGCGGTCGCGTCAGTCATGCGACCGCATCATATTCGTTCTGCTTAAGGCGCGCGGTCGTGTTAGTCATGCGGCCGCGTCGCTGTTGATTCGCGCTTGGCATGCGATCGCGTCGTCCATGCGATCGCGTGGATGCCAGTTTCGTCAAGGACTCCGTTTTGTGTTTCCTTCCATTTTTGTATGTTTCCTTTCCATCCTTTGAATCATTCCTGCCTTAGAAGATCTGAAACTACTCAACACACTAATCACGACATCGAATGGAAATAAAGGTAATTAAAATAACTAATTTTAAAGCATAGGAAACATGTTTTTCACATACATCACATAATAAGGAAGGAGAAGTAAAACCATGCAATTAATATGAATAAGTGGGTGAAGGGTTGAATAAATCACTCAAATTAAGCACAAAATATATCATAAAATATGGGTTTATCAACCTCCCCGTACTTAAACAATAGCATGTCCTCATGCTAAATCCAAGGTAATAAGTAAGGTTAAAGTGATGGAATGTCATGCAATGCAATCTAATCTAAATGCAACTACCTAAATGAATGATGCATCATGCAATTCTAATTTATTCACTCATATATAAAGCTTACAGGTAGTTAAATTAATTCACATTCTCAAGGAGTCATATATGTATATATAGCCAAGCCTTAGATAATCAATAAGCACTTTTACAATTGAGATGGGAGAAAAAGCATTTTATGAACTTGCAAGACAATTAGATAATTTAAACAGAGATAAATGTTAATGAGCTATTGAACCCTCACTGGATTTGTGTTTACTCTCTAGTCACTCAGTGTTTATTGGGTTAATCACTCTATTCCACTTTTTATTCTTCCTTTCTATAACTTTGTTTTTCATCTAACCAATCAACAATTATAGAATACAGTCATACCAAAAATCATGAGGTGTTTAATTAAGGTTGTGATGGGGCCAAGGTAAAGGTAAGGATATATGTATAAGGCTAAGTGAGCTAATAAGTGAATCCTTAATTAGACTAAGATCTCACCTAACATACATACTTAGTAAAACAAAACTTCTTTACCTATTTTCCCATATTTTTCCCACTTTTGGATGTTACATGCTCATGTTTCAACTTTTGTTCTTATTCCATGTGCATTGCTTTTATTTTTGCATTTGGGGAATTCTTTTGTATCCCCTTTATTAAATACTGAAATTTTTATGTGTGTGTGTGTGTGTTTTTTTTTTAATGCACATGGTAATTTAATCACTTTGATTTCTCATGAGCATGCTTCCCAAAAATTTCTTAGTTTGAGTTATTTTATTCTTTTCAACTCTTCACCCTTTTGTTTTTATCATCCATGTTCCCAATAGGTTTCCCACATTTAAACTATTCATAATTTTCTATCTTAAGCTAACCAAGGATTCAACTTGGGATTTTATTTTGTTTTTCTAATTAAGGCTAGTAGTGTGGCTAATAGAATAAAAGGGGATTTAAAGGCTCAAGGGGGCTAACAAGGGTGATGTGAAAGGTAGGTTATTTTTGGGATAAGTGAGCTAAAATCAAATAATGGCCTCAATCACTCTTTTGGTATGTATCTATATTCTATATTCTATATTCTATAATTGGACATATAGATTAAAGCAAAGTAAAGAACATCAGAATATAAAAGAAGGGCGGAACACACAGGAATAAAAATTATGGTTTAAATGTAACCATACAATTAAGCTCAAAACTCACAGGCTATGTGTTCTCTAGCTCAAAAATCATTTATCACTTATGTATGTCATGCAGGTTTAGTTAAAAATTCTCATTATTCTCAATGTAAAACTTATATTGAATGGCTTTAAAGTTCTATTGTTTCTCCTTGATGAAGTGTTGTTAACTAACATGTAATGCTATATATACAAGGTGTGGGTTGTTTTGATTTTGTTAAAGTCTCTAGTTTACTTCCTTTTTCTTTTCAATCTATTCTGAGTTATCTTATGCTAAAAAGGGTAAACTATACTAATCAATCCACAATTTCTATAATTAATAAGTTAGAATTGTAACTAAGTGGCTAAAATATGAACTAAAAATGCAGAATGCAGAAATAGAGTAAAAATACATAAACAGTAGCAATGTATAAATACTCAGAAAATAAAAATAAAAATAAAGAGAAAAATACAGAAAAATATCCAAAATCAAAGAAAAAGAGTCTATAGTGGTTCACCAAGATAATACGCCAGAGATGGCGACCTCCCTACACTTAAAATGTAGCATCGTCCCCGATGCTCACTCAAGCCGGGTGTGAAGGGGTGTCATCACTGGAAGGGATGGTAGCTGGTGTCTCTGTGGTGGCTGGCTGGGGGTCTGGCTGCTGTAGAGGAGGGGCTGTCTGAATGGGGATCTCAGGATCTACAGCCTGGATCTGATGTGGGACCTCTGCCTGCGGTGCAGCCTGCTCTGCCTCTCCCTGGGGATGGGTCTCTGCCTCGGGTGTATCCGCCTCCTCTTCAGATGCCTCGGATGGTATGTCAGGCTCGGAGGGGATGTCGCCGGATCGTATCATCAGCTTCAGGTGCTCATAGCGTCGCTTGTTGCGATGCACCATCTGGTCAAGTCGTCGAAACAAGCGGTGCACCAGATGATAGACAGGCTCTGTAGCAGGTGGAGGTGCAATGGTGGTGGCAGGGGTAGGTGGTGCAGCAGTGGAGGAAGAGGGACCGGCAGATGGTGTAGCTGTATCATCAGCAGTGGCAGTCAGGAATGGAGGTCTGTAGCCCAAGGCCAAGAAAGTTCCTGCTGTGCGGGATAAGCTTCTTGCACTCTGCAGCAGGTGGCCTCTCATCAGCATCCTCCCATGGCACGTCAGCTCGACGGCCCAGCTGTGTAACCAGATAGGGAAAGGGAAGAGTGCCTCAGACGTGGACCCTGGCCATGTAATGCCGGATAAAGCGTGGCAGGTACAGGTCCTTGCCCTCCATCACACACCATAGGAGGGTGATCATAGCGGCTGGTATCTCAGTCTCGTGAGTACTCGGCATAATGTAGTTGCTGAATATCTGATGCCATAGCCGAGCCTCATCGTTCAGGTAAATCCGCTTGATCCCTTTCGGCATGGTGGTGTTCTGACCCATGATCCAAGGAACTGACGGGTCAAGGGCAATCCGGGCCTTGACTGCATCCCAGTCGAACTTCATGAAGCGCATATCCTCCTCAGCTTTCTGATAGCCATCTGTCTGATCAGTCTTAGGCAGAAGTTTCAGAACCTTTTCTATTGCCTCCTCAGTAACCAGAATCTGCTTCCCTATGAGGTTCACTGCATCTAGGGAAGTTTTGAAGTAGTGCAGTAGAATTCCCTAACCCAAGATGCATTAACCTCAGTCAGAGGTCTCTCCAGAAAGAACCAGCCTCTTTGTTTGATCTGATCAGAGGTGTATTGCTGGAGTTCTTCTGGGATCTTCAAAGTCTGCTCCAGGTATAGGTTCCTGGAGTTTGCAAACACCGGATACTTCAGCTCACAGTATCGGTTTGCAAACTTTACTGAGTCATTGGCGGGAAGTAGCTGGTCAGCCTTCTCCTGCGGGGTAAAGGCTTTCTCCTGTGAGGAGGCATTATGCATGAGGTCGATGATAGACACGGAGGCTTCTCCTCTTTTCCTTTTGCCAGAAGTGGCCTTGCCTTTTCCCTTTCTCTGGGAATCTGACATCCTGAAAAACAGAAAATTAGGATATAATAAAAATAGGAAGGCAAATAGGCAAATAATCAAAGAAAACACAAAGTGGCAAAGGAGCAATAGGATAATGAATATGAGTTAAGTAAAATGTGCATTTAGGATTTGTATAGGAGTGAAAAGTCTGAAAAGAAGAAATCACAATCCAAAATGTAATTGAATGCAAGTTAAATAGAAAAAATTAACATCATGCCTTGGTTAGAATGTTAAAAGAAACTGAAAGAAAAGCAAAAAAAAAAGAAGTTTTGAAAAGGTTAGGTTGGTTAGAGTTAAAATTAGTGAGTTAGTGAAAATGGGTTAAAGTAAGAGGCATAATGAAAATAGTCCAAGTAACAAGTAATCACAGGTAGAAGCTATAGGTAACTCATATTCAAACAAGTAAAACAGTTTGATGATGATTCAAATAGAGATAAAGAAAGCAAAAATAGGAATCAAACATCAAAATTGCGATTTATGAACCAGGAGATCAAAGAAAATAAGAATGCGTGCCTAAGCATTCATGAATTGGTTTGGTGAAATTATAGGAAAGCACAGTTGAAAATGCCAAAACCAAGACATGAACAGAAATATTTTACAGAAATTTGGGCAGCATTCCGGCTAAAATAGGACTTTCCCGGAAAATAAACAGCAATCAAGCAGTTCATATGAATCCAAATTAAAGCTTGCAATTACATATACGGAATATAAACATGAAAGTTCAATGTAAAGAGCAGCAAATGCAGGAAAGTACAGCATATGAACATGAACACAGCAACAGCAGAATTGCAGATTTGATAAAACAGAAACAAGAACAGTGCAAATAAACAGACCTAAATCCACTAACCACATCCTAGGCTACCTAACAACCTAAAATCCACTACAACATGCATATCTAACTATCTTAACATGAACATAAACGGAAAAATAAGAATAAACTACGAACGGATAAAAGGGATTACATGTTGCGGAACCTGGTAGGCGTAAGAAGGAGGTTGGGGTAGAGAGGTGGCTGGGGGTGGTGGAAGTGATGTTCGGCGCGGCGGCTGGCGGTGGTGCTGCGGTGGGGTTGTGGTTCAGAGGCAGGGATAGGAGAAGAAGGGGTGGTTAATGGGGTAAGAAGGGAAGGGAGGGGGAAAGGGGTTGGTGGTGCTGGTGGGGCGCGGCGGGTACGGACGGCGGCGGTGGGTGGTGGGAGTGGCTGAAGGGGGGGGAAGGGAAGAAAGAAGAAAGAAGAGAAGAATGGGGGAGGGGGTGGTGGGTAGGTGGCGGCGGCGTCTGGGTGGTCGGCGGCGTCTAGGTGGCGGCGTGGTGGTGGCTGGGTGGTGGTGGTTGAGAGTTGGGGGAGAAGAGAGGGAGAAGAAGAGTTGGGGGGTGTCGCGACTGATGGGGTTTCGCGTGACTGGGGGGGTTATATTTTTGAATCCACGCGGCCGCGTGGGGCACGCAGTCGCATGGCTGGAGTGAAAATGGGGGTGACGCGATCGCGTGGGGAGCGCGATCGCATGGAGGGGGTAAAAGAAGGGATGACGCGATCGCATGGGGCATGCGATCGCGTCACTGGAAATTGTGCTAAACGCACGAATCTAGCGTCGTTCCAGCGCAACTCTCTGTCTCCTTTTGGGATTTGTGCAATCCATGCGACGCGATCGCGTCGCTCACGCGGTCGCGTGGGATTGGTTGTGTGCATGTGACGCGATCGCATGGGGCATGCGATCGCGTGGACCATTTTGTGCTAGATGCACAATGGCCGCACGATTCCAGCCCAACTTTCTGGATGTTGGATCTTTACGCTGATCTCCAGGTCACGCGGCTGCGTGGATGACGCGGTCGTGTGGGAAGTGTAGTTCGCCACGCGCACCCCCTTTTTTTTTATGCAGAATGCAGAATGCAATGCTTAATGTGAATGCTATGCATGATTCCAGGTTTAATAATAAAATAAAATAAAACTCAAAAACAAACAAGGCTAAATGAAATTAAAATTGCAAAAGGAACGATCATACCATGGTGGGTTGTCTCCCACCTAGCACTTTTAGTTAAAGTCCTTAAGTTGGACATTGGAGGGGCTTCCTGTTATGGTGGCTTGTGTTTAAATTCATCCAGAAATCTCCACCAGTGCTTGGAATGCCAATAGCCTCCGGGGTCCCAAACTAGGCATGTAAAGCTTCTGAGCAGCTTCAAACATATTTTCAGGCTCCCGGAGTGACGAATGTCAGAATAGATTCCAGGATCCCAAGCCTTGTTTTTAAATCCGCCTCCGTCTTGATCTCCATGTTTCCATCCGGGCGGTTTAAAAAGTAAATTTTCACCATGGTAACCAAACGTTTTCCGAGATCCATTCGATTGATTTTGATGCCAATCCGTGCACTTCGAGTTGAAGCGTGGAACCTTATTGAACCTTGTGCACCAGCTCTAAGCACGAGCCATTTCCCTCTTACTCTTAAAGCCACAGAGAGCTCTAAGCTGGCCATCTGTTTCAAGCAAACCGTATTCAAGTGAAAAAGTAAAGTTAAAGGTTAAGGATTGTACCCACTTGAAGCTTGTATTAGGTGGTAATGGCCTTGGGATAGGTGTTTCCAGTGGTTCTGTAAGTTCTACTCCCAGGTAATCTTCTGTGAATTCCTCCACATCTTTGCAACGATCTTCAAATGCATCATCACCCTGGTCAATGTCTTCTATGTCTTCCTTATCACTTGAGTCATAGATTGGAGGTTGAGAGAAATCTACCTCTGCATCATCCTCGTATTCATTTGGGAAAGATTCGTCGATCTCAAAGAACTCACTTGCAAATGCAAGTTCATTACTAAGAGAACTTGACTTGTGACTATCATCATCAAGAGAATTTGCTTCTTGGATTATTCCGTCTGATTCTTCATAAACGACTTGCCTTGGGGATTGTGCGCTATCCTCCTTAGCATTAACTATAATGTCCTTGATGGATTTCTCCTCAGCTCTGGATTCCCATGGAGGTTCTGCGTCTCCTAGATCTTCAACCAACTCTTCTTCTTGTACAATGACAGCTTCTTCTACTTGTTCGAGTACGAATTCATGCTCTGTCTTGTCCACTGGAGTTTCTAATATCTCCTTCATGCTACGCTCTTCATTAGATTGTCCACATGGGGCTGTGGTTGGTCCTTGAATGTTCGAGCGTCTAGAAGCTAATTGAATTACTGCTTGCTCCAGTTGTCAAATGGTTGCTTGAAGCTTATTTACTATTTCCTTGAGGCGAACCTCTGATTCTCGGGGTGATGAATTTGGACATGATACATAGGAAAGTGGTGGTGCTTGGGAGTGACTGGATTGGGACTGGGGTAAATAGGGATCATGTGGTGGTGAATGGTGAAGAGAAACTTGTGAGTGTGGTGGTTCGGGGTTATGTTGAGAGGATGGTCTACAGGCGCGGGGCGGGGCTTGTCGGTAGTTACAAGGTTGTCCACCATATCTATCAGCTGGATATGCATTGTAGAATGGTCTTTGTCCATGATATCTTGGAGGGTGTCGTTGCCTAAAGGGGTGATTAGATCCTCTTGGCTCCATCCATCCTTGATTGGTCTGACCTTGATGCGATCCCATATTCCTGCTGTAACTTCTATTTCCTTCAACAAAATTAGAGCCAAACTCAAAGCGAGTGGGGTGAGAATTCATGGTAGCAAATAAAAATAAAAAGGGAAAACAAAAATAAATAAACAAGTAAAAGAAAAATATTTACAATAACCAATAATAAGGCACACGTTAGCAGTTCCCCGGCAACGGCGCCATTTTGACGAGCGAGATTTTTGCCAGTAAAGAATGTCATAAAAACAGTCGCGTTGTAGATATAGTTTCTAAACCAACAAAAATCCCTTTCGTGCAAACGTTTTGGTTGTCACAAGTAACAAACCCCTTAAAATTGATAACCGAGTATTTAAACCTCGGGTCGTCTTCTCAAGAAACTGCAGGGAAGTATGTTCTTATTATTGGTTATGGAGATTTTAAGTTCGGGGTTTTAAGAATGAGGAACAAATATGACAAATGATTTAAATAGAAATTAAAATAAATAAATACTGTAAAGCAAACTCTTGGTAAGGTATGAGAAATTAGAGGTCCTATCCTAGCGATCCTTATCAATGATGATGATGGTTGAATCCTAATTCCACTTTGTTAACCTTTACTAAGATAAAGGAAGGTCAAGGGATTAATTGGTTTGATCTTTGAATCCTATTTATTTCCTAAGAAAAGATTGGGATTATGGAAGTTCAATTCAATTAATAAAGATAACAATTATCAATTATGCTGTTGAAATGGATAGCTCCTGAGTTACTGATTTCTTAACCAAGACCAAAAGGAGAAAAATAAATCTACTTGGAATAAAAATGTCTTCAGAGTAAAAGTAACAATAGCATGAATAAGAGTAATCAATATTAAACTGAAATACCTCAAATAACATTAATAAAAGAGTAATCTGTAACATGAAAGGATTCATAAAGTAGCTTGCAAAAGTAAATAAAAGGAATATTGAACCTGATCAAAAGAGATAATCCTGAAAGTGAATAAAAATCCTAATTCTAAATCCTAATCCTAAAGAGAGAGAGAGAATCTCTCTCTAAACTAAATCTAATTCATGGAAAGTAAAAATTGGCGAGCTCTCCCTGAATGGATGCATTCCCTCACTTCATAACCTCTGGTCTATGCCTTTTGGACTTGGATTTGGGCCAAAAAGGGCTTCAGAAATCGCTGGGAGCGTTTTCTGTAATTTCTGGTGCGTGGCCTCTGTCACGCGTCCGCGTGGGTCACCCGGTCGCGTCGTTCGGAGCTTTTCCTTGCCACGCGGTCGCGTCAGTCATGCGACTGCATCATATTCGTTGTGCTTAAGGCGCGCGGTCGCGTTAGTCATGTGGCCGCGTCACTGTTGATTCGCGCTTGGCACGCGATCGCGTCGTCCATGCGATCGCGTGGATGCCAGTTTCTTCAAGGACTCCGTTTTGTGCTTTTCTTCCATTTTTGTATGTTTTCTTTCCATCCTTTGAATCATTCCTGCCTTAGAAGATCTGAAACTACTCAATTAAAATAACTAATTTTAAAGCATAGGAAACATGTTTTTCACATACATCACATAATAAGGAAGGAGAAGTAAAACCATGCAATTAATATGAATAAGTGGGTGAAGGGTTGAATAAATCACTCAAATTAAGCACAAAATATATCATAAAATATGCGTTTATCAGGCACCCGCGTTCTTCAGTCCAAACAGCGTCACCTTGTAGCAGTATGTCCCTCCTGGCGTTATGAACGCCGATTTTTCTTCGTCTAGCCGGTGCATCGGTATCTGATTATACCCAGAATAGGCATCCATGAAGCTCAGATACTGGTATCCTGCTGCCGCGTCATGTGATAAAAAGTTAATAAAAGATCAATGCACACGTGATAAAAATTAAAGAAAAATTTGGTACATGAGTATGGGAATTATACAAAAGTGAGAATTATGGGTAGCTAGGCATGAATTAGAATTATATAGAGTATATGTATGTTAGGTGAAAGTTTAGGCTAATTAAAGATTCAATTCATACCTCACTTAACCATATATATATCCTCACCTTTACCTTAGCCCCATTACAACCTTGAAAAGACCTCATGGTTTGCATTGGTACATTAAATAATGTTGATTGGTTAGATGAAGAACAAAATTTAGGAAGCATGACTAGAGAAGAGTAGAGTGATTAACCCTATACACTTGAGAGATTAGAGTGCATATACACTTCCTGTAAGGGTTCAGTGCTTAATTCTATGTTCCCTGCTTTCATGAGCTGTCTTCTTACAAGTTCACTTGCTTTTTATTGTATGATTTGAATTAGTGAAAATTGGTTTGTATTTGTCTTGAAGAACTTATTTACTCTTAACCAAGTAAGTAAAAACATTCTTGCATGTAGTTGCATTCATAGGTTGCATTTCATGCATTCTACCATTCCTCTTCATTTCTTTATAGCTTCTCTTGAGCTTAGCATGAGGACATGCTTTTGTTTAAGTGTGGGGAGGTTGATAAACTACTATTTTATGGTTTATCTTGTACTCAATTGAGTGGTTTCTATCTACTCTTTACCCACTTATTCATACTATTTGCATGGTTTTACATTTGCCTTCCTAATTATGTGTTTAGATTGAAAACATGCTTCTTTGATCTTATATTTGCTTATTATTAATCCTCTCTTATTACCATTAGATGCCTTGATATGTGTGTTAAGTGTTTTCAGATATTATAAGGCAAGAATGGCTTGGAGGATGGGAAGAAAGCATGCAAAAGTGGAAGGAATGCAAGAAGTTGGAGAAATTGCTAATCTGTCCAGCCTGACCTCTCTGCACTCAAACGGCTATAACTTTAGCTACAAAAGTCCAAACGATGCGGTTCTAGTTGCGTTGGAAAGCTAACATCCGGGGCTTCGATTTCATATATAATATGCAATAGTTCCCTTGAAGCTAGGTGACGCGACCGCGTGCTCCATGCGGCCGCATCGCATGTGATGAAAATCAGCGAATCTGAATTTGCAACCAGCGAATTCTGGGCTGTTTCTGACCCAGTTTGCGGCCCAAAAAACACAGATTAGAGGCTATAAAGTAGAGAAATGCATCCATTCATAAAGAGGCTCTCATATTTACAATTTTAGGAGTAGATGTAGTTTTAGAGAGAGAGGTTCTCTCCTCTCTCTTAGGATTAGGATTTAGGATTCCTCTTAGTTTTAGGAGTGCCTCTAAATCCCAGGTTCAATGTTCTTCAGTTATTATTTCTCTTATACTTTTAGATACTCTAATACTTTTATTTGTTAATTACTTATGTTGCCCATTTGGTTCATAAATATTTCATGTTAGATTGGATTGCTTTTATTAATATAATTTGAGGAATTTTCAGATTTAATTTTGCTTTGCTTTATTTATATTGATGCTATTTAATTTAGATATTTTCTTCCTTTTGGCTTTGGTTAAGTAATTGGTAACGCTTGAGCTGTCAAATAAAGGAGTGGTTGAAATTGGGAGTTGCTCCAATAACTCTAGTCTTTCCATCGGAATTGACTAGGACCTGAGGATCAAGCTAATTAATCCACTTGATCTACCTTCATAGTTAAAGGTTAACAAAGTGAGATTAACATCCAAATTTCATCACAATTGATAAGGATAGGACCTCCAGTCTTCATACCTTGCCAAGAGTTTATTTTATTATTACTATTTTATTTTATTCTTTTTGTGCAACATACTGCTTCCTTACTTCCAAAACCCCCAATTTACAATCTTCATAACCAATAATAAGAACATACTTCCCTGCAATTCCTTGAGAAGACGATCCGAGGTTTAAATACTTGGTTATCAATTTTAAAGGGGTTTGTTACTTGTGACAACCAAAACGTTTGTACGAAGGGATTTTTGTCAGTTTAGAGACTATATCTACAACGCGACTGTTTTTATGACATTCTTTACTGGCAAAAATCCTAACGTCAAAATGGCACCGTTGCCGGGGAGTTGCAAACGTGTGCCTTATTATTGATTATTGTAAATATTTGCTTTTTACTTGTTTATTTGTTTCTATTTTTGTTTTTATTTTTGCTTTTCTATAAATTAAGAGGTTATTTGTTTTTATTTAGTTATTAAAAATTTTTTTTTTCAAAAACTTGTTCGTATTGTTCATCTTGATCTTCAAGTTGTTCTTCGCGTTCATCTTGACCTTCAAGCTGTTCTTAGTTGTTTTCTTTGTTTTGATCTAAAAATTTGAAATTTGGTGTCATTTTATTGTTTTTCTCTTTCCTCATTAAATTCAAAAATATTTTTAATTAATTTTTTTTCGAAAAAAAAAATTTCAGATTTTTATTTTTAAAATGTTTATCTTATCTTATCTTATTTCAAAAATCAAATTTCAAAATTCAAATTTAAAAAATTTTCAAAAATTTAAATTTAAAAATTCAAAATTTAAATAACCTTTTAATTTAAATTTATTTTGATTTTTATTTTTAATTTTTATTTACTACTATGAACTCTCACCCCTTTTGCTATGAGTCTGGTTACAATTATGTTGCAGGAAGAAGAAATTACAATGAGAACAGGCATCAAGGTTGGAACAATCAAAGATGGGAGGAGCCACAAGGATTTAATCAACCCTCATGGCAACAACCACCTCTAATGGACTATCAACAACCACCATCATATTCCTATGAACCTCCTCAACACAACTTGGGACCGCCATACTCACAAGCCTCTTTCCACCATTCACCTCCATATGACCCTAACCCACGTCCACTATACCAACCACCTTATGAACCAAATGAACCATACATAGATCCACCCCAAACCTCCATGGAGAAAGCACTTACCGATCTAAACTCTACTATACGAGCTCTCGCCGCCCAAATCAGACCAGCAAATACCTTTAACAATCAACCCTCAAGCTCTAGTGCACTTCCTTTTCAATCACAGAATGATCTCCCCATCCCACCACCACCTCAATATCTGCCATCTCCATATCCATCAATCCAAGAGCACTATGATCCTACCTATGATAACCGAGTGCATCAAGAGACAAAGGATCGTTTCAAGAAAACAGTAGATCGATTTCAGGCAACCACTCAACAATTGGGGCAAGCATTAATTCAATGGGCTTCTAGACTCTTAAATACACAAGGATCAACCACAGCCCCATGTGGACAGTCTAGTGAAGAGCGTAGCATGAAGGAGATACTAGAAACCCCAGTGGACAAGACAGAGAATGAATTCGTACTAGAACAAGTAGAAGAAGCTGTCATTGTTCAAGAAGAAGAAGAAGTGGTTGAAGATTTAGGAGATGCATAACCTCCATGGGAAAGTCCAGTCATAGAGCCTCCTTCCAAGACAGTAGAAATTGATGCTGAGGAGGGTGTACAACCTCCAAAGCATATCATAGTTGAAGACTTGGAAGAGGTTGATCAAGAGATGGAGATTCAAGAAGAAGAAGCACAACCTCCCATGCCCTTGGAAAGCAATGAAGAGGAGATTAAATTGGAAGAGAGCTGTCAAGAGGAAGAGGTTGAAATTGAAGAAGCTTGCAAAGAGGTGGTAATTATCAGAGAAGAGCACAAGGGAGTGGAACTTGCAATTTCATTAAAAATACCTCCCCCTAAGTTGCCATCATCCTTCACAACATTCAAGTGGGTAAAATTCATATCCCATAGCTTTCTAATCACACTTGAATATGGGCTACTGGAGACGGATGGTCAACTTAGAGCTCTTTGTGACATTAAGAGTATGAGGAAGATGGCCAGTGGTAAGAATTGTCCTGCAAGGTTCATCATGGTTGGAAGCTTTAAGTTTAAGAGTAAAGATTGGTATAGAGCTCAACTGAATGGGTCTAGGAAGTTGTTTGGACGCTTCAGTGAGAATTCTAAAGCTGAACCACCCGGATGAAATCATGATAATCAACTTAAAGACGGATGTAAAAGCAAGGTTTGGGATCCTGGAATCTGTTCTGACATCCAACACCCCGGGAGCCTAAGAATCTTTTTGACGCTGCTCAAGGGTTTTACATGCCTAGTTTGGGACCCCGGAGGCTATTGGAAATACAAACATTGGTGGAGATTCCTGGATGAGTTCAAGCATAAGCCACCATAACAGGAAGCTCATCAAATGTCCAACTTAAGGACGTTAACTAAAAGTGCTAGGTGGGAGACAACCCACCATGGTATGATCGTCCTTTTTCATTTTTTATTTAGTTTTATTTGTTTTTGAATTTTATTTTATTTTGTTATATTGAACCTGGAGTTTTGCATCACATTCATATTAACACTGCATTCTGCATTTTTCAGATTTAAAAAAAAAAAGCGAGCACGCGACGCGACCGCATCAGCGACGCGTTCGCGTCGCAAGGAGATGGGAGATAATATTAATATGAACAGAGAGTTTCGCAGGAGCGGCGCTGGAGGCGTGCCAATGGCACAAATCACCCCACGCGACCGTGTCGTCGACGCGTCCGTGTCCCATGGGAACTTTGGCCTCCCACGCGACCGCGTCACCCACGCGGCCGTGTGACCTGAGAATCGACGTCAAAAGGGTGCATGGTCGAAAGTTATGCTGGAGTTGGGCTGAACTCGTGCTGGAAGCCCAAGCCCTCCCACGCGAACGCGTGCCCCACGCGTCCGCGTCACCTGACCTTCTTGTGCACCACGCGACCGCGGCACTCACGCGTCCGCGTCACAAGCGGCGCACAGATTATCCAGATCAGCCAAATTTCTTATCTTTTCTTCTCTAATCCTTATTTTTCTTATCTTTTCTTATTTCTTTCTTCTTCCTTTCTTATCTTCTTTCCCTTCTCATCTCTCTTATTTTTCTTTTTATTTTATTTTATTTACATACTTTCATTCATTGCATTATTTTCATTGGTGTTAGAAATTTATTTGGGTCATTATTTCTATATTTTATTTGTGGATTATTAGAGGAATTATTTGACAATTATATATATTTATTTTTAAAGGGTTGCTTGCATGTTCAAATTATTATTTTCATTAGATTATTTAACATGCATGCTATGTGTTTGTGAAAATGCCCGTATGGCATTGTGCACTGCTTTTCAGTATCTTTTATCCTACTACTCTGAATGCTTGCTTTTCATAAACTCCTTTTACTATTGTATTAATTGAAATTAATTGTCAATACAAACGTGATGGTTTGTTACAAAGTATTGCTTGGTCTATGCTACTCATGCCCTTTGCCGGCATGCCAATAAACACCTTGCATTCACTTGTCTTTACATGCACTAGCTATTTCCCATTGTTGGCTTTTCACATGTACTCGCGAGCATGTGATAATGTCAGTTATATCTTAATGTGCATCCATCACCACCTTTTCCGTTGTCTTCCTTGCTATATATATCTCTTTGAATTTAATTTACTTTCTCTTCCCTTTTTCAGGATGGCCACCAAGAAAGAAAAAGAGAAAACCATTCCCAAATCAACAGCAAGGAAATGAACAAAAAGAGCCCCAGCTGAGGAACCACAACCTCCATCCACTTGCACATCTTAGCATGCACCGAGGACGGTGCAATCTTTAAGTATGGGGAGGTCGATACCTATCTCCATGGGTTAGTACTTTCCTGTCTCAAACACCAATATTTTATTTTCTTTGTTAATTGTTGCATTTGCATATTTAATTGCATGTTTATTTGATTTTTGCATTTAGTTACTGCTTGGTTAAAATAATAAGTTTCTTCTTAAGATCCTATTTTTTGAAAATTTTCACTAATTTAAAACCAAAATTTTTGTGTTAAACTTGTTTGAAGTTGTATTTGGAACATGGTTTTTGAGCCAAAGAACACACAACCTGTGAGACTTTGAGCTTATTTACATGGTTACATTATTTAACCATAAATATTTTATTCCTGTGTGTTCCCTTCTCTATGATTGTAATCTATATTTTGTTCCAACCTATATGTCCATTATTTAGTATATTTACATGCTTGCATATGATTGAGGCCATATTTGATTATCAACTCACTTACCCCAAATAAGCCTACCTTTTACATCACCTTTGTTAGCCCCTTGAGCTTTTAATCCCCTTCTGTTCTATAACCACATCACTAGCCTTAAGCGGAAAACAAATTAATTATCCCAATTGAATCTTTGGTTAGCTTAAGATAGAGATTGTGTAGCAAATAAGTGTGGGGAAATTTTGGGAACATGGGTTGATAAGGGAATGTAACATGTTTCTAATTTATTTGAATATTAGGAATTTGGGAACCTACTCATGAAAAACCAAAGTAGAAAAATAATAGAAAAATCCATGTGCATTGATAAGTGATGTTTATTTCTCTACAAAAAAAAAGAGAAAAAGAGAAAAAGAGAAAAATATATAAATAAATAAGGGGACAAAATTACCCCAATGTTAAGTTAATAAAAGATCATTGCACATGTGATAAAAATTAAAGAAAAATTTGGTACATGAGTATGGGAATTATACAAAAGTGAGAATTATGGGTAGCTAGGCATGAATTAGAATTATATAGAGTATATGTATGTTAGGTGAAAGTTTAAGCTAATTAAAGATTCAATTCATACCTCACTTAACCATATATATATCCTCACCTTTACCTTAGCCCCATTACAACCTTGAAAAGACCTCATGGTTTGCATTGGTACATTAAATAATGTTGATTGGTTAGATGAAGAACAAAATTTAGGAAGCATGACTAGAGAAGAGTAGAGTGATTAACCCTATACACTTGAGAGATTAGAGTGCATATACACTTCCTGTAAGGGTTCAGTGCTTAATTCTATGTTCCCTGCTTTCATGAGCTGTCTTCTTACAAGTTCACTTGTTTTTTATTGTATGATTTGAATTAGTGGAAATTGGTTTGTATTTGTCTTGAAGAACTTATTTACTCTTAACCAAGTAAGTAAAAACATTCTTGCATGTAGTTGCATTCATAGGTTGCATTTCATGCATTCTACCATTCCTCTTCATTTCTTTATAGCTTCTCTTGAGCTTAGCATGAGGACATGCTTTTGTTTAAGTGTGGGGAGGTTGATAAACCACTATTTTATGGTTTATCTTGTGCTCAATTGAGTGGTTTCTATCTACTCTTTACCCACTTATTCATACTATTTGCATGGTTTTACATTTGCCTTCCTAATTATGTGTTTAGATTGAAAACATGCTTCTTTGATCTTATATTTGCTTATTATTAATCCTCTCTTATTACCATTAGATGCCTTGATATGTGTGTTAAGTGTTTTCAGATATTATAAGGCAGGAATGGCTTGGAGGATGGGAAGAAAGCATGCAAAAGTGGAAGGAATGCAAGAAGTTGGAGAAATTGCTAAGCTGTCCAGCCTGACCTCTCTGCACTTAAACGGCTATAACTTTAGCTACAGAGGTCCAAACGACGCGGTTTCAGTTGCGTTAGAAAGCTAACGTCCGGGGCTTCGATTTGATATATAATATACTATAGTTTCCCTGACGCTAGGCGATGCGACCGCGTGCTTCATGCGGCCGCGTCGCAAGTGACGAAAATCAGCGAATCTGAATTTGCAACCAGCGAATTCTGGGCTGTTTCTGACCCAGTTTGCGGCCCAAAAAACACAGATTAGAGGCTATAAAGTGGAGGAATGCATCCATTCATAAAGAGGCTCTCATATTTACAATTTTAGGAGTAGATGTAGTTTTAGAGAGAGAGGTTCTCTCCTCTCTCTTAGGATTAGGATTTAGGATTCCTCTTAGTTTTAGGAGTGCCTCTAAATCCCAGGTTCAATGTTCTTCAGTTATTATTTCTCTTCTACCTTTAGATACTCTAATACTTTTATTTGTTAATAACTTATGTTGCCCATTTGATTCATAAATCTTTCATGTTAGATTGGATTGCTTTTATTAATATAATTTGAGGAATTTTCAGATTTAATTTTGCTTTGCTTTATTTATATTGATGCTATTTAATTTAGATATTTTCTTCCTTTTGGCTTTGGTTAAGTAATTGGTAACGCTTGAGCTGTCAAATAAAGGAGTGGTTGAAATTGGAAGTTGCTCCAATAACTCTAGTCTTTCCATCGGAATTGACTAGGACCTGAGGATCAAGCTAATTAATCCACTTGATCTACCTTCATAGTTAAAGGTTAACAAAGTGAGATTAAAATCCAAATTTCATCACAATTTATAAGGATAGGACCTCCAGTCTTCATACCTTGCCAAGAGTTTATTTTATTATTACTATTTTATTTTATTCTTTTTGTGCAACATACTGCTTCCTTACTTCCAAAACCCCCAATTTACAATCTTCATAACCAATAATAAGAACATACTTCCCTGCAATTCCTTGAGAAGACGACCCGAGGTTTAAAGACTCGGTTATCAATTTTAATGGGGTTTGTTACTTGTGACAACCAAAACGTTTGTACGAAGGGATTTTTGTCGGTTTAGAGACTATATCTACAACGCGACTGTTTTTATGACATTCTTTACTGGCAAAAATCCTAACGTCAATCACCGCCCTAAAGTCGTTGATGGTTTTCCTCCCTAGGATGAGCTTGTAGGTCGTGGAGTCCTTTAAGACAACGAACTCCGCCATTAGCGACCTCTTTGCCCTACCTCCGCCTATGGAGACCGGGAGGGAAACCACCCCGTCCGGCTTGATGAAGTTATCGCAGTAGGCCGTGTTGATGGCCTTTCAGGTCGGTATCCCGTAGGCCCAAGGCATCAAATACATTGTGGAACATGATGTTGGAGTCGGCCCCCGTATCCACCAAGATCCGTTTTACCAGGCTGGTGCCACCCTGGCCGTGTTCACCATTGCCGGGTTCTCCGCTACCTCCTCAAACCATTGATCTTCGGGGCCGAAGGATATTGAGGGTACCCTCCGGGAGGTCGACGCAGGGCCGGAGGACATAGCTAAGACCTTGGCGTCCTTTTTGCTAGCCGACTTCGATCTGGGAGGGACGTCCCTTCTAATCACCACATTTACCACCGTGAGTCCCCGCTCATTGTCCTCCTCAGGTTCCCGCCTTTGCCTTACGGCTCGATTTTTGTCCTTGGTTGATCGGTCCCTCCTCCTTGGTTCCCTTATTAGGTGGGAGAACTCGGCCAAATTTTCTTGTGATAATCGCAATAGAGGTTCTTGTTTCCTCCTGTCCTGTCCTTGAGTTGTCGGGGATTCAACAGGATGCCTTTGTCGGCAATCTGCTGATAGACCTCAACGATTGGAGCCGCCAGGGGGGTATAGTTTGTGAACTTCCCAACACGGGAAAAAGTTTGGAAGTCTTGGCCGATCCTCCGTCTCTGGGGTACTCCTTAGATCTCTCCCCGCTGCCGGATGGGCGAGCATTAGAGTATACAGCCTGCCGTTTATTGGCTGCCACGACCCGACTTACCTCCTTATCATTAATGTATTCCCTGGCTACGTTCTGAATCTCTTGCATCGTCCAGACAGGCTTGGTGGTGAGGTATTTTCTAAAGTCCTCGTTTAGCAGCCTGTTGGTTAAGCACAAGCTGGCCACCAAATCGATTAGGCCGTCAATCTCCAGGCACTCATCATTGAATCTGTCCAGGTACTTCCTGGTCGGTTCACCGGTTCATTGAGTTACTCCTAGCAGATTGATCGGGTGTTTCACTTTGGCGATGCGCGTGGTGAACTGGGCCAAGAAGGCGCAACTGATGTCAGCAAACATGGCTATAGAGCCCTGGGAGAGGGCATTAAACCACCGAATCACTGGCCCCGCTAAGGTTAGCACGAAAGCATGGCACCTTACTTCGTCACCTACCCCTTCAAGGTTCATTCTGGCCTCGAAGGCCATTAGATGTTCTTGGGGATCTTGAGTACCATTGTACCTCATATCCATCGGCTTGTCGAAGTGCTTTAGTAGCCATACTCTGAGGATCGAGTGGTGGAAAGTGGTTGCCCCCATGACCACCGGTTGCCGGGTTCTCCTTGGTCTTTCCCTACCGCGCTCTCTGTTAGGTCGGCTTCTCCTTGCCCTTTCTCCGTGATGTTCTTATTGCGGTTGGCTCCTTCTTCGTTCTCTGCCGGCCTCCCAATCTTCCTCTTCGGTATCTGTTGTCGGTGATCGGGAGTAGACCAAAGGATCTCGTCGCCTCCTTGGCGCATCTCTACTTTCCGGGCTTCCTGATTCTGTCCGGGGGCTCGGGGTACACCTGGAGCGACTTCTTCGGAGACTCCTTTCTTCTCTTTGTGTGGATTGGGAAAATTCTTGACTAGGAGTAAGCTGACGACTTTCATGGTTGGCAACCTCTCGCTCCAGGTTTTGCACTCTATGGCGCAGCTCTTGTATTATTCTGGCACTCTCACTGCCGGTTCCTCCAAAAGGTCGCCCCTCTGGTCGCCGCGGGGGAGATCTGGTGCCCTCGCGAGTGATAGCTCCAGCGGCTACCCTACTGCTTTTGGGATCTACTCCCTCCCCTCCTGACCCGGCTCCGGCGGCAGCCCCACCAGGAACCAAAACAAAATCCATGCTGGTCCCCACAGACGGCGCCAATGTTCGGTAGGTCAGGTTACCGGACGGTTTGAGTTGTCGATTGGGTGTGAAGATGGATCCCTACCTGGGTCTGGATCCTGGGACAGTTAGCGTGAGCTGCCGACTTCCCGAGCTCTTGATGAGTTGAGGGAGGTGTCACCTGCAAACACACTCCGACGCCCAAGTTAGTGTGATGTGCAGGTGGTAAGGGAAAAAAGTTGTGATGACGTACCGTGGTGGGAGGGGTAGGACTCTCTCCTTATATACCCTATCAGTAGGGCGGGCCCCACTAGGGGAGGCCAGCTTCTTGGAAGCTTCGCTTCCCACAGCTGTCAAGCAGCTGTCGATCAGGACGCGTGTTTGGGTCCTGGATCCGGCGGATTAGGTGCGTCGACCCGACCGTGCAGGCCGGTTAGTTGCGGGCCGGGCGGTAACTCTGCTCAGCTGGGCTAGGCCGTAACAATTTTTTATATCAAAATATATTATAATAAATCAAATATTATTTAAATTATATTATTCAAAATTATTTTAATTAATAATTATTTTATATTATCTTATCATTTTATTTTAAATATTTAAATAATTTCTATTAATCAATTTTATAATAAAAAAATAATATATGAACAAACCAATGGTCTAATATGTTAATGTAAATGAGTTATTAAATTAAATTATAAAACACTAATAAAGTATATAAAGATAATATAATATGTTATATAAAATGAGTACATAAAAATACTATTATTTCTCCTATATGTAATTAATAATTTGATTCCTAAATTCAATTTTAAACACAATCCATTTCTATGGAAGAACTAACAATTAAAATTTCGATAAGATCTTTCACCAACATGGCTATCTTCTTCTGCATCAAGAAGATTTGTATTTTCATATAGATTAAATTTAGAATATTTTCTGATAAAATTATGAATAGCCATTTGTTCATACCATGGTATAAAGTTAAAGTCATGTCCCAACTAAACTAATCCAATTTTACAAAGGATCTATAGAAGCCCAACAAATCCAACCAGATTACTCCAGTTAGCCATACAGATCAATCCACTCGATCTATTCGAGGAATGGGCGCCATACCCTATGCCTTATATTCACAGTCCGACCACGACCACAAAGTGGGATAACTTTCCAAATATTGAAGAAGAAACTACCCACTATCGTAAGTGGAGAGACTTAGAAGTGATGGATAACTCATCACCTACATCTATAAATAACGCATTAAATTCAGGTATTTCTCAATTCCAATTCACTTAAGTCTGTTTTAAACCTTTGATAACTTAAGCATCAATGTCCCTTGCAAGTACTCCACCACTGTCCATGTGAGGACGTTGGACAATCTTTCATCCCGAAGAATAAGTCAATTTCTTCACCCAAAGGAGTATAAATTTTATGTCTGGGCCCAAATCCACCTTGGTTTCAGGTATTACTTTGGAATATTGGCGCCACTGATGAAGACCTAGAGTCTGATCTTTGAAAAATGGCAAACAACCTACAACAAGATGGACACATTGCGTCTGATTCAGGATCCAGCATGGAGACCATCATAATGATGATTGAGCACTCTCCATTCATCGCAATGCTAAAAAAATAAAAGGGAATAAAGAGTTCCAAGAGTAAGTTCCCAAATACATATCCCAAAAGATCAAGAGAAAGGAATGTGACTGAGATCATGGACTTGTCCATGGTCATCAAGACCGGCTTGAGCAATAAGAAGTTAAGTTGGAGTGACAGTGAGAGTCCAAAAAATAACTTTGGAGGAAGCTACGCAATCTCAAAGAACTCAAAGAAAGGATAACAAAGCTAGAGGCTGAGTAGAAAGGTAAAAAGTGTTAGGAAGATCATGACCCATTGATGCCTAGGCATCTTTAGTGATTTTTATATATCTTTTTGAATGGTTTTTCTTAGGTTTAACTCAAAGTTCTTATGTTTTTAGTGAAGCTTTTATGACTAATTGTATATTTGGCGTTGTTTTAGAATGATTGTGTTTTCAGAATTAGTTTTAAAGTAATCAGGAGAAAAATAAACAAAAAAAATACAAGATTAAACTCCTAGGAGAGGAAGAGAAGCTGGCGCCAAGCTTCAAAGATCTCAAGCCCGACGTCAGCCAACCAAGGGAAAGAAGATTGCATTCTCTTTGATCCTGAAATAGAGAAGATGCTTGCACAATTAAGAAATAAATCAAGGGCTAGGAGAGAAGAGGTAGAGAGAATGGTAGAGGATAACAACAATATGAGGACATTTGGTGATTACACCACACTCACCACTGATATTTGAGGAAATATCATAGTGAGGCCCACCATTTAAGCAAATAACTTTGAACTAAAATCCTCACTAATCCAATTGGTACAGCGAGATCAATTCGGTAGTAGCCCCTAAGAGGATCCTAATATCCACATAGCTAGTTTTCGACAACTATGTGACACAGTAAAATGTAATGGAGTTAGCGCTGAAGTCAGTAACCAAGAGGTAGAGATTATCAAAGAAGAGCCAAAGGGAGTAGAAATCACATCGGAAATTTCTTTAGGAATCTCCCTTACTAAGTCACCATCCAACACACCTTTTGAGTGGGTAACCCTTTCTACTAAGAACTTTCTTGGCCCACATCAATATGCTTTGTTGGAAACGTCAACTTTGAGTTCTTTGTGAATTGAAGAGTAAGAAAGAGTCAATTATTGGTTGACAAGACGAACCAAGGCTCATGGTGGAAGAAAAATCAAGATTTGAGTTTCGGAGGTGATGTAAGGCTCAAATTAAGGAATCTCGAATGAGGATTTGGAGCTTAAAGGAGAACTCATAGTTTTTTTCAACCCAATTGAAGCATCAAGATAACACAAAAAGGAAGGTGGACATACAAAGTTTGGGACCCCAACATACAATTCAACAATTAACAATTTGGGGACTCTTTACTTTTCTTGAAATCCTTCGAAGATTGGTGCTAGTAATTTGGGATCCAGGAGAATATTAGAAGTCCAAGCGTTGGTGGGAATTCAGGGATGAATTTAAGTACAAGCCGCATGACAATAGCCTCGCCAACCGTCTAATTTAAGGACAATAAACAAAAGTGTCAGGTGGGAGACACCCTACCATGGTAAAATCTTCCAAACCTCACTATTTATTTTATCATTCTTGTAAATATTTCTCTTCTTTGATAGCTTAATCTGATAGATTTTTATTGTTAATTTCATGTTTAGTTGGTAGAAATAGTTTTTGGAGGTTGAAAATCTTATTAGAAGTCACGTTTGAAAAAAGCTCCTTTTTGTTCATAATTTTTTCATATTTTGATTCTCTTTTTCATTGTATTTGTTAAAGTTTTAGGTTAATTTGGGGTTGAATTTACTTTTAGAATGTAAAAATTTAAGTTTAAAAACCTTTCTTTATGATTAGATTGTCATATGTTTAAAAAGAAAAGAAAAAACAAAGGGAAGAGATCTCACGTGTGCGAAAGGTGGCAGTGTAAAAACACTGGGCACGCAAGGATTTCTTGCTTGCGCGAGCCCCTCGTTAGTTTTGAAAAAAACTCTAGCCACACTTCTCTCTCCCTCTCTTCCTCAAATACGTATCCACCTTCATTGACTTTCCTCTATGCACACCGCAACCACCCTCCTCACAGCCACCATTATCAACGCTCATCATCACCACCATCATCATCGACCACCACCTTCCTTCTTTTTCTTTTCTTTTCACCCTTTCCTTACCCTAGTTCTTCTTCTCGTTGCGCTTCAACCCTCCTCCTCCATTCACCATCACCACTGGCTACGCCATCGCCGCCGCGACCACCCCTTGCTTCCTTCATCTTCTTGTCTCCTCCTCTTTGCAAACTAGAGACCATGCGCCAAATCCTTTTCTTCTTTTCATCTCTACCATTTTTGCCTGCCACCATTCTCTGTTTTCGCCACACCATCGTCGCCGTCCAAACCACTAGCCACCACCCTTATTCTCTGCTTCCCATCGGCCACCTATTGCCGCGACTCTTCTCCTCCTCCTCCTCCTCCTCCTCCTCTTCCTCCTCCTCGTCCTCCCTCTGTGCTTAGTCATATTTCTTCCCTTCTCCCAGAATAGGAGCAGCAACGACTTGTGCCCCTGAGCAAAGCCTCTATTTTTGTCCATTTTTCAGTGAGCTCCGACATTCTAGTGACTCACGTCAGCCGTGTCTAACTCCAGTAGCATCATAGTGCCGGTGCAATGATGGAGGATAATCGTCGGTTCTGAATTTCACAAAATAATTCTATTGCAAGTATAGTTCTAAACCAACAGACAACTCTCAATCAAATGTTAATTTGTTTGTCACAACGCAAACTAATAAAAACCGAAAGTATTTAAACCTCGGGTCGTCTCTCAAAGGAATTGCAGAGAAGTGTACATATTATTGGTTACGAGAGAATTTTGGGGGTTTTTAGTATGATGAACAAGAAAGTAAAACTACAACTAAGAAACTATAAATGCTAAAAGACATTCATGTCAAGGATTAAGAGTCAAGGTTTCCTATCCTAGATCATTGATCACAACATGGCAATTGCAAAGAGTTAATTCCACTTAGTCATCCTCTAACATCGGAGGGAGAAGTTAAGTGGACATAGTTGATCCTAAGACCAACTAACAACCCTAAATCACCAATCACACTGGACATCAATGACATCAAGGAACCCAAGCCCTCAATCTCATGCCAAAAGTGCTCAAATCTACTCAAAAACTAAACCAAGAATTTTATTAAATACTTGGAAGGCATAAATGAAAGCATGGTAAAATTGCAATAATAATAAAATCTAAAGCTACCAAATGCAAAATAACAATAACAACAACTCAATTAAACATCAATTAACATAAGAACATAAAATTGCATAAATGAAAATTAAAATCAACAAGGGTTCATAAGATCAAAAGCAACAAAGTAAAGGAAACAACAAGTAAAACTAAAAGAGCAAGGATGTAGTATTAAGAAATTGCAAGAAAAACTAAATCAAGACAAGATCAAAACCTAATTCTAAGAGGTAATTAAGCTAAATTTTCCCTAATTCTAGAGAGAAGAGAGAGCTTCTTTCTCTAGAAAATAACCTAAAACATTATTCTAAACTAAACCTAATTGCTCTCCTTCTTGTTCCTTCTTGAAATTGATTTCAAATACTTCTGAAATAAGCTGGATTGGGCTTTGGAAGGCCAGAAATCGTGACCCACGTGTTGCATTCAATAAACTCATGTGATTGCATTCGTGCCTAACCATGCGTACGCATGGTTGTACAAAATTGCAAACGTGCGTACGCAGGAATGCTTGTGCGTACGCATGGTCGTAAAATACTCCAAACTCTATTTCTTCATGAATTCTTCACTTTTGGATGCTTTCTCCTCACTCCTTCAATCCATACTTGCCTTGTAAACCTAAAATCACTTCACAATCATATCAAGACATCGAATGTAATTAAAGTGAATTAAATCTAGCAATTTAAAGGCCTAAAAAATATGTTTTCACTCTTAAATACAATTTAAAAAAATCCAGAAAATCATGCTATTTTAGTGAATAAATGTAGAAAAGTTGATAAAATCCACCAAATTCAATGCAGAATAAATCATAAAATTGTGGTTTATCATGCAACCTTCCTTCCTTCTCTGCATTTTCAGTTATTGCTTCTTCAACCTAAGATGAGTCGCCAACGAAACTCCACGGGTATGGTTGGAAAAATACTTGACGCATGACTAATGGAAAGAAGAAATGTCAACGATTCCACTGATGTCCAGAAGAAAAAGCAGCAAAGAAAATAGCGAAAGAGCCCTCATCTAGCTCATCAAAGACCTCTTCCACCTGAAGAGCTAGATACACTAGAGTCTGAGGAGTTACTGAACGCAGTGCCAGATTCGAGAGAGGGAGAGTCATTTGAGTCTGATTTTCAGGAGTTCTGAGTTCATTTTTTCTTTTACCTTCCAAACCATCAATCTTATGGTTGTATTTTTTTTCAACTCTTGAACACTCATGGCATTTTTCTTTAATTGTTATGTATATTTTTTTGGATTGCATGGCTAGTTTCATTTTCTTTTCTTGTAGATAACTCTCTTTATATATGCACTTTTCATATCTATTTTGGTTTATCTTTACTTTTATTTTAGTAGTTGAATTAGATCATTTTGTACATATATATTAGTAATGCTTGATATAATATAGGGTATTTTAACTCTTCTCTTAACTGAAACATCTTACGTGTTTGAGAATTGTGAAATTTGACAATAATATTGATACTTATGCCTTTTATTGATACATTGAAAAATGTTATTGTGATGGTAATTAGTGGCTAAGAGAATGGGGGGTTGAATCTTAGCCCCTTTTTGTTGAGTGTTACTTTCTGCCCTTTGAAATAACTTCAGGAGATTTTTCTTATTTTTGTCTCGTAACTAGACAAGAGACATTTTCTTTTTGTCTCGTCACCAGTCAGGAGATATTTTTCAATTTTGTTTCCTACGCAACAGAAACAGAAATGGAGTAGAAGAGAGAGAGAGAGAATCACACTAAGAAGTATCCTGCTTCAGCTGCCAAGTGCAATGCAGCCTACATCCAGTCTCCATTATAAGAATGATGGAATTCACTATAATCATCTTTGATTACAAACACCAATTTTCCCTAGGAACTACCCTTCCTATCTGAGACAAGTCCAGAATCTATCCCCAGTCCTGAACTTGACTTGGACACCTTCCAAGCTTTCAACTGCAAAGTGCTAACCTAACTTGCAAGGGGGTTCTCACAAAATCATGATACACAACACAGATGTACAAAGGAACTCTAAGACATCTATGACTTTTTCTTTAATTTTGTACCCTCTGCCTTTTTCTACTCACTGGCTTTTTCTTACAAACCTCACACTGTTTGCCTTTTTCACCATGAGACTCAGACAGACAAAACTAAAGAAAATACAAAATAAAACACATTGAAGGAGAAGAACTTCTGTTAGCATGGGTAGCTATGAGAACTCTGTGCTTACATTCCTTGTCTCAAGCCTTGGCTGTTCTCCCTTATTATAGAAGGGGAAGCTTCCAAAGTTGAAACCGGTCCAACCGAGCCAACTTCTTCTTCTTCAACATCAAAACTGGTTCGGACAGATAGAGAGAAGAGAGAGGGAACCGAAAGCAAAAACCAACATGCAATTACCTTTCTCTCATCCCTTCTCATCAAGTTTCATCAATCTGAGCCTTCCATCTTGACTTGGTTCCCAAGAAGGATTTCTGACCCTTGATGAACCCTTGATCCTTGATAGCTCCATTGCTCCACTTCTACTTCTTCCTTCACGTAACTACAGTAGCTATCTTCTGTGATGGATGAACAAAAAGTAGAAACAAGCTATACCCAGGGATCTTCTTCTTTGACCGAATTGGATTGCTACCATTTTTAGGCATGGTGATCTTGAGGCTTCTTCACCACATCTTGCCATTAGTGGTAAAGATCTCAGCCACGCTATACTATAGATCTTCTTTTTACAAGGGCCATCATCACCTTGGCCTCTTGCTTGCTCATAGCTTCTCTGTTTCTACCTTTGATAGCTTGCATCTTCAAGCTTCTTCTCTGTCAGTGAAGTGACCGAAAACTAGAGAGAGAAGAGAGAGAAAAGTGAAAAGCTTTCAATGAAAGTAAAGAAAGAAATTAAAATGAGTTAAGTTTCCACTTTCCAAACCCCTATGCCTAGTAACGTGTAATGCATTAATGGCAATTAAATCAATGTAAACTTTCTCTCTCATATTACCAATGCATTTAAACCAAGTTAAATGAATTTGAATTCCATTCCTTAGTGGGGTTAGGTAACCGAACTCAATCAAGCTCCATTTCATTCTTTCTTCTTTCAATTCGAACCAAGCCTTGTTGTTCTTTCAATTTGAAAGCTTTGGGCTGCTCATTGTTATCCTGGCCCAAAATTAACATTTGCAAAGCAATTCAGCCTTAAATCTTTAAACACTTTTTGTACCAAAGGCTAAATATTACATTGGACTTGATGTGATTTTTGGCCCAAAGAAATCTGCACAATAACAAAATTATTAATCAACTAGTGTGAATTAAAATTCCATTTAATAATTTTACAATTAATTATTTTTAACAATGTTTGATCATCATCGTATTAATTTGGAGTTTTTCAAACTCATCATATTATTTTCTATACAACTTGAATTGCTTGAGATTAAGTTGTTAGTTGTTTATGTCATTGATTGACCATAAAATTTATTGTGAGTTTTTGAGTCAGAAGTGGTACATTCATACACCATTTACATATTCTTTTTTTGTGTGCTTTTAGTCTCTTTTTGCATTTGTAATCCTATCTTATCTCATCCTTTGATTTTGATTGTCATTATATATATTACATATATTTAAATTGATTGAGGCCTTGTTTATTTTGGAGCCACTAATTGTATAGCCTACCCTTACATCAACTTTAGTAAATATCAACTCTGGTAAGCCACTTTGAGTCTCCTATCACTTTTTATTGAAATATAGCATAATATGTACAAACTTAAGATAAAAAAAAATCAATAAATTACTTTGAGTTAACTCTTTAAATAACTTAGGATGTTATGTGTGTTTAGGCATTAGATAGGAGTATTGCATGAGGACATGCAATAGTCAAGTACGGAGAGATGTTGTATATAAAAAGGAAAAAAAAATGTATATACAAACAAAAAACTCAAAAGAAAAAAAAGTGCATATATATAAGGTATGTTTGAAAAAAAGAAAAAAGAGATAAGTAATTATTAAGGTATATGGCTTAGATCAGAATAGGGTGAATTTTGGATTGGTTAAGTTTAGGTTAAACACACATTACCTAAGTTCTTAGAGAAGTATATTATTTTAGTTCACTTTTTCAAATCTTACTACATCTTTGTCTTGGCCACGTTTCAACCTTGTTAAAAGTCATCTTTATTGTATATGCATATAAATGGTTTTGTATGATAAATTTTAGGAGAAAGACAAGTGAAGGACCATTTTGTAAGGATAAATAGGATGAGAGTTTAATTTATACACTTGATAGAATGAGTAATACACTATTTTTTTTTATAAGACCCTATATTAATCAATGCATGAATGAGTAAATAACAACTCAATTAATTTTAAATTGTTTGAAGCACGAGTGTTTCTCATGCATCGAATCGATTTTCGTAATATACAAATCGATTGGAAAGTTTTAATCCTTAACATTTTGCATTATTTAGTCGATTAAAAAACACTTAAAATGAATTGGCTAAAAAAAATCGATTGCTTTGTTTTACAATGAATTACAAATATGAAACAATAAAGTGACAAGCATGATCCAATCTATTGGCAGAATCATGCAATGAATTAGACGCATGCATCTTTTTTTTTTTTTTTATCCACGAACTCAACCAATTATTAGAGTTAAACAATCAATTTTTTTTGTGTGCATAAAACCAATCTCTTAGAAAACAAACCCAATCAATTGAATTGGAAGACAGCTTAAATAATTGTTTCTGTTATTCCAAAAACAATCGATTGCATAACTCAAAAATTGATTGGTACGTATAAATCCAATCAATTGAATATTCATCTAATCAATTAGACGATAGCAACAGCAAAATTGTGAGAAGCATAAAATGTCACTATAACATTTTTAAGTTAAGGCAACATTTAAAAAGTGTTGTCTAAAGCTGATAAAAGGTTGTTTTTAATCTATAGCAACATTTTTGGACCTAAGGTAACGTTTTTAGGCGGCATTGCAGATATAGTCGTTGTCTTAGATTAAAGCAACACTTTTTTGCTTCAAAAGCAACGCTTTTAAAGACAATACCTGGTAACTGTTGCCTTTGGTTGAAAAATAACAACACTTCAAAGGTGTGTTTGAGACAACACTTTTGCAGTGTTATCTTTTCTCTCATATTTTGGCCACTACTAAAAAGTGTTGCCTATTTGCAATAAAATGCAACTCTTTTATGCATTGCTTATAAGTTTGAATTTGCAATCCTTTAAAGTGTTGCCTAATAGTTTTGAATATGCAACCTTTACAAGTGTTGCCTTTTCTTTTGGAAATACAATCTATACAAGTGTTGTCTAATATTCAAAATATACAACTAATAGAAGGGTTGCCTTTTTGACAAAAATAAAAGTTACTTTTATAATAAAAATACAAAAAAGTAAAATTTACAATAAAATTTTTTGTTCATACATGGTTAATTATTTTAATTAATGAATAAATTTGTGCCCAGTAGAAAAAATTTATAAAAGAGACAAAATAATAAAGTTCTAATTAAAATAGATATTAAATGGTTCAATTAGTATTTCAAATACATGTTCATTAATAATTCTCGACAAAATAATAAAATTTTTATCTAACAATAATTGTCATAATATAACAAAATAGTAATTAATATTTGTCAAAAAATGTCAATCTGCTTACATATTTTATATCCATGCTTGACTTGTCCCATATGCTAAATTTGCAAATAATACACAACAAAAAAATAAGCAACTTATCATTAAACCTGAAAAATTATAATAAAATAAAAATTTCTTTATGATATTAAATACAAAGATATAAAAGCAATAAATAGGTCTAAAAATCTCCTTCTAATGTTCCTGACAACATATAAATATCATGAGAGTGAATGAATGGATAGATTGACTTGCCAAATTTACCCAAAAATCACATAAAATCATAAGAAAAACACAAAAGCTCAAAGTAGTATCTAAAAATTGAATTTTGCACTAAAACCTACTAAAACATAATAAAACTTAACAAAATATAACTAAAACACTAAGAAAATAGTACCAAAAAGTGTATAAAATATCCGCTCATCAAAACACCAAACTTAAACTGTTGCTTGTCCTCAAGCAACCAAAAAGAAGAGAAAGATACAACAAGTTTCAGAGTTTTCAATGAAGCTCAGTTCCAAGTATTGAGTGGAGCTAATAGCTCTTTACTTCTGAACATTTTTGCATCTCATTTTCCTTTGAAGTTCAAAAATATTGACATCTCTTGGAACTAGAATCCGGATGATATTATTGATTCTCTTCTTTTAGCTCTTCTTGATTCTTGAACACAGCTTCTTTTGGTGCTTTAATTTGTACCTTTTTTAGCCTAGTCGTGACTCTAAATGTTTTGTTTTCCCGTATTACCAGTGGATAATAAACGCCACAAGTACTTAACAGGGGGAACCCTTTGGATTCGAATTTAGTTTTGGTTAAATTCCCAGACAGTGGTACCCAGAGTTCTTAAGTGTACTCTTTAGCTTTGGGATCACGACTTTAACTGCTCAGTCTCAAGCTTTTTACTTGACACCTTCACACCACAAGTATTTAGTTAGGGATAGCAATTCATTTGAGCTTTTAGGCCAATTTTTTTTACCCTCCTAACCATTTATGCTCAAAGCCTTGGATCCTTGCTCTTTTGAATTTTCTTTTTGAGCTTTCTTTTTCTTTTCTTTTATTTTTCTTTTTCTTTTTACTGCTTTTTCTTGCTTCAAGAATCAATATTTTTTATTTTTTTCAGAGAACCAATAATACTTCTCTAAATTCACTGTTCTTCAAGAGCCAATATGCTCAACTTTAATATCAATTATGCACAGTTAATTCATACATTCAGAAAGTAAATGCAAGGCCACCACATCTAAATAATCAGAATAACTCGTGATATACTCGAAACTTAATGCATCTCACTGTTTCTTAAAAAGAAAATTTTCTTTCAAGTTTGATGAAAATACAATGGATATCTTTTAACAAAAAAAAATTATTGAATATTTTGAAAATAAACTACTAAAGCAAAATTATTTTGAGAAAGATGATGCAAAAACTAGAATAGAAAATAGAAATTAGAATGAAATACTAAGAAACAGAAAGAAAGGGGAGATGAAACTCAACCACCTCAGTACTGATGGTTGCTCAGGCTATGCTCTTCTGTGAAGATGATTTACCTCCCTCTGGTGCTATTGATGATAATACACACCTAGAGCTCGCTCTGCAACACCAAACTTAAAAAGTTTTGTTGTCCCCAAGCAAAGAAAACGTAGTCCTTACTATTTCCATATGGGGTAGGTGGGGTAGGTAGAGTTTGTGTGGGGCCCACTAGCTGAGAAAGCTTCAAAAATCGAGTGTGTCTGCCTCTGCCTGGCATTCAACGCCAAGAATGGGCATTGAACGCCCGTTGGGGGCCAAAACCTTGGCCTTGGCTGCTCCATAGAGGGCGTTAAATGCCCAGAATGCTCCTATTCTAGCGTTCAATGCCAGGAATGCTCCTCTATGGGCGTTGAACGCCCATCTTTCTTCTTGTTTGGTGTTCAATGCCAGCAAGGGGCTCAACCCAGGGTGTTCTGTTTTCCATCTCGAGTGTCTATGTCTCTGTTCTAAGTGCTGCACATGATCACAAATATCAAAAAGTAAGGGAAACTATGGAAATCAACTAAAATGAAAGCAAATAGAGATAAACAAAATAGTACTCTACTCATGGTTGGGTTGCCTCCCAACAAGTACTTCTTTAATGTCATTAGCTTGACACTCAATTCTTTTAAGGAGGAAGATAGTCACAGAGGAATAAATTCTCACTCTTCACTGGGAGCTTCCTTCCTATGCTCTCATGAATCAGCTTAATATGCTCAAGAGACAGGATCCTGTTCACTGCCTGAGGCAGAATTAGGCTTGCAGGGAATACTACCATCATCCCTGGTGAGAAGGCTTCAGTAGGGATATTGTTGTTTTTCCATCCCCTAGGACACCTTCTCTTGTGACCTTCCTCCTTGGTAGATAGTGCACACCCAAGGGAGGAAGCTTCAGTATTGTACTTTGCATGCAAGTACCTCCTTTGTTAGGGGGTCTTGGAAGTTTAAAGGCCTTGAAAACCATGTAACCCTTATGTAACTGCAGCACCAATTCGCCTCTCTCAGCATCAATGAGGGTTCTTCCCTTAGAGAGGGACCTTTGCTTCAAAACTCCAGCAAAGGGAATCTTGATTTGCAGCTTCTTGAAGACTTTCAAGAAATGTGAGTGGTGCTCATCCTTGGTCTTCTTTTGGGACTTCTAAGGGTATGGTATTTTAAGCTCTTGGATGGGTTTCATAGAGGGAGCATGTGACAGGGTAACCTTAGCCTTTTCTGGAGCTTCTTTCTCCTCTGACCCTTCTGCAACTTGTACTTCCTCCTTTGGTACGGATTCAGCATCCACTATGATGGCCATGCACCCTTCTCTTGGGGTAGGCATTGGGTTACTGGGAAGAGTGAGAGGTCTCTTAAGTTCTTCGGGAAGGTTCATCTGAATGACTGGACTGCACTTCTTAGTGAGCGCCACTGTCTCTACTTTCTTCCAATCCCTCTTGTTATTCAGTATATCCTTAATGAACTTAGCATATGAAGGTATTTGTTCAAGAGCCTCTGCAAAGGGGATTTTGATCTCCAGTTTCTTGAAATCTTCTAGGAACTTGGAGATTTGCTTATCTTTTTCTTCCCGCTGAAGTCTCTGAGGATATGGCATCTTGGTCTTATACTTATGAGTTTTGAGTGGTGCAGGGTCAGTGTCCATAGTTTCTAATGAAGGGTTACCAGCTTGCTTAGAAGAGGTATTCCCTGAATTAACACGTGTATGGCCTCCCCTATTTGGGCATTCAACGCCACTGCTGGTTCTTTCCTGGCGTTGAATGTAACACTCCAATTAGCCTAAGCTTTACTTCACGTCGTAAAGCAAAGATTAATCAAGGATTACGATAGTTCTAAGCTCATATATATGATATCTAGAAGGAATAATATTATCTAGAAGCCTGATGAAGGATAAAGTTCAAAAATAGGATTTAAAAGTGCAAAATGAACTAACGAAGCGTCTAACTTAAAGCACAAGGAACAGATGTGATATAAACAAAATAATAGTATAATAGTGTAATATCATAAGAAACTAGCCACGGCTCGCGGAGTTTAAGCCGGCTAGCCAAATATACCGACAAAAGGAAACTAAAGCTTAAAATGGCTTATACAAGTTTTATTCTCTCTCAAATACAAACCTCTAGGCAAAAATAAAAATACAAAAGTGAGAGAAATATATAAATAAACAAAATAAATCAAAGAGACTCAAAAGGTATCCGGATCCTCCGCTTCTATCACCAACCAAACAACTCACCGAGGTGGGTTGCAACCTGCATCTGAAAAACATAACAGAAATATGGTATGAGAACTGGAGGTTCTCAGTATGGTAACAGTGCCCAGTGATGTAGGATATAAGACCCCGGGATGCCAAAGGCAATCCTAGACTCCATATCCATCACAAGAATTCAAGCTTAAAGCATTCTAAACCAAATAAGCATAATATGTAAAACCTTAAGAAAACTTAAACCATTGCACCATAAAGGGTAATCTATCTTAAGGGATTTCTAATCTAATCAAACACTGCTGTCCCACAGCCTTCACCAACCGATCCTCCATGTGATCCCATTGCCACCGCCTTCCGAACCTCCTCAATCCCTGTAGAAAACACAAATATATACAATACAAGTAAAACACAGATAGAAGCATATATAGCAATTAATTTAAATAGCAATTAGACATGTTATACAGATAGGAAAACAATATTAAGTTGGCAAAGCATACAAACAGATAGAAAGTGCACATGATGAATGCCTGCCCTACTGGCTGTGATATCACATTGTCAGTTCAACTGCCAACCCAACACATCTCCATGGAGATGTTGCCCTTCGGAATCATGGTGTGAAAACCCCCGAGATATGGTGCTCGGATAACTATCCATGGTTTTGCACTTGTACGCTCTGATGATCCGAAGGGATGCGAGCGAGATATATTGCCACCGACCTCACATCTAAGTGCAAGTAGGATGAACCACCGCTTTTACGCCACCGCCGCTACCTCAACAGGCGGGATCCAACCTCGGCCCCTGCCGGGCGCATAGCGTCTCATAACCTCAATATAAATCAATACTTCAGTGGTTTTTAGAAAACATTTTCAATATCTCATGGATCCATCATTTCAGTCAGAGTCCCTGACTCATCTCAACCACTGTCAATTAACATTTCCACTCCTCTTCTCACTCTGCCAACTCATCCTCAATACACCAGAAACCTAAGCCTCCGTTTCTCTAATTTTTCATAATAATATCGTCTAAAACCCTTAAATCCTTTCCCACTTTTCAAGTATCCAAAAATATGCCCAAGAGTCCTAAAAAGGTGTTATGGAAGCTTACAACCTCATCGGGAATGTGAAATAGTTGAAATAAAAGTTTAAATTTATGAAACAGGGCGTGTGCGTTCGCACAAGGGTGTCCATGCGCACGCCCAGGAAGATTTTGAAAGTGTGCATACGCATAGGGGTGTGCGTACGCATAGGTACTAAAATTCACAATCCTGTTCACTCGCATAAGCTGTGCGAGCGCCCCCAACAGATGACCCTTCCCGACTTGTGCGTGCGCATAGGGCTGTGCGTACGCACAGGTCGTAATTTTTCATTGATGTGCACGCGCACAATCTGTGCTAACGCTGCAAGCAGAGAGCCTTTTCCTGCCTGTGCGTACGCACAGATCTGTGCATCCGCACAGAATAAGATTTTCGCAGGGTTGTGCGTGCGCACAAGGCTGTGCATTTTGCGCACATATCAGAAATCCTGAAATTCTGCAACTTTGTAGAATTTTAGATTTTCAACACCAACTTTGAATGATTATAACTTCCTCTACAAAATTCCAAATTTGGCAAACTTTATATCAAATTAAAGGGTTTTTAATAATCTTTCATTCTAAATAATTTTCAATCAATTTTGAAAATCGAGACAAAAGTTATAATCAGACAAAGTTTATTAAAAACCAACTTCCCAAGTCTCAGATCCCAAACCAATCAAACCATACCAAACTTCCCTCTATAGCACAATCTACCCTCTTAGTTCACTTTTCACAATTAATACTAATCTTTCCATCCTATTTCATCATTCTCAACCTCAATAATCAATTATATATAACATTCCAAACACATATCCACCAATGATAATCTTATCACTATCAATCTTCATCATCAACTCAACCATACTTCATATTATCAACCGACAATATTCATTTATCCAAAACCATCATATCTCAACATCATCATTTAACATCAACCATAATATCAATTCATTGTACATCATAAACCAACCAATCATCATCAACATATCAATTTTCAAACCTATCCTAGGGTCACTAGTCTAAGTGTCCATGAATATTATATACTACATAGAGGAAACCGAAACCATACCTTGGCCGAGCCCCAATATGCACCAAAACCCCAAATTGAGCCCAAGACAAGCTTTCAAGCACAATCTATGCCACTAAGAATCTCCAACAAGCATAAACAAGCTCCAAACATCACCATAAACAAGATATATGTACATAAACCATCATAAATCAACCTAGGGATCATTATAATTAAAATTTCACAAGAGTTTCAATGCCTCTTACCTTGCCCAACAGTTTTGGAAGCCAAAACCAACATCAATCAAAGGCTAGAGTGTACCTAAACACCCAAAAATCACAAAACCTCACTTAGCCAAAACCCTAAAAACTCGAAACTTTGAGGAGAAGAATAGAAAAAATTTTGTGGTTACCTGATGCGTGACAAAAGTTAACCAATTTAGAGATTTCAATTAAGAGGACAGTGTTGCACGTATAGCTCTTAACCGGCTAAGATCTACCTCACCAATTTAAAAAGGGTTGTCACAATTTTTAGAATTAAAAATACTGGGAGTATGAGTCCCAGGTCGTCCCTCAACGAGTTGCAGGAAAGAGTGCTATTTTATTAACTAGGAAGTTTCAGAAAAATTAAGTTTTGATAACGAGTAATTAAAATGATTAAAAATTAAAGCAATAAAAATAAACTAAGAATAATTATTGATACTCTGAATAAAAGGCCTTGACTAGGGGAATAATTAAGTAGAACTTCTATCCTTGTTGGGATCTTCTCAAGTGTGGTGTAAAGAGGTTGTTGTTCTCACTCGATTACCCCTTACTAAATAAGGGAAAGTATGGTGATTGAACTAATTCTTACCCTCAATTCCTAGTCCTCTCCCTTGGGGAGGTCTAGTGCTAGTAGGTATAAAATTAGCTAACAACGTCCAATTCAACCAAGCACTTGAGCATTCCAACTCAAGTATCTCCTCTTAATCAACCCCCATGTCAAGTGGAGGTTCTACTCCATTGATATGGAATTAATAATCATAAAAATATGAGAAGACATAATTAAACAAAATAAAATAGAGAATTAAAATTAATTAAAATAGAAATAACTCTATATATTAATAAATTCAAAACGCAACATAATTATCTGAACAGAGTCAATGAGTAACTAATTAAAAATAAGAGAATAAGGAAACAAACTAAAGTAATGTCTTCAACGGAGGTAATGACTCTCAGCATCAAAAAATCCAAGCAAAAGCATAAACTATCAATGTAATGCGAATCTAAAAAAAACTCAGATCTAAAACTGAAGTAATCCTAATGTGATAAATCTGAATGTGTGTGGATGCCTTCTGAGTCTCAACATGTTCCCTAGGTTTAGTCTGTGTTTCTGGGCCGAAAACTGGGTCAAAATGCGGCCCGAAATTGCCCCCAGCGTATTCTGTTATTTTTGCAGATCACGCAGGTCACGCGTACGCGTCGTCTACGTGTTCGCGTCAGGCGTGCAAACTTCAATTCACGCGTTTGCGTCAGGCACGCGTTCGCGTCGCTGCGAATTCTCCATTTCGCGCGTTTGCGTGGGCCATGCGCTCGCGTCATTGCTCGCTGGTCATCTCCTAAGTTTCTTGTGTTCCTTCCATTTTTGCAAGCCTCCTCTCCAATTTCCAAGTCATTCATGCCCTATGAAGCCTGAAACACTTAACACACGGATCACGACATCGAATGGGATAAAGGAGGATTAAAATACATAATTAAAAGTCTCTAGGAAGCAAGTTTTCCACCATGGAGTGATTTTAGGAAGGAATTGTAAATACATGCTAATCATATGAATAAGTGGGTAAAGATTTGATAAAACCACACAATTAAACACAATATAAATCATAAAATAATGGTTTATCAATCTCCCCACACTTAAACATTAGCATGTCCTCATGCTTAGTTGAAAGAGATAAAGTAAATTAGTAGGAAAATGTAAAACTCATGAAATGCAATATATATATATATATATATATATATTGCAACTATATGATCCTTGTCTACTTGGTTAAAAGTAAATAAACTCTTTAAGACAAGTATAAATCAAATTCTACTAATTCAGTTTATATAGTAAGAACAGATAAAAATACAAGAAGATAGCTCATGAAAGCAGGGAACATAGAATCAAGCATTGAACCCTTACTGGTAGTGTATGTGCACTCTAAGCACTCAAGTGTATAGGGTAATCACTCTACTCTTCTCTAATCATGCTTTCTTAATTTTGTTCTTCACCTAACCAATCAACAATATTTAACATACCAATGCAAACGTCATGAGGTCTTTTTAAGGTTGTAATGGGGCTAAGGTAAGGGTGAGGGTATATATATATGGCTAAGTGAGCTTATAAATTGAATCTTTAATTAACCTAAGCTTCACCTAATATACATATACTCTATATAACTTTAGAATCATGCCTAGCTACCCAAAAATTTCCCACTTTGCATATTTCACATACTCATGTATCAACTTTTCTCTTAACTTCTATCACATATGCATTGATTTTTTATTAGACTTAACATTGGGGTAATTCTGTCCCCTTATTTATTTACTTAGTTACTATTACTATATATATATAGCATATCAATGCACATGGATTTTAAATTTTCATAGTTTCACATGAGTAGGTACCCAAATTTCCATTATTTAATCAACATAACACATTCCCTTATTAACCCATGTTCCCACAATTTTCCCATACTTAATTAACATATAATTTCTATCTTAAGCTAACCAAAGATTCAATTGGGATATTTAATTATTTTTCCGCTTAAGGCTAGCAATGTGGTAAAATATAGAATAAATAGGATTAAAAGGCTCAAAGTGGCTGACAGAGGTAATTTAAAGGGTAAGCTTCTTTGGGTTAAGTGAGCTAAACAAATGATGGCCTCAATCATACGCATGCATATAACATATTAAATATTGGACATATAGGATGAAACAAAATAAGATTACAATCATAGAGAAGTAAACACACAAAAATATTTATGGTTAAATAATGTAACCATGTAATTAAGCTCAAATCTCACAGGTTGTGTGTTCTTAGCTTTTTAAACTATGTTCCAAATACAACTTCAAACAAATTTAACATAAAAGTTTTGACTTAAATTAATGAAATTTTTTTTTCAAAAAGTAGGGTCTTAGAAGAAACTTATTATTTTCAATCAAGTAGAACATGCATGCAATTAACCTATTACTATGCAATCTATTGTATCCTAAACAACAGAAAAATTAACTAAATATCCTATTTTATTGGTGTTTAAGGAAAAGAAATTACCTCCGGAAGTCAGGTACTGACCGACCTCCCCACACTTAAGGCTTTGCACCGTCCTCGGTGCCATCTGTCAGGAACAAAGGGGGGCTGGTAGCAGCATCTCCACCATTGGGACCGTCATGGCTCCCTGTGCTGGTAAATAAAGTGGAGTCCGAGGTGTTTGGGTCTTTGTAGTTTCCCATAATTAGCTCCTTGAGGTATGTGAATCGGCGCTTGTTACGGTGCTCTCGTAACTTTGCTTTGTGTTCCTGCCGATCCAACCTTTCAAGTATCTGACGGAACAGTTGGTTTGTTGTAGGTGCTTGTGGTGTTGAAGGAGGAATGTCTTCAGCCAGTTCTGTAGGCTGGCTTGTAGTGGCTGCTGGCGGTCTGATATATTTCCCGTTAGGAACGTACTGATCATCCCGTGGAAGTATGGCTTTGGTGTCTCCAGCTCTGTAGGAGACTCCGGCTGCCGAGACGAGATCTGAAACCAAGGCGGGAAAAGGTAAGTTGCCCGCAATTTGTACGTGTCCCATTGCATTCCGGATATGTCTTGGTAAGTTTAGAGGCTGGTCTGTAAGAATATACCAGAGTAAAACAGCCATGTTTGCAGTGAAGGAGGACTCGTGAGTGCTCGAAAAGACATAATGAGACATAATCTGTGCCCATACTCGAGCCTCTAAGGTAAGTGCTGAAGCCGAGATCCCTTTTGGTTGGGATCGATGGTATCCGTAGATCCATCTGCTGTCAGGTTGTGCTATAACTCTGAGAACAGCGTCCCATTCAAATTGGTATGTCTGGCACTTGAGTGAGTCTTCTTGGAATGCATCCAATCCTTCTAGAGCAGGGGGAAGATCTAAAGCTTGTTGAATGGCCTTTTCAGTTATGGGGACTTGCTTCTGACGGACATAGACAGACTGCATGGTTGGCATGTAAAAGCTGGAGTAGAATTCTACTACCCATAAGAGATTAACCTGTCGTGGGTGTCTCCGTAGGAATCCCTATTGTCTTCGTTCAATTTGTGGCTTAACAAATTCAGCAATGCGGGTCGGGAGGATGAGAAGGTACTCATTATTGTAATTCCTTTCTACCATGATGGAGAACATCTGCTCACTGTAGCGGTTAGGAAACCGCGTAGTGTCCTTTGCTGGGAAGGCTTTTTCTTTTTCATCGACCTTGATGATCCTCTTGATTCTTTTTGTTGAGGGCTTTACTGCTGTTGAAGATGGCTCTGCCACTAATGCTCTTTTTGTTCCTCTCCTTGCTGGTGGTTTGGGAGTAGCTTTCTCTTTGCCTTTCTTGGTGGCCATCCTGAAAAAGGAAAGAAAAAGTAAGATGTAAAGTGAAGGGTTCGAGCAAGGGAGCGAATATTATGAGTGGTAATCAATGCACGGTAAGGAAGGATGTCGTTAACACATGGTCTAGACTACATGTGAAAAGTTCATCTTAGGTAATATAACAAGTGCATGTGATGGCAATTAAATGCAAGATGTTTATTGGCATGCTGGCAAAGGCATGAGTAGCATAGATCAAGCATTCAATGTCCAAGTTAGATTACCAAGTCTTTCAAACTAATAACCTGTTTGTATTGACAATTATATGAAATTAATAAAATATAAAAGGGGTTTTGTAAAAAATAGGCATTAAAGTAGTAGTGTAGAATAAGTAAAAATAATGTGTAATGCCATACGGACGTTTTCACAAACACTTGGCATGCATGTTGAATATGTTGTTGGAAGTAGTAAATTTAGTCATGCAAGCAACCCTTTTGAAAAGTAATATATAATTGTCAAACAATTCATAATAACTCACAAGTAAAATATAAAAGAAGATAATGACCCAAATAAATTTCTAACACCAATTAAAGGAATAAAAAGAAAAGTAAAAGGAAAATAGAATTTAGAAAATGAAAGAAAAAAAAGAAGTAAACATAAATAAAAATAATGGAAAAATGAAAATAAATAGAGAGAGAAAAGAACCTTGATAATGGATGTGAAAAATAAGGAAGAAGAAGGTAAAAAGTGAGAATGGGTGGAGAGTGGGGAAGGTGGAAGAAAGAAATAATAAGGGAAAAGAAAAATAAGGATTTGGGAGAAGAAAAGATAAGATATGTTGGCTGATCTAGATATTCTGTGCATCGCATGTGACACGGACGCGTGGGTCACGCAATCGCGTGGAGCGTGATATTTTTCAAGTGACGCGAACGCGTAGGTCACGCAGTCGCGTGACTTGATTTGTGCGAATGGCGCGAGGGCAGTGACGCGTTCGCGCAACTCTCTGTCTCAAACTTATTTTGCCAAAATATTTGGGTGACGTGATCGCGTGGTTGATGCGATCGCGTGGATGGCCATGTTTGGAGGATGACGCGGACGCGTGGGGGACGCGGTCGCGTGACAGGGCTGGTGCTTCTAGCATCACTCCAGCCCCACTCCATTATAACTTGCTGCCATACACCTCTTTTACGTCGATTTTTAAGGGCACGTGTTCGCGTGGGTGACGCGGATACGTGGGAGGCTTATTTTGCAAATGACGCAGCCGTGTGGGTGACACGGACGCGTGGACATGTTTGTGCCTAAGGTACGCCTCTAGCCACGCTTTCGCATGACTCTCTGTCCAATTCTCTTTTCTTCAAAATGCACTGGTGACGCGGACGCGTCAGCGACGCTGCCGCGTCACATGCGTGCTTTTTTTTTAATTAAAATAATATGCAAAATGCTCATGCAAACTATATGCAGCTATATGCAGGGATGATGGGAAGAGTCATTAACATCATAAAAATAAAGTAAAAATAAAACTAAGACTGAAACAGAACGATCATACCATGGTGGGTTGTCTCCCACCTAGCACTTTGCTTTTACGTCCTTAAGTTGGACGCTCCTTAGGCTCATTCTGTTTCTCTTGGTGGGTCTTCCAAGAGGAAAATCTCTAGTTCCTTTTGATTCTTCATCTTCTCACCATGATAAAGCTTTAGGCGATGTCCATTGACCTTTAGAAATTTGGAGCTAGTAAGATGACGCTGGTGGAAAACTCCGTATGGCTCTACATTTTCTACTCTGTATGGACCTTCCCATCTTGATCTCAGTTTACCTGGCTTGAGCCTCAGTCTGGAGTTATATAACAGAACTAACTCCCCTGGTCTGAATTCTTTCCTTTTGATGTGCTTGTCATGGACAGCCTTCATTTTCTCCTTGTAATGCCTGGAGTTGTCATATGCCTCTAGGCGGAGGTTCTCTAGTTCTGCTAGTTGCAGCTTTCTTTCAGCACCTGCTTTTGTAAGATTCATGTTG
Source organism: Arachis ipaensis (assembly GCF_059453495.1). Lineage (NCBI taxonomy): Eukaryota > Viridiplantae > Streptophyta > Magnoliopsida > Fabales > Fabaceae > Arachis > Arachis ipaensis. The sequence continues at coordinate 54,893,509 of NC_142436.1, forward strand.
CACTCTCTTACAGTCCATAAAGCCTTGTGTTCCACCTCCACGGGGAGGTGGCAAGCCTTTCCATATACCAAGCGGAAGGGGATCATCCCAATGGGTGTCTTGTACGCTGTTCTATATGCCCAAAGTGCGTCTTGTAGCCTAGCACTCCAGTCCTTCCTATGAGGTTTTACTATCTTCTCCAGAATACGTTTAATCTCTCTGTTAGAGACTTCTGCTTGCCCATTGGTCTAGGGATGATAAGCTGTTGCTACTTTGTGAATTATCCCATGCTTTTTCAGTAATCCTGTTAGTCTCTTGTTACAAAAATGGGTGCCTTGATCGCTCACGATTGCTTGTAGTAATCCAAAGCGACAGATAATATGGTTTCTAACAAAGAAAACAACAGTGTTAGCATCATCAGTGCGGGTAGGAATTGCTTCCACCCATTTAGAAACATAATCTACGGCTAACAGTATATAAGAGTAACCGTTAGAATTTGGAAATGGACCCATGAAGTCAATGCCCCAAACATAAAAAATTTCACAGAAAAGCATAATCTGTTGAGGCATTTCATCCCTCTTGGATATATTACCAAACCTTTGGCATAGAGAACAAGATTTACAAAATTCTGCAGCATCTTTAAAAAGAGTAGGCCACTAGAATCCACAGTCTAGAATTTTTCTAGCTGTTCTTTGAGGGCCAAAATGTCCTCCACTCTCAGATGAGTGGCAGGCCTCTAAAATAGACTGGAATTCTGATTGAGGCACACACCGTCTAATTACCTGGTCAGCACCACACCTCCATGAATATGGATCATCCCATATATAATATTTGGACTCGCTTTTCAGCTTGTCTCTCTGGTGCTTAGTAAAATTTGGAGGAAAAGTGTGGCTAACTAGATAATTAGCTACAGGTGCATACCAAGGAACTACTTCAGATACTGCTTGTAAGTTATCAAATGGGAAATTATCATTGATAGGAGTGGAGTCACCCTTAATATGCTCAAGGTGACTCAAGTGGTCTGCCACTAAATTCTGGTTACCACTCCTATCTTTAATTTCTAAATCAAATTCTTGCAGCAGCAGTATCCAACGTATTAGCCTTGGTTTAGACTCTTTTTTAGCTAATAGATATTTGAGAGCGGCATGGTCTGAGTACACTACTACCTTAGTACCAAGTAAATAGGCTCGGAATTTATCCAGAGCAAAAACAATAGCAAGAAGCTCTTTTTCAGCAGTAGTATAATTAGACTGAGCAGCATCTAAAGTCTTAGATGCATAAGCAATTACAAAAGGGTTCTTACCTTCACGCTGAGCTAGCGCTGCTCCTACTGCATGGTTGGAAGCATCACACATAATTTCAAATGGCTGGCTCCAGTCTGGGCCTCTCACAATTGGAGCTTGAGTCAGGGCGGTCTTCAGCTTATCAAATGCTTGCATACAATCCTCACTGAACTCGAACTCAATTTCCTTCTGCAGCAATCTGGATAAAGGTAATGCTACCTTACTGAAGTCCTTAATGAATCTCCTGTAAAAACCTGCGTGGCCAAGGAACGAACGGACTTTCCTCACGGAGGAGGGATAAGGTAAACTAGAAATAACATCCACCTTTGCTGGATCTACAGAAATGCCAATATTAGACACAACGTGTCCTAGTACAATTCCTTGTTTGACCATAAAGTGACATTTTTCAAAATTTAATACAAGGTTTGTACTAACACATTTGTCTAACACTCTAGATAAACTATCCAAGCAAAGGTTAAATGAATCACCATATATGCTGAAATCATCCATAAAAATCTCCATACAGTTCTCAATAAGACCAGAGAAAAGACTCATCATACATCTTTGGAAAGTAGCTTGTGCATTGCACAAGCCGAAGGGCATTCTCTTATAAGCATAAGTTCCAAAGGGACATGTAAAAGTTGTCTTTTCCTGATCTTCAGGAGCTATATAAATTTGAAAGTAGCTTGTATAACCATCTAAAAAGCAGTAATGGGATTTACCTGACAGGCGATCAAGCATTTGATCAATGAATGGCAAGGGGTAATGATCCTTGCGAGTGGCTTGGTTGAGACGCCTATAGTCAATGCAAACTCTCCATGAATTCTGCACTCTAGTTGTCAGGAGCTCTCCATGCTCATTTCTTATTGTTGTGACTCCAGATTTCTTGGGCACCACTTGTACTGGACTGACCCATTCACTGTCTGAGATGGGGTAAATACTATCTGCCTCAAGTAGTCTGGTTACTTTTTTCTTGACAACTTCTAAGATGGTGGGATTCAATCTTCTTTGAGGCTGACGGACAGGCTTTGCTCCCTCTTCTAAAAATATTCTATGTTCACAAACTTGAGGGCTAATGTCTATATCCGCCAAGCTCCATCCAATTACTTTCTTATGTTTTCTCAGCACACTGAGTAGCTGTTCTTCCTGTTGAGAAGTGAGTTCCTTTGCAATGATGACTAGGAACTTCTGCTTGTCCTCAAGGTAAGCATACTTGAGGTGTGGAGGAAGGGGCTTTAAATCTAATTTCTGCTCATAGCTAGGCTCTGGATCATCCGGGGCTGGTGATAATGGTAAAGTCATCTCATTATTTTCAGAAAGTGTCCCCACATTTGGACCTTGCTCCATGTACTTCTCTGCTAATTCTTCCTGGTAAATTCAGCTACAGTTTCATCAATAATGTCGCATTGGAAGATAGAGTGATCTTCCGGAGGATGCTTCATAGCTTCATTTAAATTGAAACTCACTGTTCTGCCATCTATCTCAAAGGAATAAGTTCCTGAGAATGCATCCAGCTTGAACTTTGAAGTCTTCAAGAATGGTCTTCCAAGCAGGATTGATTATGGTCTTCCTGAGTCATTAGGGGGCATTTCCAGGATGTAGAAATCAATGGGAAATGTAAGCCCCTTAATGCTCACTAATACATCTTCAGCAATTCCAACTACTGTAACAATGCTTTTATCTGCTAACACAAAATGAGCTGCCGACCTTTTTAAGGGAGGGAGCCTCAAAGTATCATATATAGACAAAGGCATTATACTAACACATGCTCCTAAATCACACATGTAGTCAGAAAAATTTACACCTCCAATGGTACAGTTAACCATACATGGACTTGGATCACTACATTTTTCAGGTATTTCCCCCATTATAGCAGATATAGAACTACCTAAAGGAATAGTTTCTAATTCATTAATTTTATCTTTATGTATGCACAAATCCTCTAGAAACTTTGCGTATTTAGGTACCTGTTGAATAACATCAAAGAGGGGAACAGTTACCTCGACCTTTTTGAATATTTCTACCATTTTGGGGCCAAGTTCCATCTGTTTTCTGGGCTTCCTTGCAAGTTGTGGAAAGGGAATAGGAGGGGCGCGATTTGTAGCTTTAGCATCCCTTGGGGCTTCATTCTGTGGTTGATCTTCTTCTTCTTCAACTATGTCTTGTACGTCCTCTTCTTCTTCAGCTTCTTCCACTTCCACCACATCCTCCACTGACACATTTTTTGGTGGGTTTGGCTCCTCATAGTTCCTCTCCTGTAATGTGGTTTCGGACCTCAAAGTGATGGCGTTGATGTCACCTTTGGGATTAGGCAGTGGTTGAGAGGGAATTCCATTAGAGCTTGAAGGTTGATGTGTGGAATTAAGTGATGAATCTATCTGGGAGACGAGAGCTTATAAAGTGGCAGTCAAGCCATTCAGACTAGAGTTCAGCTGCGCCTGCATGTCTTATTGTCCTTGCACAAGAGAACGGAGCATCTCGTCATTTGATGAGGAATTAGAATAAGCAGTCTGAGAAACCTGTTGTTGGGTTTGCTGAGGTCCTTGTGACTGTCTTAGGTGAGGTGCCCTGTAGGGTTGGTTCTAATTCTGCTGTCTGTTGTTGTTATTGTTATTCCACCTCTGGTTTCCATTATTGTCTCTGCCTCCTCTGTTAAAGTTGTCCCTCCAGCCATGGTTAGAATTATCTCTCCAGCCTTGGTTGAAATTGTCTTGCCATCCATGGTTATTGTTGCCACCTTGGTTGTAGTTGCCACCTTGTTGATTGTATCCTTGATTCGGGCGGTCATAGAAGTTGTGAGTGGCTGCCACAGTGTTGTCTTCCTGGAGCTGTGGGCATTCATCAGTATAATGACAATAATCAGTACAGATCCCGCATACTCTTTGTGGAACTAACTGCTGGCTTTGTTGTGGTGAAGGCTAAGCTTGTTGTGTCTGGTGTTGATTTAACTGCATCTGCTTCAGTAGGTTGGTCATTTCACATATGCTCTGGGTGAGAGCAGTAGTCTCTTTGCTAGTGGAAATCTCTGCAACAGCTTTGGGATGGTTGCGCCTCTGTCTGTGATTCCTCGTGGACTCAGCTAAGTCGCTGATCAGTTGCCATGCTTCATCTGCAGTTTTGTACTTTTTCAGAGAACCATTACTAGCACCTTCCAGTGTAGTCTTATCCTGGGGGTTCATGCCTTGAGTGAAGTAGCTAATCAATACTAGTTTATCAATCATGTGATGGGGACATGCGTCCAGGAGATTGTTGAAGCGCTCCCAATATTTATAGAGAGTCTCTGATTCACCTTGAACAATGCAGGAGATCTCTTTTCTCAGTCTATCTGTGACTTCAGCTGGGAAGTATTTTTCCAAAAATTCTCTCCTGAGTGTATCCCAGTTAGTAACAGTTGCTTCAGGTTGGGAGTAGTACCACTCCCTTGCCTTTCCCTCAAGAGAAAATGGGAAAGCGGTTAACAGAATAGAAGTTTCATCTGCACCATGACACCTAACAGTAGAATAGGCTGTTTGGAAATCCCAAAGGTGCTTGATAGGCTCTTGAGCAGGTAAGCCATGAAACTTGGACATCAAGTTGATCAGTGCGGTTTTTAGTTCAAAATCTGCAGCTGCAATCAGGTGATGCACTTGATACAGCTGCAGTGTAAAATCTAGGGCTCCTGCATCCTGGAGAGTAATCCTCCTAGGTGCTGCCATGTTTCCTGCACGTAAATCAACTGGATCAGTAGTAAATGAGCTTGTTTTGCTCTCAGATAGCGGTTTAGATTCGCCCTCAGATGAGACTGGTGAATTGATAATAATCACTTCACCACCCTCGGAGGCCAACCAACGTCGAGTTCGTCTAATATGTGAAAGAGTTCTTTCAATTTCAGGATCAAATGGGACTAAACTCGGATCAGGCAATGAACGCGTCATTCAATGAGAAAGACATGTAGCTCATGGTAACAGAAGTAAAAATAAAATATGCAAATAAAAATAAAATATATACACTAATTAATAATTTAGTACACTATTGCAACTCCCCGACAACGGCGCCAAAAATTGGTGCGTGACAGAAGTTAACCAATTTAGAGATTTCAATTAAGAGGACATCGTTGAACGTATAGCTCTCAACCGCCTAAGATTTGCCTCGCCAATTTAAAAAGGGTTGTCACAATTTTTAGAATTAAAAATACTGGGAGTATGAGTCCCAAGTCGTCTCCCAACGAGTTGCAGGAAAGAGTGCAATTTTATAAACTAGAGGGTTTCAGAAAAATTAAGTTTTGATAACGAGTAATTAAAATAATTAAAAATTAAAGCAATAAAAATAAACTAAGAATAATTATTGATAGTCTGAATAAAAGGCCTTGACTGGGGGGAATAATTAAGTGGAACTTCTATCCTTGTTAGGATCTTCTCAAGTGTGGTGTAAAAAGGTTGTTGTTCTTACTCAATTACCCCTTACTAAATAAGGGAAAGTATGGTGATTGAACTAATTCTTACCCTCAATTCCTAGTCTTCTCCCTTGGAGAGGTCTAGTGCTAGTAGGTATGAAATTAGCTAACAACGTCCAATTCAACCAAGCACTTGAGCATTCCAACTCAAGTATCTCCTTTTAATCAACCCCCATGTCAAGTGGAGGTTCTACTCCATTGATATGGAATTAATAATCATAAAAATATGAGAAAACATAATTAAACAAAATAAAATAGAGAATTAAAATTAATTAAAATAGAAATAACTCTATATATTAATAAATTCAAAACGCAACATAATTATCTAAACAGAGTCAATGAGTAACTAATTAAAAATAAGAGAATAAGGAAACAAACTAAAGTAATATCTTCAACGGAGGTAATGACTCTCAGCATCAAAAAATCCAAGCAAAAGCATAAACTATCAATGTAATGCTAATCTAAATAAAACTCAGATCTAAAACTGAAGTAATCCTAATGTGATGAATCTGAATGTGTGTGGATGCCTTATGAGTCTCAGCATGTTCCCTAGGTTTAGTCTGTGTTTCTGGGCCAAAAACTAGGTCAAAATGCGGCCCGAAATCGCCCCCAGTGTATTCTGTTATTTTTGCAGATCATGCAGATCACGCGTACGCGTCGTCCACGCATTCGCGTCATTCAGCGATTTTCCTTGTCATGCGTTCGCGTCGTCCAAGCATTCGCGTCAGGCGTGCAGACTTCAATCCACGCGTTTGCGTCAGGCACGCGTTCGCGTCACTGTGAATTCTCCATTTCACGCGTTCGCGTGGGCCATGCGCTCGCGTCATTGCTCGCTGGTCATCTCCTAAGTTTCTTGTGTTCCTTCCATTTTTGCATGCCTCCTCTCCAATTTCCAAGTCATTCATGCCTTATGAAGCCTGAAACACTTAACACACGGATCACGACATTGAATGGGATAAAGGAGGATTAAAATACATAATTAAAAGTCTCTAGGAAGCAAGTTTTCCACCATGGAGTGATTTTGGGAAGGAATTGTAAATACATGCTAATCATATGAATATGTGGGTAAAGATTTGATAAAACCACACAATTAAACACAATATAAATCATAAAATAATAGTTTATCATTACCTCTCTAGTTTCTTGTATGGGTCTTGTAGAGCTCTTCACAAGGAATGCGTAGCCGCAAACGGTGCGGTAATCGGAGCTCTATAGCTCAAGATATGAGCTTGGGAAGAAGATGATAAATAGTGCCAAAAGAGGGTTTCTTCTTCCTCTCTTCATTTCAGCGTGAGTGTGGGTGTGTTTAGGTGTTGTTGCTGATTTGGTTCATTAAATGAACCTTATATATGTTGGGCTTGGGCCCGGTCCAACCCGTTAGCGTTTTTAGCCCGTTTGGCCTAACTTTGGGCCAAACCTTTAACACTATCACCCAATTTTCCATCTCTAATATTTTTCTAAGGTTTTTGACTGTTTCCACTTTTTCTCATGCAATACTGGGCAGACTTGAACTGGTTCAACCGGTTTGACTGCTGGTTTGCGGTTTTTCATAGTTTTTCATAGAAAACACATTTTTTGACTCGAAAGGACCCATTGAGTCCATAAATCATATTTAACTCCCTAAATTCTCATTCTAACTTTTCAGAATTTAATTTGGACATTTAAATAATTTTATTCGTGAAAACTCGAGTTCTTACATTGAACGCCAGCATTACCCCCCTCCTGGGCGTTGGACGCTAATGCCACCCCTTTCTGGGGGTTCAACGCCCCTAACAGTGCCTTGGATTGCTGCTTGTTCATCCTTTGCCATTTCCTTTTCATCCCGCTCTCTATTTTTCTGAAGCTGGGTATCCAGTGTTCTTCCACTCCTCAATTAGATGGCTTGGCACGTGATGTGGGCAGAAATTGGTGAATTAAAAATTATTAGAATATATGCGTTGCAAGTATAGTTCTTAACTCGCCAGAAATCCACCGCTCAATTTAGAAAGGTGTCACAGAAAATTGAAATTTAAAATACTGGGAGTATGAATCCCAGGTCGTCTCCTAATGAGTTGCAGGAAAGGGCGCTATTTTATTAATCAGATATTTTTGAAAAGGTTTGAGTTGAATAAACAGGAAATTAAATTGATGAAATTGAATAATGTGAATAAAAGCCTTGACTGGGAGTTGATTATATGGAAGCCCTATTCTTGATGGAACACTCTTAAGATTAATTGACAATTGAGAGTTATTTCGTTTAGTTATCCTTTACTAAGTAAAGGAAGGTAAAACAAGTTGGAATGCTGTTCTATTCACAAGTCCCAATCCACTCTGGGGAGGATTGGTGTCAGGAATTAGAGAGCAATCTAACAATAACCCAATTACAATCTTTCTCTTGAACCTTCCAACTCAAGGGTTCCTTTCAATCAACTCCCCATCAAGTTAGGGAACTACTCACTCATTGTAAAGGTAAAATTCATAGCATATGAAAAGGAATTGAAGAAAGACATTGTAAATAAAAATTAAAAATAATCAATTAAAAATAAAAGTGATCCTTGTATTAAATAATCCTAAAAATATTCCAATGGTAAAATTAAACAAAGTAAGGAACATGGAAGAGTAAGCCAAGTAAAGAAAACGAACTAGAATGATGAAGTCTTGATGAGGTAATAACTCTTCTCAATATCCCAATGCAAAAAGCTAGAGAAACTAAAATCCTAAGAACTATGAATGTGTAGAGAGAAAACCTAGAGGAGGAGTAAACTAGATCTAAAAACTAAAACTGTGTAGAATGAATGTTGTCCCTAGGTTCTGCATGTTCTCTGGTTCTAGTCTGCTGTTCTGAGCCAAAAATTGGGTCAAAATAGGGTCCAAAATTGCCCCCAGCGATTCTGCAAATTATGCAGATCGCGCATGCCACGCGATCGCGTCGCTCATGTGGACGCGTCATTCGTGTTTCTCCTCGCCACGCGTTCGCGTCGTCCACGCTTCTGCATAGCTCGAGCTTTTCCAATCCGCGCGGTCACGTAAGCCATGCGACCGCGTCACTGCGATTTCTCCTCTTTCGCGCGGTCACGTAAGCCATCCGACCGCGTCACTTCTCGCTGGTTATCTCCTCAATTTCTTGTATTCCTTCCATTTTTGCTAGCTTCCTTTCCAATCTCCAACTTATTCATGCCCTATAAAGCCTGAAACACTTAACACACAGATCACGGCATCGAATGGAATAAGGGAGAAATAAAATACATAATTAAAAGTCTCTAGGAAGCAAGTTTTCAAACATGTAATAATTTCAGGAAGGAAATATAAATGCATGCTAATTTAATGAATAAGTGGGTAAAGATCATGATAAAACCACACAATTAAACACAATATAAACCATAAAATAGTGGTTTATCAACCTCTCCACACCTAAACATTAGCATGTCCTTGATGAGCGGATAATTTATACGCTTTTTGGCATTGTTTTCAGTATGTTTTTAGTAGGATCTAGTTACTTTTAGGGATGTTTTCCTTAGTTTTTATGTTAAATTCACATTTCTGGACTTTACTATGAGTTTGTGTGTTTTTCTGTGATTTCAGGTATTTTCTGGCTGAAATTGAGGGACTTGAGCAGAAATCAGATTCAGAGGTTGAAAAAGGACTGCTGATGCTGTTGGATTCTGACCTCCCTGCACTCAAAGTGGATTTTCTGGAGCTACAGAACTCGAAATGGCGCGCTTCCAATTGCGTTGGAAAGTAGACATCCAGGGCTTTCCAGCAATATATAATAGTCCATACTTTGGCCAATAATTGACGATGTAAACTGGCGTTCAACGCCAGCCTTCTGCCCAAATCTGGCGTCCAGCGCCAGAAAAGGATCCAAAACCAGAGTTGAACGCCCAAACTGGCACAGAAACTGGCGTTCAACTCCACAAATGGCCTCTGCACGTATAACACTCAGGCTCAGCCCAAACTTACACCAAGTGGGCCCAGGAAGTGGATTTATGCATCAATTACTTACTCATGTAAACCCTAGTGACTAGTTTATTATAAATAGGACCTCTTACTATTGTATTAGGCATCTTTGGTCTCAGTTTTAATCCATTGTTCATCTTTTGATCATCTTTGGATTACCTTATGATCCTTTGATCACGTTTTAGGGGGCTGGCCATCTCGGCCATGCCTGGACTTTCACTTATGTATTTTCAACGGTAGAGTTTCTACACTCCATAGATTAAGGTATGGAGCTTTGCTGTTCCTCAAAGATTAATGCAAAGTACTACTGTTTTCTATTCAATTCTTCTTATTTCGCTTCTAAGATATCCATTCGCACCCAAGAACGTGATGAAGGTGATGATTATGTGTGACGCTCATCACCATTCTCCCCTATGAACGCGTGCCTGACAAACACTTCTGTTCTACATGAATTAAGCTAGAATGAGTATCTCTTAGATCTCCTAACCAGAATCTTCGTGGCGTAAGCTAGAATGATGGCGGCATTCAAGAGAATCCGGAAGGTCTAAACCTTGTCTGTGGTATTCTGAGTAGGATTCAATGATTGAATGACTGTGACGAGCTTCAAACTCGCGAGTGCTGGCCGTTAGTGACAGACGCAAAAGGAGGGTGAATCCTATTCCAGCATGATCGGGAACCGACAGATGAATAGCCGTGCCGTGACAGGGTGCGTGAGCATATTATTCACTGAGAGGAGGGGATGTAGCCACTGACAACGGTGATGCCCTTGCATAAAGCCAGCCATGGAAAGGAGTAAGACTGATTGGATGAAGATAGCAGGAAAGCAGAGGTTCAGAGGAACGAAAAGCATCTCCATTCACTTATCTGAAATTCCTACCAATGATTTACATAAGTATCTCTATCCCTATTTTATTATATAATATTTGAAAACAACATTATCACTTTATATCTGCCTGACTGAGATTTACAAGGTGACCATAGCTTGCTTCATACCAACAATTTCCGTGGGATTCGACCCTTACTCACGTAAGGTATTACTTGGACGACCCAGTGCACTTGCTGGTTAGTTGTATCGAAGTTGTGACAATTATGAATTAAGATCAGAGCACCAAGCTCTGGAGCCATTACCAGGATTTGTTCGAGCCTGGAGATCACAATTTCGTGCACCAGTCCTCATGCTCAATTGAAGGAGATAAAGTAAATAAGTATGAACATGCAGAAACTCATGCAATGCAATGCAATCCTATATATATACGAATGCAACTATATGATTCTTGTCCACTTGATCAAAAGTAAATAGGCTCTTCAAAACAATTATAAATCAAATTCCACTAATTCTATCATTATACAGTAAGACAGATAAAAAGTGCAAGAAGATAGCTCATGAAAGCAAGGAACATGGAAATTCAAGCATTGAACCCTCACTGATGATGTATGTACGCTCTAATCTCTCTAGTGTATAGGGTAATCACTCTATCCTTCTCTAATCATGCTCTCTAACTTTTGTTCTTCTCCTAACCAATCAACAACAGTTAATATACCAATGCAAACATCATGAGGTCTTTTCAAGGTTGTAATGGGGCCAAGGTAGGTAGGGATACATGTATGGTCAAGTGAGCTTATAAATTGAATCTTTAATTAACCCAAGCTTCAACCCAACCTATATAACTTGCATAACCTTAGAATTCATACCTAGCTACCCAGAGTTCCCCTTTTACATTCCATACTCATGTATCAACGTTTTATTTTAATTTTTTTTATATGTGCATTGATCCTTGAATTCTTAATTCAGCATTGGGGTAATTTTGTCCCCTTATTTATTTATTGCTTTTTTTTTACATAAAAATAAACATAGCTTATCAATGCACATAAATTTTTAATTCTTATAGTTTCACATGAGTAGGTATCCAAATTCCCATTAAATTATCATGACACATTCCCTTAATAGCTTTTGTTCCCACAATTTCCCATACTTAACTAGCACACACAATTCTATCTTAAGCTAACCAAAGATTCAATTTGGGATATACAATTATTTTTCCACTTAAGGCTAGTAATGTGGTGAAATATAGAACAAATGGGATTTAAAGGTAAATGGGATTTAAAGGCTCAAAGTGGTTAACAAAGGTAATTGAAAAGGGTAGGCTTAATTTGGATCAGTGAGTTTAAACAAATAATGGCCTCAATCATATGCAAGCATATAAATATAATAAATATTGGACATATAGGATGAAACAAAATATAGATTACAATCATAGAGAAGTAAACAGACAGGAATAAAATAATTATAGTTAAGTAATGTAACCATGCATAAAGGCTCAAATCTTCACAGGTTGTGTGTTCTTTAGCTCAAACATCATGTTCCAAATATAACTTCAAGCAAATTTATCATAAAAATTTTAAAAATTAGTGAAATTTCGTTCCAAAGATAGAGTCTTAAAAGAAACTTCTTGTCTTTTCAATCAAGTAGAACATGCATGCAACTAACCTATTACTATGCAAGTTATCCTATTCTATAAAAGAAAGAAAATCTAACTAAACATCCTAATTTATTGGTGCTAGGGAAGAGAAATTACCTCCGGAAGTCAGGTACTGACCGACCTCCCCACACTTAAGGCTTTGCACCGTCCTCGGTGCCATCTGTCAGGAACAGGGGTGGGCTGGTTGCAGTATCTCCACAGTTGGGACCATCATGGCTCTCTGTGCTGGTAAAGGAAGTGGAGTCCGGGGTGTCTCAGTCCTTGAAGTGTCCCTTGAGTAGCTCCTTGAGGTGTTTGAATCGGCGCTCGTGACGGCGCTCTCTTAACTTCGCTTTCTGTTCTTGCCGATCCAACCTGTTGATTATCTGTTGGAGCAGGTCATCAGTTGTAGGTGCTTGTGGGGTTAAAGAAGGGATATCTTCAACCGGAGCAGTGGGAAGGCTTGTAGTGGCTGCTGAAAGTCTGAGGTATTTCCCATTAGGGACATGCTGATCATCCCGTGGGAGCATGGCTTTGGTGTCTCCAGCTCTGTAGGAGACTCCGGCTGCTGAGACAAGATCTGAGACCAAGGTAGGAAAAGGTAAGTTGCCTGCGATTTGTACGTGTCCCATGGCATTCCGGATATGTCTTGGTAGATTCAGAGGCTGGTCTGTAAGGATGCACCATAGTAGAACGGCCATGTCTGCAGTGAAGGAGGACTCGTGAGTGCTCGGAAAGACATAATGGGACATGATCTGTGCCCATACGCGAGCCTCTATGGTAAGTTCTGAAGCCAATATACCCTTAGGGCGGGTACGATGGTATCCGTAGATCCAACGGCTGCCAGGTAGTGCGATAATTCTGAGAATAGCTTCCCAGTCAAATTGGTACATCTGGCGCTTGAGTGCGGCTTCTTGAAAGGAATCCAATCCTTCTAGAATAGGGGGAAGACCTAAAGATTTTTGAATGGCCTCTTCTGTAATGGGTACTTGCTTCTGACGAACAAAGACAGACTGCAGGGTAGGCAGGTAGAAGTTAGAGTAGAACTCGACTACCCAAGAAAGATTGACCTGCGTCTGTTGTCTCTGTAGGAAACCCCATTGTCTTCGTTCAATTTGCAGCTCAACAAAAGTAGCAATATTGGGCGGGAGGATAAGAAGGTGTTCGTTGTTGTAACTCCTTTCAGCCAGAATAGGGAACATCTGCTCACAGTAGCGATTTGGAAATCGCGCAGTGTCCTTTGCTGGAAAGGATTTCTCCTTTTCATCAACCTTGATAATCCTCTTAACTCTTTTTGTTGAGGGCTTGACTGTAGTTGAAGAAGGCTCTGCCACTAGTGCTCTTTTAGTTCCTCTTCTTGTTGGAGGTTTGGGAGTAGCTTTCTCTTTTCCTTTCTTGGTGGCCATCCTGAAAAAGGGAATAGAAAGTAAATTAAATTCAAAGAGATATATAGCAATGAAGAGAACGAAAAAGGATGGTTGTAAATGCACATTAAAAGGTAAATGATGTCAACACATGCTCATGAGTACATGTGAAAGATCATTAATGGAAAATAGTTAGTGCATATGATGACAAGTGAATGCAAGGTGTTTATTGGCATGCCGGCAAAGGGCATAAGTAGCATAGACCAAGCATTACTTTGTAACAAACCATCACGTTTGTATTGACAATTAAATTCAATTAATATAGTAAAGCGGATTTGTGAAAAGCAAGCATTGAATAGTAGAATAACATAGAGAAGTGCATAATGCCATATGGGCTTTTTCACAAACACATAGCATGCATGGTGAAGAAGGTATAAAAAGTATTAAAGTGAACATGCAAGCAACCCTTTAAAGAAAATAATATATAATTGTCAAACAATTTGCAACAATCCACAAGCATATAATGAAAAATAATGACTCAAATAAAATTCTAACAACATGTAAAAAGGAAAGAAGTAGGAAGAAAATATGAATAATGAAGAAAAAGAAAAGAAAAGAAAAGAAAATAACATATAAAATAAGAAGAATGATAGAAAAGAGAAGGATGAAGAAGAAAATAAAACCTTGTTAATGGAGGTGAGGGAGAGAGAGTGAAAGGTGAGATAGAAGGAAGAGGGGAAGAGGAAGAAATAATGAGGGAAAAGAAAAATTAGGATTTGGAGAAGAGAAAGATAAGATATTTAGCAAAAGTAGGAAAACTGTGCGACGCAAGCGACGCGATCGGATGGGGCATGCGGTCGCGCGACTTGCGCTTAAAGTGATTGATGCGGTCGCGTCGGTCACGCGGTCGCGTGACCCAGTTTGTGCCAGTGGCGCGAGGGTTGCCTCGCACTCGCACAACTCTCTGTTCAAAATCATTAAATGCCAAATTTTAGGTGACGCGATCGCGTGGGTGGGCAATTTATGGGGTACGACGCGGCCGCGTGGGGCACGCGTTCGCGTGAGGGGGATTGCGCGTCCAGCGCCAGTCCAGCACCAATCTAGCACAACTTTCAGCTGTGCACTCTTTCTACGTCGAAAATCAGGACACGCAGCCGCGTGGGCTGATTTGTGCCACTGGCACTCCTCCAGCCACGCTCCAGCATGACTCTCTGTTCGTTTTTATTTTTCTCTCCTCTCCTTACCATGCAGACGCGTCGCTGATGCGGTCGCGTCGCGTAGCTTTTTTTTTTTTTATAAATATGTAGATGCAGATGCACGAAAATACTGATAAAGAGAAGAGTTATTGAATATGAAAAACTAAAAATAAAGAAAAGAACGATCATACCATGGTGGGTTGTCTCCCACCTAGCACTTTGCTTTAACGTCCGTAAGTTGGATGCTCCACTAGCTCAGTCTGTGGCTATGTGGGGATCTTCCAAGAGGAAGATCTCGAGTTCCTTGTCTTTCTTCCGCTTTTCGCCATGGTACAGCTTTAAACGATGTCCATTAACTTTGATAAGCTCCGAACTCGAAGGATGGATAAGGTGATAAACTCCGTACGATTCGGCCTTCTCTACTCTGTATGGACCTTCCCATCTTGATCTCAACTTGCCTGGTATGAGCCTCAGTCAAGATTTGTAAAAGAGGACTGAGTCCCCAGGTTGGAACTCTTTCCTCTTGATGTTCTGGTCATGTACCGCCTTCATCTTCTCCTTGTGTAGTCTTGAGTTCTCATAAGCTTCTAGGCGAAGGCTCTCCAGTTCTTGCAGTTGCAACTTCCTTTCAGCTCCGGCTTTCTCAATTCCCATATTGCACTCTTTGACTGCCCAAAAGGCTTTGTGCTCTATTTCTACCGGGAGATGACAAGCTTTTCCATAAACTAAACGAAAAAGACTCATCCCAATGGGTGTTTTGTATGCTGTTCTGTATGCCCAGAGTGCATCTTGTAGCCTGGTGCTCCAGTCTCTTCTATGAGGCTTTACAATCTTCTGCAAGATACACTTTATCTCTCTATTTGACACCTCGGCTTGCCCATTGGTCTGACGATGATATGCTGTTGCAACCTTATGAATTATCCCATGCTTCTTCATTAGTCATGTTAGTCTCCTGTTACAAAAATGGGTGCCTTGATCGCTCACGATTGCTCGTGGTGATCCAAAGTGACAGATAATATGGTTTCTCACAAAGGAAATAACAGTGTTAGCATCATCAGTGCGGGTAGGAATTGCTTCCACCCATTTGGAAACGTAATCCACAGCTAACAATATGTAAAAATAACCATTAGAATTTGGAAATGGACCCATGAAGTCAATGCCCCAAACATCAAAGATTTCACAGAAAAGCATATATTGTTGAGGCATCTCATCCCTCTTGGATATATTACCAAATTTTTGGCATGGGAGGCAAGATTTACAAAATTCAGCAGCGTCTCTAAAAAGAGTAGGCCACCAGAATCCACAGTCTAAGATTTTTCTAGCAGTTCTTTGGGGGCCAAAATGTCCTCCACTCTCAGATGAGTGACAAGCCTCTAAGATGGACTGGAATTCTGATTGAGGCACACACCGTCTAATTACCTGATTGGCACCACATCTCCATAAATATGGGTCATTCCATATATAATATTTAGACTCGCTTTTCAGCTTGTCTCTTTGGTGCTTAGAAAAGTTTGGAGGAAATGTGCGGCTAACTAGATAATTAGCTACAGGTGCATACCAAGGAGATACCTCAGATACTGCTTGTAGGTTATCAAATGGAAAATTATCATCTATAGGAGTAGAATCATTCTTAATGTGCTCAAAGCGGCTCAAGTGGTCTGCCACTAAATTATGGTTACCACTCCTATCCTTTATTTCTAAATCAAATTCTTGTAATAGCAGTATCCAACGTATGAGTCTTAGTTTGGACTCCTTTTTAGATAATAGATACTTTAAAACTGCATGGTCCAAATACACTACTACTCTAGTACCAAGTAAATAAGCTCGGAATTTATCCAGAGCAAAAACAATAGCAAGAAGCTCTTTTTCAGTAGTAGTATAATTGGACTGGGCAGCGTCTAAAGTCTTAGACGCATAAGCAATGACAAAAGGGTCCTTACCTTCGTGCTAAGCCAGCGCTGCTCCTACTGCATGGTTGGAAGCATCGCACATGATTTCAAACGGCTGGCTCCAGTCTGGTCCTCTCACAATTGGAGCTTGAGTCAGGGCAGTCTTCAGCTTATCAAACGCTTGTTTGCAATCATCACTAAACTCGAACTCAATATCCTTCTGCAGTAATCTGGATAAGGGAAGTGCTACCTTACTGAAGTCCTTAATAAATCTCCTATAAAAACCTGCATGGCCAAGGAACGAACGGACTTTCCTCACAGAAGAGGAGTAAGGTAAACTATAAATAACATTCACCTTTGCTAGGTCTACAGAAATGCCAGTATTAGATACCACATGTCCTAGTACAATCCCTTGTTTTACCATAAAGTGACATTTTTCAAAATTTAATACAAGGTTTGTACTGACACATCTATCTAATACTCTAGATAATCTATCTAAGCAAAGGCTAAAAGAATCACCATAAATGCTAAAATCATCCATAAAAACTTCCATACAGTCCTCAATAAGATCAGAGAAAAGACTCATCATACACCTTTGAAAAGTAGCTGGTGCATTGCACAAGCCAAAGGGCATTCTCTTGTAAGCATAAGTCCCAAAAGGATATGTAAAAGTGGTATTTTCCTGATCCTCAGGAGCTATATGAATCTGGAAATAACCTGTGTAACCATCTAAAAAGTAATAATGTGATTTACCTGACAGGCGATCCAGCATTTGATCAATGAATGGAAGTGGGTAGTGATCCTTACGGGTAGCTTGGTTGAGACGCCTGTAATCAATGCAGACTCTCCAAGCATTCTGAACTCTAGTTGCTATGAGCTCTCCATGCTCATTCTTCACTGTAGTGACTCCAGACTTCTTGGGCACCACTTGTACTGGGCTAACCCATTCACTGTCTGAAATGGGATAGATGATACATGCTTCCAATAGTCTAGTCACTTCCTTTTTGACAACTTCCAAGATAGTGGGATTCAATCTTCTTTGGGGTTGACGGACAGGTCTTGCTCCCTCTTCTAAAAATATTCTGTGCTCATATACTTGAGGGTTGATGCCTACTATGTCTGCCAAACTCCACCCAATTGCCTTCTTATGCCTCTTCAGTACATCAAGTAACTGCTCTTCTTGTTGGGAAGTGAGTTCCCTTGCAATGATAACCGGAAACTTCTGCTCATCTTCAAGATAAGCATATTTGAGATGTGGAGGGAGGGGTTTTAACTCTAACTTCTGATCATGGGCAGGCTCTGGATTATCTGGAGCTTGTGAAAATGGCGAAGTACCCTCATTGTCAGTTAAGAGGGTCCCCACACTTGGACCTTGTCCAGTGTGCCTCTCTTCTAATTCTTCCTTGTGAACTTCAGCTACAGTTTCATCTATAACATCACACTGGAAGATAGAATAATCTTCTGGAGGGTTGTTTATGACTCCATTCAGATTGAAGATTACTATTCGGCCATCTATTTCAAAAGAGTATGTTCCTGAAAAAGCATCCAATTTGAATTTTGATGTCTTCAGGAATGGTCTTCCAAGTAGAATTGATGATGGCTTATCTGAGTCATTATGGGGCATCTCCAAGATATAAAAATCAGTGGGAAATGTAAGCCCTTTAATGTTCACTAAAACATCTTCAGCAACTCCAGCCACTGTAATAATGCTTTTATCTGCTAACACAAAACGAGCTGCCGACCTTTTTAAGGGAGGGAGCCTCAAAATATCATATATAGACAAAGGCATTATACTAACACAGGCTCATAAATCACACATGCAATCATAAATTACTACTCCACCAATAGTACCACTAACTATACAAGGACCTGGGTCACTACACTTTTCAGGTAACCCTCCCATTAAAGTAGATATGGAACTACTGGTGCGCAGAAATTGTGATTACACTTTAATTATGTAAAATTCATCGCTCTTTCTTTCCCTGGTAATGGCGCCAAAAACATGATGCCAATACCATGGTTCACAACTTCGCACAACTAACCAGCAAGTGCACTGGGTCGTCCAAGTAATACCTTACGTGAGTAAGGGTCGAATCCCACGGAGATTGTTGGTATGAAGCAAGCTATGGTCACCTTGTAAATCTCAGTCAGGCGGATATAAAATGGTAATGGGGTTTTCGAAATTAATTAATAAAATAGGGATAGAAATACTTATGTAATTCATTGGTGAGAATTTCAGATAAGCGAATAGAGATGCTTTCATTCCTCTGAACCTCTGCTTTCCTGCTATCTTCATCCAATCAATCTTACTCCTTTCTATGGCTGGCTTTATGTGATACATCACCATTGTCAATGGCTACTTTCGGTCTTCTCTCGGGAAAATGATCCAAATGCCCTGTCATGGCACGGCTAATCGTCTGGAGGCATCACCCTTGTCAATGGTTTCATCTTATCCTCTCAGTGAAAATGGTCAACGCACCCTGTCACGGCACGGCTATTCATCTGTCGGTTCTCGATCCTGCTGGAATAGGATTTACTATCCTTTTGCGTCTGTCACTACACCCGGCAATCACGAGTTTGAAGCTCGTCACAGTCATTCAATCATTGAATCCTACTCGTAATACCACAGACAAGGTTTAGACCTTCCGGATTCTCTTGAATGCCGCCATCATTCTAGCTTACACCACGAAGATTCCGATTAAGAGATCTAAGAGATACTCATTCAATTCTAATGTAGAACGGAAGTGGTTGTCAGGCACGTGTTCATAGGGAATGATGATGATTGTCGCGTTCATCACATTCAGGTTGAAGTGCGAATGAATATCTTAGAAGCGAAATAAGAAGAATTGAGTAGAAAACAGTAGTACTTTGCATTAATCTTTGAGGAACAGCAGAGCTCCACACCTTAATCTATGGAGTGTAGAAACTCTACCATTGAAAATACATAAGTGATAATGGAGTTCATTGGTCTCGGCCCCAAAGGGGAACCGGAGTAACCAAGACTATGAATACAATGATAAAAAGTTCTATTTATAATAAACTAGTCACTAGGGTTTACATAAGTAAGTAATTGATGCATAAATCCAATTCCGGGGCCCACTTGGTGTGTGCTTGGGCTGAGCTTTAACTTTTCACGTGCAGAGGCCATTTGTGGAGTTGAACGCCAGGTTTTGATCCATTTCTGGCGTTCAACTCTGGTTTTTGATCCATTTCTGGCGCTAAACTCCAGAATTGGGCAGAGAACTGGCGTTGAACGCCAGTTTGCATCGTTTAAACTTGAGCAAAGTATGAACTATTATACATTTCTGGAAAGCCCTGGATGTCTACTTTCCAACGCAATTGGAAGCGCGCCATTTCGAGTTCTGTAGCTCCAGAAAATCCACTTTGAGTGCAGGGAGGTCAGAATCCAACAGCATCAGCAGTCCTTCTTCAACCTCTGAATCTGATTTTTGCTCAAGTCCCTCAATTTCAGCCAGAAAATACCTGAAATCACAGAAAAACACACAAACTCATAGTAAAGTCCAGAAATGTGAATTTAACATAAAAACTAATGAAAACATCCCTAAAAGTAACTAGATTGTACTAAAAACATACTAAAAACAATGTCAAAAAGCGTATAAATTATCCGCTCATCACAACACCAAACTTAAATTGTTGCTTGTCCCCAAGCAACTGAAAATCAAATAAGATAAAAGAAGAGAATATACTATAAATTCCAAACTATCAATGAAACATAGCTTCAATCATATGAGCGGGACTTATAGCTTTTTGCCTCTTGAATAGTTTTGGCATCTCACTTTATCCATTGAGGTTTAGAATGATTGGCATCTATAGGAATTCAGAGTTCAGATAGTGTTATTGATTCTCCTAGTTCAGTATGATGATTCTTGAACACAGCTATTTTATGAGTCTTGGTCGTGGCCCTAAGCACTTTGTTTTCCAGTATTACCACCGGATACATAAATGCCATAGACACATAATTGGGTGAACCTTTTCAGATTGTGACTCAGCTTTGCTAAAGTCCCCAATTAGAGGTGTCCAGGGTTCTTAAGCACACTCTTTTTTTTTTGCTTTGGACCTTGACTTTAACCGCTCAGTCTCAAGTTTTCACTTGACACCTACACGGCACAAGCACATGGTTAGGGACAGCTCGGTTTAGCCGCTTAGGCCAGGATTTTATTCCTTTAGGCCCTCCTATCCACTGATGCTCAAAGGCTTGGGATCCTTTTTATTTACCCTTGCCTTTTGGTTTTAAGGGTTATTGGCTTTTTGTTCTTGCCTCTTGGTTTTAAGAGCTTTTGGCTTTTTCTGCTTGCTTTTTCTTTTTCTTTCTATTTTTTTTTCGCCCCCTTTTTTTTTTCTGCAAGCTTTGTTCTTTGCTGCTTTTTCTTGCTTCAAGAATCATTTTTATGATTTTTCAGATTATCAAATAACATGTTTCCTAGTCATCATTCTTTCAAGAGCCAACATATTTAACATTCTTAAACAACAACTTCAAAAGACATATGCACTGTTCAAGCATACATTCAGAAAACAAGAAGCATTGTCACCACATCAATATAATTAAACTATGTTCAAGGATAAATTCGAAACTCATGTACTTCTTGTTCTTTTGAATTAAAACATTTTTCATTTAAGAGAGGTGATGGATTCATGGGACATTCATAACTTTAAGACATAGTTACTAACTACTAATGATCATGTAATGAAGACACAAACATAGATAAGCACATAACATAGAAAACGAAAAGCAGAAGAAATAAGAACAAGGAATGAATCCACCTTCTTGAGGAACCAATGATGTCCTTGAGCTCTTCTATGTCTCTTCCTTGTTTTTGTTGCTCCTCCCTCATTGCTTTTTGATATTCTCTTATTTCATGGAGCATGATGGAGTGCTCTTGATGTTCCACCCTTAATTGTCCCATGTTGGCACTTAATTCTCCTAGGGAGGTGTTGATTTGCTCCCAATAGTTTTGTGGAGGAAA
This sequence comes from Arachis ipaensis, assembly GCF_059453495.1. Classification (NCBI taxonomy): domain Eukaryota; kingdom Viridiplantae; phylum Streptophyta; class Magnoliopsida; order Fabales; family Fabaceae; genus Arachis; species Arachis ipaensis. The sequence goes on from NC_142436.1 coordinate 54,915,032, forward strand.
ATGCATTTGAGGCATCTCCGGGATCTCATGGTGATGAGCTTCCTGCGCCTCTTGAGCTCCATGAATGGGCTCTCTTGCTTGCTCCATCTTTTTCTTAGTGATGGGCTTCTCTTCCTTAATAGGAATGTCTCCTTCTATGAAAGCTCCAACTGAGTAACATAGATGGCAGATAAGATGAGGAAAAGCTAGCCTTGCCATGGGGGATGACTTTTCGGCTATTTTGTAGAGTTTATTAGAGATGACTTCATGAACTTCTATTTTCTCTCCAATCATGATGCTATGAATCATGATGGCCCGATCCACAGTAACTTCAGATCGGTTGCTAGTGGGAATGATTGAGCATTGAATGAACTCCAACCATCCTCTAGCCACAGGCTTGAGGTCCAATCTTCTTAGTTGAACCGGCTTGCCTTTGGAGTCAATCTTCCATTGAGCTCCTTCCACACATATGTCCATAAGGACTTGGTCCAACCTTTGATTAAAGTTGACCCTTCTAGTGTAGGGGTGTTCATCTCCTTGCATCATGGACAAGTTAAACGCCAACCTCACATTCTCCGGACTAAAATCTAAGTATTTCTCCCGAACCATTGTAACGTAGTTCTTTGGATCCGGGTTCTTACTTTGATCATGGTTCTTGGTGATCCATGCATTGGCATAGAACTCTTGAACCATTAGGATGCCGACTTGTTGGATGTGATTTGTTAGAAATTCCCAACCTCTTCTTTGAATTTCATGTCGGATCTTCGGATACTCATTTCTTTTGAGTTTGAAAGGGACCTCGGGGATCACCTTCTTCTTGGCCACAACATCATAGAAGTGGTCTTGATGGGCTTTGGAGATGAACCTTTCCATCTCCCATGACTCGGAGGTGGAAGCTTTTGTCTTCCCTTTCCCCTTTCTAGAGGATTCTCCGGTCTTAGGTGCCATCAATGGTAATGGAAAAACAAAAAGCTTATGCTTTTACCACACCAAACTTAGAATATTGCTCGCCCTCGAGCAATAAAAGAAAGAATAGAAGAAGAAGAAGAAAATATGGAGAAGAGGGTTGAAGTGTGTTTCGGCCAAGTAGAGAGGAGAGGGTTGTGTTGTGTGAAAATGAGGAAGAATGGAGGGCTATATATAGGGGAGGGAGGGGGGTTAAGGTTCGGCCATTTAGGGTGGGTTTGGATGGGAAATTGGTTTTGAATTTTGAAGGTAGGTGGAGTTTATGAGGTAGGTTTATGGGGAAGAGTGGATGGATGTGAGTGGTGAAGAGGTGATGGGGAAGAGAGATTAAGGTGATTGGTGAAGGGTTTTTGGGGAAGAGTGTTTATGAGATTGTGTGAAAGAGAGTGGTAAGGGATGAGAAGAAGTGAGTGGAGGCAGGTGATGATCCTGTGGGGTCCACAGATCCTGAGATGATCCTGTGGGGTCCACAGATCCTGAGATAATCCTGTGGAGTCCACAGATCCTGAGGTGTTCAAGTATTTACAATCTTGCACCAAATTAGGCATGTAAAATGCCCTTGCACACAACTCTGGGCGTTCAGCGCCAGGTTGGTGCCCATTTTGGGTGTTCAACGCCCATTTGTTGCCATTTCTGGCGTTGAACGCCAGAACCATGCTTGTTCTGGGTGTTCAGCGCCAGGATGCTGCCCATTTTGGGCGTTCAGCGCCAGAACCATGCTCTGTTCTGGCGTTGAACGCCAGGTAGATGCTTCCTCCAGGGTGTGATTTTTCTTCTGCTGTTTTTGATTCTGTTTTCAATTTTTATATTTATTTTGTGACTCCACATGATCATGAACCTATAAAGACATATAACTAAGAAAAATATTGTTAGATAAATAAAAATTGGGTTGCCTCCCAACAAGCGCTTCTTTAATGTCAATAGCTTGACAGTGGGCTCTCATGGAGCCTCACAGATGTTTAGAGCATTGTTGAGACTCTCCAACACCAAACTTAGAGTTTGGATATGGGAGTTCAACACCAAACTTAGTTCGGTTGTGGCCTCCCAACACCAAACTTAGAGTTTGGCTGTGGGGGCTTTGTTTGACTCTGCTTTGAGAGAAGCTTTTTATGCTTCCTCTCCATGGATGCAGAGAGAGATCCTTGAGTTGTGAACACAAGGTTGTCCTCATTCAATTGAAGGATTAATTCTCCTCTGTCCACATCAATCACAGCTCTTGCTGTGGCTAGGAAAGGTTTTCCTAGGATGATGGATTCATCCTCTTCCTTTCCAGTATCTAGGACTATGAAATCAGCAGGGATGTAAAGGCCTTCAACCTTTACTAGCACGTCCTCTACTTGTCCATAAGCCTATTTTCTTGAATTGTCTGCCATCTCTAATGAGATTTTAGCAGCTTGCACCCCATAGATTCCCAGTTTCTCTATTACAGAGAGGGGCACGAGGTTTATTCCTGAACCAAGGTCACACAGAGCCTTAAAGATCATGGTGCCTATGGTACAAGATATTATGAACTTTCCAGGATCCTGTTTCTTCTGAGGCAATGTCAGTTGATCCAAATCACTTAGTTTATTGATGAACAAGGGAGGTTCATCTTCCCAAGTTTCAATACCAAATAACTTGGCATTCAGCTTCATGATTGCACCAAGAAACTTGGCAGTTTGCTCTTCAGTAACATCCTCATTCTCTTCAGAAGAGGAATACTCATCAGAGCTTATGAATGGCATAAGGAGGTTCAATGGAATCTCTATGGTTTTTAGATGAGCCTCAGAGTCCTTTGGTTCCTCAGAGGGAAGCTCCTTATTGACCACTGGACGTCCCAGGAGGTCTTCCTCCTTGGGATTCACGTCCTTTCCTTCCCTTACAGGTTCGGCCATGGTGCTTATGTCAATGGCCTTGCACTCTCTTTTTGGATTCTCTTCTGTATTACTTGGGAGAGTACTAGGAGGGATTTCAGTGATCCTTTTACTCAGCTGGCCCACTTGTGCTTCCAAATTTCTAATGGAAGACCTTGTTTCATTCATGAAACTTGTAGTGGCCTTGGATAGATCAGAGACTAAGTTTGCTAAATTAAAAGTATTTTGTTTAGAGTTCTCTGTCTGTTGCTGAGTGGATGATGGAAAAGGCTTGCTATTGCTAAACCTATTTCTTCCACCATTATTAAAGCCTTGTTGAGGCTTTTGATCCTTCTATGAGAAATTTGGATGATTTCTCCATGATGGATTATAGGTGTTTCCATAACGTTCACCTAAGTAATTCACCTCTGCTATTGCAGGGTTTTCAGGATCATAAGCTTCTTCTGCATAAGAAGCCTCTTGAGTACTGTTGGATGCAGCTTGCATTCCATTCAGACTCTGAGAAATCATATTGACTTGCTGAGTGAATATTTTGTTCTGAGCCAATATGGCATTCAGAGTATCAACTTCAAGAACTCCCTTCTTCATAGGCGTCCCATTACTCACAGGATTCCTTTCAAAAGTGTACATGAACTGGTTATTAGCAACCATGTCAATGAGTTCTTGAGCTTCTGCAGGCATTTTCTTTAGGTGAATGGATCCACCTGCAGAAGTATCCAATGACATCTTTGATAGCTCAGATAAACCATCATAGAATATATCCAGGATGGTCCATTCTGAAAGCATGTCAGAAGGACACTTTTTGGTCAGCTGTTTGTATCTTTCCCAAGCTTCATAGAGGGATTCACCTTCTTTCTGTTTGAAGGTTTGAACATCCACTCTAAGCTTGCTCAGCTTTTGAGGAGGAAAGAACTTAGCTAAGAAAGCTGTGACCAGCTTGTCCCAAGAGTTCAGGATGTCTTTGGGTTGAGAGTCCAACCATATTCTAGCTCTGTCTCTTACAGCAAAAGGGAAAAGCATGAGCCTGTAGACTTCAGGATCTATTCCATTAGTCTTAACAGTATCACATATCTGCAAGAATTCAGTTAAGAACTGAAAAGGATCTTCAGATGGAAGTCCATGAAACTTGCAGTTCTGCTGCATCAGAGAAACTAATTGAGGTTTCAGCTCAAAGTTGTTTGCTCCAATGGCAGGAATGGAAATGCTTCTTCCATGTAAATTGGAATTAGGTGCAGTAAAGTCACCAAGCATCCTCCTTGCATTATTATTATTTTCGGCTGCCATCTCCTCTTCCTGTTCGAAAATTTCTGAAAGGTTATCTCTGGATTGTTGTAATTTGGCTTCTCTTAATTTTTTCTTCAAAGTCCTTTCAGGTTCTGGATCTGCTTCAACAAGAATGTTCTTGTCCTTGCTCCTGCTCATATGACAAAGAAGAGGACACAGAGAAAATAATAATAATAATATGGATCCTTTATATCACAGTATAGAGGTCCTTGTGTTAGTAGAAGAAAAGAAGAGGAAAATCTGAACTCAGAGAGAGAGAGAGGGTTCGGATTTTTGGTGATGTGAGAAAGAGATGTTAGTAGATGAATAAATAAACAGAAGGAGATGAGGGAGAAGGATTTTCGAAAATAATTTTTGAAAAAGAGTTAGTGATTTTCGAAAATAGTTTTGAAAAAAGTTAGTAGTTTTTCGAAAATTCAAATAAAAAAATTAATTAGTTAATTAAAAAGAAGTTTTTGAAAAAGGGGGGAGATAATTTCGAAAATTAGAGAGAGAGAGAGTTAGTTAGGTAGTTTTGAAAAAGATAAGAAATAAACAAAAAGTTAGTTAGTTAGTTGAAACAAATTTTGAAAATCAATTTTGAAAAGATAAGAAGTTAGGAAGTTAGAAAAGATATTTTGAAAATCAAATTTTTGAAAAAGATAAGATAAGAAGATATTTTTGAAAAGATATAATTGAAATTAGTTTTGAAAAAGATTTGATTTTTAAAATCACAATTAATGAATTGATTCACAAGAAATCACAAGATATGATTCTAGAACTTAAAGTTTGAATCTTTCTTAACAAGTAAGTAACAAACTTAAAATTTTTGAATCAAAACATTAATTGTTATTGTTATTTTCGAAAATTTGATATAAAAATAAGAAAAAGATTTTTGAAAAATATTTTTAAAATTTTCGAAAATAACTAAGAAAAATGAAAAAGATTTGATTTTTGAAAAAGATAAGATTTTTAAATTGAAAATTTGATTTGACTCAAGAAACAACTAGATTTTAAAAATTTTTTGAAAAAGTCAAATCTAATTTTCAAAATTTTAAGAGAGAAAAAGGGAAAGATTTTTTTTTTATTTTTGAATTTTTAATGATGAGAGAGAAAAACATGAAAATTATGCAATGCATGAGAATTTTAGATCAAAACATGTGATGCATGCAAGAATGCTATGAATGTCAAGATGAACACCAAGAACACTATGAAGATCATGATGAACATCAAGAACATATTTTTGAAAAATTTTTAATGCAAAGAAAACATGCAAGACACCAAACTTAGAATTCTTCAATGCTTAGACACTAAGAATTCAAGAATGCATATGAAAAACAAGAAAAGACACAAAACATGCAAATGCAAAGATCAAACAAGAAGACTTACCAAGAACAACTTGAAGATCATGAAGAACACTATAAATGCATGAATTTTCGAAAAATGCAAGATGCACATGCAATTGACACCAAACTTATAACATGACTCAAGACTCAAACAAGAAACAGAAAAATATTTTTGATTATTATGATTTTCTAATTTTTTTGTATTTTTTTCGAAAATTATTATGAAAAAGAAAAATAAGGATTCCAAAATTTTTAATATGAATTCCAGGAATCTTGCCATGTTAGTCTAAAGCTTCAGTCCAGGAATTAGACATGGCTCACCAGCCAGCCAAGCTTTCAATGAAAGCTCCGGTCCAAAACACTAGACATGGCCAATGGCCAGCCAAGCTTTAGCATGTAAATCAGGAACAGCAGCAGGTGGATTAACAACAACTAGCTTGCTCTTGATAACAAATTGCAAGCCTCAGTCCAAATGAATTTAGACATGGCTTTACAGCCAGCCAGGCTTCACATGCTTCATGAAACACTAGAATTCATTCTTTAAGAATCTTGAAAAAAAAATTTTTTTTTTTGAAAACAGGTGAGAAAATTTTGAAATATTTTTGAAAAATTTTTGAAAAGAAAACAAAAAGAAAATTACCTAATCTGAGCAACAAGATGATCCGTCAGTTGTCCAAACTCGAACAATCCCCGGCAACGGCGCCAAAAACTTGGTGCGCAGAAATTGTGATTACACTTTAATTATGTAAAATTCATCGCTCTTTCTTTCCCTGGTAATGGCGCCAAAAACATGATGCCAATACCATGGTTCACAACTTCGCACAACTAACCAGCAAGTGCACTGGGTCGTCCAAGTAATACCTTACGTGAGTAAGGGTCGAATCCCACGGAGATTGTTGGTATGAAGCAAGCTATGGTCACCTTGTAAATCTCAGTCAGGCGGATATAAAATGGTAATGGGGTTTTCGAAATTAATTAATAAAATAGGGATAGAAATACTTATGTAATTCATTGGTGAGAATTTCAGATAAGCGAATAGAGATGCTTTCATTCCTCTGAACCTCTACTTTCCTGCTATCTTCATCTAATCAATCTTACTCCTTTCTATGGCTGGCTTTATGTGATACATCACCATTGCCAATGGCTACTTTCGGTCTTCTCTCGGGAAAATGATCCAAATGCCCTGTCACGGCACGGCTAATCGTCTGGAGGCATCACCCTTGTCAATGGTTTCATCTTATCCTCTCAGTGAAAATGGTCAACGCACCCTGTCATGGCACGACTATTCATCTGTCGGTTCTCGATCCTGCTGGAATAGGATTTACTATCCTTTTGCGTCTGTCACTACGCCCGGCAATCACGAGTTTGAAGCTCATCACAGTCATTCAATCATTGAATCCTACTCGAAATACCACAGACAAGGTTTAGACCTTCCGGATTCTCTTGAATGCCGCCATCATTCTAGCTTACACCACGAAGATTCCGATTAAGAGATCTAAGAGATACTCATTCAATTCTAATGTAGAACGGAAGTGGTTGTCAGGCACGCGTTCGTAGGGAATGATGATGATTGTCACGTTCATCACATTCAGGTTGAAGTGCGAATGAATATCTTAGAAGCGAAATAAGAAGAATTGAGTAGAAAACAGTAGTACTTTGCATTAATCTTTGAGGAACAGCAGAGCTCCACACCTTAATCTATGGAGTGTAGAAACTCTACCGTTGAAAATACATAAGTGATAATGGAGTTCATTGGTCTCAGCCCCAGAGGGGAACCGGAGTATCCAAGACTATGAATACAATGATAAAAAGTTCTATTTATAATAAACTAGTCACTAGGGTTTACATAAGTAAGTAATTGATGCATAAATCCACTTCCGGGGCCCACTTGGTGTGTGCTTGGGCTGAGCTTTAACTCTCCACGTGCAGAGGCCATTTGTGGAGTTGAACGCCAGGTTTTAATCCATTTCTGGCGTTCAACTCTGGTTTTTGATCCATTTCTGGCGCTGAACTCCAGAATTGGGCAGAGAACTGGCGTTGAACGCCAGTTTGCGTCGTCTAAACCTGGGCAAAGTATGGACTATTATACATTTCTGGAAAGCTCTGGATGTCTACCTTCCAACGCAATTGGAAGCGCGCTATTTCAAGTTCTGTAGCTCCAGAAAATTCACTTTGAGTGTAGGGAGGTCAGAATCCAACAGCATCAGCAGTCCTTCTTCAACCTCTGAATCTGATTTTTGCTCAAGTCCCTCAATTTCAGCCAGAAAATATCTGAAATCACAGAAAAACACACAAACTCATAGTAAATTCCAGAAATGTGAATTCTAGGCAAAATTCATATTTCTAGACTTTACTATGAGTTTGTGTGTTTTTCTATAATTTCAGGTATTTTCTGGCTGAAATTGAGGGAGCTGAGCAAAAATCTGATTCAGGCTGAAAAAGGACTGCTGATGCTGTTGGATTCTGACCTCTCTGCACTCAAAATGAAATTTCTTGAGCTACAGGAGTCCAAATGGCGCGCTTCCACTTGTGTTGGAAAGTAGACATCTAGGGCTTTCCAGCAATATATAATAGTCCATACTTTGCTCAAGGATAGATGACGTAAACTGGCATTCAACGCCAGTTCTATGCTGCTGTCTGGCGTCCAGCGCCAGAAACAAGTTTCAAAGTGGAGTTCAACGCCAGAAACAGGTTACAACCTGGTGTTGAACGCTCAAAACAGCCCAGGCACGTGAGAAGCTTTAGTCTCAGCCCCAGCACACACCAAATGGGCCCCAGAAGTGGATTTCTGCACTATCTGTCATAGTCTACTCATTTTCTGTAAACCTAGGTTACCAGTTTAGTATTTAAACAACTTTTAGAGATTTATTTTGGATCTCATGACATTTTTAGATCTGAACTTTGTACCTTTTGACGGCATGAGTCTCTAAACTCCATTGTTGGGGGTGAGGAGCTCTGCTGTGCCTCGATGAATTAATGCAAGTATCTCTGTTTTCCATTCAAACATGCGTGTTCCTATCTAAGATATCCATTCGCGCCTAATTATGGAGAAGGTGATGATCCGTGACATTCATCACCTTCCTCAATCCATGAACGTGTGTCTGACAATCACCTCCGTTCTACATCAGATTGAATGAATATCTCTTAGATTCCTTAATCAGAATCTCCGTGGTATAAGCTAGAATCCATTGGCAGCATCCTTGAGAATCCGGAAAGTCTAAACCTTGTCTGTGGTATTCCTAGTAGGATTCTGGGATTGGATGACTGTGACGAGCTTCAAACTCGCAAGTGCTGGGCGTAGTGACAGACGCAAAAGGATAGCGAATCCTATTCCGGTATGATCGAGAACCTACAGATGATTAGCCGTGCGGTGACAGCGCACCTGGACCATTTTCACTGAAAGGAAGGATGGTAGCCATTGACAACGGTGATCCTCCAACACACAGCTTGCCATAGGATGGACGTGCGTGCGTGAAGAAGAAGATAGGGAGAAAGCAGAGATTCAAAGGACAAAGCATCTCCAAAACTCCAACATATTCTCCAATACTGCACAACAAGTATTTAATTCGCACTCCTTTATTTTCCACTATTTAAACTGATAAACATAATTGACTTTCTAACTAAGATTTACAAGATAACCATAGATTGCTTCAAACCAACAATCTCTGTGGGATTCGACCCTTACTCACGTAAGGTATTACTTGGACGACCCAGTGCACTTGCTGGTCATGTGTGCGAAATTGTAAGAGAGTAACAATTTTGTGCACCAAGTTTTTGGCGCCGTTGCCGGGGATTGTTTGAGTTTGAACAACTGACGGTGAATCTTGTTGCTTAGATTAGGAAATTTTTGTCTTTTGGGTCAGAGTCTTTTATTTTCTTTTCAAAAAAAAATATCCTTCTTCAAAACAAGTGTTACATTTATTTCCCAATTGGCTAGAGTGTTGGTTTATGTTCTTGATGATTGGGCACCAGTTTTATTAAAAATCTTTTTCAAAAAATAATTTTTCTATTAAATTCTGTGCCAAACTTTAAGTTTGGTGTTTTCTTGTTGATTTTTCTGTATTTTTCGAAAATTTTAGTTTGGTTTTCTAAAAAATTTTAAGTTTCGTGTTCTTCCTTCATGTTCTTGTGTTCTTGTGAGTCTTCAAAGTGTTCTTGAGTTTTCCTTGTGTCTTGATCTTAAAATTTTTAAGTTTGGTGTTCCTTGGTGTTTTCTCTCCAAAATTTTCGAAAACTAGGAGCATTAGATCTAAAAAATTTTAAATCTTGTGTTATTTTATTGTTTTTCTCTTTCCTCACTAAATTCAAAAATATCTTTTCTCTCTATTTCTAAAACAAATTTTCGAAAATTATTTTCTAAAAATTCAGATTTTTTTTCAAAATTTAAAATCTTTTCCAAACCATATCTTTTTCAAAACTTCCTAACCACTTTCTCTCTCCTCAATTTTTTCGAAAATATTCACCTATTTTTTTTACTTTATTTTAATTTATTTATTTTCTAAATAAGTAAATAAATAAATAAATAAAAATAAATTTTTTATTTGACATCATCTCCCTTTCTCCATCATGGATATAAGTGGAAATGAACAGTCCAGGAGGACTCTGGGGTCATATGCTAACCCCTCTACTGCTTCATATGGGAGTAGTATCTGCATACCCTCCATTGGAGTCAGTAGCTTTGAGTTGAATCCTCAGCTCATTATCATGGTGCAGCAAAGCTGCTAGTATTCCGGTCTTCCACAGGAAGAACCTACAGAGTTTCTGGCACAATTTTTACAAATTGCTGACACAGTACATGATAAGGAAATAGATCAGGATGTCTACAGACTATTACTGTTTCCGTTTGCTATAAAAGATCAAGCTAAGAGGTGGTTAAATAACCAACCTAAGGCCAGCATAAGGACATGGAAACAGCTGACAGAAAAATTCCTGAATCAATACTTTCCCCCAAAACGGATGACACAGCTAAGGCTGGACATCCAAGGCTTCAAACAAGGAGATAATGAATCTCTTTATGATGCCTGGGAGAGATACAAAGAGATTCTACGAAAATGCCCCTCTGAAATGTTTTCAGAGTGGGTTCAGTTAAACATCTTCTATTATGGGCTTGCAGATGGAGCTCAGATGTCTTTAGATTACTCAGCTGGTGGATCTATCCACATGAGAAAGAAAATTGAAGAGGCTCAAGAGCTCATTGATACAGTTGCCAGGAATCAGCATCTGTACCTAAGCAGTGACCCTTCCATGAAAGAAGAGGTTAAAACAGTAACTGCTGAACTCAGCCCTGTAAAATAAGCTGCTGAATTCAATCAGCAATTGGACTTTCTAACAAAGCAGTTAGCCGAATTCAAGGATAAACTACAAGAGACAAGGATGGCTAATATAAACATGGAAGTACAATTAAAGCAAACAAAGCAGCAGCTGTCAAAACAAATAACAGAAGAATGCCAAGCAGTTCAATTAAGAAGTGAGAAAGCACTAAATGCCCCACTTCAAGGCAGCAGGAAACCAAGAAATGAGCAAACCACCCAAAATCCATCTGAGGACAGTAAGAGCCCAGGGAAAAATAATTCTGGCGCTAAAACGCCAGAAGTTGGGTGGAAGGCTAGCGCTGAACGCCCAGACCATGCTCAAGACTGGCGTTCAACGCCAGAAACAAGCAAGGATCTGGCGTTGAAAGCCCAAAAGAGGCACAGTTCTAGCGTTCAAACGCCAGGAACAGATGAGGAGCTGGCATCTAACGTCACTCCAGTTTCTAACTTTGGCACTCCATTGCCAGTGAGGGATCAGACACACACAAGTGCTGATGACAACCTCTCTAAAAAGGCTTCTTCAACCACTTCTGTAGGCAATAAATCTACAATAACTAAGGTTGAGGAATATAAAACCAAGATACCTTATCCTCAAAAACATCGGAAAGAGGAGCAGGATAAGCAATTTGCTCGCTTTGCAGATTATCTCAAGACTCTTGAAATAAAGATTCCATTTGCAGAGGCACTTGAGCAAATACCTTCTTATGCCAAGTTCATCAAAGAGATCTTGAGTCATAAGAAGGATTGGAGAGAAACTGAAAGAGTTCTCCTCACTGAAGAATACAGTGCAGTCATTCTGAAAAGCTTTCCTGAAAAGCTTAAAGACCCTGGGAGTTTTCTGATACCATGCACATTAGAAGGTAATTGCACCAAGACAGCTTTATGTGATCTTGGGGTAAGCATCAACCTAATACCTGCATCCACTATCAGAAAGCTTGGTTTAACTGAAGAAGTTAAACCAACCCGGATATGTCTCCAACTTGCTGATGGCTCCATTAAATACCCATCAGGCGTGATTAAAGACATGATCGTCAGAGTTGGGCCATTCGCCTTTCCCACTGACTTTGTAGTGCTGGAAATGGAGGAGCACAAGAGTGCTACTCTCATTCTAGGAAGACCCTTCCTAGCAACTGGACGAACTCTCATTGATGTCCAACAGGGGGAGATAACCCTGAGAGTCAATGATGATGAGTTTAAGTTGAATGCTGTCAAAGCCATGCAGCATCCAGACACATCAAAAGACTGCATGAAAGTTGATCTTATTGACTCTTTGGTAGAAGAGATCAAGATGGCTGAGAGTCTCGAATCAGAGTTGGAAGACATCTTTAAAGATGTTCAGCCTGATTTGGAGGATTCAGAGGAGATGGAAGAGCCTCTGAAATTTCATCTGGAAAAGGAAAAACCTCCTAAACCCGAGCTCAAACCATTACCACCATCCCTGAAATATGTATTTCTGGGAGAAGGTGATACTTTTCCAGTGATCATAAGCTCTGCTTTAAATCCACAGGAAGAGGAAGCACTTATTCAAGTGCTAAGGACACACAAGACAGCTCTTGGGTGGTCTATAGGTGACCTTAAGGGCATAAGCCCAGCTAGATGCATGCACAAAATCTTATTGGATGATAATGCTAAACCAGTGGTTCAACCACAGAGGCGGCTAAATCCAGCCATGAAGGAAGTGGTGCAGAAAGAGGTCACCAAATTACTAGAGGCTGGGATTATTTATCCTATTTCTGATAGCCCGTGGGTGAGCCCTGTCCAAGTCGTCCCAAAAAAGGGAGGCATGACAGTGATTCATAATGAAAAAAATGAACTGGTTCCTACAAGAACAGTTACAGGATGGCGCATGTGTATTGACTACAGAAGGCTCAATACAGCCACCAGAAAGGATCATTTTCCTTTACCATTCATAGACCAGATGCTAGAAAGACTGGCAGGTCATGATTATTACTGCTTTTTGGATGGCTACTCAGGCTATAACCAGATTGCAGTAGATCCCCAGGATCAAGAGAAAACAGCATTCACATGTCCATCTAGAGTGTTTGCTTATAGAAAGATGCCATTTGGGCTGTGTAATGCGCCTGCAACCTTCCAGAGATGCATGCTCTCTATTTTCTCTGATATGGTGGAAATATTTCTGGAAGTCTTCATGGATGACTTCTCAGTATATGGAGACTCATTCAGCTCCTGTCTTGATCACCTGAAACTTGTTCTGAAGAGATGCCAAGAGACCAACCTAGTTTTAAACTGTGAAAAATGTCACTTCATGGTGACTGAAGGGATTGTCCTTGGGCATAAAATCTCAAACAAGGGAATAGAGGTGGATCAAGCAAAAATAGAGGTAATTGAAAAATTACCACCACCTGCCAATGTTAAGGTAATCAGAAGCTTTCTGGGACATGCAGGATTCTATAGGAGGTTTATAAAGGATTTTTCAAAAATCGCAAAACCTCTAAGCAATCTGCTGGCTGCTGACACGCCATTTGTGTTTGACACAGAGTGTCTGCAGGTGTTTGAAACGCTGAAAGCTAAGCTAGTCACAGCACCAGTTATTTCTGCACCAGACTGGACATTACCATTTGAGCTAATGTGTGATGCCAGTGATCACGGCATTGGTGCAGTATTGGGACAGAGGCATGACAAGCTTCTGCACGTCATTTATTATGCTAGTCGCGTTTTGAATGATGCCCAGAAAAATTACACAACCACAGAAAAAGAATTACTTGCAGTGGTTTATGCCATTGACAAGTTCAGATCATACTTAGTAGGATCAAAAGTGATTGTGTATACTGACCATGCTGCTCTTAAATATCTACTCACAAAGCAGGATTCCAAACCCAGGCTCATCAGATGGGTGTTGCTTCTGCAAGAGTTTGATATAGAAATAAGAGACAGAAAAGGGACAGAGAACCAAGTAGCTGATCATCTGTCCCGGATAGAGCCAGTAGAAGGGACGTCCCTCCCTTCTCTGGAGATCTCTGAGACTTTTCCGGATGAGCATTTATTTGCCATTCAGGAAACACCATGGTTTGCCGATATTGCAAACTATAAAGCTACAAGGTTCATACCCAAAGAGTACAACAGGCAACAAAAGAAAAAATTAATCATTGATGCAAAGTACTACTTGTGGGATGAACCCTATCTCTTTAAGAGATGTGCAGACGGAATAATCCGTAGGTGTGTTCCTAGAGAAGAAGCATAGAGGATCCTATGGCATTGCCATGGATCTCAATATGGAGGCCATTTCGGAGGTGAGCGAACAGCCACCAAGGTCCTCCAATGTGGCTTCTATTGGCCCACACTCTATAGAGATTCTCGAGAGTTTATACGTAACTGTGACAGTTGCCAAAGAGCTGGTAATCTGCCTCATGGTTACGCCATGCCTCAACAAGGAATCTTGGAGATTGAGTTGTTTGACGTATGGGGAATTGACTTCATGGGACCTTTCCCACCATCATTCTCAAACACTTATATTCTGGTGGCAGTTGACTATGTATCAAAATGGGTTGAGGCCATTGCCACACCCACCAATGATACTAAAACAATGCTGAAGTTCCTCCAGAAACATATCTTTAGCAGGTTTGGTGTCCCTAGAGTACTAATCAGTGATGGGGGCACTCACTTCTGCAACAAACAGCTTTACTCTGCCATAGTTCGGTATGGGATTCGCCACAAGGTGGCGACTCCATATCATCCACAGACTAATGGACAAGTTGAAGTCTCCAACAGAGAGCTAAAAAGAATCCTAGAACGGACTGTAAGCACCCGTAGAAAGGATTGGGCAAGAAGCTTGGATGATGCTCTGTGGGCTTACAGAACAGCATTCAAGACCCCTATAGGGACCTCTCCATACCAACTTGTGTATGGTAAGGCATGTCACCTGCCCGTGGAACTGGAACATAAAGCCTACTGGGCAACCAGATTCCTAAACTTTGATGCTAAATTAGCAGGAGAAAAGAGATTGCTCCAGCTAAATGAGCTAGAGGAATTCAGATTCACTGCTTTCGAAAATGCCAAGCTTTATAAAGAGAAATCAAAAAGTGGCATGATAGAAAGCTGTCATCTAGAATCTTTGAACCAGGACAGAAGGTTCTGCTGTTTAACTCTAGACTCAAGCTATTCCCCGGGAAACTGAAATCCCGGTGGAGGGGACCATATGTGATTACAAGTGTATCACCATATGGTTATGTGGAGCTTCAAGATATTGATTCTGATAAGAAGTTCATTGTCAATGGACAGAGAATCAAGCACTATCTTGAAGGCAATGTTGAGCAAGAGTGCTCAAGGCTAAAGCTAGATTAAAAGCTCAGCAAGGTCTAGCTAAAGACAATAAAGAAGCGCTTGCTGGGAGGCAACCCAGCCATGGGGCATTAATCCTCTAAGCATTTTGCCCTATTTTTATTTTTATTTGTTTATATAAAGTTCATTGATCCTAAGGTAAAGAGTCAATTATATAAGTTTACAGGGTTATAGAAGGATTCTGCACACAAAACAGAGAAAAAGAGCTCACTGGCAAGAAAATGCCAGTAAAACTCTGTTTTGGGCGTTCAACACCCAAAATAAGCATCCACTGGAGTTGAACGCCAGTAAGGATAGCCATCTGGGCATTAAACGCCAGAAAGGGGCATCTTCTGGGCGTTGAACGCCAGAAAGAAGCTCCTTCTGGGCGTTCAACGCCAGATTTACAGCGTCCTGGGCGTTCAGAAAAATGCCCAGTGACAAAGGAGTGCCTAGCATTCAACGCCAGAAAGAAGCAGCAGCTGGGTGTTGAACGCCTAGGAGAGGCAACATTTGGGCGTTGAATGCCCAAAACATACAGCGTTTGGGCGTTCAAACACCAGGATGGTGGGGAGGAGGTAAAATCATTTTTTTCATATTTTTTTCATTTTAATCTTGATTTTCATGTTTCAATTCATGATTTCTTACATAAACATGTCAAGAACCCCGATTTCTAAAATTCCTAATTTCCAAAAATCCTACTTAAAAATATCAAATATATCTTAATCCATAAGCACCAACCCTCTTTTTCAATCCAATTCAACTCTTTTTCAAATTTTCAAAACAAATCTATCTTTTTACTCTAAAATCTTCTCAACTAATATATTTTTCAAATCTTCACATTATCTTTTTCAAAAATTAGATTTATCTTTTTCAAAAATCTTTCATATCTTTTCAATTTTAAACTATATCCTCTCTTATCATATCTTCTATCTTATCTTTTCCAAATCAATCTTTTTTATCATATCTTATCTAAATTTTCGAACCCACCCCCTCCCTTTAAATATGGGTTCGGCCTCCCTCCCCTTCCATCAACAATTGCACCTAGCTCTCCTTCTACCCCTCTCCTTTCTTTTCTTTCGCTTGAGGACAAGCAAACCTCTAAGTGTGGTGTGTTTATCCGTGATCACTAAGATCATGGCTCCTAAGGGAAAACAACCCACTTCAAGAGGCAAGAAAGAGAGCATTCCAAAACCACTTTGGAATCAAGGGAAGTTCTTATCTAAAGAACATTCAGACCATTATTATAAAATAATGGGTCTAAGATCAGTGATCCCGGAAGTTAGATTCGATCGGAAAGAAGACGAATATCCGGAGATCCAGGAGCAAATCCGAATCAGGAACTGGGAGATCCTAGCCAATCCTGAAACGAAAGTGGGAAGGAATATGGTCCAGGAGTTCTACACTAATATGTGGCATACAGACAGGCAAAGACTATCTGGATCTGATATCTATGACTATCAAACCATGGTCAGAGGAAAGATTATTCATACCCACCCTGACAAGATCAGAGAGATCTTAAAGCTACCTCAGCTGAAAGATGATCCAGACTCCTTCAATAGGAGAATGATGAGAACAAACAAGAGCCTGGATAAGATTCTAGAGGACATATGCATCCCTGGAGCCAGGTGGACCACCAGCACGAAGGGTGTTCCTAATCAACTCAAAAGAGAAGATCTCAAACCAGTAGCCAGAGGCTGGCTGGACTTCATTGGGCCTTCCCTGCTGCCCACTAGCAACCGTTCTGAAGTCACTGTTAAAAGAGCAGTGATGATCCATTGCATCATGATGGGAAAAGAAGTGGAAGTTCATCAACTGATTTCAACTGAATTCTACAAAATTGCTAACAAAAATTCTAAAGAGGCCAGGTTGGCTTACCCAAGCTTGATTTCTCTGCTCTGCAAGGATGCTGGAGTAAGGATGGGAATAACTGAGTATATCTCAATTGAGAAACCAATCACCAAAGCATCAATGGAAAAACAACAAGCACAGGATGACCCCATCAAGAAGAAAACACAGGAATTTCTCCCAGAAATCCCTCAATCTGAATATTGGGAGTATCTTGAAACATCAGTTACCAAGATGCAAGAAGCTATGGAACAAATAATAAAGGAACAGAAGGAACAAAGTCAAATTCTTTGCTATTTGATTAAAGAACAGGAAGAGCAAGGGCGTGACTTGAGGGAATTAAAGCGCCAGAAGTTATCTCTTGAAGGACCAAGCACCCCACAGATCCGAGGAACATCCACTTCCCAGAACAAAGGTTGTTAAATTCCAATTTCTGCTTTAACTCTGTGATAGTTGTCGTTATAGGAGTTTACCTTAGGAGTCATATAGTAGTAATTAGTGTCTATTTTGATTTTATCTCCAATTAAGTTATAGTCTATTTTTCTCATCATCAGCAAACATGAATAAAATAGCAGATCTTTTGAATAAGAGGCAATAAAATTCGAGTTTTAATAAGAAAAATTCTAAATTAGTAACATGTGGTGGCAATGCTTTCTGTCTTCTGAATGAATGCTTGAACAGTGCATATATCTTTTGAATTTGTTGTTTAAGACTGTTAAATATGTTGGCTCTTGAAAGAATGATGAACATGAGACATGTTATTGATAATCTGAAAAATCATAAAAATGATTCTTGAAGCAAGAAAAAGCAGCAAAGAACAAAGCTTGCAGAAAAAAAAAATAGCAAAAAAAATAGAAAGAAAAAGAAAAGCAAGCAGAAAAAGTCAAAAGCTCTTAAAACCAAAAGGCAAGGGTAAATAAAAAGGATCCCAAGGCTTTGAGCATCAGTGGATAGGAGGGCCTAAAGGAATAAAATCCTGGCCTAAGCGGCTAAACCAGGCTGTCCCTAGCCATGTGCTTGTGGCGTGAAGGTGTCAAGTGAAAAATTGAGACTGAGCGGTTAAAGTCAAGGTCCAAAGCAAAAAGAAGAGTGTGCTTAAGAACCCTGGACACCTCTAATTGGGGACTTTAGCAAAGCTGAGTCACAATCTAAAAGGGTTCACCCAATTATGTGTCTGTGGCATTTATGTATCCGGTGGTAATACTGGAAAACAAAGTGCTTAGGGCCACGGCCAAGACTCATAAAGTAGCTGTGTTCAAGAATCATCATACTGAAATAGGAGAATCAATAACACTATCTGAATTCTAAGTTCCTATAGATGCCAATCACTCTGAGCTTCAATGGATAAAGTGAGATGCCAAAACTGTTCGGAAGCAAAAAGCTACTAGTCCCGCTCATCTGATTAGAATCTGAGCTTCACTCAAAAACTCTGAGATATTATTGCTTCTTGACTTATTAGTCTTCTATTTTATTTGTCTAGTTGCTTGATGACAAGCAACAGTTCAAGTTTGGTGTTGTGATAAGCGGATATTTTATACGCTTTTTAGGGTTAATTTCATATAGATTTTAGTATATTTTAGTTAGTTTTTAGTTTATTCTCATTAGTTTCTAGGAAAAATTCATATTTCTGGACTTTACTATGAGTTTGTGTGTTTTTCTGTAATTTCAGGTATTTTCTGGCTGAAATTGAGGGAGCTGAGCAAAAATCTGATTCAGGCTGAAAAAGGACTGCTGATGCTGTTGGATTCTGACTTCTCTACACTCAAAATGAAATTTCTTGAGCTACAGGAGTCCAAATGGTGCGCTTCCAATTGTGTTGGAAAGTAGACATCTAGGGCTTTCCAGAAATATATAATAGTCCATACTTTGCTCAAGGATAGACGACGTAAACTGGTGTTCAACGCCAGTTCCATGCTGCTGTCTGGCGTCCAGCGCCAGAAACAAGTTACAAAGTGGAGTTCAATGCCAGAAACAGGTTACAACCTGGCGTTGAACGCCCAAAACAGCCCAGGCACGTGAGAAGCTTTAGTCTCAGCCCCAGCACACACCAAGTGGGCCCTAGAAGTTTATTTCTGCACTATCTGTCATCTCATTTTCTGTAAACCTAGGTTACTAGTTTAGTATTTAAACAACTTTTAGAGATTTATTTTGGATCTCATGACATTTTTAGATCTGAACTTTGTACCTTTTGAAGGCATGAGTCTCTAAACTCCATTGTTGGGGGTGAGGAGCTCTGCTGTGCCTCGATGAATTAATGCAAGTATCTCTGTTTTCCATTCAAACATGCGTGTTCCTATCTAAGATATCCATTCGCGCCTAATTATGGAGAAGGTGATGATCCGTGACATTCATCACCTTCCTCAATCCATGAACGTGTGTCTGACAATCACCTCCGTTCTACATCAGATTGAATGAATATCTCTTAGATTCCTTAATCAGAATCTCCGTGGTATAAGCTAGAATCCATTGGCAGCATCCTTGAGAATCCGGAAAGTCTAAACCTTGTCTGTGGTATTCCTAGTAGGATTCTGAGATTGGATGACTGTGACGAGCTTCAAACTCGCGAGTGCTGGGCGTAGTGACAGACGCAAAAGGATAGCGAATCCTATTCCGGTATGATCGAGAACCTACAGATGATTAGCCGTGCGGTGACAGCGCACCTGGACCATTTTCACTGAAAAGAAGGATGGTAGCCATTGACAACGGTGATCCTCCAACACACAGCTTGCCATAGGAGGGACGTGCGTGCGTGAAGAAGAAGATAGGGAGAAAGCAGAGATTCAAAGGACAAAGCATCTCCAAAACTCCAACATATTCTCCAATACTGCACAACAAGTATTTAATTCGCACTCCTTTATTTTCCACTATTTAAACTGATAAACATAATTGACTTCCTGACTAAGATTTACAAGATAACCATAGATTGCTTCAAACCAACAATCTCTGTGGGATTCGACCCTTACTCACGTAAGGTATTACTTGGACGACTCAGTGCACTTGCTGGTCATGTGTGCGAAATTGTAAGAGAGTAACAATTTTGTGCACCACTCGACCTTTTCTAATCCGCGCGGTCGCATGAGCCATGCGACCGCGTCACTGTGATTTCTCCTCTTTCGCGCGGTCGCGTGAGCCATGCGACCGCGTCACTTCTCACTGGTTATCTCCTCAATTTCTTGTGTTCCTTCCATTTTTGCTAGCTTTCTTTCCAATCTCCAACTTATTCATGCCTTATAAAGCCTGAAACACTTAACACACAGATCACGGCATCGAATGGAATAAGGGAGAAATAAAATACATAATTAAAAGTCTCTAGGAAGCAAGTTTTCAAACATGTAATAATTTCAGGAAGAAAATATAAATGCATGCGAATTTAATGAATAAGTGGGTAAGGATCATGATAAAATCACACAATTAAATACAATATAAACCATAAAATAGTGGTTTATCAGCACGCTTCTTTGATCTGCTCAGACAAATGCTGTTCAGCCTGGTTCAACAGTGCCTCTATATTTTTGTTAGAGGCACAGGTTTCTTGCAACACTTCTTGCAAACTCAGCAACTGTTGTGTGAGGGAGTGTAGCTGCTGGGTTAATGATTCACTTTGTTCTAGAGGGTCTGATTCGGTGGACATTGTCTTGACTTCTCCTTTCATTGAAGTCTCACCAGATGAGTATAGATGCTAGTTGCTAGCGACTATCTCAATGAGTTCTTGAGCTTCGTCAATTGTCTTTTTCATGTGTATTGAACCACTAGTAGAATGATCTAGGGACATCTTAGCTATGTCTGTGAGTCCGTAATTGAAAATGTCAAACTTTACTCATTCTGAAAACATCTCCATGGGGCATTTCCGTAGCATCATTCTGTATCTCCTCCAAGCATCATGAAGAGACTCATTCTCTTCTTGTATGAAGCCTTGAATGTCCAGTCTTAGCTGGGTTAGCTTCTTTGGGGGGAAGTATTGGTTCAAGAACTTGTCCACCAGCTTATTCCATGTTTTCAAGCTTGATTTAGGCTGAGTATCCAACCACCTCTTTTCTTGGCCTTTTACATCAAATGGAAAGAACAGCAGCCTGTAGACATCCCGGTCTACCCCGCTAACTCTTACTATGTCAGCTATCTGCAAGAATTCAGTAAGGAATTTTATGGGTTCTTCTTGTGGAAGTCCGTGAAACTGGCAGTTTTGCTGCACTATAATGATTAACTGTGGGTTGAGCTCAAAATTTTTTTCTCTAATAGGAGGCACACTAATACTCCTTACATAGAAGTCAGGAGTGGGAGCTGTGTAAAATTCCAGGGTTCTTCTGGGTTGATCATTCCCCATTGGATCCATAGTAAACTCTTCCTGTTCCTGCATACACAGACAAGAGACAAAGAAAGGTGGGGAGTCTCTATGTCAAAGTCTAGAGAATTCTCAGTGAGATATCCAATTTTTTTTAAAAAGTGAAAATAATTAAATAAAATAAAATAAAAAAAAACCTAATTTGAGAATAAATAATATAAAAAATAATTTAAAATTTTCGAAAAATTTAAAGGAATTAGAAAGAAAGAGGTTTAAAAATTTTCAAAATTCAAAAAGAAAGAGGAAACACTTAAAGGAACACCAAACTTAAGATTTGAATTTAAATGAAAATAAAATAAGACAACTAAATTTAAAAATAAAGAAAAAGATAAATAAGATAAAGATAAAAAATCAAGAAAGATAAATGGTGCACGAAATTGTGATGTCCAGGCTCGAACAATCCCTGGCAACGTGAGCAACTTGGTACGCGTAATCGTGATTACACTTTAATTATGCAAAATTCATGGCTCTTTCTTTCCCTGGTAATGGCGCCAAAAATATGATGCCAATACCATGGTTCACAACTTCGATACAACTAATCAGCAAGTGCACTGGGTCGTCCAAGTAATACCTTACGTGAGTAAGGGTCGAATCCCACGGAGATTGTTGGTATGAAGCAAGCTATGGTCACCTTGCAAATCTCAGTCAGGCAGATATAAATTGACAATGGTGTTTTCGAATTTAATAATAGAATAGGGATATAAATACTTATGTAATTCATTGGTGAGAATTTCAGATAAGCGAATGGAGATGCTTTCGTTCCTCTGAACCTCTGCTTTCCTGCTATCTTCATCCAATCAGTCTTACTCCTTTCCATGGCTGGCTTTATGCAAGGGCATCACCATTGTCAGTGGCTACATCCCCTCCTCTCAGTGAATAATATGCTCACGCACCCTATCACGGCACGGCTATTCATCTACCGGTTCTCGATCATGCTGGAATAGGATTCACCCTCCTTTTGCGTCTGTCACTAACGCCCAGCACTCGCGAGTTTGAAGCTCGTCACAGTCATTCAATCATTGAATCCTACTCGGAATACCACAGACAAGGTTTAGACTTTTCGGATTCTCTTGAATGCCGCCATCATTCTAGCTTACGCCACGAAGATTCCGGTTAAGAGATCTAAGAGATATTCATTCTAGCTTATTTCATGTAGAACGGAAGTGTTTGTCAGGCACGTGTTCATAGGGGAGAATGGTGATGAGCGTCACACATAATCATCACCTTCATCACGTTCTTGGGTGCGAATGGATATCTTAGAAGTGAAATAAGAAGAATTGAATAGAAAACAGTAGTACTTTGCATTAATCTTTGAGGAACAGCAGAGCTCCACACCTTAATCTATGGAGTGTAGAAACTCTACCGTTAAAAATACATAAGTGAAAGGTCCAGGCATGACCGAGATGGCCAGCCCCCAAAACGTGATCACAGGATCAAAATATAATCCAGGATATCTAATACAATAGTAAGAGGTCCTATTTATAATAAACTAGCTACTAGGGTTTACAAAAGTAAGTAATTGATGCATAAATCCACTTCCGGGGCCCACTTGGTGTGTGCTTGGGCTGAGCTTTAACTTTCCACGTGCAGAGGCCATTTGTGGAGTTGAACGCCAGGTTTTGATCCATTTCTAGCGTTCAACTCTGGTTTTTTATCTTTTTCTGGCGCTGGACGCCAGATTTGGGCAGAGAGCTGGCGTTGAACGCCAGCTTGCGTCGTCTAAATTTGGCCAAAGTATGGACTATTATATATTGCTGGAAAGCCCTGGATGTCTACTTTCCAACGCAATGGGAAGCGCGCCATTTCGAGTTCTGTAGCTCCAGAAAATCCACTTTGAGTGTAGGGAGGTCAGAATCCAACAGCATCAGCAGTCCTTCTTCAACCTCTGAATCTGATTTCTGCTCAAGTCCCTCAATTTCAGCCAGAAAATACCTGAAATCACAGAAAAACACACAAACTCATAGTAAAGTCCAGAAATATGAATTTAACATAAAATCTATTAAAAACATCCCTAAAAGTAACTAGATTCTACTAAAAATATACTAAAAACAATGCCAAAAAGCGTATAAATTATCCGCTCATCAATAAACATGATATAATTCGAGATTTAAAACGTAAATTAACGAAACCCAAAAAGAAAATCACTAAAGGGACACCAAGCTCAAAATTTGAAATTAAATCAAGATAAGATAAAGATGTAAAATTTAATTGAAGATTTTCGAAAATTAAAAGAAAGGGTTTTTTAAAAATCTTTGAAATTCAAAAAGAGAGAAGATAAACTAAAGAAACACTAAACTTAAATTTTGAATTTTAAAATTTGAATTTAAATAAAAAAGAGAAAACAAAATCAAATAACTAGAATTAAGGAAAAGATAAACAAGATATGATTTGAAAATCTTAAAAAGAAAATTAATTAAAAAGAGAAAGAAAAGATTTGAAATTTTTAAAATTTATAAAGAAAAAAAAATATTAAAAGGTGCTAAACTTTTAAAATTAAAATAAGATAAAGCAAGATATGAAATCTAAGATGCAATTTTCGAAAATAATAAATAAAAAAATCAATTTAAAGATTTTGAAATTTAAAAATTAGAAAGAAAAAGTCAAAGAAAAGAAACAAGATAAGATTTGAAAATTAAGATAGGAGATTTGATTTTGAAAATTTTTTGAAAATTGGAAAGAGAAAGTCAAATAAAGATTTTAAAATTTGAATTTAAAATAAAGATAAAATAACAAAATTTTAGACTTTAAAGAGAAAGATAAGATAGAGATTCAAAGATAAAAAAAAGATAAACAAGAAAATTAAATTAAATGAAAAGATTACCAATGGATACCAACTTAAAATTTGAAATCAAATCTTAAAGATTTTCGAAACTATATTTAAAATATTTTTTTCGAAAAAATTAAAAAGGAGAAACAAACACTAACACAACACCAAACTTAAAAATTTTGAAATTTAATGACACAAATTTCGAAAATTTGAAGGAAAAACACTAAAAGATACCAAACTTAAAGATTTTGAGATCAAACACAAAAAAAAACATAAAAAATTTTGAACCAATCAGAAAACAAGCAAGAATAACTTTCAAAGATTCAAGAAAAGAAACAAAAACCAAAGGGACACCAAACTTAAAAATTGACACAAGACTCATACAAAAAAAACATAACTACATATGAAAATATTTTTGAAAAAAGTTTAAAAAAGAAAATAAGAAACACAAAAAGAAAAACAGTAAAAAGTACCTGATCTAAGGAGCAAGACGACCGGTAGTTTATCAATCTCGAACAATCCCCGACAACAGTGCCAAAAACTTGGTGCGCGAATTTGTGACTCGCACAACTGAATTGGCAAGTGCATCGGGTCGTCCAAGTAATACCTCAGGTGAGTGAGGGTCGAATCCCACAAGGATTGCCAGATTGAGCAAGCTGTGGTTATTCTGCAGATCTTAGACAGGGGAATAAAAATATAGTTGTTGTTTGTTGTAGGCACATAAACAAGCAATAACAACAAAACGTAGAAACAGTAGTGAGAGATCAGTTAAGGTGTTGGAGATGCTTATTTGTCTGGATCAACACATCATACTAACTACTCCAATGATGAACGATTCCTTCAATGGCAAGGTTATAAGTGATTAATCCATTGATCTTGGTCATTAATCTCCTCAGATCCAAACCAAACACCTGAACAGGCTAGATTAATTTGGGAGAGGGTGAAGCGCGTGCAATTCAATCTCTTGATGATCCTACTCAAAACGCCACAGACAAGGTCGTATCTTCCGGATCAGAGAATGATGCTCTATGATTCTAGCCCTTTAAGCCACAAGAATCTCAATTACTCCTGACTAACGAGATTTTATGTCACATACCCCAATTAGCCCAGATAACTTGTTGGAACCCGTGATGCATTCTCAAGTTGTAGTTCAATACTATCCGGGTCAGGACTCGTAAGAAACTCTTGTAGAATCGAGATTCATAAGGATGAAGAATGACAATGCATCATAGAATAGAATAATACATTTATTGGAGTGGAAAAGTAATTGTATTAATCCATAGGAATCAGCAGAGCTCCTAACCTTAACCTAGGAGGTTTAGTTGCTCATAATGTATAGAAATAATGTGTATGTGCTTCTCCCCTCCTGGGAGGCATGATCCTCAGGAGGAAGGAAGTCCCTTATTTATAGTAAATACTAGACCTAAAACATATTACTAATATTTAAAAATTACAAGAATGAGATAAACTAAGCTAAAGGTATGAAAATCCACTTCTGGGCCCACTTGGTGAGTGTTTGGGTTAAGTTTGGCATCCAACTTGGTTGAGTGGGCATTGAACGCCCACTAGGGAGTGTCCATGCTGCTTCCTTGCTCCCTTGGTGGTGTTGAACGCCAGTTTGGGCGTTCAACTTGGGAGGTTAGTCCTGTTTGGGCGTTGAACGCCAGAAAGGGGGTAGTTTAGGCATTCAACGCCCGTTTTGGGCAGTCGTCTCCAAAAAAAAGTATAGATCATTATATATTGTTGGAAAGCCCTGGAAGTTATCTTTCCAACTCCATTGAGAGCGCATCAATTGGACTACTGTAGCTCCAAAAATTCTCGTTCAAAAGCATGGAGGTCAGGATCCGACAGCATCTACTATCCTTTCTTAGCCTCTGAATCAGACTTTGCCAAAACTTACCAAATTCACCCAAAAATCATCTAAAATCATAAGAAAAACACAAAAGTTCAAAGTAGTATCCAAAAAGTGAATTTTGCACTAAAACCTACTAAAAGATAATAAAACTTAACAAAACATAACTAAAACACTAAGAAAATAGTACCAAAAAGCATATAAAATATCCGATAATCGTCAATCAATGTGTTTAGTTAAATAGACAAATAGATACCTAAACATATGAAGGTATGTATCCAAAACAAAATAAATACAAATATAATCACATACCATAACTAATAAGACCCAGTTCAGCTGAACCATACATTTCTCTCTCTAATTGGAAACAAAAAAATTGTTAGATGCATGAAACCACGTAAAAATAGGCAACGCATCATTAATTGAATAAACAATAATGGATATAAGAATCAACTAACGGATTCTTATTGTAGATGCCTCATCTCTTTTCCTCACCATTGCACGTTCTTTTCTCTTTCTAAGAACAGTAAATAAATGACTAATGGTATTGTTAGCTACAGAGTTGGGAAAAAGAATAAGAAGCAAATAGAATAGGTTATTGATAATAACTTTAGAATAGATAACAAAAAAATATATATTTTTATCACTTTTTATAATATATACATTACTAAAATCATAGAAGTAACTATAACACCCACAAAGACTAAAAATAGGAGAAATATCATATGTTACAAAAAAACAAAATTATGCAAATCAACACCAGTGGAAAAAAAAGGAAAAATACAAAATTTAGTACTCAAAACTAATTACATACCTTTAATTTCATTTGGTGCAATCACCACATAATCGTTGACATCAACGGAGTTTGTAAATACATCATTGAAAGTGTCACACATAATATCTTCATCTAAATAAGCCAATGTATTTAGAGAAACACAAATAAAGAGACAAACATCAACCAATATATACCTTGATATAAATAGGAGTTGTGGATATATAATTGAAATAATCATAAATGATACCTTCATGTAAGTAATATATTTACTAAATAAAAAATTAGAAAATGATAAAATAAGAACAAAACTAAATTATTAACTAATTATGATTACAATAACAAAGATATATTATTCAAATTAACCATTTTATAGTGCAAATACCTTGTCTTTTTTTCCTCTTCATTGAAACTCTTCTATTATTTCTAGCAGTTATGAATGATTTATCCATGATATTGTTGGGTATAGAGTTAATTCATATAACTTTAATGGGAGAAAAAGTAAATAGAAAAAGAAAAAAAAGTAAATAGAAGAAGAAAAGTGACTACATAGATTAATGTATGCAAATCATAATGCAAACTACATTGATATTATGAAAGAAATTGAAAAAAAGCACATTTGAAGATTTCTACACTTTTCAAGAATTTAATTTATCTTTTATCTTTATACTACGATAGATACTTTTTCCTTTATACTATCATAGCTACTCTAATGTAGTATCAAAGAAGAGTAGTGATAGGGGTAGTGAAACACAACCAAATAAATTAAAAACCAAGAATATGAAAACATAGAGCAATGAGAGCTACTACATTTTATTGAATTTCACAAACACAGTTTACAAATATAGAGGACTACATACTTAAATTTGCCTATAGGCTAATGATCCAATGTCCACAGCCTAGCAATTGATGCACTACATCAGCAATAAGACCAACAAAAAGGTACACCCCAAAGTTTAAATATTAATTCCTATTACATGGACACAACTAGAAGACTTCATATTGTTCACAAAAAGGATGCACATTAATTGTACAACTCATATCTATTACCATATATAAGTCCTAATCAGTAGTTCTAGGTAGGTAAATGACATGGAGACCCACATCACTTAACCCCTTGTACAGATGCAGTATCATCCTCGGAAGCAGCAGCCTCATCGGATTCATCAAATTCGACCTTTAAGTTCCTTTTCAACTTCTTCAAGGGAACCTTTTCCTTTTGTTCATCCTCAACACAACCTTCTCTAAGTCCAATAATATACTCCTAATTTAAAAAATTTCAAATAATTGAAACTGAATATAGTACATTAATATAAATAATTATGGAAAAATATAAAATAAAACTAAAAAAATTCCCTATTTTAGAAAACGAATAATAAATATCAAGACATTATCTATCAAAGAGAAATATCTAATAATGACCTCTTCACTTTCAACGATCTGATCATATGAATTCTCGGATTCATCACCTTCATTTGACATCTCTATTTTACTATTAGCAGGCTTTCTTTTCAAAGAAGGACACTATTATAACAGACACAAAACAATATATTGCATTAACATAAGTTAAAAAGCGGGGAAGGGAATTTAGGGGAGAATATATAATAAAGAATAGAAACCTTCACATCTTCATCAGTTGCCAAGTCAACAACATTTAATTCGGTATAGGTACATTCAGGTGAAGCAGCAAATAGTTAAGAACAACTAGAAGGAGTCAATACATCATTGGATATTTTGGTAACTTCTGGAGGACCCTCAAAAGATCCTTCACTTCTTGGAAGAAAGTCAGCCTTGCATAACAAAAATAAACACATCCAATATAGTAGAGCACAACATCAATAATCAACAAACAAAGAGCGGGCAAAATAATAACAAACTCGTTAAAAACGCACAATAGGACATAATTCAATTATATACCTTTTTGACGCTCAAATCTGATCCGAAAAGCTCAAACATTCCAACTATGGTAGCATCATCACAAACATGCCTCATAGGATAAGTACCTTTGAACTTGTCCTTCCCAACTATTTCTTGGAAGATAGGCGGAGATTGTGTACCAAACACAACCTAAACAAAAAAAAGGCATAACAGAAAAAAAAATATAAACAAAAAACTATGGATAAAAAAATACTATAACCAAAACTCAACAAATATAAAATGATTAAGATATCTTACATCCACATCCTTGAGATATTCAGACAATTGGGCACAAGTCTTTTTCAGCAAATAGCTTGCTTAATGATCAAACAGTACAAAGATTGACACACTAGTTGAATCCTCAACCAACACCTTCACTCTAAACCTGCAATTCATTATTTAATATTGGAGATAAAACGAAAAGTCATAATAGGTCACAATAACATAAAAAAACATATATGAATAAACAACAAAGAAAACATTCTGATTAAATAATCATGGGTGTAACGTTATAACATGGATATTGCAAAATTGACAGAAATAAGCTCCAGATTCTATGTAACACCCTACCACACAGATCTTTACACCTAGGACGTAAATCAGAGGTGGCGAGGTGCTACGACTTCTAACAATAAAAATACGTATATAATATAGTTGAAAGAAATTGTAACTAGGAGACTTGAAGAAGAAACGTTAAGCAAAAACCAAGTCCAGACAATTGCGTCACACTCTAAAAGCGTTAAGATCGAAAGCTTATACAGAAAAACCAAGAGACATTTTATAGAAGTAGAGTTCCAAAAGATAGTTACATAATCAAGCTCTAGACTCGGCTTGCGAAGCAAAGGCCGGCTAGAATATATATATATATAAAACCCAGCAGTAATCCAATAGATAAAATACAAATCCTAATTCTCCAAAGTCAATCTCTAGGAGGAACAAAACATGTTTTTATACAAAATCAGAGAAGGTGCATATATATATATTTATATATATATATATAAACAATCCTAAAAAGTAGATATTCACTTCTGAAAGAGTCGTCCAGCATGCTTAGCAAGGTGTCTCACATCCTGCATTTGAAAAATAATAGAATATGTATGGAATGAGAACCGGGAATTTTTAGTATGGTAAATGTGCCCACATAGATAATATATAAGATCTCGAGAAAGCCAGAGGCATTCATAGGTAAGTTATCTAAGGTATTCAAGTTCTAAATCTAACTTTAACCTAACACTTCACTTTCTGTCTCCCCCAACCCTCCGAATTCCCGATAGAGCTACCGTCAGCATCACCTCCGCCAGCATGAGAGATTTCTATGTTGTAAAGACATACAAGATAAGCAAAGAAAACACAGATAGGATGCAATTACAGCAAGTAGATCAAATAGCAGTTAATCATAGATAAACAATAAGGCAAGCCAAAACAAATGCATATTCAAACAAATCATACAAATTCACATGATGCATGCCTATCCTATGGCTAATGAGCTCATCTGTCAATTATATAGCTAACCTAACATGTCCGGTAGCTAATCCGGGCATTATCTCTCTATTGCACACAAAACTCTCAGCACATCAGCTGACTGTTAGAAGGAGAGTGCCCTGTCACCATTTACAACCAGAGAGAAATTCATTGACATATTCATCATCAATCATCCTCGCCTCTCATTACATAATCATTATCATCATAACTTAATCAAACTTATACCCAGAGCAAATGGACAATGCCAATGCATCTTACCCGATATCTCAACTCTTACCTGGAGCATGTGGGCAACGACACTGCCTCTTACTCAGGGTCTCTTTCTCAATCAGACTCAAATTCATGTCAGTCATCAATCATAATCCATCAATATTTCATTGTCCTCAATCATGTCTTATTCAGTACTTTCAACATCTCTTCGCATCAATCATTCACTTCTCAAATCTTCTTTGATACCAAAACTAGCTCCATCATCATCC
The DNA here is from genome assembly GCF_059453495.1 of Arachis ipaensis. NCBI lineage: Eukaryota > Viridiplantae > Streptophyta > Magnoliopsida > Fabales > Fabaceae > Arachis > Arachis ipaensis. The sequence goes on from NC_142436.1 coordinate 54,945,485, forward strand.
TTGCCCTTATTCCGTAGCGTATCGAACCTTAAACGGAGTTTTCAAAGATTTGGAAAACTTAGAAGAACGGTTGATAGTTCAAAAATAGTGAATTTTTTTCAAAATAGTGGTTTTAAAGGTTTACAGGCTTGCCAAGAAGGTTAAACAGTTAAAAACAGGATTTTAGTGTAAAAACAGGGCCTCGTGCGTACGCATTATTGCTGTGCGTACGCACGCACCAAACATCTTTCCCAGCCTGTACATACGTGATAAGAGAATTTATGTATAGTCTAGATTTTCACAAAATAGAATTTCATCGTTGAAAGTATAGTCTAGACCAACAATTAATTCCCAAGATCAAATATTAAATCCAATACAAAATATATTGACCGAGAGTATTTAACTCCTGGGTCGTTCTCTCTAGGAGTTGTAATTAAGTGTCTATTATTGGCTATGGAAGGAAATGGGGGTTGGATGATAGCAATTAGCAAGAAATTAAATTGCAAGAAGGTAGCTTAGCATGCAAGAAATTAAAGGTCAAAGCAATTAAAGAAAGCAATAAAGAGGGCAATTAAATGCTAAAAAAGAGCTCTTGGCAAGGATTGGGTAATGAGGGCTTGCTATCCTAGTTGTGGACCACAAACATGGTAATTGTATATGGATTAATCCCAATTAGTTAACCCTACATCGAGGATAAGTCAACTAGGCATAATTAATCTCAATCCCTAAGTCCTAAGTCAACACTAGTGGGTCACATAAAGTCAAGGGAGACCAAATTAATTAACAACCCTCACACAATATGGAATGGACATCCACCACTCAAGTGCACCCAAACACCTAAATTCCCTACCAAGAGTGAGAAAAACTAAGCAAAAACCCAACCAAGCATTTTGTCAAACACTTGGTGGGCATGTGAAGAAAGCATGGTAAAATGACAAGAAATAATAAATGCTACAACTACCAAGTAAGGAAAAATAAAGATGGCAATTCAATAAAGCAATAAATGGCACGAAACATAAAATTGCATTAAAAGTAAATTAAAGTGACAAGAGTGTGCATAAACATAAAAGACAACTAAAATGAGAAATTAACAAGATAAACAAGGAAATTAAGACAACAGAACAAAGAAAGGTAGAAGAAACTAGATTAAAATAAGAATTAAAAGTAGCAATTACAAGGAAATTAAATTAAAAACCCTAGGTTCTAGAGAGAAGGGGGAGCTTCTCTCTCTAGAAAATGAACTACATGACTAAAATCTAACTCTAATTGCTACCTCCTTCTCCAAGCTTCAATTCTGCATGAAATAGCCTTGGAAAATGAGCTGGACTTGGGTCCTGGAGGCCCAGGAATCTCCCCGATTGATTTGCATGAATGAGGTCACGTGCAGCTTCCCACGCGTACGCGTCGCTGCCCAAAATCACATCCATGCATACGCGTCGCATGCAAATCTCCCTTGTGCATACGCACTCGTACTTGTGCGTGCGCACATTGCTGAAAAGCTCCAAATGCTCATTTCTTCAAGGATTCTCCCACTTGCATGCTTTTCTCTTCACTTTTTCCATCCCATACTTGCCTTGGAAACCTAAAATCACTCATCAAACACATCAAGGCATCGAATGGAATAAGAGTGAAATAAAATTAGCTATTTAAAGGCCTAAAAATCATATTTTGACAATTAAGCACGAATCTAGAGAGAATTACAAAACTATGCTATTTAAAGGAATAAGTGTAGGAAAAGTTGTTTAAATCTACCCAAATAGAGCAAATAAATATCATGAAATATGGATTCATCATATCCCCACACTTAAACAATAGCATGTCCTCATGCTATACCAAAGGAGATGAGAAGGGGGATGAACATTTATTCAAGGCGAGGGAACTACCTATATGCAATCTACCTATATGAATGCAACCACTTAGTTAAAATAAATCAATTTCCAAGAAAGTATATATCAACACAAGGGCTAAGGCAATCTAAACCAAGTCAAATCCATAATTGATTAGAGTTATTGAAAAGTATTTACAAACTTGCAAGATAAGAGGGTAATCAAAGGTGAAAAACATGTAATTGAGCAATTGAACCCTCGCCGGATGTGTATCCGCTCTAATAACTCAAGTGTATAGGGTCAATTCACTCATTTTTCTTCTAATCATGCTTTCTAAGATTTGTCTTTCATCTAACAATCAATAATTATTTAATGCATGCATACAAGTATCATGAGGACTTTTCATGGTTGTAATGGGGTTAGGATGAGGGTAAGGATGCATATGGTCAAGTGAGCTCAAAATTTGCATCTTTGATTAGCCTAAGCTCTCACCAAACCTACTTAACAACCTATACAACTCAAAGCAAACCTAACTACCCATTTCTCACTTTTCTTATACACTCATGCATTTTTTTTAATCACAACTCATATGCATTGTTATTGTTACTTCACTTTGGGCACTTTGTCCCCTTTTCTATTATTTTCTCTCTTTCTTCTTCTCTTTTTTTTTTCAAACTAATATATATATATATATATATATATATATATATATATATATATATATATATATATATATATATATATATATACAAAAGTGACAATGCATATGGCTTAAGCATTCGATGCATGAGTATGTACACAATTCCCAAGATTTCCAACAAAGTACAAAAATCCACTTTTACCTCAACCAAAGTTCCCAAACTTCCCCACACTTAGATGATACACTCTCACTAGCCTAAGCTAATCAAAGATCCAAATAAAGGACATTTATTATTTTTCACTTTAAGGCTAGTAATGTGCTAACTTTAAGGACAAAAGGGGATTGAAATAGGCTCAAAGTTGGTTAACAAAGGGAGATAAAAGGGTAGGCTATTTGGGATAAGTGAGTTTAATGAAAAGATGGCCTCAATCATGTAAATGCATATATACATCAAATAATGGATATAAAGAATCAAACAAATCCAATATTACAATCTTAAAAAGAGAATAACACACAAGAATAAAGATAGTGATTATATAATGTAACCACACAATGAGGCTCAAAAACTCACAAGGTTGTGTGTTCATAACTCAAAAACATGTTCCACAATATATTTCAAGCAAGTTTCAATCAAAAGTTTTAACTCAAATCAATTAGGATGATAATTCCCTATCAAGAATGTTTTTCTTGGAAAAAATCATTATATTAACTAAGCTTATTATGTATATGCAAAGAAATGCAATAAAATAAGAGAAATACAATTAAAGCTCTAAAATATATACAAGCTAAGAAAGGTAAAATGTGCAAGTGTTTAGGATTAGAGTATGTCACCCAAGATTGTCAATCGGAGATGACCTCCCCACACTTAAGGATTTGTACCGTCCGCGGTGCAACTAGAGGTGAGCAACAAGGGGTGTGGTGACCTCGGATTGCCACCTTCAACTGGTGGATCAATCGGCTGCTGCATGCTCTTGCTCTTCCTCCCGCCTTCCTTGTTACTTATGGTGACTCATCCATGGAAATAGACAATAAGATAGTAAGATGAGTGAATGCAAAAATAAGGAAGCAAAGAGTGTTGTAATGAGGTGATAAGCACTAGAATGACCTGAGTGGATAAGCTTGTGACATAAAAAAAATAAGTGTGTGGATTCTAAGTTATGCACGACTTAGAACACACGCACACTAGCATGGATAACTAGGTCACAAGTACACAAAATAACATGCACTTCACTCATCCTAGTGTTTTTGAAATACTTTAAAAGAGGTTTATAGGTTAAGATAAACAAACAAGCAATAAAGAGGCATGAAAGTATTCAAACAAGAATTAAGGAATTGTGAAATGGATAATGAAGCAATACCTAATTGACATGAAGTGAAAAATATGACAAGCATAGTCCACAAAGCTTAAAAAGCTCAAAAAGTGTCATTAGGCAAGCTTATGATCCAATTCCACAATTCTCAATGTTGATGCATCAAGTAGGTGACTTTAATGAAAATTAATTATAACAAACGTGACCTAACAAAAAAAATTCATCAACTACATACAAATTGCCTATCTATAGATAATGAATCAAATTACATGGTGGCCAAAATATGCAATTTAGAAATCCAAAGAAGTTTATGAAGGTAATGTTATAAGTGCTTGGTGTGTGCGAAATTGAACATGAAAGACTTAACACCAAGTAGCAACCTCAATAAATAGTAAGAACAATAATAATTCAGTAGCAATATCTCAACACAATCAATAACTCAACTCAATCATCTAACACTTAGCATCACAGTAGAAAATTATACTACTAAGCTAAACAAACAACTAACTAACTAACCGCATGTAAGCATGGTGGGTGGTGAATGGTGGTTGAAGAAGGAAAAGAGGAGAGGAGTAGAGAAAAGAAAAGAGGAAGTAGAGACAAGAGAAGAAAAGATGTATAGAGGGTGAAAACAGGGACGTGCGTACGCACAAAGCTCTGTGCGCCCACACAGAGGGTTACGCGTACACGTCAGGGATGCGTGCGCATGGAATGGCGAAAAGTGGAGGGCGACGCGTACGCGTCGATGGAAAAATGCAAAATGCTTGTGCGTTCGCACTGTGCGTGCTGACACCGCGACCAGAGGCCATATTTTGAGGTGTGCGTGGGCACAGGGCTGTGCCCACGCACAGAAGGCCGAATTTTTTTTTTTAAGAAAAGGATCATGTGTGCGCGCGCACACAAGTCTGTGCGCGCGAGCAGAAGCTAAAAGGGGTATGGGTGTACGCGCATAGGTTGTGCCAGCGCTGCGAATAGAGGGCATAAAAATTAGTGTGCGTGCACACAGGTCGGTGCGCACGCACAGGAAGCAGAAAATATAAGCTATGCGCATGCACAGATGGGTGCGCATGCTCAGATGCCCTGTTTTTCAAAAAAAAAATTTCAAAATTCTAAGGTATTAAACCTTAGTTCAACCAAAACTCAACATCAAAACATGTAAAAACTTGGTAGCACGAATTGCGAATCACACTTTTCACAACGCGTACCACTGACCAGCAAGTGCACTGGGTCGTCCAAGTAATACCTTACGTGAGTAAGGGTCGAATCCCACAGAGATTGTTGGTTTGAAGCAATCTATGGTTATCTTGTAAATCTTAGTCAGGAAGTCAATTATGTTTATCAGTTGAATTATGAATAACCAGTAGAGCATAAATTAAAAGTTACTTGTTGTGTAGTAATGGAGAATATGTTGGAGTTTTGGAGATGCTTTGTCTTCTGAATCTCTGCTTTCCTCTGTCTTCTGATTCAAGCACGCACGTCCTCCTATGGCAAGCTGTGTGTTGGTGGATCACCGTTGTCAATGGCTACCTTCCATCCTTCCAGTGAAAACTACGCTCACGCGCTCTGTCACAGCACGGCTAATCACCGGTTGGTTCTCGATCCGGTTGGAATAGGATTTACTATCCTTTTGCATCTGTCACTAACGCCCAGCCTTCAGGAGTTTGAAGCTCGTCACAGTCATTCAATCCTTGAATCCTACTCGGAATACCACAGACAAGGTTTAGACTTTCCGGATTCTCATGAATGCTGCCATTAGTTCTAGCTTATACCACGGAGATTCTGATTAAAGAATCTAAGAGATACTCATTCAATCGGATATAGAACGGAGGTGGTTGTCAGGCACACGTTCATGGTTTGAGGAAGGTGATGAATGTCACAGATCATCACCTTCATCACAGTTAAGCGCAAATGAACATCTTAGATAGGAACAAGCGTGTTTGAATGGAAAACAGGAATACTTGCATTAATTCATTGAGACACAGCAGAGCTCCTCACCCCCAACAATGGGGTTTAGAGACTCATGCCGTCAGAGAATACAAAGTTTAGATCTGAAATGTCATGAGATACAAAATAAGTCTCTAAAAGTTGTTTAAATACTAAACTAGTAGCCTAGGGTTACAAAATATGAGTGGACTATGATGGATGATGCAGAGATCCACTTCTGGGGCCCACTTGGTGTGCTGGGGCCCACTTGGTGTGTGCTGGGGCTGAGACTTTAAGCAATCCACGTGCAGAGGCCATTTGTGGAGTTGAACGCCAGTTTTTGTGCCAGTTTGGGCGTTCAACTCCAGTTTTTTATCCTTTTCTGGCGCTGGACGCCAGATTTGGGCAGAAGACTGGCGTTGAACGCCAGTTTACGTCGTCTATTCTTGTGCAAAGTATGGACTAGTATATATTGCTGGAAAGCCCTGGATGTCTACTTTCCAACGCAATTGAAAGCACGCCATTTCGAGTTTTGTAGCTCCAGAAAATCCACTTTGAGTGCAGGGAGGTCAGAATCCAACAGCATCAGCAGTCCTTTTTCAGCCTGAATCAGATTTTTGCTCAGCTCCTTCAATTTCAGCCAGAAAAATACCTGAAATTACAGAAAAACACACAACTCATAGTAAAGTCCAGAAATATGAATTTTTCCTAAAAACTAATAGAAATAGACTAAAAACTAACTAAAACATACTCAAAACTATATGAAATTATCCCCAAAAAGCGTATAAAATATCCGCTCATCACAACACCAAACTTAAACTGTTGCTTGTCCTCAAGCAACTAGACAAATAAAATAGAAGACTAATAGGTTTAGAAGCAATAATATCTCAGAGTTTTTGAATGAAGCTCAGATTCTAATTAGATGAGCGGGACTAGTAGCTTTTTGCTTCTGAAGAGTTTTGGCATCTCACTTTATCCATTGAAGCTCAGAGTGATTGGCATCTATAGGAACTCAGAATTCAGATAGTGTTATTGATTCTCTTAGTTCAGTGTGATGATTCTTGAACACAGCTTCTTTATGAGTCTTGGCCGTGGCCCTAAGCACTTTGTTTTCCAGTATTACTACCGGATACATAAATGCCACAGACACATAATTGGGTGAACCTTTTAGATTGTGACTCAGCTTTGCTAAAGTCCCCAATTAGAGGTGTCCAGATTTCTTAAGCACACTCTTCTTTTTGCTTTGGACCTTGACTTTAACCGCTCAGTCTCAAGTTTTCACTTGACACCTTCACGCCACAAGCACATGGTTAGGGACAGCTTGATTTAGCCGCTTAGGCCAGGATTTTATTCCTTTTTTTTTTTGGCCCTCCTATCCACTGATGCTCAAAGCCTTGGGATCCTTTTTATTACCCTTGCCTTTTGGTTTTAAGAGCTTTGGCTTTTTCTGCTTGCTTTCTCTTTTTTTCTCTCTTTTTTTTTTTTTTTTGCAAGCTTTGTTCTTTGCTGCTTTTTCTTGCTTCAAGAATCATTTTTATGATTTTTCAGATTCTCAATAACATGTCTCATGTTCATCATTCTTTCAAGAGCCAACAAATTTAACAGTCTTAAACAACAAATTCAAAAGATATATGCACTGTTCAAGCATTCATTCAGAAGACAGAAAGCATTGCCACCACATTTAACTAATTAGAATTTCTCTTATTAAAACTCGAAATTTTATTGCTTCTTATTCAAAAGATCTACTACTTTATTCATGTTTGCTGATGATGAGAAAAATGAACTATAGCTTAATTGGAGATAAAATCAAAATAGATACTAATTACTACTATATGACTCCTAAGGTAAAATTAAAATAAGAACAGTTATCACAGAGTTAAGGCTAAGATTAGAACTCAACAACCTTGAGGTTTGGGAAGTGGATGTTCCTCTAGTCTGTGAGGTGCTTGGTCCTTCAAGAGAGAATTTCTGGTGCTTCAGTTCCTTTAAATCACGCCCTTGCTCCTCTTGGAGTGGGTTGTTTTCCTTTAGGGGCCATGATCTTAGTGATCACGGATAAGCACACCAAACTTAAAGCTTTGCTTGTCCTCAAGCAAAAGAAAAAGAAGGAGATGGGTAGAAGGAGAGCTCCTCCCCACCATCCTGGCGTTTGAACGCCCAAACACTGCCTGTTTTGGGCGTTCAACGCCTAGTTGTTGCCCTTTTCTGGCGTTGAACGCCAGATAGCTATCCTTACTGGCGTTCAGCGCCCACTGGATGCCCATTTTGGGCGCTGAACGCCCAAAGTGGCCTTCACTGGCGTTTTCTTGCCAGTAAGCTCCCTATCTCTGTTTTGTGTGTAGATTCCTTCTGTAACCCTGTAAACTTATGCAAATGATTCTTTACCTTAGTGTCAGTGAACTTTATATAAACAAATAAAAATAAAAATAGGGCAAAAATGCTTAGAGGATTGATGCCCCATGGCTGGGTTGCCTCCCAGCAAGCGCTTCTTTATTGTCTTTAGTTGGACCTTGTTGAGCTTTTAATCTAGCTGCAGCCTTGAGCATTCTTGCTCAGTGTTGCCTTCAAGATAATGCTTGATTCTCTGCCCATTGACAATGAACTTCTTATCAGAATCAATATCTTGAAGCTCCACATAACCATATGGTGACACACTTGTTATCACGTATGGTCCCCTCCACCGGGATTTCAGTTTCCCGGGGAATAGCCTGAGTCTAGAGTTAAACAACAGGACCTTCTGTCCTGGTTCAAAGATTCTAGATGACAGCTTTTTGTCATGCCATTTTTTTTATTTTTCTTTATAAAGCTTGGCATTTTCGAAAGCTGTGAATCTGAATTCCTCTAGCTCATTTAGCTGGAGCAATCGTTTTTCTCCTGCTAATTTGGCATCTAAGTTTAGGAATCTGGTTGCCCAGTAGGCCTTATGTTCCAGTTCCACGGGCAAGTGGCATGCCTTACCATACACGAGTTGGTATGGAGAGGTCCCTATAGGGGTCTTGAATGCTGTTCTGTAAGCCCACAGAGCATCATCTAAGCTCCTTGCCCAATCCTTTCTACGGGTATTTACTGTCCGTTCCAGGATTCTTTTTAATTCTCTGTTAGAGACTTCAGCTTGCCCGTTGGTTTGTGGATGATATGGAGTGGCCACTTTGTGGCGAATTCCATACCGAACCATGGCAGAGTAAAGCTGTTTGTTGCAGAAGTGAGTGCCCCCATCACTGATTAACACTCTAGGGACACCAAACCTGCTAAAGATATGTTTCTGGAGGAACTTCAGCACTGTTTTAGTATCATTGGTGGGTGTGGCAATAGCCTCAACCCATTTTGATACATAGTCAACTGCCACCAGAATATAAGTGTTTGAGTATGATGGTGGGAAAGGTCCCATGAAGTCAATTCCCCATACATCAAACAACTCTATTTCCAAGATCCCTTGTTGAGGCATGGCGTAACCATGAGGCAGGTTACCAGCTCTTTGGCAACTGTCACAATTACGTACAAATTCTCGGGAATCTTTATAGAGTGTGGGCCAATAGAAGCCACATTGGAGGACCTTGGTGGCTGTTCGCTCACCTCCGAAATGGCCTCCATATTGAGATCCGTGGCAATGCCATAGGATTCTCTGTGCTTCCTCTCTGGGGACACACCTACGGATAATTCCGTCTGCACATCTCTTAAAGAGATAGGGTTCATCCCACAAGTAGTACTTTGCATCAGTAACTAATTTCTTCTTTTGTATTCTATTGTACTCCTTGGGTATGAACCTTGCAGCTTTATAGTTTGCAATATCGGCAAACCATGGTGCTTCCTGAATGGCAAATAGATGCTCATCAGGGAACGTCTCAGAGATCTCAAGAAAGGGGAGGGACGTCCCTTCCACTGGCTCTATCCGGGACAGATGATCAGCTACTTGGTTCTCTGTCCCTTTTCTGTCTCTTATTTCTATATTAAACTCTTGCAGAAGCAATACCCATCTGATGAGCCTGGGTTTTGAATCCTGCTTTGTGAGTAGATACTTAAGAGCAGCATGGTCAGTATACACAATCACCTTTGATCCTACTAAGTAGGATCTGAACTTGTCAATGGCGTAAACCACTGCAAGTAATTCCTTTTCTGTGGTTGTGTAATTTTTTTGGGCATCATTTAAAACGTGACTGGCATAATAAATGACATGCAGAAGCTTGTCATGCCTCTGTCCCAGTACTGCACCAATGGCATGATCACTGGCATCACACATTAACTCAAATGGCAATGTCCAGTCTGGTGCAGAGATGACTGGTGCTGTGACCAGCTTAGCTTTCAGCGTTTCAAACGCCTATAGGCATGCTGTGTCAAACACAAATGGCGTGTCAGCAGCTAGCAGATTGCTTAGAGGTTTTGCGATTTTTGAAAAATCCTTTATAAACCTCCTATAGAATCCTGCATGCCCCAGAAAGCTTCTGATTGCCTTAACATTGGCAGGTGGAGGTAATTTTTCAATTACCTCTATTTTTGCTTGATCCACCTCTATTCCCTTGTTTGAGATTTTATGCCCAAGAACAATTCCTTCAGTCACCATGAAGTGACACTTTTCCCAGTTTAAAACTAGGTTGGTTTCTTGGCATCTTTTCAGAACAAGTTTCAGGTGATCAAGACAGGAGCTGAATGAGTCTCCATATACTGAGAAGTCATCCATGAAGACTTCCAGAAATTTTTCCACCATATCAGAGAAAATAGAGAGCATGCATCTCTGGAAGGTTGCAGGTGCATTGCATAGCCCAAAGGGCATCCTTCTGTAAGCAAACACTCCGGATGGACATGTGAATGTTGTTTTCTCTTGATCCTGGGGATCTACTGCAATCTGGTTATAGCCTGAGTAGCCATCCAAAAAGCAGTAATAATCATGACCTGCTAGTCTCTCTAGCATCTGGTCTATGAATGGTAAAGGAAAATGATCCTTTCTGGTGGCTGTATTGAGCCTTCTGTAGTCAATACACATGCGCCACCCTGTAACTGTTCTTGTAGGAACCAGTTCATTTTTTTCATTATGAATCACTGTCATGCCTCCCTTTTTCGGGACGACTTGAACAGGGCTCACCCAGGGGCTATCAGAAATGGGATAAATAATCCCAGCCTCTAGTAATTTGGTGACCTCTTTCTGCACCACTTCCTTCATGGCTGGATTTAGCCGCCTTTGTGGTTGAACCACTGGTTTGGCATTATCCTCCAATAGGATTTTGTGCATGCATCTAGCTGGGCTTATGCCCTTAAGGTCACCTATGGACCACCCAAGAGCTGTCTTGTGTGTCCTTAGCACTTGAATAAGTGCTTCCTCTTCCTGTGAATTTAAGGCAGAGCTTAAGATCACTGGAAAAGTGTCACCTTCTCCTAGAAATGCATATTTCAAGGATGGTGGCAGTGGCTTGAGCTCTGGTTTAGGAGGTTTTTCCTCTTTCATAAGAAAGTTCAGAGGCTCTTTCATGTCCCCTGAATCCTCCAAATCAGGCTGAACATCTTTAAAGATGTTTTCCAACTCTGATTCGAGACTCTCAGCCATGTTGATCTCTTCTACCAAAGAGTCAATAAGGTCAACTTTCATGCAGTCTGTTGATGTGTCTGGATGCTGCATGGCTTTGATAGCGTTCAATTTGAACTCGTCATCGTTGACTCTCAGGGTTATTTCCCCCTGCTGGACGTCAATAAGGGATCGTCCAGTTGCTAGGAAGGGTCTTCCTAGAATGAGAGTAGCACTCTTGTGCTCCTCCATTTCCAGCACAACAAAGTCAGTGGGAAAGGCGAATGGCCCAACTCTGACAATCATGTCCTCAATCACGCCTGATGGGTATTTAGTGGAACCATCAGCAAGTTGGAGACATATCCGGGTTGGTTTAACTTCTTCAGTTAAGCCAAGCTTCCTGATAGTGGATGCAGGTATCAGGTTGATGCTTGCCCCAAGATCGCATAAAGCTGTCTTGGTGTAATCACCTTCTAATATGCATGGTATCAGAAAACTCCCAGGGTCTTTAAGCTTTTCAGGAAAGCTTTTCAGAATGACTGCACTGCATTCTTCAGTGAGGAGAACTCTTTCTGTTTCTCTCCACTCCTTTTTATGACTCAAGATCTCTTTCATGAACTTGGCATAAGAAGGTATTTACTCAAGTGCCTCTGCAAATGGAATCTTTATTTCAAGAGTCCTTAGATAATCTGCAAAGCGAGCAAATTGCTTATCCTGCTCCTCTTTTCGGAGTTTTTGAGGATAAGGTATCTTGGCTTTATATTCCTCAACCTTAGTGGTTAAAGAAGCCTTTTTAGAGGGGTTGTTGTCAGCACTTGTGTGTGTCTGATCCCTCACTGGCAATTGAATGCCAGAGTCAGAAGCTGGAGTGACGTTAGACGCTAGCTCACTGTCTGTTCCTGGCGCCTGAACGCCAGAAATGTGCCCCTGTTGGGCATTCAACGCCAGATTCTTGCCCATTTCTGGCATTGAACGCCAATCCTGCCTTGTTTCTGGCGCTAAACGCCAGTTTTGGGCATGGTCTGGGCGTTCAGCGCCAGCCTTCCACCCATTTTCTGGCGTTTTAGTGCCAGAATTATTTTTCCCTGGGCTCTTACTGTCCTCAGGGGAATCTTTGGTGGGTTGCTTATTTCTTGAATTTTTGATGCCTTGAGGTGGGGTATTTAATGTTTTCCCACTTCTTAATTGAACTGCTTGGCATTCTTCTGCTATTTGCTTTGATAGCTGCTGCTTTGTTTGCTTAAACTGTTCTTCCATATGTATATTAGCTATCCTTGTCTCCTGTAACCTGTCTTTGAATTCAGCTAGCTGCTTTGTTAGAAAATCTAATTGCTGATTGAATTCAGCAGCTTGTTTTACAGTACTGAATTCAGCAGTTACTGTTTTAACCTCTTCATTCATGGAAGGGTTGCTGCTTAGATACAGATGCTGATTCCTGGCAACTGTATCAATGAGCTCTTGAGCCTCTTCGATTGTCTTTCTCATATGGATAGATCCACCAGCTGAGTAATCTAAAGACATCTGAGCTCCTTCTGCAAGCCCATAGTAGAAGATGTCTAACTGAACCCACTCTGAAAACATTTCAGAGGGGCATTTTCGTAGCATCTCTCTGTATCTCTCCCAGGCATCATAAAGAGATTCATTATCTCCTTGTTTAAAGCCTTGGATGTCCAGCCTTAGCTGTGTCATCCTTTTTGGAGGGAAATATTGATTCAGGAATTTTTCTGTCAGCTGTTTCCATGTTCTTATGCTGGCCTTAGGTTGGTTATTTAACCACCTCTTAGCTTGATCTTTTACAGCAAATGGAAACAGTAATAGTCTGTAGACATCCTGATCTATTTCCTTATCATGTACTGTGTCAGCAATCTGTAGAAACTGTGCCAGAAACTCTGTAGGTTCTTCCTGTGGAAGACCGGAATACTGGCAACTTTGCTGCACCATGATAATGAGCTGAGGATTCAACTCAAAGCTACTAACTCCAATGGAGGGTATGCATATGCTACTCCCATATGAAGCAGTAGAGGGGTTAGAATATGACCCCAGAGTCCTCCTGGACTGTTCATTTCCACTTATGTCCATGATGGATTTCTATGGATATAACTTGGACTGATTTATCTTTTTATTTATTTTATTTTATAAGAAGTAAATACTTAAATAAAATAAAATAACTAAAAAGAATTTGAATTTTGAAAATTATTTTTTTTTTTCGTAAAAAAAATTAAAAATAATTAGTTAAAAAAAAACAAAATTTTTTTTTGAAAAAGAGGGAAGATATTTTCGAAAATTAGAGAGAGAGAGTTAGTTAGGTAGTTTTGAAAAAGTTAAGAAACAAACAAAAAGTTAGTTAGTTAGTTGAAACAAATTTGAAAAGATAAGAAGTTAGGAAGTTAGAAGAGATATTTTGAAAAGATATTTTTGAATTTAGTGAGGAGAGAGAAAAACAATAAGATAGTACAAGATTTAAAATTTTTAGATCTAATGCTCCTTGTTTTCGAAAAATTTGGAGGGAAAACACCAAGGAAAACCAAACTTAAAAATTTTAAGATCAAGACACAAGAAAAACTCAAGAACACTTTGAAGACTCACAAGAACACAAGAACATGAAGGAAGAACACCAAACTTAAAATTTTTAGAAAACCAAACCAAAATTTTCGAAAATCAAAGGGGAATCAACAAGAAAACACCAAACTTAAAGTTTGGCACAAGATTTAATAGAAAAAATATTTTTGAAAAAGAAGGTTTTGAAAAGAGTATAAAAGATTCTAACCCAATCAAATTAATGTTCTAACCAAATGAGTTATGGGACCTTCAAAAATTTTAAGAAAGATTATTTTTGAAAACACCAAACTTAAAGTTTGGCACAGGATTTAATAGAAAAATATTTTTGAAAAAGAAGGTTTTGAAAAGAGTATAAAAGATTCTAACCCAATCAAATTAATGTTCTAGCCAAATGAGTTATGGGACCTTATTAAAGTTTGACACAGGATTTAATAGAAAAATTATTTTTGAAAAAGGTTTTTTTAAAAATATGATAGCCAATTACCATGAACATAAACACCACGTTCTAATTAACTGAGCTATAAATTTAAAGTGTTTTAACAAGGGATAAATAATAAAAGACTCTAAACCAAAAAAAAAAAACAAAAAGAGAAGATTTTTCCTAATCTAAACAACAAAATAATCCGTTAGTTGTTCAAACACGAACAATCCCCGGCAACGGCGCCAAAAACTTGGTAGCACGAATTGCGAATCACACTTTTCACAACGCGTACCACTGACCAGCAAGTGCACTGGGTCGTCCAAGTAATACCTTACGTGAGTAAGGGTCGAATCCCACAGAGATTGTTGGTTTGAAGCAATCTATGGTTATCTTGTAAATCTTAGTCAGGAAGTCAATTATGTTTATCAGTTGAATTATGAATAACCAGTAGAGCATAAATTAAAAGTTACTTGTTGTGTAGTAATGGAGAATATGTTGGAGTTTTGGAGATGCTTTGTCTTCTGAATCTCTGCTTTCCTCTGTCTTCTGATTCAAGCACGCACGTCCTCCTATGGCAAGCTGTGTGTTGGTGGATCACCGTTGTCAATGGCTACCTTCCATCCTTCCAGTGAAAACTACGCTCACGCGCTCTGTCACAGCACGGCTAATCACCGGTTGGTTCTCGATCCGGTTGGAATAGGATTTACTATCCTTTTGCATCTGTCACTAACGCCCAGCCTTCAGGAGTTTGAAGCTCGTCACAGTCATTCAATCCTTGAATCCTACTCAGAATACCACAGACAAGGTTTAGACTTTCCGGATTCTCATGAATGCTGCCATTAGTTCTAGCTTATACCACGGAGATTCTGATTAAAGAATCTAAGAGATACTCATTCAATCGGATATAGAACGGAGGTGGTTGTCAGGCACACGTTCATGGTTTGAGGAAGGTGATGAATGTCACAGATCATCACCTTCATCACAGTTAAGCGCGAATGAACATCTTAGATAGGAACAAGCGTGTTTGAATGGAAAACAGGAATACTTGCATTAATTCATTGAGACACAGCAGAGCTCCTCACCCCCAACAATGGGGTTTAGAGACTCATGCCGTCAGAGAATACAAATTTTAGATCTGAAATGTCATGAGATACAAAATAAGTCTCTAAAAGTTGTTTAAATACTAAACTAGTAGCCTAGGGTTACAAAATATGAGTGGACTATGATGGATGATGCAGAGATCCACTTCTGGGGCCCACTTGGTGTGCTGGGGCCCACTTGGTGTGTGCTGGGGCTGAGACTTTAAGCAATCCACGTGCAGAGGCCATTTGTGGAGTTGAACGCCAGTTTTTGTGCCAGTTTGGGCGTTCAACTCCAGTTTTTTATCCTTTTCTGGCGCTGGACGCCAGATTTGGGCAGAAGACTGGCGTTGAACGCCAGTTTACGTCGTCTATTCTTGTGCAAAGTATGGACTATTATATATTGCTGGAAATCCCTGGATGTCTACTTTCCAACGCAATTGGAAGCACGCCATTTCGAGTTCTCTAGCTCCAGAAAATCCACTTTGAGTGCAGGGAGGTCAGAATCCAACAGCATCAGCAGTCCTTTTTCAGCCTGAATCAGATTTTTGCTCAGCTCCTTCAATTTCAGCCAGAAAAATACCTGAAATTACAGAAAAACACACAACTCATAGTAAAGTCCAGAAATATGAATTTTTCCTAAAAACTACTAGAAATAGACTAAAAACTAACTAAAACATACTCAAAACTATATGAAATTATCCCCAAAAAGCGTATAAAATATCCGCTCATCAAAAACCCATAAATTCATTATCCAAACCAAAATTAACTTAAGAATTCTCAAAATTAAACTAATCCTAAGCTAACCAATCAAACAAGAATGCAATTAAGTCAAAATATAAACAAAAAGAAGGGTTGAAACAATATTACCATGGTGGGGTGTCTCCCACCTAGCACTTCTATTTAGAATCCTTAAGTTGGACTTTATTGAGAAGCCCTCACCCAAGCTTGTATTCTCCAAGGCAATTGAGGTTCCAAAGCTTGTGCACCCAAATCTTCTTATGAGTTCCTTTCAGCCCATCTAGGTAACAAGCACTTGAAATTCTCAATTCCTATACACAATAGCAACAAAACTCACAATGCAATGGGTGAGAATTCATAGGATAAAAAGAGAATAAAAATCAAGGGTAGCAAGAACAAATAAAATGAACTTCTAAAACTAGCAAAAACAAGCAATCAACCAAAACAAACTATTCACATATTCACATTACCCAAAAGCAAGCAACATATGTACAAACAACCAAAAATAAGCTATTCACAATATTCACAATATGCACAATAGCCAACAATAAGCACCATTACAACTCCCCAAAAACGGCACCAAATTTGATAAGAGAATTTATGTATAGTCTAGATTTTCACAAAATAGAATTCCATCGTTGAAAGTATAGTCTAGACCAACAATTAATTCCCAAGATCAAATAGTAAATCCAATACAAAATATATTGACCGAGAGTATTTAGCTCCCGGGTCGTTCTCTCTAGGAGTTGCAATTAAGTGTCTATTATTGGCTATGGAAGGAAATGGGGGTTGGATGATAGCAATTGGCAAGAAATTAAAATGCAAGAAGGTAGCTTAGCATGCAAGAAATTAAAGGTCAAAGCAATTAAAGAAAACAATAAAAGGGGCAATTAAATGCTAGAAAAAGAGCTCTTGGCAAGGATTGGGTAATGAGGGCTTGCTATCCTAGTTGTGGACCACAAACATGGTAATTGTGTATGAATTAATCCCAATTAGTTAACCCTACATCGAGGATAAGTCAACTAGGCATAATTAATCTCAATCTCTAAGTCCTAAGTCAATACTAGTGGGTCATATAGAGTCAAGGGAGACCAAATTAATTAACAACCCTCACACAATATGGAATGAACATCCACCACTCAAGTTAACCCAAACACCCAAATTCCCTACCAAGAGTGAGAAAAACTAAGCAAAAACCCAACCAAGCAATTTGTCAAACACTTAGTGGACATGTAAAGAAAGCATGATAAAATGACAAGAAATAATAAATGCTACAACAACCAAGCAAGGAAAAATAAAGATAAAGCAATAAATGGCATGAAACATAAAATTGCTTTAAAAGTAAATTAAAGTGACAAGAGTGTGCATAAACATAAAAGACAACTAAAATGAGAAATTAACAAGATAAACAAGGAAATTAAGACAATAGAACAAAGAAAGGTAGAAGAAACTAGATTAAAACAAGAATTAAAAGTAGCAATTACAAGGAAATTAAACTAAAAACCCTAGGTTCTAGAGAGAAGGGGGAGCTTCTCTCTCTAGAAAATGAACTACATGACTAAAATCTAACTCTAATTGCTCCCCCCTTCTCCAAGCTTCAATTCTGCGTAAAATACCCTTGGAAAGTGAGCTGGACTTGGGTCCTGGAGGCCCACAAATCGCCTCCAGCGATTTGCATTAATGAGGTCACATGCAGCTTCCCATGCATACGCGTGGGTCACACGTACGCATCACTGCCCAAAATCACACCCACACGTACGTGTCGCATGCAAATCTCCCTTGTGCGTACGTACGCGTACTTGTGCGTCCGCACACTATTGAAAACCTCCAAATGCTCATTTCTTCAAGGATTCTCCCACTTGCATGCTTTTCTCTTCACTTCTTCCATCCCATACTTGCCTTGGAAATCTGAAATCACTCATCAAACACATCAAGGCATCGAATGGAATAAGAGTGAAATAAAATTAGCTATTTTAAGGCCTAAAAAGCATGTTTTCACAATTAAGCACAAATCTAGGGAGAATTACAAAACTATGCTATTTAAAGGAATAAGTGTAGAAAAAGTTGATTAAATCCACCCAAATAGAGCAAATAAATATCATGAAATGTGGATTCATCAGTACGCATCATAGTGTGCGTATGCACAATTTGCAAAATCCTCAAGGTGTGGGTACGCACACCCCTCGTGTGTACACACGAGCTCCTCCACATGCTCTGGTCTGTGTGTGTACACGATAGAGTGCGTATGCACGTACACCAGAATTCTTGATTTTCTGCAACTTAGCCAAATTCAGTTTTCTGTACCTAACTTTCGTGTCCATAACTTTCTTTACAAAACTCTGATTTTCTCAATATTTAAATCATTTTAAAGCTCTTAAAATCATCTTTAATGTGAAACAAAGTTCACTTAAATCCAAAATCTGAGGCTCAAATTATGGTCTGCCAAAGTTGGTTAAAAATCTGTTTTTACCAAAACTTCAAAACTCAAGTTTTCCAAACCAAATCCAACCAAATACTAATTAAAGCCATTCCAAGCAATATTATAACTCATCAAACACCAACCTATCACTCATCAATCCTTTAGTCACCTAAAATACCAACACTTCCTTATCAATTCAATATCCTATTCACCATATTCATATATATACATAATAATTTCATCAACTCAAACTACACCACAATCATTTCAACATAAATTATACTTACACAATATTACACACTTCCATTAGCTCCACAACATATCAACATTCACAACCATACAACCTATTCAACAAATTCATCATGAATTTCCCACCAAATTCAGCAACAAATCATCAACCTTTTTCTTATATATATATATCATAACTTCTCACACAACCTAACCAATTCATGTCAACCTAACACCAACCACACCACAATTAATTCAACATTTATGTTCTGTATTCACTAAACATGTACCATACACATAATTCAACTTATTATACGTTCAACTAGCTTAAGTTTTCACGTAATATTATACATTAGCTATGAAAAACCAAAATCATACCTTGGCCGCTTCCTACCTAAACCCGGAACACTTCAAAATGCCCTCTTTTCTCCTAAGTCTCCAAATCGAACCAGCCACCAAAGTTTGATTTGAAGCGCTCCAATTCACTGATTCAATCTCCAATTTAACACAAATTCAATCTAACCCGTTGATGATTAGGGTAAAACCCAACAATTATCCACTAATAAAGTACCCTCAAATCAATTAGATAGAATTGAAGAGGATTTGAAGATAAGGATTTGAAATTGAGGAAGGAATAAAGGCTAGGGTTCCACATTTCCCCTCTCCTCCTCAGTGTGATTTCAATAAATGAATGGGGAAGAAGACAAGTGTGGCTTCTTATATGTTGGGCCTTGGGTCCGGTCCAACCAGTTTAGTTCGTTGGCCCAACTTTGGACCAAAATCTTTAAAATTAGTGTCAAAATTTATATTTTAATTATTTTTACCTTTCTAAATGATCAAATTTAATTTTCTAATTTTTTTAAATAATAATTAATTTATGGGTTAATTATTTACTAATTATCCGGAGATTACATTCTATCTGGATACCTCTACCACAAATATAGGCAAAGTATTACCATGGACCATCCTCAACTATCTCAACAATTTTTGCAAGCACAACAAAAGTTCCACCCTAACAAATTTACAAAAAGGTATTAAGAAAATAGGAAAATAATTATAAAAGAATCAAGAGGAAAAAAAGGATTAACATAGTTTCCACCCTGTTGTTATCCTCAAGTGACTTCATAGTACATCTAGGTGTTAACTTCATAAAGTCTTCTTCTATGATTCTATCCCATCACAACCAACAATACGAATGGATTGAGATGCACTAATTCCATGGGAAATACAGCTATTAAAAGATAGAAGTACAAATGAAATTTTCAAAAAAATAGCCAAAAACAAGAAAGAGAGATATATAAGGCAATGGAATCAAGGAACACCGAGATATAATTACATCATTCTAAATAACAAACTTATATACCTCTTCCGAAAAGATGCTACCTCTGGGATATCAAGATTGAATCCAAGCTTTAATGTAACACATGATATTTTGAAGCCCAACTCTACCTGAAAATTAATGATACCTACTTTAGTTACACAAATCTATACTCAAAGCACAAAAAAAAAAAAAACAAAGATAAATCAGCCAAAGGAAATTAAAAAAGCTGGCACGAACTCCTAAAAACCTTAACTTTGACAAGCCTCAAAAGGACGATTGGTTGCTCAGCATACCTAAAGGAGAGAAATTAATTCAGTTTATCAACATAGTCACCAAACAAGACACATCAAATCCTGCAACTGAAAACAAACAACAAAGGCACATTGAATCCTATAAATTCTAGTGAAGTTATGTGAAAATTATATTAAAGATTTTAAAACATGCCGAAAACACACATTGAAAAATATATTAGTAATGTCACTCTCAAATTAAAAGAATATAAAACCACTATTAGAAAGATTTAAAATAAATAAGGCAATAACCTATCAATAAAATGCCAACTTCAAACACACAAGAAGAAGACCAAAACAAAAAAGATTGCAACAACAAAAGTAGTAGAGTTAGGGATTGTATGAGGTTAGAGTACCATAAACCTAAAGGGAAAGCTGGAGGTCAAATCAATTTGGCTGTTGCAAGAAAGTGGGATTGTAAGAGCTTAGAATACCACAAACCTAAATGGGAAGCAGGAGGTTGAATCAATTTGGATGTTGCACGAAAGTGGAATTTTATTTTTAAGATAAAATCCTCAAGCAAAACAAAGCTAAAGTCAACTATACACAAAATAATGATACAAATCTGTCATGACATCAATTTTTTTTCAGATTATGATAAAGATACAAATATGAAGAAATCACATAAACAGTTAAAATCAAGACCTTTAACAAACTCCATGATCAAAACTTAAAAAGGAGATACCAAACAATGTCTCCAAAAGAATAAGTTACCCAGAAAGTAAACTCTTAAAATTTACAAATATTTTAAAAAAGTAACTTAACCTTCTTGCAGAATTTTTGACCCCATTTCGTTTTCAGTAGAACTGGGATGCAATCTCATATCAGAATCCAGTAGAATCCACTATTTATCTCTTATAACATCTTCATATATGATAAACTCTAATTTTGTGGTTCATCTTGTGCTTATTTTGGGGGATTTCATCACCTTTTCTCACATTTATTCAATAAAATAGCATGATTTTGTAATTCTCCCTTTATTTGTGCTTAAATGTGAAAACATGCTTTTTAGGCCCTAAAATTGGTGATTTTAATTTACTTTATTTCCATTTGATGCCTTGATATGTTTGTTGAGTAATTTCAGGTTCATAAGGCAAGTATTGGATAGAAGAAGTGAGGAGAAAAGCATGCAAGTGGGAGAACTCATGAAGAAATGAAGGAACCATAAAGCTGTTAAGCCTGACCTTCTGGCACTCAATCAACCATAACTTGAGTTACAGAAATCCAAATGAGGCGATTCCGATTGCGTTGGAAAGATAACATCCGGGGCTTTGAAATGATATAAAATTTGCCATAGTTTCCTGATGTATAGGGGCGAGCACACGCCATGTACGTGTGCACGCTGATGGAGCACGTGGTTCATTAAAAAGAAATCGTGGCCAGCGATTTTGCAGCTCATTTTGGGCCCAATCCAACTTCTTTCTGATGCTATTGAACCCAAGGATTGAAGGGAGAATGAACCAAGTAGTCATAGTTTAGTTTTTCATCATGTTTTAGGTTAGAATTCTAGAGAGAGAAGCTCTCCCTTCTCTCTAAAATTTAGGGTAGTTTAGGTTAAATTTTCTTAGATCCACTTTCAATTCTTGTTTTGATTTAGTTTTCCTTTGTTAATTCCTTGACATTACACCTTTTTTCTTCTAGTTCTTGTTGTTAATTTCCTTTTCATATCACTTTTATGTTCATACACTCTTGTTGGATTTCCATTTTCTTTCAATGCAATTTTATGTTTCCATGTTTCTTTTATGTTGATCTTGATTGTTATTGTTGATTTCTTACTTATGTTAGTTATGGGTTTCATTAATTCTACCATTTTGTGATGTTTACTTTTCTTGCACTCTAGGTGTTTGATAAAATGTTTACACTAGTTTTTGAGTTGTTTTCTTGGCTCTTGGCCTAGGCTAAGAGAATTGAATGACCTTGAGTCATTAGGTCTCATTGAATTGGTGATTTGAGAACCCTTGGTGGTCAATTTGATACCCATTGACACTAACCCACTACTAATCTAATTAGTAGATAGGTTGGGACCTATGGGCTGATGTTGATTAAGTCATTTGATATACTTCAAGTATAGAAGTAAACTTAATGAGCTTGGTTCCTCATAATTATCAATATTTGGTTTGTAGACAAGGATGGTGATCTCAATTACCTACGTCTAGCCAAGAGTTATTTTCCTTTATTTTACTAGTTCTTATTATTTACATTTCTTGTTCCTTATTACAAAAACCCCAAAACATTCCTTCATAGCCAATAGTAAAGCACTTCATTGTAATTCCTTGTGAGACGACCCGGAGTTCAAATACTCCGGTTAATTTTTATTTGGGGTTTGTTATATGTGACAACCAAATTTTTTATTGGGAGGATTGTTTGTTGGTGTAGAATTATACTTGCAACGAGAATTCATTCATTTGTGTGAAATTCTACACCAACACGACAAATTCTCACTCATCAAAATGGCACCGTTGCCGGAGAGTTGCAATGGTGTTATATTATTGGCTATTGTGAATATTGTGAATATGCTTGCCTTTTGCTTAATTGTTAGTTTTTGTTAGCTTAGGACTTTATTGCTTGTTTTTGTTAGCTTTTGTTTTTATTTTCTACTATGAATTCTCATCACTTTGGCTATGAATTTGGTTCAAATTATGTTGTAGAAAATGAAAGCTTCAATAGAGATGTGCATCAAGGATTTGGAAATCAAAGGTGGGAGGAGCCCCAAGCTTATGAACAACCTTCTTGGCAACAACCTCCTTCCGAATCAAGTTTGACAAGAGTGCTTGGGGACATGACTACTATCCTCACGGAGATACACAAGGACCAAAGGGTATTCTATGCCACCCGAGCCGTCCAAGCGTCAGCCCAACGTAACTACTCTCCGGATTCTTATGGGTATAATTCTAATCCTAATGCATATCAATCTAATGGATGTTGTGACCCTTATTGTGATTGTCAACAACCACCACTACATGCCTATGAACCACCCCCTCAACATGACTTTGAACCACCTTACTCACAAGCCCCTTACCACCAAACACCTCCATATGACCCTAATCCTTACCCATCATACCAACCACCTCATGAACCATATGAACCATATGTAGAACCACCCCAATTCCACCACCAATACCCTCAAGAACCACCACCTACATACTATTACCAAGATGAATCACCTCCAATGTATGGGAACTCTCAACCACAAGATGAATCACCTCCCATATTTGAAAAAATCATGGCTCAGTTTGCTAACATTACCGCTATCTTGGAATCATTGGACTCATGCAACAAGCAAAGCATCTCCACGGATGAATGTGAGAAATCAACCGAAGAAAGGAGCATGAAGAAGATATTAAAATCTCAACATGAGTACAAGGAGATGGGGTATGTCTTGCAACAAGTGGAGAGTGAAGAGATTGTTGATGAAGAAGAAGTGGTTGAAGAGCTAGGCAAAGTTGAACAGGAAGTGGATTCCAAGTTTGAGAACACTTCCACACCAAGTGGCATTGTTGATGATTTTGTGGAAGTTGTTGAACCTTCTTCTATTGAGCTTGAAGGCGATGTTAAGGAGGGTGTGCAACCTCCTAAGAATATAATGAATGATGAAGAATTAGAAGAAGGTGAGCAAATAACAAATCTTCCTCTTAGAGATGAGCCCACACCAACACATGATCCTTTGGTATTTGAGGAATCTTCCCCTATTGATATTGAGGTAAATATTGAGATATGTTCTACATTACCTCCATGTTATGACATGAAGAGTGGGGAAGAGCTAGAAGAAGTTGGTGAAGAGGTGGTTGAATGTGAAGAACTTTGTCAAGAGGAAGAGGTTGAAGTTGAAGAAGCTTGCCAAGAGGTGGAGGTAGTCAAGAAAGAGCACAAAAGAGTAGACCTCGCATTGTCTAAGTGTGGGGAGGTTCCCCTTCCTAAGTCACCATCATCCAATACAATATTCAAGTGGGTAAAATTCTTATCCCTAAGCTTTACGTTCTCACTTGAATATGGTTTGATTGAAAATGATGGTCAACTTAGAGCTCTTTGTGGAGTTAAGAGTAGGAGAGAGTTGTGTAGTGGTTGGAAACATCACTCTAAGTTCATGATGGTTGCATGCTCAAAGTTGGATAGTAATGGTTGGTGTAGAAACAAGTTGTATGGATCTAGGAGAATGTTTGGATGCTTAATTGAGAATTCACAAGCCTTGTCACCCGAATTTAACTATGGTAGTCAACGGGAAGAAGGGTACAAGAATAAGTTTTGGGACCCCGGAATTCATGTCAACAATCAAAATGCTTGGGGCCTTGCATCTACCTAAGCTTACTTGAAGGCCTTGTGCGCCTAATCTGGGATCACAGTGGACATTGGAGATGCAAACGTTGGTGGGGATTCAAGGATGAATTCAAGCATAAACCACCCTAGCAAGGACCCCCACCAAATGTCCAACTTAAGGACTTAAACTAAAAGTGCTAGGTGGGAGACACCCAACATGGTAAATTCTTTCCATTTTCCCCTTTTGTACATATTGGTAATTAGTTTAATTTCATGTTTTGTTGAGTTTGTTGAGTATAATTGGTAGTTTAGTAGGTTAAATAAGGTTTGATGGTGTTTTGGTAGCTGTTTGGAGGTTTAGAATGCTTGGATTGGTGCGAAAACATAGAAAAATTTTGAAAAACAGAGCACCATCCACGCATACGCACACTGCACGCGTACGCGTGCATTAAGCATTTCCACCCCCTCCACGCGCACGCGCCATGTGCGCATACGCGTGGATTGAAAAATTTTATTCCTCCATACATTGACCCGAGAGTTGTGCCTACACTGCGCCAGCACCATGCCTGGGGAACAAATCAACCCGTGCGTACGCACACCTGGCGCGTACGCGTCCTTGATGCTAATTGCACAATGCACGTGCCCACACGCTGTGCGCGCGCGCGCCGATAGCGCCACCTGCCTTCCTGGTACATGTTCCAGAGAGTTGGGCCAACCTTGGGCCAACACTGTGCCTAGTGCATAACCTCACCCACTCATGCGCACACCTGGCACATACGCGTCCTTCTGCCAACTGCACATCGGCGCGTAAGCGTGCATGACGCACCCGCGCCGGTAAAAAAAAGAGTTTTTTTCTCTCATAAGCCATTTTCTTTTGTTTATCGCATTCGTATACTTCTATTCTTTACATTTCAATTTTGTTTCTATAGCATGTTTTCAGTGTTTTTTCTAAGTCTCTTATTTCAATAATGATGTTGAATTTTCTTTCTCAATTGTTGAGAATTTCTTGGGTAATCTTGGTGCTTCTTGACTTGTTTGATATTGTTGGGTGATGAAACTTTTAAATCAATGCTTAATCTTGTATGACTCTTATATTCTTTTGCATTGATATGAACTTGCATGTCTTTCATGACCCACTCTTTCTAGTCGAACTTGATGCTTTTGAGTGCTCTTCATGCTTTGACTTTACTCCTGCATCAAGTGTTAGTTAATATGCCTTAGCTTACATTGTTTTCTCACTCACATGTTGTAGCTACCATGTAGTGAGGACCCTATTCTTATTTGGCATTAGCTCCCGCCTATGTTCTATTTGCTTTAATGTCTTTGTTATTGGCTTAATTTTCTTTCTTTTTCTCTCCTTTTAGCTTGGCCACCAAAAAGGAAAGGAATGGAAAAGCTTTTAAATGGGGCAACAAACAAGTCCTTCTGTACAACCTTTTGGAAGAAACTCATCAAGTGTAGCAACCCGTCCACCTTGCTCTTCTTTGCATGCACCGAGGACGGCGCAAATTTTTAAGTGTGGGGAGGTCGTCCGACCGATCTCCATGGGTAACAATTTCTTTCTTTCCACACCAATTCTTGATTTCCTTTGCTAGTTAGTTGTTGCATTGTATGATAGGTTGCATGTTAGTTAGAATTTGTACATATTTTACCACTTCTTTTTATGTTAGGGCTACTTGGTTAGGGTGATGATTTCTTTTCCAAGAAACTGTTTTTAGGGCACCCTACCAACTTGAAAAAAAAATTTTGTGACAAACTTGCTTGAAGAATGTATTTTAGAACATGGTTTTTGAGCTAAGAACACAAGCATGTGAGTTTTGATCCCAATTGTGTGGTTACATTTTATAACCACTTATTTCCATTCTTATGTGTATTATTCTCTTTCTATGATTGTAATCTTTGATTTATTTGATTCTTTATGTCCATTGTTCCATGTATGAATGCATTTATATGATTGAGGCCATCATTTCATTTAGCTCACTTACCCAAATAGCCTACCTTTCATCAACCATTGTTAGCCAATTTTGAGCTTATTTAATCTCTTTTCTTCTTAATTGTAGCACATCACTTCTCCTAAGTGAAAAATAATAAATGTCCCTTAATTTGGATCTTTAATTAGCTTAGGCTAGTGAGGGTGTGTATCATTTAGGTATGGGAAACTTGAGACATTGGTTGAGGTAAAAGTGTAATTTTTTTTGTTGAAAATATTGGGAATTGGGTACATATTCATGCACTATATGTAAAACTATATGCATTGATACGTTTGTATATGCTTTAGAAAAAAAATGATAAAGAAAAAGAACATATATATATATATATATATATATATATATATATATATATATATATATATATATATATATATATATATAGCAATAGAAAAAAAAGAAAAAGAGAAAAAGAAAAAGAAATAAAAAGGGGACAAAAATGCCCCAAAGTAAAGTTCAATAAAAATCAATGCATATGGAATGTGAATTAAAGAGAATGTATGAGTATGTGAAAAAGTAGGAATCATGGGTAGCTAGGCATTGTATTAGAATTGTATAAGTTGTTATATGTGTTTGGTGAGAGCTTATGTTAATCAAAGATTCAAATTTCAAGCTCACTTGACCATATGCATCCTACCTTGACCTTAGCCCCATTACAACCTATGAACAAGTCCTCATGATGAATGTATGCATGCATTGAATAATTGTTGATTGTTAGATGAAAAACAAATCTTAGAAAGCATGATTAGAAGAGAATTGAGTGATCGACCCTATACACTTGAGCGACTAGAGCGGATACACTTCCGGTGAGGGTTCGATGCTCAATTCCTTGTTTCCGGCTTTCATGAGCTTTCTTCTTGCAAGTCTATCTGAACTTCATTTTGATATTTGAATTGGTAGGATTCATGAATCATCATATGATCTTAGCCCAACTTGTTCATACATGCTCTTGGAGATTGATTTGCTTTTGACCAAGTAGAGAGAATCATCTTGCATTTAGTTGCATTCATATAGATAGCTGCATATAGTTTCGTTGCATTGAATAAATGTTCATACCATTTTCTTATCCTTCTTTATTCTTAGCATGAGGACATGATTGGTTTAAGTGTGGGAAGATTTGATAAACCCCAATTTTGTGGTTTATCTTGTGCTTATTTTAGGAGATTTTATCACCTTTTCTCACATTTATTCAATGAAATTGCATGGTTTTGCAATTCTCCCTTGATTTGTGCTTAAATGTGAAAACATGCTTTTTAGGCCTTAAAATTGGTAATTTTAATTCACTTTAATTCAATTAGATGCCTTGATATGTTTGTTGAGTGATTTCAGATTCATAAGGCAAGTATTGGATGGAAGAAGTGAGGAGAAAAGCATGCAAGTGGGAGAACTCATGAAGAAATGAAGGAACCGTAAAGTTGTCAAGCCTGACCTCCTGACACTCAATCGACCATAACTTGAGATACAGAGGTCCAAATGAGGCGGTTCTAGTTGTGTTGGAAAGCTAACATCCAGGGCTTCAAAATGATATAAATTTTGCCATAGTTTCATGAAGTATAGGGGTGCGCACGTACCATGTACGCATGCGTGCCGATGGAGCACGTGGTTCATTAAAGAGAAATCGTGGCCAGCAATTTTGCAGCCCATTTTGGGCCCAATCCAACTCATTTCTGATGCTATTGAACCCAAGGATTGAAGGGAAAATGAACCAAGTAGTCATAGTTTAGTTTTTCATCATGTTTTAGGTTAGAATTCTAGAGAGAGAAGATCTCCCTTCTCTCTAGAATTTAGGGTAGTTTAGGTTAAATTTTCTTAGATCCACTTTCAATTCTTGTTTTGATTTAGTTTTCCTTTGTTAATTCCTTGATATTACACCTTTGTTCTTCTAGTTCTTGTTGTTAATTTTCCTTTTCATATCACTTTTATGTTCATACACTCTTGTTGGATTTTCATTTTCTTCCAATGCAATTTTATGTTTCCATGTTTCTTTTATGTTGATCTTGATTGTTATTGTTGATTTCTCACTTATGTTAGTTATGGGTTTCATTAATTCTAGCATTTTGTGATGTTTACTTTTCTTGCACTCTAGGTGTTTGATAAAATGTTTACACTAGTTTTTGAGTAGTTTTCTTCGCTCTTGGCCTAGGCTAAGGGAATTGAGTGACCTTGAGTCATTGGGTCTCATTGAATTGGTGATTTGAGAACCCTTGGTGGTCAATTTGATACCCATTGACACTAATCCACTACTAATCTAATTAGTAGATAGGTTGTGACCTATGGGTTAATGTTGATTAAGCCATTTGATATATACTTCAAGTATAGAAGTAAACTTAATGAACTTGGTTCCTCATAATTATCAATATTTGGTTTATAGACAAGGATGGTGATCTCAATTACCTACGTCTAGCCAAGAGTTCTTTTCCTTTATTTTACTAGTTCTTATTATTTACATTTCTTGTTCCTTATTACAAAAACCCCAAAACATTTCTTCATAGCCCATAGTAAAGCACTTCATTGTAATTCCTTGTGAGACGACCCGGAGTTCAAATACTCCGGTTAATTTTTATTTGGGTTTTGTGACATGTGACAACCAAATTTTTTATTGGGAGGATTATTTGTTGATGTAGAACTATACTTGCAACGAGAATTCATTTATTTGTGTGAAATTCTATACCGACACGACAAATTATCACTCATCAATATACCAACAGATTTTAGTATAAATAATAGTACATTAATATTTATTTGAAAAAAAATCAAAGAAACCTAAGAAACACGATGCTGATACATGTGATATCTTATATCTAACTTGTTTAGATGAGCAAACATTTGGAATTAAAGGACTTATGTTGTGTTCAGCCCACTTTTTCAAGAGCGGCACTTCAGGATCAGCATAGTTGGACCTCAATATAAAAGGAAAAAAAAACAAAGAACAATTAGTTCATGTGTATTTACTTAAAACATATCGAATAAAATCCTAAGAAAACAAAATGGATCAATAAACATAACCATATACAAAAATGATTCCAACTAAAATAATATTGAATTCATATAGAGTTTGAATAAAATGAAATCCTTAAGCATTGACCTTATAAAAGAAAACACAATTGATTAATAAACATAACCATATATTAAAAATGATTGCAACTAAAATAACACTAAATTTATATAGATCTAGAAGAAAATAAAAAGCCACCTATAAAACAAATGGATAATAAGAATGACACAAACCCAAAATTACACGTTTAACACGTCACAGATGACAAAACTGTAAATTTAATCCAAAATTTCTCATCAAATCAATTCAAACTTCAAAAATATTAAACTTCTTTTTTTTTTAACCCAAGCAGCAATATATTTTTATTTTTAAGAGCAAATCTTTAAGGAAACCAAATCTAAAGTCAATTATACACAAGAAAATGATACAAATATGTCATGACATCAATTTTTTTTCAGGTTATGATAATTATACAAATCCAAAGAGATTACACAAACAGTTAAAATGAAGACCTTTACCAAAGTAGAGGCCTTACTATCTCAACCCTTCCAATTCTCGCAGGGAGTATCATCCAACAAACCAATGCATTAAACAAACAAATAACATTTAAAAAAATAGAAATAAAAAAGAAACATTTCTATTAAACACCTAGCGCGTTCCACTTGATATCAGTGAGATAAACTTACATTCGGTCATTGTCGACACCTTTCAATAATCTCAATGAAAATTTTTCTGAGATCTTCCTTCACAGTCCTTCTATGAAGATACTATAGTTGCAATCTTGCCTGATCTAAAATCTGTCACTCCTCACCATTTGCGACAAACAACAAACATAAAAAAATCCATATGAACATCATGCTCATAAATGAAAGAACAAACAGTAATAAAAAACCCTAAACAAAATAAAAGACCCTAAACAACACGCTGATGATTCATAATCACCATACACTAACAAATTAGACTTAATAAAATAGTTAATTCATAATTATTTGCAACAAAATATCTGAGATCTAATATGTGTTCAAGTGAGCAAGCATTTGTTTCAGGACTCATCGCAACCGAGAGGGTCAAAGGCAGTAGGACAGACAAAGAGAGAACACACCACTGAGATGTCACTCTTTTCGGCTCAGAAAGAGAAGCCACTTTCCCTCGAGCCCTCCTCGTCCCCACTATAGTCCTTCTCCCCTCGTTGAGACCTCATTCTCCCGTTGCTCATCGTTGCGTCATTCCTTTCTGGCCGTCGCTTGTTTGCTCACTCCCTTATCGCACATCGAACTGTCGCCGTCCAGATCCACCGTTGCTTGTGCTCAATCCTGGGGAAATGAACGCCGGCTTTCCAACATTTGTCGAAGAAGTTAGGTTCGGGATGGGGCGAGAGCAAGAGAGAGAAAGAGGGAGCCATGGGGAGAGACTCTCAAAATTAGGGTTTGAAACAGAGATTGGGTTATACGTGATAGCAAGAGATGCTACCCGCTATCCTTTAACTTTATTTCAAAAAAATTTGGAGTTGACACGTTAGCATTTTAGGTTCCAAAGAGTTGAGGAGCCAACTCGTGGCTGAATAACCAATGCTCTTTGTACTATTAGAAGATTAAGAACTTGATGATCATGCTATTTGTAATTTTATGTTGCAAGAACTTGAAGTTAGAAGAAGAGTCCAAACCCTACCTACCCATTGCCAGCCTACAGATGACACAGGAGCTGGCAAGGTAACGCAAAGGAGATAGCGACGTGCAGTGTCGGTGACGATGGCTTTGTGAAAGTGAGAAGGTAAAGGCGCCGCATTGAGCTCCTCTGCCGTTTGACCCGTTTCAAAGTGAGAGAGTGGGTTGGAGGGGGGGATCCTTCGCTGGATTAGGGTTTTCTTTTTTTCCCTTAAAATTTAAAACGACGTTGTTTTAAAGGGAGTTTTTTTTTTTTAATTTGAATCAGTCTGGATTTCTTAAAACTCACCAGTTCACCATTTTTATTAAAACTAGTTAGATCAAATCGATTTTCACCGATTCTTTTCTTTATTCGGTCTTATATTCTGTTCGAACTGATTCTAAGGTCGGTTCATCGATTTTTCGGTCAACAACCTAATTAGTCCAATTTTTACAACTATAAATTATGTTCTTCTGCTAAGAACATATTGTCTTCTTATGTTCTTCTATCTAACAAACACTACAACGTTGGAAAAAATTAAGATAATAATTATTTTCTATTTGACATTTTACAAAAAATAATTATTAACTTAATAAAAAATTAAATATATAAAAGTAAATTTTAATAAAAATATAATTTTATATTATAAAATTAATGTTAAAATATATTTTTAAAAATAAACCAACTAAATACATTTTTATTATTTTCAACGTTTGAAAACAAATTCAATTTTCACAAACTAATCGCGCTTTTTTAAACAGGGCTGCTACACATCCATATAACCATATAACCATATAGGCCCAAGCCCAAATTGTTTCAAGCGCATTAAATGCAGAGTGAGAAATACACGCCTCACAAAAAATGCATCGTTTTTCCATTCGCGCTTCATTATGAACGAACGTTACATCTTCAACACGAAACCAATACCCCAAAACACTCACTCTCTTCGAATCTCTCTGAACATCACTCAAACTTCAATCACATTCTTTGCAAAAATGACTACTGCAAATGAATCGGAAGAAGATTTTGCAAGTAACAACCAGAAACAAATGAAAACAGCAACAAAGACTACAAAAGGTATGAGAAAACTATTGTTCATTTAAAATCTTGAAATGTCGCGTTTCGCCTAGTTTCATATTAGTTCTACTAGTTTGATTTGCTTTGTTTAGTGGATTGAATATATTGTGAATGATTTTTACAGTATAACTAGGGCTTTAAGATATAGTTGCTTGTTCTTATTGGTTTGGATAGTTTAATTAGAGCTATGGTAGTATCTTCAGTACTTATTTTCCATTGAAGAACACTATTTTTGTTGATTAAAAATTGATAATGATTAATTAACCACATGAACGTTTTTTGGTTCGATGGCCTTTGTGATTTTGGTTCTGTGCATGAAGGATTTTTGGTTCAATGGGTTGTGCAGATGATGAGCGGATATTTTATACGCTTTTTGGGGGTATTTTCATATAGTTTTTAGTAGGATCTAGCTACTTTTTAGTATATTTTTATTAGTTTTTATGCAAAAATCATATTTCTGGACTTTACTATGAGTTTGTGTGTTTTTTTGTGATTTCAGGTATTTTCTGGCTGAAATTGAGGGACCTGAGCAAAAATCTGATTCAGAGGCTGAAAAAGGACTGCAAATGCTGTTGGATTCTGACCGCCTTGCACTTGAAATGGATTTTCTGGAGCTACAGAAGCCCAATTGGCGCGATCTCAATTGCGTTGAAAAGTAGACATCTAGGGCTTTCCAGCAATATATAATAGTCCATACTTTGTCCAAGTTTTGATGATGCAAATTGGCGTTTAACGCCGATTCTTTACCCTATTCTGGCGTTAAATGCCAGAACTGGCATAAAAACTGGAGTTAAACGCCAGAAACAGGCAGCAACCTGGCGTTTAACTCCAAGAAAAGTCTCTACACATGGAAGCTTTAATGCTCACCCCAAGCACACACCAAGTGGGCTCCGGAAGTGGATTTCTGCACTATCTATCTTAGTTTACCCATTTTATGTAAACCTAGGTTATTAGTTTAGTATAAAAACTACTTTTAGAGATTTATTTTATATCATATAACATTTTCACATTTTACATTGTACCCCTACGACATGAGTCTCTAAACTCCATGATTGGGGGTGAGGAGCTCTGCTGTGTCTTGATGAATTAATGCAATTACTTCTATTTTCTATTCAACACTCTCGTTTCTGTTCTAAGATATTCACTCGTACTTAACCATGAAGAATGTGATGATCCGTGACACTCATCATCATTCTCAACCTATGAACGCGTGCCTGACAACCACTTACGTTCTACCTGTAATAGCTTGAGTGTATATCTCTTGGGTTCCTAGTTCATACGTTTGATTGCATCTCCTAACAACAGAGCATTCAAATCTGTGAGATCAGAGTCTTCGTGGTATAAGCTAGAATCAATTGGCAGCATGCCTGAGATCCGAAAAGTCTAAACCTTGTCTGTGGTATTTCGAGTAGGATCTGGGAAGGGATGACTGTGACGAGCTTCAAACTCATGAATGCTGGGCGCAGTGACAGTGTGCAAAAGGATCAATGGATCCTATTCCAACATTAGTGAGAACCGACAAATGATTAGCCATGTACATGGACCCTTTCACTGAGATGATAGTTGGTAGCCATTGACAACGGTGATCCACCAACATACAGCTTGTCATGGAAGGAGACCTGCGTGCGTGAAGAAGAAGACAGTAGGAAAGCAGAAATTTAGAAGACAGAGCATCTCCAAAACCTCAATCTATTCTCCATTACTGCATAACAAGTATTATTTATTTCATGTTAATCACTCTTCATAAACCCAACCATTTTTATTATTAATTTCCTGACTAAGAATTACAAAATAACCATGGCTTGCTTCAAGCCGACAATCTCTGTGGGATCGACCCTTACTCACGTAAGGTATTACTTGGACGACCTAGTGCACTTGCTGGTTAGTGGTACGAGTTGTGAAAGGTGTGATTTACAATTCGTGCACCAAATTTTTGGCGCCGTTGCCGGAGATTGTTCGAGTTTGGACAACTGACAGTTTATTTTGTTACTTAGATTAGGAAAAAAAAATTTCTTTTTGATTTAGAGTCTTCTATTTGAGTTTAGTTTTATATTTTAAGTTTGGTGTCCTTTATGTTTCTGTTTTCTTAAAAATTTTTCAAAAGTTGCTTTTAGTGTTCATTTCGATATTCAAAGCTTCCTTGTTTGTTTTCTTTATTTTGATCTAAAAATTTTAAGTTTGATGTCATTTTTCCTGTTTTTCTCTTTCTTCATTAAATTCAAAAATATCTTTTCCATCTATTCTAATTGATTTTTGAATTCTGCCTTTAAAAAAAATTTAGATTTTTAATCTAAACTTCTTATTCTGCCTTATCTTAGTTTTAAAATTTCAAAATTTAAAATCTTTTTCAAAAATTATATCCAAAGTTTTTCAAATCTTTTTAATTAAGTAATTATTTTAGTTTTCAAATTTATTTTTCCTTTTTTTTAGTTTCAAAATTTATATCTTAATTTTTAATTATTTTATTCTATCCTATTATTTTTTTATTTATTCAGTTTGCTTTTAATTAAATAAAATAAAAATAAAAATTTATTTTATTTGCAATTCACATCAATTCCCTTTTCTCCATCATGGACATAAGTGGAAATGAACAGTCCAGAAGGACTCTGGGGTCATATGCTAACCCCATTACTGCTGCATATGGGAGTAGCATCTGTATACCTCCCATTAGAGCAAGCAGTTTTGAGCTAAATCCTCAACTCATTGTCATGGTGCAGCAAAATTGCCAGTATTCCGGTCTTTCATAGGAAGAACCTACTGAGTTTCTGGCATAGTTCTTGCAAATTGCTGACACAGTACGTGACAAGGAAGTAGATCAGGATGTCTACAGATTATTACTATTTCCATTTGCTGTAAAAGATCAAGCTAAGAGGTGGTTAAATAACTAACCTACAGCAAGCATAAGAATATGGAAACAGTTATCAGACAAATTCCTGAATCAATATTTCCCTCCAAAAAGGATGACACAGCTAAGGCTGGACATCCAAGGCTTTAAACAAGAGTATGGTGAATCCCTTTATAATGCCTGTGAGAGGTACAGAGGAATGCTAAGGAAATGCCCCTCTGAAATGTTTTCAGAGTGGGTGCAGTTAGACATCTTCTACTACGGGCTTACAGAAAAAGCTCAGATATCTCTAGACCACTCAGCTGGTGGATCTATACACATGAGAAAGACTATTGAAGAGGCTCAAGAGCTTATCGATATAGTTGCTAGAAATCAGCATCTATACGTAAGTAATGAGTCCTCCAAGAAAGAAGAAGCTAAGGCAGTATCAACTGACTTTAGTCCTCAGGAACAAGTTGCTGAACTCAATCAATAATTATCTTCTATAACAAGGCAGTTAGCAGAATTTAAGGAGATGCTACAAGAAACCAAAAACGCTAACAAAGATATGGAATCACAATTGAATCAGACAAAACAATAGTTAGCGAAACAGATAACAGAAGAGTGACAAGCAGTTCAATTAAGGAGTGGAAAAACATTGAATACCTCAACTCAAAGCAGCAGAAAGCCAAGAAAAGAACAGCTGACAGAGGATGAGCAACCTGCTACCCAAAATCCCTCTGAGGACAGTAAGAGCCCAGAGAGGAATAAGTCTGGCGTTCAAACGCCAGAAAAGGGTGAAAAACTGGCGTTAAACGCCCAACCCATGTCCAATCCTGGCGTTCAAACACCAGAAAAGGGTAGGAATCTGGCGTTAAACGCTCAATCCATGTCCAGTTCTAGCGTTCAAACGCCAGTGAGGGATCAGAAACTTGTAAGTGCTGATAATAACCCCCTCAAGAAGGCTTCTCAACCTGTCTCTGTAGGAAATAAACCTGCAGCAACTAAGGTTGAAGAATATAAAGCCAAAATGCCTTATCCTCAGAAACTCGGCCAAGCAGAACAGGATAAACAATTTGTCCGCTTTGCAGACTATCTCAGGACTCTTGAAATAAAGATTCCGTTTGCAGAGGCACTTGAGCAAATACCCTCTTATACTAAGTTCATGAAAGAGATCTTAAGTCATAAGAAGGATTGGAGAGAAACAGAAAAAGTTTTTCTCACTGAAGAATGCAGTGCAGTCATTCTAACAAGCTTACCAGAAAAGCTTAAGGATCCCGGAAGCTTTATGATACCAGGCACATTAGAGGGGACTTGTACCAAGACAGCTCTACGTGACCTTGGGGCAAGTATTAATCTAATCCCTGCATCCACTATCAGAAAGCTTGGCTTGACTGAAGAGGTCAAACCAACCCGGATATGTCTTCAACTTGCTGATGGCTCCATTAAATATCCATCAGGCATAATTGAGGACATGATTGTCAAGGTTGGGCCATTTTCCTTTCCCACTGACTTTATAGTGCTAGAAATGGAGGAGCACAAGAGTGCAACTCTCATTCTAGGAAGACCTTTCCTAGCAACTGGACGAACCATCATTGACGTCCAAAAAGGGGAAGTGACCTTGAGAGTCAATGAGGATGAGTTCAGGCTGAATGCTGTTGAGGCAATGAAGCATCCAGACACACTAAAAGATTGCATGAGTGTTGATATTATTGACTCCCTGGTAGAGGAGATCAACATGGCCGAGAGTCTCGAATCAGAACTAGAAGACATCTTTAAAGATGTTCAGCCTGATCTGGAGGAATCAGAGGAAATAAAAGAGCCTCTGAAAATTCCTCAGGAAGAGGAGAATCCTCCTAAACCCGAGCTCAAACCACTACCACCATCCCTAAAATATGTTTTTCTGGGAGAAGGTGACACTTTTCCGGTGATCATAAGCTCTGCTTTAAGTCCACAGGAAGACAAAGCACTACTTCAAGTGCTAAGGACACACAAGACAGCTCTTGGGTGGTCCATAAGTGATCTTAAGGGCATCAGCCCAGCAAGATGCATGCACAAGATCCTATTGGAGGATAATGCTAAGCCAATGGTTCAACCACAGAGGCGGCTAAATCC
The DNA here is from genome assembly GCF_059453495.1 of Arachis ipaensis. NCBI lineage: Eukaryota > Viridiplantae > Streptophyta > Magnoliopsida > Fabales > Fabaceae > Arachis > Arachis ipaensis. The sequence goes on from NC_142436.1 coordinate 54,982,612, forward strand.
AGCCATGAAGGAGGTGGTGCAGAAAGAGGTCACCAAGTTACTGGAGGCTGGGATTATTTATCCTATTTCTGATAGCCCCTGGGTGAGCCCTGTCCAAGTTGTCACCAAGAAGGGAGGCATGACAGTGGTTCATAATGAAAAGAATGAATTGGTTCCTACAAGAACAGTTACAGGGTGGCGTATGTGTATTGATTACAGAAGGCTCAATACAGCCACCAGGAAGGATCACTTTCCTTTACCATTCATAGACCAGATGCTAGAGAGACTAGCAGGTCATGAATATTACTGCTTTTTGGATGGCTATTTAGGTTACAACCAAATTGTATTAGATCCTCAGGACCAAGAGAAAACAGCATTCACATGTCCTTCTGTAGTGTTTGCCTACAGAAGGATGCCTTTTGGTCTGTGCAATGCATCTGCAACCTTTCAGAGGTGCATGCTCTCTATCTTCTCTGATATGGTAGAGAAATTTCTGGAAGTCTTCATGGATGACTTTTCAGTATTTGGAGACTCATTCAGCTCCTGCCTTGACCATTTAGCACTTGTTCTGAAAAGATGCCAAGAGACCAACCTAGTTTTAAACTGGGAAAAATGTCACTTCATGGTGACTGAAGGAATTGTCCTTGGGCATAAAATTTCAAACAAGGGAATAGAAGTGGATCAAGCTAAAGTGGAAGTAATTGAAAAATTACCACCACCTGCCAATGTTAAAGCAATCAGAAGCTTTCTGAGGTATGCAGGATTCTACAGGAGGTTTATAAAGGATTTTTCAAAAATTGCAAAACCTCTGAGAAATCTGCTAGCTGCTGACACGCCATTTGTGTTTGACACAGAATGTCTGCAGGCGTTTGAAACGCTGAAAGCTAAGCTGGTCACAGCACCAGTTATTTCTGCACCAGACTGGACATTACCATTCGAACTAATGTGTGATGCCAGTGACCATGCCATTGGTGCAGTATTGGGACAGAGGCATAACAAGCTTCTGCATGTCATTTATTATGCTAGCCGTGTTTTAAATGATGCCTAAAAAAATTACACAACCACAGAAAAAGAATTGCTTGCAGTGGTTTATGCCATTGACAAGTTTAGATCATACTTAGTAGGATCAAAAGTGATTGTGTACACTAACCATGCTGCTCTTAAATTTCTACTCACAAAGTAGGATTCAAAACCCATGCTCATAAGATGGGTGTTGCTTCTGCAAGAGTTTGATATAGAAATAAGAGACAGAAAAGGGACAGAAAACCAAGTGGCTGATCATCTGTCCCGGCTAGAACCAGTAGAAGGGGCGTCCTTTCCCTCTATTGAGATCTCTGAAACCTTTTCGGATGAGCAATTGTTTGCCATTCAGGAAACACCATGGTTTGCATACATTGCAAACTATAAAGCTGCAAGATTCATACCCAAGGAGTACAGCAGGCAACAAACAAAAAAATTAATTACTGATGCAAAGTACTACTTGTGGGATGAACCATATCTCTTTAAGAGATGTGCAGACGGAATAATCCGTAGGTGTGTGCCTAGAGAAGAAGCACAGAAGATCATATGGCATTGTCATGGATCATAGTATAGAGGACATTTCGAAGGTGAGCGAACAGCCACAAAAGTCCTCCAATGTGGCTTCTATTAGCCTACTCTCTCTAAAGACTCCCGAGAGTTTGTGCGTAACTGTGACAGCTGCCAAAGAACGGGTAATTTGCCTCATGGTTATGCCATGCCTCAGCAAGAGATCTTAGAGATTGAGCTGTTTGACGTATGGGGTATTGACTTCATAGGGCCTTTCCCACCATCATACTCAAACACTTATATTCTGGTGGCAGTCGACTATGTATCCAAATGGGTAGAGGCCATTGCAATACCCACTAATGATACTAAGACAGTGCTGAAGTTCCTCCAGAAACATATCTTCAGCAGGTTTGGTGTCCCTAGAGCACTAATCAGTGATGGGGCACTCACTTCTACAATAAACAGCTTAACTCTGCTATGGTTCGATATGGAATTAGCCAAAAAGTAGCAACTCCATATCATCCACAGACAAATGGGCAGGCTGAAGTCTCTAATAGAGAATTAAAGAGAATCCTGGAACGGACTGTAAGTATCCGTAGAAGGGATTGGGCAAGAAGCTTGGATGAGGCTCTGTGGGCATACAGAACAACATTCAAGACTCCTATAGGAACCTCTCTATACCAGCTTGTGTATGGTAAGGCCTATCATTTGTCTGTGGAACTGGAGCATAAGGCCTACTGGGCAACCAGATTCCTAAACTTTGATGCCAAATTAGCTGGAGAGAAAAGATTGCTCCAGCTGAATGAGCTAGAGGAATTCAGACTCAATGCTTTCGAAAATGCTAAGATTTACAAAGAGAAAGCAAAAAGGTGGCATGATAAGAAACTGTTATCCAGAGTCTTTGAACCAGGACAAAAGGTTCTGCTGTTTAACTCTAGACTCAGATTGTTCCCCGGGAAACTGAAATCCCGGTGGAAAGGACCATATGTGATTACAAGTGTGTCACCATATGGCTATGTGGAGCTTCAAGACATTGATTCTAATAAGAAGTTCATTGTTAATGGACAGAGTGTCAAGCATTATCTTGAAGGCAATTTTGAGCAAGAGTGCTCAAAGCTGAGACTAGATTAAAAGCTCAGCAAGGTCCAGCTAAAGACAATTAAGAAGCGCTTGCTAGGAGGCAACCCAGCCATTAGCAATATTTTTTTATGCAAATAATAATTATATGAGTTTGATATAAATTATCTTTGAGATTAATTAACAATTGCAGGAGTTCACAGAGTTACAGAAGAATTGAGAGCATAAAGCAGAGAAAAGGAGCTCACTGGCACAAAAACGCCAGTAAGGATACCTCTCTGGGCGTTTAACGCCAGAATTGCAGCATCCTGGGTGTTTAGAAAAACACCCAGTGACAAAGGATTTCTAGTGTTTGACGCCAGCCAGAAGCAACAGCTGGGCGTTAAACACCCAAAAGCAGCATCAGCTGGGTGTTAAACGCCCAAAACAAGCAACAATTGGGCGTTTAACGCCAGGGTTGTGGAGGAGAGGAAGTTTTGTTTCCAACTCAATTTTTTTTCAAATTTCCATGATTTCATCCATAATTTCTTGCATAAACATGTTACAAATTATCATCTTTCAATTTCAATTTCAAACAAAAAATATTTTAACTTTTTCTAATCCTAAAAATCTTTTTCAAATCTTCTTCAATTCCTTTTCAAATCTTTTTTTATTCTTCTCATATCTTTTCAAACTATCATATTATCTTTTTAAATTCAGATTTATCTTTTTCAAATCCATCATATCTTTTTCAATTTTAAAATTTCATATTTTTCATATCATATTTATCTTTTACAAACCATATCTTCTATCATATCTTTTTCAAATTTTTCAAACCCACCCCCTCACTTATAAATTTAAACTTGGCCTCCCCCTCTCCTCCACCATTCGAATTTGGCTCACCTTCTATTCCTCTCCTTTCCTTTCCTTTGCTTGAGGACAAGCAAACCTCTAAGTTTGGTGTGTTTTTCCATGATCACCAAGCCAAGACTCACTAAGATCATGGCCCCCAAGGGAAAACAAACCACTCCAAGAGGGAAGAAAGAGAATAATCCAAAACCACTTTGGAATCAAGAGAGGTTCTTAACCAAAGAACATGTAGACCACTATTACAAAATAATAGGTCTAAGATCAGTGATCCCGGAAGTTAAATTCGATCTGAAAGAAGACAAATATCCGGAGATCCAAGAGCAGATTCGAAACAGAGGCTGGGAAATTCTGGCTAATCCTGAGACAAAGGTGGGTAGAAACATGGTTCAGGAATTCTACTCAAATCTGTGACAAACAGATAAGCAGAGATTAACTGGAGCCGCCTTCTATACCTTTCAAACCCTGGTCAGAGGGAAGATTATTTACTTCCACCAGGACAAAATAAGAGAGGTCTTCAAGCTGCCTCAACTACAAGATGATCCAGAATCCTTTAATAGGAGAATGGTGAGGTTTGATAAGCGCTTAGACCAAGTTCTAGAGGACATATGCATCCCTGGAACCAAGTGGATAACCAATACAAAGGGTGTCCCAAATCAACTTAAGAGAGGAGATCTCAAACCAATTGCTAGGGGCTGGCTGGACTTCATTGGGCGTTCTATACTGCCCACCAGCAACCGCTCTGAAGTCACTGTCAAAAGAGCAGTGATGATCCACTGCATTATGCTGGGAAACGAAGTGGAGATTCATCATCTGATTTCTTGTGAGCTTTACACAATTACAAACAAGAACTCCACTGACGCCAAATTGGCTTACCCAAGCCTAATATCTCTGCTATGTAAAGATGCTGAGGTAAAGATGGGAGTGGATGAGTATATCTCAGTCGAGCACCCAATCACCAAAAAGTTAATGGAAGGACAACAAGTGCAGGATAACTCCATCAAAAAGAGGGCACAGGAGTTCCTCCCAGAAATATCTCAGATTGACTACTGGACCCGCCTAGAAGCATTTGTCACCAAGTTGCAAGAAGCTATGGATCAACTGAAAGAAGAGCAGCAAACTCAAAATAACATGCTCTACAAACTGCTGAAGGAACAAGAAAAGCAAGGGCGTGAACTACAGGAGCTGAAGTGCCACAAGCTGTCTCTTGAAGGGCCAGACACCCCACAGATTGAAGGAGCATCCATCTCCCAAGATAAAGGTTGTTGAGTCCTAATCTTAACTCTGTGATAACTTTTGCTATTAGAGATCTACCTTAGGAGTCATGTGAATAATAGTAATTAGTATCTTTATTTTTATTTTCTTATTATCTCCAATTAAGCTATAGTTTATTTTTCTCATCATCATTAAACATGAATAAAATGGCAGATTTTTTAGAATAAGGAGGCAATTTTATTTTCGAGTTCTTAATAAGAAAAATTCAAATTATTTATATGTGGTGGCAATACTTTTTGTCTTCTGAATGAATGCTTGAACAGTGCATAATTTTTGATAGTGAAGTTTATGAATGTTAAATTTGTTGGCTCTTGAAAGAATAATGAAAAAGGAGAAATGTTATTGATAATCTAAAATATCATAAAATTGATTCTTGAAGCAAGAAAAAGCAGTGAATACAAGCTTGCAAAAAGAGAGAGAGAGAGAGAGAGAGAGAGAGAGAGAGAAAGAAAAAGAACAAGCAAGCAGAAAATCCAATAGCCCTTTAAACCAAAAGGCAAGGGTAAAAAGGATCCAAGGCTTTGAGCATTAATGGGTAGGAGGGCCTAAAGGAATGAAATCCTGGCCTAAGCGGCTAAACCAAGCTGTCCCTAACCATGTGCTTGTGGCGTGAAGGTGTCAAGTGAAAAACTTGAGACTGAGCGGTTAAAGTTGTGATCCAAAGCAAAAAGAGTGTGCTTAAGAACTCTGGACACCTCTAACTGGGGATTTTAGCAAAGCTAAGTCACAATCTGAAAAGGTTCACCCAGTTATGTGTCTGTGGCATTTACGTGTCCGGTGGTAATACTGGAAAACAAAGTGCTTAGGGCCACAGCCAAGACTCATAAAGTAGCTGTTTGGAAGTGCCAATAGATGCCAATTATTCTGAACTTCAAAGGATAAATGGAGGTGCCAAAACTGTTTGGAAGCAAAAAGCTATTAGCCCCGCTCATCTAATGAGAATTTGAGCTTCATATGAAACTCTGAGATGTTATTGCCTCTTGATTTTCTTTCTATCCTGTTTTATTTATCTAGTTGCTTGAGGACAAGCAACAAGTTTGGTGTTGTGATGAGCGGATATTTTATACGCTTTTTGGGGGTGTTTTCATATAGTTTTTAGTAGGATCTAGCTACTTTTTAGTATATTTTTATTAGTTTTTATGCAAAAATCATATTTTTGGACTTTACTATGAGTTTGTGTGTTTTTCTGTGATTTCAGGTATTTTCTGGCTGAAATTGAGAGACCTGAGCAAAAATCTGATTCAGAGGCTGGAAAAGGACTGCAGATGCTGTTGGATTCTGACCTCCCTGCACTCGAAATAGATTTTCTGGAGCTACAGAAACCCAATTGGCGCGCTCTTAATTGCGTTGGAAATTAGACATCCAGGGCTTTCCAGCAATATATAATAGTCCATACTTTGTCCAAGTTTTGATGACGCAAGTTGGCATTTAACGCCGAGTCTTTACCCTATTCTGGCGTTAAACGCTAGAACTGGCATAAAAACTGGAGTTAAACGCCAAAAACAGGCAGCAACTCATCGTTTAACTCCAAGAAAAGTCTCTACACATGGAAGCTTCAATGCTCAGCCCAAGCACTGATGGGACGCAGAAGCTGGTGAATTAAAAATTATTAAAATGGTTACGTTGCAAGTATAGTTCTTAACTCACCAAAAATCTGCCTATCAATTTAAAAGTATGTCACAGAGAATTTCAATTAAAATTACTGGGAGTTTTAAGTCCCAGGTCGTCTCCCAACGAGTTGCAGAAAAGTATGCTATCTTATTAATCAGATGTTCCAAGAAGTTGAGCTAAGTAAATTGGGATGTAAATTGAGGAATTTTAAATAATATGAATAAAAGCCTTGACTGGGAGTTGATTGGTTGGAATTTCTACTATTGATGGTACGATTGTAAGATTAATTTATAATTAATGGTTATTCTGTTTGGTTATCCTTTACTAGGTAAGGGAAAGTCAAACAAGTTGGAATGCCAGATCTATTCACAAGTTACAACCCACTTAGTTCAAAGGGATTGGCGTCGGTGACAGGATAGCAATCCAACATTTAACCCAATTACAAATTTTCTTTCAATCCTTCCAACTCAAGAGTTCCTTTTAATCAACTCCCCATCAAGTAAGGAAACTACTCACGCATTGTAAATAAAGAATCCATAGCACATGAAAGGGAATTAAAAGAAGACATGATTATTGGAATTGAAATTGAATTAAAAAGAAATAATCCTTGCATTAAATAATCATAAAAGTATCTGAATGACAAAATTGAACAAAACAAAGAACATGGAAGAATAAAACCAAGTTAAGAAAACAAACTAGAATGATGAAGTCTTGATGAGGAAATAACTCTTCTCAATGTTCTAATGCTCAAATCAATTCAAAATTAGAATCCTCAAAACTTATAGAGAAAAACCTAAGAGAGTAAAACTAGATCTAAAAACTACTGAATGAATGTCTGTGTTGTTTCTGCATATTCTCTGACTCTAGTCTACTGTTCCGGGCCGAAATAAGGTCCAAAATCGCCCCTAGCGAATTCTGCAGATTATGCAGATCGCACATGTCATGCGATCGCGTCATCCATGCGAACGCGTTGCTTGCGCTTTTTCCTCTCCACACGTTCGCGTCGTCCACGCTACCGCGTAGCTTGCGCTTTCCAATCCGCGCGGCCGCGCAAGCCATGCGGCCGCGTCGCTGCGATTTGCTCTCCTTCGCGTGGTCGCGTGAGCCATGCGACCGCGTCATTTCTCGTTGGTTATCTCCTCAAATTCTTATGTTCCTTCCATTTTTGCTAGCTTCCTTTCCACTCTCCAACTCATTCATGCCCTATAAAGTCTGAAACACTTAACACACAGATCATGGCATCGAATAGAATAAAGGAGAATTAAAAATAAATAATTAAAGTCTCTAGGAAGCAGTTTTCAAACATGTAATAAATTCAGGGAGGAAATCTAAATGCATGCTAATTTAATGAATAAGTGGGTAAGGATCATGATAAAACCACACAATTAAACAGAATATAAACCATAAAATAGTGGTTTATCAACCTCCCCACACTTAAACATTAGCATGTCCTCATGCTTAATTGAAGGAGATAAGGAAATAAGTATGAACATGTAGAAACTCATGAAATGCAATGCAAACCTATATACATATAAATAAATGCAACTATATGATTCTTGTCCACTTGATCAAAAGTAAATAAGCCCTTCAAAACAATTACAAATCAAATTCCACTAATTCTATCATTATACAATAAAATGGATAAAAGCGCAAGAAGATAGCTCATGAAAGCAGGAAACATGAAAATTCAAGCATTGAACCCTCACTGATAATGTATATACGCTCTAATCTCTAGTGTATAGGGTGATCACTCTATCCTTCTCTAATCATGCTTTCTAACTTTTGTTCTTCTCCTAACCAATTAACAACAGTTAATATATCAATGCAAACATCATGAGGTCTTTTCAAGGTTGTAATGGGGCTAAGATATAGGTAGGGATGTATATTTGGTCAAGTGAGCTAATAAATTGAATCTTTAATTAACCCAAGCTCTAACATAACTTGTATACACTTAATGTAATCTTTAAAGTTCATACCTAGCTACCCAGAATTCCCTTTTTCAATCCATACTCATGTATCAACTTATATTTTGGTTCTATCATATGTGCACTGATCTTTGAATTCTGAATTTAACATTGGGGTAATTTTGTCCCCTTATTTATTGATTTTTCATATTTTTTATTTATTTTTATTTATTTTATTTATTTTTTTATTTTTTTTTGAATAAATAAAGCTTATCAATGCACATAGATTTTTTTCATTCTTATATTTTCACATAAGTAGGTATCCAAATTCCCCTTAAATTTTTTTATGACACATTCCCTTAACAACTTTTGTTCCCACAATTTTCCATACTTAACTAGCACACATAATTCTATCTTAAGCTAACCAAAGATTCAATTTGGGATATACAATTGTTTTTCGGCTTAAGGTTAGTAATGTGGTAAAATATCGAACAAATGAGAATTAAAGGCTCAAAGTGGTTAACAAAGGTAATTGAAAAGGGTAGGCTTAATTTGGATAAGTGAGTTTAAACAAATAATGGCCTCAATCATGTGCAAGCATGTAAATATAATAAATATTGGACATATAAGATAAAACAAAATATAGATTACAATCATAGAGAAGTAAACACACAAGAATGAATAATTATGGTTAAATAATGTAACCATACATAAAGGCTCAAATCTTTCACAGGTTGTGTGTTCTTTAGCTCAAACATCATGTTCCAAATACAACTCAAGCAGATTTATCATAAAAATTTTGAAAAATTAGTGAAATTTTTTTTTTCAAAGATAGATTTTAAAAGAAACTTATTGTCTTTTCAATCAAGTAGAACATGCATGCAACTATCCTAACCTATGCAATTTATTCTATTCTATAAAGGAAAGAAAAATCTAACTAAAATATCCTAATTATTGGTGCCAGAGAAGAGAATTTACCTCCGGAAGTCAGGTACTGACCGACCTCCCCACACTTAAGGCTCTGCACAGTCCTCGGTGCCATCTGTCAGGAACAGGGGTGGGCTGGTAGCAGTATCTCCATCATCAGGACCGTCATGGCTCCCTGTGCTAGTAAAGAAAGTGGAGTCCGGGGTGTCTGAGTCTCTGAAGTGTCCCTTGAGTAGCTCCTTGAGGTGTTTGAATCGGCGCTCGTTACGGCGCTCTCTCATCTTTGCTTTCTGTTCTTGTCGATCCAACCGTTCGATTATCTGCTGGAGCAATTTCTCAGTTGTAGATGCTTGTGGTGTTGAATAAGGATTATCTTCAACTAGAGCAGTAGGAAGGCTTGTAGTGGCTGCTGAGAGTCTGAGGTATTTCCCGTTAGGGACATATTGATCATCCCGTGGAAGCATGGCTTTGGTGTCCCCAGCTCTGTAGGAGACTCCGGCTGCTGAGACAAGATCTGAGACCAAGGCGGGGAAAGGTAAGTTGCCCGCAATTTGTACGTGTTCCATAGCATTCCGGATATGTCTTGAGAGATTCAGAGGTTGGTCTGTAAGGATGCACCATAGTAGAACAGCCATGTCTGCAGTGAAAGAGGACTCATGAGTGCTCGGAAAGACGTAATGGGACATGATCTGTGCCCATACGCGAGCCTCCAAGGTAACTGCTGAAGCCAAGATTCCCTTAGGGCGGGTACGGTGGTATTCGTAGATCCAACGGCTGCCAGGTAATGCGATGACTCCGAGAACGGAGTCCCAGTCGAATTGGTATCTCTGGCGCTGAAGGGCGGCTTCTTGAAAAGCATCCATTCCTACTGGAATAGGGGGAAGACTCAGAGCTTGCTGAATGGCCTTTTCTGTGATGGGGACTTGCTTCTACCGGACATAAACAGACTGCAGGGTCGGCATGTAGAAGTTGGAGTAGAACTCAACTACCCAAGAAAGATTGACCTGCCTTGGCTATTTCCGTAGGAAACCCCATTGTCTTCGCTCAATTTGCGGCTCAACAAAGGTGGCAATATTGGACCGGAGGATAAGAAGGTATTCATTGTTATAGTTCCTTTCTGCCAGGATAGGGAACATCTGCTCACAGTAGCGATTGGAAAATCGCGCAGCGTCCTTTGCTGGAAAGGCTTTCTCCTTTTCGTCAACCTTTATTATCCTCTTGACTCTTTTTGTTGAGGGCTTGACTGCGGTTGAAGAAGGCTCTGCCACTAATGCTCTTTTAGTTCCTCTTCTTGCTGGTGGTCTGGAAGTTGCTTTCTCCTTTCCTTTCTTGGTGGCCATCCTGAAAGAAGGGAAGAGAAAGAAAATTAAATTTAAAGAGAGATACAGCAAGGAAGGAAACGGAAAAGAGGGTGAATGATGCACAGTAAAATGTAGATAACATTAACACATGCTCTCGAGTACATATGAAAAGCCATCAATGGGAAATAGCTAATGCATAAAAAGATAAGTGAATGCAAGGTGTTTATTGGCATGCTGGCAAAGGGCATGAGTAGCATAGACCAAGCATTACTTTGTAACAAACCATCACGTTTGTATTGACAATTGAATTCAATTAATAAAATAATAAGGGAAAGTTGTGAAAAGCAAGCATTGAATAGTATAGTAACATATAGAGTTGCATAATGCCACATGGGCTTTTTCACAAACACATAGCATGCATGGTGAATAGGGTATAGAAAATATGAAGATGAACATGCAAGCAATCCCTTAAATGGGAGAAAAATAATTGTCAAATAATTTGCAATAATCCACAAGCATATAATGAGGGATGATGACTCAAAAGGTGTCTAACACCATGTAAAGAAAAGAAAAGAAGAAGAAGAAAAATAAAAATTTGAAAAGAAAATGAAAAGAAAAAGAAAATGATGGTGAGAGAGATAGAGAGTGAAAGGTGAGATAGAAAGGGGAAGGGGGAAGGAAGAAAGAAGGAGGGAAAAGAAAAATTAGGATTTGGAGGAGAAGAAGATAAGATATGTGGCAATTTTAGGTGGAGCCGTGCGGCGCATGCAACGCGGCCGCGGAAGGCACGCGTTCGCGTGGTTGCGCTCCAGGTAAGGTGACGCGATCGCATCGGTCACACGGTCGCGTGACCTATGTTGCGCTGCTGGCGCGAGTGCAGCCTCGCTCCAGCACAACTCTCTGTTCGATTCATTTTAATTGCCAAAATTGGGTGACGCGATCGCGTGGGTCACGCGATCGCATGAGTGTGCGTTATAAATGGGTGACACGGCCGCGTCAGCGACGCGGTCGCATGACAAGGATTGTGCTTCCAGCACCAATCCAGCATCACCCTCGCACAGAATGCGACTGTGCACTCTTTTACGTCGAAAACTCAGGGCACGCGGCCGCGTGGGGCACGCGGCCGCATGGGAGGCCATGATTTTCATGCGACGCGGTCGCGTCAGCGACGCGGTCGTGTGGGGTAATTTGTGCCATTGGCATGACTCCAGCGCTCCTCCTGCGTAACTTTCTGTTCATTTTTATTTTTCTTTACTCCCCCTGCCACGCGGACGCGTCGATGGTGCGATCGCGTCGTGCGGCGAAATTTATTTTTTTTTTTTAAGGAAAGATAAAGACATGTAATTGAAAGAGCACGAAAGCACTAATAAAGAGAAGAGTTATTAAAGAAGAAAAACTAAAAGTGAAGGAAAGAACGATCATACCGCGGTGGGTTGTCTCCCACCAAGCACTTTGCTTTTACGTCCGTAAGTTGGACGCTCCAATAGCTCAATCTGCTGCGATGTGGGGGTCTTCCAAGCGGAAGATCTCAAGCTCCTTATTTTTCTGCACCTTCTCACCATGGTATAGCTTCAGGCGTTGTCCATTAACCTTAATAAGTTCAGAGCTTGAAGGATAGCTTAGGTGATAAACTCCGTACGGTTCAACCTTCTCTATTCTGTATGGACCTTCCCATTTTGATCTCAACTTACCGGGCATGAGCCTCAGTCGAGATTTGTAAAGGAGAACAAAATCTCCAGGTTGGAACTCTCTCTTCTTGATGTTTTGATCATGCACAGCTTTCATCTTTTCCTGTATATTCTGGAGTTCTCATAAGCCTCCAGGCGAAGGTTCTCCAGTTCCTGCAGTTGCAATTTTCTTTCAGCTCCAGCATTCTCAATTCCCACGTTGCACTCCTTAACTGCCCAGAAGGCTCTGTGTTCTATTTCAACTGGGAGATGACAAGCTTTTCCATAAACCAAGCGGAAGGGACTCATCCCAATGGGTGTCTTGTATGTTGTTCTGTATGCCCACAGTGCATCTTGTAGCCTGGTGCTCCAGTCTTTTCTATGAGGCTTCACTATCTTTTGCAAGATACGCTTAATTTCTCTGTTCGACACCTCGGCTTGCCCATTAGTTTGGGGATGGTAAGCTGTTGCAACTTTATGGATTATTCCATGCTTCTTCATCAATCCTGTTAGTCTCCTGTTACAAAAATGGGTGCCTTGATCGCTCACGATCGCTCGTGGTGATCCAAAGCGGCATATAATATGGTTTCTCACAAAGAAAACAACAGTGTTAGCATCATCAGTGCGGGTAGGAATTGCTTCCACCCATTTGGAAACATAATCCACAGCTAACAACATATAAAAATATCCACTAGAATTTGGAAATGGACCCATGAAGTCAATGCCCCAAACATCAAAAATTTCACAGAAAAGCATATATTGTTGAGGCATCTCATCCCTCTTGGATATATTACCAAATTTCTGGCATGGGTGACAAAATTTACAAAACTCAACAGCGTCTCTAAAAAGAGTAGGCCACTAGAATCCACAGTCTAAGATCTTTCTAGCTGTTCGTTGAGGGCCAAAATGTCCTCCACTCTCAGATGAGTGACAGGCCTCTAAAATAGACTGGAATTCTGATTGAGGCATACAACGTCTAATTATCTGGTCAGCGCCACATCTCCATAAATATGGGTCATCCCATATATAATATTTAGACTCACTTTTCAGCTTGTCTCTTTGATGTTTAGAAAGATGTGGAGGAAATGTGTGGCTAACTAAATAATTAGCAACAGGTGCATACCAAGGGACTACCTCAGATACTGCTTGTAGGTTATCAAAAGGAAAATTATCATCTATAGGAGTAGAATCATCCTTAATATGTTCAAGGCGACTCAAGTGGTCTGCTACTAAATTTTGATTACCACTCCTATCCTTTATTTCTAAATCAAATTCTTGTAACAGCAGTATCCAACGTATAAGTCTTGGTTTGGATTCCTTTTTAGCTAATAGATACTTTAGAGCTGCATGGTCTGGATACACTACTACTCTAGTACCAAGTAAATAAGCCCGGAATTTATCCAGAGCAAAAACAATAGCAAGTAGCTCTTTCTCAGTAGTAGTATAATTGGACTGGGCAGTGTCTAAAGTCTTAGACGCATAGGCAATAACAAAAGGATCCTTACCTTCACGCTGAGCCAGTGCTGCTCCTACTGCATGGTTGGAAGCATCGCACATGATTTCAAATGGCCGGCTCCAGTCTGGTTCTCTCACAATTGGAGCTTGAGTTAGAGCGGTCCTCAGCTTATCAAACGCTTGTTTGCAATCCTCACTGAACTCGAACTCAATATCCTTTTTGGTGTACGAAATTGTGATCTCTGGTATGGCTCCAAAAACTTGGTGCTCTAATCTCAATTCATAATTTGTCACAACTTCGATACAACTAACCAGCAAGTGCACTGGGTCGTCCAAGTAATAAACCTTACGTGAGTAAGGGTCGATCCCACGGAGATTGTTGGTATGAAGCAATCTATGGTCACCTTGTAAATCTCAGTCAGGCGGATAATAATTGATTATGGAGTTTTTGAAAATAATACTAATTAAACAAAAAATAGGGATAGAAACACTTATGTAATTCATTGGTGAGAATTTCAGATAAGCGTGTAGAGATGCTTTCATTCCTCTGAATCTCTTCTTTCTTGCTGTCTTCATCCAATCAGTCTTACTCCTTTCCATGGCTGGCTTTATGCAAGGGCATCACCGTTGTCAGTGGCTACATCCCCTCCTCTTGTGAAAATGGTCCAAGATGCCCTGTCACGGCACGGCTAATCATCTGAGGTTCCCGATCATGCTGGAATAGGATTCACCCTCCTTTTGCGTCTGTCACTACGCCCAGCACTCGCGAGTTTGAAGCTCGTCACAGTCATTCAATCATTGAATCCTACTCGGAATACCACAGACAAGGTTTAGACTTTCCGGATTCTCTTGAATGCCGCCATCAATCTAGCTTACACCACGAAGATTCTGATTAAGAGATCTAAGAGATACTCATTCAATCTATTGTAGAACGGAAGTGGTTGTCAGGCACGCGTTCATAGGGAATGATGATGATTGTCACGTTCATCACATTCAGGTTGAAGTGCGAATGAATATCTTAGAAGCGAAATAAGATGAATTGAATAGAAAAATAGTAGTACTTTGCATTAATCTTTGAAGAACAGCAGAGCTCCACACCTTAATCTATGGAGTGTAGAAACTCTACCGTTTGAAAATACATAAGTGAGAGGTCCAGGCATGGCCGAATGGCCAGCCCCCATAATCTAAGAACCAGGCGTCCAAAGATGTTCCAAAGATGTTCAAAGATGTCTAATACAATAGTAAAAGGTCCTATTTATAATAAACTAGCTACTAGGGTTTACAAAAGTAAGTAATTGATGCATAAATCCACTTCCGGGGCCCACTTGGTGTGTGCTTGGGCTGAGCTTGAAGTATACACGTGGAGAGGTCATTCTTGGAGTTGAACGCCAGCTTTTGTGCCAGTTTGGGCGTTGAACTCCACTTTGCAACTTGTTTCTGGCGCTGGACGCCAGAATTGGGCAGAGAGCTGGCGTTGAATGCCAGTTTGCGTCATCTAAACTTGGGCAAAGTATGGACTATTATATATTGCTGGAAAGTCCTGGATGTCTACTTTCCAACGCAATTGGAAGCGCGCCATTTGGACTTCTGTAGCTCCAGAAAATCTACTTTGAGTGCAGGGAGGTCAGAATCCAACAACATTAGCAGTCCTTCTTCAACCTCTGAATCTGATTTTTGCTCAAGTCCCTCAATTTTAGCTAGAAAATACCTGAAATCACAGAAAAATACACAAACTCATAGTAAATTCCAGAAATGTGAATTTAACATAAAAACTAATGAAAACATCCCTAAAAGTAACTAGATTCTACTAAAAACATACTAAAAATAATGCCAAAAAGCGTATAAATTATCCACTCATCACAACACCAAACTTAAATTGTTGCTTGTCCCCAAGCAACTGAAAATCAAATAGGATAAAAAGAAGAGAATATACTATAAATTCCAAACTATCAATGAATACATAGCTCCAATCAGATGTGCGGGACTTATAGCTTTCTGCCTCTTGAATAGTTTTGGCATTTCACTTTATCCATTGAAGTTCAGAATGATTGGCTTCTATAGGAACTCAGAGTTTAGATAGTGTTATTGACTCTCCTAGTTCAGTATGATGATTCTTGAACACAGCTATTTTATGAGTCTTGGCCGTGGCCCTAAGCACTTTGTTTTCCAGTATTACCACGGGATACATAAATGCCACAGACACATAATTGGGTGAACCTTTTTCAGATTGTGACTCAGCTTTGCTAAAGTCCCCAATTAGAGGTGTCTAGGGTTCTTAAGCACACTCTTTTTTTGCTTTGGACCTTGACTTTAACCGCTCAGTCTCAAGTTTTCACTTGACACTTGCACGCCACAAGCACATGGTTAGGGACAGCTTGGTTTAGCCGCTTAGGCCAGGATTTTATTCCTGTAGGCCCTCCTATCCACTGATGCTCAAAGCCTTGGGATCCTCTTTATTTACCCTTGCCTTTTGGTTTTAAGGGTTATTGGCTTTTTTGCTCTTGCCTCTTGGTTTTAAGAGCTTTTGGATTTTTCTGCTTGCTTTTTCTTTTTCTTTCTATTTTTTTTCGCCTATTTTTTTTCTGCAAGCTTTGTTCTTTACTGCTTTTTCTTGCTTCAAGAATCATTTTTATGATTTTTCAGATTATCAAATAACATGTCTCCTTGTCATCATTCTTTCAAGAGACAACATATTTAACATTCTTAAACAACAACTTCAAAAGACATATGCACTGTTCAAGCATTCATTCAGAAAACAAGAAGCATTGTCACCACATCAATATAATTAAACTAAGTTCAAGGATAAATTCAAAACTCATGTACTTCTTGTTCTTTTGAATTAAAACATTTTTCATTTAAGAGAGATGATGGATTCATAGGACATTCATAACTTTAAGACATAGTTACTAACTACTAATGATCATGTAATGAAGACACAAACATGGATAAGCACTTAACATAGAAAACGAAAAACAGAGAAAGTAAGAACAAGGAATGAGTCCACCTTAGTGATGGGTGTGTTTCTTTCTTGAGGAACCAATGATGTCCTTGAGCTCTTCTATGTCTCTTCCTTGTCTTTGTTGCTCCTCCCTCATTGCTTTTTGATTTTCTCTAATTTCATGAAGGATGATGGAGTGTTCTTGATGTTCCACCCTTAATTGTCCCATGTTGGAACTTAATTCTCCTAGGGAGGTGTTGATTTGCTCCCAAAAATTCTGTGGAGGCAAGTGCATCCCTTAATGTATCTCAGGGATTTCTTGATGATGAGCTTCTTCATGTGCCTGTTGAGATTCATGAATGTGCTCTCTTGTTTGCTCCATCCTTTTCTTAGTGATGGGCTTGTGAGATGAATCTTTCCATCTCCCATGGCTCAGAGGTGGAAGCATTTGTCTTCCCTTTCCTCTTTCTTGAGGTTTCTCTAGCCTTAGGTGCCATTAATGGTAATGGAAAAACAAAAAGCTTATGCTTTTACCACACCAAACTTAGAATATTGCTCGCCCTCAAGCAAGAGAAGAAAGAATAGATGAAGAAGAAGAAGATATGGAGGAGATAGAGGGATGTGTGTATGGATGTGAGTGGTGAATGGAAAACAGAAGGGATGACCATGAATGGAAGGAGAGAGGGTGAGGTGGGTAGGGATCCTATGAGGTTCACAGATCCTGAGATGATCCTGTGGGGTCCACAGATCCTGAGGTGTTCAAGGAATTACAACCTTGCACCAAATTAGGCATGTAAAATGCCCTTGCACACAACTCTGGGCGTTCAGCGCCAGGTTGGTGCCCATTTTGGGCGTTCAACGCCCATTTGTTGCCCATTTCTGGTGTTGAACGCCAGAACCATGCTTGTTCTGGGCGTTCAGCACCAGCTCCTCTCCAGGGTGCAATTCTAGCGTTCAGCGCCCAGATGATGCCCATTTTGGGCGTTCAGCGCCCAGATACTGCCCATTTTGGGCGTTCAGCGCCAGAACCATGCTCTGTTCTGGCGTTGAACGCCAGGCAGGTGCTTCCTCCAGGGTGTGATTTTTCTTCCGCTGTTTTTGATTCTGTTTCTAAATTTTTCGCTTATTTTGTGACTCCACATGATCATGAACCTAAGAAAACATGAAAAACAAAAATAAAATTAGATGAATAGACATTGGGTTGCCTCCTAACAAGCGCTTCTTTAATGTCAATAGCTTGACAGTGGGCTCTCATGGAGCCTCACAGATGTGCAGAGCTTTGTTGAGACCTCCCAACACCAAACTTAGAGTTTGGAAATGGGGGTTTGACACCAAACTTAGAGTTTGGTTGTGGCCTCCCAACACCAAACTTAGAGTTTGACTGTGGGGGCTTTGGTTGACTCTGCTTTGAGAGAAGCTTTTTCTGCTTCCTCTCCATGGATGCAGAGAGAGATCCTTGAGTTGTAAACACAAGGTTGTCCTTATTTAATTGAAGGATCAATTCTCCTCTGTCCACATCAATCACAGCTCTTGCTGTGGCTAGGAAAGGTCTTCCTAGGATGATGGATTCATCCTCTTCCTTTCCAGTATCCAGGACTATGAAATCAGCAGGGATGTAAAGGTCTTCAACCTTTACTAACACGTCTTCTACTTGTCCATAAGCCTGTTTTCTTGAATTGTCTGCCATCTCTAATGAGATTTTAGCAGCTTGCACCCCATAGATTCCCAGTTTCTCTATTACAGAGAGGGGCATGAGGTTTATTCCTGAACCAAGGTCACACAGAGCCTTAAAGATCATGGTGCCTATGGTACAAGGTATTATGAACTTTCCAGGATCCTGTCTCTTCTGAGGCAGTGTCAGTTGATCCAGATCACTTAGTTCATTGGTGAACAAGGGAGGTTCATCTTTCCAAGTTTCAATACCAAATAATTTGGCATTTAGCTTCATGATTGCACCAAGAAACTTGGCAGCTTGCTCTTCAGTAACATCCTCATTTTATTCAGAAGAGAAATACTCATCAGAGCTCATGAATGGCATAAGGAGGTTCAATGGAATCTCTATGGTCTCTAGATGAGCCTCAAAGTCCTTTGGTTCCTCAGAGGGAAGTTCCTTATTGATCACTGGACGTCCCAGGAGGTCTTCCTCCTTGGGGTTCACGTCCTTCTCCTCTCTTGTGGGTTCGGCCATGGTAATTAATTCAATGGCCTTGCACTCTCCTTTTGGATTCTCTTCTGTATTGCTTGGGAGAGTACTAGGAGGGATTTCAGTGATCCTTTTACTCAGCTGGCCCACTTGTGCTTCCAAATTTCTAATGGAAGACCTTGTTTCATTCATGAAACTCACAGTGGCCTTAGATAGGTCAGAGACTAAATTTGCTAAGCTAGATGGATTCTGCTCAGAATTCTCTGTCTGTTGCTGAGTGGATGATGGAAAAGGCTTGCTATTGCTAAACCTGTTTCTTCCACCATTATTAAAGCCTTGTTGAGGCTTTTGATCCTTCCATGAGAGATTTGGGTGATTTCTCCATGATGGATTATATGTGTTTCCATAAGGTTCACCCATATAATTTACCTCTGCTATTGCAGGATTCTCAGGATCATAAGCTTCTTCTTCAGAAGATGCCTCTTGAGTACTGTTGGATGCAGCTTGCATTCCATTCAGACTCTGAGAAATCATATTGACTTGCTGAGTCAATATTTTGTTCTGAGCCAATATGGCATTCAGAGTATCAATTTCAAGAACTCCCTTCTTCATAGGCGTCCCATTATTCACAGGATTCCTCTCAGAAGTGTACATGAACTGGTTATTAGCAACCATGTCAATGAGTTCTTGAGCTTCTGCAGGCATTTTCTTTAGGTGAATGGATCCACCTGCAGAAGTATCCAATGACATCTTTGATAGCTCAGATAAACCATCATAGAATATATCCAGGATGGTCCATTCTGAAAGCATGTCAGAAGGACAATTTTTGGTCAGGTGCTTGTATCTTTCCCAAGCTTCATAGAGGGATTCACCTTTTTTTCGTCTGAAGGTCTGAACATCCACTCTAAGCTTACTCAACTTTTGAGGAGGAAAGAACTTGGCTAATAAAGCCGTGACCAGCTTATCCCAAGAGTTCAGGCTGTCTTTGGGTTGAGAGTCCAACCATATTCTAGCTCTGTCTCTTACAGCAAAAGGGAAAAGCATGAGCCTGTAGACTTCAGGATCTACTCCATTAGTCTTAACAGTATCACAGATCTACAAGAATTCAGTTAAGAACTGAAAAAGATCTTCAGATGGAAGTCCATGAAACTTGCAGTTCTGCTGTATCAGAGAAACTAGCTGAGGTTTCAGCTCAAAATTGTTTGCTCAAATGGCAGGAATGGAGATACTTCTTCCATGTAAATTGGAATTAGGTGCAGTAAAGTCACCAAGCATTCTCCTTGCATTATTATTATTTTCGGCTGCCATCTCCTCTTCCTGTTTGAAAATTTCTGACAGGTGCTTGCTGGATAGTTGTAATTTAGCTTCTCTTAGTTTCCTCTTCAGAGTCCTTTCAGGTTCTGGATCTGCTTCAACAAGGATGTTCTTGTCCTTGCTCCTGCTCATATGACAAAGAAGAGGGCACAGAAAAATAATAATAATAGGGATCCTTTTTACCCAAGTATAGAGGTTCCCTTTAGGTGAGTGGAAGAAAAGGAGAAGAAAAGAGAGAGAGGGAATTTTCGAAAATTGTTTTTGAAAAATGGTTAGTGATTTTTTTTTCGAAAATTAAAATAAAAAATTAAAATAATTAGTAAATTAAAAAGAAATTTTGAAAAAGAGGGGAGATATTTTCGAAAATTAGAGAGAGAGTTAGTTAGGTAGTTTTGAAAAAGGTAAGAAACAAACAAAAAGTTAGTTAGTTAGTTAGTTAGTTGAAACAAATTTTGAAAAGATAAGAAGTTAGGAAGTTAGAAAAGATATTTTGAAATCAAATTTTTGAAAAAGATAAGATAAGAAGATATTTTTAAAATTAGTTTTTGAAAAAGATTTGATTTTTAAAATCACAATTAATGACTTGATTCACAAGAAATCACAAGATATGATTCTAGAACTTAAAGTTTGAATCTTTCTTAACAAGTAAGTAACAAACTTGAAATTTTTTGAATCAAAACATTAATTGATGATGTTATTTTCAAAAATATGATGTAAAATTAAGAAAAAGATTTTTGAAAAATATTTTTGAAATTTTCGAAAATAACTAAAAAAAATTGAAAAAAGATTTGATTTTTGAAAAAGATTTTGAAAAAGATAAGATTTTTTTTTAATTGAAAATTTGATTTGACTCATAAAAACAACTAGATTTTAAAAATTTTTGAAAAAGTCAAATCTAATTTTCGAAATTTTAAGAGATAAAAAGGGAAAGATATTTTTTTTTTGAATTTTTATGATGAGAGAGAAAAACAAGAAAAATGATGCAATGCATGAAAGTTATGGATCAAAACAATGAATGCATGCAAGAATGCTATGAATGTCAAGATGAATACCAAGAATACTATGAAGATCATGATAAACATCAAGAACACATTTTTGAAAAATTTTTAATGCAAAGGAAACATGCAAGACACCAAACTTAGAAATCTTTCATGTTTAGACTCTATGGATGCAAAAATGCACATGAAAAACAAGAAAAGATGCAAAACAAGAAAACATCAAGATCAAACAAGAAGACTTACCAAGAATAACTTGAAGATCATGAAGAACACTATGAATGCAATGCATGAATGCAATTTTCGAAAAATGCAAGATGAGTATGCAATTGACACCAAACTCAAAAATTGACTCAAGACTCAAACAAGAAACACAAAATATTTTTTTTATTTTTATGATTTTATGATTTTTTTTGTATTTTCTTTTAAATTTTTCGAAAATCATTTTGAAAAAGAAAAATAAGAATTCCAAAATTTTTTAATATGAATTCCAGGAATCTTATGCTCTTTAGTCTAAAGCTCCAATTAAAGGGTCAGGCATGGCTTAATAGCTAGCCAAGCTTTAGAATGGAATTACATCCATTGAGGTGATTAGTTGAAGACCAATCCCAAAGGAGTTTGGATATGGCTTTACAGCCAGCCAGGCTTCAACATGCTTCATGAAACACTAGAATTCATTCTTAAAAATTCTGAAGAAAAATATATATATTTTTGAAAACATTTTTATTTTAAAAAATTTTTTCGAAAACAAAGGAGAAATTTTTGAAAGATTTTTTTTGAAAAAATTTTTGAAAACTTTTTGAAAAGAAAACGAAAAGAAAGTTACCCAATCTGAGCAACAAGATGAACCGTCAGTTGTCCAAACTCAAACAATCCCCGGCAACGGCGCCAAAAACTTGGTGTACGAAATTATGATCTCTGGTATGGCTCCAAAAACTTGGTGCTCTAATCTCAATTCATAATTTGTCACAACTTCGATACAACTAACCAGCAAGTGCACTGGGTCGTCCAAGTAATAAACCTTACGTGAGTAAGGGTCGATCCCACGGAGATTGTTGGTATGAAGCAAGCTATGGTCACCTTGTAAATCTCAGTCAGGCGGATAATAATTGATTATGGAGTTTTCAAAAATAATACTAATTAAACAGAAAATAGGGATAGAAACACTTATGTAATTCATTGGTGACTATTTCAGATAAGCGTGTAGAGATGCTTTCGTTCCTCTGAATCTCTGCTTTCTTGCTGTCTTCATCCAATCAGTCTTACTCCTTTCCATGGCTGGCTTTATGCAAGGGCATCACCGTTGTCAGTGGCTACATCCTCTCCTCTTGTGAAAATGGTCCAAGATGCCCTGTCACGGCACGGCTAATCATCTGAGGTTCCCGATCATGCTGGAATAGGATTCACCCTCCTCTTGCGTCTGTCACTACGCCCAGCACTCGCGAGTTTGAAGCTCGTCACAGTCATTCAATCATTGAATCCTACTCGGAATACCACAGACAAGGTTTAGACTTTCCGGATTCTCTTGAATGCCGCCATCAATCTAGCTTACACCACGAAGATTCTGATTAAGAGATCTAAGAGATACTCATTCAATCTAATGTAGAACGGAAGTGGTTGTCAGGCACGCGTTCATAGGGAATGATGATGATTGTCACGTTTATCACATTCAGGTTGAAGTGCGAATGAATATCTTAGAAGCGAAATAAGATGAATTGAATAGAAAAACAGTAGTACTTTGCATTAATCTTTGAAGAACAGCAGAGCTCCACACCTTAATCTATGGAGTGTAGAAACTCTACCGTTTGAAAATACATAAGTGAGAGGTCCAGGCATGGCCGAATGGCCAGCCCCCATGATCTAAGAACCAGGCGTCCAAAGATGTTCCAAAGATGTTCAAAGATGTCTAATACAATAGTAAAAGGTCCTATTTATAATAAACTAGCTACTAGGGTTTACAGAAGTAAGTAATTGATGCATAAATCCACTTCCGGGGCCCACTTGGTGTGTGCTTAGGTTGAGCTTGAAGTATACACGTGGAGAGGTCATTCTTGGAGTTGAACGCCAGCTTTTGTGCCAGTTTGGGCGTTGAACTCCACTTTGCAACTTGTTTCTGGCGCTGGACGCCATAATTGGGCAGAGACCTGGCGTTGAACGCCAGTTTGCGTCATCTAAACTTGGGCAAAGTATGGACTATTATATATTTCTGGAAATCGCTGGATGTCTACTTTCCAACGCAATTGGAAGCGCGCCATTTTGAGTTCTGTAGCTCCAAAAAATCTACTTTGAGTGCAGGGAGGTCAAAATCCAACAGCATCAGCAGTCCTTCTTCAACCTCTGAATCTGATTTTTGCTCAAGTCCCTCAATTTCAGCCAGAAAATACCTGAAATCACAGAAAAACACACAAACTCATAGTAAAGTCCAGAAATGTGAATTTAACATAAAAACTAATGAAAACATCCCTAAAAGTAACTAGATTCTACTAAAAACATACTAAAAACAATGCCAAAAAGCGTATAAATTATCCGCTCATCACTTTTGCAGTAATCTGGATAAGGGAAGTGCTACCTTACTAAAGTCCTTAATAAATCTCCTGTAAAAACCTGCATGGCCAAGGAACGAACGGACTTCCCTCACAGAAGAGGGGTAAGGTAAACTAGAAATAACATTCACCTTTGCTGGGTCTACAGAAATGCCATTATTAGATACCACATGTCCTAATACAATCCCTTGCTTTACCATAAAGTGGCATTTTTCGAAATTCAATACAAGGTTTGTATTAACACATCTATCTAATACTCTAGATAATCCATCTAAGAAAAGGCTAAAAGAATCACCATAAACGCTAAAATCGTCCATAAAAACTTTCATACAGTCTTCAATAAGATCAGAGAAAAGACTCATCATGCACCTTTGAAAAGTAGCTGGTGCATTGCACAAGCCAAAGGGCATTCTCTTATAAGCATAGGTCCCAAAAGGACATGTAAAAGTAGTCTTTTCCTAATCCTCAGGAGCTATATGAATCTGGAAATAACCTGTGTAACCATCTAGAAAGCAGTAATGTGATTTACCTGACAGGCGATCCAGCATTTGATCAATGAATGGAAGTGGGTAGTGATCCTTACGGGTAGCTTAGTTGAGACGACTGTAATCAATGCAGACTCTCCAAGCATTCTGAACTCTAGTTGCTATGAGCTCTCCATGCTCATTCTTCACGGTAGTGACTCCGGACTTCTTGGGCACCACTTGTACTGGGCTTACCCATTCACTGTCTGAAATGGGATATATGATACCGGCCTCCAATAGTCTGGTCACCTCCTTCTTGACAACTTCCAAGATAGTGGGATTCAATCTTCTCTGGGGTTGACGGACAGGTCTTGCTCCCTCTTCTAAAAATATTCTGTGCTCGCATACTTGAGGGTTGATTCCCACTATGTCTGCCAAACTCCACCCAATTGCCTTCTTATGCTTCCTTAGCACATCAAGTAGCTGCTCTTCTTGTTGAGAAGTCAGTTCCCTTGCAATAATAACTGGAAGCTTCTGCTCGTCCTCGAGATAAGCATATTTGAGGTGTGGGGGAAGAGGTTTCAATTCTAATTTTTGATCATGGGCAGGCTCTGGATTATCTGGAGCTCGTGAAAATGGCGAAGTGCCCTCACTGTCAGTTAAGAGGGTCCCCACACTCGGACCTTGTCTAGTGTGCCTTTCTTCAAACTCTTCTTTTTGAACTTCAGCCACACTTTTGTCTATGACATCACACTAGAAGATAGAACGATCTTCTGGGGGGTTGTTAATGACTCCATTCAGATTGAAGATCACTATGCGGCCATCTATTTCAAAGGAGTATGTCCCTGAAAAAGCATCCAATTTGAATTTTGATGTCTTCAGGAATGGTCTTCCAAGTAGGATCGATGATGGCTTATCTGAATCATTATGGGGCATCTCCAAGATATAAAAATCAGTGGGAAATGTGAGCCCTTTAATATTCACCAAAACATCTTCAGCAACTCCAGCCACTGTAATAATGCTTTTATCTGCTAACACAAAATGAGCTGCCGACCTTTTTAAGGGAGGGAGCCTCAAAACATCATATATGGACAAAGGCATTATACTGACACATGCTCCTAAATCACACATGCAATCATAAATTACTACACCACCAATAGTACAACTAACTATGCAAGGACCTGGATCACTACATTTTTCAGGTAATCCTCCCATTAAAGCAGATATAGAACTACCTAAAGGAATAGTTTCTAATTCATTAATCTTGTTTTTATGGATACATAAGTCTTTTAGAAACTTTGCATATTTAGGTACCTGCTGAATAACATCAAAAAGGGGAACAGTTACCTCAACCTTTTTGAATATTTCTACCATTTTAGGATCAGGTTCCAGCTGCTTCCTGGGCTTCCTTGCAAGCTGTGGAAATGGAATGGGAACAGTGGGTTCCGTGGTGCCTGCGCCTTTTGGTGCTTCTTCCTGTGGTTGAGCTATCTCTTCTTCAGCTATGTCCTGTATATCCTCTTCCTTTTTAACATCTTCGACTTCTACCACCTCTTCAACTGAGGCGTATTCTGGTGAGCTTGGTTCCTCCTGATTCCTCTCCTGCAGTGTGGTTCCGGACCTCAGGGTGATGGCATTAATGCCTCCCTTCGGATTGGGTAACGGTTGAGAGGGGATTCCAGTGGTGCTTGAAGGTTGGTTGCTGGAATTTTGTGTTGAACCAAGCTGTGTCATAAAAGCTTGCAGAGTAGAGGTGAGACCATTCAGACTGGCGTTAATAGTGTTCACGATGGTACTTTCCATGGCCAGTTGTCTTTTCTCAAAAGCTTGTAATAAATCTTCATTAGAAGATACAGAAGAATGAGTAAATTGAGAGTTTGCTGCTGATTGTTCGGTGGTCCTTGGTTTTGCCTCAGGTGAGGTGCTCGGTAAGGTTGATTTTATTGTCTGTTGTTGTTATTATTCCACCTCTGATTTCCCTGATTATCTCTGCCTCCCCTGTTATTGTTGTCCCTCCAATTCTGGTTTGAATTGTCCTGCCAACCATGGTTATTATTTCCACTTTGATTGTACCCTTGGTTGGGGCGGTCATAGAAGTTGTGAGTGGATGCCACCATGTTGTCTTCTTGTTGGAGCTGCGGGCATTCATCAGTGTAATGGCTGTAATTAGCACAAATTCCACAAATTCTTTGTGGAACTAGTTGTTGGTTTTGCTGCGGTTGAGTTTGCTGAGCTTGTTGATTCAACTGCATTTGCTTCAGCAGGTTGGTCATCTCACAAATGCTTTGAGTTAGAGGAGTGGTACACGGAATCGTGATTACACTTTAATTATGTAAAATTCATTGCTCTTTCTTTTCCTGGAAATGGCGCCAAAAACATGATGCCAAGACCATGGTTCACAACTCCGTGTAACTAACCAGCAAGTGCACTGGGTCGTCCAAGTAATACCTTACGTGAGTAAGGGTCGAATCCCACGGAGATTGTTGGTATGAAGCAAGCTATGGTCACCTTACAAATCTCAATTAGGCAGATATAAATTGATAATGGTGTTTTCGAATAATAATTAATAGAATAGGGATAGAAATACTTATGTAATTCATTGGTGAGAATTTCAGATAAGCGAATGGAGATGCTTTTCGTTCCTCTGAACCTCTGCTTTCCTGCTATCTTCATCCAATCAGTCTTACTCCTTTCCATGGCTGGCTTTATGCAAGGGCATCACCGTTGTCAGTGGCTACATCCCCTCCTCTCAGTGAAAAATATGCTCACATGCTCTGTCACAGCACGGCTAATCATCTGTCGGTTCTCGATCATGCTGGAATAGGATTCACCCTCCTTTTGCGTTTGTCACTAACGCCCAGCACTCGCGAGTTTGAAGCTCGTCACAGTCATCCAATCATTGAATCCTACTCGGAATACCACAGACAAGGTTTAGACCTTCCGGATTCTCTTGAATGCCGCCATCATTCTAGCTTACGCCACGAAGATTCTGGTTAGGAGATATAAGAGATATTCATTCTAGCTTGTTGCATGTAGAACGGAAGTGTTTGTCAGGCACGCGTTCATAAGGGATAATGATGATGAGCGTCACATAATCATCACCTTCATCATGTTCTTGGGTACGAATGGATATCTTAGAAGCGAAATAAGATGACTTGAATAGAAAATAGTAGTACTTTGCATTAATCCTTGAGGAACAGCATAGCTCCACACCTTAATCTATGGAGTGTAGAAACTCTACCGTTGAAAATACATAAGTGAAAGGTCCAGGCATGGCCGAATGGCCAGCCCCCAAAACGTGATCACAGGATCAATAATACAATCCAGGATTCAAAGATGTCAAATACAATAGTAAAAAGTCCTATTTATAATAAACTAGCTACTAGGGTTTACAGAAGTAAGTAATTGATGCATAAATCCACTTCCGGGGCCCACTTGGTGTGTGCTTGGGCTGAGCTTGAGTGTTGCACATGTAGAGGTCCTTCTTGGAGTTGAACGCCAGCTTTTGTGCCAGTTTGGGCGTTCAACTCTGGTTTTGGATCCTTTTCTGGCGCTGGACGCCAGAATTGGGCAGAGAGCTGGCGTTGAACGCCAGTTTGCATCATTTAAACTTAACCAAAGTATGGACTATTATATATTGCTGGAAAGCCCTGGATGTCTACTTTCCAACGCAATTGGAAGCGCGCCATTTTGAATTCTGTAGCTCCAGAAAATTCATTTTGAGTGCAGGGAGGTCAGAATCCAACAGCATCAGCAGTCCTTCTTCAACCTCTGAATCTGATTTTTGCTCAAGTCCCTCAATTTCAGCTAGAAAATACCTGAAATCACAGAAAAACACACAAACTCATAGTAAAGTCCAGAAATGTGAATTTAACATAAAAACTAGTGAAAATATCCCTAAAAGTAACTAGATCCTACTAAAAACATACTAAAAACAATGTCAAAAAGCGTATAAATTATCCGCTCATCAAGCAGCAGTCTCTCTGCCAGAAGATACTTCTGCAACGGCTTTTGAACGGCCTTGCTTCTGTCTGTGGTTCCGAGTAGATTCAGCTAAATCACTGATCAATTGCCAAGCTTCATCAGTGGTCTTGTACTTCTTCATAGACCCATTGCTGGCACTTTCCAATGTGGTCTTATCTTGGGGCCTCATACCTTGTGTGATATAGCTGAGTAGCATGATCTTGTCAATCATGTGGTGGGGGCATGCTTCAAGAAGATTATTGAAGCACTCCCAGTATTTGATGCGCATAAACTTGTTATGCCACGATTTAGGAAATTGCACGATCGGCAAAAATTCCTTCCGGCAAGTGCACCGGTTATCGTCAAGTAAAAACTCACAATAGAGTGAGGTCGAATCCCACAAGGATTGGTTGAGTGAGCAATTCGGATTAGAAGTGTGTTCTAGTTGAGCGGAATCAAAACTTAGATGAGAATTGCGGAATGTAAAATTGGCGGGAAACGTAAATGACAAGAAATTGAAATGGCGGAATCTTAAATTGCATGAAGTAAAGAGCAGAAGCTAAATTGCTGAAATTAAAAGGGAATGGGGGTGATTGCATGAATTTAATTGCAGAATGTAAAGAGAAGTGGAAATCAGAAATGGGGAATTCATTGGGTTATAGGAGATATTGAGATCTCCGAATCAAAACATGTTTATCTCTTCCTCAACCAATGCGTTCATTGAATTTTGCTTGGCAATCTTATATGATTGGATCCCAATCCCTTGGCTCACCAATTCTCTCTAAAAACAAACAAATTCCCAATCCCTTGGTTTAAATGTTCATAAGAAGAGATGATGCTCGATCACTGATTATACCACACAGTTTCATGAACCACAATTTGGTAGGATTACATGTCACAATATCCATCCAAACCCCAATCCAATTCACTGTGAGAAAGCTTCTCTAGCATGAATCCTCCATTCCTTTCCCAAGGTTCCGAAGGATTCCAATTATGGGTAGTTTCTTTCCCAAGACAACTACCCAATGGAATTAGATCGAGAAGCTTTCTAACAAAATTCAAGAGAAAAGATTGAAGAAGAAGATAAACTATTATTGATTCATTGAATTACAATAGAGCTCCCCAACCCAATGAAAGGGGGTTTAGTGAGTCATAGCTCTGAATTCAATTACAAAGATATGAAAACTAGCCAAATGAAAAGGAAAAAGTCCCTTCCTAACTTAAATTCTATCCTATTTATACACTTTCTATATTGAGCTTCTGTTGTGTTTCTTGGGCTTTGAGGCTTCTCCCTGCTTTCCTTTTGCCTTGGGTTTATGATCCATAATCTTGATGAGGCTGCTGATCCAAATTCTGTAACATTCATTGAGCCAACTTAGTGATAATCAAATAATGACACATGACTCAACAAATTGAAATTTCAGACTCATCAATCCTCCAGGCCCAATCCCATAAACCATGATATTCAATTGGGTTTCATACCAGAGTAAGTTTAAGTTAATGTTTGTGCTCAAATACTAACTTAAACCGCAATATTTTTGGCCCAGAAACCTTTTCCAAGAGTGGCATTTAAGTTGCAGTTTAAGCTTAAACTGCAGCTTAAACGCCAGACACTTCCAGTGATGCCTTTTGTGGAAGCACGTTTAAGCTTCAGTTTTAGGTTAAACTGAAGCTTAAACGTGGAAATGGAAGAAGGCAGCCCTGGAGGGTCACTTAGTCGAACACGTTTAAGCTTCAGTTTAAGGTTAAACTGAAGCTTAAACGTGGAGATAGGAAAGGCAGCCCTGGAGGTCGAACACGTTTAAGCTCCAGTTTAAGGTTAAACTGGAGCTTAAACGTGGAAGAGGGGAAAGGTAGCCCTGGAGGTGTCGAACACGTTTAAGCTCCAGTTTGAGGTTAAACTGGAGCTTAAACGTGGAAATGGAGAGAGCAACCCTGGAGGAGAAAACTTGGTCGAACACGTTTAAGCTCCAGTTTAAGGTTAAACTGGAGCTTAAACGTGGAATGCTCCTGGTGCCTTTCTCCCTTCTGGCGTTTAACCTCCAGTTTAAGGTTAAACTGGAGGTTAAACGTGAAAATGCTTCTTTGGTGAGAGTTTGTGTCGAACACGTTTAAGCTCCAGTTTGAGGTTAAACTGGAGCTTAAACGTGGAATTGCTCCCATGGTGAATTTCCCACTTCTGGCGTTTAACCTCCAGTTTAAGGTTAAACTGGAGGTTAAACGTGGAAATGCTTCTTTGGTGAGACTTTCATTCTGGCGTTTAACCTCCAGTTTAAGGTTAAACTGGAGGTTAAACTTCAGTTCCAGCATTTCTTAGCCTTCATGATTTTGGCGTTTAAGCTCCAGTTTAAGCTTAAACTGGAACTTAAACTCCATATGTGATATTCAAGCTTCCTTTATTGACTTTGTTGCTTCCTTGCCTAGCCTCTTCTTCCCTGAAATCATCCAAACAATTGCATCAAAGTCTTGCAAAATTTCATGAGAAATCTTCCATTCATAGCATTCAAGTAATATAACTAAAAACTCATGGAATTTGCATCAAAATCATACTGTTTGGATGGTTCATTGCTTTGTTATTCATTTAACCATTCTTGGTTACTTTAAGCTCAAGAAAATGCATAAAACCACTAAAACTAACAGAAAAATGCTAGTGAAACTAGCCTAAGATGCCTTGGCATCACAACACCAAACTTAATACTTGCTTGTCCCTAAGCAAGTCCTGAGTTATTTGAGAAAAAAGCATGAACAGAAAGCAATCCCATTGGCTATATTAGTAAGCACTTTAAGTTCATCAGAAGGGTTTTATGCAGAAAGTTGCAGCATCACTTTTTCATTCTTATCAGGTAAGATTATCACTTTTTCATTGCATCCATCAAACACTGCTATGGCCTCTTGTTACTCTTATGTCCTTGGCACTTTTCTCTTCTTTGTTTTTCTTTTCTTTTTCTTAGAGCTTCTTTGCTCCTTGTTTGCTTAGTGTCATGTGTTGCACCAGCCTTTGGCATTTTCTTTTTCTTATCAGTGCACTACACATATCCACTTCAGGCATTTTAGTTCACATTTCTTCTTGAGACATTGGTGCCCAGCACCTCTTTGTGTGACTAAATGTTTTGTATTTAGGTTGCTCTTGATAATGGACTTTTGGTTGATAATCCCGGGTTAGTTAACCCAAGTTACCAAGTGTTGAAACACTCCTCAGAACCTATTCATCCAAGCATATCCTTAATACATAAACACCACAGGCATTTGTCTCAGAAGTTCAAACCATTGGTGCCTAGCTTATTTTCTCAATTTTTTTGCTTTTTGGTTGCCCTTTTTCAGTGGCTTTTTCTTCTTCTTTTTCTTTCTTCTTCATGGCCAAAGATATTTATTCATCAAGATCCATAGACAGTTTTCAATTTCTACACAAAAAATGATAATTCTACACTCTATTTCCAGTGATCTGACTTAGACAATCAAGCATGCATACCACCACTTAATTCTACTTGATTTGTCACTAATTGAGCCAAGTTACTTTTGTTCAAACTTTTCTTTTATTTTTGGAAACAGAACAAGCATGGCAAGCATTTGATTAAGAAGGTGAAGTTATATCCAAACATCAAGGCATTCACTTTATTCAAAGCACTAAACAGACAAACATACTAGAAACTTTACATTCCAGACAGATTCAACAATTTCAGTTTATACCAGAACAAGCATGCTTTTGTTTACCCATTTTAAAGAAATGTCAAGGAACAACACCACCTTGTGAAATTTCTTGTTTTCTCTTTGTTGCCAGGAACAATTTGATTTCTCCTTCTTCTCCTAGTTGTTGCTTCATGTTCTTTCTAAAATCCTTGTTTCCTTTCCTGCTAAGAGTGATGAAGTTGCTTGCTTCTCAAGCACTTGAGTGGTTAGCTCAACTATGTATGGGCAAGTGTCTGAGTCTTAAGTTGGTGTATGAACACCAAACTTAGTCTCCTACTTACTTCTCTGTTCTTTGAATCCTTGAATTCTCCTTGGAATGAAGTTGCTGCTAAGGATTTTAAGCATTTCTGTGATTGCTTAGAATGGTTGTTCCTTTCATATAATTCAAAGGTTGTTGTGTTCAGTTGAGCTTAATGGTGGAACACCAAACTTAGAGTCACACATTCCCCTTTGAATTATTGATCCACGAATTCATTGTTTGGTGTGAAACACCAAACTTAATTCTTTGCAATGCACAGAAACTACTTCACCTTTTTATTGAAACAAATAAAAGAAACAGCAAGGGAGTATTACCTCAGGTTAGGTTGCCTCCCAACAAGCGCTTCTTTAACGTCATTAGCTTGACGGTCAGCTGCCTCAGTTGAGGTGATATTTAACCTTGTCCTTCTCCTCCACATCTCCCAAGTAATGTTTGAGTCTTTGACCATTCACCGTGAAGGTTCGTTGTGACTTTTCTTCCATGATTTCTATTTGTCCATATTGGGAGACTTTGGTGACCAGGAATGGTCCAGACCACCTTGATTTTAGCTTCCCTGGAAATAGCTTCAGCCTAGAATTGTAGAGCAATACTTTTTGTCCCTCCTCAAATTTCCTTAGGGCTATGTTGCTGTCATGCTTCTTCTTTGCTCTTTCTTTGTAAATTTTGGCATTCTCATAAGCTTCAGCTCTGAATTCTTCCAACTCTTGAATTTGCAACATCCTTCTTTCTCCAGCAGCTTTGCTGTCCAAGTTCAAGAGTTTCAAGGCCCAGAATGCCTTGTGCTCCAACTCCAGTGGCAAATGGTAAGCTTTTCCATATACTAGTTGGTAAGGAGACATTCCAATTGGTGTTTTGAAAGCTGTCCTATACGCCCAAAGAGCATCATCTAGCTTAATCGACCAGTCCTTCCTTGAAGTTCCTACAGTCTTTTCCAGGATTCTTTTGAGTTCCCTATTAGATATTTCGGCTTGCCCACTCGTCTGTGGATGGTATGGTGTGGCTACCTTATGTTTGACTCCATATTTTAGAAGCAATGCCTCTAATGGTTTGTTGCAGAAGTGGCTTCCTCCATCACTGATGATTGTTCTTGGAACCCCAAAACGGCAAAAAATGTGTTTTCTGAGGAAGTTCATGACTACCTTATTATCATTGGTTGGAGTTGCTATTGCTTCAACCCATTTGGAGACATAGTCTACTGCCACAAGGATGTAATTATTTGAGTATGAGGTGGGAAAGGGTCCCATGAAATCTATCCCCCATACATCAAACAATTCAAGTTCCATAATGAATTGTTGTGGCATTTCATTTCTTCTTGGCAGGTTCCCCGCTTTCTGGCATTCATGGCAGTGCTTCACTAGTTCATTTGCATCTTTGAAGATAGTGGGCCAATAAAAACCACACTGCAACACCTTAGCTGCTGTTCTTTCTCCTGCAAAATGTCCTCCATAGGTGGAGCCATGGCAGTCCCATAAGACTTCCCTTCCTTCTTCCTCTGATATGCATCTTCTGAGTATGCCATCCGAACATTTTTTGAACAAGTATGGTTCGTCCCAGATGAAGTATTTGGCATCATTTACCAATTTCTTCCTTTGATGCTTATTAAATTCCAACGGCAAACTCCCAGTGGCCTTGAAGTTCGCTATGTCTGCAAACCAGGGTGCTTTGTGAATTACCATGAGTTGTTCATCAGGAAAGCACTCATTTATATGTGTGCTTTGTGCGCTTCCTTCTTTACATGGTATCCTTGATAAATGGTCTGCCACCTTGTTCTCTACACCCTTCTTGTCTTTGATTTCAATGTCAAATTCCTGCAACAAAAGAACCCATCTAATAAGTCTTGGTTTGGATTCTTGTTTAGCAAGTAAGTATTTTAAAGCTGAATGATCAGTGAAGACAATGACTTTAGATCCAATGAGATAGGATCTAAATTTGTCAAATGCAAAGACTATTGCCAAGAGTTCTTTTTCAGTGGTTGTGTAATTCCTTTGGTTATCATTCAAGACCTTACTGGCATAATAAATCACATGTACCAAATTGTCTTTCCTTTGTCCTAACACTGCCCCAACAGCAAGGTTTGATGCATCACACATCAGTTCAAAAGGTAAGTTCCAATCAGGTGGGGCAATGATAGGTGCAGAGGAAAGTTTTTGCTTCAAAAGTTCATAGGCTAGCATGCAATTTTTATCAAATACAAAGGGTGTATCAGAGACAAGCAAGTTACTCAAAGGTTTGGCTATTTTAGAAAAGTCTCTAATAAACCTTCTGTAAAAACCAGCGTGTCCCAAAAAACTCCTAATTGCCTTGACATTACTTGGTGGGGGTAATTTTTCAATGAGTTCCACCTTAGCTCTGTCCACCTCAATGCCTCTATTCGAGATTTTGTGGCCAAGGACTATTCCTTCTGTGACCATGAAATGACACTTTTTCCAGTTTAATACTAGGTTGGTCTCTTGGCATCTCTTAAGCACCAAGGCAAGGTGGTGTAGGCAGCTAGGAAAAGAATCTCCAAACACAGAAAAATCATCCATGAAAACCTCAATAAATTTTTCAATCATGTCTGAAAAGATGGACAGCATGCATCTTTGGAAAGTGGCAGGTGCATTGCACAATCCAAAGGGCATGCGTCTATAAGCAAAAACTCCATATGGACAAACAAATGATGTTTTCTCTTGATCTCTAGGATCAACTACTATCTGATTATAGCTTGAGTATCCATCCAGAAAGCAATAGTAAGCATGTCCTGCAAGCCTTTCAAGCATCTGATCCATGAATGGGAGTGGGAAATGATCTTTTCTGGTGGCTTCATTGAGCTTCCTGTAGTCTATGCACATCCTCCACCCAGTGACAGTTCTTGTGGGTATGAGTTCGTTCCTCTCATTTGGCACCACAGTTATGCCACCTTTCTTGGGCACTACATGGATGGGACTAACCCATGGGCTATCAGAAATGGGGTAGATTACCCCTGCCTGCCATAACTTCATGACCTCCTTTTGTACCACTTCTTTCATGACGGGATTCAATCTTCTCTGAGCTTGAATGTAGGGTCTAGCATCCTCTTCTAACAAGATTTTATGCATGCATATGGATGAACTTATCCCCTTTAAATCAGCTAGGGTCCATCCAATGGCGTCCTGATGAGTTTGTAGCACATTGATCAATTTTTCTTCCTGTTCTTGGCTCAGGGCAGAGCTAATGATAACAGGATAGCTTTCATTACTACCCAAGTATGCATACTTGAGATTAGGGGGCAATGCTTTGAGCTCAGGTTTTGGTGCTTCCTTCTCTTCTTTCACTCTATCTGGCATGCTTGGCATGGTTGTTTCAGCAGCCTTGATGTCACTATCTTCAATATCCTTGGTGAACTCCTCCTCTGCCACTTCCTTTGTTGTTTCCTCAAAGGTTTCTTGTACTGCAATGTCCACTACATCCACCCTCATGCATTCCTTTAGTGATTCTGATGGATAGCTCATTGCCTTGAATACGTTAAACACCAATTGCTCATCATGTAGTCTAAGAGTGAGCTCACCCTTTTGGACATCTATGATGGCTCCTGCAGTAGCCAGGAAGGGTCTTCCCAGAATTATTGAAGCTTCGGCTTCTTCCTCCATATCTAATACCACAAAATCGGCAGGGAATATGAAATCTCCCACTTTTACCAACAAATCCTCAACTATCCCATGAGGGAATTTAAAGGTTCGGTCTGCCAATTGGAGGGCCATTCTTGTTGGTTTGGCTTCCTCAATCTCCATTCTTCTCATCATTGTTAGAGACATCAAATTGATACTGGCCCCTAAGTCACACAAGGCCTTCTCCACCATGACTTCTCCTATGATGCAGGGGATTTGAAAACTGCCTGGATCCTTCAGTTTCTGAGGCAATTTGTGTTGAATGATGGCACTGCATTCTTCAGTCAACAACACAGTTTCCTCATTTCTCCAGCTTCTCTTTTTGGTCATTAATTCCTTTAAGAATTTTGCATAGAGTGGCATTTGCTCTATTGCCTCAGCAAACGGGATGTTGATTTGAAGCTTCTTGAAAATCTCCAAAAATCTGGAGAATTGGCCATCCTTTTCACCTTTCATCAAACGTTGAGGATATGGTGCTTTGGGTTTATACGGCTTCAGGACCTCTTTTTCTTTTTCTCTTGTTGCAGACGGTGTAAAGGATTGTCCCTCTTCCTTGTCTCTCACATTTTCCTTTGCTTCATCCTCTGTGGGTTCACTTGAGATCTCCTTCAACTTTTTTCCACTTCTGAGGGTTATGGCTTTACATTCTTCCCTTGCAATAGCCTTGGCAGCATGAGAAACACTTGGCCCAGGGATTTGCTTATACAAATACCCAATTTGATTTTCTAACTTCTCGATGGCAGCTCCTTGGTTTTGCAAGTTGGAAATTACTTCTTCCTTAAAAGCTTTCAATTCGGTTATGTCTTGACCCATGGTTGCAAGCATTCCTTCTATCCTGTTTAATTGATCTTGAAATTGTTGGTTCGGATTAGGTTGGGTAGGTCGATTATTTTGGCCTTGATATGATGGTTGGGAGTAAGTGTTTTGTGTGGCTTGGTATGATCTTTGGTTGGAGTTTTGGTATGTGGAATTGTTATGTTGGTTATGGTTGTAAGGTTTGTGGTTTTGTGGTTGGGTTTGTTGGTTCCCCCACCCAAAGTTTGGGTGGTTTTTCCATCCTGGATTGTAAGTGTTGGAATGTGGATCATATGATTGCCTTTGTTGATTTCCTACATAATTGGCCTCTTCCCAATCACCTCCTTCAGTGCTTTCTTCCTCTTGCTCTTGTGTGTGTATTGCAGCCACTTGCTTTGTTTCTAATTTCCTGGTGAGCTCTGCTAGTTGCTTGGCAAACACCTTGTTTTGGGCTAGAATTGTATCAACATGGTTCAGCTCCATGACTCCCTTAGTGTTGTGTCTCTCTGATGCATAGTAGTACTCATTCTCAGCCACTGTTTCAATCACTTCAATGGCTTCTTCCACAGTCTTTTTCCTGTTCAATGAACCTCCTGATGAATAGTCCACAGCCTTCCTTGATTCATAAGAAAGTCCATCATAGAAAATGTGCAATTGCACCCAGTCATGGAACATGTCTGGTGGGCATTTCCTTGTCAAATCCTTGAATCTCTCCCATGCCTCGTAGAGAGTTTCACCATCTTGTTGTCTAAAAGTCTGAACCTCAGATCGAAGCCTATTGACCTTTTGTGGGGGGTAGAAACGTGCCAGAAACTTGCTTTCCACCTCGTCCCATGTTGTTAGGCTCCCCCTTGGGAATGATTCCAGCCACTTAGCTGCCTTGTCCCTAAGTGAAAATGGGAACAAAAGCAGTTTATAGGCATCTTCCTGAACTCCATTGGACTTCACAGTGTCACAAATTCTCAGGAATTTTGTGAGGTGTTGGTTTGGATCTTCATTAGCACTCCCACCAAATGAACAATGATTCTCCACAAGTGATATTAGCTGTGGTTTGAGCTCAAAATTGTTGGCCTGAATGGGTGGTTTCTGAATGCTGCTACCACAATTCCCAGAGGTTGGGTTTATGTATGAACTAAGAACCCTCCTCTCAGGAATGGCATTGTTTCCATCAGCTCTCTCATGTTTGTGAACTTCTCTATCCATGTTGAGATCTAGAGCTTCCTCAAAATTGTCCTCAGATTCTCCTTCAGATTCTTCTTCTCCCAGTACTCTCTTCCCTCTTGCTTCCCTTCTAAGTCTATGAAGGGTCCTCTCTGGTTCGGTATATGGAGGAGTTGATGTCTCTCCTCTCCTACCTGTCATACAAGAACACAGCACAGGCACCAAACAAGTGAAATACTCTTGGTTAATGGAAGAGTATGGTCAGAGCAGTTGAGGAATTAATTCAAACAGTTAGTGAGTCAGTGAGTTAGTTGCTTGAATTTAAAGGCATAAAGAAAGAAAGCATGTAACGGAGTGCAGAAATTAAAATTCAACAAGTAACTTGAACAGAATTAACAAAGCAAGAAAAATTGCTCAATCTAGTTAACTTCCAATTTGAGAATTGTCAATCGAAAACCAATCCCCGGCAACGGCGCCATAAACTTGATGCGCATAAACTTGTTATGCCACGATTTAGGAAATTGCACGATCGGCAAAAATTCCTTCCGGCAAGTGCACCGGTTATCGTCAAGTAAAAACTCACAATAGAGTGAGGTCGAATCCCACAAGGATTGGTTGAGTGAGCAATTCGGATTAGAAGTGTGTTCTAGTTGAGCGGAATCAAAACTTAGATGAGAATTGCGGAATGTAAAATTGGCGGGAAATGTAAATGACAAGAAATTGAAATGGCGGAATCTTAAATTGCATGAAGTAAAGAGCAGAAGCTAAATTGTTGAAATTAAAAGGGAATGGGGGTGATTGCATGAATTTAATTGCAGAATGTAAAGAGAAGTGGAAATCAGAAATGGGGAATTCATTGGGTTATAGGAGATATTGAGATCTCCGAATCAAAACATGTTTATCTCTTCCTCAACCAATGCGTTCATTGAATTTTGCTTGGCAATCTTATATGATTGGATCCCAATCCCTTGGCTCACCAATTCTCTCTAAAAACAAACAAATTCCCAATCCCTTGGTTTAAATGTTCATAAGAAGAGATGATGCTCGATCACTGATTATACCACACAGTTTCATGAACCACAATTTGGTAGGATTACATGTCACAATATCCATCCAAACCCCAATCCAATTCACTGTGAGAAAGCTTCTCTAGCATGAATCCTCCATTCCTTTCCCAAGGTTCCGAAGGATTCCAATTATGGGTAGTTTCTTTCCCAAGACAACTACCCAATGGAATTAGATCGAGAAGCTTTCTAACAAAATTCAAGAGAAAAGATTGAAGAAGAAGATAAACTATTATTGATTCATTGAATTACAATAGAGCTCCCCAACCCAATGAAAGGGGGTTTAGTGAGTCATAGCTCTGAATTCAATTACAAAGATATGAAAACTAGCCAAATGAAAAGGAAAAAGTCCCTTCCTAACTTAAATTCTATCCTATTTATACACTTTCTATATTGAGCTTCTGTTGTGTTTCTTGGGCTTTGAGGCTTCTCCCTGCTTTCCTTTTGCCTTGGGTTTATGATCCATAATCTTGATGAGGCTGCTGATCCAAATTCTGTAACATTCATTGAGCCAACTTAGTGATAATCAAATAATGACACATGACTCAACAAATTGAAATTTCAGACTCATCAATCCTCCAGGCCCAATCCCATAAACCATGATATTCAATTGGGTTTCATACCAGAGTAAGTTTAAGTTAATGTTTGTGCTCAAATACTAACTTAAACCGCAATATTTTTGGCCCAGAAACCTTTTCCAAGAGTGGCGTTTAAGTTGCAGTTTAAGCTTAAACTGCAGCTTAAACGCCAGACACTTCCAGTGATGCCTTTTGTGGAAGCACGTTTAAGCTTCAGTTTTAGGTTAAACTGAAGCTTAAACGTGGAAATGGAAGAAGGCAGCCCTGGAGGGTCACTTAGTCGAACACGTTTAAGCTTCAGTTTAAGGTTAAACTGAAGCTTAAACGTGGAGATAGGAAAGGCAGCCCTGGAGGTCGAACACGTTTAAGCTCCAGTTTAAGGTTAAACTGGAGCTTAAACGTGGAAGAGGGGAAAGGTAGCCCTGGAGGTGTCGAACACGTTTAAGCTCCAGTTTGAGGTTAAACTGGAGCTTAAACGTGGAAATGGAGAGAGCAACCCTGGAGGAGAAAACTTGGTCGAACACGTTTAAGCTCCAGTTTAAGGTTAAACTGGAGCTTAAACGTGGAATGCTCCTGGTGCCTTTCTCCCTTCTGGCGTTTAACCTCCAGTTTAAGGTTAAACTGGAGGTTAAACGTGAAAATGCTTCTTTGGTGAGAGTTTGTGTCGAACACGTTTAAGCTCCAGTTTGAGGTTAAACTGGAGCTTAAACGTGGAATTGCTCCCATGGTGAATTTCCCACTTCTGGCGTTTAACCTCCAGTTTAAGGTTAAACTGGAGGTTAAACGTGGAAATGCTTCTTTGGTGAGACTTTCATTCTGGCGTTTAACCTCCAGTTTAAGGTTAAACTGGAGGTTAAACTTCAGTTCCAGCATTTCTTAGCCTTCATGATTTTGGCGTTTAAGCTCCAGTTTAAGCTTAAACTGGAACTTAAACTCCACATGTGATATTCAAGCTTCCTTTATTGACTTTGTTGCTTCCTTGCCTAGCCTCTTCTTCCCTGAAATCATCCAAACAATTGCATCAAAGTCTTGCAAAATTTCATGAGAAATCTTCCATTCATAGCATTCAAGTAATATAACTAAAAACTCATGGAATTTGCATCAAAATCATACTGTTTGGATGGTTCATTGCTTTGTTATTCATTTAACCATTCTTGGTTACTTTAAGCTCAAGAAAATGCATAAAACCACTAAAACTAACAGAAAAATGCTAGTGAAACTAGCCTAAGATGCCTTGGCATCAGTATTCAAAGAGAGTCTCATTGTCATCCTGAACAATTGTAGAGATATCCTTCCTCAGTTTATCAGTAACTTCAGATGGAAAGAATTTCTCCAGAAACTCCTTTCTGAGTGTATCCCAGTTGGATACATTTGCTAGAGGTTGAGTGTAGTACCACTCTCTTGCTTTTCCCTCAAGAGAAAACAGAAAAGCTTTCAGCAAAATTGAAGTTTCATCAGTGCCATCACGCCTGACAGTAGAACAGGCTGCCTGGAAATCTCTCAAGTGCTTGATAGGCTCTTGAGCAGGTAGGCCATGAAACTTGGGCATCAAATTTAACAGTGCGGTCTTTATTTCAAAATCTGTAGCTACCGCTGGATGATGCGCTTGAAACGGTTGCATTGTAAAATCAGGAGCTCCTTCCTCCTGAATGGTAACTCTTCTAGCTGCCATATTTTCTACACGTAAAACAACCGAATCAGTAGAACGGGGGCTGGTTTCTTCCTCAGATTCACTTTCAGATCCGCCCTCAGAGCGGGCTAACCTACGCTGTTCTCGCCTTATTCGTGAAATTGTTCTTTCAATTTCAGGATCGAATATTAGCAAGCGCGGATCAGGAAGTGAACGTGTCATTTGACGGAAGAAACATGTAGCTCATAGTAGCAAAATTAAATAAAATGCAAATAAATAAATTCTAATTAATAAAATTAGCACTCTATTGCAACTCCCCGGCAACGGCGCCAAAAATTGATGGGACACAGAAGCTGGTGAATTAAAAATTATTAAAATGGTTACGTTGCAAGTATAGTTCTTAACTCACCAAAAATCTGCCTATCAATTTAAAAGTATGTCACAGAGAATTTCAATTAAAATTACTGGGAGTTTTAAGTCCCAGGTTGTCTCCCAATGAGTTGCAGAAAAGTGTGCTATCTTATTAATCAGATGTTCCAAGAAGTTGAGCTAAGTAAATTGGGATGTAAATTGAGGAATTTTAAATAATATGAATAAAAGCCTTGACTGGGAGTTGATTGGTTGGAATTTCTACTATTGATGGTGTGATTGTAAGATTAATTTATAATTAATGGTTATTCTGTTTGGTTATCCTTTACTAGGTAAGGGAAAGTCAAACAAGTTGGAATGCCAGATCTGTTCACAAGTTGCAACCCACTTAGTTCAAAGGGATTGGCGTCGGTGACAGGATAGCAATCCAACATTTAACCCAATTACAAATTTTCTTTCAATCCTTCCAACTCAAGAGTTCCTTTTAATCAACTCCCCATCAAGTAAGGAAACTACTCACGCATTGTAAATAAAGAATCCATAGCACATGAAAGGGAATTAAAAGAAGACATGATTATTGGAATTGAAATTGAATTAAAAAGAAATAATCCTTGCATTAAATAATCATAAAAGTATCTGAATGACAAAATTGAACAAAACAAAGAACATGGAAGAATAAAACCAAGTTAAGAAAACAAACTAGAATGATGAAGTCTTGATGAGGAAATAACTCTTCTCAATGTTCTAATGCTCAGATCAATTCAAAATTAGAATCCTCAAAACTTAGAGAGAAAAACCTAAGAGAGTAAAACTAGATCTAAAAACTACTGAATGAATGTC
Source organism: Arachis ipaensis (assembly GCF_059453495.1). Lineage (NCBI taxonomy): Eukaryota > Viridiplantae > Streptophyta > Magnoliopsida > Fabales > Fabaceae > Arachis > Arachis ipaensis. Next base: position 55,024,550 of record NC_142436.1, read on the forward strand.
TGTGTTGTTTCTGCATATTCTCTGACTCTAGTCTGCTGTTCTGGGCCGAAAACTGGGCCGAAATAAGGTCCAAAATCGCCCCCAGTGAATTCTGCAGATTATGCAGATCGCACATGTCACGCGATCGCGTCATCCATGCGGACGCGTCGCTTGCGCTTTTTCCTCTCCACGCGTTCGCGTCGTCCACGCTACCGCGTCGCTTGCGCTATCCAATCCGCGCGGCCGCGCAAGCCATGCGGCCGTGTCGCTGCGATTTGCTCTCCTTCGCGCGGTCGCGTGAGCCAGGCGACCGCGTCATTTCTCGTTAGTTATCTCCTCAAATTCTTGTGTTCCTTCCATTTTTGCTAGCTTCCTTTCCACTTTCCAACTCATTCATGCCCTATAAAATCTGAAACACTTAACACACAGATCATGGCATCGAATGGAATAAAGGAGAATTAAAAATAAATAATTAAAGTCTCTAGGAAGCAGTTTTCAAACATGTAATAAATTCAGGGAGGAAATCTAAATGCATGCTAATTTAATGAATAAGTGGGTAAGGATCATGATAAAACCACACAATTAAACACAATATAAACCATAAAATAGTGGTTTATCAACTTCCCCACACTTAAACATTAGCATGTCCTCATGCTTAATTGAAGGAGATATGGAAATAAGTATGAACATGTAGAAACTCATGAAATGCAATGCAAACCTATATACATATAAATAAATGCAACTATATGATTCTTGTCCACTTGATCAAAAGTAAATAAGCCCTTCAAAACAATTACAAATCAAATTCCACTAATTCTATCATTATACAATAAAATGGATAAAAGCGCAAGAAGATAGCTCATGAAAGCAGGGAACATGAAAATTCAAGCATTGAACCCTCACTGATAATGTATGTATGCTCTAATCTCTAGTGTATAGGGTGATCACTCTATCCTTCTCTAATCATGCTTTCTAACTTTTGTTCTTCTCCTAACCAATCAACAACAGTTAATATATCAATACAAACATCATGAGGTCTTTTCAAGGTTGTAATGGGGCTAAGGTATAGGTAGGGATGTATATTTGGTCAAGTGAGCTAATAAATTGAATCTTTAATTAACCCAAGCTCTAACATAACTTGTATACACTTAATGTAATCTTTAAAGTTCATACCTAGCTACCCAGAATTCCCTTTTTCAATCCATACTCATGTATCAACTTATATTTTGGTTCTATCATATGTGCACTGATCTTTGAATTCTGAATTTAACATTGTGGTAATTTTGTCCCCTTATTTATTGTTTTTTCATATTTTTTTATTTATTTTTTTATTTTTTATTATTATTTTTTTTTTTGAATAAATAAAGCTTATCAATGCACATAGATTTTTTTCATTCTTATATTTTCACATGAGTAGGTATCCAAATTCCCCTTAAATTTTTTTATGACACATTCCCTTAACAACTTTTGTTCCCACAATTTTCCATACTTAACTAGCACACATAATTCTATCTTAAGCTAACCAAAGATTCAATTTGGGATATACAATTGTTTTTCGGCTTAAGGTTAGTAATGTGGTAAAATATCGAACAAATGGGAAAAGGCTCAAAGTGGTTAACAAAGGTAATTGAAAAGGGTAGGCTTAATTTGGATAAGTGAGTTTAAACAAATAATGGCCTCAATCATGTGCAAGCATGTAAATATAATAAATATTGGACATATAAGTTAAAACAAAATATAGATTACAATCATAGAGAAGTAAACACACAAGAATGAAATAATTATGGTTAAATAATGTAACCATACATAAAGGCTCAAATCTTTCACAGGTTGTGTGTTCTTTAGCTCAAACATCATGTTCCAAATACAACTCAAGCAGATTTATCATAAAAATTTTGAAAAATTAGTGAAATTTTTTTTTCAAAGATAGATTTTAAAAGAAACTTATTGTCTTTTCAATCAAGTAGAACATGCATGCAACTATCCTAACCTATGCAATTTATTCTATTCTATAAAGGAAAGAAAAATCTAACTAAAATATCCTAATTATTGGTGCCAGAGAAGAGAATTTACCTCTGGAAGTCAGGTACTGACCGACCTCCCCACACTTAAGGCTCTGCACTGTCCTCGGTGCCATCTGTCAGGAACAGGGGTGGGCTGGTAGCAGTATCTCCATCATCGGGACCGTCATGGCTCCCTGTGCTAGTAAAGGAAGTGGAGTTCGGGGTGTCTGAGTCTCTGAAGTGTCCCTTGAGTAGCTCCTTGAGGTGTTTGAATCGGCGCTCGTTACGGCGCTCTCTCATATTTGCTTTCTGTTCTTGCCGATCCAACCGTTCGATTATCTGCTGGAGCAATTTCTCAGTTGTAAATTCTTGTGGTGTTGAAGAAGGGTTATCTTCAACTGGAGCAGTAGGAAGGCTTGTAGTGGCTGCTGAGAGTTTGAGGTATTTCCCGTTAGGGACATATTGATCATCCCGTGGAAGCATGGCTTTGGTGTCCCCAGCTCTGTAGGAGACTCCGGCTGCTGAGACAAGATCTGAGACCAAGGCGGGGAAAGGTAAGTTGCCCACAATTTGTACGTGTTCCATAGCATTCCGGATATGTCTTGAGAGATTCAGAGGTTGGTCTGTAAGGATGCACCATAGTAGAACAGCCATGTCTGCAGTGAAAGAGGACTCATGAGTGCTCGGAAAGACGTAATGGGACATGATCTGTGCCCATACGCGAGCCTCCAAGGTAAGTGCTGAAGCCAAGATTCCCTTAGGGCGGGTACGGTGGTATCCGTAGATCCAACAGCTGCCAGGTAATGCGATGACTCCGAGAACGGAGTCCCAGTCAAATTGGTATCTCTGGCGCTGAAGGGCGGCTTCTTGAAAAGCGTCCATTCCTGCTGGAATAGGGGGAAGACTCAGAGCTTGCTGAATGGCCTTTTCTGTGATGGGGACTTGCTTCTGCCAGACATAAACAGACTGCAGGGTCGGCATGTAGAAGTTCGAGTAGAACTCAACTACCCAAGAAAGATTGACCTGCCTTGGCTGTTTCCGTAGGAAACCCCATTGTCTTCGCTCAATTTGTGGCTCAACAAAGGTGGCAATATTGGACGGGAGGATAAGAAGGTATTCATTGTTATAGTTCCTTTCTGCCAGGATAGGGAACATCTGCTCACAGTAGCGATTGGAAAATCGCGCAGCGTCCTTTGCTGGAAAGGCTTTCTCCTTTTTGTCAACCTTTATTATCCTCTTGACTTGTTTTGTTGAGGGCTTGACTGCGGTTGAAGAAGGCTCTGCCACTAATGCTCTTTTAGTTCCTCTTCTTGCTGGTGGTCTGGAAGTTGCTTTCTCCTTTCCTTTCTTGGTGGCCATCCTGAAAGAAGGGAAGAGAAATAAAATTAAATTTAAAGAGAGATACAGCAAGGAAGGAAACGGAAAAGAGGGTGAATGATGCACAGTAAAATGTAGATGACATTAACACATGCTCTCAAGTACATATGAAAAGCCATCAATGGGAAATAGCTAGTGCATAAAAAGACAAGTGAATGCAAGGTGTTTATTGGCATGCTGGGAAAGGGCATGAGTAGTATAGACCAAGCATTACTTTGTAACAAACCATCACGTTTGTATTGACAATTGAATTCAATTAATAAAATAATAAGGGAAAGTTGTGAAAAGCAAGCATTGAATAGTATAGTAACATAGAGAAGTGCATAATGCCACATGGGCTTTTTCACAAACACATAGCATGCATGGTGGATAGGGTATAGAAAATATTAAGATGAACATGCAAGCAATCCCTTAAATGGGAGAAAAATAATTGTCAAATAATTTGCAATAATCCACAAGCATATAATGAGGGATGATGAGTCAAAAGGTGTCTAACACCATGTAAAGAAAAGAAAAGAAGAAGAAGAAAAATAAAAATTTGAAAAGAAAAAGAAAAGAAAAAGAAAATAATAATATATATACATAATATAATAAGAATGATAGAAAACAGAAGAATGAAGAAGAAGGTAAAACCTTGATAATGATGGTGAGAGAGATAGAGAGTGAAAGGTGAGATAGAAAGGGGAAGGGGGAAGGAAGAAAGAAGGAGGGAAAAGAAAAATTAGGATTTAGAGGAGAAGAAGATAAGATATGTGGCAATTTTAGGTGGAGCTGTGCGGCGCATGCGACGCGGCCGCGGAAAGCACGCGTTCGCGTGGTTGCGCTCCATGTAAGGTGACGTGATCGCGTCGGTCATGCGGTTGCATGACCTATGTTGCGCTGCTGGCGCGAGTGCAGCCTCGCTCCAGCACAACTCTCTGTTTGATTCATTTTAATTGCCAAAATTGGGTGACGCGATCGCATGGGTCACGCGATCGCATGAGTGTGCGTTATAAATGGGTGACGCAGCCGCGTCAGCGACGCGGTCGCGTGACAAGGATTGTGCTTCCAGCACCAATCCAGCATCACTCTCGCACAGAATGCGACTGTGCACTCTTTTACGTCGAAAACTCAGGGCATGCGGCCGCGTGGGGCGCGCGGTCGCGTGGGAGGCCATGATTTCCATGCGACGCGGTCGCGTCAGCGACGCGGTCGCGTCAGCGACGCGGTCGCGTCAGCGACGCGGTCGCGTCAGCGACGCGGTCGCGTCAGCGACGCGGTCGCGTCAGCGACGCGGTCGCGTGGGGTAATTTGTGCCATTGGCATGACTCCAGCGCTCCTCCTGCGTAACTTTCTGTTCATTTTTATTTTTCTTTACTCCCCCTGCCACGCGGACGCGTCGATGGTGCGATCGCGTCATGCGGCGAAATTTTTTTTTTTTTAAGGAAAGATAAAGACATGTAATTGAAAGAGCACGAAAGCACTAATAAAGAGAAGAGTTATTAAAGAAGAAAACCTAAAAGTGAAGAAAAGAACGATCATACCGCGGTGGGTTGTCTCCCACCAAGCACTTTGCTTTTACGTCCGTAAGTTGGACGCTCCAATAGCTCAATCTGCTGCGATGTGGGGGTCTTCCAAGCGGAAGATCTCAAGCTCCTTATTTTTCTGCACCTTCTCACCATGGTATAGCTTCAAGCGTTGTCCATTAACCTTAATAAGTTCAGAGCTTGAAGGATGGCTTAGGTGATAAACTCCGTACGGTTCAACCTTCTCTATTCTGTATGGACCTTCTCTATTCTGTATGGACCTTCCCATTTTGATCTCAACTTACCGGGCATGAGCCTCAGTCGAGATTTGTAAAGGAGAACAAAATCTCCAGGTTGGAACTCTCTCTTCTTGATGTTTTGATCATGCACAGCTTTCATTTTTTCCTTGTATATTCTGGAGTTCTCATAAGCCTCCAGGCGAAGGTTCTCCAGTTCCTGCAATTGCAACTTTCTTTCAGCTCCAGCATTCTCAATTCCCATGTTCCACTCCTTAACTGCCCAGAAGGCTCTGTGTTCTATTTCAACTGGGAGATGACAAGCTTTTCCATAAACCAAGCGGAAGGGACTCATCCCAATGGGTGTCTTGTATGCTGTTCTGTATGCCCACAGTGCATCTTGTAGCCTGGTGCTCCAGTCTTTTCTATGAGGCTTCACTATCTTTTGCAAGATACGCTTAATTTCTCTGTTTGACACCTCGGCTTGCCCATTAGTTTGGGGATGGTAAGCTGTTGCAACTTTATGGATTATTCCATGCTTCTTCATCAATCCTGTTAGTCTCCTGTTACAAAAAAGGGTGCCTTGATCGCTCACGATCGCTCGTGGTGATCCAAAGCGGCATATAATATGGTTTCTCACAAAGGAAACAACAGTGTTAGCATCATCAGTGCGGGTAAGAATTGCTTCCACCCATTTGGAAACATAATCCATAGCTAACAATATATAAAAATATCCACTAGAATTTGGAAATGGACCCATGAAGTCAATGCCCCAAACATCAAAAATTTCACAGAAAAGCATATATTGTTGAGGCATCTCATCCCTCTTGGATATGTTACCAAATTTCTGGCATGGGTGACAAGATTTATAAAACTCAGCAGCGTCTCTAAAAAGAGTAGGCCACCAGAATCCACAGTCTAAGATCTTTCTAGCTGTTCGTTGAGGGCCAAAATATCCTCCACTCTCAGATGAGTGACAGGCCTCTAAAATAGACTGTAATTCTGATTGAGGCACACAACGTCTAATTATCTGGTCAGCGCCACATCTCCATAAATATGGGTCATCCCATATATAATATTTAGACTCACTTTTCAGCTTGTCTCTTTGATGTTTAGAAAGATGTGGAGGAAATGTGCGGCTAACTAAATAATTAGCAACAGGTGCATACCAAGGGACTACCTCAGATACTGCTTGTAGGTTATCAAAAGGAAAATTATCATCTATAGGAGTAGAATCATCCTTAATATGTTCAAGGCGACTCAAGTGGTCTGCTACTAAATTTTGATTACCACTCCTATCCTTTATTTCTAAATCAAATTCTTGTAACAGCAGTATCCAACGTATAAGTCTTGGTTTGGATTCCTTTTTAGCTAATAGATACTTTAGAGTTGCATGGTTCGAATACACTACTACTCTAGTACCAAGTAAATAAGCCCGGAATTTATCCAGAGCAAAAACAATAGCAAGTAGCTCTTTCTCAGTAGTAGTATAATTGGACTGGGCAGTGTCTAAAGTCTTAGACGCATAGGCAATAACAAAAGGATCCTTACCTTCACGCTGAGCCAGCGCTGCTCCTACTGCATGGTTGGAAGCATCGCACATGATTTCAAATGGCCGGCTCCAGTCTGGTCCTCTCACAATTGGAGCTTGAGTTAGAGCGGTCCTCAGCTTATCAAACGCTTGTTTGCAATCCTCACTGAACTCGAACTCAATATCCTTTTGCAGTAATCTGGATAAGGGAAGTGCTACCTTACTAAAGTCCTTAATAAATCTCCTGTAGAAACCTGCATGGCCAAGGAACGAATGGACTTTCCTCACAGAAGAGGGGTAAGGTAAACTAGAAATAACATTCACCTTTGCTGGGTCTACAGAAATGCCATTATTAGATACCACATGTCCTAATACAATCCCTTGCTTTACCATAAAGTGTCATTTTTCGAAATTCAATACAAGGTTTGTATTAACACATCTATCTAATACTCTAGATAATCCATCTAAGCAAAGGCTAAAAGAATCACCATAAATGCTAAAATCGTCCATAAAAACTTCCGTACAGTCCTCAATAAGATCAGAGAAAAGACTCATCATGCACCTTTGAAAAGTAGCTGGTGCATTGCACAAGCCAAAGGGCATTCTCTTATAAGCATAGGTCCCAAAAGGACATGTAAAAGTAGTCTTTTCCTGATCCTCAGTAGCTATAAGAATCTGGAAATAACCTGTGTAACCATCTAGAAAGCAGTAATGTGATTTACCTGACAGGCAATCCAGCATTTGATCAATGAATGGAAGTGGATAGTGATCCTTACGGGTAGCTTGGTTGAGACGCCTGTAATCAATGCAGACTCTCCAAGCATTCTGAACTCTAGTTGCTATGAGCTCTCCATGCTCATTCTTCACGGTAGTGACTTTGGATTTCTTGGGCACCACTTGTACTGGGCTTACCCATTCACTGTCTGAAATGGGATATATGATAATGGCCTCCAATAGTCTGGTCACCTCCTTCTTGACAACTTCCAAGATGGTGGGATTCAATCTTTTCTGGGGTTGACGGACAGGTCTTGCTCCCTCTTCTAAAAATAATCTGTGCTCGCATACTTGAGGGTTGATTCCCACTATGTCTGCCAAACTCCACCCAATTGCCTTCTTATGCTTCCTTAGCACATCAAGTAGCTGCTCTTCTTGTTGAGAAGTCAGTTCTCTTGTAATAATAACCGGAAGCTTCTGCTCGTCCTCGAGATAAGCATATTTGAGGTGTGGGGGAAGAGGTTTCAATTCTAATTTTTGATCATGGGCAGGCTCTGGATTATCTGGAGCTCGTGAAAATGGCGAAGTGCCATCACTGTCAGTTAAGAGGGTCCCCACACTCGGACCTTGTCCAGTGTGCCTCTCTTCAAACTCTTCTTTTTGAACTTCAGCCACACTTTCGTCTATGACATCACACTAGAAGATAGAACGATCTTCTGGGGGGTTGTTAATGACTCCATTCAGATTGAAGATCACTATGCGGCCATCTATTTCAAAGGAGTATGTTCCTGAAAAAGCATCCAATTTGAATTTTGATGTCTTCAAGAATGGTCTTCCAAGTAGGATCGATGATGGCTTATCTGAATCATTATGGGGCATCTCCAAGATATAAAAATCAGTGGGAAATGTGAGCCCTTTAATATTCACCAAAACATCTTCAGCAACTCCAGCCACTGTAATAATGCTTTTATCTGCTAACACAAAACGAGCTGCCGACCTTTTTAAGGGAGGGAGCCTCAAAACATCATATATGGACAAAGGCATTATACTGACACATGCTCCTAAATCACACATGCAATCATAAATTACTACACCACCAATAGTACAACTAACTATGCAAGGACCTGGATCACTACATTTTTCAGGTAATCCTCCCATTAAAGCAGATATAGAACTACCTAAAGGAATAGTTTCTAATTCATTAATCTTGTTTTTATGGATACATAAGTCTTTTAGAAACTTTGCATATTTAGGTACCTGCTGAATAACATCAAAAAGGGGAACAGTTACCTCAACCTTTTTGAATATTTCTACCATTTTAGGATCAGGTTCCAGCTGCTTCCTGGGCTTCCTTGCAAGCTGTGGAAATGGAATGGGAACAGTGGGTTCCGTGGTGCCTGCGCCTTTTGGTGCTTCTTCCTGTGGTTGAGCTATCTCTTCTTCAGCTATGTCCTGTATATCCTCTTCCTTTTCAACATCTTCGACTTCTACCACCTCTTCAGCTGAGGCGTATTCTGGTGAGCTTGGTTCCTCCTTATTCCTCTCCTGCAGTGTGGTTCCAGACCTCAGGGTGATGGCATTAATGCCTCCCTTTGGATTGGGTAACGGTTGAGAGGGGATTCCAGTGGTGCTTGAAGGTTGGTTGCTGGAATTTTGTGTTGAACCAAGCTGTGTCATAAAAGCTTGCAGAGTAGAGGTGAGACCATTCAGACTGGCGTTAATAGTGTTCACGATGGTACTTTCCATGGCCAGTTGTCTTTTCTCAAAAGCTTGTAACAAATCTTCATTAGAAGATACAGAAGAATGAGTAAATTGAGAGGTTTGCTGCTGATTGTTCGGTGGTCCTTGGTTTTGCCTCAGGTGAGGTGCTCGGTAAGGTTGATTTTGTTGTCTGTTGTTGTTATTATTCCACCTCTGATTTCCCTGATTATCTCTGCCTCCCCTATTATTGTTGTCCCTCCAATTCTGGTTTGAATTGTCCTGCCATCCATGGTTATTATTTCCACTTTGATTGTACCCTTCGTTGGGGTGGTCATAGAAGTTGTGAGTGGATGCCACCATGTTGTCTTCTTGTTGGAGCTGCGGGCATTCATCAGTGTAATGGCTGTAATCAGCATAAATTCCGCAAATTCTTTGTGGGACTAGTTATTGGTTTTGCTGCGGTTGAGTTTGCTGAGCTTGTTGATTCAACTGCATTTGCTTCAGCAGGTTGGTCATCTCACAGATGCTTTGAGTTAGAGCAGCAGTCTCTCTGCCAGAAGATACTTCTGCAACGGCTTTTGAACGGCCTTGCTTCTGTCTGTGGTTCCGAGTAGATTCAGCTAAATCACTGATCAATTGCCAAGCTTCATCAGTGGTCTTGTACTTCTTCATAGACCCATTGCTGGCACTTTCCAATGTGGTCTTATCTTGGGGCCTCATACCTTGTGTAATATAGCTGAGTAGCACGATCTTGTCAATCATGTGGTGGGGGCATGCTTCCAGAAGATTATTGAAGCGCTTCCAGTATTCAAAGAGAGTCTCATTGTCATCCTGAAAAATTGTAGAGATATCCTTCCTCAGTTTATCAGTAACTTCAGATGGAAAGAATTTCTCCAGAAACTCCTTTCTGAGTGTATCCCAGTTGGATACATTTGCTAGAGGTTGAGTGTAGTACCACTCTCTAGCTTTTCCCTCAAGAGAAAACAGAAAAGCTTTCAGTAGAATTGAAGTTTCATCAGTGCCATCACGCCTGATGATGCGCATAAACGTGTTATGCTACGATTTAGGAAATTGCACGATCGGCAAAATTCCTTCCGGCAAGTGCACCGGTTATCGTCGTCAAGTAAAAACTCACAATAGAGTGAGGTCGAATCCCACAAGGATTGGTTGAGTGAGCAATTCGGATTAGAAGTGTGTTCTAGTTGAGCGGAATCAAGATTTGAGATGAGAATTGCGGAATGTAAAATTGGCGGGAAAAGTAAATGACAAGAAAATTAAATGGCTGAATCTTAAATTGCATGAATTAAAGAGCAGAATGTAAATTGCTGAAATTAAAAGGGAATGGGGATGATTGCAAGAATTGAATTGCAGAATATAAAGAGAAAGTGGAAATCAGAAATGGGGAATTCATTGGGTTTAGGAGATATTGAAATCTCCGAATCAAAACATGTATATCTCTTCCTCAACCAATGCATTCATTGAATTTTGCTTGGCAATCTTATATGATTGGATCCCAATTCCTTGGCTCACCAATGCTCTCTAAAAACAAACAAATTCCCAATCCCTTGGTTTAAATGTTCATAAGAAGAGATGATGCTTGATCACTGATTATACCACACAATTTCATGAACCACAATTTGGTAGGATTACATGTCACAATATCCATCCAAACCCCAATCCAATCCACTGTGAGAAAACTTCTCTAGCATGAATCCTCCATTCCTTTCCCAAGGCTCCGAAGGATTCCAAGTATGAGTAGTTTCTTTCCCAAGACAACTACTCAATGGAATTAGATCGAGAAGCTTTCTAACAAAATTCAAGAGAAAAGATTGAAGAAGAAGATAAACTATTATTGATTCATTGAATTACAATAGAGCTCCCTAACCCAATGAAAGGGGGTTTAGTGAATCATAGCTCTGAATTCAATTACAAAGAAAAGGAAAACTAGCTAAAAGTGAAAGTAAAAGTCCCCTCTCAGGGGCTGGATTCCCCTTCAATCCCCCCCCCTCTAAATGCAGAAACTAAGGCCTTTAAATAGGCTCCCTAAATTACAAAATGAAAATGAAATTCAAAGCAAATTACAATCAAATGAAAATAAACTATTCTAGATGATTCTTGTGGCCTTGATTTGGTGTTGTTGATGGGCCTTGCTTGCTTGAAGGGCTGAGTGACATAATTGATCCAAAAAGGATAATGATCCATTAAACTACACTCAAATGTTGCACCCCCTTTCTTGAGTCGTCACTTTGTTCTCTTGTCAACCTTGCCAATTTGATGCCAAATATAGACTATTATACCTCGTTGGAAAGCTATGGATGTCAGCTTTCTAACGCAACTGGAAGCACCTCAATTGGATCTCTACAACTCGAGTTATACTCCATGGAAGGTGAAGAGGTCAGCTGGCCTGATTGCATGTTGGTACTATGCTCTTCTATGCACATTACGGGGCTGTTTTCTCCCTCAATTTTTAGTATCCACCATGCATGCCATATATTCTTGGAAAGCTCTAGATGTCTTCTTTTCAATGCATTTTGAATCACCTCATTTGGAGTTTTGTAGCTCAAGTTATTTATGTTTGAAGAAGGCATGGTCAAGCTGTTCCATATAACACGTTTAAGCTTCAGTTTGAGGTTAAACTGAAGCTTAAACGTGGATAAAGGAAGGGCAGCCCTGGAGGTCGAACACGTTTAACCTCCAGTTTGAGGTCAAACTGGAGGTTAAACGTGGAAGCTTAGAATGGTAGCCCTGGAGGTGTCGAACACGTTTAACCTCCAGTTTGAGGTCAAACTGGAGGTTAAACGTGGAAATGGAGAGAGCAACCCTGGAGGAGAAAGGCTGTCGAACACGTTTAAGCTCCAGTTTGAGGTCAAACTGGAGCTTAAACGTGGAATGGCTCCCTGGTACTCTTCCTGGTTCTGGCGTTTAACCTCCAGTTTGAGGTCAAACTGGAGGTTAAACGTGGAACTCCTCCCTGGGTGGCATACTCATTCTGGCGTTTAACCTCCAGTTTGAGGTCAAACTGGAGGTTAAACTTCAATTCCAGCATTTCTTATCCTTCATGATTTTTGGCGTTTAAGCTCCAGTTTAGGCTTAAACTGGAACTTAAACTCCACATGTGATATTCAAGCTTCCTTTATTGATTTTGTTGCTTCCTTGCCTAGCCTCTTCTTCCCTGAAATCATCCAAACAGTTGCATCAAAGTCTTGCTAAAATTCATGAGAATTCTTCCATTCATAGCATTCAAGGAATATAACTAAAAACTCATGGAATTTGCATAAAAATCTTCATGTTTGAATGATTTAAGACAAGCATGACTATTTGGCCCAAATGATTACTTAAGGCTCAAGAAAATGCATAAAACAACTAAAAATAACATAAAAAATGCTAGTGAAACTAGCCTAAGATGCCTTGGCATCACAACACCAAACTTAATACTTGCTTGTCCCTAAGCAAGTTCTGAATTATTGAGAAGAAAGAATGAAACAGAAAGTAAATTCATTAGCCATATCAGTAAGTAATTGACATTGATTAATGGGGTGTTCATGCAGAAAGTTGTTGCAGCATCACTTTATTGTTTCTTAGGTAAGAATGTCACTTTTTATGTTTCCACTAAAACACTGCTATGGCCTCTTGTTATTCACATATCCTTGGCAAGTTTCTTTTCTTTGTTTTTCTTTTTCTTTGAGCTTATTTGCTCCTTGTTGCTCAGTGTCATGTGTTGCACAAGCCTTTGGCATTTTCTTTTTCTTATCAGTGCACTACACATATCCACTACAGGCATTTTAGTTCACATTTCTTCTTGAGACATTGGTGCCCAGCACCTCTTTGTGTGACTAAATGTTTTGTATTTAGGTTGCTCTTGATAATGGACTTTTGGTTGATAATCCCGGGTTAGTTAACCCAAGTTACCAAGTGTTGAAACACTCCTCAGAACCTATTCATCCAAGCATATCCTTAATACATAAACACCACAGGCATTTGTCTCAGAAGTTCAAACCATTGGTGCCTAGCTTATTTTCTCAATTTTTTTGCTTTTTGGTTGCCCTTTTTCAGTGGCTTTTTCTTCTTCTTTTTCTTTCTTTTTCATGGCCAAAGACATTTATTCATCAAGATCCATAGACAGCATCCTAATTTCCACTAAAAGTGACAATTCTAACTTTATTTCTTAGTGAGCTGACTATTCAATCAAACATGCATACCACCACTTAATCTTATTTGATTTCTTACCAAATGGAATTGAGTTACTTTTGTTCAAACATTTCTTTTATTTTATGGAAACAGAACAAGCATGGCAAGCATACATTTAAGCAAGTGAAGTTTATCCAGACACTTAGACTATCACTTATTTGGAAATTAAACAAACAGACAAACAAAAACTGCAATGACTCAAACTTAAAGCAGGGGTGCATGCAAACTTCCAATATCAGCAATTCAAAGTACAAGCAATTAAGTGACAATACAACCTTTTAGCATCTTCTTTGTTGTTCATCATCCTTCCTAGCCTTGGTGTTCTCTTTGATGATGATGTATATTCCTTCCATGAGATTGATTGTCTTCCTGCAAAGCTATTAGAAGTTGCTTGTTCCCCAAGCACTTTGAGAATTGGTTAGCATGCATGTATGTTTGTAGGCCTCTGAACTTAGATTGGTGTGTGAACACCAAACTTAGTTCCTTGCCATATGCAGCAATTTGGATTATATGCAGAAAACCTCATGTGCTTTTATTAAGAAAATAACTATGAACTAGAAAAAGAAACTATGACCTAGAAATTAAACTATTGTTTAAGTAGTTTCCCTGATTGGTTGGAGCTAGTGACTAGTCATGCTGAGGTAGAAATGTGCTTTTAATGAAGTTTTTGGTGGAACACCAAACTTAGAATCTCACATTCACCCTTGAATTGTTTTGGTGTGCAACACCAAACTTAGCTCCTTGCAATACAGATAAATCTACTTAACTCTTTTATTGAAATAACTAGAAAAGAAAAACTACCTTTGGTTGGGTTGCCTCCCAACAAGCGCTTCTTTAACGTCATTAGCTTGACATGCTGTTCCTGACTTTCTTCCTCTTCCTCCAGTTTGTTAAGAGGAATGACTTCCAGTGGATAAAGGAGCTAGTTAGTGCCCCTTGTTGTGAATGCTTCTTTCCAGCAACCTTTCCCTTGTGATTGGCTTGAGTGAACTTGCTTGTTGGCTCAGGAGTTGGATTGTTCTTCGACCTTCTCTTCTTCATGGATATGGTCCTTTGTTTCTCGGTCACAATCCTCATTTTGGTGCTTGTTTCTACTGCCTTCACATCCTTGATCTCAGAACTTGGTTGTTGTTGGACAGTTGGAGTATCCTGTTCATCAAAAGCTTCCTGAATTTGTGGTTCAATTAACCCTTCCTCTTTGCAACTCTCTGTGTCATTGGAGTGTGATCTCCCTTGATTGACTTTCTCCCTTTCTTGTTCTTCTGATTCCTCCCTTGGGTTTGCCATGGTATCACTAGAAGAATTGTGGGTAGGGATTTGCTTTGATAGATATCCAATTTGTGCTTCTAGCTTTTGAATGGCAGCACCATGATTTTGTAAGTTGGATATCAATTCTTCCTTAAAGCCTTTCAAATCTGCCACATCTCTGCCCATAGTTGCAAGCATTCCTTCTATCCTGTTTAATTGATCTTGAAATTGTTGGTTCGGATTGGGTTGATGAGGTTGATTATCTTGGCTGTGATATGGTGGTTGGGAGTATGTGTTTTGTGTGGTATGATAGAGTCTTTGGTTGGAGTGTTGGTAGTGGTATGACTCTTGTGTGTAGTGGAATGAGTCTTGTGGATAATGAAATGAATTGTATGAATTTGAGAAGGAATTTTGTGCTGAGAAATGCTCAAGTGATGAAGAATTTGGATATGTAAAACTAGGAGGTGAGGTTGGATAATTCAGAGGTGATGGCTCTTGATGAATGGGGTGTGAATAATTGAAATCTCTTTGGTTTTGATCTTCCCAGCCACAACTTGAGTAGTGATCAAATTCACCAAAACATGGACCATTTTGTGGCTCTGGGAAGTACCCCGTTTCCTGTTCCTGATACTTCCACCCACCATGAGCATAATAACATGAATCATTCTGTGGTGGTGGAGAGTTTCTCATGAATTTTGATTGACCAAAAGATGATGGATACTCCTTTCTTTTTTGCAATGTGCTCAGTCTCAAACAATACTCATCCAAAGATAGTGGAAATCCCATAGTGAGGCAATATCACAAACAGCTGGTGGTTAGTATGCTAACAAGTGAATAAGCAAAGAAAACAAATTAAAATTTGCAGAAATTAGCAGTAATAAACTGAAACAAAAACTATTAACAAAAGAAAAGAAAAATTGCTCAATCTAGTTAACTTCCAATTGGAGAATTGTCAATCGAAAACCAATCCCCGGCAACGGCGCCATAAACTTGATGCGCATAAACGTGTTATGCTACGATTTAGGAAATTGCACGATCGGCAAAATTCCTTCCGGCAAGTGCACCGGTTATCGTCGTCAAGTAAAAACTCACAATAGAGTGAGGTCGAATCCCACAAGGATTGGTTGAGTGAGCAATTCGGATTAGAAGTGTGTTCTAGTTGAGCGGAATCAAGATTTGAGATGAGAATTGCGGAATGTAAAATTGGCGGGAAAAGTAAATGACAAGAAAATTAAATGGCTGAATCTTAAATTGCATGAATTAAAGAGCAGAATGTAAATTGCTGAAATTAAAAGGGAATGGGGATGATTGCAAGAATTGAATTGCAGAATATAAAGAGAAAGTGGAAATCAGAAATGGGGAATTCATTGGGTTTAGGAGATATTGAAATCTCCGAATCAAAACATGTATATCTCTTCCTCAACCAATGCATTCATTGAATTTTGCTTGGCAATCTTATATGATTGGATCCCAATTCCTTGGCTCACCAATGCTCTCTAAAAACAAACAAATTCCCAATCCCTTGGTTTAAATGTTCATAAGAAGAGATGATGCTTGATCACTGATTATACCACACAATTTCATGAACCACAATTTGGTAGGATTACATGTCACAATATCCATCCAAACCCCAATCCAATCCACTGTGAGAAAACTTCTCTAGCATGAATCCTCCATTCCTTTCCCAAGGCTCCGAAGGATTCCAAGTATGAGTAGTTTCTTTCCCAAGACAACTACTCAATGGAATTAGATCGAGAAGCTTTCTAACAAAATTCAAGAGAAAAGATTGAAGAAGAAGATAAACTATTATTGATTCATTGAATTACAATAGAGCTCCCTAACCCAATGAAAGGGGGTTTAGTGAATCATAGCTCTGAATTCAATTACAAAGAAAAGGAAAACTAGCTAAAAGTGAAAGTAAAAGTCCCCTCTCAGGGGCTGGATTCCCCTTCAATCCCCCCCCTCTAAATGCAGAAACTAAGGCCTTTAAATAGGCTCCCTAAATTACAAAATGAAAATGAAATTCAAAGCAAATTACAATCAAATGAAAATAAACTATTCTAGATGATTCTTGTGGCCTTGATTTGGTGTTGTTGATGGGCCTTGCTTGCTTGAATGGCTGAGTGACATAATTGATCCAAAAAGGATAATGATCCATTAAACTACACTCAAATGTTGCACCCCCTTTCTTGAGTCGTCACTTTGTTCTCTTGTCAACCTTGCCAATTTGATGCCAAATATAGACTATTATACCTCGTTGGAAAGCTATGGATGTCAGCTTTCTAACGCAACTGGAAGCACCTCAATTGGATCTCTACAACTCGAGTTATACTCCATGGAAGGTGAAGAGGTCAGCTGGCCTGATTGCATGTTGGTACTATGCTCTTCTATGCACATTACGGGGCTGTTTTCTCCCTCAATTTTTAGTATCCACCATGCATGCCATATATGCTTGGAAATCTCTAGATGTCTTCTTTCCAATGCATTTTGAATCACCTCATTTGGAGTTTTGTAGCTCAAGTTATTTATGTTTGAAGAAGGCATGGTCAAGCTGTTCCATATAACACGTTTAAGCTTCAGTTTGAGGTTAAACTGAAGCTTAAACGTGGATAAAGGAAGGGCAGCCCTGGAGGTCGAACACGTTTAACCTCCAGTTTGAGGTCAAACTGGAGGTTAAACGTGGAAGCTTAGAATGGTAGCCCTGGAGGTGTCGAACACGTTTAACCTCCAGTTTGAGGTCAAACTGGAGGTTAAACGTGGAAATGGAGAGAGCAACCCTGGAGGAGAAAGGCTGTCGAACACGTTTAAGCTCCAGTTTGAGGTCAAACTGGAGCTTAAACGTGGAATGGCTCCCTGGTACTCTTCCTGGTTCTGGCGTTTAACCTCCAGTTTGAGGTCAAACTGGAGGTTAAACGTGGAACTCCTCCCTGGGTGGCATACTCATTCTGGCGTTTAACCTCCAGTTTGAGGTCAAACTGGAGGTTAAACTTCAATTCCAGCATTTCTTATCCTTCATGATTTTTGGCGTTTAAGCTCCAGTTTAGGCTTAAACTGGAACTTAAACTCCACATGTGATATTCAAGCTTCCTTTATTGATTTTGTTGCTTCCTTGCCTAGCCTCTTCTTCCCTGAAATCATCCAAACAGTTGCATCAAAGTCTTGCTAAAATTCATGAGAATTCTTCCATTCATAGCATTCAAGGAATATAACTAAAAACTCATGGAATTTGCATAAAAATCTTCATGTTTGAATGATTTAAGACAAGCATGACTATTTGGCCCAAATGATTACTTAAGGCTCAAGAAAATGCATAAAACAACTAAAAATAACATAAAAAATGCTAGTGAAACTAGCCTAAGATGCCTTGGCATCACCTGACAGTAGAACAGGCTGCCTGGAAATCTCTCAAGTGCTTGATAGGCTCTTGAGCAGGTAGGCCATGAAACTTGGGCATCAAATTTAACAGTGCGGTCTTTATTTCAAAATCTGTAGCTACCGCTGGATGATGCGCTTGAAACGGTTGCATTGTAAAATCAGGAGCTCCTTCCTCCTGAATGGTAACTCTTCTAGCTGCCATGTTTTCTGCACGTAAAACAACCGAATCAGTAGAACGGGGGCTGGTTTCTTCCTCAGATTCACTTTCAGATCCGCCCTCAGAGCGGGCTAACCTACGTTGTTCTCGCCTTATTCGTGAAATTGTTCTTTCAATTTCAGGATCGAATATTAGCAAGCGCGGATCAGGAAGTGAACGTGTCATTTGACGGAAGAAACATATAGCTCATAGTAGCAAAATTAAATAAAATGCAAATAAATGAATTCTAATTAATAAAATTAGCACTCTATTGCAACTCCCCAACAACGGCGCCAAAAATTGATGGACGCAGAAGCTGGTGAATTAAAAATTATTAAAATGGTTACG
This sequence comes from Arachis ipaensis, assembly GCF_059453495.1. NCBI lineage: Eukaryota > Viridiplantae > Streptophyta > Magnoliopsida > Fabales > Fabaceae > Arachis > Arachis ipaensis. The sequence continues at coordinate 55,042,951 of NC_142436.1, forward strand.
TTACAAGTATAGTTCTTAACTCACCGAAAATCTGCCTATCAATTTAAAAGTATGTCACAGAGAATTTCAATTAAAATTACTGGGAGTTTTAAGTCCCAGGTCGTCTCCCAACGAGTTGCAGAAAAGTGTGCTATCTTATTAATCAGATGTTCCAAGAAGTTGAGCTAAGTAAATTGGGATGTAAATTGAAGAATTTTAAATAATATGAATAAAAGCCTTGACTGGGAGTTGATTGGTTAGAATTTCTACTATTGATGGTGCGATTGTAAGATTAATTTATAATTAATGGTTATTCTGTTTGGTTATCCTTTACTAGGTAAGGGAAAGTCAAACAAGTTGGAATGCCAGATCTGTTCACAAGTTGCAACCCACTTAGTTCAAAGGGATTGGCGTCGGTGACAGGATAGCAATCCAACATTTAACCCAATTACAAATTTTCTTTCAATCCTTCCAACTCAAGAGTTCCTTTTAATCAACTCCCCATCAAGTAAGGAAACTACTCACGCATTGTAAATAAAGAATCCATAGCACATGAAAGGGAATTAAAAGAAGACATGATTATTGGAATTGAAATTGAATTAAAAAGAAATAATCCTTGCATTAAATAATCATAAAAGTATCTGAATGACAAAATTGAACAAAACAAAGAACCTGGAAGAATAAAACCAAGTTAAGAAAACAAACTAGAATGATGAAGTCTTGATGAGGAAATAACTCTTCTCAATGTTCTATTGCTCAGATCAATTCAAAATTAGAATCCTCAAAACTTAGAGAGAAAAACCTAAGAGAGTAAAACTAGATCTAAAAACTACTGAATGAATGTCTGTGTTGTTTCTGCATATTCTCTGACTCTAGTCTACTGTTTCAGGCTGAAAACTGGGCCGAAATAAGGTCCAAAATCGCCCCAGCGAATTCTGCAGATTATGCAGATCGCACATGTCACACGATCGCGTCATCCATGCGGACGCGTCGCTTGCGCTTTTTCCTCTCCACGCGTTTGCGTCGTCCACGCTACCGCGTCGCTTGTGCTTTCCAATCCGCGCGGCCGCACAAGCCATGCGGCCGCGTCGCTGCGATTTGCTCTCCTTCGCGCGGTCGAGTGAGCCATGCGACCCCGTCATTTCTCGTTGGTTATCTCTTCAAATTCTTGTGTTCCTTCCATTTTTGCTAGCTTCCTTTCCACTCTCCAACTCATTCATTCCCTATAAAGTCTGAAACACTTAACACACAGATCATGGTATCGAATGGAATAAAGGAGAATTAAAAATAAATAATTAAAGTCTCTAGGAAGCAGTTTTCAAACATGTAATAAATTCAGGGAGGAAATCTAAATGCATGCTAATTTAATGAATAAGTGGGTAAGGATCATGATAAAACCACACAATTAAACACAATATAAACCATAAAATAGTGGTTTATCAAGCACACACCAAGTGGGCCCCGGAAGTGGATTTCTGCACTATCTATCTTAGTTTACCCGTTTTATGTAAACATAGGTTATTAGTTTAGTATAAAAACTACTTTTAGAGATTTATTTTATATCATATAACATTTTCACGTTTTACATTGTACCCTGATGAGCGGATATTTTATACGCTTTTTGGGGTTAATTTCATATAGATTTTAGTATATTTTAGTTAGTTTTTAGTTTATTCTCATTAGTTTCTAAGCAAAATTCATATTTCTGGACTTTACTATGAGTTTGTGTGTTTTTCTATAATTTCAGGTATTTTCTGGCTGAAATTGAGGGAGCTGAGCAAAAATCTGATTCAGGCTGAAAAAGGACTGCTGATGTTGTTGGATTCTGACCTCTCTGCACTCAAAATAAAAATTCTGGAGCTACAGGAGTCCAAATGACGCGCTTCCAATTGCGTTGGAAAGTAGACATCCAGGGCTATTCAGCAATATATAATATTCCATACTTTGCTTAAGGATAGATGATGTAAACTAGCGTTCAACGCCAGTTCCATGCTGCTGTCTGGCGTCCAGCGCCAGAAACAAGTTACAAAGTGGAGTTCAACGCCAGAAACAGGTTACAACCTGGCGTTGAACGCCCAAAACAGCCCAGGCACGTGAGAAGCTTTAGTCTCAGCCCCAGCACACACCAAGTGGGCCCCAGAAGTGGATTTCTGCACTATCTGTCATAGTCTACTCATTTTCTGTAAACCTAGGTTACCAGTTTAGTATTTAAACAACTTTTAGAGATTTATTTTGGATCTCATGACATTTTTAGATCTGAACTTTGTACCTTTTGACGGCATGAGTCTCTAAACTCCATTGTTGGGGGTGAGGAGCTCTGCTGTGCCTCGATGAATTAATGCAAGTATCTCTGTTTTCCATTCAAACATGCGTGTTCCTATCTAAGATATCCATTCGCGCCTAATTATGGAGAAGGTGATGATCCGTGACATTCATCACCTTCCTCAATCCATGAACGTGTGTCTGACAATCACCTCCATTCTACATCAGATTGAATGAATATCTCTTAGATTCCTTAATCAGAATCTCCGTGGTATAAGCTAGAATCCGTTGGCAGCATCCTTGAGAATCCAAAAAGTCTAAACCTTGTCTGTGGTATTCCTAGTAGGATTCTGGGATTGGATGACTGTGGCGAGCTTCAAACTCGCGAGTGCTAGGCGTAGTGACAGACGCAAAAGGATAGCGAATCCTATTCCGGTATGATCGAGAACCTACAGATGATTAGCCGTGCGGTGACAGCGCACCTGGACCATTTTCACTGAAAGGAAGGATGGTAGCCATTGACAACGGTGATCCTCCAACACACAGCTTGCCATAGGAGGGACGTGCGTGCGTGAAGAAGAAGATAGGGAGAAAGCAGAGATTCAAAGGACAATGCATCTCCAAAACTCCAACATATTCTCCAATACTGCACAACAAGTATTTAATTCGCACTCCTTTATTTTCCACTATTTAAACTGATAAACATAATTGACTTTCTGACTAAGATTTACAAGATAACCATAGATTGCTTCAAACCAACAATTTCCGTGGGATTCGACCCTTACTCACGTAAGGTATTACTTGGACGACCCAGTGCACTTGCTGGTCATGTGTGCGAAATTGTAAGAGAGTAACAATTTTGTGCACCAAGTTTTTGGCGCCGTTGCCGGGGATTGTTTGAGTTTGAACAACTGACGGTGAATCTTGTTGCTTAGATTAGGAAATTTTTGTCTTTTGGGTCAGAGTCTTTTATTTTCTTTTCAAAAAAAAAATATCCTTCTTCAAAACAAGTGTTACATTTATTGCCCAATTGGCTAGAGTGTTGGTTTATGTTCTTGATGATTGGGCACCAGTTTTATTAAAAATCTTTTTCAAAAAATAATTTTTCTATTAAATTCTGTGCCAAACTTTAAGTTTGGTGTTTTCTTGTTGATTTTTCTGTGTTTTTCGAAAATTTTAGTTTGGTTTTCTAAAAAATTTTAAGTTTGGTGTTCTTCCTTCATGTTCTTGTGTTCTTGTGAGTCTTCAAAGTGTTCTTGAGTTTTTCTTGTGTCTTGATCTTAAAATTTTTAAGTTTGGTGTTCCTTGGTGTTTTCCCTCCAAAATTTTCGAAAACTAAGAGCATTAGATCTAAAAAATTTTAAATCTTGTGCTATTTTATTGTTTTTCTCTTTCCTCACTAAATTCAAAAATATCTTTTCTCTCTATTTCTAAAACAAATTTTCGAAAATTATTTTATAAAAATTCAGATTTTTTTTCAAAATTTAAAATCTTTTCCAAATCATATCTTTTTCAAAACTTCCTAACCACTTTCTCTCTCCTCAAATTTTTCGAAAATATTCACCTATTTTTTTACTTTATTTTAATTTATTTATTTTCTAAATAAGTAAATAAATAAATAAATAAAAATAAATTTTTTATTTGACATCATCTCCCTTTCTCCATCATGGATATAAGTGGAAATGAACAGTCCAGGAGGACTCTGGGGAGTAGTATCTGCATACCCTCCATTGGAGTCAGTAGCTTTGAGTTGAATCCTCAACTCATTATCATGGTGCAGCAAAGCTGCCAGTATTCCGGTCTTCCACAGGAAGAACCTACAGAGTTTCTGGCACAATTTTTACAAATTGCTGACACAGTACATGATAAGGAAATAGATCGGGATGTCTACAGACTATTACTGTTTCTGTTTACTGTAAAAGATCAAGCTAAGAGGTGGTTAAATAACCAACCTAAGGCCAGCATAAGGACATGGAAACAGCTGACAGAAAAATTCCTGAATCAATACTTTTCCCCAAAACGGATGACACAGCTAAGGCTGGACATCCAAGGCTTCAAACAAGGAGATAATGAATCTCTTTATGATGCCTGGGAGAGATACAGAGAGATGCTACGAAAATGCCCCTCTGAAATGTTTTCAGAGTGGGTTCAGTTAGACATCTTCTTTATGGGCTTGCAGATGGAGCTCAGATGTCTCTAGATTACTCAGCTGGTGGATCTATCCACATGAGAAAGACAATTGAAGAGGCTCAAGAGCTCATTGATACAGTTGCCAAGAATCAGCATCTGTACCTAAGTAGTGACCCTTCCATGAAAGAAGAGGTTAAAACAGTAACTGCTGAACTCAGCCCTGTAAAACAAGCTGCTAAATTCAATCAGCAATTGGACTTTCTAACAAAGCAGTTATCCGAATTCAAGGATAAACTACAAGAGACAAGGATGGCTAATATAAACATGGAAGTACAATTAAAGCAAACAAAGCAGCAGCTGTCAAAACAAATAACAGAAGAATGCCAAGGAGTTCAATTAAGAAGTGGGAAAGCACTAAATGCCCCCACTTCAAGGCAGCAGGAAACCAAGAAATGAGCAAACCACCCAAAATCCATCTGAGGACAGTAAGAGCCCAGGGAAAAATAATTTTGGCGCTAAAACGCCAGAAGTTGGGTGGAAGGCTGGCGCTGAACGCCCAGACCATGCTCAAGACTGGTGTTCAACGCCAGAAACAAGCAAGGATCTGGCGTTGAACGTCCAAAAGAGGCACAGTTCTGGCGTTCAAATGCCAGGAACAGATGAGGAGCTGGCGTCTAACGTCACTCCAGCTTCTAACTCTGGCACTCCATTGCCAGTGAGGGATCAGACACACACAAGTGCTTATGACAACCCCTCTAAAAAGGCTTCTTCAACCACTTCTGTAGGCAATAAATCTACAGCAACTAAGGTTGAGGAATATAAAGCCAAGATACCTTATCCTCAAAAACTCCGGAAAGAGGAGCAGGATAAGCAATTTGCTCGCTTTGCAGATTATCTCAGGACTCTTGAAATAAAGATTCCATTTGCAGAGGCACTTGAGCAAATACCTTCTTATGCCAAGTTCATGAAAGAGACCTTGAGTCATAAGAAGGATTGGAGAGAAACTGAAAGAGTTCTCCTCACTGAAGAATGCAATGCAGTCATTCTGAAAAGCTTTCCTGAAAAGCTTAAAGACCCTGGGAGTTTTCTGATAGCATGCACATTAGAAGGTAATTGCACCAAGACAGCTTTATGTGATCTTGGGGCAAGCATCAACCTAATACCTGCATCCACTATCAGAAAGCTTGGTTTAACTGAAGAAGTTAAACCAACCCGGATATGTCTCTAACTTGCTGATGGCTCCATTAAATACCCATCAGGCGTGATTGAAGACATGATCGTCAGAGTTGGGCCATTCGCCTTTCCCACTGACTTTGTAGTGCTGGAAATGGAGGAGCACAAGAGTGCTACTCTCATTCTAGGAAGACCCTTCCTAGCAACTGGACGAACTCTCATTGATGTCCAACAGGGGGAGATAACCCTGAGAGTCAATGATGATGAGTTTAAGTTGAATGCTGTCAAAGCCATGCAGCATCTAGATACATCAAAAGACTGCATGAAAGTTGATCTTATTGACTCTTTGGTAGAAGAGATCAAGATGGCTGAGAGTCTCAAATTAGAGTTGGAAGACATCTTTAAAGATGTTCAGCCTGATTTGGAGGATTCAGAGGAGATGGAAGAGCCTCTAAAATTTCCTCTGGAAAAGGAAAAACCTCCTAAACCCGAGCTCAAACCATTACCACCATCCCTGAAATATGTATTTCTGGGAGAAGGTGATACTTTTCCAGTGATCATAAGCTCTGCTTTAAATCCACAGGAAGAGGAAGCACTTATTCAAGTGCTAAGGACACACAAGACAGCTCTTGGGTGGTCCATAGATGACCTTAAGGGCATAAGCCCAGCTAGATGCATGCACAAAATCTTATTGGATGATAATGCTAAACCAGTGGTTCAACCACAGAGGTGGCTAAATCCAGCCATGAAGGAAGTGGTGCAGAAAGAGGTCACCAAATTACTAGAGGCTGGGATTATTTATCCTATTTCTGATAGCCCCTGGGTGAGCCCTGTCCAAGTCGTCCCAAAAATGGGAGGCATGACAGTGATTCATAATGAAAAAAATGAACTGGTTCCTACAAGAATAGTTACAGGATGGCGCATGTGTATTGACTACAGAAGGCTCAATATAGCCACCAGAAAAGATCATTTTCCTTTACCATTCATAGACCAGATGCTAGAAAGACTGGCAGGTCATGATTATTACTGCTTTTTGGATGGCTACTCAGGCTATAACCAGATTGCAGTAGATCCCCAAGATCAAGAGAAAACAGCATTCACATGTCCATCTGGAGTGTTTGCTTATAGAAGGATGCCATTTGGGCTGTGTAATGCGCCTGCAACCTTCCAGAGATGCATGCTCTCTATTTTCTCTGATATGGTGGAAAAATTTCTGGAAGTCTTCATGGATGACTTCTCAGTATATGGAGACTCATTCAGCTCCTGTCTTGATCACCTGAAACTTGTTCTGATCGAGAACCTACAGATGATTAGCCGTGCGGTGACAGCGCACCTGGACCATTTTCACTGAAAGGAAGGATGGTAGCCATTGACAACGGTGATCCTCCAACACACAGCTTGCCATAGGAGGGACGTGCGTGCGTGAAGAAGAAGATAGGGAGAAAGCAGAGATTCAAAGGACAAAGCATCTCCAAAACTCCAACATATTCTCCAATACTGCACAACAAGTATTTAATTCGCACTCCTTTATTTTCCACTATTTAAACTGATAAACATAATTGACTTTCTGACTAAGATTTACAAGATAATCATAGATTGCTTCAAACCAACAATCTCCGTGGGATTCGACCCTTACTCACGTAAGGTATTACTTGGACGACCCAGTGCACTTGCTGGTCATGTGTGCGAAATTGTAAGAGAGTAACAATTTTGTGCACCATACCCCTACGGCATAAGTCTCTAAACTCCATGATTGGGGGTGAGGAGCTCTGCTGTGTCTCGATAAATTAATGCAATTACTTCTATTTTCTATTCAACACGCTCGTTTCTGTTCTAAGATATTCACTCGTACTTAACCATGAAGAATGTGATGATCCGTGACACTCATCATCATTCTCAACCTATGAACGCATGCCTGACAACCACTTACGTTCTACCTGTAATAGCTTGAGCGTATATCTCTTGGGTTCCTGGTTCATACGTTTGATTGCATCTCCTGACAACAGAGCATTCAAATATGTGAGATAAGAGTCTTCGTGGTATAAGCTAGAATCAATTGGCAGCATGCCTGAGATCCGAAAAGTCTAAACCTTGTCTGTGGTATTCCGAGTAGGATCCGGGAAGGGATGACTATGACGAGCTTCAAACTCATGAATGCTGGGCGCAGTGACAGTGTGCAAAAGGATCAATGGATCCTATTCTAACATTAGTGAGAACTGACAGATGATTAGCCTTGTACATGGACCCTTTTTACTGAGAGGACGGTTGGTAGCCATTGACAACGGTGATCCACCAACATACAACTTGCCATGGAAGGAGACCTGCGTGCGTGAAGAAGAAGACAGTAGAAAAGCAGAAATTCAGAAGATAGAGCATCTCCAAAACCTCAATCTATTCTCCATTACTCCATAACAAGTATTATTTATTTTATGTTAATCACTCTTCATAAACCCAACCATTTTTATTATTAATTTTCTGACTAAAAATTACAAAATAACCATAGCTTACTTCAAACCGACAATCTCCGTGGGATCGACCCTTACTCACGTAAGGTATTACTTGGATGACCCAGTGCACTTACTGGTTAGTGGTACGAGTTGTGAAAGGTGTGATTTATAATTCGTGCACCAGCAGATTAATTAACTTGATTAAGATATACATGCTTGGGGTTGTTGATGTATTGATTTTTACAGTATAACTAGGGCTTTAAGATATAGTTGCTTGTTCTTATTTGTTGGATAGTTTAATTAGAGCTCTGGTACTATCTTCAGTACTTATTTTCCATTGAAGAACACAATTTATATTGAGTGAAAATTGATAATGATTTATTAACCACATGAACGTTTTTCGATTCGGTGTTCTTTGTGATTTTGGTTCTGTGCATGAAGGATTTTTGGTTCGGTGGGTTGTGCATATTAATTAACTTGATTAAGATATACATGCTTGTGGTTGTTGATGTATTGATTTTTACAGTATAACTAGGGCTTTAAGATATAGTTGCTTGTTCTTATTGGTTTGGTAGTTTAATTAGAGCTCTGTTACTATCTTCAGTACTTATTTTCCATTGAAGAACACTATTTTTGTTGATTGAAAATTGATAATGATTAATTAACCACATGAACATTTTTCGGTTCGGTATTCTTTGTGATTTTGGTTTTGTGCGTGAAGAATTTTTTGGTTTGGTGGATTGTGCATATTAATTAACTTGATTATGATATACATGGTTGTAGTTGTTGATGTATTGATTTTTACAGTATAAGTAGCGCTTTAAGATATAGTTGCTTGTTCTTATTAGTTTGGATAGTTAATTAGAGCTCTGGTACTATCTTCAGTACTTATTTTCTATTGAAGAACACTATTCTTATTGATTGAAAATTGATAAGGATTAATTAACTACATGAACGTTTTTCGTTTCGGTGGCCTTTGTGATTTTGGTTCTGTGCTTGAAGGATTTTCGGTTCGGTGGGTTGTACATATTAATTAACTTGATTAAGATATACATGCTTGTGGTTGTTGATGTATTAATTTTTACAGTATAACTAGGGCTTTAAGATATAGTTACTTATTCTTATTGGTTTGGATAGTTTAATTAGAACTCTGTTACTATCTTCAATACTTATTTTCCATTGAAGAACACTATTTTTGTTGAGTGAAAATTGATAATGATTTATTAACCACATGAATGTTTTTTGGTTTGGTGGTGTTTGTGATTTTGGTTCTATGCGTGAAGGATTTTCGTTTCGGTGGGTTGTGCATATTAATTAACTTGATTAAGATATACATGCTTGTGGTTGTTGATGTATTTTACAGTATAACTAGGATTTAAGATATAGTTGCTTGTTCTTATTGGTTTGGATAGTTTAATTAGAGCTCTGGCACTATCTTCAATACTTATTTTCCATTGAAGAACACTATTCTTGTCGATTGAAAATTGATAATAATTAATTAACCAGAAGAACATTTTTCAGTTCGGTGGCCTTTATGATTTTGGCTCTGTGCATGAAGGATTTTCGGTTCGTTGGTTTGTGCATATTAATTAACTTGATTATGATATACATGCTTGTGGTTGTTGATGTAATAATTTTTACAGTATAACTAGGGCTTTAAGATATAGTTGCTTGTTCTTATTGGTTTGGATAGTTTAATTAGAGCTCTGTTACTATCTTCAGTACTTATTTTCCATTGAAGAACACTATTTTTGTTGAAAATTGATAATGATTTATTCAACACATAAACGTTTTTCGGTTCGATAGTCTTTGTGATTTTGGTTTTGTGCGTGACAGATTTTCGATTCGGTGGGTTGTGCATATTAAATAACTTGATTAAGATATACATTCTTGGGGTTGTTGATGTATTGATTTTTACAGTATAAGTAGGGCTTTAAGATATAGTTGCTTATTCTTATTGGTTTGGATATTTTAATTAGAGCTCTGGCACTATCTTCAGTACTTATTTTCCATTGAAGAACACTATTCTTGTTGATTAAAAATTGATAATGATTAATTAACCACATGAACGTTTTTCGATTCGGTGGCCTTCGTGATTTTGGTTTTGTGCATGAAGAATTTTCGGTTTGGTGGGTTGTGCATACTAATTAACTTGATTAAGATATAAATGCTTGTGGTTGTTGATGTATTATTTTTACAGTATAACTAGGGCTTTAAGATATAGTTGCTTGTTCTTATTGGTTTAGATAGTTTAATTACAGCTCTGTTACTATCTTCAGTACTTATTTTCCATTGAAGAACAATATTTTTGTTTAAGTGAAAATTGATAATGATTTATTAACGACATGAACGTTTTTCGGTTCGGTGGTCTTTGTGATTTTGGTTCTGTGCATGAAGGATTTTCGGTTCGGTGAGTTGTGCATACTAATTAACTTGATTAAGATATACATGCTTGTGGTTGTTAATGTATTGATTTTTACAGTATAACTAGGGCTTTAAGGTATAGTTCCTTGTTCTTATTGGTTTGGATAGTTTAATTAGAGTTCTGGCACTATCTTCAGTACTTATTTTCCATTGAAGAACACTATTCTTGTTGATTGAAAATTGATAATAATTAATTAACCACAAGAAAGTTTTTCAGTTCGGTGGCCTTTATGATTTTGGCTCTGTGCATGAAGGATTTTTGGTTCGTTGGGTTGTGGATATTAATTAACTTGATTAAGATATACATGCTTGTGTTTGTTGATGTAATAATTTTTACAGTATAACTAGCACTTTAAGATATAGTTGCTTGTTCTTATTGGTTTGGATAGTTTAATTAGAGCTCTGTTACTATCTTCAGTACTTATTTTCCATTGAAGAAGACTATTTTTGTTGAGTGAAAATTGATAATGATTTATTAACTACATGAACATTTTTCGGTTCGGTAGTCTTTGTGATTTTGGTTCTGTGCATGTCGGATTTTTGGTTCGGTGGGTTGTGCATATTAAATAACTTGATTAAGATATACATTCTTGGGGTTGTTGATGTATTGATTTTTACAGTATAAGTAGGGCTTTAAGATATAGTTGCTTGTTCTTATTGGTTTGGATAGTTTAATTAGAGCTCTGGCACTATCTTCAGTACTTATTTTCCATTGAAGAACACTATTCTTGTTAATTAAAAATTGATAATGATTAATTAACCACATGAACATTTTTCGGTTCGGTGGCCTTTGTGATTTTGGTTCTGTGCATGAAGAATTTTCGGTTCATTAGGTTGTGCATATTAATTAACTTAATTAAGATATACATGCTTGTGGTTGTTGATGTATTATTTTTACAGTATAACTAGAGCTTTAAGATATAGTTGCTTGTTCTTATTGGTTTAGATAGTTTAATTACAGCTCTGTTACTATCTTCATTACTTTTTTTCCATTGAAGAACACTATTTTTGTTTAAGTGAAAATTGATAATGATTTATTAACGACATGAACATTTTTTGATTCGGTGGTCTTTGTGATTTTGGTTCTGTGCGTGAAGAATTTTCGGTTCGGTGGGTTGTGCATATTAATTAACTTGATTAAGATATACATGCTTGTGGTTATTGATGTATTGATTTTACAGTATAACTTGGGCTTTAAGATATAGTTGATTGTTCTTATTGGTTTGGATAGTTTAATTAGAGCTCTGGCACTATCTTCAGTACTTATTTTCCATTGAAAAACACTATTCTTGTTGATTGAAAGCTGATCATCATTTATTAACCACATGAACATTTTTCAGTTTGGTAGCCTTTTTTATTTTGGTTCTGTGCATGACAGATTTTCGGTTCGGTGTGTTGTGCATATTAATTGACTTGTTTAACATACACATGCTTGTGGTTGTTGATATATTGAATGAAATATTGACCAAAATTTTTAATTACAGTAAAACACAACAAGAAAATGGCAACAATGAAGGAGAAGGAACATTATAACGTAAGCAGATTAAGTATATTTATTCACTTTTATTTGAATCATATCTATTTTGTATTATAAATATATCCTCACATTCTGTTTCAAAATTTGCAAAAAACTCACTATTGCAGATACCAAATAGTGGCAATAGCAATAGTGTACAGGAAAATGAGTCAAGAAAAGAAAGCTATTGTGGAACAAATGGGATTTGGAGGTCGGGCACATGTGCCAGAAATGAACATCTCTAATACACTGTTGGTAAAATTGCTTGATCGGTTTGATATAGAGAGAGGATGCTTGAAAACTCTACAGAGGACAATATACATAACTCCTCGGAAGGTAGCAGCTGCCCTCGGCATAAACAATGGAGGTAATTCCACTTACAACTTATTTTTAATTCATTGGTGTCCGTATAATTAAACTAGCTATTTTTGTCTTATTTTGCTATTAAAATATTGTAGGGAATATTTTTCCTGAAAAGGTTGATTACAACAAGCTGAATCTAGCAGACAAGAAAATATTTGATAGCGTCAAAAATATTTCCTTGGCAACTTTGGCCAAGAATGTGCTGGATATGGATATAGAAGGGGAGGAGAACCAGAAAAATTCAAGAGGACTTTTGTTGTCTTCATACAAAAGTGCTTCTTGCTCCCCACAACAATAAGTGTGGCCTCTCCAATCCACAAGCCACCGATCTTTCATGTGGATAACATTAGGGAATGGGATTGGGCAAAGCATGTTCTCAACTTCTTAATGAAAGGAGTTGAAAACAAGAGAGAGTGGAACAAACAGTCTGTTGATGGCTGTGTCTTTGTATTAATATTGATATACTTTCATGAAACAAAGTTCTCCCGCCCATTTGCACCCAAAGCTTCCCCTGCACCATGGGTGGCCTATTGGACAAGGGAAAAGATTATTGAACGGATTTCATCCGAAACAACACAACCATTGGTAAGTACTATACTAAAATTCCCTAAAAAATTTGTTTTAAAATGCTTTTAGGTTATAATTAAATTATTTGTCCTACTTACAATTGTTAGTTTTGTTCATTTGAATGTTGCTACATTAAGAAATATTTTTCTTGATGAATAAATAGTTGTTAATTATTTTTTGCCATATGAATGTTTTTTGTTCACCATATGAATTTTTTCGGTTCGGTAGGATTACTTTATTCGGTTCACCGAATTATTAATTTATTATTTTGATGATTAACTAATTAAGACCTTGTTTCTATTTTAGGGACTTCTGTACAAAAAGCAAAAAAGAAAGAAAAAACAAAAACAAGTAACTTGGAGAAAAAAGAAAAAGAAAATAAAATAAAAAAGAAAAATGTTGAGACGGATTCTTCTTCAGAAGAGGAAAGACTTTCCAAATCTGAATCCGAAAACCAGTAAGTTTAATTTTCATATCAATTTCATTTAATTTGTATTTGCTTAAATTTGTTCTCATGCAATTTTTCTTATGTATTGCAGAGAAGAAGAAATCAAAAAACCACAAAAAAAAAAAAAGAAAATAACCATTGAAGGTTGTTAAAAAACAAACAAACAAACAAAAAAATAAAGCCTGTGCCTATAGATTCAGAGAGCACAAGCGAATCTCAAAATGAGTAAATATATTTGTGGATTGCATATATATCTATTTTTGGTTCGGTGGGCTTCTATGTTTCGGTTTAGCAGTTTAATTTATTTCGGTTTGGTGTTATCTTTGGGTTTGGTTGTCTTCATCGTTAGTGTCTTGTCTCCAGTATAAATTCAATGTGTTTATCTGTTTTACAGAGAAAATAAAACTGAGAAAATACCCATAATAAAAAGAAGAAAACAACCAGAAAGGGCAGCAAAAGCACCAACCCAACCTGAGAATGAGTAAGTTTCTCGAATCATATTTTCTTTTACTGATACTTAGATTTTAGGTTTCTTGATACTTATTTTATGAACTTTCAGAACTGAACAAGAAAAAGGCAAACATTGCTCCGGACCAGTTTGACTCTCCACAGGGACAAAATGATTTCTCTCAGACGTAAGATTCAATTTATTATTCCCGAATTCTTTTTCTTACTTGGCATACTTTTGCTACAACCTTTTGTAATTCCTCTATATTCAATTACTAATATTTATTTATATTGCTTAGGGTGCCAACTGTAAATATTGATAGTGAGCAAGTCTTACAGACACAAGGAAGCTCTACACCTTCTATAGATGCTGCGAGCAATACCAGGTAAATTGGTTCACTGCATATTGTATTTTCGGTTTGGTGGTTGCCCAAAAATGAATTTAATGTCTTTCTAGACCACTGCTTTTAATCTTGGTTTCTAATTTTAATTTATTATTTTATATTTAAGAAAAATATCCCTGAAAGCCTGGTCAAATATTCTAGAAAAAAGATAATCTTCCCAAAAAAGACATCTAAAACTCCACAAGTGTAAGTTAAAAATATTTATGTTACTCTTTTAAATTTAGTTAATAATTTTTGTTTAATTAATTACAAGAAAATTGTGTTTAAATGTCACTAGAGCTGCACCTGATTCTGAGTACAAATCGTTGAGTTACCATAACAAACTTGTTCTGAACCTTTGGAAATGTGAGTGTTTCAATGTGCAAATTCCTATTTTTCAAAACAAATTCTAATTATTCTAATTATTCAACATTAACTTTATTTTTGTTTACATTCCTTAGACCTCCTCTTGCATTGTCTCTTCCAAGTTCAGTTCAGGAAGAGTTGATGAAGGATGACTTCATGTATGTCCCTCCATAAGAGGAAACACAACAAACATCTAATAATGAGTAAGTTAATAAATATTTATTCACCACATGAATCTTGTTTAATGTTTACTACTTATAAATGGTTTAATTATGGTTCAGTTGAAACCAGAAATGAATACAATCTGTTCTTGTCTTTGGACTCTCTTCTGCTTATTACAGCTGCCCTCAAGAAGCTGAAAAGCAGGGTGTTACAGTATCTCTTACAAGTTCTATAATTGAAGACATAATGAAAGATGACTATGTGTATGAAGTTTCCAATGAAGAGTAAGTTTCACATAAAAATTCTTTTTATTAATTTTAATGGTTGTTATTGAATTGTTTTCTATTTAATGCAACAGTCCTGCAAAAGAACAAGAACAACAAGCCCAAGAACCAACGGTGCAACAAGAATCAGAATAACAAGCACCTGTTAATGTGTAAGCATTAAATTCTTTAATATCACTTTTGTTTAATATAATTTCGATTCACTGTAAGTTTGGGTTTTGGGTCAATATAGGTTTAGTTTTCGGTTCACTATAATGATTAGTGTAATTGCTGTTAAATATCATTGTTAAATATGATAATAGTTTGGGATAATTATAGAAATCTTTACTGTTTAATGCAATAGCCCTGCAAGAGAACCAGAACAACAAGCCCAAGAACCACCGGTGCAACAAGAATCAGAACAAGAAGCACATGTTAATGTGTAAGCATTAAATTCTTTAATATCACTTTTGTTTAATATAATTTTAGTTCACTATACGTTTTGGTTTTGGTTCAGTATAAATTTGGTTTTCGATTCATTATAATGATTAGTGTAATTTTTGTTAAATATCATTGTTAAATATGATAATAGTTTGAGATAATTATAGAAATGTTTACTGTTTAATGAAGTAGACCTCTGGAACAGCCCTACGACGAACCAACAGAGCAACAATCCAAAAAGAAGAACCTGTTGATGTGTAAGTTTTACAGCTTATATAAATATCGATAATGTTTACTACTTATACATGGTTTAATTATGGTTCGGTTGAAACAAAAAATTAATTTAATGTGTTGTTGTCTTTGGACTCTCTTCTGTTTCTTATAGCTGCCCTCCAGAACCCAACAAGTAGGGTGTTACGGGGTCTATTACAAGGTCTGTTATTGAAAAGTTTTTCAAGGATGCCGATGTCTATCAAGTTTCTGATGAAGAACAATCCAAAGAACCTCTGATGGCACGACAATCAGAAAAAGAAACTCTAATCTTGTCATCATTTGATAGGTATTTTACTTGTTTTTCTTTAATATCATTTTTGTTTAATATTATTCGGTTTACTGTTAGATTGGATTTTGGTTCACTAATTGTTTGGATTTCGATTCACTATATTGATTAAGTATCATTTTTGTTTAATATCATTGTTAAATATCTATCATCCTGCAGTGCTGCTCAACCCAGGGAAAGGGAAGATGAAAGGTCTTCCTTTAGCCTTGGGATAAGTCCACCAGCATCTCAACCAACTCAGCCCTCTGAAGAGAGTGATTCACAGCTTGACATCCTAGCAGAGGTGGTGGTAGAGGCTGGAGTGGAAGCAGCATTAAAATTTGCTGAAGGAACATCTTCAGAACCAACCATACAAGCAGCTCAAGTTTACAAAATCCCACAGAAAAAGACAAAAATCATGAATGAGCTTATTGAAAAGTGTTATCATTGGATGACAAATGTAAAACAGACAAAAGATGGTACCAATGAATATGAACGATTATTTGTCTTAAAACATGAGGGACTCTACGTGGGATTAAGAGAATATTTCAGGTCTCTAAAGCCCGAAGAACAAGTGCATGCCGTGGTAAAATCCTTTGCTAATTGCGTTAACATTAATAATTTTTTAAAACACTCTTATATAGTATGTCTCATAAATTTTTATCCTGTAGGTGGTTAGTATACACAGCTTGATTCTAAACGAAATAAAAACTAAGCGGTATCAAGAACAAATATACATTGTGCCGATGGATATTGTGGTAAGTAAATTTCTTATTCACTGCTTATTACTTTTTGGTTCAGTGAGAATGTTAGTATTGGTTCACCTTATTCTTATGTCTTCTTTTGAGTACTTTTGGATTAAGAAAACTTTTCTCTTGAAGATTGAATATTTTTCCCATTTTATTCAGCATATGATTTTTGTTTGGTTCAGTAAAAAATTATTTAACTGATGTTGATTTTGCAGAATTTTATTGTGGGAACATATGACGACAAGTACTATGATAAGAGCACTAAAAAAGTCCACAGTTTTAATATTCAGCAGTATGACCACTACTGGTAGTTTATTGACAAAAGGAAACTTGCATCCCATCTATTTGTAAGTTGTAATATTTAAAATTCTTTGATAATTCTCTTGTTTGCTATTGTTTCCACTGAAATATTTTATAATTTTTTGAAACTTCAGCTATTTGTCCCAATTTATAATGGAGGGCATTGGTGGTTGTGGATTGCTGATGTAAACAATAAGAAATTATATGTCCTTGACCCTATCAACAAGGACCCAAAAAATATACCTGATTCGAGAAAGGAAATAAACAAATTTGTTGTAAGTTATTTTCTTGTAAATTATTGAAATTATTCTGTACATGAGAGGAGTTTGGTTCACTGTTTTTGGTTTTGTTTATTTACTTTCTCTGTCTCTTTCAGAGTTTAATAATTTCCCAGATGAGGGTTACGCTGGGGCAGAACACTTAGTAGAGGATGCACTGGGAGAGGAAGCAGAGTATATCCTATTGAATAGTCAACGTACAAGGTAAGAATCTTTCTCTTATATAGTGCTATTTTTAATGTGTTTTATTTTATATACTAATGATCGTATTATACTCAATTCTTGCTTAGCTATGATTGTAGAATATTCATAATGAAATGGCTAGAAATAATAAATCCACAAAAAATAAAGAGCGGCAAGAGATATAAATATAAAGCTTGGACACAAGTAAGTACTTTCTAAATTAATAAACTTATTTCTTTTCTTATTTCATTCAGTTAAGTTAATATTGTAACTTAAGCTTTGAAGTTGGTTGTTACTATGTTCAATAGTTGTTTTCCATGCAGAAAATACTATTCTTGTTGATTGAAAATTGATCACCATTTATTCACCACATATAAAATTTTCGGTTCGGTAGCTCATATAATTTTGATTCACCAAGCGAATGTTTTTCGGTTCGGTGGCTCTTATAATTTTGATTCACCAAGTGAATGTTTTTCGGTTCGGTGACCTCCTATTAATTTGTTTAGGTTTAGGGTTACTGTGATTCCATTTTTATAGTAAAACTAGGGCTTTGAATTAAATTTGTTGTTATTTAATGTGGTTTTGATTTTCTTGATATTTAATGTGTTCAGGATGTAGGGTTATTGTGATTGCATTTTTACAGTATGATTAAGGCTTTGAATAATATTGTTCTTATTTCATTTGGGTTCATTTCTTATGTAACTAATTCATTTCAATTGAAATGCAGAAACAAATTAATGACTCCAAATACCAATATGGTCCACATTTTCTGTTACATGAAATGAACAAAATGAGAGACCAAGTAATTTCGAAATCTGAAGCAATAAGACTCACCAAGTTGTCTACTTTCCTCTCCAGCCTTTATTGTAAATACACATCTGGGATTTAGATAGCAAATAGAATATACTAGTTGTAATTAACAATATTTTGTTTAACTTATTTAAAGAGCAAAAAATGCATACTTCAAATGTATATAGGTAAATTGTATGTATCAAACAATGCTTCTTTCAAATGTATATATGTCAATGTTAATGTATATATCTATTCTTAATATCAATGTATGTATCAAATGTTAATATTTATATATCTGTTGGAATTGTGTGGCTGCTATTTTATTCCAAGTTCTCAGTGACTGCAATCACTGTATTTATGAATACATTTATAATCCAAAAGAACAAAGTGAACCGAAATTAATACACTGGACGAACTGAAAAGGTAGAAACACACTGAACCGCTAAACCCTGAACCCTAAACCCTAAACCCAAAACACTAAATCCCTAAAACTTAAAGCCTAAACCTTAATCCCTAAAACACTGAACAACGAACCCTGAACCCATAAACCCTAAACCCCTAAATCCTAACCCTAAACCCTGAACCTGAACCCTGAACTCTGAACCTAAACCCTAAACACTGAACTCTGAACTCTAAATGCTAAACACTAAACCCTAAACCCTTAGAATCCTAAACCCTTAGAACCTTAAACCCTGAACCCTTAATCTTGAACCCTAAACCCTCAGCCATGAAAAGGTGAACCGAAATTAATTCACGGGGCAAACCAAAATTTTGAAACACATTGAACCCCTAAACCCTGAACGCTAAACCCTAAACACTAAACACTAAATCCCTAAACCCTAAAACCTAAAACCTAAACCCTAAACCCTAAAACACTGAACAATGAACCCTGAACCCAAAACCCTAAATCTCTAAAACCCTAAAACCTAAACTCTAAACCCTAAACCCTAAACCCTAAACCCTAAACCCTAAACTTGAACCCTGAACTCTGAACTTGAACCTTGAACACTGAACTCTGAACCCTAAGCCCTAAACCCTTAAAACTCTAAAACCTTAATCCTGAACCCTAAACCCTCAACCATGAAAGCGGTGAACTAAAATTAATACACGGGGCGAACCAAAATTTTGAAACACACTGAACCCCTTAACAATGAACCCTGAACCCATAAACCCTAAATCCCAAATTGTCCCACGCCCAAATAAATTTACCCGCCTCCAACGTCACTAAAATAAACGTGACTTCCACGCGCTTCATTATAAAAAACAAAATTCTTCTTCAAAACGCACAAAACCTATCCTTCTCTTCAAATCTCTCTCAAAATCTCTCAAATTTCAGTCACGTTCTCTGCGAAAACCACTACTGCAGAAGAATA
This sequence comes from Arachis ipaensis, assembly GCF_059453495.1. NCBI lineage: Eukaryota > Viridiplantae > Streptophyta > Magnoliopsida > Fabales > Fabaceae > Arachis > Arachis ipaensis. The sequence continues at coordinate 55,062,535 of NC_142436.1, forward strand.
GCGAGAAGATTTGGCAACGAACAACCACAAAAGAACGAAAACAGCAACAGAGACTACCAAAGGTATGAGAAAACTACTGTTCACTTGGAATCTTACAATGTCGCATTTTTTCTAGTTACATTTTAGGTTTCCTAGATTGATTTGCTTCGTTTAGAAAGTTGAACTATTGTGAATGTATTTTTACAGTATAACTAGGGCTTGGAATGAAATTTGTTGTTCTTTTCATTCAGTTCAGTGGATAGTGTAACTAGGGCTTTGAAATTGGTTGTTACTCTGTTCAGTACTTCTTTTGCATGGAGAAATACTATCATTTAGCAATAGTGTTCAAGAATATGAGTCAGGAAAAGAAAGCTATAGTTGAAGAAATGGGATTCAGTACCCTGGCACATATCCCAGAAATGAAGGTATCTCACGCCCTCTTAAGAGAATTGATTGATTGCTATGATGAGTATCATGGTTGCCTAAAAAATCTGCATGGAAAAATATACATAACACCTGCCAAGGTAGCAGCTGTGCTGGGGATAAGTGGTGCACGAAATTGTGTTGTCCTGTTCTTTGTACTTGTGTGAGATTAACAATATATAATTGTATTGAATCCTCATTGTGGCTCTATGTGTGGACACAACTCCGTACAACTAACCAGCAAGTGCACTGGGTCGTCCAAGTAATACCTTACGTGAGTAAGGGTCGAATCCCACGGAGATTGTTGGTATGAAGCAAGCTATGGTCACCTTGTAAATCTCAGTCAGGCGGATATAAAATAATAATGGTGTTTTCGAATATTAATTAATAAAATAGGGATAGAGATACTCATGTAAATCATTGGTAGGGATTTCAGATAAGCGAATGGAGATGCTTTTCGTTCCTCTGAACCTCTGCTTTCCTGCTATCTTCATCCAATCCGTCTTACTCCTTTCTATGGCTGGCTTTATGTGATACATCACCACTGTCAATGGCTACTTTCGGTCATCTCTCGGGAAAATGATCCAATGCCCTGTCACGGCACGGCTAATCGTCTGGAGGCATCACCCTTGTCAATGGCTTCATCTTATCCTCTCAGTGAATAATATGCTCACGCACCCTGTCACGGCACGGCTATTCATCTGTCGGTTCTCGATCATGCGGGAATAGGATTTACTATCCTTTTGCGTCTGTCACTAACGCCCTGCAATCGCGAGTTCGGAGCTCGTCACAGTCATTCAATCATTGAATCCTACTCGGAATACCACAGACAAGGTTTAGACCTTCCGGATTCTCTTGAATGCCGCCATCATTCTAGCTTACGCCACGAAGATTCTGGTTAGGAGATCTAAGAGATACTCATTCTAGCTTAATTCATGTAGAACGGAAGTGTTTGTCAGGCACGCGTTCATAAGGGAGAAGGATGATGAGCGTCACACATAATCATCACCTTCATCACGTTCTTGGGTTCGAATGGATATCTTAGAAGCGAAATAAGAAGAATTGAATAGAAACAGTAGTACTTGCATAAATCTTTGAGGAACAGCAGAGCTCCACACCTTAATCTATGGAGTGTAGAGACTCTACCGTTGAAAGTACATAAGTGAAGGTCCAGGCATGGCCGAGATGGCCAGCCCCCTATTGTGATCTAAGATAGCATACAACTGAGTGAAGATGCCTAATACAATAGTAAAAGGTCCTATTTATAATAAACTAGTCACTAGGGTTTACATGAGTAAGTAATTAATGAATAAATCCACTTCCGGGGCCCACTTGGTGTGTGTTTGGGCTGAGCATAAGTGTAGCACGTGCAGAGGCCATTTGTGGAGTTGAACGCCAGTTTCTATGCCAGTTTGGGCGTTCAACTCTGGTTTTGGATCCTTTTCTGGCGCTGGACGCCAGATTTGGGCAGAAGGCTGGCGTTGAACGCCAGTTTACGTCGTCAATTCTTGGCCAAAGTATAGACTATTATACATTGCTGGAAAGCCCTGGATGTCTACTTTCCAACGCAATTGGAAGCGTGCCATTTCGAGTTCTGTAGCTCCAGAAAATTCACTTTGAGTGCAGGGAGGTCAGAATCCAACAGCATCAGCAGTCCTTTTTCAACCTCTGAATCTGATTTTTGCTCAAGTCCCTCAATTTCAGCCAGAAAATACCTGAAATCACAGAAAAATACACAAACTCATAGTAAAGTCCAGAAATGTGAATTTAACATAAAAACTAATGAAAACATCCCTAAAAGTAACTAGATCCTACTAAAAACATACTAAAAACAATGCCAAAAAGCGTATAAATTATCCGCTCATCACAACACCAAACTTAAATTGTTGCTTGTCCCCAAGCAACTGAAAATCAAATAGGATAAAAAGAAGAGAATATACTATAAATTCCAAACGATCAATGAAACATAGTTTCAATCAAATGAGCGGGACTTATAGCTTTTTGCCTCTTGAATAGTTTTGGCATCTCACTTTATCCATTGAGGTTCAGAATGATTGGCATCTATAGGAACTTCAGATTTCGAATAGTGTTATTGACTCTCCTAGTTCAGTATGATGATTCTTGAACACAGCTTCTTTATGAGTCTTGGCCGTGGCCCTAAGCACTTTGTTTTCCAGTATTACCACCGGATACATAAATGCCACAGACACATAATTGGGTGAACCTTTTCAGATTGTGACTCAGCTTTGCTAAAGTCCCCAATTAGAGGTGTCCAGGGTTCTTAAGCACACTCTTTGTTTGCTTTGGACCTTGACTTTAACCGCTCAGTCTCAAGTTTTCACTTGACACCTACACGCCACAAGCACATGGTTAGGACAGCTTGGTTTAGCCGCTTACTTAGACCAGGATTTTATTCCTTTAGGCCCTCCTATCCACTGATGCTCAAAGCCTTGGGATCCTTTTTATTTGCCCTTGCCTTTTGGTTTTAAGGGTTATTGGCTTTTTCTGGTTGCTTTTTCTTTTTCTTTCTATTTTTTTTTTCGCCTATTTTTTTTTCTGCAAGCTTTGTTCTTTGCTGCTTTTTCTTGCTTCAAGAATCATTTTTATGATTTTTCAGATTATCAAATAACATGTCTCCTAGTCATCATTCTTTCAAGAGCCAACATATTTAACATTCTTAAACAACAACTTCAAAAGACATATGCACTGTTCAAGCATACATTCAGAAAACAAGAAGCATTGTCACCACATCAATATAATTAAACTAAGTTCAAGGATAAATTCAAAACTCATGTACTTCTTGTTCTTTTGATTTAAAACATTTTTTTTTAAGAGAGGTGATGGATTCATAGGACATTTATAACTTTAAGACATAGTTACTACTACTAATGATCATGTAATGAAGGCATAAACATAGATAAGCTCATAACATAGAAAACGAAAAACAGAGAAAGTAAGAACAAGGAATGAGTCCACCTTAGTGATGTCTTTGAGCTCTTCTATGTCTCTTCCTTGTATTTGTTGCTCCTCCTTCATTGCTTTTAGATCTTCTCTGATTTCATGAAGGATGAAGGAGTGCTCTTGATGTTCCACTCTTAGTTGCTTTCAATAATTGTGTGGAAGAAAATGTATCCCCTGAGGTTTCTCAGGGATCTCTTGATTTGCAGTCAAATGTTCTACCACTGAGCTATAGACCATTGATGGAAGCTTTTGTCTTCCCTTTCCTCTTTCTAGAGGTTTCTCTGGCCTTAGGTGCCATCAATGGTTATGGAAAAAACAAAAAAGCTATGCTTTTACCACACCAAACTTAGAATGTTGCTCGCCCTCGAGCAAAAGAAGAAAGAATAGAAGAATAAGAAGAATATATGGAGGAGATGGAGGGAGATGTGTATTCGGCCATATGGGTGGGATTGGGTGGGAAAGAGATGTTGAATTTTGAAGGAAAGTGGGTGTTTGGATGTGAGTGGTAGAGTTAATAGGGAAGAGTGTTTATTGGGAATAGAGGATGATTGAGAAGAGAGAAGGGGGTGAGTGGAGGTAGGTGGGGATCCTGTGGGGTCCACAGATCCTGAGATGATCCTGTGGGGTCCACAAATCCTGAGGTGTCAAGGCATTTACATCCCTGCACCAATTTAGGCATGTAAAATGCCCTTGCACACAACTCTGGGCGTTTAGCGCCAGGTTGGTGCCTATTTTGGGCGTTCAACGCCCCTTTGCTGCCATTTCTGGCGTTGAACGCCAGAACCATGCTTGTTCTGGGCGTTCAGCGCCAGGATGCTCCCATTCTGGGCGTTCAGCGCCAGAACTATGCTCTGTTCTGGCGTTTGAACGCCAGACAGATGCTCCTCTAGGGTGTGATTTTTCTTCTGCTGTTTTTGATTCCGTTTTTGATTTTTTTTTGTTTATTTTGTGACTCCACATGATCATGAACCTAAGAAAACATGAAAAAATAATAAAAATAAGAATTAGATAAACATTGGGTTGCCTCCCAACAAGCGCTTCTTTAATGTCAATAGCTTGACAGTGGGCTCTCATGGAGCCTCATAGATGTGCAGAGCTTTGTTGAGACTCTCCAACACCAAACTTAGAGTTTGGATATGGGAGTTCAACACCAAACTTAGAGTTTGGTTATGGCCTCCCAACACCAAACTTAGAGTTTGACTGTGGGGGCACTGGTTGACTCTGCTTGGAGAGAAGCTTTGGCTGCTTCCTCTCCATGGTTGCAGAGGGAGATCCTTGAGTTTTGAATACAAGGGAGTTCTCATTCCATTGAAGGAATATTTCACCTCTGTCAACATCAATCACAGCTCTTGCTGTGGCCAGGAAAGGTCTTCCTAGGATGATAGATTCATCCTCTTCCTTTCCAGTATCCAGGACTATGAAATCAGTAGGTATGTAAAGGCCCTCAACCTTTACTAATACATCTTCTACTTGTCCATAAGCCTGTCTTCTTGAGCTGTCTGCCATCTCTAGTGAGATTTTAGCAGCTTGCACCCCATAGATTCCCAGTTTCTCTATTATAGAGAGGGGCATGAGGTTTATTCCTGAACCAAGGTCACACAGAGCTTTAAAGATCATGGTGCCTATGGTGCAGGGTATTATGAACTTTCCAGGATCCTGTCTCTTCTGAGGCAATGTCAGTTGATCCAGATCACTTAGTTCATTGATGAACAAGGGAGGTTCAACTTCCCAAGCATCAATGCCAAATAATTTGGCATTCAGCTTCATGATTGCACCAAGAAACTTGGCAGTTTTCTCTTCAGTGACATCCTCATTCTCTTCAGAAGAGGAATACTCATCAGAGCTCATGAAGGGCATAAGGAGGTTCAATGGAAGCTCTATGGTCTCTAGATGAGCCTCAGAGTCCCTTGGTTCCCCAGAGGGAAGCTCCTTATTGATCACTGGACGTCCCAGGAGGTCTTCCTCCTTGGGATTCACGTCCTCTCCTCTCCTCACAGGTTCGGCCATGGCGCTTATGTCAATGGCCTTGCACTCTCCTTTTGGGTTCTCTTCTGTATTGCTTGGGAGAGTACTAGGAGGGATTTCAGTGATCCTTTTACTCAGCTGGCCCACTTGTGCTTCCAAATTTCTAATGGAAGACCTTGTTTCATTCATGAAACTTACAGTGGCCTTAGATAGATCAGAGACTAGATTTGCTAAATTAGAAGCATTTTGTTCAGAGTTCTCTGTCTGTTGCTGAGTGGATGATGGAAAAGGCTTGCTATTGCTGAACCTGTTTCTTCCACCATTATTAAAGCCTTGTTGGGGCTTTTGATCCTTCCATGAGAAATTTGGATGATTTCTCCATGTTGAGTTATAGGTGTTTCCATAGGGTTCACCTAAGTAATTTACCTCTGCTATTGCAGGGTTCTCAGGATCATAGGCTTCTTCTTCAGAAGATGCCTCTTGAGTACTGTTGGATGCAGCTTGCATTCCATGCAGACTCTGAGAAATCATATTGACTTGCTGAGTCAATATTTTATTCTGAGCCAATATGGCATTCAGAGTATCAACCTCAAGAACTCCCTTCTTCATAAGCGTCCCATTACTCACAGGATTCCTTTCAGAAGTGTACATGAACTGGTTATTAGCAACCATGTCAATGAGTTCTTGAGCTTCTGCAGGCGTTTTCTTTAGGTGAATAGATCCACCTGCAGAAGTGTCCAGTGACATCTTTGATAGCTCAGATAAACCATCATAGAATATATCCAGGATGGTCCATTCTGAAAGCATGTCAGAAGGACACTTTTTGGTCAACTGTTTGTATCTTTCCCAAGCTTCATAGAGAGATTCACCTTCTTTCTGTCTGAAGGTTTGAACATCAGCTCTAAGCTTGCTCAGCTTTTGAGGAGGAAAGTACTTGGCTAAGAAAGCCGTGACCAGCTTATCCCAAGAGTTCAGGCTGTCTTTAGGTTGAGAATCCAACCATAATCTAGCTCTGTCTCTTACAGCAAAAGGGAAAAGCATGAGCCTGTAGACTTCAGGATCTACTCCATTAGTCTTAACAGTATCACATATCTGCAAGAATTCAGTTAAGAACTGAAAAGGATCTTCAGATGGAAGTCCATGAAACTTGCAGTTCTGCTGCATCAGAGAAACTAATTGAGGTTTCAGCTCAAAGTTGTTTGCTCCAATGGCAGGAATGGAGATGCTTCTTCCATGTAAATTGGAATTAGGTGCAGTGAAGTTACCAAGCATTCTCCTTTCATTATTATTATTTTCGCCTGCCATCTCCTCTTCCTGTTCAAAAATTTCTGAAAGGTTTTCTCTGGATTGTTGTATTTTAGCTTCTCTTTAATTTTCTCTTCAGAGTCCTTTCAGGTTCTGGATCTGCTTCCACAAGAATGTTCTTATCCTTGCTCCTGCTCATAATACAAGGAAGAATGGACAGAAAAATGATAATAATAATAATAGAGATCCTTTATACCACAGTATAGGGATCCCTTTGTAAGTAGAAGAAGAGGGGGAGATAAAGGATGTGATGTAAAGGAAGAAACACAACTGTGAGGATTGGAATGTGAGATGAGATGTTAGGATATGAATGAATAAATAGAATGAGATGGGAGAGAAGGAGGGAATTTTCGAAATTTATTTTTGAAAAGAAGTTAGTGATTTTTGAAAATAGTTTTTGAAAAAGTTTAGTATTTTTTTCGAATTTTTTTTAAATTAAAATAATTAATAAATTAAAAAGAAATTTTGAAAAAGGGGAGAGATATTTTCGAAAAAATGAGAGAGAGAGAGTTAGTTAGGTGGTTTTGAAAAAGATAAGAAACAAACAAAAAGTTAGTTAGTTAGTTGAAACAAATTTTGAAAAGATAAGAAGTTAGGAGGTTAGAGAAGATATTTTGAAAAGATATTTTTTAAAAAAGATAAGATAAGAAGATATTTTTGAAAAGATATGATTGGAGTTAGTTTTGAAAAAGATTTGATTTTTTTTAAAATCTCAATTAATGACTTGATTCACAAGAAATCTCAAGATATGATTCTAGAACTTAAAGTTTGAATCTTTCTTAACAAGCAAGTAACAAACTTCAAATTTTTGAATCAAAACATTAATTGATTAGTTATTTTCGAAAATTTTATATAAAAATAAGAAAAAGATTTTTGAAAAAGATTTTTGGAATTTTCGAAAATAACTAAGAAATTTGAAAAAGATTTGATTTTTGAAAAAGATTTTGAAAAAGATAAGATTTTCAAATTGAAAATTTGATTTGACTCAATGGCAACAACTTGATTTTTAAAAATTTTTGAAAAAGTCAATCCAAATTTTCGAATTTGATGAGAGAAAAAGGGAAAGATATTTTTTTTATTTTTGAAATTTTTATGAAAAACATGAAAATTATGCAATGCATGAAATTTTTAGATCAAAACAATGAATGCATGCAAGAATGCTATGAATGTCAAGATGAACACCAAGAACACTTTGAATGTCATGATGAACATCAAGACACAATTTTGAAAAATCTTTAATGCAAAGAAAATATGCAAGACACCAAACTTAGAAATCTTTCATGTTTAGACTCTAAGAAACGAAAAATGCATATGAAAAACAATAAAAGACACAAAACAAAAAATCATCAAGATCAAACAAGAAGACTTACCAAGAACAACTTGAAGATCATGAAGAACACTATGAATGCATGATATTTTCGAAAAAATGCAAGATGCATATGCAATGGACACCAAACTTATGATATGACTCAAGACTCAAACAAGAAACATGAAATATTTTTTATTTTTATGATTTTCTAATTTTTTTGGATTTTTATTTTATATTTTTCGAAAAATTCTTTTGAAAAAGAAAAAAAGGATTCCAAAATTTTTAATATGAATTCCAGGAATCTTATGCTCTAAAGCTCCAATCAAAGGGTCAGGCATGGCTTAATAGCCAGCCAAGCTTTAGTATGTAACTCAGACATGACACGCCTGACATTCCTTACATTCAATAGCCAATTGGCTAAGAAAGATAAAGAAGCTCTTCTCTTGGGTCTAAGGATTGAGACATGGCTTTACAGCCAGCCAGGCTTCAACATGCTTCATGAAACACTAGAATTCATTCTTAAAAATTTTGAAGCCATAGAATAATTTATTTTTGAAAACATTATTTTTAGTAAATTTTTTTTTTGAAAATAAAATAAAAAGAAAATTACCTAATCTGAGCAACAAGATGAACCGTCAGTTGTCCAAACTCAAACAATCCCCGGCAACGGCACCAAAAACTTGGTGCTGTTGCCGGATCAAAAGGGAATCTGGCACTGATGTTACCGGACCAAAAGCTTGCCGAAGACTCAAACAATCCCCGCAACGGCGCCAAAAACTTGGTGCACGAAATTGTGTTGTCCTGTTCTTTGTACTTGTGTGAGATTAACAATATATAATTGTATTGAATCCTCATTGTGGCTCTATGTGTGGACACAACTCCGTACAACTAACCAGCAAGTGCACTGGGTCGTCCAAGTAATACCTTACGTGAGTAAGGGTCGAATCCCACGGAGATTGTTGGTATGAAGCAAGCTATGGTCACCTTGTAAATCTCAGTCAGGCGGATATAAAATAATAATGGTGTTTTCGAATATTAATTAATAAAATAGGGATAGAGATACTCATGTAAATCATTGGTAGGGATTTCAGATAAGCGAATGGAGATGCTTTTCGTTCCTCTGAACCTCTGCTTTCCTGCTATCTTCATCCAATCCGTCTTACTCCTTTCTATGGCTGGCTTTATGTGATACATCACCACTGTCAATGGCTACTTTCGGTCATCTCTCGGGAAAATGATCCAATGCCCTGTCACGGCACGGCTAATCGTCTGGAGGCATCACCCTTGTCAATGGCTTCATCTTATCCTCTCAGTGAATAATATGCTCACGCACCCTGTCACGGCACGGCTATTCATCTGTCGGTTCTCGATCATGCGGGAATAGGATTTACTATCCTTTTGCGTCTGTCACTAACGCCCTGCAATCGCGAGTTCGGAGCTCGTCACAGTCATTCAATCATTGAATCCTACTCGGAATACCACAGACAAGGTTTAGACCTTCCGGATTCTCTTGAATGCCGCCATCATTCTAGCTTACGCCACGAAGATTCTGGTTAGGAGATCTAAGAGATACTCATTCTAGCTTAATTCATGTAGAACGGAAGTGTTTGTCAGGCACGCGTTCATAAGGGAGAAGGATGATGAGCGTCACACATAATCATCACCTTCATCACGTTCTTGGGTTCGAATGGATATCTTAGAAGCGAAATAAGAAGAATTGAATAGAAACAGTAGTACTTGCATAAATCTTTGAGGAACAGCAGAGCTCCACACCTTAATCTATGGAGTGTAGAGACTCTACCGTTGAAAGTACATAAGTGAAGGTCCAGGCATGGCCGAGATGGCCAGCCCCCTATTATGATCTAAGATAGCATACAACTGATCGAAGATGCCTAATACAATAGTAAAAGGTCCTATTTATAATAAACTAGTCACTAGGGTTTACATGAGTAAGTAATTAATGAATAAATCCACTTCCGGGGCCCACTTGGTGTGTGTTTGGGCTGAGCATAAGTGTAGCACGTGCAGAGGCTATTTGTGGAGTTGAACGCCAGTTTCTATGCCAGTTTGGGCGTTCAACTCTGGTTTTGGATCCTTTTCTGGCGCTGGACGCCAGATTTGGGCAGAAGGCTGGCATTGAACGCCAGTTTACGTCGTCAATTCTTGGCCAAAGTATAGACTATTATACATTGCTGGAAAGTCCTGGATGTCTACTTTCCAACGCAATTAGAAGCGCGCCATTTCGAGTTCTGTAGCTCCAGAAAATCCACTTTGAGTGCAGGGAGGTCAGAATCCAACAGCATCAGCAGTCCTTTTTCAACCTCTGAATCTGATTTTTGCTCAAGTCCCTCAATTTCAGCCAGAAAATACCTGAAATCACAGAAAAACACACAAACTCATAGTAAAGTCCAGAAATGTGAATTTAACATAAAAACTAATGAAAACATCCCTAAAAGTAACTAGATCCTACTAAAAACATACTAAAAACAATGCCAAAAAGCGTATAAATTATCCGCTCATCAATAAGCCACGGCGGTAATACACTTTCCACTTCTTGCTTATTTTTGGTTCATTTCTCATTTAAATTTCGGTTCATTTCTCCCTTTAAATTTGGTTCATTGCTATCTTTAATTTCGGTTCATTAGTATGTAAAAAATTAAACTGAACCTTTTTGGCTCATTTGTTGCTATTAAAATATTGTAGGGGATCGTTTTCCTAAAAAGGTTGACTATCGCAAACTGAATGAGGAAGACAAGGCAATATTTGGCAGCCTCAAATGTGTTACGTTGGCGACTTTAACAAAGTCTATCCTAAAAGTGTTGAAGGGGAGGAGAACCGGCAAAAATTCCGCAGGACTTTTGTCATCTTCATACAGAAGTGCTTCTTGTTGCGGACGACGGTAAGCATGGCCTCCACGATCCATAAACCACCTATCTTTTGTGTGGACAACATCCGACAGTGGGATTGGGCATGTCATGTGCTCAGCTTCTTGAGAAAGGGAATCAAAAACAAGAGAAAGGGGAAGAAACAGTTCGTTGAAGGCTGTGTTTTTGTTTTAATGCTGATTTACTTCCATGAAACCAAGTTCCTCACTTGGATGGACTTGATGCTCCCCCGGCACTGTGGGTAGCCTATTGGACAAAGAAGATGATACTAGACCGGATTTCTAAGGAAGCAACAGACACAATGGTAATGTGTTGATTTGAAGCATTGTGCATACAGAAATATTTTTCTTGATAATTGGATGTTTATCACGTATTATTCATCACATGAATTGAATTTGGTTGAGTGTTTGTGGTCATTTTGATTCACCTGATTGTTTTTGTATTTTCTCGTTTCAAATACTCTGCTAACTAAATAATTTTGTATTTTAGGGACTTCTGTATAGAAAGCAAATAAAGGGAAAAGAGAAAAGAAAAAGGGAGAAAGAAGAAAAGAAAGTTGTTGTTGTGGATTCTTCTTCGGAAGAAGAATCTTTTTCGGAATCCAAATCAGAATCAGAATTTGACAATATAATGCTGGCAGAAAGAACAAGACAAAAGAGGCTCATGAAAAAAGAAAAAATTGTTCCAACGGATTCAGAAACATCAAGTGAATCTCAAAACCAGTGCAGTTTAAATAGTTCTAATTAACAATATTTTGTTCAACTTGTTTAAAAAAGTAGACACTGCTTCTTTTGAATATATATATGTCAACATTAATGTAAATGTTAATATTAATGTATGGATCTAATGTTAATGTATATACTGATTCAAGATAAATTACTCTTTGTCTTCTTATATACCTGTTGGAACTGCCTGGCTGTTGTTTTGTTGCAGGTTCACAGTGAAAGAAATCAGGGTGATTACCAATAGATTGTGAACTCCAAAAGAACACAGTGACCGAAATTACTACACTGAGTGAACCAAAAAGTAGAAACACACTGAATCCCTAAACCCAAACACTAAAAGCAGAACCCTGAACACTGAACCCTGAACACAAAAACCCTAATTCCCTAAATTTCTTAAACCTAAATCCTAAACCTTAAACCCTAAACCCTAAACCCCCAAAACACAATGAACCGAAATTAATGCAACTGGTGAATCGAAAAAGTGCATATAGCAATATAACATAGATCTAATTTTAAAAGAATGCTACTATCAGAACTCTGAACTCTAAACCATGAACCAAAAAACAAATTCTTATTATTCAACTTAGAAATTAATACACTAGACGAATTGAAAAACTGCATATATTACTATAGAATTTCACAAAAAAGTCACTATTCATTAAAGATTATCAACATTAAGAAATTAAACCTGCTATAACCATGGTGAACCGAAATTTGCTCATGGATAAAGAAAAATTTATATTAATAAAAGCTAAAACTTGTAAAATCTTGTCTTGGATAATTCATATCTGGTGTATTGTAAAGAGTGGAGCTTGACTGAATCGATGATCCAGAGTCTAAAAGGTTCAACTACAAAAGACATAATTAATTGTATATTTGGAAAATGAACAATTGAATTTTTAACTAATCAAAAGCAAGTCAATTTTACCTTGCTTGGAGCTGTCTTTTTCTTTTTCTTCATGGCATTTGAGATCTTTTTTTCCAGGTTTGATCCAAGTCTGTTCTTGGGCCGACCTCTTGTTTTGAAACATGGTGGGTTTTGAAGATCATTCACATTTCTTAATGTCGCTTCTTCGTGGGTTAACAAACTTTTTCCTTTCCTTCTTTCTTGATATTCTTCCATCTCCGCCATGACCTTGTCAAATGCTCGGTGCAAAATTACGGTCAACTCTTCAGACTCGGATGCAAATTCACATATATTGTGTGACCAAAACACCAATTCGTCAAATCTCTTACTTCTTGGCTCCAGTACAGGTTCATCTTGGCTGCTCTTGATGTGTGTATGCCTCCTCTTTATGTTCTTGCTCCAGCGTTCCAATATGTATTTAGGTGCCACGTTATCCACTTGCTCAAAGCTTAGAACGCTTAGGGAATGGAGGCACAATATGCCCCCTAGACTCAAACAGCAAGCAATGGCACTTTACATCTCGTGATACTGCGTCATAGGTGACGACAAACTTGGATTGAATGTGGAGTTAGAAACTTGCTCTATGACTTCATATCTTGTAAAACCTAGGGTGGAATGCATTGATCTTGTGATAAAATTCACTTTATATCTAAATTGAGCTTGAACTTCCCTGAACTTCTCATGGGTATATACACACTGAAATTGTGGCTCTATTGCTGATTTTGTTCATCACGGTATCATAGTGTGAAAATCTGCAACATCAAATTCTCTCTCTGCTTATTCTCTGCTTGCGAGGCAATTGTCGTATTGCTTCACAAATTGTCTCAAGGAGCTATTCTGTGTGATGAACTTGTTGAAAAATGAATGCATGCTTTTGCTCCTTTGTGTGCTTCTCATCGCGGCCCAAAAGTGGTGATCCAAGTAAATCGAAATCCATATATGCCGATCCTTGTACAGCTCTGCAAACCGAACCGAAATTATAAGTTATGGTGAACCGAAAATAGTGCATGCTTTTGGGAAAAAAATATATAAGCATAAAAATTATTTGAATTGAAATCTCAATTACCTGAAAGCCACTTGTTGCCTCCGAGACCATACTTTGTGAGGAAATCCTTCAGTTTCTATCAAAATCGTCTTTTGTGTACGAGTTCCAAACAACATGGCTCATCTCTTTTTCAATATCAATGTGTCCCTTGTAGCCATTTAGTTTGCTTGGGATCATCTTCATGATGTGCCAGATACACCAACGGTGAATTGTTGTTGGCATGCATAGCTCAATTGCCCTTTGAATCGATGCGCATTGATCGGTAAGAATACCTTTTGGTGCCTTCCCTCCCATGCAATGTAGCCAACACTCAAATAGCCATTTGAATGATTGAATGTCCTCATTTTTCATCAGTGCGCATCCAAGAAGTGTCGACTGCCCGTGGTGATTCACACCAACAAAAGAACCTAAAACCAAATTGTACCTGCATAAATAATAAGCACACTATGGTGAACCGAAATATGTACAGCCACTGAACATCAAAAGTATCTTTGAGGGAACCGAATACCTATTTGTGTTATATGTGGTATTAAATGAAACCACATCTCCGAAATAATCGAATGCAGCCCTGCTTCTTGCATCAGCCCAGAATGCATGTTTAATGCAGTGATCGCCTTCAGGGTTGAGCTCAAAGAAGAAATTTTGGTTATTTTCTTTTATTCTTACTAGGTACTTCCCAAATTCTTTGGCATCGTCTTTTTCTGAAATATTCCGTACTTCCCTTGTGATGTAATTCCTTGCGTCTTTTTCTATAAAACCTAGTTCACGGTGGCTGCCAGCTGCTGCCACAAATGATTGGTAGGTTTTGCTCGGTCTAATTCCAGCTTCATCGTGGGTTTCAATGGTGTGAGGCACGAACATGCTAAGCTCCCTGTGTTGCTTGAGCATCTCAGCTGGTCTGGACAACAAGGATGTGAGTGATTCAAAACAACTTTGGAAATTATCCAAAGACCAACATCCTTCATTATGTGTACGTAAATTCTGGCTGGACAATTTAACCCAGCTGAAGGGTTTGTCTTCAAAGTTGGAGATATCTTGGGTTTTCACCCCCCTTCTCTAGAGCATACAATTAATTGATTCTTAATCTTGTCTCCATCCCGAGTCGTGTTCCTTATTTTGGTGGAAAAATCAGCAAGTTTGGAATAATGTTTGTAGAATTTTCTAGCTTCTTCTAGGGTCTTGAAAATCATTCCCACCTTTGGGACAAATTTTTCGTCCACGACATAGCTGGTCTGCATGGTGCACCGAAAATCTTAGTTACGGTGAACCGAAATCTTAATTAAGGTGAACCGAAATCTTAATTACGGTGAAACAATTATATAGTGCTTAGAAAAAAAAACAAAACATGTTGGTCTAATTTTTGTTAGACTACTTTCTACGTATCGAACCAAAAATATGAAAATGATGAACCACCTCTTTAGTACTTATCGAACCGAAAAATTACTCAAATTTACTCAGAGTTACTCACAGTTAATGACACTCACAATTACTCATAGTTACATATTATCAATTGATTTGAATTCAATTCAAATGTAGATCACCTTAGTCCATTCAATTCACTTCAAATAAATTAGCAATTTTATTCCATTAAATTCGATTCAGAATTCAATAATCCAAACCTCATCAAATTGATGCATTTCGGAAGAATCATCCAAATCGCAGTCATTCAACTGATTTGAAGTTGATTCATTCATTGTTTCAACTCAAAAGTGCAGATTGAAGAAGAAAACCAAGAAGAAGATGAACGACAAAGTTAATTGCGTTGAATCAATCCAGATTCATAATGCAGAGAAAAAAAATGTGAAAGAGGAGAACAACGAATTTAATTAGGTTAAAGAAGAAGAAGAAGAAGAAGAAGAAGAAGAAGAAGAAGAAGAAGAAGAAGAAGAAGAAGAAGAAAAACGCGAAAGAGGTTTACGTTGTATGAGAAGGTTTACGTTGAGAAACGTTGAAAAAGCAAAATAAGGATTCCTTATATAAGTTATAAGTGACGCGTGTAAAACAAACAGGGATGTGGGGGCGTGGAGTGAAAGTTACATGGATACCATCCATGTAATTTTTACATAGATGTAGAGCTTTTCCCTTTTTTAAATATGAAAAAGGAAAAACTACCATTTGTACCCATGAACTTTACGAACGCTGACAAAAGTACCCATGAAAGAAGAAAAGTGACTTTGTACCCATGAAAGGCTGGATCCGTCAGTCGATAGTACCCGAACGTCATTAAAATGTTAGCTCCGTTAAGTTAAAAGGCAACATGGCATGTTAACTGCTTACTTGGCTTTGAATCAGTAGTCTAACGTGTCCAAGCATAAATATACTGTTATAACATCACTCATTTCCCTAATTTATCCTCAACTGTTTTCCCAATTTCAATTTCAAAACCCTAGAATGTCTAGGAGAAGCAGAGGTAACCAATGTTCTTCGAATGGAAGCATCAGCGCAGAAGGGACTTCGTCTTCCAAGAGGGGTGAAGAGAAGACTTTGTCTGGGAGATGCTTTTGTGGACAGGGTGTGGTGTTGCTACAATCTGGAACCTTAACAAATCCTGGGAGATGGTTCGTAAGGTGTCCTCTATGGAAGGTAAGTCTTTTTGTTTTTGTGCTTCTGATCAAATTAACTTATTGTGAATGATTCCTTATTCCTCCCTTTCACACTACAGACGATGGATTGCAAGTATTTTATATGGGTGGATGAGATTGACGGAGGATGGGAGGGACTGGCAAGAGCCCTTGTTAGAAAAAATCAAGATAGCTCCTGTGGTAACCATGAGGTCAATCTCACTGGGCAAAGAAGAGAGATTCAAGAGAATAGTGTGAAGATCTTGTTAAAGATAGGGAAGCTCCAGGGTGAAATTAGAACTATTAGGTCATGGATTATAACTATTTTTTGAGTTTACTGATTTGTGTAGGGCTGAATCTACTCCAATTAATCAATATGTAACTGTGCTTATGGTGTATGTTGTCCTGGGGTCTTTTTGTGCAGCTTTTTGGTTTCAATGATGATGAACTTAGAAGCTGGTTGGTCTCGATGATGATGAACTTCGAAACTCTGTTACTATCTTCACTTGTTATGGAAAAAGTCAAGTTGTGTTATGACATTAATGTCCATGATTGTTAATGTATTTGATATCTGTTAGATTGGAGTTAACTCAATTTTGACAAAAAAAGAAATATAAATGTCGTGATTTGTCTTAATCTAGCCAGAAACATGGTATTGTAAAATAAATAGCAAAGTTGTAACCTGGAAATGGAACTAAATATTCATTCCATAAGCTATAATAAACCTTGAAGTAATTTACTCATATGCAGTTATCAACAAAAGCCTCAAAATGAGGGTATGAGTTTGATGTAGCAGTAGCAAATCAAATGTACCTAATAGAACCAATACAAACCATGAACATGAAAGCATCAAGTTGTGCTGTTTAATTACTAGGCATAAGTTACAAAAAAACCATAATATAAGAGTTCATAGAGCTCTCATTACAGTAAGTACTTCATCAAATTACAAATTCACACTAGAAAATCCTATTTGTTGGGTGTGGAGTTGCTGCTGCCACTAGAAACCCCGTTGTTGTTGCCACTTGAAGATGCTCCTATTGGTGGACGGAACCCAGGTACTGGCCATCTGCCTGGTGTTTGAATTGTGGATGGTGGAGTTGGCATGAATCGCATAAATCGTGTAGTGGTCCCTTGACTTGCACCATGCATTGTTTGTCTGGTAACTCTTGGAGGCGGTTGGTTAGTTGGTGATGTAGGCCTAACAACAGAAGGTTGTGGTGTGGTAGGCGTTATGGGAATAGGTTGTGGTGGGGCAAGTCTGAGGGGAGAAGGTTGTGACGGTGGTGGCCTCTTAATATTTCTCCTCCTAATTGGTCTCTTGGGCATGGTTGGCTTTATGATAGGTCTAGGTGGCACATATGCAGTAGAGGAGTTAGAAGGTGGAGGTCTTACTGCCATAGGTTCTTCAGAAGGATTCACACAGTTGCGATCATCAACATTCACCTATAAATGTTGATAATTGCATTAGCTCAAATTTTTAATGCAAGATAAATTTATCTTCATGCCAATAAGTAGAAGAAGAGAGTGGATATAAATAACTTACACTGGGTTCTAGGACCTGTTGCCTTCTTTGGAGTTGGAGTCCTCCTGACACAAACTTTCCTCCTCCTCCTTGATGGAGTTACATTAACCTGATCAGGTACTTCTACACCAGCTTCTTCATTCGTATCTACAACATCTGCTTGGCTAATTGGGTTCTCTGTGTATAATTCAATCTTATGCCCATTCTCCACAGCAGCTTCATACATCTTAACGACATCCATGTCAAGTCGCAGAAGCCTCAAACCACCCTCAATTTCCATTCCAGGCTGTCGCCAGTAGAAATCGGAGATGATTGGATACCCAATGTCTTTCAGTAAGGCACTAATGAAGAAGCTATTCAGAGTATCCACGTTAACTCTCTCCACCTCAGTAATTTCACCTTCTGCATAACACAACTTGCCATCCGATCCCCTTTCAAGTCTACCTCTATGGTGTATTATTAATGTGATATACGTCGTGGTAGCCATTTCTGTCAATAAAAAAAGAATGAACAGTCTATATCAATACACCTACTATTTCAACAAGGACATTCAACTAGCGCATAACCAAAGTTTAATCACAATCATCATCAAAAAATTCAGAAAACAGTTGCACTTTATTTGAGACAAGCAATAAGAGAAGCTAAACTGCAATAGATAAAAATATTTAAGATAAAATAGATAAAAATATTTTAGTTATACAATAGATAAAAATTTAAAATAAAAAATATTTAAGATAAAGAAAGCAAATGAAGACGAACTTTTGATAAACAACGACTTACGGCTCAAACATTAACGTGATAATTAGTTTCTTAAAATATTATTATTCATGTAAATCTTATTAATTATGTAGGTATGTCTATTACCACTAAATGAACAAATCCTGGTTCATGAGAAAGTTAATTGTCTATTTTCACTAAAATTGACTCATGAAAAAGTTTGGACAATGTTTATGACTTTTCTAATTATTAAATTATAAAATATGATTCACTCAATAATTAAATGACTATTGTTTCTATAAATCTATTACACAATAAAAAAGATATAATTTAAATTTATTAGAATAATTGAGAATTAGTAAAATTTTAGTTATACATTATTTGAAATTTTAGCTAAACTGCATTCATCAACCCAATACATCGCTTAATCCTTTCCATTATTTATTACATGAAAAATGGGGTTTCAATTATTGATTTATAGAATAATGATTTGAGATATACATGTTATGATATTTGGTGAGGAATATGTAATAGGCTATGCTTGCTGCCAACCCGTGTAAAATAGTGAATGTTTTCAGAAAAATGTCCCCTGAAAACTATAATTATCTTATGGTGGTGGTGGTATTGTTTTCAATTGTGTAAAATATGAAGAATTTACCAAATTACATTTTGTTAGATAGGTATCTCTTCATTGATGACAACAACATATAGATAACTTGGTGTTCAACAAGGACATTCAACTAGCGCATAACCAAAGTTTAATCACAATCATCATCACGAAGTTCAGAAAACTGCATATTTGTGAATTAAAATGCCTAATGAAAACAAAAATTAAGCCCTATGCTGATCAGATATAAGGTTTAAATAAAAAACTTCATTCAGGCGATATATCGAGCATGTGGTGTGCAGCAAATTCAGATAGCGTATTTAGTTCTATGTTGGCATCAAACAACCCAGAAAATTTAGCCACAGCAAACACATTCACTTCAAAACACAGAAATCATGTAACTTAACCTACCCAGATCACTAAAACAGAATGAAAAAGCAATAAAAATAAAGAGAAGAAAAACAGGGAAGCAGGGAAAGGGAATTGAACCTGCGCTGATGAGAGGGAAGGACGAAGAAATTGGGCGAGGCGGAGGAGCGGCGGTTGCATCGGCACAAAAGTTCGCCGCCCTTGGTTCTTCGCCGGACTAGAAGATGCGAAGCAGGGGCTGTTCGCGCAGAGACAGAGTGACTACGCGAAAAGGAGGGAAGAAATAGGGAAATGGAGAAGAAAATGGAAGAAGGATTGGGCGATGCTGGTCGCCGGTGGTGTTTTGGGCGGACGGAGGCGGTTGGGCGGATTGGTTGGTGGCGTCAGGTTCAGTAAGTGATTCACGTCTCTCTCTCTGCTAGGGCATGCATAAGGGTAGTGAGGAAGAAGATGGAATGGCGCGAAGTGCCTTTAACGTTTCTCTCTCTCTCTTCTATATCCACCTGGAAGGTTCTTAAAAAAATTCAAATTAAAAATAAAAAGCCAGGTAAACAATTAACGTGCCATGTTGGCTTTTAACTTAACGGAGCTAACGTTTTAATGACGTTCGGGTATTATCGACAGACGGATCCAGCTTTTCATGGGTACAAAGTCACTTTTCTTCTTCTATGGGTACTTTTGTCAGCGTTCGTAAAGTTTATGGGTACAAATGGTAGTTTTTCTTATGAAAAATTGAACATGAAATTCATTTTCAACAAACAAAAAACAAAAAATGAAAACAGAAGACATTTTCACAAACCAATCAGTCTTTTAATTTTTTTTTTTTGCAATTTTTCTATTGGTTCGGTTTGGTTTTGTTATGAAATTAAAGACTTGAACCAAACTAAACTGTAAAAATTAATGCCAATGAGTAATAATTCAAATGGCATAAACTTCCCATATTCAATTAAGAGATTGCGGGTTCGAGTCTTCTATCTTTTCAAATTTTGCCAATGAGTAATAGCTCAAATGACATAGTCCCCATACTCAATTAAGAGGTTGCGGGTTTGAGTCTCCTATCTTTTGTAAAAAAAAAAAAAAACTGTAAAAATTAATAAAGTCTCAAAAATGCCCCTGCGAACCCTAATTCCTTCCTCAGCCTCGTACCTCACTCTCTATCACTCACTCAACTCACTCAAACGCAGTAGTCCAGCCGTCGTATTTTCCGTTCACCGTTTGCGTCGCAACGCAGCCCAGACTCCAGACGTCGCAGCTTCCGTCCGGCTTCCGATTGCAATCCCCTTTTCCGCCGTCCATCTCCGCCGTTTCCGCGCGCATCCCCTGCATCCGGAATGGAGCCTCAGGTAGTAGTTGGTTCGATTCTGTTCTGTTCTATTATTCTATGGTTTGTGTTCCGTTGTGGCCTTCTGTTCTATCTTTACAAAATGAACATGAAAAATACACAAAACACATCAATAGAAATTTTTTCCCTACATATCAAATGTTGCATCCTTGAAGAATCGTAACTAACTGGAAAATTAGGACAGAATTAATTTTTGGCAATATATACAATTATTCATTAAAATTCAACCCTCTATATGCTGAAAAAAAATCATCTGGAATTTTGTTTGTGTTGTTTTAGGAAGATGATGAAACAAAATTGACAACAAGTCCAATGCCTCTTTTTCTGGTTTTTTGTTCTGATTTATGTATCTATAAATGGGTAGATGTGTGTGTAAAAACTTTACATGGTAGCATTTATTTGTTTGTGTTGATGTTTGTTATACTTTTTATTCAAACTGCAGTGTATCTAAACAGCACTTCTAATGCGGTAGAAGAAGCAGAAGAAATGTAAGTCTTTTGGTTTGGTTACCTTTTTTGAGCAAAAAATGATTTGATTCATAAATGAGGGTTTTCAAATTTGAATTGAATGGATTTACCTTTCAGTGCTTGGAATCAACTAGCACCTTTGGGGGAAGCAGGTGGACGAAGACACAGCAGCTGAAAGTCACTAGCCAAAAGCCATTCAAGCTAAGAACTGAGGTAATTGCCTATTTAGATGCAACAAATTGCTGTATAGCCTGTATAGCCATTCAATGCAACTAAAACATTTTCCATTTCAGTGACATGCTTGCATTTTCAATTTGCTGTATAGCCTGAATAGCCATTTGCTTGCATTTTAGTGACAACAAATGTTTGTGTTCAGTTCAAAACCAATGCAGTTGCACATTTTCTCCTATAGTTTTTGGCCTTGGCCACTGTATTGCTGTGATCTTTGTACAGTGTTAAAACAATAGAATTGGTGTAGGACATGGAATTTTTTCTGAATTAATTTAAAAACTGAACCAAACCAATCCAATTACATTTGGTTTGGTTTGGTTTGGTTGACCTCAAATATAAAATTGAACCAAACCAAACTGAACATTTTTTGTACGATTGGATCGGATGGTTCTTCCTCTAAAAACCAAACCAAATTGAACCGTAAACACCTCTATTGAACTCTGAACTGTGTGTGCGACGAGCTAGCAAAGTGGAAGATTCAGCATCCGGAGGAGCAAGAAGCAAGGGCAATGCAAGGTGCATCATCAGGCATAGGATACGGTCTAAAATATCAGGTCAACTTCACTAAAAACCCTAAAATATTTATGATTCTCAATCTCCATTGATCTAAATTGTTATCCACTTCTCATAACATGCATAGGCTCGATGCATTTCGGATGTAAAGGCAGACACGGATCACACTACCTTTCTGGCTGGCACTCTCAGCCTCAAAGAAGAAAATGAGGTAATAATATGCTTAATTTTCACGTTTCACTTTCTCATTGACATGTGACTCCAATTTCAACTTGTTTCTCATTCTTTTGTTTTGTAGGTTCATCTGATTCGGCTTTCGTCGAGTGGAACTGAATTGTTCTGTGAAGGATTGTTTTCGCACCCGAATGAGATTTGGGACCTTGTCTCATGTCCTTTCGATCAACGGATCTTCTCAACCGTTTACTCTAATGGTAATTGACTGCGTTTTACGACTTATTTACTTCACATTGAAAAACATTTTCAAAGTATGTGCGTTTTTTGCGTGCTTTTTGAGCTTGATAGTTGAGATAGTTTATGCATCATGTTAGTATCCACAGTTAGACTGGTTTATGACTATTTTCTTTTTGTTTGTTAAGGTGAAACTTATGGAGCAGCAATATGGCAGATCCCTGAGTTATATGGCGAGTTGAATTCGCCTCAGTTAGAAAAAATTACATCGCTAGACGGTCATGCTGGTAAGATTAAATGGTAAGTTTGCGATTCCCCATATGCTGATTTTGATTTATCTGATAGGAAGTGATGTTGTAATTTAATATTTTGAACTTCCAGTGCTGGTGTTATATATGAAGTCATTACTCTGTTTTGGTAATTATCTAAAGATGTTGAAGAAATTTTTGAGGATAAAATAGTTAACAGTTGTTCTTAAGGAAGATATTATACCTCTAAGTTTACAGTAAGTATTGGACTCCCCTTTTGGCTATGTCCTGGAAGAGTTGTCGTTCTTGTCTGATGTATGCGCATTACTCTCTGAATATGATACGCTATTTTATTGTCTTCCCAATCCTTACTGAAAATTCACTACCAAACAGTATTCTCTGGTGGCCATCTGGAAGGCATGATAAATTGATCAGCATCGATGAGGAGAACCTCTACTTGTGGAGTCTAGATGCTTCCAAGAAAACTGCACAAGTATGAAGTTCACACTACGTATCTGAAGTTTGTGACATATGCATGCATAAGAAAATGTCATATTCCACTGAAACACGTGTCATTGTTATCCAAGTTACCATCACTTGTTATAATAAGTTAATGATTTGAAATTTTGAATGTTGCACACATGACAAATTGGGGAGAGTAAAATGATGAAAGATCATCTAATCACATGCAAATGTGAAATGGTTGATTTCTCTCTACCTTAAGCCCCTAAAAAATTCAAAAACAAAAGGAAAGTATTCTATGCCCCTTGAAGTGTAATATTAATATACGTGATCAATGGATTAGTTATTTTATTTCTTCCTGGATTGACTCTAAAGATAATTGTTTTGCTAGAAGCTATTGTTTCAAGTTTTGAGCAAGAGGCGTGATAAGAAATTAAGGCTTGAAACTGATTGAAGATAGGTGTAAATGGATCCCCCTAAAATGACCGAGAAATGAATTTTATATGTTGTCCATAATGGGTCTTATTTCGTATTATACAATAGTGTATCAGTAATTCATAGGAGAATGATTGATCATTGCCAGCCATAATATTTGCTGCTAACTGCCTAGTTGTAATTTTGAATGACTCTGATTCCTTGATTTTATGGTTTGATTATTTGGGTTGGAAAAGGCAAACTCTATTCGTTTTAATAGTCCATCTGCATAAAAGTTAAATATCGCAAAGTTACTAGGGATACTGGTATTAGATAGCGTTGTATATAAATGTAAATGTGTTTGGACTTTGATAATCATGGTTTTACTTTACATAGTAACATGTGATTACAATATATATTTGTGAATATACAATATCTCATATTTGCAAATGGTGTTCAATGACTGTCGGACTAACGTGCACCCCCAACATAAAATGTAGATACAATCACAAGATTCAGCTGGCATGCCCCACAAGATATCTGGTGGGGCATGGGATCCACATGATGTGAATTCTGTTGCCGCAACTTTTGAATCATCTCTCCAACTATGGGATGTCAGAGCAATGGGGTATGTAATGTTCAGATAGCATAATTCATTCTTGTATTAATGTATTTAAATAGGTGATAATATTCCACAATGGTGAACACAAACATGGTTTTATTTAAAAATATGAGGAAAGTTAGTTTAGTATTTTTGGAACTTTGAATTATGTGGTAACATGATTCTAGGCATCTTGAAACATCATCTGCCGGTTTTGTTTATTTTTTAAAGCAAATTTATTTGCAATTATTTCTTCCTTTTCTGTTATTTTCACTTGAAGTTCACTATTGTGGGTTGAGGGAAAGGGTTATATATTCCCCTACAAGCAACTAGTTTTAGTATGAATTAGTACCACTTGGAATTGTTGTCTATTAATAGGATTCTTTGAATTACAGGAAGACTATTTCAATTGAATGCTCCCATGTACGCAGTGTTGATTATCACCCGAAAAGGAAGCACGTACTTGTAAGACTTGAACTTTGTGGTCATTGTTGAAGTGCTAAGTGTGTTTATACAATTCCTCAAAAATGGTTAAAAAATCTGTGTCCGATATAGTATGTGTTTGATAAACTTTAATTTGAATTACGCAACTTCAAGTTACAGAGCAGCTGACTTCTGAGACAGTAGTATTCACCCACATTCCATTCTTATTGATTCAGTTGAATGACTATGATCTGTACAGGTTACTGCAGAACATGAGTCTGGGATACATATCTGGGATCTAAGAAAACCAAAAGTTCCCATCCAAGAGCTTCCAGGACATACGCATTGGTAACTAGCACCTGTAGTTGAAGAGTTGATTTCATTTCTTAGTTATATTACAAAGGATAATGAAAAATAATATGCAAAAAATACTCTCTATCATCAACGATTTTGATGCCCAAATAACTTATGTCTTAATGCCATTATAAGCTTTTTCTTTTATCAAAATAAACAGACATTTGATCGACAGTCTATATTGTATTGCCAGGACATGGATTGTCAAATGTAACCCTGAGTATGACGGAGTGATCTTGGTTATCTCTCATTCTCTCTTTCATACGCACAACACACGCAATCACAAGGATACTGAATTACTTACAGACCTCTTCTATTTTTCATTTGTGTATGGGGTTGTTTAATTATTTTTCATGATGTGGATATTTCAGAGTGCTGGTACAGATTCAACAGTGAACCTGTGGCTTGTCTCTCTAGGCAATGATGATGTATCAACTGAGAGGTCATTTTCTGATTTTAAATATTATTAAACATTTTTTTATGACTAATATTATTTTTCTGATTTTCCTATGTTTTTCTGCAGCCAAACTGAGTCACCTACTCATTGGGTTGATCCTTTAATCAATACGTATAGTGATTATGAAGACAGCATTTATGGTAAGGGATTTCTTCTTCTTTTACTTAAATTCATGATCTTTAGTGATTTCTATTTCCAACTATTGGTTCATGTTACAGGGCTCACCTGGAGTTCTCGTGAACCATGGATCTTTGCATCGTTATCCTATGATGGCAGGGTAAGATCATGAGAAAAGCTTTCGACTAACCCTCAGTCTTAAATTGACAAGTTCTCCTCATGAAAATTAGAAAATGTAAAAAATAAACAAATAAAAAGACAAAAACCTGTTTTTTTTGAATGGTCTTAATAAAAAAAATATCTTCAAATATTCTCTGCACCACTAGATTTTCTCTTATATTATGGTTTATGTGGATGGTCTTAGCTGTTTTATCCAATAAGAGCAGTAGTAAGCTATGACTGCAAAATATTAGACCTGCTGCTCCTGATGAACCAATATATTGTGTATTGTAGCCATCGGCGTATTGGTCTATTGGACCTAGGTTTGAGTGTTTCATACTTGATCTGAGTTTCTTGATGGTAAAGTCTCAGATCAGTTAGCGCTGTTTCTATCCCCCCTTTCAAAGAATGCTTCTGATCATGTATTTGGGTGATGTAGCTGGTGCCAATGGCATACACTTGTTCATAAGATCGGACTACTTGATTTAACACTTCTAGGTCCTAAACAATAGTATTGCCTGATTTATTATCTGGCCTATCACTTACAGTTTGGACCGGAGTATAACAATCTAAATCAGTGATTTGCTCTCAAAATTCTATGCATTTATCAAGTTAGATGTTGACATTATAAATAACCCTATTAATTTGGCATTTCTTCTTTCAAAACAGGTGGTTGTAGAATCGGTTAAACCTTTCATCTCCAAAAAATGAAGTTAAAATAAAAAATCATGCCGTTGTCACCATTTTGCCTTCTTGTTCTGCATCGATAGTTTCCTGCTCCCCTGGTATTGAGATAAACAGATGACTAGAAGACCCAAATTGTCATTACATCATGGTACCATTGGCGGGTTCATGTGGCAAACATGTTTAATGTTTTATGTGCATAACATCCTTGACCAGCAGCCATTCATAGCCCCGAAAGCAATGACATTGTTTTGGAAATTTTTTCGTTTAGGTTGGTTTATGTTTCTAACATTCTTTGGTACGTTTCCACATGTAATTCATGGTTAAACCTAATGCTTAGTTGCAAAACCTCATCATTTGTGCTAAATTGTGGTCTGAGGGGCGAGGTGGAATGTTGAATGCGTTCCATTATTAACAGTCTATTATAATGACTCACCTTCATTGTACTTTTGATTTGGATATAATCAAATCTCAGTTGAACAACAATGTGAATGTTCTTAGTTGCTAGCTGACTTGTTTTGCCTTTGGCACGTGAGGGGCTAATAACCACGAATTCTCTGCCAATCTTTGGTATTAGCATGTAAGCGCTTATTCATTTCGATTCAACCTCTTATCCACAATTTGTTATTCACTTGGTCAATAGGTGCTTTGATGTGTGGACGAGTTATATTTGAGTGGCACGTGGCAGGGGCATTGTGGGAGGACAGATTCGAGCATTCCGAGTGACTGGATTTTGGGGGCAAGTGGATAAAGGGAGAACCGGAGAAGACTTGCTCTCCAACAGGATTCAAATCCACTTTTCGATCTTTGTCGTGCCACTATTTAGGTTAAGTATTGGCGGAACGGTCAAACAGTGCTCCTGCTCTATTTGATGGAGCTTCCAAAAACATTTTAAAATTTATTCCAGTTTATTTTGTATTTATCAATGAGCAACAATATTTTTTAAAATTATTTTTAAAACCCAAACATAATTAAATAAGTTAATTGCATCCAAATCACTTACGATGTCAAAAACACTAACATCTGATGCCTTCATCTTTGTCTCCAAACCAAAAATAAACAATTTTTTTTTTAATTTTATTATTCTTTGAATGCGAACGAGGTTTTGGATGTTAGGGTATCTCAGTTTCCTTGATTATACCCAAATATGAGAGCTGTTTCGGGGGTTACTTGAAATGGTAATTTGGACTTGAACATGAGGTCTAAACTTCTTATGAGACAACAACCGATTTGTTTTGGTTGGGGGGGGGTGGTATCTGCAAGAGACTTTGATACTTAAGTTAGCAAGGATTTTAGGCAGGTTTTTAGTATATTGGGAGCGTGAATATACCTGAGGGATGTCAGTATATTTATAATAGAATAGATAGCCACCTTTTGAAGTAGTTCCAACTTTATTGGTGGATAACCGTTTCCTATATCTTGAAATTTTGTTGGAATCTATATTTTGGTGTAGATAGAGATAGTATGAGAGATTCGGGAAAGGCAATTACTTATTTAAGTAAAACTAGACATTTCTTGCTGCGTGTGACCTCTTTAAGAGGTCAGGTAAGCTGGAGAGGCCATCCTTTTTGGATGAGCCTTTATCCTTATTGGGCATTGCTTTGTCGTGGGTCAGGGTATGAACAGTGCTCATGCTTGAGTCCAAGCTTTAATGAGGTCGGGCCCAAGCATTTCGTGGCTTCAGTTTCTATTATCAGGTACGCCGCCTCCAGGAGGTCGGGTACTCGACGTGTTTCAAAATTTTAAAACGTTGCCTCTTTAATGATATAGCAAACGTTATGCGGCAGTTTTCTTGAAATCCGCGCGTAGCTTTAAAGAGGGGTGCGAAATGCCTTTTTTGCCCCTTGTTTCTTATAAAAGCCTCGCGCCTTCTTTCTTCACCCTTTTCTGTTTTTGAAATCACTCACTTTTCTTCGTTTCCCACTTTAGAAGAAAATACCCTTAACTCGTCTTATTTTGTTCTTGCTTCGTGATGTCGTTCTAGTCCAATATTTCTCTGTCTTGGACCCTTTGAAGATCTTGTTTTGTTTTTTCGGAGAGGAACGTTCGTGTTTCTTGCTATTTAGACGTGCCCTTCCATTTTCGCATTTCATCAAGGTTGGTACTTTTTCCTTTGTTTTTTGTTTTCGATTACTCTGAGTAGTACTTGTATTTTTGTTTTGAATAATATTTTGAATGGTGATTTAGAATGTTGTTGGTGACGAAGTTTTTTACTTTTCCTTTTTCATCATTGATACTTGTTGTTCTTGAAGTTTTGTTGAAACTGTTGCCGTATGAGATTGTTGCCATAGACTATGATTTGTGTTGTCCCCAAATGGTGTTTCTTTTGTTAGTTCAGAAGTGATGCCATTTCTAATTCTTGAAAACCCAATTTTCCGCTGTTTGCTGAAAACCCAATTTCTTTTGTTTGGTGTCCGGCTTCTTTGTGACGATTTGTTTGTTGTCTTTGTAGGTATAGCTTTACGTCTCGATTTGTCATTCACAACGTCTACGAAAGTCCCATCTCATCTGATCTGGATAGATATTTCTATTCTTACTCCTGTTCTCGTTCTTAATAGTGAGTATGGCGAGACCTTCTATAGGCACCATAGGTTGTGTGAAAGTCAGGAGGATGAGAGAAATTATGAGATAGTCGTAGCTGATCCTAAGGAGAGGGCATGTTTTTCCCCATTAGATAAGTTGGAATGCCCTTTCTTTTATGCCTATAATTGTTTTTTCACTAAGCTAGACGTTAGGCTTCCTTTTTTCGACTTTGAGATTGATGTCCTCTGGACTTGTAACGTCGCTCCTTCCCAACTTCACCCTAACTTGTTGGCTTTTTTGAAAATATACCAACTTCTTTGTCTGGAACCTGATATTCGACCTTCCCTTAAAGTTTTCTTTTACCTTTTTGTGCTAACTGATAAACCACAATTTTAGGATTTTTCTTGTGTAGAATTTGGGGTGTTTTATCGATATTTTTCACACTTATTCACATAAATTGTATGTTTTTGTGTTTCCTTTCTAATTATGCTTCATGGTTTAAAACATGCTTCTTTAACCCTAAAATGCCCAATTTTGTGGTTTATCCTGTGCTTAATTTGGGGGAATTTTATCACATTTTCCACATTTATTCAATGAAATAGTATGGTTTTATAATTCTCCTTGATTTTGTACTTAAGAGTGAAAACATGCTTTTTTGGCCTTTAAATTGCTAATTTTGATTCACCTTAATTCCATTCGATACCTTGATATGTTTGTTGAGTGATTTTAGATCCATAAGGCAAGTATTGGATAGAAGAAGTGAAGAGAAAATCATACAAAGTGGAGAATGCATGAAGAAATGAGCATTTGGAGAATTGAGGGCCACGCGCACGCGTCATCCACGCGTACGCATGAGGAGGAAATTTGCCATCGACGCCTGTTCCGGGATTACCTGAAACTGTAGGTCGATCTCGGACGAGATCTTCTGTGCTGGTCGGAGATGACGTATCCGGCTGGTGGGTGGCGGCCGGAGCTGTCGTGTCCGACTTGTGGGACTAGCTGCACTGCTGATCCTTCGTCACCGGAGGGTGGGGGTACCTGCAAGGGACTCCGATGCTTAAGTTAGCAAGGGTATTAGCAGGTTTTTATGTAGAATCAGAGTATGAGTTATACCTGGGTGTTCTAGTGTATTTATAACGGTGTAGAGTGACCTTTTTAGATAAGATAAGTTAGTTATCTTATCTTTATCTTATCCTTTGGGTGAGGTCAGCTTATCTTCAAGGGAACCGCCCTTATCCCTATAGGCTTGGGCCGCCTTATGGTCTGGGTCGTGTTCCTTGAGTTGGGCCCCTTTTGGACTTTTCTGTCGATTTGGCCGAGCTCTTTGAGAAGAGGTCGGATGATCTGACCTGAAGAGGTCAGTCGCTTTGTTGCTTATCATCCCGGGTCGGATAGCTCGACCCAGGGTATGAACAGTGCCCCTGCTCGAGCTCGATTTTTCTTTTCTGAGGTCGAGTCTTAGTTTTAGGACTTCGATCCTTCTCTGGTGAAGCCAAACTCGAGCATTTTGTCGACTTCATCTTTGTAGAGCTTTTCTTTTTTGAATATGGAACGTTTTCTTTCGCTTCTTTAAAAGGCGCGCGCTTTTGCATTAGCGCTCTTAGCTTTGGGAATATGCGAGGCTTTAATACCTTCATTAATTGGTTTTTAATTGCCCCGTTTCTCTTAACCTCTTTATTTTTGAATTTTACACTCAGGAAAAACGGTTTCTCTTCTCCGTAACCTCCCTGTTCTTTCTCTCTTTCTGTTTTCGCTTGGAGTTTATAGTTTCTCCCTGCTACGTTGCTTGGTTATTGCTTCTTGTGGAAGAGGGGTGACTCTGGATTTCGCCTTCTGTTTCCTACTTTTGTGAGGCTTTCTGTTCGAGGGGTGGCTCTTCTCCCTGTCGCTTCTGCTCTCAACCTTTCTTCAGGGTTTTCTCCTATTTTTCCAGGTTTGGTTTCTACTTTCTGCTTCTTTACTATTTGCCTTCGGTTTTTTGATAAAACTCCAATTTTCGTTTGAAATACATGCTGGAAAGTCTGAACCTTTTTGTTATGCTCAATTTGTTGTTTGCGACTGTCGCCTTCATATTTTGGAATTTTGGGTCGATGAACTGTTTGATAATCTCTTTGGTAAAAAAGACTGCGCCTTTTGTAACTTTCTTTACTGGTAGACTTTGTAGCAGATAACGTTCTTTCTTATATTTGCTTTGTCTTTCTCTTCGTGTTGCTGTTTGTCTGGAAGGGGATTTTTTCTTCGTCGAGGGTTTTTGTCAAGATGTTAGCCTTGTAGATTTTTTCTGAGTCTTTAATCTGTCACTGCCTCCAAAGGATGCCCCTGGGCCTTGTCTTGGGGTTTTCCTTTTTATCTGTTTGCATGCTTGAGTCGTGTTCTGCTATGGGTTGTTTTTGACTTTGTCCGAGATGTTTGGGTTAGTAATCTATTTTCTTCTTTTCTTGCTGTAGGACTAGTTGACCTCATGTCTTCTCGCAAGAACATTGTTGAGACATTTTCCCAAGTCCCTGAGGGCATGGCAGATTGGGTGGATTCGATGGTTCTTTTGTGTGTTTCTTTGCTTGATTCCGAATTTTGTCAGCAGCTTAGGCAATTTCATAGGGTTTGTAGTAGTGGTAGTGAGGAAAAGAATTATGAGCTTGTACCCCCCACTTCTGAAGAGAGAGTTTGTTTCTCTACTCGAGTTGCTGGAGACCATCCTTTTTTCTATGTATACGATTTCTTTTTTGGCCAAATGAATATCACCATTCCTTTTACTCCTTTTGAGACCAATCTGTTGTGGTCTTGCAATGTAGCTCCGTCCCAACTTCACCCCAATTCTTGGGACTTTATAAAGATCTTTCAATTGCTGTGTCGTGAACTTGACGTCCCTGCTTCGCAATCCTTTTCTTTTATTTCTTTGTCTTGACAAAACCTGGGGTAGTGAAGAAAAAGGCTGCCTGGGTTTCTTTCCGAGCTTCGCAAGGGAAGAAAGTTTTTTCTATGTATGACAAGTCGTTCCGTGATTTTAAGAACTATTTCTTCAAGGTCCGAGCTGTTGAAGGAGCTCGACCCTTTTTTCTGGATGAGAATGATGAGCCCACTTTTCCTTTAGAGTGGCAAAAGAATGTTGTTGTGTCGAGGTATTCATGGGAGATGTTAGACGAGGTCGAGCAGGCCTTTGTGACTGTGTTGGAGGAGAATTGGGGGGAGCCTCCCTATCTTGATACCAAGAAATTCTTAGGGGACCCTTCACTTCTCCGAGCCGAGCTGGGTAGTGATCGATTTCCTTTCTTTGTTTTTTTGCTTAATTTACTTTGTCTTTTGTATATAACTCGGCCCTGTCGGTTTTTGTGAATTTTCAGAGATGGCAAAGACTTCGGATTCAATGAAGGCATTTAAGAAGGCCAAGAAGGCCACCGCAGCTTATCTTGCATTGTCCAAGGCTGCTGGGGTGGGGTCTTCTCAGGTTTCCCCTAAGATACCAGTCTCAGCTGCTTCCGGTCCAAGGAGGATAATCCCTACCCCTTCGATTCATTTGGTTGATCCACCCGAATCCTCTGCTGTTGCCTCCTCTCAAACTACGGGTCCTCCTTTGAAGAAACAAAAGTCTGTTGAGCCTTTTGACCTCGATGCCCCTGATTTTGATGCTGTGGGATTTGTTGACAATCAGATCGTCCCTTATGGTCGACTTCCGATGAATGATGTGTCCATTCTTCACCATCTAGATTTCATCACTAGGAGTAGTGTGAAGATGGCACATATGGGTACGGCTCTTTTTCGAACTGCTCAGGATATCCCGGTTCATGCTACAAAATCTTTTATGGAGGAGGCTAAGTCAGAGTTTGATCGGATTAAGGGTTTGAAGGAGGAGCTGGAGGCGAAGTTGGCAAAGGTAGAGAAAGAGTTGGAGGGTGAAAAGGCTAGCTCTATTGCCTTGGCGGCTTCTGTGAGGTTGGCTGAAGACACAGCATTGAGGCATAAGGAGAGCTCTGTCACGTCCTACAGGGAAGTGATGCATCTCAGGGAGGAGTTGGAGCATGCCTGGGCTGATTATGCCGAGCTCCAGGGTCACCTTGTGGGTAGCGTGAACGCTGCTTATGAGAACCTAAAGGAGCAGGTTCGAGTTCTTGCCCCCGAGCTTGACCTTACTCTCTTTAGCCTGGACAACGTTGTAAAGGACGGCAAGATTGTCCCTGATGACCCTGATGACAATGATGTTGAACCTCCTTCTGTGCCGGTTACCAAAGCCACTGTTGTGCCGACTTCTTCAGCTCCTCCCGATGGGGTTAGTAATCCCGAACCAGAGCCTGACTGTTAGATATTAAATCGGGATGATGGGACGGTGGATGTAGTGCCCCTTCAGACTCGCCCTCCTTCACCTTGTGCTGCCGTGAAGCCTTCGGATCTTCCCTGATTATGTAAAATTTTTTGTGTAGATAGCCCGGCCTGTGGGCTTTAAAAACTTTCTTTTTGTAATGTTGCTGACCGTTGACACTTTTTTTCAGTTGCTTGTTTGGCAACTTTATTTTGGAAAACAAAAAATAGCTTTCAAGTTCTTGGGGCTGATTTGGGTAGCCTCTTTGAACTTGTTTTTATTATAACTTCATGCTTTTAATATCATGTCGGTCTTTATCTATCTTGGTACCTTTTTTAGGTTTTGGTAGTGCTAGAGCCTTGTTGCTCGACCTCTTTGGATTGCTTTTGTACTTGCGGCTTTGATTCCTTTGAGGCTTCTGAAGTTATTTCTAGTAATCCTGTTTTGTTTGGACCTTTTATAAGGTCTCTGCCAGGTATTACTTTTAGCATTTTTTGTGGGCCGACTTCGTCATGTCGGGTCCTTCTAGGTTATTTTGTAATCCTCTTTCTTGGACCTTGTTCAGGTCTCTTTCAGGGAATACTTATATAACTTTATGTTTTGGGCCGACTTCGTCATGTCGGGCCCTTCTAAGTTATTTTTGTAATCTTCTTTCTTGGACCTTGTTCAGGTCTCTTTCAGGGATTACTTTTTATAACTTTTATGTTTTCGGCCGACTTCGTCATGTCGGGCCCTTATAAGTTATTTTTGTAATCCTCTTTCTTGGACCTTACTCAGGTCTCTTTCAGGGATTACTTTTTATAACTTTTCTGTTTTGGGCCGACTTCGTCGTGTCGTGCCCTTCTAAGTTATAGTAATCCTCTTTTATAGGGTTGGCCAGACCTCTTTCCAGGGTTTACTTATAACTTTGGTCGACTGGTCCGACTTCTTAACGTCGACCAGTCTTTAAGTTATTATTTAGCAATCCATCTTATCAAGACCTCGTCAGGTCCTTTCTCCGGATCACTTTCGATAACTTCTTGCATTATTCCGTTGTCATCTTTGCCGATTTGTAGAAGTCGGGTTCAATCCTCGTTTGGTCGACCTTTAGATGAATTTGGTTTTCAGCTCTGTTGGTCTTTATCGTGATCGTGCAGTGAATTTGTTTTTTACTTTCTGCCGATCTGTTGCTTTATAATCAGATGAATAATGTTTCAGATTAATGCGTCTTGAAAACTTGTAGAACATCTAATATATTTTATTTAAAAGAAAATACAAATATGTACATGCGGAGTTTTTATCCTTTTAAGTCGGATAATTTGTGGATCTCGGCTTGGTGCCTCATTAAAAAACCTTTTCAGGAAAAAGAGTGCATCTTATGCTAAGATCCTTTACCATCCCTAGCTATAGTACCTTCTTAGGTTGCAGGCGTGCCATGACCTATGAAGCTCTCGTCCATCGAGTTCGGACAGTCTGTAGTAGCCCTTCCCAAGCACTTCTATGACTCGGTAGGGTCCTTTCCAGTTTGCTGCCAGCTTTCCTTCTCTAGGCCGAGTTGTTCCGATATCGTTTCGGATTAGAATGAGGTCATTTTTGGCGAAACCTCGTGGAACCACCTTTTGATTATATCTGGAAGCCATTCGACGCTTTAGTGCTTCTTCCCTGATCCGAGCTTTTTCTTGAATTTTCGGGAGTAGATCAAGTTCTTCCCTTTGAAGCTGGGAGTTGGCATCTTCATTATAGTGGATCACTCTAGGCGATCCTTCTTCGATCTCTACTGGGATCATTGCCTCCATTCCGTATGCTAATCGGAAGGGTGATTCCTTTGTGGTGGAATGCGGTGTTGTTCGATATGCCCATAGGACTTGTGGGAGCTCTTCAGCCCAGGCTCCCTTTGCGTCCTGTAATCTCCATTTTAGTCCAGCCAATATGACCTTGTTGGCGGCCTCGGCTTGTCTATTGGCTTGGGGATGTTCTACGGAAGTGAACTGGTGTTTTATGTTCAAGTCGGCCACTAACTTTTTGAAGCCTGTATCTGTGAATTTGGGTGCCATTGTCTGTGGTGATGGGGTATGGAACCCCGAACCTTGTGACAATGTTCCTATATAGGAATTTTCGACTTCTTTGAGCAGTGGCGTTAGCTAGGGGTTCTGCCTCGATCCATTTTGTGAAATAGTCTACCCCTACTATGAGGAATTTAACTTGCCCCGATCCCTGAGGGAAAGGTCCGAGAAGGTCGAGTCCCCATTTTGCGATGGCCAAGGTGAGGTCACGCTAATGAGCTCCTCTGGGGGGCGATGTGAAAGTTGGCATGTTTTTGACAGGGTGGACATGTCTTTACGAACTTTGTGGCCTCTTTTTGTAGGGTTGGCCAGTAAAATCCTGCCCGGAGTACTTTTTTAGTAAGTGCTTGTGCTCCGAGATGATTGCCACAAATGCCACTGTGTATTTCTTCTAGAACTTCCTTTGTGTTGGAAGTCGGCACACATTTTAACAATGGTATTGAAATTCCTCTTTTGTATAGAGTATTATTTATGATAGTGTAGTGTTGTGCCTCCCGTTTTAACCTCTTTGCCTCCTTTTCACATGTGGGGAGTGTTTCTGTTTTGAGGTATTTAATTATGGGGGTCATCCATCCTTGATCCTGACCTGTTATGGTTAGGATTTTTTCTTCTTCCGAGATTGACAGAGAATGCAGAATTTCTTGGATGAGGCTTCTATTGTTGCCCCCTGGTTTGGTGCTGTGCGTCAGCTCGGGCATTCTGTTCTCGGGGTATGTGACGGACTTCATATTCTCCTATCTGTCTGAGCTGTTCCCTGGTTTTGTCCAAATATTTCTTCATGGTGGGATCTCTGGCTTGGTAGCTCCCTGCTATTTGTGACGTGACTACTTGTGAATCACTGAAGATGATAAGCTTTTGAGCTCCAACCTCTCTAGCCAGCTTCAAACCAGCTAGTAGTGCCTCATATTCTGCTTGGTTGTTTGAGGCAGGGAACCCGAATTTGAGGGAGAGTTCGATTTGGGTTCCTTGATCACTTTCGATTATCACGCCTGCGCTGCTTCTAGTTTTATTTGAGAAACCATCCACGTAGAGACTCTATTCTGTGGGGGGTTCCGGGGTGTCCGTAAATTCTGCGATGAAGTCGGCCAGGTATTGTGACTTAATAGCTGTGTGACTTAATAGCTGTCCGAGCTTCGTATTGAAGATCAAATTTGGACAACTCGAATGCCCATTGCAAAATCCTACCCGCTAGATCTGTTTTCTGCAAAATCCCTTTTATAGGCTGGTTAGTCCGAACCCTAATGATGTGGGCTTGGAAGTATTGACGAAGTCGTCGAGATGTTAGTATGAGGGCGTATGCAAATTTTCTATTTTTTGGTAGTTTAGCTCGGATTGTTGTAATGCTTTACTGATGAAGTATACGGGTTGTTGCCCACTGTCGTCTTCTTGAACTAGTGCTGATGCTACTGCCCGACTTCCTACTGCGAGGTATAATGTGAGTGGTTCTCCTTCCCGTGGCTGAGTTAGGATAGGTGGTTGTCCCAGGAATCTTTTGAAATCTTGGAAGGCTTACTCGCACTCTTTTGTCCATTCGAACTTTTTTCCTTTCCTTAGAGTAGCGTAGAAGGGGAGAGATCTTATTGTCGATCCGGCCAGAAATCTGGACAAGGCTGCCAGCCTCCCGTTGAGTTGTTGTACTTCTTTGACAGAAGTCGGGCTCTTCATGTCGGGTATGGCCCGGCATTTATTCGGATTTGCCTCTATTCCTCTTTGTGTGAGCATAAAACCCAAGAATTTGCCAGCTTCTAATGCGAAGTTGCATTTTGTAGGATTGAGTTGCATGCCATGCTTTCTTATAGTGTTGAACACCTGAGTCACGTCGGACAATAGCATTTCCTCACTTTGTGTCTTTATTAACATGTCGTCCACATAGACTTCCATGATTTTTCCGATTTGATCGGTAAAGATTTTGTTCATTAATCTCTGATAAGTAGCTCCCGCATTTTTGAGACCAAAAGGCATGACAATGTAGCAATAGTTTGCTTTTGGGGTTAAGAATGAAGTTTTTTCTTGGTCGGGTGGATACATTGGGATTTGGTTGTATCCCGAGTATGCGTCCATAAACGAGAGGTATTTATATCTGGAGGAGGCATCTACCAGAGCGTCGATACTTGGGAGTGGATAAGGATCTTTTGGGCAGGCTTTGTTGAGATCGGTGTAATCGGTGCACATTCGCCATTTCCCATTTGATTTTTTTCACCAAGACGACGTTAGCTAGCCATAATGGATACTTAACTTCTCTTATGAATCCTGTCTCTAGTAGAGCTTGTACCTGCTCTTCCACAGCTCGGGATCGTTCTGGCCCGAGCTTTCTTCGCCTTTGTTGTACTGGCCGAGATCCCGGGTAGACCGCCAACTTGTGGCACATTAATTTGGGGTCTATACCCGGCATGTCTGCTGCTTTCCATGCAAAGAGGTCGACATTATCTCGTAAGAACTGTATGATTGATTCTTTTATGTCTCTCTTTAGGTTCGTACCAATATTGGTTGTTTGGTCCGGGATATCTCCGATCTGGATTTTTTCTATTTCACCTTCGGGTTGTGGGAGGAGCTCCTCCCGCCTCTGAACTTCACCGAGTTCAATTGTATGGAATTCTTCTCCTCTGCCTCTAAGATTTAGACTTTCGTTGTAACAGCGGCGCGCCATCTTCTGGTCTGCTTTTATTGTAGCTATCCCTTCTGTAGTTGGGAATTTCATGCACAGATGTGGATTCGAGACTATTGCGCCGAGCTGATTCAATGTTGTCCGACCTATTAGGGCGTTGTAGGCAGAGCTTAGGTCAACCACGATGTAGTCTATTTTGAGCGTTCTTGATTGGTTTCCCTTCCCGAAGGTTGTATGTAATGAGATGTATCCGAGTGGTTACACTGGGGTGTCTCCCAGTCCGAACAGACTGTTCGGATATGCTCTAAGTTCTTTTTCTTCTAGGCCGAGCTTGTCGAAGGCAGTTTTGAACAAGATGTCAGCGGAGCTCCCTTGGTCTATCAGTGTGCGGTGGAGATTTGCATTTTCCAGTATAATGGTGATGACCATGGGATCGTCGTGTCCTGAGATGACACCGGATGCGTCTTCTTTAGTGAAGGTAATGGCAGGGATGTCGAGTGCTTCCTCCTTCCCCTCAACATGATATACTTCTTTGAGATATCTTTTGCGAGATGATTTGGAGATTCCTCCTCCTGCAAACCCTCCGTGTATCATATAGGCATGCCTTTCTGGCGTATGAGGTGATCGCTCGGTTCGTCCGACATCCTCGTCCCTTCTTCTTTTTCTTTGCTTGTCGTCCCGGGTGGCCAGATACCGATCTAATTTTCCTTCTCTTACTAATTTTTCTATGACATTTTTTAAGTCAAAACATTCGTTGGTGGAATGCCTACGGATTCGATGGTATTCACAATATTCAGTCTGATTTCCTCCTCTTTTTTTGCCTTTGAGTGGTCGAGCTGGGGGTATTTTTTCTGTGTGACAGACTTCTTTGTAGACGTCCACAAGGGACACCCGAAGCGGGGTGTAATTGTGGTATTTTTTTATTTTTTCCCCATGTCGATCTTCCTTCCTTTTGGATTCTTTATCCTTGTCCCGGGGGGGATAGGGGAATCCGGATTTTGTGGTTTCTCCTAGTCGAGAATTTTTCTCCATGTTGATGTATTTCTCTGCTCGTTCTTGCACTTCGTTCAGAGATGTGGGATATTTTTTTGATATAGATTGGCTAAAAGGTCCCTGTCATAGGCCATTGATGAGGCCCATGATGGCGGCCTCTGTTGGTAGGCTTTGTATGTCTAGGCATGTTTTGTTGAATCTTTCTATGTAGTTGCGAAGACTTTCCCGATCTCCTTGCTTGATTCCTAATAGACTGGGGGCGTATTTAGTCTTATCTTTTTAGATGGAGAATCTGGTCAAGAACTTTTTGGCTAAGTCGTCGAAGCTCGAGATAGACCTAGGAGGTAGATTGTCGAACCATCTAATCGCTGTCTTTGTTAGAGTTGTTGGAAAGGCTTTGCAGCGAACTGCATCTGAGGTGTCGGTGAGGTACATTCTATTTCTGAAATTGCTGAGGTGATGGTTGGGATCTGTAGTGCCATCGTACAAAGTCATATCCGGGAGCTTAAAGTCCTTCGGGATTTTGGTCTTCATGATTTCCTTGGTGAATGGATCTTGATCCTTGCGGGAGCTATCCTTATGAGAGGATTGATTATCTTTGGCCTTGAGATCGGCTTCGATTTTTAGGATTTTTTCCTCCAATTCCCGGCGTCGTCTTATTTCCCTTTGTAGGTTTTTCTCAGCTTCCCGTTGATGCTCCACCCCTTTTTCGAGTTGCTTCAAGCGATCCTGGTGTGCCTCCATGGCTTCCATAGTTGGTGAATTGCCGTTTTTGTTAGGTTGAGGAGTATCTTTTGTTGTGGTGTCCGCGTTCTTGTGCGGCATTCTATCTTCCAGATCTGAGTTGTGATCATTGTCATGATCGTCCGTCATGGTGACAGGATGACTTCCGAGTCCCCGGCAACGGCGCCAATGTTCTGGGGGTTACCTGAAACTGTAGGTCGATCTCGGACGAGATCTTCTGTGCTGGTCGGAGATGACGTGTCCGCCTGGTGGGTGGCAGCCGGAGCTGTCGTGTCCGACTTGTGGGACTAGCTGCATTGCTAATCCTTCGTCACCGGAGGGTGGGGGTACCTGCAAGGGACTCCGATGCTTAAGTTAGCAAGGGTGTTAGTAGGTTTTTATGTAGAATCAGAGTATGAGTTATACCTGGGTGTTCTAGTGTATTTATAATGGTGTAGAGTGACCTTTTTAGATAAGATAAGTTAGTTATCTTATCTTTATCTTATCCTTTGGGTGAGGTCAACTTATCTTCAAAGGAACCGCCCTTATCCCTATAGGCTTGGGCTGCCTTATGGTCTGGGTCGTGTTCCTTGAGTTGGGCCCCTTTTGGGCTTTCCTGTCGATTTGGCCGAGCTCTTTGAGAAGAGGTCGGATGATCTGACCTGAAGAGGTCGGTCGCTTTGTTGCTTTTCATCCCGGGTCGGATAGCTCGACCCAGGGTATGAACAACGCCCACGCGTCGCATACGCGCACGCGTGACGTTAGGCACGTGACCCACTTAAAGTGAATTTGCTGGGGGCGATTTCTGAGCTTCCCAGGCCCAAATCCAACTTGTTTCTGAGGCTATTTCATGCAGAATTGAGGATTGAGCAAAGGGGGAGCAATTAGTTGTAGGATAACATCATATATGTTAGTTTTCTAGAGAGAGAAGCTGCCTCTTCTCTCTAGAATTAGGGTTCTTAGGGATATTTGCATCTAGATCTAGGTTTTGATCCTTGCTTTCATCTAGTTTTCTTAATGATTTCTTATTCCTACATCTCATTTCTCTTAGTTTGCATTGTTAATTTCTCTTTTATGCCTCCTTTTATGTTTATGAATGCTCATATTGGATTTGGATCTCCTTTAATGCAATTTGATATTAATGTCCTTTTATTGTTGATTTGAGTTGTTTTTGTTGTTTCCTTGCAATTAGTAGTTGGTAGACTTACTTTCCTTGCAATTTTACTATGCTTTTCTTTTGTACACACCAAGTGTTTGACAAAATGCTTGGTTGGGCTTTAGAGTATATTTTTGAGCATTCTTGGCTTGGGAAGAGAGATTAAGTGATCTTGAGTCATGAATACCCAACTTATGTTGGCGATCTAGAGTTGTTAAGTCTTATTTGACGTTTTCTTATTGGAAGTTAATATATACCTCTTCCTAATTTGAGTTGACAAAATAAGATAAGCTCTTGTTTATTATTGTGATATAATTAACAAGTCTTATTTGACGTTTTCTCGTGGGAAGTGATGGTCATACCTCTTCTTAGTTTGAGTTGACAAAATATGATGAATTAATCATTGCATGACTAGGATAGAAAGCCTATATTCTCAATCCTGACCATGAATATCTCTCTTTATTAATTGCTTTCTTTAGTTGTTTTCTTTATTTTCTCGCCCTTTTCACCAAATCAAACCCCCTTATTCACTCATAGCCAATAACTGAGCACTTCATTGCAATTCTTTGTGAGACGATTCGAGGTTTAAATACTTCGGTTAATTCTTATTGGGGTTTGTACTTGTGACAACCAATCTTTTAAATTTGATTTGAGAGTTGTTAGTTGGTTTGGAGCTATACTTACAACGAAGAAATTCTTTACTATAAGAGAAATTCTAGACCAACAATTCTTGTATCAAATTTATGGCGCCGTTGCCTGGAAATTACAATGGTGTTATGTTATTGGCTATTGTAAATATTGTGAATATGTTTTTCCTTTGCTTCTTCGTTAGTTTTTGCTAGTTGTAGGAGTTTGCTTTCTTTGTTTCTTATTAGTATTTGTTTTTATTTTCTCTTGTCACCATGAATTCTCATCACCTTGGCTATGAGTTTGGTTACAATTGTGTTGTAGGGAACGAAAGCTCCAATAAGGAACCACATTGTGGGAATGGATGTCAAATTAGGGAGGAGTGATAAACCCCAATTTTGTGGTTTATCTTGTGTTGATTTTAGGGGATTTTGTCAATACTTTTCGCACTTATCCATATAAAATGCATGGTTCTGTGTTTCCTTCCTTATTTTGTCTCATGATTGAAAACATGCTTATTTGATCCTAAAAATACTATATTTTAATCCCTTCTATTACTATTTGATGCCGTGATGCGTTTGTTAAGTGATTGATAAACCCATATTTTATGATATATTTTGTGCCTAATTTAAGTGATTTATTCAATCCTTCACTCACTTATTCATGTTAATTGCATGGTTTTATTTTCCCTTCCTTATTCAAAATGGCGCCGTTGCTGGGGAATTGCAAACGTGTGCCTTATTATTGGTTATTGTAAATATTTGCTTTTTGTTTGTTTATTTATTTTCTCCTTTTATTTTTATTAACTACTATGAATTCTCACCCCTCTCGCTTTGAGTTTGGTTCTAATATTATTGAAAGGAGTGAGAGCTATAATAGGAATATGCATCAAGGTCTACGCAATCAACGATGGATGGAGCCAAGAGGATCTGATCACCCCTTTAGGCAACAATCCCTTCCAAGATATCATGGACAAAGACCATTCTACAATGCATGCCAAGTTGATAGATATGGTGGACCACCTTGTAACTACCAACAAGCCCCACCCTGTGCTCATAGACCATCCTCTCAACATAGATTTGAACCACCATACTCACAAGTTCCTTTTCACCATTCACCACTGTATGACCCTTATCCACCACAATCCCAATCCAATTACTCCAGAGAACCA
The DNA here is from genome assembly GCF_059453495.1 of Arachis ipaensis. NCBI lineage: Eukaryota > Viridiplantae > Streptophyta > Magnoliopsida > Fabales > Fabaceae > Arachis > Arachis ipaensis. The sequence goes on from NC_142436.1 coordinate 55,104,829, forward strand.
CCACATTCTTGTTCTGAACCCCCTTCCCAACCAATGAACCCTCACATCCACCCCAACGTCCTATGGACAACAGACTACGCGTTCTTCTTCAAGGGCAAGCAAAGATGAAAAAGAGCGTACTGGAACTCACTACTGCCCGTAACTGAGGTAGTAAATTTAATAGCTTCCCGATATCTGAGGACTCAAAGTACTCCCACAGCTGCATGTGGGAAATCAAAAGAAGAGCGTGGCATAAAGGAGACACTAGAGACCCCGGTAGACAATGAAGAGCATGACTTTGTACTGGAACAAGTAGAGGAAGCCATGATAGTTGTAGAGGAAGAAGTGGTTGAAGATTTAGGAGATGTTGAACCTCCGTGGGAATCAAGAGCCATAAAGGATTCCGCTGAGAAATCCGAAATTGATGTCAAGGAGGACAGTGCACAACCTCCACAGCATATACTTTGTGAAAAATTGGACGGAACAAACCAAGAAGTTGATTCCATGGGCAGTGACAATCTTGCCTCAAGCTCTCCTAGTCACGAACTCACATCCGCAACTGAATTTCTTGAGCCTGAAGAACCTTATCCAAGTAAATACGAAGATGACGTCGAGGTAGATTTCTCTCAACCTCCAGCTTATGACTTAAGTGATGAAGAAGACATTGAAGACTTTGATCAGGACACAGATGCATGCGAATAAGTTTGCAAAGAAGTGGAGGAATTCACAGAAGATCACAAGGGAGTAGAGCTTACAGAACCACTGGAAACACCTATCCCAAGGCCATTATCACCTAATACAAGCTTCAAGTGGGTACAATCCTTAACCTTTATCTTTACTTTTCCACTTGAATATGGTTTGCTTGAAACAGATGACTAGCTTAGAGCTCTCTGCGGCTTTAAGAGTAAGAGGGAAATGGCTCACACTCAGAGCTGGTGCACAAGGTTCAATAAGGTTCCAAGCTTCAACTCGAAGTGCACGGATTGGCATCATGTTCAATCGAATGGATCACGGAAGACATTTGGTCATTTTGGTGAGAATACAATTTCTAAGCCGCCCAGATGGAAAAATATAGATCAAGACGAAGGTGGATTTAAAAGCAAAGTTTTGGATCCTGGAATCTATTCTGACATTCGTCACCCCGGGAGCCTGAGAATCTGTTTGAAGCTGCTCAGAAGCTTTACATGCCTAGTTTGGGACCTCGGAGGCTGTTGGCATTCCAAGCATTGGTGGAGATTTCTGGATGAATTTAAGCATAAGCCACCATAACAGGAAGCTCATCCAATGTCCAACTTAAGGACTTTAAATAAAATTGCTAGGTAGGAGACAACCCACCATGGTATGGTCGTTTCTTTTTCAGTTTTATTTCGTGTTATTTATTTTTATTCTTTTTCAATCGAACCTGAATATTATTCATTAGCATTGCATACTGCATAATTGCATAATTGCGAAAACCACCTCCCACGCGTCTGCGTCATTCACGCGACCGCGTGATCTGGAAATCGGCGTAAAGATCCAACGCCCAGAAAGTTGGGCTGGAATCGTGCGGCTGTTGTGCGTTTCGCACAAAAAGACCCACGCGGTCGCGTCTTTGATGCGATCACATCACTTGCACAACACCCATGCCACACGATAGCGTGAGCGATGCGTCCGCGTCGTGCGGATATCATGACACCCCAGTGGAGACAGAGAGTTGCACTGAAATGACGCTGAAATTATGCGTTTCGCACAATTTCCAGCGACGCGGTCGCATGCCCCGCGCGACCGCGTCATTCATCCTTTTTCCATTCCATGCGGGCGCATCACTCACGCGATCGCATCAACCCCCATTCCACCCCAGCCACACGATCGCGTGGATTCAAATTCATTAACCCCCCAGTGACGCGAACCCTACCCTGTCGCGCCCCCAACTCCTTTCTTCTTCCTCTTCTCTGCAACCCCCCTCTCCACCCCTCGCCACCAACAACCACCACCACCGGCCGTACCACCGTCGACCACCCAGCCGCGACGCCACCCCCTTCTTCCTTCCCTCTCTTTCTTCTTCTTCTCTTCTCTTCTTCCCTCCACCACCGCTGCCCCCTCCGCAACCACCACCCTCACCGCGCCACCATCACCGCCGTGCTTCCACCCACCACCACCACCCTCACCCCCTCCCATCCTTCCCCCTTAACCCCTAATCCCATTACCCCTACCCGAAACCCCCTACCTCCGAACAGCCACAACCGCCGCGCCAACCGCCCCTCAACTGCCGCGTCAGCCACCAACACAACCACCCCTACCATCTATCTGCCCTACTTTCATTCATATGCCTACCAGGTTCTGCCAAACGCCACTCTTTCAATTCGTAGTTAATTGCATATTTTTCCATTTATGTTCAAAATTAGGCTAGTAGATATGCATGTTGTAGTGGATTCTAGGTGGTTAGGTAGCCTAGGATGTGGTTAGTGAATTTAGGCCTGATTAATTGCGCAGTTCTTGCTACTTGTTTTATAATTTTCGCAAATCTGCTGTTGCTATGATCTCAGTATTGTTCATATGATGTTCTTACTGTTCATGCTGCTATTGCGACTGCTCTTTCATGTTCATATTATTTATATCTATTTGCAGTTTATTTTAGTTTATATGAACTATTATGCTTGCTGTTTATTTTCTGGGAACATCCAATTTTAGCCGGAATGCTGCCCAATTTTCTATAAATCGTTTTGATTCTCATTCATGTCTTGGTTTTGGCATTTTCAATTTTGCTTTCTTTAGCTTTTACCAAACCAATTCATGAATGCATGATGCACGGAAACTTGTCTCTCAACAATTTTCCTTCGGCAAGTATACCGAATTGTCGTCAAGTAAAAACTCACAATAGAGTGAGGTCGAATCCCACAGGGATTGATTGGTCAAGCAACTTTAATTGGAAGAATGTTCTAGTTGAGCGAAGCAGAATTTGGTTTGAGAGTTGCAGGAAATTAAATGGCGGGAAAGTAAATAGCAGAAAATGTAAATGCTGAAAGTAAAGAGCTGAAAATAAATGACGAAAAGTAAATTGCAGAATCTTAAATGGGAATGGGGAAGATGCTCATAAAAGTAAATTGCAGAAATTAAAGAGAATGGGTAAGATCAGAAATGGGGAATTCATTGGGCTTAGGAGATGTTGCATTCTCTGGATCTAGTTCATTTTTATCTCTTCCTCAATCAATGCGTTCATTGATCTCCTTGGCAATCTTAAGTGATCGAATTACAATTCCTTGTAATTCAATCTCTCAAATCTTGATCAATAGCCAATTCCTTGGTCAATTGCTCATGAGAAGAGATGAAGTATGGTCACTGATTATACCACATGTATTCCCAAATCAGGTGTTGGTAGAATTATAGTCACCATATCCTTCCAACCCCAATTTGGTCCAACATGAGAAAGCATTTCTAGCATGATCTCTTCATTCTTCTTCCAAGGTTCAGAAGAGATCCAAGTATGAATAGCTTCTTTTCCAAGATAACTACCCAATTGGATGAAGATTGAAAGCTTTCTAGTAAAATCAAGAGAAAAGATAGAAGAAGAATAATGAAAACTAATATTGATCCATCAAATTACAACAGAGCTCCCTAACCCAATAAAGGGGGTTTAGTTGTTCATAGCTCTGGAAATGGAAAACAAAGTTGGAAGATACATTCTCCAAAAATAAACTAGAAGTGCAGAGTAAATTATACAGAGAGTAATTCTCAAATTTCCAACTCCCCAAAAGCTCCACTTCTAATTCAAAACTACCCCTATATATACTACTCTTCTGATCTTCTAGTTGGTTCTTCAAGTCTTGGATATGGGCCTTTGGATCTTGAGTTTGAAGCAGTTATCCTCTTCAGTGGGCTTAGCTTTACTTGCAGAGAGAAAGTGTGAAGTAGGCAGGGTATTTAGCTCAGGACGTTAGTGGCGTTAACGTTAAATGAGAGTGTGGGTTCGAGAACGTTAGTGACAATCACCTTTTTCACTAACGTTCCTAACCCAGGGATGATCCACGTTAACTTCATCGTTAGTGGCACCAACGTGACCACTAACGTTGCCTCTTGGTCCTTCGCACACGTTATTGGGACTCACTTTTTCCAATAACGTTGAGAGTCCTCCCTTCCCCCTACGTTAGAGTCCACGTTAACTTAGTTAACGTGGCTCTTAACGTAGGCTTGCCAATCCTTCGAGAACGTTAGTGACACTTACCTTTGTCACTAACGTTCCAAGATGCCCCTACTCCCCACGTTAGAATCCACGTTAACTAAGTTAACGTGGCTTCTAACGTGGTGATGATAGCCATCTCCAACGTTAGTGACAAAGGTGAGTGTCACTAACGTTGGCTCATCATCCTTTCCTCTACATTAGCTTCCACATTAACTAAGTTAACGTGGGAGTTAACGTGGCTCATAGTGGCTCATTGTGGCTCATTCCAACGTTAGTGACAAAGGTGAGTGTCACTAACGTTGGCGATTATTTGCTTTCTCCACGTTAGCTTCCACATTAACTAAGTTAACATGGGAGTTAACGTGGCTCAAAGTGGCTTAGTCCAACTTTAGTGACAAAGGTGAGTGTCACTAACGTTGGCCATTCTTTTGCTTCCCAACGTTAGAGTCCACATTAACTAAGTTAACGTGGCCCTTAACGTGGCCAATATAAGTTTGGTCCAACGTTAGTGACAAAGGTGAGTGTCACTAACGTTGGCTCCACTTTCTTCTTCCACGTTAGAGTTCACGTTAACTTAGTTAACGTGACTCTTAACGTGGGCTATGATGGCTTCGAGGACGTTATTGGCGATTACTTTTCTCATTAACTTTGCAAGCTAGCTCCCATTCCACGTTAGTGGTCACGTTAGTTAGACTAACGTGGCTGCTAACGTGGTTCTTTCTTGCTTCCTTTGTCTTGAAATCAAGCAATAAAGTGCATCAAAGTTCTAATCCTCACCATGAGACATGCATCATCCAATTTGTCATTTAATTCTTGCAAAATTCTCATGAAATCATGTAAAGTGCACCATGCTTGCTTGAATGAAGATGTAAGTGAATTTTTACCCAAAACTTGCTTATTTCCTAAGAAAATTCATGAAACTACCCTAATACAGTAAAGAAAAGGTCAGTGAAACTGGCCAAAATGCCCTGGCATCACAACACCAAACTTAAAGCTTGCTTGTCCCTAAGCAAGTATTGGAACAAGAGAATGATGAATGAAATGCCAAGAGAAATGAGTCATTATTGTGGAAGTCATGTCCTTGGTTTTATGGTGGTTTCATGCATAGCAACTTAGGTTCATTCCTTCACTGGCTTTCAGACCTTTATCATGTCCTGGAATACCCACTTGACTGCACCTTATGAAACTTTTATTCATTGATCCTTTTTGTCATTTCAGGGCTTATTTGTGTTCTCAGACTAGGTGCTCTGTGAGGGGGCGACTCTTTAAGATAAGCTTTCAGCCAGCACTCCCGAACCAGTTGGTTCAAGGTGCTAGGTGTTAAGACACCCCTAAGGACTTACTCCCTCAAGTCTCTTTCCCCCATACATACACACCACAGGCACATGGTTTGTTATTTTCTTTCTTGAGACCTTGGTGTCCAGCACCTCTTTGGGTTACTAAGCATTCTGTAGCAAAGGTTACTCTTGATAGTGGACTTTCAGCTGATAATCCCGAGTTAGTTAACCCAAGTTACCAAGTGATAAGGCACCCCTAAGAGCTTATTCATCCAAGTAAATTCCTTACACAGGAACACCACAGACACTTGCCTCAAGATTCAAACCCTTGGTGCCTAGCCTTATTTCTTACTCTTTTTCTTTTATTCTTTAACTTTCATTTTTTTCCCTCTTTTTTTTTTTTTGGATCTTGTTATTCAGCTAGTCTCATGGGGTGTGTTTCAAGCATATGATTCAAGACAGATAGTTGCCTTCCCTCCTGATTGGTGAACCAACTTAGCTAATCTATTACCACACCACAAAATTAGGAACTTACTCCACAACTTGAACTCCACTCTGGTCTTTGATAACACACATTCTCTTTTTATTTGATTAAAAAGGGGACAAGCATACAAATAAGCAAGATGGAATTGAAAGCAGGTAATTTGACTAGCAATCATAGACCTAAGCAAGGAGAATACTAAAAAATTGAATTGAAAAACCTAAACTACCATGGAAGCATGTTCTATTTCATACATGATTTTCCTTATTTAAAACTTGTAAAAGATGGGACAATGAGGGAACTCCACCACCTTTTACTTATGGGGTTACTCCTGCTCTCCCTCTTGTTTGTCCTCTTTGTGTCCACTTATGCTTCCTTGTATCCGTGGTAGTCTGGCTCTTTTCCAGTCTTCAAGTGCCTTCTTTACTGATTCATGACTCTTCTCCACCCTTACTCTTTCTTCTCGTGCTAACTCATCCTTCACTTTGTCATATTTTGTGATTCCTAGATGTACCATAGGTAGCTGTCCAACTAAGTATCCAAGCCTTGCTAGCATGTTTACATGATTTCCACTTTCACTCATGTAAACCCCTTCAGAGAATGCCCTGTGCTCATCATAGAGTTCTGCTTGTTCTATTTGTTTTCGATGCATCTCATGTATGTGTGCACCTTGATGTGCTTGGATGTTGATTAGCTTCTGGATAGATTCTTATTGTTCATTCTGCCTTTGTTCTATCCTGTGGAAGGATTCACCCCATTGTTTTCCTTGTTCTAATTGCTACTCCATCATTTGCTTCTGCCACTCTCCTTGTTGATTCATCCATCTCGAGAGTGATTCCTCTTGACTGCTCCTCATCTGTAATTGAAGCTCCTTCTGTGCCTCTTAATTCTCCCAATATTTCCTAGATAAGCCATCAATGGCTTCTTGTAATTGGTGCATGTTCAAGGTGGCTGCGGCTTGCTCCTCTGGGTTTTGCCCTTCTACAGTTTGCTGGGCTACCCTCTTTCTTATCCTTCGTTGAGGTAGGGGAGATGTAACAGCGTGCATACGCCGGACAGTAATAGGAATACCCTCTTTCATCCACTCGAGGTCCTCATCTTCAAACACCATTCCAGCTTTTTCACATAGTCGGAAAATAGTGCTGGGGTATCCTAACTTTCTTCTAGAATCGCTTTTCTCGGCTCTTTTCCTAATGCCTTCGGCTATGAGTTCATGAACCTTGATCTCTCCTCCTTTGAGTATGCATTGCACCATTGTGGCTCTCTTGAGATTTACCTCTGAATTATTTCCGGCGGGGAGGATGGATCTCCTTACGATTTCGAACCACCCCTTTGCTTCAGGAGTGAGGTCTCCTCTCTTAATGAACCTAGGTCTCTTATCCGCATACCTTTCCCAGTCAGCTCCTATAACACATATGTCATTCACAATTTGTTCGAGTTCATCATTGTCAGGGCTCTTACTCACTCTTTCCTGATAACCAAGCTCATCAAAATGTGGTGATTTCAACTGAAGAGTCCTTGTTATAGCATTGGGGCTGAAGTCCACCTCTTTCCCTCTTACGTAACTTTTGAAGGTGGGAGCCTTGGTTTTGTCTTCTCTGGCCATATTTTCATAGAACTCTTTGATGAGGTTTGCATTTATCTTCCCCTCCGGGTTCGTAAGCCTTTGCCAACCCCTTTGTTCAATCTTCTCTCGAATCTGTGGGTACTCATCCTCGTCAATTTGGAATGTTAACTCAGGCAGTATCTTCTTGAGCTTTATCCGTTCAAATTCGAGTTCATGGAATGCTGTTTTGAATCTCTTCTCATCGAAAGGAATGCTCTCCACTGGTTCCTTCTTCTTTTTCCTCTTGGAGCTTGATGATGCCATGAGTTTGAGTTGATGTGTGAAGAGGGTGGAAGGTACGGATAGATGAGGAATTCGGTTGGTTAGGACAAGGTGTGATGAAGAGATTTGGATGCCGAAGGTGTGAAGTATGAGAAATGGGAATTAGAATGTGAAGGGAAGTACAGACTAGGACTCACTTATATAGGGAAGTGATGAGTAAATGAAAGGTGTGGATTGATGGGGTGGTTGTGTGATGGACGGATGGGGTTTAGCAATGGTGAGCACAAGGATCACCAACTTTATGATGGGTTGGTTCAGTTTCCAAGCTTGTTCTTCTTCCAATGTTGCATGGCAACCATTTTCCAATGTATTCCCCTTGAAGACAAGTGTGTACTATCTTCCTTTTGTGTTATCCGAACCCTTCAATTGCCCCATCAATGCTTCTACAAAATAAAAGAAATGTGATTAAAAACATACTTTTAGAAATTGGCGGCAACATTAAAAGGTTAACTATTTTTTTTTAGTTTTTGTTTTTAACTAACTAAGTGCTATTCATGAGTGCAAACCAACTGACTAACTCAACAACCATGTATGGAACATTGGAAACACCAAACTTAGTTTGGTACCATATGGTGTAAAAGATTTGTTCAAGGCCCCTAAGAGTGACATGATGTGGGTTACATTTATGTTCTCTTAGTGTGCCTTGAACACCAAACTTGTTCCTCACTATATGTTGCACAAAATGATTCATTCAAGTGCATATCAAGTTTATTTGAAATTCATGAACCTTGCATTATTAACTATTTTTAAAAGCATGTAAAACATGGGTTGCCTCCCATGAAGCGCTTATTTAGCGTCACTAGCTTGACGTTCTGCCTCTATCAGGGTGGTTGGTAGTACTTCAAGTCCTCCCCCCTTGCAGTAAATCTATCTCCATTGGCTTCATCAAGGATCTCCACATGTTCCAAGGAGAGAACTCTGTTGATGGTAAAAACTTTAGGTAGCTAAGATGGGATGGTGGGGAGATCGGGGGGAATTTCTGGGAAGTAAGTTGAGATTACTTTATCCCCTGGGGAGAAGTCCTCTGTAGGGATCTTCTTGTTCCTCCACCTCCTTGGTACCTTCTTCTTTGTTCCTTTTGATGTTGTCTTGCTCTTTGTGACCTCCTCTTCCAAGTAAGTTTTGTTGCTGGTCTCATATAGCTCTGGTAGTTTAGGTTCCTCCTGATTTTCTTTGAGCTGTGACAGCTGCTGATTGCCTTGTTCCTCAACTAAGGGGATTCCCAGATGTACTGGTTGTGCTTCAGTACTTGTTTCTTCCTTCAGTATCTCACTGTGATCTTTGCTTGGTTCTTTGTTCTCTTGATCTGTTTCTTGTGAGGGCTTGAAAACATTGAAAGTGAGTTGTTCATCATGAATCCTCAAAATTAGCTCCCCTCGCTCCACATCTATAAGTGCTCTGGCTGTAGCTAGGAACGGTCTTCCCAATATGATTGGGTGGAGGTGATTCTCTTCCATGTCCAAGATGACAAAGTCTGTGGGCAGGAAGTATTTTCCAACCTTTACTAGCACATTTTCAACCACTCCTACTGCTTGTTTTTGAGTTTTGTCTGCCAGCCTGATAACTACATCTGTGGGTATTATATCATTGATCTGCAGCCTCTTCACAAGGGATAAAGGCATTAAGTTGTTGCTTGCTCCCAAATCGCAGAGTCCTTTATCAAACATTGTTTCTCCTATAGCACAGGGGATGTAGAAACTCCTTGGGTCCTTCCTCTTTGTAGGCAGCTCTGGTTGAATGAGAGCACTAGGCACTCCTTATTCATCACTATTGTTTGTCCTCCCTTGAGTGAGCTTTTCTTGGTCAGCAGCTCCTTCATATACTTAATGTATAAGGGCATTTGTTGGAGGGCCTTGATGAATGGTATGTTTACATGGAGAGATGCAAACATGTCAAGAAACCTTGAGTATATTCTCTTCTCTACACCACCATTGAGCAATTGGGGAAAAGGTGCATAGAGTCTTATCAGCTCCTTTTGTGAAATCTTGGGTGCTTGGTGCTCCTCTTCATGTTTCTCTGCTGATGTATCTCCAAGTTGTTCTGATGGTTTGTTCGGTTCGTCCTCGGTCTCTGTAGCGACCATCTTGCAATCTTCCCATCTTACTTTCTTTGCTTCACTTCTTGGGTTTTTCTCTGTGTCACTTGGGAAGCTGTCTGTAGGTTTGGGAATCTGCTCGGAGAGGTATCCCACTTGAAATTCCAGCCTCTTGATGGTGTCTCCCTGATTCTTGATATTGGCTCGCACCTCCTCCTTGAATACCTTATTATCTTGAATCTCTTTACATATGCCCTCAACTAGAGTCTCAATTCTGGAGAGTTTATCTTCAGATGATGGTGGGTTGGGATTGGAGTGATGAGAAGGGTTGTTTTGGTTTTGGTATGGATGTGGAGAGGTGTTGTTAGGGTGGTGTTGATATTGATATGATCTCTATGTGGACTGTTGGTGAGCTGCATGGTTGTTGGGGTTGTGACGTCTCTGATCTTGGCTTTGATCTTGTTGATTTCCCCACCCAAAGTTTGGGTGATTCCTCCAACCAGGGTTGTAGGTCTTGGAGTATGGGTCATGATTTTGCCTAGGTGAATTCCCAATGTAGTTGGCTTGCTCCTGACTACCCTCTGCTTCTTCATCCTCTCCTTCTTGGGTTGTTGATGAGGTGGTGATTACTGCTACTTGGTTCCTCTCCATCTTCTTGGTGAGGTCAGCTAATTGCTTGGTAATGAGCTTGTTTTGGGCCAGCAGTGCATCTACATTATTTAGCTCCATCACTCCTCTAGTGTTTGCCTCTTTCGGAGGCATAGAAGTAGTCATTCTCTGCTACAGTCTCAATAACATCTATGGCCTCCTCAATGGTATTCTTCTTGTTCAGAGATCTCCCGGATTAATGGTCTACTGCCTTCTTTGATTCATAAGAAAGGCCTTCATAAAAAATGTGTAGCTGCACCCATTCATTGAACATATCTGGTGGACACCTTCTTGTCAGGTCCATAAACCTCTCCCATGCTTCATATAGAGTCTCACCATCTTGCTGCCTGAAGGTTTGCACCTCAGCTCTCAGCCTGTTGATCTGTTGAGGAGGATAGAATCTTGCCAAGAATTTGTTCACCACATCTTTCCAGGTTGCTAAACTCTCCTTTGGGAAGGATTCCAACCATTTAGATGCCTTGTCCTTGAGTGAGAAAGGGAACAGAAGTAATCTATAGGTGTCAGGATGAACACCATTAGACTTCACAGTATCACATATCCTCAGGAAGGTGGTTAGATGTTGATTGGGGTCTTCTTGGACACTCCCTCCGAATGAACAATTGTTCTGAACAAGGGTGATGAGCTGTGGCTTTAGTTCAAAGTTGTTGGCATGTATGGTTGGCCTTTGGATGCTACTCCCGCAATTTCCTGGGTTTGGATTGATGTACGAACCCAGAACCCTTCTCTCTTGCCCAGCCTGATGTGCTGGACCTTCTCGGCCATGGTTGTGAGCCTCTTCTTCATGATGGTTCTCCATATTCTCATCCATATCTGGTTCAAAGTACTCCTCCTCTTCCTCCGCACCAACTACTCATTTTCCTCTTGCTTCCCTCCTTAATCTAAGGAAGGTCCTCTCAGGTTCAGAATCAAATGAAGTTGAAGCCCCGCTTCTTCTCCCTGTCATACAACCAACAAGGCACAGGCAAGGAAATAGATGCAGAAACTATTCTTGTTAGAAATGCTGTTAGTGTGAGTGATGCAATATATCGAACAGTTAGTGGGTTAGTGAACTGAATTGTAAATAACGAAGAAAGAGGAGTAGGGGGTAAAAGGAAGAAAATAACTAAAACTGAAAGTAAATTACTCAAATAGAAATTTAAATCAAACAAAAGAAAAATGCTCAATCTAGTTATCCTCCAATCTAATCATTGTTGATACAAAATCAATCCCCAGCAACGGCGCCATAAACTTGATGCACGGAAACTTGTCTCTCAACAATTTTCCTTCGGCAAGTATACCGAATTGTCATCAAGTAAAAACTCACAATAGAGTGAGGTCGAATCCCACAAGGATTGATTGGTCAAGCAACTTTAATTGGAAGAATGTTCTAGTTGAGCGAAGCAGAATTTGGTTTGAGAGTTGCAGGAAATTAAATGGCGGGAAAGTAAATAGCAGAAAATGTAAATGCTGAAAGTAAAGAGCTGAAAATAAATGACGAAAAGTAAATTGCAGAATCTTAAATGGGAATGGGGAAGATGCTCATTAAGTAAATTGCAGAAATTAAAGAGAATGGGTAAGATCAGAAATGGGGAATTCATTGGGCTTAGGAGATGTTGCATTCTCTGGATCTAGTTCATTTTTATCTCTTCCTCAATCAATGCGTTCATTGATCTCCTTGGAAATCTTAAGTGATCGAATTACAATTCCTTGTAATTCAATCTCTCAAATCTTGATCAATAGCCAATTCCTTGGTCAATTGCTCATGAGAAGAGATGAAGTATGGTCACTGATTATACCACATGCATTCCCAAATAAAGTGTTGGTAGAATTATAGTCACCATATCCTTCCAACCCCAATTTGGTCCAACATGAGAAAGCATTTCTAGCATGATCTCTTCATTCCTCTTCCAAGGTTCAGAAGAGATCCAAGTATGAATAGCTTCTTTTCCAAGATAACTACCCAATTAGATGAAGATTGAAAGCTTTCTAGTAAAATCAAGAGAAAAAATAGAAGAAGAATAATGAAAACTAATATTGATCCATCAAATTACAACAGAGCTCTCTAACCCAATGAAGGGGGTTTAGTTGTTCATAGCTCTGGAAATGGAAAACAAAGATGGAAGATACATTCTCCAAAAATAAACTAGAAGTGTAGAGTAAATTATACAGAGAGTAATTCTCAAATTTCCAACTCCCCAAAATCTCCCCTTCTAATTCAAAACTACCCCTATATATACTACTCTTCTGATCTTCTAGTTGGTTCTTCAAGTCTTGGATATGGGCCTTTGGATCTTGAGTTTGAAGCAGTTATCCTCTTCAGTGGGCTTAGCTTTATTTGCAGAGAGAAAGTGTAAAGTAGGCAGGGTATTTAGCTCAGGACGTTAGTGGCGTTAACATTAAGTGAGAGTGTGGGTTCGAGAACGTTAGTGACAATCACCTTTTTCACTAACGTTCCTAACCCAGGGATGATCCACGTTAACTTCATTGTTAGTGGTACCAACGTGACCACTAACGTTGCCTCTTGGTCCTTCGCACACGTTATTGGGACTCACTTTTTCCAATAACGTTGAGAGTCATCCCTTCCCCCTACGTTAGAGTCCACGTTGACTTAGTTAACGTGGCTCTTAACGTAGGCTTGCCAATCCTTCGAGAACATTAGTGAAACTTACCTTTGTCACTAACGTTCCAAGATGCCCCTACTTCCCACGTTAGAATCCACGTTAACTAAGTTAACGTGGCTTCTAACGTGGTGATGATAGCCATCTCCAACGTTAGTGACAAAGGTGAGTGTCACTAACGTTGGCTCATCATCCTTTCCTCCACGTTAGCTTCCACGTTAACTAAGTTAACGTGGGAGTTAACGTGGCTCATAGTGGCTCATTGTGGCTCATTCCAACGTTAGTGACAAAGGTGAGTGTCACTAACGTTGGCGATTATTTGCTTTCTCCACGTTAGCTTCCATGTTAACTAAGTTAACGTGGGAGTTAACGTGGCTCAAAGTGACTTAGTCCAACGTTAGTGACAAAGGTGAGTGTCACTAACGTTGGCCATTCTTTTGCTTCCCAACGTTAGAGTCCACGTTAACTAAGTTAACGTGGCCCTTAACGTGGCCAATATGAGTTTGGTCCAACGTTAGTGACAAAGGTGAGTGTCACTAACGTTGGCTCCACTTTCTTCTTCCACGTTAGAGTTCACGTTAACTTAGTTAACGTGACTCTTAACGTGGGCTATGATGGCTTCGAGGACGTTATTGGCGATTACTTTTCTCATTAACGTTGCAAGCTAGCTCCCATTCCACGTTAGTGGTCACGTTAGTTAGACTAACGTGGCTGCTAACATGGTTCTTCCTTGCTTCCTTTGTCCTGAAATCAAGCAACAAAGTGCATCAAAGTTCTAATCCTCATCATGAGACATGCATCATCCAATTTGTCATTTAATTCATGCAAAATTCTCATGAAATCATGTAAAGTGCACCATGCTTGCTTGAATGAAGATGTAAGTGAATTTTTACCCAAAACTTGCTTATTTCCTAAGAAAATGCATGAAACTACGCTAAAACAGTAAAGAAAAGGTCAGTGAAACTGGCCAAAATACCCTGGCATCAATGCACGGGCCAACATTCTTATTCCTTTTATTTCCCCGGTTTATAAATCACATTATTGATGATTTGATTTCAAATTTTCGTTATTGGTATATCTACATGAATCATCACCACCTTGATTTCCTTGCTTAAATATGAGTTGTCTGTTGCTTCAAATTGTGAAATTCGTGTTACTTAGAAACCAATCATCATGCCGTTTACCTTAACTTTCTTTTTACTAACTCACTGATTTTTGATTTCTAACCTCTTTTTCAATTTAAAACCACTTTTAACTTTCTAACAACCCCCTCTGCTTTTTGACTCACTCTTCACTTTTACTTTTTAACACAAGGCATGTTTATGGTTTTTCCTAATTAACATGAATTCTATTACTTTTTGGATTGAAATTTCTCATCTCAGCTTTTTATTCCCGAACCAATCCAAAATGCACAATTCTTTAACTCATTTAATTATTCTACTGCTCCTTTGCCACTATGTGCTTATTTTGTTATTTGCCTATTTGTTTTCCTGTTTTTATTATATCATAGCTTTCTGTTTTTCAGGATGTCTGACACTCAAAGAAAAGGAAAAGGAAAGGCAACAACTGGCAAACGAAAAAGAGGAGAATCCTCTATGTCCATCCTGGACATCATGCATGATGACTCCTGGCGGGAGAAACACTTTACCCCACAGGAGAAGGCTGACCAGCTACTCCCTGCAACTGATCCCACTAAGTTTGCAAACACATAATGCGAGTTGAAGTATCCGGTGTTTGCAACCTCCAAGAACCTGTACCTGGAGCGGACTCTGAAAAATCCGGAAGAACTCCTACAATACACCTCCGATCAGATCAAACAAAGAGGCTGGTTCTTCCTGGAGAGAAACTTGACAGAGGTCAATGCTTCTTGGGTAAGAGAGTTTTACTGCAATTACTTCAAAACTTCCCTAGATGCAGTGAACCTAAGAGGGAAGCAGATACTGGTCACTGAAGAGGCCATTGAGGATATTCTGCAGCTTCAGCCTAAATCTGATCAGCTTGATGGTTACCAAAAGGCTGAGGAAGACATGTGCTTCATGAGGTTTGACTGGGATGTGGTCAAGGCAAGGATATCCCTTGACCCGACTGTCCCATGGGTCATGGGTCAGAATATCACCATGCCTAAGGAAATCAAGTGGATATACTTAAATGATGAGGCTCGGCTCTGGCACCAGATCTTGAGCAACTTTATTATGCTGAGTACTCATGAGACGGAGCTACCTGCCGCTATGATCACCTTCTTCTGGTGTGTGATGGAGGGTAAGGACCTGTACCTGTCCCGATTCATCCGGTACTACATGGCCAGGGTCCACGTCAGAGGCACTCTCCCCTTTCCATATCTGATTACCCAGCTCGGCCGTCGAGCTGACGTGCCTTGGGAGGATGCTGATGAGAAGCCACCTGTTGCAGAATACAAGAAGATTATCCCCCACAGCAAGAACTTTTTGGCTTTGGGCAACAAACCTCCATTCCTCACTGCCCCTGATGAGACAGCCACACCTTCAGCTGGCCCCTCTTCATCTACTGCTACCCCAGCTACCACCACTGCACCTCCACCTGTCTCAGAGCCAGTTTATCACCTCGTGCACCGCCTATTTCAGCAGCTAGACCAGATGGAGCACCGCAACCAGCGCCGATATGAGAGATCTGAGCGTCGCAGCAAGCGACGCTATGAGCACCTAAAGCTGATGATACGATCTGGCGGCGACATCCCCTCCGAGCCTGACACTCCATCAGAACTATCTGAGGAGGAGGCGGATGATCATGAGGCGGAGACCCATCCACAGAGAGAGGCTGAGTAGGCAGGCCCAGAGCAGGCTGAATCACAGCAAGAGGAGCCGCATCAAATTCAGGTTGCAGACCAAGAGGTTCCTATTCAGTCAGCACCTCCTCTGTAGCAGACAGATCCTCAGGCCACCACCACAGAGACTCCAGCCACCCATCCTTCTAGTGATGACACTCCTTCACACCCGGCTTGAGTGAGCATCGGGGACGATGCTACATTTTAAGTGTGGGGAGGTCGCCATCTCTGGCGTATTTTTCTTGGTGAACCACTACAGACTCTTTATTTTATTTTATTTCTTTTCTATATTTTTATCTTTATTTTTATTTCTCAGTACTTATATATTGCTCTTTTCATGTATTTTTACTCTATTTCTATATTTTGCACTTTAGTTCATATTTTAGCCAGTTAGTTTAGTTGCAATTCTAACTTATTAGCTATAGAATATGTGGATTAATTAGTATAGTTTACCCTATTAGCATATGATAAGTTTGGTTTAAATTGAAAATAAAAAGGAAGTAAACTAGAGACTTTAACATAATAAAAACAATCCATACCTTGTATATATAGCATTACATGTTAGTTAGTTAACAACATTTCATCAAGGAGAAACACTAAAACTTTAAAGCCACCCTAAGGTTTACATTGAGAATAATGGGAACTCTTAATTTTTCACTTGCATGACATATATAACTGAGATATGATTTTTGAGCTAGAGAACACATAGTCTGTGAGTTTTGAGTTTAATTGTATGGTTACATTCAAACCATAATATTTTATTCCTGTGTGTTCCGCCCTTCTTTTTTATTTTGATGTTCTTTACTTTGTTTTAATCTATATGTCCAATTATAGAATATAGATCCATACCAAGAAAGTGATTGAGGCCATTGTTTGATTCTAGCTCACTTATCCCAAAGTTAGCCTACCTTTTACATCACCCTTGTTAGCCCCCTTGAGCTTTTAATCCCCTCTTGTTCTATAAACCACAATACTAGCCTTAAGCAGAAAAACAAAATAAAAATCCCAAGTTGAATCCTTGGTTAGCTTAAGATAGAAATTGTGTATTATTTAAGTGTGGAAAACCTTATGGGAACATGGATGATAAAAACAAAGGTAGAAAGTTAAAAAGAATAAAGACATTTCAAAATAAAAGTTTTGAGAAGCATGCTCATGTGAAATCAAAACAATTAAATTACCATGTGCATTAAAAAAAATTTTAATTTTTATTTAAATAAAGGGGATACAAAAATTCCCCATTTGTAAAATAAAAGGAATCAATGCACATGGGACAAAAGTTAAAGTTAATATATGAGCTTGCAATACAAAGTGAGAAAATTTGGGTAAATAGGCAAAGAAACCTTTGAATTACAAAATATGTATGTTAGGTGAGATCTTAGACTAATCAAGGATTCACTTATTAGCTCACTTAGCCTTATACATGTACCTTTACCTTTACCTTGGCCCCATTACAACCTTAAATAAAGACCTCACGATTTTTGTATGTCTGTATTCTGTAATTGTTGATTGGTTAGATGAAGAACAAAGTTATAAAAAGTAAGGATAAAAAAAGAATAGAGTGATTAACCCAATAAACACTGAGTGACTAGAGAGTAAACACAAAATCCAGTGAGGGTTCAATAGCTCATCAACATATATCTCTGCTTAAATTGTTAATTGTCTTGCAAGTTTGTACAATATTTTTCTTTCCCATCTCAAATGTAAAAGTGCTTTAACATTATCTAAGGTTTGGCTATGCATATATGATTCCTTGAAAATGTTAATTAATTCAACTACATGTCAGTTTTATATACAAGTGAATGATAATTAGAATTGCATGATTCATTTAGGTAGTTGCATTTAGAGTAGATTGCATTGCATGAGATTCCACCACTTTAACTTTAACCTTACTCTTTATCTTGGATTTAGCATGAGGACATGCTATTGTTTAAGTGTGGGGAGGTTGATAAACCCATATTTTATGATATATTTTGTACCTAATTTAAGTGATTTATTCAATCTTTCACTCACTTATTCATGTTAATTGCATGGTTTTATTTTCCCTTCCTTATTATGTGATATATGTGAAAAACATGTTTCCTATGCTTTAAGAATAATTATTTTAATTACCGTTTATTACCATTCGATGCCGTGATTTATGTGTTGAGTAGTTTCAGATCTTCTAAGGCAGGAATAACTAAAAGGATGGAAAGGAAACATACAAAAATGGAAGGAAAGCACAAAATGGAGTTTTTGAAGAAACTGGCAGCGACACGAACGCGTGGGCGACGCGGCCGCATGCCTAGCGCGAAAAGACAGTGACGCGAACGCGTGACTGACGCGATCGCGCGCCACGAGCAAAACGCAGATGACGCGGACGCATGACCGAAGCGAACGCGTGATAAGAAAAACTCCAAATGACGCGACTGTGTGACCCACGCGGACGCATGACAGAGGCCACGCACAAGAAATTACAGAAAACGCTCCCAGCGATTTCTGAAGCCCTTTTTGGCCCAATCCAAGTCCAGAAGGCACAGATCAGAGGTTATGAAGTGGGGGAATGCATCCATTCAAAGGAGAGTCTCCAATTATTCACTTTTGATGATTTAAATATAGTTTTTAGAGAGAGGTTCTCTCCTCTCTCTCTTAGGATTAGGATTTAGGATTTTTCTTGCTTTCATGACTGTCCCTTTTTATCAGGTTCAACATTCCTTTTAATTAATTATTTTCTCAATTTAATTTATGAACTTTTCTATGTTACAGATAATTCTCTTAATTAATGTTATTTGAGGTATTTCAGTTTATGATTGCTCTCTTTTATTTATGTTACTGTTACTTCCAATCTGAAGATATTTTTATTCGAGTAGATTTACTTTTTCCCTGTTGGCTTGGTTAAGAAATCAGTAACTCAGGAGTTATCAAACTCAACGTGATCGATTATTGTTATCTTTGTTAATTGAATTGAACTTCAATAATTCCAGTCCTTTCTCAGGAATTGACTAGAACCTGAAGATCAGACTAACTAATCCACTTGATCTTCCTTTGCTTTAGTAAAGGTTAACTAAGTGGGATTAAGATTCAATTCTCATCTCCATTGATAAGGATAATTAAGATAGGACTTCCAATTTCTCATACCTTGCCAAAAGTGTGTTTTATAGTTATTTATTTATTTTACTTGTCATTCAAATTACTTGTTCCTTACTTCCAAAACCCCAATTTACAATCTTCATAACCAATAATAAGAACATACTTCCCTGCAGTTCCTTGAGAAGACGACCTGAGGTTTAAATACTTCGGTTATCAATTTATTTAGGGGTTTGTTACTTGTGACAACCAAAACATTTGTACGAAGGGATTTCTGTCGGTTTAGAAACTATATCTACAACGCGACTGTTTTTATAAAATTCTTTACTAGCAAAAATTCTAACGTCAGTGATTTCAGAGTTTACATGGTAAGATTGGTCTAAAAGATGGAAAGGAAGCATGCACAAGGGGAAGGGAGATGAAAATTGGAGCTTTGGAGCTTAAGCAGCGACGCGTACGCGTGCCTTGCGCGTACGCGTGGATGCATGTTGCTGGGAATCGGCGCGCAAAGTCTACACATTTGCGTGGATTGGAAAGCTCATCGACGTGCACGCGTGACTGACGCGTACGCATGGCGCTTAGCACGTGACCTCATTAATGAACTCGTGGCTGGCGATTTTTGAGGCTCTCCAGGCCCAATTCCAAGCTGATTCTGGATGGAAAAGACCTAGGAGTTGTAGGGGGAAAGAGGGGGATTATTCATTACACACTTAGACACAATTTTAGCTAGAGTTTTTTGGTTCTTGTTCTTCTAGAGAGAGAAACCCCTATTCCTCTCTAGATCTAGTTTGATTTGATCTTCCATTGTTGAATATGAATTGGGTTTTGTTAATTTCTAGTTTTGATTACTTAATTTGAATTCTCTAGTATAATTTTGCTTAGATTTTGTGTTGAATTTATGTTATCTTGTTATTTCCCAATTTCTTCTTACTTTATGAATTTTATGGATCTTGAATTTCTATGAATACATTGATGTTTTCCATGATTATTAGTGTTGTTTGAGTTGTTCTTCATTGATAATTGTTAGTGGGTCCTTATAATTTCTAATTTATTTGCAATTTTGAAAATGTCTTTTGTTAGTGCATCCCATGTGTTTGATAAAATGTTTCCTTTTATTATGGAGTAGTTTTCTTTACTCTTGGCTTAGGCTATGAGAATTGGGTGACCTTGAGTCATTGGGTCTCATTGAATTGGTGATTGGAGAATCCTTGGTGGTCAAGTTGATACCCATTGACACTAACCCACTACTAATCTAATTAGTAGATAGGTTGGGACTTATGAGTTGAGATTGATCAAGCCGACGTACCTCAAGCTTAGGAGTAGATATTACATACTTACAGCTCTTGGAGGTAGACTTAGTGAGTTTGGTTCCTCATAATTGTCAAGATATGGTTGTAGACAAGGATGGTGACCCCAATTCCTATGCTTAGCCAAGAGTTCCTTTTATTATTCATACTTGAAAACCAAAAATCTCAATTGCTTAGTTCTTGTTTTAGCTAATTGCTTGATTCTAGAGTAGAAGTAGATTATATACTCTCTTGTTATATTGAATTTGCTCACTCATTGCTTTAGTTACTTGATTTAGTTTCTTGCACTTTAAGGTTCCTTGCATGATAAGTTCAGTAGTTTAAATTTGTGATCGTGACTTCTGTTTCGAGGGTTACCTGAAACTGTAGGTCTCAAACGAGATCTTCTGTACTGGTCAGAGCTGACGTGTCCAGCTTGTTGGATTGACAATGCTGCTGATCCTTTGCCACCAGAGGGTGGTGGTACCTGCAAGGGACTCCGATGCTTAAGTTAGCAAGGGTATTAAGCAGGTATTTGTGTAGAATCAGAGTATGAGTTATACCTGGGTGCTCCAGTGTATTTATAATGTTTGTAGAGTGATCTTTCTGGAGATAAGATAGTTATCTTATCTTATCTTTGAGTGAAGTCATCTTTATCTTTAAGGGAACCGCCCTTATCTTTCTAGGCTTAGGATGCCTTTGGATTTGGGTCGCGTTCCTTTATTTGGGCCTGCTTTGGGCCTCTATTGTCGATTTGGCCGACCTCTTTGAGAAGAGATCGGGGATTCCAGACCTGAACAAGTCGGTTGCTTTGTCTTCAAGCAGCCCGGGTCGTGCAGCTCGACCCATGGTATGAACAGTGCCCCTGCTCGAGCTCGGTCTTTCTTTTAAGGTCGAGTTTTTGAAACTTCGATCTCTTTTGGGGAAGCCGGACTCGAGCAATCTTTTGTTGGGTCTGTTTGTAGAACTTCATTTAAGTAGCTTTAAATGCGGAACGTTTCTCCTTGTAGCACACGTTTTTGTACTACCCTTGGGAACATGCGAAGGTTTTAAATGCCCATGAACCTCCCCTTTCGCCGTTTCCTTTGCTTCCCACTTCTTACTTCTTTTCAAAATTTTTCAAAGAGTTTCTCTTCTTCGTCTCTCCTCTTCTTGATTCACTGCAACTTTTCTTGCGTTTTATCTTCTGCTTTTGAAGAGGCAATCGTTGGTGTTTGCTTCATTTCAATCTCTGATCACTTCATTGTTTCTTCCCTACTGCATGTTGGCCTTCTCTCTTTTTTTTCTCTTCATTTTTATGCTTGGATATTTGTAATCCTTTTGATTTTTGTTTGGGAAAAGCTGGAAAGTTTGAATCTTTCTTTGCTTGCTGCGTCTGATTTGTTTCTGCTCTGTGTGCTGTTTTAGGGTTTCTTTTAATTTTGTAGAACCTTTCCTTGTTTGCTGGTATTTGATGCGTTTTTAGAGTTTTTACTATTTCTGATTGTATCCTCTTGATTTCTTCCTTTGAAATAATGAACTGTTTGATTCTGAGAAAAGGTTGCACCTTTAATGATTGTCCCTTTGCATGCTTTGATTGATAGGCTGTAAAAGGTAATGACTTTGATAGATTATTTTGTGATTTTGTGGAATGTTCCTGTCGAAGGAGGGTTGCTTCCTTGTTTTGAGGGATGTAGGTCGTAGATTTTTCCTGAAACCTTACTCTGTTACTGCCTCCAAAGGATGCCCCCTGACCTTGGTGTGAGTCTTGGGGCATCCTTTTGCTGTTTTGTATGCTTTAGTCCAGGTTGTATCCATATTTGTCTGAGATGTTTTTTGATTTGTCCGAGTTGTTTATTTAGTAATCCCTTTATCTATTTCTTTGATGTAGGACTAGTTGACCATGTCTTCTCGCAAAAATATTGTCGAGACATCTTCCAAAGTTCCTGAGGGTATGTCCGACTGGTTGGACTCCCTTGTCCTGATGTGTGTTTTCGTAGTTAATTCCGAGTTCTGCGTGGAGCTTAGTAAACATCACCAAATCTGTAGTAGTAGGGATCAGGAGAAAAACTATGAATTGGTAGCGCCTGACTCTGATGAAAGGGTTTGCTTTCCTGCTCTAACCCAGGGGAGACGTCCCTTCTTCTATGCCTATGACTATTTTTTCAGCCACCTGAACATTACTTTTTCCTTTTACCTCTTTTGAGACCAACTTGTTGTGGTCGTGTAATGTAGCTCCATCCCAGATCCATCCGAACTCCTGGGGTTTTATCAAGATCTTTCAGTTACTTTGCCAAGAGTTAGATGTCACACCTTCTCAAACTCTCTTTTTATATCTCTTTGTTTTGACCAAGCCTGGGACTACCAAAAAGAAAGCTTCTTGGGTTTCTTTCAGGTCTGCCCAAGGGCACAAAGTGTTTTCTATGTATGATGAGTCTTTTAGGGATTTTAAGAACTACTTTTTTAAGGTCCGAGCTGTTGAGAGAGCTCGACCATTTTTCTTAGAGTCGAATGGTGAACCTGCCTTCCCCTTGTGTTGGCAAAAGAGTGTTGTGGTGTCCCGATACTCATGGGAGATGCTTGATGAGGTTGAGCAGGCCTTTGTAACTGTGTTGGAAGATATTTGGGGGGAACCTCCCCATCTCGATACAAAGAGATTTTTGGGGGACCCCTCTCTTGTCCGAGCTGAGCTGGATAGTGACCGACTTCTTTTGCTCTGTTTTACTTGCTTTTGCTTCTAGTTTGTAACTTGTTTTTTTGGTTGATTTGTTTTTTTCAGAGATAGAAAAGACCAATGATTCTATGAAAGCTTTTAAGAAGGCGAGGAAGGCCACCGCCGCCCAGAACATCTCGGCTAAAGCTGCAGGGGAAGGATCTTCCCAAGTACCTCCTAAGAAGCCGATTTTAAGCTTTGCTGGGCCGAGGAAGATGATTCTAACTCCTCAGGTCCATTTGGTTGATCCTCCCCTGACTTCTGCTGCTACTTCTTCTATTGTTGGCCCTCCTCCAAAAAGACAGAGGACTGTTGAGCCCTTCAATTTGGATGCTTCTGACTTTGATGCCGTTGGGTTTGTTGATCAGTAGATTACTCCTTATGGTGTTATTCCTACTGACAATGTCTCTCTTCTTCGTCATTTGGAATTTATTACTCGGAGCAGCATTAAGATGGCACATATGGGAGCAGCTTTATACCGAACTGCCCAGGATCTTCCCATTCATGCAACAAAGGCTTTTATGAAGGAGGCCAAATCGGAGTTTGACAGGATCAAGGGTTTGAAGGAGGAGCTTGAGGTGAAGGTAACGAAGTTGGAAAAAGAGTTGGAGGGCGAGAAGACTCGAGCTACTGCTGCGGCGACTTCTGCAAATTTGGCCGAGGAGATGGCACATAAGCATAAGGAGAGCTATGTCCTGGCCTATGGTAAGATGATAGAGCTTAGGGAGAGGTTGAAATCTGCCCAGGCCGACTATACTGAGCTCCAGGGCCATCTTGTAGGTAGCGTGAATGCGGCTTATGAGAATTTGAAGGCTCAGGTTCGGGTTCTTCCGCCCGAGCTCGACCTCACTTTATTCAGTCTGGACAACATCGTAGTAGATGGTAAGATTGTCCCTGATGGCTCGGATGATGATGATGTAGATGTGGACCTTCCTCCTACGCCATCTGCCAAAGCCTCTGTTGCCCCGCCTTCCTCAATTCCAGCAAATGAGGTCAGCCAGCCCGTGTCCGACCCTGATATCCAGATCTTGAATCGGGATGATGGGACGGTAGATGCGGTACCCCTTCAGACTCGTCCTCCTTCACCCCAAGATACTGCAACTGGGGAGTCTTTGGATCCTTTATAATTTTTCTTTGATGTATTGTGTATAGCCTGGTCTGTGGGCTTTTAAACTCTTATTCTTGTGACTTGTGTTTTGTTTGACTTGGATATTTTGGTTGCTTTTCTTTTTTATAAAAACAAAGTAGTTTCTCAGCCTCTTGGGGTCGACTTCAAGCGGCCTCGTGAGTCCGCTATTATAACACCCTTGTTTCTTTTGTGATATGCTTGTCTGCATCTTTTTGACACTTTCTGGAATCTTGAGAGTGTTGGAATCTTGCTGTCCGACCTCTTTTGATTGCCTTTGTGCTTTATTTCCTGCTTTAGTTGAAGCTAGCTTTGTTCAACTAGTCTTCTTCGCATCCTTTGATACAGTACTTGATTTTATTGAGGTCATGGCTTTCTGGGTCCGACTTGGGTCCCTTATAGTGCATGCCTTCTGTCGGCCAACTTCTTCATCTCGGTCTGTTCGAAGTTATTTCTAGTAATCCATTTTGTTTGGACCTTGTCAGGTCTCTTTTTATGGATTACTTATTTATAACTTTTGGTAGCTTTGTCGGGCCGACTTCGTCATGTCGGTCCCTTCTAAGTTATTTTTGGTAATCCATATTATTTGGACCTTGGTAAGGTCTCTTTTATGGATTACTTTTTTATAACTTTTGTGGTTTTGTTGGGCCGACTTCATCATGTCGGTCCCTTCTATGTTATTTCTAGTAATCCTTTTTTTAGGGCTGGCCAGGCCTCTTTCTCGGGATTTATTTTTTATAACTTTCGTTGTTGTAGTCGACTGGTCCGACTTCTTTATGTCGGTCCATCTTTAAGTTATTTCTAGCAATTCATTTTTGTTGAGGCCTCGTCAGGTCTCTTCCTATGGATTACTTTTTGATAACTTCTTGCATTATTCTATTTTTACCACTTTTCATCTCGCCGATTTTGTAGAAATTGAGTTTGATCCTTGCTTAGTCGACCTTTGATGAATTCGGTTTTCATCTTCGTTGATCTTTATCATGAACGAGCAGTGACTTTATTTTCACTTTTTGCCGATCTGTAGTTTTATAATCGGACGATGAATTTTTTGTGTTTCAGATTAATGCGTCTTAATAAAGCGGATTTGTAGAAAATCTGAAAAAACTTTATTCAAAATAGAAAATATGCAAACATAAACATGTGGGTGCTTTATCCCTCTAAGTCAGGTAGTTTATAGATCTTGGCTTGGCGCCTCGTTAAAAAACCTTTTCAGGAAAAAGAGTGCGCTTTATCCTAAGATCTTTATTACCTCCTAACTACAATACCTTCTTAGGTTGCAGACATGCCATGACCTTGGTAGCTCTCGTCCCTCGAGTTCGGACAGCCCTGTAGTAGCCCTTTCTGAGTTCTTCTATGATTCGGTAGGGTCCCTTCCAGTTTGCCGGGAGTTTTCCCTCTCCAAGTCAATTTGTTCCGATATCATTTTGGATTAGGATGAGGTCGTTTTCAGCAAAACTTCGATGTACTACCTTTTGATTGTATCTTGAGGCCATTCGGCGTTTTAGCGCCTCCTCCTTGATCCGAGCTCTTTCCCGTATTTCTGAAAGTAAGTCAAGCTCTTCTTTTTGAAGTTGGGGGTTGGCCTCTTCACTGTAGAAGATCATTCTGGGGGATCCTTCTTCGACTTCTACTGGGATCATTGCCTCCATTCCATAAGCTAGTCAGAAGGGTGACTCCCCTGTCGTGGAGTGTGGAGTTGTCCGATATACCTATAGGACTTGTGGGAGCTCTTCGGCCTAGGCTCCCTTTGCATCCTGTAATCTCTATTTTAGCCCGGCTAATATAACTTTATTGGCGGCTTCTGCCTGTCCATTGGCCTGGGGGTGTTCTACGGATGTGAATTGGTGCTTTATCATCAAGTCGGCCACTAATTTTCTGAAGCCTGTGTCTGTGAATTGAGTGCCATTGTCTTTGGTAATGGAGTATGGCACCCCAAATCTTGTGACAATGTTTCTATATACAAATTTTTGACTTCTTTGAGCAGTGACATTAGCTAGGGGCTCTGCCTCAATCCATTTTGTGAAGTAGTTGACCCCTACAATAAGGAATTTCACTTGTCCTGATCCTTGGGGAAAAGGTCCCAGGAGGTCGAGTCCCCATTTTGCGAATGGCCAAGGTGAGGTTATGCTGATGAACTCTTCTGGTGGGACGATATGAAATTTGGCATGTTTCTGACATGGTGGGCATGTCTTGACAAACTCGGTCGCTTCTTTTATCAAAGTTGGCTAAAAGAATCCGGCTCGGAGTACTTTTTTGGAGAGAGCTCGTGCTCCCAGATGATTGCCACATATGCCACTGTGTATTTCTTCCAGGACCTCTTTTGTGTTAGAGGTCGGTACACATTTTAATAGGGGTGTCGAGATCCCTCTCTTGTATAGAGTGTTGTTTATGATGGTGTAGTATTGTTCCTCCCGTTTTAACCTCTTTGCCTCCTTCTTATCTGTGGAGAGTATTTCTGTTTTGAGGTAGTTAATTATAGGAGTCATCCATCCTTGATCCAGACTTGTTATAGTTAGGACCTTTTCTTCTTCCGTGATTGACGGGGTCTGTAGTATTTCCTGGATGAGGCTTCTATTGTTACCCCTGGTTTGGTGCTGGCTAGTTTTGAGAGTGCATCAGCTCGAGCATTATGTTCCCGAGGTATATGGCGAACCTCATATTCCCCGAGTTGTCTGAGCTGTTCTCTGGTTTTGTCCAAGTACTTCTTCATGGTGGGATCTTTGACTTGGTAGCTCCCTGCTATTTGTGAGGTGACTACTTGTGAGTCACTGAAGATGATAAGTTTTTGGGCTCCGACCTCTTTAGCCAGCTTTAAACCAGCCAGTAATGTCTCATATTCGGCTTGGTTCTTTGAAGCAGGGAACCCGAATTTGAGGGAAAGTTCGATTTGGGTTCCCTGGTTGCTTTCCATTATCACTCTTGCGCCACTCCCAGTTTTATTCGAGGAGCCGTCTACGTAGAGATTCCATTCTGTAGGGATTTCCAGTGTGTCAGTAAACTCTGCAATGAAGTCGGCTAGATACTGTGATTTGATAGCTGTCCGAGCTTCACATTGAAGGTTGAATTCGGACAACTCGACTGCCCATTGCAAGATTCTTCCTACTAAATCTATTTTCTACAAAATGTCTTTAATGGGCTGGTTGGTCCGAACCTTGATGCTGTGGGCTTGGAAATATGGGCGAAGTCGTCAAGACGTTAGTATGAGAGCATAGGCGAATTTTTCTATTTTTTGGTAGTTCAGTTCGGACACTTGTAGTGCCTTGCTGATGAAGTATATAGGTTGTTGTCCACTTTCGTCCTCTTTGATCAATGCTGAGGCTACTGCCCGATTTCCTACTGCGAGGTACAATACAAGTGGTTCTCCTTCCCGTGGCCGAGTTAGAATAGATGGTTGTCCCAGGAACCTTTTAAAATTCTAGAAAGCCTATTCGCGCTCTATTGTCCATTCAAACTTCTTTCCCTTCCTTAGAGTGGCGTAGAAGGGGAGAGATCTTATTGCTGATCCGGCTAGAAATCTGGACAAGGCCGCCAATCTTCCATTGAGTTGTTGTACTTCTTTAACACAGGTCGGACTCTTCATGTCGAGTATAGCTCGGTATTTATCCGGATTTGCCTCGATTCCTCTTTGTGTGAGCATGAAACCTAAGAATTTGCCAGCTTCTACTGCGAAGGTGCAATTTACAGGGTTAAGTCGCATGCCATGCCTTCTTATAATGTCGAATACTTGGGTGAGGTCGGATAGTAATGACTCCTCACTTTGTGTCTTTACTAACATGTCATCCATGTGTACTTCCATGACTTTCCCGATGTGGTCTGCGAAGACTTTATTCATTAATTTTTGATAAGTGGCTCCTGCATTTTTGAGTCCGAATGGCATGGCGATGTAGCAGTAGTTTGTTTTTGGGGTTAAGAATGAGGTTTTTTCTTGGTCAGGCGGGTACATCAGGATCTGATTGTATCCCGAATAGGCATCCATAAACGAGAGGTATTTGTATCCTGAAGAGGCATCCACCAGAGCGTCGATACTTGGGAGTGGATAAGGATCTTTTGGGCAAGCTTTGTTGAGATCGGTGTAATCAATGCACATTCACCACTTCCAATTTGATTTTTCACCAAGACGACGTTGGCTAGCCATAGTGGGTACTTGACTTCTCTTATGAATCCTGCCTCTAGTAGAGGTTGTACCTATTCTTCCACAGCTTGGGATCGTTCTGGTCCGAGCTTTCTACGTCTCTGCTGTACTGGCCGAGATCCTGGGTAAACTACCAACTTGTGGCACATTAACTTAGGGTCTATGCCCGGCATGTCTGCGGCCTTCCATGCAAAGAGGTCGACATTGTCTCTTAAGAACTGTATGAGGGACTCCTTTACGTCTCCTTTTAGGATTGTGCCAATATTGGTTGTTTTGTATGGAGTATCTCCGATTTGAAATTTTTCTATCTCGCCTTCAGGTTGTGGACGAAGTTCTTCCCGCCCTCGCACTCTCCCGAGTTCAATGGTGTGGATTTCTTCTCCTTTGCCTCTAAGGTTCAAACTTTCGTTGTAACAGTGGCGCGCTGTCTTCTGGTCTGCTCTTACTGTAGTGATCCCTTCTGTGGTTGGAAACTTCATGCATAGATGTGGAGTCGAGACTACTGCGCGGAGCTGATTCAGCGTTGTCCGACCTATCAGGGCATTGTAGGCTGTACTCACATTGACCACGATGTAGTCTATGTTGAGTGTCCTTGACTGGTTTCCTTTTCCAAAGGTTGTGTGCAGTGAGATTTATCCAAGTGGTTGGATTGGAGTGTCTCCCAACCCGAATAGGCTAGTCGGATATGCTCTGAGTTCTTTTTCCTCTTGGCCGAGTTTGTCGAAGGCGGTTTTGAACAGTATGTCAGCCGAGCTTCCCTGGTCTACCAATGTGCGGTGGAGATTAGCGTTGGCTAATATGATAGTTATGACCATGGGATCGTCATGTCCCGAGATGACGCCAGCTGCATCCTCTTTGGTAAAGGTGATAGTGGGGAGGTCGGGTGCTCCTTCTCCTCCCTCGACATGATATACTTCTTTCAGATATCTTTTGCGAGATGATTTGGAGATTTCTCCTCCTGCAAATCCTCCTTGTATCATGTGGACATGTCTCTCCGAGGTACGAGGTGGTCGTTCAGTTCGTCCGACCTCTTCGTCCCTTATTCTTTTTCTTGGCTCATCTGTTTTGTTGGCTAAGTACCGATCTAGTCTCCCATCTCTTACCAATTTTTCTATGAAATTCTTCAAATCGAAGCACTCGTTGGTGGGATATCCATAGATTCGATGGTATTCACAGTATTCTGTCCAATTTCCTCCTCCTTTCTTGCTTTTGAGTGGACGAGGTGGAGGTATTTTTTCAGTATGGCATACTTCTCGATAGATATCTACAAGAGACACCCGAAGAGGGGTGTAATTGTAGTATTTCTTGATCTTTTCTCTATGCTGATCTTCTTTTTTCTTGGACTCTTTATCTTTATCTCGGGAGGAGTAGGAGAATTCGGACTTTGAGATCTCTCCTAATCGAGAGTTTTCCTCCATGTTGATGTATTTCTCTGCTCGTTCTTGCACTTCATTCAGAGATGTGGGATGTTTTTTCGATATGGAGTGACTAAAAGCTCCCTCTTGTAAGCCATTGATGAGGCCCATAATGGCTGCTTCTGTTGGCAAACTTTGTATGTCCAGACATGCTTTGTTGAATCTTTTCATGTAGTTGCGGAGACTTTGCCGATCTCCTTACTTGATCCCTAATAGACTTGGGGCGTTTTTAGTTTTGTCTTTCTGGATGGAGAATCTGGCTAGAAACTTCTTGGCTAAGTCGTCAAAGCTTGAGATGGACCTAGGGGGCAGATTGTTGAACCATTTAATTACTGTCTTTGTCAAGGTAGTCGGGAAGGCTTTGCATCGGACTGCATCTGAAGCGTCGGTGAGATACATTCTACTTCTAAAATTACTGAGATAATGGCTGGGATCTGATGTGCCATCGTACAGAGTCATGTCAGGGGGTTTGAAGTCTTTTGGGATTTTGGCCTTTATGATCTCTTTGGTGAATGAGTCTTGGTTCTTGCGGGAGCTATCTTCGTGGCTGGATCGAGTAGTTTTAGCTTTGAGATTGGCTTCGAGCTTTAGGAGCTTGTCTTCTAATTCGCGGCGTCGCCTAGCTTCCCTTCGTAGGTCTCTCTCGGCTTCCTGTTGATACTCGACCTCTTTTTCGAGTTATTTTAGGCAATCGTGAAGTGCCTCCATGACTCCTGTGCTTGGTGAATTCTTGTCTTTGTTACGTTGAGAAGTATTGTCTAGTGTGACATCCGCGTTCTTATGTGGCATTCTGTCCACCAAACCAGAGTTGTGATCGTTATCATGGTTGTCCGCCATGGTGATGGGATGACTTCCAGGTTCTTTGGCAACGACGCTAATGTTCCGAGGGTTACCTGAAACTGTAGGTCGATCTCGAACGAGATCTTCTGTACTGGTCGGAGCTGACGTGTCCGGCTTGTTGGATTGACAATGCTGCTGATCCTTTGCCACCAGAGGGTGGTGGTACCTGCAAGGGACTCCGATGCTTAAGTTAGCGAGGGTATTAAGCAGGTATTTGTGTAAAATTAGAGTATGAGTTATACCTGGGTGCCCCAGTGTATTTATAATGTTTGTAGAGTGATCTTTCTGGAGATAAGATAGTTATTTTATCTTATCTTTGAGTGAAGTCATCTTTCTCTTTAAGGGAACCGCCTTTATCCTTCTAGGCTTGGGCTGCCTTTGGATTTGGGTCGCGTTCCTTTATTTGGGCCTGCTTTAGGCCTCTATTGTCGATTTGGCCGACCTCTTTGAGAAGAGATCGGGGATTCCAGACCTGAATAGGTCGGTCGCTTTGTCTTCAAGCAGCCCGGGTCGTGCAGCTCGACCCAGGGTATGAACAACTTCCAACCCCGGATTTCTAACCAATGTTAATGCACATGTTTGCCCATTCCTTGTGAGACGACCCGAGGGTTGAATACTTTGGTTTACTTTTATTGGGGTTGAACTTTGTGACAACCAATCTTTTAAAATTTGATTCGAGGATCGACTATCGGTTTGGACTATACTATTAACGAAATCATTTTGTGAAATTCTGGACCATTATAAATCTCTTGCTATCAAATTTTTGGTGCCGTTGCCGGGGAATGGTTGCAACGTATGCCTTAATGTTGGTTACTAGTTTAGATAGTGTAGATAGCTTACTTGCTTTCAATATTTTGTTTCTAGTTTAGATTTCTTTTATACATGAGCTATGACTCCCAAGTTTGATGACTCGGTCCCAACCAAACGCTAGCTTAGCCGAGCTTGATTTAGAAATTGAAAGGACTTTGTTACGCACTCGGCAAGCTAGGCGTCGGTTAGACTATACGCCTAGTGCTTCGGCCTCTTTTGAAGAGCATACCGAATCACTAGACGGGTCTGAGAGAAACTTAGAGTCTGCAACTTCTTATTCTTCTGTTGGCACCACTAATACTTCTTTGCATCCCACAGGTGAACAATACATGGCGGAGCCATGCCGAATCACTTTGCATGAGCAAGGGGCTCCGGATATCAATCTTCAACCACTACAAGCAAGGTACCCTAACCTTGATCTAAACTGAGTTGAAGAGTAACTTGATCAATTTGCTCCCCAAGTATCATGGTCTTCCTGGTCAATACCCTATCAAACATCTGAGGGATTTTCAAGTTGCTTGCACTACGGCTCGAAGGCATGGGGCTGATGAGATTGCTATTATAGTGTTTTCTTTTCCCTTCTCTCTTGAGGGGCAAGCAAAAGAGTGGTTCTACTACCAACCGGATAAAGTGGTAACCAACTGGGATTTCTTGAGAAGAGAGTTTCTAGACAAGTTCTTTCCGCCTGAGAAGACCGACTATGTTCGGAAAGAAATCTCTGGTATAATGCAAAGGGACCAAGAGAGCTTGTAAGAGTATTGGACTCGATTCCGAAGGCTATTGGAAGCTTGTCCACGCCATGGATTTGACACCCACTTGCTTATTAGTTACTTCATTGGAGGTCTCTTAGAGGCGGATAGAAGGTTGCTCACCACAGCCAGTGGTGGTTCCCTTTCTAGGAACAAGATGGCAACGGAAGCTTGGAGATTGATAAATGATGTCGTCGAGGCTACACAACATTCAAGGGTGAGGAACAAGCCCCTCAAGGGTATGGTGGAAGTATCACCGTCCGAATCAAGCTTGAGCAAAGCGCTTGGGGACATGACTACCATCCTCATGGAGATGCATAAGGAATAAAAAGCATTCCACTCGATCCAAGCCGTTCAAGCTCCAACCCAAATCCTCCAACCCGAAGTGCCTCCGAGAATATGTGGTTTATGTTCTAGCACTGCGCATTACACCGATCAATGCCACCAAATTCAAGAGGAGTACACCTTTACGGTAGCCAATGTGAACCACAACAACTGTCTACCCTACCAAAACCAAGGCCAAAACAACTACTCTCATGGCAATAATTCCAACCAAGGGTGAAGGGATAATGCACAAGGGAACAATTAAAATCAAAGATGGAAAAACTCTTCTTCTCACCACAACAATAACTACCAATCTTCATCCCAACACCATCACAACAATAACTATCAAGCCAACCAAAATCACCCTAACTAAAATCACCCCAACCAAGCACCTCATCAAAACCAAAACAACTACCCTATATACTAAGCACCACATCAAAGACAACAAACCAACCAACCCTCAAGCTCTTCCACCAACCAAGTTGACGAACTCAGAGCTATTGTGGAAAAGCATGAGGAGAACAACAAGGCTCAATTTAATACCTTGAGTGCACAATGTGGTAGCATGAGTGCTCAATTGGCCAACATCACCGAGATGCTCTCAAAGTTGGCTTTACCCCCCTCCAACAACACCAACCAACCCTCAAACTCTTCTAACCTTCCATCTCAACCCCTTCCAAACCCAAAGGGCGGCCTCAATGCCATTACACTACGGTCGAGGACTACATTGGAGGAGATACCTCCTAGGGTCTTGGAAGACATTCATGAGGAGGAAGTAGTTGTCGAAGCTCCACATGAAGAAGAGGAGGTGGACACAAAGCAAGAGGATGAAGATGTGAGCCCCAAGGAGCCCAAGAGGAAGGCTACAATGGATGAATCCATTCTGATTCCATTCCCTTCCATGATAAAGAAAGCCAAGAAAACTCCGGAGTTTGATTTGAACATGCCAAGTATTCAAGAAAGTTGAGGTAACTATCCCACTTCTTGATGCCATTCAACAAATTTCGAAGTATGCAAAATTTTTAAAAGACTTGTCCACACACAAAGATAGGATTGGAGAGTTGGAGATATTGTCATTGGTTAGTTCCATTTCTTCATTGATGAAGCCTATTCCGGAAAAGTTTGGTGACCCTGGACCTTGTTTGGTGTCTTGTCGTATTGGTGGAGTCGTTTTTCATGACTGTATGTGTGATTTAGGGTCTTGCGTGAGCATCATGCCATTTTCAATATTTGCAAGGTTGAACTTAGCTCCATTGAAAAGGTCAGCCGCCAAATTTGCCTTAGCCGACAGGAGTGTGATTACCGTAATGGGGATAGCCGAAGATGTACTTGTGGCAATCAAGGACTTGGTATTTCTGGTTGATTTCTATATCCTTGAAATGCCACCAACGGATAATAGAAGTTCTTCCTCCGTTCTACTTGGTAGACCCTTCTTGAAGACCTCTAAATTCAAATTGGATGCCTTCATCGGCACATGCTCTTTTGAGGTCGGAGACAAGACAATCAAGTTCAACTTGGAGGAAGCCATGAAACACCCACCCGAAGAGCATTCCATCCTCCGATGTGATGTAATTGATGAGGTAGTAGTGGAGGTGCAAAGCAAAGATCACAACAAGTTGTGCTACCCTATTGTTGAGGAGAAGGATGAACATGAGGGTGAACAAGGGAAAGTTGTTGAGAATGAATCCCATGAGCCTGGTGAGAAGGAACCTCGACTTGAGGTAAAAAGTGAATTAAAGCCTCTCCCCTCTCATTTGAAGTATGCATTCCTTGGGGACAATCAAAATTTTCCGGTCATTATTGCTAGTGAGCTCTTTAGCCAAGAAGAGGAGAAGCTCCTAGAGGTCCTAAGGAAGCACAAGAAAGCAATCGGTTGGAGCTTGGCCGACATTGTGAGAATTGACCCACGTATGTGCATGCATCGTATCTTCCTCCAAGAAGGAGCTCGGCCGGTTAGACAACCCCAAAGAAGACTCAACCCCACTATCCTTGATATGGTGAAAAAGGAAATCACAAAGCTACTTGAGGTGGGTATCATATACCCGATTTCTGATAGTGAATGGGTGAGTTCGGTCCAAGTTTTCCCAAAGAAATCGGGCATCACTGCTGTCAAAAAGGAAGATGGTGAAGTGGTTACCACAAGAGTGCAAAATGCTTGGCGGGTGTGTATCGATTATAGGAGGTTGAATGCCGCAACAAGGAAAGACCTCTAACCTTTGCCATTCATTGACCAGATGTTAGACCGACTTGCGGGTAAATCTCATACTGCTTTCTTGATGGTTTTACTGGCTACTTCCAGATTCACATTGCTCCTGATGTCCCTTTGGCACCTTTGCCTACAAAAGGATGCCATTTGGGCTATGCAATGCACCCGCCACTTTTCAGCGGTACATGACTAGTGTCTTTTCTGATCTTATGGAGAGTTGTCTGGAAGTCTTTATGGATGACTTCAGTGTGCATGGGACTTCATTTGATAGTTTCTTGGAGAACTTGGCCAAGGTCTTAGCTAGGTGTGTTGATACTAACCATGTCTTAAATTTCAAAAAATGTCATTTCATGGTGAGACAAGGTATAGTGTTAGAACACGTAGTCTCTGATAAGGGCATTTCTGTAGACCCGGCCAAGGTTGATGTCATTACCAGTTTATCTCAGCCCTCATCTATGAGGGAGGTCCATTTCTTTTTGGGGCATGTAGGATTCTATAGGCGCTTTATCAAGAATTTTAGAAAAATTGAATTGCCATTGTCGCGCCTACTCCAAAAGGACGTGGACTTTGAGTTTGATAGTGCTTGTGCGGAAGCATTTGAGGAGTTGAAGAGAGCTCTTATCACAGCACCAATTGTGAGGGGCCATAACTGGACGCAACCATTCGAGATCATGTGCGACGCGTCAAATCAGCCGTAGGTGCCGCGCTTGCACAGCGCGAAGGTAAGCTCCCTTATATCATTGCTTACTCCTCAAAGACATTGCATGCAACACAATCTAACTATACCACTACTGAGAAAAAGATTTTAGCCATTGTTCATGCATTGGATATATTTCGATCTTACTTGCTAGGCTCCAAGATAGTGATATACATGGATCATACAGCTTTAAAATATTTGTTGACTAAGAATGTGTCAAAACCTAGGCTCATACGTTGGATCTTGCTCTTGCAAGAATTTGATATTGAGATTAGGGATCGAAGTGGGTCACAAAATCTAGTTGCAGACCATCTAAGCTGCCTTGAAAATCTCAAATATGACCCATTTTCGATTGATGACTCATTCCCTTTGGATAGTTTGCATGCTGTTTCGGATAGTTTTCCTTGGTTTGCTCCTATGGCGAACTACTTGGTTGCTAAGATTTTCCCTCCCAACTTTTCAAAGCATCAAAGGGATAAGTTGAGGAGTGATTCCAAATATTACATTTGGGATTACCCTCACTTTTGGAAGAGGGAAGTAGACCAAGTAATTCGTAGATGTGTCCCAGAATCCGAAATCCAACCCATTCTTGAGTCTTGTCATTCATCCGAGTGTGGCGGCCACTTTGGCCCAACAACAGACGGCTAAAAAGGTTGAATTGTGGATTCTGGTGGCCAACACTATTCAAGGATACTAACCAATTTTGTGTGTCGTGTCACCAATGTCAGAAGTCAGGAAATTCATCCTAAAGGGATGAAATGCCTCAGCAACCGATGTTATTTTGTGAAATCTTTGATGTATGGGCATAGAATTTATGGGGCCATTTCCTAACTCAAGTGAGTATTTGTATATTTTGTTGGCGGTTGACTACGTCTCAAAGTGGGTGGAAGTGATACCTACCCGCTTTGATGACGCTAATGCCATGATTTCTTTCATTAGAAATAATATTGTGTGCCGCTATGGGTCGCCACGAGCAATCGTGAGCGACCAAGGTTCTCACTTTGTAACAGGAAGGTAGAAGCACTACTGAAGCGCTATGGGATATCACACAAGGTTTCAACTACCTATCACCCCCAAACGAATGGGCAAGCAGAAGTGTCCAACTAGGAGATTAAGCGAATTTTGGAGAAAGTGGTGAATCCACAAAGGAAGGACTGGAGCTCTCGGTTGGGAGATGCATTATGGGCATACAGGACGGCCTATAAGACCCCGTTAGGAATGAGCCCCTTTCGGGTCGTCTATGGTAAGGCATGCCACCTTCCAGTGAAGATTGAGCATAAAGCCTATTGGGCGGTGAAGCAGTGTAACATGGACATCACCAAGGTGGGTGTAGCCCAGAAATTGAAACTGGAGGAGCTTGAATGTCTCAGGATGGAGGCATATGAGAATGCTCGGATTTACAAGGAGAAGACTAAGGCATTTCATAATCACCATATTCGGAAGAAAGATTTTCAAGAAGGTGATGAAGTCCTCCTCTACAACCCGAGGCTCAGATTCGTGCCTGGAAAGCTTCGTTCAAGATGGGAAGGGCCCTTCAAAGTGAAGAAGGTAAAGTCCTATGTTGTGGTGGAATTAATTGATCCTCAAAGTGAGGCAACCTTCAAGGTGAATGGCCATAGAGTGAAGAAGTACCATGGCTACAAATTACCAAAGAAAGTGGAGGTGCTCTTACTTGAGGATGCACCAAAAGGAGAGGAAGCATGAGTGATGCACCACTATTTCGTGGTACATCTTATGCCTAATTGAGTAGATTTTATCCACTATTCTCACACTTATTCATAGAATTCGGATGTTTTACATTTTCCTTCCTAATTTTGTGCTATGATTGAAAACATGATTCTTTGGCCTTAAATTTGCTATGTTTAATCCTCTTGATAATGAAAAAATGATTGCACACAAACTCACCGGCAAGTGTACCGGGTCGCATCAAGTAGTAATAACTCACAAGAGTGAGGTCGATCCCATAGGGATTGATGGATCAAGAAACTTTAGTGAGGTGATTAGTTTAGTCAAGCTATCAGTTGTGAATTGGGTGAAATTGAACTAGCAGAAAGTAAATTGCAATGAATTTAAATTGCAGAAAGTAAATTGACAGAATCTTAAATAACAAGAAATGTAAATTGCAGCAAATGTAAAGGGAGTTGGGTGCAGGGAAATTAAAGGAAGTAGTAATTCAGAACTCAGAACAATTGCAGAAGATTTAAATTGCATGAAAAGTAAATTCAGATCACAGCAAACTCAAATGAAAATTGTAGAGGAATAGAATTGCAGAAAAATTTAAATTGAATTCAATAATGAAATGTAACAAATGCAGAAAGATAAGAGTGTATCAAACTATGCTAAGCTCTCTGGAGTCTCTAATCCTCCAAGAGAGATCGGAGTCTCTAATCCTCCAGCCTAAGCCTTCTATTCTACTCCTACTCCTACTGTGCGCTCTCCCTCTTCTCTGAAATGAAACTGATGCCTTTATATAGGCTTTACAAAATGAAAATGAAATTAAAATTGAAACAAATTACAATTCAAATAAAATTCCTATTCTAACTATTTCTTGTGCCTTTGAGTGATGAAAATGGGCTCTGCTTGCTTTGAAGTTCACTTGGGCTTGGAATAAGATAAATTGGGCAGAGGTGATGCTTCCAGGAGAGCGTAGCGTTCATTAAGTGAGTGGAACGCTTTTGCACCCACGCGTACGCGTCCTCTGCGCGTGCGCATGCTTTTTGCATTTTGGGCTTTCCACGCGTACGCGCCTTTCATGCTTACGCGTGCTTTGGCAATCTGGCCCATCGAGTCATTATCAATCTTTAGGTCCCAAAGCTCGCGCGCTCCTTTCAAGTGTACGTGTCGTTGATAGCATTTT
This sequence comes from Arachis ipaensis, assembly GCF_059453495.1. Lineage (NCBI taxonomy): Eukaryota > Viridiplantae > Streptophyta > Magnoliopsida > Fabales > Fabaceae > Arachis > Arachis ipaensis. The sequence goes on from NC_142436.1 coordinate 55,142,911, forward strand.
CTTATCGAGCGCTACGTTAGCTTAGTGAACGCTACTCCATGCGTGCGCGTCATGCACGCGTGTGCGTGGGTAGCAAAATCCCAATTCAAGCTTCAGCGCCAGCCACGTGTGCGCGTGCTTTGTCCCAAGTGCACTGTCGACGCGTGCGCGTCAAGCACGCGTGCGCGTCGTTTGCATAACTTTGCCTCCAAATTTTAACTTGCCTGAAAATGCTGGCTTAGTGAACGAAGCGTTCTCTGTGCAAATGAATACTAGTCATTTCCACGCGTACGCGTTATGCACGCATACGCGTGGTTCTTCAAAATTCCTTGCCCGATGTGCGCGTCTTGTACGCGTGCGCGTCGTGACATTTTTGCGCCAAGGGCCTTTTCTTTGTTTAAATCATGGGCCACGCTTTTAAAAGCGTGGCCTAAGGCTCCAAAGTGTGCCCAAGCTCCAAAATGTGCCCCAGAATTCCTTTTTTTTCCTTTTTAGCTTATTTTGTGCTTTTTGCTTCTTTTTCTACTTATTTCCTATAAAGTTTATAAAATTAAAAGATCAAAGAAATATGCCATTTAAGCACAAAAGCATTCAATATTTAAGCACTAATCATCAATTTCTTGTATGAAAAAGCATAGAAAAACATGACATGATGACATGTCATCACAACACCAAACTTAAACCTTGCTTGTCCCCAAGCAAGAAAAGAATCATGCAGTAAATTTTGACAAACCAAGGTGAGAAGAATAGCAATTTGATGTTCATAGTTGGCTAGTTTTCTATGCATGCCACAATCACAAAAGAAATGTAAATGATTGATGCTTCTATCTAGCTCATTTTATGAAATCTTTTCTTTATATTTCTTCCTTGAAACAAGCTTTTCATTTTTTTATTAGCTTATCCTTTGCGGTTTTTTGCCCTATGAGTTGATAACAAAGCTACGTCTTCTAAATGCTTTGTTTTCAAGTATTACCACTTGATACATAAGCACCACAAGCATTTAATTAGAGGACTTCTTTAAGCTTATTTGTTTCTTTTCTTGACTCTCTAATCATTGATGCTCAGAGCCTTGAGCTTTGAGGGAGTGCATTTGCACTTGTGCCTAGCCTTGACCCTAAGTGTTTTGTTTTCAAGCTTTTTACCTGATACACAAACACCACAAGTACTTGACAATTGAATTGTCATTGGTACTCAGAGCCTTCAGCTTTCTCATTCTTTTCCTTTTGCTTTTCTTGCCTTAACTGCATTTGCTTCTTCAAGGTTTTCATGATTTCAAAAATTTCATAAAATGTCATAGATAAAAACTTCAATTGAATAAAATCTAATGCAATTGAGAAACAATTAATCATACTAGCCTTCCAATACTTGTATGCTCATGCTAAATTCTTCTTTAGTCCCTTGTTTGTTTATGATCATGATACTTTATTGCTTTTGAACTCACAAAACTCAAGTTGGTAGTCATAATATCACAGCAAGATGTTAAAAATCAGTAATCAAACTATGCTTATTCATAAAACACATGCATACAAAGAAGATAAAGACAATCATGCAATTTTCAGTGCTTGAAGTAAGTAGGAGGAGAAAGGAGTGTTACAACCTTGTAGTTCATCTTCCCTGTTGTTGTCCTTTTCCTTCTATTCTTTCCCTTCCCATGCCAAACTCAGAATGCTTGCTTATCCTCAAGCAACAATTAGAACAATGGTGATGGGGTCTAAAATGGACCATGAATGTCTTATACAATAAAAATGTTAGTGGTACATGTGTTTAAGCAAGCAAAATAAAAAATAACAGTGAAGGCACAGGAAACAGAGACATTGCGATTGTAAAAATAAGAAGGGTGTGCATCATACATTGCATAAAAGATAGTGGCACACCAAACTTAGTGTGATACTTTCACTTGGAATTGATGCAAGTATCCAATAAAGATTAGAAATAATTTTTTTTTGCATAGCAATACCAAACTTTGAATGCAATCACATGTCCATTTATTTGAACTAAAACTAAGCAAATGAAACTGTTATATGTTAAATACAATCACCAAGCCAAGAATCTGTCATGAATAAGGATTTCTTGGTGAGGTATTAACAAAAACAGTTAAGGAGCAAAATAAATGAAAGCATTAAAAATACCGAAATGACTAAAGTAAAGAGAAAAATAAAATTGTCTAACTAAAAGAAAGATAACACTGCAAAGGCATTATGATTATGCAGACAAGTAGTGTTGCTGAATAACTTGCATAGAAAATACGTGGCATACCAAACTTAGAATCTTAGTGTGACACTTTCATTTTTGATTTGATGCAATCATCCAGAAAGATTGAAAACAAATTGTTGCTGGGCAACACCAAACTTAGAATGTAATCATATGCCAATTTATTGAAATTAAACAAAGCAGATAGAGATGAGGTCAGTGAAACTAGCATCAATACTTTCCAACGCTGCATGCTCTCCATTTTCTCAGATATGATAGAAAAATTCATCGAAGTCTTTATGGATGACTTCTCAGTATTCGGAGATTCCTTTCCTAATTGCCTAAATCACCTGGCCCTGGTATTGAAAAGATGTCAAGAGACTAATTTGGTTTTGAACTGGGAGAAATGTCACTTTATGGTGACAGGAGGAATAGTTCTTGGCCATAAGGTTTCTAACCAAGGCATTGAGGTGGACAGAGCTAAAGTGGAACTCATTGAAAAATTACCCCCACCAAGTGATGTTAAGGCAATTAGGAGTTTTCTAGGACATGCTGGCTTTTACAGAAGGTTTATTAAAGATTTTTCAAAGATAGCCAAGCCTTTAAGCAATCTCCTTGTATCTGATACACCATTTATCTTTGATGAGAAGTGCATGCTAGCATTCGAAAACTTGAAAAGAGGCTATCCTCTGCCCCTATCATTTCCCCACCTAATTGGAATTTACCATTTGAACTGATGTGCGATGCATCTGATTTCGCAATTGGGGCAGTGTTAGGACAGAGGAAAGATAACTTGGTCCATGTGATATACTATGCCAGCAAAGTCCTCAATGATACTCAAAGAAACTATACCATTACTGAAAAGGAGTTGCTGGCAATAGTTTTTGCATTTGACAAGTTTAGATCATACCTCATTGGTGCCAAAGTGATTGTCTTCACAGACCACACAGCACTTAAATATTTATTTGCCAAGCAAGAATCAAAACCAAGACTAATAAGATGGATCTTATTGTTGCAGGAATTCAATATTGAAATCAGAGACAAGAAAGGAGTGGAGAACAAGGTAGCAGATTACCTATCCAGAATCCCTCATGATAAAAGAGGAACACATGATACAAATGTAAATGAGTTCTTCCCAGATGAACAGTTGATGACGATTCACAGAGTACCCTGGTTTGCAGATATTTCCAATTTTAAGGCAACTGGGGCTTTACCTCCAGAAATCAACAAACATAAAAAAAGAAAGCTCATCAATGACGCAAAGTATTTTGTTTGGGATGAACCATATCTCTTCAAGAAGTGTTCAGATGGAATCCTGAGAAGATGTGTTTCGGAAGAAGAGGGACGAGAGGTCTTGTGGAACTGCCACGGCTCGTGCTATGGAGGCCATTTTGGAGGGGATAGAACTGCGGCCAAGGTGTTACAAAGCGGATTCTTTTGGCCCACCCTATTCAAGGATGCCAAAGAACTAGTAAAGAACTGCAATGAATGTTAAAGAGCTGGAAACCTACCCAAAAGAAATGAGATGCCACAAAATTTCATCCTAGAACTGGAACTGTTTGATGTGTGGGGAATCGATTTCATGGGACCATTCCCAACCTCATATTCAAACAAGTACATCTTGGTAGCAGTGGATTACATTTCCAAGTGGGTAGAGGCTATTGCAACCCCAACGAATGACAACAAAGTGGTTATGAACTTCCTCAGAAAGAACATCTTTAGCCGGTTCGGAGTCCCACGAGCACTCATCAATGATGGAGGGAGCCATTTTTGTAACAGACCACTAGAAGTTCTCCTCCTACGATACGGAGTGAAACACAAGGTTGCCACACCTTACCACCCCAAACCAGTGGGCAAACCGAGATATCTAACAGAGAGCTAAAAAGGATCCTGGAAAAGACTGTAGGAGCATCAAGAAAGGATTGGTCAAAAAAGCTGGATGATGCTCTTTGGGCATACAGAACGGCATTCAAAACACCAATCGGGATGTCCCCATATCAACTGGTGTATGGAAAGGCCTGTCATTTACCATTGGAGTTGGAACACAAAGCCCTCTGGGCTCTCAAGCTACTAAATTTTGATAGTGTTGCTGCTGGTGAAAAGAGGGTCTTACAGCTGCAGGAAATGGAGGAATTCAGATCTAAGCCTATGAAAATGCCAAAATTTACAAAGAAAAGGCAAAGAAAAGGCACGACGTCCATCTAACACCCAGGAGCTTCGAGAAAGGACAGCAAGTGCTCCTCTAGAACTCCAAATTAAGACTTTTCCCTGGGAAACTCAAGTCAAGGTGGTCAGGACCTTTTCTTGTCACAAAGGTCTCGCTATATGGACACATAGAAATCATGGAGGAAAGTTCAAGGAGGACGTTCACTGTGAACGGACAAAGGCTCAAGCACTACATGGGCAACATGGGGGAAAGCCCCAAAATGAAATATCATCTCAACTGATGGAGAAATCGTCGAGCTAGCGACGCTAAAAGAGCGCTTCATTGGGAGGCAACCCAACCTAAGGTAGTTTTCTTTAGGCCAATGAGGTATGATCTAAACTTGTCAAATGCAAAAACTATTGCCAGCAACTCCTTTTCAGTAGTGGTATAGTTTCTTTGAGTATCATTGAGGACTTTGCTGGCATAGTATATCACATGGACCAAGTTATCTTTCCTCTGTCCTAACACTGCCCTAATTGCGAAATTGTCGTGCTGGACCTTTTCTTTATTGTTACCTTAGAAAGTGCATGAAACTACCTTAAAACCATAAAGAAAAGGTCAGTGAAACTGGCCAGAATGCCCTGGCATCATGCATGAATTGTAAATCACACTTTTCACAACTCGTACCACTAACCAGCAAGTGCATTGGGTCATCCAAGTAATACCTTACGTGAGTAAGGGTCGATCCCACGGAGATTGTCGGCTTGAAGCAAGCTATGGTTATTTTGTAATTCTTAGTCAGGAAATTAATAATAAAAATGGTTGGGTTTATGAGAAGTAATTAACATAAAATAAATAATACTTGTTATGCGGTAATGGAGAACAGATTGAGGTTTTGGAGATGCTCTGTCTTCTGAATCTCTGCTTTCCTACTGTCTTCTTCTTCACGCACGCAGGTCTCCTTCCATGGCAAGCTGTATGTTGGTGGATCACCATTGTCAATGGCTACCATCTATCCTCTCAGTGAAAATGGTCCAAATGTGCTGTCACCGCACGGCTAATCATCTGTCGGTTCTCACTCATGTTGGAATAGAATCCATTGATTCTTTTGCGTCTGTCACTATGCCCAACACTTGCGATTTTGAAGCTCGTCATAGTCATCCCTTCCCAAATCCTACTCGGAATACCACAGACAAGATTTAGACTTTCTGGATCTCAGGAATGGCCGCCAATAGTTCTAGCCTATACCATGAAGACTCTGATCGTGAACCAGGAGGCTAAGAGATACACACTCAAGCTAATGCAGATAGAACGGAGGTAGTTGTCAGGCACGCGTTCATAGGTGAGAATGATGATGAGTGTCACAGATCATCACATTCATCAGGATGAAGTGCGAGTGAATATCTTAGAATAGAAACAAGCGTGATTGAATGAAAAACAGTAGTAATTGAATTAATTCATCGAAACACAACAAAGCTCCTCCCTCCAATCATGGGGTTTAGAGACTCATTCCGTCAGAAATACAATGTGAAGTGTAGAAAATGTCATGAGGTACATAGTAAGTCTCTAAATTTTGTTTTTATACTAAACTAGTAGCTAGGGTTACAGAAAATAAGTAACTAAGTGCAGATAGTGCAGAAATCTACTTCCGGGGCCCACTTGGTGTGTGCTTGGGTTGAGCATTGAGCTTTACACGTGTAGAGGCTTCTCTTGGAGTTAAACGCCAGGTTGCAGCCTATTTGTGGCATTTAACTCTGATTTGTAACCTATTTCTGGCGTTTAACTTCAGAATAGGGCAGGAAGTTGGCGTTTGAATGCCAGTTTGCATCATCAAAACTCGGGCAAAGTATGGACTATTATATATTGCTGGAAATCCGTGGATGTCTACTTTCCAACGCAATTGAGAGCACACTATTTGGATTTTTATAGCTCCAGAAAATCCATTTCAAGTGTAGGGAGGTCAGAATCCAACAGCATCTGCAGTCCTTTTTCAGCCTCTGAATCAGATTTTGCTCAGGTCCCTCAATTTCAGCCAGAAAATATCTGAAATCACAGAAAAACATACAAACTCATAGTAAAGTCTAGAAATGTGAATTTTGCTTGAAAACTAATTAAATTATACTAAAAACTACCTAAAAATAATGCCAAAAAGCGTATAAATTATCCACTCATCACAACACCAAACTTAAATTGTTGCTTGTCCCCAAGCAACTGAAAATAAAAGAGGATAAAAAGAAGAGAATATACTATAAATTCCAAAATATCAATGAAAATTAGCTCCAATTAGATAAGCGGGACTCGTAGCTTTTTGCCTCTGAACAGTTTTGGCATCTCACTTTATCCTTTGAAGTTTAGAACGATTGGCATCTATAGGAACTCAGAATTTAGATAGTGTTATTGATTCTCCTAGTTCAGTACGTTGATTCTTGAACACAGCTACTTTATGAGTCTTGGCCGTGGCCCTAAGAACTTTATTTTCCAGTATTACCACCGGATACATAAATGCCACAGACACATAACTGGGTGAACCTTTTCAGATTGTGACTCAGTGACGTGGCGGAAATTGGCGAGTTAAGAATTGTTATAAGATATGCGTTGCAAGAATAGTTCTTAACCAACCAGAAATCCGCTTATCAATTTAGAAGGGTTGTCATAAAAATTAAAATTAAAATACTGGGAGTATGAATCCCAGGTCGTCTCCCAACGAGTTGTAGAAAGGTGTGCTATTTTATTAATCAGATGTTTTCAAAAAAAGAGTTTGAGTTGAATAAACAGGAAATTAAATTGGAGAAATTAAGTAATTTAAATAAAAGCCTTGACTGGGAGTAGATTAGTTGGAAGCCCTATTCTTGCTGCAGTACTCTCAAGATTAATTGATAATTGAAGGTTGTTCTGTTTAGTTATCCCTTACTAGGTAAGAAAAAGTCAAACAAGTTGGAATGCTGTTTTTATTCACAAGTCCCAATCCGCTTATTTGGAAGGACTGACGTTAGTGACTAGAGAGCAATCCAACAATAAACCCAATTACAATTTCTCCTTTGAGCATTCCAACTCAAGGGTTCCTTTCAATCAACTCCCCATCAAGTTAGGGAACTACTCGCTCATTGTGAATGTAGAACTCATAACATAGGAAAGGGAATTAAAGAAAGACATGATAAATAAAACTCAAAGGAATCAATTAAAAATAAAAGTAATTCTTGTATTAATAAATTCTAAAATAGTCCAATAGTGAAAGTGAATAAATTAAAGGACATGGAAGAGTAAAGCCAAGTAAAGAAAACGAACTAGAATGACGAAGTCTTGATGAGGTAATAACTCTTCTCAATATCCCAATGCAAAGAGCAATAGAAAATAAAAATCCTAAGAACTACGAATGTGTAGAGAGAAAACCTAGAGGAGGGGTAAAACTAGATCTAAAAACTAAAATTGTGTAGAATGAATGTTGTTTTCGTTTCTGCATGTTCTCTGGCTCTGGTGATGCGCATAAACTAGTTATGCTACGATTTAGGAAATTGCACGATCGGCAAAATTCCTTCCGGCAAGTGCACCGGTTATCGTCAAGTAAAAACTCACAATAGAGTGAGGTCGAATCCCACAAGGATTGGTTGAGTGAGCAATTCGGATTAGAAGTGTGTTCTAGTTGAGCGGAATCAAGATTTGAGATGAGAATTGCGGAATGTAAAATTGGCGGGAAAAATAAATGACAAAAAAATTAAATGGCGGAATCTTAAATTGCATGAATTAAAGAGCAGAAACTAAATTGCTGAAATTAAAAGGGAATGGGGGTTGATTGCATGAATGGAGTTGCAGAATGTAAAGAGAAGATGGAAATCAGAATTGGGGGATTCATTGGGTTATAGAAGATATTGAGATCTCCGAATCAAAACATGTTTATCTCTTCCTCAAGCAATGCGTTCATTGAATTTTGCTTGGCAATCTTATATGATTGGATCCCAATCCCTTGGCTCACCAATACTCTCTAAAAATGAACAAATTCCCAATCCCTTGGTTTAAGTGTTCATAAAAAGAGATGATGTTCGATCACTGATTATACCACACAGTTTCATGAACCACAATTTGGTAGGATTACATGTCACAATATCCATCCAAACCCCAATCCAATTCACTGTGAGAAAGCTTCTCTAGCATGAATCCTCCATTCCTTTCCCAAGGTTCCGAAGGATCCCAATTATGGGTAGTTTCTTTCCCAAGACAACTACCCAATGGAATTAGATCGAGAAGCTTTCTAACAAAATTCAAGAGAAAAGATTGAAGAAGAAGATAAACTATTATTGATTCATTGAATTACAATAGAGCTCCCTAACCTAATGAAAGGGGGTTTAGTGAGTCATAGCTCTGAATTCAATTACAAAGATATGAAAACTAGCTAAAAGTGAAGGTAAAAGTAAAAGGTCCCTTTCTAACTTAAATTCTATCCTATTTATACACTTTCTATATTGAGCTTCTGTTGTGTTTCTTGGGCTTTGAGGCCTCTCCATGCTTTCCTTTTGCCTTGGGTTTATGATCCATAATCTTGATGAGGCTGTTGATCCAAATTCTGTAACATTCATTGAGCCAACTTAGTGATAATCAAATAATGACACATGACTCAATAAATTGAGATTTCAAACTCATCAATCCTTCAGGCCCAATCCCATAAACCATGATATTCAATTGGGTTTCATACCAGAATAAGTTTAAGTTAATGTTTGTGCTCAATTACTAACTTAACCACAATATTTTTGGTCCAGAAACCTTTTCCAAGAGTGGCGTTTAAGTTGCAGTTTAAGCTTAAACTGCAGCTTAAACGCCAGATACTTCCAGTGAGCCTTTTTGTAGAAGCACGTTTAAGCTTCAGTTTAAGGTTAAACTGAAGCTTAAACGTGGAAATGGAAGAAGGCAGCCCTGGAGAGTAATGTAGTCGAACACGTTTAAGCTTCAGTTTAAGGTTAAACTGAAGCTTAAACGTGGATAAAGGAAGGGCAGCTCTGGAGGTCGAACACGTTTAACCTCCAGTTTAAGGTTAAACTGGAGGTTAAACGTGGAAAAGGAAGGAGGCATCCTGGAGGTCGAACACGTTTAACCTCCAGTTTGAGGTCAAACTGGAGGTTAAACGTGGAAGCTTAGAATGGTAGCCCTGGAGGTGTCGAACACGTTTAACCTCCAGTTTGAGGTCAAACTAGAGGTTAAACGTGGAAATGGAGAGAGCAACCCTGGAGGAGAAAGGCTGTCGAACACGTTTAAGCTCCAGTTTGAGGTCAAACTGGAGCTTAAACGTGGAAATGGCTCCCTGGTGCTATTCCCACTTCTGGCGTTTAACCTCCAGTTTAAGGTTAAACTGGAGGTTAAACGTGGACTCCTTGCTGAGTGGCATTCTCATTCTGGCGTTTAACCTCCAGTTTAAGGTCAAACTGGAGGTTAAACGTGGGCATGCTTCTTTGGTGAGACTTTCCATTCTGGCGTTTAACCTCCAGTTTAAGGTTAAACTGGAGGTTAAACTTCAATTCCAGCATTCCTTAGCCTTCATGATTCTGGCGTTTAAGCTCCAGTTTAGGCTTAAACTGGAACTTAAACTCCACATGTGATATTCAAGCTTCCTTTATTGATTTTGTTGCTTCCTTGCTTAGCCTCTTCTTCCCTGAAATCATCCAAACAAATACATCAAAGTCTTGCAAAATTTCATGAGAAATCTTCCATTCATAGCATTCAAGTAATATAACTAAAACTCATGGAATTTGCATCAAAATCATATTGTTTGGATGGTTCATTGCTTTGTTCTTCATTTAACCATTTTTGGTTGCTTTAAGCTCAAGAAAATGCATAAAACAACTAAAACTAACAGAAAAATGCTAGTGAAACTAGCCTAAGATGCCTTGGCATCACAACACCAAACTTAATACTTGCTTGTCCCTAAGCAAGTCCTGAGTTATTTAAGAAGAAAGTATGAAACAGAAAGCAATTACATTGGCTATATTAGCAAGCATTTGAAGTTCCTCAGAAGGGTTTTATGCAGAAAGTTGCAGCATCACTTTTTCATACTTATCAGGTAAGATTATCACTTTTTCATTGCATCCATCAAACACTGCTATGGCCTCTTGTTATTTTTATGTCTTTGGCACTTTTCTCTTCTTTGTTTTTCTTTTCTTTTTCTTAGAGCTTCTTTTGCTCCTTGTTTGCTTAGTGTCATGTGTTGCACAAGCCTTTGGCATTTTCTTTTTCTTATCAGTGCACTACACATATCCACTTTAGGCATTTTAGTTCACATTTCTTCTTGAGACATTGGTGCCCAGCACCTCTTTGTGTGACTAAATGTTTTGTATTTAGGTTGCTCTTGATAATGGACTTTTGGTTGATAATCCCGGGTTAGTTAACCCAAGTTACCAAGTGTTGAAACACTCCTCAGAACCTATTCATCCAAGCATATCCTTAATACATAAACACCACAGGCATTTGTCTCAGAAGTTCAAACCATTGGTACCTAGCTTATTTTCTCAATTTTTTTGCTTTTTGGTTGCCCTTTTTCAGTGGCTTTTTCTTCTTCTTTTTCTTTCTTTTTCATGGCCAAAGACATTTATTCATCAAGATCCATAGACAGTTTTCAATTTCTACACAAAGAATGATAATTCTACACTCTAATTCTAGTGATCTGACTAAACAATCAAGCATGCATACCACCACTTAATTCTACTTGATTTGTCACTAATTTAGCCAAGTTACTTTTGTTCAAACTTTTCTTTTATTTTTGGAAACAGAACAAGCATGGCAAGCACTCGTTTAAGAAGGTGAAGTTATATCCAAACATCTAGGCATTCACTTTATTCAAAGCAATAAACAGACACTCATACTAAAAAAAACTCCACATAACAGAAAGATTCAACATTTACAGTTTAAACCAGAACACGCATGCTTTTGTTTGCCCTTTTTAAAGAATTATCAAGGAACAATACCACCTTGTGAAATTCCTTGTTTTCTCTTTGTTGTCAGGAAACAATTTGATTTCTCCTTCTTCTCCTAAATGTTGCTTCATGCTTTAAGATTCTTGTTTCTTTTCCTGCAAAGAGTGATGAAGTTGCTTGCTTCTCAAGCACTTGAGTGGTTAGCTCAACTATGTGTGGGTAAGTATCGGAGTCTTAGGTTGGTGTGTGAACACCAAACTTAGTCTCCCACTTACTTCTCTGTTCTTTGAATCCTTGAGTTCTCTTGGAATGAAGTTGCTACTAAGGGTTTTAAGCATTTCTGTGACTGCTTAGAATGGTTGTTCCTTTCATATAATTCAAAGGTTGTTGTGTTCAGTTGATCTTTATGGTGGAACACCAAACTTAGAGTCACACATTCCCCTTTGAATTATTGATCCATGAATTCATTGTTTGGTGTGAAACACCAAACTTAATTCTTTGCAATGCACAGAAACTACTTCACCCTTTTTATTGAAACAAATAAAAGAAACAGCAACAAGGTATTACCTCAGGTTGGGTTGCCTCCCAACAAGCGCTTCTTTAACATCATTAGCTTGACGGTCAGCTTCCTCAGTTGAGGTGATATTTAACTTTGTCCTTCTCCTCCACATCTCCCAAGTAATGTTTGAGTCTTTGACCGTTCACAATGAAGGTTCGTTGTGACTTTTCTTCCATGATTTCTACTTGTCCATATTTGGAGACCTTGGTGACAAGGAATGGTCCAGACCACCTTGATTTTAGCTTCCCTGGAAATAGCTTCAGCCTAGAATTGTAGAGCAATACTTTTTGTCCTTCTTCAAATTTCCTTGGGGCTATGTTGCTGTCATGCTTCTTCTTTGTTCTTTCTTTGTAAATTTTGGCATTCTCATAAGCTTCAGCTCTGAATTCTTCCAACTCTTGAATTTGCAACATCCTTCTTTCTCCAGCAGCTTTGCTGTCCAAGTTCAAAAGTTTCAAGGCCCAGTATGCCTTGTGCTCCAACTCCAGTGGCAAATGGCAAGCTTTTCCGTATACTAGTTGGTAAGGAGACATTCCAATTGGTGTTTTGAAAGCTGTCCTATATGCCCAAAGAGCATCATCTAGCTTAATCGACCAGTCCTTCCTTGAAGTTCCCACAGTCTTTTCCAGGATCCTTTTGAGTTCTCTGTTAGATATTTCGGCTTGCCCACTTGTTTGTGGATGGTATGGTGTGGCTACCCTGTGTTTGACTCCATATTTTAGAAGCAATGCCTCTAATGGTTTGTTGCAGAAGTGGCTTCCTCCATCACTGATGATTGCTCTTGGAACCCCAAAACGGCAAAAAATGTGTTTTCTGAGGAAGTTCATGACTACCTTATTATCATTGGTTGGAGTTGCTATTACTTCAACCCATTTGGAGACATAGTCTACTGCCACAAGAATGTAATTATTTGAGTATGAGGAGGGAAATGGTCCCATGAAATCTATCCCCCATACATCAAACAATTCAAGTTCCAGAATGAATTGTTGTGGCATTTCATTTCTTCTTGGCAGGTTCCCCGCTTTCTGGCATTCATGGCAGTGCTTCACTAATTCTTTTGCATCTTTGAAGATAGTGGGCCAATAAAAACCACACTGCAACACCTTAGCTGCTGTTCTTTCTCCTGCAAAATGCCCTCCATAAGTGGAGCCATGGCAGTCCCATAAGACTTCCCTTCCTTCTTCCTCGGATATGCATCTTCTGAGTATGCCATCGGAACATTTTTTGAACAAGTATGGTTCGTCCCAGATGAAGTATTTGGCATCATTTACCAATTTCTTCCTTTGATGTTTGTTAAATTCCAACGGTAAACTCCCAGTGGCCTTGAAGTTTGCTATGTCTGCAAACCAGGGTGCTTTGTGAATTACCATGAGTTGTTCATCAGGAAAGTACTCATTTATATGTGTGCTTTGTGTGCTTCCTTCTTCACATGGTATCCTTGATAAATGGTCTGCCACCTTGTTCTCTACACCCTTCTTGTCTTTGATTTCAATGTCAAATTCCTGCAACAAAAGAACCCATCTAATAAGTCTTGGTTTAGATTCTTGTTTAGCAAGTAAATATTTTAAAGCTGAATGATCAGTGAAGACAATGACTTTAGATCCAATGAGATAGGATCTAAATTTGTCAAATGCAAAGACTATTGCCAAGAGTTCTTTTTCAGTGGTTGTGTAATTCCTTTGGTTAGCATTCAAGACTTTACTGGCATAATAAATCACATGTACCAAATTGTCTTTCCTTTGTCCTAACACTGCCCCAATAGCAAGGTCTGATGCATCACACATCAGTTCAAAAGGTAAGTTCCAATCAGGTGGGGCAATGATAGGTGCAGAGGAAAGTTTTTGCTTCAAAAGTTCATAGGCTAGCATGCAATTTTTATCAAATACAAAGGGTGTATCAGAGACAAGCAAGTTACTCAAAGGTTTGGCTATTTTAGAAAAGTCTCTAATAAACCTTCTGTAAAAACCAGCGTGTCCCAAAAAACTCCTAACTGCCTTGACATTACTTGGTGGAGGTAGTTTTTCAATGATTTCCACCTTAGCTCTGTCCACCTCCATGCCTCTATTAGAGATTTTGTGGCCAAGGACTATTCCTTCTGTGACCATGAAATGACACTTTTCCCAGTTTAATACTAGGTTAGTCTCTTGGCACCTCTTAAGCACCAAGGCAAGGTGGTGTAGGCAGCTGGGAAAAGAATCCCCAAACACAGAAAAATCGTCCATGAAGACCTCAATAAATTTTTCAATCATGTCCGAAAAGATGGACAGCATGCATCTTTGGAAAGTGGCAGGTGCATTGCACAATCCAAAGGGCATGCGTCTATAAGCAAAAACTCCATATGGACAAACAAATGATGTTTTCTCTTGATCACTAGGATCAACTACTATTTGGTTGTAGCCTGAATATCCGTCCAAGAAGCAATAGTAAGCATGTCCGGCAAGCCTTTCAAGCATCTGATCCATGAATGGGAGTGGGAAATGATCCTTTCTGGTGGCTTCATTGAGCTTCCTGTAGTCTATGCACATCCTCCACCCAGTGACGGTTCTTGTGGGTATGAGTTCGTTCTTCTCATTTGGCACCACAGTTATGCCACCTTTCTTGGGAACTACATGGATGGGACTAACCCATGGGCTATCAGAAATGGGGTAGATTACCCCTGCCTGCCATAACTTCCTGACTTCCTTTTGTACCACTTCTTTCATGACGGGATTCAATCTTCTCTGAGCTTGAATGGAGGGTCTAGCATCCTCTTCTAACAAGATTTTATGCATGCATATGGATGAACTTATCCCCTTCAAATCAGCTAGGGTCCATCCAATGGCATCTTGATGAGTTTGCAGCACCTTGATCAATTCTTCTTCCTGTTCTTGGCTAAGGGCAGAGCTAATGATAACAGGGTGACTCTCATCACTACCCAAGTATGCATACTTGAGATTAGGGGGCAATGCTTTGAGCTCAGGTTTTGGTGCTTCCTTTTCTTCTTTCACTCTCTCTGGCATGCTTAGCATGGTTGTGTCAGCACCCTTGATATCACTAACTTCAATATCCTTGGTGAACTCCTCCTCTGCCACTTCCTTTATTGTTTCCTCAAAAGTTTCTTGTACTGCAATGTCCACTACATCAACCCTCATGCATTCCCTTAGTGATTCTGATGGATAGCTCATTCCCTTGAATACATTAAACACCAATTTCTCATCATGTAGTCTAAGAGTGAGTTCACCCTTTTGTACATCTATGATGGCTCCAGCAGTAGCTAGGAAGGGTCTTCCCAGAATTATTGAAGCTTTGGCTTCTTCCTCCATATCTAACACCACAAAATCAGCAGGAAATATAAATTCTCCCACTTTCACCAACAAATCCTCAACTATCCCATGAGGGAATTTAAAAGTTCGATCTGCCAATTGGAGGGCCATTCTTGTTGGTTTGGCTTCCTCAATCTTCATTCTTCTCATCATTGTTAGCGACATCAAATTGATGCTGGCCCCTAAGTCACACAAGGCCTTCTCCACCATGACTTCTCCTATGATGCAGGGGATTTGGAAACTGCCTGGGTCCTTCAATTTCTGAGGCAATTTGTGCTGAATGATGGCACTGCATTCTTCAGTTAACAACACAGTTTCCTCATTTCTCCAGCTTCTCTTCTTGGTCATTAATTCTTTTAAGAATTTTGCATAGAGTGGCATTTGCTCTATTGCCTCAGCAAAGGGAATGTTGATTTGAAGCTTCTTGAAAATCTCCAAGAACCTGGAGAATTGGCCATCCTTTTCACTTTTCATCAAACGTTGAGGATAAGGTGCTTTAGGTGTGTAAGGCTTCAGGACCTCTTTTTCTTTTTCTTTTGTTGCAGACGGTGTAAAAGATCGTCCTTGTTCTTTGTCTTTCACATTTTCCTTTGCTTCATCCTCTGTGGTTTCCTTTGAGATCTCCTTTAGATTCTTTCCACTTCTGAGGGTTATGGCCTTACATTCTTCCCTTGCAATAGCCTTGGCAGCATGAGAGCCGCTTGTCCCAGGGGCTTGCTTAGTCAAATACAAAATTTGATTTTCTAGCTTCTGGATGGCAGCTCCTTGGTTTTGCAAGTTAGAATTTACTTCTTCCTTAAAAGCTTTCAATTCGGTTATGTCTTGGCTCATGGTTGCAAGCATTCCTTCTATCCGGTTTAATTGATCTTGAAATTGTTGGTTCGGATTAGGTTGGGTAGGTTGATTATTTTGGCCATGATATGATGGTTGGGGGTAAGTGTTTTGTGTGGCTTGGTATGATCTTTGGTTGGAGTTTTGGTATGTGGAATTGTTATGTTGGTTGTGGTTGTAAGGTTTGTGGTTTTGTGGTTGGGTTTGTTGGTTCCCCCACCCAAAGTTTGGGTGGTTTCTCCAGCCTGGGTTGTAAGTGTTGGAATGTGGGTCATATGATTGCCTTTGTTGGTTTCCCACATAATTGGCCTCATCCCAATCACCTCCTTCAATGCTTACTTCCTCTTGATCTTGTGTGTGTATTGCAGCCACTTGCTTTGTTTCTAATTGCCTGGTAAGCTCTGCTAGTTGCTTGGCAAACACCTTGTTTTGGGCTAGAATTGTATCAACATGGTTCAGCTCCATGACTCCCTTAGTGTTGTGCCTTTCTGATGCATAGTAGTACTCATTCTCAGCCACTGTCTCAATCACTTCAATGGCCTCTTCCATAGTCTTTTTCCTGTTCAATGAACCTCCTGATGAATGGTCTACAGCCTTCCTTGATTCATAAGAGAGTCCATCATAGAAAATATGCAATTGCACCCAATCATGGAACATGTCTGGTGGGCATTTCCTTGTCAAGTCCTTGAATCTCTCCCATGCCTCGTAGAGAGTTTCACCATCTTGTTGTCTAAAAGTCTGAACCTCAGATCGAAGCCTATTGACCTTTTGTGGGGGGTAGAAACGTGCCAGAAACTTGCTTTCCACCTCATCCCATGTTGTTAGACTCCCCCTTGGGAATGATTCCAGCTACTTAGCTGCTTTGTCCCTAAGTGAAAATGGGAACAAAAGCAGTTTATAGGCATCTTCCTGGACTCCATTGGACTTCACAGTGTCACAAATTCTCAGGAATTTTGTGAGATGTTGGTTTGGGTCTTCATTAGCACTTCCACCAAATGAACAATGATTCTCCACAAGTGATATTAGCTGTGGTTTGAGTTCAAAATTGTTGGCCTGAATGGGTGGTTTCTGGATGCTGCTACCACAATTCCCAGAGGTTGGGTTTATGTATGAACTAAGAACCCTCCTCTCAGGAATGGCATTGTTTCCATCAGCTCTCTCATGGTTGTGAACTTCTCTATCCATGTTGAGATCTAGAGCTTCCTCAAAATTATCCTCAGATTCTCCTTCAGATTCCTCTTCTCCCACTACTCTCTTCCCTCTTGCTTCCCTTCTCAGTCTATGAAGGGTCCTCTCTGGTTCGGTATATGGAGGAGTTGATGTCTCTCCTCTCCTACCTGTCATACAAGAACACAGCACAGGCACAAACAAGTGAAATACTCTTGGTTAATGGAAGAGTATGGTTAGAGCAATTGAGGAATTAATTCAAACAGTTAGTGAGTCAGTGAGTTAGTTGCTTGAATTTAAAGGCATAAAGAAAGAAAACATGTAACCGAGTGCAGAAATTAAAATTCAACAAGTAACTTGAACAGAATTAACAAAGCAAGAGAAATTGCTCAATCTAGTTAGCTTCCAATTTGAGAATTGTCAATCGAAAACCAATCCCCGGCAACGGCGCCATAAACTTGATGCGCATAAACTAGTTATGCTACGATTTAGGAAATTGCACGATCGGCAAAATTCCTTCCGGCAAGTGCACCGGTTATCGTCAAGTAAAAACTCACAATAGAGTGAGGTCGAATCCCACAAGGATTGGTTGAGTGAGCAATTCGGATTAGAAGTGTGTTCTAGTTGAGCGGAATCAAGATTTGAGATGAGAATTGCGGAATGTAAAATTGGCGGGAAAAATAAATGACAAAAAAATTAAATGGCGAAATCTTAAATTGCATGAATTAAAGAGCAGAAACTAAATTGCTGAAATTAAAAGGGAATGGGGGTTGATTGCATGAATGGAGTTGCAGAATGTAAAGAGAAGATGGAAATCAGAATTGGGGGATTCATTGGGTTATAGGAGATATTGAGATCTCCAAATCAAAACATGTTTATCTCTTCCTCAAGCAATGCGTTCATTGAATTTTGCTTGGCAATCTTATATGATTGGATCCCAATCCCTTGGCTCACCAATACTCTCTAAAAATGAACAAATTCCCAATCCCTTGGTTTAAGTGTTCATAAGAAGAGATGATGTTCGATCACTGATTATACCACACAGTTTCATGAACCACAATTTGGTAGGATTACATGTCACAATATCCATCCAAACCCCAATCCAATTCACTGTGAGAAAGCTTCTCTAGCATGAATCCTCCATTCCTTTCCCAAGGTTCCGAAGGATCCCAATTATGGGTAGTTTCTTTCCCAAGACAACTACCCAATGGAATTAGATCGAGAAGCTTTCTAACAAAATTCAAGAGAAAAGATTGAAGAAGAAGATAAACTATTATTGATTCATTGAATTACAATAGAGCTCCCTAACCCAATGAAAGGGGGTTTAGTGAGTCATAGCTCTGAATTCAATTACAAAGATATGAAAACTAGCTAAAAGTGAAGGTAAAAGTAAAAGGTCCCTTTCTAACTTAAATTCTATCCTATTTATACACTTTCTATATTGAGCTTCTGTTGTGTTTCTTGGGCTTTGAGGCCTCTCCATGCTTTCCTTTTGCCTTGGGTTTATGATCCATAATCTTGATGAGGCTGTTGATCCAAATTCTGTAACATTCATTGAGCCAACTTAGTGATAATCAAATAATGACACATGACTCAATAAATTGAGATTTCAAACTCATCAATCCTTCAGGCCCAATCCCATAAACCATGATATTCAATTGGGTTTCATACCAGAATAAGTTTAAGTTAATGTTTGTGCTCAATTACTAACTTAACCACAATATTTTTGGTCCATAAACCTTTTCCAAGAGTGGCGTTTAAGTTGCAGTTTAAGCTTAAACTGCAGCTTAAACGCCAGATACTTCCAGTGAGCCTTTTTGTAGAAGCACGTTTAAGCTTCAGTTTAAGGTTAAACTGAAGCTTAAACGTGGAAATGGAAGAAGGCAGCCCTGGAGAGTAATGTAGTCGAACACGTTTAAGCTTCAGTTTAAGGTTAAACTGAAGCTTAAACGTGGATAAAGGAAGGGCAGCTCTGGAGGTCGAACACGTTTAACCTCCAGTTTAAGGTTAAACTGGAGGTTAAACGTGGAAAAGGAAGGAGGCATCCTGGAGGTCGAACACGTTTAACCTCCAGTTTGAGGTCAAACTGGAGGTTAAACGTGGAAGCTTAGAATGGTAGCCCTGGAGGTGTCGAACACGTTTAACCTCCAGTTTGAGGTCAAACTAGAGGTTAAACGTGGAAATGGAGAGAGCAACCCTGGAGGAGAAAGGCTGTCGAACACGTTTAAGCTCCAGTTTGAGGTCAAACTGGAGCTTAAACGTGGAAATGGCTCCCTGGTGCTATTCCCACTTCTGGCGTTTAACCTCCAGTTTAAGGTTAAACTGGAGGTTAAACGTGGACTCCTTGCTGAGTGGCATTCTCATTCTGGCGTTTAACCTCCAGTTTAAGGTCAAACTGGAGGTTAAACGTGGGCATGCTTCTTTGGTGAGACTTTCCATTCTGGCGTTTAACCTCCAGTTTAAGGTTAAACTGGAGGTTAAACTTCAATTCCAGCATTCCTTAGCCTTCATGATTCTGGCGTTTAAGCTCCAGTTTAGGCTTAAACTGGAACTTAAACTCCACATGTGATATTCAAGCTTCCTTTATTGATTTTGTTGCTTCCTTGCTTAGCCTCTTCTTCCCTGAAATCATCCAAACAAATACATCAAAGTCTTGCAAAATTTCATGAGAAATCTTCCATTCATAGCATTCAAGTAATATAACTAAAACTCATGGAATTTGCATCAAAATCATATTGTTTGGATGGTTCATTGCTTTGTTCTTCATTTAACCATTTTTGGTTGCTTTAAGCTCAAGAAAATGCATAAAACAACTAAAACTAACAGAAAAATGCTAGTGAAACTAGCCTAAGATGCCTTGGCATCACAACACCAAACTTAATACTTGCTTGTCCCTAAGCAAGTCCTGAGTTATTTAAGAAGAAAGTATGAAACAGAAAGCAATTACATTGGCTATATTAGCAAGCATTTGAAGTTCCTCAGAAGGGTTTTATGCAGAAAGTTGCAGCATCACTTTTTCATACTTATCAGGTAAGATTATCACTTTTTCATTGCATCCATCAAACACTGCTATGGCCTCTTGTTATTTTTATGTCTTTGGCACTTTTCTCTTCTTTGTTTTTCTTTTCTTTTTCTTAGAGCTTCTTTTGCTCCTTGTTTGCTTAGTGTCATGTGTTGCACAAGCCTTTGGCATTTTCTTTTTCTTATCAGTGCACTACACATATCCACTTTAGGCATTTTAGTTCACATTTCTTCTTGAGACATTGGTGCCCAGCACCTCTTTGTGTGACTAAATGTTTTGTATTTAGGTTGCTCTTGATAATGGACTTTTGGTTGATAATCCCGGGTTAGTTAACCCAAGTTACCAAGTGTTGAAACACTCCTCAGAACCTATTCATCCAAGCATATCCTTAATACATAAACACCACAGGCATTTGTCTCAGAAGTTCAAACCATTGGTACCTAGCTTATTTTCTCAATTTTTTTGCTTTTTGGTTGCCCTTTTTCAGTGGCTTTTTCTTCTTCTTTTTCTTTCTTTTTCATGGCCAAAGACATTTATTCATCAAGATCCATAGACAGTTTTCAATTTCTACACAAAGAATGATAATTCTACACTCTAATTCTAGTGATCTGACTAAACAATCAAGCATGCATACCACCACTTAATTCTACTTGATTTGTCACTAATTTAGCCAAGTTACTTTTGTTCAAACTTTTCTTTTATTTTTGGAAACAGAACAAGCATGGCAAGCACTCGTTTAAGAAGGTGAAGTTATATCCAAACATCTAGGCATTCACTTTATTCAAAGCAATAAACAGACACTCATACTAAAAAAAACTCCACATAACAGAAAGATTCAACATTTACAGTTTAAACCAGAACACGCATGCTTTTGTTTGCCCTTTTTAAAGAATTATCAAGGAACAATACCACCTTGTGAAATTCCTTGTTTTCTCTTTGTTGTCAGGAAACAATTTGATTTCTCCTTCTTCTCCTAAATGTTGCTTCATGCTTTAAGATTCTTGTTTCTTTTCCTGCAAAGAGTGATGAAGTTGCTTGCTTCTCAAGCACTTGAGTGGTTAGCTCAACTATGTGTGGGTAAGTATCGGAGTCTTAGGTTGGTGTGTGAACACCAAACTTAGTCTCCCACTTACTTCTCTGTTCTTTGAATCCTTGAGTTCTCTTGGAATGAAGTTGCTACTAAGGGTTTTAAGCATTTCTGTGACTGCTTAGAATGGTTGTTCCTTTCATATAATTCAAAGGTTGTTGTGTTCAGTTGATCTTTATGGTGGAACACCAAACTTAGAGTCACACATTCCCCTTTGAATTATTGATCCATGAATTCATTGTTTGGTGTGAAACACCAAACTTAATTCTTTGCAATGCACAGAAACTACTTCACCCTTTTTATTGAAACAAATAAAAGAAACAGCAACAAGGTATTACCTCAGGTTGGGTTGCCTCCCAACAAGCGCTTCTTTAACGTCATTAGCTTGACGGTCAGCTTCCTCAGTTGAGGTGATATTTAACTTTGTCCTTCTCCTCCACATCTCCCAAGTAATGTTTGAGTCTTTGACCGTTCACAATGAAGGTTCGTTGTGACTTTTCTTCCATGATTTCTACTTGTCCATATTTGGAGACCTTGGTGACAAGGAATGGTCCAGACCACCTTGATTTTAGCTTCCCTGGAAATAGCTTCAGCCTAGAATTGTAGAGCAATACTTTTTGTCCTTCTTCAAATTTCCTTGGGGCTATGTTGCTGTCATGCTTCTTCTTTGTTCTTTCTTTGTAAATTTTGGCATTCTCATAAGCTTCAGCTCTGAATTCTTCCAACTCTTGAATTTGCAACATCCTTCTTTCTCCGCGTCACTTATGCTATTCCAATCCGCGCAGTCGTGTGAGCCATGCGACCGCGTCATTGCGATTTCCTCTCTTTCGAGCGGTCGCGTGAGCCATGCGGCCGCGTCACTTCTCGCTGGTCATCTCCTTAATTTCTTGTGTTCCTTCTATTTTTGCAAGCTTCCTTTCCAATCTCCAACTCATTCGTGCCCTATAAAGCCTGAAACACTTAACACACAGATCATGGGATCGAATGGAATAAAGGAGAATTAAAATACAATAATTAAAAGTCTCTAGGAAGCAAGTTTTCAATCATGTAATAATTTTAGGAAGGAAATATAAATGCATGCTAATTATATGAATAAGTGTTTAAAGATCATGATAAAAACACACAATTAAACACATTATAAACCATAAAATAGTGGTTTATCAACCTCCCCACACTTAAACATTAGCATGTCCTCATGCTTAGTTGAAGGAGATAAAATAAATGAGTAGGAACATGTAGAACTCATGCAATGCAATGCAACCTATATATGTAAATGCAACTATATGATTCTTGTCCACTTGATCAAAAGTAAATAAGCTCTTCAAAACAATTACAAATCAAATTCCACTAATTCAATTCTCATACAGCAAGAACAGATAAAAATGCAAGAAGATAGCTCATGAAAGCAGGGAACATAGAATTTCAAGCATTGAACCCTCACTGAAGATGCATGTACACTCTAGTCTCTCTAGTGTATAGGGTAATCACTCCATCCTTCTCTAATCATGCTCCCTAAATTTTTTTTTGTTCTTCTCCTAACCAATCAACAACATTTAATATACCAATGCAAACATCATGAGGTCTTTTCAAGGTTGTAATGGGGCCAAGGTAATGGTAAGGATACATATATGGTTAAGTGAGCTTATAAACTGAATCTTTAATTAACCCAAGCTTTAACATAACCTATATATATTCTATATAACTTTAGAATTCATACCTAGCTACCCAGAATTTCCTTTCACATTCCATACTCATGTATCAACTTTTTATTTTAATTTTATCATACATGCATTGATCCTTGAATTCTTAACTTAGCATTGGGGTAATTTTGTCCCCTTATTTATTTATTGAATATTTTTTATTTTTTTTCATAAACATAAAAATAAACATAGCTTATCAATGCACATAGATTTTTTATTCTTATAGTTTCACATGAGTAGGTTTCCAAATTCCCATTATATTATCATGATACACTCCCTTATTATCTTTTGTTCCCACAATTTCCCATACTTAATTAGCACACACAATTCTATCTTAAGCTAACCAAAGATTCAATTTGGGATATATAATTGTTTTTCTACTTAAGGCTAGTAATGTGGTAAAATATAGAACAAATGGGATTTAAAGACTTAAAGTGGCTAACAAAGGTAATTGAAAGGGTAGGCTTAATTTGGATAAGTGAGTTAAACAATTAATGGCCTCAATCATATGCAAACATATAAATATAATAAACATTGGACATATAGGATGGAACAAAATATAGATCACAATCATAGAGAAGTAAACACACAAGAATAAAATAATTATGGTTAAATAATGTAACCATGCATAAAGGCTCAAATCTCACAGGTTGTGTGTTCTTTAGCTTAAAAATCATGTTCCAAATACAACTTCAAGCAAATTTAACATAAAAATTTTAATTAAAATTAGTGAAAATTTGTTCCAAAAATAGAGTCTTAGAAGAAACTTATTGTCTTTTCAATCAAGTAGAACATGCATGCAACTAATCTATTACTATGCAATTTATCCTATTCTACAAAAGAAAAACTAACTAAATATCCTAATTTATTGGTGTTTAGGGAAGAGAAATTACCTCCGAAAGTCAGGTACTGACCGACTTCCTCACACTTAAGGCTTTGCACCTTCTTCGGTGCCATCTGTCAGGAATAGGGGTGGGCTGGTAGCAGTATCTCCACAGTTGGGACCATCATGGCTCCCTATGCTGGTAAAGGAAGTGGAGTCCGGGGTGTCTGAGTCCTTGAATTTTCCCATAATCAGCTCCTTGAGGTATGTGAATCGGTGCTTGTTACGGCGCTCTCTCATCTTAGCTTTGTGTTCCTGCCGATCCAACCTGTCGAGTATCTGATGGAGCAGTTGGTCTGTTGTAGGTGCTTGTGGTACGGAAGGAGAAATGTCCTGAGCCGGTTCAGTGGGCTGGCTTGTAGTGGCTGCTGAGGGTCTGATATATTTCCCATTAGGGACATATTGATCATCCCGTGGAAGTATGGCTTTGGTGTCCCCAGCTCTGAAGGAGACTCTGGCTGCTGAGATAAGATCTGAGACCAAGGCGGGGAAAGGTAAGTTGCCCACGATTTGTACGTATCCCATGGCATTCCGGATGTGTCTTGGTAGGTTCAGAGGTTGGTCTGTAAGGATGCACCATAGTAGAACGGCCATGTCCGCAGTGAAGGAGGACTCGTGAGTGCTTGGAAAGACGTAATGGGACCCGTTTTACTGATTGACACAGTCGCGTCGGTCACGCGGTCGCGTGACCCATTTTATGCCACTGGCGTGAGGGCAGCCTTGCACTCGCACAACTCTCTGTTCAAAATCATTAATTGCCAAATATTGGGTGACGCGATCGCGTGGGGCATGTGATCGCGTGAGTGGCCATTAGAAGGATGTGATGCGGTTGCGTCGGTCACGCGGCCGCGTGGGAAGAATTGTGCGTTCAGCACTAATCCAGCACCACTCTAGCACAACTTTCGGTCTTGCACCCTTTTTACGTCGAATTCCAGGGCACGCGGCCGCGTGGGTGACGCGGTCGCGTGGGAGGCCAATGTTCCCACTCGACGCGGACGCGTCGGTGACGCGGTCACGTGGGGCAATTTGTGCCATTGGCACGCCTCCAGCCATGCTCCTGCGTGACTCTGTTTGACACCTCGGCTTGCCCATTAGTCTGAGGATGGTATGCTGTTGCAACCTTATGAATGATCCCATGCTTCTTCATTAATCTTGTTAGTCTCCTGTTACAAAAATGGGTGCCTTGATCGCTCACGATTGCTCGTGGTGATCCAAAGCGACAAATAATGTGGTTTCTCACAAAGGAAACAACAGTGTTAGCATCATCAGTGCAGGTAGAAATTGCTTCCACCCATTTGGAAACATAATCCACAGCTAACAATATATAAAAATAACCATTAGAATTTGGAAAAAGGACCCTTGAAGTCAATGCCCCAAACATAAAAAATTTCACAGAAAAGCATAATTTGTTGAGGCATCTCATCCCTCTTGGATATATTACCAAATTTTTGGCATGGAAAACAAGATCTACAAAATTTAGCAGCGTCTCTAAAAAGAGTAGGCCACCAGAATCCACAGTCTAAGATTTTTCTAGCTGTTCTTTGAGAGCCAAAATGTCCTTCACTCTCAGATGAGTGACAGGCCTCTAAGATGGACTGAAATTCTGATTGAGGTACACACTGTCTTAATTACCTGGTCAGCACCACATCTCCATAAATATGGGTCATCCCATATATAATATTTAGACTCACTTTTCAGCTTGTCTCTTTGATGCTTAGAAAAGTTTGGAGGAAAAGTGCGGCTAACTAGATAATTAGCTACAGGTGCATACCAAGGGACTACCTCAAATACTGCTTGCAGGTTATCAAATGGGAAATTATCATCTATAGGATTAGAATGATCCTTAATGTGCTCAAGGCAACTCAAGTGGTCTGCCACTAGATTCTGGTTACCGCTCCTATCCTTAATTTCCAAATCAAATTCTTGTAATAGTAGTATCCAACGTATAAGCCTTGGTTTGGACTCCTTTTCAGCTGATAGATACTTTAGAGCTGCGTGGTCTGAATACACTACTACTTTAGTACCAAGTAAATAGGCTCAGAATTTATCCAGAGCAAAAACAATAGCAAGAAGCTCTTTCTTAGTAGTAGTGTAATTGGACTGAGCGGCATCTAAAGTTTTAGACGCATAAGTGATAACAAAAGGATCCTTACCTTCACGCTGAGCCAGTGCTGCTCCTACTGCATGGTTGGAGGCGTCGCACATTATTTCAAATGGCTGGCTCCAGTCTGGTCCTCTCACAATTGGAGCTTGAGTCAGGGCGGTCTTCAGCTTATCAAATGCTTGTTTGCAATCCTCACTGAACTCGAACTCAATATCCTTCTGCAGTAGTCTGGATAAGGGAAGTGCTACCTTACTGAAGTCCTTAATGAATCTTCTGTAAAAACCTGCATGGCCAAGGAACGAATAGACTTCCCTCACAGAAGAGGCGTAAGGTAAACTAGAAATAACATCCACCTTTGCTGGATCTACAGAAATGCCAGTATTAGACACAACATGTCCTAGTACAATACCTTATTTTACCATAAAGTGACATTTTTCAAAATTTAATACAAGGTTTGTACTGACACATCTATCTAATACTCTAGACAATCCATCTAAGCAAAGGCTAAAGGAATCACCATACACACTAAAATCATCCATAAAAACTTCCATACAATCCTCAATAAGATCAGAGAAAAGACTCATCATGCACCTTTGGAAGGTAGCTGGTGCATTGCACAAGCCAAAGGGCATTCTCTTGTAAGCATAAGTCCCAAAAGGACATGTAAAAGTAGTTTTTTCCTGATCCTCAGGAGCTATATGAATCTGGAAATAACCTGTGTAACCATCTAAAAAATAATAATGTGATTTACCTGACAGGCGATCCAGCATTTGATCAATGAATAGAAGAGGATAGTGATCCTTACGAGTGGCTTGGTTGAGGCGTCTGTAATCAATGCAGACCCTCCAAGAGTTCTGTACTCTAGTTGCTATGAGCTCTCCATGCTCATTCTTCACTGTAGTGACGCCAGACTTCTTGGGCACCACTTGTACTGGGCTCACCCATTCACTGTCTGAAATGGGATAGATGATATCTGCCTCTAGTAGTCTGGTCACTTCTTTCTTGACAACCTCTAAGATAGTGGGGTTCAGTTTTCTCTGGGGTTGACGGACAGGTCTTGCTCCCTCTTCTAAAAATATTCTATGCTCACTGACTTGAGGGTTGATGCCTACTATATCCGCCAAACTCCACTCAATTTCCTTCTTGTGCCTCCTCAGCACACTAAGTAACTGCTCTTCTTGTTGAGAAGTGAGATCCCTTACAATGATAACTGGACACTTTTGCTTGTCCTCAAGGTAAGCATATTTGAAGTGTGGAGGAAGGGGTTTCAACTCTAACTTCTGCTCATGGTCAGGCTCTGGATTGTCTGAAGCTGGTGAAAATGGCGAAGTGCCATCATTGTCGTTCAAGAGTGTCCCCACACTCGGACCTTGTCCTGTGTGCTTCTCTTCTAACTCCTCCTGGTGAACTTCAGCTACGGTTTCGTCAATGATGTCACACTGGAAGATAGAATGATCTTCTGGAGGGTACTTCAGAACTCCATTCAGATCGAAGCTTACTACTCGACCATCTATTTCAAAAGAGTATGTTCCTGAAAAAGCATCCAATTTGAACTTTGATGTCTTCAGGAAAGGTCTTCCAAGTAGGATTGATGACGGCTTCTCAGAGTCATTTTGGGGCATCTCCAGAATATAAAAATCAGTGGGGAATGTGAGTCCCTTAATGCCTACTAATACATCTTCAGCAACTCCAACCACTGTAATAATGCTTTTATCTGCTAACACAAAACGAGCTGCTGACCTTTTTAAGGGAGGGAGCCTCAAAATATCATATATAGACAAAGGCATTATACTTACACATGCTCCTAAATCACACATGCAGTCAGAAATTATCACACCACCAATAGTACAATTAACCATACAAGGACCTGGGTCACTACATTTTTCAGGTAAACCACCCATTAAAGCAGATATGGAACTACCTAAAGGAATAGTTTCTAATTCATTAATTTTGTTTTTATGTATACATAAATCTTTTAGAAACTTTGCATATTTAGGTACCTGTTGAATAACATCAAATAGAGGAACAGTTACCTCATCCTTTTTGAATATCTCTACCATTTTTGGATCAGGTTCCAGCTGCTTCCTGGGCTTCCTTGCAAGTTGTGGAAATGGAATATGAGTGGTGTCTTCTGCAGTGTCTGCGCCTTTTGATGCTTCCTCCTGTGGTTGAACTTCTTCTTTTTCAGCTATGTCCTGTATGCCTTCTTCCTCTTCAACATCTTCTATTTCCACTACCTCTTCAGCTGAGGTGTGTTCTGGTGGGCTTGGCTCCTCCTGGTTCCTCTCCTGTAGTGTGGTTCCGGACCTTAGGGTGATGGCATTAATGCCACCCTTGGGATTGGGTAATGGTTGAGAGGGAATTCCACTGGAGCTCAAATGCTGGTTATTGGAGTTATTCATTGATCCAATCTATGAGACAAGAGCTTGCAAAGTAGCGTTCAGACCATTTAGAGTGGCATTAATTTATTTTCCATGGTCTGTTGTCTCCGATCAATAGATTGTAATAAGTCATCATTAGTAGATGAAGAAGGATAGGTAATTTGAGAGGTCTGCTATTGGGTATTCTGTGGTCCTTGGGATTGCCTCTGGTGAGGTGCTCTGTATGGCTGGTACTGGTTCTATTGCCTGTTGTTGTTATTATTCCACCTCTGATTTTCCTGATTGTCTCTGTCTCCTCTATTGTTGTTGTCCCTCCAATTCTGGTTAGAATTGTCCTGCCATCCATGGTTGTAATTGCCACTTTGATTGTACCCTTGGTTGGGGTGGTCATAGAAGTTATGAGTGGCTGCCACGGTGTTGTCTTCCTGCTGGAGCTGCAGACATTCATCAGTATAGTGGCTATAATCAGCACAGATTCCGTAAAATCTCTGTGGGACTAACTATTGGTTTTGCTGTGGTGGAGAAGGTTGAGCTTGCTGAACTTGTTGTTGATTCAATTGCATCTGCTTCAGCAAGTTGGTCATTTCACAGATGCTGTAAGTTAGAGCAGCAGTCTCTCTGCTAGAGGATACTTCTGTAATGGCTTTTGAACGGCCTTATTTCTGCCTGTGATTCCGTGTAGATTCAGCTAAGTTGCTAATCAATTGCCATGCCTCATCAGTGGTCTTGTACTTTTTCATAGACCCATTGCTAGCACTTTCCAATGTGGTCTTATCTTGGGGCCTCATGCCCTGTGTGACGTAACTGAGTAACACTATCTTATCAATCAAATGGTGGGGGCAAGCTTCCAGAAGATTATTGAAGCGCTCCCAGTATTCATAGAGAGTCTCGGATTCGTCCTAAACAATCATAGAAATATCTTTCCTCAGTTTATCAGTAACTTCAGCGGGAAAGAATTTTTCCAAGAATTCTCTTCTCAGTGTATCCCAGTTGGATACAGTTGCTACGGGTTGAGTGTAGTACCACTCTCTTGCCTTTCCCTCAAGAGAAAACGGGAAAGCTTTCAACAAAATTGAAGTTTCATCTGTACCGTCACGCCTGACAGTAGAACAGGCTGCTTGAAAATCTCTCAGGTGCTTGATAGGCTCTTGAGCAGGTAAGCCATGAAACTTGGGCATCAAATTGGGCAGTGCAGTCTTTATTTCAAAGTCTATAGCCACCGCTGGGTGATGCGCTTGAAACGGTTGCATTGTAAAATCAGGGGCTCCAGCCTCCTGGATAGTAACTCTCTTAGGTGCTGCCATGTCACCGATACGTAAATCAACCAAATCAGTAGAACGGGGGCTGGTTTCTTCCTCAAATGACGTTTCAGATCCGCCCTCAGAGAGGACTAACCGACGTCGAGCTTGCCTTATTTGTGAAATAGTTCTTTCAATCTCAGGATCGAATACTGGCAAGCTTGGATCAGGAAGTGAATGCGTCATCTAGCGAAAGAAACAAGCAGCTCATAGTAGCAAAATAAAATAAAATACAAATAAATAAAATTCCAATTAATAACTTTAGCACTCTATTGCAACTCCCCGGCAACGGCGCCAAAAATTGACGTGGCAGAAATTGGCGAGTTAAGAATTGTTATAAGATATGCGTTGCAAGTATAGTTCTTAACCAACCAGAAATCCGCTTATCAATTTAGAAGGGTTGTCACAAAAATTAAAATTAAAATACTGGGAGTATGAATCCCAGGTCGTCTCCCAACGAGTTGCAGAAAGGTGTGCTATTTTATTAATCAGATGTTTTCAAAAAAAGAGTTTGAGTTGAATAAACAGAAAATTAAATTGGAGAAATTAAGTAATTTAAATAAAAGCCTTGACTGGGAGTAGATTAGTTGGAAGCCCTATTCTTGCTGCAGTACTCTCAAGATTAATTGATAATTGAAGGTTGTTCTGTTTAGTTATCCCTTACTAGGTAAGGGAAAGTCAAACAAGTTGGAATGCTGTTTCTATTCACAAGTCCCAATCCGCTTATTTGGAAGGACTGGCATTAGTGACTAGAGAGCAATCCAACAATAAACCCAATTACAATTTCTCCTTTGAGCATTCCAACTCAAGGGTTCCTTTCAATCAACTCCCCATCAAGTTAGGGAACTACTCGCTCATTGTGAATGTAGAACTCATAACATAGGAAAGGGAATTAAAGAAAGACATGATAAATAAAACTCAAAGGAATCAATTAAAAATAAAAGTAATTCTTGTATTAATAAATTCTAAAATAATCCAATAGTGAAAGTGAATAAATTAAAGGACATGGAAGAGTAAAGCCAAGTAAAGAAAACGAACTAGAATGACGAAGTCTTGATGAGGTAATAACTCTTCTCAATATCCCAATGCAAAGAGCAATAGAAAATAAAAATCCTAAGAACTATGAATGTGTAGAGAGAAAACCTAGAGGAGGGGTAAAACTAGATCTAAAAACTAAAATTGTGTAGAATGAATGTTGTTTTCGTTTCTGCATGTTCTCTGGCTCTGGTCTGCTTTTCTGGGCCGAAAACTGGGTCAAAACAGGGTCCAAAATCGCCCCCAGCGAATTCTCCAGATTATGCAGATCACGCACGTCACGCGATCGCGTCATTCATGCGGACGCGTCATTCGGCGTTTATCTTTGCCACGCGGGCGCGTCGTCCATGCCTCCGCGTCACTTATGCTATTCCAATCCGCGCGGTCGCGTGAGCCATGCGGCCGCGTCACTGCGATTTCCTCTCTTTCGCGCGGTCACGTGAGCCATGCGGCCGCGTCACTTCTCGCTGGTCATCTCCTTAATTTCTTGTGTTCCTTCTATTTTTGCAAGCTTCCTTTCCAATCTCCAACTGATTCGTGCCCTATAAAGCCTGAAACACTTAACACACAGATCACGGCATCGAATGGAATAAAGGAGAATTAAAATACATAATTAAAAATCTCTAGGAAGCAAGTTTTAAATCATGTAATAATTTTAGGAAGGAAATATAAATGCATGCTAATTATATGAATAAGTGGGTAAAGATCATGATAAAACCACACAATTAAACACATTATAAACCATAAAATAGTGGTTTATCACTCAACTTTGCTAGAGTCCCCAATTAGAGGTGTCCAGGGTTCTTAAGCACACTCTTTTTTTTTTTTTTTGCTTTGGATCACGACTTTAACCGCTCAGTCTCAAGCTTTTCACTTGACACCTTCACGCCATAAGCACATGGTTAGGGACAGCTTGGTTTAGCCACTTAGGCCAGTATTTTATTCCTTTGGGCCCTCCTATCCATTAATGCTCAAAGCCTTGGATCCTTTTTATTTTGCCCTTGCCTTTTGGTTTAAAAGGTTACTAGCTTTTTGCTTTTGCCTTTTAGTTTAAAAAGCTCGTGGCTTTTTCTGCTTGCTTTTTCTTCTTTTTTTTTTGCCAATTTTTTTCGCAAGCTTTTGCTTTTCACTGCTTTTTCTTGCTTCAAGAATCAATTTTATGATTTTTCATATTATCAAATAACATTTCTCCTTTTTCATCATTCTTTCAAGAGCCAACAATTTTAACATTCATAAACAACAAATTCAAAAGACAAATGCACTGTTCAAGCATTCATTCAGAGAAACAAAAAGTATTGTCACCACATCAAAATAATTAAACTAATTTCAAGGATGAATTTGAAATCATGTATTTCTTGTTCTTTTGTGATTAAAAATATTTTTCATTTAAGAAAGGTGATGGATTCATAGGACATTCATACTTTAAGGCATAGACACTAGACACTAATGATCATGTAAGAAAGACACAAACATAAATAAACATAAAGCATAGAGAGCGAAAACAGAAAAAATAAATAGATAAGGAGATTAAGGAACGGGTCCACCTTAGTAAGGGTGGCGTCTTCTTCCTCTTGAAGAACCAATGGTGCTCTTGAGCTCCTCTATGTCTCTTCCTTGCCTTTGTTACTCCTCCCTCATAGCTATTTGATCTTCTCTAATCTTATGAAAGGTGCCATATGGTTATGGAAAATTAAAAAGCGGGGCTTTTTCCACACCAAACTTAAACTGTTTGCTCGTCCTCGAGCAAAAGAAGAAAGAAAGGAGGAGATGGAGATGTGTGGTGGGTGCGGCCAAGGGAGGGTGATAGTGTGTATGAGGGGTTTATGATGGATGGATGTGAGTGGTGAAGATAGTATGGAAAAGAGGGTGGGGTAGGTGGGGATCCTGTGGGTCCACAGATCCTGAGGGGTCAAGGACTTAGCATCCCTGCTCCATTCAGGCCTGTAAATGCCCTTAGAGTGCAATCCTGGCGTTTAACGCCAGACTGCTGCTTGTTTCTGGCGTTAAACGCCAGCTTTTCTCCCTTTATTGGTGTTTAACACCAAGTTGGTACTTATTTCTGGCGTTAAACACCAGACTATAGCTTGTTTCTGGCGTTTAATGCCAGCTTGATGCTTCTTTCTGGTGTTAAACACGAGTCTGATGCTTCTTACTGGCGTTTAAACGCCAGTAAGCTCTTCCTCCAGGGTGAGCTATTTTTAATGCTGTTTTTGATTTTGCTTTGATTTTTGTAACTCCACATGATCATCATCCTAAAGAAAACATAAAATAAAAATGGAAAACAGAAAATTAACATAGATAAGTAAAAATTGGGTTGCCTCCTAATAAGCCCTTCTTTATTGTCTTTAGCTGGACCTTACTGAGCTTTTAATCTAGTCTCAGCTTTGAGCATTCTTGCTCAAAATTGCCTTCAAGATAATGCTTGACTCTCTGTCCATTAACAATGAACTTCTTATTAGAATCAATGTCTTGAAGCTCCACAAAGCCATATGTTGACACACTTATAATCATATATGGTCCCCTCCACCGGGATTTTAGTTTCCCGGGAAATAATCTGAGCCTAGAGTTAAACAGCAGAACCTTCTGTCCTGGTTCAAAGACTCTAGATGACAGTTTTCTGTCATGCCACCTTTTTGCTTTCTCTTTGTAAAGCTTGGCATTTTCGAAAGTAGTGAGTTTGAATTCCTCTAGCTCATTCAGCTGGAGCAATCTTTTTTCTCCAGCTAATTTGGCATCAAAGTTTAGGAACCTGGTTGCCCAGTAGGCCTTATGCTCCAGTTCCACGGGCAGATGACAGGCCTTACCATACACAAGCTGGTATAGAGAGGTCCCTATAGGAGTCTTGAATGCTGTTCTGTATGCCCGCAGATCGTCATCCAAGCTTCTTGCCCAATCCTTTCTACGGGTACTTACAGTCCGTTCCAGGATTCTTTTTAGTTCTCTATTAGAGACTTCAGCTTGCCCATTTGTCTGTGGATGATATGGAGTTGCCACCTTGTGGCTAATTCCATATCGGACCATAGTAGAGTAAAGTTGTTTGTTGCAGAAGTGAGTGCCCCCATCACTGATTAGTGCTCTAGGGACACCAAACCTGCTGAAGATATGTTTCTGGAGGAACTTCAGCACTGTCTTAGTATCATTGGTGGGTGTTGCAATGGCCTCTACCCATTTGGATACATACTCGACTGCCACCAGAATATAAGTGTTTGAGTATGATGGTGGGAAAGGCCCCATGAAGTCAATACCCCATACGTCTGACGTTAGGATTTTTGCCAGTAAAGAATTTTATAAAAATAGTCGCGTTGTAGATATAGTCTCTAAACCAACAGAAATCCCTTCGTACAAACGTTTTGGTTGTCACAAGTAACAAACTCCTAAATATATTGATAACCGAAGTATTCAAACCTCGGGTCATCTTCTCAAGAAACTGCAGGGAAGTATGTTCTTATTATTAGTTATGGAGATTGTAAATTGGGGTTTTGAGAATGAGGAGTGAATAGTTTAATTAGCAAATAAAGTAAATGAAGAACAAGCAATTTAAATGGCAAGTAAAATAAATAAATGACTGTAAATAAACTTTTGGCAAGGTATGAGAAATTAGAGGTCCTATCCTAGCTATCCTTATCAATGATGATGAAAATTGAATCTTAGTTCCACTTTATTAACCTTTACTAAGATAAAGGAAGGTCAAGGGATTAATTGGTTTGATCTTCGGATCCTATTTATTTCCTAAGAAAAGATTAGGATTATTAAAGTTCAATTTAATTAGCAAAGATAACAATTATCAATCATGTTTGAGTTTGATAACTCCTGAGTTACTGATTTCTTAACCAAGACCAAAAGGAGAAAAGTAAATCTACTGGAATAAAAATGTCTTCAGATTGGGAATAATAGCAACATAAATAAAATAAAGCAATATTAAACTGAAATACCTCAAATAACATTAATTCAAAAAAGTAATCTGTAACATCGAAGAATTCATAAATTAAATTGCGAAAGTAAATAAAAGGGAATATTGAACCTGATAAAGAGATAATCCTGAAAGCGAATAAAATCCTAATTCTAAATCCTAATCCTAAAGAGAGAAGAGAGAGGAGAGAACCTCTCTCTAAACTAAATCTAAATCATGAAAACTAACTAAAGTGGAGACTCTCTTTGAATGGATGCATTCCCCCACTTCATAACCTCTGGTCTATGCCTTCTGGACTTGGATTTGGGCCAAAAAGGGCTTCAGAATTCGCTGGGAGCGTTTTCTGCAATTTCTGGTGCGTGGCCTCTGTCACGCGTCCGCGTGGGTCACGCGGTCGCATCATTTGTAGTTTTCCTTGGCACGTGGTCGCGTCAGTCATGTGACCGCGTCATATGTGTTTAGCTCGAGGCGCGCGATAGCGTTAGTCACGCGTTCGCATCGCGCTCTCTTCGCACTGGCATGCGGCCGCGTCGTCCATGCGATCGCGTGGCTACCAGTTTCTTCACAAACTTCGTTTTATGCTTTCCTTCCTTTTTTGTATGTTTCCTTTCCATCCTTTGAGTCATTCCTGCCTTAGAAGATCTGAAACTACTCAACACACTAATCACGTCATCGAATGGAAATAAAGGTAATTAAAATAATTAATTTTAAAGCATAGGAAACATGTTTTTCACATACATCACATAATAAGGAAGGGAAAGTAAAACCATGCAGTTAATATGAATAAGTGGGTGAAGGATTGAATAAATCACTCAGATTAAGCACAAAATATATCATAAAATATGGGTTTATCAACCTCCCCACACTTAAACAATAGCATGTCCTCATGCTAAGTCCAAGATAAAGAGTAAGGTAAGGTTAAAGTGGTGCAATGTCATGCAATGTAATCTAATCTAAATGCAACTACCTAAATGAATGATGCATCATGCAATTCTAATTTTTATTCACTTGAATATAAAGCTTGCATGTAGTTGAATTAATTCACATTTTCAAGGAGTCATATATATATGTAGCCAAACTTTAGATAGTGATAAAGTGCCTTTACAATTGAGATGGGAAAGAAAAAAAAAACATTTTATAAACTTGAAAGACAATTAATAATCTAAGAAGAGATATATGTTAATGAGCTATTGAACCCTCACTGATTTTGTGTTTACTCTCTAGTCACTCAGTGTTTATTGGGTTAATCACTCTATTCTTCCTTTTATTCTTTCTTTCTATAACTTTGTTCTTCATCTAACCAATCAACAATTATAGAATATAGACATACCAAAATTCATGAGGTCTTGAATTAAGGTTGTAATGGGGCCAAGGTAAAGGTAAGGGTATATCTATAAGGCTAAGTGAGCTAATAAGTGAATCCTTAATTAGTCTAAGATCTCACCTAACATACATACTTTCTAAAGCAAAGCTTCTTTACCTATTTTCCCATATTTTCCCACTTTTGATGTTACATGCTCATGTTTCAATGTTTATTTTTACCCCATGTGTAATGCTTTATTTCACATTTGGGGAATTTTTGTGCGTCTTCTCTAGGCACACACCTACGGATTATTCCGTCTGCACATCTCTTAAAGAGATATGGTTCATCCCACAGGTAGTATTTTGCATCAGTAATTAATTTTTTCTTTTGTTACCTGCTGTACTCCTTGGGTATGAATCTTGCAGCTTTATAGTTTGCAATTTCTGCAAACCGTGGTATTTCCTGAATGGCAAATAATTGCTCATCGGGAAAGGTTTCAAAGATCTAAATAGAGGGAAAGGACGCCCCTTCTACTGGTTCTATCCGGGACAGATGATCAGCCACTTGGTTCTCTGTCCCTTTTCTGTCTCTTATTTCTATATCAAACTCTTGCAGAAGCAACACCCATCTTATGAGCCTGGGTTTTGAATCCTGCTTTGTGAGTAGATATTTAAGAGCAGCATGGTCAGTATACACAATCACTTTGGATCCTACTAAGTATGATCTAAACTTGTCAATGGAATAAACCACTGCAAGAAATTCTTTTTCTGTGAATGTGTAATTTTTCTGGGCATCATTTAAAACGCGGCTAGCATAATAAATGACATGCAGAAGCTTCTTATGCCTCTGTCCCAGTACTGCACCAATGGCATGGTCACTGGCATCACACATTAGTTCAAATGGTAATGTCTAGTCTGGTGCAGAAATAACTGGTGCTGTGACCAGCTTAGCTTTCAGAGTTTTAAACGCCTGCAGACACTCTGTGTCAAACACAAATGGTATGTCAGCAGCTAGCAGATTGCTCAGAGATTTTGC
The DNA here is from genome assembly GCF_059453495.1 of Arachis ipaensis. NCBI lineage: Eukaryota > Viridiplantae > Streptophyta > Magnoliopsida > Fabales > Fabaceae > Arachis > Arachis ipaensis. Next base: position 55,179,739 of record NC_142436.1, read on the forward strand.
AATTTTTGAAAAATCCTTTATAAACCTCCTATAGAATCCTGCATGCCCCAGAAAGCTTTTGATTGCCTTTAACATTGGCAGGTGGTGGTAATTTTTCAATTACTTCCACTTTAGCTTGATCCACCTCTATTCCCTTGTTTGAAATTTTATGCCCAAGGACAATTCCTTCAGTCACCATAAAGTGACATTTTTCCCAGTTTAAAACTAGGTTGGTCTCTTGACATCTTTTTAGAACAAGTGCTAGATGGTCAAGGCAGGAGCTGAATGAGTCTCCAAATACTGAGAAGTCATCCATGAAGACTTCCAGAAATTTCTCTACCATATCAGAGAAGATAGAGAGCATGCACCTCTGAAAGGTTGCAGGTGCATTGCACAGACCAAAAGGCATCCTTCTCTAGGCAAACACTCTAGAAGGACATGTGAATGCTGTTTTCTCTTGGTCCTGAGGATCTACTGCAATTTGGTTATAACCTGAATAGCCATCCAAAAAGTAGTAGTATTCATGACCTGCTAGTCTTTCTAGCATCTGGTCTATGAATGGTAAAGAAAAGTGATCCTTCCTGGTGGCTGTATTGAGCCTTCTGTAATCAATACACATACGCCACCCTGTAACTGTTCTTGTAGGAACCATTTCATTTTTTTCATTATGAACCACTGTCATGCCTCCCTTCTTGGGGAAAACTTGGACAGGGCTCACCCAGGGGCTATCAGAAATGGGATAAATAATCCCAGCCTCCAGTAACTTGGTGACCTCTTTCTGCACCACTTCCTTCATGGCTGGATTTAGTCGCCTCTGTGGTTGAACCACTGGCTTAGCATCATCCTCCAATAGGATCTTGTGCATGCATCTTGCTGGGCTGATGCCCTTAAGATCACTTATGGACCACCCAAGAGCTGCCTTGTGTGTTCTCAGCACTTGAAGTAATACTTTCTCTTCCTGTGGATTTAAAGCAGAGCTTATGATCACCGGAAAAGTGTCACCTTCTCCCAGAAATGCGTATTTCAGGGATGATGGTAGTGGTTTGAGCTCGGGTTTAGGAGGTTTCTCCTCTTCCCAAGGAATTTTTAGATGCTCTTTTATTTCCTCTGATTCCTCTAGATCAAGCTGGACATCTTTAAAGATATCTTCTAGCGCTGATTCGAGACTCTCAGCCATGTTGATCTCCTCTACCAAGGAGTCAATAATATCAACACGCATGCAGTCTTGTGATGTGTCTGGATGCTTCATTGCCTCAACAGCATTCAGCTTGAACTCGTCCTCATTGACTCTTAAGGTCACCTCCCCTTTTTGGACATCAATGAGGGTTCGTCCAGTTGCTAGGAAGGGTCTTCCTAGAATGAGAGTTGCACTTTTGTGCTCCTCCATTTCCAGCACTACAAAGTCAGTGGGAAATACAAATGGCCCAACCTTGACAATCATGTCCTCAATTATACCTGATGGATGTTTAATGGTGCCATCAGCAAGTTGAAGACATATCCGGGTTGGTTTGACCTCTTCAGCCAAGCCAAGCTTTCTGATAGTAGATGCAGGGATTAGATTGATACTTGCCCCAAGGTCGCATAGAGCTATTTTGGTACAAGTACCCTCTAATGTGCATGGTATCATAAAGCTTCCGGGATCGTTAAGCTTCTCTGGTAAGCTTGTTAGGATGACTGCACTGCACTCTTCAGTGTGAAAAACTTTTCTATTTCTCTCCAATCCTTCTTATGACTTAAGATTTCTTTCATGAACTTAGCATAAGAGGATATTTGCTCAAGTGCCTCTACAAACAGAATCTTTATTTCAAGAGTCCTGAGATAGTCTGCAAAGCGAGCAAATTGTTTATCCTATTTCGTTTGGCGGAGTTTCTGAGGATAAGGTATTTTGGCTTTATATTCTTCAACCTTAGTTGCTGCAGGTTTATTTCCTACAGAGGCAGGTTGAGAAGCCTTCTTGAGGGAGTTAGTATCAGCACTTGCAGGTGTCTGATCCCTCACTGGCGTTTGAACACCAGAACTGGACATGGATTGGGCGTTTAACGCCAGGTTCCTACCCTTTTCTGGCGTTTGAACGCCAGAACTGGACGTGGATTTGGAGTTTAATGCCAGTTTTTCACCTGTTTCTGGCATTTGATCGCCAGACCTATTCCTCTCTGGGCTTTTACTGTCCTCAGAGGGATTTTGGGTAGCAGGTTGTTCATCCTTTGTCAGCTGTTCTTTTCTTGGCTTTCTGCTACTTTGAGTTGGAGTATTTAACGTTCTTCCACTTCTTAATTGAACTGCTTGGCATTCCTCTGTTATCTGTTTTGATAACTGCTGTTTTGTCTGATTCAATTGTGATTCCATATCCTTGTTAGCAATTCTGGTCTCTTGTAGCATCTCCTTAAATTCTGCTAACTGTCTTGTTATAGAAATAGTTGCTGATTGAGTTCAGCAACTTGTTCCTGAGGACTAAAGTCAGTTGATACTACCTTATACCTTAGCTTCTTCTTGCATGGAAGACTTATTACTTATGTACAGATGTTGATTTCTAGCAACTATATCAATAAGCTCTTGAGCCTCTTCAACAGTCTTTCTCATGTGTATAGATCCACCAGCTGAATGGTCTAGAGATATCTGAGCTTTTTCTGTAAGCCCATAGTAGAAGATGTCTAATTGTACCCACTCTGAAAACATTTCAGAGGGGTATTTCCTTAGCATCCCTCTGTACCTCTCCCAGGCGTTATAAAGGGATTCATCATCCTCTTGTTTAAAGCCTTGGATGTCCATCCTTAGCTGTGTCATCCTTTTTGGAGGGAAATATTGATTTAGGAATTTGTCTGATAATTGTTTCCATGTTCTTATGCTTGCTGTGGGTTGGTTATTTAACCACCTCTTAGCTTGATCTTTTACATCAAATGAAAACAGTAATAATCTGTAGACATCCTGATCTACTTCCTTGTCACGTACTGTGTCTGCAATTTGCAAGAACTGCGCCAGAAACTCAGTAGGTTCTTCCTGTGGAAGATCGGAATACTGACAATTTTGCTACACCATGATAATGAGCTGAGGATTTAGCTCAAAACTGCTTGCTTTGATGGGAGGTATACAGATACTACTCCCGTATACAGCAGTAATGAGGTTGGCATATGACCCCAGAGTCCTTCTGGACTGTTCATTTCCACTTAAGTCCATGATGGATAAAGGGAGATGATGTGAATTGCAAGTAAAATATATTTTTATTTTTATTTTATTTAATTAAAAATAACCGAATTAAAAAAAGAAAATAAAACAAAATAAAATAAAGTAAAATAATAAAAAAATAAAATATGGATTTCAAAAATTAAAAAAAAGGAAAATAAAAAGAAATTTGATTGTTGAATTGACTAATTAATTGAAAAGATTTGAAAATTTTTGAATATGATTTTCAAAAAAGATTTGAATTTTGAATTTTTAAAACTAAGATAAGATAAAATAGAAAGTTTTAAAATAAAAATCTGAATTTTTTAAAGAAAATTTCGAAAATCAATTAGAATAAAGAGGAAAAATATTTTTGAATTTAATGAAGAGAAAAATAGTAAAAACGACACCAAACTTAAATATTTAGATCAAAACAAAGGAAACAAACAGGAAAACTTTGAATATCACGATGAACGCTAAGAACAACTTTTGAAAAATTTTTAGGAAAACAAAAACACAAAGGACACCAAATTTAAAATATGAAACTAAACTCAAACAAAAAAACTCAATTATTAGTTTATAAAAATTTTTGAAAAAAAATTGAAAAAGAAAATACGGATTTTAAAAAAATTTTTCAAATAAAAACAATAATAGAAGACTTTAAACCAAAAAAGAAAAATTTTTCCTAATCTAAGCAACAAAATAAACCGTCAGTTGTCCAAACTCGAACAATCCCCGGCAACGGCACCAAAAACTTGGTGCACGAATTGTAAATCACACTTTTCACAACTCGTACCACTAACCAGAAAGTGCACTGGGTCGTCCAAGTAATACCTTACGTGAGTAAGGGTCGATCCCACGGAGATTGTCGGCTTGAAGCAAGCTATGGTTATTTTGTAATTCTTAGTCAGGAAATGATGCCAGGGCATCTTGGCTAGTTTTACTAGCCATTTTTTGTATGCTTTAGGTTGGTTTCATGCATTTTCTTAGGAAATAAGAAAGTATTTGGTTGAAAATGCATTCATACCATGATTCAAGCAAACATTGTGAATTTTGAATGATTTCATGAGAATTATGCATGAATTGAATGATAAAATGGATGATGCATGATCTCATGATTAAGAGCAAGACTTTGATGTACTTTGTTTGATTGATTTTAGGTAACAAGAAGCAGAGAAGAGCCACGTTAGTGCCACTAACGTGGCCATTAAACTGGAAGGAAGGAAAGCTTGGAAAGTTAGTGAGAACGTTAATGCCACTAACGTTAGCGAAGGGCAAGAAGACCCACGTTAGCGACCCCGTTAGCTCCACTAACGTGGGCACTAACGTGGAAGAATAGGAGAAGTCTCAATGTTAGTGAGAAAGTTAATGGTATTAACGTGGAAGAAAGGAGGCAGCTGTGAAAGTTAGTGGAAAAAGTGAACGCCATTAACATTTGTGAAGCCAAGAAGACCCACGTTAATAGCCACGTTAGTTACACTAACGTGGGCATTAACGTGGAAGAAAGGAGGCAGTTGTGAAAGTTAGTGGAAAAAGTGAACGCCACTAACGTTTGCGAAGCAAAGAAGGCCTACGTTAGTGGCCACGTTAGTTACACTAACGTGGACACTAACGTGGGCAAAATCTCACCCGGCAGCCTGACCATGCCTTTTTCAAACAAGGATAACTTGAGCCACAAAGCTCCAAATGAGGTGATTCCAGTGGCATTGGAAAGTAGGATTCCAGAGCTTTCCAAGCATATATGGCACTACACGGTGGATACTAAATTTAAGGGAGAAAACCTGCCCCGAAAGTGCAAAGATGAACATGGTATCAACCTGTAGTAAGGCCAGCTGACCTCTTCACCTTCCAAGAAGTGTAACTCGAGTTGTAAAGCTCCAAATGATGCGCTTTCAAAGGCGTTGGAAAGTAGAAATCCAAGGATTTCCAACAATATATAATAGTATGGGGTGGACATTAAGTTTGAGCTCCAGAACCTTGCAATATTAACCCCCTGGATGCGGACGTTATTAGCACTCACTTTTGCCAATAACGCCAGCCACTATGCCAGCAACCCTGCCCAATTCAAAGGAGCATAAATTGAGTTACAGAGGTCTAATTGAGTTGATTTTAGTTGCGTTAGAAAGCTGACATTCAGAGCTTTCCAACGATATATAATACTCTATAGTGGGAATGAAATTGGAGCACAAACCAGAGGCATCTTTTAAGCCCCAAAAACACCAACTGGGTAGCAAGTGTGACGTTAGCCACACTAACTTCAGCACTAACGCCACACTTGTAGCGTTAGTATGGCTAATGTTAGCACTGTCATTAGCATCTGGACCTCAACTTGATTTACTTACAAGGACCACCCAACCTCAAGGAAGCAAGCCCACAAGTATCAATCAATCACGGCCACAAGAAGCATCTAGAATAGTTAATTTTCATTTCATTGTAATTTGCTTTTAATTTCATTTTGTAATTTAGGAGAGCCTATAAAACGGCCTTAGTTTCTACATTAAATTCATTCTGGAATTGGGGATTGAAGAGGGGTCTTCGGACTCCCTCCCCTCACACACTTTTCCTTCTCTTTCTTTTCTTTGTACTTTTCATTTATGAATTTTGAAGTTTCAATTTTAGTTTTAATCTTCATCTTTACTTTTCTGCACTTTCTTTCTTTTCTATTTTGGTAGAGCAATGATCAACTAACTCTTTTCATTGGGTTACAGAGCTCTATTGTGATTCAATGGATCAATTGTAGTTCTTATTCTTCTTCTTCTTTCTTTTCTCTTGATTTTACTAGAGAGCTTTCGATCTTCATCCAATTGGGTAATTGTCTCGGAAGAGAAATTGCTCATACTTGGATTTCCTCTGAACCTTGGAAGAGGAATGAGGAGATCATGCTAGAAATGCTCTCTCACATTGGATTAGGTTCGGGGGACATTTAATCCTACCAATACTTTGATCTATGAATGTGTGTGGTATAATCAGTGACCAAACTTCATCTCTTCCCATGAGCAATTAAATCAAGGAATTGGGAAATTGTTCAAGCTTAGAGAGATTGGGTTGCCAAGGAATTGGGATCCAATCACTTAAGATTGCCAAGGAGATCAATGAATGCATTGATTGAGGAAGAGATGAGAATGAACTTGATCCGGAGGATTGCAATATCTCTTGATCCCAATGTTCATTTTATTTTTAGTTCTTACATTTACTTTTCTTGCCATTTTACTTTTCTGCACTTTATAGTTTTTCCTTTACATTCATGCAATTTACATTTTCTTGTTGCTTATCACTCCAATCTGATTCGTCTAACTAGGATAATTAATCAGCTATTGATTGCTTAATCTGTTAATCTCTGTGGGATTCGACCTCACTCTATTGTGAGTTTTTACTTGACGACAATTCGGTATACTTGCCGAAAGGAAATTTGTTGAGAGATAAGTGTCCGTGCATCAAGTATATGGCGCCGTTGCTGGGGATTAATATTGATTAACAAACTACCGGTTGATTGATTTACTAGATTAGACATTTTTCTTTTGTCATCATTTTTTTTTGTTTCTTTATTTTCTTTTGCTAACTAACTGTTTGTGATATTGCCTCACTGGGAATTTCCTCATCTGTGACAAGGGGAATTCCAAATCTCTTTTATCTTGGTGATTGTTGTTTGGTACAGAGTATTTTGAAGAAAAATGGAGTATAGATCATCTTTTGGTCAATCAAGTTACATGGGATACTTCTCACCACCACAAAATAATTCAGGTTATTATGATAATGGTGGTTGGGAATATCAAGAAGATGAAATGGGGTGCTTCCTAGGGTCACAAAATGGTCCATATGTTGATGACTTTGATCACTACTCAAGCTGTGCCTGGGAAGATCAAAACCAAAGAGATTTAACTCATTCATACCCCATTCATCAAGAGCCATCACCTCTCAATTATACAACCTCACCTCCAAGTTTTACATGCCTAAATTCTTCATCATTTGAGTATGCCTCAGCACAAAAGTCTATCCCAAATCCATACAATTCATTTCACCATCCACAAAACTCAATCCACTACCCACAAGAGTCGTACCACTTTCAGAACACACAACCACAAAACAACCAATTCCATTCACAAGCCAACCCCGACCAACCATTACAACCTACCCAACATCCTTTAGATAGACTTGCTAGGATGGAACTCATCATTGAAGAACTCAAAAAAAGTAGAGAAGAAGAGAGACTCGCTAGGATAGAACTCCTCCTTGAAGAAATGATAAAGACAAACGAAGAGGAGGAAATAGCAAAAAGAGACCATGAAGAAAAATTGAGACAGAATGCACAACTCTATTCTGAAGAATAATTCATTGAAGAGCTGAGATCACAAAGAGAGACCACTTCACTCTCTCCAGAAATAGAGGAGTTCATTCAAAGGTCAAGAACAATGGAGGAATCAGAAGAACAAGAAAAGGAGGCACCCATACCAAGTGAGATTTCTATCAAGAAGGAGGAGGTTATGAGAGTATATAAGCCCAAAGCTCCATACCCACAGAGGCTACTAAGGGTGACAAAGGAACATGCAAACTCACTTCCAAAAAACTCAATGCAACATCATGTAGAAGAAAGAGAGGAAGTCAATCAAGGGAGTCTACACTACTCCAATAAAATAGAAAGTTACTTAAAGGGTGAGTTCATTGAACCACCAATTCAAGAAGCACTTGATGAAGAGGATGCTCCAACCATCATACAACACCCAAGTCTTGAAATCAAGGTGGTGAAGGCAATTGGTGCACGAAATTGTGATCTCCAGGTTCGAACAAATCCTGGTAATGGCTCCAAAGCTTGATGCTCTGATCTTAATTCATAATTGTCACAACTTCGATACAACTAACCAGCAAGTGCACTGGGTCGTCCAAGTAATACCTTACGTGAGTAAGGGTCGAATCCCACGGAGATTGTTGGTATGAAGCAAGCTATGGTCACCTTGTAAATCTCAGTCAGGCAGATATAAAGTGATAATGGTGTTTTCGAATATTATATAATAAAATAGGGATAGAGATACTTATGTAATTCATTGGTAGGAATTTCAGATAAGCGAATGGAGATGCTTTTCGTTCCTCTGAACCTCTGCTTTCCTGCTATCTTCATCCAATCAGTCTTATTCCTTTCCATGGCTGGCTTTATGCAAGGGCATCACCGTTGTCAGTGGCTACATCCCCTCCTCTCAGTGAATAATATGCTCACGCCCCCTGTCACGGCACGGCTATTCATCTGTCGGTTCCCGATCATGCTGGAATAGGATTCACCCTCCTTTTGCGTCTGTCACTAACGCCCAGCACTCGCGAGTTTGAAGCTCGTCACAGTCATTCAATCATTGAATCCTACTCAGAATACCACAGACAAGGTTTAGACCTTCCGGATTCTCTTGAATGCCGCCATCATTCTAGCTTACGCCACGAAGATTCTGGTTAGGAGATCTAAGAGATACTCATTCTAGCTTAATTCATGTAGAACAGAAGTGTTTGTCAGGCACGCGTTCATAAGGGAGAAGGATGATGAGCGTCACACATAATCATCACCTTCATCATGTTCTTAGGTGCGAATGGATATCTTAGAAGCGAAATAAGAAGAATTGAATAGAAGACAGAAGTACTTTGCATTAATCTTTGAGGAACAGCAGAGCTCCACACCTTAATCTATGGAGTGTAGAAACTCTACCGTTAAAAATACATAAGTGAAGGTCCAGGCATGGCCGAGATGGCCAGCCCCCTAAAACGTGATCAAAAGATCATAAGGTAATCCAAAGATGAACAATGGAATAAAACTGAGACCAAAGATACCTAATACAATAGTAAGAGGTCCTATTTATAATAAACTAGTCACTAGGGTTTACATGAGTAAGTAATTGATGCATAAATCCACTTCCTGGGCCCACTTGGTGTGTATTTGGGCTGAGCTTAAGTGTAGCACGTGCAGAGGCCATTTGTGGAGTTGAACGCCAGTTTCTGTGCCAGTTTGGGCGTTCAACTCTGGTTTTGGATCCTTTTCTGGCGCTGGACGCCAGATTTGGTCAGAAGGCTGGCGTTGAACGCCAGTTTACGTCGTCAATTCTTGGCCAAAGTATGGACTATTATATATTTCTGGAAAGCCCTGGATGTCGACTTTCCAACTCAATTGGAAGCGCGCCATTTCGAGTTCTGTAGCTCCAGAAAATCCACTTTGAGTGCAGAGAGGTCAGAATCCAACAGCATCAGCAGTCCTTCTTCAACCTCTGAATCTGATTTTTGCTCAAGTCCCTCAATTTCAGCCAGAAAATACCTGAAATCACAGAAAAACACACAAACTCATAGTAAAGTCCAGAAATGTGAATTTAACATAAAAACTAATGAAAACATCCCTAAAAGTAACTAGATCCTACTAAAAACATACTAAAAACAATGTCAAAAAGCGTATAAATTATCCGCTCATCACAACACCAAACTTAAATTGTTGCTTGTCCCCAAGCAACTAAAAATCAAATAGGATAAAAAGAAGAGAATATACTATAAATTCCAAACTATCAATGAAACAGAGCTTCAATCATATGAGCGGGACTTATAGCTTTTTGCCTCTTGAATAGTTTTGGCATCTCACTCTATCCATTGAGGTTCAGAATGATTGGCATCTATAGGAACTTCAGATTTCGAATAGTGTTATTGACTCTCCTAGTTTAGTATGATGATTCTTGAACACAGCTTCTTTATGAGTCTTGGCCGTGGCCCTAAGCACTTTGTTTTCCAGTATTGCCACCGGATACATAAATGCCACAGACACATAATTGGGTGAACCTTTTCAGATTGTGACTCAGCTTTGCTCAAGTCCCCAATTAGAGGTGTCCAGGGTTCTTAAGCACACTCTTTTTTTTGCTTTGGACCTTGACTTTAACCGCTCAGTCTCAAGTTTTCACTTGACACCTACACGCCACAAGCACATGGTTAGGGACAGCTTGGTTTAGCCGCTTAGACCAGGATTTTATTCCTTTAGGCCCTCCTATCCACTGATGCTCAAAGCCTTGGGATCCTTTTTATTTGCCCTTGCCTTTTGGTTTTAAGGGTTATTGGCTTTTTCTGCTTGCTTTTTCTTTTTCTTTCTATTATTTATTTTTTTTTTGCCTATTTCTTTTTTTTTTTTTCTGCAAGCTTTGTTCTTTGCTGCTTTTTCTTGCTTCAAGAATCATTTTTATGATTTTTCAGATTATCAAATAACATGTCTCCTAGTCATCATTCTTTCAAGAGCCAACATATTTAACATTCTTAAACAACAACTTCACAAGACATATGCACTGTTCAAGCATACATTCAGAAAACAAGAAGCATTGCCACCACATCAATATAATTAAGCTAAGTTCAAGGATAAATTCGCAACTCATGTACTTCTTGTTCTTTTGAATTAAAACATTTTTCATTTAAGAGAGGTGATGGATTCATAGGACATTTATATCTTTAAGACAAAGTTACTAATTACTAATGATCATGTAATGAAGGCACAAACATAGATAAGCACATAACATAGAAAACGAAAAACAGAGAAAGAAGAACAAGGAATGAATCCACCTTAGTGATGGTGGCGTTTCCTTCTTGAGGAACCAATGATGTCCTTGAGCTTTTCTATGTTTCTTCCTTGTCTTTGTTGCTCCTCCTTCATTGCTTTTAGATCTTCTCTGATTTCATGAAGGATGATGGAGTGCTCTTGATATTCCACCCTTAGTTGCTTCCAAGAATTGTGTGGAAGAAAATGTATCCCCTGAGGTATCTCAGGGATCTCTTGATTTGCAGTCAAATGTTCTACCACTGAGCTATAGATCCTTTACATAATTGTTTTACCACACCAAACTTAGAATGTTGCTCGCCCTCGAGCAAAAGAAGAAGGAATAGATGAAGAAGAAGATGTGGAAATAAAAACTAGGATTATGAGGAGGTAAAGTGGGGATCCTGTGGGGTCCACAGATCCTGAGATGATCCTGTGGTGTCCACAGATCCTGAGGTGTCAAGGCATTTACATCCCTGCACCAATTTAGGCATGCAAAATGCCCTTGCACACAACTCTGGGCGTTCAGCGCCAGGTAGGTGCCCATTTTGGGCGTTCAACGCCCCTTTGCTGCCATTTCTGGCGTTGAACGCCAGAACCATGCTTGTTCTGGGCGTTCAGCGCCAGGATGCTCCCATTCTGGGCGTTCAGCGCCAGAACTATGCTCTGTTCTGGCGTTTGAACGCCAGACAGATGCTCCTCCAGGGTGTGATTTTTCTTCTGCTGTTTTTGATTCCGTTTTTGATTTTTTTTTTATTTATTTTGTGACTCCACATGATCATGAACCTAAGAAAACATGGAAAACAATAAAAATAAGAATTAGATAAACATTGGGTTGCCTCCCAACAAGCGCTTCTTTAATGTCAATAGCTTGACAGTGGGCTCTCATGGAGCCTCACAGATGTGCAGAGCTTTGTTGAGACTCTCCAACACCAAACTTAGAGTTTGGATATAGGAGTTCAACACCAAACTTAGAGTTTGGTTGTGGCCTCCCAACACCAAACTTAGAGTTTGACTGTGGGGGCTCTGGTTGACTTTGCTTGGAGAGAAGCTTTTCCTGCTTCCTCCCCATGGTTGCAGAGGGAGATCCTTGAGTTTTGAATACAAGGGAGTTCTCATTCCATTGAAGGACTATTTCACCTATGTCAACATCAATCATAGCTCTTGCTGTGGCCAGGAAAGGTCTTCCTAGGATGATGGATTCATCCTCTTCCTTTCCAGTATCCAGGACTATGAAATCAGTAGGTATGTAAAGGCCCTCAACCTTTACTAATACATCTTCTACTTGTCCATAAGCCTGTCTTCTTGAGCTGTCTGCCATCTCTAGTGAGATTTTAGCAGCTTGCACCCCATAGATTCCCAGTTTCTCTATTACAGAGAGGGGCATGAGGTTTATTCCTGAACCAAGGTCACACAGAGCCTTAAAGATCATGGTGCCTATGGTACAAGGTATTATGAACTTTCCAGGATCCTGTCTCTTCTGAGGCAATGTCAGTTGATCCAGATCACTTAGTTCATTGATGAACAAGGGAGGTTCAACTTCCCAAGCATCAATGCCAAATAATTTGGCATTCAGCTTCATGATTGCACCAAGAAACTTGGCAGTTTGCTCTTCAGTAACATCCTCATTCTCTTCAGAAGAGGAATACTCATCAGAGCTCATGAAGGGCATAAGGAGGTTTAATGGAATCTCTATGGTCTCTAGATGAGCCTCAGAGTCCTTTGGTTCCTCAGAGGGAAGCTCCTTATTGATCACTGGACGTCCCAGGAGTTCTTCCTCCTTGGGATTCACGTCCTCTCCTCTCCTCACAGGTTCGGCCATGGCGCTTATGTCAATGGCCTTGCACTCTCCTTTTGGGTTCTCTTCTGTATTGCTTGGGAGAGTACTAGGAGGGATTTCAGTGATCCTTTTACTCAGCTGGCCCACTTGTGCTTCCAAATTTCTAATGGAAGACCTTGTTTCATTCATGAAACTTACAGTGGCCTTAGATAGATCAGAGACTAGATTTGCTAAATTAGAAGCATTTTGTTCAGAGTTCTCTGTCTGTTGCTGAGTTGATGATGGAAAAGGCTTGTTATTGCTAAACCTGTTTCTTCCACCATTATTAAAGCCTTGTTGGGGCTTTTGATCCTTCCATGAGAATTTTGGATGATTTCTCCATGTTGAGTTATAGGTGTTTCCATAAGGTTCACCTAAGTAATTTACCTCTGCTATTGCAGGGTTCTCAGGATCATAGGCTTCTTCTTCAGAAGATGCCTCTTGAGTACTGTTGGATGCAGCTTGCATTCCATGCAGACTCTGAGAGATCATATTGACTTGCTGAGTCAATATTTTATTCTGAGCCAATATGGCATTCAGAGTATCAACCTCAAGAACTCCCTTCTTCATAGGCGTCCCATTGCTCACAGGATTCCTTTCAGAAGTGTACATGAACTGGTTATTAGCAACCATGTCAATGAGTTCTTGAGCTTCTGCAGGTGTTTTCTTTAGGTGAATGGATCCACCTGCAGAAGTGTCCAATGACATCTTTGATAACTCAGATAAACCATCATAGAATATATCCAGGATGGTCCATTCTGAAAGCATGTCAGAAGGACACTTTTTGGTCAACTGTTGTATCTTTCCCAAGCTTCATAGAGGGATTCACCTTCTTTCTGTCTGAAGGTTTGAACATCAGCTATAAGCTTGCTCAGCTTTTGAGGAGGAAAGTACTTGGCTAAGAAAGCCGTGACCAGCTTATCCCAAGAGTTCATGCTATCTTTGGGTTGAGAATCCAACCATAATCTAGCTCTGTCTCTTACAGCAAAAGGGAAAAGCATGAGCCTGTAGACTTCAGGATCTATTCCATTAGTCTTTACAGTATCACATATCTGCAAGAATTCAGTTAAGAACTGAAAAGGATCTTCAGATGGAAGTCCATGAAACTTGCAGTTCTGCTGCATCAGAGAAACTAATTGAGGTTTCAGCTCAAAGTTGTTTGCTCCAATGGCAGGAATGGAGATGCTTCTTCCATGTAAATTGGAATTAGGTGCAGTAAAGTCACCAAGCATCCTCCTTTCATTATTATTATTTTCGGCTGCCATCTCCTCTGCCTGTTCGAAAATTTCTGAAAGGTTATCTCTGGATTGTTGTATTTTAGATTCTCTTAATTTTCTCTTCAGAGTCCTTTCAGTTTCTGGATCTGCTTCCACAAGAATGTTCTTATCCTTGCTCCTGCTCATATGACAAGGAAGAATGGCCAGAAAAATGATAATAATAATAGAGATCCTTTATACCACAGTATAGGGATCCCTTTGTAAGTAGAAGAAGAGGGGGAGATAAAGGATGTGATGTAAAGGAAGAAACACAACTGTGAGGATTGGAATGTGAGATGAGATGTTAGGACATGAATGAATAAATAGAATGAGATGGGGGAGGAATAATTTTTGAAAATTATTTTGAAAAAGAGTTAGTGATTTTTGAAAATTGTTTTTTTTTTGAAAATTGTTAGTATTTTTTTTCGAAATTTTTTTTTCTTTTTTTTTCGAAAATTAGAATTTAAAATTTAAAATAATAGTTAATTAAAAAGAAATTTTGAAAAAGGGGGGAGATATTTTCGAAAATTGAGAGAGAGAGAGTTAGTTAGGTAGTTTTGAAAAAGTTAAGAAACAAACAAAAAGTTAGTTAGTTAGTTGAAACAAATTTTTGAAAAGATAAGAAGTTGGGAAGTTAGAAAAGATATTTTGGAAAGATATTTTTGAAAAAGAAAAGATAAGAAGATATTTTTGAAAAGATATGATTGAAATTAGTTTTGAAAAAGATTTGATTTTTAAAATCACAATTAATGACTTGATTCATAAGAAATCACAAGATATGATTCTAGAACTTAAAGTTTGAATCTTTCTTAACAAGCAAGTAACAAACTTCAAATTTTTGAACCAAAACATTAATTGTTTAAGTTATTTTCGAAAATTATGATTTAAAATGAGAAAAAGATTTTTGAAAAATATTTTTGGAATTTTCGAAAATAACTAAGAATTTTGAAAAAGATTTGATTTTTGAAAAAGATTTTGAAAAAGATAAGATTTTCAAATTTGAAAATTTGATTTGACTCATAAGAAACAACTTGATTTTAAAAATTTTTGAAAAAGTCAACTCAATTTTCGAATTTGATGAGAGAAAAAGGGAAAGATATTTTTTTGATTTTTGAAATTTTTATGAAAAACATGATAATTATGCAATGCATGAAATTTTTAGATCAAAACAATGAATGCATGCATGAATGATATGAATGTCAAGATGAACACCAAGAACACTATGAATGTCAAGATGAACATCAAGAACATAATTTTGAAAAATTTTTAATGCAAAGAAAACATGCAAGACACCAAACTTAGAATTCTTTAATGCTTAGACACTAAGAATTCAAGAATGCATATGAAAAACATGAAAAGACACAAAACAAAAAATCATCAAGATCAAACAAGAAGACTTACCAAGAACAACTTGAAGATCATGAAGAACACCATGAATGCATGAGAATTTTCGAAAAAATGCAAGATGCATATGCAAGTGACACCAAACTTATGATATGACTCAAGACTCAAACAAGAAATACAAAATATTTTTGATTTTTATGATTTTCTAATTTTTTTTTGGATTTTTATTTTATATTTTTCGAAAAACTATTTTAAAAAAGAAAAATAAGGATTCCAAATTTTTCAATATGAATTCCAGGAATCTTATGCTCTAAAGCTCCAATCAAAGGGTCAGGCATGGCTTAATAGCCAGCCAAGCTTTAGTATGTAACTCAGACATGACACGCCTGACATTCCTTACATTCAACAGCCAATTGGCTAAGAAAGATAAAGAAGCTCTTCTCTTGGGTATAAGGATTGAGACATGGCTTTACAGCCAGCCAGGCTTCAATCATGCTTCATGAAACACTAGAATTCATTCTTAAAAATTCTGAAGCCATAGAATAATTTATTTTTGAAAACATTTTTTTTTTCGAAAATTTATTTGAAGAAAAACGAAAACAAAGAAGAATTTTTTTTTTGAAAAAGTTTTTGAAAAATTTTTTTTGAAAATAAAATAAAGAGAAAATTACCTAATCTGAGCAACAAGATGAACCGTCAGTTGTCCAAACTCGAACAATCCCCGGCAACGGCACCAAAAACTTGGTGCTGTTGCCGGATCAAAAGGGAATCTGGCACTGATGTTACCGGACCAAAAGCTTGCCGAAGACTCAAACAATCCCCGGCAACGGCGCCAAAAACTTGGTGCACGAAATTGTGATCTCCAGGTTCGAACAAATCCTGGTAATGGCTCCAAAGCTTGGTGCTCTGATCTTAATTCATAATTGTCACAACTTCGATACAACTAACCAGCAAGTGCACTGGGTCGTCCAAGTAATACCTTACGTGAGTAAGGGTCGAATCCCACGGAGATTGTTGGTATGAAGCAAGCTATGGTCACCTTGTAAATCTCAGTCAGGCAGATATAAAGTGATAATGGTGTTTTCGAATATTATATAATAAAATAGGGATAGAGATACTTATGTAATTCATTGGTAGGAATTTCAGATAAGCGAATGGAGATGCTTTTCGTTCCTCTGAACCTCTGCTTTCCTGCTATCTTCATCCAATCAGTCTTATTCCTTTCCATGGCTGGCTTTATGCAAGGGCATCACCGTTGTCAGTGGCTACATCCCCTCCTCTCAGTGAATAATATGCTCACGCCCCCTGTCACGGCACGGCTATTCATCTGTCGGTTCCCGATCATGCTGGAATAGGATTCACCCTCCTTTTGCGTCTGTCACTAACGCCCAGCACTCGCGAGTTTGAAGCTCGTCACAGTCATTCAATCATTGAATCCTACTCAGAATACCACAGACAAGGTTTAGACCTTCCGGATTCTCTTGAATGCCGCCATCATTCTAGCTTACGCCACGAAGATTCTGGTTAGAAGATCTAAGAGATACTCATTCTAGCTTAATTCATGTAGAACAGAAGTGTTTGTCAGGCACGCGTTCATAAGGGAGAAGGATGATGAGCGTCACACATAATCATCACCTTCATCATGTTCTTGGGTGCGAATGGATATCTTAGAAGCGAAATAAGAAGAATTGAATAGAAGACAGAAGTACTTTGCATTAATCTTTGAGGAACAGCAGAGCTCCACACCTTAATCTATGGAGTGTAGAAACTCTACCGTTAAAAATACATAAGTGAAGGTCTAGGCATGGCCGAGATGGCCAGCCCCCTAAAACGTGATCAAAGGATCATAAGGTAATCCAAAGATGAACAATGGAATAAAACTGAGACCAAAGATACCTAATACAATAGTAAGAGGTCCTATTTATAATAAACTAGTCACTAGGGTTTACATGAGTAAGTAATTGATGCATAAATCCACTTCCTGGGCCCACTTGGTGTGTATTTGGGCTGAGCTTAAGTGTAGCACGTGCAGAGGCCATTTGTGGAGTTGAACGCCAGTTTCTGTGCCAGTTTGGGCGTTCAACTCTGGTTTTGGATCCTTTTCTGGCGCTGGACGCCAGATTTGGGCAGAAGGCTGGTGTTGAACGCCAGTTTACGTCGTCAATTCCTGGCCAAAGTATGGACTATTATATATTTCTGGAAAGCCCTGGATGTCTACTTTTCAACGCAATTGGAAGCGCGCCATTTCGAGTTTTGTAGCTCCAGAAAATCCACTTTGAGTGCAGGAAGGTCAGAATCCAACAGCATCAGCAGTCCTTCTTCAACCTCTGAATCTGATTTTTGCTCAAGTCCCTCAATTTCAGCCAGAAAATACCTGAAATCACAGAAAAACACACAAACTCATAGTAAAGTCCAGAAATATGAATTTAACATAAAAACTAATGAAAACATCCCTAAAAGTAACTAGATCCTACTAAAAACATACTAAAAACAATGTCAAAAAGCGTATAAATTATCCGCTCATCAGCAATCAACATGAGCACTAAAAAGAGGATGGTGACCAAGAAAAGAAGGATAATATCCATGAAGAAGAAAAGGTCAACCAAAAGCCATCCCACCCCTACCCCAATAAGCAAGTTTACTCAAGCTAACAACAGAAGAAGGCTTGCTGGAGAGAGGCACTCAAAACAAGGGGCATTAACTGGCTCCTCTTTCCTCTTGAGGTCATTCCTCTTAACAAACTGGAAGAAGAGGAAGAAATTCATGAACAACATGTCAAGCTAATGACATTAAAAGAGCGCTTGTTGGGAGGCAACCCAACCGTAGGTAACATTTTCTTTCCTTGCTTAGTTTACTTTCAATAATTTGACATATGATTGCATTCTAAGTTTGGTGTTACCATGCAACAAAATGATTTTCAATCTTCACTAGGTATTTGCATCATTCTAAAATGACAGTGTCACACTAAGTTTGGTGTTGGCACTTAACTTTCATGCAAAGTACCATGCCAACACAACTTATTAATGCCATCACAATGTTGCTGTTTTTAGTTCTTGTGCCTTTTTTGTGATCCTTAATCTTGCTTGCTGAAACACATGCATACTCACACTTTATTCTAAGACATTCATGATCTATCATAAACCCATCACCACTGTTTTACTTGTTGCTTGAGGATAAGTAATCATTCTAAATTTAGTGTGGGAAGAGGAAGAATAGGAGAAAAAGGACAACAACAATGAAGATGAACTACAAGGTGGTAAAGTTTCTTTTTCCTCTTACTTATTTCCAACACTTTAAATTGCATGATTGTCTTCTATTTATGCATGTGTGATTACTCCTTGTGAATAAGCATAATTTGATATTTGATTTGTAACATGTTGCTATGATATCACGATTATCATCTTGAATTTTACTTGCACCCAATATCTTTAATATTGCAACAAAGAAATCATTCTTTTGAAAGGAAAATGTTAAAGAATTTTTGGGGCAAGCAAAAGATTAAGAGGAGTGGAGGTTCTCATTGTATGATTGTGTATTGAGGTTGCATGTTTGTGAAAACTTGCATGGAGCTCATAGATAGGAATTGAAATTTAGAGAAGTATTATGGAATTTCTCAAACATTTATTGATCCAAGAAGAAGCAAAAAGAAAACAAAAGAAAAAGAAAAACAAAGAACAAGCCCAAGGCTCTGAGCATCAATTACTAGGAAGAAAAAAAAGAAACAAGAACTCAAAGAGTTATTGTCCTAGTTAAATGCTTGTGGTGGATTTGTATCAAAGAGAGAGGCTTGAGCAAGTATATCCTAAGGGGTGCTTCAACACCTAATACCTTAGACCAACTGGTTTGGGAGTATTGATTGAAAGCTTATCATAAAAAGCCACTTTGAGACATGATACCTAGAGTCGAGGCCAAGATACAGAAAGAAAAGAAAAAATGCTAGAAAATAAGTGCTGCTTCAAAGGTGACAATCTATAAAGAGGATTCTATAATATCATTTGAATAAAAGTCCTAAGATCTAAGACTTCCAAAATGTAAGGACTAATGAGCACTGGAATCCTTGCATAAGCCTACAAATTAGAGTTAACCCCAGTGTCACTTATTCACTTCACCCACTAAGGCATCATAAGCAATTCTTCAATACATTCCAATTAAGAGAATTCTTTGTGCATAGTTCTTTTCTTGCTTGGGGACAAGCAAGATTTAAGTTTGGTGTTGTGATGCCAGGGCATCCTGGCTAATTTTACTAGCCATTTTTTGTATGCTTTAGGTTGGTTTCATGCATTTTCTTAGGAAATAAGAAAGTATTTGGTTGAAAAAGCATTCATACCATGATTCAAGCAAACATTGTGAATTTTGAATGATTTCATGAGAATTATGCATGAATTGAATGATAAAATGGATGATGCATGATCTCATGATTAAGAGCAAGACTTTTATGTACTTTGTTTGATTGATTTCAGGTAACAAGAAGCAGAGAAGAGCCACGTTAGTGGCTACGTTAGTGCCACTAACATGGCCATTAAAGTGGAAGGAAGGAAAGCTTGGAAAGTTAGTGAGAACGTTAATGCCACTAACGTTAGCGAAGGGCAAGAAGACCCATGTTAGCGACCCCGTTAGCTCCACTAACGTGGGCACTAACGTGGAAGAATAGGAGAAGCCTCAACGTTAGTGAGAAAGTTAATGGTATTAACGTGGAAGAAAGGAGGCAGCTGTGAAAGTTAGTGAAAAAAGTGAACGCCACTAACGTTTGTGAAGCCAAGAAGACCCATGTTAATAGCCACGTTAGTTACACTAACGTGGGCATTAACGTGGAAGAAAGGAGGCAGCTGTGAAAGTTAGTGGAAAAAGTGAATGCCACTAATATTTGCGAAGCAAAGAAGGCCTATGTTAGTGGCCACGTTAGTTACACTAACGTGGATACTAACGTGGGCAAAATCTCACCCGGCAGCCTGACCATGCCTTCTTCAAACAAGGATAACTTGAGCCACAAATCTCCAAATGAGGTGATTCTAGTGGCATTGGAAAGTAGGATTCCAGAGCTTTCCAAGCATATATTGAACTACATGGTGGACACTAAATTTGAGAGAAAAAACCTGCCCCAAAAGTGCAAAGATTAACATGGTATCAACCTGTAGTAAGGCCAGCTGACCTCTTCACCTTCCAAGAAGTGTAACTCGAGTTGTAGAGCTTCAAATGATGCGCTTTCATAGGCGTTGGAAAGTAGACATCCAGGGCTTTCCAACAATATATAATAGTATGGGGTGGACATTAAGTTTGAGCTCCAGAACCTGGCAATATTAACCCCCTGGACGCGGACATTATTGGCACTCACTTTTGCCAATAACGCCAGCCACTATGCCAGCAACCCTGTCCCCTTCAAAGGAGAATAAATTGAGTTACAGAAGTCCAATTGAGGTGATTTTAGTTTCATTAGAAAGCTGACATTCAGAGCTTTCCAACGATATATAATACTCTATAGTAGGCATGAAATTGGAGTACAAACTAGAGGCATCTTTTAAGCCCTAAAAACACCAACTGGGTAGCAAGTGTGACGCTAGCCACACTAACTTCAGCACTAACGCCACACTTGTAGCGTTAGTGTGGCTAACGTTAGCACTGACATTAGCACCTGGACCTCAACTTGATTCACTTACAAGGACCACCCAACCTCAAGGAAGCAAGCCCACAAGTATCAATCCATCACGGCCACAAGAAGCATCTAGAATAGTTAATTTTCATTTCATTGTAATTTGCTTTTAATTTCATTTTGTAATTTAGGAGAGCCTATAAAAAGGCCTTAGTTTCTACATTAAATTCATTCTAGAATTGGGGATTAAAGAGGGGTTTTCGAACTCCCTTCCCTCACACACTTTTCCTTCTCTTTCTTTTCTTTGTACTTTTCATTTATGAATTTTGAAGTTTCAATTTTAGTTTTAATCTTCATCTTTACTTTTCTGCACTTTCTTTCTTTTCTATTTTGGTAGAACAATGATCAACTAACTCTTTTCATTGGGTTACAGAGCTCTATTGTGATTCAATGGATTAATTGTCGTTCTTATTCTTCTTCTTCTTTCTTTTCTCTTGATTTTACTAGAGAGCTTTCGATCTTCATCCAATTGGGTAATTGTCTCGGAAGAGAAATTGCTCATACTTGGATTTCCTCTAAACCTTGGAAGAGGAATGAGGAGATCATGCTAGAAATGCTCTCTCACATTAGATTAGGTTGGGGTTGGATGGATATTGTGATATTTAATCCTACCAATACTTTGATCTATGAATGTGTGTGGTATAATCAGTGACTAAACTTCATCTCTTTCCATGAGCAATTAAATCAAGGAATTGGAAAATTGTTCAAGCTTAGAGAGATTGGGTTGCCAAGGAATTGGGATCCAATCACTTAAGATTGCCAAGGAGATCAATGAATGCATTGATTGAGAAAGAGATGAGAATGAACTTGATCCGGAGGATTGCAATATCTCTAGATCCCAATGTTCATTTTATTTTTAGTTCTTACATTTACTTTTCTTGCCATTTTACTTTTCTGCACTTTATAGTTTTTCCTTTACATTCATGCAATTTACATTTTCTTGTTGCTTATCACTCCAATCTGATTCGTCTGACTAGGATAATTTATCAACTATTAATTGTTTAATCCGTTAATCTCTGTGGGATTCGACCTCACTCTATTGTGAGTTTTTACTTGACGACAATTCGGTATACTTGCCGAAAGAAAATTTGTTGAGAGACAAGTTTCCGTGCATCAGGAAATTAATAATAAAAATGGTTGGGCTTATGAGAAGTAATTAACGTAAAATAAATAATACGTGTTATACGATAATAGAGAACAGATTGAGGTTTTGGAGATGCTCTGTCTTCTGAATCTCTGCTTTCCTACTGTCTTTTTCTTCACGCACGCAGGTCTCCTTCCATGGCAAGCTTTATGTTGGTGAATCACCGTTGTCAATGGCTACCATCCATCCTCTCAGTGAAAATGGTCCAAATACGCTGTCACTGTACGGCTAATCATCTGTCGGTTCTCACTCATGTTGGAATAGAATCCATTGATTCTTTTGCGTCTGTTACTATGCCCAACACTCGCGAGTTTGAAGCTCGTCACAGTCATCCCTTCCCAGATCCTACTTAGAATACCACAGATAAGGTTTAGACTTTCCGGATCTCAGGAATGGCCGCTAATAGTTCTAGCCTATACCACGAAGACTCTGATCGTGAACCAGGAGGCTAAGAGATACACACTCAAGCTAATACAGATAGAACGGTGGTGGTTGTCAGGCACGCGTTCATAGATGAGAATGATGATGAGTGTCACGGATCATCACATTCATCAGGATGAAGTGCGAGTGAATATCTTAGAATAGAAACAAGCGTGATTGACTGAAAAATAGTAGTAATTGCATTAATTCATCGAAACACAGCAGAGCTCCTCCCCCCAATCATGGGGTTTAGAGACTCATTCCGTCAGAAATACAATGTGAAGTGTAGAAAATGTCATGAGGTACATAGTAAGTCTCTAAAAGTTGTTTTTATACTAAACTAGTAGCTAGGGTTACAGAAAATAAGTAACTAAGTGCAGATAGTGCAGAAATCCACTTTCGGGGCCCACTTAGTGTGTGCTTGGGCTGAGCATTGAGCTTTACACATGTAGAGGCTTCTCTTGGAGTTAAACACCAGGTTGCAGCCTGTTTGTAGCGTTTAACTCTGGTTTGTAACCTGTTTCTGGCGTTTAACTTCAGAATAGGGCAGGAAGTTGGCGTTTGAACGCTAGTTTGCGTCGTCAAAACTCGGGCAAAGTATGGACTATTATATATTGCTGGAAATATCTGGATGTCTACTTTCCAACGCAATTGAGAGCGCACCATTTGAATTTTTGTAGCTCCATAAAATCCATTTCGAGTGCAGGGAGGTCAGAATCCAACAGCATCTGCAGTCCTTTTTCAGCCTCTGAATCAGATTTTGCTCAGGTCCCTCAATTTCAGCCAAAAAATACCTGAAATCATAGAAAAACACACAAACTCATAGTAAAGTCCAAAAATGTGAATTTTGCTTGAAAACTAATAAAAACATAGTAAAAACTAATTAAATTATACTAAAAACTACCTAAAAACAATGCCAAAAAGCGTATAAATTATCCGCTCATCAGGTTGTCTCCCAACAAGCACTCTTTTAGTGTCCTTAGCTTGACATGTTGTTCTTCACTTTCTTCCTCTTCTTCCAGTTTGTTAAGAGAAATGACCTTAAGGGGGAGAAGATTCAGCTATTGTCCCCTGTTTTGGTCTCTCCTCAGCAAGCTTTCTTTTATAAGTTGCTTGTTTGAGCTTGCTTGCTGGATCAGGGGTAAGATTGTTCGTAGTTGACCTTTTCTTGAATGTTGTCCTTGGTATCTTGGTCACAATCCTCTTCTCGGTGCTCTTGTTAGTTGCCTTCACTTCTTGGATATCAAGACTTGGTGGTTGTGTGATTGTTGGAGCTTTATCTTCATCAAAAGCCTTTTGAATTGGTGGTTTAGTGAGCCCTTCTTCTATGCAACTTTCTGCCTCACTTGAGTATGGACTCTCTTGATTGTCTTCCTCACTTTCTTGTTCTTCTACTTTCTTTTTTGCACTCAACATTTAATTTAATAGCACTTTTATGGAGGAGATTTGTTGATCTTCCCAAGATTTCTTCATCTCCTCTTCATATATTTCAATCATGGATTTAAGTGCTGAGACGTTTTGGTTCACGGAAATTTGTGAGGGTTGTAAGTTTTCATGTTCCCTTGTCATCTCAAGTGGCTTCTGTGGATATGCAAGTTCAGGTTCAAATACCTCTACCATCTCCTCCTTCTTCACTGAAAATTCACTTGACACAGAGACCTCTTCATCTTGCTCTTCTACTTCGTCCTTTACATCCACCAATTGGTCTTCATCTTTCTTGCTTAGCAGTTTTGAGTGTTTCCTTATTTTCTCCAAGTGGTCATCCATCTTTTGAAGAAGGATTTCTTGTTCTCTCCAGGATTGCTCTTGTCTTTCCAATAATTCTCTGGACTTTTGAAGGGGATCCTCAGCTACTAGCTCAAAAGATGAAGGTTGAGAGAAATTTTGTGTATATGGATATGTTGTGGTGAGGTTGTTTTGAGTAGTCTGGAATGAATCTTGTGAGTTATGAAATGAGTTTTATGACTGTTGAGATGAGTTTCCTGTGTAGTGGAATGAATTTTGTGGTTGGTGAAATGAGTTGTATGGATCTTGAGGGAGGCTTTGTGTTGAGGTAAAATCAAGTGATGAAAAATTTTCAAGTGGAAAACTGGGAGGTGAGGTTGCACAATTTAACATGAATGAATTGAAGGTTTGCTCAAGTGATGATGGCTCTTGATTAATGGAGTATGACACATTGGGTGCTCTCTGATTTTGATCCTCCCAAGCACAACTTGAAGAATTTTTGAATTCATCACAGTATGGATCATCTTGTGGCATTGGGGGACAATCTTGCATGAATTTATTGAAAGCACACTCCAGTGATGATGTTTCTTGATGAGTGGAGTATGAACTATTGAATGCTGTTTGGTTTTGATCCTCCCTCCTACAATGTGAATCATTGTAGAATTCATCAAAGTGTGGATCATTTTGTTGCATTGGGGACAATCTTCCATGTATGAATTGACAGCACAATCAAATGATGATGTTTCTTGATAAACAAAAGATGAAACATTGAAATTCCCTTCACAGCCATAATTTATGTCAGTATTATAACAATATGAGTTACTTTGTGGCTCTGGGAAGTAGTTCATTTCACTTGATTGTTCATACTCCCTCATTCTTTGTTGATATTCTTAGTCACCATGAGGATAATGATCTAAATCATCTTGTGGTGGTGGGCAATATCTCATGAAATTGTCTTGATCATTTTCTGAGGCATATCCCCATTGATTGGGTTGCTCAGAATCTGTTAATTCTTGGTGATACTCCCAGCCACCATTAGGATAATGAATTAAATCACATTGTGGTGGTGGGAAATATCCCATATGATTCTCTTGCTCATCTTGTGGCTCTGAAGCATATCTCCATTGATTGGAGTGCTCAGAATCTGTGATTTCTTGGTGATATTCCCAACCACCATTAGAATAGTCATTTGGTGATGGTGGGTAATATCCCATGAAATTTGTTTGATCATAAGATGAGTTGAACTCCATTTGAATTTTGTAAAATACATCACCAATGAAAATTGAAATTCATATCACAGATGAGAATTTCTTAGTGAGGCAATAACTCAAACACGTTGGTATCAGCTTAAAACAGAAAATTAAAAGAACAAAAACAAGGAAAATTCTTAATCTAAACTTCTCACCCACTTAATCATTGTCGATCTATATCAATCCCCGGCAACGGCGCCAAAAACTTGATGAGGGAAAAACGATTCCACACAAACTCACCGGCAAGTGTACCGGGTCGCATCAAGTAGTAATAACTCACAAGAGTGAGGTCGATCCCACAGGGATTGATGGATCAAGCAACTTTAGTGAGGTGATTAATTTAGTCAAGCTATCAGTTGTGAATTGGGTGAAATTGAACTAGCAAAAAGTAAATTGCAATGAATTTAAATTGCAGAAAGTAAATTAACAGAATCTTAAATAGCAAGAAATGTAAATTGCAGCAAATGTAAAGGGAGTTAGGTGCAGGGAAACTAAAGGAAGCAGTAATTCAAAACTCATAACAATTGTAGAATATTTAAATTGCATGAAAAGTAAATTCAGATCACAGCAAACTCAAATGAAAATTGTAGAGGAACAGAATTACAGGAAAATTTAAATTGAATTCAATACTGAAATGTAACAAATGCAGAAAGCTAAGAGTGTATCAAACTATGCTAAGCTCTCTGGAGTCTTTAATCCTCCAAGAGAGATCTGGAGTCTCTAATCCTCCAGCCTGAGCCTTCTATTCTACTCCTACTCCTACTGTGCTCTCCCTCTTCTTTGAAATGAAACTGATGCCTTTATATAGACTTTACAAAATGAAAATGAAATTGAAATTGAAACAAATTACAATTCAAATAAAATTCCTATTCTAACTATTTCTTGTGCCTTTGAGTGATGAAAATGGGCTCTGCTTGCTTTGAAGTTCACTTAGGCTTGGAATAAGATAAATTGGGCAGAGGTGATGCTTCCAGGAGAGCGTAGTGTTCATTAAGTGAGCGGAACGCTTTTGCACCCACGCGTATGCGTCCTCTGCGCGTGCGCGTACTTTTTGCGTTTTGGGCTTTCCACACGTATGTGTCCTTCACGCTTACGCATGCTTTGGCAATCTGACCCATCGACACGTACGTGTCATGTACGCGTACGCGTCATTATCAATCTTCAGCTCCTAAAGCTCGCGCGCTCCTTTCACACGTACGCGTCGTTGATAGCGTTTTCTTATCGAGCGCTACGTTAGCTTAGTGAACGCTACTCCACGCGTGCGCGTCATGCACGTGTGCGCGTGGGTAGCAAAATCTCAATTCAAGCTTCAGCGCCAGCCACGCGTGCGCGTGCTTTGTCCCAGGTGCACCGTCGACGCGTGCGCGTCAAGCACGCGTGCGCGTCGTTTGCATAACTTTGCCTCCAAATTTTAACTTGCCCGAAAATGCTGGCTTAGTGAACGTAGCATTCTCTATGCAAATGAACGCTAGTCATTTCCACGCGTATGCATAGTTCTTCAAAATTCCTTGCCCGACGCGTGCGCGTTGTGACGTTTTCGCGCCAAGAGCCTTTTCTTTGTTTAAATCATGGGCCATGCTTTTAAAAGCGTGGCCTAAGGCTCCAAAGTGTGCCCAAGCTCCAAAATGTGCCCCAGAATTCCTTTTTTCTCCTTTATAGCTTATTCTGTGCTTTTTACTTCTTTTTCCACTTATTTCCTACAAAGTTTATAAAATTAAAAGATCAAAGAAATATACCATTTAAGCACAAAAGCATTCAATATTTAAGCACTAATAATCAATATCTTGTATGAAAAAGCATAGAAAAACATGACATGATGACATGTCATCACCTCTCTTATTACCATTCGATGCCGTGATATGTTTGTTAAGTGCTTTCAGGGTTTATAGGGTAGGAATAGCTTAGAGGATAGAAAGGAAGCATGCAAAAGTGGAAGAATTACAAAAAATTGAAGGAATTGCTAAGTTGTCAAGCCTGACCTCTTCATTCTAAATCTATCATAACTTGAGCTACAAAGGTCCGAATGAGGCGGTTCTAGTTGCGTTGGAAAGCTAACATCCGGAGCTTCGAAATGATATGCATTTTGCCATAGTTGCCATACTGTTAGGTGACGCGCACGCGTGATATATGCGTACATGTGACACGCGTAGAAGACCGTCGACGCGTACGCGTGATGTACGCGTACGCGTGACATGCGCCACGTGCATAAATTGCAGTAGACGCTGGGGGCGATTTTTGGGCTATTTTTGGCCCAGTTTCAAGCCCGAAAAACACAGATTAGAGGCTGTGGATTGGGAGAATCATTCATTCATTCATACAACATTCATTCACATAATTTTAGGTCTTAGATGTAGTTTTCTGGAGAGAGAGGCTCTCTCCTCTCTCTAGGTTTTAGGATTCTTAGGTTTAGCTATTTCCAATTTTAGATTTCTACTCTATTTCAATTTAGTTTTTCTTCTACTCTTATTTATTCTACTACTCTAGTTTATCTATCTTCTCTTGTTGATTTATTTATTCTCCAATTTAGTTTATGAATTCTCATGTTAGATTTGATTTTCTATTTAATACAATTTGAGGTATTTCATATTTATGATTGTTTTCTTCAATTTATATTATTGATGCTTGCAATTGGTTGTTTGGATTTTATTATCTCTTATTACTTTTCTATGCTTTTATGTTGTGACTTCCAAGTATTTGAGAAAATGCTTGGTTGGATTTTAGTGTAGATTTCTCTCCTCTTGGCTTTGGTTGAGTAATTGGAGACTCTTAAGTTATCAAACTCCTTTGTTGATTGATAGTTGAAAGTTGCTAGTTGATTTGGATCCCTCTAAAGCTAGTCTTTCCTTAGGAGTTGACTAGGACTTGAGGAATCAAATTGATTTAGTTTCCTTCATAATTAGAGGTTAAGTAAGTGGGAGCAATGGACAATTCTCATCACAATTAATAAGGATAACTAGGATAGGATGTCTAGTTCTCATACCTTGCCAAGAGCTTTTCTAGTTGTTAGTTTATTCTCTTGTCATTTACTTTCCTTGTTCCTTAAACTCAAAACCCAAAAAGATACAACCCCATAACCAATAGTAACATACCTCCCTGCAATTCCTTGAGAGACGACCTGAGGTTTCATACTTCGGTTATTTTTATTGGGTTTGCTTTAGTGACAAACAAATTTTTGTATGAAAGGATTTGATGCACCACTATTTCGTGGTACATCTTGTGCTTGATTGAGTGAATTTTATCCACCATTCTCACACTTTTTCATGTAAATTGCATGTTTTACACTTTCCTTCATAATTTTGTGCTATGATTGAAAACATGCTTCTTTGGCCTTAAACTTGCTATGTTTAATCCTCTCTTGTTACCATTCGATGCCTTGATATGTGTGTTAAGTGTTTTCAGATATTACAGGGTAGGAATGACTTAGAGGATGGAAAGAAAGCATGCAAAAGTGGAAGGAATACAAGAAGCTGAAGGAACTACAAAGCTGTCAGCTTTGACCTCTTCGCACTCAATCGATCATAACTTGAGCTACAGAGGTCCAAATGAGGCGGTTCCAGTTGCATTGAAAAGCTAACATCCGGGCTTTGAAATGATATATAATTTGCCATAGTTGCGGTGCTGTTAGGTGACGCGCACGCGTGACCTGGCGAAAGTTCAATCCACACGTATGCGTGGACAACGCGTACGTGTTACAGAGCGACATGCTGGACGTATCAGAAATCTCTGGGGGCAATTTCTGGGTTGTTTTTAACCCAATTTTTGGCCCAAAAACACAAATTAGAGGCTACAGAGTGGGAAAATCCATTCACACAACTTCTCCTTCACATTAGTCAGGTTTTAGATGTAGTTTCTAGAGAGAGAGGCTCTCTCCTCTCTCTTAGGTTTTAGGATTTTAGGATTAGCTTTTCTTATTTAGTTTTCTATTCTACTTTTATTTGTTCTATTATTCTAGTTTATTTACTTTCCCTTGTTGATTTCTTTATGTTGATATTTAATCTATGAATTCTCATGTTTAATTTAATTTTCTATTTATTGCAATTTGAAGTATTTTATATTTATGATTTTAATTTAGCTTTTTATATCCTCAACTTGGGTTGAGTAATTGGAGACACTTGAGTTATCAATCTCCTTGTTGATTGATAATAGTTATCTTTGTTAGTTGAATTGAATTCCAAAAACTCTA
Source organism: Arachis ipaensis (assembly GCF_059453495.1). Lineage (NCBI taxonomy): Eukaryota > Viridiplantae > Streptophyta > Magnoliopsida > Fabales > Fabaceae > Arachis > Arachis ipaensis. The sequence continues at coordinate 55,209,196 of NC_142436.1, forward strand.
GTCTTTCCTTAGGAATTGACTAGGACCTGAGGAATCAAATTAATTTATCCACTTAAGTTACCTTCATAGTTAGAGGTTGATCTAGCGGGAGTAATGACCAATTCTCATCACAATTGATAAGGATAACTAGGATAGGACGTCCAGTTCTCATACCTTGCCAAGGGTTTTCATGATCATTAGTCTACCTTCTTGCCATTTACTATTCTTGCTTCTTATCTTAAAAAACCCCAAAATATACCTTTCCATAACCAATTATGAGCACACCTTCCTGCAATTCCTTGAGAGACGACCCGAGGTTTAAATACTTCGGTTTATTTTTATTGGGTTTGCTTAAGTGACAAACAAGTTTTTGTATGAAAGGATTATTATTAGTTTAGAAACTATACTTGCAACGAGAATTTATCCGTTAATTCTTTACTAGCAAAAATCTGTACGTCAATTTTTGGCACCGTTGCCGGGAATTTACAAACGTGTGCTAATTTATTGGTTGGAATTTATTTATTTGCATTTTATTTTATTTTGTTTTATTACCATGAGCTATATGTTTCTTTCGTTGAATGACGCGTTCACTGCCTGATTCGAGCTTAGCCGCATTTGATCCTGAAATCGGAAGAACTCTTTCACATAATAGGCGAGCTCAGCATCGATTAGCCTCTGAGGGTAGTGAAGTGGTTGTTGCCAATTCACCAGTTTTATCTAAGAGTGAATCTGAACCGCCATTTGAGGAAGAAACAGGCTCACCTACTATTGATTTAGTTGATTTACGTGCAGGTGACATGACAGAGCCCAGGAGAATTACTCTCCAGGAAGCTGGAGCCCTAGACTTTACCCTGCAACTGTATCTAGTGCGTCAGCCAAATCTGGCTGCAGATTTTGAACTGAAGACTTCGCTAATCAACCTAATACCTAATTTTCATGGCTTACCTTCTCAGGAGCCTATAAAGCACCTCAGGGATTTTCAGACGGCCTGTTCTACTGTTAGGCGTCATGGTGCAGATGAGACTACTATTTGGCTGATCTCCTTCCCATTTTCTCTTGAGGGAAAGGCAAGGAAGTGGTTCTACACTCAACCTGAAGCGGTCGTTACCAACTGGGCTTCACTCAGGAGAGAGTTCCTGGACAAATACTTTTCGGCTGAAGTTACAGACATACTGAGGAAAGAGATCTCCTGCATTATCCAAGGAGAGTCAGAAAACCTTTATGAGTACTGGGAACACTTCAGGAACCTCTTAGATTCATGTCCCCACCACAAGATTGATGAGATGGTGTTGATCAGCTACTTCACACAAGGCATGAAGCATCAGGACAAGACCACACTAGATGCTGCAAGTAATGGCTCTCTGAAGAAGTACAAGATGGCAACAGAAGCGTGGCAGCTGATTGCCGATCTAGCTGAGTCCACTCGGAATGCCAGACACAGGAACCATCCCAAAGCTATTGCAGAGGTCTCCCCTGGCAGTGAGACTACTGCTTTCACACATGCTGTGTGTGAGATGACTGAATGCGTCATTCAACAAAAGAAACATACAGCTCATGGCAATAAAACAAAATAAGATAAAATACAAATAAATAAATTTCAACCAATAAATTAGCACACTATTGCAACTCCCCGGCAACGGCGCCAAAAATTGACGTGGCGAAAATTGGCCGATTAAGAAATTAATAATAGAAATACGTTGCAAGTACAGTTCTTAACCAGCAAAAATCCACTTATCAATTTAGAAGAGTTGTCACAGATTTAAGAATAAAATACTGGGAGTATGAATCCCAGGTCGTCTCCCAACGAGTTGACAAAAGAGTGCAGCTTATCGGTTAGAGGTTTTTCCCAGAAATTTTGAGTTTCAGAAATAGAAAAATAAATAATTGTAAAATTAAGCAACGAAAACTAACGAGAGAATTTATATAATTCAATTAAAAGCCTTGTCTGAGAGAAGATTAATTGGAATTTCTATCCTTGTTGGAATTTTCCAAGTGTAATAATAAAAGGTTATTGCTCTACTTGGTCATCCCTTAATTAATAAGGGAAAGTCAAGTAACTAACTAACTAACTATATTCTCAGGTCCTAATCCTCTCCTAAGGAAGGATTAGAGTGAGAGACTAGAGTTGTCAGTTATCAACTACCAATTAGGATTAACATTTGAGTATTCTAACTCAAGGTTCTCCTTTTAATCAACTCCCAATCAAGTTAGGAAACTACTCCATTATCATGAATATAAACTTCACATAATTAAAAAGGGAATAAAAGGAAGACATGATAAACAATAATTAAAAATCAATTAAAAGTAAAAATGGTTCCTTGCATTAATAAATCCCAAAATACAACATACTTATCCAAACAGGGTTAATGGGCAGTAAAAAGTAAAGGAATAAGAAAACAAACTAGAATAATGAAACTTCAACGGAGGTGATGATTCTTCTCAGTATCCAAATGCAAAAGCATGAAACTCTAAAATTGTGAATGTGAAGAACCCTAGAGGAAGGAGTAGAATTCTCTCTAAGATTCAAAAAACTAAACTAAAACTATGCGTAATGAGAATGTCTGTTGAGTCTCTGCTGTTCCCTGGCTCTAGTCTGTGTTTTTGGGCCAAAAACTGGGTCCAAACTCGGCCCGAAATCGCCTCCAGCATTTTCTGTGATTTCTGCAGATCGCGCATATCACACATACGCGTCGCTGGTCATCTTTGCGTGTCACACGTACGCGTCAGGTACGCACACGTGTCGCTGTGCAGATTCGCCTCCACGCGTACGCGTCAAGTACACACATGCGTCGCTGTAAATTTCTCCAAATCACGCGCACGCGTGAGCCATGCGTGCGCATCACTTCTCGCTGGTTATCTCCTTTATTTTTTGTGCTCCTTCCATTTTTGCAAGCTTCCTTTCTATCCTCTAAGCCATTCCTTCCCTGTAAAGCCTGAAAACACTGAACACACGGATCACGGGATCGAATGGTACGAAAGGTCATTAAAAATACACAATTTAAAGGCTTAGGAAGCAAGTTTTCAATCATAGAATAAATTTAGGAATTGCAAAATCATGCAAATAGTATGAGTAAGCGTGTAAAGAGTTGATAAAAACCACTCAAATTAGCACAAGATAAACCACAAAATAGTGGTTTATCAATGACCAACCTACTGATACAGATACATCTGAATCAACAATAATCTCAACCCCCCTCACCCTAACATAGTCAAAAACTGGTTCCTCAAAGAGTATGCGGAATATGTGCTAATTATAATCACTACATTGACGAGTGTCCATAGCTCCATCAAGAGGACAACACCTTGGCAGCTACTCACAATTTCTATGACCGCCCAAATCAAGGATTCTATCAACAAGGCGGCAACTATAACCAAGGTGGGAACTATAACCAAGGTTGGCAAGACAACTCCAACCAGGGCTGGAGAGATAATTCCAACCAAGGTTGGAGGGACAACTACAACAGAGGAGGAAGAGACCATAATAGCAATCAGAGGTGGAATAATAATAACAATCAGCAGAACCAGAATCAGCAGAACCATTCCTATCAACAGCAGAATCAGAACCAGCCTTATAGAGCACCTCACCTAAGGCAGTCCAAATGACCTCAGAACAACCAACAGCAGATTCCTCAGATTACTTACCCCTCTTCTTCTAATGACAAGTTGCTTCAGTCCCTTGTGCAAGGACAAAAGACCATGGAAAGTACACTTAACGGTCTAACTTCTGCTATACAATCTCTCGTCTCCCAGATGGGATCATCGAGTATCTCTAACACTCAACCTGTAAGCTCCAGTGGAATTCCTTCTCAACCCTTACCCAACCCCAAAGGTGGCATCAATGCCATCACTTTGAGGTCCGAAACCACACTGCAAGAGAGGAATCATGAGGAGCCAAGCCCACAAGAACACGCCCCAGTTGAGGACATGGTAGAAGTAGAGGATGTTGAAGAGGAAGATGAAGTACAAGACATGGTTGAAGAAGAAGTAACTCAACCAAGGAATGGAGAACCAAAGGAAGCTGAAGCTGAAAGAGACGCCATTTCTATCCCATTTCTACACCTTGCAAGGAAGTCCAGAAAGCAGATGGAACTTGATCCCAAAATGGTAGAAATCTTCAAAAAGATTGAGGTAACTGATAAATCCATATTTTATGATATATTTTGTGCTTAATTTGAGTGATTTATTCAATCCTTCACCCACTTATTCAGATTAATTGCATGGTTTTACTTTTCCTTCCTTATTATGTGATGTATGTGAAAAATATGTTTCCTATGCTTTAAAATTAGTTATTTTAATTACCTTTATTTCCATTCAATGCCGTGATTAGTGTGTTGAGTAGTTTCAGATCTTCTAAGGCAGGAATGACTCAAAGGATGGAAAGTAAACATACAAAAATGGAAGAAAAGTACAAAACGGAGTCCTTGAAGAAACTGGCATCCACGCGATTGCATGGACGACGCGATCGCGTGCCAAGCGCGAATCAACAGCGACGCGGCCGCATGACTAACGCGACTGCGCGCCTTAAGCAGAACGAATATGACGCGGTCGCTTGACTGACGCGACCACGTGGCAAGGAAAAGCTCCGAACGACGCGACCGCGTGACCCACGCGGACGCGTGACAGAGGCTACGCACCAGAAATTACAGAAAACGCTCCCAGCGATTTCTGAAGCCCTTTTTTGCCCAAATCCAAGTCCAGAAGGCATAGACCAGAGGTTATGAAGTGAGGGAATGCATCCATTCAGGGGGAGCTCGCCAATTTTTACTTTGCATGAATTAGATTTAGTTTAGAGAGAGATTCTCTCTCTCTCTCTCTTTAGGATTAGGATTTAGATTTAGGATTTTTATTCACTTTCAAGATTATCTCTTTTGATCAGGTTCAATATTCCTTTTATTTACTTTTGCAAGCTACTTTATGAATCCTTTCATGTTACAGATTACTCTTTTATTAATGTTGTTTGAGGTATTTCAGTTTAATAGTGATTACTCTTATTCATGCTATTGTTACTTTTACTCTGAAGACATTTTTATTCCAAGTAGATTTATTTTTCTCCTTTTGGTCTTGGTTAAGAAATCAGTAACTCAGGAGTTATCCAATTCAACAGCATAATTGATAATTGTTATCTTTGTTAATTGAATTGAACTTCCATAATCCCAATCTTTTCTTAGGAAATAAATAGGATTCGAAGATCAAGTCAATTAATCCCTTGACCTTCCTTTATCTTAGTAAAGGTTAACAAAGTGGAATTAGGATTCAACCATCATCATCATTGATAAGGATAGCTATGATAGGACCTCTAATTTCTCATGCCTTACCAAGAGTTTGCTTTACAGTATTTATTTATTTTAATTGCTATTTAAATCATTTGTCATATTTGTTCCTCATTCTTAAAACCCCGAATTTACAATCTCCATAACCAATAATAAGAACATACTTCCCTGCAGTTCCTTGAGAAGACGACCCGAGGTTTAAATACTCGGTTATCAATTTTAAGGGGTTTGTTACTTGTGACAACCAAAACGTTTGCACGAAAGGGATTTTTGTTGGTTTAGAAACTATATCTACAACGCGACTATTTTTATGACATTCTTTACTGGCAAAAATCTCGTTCGTTAGTAACTGTTCCCCTTTTTGATGTTATTCAGCAAGTACCTAAATATGCAAAGTTTCTAAAGGATTTGTGCATACATAAGGATAAAACTAATGAATTAGAAACTATTCCTTTAGGTAGTTCCATATCTGCTTTAATAAGGGATATACCTGAAAAATGTAGTGACCCAGGTCCATGCATGGTTAACTGTACCATTGGGGGTGTAATATTTTCTGACTGCATGTGTGATTTAGGAGCGTGCGTGAGTTTTAGGCCTTTGTCTATTGGTGCACGAAATTGGAAATCACAATTCTTCACAAATTCGCACAACTAACCAGCAAGTGCACTAGGTCGTCCAAGCAATACCTTACGTAAGTAAGGGTCGATCCCACGGAGATTGTTGGCTTGAAGCAATCTATGGTTATCTTGTAACTCTTAGTTAGAAAAACAATAAAATAATTCACTTATCAAATTTGATTGCAAGGAATAAAAGGGTAGAACACAAATTATACTTGTATGCAATAATGGAGAATATGTTGGAGTTTTGGAGATGCTTTGTCTTCTGAAATTCTGCTTTCCTCTGTTTCTGATTCACGCATGCACGTCCTCCTATGGCAAGCTGTGTGTTGGTGGATCACCGTTGTCAATGGCTACCATCCATCCTTCCAGTGAAAAGGGTCCAGGTGCGCTGTCACCGCACGGCTAATCATCTGCAGGTTCTCGATCGTACCGGAATAGGATTTACTATCCTTTTGCATCTGTCACTACGCCCAGCACTCGCGAATTTGAAGCTTGTCACAGTCATTCAATCCCTGGATCCTACTCGGAATACCATAGACAAGGTTTAGACTTTCCGGATTCTCTTGAATGCTGCCATCAATCTAGCTTATACCACAAAGATTCTGATTAAGAGATCCAAGAGATATTCATTCATTCTACAGTGAATGGAAGTAGTTGTCAGGCACGCATTCGTGGGGGAATGATGATGATTGTCACGTTCATCACATTCATGTTGAAGTGCGAATGGATATCTTAGATAGGAACACACATATTTGAATAGAAAACAGAAATACTTGCATTAATTCATCAGGACACAGCAGAGCTCCTCACCCCCAACAATAGAGTTTAGAGACTCATGCCGTCAGAGATTACAAAGTTCAGATCTAAAATGTCATGAGATACAAAATAAATCTCTAAAAGTTGTTTAAATACTAAACTAGTAACCTAGGTTTATAGAAAATGAGTAAACTAAGATAGATAGTGCAGAAATCTACTTCTGAGGCCCACTTGGTGTGTGCTGGGGCTGAGACTAAAGCTTCTCACGTGCCTGGGCTGTTTTGGGCGTTCAACGCCAGGCTGTAACGTAATTCTGGCATTGAACTCCAACTTGTAACGTGTTTCTGGCGCTGGACGCCAGACAGCAACATGGAACTGGCGTTGAATGCCAGTTTACGTCGTCTATCCTTGAGCAAAGTATGGACTATTATATGTTGTTGGAAAGCCCTAGATTTCTACTTTCCAACGCAATTGAAAGCGTGTCAATTGGACTCTTGTGGCTCCATAAATTCCATTCCAAGTGCAGAGAGGTCAGGATCCAACAGCATCAGCAGTCCTTTTTCAACCTGAATCAGATTTTTACTCAGCTCCCTCAATTTCAGCCAGAAAATACCTGAAATTACAAAAAAACACACAAACTCATAGTAAAGTCCAGAAATATGAATTTTGCCTAGAAACTAATGAAAATAAACTAAAAACTAACTAAAACATACTAAAAACTATATGAAATTAACCCTAAAAAAGCGTATAAAATATCCGCTCATCACAACACCAAACTTAAACTGTTGCTTGTCCTCAAGCAACTAGATAAATAAAATAGAATACAAATGAGTCAAGAAACAATAATATCTCAGAGTTTTTGAGTGAAGCTCAGATTCTAATTAAATGAGCAGGGCTAGTAGCTTTTTGCTTCCGAACAGTTTTGGCATCTCACTTTATCCATTGAAGCTCAGAATGATTGGCATCTATAGGAACTCAAAATTCAGATAGTGTTATTGATTCTCCTAGTTCAGTATGTTGATTCTTGAACACAGCTACTTTTATGAGTCTTGGCCGTGGCCCTAAGCACTTTGTTTTCCAGTATTACCACCGGATACATAAATGCCACAGACACATAATTGGGTGAACCTTTTCAGATTGTGACTCAGCTTTGGTAAAGCCCCCAATTAGAGGTGTCCAGGGTTCTTAAGCACACTCTTCTCTTTGCTTCGGACCTTGACTTTAACCGCTTGATATGCGAAATTGTTACTCAGGTTGTGAATTATTGTTCGAAATTGATTCCCTAGCGATGGCACCAAAAACGGATGCACAGAACCATGGTCTAAACATATCTTCACAACTTTGCATAACTAACCAGCAAGTGCACTGGGTCGTCCAAGTAATAAACCTTACGTGAGTAAGGGTCGATCCCACGGAGATTGTTGGTATGAAGCAAGCTATGGTCACCTTGTAAATCTCAGTCAGGCGGATATAAAATAGTTATGGAGTTTTCGAAATTAATACTAAAATAAGGATAGAAATACTTATGTAAATCATTGGTGAGAATTTCAGATAAGCGTATGGAGATGCATTCATTCCTCTGAACCTCTGCTTTGCTGCTGTCTTCATCCAATCAGTCTTACTCCTTTCTATGGCTGGCTTTGTATAAGGATGTCACCGGTGCCAATGGCTACTTTCAATCCTCTCGGAAAAATGGTCCAAATGCTCTGTCACAGCATGGCTAATCGTCTGGAGGCATCACCCTTGTCGTTGGTTGCATCCTATTCCTCTCTGTGAAAATGGTCCGATGCGCTGTCACTGCATGGCTAATCATCTTGGAGGTTCTCGATCATACTGGAATAGAATTTACTATCCTTTTGCGTCTGTCACTACGCCCAGCACTCGCGAGTTTGGAGTTCGTCACAGTCATTCAATCCCAGAGTCCTACTCGGAATACCACGGACAAGGTTTAGACTTTCCAGACTCTCATGAATGCCGCCATCAATCTAGCTTATATCACGAAAATTCTGATTAAGAGATCTAAGAGATACTCATTCAATCTAATGTAGAACGGAAGTGGTTATCAGGCACGCGTTCATAGGGAATGATGATGATTGTCACGTTCATCACATTCAGGTTGAAGTGCGAATGAATATCTTAGAAACTGAATAAGTTGAATTGAATAGAAAACAGTAGTACTTTGCATTAATCCTTGAGGAACAGCAGAGCTCCACACCTTAATCTATGGAGTGCAGAAACTCTACCATTGAAAATACATAAGTGATAATGGAGTTCATTGGTCTCGGCCCCAGAGGGAAACCGGAGTAACCAAGACTACGAATACAATGATAAAAAGTTCTATTTATAATAAACTAGTCACTAGGGTTTACAGAAGTAAGTAATTGATGCATAAATCCACTTCCGGGGCCCACTTGGTGTGTGCTTGGGCTGAGCTTAAAGTCTACACGTGGAAAGGTCATTCTTGGAGTTGAACGCCAGCTTTTGTGCCAGTTTGGGCGTTGAACTCCACTTTGCAACTTGTTTCTGGCGCTGGACGCCAGAATTGGGCAGAGAGCTGGCGTTGAACGCCAGTTTGCGTCATCTAAACTTAGGCAAAGTATGGACTATTATATATTTCTGGAAAGCCCTGGATGTCTACTTTCTAATGAAATTGGAAGAGCGCCATTTTGAGTTCTATAGCTCCAGAAAATCCATTTTGAGTGCAGGGAGGTCAGAATCCAACAGCATCAGCAGTCCTTCTTCAACCTCTAAATCTGATTTTTTGCTCAAGTCCCTCAATTTCAGCCAGAAAATACCTGAAATCACAGAAAAACACACAAACTCATAGTAAAGTCCAGAAATGTGAATTTAACATAAAAACTAATGAAAACATCCCTAAAAGTAACTAGATTCTGCTAAAAACATACTAAAAACAACGCCAAAAAGCGTATAAATTATCCACTCATCACAACACCAAACTTAAATTGTTGCTTGTCCCCAAGCAACTGAAAATCAAATAGGATAAAAAGAAGAGAATATACTATAAATTCCAAACTATCAATGAAACATATCTCCAATCAAATGAGCGCGACTTATAGCTTTTTGCCTCTTGAATAGTTCTGGCATCTCACTTTATCCATTGAGGTTCAGAATGATTGGCATCTATAGGAACTCAGAGTTCAGATAGTGTTATTGATTCTCCTAGTTCAGTATGATGATTCTTGAACACAGCTATTTTATGAGTCTTGGCCGTGGCCCTAAGCACTTTATTTTCCAGTATTACCATCGGATACATAAATGCCACAGACACATAATTGGGTGAACCTTTTCAGATTGTTACTCAGCTTTGCTAAAGTCCCCAATTAGAGGTGTCCAGTGTTCTTAAGCACACTCTTTTTTTTCTGCAAGCTTTGTTCTTTGCTGCTTTTTCTTGCTTCAAGAATCATTTTTATGATTTTTCAGATTATCAAATAACATGTCTCCTTGTCATCATTCTTTCAAGAGCCAACATATTTAACATTCTTAAACAACAACTTCAAAAGACATATGCACTGTTTAAGCATACATTCAGAAAACAAGAAGCATTGTCACCACATCAATATAATTAAACTAAGTTCAAGGATAAATTCAAAACTCATGTACTTCTTGTTCTTTTGAATTAAAACATTTTTCATTTAAGAGAGGTGATGGATTCATAGGACATTCATAACTTTAAGACAAAGTTACTAACTACTAATGATCATGTAATGAAGACACAAACATAGATAAGCACTTAACATAGAGAAAACGAAAAACAGAGAATGTAAGAACAAGGAATGAGTCCACCTTAGTGATGGTGGCGTTTCCTTCTTGAGGAACCAATGATGTCCTTGAGCTCTTCTATGTCTCTTCCTTGTCTTTGTTGCTCCTCCCTCATTGCTTTTTGATCTTCTCTTATTTCATGAAGGATGATGGAGTGCTCTTGATGTTCCACCCTTAGTTGTCCCATGTTGGAACTTAATTCTCCTAGGGAGGTGTTGATTTGCTCCCAATAGTTTTGTGGAGGAAAATGCATATGAGGCATCTCCGGGATCTCATGGTGATGAGCTTCCTGCGCCTCTTGAGCTCCATGAATGGGCTCTCTTGCTTGCTCCATCTTTTTCTTAGTGATGGGCTTCTCTTCCTTAATGTGAATGTCTCCTTCTATGGAAGCTCCAGCTGAGTAACATAGATGGCAGATAAGATGAGGAAAAGCTAGCCTTGCCCCAGGAGAGGGCTTTTCGGCTATTTTATAGAGTTCAAGGGAGATGACTTCATGAACCTCTACTTCTTCTCCAATCATGATGCTATGGATCATGATGGCCCGATCCACAGTAACTTCAGATCGGTTGCTAGTGGGGATGATGGAGCGTTGGATGAACTCCAACCATCCTCTAGCCACAGGGTTGAGGTCCAATTTTCTTAGTTGAACCGGCTTGCCTTTGGAGTCAATCTTCCATTGAGCTCCTTCCACACATATGTCCATGAGAACTTGGTCCAACCTTTGATTAAAGTTGACCCTTCTAGTGTAGGGGCGTTCATCTCCTTGCATCATAGGCAATTAAACGCCAACCTCACATTTTTCGGACTAAAATCCAAGTATTTCCCCCGAACCATTGTAACATAGTTCTTTGGATCCGGGTTCTTACTTTGATCATGGTTCTTGGTGATCCATGCATTGGCATAGAACTCTTGAACCATTAGGATGCCGACTTGTTGGATGGGATTTGTTAGAACTTCCCAACCTCTTCTTTGAATTTCATGTCGGGTCTCCGGATACTCATTTCTTTTGAGTTTGAAAGGGACCTCAGGGATCACCTTCTTCTTGGCCACAACATCATAGAAGTGGTCTTGATGAGCTTTGGAGATGAATCTTTCCATCTCCCATGACTCGGAGGTGGAAGTTTTTGTCTTCCCTTTCCCTTTTCTAGAGGATTCTCCGGTCTTAGGTGCCATCAATGGTAATGGAAAAACAAAAAGCTTATGCTTTTACCACACCAAACTTAGAATATTGCTCGCCCTCGAGCAAGAAAATAAAGAATTAGATCAAGAAGAAGAAGAAAAGATGGAGAAGAGGGGGGAGGTGTGTTTCAGCCAAGAAGAGAAGAGAGGGTTGTGTTGTGTGAAAATGAGGAAGAATGGAAGGCTTTATATAGGGAAGGGAGGGGGGGTTAAGGTTCGGCCATATAGGTGGGTTTGGGTGGGAAATTGATTTGAATTTTGAAGGTAGGTGGAGTTTATTGGGTAGGTTTATGGGGAAGAGTGGGTGGATGTGAGTGGTGAAGGGTTAATAGGGAAGAGAGATGGAGGTGATAGGTGAAGGGTTTTGGGGAAGAGTGTTTATTGGGAATAGAGGATGATTGAGAAGAGAGAAGAGAGTGAGTGGAGGTAGGTGGGGATCCTGTGGGGTCCACAGATCCTGAGGTGTTCAAGGATTTACAACCTTGCACCAAATTAGGCATGTAAAATGCCCTTGCACACAACTCTGGGCGTTCAGCGCCAGGTTGGTGCCCATTTTGGGCATTCAACGCCCATTTGTTGCCCATTTCTGGCGTTGAACGCCAGAACCATGCTTGTTCTGGGCGTTCAGCGCCAGCTCTTCTCCAGGGTGCAATTCTGGCGTTCAGCGCCCAGATGCTGCCCATTTTGGGCGTTCAGCGCCAGATACTGCCCATTTTGGGCGTTCAGTGCCAGAACCATGCTCTGTTCTGGCGTTGAACACCAAACAGGTGCTTCCTCCAGGGTGTGATTTTTCTTCCGCTATTTTTGATTCTGTTTATAAATTTTTCGTTTATTTTGTGACTCCACATGATCATGAACCTAAGAAAACATGAAAAACAAAAATAAAATTAGATAAATAAACATTGGGTTGCCTCCCAACAAGCGCTTCTTTAATGTCAATAGCTTGACAGTGGGCTCTCATGGAGCCTCACAGATGTGCAGAGCTTTGTTGAGACCTCCCAACACCAAACTTAGAGTTTGGATATGGGGGTTTGACACCAAACTTAGAGTTTGGTTGTGGCCTCCCAACACCAAACTTAGAGTTTGACTGTGGGGGCTTTGGTTGACTCTGCTTTGAGAGAAGCTTTTTCTGCTTCCTCTCCATGGATGCAGAGAGAGATCCTTGAGTTGTAAACACAAGGTTGTCCTTATTTAATTGAAGGATCAATTCTCCTCTGTCCACATCAATCACAGCTCTTGCTGTGGCTAGGAAAGGTCTTCTTAGGATGATGGATTCATCCTCTTCCTTTCCAGTATCCAGGACTATGAAATTAGCAGGGATGTAAAGGCCTTCAACCTTTACTAACACGTCCTCTACTTGTCCATAAGCCTATTTTCTTGAATTGTCTACCATCTCTAATGAGATTTTAGCAGCTTGCACCCCATAGATTCCCAGTTTCTCTATTACAGAGAGGGGCATGAGGTTTATTCCTGAACCAAGGTCACACAGAGCCTTAAAGATCATGGTGCCTATGGTACAAGGTATTATGAACTTTCCAGGATCCTGTCTCTTCTGAGGCAATGTCAGTTGATCCAGATCACTTAGTTCATTGGTGAACAAGGGAGGTTCATCTTCCTAAGTTTCAATACCAAATAATTTGGCATTTAGCTTCATGATTGCACCAAGGAACTTGGCAGCTTGCTCTTCAGTAACATCCTCATTCTCTTCAGAAGAGGAATACTCATCAGAGCTCATGAATGGCATAAGGAGGTTCAATAGAACCTCTATGGTCTCTAGATGAGTCTCAGATTCCTTAGGTTCCTCAGAGGGAAGCTCCTTATTGATTACTGGACGTCCCAGGAGGTCTTCCTCCTTGGGATTCATGTCCTTTTCCTCTCTTGTGGGTTCGGCCATGGTAATTAATTCAATGGCCTTGCACTCTCCTTTTGGATTCTCTTCTGTATTGCTTGGGAGAGTACTAGGAGGGATTTCAGTGATCCTTTTACTCAGCTGGCCCACTTGTGCTTCCAAATTTCTAATGGAAGACCTTGTTTCATTCATGAAACTCACAGTGGCCTTAGATAGATCAGAGACTAAATTTGCTAAGCTAGATGGATTCTGCTCAGAATTCTCTGTCTGTTGCTGAGTGGATGATGGAAAAGGCTTGCTATTGCTAAACCTGTTTCTTCCACCATTATTAAAGCCTTGTTGAGGCTTTTGATCCTTCCATGAGAGATTTGGGTGATTTCTCCATGATGGATTGTAGGTGTTTCCATATGGTTCACCCATGTATTTTAACTCTGCTATTGCAGGGTTCTCAGGATCATAAGCTTCTTCCTCAGAAGATGCCTCTTGAGTACTGTTGGATGCAGCTTGCATTCCATTCAGACTCTGAGAAATCATATTGACTTGCTGAGTCAATATTTTATTCTGAGCCAATATGGCATTCAGAGTATCAATTTCAAGTACTCCCTTCTTCATAGGCGTCCCATTACTCACAGGATTCCTCTCAGAAGTGTACATAAACTGGTTATTAGCAACCATGTCAATGAGTTCTTGAGCTTTTGTAGGCGTTTTCTTTAGGTGAATGGATCCACCTGCAGAAGTATCCAATGACATCTTTGATAGTTCAGATAAACCATCATAGAATATATCTGGGATGGTCCATTCTGAAAGCATGTCAGAAGGACACTTTTTGGTCAGCTGCTTGTATCTTTCCCAAGCTTCATAGAGGGATTCACCTTCTTTCTGTCTGAAAGTTTGAACATCAGCTCTAAGCTTGCTCAGCTTTTGAGGAGGAAAGAACTTGGCTAAGAAAGCCGTGACCAGCTTATCCCAAGAGTTTAGGCTGTCTTTGGGTTGAGAGTCCAACCATATTCTAGCTCTGTCTCTTACAGCAAAAGGGAAAAGTATGAGCCTGTAGACTTCAGGATCTACTCCATTAGTCTTAACAGTATCACAGATCTGCAAGAATTCAGTTAAGAACTGAAAAGGATCTTCAGATGGAAGTCCATGAAACTTGCAGTTCTACTGCATCAGAGAAACTAGCTGAGGTTTCAGCTCAAAATTGTTTGCTCCAATGGTAGGAATGGAGATGCTTCTTCCATGTAAATTGGAATTAGGTGCAGTAAAGTCACCAAGCATTCTCCTTGCATTATTGTTGTTGGGTTCGACTGCCATCTCCTTTACTTGTTCGAAATTTTCAATAAGGTTGTCTCTGGATTGTTGTAATTTAGCTTCTCTTAGTTTTCTCTTCAGAGTCCTTTCAGGTTCTGGATCAGCTTCAACAAGAATGCCTTTTTCTTTGTCCCTGCTCATAAGAAAGAGAAGAGAAAAAGAAAAGAAGAGGAATCCTCTATGTCACAGTAAAGAGGTTCCTTATTATTAGTAGAAGAAGAAAAGGAATAGGGGTGAAGAAGAATGAAGAATCCAAACACCAAGGTGATGATAGGAGCAGAGATGTGAGATGAAGAGAAGTGTTAGTAGATGAATAAATAAATAGAAGGAGATGAGGGAGAAGGATTTTCGAAAATAATTTTTGAAAAAGAGTTAGTGATTTTCGAAAATAGTTTTTGAAAAAGGTTAGTAGTTTTTCGAAAATTCAAATAAAAAATAAAATAATTAGTCTAATTAAAAAGAAATTTTGAAAAAGAGGGAAGATTTTTTCGAAAATTAGAGAGAGAGAGTTAGTTAGGTAGTTTTGAAAAAGGTAAGAAACAAACAAAAAGTTAGTTAGTTAGTTGAAACAAATTTTGAAAAGATAAGAAGTTAGGAGGTTAGAAAAGATATTTTGCAATCACTTTTTTGAAAAAGGTAAGATAAGAAGATATTTTTGAAAAGATATGATAGAAATTAGTTTTTGAAAAAGATTTGATTTTTAAAATCTCAATTAATGACTTGATTCACAAGAAATCACAAGATATGATTCTAGAACTTAAAGTTTGAATCTTTCTTAACAAGTAAGTAACAAACTTGAAATTTTTGAATCAAAACATTAATTGATGATGTTATTTTCGAAAATATGATGTAAAATTAAGAAAAAGATTTTTGAAAAATATTTTTGAAATTTTCGAAAATAACTAAAAAAAATTGAAAAAAGATTTGATTTTTGAAAAAGATTTTGAAAAAGATAAGATTTTTTTTAAATTGAAAATTTGATTTGACTCATAAAAACAACTAGATTTTAAAATTTTTTGAAAAAGTCAAATCTAATTTTCGAAATTTTAAGAGAGAAAAAGAGAAAGATATTTTTTTGATTTTTGAATTTTTATGATGAGAGAGAAAAACAAGAAAAATGATGCAATGCATGAAAGTTATGGATCAAAACAATGAATGCATGCAAGAATGCTATGAATGTCAAGATGAACACCAAGAACACTATGAAGATCATGATGAACATCAAGAACACATTTTTGAAAAATTTTTAATGCAAAGAAAACATGCAAGACACCAAACTTAGAATTCTTTAATGCTTAGACATAAAGAATTCAGGAATGCATATGAAAAACAAGAAAAGACACAAAACATGCAAATGCAAAGATCAAACAAGAAGACTTACCAAGAACAACTTGAAGATCATGAAGAACACTATGAATGCATGAATTTTTTTGAAAAATGCAAGATGAACATGCAATTGACACCAAACTTATAACATGACTCAAGACTCAAACAAGAAACACAAAAAATATTTTTGATTTTTATGATTTTCTAATTTTTTTTGTATTTTTTCGAAAATTATTTGAAAAACAAAAATAAGGATTCCAAAATTTTTAATATAAATTCCAGGAATCTAGCATTCTTAGTCTAAAGCTCCAATCTGAGAGTTAGGCATGGCTTAATAGCCAGCCAAGCTTTAGCATATAACATCAGAGAATATACTGCTCATTACTTATCAAAGTAACTTGCCTCTATGCTGATGGTTTGGAAGCCTCAGTCCAAAAGAATTTAGACATGGCTTTATAGCTAGTCAGGCTTCAACATGCTTCATGAAACACTAGAATTCATTCTTAAAAATTTTGAAAAAAAATATATTTTTGAAAACATTTTTTTTTCTTTTTTTTTTCTTTTTTTTTTTTCGAAAACAAAGGAGAAATTTTTGAAAGATTTTTGAAAACTTTTTGAAAAGAAAACAAAAATAAAGTTACTTAATCTGAGCAACAAGATGAACCGTCAGTTGTCCAAACTCGAACAATCCTCGGCAACGGCGCCAAAAACTTGGTGTTGTTGCCGGATCAAACTTGGCACTGATGTTACCGGACCAAAAGCTTGCCGAAAACTCGAACAATCCCCGGCAACGGCGCCAAAAACATGGTATGTGAAATTGTTACTCAGGTTGTGAATTATTGTTCGAAATTGATTCCCTGGCGATGGCACCAAAAATGGATGCACAGAACCATGGTCTAAACATATCTTCACAACTTCGCATAACTAACCAGCAAGTGCACTGGGTCGTCCAAGTAATAAACCTTACGTGAGTAAGGGTCGATCCCACGGAGATTGTTGGTATGAAGCAAGCTATGGTTACCTTGTAAATCTCAGTCAGGCGGATATAAAATAGTTATGGAGTTTTCGAAATTAATACTAAAATAAGGATAGAAATACTTATGTAAATCATTGGTGAGAATTTTAGATAAGCGTATGGAGATGCATTCATTCCTCTGAACCTCTGCTTTCCTGCAGTCTTCATCCAATCAGTCTTACTCCTTTCTATGGCTGGCTTTGTGTAAGGATGTCACCGGTGCCAATGGCTACTTTCAATCCTCTCGGAAAAATAATCCAAATGCTCTGTCACAGCACGGCTAATCGTCTGGAGGCATCACCCTTGTCATTGGTTGCATCATATTCCTCTCTGTGAAAATGGTCCGATGCGCTGTCACTGCATGGCTAATCATCTTAGAGGTTCTCGATCATACTGGAATAGAATTTACTATCCTTTTGCGTCTGTCACTACGCCCAGCACTCGCGAGTTTGGAGTTCGTCACAGTCATTGAATCCCAAAGTCCTACTCAGAATACCAGGGACAAGGTTTAGACTTTCCGGACTCTCATGAATGCCGCCATCAATCTAGCTTATACCACGAAGATTTTGATTAAGAGATCTAAGAGATACTCATTCAATCTAATGTACAACGGAAGTGGTTGTCAGGCACGCGTTCATAGGGAATGATGATGATTGTCACGTTCATCACATTCAGGTTGAAGTGCGAATGAATATCTTAGAAACTGAATAAGTTGAATTGAATAGAAAACAGTAGTACTTTGCATTAATCCTTGAGGAACAGCAGAGCTCCACACCATAATCTATGGAGTGCAGAAACTCTACCGTTGAAAATACATAAGTGATAATGGAGTTCATTGGTCTCGGCCCCAGAGGGGAACCGGAGTAACCAAGACTACGAATACAATGATAAAAAGTTCTATTTATAATAAACTAGTCACTAGGGTTTACAGAAGTAAGTAATTGATGCATAAATCCACTTCCGGGGCCCACTTGGTGTGTGCTTGGGCTGAGCTTGAAGTCTACACGTGGAGAGGTCATTCTTGGAGTTGAACGCCAGCTTTTGTGCCAGTTTGGGCGTTGAACTCCACTTTGCAACTTGTTTCTGGCGCTGGACGCCAGAATTGGGCAGAGAGCTGGCGTTGAACACCAGTTTGCGTCATCTAAACTTGGGCAAAGTATAGACTATTATATATTGCTGGAAAGCCCTGGATGTCTACTTTCCAATGCAATTGGAAGCGCGCCACTTTAAGTTCTGTAGCTCCAGAAAATCCATTTTGAGTGCAGGGAGGTCAGAATCCAACAGCATCAGCAGTCCTTCTTCAACCTCTAAATCTGATTTTTTGCTCAAGTCCCTCAATTTCAGCCAGAAAATACCTGAAATGACAGAAAAACACAAAAACTCATAGTAAAGTCCAGAAATGTGAATTTAACATAAAAACTAATGAAAACATCCCTAAAAGTAACTAGATTCTACTAAAAACATATTAAAAACAACGCCAAAAAGCGTATAAATTATCCGCTCATCACCGCTCAGTCTCACGTTTTCACTTGACACCTTCATGCCACAAGCACATGGTTAGGGACAGCTTGGTTTAGCCGCTTAGACCAGGATTTGATTTCCTTAGGCCCTCCTATCCACTGATGCTCAAATCCTTGGATCCTTTTTATTACCCTTGCCTTTTGGTTTTAAGGGGTTATTGGCTTTTTCTGCTTACTTTTTTTTTTGCAAGCTTTGTATTCACTACTTTTTCTTGCTTCAAGAATCATTTTTATGATTTTTCAGGTTACCAATAACATGTCTCATGTTTATCATTCTTTCAAGAGCCAACGTATTTAACATTCAAGAACATCAAATTCCAAAGACATATGCACTGTTCAAGCATTCATTCAGAAGGCAGAAAGCATTGCCACCACATGTAAACAATTAGAATTTGTTTTATTAAAAACTCAAAAATTATTGCCTCCTTGTTCTAAAGAAAATCTTCTATTTTATTCATGTTTAATGATGATGAGAAAAATAAATTATAGCTTAATTGGGGATAAAATCAAAATATAAATACTAATTGCCATTATATGACTCCTAAGGTGAAACTCAAATAATAGAAAAGAAAGTTATCACAGGGTTAAGGTTAAGATCAGAACTCAACAACCTTGACTTTGGGAAGCGGATGCCTCTTTAGTCTGTGGGGTGCTTGGACCTTCAAGAGATAGTTTCTGACGCTTAGTTCTCTTAATTCACGCCCTTGCACCTCTTATTCTCTGAGCAGTTTGCAAAGCATGCTATTTTGATTTTGCTGTTCTTCCTTCAATTGGTCCATGGTTTCTTGCAACTTAGTGACAGATGCCTCAAGATGCTCCCAGTATTCAAATTGAGGAAGTTCTGGTAGGAATTCTTGTGCCCTCCTCTTGATGGGGTCATCCTGCATTTGTTGTTTTTCCATTGTGATTTTAGTGATTGGTTGCTCCACTGAGATATACTCTGTTATTCTCATCTTTATTCCAGCATCTTTGCAGAGCATAGAGATTAGGCTTGGATAAGCCAACCTGGCATCCTTGGATTTCTTGTTGGCAAGTATGTAGAATTCAGATGGGATCAGTTGATGAACTTCTACTTCTTTTCCCAACATAATGCAATGGATCATCACTGCTCTTCTAATATTGACTTCAGAACGGTTGCTGGTGGGCAATATAGAACGCCCAATGAAGTCCAGCCATCCTCTGGCGACTGGTTTGAGATCTTCTCTCTTGAGTTGACTTGGGGCACCCTTCGTGCTGGTGGTCCACCTGGCTCCAGGGATGCATATATCCTCTAGAATCTTATCCAGGCCCTTGTTTGTTCTTATCATTCTCCTATTGAAGGAGTCTGGGTCATCTTTCAGCTGAGGTAGCTTAAAGATCTCCCAGATTTTGTCAGGGTGGATGTGAACAATCTTTCCTCTGACCACAGTCCTGTAGTCATAGAGGGCAGCTCCAGATATTCTCTGCCTGTCTGTTTGCCACAGATTAGCATAGAATTCTTGAACCATATTCCTTCCCACTTTCGTTTCAGGATTAGCTAGGACTTTCCAGTTCCTGTTTCGAATCTGCTCTTGGATCTCCGGATATTCATCTTCTTTCAGATTGAACTTGACTTCTGGGATCACAGATCTTAGACCCATTATTTTGTAGTAATGGTCTGAATGTTCTTTGGTTAAGAACCTCCCTTGATTCCAAAGTGATTTTGGAACACTCTCTTTCTTGCCTCTTGGAGTGGGTTGTTTTCCTTTAGGAGCCATGATCTTAGTGGGTATGGTTTAGTGATCACGGATAAACACATCAAACTTAGAGGTTTGCTTGTCCTCAAGCAAAAGATAAGAAAGGAGAGGGATAGAAGGAGAGCTAGTGTTGAATGGTGGATGAGAGGAAGGAGGCCGAATGGGTTTTTAAAAGGGAGGGGGGGTTTTCGAAAGTAGGGAGAAAGATAAGATAGAAGATATGATTTAAAAAAAAAGAGATAAGTATGATAAGAAAAGATATAATTTAAAATTGAAAAGATATGAAGGATATTTGAAAAAGATAAAATTGGATTTTTGAAAAAGATAATATGGAGATTTGAAAAAGATATTGATTAGTTGAAAAGATTTTTGAATGAAAAGAGATAGATTTGTTTTGAAAATTTTTGAAAAAGAGTTGAATTGGATTGAAAAAATGATTTGTGCTTATGGATTAAGATACATTTGATATTTTTAAAGTGGGGTTTTTTTTGAAATTAGGGATTTTAGAAATCAGGGTTTGTAACATGTTTATGCAAGAAATCATGAATTGAAACATGAAAATTAAGATTAAAATGAAAAATATGAAGAAAAAACGAATTTACCTCCTCCCCACCATCCTGGCGTTTGAACGCCCAAACGCTGCATGTTTTGGGCGTTCAACGCCCAACTGCTGCTTCTCCTGGGCGTTCAACGCCCAGCTATTGCTTCTTTCTGGCGTTGAATGCCAGGAACTCCTTTGTCACTGGGCGTTTTTCTGAATGCCCAGGACGCTGTAAATCTGGCGTTAAACGCCCAGAAGGAGCTTCTTTCTGGCGTTCAACGCCCAGAAGATGCTTCTTTCTGGCGTTTAACGCCCAGATGGCTATCCTTACTGGCGTTCAACGCCCAGTGGATGCTTCTTTTGGGCGTTGAACGCCCAAAACAGACTTTTACTGGCGTTTTCTTGCCAGTGAGCTCTTTTTCTCTGTTTTGTGTGCAGAATCCTTCTGTAACCCTGTAAACTTATACAATTGACTCTTTACCTTAGTATCGATGAACTTTATGTAAACAAATAAAATCAAGAATAGGGCAAAATGCTTAGAGGAAGTGATGCCCCCTGGCCGGGTTGCCTCCCAACAAGCGCTTATTTATTGTCTTTAGCTGGACCTTGCTGAGTTTTTAATCTAGCCTCAGCTTTGAGCACACTTGCTCAACATTACCTTCAAGATAGTGCTTGATTCTCTGTCCATTAACAATGAACTTCTTATCAGAATCAATATCTTGAAGCTCCACATAACCATATGGTGATACACTTGTAATCACATATGGTCCTCTCCACCGGGACTTCAGTTTCCCGGGAAATAGCTTGAGCCTAGAGTTAAACAACAGAACCTTTTGTGCTGGTTCAAAGATTCTAGATGACAGCTTTCGTCATGCCACCTTTTTATTTATCTTTATAAAGCTTGGCATTTTCGAAAGCAGTGAATCTGAATTCCTCTAGCTCATTCAGCTGGAGCAATCTTTTCTCTCCAGCTAATTTGGCATCAAAGTTAAGGAATCTGGTTGTCCAGTAGGCCTTATGTTCCAGTTCCACGGGCAGGTGACAAGCCTTACCATACACAAGTTGGTAAGGAGAGGTCCCTATGGGAGTCTTGAATGCTGTTCTGTAAGCCCACAAAGCATCATCCAAGCTTCGTGCCCAATCTTTTCTACGGGTACTTACAATCCGTTCCAGGATTCTTTTTAGTTCTCTGTTAGAGACTTCAGCTTGCCCATTTATCTGTGGATGATATGGAGTTGCCACCTTATGGTGAATCCCATACCGGACCATGGCAGAGTAAAGCTGTTTGTTGCAGAAGTGAGTGCCCCCATCACTGATTAGTACCCTAGGGACACCAAACCTGCTGAATATATGTTTCTGGAGAAATTTTAGTACTGTTTTAGTATCATTGGTAGGTGTGGCAATGGCCTCTACCCACTTTGATACATAGTCAACCGCCACCAGAATATAAGTGTTTGAGTATGATGGTGGGAAAGGCCCCATGAAATCAATACCCCATACGTCAAACAACTCAATCTCCAAGATTCCTTGTTGAGGCATGGCGTAACTGTGAGGCAAATTACCAGCTCTCTGGCAACTGTCACAGTTACGAACAAACTCTCTGGAATCTCTGTAAAGTGTAGGCCAGTAGAAACCACATTGGAGGACTTTGGTGGCTGTTCGCTCACCTCCGAAATGACCTTCATATTGTGACCCATGGCAATGCCATAAGATCCTTTGTGCTTCTTCCTTAGGCATACACCTACGGATTATACCGTCTGCACATCTCTTAAAGAGATAGGGTTCATCCCACAAGTAGTACTTTGTATCAGTAATTAATTTTTTCTTTTGTTGCCTGCTGTACTCCTTGGGAATGAACCTTGCAGCTTTGTAGTTTGCAATATCTGCAAACCATGGTAATTCCTGAATGGTGAACAAATGCTCATCCGGAAAAGTTTCAGAGATCTCAATAAAGGGGGAGGACGCCCCTTCCACTGGTTCTATCCGGGACAGATGGTCAGCCACTTGGTTCTCTGTCCCTTTTCTGTCTCTTATTTCTATATCAAACTCTTGCAGAAGCAACACCCATCTTATGAGTCTGGGTTTTGAATCCTGCTTTGTGAGTAGATATTTAAGAACAGCATGATCTGTGTACACAATCACTTTTGATCCTACTAAGTATGATCTAAACTTGTCAATGGCATAAACCACTGCAAGCAATTCTTTTTCTGTGGTTGTGTAATTTTTCTGGGCATCATTCAAAACACGGCTAGCATAATAAATGACATGTAGAAGCTTGTCATGCCTCTGCCCCAGTACTGCACCAATGGCGTGATCACTGGCATCACACATTAATTCGAATGGTAATGTCCAGTCTGGTGCAGAGATAACTGGTGCTGTGACCAGCTTGGCTTTCAGAGTTTCAAATGCCTGTAGGCATTCTGTGTCAAACACAAATGGCGTGTCAGCAGCTAGCAGGTTGCTTAGAGGTTTTGCAATTTTTGAAAAATCCTTTATAAACCTCCTATAGAATCCTGCATGCCCCAGAAAGCTTCTGATTGCCTTAACATTGGCAGGTGGTGGTAGTTTTTCAATTACCTCTATTTTAGCTTGATCCACCTCTATTCCCTTGTATGAAATTTTATGCCCAAGGACAATCCCTTCAGTCACCATAAAGTGACATTTTTCCCAGATTAAAACCAGGTTGGTCTCTTGGCATCTTTTCAAAACCAGTGTTAGGTGATCAAGACAGGAGCTGAATGAGTCTCCATATACTGAGAAGTCATCCATGAAGACTTCCAGAAATTTTTCCACCATATCAGAGAAAATAGAGAGCATGCATCTCTGAAAGGTTGCAGGCGCATTACACAGCCCAAAAGGCATCCTTCTGTAAGCAAATACTCCAGATGGACATGTGAATGCTGTTTTCTCTTGATCCTGGGGATCTACTGCAATTTGGTTGTAGCCTAAATAGCCATCCAAAAAGCAGTAATAATTATGACCTGCTAGTCTTTCTAGCATCTGGTCTATGAATGGTAAAGGAAAATGATCATTTCTGGTGGCTGTATTGAGCCTTCTGTAATCAATACACATACGCCACCCTGTAACTGTTCTTGTAGGAACCAGTTCATTTTTTTCATTATGAACCACTTTCATGCCTCCCTTTTTTTGGACAACTTGAACAGGACTCACCCAGGGGCTATCTGAAATAGGATAAATAATCCCAGCCTCCAGTAATTTAGTGACCTCTTTCTGCACTACTTCCTTCATGGTTGGATTTAGCCGCCTCTGTGGTTGAACCACTGGCTTAGCATTGTCCTCCAATAAGATCTTGTGCATGCATCTAGCTGGGCTTATGCCCTTAAGGTCACTTATGGACCACCCAAGAGCTGTCTTGTGTGTCCTTAGCACTTGAATTAGTTCTTCCTCTTCCTGTGGATTTAAAGCAGAGCTTATGATCACTGGAAAAGTATCACCCTCTCCCAGAAATGCATATTTCAGGGATGGTGGTAATGGTTTGAGCTCGGGTTTAGGAGGTTTTTCTTCTTCATGAGGAAATTTCAGAGATTCTTTCAATTCCTCTGAATCCTTTAGATCAGGTGGAACATCTTTAAAGATGTTTTCCAGCTCTGATTCGAGACTCTCAGCCATGTTGATCTCTTCTACCAAAGAGTCAATAAGATCAACTTTCATGCAGTCTTTTGGTGTGTCTGGGTGCTGCATGGCATTGACAGCATTCAACTTAAACTCATCTTCATTGACTCTCAGGGTGACTTCCCCCTTTTGGACATCAATGAGGGTTCGTCCAGTTGCTAGGAAAGGTCTTCCTAGAATGAGAGTAGCACTCTTGTGCTCCTCCATCTCCAGCACTACAAAGTCAGTGGGAAAGGCAAATGGCCCAACCCTGACAATCATGTCCTCAATCACGCCTGATAGGTATTTAATGGAGCCATCAGCAAGTTGGAGACATATCCGGGTTGGTTTAACTTCTTTAGTTAAACCAAGCTTTCTGATAGTGGATGCAGGTATTAGGTTGATACTTGCCCCAAGATCGCATAAAGCTGTCCTGGTGCAATTTCCCTCTAATGTGCATGGTATTAGAAAGCTTCCGGGATCTTTAAGTTTTTCAGGAAAGCTTTTTAGAATGACTGCACTGCATTCTTCAGTGAGGAAAACTCTTTCAGTTTCTCTCCAATCCTTCTTATGACTCAAGATCTCTTTCATGAACTTGGCATAAGAAGGTATTTGCTCAAGTGCTTCCGCAAACAGAATCTTAATTTCAAGAGTCCTGAGATAATCTGCAAAGCGAGCAAATTGTTTATCCTACTCCTCTTGGCGGAGTTTTTGAGGATAAGGTATCTTGGCTTTATATTTCTCAACCCTGGTTGCTGTAGGTTTATTTCCTACAGCAATAGTTGAAGAAGCCTTTTTAGAGGGGTTGTCATCAGCACTTATGTGTGTCTGATCCCTCTCTGGCATTTGAGTGCCAGAGTTAGAAGCTGGAGTGACGTTAGACGCCAATTCCTCATCTGTTCCTGGCATCTGAACGCCAGAACTGTGCTTCTTTTGGGCGTTCAACGCCAGTTCCTTGCTTGTTTCTGGCGTTGAACGCCAGTTTTGAGCATGGTCTGGGCGTTCAGCGCCAGCCTTTCACCCAATTTCTGGCGTTTTAATGCCAGACTTATTTTTTCCTGGGCTCTTACTGTCCTCAGATGGATTTTGGGTGGTTTTCTCATTCCTTGGCTTCCTGCTGCCTTGAGGTGGGGTATTTAATGTTTTTCCACTTCTTAATTGAACTGCTTGGCATTCTTCTGTTATTTGTTTTGACAGCTGCTGTTTTGTTTGCTTCAATTGTTCTTCCATATTTATATTAGCCATCCTTGTCTCTTGTAGTCTATCTTTGAATTCGGCTAACTGTTGTGTTAGAAAGTCCAATTGCTGATTGAATTCAGCAGCTTGTTCTACAGGACTGAGTTCAGCAGTTACTGTTTTAACCTCTTCTTTCATGGAAGGGTCATTGCTTAGGTACAGATGCTGATTTCTGGCAACTGTATCAATGAGCTCTTGAGCTTCTTCAATTGTCTTTCTCATGTGGATAGATCTACCAGCTGAGTAATCTAGAGAGATCTGAGCTCTTTTTATAAGCCCATAATAGAAGATGTCTAACTGAACCCACTCTGAAAACATTTCAGAGGGGCATTTTCATAGCATCTCTCTATATCTCTCCCAGGCATCATAAAGAGATTCATTATCTCCTTGTTTAAAGCCTTGGATGTCCAGCCTTAGCTGTGTCATCCGTTTTGGAGGAAAGTATTGATTCAGGAATTTTTCTGTCAGATGTTTCCATGTCCTTATGCTAGCCTTAGGTTAGTTATTTAACCACCTTTTGGCTTGGTCTTTTACAGCAAATGGAAACAGTAATAATCTGTAGACATCCTGATCTACTTCCTTATCATGTACTGTGTCAACAATTTGTAAAAACTGTGCCAGAAACTCTGTAGGTTCTTCCTGTGGAAGACCGGAATACTGGCAGCTTTGCTGCACCATG
The DNA here is from genome assembly GCF_059453495.1 of Arachis ipaensis. Taxonomy (NCBI): domain Eukaryota; kingdom Viridiplantae; phylum Streptophyta; class Magnoliopsida; order Fabales; family Fabaceae; genus Arachis; species Arachis ipaensis. The sequence continues at coordinate 55,235,581 of NC_142436.1, forward strand.
ATAATGAGCTAAGGATTCAACTCAAAGCTACTGACTCCAATGGAGGGTATGCAGATACTACTCCCATATGAAGCAGTAGGGGGGTTAGCATATGACCCCAGAGTCCTTCTAGACTGTTCATTTCCACTTAGATCCATGATGGAGAAAGGGAGATGATGTAATAAAAAAAATTATTTTTATTTATTTATTTATTTAATTATTTATTTCAAAAATAAATTAAAATAAAATAAATAAAAATGGGTGAAGATTTTCAAAAAAATGAGGAGAGAGAAAGTGGTTAGGAAATTTTGAAAAGGATATGATGATTTTTGAAAAAGGTTTTAAATTTTGAAATAAAAATCTGAATTTTAAAGGTAAATTTCGAAAATTTGCTTTAAAATAGAGAGAAAAGATATTTTTGAATTTAAAGAGGAGAGAGAAAAACAATAAGATAGCACAAGATTTAAAATTTTTAGATCTAATGCTCCTTGTTTTCGAAAATTTTGGAGGGAAAACACCAAGGAACACCAAACTTAAAAATTTTAAGATCAAGACACAAGGAAAACTCAAGAACACTTTGAAGATTCACAAGATTTAATGTAAAAATTATTTTTGAAAAAGAATTTTAAAAAGAAGGTACCCAATTTACCAAGAACACAGACCAACGCTCTAGCCAAATGGGCAGTAAATGTAACACTTGTTTTGAAAAATATTTTTAATAACTAAGAAAAAATATTATTTTTATTTTTATATTAATTTTTTTTTGAAAAGAATATAAAAGACTCTGACCCAAAAGACAAAATTTTCCTAATCTAAGCAACAGGATTCACCATCAGTTGTTCAAACTCAAACAATCCCCGACAACGGCGCCAAAAACTTGGTGCACGAAATTGAAAATCACAATTCTTCACAAATTCGCACAACTAACCAGCAAGTGCACTGGGTCGTCCAAGCAATACCTTACGTGAGTAAGGGTCGATCCCACGGAGATTGTTGCATTGAAGCAATCTATGGTTATCTTGTAACTCTTATTCAGGAAAACAATAAAATAATTCACTTATCAAATTTGATTGCAAGGAATAAAAGGGCAGAACACAAATTATACTTGTATGCAATGATGGAGAATATGTTGGAGTTTTGGAGATGCTTTGTCTTCTGAAATTCTGCTTTCCTCTGTTTCTGATTCACGCACGCACGTCCTCCTATGGCAAGCTGTGTGTTGGTGGATCACCGTTATCAATGGCTACCATCCATCCTTCCAGTGAAAAAGGTCCAGGTGCGCTGTCACCGCACGGCTAATCATCTGTAGGTTCTCGATCGTACCGGAATAGGATTTACTATCCTTTTGCGTCTGTCACTATGCCCAGCACTCGCAAGTTTGAAGCTTGTCACAATCATTCAATCCCTGAATCCTACTCGGAATACCACAGATAAGGTTTAGACTTTCCGGATTCTCTTGAATGCTGCCATCAATCTAGCTTATACCACGAAGATTCTGATTAAGAGATCCAAGAGATATTCATTCATTCTACGGTGAACGGAAGTGGTTGTCAGGCACACGTTCGTGGGGAAATGATGATGATTGTCACGTTCATCACATTCATGTTGAAGTGCGAATGGATATCTTAGATAGGAACACACATGTTTGAATAGAAAACAGAAATACTTGCATTAATTCATCAGGACACAGCAGAGCTCCTCACCCCCAACAATGGAGTTTAGAGACTCATGCCATCAGAGATTACAAAGTTCAGATCTAAAATGTCATGAGATACAAAATAAATCTTTAAAAGTTGTTTAAATACTAAACTAGTAACCTAGGTTTACAGAAAATGAGTAAACTATGATAGATAGTGCAGAAATCCACTTCTGGGGCCCACTTGGTGTGTGCTGGGGCTGAGACTAAAGCTTCTCACGTGCCTGGGCTGTTTTGGGTGTTCAACGCCAGGCTGTAACGTAATTCTGGCGTTGAACTCCAACTTGTAACGTGTTTCTGGCGCTGGACTCTAGACAGCAACATGGAACTGGCGTTGAACACCAGTTTACGTCATCTATCCTTGAGCAAAGTATGAACAATTATATATTGCTGGAAAGCCCTGGATATCTACTTTCCAACGCAATTAGAAGCGCGTCAATTGGACTTCTATAGCTCCAGAAATTCTATTCCAAATGCAGAGAGGTCAGGATCCAACAACATCAGCAGTCCTTTTTCAGCCTGAATCAGATTTTTACTCAGCTCCCTCAATTTCAGCCAGAAAATACCTGAAATTATAGAAAAATACACAAACTCATAGTAAAGTCCATAAATATGAATTTTGCCTAGAAACTAATGAAAATAAACTAAAAACTAACTAAAACATACTAAAAACTATATGAAATTAACCCCAAAAAGCGTATAAAATATCCGCTCATCATCTATATATGATGCTTTGAGGCTCCCTCCCTTAAAAAGGTCGGAAGCTCATTTTGTGTTAGCAGATAAAAGCATTATTTTAGTGGTTGGAATTGCTAAGGACGTGCTAGTAAGCATTAAGGGGCTCACATTTCCCATTGACTTCTATATCTTGGACATGCCCCAGAATGACTCAGGAAGACCGTCATCCATCCTACTTGGAACACCATTCCTGAAGACTTCAAAGTTCAAGCTGGATGCCTTCTCAGGAACTTATTCTTTTGAGATAGATGGCCGAGCAGTAAGCTTCAATCTCAATGAAGCCATGAAGCACCCTCCGGAAGATCATTCCATCTTCCAGTTCGACATCATTGATGAGACTGTAGCTGCAGTTCACCAAGAAGAAATAGAAGAGATGCACATGGAGCATGGTCCAAGTGTGGGAAAACCCTCTAAACACAATGAGGACACTTTACCATTATCACTAGCTCCAAAAGATCCAGTGCCCAGTCAGGAGCAGAAATTGGAGTTAAAGCCCCTTCCACCCCACCTCAAGTATGCTTACCTTGAGGATAATCAGAAGCTCCCAGTCATCATTACAAGGGAACTCACTTCCCAACAAGAGGAGCAGTTGCTTAGTATGCTAAGAAGACACAAGAAGGCTATTGGGTGGAGCTTGGCGGATATAGTAGGCATCAGCCCTCAATTTTGTGAGCACAGAATATTTTTAGAAGAGGGAGCAAGGCCTATCCGTCAACCCCAAAGAAGACTGAACCCCACCATCTTGGAGGTTGTCAAGAAAGAAGTGACCAGATTACTTGAGGCAGATATCATCTACCCCATCTCAGATAGCGAATGGGTCAGCCCAGTACAAGTGGTGCCCAAGAAGTCTGGAGTCACTACAGTGAAGAATGAGCAAAGAGAGCTCATAACAACTAGAGTGTAGAATTCTTGGAGGGTTTGCATTGATTACAGGTGCCTCAACCAGGCCACTCGTAAGGATCACTACTCCCTGCCTTTCATTGATCAAATGCTGGATCGCCTGTCAGGTAAATCACATTATTACTTTTTAGATGGTTACACAGGCTATTTCTAGATTCATATAGCTCCTGAAGATCAGGAAAAGACTACTTTTACATGTCCCTTTGGAACTTATGCTTACAAGAGATTGCCTTTTGGCTTATGCAATGCACATCCACTTTCCAAAGGTGCATGATGAGTTTTTTCTCTGATCTTATTGAGAGCTGTATGAAGGTTTTTATGGATGATTTTAGCGTATACGGTGATTCCTTTAGCCTTTGCTTGGATAGTTTATCTAGAGTATTAGACAGGTGTGTTAGTTCAAACCTTGTTTTAAATTTTGAAAAGTGTCATTTTATGGTCAAACAAGGTATTGTTCTAGGACATGTTGTCTCTAATACTGGTATTACTATAGATCCAGCAAAGGTAGATGTCATTTCTAGTTTACCTTACCCCTCCTCTGTAAGGGAAGTCCGTTCGTTCCTTGGCCATGCAGGTTTCTATCGGAGATTCATCAAGGACTTTAGTAAGATAGCATTGCCCTTATCCAGACTGCTGTAGAAGGATGTTGAATTCGAGCTGAGTGAGGATTGTATGGAAGCGTTTGATAAGCTAAAGATCGCCTTGACTCGAGCTCCAATTGTGAGAGGACCAGACTGGAGCTAGCCCTTTGAGATTATGTGTGATGCCTCTAACCATGCTGTAGGAGCAGCGCTGGCCCAGCGCACAGGTAAGGATCCTTTTGTAATTGCATATGCTTCAAAGACCTTAGACGCTACTCAGTCTAATTACACCACCACTGAAAAAGAGCTTCTGGCTATTATTTTCGCTCTGGATAAATTCTGAGCATACATACTTGGTACTAAGGTGGTAGTGTACTTAGACCATGCAGCTCTAAAGTATTTATTAGCTAAAAAAGAGTCCAAACCAAGGCTAATACGTTGGAAACTGTTGCTGTAAGAATTTGATTTAGAAATTAAGGATAAGAGTGGTTCTCAGAATTTAGTGGCGGACCATTTGAGTCACCTTGAGCACATTAAGGATGAATCCACTCCTATCAATGATGCTTTTCCATTTGACAGCTTGCATGCAATATCCGAAGTAGTCCCTTGGTATGCGCCTATAGCTAATTATCTAGTTAGTCATACCTTCCCTCCCAATTTTACTAAGCATTAAAGGGACAAACTGAAAAGCGAGTCCAAATATTATATATGGGATGATCCGTATTTATGGAGGTATGGTACTGACCAGATAATTAGAAGGTGTGTGTCTCAATCAGAATTCCAGACCATTTTGGAGGCCTGCCACTCCTCTGAGAGTGGTGGCCATTTTGGTCCTCAAAGGACAGTTAGAAAAATCTTAGACTGTGGATTCTGGTGGCCCACTCTTTTTAAAGATGCTACTGCCTTCTGTAAATCTTGTTCCCCATGCCAGAGGTTTGGTAATATATCCAAGAGGGATGAGATGCCCCAAAAAATTATGTTGTTCTGTGAGATTTTTGATTTGTGGGGCATTGACTTCATGGGTCCGTTTCTAAATTCTAGCGATTTCTTATATATATTGTTAGCTGTATATTATGTCTCTAAATGGGTGGAAGCAATTTCTACCCATACTGATGATGCTAACACTGTTGTCTCTTTTGTTAGAAACCACATTATCTGTCGCTTTGGATCACCACGAGCAATTGTGAGTGATCAAGGCACCCATTTTTGTAACAGGAGATTGACCGCTCTACTGAAAAAGCATGGCGTTATTCACAAGGTAGCGACAGCCTACCATCCTCAGAGTAATGGACAAGCAGAGGTGTCTAACAGAGAGTTAAAGCATATCCTGGAGAAGATAGTCAAGCCTCATAGGAAGGACTAGAGCACTAGGCTACACGATGCGCTTTGGGCATATCGGACAGCATACAAGACACCTATAGGGATGAGCCCCTTCCGCCTAGTTTATGGAAAGGCCTGTCACCTCCCAGTCGAGGTAGAACACAAAGCATTCTGGGCAGTAAGAGAGATCAACATGGGATTTGAGAAGGCCGAAGCTGAAAGGAAGATGCAACTACAGGAATTAGAGAACCTTCGCCTAGAAGCATATGATAACTCCAGGCTATACAAAGAGAAGATGAAGGCTGTGCATGACAAGAACATTAAAAGGAGAGAATTCAGACCTGGGGAGTTGGTTCTCCTTTACAAATCCAGACTGAGGCTCATTCCAGGCAAGCTGAGATCCAGATGGGAAGGTCCCTACAGAATCGAGAAGGCAAAGCCATACGGAGTCTTTCACCTGAGTCATCCTTCAAGCTCCAAATTCATCAAGGTCAATGGACATCGCTTAAAGCTATACCACGGTCAGAGGATGAAGAAAAACAAGGAGCTGGAGATCTTCCTCTTGGAGGATCCACCTATAGCAGAAGATTGAGCTAGTGAACTGTCCAACTTAAGGACATTAAAGAAAAGTGCTAGGTGGGAGACAACCCACCATGGTACGACCTTTCAGTTTTCTTCCTTAACTTTATTTTATTTTGTTTTTCTCAGTATCCATTCATCATCTCTGCATAAATTAGCTGCATACTGCATTCTTCTTCATAAAAAGATCAATGCATATGTAATAAAATTAAAGAAAAGTTTATGCATGAGTATGTAATGCAAAAAGTGGGAATTTTGGGTAGCTAAGCATAATTTTAGAATCACATAGAGTGTGTGTGTGTGTGTGTGTTAGGTGAGAGCTTAGGTTAATCAAAGATTCATATTTTAGCTCACTTGGCCATATATATATCCTCACCCTTACCTTAGCCCCATTACAACCTTGAAAAGACCTCATGATGTTTGCATTGGTATACTAAATACTTGTTGATTGGTTAGATGAAGAACAAAGTTTTAGAAAGCATGATTAGAGAAGAGTAGAGTGATTGACCCTAGACACTTGAGAGATTAGAGTGCATATACACTACCAGTGAGGGTTCAATGCTTGATTCTATGTTTCCTGCTTTCATGAGCTATCTTCTTACAAGTTTACTTATCTTTTATTGTATGATTTGAATTGGTGAAATTTGATTTATATTTGTCTTGAAGAACTTATTTGCATTTAACCAAGTAGACAGAAACACTTAGTATATAGTTGCATTTATAGGCTGCATCTCATACTTTCTACCATTCATCTTCACTCCTATAGCTTCTCTTGAGCTTAGCATGAGGACATGCTAATGTTTAAGTGTGGGGAGATTTGATGCACCACTATTTTGTGGTACATCTTGTGCTTGATTGAGTGGATTTTATCCATTATTCTCACACTTATTCATGTAAATTGCATGTTTTACACTTTCCTTCCTAATTTTGTGCTATGATTGAAAACATGCTTCTTTGGCCTTAAACTTGCTATGTTTAATCCTATCTTGTTACCATTCGATATATTGATATGTGTGTTAAGTATTTTCAGAGATTACAGGGCGGGAATGGCTTAGAGAATGGAAAGGAAGTATGAAAAAGTGGAAGGAATACAAGAAGCTGAAGGAACTGCAAAGCTGCCAGCCCTGACCTCTTCGCACTCAATCGATCATAACTTGAGTTACAGAGGTCCAAATGAGGCGGTTCTAGTTGCGTTGGAAAGCTAACATCCGGGGCTTCGAAATGATATATAATTTGTTATAGTTGGCGTGCTGTTAGGCGATTCGCACGCGTGGATTATACATACGCGTGACCTGGCGAAAGTTCAATCCATGCGTATGCGTGGATGACGCGTACGCGTGACAGAGCGACATGCTGAACGTATCAGAAATTGTCCCCAGTGATTTCTGGGTTATTTTTGACCCAGTTTTCGGCCCAACAAACACAGATTAGAGGCTACAGAGTGGGTGAATCCATTCACACAACTTTTCCTTCACATTAATCAAGTTTTAGATGTAGTTTCTAGAGAGAGAGGCTCTCTCCTCTCTCTTGGGTTTTAGGATTTTAGGATTAGCTTTTCTTATTTAGTTTTCTCTTCTATTTTTATTTGTTCTATTATTCTAGTTTATTTGCTTTCCCTTGTTGATTACTTTATGTTGCTATTTAATTTATGAATTCTCATGTTTAATTTGATTTTCTATTTATTGCAATTAGAAGTATTTCATATTTATGATTTAATTTAGCTTTTTACATCCTCAGCTTGGGTTGAGTAATTGGAGACACTTGAGTTATCAAACTCCTTGTTAATTGATAATTGTTATCTTTGTTAGTTGATTTGAATTCCAATAACTCTAGTCTTTCCTTAGGAATTGACTAGGACCTGAGGAATCAAACTAATTTATCCACTTAACTTACCTTCATAGTTAGAGGTTGACCTAGTGGGAGCAATGAACAATTCTCATTACAATTGATAAGGATAACTAGGATAGGACATCCAGTTCTCAAACCTTGCCAAGGTTTTTCATGATCATTAGTCTACCTTCTTGCCATTTACTATTCTTGCTTCTTATCTTAAAAAACCCCAAAATATACCTTTCCATAACCAATTATAAGCACACCTCCCTGCAATTCCTTGAGAGACGACCCGAGGTTTAAATACTTCGGTTTATTTTTATTGAGTTTGCTTAAGTGACAAACAAGTTTTTTTATGAAAGGATTATTGTTAGTTTAGAAACTATACTTGCAACGAGAATTTATTTGTGAATTCTTTACTAGCAAAAATCCGTTCGTCAGGATTCTTTGTTGGTTTAGAAACTATACTAGCAACGAGGATTTATTGTGAATTCTTTACTAGCAAAAATTCGTTCATCAAAATGGCGCCGTTGCCGGGGAATTGAAAACGTGTGCCTTATTATTGGTTATTGTGAATATTGTGAATAATTTTGCTTTTTTGTTTCTTTATTAGTGTTTCTAGTTTTAGGAGTTTATTTTCATTAATTCTTATTAGTTTTTGTTTTTACTTGCTACTATGAATTCTCATCCTTTTGGCTATGAGTTTGGTTCAAATTATGTTGTAGGGAATGGAAGCTATAATGAGAACATGCATCAAGGATGGGATAATCAAAGATGGGAGGAGCCACAAGGATTTGATCAACCCTCTTGGCAATAACCTCCACCAACGTACTATGAGCAAGAGCCATTCCAAGATGCGTATCAATCTAATAGCTATGGTGGACCTCCTTGTAGTTACCAACAAGCCCCGCCATACGCCTATGAACCCCCTCCTCAACATAGCATTGAACCCCCCATACTCACAAGCCCCCTACTACCAAACACCCTCATATGATCCTAACCCTTATCCACCATACCAACCACCCTATGAACCATATGAGCCATACATAAAGCCACCCCACTTCCAACCCAATTACTCCCAGGAACCACCACCTCCAAATACACCATGTCCATATCCATCAATCCGAGAGCCTTATGATCCTACTTATGATATGCAAGCAGAACAAGGGTCAAGGGATCATCTTAAGGACACACTGGACCAATTTCAAGCAACCCTTCATCAAATGGAGTGAGTGGTAAGCCAAACAGCACCCGAAGCTCTCATGGCTAAAGAATCTCAACTTGAGAACAAGGAATTGAAGTGTGTTGTGCAACAAGTAGAAAAGATGAAAAGTGATGAAACACCACATCCTTATTATGATGAACCACCCTCTGATGACAAGTCATCTTATGCTAGTTTCACAAGAATTTTTCATTTGTTTCATTAGGTTTTATGCACTTTCTTGCACATTAAGTGAGTGGTTGGAGTGGAATTTCATGATTATTTTGATTCAATCAACCATCATTTATTTTATACAAAATTATGAGATTTATGCAGGAATTAAGTGATGATTATTAATGATGCAAAAACCTTGTGATTTTGGTGAGACTTTAATTGCTTGTTTGGTTGATTTTAGGTGAGAAAATGAAGAGAACAAGAAGCACGGCAGAATAACGTTGCGTTAAAATGAAGAACGCCGCACTCACTTGCGACGTGCACGCGTACGGGATGCTTACGCGTGGAAGTGGTTGGCGCTCATTTTTGAAGAGAGCGTTATGTTCAGTAAGCGAGCGTGTTTGGGCAGATTCAAATTTGGAAGCAAAGTTTTGCAACCGACGCGTACGTGTTCATGACGCGCACGCGTCGATGGGTCACCTGGGATGAAGCACGCTTACACGTGGATGGCACTGAAGTATGGATTGGATATTTTGCTACCCACTCATACGCGTGATGACGCGCACGCGTGGACAGTGTTCATTAAGCAAATGTAGCGCTCGATAAGAGAACGCTATCAACGACACGTACGCGTGAGTATGGCGTGCAAGCATGGCTAGATCTGGAGTTAATAGTGACGTGCACGCATATGTGATGCGTACGCGTCGATGAGCAGAAACGCAAAAAGACGCGCACGCGCATAGGACGCGCATGCGTGGGTGAATGAACACTGCACTCACTTTGAGAACGCAACGTTCCCCTGGAAGCTGCAAAAAAAGTGCCATTCTGATCCACTTCATAAAAGGCCGAAAAGCCCACTCCAAGTACGGGAAGCCAGAATTGGAAAGTGTATAAATAGATAGGAATTTGATTTCATTGGGGAGCTCTCTTCTTTTAATTTCCTTTTAGAATTTTAGAATTGAGATCAGATCTGAGTTTTTCCTTCTATTTCGTTTTCTTCCTTCTGTAAATTTTACTTTTCTATTTTGGGTCTTAGACTTCGGATTGAAGAATTGTTCTGAATTCCTTCATCGTGGTGTTTTCTTTTATTTTTCCTTTGATAGTTTTATGAGTTGGAGATCTGATCATAGTTTACTTTCTGTTTTTTTTTCTTCTGCAATTTCTTCTTTTCTGTTTTGTTAAGAGAGCAATTGAGATCTAAATTTTCTTTCTATTTTTGTTAATCTTCTGCAATTGTAAATTTCCTTTTTAGGATTTTAAAGTTGATCTAAGTTTTCATTCTGTTTTGATTCTTCTGCAATTTCACATTTCTGTTTTGGTACTGAAATCCTGATTTGAATTTCTTCATCTGAGAGTTCTCTAGTTTACTGCACTTTACATTTTCTAGTTCTGTTCTGATTCCCAGCACCCAAATCCCTTTATTCTTCATGCAATTTAAGTTTCCTGTCAAGTTAGATTCAGCAATTTAACTTTCTTGCACTTTAAGTTTCAGTTATTTACCTTTCTTGCAATTTAAGTTTCAGCTCTTTTAATTTCTTACACTTTATGTTTCTGCAATTTATTTCTTCTGCAATTTAAGATTCTGCTAATTTACTTTCTGCATTTTATTTTCATGCAATTTATTGTCTGTTAATCAAAATTTCACCAAATCCATCAAATATTCGCTTAACTAAATTCATCACAATACTAAAGTTGCTCAATCCATCAATCCCTGTGGGATCGACCTCACTTCTGTGAGTTATTACTACTTGATGCAACCCGGTACAGTTGCCGATGAGTTTGTGTGGAATCGTTTTTCCTTCATCAAGTTTTTGGCGCCGTTGCCGGGGATTGATAAAGATTGACAATGATTAAGTAGGTGATAATCTAGATTAAGCATTTTTCTTTGTTTTTGTTAAGCATACTAACTATTTGAGATTTTGTTTAAGCTAACTTTAATCTCACTCTAGCAGTAAAGTGATTTGTTTTTGGTTTCTGGTTTTGTTATTGTTTGATGCCAAGAGGAAAAAGAGGTGAGTCCACCTCCTTTGATTCTGAGCCAGAGAGAACATTTTTGAGATTGAGAAGAGAAGCGAGAGGAAAGGGAGTTGTTGGAGAAGAAGACTCAGAAGAGGAAGACCAAGAGATGGAAGGAAATCTCCCTAATCTACCAGAGGAAGTGGCCAACAACAATGGCCCACCTCAGAGGAGAGTTCTAGCTTCTTACACTTTCTCCAATCCTAGACACTGCGGGAGTAGCATACTCACTCCCAATGTTCATGCAAACAACTTTGAGTTGAAGCCTCAACTTATTACTCTGGTGTAGAACAATTGTTCCTATGGAGGAGGTCCACTTGAAGATCCAAACCAGCACTTAGCCATCTTCTTAAGGATTTGTGAAACTGTCAAAACAAATGGTGTGCATCCTGACATCTATAAGCTGTAGCTACTTCCATTCTCCTTGAGAGACAAGGCATCTCAGTGGCTAGATACATTCCCCAAGGAGAGCATCAAAAACTGGGAAGATCTAGTGAGCAAATTCCTAGCCAAATTCTATCCACCTCAAAGGATCATCAGACTGAAGACAGAGGTACAAAGATTCACTCAAATGGATGGAGAGTCACTGTATGATGCCTGGGAGAGATACAAGACCTTAATCAGGAAGTGTCCACTAGAGATGTTCAGTGAATGGGATAGACTTCAAAACTTCTACAAAGGATTGACACTGAGAGCTTAAGAGGCCCTTGACTATTCAGTAGGAGGCTCAGTACAACTGATGAAGACAGTTGAGGAAGCCCAAAATCTCATAGACACTATGACCAACAACCAATACTTCTATGGTCATCAAAGGCAATTCCAACTAGCTCAAAGGAAGGGTGTGTTGGAGCTGGAAGATGTGGATACTATTTTGGCACAAAACAAAGTGATGCACCAACAAATCCAGCAGCAGATGGAAATAATGGACAAGAGGATTGATGGTCTTCAAATTACAGCAGTGAACACTACAAATCAACCACTAGCTGGGTGGGGCAGAATGAAGAAATCTATGAAGAACAGCAGCCAGAGCAAATTAACTATATGCACAACCAAGGTGCTGGTCAAAATGAATTTCATGGTGACACTTACAACCCTTCTTGGAGGAACCACCCCAATCTGTGGTGGGGAGATAACCAGAACCAAAATTCATGGCAAAGGAATTCCAACTTAAGCAACTCCCGCACAAACCACCAGAACCATCAGCAAACTAATCAAAATCCATACAGCAAACCACGAAACAACTACCCCAATTCTAACTTCTATCCACCCCACAACCCATCAACTAACCAAAACAATTTCCCCCAACCATACTCATCTCACACTCAACCACAATCACCCCAAGAGTCCCAAAGAATCTCCAATCTGGAGATGATGATGAAGAAGATGATGAAACATCAAGAGATAGCTAATAAAAACTATGAAGCTTCACTGAGAAACCTGGAAAGACTAATAGGCCAATTGTCCAAAAAACCAGAGAGACCAACCAATACCTTCCCAAGTGATACCATTCCAAATCCCAAAGAAGAATGTAAAGCAATCCAACTTAGGAGTGGAAGAAAATTGGAGGATGATGAGCGGATAATTTATACGCTTTTTGGCATTGTTTTTAGTATGTTTTTAGTATGTTTTAGTTAGTTTTTATTATGTTTTTATTAGTTTTTATTTAAAAATCACATTTCTGGACTTTACTATGAGTTTGTGTATTTTTCTGTGATTTCAGGTATTTTCTGGCTGAAATTGAGGGACCTGAGCAAAAATCTGATTCAGAGGCTGAAAAAGGACTGCAGATGCTATTGGATTTTGACCTCCCTGCACTCAAAGTGGATTTTTTGGAGCTATAGAAACCCAATTGGTACGCTCTCAATTGCGTTAGAAAGTAGACATTCTGGGCTTTCTAGAAATGTATAATAGTCCATACTTTGCTCAAGATTTGATGGCCCAAATTGGCGTTCAAAGCTAGCACAAAAATTCTGGCGTCAAAACGCCAGAACTGGCATAAAAGCTGGAGTTAAACGCCCAAACTGGCACAAAAGCTGGCGTTTAACTCCAAGAAAAGTCTCTACACATGAAAGCTTCAATGCTTAGTCCAAGCACACACTAAGTGGGCCCGGAAAAAGATTTCTGCATTAATTACCTATTTCTGTAAACCCTAGGCTACTAGTTCTCTATAAATAGGACCTTTTGCTATTGTATTTTGATCTTTGATTAGTCTTATACTTTTGATAGACCTTTTCACACTTTTGGGAGGCTGGCCTCACGGCCATGCCTAGACCTTGTTCTTATGTATTTTCAATGGTGGAGTTTCTACACACCATAGATTAAGGTGTGGAGCTCTGCTGTTCTTCATGAATTAATACAAGTACTATTATTTTTCTATTCAACTCAAGTCTATTTCCTCTCCAAGATATTCATTCGCACCCAAGAACATGATGAATGTGATGATTATGTGACACTCATCACCATTCTCACCTATGAACGCGTGACTGACAACCACTTCCGTTCTACATGCAAACAAGCTTGAATGTGTATCTCTTGGGTTTCTAATCTAAGATTAGAACCTTTGTGGTATAGGCTAGAATTATTGGCCGCCATTCCTGAGATCCGGAATGTCTAAACCTTGTCTATGGTATTCTGAGTATGATCTGGGAAGGGATGACTGTGACGAGCTTCAAACTCGCGATTGTTGGGCGTGTGACAGACGTAAAAGGTTCAATGGATCCTATTCCAACATGATCGAGAACCGACAGATGATTAGCCGTGTGGTGACAGCGTGCGTAAAACATTTTCACTGAGAGGACGGGAAGTAGCCATTGACAACGGTGATGCCCAACATAAAGCTTGCCATGGAAGGGAGTATGAATGATTGAAGAAGGCAATGGGAAAGCAGAGGTTCAGGAGGAACAAAGCATCTTCATACGCTTATCTGAAATTCTCACCAATGAATTACATAAGTATCTCTATCTTTATCTTATTTTATGTTTTATTCATCTTTTAATTATCAATCCTCTATAACCATTTGAATCCGCCTGACTGAGATTTACAAGATGACCATAGCTTGCTTCAAGCCGACAATCTCCGTGGGATCGACCCTTACTCACGTAAGGTATTACTTGGACGACCCAGTGCACTTGCTGGTTAGTTGTGCAGAATTGTGACAAAGTGTGATTCACGTTTGAGAGCTCCAAGTCTTTGGCGCCATTGTTGATGATCACAATTTCGTGTACAAGTTTTTGGCACCGTTGCCGGGGATTGTTCGAGTTTGGACAACTGACGGTTCATCTTGTTGCTTAGATTAGGTAATTTTACTTTTTATTTTCGAAAATTTTTTTTCTATTTTGTTCTTCAGAGTTTTTAAGAATGAATTCTAGAGTTTCATGATGATCTGTTGAAGTCTGGCTGGCTGTGAAGCCATGTCTAATCTTATTGGACCGAGGTTTCAACTTATCATCACAAGAGCTTGTTGATTTCTATCAATTTTGCTGTTGTTAGCAATGATCTGCTAAAGCTTGGTTGGCCATTGGCCATGTCTAGTGTTTTGGACCGGAGCTTTCATTGAAAGCTTGGTTGGCTAGTAAGCCATGTCTAATTCCTGGACCGGAGTCTTAGACTAGCATTGCAATGATTCCTGGAACTCTTATTAAAAATTTTGAATCCCTTTCTTCTCCACTCAATTTTCGAAAAATCACAAAAAATTTATAAAACCATAAAAATCAAAAATATTTTATGTTTCTTGTTTGAGTCTAGTGTCAATTTTTAAGTTTGGTGTCAATTGCATGTCTTTATTCTTCTTGCATTTTTTAAATATATGCATTATGTTCTTCATTGATCTTCAAGTTGTTCTTGATGATTTCAGTGCTCTGATCTTTAATTTCTCTTATTTTGTGTCTTTTGTTGTTTCTTATATGCATTTTCAAATTGTTATAGTCCGTAGTATACAAACTTCTAAGTTTGGTGTCTTGCATGCATTGTTTATTTGATCTTAGTTGCATTCTTTTATTATTGTTTCTCATCATTTAAAAATTCAAAAAATTTTTTAATTGTGTCTTTTCAAGTTAATAACACAGAGAATTGAAAATTCAGAATATTCAGCAGAGGAATTACACAGAAAAAGCTGGGCGTTCAAAACGCCCAGTGAAGAAGGAAAACTGGTGTTTAAACGCCAGCCAATGTACCTGGCTGGGCGTTAAACGCCCAAAAAGGTAGGATTTTGGGCGTTAAACGCCAGAATGGATACCATTCCGGGCGTTTAACGCCAGGAAGACACTAGAGGGAAGATTTTGTTTTTAATTCAAATCTTTTTCAAATATTCATAATTTTTCAAAATCAAATTTTTTTCAAATCATATCTTTTCAATCATATCTTTTCAAAATCAATTTCTTTTCAATTTTTTTTATTACTTTTTTCGAAAATCCTTGCCACAATTAGTGATTCAATTCAAAATTTTCTAGTTGTTACTTGCCTCTTAAGAAAGGATCAAAAGTTTTAATTCTAGAATCATATCTTCTAATTTCTTGTTAGTCAAGTAATCAACTTTAATTTTAAAACTTTCTCTTTTTAATTTGATTTTCAATCATATCTTCTCAATCATATCTTTTCAATCACATCTTTTTCAAAATTAAGTTTCAATCATATCTTTTTTATTTCTAATTTCAAAATCTTTTTCAAAAATCACTTAATTTCTTTCCCAATCTTGATTTTCGAAAAACCTTTACCAAATTTTCAAAATTTCTTTTAATTAATTCAAAATCTTTTACTTTAATTTTGAAAATTCTTCCCCTCTTCTCACATCCTTCTATTTAAGGGACTAACACTCCTCCTCAAGGTACAATTCAAACTCTATCCTTCTTGATAAGTTCGAATTCTCTTCTATCTACCTTCTCCTTCTATTCTTCTTTTTCTCTGACACCTCAAGGAATCTCTATACTGTGACATAGAGGATTCCATACTTTCTTCTTCTCTCTTTCATATGAGCAGAAGTAAGGACAAAGACATTCTGGTTGAGGATGATCCTGAACCCGAAAGGACCTTGAAGAGAAAGCTAAGAGAAGCTAAAGTACAACTCTCTATAGAGGACCTAACAGAGCTTTTCAAACAAGAAGAAGCCATGGCAGCCGAAAACACCAACAATGCAAGGAAGGTGCTTGGTGACTTTACTGCACCTACTCCTGACTTCTATGGGAGAAGCATTTCTATCCCTGCCATTGGAGCAAACGATTTTGAGCTTAAGCCTCAATTAGTTTCTCTAATGCAACAGAATTGCAAGTTTCATGGACTTCCATTGGAAGATCCTCATCAGTTCTTAGCTGAATTCTTGCAAATCTGTGACACTGTCAAGACTAATGGGGTTGATCCTGAGGTCTACAGACTTATGCTCTTCCCTTTTGCTGTAAGAGACAGAGCTAGGACATGGTTGGACTCACAACCTAAAGAAAGCCTGAACTCTTGGGAAAAGCTAGTTAATGCCTTCTTGGCAAAGTTCTTTCCACCTCAAAAATTGAGCAAGCTTAGAGTGGAAGTCCAAACTTTCAGACAGAAGGAAGGTGAATCCCTCTATGAAGCATAGAAAAGATACAAGCAATTGATCAGAAGGTGTCCTTCTGACATGCTTTCAGAATGGAGCATCATAGGTATCTTCTATGATGGTCTGTCTGAATTGTCCAAGATGTCATTGGACAGCTCTGCTGGAGGATCTCTTCATTTGAAGAAGACGCCTGCAGAAGCTCAGGAACTCATTGAAATGGTTGCAAATAACCAATTCATGTACACTTCTAAAAGTGACCCTGTGAATAATGGGACAAGTCAGAAGAAAGGAGTTCTTGAGATTGATACTCTGAATGCCATACTGGCTCAGAACAAAATATTGACTCAACAAGTTAATATGATTTCTCAGAGTCTGTCTAGAATGCAAGCAGCAACAGGCAGTACCAAAGAAGTTTCATTTGAAGAAGAAACTTATGATCCTGAGAACCCAGCAATGGAAGAGGTGAATTACATGGGAGATTCCTATGGAAACACTTACAATCCTTCATGGAGAAATCATCCAAATCTCTCATGGAAGGACCAATAGAGGCCTCAACAAGGCTTCAATAACAATAATGGTGGAAGAAACAGGTTTAGCAATAGCAAGCCTTTTCCATCATCATCTCAGCAACAGACAGAGAATTTTAAGCAGAGCCACTCTGACTTAGCAACTGTAGTCTCTGATCTAATTAAAACCACTCAAAGTTTCATGACTAAAACAAGGTCCTCCATTAGAAATTTGGAGGCACAAGTAGGTCAGCTGAGTAAGAAAGTTACTGAACTCCCTCCTAGTACTCTTCCAAGCAATACAGAAGAGAATCCAAAAGGAGAGTGCAAGGCCATCAACATGACCCACACGGCCGAACCTGGAGAGGAGGAAGAGGCAGTGATCTCCACTGAGAAAGACCTCACTGGACGTCCACTAGCCTCCAAGGAGTTTCCTCATGAGGAACCATGGGAATCTGAGGCTCACACAGAGACCATAGAGATTCCATTGAATTCACTCCTGCCATTCGTAAGCTCTGATGAGTACTCTTCCTCTGAAGAGGATGAAGATGTTACTGAAGAGCAAGTTGCTAAGTACCTTGGAGCAATCATGAAGCTAAACGCCAAGTTATTTGGTAATAAGACTTGGGAGAATGAACCTCCATTCCTCACTAAAGAACTGGATGACTTGACTAGGCAGAAATTACCTCTGAAGAGACAAGATCCTGGGAAGTTCTCAATACTTTGTACCATAGGCACCATGACCTTTGAGAAGGCTCTGTGTGACCTAGGGTCAAGTATAAACCTCATGCCTCTCTCTATAATGGAGAAGCTAGGGATCATTGAGGTACAAGCTGTAAGAATCTCACTGGAGATGGCAGACAATTCAAAGAAACAGGCTTATGGACTTGTAGAGGATGTCTTGGTAAAGGTTGAAGACCACTACATCCCTGCTGATTTCATAATCCTAGACACTAGGAAGTGTATAGATGAATCCATCATCCTTGGTAGACCCTTCCTAGCCACAGCAAAAGCTGTGATTGATGTAGACAGAGGAGAATTAGTCCTTCAAGTGAATGAGGACTCCCTTGTGTTTAAGGCTCAAGGATCTCCCTCTGTAACCATGGAGAGGAAGCATGAAAAGCTTCTCTCAATACAAAGTCAAACAAAATCCCCACATTCAAACTCTAAGTTTGGTGTTAGGAGGCCACAACCAAACTCTAAGTTTGGTGTTAGGAGGCCACAACCAAACTCTAAGTTTGGTGTTGAGAGGCCATCATCATGCTCTGAGTATCTGTGAGGCTCCATGAGAGCCCACTGTCAAGCTACTAACATTAAAGAAGCGCTTGTTGGGAGGCAACCCAATTTTATTTATTCTCTATTGTTATTTTATGTTTTCTGTAGGTTGATGATCATGTGAAGTCACAAAAACAATTGAAAAAACAAAAACAGAATGAAAAATAGAATGAAAAATGGCACACCCTGGAGGAGAAGCTTACTGGCGTTTAAACGCCAGTAAGGGCAGCAGAATGGGCGTTAAACGCCCAGTTTGGCACCATTCTGGGTGTTTAACGCCAGAAATGGGCACCAGACTCGCGTTTAACGCCAGAAAAGGGTAAGAAGCTAGCGTTAAACGCCAGAAATGGGCAGCAGCCTGGTGTTTAACGCCAAGATTGGCAGTAGAAGACATTTTGCATGCCTAATTGGTGCAGAGATGAGAAATCCTTGACACCTCAGGATTTGTAGACCCCACAGGATCCCCACCAACCTCAACTCACTCTCTCTCTTCTTCACACCTTTTCATAATACTCTTCCCCAAATACCCTTCACCAATTACCTCAATACCTCTTCCCCAAAAATACCTCACCTATCAAATCCTACCCTCTTCTCCATAAACCCTTCACCAATCCACATCCATCCATCATAAACCCCACCTACCTCACCATTCAAATTCAAACCACTTTCCCTCCCAAACCCACCCATACATGGCTGAAACTTACCCTCTCCCCACTCCTATATAAACCCATCTTCACCCTTTCATTTTTACACATCTTAAACACTACTTCTCCCCCTTGGCCAAAACACTAACCCCCTTCCATCTCCTCTATTTCTTCTTCCTCTACTCTCTTCCTTCTTCTTTTGCTAGAGGACGAGCAAACCTTCTAAGTTTGGTATGGTAAAAGCGTTGCTTTTTATTTTTCCATAACCATTTATGGCACCAAAGGCCGGAGAAACCTCTAGAAAGAGGAAAGGGAAGGCAAAAGCTTCCACCTCCGAGTCATGGGAGATGGAGAGATTCATCTCAAAGGTCCATCAAGACCACTTCTATGAAGTTGTGGCCAAGACTCCTCATTGAAGAGGACAAGCCCATCACTAAGAAAAGGATAGAGCAAACAAGATATCCCACTCATGGACAAGAGCATGAGGAAATTCCTCATCATGAAATCCTTGAGATGCCTCAAGGGATGCATTTTCCTTCACAAAACTATTGGGAGCAAATTAACACCTCCCTAGGAGAATTAAGTTCCAATATGGGACAACTAAGGGTGGAGCACCAAGAGCATTCTATCCTCCTCCATGAAATTAGAGAAGACCAAAGAACCATGAGAGAGGAGCAACAAAGGCAAGGAAGAGACATTGAGGAGTTCAAGCACTCCATAAGATCTTCAAGAGGAAGAACAAGCCGCCATCATTAAGGAGGATCCGTTCTTTAATTTCCTTGTTCTTTATTTTCTGTTTTTTGAAAATTATGCCTTATGTCTATTTATGTTTGTGTCTTTATTACATGATAACTAGTGTCTAAGTGTCTATGCCTTAAAGCTATGAAAATGAATCCATCACCTTTCTTAAAATGGAAAATGTTTTTAATTGAAAAAGAAAAAGAAGTACATGAGTTTCGAATTTTAAAACAGTTTAATTATTTTGATGTGGTGGCAATAATTCTTGTCTTCTGAATGAATGCTTGAACAGTGCATATTTTTGAATTTGTTGTTTATGAATGTTAAAATTGTTGGCTCTTGAAAGAATGATGGAAAAAGGAGAAATGTTATTTGATGATCTGAAAAATCATAAAATTGATTCTTGAAGCAAGAAAAAGTAGTGAAAAGCTTGCAGAAAAAAAAATATATATATGCAAAAAAAAAGAAGAAAAAGAAAAAGCAAGCAGAAAAAGCCAATAACCCTTTAAACCAAAAGGCAAGGGTAAAATAAAAAGGATCCAAGGCTTTGAGCATCAGTGGATAGGAGGGCCCAGATGAATAAAATCCTGGCCTAAGCGGCTAAACCAAGCTGTCCCTAACTATGTGCTTGTGGC
Source organism: Arachis ipaensis (assembly GCF_059453495.1). Taxonomy (NCBI): domain Eukaryota; kingdom Viridiplantae; phylum Streptophyta; class Magnoliopsida; order Fabales; family Fabaceae; genus Arachis; species Arachis ipaensis. The sequence continues at coordinate 55,255,914 of NC_142436.1, forward strand.
GTGAAGGTGCCAAGTGAAAACTTGAGACTGAGCGGTTAAAGTCGTGGTCCAAAAGCAAAAAAGAGTGTGCTTAAGAGCTCTGGACACCTCTAATTGGGGACTCTAGCAAAGCTGAGTCACATTCTGAAAAGGTTCACCCAGTTATGTGTATGTGGCATTTATGTATCCGGTGGTAATACTGGAAAACAAAATGCTTTGGGTCACGGCCAAGACTCATAAAGTAGCTGTGTTCAAGAATCAACATACTTAACTAGGAGAATCAATAACACTATCTAAATTCTGAGTTCCTATAGATGCCAATCATTCTGAACTTCAAAGGATAAAGTGAGACGCCAAAACTGTTCAGAAGCAAAAAGCTAAAAGCTCCGCTCATCTAGTTAATACTGATCTTCATAGATGTTTTTGGAATTCATTGTACATTCTATTCTTTTTATCCTATATTATTTTCAGTTGCTTGGAGACAAGCAACAATTTAAGTTTGGTGTTGTGATGAGCGGATAATTTAAACGCTTTTTGGCATTGTTTTTAGTATGTTTTAGTTAGTTTTTATTATGTTTTTATTAGTTTTTATTTAAAAATCACATTTCTGGACTTTACTATGAGTTTGTGTGTTTTTCTATGATTTCAGATATTTTCTGGCTGAAATTGAGGGACCTGAGCAAAAATCTGATTCAGAGGCTGAAAAAGGACTGCAGATGTTGTTGGATTCTGACCTCCCTGCACTCAAAGTGGATTTTCTGGAGCTACAGAAGCCCAATTGGCATGCTCTCAATTGCTTTGGAAAGTAGACATCCTTGGCTTTCCATAAATATATAATAGTCCATACTTTGCCCAAGATTTAATGGCCCAAACTGGCGTTCAAAGTCAGCACAAAAATTCTGGCGTCAAAACGCCAGAACTGGCATAAAAGCTGGAGTTAAACGCCCAAATTGGCACAAAAGCTGGCGTTTAACTCCAAGAAAAATCTCTACACATGAAAGCTTCAATGCTCAGCCCAAGCACACACTAAGTGAGCCCGGAAGAAGATTTCTGCATTAATTACCTATTTCTGTAAACCCTAGGCTACTTGTTCTCTATAAATAGGACCTTTTACTATTGTATTTTTATCTTTGATTAGTCATATACTTTTGATAGACCTTTTCACGCTTTTGGGAGGCTGGCCTCACGGCCATGCCTAGACCTTGTTCTTATGTATTTTCAATGGTGGAGTTTCTACACACCATAGATTAAGGTGTGGAGCTCTGCTGTTCTTCATGAATTAATACAAGTACTATTATTTTTCTATTCAACTCAAGTCTATTTCTTCTCCAAGATATTCATTCGCACCCAAGAACATGATGAATGTGATGATTATGTGACACTCATCACCATTCTAACCTATGAATGCGTGACTGACAACCACTTCCGTTCTACATGCAAACAAGCTTGAATGTGTATCTCTTGGGTTTCAAATCTAAGATTAGAACCTTCGTGGTATAGGCTAGAATTATTGGCGGCCATTCCTGAGATCCAGACAATCTAAACCTTGTCTGTAGTATTCTGAGTAGGATCTGGGAAGGGATGACTGTGACGAGCTTCAAACTCGCGATTGTTGGGCGTGTGATAGACGCAAAAGGATCAATGCATCCTATTCCAACATGATTGAGAACCGACAGATGATTAGCTGTGCGGTGACAGCGTGCGTAGAACATTTTCACTGAGAGGACGGGAAGTAGCCATTGACAACAGTGATGCCCAACATAAAGCTTGCCATGGAAGGGAGTATGAATGATTGAAGAAGGCTATGGGAAAGCAGAGGTTCAGGAGGAACAAAGCATCTTCATACGCTTATCTGAAATTCTCACCAATGAATTACATAAGTATCTCTATCTTTATCTTATTTTATGTTTTATTCATCTTTTAATTATCAATCCTCCATAACCATTTGAATCCGCCTGACTGAGATTTACAAGATGACCATAGCTTGCTTTAAGCCGACAATCTCCGTGGGATCGACCCTTACTCACGTAAGGTATTACTTGGACGACCCAGTGCACTTGCTGGTTAGTTGTGCGGAATTGTGACAAAGTGTGATTCACGTTTGAGAGCTCCAAGTCTTTGGCGCCATTGTTAATGATCACAATTTCGTGCACCAGAGGATGACAAGGTTGGTGTTCCGAGGGTTACCTGAAATTGTAGGCCGATCTTGGACGAGATCTTTTGTGCTGGTCGGCGCTGACGTGTCTGCTGGTCGGCCATGGTAATTAATTCAATGGCCTTGGACTCTCCTTTTGGATTCTCTTCTGTATTGCTTGGGAGAGTACTAGGAGGGATTTCAGTGATCCTTTTACTTAGCTGGCCCACTTGTGCTTCCAAATTTCTAATGGAAGACCTTGTTTCATTCATGAAACTTACAGTGGCCTTGGATAGATCAGAGACTAAGTTTGCCAAATTATAGGTATTTTGTTCAGAGTTCTCTGTCTGTTGCTTAGTGGATGATGGAAAAGGTTTACTATTGTTAAACCTGTTTCTTCCACCATTATTAAAGCCTTGTTGAGGCTTTTGATCCTTCCATGAGAAATTTGGATGATTTCTCCATGATGGATTATAGGTGTTTCCATAAGGTTCACCTAAGTAATTCACCTCTGCTATTGCAGGGTTTTTAAGATCATAAGCTTCTTCTTCATAAGAAGCCTCTTGAGTACTGTTGGATGCAGCTTGCATTCCATTCAGACTCTGAGAAATCATATTGACTTGCTGAGTCAATATTTTGTTCTGAGCCAATATGGCATTCAGATTATCAATTTCAAGAACTCCCTTCTTCATAGGCGTCCCATTACTCACAGGATTCCTCTCAGAAGTGTACATAAACTGGTTATTAGCAACCATGTAAATGAGTTCTTGAGCTTCTGCAGGCGTTTTCTTTAGGTGAATGGATCCACCTGCAAAAGTATCCAATGACATCTTTGATAGCTCAGATAAACCATCATAGAATATATCCAGGATGGTCCATTCTGAAAGCATGTCAGAAGGACACTTTTTGGTCAGCTGCTTGTATCTTTCCCAAGCTTTATAGAGGGATTCACCTTCTTTCTGTCTGAAGGTTTGAACATCAGCTCTAAGCTTGCTCAGCTTTTGAGGAGGAAAGAACTTGGCTAAGAAATCCGTGACCAGCTTATCCCAAGAGTTCAGGCTGTCTTTGGGTTGAGAGTCCAACCATATTCTAGCTCTGTCTCTTACAGCAAAAGGGAAAAGCATGAGTCTGTAGACATCAGAATCTACTCCATTAGTCTTAACAGTATCACAGATCTGCAAGAATTCAGTTAAGAACTGAAAAAGATCTTCAGATGGAAGTCCATGAAACTTGCAGTTCTGCTGCATCAGAGAAACTAGCTGAGGTTTCAGCTCAAAATTGTTTGCTCCAATGGTAGGAATGGAGATGCTTCTTCCATGTAAATTGGAATTAGGTGCAGTAAAGTTACCAAGCATTCTCCTTGCCTTATTGTTGTTGGGTTTGGCTGCCATCTCCTTTACTTGTTCGAAATTTTCAATAAGGTTGTCTCTGGATTGTTGTAATTTAGCTTCTCTTAGCTTTCTCTTCAGAGTCCTTTTAGGTTCTGGATCAACTTCAACAAGAATGCCTTTTTCTTTGTCCCTGCTCATAAGAAAGAGAAGAGAAAAAGAAAAGAAGAGAAATCCTCTATGTCACAGTAAAGAGGTTCCTTATTGTTAGTAGAAGAAGAAAAGGAATAGGGGTGAAGATGAGGAGATGTTAGTAGATGAATAAATAAATAGAAGGAGATGAGAGAAAGGGAGAATTATCGAAAATAATTTTTGAAAAGGAGTTAGTGATTTTCGAAAATAGTTTTTGAAAAAGGTTAGTAGTTTTTTTCGAAAATTAAAATAAAAAATTAAAATAATTAGTAAATTAAAAAGAAATTTTGAAAAAGAGGGGAGATATTTTCGAAAATTAGAGAGAGAGAGCTAGTTAGCTAGTTTTGAAAAAGGTAAGAAACAAACAAAAAGTTAGTTAGTTAGTTGAAACAAATTTTGAAAAGATAAGAAGTTAGGAAGTTAGAAAAGATATTTTGAAATCAAATTTTTGAAAAAGATAAGATAAGAAGATATTTTTTAAATTAGTTTTTGAAAAAGATTTGATTTTTAAAATCACAATTAATGACTTGATTCACAAGAAATCACAAGATATGATTCTAGAACTTAAAGTTTGAATCTTTCTTAACAAGTAAGTAACAAACTTGAAATTTTTGAATCAAAACATTAATTGATGATGTTATTTTCGAAAATATGATGTAAAATTAAGAAAAATATTTTTGAAATTTTTGAAAATAACTAAAAAAATTGAAAAAAGATTTGATTTTTGAAAAAGATTTTGAAAAAGATAAGATTTTTTTTTTAAATTGAAAATTTGATTTGACTCATAAAAACAACTAGATTTTAAAAATTTTGAAAAAGTCAAATCTAATTTTCGAAATTTTAAGAGAGAAAAAGGGAAAGATATTTTTTTTATTTTTGAATTTTTATGATGAGAGAGAAAAACAAGAAAAATGATGCAATGCATGAAAGTTATGGATCAAAATAATGAATGCATGCAAGAATGCTATGAATGTCAAGATGAACACCAAGAACACTATGAAGATCATGATGAACATCAAGAACATATTTTTGAAAACTTTTTTATGCAAAGAAAACATGCAGGACACCAAACTTAGAAATCTTTAATGCTTAGGCACTAAGAATCCAAGAATGCATATGAAAAACACCATACAACACAAAACAAGAAAACATCAAGATCAAACAAGAAGACTTACCAAGAACAACTTGAAGATCATGAAGAACACATGCATGAATGCAATTTTCGAAAAATGCAATATGAATATGCAATTGACACCAAACTTATAACATGACTCATGACTCAAACAAGAAACATGAAAATATTTTTTGATTTTTTTTATGATTTTATGATTTTTTTTTTTTTGTATTTTCTTTAAATTTTTTTCGAAAATTATTTGAAAAATAAAAATAAGGATTCCAAAAATTTTTAATATGAATTCCAGGAATCTAGCATTCTTAGTCTAAAGCTCCAATCTGAGGGTTAGGCATGGCTTAATAGCCAGCCAAGCTTTAGCATATAACATCAGAGAATATACTGCTCATTACTTTTCAAAGTAACTTGCCTCTATGCTGATGGTTTGGAAGCCTCAGTCCAAAACAATTTAGACATGGCTTTATAGCTAGTCAAGCTTCAACATGCTTCATGAAACACTAGAATTCATTCTTAAAAATTTTGAAGAAAAATATATTTTGAGTGCAGGGAGGTCAGAATCCAATAGCATCAGCAGTCCTTCTTCAACCTCTGAATCTGATTTTTGCTCAAGTCCCTCAATTTCAGCCAGAAAATACCTGAAATCACAGAAAAACACACAAACTCATAGTAAAGTCCAAAAATGTGAATTTAACATAAAAACTAATGAAAACATCCCTAAAAGTAACTAGATCCTACTGAAAACATACTAAAAACAATGCCAAAAAGCATATAAATTATCCGCTCATCACAACACCAAACTTAAATTGTTGCTTGTCCTCAAGCAACTGAAAATCAAATAGGATAAAAAGAAGAGAATATACTATAAATTCCAAACTATCAATGAAACATAGCTCCAATCAAATGAGCGGGACTTATAGCTTTTTGCCTTTTGAATAGTTTTGGCATCTCACTTTATCCATTGAGGTTCAGAATGATTGGCATCTATGGGAACTCAGAGTTCAGATAGTGTTATTGATTCTCCTAGTTCAGTATGATAATTCTTGAATACAGCTATTTTATGAGTCTTGGCCGTGGCCCTAAGCACTTTGTTTTCCAGTATTACCACCGGATACATAAATGCCACAGACACATAATTGGGTGAACCTTTTCAGATTGTGACTCAGCTTTGCTAAAGTCCCCAATTAGAGGTGTCCAGGGTTCTTAAGCACACTCTTTTTTTGCTTTGGACCTTGACTTTAACCGCTCAGTCTCAAGTTTTTACTTGACACCTTCACGCCACAAGCACATGGTTAGGGACAACTTGGTTTAGCCGCTTAGACTAGGATTTTATTCCTTTAGGCCCTCCTATCCACTGATGCTCAAAGCCTTGGGATCCTTTTTATTACCCTTGCCTTTTGGTTTTAAGGGTTATTGGCTTTTTGCTCTTGCCTCTTGGTTTTAAGAGCTTTTGGCTTTTTCTGCTTGCTTTTTCTCTTTCTTTCTATTTTTTTTTCGCTCTTTTTTTTTTCTGCAAGCTTTGTTCTTTGCTGCTTTTTCTTGCTTCAAGAATCATTTTTATGATTTTTTAGATTTTCAAATAACATGTCTCCTAGTCATCATTCTTTCAAGAGCCAACATATTTAACATTCTTAAACAACAACTTCAAAAGACATATGCACTGTTCAGGCATTCATTCAGAAAACAAGAAGCATTGTCACCACATCAATATAATTAAACTAAGTTCAAGGATAAATTCGAAACTCATGTACTTCTTGTTCTTTTGAATTAAAATATTTTTCATTTAAGAGAGGTGATGGATTCATAGGACATTCATAACTTTAAGACAAAGTTACTAAATACTAATGATCATGTAATGAAGACACAAACATAGATAAGCACATAACATAGAAAACGAAAAAAAAAACAGAAGAAATAAGAACAAGGAATCAATCTACCTTAGTGATGGTGGCGTTTCCTTCTTAAGGAACCAATGATGTCCTTGAGCTCTTCTATGTCTCTTCCTTGTCTTTGTTGCTCCTCCCTCATTTCTTTTTGATCTTCTCTTATTTCATGAAGGATGATGGAGTGCTCTTGATGTTCCACCCTTAGTTGTCCCATGTTGGAACTTAATTCTCCTAGGGAGGTGTTGATTTGCTCCCAAAAATTCTGTGGAGGAAAATGCATTTGAGGCATCTCTGGGATCTCATGGTGATGAGCTTCATGCGCCTCTTGAGCTCCATGAATGGTTTCTCTTGCTTGCTCCATCTTTTTCTTAGTGATGGGCTTCTCTTCCTCACTATGAATGTCTCCTTCTATGAAAGCTCCAGCTGAGTAACATAGATGGCAGATAAGATGAGGAAAAGCTAGCCTTGCCCCAGGAGAGGGCTTTTCGGCTATTTTGTAGAGTTCAAGGGAGATGACTTCATGAACCTCTACTTCTTCTCCAATCATGATACTATGGATCATGATGGCCCGATCCACAGTAACTTCAGATCGGTTGCTAGTGGGGATGATGGAGCGTTGGATGAACTCCAACCATCCTCTAGCCACAGGCTTGAGGTCCAATCTTCTTAGTTGAACCGGCTTGCCTTTGGAGTCAATCTTCCATTGAGCTCCTTCCACACATATGTCCATAAGGACTTGGTCCAACCTTTGATTAAAGTTGACCCTTCTAGTGTAGGGGCGTTCATCTCCTTGCATCATAGGCAAGTTAAACGCCAACCTCACATTTTCCGAACTAAAATCTAAGTATTTCCCCCGAACCATTGTAATATAGTTCTTTGGATCCGGGTTCTTACTTTGATCATGGTTCTTGGTGATCCATGCATTAGCATAGAACTCTTGAACCATGAAGATGCCGACTTGTTGGATGGGGTTTGTTAGAACTTCCCAACCTCTTCTTTGGATTTCATGTCGGATCTCCAGATACTCATTTCTCTTGAGTTTGAAAGGGACCTCGGGGATCACCTTCTTCTTGGCCACAACATCATAGAAGTGGTCTTGATGAGCTTTGGAGATGAACCTTTCCATCTCCCATGACTCGGAGGTGGAAGCTTTTGTCTTCCTATTCCCTTTTCTAGAGGATTCTCCGGTCTTAGGTGCCATCAATGGTAATGGAAAAACAAAAAGCTTATGCTTTTACCACACCAAAATTAGAATTTTGCTCGCCCTCGAGCAAGAAAAGAAAGAATTAGATGAAGAAGAAGAAGAAGATGAAAATATGGAGAAAAGGGGGGGAGGTGTGTTTCGGCCAAGAAGGGAAAGAGAGGGTTGTGTTATGTGAAAATGAGGAAGAATGGAAGGCTTTATATAGGGAAGGGAGGGGGGTAGGTTCGGCCATTTAGGGTGGGTTTGGGTGGGAAATTGATTTTGAATTTTGAAGGTAGGTGGAGTTTATGACTTAGGTTTATGGGGAAGAGTGGATGGATGTGAGTGGTGAAGAGGTGATGGGGAAGAGAGATTGAGGTGATTGGTGAAGGATTTTGGGGAAGAGTGTTTATGGGATTGTGTGAAAGAGGGGTGAGAAGAAGTGAGTGGAGGTAGGTGGGGATCCTGTGGGGTCCACAGATCCTAAGATGATCCTGTGGGGTCCACAGATCCTGAGGTGTTCAAGGATTTACAACCTTGCACTAAATTAGTCATGTAAAATGCCCTTGCACACAACTCTGGGCGTTCAGCGCCAGGTTGGTGCCCATTTTGGGCGTTCAACGCCCATTTGTTGCCCATTTCTGGCGTTGAACGCCAGAACCATGCTTGTTCTGGGCGTTCAACGCCAGCTCCTCTCCAGGGTGCAATTCTGGCGTTCAGCGCCCAGATGCTGCCCATTTTGGGCGTTCAGCGCCCAGATACTGCCCATTTTGGGCGTTCAGCGCCAGAACCATGCTCTGTTCTGGCGTTGAACGCCAGACAAGTGCTTCCTCCAGGGTGTGATTTTTCTTCCATTGTTTTTTATTCTGTTTATAAATTTTTCATTTATTTTGTGACTCCACATGATCATGAACCTAAGAAAACATGAAAAAAAAAATTAGATAAATAAACATTGGGTTGCCTCCCAACAAGCGCTTCTTTAATGTCAATAGCTTGACAGTGGGCTCTCATGGAGCCTCACAGATGTGCAGAGCTTTGTTGAGACCTCCCAACACCAAACTTAGAGTTTGGATATGGGGGTTTGACACCAAACTTAGAGTTTGACTGTGGGGGCTTTGGTTGACTCTGCTTTGAGAGAAGCTTTTTCTGCTTCCTCTCCATGGATGCAGAGAGAGATCCTTGAGTTGTAAACACAAGGTTGTCCTTATTTAATTGAAGGATCAATTCTCCTCTGTCCACATCAATCACAGCTCTTGCTGTGGCTAGGAAAGGTCTTCCTAGGATGATGGATTCATCTTCTTCCTTTCCAGTATCCAGGACTATAAAATCAGCAGGGATGTAAAGGCCTTCAACCTTTACTAACACGTCCTCTACTTGTCCATAAGCCTATTTTCTTGAATTGTCTGCCATCTCTAATGAGATTTTAGCAGCTTTCACCCCATAGATTCCCAGTTTCTCTATTACAGAGAGGGGCATGAGGTTTATTCCTGAACCAAGGTCACACAGAGCCTTAAAGATCATGGTGCCTATGGTACAAGGTATTATGAACTTTCCAGGATCCTGTCTCTTCAGAGGCAATGTCAGTTGATCCAGATCGCTTAGTTCATTAGTGAACAAGGGAGGTTCATCTTCCCAAGTTTTAATACCAAATAATTTGGCATTTAGCTTCATGATTGCACCAAGGAACTTGGCAGCTTGCTCTTCAGTAACATCCTCATTCTCTTCAGAAGAGGAATACTCATCAGAGCTCATGAATGGCATAAGGAGGTTCAATGGAATCTCTATGGTCTCTAGATGAGTCTCAGATTCCATAGGTTCCTCAGAGGGAAGCTCCTTGTTGATCACTGGACGTCCCAGGAGGTCTTCCTCCTTGGGATTCATGTCCTTCTCCTCTCTTGTGGGTTCGGCCATGGTAATTAATTCAATGGCCTTGCACTCTCCTTTTGGATTCTCTTCTGTATTGCTTGGGAGAGTATAAGGAGGGATTTCAGTGATCCTTTTACTTAGCTGGCCTACTTGTGCTTCCAAATTTCTAATGGAAGACCTTGTTTCATTCATGAAACTTACAGTGGCCTTGGACAGATCAGAGACTAAGTTTGCCAAATTAGAGGTATTTTGTTCAGAGTTCTCTGTCTGTTGCTGAGTGGATGATGGAAAAGGTTTACTATTGTTAAACCTATTTCTTCCACCATTATTAAAGCCTTGTTGAGGCTTTTGATCCTTCCATGAGAAATTTGGATGATTTCTCCATGATGGATTATAGGTGTTTCCATAAGGTTCACCTAAGTAATTCACCTCTGCTATTGTAGGGTTTTTAGGATCATAAGCTTCTTCTTCATAAGAAGCCTCTTGAGTACTGTTGGATGCAGTTTGCATTCCATTCAGACTCTGAGAAATCATATTGACTTGCTGAGTTAATATTTTGTTCTGAGCCAATATGGCATTCAGAGTATCAATTTCAAGAACTCCCTTCTTCATAGGCGTCCCATTACTCATAGGATTCCTCTCAGAAGTGTACATAAACTGGTTATTAGCAACCATGTCAATGAGTTCTTGAGCTTCTGCAGGCATTTTCTTTAGGTGAATGGATCCACCTGCAGAAGTATCCAATGACATATTTGATAGCTCAGATAAACCATCATAGAATATATCCAGGATGGTCCATTCTGAAAGCATGTCAGAAGGACACTTTTTGGTCAGCTGCTTGTATCTTTCCCAAGCTTCATAGAGGGATTCACCTTCTTTCTGTCTGAAGGTTTGAACATCAGCTCTAAGCTTGCTCAGCTTTTGAGGAGGAAAGAACTTGGCTAAGAAAGCCATGACCAGCTTATCCCAAGAGTTCAGGCTGTCTTTGGGTTGAGAGTCCAACCATATTCTAGCTCTGTCTCTTACAGCAAAAGGGAAAAGCATGAGCCTGTAGACTTCAGGATCTACTCCATTAGTCTTAACAGTATCACAGATCTGCAAGAATTTAGTTAAGAACTGAAAAATATCTTCAGATGGAAGTCCATGAAACTTGCAGTTCTGCTGCATCAGAGAAACTAGCTGAGGTTTCAGCTCAAAATTGTTTGCTCCAATGGTAGGAATGGAGATGCTTCTTCCATGTAAATTGGAATTAGGTGCAGTAAAGTCACCAAGCATTCTCCTTGCATTATTGTTGTTGGGTTTGGCTGCCATCTCCTTTACTTGTTCGAAATTTTCAATAAGGTTGTCTCTGGATTCTTGTAATTTAGCTTCTCTTAGTTTTCTCTTCAGAGTCCTTTCAGGTTCTGGATCAGCTTCAACAAGAATGCCTTTTTCTTTATCCCTGCTCATAAGAAAGAGAAGAGAAAAAGAAAAGAAGAGGAATCCTCTATGTCACAGTAAAGAGGTTCCTTATTGTTAGTAGAAGAAGAAAAGGAATAGGGGTGAAGATGAGGAGATGTTAGTAGATGAATAAATAAATAGAAGGAAATGAGAGAAAGGGAGAATTTTCGAAAATAATTTTTGAAAAGGAGTTAGTGATTTTCGAAAATAGTTTTTGAAAAAGGTTAGTAGTTTTTTTCGAAAATTAAAATCAAAAATTAAAATAATTAGTAAATTAAAAAGAAATTTTGAAAAAGAGGGGAGATATTTTCGAAAATTAGAGAGAGAGAGAGAGTTAGTTAGGTAGTTTTGAAAAAGGTAAGAAACAAACAAAAAGTTAGTTAGTTAGTTGAAACAAATTTTGAAAAGATAAGAAGTTAGGAAGTTAGAAAAGATATTTTGAAATCAAATTTTTGAAAAAGATAAGATAAGAAGATATTTTTTAAATTAGTTTTTGAAAAAGATTTGATTTTTAAAATCACAATTAATGACTTGATTCACAAGAAATCACAAGATATGATTCTAGAACTTAAAGTTTGAATCTTTCTTAACAAGTAAGTAACAAACTTGAAATTTTTGAATCAAAACATTAATTGATGATGTTATTTTCGAAAATATGATGTAAAATTAAGAAAAATATTTTTGAAATTTTTGAAAATAACTAAAAAAATTGAAAAAAGATTTGATTTTTGAAAAAGATTTTGAAAAAGATAAGATTTTTTTTTTAAATTGAAAATTTGATTTGACTCATAAAAACAACTAGATTTTAAAAATTTTGAAAAAGTCAAATCTAATTTTCGAAATTTTAAGAGAGAAAAAGGGAAAGATATTTTTTTTATTTTTGAATTTTTATGATGAGAGAGAAAAACAAGAAAAATGATGCAATGCATGAAAGTTATGGATCAAAATAATGAATGCATGCAAGAATGCTATGAATGTCAAGATGAACACCAAGAACACTATGAAGATCATGATGAACATCAAGAACATATTTTTGAAAATTTTTTTATGCAAAGAAAACATGCAGGACACCAAACTTAGAAATCTTTAATGCTTAGGCACTAAGAATCCAAGAATGCATATGAAAAATACCATACAACACAAAACAAGAAAACATCAAGATCAAACAAGAAGACTTACCAAGAACAACTTGAAGATCATGAAGAACACATGCATGAATGCAATTTTTGAAAAATGCAATATGAATATGCAATTGACACCAAACTTATAACATGACTCATGACTCAAACAAGAAACATGAAAATATTTTTTGATTTTTTTATGATTTTATGATTTTTTTTTTGTATTTTCTTTAAATTTTTTTCGAAAATTATTTGAAAAACAAAAATAAGGATTCCAAAAATTTTTAATATGAATTCCAGGAATCTAGCATTCTTAGTCTAAAGCTCCAATCTGAGGGTTAGGCATGGCTTAATAGCCAGCCAAGCTTTAGCATATAACATCAGAGAATATACTGCTCATTACTTTTCAAAGTAACTTGCCTCTATGCTGATGGTTTGGAAGCCTCAGTCCAAAAGAATTTAGACATGGCTTTATAGCTAGTCAGGCTTCAACATGCTTCATGAAACACTAGAATTCATTCTTAAAAATTTTGAAGAAAAATATATTTTTGAAAACATTTTTTTTTTGAAAACAAAGGAGAAATTTTTGAAAGATTTTTGAAAAATTTTGGAAAAATTTTTGAAAAGAAAACGAAAAGAAAGTTACCCAATCTGAGCAACAAGATGAACCGTCAGTTGTCCAAACTCGAACAATCCCCGGCAACGGCGCCAAAAACTTGGTATGCGAAATTGTTACTCAGGTTGTGAATTATTGTTCGAAATTGATTCCCTGGCAATGGCACCAAAAACGGATGCATAGAACCATGGTTTAAACATATCTTCACAACTTCGCATAACTAACCAGCAAGTGCACTGGGTCGTCCAAGTAATAAACCTTACGTGAGTAAGGGTCGATCCCACGGAGATTGTTGGTATGAAGCAAGCTATGGTCACCTTGTAAATCTCAGTCAGGCGGATATCAAAAGGTTATGGAGTTTTTGAATATTAATAATAATTAAACAGAAAATAAGGATAGAAACACTTATGTAATTCATTGGTGAGAATTTCAGATAAGCATATAGGGATGCTTTCGTTCCTCTGAATCTCTGCTTTCCTGCTGCCTTCATCCAATCAATCCTACTCCTTTCCATGGCTGGCTTTATGCAAGGGCATCACCATTGTCAGTGGCTACATCCCCTCCTCTTGTGAAAATGGTCCAAGATGCCCTGTCACGGCACGGCTAATCATCTGAGGTTCCCGATCATGCTGGAATAGGATTCACCCTCCTTTTGCGTCTGTCACTACGCCCAGCACTCGCGAGTTTGAAGCTCGTCACAGTCATTCAATCCCAGAATCCTACTCGGAATACCACAGACAAGGTTTAGACTTTCCGGATTCTCATGAATGCCGCCATCAATCTAGCTTACACCACGAAGATTCTGATTAAGAGATCTAAGAGATAATCATTCAATCGAATGTAGAACGGAAGTGGTTGTCAGGCACGCGTTCATAGGGAATGATGATGATTGTCACGTTCATCACATTCAGGTTGAAGTGCGAATGAATATCTTAGAAGCGGAACAAGTTGAATTGAATAGAAAACAGTAGTACTTTGCATTAATCTTTGAGGAACAGCAGAGCTCCACACTTAATCTATGGAGTGTAGAAACTCTACCGTTAAAAATACATAAGTGAAAGGTCCAGGCATGGCCGAATGGTCAACCCCCATGATCTAAGAACTAGGCGTCCAAAGATGATCCAAAGATCTCAAATACAATAGTAAAATGTCCTATTTATAATATACTAGCTACTAGGGTTTACAGAAGTAAGTAATTGATGCATAAATCCACTTCCGGGGCCCACTTGGTGTGTGCTTGGGCTGAGCTTGAAGTCTACACGTGGAGAGGTCATTCTTGGAGTTGAACGCCAGCTTTTGTGCCAGTTTGGGCGTTGAACACCACTTTGCAACTTGTTTCTGGCACTGGACGCCAGAATTGGGCAGAGAGCTGGCGTTGAACGCCAGTTTGCGTCGTCTAAACTTGGGCAAAGTATCGACTATTATATATTTCTGGAAAGCCCTGGATGTCTAATTTTCAACACAATTGGAAGCGCGCCATTTTGAGTTTTGTAGCTCCAGAAAATCCATTTTGAGTGTTGGGAGGTCAGAATCCAACAGCATCAGCAGTCCTTCTTCAACCTCTGAATCTGATTTTTGCTCAAGTCCCTCAATTTCAGCCAGAAAATACCTGAAATCACAGAAAAACACACAAACTCATAGTAAAGTCCAGAAATATGAATTTAAAATAAAAAATAATGAAAACATCCCTAAAAGTAACTAGATCCTACTGAAAACATACTAAAAACAATGCCAAAAAGCGTATAAATTATCCGCTCATTAGTTAGCAAGGGTATTAAGCAGGTTTTTAGTAGAATCAGAGTATGAGTTATACCTGGGTGCCCCAGTGTATTTATAATGGTGTGGAGTGGCCTTTTTAAATAAGATAAGTTAGTTATCTTATCTTATCTTATCTTATCTTTAAGTGAAGTCATCTTATCTTCAAAAGAACCGCACTTATCTCTGTAGGCTTGGGCTGCCTTTGGATTTGGGTCGTGTTCCTGTATTTGGGCTATTATTAGGCCTCTATAGCGATTTGGTCGAGCTCTTGGAGAAGAGGTCGGATGTTCCTGATCTGAAGAGGTCGGTTTGCTTATCGTCTATCATTCCGGGTTGGACATCTCGACCCAGGGTGTGAACAGTGCCCCTACTTGAGCTCGGTCTTTCCTTTGAGATCGTGTCCTTTTGCTAGACTTTGATCTTCTTATTTGAAAAAATCGAGCTCGAGCATTTGTCAAACTTGTTGTAGAGCTTTTATTTGGAAGCCTGAATGCGGAACATTTTCCTCTCTCATCTTTTAATGGTACAGGCGTTTTGTTCTCCGTGCCTTTTCTTGGAAACGTACGAGGGTTTTTAAAGACTCATGTAACTCCTCTTTTGCCGTTCCTTTCGCTTCCCTCTTCGTATCATTTGAATTTTTGAAGCTTCAGCTTTCTCTCTTCGCTTTTTCTGACTTTCGGCGTTTTTACCCTTTCGTTTCTTAAGTTCTTCCGTCTTCGTGCTTCGTGGCTTCTTTGTTGCTTCTTTCATCACCTCCTTCTTCTTTAACAGGTTGGTTTTCTTTTTCTCCTCTTTTACTTTCTATTTCTGAAAGGTTTTGATCTTTGCTTAATTTTGCGTTGGAAAGCTTGAATCTTTTCTGTGTTTTTGTCGTGCCTGGTTGCCTGTAAGATGCGTTCTAAGAGTTTCTTTGATTTTGCATGAACCTTCTCTTGTTTCCTGATAGTTGATGCTTCTAGGGCTTTGAATGCTTTATCTCTGATCTCTGATTGTGTCCTCTGATTTTGAAACATTTGGAAATAATAAGCTGTTTGATTTTTGAAAAAGGTTGCGTTTTTGGTGATTTCCATTTGGCATGCTTTGATGTATGATGGTTCTTTATTGCTACCCCCAAAGGGTGCCTCTGGACTTTGGTGTGAGTCCTGGGGTTTCCCTTTTACTGCTGAGTCTACTGCTTGCTCTTTAATTTTGCTATCCAAGTTATTACCTAATTTTTTCGGGTTGTTTTGGTAGTAATCCCACTTTTTCTTTTTTTTCTTTGTTGTAGGACTAGTTGACCTCATGTATTCTCGTAAAAATATTGTCGAGATATCCTCCCAAGTCCCTGATGGCATGGACAACTGGGTGGATTCTATGGTTCTTCTGTGTATTTTGCTGGTTGATTCTGAATTTTGTGAGCAGCTTAGGAAGTTTCATAGGGTTTGTAGTATTAGTACTAATGAAAAGAATTATGAGCTTGTATCTCCTACTTCTGAAGAGAGAGTTTGCTTTTCTACTCGGGTTGTTGGAGACCATCCTTTTTTCTCTGCGTATGACTTCTTTTTTAGTCAGATGAATATTACTCTTCCTTTCACTCCTTTTGAGACCAACCTGTTATGGTCTTGTAATATAGCTCCATCCCAACTCCACTCCAACTCTTGGGTCTTTATAAAAATCTTTCAATTGCTGTGTCGTGAACTGGGTGTCCATCCTTCCCAATCCCTCTTCTTTTACCTATTTGTTTTAACAAAACCTGGGGTGGTTAAGAAGAAGGCTGCCTAGGTTTCTTTCCGAGCTTCTCAGGGAAAGAAAGTTTTTTCCATGTACGACGAATCTTTCCGTGATTTTAAGAACTAATTTTTCAAGGTCCGGGCTGTTGAATGAGCTCGGCCCTTTTTCCTGGATGAGAATGATGAACCTACCTTTCCTTTAGAGTGGCAAAAGAATGTTGTTGTGTCGAGGTATTCGTGGGAGATGTTGGACGAGGTCGAGCAGGCCTTTGTGAGTGTGTTGGAGGAGAATTGGGGGCAACCTCCTTATCTTGACACTAAGAGGTTTCTAGGGGACCCCTCGCTTCTCCGAACCGAGCTGGGAAGTGGTCGACTTCTTTTTTCTATCTGTTTTTACTTCTTTTCTAATTTGTCTTCTTTTCTGATTTGTAACTTGGCTTTGTTGGTCTTCTGTTTGTTTCAGAGATGGCCAACACTTCAGATTCCATGAAGGCCTTTAAGAAGGCCAAGAAGGCTACCGCAGCTCAGCTTGCTTCGTCTAAGGCTGCTGGCGAGGGATCTTCGCAGGTTCCTCCTAAGAAACCGGTCTCAGTTGCTTCAGGGTCAGGAAGGATAATCCCTACCCCTCCAACTCATTTATTTGATCTTACTCAGTCTTCTGCTACTAACTCTTCTCCTACTGGCGCTCCTCCTCTAAAAAAAAGCAAAAAACAGCCGAGCCTTTTAACCTTGATGCCCCTGATTTCGATGCTGTCGAGTTTGTGGACCAGTAAATCGGTCCTTATGGTACCATCCCTACTGACGATGTTTCTCTTCTTTGCCATCTGGATTTTATTACTCAAAGCAGCATCAAGATGGCACACATGGGGGTGGTCTTATATCAGACTGCCCAAGATCTTCCCCTTCATGCTACAAAGGCCTTCATGGAGGAGGCCAAGTTGGAGTTTGATCGGATGATGGGTTTAAAGGAGGAGCTCGAGGTGAAGGTGACCAAGCTAGAGAAAGAGTTGGAGGGTGAGAAGACTAGTTCTGTTGCCTTGGCAGCTTCTGTGAAGTTGGCTGAAGACACGGCGTTGAGGCACAAGGAGAGTTATGTCACGACTTATAGAGAAATGATGCGTCTCAGGGATGATCTGGAGTATGCCCGAGCTGATTATGCCGAGCTCAGGGTCACTTTGTAGGCAGCGTAAATGCTGCTTATGAGAACCTGAAGGAGCAGGTTCGGGTTCTTGCACCGAGCTCGACCTTACTCTCTTCAGCTTGGACAACGTTGTGAAGGACGGTAAGATTGTCCCTGATGACCCTGATAATGATGATGATGTCGAACCTCCTCCTGTGCCTGCCGCCAAAACTTCTGTTGTGCCGACTTCTTCAATTCCTTCAGCTGAGGCTGGTCATTCCCGGTCGGATCCTGATTACCAAATCTTGAACCGGGATGATGGGACAGTGGATGCGGTGCCTCTTCAGACTCGCCCTCCTTCATCCCGTGCTGATGTAGCTGAGAAGTCTTTAAATCCTCAATGATTATCCTGGATGTTTGTGTATATAGCTCGGCTTGTGGGCTTTGAACTTTTTATATTTTGTAATTGGTTCTGACTTTGTGATACTATTTTAGTTGCTTGTTTAGCAATTTTATTTTGAAAAACAAAGTAGTTTCTCAAGATCTTGGGGGTGACTGTTGGTAGCCTCTTGAGTTTGTTATTATTATAACTTTGTGCTTTGCATAACATGTTTGTCTTGCATCTGTCTGGTACCTTTTTAGGTTTTGTTGGAGCCTTGTTGTCCGACCTCTTGTGATTGCCTTTGTATTTTCATACTTGTGGCTTGATTCTTTTGAGGTTGTGGATGTTTGGGTCCAACTTGTATGTCAAATTCCTTACTTCGGTCTGAAGTTATTTCTAGTAATCCGTTTTGTTAGGACCTTTGTTAGATCTCTTTTAGGGATTACTTTTTATAACTTGTTTGTGGGAGGCCGACTTTATCATGTCGGGCCTTTCGAAGTTATTTTAGTAATCCTCTTTTTGGACTTTGTTCAGGTCTCTTTCAGGGATTACTTTTATAACCTTATGGTCTGGGCTGACTTCATCATGTCGGGCCCTTCTAAATTATTTTAATAATCCTCTTTTTTGGATCTTGTTCAGGTCTCTTTCAGGGATTACTTTTATAACTTTATGTTCTAGGCCGACTTCTTTATGTCGGGCCCTTCTAAGTTATTTTAGTAATCCTCTTTTTTGGACCTTGTTCAGGTCTCTTTCAGGGATTACTTTTATAACTTCATGTTTTGGGCCGACTTCATCATGTCGGGACCTTCAAAGTTATTTTAGTAATCCTCTTTTTTGGACCTTGTTCAGGTCTCTTTCAGGGATTACTTTTATAACTTTATGTTCTGGGCCGACTTCATCATGTCGGGCCCTTCTAAGTTATTTTAGTAATCCTCTTTTTTGGACCTTGTTCAGGTCTCTTTCAGGGATTACTTTTATAACTTTATGTTCGGGGCCGACTTCATCATGTCGGTCCCTTCAAAGTTATTTTAGTAATCCTCTTTTTTGGACCTTGTTCAGGTCTCTTTCAGGGATTACTTTTATAACTTTATGTTCTGGGTTGACTTCATCATGTCGGGCCCTTCTAAGTTATTTTAGTAATACTCTTTTATAGGGTTGGCTAGACCTCTTTCCAGGGATTTAATTTTTATAACTTTGGTTATTGTGGTCGACTGGTCTAACTTCTTTACGTCGGCCGGTCTTTTAAGTTATTTTCAGCAATCCATTTTATTAAGACCTCGCCAGGTCCTTTCTATGGATCACTTTCGATAACTTCTTGCATTATTCTGTTTTCATCTTTCCCGATTTTGTAGAAATTGGGTTTAATCCTCGTTTGGTCGACCTTTTGATGAATTTGGTTTTCATCTTTGTTGGTCTTTATCGTGATCGTGCAGTGAATTTGATTTTCACTTTCTGCCGATCTGTAGCTTTATAATCGGGCGATGAATTTTTAGCGTTTCAGATTAATACATCTTGAGAATTTGTAGAAGATATAAACAATTTTTATTCAAAAGAAAAATGAAGATATATACATGTGGGAGTTTTTTCTAAGTCGGGCAATTTGTAGGTCTTGGCTTGGCACCTCATTAAAAAATATTTTCAGGAAAAAAAGTGCACCTTATCCTAAGATCCTTTATCACCCCTAAATATAGTACCTTCTTAGGTTACAGGCATGCCATGACCTAGGAAGCTCTCGCCCTTCAGGTTCGGACAGTCTGTAGTAGCCCTTTCTAAGTACTTCTATGACTCGGTAGGGTCCTTTCCAATTTGCTACCAGCTTTCCTTCTCCAGGTCGAGTTGTTCCGATATCATTTCAGATTAGGATGAGGTCATTCTCAGAAAAACTTCATGACACTACCTTTTGATTGTATCTCAAAGCCATTCGATGTTTCAATGCCTCTTCCCTGATCCGATCTCTTTCTTGGATTTCTGGAAGTAGGTCGAGTTCTTTCCTTTGAAGTTGGGAGTTGGCTTCTTCATTATAGTGGATCACTCTGGGCGACCCTTCTTCAATCTCTACTGAGATAATTGCCTCCATTCCATAAGCTAATCGGAAGGGTGATTCCTTTGTGGTGGAATGTGGAGTTGTTCGGTATGCCCTTAGGACTTGTGGGAGCTCTTCAGCCCAGGCTCCCTTTACGTCCTGTAATCTCCGTTTTAGCCCAGCCAATATGACTTTGTTGGCAGCTTCGGCTTGTCCATTGGCTTGGGGATGTTCTACGGAAGTGAATTGGTGTTTTATGTTTAAGTCGGCCACTAACTTTCTGGAGCCTGCATCTGTGAATTGGGTGCCATTGTCTGTGGTGTGGAGTATTGAATTCCGAACCTTGTGACAATATTTCTATATAGGAATTTTTGACTTCTTTGAGCAGTGGCGTTAGCTAGAGGTTCTGCCTCGATCCATTTTGTGAAGTAGCTACCCCTATTATGAGAAATTTGACTTGCCCTGATCCTTGAGGGAAAGGTCCGAGAAGGTCGAGTCCCCATTTTGCGAATGGCCAGGGTGAGGTTACGCTGATGAGCTCCTCTGGCGGGGTGATATGAAAGTTGGCATGTTTCTGACATGGTGGACATGTCTTTATGAACTCTGTGACTTCTTTTTATAGAGTTGGCCAATAAAATCCAGCCCGGAGTACTTTTTTGGTAAGTGCCTGCGCTCCGAGATGATTGCCACAGATGCCACTGTGTACTTCTTCTAAAACTTCCTTTGTGTTGGAAGTCGGTACACATTTTAACAATGGTATTGAAATTCCTCTTTTGTATAGAGTATTATTTACGCTTTTAAAGCGTGGCGAAAAGTCCTTAAAAGCGTAGCGATAGCTTTTCGCCACGCTTTTTGAGCTACCGGCACGCTTTTGAAAGGGTCACAACTGCAAGGGTGCCGGTTGCTCTATCGCCATGCTTTTCGTGACCTATTGGCACGCTTTTTTTCTTGCCACGCTTTTAAAGACCGGGACGCTTTTAAAGCGTGGCCATATGTGTGAACTATTGCTACGCTTTTAAAATGTGCCAAAAGCAAGATATGGCTACGCTTTTAAAGCGTGCCAATATCAAGCCATATAGCTACGCATTAAAAGCGTGCCAATAGCAAGACATATGGCTACGATTAAAAGCGTGCCAATAGGTGTGAGATACAGCTACGCTTTTAAAGCGTGCCAATAGCAAGACATATGGCTACGCTTTATAAGCGTGCCAATAGGTGTGAGATACAGCTACGCTTTTAAAGCGTGGCTGTTCATGTGCACTGCAACGTATATCGCCACGCTTCCAAAGCGTGGCAACAAGTAGAGATATGGGTACGCTTTAGAAGCGTGCCAATAGATTCTGAACTGAATTACAGCTCGCTTATAAAGCGTGGCTGTTGATTGCTGTTGTGTATGGCCACCCTTTTAAAGCGTGGCTGTAAAATAGTTCAGTACCTATTGGCACTACTTTTTTTATAAACCTTACAAAATCATAGATAATTTCAAAATTTAAAAGATGACTACTAATTTTAAATCAACAAATCCTTGCTTCATAAGCTTGTCACAGAGAAAGTGTTTGATCACATGTTAGTTATACTCTAACAAAATACCAAAAATCAAAGTCTCATCCACTAGCAGTTTCTTAATACATGAATTACAATTCCAACATGAATTACATTATCTACTTCCTTTACACTTCATTACAAAATATAAAACTTCATGATTACTGATCACCATTGTGAGCGAAACTGTTTTCAGCACTTCCCTGCATAATTTTAAATATTGTTGTGTTAGTGCATCTTATACCAAACCAAAAAATGGAGACATATATTATCAACAAATGAATATTATAGTTGTACAATAATTGTAACCAGCAAAGGCTTTTCTTTCATTGAAAGCCAGGATACTTTTTTTGTTCTTAAAGTTTTCAAAAAAGGAAAAAAGGGTACTGCTATAGCTAGGAAGCTAACAATCAAACTGCCCCCCCTCCCCTCCTTTTTTTTTCTGCAACAGTCACATGTTTCTCAACAATGGCATGTATCACCCTAACTCCTAATATATTTCACAACCAAATTAACCATTCTTGTAGCCCTATACTGCACCTGCAGTCACATGCATGCACAATTTATACTAGCAACTGGAAAATCAATACAAATTGCATATGGATCAATTCTATAACCGATCCCCAATAAATAAATCAAGCAAAATGAGATATACCATGAGAGCCATTAATTCCTTCTGGAGTCTGCAAAAATCAAAACAAACAAAAACATTAAAATTCAATTATGGTTTCTTTTCTTTTTCTTTATCCAATTTGATTAGGAAAAAGTGCAAATCTTCAAAGATTTCTCGTGTTTTCCAAAATTGAGATTCAATCCAAAATTGAGATTCAATGCCACACTAGATACAAAATAAAACACTACTAAAAAGTCAACAACTTTGAATTCAGATTCCAATTCAACACCATTAGCACCATTTAGAATCTTTTATCTCACTATCAAATGTCCAAAATCAACAACAACAATAAGTCAACTACTTTAAATGGAAATATATCGAATATCCAAAGATAGTGACTTACATCTTTGGGTGGAATATGAGTTGATTCGGAGGAGCGAGGAGTATTTCTCGGTCTGCTACTTGAGGCATCCAAAGGAGAATTTTGGGCAGCTTGCACTAAGGCTGCTACCTCTTCCTCACTCATTCCAGGGTTGACTTGGTGCACCAATACCTTTAATAAACTACATACACCGTCCATCTTCTTCTCTAATGATTCAACCTTGTTGTTGTATTCAACCTTGACTTGTCGAATCTCCTCATCCTTTTTAAGAGAGCTTTTTGTAATCGAAGCCCCAAAACAACGAACTCGACCTGGTTGGTCCTTTCCTAACACTCCTACAAATGCATCCTCATCATTTTCCCCTGCCTCTATGCGGGTTTGAAGTTCAGCCTGCCGCATTAATTTAGCATACAAACAATATTAATAGAAATCACTATAGAAATCACTATAGAATTAATGTTGTACATTTCCAAATACAAATACAAACAACTCACAATTGTGCTTTGCGTTTTAGCATCAATTTCTTTTCCTTTTTTACTTGTGCGAGTTGCTATGAAAACTTCAACTCTTGATGGTTCTTCACTGTTCTCTTTAGAGTCGCGCTAGAGTACATATAGAAAAATTTACATGAAGCATGCTAACTAGTAAACTACAACCTGAATATAAATGAGAAATCACAAAAAAATAAGTTACATTACCAGTTGCTTGCGCACTATTCCAAAATTTGTGGAACCCATCCGGTGAGGACATGTTTGCTTTGACCTATTTTCAGCATTCTTAGTAGACACAGCCTAAATATAAACATGAAAAAGAGATGTTATTATTCTTAATAAACATGTTTTCTTGTTTTTTCAAAATCACACTACCTTTTTCTAAAACACCAAGTTTAATCACATAAAGAACTAAAAGACAATATTACCTTAACAGTCGGAAGACTCCAATACCGAATTAGTTTGCGAAATTGAACCTCCGGGATCTCTAACGGTCGGTTCTTTATCATTTCTTTCTTTGTCTTGTACTTCAAGAAATGTTCCTTTTTTATTTCGCCTTTGTATTTTTTCCATGCACGACAAAATCCGTTCATTACCCACGGCTTTGAAGTTATTGGAAGAATGAATTTTTGCTAAACAAGACAACAAATTAGAATGTCAAAGGTTAGCATAAATAAAGTAACAAATAAATCTTAACAAAATTATCTATAATTCTTACATACATTGGCATACTCCCACATGTCCTCTTTGAGGTTTTTAGGCACACCATGCCAACTAGTATATAGCAAAGTCACAAAACGAGGATTTCTAACTGTTGTGCCCAAGAGTTGGTTGAGGTTAGATACAACCTCCTTGGTTGGACCTATAGGCTGCCCTCCAAGAAATTCCACCTCCCGTCGATCATTAAAATCAGTGGCATGAAGCTTTTTGCACATAGTCTTTCCACGAGTTTTCTTCTTTATTGTGCCTAAATCCGATTAAAATAACAGAATTTTAAACTCAAATCAACTTAGAAGTAATACAAGCTATATTTTGACAATAAGGTAAAACAAGAAAAGCACCTTCATTACTAGCTTGTCCTCCATTACCCTCATCATTTGCAGCATCATCAAGCTCATCTTCCTCATCTTCCTCATCTTCTTCATCTTCCAAATTTATCCCATGTATCTTAAAATACATGTCAAGACTCATTCCTTTTTTCGTTGAACTTGCAGTTAGCTCGCTTGTATCTTCTCCCTCATCATCAGAACTTAAATCATTTTGTTCCATTGTATCAGCTTCAACAGTCCTCTGATTCCCAGTTTTGGAGGTCTTTTCAGCTTGAGACATTGTCCCGTTCCCATTATGTTCACATTCTTGAAAAAGTGACATTGGTTGCACCTTCTTTTTCTTCTTTGGAGTCCTAGCTTGCTCTTCAATGGCATCTTCCACGATTGTGATGGGTTGGTTTCTTGTTTGATCTTTTGGGTCTTGAGCTTGGAAGCTAGCCTTCTTATTTTCAGCCATGATCTTTTCTCTTTTAATATTGTATTGTTGTAGCAATTCAGCACTTGACCTCACTTGTGTAACCTCAAAGGAATTCTTTTTTTTTGGACTTTTTTCTTTCATTTTTTGTGCTAAGGTACTTATCCGTTTTCTTTTAGCGATCTCTCCTTTCTCCATTCTGCATACACAAAAGAGTTACAATGAAAAAAATGTTATTTTATGAATAATTAAACGAACATAATCAACATAAGCGAGTAATTAAATAAGCAAAATAACTAAAACAAATGAGACATTTAGAATTCTACCAAAACAGCATTACATGAAAACATGTCAAGATGTTTCAGAATCAGAGTCCTCCATGTACTCGTATTCACTCCCCTCATCTTCCTCACCACGTTGTTTGGCAAACATATTTGGAGCCACATCTATAATGGTTGCTCGTAGATCATTCCTCACTAGATCAACTTCGCCATTATCATTTGGGAGACTGGGAATCACTTCAGGTTCACATGGCTCCCTTGCATATATTATGGGGGAATCAGACTCAAGGTCATCACTTATCCTAAATAAATCTCTTGGAATTGTTTTCATAACATAGTGTTTGTCACTCACATATGGGTCTTGCACATAAAAGCATTGGTTTACTTGGGATGCTAGCACAAATGGTTCTTCTTGGTAGCATTTCTTACTGAAATACACATATGAGAGACCAAAGTTGTCTTTTGCAACTGTATACCACTCACACTTAAACAGGACTACCTTAAATTGGCCATAATAATCTAATTCAAACATATCAACTATTCTACCATAGTAGGTTACTTTGGCTTCAATTGGGTTCTTATCTTTCACAGTAGCAAAACTAGGAGTCAATGCCTCCAATGTGACACCACTATTTTGGGTTTTACGTCTCGCATCACGGTGCCTTGTATGAAACCTATACCCATTGATAACATAACCTGAAAATCTTTTTGCAACTCTATTTGGACCCCTAGCCAACCCTTTTGCCCAACCAGGCACATCCTTTTTCATGGCACGAGTTTTAAACCATTCTGAGAACTGTTGACTATGGTCTTTGGCTTTCTCCCACTTTGTTCTTCGTGGATTGTACTCATTTACTGCCTCCTCATGCTCTCTGAAGATCAAATAATCATATTCTTATTTGTTAGTAGGGTAAAATGTTATGATTGAGGTCTACGAAATGACAATGAATCAAACAAAATACCTCATGTAGACTTCGATCTTATCACAATTGTTTAGGATGTATGAATGACCTTGTATTTCTGATTTTTCATCTAACATGAACAAATCTCCCATTTTTCCACCCAAAGGACATCCTTTGCTTGGAAACAAACTCGGAGTTCGCAGCTCATCTGAAACACACTCATCATTGTTTCGAGGGACTCTGTTGAATCTTGTCTGGACATCTTCATGCAAATATCTTGAGCAAAAATTAATACACTCATTCGCCAAATATCCTTCAGCAATGGATCCTTCTGGACGACTTCTGTTACGAACATATGATTTTAGTGTGCACATATATCGTTCAACAGGGTACATCCAACGATATTGAACTGGACCACCTAACCTCACTTCATTTGCCAAATGGATAGGCAAGTGCACCATTATGTCAAAAAAGCTTGGAGGAAAAATCCTCTCCAATTGGCATAATGTCTCAGCAATCTCTGCTTCTAAGTTAACTACCTCATCTATGCTAATTACCTTCTGACATATCCGGCGAAAAAATGAACATAATCGAACTAAAGCGATGGCAACATGGTCAGGAAGTATGCTCTTGATCGGTACTTGCAACAAGTAATGTAACATGAAATGAGCATCATGGGTCTTGTAACCAGAAATCTTCTTTTCCGTTTGCTGCACACATCGAGCGATATTGGAAGCGCTACCGTCTGGTAATTTTGCCCCTTTTAACACACTACAAAAGATTGTTTTCTCTGCTGCAGTCATTGAGAAGCATGCCTTTGCTAACTTAGTTCTTTTACCATCATTCGTATCTCTTGGTTGAAGATTTTTCCTGATACCCATGTCTTTAAGGTCAAAACGCGCAGCTGCATGATCTTTTGTCTTTCCAGAAATATCCAAAAGCGTTCCAATTATGCTATCAACTATATTCTTCTCTATGTGCATGACATCAAGGTTGTGTCTAAACATGTTGAACTTCCAATATGGTAAATCAAAAAAGATTGATCGCTTTTTCCAATTTGAAATGCCATTCTTTGCTTTCCTTTGCTTCTTCCCAAAAGAATTATCTACCCCTTGCAATATATGAAATACAGTTGTTCCATCTAACAACTGCGGTGGAGACCTAAGTTCAGTTTTCCCATTGAAAGATCTTTTATTATGTCTCCATGGATGGTTCATGGGTAAAAACCTTCGATGATCCATATAAACAGTCTTGTGGCTATGTTTCAGATATATAGAAGAAGTCTCATCATTACAACATGGACAAGCCAATTTTCCCTTTGTACTCCACCCAGATAACATAGCATACGCAGGGAAGTCGTTAATTGTCCATAAAAGACATGCTCTCATGTTGAATGTTTTGTTCTCTTTGGAATCATATGTTTCGACACCTAACTCCCACAATTCTTTTAATTCTTCAATTAGTGGTTGAAGAAAGACATCAATATCATTTCCAGGTGATTGTGGGCCAGGAATGAGTAAAGAGAGCATAAAATAATCAGGCTTCATGCTCATCCAAGGGGGTAGATTATACACCATCAGAACAACAGGCCATGTACTATGTGTACTACTCAAAGTTCGAAACGGATTGAATCCGTCGCTTGCTAAGCCAAGTCTCACATTACGAGGCTCCTTTGCAAAATCTTCATGTCGACTGTCAAATGCTTTCCAAGATTCACCATCGGCAGGATGCCTTAACGACCCATCTTTAACACGTTCATTATGATGCCAAGACATAGCTTCAACCGTCCTTGTGCACATAAAAAGCCTTTGAAGTCTGGGAATCAGGGGGAAATGCCTTAGAGTTTTTGCAGCAACTTTACGAGGCTTTTTAGATGAGGTAGCATCGTCCTCTTCTACATGATGCTCAATATAACGGGATGTTCCACAGACATGGCAAGATGAGTCATTCTCATGCCCTTTCCGATACAACATGCAATCATTGGGACATGCATCGATCTTTTGGTAGTCAAGACCCAAATTCTTCACCATATTCTTCGTTTTATCAAAAGAAGTAGGAATATTCAAATGTGGCATTCCTTCTTTCAATAATTCTAAGAGAGAAGTGAACGACGCATTACTCCAACCGTGCAAGCATTTTAACAAGTAAAGACGGATGGTAAAGGATAATCTTGTGAATCCTTTACATCCAGGGTATAGTTCTTGGCTTGCCTCGTCTACCAATTTATAAAATTCTTTTGCACCTTCGTTAGGCCCCATGTTATGTCCATCAACTTGTGTAGTATCTCTAAATCTATCACGTAACAACTCATCAATATTATCATTGCAGTTATATTCCTCATCTGTGTCACTGTCAACATCCATAGCAACAAGTGATTCCCCATGATTAAACCACCGCCTATAACCTTTTACGAATCCATCGCATATTAGATGGTCATACACGACATCTCTCCTTAACCAAAGTCTATTACAACACTTTGCACATGGGCATTGAATTTCATCCCCTTGAGGAATTCCCGGTGATGAAAAAGCAAAGTGTAAAAACTTTTCTACACCGAGTTGATATTCTTTTTCATGACGTGGTGTATCCATCCAATCCTTGGACACATCCATCGAAAACCTATATATTTCAAATAGATAGCTAAGTTTCTAGTTTGAAGTCTTTACTGCTAGTCTCACTAACTGCGAGTCTAGCTTCCTAATTAACTAGGAGACAATTTTCCAAGTCTCCAAAATACTTTGAAGGCATTGGACATAAAATAGCGAAGAAAATTAAATTTTAGCAATTCTTAAAGGTCCTGAAGTGAGTGCCTCAGGAAAGCACTTAAGTTGTCCACATAACATTAATAACAAATTAAGAGATGTATTTAAATTCACATGAACCAACCTTAAATACTGTCGTAATCCGTACAATACCAGCACCAAAGTAGTAGCGCAGCAGAAGCAGAATAGCGGTTCGGCAACAGATAATCAGCACCACAGCAACATCAAAGCAATACCACAGGAGCAGCAGAATAAAAGAAGTGGTAGTAGTGGTGGATAGATAACTATCAAAAGCCTGTTGGAAAGCATAAAATTAAAATGCCCTTGAGAATTAAATTTTTTTCTTAATTTAAAACATAAAAAAAAAACCATAGAAATTTGAAAAATGGGGGAATTTAGAAAGTAGGAATCGAAGAAGTGGCTGGAGAAAACCCCAAAAGGGCAGGTAAACCCTTGGCAACTTTGGAGCATTAGTCTAACTGCTCAGCATGAACTGCTTGAAAATTACATTTGAAATTAAAATAGCATCCATTTACATATATTTAGCACAAATTGTGGGCCATAATCCATTTAAAAAATGCCATATTTATATATATTAATCCAATATATAGCTTGGTCCAGACCTAGGAACTACTATATGAAATATAAATTATATGCATTATAAAAGGAAAAAGGATTATAACCACCCCCATATATTCAATTCAGCATTAGCATCCTTCAATTCTATATATATATATATCTCTACTATTTGAAGATATTATTTGCAGCAACCAACCAGCAATTAACAAATTTCTTGATTATTTTTCGCTGTTATATAAACTGTTTTATGAATTACTAGTACTATTTAAATTTTGACTTAAAACTGGCAAGTATGTCTCAACTTTAATTTCTCTGAGATTAAAGTATATCTAGGCTGTGATTTTCCAATAATCTAATTTTAGGTCTCCTGATAAGTATACTTTAAATACAATCATTCTCAATCCATAAGGTAATCATAATAATAATAAACTTCTACCTAAGAATAACTGTATTAATTAAAGATTACTCCGTCAAATACAAACAGCAAAGCATGAAAAATTATGCAACTCTCTTTTTCTGACCACAGCAATCACCTTCGAAAGACATGAGCAAGCAACTCAGAATCAGAGCGTTAAACCTGTAGTGCTCTTTCTTCACTTTCTTCTACATTCTGCAGTGTAAAAAAGATTTCCAAGTAGAATTCAGAAAATCCAGAATGAAAAGAATAAGAACTCCACAACCCAAACTATCATATGTAATGTCGGTGGCATATGGATGGCAAGAAACTGTTAAAAATAGTTGAAAGTTTAAGAAACCAAAGTATAAACAATGCAGTACCATAGGAGCAGCAGAATAAAATAATTGAAAATAATTTCATACCCTTAGCTTCAGATCCATTTTTATCCATTTCAAACATACAACAACAGATCATATTTATATTTTTGTTAAGAGTTTTCATTCATCAAAATTTAAAAAAAAACTAACTATATATATTTTTTATATATTTTATACACTGGCATAACAACAGCTCAATGAAAGCAACAAAAGAAAACTGCTTAGACAGAAGGCAACTAGAATTCAGAATTGTGAACATGCATAAACCAGAGAGGAATATCAAAGAGGCATATCAGAGAGCACTTGGCGTGCATTAATACTGATAATAACAAATAGCATAAACCAAGCGAACCAAATGCACCAATTCACAAAATTCAATATTAAAAGCACAAACAGTGGCAATCGGCAAGAATTAGTATCCAAATCTAGTAATAATAATCCAATAATTCAAGACAAAGACACCAGTAGCATCAATTCCCAAAGCCTTTACGAAATTCAGAAAACAGGGAAGGAGGAAGAAAAAAGAGGTAATACCATCAGCAGACATAGCAAAAATTAACAAGTTTCTTGGAGTCTTGTGGTGCAAATGGTAGAGCTTTGAAGAAATTGAATTTGTGAGATTGCTCCCTGAATTTGAGAAACAAAAATTTGTTACTATTTATCCAAAGTAAATTACAACATATCAGCATGAAAGCCTTATGCATGGCACATATAATAAATCCTATAGGAAGGAAATAGATTAACCCGTGAGATAGAAATAAAAGAAAGATAAGAGAATTCAGAGAAGTGTGTTTATAAGGAAAAAATCTTAAACCAAAGGATTAATTTTGGAAGTTAATTTTTACCTTGTAGGTACGGTTTGGAAGACAGTCGCAGGATACAGTTGAATCTGCAGTTTGAACAGCACACAATTTCAGGGTAAATCATACAAGAGTATGAAAAATTGCCGTGCATATACAGACGTGAATAAACTAATATTCAGATGTCGAACATAAAATTTGCACCCCAATAATGTAAGATAAGAAATTCTCAGTTGAGTTCAATCTAGACTAGGAAATATGCAGCTACCTGAATATTTACAATGAGAATAGAAGGAACATCCCCAGGTTTGCTGATAGAAGGAACTCCTAAACAGCGTGCAATATGTTCAGGTTTTAGCTGAGACAGAAAGAGGTCTGCTCCAAGGGAATAGAAAGCAGCATTGGTTGGCGCAAATTCTTTCTTCTTGTCCCTGCCAACCAAGTCCAAGCAACAATGAATTCTAGCACTATCAGTAATGAAAAATTTTGTTTTTGTCATGATATCCTCAACATGAGGGTGATCATAACCCAAAGGTTAATCATTAATCCCCCCAAAATGGTGTGTATACAAAAACAAGTATTTTGTACCAACCTAAAGCAGTTTTTCCCTCTGACTTTGAATGAACTTGGCTCAATTAAAGACCAAGAACCAGGGCTTTGTTTCTCTTATCCAACAAAATGGAATTGACAAACCTACTATTGGCTTTAGTTTAGGTGCCTTGGGTGAAACTGAAACAAATGAGACCAGAGTGAGAAACAAGAAAAACTACCAAAAAACAAGGGTAGTAAACATCCAAAAACTAAAAGCAAATAAACTTGGAAACTAAATTTTTATGTTCATTTATTTTAACTTCTTGTCTTAACAGCTGGAGAAATAAAAGAAGCTCAATCATTCACAAGAAACACCATTTTCACACCCATTCTAACTCTTCTACTGACATAAAATAGAAAAATAAACAAAATTAGGAACAAAATAGCTTCCCCTGCATAAATAAAATATAAATCAGCTCTACAACCAACCCTGATTCCAATGCAGAATTTTAAAATCTTTTGGCTGATGGACTTAAAACAAACTCAAATTTTATGTGTTATTTTCCTTTTCAAATTTCAGATGGTCTTATGTATTGGGTTTGAAACCAGTGCCCTTTCTTTTCCAAATGGTGCATTCCTGCTTCATTTCTACTAATAAGTCTGCATCAATCGAACAATATTTTTATAAGAACTGTTGAATCTTGAAAAAGTCACCTACATATCACTCTATGTCCCTTTCTAGTTTATAATAATTATTAAAAATTTTCAATAACAAACAGGTAATAGGTAGAATAAATAATCTTAACCTTTTTTTCTTTTGAAGTTTAGAAGTTCAATCACAGTTGAAAGTAGTCAAAGATACCACGTTTATTTTGAACTGAAATAAATTCTGTTCAGGACTTCCTATTAGAGCCGTGATCATAACAGAAAAAAAAAACAATGAAATAACACCCAATTTATATATTTTATATTTTTTATAAAAACAAACAAAACACGACACCAAAACATGTCAAAATGAAATATGGTTACTACAAACTCCTAAACTCTGGTTTGAGTCCTCTTGTGTCCATCCAAACATGTAAAAAGGGCACCTAAGAAAGGTATAAGTACCAGAAAAAAGAGATTATTAGTTACCTTTAGATTTGAGGACAAAGAGAGCACCTGCATCAACATCTTTTTGGTGCTCATCAACTTGGTTACAATCATCATGCTTCTCTGCTTCATGTGATATAACACCCAATTGAACTCATGTTTGGTGCAGAAACCTAAACTTACACACATGAACATAGGACATGATAGCTCAAATGAACCTATAGTAACCATCACAGAAAACAATTTAAAACAACCAAAATGAAGATACAGTGAGCCAGTAGAAAATCATTATTAAGCTATAGTAATTAATACCCAAATGAGTTAATAAAGTAGAAAAAAAATGCTCTTGACTAATAACTATATGCGTTCAATTCTTATTTAAAGTGACAGCAAGATAATACATCAAACACACTAAAGTTTTGGCATATAAGTAATGAAAGAATAATGCATCATAGTGAAACTAATATATATGTTTAGCTTTTGATAATGGCAAGAGCTTAGCTCTTGGGGCTGTGACACTAAGCTAGACAAGTTTAAGTAACTAAAATAAGGTAGAATCAAGAGTTAATAAGAGTTAGAAGTCTCTAAAACTCAAAATGATCATTTAGAGTCTATTACATTCTTAAAATTTCAGTCAAAAATAGTTTTTATAAAACTTTGAGAAGTCTATTACATTCTTAAAATTTCAGTCAAACAACACCACCAACAAGATAAACACGATGCACTCTTTCTCTCAGAAAATGAAGCTACAACTTCAAAACATTCACCATATACATGTTTAGCTTTCAAGCTTCCCTTTCCTTTTCTGAAACTGAGATCATTTCCAAAAGGTGAAATTGCAAAGAGGAAGTTAAATGCAGTTAGATAGAAAAATAAAGTGATCAGAAGCATCATCTAATTGCCATAAGAGGGAAATATTACCACACTTGAAGCATTACACAAACATTAAACAGGGTAAATGAAACAAAATGGAGATACTTATTTACGCACCTAGGTTCTTGTCAAGGGTCTTGGTGAACTAGTTCAAAGCTGGTGGAGCCTTCAACCTCTGCTTGAGGATCCTCTTCTTCCTCTGCTCCTCTGATCCCGAACTGCTTAGCATTGTTCTCGACTAACGGGTTCCTCACCTTCTCCTGAAGAAATGCATGAGAATCAAAACAATGAACAATAAAAAAAAAGACTGAAAACCTAGAGTCATCCTCATGAATCTGACTGCAGAAAAATAAAAGGAGGAGAAACCTACAACCTTATTCGAAGCTGGAAATGGCGCTTTTCCACCTCGTCAGATGTTAGGGCTTCGACGTTCTTCACGGAAGCGAAGAAGCAGGAAGCGAGCGGCAGCGCGGATGGGAGGGCTTCGTCGTTCTTCACGGAAGCGAAGAACCAGGAAGCGGGCGGCAGCGCGGAAAGGAGGGCTTCGTCGTTCTTCAGGGAGGCGAAGAACCAGGAAGCGAGCGGCAGCGCGGAAGGGAGGGCTTCGTCGTTCTTCACGGAAGCGAAGAAGCAGGAAGCGAGCGGCAGCGCGGAAGGGAGGGCGTCGTCGTTCTTCGTTGGAGTGTTGTCATCGCGGTGAGGGCAGGGGTTAGAGCTTTTGAAGAAGGGTTAAGGCAAAAAAATTGAAGACTGGTTAGCTAGGGCTTTCGGAGGGGGAAGCGGTGAGGCACAAAGAAGGAGGAGATTGGTGGTTGCAATTGCCATTGGGGCTTTCGAAGGAGGAGTTAGGGCAGAAGGAGTTAGCTTCTTTTGTCTAAGTGTTAGAATCACGAAGGAGCTGAGTTAGGAGCGTTTTTGTTAATTCGAGCTTCTTTAATTTTTTTTTCTGAGGGAACCTTTTGGCCACGCTTTTCAAGCGTGCCAAAAGGCTTGTAGGAAACGGCTACGCTTTTAAAACGTTACAATAACAAATTGCTGTTGCTACACTTTAAAAGCGTGCCGAAATCTCTCTATGGCTACGCTTTATAAGCGTGGCAGAAAAAAACGTGGTTAAATCTCACATCAACTGCCACCCTCATAAAAGCGTGGCCATAGAGAGATTTCGGCACGCTTTTAAAGCGTAGCAAAAAAAAGCGTGGCAAAATCTCTATTCAAACGCCACCCACACATAAGCGTGGCCATAGCCTACTTTTGGCCACGCTTTTAAAGCGTAGCAAAAAAAAAGCGTGGCCATAGGCCTTTTTTCTTGTAGTGTTATGATAGTGTAGTACTGTGTCTCCCGTTTTAACACTTTGCCTCCTTTTCATCTGTGGGGAGTATTTCTGTTTTGAGGTAGTTAATTATGGGAGTCATCCATCCTTGATCCAGACCTGTTATGGCTAGGACTTTTTCTTCATCCGAGATTGATGGGTTCTGTAGCATTTCTTGGATAAGGCTTCTATTGTTGCCCCCTGGTTTGGTGCTGGCTAGTTTTGAGAGTGCATCAGCTCGGGCGTTCTGTTCCCAGGGTGTGTGGCGGATCTCATATTCCCTGAGTTGTACGAGCTGTTCCCTGGTTTTGTCCAAGTAGTTTTTCATGGTGGGATCCTTGGCTTGGTAGCTCCCTACTATTTATGAAGTGACCACCTGTGAGTCGCTGAAGATGATGAGCTTTTGAGCTCCAACCTCTTTAGCCAGCTTCAAACCAGCTAGTAATGCCTCATACTCAGCT
The DNA here is from genome assembly GCF_059453495.1 of Arachis ipaensis. Classification (NCBI taxonomy): domain Eukaryota; kingdom Viridiplantae; phylum Streptophyta; class Magnoliopsida; order Fabales; family Fabaceae; genus Arachis; species Arachis ipaensis. The sequence goes on from NC_142436.1 coordinate 55,290,637, forward strand.
TGGTTGTTTGAGGTGGGGAACCCGAATTTGAGGGAAAGTTCGATTTTGGTTCCCTGATCGCTTTCAATTATCACACCCGCGTCGCTTCCAGTTTTGTTTGAGGAACCGTCTACATAGAGATTCCATTCTGTAGGGATTTTCGGGGTGTTTGTAAATTTTGCAATGAAGTCAGCCAAATATTGGGATTTGATGGCTGTCCGAGCTTCGTATTGAAGGTGGAATTCAGACAACTCGACTGCCCATTGTAAGATTCTTCCTGTTAAATCTGTTTTCTGCAGAATGTCTTTTATTGGCTGATTGGTTCGATCCCTGATGCTGTGGGCTTGGAAATATGGACGAAGTCGTCAAGATGTTAATATGAGAGCATAGGCGAATTTTTCTATTTTTTGGTAGTTCAGCTCGGATGCTTGTAGTGCCTTGCTAATGAAGTATACGGGTTGTTGCCCACTGTTATTTTTTCAGACCAATGCTGAGGCTACTGCCCGACTTCCTACTTCGAGGTATAATACAAGGGGTTCTCCTTCCCGTGGCCGAGTTAGGATAGGAGGTTGTCCCTGGAATTTTTTGAAATCTTGGAAGGCCTGTTCGCACTCCGTTGTCCATTCGAACCTCTTTCCCTTCCTTAGAGTAGCATAGAAGGGGAGAGATCTTATTGCTGATCCCGCTAGAAATCTAGACAAGGCTGCCAATATTCCATTGAGCTGTTGTACCTCTTTGACGTAAGTCGAGCTCTTCATATCGAGTATGGCCTGGCATTTATCCGGATTTGCCTCGATTCCTCTTTGTGTGAGCATAAAACCCAAGAATTTGCCAACTTCTACTGCGAAGGTGCATTTTGCAGGATTAAGTCGTATGCCATGCCTTCTTATAGTGTCGAATACTTGGGTGAGGTCGAACAGTAACGTCTCTTCACTTTGTGTCTTTATTAACATGTCGTCCACATAGACTTCCATGATTTTTTTGATGTGATCCGTAAAGACTTTATTCATTAATCTTTGGTAAGTAGCTCCTGCGTTTTTAAGTCCAAAAGGCATGATGATGTAGCAGTAGTTTTCCTTTGGGGTTAAGAATGAAGTTTTTTCTTGGTCGGGTGGGTACATCGGGATTTGATTGTATCTCGAATATGCGTCCATAAATGAGAGGTATTTATATCCGGAGGAGGCATCCACTAGAGCGTCGATACTTGGGAGTGGGTAAGGATCCTTTGGGCACGCTTTGTTGAGATCAGTGTAGTCGGTGCACATCCGCCACTTCCCATTTGATTTCTTTACCAAGACGACGTTAGCCAGCCATAGTGGGTACTTGACTTCTCTTATGAATCCTGCCTCCAGTAGTGCTTGTACCTGCTCTTCCATAGCTTGGGATCGTTCTGGTCCGAGCTTTATATGTCTCTATTGTACTGGCCAAGATCCTGGGTAGACTGCTAGCTTGTGGCACATTAACTTGGGGTCTATGCCTGGTATGTCTGCAGCCTTCCATGCAAAGAGGTCGACGTTATCTCATAAGAACTGTACGAGTGATTCTTTTGTGTCTCCTTTTAGGATTGTACCGATATTGGTTGTTTTGTCCGGGATATCTCTGATCTGGACCTTTTCTACTTCACCTTCGGGTTGTGGGCGGAGTTTTTCCCGCCTCTGAACTCCACCAAGTTCGATGGTGTAGAATTCTTCTCCTCTGCCTCTGAGACTTAGACTTTCATTGTAACAGCGACGCGCCGTCTTCTGGTCTGCTTTTATTGCAGCTATCCCTTCTGTAGTTGGGAACTTCATGCATAGATGTGGAGTCGAGACTACTGCGCCGAGCTGATTTAATGTTGTCCGACCTATTAAGGCATTGTAGGCTGAACTCACGTTGACCATGATGTAGTCTATCTTGAGTGTTCTTGACTGGTTTTCTTTTCCGAAGGTCGTGTGTAGTGAGATGTATCCAAGTGGCGGAACTGGAGTGTCTCCCAGTCTGAACAGGCTGTTCGGATATGTTCTGAGTTCCTTTTCTTCCAGGCCAAGTTTGTCGAAGGCAGTTTTGAACAAGATGTCGATGGAGCTTCCTTGGTCTACCAGTGTGCGGTGAAGATTTGCGTTTGCCAGTATGATAGTGATGACCATGGATCGTCGTGTCCTGAGATGATGCCGATGCATCCTGTTCATACTCTGGGTCGAGCTGTCCGACCCGAGATGTTTTACGACAAGTCGACCGACCTCTTCAGGTAAGACTATCCGACCTCTTAGAAGGCTGGCCCATGTCTGACCTCTTAGAAGGTTGGCCCATGTCCGACCTCTTAGAAGGTTGGCCCATGTCTGACCTCTTTACAAAGAGCTCGGACAAATTGCCATAAGAGGCCCAAGCAGGCCCAAACGAAGGGACACAGCCCAAACTAAAGGCAGCCAAAGCCTAGAAAGATAAAGGCAGTTCGCCAGAAGATAAGATGACCTCACTCAAAGATAAGATAAGATAAGATAAGATAACTAACTTATCTTATCTAAGAAGGTCACTCTACACCATTATAAATACACTGGAGCACCCAGGTATAACTCATACTCTGATTCTACTAAAAACCTGTTTAATACCCATGCTAACTTAGGCATCGGAGTCTCTTGCAGGTACTCCCCACCCTTCGGTAACGAAGGATCAGCAGTGCAACCAGTCCCACAAGTCGGACACGACAGCTCTGGCCGCCGCCCACCAGTCGGACACGTCATCTCTGACCAGCACAGAAGATCTCGTCTGAGATCAACCTACAGTTTCAGGTAACCCTCGGAACATTGGCGTCGTTGCCGGGGAACCTAGAAGTCACCCCATCACCATGGCAGACGACCATGACAACGATCACAACTCTGGTTTAGTGGGCAGAACGCCAAACAAAGACACGGACGCCACCTCTAAAGACACACCTCAAAACGGGGGAGATAAGCAACCCCAAACACAGAAATTTTGGAAGCTATCCGTAAGCAACAGAACCGCCTTAACCAGCTGGAATAAGAAGCTGAGAGAAACCTCTGGAGAGAAACTAGGCGACGATGAGAGCTAGAGGACAAGCTCCTAAAGCTCGAGGCTGATCTCAAAGCCAAAACCATTCAACCCAGTCACGATGATGACTCCCACAAGGACAAAGATCCATTCACCAAGGAGATCATGAAAGGTAAAGTCCCAAAGGACTTCAAAGCTCCCGACATGACCCCGTACAACGGCACATCGAATCCAAGCCATCATCTCAGCAATTTCAGAAGCATAATGTATCTCACTGATGCCTCGGACGCCATTCGATGCAAAGCCTTCCCGACTACCTTAACGAAGACAGCAATAAAGTGGTTCGACAGTTTGCCTCCAAGATCCATCACAAGTTTTGACGACCTTGCTAAAAAAGTTCATCGCCAAGTTCTCCATCCAGAAGGATAAAACCAAGCACGCCCCGAGCTTACTAGAGATTAAGCAAGGAGATCGGAAAAGCCTTTGCAACTACATGGAAAGATTCAACAAAGCATGTCTGGACATACAAAGTCTTCCAACAGAAGCGGCCATCATGGGACTCATCAATGGCCTTAGAGAAGGACCTTTCAACCACTTAATATCCAAGAAGTACCCAAAATCTCTAAACAAGGTCCGACAAAGGACGGAAAAATATATCAATATGGAGGAGAACTCCCGATTGGGAGATAGCTCAAAAACTGGATTCTCCTAATGTAACACCCTACCACACTAAGCTTTACGCTTAAGTCGTAGAACGAAGGTGGTGTGATATTACGACCTCTAAAATAAAATGAGTACATATAATAGCAGAAGAATTATAATATGCTAGGAGCCTTGAAAAATAGGGGAAATAAAATTTTCAAGATAAAAGCGCAACGCTCAAGGAATGAGTTAACTTGCGAGCTAAGAAAACCATAACTATTAAACATAAGATAACAGAAGTGGGAATAGAATGCCAAAGATACAAAATAACAAGCTCCTAACTCAGCCTGCGAAGTCAAGACTGGCCGGAGAATATTTACACATATATACATACATATCCAAAACCCAAAAGAACACATACACAATCCTGCCTCTCCATAAACCTCTAAGAGGATCAAAAAGAATAAGTCATGCGGAGAGAAAGCTAAGTACATATATATACATCATAGCATAACAAAATATCCCAGTAATCACTCCGCTTCAAGAGTCCAAACGCCTAACGAGATGCCTTTCGACCTGCATCTGAAAAACAACAACATAGTATGGAATGAGAACCGGAGGTTCTCAGTATAGTAAAGGTGCCACACACATAATATATAAGGTCCTGGGAATGCCAGAGGCAATCCTAGAACGCCGACACTCAGATTATAGAGCTTAAAGTATTAAACAGAAGCCATAAAAGGTGGTTTCCTAAAAATATTTAATCCTAACTTAACTTAACCTTAAATCTAAGTCCTATACTGCCATTCCTCCATACCTCAAACTCCATCATGCATTTTCACAAACAAATAGACAGATAAAGGCAAACACAAGAAGATTACAACTACTGCAGGTAACAGATACACATTTAGCATGGCAAATACAGTTAGGCATACCCAATTAGAGCACAAGCAAGTAATTCAAGTAATATGCATATGATGCATGCCTGTCCTATGGCTGATGAGGCTCATCTGTCGGTTATCCAGCCAACCCGACAAGTCTGAATTGTACTTAGACTGTCCCCCGACGTGCATCCCCAAGAGTCTATGCATAGTTTTTCAAATAATCAATAATACTCAATGGGGGTAACATTCCCGGGAATTTATATAGTACCCGGTCACACACTTACGTCGTAGGGTCAACAGAGTATCGAGTTTTCAACCTGGTACACGTGGTGGCAAGCCACGGCACTTAATCTAGGGAATCTCGTATCTCAGATTATTCAAATTCATAAGACATATAAATAATTCAATTATAATTCATCAACATCCACATCATTCTCAATCGCATCTCATTCATCATCATACATCAATCATATTCAATCCTTATCCTTCATTATCACACCTCCCATTCCGTCCGTCAATAGTTCCAATTCAAAACATAATTCATTCTTTTCTAAATGAATCAAACTTAAAACATGCTCATTTTCTTAATAACTCTAAATCAAACCATATAACCTTTGAATCTAAATCTTTTTAAATAATCATATAAACAAAATCTCTAGTCTCTAATTTTTATAAAATTTCGGCAGCATCTCCTCTAAAACTCGGACTTTGCCACCCTGTTCGGGTCCAAACCTGCATTCTTTTCAATTCAACATTCCCTTCCTCATTATCATAACAATCTCCACAAAAAATCTACCTCAGATCAACAATTAAACTCATACAATATTCAAATCCAACAACCAAAATTCAACTAAGAGTCATAGTTCACAAATCCTAGGCTTTTAACACAAAATACCTCAAATCAATAATTCACCGAATCATTAATTAATCAACAAGCACCAAACCAACCATGTTCATCAACAATAACATTCAACCATAATTCTCTCTAAATTAACATAACAACATTCACCATCTAAAATTAATAACTAATTATCCAATAAACTTCAACCAAATATATATTCATCGATAAATTACTAAACATTAAACATACACCTGCATTCCAACTTATCCTATGGTCATCTAGCCTAAGTTTTCACAGAACATTATATATTAAATGCAAGAAACCTAAACCATACCTTGGCCGATTTCCACATAACGACCAAAGCTATTTATTCAAAACCAAGACAGCCCCTCAAAACTCAACTAATCCGCTTCCTCCAAGTTCCAGTATTCACAATTTCAAGCTCCAATTATTTATTCACAACCTAGTACACATTCATAACACATATATATCCAATTTAATACTCAAAGCTCAAATTCAATGAAAATAAAATAGAATTATCGTATCCTCACCTTACCCAAGCTTCACATAAGCAAGAGTGAACGTTTTTCTCAAGCTAATTGGATCCTAAAACATCAAAAATCAAAGAAATTCAATAAACTCGAAAATTGGGGGAAATGAAGGCTGAGTGTAAAATAACGAGTTACCTATGAAATTGTTCTGGTAGAAATGTAGAGCTCAACGCGGTGAACGTGTGGCCGCAAACGGTGCGGCGATTGGAGCTCGAACGGGAAAGTTACGGGAAATTGAATTCACCGTAAACGAATTTCTCTTCTTCTCTTCCCTGGGAGGCTTGCTACGTCGTTGAGGGAAATGAAGAAAAACAAAAGCCCGTGGCTCTTTTTAATTGTTGGACTAATTGGGCCCACAACCCGGTTTGGACCCGGTTTAATCGGTTCGGCCCGTTCGGTCCAATTTTGGACCGTTTTCTTCGAAATTGGTGTTAAAATTCTCGTTTCGATGAGCTCTATCCTAATTTGATATAATATTCACATTTCTAATTCCCCTTATTAAAAACTATTTTATTGACTAATTATCTACTAATTTAACCAGGGTTTACACCTAACCCACCACGGGATAAGGATAAAGAGTCCAAGAAAAAAGAAGATCAACCTGGTGAGAAGCCTATAAAATACCACAATTACACCCCTCTTCGGGTGTCTCTTGTGGATGTTTACTGAGAAATATGCAACACTGAGAAGATCCCACCACCTCGCCTAATCAAAAACAAAAGAGGTCGGACGAGTTGAAGGTCCACCTCAAACCAAAGAGGTCGGACGAGTTGAAGGTCCACCTCACACCAAAGAGATCAGACAAATTGAAGGTCCACCTCACACCAAAGAGGTCGGGCGAGTTGAACGTCCACTTCACACCGAAGAGGTCGGACGAGTCGAAGCTCCACCTCACACCAAAGAGGTCGGACGATTAAAAGGTCCACCTCACACCAAAGAGGTCGGATGAGTTGAAGGTCCACCTCACACCAAAGAGGTCGGACAAGTTGAAGGACCACCTCACACCAAAGAGGTCGGGCGAGTTGAATGTCCACCTCACACCGAAGAGGTCGGGCGAGTGGAACATCCACCTCACACCAAAGAGGTTGGGCGAGTTGAAGATCCACCTCACACCGAAGAGGTCGGGCGAGTTGAACGTCCACCTCACACCGAAGAGGTCGGACAAGTTGAACGTCCACCTCACACCCCTGAGAGACATGTTCATATGATAAATGGAGGATTCGCAGGAGGAGGCATCTCTAAATCATCTTGCAAAAGACACCTCAAAGAGGTATATTAAGGAAGGGATAGAGGTTTGAAAAGGACAACGGAGTGCGAATAAGCCTTCCGAGATTTCAAAAATTCTTGGGGCAACCACCCATTCTTACCAGACCACAGGAAAGTGAAGAACTCATATTATACCTCGCAGTAGTAAGTCGGACAATAGCCTCAGCACTAGTCATAGAAGACGAAAGTGGGCAACAACCTGTCTACTTCATCAGCAAAGCTCTACAAGGGGCTGAACTAAACTATCAAAAGATAGAAAAAGTTCGCCTACACCCTCGTACTCACCTCTCAACGACTCCACCCATACTTTCAAGCTCACACTATCAGAGTTCAGACCACCCAGTCCATAAAAGGCATCCTACAGAAAACAAACTTAGCTAGAAGAATCCTATAGTGGCCAGTCGAGTTATCCCAATTCGACCTTTAATACGAAGCTCGGACAACCATCAAATCACAGTATCTAACCGACTTCATTACAGAGTACACTGACACCCCGGAAACTCCTACAAAAGGGAATCTCTATGTGGACGACTCTTCAAACAAAACCGGGAGTGGTGCAGGTGTAATTATAGAAAGCGATCAGGGAAGCCAAATCAAGCTAAATAACCAAGCTGAATACGAGGCACTATTGGCTGGTTTAAGGCTGGCTAAGAAGGTAGGAGCTTACCGTGTCCAGTGATTCACAAGTAGTCACCTCACAATAGAATGGAGCAACCAAGCTAAGGATCCCACCATGAAAAAATACCTCGGGTAATTCGGGGGACCCTGGACAAAACCAGAGAACAGCTCGGACAATTCGGGGGACCTTGGACAAAAATAGAAAACAGCTTGGACATTTCGGGGAACATGAAGTCTAACACATACCTCAGGAGCAGAATGCCCGAGCTGATGCACTTTCAAAACTAGCCAACACCAAACCAGGGGGCAATAACAGAAGCCTCATCCAGACTACATTACAAGACCACAACAAGTCGATCTCGAAGGTGATATAAGGGATGGTAATATTCAACTGACTAAAAAAGTAGTCATAAAGCATAGAAAAATGGTCGTTCTCCCGGAGTCAAGGAAGGAAAACAAACCCTCTCCTCAGGGTCCGGCGACACCAACTCATAATTCTTCTATTCATCCTTATCCCTACAAAATTCTACGGAACCTCCTAAGTCGCACACAGTACTCAGGGTCAGCCACAGTAAAATATCAAGTGACAGATGTGGCAATAAAGGGAAACCCCAGGACTCACACGAAAGTCCAAGGGCACCCTTTGGAGGCAACAACAGGGCAAGAACACAGAGAAGAGAAGTCGACAATCTATACCCAAACAGTCCGAAGACCTCTCAAACAAAAGGTCAAAACAAAAGCTAGAACTTTTGTACAAAAAGAGTCAGGCAACGATGAAAAGAAACAGGAACAGCAACCAAACCCTAAGTAAAGCACACATTCTTCTCAAAAGCGAACGACAAAAGAAAAGTCATAATAAACGATCAAAGATGCAAACTTTTTGCAAAAAGAACCAAAGTTCTTCAGAGCAAAAACCCAAATACAAAGTCAAAGCTTTACATCAAAAGTATGCCAACTTCCCTATAGCCCCACCAAAAGAGCTCCCACAAGTCCTCTGAGCATATCGGACAACTCCACACTTCACCACGAGGGAATCATTCTTCAGATTGGCTTACGGAATGGAGGCAATGATCCCAGTAGAGATCGAAGAAGGATCCCCCAGAATGATCCTCTACAATGAAGAGGTCAACTCCCAAATCCAAAGGGAAGAACTCGACCAACTTCCAGAAGTCCGAGAAAGAGCTCGGATCAGGGAGAAAGCATTAAAGCGTCAAATGGCCTCAAGATATAATCAGAAGGTAATCCAATGAAGCTTTGCCAACAACGACCTCATCCTAATCCGAAATAATATCGGAACAAGTCGACCGGGAAAGGGGAAGCTAGCAGCTAACTGGAAAGGACCCTACCAAGTCACAGAGGTACTGAGAAAAGGTCACCACAAAGTGTCTGACCTCGAGGGGCGAAAGCTACCAAGGTCATGGCATGCCTGCAATCTAAGAAGGGCGCCAGGCCAAGATCTAAGAGATTGACCGACCTAGAAGGGTAAGTACAAACATGTACACACTCTTATCTTCATTCTATTATTTAAAAGATTGCAGATTCCCTAAAAAGTTTCCTACCAAGACGCCCGATCATGACAAAGTCGGCAAGATGAAAACCAAATTCATCGTCTGATTACAAAGTGACAGGTCGGCAAGGTGAAAACCAACTTCACCGCCCGACCACGACGAAAACCAACTTCACCGCCCGACCACGATGAAAACCGACTTCATCGTTTGATTTTAACAAAAGTTGACAAAGTGAAAACCAAATTCACTGCTCGATCAAGACATATTAATCTGAGTGCAAAATTTCACGGCCTGATCACGACAAGGTCGGCGGGGTGAAAACCAAAATTCACCGCCCGATCACGATAAAAGTCGGCAAAGATGAAAGCAGAATTCATTGTCCGATTTCGACAAGGTCGGCAAAAAAGTGAAAGCAGAATTCATCGCCCGATTATAAAGCTACAGATCAGCAGAAAGTAAAAATCAGATTCACTGCTCGATCACGATAAAGACCAACGAAGATGAAAACCAAATTCATCAAAAGGTCGACCAAACGGGGATCAAACCCAATTTCTACAAAATCGGTAAAGATAAAAATAGAATAATGCAAGAAGTTATCGAAAGTGATCCATAAAAAGGACCTGACGAGGTCTTAATAAAATGGGTTGCTAAATAACAACTTAAAGACTGGCCGACGTAAAGAAGTCGGACCCGTCGCAATAACCAAAGTTATAAGTGAATCCCTGGAAAGAGGTCTGGCCAGCTCTATAAAAGTGGATTACTATAACTTAGAAGGGCCTGACATGATGAAGTCGGCCCAAAACAGAAAAGTTATAAAAGTAATCCTTGAAAGAGACCTGAACAAGGTCCAAGAAAGAGGATTACAAAAATAACTTAGAAGGGCCTGACATGATGAAGTCGGCCCAAAACATAAAAGTTATAAAAGTACTCCCTGAAAGAGACCTGAACAAGGTCCAAGAAAGAGGATTACAAAAATAACTTAGAAGGGCCTGACATGATGAAGTCGGCCCAAAACATAAAAGTTATAAAAGTATTCCCTGAAAGAGACCTGAACAAGGTCCAAGAAAGAGGATTACAAAAATAACTTAGAAGGGCCCGACATGATGAAGTTGGCCTAAAACATAAAAGTTATAAAAAGTAATCCCTGAAAGAGACCTGACAAAAGTCCAAAAAAGAGGATTACTAAAAATAACTTAGAAGGGATCGACATGATAAAGTTGGCCCAACAAAATCACAAAGTTATAAAAAGTAATCCATAAAAAGAGACCTGACAAGGCCCAAACAAAATGGATTGCTAGAAATAACTTAGAAGGGACCAACATGACGAAGTCGGCCCAACCAAGCTACAAAAAGTTATAAAAAATAATCCATAAAAAGAGACCTGACAAAGGTCCAAATAAGATGGATTACTAGAAATAACTTAGAAGCGACCAACATGAAGAAGTCGGCCCAAAGCTACAGCTTGGACCGACAAGAAAAAGTCAGACCAACGAAAGCTACAGCTTAGACCGACAAGAAGAAGTCGGACCAACGAAAGCTACAGCTTGGACCGACAGGAAGAAGTCGTACCAACGAAAGCTACAGCTCGGATCGACATGAGAAATTGGACCAACGAAAAGCTTGCGCTGAAAGGGACATAGCTCCGCCCAAAAAGCCACGGCTTCACGACAAGGCTATCAAAATTGTTCAGACTAACTAAAAAGATTCTACCAAGAACACTAAAAAGTTGTCAGACAAGTTAGCCCCAAAGGTCATCCCGCCTAAACAGAAGACAGACTAAAAAAGATCTAATCAAAAAGAGGTTGGACAGCAAAGTACTAACACTCTATAAACATCTCACAAAGGCCAAGGAAAGGTCAAAAGACCAAAGCCAGAAGTGCTTTGCTGAAAAGTACGAAGTCTTGGAAAAAGACACTACTTAAAAAGCGAAAAGCACGGCCTCAAAGACAGAGCTAAAAAGTCATTCAAACAAACTATAAAAAGGTTCCCCATCGGAACACTACCTAAAAAGTTATTGGATTATGACTAAAAAGCCCAAGCAGTAAAGACAAAACAAGTCGGAAGAAGGCTGAAAAGACCTCTCAACAAACTAAAAAGGGGCAATACCAAAATCACACAAGGAGAAACTACTCAAGCTCGACCAAAGTCAGGATGCTTGAGCACGACTTCCCCAAAGAGATCGAAGCTCTAAAAGCACGATCTCACGAAAAGGTCCGAACTCAAGCAGGGGCACTGTTCATACCCTGGGTCGAGCTGTCCGACCCGAGATGTTTTACGACAAGTCAACCGACCTCTTCATGTCAAAATATCCGACCTCTTAGAAGGTTGGCCCATGTCCGACCTCTTTACAAAGAACTCAGACGAATCGCCATAAGAGGCCCAAGCAGGCCCAAACGAAGGGACACAGCCCAAACTAAAGGCAGCCAAAGCCTAGAAAGATAAAGGCGGTTCCCCAGAAGATAAGATGACCTCACTCAAAGATAAGATAAGATAAGATAAGATAAGATAAGATAACTAACATATCTTATCTAAGAAGGTCACTCTACACCATTATAAATACACTAAAGCACCCAGGTATAACTCATACTCTGATTCTACTAAAAACCTGTTTAATACCCATGCTAACTTAAGCATCGGAGTCTCTTGCAGGTACCCCCACCCTTCGGTAACGAAGGATCAGCAGTGCAGCCAGTCCCACAAGTCGGACACGACAGCTCCGGCCGCCACCCACCAGCCGAACACGTCATCTCCGACCAGCACAGAAGATCTCATCCGAGATCGACCTACAGTTTCAGGTAACCCTCGGAACACATCCTCTTTGGTAAAAGTAATTGTGGCGATGTCGGGTGCTTCCTTTTTTCCCTCGACATGATATACTTCTTTAAGATATCTTTTGCAAGATGATTTGGAGATTCCTTCTCCCGCAAATCCTCCGTGTATCATGTGGACGTGTCTCTCTGGTGTATGAGGTGATCGCTCAGTTCGTCTGACATCTTCGTCCCTTCTTCTTTTTCTTTGCTCATCGACTCGGTTGGCTAGGTACCGATCTAATTTCCCTTCTCTTACCAGTTTTTCTATGACATTTTTTAAGTCAAAACATTCGTTGGTGGAGTGTCCACGGATTCAATGGTATTCACAATATTCAGTCCAATTTCTTCCCCCTTTCTTGCTTTTGAGTGGTCGAGCTAGGGGTATTTTTTCAGTATGGCAAACTTCTCTATGGACATCCACAAGGGACACCCGAAGAGGGGTGTAATTGGGGTATTTTTTAATTTTTTCCCATGTTGATCTTCTTTCTTTTTGGACTCTTTATCCTTATCTCGGGAGGAGTAGGAAAATCTGGATTTTGAGGTCTCTCCTAGTCGAGAGTTTTCCTCCGTGTTAATATACTTCTCTGCTCGTTCTTGCACTTCGTTCAAAGATGTAGGATGTTTTTTCGATATAGATTGGCTAAAAGGTCCCTCTCGCAAGCCATTGATGAGACCCATAATGGCGGCCTCTGTTGGTAGGCTTTGTATGTCCAGACATGCTTTGTTGAATCTTTCCATGTAGCTGCGAAGACTTTCCCGATCTCCTTGTTTGATTCCTAATAGACTTGGGGCGTGCTTAGCTTTGTCTTTCTGGATGGAGAATCTGGCCAGAAACTTTTTGGCTAAGTCGTTGAAGCTTGGGATGGACCTAGGGGGTAGATTGTCGAACCATTTATTGCTGTCTTTGTTAAAGTAGTCGGGAAGGCTTTATAGCGAACTGCATCTGAGGCGTCAGTGAGGTACATTCTACTTCTGAAATTACTGAGATGATGGCCGAGATGTGCTGTGCCATCGTATAAAGTCATGTCGGGAAGTTTGAAGTCCTTTGGGATTTTGGTCCTCATGATCTCTTTGGTGAATGGGTCTTGGTCTTTACGGGAGTCGTCTTCGTGATTATTTTTGGCCTTGAGATCTGTTTCGAGTTTTAAGAATTTGTCCTCTAACTCGCGGCGTAGCCTCACTTCCCTTTGTAGGTCTCTCTCAGCTTCTTGTTGATGCTCCACCTCTTTTTCGAGTTGTTTTAGGCGGTTTTGAAGTTCCTCCATGGCTTCCGCGCTTGGCAAATTTTTGTCTTTGTTAGGTTGAGGAGTATCTTTTGGAGTAGCATCCGCGTTTTGTGCGGTGTCCTGTTTTCTAGATCAGAGTCGTGGTCGTTGTCAAGGTTGTCCGCCATGGTGAAGGGATGACTTCCAGGTTCCCCGACAACGGCGCCGATGTTCCGAGGGTTACCTGAAACTGTAGGCCAATCTCGGACGAGATCTTTTGTGCTGGTCGGTGCTGACGTGTCCGGCTGGTGAGTGGCGGTCGGAGCTGTCGCGTCTAATTTGTTAGACTGGCTGTACTGCTGATCCTTCGTCACCGGAGGGTGGTGGTACCTGCAAGGGACTTCGATGCTTAAATTAGCAAGGGTATTAAGCAGGTTTTTAGTAAAATCAGAGTATGAGTTATACCTGGGTGCTTCAGTGTATTTATAATGGTGTGGAGTGACCTTTTTAGATAAGATAAGTTAGTTATCTTATCTTATCTTATCTTTGAGTGAGGTCATCTTATCTTCAAGGGAACCGCCCTTATCTCTGTAGGCTTGGGCTACCTTTGGATTTGGGTCGTGTTCTTCTATTTGGGCCCTTATTGGGCCTCTGTAGCGATTTGGCCGAGCTCTTAGAGAAGAGGTCGGATGTTCCTGACCTGAAGAGGTTGGTTTGCTTATCGTCGATCATCCCGAGTCGGACATCTCGACCCAGGGTGTGAACAGTTGGCAGTAAGAAGAAAGTGGCAATTGAAGAAAAGAACCAAGAAGAGCTTAAGGAGAAGGAAGAAGAACCACAAACTTCAATGAAGGGGAAGCAAGTTATTGAGGAACATTCACAAGAACAGAGGAAAGAAGTGAAGCCTTACACTCCTCCTCTGCCATACCCTCAAATATTGCAAAAGGAGCTAAAGGATCAACAATGCCCCAAGTTTTTAGAAGTTTTTAAGAAGCTAGAGATTAACATTCCACTTGCTGAAGCATTGGAGCAGATGCCTCTATATGCTAAGTTCCTCAAAGAGCTCATCAACAAAAAGAGAAGCTAGAATGAAAAGGAAACAGTGTTCTTAAGCCAAGAGTGCAGTGTAGTAATCCAAAAAGGCCTCCCACCAAAACTCAAAAATCTTGGGAGTTTCTTTCTGCCTAGCACCATTGGGAATATATTCATTGATAAGGCATTGTATGATTTAGGATCAAGTATCAATCTAATGCCCTTATCTATGATGAGAAATTTGTCCATAGAAGAAGTGAAACCTATAAGGATGACCTTGCAACTTGCTGACAGATCTATGGTAACCCCCAATGGAGTAGTCGAGAATCTCTTGGTCAAGGTAGATAAGTTCATATTCTCAGCAGATTTTGTAATCTTAGATCTAGATGAAGAGGGAGGCGATTCTATCATATTGGGAAGACCTTTCCTAGCCACAGCAAGGGCCATCATTGATGTGGAAAAAGGAGAAATGACTCTGAGAGCACATGATGAGAAGATCATTCTGAATGTCTTTAAGGAAATACAGCATACTATTGAAGAGAAAAGCTGCATGAGAGTTGAAGAGGAAGATTTGAACTGGAAGGAAAGGCCCAAGGAGGTACTCATCAACTCACCTTTGAAGCAAAAGACAAACAGTGGAGAAGAACAAAAGACTGAGAAGGGACTGCAGGAAGAGGTTAAGAATTTGATCACTGGGAAGAAAGCCCATGACATAAAGCCTACCGCCAAGAAAGAAGGGCCACCAAAGAAAGGAAAGAAGAGCAAGAAAAAGGTTCCAAAAGGGTGGAGAAACAAAAAAATCCCAACTGAAGGATTCTCAAAAGGGGACAAAGTGAAACTGATATACCAACAGTTGGAGACATGCTCACAAAGTGATGATTATTACACTGACAACAAAATACTCTCACTAGAACACATAGAGATTGTTCACCAAAGTATAGGAAAAAGGATCACAGTGAGAGGGGACAAGCTGAGGCACCATCATCATCAACCACCTTAACAAGGAACCAATGTCAAGCTAGTGACAATAAAAGAGCGCTCCATGGGAGGCGGCCCATGATTTAATATTCTTGTTTTCATTTTAATTTCAATAATTGATGGTCTTTCTAGCATAAATTTGAACCCTCATGGGCAAATTTGATGGCTGCATATATCGTTTTGAAGCATATGTCTGATTCCTAAGTTTGGTGTGCCTAAAGGCACTCTAAAATGGCTTTTCAAGCATGATAATCATATACCCATCTTAGGATATATACTCATTTACTGTATTGAGGTATAGAGCCAAATATTAAGTTTGGTGTTCCACATATGCTTTGAATTTCAAGAAAGTCACTTTTGCTCAAAGACTCAAATTCATGAAAGAGATAAACCACATCTTGCATCATTTTATGAATTTATTGTATTAAAGAAGAAAATAAAATGTTCCTTGTAATGAATATACTAACTATGACAGACATTAAGTGGGTTTCATATGAACAACTTGGCAGAAAACAAGTTTGGTGTTCATCAAAATTTTGTGCAATTTCAAAGGGGCATAGTTGGATATTCATAAATAAGGATGATGCCAGGGCATTTTGGCCAATTTCACTGACCTTTTCTTTACTGTTTTAGGGTAGTTTCATGCATTTTCTTAGGAAATAAGCAAGTTTTGGGTAGAATTTCACTTACATCTTGATTCAAGCAAACATTGTGCACTTTACATGATTTCATGAGAATTACGCAAGAATTGAATGACAAATTGGATGATGCATGTCTCATGATTTGGATTAGAACTTTGATGCACTCTAGATTTCAGGACAAAGGAAGCAAGGAAGAACCACGTTAGCAGCCACATTAGCCTAACTAACGTAACCACTAACGTGGAATGGGAGCTAGCTTGCAACGTTAATGAGAAAAGTAATCGCCAATAACGTCCTCGTAGCCATCATAGCCCACGTTAAGAGTCACGTTTACTAAGTTAACGTGAACTCTAACGTGAAAGAAGAAAATGAAGCCAACATTAGTAACACTCACCTTTGTCACTAACGTTGGACCAAGCTCATATTGGCCACGTTAAGAGCCACGTTAACTCAGTTAACATGGACTCTAACGTGGGGAAGCAAAAGAATGGCCAACGTTAGTGACACTCACCTTTGTCACTAACGTTGGACTAAGCCACTTTGAGCCACGTTAGTTGCCACGTTAACTTAGTTAACGTGGAAGCTAACGTGGAGGGAGCAAGAATCGCCAACGTTAGTGACACTCACCTTTGTCACTAACGTTGGAATGAGCCACTATAAGCAACGTTAACTTAGTTAACATGGAAGCAAACATGGATGAAAGAATGATGAGCCAACGTTAGTGACACTCACCTTTGTCACTAACGTTGGAGATGGCTATCACCACAACGTTAGAAGCCACGTTAACCTAGTTAACGTGAACTCTAATGTGGGAAGTAGGGACATTTTGAAACGCTAGTGACAAAGATAAGTGTCACTAATGTTTTCGAAGAATTGGCAAGCCTACGTTAAAGGTCACGTTAGCCACACTAACGTGAACTCTAACGTAGGGGGAAGGGAGGATTCTCAACGTTATTGGAAAAGGTAAGCCCCAATAACGTGTGCGAAGGACCAAGAGGCGACGCTAGTGGTCACGTTGGTGCCACTAACGTTGAAGTTAACGTGGATCATCCTTGGGTTAGGAACGTTAGTGAAAAAGGTGACTGCCACTAACGTTCTCGAACCCACACTTTCACTTAACGTTAACGCCACTAACGTCCTAAGCCAAAAGCCCCTGCCTACTTCACACTTTCTCTCTGCAAGTAAAGCTAAGCCCACTGAAGAGGATAATTGCTTCAAACTCAAGATCCAAAGGCCCATATCCAAGATTTGAAGAACCAACTAGAAGATCAGAAGAGTAGTATATATAGGGGTAGTTTTGAATAAAAAAGGGGGTTGGAAATTTGAGAACTACTCTCTGTAGTTTACTTTCTCTGCAACTTTTAGTTTAATTCTCAGAATGTACTCTCCATCTATGCTTTTCATTCCCAGAGCTATGAACAACTAAACCCCTTTCATTGGGTTAGGGAGCTCTGTTGTAATTTGATGGATCAATATTAGTTTTCATTATTCTTCTTCTATCGTTTCTCTTGATTTTACTAGAAAGCTTTCAATCTTCATTCAATTGAGTAGTTATCTTGGAAAAGAAGCTATTCATACTTGGATCTCTTCAGAACTTTGGAAGAGGAATGAAGAGATCATGCTAGAAATGCTTTCTCATGTTGGACGAAATTGGGGTTTGGATGGATATAGTGACATATAATCCTACCAACACTTTGATTTGGAAATACATGTGGTATAATCAGTGACCAAACTTCATCTTTTCTCATGAGCAATTGACCAAGGAATTGGCTATTGATCAAGATTTGAGAGATTGAATTACCAAGAAATTGGAATTCGATCACTTAAGATTGCCAAGGAGATCAATGAATGCATTGATTGAGGAAGAGATGAAAATGAACTTGATCCGAAGAATGCAACATCTCCTAAGCCCAATGAATTCCCCATTTCTGATCTTACCCATTCTCTTTAAATTCTGCAATCTACTTTTATGAGCATCTTCCCCATTCCCATTTAAGATTTTGCAATTTACTTTCCGCTATTTACATTCAGCTCTTTATTTCCAGCATTTACATTTTGTGCTATTTACTTTCCCGCCATTTAATTTTCTGCAAATCTCAAATCTAATTCTGCTTAGTTCAACTAGAACATTCCTCTAATTAAAGTTGCTTGACCAATCAATCCCTGTGGGATTCGACCTCACTCTATTGTGAGTTTTTACTTGACGACAATTCAGTATACTTGCCGAAGGAAAATTGTTGAGAGACAAGTTTCCGTGCATCAAGTTTACGGCGCCGTTGCCGGGGATTGATTTTGTATCAACAATGATTAAATTGGAGGATAACTAGATTGAGCATTTTTCTTTTGTTTGATTTAAAATTCTATTTGAGTAATTTACTTTCAGTTTTAGTTATTTTCTCCCCTTTCCCCTACTTTTTTTTTAGTTGTTTACAATTCAGTCCACTAACCCACTAACTGTTTGATATATTGCATCACTCACACTAACAGCAATTCTAACAGAAATACTTTCTGCATCTATTTCCTTGATTGTGCCTTGTTGGTTGTATGACAGGGAGAAGAAGCGGGGCTTCAACTTCCTTTGATTCTGAACCTGAGAGGACCTTCCTTAGATTAAGGAGGGAAGCAAGAGGAAAACGAGTAGTTGGTGCGGAGGAAGAAGAGGAGTATTTTGAACCAAACATGAATGAAAATATGGAGAACCATCATGAAGAAGAAGCTCACAACCATGGCAGAGAAGGTCTAGCAAATCATGTTGTGTAGGAGAGAAGAGTTTTAGGCTCTTATATCAACCCAAACCCAGGAAACTGTGGGAGTAGCATTCAAAAGCCAACCATACATGCCAACAACTTTGAACTAAAACCACAGCTCATCACCCTTGTTCAGAACAACTGTTAGTTCGGAGGAGGTGTCCAAGAAGACCCTAACCAACATTTAACCACCTTTCTGAGGATATGTGATACTGTGAAGTCTAACGGTGTTCATCCTGACACCTATAGACTACTCTTATTTCCATTCTCACTCAAGGACAAGGCATCTAAATGGCTAGAGTCCCGAAGGAGAGCTTAACAACCTGGGAAGATGTGGTGAACAAATTCTTGGCAAGATTCTATCCTCCTCAAAGAATCAACAGCTTGAGAGCTGAGGTTCAAACTTTCAGACAACAAGATAGTGAGACTCTTTACGAAGTATGGGAGAGGTTTAAGGACCTGACAAGAAGGTATCCACCAGATATGTTCAATGAACGGGTGCAGCTACACATTTTCTATGAAGGCCTCTCCAATGAATCAAAGAAGGCAGTAGACCACTCATCCGGGGGATCTCTGAACAAAAAGAAGACCATTGAGGAGGCCATAGATGTCATTGAGACTGTAGCAGAGAATGACTACTTCTATGCTTCTGAAAGAGGCAACGCTAGAGGAGTGATGGAGCTAAACAATATGGATACACTGCTGGCCCAAAACAAGCTTATTACCAAGCAGCTGGCTGACCTCACCAAGAAGATGAAGAGGAACCAAGTAGCAGCAATCACCACCTCATCAACAACCCAAGAGGGGGTGAATACAGAGGCAGAAGGTGAGCATGAACAAGCCAACTACATTGGAAACTCACCCAGGCAGACCCATGATCCATATTCCAAGACCTACAACCCTGGTTGGAGGAATCACCCAAACTTTGGGTGGGAAAATCAACAAGATCAAGGCCAAGATCAGAGACGTCACAACCCCAACAACCATGCAGCTCACCAACATTCCACACAGAGATCATACCAACACCACCCTAACAACACCTCTCCACATCCATACCAAAACCAAAATAACCCTTCTCATCCATCCAATCCCAACCCACCATCATCTGATGACAGACACTCAAGGATTGAGACTCTACTTGAAGGCATATGCAAGGAGATTCAAGATAACAAGGTGTTCAAGGAGGAGGTGCGAGCCAATATCAAGAATCAGGGAGACACCATCAAGAGGCTAGAATTTCAAGTGGGATACCTCTTCGAGCAGATTCCCAAACCTACGGACAGCTTCCCAAGTGACACAGAGAAAAACCCGAGAGATGAAGCAAAGAAAGTAAGATGGGAAGATTGCAAGATGGTCACTATAAGTGATAAGGAGACCAAGGACGAACCGAACAAACTATTAGAACAACCTGGAGATACATCAGCAGAGAAACAGGAAGAGGAGAACCAAGCACCCAAAATTTCACAGAAGGAGCTGATAAGACTCTATGCACCTTTTCCCCAATTACTCAATGGTGGTGTAGAGAAGAGAATATACTCAAGGTTTTTTGACATATTTGCATCTCTCCATGTAAACATACCATTCATCAAGGCCCTCCAACAAATGCCCTCATACATTAAGTATATGAAGGAGCTGCTGACCAGGAAAGGCTCACTCAAAGGAGGACAAACAATAGTGATGAATAAGGAGTGCAGTGCTCTCATTCAACGAGAGTTACCGACAAAAAGGAAGGACCCCGGGAGTTTCACATCCCCTGTGCCATAGGAGGAACAATGATTGACAAAGGACTCTGTGATCTGGGAGCAAGCATCAACTTAATGCCTTTATCCCTTATGAAGAGGCTGCAAATCAATGAGCTGATGCCCACAGACGTAGTCATCAGGCTGGCGGACAAAACTCAAAAACAAGCAATTGGAGTGGTTGAAAACGTGCTGGTGAAGGTTGGAAAATACTTCCTGCCCACAGATTTTGTCATATTGGACATGGAAGAGAGTCACCTCCACTCAATCATATTGGGAAGACCATTCCTAGCTACAGCCAGAGCACTTATAGATGTGGAGCAAGGGGAGCTAATTTTGAGGATCCATGATGAACAACTCACTTTCAATGTTTTTAAGCCCTCACAAGAAACAGATCAAGAGAACAAAGAACCAAGGAAAGATCACAGTGAGATACTGAAGGAAGAAACAAGCACTGAAGCACAACCAGCACATCTGGGAATCCCCTTGGTTGATGAACAAGGCAATCAGCAGTTGTCACAGCTCAAGGAAAATCAAGTGGAGCCAAAACCACCAGAATCATATAAGATCAGCAACAAAATCTCCCTAGGAAAAGAGACCACAAAGAGCAAGGTAACAGCAAAAGAAACAAAGAAGAAAGTACCAAGGAGATGGAGGAATAAAAAGATCCCTACAGAAGATTTCTCTCCAGGGGATAAAGTGATCTCAGCTTACTTCCTAGATATCCCACCTTATCTCCCCACCATCCCATCTCAGTTACCTAAGGTTTTCACCATCAACAAAGTTCTCTCCCTAGAACATGTAGAGATCATTCATGAAGCCAATGGATATAGGTTTACTGCAAGAGGGGAAGATTTGAAGCATTACCAACCACCCTGACAAAGGAAGAACGTCAAGCTAGTGACGCTAAAGAAGCACTTCATGGGAGGCAACCCATGTTTTACATGCTTTTAAAGTAGTTAATAAAGCAAATTTCATGGATCGCAAATCAACTTTGACATATCCCTGAATAAATCCTTTTATGCAACATATAGTGAAGAACAAGTTTGGTGTTCAAGGCACACTAAGAGGACATGAATGCAACTCATAGCATGTCACTCTTAGCACCTTGAACAAATCATCTTACACCACATTGCCACAAACTAAGTTTGGTGTTACCAAGGTTGCATATATGGAAATGTAATTAGTCAGTTAGTTTGCATTTGTGAATAGCACTTAGTAGTTAACAACAAAAATTTTTAAAAAAGTAGTTACTCTTTCTTGTCTTTTAAATCTTGCCACCACTTCCCACAATTTTATTTTTTCTTTTATTTTGTAGGAGGATTGGTGGGACAATTGACAAGTCTCGGCCACTTCATGAAGGGGGAGTACACACTTGTCTTCAAGGGGAATACATTGGAAAATGTGGCCATGTAACATTGGAAGAAGGATACCTTGGAGACCGAACCAATTCCTTCATAAAGTTGATGATCCTTGTGCTCATTCCATGCAAAACCCCAACCGTCCATCAAACAACCACTCCATCAATCCACACCTTTCATTCACTCACCACTTCTCTATATAAGTGACCCTTGTTCCGTACCCCACCTTCACATTCCACTCTCACTCTTCACATCTATCATTTTCGGAACCCAACACCTTCACATAGCCAAAATCACTCATGGCTTCATCAAGCTATAAGAGAAGAAAGGGAAAGGAGCCTATGGAGCAACGCCCTTTCGATGAAAAGAAATTTAGAACCTTTCACCATGCATTGCAGTACGGATGGATGGTTGATAAGGACATCATTTATGAGTTGGGCTTTCAAGTCAGGAAAAATGAGTGCCCCGAAATCACAAAAAAGGTGGAAAAGAGAAGATGGGAGCTCCTCACTGACCCGGTCCTTAGGGTAAATGCAAATCTTGTAAGAGAGTTCTATGCAAATGCAGTCCGATATGATAAGGCAGATGAGTCCTATATAAGTTTTGTAAGAGGAAAGACCGTGGATTTCAGTCCCATGAGTGTCATGAGGGTATTAAAGCTACGTTCTATACAATTTGTAGAAGAGAGCTATCATTCAAGAATTGATAACAGCCCTAATTATGACCAGATTGTGCAAGATATTTGTGTACCAGGAGCTGACTGGGTATGAGATTCTGAAAGGAAACCCAAGTTCATTAAGAGAGGAGACCTCACTCCTGAAGCAAAGGGGTGGTTCGAAATCGTAAGGAGATCCATCCTCCCCACCGGGAACAACTCAGAGGTGAATCTCAAGAGAGCCACAATGGTGCACTGCATACTCAAAGGAGGAGAGATCAAGGTTCATGAACTCATAGCCGAAGGAATTAGGAAGAGAGCCGAGAAAAGCGATTCTAGAGGAAAGTTAGGCTACCCTAGCATTATTTTCCGACTATGTGACAAAGCTGGAGTGGTATTTGAAGATGAGGACCCCAAGTAGATAAAAGAGGGCATTCCAATTATAGTTTGACGGATGCATGCTGTTGTATCTCCCCTACCTCAACGGAAGCCAAGGAAGAGGCCAGCTCATCAAGTAGTAGAAGGACAAGACCTAGAGGAGCAAGCTCCAGCCACTTTGGATATGCACCAACTATAGGAAGCCATTGATGGTTTATCTAGACAATACTTGGAAAGCCAAGGAGCACAGAAGGAGCTTCAACTGCAAATGATGGAGCAGCAATTGGAACAAGGAAAACAATGGGGTGAATCCTTCCACAGGATAGAACAAAGGCAAAATGAACAACAAGAATCTATCCAGAAGCTAATCAACATCCAAGCACATCAAGGTGCACACATACATGAGATGCATCGAAAACAAATAGAACAAGCAGAACTATTTGACAAGCACAGGGCATTCTCTAAAGGGGTTTACATGAGTGAAAGTGGAAATCATGTAAACATGCTAGCCAGGCTTGAATACTTAGTCGGACAGCTACCTATAGTACATCCGGGAATCACAAAATATGACGAAGTGAAGGATGAGTTAGCTAATGCCAAGGCATCTTAGGCTAGTTTCACTAGTATTTTTCTGTTAGTTTTAGTGGTTTTATGCATTTTCTTGAGCTTAAAGTAACCAAGAATGGGTAAAAGAATAACAAAGCAATGAACCATCCAAACAATATGATTTTGATGCAAATTCCATGAGTTTTAGTTATATTACTTGAATGCTATGAATGGAAGATTTCTCATGAAATTTTGCAAGACTTTGATGCAATTGTTTGGATGATTTCAGGGAAGAAGAGGCTAGGCAAGGAAGCAACAAAATCAATAAAGGAAGCTTGAATATCACATGTGGAGTTTAAGTTCCAGTTTAAGCCTAAACTGGAGCTTAAACGCCAGAATCATGAAGGCTAAGAAATGCTGAAACTGAAGTTTAACCTCCAGTTTAACCTTAAACTGGAGGTTAAACGCCAGAGTGGAAGTCTCACCAAAGAAGCATTTCCACGTTTAACCTCCAGTTTGACCTTAAACTGGAGGTTAAACGCCAGAATGAGAATGCCAATCAGGAAGCATTTCCACGTTTAACCTCCAGTTTAACCTTAAACTGGAGGTTAAACGCCAGAAATGGGAAGTGCACCAGGGAGCCATTTCCACGTTTAAGCTCCAGTTTAACCTTAAACTGGAGCTTAAACGTGTTCGACCAAGTTTTCTCCTCCAGGGTTGCTTTCTCCATTTCCACGTTTAAGCTCCAGTTTAACCTTAAACTGGAGCTTAAACGTGTTCGACACCTCCAGGGCTACCTTTCTCAGCTTCCACGTTTAAGCTCCAGTTTAACCTTAAACTGGAGCTTAAACGTGTTCGACCTCCAGGATGCCTTCTTCCATTTCCACGTTTAAACTCCAGTTTAACCTTAAACTGGAGCTTAAACGTGTTCGACCTCCAGGGCTGCCTTTTCTATCTCCACGTTTAAGCTTCAGTTTAACCTTAAACTGAAGCTTAAACGTGTTCGACTAAGTTACCCTCCAGGGCTGCCTTCTTCCATTTCCACGTTTAAGCTTCAGTTTAACCTTAAACTGAAGCTTAAACGTGCTTCCACAAAAGGCATCACTGGAAGTGTCTGGCGTTTAAGCTACAGTTTAAGCTTAAACTGCAACTTAAACGCCACTCTTGGAAAAGGTTTCTGGGCCAACATTATTGCGGTTTAAGTTAGTATTTGAGCACAAACATTAACTTAAACTTACTCTGGTATGAAACCCAATTGAATATCATGGTTTATGGGATTGGGCCTGAAGGATTGATGAGTCTGAAATTTCAATTTATTGAGTCATGTGTCATTATTTGATTATCACTAAGTTGGCTCAATGAATGTTACAGATTTTGGATCAACAGCCTCATCAAGATTATGGATCATAAACCCAAGGCAAAAGGAAAGCAGGGAGAGGCCTCAAAGCCCAAGAAACACAACAGAAGCTCAATATAGAAAGTGTATAAATAGGATAGAATTTAAGTTAGGGAAACGGGGGAACTTTCACTTTTAGCTAGTTTTCATATCTTTGTAATTGAATTCAGAGCTATGACTCACTAAACCCCCTTTCATTGGGTTAGGGAGCTCTATTGTAATTCAATGAATCAATAATAGTTTTATCTTCTTCTTCAATCTTTTCTCTTGAATTTTGTTAGAAAGCTTCTCGATCTAATTCCATTGGGTAGTTGTCTTGGGAAAGAAACTACCCATAATTGGAATCCTTCGGAACCTTGGGAAAGGAATGGAGGATTCATGCTAGAGAAGCTTTCTCACAGTGAATTGGATTGGGGTTTGGATGGATATTGTGACATGTAATCCTACCAAATTGTGGTTCATGAAACTGTGTGGTATAATAAGTGATCGAGCATCATCTCTTCTTATGAACATTTAAACCAAGGGATTGGGAATTTGTTTATTTTTAGAGAGAATTGGTGAGCCAAGGGATTGGGATCCAATCATATAAGATTGCCAAGCAAAATTCAATGAACGCATTGCTTGAGGAAGAGATAAACATGTTTTGATTCGGAGATCTCAATATCTCCTATAACCCAATGAATTCCCCATTTCTGATTTCCACTTTCTCTTTACATTCTGCAATTACATTCATGCAATCACCCCCATTCCCTTTTAATTTCAGCAATCTAGCTTCTGCTCTTTAATTCATGCAATTTAAGATTCCGCCATTTAAATTTCTTGTCATTTACGTTTCCCGCCAATTTTACATTCCGCAATTCTCATCTAAATCTTGATTTCGCTCAACTAGAACAAACTTCTAATCCGAATTGCTCACTCAACCAATCCTTGTGGGATTCGACCTCACTCTATTGTGAGTTTTTACTTGACGATAACCGGTGCACTTGCCGGAAGGAATTTTGCCGATCGTGCAATTTCCTAAATCGTAGCATAACTAGTTTATGCGCATCATTAGCACGAGAAGAAAGAGAAAGGGTGGAGAAGAGTCATGAATCAGTAAGGAAGGCACTTGAAGATTGGAAAAGAGCCAGACTAGCACGGATACAAGGAAGCACAAGTGGATGCAAAGAGGACAAGCAAGAGGGAGAGCATGGGCAACCCCATGATTAAAAGGTGGTGGAGTTCCCTCATTGTTCCATCTTTCTTTTTCAAGTCTTTTAAATAAGAAAAATCATGTATGAAATAGAACATGCTTCCATAGTAGCTTAGGAATTTTCAATTCTATCTTTAAATTTGCTTTTGCCTAGGTCTATGATTGCTAGTCAAATTGCCTGTTTTCAATTTCATCTTGCTTATTGTATGCTTGTCCTTTTTAAGCCAAATAAAAAGAGAATGTGTGTGATGAAAAAAAAACAGAGTGGAGTTCATATTGTGGAGTAAGTTCCTAAGTTTGTGGTATGGTAATAGATTAGCTAAGTTGGTTCACCAATAAGGTAGGAAGGCAACTATCTGTCCTGAATCATATGCTTGAAACACACCCCATGAGACTAGCTAAATAACAAGATCCTAATAAGAAAAAGGAGAAAAGAAAAATGAAAGTTGAAAAATAAAAGAAAAAGAGTAAGAAATAAGGCTAGGCACCAAGGGTTTGAATCTTGAGGCAAGTGTCTGTGGTGTTCCTGTGTAAGGGATTTACTTGGATGAATAAGCTCTTAGGGGTGCCTTATCACTTGGTAACTTGGGTTAACTAATCCGGGATTATCAGCTGAAAGTCCACTATCAAGAGTAACATTTGCTACAGAACACTTAGTAACCCAAAGAGGTGCTGGACACCAAGGTCTCAAGAAAAGAAAATAACAAACCATGTGCCTGTGGTGTGTATGTATGGGGGAAAGAGACTTGAGGGAGTAAGTCCTTAGGGGTGTCTTAACACCTAGCACCTTGAACCAACTGGTTCGAGAGTGCTGGATGAAAGCTTATCTTAAAGAGTCGCCCCCTCACAGAGCACTTAGCCTAAGAGCACAATCAAACCCTGAAAACAACAAAAGGATCAATGAATAAAAGTCTCATAGGGTGCAATCAAGTGAGTATTCCAGGACATGATAAAGGTCTGAAAGCTAGTGAAGGAATGAACATAAGTTGCTATGCATGAAACCACCATAAAACCAAGGGCATGACTTCCAAAATAATGACTCAGTTCTCTTGACATTTCATTCATCATTCTCTTGTTCTAGTACTTGCTTAGGGACAAGCAAGCTTTAAATTTGGTGTTGTGATGCCAGGGCATTTTGGCCGATTTCACTGACCTTTTCTTTACTGTTTTAGGGTAGTTTCATGTATTTTCTTAGGAAATAAGCAAGTTTTGGGTAGAATTTCACTTACATCTTGATTCAAGCAAACATTGTGCACTTTACATGATTTCATGAGAATTACGCAAGAATTGAATGACAAATTGGATGATGCATGTCTCATAATTTGGATTAGAACTTTGATGCACTCTATTGCTTGATTTCAGGACAAAGGAAGCAAGGAAGAACCACGTTAGCAGCCACGTTAGTCTAACTAACGTAACCAGTAACGTGGAATGGGAGCTAGCTTGCAACGTTAATGAGAAAAGTAATCGCCAATAACATCCTCGAAGCCATCATAGCCCACGTTAAGAGTCACGTTAACTAAGTTAACGTGAACTCTAACGTGGAAGAAGAAAATGAAGCCAACGTTAGTGACACTCACCTTTGTCACTAACGTTGGACCAAGCTCATATTGGCCACGTTAAGAGCCACGTTAACTCAGTTAACGTGGACTCTAACGTGGGGAAGCAAAAGAATGGCCAACGTTAGTGACACTCACCTTTGTCACTAACGTTGGACTAAGCCACTTTGAGCCACGTTAGTTGCCACGTTAACTTAGTTAACGTGGAAGCTAACGTGGAGGGAGCAAGAATTGCCAACGTTAGTGACACTCACCTTTGTCACTAACGTTGGAATGAGCCACTATGAGCAATGTTAACTCCCACGTTAACTTAGTTAATGTGGAAGCAAATGTGGATGAAAGAATGATGAGCCAACGTTAGTGACACTCACCTTTGTCACTAACGTTGGAGATGGCTATCACCACAACGTTAGAAGCCACGTTAACCTAGTTAACGTGAACTCTAACGTGGGAAGTAGGGGCGTTTTGAAACGTTAGTGACAAAGGTAAGTGTCACTAACGTTTTCGAAGAATTGGCAAGCCTACGTTAAAGGTCACGTTAGCCACACTAACGTGAACTCTAACGTAGGGGGAAGGGAGGATTCTCAATGTTATTGGAAAAGGTAAGCCCCAATAACGTGTGCGAAGGACCAAGAGGCGACGTTAGTGGTCACGTTGGTGCCACTAACGTTGAAGTTAACGTGGATCATTCTTGGGTTAAGAACGTTAGTGAAAAAGGTGACTGCCACTAACGTTCTCGAACCCACACTTTCACTTACCGTTAACGCCACTAACATCCTAAGCTAAAAGTCCCTGCCTACTTCACACTTTCTCTCTGGAAGTAAAGCTAAGTCCACTGAAGAGGATAACTGCTTCAAACTCAAGATCCAAAGGCCCATATCCAAGATTTGAAGAACCAACTAGAAGATCAGAAGAGTAGTGTATATATAGGGGTAGTTTTGAATCAAAAAGGGGGTTGGAAATTTGAGAACTACTCTTTGTATTTTACTTTCTCTGCAACTTTTAGTTTAATTCTCAGAATGTACTCTCCATCTATGCTTTTCATTCCCAGAGATATGAACAACTAAACCCCTTTCATTGGGTTAGGGAGCTCTGTTGTAATTTGATGGATCAATATTAGTTTTCATTATTCTTCTTCTATCTTTTCTCTTGATTTTACTAGAAAGCTTTCAATCTTCATTCAATTGGGTAGTTATCTTGGAAAAGAAGCTATTCATACTTGGATCTCTTCGGAACTTTGGAAGAGGAATGAAGAGATCATGCTAGAAATTCTTTCTCATGTTGGACGAAATTGGGGTTTGGATGGATATAGTGACATATAATCCTACCAACACTTTGATTTGAAAATACATGTGGTATAATCAGTGACCATACTTCATCTCTTCTCATGAGCAATTGACCAAGGAATTGGCTATTGATCAAGATTTGAGAGATTGAATTACCAAGAAATTGGAATTCGATCACTTAAGATTGCCAAGGAGATCAATGAATGCATTGATTAAGGAAGAGATGAAAATGAACTTGATCCGGAGAATGCAACATCTCCTAAGCCCAATGAATTCCACATTTCTGATCTTACCCATTCTCTTTAAATTTTGCAATCTACTTTTATGAGCATCTTCCTCATTCCTATTTAAGATTCTACAATTTACTTTCCGCTATTTACATTCAGCTCTTTATTTCCAGCATTTACGTTTTCTGCTATTTACTTTCCCGCCATTTAATTTTCTGCAAATCTCAAATCTAATTATGCTTAGTTCAACTAGAACATTCCTCTAATTAAAGTTGCTTGACCAATCAATCCCTGTAGGATTCGATCTCACTCTATTGTGAGTTTTTACTTGACGACAATTCGGTATACTTGCCGAAGAAAAATTATTGAGAGACAAGTTTCCGTGCATCAAAGGAACATATAGAAAATTTTATTTTTGCTTTTCTATATTTTTCACTTGCTGACCACCACTATGCTAAGTTCAAATTTTGTTGCTCATTGTTGTATTGATTTAAATGGATAGGTATGAAGAAAACTGAAGAAAGGACAACACCATGCCATGTACGGTTGTCCCAAGGAGAAAAAGTAGGTCACATGTGCATGGTTAGAAAGCACAAATATGCAAAAATCAATACCTTGGAGACCGAGCCTTATGTCCAATGAAGAGATGATCTTTGTCCTCATCCATCTCTACATGCACATCGTTCATTTCCACTCTCTCAACAACACCTTCATCAATTCTTCATCAATCCTCACCCTTCATTTGAAAGTGACCGAACCACCATTGTCTTTAGCTTGATTCAACAAGCCATATCCTTGCTATAAATTGGCTAGTAACACTTCCTGAGCTTACACATCTTTGCCTTGTTAATATAATCTTTTTATGCAATATCTTCTAATCAAGAACATCACACTGTGCTCACTTCCATTCTTCTTCATCCTAAGCCGTGCTATATCCAAAATCTTCTTCTCACACTCCATTGCACCCCCATTTAAATGTCCTCATCAAGCTCCAGAAGAAAAAAAGGAAAATAACCAGTCGAAGCTGAACCACCTACCTATGATGATAAGAGATTTAAGTCTCAATTTCATGAGTCACGATATCATAGGTTGATGGAAGCAAAAGAAGTCATCCCAGAAATTGGCTTCAGATTAAAAGAAGGAGAATACCCCATCATAAGAAGGATAATCGAACAGAGAAGATGGAAACTCCTGTGTGAGCCCCTTACAGACATAAGTGCAACCATGATACATGAGTTTTATGCAAATATTGTAAGGCCAAGCAAAACCAGCCCTCCCTACAAGAGCTATGTTAGGGGAGTTGATGTGGATTTCAGCCTATCATCTATCATGAGGGTCTTACAAATAAGAGTGATACCCTTTGGAGAACCCAGTTTTGATGAAAGAATGAAGGGTGAGAATGATCCTGATGAGCTACTAAATGGTTTATGCTTGGAAGGCAAAGACTGGAAAAGGGATTCAGATGGGGATCCAAGCTACTTGAAGAGGATTGATCTCATACCTGAGGCCAAAGGTTGGTACGAGATAGTAAGAAGATCCATACTCCCCACTGGAAATACATCAGAGGTCACAATAAAGAGAGCAATTTTGACATACTGCATACTCAAAGGAGGAGAAATCAATATCCCACAGCTCATAGCAGATAGCATCCAAGAGATGGCTGAGGATAACGGAAAATCAAGCAGACTTGGTCACCCAAGTACCATTTTGAGGTTGTACAATAGAGCAGGGGTACTATTTGAGGATGCAGATACAGATCGGGTAAAGGGAGGCAGAAGAATCACCAAGCAAAGAATAGAAGGTGCCACTGACACTAACGCTCAGCAAGAGAGAAGACCCCAAGGAAGAAGAAGAAGAAGACCACAAATGGAGGAGGGACAAGCTTCTGGTGCAATGGACTTAAGCGAAATGCAAAGAGCCATAGAAGAAATGTCTCAGCAATATATGAGAGCACAAGAGCAACAACAAGAGCAATACTTGAGGCAACAAGAGCAATATTGAAGGCTCAGGAATAGCAAGAGAACTGGCAGTTGAAGATGATGGAGCAACAAGAAAACTTTCAGCTGAAGATGATGGACCAGCAGAGAGAATTCCAAGCAAGAATTCTGGAGCAGCAAAGGGAACAATCTGGTCACTTTCAAGAATCATTTGACAAATTATTTCAACAACAAGCTGAACAGGAGAAGTACCTCCAGAATCTTCATCAATGGAAGAATATATCACACAGTTGGAGAAGCTCAGCACTTAGACAGGATTGATTATGATATAGAGACTCGAGCAAAGCTGAACTACCTAGTCTGCGGCATGCCAGTGGTAAGTAGAGAGATCAAACCATTCATCGAGTGCCAGGAATTGGTAAACAAGCAAAGAGCAAGAGCCTGTGGGAATATAGAAAGAATGGAACAAAGGCTGAAGAATGCTGGATTCTGGGATCATGTAGATCAGTCTTGGCCTCAGAGACGCCCTGCTGAAGAGCCATAAGAAACAAACAAGAAGAGGAAGCAGGAGCCAAAGAAGAAAGGAGAGTCTAGCAAAGGAAAAGAGCATAAAAAGTAGAGGTGGTGGAGTTCCTTCATAATATTAATAAATGAGGGAGATGCATATCTGCAAATTGATATGCCTTCCAAGTTATGCAGCTTTTATGATTAAGATTTTATGTTTTGCATGTCTATGTTTTGAATAAATTCTGTATTTTGTCTTCTGTCTTTTCTTTTATTATTCAATTAAGTGATCTAGCTAGAATGTTTGCATCATTTCATCCACTTAAATATATGTCTTGTTCCCCCTACATAAATAAGAGAAAATATTGAAACAGGAAGTAATTGTCCAATGTGGTAGGAGTAAAAATAAAGTTTAGTGGTGGTAATTGCTTGATTAGATTATAAGCTCAATAATAAAAGCTACAGGATAGAATGTCTCTTGTAGTGTGAACTCAATTGCTATTGTAAAGCCTTCAATTAATAAGTATCCCTGGAAAAAGAGTAAAAGTAAGAAGGAAAAAGAAAGAGAAGCCAAGAATTGACAACAAAAATATGAAAGAAACAAATAATAAGGCTAGACACCAATAGCTTGGACCTTAGGACATATGCCTGTGGTGCTTTTTGTACTAGGATCTGCTTGGATAATTAGGTTCTGAGGAGTCTTTTAAAACTTGGCAACTTGGATTAACTAATCCGGGAGTACCAACCGAAAGTCCATTATCAAGAGCAACCTAGTTACAAAGCATTTAGCAACCCAAAGAGGTGCTGGGCATCAATGTTCCTAAGAAGAATTTTGAGCCAAGTGTATGTAGTGAAGATGTGTTGAGAAAAATTAAGCCAAAAGAGCTGCTACAACACTTGACACTGAGCTACCATTGAGAAATAAGTTTCTGAAGAAAAAGAAAGAAGGAAAAATCTAACAGAGATCAATAAAAGAACAAGGCATTATAGCAACAACTCTAGTTAATCCTCAAAGAGACATTTCGCATTTGGAAGCTGATAATAATTGAGCTGCATTCTGTCTGCATAAAATCCCATGAACCAAATTCAATTATCTGCTGAATAAGGACATACATGCTTTTTTGTTTTCTTTTCTTCTCATGTTTTAGTGCTTTCTTGGGGACAAGCAAGATTTAAGTTTGGTGTTGTGATGACAAGTCATCTTATGCTAGTTTCACAAGCATTTTTCATTTGTTTCATTAGGTTTTATGCACTTTCTTGCATAGTAAGTAAGTGGTTAGAGTGGAATTTCATGATTATTTTGATTCAATCAAATATCATTTATTATATACAAAATCATGAGATTTATGTAAGAATTAAGTGATCATTATTAATGATGCAAAAACCTTGTGATTTTGGTGAGACTTTGATTGCTTGTTTGGTTGATTTTAGGTGAGAAAATGAAGAGAAGGAGAAGCATGGCAGAATAACGTTGCGTTCAAATGAAGAATGCCATACTCACTTGTGACGCGCATGCGTACGGGATGCTTACGCATCAGGGATGAATCTTTGAAGACCCACGCATACGCATGCATGACGCGTACGCGTGGATGTGGTTGGCACTCATTTTTTAAGAGAGCGCTACGTTCAGTAAGCGAGCATTTTTTGGCAGATCCAAATTTGGAGGCAAAGTTTTGCAAACGACGCGCACGCATCGATGGGTCACCTGGGATGAAGCACGCTTACGCATGGATGGCGCTGAAGTCTGGATTAGATTTTTGCTACCCACGCGCATGCGCAGAAGACGCGCACGCGTGGGCAGCGTTCATTAAGCAAACGTAGCACTCGATAAGAGAACGCTATCAACGACACGTACGCGTGAGTATGGCACGCAAGCATGGCTGGAGCTGGAGTTGATAGTGACGTGCACGCATATGTGATGCGTACACGTCGATGAGCAGAAATGCAAAAAGACGCGCACGCTTGGGTGAATGAACGCTGCGCTCACTTTGAGAACGCAACGTTCCCTTGGAAGCTGCAAAAAAAGTGCCATTCTAATCCACTTCATAAAAGGCCGAAAAGCCCACTCCAAGTACGGGAAGCCAGAATTGGAAAGTGTATAAATAGATAGGAATTTGATTTCATTGGGGAGCTCTCTTCTTTTAATTTCGTTTTAGAATTTTAGAATTGAGATTAGATCTGAGTTTTTCCTTCTGTTTTGTTTTCTTCCTTCTGCAACTTTTACTTTTCTGTTTTGGGTCTTAGACTTCGGATTGAAGAATTCTTCTGAATTCCTTCATCATGGAGTTTTCTTTTATTTCTCCTTTGATAGTTTTATGAGTTGGACATCTGATCATAGTTTACTTTCTGTTTTTCTTTCTTCTGCAATTTCTTCTTTTCTGTTTTGTTAAGAGAGCAATTGAGATCTAAATTTTCTTTCTATTTTTGTTATTCTTCTGCAATTGTCAATTTCTCTTTTAGGATTTTAAAGTTGATCTAAGTTTTCATTTTGTTTTGATTCTTCTGCAATTTCACATTTCTGTTTTGGTACTGAAATCCTGATTTGAATTTCTTCATCTGAGAGTTCTCTAGTTTACTGCACTTTACATTTTCTAGTTCTGTTCTGATTCCCAGCACCCAAATCCCTTTATTCTTCATGCAATTTAAGTTTCCTGTCAATTTAGATTCAGCAATTTAACTTTCTTGCACTTTAAGTTTCAGTTATTTACCTTTCTTGCAATTTAAGTTTTAGCTCTTTTAATTTCTTGCACTTTAAGTTTCTGCAATTTATTTCTTCTGCAATTTAAGATTCTGCTAATTTACTTTCTGCATTTTATTTTCATGCAATTTATTGTCTGTTAATCAAAATTTCACCAAATCCATCAAATATTCGCTTAACTAAATTCATCACCATACTAAAGTTGCTCAATCCATCAATTCCTGTGGGATCGACCTCACTCATGTGAGTTATTACTACTTGATGCGACCCGGTACACTTGCCGGTGAGTTTGTATAGAATCATTTTTCCCTCATCACACTCTTATCATGAACCTTTCCTCCCAAGTAATGAGCCCTCGTATCCACCTCAATCTTCAATGCATGACACTCTTGGTGTTCTTCTTCAAGGGTAAAGAGAGATGAAAAGGGAAGTACTAGAATTCACAGTTGCCTTGACTGAGGTAGTAAATCGATTAGCTTCCCAACATCTGGGCACTCAAGAAACTCCCATGGATACATGTGGAGAATCAATAGAAGAGCGTAACATGAAGGAGACACTAGAAACTCCGGTGGACAATGAGGAACGTGATTTTGTATTAGAACAAGTAGAGGAAGCCATAATAGTTGAAGAGGAGAAAGTGGTTGAAGACTTAGGAGATGCAGAACCTCCATGGGAAACTCAAGTCATAGAACCTCCTTCCAAGACGTTTGAATTTGATGTTGAGGAGGGTGTACAACCTCTAAGGCATGTCATGGTTGAAAACTTGGAGGAGGTTGATCAAGAGATAGATTTAAGAATCAATGAATTTCTATCCACAATTGAATCCTCTCCCATTGAACTTGAAGACGAGGTTAATGTTGAAAAAGCTTGTCAAGAGGTGGAGATCATTAAAGAGGAGCACAAGGGAGTGGACCTTGCTTTGTCAAAGTGTGGGGAGGTCTCCCTTCCTAAGTCACCATCATCCTTTACACTATTCAAGTGGGTAAATCTCTTATCTCTAGGCTTTCTAATTCCACTTCAGTATGGGTTGCTTGGAACGGATGGTCAACTTAGAGCTCTTTGCGGATTGAAGAGTAAGGGAGAATTGTGTAGTGGTTAGAAACATCACTCTAGGTTCATGATGGTTACACGCTCAAGGTCTGATAACAATGGTTGGTATAGAACCAAAGTGAATGGGTCCAGGAGAATGTTTAGGTGCTTACATGAGAATTCCAAGGCTAAACCACCCAGATGGAATCATGATGATCAACTTGAAGACGGGTGTAGAAACAAGATTTGGGATCCCGGCATACAAGAGGATCAATTTTGGGAGCTCAAAGCTTGTGAAGAACTTCCTCAAGGCTTGGGGAATTTACTTGGAATCGATAGAGCTTATTGGAAGTCCAAGCGTTGGTGGAAGTTTCAAGATGAGTTCAAGCACAAGCCACCCCATGCGTACGCGTGCAACACGTGTACGCGTCTGACGTTAGGATTTTTGCCAGTAAAGAATGTCATAAAAACAGTCGCGTTGTAGATATAATCTCTAAACCGACAAAAATCCCTTCGTACAAACATATTGGTTGTCACAAGTAACAAACCCCTTTGAAATTGATAACCGAGTATTCAAACCTCGGGTCGTCTTCTCAAGGAATTGCAGGGAGGTGTTCTTATTATTGGTTATGAGTCTTGTAAATTGGGGGTTTTTAATGTATGAGATAAAAAGCAACAATAGTAAATGGCAGAGGAAATAAAATAATAGCAATAAAAATAAACTCTTGGCAAGTTATTAGAAATTGGAAGTCCAGACTCAGTTATCTTGAGTTACTAATTTCTTAACCAAAGCCAAGAATGTAGAAAGCTAAATTAAAATCACGAATATCTGGAATACCTCAGATAAAATACATTCAAAGTAGTAAAATCTAACATGGAAAAGTTCATAAGCCAATTGGGCAACATAAATCAAATACAAATAAAAGCATGAGAGTATCTGAAAGTAAAAGAGAAATAAAAAGTAAAACGAATATTAAACCTGGATCGAGAGTTACTCCTAAAACTAAGAGAAATCCTAAATCATAATCCTAAGAGAGAGGAAAGAACCTCTCTCTCTAAAAATTACATCTACTCCTAAAATTGTGAATATGAGAGCTTCCTCATGAATGGATGTATTCCCCCACTTTATAGCCTCTAATCTGTGTTTTCTGGGCCGCAAACTGGGTCAAAAACAGTCCAGAATTCGCTGGTTTCGAATTTTGCCACGCTGGTTTTTCGTCACTGCGACGCGGCCGCATGGATCACGCGGTCGCGTCACCTAGCGTCAGGGAAACTATATCATATTATATATTAAATCGAAGCCTCGAACGTTAGCTTTCCGATGCAACTAGAACCGCGTCATTTGGACCTCTGTAGCTAAAGTTATAGCCGTTTGAGTGCGAAGAGGTCAGGCTGGACAACTTAGCAATTTCTCCAACTTATTGTATTCCTTCCGCTTTTGCATACTTCCTTTCCATCCTCTGAGCCATTCTTGCCTTATAATATCTGAAAACACTTAACACACATATCAAGGCATCTAATGGTAATAAGAGAGGATTAATAATAAGCAAATATAAGATCAAAGAAGCATGTTTTCAATCAAAACACATAATTAGGAAGGAAATATAAAACCATGCAAATAGTATGAATAAGTGGGTAAAGAGTTAATAAAAACCACTCAATTGAGTACAAGATAAACCATAAAATAGTGGTTTATCATCCTTCCCACACTTAAACACTAGCATGTCCTCATGCTAAGCTCAAGAGAAACTATAAAGATGAAGAGGAATGGTAGGATGTATGAAATGCATCCTATAAATGCAACTACATGCTAAGATGTTTCTTCCTACTTGGTTAAAAATAAATAAGTTCTCCCAGATAAAAATAATTCAAATTCCACTAATTCAAAAAAAAGACAAGTAAACTTGTAAGAAGATAGCTCATGAAAGCAGGGAACATAGAATTTAAGCGTTGAACCCTCACTGGAAGTATATATCACTCTAATCTCTCTAGTGTCTAGGGTCAATCACTCTACTCTTCTCTAATCATGCTTTCTAAACCTTGTTCTTTATCTAACCAATCAACAAATATTTAGCATTCCAATGCAAACATCATGAGGTCTTTTCCAAGGTTGTAATGGGGCTAAGGTGAAAGTAAGGGTATATATAAGGCTAAGTGAGCTAGTAAAGTGAATCCTTGAGTAGTCTAAGATCTCACCTAACATGTACATACTCTATAAAAATTTTAAAATCATACCTAGCTACCCATAATTCCCACTTTTGTATGATTCCCATACTCACGTACCAAATTTTTCTTTTTAATTTATCACATGTGCATTGATTTTTTTCATTAACTTAACATTGGGGTAATTTTGTTCCTTATTTATTTTATATATATATATTTTTTCTTTTTCTCTTTTTTTTTTTTTTTGAATCATAAAAGCAAACATAACTTATCAATGCACATGGATTCTTCATTTTTTTTCTATTTTGGTTTTTCATGAGTAGGTTCCCAAATTCCCAATATTCAAATAAATTAAATACATTCCATTATTAACCAATGTTCCCATACTTAGTTGATGCACAATTTCTATCTTAAGCTAACCAAAGATTCACTTGGGATTTTTAATTTGTTTTTCTGGTTAAGGCTAGTAATGTGGTTATAGAACAAGAGGAGATTAAAAGCTCAAGGGGCTAACAAAGGTGATGTAAAAGGTAGGCTTATTTGGGATAAGTGAGTTAATAACAAATAATGGCCTCAATCATATGCAAGCATGTAAATATACTAAATAATGGACATATAGAATGGAACAAAGCAAAGATTGTAATTATAGAGAAGAAAACACACAGGAATAAAAATTTATGGTTAAATAATGTAACCATATAAATAAGCTCAAAATCTCACAGGTTGTGTGTTCTTTAGCTCAAAAACCATGTTCCAAATACAACTTCAAACAAGTTTTAACATAAAATTTTTTCAATTTAAATTAGTGAAATTTTTTCAAAGATAGGGTCTTAAAAGAATTTTATTACTTTAACCAAGTAGTAACTAAATGCATAAAATCAAACAAATATGCAAATGCAACAATGAACTAACAAATAAAATAAAATATTGGTGTTGAAACAGAAGGTACTAACCCATGGAGATCGGTATCGACCTCCCCATACTTAAAGATTACACCGTCCTCGGTGCATGCGAAGATGTGCAAGTGGATGGGTTGCTTCAACTGATGCTCTTCTCATCAAGGAATGTGCGTAGGAACTTGTTTGTCTCTCCCATTAAGAAGCTTTTCCTTTCCCTTTGTGGTGGCCATCCTGAAAGAAGAGGGAAAAGAAAAAGTAACCCAAAAAAGATAGAAAATAAATAAATAAAATGTGGGTGTTAATGCCAGATAATAAGGGTCTCAATTACATGGTAGCTACAACATGCAAGTGAGAAAACAATAGAAGTACATGGCAGATCAAGAGTGCAAAAATTTGCAACAATGGGAGGAGAGAGTGGGTAATGAAAGACAATGTAAGTTCGTGGCAATGCAAATGAAGTGCAAGTATTATAAAAGAATGGCATTGGCAGATAATTAATATCATCCCACGGTGTAAAACAAGTTATTAAGCACCAAAGTAATTCAAGAAAAGATGTAACAGTTGAATAAGAACTTTTGAACACCAAAATTAATAAATTTAAAAAAATAAAAATATGCAATGAATGAAAGTATGCAAATAAATTAAATAAAATAGAATGGGAGTGAGAGAAAATAAGAGAGGAAGAAGAAAGAAATAAGAAAAGATAAGAGAATAAGGATTCGGAGAAGAAAAGATAAGAAAATTGGCACTAATCTGGATAGGTTGTGCGACGCTGGCGACGCGGTCGCGTGGGTGACGCGGTCGCTGATGCACATAAACTAGTTATGCTACGATTTAGGAAATTGCACGATCGGCAAAATTCCTTCCGGCAAGTGCACCGGTTATCGTCAAGTAAAAACTCACAATAGAGTGAGGTCGAATCCCACAAGGATTGGTTGAGTGAGCAATTCGGATTAGAAGCGTGTTCTAGTTGAGCGGAATCAAGATTGAGATGAGTAGTGCGGAATGTAAAATTGGCGGGAAAAGTAAATGACAAGAAATTGAAATGGCGGAATCTTAAATTGCATGAATTAAAGGGCAGAAACTAAATTGCTGAAATTAAAAGGGAATGGGGGTGATTGCATGAATTGAGTAGCAGAATGTAAAGAGAAAGTGGAAATCAGAAATGGGAAATTCATTGGGTTATAGGAGATATTGAGATCTCCGAATCAAAACATGTTTATCTCTTCCTCAACCAATGCGTTCATTGAATTTTTGCTTGGCAATCTTATATGATTGGATCCCAATCCCTTGGCTCACCAATTCTCTCTAAAAACAAACAAATTCCCAATCCCTTGGTTTAAATGTTCATAAGAAGAGATGATGCTTGATCACTGATTATACCACACAATTTCATGAACCACAATTTGGTAGGATTACATGTCACAATATCCATCCAAACCCCAATCCAATTCACTGTGAGAAAGCTTCTCTAGCATGAATCCTCCATTCCTTTCCCAAGGCTCCGAAGGATTCCAAGTATGGGTAGTTTCTTTCCCAAGACAACTACCCAATGGAATTAGATCGAGAAGCTTTCTAACAAAATTCAAGAGAAAAGATTGAAGAAGAAGATAAACTATTATTGATTCATTGAATTACAATAGAGCTCCCTAACCCAATGAAAGGGGGTTTAGTGAATCATAGCTCTGAATTCAATTACAAAGAAAAGGAAAACTAGCTAAAAAGTGAAAGTCCAAGTCCTTTCTAACTTAACTTCTATCCTATTTATACACTTTCTATATTGAGCTTCAGTTGTGCTTCTTGGGCTTTGAGGCCTCTCCTTGCTTTCCTTTTGCCTTGGGTTTATGATCCATAATCTTGATGAGGTTGTTGATCCAAATCCTGTAACATTTATTGAGTCAACTTAGTGATAATCAAATAATGACACATGACTCAATAAATTGAGATTTCAAACTCATCAATCCTTCAGGCCCAATCCCATAAACCATGATATTCAATTGGGTTTCATACTAGAGTAAGTTTAAGTTATTGTTTGTGCTCAAAGAGTAACTTAAACCGCAAGATTATTGGCCCAGAAACCTTTTTCCAAGAGTGGCGTTTAAGTTGCAGTTTAAGCTTAAACTGCAGCTTAAACGCCAGATACTTCCAGTGAGGCCTTTTGTAGGAGCACGTTTAAGCTTCAGTTTAAGGTTAAACTGAAGCTTAAACGTGGAAATGGAAGAAGGTAGCCCTGGAGAGTCATGGAGTCGAACACGTTTAAGCTTCAGTTTAAGGTTAAACTGAAGCTTAAACGTGGAAATAGGAAGGGCAGCCCTGGAGGTCGAACACGTTTAACCTCCAGTTTAAGGTTAAACTGGAGGTTAAACGTGGAAAAGGGTGGAGGCATACTGGAGGTCGAACACGTTTAACCTCCAGTTTGAGGTCAAACTGGAGGTTAAACGTGGAAGCTTAGAATGGTAGCCCTGGAGGTGTCGAACACGTTTAACCTCCAGTTTGAGGTCAAACTGGAGGTTAAACGTGGAAATGGAGAGAGCAACCCTGGAGGGGAAAAGCTGTCGAACACGTTTAAGCTCCAGTTTGAGGTCAAACTGGAGCTTAAACGTGGAATGGCTCCCTGGTACTCTTCCTTCTTCTGGCGTTTAACCTCCAGTTTGAGGTCAAACTGGAGGTTAAACGTGGAACTCCTCCCTGAGTGGCATTATCATTCTGGCGTTTAACCTCCAGTTTGAGGTCAAACTGGAGGTTAAACGTGGAATGCTTCTTTAGTGAGGCTTTTCATTCTGGCGTTTAACCTCCAGTTTAAGGTCAAACTGGAGGTTAAACTTCAATTCCAGCATTTCTTATCCTTTATGATTTTGGCGTTTAAGCTCCAGTTTAGGCTTAAACTGGAACTTAAACTCCACATGTGATATTCAAGCTTCCTTTATTGATTTTGTTGCTTCCTTGCTTAGCCTCTTCTTCCCTGAAATCATCCAAACAATTGCATCAAAGTCTTGCAAAATTTCATGAGAAATCTCCCATTCATAGCATTTAAGTATTATAACTAAAACTCATGGAATATGCATCAAAATCATATTGTTTGGATGGTTCATTGCTTTGTTCTTCATTTAACCATTTTTGGATACTTTAAGCTCAAGAAAATGCATAAAACAACTAAAACTAACAGAAAAATGCTAGTGAAACTAGCCTATGATGCCTTGGCATCACAACACCAAACTTAATACTTGCTTGTCCCTAAGCAAGTCCTGAGTTATTTGAGAAGAAAGTATGAAACAGAAAGCAATTACATTGGCTATATTAGCAAGCATTTGAAGTTCATCAGAAGGGTTTTATGCAGAAAGTTGCAGCATCACTTTTTCATACTTATCAGGTAGGATTATCACTTTTTCATTGCATCCATCAAACATTGCTATGGCCTCTTGTTATTCTTATGTCTTTGGCACTTTTCTCTTCTTTGTTTTCTTTTCTTTTTTCTTAGAGCTCCTTTGCTCCTTGTTTGCTTAGTGTCATGTGTTGCACAAGCCTTTGGCATTTTCTTTTTCTTATCAGTGCACTACACATATCCACTTTAGGCATTTTAGTTCACATTTCTTCTTGAGACATTGGTGCCCAGCACCTCTTTGTGTGACTAAATGTTTTGTATTTAGGTTGCTCTTGATAATGGACTTTTGGTTGATAATCCCGGGTTAGTTAACCCAAGTTACCAAGTGTTGAAACACTCCTCAGAACCTATTCATCCAAGCATATCCTTAATACATAAACACCACAGGCATTTGTCTCAGAAGTTCAAACCATTGGTACCTAGCTTATTTTCTCAATTTTTTTTTCTTTTTGGTTGCCCTTTGGCTTTTTCTTCTTCTTTTTCTTTCTTTTTCATGGCCAAAGACATTTATTCATCAAGATCCATAGACAATTTTCACTTTCTACATAAAAAATGATAATTCTACACTCTAATTCCAGTGATCTGACTAAACAATCAAGCATGCATACCACCACTTAATTCTACTTGATTTGTCACTAATTTAGCCAAGTTACTTTTGTTCAAACTTTTCTTTTATTTTTGGAAACAGAACAAGCATGGCACGCACTTGTTTAAGAAGGTGAAGTTATATCCAAACATCCAGGCATTCACTTTATTCAAAGCAATTAACAAACACACATACTAAAAAAAAAACTCCACATTCCAGAAAGATTCAACATTTACAGTTTAAACCAGAACACGCATGCTTTTGTTTGTCCTTTTTAAAGAATTATCAAGGAACAATACCACCTTGTGAAATTCCTTGTTTTCTCTTTGTTGTCAGGAAACAATTTGATTTCTCCTTCTCCTCCTAAATGTTGCTTCATGCTTTAAGATTCTTGTTTCCTTTCCTGCAAAGAGTAATGAAGTTGCTTGCTTCTCAAGCACTTGAGTGGTTAGCTCAACTATGTGTGGGTAAGTATTGGATTCTTAGGTTGGTGTGTGAACACCAAACTTAGTCTCCCACTTACTTCTCTGTTCTTTGAATCCTTGAGTTATCTTGGAATGATGTTGCTACTAAGGGTTTTAAGCATTTCTGTGACTGCTTAGAATAGTTGTTCCTTTCATATAATTCAAAGGTTGTTGTGTTCAGTTGATCTTCATGGTGGAACACCAAACTTAGAGTCACACATTCCCCTTTGAATTATTGATCCATGAATTCATTGTTTGGTGTGAAACACCAAACTTAATTCTTTGCAATGCACAGAAACTACTTCACCCTTTTTATTGAAACAAATAAAAGAAACAGCAGCAAGGTATTACCTCAGGTTGGGTTGCCTCCCAACAAGCGCTTCTTTAACGTCATTAGCTTGACGGTCAGCTTCCTCAGTTGAGGTGATATTTAACTTTGTCCTTCTCCTCCACATCTCCCAAGTAATGTTTGAGTCTTTGACCGTTAACAATGAAGGTTCGTTGTGACTTTTCTTCCATGATTTCTACTTGTCCATAATTGGAGACCTTGGTGACAAGGAATGGTCCAGACCACCTTGATTTTAGCTTCCCTGGAAATAGCTTCAGCCTAGAATTGTAGAGCAATACTTTTTGCCCTTCTTCAAATTTCCTTGGGGCTATGTTGCTGTCATGCTTCTTCTTTGCTCTTTCTTTGTAAATTTTGGCATTCTCATAAGCTTCCACTCTGAATTCTTCCAACTCTTGAATTTGTAACATCCTTCTTTCTCCAGCGGCTTTGTTGTCCAAGTTCAGAAGTTTCAAGGCCCAGTATGCCTTGTGCTCCAACTCCAGTGGCAGATGGCAAGCTTTTCCATATACTAGTTGGTAAGGAGACATTCCAATTGGTGTTTTGAAAGCTGTCCTATATGCCCATAGAGCATCATCTAGCTTAATCGACCAGTCCTTCCTTGAAGTTCCCACAGTCTTTTCCAGGATCCTTTTGAGTTCTCTGTTAGATATTTCGGCTTGCCCACTTGTCTGTGGATGGTATGGTGTGGCTACCCTGTGTTTGACTCCATATTTTAGAAGCAATGCCTCTAATGGTTTGTTGCAGAAGTGGCTTCCTCCATCACTGATGATTGCTCTTGGAACCCCAAAACGGCAAAAAATGTGTTTTCTGAGGAAGTTCATGACTACCTTATTATCATTGGTTGGAGTTGCTATTGCTTCAACCCATTTGGAGACATAGTCTACTGCCACAAGAATGTAATTATTTGAGTATGAGGAGGGAAATGGTCCCATGAAATCTATCCCCCATACATCAAACAATTCAAGTTCCAGAATGAATTGTTGTGGCAT
This sequence comes from Arachis ipaensis, assembly GCF_059453495.1. NCBI lineage: Eukaryota > Viridiplantae > Streptophyta > Magnoliopsida > Fabales > Fabaceae > Arachis > Arachis ipaensis. Next base: position 55,334,666 of record NC_142436.1, read on the forward strand.
TTCATTTCTTCTTGGCAGGTTCCCAGCTTTCTGGCATTCATGGCAGTGCTTCACTAATTCTTTTGCATCTTTGAAGATAGTGGGCCAATAAAAACCACACTGCAACACCTTAGCTGCTGTTCTTTCTCCTGCAAAGTGCCCTCCATAAGTGGAGCCATGGCAGTCCCATAAAACTTCCCTTCCTTCTTCCTCGGATATGCATCTTCTGAGTATGCCATCGGAACATTTTTTGAACAAGTATGGTTCGTCCCAGATGAAGTATTTGGCATCATTTACCAATTTCTTCCTTTGATGTTTGTTAAATTCCAAAGGTAAACTCCCAGTGGCCTTGAAGTTTGCTATGTCTGCAAACCAGGGTGCTTTGTGAATTACCATGAAGTGTTCATCAGGAAAGCACTCATTTATATGTGTGCTTTGTGTGCTTCCTTCTTCACATGGTATCCTTGATAAATGATCTGCTACCTTGTTCTCTACACCCTTCTTGTCTTTGATTTCAATGTCAAATTCCTGCAACAAAAGAACCCATCTAATAAGTCTTGGTTTAGATTCTTGTTTAGCAAGTAAATATTTTAAGGCTGAATGATCAGTGAAGACAATGACTTTAGATCCAATGAGATAAGATCTAAATTTGTCAAATGCAAAGACTATTGCCAAGAGTTCTTTTTCAGTGGTTGTGTAATTCCTTTGGTTAGCATTCAAGACTTTACTGGCATAATAAATCACATGTACCAAATTGTCTTTCCTTTGTCCTAACACTGCCCCAATAGCAAGGTCTGATGCATCACACATCAGTTCAAAAGGTAAGTTCCAATCAGGTGGGGCAATGATAGGTGCAGAGGAAAGTTTTTGCTTCAAAAGTTCATAGGCTAGCATGCAATTTTTATCAAATACAAAGGGTGTATCAGAGACAAGCAAGTTACTCAAAGGTTTGGCTATTTTAGAAAAGTCTCTAATAAACCTTCTGTAAAAACCAGCGTGTCCCAAAAAACTCCTAACTGCCTTGACATTACTTGGTGGAGGTAGTTTTTCAATGATTTCCACCTTAGCTCTGTCCACCTCCATGCCTCTATTAGAGATTTTGTGGCCAAGGACTATTCCTTCTGTGACCATGAAATGACACTTTTCCCAGTTTAATACTAGGTTAGTCTCTTGGCACCTCTTAAGCACCAAGGCAAGGTGGTGTAGGCAGCTGGGAAAAGAATCCCCAAACACAGAAAAATCGTCCATGAAGACCTCAATAAATTTTTCAATCATGTCTAAAAAGATGGACAGCATGCATCTTTGGAAAGTGGCAGGTGCATTGCACAATCCAAAGGGCATGCGTCTATAAGCAAAAACTCCATATGGACAAACAAATGATGTTTTCTCTTGATCACTCGGATCAACTACTATTTGGTTGTATCCTGAATATCCATCCAAGAAGCAATAGTAAGCATGTCCGGCAAGCCTTTCAAGCATCTGATCCATGAATGGGAGTGGGAAATGATCCTTTCTGGTGGCTTCATTGAGCTTCCTGTAGTCTATGCACATCCTCCACCCAGTAACGGTTCTTGTGGGTATGAGTTCGTTCTTCTCATTTGGTACCACAGTTATGCCACCTTTCTTGGGAACTACATGGATGGGACTAACCCATGGGCTATCAGAAATGGGGTAGATTACCCCTGCCTGCCATAACTTCCTGACTTCCTTTTGTACCACTTCTTTCATGACGGGATTCAATCTTCTCTGAGCTTGAATGGAGGGTCTAGCATCCTCTTCTAACAAGATTTTATGCATGCATATGGATGAACTTATCCCCTTCAAATCAGCTAGGGTCCATCCAATGGCATCTTGATGAGTTTGCAGCACCTTGATCAATTCTTCTTCCTGTTCTTGGCTCAAGGCAGAGCTAATGATAACAGGGTGACTCTCATCACTACCCAAGTATGCATACTTGAGATTAGGGGGCAATGCTTTGAGCTCAGGTTTTGGTGCTTCCTTTTCTTCTTTCACTCTCTCTGGCATGCTTAGCATGGTTGTGTCAGCACCCTTGATATCACTAACTTCAATATCCTTGGTGAACTCCTCCTCTGCCACTTCCTTTATTGTTTCCTCAAAAGTTTCTTGTACTGCAATGTCCACTACATCAACCCTCATGCATTCCCTTAGTGATTCTGATGGATAGCTCATTGCCTTGAATACATTAAACACCAATTTCTCATCATGTAGTCTAAGAGTGAGTTCACCCTTTTGTACATCTATGATGGCTCCAGCAGTAGCTAGGAAGGGTCTTCCCAGAATTATTGAAGCTTTGGCTTCTTCCTCCATGTCTAACACCACAAAATCAGCAGGAAATATAAATTCTCCCACTTTCACCAACAAATCCTCAACTATCCCATGAGGGAATTTAAAAGTTCGATCTGCCAATTGGAGGGCCATTCTTGTTGGTTTGGCTTCCTCAATCTTCATTCTTCTCATCATTGTTAGCGACATCAAATTGATGCTGGCCCCTAAGTCACACAAGGCCTTCTCCACCATGACTTCTCCTATGATGCAGGGGATTTGGAAACTGCCTGGGTCCTTCAATTTCTGAGGCAATTTGTGCTGAATGATGGCACTGCATTCTTCAGTTAACAACACAGTTTCCTCATTTCTCCAGCTTCTCTTCTTGGTCATTAATTCTTTTAAGAATTTTGCATAGAGTGGCATTTGCTCTATTGCCTCAGCAAAGGGAATGTTGATTTGAAGCTTCTTGAAAATCTCCAAGAACCTGGAGAATTGGCCATCCTTTTCACTTTTCATCAAACGTTGAGGATAAGGTGCTTTAGGTGTGTAAGGCTTCAGGACCTCTTTTTCCCTTTCTTTTGTTGCAAACGGTGTAAAAGATTGTCCTTGTTCTTTGTCTTTCACATTTTCCTTTGCTTCATCCTCTGTGGTTTCCCTTGAGATCTCCTTTAGATTCTTTCCACTTCTGAGGGTTATGGCCTTACATTCTTCCCTTGCAATAGCCTTGGCAGCATGAGAACCGCTTGTCCCAGGGGCTTGCTTAGTCAAATACAAAATTTGATTTTCTAGCTTCTGGATGGCCGCTCCTTGGTTTTGCAAGTTAGAATTTACTTCTTCCTTAAAAGCTTTCAATTCAATTATGTCTTGGCTCATGGTTGCAAGCATTCCTTCTATCCGGTTTAATTGATCTTGAAATTGTTGGTTCGGATTAGGTTGGGTATGTTGATTATTTTGGCCATGATATGATGATTGGGGGTAAGTGTTTTGTGTGGCTTGGTATGATCTTTGGTTGGAGTTTTGGTATGTGGAATTGTTATGTTGGTTGTGGTTGTAAGGTTTGTGGTTTTGTGGTTGGGTTTATTGGTTTCCCCACCCAAAGTTTGGGTGGTTTCTCCAGCCTGGGTTGTAAGTGTTGGAATGTGGATCATATGATTGCCTTTGTTGGTTTCCCACATAGTTGGCCTCATCCCAATCACCTCCTTCAATGCTTACTTCCTCTTGATCTTGTGTGTGTATTGCAGCCACTTGCTTTGTTTCTAATTGCCTGGTAAGCTCTGCTAGTTGCTTGGCAAACACCTTGTTTTGGGCTAGAATTGTATCAACATGGTTCAGCTCCATGACTCCCTTAGTGTTGTGCCTCTCTGATGCATAGTAGTACTCATTCTCAGCCACTGTCTCGATCACTTCAATGGCTTCTTCCACAGTCTTTTTCCTGTTCAATGAACCTCCTGATGAATGGTCTACAGCCTTCCTTGATTCATAAGAGAGCCCATCATAAAAGATGTGCAATTGCACCCAATCATGGAACATGTTTGGTGGGCATTTCCTTGTCAAGTCCTTGAATCTCTCCCATGCCTCGTAGAGAGTTTCACCATCTTGTTGTCTAAAAGTCTGAACCTCAGATCGAAGCCTATTGACCTTTTGTGGAGGGTAGAAACGTGCCAGAAACTTGCTTTCCACCTCATCCCATGTTGTTAGACTCCCCCTTGGGAATGATTCCAGCCACTTAGCTGCTTTGTCCCTAAGTGAAAATGGGAACAAAAGCAGTTTATAGGCATCTTCCTGGACTCCATTGGACTTCACAGTGTCACAAATTCTCAGAAATTTTGTGAGATGTTGGTTTGGGTCTTCATTAGCACTTCCTCCAAAGGAACAATGATTCTCCACTAGTGATATTAGCTGTGGCTTGAGCTCAAAATTGTTGGCCTGAATGGGTGGTTTCTGGATGCTACTACCACAATTCCCAGAGGTTGGGTTTATGTATGAACTAAGAACCCTCCTCTCAGGAATGGCATCGTTTCCATCAGCTCTCTCATGGTTATGAACTTCTCTATCCATGTTGAGATCTAAAGCTTCCTCAAAATTGTCCTCAGATTCTCCTTCAGATTCCTCTTCTCCCACTACTCTCTTCCCTCTTGCTTCCCTTCTAAGTCTATGAAGGGTCCTCTCTGGTTCGGTATATGGAGGAGTTGATGTCTCTCCTCTCCTACCTGTCATACAAGAACACAGCTCAAACACAAACAAGTGAAATACTCTTGGTTAATGGAAGAGTATGGTTAGATCAATTGAGGAATTAATTCAAACAGTTAGTGAGTCAGTGAGTTAGTTGCATGAATTTAAAGGCATAAAGAAGGAAAGCATGTAACCAAGTGCAGAAATTAAAATTCAACAAGTATCTTGAACAGAATTAACAAAGCAAGGGAAAACTGCTCAATCTAGTTAGCTTCCAATTGGAGAATTGTCAATCGAAAACCAATCCCCGGCAACGGCGCCATAAACTTGATGCACATAAACTAGTTATGCTACGATTTAGGAAATTGCACGATCGGCAAAATTCCTTCCGGCAAGTGCACCGGTTATCGTCAAGTAAAAACTCACAATAGAGTGAGGTCGAATCCCACAAGGATTGGTTGAGTGAGCAATTCGGATTAGAAGCGTGTTCTAGTTGAGCGGAATCAAGATTGAGATGAGTATTGCGGAATGTAAAATTGGCGGGAAAAGTAAATGACAAGAAATTGAAATGGCGGAATCTTAAATTGCATGAATTAAAGGGCAGAAACTAAATTGCTGAAATTAAAAGGGAATGGGGGTGATTGCATGAATTGAGTAGCAGAATGTAAAGAGAAAGTGGAAATCAGAAATGGGGAATTCATTGGGTTATAGGAGATATTGAGATCTCCGAATCAAAACATGTTTATCTCTTCCTCAACCAATGCGTTCATTGAATTTTTGCTTGGCAATCTTATATGATTGGATCCCAATCCCTTGGCTCACCAATTCTCTCTAAAAACAAACAAATTCCCAATCCCTTGGTTTAAATGTTCATAAGAAGAGATGATGCTTGATCACTGATTATACCACACAATTTCATGAACCACAATTTGGTAGGATTACATGTCACAATATCCATCCAAACCCCAATCCAATTCACTGTGAGAAAGCTTCTCTAGCATGAATCCTCCATTCCTTTCCCAAGGCTCCGAAGGATTCCAAGTATGGGTAGTTTCTTTCCCAAGACAACTACCCAATGGAATTAGATCGAGAAGCTTTCTAACAAAATTCAAGAGAAAAGATTGAAGAAGAAGATAAACTATTATTGATTCATTGAATTACAATAGAGCTCCCTAACCCAATGAAAGGGGGTTTAGTGAATCATAGCTCTGAATTCAATTACAAAGAAAAGGAAAACTAGCTAAAAAGTGAAAGTCCAAGTCCTTTCTAACTTAACTTCTATCCTATTTATACACTTTCTATATTGAGCTTCAGTTGTGCTTCTTGGGCTTTGAGGCCTCTCCTTGCTTTCCTTTTGCCTTGGGTTTATGATCCATAATCTTGATGAGGTTGTTGATCCAAATCCTGTAACATTTATTGAGCCAACTTAGTGATAATCAAATAATGACACATGACTCAATAAATTGAGATTTCAAACTCATCAATCCTTCAGGCCCAATCCCATAAACCATGATATTCAATTGGGTTTCATACTAGAGTAAGTTTAAGTTATTGTTTGTGCTCAAAGAGTAACTTAAACCGCAAGATTATTGGCCCAGAAACCTTTTTCCAAGAGTGGCGTTTAAGTTGCAGTTTAAGCTTAAACTGCAGCTTAAACGCCAGATACTTCCAGTGAGGCCTTTTGTAGGAGCACGTTTAAGCTTCAGTTTAAGGTTAAACTGAAGCTTAAACGTGGAAATGGAAGAAGGTAGCCCTGGAGAGTCATGGAGTCGAACACGTTTAAGCTTCAGTTTAAGGTTAAACTGAAGCTTAAACGTGGAAATAGGAAGGGCAGCCCTGGAGGTCGAACACGTTTAACCTCCAGTTTAAGGTTAAACTGGAGGTTAAACGTGGAAAAGGGTGGAGGCATACTGGAGGTCGAACACGTTTAACCTCCAGTTTGAGGTCAAACTGGAGGTTAAACGTGGAAGCTTAGAATGGTAGCCCTGGAGGTGTCGAACACGTTTAACCTCCAGTTTGAGGTCAAACTGGAGGTTAAACATGGAAATGGAGAGAGCAACCCTGGAGGGGAAAAGCTGTCGAACACGTTTAAGCTCCAGTTTGAGGTCAAACTGGAGCTTAAACGTGGAATGGCTCCCTGGTACTCTTCCTTCTTCTGGCGTTTAACCTCCAGTTTGAGGTCAAACTGGAGGTTAAACGTGGAACTCCTCCCTGAGTGGCATTATCATTCTGGCGTTTAACCTCCAGTTTGAGGTCAAACTGGAGGTTAAACGTGGAATGCTTCTTTAGTGAGGCTTTTCATTCTGGCGTTTAACCTCCAGTTTAAGGTCAAACTGGAGGTTAAACTTCAATTCCAGCATTTCTTATCCTTCATGATTTTGGCGTTTAAGCTCCAGTTTAGGCTTAAACTGGAACTTAAACTCCACATGTGATATTCAAGCTTCCTTTATTGATTTTGTTGCTTCCTTGCTTAGCCTCTTCTTCCCTGAAATCATCCAAAAAATTGCATCAAAGTCTTGCAAAATTTCATGAGAAATCTCCCATTCATAGCATTTAAGTATTATAACTAAAACTCATGGAATATGCATCAAAATCATATTGTTTGGATGGTTCATTGCTTTGTTCTTCATTTAACCATTTTTGGTTACTTTAAGCTCAAGAAAATGCATAAAACAACTAAAACTAACAGAAAAATGCTAGTGAAACTAGCCTATGATGCCTTGGCATCAGTCGCGTGGTGCGCAATAAGGTTAGGCGACGCGGACGCGTGGGCCACGCGATCACGTGACTTGATTTGTGCTAGTGGCGCGAGTGCAGCCTCGTGGTCGCACAACTCTCTGTTCAAAACTTAGTATTGCAAAATCCTGGGTGACGCGATCGCGTGGGGGACGCGATCGCGTGCGTGGCCATCATGGGGATATGACGCGGATGCGTGGGGCACGCGTTCGCGTGGTGAGGCTTGGGCTTTCAGCACGATTCCAGCCCAACTCCAGCTCAACTTTCGGCCATGCACCCTTTGACGTCGAAATCCAGGTCACGCGGCCGCGTGGGGCACGCGATCGCGTGGGAGGCCAGTATTCCCCTGCGACGCGAACGCGTCAGCGATGCGGTCGCGTGGGACGAATTGTGCCACTGGCACGCCTCCAGCCTTGCTCCAGCGTGACTCTCTGTTCGTTTTTATTTTCTCTTCTCTCCTTGCGACGCGGACGCGTCGCTGATGCGGTCGTGTCGCGTGCTCGCTTTTTTTTTTTGTAATCTGAAAAATGCAGAATGCAGTGTTAATATGAATGTGATGTAAAATTCCAGGTTCAATATAACAAAATAAAATAAAATTCAAAAACAAATAAAACTAAATAAAAATGAAAAAGGACGATCATACCATGGTGGGTTGTCTCCCACCTAGCACTTTTAGTTATAGTCCTTAAGTTGGACATTTGATGAGATTCCTGCTATGGTGGCTTGTGCTTGTACTGATCCAGGAATCCCCACCAATGTTTGTATTTCCAGTAGCCTCCGGGGTCCCAAACTAAGCATGTAAAGCCCTTAAGAAGCTTCAAACAGATTCTTAGGCTCCCGGGGTGACAACTGTCAGAACAGATTCCAGGATCCCAAACTTTACTTTTACACCCGTTCTTGTCTCGATCTGCACTTTTCCATCCGTGTGAAAGGTGATCTGAATTCTCACTGCAGCGACCAAACAGCTTCCTAGACCCATTCAGTTGAGCTTTATACCAACCTTTGCATTTAAACTTAAAGCTTTCAACCATGATGAACCTTGCTTGACAATTCTTATCACTAGCCATCTTCCTCTTACTCTTAATGCCACAAAGAGCTCTAAGTTGACCATCCGTCTCCAGTAGCCCATATTCAAGTGGGATTAGAAAGCTATGGGATATGAATTTTACCCACTTGAGTGTTGTGAAGGATGATGGCAACTTAGGGGGAGGTATTTTTAATGAAATTGCAAGCTCCACTCCCTTGTGCTCTTCTCTGATAATTACCACCTCTTTGCAAGCTTCTTTAATTTCAACCTCTTCCTCTTGGTAGCTCTTTTCCAGTTCAATCTTTTCTTCATTGCTTTCCAAGGGCATGGGAGATTGTGCTTCTTCTTCTTGAATCTCCATCTCTTGATCAACCTCTTCCAAGTCTTCAACTATAATATGCTTTGGAGGTTGTACACCCTCCTCAGCATCAATTTCAACCGTCTTGGAAGGAGGCTCTATGTCTTGACTTTCCCATGGAGGTTTTGCATCTCCTAAGTCTTCAACCAACTCTTCTTCTTGAACAATGACAGCTTCTTCTACTTGTTCTAGTACGAATTCATTCTCTGTCTTGTCCACTGAGGTTTCTGGTATCTCCTTCATGCTACGCTCTTCACTAGACTGTCCACATGGAGCTGTGGCTGATCCTTGTATATTTGAGCGCCTAGAAGCCCATTGAATTAATGCTTGCTCCAGTTGTTGAGTGGTTGCCTGAAATCGCTCCACTGTTTCCTTGAAACGATCCTTTGTAATACCCGGTCTAACCGAAATTAATTAAATAATGAGTTAAGTAGGAGTGAATATGGTTGGAAGATTTGGCAATTGGAATTTGATGATTTAAATATGATATTTGGATTCAGTGAATTTTTCTGAGTCGGAAAACATAGTTTTCTGCGTAAAAGCGCGCAGTGGAATTTTGACCGGCAGTACCGGCTGAGACCTGTCTGGTACTGCAGCTGAGAAAATTGATTATGAGTAAATAAGATTAAGAAATGAGGAATTATAATTAGGGGAGGTAGAAATATTTGAAGTGCGATTTAGAGCGCTAATCTTAAAGGTTTTGGTCCAAAAATTGGGCCAACGGACAAAAATAAGTGAACTGGGCCTAAGTGGGCCCAAGACCCAACATATATAAACATTAGTTATGAGCATTTCAGCTCATTTTTACCCTAAAAGAGAGGTTGGGGCGCTGAAATAGAGAAAAGAGAATAGAAGAGAGAAAACCTAACTCTCTTTGATCTTCAAATCACCATAACTTGGCTACGGAGCTCCGATTGATGAGCCGTTTGCGGCCACGCGTCGCTCTTCTCATCCTCTACAATTCTATCTAAGTTTTGTGGTGAGTAATTCACTGTCCTCTGCCCAATTTTCATTTTCCTCTTCAAATTCGAATTTGGTTTGGGTTTTGAGGAAACCTTATGATTTTGATTGTTTAGGAGTGCTCTAGTATGAGCCATGGGTGATATTCATCACAAACTTCAGTGGGTTAAGGTAAGAAATCCTCCAACCCTTGTGAATTGTCATTTTTATGAGCCCTAGGTTGATGTATGTATGTGATATTGGTTATGTTAGTGCATTTGATGGTTTTGGTGCACAATTGGGAGATTGGTATTGCTTGAGGAGCTTTGGTGAGGCTTGGGGCTAAGGTTGGTGGAGACTTCCAAAGAAGAGGCTCAATTGATTTGGCTACAAGAGGTACGGTTTAAGTTTCATTTAAGTACCGTGTGGTGTGATAAGAATTCCTAGGCTAGATGCCCCTAGGATTAAGTTTGGATTGTGTAAATGGTTGGTGCTAATATGCATAGTTGGTATGTATTGTGAATTAATGATTGGATTGAGAATTGTGTGGCCTTGTATGCTTGGTGTATTGAGAATTTGATGCATTGGATAATGAGTATTAATTTGTGGTTTATGTATTTAAATTATGAAATTGGGCCGGAGGCCGGAAAGAGGTAAGGAAGGTAAGTTGATGTGTACATTGTATGATGACACAAGTGATTGGATGAATTTCAAATAATGAATATATGAATAATTGGGTTGGTTATTGAATAATGAGGTTTGAGGAGTTGAAGTGTGGGAATTGGTAATTTTGGGTGAAATTGTATAGATGAGGTATGTTTGATTTTGGTTGAGATATATTATGTGGTCATATATGTGAGTATGATTATTGATGCCTTGATGGTATGATCATGTATGAGAGATATGTATGTTGTGATATATACTTGAGAAATGATTAAGGTTGATTTGTGGGTGAAACCATGTGACAGTGAGTATAACATTGATTATGTGTAATGACGATTGATTGAAAATAGTATTGTTGGAAATTGGGATGAGGAAAGATGTATGACATGTTAATGTGTTTGTAATTTAGCCATTTGTTTGAAATGGGTAAAAATGGTTATATGGTGGTTTTGTGAATCGTGGTAAAGCATCAATGTATGAGTTGAGGAGGCTTGATGTTGATTTTGGTATATTTTGATTGGTTTCAAAAAAGGGTTGAAATTGGCATGTTTTGGTTGATTTTGAAAAGAGTTGAAAATGGCTTGTTTTGAAAATGGCACTTTGTGGTTTTGTATGAAAAACATGGTTTTTGGACATACTTTGACGGGACATAATTTGGAATACGGATCTCCATTTTGTGCCAAATCTGTTTAAAAATGAAATTGGATCCGGGATGTCCATGCCGTTCGAAGAACGGGTGAAAAACGATTTAAAATGAGAACGTTATGTCTGTTGGAAGATTGGGGGCTGAATCTGTAAATTCTGCAGCTTTTTAACTTAGAAAATTTTTAGCAGAATGACCCCTCGCGCGTAGGCGCACTTGGCGTGTACGCGCTGTTCTTCCAGAAAGCGCCATCCACGCGTGCACATGATGTGCGCGGGCGCGCCGATTGTGCTGCACCCAATGCCCAGCCATTTTCCAGAGAGTTGTGCCAGAACTATGCCAGCTTTGTGCATGGGGCACGAGAGCACCCACGCATACGCGTGGTTGACGCGTGCGCGTCGCTTGGCTATTTTTCAATCCACGCGTTAGTGTGCATGACGCTTACGCGTCGATGAGTTTTTGAGGCCATCCACGCGTGCGCGTGGAGTGCGCATACGCGTGGCTCTGTTTTCATGCCAAAGTTGATTTTTGAGTTTTAAAAGCCAAATCTCATACTTCTAAGCCTCCGATATCACCCATTATGTATTAAATCATTATGATATGCCTAGTAATGAGAAAGGAGCTAGGGGATGTGGTAACTTGCGAGTAAAGCAAGGGGAAAAGTTATGATCAATGGTGATCAACGATGATTATATTAGATATGGAGGATGACGGTAGAAGTACCGTGTATGCCATGAGCCGAAGGGCTATATCTATTGATAAATGGCTGGTTCTTGATTGAACCATGAGCTGGATGGCTGAGTTATTGCCGGGTCACGGCAAAGCCATTATTGATTATGGCTGAGTATAAATGCATATATGATTAATGAATGAATGTGTTAAATGGATAATAATGGAAAATGTTGAAATGTGATGTGTAACCCCGGGTAGTAAGCAGTGGCGTTGTCCACTTTCTCCGGGTATGAGACGGAAAAGGATGTTTATGATAAATGAGTTAATTATGGAGTTTTGAATGAATGTAACTCTGATACCTAGGTAGTAGTAAGGGTTGGGGTTCGTCCAACTTGCTCCAGGTTAATGTTTGAGATTTGATAACAATGAGGATTTATAATATGAATTGAGATCGAATGAATATATGTTTGAGATACCTGGGCAGTAGAAAGGGTTGTGGTTCATCCCGCTTGCTCCGGGTCAATGCTTAAGATGCCTGGGTAGTAGCAAGGGTTGTAGTTCGTCCCACTTGCTCTAGGTCAGAGATTGTGACGCCTGGGTAGTAGCGGTAGTAGTGGTGAATCCACTCGCTCCAGGTTGAGCTTTTAAACACCCGCCTGGGTAGTAGCCGCAGTAGTAGTTATTCCACTGGCTCTGGGTTGAGCGGGTAGTAGCAAGGGGGTTGTAGCTCAAACCTACTTGCTCCGCAAGGGATGTTTCTGTCCAATGGTTAGCTACCAGGACATGTCGGGTTGGCTATATAACCGACAGATGATATCATCAGCCATAGGGCAGGCATACATCATTTGCATATGTTTGAATTGTTTGGGTTTGCCTATTTGTTTTGGATTTCTACATCATATATGCTATGTTACCTGATTATGTGCTACTTGTTCTACTTGTACCTTATTTGTGTATTACTTGTCTGTATTGCTTGTGTTTGTACAACTGAGAGATCCCTCATGTTGGTGTCGGTGGATGTTGAGGGCTGTTCTTGATGCGATTGCATGATGATGATGATTTTTGAATGAGATAATTTGAGCCCCCTGGGTAGACGCAGTGATGTGATTTCACTAGCTCCAGGCGAGGGTATGATGTATTGATATAGAGTTGCTGAGGCAGAACAACTGGTGATGGTTTTGCTTATGATTCTGAGTCTGATTCGTGGAAGAATCAGCGAGTTGGGAAAACATGTGTAACATAAACTAGATTTAGTATTCCCTTACGACAGATGCCTATTTATGGATTAGTGAGAATCTAGGCTGGATACTTGGTGAAAAGGAGTTTAGGATGCTTAGTGAGTTTTTATTGCAGTGCATTGTATTTATTTGGCACTTTTACCGTACTGGGAACCCATGGGCCCGGGGTTCTCATTCCGTATATATCTCTTGTTTTTCAGATACTGGTCCAGGTGCTCAGAAGTGAGCTATGGTACGTTTGAGAGACGGCGAAGATCTTTATTTTCTCTACTTTGTGTTTTGCTTAGAATCTCTCCATCTTTGTTTTGAAAAGATTATATTATGTATTGAACTCTTTTGGGACTTGCCTATAGAGGCTCTTATGTTTTTTTTGGGAGAGATTAGGATATACTGTTTTCAACTACTTTCATACTGTACCCTAGCCGGCCTAAACTTCGCGGGTCGCGACTAGTGGCTATTACTTATGTTATATATATATCTATCTGTTATCTATCTCTTAATCTCCTTTATGCCTTGTCCGTATATCGCGTTCGGCTTAGCAGTTTAACTTTTCGTTGTCAAAACATGAGTGTTACGTCTTCGTGATTTTATTTCTACTCTTTTCAGGCTTCTCGATTAATTCTCCTTTCGATAATTACCTATATTTATATATTAAAAATCCACCTGAGAGTCGTACCACCGCAATATCATTGACTTATGACTCGAGCATAAGGATTTGAATATTAGGGTGTTACATCCTTTGTCTCTTGATGCACTCGGTTATCATAGGTAGGATCATAGTGCTCTTGGATTGATGGATATGGAGATGGCAGATATTGAGATGGTGGTGGGATGGGGAGATCATTCTGTGATTGAAAAGGAAGTGCACTAGAGCTTGAGGGTTGATTGTTAAAGGTATTTGGTGGTCTGAATTGGGCGGCGAGAGCTCGTATAGTAGAGTTTAGATCGGTAAGTGCTCTCTCCATGGAGGTTTGGGGTGGATCTATGTATGGTTCATTTGGTTCATAAGGTGGTTGGTATGGTGGATGTGGGTTAGGGTCATATGGAGGTGAATGGTGGAAAGAGGCTTGTGAGTATGGCGGTCCCAAGTTGTGTTAAGGCGGTTCATAGGCATATGATGGTGGTTGTTGATAGTCCATTGGAGGTGGTTGTTGCCATGAGGGTTGATTAAATCCTTGTGGTTCCTCCCATCTTTGATTGTTCCAACCTTGATACCTGTTCTCATTGTAATTTCTTCTTCCTGCAACATTATTGTAACCAGACTCATAGCCAAAGGCGTGAGAGTTCATAGTAGCAAATAAAAAAATTAAAAACAAAAATAAAAATAAATTTAAATTAAAAGGTTATTTAAATTTTGAATTTGAAAATTAAATTTTGAAATTTGAATTTTTGAAATTTTGAAATTTGAATTTTGAATTTTGAAAATTTTTGAATTTGAATTGAAAAAATTTTTAAATTTAAATTTTTGAAATTTGATTTTTGAAATAAGATAAGATAAAATAAAAAAAATTTTAAAATAAAAACCAATAACCTCTTAACTTAAGAAAAAGCAAAAATAAAAATAAAAACAAATAAACAAGCAAAAATAAAATATTTACAATAACCAATAATAAGGCACACGTTTGCAATTCCCCGGCAACGGCGCCATTTTGACGTTAGGATTTTTGCCAGTAAAGAATGTCATAAAAACAATCGCGTTGTAGATATAGTCTCTAAACCGACAAAAATCCCTTCGTACAAACATTTTGGTTGTCACAAGTAACAAACCCCTTTGAAATTGATAACCGAGTATTCAAACCTCGGGTCGTCTTCTCAAGGAATTGCAGGTAGGTGTTCTTATTATTAGTTATGAGTCTTGTAAATTGGGGATTTTTAATGTATGAGATAAAAAGCAACAATAGTAAATGGCAGAGGAAATAAAATAATAGCAATAAAAATAAACTCTTGGCAAGGTATTAGAAATTGGAAGTCCAGACTCAGTTATCTTGAGTTACTAATTTCTTAACCAAAGCCAAGAATGTAGAAAGCTAAATTAAAATCACGAATATCTGGAATACCTCAGATAAAATACATTCAAAGTAGTAAAATCTAACATGGAAAAGTTCATAAGCCAATTGGGAAACATAAATCAAATACAAATAAAAGCATGAGAGTATCTGAAAGTAAAAGAGAAATAAAAAGTAAAACGAATATTAAACCTGGATCGAGAGTTACTCCTAAAACTAAGAGAAATCCTAAATCCTAATCCTAAGAGAGAGGAAAGAACCTCTCTCTCTAAAAACTACATCTACTCCTAAAATTGTGAATATGAGAGCCTCCTCATGAATGGATGCATTCCCCCACTTTATAGCCTCTAATCTGTGTTTTTTGGGCCGTAAACTGGGTCAAAAACAGTCCAGAATTCACTGGTTTCGAATTTTGCCACGCTGGTTTTTCGTCACTGCGACGCGGTCGCATGGATCACGCGATCGCATCGCCTAGCGTCAAGAAAACTATATCATATTATATATCAAATCGAAGCCCCGGACGTTAGCTTTCCAACGCAACTGGAACCGCGTCATTTGGACCTATATAGCAAAGTTATAACCGTTTGAGTGCGAAGAGGTTAGGCTGGACAGCTTAGCAATTTCTCCAACTTATTGTATTCCTTCCGCTTTTGCATGCTTCCTTTCCATCCTCTGAGCCATTCCTGTCTTATAATATCTGAAAACACTTAACACACATATCAAGGCATCTAATGGTAATAAGAGAGGATTAATAATAAGCAAATATAAGATCAAAGAAGCATGTTTTCAATCAAAACACATAATTAGGAAGGAAATATAAAACCATGCAAATAGTATGAATAAGTGGGTAAAGAGTTAATAAAAATCACTCAATTGAGTACAAGATAAACCATAAAATAGTGGTTTATCAGCATCCCCTGCAGAAATTTCAACCCACGCATAAATGTCAGCAACGCGTACGCGTGGGGATGAAAATCGGCATAAAGAGTAAATTAAACAGAGAGTTGTGTGGCCATGGTGCTGGAGTCACACGGGCAGTCACGCGTACGCATGACTGATACTCAGGCGTCAGAATGCATTTTTCGCCACCCATGTGCACCCGTGGGTGATGCTTATGCGTTGTATGCCATTTCAGTTTTCACGCTTACGCGTGATACATGCGCGCGCGTCGCACCCTGTTTTTCATTTCTTACTTCTTTCTTCTCTCATTTCTCCTTCTTTCTTCCTCCTTTCTTACTTTCTTCTCCTTCATTTCTTTAACTTCTCATCCTTCTTCACTTTCATTCTATTTTACTTAATTTATTTACATACTTTCATTCATTGCATTTTTAATTATGTGCCTGTTTTTCTTTTCTTTTCTAAGTTTATTATTTTTCCATTGGTGTTACATGTTCTTATTCAACTGTTGCATCCTTTCTTGAATTATTTTGGTACTTTATGACTTGTCTTATATTGTTGGGCATTATTATTCATAGGTTAATACTAATTTTTTATGACACTTGTATTCCATTTGCATTGATATGCACTTATATTGTCTTTCATGACCCACACCCTCTTCCCCATTGTTGCAACTTTTGCACTATTGATATGCCATTTGCTTCTACTATTTTCTCACTTGCATGCTGTAGCTACCATGTAATTGAGACTCTCATTATTTGGCATTAACCCACCCATAATTTTTTTGTTTTCTTATCTTTATTTCTGGGTTACCTTTCTTCTTTTTCCTCTTCTTTCAGGATGGCCACCAAGAAGGGAACGGAAAAGCTTTTCAATGGGACAACGAACAAGTCCATCTGCATAATCTATAGAGAAAAGTATCAGTTGTAACAACCCGTCCACTTGCACATCTTAGCATGCACCGAGGACGGTGCAATCTTTAGGTGTGGGGAGGTTGATACCAACTTCCGTGGGTTAGTTATTTCCTATTTCAACACCAATGTTTAATTTTTCTTGTTAAATTATTTGTTGCATTTGCATGTTTGATTGCATGTTTGTTTGATTTTGTGCATGTTCTTCTACCACTACTTGGTTGGAGTGAGAAGTTCTTTTTCAAGACCCTTTTTATAGTATTTCACTAATTTAAATTAAAACTTTTTTTGTTAAACTTGTTTGAAGATTTTAATTTGGAACATGGTTTTTGAGCTAAGAACACACAACCTGTGAGATTTTGAGCTTAATTATATGGTTACATTATTTAACCATGAATTTTATTCTTGTATGTTTTCTTCTCTATGATTGCAATCTATGGTTTGTTCCATTCTATATGTCCATTGTTTAGTGTATATTCATGCATACATATGATTGAGGCCATCATTTGTTATTAGCTCACTTATCCCAAATAGCCCACCATTTCATTTACCTTTACTTGCCACTTTGAGCCTTTTTAATTCCCATTTGTTCTTTATATTACCACATCACTAGCCTTAAGCGGAAAAATAATTAATTACCCGATTTGAATCTTTGGTTAGCTTAAGATAGTATGTGTCAACTAAGTGTGGGAAATGTGGGAACTTGGGTTGATGAGAATGTGTTGTGTTTTTACTGACAAATATTGGAAATTTGGGTGCTTACTCATGTAAAATCAGAAAAACCATATACATTGATATATTATGTTTTCATTTATGATAAATAAAAAAAAAACAAAAAAAAGAGAAAAAAAAAAAGAAATAAATGAGTAGGGGATAAAATCACCCCAATGCTAAGTTCAATAAAAAGATCAATGCACATGTGATGGAATTAAAAATTGATGCATGAGTATGTGAAATATATAAAAGTGAGATTTTGGGTAGCTAGGCATGATTTTAGAATTATATAGAGTATGTGTGTGTGTGTGTGTTAGGTGAGAATTTAGGTTAGTCAAAGATTCAAAGTATAACACACTTGGCCATACATGTATCCTCACCCTTAACTTAGCCCCATTACAACCTTAAAAAGCCCTCATGATGTTTGCATTTGAACATTAAATATTTGTTGATTAGTTAGATGAAGAACAAAGTTTTAGAAAGCATGACTAGAGGAGATTAGAGTGAATTAACCCTAGACACTTGAGCGATTAGAGTGCATATACACTTCCAGTGAGGGTTCAATGCTTGATTCTGTGTTCCCGGCTTTCATGAGCAATCTTCTTACAAGTTTACTTGTCTCTTATTGTGTGATTTGAATTAGGGGAATCTGATTTATGTTTGTCTTGGATAATTTGTTTACTTTTAACCAAGTAGGTAGGAGTATTTTTGCATGTAGTTGCATTTATATAGATAGGTTGCATTTCATATTTTCTACCATTCCTCTTCACTCCTTTATAGCTTCTCTTGAACTTAGCATGATAACATGCTAATATTTAAGTGTGGGGAGATTTGATGCACCACTATTTTGTGGTACATCTTGTGCTTAATTGAGTGGATTTTATACACTATTCTCACACTTATTCATAGAATTCGCATGTTTTACATTTTCCTTCATAATTTTGTGCTATGATTGAAAACATACTTCTTTGGCCTTAAATTTGCTATGTTTAATCCTCTCTTATTACCATTCGATGCTGTGATATGTTTGTTAAGTGCTTTCAGGGTTGATAGGATAGGAATGGCTTAGAGGATAGAAAGGAAGCATACAAAAGTGGAAGGAATACAAGAAATTGAAGGAATTACTAAGCAGTCAAGCCTGACCTCTTCGTACTAAATCGATCATAACTTGAGCTACAGAGGTCTGAATGATGCGGTTCCAGTTGCGTTAGAAAGCTAACATCCGGGGCTTCGAAATGATATATGCATTTTGCCATAGTTGCCATGCTGTTAGGCAACGCGCACCCGTGATATACGCGTACGCATGACACGGGCAGAAGACCATCGACGCGTACGCATGATGTACGCGTACGTGTGACATGCGCCACGTGCAGAAATTGCAGAAGACACTGGGAGCGATTTCTAGGTTGTTTTTGGCCCAGTTTCAAGCCTGAAAAACACAGATTAGAGGCTGCAGAGTGGGGAATCATTCATTCATTCATACAACATTCATTCACATAATTTTATATTTTAGATGTAGTTTTCTGGAGAGAGAGGCTCTCTCCTCTCTCTAGGTTTTAGGATTCTTAGGTTTAGCTATTTTCAATTTTATATTTCTACTCTATTTCAATTTAGTTTCTCTTCTACTCTTATTTATTCTACTACTCTAGTTTATCTATCTTCTCTTGTTGATTTATTGATTCTCCAATTTAGTTTATGAATTCTCATGTTATATTTGATTTTCTATTTAATACAATTTGAGGTATTTCATATTTATAATTGCTTTCTTCAATTTATGTTATTGATGCTTGTAATTGGTTGTTTGGATTTTATTATCTCTTATTACTTTTCTATGCTTTTATGTTGTGCCTTCCAAGTGTTTGAGAAAATGCTTGGTTGGATTTTAGTGTAGATTTCTCTCCTCTTGGCTTTGGTTGAGTAATTGGAGACTCTTGAGTTATCAAACTCCTTTTTTGATTGATAGTTGAAAGTTGCTAGTTGATTTGGATCCCTCTAAAGCTAGTCTTTCCTTAGGAGTTGACTAGGACTTGAGGAAGCAAATTGATTTATCCACTTGACTTTCCTTCATAATTAGAGGTTAACTAAGTGGGAGCAATGGACAATTCTCATCACAATTGATAAGGATAACTAGGATAGGATGTCTAGTTCTCATACCTTGCCAAGAGCTTTTCTAGTTGTTAGTTTATTCTCTTGTCATTTACTTTCCTTGTTTCTTAAACTCAAAACCCAAAAAGATACAACCCCATAACAAATAGTAATATACCTCCCTGCAATTCCTTGAGAGACGACCCGAGGTTTAATACTTCGGTTAGTTTTATTGGGTTTGCTTTAGTGACAAACAAATTTTTTGTATGAAAGGATTCTTTGTTGGTTTAGAAACTATACTAGCAACGAGGATTTATTGTGAATTCTTTACTAGCAAAAATCCGTTCATCAATGAGCTCATGACCGTCCAACTTAAGGACGTAAAAGAAAAGTGCTAGGTGGAAGACACCCCACCACGGTATGATCGTCCTTGTATATGCTTTCTTGCTTCTAGCCTTAGATTCTTTGTGAATTTTGTGCTTCTAGATGTTGTTGAGCCTGTTTAGATATGCTAGGTTTTGTTGATTTTGCTAGATTGTTGTGGTATTCATTAGGATTTCATTCATCTTGGCAAATTTTATTGTATTGGTTGTGTTGAAGAAAATGCTTCATCTTGAGTATTGTATGATTTTGTGAGTGTTTTCTTAAACTATCTAGCTGAATGAATGCCAAGAATGCATTAAATTGCCTTTTTTCTATGTTGTGAAAAAAAATGGCATCCACGCGCAAGCGTGCTATACGCGTACGTGTCGGCGTGGTTTCACAACTCCTGGTACTAAAACCCGAGAGTTGTACTCATTTTGTGCCAAAGGCACAGCGGCGACCCACGCGTAAGCGTGGGCAACGCCTACACGTCCCTTGCCTTTACGCATACCCACGCGTAAGCGTGGGCGACGCGTATACGTCAGTTGTGTATTTTGAACTCTCTGGTACAAAAATCCGAGAGTTATGCCCACTTTATGCCTACTTTGTGCCAGGCGACCCACGCGTGAGCGTGGGCGACGCGTGCGCGTCGATTGCCATTTTGAGATCCACGCATATGCGTGCTAGGCGCGTACGCGTCGCTTGTGCTGCACGCCATTCGTGGTACAAAAACCTGAGAGTTAGGCCTACTTTGTGCCAACTCTGTGCCCAAGGCACAACTCTGCCCATGCGTATGTGCTTCTGACGCGTACGCACCCCTCTCGTACGCGTGGTGTGCGTGCACACGTCAATTACTCGACGCAATTTAAACCTGCGCGCCCCTCTTTCTTTCTTTACTTCATTTAATTCTTCCATCTTCATTCTTCCATTACCTTCCCCCTTCTTCTTCCATCTTCCACCACTCTTCTCTCTGGCCACTCTACCGGCGACCATCTCTACCCACCAGCACCTCCGGCGGCTCCATAATTTCTTTTCCTCTCCTCTCATATTTTCAACCCACACTCCACCTTGCTTTCTATCCCTTCTCAAGGTTCTACTTCTACTTCTTCTTCTCTTTTGTCTTCTTTTAAATTTTCCTCTTCTAATTGTATTTAGTTGCATGTTCTTCTTGTATTTGCTTACTCTCTTGCTTTCCCTATTAGTTGCATAATGTTATTACTTGGTTCTTGCTTGTTTGCTTTCTTTCTTTTCTTATTTTTTCATGGATGTTGAACTTTGAGCTTTACCTTGCTTTGATAGATCCTTTTGTTATTTCTTGATGACTTTGTGACTATGTGGTGTTATGTTGTTGTTTGATATTTCATTTGGGGTTCCACATGATTGATTTCTTTCTACTTACTCATTGCTTGGATATTGCACACCAAGTGTTTGGTGAAATGCACCTACACCATTTTGGTTCAATTTAACCCTATGCTCTCAACTTAGTGCTTCTTCTTCATACACTTGCCCCTTTCTAAGTGGATTGAGCCTATTTTGTTTTATCTTTGTCATTCTTATACTCATCTACCATGACTTGCTTCATTATTAATAATGCTCGAGTTTATCCTTCTCATGCCTTATTGTATGCTTTACTCACTCTTGCATCCCATGCCAAGTGTTGTGACCCATGATTCTATAATTGTCTTGATCACATGTTACAGTTGTCATGTCCTCAAGACACACCATCCCTTTTGGGCATCACTTTTCACTTGCATGATATTTTTCATAAGTTGATTCTTTAGGTTTAATGTTGCCCCATTTTCCTTCCTTTTTCAGGATGGCCACCAAGAAAGGCAAGGGAAGGCGTCAAAGAAACCGGCCACAAAAAGGACACCCCAAAAGTCAACCTCCAAGGTGCACCCTACACTAGGAGCTAAACTCCTCTCAAAGAAGGCAATCACTCTTATTGATGAAAATGAGAAGAGCAATCCAGCAAGGGACTCCACAAGGTTCCCCAACCGCTGCTGCGAGCTCGTGTTCCCCGCCATGGTTGAGAAGAACTATCATTCCGAGCACCTACTCGCTCCTCCGGACCACATTGCTCATTATGTGATGCCCCGCATTGAGCGGCGAGGATGGGAGTTTCTCATGAGAAGACCACAAGAAGCCAACCTCTCGTGGGTGGTAGTGTTTTACACCAATTACCACCTCCATTCTCTTCAGTCAGTATACGTGCGCCGGAAGCAAGTCCCGATTTTAGAAGAGGCTATTCAGCGAGTGCTCAATGTTTTACCGGTACCGGAGGAAATGGATGGTTACCAAGAGGTCCTACATCGGCGGAATGAGTTTGGGTTTGATTGGGACTCAATTCTTCAAGTCATTGCCGAGCCAGAGACATTTTGGACCCAAGGACGACTCTAGATGCGGCCCAAGTGCATTGATGCACGCCACCTCACTGTGGAGGCTAGAGCTTGGGCCCAGATCCTATCTCACTATGTGCTGCCTAGCACCCATAAGTCGTCCTTCACGGCGGAACTCGCCCTCCTTGTTTGGTAAGTACTCACGGAAAGGCCAGTCAACATTCCTCTCCTCATCCGACAAGCGATGAGTCGAGTCCATGCCAAAGGTAATTTACCATTTTCTGCGTTGGTATCCAATTTAGTTGCTGCCACTGGTGTTCCTTGCGAGGCTACGGACGTGAAAGCTACGATTCCGGCAAAGGGCGATGTCGTCCCAAGCGGGAAATATCTTCAGCCTTCCATGGACACCCCGAGCCTTGACATGACCCCTCCATCCACCGTTCCTACCACCTCATCTGCACCACCACAAAGATCCACCCACCAACGGCTTGAGGATCTCCACAAGAAGATGGATAGATATGAACGGCGGAACCAATGCCGATTTGCTTATATAAAGAAGCTTTTGAGTTTTGTGACCCCATCTATGAAGGAACTAGAGATCTCCACATCCACATCGAACCTAAGTGACGGTAGTGATCATGAAGGGGATAGTGGAAGTTCCGGTCCCGATCGCCCCTTGCACCTTGCTAGTAGCACGGAGGACCATGCTAATTCTTAAGTATGGGGAGGTCGTTCGACCAATCTCCGTGGGTAATAATCTCCTCCTTTCAACATCTATGGACTTCAATTCTCTTTTGTTTGTTAAATAGGACACATTGCATATTTAGTTAGTTTTTGTTTTGATTAGGACCACTTGGTTAGGGTAATAACCTCCTTTTCCTAGAAAATATGTTTTTAGGGCACCCTACCAATTTTGAATTTTTTTTTGCGATAAACTTTGTTGAAGAATGTATTTTGGAACATGGTTATTGAGTTAAGAACACAAGCATGTGAGCTTTGAGCCAATTGTGTGGTTATATCTTATAACCACTTTTTCCCATTCTTGTGTGCATTGTTCTCTTTCTATGATTGCAATCCTTGCTTTGTCTGATTCTATATATCCATTATTTTGTGTATTAATGCATTTATATGATTGAGGCCATCATTTCAATAGTCAATTTCCCAAAGAACCTTAACCCTTTTATCTACCATTGCCAACCAATTTTGAGCCCATGATAAACCCCTTTTTTGTTCTTAAATTTAGCACATCAATACCCCTAAGTGAAAAATAATGAATGTCCCTGAATTTGGATCTTTGATTAGCTCAAGCGAGTGAGGATGTGTGTCATTCAAATGGGAGGAGATAAGTGGGAACTTGGGTAGATGTAAAGGTATGTTTTTTGTAATTGTAATGGAAAATTCTGGGAATTGGGAACATACTCATGTATTGAATGATTGAACCATATGGATTGGCACTTTTGTACATAAAACTTCCAAAAAGGGGACAAGCAAAGAAAAACAAAAGAAAAGGAATGTAAAG
The DNA here is from genome assembly GCF_059453495.1 of Arachis ipaensis. Classification (NCBI taxonomy): domain Eukaryota; kingdom Viridiplantae; phylum Streptophyta; class Magnoliopsida; order Fabales; family Fabaceae; genus Arachis; species Arachis ipaensis. The sequence goes on from NC_142436.1 coordinate 55,358,213, forward strand.
AAAAAGAAATAGAAAAATAAAAGAAACAAAAACATAGAAAAAGAAGCAATAAAAAGGGGACAAATTTCCCCAAGGCGAAGCCAATGATAACCAATGGATATGGGTTGTGAACCAAAGAGAAATGCATGAGCATGTGAAAAAGTGAATAAATGGGTAGCTAGGTTGTGTATTAGGATTGCATAGGTTGTTGTATGTGTCAGGTGAGAGTCTAGGCTAATCAAAGATACAAATTTTAAGCTCACTTGGCCTTACATGTATCTTTACCCTTATCCTAACCCCATTACAACCTATGAATAAGACCTTATGATACTTGAATGCATGCATTGAATAATTGTTGATTGTTAGATGAAAGACAAATCTTGGAAAGCATGATTAGAGGAGGATTGAGTGACGAACCCTATACACTTGAGCGAATAGAGCAGATACACTTCCGGTGAGGGTTCGAGGCTCAACTTCTTGTTCCTGGCTTTCACAAGCGTTCGTCTTGCAAGTTATATGCACTTCATTTTGATGTTCGAATTGGTAGGATTAGTGTCACCTTAGCCCTATGTGCTCATATATGTTCTTGGAGGATAGATTCACCCTTGACCAAGTAAATAGATGCACTTGCATTAGTTGCATTTCATAAACCCCTTTCTCCTATGTCCTTTGGTCTTTTTATTTTTTGCATGAAGACATGCTTGGTTTAAGTGTAGAAAAGTTTGATAAACCCCAATTTTGTGGTTTATCTTGTGTTGATTTTAGGGGATTTTGTCAATACTTTCTGCACTTATCCATATAAAATGCATGGTTCTGTGTTTCCTTCCTTATTTTGCCTCATGATTGAAAACATGCTTATTTGACCCTAAAAATGCTATATTTTAATTTCTTCTATTACCATTCGATGCCGTGATGCATTTGTTAAGTGATTTCAGAGTTTACAGGGCAATATTGGTCTAGAAGATGGAAAGGAAGCATGCAAAAGGGGAAGGAACATGAAAATTAGAGCTTTCGAGCTTAAGCAGTGATGCGTACACGTGCCTTGCGCGTACGTGTGGATGCATGCTACTGGGAATCGGCGTGCAAAGTCTGCGCATTCACATGGATTGGAAAGCTCATCGATGTGCACGCGTGACTGACGCGTACGCGTGGCACTCAGCACGTGACCTCATTAATGAACTCGTGGCTGACGATTTCTGAGGCTCTCCAGGCCCAATTCCAAGCTGATTCTGGATGGAAAAGACCCAGGAGTTGTAGGGGGAAAGGGGGGATCATTCATTACACACTTAGACACAATTTTAGCTAGAGTTTTTTGGTTCTTATTCTTCTAGAGAGAGAAATTCCTATTCCTCTCTAGATCTAGTTTGATTTGGTCTTCCATTGTTGAATTTCTGAATAGGGTTTTGTTAATTTCTAGTTTTGATTACTTAATTTGAATTCTCTAGTATAATTTTTCTTAGATTTTGTGTTGAATTTATGTTATCTTGTTATTTCCCAATTTCTTCTCACTTTATGAATTTTATGGATCTTGAATTTCTATGAATACATTGATGTTTTCCATGATTATTAGTGTTGTTTGAGTTGTTCTTCATTGATAATTGTTAGTGGGTCCTTATAATTTCCAATTTATTTGCAATTTTGAAAATGTCTTTTGTTAGTGCATCCCATGTGTTTAATGAAATGTTTCCTTTTATTATGGAGTAGTTTTCTTTACTCTTAGCTTAGGCTATGAGAATCGGGTGACCTTGAGTCATTGGGTCTCATTGAATTAGTGATTGGAGAATCCTTGGTGGTCAAGTTGATACCCATTGACACTAACCCACTACTAATCTAATTAGTAGATAGGTTGAGACTTATGGGTTGAGATTGATCAAGCCACTTGACGTACCTCAAGCTTAGGAGTAGATATTACGTACTTAAAGCTCTTGGAGGTAGACTTATATATACTTGTAGTGATAGTGAGTTTGGTTCCTCATAATTGTCAAGATATGGTTGTAGACAAGGATGGTGACCCCAATTCCTATGCTTAGCCAAGAGTTCCTTTTATGATTCATACTTGAAAACCAAAAATCTCAATTGCTTAGCTCTTGTTTTAGCTAATTGCTTGATTCTAGAGTAGAAATAGATTATATACTCTCTTGTTAGATTGAATTTGCTCACTCCTTGCTTTAGTTACTTGATTTAGTTTCTTGCACTTTAAGGTTCCTTGCATGATAAGTTTAGTAGTTTAAATTTGTGATCATGACTTCTAACCCCGGATTTCTAACCAATGTTAATGCACATGTTTGCCCATTCCTTGTGAGATGACCCGAGGTTTGAATACTTCGGTTTACTTTTATTGGAGTGAAACTTTGTGACAACCAATCTTTTAAAATTTTATTCGAGGATCAACTATCGGTTTGGACTATACTATTAACGAAATCATTTTGTGAAATTCTGGACCAGTATAAATCTCTTGCTATCAAAGAGCCACATGCTTATGGTAAATCTTCATGGCAACAACATCCTCCAATCTCTCATGGCTACAATCCACCCCATGATGTGCCCAATTATAATCCAAACCCTCGACATTGTTATCAACCTCACTCACAAGCCCCCTACCACCATTCACCTCCATATGATCCTAACTCATACACACTATACCAACCACCATATGAACCATACCTAGAACCACCACATTCCCAACACCGATACTCCCAAGAACCACAATTTTCCTACACACCACCTCAAGACTTTCACCAAGATGAACCACCTTCTAACTACAATACCCTTCCCTCAAACAATGAACCCTCTCTTCCCACACCACCTCTTAACAATGCCATCATTCTAGAACAAAGAGATCTTAGATCTCTTATCCTAATGCAAGAAGAGGAGAAGGACAAGAAGTTCAAGGAGCTACTGATGCGTGAGCATCTTTCCTATCTTTTTCTAGTGAATTTGCATCTAAATTGTTGAATTTAATAAATAATTAATTATATTTTAGCCACTATGGATGCTATTTTGAGTTTTGTGCAATACTGTTTATTTTAGGTAGCATTCGGCAGGATTTGATGGGGTTTCTGCAGCACAAGAATCAAAGGAGATGGTAGTGAGGAGCGACGCGCACGCGTGCCTGACGCGTGCGCGTGTTTTGGAAGTATCCATGGCGACGTGTTCGCGTGACTGACACGTACGCGTAATTTGAAGATTTGCTCAGCGACGCGTGCGCGTGACTGACGCGTACGTGTGACTCGCGAAAAAAGACCATTAACGCATGCGCGTGACCGACGCGTACGCGTGACATGCGCAACGTGCAAAAATCGCAGAAAGACGCTGGGGGTAATTTCTAGGCTGTTTTGACCCAGTTTCCAGCCCAGAAAACACATATTAGAAGCTGCAAAATGGACAAATCAAGTGGTCCCCACCCATCAGATGATGACTTGTTAATTAATTTGAATTTAAATTCAAATTTGATTTTTAAATAGGAAAGGATATTATTTTGATTTTAATTTTAGAAATTTGATTTTTAAATTATTAGGATTAGTTATAAAAGGGGATTCAGATCCATCAGATTGGAACTCAGTACATTTTTTACCTGAATCGTTATTTTCTACTTTGAACCATGAGCAACTAATCCTCCATTGTTAAGGTTAGGAGCTCTGTCTATTTCTATGGATTGATTTTATTGCTTTTTCTATTTTAATTTATGTATGGATTTATAATTTAAGAATTGTTTTCGCTCTTTATTTTATGAATTTGGGTGAAACGGAAGTATGACCCTCTTTCTATTTGAGTTCTTGTATAACTTGGAAAAGCTCTTTACCTGAACAACAGCTTGAAAACATATTCTCTTAAATTTTAATTATCTGGATTTAACGGGATACGTGACATATAATCCTTTTATTTTTAGGTAATTAGAGTTTTTGTGGCATATAAATTGGAATTTGATCATCACTCTCTAAATGGAATTAATTGACCAATGAATTGGCTGTTGATGAATTTTAGAGGAAACTAGAAAGGTCTAAGGAATTAGGGTCTAGTCACATATAGTTTGCCATAAATTAAATCCTACATGATTAAAATAGTTAGTAAGAAAAATAATTCCAGAAAAATAGGTAACTCTGAAGCCTTAACTATCTTCTCCATATTTTCTTCCCAAAGTATTTACTTGCCTTTCTTCAATATTCTTTATATTGTTTAATGTCTTTTATATTGCATCTCAACACTATTTTCTGTTTGTCTAACTAATCCTATCAAACACTATTGTTGCTTAATCCATCAATCCTCGTGGGATCAACCCTTACTCACGTAAGGTATTACTTGGTACGACCCGGTGCACTTGCCGGTAAGTTAGTGGGTTACAAATACCGCACCAAATTTTTGGCGCCGTTGCCGGGGATTGACTGTGATTAACAACTATTAGTTGTTTGATTGTTTAGATTAGGCGTTTTAATATTAATTTTTTTTAAATATTGTTTTATTATTTTTTGAAAAAAAAATTTAAATAAAACTAACAATTTTCCTTGTTTTCTTTTTTTTTTTACGTTAACACTCCACCTTCCCCTTGTTTCGTTTTTTTAGTTTCTTTAACTTTAATTTTTATTTATTATTTTTTTCGTTAGCCTTCTCCCATCCCCTGTTTCTTTCTTTTGCTTTTATTTTATTGTTTAGTTTTAATATATACATGAAATAAAAAAAAAGAGGCTTTCGTTTTTTTATTATTATTATTTATTCCTCTTTTAATATTTCATTTTTTTAGGTGCCTCTGCTCTAGTTTTAATTAAATTTGTCTTTTCTTAATTTCTCAAATTAAATTTGGTGTTTTCTAATTAGTTTTATTTTAAAATTTTTATTTTAATTTTTAGAATTTTTTTCTTTCTTTTTTGTTCGCCTGTTTACCACATGGTGCGTTTAATTCTGTTTGGTGTTTTGTGCTAAGAAAAAAACAATGGAGAGAGATCACATGGGTTACTACTCCCACCCAAGTAGTAATTCATATGATTGTGGATGGAGGAACTACCCGAATTTTGGTTGGCAAAGTCAAAACCAAAGAAACTTCAATGCTCCATGTTCCAACTATCAAGAACCACCATCTCCATATTCATATCAAGAACCACCACCTCTCTATCCATATCAAGAACCATCCTCTTTTTATACTTATCAAGAACCATCACCTCCTCCTTATTCATCTCAAATACCATCAGATCTTGAGCTTCTCATGAAAGAATTCTTACATGATATAAAGACAAGTGTCAAAAATGTAGAGAAGCATGTGCAGTCGATTATCAAATCACAGAAAGAGGAGCAAGCAAATTCCTTCCCAAGAGATATAATACAAGATCCTATAGAAGAAAGTGAGGAAATCAATCAAAAGAGTTCATACTCCAGTGAACTAGAGAACTTTCCATCCTCACACATGGAAGAAGAGGAAGATGCAAAAACAAAGGAGGAAGATGCACCCACAAAGGAGGAAGATGCACAACCTCCCATGCCCTTGGTAAGCAATGAAGAAGAGATTGAATTAGAAGACATCTACCAAGTGGAAGAGGTTGAAATTGAGGAAGCTTACAAAGAAGTGGAAGAATTCAAAGAAGAACACAAGGGAGTTGAGCTTGCAATACCTCTCCCAAAGCCATCACCATCTAATACAACATTCAAGTGGGTAAAATTCCTACCTTTAACCTTTACATTCCCACTTGAATATGGGCTACTGGAGACGAATGGTCAACTTAGAGCTCTTTGTGGCATTAAGAGTGAGAGGAAGATGGTTAGTGGTAAGAGTTGTCAAGCAAGGTTCAATATGGTTGCATGCTCCAAATTGAAGTGCAAGGATTGGTGTAGAGCTCAATTGAATGGGTCTAGAAGGTTGTTTGGATGTTTCTGTGAGAATTCAGATCAATTGCCACCTGGTGGGAACAATGGTGATCCACAAGAAGACGGGTGTAAAAGCAAGGTTTGGGACCCTGGAATTCATTCTCACAATCAACACTATTGGGGCCTTGTCACTTGCTTCAACTTGCACGAAGGAGTTATGCGCCTAGTTTGGAATCCCAGTGGCCATTGGATTAACAAACATTGGTGGAGATTCATGGATCAGTACAAGCACAAGCCACCATGACAAGGAGCTCACCACATGTCCAACTTAAGGACTTTAACTAAAAGTGCTAGGTGGGAGACAACCCACCGTGGTGTGATCATTCCTTTTCATTCTTAGCTTTATTTTGTTTTATTTTTATTAGTAGTAGTTTTCATACTTATTTGATTTTTATTAAGTTCTTACTAATTTTATGATCATGCAGCTATTTTATCACAGGAACCGAACACCTCAGGCTAAAAAAAAAACACATGCGACGCGCAAGCATCGCTGACGCGTACGCGTCATATGGGTGTGCGTGAAAAAAAATAAAGTGAACAGAGAGTTGCGCGTGCGCGCGGCTGGCTTCGCGGGAATCGCACAAAACCCAAGGCACGCGGACGCGTGCCTGACGCTGAAGCGTCATTAAGGAAATTTGCAACTCACGCGTACGCGTGCCGTACGCATACGCGTCGCCTTCGCCGCCCAGTTTTAATTTTCTTTCTCTCTCTCCCAATCCTAATTCCCTCTTGTTCTTTTATCCTTTTATTTTTCTTTTCTCATAATATCTGTCTCTTTTTATTTTCAGTTCTTCTTTGCTTGAGGACAAGCAAACATTTAAGTTTGGTGTTGACGCTTCGCTTAAGGATTTTCTGTCTATTCCGATGGCACCAAAAGGGAGGCGAATAATCTTCACTGAGGAGCACAACCTGGAGAATAAAATGACCGCTCAGATAACTAAGGTGGTTGAGTTTCTTTCATTTTTATTCCCTCCGGCTTTTATTATGTATGTTCTGGTTTTCTGCTATTTCACTTTGTTTGCTGCATGATCCTTTATTAGTAGATTCATAGGTTATAGTTTAATTTTTCTGTTAAGTGCTGTAATTCTGAAAGATGTCTCATGTATTGCCCACTAAGCTTGAAATCAAAAAGAAAGAAGAACAGATGTAGTGCATGAGAATTTGAGTTTAATTTTTAGAGTAGTCTCACTTACTTAGATGTGGTGGTATTTTCTGTGATTCTGAATGAATGCTTGAATAGTGCATATTTTTTATAGTGAAGTTTATGAATGTTAAAATTGTTGGCTCTTGAAAGAATGATGAAAAAGAGAAATGTTATTGATAATCTGAAAAATCATAAAATTGATTCTTGAAGCAAGAAAAAGCAGTGAAAAACACAAAGCTTGTGAAAAAAATAAAATAAAATAACGAAAAAGAAAAAAAAAGCAAGCAGAAAAAGCCAATAACCCTTTAAACTAAAAGGCAAAGGGTAAAAAGGATCAAAGACTTTGAGCATTAATGGATAGGAGGGCCCAAAGGAATAAAATCCTGGCCTAAGCGGCTAAATCAAGCTGTCCCTAACCATGTGCTTGTGGCGTGAAGGTGTCAAGTGAAAAGCTTGAGACTGAGCGGTTAAAGTCGTGATCCAAAGCAAAAAGAGTGTGCTTAAGAACTCTGGGCACCTCTAACTGGGGACTCTAGCAAAGCTGAGTCACAATCTGAAAAGGTTCACCCAGTTATGTGTCTGTGGCATTTATGTATCCGGTGGTAATACTGGAAAACAAAATGTTTAGGGTCACGGCCAAGACTCATAAAGTAGCTGTGTTCAAGAATCAACATGTTGAACTAGGAGAATCAATAACACTATCTAAATTCTGAGTTCCTATGGATGCCAATCATTCTGAACTTCAAAGGATAAAGTGAGATGCCAAAACTATTCAGGATTGCAGTTGTAAACCCCACTATAAGAAGAGACATGAGCTTAATCGAACTCTCGTTCTCATGCAAATTCACATCCTAAGCTTATATTAGTTTTGGTTGCTTGAGGACAAGCAACAGTTTAAGTTTGGTGTTGTGATGTGTAAGCATCTTTCCTATCGTTTCCAAGTGAATTTGCATCTAAATTGTTGAATTTAATAAAGAATTAATTATATTTTAGCCACTATGGATGCTATTTTGAGTTTTGTGCAATACTATTTATTTTAGGTAGCATTCGGCTGGATTTATTTAATGGAGTTTCTGCAGCACAAGAATCAAAGGAGATGGCAGCGAGGAGCGACGTGCACGCGTGCCTGACGCGTGCGCGTGATTTGGAAGTATCCATGGCAACACGTGCGCGTGACTGACGCGTACGCGTGACTCACGGAAAAAGACCATTGACGCGTGCACGTGACCGACGCGTACGCGTGACATGCGCAACGTGCAAAAATCGCAGAAAGACGCTGGGGGCGATTTCTGGGCTGTTTTGACCCAGTTTCCAGCCCAGAAAACACAGATTAGAAGCTGCAGAATGGACAAATCAAGTGGTCCCCACCCATCAGCTGAAGACTTGTTAATTAATTCGAATTTAAATTCAAATTTGATTTTTAAATAGAAAAATATATTATTTTAATTTTAATTTTAGAAATTTGATTTTTAAATTATTAGGATTAGTTATAAAAGGGGATTCAGATCCATCAGATTGGAACTCAGTACATTTTTTACTTGAATCCTTATTTTCTACTTTGAACCATGAGCAACTAATCCTCCATTGTTAAGGTTAGGAGCTCTGTCTATTTCTATGGATTGATTTTATTGATTTTTCTATTTTAATTTATGTATGAATTTATAATTTAAGAATTGTTTTCGCTCTTTATTTTATGAATTTGGGTGGAACAGAAGTATGACCTTCTTTCTATTTGAGTTCTTGTATAACTTGGAAAAGCTCTTTACTTGAACAACAGCTTGAAAACATATTCTCCTAAATTTTAATTATCTGGATTTAACGGGATACATGACATATAATCCTTTTATTTTTAGGTAATTAGAGTTTTTGTGGCATATAACTGGAATTTGATCATCACCCTCTAATTGAAATTAATTGACCAAGGAATTGGCTGTTGATGAATTTTAGAGGAGACTAGGAAGGTCTAAAGAATTAGGGTCTAGTCACATATAGTTTGCCATAAATTAAATCCTACATGATTAAAATAGTTAGTAAGAAAAATAATTCCAGAAAAATAGATAACTCTGAAGCCTTAACTATCTTCTCCATATTTTCTTCCCAAAGTATTTACTTGCCTTTCTTTAATATTCTTTATATTGTTTAATGTCTTTTATATTGCATCTCAACACAATTTTCTGTTTGTCTAACTAATCCTATCAAACACTATTATTGCTTAATCCATCAATCCTCGTGGGATCGACCCTTACTCACGTAAGGTATTACTTGGTACGACCCGGTGCACTTTCCGGTAAGTTAGTGGGTTACAAATACTGCACTAGCTACAAGCCAAGATTGCTACCGTGGCAGAAGCCGTTAGCAACATTGTCTTATCCCGCCTAAGCCTATACGATCAAGGCACTGCCATTGTTGAATGTGGAGAAGCAACCAAAGAGCTTAGTAAGGGAGTGAACTTGAAGCCTCAAGGTGAAGAAGAGGAGTTAAAGCAAGAAGTGCAACAAGAGGAGGAGGTAGAGATAATGGAACCAAAGGAAGGAATGGTTGGAAATTTAGGAGATGTTGAGTGCAAAGAGGAATCTCAAGTTGAAGAGCCTTCTTCCATAGAATTTGAAGTTGGTGTTGAGGAGAATAGTGCACTACCTCCAAGGCATACTATGAGTGAAGAATTGGAAGAAGTGTTTCGGTGCACGAAATTGTGATCCCTGGTAATGGCTCCAAAAACTTGGTGCTCTAATCTTAATTCATAATTTGTCACAACTTCGATACAACTAACCAGCAAGTGCACTGGGTCGTCCAATTAATAAAACCTTATGTGAGTAAGGGTCGATCCCACGGAGATTGTTGGTATGAAGCAAGCTATGGTCATCTTGTAAATCTCAGTCAGGTGGATATCAAATGGTTATGGAGTTTTCGAATAATAATAATAAATAAACAGAAAATAAAGATAGAAATACTTATGTAATTCATTGGTGAGAATTTCAGATAAGCGTATAGAGATGCTTTCGTTCCTCTGAACCTCTGCTTTCCTGCTGTCTTCATCCAATCATTCCTACTCCTTTCCATGGCAAGCTTTCTGTAAGGCATCACCGTTGTCAATGGCTACATCCCATCCTCTCTGTGAAAAAGGTCCAAATGCTCTGTCACGGCACGGCTAAACATCTGGAGGTTTTCGATCATACTGGAATAGGATTCACCCTCCTTTTGCGTCTGTCATCACTACGCCCAGCACTCGCGAGTTTGAAGTTCGTCACAGCCATCCCTTCCCAGATCCTACTCGGAATACCATAGACAAGGTTTAGACTTTTTGGATCTCAGGAATGGCCATCCATGGGTTCTAACTTATACCACGAAGATTCTAATATCTCGGACTCGGTCCTCTGTATTAGATATCTAAGAGATACTCATTCTAGCTTGTTTGCATGTAGAACGGAAGTGTTTGTCAGGCACGCGTTCATAAGTGAGAATGATGATGAGCGTCACATAATCATCACATTCATCATGTTCTTGGGTGGAATGGATATCTTAGAAGCGGAATAAGTTGAATTGAATATAAAACAATAGCACTTTGCATTAAATCATGAGGAACAGCAAAGCTCCACACCTTAATCTATGGAGTGCAGAAACTCTACCGTTGAAAAATACATAAGTGAAAGGTTCAGGCATGGCCGAATGGCCAGCCCCCATGATCTAAGAACTAGACGTCCCAAGATGTCTAATACAATAGTAAAAAGTCCTATTTATACTAAACTAGTTACTAGGGTTTACAGAAGTAAGTAATTGATGCATAAATCCACTTCCGGGGCCCACTTGGTGGGTGCTTGGGCTGAGCTTGAAGTTTACACATGCAGAGGCTTCTTTTGGAGTTGAACGCCAAGTTGTAACGTGTTTTTGGCGTTCAACTCTGGTTCGTGACGTGTTTCTGGCGTTTAACTCCAGACTGCAGCGTAGAACTGGCGTTCAACGCCCTTTTGCGTCATCTAAACCCGGAAAAAGTATGGACTATTATATATTTCTGGAAAGCCCTAGATGTCTACTTTCCAACGCCATTGAGAGCGCGCCATTTGGAGTTCTGTAGCTCCAGAAAATCCACTTTGAGTGCAGGGAGGTCAGAATCCAACAGCATCAGCAGTCCTTCTTCAACCTCTGAATCTGATTTTTGCTCAAGTCCCTCAATTTCAGCCAGAAAATACCTGAAATCACAGAAAAACACACAAACTCATAGTAAATTCCAGAATTATGAATTTAACATAAAAACTAATAAAAACATCCATAAAAGTAACTAGATCCTACTAAAAACATACTAAAAATAATGCCAAAAAGCGTATAAATTATCCGCTCATCACAACACCAAACTTAAATTGTTGCTTGTCCCCAAGCAACTGAAAATCAAATAGGATAAAAAGAAGAGAATATACTATAAATTTCAAAATATCAATGAAACATAGCCCCAATCAGATGAGCGGGACTTGTAGCTTTTTGCCTCTTGAATAGTTTTGGCATCTCACTTTATCCATTGAGGTTCAGAATGATTGGCATCTATAGGAACTCAGAGTTCAGATAGTGTTATTGATTCTCCTAGTTCAATATGATGATTCTTGAACACAGCTACTTTATGAGTCTTGGCTGTGGCCCTAAGCACTTTTTTTCCAGTATTACCACCGGATACATAAATGCCACAGACACATAACTGGGTGAACCTTTTTAGATTGTGACTCAGCTTTGCTAAAGTCTCCAATTAGAGGTGTCCAGGGTTCTTAAGCACACTCTTTTTTGCTTTGGACCTTGACTTTAACCGCTCAATCTCAAGTTTTCACTTGATACCTTCACGCCACAAGCACATGGTTAGGGACAGCTTGGTTTAGCCGCTTAGGCCAGGATTTTATTCCTTTAGGTCCTCCTATCCACTGATGCTCAAAGCCTTGGATCCTTTTTATTTACCCTTGCCTTTTGGTTTTAAGGGTTATTGGCTTTTTGCTCTTGCCTTTTGGTTTTAAGAGCTTTTGGCTTTTTCTGCTTGCTTTTTCTTTCTCTTTCTCTTTTTTTTTTCGCTATTTTTTTCTTTTTTCTTTTTTTTTCTGCAAGTTTTTTTGTATTCACTGTTTTTTCTTGCTTCAAGAATTATTTTTTTGATTTTTCAGATTATCAAATAACATTTCTCCTTTTTCCTTATTCTTCAAGAGCCAACATATTTAACATTCATAAACAACAACTTCAAAAGACATATACACTGTTCAAGCATTCATTCAGAAAACAAAAAGTATTGTCACCACATCAAAATAATTAAGCTAGTTTCAAGGATGAATTCGAAACCATGTACTTCTTGTTCTTTTGTTTTTAAAACAGTTTTCATTTAAGAGAGGTGATGGATTCATATTCACTACTTTAAGGCATAGACACTTAGACACTAATGATCATGTAATAAAGACACAATCATAGATAAACATTTAATATAAGAAAACAAAAAACAGAAAATTTAAGAACAAGGAATGAGTCCACCTTAGTGATGGTGGCGTTTCCTTCTTGAGGAACCAATGATGTCCTTGAGCTCTTCTATGTATCTTCCTTGTCTTTGTTGCTCCTCCCTCATTGCTCTTTGATCTTTTCTAATTTCATGAAGGATGATGGAGTGCTCTTGATGTTCCACCCTTAGTTGCTCCTAATAATTGTGTGGAGGAAAATGTATCCCCTCGAGCAATCAACCTTTCTTACAAAAGTTTTGGTTATCACAAGTAACAAACCCCTTTTAAAATTGATAACCAAAGTATTTAAACCTCGGGTCGTCTTCTCAAGGAACTGCAGGGAAGTATGTTCTTATTATTGGTTATGAGTTTTGTAAATTGGGGAGGTTTGAAAGTAAGGAACAAGTAATTTAAATGACAAGAAAAATAAATAAATAACTATAAAATAAACTCTTGGCAAGGTATGAAAATTCGGAAGTCCTATCCTAGTTACTCCTATGAGAATGGAAGTTAATCCCACTTAGTTTTTTTTAGTTTCCCTCGGTATCCCCCAACCCGCCAGGTCAAGGACTAATCCGTCGCGGATACCGCTGGCCAATAGGTTGCTGCATGCACAAGGTGGGATTCGAACCCCCGACACTTGCTTAAGCGGACGAGTGAACTAATTAGTTAGACTCCCAAGTCCTAGCCAACTCCTAAGGAAAGACTAGAGTTAGTGGAATACCAGTCAATTTAGCCGACATAACAACCAATCACGATAGTTGATAACTCAAGAGCTTCCAGTTAATCAATTAAAGCCAATAACATAAAAAACTAAATAAGAATCTTTAAATCTGAAATACCTCAATTGCATTAATAAGAGAAAATCAATTTAAACATAAAGAGTTCATAAGCCAATTTGGCAACATAAGTAATTAAATGAGAGTATTAAAGCATCTGAAAGTAAAAGAGAAATATAAAGTAAAAGGAATATTGAACCTGATGAAGAGTTGAAATCCTAAATCCTTTAAGAGGAGTCCTAGTCCTAAAACCTAAGAGAGAGGAGAGAACCTCTCTCTCTCTCTCTCTCTAAAAACTACATCTAAACTATGAAAAGTAAATAATTGAAGGCTCCCTCATGAATGGATGCATTCCCCCACTTTATAGCCTCTAATCTGTGTTTTCTGGGCTGAAAACTGGGTTAGAAACAGCCCAGGGCAATTTCTGTTATATTCAGGTCGCGGCAAAGTGACGCGGAGGCGTCGTCCACGCGTTTGCGTGGATTGCGTTTCTGCCAGGTCACGCGTCCACGTGATCCACGCTTTTGCGTCACCTGGCTTCGGGGAAGCTATGGCAAATTATATATCGTTGCGAAGCCTCGGATGTTAGCTTTCCAACGCAACTGGAACCATCTCATTTGGACCTCTGTATCTCAAGTTATGACTATTTGAGTGCGAAGAGGTCAGGCTGGACAGCTTAGCAATTTCTTCAACTTCTTGTATTCCTTCCACTTTTGTATGCTTTCTTTCCATCCTCTGAGCCATTCCTGCCCTGTAAACTCTAAAATCACTTAACACACATATCAAGGCATCTAATGGTAATGAGAGAGGATTAATATTAACAAATATAAGGCTAAAGAAGTATGTTTTTAATCATAGCACAAAATCAGGAAGGAGAATGTAAAACCATGTAAATAGTATGAATAAGTGTATGAATGATTGATAAAATCCACTCAATTTAGCACAAGATAAACCATAAAATAATGGTTTATCAATGGCCATAAACATCTTTAGTGCCAATAATAATATAAGGTAAGGATTTTTTTTTTTTTTTGCTATCTTTATTTTTAATTTTAGTTATGCCTGTAACTAAAATATTGGCTTTGTGTCGGAAAAAATTTAGTTTACATTTATGACATAACTGCAACTAGGGAGAATATGTTTTGTGTCGTACTTCAAATATTATGATTATTAAATATATAATTTAAATGAATGTATAAATTTAAGATATTTATAAAATGAAATTAAAAAATAAATAAATAAATTCTTAAACTTTATTATATACTAAAGATAAATGTGTCATTTTCTAAAGTGATTGTTTTCTCTTCTCTCCTTTTCTTTTTCTATTTTGTCTCTATTCAAACAATAAAGAAACATAATGAGTGACAACAAAGAACTTATTTGTGAAAGCAGAATTAATTAAATACTGATTTATATATTCTTCTGTAGTGCAAAAACAGGAGATTGGAATTGATTGATTATTCTCACATGGGGGCTTAGGATGTCAATTAACATTCCAAAGGAGAAACTGAAGTCTTTAAGAAAAGGCACTCTTTTGTGTTAATTTTGTGTTACCAATCTCGTTTTATAATTTTCAATAAAATTATAAAAGATATTCCATTTTAGCACTTGTTTTCAGAACAGACAAAGTGCCTATGATTTGTTCAAACTTTAATGTAGGTGAACCATGTGACTCATGCTATTGTCTGCGTTGAACGTTTCTAGTCTTTTCATTTTATTTTCTCCTTTAAAGAAAATAACCAAAGGAGACACATCTTTGGTAAATCAATGCATCATAATGCATGGATTCAACTAGATAGAACTTTGAGGAGGAGGAAGAAGGGTGTGGGCGTTCTTGGGCCCAACATGATTCACTTTCAGCTTTGCTATGATATCAGCTCACAAGAATTTCTTCAATGAGTATGAGACAAGCAAACCACTTAAAAAGATTCTTCCTAACTCTAATAACCATGTATAACTGCACAAATCTAAGAAAACTACTTGATTTGAAGACATCTGATATACGAGCCTCAACCTATCATTTTGAAGCAACTCCATGATATTGTAAGGCATCCTTTCATTCAACTACTCCTTCACCAATGATAATTCCTTACAGGAATGTGTTCAAATCTATCAAATGAGTTTCTCCAAAAGAATAAAGAATCTCTAAACCAACTAAAGTTGTAGAAGTAATAATTGATACCAATATCAACGATGTCATTTTGTCGCTTCAGAAATTCTCTGTAACCGTTCCACAACTACAGGAATATCCTTTTCAGACAACAAGGTAAAACAAAAACCAAACCATCCAGGTTCAATGCAGTGGCATGAGGTTCCAGGGGTAACATTGATCTTAGCTACATTCAAAAGTCTATCCCAGAGCTCAAGCTCCCCTTTTTCACTGTAAGAGCGCATCAACGCACTCATGTCAGCCCAGCAGTGAAATCCCCCGTCACTCCTAGCACACTCAATCCCTAACTGCTTCAGTCTTGCCACAAATGCATGGCACATTTTCTGAAGCCTTAATCTGTTAATCTCAATGAAATTTTGCATAAATCTTGCATCTGAGAGCATGGAGGTAAGCAATTGTTGGGTTGGAGCAGATATTGAAGATAACCTTGCCAGTTTTTTTGCAGCAGCTAGGACATTCTTGTTACAGGAGTAGATAACACATGCTTTATAACTTGGAACAGATATGTCATCTGATAAGCCATACACTATATGGACTCTTTCTCTGTCATGATCTTCTACTTCCAAGATTTCAGCCATGCTCACAAACTCCTCTTTTCCATACGTAGACCCAGCATATATTTCATTAGAGATTATGTGGATGTTCTTCTCTCTAGCAAAGTCCAGTAGACTGCGTAGCGTTTCATGACTTAATAGATTGCCAACAGGATTTGAGGGATTTGTTATTATGATTCCACGAACTTTTTGACCTCGTTTCTTTGCCTGATTGAAGGCTTGGTCAAGTGCAGCTATATTTAAGTTGAAGTTATCAGCACTGCGGCAGGGAACAGGTACTATCTCCACACCAGTTCGCCATTTTGCAGCCCCATCAAAGCTGCATAATGTGTCAAGAATGAAATACTTATTTCTAGGGTAAAAAAATAGGTAATGAAGTGGGAACTTAAGGTTATTGAAAAAAAAAAGCAAAAGAACAGGAATTAAGTTAATGAAGCAAAAATTATTGTTACCTAGGGCTATGAGGAGTGGGAACTAGAAATGCATTTCCATAATCTGCTAAGCAGAAGCTAAGAATCTCGATTGCAGGGTCAACACCAGAAGTTAATACCATCTGTGAGGGGTTGAAGAATACTGAATTATCGACAGCTTGGGACATGAAACTTGCCACAGCCTGCAGGAATGAAGAATTATGCACAAACATTCCAAGAAAAAAAAAGATACAAGTACGAGAAAATGAATAAATATGCTATCAGCATCAATGGGAGAAAGAGCTACAAGCTGACTACCATTTTAAAGAAAACATCAAAAGGTTTAATCAAAGATAGGCTAAAGAAATAGACATTTATTCGTCAAATCAAAATTGTATTAAGATGCTTGTTGCAAACAAAGTAGATAAAGTATCTTCGTTTGGGAAGTTTACAATCATTTGTTCGGTCTCTATTTTCACATGTATTTGCCTTCCCATTTACATTTGAAGATGTATCATATGTTTAATTATGTATTCATGAACCACAGTTCAACATGGATGGACTCAGGATTGCTCCCCCTTTTTTTTTTTCATGGAGTTCCATATAGTGGTTAAAAATGGCATTTGTAACATACTGCATCAACCTATTTACAGTGTTTTGAGATTGCGGTTATGGCGTGGCGGGTTTTGACCTTGCCGCCATATAGTGGTCGCTGCAGCGTCGTTTTCATGGCAGGCGAAATGGCGACCGCAATTGCGGTGGCGCCATGGCGGAACGCAATGTAAATGGCGGAAATCGCTGGGTTTTTCGGATTTTTAAAAAAAATCTGAGGGTGTTTTGGCTAATTTAGGAAACTTAAGTGATCCCTCTAACCCACTAACCCTAATAATAAGCCTCTTATTCAAAAGCTCCCTCCTCTGCCTCATCTTCACAAAGACTTCTCTCCCTCTCTGCGCCACCCATCACTGCCGCTTGTCGCCGCCATCTGTCGCGCCGCTCGTTGCCGCTGCCGCTCGTCGCATCATCACTGCTGCTCATCACCACAGCCACTCCTTGCTGCCACTGCTGACCACGGTTCCTCTCTGGTTCGTACATCTTGTTTCAACTTCTCTAGTCCTAGTTTTTTCTTTTCTCTCTTCCCTGCTGTCCCTCCTTTATAGATGTTATCAATAATCAGTATTAAATCTCTCTTCTAATTTTTTTTCTATTTAGTTTACCATGTCCACTTCTAGATAATAATGGTATTAATTTGGATGAAGTTGATGAGAGTTAAAATTTAGATAATTTATAATTTTTATGTGTATGTCTTTTGTTTCATAATTTTTTTATGACTTTTAAGTTATGATTTAAATTTGATGTTATGTTTATTTGCTAAATTTACTACTATATTTACTATATTAATTGGATATTTAAAAAGATTTTATAGCTTATTATATTTATAATTTTTTTGTATATGTATTTTTTAAGTAATCCGTTATTTCCGCTATTTTTCATAAGGCTATCCGCTATAATTTTAGCGGCGGATTTTTGGCTTACGGCGCCGCCATCCACAATAAAAAACTATGCCTATTTATAATTATTAAAAGAGAATCCAAGTATTGATACAATGAGAGATATCAATGTGAATTATTATTTCTTCCTCCAAGACCTATATTATTTCTTCTTTATAAACCCCGTTTAGAGCCATAGTCCTTGCCATGAATCAACATTACTTATCATCGTTCTTATCCCTTTCTTTCCTATATTTCGATGTAAACGCCTCTGCATTGATGCCTCTGCCTGTACTGTACCTAAAGCGATCCATGCCTTCTTGATTCCAACAAGGCCTTGCATTGAAGGGCCCGCAATCCATGAAACAAGGGTAACCTGATTTAATCAGGATTTCAGATTTGTTGATCACCGATGCCATTATGGTCTTTCTTTTCCTTTGGCTTCTTTCTTTCATTGTGTTTGCCAAAATTTATTATTTCTTTCTTCTTTAACTTAGATCTATCTTACAGTATTAAAAGCAAAGGCAAGCATTCTTTATGTAATAATTTGTTAAAGGAACTTACTTGCAAAGTGAGATGTCTCTGTAGACGGCATTTAGTTTACAAGAAATATACCCAACCACTAATTATGTGATTCTATTAGCATCTCCATGTGACGGTGATTGTCATATTAGCTTATTAATAAGGTATGTGCTCCTAGACCAGCAAAAGTGTTATTGTTGAAATTAAATTAGATCTTTCTCTGCAACTTTAGATTTGTTTTCCTAGCTAGCAAACTCAACTTCTTTAAATAAATGAATAATTCTGAGTCAGCCAATTAGTCTAATTTCGAAAGTATTCATTTAGTATTATTTTTGCTTCTAAAGTTTTGTCCCCTCAAGGCCTCAATACTAAGGGACTTTTTAGACCATTCCCAAAGAAATGGAAAAAACAAAACAAGACAGCAGAAAGGTAAGACTAGCGAAAAGCAATGAAATTAACTCATAGTCCACTTTTGCTTGAAAGCAAAGAAAAAATAATCTATAAAATATACTATCACACACTAGAATGTATTTCATTTGAGCTGATCTCTTTGATATGATCACTACTCAAGACAAAAAATATATGATGTCTAAGAGGTAACAGGTAAGAACACTTGACTTAACCACGAAAAACAAAATCCTTAACAACACCTCGTGTAAGAAAGCAATGAACTAATTTGTTAACTACCAGTACACGTTCTCTTTGTATTTTTTTAATTAAAAGATATTCTAAACAAATAATTAATAAATAGCAACTGTATTTTTATCCAAGTGAACAAGTGTTAGAATTATTTGGTGTAGCAATACTGTTTTCGTTAAAGATAAACGTTGGCGCTCTCATTCTCAATTTCACTTATTAAACTTCTAATCACTTTAGTTGCAATGTTACAATAATAATCAAACAAACATAAAAATAATCTAGTGCTAGGGAGCCAATGTCCTAAGTGTACAATATGTACAATGGACATTACCTATACTATGCAGAATAACCATCTCATGTTATAAAAAGCTAATTTTGGATTCACCAAGGTTCGAACTCCTGACCTTCCGGATCTAGAACTCTTATACCATGTCCTGAAACCACTCATCCCAAAAACGTAACCTGACAGGACAATGTAACACTAATAATAATATCTCTAATACTTTTTAAACCTTCATTGTACACATTGTACGCTTAGGACATTGGCTCCCTATACTTTCTCAAAATAATCAAGTCAACATACAATCAATTTAGTTCATTTTCAACGAGAAATAAGCAGAGAAATGGTCGAATTAATTACCACTTTCAACTTCATGACTCCATCAAACGGTTGGCATCCAGAAATCCCGGTAATTCCAATCCCCGTAAAATCTCCTCCTTCCTCCAATACAGCGCCACTTAAATTCTTCTCCATCCAATCTTCCACCAAGTCCACACAAATCTATACACACAAATTAAACTAAATTAGATTTATTAATATATATATATATATATGATTGGTCGTGTAACAAAAAAAAACAAAAACACAAACAGTGAGAACGCCAAAAAAATGAAAAAGAAACTGACCTTGTTATCTCCAACGGCGAGATGAATTACACCCTCGGGATTATCAACGTCATGGTAAGGATTCTCCGCGGCTTTGTATAAACCGGTGTAGTAAGGCGAGTCGGCAGCAAGTGAAGCGGCCCGACCGGAAAGGAAAGCGGAAGGTGTGGGAGAGGAAAGATGAGTTCGGGAGAGTGAGCGCGGGTGGACGGAAAGTTCTGGAAGGTTGTTGTGAGAGGGTGAGGGAGTTGAATTGGAGTGAGGCGAAGTAGGAGGAGAGTTAAAACGGTGTTGTGTTCGTGTTTTGACGTAGAGCCGAAATAGGTAGTAGAGTGCACAGGGGATTACAGAGCCCAAGAAGAGGCCCCCTCTGCCTTGAACAACTCCTTGAAGAGGGACTATCACTCTCATGGCAGTTCCTCCTCCGCCACTTGTTGAGGAGGACGACGACGAAGGTGACGGAGGTGGCTTCTTGTTCTCCTTCCTCGTCATTCTACACGCTTGAGAGTTGAGACGTGGCTTATTGGGTTGGGTTTGGTTGGGTTAGGAGAGACGGAAACGCAAGAGGGGGGGAGTGTGGAATGTGAGAAGGGAAGGGGTTTTGTGATTTGGATTTTAGTAGTAGTAGTATCCTGCTGGTCATGGTGTTGAATATTTTGCGCTCTGGCTGGCTTTGGTTTGATTCAGATCTTTTGAATGAGGACAAAGTGGGACTCAATTTCAGGCTTATGTCCAAGTGGGACTCATTTTTTGCCGCTCATTTTTGCCTTCCTATTGCTTTGCTTGGTCACTTGCCTCTTCCCCCCTCTCTTTCAAATAACTGAATATTCTGTCCATACAGCTCCATACCCTGACGCGCACCCTCCCTACCCTATTTCCAAGCTATATTCATTAATCATTGCTTCCTTCTTCCCAAAATTCCGCAATAATTTTATTTTAGGATAGACTACTAAAATCACACTTAATTTTTAAAAACATTAAAAAAATCATTTTCACTTTTTTTTTGTTTGAATGACATTTACTTTTGATCAAAACAAAAACATCCTTAAATGTTACAAAACGTGATAAAACTAAACTGTATAGAGAATACATACAAAAAACAAAATAAAAGTTCAATCTTTAAATTTTTTTATTTTTCAAGAGTATTCTTGATCATTGATAAAAAAAAACTCATTAAAAAATTATTTAACGTAAAATTATCTAATTTTAAAAGTAAAATTATTTTATTTTTTAATCATATTTTAAAAAATTATATCAAAATCTAATTTTTAAAACATCTTTTAAAAATATATCTTAAAATATTTTCTGGTTATTTTTATTATTAATAAAAATAAATAATATTTTTGTCAACGTATTAAAAATACAGAGCAATTTTGATAGGTTAACCTTTATTTTATTATCTAGTAATACTAGATATACAATCGTTTTTGGTAACCAAGTTATTACATGTCTGAAAAAAAAATGCATGCGTCCATCACTAATTATTTGTTTTTGTGCTTTTTCATCACAAATATTTTATAATAATAACATGTTTTTTCAACTTATCTTCTTGTTAACTTAATTATTCAGTAAATAACCATTTTTAATCATCAAAGATTTGATTGTTGACCAAATTAACCATAAAAACACTAAATTAACTTTATATTTATAAAAAATAATTTTTATTAGATAAAAATATCTAATAGTCAAATTTAAAATTAATTTTATTAAATTTTTTTAAAATTTGTAAATTACCCTTTTTATCGTGTTTAACCTGAATCATGTAATAAGTGTAAACAAAACAAAATCTTTATTCACTGACATTACATTATTGTTTTTAATTTTAAATTATATGTTTTGTTTCACCCATTTATATAGAGATTTTTTATTTAAATAAATAAAAAAAAATAATAATTACCAAAATAAATAATTTTAAAAATATTTATCGTTTTACATTTCCTAGTCATATCTCATTTACATTGAGAACGAGATGACAATTTATGTATCTCCTTTACAGCGTAAACGAAATATGACACGTCAGCCGAATTATGTCTATCGAGATAGACGTATATCGTTTACAGTATAAAAGACAATTCCAGCAGTTATAAAAGGATGTGTCACTTTTGGCATTCTTCACAAACTTTTCCTATCTTTTTTGTGTCTCATATTTCTCACAAACACAAGGTATTAATGGCCACTAATAGTCCATACATAGTTGTGCTTGTTTATCCCAATTGTCGTATAAGAAATGGCAATAACGGAGTGACATTTGAGTGTGAAAATCCGATATTGTTTCGCACTCAGCGTGTGGAGACGTTGTTGGATTTAAAGAGTTTGATATTGAGCAAGCTCGGTGGTACACAAGCGAGGAAAATCGAAAAGGTGGCATATCGTGACCTACGTCTCTGTGTCATACCACCTACCGAAGTCACGAAGGCACCCCCAACGGGGTTCCCGTGTGCGCGTAGGCCTAGGTGGTACACCACGTCTTGTAGAGTGATAGTGACCTCACCCCACGGGAGATGAAACGTGTGCGTCTTCAGACGCCATTGCTCAACGAGTGCCGAAATTAGGGAATTGTCAAAAGTAAAGTCCTTAAGGGCCGCCGTGTCGCCGAATCCGGCCTCAGCCAGATACGGGACGATGGCGTTCAGTAGAGGAAGGGTATGGTTGACTCGCCGGGGCAGTAGAAGGCGAGGCCTCTGTGGAATAAAAAAAAGTTTAACTTATAAAGAGATAATCATAAATTTTTGTACTCTATTTAACAACATAGAGCTACTTCTACTTAAGAACATACTTCCATGTCTCTAGTCTACACATGTCTCTAAATTACATATGTCATTAAGTAAATCCTAATTAAGTTATTACAATCTTACACAAGAAAATACAGTTCTAATTTCATCATACAGTCCAATCCCTAAAGCATTTTACTCAATGCTTGTCACTACGGGGCTACCCTAACAATGTCCACATACTTAGATTAACCGAACAGAACGCAACTAATCTCGAAGTCGGCCACCCTAGCGTAATGCGACGTCTCGTTCAGTCTGTTGATGTCCCCGTCGTTCCCCACCTGGCATGCCATCACCGTATCACTCTCAAATATGGTAGAAAATGGTAAAAAGAGGAGAGAAAGAGGTTGATCAAGTCAAAATGGGGCCCAGAGACACGCTGTAAACGACTTATACTTATAGGCGCAGTACGATATTATCTTGTTTACAGTGTAAATGAGATAGACATGGTTCGGATGACGTGTCATATCTCGTTTACACTGTAAACGAGATACATGAATTGTCATCTCGTTCACAGTGTAAACGAGATATGACTAGAAAATGCAAAACAGTAAATATTTTTAAAATTATTTATTTTAGTAATTATTATCTTTTTTATTTATTTAAATAAAAAATTCATTCATATAGTTATTAGAAATCACAAAAATTTTATGAGAGACCATAACAATAATAATTGGATCCCAGCAAACAAAACCAACAATACTTAGAAAAAGCTTTCAATTTTAAATTATATGTTTTGTTTCACCCATTTATATAGTTATTAGAAATCAAAAAAATTTTATGACAGAACATAACAATAATAATTGGATCCCAGCAAACAAAACCAACAACACTTAGAAAAAGCTCTTTTTTGTCAAAGACTAGTGGCAAATTCCCCACATCATGCGACAGTACAATGGCGGGGAGAGAGAGAGCAGTGATGGCCATGGTTTTCTCCGTCGTCGCCCTCTCCTCTTCCTTTTCTCCATATTTTTTCCTTTGCTTTTGTTCCTCTCGGTTCTTTCTCTCTCTTCTTTGCGATGAAGACAGTGACCCATTTTGTCGGTCCTTCTCCTTGTCCCTCTCCTTTTTATCTTTTCCGTTTCTTTTCTTGTATGTGTGTTTTTTTTTTTTTTTTTGTGGATTTAAGATTAAAACAAATAGCTACGACCTATTATTTAATGTTCTTCAGTAGATCTATTTTTTTTATCATGATATTATTATTTTTTTAAGCCATGTTTTATAATTTTATATTATTACTGATTTTTTTTGCTTATTAATGCTTCTTATTTCTTGGAAAATAAAAATTTCTTTCTTTATTTCCTAAAAGAAAAAGAACTTGACAATTTTTATTTTTTGATGTTAAATTAAGAGGTTGAAAACGATATAGTGCAAGATAATTTTGATATTTAATATATTTTTTAAATAAAATTAATACAAATTTAATTATTAGATATTTTTGTCAAATATAATTATTTTTTCATGGATATAAAGTTAGTTTAATTTTTTTATAGTTAGTTTTATCAGCGATCAAATTTTTAATTATTAGAAATAGTTGTTTACTCTTCGATTATTATTATATGATCATTTCATAAAATTAAAATTAACGTCACTTCTACTTCATTTTCAATATTTTTTACTTTATTTATTTTAAATTAATTACAAACCAAAATAAAATTAATTATAAATGAACTAAAATACCTTATTTAATAATTAACTATGCTTTATATTTTATGAAACTTAAAGATAGAAAATTTTAGACAAATATGATATAAAAATGTAAAAATAACACACACACGTGTTATGAATAAAATAAATGTCACAAGTATTTTAAAAATAGAATAATGTTTCCTTTCTCTTTTAGTTGTTTCTTTTTCCCTAACCCAACCCAAGGCATTTAGCCCTCTAAAGTCTAACGGGATCTTTTGAAATTAGTTTTGTCACTTGATTAGAATCCTTTAGCCTAATGCATTTTTATCCTTGATTAAATTAATGTTAAATTTATTCAAATATTGGCAATCTAATTCACTGTTTTTGATCTTTTATTTCAAGTCTCCTTTCAACTACCAACATTATACACGAAAAAATAGCAATCAACCCATGCCGTGACATCTTTGCATCTCTCTGGAGTGAATATAAAATCCCTTAGGAAATAACCCTCGCCGTTAAAACTTGCAAGTTGCAACTTCTGTATCGATGATTCTACCCGGTGTCCCCCACCAACCATTGACGAACGAAACCATGTCCAGCGTAGCAAAAACGACATCATGTGTCCCCATAAAAATATCAGTCGTCTCGTACATCAATGATCAACCATATGAATTATTAAAAGCAGATACTCACCTTATGTCACTTCCTATAGTGTGCTCTAACATCATATCTATATATCATCATTTATATAAATATTTAGTCATTTAAGTTTTTTAGCCTTAACCCAATAACACTAGAGTTGAACTAGGTCCATCAATATTTAAACAATTATATACATTAAAAATCATCAATCAATTAGTTACTGTATATAATATTCAAATTCAAGTTTCAATTAGTATTCAATTAGTGTGGATTTTATTCTTTTGGATACTCTGCTAGGATTTTCCCTAGAGAATGATATTATTTTATTGAATTGTGGGAGTACATGTGTTACACGCTACACGTACCAACGTCTGTATGGTTGACCCAGGTCAGACTCAGAGACGACGTAGGGATGACCCAGGGTAGAGGAGATGGAGGAAATAGTGTTTGACATTAGTAATATTAAATCAGGGTGGAGAATTGTGAGAGGAGCTTCGTTGGAAGACTCATGGCAGATACCACATTTTTCATTAGGACAATAAAAATTGCACTAGGGGCGATTTGGGGGAGACTAAAAGATTTTTGGGCTATTGACCATGGTGATAATACATATCAATTCTTTTTCGATAAAAAAACGAATATTATTAGCATTGAAAGAGGTTCGCCGTGGTTGTTCAAGAACTATATCATTCATCTAAAGCGATTGAGGCAAGGGATGATAATCGGAGAAGATGACTATTCAATGATTCTTATTTGGGTTTAGATCTAAGGCCTGGAAAAGCAATGCAAAACCCTAGAGTTTGGATGCAAAATAGGAGATAGTCTGAGAGAAATATTGGAGGTTGACTTCTTCAATGTTCGGAGTATAGAACGGAGAATTGTTAAGGTCAGGGTTAACTTGGCTACGTCTAACATCTTGCGCAGTAAACTGCATTTTGTCAGACCAGATGGCAAAATATTCGAAGTAAGATTCAAGTATGAGAGAATTGGTAACTATTGCAAATATTGTGTTCATTTTGGACATGAGGAACTGGCATGTGAGTGGTTGCTAGAAGATATTGTGGTAGGAGAAAAAGGGGAGAACCGCATCCAAGAAGAGCTCAAACCTAATCAATTTGGTTAGAGGGTAGGAGAGAAAAAGGCTGAAGATATAACCAAACCTGCTAGAGACACCTACCATCTGAGAAAACTAATTCCGATTAGCCTTCTTAAAGGGTTTTCCAAACACTCTATGAGGGAGAAAAATACCAGCAAGATGATTAATCAAACTACTCTTCTCAAAGTAACCAGAACTAGCAAGGAGGGTGGTCAAAGGAATAATAAAACTCAGGAAGTATGAGAATTGAGGATCTCTGTACCGAAGGAACCAGTTGAGAATGCAATTGCGGCATGCACCATTAATAGAAACTCAGTTGAATCCAAAGCAATGGATGATCCAATCCTAAACTTGGAAGAGACTAAGTTTCAATTGCCTTTACATGACACCACAAACTCTGAATTGCTGATAAAGAAGGGGATATGAGGATAATAAGTTGGTAGTGAAGAGACAAAAATTAAAATATATAGCCAAAAAGCCTAAAAATATTTGTGTGGAGAGCTTGAGACTTGCTGATGTGGTGGAGGGTGCCTACCAAAAAATGGCATCCAACCCCCAATGAAGATGATGGCGTGAAACTGCCAGGGTTTGAAAAAAATCTCTAACAATTCACAACATAAAAAGGATTCAAAAATTCCATTCTCATGAGGTAGTATTCCTCTGAGAAATAAAAAATACTACCTTGTTTATTGAACAATAGAGAAAGAGGTGTGTCTTTCAGTACGGGTTTTGTGTTGCACCAAATGGGATGGCAGGAGGACTGGTGGTATGGTGAAAAGAATGGATGAAAATTGATATCAAATCAGTGCCAAATTTTTACATCTGGTTTTCATGGAAGAAGATCAAAATTCAGCAACAATTTCAAGCAGCAACAATTTCAGGTAATACTATAACTCTTATCAAGCTCTAGTGCAAACCATATGGAGATTGGTTATTTTAATACCGTAGTGACACACCACAAAAAGGAGGGAGGTAGAGACAAACCGTCGAGTTCTATTGAGAGTTTCAATCATTTTATTAATTCAGCACCCTTACTTGACATAAATATAGATGGTGGAACAGAAGCGATGGGGGTAGAGCCATTCGGGAAAGGTTATACAAGAGCTTGGTTTTGAATTCCTTAAAATCAGCTTATCCTTTTGATATTCTAACGAATTTGGTGGATGTAGGATCAGACCATAAACCACAACTATTTACAACGGGAACAGAGAAAACAAAGCGGAAGAGGCGGTTCAGGTTTCATGAACGATGGTGTGCAAAACCAGAGATAACCACCATTATTAATGAAGTTCGGAAGGAGCAAGTTCAGGGGTCCACTATGTACAAACTTTTTCAGAAGTTGAACTAATGCAAGCACCGTGTTGTAAAGTGGAAAAAATCAATTGTGACTAATTTGAGGAAGATAGCAGAGGATATTTCTAAAAAATTAGTAGAAAAGAAACAAAATCTCTCTGAAAGAGAATAACTTAAAGAGCAACTCTCTAACACTCTTGAACAGGAGGAACAGAATTGGTGAGAAAAATCCCAAGCTAATTGGTTGCAGTGTGGCAACCAAAATACACGCTTTTTCCACTCTAAATTCCAATGCCGTGATAGACACAATAAAATTTGGAGGCTAAAGGATGGGAATGGTGGTTCATATATAAAGAGCACGAGATTGATGAAAAATCTCAAGCTTACTTTGTTAATCTATTCACAGAAGGAAGCATTGACAACCCAAATTTTGTTCTAGAGGGGTTGGATTCGAAAGTCTCGATAGCTATGAACAGAAATCTGATCCGACCTGTTACAGATCTCGAAATCAGAAGGATTGTATTCTCCATAGTCCCCGAGGCAATACTTGGTAACGATGGATTCTAGGCTAAGTTCCTTCAATATTTCTAGGGTATAATTAGCCAAGATGTGAGATATGTAGTACAAAATTTTTTCTCATGTGGCAGGATGCTCAAAGGTTTTACCCACACACAAATTTGCCTAATACCCAAGGTAAATAATGCCTCATCTATGTAACAAATCCGGTCTATCTCGCTTAGAACTACATTTTATAAAATAATATCAAAATTGCTTATGCATCGAATGCAACCTCTTATGAATAGAATAATTAGTGAGAATCAGAGTACGTTTATCAAAGGCAGACTGATTAGTGATAATGTTCTTATAGCTCATGAGTATATGTATTTTCTAAGAATAGAAAGGTTGGAGATTGTGAAATGGCTCTGAAACTAGACATAAGCAAAGCCTATGATAGAGCCGAATGGAGTTATCTCTGGTTTATTATGGAGAAGTTGGGCTTTAGAAGGAAGTGGATCAGTTGGATCAAGGAGTTGTTGCCACGGTCTCATATTCTGTTATTGTGAAAGGACAACTAACGGGTTTCTTTAAACCTAGTAAAGGGCTCTGCAAGGAGATTCTCCTTATCTATTCTTCATTTGTGCAGAAGGGTTATCTCATCTATTCCACAAAAGAGAACAGAATAACATGGTTCATAATTTAAGACTGAACACAAGATGCCCCTCAACCAACCATCTACTATTTACAGATGACTCTATTATTTATTAAGGCAAGTCTAAGGTGTAGCCAGAATCTCATGCAAATTCTACAAACCTATGGTGTTATAAGCAGTCAACAGCTAAACTTAGCCAAATCCTCTGTATTTTTTAGTAAGAATACCCCCTAGATCTTAGAGACCAACTATTAGAATTACTCGGTATTTTCATTGTCGGTGGTCAGGAGAGATATCTTGGAATATGGTGCACGAAATTGTGATCATCAATGGCGCCAACAACTTGGTACGCACAATTGTAATCTCAACTCTTTGTCACAACTCCACACAACTAACCAGCAAGTGCACTGGGTCGTCCAAGTAATAAACCTTACGTGAGTAAGGGTCGATCCCATGAAGATTGTTGGCTTGAAGCAAGCTATGGTCATCTTGTAAATCTCAGTCAGGCGGATTCAAATGGTTATGGAGAATTGATAATTAAAAGATGAATAAAATATAAAATAAGATAGAGATACTTATGTAATTCATTGGTGAGAATTTCAGATAAGCGCATGAAGATGCTTTGTTCCTCCTGAACTTCTGCTTTCCTATTGTCTTCATCCAATCATTCGTACTCCCTTCCATGGCAAGCTTTATGTTGGGTTTCACCGTTGTCAATGGCTACCTCCCGTCCTCTCAGTGAAAATGGTCCAAATGCGCTGTCACCGCACGGCTAATCATCTGTCGGTTCTCGATCATGTTGGAATAGGATCCATTGATCCTTTTGCGTCTGTCACTACGCCCAACACTCGCGAGTTTGAAGCTCGTCACAGTTATCCCTTCCCAGATCCTACTCGGAATACCACAGACAAGGTTTAGACTTTCCGGATCTCAAGAATGACCGCCAATAATTCTAGCCTATACCACGAAGGTTCTAGTCTTAGATTAGAAACCCAAGAGATATACATTCAAGCTTGTTTGCATGTAGAACGGAAGTGGTTGTCAGGCACGTGTTCATAGGTGAGAATGATGATGAGTGTCATGGATCATCACATTCATCAAGTTGAAGAACGAGTGTATATCTTAGAGAAGAAGTAGGTGTGAATTGAATAGAAAACAGTAGTACTTTGCATTAATTCATGAGGAACAGCAGAGCTCCACACCTTAATCTATGGGGTGTAGAAACTCCACCGTTGAAAATACATAAGAACAAGAAGTCTAGGCATGGCCGTGAGGCCAGCCTCAAATGTGAACATATAAGTTCCAAAGATGAAAAGTGTATATCTCTCTCCAAATACAATAGCAAAAGGTCATATTTATAGAGAATTAGCAGCCTAGGGTTTACAGAAATAGGTAATTAATGCAGAAATCTTCTTCCAGGCCCACTTGGTGTGTGCTTGGGTTGAGCATTGAAGCTTTCATATGTAGAGACTTTTCTTGGAGTTAAACGCCAGCTTTTGTGCCAGTTTGGGCGTTTAACTCCAGCTTTCATGCCAGTTCTGGCGTTTTGACGCCAGAATTTTTATGCTGACTTGGAACGCCAGTTTGGGCCATCAAATCTCGGGCAAAATATAGACTATTATATATTGCTAGAAAGCCCAGGATGTCTACTTTCCAACGCAATTAAGAGCACGCCAATTGGGCTTCTGTAGCTCCAGAAAATCCACTTCGAGTGCAGAGAGGTTAGAATTCAACAGCATCTGTAGTCCTTTTTCAGCCTCTGAATCAGATTTTTGCTCAGGTCCCTCAATTTCAGCCAAAAAATACCTGAAATCACAGAAAAATATACAAACTCATAGTAAAGTCCAGAAATATAATTTTTATTTAAAAACTAATAAAAACATAATAAAAATTAACCAAAATATACTAAAAACTACCTAAAAATAATGCCAAAAAGCGTATAAAGTATCCGCTCATCAGAATACCAGCGGTGATAACTAGGTCGAAGAAGCAAGAATTTACTTACATCAAAGATAAGGTTTCTAAGAAGGTTCAATACTGGAAAAGATCACTGCTAGCTGGTAGTGGTCGGAAAGTCCTAATTAAAGTAGTAGTTATTGCTATCCCTATATATTCCGTCAGCTATTTCAAGTTTTCAAACACCTTACTTGATGAGCTCAATAATCTCATGATGCAATTTTAGTGGGGGCAGTGAAATACTAAAAAAAATACATTGGATTGGATGGAATACAATGAGTAGACCGAAGAAATTAGGAGGACTTGGTTTCAAAGACCTCAAAGCCTTCAATCTTGCTATGTTAGCAAAACAAGGTTGGAGGCTTATTGATAAACCACAATTTTATGTTTATCTTGTATTAAATTTAGTGGATTTTATTAACTTTTTCCACATTTATTTACTAAAATAGCATAATTTTGTGAATTTATCCAAAATTGTGCTTAAGATTGAAAACATGCTCTTTAGGTCCTTAATTTGCTAAATTTAATTTAATTTAATTCCACTCGATGCCTTGATGTGTTTGTTAAGTGGTTTCAGGCTTAGAAAGCAAAGATTGGGTTGAAGAAGTGAAAAAAAAAGCATGCAAAGTGGAGAATTCATGAAGAAATGAGATTTTGGAGTAATTCATGGTCATGCGTACGCATGCTTTGCACATACGCATGCTTTGGGATTTTGTCATGTCGCACGTATGCATGCTGGTGTGGAATTTATAACCCACAAACTAACCGGCAAGTGCACCGGGTCGTATCAAATAGTACCTCAAGTGAATGAGGATTGATCCCACGAGGATTGATAGACTAAGCAATAATGATTGAATGATTTACTTAGTTAGACAAACAGAAAATGGTGTTTGAGAGTTCAAAAGCATTAACAAGAAATTCAGAATATCAGAAAGCAAGCAGTAAATTGGTGTAAATAATATGGGAGAAAATAGTTAAGGTTTCAGAGATATTTATTTTCCGGATTAACTTTTCTTGCCAACTATTTTAATCATGCAAGATTCAACTCATGGCAAACTATATGTGACTAAACCCTAATTCCTTAGACATTTTTAGTCTCCTCTAACCTTCATCAACCGCCAATTCCCAGGTCACTTGATTCCAATTAGAGGGTTAAGTTCAAATCTAGTTTATGTGCCACAGAAACCCTAATTATCCAAATATAAGAGGATTATATATCACGTATCCCGTTAAGTCCAGATAATTAGAAGTTTAGGAGAATTTGTTTTCAAGCTGTTGTTCAGGTAAAGAGCTTTTCCAAGTTTTACAAGAATTCAAATAGAATAAGGGTTATACTTCTGTTCTACCCAGATTCATAAGATAAAGAATGAAAATATTTCTTGAAATTGAAATCAATACATGAATTAAAATAGAAAAGTAATATTATTAATACATAGAATAAACAGAGCTCCTAACCTTAACAGTGGAAGTTTAGTCACTCATGGTTCAGAGAGAAAACAAGGATTATATAAAACTGTAAGGTGCGAAATGAGGTAATGAGAGAAGAGAGAAGATCCCGAAGGGCTGATTCTTTTCCCTTTTATATATAATCCTACTTAATGTAAAATATATTTTCTAAAACTAAATAATATCTTTTTCTATTTTTAAATAAAATAAAGTTTAATCCAAAATCAATGAAGATCTTCGCATGCTGCTTGATTGAGCGCTGGGATCACTTGATGATTTAAGGCTGGCGCCTAACTTGGAAATTCGGAAGTTAGGCGCCACTATGGCAGCCTTGCTTGGACGTGTTGATTGTGTCTTAGCGCCTAACTTGATAAAAGCCAAGTTAGGCGCCACCTATGCAGCTTGCTTTTGGCGTGTGAGCTTTCCTTTGGCGCCTAACTTGGAGAATCCCAAGTTAGGCGCCAGTATGGCAGAATAGACTGGAGAAAAAGTGTATACTATTATACATCGTTGGAAAGCTCTGAAAGTTAGCTTTCCAATGCCACTGAAGTCACTTCAATTCGACCTTTGTAGCTCAAGTTATTCCTATTGGAGTGTATAGAGGTTAGTATTGACAACATCATTCACTTTCTTCTCTTCTTCTACAAAAACTCCATCAAGTCCATCCGAATACTGCCTGAAATAAACAGAATTGCACAAGACTCAAAGTAGTATTCATAGTGGCTAAAAGATATTTAAATATTGAATAAACTTAATGATTCAATTGCAAATTCACTAGGAAAAGATAGAAAAGATGCTCACGCATCACAACACCAAACTTGAACTGTTGCTTGTCCTTAAGCAACCAAAACTAATATAGGATTAGGATGTGAAATTGCATGAGAAGTTAGTGTTCAATTAAGCTCCTGTCTCTTCTTAAAGTGGGGTTTATACACTACAATCCTGAATAGTTTTGGCATCTCACTATCCTTTGAATCAGAGGAATGTCATTGTCATTTGGAATGAGAATCCGGATAATATTATGAATTCTCTGGCCTTTATACTTTAGTTTAATCCTTGAACACAGCAAAAATTCTTTCATTCTCTTTTGTTTAGTGCTTTGCACCTTGAGCCTAGCCGTGACTTTAAATGCTTTGTCTCAAGCTTTACTTGACATAAAAACACCACAAGCACTTAACTAGAGAACTCTCTTTAGGTTCTGATTTTTCTTTCAGTTACTCCCAGACAGTGGTGCTCAAAGCCTTTTGGCATGCTCTGTTAAATGCACTTGATCTTAACTCTTAGTGCTCAGTCTCAAGGATTACATGACACATTTACACCACAAGCATATGACTAGGAAAACAACTCTTTGAGCTTTTAATCATGTCTGACCTCCCTAGTCATTGATGCTCAAAACCTTGGATCTTGCTTTTATTTTTCTTTTGCTGTTTCTTTTGTTTCAAGGATTAAGCTTTTGTTTACTTCAGAGAATTCATAATAGTTCTCTAAACTCTTGTTACTCACGCATTAACATCCTTTGATTCAAATTCAAATATGCACTGTTCATATCATGCATTCAGAATCACGGATAATACCACCACATTTAAGTAGATAAGACTACTCTTTAATATAAACTCAATTTCTCATGCAATACATCACTTCTTTTCTTTTTCTTTTTAGATTCAAGCTCAGTGAGAGGTACATGAGACATCTCTTCAATTAAAAGATAAATAACTGAAATTTCAAAATAACAGAATTAAACTAGAACCTAGGACTCAGAATTACTAAAGATCATGCAGACATTCAAGTAAAATAGCAGAAAAAAGGAATATAACATAATAAGAACGGGAGAAAATATAGAATGAAAGAAACCCAACCACCTCAGTTATCCTAGTGGTCGTCTCATTCTTCAGGCTGTGCTCTTTCGTGAAGATGATTCGCCTCCCTTTGGTGCCATTAAAATAAACAAAAAAGCCACAAGCGAAATGACAACACCAAACTTAAAAGTTTGCTTATCCTCAAGCAAAAAAAAAAATTAAAAATAGGAAGGGATATAAAAAGTGCACGGATGAATAAAAACAATAATTTTTACAAAAGAAGAAGACAACGATAAAAGGATAAGAGAGATTAAAATTAATCAATATATATATATATATATATATATTTATTTTATTTATTTATTTTTATTTATTTAATTTTTTAAGGGGTCACGGATGGGGGGTCGGATATATATATATATATATATATATATAAAAGGAGGGGGGGGGGACGTATGTGATGGGGATTATGTGCGTATGGAATGGGAGGGTAGGGTATGGAATGGGATATATATATATATATATATATATATATATATATATATATATATATATATATATATATATATATATATATATATATAAGGGGTGGGGGGCTCGGATTTTATATGTGTATATATATATATATATATATAGTAGGGGATGAGGTCAAAGGGGCATGGGGATATATTGATGGGAGGGAGGGGCATTAGTGGTTAAGGGAAGGTAATAAATGGGGAAGAAAATCATATGGGGAATGAATCAGGCATATTTGTGATTTGGTTGGAATGGGATAATGAAAGCAAGTTGGCGCCTAACTTCATGGATTTGAAGTTAGGCGTGGACCTCCCCTTAACAAAATCCTCCCTTGCGCTTAACTTGGGTTGGTGAGACGCCACCTCTATGTGTATGATTTTGTTTTTATTTTTTGTTTTTTGTTTTTATTTTATTTTATTTTATTTTATTTTTTTTTTTGTTGAATGGCGCTTAACTTCATTGGTAGCAAGTTAGGCGCCACCCTAGGAGTCTAGAGACATTTGGCCAAGTGCATCAAATGTGGCGCCTAACTTTAAATTCTCAAGTTAGGCGCCACCCAATCCGAATCCAACTCCTCCAGAGTGTTCGAAATTCTGTCTGATTACTCCTGTTACTTTTCTAAACACTCTGCATGATCAAAATATACGTAAAACAAAGGAAAAACAATAGAAATTCAAACAAAACCAGATAAGAAAAAATCAAAGTAAAAATCAAACTTAAGGATACGAAAACATCGGGTTGCCTCCTGACAAGCGCTTCTTTACCGTCACTAGCTTGACGGTCAGCTCCTCTAAGGAGGAGGATCATAGGGGCTCAGCTCTTTACCCCTCACTATGAACTTCTTTCTTGTGCTCTCATGGATCAACTCTATATACTCAAGAGACAGGATCATGTTCACTGTATGAGGCAGCATTGGACATGCAGTGTGATTCTTCCAGAAACTGTCTCTCAACAATTTCCTACCGGCAAGTGTACCGGATTATCGTCAAGTAAAAACTCACTGTAGAGTGAGGTCGAATCCCACAGGGATTGGTTGGTTGATCAATGTTAATTGGAGAATTGTTCTAGTTGAGCAAAATCAGAATTGAATTGAGATTGCAGAAAGTGAAATTGGCGGGAAACTTAAATTGCCAGAAATTAAATGACAGAAATTAAATTACTGGAAATTAAATGGGAATGGGGATTAAGCATGAAATTAAAGAACAAAATGTAATGAGAATGGGTAAGATCAGAGTAGGGGATTCATTGGGTTTTGGGAGATATTGAACTCTCCGGATCAAATCATTTTCATCTCTTCCTCAATCAATGCATTCATTGACATTGCTTGGCAATCTTAGATGATTGGATCCCAATGTCTTGGCTCACCAATCTCTCTAAGCATGAACAATTGCCCAATGTCTTGATTTAATTGCTCATTAGAAGAGTTGAAGTTCGGTCACTGACTATACCACACAAATTCATAGATCAAAGTATTGGTAGGATTACATGTCACTATATCCATCCAACACCAATCTAATCCAATGTGAGAAAGCAATTCTAGCATGAATTCTTCATCCCTCTCTCAAGGATCCGAAGAATTCCAATTATGGATAGCTTCTCTCTCAAGACAACTATCCAATTGAATTAAGACCGAAAGCTTTCTAACAAAAATTAAGAGAAAAGAAAGAAGAAGAAGATGAAAATTACTATTGATCCATTGAATTACAATAGAGCTCCCTAACCCAATGAAAGGGGTTAGTTGTTCATAGTTCAATTTAATTTACAGAGAAAGAAAAGTGCAGAAAGAAATAAAAAAAATACAAAAGAAAATAAAAGAAAAGTGCAGGAAATGAAATCAGGGAATTGAACTCCTAAAGCCCCCTTTCAGGGCCTCCCGAAAGGCTCCTTGCAATCTTCAACAATTCTTCTATTTATAAACATCTTCTCATCTTCAATTAGATCAAGTATTTGGATGTGGGCCTTGGCTGAAGCATTTAGGAGTGATCCTCCAGTGATGGGCATTGGCAACTAACTTTCATTTTAGGCATAGATGTAATTTGGAATTAAATTGGCCTTAACATTGGTGATCACGTTTGAGTGCAAACGTTGAATCAAACACTGCTTTGAAAATTCAGTTCTGCTTGCTGTCATTGGTGTTTGACTCAACGTTGGAGTGCCAACGTTCTTGCGTCGACGCGTGCGCGTGCACCACGCGTACGCTTGAAGGCTGTGTTTTTGCTCATTCACGCGTGCGCGTACACCACGCTTACGCGTGCATTGCCATTTTCCCCTTCCACACGTACGCGTCACAGACGCGTGTGCGTCAATTCAAGTTTCTAAATTCCAAATTCTGGGCTTCTCATCGTGGACGTTGGAGGCAACGTTGGACCTCCAACGTTCGTTTGGTGACGCATACGCGTGACTCATGCGTACGCGTGGATGGTCAATTTTGCCATTCCACACGTGCGCGTGACTCACGCTTGCGCGTGGATATAGAAATTTTCTTCTTTCTTGCGTACGCGTTATAAGTTATAACGCGTGCGCATCGCTCAAAAATCTTTTAGCTCCAGAATTGAACATTTTCAATGACGTTGGAGGTAACGTTGGTTCACCAACGTTCCCTCCAACGTTGTCCCCCATGTTTTCTTCTTCCAGAACATTGCCTTCGACGTTGATGGGCCAACGTTGGCTCCAACTTGGCCTCTCCTTCTCTTCTTCCTTGTTCTTTTTTTGCTTCTTTCTTCCTATCATCAACCAAACAAACTCATCAAAGCCTTGGCATAATCACAAGATTTTGCATCTTTCATAATACCAATCAATTCTTGTATAAATCTCATGAAAATGCATAAAATTAGTAATGTTTGATTGAATCAAGACAAGCATGAATTTTCCATCCAAATACTCACTTATTGCCTAAGAATGCTTCAAAACCAAGTAAAAACTAATGAAAAAGGCTAGTGAAACTAGTCTAAGATGCCCTGGCATCACAGTGAATACCACCTTCATTCCTGGGGAGAAGTCTTCAGTGGAAATCTTTTTATTTCTCCATCCCCTAGGTACTTTCTTCTTTTTGAGAACCTCCTCCTTGGTGGATGATGCATTTCCGACACCAAACTTAGGTTTGATGTCAGGGGAAATTTTGTTTATTGTCACCAAAGAAAGTTTGAGCTGCAGATTCTGTTGTGCATCATCAAGGGGTTCTTGAAGGTTTAGATCAATAAGCTCAGTCTGCATGCACCTCTCTTCTTCACCTGCTGAATGTATATCTTGGAAGATATCAAAGACCAGTTACTCATTATGCACTCTAAGTACTAATTCACCTTCTTTCACATCAATCAGAGCTCTCCCAGTGGCTAGGAATGGTCTTCCTAAGATTATAGAGGCATTCTCATCCTCCCACGTGTCAAAAATCACAAAATCTTCTAGGAGAAAGAACTTACCCACTTCGACCAAGATATTCTCCACTAATCCATATGCAGGCTTTAGAGATTTGTCTACCATCTGTAATGTTATCCTTGTGGGTTGTGCCTCTTGGATTTGCAACTTCTTCATCACAGACAAAGGGCGTTACATTTATGCTTGCACCTAGATCACTTAGGGCTTTCTCAAAGGTGGTGCTCCCAATGGTACATGGAATTTGAAAGCTCCCTGGATCTGGCATCTTCCTTGGAAAATTATTCTGAATTATGGTACTGCATTCCTTAGTCAATACCACTGCCTCATCTCCCTTTAAAGGCTTCTTTTTTGACAACAACTCCTTCATGAACTTAACATAGAAAGGCATTTGCTCCAAAACCTCAGCAAAAGGAATATTAATTTGTAACTTTCTGAAAACTTCCAAGAACTTTGAAAACTGCTTGTCCTTGGTCTTCTTTTGAAGTCTCTGAGGATATGGCATCTTAGGCTTGTAATTAGGAGCTTTAGGTAATGTTGGATGTGTGTCAAGAGTGACTGGAAAAGGATTGTCTGCACGCCTAGGAAGGGCGTGTACTACTGTGTCTTCAGTTTGCTTTGGAGCTTCTTTTTCAACCGGCTCCTCAGTAACTTGTGCTTCCGTAGTTGCCACTTTTCCACTTATCAAGGTGATAGCCTTACACTCCTCTCTTGGATTTGGAATTGTATTACCAGGAAGGCTATTAGTAGTCCTCTGGTCAATTTCATTAACTTTTATGACTAATTGACCTATATGAATCTCCAAGTTCTTGATTGATGCTCTGGTTTCCTGTATGAAACTCACCATTAGTGCTTCCAAATCAGTGTTCTTTTGTGATTGAGAATTTGCTTGCTGAGGTGGTTGTTGTTGAGATGACTGAAACTGGTGGTTATTAAAATTATTCTGTTGAAAATCGCCTAGAGAATTATTATTAAAATTCTGTGGCCTCTGAGGTTGCTCTCTCCACCTTAAATTTGGGTGATTTCTCCACCCCTGATTATAGGTCTTGGAATATGGATCATTATTGCAGTTTCTAGGAGCATTTCCCATATAGTTGACCTATTCAGAAGGAAATTGAACATAATCATAATTATCACCTTGCATGAAGCTGTCATTCATGTCATAAGGAGCCTCTTGAGGGGGCATTCTGAGCATTAATAGCTGAAACCTGCATCCCACTCAAGTGTTGAGTAAGCATATTAATTTGTTGAGACATAACCTTGTTCTGAGCAAGAATAGCATCCAAGGTCTCCATTTCCAAAACTTCTTTCTTCTGAGGAGTTCCAAAGTTCACAAGATTCCTGTTAGAGGAGTAAAGATATTGGTTGTTAGCAACCAATTCAATAAGCTCAGTAGTCTCTTAAGGTATTTTTTCATGTGTAATGAATCACTTGAAGAATTTTCTAAACACATTTTGGACATTTCACAGAGGTCCTCATAAAAGATCTCCAGCTGGGTCTATTTAGAAAACATGTCAAGGGGCATTGCCTGGTCAGCAGCTTGTACCTCTCCCAGGTTTCATAGAGGGTCTCACCATCTTTCTGCCTGAAGGTCTGAACCTCCACCCTTGACTTAGTCAGCTTCTGTGGTGGGAAGAATTTGGACAAAAATCTAGTGACTACCTTATCCCAAGTGTTCAAGCTCTCCTTGGGCTGAGAATTTAGCCATAACTTTGCTCTATCCCTCACAACAAATGGAAAGAGCATGAGCTTGTAAACCTCAGGATTCACTCCATTTGTTTTCACAGTGTCACAAATCTGCAGAAAATTAGAGATGAATTAGTTAGGATCTTCCTGTGGGAGTCCATGATACTAACAGTTTTGCTGCACCAGAGTGACTAATTGAGGCTTCAGCTCAAAGTTGTTTGTAGCTATAGGAGGCAACACAATACTGTTCTCATAGAAATTTGGATTGGGAGCAGTGTATGAGCCAAGCACCCTTCTAGGTTGTTCATTCTCATTTTGATTTACCACATTGGTATTAACTACACGATTAGGATCTATAATGGATTCTGTAGCTTCCTTTTCAAATGTCTCACATAGATTTTCACTAGCTTTGTAAAGTTTAGCTTGTTGCAAGCGCCGTCCGAAAGTCCTTTCAGGTTCAGGATCAAAATTTATAAGAGGTTCCTTGTCTCTATTCCTACTCATAAACAAACAGAAAACAAGAAAAACGGGAGGCTCTACATCAGAATGTAGAAAATTTCCAGTGAGGTAACTGTGTAAAAAAAAATAGAACAACTAAATAATTAAAGTAAGAAAATTTCAAAAATTGTAAATAAAATCAAAACAAAAATTTTGAAATTTATAAAAAAATTAAACAAGAAAATTAAAATAAAATTAACTAGGTGACACCAAACTTAATTTCAGAAATTAAAAAAAATAATAGGACTAAATTTCGAAAATTTAAGAGCCAAACTAAATAAAATTAAAGCTAAAATGCCTAATCTAAGAAATCAAACAACTAATAGTTGTCAATCACAGTCAATCCCCGGCAACGGCGTCAAAAACTAGGTGCAAAATTTATAACCCACAAACTAGCCGGCAAGTGCACCGGGTCGTACCAAGTAGCACCTAAAGTGAATGGGGGTCGATCTCACGTGGGTTGATGGACTAAGCAACAATGATTAAATGATTTACTTAGTTAGACAAACAGAAGATGGTGTTTGAGAGTTCAAAAGCATTAACAGGAAATTCAGAATATGAGAAAGCAAGCAGTAAATTGGTGTGAATAATATGTGAGAAAACAGTTAAGGTTTCAAAGATATTTATTTTCCAGAATAACTTTTCTTACCAACTATTTTAATCATGCAAGATTCAATTCATGACAAACTATATGTGACTAACCCTAATTCCTTATACCTTTTTAGTCTCCTCTAACCTTCATCAACCGCTAATTCCTTGGTTACTTGATTCCAATTAGAGGGTTAAGTTCAAATATTCCACAAAAATCCTAATTATCCAAATACAAGAGGATTATATATCACATATCCCATTAAGTCCAGATAATTAGAAATTTAGGAGAATTTATTTTCAAGCTGTTGTTCAGGTAAAGAGCTTTTCCAAGTTTTACAAGAACTCAAATAGAATAAGGGTCATACTTCCGTTTCACCCAGATTCATAAGATAAAGAACGAAAATAATTCTTGAAATTGAAATCAATACATGAGAGCTCCTAACCTTAACAGTGGAGGTTTAGTTGCTCATGGTTCAGAGAGAAAACAAGGATTCTGTAAAATTGTAAGATGCAAAATGAGGTAATAAGAGAAGAGAGAAGAGCCCGAAGGGCTAATTCTTTTCCCTTTTATATCTAATCCTACTTAATGTAAAATATATTTTCTAAAAATAAATAATATCTTTTCCTATTTTTAAATAAAATAAAGTTTAATCCAAAATTGATGAAGATCTTCGCATGCTGCTTGATTGAGCGCTGGGACCACTTGATGATTTAAGGCCGGCGCCTAACTTGGAAATTCCCAAGTTAGGCGCCACTATGGCAGCCTTGCTTGGACGTGTTGATTGTGTCTTGGCGCCTAACTTGGGAAAAGCTAAGTTAGGCGCCACCTATGCAGCTTGCTTTTGGTGTGTGAGCTTTCCTTTGGCGCCTAACTTGGAGAATCCCAAGTTAGGCGCCAGTATGGCCGAATAGACTAGAGAAGAGGTATATACTATTATATATCGTTGAAAATCTATGGAAGTTATCTTTCCAATGTCACTAAAATCACGTTAATTAGACCTCTGTCGCACAAGGTATTTCTGTTGGAGTGCATAGAGGTCAGGATTGATAGCATCATTCATTTTCTTCTCTTCTTCTACAAAAACTCCATCAAATCCATCCAATAGCTTCCATAGTAGCTAAAAGATTTTTAAATCTTGATTACACTAAATGATTCAATTGCAAATTCACTAGGAAAAGATAGAAAAGATGTTCACACATTATATGCCTCGTCCGTACGCATGACACGAAGCACGTGATTCACTTAAAGAAAATATGGCTGGCAATTTCTGGACCCTCTCAAGCCTAAATCTAACATATTTCTAAAGTATTTAATGCAATTCTCAAGGAAGAATGAAGGGGGAGCAATTAGGGATTGATGAGCAGATAATTTATACGCTTTTTGGCATTGTTTTTACATAGTTTTCAGTATGATTTAGTTAGTTTTTAGTATATTTTTATTAGTTTTTAATTAAAATTCATATTTCTGGACTTTACTATGAGTTTGTGTGTTTTTCTGTGATTTCAGGTATTTTCTGGCTGAAATTGAGGGACTTGAGCAAAAATCATATCAGAGGTTGAAGAAGGACTGCAGATGCTATTGGATTCTGACCTCCCTGCACTCAAAGTGGATTTTCTGGAGCTACAAAACTTCAAATGGCGCGCTCTCAATTGCTTTGGAAAGTAGACATCCAGGGCTTTCCAGAAATACATAATAATCCATACTTTGATTAAGGATAGATGACGTAAACTGGTGTTGAACGCCAGTTCCATGCTACATTCTGGAGTTAAACGCCAGAAACAAGTTGCAATATGAATATTTCTTCAGTCGATTCTGATTAGAGGGTTTGTTTTCCTACTTCGGTCGAGGGGGAGCGTCCCTTTTTCTATGCCTATGAATATTTCTTCAGTCAGTTGGACATTACCTTTCCTTTTACTGCTTTCGAAACCGATTTGTTGTGGTCTTGTAATATTGCCCCATCCCAGCTTCATCCGAATTCCTGGGGTTTTATCAAGATTTTTCAGCTGCTTTGCCAAGAGTTAGGCATAACATCTTCTCAGACTCTTTTCCTCTATCTTTTTGTTTCTGCCAAGCCTGAAGGGTCTTCCAAAAAGAAAGCTTCCTATGTTTCTTTCAGGTCGGCCCAAGGGCATAAAGTTTTTGCCATGTATGATGAGTCTTTTAAGGATTTTAAGAATTATTTCTTCCGAGTTCGTGCTGTTGAGGGGGCCCGCCCCTTTTTTCTTGATGAAAATGATGAGCCTGCCTTTCCTCTAGATTGGAAAAAGAATGTGAGAGTGTCTCGCTATACCTGGGAGATGCTTGACGAGGTTGAACGAGCTTTTGTAGTTGTTCTTGAAGATTTATGGGGGAAACCACCCCATCTTGATACAAAAAGGTTTTTGAGTGACCCGTCTTTGGTCCGAACTGTTTTAGATACTGTCCGACTTGTTTATATATTTGCTTTTTAATTTTACTTCTTCTTTTTGTGATTGTAACCCATTGCTGTGGTCGATTTTGCATTTTCAGAGATGTAAAAAAACAATGATTCTATGAAGGCCTACAAGAAGGCAAAGAAGGCTGCAGTTGCTCAAAATATCTCGGCCAAGGTGGCGGGAGAGGGATCTTCCCAAGTTCTGGTGAAGCCGCCTGTGCCGAGTTCTCCTGGCCCGAGGAGGGTAATTCCCATAGGGTTCGCCTGGCCGAGCCTCCGCAGTCTTCCGCTGCTACTTCTGGTGCTCCTCCCAACAAGAAACAAAAAACAATTGAGTCTTTCAACCTTGATGCCCCTGATTTTGACGCGGTCGAGTTTGTAGATCAGCAGATCGGTCCATATGGTGTCCTTCCTATGGATGATGTATCACTTCTTCGTCATTTAGACTTTATAACTCGGAGTAGTGTAAAAATGGCACATATGGGAGCTGCCTTGTACCGAACTGCTCAAAATCTTCCTCTCCATGCCACCAAAGCCTTCATGGAGGAGGCCAAACAAGAGTTTGATCGGATGAAGGGCTTGAAGGAGGAGCTTGAGGTGAAAGTAGCCAAACTGGAGAAGGATCTGGAGAATGAGAAGGCTAGCTCTCTTGCCCTGGCGGCCTCTGTGAGGTTGGCCGAGGACACTGCTTTGAGGCATAAGGACAGTTACGTCACATCTTATCGGGAGGTAATACGTCTGAGGGAGGAGTTAGAGTCTGCCCGAATTGACTACTCCGAGCTCCAAGGTCATCTTATCGGCAGCGTAAACGCTGCTTATGATAATTTGAAGGAGCAGGTTCAAGTTTTCGCTCCTGAGGTTGATCTTACTCTTTTTAGCTTGGACAATATTGTGAGGGATGGTAAGATTGTTCCCGACGACCAAGATGATGATGATGTCGAACCTCCCTCTGCGCCTGCTGCTAAAGTGTCGACCTCTATAATTCCTCCTGCTGGGATTGCTCGTCCAGAATTAGATCCTGATTGTCAAATTCTAAATAGGGACGACGGTACGGTGGATGCAGTGCCTCTCCAAACTTGCCCTCCTTCACCCCAGACTGATGCTACCGAGAAGGCTCCCAATCTTAACTAATTTTTCTTGGATGTTTGTGTGGATAGCCCGACTTGTGGGCTTTTAAACTCTTTATTTTGTAGTCTTGAATATTATGCTGACTGTTGATACTCCTTTTGGTTGCTTGTTTAGCAACTTTTGATTTTGAAAAAACAACAAGTAGCTTTCAAGCTTTTTGGGCCTGACCCTGAAGCTTGTTATAATATTTTATATTATGCTTGTTTGCACTTGTCTTGACACCTTTCTGGGTTTTGAGAGTGTTAGAGCCTTGCTGCTCGGCCCCTTTGGATTGCCTTGTACTTATTGCTTGTAGCTTGGATCCTTTGAGGTTGTGGATATGTGGGTCCAACTTGTATTTTGGTTTTCTCGCT
Source organism: Arachis ipaensis (assembly GCF_059453495.1). Lineage (NCBI taxonomy): Eukaryota > Viridiplantae > Streptophyta > Magnoliopsida > Fabales > Fabaceae > Arachis > Arachis ipaensis. The sequence goes on from NC_142436.1 coordinate 55,402,431, forward strand.
TTTACTTGTATTTGTTTCTAGCACTCCGTAATCGATTTCTTCACGTTGGTCTGCTTTCCAGTTATTTTTGTAATCCTCTTTCTTGGACCCTTGTCAGGTCTCTTTCAGGGACTACTTTTATAACTTATTTGTGTGAGACCGACTTCTTTGCGTCATTCTTTTCTGAGTTATTTTGTAATCCTCTTTCTTGGACCTTTGTCAGGTCTCTTTCAGGGATTACTTTTATAACTTGTTGTTTGTAGGAGGTCGACTTCTTTACGTCGTCCTCTTCTAAGTTATTTTTTGTAATCCTCTTCCTTGGACCTTTGTCAGGTCTCTTTCAGGGATTACTTTTATAACTTGTTGTTTGTAGGAGGTCGACTTCTTTACGTCGTCCTCTTCTAAGTTATTTTTTGTAATCCTCTTCCTTGGACCTTTGTCAGGTCTCTTTCAGGGATTACTTTTATAACTTGTTGTTTGTAGGATGTCGACTTCTTTACGTCGTCTTCTTCTAAGTTATTTTTTGTAATCCTCTTTCTTGGACCTTTGTCAGGTCTCTTTCAGGGATTACTTTTATAACTTGTTGTTTGTAGGAGGTCGACTTCTTTACGTCGTCCTCTTCTAAGTTATTTTTTGTAATCCTCTTTCTTGGACCTTTGTCAGGTCTCTTTCAGGGATTACTTTTATAACTTGTTTTTCGTAGGAGACCGACTTTGTCATGTCGATCTCTTCTAAGTTATAGCAATTCTTCTTTTATAGGGTTGGCCAGACCTCTTTCCAGGGATTTGCTGATAACTTGGGTTGACTTGGTCTGACTTCTCAACGTCGGCCAGTCTTTAAGTTATTATTTAGCAATCCATAAGACCTCGTCAGGTTCTTTTTTCGGATCACTTTCGATAACTTCTTGCATTATTCTGTGTTCATCTTTGCCGATTTGTAGAAGGTGGTTTCTATCTTCCTTTGGTCGACCTTTAGATGAATCGCATTTTCATATTTATTGGTCTTTTATCGTGATCGTGCAGTGAATCTGTTTTTCACTTTCTGCCGATCTGTTGCTTTATAATCGGACGATGAATGCTTCAGATTAATGCGTCTTGAGAATTTGTAGAATACTAAAATATATTTTATTCAAAAGAAAGTGAAAATATATACATGTTGGAGTTTTTCATCCTTTTAAGTCGGATAATATCTGGATCTCAACTTGGTGCCTCATTAAAAAACCTTTTCGGGAAAAAGAGTGCATCCTATGATGAGATCTTTTACCTTCTCTAGCTACAGTACCTTCTTAGGTTGCAGGCATGCCACAATCTGGGAAGCTCTCGTCCATCGAGTTCGGACAGTCTGTAGTAGCCCTTCCCAAGTACTTCTATGACTCGGTAGGGTCCTTTCCAGTTTGCTGCCAACTTTCCTTCTCCGGGTCGAGTTGTTCCAATATCATTTCGGATTAGGATGAGATCATTCTCCACGAAACCTCTTGGCACTACCTTTAGATTATATCTTGAAGCCATTCGGTGCTTTAGCACTTCTTCCCTGATCTGAGCTCTTTCTTGGATTTCCGGAAGTAGGTCGAGTACTTCTCTTTGAAGTTGAGAGTTGGCTTCTTCATTGTAGTGGACTACTCTAGGCAACCCTTCCTCGACCTCTACTGGGATTATTGCCTCCACTCCGTATGCTAATCGAAACGGTGATTCATTTGTGGTGGAATGTGGCGTAGTTCGATATGCCCATAGGACCTGTGGAAGTTCTTCAGCCCAAGCTCCCTTCGCATCTTGCAGTCTCCATTTCAACCCAGCCAATATGACTTTGTTGGTAGCTTCGGCTTGCCCATTGGCTTGAGGATGTTCGACGGAGGTGAACTGGTGCTTTATGTTCAAGTCGGCTACTAATTTTCTAAAGCCTGCATCTGTGAATTGAGTGCCATTGTCTGTGGTGATGGAGTATGGAACCCTGAACCTCGTGACAATGTTCCTATATAAGAATTTCCGACTTCTTTGAGCAGTGGTGTTGGCTAGGGGTTCTGCCGCAATCTACTTTGTGAAATAGTCTACTCCGACTATGAGGAATTTGACTTGTCCTGATCCCTGGGGAAAGGATCCGAGAAGATCCAGTCCCCATTTTGCAAATGGCCAAGGCGAAGTTACGCTGATGAGCTCTTCTGGCAGGGCGATATGAAAGTTGGCATGTTTCTGGCATGGGGGACATGTCTTTACAAAATTTGTAGCTTCTTTTTGTAGAGTTGGCCAGTAAAATCCCGCCCGAAGTACCTTTTTGGTGAGAGCTTGTGCCCCGAGATGATTGCCTCAAATGCCGCTGTGTACTTCCTCTAAAACTTCCCTTGTGTTGGAGGTCGGCACACATTTTAGTAGTGGTATTGAAATCCCTCTTTTATATAGGGTGTTGTTTATGATGGTGTAGTACTGAGCCTCCCGTTTTAACCTCTTTGCCTCATTCTCATTTGTGGGGAGTGTTTTTGTTTTGAGGTAATTAATTGTGGGGGTCATCCATCCTTGATCTTGGCTTGTTATGGCTAGGACTTTTTCCTCTTCCGAGATTGATGGATTCTGCAGCATTTCCTGGATGAGGCTTCTATTGTTGCCCCTGGTTTGGTGCTGGCTAATTTTGAGAGTACATCGGCTCGGGCATTTTGTTCACGGGGTATGTGGCAGATCTTATATTCCCTGAGTTGTCCGAGCTGTTCCTTGGTTTTATCCAAATACTTTCACATGGTGGGATCTTTGGCTTGGTAGCTCCCTGTTATCTGTGAGGTGACTATTTGTGAGTCGCTGAAGATGTTGAGTTTTTGAGCTCCAACCTCCTTTGCCAGCTTCAAACCAGCTAGTAACGCTTCATATTCTGCCTGGTTGTTTGAGGCCGAGAACCCAAATTTGAGGGAAAGCTCAACTTGGGTTCCTTGGTTGCTTTCTATTGTCACACCTACGCCGCTTCCAGTCTTATTTGAAGACCCGTCCACGTAGAGATTCCATTCTGTGGGGGTTTTCAGGGTATCTGTGAATTCTGCAATAAAGTCAGCCAAGTATTGTGATTTGATGGCTGTCCGAGCTTCATATTGGAGGTCAAACTCGGATAACTCGACTGCCCATTGTAAAGTTCTGCCTGCTAGATCTGTTTTCTGCAGTATCCCTTTTATGGGCTGGTCGGTCCGGACCTTAATGGTGTGAGCCTGGAAGTACGGGCGTAGTCGTCGAGATGTTAGTATGAGAGCATAGGCAAAATTTTCTATTTTTTGGTAGTTCAGCTCGGATCCCTGTAGCGCTTTACTAATGAAGTATACAGGTTGTTGCCCTTTGTCGTCCTCTTGAACTAATGCTGAGGCTACTGCCCAACTTCCTACCGCAAGGTACAGTACGAGTGGTTCTTCCTTCCGTGGTCGAGTTAGGATAGGTGGTCGTCCCAGGAAACTTTTAAAATCCTGGAAGGCTTGCTCGTATTCCATTGTCCATTCGAAGTTCTTTCCTTTCCTTAGAGTGGCATAGAAAGGAAGGGATCTTATTGCTGATCCCGCTAGGAACCTGGACAAGGCTGCCAACTTCCCGTTGAGTTGTTGTACTTCTTTGACACAAGTTGGACTCTTCATGTTGAGTATGGCCTGGCATTTATCCGGATTTGCCTCAATTCCTCTTTGTGTGAGCATAAAACCCAAGAACTTGCCTGCTTCTACTGCCACTATAAGGAAGCGTGACATGCGCCTCAATCCCACAAAATGCACTTTTGCAGTAGAAGCAAGCAAGTTCTTGGGTTTTATGCTCACACAAAGAGGAATTGAGACAAATCCGGATAAATGCCAGGCCATACTCAACATGAAGAGCCCAACTTGTGTCAACAAAGTACAACAACTCAACGGGAGGTTGACAACCTTGTCCAGGTTCCTAGCGGGATCAGCGATAAGATCCCTTCCTTTCTATGCCACTCTAAGGAAAGGAAAGAATCTCGAATGGACAATGGAATGCGAGCAAGCCTTCCAGGATTTCAAAAGTTTCCTGGGACGACCACCTATCCTAACTCGACCACGGAAGGAAGAACCACTCGTATTGTACCTTGCGGTAGGAAGTCGGGCAGTAGCCTCAGCACTAGTTTGAGAGGACGACAAAGGGCAACAACCTGTATACTTCATTAGTAAAGCACTGCAGGGATCCGAACTGAACTACCAAAAAATAGAAAAGTTTGCTTATGCTCTCATACTGACATCTCGACGACTACGCCCGTACTTCCAGGCTCACACCATTAAGGTCCGGACCGACCAGCCCATAAAAGGGATACTGCAGAAAACAGATCTAGCAGGCAGAATTTTACAATAGGTAGTCGAGTTATCCGAGTTTGACCTCCAATATGAAGCTCGGACAGCCATCAAATCACAATACTTGGCCGACTTCATTGCAGAATTCACAGATACCCTGGAAATCCCCACAGAATGGAATCTCTACGTGGACGGGTCTTCAAATAAGATTGGAAGCGGCGCAGGTGTGACAATAGAAAGCAACCAAAGAACCCAAGTTGAGCTTTCCCTCAAATTTAGGTTCCCGGCCTCAAACAACCAGGCAGAATATGAAGCGTTACTAGCTGGTTTGAAGCTGGCTAAGGAGGTTGGAGCTTAAAAACTCAACATCTTCAGCAACTCACAAATAGTCACCTCAGAGATAACAGGGAGCTACCAAGCCAAAGATCCCACCATGAAAAAGTATTTGGATAAAACCAAGGAACAACTCGGTTAACTCGGGGAATATAAGATCTGCCACATACCCCGTGAACAAAATGCCCGAGCCGATGCACTCTCAAAATTAGCCAGCACCAAACCAGGGGGCAACAATAGAAGCCTCTGATGAGTATTTTGGTGGAAAAATGAATTTCTCCCAAAACACACAAATCTAACCAGCAAGTGTACCGGGTCGCATCAAGTAATAAAAACTCACGGGAGTGAGGTCGATCCCACAGGGATTGAAGGATTGAGCAATTTTAGCTTAGTGGTTAATTTAGTCAAGCGAATCAAGATTTGGTTGAGTGTTTTGTGATTTGCAGAAATTAAATTGCATGGAATTAAAGAGAACAGGAAATAAATTGCTGAATCTTAAAGAACAAGAAATTAAATGGCAGAAGCTTAGAATGCAAGAAATGTAAATTGCGGAATCTTAAAGTGCAAGAAATGTAAATGACTTGAATTGTAAAGGGGATTGGGACTTGGATTTGCAGAAATTAAACAAGGAAAAGTAAATTTGCATCAAGCAGAGAAGTAGAAGAGGGTTTGGGTTAAATCGGATCTTGAAGCAGAAAAGTAAATGAACATTAAAAGCAGGAAACAAAATGTGAATTAGGAATTCAGATCTCAGGGCCCAGAGACTAGAAAACCAAGTCTAGATCTCAATGCCTTCCTAGATCCAACAAGAACAATTGCAAGGGAATTGTAAATTGCAAGGAAAGTAGATGAGAAGCAAGTAACAGAAACGGAAATTCAATTGCAGTAAATAAACAGAGAGATCCAAGGATGATATTGAAACAGAATTCCTTCAATTCTCTAACCCAAGATCCAAGACAAGTGTAATTGAAATTGAAAGCAAATAACTAAGAGGAAAAGAAGTGAATTCTCTTTCCCCAAGACTAAGAAATTCAAGATCACTCAATATTCAAAGCTCTCCGAAAACTATTTTGAAAATTCTAAAAGAAAGCTCCCCGAAGAACTTGAATTCTATCCTATTTATACACTTTCTTCAAATGATCTTCAAGCCTTGAGTTGGGCCTTTGCTCTTGGTGGAATTGGGTTGAAAGAGGCCTTGGTTGATTGCTCTTGGAGTTTGGAGAAGAACCAAAGTGAACCAAATGAACCGGGTTGGAGTTTTGCAAAAGTTGGACCAAAAGTTGGAGCAAAAGTTAGGGTCTAACTTTTGGTCCAACTTTTCATATCAGCTTCCTTATCTTGCTGATACTCACGTTGGTGCAAAAGTTAGGGGTCTAACTTTTGCACCAACGTTGGCCTTCCTTAGTGCACTTGTGGCGCCAACGTTAGCCCAAAAGTTAGGGGCTAACGTTGGCGCAAACTTTTGCTCCTCCCCTTGTAGTTTTCATGTGCCAACGTTAGCCCAAAAGTTAGGGGCTAACGGTGGCACAAACTTTTGGTGCCCAGGGAGTGTTTTTCTCATGCCAACGTTAGCCTCAAAGTTAGGGGCTAACGTTGGCGCAAACTTTTGGTGCCCAGGGGTGATTTTCATGTGCCAACGTTAGCCTCAAAGTTAGGGGCTAACGTTGGCGCAAACTTTTGGTACCCAGGGAGTGATTTTCAAGTTCCAACGTTAGCCCAAAAGTTAGGGGCTAACGTTGGGGCTAACTTTTCACCCAAAAGTTTGTGCAAAAGTTTGAGGCTAACTTTAGGTTCAGCTTTTTGCTTCCTGGTTCAATTTCACTTATTCCATTGTCTTCTCTTTACTCCTAGCTATTCCTTCTTGCTTCAACCTTTCTCCAAGCTTTCTTCACCTATCATTAATCAACCAAACACATCAAAGCTATGCTTAAAATCATGAGATATTCATTCTTTCATAATATGTGACAATTATAGTATAAAACCTCATGAAATAGCATGAATTCATACATGGTTGATTCAATCAAAGGAAACATGAAAATCTACCTAATTGGCTTGCTTGTAGCTCAAAAAAGTGCATAATTCTAATGAAAACAAAAGAAAAAGACTAGTTAAAATAGGCTAAAATGACTTGTCATCACAACACCAAACTTAAAGCTTGCTTGTCCTCAAGCAAGAAAAGATTTATTGAGAAGAAAGAATGAAATGGAAGAGGATGTTCATGCTAGCAGAGTATTATTGAAAGTTCATGGGATTTTGTGTGGATATGTAAATACTCACTTCTTATTGACTCCTAGGCCTAGAAAGTCTCCTTCAAGCTTCAAGTAACATACTGCTTTGACCTCTCATTATTCCTTTATCCTTGGCTATTACTTTGTTTATAAGCTTTATTTGAGTGTCATGTGTAGCAAGTTCACTTCCTTTTCTTTATACTTGACACATTATTCACCATAGACACTTGGCTCACGTTCCCTCTTAAAACATTGATGCCCAACACCTCTTTGGGTTACTAAATGCCTTGTAGTTAGGTTGCTCTTGATAGTGGACTTTCAGCTGATGATCCCGGATTAGTTAACCCAAGTCACCGAGTGTTGATGCACTCCTAAGAGCTTACTAATCCAAGCAGATCCTAGTACAAAGACACCACATGCATATATTTTAAAGTTCAAGCTATTGGTGTCCAGCTTTGTTTCTTTTTGTTTCCTTTTGTTCTGCCACTTTTTGGCTATCTCTTTTCTTTCTTTCTTTTTGTTTTTCTTTCTAACCAAGGAATTTTTTTTATTTAATTGAGATTCATAGACAGTAGGCCACTCTTTACTTAGAATGAGATATCTTAGCTCTTTATTCACTAAAAGTGAGCTATTATACAACCACACACATACCACCATTTACTTTTATTCTACTTCTATCTAACAGAGACTATCTTGCTTCACATTCAAACATTTCTTTTATTGAACTTAAAGATGCAGGGGACAAAACATGCTTCTTGTCAAGTGAAAGTAAACACACAAGCACACACATAAACTAGCCTACTTATTTTAAAAGAAACAAACATAATGCAAAGACTATTAATTAAAAAGAATTACTTAAAGATGCAAAGACAACTTAGAACAGATAGAATGCATGCTTTTTTTTCTTTGTATTGATGAACAAGGAGCAAGTCCACCTTTCATTTGTCATGCTTTTTCTTTCTCCTTTCATACACTTGGTTGCTAGTGTTTCCACCATCCGTGTTTGTTGTCTGTTGGCCTCGCCAGAATCCAGCCTTATTCATAGCCTCCTCTACTCTATCTTCAAGTCTCATAGCATTGCTTACCTCTACCTCACTTCTCTTTTTGAAGAATTCATCAAAAGTTGGGAAAGCCGGATCCATGTTGTGCAAATGTTCTCCAATATAGTTTAGCTTGATTTGGCTATTGATGTTGTAATCGGCTTGTACTTCATACCTTGCATCTTGGAGTGTTGTGAACTCTTTGAGAGCCCTCAAATTTTCAGCTTGCATTTGTTCCAATTTCCCAAAAGATTCATGAGATTGAAAAGCATGTTCTTCTTGCATCACAAGGAATCTTGACTCGAATTCACTTTGTTTGTTCATTATTCTTAGCTCCCTTTCTTCTTGTGCTTGTTGGTTTTTCATGTACAGTGAATGGTATTCCTCTTGCCTTTCTTGAATTCTCATGTACTGTTGTGACAATCTTCCTATTGCTTCTTGCATTTGAGTCATGTCCATATTGCCATGTGGGAAAAAGTGTGGATGTTCCTCCTCCTCTTGTGGCTCTTCTTCTATGTGTGGCCCATCTTCTTCCATTGGTTCTTCTCTTTCCCTTCTTCCATGTGGTCTTCGGCCTTGATGTGCTTCAAGGGGCATCATCATTCGTTCAATGGTTATGGGCATGCCTTGGCTTAACCACATTGGATTCTCCTCTTCCATTGGAACTTTAGCCTTTGCACACAACCTCCAAATGGTACTGGGATAGTACAACCAAGATCCGGCCGAATTCTTCTCAGCCAGCTTTTGAATGTCTTTTGCAAGGATTTCATGAACTCTTATCTCTCCTCCCACCATGATGCAATGCAACATCACGGCTCTCTCCCTGTTAACTTCTGAGGTGTTCACTGTGCCCATAATTGATCTTTTTATCAACTCATACCATCCTTTTGCTTCCGGGGTGAGGTTACATCTCTTCAGATACTTATATTTGTTCTTTTCATCTCCTTCCCACTCTGAGTTCTCCATACAAATGTCTCTCGCAATCTCATCATAATCCTGATCCTCATTCAATCTTTGTTGGTATCCCGGTTCACTAAAGCGAACTGACTTTAGTCTCAAGACTTTCTTGATTGCATCCGGGCTAAAGTCTACTTCCACCCCCTGCACATAGCTCTTGTACGTTGGGGGCTCACGCATGTCAAGCCTTGAGACATTTGCATAGAACTCTCTTATGATATTGGCATTGATTCGGGTGGCTGGTGATGCAAGTTCTTCCCACCTCCTCTTTCGAATTTTGTCCTTCATATCTTGACATCCATCATCCGGCAACAAGAGTGGAATTTCAGGATAGATTCTTTTCTCGTTCATCCATTCAATTTGCATTTGATGGAACCAAGACTTGAATCTCCGTTGGTCATATTCATGTGTGTCTTCCTCCACCATGGGATCTTTCCCTTTTCTTCGTTTGGTTCTTGAGGAGGAGGCCATGATCCCTTGGTTGGTTGAGTCTTGTGAGGTTAAAAGGAGTGTGAAGAATGTTGGAGAGTTTGATGTGTGGTTGGAGCAAGAAGAAATTTAGGCCGAACTTGCTATGACAAGAAATGATGAAGACAAGTTTAAATGGTTGGAGTTTAAAGCAAGAGAAATGTTGAACCGAGCTTGTTATGTTGAGGAGTGATGAAGAGAATGAAGTTCCAAGGGTTAGAGTGATTCGGTCATGTGCATGGCTTGAAGGTGGTATGTTTTTGAATGAACAATGAAAGGCTAGGATGCAATTAGACTTATAGGAATCAAAGGTGTGCATGTAAGGATAAATGAAGACAAAACTTGCTTCTTCACTTGCTTTTGCCGTGATCATTCTCAAGGAGTGGCAGATTTCCTTTTTGAAGCATGTGATGAGATTTTGTCCTCATGCTATGCTTTCCTTTGTCTTGTCTCTTTCATTGAAGATTCTTTGACCACCTAGTCATCACCACAAGACAACAAATATTAGTTTTGTCCAACCGTGGCAAGAATGTCCCTTTTATTAATATAATATGAATCATCAATTCTCATATCCATTTGAACCGTAACTCTCCTTGGAGGACACCAAACTTGATGTTTGGTCATGCATGAAGAAATTGTGTCTCTTCCTCCAATTAGTGAAATCCCAATGTCACTCTTAGTTAAATGTTTATAAGAATTGCTTTCATCCTAATTTTCTTTTTCTCTCTTTTTTTCATGAAGGGTCAATTGTGTCCCTAAATCGGTTCATCAAGTTTTGATGAACACCAAACTTGTTTCTTGTCAAAGGGTACATCACAATTGATGCCTTCATTACCGAATAAGAATTTTTCCATTTATAAGATTTTGGAAAACAACAATTGTATGATTATTGATGCATGAATTTCAAATTTTCATGAAGCTATGTGGACACCAAACTTAGTGTTTGGCCATATGCTTTGTCAAGACACTCCAAGCATGCAAAATGGAATTATTTGTAACATTGGTTTAGTGTGCTTGAAGGCACACCAAACTTAGCATATGTTTCAAAACAGTGCATGCAGTCAATGGACATGTTCATGAAAAGAGAAAAGAATTCATGCTCAAATGATCATAACTTATTGAATTTAAAATGACATGAATCTTAAAGCATGGGTTGCCTCCCATGGAGCGCTCTTTTATTGTCATTAGCTTGACATTGAGGCTTTCTTTTATGGTGGTTGGTGCTTGTAGGGCCTCAATTTGTCTCCTTTGACCGTGATCCTCTTCTTTGTTCTCTGGTGTTCAATTTCAGCATGCTCTAATGAGAGTATGTTGCTGACAGTGTAGTAGTCCTCGGTTTGTTGATTTGCCCCCAGCTGTTGATATATCAGTTGCACTTTGTCACCTTTGGAAAGCCCCTCTGTTAGAATCTTTCTGTTCTTCCAACCCCTTTTTGCTTTGTTTCTGCGTTTCATCTTTCCTTTTGTTGATCTTTCTTTTCTGGCCGTAGGCTTTCCTTGGGGACCTCTCTTTTCAGTGGCTAATACTCTAATATCCTCTTGGGTTTCTTCGTCAGTCTGCACAATCCTTAGCATTGGGATGTTGCTGTGACCTTCCTGGTCATTTTTCATATAGTCTTTCTTCTCCTTGCTAAATTGTGCCTCTGGTAATACCTTCAGAGTGACACTCTGGTCATGCATCCTGAGAGTTAATTCCCCTTCCTCTACGTCTATGATAGCTCTAGCAGTGGCCAAGAATGGCCTTCCCAGTATAACAGAGTCACCATCATCATCGTTTGATTCTAGAACCACAAAATCAGCAGGGTATATAAAACTGTCCACCTTGACCAAAAGATTTTCAATTACACCCCTGGGGTATACCATTGACTTATCTACCAGCTCCAGAGACATTTGTACTGGTTTGACCTCCTCTATATGCAGCTTTTTCACCAGGGAGGATGGTATTAAGTTAATACTTGCTCCGAGATCGCACATTGCTTTAGTGATGGTCAATTCCCCAATGGTGCAAGGCAACAGGAAGCTCCCTGGGTCCTCAAGCTTGGGAGGAAGCCCCATTTGAATCAAAGGCCTGCATTCCTCAGTAATCACTATGGTTTCTTTCTCATCCCAGCTTCTTTCTTGTTGACAAGCTCTTTCAAGAATTTGGCATACAGAGGCATTTGCTCAAGTGCTTCAGCCAAGGGAATATTGATTTCCAGCTTCTTAAAAATCTCAAGGAATTTGTGAAAATGCTGGTCTTTAACCTCTTTGTTGAACCTCTGGGGATAAGGCAGTGGAGGTGTGATGCTCTTTCCTATTTGCTGCTGTCCCTGAGCCACTTTCTTTGAGCTATGTAGCTGGTTGTCCTTCTCTTTAAGTTTCTCAGTGCTTTTGTTTGGCATCACAACTTGCTCCTTAGCTTCATCGTCCTTTGCTTGCTTCTCATCCTCTGTTGGTTCTTTGATATTCTCTGCTTGTTTCTTTGTAGTGTCATTGTTGCTTATCAATGTTCTCCCACTCCTTAATTGTATTGCCTTGCACTCCTCCTTGGGATTTGGGATTGTGTCACTGGGCAGTGAGTTTGAAGGTCTCTCAACAGATACTTGCTTGGAGAGTTGCCCAATCTGCCTCTCTAGGCTCTTTAATGATGCTTCATGGTTTTTGTTTGTTATTTCCTGGTGCTTCATCATTTTCTCTATCAAGGTCTCTAAGTTGGTGATTCTTTGAGGTTCAGGTGGTTGATGACAAGTCATCTTAGCCTATTTTAACTAGCCTTTTTCTTTTGTTTTCATTAGAATTATGCACTTTCTTGAGCTACAAGCAAGCCAATTAGGTAGATTTTCATGTTTCCTTTGATTTAATCAACCATGTATGAATTCATACAATTTCATGAGGTTTTATGCTATAATTGTCACATATTATGAAAGAATGAATATCTCATGATTTTGAGCATAGCTTTGATGTGTTTGGTTGATTAATGATAGGTGAAGAAAGCTTGGAGAAAGGTTGAAGCAAGAAGGAATAGCTAGGAGTAAAGAGAAGACAATGGAATAAGTGAAATTGAACCAGGAAGCAAAAAGATAGACCTAAAGTTAGCTTCAAACTTTTGCACAAACTTTTGGGTGAAAAGTTAGCCCCAACGTTAGCCCCTAACTTTTGGGCTAACGTTGGAACTTGAAAATCATTCCCTGGGTACCAAAAGTTTGCGCCAACGTTAGCCCCTAACTTTGAGGCTAACGTTGGCACATGAAAATCACCCCTGGGCACCAAAAGTTTGCGCCAACGTTAGCCCCTAACTTTGAGGCTAACGTTGGCATGAGAAAAACACTCCCTGGGCACTAAAAGTTTGCGCCAACGTTAGCCCCTAACTTTGAGGCTAACATTGGCACATGAAAACTACAAGGGGAGGAGCAAAAGTTTGCACCAACATTAGCCCCTAACTTTTGGGCTAACGTTGGCGCCACAAGTGCACCAAGGAAGGCTAACGTTGGTGCAAAAGTTAGACCCCTAACTTTTGCACCAACGTGAGTATCAGCAAGTTGTGTTGGCTGATATGAAAAGTTGGACCAAAAGTTAGACCCTAACTTTTGCTCCAACTTTTGGTCCAACTTTTGCAAAACTCCAACCCGGTTCAATTGGTTCACTTTGGTTCTTCTCCAAACTTCAAGAGCAATCAACCAAGGCCTCTTTCAACCCAATTCTACCAAGAGCAAAGGCCCAACTCAAGGCTTGAAGATCATTGGAAGAAAGTGTATAAATAGGATAGAATTCAAGTTCTTCGGGGAGCTTTCTTTTGGAGTTTTCATAATAGTTTTCGAAGAGCTTTGGATATTGAGTGATCTTTAATTTCTTAGTTTGGGGGAAGGAGAATTCCACTCTCTTCCTCTTCTTTTTATTGCTTTCAATTTCAATTGCAATTGTCTTGGATCTTGGGTTGGAGAATTGAAGGAATTCTGTTTCAATCTCACCTTGGATCTTGCTTTATTCACTGCTTAATTGAATTTCAGTTTCTGTTAATTGTTCTTCATCTATTTTCCTTGCAATTTACAATTCCCTTGCAATTGTTCTTGTTGGATCTAGGAAGGCATTGAGATCTAGACTTGGTTTTCTAGTTTCTGGGTCCTGAGATCTAATTTCCCAATTTTACATTCTCTGTTACTGTTTTCCATGTTCATTTACTTTTCTGCTCTGAGATCCAATTTGATCCCATTCCTCTTCTACTTCTCTGCTTGATGCAATTTACTTTTCCTTGTTTAAATTCTGCAAATCCAATCCCCAATCCCCTTTACATTTCAAGCCATTTACATTTCTTGCACTTTAAGATTCTGCAATTTACATTTCTTGCAATCTAAGTTTCTGCAATTTATGTTACTTGCACTTTAAGATTCAGCAATTTAATCCTTGTTCTCTTTAATTTCATGCCAATCACCCGTTCCCTTTACTTTCCTTGCAATTTAAATTCTGCAAATCACCAATCAATCAACCAAATCTTGATTCGCTTGACTAAATCAACCACTAAACTAAAATTGCTCAATCCTTCAATCCCTGTGGGATCGACCTCACTCCCGTGAGTTTTTATTACTTGATGCGACCCGGTGCACTTGCCGGTTAGATTTGTATGTTTTGGGAGAAATTTATTTTTCCACCAAAATACTCATCAAGTTTTTGGCGCCGTTGCCGGGGATTGAATAGATTGACAATGATTAAGTGAGGTGGTAATCTAGATCAAGCACTTTTTCTTTAATTTTGATTAACCCACTAACTATTTGATTTTTTACTTAAACTAACTAACACTTCAATCTAGCAGTGGATTGAAGTGTCACTGGTTTTGTGCATTTCTCATGCTCTGCTTGTATGTCAGGTACAAGAAGAACCATACCCAATTTTCATGAACAAGACGAAAGAACTCTCAGGAGGTTAAGAAGAGCTGAAAGAGGGAAAAACATTGTTGGAGAAGAGGAATCAGACGAAGAATTCCAAGAGATGGAGGAACATTCAACCAATCCACCAGGTGGAGCAGACAACAACAATGACAACACACCCCAGAGGAGAGTTTTGGCTTCCTATACCTTTGCAAATCCTAGACATTGTGGGAGCAGCATCTTGGCTCCAAATGTCAATGCTAATAATTTTGAACTCAAGCCACAACTCATCACTTTGGTTCAGAACAATTGCTCTTTTGGTGGAGGACCACTTGAAGACCCGCACCAACATTTGTCCACTTTCTTGAGGATATGCAACACTGTCAAAACTAATGGAGTGCCTCCTGACAGTTACAAGCTGATGCTATTCCCATTTTCTCTCAGGGACAAGGCCACTCAATGGTTGGAATCTTTTCCAAGGGACAGCATCAACAACTGGGATGATTTGGTAACCAAGTTTCTCGCCAAGTTTTACCCACCTCAGAGGATTATAAGGTTGAAGGCTGAGGTACAAATATTTACACAAATGGAGGCTGAACCCATCTATGAGGCATGGGAGAGGTACAAGGCTCTAATCCGGAAATGTCCCCCTGCCATGTTTAATGAGTGGGAGAAGCTGCAGAACTTCTATGAAGGCTTAACACTGAAATCCCAGGAAGTTTTGGATCATTCAGCTGGAGGTTCCTTGCAACTCATGAAAACTGCAGAGGAGGCTCAAGAACTCATTGATATGGTGGCCAACAACCAATATTTCTTTGCTCATCAAAGAGGCCGCCAACCATCACAAAGGAGAGGAGTAATGGAGCTAGAAGGAGTTAATTCAATCTTGGCTCAAAACAAATTAATGCAGCAGCAAATTCAACAACAATTTGAGCAAATGACCAAGAGGATTGAGGGCCTCCAAGTTGCAGCAGTTAACACTAGCCAACCATCAGCCACATGGGGGCAAAATGAAGAAATCCAAGAGGAGCAACAGCAGGAACAAGTCCAGTACATGCATTCAAATCCAAATGAATTCTATGGTGATACCTACAACCCCTCATGGAAAAATCACCCCAGCCTCAGATGGGGAGACACTCACAACCAAAACCAACAACCATGGCAGAGGAATTCAAACCAAAATAACCCAAGAAACAACCAAAACTACAACCAGCAACAGACTAACCAAAACACATACAGAAAACCTCAAAACAACTACCCTAATCTCAACCAGTACCAATCCAACAACTATTCCACCAACCAAAATGCCTATCATCCACCACCCACATCTCACAACCCACCACAAGCACCACCTGAACCTCAAAGACTCACCAAATTAGAGACCTTGATAGAAAAAATGATGCAGCACCAGGAAATAACAAACAAAAACCATGAAGCATCATTAAAGAGCCTAGAGAGGCAGATTGGGCAACTCTCCAAGCAAGTATCTGTTGAGAGACCTTCAAACTCACTGTCCAGTGACACAATCCCAAATCCCAAGGAGGAGTGCAAGGCAATACAATTAAGGAGTGGGAGAACATTGATAAGCAACAATGACACTACAAAGAAACAAGCAGAGAGTATCAAAGAACCAACAGAGGATGAGAAGCAAGCAAAGGACGATGAAGCTAAGGAGCAAGTTGTGATGCCAAACAAAAGCACTGAGAAACTTAAAGAGAAGGACAACCAGCTACATAGCTCAAAGAAAGTGGCTCAGGGACAGCAGCAAATAGGAAAGAGCATCACACCTCCACTGCCTTATCCCCAGAGGTTCAACAAAGAGGTTAAAGACCAGCATTTCCACAAATTCCTTGAGATTTTTAAGAAGCTGGAAATCAATATTCCCTTGGCTGAAGCACTTGAGCAAATGCCTCTATATTCCAAGTTTCTGAAGGATCTTATCAACAAGAAAAGAAGTTGGCTTGAGAAGGAAACCGTACTACTCACCGAGGAATGCAGTGCTGTGATTCAATGGGGTATTCCACCAAAACTTAAGGATCCGGGAAGCTTTGTAGTCTCATGCACTATTGGCAAGATAATTCTCAACAAGGCTCTCTGTGACCTGGGTGCCAGCATCAATTTAATGCCTCTCTCAATGATGAGAAAACTTGCAATAGAAGAGCTTAAACCCACCAAGATGTCACTAGTCATGGCTGACAGATCAATCAAGACACCCAGTGGAATTGTGGAGAATCTGTTAGTGAAGGTTGGGGAGTTTATCTTCCCAGCAGATTTTGTAATTTTGGATACTGAAGAAGAAGGAAACGACTCAATCATTCTGGGAAGGCCATTTCTACACACAGCAAGGGCCATCATCGATGTAGAAAAAGGAGAAATGATCTTCAGGGTCCATAATGAACAAATGGTCATAAATGTGTTCAAATCAATGCAACACATTCCTGAGCAAGAGGATTACGTAAGAGTAGATATGATAGATAGTTTGGTGGAAGAAATATTGGAAGAAAAGTTTCAAGAGCAAGAAGGAAATCAAGGGGCAACAGAGGAACAAGTGGCTGAGACCTCTACTGAGCCAGATGAAAGACAAGACAAGAAGGAAGATGTATGAAAACAAGAACTGAAACCTTTACCAACCCATCTCAAATATGCATTCCTTGGCACATCGGAAAGCTTCCCAGTGATCATAAATTCATCCCTGACAAAGAAGGAAGAGGGAGAACTTCTTGATGTACTCAAAGCCCACAAAGATGCTTTGGGATGGACCATTGATGACCTGAAAGGTATCAGCCCTGCAGTGTGTATGCATAAAATCCTCTTGGAAGACAATTCCAAACCAGTGGTTCAACCCCAAAGGAGACTAAATCCCACAATGAAGGAAGTTGTCCAAAAGGAAGTAATGAAGTTGTGGAATGCAGGGATAATCTTCCCAATATCTGACAGCCCATGGGTGAGTCCGGTTCAAGTTGTACCAAAAAAAGGAGGAATGACGATCATCACTAATGAGAAGAATGAGTTTATTCCTACTAGAACAGTGACTGGATGGAGGATGTGCATAGACTATAGAAGGTTGAATGATGCGACCAGAAAGGACCACTTCCCTCTCCCATTCATTGATCAAATGCTGGAAAGGTTGGCTGGCCATGCATATTATTGCTTTTTGGATGGATATTCTGGGTATAATCAAATCGTGGTGGACCCCAAGGATCAAGAGAACACTGCCTTTACATGTCCATTTGGAGTTTTTGCATACCGAAGGATGCCCTTTGGGCTTTGCAACGCCCCTGCCACATTTCAAAGGTGTATGCTATCCATCTTCTCTGATATGGTCGAAAAGTTTCTAGAGGTCTTCATGGATGACTTCTCTGTTTTTGGTGATAATTTCAATGCTTGCCTAAACCATTTAACCCTTGTCTTGAAACGGTGCCAAGAAACTAATTTGGTTTTAAACTGGGAGAAATGCCATTTTATGGTACCCAAAAGGATTGTTCTTGGCTATAAAGTTTCAAGAAAAGGGATAGAGGTTGATAAGGCAAAGGTTGAGATCATAGAAAAACTCCTTCCACCAA
Source organism: Arachis ipaensis (assembly GCF_059453495.1). Classification (NCBI taxonomy): domain Eukaryota; kingdom Viridiplantae; phylum Streptophyta; class Magnoliopsida; order Fabales; family Fabaceae; genus Arachis; species Arachis ipaensis. The sequence goes on from NC_142436.1 coordinate 55,420,094, forward strand.
TTAATGTGAAATCTGTTAGAAGTTTCTTGGGGCATGCCGGATTTTACAGAAGGTTTATCAAGGACTTTTCAAAAATAGCCAAACCTTTGAGTAATCTGTTAATGCTTGATAACCCTTTTGTTTTTGATGAAAACTGCCACCATGCCTTTGAAACTTTAAAAAATAGACTCACAACAGCACCAATCATCACACCTCCAGATTGGGAATTACCTTTTGAACTCATGTGTGATGCAAGTGACCTTGCAATTGGTGCTGTACTTGGGCAAAAGAAGGGAAATTTGCATCATGTCATATATTATGCAAGTAAAGTGTTGAATGAGGCCCAAAGAAATTACACCATAACAGAGAAAGAGTTGCTAGCTGTAGTCTATGCATTTGATAAGTTTAGATCATATCTGATAGGATCCAAAGTTGTGGTTTACACTGATCATGCTGCACTTAAGTATTTGATGTCAAAGCAGGATGCTAAACCAAGACTCATCAGGTGGATACTGCTCCTACAAGAATTTGACATTGAGATAAGAGATAGGAAGGGCACTGAAAATCAGGTCGCTGATCATCTGTCGAGGCTACCACATGAAACAAGTCAAAAAGCATCCCAGCCCATAAATGAAAGCTTCCCAGATGAGCATCTTCTGCAGATCCAGCAAGCACCTTGGTTTGCTGACATAGCAAATTACAAAGTGGGAAGGAAGATACCGCAAGAGTTCTCTAAGCAACAAGTGAAGAAGTTGATCAATGAAGCAAGGAAATTTTCATGGGATGAACCCTTCTTGTTCAAGAGATGCTCTGATGGAGTAATCAGAAGGTGTGTTCCTGAAAGTGAAGTGAGGGACATCTTGTGGCATTGTCATGGTTCAGCTTATGGTGGACATTTTGGCCCAGAAAAAACAGCCGCAAAAATACTGCAGAGTGGCTTCTATTGGCCAACTATCTTAAGGAAGGCCAGAGAATATGTACACCAATGTAATGAATGCCAGAAAGCAGGAGGATTAACAAAAAGGAATGAGATGCCTCAAAACTTTATCTTAGAATTAGAATTGTTCGATCTATGGGGAATTGATTTCATGGGGCCTTTTCCTCCTTCTTATTCTTTTAGATACATCTTGGTAGCAGTGGAGTATGTCTCAAAGTGGGTGGAAGCCATAGCCACAACCACCTGTGATGCACAGATTGTCCTCCAATTCCTTAAAAAACACATTTTCACTAGGTATGGAGTACCCAAGGGTCTTGTTAGTGATGGTGGTAGTCACTTTTGCAACAAACAGATGGAGAAACTCCTCCACAAATATGGAGTAATTCACAAAGTAGCCACACCTTACCATCCTCAGACTAACGGCCAAGCTGAACTTGCAAATAGGGAATTAAAGAAGATCTTAGAGAAAACAGTGGGAATCACAAGAAAAGATTGGGCTAGAAAGCTAGAGGATGCATTGTGGGTGTATAGGACAGCTTTTAAAACTCCTATTGGCAAGTCACCTTTTCAGCTATTGTATGGCAAATCCTACTACCTCCCTGTAGAGCTTGAACACAGAGCTTTTTGGGCCACTAAACTCCTCAACCTTGATCCCCGAGCTGCAGGAGAAAAAGTGTTGTTACAACTAAATGAATTGGATGAATTTAGACTAGAAGCTTATGAAAGTGCTAAGATATACAAGGAGAGAGCTAAGAAGTGGCATGACAAGAAGATCACAAAGAAGGAATTCAAGCCAGGACAGCAAGTGCTCCTGTATAATTCAAAGCTTAAAATTTTCCCTGGCAAACTGAAGTCTAAGTGGACTGGCCCATACTTGGTGACAAAGATTTTTCCCTGTGGGAATATTGAACTGCTAGATGAGGCAACAAAGAATCAATTCATAGCAAATGGTCACAGAGCAAAGTTGTATTTGGGAGGACAATGGGATAAGGAAAAAGAGGTTCAACACCTACAGCCCTCTTAAAAAGAATTGAAAGATGTCAAGCTAGTGACAATAAAAGAGCGCTTTTTGGGAGGCAACCCAACCTGAGGTAGTTTTCTTTTCATAACTTTTTCAATAAGAGTGTTGGATAACTGCTATGTATTGCAAGAAGCTAAGTTTGGTGTTGCACACCAAAAACAATCGAAGGGAGAATGCAGGATGCTAAGTTTGGTGTTCCACCAAAACTTCATTTAAAATTACATTCTAACTTCCTGCACATTGCTAGTTCCAAGCAATCAAACAGATTATTCAAACAACTTAACTGTTTTTGTTTAGTCTCAATTTCATAACCTTTAGCAAGGACACAAAAGTTTGCCCAGAGTTAACCTGTTGAATCAGAAGAAGTAGCAAGGAATTAAGTCTGGGAGTTAACCACCAATTGAAGATACTATGCATCAAGACTCAAAAAGGGGCACAGCAGAAAGAAGAACAAAAGAAATGCAAACCAATAGGTTGTATCTATACTTAACCTTTGCTGTTGAGAAATACCTTTGATTGATGTCTTGTTAAAATGTTCATTTAGTTCAAACAGATTCAAATTTCTTTTAAAATAAGTAGGCTAGTTTATGTGTGTGCTTGTGTGTTTACTTTCACTTGACAAGAAGCATGTTTTGTCCCCTGCATCTTTAAGTTCAATAAAAGAAATACTTGAATGTGAAGCAAGATAGTCTCTGTTAGATAGAAGTAGAATAAAAGTAAATGGTTGTATGAGTGTGGTTGTATAATAGCTCACTTTTGGTGAATAAAGAGCCAGGATATCTCATTCTAAGTAAAGAGTGGCCTACTGTCTATGAATCTCAATTAAAAAAAAAAATTTCCTTGGTTAGAAAGAAAAACAAAAAGAAAGAAAGAAAAGAGATAGCCAAAAAGTGGCAGAACAAAAGGAAACAAAAAGAAACAAAGCTGGACACCAATAGCTTGAACTTTAAAATATATGCCTGTGGTGTCTTTGTACTAGGATCTGCTTGGATTAGTAAGCTCTTAGGAGTGCATCAACACTCGGTGACTTGGGTTAACTAATCCGGGATCATCAGCTGAAAGTCCACTATCAAGAGCAACCTAACTACAAGGCATTTAGTAATCCAAAGAGGTGCTGGGCATCAATGTTTTAAGAAGGAATGTGAGCCAAGTGTCTATGGTGAATAATGTGTCAAGTATAAAGAAAAGGAAATGAACTTGCTATACATGACACTCAAATAAAGCTTATAAACAAAGTAATAGCCAAGGATAAAGGAATAATGAGAGGTCATAGCAGTATGTTACTTGAAGCTTGAAGGAGACTTTCTAGGCCTAGGAGTCAATAAGAAGTGAGTATTTACATATCCACACAAAATCCCATGAACTATCAATAATACTCTGCTAGCATGAACATCCTCTTCCATTTCATTCTTTCTTCTCAATAAATCTTTTCTTGCTTGGGGACAAGCAAGCTTTAAGTTTGGTGTTGTGATGACAAGTCATCTTAGCCTATTTTAACTAGCCTTTTTCTTTTGTTTTCATTAGAATTATGCACTTTCTTGAGCTACAAGCAAGCCAATTAGGTAGATTTTCATGTTTCCTTTGATTTAATCAACCATGTATGAATTCATGCAATTTCATGAGGTTTTATGCTATAATTGTCACATATTATGAAAGAATGAATATCTCATGATTTTGAGCATAGCTTTGATGTGTTTGGTTGATTAATGATAGGTGAAGAAAGCTTGGAGAAAGGTTGAAGCAAGAAGGAATAGCTAGGAGTAAAGAGAAGACAATGGAATAAGTGAAATTGAACCAGGAAGGAAAAAGCTGGACCTAAAGTTAGCCTCAAACTTTTGCACAAACTTTTGGGTGAAAAGTTAGCCCCAACGTTAGCCCCTAACTTTTGGGCTAACGTTGGAACTTGAAAATCATTCCCTGGGTACCAAAAGTTTGCGCCAACGTTAGCCCCTAACTTTGAGGCTAACGTTGGCACATGAAAATCACCCCTGGGCACCAAAAGTTTGCGCCAACGTTAGCCCCTAACTTTGAGGCTAACGTTGGCATGAGAAAAACACTCCCTGGGCACTAAAAGTTTGCGCCAACGTTAGCCTCTAACTTTGAGGCTAACGTTGGCACATGAAAACTACAAGGGGAGGAGCAAAAGTTTGCACCAACGTTAGCCCCTAACTTTTGGGCTAACGTTGGCGCCACAAGTGCACCAAGGAAGGCTAATGTTGGTGCAAAAGTTAGACCCCTAACTTTTGCACCAACGTGAGTATCAGCAAGTTGTGTTGGCTGATATGAAAAGTTGGACCAAAAGTTAGACCCTAACTTTTGCTCCAACTTTTGGTCTAACTTTTGCAAAACTCCAACCCGGTTCAATTGGTTCACTTTGGTTCTTCTCCAAACTTCAAGAGCAATCAACCAAGGCCTCTTTCAACCCAATTCTACCAAGAGCAAAGGCCCAACTCAAGGCTTGAAGATCATTGGAAGAAAGTGTATAAATAGGATAGAATTCAAGTTCTTCGGGGAGCTTTCTTTTGGAGTTTTCATAATAGTTTTCGGAGAGCTTTGGATATTGAGTGATCTTTAATTTCTTAGTTTGGGGGAAGGAGAATTCCACTCTCTTCCTCTTCTTTTTATTGCTTTCAATTTCAATTGCAATTGTCTTGGATCTTGGGTTGGAGAATTGAAGGAATTCTGTTTCAATCTCACCTTGGATCTTGCTTTATTCACTGCTTAATTGAATTTCAGTTTCTGTTAATTGTTCTTCATCTATTTTCCTTGCAATTTACAATTCCCTTGCAATTGTTCTTGTTGGATCTAGGAAGGCATTGATATCTAGACTTGGTTTTCTAGTCTCTGGGTCCTGAGATCTAATTTCCCAATTTTACATTCTCTGTTACTGTTTTCCATGTTCATTTACTTTTCTGCTCTGAGATCCAATTTGATCCCACTCCTCTTCTACTTCTCTGCTTGATGCAATTTACTTTTCCTTGTTTAAATTCTGCAAATCCAATCCCCAATCCCCTTTACATTTCAAGCCATTTACATTTCTTGCACTTTAAGATTCTGCAATTTACATTTCTTGCAATCTAAGTTTCTGCAATTTATGTTACTTGCACTTTAAGATTCAGCAATTTAATCCTTGTTCTCTTTAATTTCATGCCAATCACCCGTTCCCTTTACTTTCCTTGCAATTTAAATTCTGCAAATCACCAATCAATCAACCAAATCTTGATTCGCTTGACTAAATCAACCACTAAACTAAAATTGCTCAATCCTTCAATCCCTGTGGGATCGACCTCACTCCCGTGAGTTTTTATTACTTGATGCGACCCGGTGCACTTGTCGGTTAGATTTGTGTGTTTTGGGAGAAATTTATTTTTCCACCAAAATACTCATCAGTGGTGCTTGTGGTGGGTTGTGAGATGTGGGTGGTGGGTGGTAACCATTTTGGTTGGTGGAATGGTTGTTGGATTGGTACTAGTTGAGATTAGGGTAGTTGTTTTGAGGTTTTCTGTATGTGTTTTGGTTAGTCTGCTGCTGGTTGTAGTTTTGGTTGTTTCTTGGGTTGTTTTGGTTTGAGTTCCTCTGCCATGGTTGTTGGTTTTGGTTGTGAGTGTCTCCCCATCTGAGGTTGGGGTGATTTTTCCATGAGGGGTTGTATGTATCACCATAGAATTCATTTGGATTTGAATGCATGTACTGGACTTGTTCCTGCTGTTGCTCCTCTTGGATTTCTTCATTTTGCCCCCATGTGGCTGATGGTTGGCTAGTGTTAACTGCTGCAACTTGGAGGCCATCAATCCTCTTGGTCATTTGCTCAAATTGTTGTTGAATTTGCTGCTGCATTAATTTGTTTTGAGCCAAGATTGAATCCACTCCTTCTAGCTCCATTACTCCTCTCCTTTGTGATGGTTGGCGGCCTCTTTGATGAGCAAAAAAATATTGGTTGTTGGCCACCATATCAATGAGTTCTTGAGCCTCCTCTGCAGTTTTCATGAGTTGCAAGGAACCTCCAGCTGAATGATCCAAAGCTTCCTGGGATTTCAGTGTTAAGCCTTCATAGAAGTTCTGCAGCTTCTCCCACTCATTAAACATGGTAGGGGGACATTTTATGATTAGAGCCTTGTACCTCTCCCATGCCTCATAGATGGGTTCAGCCTCCATTTGTGTAAATGTTTGTACCTCAGCCTTCAACCTTATAATCCTCTGAGGTGGGTAAAACTTGGCAAGAAACTTGGTTACCAAATCATCCCAGTTGTTGATGCTGTCCCTTGGAAAAGATTTCAACCATTGGGTGGCCTTGTCCCTGAGAGAAAATGGGAATAGCATCAGTTTGTAACTGTCAGGAGGCACTCCATTAGTTTTGACAGTGTTGCATATCCTCAAGAAAGTGGACAAATATTGGTGTGGGTCTTCAAGTGGTCCTCCACCAAAAGAGCAATTGTTCTGAACCAAAGTGATGAGTTGTGGCTTGAGTTCAAAATTGTTAGCATTGACATTTGGAGCCAAGATGCTGCTCCCACAATGTCTAGGATTTGCAAAGGTATAGGAAGCCAAAACTCTCCTCTGGGGTGGGTTGTCATTGTTGTTGTCTGCTCCACCTGGTGGATTGGTTGAATGTTCCTCCATCTCTTGGAATTCTTCGTCTGATTCCTCTTCTCCAACAATGTTTTTCCCTCTTTCAGCTCTTCTTAACCTCCTGAGAGTTCTTTCGTCTTGTTCATGAAAATTGGGTATGGTTCTTCTTGTACCTGACATACAAGCAGAGCATGAGAAATGCACAAAACCAGTGACACTTCAATCTACTGCTAGATTGAAGTGTTAGTTAGTTTAAGCAAAAAATCAAACAGTTAGTGGGTTAATCAAAATTAAAGAAAAAGTGCTTGATCTAGATTACCACCTCACTTAATCATTGTCAATCTAATCAATCCCCGGCAACGGCGCCAAAAACTTGATGAGTATTTTGGTGGAAAAATGAATTTCTCCCAAAACACACAAATCTAACCGGCAAGTGTACCGGGTCGCATCAAGTAATAAAAACTCACGGGAGTGGGGTCGATCCCACAGGGATTGAAGGATTGAGCAATTTTAGCTTAGTGGTTAATTTAGTCAAGCGAATCAAGATTTGGTTGAGTGTTTTGTGATTTGCAGAAATTAAATTGCATGGAATTAAAGAGAACAGGAAATAAATTGCTGAATCTTAAAGAACAAGAAATTAAATGGCAGAAGCTTAGAATGCAAGAAATGTAAATTACGGAATCTTAAAGTGCAAGAAATGTAAATGACTTGAATTGTAAAGGGGATTGGGACTTGGATTTGCAGAAATTAAACAAGGAAAAGTAAATTTGCATCAAGCAGAGAAGTAGAAGAGGGTTTGGGTTAAATCGGATCTTGAAGCAGAAAAGTAAATGAACATTAAAAGCAGGAAACAAAATGTGAATTAGGAATTCAGATCTCAGGGCCCAGAGACTAGAAAACCAAGTCTAGATCTCAATGCCTTCCTAGATCCAACAAGAACAATTGCAAGGGAATTGTAAATTGCAAGGAAAGTAGATGAGAAGCAAGTAACAGAAACGGAAATTCAATTGCAGTAAATAAACAGAGAGATCCAAGGATGAGATTGAAACAGAATTCCTTCAATTCTCCAACCCAAGATCCAAGACAAGTGTAATTGAAATTGAAAGCAAATAACTAAGAGGAAGAGAAGTGAATTCTCTTTCTCCAAGACTGAGAAATTCAAGATCACTCAATATCCAAAGCTCTCCGAAAACTATTATGAAAATTCTAAAAGAAAGCTCCCCGAAGAACTTGAATTCTATCCTATTTATACACTTTCTTCAAATGATCTTCAAGCCTTGAGTTGGGCCTTTGCTCTTGGTGGAATTGGGTTGAAAGAGGCCTTGGTTGATTGCTCTTGGAGTTTGGAGAAGAACCAAAGTGAACCAAATGAACCGGGTTGGAGTTTTGCAAAAGTTGGACCAAAAGTTGGAGCAAAAGTTAGGGTCTAACTTTTGGTCCAACTTTTCATATCAGCTTCCTTATCTTGCTGATACTCACGTTGGTGCAAAAGTTAGGGGTCTAACTTTTGCACCAACGTTGGCCTTCCTTAGTGCACTTGTGGCGCCAACGTTAGCCCAAAAGTTAGGGGCTAACGTTGGCGCAAACTTTTGCTCCTCCCCTTGTAGTTTTCATGTGCCAACGTTAGCCCAAAAGTTAGGGGCTAACGTTGGCGCAAACTTTTGGTGCCCAGGGAGTGTTTTTCTCATGCCAACGTTAGCCTCAAAGTTAGGGGCTAACGTTGGCGCAAACTTTTGGTGCCCAGGGGTGATTTTCATGTGCCAACGTTAGCCTCAAAGTTAGGGGCTAACGTTGGCGCAAACTTTTGGTACCCAGGGAGTGATTTTCAAGTTCCAACGTTAGCCCCTAACTTTTGGGCTAACGTTGGGGCTAACTTTTCACCCAAAAGTTTGTGCAAAAGTTTGAGGCTAACTTTAGGTCCAGCTTTTTGCTTCCTGGTTCAATTTCACTTATTCCATTGTCTTCTCTTTACTCCTAGCTATTCCTTCTTGCTTCAACCTTTCTCCAAGCTTTCTTCACCTATCATTAATCAACCAAACACATCAAAGCTATGCTTAAAATCATGAGATATTCATTCTTTCATAATATGTGACAATTATAGTATAAAACCTCATGAAATAGCATGAATTCATACATGGTTGATTCAATCAAAGGAAACATGAAAATCTACCTAATTGGCTTGCTTGTAGCTCAAGAAAGTGCATAATTCTAATGAAAACAAAAGAAAAAGACTAGTTAAAATAGGCTAAAATGACTTGTCATCAGCCTCATCTAGGAAATGCTGCAGAATCCATCAATCTCGGAAGAGGAAAAAGTCCTAGCCATAACAAGCCAAGATCAAGGATGGATGACCCCCATAATTAATTACCTCAAAACAGAAACACTCCCCACAAATGAGAAGGAGGCAAAGAGGTTAAAACGGGAGGCTCAGTACTACACCATCATAAACAACACCCTATATAAAAGAGGGATTTCAATACCACTACTAAAATGTGTGCTGACCTCCAACACAAGGGAAGTTTTAGAGGAAGTACACAGCGGCATTTGTGGCAATCATCTCGGGACACAAGCTCTCACCAAAAAGGTACTTCGGGCAGGATTTTACTGGCCAACTCTACAAAAAGAAGCTACAGAATTTGTAAAGACATGTCCCCCATGTCAGAAACATGCCAACTTTCACATCACCCCGCCAGAAGAGCTCATCAGCATGACTTCGCCTTGGCCATTTGCAAAATGGAGACTCGATCTTCTCGGATCCTTTCCCCAGGGATCAGGACAAGTCAAATTCCTCATAGTCAGAGTAGACTATTTCACAAAGTGGATTGAGGCAGAGCCCCTAGCCAACGCCACTGCTCAAAGAAGTCGGAAATTCCTATATAGGAACATTGTCACGAGGTTCGGGGTTCCATACTCCATCACCACAGACAATGGCACTCAATTCACAGATGCATGCTTCAGGAAATTAGTAACCGACTTGAACATAAAGCACCAGTTCACCTCCCTCAAAGATCCTCAAGCCAATGGGCAAGTCGAAGCTGCCAACAAAGTCATATTGGCTGGGTTGAAACGGAGACTGCAAGATGCGAAGGGAGCTTGGGCTGAAGAACTTCCATAGGTCCTATGGGCATATCGAACTACGCCACATTCTACCACAAATGAATCACCGTTTCGATTAGCATACGGAATGGAGGCAATAATCCCAGTAGAGGTCGAGGAAGGGTCGCCTAGAGTAGTGATGAGCGGATAATTTATACGCTTTTTGGCATTGTTTTTAGTATGTTTTTAGTAGAATCTAGTTAATTTTAGGGATGTTTTCATTAGTTTTTATGTTAAATTCACATTTCTGGACTTTACTATGAGTTTGTGTATCTTTCTGTGATTTCAGGTATTTTCTGGCTGAAATTGAGGGACTTGAGCAAAAATCAGATTCAGGGGTTGAAGAAGGACTGCTGATGCTGTTGGATTCTGACCTCCCTGCACTCAAAATGGATTTTCTGGAGCTACAGAACTTAAACTGGCGCGCTTCCAATTGCATTGGAAAGTAGAAATCCAGGGCTTTTCAGCAATATATAATAGTCCATACTTTGCCCAAGTTTAGATGACGCAAACTGGCGTTCAACGCCAACTCTCTGCCCAATTCTGGCGTCCAGCGCCAGAAACAAGTTGCAAAGTGGAGTTCAATGCCCAAACTGGCACAAAAGCTGGCGTTCAACTCCAAGAATGACCTCTCCACGTGTAGACTTCAAGCTCAGCCCAAGCACACACCAAGTGGGCCCCGGAAGTGGATTTATGCATCAATTACTTACTTCTGTAAACCCTAGTGACTAGTTTATTATAAATAGAACATTTTATCATTGTATTCGTAGACTTGGTTACTCCGGTTCCCCTCTAGGACCGAGACCAATGAACTCCATTATCACTTATGTATTTTCAACGGTAGAGTTTCTACACTCCATAGATTAAGGTGTGGAGCTCTGCTGTTCCTCAAAGATTAATGCAAAGTACTACTGTTTTCTATTCAATTCATCTTATTTCGCTTCTAAGATATTCATTCGTACTTCAACCTGAATGTGATGAACGTGACAATCATCATCATTCCCTATGAACGTGTGCCTGACAACCACTTCCGTTCTACCTTAGATTGAATGAGTGTCTCTTAGATCTCTTAATCGGAATCTTCGTGGTGTAAGCTAGAATGATGGCGGCATTCAAGAGAATCCGGAAAGTCTAAACCTTGTCTGTGGTATTCCGAGTAGGATTTAATGATTGAATGACTGTGACGAGCTTCAAACTCGCGATTGCTGGGCGTAGTGACAGATGCAAAAGGAGGGTGAGTCCTATTCCAGCATGATCGGGAACCTCAGATGATTAGCCGTGCCGTGACAGGGCATCTTGGACCATTTTCACAAGAGGAGGGGATGTAGCCACTGACAACGGTGATGCCCTTGCATAAAGCCAACCATAGAAAGGAGTAAGACTGATTGGATGAAGATAGCAGAAAAGCGGAGGTTCAGAGGAACGATTGCATCTCCATACGCTTATCTGAAATTCTCACCAATGATTTACATAAGTATTTCTACCCTTCTTTTATTACTACATTTTGAAAACTACATAACTATTTTATATCCGCCTGACTGAAATTTACAAGGTGACCATAGCTTGCTTCATACCAACAATCTCCGTGGGATTCGACCCTTACTCACGTAAGGTATTACTTGGACGACCCAGTGCACTTACTGGTTAGTTATGCGAAGTTGTGAAGATATGTTTAGACCATGGTTCTGTGCATCCGTTTTTGGTGCCATTGCCAGGGAATCAACTTCGAATAATAATTCACAACCTGAGTAACAATTTCGCATACCAAGCTGCTAAAATCTCATTAGAGATGGCAGACAATTCAAGAAAATAGGCTTATGAACAAGTAGAGGACGTGTTAGTAAAGGTTGAAGGCCTTTACATCCCTGCTGATTTCATAGTCCTGGATACTGGAAAGGAAGAGGATGAATCCATCATCCTAGGAAGACCTTTCCTAGCCACAGCAAGAGCTGTGATTGATGTGGACAGAGGAGAATTGATCCTTCAATTAAATAAGGACAACCTTGTGTTTACAACTCAAGGATCTCTCTCTGAATCCATGGAGAGGAAGCAGAAAAAGCTTCTCTCAAAGCAGAGTCAACCAAAGCCCCCACAGTCAAACTCTAAGTTTGGTGTCAAACCCCCATATCCAAACTCTAATTTTGGTGTTGGGAGGTCTCAACAAAGCTCTGTACATCTGTGAGGCTCCATGAGAGCCCACTGTCAAGCTATTGACATTAAAGAAGCGCTTGTTGGGAGGCAACCCAATGTTTATTTATCTAATTTTATTTTATTTTTGTTTTTCATGTTTTCTTAGGTTCATGATCATGTGGAGTCACAAAATAAATATAAAAATTAAAAATGGAATCAAAAACAGTGGAAGAAAAATCACACCCTAGAGGAAGCACCTGTCTGGCGTTCAACGCCAGAACAGAGCATGGTTCTGGCGCTGAACGCCCAAAATGGGCAGTATCTGGGCGCTGAACGTCCAAAATGGGCAGCATCTGGGCGCTGAACGCCAGAATTGCATCCTGGAGAAGAGCTGGCGCTGAACGCCCAGAACAAGCATGGTTCTGGCGTTCAACGCCAGAAATGGGTATCAAATGGGCGTTGAACGCCCAAAATGGGCACCAACCTAGCGCTGAACGCCCAGAGTTATGTGCAAGGGCATTTTGCATGCCTAAATTGGTGCAGGGATGTAAATGCCTTGACACCTCAAGATCTGTGGACCTCACAGGATCATCTTAGGATCTGTGGACCCCACAAGATCCCCACCTTCCTTCCTGATAATCCTAGTTTTTTCCACATCTTCTTCTTCATCTATTCCTTCTTCTTTTGCTCGAGGGCGAGCAACATTCTAAGTTTGGTGTGGTAAAATAATTATGTAAAGGATCTATAGCTCAGTGGTAGAACATGTAGCTGCAAATCAAGAGATCTCTGAGATACCTCAGGGGATGCACTTCCCTCCACATAGTTATTGGAAGCAACTGAGGATAGAAATACCAAAAATCACTAGGAATCAAGCCACAAAGGCAAGGAAGAGACATAGAAGAGCTCAAGAACATCATTGGTTCCTCAAGAAGGAAACGCAACCATCACTAAGGTGGATTCATTCCTTGTTCTTACTTTCTCTGTTTTTCGTTTTCTATGTTATGTGCTTATCTATGTTTGTGTCTTATTACATGATCATTAGTAGTTAGTAACTTTGTCTTAAAGTTATGAATGTCCTATGAATCCATCACCTCTCTTAAATAAAAAATATTTTAATTCAAAAGAACAAGAAGTACATGAGTTTCGAATTTGTCCTTGAACTTAGTCTAATTATATTGATGTGGTGACAATGCTTCTTGTTTTCTGAATGAATGCTTGAACAGTGCATATGTCTTTTGAAGTTTTTGTTTAAGAATGTTAAATATGTTGGCTCTTGAAAGAATGATGACTAGGAGACATGTTATTTGATAATCTGAAAAATCATAAAAATGATTCTTGAAGCAAGAAAAAGCAGCAAAGAACAAAGCTTGTAGAAAAAAAAATAGGCGAAAAAAATAGAAAGAAAAAGAAAAAAGCAAGCAGAAAAAGCCAAAAGCTCTTAAAACCAAGAGGCAAGAGCAAAAAGCCAATAACCCTTAAAACCAAAAGGCAAGGGTAAATAAAGAGGATCCCAAGGCTTTGAGCATCAGTGGATAGGAGGGCCTGAAGGAATAAAATCATGGTCTAAGCGGCTAAACCAAGCTGTCCCTAACCATGTGCTTGTGGCGTGAAGGTGTCAAGTGAAAACTTGAGACTGAGCGGTTAAAGTCAAGGTCCAAAGCAAAAGAAGAGTGTGCTTAAGAACCCTGGACACCTCTAATTGGGGACTTTAGCAAAGCTGAGTCACAATCTGAAAAGGTTCACCCAATTATGTGTCTGTGGCATTTATGTATCCGGTGGTAATACTGGAAAACAAAGTGCTTAGGGTCACGGCCAAGACTCATAAAATAGTTGTGTTCAAGAATCATCATACTGAACTAGGAGAGTCAATAACACTATCTAAACTCTGAGTTCCTATAGAAGCCAATCATTCTGAACTTCAATGGATAAAGTGAGATGCCAAAACTATTCAAGAGGCAAAAAGCTACAAGTCCCGCTCATCTGATTGGAGCTATGTTTCATTGATAGTTTGGAATTTATAGCATATTCTCTTCTTTTTATCTTATTTAATTTTCAGTTGCTTGGGGACAAGCAACAATTTAAGTTTGGTGTTGTGATGAGCGGATAATTTATACGCTTTTTGGCATTATTTTTAGTATGTTTTTAGTAGAATCTAGTTACTTTTAGGGATGTTTTCATTAGTTTTTATGTTAAATTCACATTTCTGGACTTTACTATGAGTTTGTGTGTTTTTCTATGATTTCAGGTATTTTCTGGCTGAAATTGAGGGACTTGAGCAAAAATCAGATTCAGAGGTTGAAGAAGGACTGCTGATGCTGTTGGATTCTGACCTCCCTGCACTCAAAATGGATTTTCTGGAGCTACAGAACTCAAAATGGCGCGCTTTCAATTGCGTTGGAAATTAGACATCCAGGGCTTTCCAGAAATATATAATAGTTCATACTTTGCCCAAGTTTAGATGATGCAAACTGGCGTTCAACGCCAGCTCTCTGCCCAATTCTGGCGTCCAGCGCCAGAAACAAGTTGCAAAGTGGAGTTCAACGCCCAAACTGGCACAAAAGCTGGCGTTCAACTCCAAGAATGACCTCTCCACGTGTAGACTTCAAGCTCAGCCCAAGCACACACCAAGTGGGCCCCGAAAGTGGATTTATGCATCAATTACTTACTTCTGTAAACCCTAGTGACTAGTTTATTATAAATAGAACTTTTTATCATTGTATTCGTAGACTTGGTTACTCTGGTTCCCCTCTGGGACCGAGACCAATGAACTCCATTATCACTTATGTATTTTCAACGGTAGAGTTTTTACACTCCATAGATTAAGGTGTGGAGTTCTGCTGTTCCTCAAAGATTAATGCAAAGTACTACTGTTTTCTATTCAATTCATCTTATTTCGCTTCTAAGATATTCATTCGTACTTCAACCTGAATGTGATGAACGTGACAATCATCATCATTCCCTATGAACGTGTGCCTGACAACCACTTCCGTTCTACCTTAGATTGAATGAGTGTCTCTTAGATCTCTTAATCGGAATCTTCGTTGTGTAAGCTAGAATGATGGCGGCATTCAAGAGAATCCGGAAAGTCTAAACCTTGTCTGTGGTAATCCGAGTAGGATTCAATGATTGAATAACTGTGACGAGCTTCAAACTCGTGATTGCTGGGCGTAGTGATAGACGCAAAATGTAACGACCCAATTTCTGGTATGTCATGATCATACTAGAAACTGAGCGCTACCAACTTGTCTTCCTAATTATTATCTATTATTTATCATATGAGCCTGATTCGTTGTTAAAAACGTAGTTAATTTGCGAGGTACTTTTTTTTTTTAAACATTTGGATTAATAGACGAAATCATTCATAAGCAATTCACAACTGATAGCAGATAAAACAGTTATAAACAACCATACATAAATATATCACATGCAGTTGATATCATTCGGTTATCCAGCCTTTATTAGAGTAAAGATCTTTAGTTAGGACACCCCTAGATATAGCTAAATAATATCTATATACATATATATACATACAACATCCCAGGCCCTGACCTGTTCAAGAAGTCCCTAAGCTGGCACCCAGGCTAGCCTAGACTCTATACTCACCTAGTCCCTCTAAACTACTAAAGCGAGGGAAAGTATGTTCTAAGTCTTCACAACTCAAGTCAGGTGGAACGTCATCAAAAGGTGGAAGGTCGTCTACTAATCCTCTGCACGATCATATGTCATCAAAGAGCGTCTCTCAAGTACTTCATCGAGTGGCCACATAATAGCAACATCGTACGGAGGACTTAGGTTAAAGTTTGTAGATAAGCAAGGTGTAGATGTTGGCTGGTCTCACAGTATTTACATATAAATAGAAACGGAGTTCACTCTAGACTCAGCAGACTACCTAGAGCGGAATCTTTTTTTTGCAAACGGTCGTCAGTGAACTACAGAAGGGTACTCATGCTTCCATCTGAAGGGGGAAGGGAGAGAGAAGGGGTAAGAACTGGGGAGTTCTTAGTAGGGTCAGGATTATTAGTTAAGTTCATTAATTTGCGGTCGATTAGCAGACAAATAACATAATATAGCGAAGCAGTAAATAGAAAATAAAGATAGAAAGAGAAAGTAGAGACAACAGAAAGCAGAACACAAACAAAAGAATACAAGAAAATGAAACACAGAAATAGCATGCAAGCAGACAAACATAAAGAAATAGACCACACTCAGAAAGGAATGCAACAGAGAATGATGTGCAGACAAGAATGATGCATGTCTAGCCCTAGTGCAGGTAATGAGCTCATCTGTCAGTTACTAACCCGCTCCCGATGTTATCCAGCAACCTCTGTCTGGATAAGGCTTTCCTATTGGCTATACCCCTGTGTACAGGAAATAACCCTTCTGCCACCACAGGGTCCACTGCACGCAGGAAATAACACATCTGCCACTGTAGGGATGTATGCCGACACACCTTCTGTATACAGGAAATAACCCCTCTGCCACTACAGAAATGGAACAGGTGGTCACGGTACTTCTGTAGCAGGAAATAACCCCTCTGCCTTACAGAAATAAAATATGGATCTGTACCGTAGGAAAGCGTTCTCAGTGGTCGCACCACTATCTATCTGACTGCCTTCACGCAGTAGATCATCATACAAGTATATCCGGCGTTGCCTTAGCGCAACAAATGAATAAACACATCTCTTGGGCCTATAGAAATAGCACTCCCGTAAGTGAACTTTGGCTTACAGGGATAGTCTAAACACAACACAACAACTTTCTGTAGGTGAACTTCGGCCTACAGAAATAACACCTCTGTAAGTGAACTTCGGCTTACAGAAATAGTGCCCCTGCAAGTGAACTTCGGCTTACAGGTATCACAACTCTCTGTAGGTGAACTTCGGCCTACAGGAGCAACACCCTGAGATACACAATTGATATTCACTGCAGGTGAACTTCGGCCTACAGGAATAACAACTCACTGTAGGTGAACTTGGGCCTACAGGACCTCTAGGGCCAATGGAAAAGCAGCAGATGAACATACAACAGAACATCATGCCACAAGGCTTAACTCTTTATTCTTATACTCTTCTCCTCTATTCTTTTTGTTATATTACTCTTTTCTCATTATCATCATTCATTATCATTCTCGTTATTCATCATCACTTTCACATTCTTATACAGTACTTCTTTCTTTCTCTGTTCAATTATACTATACAAACTTTACAGCTTTTACTTTTACAACATCTCAACTCAAACCATTTCTCTTTATCAGATTACTCTTTTCTCTGTATCCCTTTATTCTACTCTGGTTACTCTGTTTTCTATATCTCTTTACTCTGCTCTGATTTCTCCGTTTAACGTATGTATTTAAAGATTATGTAAATTTCGGTATGAATAGTTATCCTGTCCCAAGTATAGGTTCATTAAGTCTATACTGAAACAGTTTAACTTTTCATATTATACCTAACCCTAGTCGCAACTCAAGGACTAACTATGTTGCCCTAGTTCGTTCACTAATTTCTGTCTGTTTTTCTGTTATTAAAACCTTACAGACTTTTCTTTAGTTTTTATCTTTTCTTCAACTTTTTATCTTTCTTTTATCTTTGCCTCACTAATATGTTCTTACCACTCCCTAAGTGTTTTATGAAGGTAATTAGAGATTCTGCGCTTAAAGTTGTCTTTCTAAAGCTTTTACAGAAAATTGCCTTTTCTGCATTATTTTATTATTTTTATTAAAATATTCTTTTTAATTAAATATTATTATTTAAAATTTTATTATTATTTATTATTTTATCATTAAATTTTTGAAAATTACCCCTTTTTAACTTTTAACCTTTAAAATTCACTTTTTACCACCCGTAACTTTTAATATTTCTACTTTTACCACCCTAACTTCCAGAAATTACAAAATAACCCCTCAAACACCAAAATATTTACTTCCTTGCCCTTTTCAAGATCTAAAAGGTGTTCTTCATTGTTCTTCACCACACTCAAAGTGTTCTTCATGTTCTTCACAAATTCTTCAGATTCTTTCTCTGTTTTTACCCGTTTTTCAGTCTTTTCAGCAACCGATTTTTACCAAAATTCAAAATAAAATTGCAGCCACTAAAACCCCATCTTTTCTACATGATTTTAACACAAATTGAACCCCAATTTAAGGTCTAGGGTTCGTTTTTCCAGCAGCCATGAAGAACACAAATTCAAAGTTGAATATCATCAAATTTCATCAAATTTTCACCAAAATTTCAACAAGAATTACTCATATAAACAATCAATTTCAAGAATAACCAAACCATATCATAATCACACAACTCAAACACAATCAATCAAGATTAAATTCGTCAATCCCTACCTTGATTTGCTGCTCCAAATTCGGTTAGACTTTCAGGTGGTCCTTAAGCACTTTTTCCTCCTAAAACACATCAAGAACAACTTTAAATCCACAAACTCTCAACTGACCAAATCTCCCTCAGCACGTTAGGAAGAGATATCTCACCTTATACTTGCTGAAAATTAATGTTTCTTGGCCCTCAAGTCAAGTTAAGCATGATTCCTAAGGAAGAACATCAAGAAAACACATGTTTGGCATGGTTTTCCTTGAAAACCGAATTTAAATGGGAAAGGTACAGCCATCTAACCTTATTTCCAGACTTGATAAGTTACATGGTTATGTAGAGGAAGAAGAGAGGATCATTTTGGTGAAATCGGGGTTTTGATTTGAGTTTTGGTTCAGAAGAAATCAAGATTTGAAGATTAAGTGTTCATGAAGTTTTCTCTCTTTTCTCTCCTTTCAATTTCGGCCAAAATGATGAAATGAGACAGCCTTGGAGGTCTTAGGGGTGTAAGGTGAGTTTTGATTGGTTGGCTTGGAGGTGGATTAAAATAATATTAAAATATCTCAGGTGTATAACTACTAAAACTATATGTATCGGAACACTTGCAAAAACATCTCTAAAAATTATTTTCTGAGCTACTAGCATAAATGACACTAGTAACATATTTATTATGAGAATAAAACATGAATAATGAGGCCTTAGCATTGCTAAAGTCACCAGAGAGTGCTGGTGCTAAGCTGCACCAGTAAACCGTAAATCCGGTTAAACCGATTTTCTGTTTTTAAATAAAACAGACCAGGTAACCTTATAATATCATTCAAGCATTTTCTAATACTAATATAATGATAATATTATACTATTATCTCTCTCCTCTCATGAATCGAGTCCGATTCGTCAAACAGAGACTATTTACGAAAATCAGAATCAAAACTGCCAACCGATACGGTTCAAAAACTAGGTTCTTCGCGATTGCGTTATCGAGCTTGCCTCAAAGGAGGTTCTAGCTTAAAGATGACATAATGATAATGAGGATTGAGATGCTTGATGATATAGCAGAGGTGTTCCCTTTACTGATCTTCCGGAGAAATCCGTACTTTCAGAAAAGATCTCATGTACTCGAAAATCAGGGTTGTTACACAAAAGGAGGGTGAATCCTATTCCAGCATGATCGGGAACCTCAGATGATTAGCCGTGCCGTGATAGGGCATCTTGGACCATTTTCACAAGAGGAGGGGATGTAGCCACTGACAACGGTGATGCCCTTGCATAAAGCCAGCCATAAAAAGGAGTAAGACTGATTGGATGAAGATAGCAGGAAAGCGGTGGTTCAGAGGAACGATTGCATCTCCATACGCTTATCTGAAATTCTCACCAATGATTTACATAAGTATTTCTACCCTTCTTTTATTACTACATTTCGAAAACTACATAACTATTTTATATCCGCCTGACTGAGATTTACAAGGTGACCATAGCTTGCTTCATACCAACAATCTCCGTGGGATTCGACCCTTACTCACATAAGGTATTACTTGGACGACCCAGTGCACTTGCTGGTTAGTTATGTGAAGTTGTGAAGATATGTTTAGACCATGGTTCTGTGCATCCGTTTTTGGTGCCATTGCCAGGGAATCAATTTCGAATAATAATTCACAACCTGAGTAACAATTTCGCATACCAAGTAGTCCACTACAATGAAGAAGCCAACTCTCAACTTCAAAGAGAAGAACTCGACCTACTTCCGAAAATCGAAGAAAGAGCTCGGATCAGGGAAGAAGCGCTAAAGCGCTGAATGGCTTCAAGATATAATCAAAAGGTAGTGCCAAGAGGTTTCGCGGAGAATGATCTCATCCTAATCTGAAATGATATTGGAACAACACGACCCGGAGAAGAAAAGTTGGCAGCAAACTGGAAAGGACCCTACCGAGTCATAGAAGTACTTGGGAAGGGCTACTACAGACTGTCCGAACTCAATGGACGAGAGCTTCCCAGATCGTGGCACGCTTGCAACCTAAGAAGATATTCTACAAATTCTCAAGACGCATTAATCTGAAGCATTCATCGTCCGATTATAAAGCAACAGATCGGCAGAAAGTGAAAAACAGATTCACTGCACGATCACGATAAAAGACCAATAAAGATGAAAACGCGATTCATCTAAAGGTCGACCAAAGGAAGATAGAAACCACCTTCTACAAATCGGCAAAGATGAACACAGAATAATGCAAGAAGTTATCGAAAGTGATCCGAAAAAAGAACCTGACGAGGTCTTATGGATTGCTAAATAATAACTTAAAGACTGGCCGACGTTGAGAAGTCAGACCAAGTCAACCCAAGTTATCAGCAAATCCCTAGAAAGAGGTCTGGCCAACCCTATAAAAGAGGAATTGCTATAACTTAGAAGAGATCGACATGACGAAGTCGGTCTCCTACGAAAAATAAGTTATAAAAGTAATCCCTGAAAGAGACCTGACAAAGGTCCAAGAAAGAGGATTACAAAAAATAACTTAGAAGAGGACGACGTAAAGAAGTCGACCTCCTACAAACAACAAGTTATAAAAGTAATCCCTGAAAGAGACCTGACAAAGGTCCAAGAAAGAGGATTACAAAAAATAACTTAGAAGAGGACGACGTAAAGAAGTCGACCTCCTACAAACAACAAGTTATAAAAGTAATCCCTGAAAGAGACCTGACAAAGGTCCAAGGAAGAGGATTACAAAAAATAACTTAGAAGAGGACGACGTAAAGAAGTCGACCTCCTACAAACAACAAGTTATAAAAGTAATCCCTGAAAGAGACCTGACAAAGGTCCAAGAAAGAGGATTACAAAATAACTCGGAAAAGAACGACGCAAAAAAGTCGGTCTCCCACAAATAAGTTATAAAAGTAGTCCCTGAAAGAGACCTGACAAGGGTCCAAGAAAGAGGATTACAAAAATAACTTGAAAGTGGACCAACGTGAAGAAATCGGTTACGGAGTGCTAGAAACAAATACAAGTAAAAGCGAGAAAACCGAAATACAAGTTGGACCCACATATCCACAACCTCAAAGGATCCAAGCTACAAGCAATAAGTACAAGGCAATCCAATGGGGCCGAGCAGCAAGGCTCTAACACTCTCAAAACCCAGAAAGGTGTCAAGACAAGTGCAAACAAGCATAATATAAAATATTATAACAAGCTTCAGGGTCAGGCCCAAAAAGCTTGAAAGCTACTTGTTATTTTTTCAAAATCAAAAGTTGCTAAACAGCAACCAAAAGGAGTATCAACAGTCAGCATAATATTCAAGACTACAAAATAAAGAGTTTAAAAGCCCACAAGTCGGGCTATCCACACAAACATCCATGAAAAATTAGTTAAGATCGGGAGCCTTCTCGGTAGCATCAGTCTGGGGTGAAGGAGGGCGAGTTTGGAGAGGCACTGCATCCACTGGACCGTCGTCCCTATTCAGAATTTGACAATCAGGATCTAATTCTGGACGAGCAATCCCAGCAGGAGGAACTATAGAGGTCGACACTTTAGCAGCAGGCGCAGAGGGAGGTTCGGCATCATCATCATCTTGGTCGTCGGGAACAATCTTACCATCCCTCACAATATTGTCCAAGCTAAAAAGAGTAAGATCAACCTCAGGAGCGAGAACTTGAACCTGCTCCTTCAAATTAGCATAAGCAGCGTTTACGCTGCCGACAAGATGACCTTGGAGCTCGGAGTAGTCAATTCGGGCAGACTCTAACTCCTCCCTCAGACGTATTACCTCCCGATAAGATGTGACGTAACTGTCCTTATGCCTCAAAGCAGTGTCCTCGGCCAACCTCACAGAGGCCGCCAGGGCAAGAGAGCTAGCCTTCTTGTTCTCCAGATCCTTCTCCAGTTTGGCTACTTTCACGTCAAGCTCCTCCTTCAAGCCCTTCATCCGATCAAACTCTTGTTTAGCCTCCTCCATGAAGGCTTTAGTGGCATGGAGAGGAAGATTTTGAGCAGTTCAGTACAAGGCAGCTCCCATATGTGCCATTTTTACACTACTTCGAGTTATAAAGTCCAAATGATGAAGAAGTGATACATCATCCATAGGAAGGACACCGTATGGACCGATCTGCTGATCTACAAACTCGACCGCGTCAAAATCAGGGGCATCAAGGTTGAAAAGCTCAATTGTTTTTTGTTTCTTGTTGGGAGGAGCACTAGAAGTAACAGCGGAAGACTGCGGAGGCTCGGCCAGGCAAACCCTAGGAGTGGGAATTACCCTCCTCGGGCCAGGAGAACTCGGCACAGGTGGCTTCACCGAAACTTGAAAAGATCCCTCTCCCGCCACCTTGGCCGAGATATTTTGAGCAGTTGTAGCCTTCTTTGCCTTCTTGTAGGCCTTCATAGAATCATTGTTTTTCGACATCTCTGAAAATGCAGAATCGACCACAACAATGGGTTACAATCACAAAAAGAAGAAGTAAAATTAAAAAGCAAGTATATAAACAAGTCGAACAGTACCTAAAAAATAGTTCGGACCAAAGACGGGTCACTCAAAAACCTTTTTGTATCAAGATGGGGTGGTTTCCCCCATAAATCTTCAAGAACAACTACAAAAGCTCATTCAACCTCGTCAAGCATCTCCCAGGTATAGCGAGACACTCTCACATTCTTTTGCCATTCTAGAAGAAAGGCAGGCTCATCATTTTCATCAAGAAAAAAGGGGCGGGCCCCCTCAACAGCACGAACTCGGAAGAAATAATTCTTAAAATCTTTAAAAGACTCATCATACATGGCAAAAACTTTATGCCCTTGGGCCGACCTGAAAGAAACCCAGGAAGCTTTCTTTTTGGAAGACCCTCCGGGCTTGGCAGAAACAAAAAGATAGAGGAAAAGAGTCTGAGAAGGTGTTATGCCTAACTCTTGGCAAAGCAGCTGAAAAATCTTGATAAAATCCCAGGAATTCGGATGATGCTGGGATGGGACAATATTACAAGACCACAACAAATCGGTTTCGAAAGCAGTAAAAGGAAAGGTAATGTCCAACTGACTGAAGAAATATTCATAGGCATAGAAAAAGGGACGCTCCCCCTCGACCGAAGTAGGAAAACAAACCCTCTCATCAGAATCGGGTGCTATAAGCTCATAATCCCTCTCCCGGGTGCTGCTACCACAAATCCTATGACGTTTCCTCAGCTCTACACAAAAATCAGCATCCACCACAGAGACACACATCAAGACAAGGGAGTCCAGCCAATCAGACATCCCCTCGGGAACCTTAGAAGACATCTCTACAATGTTATTGCAAGAAGACATGAGGCTAACTAATCCTACAATAAGAAAAGAAGATGGGATTACCAAAAAACATCTCAGACGAGGGGCAAAATAACTCGACTAGTATACAGAAGAACAAATAGAAAAGGAAAACCCTAAGACTCAAACCAAAGTCCTGGGGCATCCTTTGGAGGCAGTAACAAAGTAAAGTTTCAGGAAAAATCCACAACTTACATCCCGGCATCTCTCAAACAAGAAAAGATTTCAAATAACAGACATTTCAGAAAAGAAAGCCAGAACACAAAAAGTCACTATCTTTTTACAGTCTATCAGCAAAAAGCATCATGCCAAGCGGAAATCGTCAAAGGCGCAACCTTTTCTCAGAATCAAACAAAAACCAAAACAAATATCGCAGCAAACAGGAAAAGCTATCAACAGGGCAAAAAACCAAAGGAGCAATCTTCGATTAAGTGAATAAAGATGCAGTTTTTCTGGGTATCAGACAGAAGCGACAGTAGAAACAAGCAAAGCCCTAGAAGCATCAAACAAATAGGAAAGGCGAAAAGGTTCATGCAAAGGGCGAAGAAACTCTCAGAACACACAGCAAGCAGGCGCGACAAGAAAGATCCAAACTTTCTCTAAGCAAAATCAAAACTTCACCACAAAACTAAAGATAAAACAACAAAGACGAAAAGAAATTGCAAATGAAACCAACCTGGAAAATAGCAGAGCCTCAGAAGGGTTGAAAATAGAAAGACGGAATCGCCGGATCGCTGAATGACGCCACAAAGGCAAAATATAGGCGAAAAGCAGAAAGTGAGAGAACGAAGGGAGAAGTTACAAAGAAAGATGAAGAAAAGAAACCATTTTCTGAGTACAGAAATTCAAAATAAAGCCAAAGGAAATGGGGCAATTAATACCAATTAATAAAGGTATTAAACCCTCGCACGTTCCCAAGAACAAAGCACTAATACATAAGCGCGCGCTTTCAGAAGAAAACGTTTCACATTCAAAAAGGTTCTACAAGAAATCGACTAAATGCTTGAGTTCGGCTTCACTACAGAAGGACCGAAGTCAAGGACTCGACCTCAAAAAGGAAGACCGAGCTCAAGTAGGGGCACTGTTCATACCTGGCTCGAGCTATCCGACCTGGGATGATTGGCGACAAAAGCGACCGACCTCTTTAGGTCAGACTATCCGACCTCTTCTCAAAGAGGTCGGCCAAATCGACAGGGAAGCCCAAATAAAGGGCCCAAATAGAGGAACACGACCCAAATCCACAGGCCGTCCAAGCCTATAGAGATAAGGGTGGTTCCCTTGAAGATAAGCTGACCTCAACTCAAAGATAAAGATAAGATAAGATAACTAACTTATCTTATCTAGAAAGGTCACTCTACAACCACTATAAATACACTGGAGCACCCAGGTATAACTCATACTCTGATTCTACAATAAACCTGCTTAATACCCGTGCTAACTTAAGCATCAGAGTCTCTTGCAGGTACCCCCCCACCCTCCAGTGACCACGGATCAGAAGTGAAGCCAGTTCCACAAGTCGGATATAACAGCTCCGGCCGTCACCAGCCAGCCGGACACGTCATCTCCGACCAGTACAGAAGATCTCATCCGAGATCGGCCTACAGTTTCAAGTAACCCTACACGAGTGTCCCAACCCAAATAGATTGCTCGCGTCGCGTGTTAAAGGTCATGTACGCAAGGGTTACATTTTTGGTAGCTCGCGTACGCATGCAATGCCTGCGTATGCGAGAAGCCCAACCCGAATAGGTTGGTCGCGTTGCATGCACCATGTCGTGTACGCAAGGATTAGAATTCTGCTAGCTCGCGTACGCTTGCAGTGCCCGTGTACGCATGATACCCAACCCGAATAGGTTGGTCGCGTCGCGTGCAATGTGTCGCGTACGCGACCCTCACCAGACTTTAAACGTTCATAACTTCCTCTACAAAAATCCATTTTCCTCAAACTTTATATCAATTTAATGCCCTTTGAATACCAATTTCAAAAATAAAGGCTCAAGTTATGATCCGTCAAAATTCACTAAAAACTGGTTTTTACCAAAAATTAACTAGGTTCTCAAACTTTTAAAATTCACCACCAAACCAAATGAAAGCCTATTCAAATTCACCATAAAACACAACCAAATTCTATACCTTACCTTTCCATCACAATCCAACTAATTCAACACTTATATCAATTAATTCCTCCTTTATAAACTCAACAATTCCACAATTTGTACATCAATATTCCAATATTAACAACTTGAATACAATCTCACTACTCATAAGCATCATTTATCATACCACATCAAAAATTCTCATAATTACAATAATTCAACCTCAACATCAATAATTCCCATCACAAGTCATCAAAACCATCACAAGCATTAACATCATCACATATTATCAATTTAACAACTGTCAACAACCAAATTCAATCCTATCCTAAGGTCCACTAGCCTAAGTGTCCAGAAATATTATACATTACATAGAGAAAACCAAAGCCATACCTTGGCCGATTCCCAATATGCACAATACACCAAGTTGAGTCCAATTCAAGCCTCCAATCACCAACAAATCACCAATCAACTCCAACAAGCATCAACAATCAATTTTTCCAAGCTATACACATTAATTTACCACAAATAAATACCTAGGGTTCCTAAATACCCAAATTCACAAGGGATAAGAGCAAGCTTACCTTACTCAACAGTTTTGGGAGCAAAACCCAATAGCAACCAAGTGGTAGAGTGTACCTAAACACTCAAAATCACAAAAATCTCTCAAAAACCAAACCTAAAATTTCAAAATTCTTGGAACAGAATAATTGGGAATGAAATTCGAAATCTTACCAACAAAGGTTAGATAGAACTAACGGGCTCGAATCGGAGCTCCGTAGCTCAAGTTATGGTCAATTGAAGAGAGGAGTGAATAGTATTTCTTCTCCTTCCTCTCTCTCAATTCTCAGCCGCTAGGTTTAGTGTGTGTGTGAGTTATGAGCTGAATTGGGCTCATTAATGAATGTATATATGTTGGGCTTGGGCCCCATTTGGGCCCGATCTAATCCTTTAGCGTTTTTGGCTCGTTTGGCCCAATTTTGTGCTAAACCTTTAAAATTAGTACCCGGTTTTTAATTCTAATTGTTTTCTTAAGCTTTTCTTCTGTTTTTATCATTCTCATACAGTACCAGACAGATTTAAGCCGGTACTGCCAGTTAATTTACCAGTATGGATTTTTACACAATTTTTCGCAGAAAATTACATTTTCCAACTCAGAAAAATATACTGAGTCCAAATGTCGTATTTAAATTTTCTAATTAACATTCTAAATTTTTGGATCCTATTTTGGGCAAGTAATTTAATTTAATTAAGCGGTTAATTAGTTACGGTTCTTATATTCTCCCTACTAAATAAGAAATTTTGTCCCCAAAATTTAGTGATTACGTGAGAATAGCTTGGGATAATCCTTCCGCATCTCGAACTC
The DNA here is from genome assembly GCF_059453495.1 of Arachis ipaensis. Classification (NCBI taxonomy): domain Eukaryota; kingdom Viridiplantae; phylum Streptophyta; class Magnoliopsida; order Fabales; family Fabaceae; genus Arachis; species Arachis ipaensis. The sequence continues at coordinate 55,446,877 of NC_142436.1, forward strand.
CAATTCCCAAGTGTGCTCTTCCACTCCCGCTATTCTCCAAGCCACTTTAACCAACAGAACCTCCTTTCCACGCAACTTCTTCATACTAGTGTCGTCAATCCGCATCGATGTTACTTGAAAAGTCAAGTTCTCTTTCAGCTCGACCGATTTGGACTCTAAGACATGAGCCGCATCAGACGTGTACTTACGGAGTTTTGACATGTGGAATACGTCATGTAAGTTAGACAAACGCGGTGGCAAGGCTACTTGATATGCCACCAGCCCGAATTGTCTCAAAATCTCAAACGGCCTTATATACCTCGGATTCAACTTCTTCGTTTTAATTGCTCTTCCAATCCCAGTTGTTGGAGTAACACTCAGAAATACATGCTCGCCCACTTCAAATTCTAACGATTTCCTTCTCTGATCTGCATAGCTCTTCTGTCGGCTTTGTGCAGTTAAAATTCTAGCTCGAATCTTTTTAATCTTCTCAGTAGTCTCTTCTACCAAATCAGGACCCAACACACTCGATTCACTGGCTTCATACCAACACAGTGGAGACTGGGCAATTTCGTCCATACAAGGTCTCATACGAAGCCATCCCAATGCTCACATGAAAGCTGTTGTTGTACGCAAACTCCATGAATGGCACGTAACGGTCCTAACTTCCCGGTTGATCCAAGACACATGCCCTTAGCATATCCTCAAATGTCTGAATAGTCCTTTCCGACTATCCATCCGTTTGCGGATGATATGTCGTGTTGAGACATAGTCTCATACCGAAAACTCTTTGAAAAGCTCCCCAAAACCTTGAGGTGAATCAGGGATCACAATCCAAAACTATCGTCTTAAGCACACCGTGCAACCTTACAATCTCTTTGATGTACAACCTTGCAAATTTCTCTAAAGAGTAGTTCACTCGGATAGGCAGAATATGAGTGGACATGGTTAAGCAATCCACGATCACCTAAACCGCATCAAATTCCGACCTAGTCCTCAGCAAACCGGACACAAAAGTCCTTTCCACTTCCACTGAGGAATCTCAAGTGGCTGTAACATTCCTGACAATCTCTGGGGTTCTATCTTCACCTTCTAACACGTCAGACACTTAGATACAACTGTAACTACATCATTCTTCATCCCAAGCCACCAGAATATCTTCTTTAGATTATAGTACATCTTCGTACTTCCTGGATGAATAGAAAACCCGCTGTTATGAGCTTCTGACAACAACTCTTGTCTCAAACTTCCAACATTCAACATACAAATTCTTCCCTTATACCTCCACAACCCTTCATCATCCTTAGTAAACTCTCCATGCCTCTTCTTGCCACTCGGTTGAAATAATTGCTGAAGTTCTTGTTTGTCTTGCTAAGCCCCATGAATTCTTGACTTAAAGGTACTTGAAATTTGCAATTGGTTCAAACAAGCTATTCTGGCAAGTTCACCAATATCCAACTTGAGTTATGCGAATTTATCTACTAATTCCTCCTCTTTGATCCTCATCCAAGCGATCATCAAAGACTTCCGACTCAATGCATCCGGCACAACATTCGCCTTTCCAGGGTGATAACTCAGTTCAAAATCATAATCTTTCAGAAGCTCCATCCACCTTCTCTGACGCATATTGAGATCTTTCTGATTAAAGATATCTTAAGACTCTTGTGATCAGAAAAGACTCTAAATCTTACTCCGTACAAGTAGTGCCTCCAAATCTTCAACGCAAACACAATCGCTGCCATATCCAAGTCATGAGTTGGGTAATTCACCTCATGTGATCTCAGCTGACACGATGCGTAAGCCACCACATTCCAGTGTTGTATCAACACGCAACCCAAATCCTTCAACGAAGTATCATAGTACACTTCAAAAGGCTCGTGTGGTTCCGGCAGAATCAAAACAGGCGCTGAAGTTAATTTATCCTTTAAGGCTTGAAATCTGTCCTTACACTCTGCCGTCCACACAAACGATGTCTCTTTCCTTGTTAACTTAGTCATTGATAGTGCAATTTGTGAGAACCTGTGAATGTACCTCCTGTAATATCCAGCAACCCCCAAGAATCTTCTGACCTCAGTCACTATCGTCGGTCTTTCCCATTCCATCACCGCCTCAACTTTTGAAGGATCAACTACTATCCCTCCTTTACTCATTACATGTCCTAAGAAATTCACTTCTTCCTTCCAGAATTCGCATTTGGACAACTTAGCATACAATTTCCACTCCTTCAGAACTTGTAGCACAATCCTCAGATGCTCTTCATGCTCTTTCGCCGTCTTAGAATAAACCAGAATGTCATCTACGAATACTACCACAAATTTGTCTAAAAAGGGACAAAATACTCTGTTTATGTAATCCATGAACATAGCAGGTGTATTCGTCAACCCAAAGGACATCACCACAAACTTGTAATGTCCATAGCGCGTCCTAAATTCAGTTTTCAAAATGTCATCCTCCTTCACCCTAATCTGATGATAACTAGATCTTAAATCAATTTTTGAAAATACTCCAGCTCCTTGCAACTGATCCATGAGGTCATCTATCCTAGGCAACGGATACTTGTTCTTTATAGTCTTTTTGTTTAACTGTCGGTAATCTACGCAGAGTCGTATTCTTCCATCCTTCTTCTTCACCAATAAAATTAGCGCTCCCACAGAGATACACTCGGTCGAATGAACCTCTTATTCAGAAGCTCTTCCAACTAAGTCTTAAGTTCAGCCAGCTCTATCGGAGCCATTCGGTACGGCGCAATTGAGACTGGTCCGGCTCTCCGTACCAAGTCAATAGCAAACTCAATCTCGCTTTGAGGTAAAAATTCAGGAATATCTTCAGGAAATACTTCAGAAAAGTCTTTAACTACTGAAATTTGATCTAACCTCTGCTCATCACCTAACTTATTCGCAGCCAACAATATATACCCCTGACATTCTTCCCCACTATAATTTACCAAAACAGAGTTTAGGTAATAACCCTCTACTATCACTACTCCTCCTTCTCCTTCCTGCATAAACCAAATTGATCGCTCAAAGAAATCCAACAATACCCAATTATTTGATAACCAATCAAACCCCAAAATCAACTCCAACCCAACCATTGGCAAATATATTAAGTCATGAATAAATTCTCTATCCACAAGCTTGAAGGATACTTGCCTACAGCCTAACTTAGTCATAACCATTTGATACGGAGTATGCACATGCAAATTAAATGCTAATTCTGACACTTTCAATCCTAGTTCCTCAATTTTATCTAATGCAATAAACGAATGCGAGGCTCCAGTATCATATATTACAACCAATGTTTTCTCACCAAATAAACAGTTATCTCTCATCAACGGATCCGACTTTGCAGCATCCTGGGCATTCACAGCAAACACCCGACCTTGCTGGTTCTGGCCCACATTCAGAGTCCTCTTACGAGGGCAATTCTTCGCCATGTGTCCAGGCAATCCACAGGTAAAGCATCCACCTATACCCTGCTTGCACAAATCATAAAGGCGAAAATGCTCGCAACGGTTACAAATTGAGTCTGGAGAAGCATTACTCTAATTACCTCTCCCTATGACATGCTGGTACTGATCGTAGTTGTTCCTCCTAAAGTCCCCTTGACCTTGAGGTACATGCCCTCCTCTCTTGAAGTTTTGAGCTCTTAGTTGAAAGTATTTTCCATTCCCCTGATTTTTATTTCCTCTGCGAGTATCTCTTGATGATGCCACTTTCTTCGCACACTCCTCCACAACTTTTGCCTTATTCACAAGTTTGGAAAAGATCCGAATCTCCAAAGGAGCTACAGCCGTCATGATATTGTCCCTCAAGCCCCCTTGGTACTTAATACATTTTCAGCTCTCATAGGACTCCGGGGCACCTTGATATACCTTAGAGAATCTATAGAGCTCCTTGAACTGGCAAGTGTAATCAGCCACGGATAGTAAGCCTTGCTTCAGCTGCATAAGCTCCAACTCCCTAGCCTCCCTTACTAATTCAGGAAAGTATTTTTTGTAGAAAGCCATTTGAAATACATCCCAAGAAATTTCTGCATTCTGAAGCTTCAGTAATCGGCATTCTCCTTGCCACTAGTGCTAAGCCTCTCCTAAAAGTTGATATATCACAAACTCCAAAAATTGGTTGTTCGGAACATGCTGGGCTTGTAACGCACGCTCCATCGCTTGGAACCAATTGTCTGCTTCAGTAGAGTTGGTCGAACATCTAAAAATCGGTGGATGAACCTTGAGAAACAAAGCCAATGTCATCGGAGCACCTCCCAAGTCATTATCGTATCCTTTCCCATTTCCCTTCTCACTTCCATTACCGTTTCCGTTTCCCGCCGGTTGGCCCAATCTCTCCACAACTTGCAAAGTCGCAGCAGCATTTTCTTCCATAAGATTAGCCAAGTAGGCCATCGCCGCCATGAACTCGGCATGGTTGTCGTCCGGTCGATCATTCTCAGTTCCTCCCCCTGTATGAGTATGACCTCGTCTGCGAGTAGCCACTAGGGTTCCTGTCTATACTAAACAATCGATATCCAGGTGATCAGTCTCAATATCCAAAGCCTAGTGCTTCAATTATCCCAAAAAGTCACTCACAAATAAGCATGTTATGCATATATCAAACAGATAACCTCAATAGCATGAAAGAAAAAGACACAGAGTATGCAATGAAGCACAATTGGTCCATCCCTCAGGCTCACGAGAACGAACCGCTCTGATACCACTAAATGTAACATCCAAATTACCCTAATCCTTACCTCATGCCGTAAAGCAAAGGTTAATTAAAGGTCACGATAATTCTAAGGCTTATACAATAATATATATAGAAAGAAGTAGTAATTCTAGAAGCCTGATGAAGAAATAAGCTAAAAAACAGAATTACAAAAGCGTGAAATGCTCACACGAAGCTACAAACTTAAGGCACAAGATATAGATAAAAGATAATGAAGCATATAAAGAGATATGAATAAAATAGTCATAAAGAAACTAGTCGCAGCCCGCGGAGTATGAGCCGACTAGTTATATATAGACATACAGAGTTTTGGAAGTTAAAATAGTATACGACATATCTCTCTCAAAGTAAGCCTCTAAAGCAAAATATAATACAAAAGTGAGAGTATAGTTCAAAATATCCAAAATGACTCCAACATGGGATCGAGATCCTCCGCTCTGTCACCATCACGTAACTCACCGAGGTGGGTTACGACCTGCATCTGAAAAACAATAACACAATATGACATGAGAACCGGAGGTTCTCAGTATGGTAATAGTGCCTAGTAATGTAAGATATAAGACTCCGGGACGCCAGAGGCAATCCTAGAGCTTCATATCAATCATGAGATTCAACTTAAAGCATAACTAAATTTAAAACAATCATTTTCAAACCATAATGAAATAAGGGGATCTAACTTAGGGATTTTTTAATCTAACATTTACACCGCTGTCCCACAGCCTTCGCCAGCCTAACCACCAAGCAATCACATCGCCACCGCCTATCGATCCTCCTCAATCCCAACAGAAAACACAAGTAATGGCAATGCAAGTAAAACACAAGAATAATCATGTATATCAAGTAATTCAAGAAACAACTAAGCATGTTATACAATTAGGAAAAAATGCAAGTCGGGAAAGCAAGCAAACATATAAAATACGCACATGATGAATGTATATCCTATTTGGCTGTGATATCACATCGTCGATTCAACTGCCAAACTGACATATTCCCATGGAAATGTCGCCTTTTGATAATGTATATAGCTACGGGAACCTTCCACGGATATAGTGCCGGGCACACTCCTATGATCCAATAGGATGCGAGCGGGATACTATGCCACAAACCTCACATCTTAAAGTAAGCGGGATTAACCACCGTCCTTACGCCGACGCCGACGCCGCTGCTGCGACAAGCGGGATTAACCACCGTCCTTGCCAAGCACATAGTATCTCAACAACCTCAGTATAAAACAGTGTATCGGTAGTTTTCAGAAATCATTTTCAGTACTCTATCATCTCCGAGTCCTAGACTCGTCTCAACATCATCAATCCGAAATTCACAAATTCATCATTTCAATCATCATTACAGTACTCCACCATCTCACTCAACTAATCCATCTTTAGTATTCCAGAAACCTAAGTCTCCGTCTTCTAAATTCATGTAGAATTTTAATAAAATAAGTCACTAACTCATCTTTAGTAATATTGGAACCTAATTACTAGATAATACTCTTAAACAGCATTTGAAGGAAGTTTAGAAAGTTAGAGAACCCTTAAAAATGAAAAAAAAATAATTTTTTAGCAAAATAGGGGGCTCACCTACACAAGCCCCTGTCTCGCGTACGCATGCTATTGAAAAAAGGGTGGTCGCGTATGCGACCCCTGCTTGCGTACACAAGTGTTCCAACCCGAATGGGTTGCTCGCATCGCGTGTTAAAGTTTGTATACGCAAGGGTTACATTTTTTATAGCTCGCGTACACATGCAATGCCCGTGTACACGAGATGCCCAACCCAAATGGGTTGGTCGCATTGCGTGCACCATGTCGCGTACGCAAGGATTAGAATTCTGCTAGCTTGAGTACGCTTGCATTGCCTATGTACGCAATGTACCCAACCCGAATAGGTTGGTCGCATCGCGTGCACTGTGTCGCGTATGCGACCCTCACCAGACTTAGAAAATTTTTAAAGTTGCAGAATTCAATTTTAAACACTAAACTTTAAACTTTCATAACGTCCTCTACAAAAATCTATTTTTCTCAAACTTTACATCAACCTTTGAATCATCTTTAATTTAAAACAATTTCTAACCAATTTCAAAATCAGGGGCTCAAGTTATGATCCGTCAAAGTTCACTAAAAGTTGGTTTTTACCAAAAATTAACTAGGTTCTCAAACTTTCAAACTTCACAACCAAACCAAATCAAAGCCGATTAAATTTCACCATAAAACACTATTAAATGCTATACTTTACCTTTCCATCACAATTCAACCAATTCAACACCTATATCAATCAATTCTTCCTTCATAAACTCAACAATTCTACAATTTGTACATCAATATTCCAATATTAACAACTTGAACACAATCTCACTACTCATAAGCATAATTTATCATACCACATAAAAAATTCTCAAAATTATAATAATCCAACCTCAACATCAACAATTCCCATCACAAGTCATTAAAACCATCACAAGCATTAACATCACACATTATCAATTTGACAACTGTCAACAACCAAATTCAATCCTATCCTAAGGTCCACTAGCCTAAGTGTCCTAAAATATTACATATTACATAGAGAAAACCAAAACCATACCTTGGCTGATTCCCAATATGCATAATATACCAAGTTGAGTCCAATTCAAGCCTCAAATCACCAACATATCACCAATAAACCCCAACAAGAATCAACAATCAAATTTTTCAAGCTATACATATTAATTTACTACAAATTAATACCTAGGCTTCCTAAACAAATTCAAAAGGGATAAGAGCAAGCTTACCTTACCCAACATTTTTGGGAGCAAAACCCAATAGCAACCAAGTGGTAGAGTGTACCTAAATACCCAAAATCACAAAAATCTCTCAAAAATTAAACCTAAATTTTTTAAATTCTTAGAATAGCAGAATATGGAGTGAAATTCAAAATCTTACCAACAAAGGTTAGATAGAACTAACGGGCTTGACGAGACTTCGCGTAGCCGCCGACGGCACGTGAATCGGAACTCCGTAGCTCAAGTTATGATCAATTGAAGAGAGGAGTGAATAGTGTTTCTTCTCCTTCCTCTATCTCAATTCCCATCTGCTAAGTTTAGTTGTGTGTGTGTGTTATGAGCTGAATTGGGCTCATTAATGAACTTATATATGATAAGCTTGAGCCCAACTTGGGGCCGGTCCAACCCGTTAGCATTTTTGGCCCATTTGGCCCAATTTTGGGCCTGATAAATTCACATTTCATGGTATTTATTTACTCTAATTGGATAAATTTTATCAACTTTTCCTACACTTATTCAATGAAACAGTATGGTTTTGTAAATTCTCCCTAAATTATGCTTAAAAGTGACAACATTTAGGCTCTAAAATTGCTAAATTTTATTCACTTTAATTCCATTTGATGCCTTGATCTGTTTGTTGAGTGATTTAAGGTTTTGAAAGAAAATATGGATTGAAGAAGTGAGGAAGGAAAGCTTGAAAATGGGAGAATTCAAGAAATGAAGGATTCGTAAAGCTGTCAATCCTGACCTCTCAGTACTAAATTGATCATAACTTGAGCTATAGAGGTCCAAATGACACGGTTCTAGCGACATTGGAAAGCTAACATCCGCGGCTTCAAAATGATATGTATATCTCTATAATAGACCTGGAGTTTGGGTGTGCATACACACACACTTGTGCTAACGCACAAAAAGAAAATCAGCAAGTGTGCGTACTCACACACCTGTGCGTACGCACAAGTCCTGACACGTGACTTCCTTAATTGCGACTCCCTGACAGCGAATTTTGCGCCTCCAGAATCCAATCTAACTCATTTTTGAAGCTATTTCAACCCTAATTCAAGAGGAAACAAGGGGAAACAATTAGGTTTAGGTTTTATCATGTTTTAGGGTTGTTTTCTAGAGAGAGAAGCTCCCCCTTCTCTCTAGAATTTAAGGTTTTTAGCTTAATTTCTCTTTAATTTTAGTCTTTAATTCTTATTTTAGTATAGTTTCATTTATAATTTCATGCTCTCTTGTTTTGATCCTCTTCATTTCTTTTGTTATTTTCTCAATTTTGCCACTTTTATGTTTATGAACCTTTGTTGATTTTAATTTTCATTTAATGAAATTTGATATTTTTATGGTTATTGTTATTTAATTGAGTTGCTATTATTATATTCTTACATTTGGTAGTTTTAGATTTTATTTTTATTGCAATTTAATATGCTTTTATTTTCATGCACACCAAGTGTTTTATAAAATGTTTGGCTTAGTCTTAGTATAGTTTTCCACACTCTTAGCTTCGAATTGAGAACTTTGGTGACCTTGAGTCATTGATGTCCATTCTTGATTGATATATTAAGGTAGTTAGTTGATTTAGTTTCCATTAACACTAGTCTTTCACTAAGTTAATTGGTGAGTTGGCTAGGACTTATGGATTGAGATCAATTATGCCTATTTGACTTATCCTCGATGTTAGGGTTGACTAAATAGGATTGACTCTTCATAATCATCACATATTTGTGGTCAATGGTTAGGATAGGTAACCTTAACTCTCAACCCTTGCCAAGAGTTCCCTTTTGCCATTTAATTTTCATTTTTATTGCTTTAATTGCTTTAATTGCTTTCCATTTAATTCCTTGCATGCTTTCTCTTTAATTCCTTGCTATTTACATTTCTTGCCTCTTGCCATCAAATCCTTTGTCCCCTCATAGCCAATAATTGAGCACTCTATTACAATTCCTAGGGAGAACGACCCGGGAGTTTAAATACTCTTGGTTATTTTGATTTGAATTGTGACAAATTCTATATTTAAACTTTGATGTTAGTTGATTGTTGGGTTGGGACTATACTTGCAATGCTAATTCTATTTTGCGAAAAATTCCTAACCCACTTTCGGCTATTCATCAAGTTTTTGGCGTCGTTGCCATGGAATTGCAATGATGTTGTATTATTGGCTATTGTAAATATGTTAGTATGTAAATAGCTTGCTTTTTGGTTATCTTTTGTTTTTGTTAATGGTTATGATTGGGATGCCAGAGGACATTGGAAATTCAAGCATTGGTGGAAAAGTCAAGAACAAGCCTCCATAGCAAAGGCTCTCCCAATTGTCTAACTTAAAAATAATAAATAAAAGTGCTAGGTGGGAGACACCCCACCATGGTAACATTCTTCTAACTCTTTTCTTCTTTAGCTTTTGTTTAGTGCATTTTGTTTTTCTTAGTTAGCTTAGTTTAATTGAACTCTAGGCTTAGTTTAGTTATGTTTTGATCATGTGTGTTTGAGGAATAATATGTTTTGGGTTTGAAAAGCTATTTTAGATGTCATGTTTGATGCCTTAGAGGTACTAAAATTTTTGGAAAAAATAGAGCATGTACGTGTGCACACACCTGTGCGTATGTACAACAACCCAGTTCTGCACCTTATGCGTACGCACTCAGCTGTGCGTACGCACACTCGTTTGCACCCTTCTGTTGGGAGCGCTCGCACACCTTTGTGCATTTGTGCCTCCTTTGTTTTCGCTTCTTCTGCATATGCACAGTTATCGAATTGGGCGTTAAATTTTGACGCTCTATATTCCAAAAAAAAAAACACTTAGTGTGCGTGCGCACACATATATGCGTACATACAAGCTGATTTTCACCCTCTGCCCAGAGCGCTCGCACATTCTCGTGCGTGCGCACAACCCCCCATTTTACACCCTTTGTGCGTATGCACGGACATGTGTGCGTACGCACAACTCTCTTCTCACACCATCCTACATCTTTTTTTCTCTTATCTCTATTTCTTTTCTTTTTTTTCTCCTCTCCCCTCTTCTTTCCCTCCAACAACTACCATCCACCACTAGCATTCATCATCCACCTTCATCTTTGTTAGTTATTTTGTTAGTTAGTTAGTTAGTTAGTTATTTAATTAGTTAGTTTAATTTTCTGTTTAATTTTCTATTTTAGTGCTAAGTGTTGGATTATTGATTTGATTTACTGGTTGTGTTGAAATATTGCTGCTAAATTATTGTTGCTATTTATTGTTGATATTGAGGTCATACTTTGTTACTTGGTATTGAGTTTTGGATGATTGAATATTTGTACATACCAAGTACTTATGATAACGCCTTCATGAATCTTGTTGGATTTCGAAATTGCATGTTGTAGCTACGATGTAATTTGAATTCACTATCTATCATTAGGCAATTTGTTTTTAGTTGATGCATTTTTTTTTTTGTTAGGTGATGCTTGCTATGATTGATTTTTATTTAAGTCACACAGTTGATGCATTGAAATTAAGGAATTGTGAAATTTGATCGTAAGCTCATCTAGTGACATTTTTTGAGCTTTTTAAGCTTTGTGGACTATGCTTGCCATGTTTTCCACTTCATGTCAATTAGTTGTTGCAAACAAACTTTCCTCCATTATCCAATTCACAATTGCTTGATTATTGCTTGAATGCTTTTATGCTCCTAAAGTACTTTTTTAAAGTATTTCAAGCACACAAGAATGAGTGAAGTGCATGCTTTTTTTTGCGTAATTGTGACATAGCTTTCTTTGCTAGTGTGTGCATTCTAAACCATGCAACTTAGAATTCACACACTTGTTTTCTTCATTTTAGCGATTCATCACCTCATTCCAACAATCTATACTTCCTTGCTTTTGCATTTACTTGTATTGCCATCCTATTTTCTATCTTTTAGGATGATTCAGCATTAGCAACAAGGGAAGCGGAAAAAAGAGCATGCAGTAACCAGTTGATCCACCAGCTGAAAGTGGCAACTCGTGAAGTTGCCATACCCCCTTACTCACCTTTGAATGTACGGAGGACCGTGCAAACCTATAAGTGTAGGGAGGTCATCACCGATCGACAATCTTGGGTGACAAATTCTAATCCCAAACACTTGCACATTTTTTTCTTAGTCTGTATATATTTTAGAGCTTTAATTGCATTCTTCTTAGTTTATTGCATTTTCTTTCATATAAATAATAAGCTTAGTTAAAATAATAAAATTTTCCAAGAAAAACTTTCTTAATATGGCATTGATATCCTAATTAATTTGAGTTGATATTTGTTTCATTGAAACTTGTTTGAAAAAATATTGTGGAACATGTTTTTGAGCTAAGAACATACAAGCATGTGAGTTTTGAGCCTAATTGTGTGGTTACATCATATAACCACTACTTCCATTCTTGTGTGTGTTATTCTCTTTTTATGATCGTAATATTTGATTTGTTTGATTCTTTATGTCCATTGTTTGATGTATATATGCATTTATATGATTGAGGCTATCATTTTATTTAGCTTACTTATCCAAATAGCTTACCCTTTTATCTTCTTTTGTTAACCAACTTTGAGCCTATTTTAATTCCCTTTTGTTCCTTATTTTAGCACATCATTACTCCTATGTGAAAACCAATAAACTTTCCTTATTTGGATCTTTGATTAGCTTAGGATAGTGAGAGTGTGTATCATTCAAGTGTGGGAAAGCATGGGAATATTGGTTGAGATAAAAGTATATTCTCATTGAAAATCTTGGGAATTGGGTACATACTCATGCATTAAATGTTGAACCATATGCATTAGTCTTTCTTATATATATTATGCTATAAAAAAAGAGAAAAAAAGAAAAAAAAAGAAGAAAACAAAAGAAAAAGAAAAAAAAGAAAGCAATAATAAGGGGACAAAATACCCCAAAGTAAAGCAATAAGAATAATGCATGTGGGATATGAATTGAAAGAATGCATGAGTGTGTGTGATGAATGGATTTTTGTATGGTATAGAATTTCACAAATGAATTCTCGTTGCAAGTATAGTCTCTAAACCAACAATAATCCTTTCATACAAAAATTTGGTTGTCACTAAAACAAACCCCTAAAAATAATAACCGAAGTATTCAAACCTCGGGTCGTTCTCCCTAGGAATTGCAATAAAGTGTTCTTGTTATTGGCTATGAAGTATGTTTTGGGGTTTTTGAGATAATAGACAAGAAATATAAATGGCAAAGGAAATAAACTAACAACTAACAAAGCACTTGGCAAGGTATGAGAACTAGAAGTCCTATCCTCCTCAATTGTGACATCAATGTCCATTGCTCCCACTTATTAACCTCTAACTATGAAGGAAAGTCAAGTGGATGAATTAACTTGATTCCACAAGTCCTAGCCAAATCGCAAAGGAAAGACTAGCTTTAGTAGAATTCAAGTCAATTAGCAACTTCTAATTATCAATCAACAAAAGAGTTTGATAACTCAAGAGTCACAAATTACTCAACCAAAGCCAAAAGGAGAAAGATCTAACTCATAACTAAAAGAAGTATTTCAACAAACACATAGAAGACAATAAAGGTAAACAACATGAATTGCAAGAATTAAAGAGAGATCTAACTACAAAGGCAATAGATCCATAATAGAAAATCAAAGCAACATGAAAAGACATGAAAATCATAAATTTCATTGAAAGAGAAATAGAGATCTACATAAGAATTCATAAAGCAACAGGAAAATTGGAGCAAGAGAAGAAGTAAATCTAGATCTAGAAGAAGAAATTAACCTAAACCTAATCCTAATTCTAGAGAGAAGAGGGAGCTTCTCTCTCTAGAAACTAACTGTAACTAAAACTATCTAATGGTGTCTCATGTATGATCCCCTTTGACTTCTTCATGTAAATAGGCTCAGAAAGTGAGTTGGATTTGGGCTTGGGAAGCCCAGAATTCGCCCCCAGCGTTTTTCCTTTAAGTGAGTCACGTGCAAGCATCGACGCGTACGCGTAGGTCACGCGTACGCATCGCTTGACAGTTTGCTATCCATGCGTACGCATCATGTACGCGTACGCGTCACCATGCGACCTCACATTCCACGCGTGCGCATATGCTTCGCGTGGGCATCGATCTCAGCATCCCAAATCCTTGTTTCTTCATGAGTTCTCCACTTGCATGCTTTTCCTCTTCATCCCTTTGATCCATTCCTAGCCTTTCTATCCTGAATTCACTAACAAACACATCAAGGCATCTAATAGAAATATAGGTGAATTAAATTTAGTCAATTAAGGCCTAAAAAGCATGTTTTCACATTTGAGCACAAATTAGGAGACAATCATGAAACTATGCTATTTCCTTTGATAAATGTGAGAAAAGGTGATAAAATCTCCTAAATTAAGCACAAGATAAACCCTAAAAATGGGGTTTATCAACCTCCCAACACTTAAACCATAGCATGTTCTCATGCTAGAATCAAGAGAAAACAAAGGGTATCAACATTTATTCAATGTAAACTAACTAGATGCAATCTATATATATGCAACTATCTAAATGAATGTAATTTCTTGGTCAAAATAAATCAACTCTCGAGAATACATATATACGCATAAGGGCTAAATGTATTAATCAACCAAGCCAAACCACAATTGAATTGAGTTATTAAAGATTTTACAAACTTGCAAAAAAAGTGATGATTGTAGGTGAAAACATGTAATTGAGCAATCGAACCCTCACCGGTAGTGTTTGCACTCTAGTCGCTCAAGTGTTTAGGGTTGATTCACTCAATTCTCCCCTAATCATGCTTTCCAAGATTTGTTTTCATCTAACAATCAACAAATATTCCGTGCATGCATACAATTATCATGAGGTCTTTTCATAGGTTGTAATGGGGCTAGGGTCAAGGTAGGATGCATATTTGGTCAAGTGGACTTGAAATTTGAATCTTTGATTAACTTAAACTTCCCACCTAACCTATGACAACCTATACAATTCAAAGCTAACCTAAATACCCATTCTTCACTTTTTTACATACTCATACATTCTTTTCTTGATCATAATTCATATGCATTGATTATTATTGAGCTTCACTTTGGGGTATTTTGTCCCCTTTTTATTATTTTTCTTTTTCTTTTCTTTCTTTTTCTATTTTTTTCCTTTTATTTTCTCATTTTTTTTCTTTTTCTCCTTTTTTTCTTTTTCTTTTTCTTTTGTTTTTCTCATTTTTATTTCTTTCAAACTATATACAAGAACATCAATGCATAAGGTCTATACATTTAATCAATACATGAGTATGCACCTAATTCCCAAATATAGAAATGCAAAACACCTTTTATCCCAACCAATGTCTCAAGTTTCCCCATACTTGAATGATACACACACTCACTAGCCTAAGCTAATCAAAGATCTAAATAAAGGGCATTTATTATTTTTCACTTTAAGGCTTGTAATGGGCTAAAATTGAGAACAAGGGGTTAATCGTAGGCTCAAATTGGCTAACAATGGAAGATAAAAGGTAGGCTATTTGGGTAAGTGAGCTAAATGAAATGATGGCCTCAATCATATAAATTCATGTATACACAAAATAATAGACATAAAGAATTAAACAAATCAAAGATTACAATCATAGAAAGAGAATAATGCACACAAGAAGGAAGATAAGTGGTTATTGATGACAAGTCATCTTATGCTAGTTTTACAAGCATTTTTCACTTGTTTCATTATGTTTTATGCACTTTCTTGCACAATAAGTAAGTGATTGGAGTGGAATTTCATGATCATTTTGAATCAATCAAACATCATTTATTTTACACAAAATCATAAGGTTTATGCTAGAATTAATTGATCTTATGAATGATGCAAGGACTTGTGATTTTGGTGAGACTTTGATTGCTTGTTTGGTTGCTTGTAGGTGAAGAAATAAAGAAAGGAGGAGGCAAATCAAAGAAGCATTACGTTCACAAAGAGAACGCCACGCTCAGCAACATTTTGGAGTAGCGTTCACTTCCAAAGTGAACGCCACGCTCACTAAGTTAACTTTTTCGTGAATTTCAAGTTGGAAGGCCATCCTATGCACTAAGCAGCGCTTGAATAGCTAACCGGGCGCTCACTAAGGGAGCGCCAGTTGAAGAAAATGCACACCAAATGGTGCAGCGCTTGAAGAACGAGCGTAATGCTCAATAAAGGAGCGCCAGTGAGGAGAAGCGCACCAAAGGGTAGCACTCAAATAGCTAGCGCAGCACTCATAAAGAGAGCGCTAAGGGAGGCAATTGGTGCACCAAATGAGAAAGGAACGTAGCACTCATTAACTCAACGGAGCGCTCCACTGAGAGCATCAACAAGTACCCCTGACCCACTTCAAACAATTGTCACACGGATCCACTTCTTCAAGGCCAAATCCAAAAGCCCACTCCAAGTGCTCAATGACTGAAAATAGAAAATGTATAAATAGGATCAAATTTGATTTGAAAAAGAGACTTTTACTTCACGCTTTTCTTTTACTTTTCTTTTTCTCTTGTAATTTTCTTTTTAGAATTTTAGAGCTTGAGATCAGATCTGGGTTTCCTTTTCTTCGAAGTTTCATTTTCTTTCTTCTTCAATCTAATCTTTTCTGTTTTGACAAGAGAGCAATTGAGCTCTAGGCTTTCTTTCTGTATTTATTACTTCACTGAATTTGTCAATTTTTCTTTAGGATTTCAGAATTGATCTAAGTTTCCTTGCTGTTTTGAATTCATCTGCAATTTGCTATTTCTGTTTTGCTATTGAGACCCTGATCTGAATCTCTTCATTTCATAGTTCTCTGATTTACTTCAATTTATATTTTCCAGCTCAATTTTGAATCCTAGTACCCAAATCCCTTTATTCTTGAAGCAATTTAAGTTTCCTGTCAATTTAGATTCAGCAATTTAAATTTCTTGTACTTTAAGTTTCAGTTATTTACCTTTCTTGCACTTTAAGTTTCAGCTTGTTTACTTTCTTGCACTTTAAGTTTCTGCAATTTACTTCTTCTACACTTTAAGATTTTGTCAATTTACCTTCTCCCTTTTATTTTCTTGCAATTTTACTTCTGTTAATCAAGTTTCACTCAAATCATCAAATATTCGCTTAACTAAATTCATCACCATACTAAAGTTGCTCAATCCATCAATCCCTATGGGATCGACCTCACTCTTGTGAGTTATTACTACTTGATGCAACCTAGTACACTTACCGGTAAGTTTGTGTGGAATCATTTTTCCCTCATCAGTAATAATATGTAACCACACTATTAGGCTCAAAACTCATAAGGTTGTGTGTTCTTAGCTCAAAACATGTTCCACAAGATATAATTCAAGCAAGTTCTTTGAAAAGTTTTTACTCAAATCAATTGGGATGTTAATGCCCTATTAAGAATGTTTTTCTTGAAAAATATCATGATTTTGACTAAGCTTATTATACATATATGCAACTAAGAATCCTAAAAGACCTAAAAAAATGAAATGCACAAGTGTTGGGATTAGAAACTTGTCACCCAAGAACGCTGAACGGTCGGACGACCTCCCCACACTTAAAAGTTTGCACCGTCCTCGGTGCATTTTGAGATGCAAGGGGATACGGTGACTTTCTGCGTTGTCACCTTCAGCTGGTGGATCAACCGATTACTACGTGTTCTTTCTCCCACTTCCATTTTTGTTTATAATGACTCATCCTAAAATTAGAAGGCAGGATAGTGAGAAAAGTAAATGCAAAAGCATCGAAGCATACATTGTGGGAATGAGGTAAATCACTAGAATGAAATGAGTGACCCAATGTGTGACATTAAGAAAAGTGAGTGAGTTCCAAGATGCATGCGGTCTAGAATACACTAGCATAAAAAGAACTATGTCACAGTTACACAAAAAGAAACATGCACTTCACTCATCCTAATGTGCTTGAGATGCTCTAGACTCGTAGGTTAAAACAATCACACAAGCAATAAAGAAGCGTGAAAGCATTCAAGCCAAAAACATATGGATGTATATGATCATGAAACACAATACATTAAGGTAAATGCACAACATCCATCAAGAAGTTGCCTAATCAAAGAAAATAACTCAAATCACATGGTGGCCAAACATGCAATTCAAAAAAATCTAACATGCTTGAAGGCAATTCTCATTCACTTGGTCTGAAAAGATATCAAACATGAAAAACTCAAAACCAAGTAACAAAATATAACCTCAATCAAGGGATCCAACAATGACAATTAACAACAACGATGTTAAGATAACATCTTATCAATGACTAGCAGTAGTGAACAGTAAACAAGATTAATAATCTAACACTTAGTATGAAAAATAGAAAATGAAATGAAAATTAAACTAACTAACTAACTAACTAACTAACTAATTAACTAACTAAAATAAATGGTTATCAATGGTGTTTGGAAGTGTTAGATGAGGGGTAGGAGAAGGGAAGAAGAAAGGAAAAGGAAAGAAATGAAAAGAGAAGAAAAGAAGATGATGAAAGAAGGCTATCCACGCGTACGTGTAGGTGACGCGTGCGCGTGGGTGGTGGCGAAATAGAGGCGACGCGTACGTGTGGGTCACGCGTACGCGTGCATGGCAAACCAGAGAGGAGACGCGTGCACGTCCTCCATGCTTACGCGTGGGTTGGTTTGTGCCTCAGGCTCAATGTTCACATAGTGCAGGCACAACTCTCAGGTTTTTGGCTGGGAGGTGAAAATTTGCAATCCACGCGTACGCGTGCATGACGCGTGCGCGTGGATTGTTGAAAATACTTGGGTCACGCGTACGCGTGAGGCACGCGTGTGCATGGGTTATGCTCTGTTTTTCAAAAATTTTTTCCATGTGTTTGCACCAAACCAAGCATTCCAAACCTCCAAACAGCTACTAAAACACCATAAAACCTTATTCAACTTGCTAAACTACCAAATAAACTCAACAAATAAAACAAAATATGAAATTAAACCTATTCTACCAACATTTATAAAAGAGAAAAAATGAAAAGAGTTTACCATGGTGGGGTGCCTCCCACCTAGCACTTTTTTATTGTCCTTAAGTTGGACTTATGGGGAGCTCTTTTCAAGGTGGCTTGTGCTTGAATCCATCCTTGAACATCCACCAATGCTTGAATCTCCAATAAGCTCTATTCTTTAAAATTAACATCTCTAAGCTTTGGTGGAGTTCTTCACAAACCATGGGCTCCCAAAAGTAATTCTCCTTGTGCGATCCGGGATCCCACACTTTTTTTTGACACCCATCTTCAAGTTGATCATCATTGTTCCATCCGGGTGATAAGCATGATAAATTCTCAATAAAGTGACCAAACATCCTTCTAGACCTACCTAATTAAGCACTAGTCTAACCCTTGTATTTAACCCTTGAAGTATCAACCATATTGAACCATGCTTTGCAACGCCAACCACGAAACATCTTTCTCTTACGCTTCATCCCACAAAGTTCCCTAAGTTGGCCATCCGTTTCAAGTAAGCCATATTTGAGTGGGATAATAAAGCTAATAGAGGTGAATTTCACCCACTCAAATGTAGGATTAGGTGACAACCTAGGCAAAGAAGCTTCCAAAGATCTTGGCAAAGCGTATTCAACTCCCATCCTTCTTCTTCTATGGACCTCCACCTCTTCACAAGATTTCTCAAATTCAACCATTTGTTCATCAATTTTATCTTCTTCACCAAGATGATTTGATGCTGGATCTTCAATTCCAAAGGAACTCAATTCTTGCTCTATGCCATCCAATTCTTCACATGGGATATGCTTTGGAGGATGTGCACTTTCCTCCTCAACATCAACTTCAATCTTGTTGGAGGGATTTTCTATGACCTTAGATTCCCATGGAGACTCTGCATCTCCTAAATCTTCATCCACTTCTTCCTCGTCTTCATCAATCATAGGTTCCTCCAATTATTCCAACACAAAGCAACAATCCTCATTTTTCACCAAAGTTTCCAATCTCCCCTTCATGCTATGCTCTTCAACCAATTATCCACATGTGACTATGGGAGTTCCTTGAGTGCTCAAGCATTGGGAGGCTAATCGGTTTACCACCTTATTCAAGGCGGCTATGGATTCTAGTGCCTCCCTTTGCATTTCTCTTTGTTCTTGAAGTAGCAAAGTGAGAGAAACATAAATTGGGGCTTGGGGTGGATAGGAAGGTTCATTATTTTGGAGGAAGGGTTCATAATAGGGAGGTGGTTCTTCTTGGTAGGGTTGTGGCGGTTCAACACTCTCCAATTTTTTCACTTGTTGCACAACATACTCCATGGTTGCTTGAAGCTAATCCATTGATTCCTTGAGGCGATCTCTTGATTCTTGTTCCAACTTGCTAGCATAAGTAAGATCATCTTGCTCTTGGATCAATGGACATGAATATTCTTCCATGGGAGGTTGTGGTGAAGAGTAAAATTCATCTTGTGGTTGAAAATTTGCATACATTGGAGGTGGTTCATCTTGGTAATAGTATGGAGGAGGTGGTTCTTGTAGGTGTTGAGGTGGTGGTTCTATATGTGGTTCATATGGCTCATATGGTTGTTGGTATGGTTCATATGGCTCATAGAAAGGTGGTTGGTGAAAAGGGGCTTGTGAGTATGGTTGAGGGTTATGTTGAGGATAAGGTTCATAAGCATATGGTGGGGCTTGTTGGTAACTACAAGGTGGTCCATCATAGCTATTGGATTGATATGCATTAGGAGTAGAATTATACCTATAAGAGACAGGACGAGGTTGTTGCCAAGAAGATTGTCCATAAGCTTGAGGCTCCTCCCAACCTTGATTCTTCCATCCTTGATGCACATTCTCATTGAAGCTTTTACTCCCTACAACATAATTGTAACCACACTCATAGCCAAAGTGATGAGAATTCATGATAGCAAGAGCAAATGGAAACAAACTCAAATAAGAAACAAAGAAAACCAAATCCTAAAACTAACAAAAACTAACAAGGAAACAAAAGGCAAATATATTCACAATATTCACATATATACAATAACCAATAACAAGCGCACTTGCAATTCTCTGGCAACGGCGCCATTTTGATGAATGGATTTTTGTATGGTATAGAATTTCACAAATGAATTCTCGTTGCAAGTATAGTTTCTAAACCAACAATAATCCTTTCATACAAAAATTTGGTTGTCACTAAAACAAACCCCTAAAAATAATAACCGAAGTATTCAAACCTTGGGTCGTTCTCCCTAGGAATTGCAATAAAGTGTTCTTGTTATTGGCTATGAAGTATATTTTGGGGTTTTTGAGATAATAGACAAGAAATATAAATGGCAAAGGAAATAAACTAACAACTAACAAAGCTCTTGGCAAGGTATGAGAACTAGAAGTTCTATCCTCATTATCCTCCTCAATTGTGACATCAATTGTCCATTGCTCCCACTTAGTCAACCTCTAACTATAAAGGAAAGACAAGTCGATGAATTAACTTGATTCCACAAGTCCTAGCCAAATCCCAAAAGAAAGACTAGCTTTAGTGGCATTCAAGTTAATTAGCAACTTCTAATTATCAATCAATAATAGAGTTTGATAACTCAAGAGTCACCAATTACTCAACCAAAGCCAAAAATAGAAAGATCTAACTCATAACTAAAAGAAGCATTTCAACAAACACATAGAAGGCAATAAAGGTAAACAACATAAATTGCAAGAATTAAAGAGAGATCTAACTACAAAGGCAATAGATCCATAATAGAAAATCAAAGCAACATGAAAAGACATGGATATAATAAATTGCATTGAAAGAGAAATAGATATCTACATAAGAATTCATAAAGCAAAAGGAAAATTGGAGCAAGAGAAGAAGTAGATCTAGATCTAGAAGAAGAAATTAACCTAAACCTAATCCTAATTCTAGAGAGAAGAGAGAGCTTCTCTCTCTAGAAACTAACTCTAACTAAAACTAACTAAAACTATCTAATAGTGTCTCATGTCTGATCCCCTTTGACTTCTGCATGTAAATAGGCTCAGAAAGTGAGTTGGATTTGGGTCTGGGAAGCCCAGAATTCACCCCCAGCGTTTTGCCTTTAAGTGAGTCAAGTGCGAGCATCGACACGTACGCGTGGGTCATGCGTACGTGTCGCTTGACAATTTGCTATCCACGCGTGCGCGTATGCTGCGCGTGAGCATCGATCTCAGCATCCCAAATCCTTGTTTCTTCATGAGTTCTCCACTTGCATGCTTTTCCTCTTCATCCCTTTGATCCATTCCTAGCCTTTCCATCTTGAATTCACTAACAAACACACCAAGGTATCTAATGGAATCAAAGGTGAATTAAATTTAGCCAATTAAGGCCTAAAGAGCATATTTTCACACTTGAGCACAAATTAGGAAACAATCATGAAACCATGCTATTTTCTTGGATAAATGTGAGAAAAGGTGATAAAATCCCCTAAATTAAGCACAAGATAAACCCTAAAAATGGGGTTTATCAATGTGAAAAAGTGAATAATGGGATGTTAGGTTTGCATTTGAATTGTATAGGTTGTACATTAGGTGAGAACTTAAGTTAATCAAAGATTCAAATTTCAAGCTCACTTGATCATATACATCCTTACCTTTACCCAAGCCACATTACAACCATGAAAAGTCCTCACGATACTTGTATGCATACATTGAATAATTGTTGATTGTTAGATGAAAAACAAATCTTAGAAAGCATGATTAAGAGGAGAATTGAGTGAATCAACCCTAAACACTTGAGCAATTAGAGTGTATACACATCCGGTGAGGGGTTCGATTGCTCGATTCTATGTTTCCACCTATTATTATTGCTTATCTTGCAAGTTATAAATTCTTTTCAATAACTCAATTCAATTGTGGATTTGATTTGATTGTGATTGCTTTTGCCCTTATGTTTATATATGTATTTTTTTAAATTGATTTGTTTTGACTAAGTAGTTGTATTCATTTAGATAGATTGCATATAGGTAGTTTTCTTGCTTTGAATAAATGTAATACCCCCCCCTTTCCTGTTTCTTTCTTGAGTTTAGCATAAGGACATGCTATTATTTAAGTGTGGAGATGTGATAAATTCACATTTCATGGTATTATTTTGCTCTAATTGGGTAGATTTTATCAACTTTTCCTACACTTATTCAATGAAACAGTATGGTTTTGTAAATTCTTCCTAAATCATGCTTTAAAATGAAAACATGCTTTTTAGGCCCTAAAATTGTTAAATTTTATTCACTTTAATTCTATTTGATGTCTTGATGTGTTTGTTGAGTGATTTAAGGTTTTGAAGGCAAATATAAATTGAAGAAGTGAGGAAGGAAAGCATGCAAAATGGGAGAATTCAAGAAATGAACGATTTGTAAAGCTGCCAATCTTGACCTCTCGGTACTAAATTGATCATAACTTGAGCTACAGAGGTCCAAATTAGGCGGTTCTAGTGACATTGGAAAACTAATATCTGGGGATTTAAAATGATATGCATATGTATATAGTGAACATGGAGTTTGGGTGTGCGTACTCATGCACTTATTCTTACACACGAGAAGAAAATCAGCAAGTGTGCATACGCACACACCTGTGCATGCGCACAAGTCCTGACACGTTACTTCATTAATTGCAACTCGCTGGCAGCAAATTTTGGGCCTCCAAAACCCAATCCAACTCATTTCTGATGCTATTTCAACCCTAATTCATAAGGCTGCACACGGATCGGATCGGATCGGATCGGATATAGCCTAAAATTCTATCCGATCCGCACTGCAAACATCGGATACGATATCCGCATTTTTTCAGGCTGGATCCGATCCGATCCAATCTGTATAGTTTCAATAAACTATTTTAAGATTTTGTTTGGCTGTTTTTACAAAAAAAATTATCCAGAAAAATTATTTTTCACCTGTTTAAGCCTATTTACTTCTAAAATATTATCAATAAAAGTTCTCTTGAATAACAAAAACAAAATAATAACACAAGATTTAAGTTTAATTATTCTTAGTTGAAGTACAACATAAAAAATTAAAAATAAGATATCATAAAATTCATAAAATAACACACTAAAATTCATATCACATTAGGGTTTACTTTCTTAAACTATGCTATTTATATGAGATGTGCGGATATGCGGATTTGCAGATCGGGTCTGTGAATATTAATGCTAAATCTGCAATCTGATCCTACCATAGTGCGGATCGGATAATATCCGCAAAATTCGAATCGGATGCGGATAATTACCGCGGATATGCGGATATTATCCGATCCAAGTGCAACCCTACTAATTCAAGGGGAAACAAGAGGGGAGCAATTAGTTTTAGGTTTTATCATGTTTTAGGGTAGTTTTCTAGAGAGAGAAACTCCCATTCTCTCTAGAATTTAGGGTTTTTAGCTTAATTTTTCTTTAATTTTAGTCTTTAATTCTTGTTTTAGTATAGTTTCATTTATGTTTTCATGCTCTCTTATCTTGATCCTCTTCATTTTTTTTTTGTTATTTTCTCAATTTTACCACATTTATGTTTATGAATTATGAACCTTTATTGATTTTAATTTTCATTTAAGGCAATTTGATATTTTTATGGTTATTATTATTTAATTGAGTTGCTATTATTATATTCTTGCATTTGGTAGTTTTAGATTTTATTTTTATTGCAATTTAATATGCTTTTATTTTCATGCACACCAAGTGTTTGATAAAATGCTTGGCTTAGTCTTAGTGTAGTTTTCCACACTCTTAGCTTGGAATTGAGGACTTTGGTGACCTTGAGTCATTGATGTCCATTCTTGATTGATATATTAGGGTAATTAGTTGATTTGGTTTCCATTAACGCTAGTCTTCCACTAAGTTAATTAGTGAGTTGGCTAGGACTTATGGATTGAGATCAATTATGCCTATTTGACTTATCCTCGATGTTAGGATTGACTAAATAGGATTGACTCTTCATAATCATCACATGTTTCTGGTTAATGTCTTGGATAGGTAACCTTAACTCTCAACCCTTGCCAAGAGTTCTCTTTTGCCATTTAATTTCCATTTTCATTGCTTTAATTGCTTTCCATTTAATTCCTTGCATGCTTTCTCTTTAATTCCTTGCTATTTACATTTCTTGCCTCTTGCCATCAAACCCCTTGTCCCCTCATAGCCAATAATTGAGCACTCTATTGTCATTCCTAGGGAGAACGACCCAGGAGTTTAAATACTCTTGGTTATTTTGATTTGAATTGTGACAAATTCTATATTTAAACTTTGATGTTGGTTGATTGTTGGGTTGGGACTATACTTGCAACGCTAATTCTATTTTGCGGAAAATTTCTAACCCACTTTTGGCTATTAATCAAGGCCAAACCTTTAAAATTAGCGCCTGGTTTTCAATTCTAATTTTTTTTCTTAAGCTTTTCTACTATTTTTATCATTCTCGCACAGTACCGGACATATTTAAGCCAGTATTGCCGGTTAATTTATCGATACGTATTTTTACGCAATTTTTCATAGAAAATTACATTTTCTATCTCAGAAAAATATACTGAGTCTAAATATCATATTTAAATTTTCTAATTAACATTCTAAATTTTTGGATCCTATTTTGGGCAATTAATTTAATTTAATTTAATTAAGCGATTAATTAGTCGCAGTCCTTATATATGAGGTTCAAGGGGTTTGCATATGAGAAGACAAGAATTTAAATGACAAGAAAGTAAATCAAACAACTAAAGATAACAAATACTATAGAGCCATTCTGGACAAGGATTGAGAATCAAGATTTTCCATCTTAGTCATTAATCATAACACAATAATTACCAAGAGCTAAGCCTATTACATTATCTCCAACATTGGAAGAAGATCAAGTAAGCCTAGTTAATCCCAATCCATAAGTAGCATGAATGAAAACAAGATTAACTAACAAGTCTAGATCACCAATCCAAATTGTGTATTAATGACTCAAGACTATCAAGTTTTTCTTTCCATGCCAAGAATGCTAAAAAATCTACTCTAAAACTAAGTCAAGCATTTTATCAAACACTTGGTGTACATAAAAAGAAAAGCATATTAAATTGCAAAAATAATAAAACCTAAAGCTACCATATGCAAGAAAATAGTAACAATAACTCAAACAAACATCAAAAAAACATAGACATATCAAATTGTATTAAAGGAATCAAAATTAACAAGAGTTCATAAAACTAAAAAGTATCACAAATGAGAAATTAACAAGAAAAACTAAGGAAATTAGAGTAATGGAACAAGGAAAAGCAATTGAAACTAGGTCAAAGCAAGAATTAAAACCTAAATCTAAGAGAAATTTACCTAAATCTATCCTAATTCTAAAGAGAAGAGGGAGATTCTCTCTCTAAAAAAATGACCAAAAGTATGGTTCCTAAGCTACACTAATTGCTCCCTCCTTGTTCCTTCTTGAATTTGGCCTCAAATACGTCAGAAATGAGTTGGATTTGGGCTTGGATGAGCTCAGAAATTGCTAGCCATGTTTTCTTTAAGTGAGTCATGTGCCGAGTGTCACGCGTACGCGCCATGTCACGCATACGTGCGTCCTGACGAAACTCTCACGCGTACGCGTGAGGCATGTGTACGCATGGCCATGAATTCCACCAAATCCTCATTTCTTCATGAATTCTCCACTTTGCATGCCTTTTCTTCATTTCTTCAATCCAATATTTGCCTTCTAAGCCTGAAATCACTTAACAAACACATCAAGGCATCGAATGGAATTAAAGGAAATTAAATTTAGCAATTTAAGAGCCTAAAAAGTATGTTTTTAATCTTAAGCACAATTTAGGAGAAATTCACAAAATCATGCTATTTCATTGAATAAATGTGAAAAAAGTTGATAAAATCACTAAATTCAACTCAAGATAAATCCTAAAATTGGGGTTTATCAATGACCCATGCGTACGCAAAAATAAGAAAAGATGCGTACGCATAAGGCATGCGTACGCACAACCCAAAAATCCTCCAATCTTCATTTCTTCATGAATTCTCCATTTTTGTATACTTTTTCTCCATTTCTTCAAGTCATCCTTACCTTTTAAATCTTAAATCACTTAAACAAATACCTCAAAGGCATCGAATGGAAGAAAAGTGAATTAAATTTGGCAAATTTAAGCATAAAAAATATATTTTTCACAATTAAGCACAATTAGGGAGATATTCACAAAAACATGCAATTTCAAGGAATAAATGCAGGTAAGATGATAAAATCCACTCTTTTCAAGCCAAAAATAATCGTCAAATATGGATTTATCAGTATTTCCATACCCGCAGGACAAGGACTAATTCATTGCGGATCAGAGCTCCATTTAAGGGTTTGTCGCTGGCTAATGAGTTGCTACATGCATAAGGCAGAATTTGAACCCTCAACACTTATTTAAGCGGACTAGTGAACTAACCACTAGACCAACCTAACATGATTTTTAATATTGATTTTTATACTCTCTCTGGATTATGCTAAGGTCCATCCTTTCAAGCTTTCGCCCTTTTTGTCGACTAAATCCCCAATGTGGTCCCCCAAATTTGGCACGTGTACCAATGTTGCCCCTCAGTTTTCAATTGCACTAAATATACCCTCTAGTTTGAGCTCTAGGCTACATATAGATCCTTCTACCCAGTTCCGCCATGAGTCAACAGGCGGAGCGCTGACTTGGCGCTGCCACTTCCACGTCGGACGTCTGAAACAACGTCGTTTTGCTTGTAGGGGGAATGAAAAAGAACGGCGTCGTATTGTCATGCAGGGATATTGAAAGGTTTCTTGTGTAAGGGTGATCATTCACAAGTCTTTCTTCTTCTTCTCTTAAACCATTTTGTCTCCTCTTCCTCCAAAGAATGTCATCACAGTAGGGCACCTTCACATTAGCGATTTTTTTAGTTTGTTAGCAGGAGAAGGAAGGATGTCAACCATATGAAGTTGTTGAACCAGAGGGTACCATCATCGTGAGTATCTACAAGATTAGCAATATTGTTACAAATTAAAAAGAATTTTTTTTGGGTACTCATTGATTGTTCTTCACTTGAGTTGTTGTTTGAGGTGATTTCATTTGCGTTTGCTTTTTTTTTAGATTATTATGATGTTAGGTTTTTTGTGGTTATTATGTTAGGATGGGGTTTTGTTTGCTCTATTTTTTAATGTTTGAAACAGGGTATTTTTCCATTAATGTTGCTGCATGTGTTTGATTTGTTTATTTATATCTCTCAAAATGGATAAAGTTTTGGACATTATGTTTCATCATGGAGGAACTTTTGAAAAGGGTATTGACAGAAAGATGGTGTACTATCCTAATAATAGAAGCTGCTTGGGTGATGTTGAAATGGATAGGGTGAATGTATTTTATCTAAGAAACTACTTTAAGGAGCTAGGTTATGACAGAATGAAAGAAGTTTGGTGGCTTGTACCTGGGAAGAGCATAGAGGTGGGTTTGAGGAAGTTAAACACTGATGCAGACTTAAGAGAGATGTATCGGATGGGTTCAAAAAACCAGGGTCTTATTGATATTTTTATTGAACATGAGGTTTCATCACCTAAACTACTGCAAGAGAAGGAGGTTATGATATATCTTGATGATCAAGTAAGAGATCTTGGAGAGCAAGCAAAGAAAAATGTCGCATCTGTCCCACACCATTGTGCCAATCCCAATGCTAAAAAGACTCCCACTATTAATATTAGTCGACGAAGTAAGCAGGAGGTTAAAGCCTCAGTTACGGTGCCTAATGAACAACTGAAAAAGAAGACTAAGACAGTCCCCAAACCAACTCAAACCAAAGTGAATAGGAGGTATTACTTAAGGTCTGCTATTGAGGTAGGTTGCACAAAGGGTCAAAAAAAGCTGCAAGATAGCAAGAACCTGTAATGTTGTTGTCCTCTGATGAAGACTCCTCTAATTCTAATGAGAGTTTAGAAGATGAGCCCTATAAACCAGTTAGGGAAGACAGCTCATCAGATTCATGTGTTGGGGACCCTATTCCTTCACGTAAGCTAAAAAGTAGAAAGAAACTACAAATAAGAGTGATGAAAAGTGTACATGCTTGTGCTACTATTGCTAGAGTGAACAAGAATCCAGAGAATTTCTGTCACAAGCTATTAACTATGGAGTCATACAAATCCACTTACAGCTACCACATCACCCCCTACCTGGCCAACAATTACGGGAACGATCTTAATACAATAGACCTTTGGCACCATTGGTTAAGAGAAAATCGAGACAACTCAAAACCAAGAGGAGAAATGATGCAGATGAAGGAAGACACTCTAACAAGAAATCAAAGCTAACTACCAGTTTGAAGAGGCAACTACGACCATTTACTTGCAAGTATTGCCTGCAGAAGGGTCATACAAAAAGAGGATGTTAGAAAAAGAGAGCTGCTACCAAAGTTGCGGAGGTTTTTGCAAAGGACCCTAAGAATGCTACTCAAAATGCCACTGCAACTGCATCTGCAAATGCTACAACAACTAGTACTACTGTAACTCACACTGCAACTGCCACTGCAACTGCTTCTAGTATAGCAACTAGAACTGCAACAGCATCTGCTACAGCTACTACTGCTGATCCTACCTCTCTTGTGAAAGTGGATGTCCAGTAGGCTGTGATTGATCTATCTCAGCTGTCATATTCTGAAGTAAAAGACTCCTAAAAGGTATTGTCTCAAAAAGTTTCATATTATATTTTTTAATATTTGGAATATTCTAATTTCTATAACTGTTTATGGTGTCATTTGTTTCCACAACAGAATCAAGAAGACGACACCAACCAAACCTGCAAAGCTGCCACCTAGAAGGTTGATGAGCGGATAATTTATACGCTTTTTGGCAGTATTTTTAGTATGTTTTTAGTATATTTTAGTTAGTTTTTATTATGCTTTTATTAGTTTTTAAATAAAAATCACATTTTTGGACTTTACTATGAGTTTGTGTGTTTTTCTGTGATTTCAGGTATTTTCTGACTGAAATTGAGGGACCTGAGCAAAAATCTGATTCAGAGGCTGAAAAAGGACTACAGATGCTGTTGGATTCTGACTTTCCTGCACTCGAAATAGATTTTCTGGAGCTACAGAAGCCCAATTGGCGCGCTCTCAATTGCCTTGAAAAGTAGACATCCTGGGCTTTCCAGCAATATATAATAGTTTATACTTTGCCCAATATTTGATGGCCCAAACCGGCGTTCAAAGTCAGCATAGAAATTCTGGCGTCAAAACGCCAGAACTGGCATAAAAGCTGGAGTTAAACGCCCAAACTGACACAAAAGCTGGCGTTTAACTCCAAGAAAAGTCTCTACACATGAAAACTTCAATACTCAGCCCAAGCACACACCAAGTGGGCCCGGAAGTGGATTTCTACATCATTTACTCATTTCTGTAAACCCTAGGTTACTAGTTCTCTATAAATAGGACCTTTTGCTATTGTATTTAAAGACTTTTGATCTTTGATTAGCCTTATGCTATCTTAGACCTTTGGGAGGCTGGCCATTCGGCCATGCCTAGACTTTATTCTTATGTATTTTCAACGGTGGAGTTTCTACACACCATAGATTAAGGTGTGGAGCTCTGTTGTTCTTCATGAATTAATGCAAATTACTACTATTTTTCTATTCAATTCACGCCTACTTCTTCTCTAAGATATACACTCGTTCTTCAACTTGATGAATGTGATGATCCGTGACACTCATCATCATTCTCACCTATGAACACGTGCCTGACAACCACCTCTGTTCTACTTGCAATAGCTTGAATGGGTATCTCTTGGGTTTCTAATCTAAGATTAGAACCTTCGTGGTATAGACTAGAATTATTAACGGCCATTCTTAAGGTCTGGAAAGTCTAAACCTTGTTTGTGTTATTCTGAGTAGGATCTGGGAAGGGATGACTGTGACGAGCTTCAAGCTCGCGAGTGTTGGGCGTGTGACAGACGCAAAAGGATCAATGGATCCTATTCCAACATGATCGAGAACCGACAGATGATTAGCCGTGCGGTGACAGCACATTTGGAACAGTTTCACTAAGAGGACGGGAAGTAGCCATTGACAACGGTGATGCCCAACATAAAGCTTGCCATGGAAAGGAGTATGAATAATTGGAAGAAGGCAATAGGAAAGCAGAGGTTCAGAAGGAACAAAGCATCTTCATACGCTTATCTGAAATTCCTACCAATGAATTACATAAGTATCTCTATCTTATTTTATGTTTTATTCATATTTTAATTATCAATTCTCCATAACCATTTGAATCTGTCTGACTGAGATTTACAAGATGACCATAGCTTGCTTCAAGATGACAGTCTCCGTGGGATCGACCCTTACTCACGTAAGGTTTATTACTTGGACGACCCAGTGCACTTGCTGGTTAGTTGTGCGGAGTTGTGACAAAGAGTTGAAATTACAATTGTGCGTACCAAGATGTTGGCACCATTGATGATCACAATTTCGTGCACCAAGTTTTTGGCGCCGTTGCCAGGGATTGTTCGAGTTTGGACAACTGACTGTTCATCTTGTTGCTTAGATTAGGTAATTTTATTTTATGTTTAAGCTTTTTACTTTTTTATTTTTATTTTCGAAAAAAATTTTCAAAAATACAAAAAATTTTCTATTCTGTTCTTCAGAGTTTTTAAGAATGAATTCTAGAGTTTCATGATGATTTGTTGAAGTCTGGCTGGCTATGAAGCCATGTCTAATCTTTTGGACCGAGGTTTCAACTTATCATCACAAGAGCTTGTTGATTTCTATCAATTTTGTTGTTGAAAGTAATGATCTGCTAAAGCTTGGCTGGCCATTGGCCATGTCTAGTGTTTTGGACCGAAGCTTTCACTGAAAGCTTGGCTGGCTAGTAAGCCATGTCTAATTCCTGGACCGGAGTTTTAGACTAACATTGCAATGATTCCTGGAATTCCTATTAAAAATTTTGAATCCCTTTATTTTCCTTTCCATATAATTTTCGAAAAATCACAAAAAAAATTTTAAAATCATAAAAATCAAAAATATTTTATGTATCTTAGTATCAATTTTTAAGTTTGGTGTCAATTGCATGTCTTTCTTCTTCTTGCATTTTTTCGAATATATGTAATATGTTCTTCATTGATCTTCAAGCTGTTCTTGATGATTCCATAGCTCTGATCTTTAATTTTTACTTATTTTCTGTCTTTTGTTGTTTCTCATATGCATTTTCAATTTGTTATGGTCCTTAGTATACAAACTTCTAAGTTTGGTGTCTTGCATGTATTGTTTATTTGATCTTCGTTGCACCCTTTTTATTATTGTGTCTCATCACTAAAAATTCAAAAAAAATTTCAAAATTGTGTCTTTTCAAGTCAATAACACAGAGAATTGAAGATTCAGAACATTCAGCAGAGGAATTACACAGAAAAAGCTGGGCGTTCAAAACGCCCAGTGAAGAAGGAAAACTGGCATTTAAACGCCAGCCAGGGTACCTGGCTGGGCGTTAAACGCCCAAAAAGGTAGCATTTTGGGCGTTTAACGCCAGGAGGATACTAGAGGGAAAATTTTGTTTTTAATTCAAATCTTTTTCAAATTTTCATAATTTTTCAAAATCAAATCTTTTTCAAATCATATCTTTTCAATCATATCTTTTCAAAATCAATTTCTTTCCATTTTTTTTTATTTATTACTATTTTCAAGTTGTTACTTGCCTATTAAGAAAGGATCAAATTTTAATTCTAGAATCATATCTTTTAATTTCTTGTTAGTCAAGTAATAAACTTTAATTTTAAAAAACCTTCTTCTTTTTAATTTGATTTTCAATCATATCTTCTCAATCATACCTTTTCAATCACATCTTTTTCAAAATTAATTTTCAATCAAACCTTTTTTATTCCTAATTTTAAAATTCTTTTCAAAAATCACTTAATTTCTTTCCCAATCTTAATTTTCGAAAATCATTTACCAAATTTTCAAAATTTCTTCTAATTAATTCAAAATAAAAAAAAAAATTTCGAAAATTCTTCCCCCTTTTAACATTTTTCTCTATTTAAAGGACTAACACTCCTCCTCAAGGTGCAAATTCAAACTCTCTTCTTCTTTATATGTTCGAATTCTTCTCTATCTACCTCCTCCTTCTATTCTTCTTTTCCTCTGACACCTCAAAGAATCTCTATACTGTGACATAGAGGATTCTACATTTTCTTCTCCTCCCTTTTCATATGAGCAGGAGTAAGGACAAGGGCATTCTTGTTAAAGCTGATCCTGAACCTGAAAAGACCTTGAAGAGAAAGCTAAGAGAAGCTAAGGTACAACTCTCTATAGAGGACCTAACAGAACTTTTCAAACAAGAAGAAGCCATGGCAGCCGAAAACAACAACAATACCAACAATGCAAAGAAGATGCTTGGTGACTTTACTGCACCTACTCCTGACTTCTATGGGAGAAGCATCTCAATCCCTGCCATTGGAGCAAACAACATTGAGCTTAAGCCTCAATTAGTTTCTCTGATGCAACAAAATTGCAAGTTTCATGGACTTCCATTGGAAGATCCTCATCAATTCTTAGCTGAATTCTTGCAAATTTGTGACACTATCAAGACCAATGGAGTTGATCCCGAGGTCTACAAGCTTATGCTTTTTCCCTTTGCTGTAAGAGACAGAGCTAGAACATGGTTGGATTCACAACCTAAAGAAAGCCTGAACTCTTGGGAAAAGCTAGTCAATGCCTTCCTGGCAAAGTTCTTTCCACCTCAAAAATTGAGCAAGCTTAGAGTGGAAGTCCAAACCTTCAGACAGAAGGAAGGTGAATCCATCTATGAAGCTTGGGAAAAATACAAGCAACTGATCAGAAGGTGTCCTTCTGACATGCTTTCAAAATGGAGCATCATAGGTATTTTCTATTATGGTCTATCTGAACTGTCCAAGATGTCATTGGACAGCTCTGCTGGAGGATCTCTTCATCTGAAGAAGACGCCTGCAGAAGCTCAGGAACTTATTGAAATGGTTGCAAATAACCAATTCATGTACACTTCTGAAAGGAATCCTGTGAATAATGGGACAAATCAGAAGAAAGGAGTTCTTGAGATTGATACTCTGAATGCCATATTGGCTCAAAACAAAATATTGACTCAGCAAGTCAATATGATTTCTCAGAGTCTGTCTGGAATGCAAGCAGCCACAGGCAGTACCAAAGAAGCTTCATCTGAAGAAGAAGCTTATGATCCTGAGAACCCAGCAATGGAAGAGGTGAATTACATGGGAGAACCCTATAGAAACACCTATAATCCTTCATGGAGAAATCATCCAAACCTCTCATGGAAGGATCAACAGAGGCCTCAACAAGGCTTCAACAACAATAATGGTGGAAGAAATAGGTTTAGCAATAGCAAGCCTTTTCCATCATCTTCTTAGCAACAGACAGAGAATTCTAAGCAGAGCCATTCTGACTTAGCAACCATAGTCTCTGATCTAATTAAAACCACTCAAAGTTTCATGACTGAAACAAGGTCCTCCATTAGAAATTTGGAGGCACAAGTGGGTCAGCTGAGCAAGAAAGTTACTGAACTCCCTCCTAGTACTCTTCCAAGCAATACAGAAAAAAATCCAAAAGGAGAGTGCAAGGCCATCAACATACCCCACACGTCGAACCTGGAGAGGAGGAAGAGGCAGTGATCTCCACTGAGGAAGACCTCAATGGACGTCCACTGGTCTCCAAGGAGTTCCCTAATGAGGAACCATGGGAATCTGAGGCTCACACTGAGACCATAGAGATTCCATTGAATTTACTTTTACCATTCATGAGCTCTGATGAGTATTCTTCCTCTGAAGAGGATGAAGATGTTACTGAAGAACAAGTTGCTAAGTACCTTGGAGCAATCATGAAGCTAAATGCCAAGCTATTTGGTAATGAGACTTGGGAGGATGAACCCCCCTTGCTCACCAAAGAACTAGATGATTTGACTAGGCAGAAATTACCTCTGAAGAGACAAGATCCTGGAAAGTTCTCAATACTTTGTACCATAGGCACCATGACCTTTGAGAAGGCTCTGTGTGATCTAGGGTCAAGCATAAACCTCATGCCTCTCTTTTAATGGAGAAGTTAGGGATCCTTGAGGTACAAGCTGCAAGAATCTCACTAGAGATGGCAGACAATTCAAGGAAACAGGCTTATGGACTTATAGAGGATGTCTTGGTAAAGGTTGAAGACAACTACATCCCTGCTGATTTCATAATCCTAGACACTGGGAAGTGTATGGATGAATCCATCATCCTTGGCAGACCCTTCCTAGCCACAGCAAGAGCTGTGATTGATGTTGACAAAGGAGAATTGGTCCTTCAAGTGAATGAGGACTCCCTTGTGTTTAAAGCTCAAGGATCTCCCTCTGTAACCATGGAGAGGAAGCATGAAAAGCTTCTCTCAATGCAGAGTCAAACAAAATTCCCACATTCAAACTCTAAGTTTGGTGTTGGGAAGCCACAACCAAGCTCTAAGTTTGGTGTTGAGAGGCCATTATCATGCTCTGAGTATCTGTGAGGCTCCATAAGAGCCCACTGTCAAGCTATTGACATTAAAGAAGCGCTTGTTAGAAGGCAACCCAATTTTACTTATCTATGTTAAATTTCTATTTTCCATTGTTATTTTATGTTTTCTGTAGGTTGATGATCATGTGAAGTCACAAAAATAATTGAAAAAGCAAAAACAAACTAAAAAACAGAATGAAAAATAGCACACCCTGGAGGAGAAGCCTACTGGCGTTTAAACGCCAGTAAGGGCAGCAGAATGGGCGTTAAACGCCTAGTTTGGTACCATTCTGGGCGTTTAACGCCAGAAATGGGCACCAGACTGGCATTTAACGCCAGAAAAGGGCAAGAAGCTGGCGTTAAACGCCAGAAATGGGCAGCAACCTGGCGTTTAACACCAGGATTGGCAGCAAAGGGCGTTTTGCACGCCTAATTGATGCAGGGATGAGAAATCCTTGACACCTCAGGATCTGTGGACCCCACAGGATCCCCACCAACCTCAACTCACTCTCTCTCTTCTTCACACCTTTTCATAATACTCTTCCCCAAAAAACCTTCACCAATCCACATCCATCCATCATAAACCCCACCTACCTCACTATTCAAATTCAAACCACTTTCCCTTCCAATCCCACCCATACATGGCCGAACCCAAACCCTCCCTCCACTCCTATATAAACCCATCTTCACTCTTTCATTTTCCCACATCTTCAACACTACTTCACCCCCTTGGCCGAAACACTACCCCCATCCATCTCTTCTATTTCTTCTCCCTCTACTCTCTTTATTCTTCTTTTGCTCGAGGACGAGCAAACCTTCTAAGTTTGGTGTGGTAAAAGCGTTGCTTTTTATTTTTCCATAACCATTTATGGCACCTAAGGCCGGAGAAACCTCTAGAAAGAGAAAAGAGAAGGCAAAAGCTTCCATCTTCGAGTCATGGGAGATGGAAGGATTCATCTCAAAGGTCCATCAAGACCACTTCTATGAAGTTGTGGACAAGAAGAAATTGATCCCCGAGGTCCCTTTCAAGCTCAAAAAGGGTGAATATCCGGAGATCCGACATGAGATTCGAAGAAGAAGTTGAGAAGTTCTCACCAACCCCATTCAACAAGTCGGAATCTTAATGGTTCAAGAGTTCTATGCCAATGCATGGATCACCAAGAACCATGATCAAAGTGTGAACTCGGACCCAAAGAATTGGCTTACAATGGTTCGGGGGAAATACTTAGATTTCAGTCCGAAAAATGTAAGGTTAGCATTCAACTTGCAAATGATGCAAGGAGATGCACACCCCTACACTAGAAGGGTCAACTTTGATCAAAGGTTAGACCAAGTCCTCATAGACATTTGTGAAGAGGGCACTCAATGGAAGAGAGATTCAAGAAGAAAGCCGGTTCAACTAAGAAGGCATGACCTCAAGCCCGTGGCTAGGGGATGGTTGGAGTTCATCCAACGCTTAATCATTCCCACTAGCAACCGGTCTAAAGTTACTATAGACCGGGCTATCATGATCCATAGCATTATGATTGGAGAGGAAGGAAAAGTTCATGAGGTTATATCCCTAGAACTCTACAAGGTGGCGGACAAGTCCTCTACTTTGTCAAAGTTAGCCTTCCCTCATCTTATTTGTCACCTTTGCAATTCAGCTGGAATTGACATAGAGGAAGACATCCTCATTAATGAGGACAAGTCCATCACTAAGAAAATGATGGAGCAAACAAGATATCCCACTCATGGACAAGAGCATGAGGAAATTCCTCATCATGAAATCCCTGAGATACCTCAAGGGATGCATTTTCCTCCACAAAATTATTGGGAGCAAATCAACACCTCCCTAGGAGAATTAAGTTCCAATATAGGACAACTAAGGGTGGAGCACCAAGAGCATTCCATCCTCCTCCATGAAATTAGAGAAGACCAAAGAGTTATGAGAGAGGAGCAACAAAGGCAAGGAAGAGATATTGAGGAACTCAAGCGCTCCATAAGATCTTCAAGAGGAAGAACAAGCCGCCATCATTAAGGTGGACCCGTTCTTTAATTTCCTTGTTCTTTATTTTCTATTTTTTCGAATTTTTATGCTTTATGTTTATTTATGTTTGTGTCTTTATTACATGATCACTAGTGTCTAAGTGTCTATGCCTTAAAGCTATGAAAATGAATCCATCACCTTTCTTAAATGGAAAATGTTTTTAATTGAAAAAGAAAAAGAAATACATGAATTTCGAATTTTAAAACAGTTTAGTTATTTTGATGTGGTGGCAATACTTTTATTTTTCTGAATAAATGCTTGAACAGTGCATTTTTTTGAAATTTTTGTTTAAAAATGTTAAAATTGTTGGCTCTTGAAAGAATGATGGAAAAGAAAAAAGTTATTGATAATCTGAAAAATCATAAAAATGATTCTTGAAGCAAGAAAAAGCAGTGAAAAGCTTGCAGAAAAAAAAAGAGAGAGAAAGAAAGAAAAAGAAAAAGCAAGCAGAAAAAGCCAATAGCCCTTTAAACCAAAAGGCAAGGGTAAAATAAAAAAGGATCCAAGGCTTTGAGCATCAGTGGATAGGAGGGCCCACAGGAATAAAATCATGGCCTAAGTGGCTAAACCAAGCTGTCCCTAACCATGTGCTTGTGGCGTGAAGGTGTCAAGTGAAAACTTGAGAATGAGCGGTTAAAGTCGTGGTCCAAAGCAAAAAGAGTGTGCTTAAGAGCTCTGGACACCTCTAATTGGGGACTCTAGCAAAGCTGAGTCAAAATCTGAAAAGGTTCACCCAGTTATGTGTTTGTGGCATTTATGTATCCAGTGGTAATACTGGAAAACAAAATGCTTAGCATCACGGCCAAGACTCATAAAGTAATTGTGTTCAAGAATCAACATACTGAACTAGGAGAATCAATAACACTATCTGAATTCTGAGTTCCTATAGATGCCAATCATTCTGAACTTCAAAGGATAAAGTGAGATGCCAAAACTGTTCAGAAGCAAAAAGCTAATAGCCCCGCTCATCAAATTAAGACTGATCTTCATAGATATTTTTGGAATTCATTGTATATTCTATTCTTTTTATCCTATTTGATTTTCAGTTGCTTGGAAACAAGCAACAATTTAAGTTTGGTGTTGTGATGAGCGGATAATGTATATGCTTTTTGGCAGTATTTTTAGTATGTTTTTAGTATATTTTAGTTAGTTTTTATTATGCTTTTATTAGTTTTTAAATAAAAACCACATTTCTGGACTTTACTATGAGTTTGTGTGTTTTTCTGTGATTTCAGGTATTTTCTGACTGAAATTGAGGGACCTGAGCAAAAATCTGATTCAGAGGCTGAAAAAGAACTGCAGATGTTGTTGGATTCTGACTTCCCTGCACTCAAAGTAGATTTTTTGGAGCCACAGTAGCCCAATTGGCGCACTCTTAAATGCGTTGTAAAGTAGACATCCTGGGCTTTCCAGAAATATATAATAGTCCATACTTTGCTCAAGATTTGATGGCCCAAACCGGGGTTCAAAGTCAGCATAGAAATTCTAGCATCAAAACACCAGAACTGGCATAAAAGCTGGAGTTAAAAGCCCAAACTGGCACAAAAGCTGGCGTTTAACTCCAAGAAAAGTCTCTACATGTGAAAGCTTCAATACTCAGCCTAAGCACACACCAAGTGGGCCCGGAAGTGGATTTCTGCATCATTTACTCATTTCTGTATACCCTAGGTTACTAGTTCTCTATAAATAGGACCTTTTGCTATTGTATTTAAAGACTTTTGATCTTTGATTAGCCTTATGCTATCTTAGACCTTTGGGAGGCTGGCCATTCGGCCATGCCTAGACCTTGTTCTTATGTATTTTCAACGGTGGAGTTTCTACACACCATAGATTAAGGTGTGGAGCTCTGCTGTTCTTCATGAATTAATGCCAAGTACTACTGTTTTTCTATTCAATTCACGCCTACATCTTCTCTAAGATATACACTCGTTCTTCAACTTGATGAATGTGATGATCCGTGGCACTCATCATCATTCTCACCTATGAACACGTGCCTGACAACCACCTCTGTTCTACTTGTAATAGCTTGAATGTGTATCTTTTGGGTTTCTAATCTAAGATTAGAACCTTCGTGGTATAGGCTAGAATTATTGGTAGCCATTCCTGAGGTCCGGAAAGTCTAAACCTTATCTGTGGTATTCCGAGTAGGATCTGGGAAGGGATGACTGTGACGAGCTTCAAACTCGCGAGTGTTGGGCGTGTGACAGACGCAAAAGGATCAATGGATCCTATTCCAACATCATCGAGAATCGACAGATGATTAGTCGTGCGGTGACAGCGCATTTGGAACATTTTTACTGAGAGGACAGGAAGTAGCCATTGACAACGGTGATGCCCAACATAAAGCTTTCCATGGAAAGGAGTATGAATGATTGGAAGAAGGCAATAGGAAAGCAGAGGTTCAGAAGGAACAAAGCATCTTCAAACGCTTATCTGAAATTCCTACCAATGAATTACATAAGTATCTCTATCTTATTTTATGTTTTATTCATATTTTAATTATCAATTCTCCATAACCATTTGAATCTGCCTGACTGAGATTTACAAGATGACCATAGCTTGCTTCAAGCCGACAGTCTCCATGGGATCGACCCTTACTCACGTAAGGTTTATTACTTGGACGACCCAGTGCACTTGCTGGTTAGTTGTTGATGAGCGGATAATTTATACGCTTTTTGGCATTTTTTTACATAGTTTTTAGTATGATTTAGTTAGTTTTTAGTATATTTTTATTAGTTTTTAATAAAAGATCACATTTCTGGACTTTACTATAAGTTTGTATGTTTTTTTATGATTTCAGGTATTTTCTGGCTGAAATTGAGGGACTTGAGCAAAAATCATATTCAGAGGCTGAAGAAGGACTGCAGATGCTGCTGGATTCTGACCTCCCTGCACTCAATGTGGATTTTCTGGAGCTACAGAACTCTAAATGGCGCGCTCTTAATTGCGTTGGAATATAGACATCCAGGACATTTCAGCAATATATAATAGTCCATACTTTGCCCGAGTTTAGACAATGCAAACTGGCATTCAATGCCAGTTCCATGTTGCATTCTGGAGTTAAACGCCAGAAACAGGTTGCAAAGTGGAGTTAAACGCCAGAAACAGGTTACAAACTGGCGTTCAACTCCAAGAGAAGCCTCTACACGTGTAAAGCTCAATGCTCAGCCCAAGCACACACCAAGTGGGCCCCAGAAGTGGATTTCTGCATTATTTACTCATTTCTGTAAACCCTAGTAACTAGTTTAGTATAAATAGGACTTTTTACTATTATATTTTCATCTGGGGATC
The DNA here is from genome assembly GCF_059453495.1 of Arachis ipaensis. NCBI lineage: Eukaryota > Viridiplantae > Streptophyta > Magnoliopsida > Fabales > Fabaceae > Arachis > Arachis ipaensis. The sequence goes on from NC_142436.1 coordinate 55,486,993, forward strand.
TTCGGATCTATCTTTGATCAGTTTTATGCTATCTTAGACCTTTATGGGGGGCTGGCCACTCGGCCATGCCTGGACCTTGTTCTTATGTATTTTCAACGGTAGAGTTTCTACACACCATAGATTAAGGTGTGGAGCTCTGTTGTTCCTCATGAATTAATACAAAGTACTATTATTTTTCTATTCAATTCAAGCTTATTCTGATTCTAAGATATTCATTCGCACTTCAATATGAATGTGATGATCATGACTGTCATCATCATTCCCAACCTATGAACGCGTGCCTGACAACCACTTCCGTTCTACCTTAGATTGAATGAATATCTCTGGGATTCCTTAATCAGAGTCTTCGTGGTATAAGTTAGAATCCATGGATGGCCATTCTTGAGATCCGGAAAGTCTAAACCTTGTCTGTGGTATTCCGAGTAGGATCTGGGAAGGGATGGCTGCGACGAGCTTCAAACTCGCGAGTGTTGGGCGTAGTGACAGACGCAAAAGGATCAATGGATCCTATTCCAGTATGATCGAGAACCGACAGATGATTAGCCATGCAGTGACAGCGCATTGGACCATTTTCACTGAGAGGACAGGATGTAGCCATTGACAACGGTGACGCCTAACAAAAAGCTTGCCATAGAAAGGAGTATGAATGATTGGATGAAGACAATAGGAAAGCAGAGGTTCAGGAGGAACAAGCATCTTCATACGCTTATCTGAAACTCTCACCAATGAATTACATAAGTATCTCTATCTTTAATTTACATTTTATTTATATTTTAATTATATTTTAATTATATTTTAATTATCAAATATCCATAACCATATTAATCTGCCTGACTGAGATTTGCAAGATGACCATAGCTTGCTTCAAGCCGACAATCTCCGTGGGATCGACCCTTACTCACGTAAGGTTTATTACTTGGACGACCCAGTGCACTTGCTGGTTAGTTGTGCGAAGTTGTGACAAAGAACTAAGACTATAAACGTGCGTATTAAGTTTTTAGCGCCGTTACCAAGGAATGAACCGTCACGATTTCTGCACACCAAGTTTTTGGCGCCGTTGCCGGGGATTGTTCGAGTTTGGACTACTGATGGTTCATCTTGTTGCTCAGATTAGGTAATTTTATTTTAATTTTAAGCTTTTTATTTCTTATTTTCGAAAATAATTCAAAAAAAATATTTTTTTCTTCTTTTTCATTCTTCCCAAAATAGTTTTCGGAAAAAAAATAAAATAAAATACAAAAAAAAAATTTAAATCATAAAATCAAAAATATTTTAGTGTTTCTTGTTTGAGTCTTGTGACATGTTTTAAGTTTGGTGTCAATTGCATGTTTCCATGTTTCTTGCATTTTTCGAAAATTCATCATGTGTTCTTCATGATCTTCAAGTTGTTCTTGATGAATTTCCTTGTTTAATCTTTGTATTTTCATGTTTTGCATCTTTTCTTATTTTTCATATGCATTTTCAATTTGTTAGTGTCTAAAGTTTGAAAATTTCTAAGTTTGGTGTCTTGCTTGTTTTTCTTTTCTAAAAAATTTTCAAAAATAAGTTCTTGGTGTTCATCTTGACATTCAAAGTGTTCTTGGTGTTAATCTTGACATTCATAGTGTTCTTGCATGCATTGTGTGTTTTGATTCATAATTTTTATGTCTTGTGTCTTTTTTGTGTTTTTCTCTCTCATCATTAAAAATTCAAAAATCAAAAAAATATCTTTCCCTTATTTCACTCATAATTTTCGAAAATTTGAGTTGACTTTTTCAAAACTTTTTAAAATTTAGTTGTTTCTTATGAGTCAAATCAAATTTTCAATTTAAAAATTCTATCTTTTTCAAATCTTTTTCAAAAATCAAATCTTTTTCATTTTTCTTTTATGATTTTCGAAAATTTCAAATTGATTTTCAAAATCTTTTTCTTATTTTTATTTCATATTTTCAAAATTAATGCTAACAATTAATGTGATTGATTCAAAACTTTTAAGTTTGTTACTTGCCTAGTAAGAAAGGTTCAATCTTTAAACTCTAGAATCATATCTTTTTAGTTTCTTGTTAGTCAAGTAATCAACTTTGATTTCAAAAATCAAATTTTTTTAAATTTCTTTTTCAAATCTTTTTCAAATTAAATGTCAATCACATCTTTTTCAAAATCAATTTCAAAATCTTTTCTAACTTCTTATCTTTTTAAAAAAAATTTCAAATCTTTTTCAATTAACCACTTAACTTTTTTGTTTGATCCTTATCTTTTTCAAAACTACCTAACTAACTCTCTCTCTCTAATTTTCGAAAATCCCTTCCCTCTTGTTCAAAATTTCTTTTTAATTAACTATTTGTTTTAAATTTTAATTTGATTTAATTTTATTTTTCTTTTTAAATTTTTGAATTTTATTTTAAATTCAATTTAAAAACAAAATTACTTTTATTTTAATTTATTTAATTTTCGAATTCTATCATCTCTCATCCCCTTCTGTTTATTTATTCATCTACTAACACCCCTCTTTCACCCAAGAATTCGAACTCATTCCTCTCCCTTGTGTTTGGATTCTTATCTTTTCCTTCCTCCATTATTCTCTTCTTATACTCACATAAGGAATCTCTATACTGTGACAAAGAGAATTTCTCTTCTTTTCTGTTTTCTTCTTTTTCATATGAGTAGGAACAAGGATAAGAACATTCTTGTTGAAGCTGACCCTGAACCTGAAAGGACTCTGAAGAGGAAGCTAAGGGAAGCTAAAGCACAACTCTCTGGAGAAAATCTGACAGAAATTTTCGAAAAAGAAGGAGACATGGCCGAAAATAATAACAATGCAAGGAAGATGCTTGGTGACTTTACTGCACCTAATTCCAATTTACATGGAAGAAGCATCTCAATCCCTGCCATTGGAGTAAACAATTTTGAGCTGAAACCTCAATTAGTTTCTCTGATGCAATAGAATTGCAAGTTTTATGGACTTCCATCCGAAGATCCCTTTCAATTCTTAACTAAATTCTTGCAGATCTGTGATACTGTTAAGACCAATGGGGTTGATCCTGAGGTCTACAGGCTTATGCTTTTCCCATTTGCTGTAAGAGACAGAGCTAGAATATGGTTGGACTCTCAACCTAAAGACAGCCTGAACTCTTGGGATAAGCTGGTCACGGCTTTCTTAGCCAAGTTCTTTCCTCCTCAAAAGCTTAGCAAGCTTAGAGTGGATGTTCAAACCTTCAGACAGAAGGAAGGTGAATCCCTCTATGAAGCTTGGGAGAGATACAAGGAACTGACCAAAAAGTGTCCTTCTGACATGCTTTCAGAATGGACCATCCTGGATATATTCTATGATGGTCTGTCTGAATTATCAAAGATGTCATTGGACCATTCTGCAGGTGGTCCATTCACCTAAAGAAAATGCCTGCAGAAGCTCAAGAACTCATTGACATGGTTGCAAATAACCAGTTCATGTACACTTCTGAAAGGAATCCTGTGAGTAATGGGACGCCTCAGAGGAAGGGAGTTCTTGAAATTGATACTCTGAATGCCATATTGGCTCAGAATAAAATATTGACTCAGCAAGTCAATATGATCTCTCAGAGTCTGAATTGATTGAAGGAATCATCCAACAGTACTAAAGAGGCATCTTCTAAAGATGAAGCTTATGATCCTGAGAACCCTGCAATAGCAGAGGTGAATTACATGGGTGAACCCTATGGAAACACCTATAATCCCTCATGGAGAAATCATCCAAATTTCTCATGGAAGGATCAACAAAAGCCTCAACAAGGCTTTAAAAATGGTGGAAGAAACAGGTTTAGCAATAGCAAGCCTTTTCCATCATCCACTCAGCAACAGACAGAGAATTCTGAGCAGAATCCATCTAGCTTAGCAAATATAGTCTCTGATCTATCTAAGGCCACTGTAAGTTTCATGAATGAAACAAGGTCCTCCATTAGAAATTTGGAGGCACAAGTGGGCCAGCTGAGTAAAAGAGTCACTGAAACTCCTCCTAGTACTCTCCCAAGCAATACAGAAGAAAATCCAAAAGAGAGAGTGCAAGGCCATTGATTTAACCATCATGGCCGAACATACAAGGGAGGAGGAGGACGCGAATCCTAGTGAGGAAGACCTCCTGGGACATCTAGTGACCAATAAGGAGTTCCCCTTTGAGGAACCAAAGGAATCTGAGGCTCAATTAGAAACCATAGAGATTCCATTGAACCTCCTTCTGCCCTTCATGAGCTCTGATGAGTATTCTTCCTCTAAAGAGGATGAAGAAATTACTGAAGAGCAAGTTGCTAAGTACCTTGGTGCAATCATGAAGCTGAATGCTAAATTATTTGGTAATAAGACTTGGGAAGATGAACCTCCCTTGCTCACCAATGAACTGAATGCATTGGATAGGCAGAAATTACCTCAAAAGAAACAGGATCCTGGAAAATTCTTAATACCCTGTACCATAGGCATCATGACCTTTGAGAAGGCTCTATGTGACCTGGGGTCAGGAATAAACTTAATGCCACTCTCTGTAATGGAGAAACTTGGGATCTTTGAGGTGCAAGCTGCCAGAATCTCATTAGAGATGGCAGACAACTCAAGAAAATAGGCTTATGGACAAGTAGAGGACGTGTTAGTAAAGGTTGAAGGCCTTTACATCCCTGCTGATTTCATAATCCTAGACACTGGGAAGGAAGAGGATGAATCCATCATCCTTGGAAGACCCTTCCTAGCCACAGCAAGAGCTGTGATTGATGTGGACAGAGGAGAACTAGTCCTTCAACTAAATGAGGACAACCTTGTGTTTAAAACTCAAGGATCTCCTTCTGTAACCATGGAGAGAAAGCATGAAAAGCTTCTCTCACTGTAGAGTCAACCAAAGCCCCCACAATCAAACTCTAAGTTTGGTGTTGGGAGACCACAACCAAACTCTAAGTTTGGTGTTGAACCCCCACAGTCAAACTCTAAGTTTGGTGTTGGGAGGTCCCAACAATGCTCTGAACATCTGTGAGGCTCCATGAGAGCTCACTGTCAAGCTATTGACGTTAAAGAAGCGCTTGTTGGGAGGCAACCCAATGTTATTTAATTATATCTATTTATTTTCCTTGTGTTATTTCGTGTTTTATTAGGTTGATGATCATGTGGAGTCACAAAAACTACTGAAAAATCAAAAAATAGAATGAAAAATAGCATTAAAAATAGCACACCCTGGAGGAGAGCAGTCTGGCGTTTAAATGCCAGAAACAAGTATCTGTCTGGCGTTTAACGCTAGAAACAAGCATTTGCCTGGCGTTAAACTCCAGAAACAGGCTACATTTAGGCGTTTAACGCCAGCAACAAGCAGCAATCTGGCGTTAAACACCAGGATTGCACAGCATGGGCATTTTACACGCCTAATTGGAGCAGGGATGTTAAGTCCTTGACCCCACAGGATCCCCACATTTTCTTCTCTCCTCTTCACACCTTTTCATAACTCTCTTCCCCAAATACCCTTCACCAATCACCTCAATCACTCCTTCCCATCACCTCTTCACCACTCACATCCATCCTCTCTTCCCCATAAACCCCACCTACCTTCAAAATTCAAACTATTTTTCCTCCCAAATCCAACCCTAATGGCCGAACCCTAAATCCCATCCCACCCCTATATAAACCCCTCATTCCTTCTTCATTTTCACACAACTCAACCCTTTCTTCTTCCCTTGGCCGAATACACACCTCTCCCCTCTCTCCTCCATTCTTTTTCTTCTTCTCCTTCTTTCTTTCTTCTTTTGCTCGGGAACGAGCAAACATTTTAATTTTGGTGTGGTAAAAGTATAGCTTTTTATTTTTCCATAACCATTTATGGCACCTAAGGCCAGAGAAACCTCTAGAAAGAGGAAAAGGGAGGCAATTTCTTCCACTTCTGAGTCATGGGAGATGGAGAGATTCATCTCAAAGGTCCATCAAGACCACTTCTATGAAGTTGTGGCTAAGAAGAAAGTGATCCCTGAGGTTCCTTTCAAGCTCAAAAAGAATGAGTATCCGGAGATCCGACATGAGATCCGAAGAAGAGGTTGGGAAGTTCTCACCAACCCCATTCAACAAGTCGGGATCTTAATGGTCCAAGAGTTCTATGCAAACGCATGGATCACTAGGAACCATGATCAAAGTGTGAACCCAAATCCAAAGCATTGGCTCACCATGGTTCGGGGGAAATACTTAGACTTCAGTCCGGAAAATGTAACGCTAGCGTTCAACTTGCCAATGATGGAAGAGAACGCACGTCCCTACACAAGAAGGGTCAACTTTGATCAAAGGTTGGACCAAGTTCTCATAGACATATGTGAGGAAGGAGCTCAATGGAAAATTGACTCAAGAGGCAAGCCAGTTCAATTAAGAAGGCATGACCTCAAACCAGTGGCTAGGGGATGGCTAGAGTTCATTCAATGCTCAATCATTCCTACTAGTAACCGGTCTAAAGTTACTATAGACCGAGCCATCATGATCCATAGTATCATGATTGGAGAGGAGGTGGAAGTTCATGAGATTATACCTCAAGAACTTTACAAGGTGGCTGACAAGTCCTCCACTTGGGCAAGGTTAGCCTTTCCTCACCTCATATGCCACCTCTGCAATTCGGCTAGAATTGACATAAAGGGAGACATCCTCATTGAAGAGGATAAGCCCATCACAAAGAAAAGGATGGAGCAAATAAGAGATCATCGACCTCAACAAGAGCATGAGGAAATTCCCCACCATGAAATCCCTGAGATGCCTCAAGGGATGCACTTTCCTCCACAAAACTATTGGGAGCAAATCAACACCTCCCTAGGAGAATTAAGTTCCAACATGGGACAACTAAGGGTGGAGCACCAAGAGCACTCCATCATCCTCCATAAGATTAGAGAAGATCAAAGAGTTATGAGGGAGGAGCAACAAAGACAAGGAAGAGACATAGAGGAGCTCAAAAGCACCATTGGTTCTTCAAGAAGAGGAAGACGCCACCCTCACTAAGGTGGACCCGTTCCTTAATCTCCTTGTTCTTATTTTCCTATTTTTCATTTATTATGCTTTATGTTTATGTTTGTGTCTTATTACATGATCATTAGTATTTAAGTGTCCATGTATTAAAGCTATAAATATCGTATGAATCCATCACCTCTCTTAAAGGAAAAATGTTCTAAAAACAAAAGAACAAGAAGTACAGGGTTTCGAATTCATCCTTGAAACTAGTTTAATTATTTTGATGTGGTGACAATACTTTTTGTTTTTTGAATGAATGCTTAAACAGTGCATATGTCTTTTGAAATTGTTGTTTATGAATGTTAAAGATGTTGGCTCTTGAAAGAATGATGAAAAAGGAGACATGTTATTTGATAATCTGAAAAATCATAAAAGTGATTCTTGAAGCAAGAAAAAGCAGTGAATACAAAAGCTTGCAGAAAAAAAAAAGAGAAAAAAAAGAAAATAGCGAAAAAAATAGAAAAAGAAAAAGCAAGCAAAAAAAGCCAAAAGCTCTTTAAACCAAAAGGCAAGAGCAAAAAGCCAATAGCCCTTAAAACCAAAAGGCAAGGGTAATAAAAAGGATCCAAGGCTTTTAGCATCAGTGGATAGGAGGGCCTAAAGGAATAAAATCCTGGCCTAAGCGGCTAAACCAAGCTGTCCCTAACCATGTGCTTGTAGCGTGAAGGTGTCAAGTGAAAACTTGAGACTGAGCGGTTAAAGTCAAGGTCCAAAGCAAAAATAAGAATGTGCTTAAGAACCCTGGACACCTCTAATTGGGGACTTTAGCAAAGCTGAGTCACAATCTGAAAAGGTTCACCCAGTTATGTGTTTGTGGCATTTATGTATCCGGTGGTAATACTGGAAAACAAAGTGCTTAGGGCCACGGCCAAGACTCATAAAGTAGCTGTGTTCAAGAATCAACATACTGAACTAGGAGAATCAATAACACTATCTGAATTCTAAGTTCCTATAGATGCCAATCATTCTGAACTTCAATGGATAAAGTGAGATGCCAAAACTATTCAAGATGCAAAAAGCTACTAGTCCTGCTCATCTGATTGGAGCTAAGTTTCATTGATATTTTGGAATTTATAGTATATTCTCTTCTTTTTATCCTATTTGATTTTCAGTTGTTTGGGGACAAGCAACAATTTAAGTTTGATGTTGTGATGAGCGGATAATTTATACGCTTTTTGGCATTGTTTTTACATAGTTTTTAGTATGATTTAGTTAGTTTTTAGTATATTTTTATTAGTTTTTAATAAAAAATCATATTTCTGGACTTTACTATGAGTTTGTGTGTTTTTCTGTGATTTCAGGTATTTTCTGGCTGAAATTGAGGGACTTGAGCAAAAATCATATTCAGAGGCTGAAGAAGGACTACAGATGCTGCTGGATTCTGACCTCCCTGCACTCAAAGTGGATTTTCTGGAGCTATAGAACACCAAATGGCGCGCTCTTAATTGCTTTGGAAAGTAGACATCCAGGGCTTTCCAGCAATATATAATAGTCCATACTTTGCCCGCGTTTAGATGATGCAAACTGGCGTTCAACGCCAGTTCCATGTTGCATTCTGAAGTTAAACGCCAGAAATAGGTTGCAAAGTGGAGTTAAACGTCAGAAACAGGTTACAAACTGGCGTTCACCTCCAAGAGAAGCCTCTACACGTGTAAAGCTCAATGCTCAGTCCAAGCACACACCAAGTGGGCCCCAGAAGTAGATTTCTGCATCATTTACTCATTTCTGTAAACCCTAGTAACTAGTTTAGTATAAATAGGACTTTTTACTATTGTATTTTCATCTGGGGATCTTCGGATCTATCTTTGATTAGTTTTATGTTATCTTAGACCTTTATGGGGGCTGGCCACTCGGCCATGCCTAGACCTTGTTCTTATGTATTTTCAACGGTAGAGTTTCTACACACCATAGATTAAGGTGTGGAGCTCTGTTGTTCCTCATGAATTAATACAAAGTACTATTGTTTTTTTATTCCATTCAACCTTATTCCGATTCTAAGATATTCATTCGCACTTCAATATGAATGTGATGATCGTAACTGTCATTATCATTCCCAACATATGAACGCGTGCCTGACAACCACTTCCGTTCTACCTTAGATTGAATGAATATCTCTAGGATTCCTTAATCAGAGTCTTCGTGGTATAAGTTAGAATCCATGGACGGCCATTCTTGAGATCCGTAAAGTCTAAACCTTGTCTGTGGTATTCGGAGTAGGATCTGAGAAGGGATGGTTGCAACGAGCTTCAAACTCGCGAGTGCTGGGCGTAGTGACAGACGCAAAAGGATCAATGGATCCTATTCCAGTATGATCGAGAACCGACAGATGATTAGCCATACAGTGACAGCGCATTGGACCATTTTCACTGAGAGGACAGGATGTAGCCATTGACAACGGTGATGCCTAACAAACAGCTTGCCATAGAAAGGAGTATGAATGATTGGATGAAGACAATAGGAAAGCAAAGGTTCAGGAGGAACAAGCATCTTCATACGCTTATCTGAAACTCTCACCAATGAATTACATAGGTATCTCTATCTTTAATTTACGTTTTATTTATATTTTAATTATATTTTAATTATCAAATATCCATAACCATATGAATCTGCCTGACTGAGATTTGCAAGATGACCATAGCTTGCTTCAAGCCGACAATCTCCGTGGGATCGACCCTTACTCACGTAAGGTTTATTACTTGGACGACCCAGTGCACTTGCTGGTTAGTTGTGCGAAGTTGTGACAAAGAACTAAGATTATGAACGTGCATATTAAGTTTTTAGCACCGTTACCAAGGAATGAACCGTCACGATTTCTGCGCACCAGTTGTGCGGAGTTGTGACAAAGAGTTGAGATTACAATTGTGCATACCAAGATGTTGGCGCCATTGATGATCACAATTTCGTGCACCAAAGGTCACCTCTTCCAACAGGGTCTGCACCATTGAATCCAATGCAGGAAGCTAGTGAAGCCACTGCATCATGGTTGGCAGGCTTCCTCAACTTTGTGCCCACCGCAGGATTCAAAGCCCCAAGAAAGAAGTGATTAATGTCCATAGGATTAGGATATCAGTCTGAAAATTTGTGTTGTTTTGTGAAATAATTATGACAATGTTCTATTTATTTTTGGTTTGTTCATTGATGAGCGGATATTTTATACACTTTTCAGCACTATTTTCCTTATGTTTTTTGTTATGTTTTGTTAAGTTTTAGTAAGTTTTAGTGTTAAATTTACTTTTTGGATGCTACTTTGAGTTTTTGTGGTTTTCTTATGATTTTAGGTGATTTTTGGGTGATTCTAGCAATTTCTGGAAAAGTCTGATTCAAAGGCTGAGAAAGGACTGCAGATGTTGTCGGATTCTGACCTCCGTGCACTCAAACGAGCATTTCTGAAGCTACAGAGGTCCAAATGGAGCGTTCTCAATAGCGTTAGAAAGCTAACATCCATGGATTTCCACCAATATATAATAGTCCATACTTTGCTCTGGAAATGATGGTCCAAAGTGGGCGTTGAACGCCTACCTTACCCCTTGTCTAGAGTTGAACGCCCCAAAGGGAGCAAATCGAGTTGGACGGCTCAAAAGGAGCAAGCTCAGCGTCCAACGCCCCAAGGGGAGCCTAAGCACATGGAATCACTCAAATCTCAGCCCAAACACTCACAAAGTAGACCCCAGAAGTTGATTTTTGCATTAAGAGTCTAGTCTGTCTTATTTCTGTAATCTTTAGTTATTAGATTAGTATTTAAAGAAGAAATTCATTATCTTCTAAAGAGACTCTTAGCACATTCGAACTTTTGATATGATTTTCTGTAAGCTATGAGCAACTAAACCTCCTAAGTTAGGGTTAGGAGCTTTGCTGATTCTCATGGATTAATAATATTACTGTTTCTATTTCAATATGTCTAATTCTATTCTCTTATGTATTCTCGTTCTTCATCTTATGAATTGAGAATGAACCGTGACAATCATCCTTATTCTACATGGGTTTCGTGCGAGTCCTGACCCGGATAGCATAGAGCTAAGGCTAGAGAATACATTGCGGATTCCAAGAGAGTGCCTGGGTTAGCTTTGGATACGTGACGTGAAATCCCGTTAACCGTGGGTTGGTGAGGTCTCTGTGGCACTAAGGCTAGAGTAAGAAAAGCAGCATTCTCTGATCTAGAAGATCCGACCTTGTCTGTGGCGTTTTGAGTAGGATCGCTAAAGGGAGTGGATTGCTTAGAGCTTCATCTTTTGCTATAATGAGAAGCCATGGGTGACTTGATGAGAGGACATAAGTCACTCGCCTGGTAAATTGCTATAGTAGAGGAGATTAACTTGATGAGAGGACATGAGTTAATCACTTACGGCTGCCATTGAATGAATCAAGCGTTATTGAAGTAGACAATAAGAAAAGTTAATCCAGAAAGATAAAGCATCTCCGAAGCCTTAACTGACTTCCGATCACTGGTTTCACCTCAATCTCGTATTCGTTTATTTACTATCTTGTTTATGAGTTTTTTACAACAACCAATTTCTCTAATTGCCTGACTGAGATCCGCAAGATTGCCATTACTCGCTCAATCCGACAATCTCTGTGGGATTCGACCCTCACTCACCTGAGGTATTACTTGGATGACTCGGTATACTTGTCGGTCGATCTGTGCGAAAAGTTCCGAGCCAATTTCTCGCACCATTCATGGTGATTTATAGACTTCTTTGCAACTATGTTATGGTAATTAGGTTACCGAAAAATAGCTAAAACAATGCTAAGTTTCTTTTTTATTGTTATTGTCATCACTGCATTATTGCAGAACTTTAGATGAACTAATGTTATTTTGGATCAGTTATGAATGATATTTTATGTTAGCTATTGTTATTGTTGCTTATCCATTTGATAATTGTGTCTTTAATTACATTTACAAAAACAAAACCACACAAACAAGCTACGAAAGAGCACAATCATTTCATAAATCAAAACCCACCTTATATCAATTACAATGTTTATAAAATGGATTACCTTAGCATCATGATTTTGCATTGCAGGACTGATTCTATTCAAACCTTTAACACCAACATTAACACAAACACAAATACTATGAAAAATACTAAACCAAGCACTTGGATCATCACTTTTACATTTTTTACATTTGCTTCCAGTTTACCCACCTTCCATGCAATGTTCATCTTCATCTCACCATTCTCATTTTCTTTATCAAATTTCATCAGCACCTCATCTTGTACAGAATCTGCCCAGACAAATAACCCGCACTAATTCTTTCTACTAGTCTGCAAATATACATCAAGTTTAACAAACATCTACCTCAAATCAATAATATTTAAAATTTCAAAAAGTTAACGTACTCACATTATAATTTGGACATCCGAAGAACGGCTTATAGGATGCGTCTTTATCCCTGACCACCTAAGGACCGGCCGACACCCACATCCGCACCACTCCGGAACTAGTCCATGCTTGCTTCGCACATTGTTCCTTGTCCACTTTTCCGTTGTAGAGGAGCGATTCGACCTTCCTGAAACGTGACTGTCACTCATGGGCGCAATAGCAATAGCAAGAAGAGGAAGAAGAAGAGAAAGAAGAAGAAGAACTATGTTTAGGGTTTATGATTGGTGTCAAGGACGGCATTGAAAAATTTTGGAACGTATTCCACATTAGCTAGCCATTTCAGACGTCCTACGTAAAAGTGGGTGCTCCAGATCAGTGCTCCGCCTGCTAACTCATGCCGGAATTAGATAAAAAGACCTATATGTAGCCCGGAGCTCAAGCTGAAAGATATATTTAGTGCAATTGAAAACTGAAAGATAACATTAGTGCACAGACCTAATATGAAGGATCACTTTAGGAATTTACTCCCTTTTTGTCATAGGAAACTAGGGCGGAGGCCCACAAAAAGCTGTTATTTTTAGAAAATATTTTTGTCCAACAACCACGACGACCCGACCCGTGAAGATCCTTCAGCTCCAACAATAATCGCAACGAAGCAGCGCGCTTTCTTTCTCCCAAATAAAACTGCACCGATGAGAACCGCTGTTCTCTTCCTCACCGCTTTCCTTCTGATCGCAGCAACGCCCTCTCCCTCCCAATCCCTCTCCTTCGCTCCCTTCTTCCGCTTCCAGCGCCTTCTCTCCCTCTCCAGGTCCCTACTCCACAGTGTCGCCGACCTCCGCGCCAATCGCGGCGACGTCTCCGGAGCTCAACGTGTCCGGGCACTATCTCAGAAGCTTGATGGAGGGCTGGGCCTTGGATTCTGGAGGATGGCGTTGGGTGCCGCATGGGACTACGCGTGGAATTGGAGGAGCCTGCCCCTCGCGCCCGCGGAATTATATGGCGCTGTTTCGGACTTGAACGAGTTGATGACGGGACTCAGTGAGTTGACTCGCTTGGAGTCGGCCGCCGAAAGGTCTGCCTGGGTTGCCCGAAATTACCAAAATGTATTCACTGTCTCTAAATCTCTCTCCGCCAAGCTGCTTAAAGCGTTTAGCGAATCGGTATGAAACGTCGTCATTTCTTTGATTTATCTAATTTGATTCCGTTAATTTTGTATTAAGCTGTATTTGAGTGACATAAAGGTTATCATTGTTGCAGGGTGTGTTGAGAGAAGTGGTGGAGACGGTGCAAAAAGAGGTGGTGGAAGGTGGATTAATAAGAGATTGTCTTGAATTGGGTAGCAAGGATTTTAGTTCTTTGATTCAGCTTCTCAAGGATTCGCTCTTGCAATTCTTTCCTCTTTCTGATCGAAATCCTGAGCTATAGCTACTAAGCATCTAGACCTTTGATCACTTTTTTAGCATTGATTTGTTAATCCACTATATAGTTACTTAACATTTTGGTGCTTTTGGGATGATTTAATTTAATTGGAGCTGTGTTAAATTCAATTTTCTAACTTCGCTTCCTGTAGGTTTTCCTCTTAGAAAACAAGTCTACTGTTAATTGGTACAAAGCTTGTTTGAGAGAAATATAATATTATTCATTTCGTGTTATCTTGTACAAAAAATGTTATCATATTCCGTCTACATCAACTTAATGAAGTTCTATTATATGTAAAGCTGCTTCTATTCAACAATGTAATCATCTTCCCTTCTTTTGATTTAGTTTTGAACTTTTGATTGAGTTTTGGACACTTTTAATGCGTTAGCGACTAAACCATTAATGTATGACGAGCAAATATTCCCCCGAAAAAAATAATATATTATATATAGTAGGAACTCCAAAAATTACACAAATGTACAAAAAATAGCCTATTTCTAATGAAAGAAAAAATTTTCAACAAAAGCCTATAAATTACACAATAACCAGTCATGATCCTCAAAGTTGAAGACTGAGGTAAATACATATGTTCCTATTCTCCCAAATCTAAAACGTCTTAACAAAAAAAGTTCTTAAATTTTGAATACAAGGGCAAGGTCAAAATTTCAGTGTATCGCATTATGGGAAGGTGAAAAAAGTTGAACAAAAGCATACTCGTCTTTGTAAGTCAAACCTGCCTCGCAAGAAGCTTCACATGCATACACCACAATTGAAGCCCAGTCCAAAGAGTCCGCTTCATTGTCTACCCCGAAGTAATATAGCAGCTGTGGTAAAATCTGGCACCACCAACAATAACAGCTTATTAACTAAAACTCTAAAAGTAACATCGATACCTCAAAAAAGAAATAGTATAATGTAGTAGAACGATGAAGAACCTCTCGAGCAAAAAATCTCACATAACTACCTACCTGAAATTCATGACACCTTGGTCCACCACAGTAACTGCATTTAGGGATATCAGCATTGGATGGCCGACCACTCGAAACAGGCCATATTGGCTTCGCATTTGTATCCCTATAGTACCTGCATTTACCATAAGTTTGTATCGGTCAATTGAATGGAAATATATCTTGAAATCAGTTCAATCAATTTGGTTATTTTGAATTTGTTTATCCATTAGGCAAGAAAATCTGACTATGGAACATTGTTAGCAAATAACTACCATCGTAAGGACGCTAAAAGAAGTTCTTCAATTTGGTTAAAGCACTCTAAATAGCTTAATAATAATAATCACCTCAACACTTGTTCAGGGGCCTTGGCAATGCGTTCTTGGAAGTAAACCCAACACTTTTTGTCATCATCACCCTGTTTGTAAATAATATCATTAGCAAATAATATGCTTAAACAATAAGCAACATCACTTCAGTGATGAAAACAACTACCGATAATACCTGAAAACTATCCATAAGTGAATTCATTGTGTCATCAATCTTGTTCTTCGAGATCAAGGAATTAGATAAGGCATTATCCTCAGGAATGTCTGTGTTATATTCACTTTCATGTTCAATGATGATTTCAAAT
The DNA here is from genome assembly GCF_059453495.1 of Arachis ipaensis. NCBI lineage: Eukaryota > Viridiplantae > Streptophyta > Magnoliopsida > Fabales > Fabaceae > Arachis > Arachis ipaensis. The sequence goes on from NC_142436.1 coordinate 55,502,281, forward strand.
TCAGGCCACACATTCTTGCTTCCAACTGTATGGTAAGATATCGGATGTAATGAACATTATGCTAGGAAGCCTTAAATTTTAGATTAACCTATGTGACTCTTGACTTATACAAGTCTTAAACAACTGTGACCTTTATGAGAATCCAATGAAGTGGCTCCACTTTTATTGGATTCACCAATAGCTGAAGAAACTTTCATCTGCTGGCAAGCAATTTTATGACCTGAGCGCCAACTCATTACCTGCAAATTGAAAGTGGAAAGGAATTTTATAGGATAAAATTTGTGGAAAGAAGACTAAATGAAACATTTAAACAATTCGGCTACCTGGTGTTTCTCAGAGCAGTACTGCACTTGTCTGCAACTACTGCAGAGTTTATCTCCTTTCCATGTTCCACACCAATTGCAAAAAGCAGCTAAAAGAAAAAAAGATTCCCATCTTTTAATAAGATGTGCCTAATCAATAGAAGTACTAATACACCGATCTTAATATGAAAGCAGGTCATATATTAGTCATATATACAAAGCAAAAATAATAGTAGAAATAATGCACAGTATAGCAACAATAAAAATACAATGTACGAGCAGCTTGTTCAGGGTATCAAATTAAGTTTGAGATTGAAATGTAGCAAAAGCATAGTGCCACAAAACCAAAAAGATGGATTGCATGTACTCATGAACTCTATAACTTGTGCAATAACTCTAGAATGCTACTCCTCATAAGGAAATAATCACCAGTTAAAAAAAATTCATAAATCAACGGATACAACTAAGAAAACTAGCAATTGAATAACAGAACAGAAACCACACTCACACAGAAGCAGAGACCATCTGATAATCATGAATACCATTTTCCCAAGATACAAAATCACACAAACTTGTAAAAATGAATCAAATTGCAATAGCATATACATTTATATATGTGTATGATACCCAACAAATAACCCAAAATAAAATGATGATAAACTGACCTCCACTGCCAGAAGGTTTGTAATTCCCATCATTCTTAGGGGGTTCACTCGAGTAAAAAGGATTAAAGCGAGGTAACTGACAACGGAAAACCTTCACACTTCAATAAATCATTACAGAATCAGAATTCGGCCAAAGGAATCAAACAAAAATGAAAACAAAACTTTCTTTCTTGTCAGACATTACCAACCTTCTAGATGGCTTCTCTGGATCGCGTTGCCACTGTTCATGCTGATCCCTGAGAAGACATTTCATCGAACGGCACATGAAAACAAACAGCATCCGGTGAAATGCACTTTCCTTCTTAGTAGGTGCATAAACCTATCATTTCAAGGATTCCACTAATCCCTTAGCTGGGTAGAAGAAAAATGATATATCCTCCTAATTGGTGTAGCTAATAATTCTCCTAACTTGAAATTTCGCTCACATCTTTGAATGAATATCGTGTAAATTACAAACCATGCCATTATTAGGAAGGTATAGCAACAGTGATGGATACAATGATACCTGAACCAGGAATTGTAAAGGCTCGCCACAAATGTCACAAATTGATGACCTCCCTGATGGTATATCCACAGGATCAAGCCAAGCCTACAACAATATTCACAGTTCACAAAGAACACACCAACATAAAAAATTGAAACTTTCCTTGTTTTTATATAACAGCCAGGTTTTACTTTCATTCAATAAGAGGCACAAACACAGAAGCATAGTGGGAGTACCGGTACTCCACCAGCTTTGCTCGGGAAAAATTGGCGCTCAAGAGACCATTCATTTTTGGGCTTCTCAACGAACCCAAGAGTGACAGCTTCTTCTTCTTCTTCGTCATCGTCGTCATCATCTTCGTATTCGTCTAGAACAATGTCTTCATCAACAGCATTATCATCATCATTGTCATCGTCAATTCGAACGGCCTTGAGCTTCTCAGCATGCTCTCCAATGGCGTCAACATCCATGGTAATCTGCTTGAGAACGATGGTAATCTGAATATCAAACCAATCATGCTATCGAATGACTGAACAGGAATTCACCGGATAATAAAAATTCTAAATAATCAACTTTGAGCCTCAAATCTAAGTTTAACAATCAATCATACCAAAATTTATAAAATTAGGGTAATTACTACTTTTGATAATAAAAAAGTAACAAGGTCCAGAGTAAAAAAGTAAGGAAGCATATTAGAAGATGCCCATACCAGAGGAGACAGAGGTAGAGCAGAAGCACAAGCACAAGCTCAAGCACGAGGGAGGAGGAAGCGGCAGAGGCGAGCCGAAGAAAACTTTGCCAAGTTCGAGGGGGCTATGCAGTAAACTTTGTTTTTTTTGGGTATTATTAGGTTTTGAGAACCGAACCGGTCATCGAACCGTTCTGATTACTAGTTTATTGGTTTATTAGTTCAACTGATTCAACCATAATTCAATCAAAAAAATTGTTTTATAATAAAATAATAAATAAAATATAAATAAATACATTAAAATATAATTATAGTCTAATATAAATTTTAAAATATCACCCAAATTAAAAGTACTACATATTCCATAATGTTATATTCTCATTCAAATACAAACTCAAAAATCAAATAAAAAAAAAAAGTGTCATATAAACTACAAAGAAGATAAGTGTCATATAAACTACAAAGAATATTAAATATCATATAATATATCTCAAGGGACATTAGTGTATATATTTACAAATAAAACAAAATTGTATGTAACCCACAGCAACAATAATCAGATGGGGTAAAAATCAAGTACTAAATATTAAATTGAAAATTTAATAGCAATGAAATTTGTTATAGAATTTCATGAGACTATAGGGGACATGGGCTGCAGTATATTCTTGGCATCTATAGTTGACTACAGAAGAAATTTATTTTAGTAATAAAGATATCAATAAAATGAATCAGCTTAATTGGTGAAAGGGAGCTAAATTGGTGAAATGTAATCTGGAATAATGTTCACTGTATATATTTGGGGAGACCGAATTGAAAAATACAGTTATTCCAGATCCCAAGCGAGTCAATTATGGTTCACAAGGTAGTAGGATTGTAATAACTGAATCAGTTGATGGTACTTTGCGCACTGCAAGCATAATGTCCAATAGTGAATACCCAAAGCTTAAGTACTCTATCTCTCTTGAAATTGTTCATACAAAGTTGTGTTTAAATAAGGAAAAATAATCCACTCAAATAAAACTTGAAAGGACTCGATCCAATTATGAGGAATACATAGAGGAAAATGATAGGCCAGTGACAAAGCTATTTTAGTTTAAACTAGGCCTCTTTATATCTTCCAAACCAGCAAATAAGCATAGTTCCATTAACAGAGAATATGTCCACCTCATGAAATAATTTTGCGGCGTACAAAGCAGACAATGGTCTCTGCTCAGCGGTTGAGAACAATAGTATTGCCACAGGCCAATGCCAGTCCAACCTTCCAAGCAAACATGAGAAGAGGGAAATTCCAAGGAATGATCTGACCAGCAACACCGATCGATTCATACAATGTTTGCACATGATATTGCCCATCAGCAATGTTTTCAATATTTGCAATGTTTTCAATAACAATATTGTAGGCTTACAACAACCCATTAATCTCAACACAGATAATTAGACACAGTGGTACACAATAAAAAAAAATTAACAGCAGCAAGGTTAGAATCAAGAATATCATAATCAAATCACAGATTAACTGATTAACTAACAATTAAAAGCACAATTACAGTTACAAAAATAAAAAATACCTTCAAGGGAAGGGCTGCGCGATGGAACAGAGCTGACGCCGCTGAAGGGACTGGAACGCGGTGAAAGAGAGCTGGCGCGGCGGGACAGTGGCTACGCGATGGAGGCTTCGACGTTCGAACGGTGGCTGCGGGATGGAGGGAAGGAAGTTTGTGACGTTTGCTACATAATGGAGGGGAAGTGAGGGAGCAGGCGGTGGCTGTTCGAAGTTGGAAGGTTGCGACGGTGGTTGTTCGAAGTTAGAAGTGGCGACGGCGATGGTAGCAAGTTGTGGCTGGACGGAAGTGACACTACAAGAAAAAAGGCCTATGGCCACGCTTTTTTTGCCACGCTTTAAAAGCATGGCCAAAAGTGGTCAATGGCCACGCTTTTTGTGAGGGTGGCGATTGAATATAGATTCAGCCACGTTTTTTTCCGCCACGCTTCAAAAGCGTGGCGAAAAGGGTCAATGGCCACGCTTTTGTAAGGCTGGCAGTTGAATAGAGATACGGCCACGTTTTTTTGCCACACTTCAAAAGCGTGGCCATAGACAAAAACAGGGACGTTTTGAAAGAGTGGCAGGGTTTCACTACAGTAACGTTTATAAAGCGTGGCCATATCCTGGTGCTCTTTTACCACGCTTTTAAAGCATGGCCATATCCTGATGCTCTTTTGGCACGCTTTAAAAGCGTGGCCAAAAGGTTTTAAAAAAAACCTAATAACCCGCCCCAAACCCAATAACCCCTCATCCAGACTCTCTCACTCTCAACTCTTACACCGTCACTCTCATCGATTTATGGCAATCTCCCCTCGCTGCGCCATTTTGAGGATTTGAGGAGAAGAGCTCAGATCCCCGCCCTCGCTGTGCCATTTTGATGTCATCGCCATTCCTTTCCTGCTTTCGGCCATCCCACACCTGCCGTAATTGTCCTCCACCACCGGCGCCACCAGGCCCCTCCAACCCCAACCTGACCACGTACCTGTACCACACCGACACGGGCCTCGTGACTCTAACATGGTCACGCTCTATCTTAGGCCGTTCCCTCCACGTCCACGTCCACAACCACAACCCCTTCGATTCCCCTCCTCCTTATAAAGCCCTTTATATTCTGGAAGAAGCACGGATCCAAAATCCTCTCTTCCACCACGCGAGTCTTCTGGAACCTCTCCAAAGCCAAGTTCTCTTCCTCCTTCTCCCCCGAACCCCACTCCTCCTTCTACCTCGCTCTCGTCGTCCACAACCGCATCGTTCTCCTCCTCGGCAATTCCCCCAAAGACGCCTACTCCAAGTCCAAGGCTCTCTACGCTAACAACCCCCACTCCCTACTCCTCAAGAAGGAACATGTCTTTGCCGACACCGTTTACTCCACCACCGCCATTTTCGGCGGAAAGACCCGCCGTATTCAAATCGACTGTGGCTCCTCCAGGGATAACGACTCTGCCTCCTCCAAGCTCTCTTTCTCCGTCGACAGCGACAGGATGCTGCAGATAAAGCGCCTCAAGTGGAAGTTCAGGGGGAATGAGAGAGTTGAAAGCACGGAGGGAGCGCCGGAGCTTCTCCCGAAAGAGAAGGATTCAGAAGGCGGCGAAGGTGAAAACGAACAAGGACAACAAGGAAAAGCGTCAGAGGGAGAAGAACGAGCTAGCGAATCGCCTTGCGAAACTGAGTCATAGCGCGGCGTGATGAAGAGTTCAGATAAACCTCCGATGGGGTCGAATTCAAGAACCCTAGCTGCTGAATCACCTGTTGTGAACAATCGGAGTGATGGTACGGTTTGGTTTCAATGAGTATTTGCATATTTTTTAATCTTCAAAAATCTAAATGAGTGATTTCTTTGTGGTGAAATGGTCCGGTTGGGGAGCCTGCTATGCCGAATATGGATGTCAAAGCTGAAAGTAAGGTTAGAGCATTTCCATGATAACTTGTTACTATTTTTATTATGTTTCTTAAATCGAGATTTTAAGTATTGTTTTGCTGTGATCGTTTTAAATTTTGTGGGAATCTCACTCTTTGTGTTCATCTGCTTGAAGTTGTAAATTGTACTTGTACATATGTGATACGTGAGAAGGGCTGGTTTTGGTTATGGTTAGAATTTTCTGAGCTGCCTGATTTAGGGTTGTTCTTATCTTTCTTAATGTTGAGTGTATAGTCTGAGCTACCTGGTTTAAGGCTGGCTGGTTTCGTTTATTGTGTTGTTTTGGTTTTGTTTATTGTAAATATGGACTTTGTAATCAGACACAAATACAAGAAGCCAGAAAGATCTTTAGTCTTTTTGAGATATTTATTATATTAAAATATATTTTGCTTCAAATTTATGCTATTATATTATTGGTACTAGACAAGGACTTGAAATCTTTGACCTAATGCTAGTGCTTATTGTAAGGCAGAGAGTGGTTGGCACAAGGAAAATGAAATCCTTGATGACAGTTAGGTCCAGCAAAGTAGAAAGAAAGGGCCAGCTACCTCGCATCTCGATGGATTGAATTGGGAGGTGTTTGTTGTCAATGAGTCGGATGTCAATGCCTTTTGGCTACCTGGTGGTGAGATTGTTGTATACACCGGATTATTAGAGCATTTTAAAAGTGATGCTGAGATTGCCACTATAATTAGACGTGAGGTATAATTGTGCTTTGTTTAACTAATTGTTTTTTCGGTTTAAGATTTGTAGGAGGTTCTTGGTTTATTAATTCTTCTGAAAGATATCTATGCTTATTTGTCTGTTTTTTCTTCTTAATTAGGTTGGTCATGCTTTGGCCCGACACACCGCTGAATATATGACAAAGAACTTATGGTTTGCTATCCTGCAGTTTATTCTTTATCGATTTGTCAAATTTTAAAATGATCTCTCAGGTTATTTACATACCTTTTTCAAGCTAGTTTATTGACTTAGTCTCTGAGGTAGAGTAACTAAACAAAAAACTTAAATGATCAAATATAGTGTGAGGAATAATTTCCAACTCTATCTGACTTGTTCAACAGCAAATTTGTGAAAGTAATCTCCTACTTACTCGTTTCGTTTTAGCTTGCTCCTCGTGCACGGCAGTCACTACTCACTCACCAACCAAATAATGTTTCTCTATTTAAACATTTCATAACTAAGCTGAATTGTTTAGGAAGGAAGATGGCGGGCAAGCAAAGTGTTTCCTCTGACCCCCTGAGCTGGGGCCTAGCAGCGGATTCACTCCAGGGCAGCCACTTTCATGAGGTCAAACGCATGGTGGCGGAGTACCGAAAAACTATTGTTATGCTCATTACTCAATGGACTATGTCTCTGCAAATTCCTGTTGCTAAATAAATGGTTCATGTTATTGAGTTCAAGAAGAAAGAGTAGCAATTAACTAGTAAAAGGCATAACTAACCTTGATAGAGGGTTTATTTATAGTGGCAGAGCAAATTTTAGTTTTATATCCATGCCCCTCAACAGTTTGTAAATACTTATTTTTATTTATAAATTGAGGGGGCAAAGCAATTGACCTTTTTGTTTCAAGTCGAACAGCTCTCATTTTATTAGTTAGTTTCAAGATGTACTGCAGTTTCTATGTTTTAATACTATTTTAAACATGGATGGTGAGCATATTCTCAATTGCTCGTTTTCGTGAAATTAATTCCATGCTAACAAGGATGCTGAATACATAATATGCTGTAGAATGAGAACAAATACTCTTGACGTGTTCAAAAGTTTGCTGATAAATTTTACAATTACTCTAATTATTTATCTGTTTCTTTTACATTACTCTTGGATATATTATATTTGTTTGTCCTTGGTTTTATTCAATTTCTGCTGCTGAAGGAAGTTACCACCAGTATTAAATCAGGGGAAAATTAGCTTTTTGTTTAGTTTATTAAGTAATGTTAGTACCAGAGATACATTGATCCACAGATGTTGTTAATTATTCAACTCAATTTTTCAAAGGTTTTTATGAAGTATACTAGGATTGTATCATAACATTATGCTGTAGTTTTTTGCAGATTTGTGTTTTCAGTAAATAATCAATCGAAGATTGTAAGCAAGTGCTTGTATAGGAAGTAACAAGCATAAGCATTTTCCATAATTTATGTTATAGGAATAGCTTATTGATTTTCCATAATTTTGGGGAAACTAGAAACAACCTGTGCTGCTTTGCTCCTATGTTCTTTCCGTACTTCTTTCGCGCTGGTTTATGATTGGTCAGTCTTCTCTGCTCCAAAGGTCACTGATTCTACTGGTATGTTGTGAACGTAAAGATTTTCCCTCAAATTGTTACCTTGTTGCTGAATTAAATATCAGATTGGTAGGTAGATCCACTGAAATGACCCAAAATGAATAAGTTCTTTTCAGCTGGAAGGCAAAATTCTAATTTAAGTCCTGACAAACAAATTTTTAATTTGTTTTTACTATTTTATTTTTGGTAGAATTTGTGTGTGTATTAATTGTATAGAGTTAGTGTAGTTTGTGTTTTTGAACAATTTAGTGTAGTTAGTGTACTTATTGCCCCCTTTTTCGCTTAGCTATTATCTTGGAGTTTAATTCTTGCTTGAAATTGCACGATCATGCGTACATTCTAGCAGAAGAGATGCTGAATCCAATCCTTTGGACTATCTGTAACTCTATCTTCATGCTCAATATTAGATAGAATGCATAGCTAAATTTATCTGGATTTTCTTTATTCATTTGTTCCATTTTCTACTTTTTATGATATCTGCGTTAATTTACTGTTCCCATTTTTCTTCTTCTAGATTCCAGAACTGTGATGGCAATTCTTGGTAATGGTCTCCTCTAATTATCACTCTTTTTTTTATCCCCCTCTCTTGTCATCACTATATCCATCTATTATGATGGCCTATAATTTATGTTATTGTACCCTGGTAAATCTTAACTCTTCATGTTTCTAGCTGCTACCACGAGCAACTTAGTGTTTTTTTATCCCCTGTTGTATTTATTTTTATTCATTAGGGTTCATTGATTTTGGGGGGGGGGGGTAACAGTTTTGACTTTTGAGCACTTCTTATTTACTATTTTAAGGTGACTCCTGAAGATGTTCAAAAACTTAATCTCCCTCCAGAATCAGTGAACAAAACTCCATCTGGGGAAACATTTGTTAAATCAAATTTGCAGAAGGTCTGTTGCTTTTAGTTTGGTATTTTGAGCATAGTTTAGTTTCGTGTTATTGTACTTTTAGATTTGCATTTACCAATCAGTGAGCATAGTTTAGTTTCTGTTGCTTTATTGTTCTTGATATTTTGCTGCAGGCTAGTATTGGAATGGATAACTTGAACACTTAATGCACAAAGTGGAGCAATTTTAGGTTGATTCTGATCTTTTACTAAGTATTTAGGCTGATGAGCATGTCTATTAGTGTAATTTGATATATTATGAGCAGTTCTAACTTGTATTGTTTCTGTATTTTTCTTCGGTTTTTAGTTTTGAAATTTAAACTCAGATTTATTTTGTATTTGAATATTAGTTTTTTTAATGTATAAAACAATTATAGTAAATTATATATGTCACTAATTATTGTTTGATATGTCTTGTAATAAAAATTGCATACTATATTTGTAGGTTTGGTAATAAAAAAGGATTGAAAATTTATATTGTGTAGCAATGAAGATCAAGTAAGGAAAAGATTTTTTTTTTTAAATTTAACAAGGCTTTCGCCACGCTTTTAAAGCGTGGCTATATATCTTACTATGGCCACGCTTTAAAAGCGTGGCCGTATCTCTTCCTATCGTCACGCTTTAAAAGCGTGGCCATACCTCCCCTTTTGCCACGCTTTAAAAGCATGGCCATATCTCATCTACTGCCACACTTGTAAAAGTGTGGCCATATCTGCCCTATGGCCACGCTTTAACAGCGTGGCCATATCTCTACCTATCGCCACGCTTTAAAAGCGTGGCCATACCTCCCACCTACAGCCACGCTTTTAAAAGTGCCAATTTGTAAAAAAACGTGGCAAAAGACTGAAAAAAGCATGGCGGTAGATCAAAAAGCGTGGCGAAAAGCTATCGCCACGCTTTTTTCAGCTTTTCGCCATGCTTTAAAAGCATGGCAATAGACGTGTTTTCTTGTAGTGTGAGGGAGGAGCAGGAGCTCAGAGGAGCTCTGGACAGTGGCTAAGTGTGAGAGAGGCAGAGGCGCGTTTTGGTTAGCGTTGGAGTTAGGGTTCGGGTTCGGGGTTCCCCTTCAAAGCCAAACAACGGCGTTTCTGCAAAATTCAAAAATCGGCCCGATCACGGTTTGGTTCGACCGACCGGTTTCCAACCGGTTCAACAGTTCAAAAGCGGTTTTTAAAATTTGCTGTTTTGGTATCTGATTGATTTGTTTTTTATATTGATTCATGGTTCAATCGGTTTGATTGGCCGGTTTGAACCGATTTACAGAACCTTATTAACAGTAAACATCCTATATTATAGGAAGATTTTCAAGTGTACCGTCATACTGGTATATCAGTAATTTTTAACCGTTGATCTTAATTATATATATTATATATATTTTTTATAATTAAGATCAATGGTTAAAAATCACTGAAACACCGGTACGACGGCACGCTTGAAAAGTTTCGTATATTATATGGTATGTTGCTGAAAACCCAAGTCTCGCGAAGCCAAGGGCTAAAGCCCACTCAAATTATAATTAGGTTCCAAAAAAAATTAGGATCTTGTACATCTCACGGAAGATTTAAACTTTATGTACTTACTTAAAAGAACCAATAAATTCATCACTCAATTAATTTAAATTAATTAAATCATTAAATTACTAGTTTAACTTATTTCACTTAAATACTCAATTGTTCAAAGATTAGAATTTGCAGTTGAAACTTGGCTCAAATAGAAATCTGTAATACGCACTCAAATTCAAACCTTAGTGAATGTACTAAATATTAAAAAAGAATCTTTTAAGAGTTAATACTCAAATTCATCCCTGAAAGATACCCCAATCTCCATATTAGTCTCCGAAAGAAAAAGTTAATCAAAAGAGTCCCCAAAAGATACATGACTGAATCAGGTTCGTCCTTCCGTCAATTCGCTTGATAACATGGCTAACGTCTGCTCACGTGGGACGTTAACTGTCACGCTGGCAGAGAAGAAAAACGATGCCGTTTTGAGTGAATGTCCTGATAGACATGATTCGGCGTCGTTTTATGGGCAGAGTGGATTCAAAACGTTGCAGACTGTCACCCCATTCCATAACAAGTATCTCCATGTTTGGCTCCAAAATGTTTCGTCTCCCTCAAGCCATGCCCTAACCCCTTCACCTTGCATTCGAACGTCGCCATCCACGTTTCTCATTGTTGGTTGACGATCAAAGTAGAGTAGGTGTTGTTACTAAGAACAGAGGTCGTCGACTCTGTTAGCAACATTGATTGTGGAAGAAGCAATCGTGACGGTTAGAGGTAAGCATTAAAGTTTTTTCCTTTTTTTGAAGTTAGTTTGTAACCTGATGACTTAGGGGTGGCGTTCTGTATGTCTCTGTCTGATTACGGGTAGGGGTTTGAGGAGGCTAAGGGTTTGTGTGACTATTGTTGAAGTGTCAGAATGCATTACTTTGACTACCGTTGTGATGATATTGAGTTATGGGTCTTTCATTTTAATAAGGGTTACTTTTTGTTGTTGCATGTTTGTTTTGGGGTAAGGGTTTGTTATGTTATGATTGAGAATAGCCAGTGGCAATCTGTGTGGGCTAAGGATGTTTTCTTTTTTCTGATTGTAGATGGAAGGTCCTCCGATGACCTTTGTGTTTCACCATGGTGGATTGTTTAAGAAGAATGTGGAAGGATATGGTATATGAACCCGATAATACAGAGGTGTTGATGGGGGTTGAAGGAGACACGCTTGACGTCTTCTTTGTAAGGGGTTATTATAGGGAGTTGGGTTACATTGAAGCTGAAAACTGTTGGTGGAAAGATCCTGGAGTTCCCCTTTCATCAGGGTTGAGAAGCTTAGTCACAGACGCAGACTTGGTTGCCATGTGCAAGGATTACAGGAGAAACCACAATCTAATCAATATCTACCTGGAGAATTGTATTTCTCAGCCTTGTATAGTAGACCACATTGAGGAGGAAGTAGTGAATGTGGAAGCAGAAAGGTTAAAACAGAGGAAGTATTTGGAAGCTAAGAAGTGCAGTTCCCAACCTGTGAAGAAACCCACAACAATGGATCCTGAGTCCAACAAGCAAACCTCTCACCCCAACAGAACAACCTCACAGCCTAAGTCACAGCCCAATCCAACAATGAAGCCCATATCTAAGTCCAACCAACCAAAGGTAAAGCCCATGTCTCAGCCCAATAAACCAGCCCATCAGCCCAAAAAGACAACAGCTCAGCCCATGAAGCATGTTCCTCAGGCCAAGAAGACCAGTTATCAGGACAAATCAGTTCTACCTCAATCAAATTCATCATCAGAGGCAGCCAATAACTCACAAGGGCCAAAGGATAAACAAAGTAGCAGTGGCTACAGAGTCACAAGATCTGGAAGACAAGTGAAGGAAGCTCCCCTCCAGGAAGATGATACTGACTCTCATGATTCTTATGAGAGTACTGAAAATGAACTGTATAGGCCTCCAAAAGTTGTAGGAGATAACCTCTATAGCAGTGACAGTGACAGTGACTCTGGTAACAGAAAAAGAAGTGGAGAAAGGGACAGCAGGTCTGAAGTAAGAGAGAAGCACAAGCCCCCTAAGAAAAGATTAACTGATAAAGAAATAGAAACTGATGGTAGGGTAGCTTATGTTTTGAAATTTTTGTTACCAGATTTAGATGATAGTGATGGTGCCTCAGATGCTGACTCCTGGCATTCAGAGGATTCTGATAAGGTGTTGGAGTTTGATGAAGAATCACCAGCTGTATACCCTCAGTTCAATGAGAAAACAAAGTTTGGACAGTTGAAATTTGAGGTTAGTATGATATTTAAGTCCAAGTCTGAATTCATGCAAGCAACTAGGGATTATACAATCCAGTGGGGTAGAAATATTTTGTTTTCAAAAAATGACAAGGTTAGAGTTAGGGCTGTCTGTAAGTCTGAAGATTGTCCATGGGTAGTATACTGTGCATGTAATAAACAAGATGGATCTTGGCAAATTAAGACACTAGTAGATAGTCACACTTGTCCAAGAAGGAGGAAAAACAGAGCTACAACCCAAACCTGGACCTTGAGTAAACTAGTACCTAAGCTTAGAAAATACCCTACCATGAAGCATCGAGAGGTTTATGACTGGTTTGTTAGAAAGTGCAACGTCTATCTGAACCTAATCCAGCTCCAGCAGATATAGCTCCATCACCAACACAGACTCCAACAGTAATTGACATTAGCCAGTCTGAAAGCATACCACCAACCCAAGAAACACAACAGGTAATCTGCCATATGTGATTTATTTTAAACATTTGTTATTTCTTTTAAACATATGTCATTTCTTTTATAAGCTAAATCTAAATCTAGATCTATCATTAAATTATGTAGGAACAAGTCACAGCTAGGCCACCCAAGTTAAAGGTCATTAAAAGGAAAGCCAGACTTTAGTCCTCTCCTAAACCTACTGTAGCCGCACCAGTCGCTATCTCTGCTGAGACAATCAAGGGGACTAGTTCAGCCACTGCTAAAAAACTGGCCAACTTTATGACCTTCGTTCCTACTCCAGGCTTCAAGCCCCCAAGAAAGATTGATAAATGACTTTGATTGGTGTTGAAATGTATTCTGGTTGAATTTGTTTTTGTGTGAGGATACTTTATGTTTTTTTGCACCAGGGCAATTGAAGTTCCATTATCTACATTTTAGTTATCTATGTAACTGAAAATTGTACTATGCCCTTTTATTTTGGTCTAGCATACTTTTTAGGTTTGTATCCTCATGTAAAAGCTTATGACTTTGTTGTGGTCTATATCCTCATGTTAAACCTTTTTATTTTGGTCCTTAAGACAATGTGACATCTAGCCTTCTATGACAACTCAATGATTAAGAGTACTTTGACTACTCAATATTTAACAGTACTTTGACTACTGATTATGTCCATTCCTTAGTACATCTTACTATAATAGTGATCCGAATTTGTTTGGAACCTTTGAATTGGATTGTGTTGTCTTCATCTTAAAAAACCAAATGCAACATCTATTCTCACTCAAGAGATTCATCTCATTACACCATGACATATCAACAGAATTTGTTTTACTTGGAACGAGATAACAAACTACAAACGATCACATTAACCACAACTATCACAAACAGGAAAACTATTAACATTTTCAATGCTTTTACTTCAACTTCCAAGCTGTTCAGTCTCCATGCCACCTTCATACTCATCATCCTCAACCCACTTAAAGTAATTGCAGTGACTGCCTTTCTGCAAATTCAAAAATCAGAAAATAAAAAATTAAATAAAACTCCAAAACACAAAACAACATGAAAAACCCTTAACTTCTTACACAACACTCACCCGGTACCTTGGACATGCACGGAATAGTCTATCTGGGTTCTCTGCTGTCCCAGATTTTCTTATCGCAGCCTTCAACCCACAGAAACATGATTCCTCATGGGTTTTCCTCTTGGTTCGCATTGAGGCGCTGGAACCATTACTGCCGTTCGAGAAGAACGACACACCACTACCACGGCCTCCATTTCCTGCCTCCATCGTCACCCCAAACTAGCAATTTCAACACTAACCCAGGCATATGGCCCTCTGATTGCTGAAGGCGACGTATTTATCGTCGAATTTAGGATTAGGTTTCAAACAATTAGGGACTGATTTGAACTGTTTTGCCAAACTTATCTTGTCAGCAATAGGTTATGACACATTGGCCTCTTCCACGTTGGAAGCTAACAACACACGTCAGCAGACATTAGCCAGGTCACCAAGGGAGTTGACGGAAGGACAAACGTGATTAACTTGAGTAACTTTTGGGGACTCTTTTGATTAACTTTATCTTTCGGGGACTAATATGGAGATCGAGGTATCTTTCAGGGAAGAATTTGATATTTAACTCAATCTTTTAAGTATTGCGGCGGAGAGCAAAAAGGAGGAAGAATGATGAAGAGGGAGTTATGGAAGGGAAGAAAGAGCTTACCATTATCATTATGTCATTACTAAGTTACTACTTCTAATTAAGTGTTGTGGCTGCTGGAGAGAAAACAAATAGAAAATGATATTTTTTTTGTTTAGTTATTAAAGAAAATAAAAAGAAAAATTTTTTTTGTGTGGTTTCAATTAAAAAAAAATTTCCATCACAAGTAAGAAAAAAAAATGTTATATTTTTGTATTTTTAATACTATCCTTAATTATATTATTATTAAATATTAATAATTATTAACATTAATTTAGTTTTAATATATTATTATAATAGAAATTTATATTTAAACATTATATGTATTATATAAATAATTTAAATCAAATATATAAAATTATAATATTTTATAATATTTATAAAATATAATAAAACATGAATAAATAAAAATATTTATATTCTATTTTATAATAAAGGTATTAATGTAATTTTATGTTATTATAATTTTTTTTATTTTTTTTATCCAAACAAAAAAAATTTATTTTTTATTTATTTTCTATTCATTCAAATAACACACCAATAACTCTACTTTTATTTTTATTTTTTTTTCATTTTCTTTTCTACATCCAAACAAAGTATAAGTGAGTGCATCTAGAAATTAGAATTACTGGATTAGTAGTATTTTGGTGTTTGGGCCATGTGTTTGGCCCATGAAGTAAATTTCTGATCCTTCTATCTCATAAAGCTTTTTTATTGTAATCCAAAAGAAAAATCAACCAAAATATTATAAACTGATTGCAAGAAGATTTTTTTGTTGTTTTTTTTTCATTTGTTTGTCATAAATCCTACCTATTTCTAAGATTTTAATATAATATATTCAATTTAAACTAAATATATATATTAAAAGTTAAAGAACATAAAATACACTTTTATTCAAATAAAAGTTTAAAAAATTAAGATATAACTAAATTGATAAATATTTTAGTGTAATTATTCTTTAACATTATATAACATATAATATATAATATGGTGAATTATATATATACAAATAAACTTTGATTTTTGATATTAGCTATTTCTTTATGTATTTAACTTATGTGTTTACCTTTACATGTAATTATGAGATTTTGGTTGATTTTGTACTTTTAATTTGTATATTTTTTAAATTTATATTAAAATCTATTATATTTTTATTTATAATTTTATATATTATTTTATTATAATTAAATTTTTAATTATGAGTGGTTTAATAATCGATTCAATTTTTCAAAACTTTGATTATCACTGACCTCCAAATAAAACTATTGCAAAATTATTAATCCAATGAAAAAATCAAAAAGTGCTAAACAACACCACAAGAAAGACCCTTTTATTGAATCCTCATCATTTGATTATCAAGTTAGGAGAAAAATATTTTAGTGTTAATAAAAATATGTTGTGCTCTATTATCTATTTATCTTTCTCAGTTGCTCGAGAAAAGGAAAAAGAACATAGAGAACAATAAATTAAATTAATTAATTTTAGAGTTTATCTGGATATTATTAAATTGTTAAAAGATATTTTTTAATAAAATTATTTTTTATTTTTTAATATATTTGATAATTTTTAATAATTAAAATAAAAATACTAAAAATATATTTTTTTAAAAATTATAATCTACATCTTTTTTTAAAAAAATATTTACTTAAACAAATCATGTTTACATAATAAATAAATAAACAAATATTTTTATATAGTTGTACCATATATAATTGATAAAATTAAAAGATCTTTTTATATAAAATATCTAAACATAAATTACTTTTGTAGGATCATCGCCATTTGAGGTACGGATTTAGTTTTCAAATAACCATTATATAATGTTATGTGCAACTTTAAGCTAGATGACTTAAGGATATTTGTTAAATTATTGTTGATAACAGTTTAGTGTAAAATCTTATCATGAATGATGAATTTGAATGGTAATGGTCAGAGGCCTTTAATGTTTGATTATCCTATGGTCTATCTCTTCTTCTAATTTAGTTAACTGTTAATTTTTTGGTCACTTCATTTTAATTAGAGATTTAAGTTTAATTCTAGTTTATATACCACAAAAATCCTAATCACTTAAATATAATAGGATTATATGTTATGTATCCTGTTAAGTCCAGATAATTAGTGATTTAGGAGAAATTATTTTCAAACTGTTGTTCAAGTAAATTATTTTTCTAAGATTTAGCAAGAACACAATTAGAATAAGGATTATTCTTTCGATCTACCCAAATCCTTAAGATGAAGAACGAAAACAAATTCTTGAAATTAAAATCAATACATTAATTAAAATAGAAGAGTAATAGTATTAATCCATAGAATAAACAGAGCTCCTAATCTTAACAGTGGAGGTTTAATTGCTCATGGTTTAGAGAAAAAACTAGGGTTTCAAAGTGTAAACGGTAGAATGAGGTGCGTAAGAGAGAAGAGAGTTCGAAGGGATGAATCTTTTGCTTTTTATATCAAATTCTAATAAATGTAAAATATATTTTCTAAAACTAAATAATATATTTTCCTATAGTAAATAATAGGGTTAACTACGATTTTGGTCCCTAACGTATAGGCAAAAAATTTATTTCGTCCCCAGCCTTTTTTCGCTACAAAATGGTCTCGAAGGTTTCAGTTTGTTTTAAAATCGTTCTTTTTACCAAATTTTATATTTTTATACCATTTTACCCCTAACTAAAAAAATAAAAAAATTTAAAAAAAAGGAAAGAAAACACGTAAAGGGGAAAGGAGGAAGGGAAAACACGAAAGGAGAAGAGGGGGGACGGGTTTCGGGAAGAAGAGGGGGAAGGGAAGGGGAAAGGTCCTCGCCGCCGCCGCCGATGCTCCTTGTCGTTTGGTCCTCATCGCCTCTGCTGGATCTCACCGCCAGATCTCACCGCTGCTCCTCTTCCTGGCTCGATGTTGACGCCAGCAGATCCGCGAGCGTGGATGTCGTGCGCTCGCCGTTTTTGCTCCTCCTCTTCGCTCGGCCGCTAGTCGTCGCTGCTCCTCACCGGTTTCTGGTTTCTTCTGGTTCTGCTGCTTTTGCTTTTGATTATCAATTCTTCTGGTTTCTATTCTTTTGTTGTTGTTCTTCTAATTCAATTATTGATCGTTTTTTCTGAGTTCTAAGTTATGGATTTTTGTTTTTCTGAGTTTTGGATTCTGAGTTTTGATAATGATGATGATTTTCTGAGTTTTGGGTTCTTGCTTTTTTTTGTTGTTGTTCTTCTGCTTCTAGCTGCTTTTGTTATTGTTGTTCTTGTGAGTTCAGATGATGATTTTCTGAGTTCAGATGATGATGTTGATTTTTTGAGTTTTGAGTTCATTGGTGTTACTTCTGTTCTACTTTAGCTTCTAGTTCATCTTCTGCTTTTGGTTGATTTGGGAAAGAAGGGGGAAGGATATTTTCGTCCGAAGCACGATTTTAAAATAAACTGAAACCTTCGGGACCATTTTGTAGCGAAAAAAGGCCGGGGACAAAATAAATTTTTGGCCTCTACGTTAGGGACCAAAATCGTACTTAACCCTAAATAATATAAAGTTTTAATAAAAAAGTCTTTGAAGATCTTCGTTGCTGGCTCGTGGAGACGTGGGGACCACTTTCATTGCTAAAGGCGCCACTATGCCTGCTTGTGTTCCTTGCTTTTTTCTTCATCTTGGCGCCAAACTTGGCACAGGACTGCGCCAAGTTTGACGCCACCAAGGCAGCATGAATGGGAGCTTTTTCTTGATCTTGGCACCAAACTTGGATATCCCAAATTTGGTGCCACCATGCCAGCGTGAGTGGGGAGCTTGTGAGGATCATGGAGCCAAACTTGGAGATTGCCAAGTTTGGCGCCACCTCCTGGAGTTGCAGTGGCTCCATTTCTTCCTTCTAAACTCTATCAAATTCGTTCGAATGCGACCTGAAATAAACCAAATTACGTACGACTCAAAGTAGCATGCATAGTGGCTTAAAATTACTTAAATCTTTATTAAATTTAACAAATTTGAATGCAAATTCACTAGAAAAAGATAGGAAAGATGCTCATACATCATGCATGTGTTGTGTGGCCAACAGGAATGTCGTCAAGTTAACACGATCTCCTCTTTATCCTGAAACTGCTGGTCAACTTGAAATTTAGATACAGTTCCTGTATTCTGTGTATCTCTGGCCCTGAAACCAACAGGTACTGTAACGACTCACAATTTTAAAAATATAAATATAAATAAGTTATAATTCATTTCATAAATTGAAATTTTTTATTTTAGAAATTATTTTATTATAAGTAATTAACTTAATTTTATAACTATTTGAGTTCAATTAAATTTAGATTTTTATATATTTTTTTATTATGATAAAATATTTTACATAATTAAAATATTAATTTTATTAATTTATAAATAATAAAAATTATATATATATATATATATATTTTAATTTAAATAATTGATATTTTTAATTTAAAAACAAAGTTTAGTTAATAATATTATTATTGAGTTCGATATTCGCCGATATGAGTAAATATCAGTACTTCTCAGTGAACGTAACTTTACTAATGCTTCATCGTATATCTTTTATTGTTATGTTGTTAATGTCATTTATATTAGTAATCCATATATATTATTACTTGTGTTTTAATATATCCAGTTTTCATAATTATTCGTTTAAAATATTTAAAACTTGAATCGCTGATTTGATTCAGCAGCTTGAAACTGCGACACCCAACCCCCTTAATGACACATAGCCCACTATTTCACTATATAATTATCACCACTAGCCCTTAATTTCCCTTTTTCGTCACTGAAAGAAAGAAAAGAATAGAGAGAGAACGTGAGTTTCCATGAACCTGAAAGATTCTGAGCTTGATTTCTTGAGATCTGTAACTTCAATAAAAAATTTAATCCGATAAAAGTGTTTATATCTTTTTTCTCTTCATGTTAACGTTACTTTTGTTCGGTAGAAGTTAATGGTGACATAGCTTCCCTTCTCCTTGAGTTTGGCTAATTGGAGTTTTAGGAGGCACAAACAATTTTTGACGTTTTTTTCTTCAACCGCTCGAAGTTTTCTGTTGTTTTGATTTCGTACGGAGGTAGGATTTGGTAATTTTATAATAATTAAATGTGAATTTTATAAGTGAATGTTGGTTTGATTGATTATTGTTGAGTTTGATTGAGTTTTATGTTAAATTATTATTGTTGTTTATAAATTGTGGTTCGACCATGAAGAACAGCCCAGTTGGGGTTATTTTGATAATTTTGGAGCTGTTGTGAATAAGAATTATTGATTAAAATTGATGAGGTTTGATGGCCGAGGGATTAAATGAAAAGCGGTGAAAAATCGGTAATAGTAAAGCTTAAAAGACGGACTTAAAATTCAAGTTGAAAACTTTAAGAATTTTGGAAATGAGATTCAGTCCTTTGATAAAGTTATAATTAGGGAATTAAGATTTATATTTGAGATTGAAATAGTAATTTAGTAAAAATTGAAGTTAGCTTTGTAATTATATATATTTTTGATGTATTTTGGGTAATAATTAAGAAGTTCAGGGGTAAAATGGCTATTTTATAAAAGAGTTATTTTGGTAATTATATTATATGTAAGAACATTTTAATAAACTATAAAATATATTGGGGTAAAAGTATAAATATTTTAGAAAGGTCAAAGATGCAGAATAATTTATAAGAGCTTAATAATAAAGCTTAAATTAGTAAGTTTTGAATAATGAGAATATTTAAAGTTCAAGTTAATAAGGTTTGTGTAATAAAAAAAATTACTATTATTGTTATTAATTAATTAAGATTATTATCAATGTATTTTTGAAATATATTATATATTAATATTTTATTTAAAAGATATTATTTTATTTATGATATACTAAAAGGGTAAACAGAAAACTGTCCTAAAAGTTTTAGAAAGACAAATCTAAATTAAAAATCTTTGATTTGTTTTCATAAGACACTTAGGAAAATGCGAGGGAATAATGCGAAAATAATTTATATTATGAAATAATAGGAAAGAAAAGAAGAATAAAGAAAAGAAAAAGGAAAGAAAAATATTAAAGAAACTTCTGCCACAGGAGAGTAGAGAGCAAAGATTAAAAGAATTTAAAAGAATCCCTGCCATAGGAGTGCAGAGCACAGAAAAGAAAAGGAAGAAAGAAAGAACGAAAAGAAAAGGAGATAACCAGAGATATTGTTTGGCATTGAGAACGAGTTGAGATGATTATGTACCTGCTGAAAATGAGCAGAGATATGGTGGTGAGTCCACTGAGATTTGCTTCCAGAGATACATCGGCCAATCCAAAGGATGGTCGCACCTATAAGACAGATGTTGCTTACAGAGGTTATGTTTGCATATATCGACTCAAGCGAGTCGCACCTATAAGGCTGAGATTGCTTACAGAGGTTATGTTTGTATATATCAGTTCAAACGAGTCACACTTGTAAGAATGAGGTTGCTTACAGAAGTTATGGTACTGAAAACCAAGCCTATATTAATTCTATGTGAATGTATACTTTTGTGAGTAAGTGATTGAAAATAAAGTCTCCTCTCATCTTCTTAATCAGAGACGGATGCATGTATATGAGTGTAGGGGCAATCGCCCCCACTACGATTTGAAATTTTTTTTGAGTAGTATATAATAATAATATTTATTTGTCCCCGCTAAATTATTAAATTTGACCCCACAATAATTTTTTACTCAATTTTCGGTACTTCATAGTCAATTTAAAAATTTCATATTAGGTCATTAGAATAATCAATTCTCAATTTAAATGAAATTTGTGTTTTTTCTTAGAAATCAACTCAAAAGAGTGTTATTTATCTTTTTTTTATATTAGTTTTAATTTTTTTCTATAACTACATTAATTGAAAGAACTTTTTTAACTATGAATCTCAATAAGAATTGACTTCTAATTGTATAAGAAATAAATTTTTAAATAAGTATTTACTTATATATATGTAAAAGAAATACTACACATCCAAGTCTTATTATGAACTAAGTCTAACCAAGTTAAACAATAAAACTTAAAATAATATTAGTCATAACTGATTTTTGTTGTCTTAGACAAATTTGATTAGATTTGGTTAACAAAAAAATATGAATATGTAGCATTATCCTATATAAAAAGACAGATATTTATAAGGGTAAAGTATATTTTTTGTCCTCAAAATTTGGCAAAAGTTTTAAAAATACCCGTAAGTTTTAAATCGATCTTAATTTTTTTGAAAAATTAGCCGTCAGGGGTATATTTGATACAAATAAAAAATTTTTGGGACAAAATTGAAACAAAATAAAACTTAGAGATATTTTTAAAATTTTTGTCAAACTTTAAGGACAAAAAATATACTTTATCCTAATTATAAATGATTATTTTAGTGTTTTAATTTGTAAAATTAGATATTATAAAAACTAATAATGTTATATTTACATCGAAAAGAACTACCTGTGTATATATATTGAAATAAAAATACACATTAAAAATAAATTAAACAATGCATATATTTATAGACGAATACATAATGATTAATAAATAATTTGATAACTAATTTTTATGTACACGTAATATTTTTATTATAAAAATTATTATATATATATATATATATATATATATATATATATATATATTTTTTTTTTTTTTGCCCCCACTATCAAAATTTTCTAGATCCGTCACTGTTCTTAGTTAAAGTTTCGGTTCGTATTCGCGAAAACTCAATATTAAATAAAGATAGTATATAATAAAAAGGTTTAGAGGTAAGAAAGGCTTGAGCTTTTGGTATGATCATGAGGTGCTAAAAGTTAGAGTGATACAGATACTCCCGAATTTTCCTGCTGTACCATAGCTTCTAAGTCTAAAGTTAAAAAGTGCGGGGGTACTGATGAGTTCCTGAGCTAGATACTCTGCCACCCACAACTAGAGTGGTCTTTGCTATGTCATCATCACTATCATCAGCTATCGTGGTGGGCTCCACATCATCATCATCATGGAGTGCATCCTCCACCCCATCCGGTATTCCACCTTCTCCGAAAATCAGAACCATAATAGGAGCCCCGGCCGTCGCAATCGCAACCTCCCCCAAGGATCCAGTCTCATCAATTCCAGCGTCACCATTGCGGTTCTGATTAGCTGCAAAGGATAGAGATACAACTAAAATCGAGATTCTATAAAATAACTTTTTCACCCGTTTCATGCCATGCAGCCCCAGTCTCTTGAGTATAGTATTCTAAAATTTAGTGAAACTTGTCAAAAGTTTGAGGAAAACACTCAACAGGTCCTAATCAGTAAATTTAATTCCTGATCGCGTTTTTTTCTTAATCGACCCTCTATAATGTACTAGAACTAAAAAACTCTCATCATTATCCATTGTGAATCCCACTATGGTAAAAATTTCACGTTCAACTCCTATTTATATACGTCAGGTATATACTAAATCGAATTAACTCCTTTCGATATATATATATATATAGTAGAATTCATGTTAAATCGAAGTTAATAGAGTCGATTTACCATTAGCCAGTATTAGGTATAAATTGAATTCAATGAATTCGATTTACTAAGGGGGCTAAATTGAAGCTTTTTAATTCGATTTAGTAGTGTGCATATAAATCGATATCTATTGATCCGATTTACTAATATTTGTTCTAAATTTAAGTTTAAACACGAAATAAAGTAATTCAAATTTTATAGATTCGATTTACTATTAACAAGTCTAATTTAAATTCATTGGATTGGATTTACATAGAATTATGAAACGAGCATTTAAATAATATTTTTATATTTGAAAAATAAAGATAATTTTAAACTTGTTTTGGTTTATAGGGGTGAATTAGTCTAAAAAAAGAGCTTTAATTTTAACTAATTTACTATTTTTTTAAAAAAGAAAAAACACTGTACGTGTATAAATTAAATTGGATTAATTTAATTATACTTAAATTGAATTTATCTAATTTAATTTACATAAATTTATTTAAGACTAAGTATATTAAGATTCTAATGAAAATATTTGCATAATATTTATTTCCAATCAATTTAGTAACATAAATGGCCTCTTTTTACTGTAGGGGTGTGATACTTTTTTTCATTGGATTCTCATGTGTGAATTGTGAAAGGAGGAGCTAGAAATTATGAATTACTGACTGGGGTCCCCCCTTCCACAAGTGACTAGACAGCAGACACTAGGCAGTCACTGAGTGTGATGAGTGAGAATCTCTCATGGAAGCATATATTAGTATCGGCTGACGCAATCGCATCGAGAATCCACAATCCACAATCCGCATTACAATACAATGACCAACCGCCGAATTTGCAGGCTCTCTCTACGACCTGCCCCATGAACCCAACATGTTATCACATTAATTAAATCCTTAATCTAAATATATTAATACAATAATTTCAAATATCCTAAATCTAGTGTTCCCCCATCAAGGACCACTACACTCTACACAAACCAAATCAAATCGGATCGAATTCATTTATAGCCATATTATAAGATGTCACCTACACTTCTTCACCAAAATTTCATCTACACTTGAAGTTGCATCACAAAATTCCAGGCCATGTCGCAATAAAACAAAAGCATATATTTTGGAAAATGAAAAGACCAAAAAAAAAAAAGAATATTAGTATTAATAAAAAGCTGCAGTATGTCTCCCCTTTGTTCCCAGCTCGCAAGAGTAATGAATGGTTCCTTCCGCTTCACGACGCGCATTGAAATTTTCCTTTTTAAGAAATAAATAAATAAATAATGAGGCATTTAAAAATTAGAAGCCTTATTAGTAGTGATTAGTCAAATCCAGTCGCTACTGCTTAGTCAGCGTAAAATGAAACACTGGTGCGGAGATCATAACCCGCGTTATTAACTCGCTCCAACAACTCGCTGACACACAGCATAGAGATTGATAAATAGAGAAAGAGAGAGTTTATGTTATGAGTATGATTATGAAGATGAACACGGTGGTGACTATGATGGAGGTGGAAGAAGAAGAAGAAGAAGAAGAAGAAGAAGAAATAGAACATGTGTTTATAGCTCACGAAATAGACCTGGATTACGAGTTCGACGCGCCTCGCTTCTTCGATTTCACGCGCCCAGAAACTCCCGCCGAAGCTCAACGAGCTGAGCTTTGGTTCCAAAATGCTCCAACCTACCCTCAATCTCGTGCGTTTTCTTCCCCTTCTTATACATATTTTAATCATTTTTATTTTTATTTTTCAAAGTATATAATTTCGTTTCCTGAATGTTCATTCGCAAGCAGCATTGTGCGAAAACGACTTGCTTCAAAGGCGCGACCTTTTTATTTTCCCCCTTTTTTCTTTGCTTTATTTCAAAGCCTTTGTTTTATTCACAAAATTGTGCTTTTATTTTTGAAAATCTGGTTCAGCTTTCGTGGCGAAGCTAGTGGTGAGAGAGGGGTTCGTCTTGGAAGATGCTAGCGACTCTCTAAAATCGAAGATTCTGGAATTTGCGACCAATGTAGATGATGAGAAATCTAGTGTTGCTTCGGCGATGGAATTTTCGCTTACGGTTGTTGACGACAATGATAATGGTATGCGTCAAGGTCGTTTCGTTTGGTTTTCGTTTCTCTTTCGTAGTGTTATTATCATGGCTATGGTGCATTGAAACGACGTTGAACTCAAGTTGCTAAGTAAAATCTAAATATTTCTATATGCTCAAAATTCTTATCAGGTTCGAAAGCACATGGTGGCATTCTGCATAGTGATGCTACGAATCATCCACTTGAATTACCTACAGGTAATAAATTAATAATCGGTGATTTGATATTTCTCTGATATTTGTAACTGACTTGTCAAATTTCCAGAATATGCTGATTAGTTTCACGATTCAAGACTAGGATTTTTGCATCACCTATTTTCGTTCTTCAAAGTCAATTTATAATCTGAAGTTCACATAATATCGTTATGCAATGGATTGAGGTTTTTTTTCTTTTCCACCATGTTTAGTTCACATAGCAAAAATGGATCAAATGATTCCCGATTAAAAGTATAATTTTAACCAGAATTTCATGAAGAATATTGGTGGTTGGGACCATACTTTTAAGCACTTAATCGTAGAGGCTATGGTAAGAAGTTAAGAAACATAATTACCAAGAAAGAGGTTAAGCTGTTTGGCTTAAGCACTTTATAACTTTCTTCTAATCTTTAGCAGTAGCACAGCACCATATGTTGTTACATTGCTTTTGTTATTTATAATATTATGCATTTGGAATTATCTGAACTCGTTTATTCCCTTTTACTTGACATGTATTTGTGCCTCTTTATAGGACATACATTTTCCAGTAAGACAATGAGCGATTCTGTGAAATCCAAGGTTAAATCTGCTGTGCCTAAAAGATCAACTTTAATGAAACCTACAGCTTGTCAGTTGGCCAAGCAAAACCGTTCCCCACAAAATGTTGGTTCGAGGTAATATTTGGATTACCTATACTTTTTCATAGTTAAATTGAAAAGAAAAAAATTGGGTTCCATCCTAAGATAACATGCCACTGCATTCTCCCACAGGATCTCTTTATTCTCAGCAGGGTGCATTATGTCAAAATGCTACCTAAGTTGGATGGATATGTTATTGTTTATGAAGTCACTTTTTAGATAAGTAGGGCAATAGGAGTATTACATTTGTTCCTTAGCTTTTGCTCGTTGCTGTATGGCCGTAACTATATGATATGATATGTAATTCATGGATTTGAAATGAACCACGTATCATTATGTTTACAACTCTTATGTTGTCAGATTTCAAAAGCTGCTAACTGCGGATGGAAGAAATTTATCTACCTCTTCTGGAGCAGAAAGTCAAGCTGCCAAGAGGCAAAAATTAGAGGGTGGTCTCTTGTGCAAGGTCAGAAAATTGTTTTATTCTTCATGCACTGATTTTCTAATATGCGAAGAAGATGCTGTTCTCTTTGTTTGCTAGAAGCTCTTAGATAAATTTTGTTCATTTTCTTGAGTTAGATATGGTGTAATCTTATGTAAACTTTTCTTAGCATGGTGTTGCTTTTGTATGCTTTGGAAATGCTTTTGGGCTTTATGTGAGAGCTTAGTCAATATTTTCATGGGTAATGATATAATCCATTGTAATGTAACATGGAACATAGATGGGGCTTAACAATTTATTGACATAATTTATTTTAGACGACTTGGTAATGGTTACTATATCTTCTCTATGGTAGGTTAATGATGTGAAGCAGCATACCAGTTTTGTCCACAAGGCACCTAAGAGGGTATGAATTATAAAGCTGATGGCTCAAAAACTTCACTCTCTCAATTGTTTTTATATGACAGCATGATACTCATATTTTAATATTTTATATAAAATATATTATTGACTATTTTTTCTTGCAATAAATCTATTGATGAGTGGAAATTTGTTAAATAAGTAATTGTTAAGGGAATATCCACTGTTTAACTTAACTGAAAAAAGGGAATAGCAAAATCATTTTTAATCCTTCAACAAAGGAATCTTTTTTAGTTTGAGGGGTGGAAAGAAGTTCACACGATGGAACTGTCTACATTACATTTGTATGTTGTGGCAGGCTGTAACAGTTGAACACAACCTTTCTTGTTCCAAGTTAAAGCTCACCGTTCCTAGAGAACCTGATCTTAAAACAGCACATAGAGCACAAAGGATAAGGTCTGTTGTTGACAACTTGACATGTAGTGTTCAAAATTTTGATAAAGATAAATTTTCTTCCTGAGATATTAGACTTAAAGAAATACTTGTGCTTTGCAGATCCAAACATGCTGTTGAGGCAGAGAAGGTGATAGTGGCTGCCCCCAGATTCAAAGCACGACCATTAAATAAAAAAGTTGGTGCTTGCTATAGATATTATTGCTTTCGGTTAATTTTGGTTCACTGTTTCCACTTTCTCCTCTAATTATGTTTGTAATCTAGATTCTTGATGCTCCAATATTGCCACTTCCCAAACGGAGCACTCCACGACTGCCAGAATTTCAAGTAAGTCCAAGTTTTGATATTTTCTTTCTCAATTTGCATTCAAATTTTCCACCATTTGTTTCATCATCATGGAGGAATATATTTTTAACTAACAATTAATCTGGAAATCAAGTTTTTTATGCATTATTTATATCGAAACTTGGGTTTAATGTTTACTTTACAGGAATTTCACCTGAAAACTTGTGAGAGGGCCATGCAACACAGTTATGCTACTTCATCATCTTCACCTCACTGCAATGATTCTGATAAGGTGAATATAGTTCATACAATTTTAAGTTGTAACATTTTCGTATTTCTTATTTTTGTCACATTGTGATTGATGTTCAATGTTTTACATTTCATGTAGTCTATAGGAGAAAAGCTGGTTATGAATAATTCGGGTTTTCTTGTATATTCTTGCTGTTACAAGGTAGATAGATATGTTTGATCTTTGAGAAACCAACGTATCTGCCTATCTGGTTGCAGGGTTTGGACAGACATGCTGCTGTTACTACTCTAGAAAATAGAATCAGACACTTTAGAAGGTAATGAATGCCTTGATCAAATGATAAATGTCCATTGTAACTTGACAATGCATGAGACAATGGTACTAACTACAAATTACTGTCTCTTTACATAGGCCTACAGCCATGGGTACACCAAAGTATGATGGATTAGATTTTACTCATAATTTGAAAGCTCGGCCTCCTAACAAGAAGGTATGAGCATGATAAACTTTTGGCAAGATACATGGAAAGCTTTTGTTACCGGGAAGGAAACTATGAACTTGGGCATATGGGTTATCTATATCTATATCCTTTTGGTGTCCAACTTCTGAGTTTCCTAAAACAAGTTAAAATATCTCTGAATGCAGATACCTTTGAATAAAGGAGATAATATTTGTCATTTCCAGAACAGCAAGAAGGAAACTACAGTGCCAATGGTGAGCCATGCAGTTTCATTGGTTTTGTGTCCCCTAATGTTTCCCCTGCCTTGCCCAGTAGAATTTTTTTTCTTAATATCCCATCTATATTCAATTCTATGCAGGAATTTAATGTTTACACTGACAAGGGGGTTCAGTGTAGTCCGCCAATTGAACTCTTTAACAAGGTGAGTTCATAGTTTTTTGTGCAGACAGCCCTCGTTTCTTCTTTGCTGCAATTTAATTATTTTTCAGTTACCTATTGCTCGTATAAAATTTTCACTGCAATCATTTTGGTTACTCAAATACTCTATATATTGAATTCAATGCCCACAATTCTCAATAATTCTCATTTATTTAAATGTCAGCTGTCCCTGACATCTGAAGCCCAGCCAAATAATGGGTCTCAATTGAAGTTGCCTCAGCACTCTGGGATGTGCAGAAAGGTTTCCCATCTATAACTTGAATTGTGTGTGATGATGACCTTGGATTATTTTTCATAGCATCGAGTGAATAAATTGATTTTTTTGAGCTAGAATTCAAAAGAAAATATATTGAATTATTTTAATCCTGAGCAAGAGGTAATAATGGTGATACTGATAGTGTAGCAGTGTCTGAAAGCACATGGCTTCTTTTTTTGAGCGTTTGCTTTTCGTATCTGTTTCTTCTTTTTCTATTTTTATTTCTTTTCCTTTTCTTTTTTTTATTAATGAATATTTGTATTGATAATTACTCATCATGTATCTAACATAATGATGTAGGAAAAACGTTATATGTTTGGGACGAAGCCAATCCATAATAGAAATGGTGGTTGCATCAGTGAAGCTGGTACACTATTGAGTGGAAGGAGGTATGCATTATTGACTTCACTATCCATGTCCTATACTAGTTTTCATTTTTTCCCGTCAAAAGAACTAAAAAAGAAAAAAGAAAAGTTGTTTCATTGATTAAGAACCCAAAGTAAAAATAATTATTGTTCATATGTTGGAGTTTTCTAAGTGGAGAAAACCTCAGTGTGGTAACTCTTCTACCTGAAATGATTCAGGAGCTTGGGAATTCGGTGACACTAAATGACGAGGCAATATGCACAACCAGATTTTGTTATGGGCATATTTGAAATTTTGCTCCTAACATGAAGCTCAATGGTACATACAGGCTTAACAACTTAGTTGATAGATCCATTACCATAAACAGAATTTTAGGAGATTAATGTTAGAACTTAGAACAGAAATTAGCGTATTTATATATATAACTTGTAAGTTGTATCCTCTGCAACTGCCCACTGGATCTGTGGATCATATTCAAAAAAATAAAAAGGTTAAGGAAGTGTTGTATAGGCATTAAGCAATAAGCATATTCCTTTTTGTGGTAGTCTATGAAGCACTTGTACGGTTGTACCTACATGGTTATTATAGTATAAAATTAGCGTAAATCAAAAGTATTACAAGACAGAAGTACTAATAACATAAATTCTAATAAAAATATTAAAAATACCAATTTTTTTCCACGTTGAGTAATACCTCAATTAATTCTTTTAAGATTTTTGTGGCGGACTAATCAGACGGAAACAAAATATACTTGGAAGAACCAGTTGATATGTAGCTGCTACTACTATTGCTAACACCAAAATTAAACCACTAATGTTGATCTTGCTCATATTGCACTGCTTCCATCACAAAGTTCACTCAATTAGCTTTAGAGTTCACATACATTCTTTTGCAAAATGCAAGCAGAAACAATAAATATATGGAGATTGATTAAGCAAAAGTTCAGCCAAAAAATTGTGTTCTGGTTTAATATAGTAGAATTTTTATGTTCAAATGTTAACATTCTCATTATATATGCAATGCAGTCTGTAACTTAAATCATCACATCTGTAACTTAAATCATCACATCTGAGTGACTATGCAACACACATCTGAGTATGACTATGCAACACATGTCCTCTTTTTTAGACTGTTGTTATGCACTCCACCCAAAATTGAAAAGAAGAGTTTTTGATTTGTGAATCAACTTCTTTAGCATTGTCATTGTACTAGAAGTTTCTGGTACGAGTTGTGATATGGATCGGGGACTTGCAAATTGAGGTGGTTGTCGGATTATCTGGCTGGAACAATGGGAGGTAATACCTGCAAAGACATTCCGACGCTCAAGTCATAATGGATCTGAAAGGTATAACGTGTGTAGAATGAATGAGGTATCTGAGGGGGTTTTGGCTCCTTTTTATTATAGTTAGTGGTAGTTATCTCATCTTATCTTATCTGGCTAAGATAAGGGAGGTATTCGAATTCAAATGTTTGTTAGAGATTGGAAAGATTGGAAGGCCGATTTGAGCTGTCATCATCTTATCTTATCTGGTTAAGATAAGAGAGGTATTTGAATTCGAATGTTAGGTTTGGATATTGGAAGTTATTGATCCGTCTTTGGGTCGTGAGGATAACCCAATCTTGAGATTGCCAAGTTCGGTGACCGTTTCGAGGAAAGACTCGGAGATCGGATCCGGAACAGTTGCCTCCAGAGCATGAGAGCATGCTTGCTTGGTCTCAATGCTGAG
Source organism: Arachis ipaensis (assembly GCF_059453495.1). Classification (NCBI taxonomy): domain Eukaryota; kingdom Viridiplantae; phylum Streptophyta; class Magnoliopsida; order Fabales; family Fabaceae; genus Arachis; species Arachis ipaensis. The sequence goes on from NC_142436.1 coordinate 55,533,359, forward strand.
TTGTTGGGGAGCCCGATTCACTGTAGATCGGGAGACTGTGAGGGGTTTGGAAAGGACGTAACGTCAATTGGCGGGATGTTGGTGAGTTTCGCTTTCCTTGGAAAGTCATTAGTTTAGACCTTAACGCCGCTTTTGTTGACGAGTTTAGTTTTCTATTATCGGAATGCCGTGAAGGGCCTGGAAAGGGCGTGACGTCATCCTGCGCCGATTGGCAGGATGTTGGTGAGTTCGGCTTTCCGCGAGTTGGAAGACCGTCAGCTCATGCTTGCTATGTGTGGCCTTTTGGGCCGTTATTGTGAACTTATTTTAGGCATCTTGGTGGGTCGATTTCAATACTTTGCTTATTTAGTTTATTTGGATATCCGTTTTGTTGGCATCGGAGGTGATTGGTTGCTGGGGGTAGTCGTTTAACTTATTTGGATATCCGCCTTGTTGGATTTGTGGGTGATCGATCCTCAGGTTACCATTTTTTGTTATTTGGATATATGTTTGTTCATTTGGATATCCATTCTACTGGCCTCGGGGTGATCGATCTCCGGGCCGCCATTTATTTGGATATCCGTTCTGTTGTTCTCGAGGTGATCGATTCTCGGGCCACTGGGTTTTATTATTTGGATATCCATTTGTTATTTGGATATTCATTTTGTTGGCCTCGGGGTAATCAATCCTCGGGTAGCCGTTTATTTATTTGGATATCCATTTTGTTGGCTTTGGGATGATCGATCCCCGGGTCACCGCTTTTTGTTATTTGGATATCCGTTTTGTTATTCGGATATCCGTTTCATTGGCCTCAGGGTGATCGATCCCCGGGTAGCCTTTTATTTATTTGGATATCCATTTTGTTGGCATCAGGGTGATTGATTTCCAAGTAGTCGTTTGGATTTTCGTTTACTTATTTGGATATCCGTTTTGTTATTTGGATATCCGTTTTGTTGGTCTCGAGATAAACATTCCTTGGATAGCCGTTTACTTATTTGGATATCCGTTTTTTATTTGGATATCCATTTCGTTAGCCTCGAGGTGATCGATCCCCACTCTTTGTTATTTGGATATCCATTTCGTTGGCCTCGGAGTGATCGATCCCCGGGTAACCGTTTACTTATTTGGATATCCGTTTTTATTTTTGGATATCTATTTCGTTGGCCTCGGAGTGATCGATCCCCGGGTAACCGTTTACTTATTTGAATATCCGTTTTGATTTTTGGATATCCGTTTTGTTGGCCTCGGGGTGATCGATCCCCGGGTCGTCGCTTTTTGTTATTTGGATATCCATTTCGTTGGCCTCGGAGTGATCGATCCCCGGGTAACTGTTTACTTATTTAGATATCCGTTTTGATTTTTGGATATCCGTTTTGTTGGCCTCGCGGTGATCAATCCCCAGGTCGCCGCTTTTTATTATTTGGATATCCGTTTTGTTATTTGGATATTTGTTTCATTGGCCTCGGGGTGGTCGATGCCTGGGTAGCCATTTACTTATTTAGATATCTGTTTTGTTATTTGGATATCCGTTTATTTGGCCTCAGAGTGATCCAACCCCGGGTCGTTATTTGGATATTCGTTTTGTTATTTGGATATCCGTTTCGTTGGCCTTGGGGCGATCGATCCCCAGGTAGCCGTTATTTATTTGGATATCCTTTTTGTTGGCTTCGGGGTGATTGATTCCTGGGTAGTCGTTTACTTATTTGGATATCCGTTTTGTTGGTCTCGGGGTGATCGATCCCCAGGTAGCCATTTATTTATTTGGATATCCGTTTCGTTATTTGGATATATCCGTTTTGTTGGCCTCGGGGTGATCGATCCCCAGGTAGCCATTTACTTATTTTGATATCTGTTTTATAGGCCTCGGGGTGATCGATCTCCGGGGATTTCCGCATTTAATTCGTGCCATCGGACGGGACAATGCTTTTGAAAAAAATGAATTTCATTTGAGATTTGGGCCTCGTAAAACCTCCCGATGTGGGTAGGAAAGAGTTCCTGGTAAGAAAATATACGATTAAACAACCTAAGCAATAAATGAAAGTGAAAAAGATAAAAAATAAAGCATAAAGAGATAGTCTTAAACGACCTCGATCTTGTTGCTTTGGAAGGATGTTTCTACGTATAGTAGCACCGTAAGTTGGTGGCATTCTAGGATCTCGGGAGCTCGGTCCCGTCTAGTCTTTCGAGGATGTAGGCTCCTTTTCCGATTATCGTCTTGATTCGGTAGGAACCCTCCCAGTTGGGCGTGAGCTTCCCTTCTCCGGGAATGGGGGACCGATGTCGTTTCGTCGTAAGATGAGGTCTCCTGGTTTGAAGTTTCTTCGTATCGTGCTGTGATTGTACCTTAGGCTTATTCTCTGTTTTAGGGCTAGATCCCACGGGTGTGCTATGCTCCTGACCTCGTCTGCGAGGTCCCGCTCTGCTTCTTCGTCGTTTTCTTCCCAGTTTCTGCGCAGGCTGGGGTCTTGGCGTGCATCGAGGTTGGCGAGGAAGATGCCTGCTGCGTCTCGGGATCTCTTGCGGAGAGCCAAGCTGGTGTTGTTGCACTCTACTACGAATTTCCGATCCCCGTGTATCGTTCTGATGATGCCGTTATCGGCCTGGAATTTCATGATTAGGAACTTGGTGAAGATGACGGCGGATAGGTCGTTGATCGTCTTTCTTCCGAGGATGTTGTTGTAGGCAGTGGAGTCCTTGAGGACCACAAACTTGGAGAGGATGGTCTTCTGTTGGTGATAAGAAAAAATTAGAACGAAGGATAGAGGGATAAGAAAAAGACAAAGAAAAGACGCAACAGAAACATAAAAGGATAGATAAATAGGTTTTTTCCTATTAGACCTCTAAGAAACCTGTTCTTAGCAGCCTAGGTTGTAACTCCCTAATTATCCTAAGTCTTACCTCATGCCGTAAAGCAAATGTTAATCAAAGGTTACGATAATTCTAAGGCTTATACATAAGTATATATAGAAGGAATAATAATTCTAGATGCCCAATGAAGGAGTAAGCTCAAAAACAGAGTTTCAAAGCGCAAACATTCACACGAAGCTACAAACTTAAGGCGCAAGGTAAAGATACAAGATAACAAGATATAAGTATATAAGAGAGTATAAAAATCATAAGGAACTAGCCTCATACCCCGGAGTTTAGGTCGACTATTCAATATACAGACATATAGTGTTTTGAAGGTTAAAACAGCATATACAAAATATCTTTCTCAAAGTAGGCCTCTAAGGCAAAGTAAATACAAAAGCGAGAGAACTACTCAAAATTCAAAAGACTCAAATGAAATAAAGATCCTCCGCTCTGTCACCATCAAGTAACTTACCGAGGTGGGTTACGATCTGAATCGGAAAAACAACAACAAAGTATGACATGAGAATCGAAGGTTCTCAATATGGTAAAAGAACCCATTAATGTAAGATGTAAGACCCTGGGATGCCAGAGGCAATCCTAGAGCTTCATACCAAACAGATATCCAAGCTTATCAAAATAAAAATAACTTAAACCATAAATAATAAATAGGGTTATCTAAACTTAGGGGATTTCTAACTAGTACTAATCACACCGCTGTATCCCACAGCTTTCACCAACCTAACCTCCATGCGGTTCTATCGCCACCGCCTACCAAGCTTCCTCAATCCCAGAAGAAAACACAAGTAATATAGACAAGTAAAGCACAAGTAAAGTACATTTACAACAATTAGAACAATTAGCAAGTAAACATGTACTTCATTTAGGCATAACAGAAATTAAGAAAAGCAAACAAACAAGTAGAAGATGCATATGATAAATGCCTTTCCTATTGGCTCGTGATATCACTTGTCGGTCTATAAATGCCAACCCAACACATCCTTTCGGATGTAGCCTTTTCTGCCACGCCAGAGATATAGTGCCCTGCACACTCATGCAGCAGAGAATCTGCTATGTCAGAGATATATTGTCTTGCACACTCATGCAGCAGGGAGTCTTCCACGCCAGGAATATAGGCCTCACACACTTCATGCAGCAGAGAAGGAGACAACAACAACTACTCATGCAACAGAGAAATATGCTACGCCAAGAATATAGGCCCCGCACACTCTCATATAATCCAATAATTTCATCATTCCTTTCCAAGTTCTCAACTCATCATAACCATCACCGGTTTTCAACTTCTCAAAAATCTCTTCAACCATACACTTCACAACTCAACACTCACCACTCAAGCTAGAAAATTACACAAACCTTCCAAAACCTATGTCACCGGCTCTAAACTCATAACTAAGAATACTCTTTTTATTCCTTTATCATTTTCCCCTTAATTCAAGACCCTAAAACTGACAAAAAGGTTTTAAACAAGTGTTATAGAAGTTTGCAACCTTGCTGGGAAGGTAAAACGGTTAAAACAAGGTTTTCATTGAAAAATAGGGAAGTGTGCGTATGCATAGGGTTGTGCGTACGCACGTCCAGAAGAGTTTTCCTAACTTGTGCGCGCACACGATGTTGTGCGTACGCACAACTTGCAAGATTCATAGGGTGTGTGTGCGCACCAGAATGTGCATATGCACGTTTTCAAAGTTGCACAGGGTGAGCGTGTGCACAAGACTGTGCATATGCACAAGTCCAAATATAGCCACTGGTAAGAGCACGCGCACAGCAGTGTGCGTGCGCACACAAACCAGAAATCACAAATTCTACAAAATCACAGAATTCAGATTTTTGACACCAACTTCCAACGATCATATCTTTTTCTACAAATTTTCAATTTCTACGAAATCTATACCGTTTTAAAGCTTTAAAATTTAATCAATTTAAAAAACTGTAGCTCAAAATATGATCCGCCAAAGTTGGCCTAAAACCCATTTTTACCAAAAACACTAAAAACTCAAACTTCACAAAAACTCTCAATTTAAACCAATTCAATCACATTTCAACCATACCAAAACAACCCAAAAATTCATACCAACACTTCTTCAACCATTTTCTCAATCACACAACCTTCTAAACCATTCAACAATTCTAAATCCAACCTAATTCACACATTACCACTCACCATTCCCATCAATCATCAATGTTACATATTTCCAAATTTCCATCCAAATAGACACATTATCATCAATTTATCATCATCAATACTCATAATCATTATCAATTATAATTACACCAACATTCATCATATTATCATCAAAGTCATACTTTCCCACATAAAACTCATTCAACCTTCATCATCATTATCATCGATCATAATATTCACATACAATTAATCATACACCCACATCATTCAATCCTATCTTAATGGCCACTAGCTTAAGTATCCAGAAATATTACATATTACATAGAAAAAACTGAAACCATACCTTGGTCAATTATCCTCCACGCACAAAACCACTAAAAAGCCAAGACAACTCCAAAAAGCACCAAAGCTTAAACGAACAACACATATATCACCAAAATCAAAACCTAGAAACCACAATCACTACAAGGGTATATGAGGAACTTTACCTTGTCTAAAGGGGATTGGGTCAAAGCCCAACAATTACTCGGTACTAGAGTTCACTTAAAGAACCAAAATCACAAAATCTACTCAAATACTATATCCAAAAATGTGAAATCTGTTAGGGATGAAAGGAAGAGTATGCAATTCGAGTTCTTACCTACTTTGTTTAGCTAGAATTGAAGAGCTCAATGAGAGCTTTGTGTGGCCACAAACAGCTCGTCAATCCGAGCTCCGAATCAAAAGTAATGGAGCTTTGAAGGGGGAGATGAATACACTACAAGGATTTTGCTCATTTGTGGAGTTTTTTTTCCTGTTTGTGGGGGTTTCAAACCTCCACAAAAAGAATCGTGGCAGTTTCGAAAACCCCCAAAATTGGAGGTGCCACGCAAGGTTCGAAAAACCGGACTGGTCATCAAACCGCTCTAGTTACTGGTTTACTGGTCCAACCGGTCTAACCGGTGGTTCAACCGAAACAACCGTTTTAAAATAAAATAATAAATAAATTATAAATAAACATCTTAAAATATAATTATAGTATAATATAAATATTAAAATAATTTTTAAATTTAAAAAACTACATTAAATGTCATCAATCAAATTCTTATAATCTTATTAATATACAAACTCAAGTTAAATAGTATAAAGAAATATCAAATATTAAATGTCAACATAAAGATTTATCAATCATCAAAACCTCAAGATGTTCTTATGAGTTTCTTTTTTTCCTGAGAAAGACAAGGTTTCCCCTTGTCCAAGGCACCAGCGACCAGTATTCACCTCAGACAATTCTGGAACATGAGTAAGCTCTTCACCTCTATGATATCTATCATTAGTCTTTGGAATTCTGAATCTAAATTTAACTTTTGGTTTAACTTGTGTAGCCGAATAATTTGGCTGGGGGATTTAAATTATCGGGCAACCCTTTCTTATCGTGCGGCGAAAGCTCTTGTTGAGATACATAACTGGAAGGACTTGTTAGATAATGACCAAGTATGTTGCTTTCTTTTTCCCTTTTGCTCCTTTCTCAAATCTTAGCTTACTCACCATTTGATATCTTTTGCTTTCAGCTGCGAATAGAGCAGAGGCAAGGTCGAGTAAGGGAAAATATACTTCCCTCCCATATACAAGTATTCAAACAACTCAGGCAGGTATGCAGGAGATGGAAGACATTCAAAACAAAAGAGAACTCCAGCATGGTAGTGTTCTTAGTTCTTACCACCATCACCTGTATCAATCAGATAAGTGGTTAATGAAAATACAAAACAATCAAAATAATGCATGCTTTTTTTCTCAAGGTGTGATAGAATCTTATGGCATAGGAGAGGCATTCACCAATTATCTTATGTTCATGGGGAGTTATGATTCTCTGATCATAGACCTGTGTATAGCATATTCTTAGCAGAAGTTGATCAAAGAAGCTCTAGTGGCCAAAACATTTCAGCAAAACCAGTTTTCAGCATTCTAAAACCAGCAAAACCAGCAACTACAAAACACTAAAATCTGCCTACACCATTAAGCATTTAGCACATTATGAAACATTCCAAAACACTAATTCTTCACCCAGCAAAACTAGCAACTACAAAACAAAGCCATTAGCAAATTTGAACAAAAAAATTAGGAGCCATCAGCAACTAGTAAACCATAGTAACAAACTAACAGAGCCATCAGTAAACTAATAGAGCAATCGAGCCATTGAGCAATTAAAAAACAGTCACACTAAAACAGAGTAACAAAATAACAGAGGGAACGAGCCATCAGTAAAGAAGAAGAAGACCGAAGAAGAAGACCAAAAATTAAAAACAGTCGCACTAAAATGGAACAAAAATTGAAGAAGAAGACCGAAGAAGAAGACCAAAGAACAACAATTTCAGAACTTCAAAGTTCAAACCAAGAAGAAGACTGAATAATCAGTGAAGATGAAAATGAGAAGTCACTAACCTGGATTCCGTGCCGAGAAGCATGCAAAGATGAAGACGACGTGCCGCGCTACTGGGTTCCAGACACGGGGGAGAGGAAGAAGCAGCGGCGCTGACGACTTGGGGACGGCGGCAGCGCTCTGGACCTGGGAACGGCGGCAGCGATGAAGGGCTAGGGTTTCCCTTGGCAGCGATGAAGGACGATTCACGAATGATTGCGGAAGAAGGGGGGTTTGGCTCACGAAGACTTGGGCTTGCTTTAGTTTTTTTATTTTTAAATCAACAAAATGACGTCACTTTATCCGAACCGGTCGGTTACCGGTCCGGTCCAACTGGCTGGTTCTCGACCGGTTCGACGGTTTTTTAGCGGTTTTTCTTTTAGCGGTTTTAGAGGGAGGATCGGACCGCTTACATCATCGGTTCCCAGTTGAACCGGTTTGACCGGCTGATCCGGTCCGGTTTTCAGAATCTTGGTGCCACGAGCTCCTCTGTGGCAGTTTTTCACAACCCCACAATTCCATTCAGTGGCAGTTTTCTATCCCTTTTGTGGGGGTTCTGTGCTAGCGTTTTGTGACAATTTTTGATTAATTATTGTGGCGGTTTAAAACCCCATAAAAAGAATTTTTAATTAAAAAAAAATCACATTCATGTGGGGTTTCAACCTCCACAAATATGTCAATATTATTCTTAAACAATTAATCTGAATACTAGAATTATATTATTATACTACTGATCAATTATCATTTAAAAGAAATCTCTAAATAAGACACATTAAAAATTAAAAAAAAAAATTAAAATATTACATTTTTGAACAAAATTTAACACAAGAATACTTTGAAATATAAAACAAGACACTTGGATATAAAGAGTATATAAATATATTAAGAAGTGTAATAATATTCGGTTTGCTTGATGGAGAATATCAATAGACAATAACAAATCAATATACATGTCAGCTATAAAACTGCATACAAATATGTAATTAGCGAAAAGAATAATAAATCAATAGACATGTAATTATCCAAAAGAATAATAAATCAATACAAATATGTAATTAGCGAAAAGAATATCAATAGACAATAATAAATTAATATCCATCGGTGTTTGAAAGGAACAGAAGCAAATTCTTCTAAGGGGATACAAGCAATTAGCGAAAATGTAGGGACCTTAATTGGTGTTTGAAAATTTAAAACTTTAAAAAGAAAGTTGGGCATATACCCACTTGATGGGAAGTTTTGAAAGTCATCTAGCTGTTGGAATTAATTTCTTTTTAGTTTTTAAATTCTGATATGATAGGATAGGATTTGTTACTTAACAAAGGATATGACAAGATTCTGTTTGAGAGTAGTTTAGACATAGAAGAGTTCATCTCTATTTTTTCTTCTCTTGCTATATAGTTTGTATTTTGCTTCTTTTAAATGATAAGAGTGAAAACTTTCTACAATGAAAATTATTTTGCATAACCATTATATCTATAGTTTCCATACTTTTTGCTGGAATTACTTGGTATTGTGGCCCCTATTAGGGTAAAGAACTTTAACAGCAATAGTTGTATGATACAAACTGCACTTGTACACCTTTCCAAATGATCCCATTCCAATTTTCAAATCTTCAGAGAATGATGAGGTAGTGGACACTATTTCATCCCAAGCAAACTTTCGATACGACGGCGCGGAACCAGTAATAGCATCCTCCAGCTTTTCTTTATCTTTAGCTGCACGGATAGCCTTCAACTCTGCTTCTTTTCTTTCTGCAGCTTCTCTTTTAGCACACTCTTTCAAATATTTTGCTTCTTTTGCTGCAGCTTCATATTTCTCTCTTTCTTGTCTTGCCAATTCTTTGGCCATTTCCTCCTTAGCAAGAATCTCCTTCAGTTTCATGGATTCTTCTGATCGCCTCTTGCTGAGATCATTCAACTGTTCAGAAGAAAGAATTTGATTTCAAGAAAGAACTGGAGCCATGAGAGGGTATGGGGTTCCATAAACAAGCTAATAGATATTACCTTTCATGATGCATTTATGCTTTCGCTTTGAGCTACTGCATGCATTCCTTGGGCTTGTCTTAGTTCAATTCTCAACTTTTCCAGCTCAAGGCTAACATTTTCCTGATAAATGACCACAAAAAAATTCAGTTGCAAAAGGATTTTGCTGAAGCAACAACTAGAAAAGTATAGTATTCTCATGCAGCATAAGGGCCTTGAGCTAGGCAACCCACTCTAACAAACTAGGCAACTCACATTTTTTAGACTATAACCTTTTACTTTCTATATATATATATATATATATATGGCAATGCATTTTGTTTTTGTTAAAAAAAAAAAAAAGGAAACCAACTTTTAGTTAGCCTGTAAGACTCAAAACCTTTGAAAAAGGGCTATCGTTAGCTAATTTTAAATTCAGTGTTTCTATAGTTTTAATTTCAGAAATTTCTTTATTAAAGAAAATTAAAGTAAGTTTTGATTTATTGAATTTGAGATAAGTTATGATTATTATCCAATTTGATAATTATTGGATTATTTTCTATAATTATATTAAAGTTGGTAGTTGTGAAATAATAAGGATTTTTATATGATTCGGATTAAATAATTAATATTTTAAATATTAATACTGTTATTTTGGAAAATAAAGGGTTTAATTATATTATTTCTAATTATTTTGATTTGGGCATTTTATGGAAAATAATTTGTAAGATTGATGAGCAAATAGTATTTTTCTATATACAATTAGTGCTGGATTTAATTTGGGTTTCAATTACTACATTATTCCCAATTTCATCTGAAATTACTAAAATGCCCCTAACCCTAATTTTTGAAAATGAAACCCTAACCCTGGAAACCCTAACCCGACTCGGTTTTCCCCAACTGCTGCAGCCCCTCTCTTCTAACAGCAGCAGCAACACTTCCCCTTTCCTCAAACCAATACACTCAGCAGCAGCAGCAGATCTTTCCCTTTTCCAACAGAACGCAACACACATGGCTTCCCATTTCATGAAAGAAAGAAATTGAGGCAGAGAGGGAGAGGGAGACTGAGTTGCGGCTGAGGAGAGGCGGAAGGAAGTTCACCGCGTTGCCATCGCCTCGCTGCCGCGCCAATGCGTCCTACGTCGCCGCCGTTGCTAGCCGAAGGGAGAAGAAGGATCTGTTCGCGCTGTCACCACGCGGTTGCTGAGCCGTGCCGTTGCCGCCATTGCCGTCCTGTCCCTGGAGCCTGAGCCGCACCTCTATCACCGAATCAGAGGAGCTCATCCTTGCTGAGTCGTCACCATCTTGCCTCTGCCGGCGAGCACGAAGAGAGAGGGAGAGCGCGACAAAGGAGACCATCGTCGCCTGGGTCGCCGTCGTCGGGACTCCTTGCCGTTGCCAGTCCTGCTTGTTCTGTCGCTGGGAAACTCATCGCTGTTGGGGTCTCACCGCCGTCGTTCCAGTTGTGGCTGGTGTCTGAAAAGAACTGAAAATTGATGGTTTAGAAGTTATAATAAATACTCGTTGTAAGTATAGTTACTAAACCAAGCAATCAACCTTTCTTACAAACGTTTTGGTTGTCACAAGTAACAAACCCCATTTTAAAATTGATAACCGAGTATTTAAACCTCGGATCGTCTTCTCAAGGAACTGCAGGGAAGTATGTTCTTATTATTGGTTATGAAGATTGTAAATTGGGGTTTTGAAGGTAGGGAGCAAGTAAATTAAATTGCAATTAAAATAAATAAAAGACTGTAAAGTGAATAAATGACCGTAAAACATACTTTTGGCAAGGTTTGAGAAATTGGAAGTCCTGTCCTAGTTATCCTTATCAATGATGATAAAAATTGAATCTTAATTCCACTTAGTTAACCTTTGCTAGAGCAAGGGAAGGTCAAGTGACTAATTAGTTAGATCCTCAAATCCTAGTTAATTCCTAAGGAAAGATTTGGATTATTGAAGTTCAATTCAATTAGCAAAGATAACGATTATCAATCATGTTGAGTTTGATAACTCCAGAGTTACTGATTTCTTAACCAAGACCAAAAGGAGAAAAATAAATCTACTGGAATAAAAATGTCTTCAGATTAGGAATAACAATAACATAAATAAAAGAGAGCAATTGTAAACTGAAATACCTCAAATAACATTAATTCAAAAGAGTAACCTGTAACATAGAAGAATTCATAAATAAAATTGAGAAAATAATAAAAGGAATATTGAACCTGGTAAAAAGAGATAATCCTGAAAGCGAATAAAATCCTAATCTAAATCCTAATCCTAAAGAGAGAGAGGAGAGAATCTCCCTCTCAAAACTAAATCTAAATCATGAGAAGTGAATTATGAGAGCCTGATTATGAATGGATGCATTCCCCCACTTTATAGCCTCTAATCTGTGTGTTCTGGGCTGAAAAATGGGTCAAAAGCAGCCCAGAAATTGCTCCCTGTGATTTCTGTTACGTTCAGGTCGCGGGCAAGTGACGCGGAGGCGTCGTCCGCGCGGACAAGTTCGTAGATGCGATGCGGGCGCGTCATTCACGCGTTCGCGTCGCCTAACTTCGGAGCAGCTATGGCAAATTATATATCAGATCGAAGCCCCGGACGTTAGCTTTCCAACGCAACTGAATCCGCGTCGTTTGGATTTCTGTAGCTAAAGTTATAGCCGTTTGAGTGCGAAGAGGTCTGGCTGTACAACTTAACAGTTTCTCCAACTTCTTGTATTCCTTCCACTTTTGCATGCTTCCTTTCTATCCTCTGAGCCATTCCTACCCTGTAATCTCTGAAATCACTTAACACACATATCAAGGCATCTAATGGTGATAAGAGAAGATTAATATTAGCAATATAAAGGCCAAAGAAGCATGTTTTCAATCATAGCACAAAATCAGGAAGGAAGACATAAAGCATGTGATTAGTATGAATAAATAGGTAAAGAGTTGATAAAAACCACTCAATTGAGCACAAGATAAACCATGAAATAGTGGTTTATCAGTGTCACGCCGGAGAGCCATCATCGCGGGTTGGAGCTGATTCTTTTGCTGTCGTTTCATCGTTGCTGCGGCTGAGTTGCGGCCGTTGGATCTGACCGGAGAGGAAGGTGGTGACGATGGTGGATGTTGGTGCTGGGTTAGCGCGGCCACTGCTGCTGGCCGTTCCAAGCTGCTTCGCCGTCTCTGCCACCGGAGAATGCAGCTTAGTCGCCGGAAAACTCTGCCGGTAAGGGCTTTAATTGAGGTTTTTGCCTTTTTGGATTTCGAGAAGGTTTTAATGCTGCGTGGTTTTTATAGTTGATCCATCGGAGCTTCTGGCCACCGCCGGAGCTGTTGTCGGGCCTGTTTGAAATCACAGCTGCTTCGTTTCGCTAGTTCAATAAGTATTTATATTTCGAAAAGCCTCGCGTTAGTATTCCGTTGTGTTCGGTTAATGAATATGAGTATTGATAACGTGGGGTCGAGTCCTGATTATTGTATGTTGCGATTAGTGTTGCTATGGTTATTGCGAACGTGACTGGGAGCTAAGGTTTTGGTTGCCGTCAGTTCGGGTTGAGGCGGAAAGGACTCTGTGAGACGTTTGGGTTATGGAATTGCGTTGAGATAGGGGCGCTTTCCAAAAACTATATTTTATATATTGGAATTATTACATATGGATACTGATGTGAGTGAATGTGTATTTGGTGATTGTATCGGCCTTATGTATGGCTTGATTTGCCTTGGTTGGTTATGAACGTCTGTTGGTTTTGTTGTGTGGTTTTGTGGAACGAAATGCTTTTCAAGTTGATTCTTTTAAAGTTTTGAGATCGAGTTTAACCCGTTGAGAATTGATTTGAGTTAATTTTATTGAGAATGTGAAAAATAGAATCCACTCTTGAATTCAGCCTGGCTTGCTTTAAATGATCTGATTTGATAAATGATTGTTGCTGAACCGTTTCTTTAAAGCTTTGGAAATGAGTTAATTCGGTTGATATTGGTGTGATTTTGAAACGGTTTCCTTGAGATATGCCAATGAGGCGACTGTTGGATTTAGCTTGATTTTGAATTGATTTTGGATTCTGGACTGTTGAAAAGGATTGTGGAACAATTTAGTTGGGACCCGAACCGGGTGGCAAAGTCCAAGTTTTAGGGGAGATGCTGCCAAAATTTCTATAACATCTGAGTCTTTATTGAAATGTTGTTTGGAAAAATGATGAGTTAAAGACTTCTACTATTTTATTTGAATTATCAAGAAAAAGATGTTTCATGCTTTTGAAATGAATTACTAAAGAGGAAATTGTGATTTAGTCTTGCTTCTTAAGAAAGGCATTGTATCTCTTTCAGGAGAAAGTTATTTAGATGAAACTTATGTTTTAAAGCTGTTTTAAATGTGACAAGGGCTATGCCTTTGAATTTGACTTGAGGGTTTCAATTAGAGGAGTTTCAATGACCTTGAAAGAACCTGAATGTCTGTTGACAAGTTTCATTTTGAAATGTGTGGAACAAGGTTTTAAGTACTCTTTAAATTCTGAATTCTTGCAAGACTAAAACAATTTTGAACAGTTGAAATGTTCTAGAAATTATCATGAGGGTTGAAGTCGGTTTCGCCTAAGTAAAGGAAACGGCTTTGAAAGAAGTAAATGATTACGTGACTTGGTTTGGCTTAGACCCTATTTTATTACTCAAATCGGAAAGCCAAGGTTTTAATGATTTTAAATGAATTTGGCAAAATGAGTTATGTTATTCTCCCCTAAAGACTTGAGACTCTGCCGAGAAACTTTTGTTATAAATTCCATTGTTGGATGGATGATTTTGAATATTTCAAAATAAATCTTTAACTTGCCATGATTATGGAAGTTTTGGAAAGAGGATGCCGAGAGTGGCATTGTTTTCAAAGGGGAATTTACCTTGAGTAAAAGTGGCTTATGAGCCTGAGATAATTTGAGAAATGAGATGTTTAAAGCCAAGGCTGAAAAGAGTTGAAACTTGATTTCAAAGTGAAATGATTTGAGAAAAAGTGATTTATGGATTAAATGCCGATTTTATGAATTTGATGATGTTGAATGGTGGAAGTGCTGTTTGTTTGTGAGCCGGAATGGCTGTGTATGATTATGAATAATGGCTAGTTCTGGATTGAACCGTGAGCCGGAATGGCTGTGTGTGATATGAATATTGGCTGGTTCTGGATTGAACCGTGAGCCGGATGGCTGAGATGGATGTTGATCCATGGCTGAGAATGAAAGCATATGTGCTGAGATATTGATAATTTGCGATATTGGACTTCCACTATTGGAGATACGAGTTTCCCTGGGAGAAAGCAGTGACTAGCCACCACGTGCTCCAGGTGGAGACTCGAAGCTCTTTTGACCCTATGTCGTCAGGGTTGCCAGGCACTGTGAAATTCCCGAATGAGCTCACCCCCGTGAATATTCACCAGTAAAGGTGATGGATATGGATCATGATTATGATCACAATTATGTTGAGTATAACTCGAGTTGGGGAGACACGACAGAGGGACAGTCCAATGGTTAGCTACCAGGACTTGTCGGGTTGGCTATATAATCGACAGATGATATCATCAGCCACTAGGGACAGGCATGCATCATATGCATCTATGTGACATTGTTTGGATGTGCATATTGTACTTGGTTTGCCTTTGTGATTACTTGTGATTAACTGCTATTTGTTCTACTTGCTGTAACTGTTTGTTTGTGCTTGAACTTCCTATCTGTATTTGCGACTGGGACTCTGTTGGATTGTGGTGATTGATTGATGGTTGGATTGTTTGGGCCTAGGGCCGTGGTTGAAATGAGATGGACCGATAGTTAGTTTCGGTTTTGTGTTTCTGCTTTGGAATAAAATATGAAAGGCTATTTTGGTTCTGCATAGATAAACCATTTTGAAAGGCTTTTGAGTTTTTGAGAATTGAATGGTTTTTCTTTCAGAAAATATTTTTAGACTTTATTTTTATTGTAAACCGTTGTTTTTGAAAAGGAGGCATAAGACGGTTATTAATCACTAGTACGGTTTATCTTCACGTATCCTATTACAGTAATTCCCAAAAACTCTCTACTGAGAACCCTTTCGAGGATGATGTTCTCACCCCCTACATTTTTTCCCCTTTCAGGATATGGGCGCAAAAGTCACCAAGAGTTATTTAGTTGTTGTTGAGATGCTCTGTACTGTTTTAGTTATGGTTTATTGTACCCTCGCCTTTATCTTGATATATTCTGAAAGAGGGATAGGGACTGTATTGGATAATGCTTGTAATATTATCTATGTATATAAGTGTATATATGTATGTAATCTTTATGAATTTTTGTAAGATGTATGGTATTTATGGATGTACGTTATCGAACGAAAGTATTTTTGGGAGCGGTATTACGGTTTAAAGTTTTAAACAGGCTCATAAATTAGTATTAAATAGTATAAGTGTCATCGTAATGTCCGAGATACCAGAGTCGCGCAGCCGGAAGCATGAGCTTTGGTAGTTAGGGTGTTACATAGCCAACTTTGTTTTAGGATTTATAATTTAGGGTCTAGAGCTAAGGGTTTATGATAAGATAAATAAACAAAATTTCAAGAAGTTGGATGATATTGACTACACATATCCTCTTTAAATCCCTCAATAAGATATGTATTTATTGATATTCACACACAGTAATATATTGCTCAGTAATAAGATTACTTACCACATCAAAATGAATGCAAAATCGATCTGATAATGACTCTACAGCACCAAATGCCCAACAAGAATCACAATGACCCTAAATAATCAGCATAAGGATTATCTAAGTACCTCTTGAACCTTGATATTGTTTAGGGTTAAAATGTAGAAAAGAAAAGGAAAAATTACCTGATCTTCAATGCAGAAATTGATTCACCAATCCATATTATTATGATATGAGGAAAAAAAAAGATTCAGCACCTCCTTTCAAACAAACTATTTGATTAATAAATTAAACTTAACAATGGAGAAGGAGCAAGCAAATGACCTAGAATTCTTCCAATGGTACTACACTGAGACCATTGAGTCCTTGCATCAAACTCCTTTGGCAATTTCAATGATTTTGGATGAGTCACAATGGGTGCACTTATCAGTTCCTTCTTAAGAGTTGGTTTAACACTAAGCAGGCGCTTAAATTCTCCAACCTGCACATCAAGCACAATATAGATTCTACAAATGATAAAATTATAAAAAAATTACCATATTTTCAACAAGATGTGGGACCTTTTTTTCAATTAGCAGTGCAATAAAATAGGATCTGATTCAGTGACATGAAGATGATATTTTGTCCTAGCAGTAATATTTTAGTCTTAGAATTCCCTCCCACGTCTATTAAAATGTTAACAAAAGAAAAATGTACAGCAAGCAAATAATCAAATAGATAACTCTACAGCATAAAGTAAGGATATTAAAAATTGTGTAACCTTCTTAAGTCTTTCTTCCAGATTATATCCAATTTGGGATTAGATCGAACCCTAGGCCCTTCCACATTCACTTGGTTTGCTTTCTTTGGTTATCTCTTGTACTCAAACCAGTCAATTCCTATAATACAGAATGTGTCATATACAATTCACATAATTAAAACCACAAAATTTAAGTCCCGTACTAAACAAGAACAAATTCTCACCGTAATGACTTGGAATGATATGAGAATTAGTTCCATGAGATCTGATAGCTTCAAATGCACTTTCAATCGAAGCTTCCAGAGACTCCATCTTGCTCACCTTCCAGATCTCCTCAGCCAGTGCCACTGAGTCTGCAAAGAAATCGCACTCTGAGTGCTTCAAGCTAGCGGAGCAAAATCAGAACCAGCAAAAGAAGCTGTCGTGGAAGACAACGCAGAAACGGAATATCTAAGCATTACCTCAACGATTTGAATGGAATCATCCCTAAAATACTATCTCGAGAGGCGAGAGCTCCATGAATTGAGAGGCTCCACGATCACCTCGTCTTCCATTCATAACTCCAGCAGGTGACGCGTTGACGGAGGAGACTTGGCGGCAACGGCGGCAAGGAGATGAATGGCGGTGGTGATGGAATCCAGATTTTAGGGTTTCAGACTCTGATCTCCCTCGTTCTCTCTCTCTCGAATAACTTCAATTTTTTTATTTTTGGTATGGGCTTGGTAAATATTTGTTTGGGTTGGGTTTTTTATAATTAATTGGGTTGAAAACAAACAGTGAGAGTTTTTGTTAATTATTTAAAATGGTTACAAATAAAATAGATTGTGGAGGTTCTAATAACTCTCACTAAAAAACTTCCACAAACAAATAAAAATTTTGTAGTGATAGTGACATCCTTCTCCTCTCTTCTCCCTATTCGAGTTCTCTCTCTCTCTCTTTCTCTCTCTCTCTGTGTGCTGAAATGAGCTTCTTAGGCTCATTTATGGCTTTATATAAGTTGAGCTTGGCCCAACTTGAGTTCGGTCCAACCGTGTAGCATTTTTGGTTCGTTTGGCCCAACTTTGGGCCAAACCTTTAGGATAAGTGACCGGTTTGCTAGATCTTCTCCCAACTGCAAATTGGGATCTTTTTGTACTGTCTTCTAGATCTTCCTAATTCAATCCAGCATATACGAGCAGCATCAGAAAAATTGGCTTGTACCAATCGAACCTTCTTTTCCTCTGAAAGGATGCAATTTGTAAAAATCGACTCTACCTTTCTTTCCCATCTGAAATAAGCTTCAGGATCATTCCTCCCTTTAAATACAGGGATTTGCAATCGAGAACCTTTTTTGCATATGAGATTCCTTCATCATCACTATCGTAATACTCAATCATTTTTTGTGACTCTTTTTTTTTTTCTTGGTTTTTATGGATTCTAAAGTGAATTTGCAGAAATTAAAGAGAAAAAAAAAACAAAGAGACTAAACAAAACCCATTAAACGTGTAGATAAATAAGAATTTACTTACGACCTGGCTCTGATACCAGATGATAAGAAAAAATTAGAATGAAGGATAGAGGGATAAGAAAGAGACGAAGAAAAGACGCAACAGAAACTTAAAAGGATAGATAAATGGGTTTTTTCTACTAGACCTCAAAGAAACTTGTTCTTAGCAACCTAGGTCACCGGAAGGGTTTTTCCTACTAGACCTTCAAAGAACCTGTCCTTGACAACCTAGATCAGGGAATAAAAATTGAATCACTCAATTTTCTCCATGCAATCAGCGAAGCAAATCAGTCATCTCACTTAATCACACTAAAAAAATGCGCATAAAGCACTAAAAAAATTTTATTCATTAAAGTTGTGTAAATGTCTCACCAAAGGTGTTTAAATAGACCCCTAATAAATTAGCTAAAAGATAAGATAAGATAAGACAACTAATTTAAATCGTATTTGATCTTATTGGATTAGATCAAATTTGATTTAAATTTTAAAATCCTAAAGATATGATAACTAATTTAAATAAGATTTGATCTTATTAGATTACATTAGATTAGATTTAAACTTAAAATCCCTAAAAATACTACTAAGCAAATAAGAAGTAAATCAAATCTTCTAACAAACTCTAACAGCAAAACAAATTAAAAATAAATGACTAAAAATTCAAAAATTAATAAAAATTATGCCTCCCATTGAATTTGGAAAGTTTTATTGGGATTCTTGTTGTCCTGCCTTAGTCCAATGGGCCTTATGAATTGTTGCCCTTTCAGCACCACTGTTTTTGAGACGGACTCTTGGTTTTCTTGATGTCCAAGACTAGCATGGCACAATTCTTCTAGTATTCAGATCTTTGAACATGACGAGATTACCATTCTGTCCTTTAGCTCTGAAATGACAAAAATGCCCTCCTGAGCACAGGTGGCTTCCGGTTCCAATGGTTAGTGGTAACACTATGGAACCATCTAGTATGAGGAAGTTGTCTTTGAGTCTAGTGACCCCGTTGCGGTGGGTTTATAGATTTTCCTTTTGGAGATCCAGTTTGTTGAAGGCTCCTCTAAAGAGGACGTTAGAATCAGCTCCGGTGTTGACCAGTATTCTTTTCACAAGTCCGGTTCCAAATTTTACCAAGATGCCGAATAGGGCGTCTTCTGCCGAGGTGCCTGATGAGCGGATATTTTATACGCTTTTTGGTGGTATTTTCATGTAATTTTTAGTATGTTTTAGTTACTTTTTATTATATTTTTATTAGTTTTTATGCAAAAATCACATTTCTGGACTTTACTATGAGTTTGTGTGTTTTTTTGTAATTTCAGGTATTTTCTGGCTGAAATTGAGGGACCTGAGCAAAAATCTGATTCAGAGGCTGAAAACGGACTGCAGATGCTGTTGGATTCTGACCTCTCTGCACTCGAAATGAATTTTCTGGAGTTACAGAAGCCCAATTGGTGCGCTCTCAATTGCATTAGAAAGTAGACATCTTGGGCTTTCCAACAATATATAATAGTCCATAATTGGCTCGAGATTTGGTAGCACAAACTGGCGTTTAAACGCCAGCTCCTTACCCTTTTCTTGCGTTAAATGCCAGAACTGGCATAAAAATTGGAGTTAAACGCCCAAACTGGCACAAAAGCTGGAGTTCAACGCCAGGAATAGCCTATGCATGTGAAAGCTTCAATGCTCAGCCCAAACACACATCAAGTGGGCCCCGGAAGTGGATTTCTGCACTATCAATCTTAGCTTACTCATTTTTTGTAAACCTAGGTCACTAGTCGAGTATAAAAACCACTTTTAGAGATTCATTTTGTACCTCATGACATTTTTACATCTAAATTTTGTATCTTCTACGGCATGAGTCTCTAAACTCCATGGTTGGGGGTGAGGAGCTCTGCTGTGTCTTGATGGATTAATGCAATTACTACTGTTTTCTATTTAATCACGCTTGTTTCTATTCTAAGATATTCACTCGCACTTCAACATGATGAATATGATGATCCGTGACACTCATCACCATTC
Organism: Arachis ipaensis; assembly: GCF_059453495.1. Classification (NCBI taxonomy): domain Eukaryota; kingdom Viridiplantae; phylum Streptophyta; class Magnoliopsida; order Fabales; family Fabaceae; genus Arachis; species Arachis ipaensis. The sequence continues at coordinate 55,553,562 of NC_142436.1, forward strand.
TCAACCTATGAACGCGTGCCTGACAACCACTTCCGTTCTACCTGAGATTGAGTGTATATCTCTTGGGTTCTCGGTTCACTAGTTTAATTGCATCTCCTGACAACAGAGCATTCGAATCCGTGAGACCAGAGTCTTCGTGGTATAAGCTAGAATCAATTGGCAGCATTCTTGAGATCCGGAAAGTCTAAACCTTGTCTGTGGTATTCCGAGTAGGATCTGGGATGGGATGACTGTGACGAGCTTCAAACTCAATGGATCCTATTCCAACACTAGTGAGAACCGACAGATGATTAGCCCTACAAAACCCATAGCTGGACCATTTTCATTGAGAGGACGGATGGTAGCCATTGACAACGATGATCCACCAACATACAGCTTGCCATGGAAGGAGCCTTGCGTGCGCAAAGAAGAAGACAGTAGGAAAGTAGAGATTCAGAAGACAGAGCATCTCCAAAACCTCAACCTGTTCTCTATTACTGCATAACAAGTATTATTTAATCCATGTTCTTTTACTCATTCCAATTAAAACTAAGAATCATTACTAATATCCTGACTAAGAGTTACAAGATAACCATAGCTTGCTGATGAGCGGATAATTTGTACGCTTTTTGGCATTGTTTTTAGTATGTTTTTAGTAGGATCTAGTTACTTTTAGGGATGTTTTCATTAGTTTTTATGTTAAATTTACATTTCTGGACTTTACTATGAGTTTGTGTATTTTTCTGTGATTTCAGGTATTTTCTGGCTGAAATTGAGGGACTTGAGCAAAAATCAGATTCAGAGGTTGAAGAAGGACTGCTGATGCTGTTGGATTCTGACCTCCCTGCACTCAAAGTGGATTTTCTGGAGCTACAGAACTCCAAATGGCGCGCTTCCAATTGCGTTGGAAGGTAGACATCCAGAGCTTTTCAAAAATGTATAATAGTGCATACTTTGTCCGAGTTTAGATGACGTAAAAGGGCGTTGAACGCCAGTTCTACGCTGCTGTCTGGAGTTAAACGCCAGAAACAAGTCACAAACCAGAGTTGAACGCCAGAAATACGTTACAACCTGGCGTTCAACTCCAAGAAGGACCTCTACACGTGCAACACTCAAGCTCAGCCCAAGCACACACCAAGTGGGCCCTGGAAGTGGATTTATGCATCAATTACTTACTTTTGTAAACCCTAGTAGCTAGTTTATTATAAATAGAACTTTTTACTATTGTAATTAGACATCCTGGAATGTATTTTGATCCTGTGATCAAGTCTTAGTTACTCCGGTTCCCCTCTGGGACCGAGACCAATGAACTCCATTATCACTTATGTATTTTCAATGGTAGAGTTTCTACACTCCATAGATTAAGGTGTGGAGCTCTGCTGTTCCTCAAAGATTAATGCAAAGTACTACTATTTTCTATTCAATTCATCTTATTTCGCTTCTAAGATATTCTTTCGTACTTCAACCTAAATGTGATGAACGTGACAATCATCATCATTCCCTATGAATGTGTGCCTGACAACCACTTCCGTTCTACCTTAGATTGAATGAGTGTCTCTTAGATCTCTTAATCGGAATCTTCGTGGTGTAAGCTAGAATGATGGCGGCATTCAAGAGAATCCGGAAAGTCTAAACCTTGTCTGTGGTATTCCGAGTAGGATTCAATTATTGAATGACTGTGACGAGCTTCAAACTCGCGATTGCTGGGCGTAGTGACAGACGCAAAAGGAGGGTGAATCCTATTCCAGCATGATTGGGAACCTCAGATGATTAGCCGTGCCGTGACAGGGCATTTTGGATCATTTTCACAAGAGGAGGGGATGTAGCCACTGACAACGGTGATGTCCTTGCACAAAGCCAGCCATAGAAAGGAGTAAGACTGATTGGATGAAGATAGCAGGAAAGCGGAGGTTCAGAGGAACGATTGCATCTCCATACGCTTATCTGAAATTCTCACCAATGATTTACATAAGTATATCTATCCTTCTTTTATTACTACATTTCGAAAACTACATAACTATTTTATATCCGCCTGACTGAGATTTACAAGGTGACCATAGCTTGCTTCATACTAACAATCTCCGTGGGATTCGACCCTTACTCACGTAAGGTATTACTTGGACGACCCAGTGCACTTGCTGGTTAGTTATGCGAAGTTGTGAAGATATGTTTAGACCATGGTTTTGTGCATCCGTTTTTGGTACCATTGCCAGGGAATCAATTTCGAATAATAATTCACAACCTGAGTAACAATTTCGCATACCAAGTTTTTGGCGCCGTTGCCGGGGATTGTTCGAGTTTGGACAACTGACGGTTCATCTTGTTGCTCAGATTAGGTAATTTTCTTTTTGTTTTATTTTCAAAAATTTTTCAAAAATATTTCAAAAATTTTTCTTTTGTTTTTGAAAAAAAATAATAAAAATAATGTTTTCAAAAATAAATTATTCTATGGCTTCAAAACTTTCAAGAATGAATTCTAGAGTTTCATGGTAACATGTTGAATCCTATCTGGCTGAAAAGCCATACCCAAACTCCTTTGGGATTGGTCTTCAACTAATCACCTCAATGGATGTAATTCCATTCTAAAGCTTGACTGGCTATTAAGCCATGTCTAACCCTCAGATTGGAGCTTTAGACTAAAGAGTACAAGATTCCTGGAATTCATATTAAAGATTTTGGAATCCTTATTTTTCCTTTTTCAAATGATTTTCGAAATTTTTAAAAGAAAATACAAAAAAAAAATTCATAAAATTATAAAAATCAAAAATATATTTTGTGTCTCTTGTTTGAGTCTTGAGTCATGTTATAAGTTTGGTGTCAATTGCATGTTCATCTTGCATTTTTCGAAAAATTCATGCATTCATAGTGATCTTCATGATCTTCAAGTTGTTCTTGGTAAGTCTTCTTGTTTGATCTTTGCATTTGCATGTTTTGTGTCTTTTCTTCTTTTTCATATGCATTCTTGAAATCTTAGTGTCTAAGCATTAAATATTTCTAAGTTTGGTGTCTTGCATGTTTTCTTTGCATTAAAAATTTTCAAAAATATGTTCTTGATGTTCATCATGACATTCAAAGTGTTCTTGGTGTTCATCTTGACATTCATAGCATTCTTGCATGCATTCATTGTTTTGATCCATAACTTTCATGCATTGCATCATTTTTCTTGTTTTTCTCTCTCATCATAAAAATTCAAAAAAATCAAAAAAATATCTTTCCCTTTTTCTCTCTTAAAATTTTGAAAATTAGATTTGACTTTTTCAAAAATTTTTAAAATCTAGTTGTTTTTATGAGTCAAATCAAATTTTCAATTTAAAAATCTTATCTTTTTCAAAATCTTTTTCAAAAATCTTTTTCTTAATTTTACATCATATTTTCGAAAATAACATCATCAATTAATGTTTTGATTCAAAAATTTCAAGTTTGTTACTTACTTGTTAAGAAAGATTCAAACTTTAAGTTCTAGAATCATATTTTATGATTTCTTGTGAATCAAGTCATTAATTGTGATTTTAAAAATCAAATCTTTTTTTAAAAACTAATTTCAATCACATGTTTTCAAAAATATCTTCTTATCTTACCTTTTTCAAAAATTTGATTTCAAAATATCATTTCTAACTTCCTAACTTCTTATCTTTTCAAATTTGTTTCAACTAACTAATTAACTTTTTGTTTGTTTCTTATCTTTTTCAAAACCACCTAACTAACTCTCTCTCTCTCTCTCTAATTTTCGAAAATATCTCCCTCTTTTTCAAAATTTCTTTTTAATTAAACTAATTATTTTATTTTTTATTTGAATTTTTGAAAAACTATTAACCTTTTTCAAAAACTATTTTCGAAAATCACTAACTCTCTTTCAAAAATTATTTTCGAAAATCCTCTCACTCTCTCATCTTATTCTATTTATTTATTCATCTACTGACATATCTTCCTCACATCACTCACCAAATTCGAACCCCCTCTTCTATCTGTGTTCGAATTTTTTTTATTCTTCTTTTTCTACTAACAATAAGGAACCTCTTTACTGTGACATAGAGGATTCCTCTTCTTTTTTTTTCTCTTCTCTTTCTTATGAGCAGGGACAAAGAAAAAAGCATTCTTGTTGAAGCTGATCCAGAACCTGAAAGGACTCTAAAGAGAAACTAAGAGAAGTTAAATTACAACAATCCAGAGACAACCTTATTGAAAATTTTGAACAAGTAAAGGAGATGGCAGCCGAACCCAACAACAATAATGCAAGGAGGATGCTTGGTGACTTTACTGCACCTAAGTCCAATTTACATGGAAGAAGCATCTCCATTCCTGCCATTGGAGCAAACAACTTTGAGCTGAAACCTCAGCTAGTTTCTCTGATGCAGCAGAACTGCAAGTTTCATGGACTTCTATCCGAAGACCCTTTTCAGTTCTTAACTGAATTCTTGCAGATCTGTGATACTGTTAAGACTAATGGAGTAGATCCTGAAGTCTACAGGCTCATGCTTTTCCCTTTTGCTGTAAGAGACAGAGCTAGAATATGGTTGGACTCTCAACCCAAAGACAGCCTGAACTCTTGGGATAAGCTGGTCACGGCTTTCTTAGCCAAGTTCTTTCCTCCTCAAAAGCTGAGCAAGCTCAGAGTGGATGTTCAAACCTTCAGACAGAAAGAAGGTGAATCCCTCTATGAAGCTTGGGAAAGATACAAACAGCTGACCAAAAAGTGTCCTTCTGACATGCTTTCAGAATGGACCATCCTGGATATATTCTATGATGGTTTATCTGAGCTATCAAAGATGTCATTGGATACTTCTGCAGGTGGATCCATTCACCTAAAGAAAACGCCTGCAAAAGCTCAAGAACTCATTGACATGGTTGCTAATAACCAGTTCATGTACACTTCTGAGAGGAATCCTGTGAGTAATGAGACGCCTCAGAAGAAGGGAGTTCTTGAAGTTGATACTCTGAATGCCATATTGGCTCAGAATAAAATATTGACTCAGCAAGTCAATATGATTTCTCAAAGTCTGAATAGAATGCAAGCTGCATCCAACAGTACTCAAGAGGCTTCTTATGAAGAAGAAGCTTATGATCCTGAGAACCCTGCAATAGCAGAGGTAAATTACATGGGTGAACCATATGGAAACACCTATAATCCATCATGGAGAAATCATCCAAATCTCTCATGGAAGGATCAAAGGCCTCAATAAGGCTTTAATAATGGTGGAAGAAACAGGTTTAACAATAATAAACCTTTTCCATCATCCACTCAGCAACAGACAGAGAACTCTGAACAAAATACCTCTAATTTAGCAAACTTAGTCTCTGATCTATCCAAGGCCACTGTAAGTTTCATGAATGAAACAAGGTCTTCCATTAGAAATTTGGAAGCACAAGTGGGCCAGCTGAGTAAAAGGATCACTGAAATCCCTCCTAGAACTCTCCCAAGCAATACAGAAGAGAATCCAAAAGGAGAGTGCAAGGCCATTGACATAAGCACCATGGCCGAACCTGTAAGGGAAGGAGAGGACGTGAATCCCAAGGAGAAAGACCTCCTGGGATGTCCAGTGATCAATAAGGAGCTTCCCTCTGAGGAACCAAAGGACTCTGAGGCTCATCTAGAGACCATAGAGATTCCATTGAACCTCCTTATGCCATTCACGAGCTCTGATAAGTATTCCTCTTCTGAAGAGAATGAGGATGTTACTGAAGAGCAAGCTGCCAAGTTCCTTGGTGCAATCATGAAGCTGAATGCCAAATTATTTGGTATTGAGACTTGGGAAGATGAACCTCCCTTGTTCACCAATGAATTAAGTGATCTGAATCAACTAACATTGCCTCAGAAGAGACAGGATCCTGGAAAGTTCATAATACCTTGTACCATAGGCACCATGATCTTTAAGGCTCTGTGTGACCTTGGTTCAGGGATAAACCTCATGCCCCTCTCTGTAATAGAGAAACTGGGAATCTATGGGGTACAAGCTGCTAAAATCTCATTAGAGATGGCAGACAATTCAAGAAAACAGGCTTATGGACAAGTAGAGGACGTGTTAGTAAAGGTTGAAGGCCTTTACATCCCTGCTGATTTCATAGTCCTGGATACTGGAAAGGAAGAGGATGAATCCATCATCCTAGGAAGACCTTTCCTAGCCACAACAAGAGCTGTGATTGATGTGGACAGAGGAGAATTGATCCTTCAATTAAATAAGGACAACCTTGTGTTTACAACTCAAGGATCTCTCTCTGCATCCATGGAGAGGAAGCAGAAAAAGCTTCTCTCAAAGCAGAGTCAACCAAAGCCCCCACAGTCAAACTCTAAGTTTGGTGTTGGGAGGCCACAACCAAACTCTAAGTTTGGTGTCAAACCCCCATATTCAAACTCTAAGTTTGGTGTTGGGAGGTCTCAACAAAGCTCTGCACATCTGTGAGGCTCCATGAGAGCCCACTGTCAAGCTATTGACATTAAAGAAGCGCTTGTTGGGAGGCAACCCAATGTTTATTTATCTAATTTTATTTTTGTTTTTCATGTTTTCTTAGGTTCATGATCATGTGGAGTCACAAAATAAATATAAAAATTGAAAACAAAATCAAAAACAGCAGAAGAAAAATCACACTCTGGAGGAAGACCTTACTGGCGTTTAAACGCCAGTAAGAAGCATGTTTTGGGCGTTCAACGCCAGAACAGAGCATGGTTCTGGCGCTGAACGCCAGAAATGCACCCTGGAGGAGAGCTGGCGCTGAACGCCCAGAACAAGCACCAACCTGGCGCTGAACGCCCAGAGTTGTGTGCAAGGGCATTTTACATGCCTAATTTGGTGCAAGGTTGTAAATCCTTGAACACCTCAGGATCTGTGGACCCCATAGGATCACCTCAGGATCTGTGGACCCCACAGGATCCTCACCTACCTCCACTCACTTCTTCTCACCCCTCTTTCACACAATCCAATAAACACTCTTCCCCAAAACCCTTCACCAATCACCTCAATCTCTCTTCCCCATCACCTCTTCACCACTCACATCCATCCACTCTTCCCCATAAACCTACCTCATAAACTCCACCTACCTTCAAAATTCAAAATCAATTTCCCATCCAAACCCACCCTAAATGGCTGAACCTTAACCCCCCCTCCCTTCCCTATATAAAGCCTTCCATTCTTCCTCATTTTCACACAACACAACCCTCTCTTCTCTTCTTGGCCGAAACACACCTCCCCCCTCTTCTCCATCTTTTCTTCTTCTTCTTCTTCTTCATCTTTTCTTTCTTCTCTGCTCGAGGGCGAGCAAAATTCTAAGTTTGGTGTGGTAAAAGCATAAGCTTTTTGTTTTTCCATTACCATTGATGGCACCTAAGACCAGAGAATCCTCTAGAAAAGGGAAAGGGAAGACAAAAGCTTCCACCTCCGAGTCATGGGAGATGGAAAGGTTCATCTCTAAAGCCCATCAAGACCACTTCTATGATGTTGTGGCCAAGAAGAAGGTGATCCCCGAGGTCCCTTTCAAACTCAAAAGAAATGAGTATCCGGAGATCCGACATGAAATTCAAAGAAGAGGTTGGGAAGTTCTAACAAACCCCATCCAACAAGTCGGCATCCTAATGGTTCAAGAGTTCTATGCTAATGCATGGATCACTAGGAACCATGATCAAAGTAAGAACCCGAACCCAAAGAATTATCTCACCATGGTTCGGGGGAAATACTTAGATTTTAGTCCGGAAAATGTGAGGTTGGCGTTCAACTTGCCAAACATGGAAGAGAACGCACGCCCCTACATAAGGAGAGTCAACTTTGATCAAAGGTTGGACCAAGTCCTCATGGACATATGTGTAGAAGGGGCTCAATGGAAGATTGACTCAAAAGGCAAACCGGTTCAACTAAGAAGACTGGACCTTAAGCCTGTAGCTAGAGGATGGTTGGAGTTTATTCAATGCTCAATCATTCCCACTAGCAACCGGTCTGAAGTTACTATAGACCGGGCCATCATGATTGGAGAAGAGGTGGAAGTTCATGAGATTATACCTCAAGAACTCTACAAAGTGGCTGACAAGTCCTCCACTATGGCAAGGTTAGCCTTTCCTCACCTCATCTGCCACCTATGCAATTCGGCTGGGATTGACATAGAGGGAGATATCCTCATTAAAGAGGACAAGCCCATCACTAAGAAAAAGATGGAGCAAGCAAGAGAGCCCATTCATGGAGCTCAAGAGGCGCATGAAGCTCATCACCATGAGATCCCGGAGATGCCTCAAATGCATTTTCCTCCACAAAACTATTGGGAGCAAATCAACACCTCCCTAGGAGAACTAAGCTCCAACATGGGACAATTAAGGGTGGAACATCAAGAGCACTCCATCATCCTTTATGAAATTAGAGAAGATCAAAAAGCAATGAGGGAGGAGCAACAAAGACAAGGAAGAGACATAGAAGAGCTCAAGGACATCATTGGTTCCTCAAGAAGGAAACGCCACCATCACTAAGGTGGATTCATTCCTTGTTCTTATTTCTTCTGTTTTTCGTTTTTTATGTTATGTGCTTATCTATGTTTGTGTCTTCATTACATGATCATTAGTAGTTAGTAACTTTGTCTTAAAGTTATGAATGTCCTATGAATCCATCACCTCTCTTAAATAAAAACTGTTTTAATTCAAAAGAACAAGAAGTACATGAGTCTCGAATTTATCCTTGAACTTAGTTTAATTATATTGATGTGGTGACAATGCTTATTGTTTTCTGAATGTATGCTTGAACAGTGCATATGTCTTTTGAAGTTGTTGTTTAAGAACGTTAAATATGTTGGCTCTTGAAAGAATGATGACTAGGATCCCAAGGGCTTTGAGCATCAGTGGATAGGAGGGCCTAAAGGAATAAAATCCTGGTTTAAGCGGCTAAACCAAGCTGTCCCTAACCATGTGCTTGTGGCGTGTAGGTGTCAAGTGAAAACTTGAGACTGAGCGGTTAAAGTCAAGGTCCAAAGCAAAAAAAGAGCATGCTTAAGAACCCTGGACACCTCTAATTGGGGACTTTAGCAAAGCTGAGTCACAATCTGAAAAGGTTCACCCAATTATGTGTCTGTGGCATTTATGTATCCGGTGGTAATACTGGAAAACAAAGTGCTTAGGGCCACGGCCAAGACTCATAAAACAAGTTGTGTTCAAGAATCATCATACTGAACTAGGAGAGTCAATAACACTATCTGAACTCTGAGTTCCTATAGATGCCAATCATTCTGAACCTCAATGGATAAAGTGAGATGCCAAAACTATTCAAGAGGCAAAAAGCTATAAGTCCCGCTCATATGATTGAAACTATGTTTCATTGATAGTTTGAAATTTATAGTATATTCTCTTCTTTTTATCCTATTTGATTTTCAGTTGCTTGGGGACAAGCAACAATTTAAGTTTGGTGTTGTGATGAGCGGATAATTTGTACGCTTTTTGGCATTGTTTTTAGTAAGATCTAGTTACTTTTAGGGATGTTTTCATTAGTTTTTATGTTAAATTTACATTTCTGGACTTTACTATGAGTTTTTGTATTTTTCTGTGATTTCAGGTATTTTCTGGCTGAAATTGAGGGACTTGAGCAAAAATCAGATTCAGAGGTTGAAGAAGGACTGCTGATGCTGTTGGATTCTGACCTCCCTGCACTCAAAGTGGATTTTCTGGAGCTACACAACTCAAAATGGCGCGCTTCCAATTGCGTTGGAAAGTAGACATCCAGGGCTTTTCAGCAATGTATAATAGTTTATACTTTGGCCGAGTTTAGACGACGTAAAAGGGCGTTGAACACCAGTTCTACGCTGCTGTCTGGAGTTAAACGCCAGAAACAAGTCACAAACCAGAGTTGAACGCCAGAAATACGTTACAACCTGGCGTTCAACTCCAAGAAGGACCTCTACACGTGCAACACTCAAGTTCAGCCCAAGCACACACCAAGTGGGCCCCGGAAGTGGATTTATGCATCAATTACTTACTTCTGTAAACCCTAGTAGCTAGTTTATTATAAATAGAACTTTTTACTATTGTAATTAGACATCCTGGAATGTATTTTGATCCTGTGATCAAGTCTTGGTTACTCCGGTTCCCCTCTGGGACCGAGACCAATGAACTCCATTATCACTTATGTATTTTCAACGGTAGAGTTTCTACACTCCATAGATTAAGGTGTGGAGCTCTGCTGTTCCTCAAAGATTAATGCAAAGTACTACTGTTTTCTATTCAATTCATCTTATTTCGCTTCTAAGATATTCATTCGTACTTCAACCTGAATGTGATGAACGTGACAATCATCATCATTCCCTATGAACGTGTGCCTGACAACCACTTCCGTTCTACCTTAGATTGAATGAGTGTCTCTTAGATCTCTTAATCGGAATCTTCGTGGTGTAAGCTAGAATGATGGCGGCATTCAAGAGAATCCGGAAAGTCTAAACCTTGTCTGTGGTATTCCGAGTAGGATTCAATGATTGAATGACTGTGACGAGCTTCAAACTCGCGATTGCTGGGCGTAGTGACAGACGCAAAAGGAGGGTGAATCCTATTCCAGCATGATCGGGAACCTCAGATGATTAGCCGTGCCGTGACAGGGAATCTTGGACCATTTTCACAAGAGGAGGGGATGTAGCCACTGACAACGGTGATGCCCTTGCACAAAGCCAGCCATAGAAAGGAGTAAGACTGATTGGATGAAGATAGCAGGAAAGCGGAGGTTCAGAGGAACGATTGCATCTCCATACGCTTATCTGAAATTCTCACCAATGATTTACATAAGTATATCTATCCTTCTTTTATTACTACATTTCGAAAACTACATAACTATTTTATATCCGCCTGATTGAGATTTACAAGGTAACCATAGCTTGCTTCATACCAACAATCTCCGTGGGATTCGACCCTTACTCACGTAAGGTATTACTTGGATGACCCAGTGCACTTGCTGGTTAGTTATGCGAAGTTGTGAAGATATGTTTAGACCATGATTTTGTGCATCCGTTTTTGGTACCATTGCCAGGGAATCAATTTCGAATAATAATTCACAACCTGAGTAACAATTTCTCATACCACTTGCTTCAAGCCGACAAAAGTGTGATTGTAATTTCGTGCACCAAGTTTTTGGCGCCGTTGTCGGGGATTGTTCGAGTTTGGACAACTGACGGTTTATTTTGTTGCTTAGATTAGGAAAATTTTTTTCTTTTGGGTTTAGAGTCTTCCGTTTGAGTTTAGTTGTATATCTTAAGTTTGGTGTCAATTGCATAAGTTTATTTTTCTTTCATTTTTTCGAATTATTAGTATTTAAAGTACAAAAATTTTTAAGTTTGGTGTCCTTTGTGTTTTTGTTTTCTTAAAAATTTTTCAAAATTTGCTTTTGGTGTTCATCTTGATATTCAAAGTTTTCCTGATTGTTTTCTTTGTGTTGATCTAAAAATTTTAAGTTTGGTGTCATTTTATTATTTTTCTCTTTCCTCATTAAATTCAAAAATATCTTTCATATTTATTTAATTGGGATTTCGAAAATTTCATTTAAAAATTCAGATTTTTATTTTAAAATTTTTATTCTATCTTATCTTAGTTTTAAAATTTCAAAAATTCAAAAATCCGTTTCAAAAATCATATCCAAAGTTTTTCAGATTTTCTTAATTAGTCAATTATTTTAGTTTTTGAAACTTTTATTTTATTTTTATTTTCGAATTACGTTATTTTATTTTTCTTTATTTATTTATTCGGTTGTTTTTAATTAAATAAAAAAATAATTTATTTGTAATTCATATCAATTCCCTTTTCTCCATCAAGGACCTAAGTGGAAATGAACAGTCCAGAAGGACTCTGGGGTCATATGCTAACCCCATTACCGCTGCATACGGGAGTAGTATCTGTATACCTCCCATCAAAGCAAGCAGTTTTGAGCTAAATCCTCAGCTCATTGTCATGGTGCAGCAAATTTGCCAGTATTCCAGTCTTTCACAGGAAGAACCTACTGAGTTTTTGGCACAGTTCTTGCAAATTGCTGATACAGTACGTGACAAGGAAGTAGATCAGGATGTCTACAGATCATTACTGTTTCCATTTGCTGTAAAAGATCAAGCTAAGAGGTGGTTAAAATAACCAACCCACAGCAAGCATAAGAACATGGAAACAGTTATCAGACAAATTCCTGAATCAATATTTCCCTCCAAAAAGGATGACATAGCTAAGGCTGGACATCCAAGGCTTTAAACAAGAGGATGATGAATCCCTTTATAATGCCTGGGAGAGGTACAGAGGGATGCTAAGGAAATGCCCCTCTGAAATATTTTCAGAGTGGGTGCAGTTAGACATCTTCTACTACGGGCTTACAGAAAAAGCTCAGATGTCTCTAGACTACTCAGCTGGTGGATCTATACACATGAGAAAGATAATTTAAGAGGCTCAGGAGCTCATTGATACCGTTGCTAGAAATCAACATCTGTACTCAAGCAGTGAATCCTCCATGAAAGAAGAGGCTAGGGCAATATCCACTGATCATAGTCCTCAAGAACAAATTGTTGAACTTAATCAGCAATTGCTTCTTATGACAAAACAGTTAGCAAAATTTAAAGAGATGCTCCAAGACACTAAAAATGCTAACAAGAATATGGAAGCACAATCTAAACAGATAATAGAAGAATGCCAAGCTGTTCAACTAAGGAGTGGGAAGACATTGAATAATTCAGCTCAAGGTAGCAGAAAGCCAAGAAAGGAACAACTGACTGAGGATGACCAAACCACTGCTCAAAATCCCTCTGAGGACAGTAAGAGCCCAGAGAGAAATACTTCTGGCGTTCAAATGCCAGAAAAGGGTGAAAAATTGGCGTCAAACGCCTAGTGGATGCCCACTACTGGCGTTCAAACGCCAGAAAGGGGTGAAAAACTGGCGTTAAATGCCCATTCCATGCCCAGTTCTGGCGTTCAAACGCCAGAAAAGGGTAGAAAATTGGCGTTAAATGCCCATCCAACCCCTAATCCTGGCGTTCAAACGCCAATGAGGGATCAGACACCTGCAAGTGCTGATTGTAACCCTCCTAAGAAGGCTTCTCTAACCACCTCTGTAGGAAATAAACCTGTAGCAACTAAGGTTGAGGAATACAAAGCCAAGATGCCTTATCCTCAGAAACTCCGCCAAGTGGAATAGGATAAATAATTTGCCCGCATTGCATACTATCTCAGGACTCTTGAAATAAAGATCCCGTTTGCAGAGGCACTTGAGCAAATACCCTCTTATGCTAAGTTCATGAAAGAGATCTTAAGTCATAAGAAGGATTGGAGAGAAACTGAAAAAGTTTTCCTCATTGAAGAATGTAGTGCAGTCATTCTGAAAAGCTTACCAGAGAAGCTTAAAGATCCCGAAAGCTTTATGATACCATGCACATTAGAGGGTGCTTATACAAAGACAGCTCTATGTGACCTTGGAGCAAGTATCAACCTAATACCTGCATCCACTATCAGGAAGCTTGGCTTGACTGAAGAAGTCAAACCAACCCGAATATTCCTCCAACTTGCTGATGGCTCCATTAAATATCCATCAGGCATAATTGAGGACATGATTGTCAAGGTTGGGCCATTTACCTTTTCCACTGACTTTGTAGTGCTGGAAATGGAGGAGCACAATAGTGCAACTCTCATTCTAAGAAGACCCTTCCTAGTAACTGGACGAACTCTCATTGATGTACAAAAAGGAGAAGTGACCCTGAGAGTCAATGAGGATGAGTTCAAGTTAAATGCTGTCAAAGCTATGCAGCATCCAGACACATCAAATGACTGCATGAGCGTTGATATTATTGACTCCTTGATGGAAGAAATCAATATGACTGAGAGTCTTGAATCAGAGCTAGAGGACATCTTTAAAGATGTTCAGCCTGATCTGGAGGAACCAGAAAAAATAGAAGAACCTCTGAAAACTCCTCAGGAAGAGGAGAGGCCTCCTAAACCCGAGCTCAAACCACTACCACCATCCCTGAAATATGCGTTTCTGGGAGAGGATGACACTTTTTCTGTGATCATAAGCTCTGCCTTAGAACCACAGGAAGAGAAAGCTCTACTTCAGGTGCTAAGGACATACAAGACAGCTCTTGGGTGGTCCATAAGTGACCTTAAGGGTATTAGCCCAGCCAGATGCATGCACAAGATCCTATTGGAGGATAACGCTAAGCCAGTGGTTCAACCACAGAGGCGGTTAAATCCGGCCATGAAAGAAATGGTGCAGAAAGAGGTCACTAAATTACTAGAGGCTAGGATTATTTATCCTATCTCTGATAGCCCCTGGGTGAGCCCTGTCTAAGTCGTCCCAAAGAAGAGAGGTATGACAGTGATTCATAATGAAAAAAATGAACTGGTTCCTACAAGAATAGTTACAGGGTGGCGTATGTGTATTGACTACAAAAGGCTCAATACAGCCACCAGAAAGGATCATTTTCCTTTACCATTCATAGACCAGATGCTAGAAAGACTAGCAGGTCATGAATACTACTGCTTTTTGGATGGCTATTCAGGTACAACCAAATTGCAGTAGATCTTCAAGACCAAGAGAAAATAGCATTCACATGTCCATATGGAGTATTTGCCTATAGAAGGATGCCGTTTGGTCTGTGCAATGCACCTGCAATCTTTCAGAGATGAATGCTCTCCATCTTCTCTGATATGGTGGAGAAATTTCTAGAAGTCTTCATGAATGACTTCTTAGTATTTGGAGATTCATTCAACTCCTGTCTTGATCATCTAGCACTTGTTCTGAAAAGGTGCCAAGAGACTAACCTAGTTTTAAACTGGGAAAAATGTCACTTTATGGTGACTGAAGGAATTGTCCTCGGGCATAAAATTTCGAACAAAGGAATAGAGGTGGATCAAGCTAAGGTAGAGGTAATTAAAAAATTACCACCACCCACCAATGTTAAGGCAATCAGAAGCTTTCTGGGACATGCAGGATTCTACAGGAGGTTTATAAAGGATTTTTCAAAAATCACAAAATCTCTGAGTAATCTGCTAGCTGCTGATACACCATTTGTCTTTGACACAGAGTGTTTGCAGGCCTTCGAAACTCTGAAGGCTAAGCTGGTCACATCACCTGTCATTTATGCACCAGACTGGACATTACCATTCGAGTTAATGTGTGATGCTAGTGATCATGCTATTGGTGCAGTATTAGGACAAAGGCATAACAAGCTTCTGTACGTCATACACTATGCCAGCCGTGTTCTAAATGACGCAAGAAGAAATACACAACCATAGAAAAAGAGCTGCTTGCAGTGGTTTATGCCATTGACAAGTTTAGATCCTATTTAGTGGGATCAAAAGTGATTGTGTACACTGACCATGCTGCTCTTAAATATCTACTCACAAAGCAGGATTCAAAACCCAGGCTCATAAGATGGGTGTTGCTTCTGCAAGAGTTTGATATAGAAATAAGAGACAGAAAAGGGACAGAGAACCAGGTAGCTGATCACCTATCCTGGATAGAACCAGTAGCAGGGGCGTCCCTCCCTCCTACTGAGATCTCTGAGACCTTTCCGGATGAGCAACTCTTTGCCATTCAGAAAGTACCATGGTTTGTAGACATTGCAAACTATAAAGCTGTGAGATTCATACCCAAGGAGTACAGCAGACAGCAAACGAAAAAATTAATTTCTGATGCAAAGTACTATTTGTGGGATGAGCCATATCTATTTAAGAGATATGCAGACGGAGTAATTCGTAGATGTGTACCTAGAGAAGAGGCGCAGAAGATCCTATGGCACTGCCATGGATCACAATATGGAGGACATTTCAGAGGTGAGCGAACAACCACTAAGGTCTTCCAATGTGGCTTCTACTGACCTACTCTCTATAGAGATTCCCGAGAGTTTGTGCGTAACTGTGACAATTGCTAGAGAGCTGGTAACCTGCCTCACGGTTATGCCATGCCTCAACAAGAGATCTTAGAGATTGAGTTATTTGATGTATGGGGTATTGACTTTATGGGGCCTTTCCCACCATCATACTCAAACACTTACATTCTGGTGGCAGTAGACTATGTATCCAAGTGGGTAGAGGCAATTGCAACACCCACTAATGATAATAGGACAGTACTAAAGTTCCTCCAGAAGTATATCTTTAGCAGATTTGGTGTCCCCAGAATACTAATCAATGATGGAGGAACTCATTTCTGCAATAAACAGCTTGACTCTGCTCTGATTCGATATGGAATTAACCACAAAGTGGCAACTCCATATCATCCACAGACAAATGGGCAGGCTGAAGTCTCAAATAGAGAACTAAAACGAATCCTGGAATGGACTGTAACTACCTGTAGAAAAGATTGGGCAAGGAGTCTGGATGATGCTCTATGGGCATACAGAACTGCAAAACTCCTATAGGGACCTCTCCATACCAGCTTGTGTATGGAAAAGCCTGTCACCTGCCAGTAGAACTGGAACACAAGGCCTACTGGGCAACCAGATTCCTAAACCTTGATGCCAAGTTAGCTGGAGAGAAAAGATTACTCCAGTTGAATGAGCTAGAGGAATTCAGACTCAATGCTTTCGAAAATACAAAAATTTACAAAGAGAAAGCAAAAAGGTGGCATGACAAAAAACTGTCATCCAGAGTCTTTGAGCCAGGATAGAAGGTTCTGCTATTCAACTCTAGGCTCAGATTGTTCCCTGGGAAATTAAAATCCCGGTGGAGGGGGCCATATGTGATCACAAGTGTGTCACCATATGGATATGTAGAGCTTCAGGATGCTGACTCTGACAAAAAGTTCATTGTTAATGGACAGAGAGTCAAACATTATCTTGAAAGCAATGTTGAGCAAGACTGCTCAAAACTGAGATTAGACTAAAGCTCACTAAAGGTCCAGCTAAAGACAATAAAGGAGCGCTTACTGGGAGGCAACCCAGCCATTAGCAAAGTTTATTTGTTATTTAAATAATAATTATAGGAGTTTGATATAAATTATCTTCAAGTTTAATTATCAATTGCGGGAGTTCACAGAGTTACAGAAGGATTCAGAGCATAAAGCAGAGAAAAGGAGCTCACTGGCACGAAAATGCCAGTAAAGGGTATTTTGGGCGTTAAACGCCAGAATGGGTACCATTCTGGGCGTTAAACGCCAGAATGGGTACCATTCTGGGCGTTTAACGCCAGAGTTGCAGCATCCTGGGCGTTTAGAAAAATACCCAGTGATAAAAGATTTCTGGCGTTTAACGCCAGCCAGGGTACCTGGCTGGGCGTTAAACGCCCACAATGGCCAACACATGGGCGTTAAACGCCAGAATGGATACCATTCTGGGCGTTTAACGCCAGAAAAGACAGGGGGAGAAGATTTCGTTTCCACTTAAAATTTTTTCAAACTTTCGTATTTTAATTCATAATTTTCTGCATAAACATGTTACAAATTTTCATCACTCACATTCAATTTTCAAAAATTCAATAATCTTCTAAATCCCTTTTCAATTTTCTTTCAAAACCTTTCCAAATCTTTGTCAAAAACTCAATTATCTTCTCAATTTCTTTCCAAATCTTTTCCAACTTATCATATCTTCTTCTAATTCTTAGATGCATCAACAAATTTTCAGATTTAACTTCTTTATATCTTTTTCATATCTTTTGAATTTTAAAATCTCATCTTTTTCATATCATGATTCATTTTTTTACCAATCATAACTTTCTATCATATTTTTTTCAAAATTTTCGAAACCCCACCCCTCCACTCTTAAATACACATTTGGCCATCCCCATCTCTCCACCATTCGAACTTGACTCTCCTCCTATTCTTCTCCTTTTCTTTCTCTTGCTTGAGGACAAGCAAACCTCTAAGTTTGGTGTATTTTTCTGTGATCACTGAGCTAAGACTCATTAAGATCATGACTCCTAAGGGAAAATAAACCACTTCAAGAGGCAAGAAAGAGAATACTCCAAAGCCACTTTGGAATCAAGAGAGGTTCTTAACCAAAGAACATGCAGACCATTACCACAAAATAATGGGTCTGAGGTTAGTGATCCCGGAAGTTAAATTCGATCAGAAAGAAGACGAATATCTGGAGATCCAAGGGCAGATTCAAAACAGAGGCTGGGAAATTCTAGCTAATCCTGAGATAAAGGTGGGAAGAAACATGGTTCAGGAATTTTACTCAAATCTGTGGCTGACAGATAAGCAGAGAATGACTGGAACCGCCTTCCATACCTTTCGAACTATGGTCAGAGGGAGGATTATTTACTTTCACCTTGACAAAATAAGAGAGGTCTTCAAGCTACCTCAACTGCAAGATGATCCAGAATCCTTTAATAGGAGAATGGTGAGAGTAGATAAAGGGTTGGACCAAGTTCTAGAGGACATATGCCTCCCTGGAACTAAGTGGATAACCAACACAAAAGGTGTTCCAAACCAATTCAAGAGAGGAGATCTCAAACCAATCGCTGAGGTCACTGTCAAAAGAGCAGTGATGATTCATCTATGATGATCTCAAACCAATTCAAAATAGCATGCTCTACAAACTGCTTAAGGAGCAAGAAAAGCAATGGCATGAGCTACAGGAGCTGAAGCGCCAGAGGCTCTCCCTTGAGGGACCAGACACCCCACAGATTGAAGGAGCATCCATCTCCCAAAATAAAGGTTGTTGAGTCCTAATCTTAACTCTGTGATAACTTTTATTATTAGAAACCTATCTTATGAGTATTAGTAATTAGGGTCTTTATCTTTAATTTTATTTTTATCTCCAAGTAAGCTATAATTTATTTTTCTTTTCATTATTAAACATGAATAAAATAGTAGATTCTTTGAGTAAAGATGCAATTGTTTTGAGTTTTTAAGAGAAGAATTCAAAATTATTTATTTGTGGTGGCAATACTTTTTATTTTCTGAATGAATGCTTAAACAGTGCATATTTTTTATAGTGAAGTTTATGAATGTTAAAATTATTGGCTCTTGAAAAATTATGAAAAAAGAGAATTGTTATTGATAATCTAAAAAATCATGAAATTGATTCTTGAAGCAAGAAAAAGCAGTGAAGAACAAAGCTTGCAGAAAAAAATAAAAAAATAAAAAAATATATAAAAGAAAAAGAAAAAGCAAGCAGAAAAAGCCAATAGCCCTTTAAACCAAAAGGCAAGGGTAAAAAGGATCCAAGGCTTTGAGCATTAATGGATAGGAGGGCCTAAAGGCATAAAATCCTGGCCTAAGCGGCTGAATCAAGCTGTCCCTAACCATGTGCTTGTGGCATGCAGGTTCAAGTGAAAAGCTTGAGACTGAGTGGTTAAAGTCGTTACTGGAAAACAAGATGCTTAGGGTCACAGCCAAGACTCATAAAGTAGCTGTGTTCAAGAATCAACATATTAAACTAGGAGAATTAATAACACTATCTGAATTCTGAGTTTCTATAGATGCCAATCATTCTAAACTTCAAAGGATAAAGTGAGATGCCAAAACTGTTCAGAAGCAAAAAGTTACTAGCCCCGCTCATCTGATTAAAATTTGAGCTTCACTTAAAACACTGGGATTCGATTGCAACTTGATCCTCTTTTTATCCTATTTTATTTGTCTAGTTTCTTGAGAACAAGCAACAGTTTAAGTTTGGTGTTGTGATGAGCGGATATTTTATACGCTTTTTGGTGGTATTTTCATGTAGTTTTTAGTATGTTTTAGTTACTTTTTATTATATTTTTATTAGTTTTTATGCAAAAATTACATTTCTGGACTTTACTATGAGTTTGTGTATTTTTTTGTAATTTCAGGTATTTTCTGGCTGAAATTGAGGGACCTGAGCAAAAATCTAATTCAGAGGCTAAAAACAGACTGCAGATGCTGTTGGATTCTGACCTCCCTGCACTCGAAATAGATTTTATGGAGCTACAGAAGCCCAATTGGTGCGCTCTCAATTGCGTTGGAAAGTAGACATCTTGGGCTTTCCAGAAATATATAATAGTCCATACTTGGCCTGAGATTTGGTAGCGCAAACTGGCGTTTCAACGCCAGCTCCTTACCCTTTTCTGGCGTTAAACGCCAGAACTGGCATAAAAGTTGGAGTTAAACGCCCAAAATGGCACAAAAGCTGGAGTTCAATGCCAGGAATAGCCTATGCACGTGAAAGCTTCAGTGCTCAGCCCAAACACACATCAAGTGGGCCCCGGAAGTGGATTTCTGCACTATCAATCTTAGCTTACTCATTTTTTGTAAACCTAGGTCACTAGTTGAGTATAAAAACCACTTTTAGAGATTCATTTTGTACCTCATGACATTTTTACATCTAAATTTTGTATCTTCTACGGCATGAGTCTCTAAACTCCATGGTTGGGGGTGAGGAGCTCTGCTGTGTCTTGATGGATTAATGCAATTACTACTGTTTTCTATTTAATCACGCTTGTTTCTATTCTAAGATATTCACTCGCACTTCAACATGATGAATGTGATGATCCGTGACACTCATCACCATTCTCAACCTATGAACGCGTACCTGACAACCACTTCCGTTCTACCTTAGATTGAGTGTATATCTCTTGGGTTCCTGGTTCACGAGTTTGATTGCATCTCCTGACAACAGAGCATTCGAATCCGTGAGACCAGAGTCTTCGTGGTATAAGCTAGAATCAATTGGCAGCATTCTTGAGATCCGAAAAGTCTAAACCTTATCTGTGGTATTCCGAGTAGGATCTGGGATGGGATGACTATGACGAGCTTCAAACTCATGACTGTTGGGTGTAGTGACAAATGCAAAAGGATCAATGGATCCTATTCCAACACTAGTGAGAACCAATAGATGATTAGCCCTACGAAACCCGTAGCTGGACCATTTCACTGAGAGGACGAATGGTAGCCATTGACAACGGTGATCCACCAACATACAGCTTGCCATGGAAGGAGCCTTGCATGCGTGAAAAAGAAGACAGTAGGAAAGCAGAGATAAAGAAGACAAAGCATCTCCAAAACTTCAACATGTTCTCCACTACTGCATAACAAGTATTATTTAATCCATGTTCTTTTACTCATTCCAATTAAAACTAAGAATCATTACTGATATCCTGACTAAGAGTTACAAGATAACCATAGCTTGCTTCAAGCCGACAATCTCCGTGGGATCGACCCTTACTCACGTAAGGTATTACTTGGATGACACAATGCACTTGCTGGTTAGTTGTGCGAAATTACAAAAGTGTGATTGTAATTTCATGCACCAAGTTTTTGGCGCCGTTGTCGGGGATTGTTCGAGTTTGGACAACTGACGGTTTATTTTGTTGCTTAGATTAGGAAAATTTTTTTCTTTTGGGTTTAGAGTCTTCCGTTTGAGTTTAGTTTTATATCTTAAGTTTGGTGTCAATTGCATAATTTTATTTTTCTTTCATTTTTTCGAATTATTAGTATTTAAAGTACAAAAATTTTTAAGTTTGGTGTCCTTTGTGTTTTTGTTTTCTTAAAAATTTTTCAAAAGTTGCTTTTGGTGTTCATCTTGATATTCAAAGTTTTCCTGATTGTTTTCTTTGTGTTGATCTAAAAATTTTTAGTTTGGTGTCATTTTATTGTTTTTCTCTTTCCTCATTAAATTCAAAAATATCTTTCATATTTATTTAATTGAGATTTCGAAAATTTCATTTAAAAATTCAGATTTTTATTTTAAAATTTTTATTCTATCTTATCTTAGTTTTGAAATTTCAAAAATTCAAAAATCCGTTTCAAAAATCATATCCAAAGTTTTTCAGATTTTCTTAATTAGTCAAATATTTTAGTTTTTGAAACTTTTATTTTATTTTTATTTTTCAATTACGTTATTTTATTTTTCTTTATTTATTTATTCGGTTGTTTTTAATTAAATAAAAAAATAATTTATTTGCAATTCATATCAATTCCCTTTTCTCCATCATAGACCTAAGTGAAAATGAACAGTCCAGAAGGACTCTGGGGTCATATGCTAACCCCATTACCGCTGCATACGGGAGTAGTATCTGTATAGCTCCCATCAAAGCAAGCAGTTTTGAGCTAAATCCTCAGCTCATTGTCATGGTGCAGCAAATTTGCCAGTATTTCGGTCTTCCACAGGAAGAACCTACTGAGTTTCTGGCACAGTTCTTACAAATTGCTGACACAGTACGTGACAAGGAAGTAGATCAGGATGTCTACAGATCATTACTGTTTCCATTTGCTGTAAAAGATCAAGCTAAGAGGTGGTTAAATAACCAACCCACAGCAAGCATAAGAACATGGAAACAGTTATCAGACAAATTCCTGAATCAATATTTCCCTCCAAAAAGGATGACATAGCTAAGGCTGGACATCCAAGGCTTTAAACAAAAGGATGATGAATCTCTTTATAACGCCTGAGAGAGGTACAAAGGGATGCTAAGGAAATGCCCCTCATGTTGGTGGGTTTGTTAAAACCTTTAGGGAGTTTGGCCTTCAGGATTTTCTCGATGAATGGGGTAGCTCCCATTATTACATGCTTATTTCTTGTTCGCTTGGCCTCCCAACGGTGCCTTCGATCATCCTCGTTGCGTCGGTGCTCTGGATCTCTGGATTCGCTCCGGTCGCATCGTTTCCCTAGTCGTTCTTCGGGTGACCATTCGTGTCTGGCCTCTCGATGCGACCAGGTTCTAGAGGCTGCTTGGCTTACATGTTTGGGAAGGTATCGTTCCTTGGAAGTAACTTGGCCCTCAAGTTTTTGCACTCTAAAGCATAGCTCTTGGATTATCTGGATTGCTTTCTCTCCTAGGCCGTCGGGCACTCCGGCTTCAATGGGGGACCATTTGTCCTCCTTTGGTTGCTGCCGAACCAGGGTCAGTTGGAAGTGCCCGATGCTTGTTATCTTCCCATGGGTGGGAGGAATGCTATCCTAGGGTTCGGGTGTTGGGCTTCGTGGGTTTGTGGAAGAGCTTGAAGAGTTCAGGAGAAAAGGTGACCACAATGGGCATGGAGCTAAAGTAGACGGAGAAGATGGGGTCATGGCGCTTGGAGAGACAGATGAGGGAGTGGTGGATGAGAGGGTCCAAGAGGTGGAGGCGTCCCACTAAGGGAGGCGGAGCTTTGGATTTCCCCGTTGGAGTAGGACGAAGGTACATAAAGAGTGTTATCACTAAGAAGGTGATTGCAAGTTGAAGAAACATTGTTCATTTTTCCTCTCAATTACAAGCAAGAAATCAAGTGAGTGAGTTTGAGAGTTACTCCTCGAAGTTCTCCATCATGCCGCCACGACTTGGTAGCCCCCACAGACGGTGCCAATGTATTAAAAGTCTCTGGTACGGGTTATGATATGAATTGGGGACTTATGAGTCGAGGCGGTCACGGAATTTTCTGGCTGGAGCAATGGGGGGTGGTACCTGCAAAGACATTCTGACGCTCAAGTCAGAATGGATCTGAGAGGTATAAAGTGTGTAGAATGAATGATGTACCTGAGAGAGCCTTTGACTCCCTTTATATAGCTAATGGTAATTATCTCATCTTATCTTATCTGGCCAAGATAAAAGAGATATTTGAATTTGAATGTTGGGTTAGAATATTAGAAGTTATTGATCCGTTTTGGGTCGTAAAGATGACCTAATTTTGAGACAAGTTCGGTGACAGTTCCAAGAAAAAACCGAAAGATCAGATCCGAAACAGCCGTCAAAGTTGATCATAAACCAAACAAATACAAAGTCGCAACAAAAGAACCTAAAACTTTCAACAACCAAAGCAAATCAAAACAATATACATGAATAACAACTAAAATCTATGACCCTTTCCTTTGTTATTGCATTCCTTGACCTCTCTCCAGATGATACGCCACCCATTTTTCATGTTGCTTCCATTTGGTTTGGCCTTCCAATAATCTATATCACCCCATTTTCATGATATATATCATCACCTTCGATCCCTTAAACATTTTCTTCTTGACACCATGTTTTTCAATAAATATAGCGTAAGAATCCGATTTTCGTAATATAATATTTTTGGATTTTCTACGACTAAAATTTGTAAAATTTGTACGTTCACCTTATTTTAACGAGGCGGCGCATATCAAAAGAAAAAGAAAATAAAAAAAGTTTGTTAATTAAATATTATTTTTTATATAAGACGAAAGAGAAATTCTTAATAATAACATTTAAT
This sequence comes from Arachis ipaensis, assembly GCF_059453495.1. NCBI lineage: Eukaryota > Viridiplantae > Streptophyta > Magnoliopsida > Fabales > Fabaceae > Arachis > Arachis ipaensis. The sequence goes on from NC_142436.1 coordinate 55,577,558, forward strand.
CACCGAGTCTAAATTTATTTGGTAAAAAAATATTACAGGTCTTCTTTGATTCGTTTAATTTTATCAAAATATTTTAGAGATATTTTAAAATTGAAATAATATATCATTTTAATATTATTCATACTGATATAATTATCTATTTTATTTGATACAATAAAAATAAATGATCAAATAATTATTATTTTTAATAATTATTCTCTAAAATTAAATTCAAGCCACATTTTTTTCACTTTTACATTCATTTTCTTTTTCTATTCTTTATCCGCTATGAGTTAATCCACCACATGATATATTTACTCGGAGATATGTATGATTATATATAAAAATAAAAGGAAATAAAACTCAAACTTTATCCAATCTCCTCTCAGCTCCCATGGATCTCTTTCTTTCAGTTTTCTCCACATGTTAAAAATTTTTACTTAATAATAAAGTAAGAAAAATAAAAGAGATAATGCCAAAGAAAAAAATGGTAAAAGAAAATTAAAGTATGGATTGATTTGTAAAAATATTTTTTGGTTTAGTTTTCTGTTTTTATTTTTAAAAATTGATTTTTATTTTTAATTGTTTATATTTTAAAAAATATGATTAGTTTGTGAAAAAAGATTTATTTTTAAATATCGAAAATAATAAAAATATATTTGATTAGTTTATTTTTAAAATATATTTTTAATATTTTAAAATTACAAACTTATATTTTTATTAAATGTACGATTTTAGTTATTTATTTTTTTATTAAATTAACAATTAATTTTTATACGGTATCAATATGAAATAAATTATTATCTTATTATACTATTTTAAAAGAAAATTGGTATCTCTTTTATATATATAGTTGGTTTTATATTTTCTATAACACCATATAACAATAAAAATATCACTTAAAACAAAAAATTATAACCAAAATTAATTTTACACCAAATGAATCAATTAATTAATATCAAAATTTATTGATGTAAATATTTTTTAACAAATAATTTATTAATAAAAGAATAAATAAATAAATATCAAAGTTAAAAAATTTTAAAACAAAAAACTAATTTCTTGTCAATATTTTTAAGTTTTTATGTATTCTTTTATTGATACTTTCATAATTGATTGTCGATTTGAAAATTTATTTTCTTAAAAAAATTATTTATTTAAATAAGATGGTCTTGTCTCTAAAAAATAAATATAAAAAATAAAAGAATGTAACAAATATATATTAATTCAGAGAGTAAGTACTTAATATTAAATAAAATAAAAACTAAATAAAATAAAAAACTCAATAAATACATATTTTAATTTTAATTAGAGCTTTATTTTTTCTTTAATTATCTTGGCTATAAAATTCAAAAATATAAAAATCAAGTTTAAAATAAAAAATCAAAAGGGTCAAATAAAATAAAAAATAAAAAATATTTTTTTTCAAGAGTTGTGTGTATAAATTGGAGGTAAATAATGAATATTTCACAACAAAATATACACAGAAAGAAGAAAAAGACCAGCAAAAAAACTAGCGTGGAAGTTTACTGCGTGAATGTAGTGTGAGAAAAAAAATATATAAAAACAAAAGGAGAGATTCGAACTTTTGTCTTAAAACCAAAAATACCGTGTTTTGGTTTGAAAATATTTTCAAAAATACTAACAAAAGACTGAAAATATGAAAATATGAAAATAATATTTTTAATTTTGTTCTATTTTTTGAAAATATTTTTGTTAAAAATATTTTTAAAATATTTAATCAATCATATTTCATGTCTTATTTTTATTTTCATCAAGAATAAAAATAAAAACTCTCAATCCAATCAGTCCCTAATATTTTTATTTTTTTTTAAAAAGAACATTTTTTTCTCTTTTTTTATCATTATCATCTTATTTTCTATCATAAAAACACCTTATCACTTAAAAAAATAAAAGAAAAAAAGAGAGTTGAAGAAAAGAAAAAATAACGTTGCACAAATCTTATTTCCTATCATAAAAATACCTTATCACTTAAAAAAAATAAAAGGGAAAAAGAGGGCTAATTAAACAAAAGAAAAACCAACGTTGCATAAATATTTATTAATATCATTATCCCTTTCTTTTATTTAGACATAAACACTTATATGAGTTAAAAAAAAGGTAAATATTTTATTTAATTTTTGATTTTTTTTAGGGACAAAGTGCACTTTAATTATCCCAAAATTTCAATTAGACTACATTCATCTATAAAATTGTACAAATCAATTCATGTTCTTAGTTGATAAATGGTGGCCTATTTGACATATCCAATGAGGTGCCAAGTGTCAATACCAATTTGTTAAAGGAAGTAAAAATTTTCTGGCAAAAAAATAAAAAATAAAAAATAAAAAACTCTCATCTTCTTCTCTTCTCCTCTTCTTCCCCTTTGCCAAAACTTGAAAAGTGGCGAGTTTCATTGACCCATTTCCACCAGTATTGCCATTACCATGGTTCGCTTGATTTTCTAACGCTTCGGATGTCGCCTGCATAGCCGCAGCTATATTTTTCAGGGTGGCCATGAAGTTCACAGGGTCGTTTCCTGCCGTTTCAGGGTTCGCATTTCCTAGTCTACCTCTTCCTTGCCTGTGACCACGTTTACGAGTCGCCATATGGTTCCTCTTCACACCAAGCAAGTGATATCAAGGTAATCAGTCTCAATATCTTAAGTCTAGTGCTTCAAAGTTCTAAATGCATGCTCATGAAGTTTATGCTATGTATATCGGTCAGATATCCTAAATAGCACATAAACACGACTCAGAGTATGCTCAGAAGTATAGTCAGTCCATCCCTCAAGCTTTATAGGAACGAACTGCTCTGATACCATAATGTAATACCCTACCAGATAGAGTCTTATGCTTAGGTCATAAAATAGAGGTGGCCAGGTATTAAGACCTCTAAAATAATATATATATATATATATATATATATATATATATATTTGAAAGAATATAATATTCGAGGAGTTTTAAAAGAAAGTTAACTCAAATTGTGAAAATTAAAAGCACAACACTCAAAAGTAACGTTTACCTTCGTATGAAGAAAGAATATATATCATTAAAGATGACTGGAGAACAAATACATACATACATATAATCCCAAAAATATCAAAGTACTCAAAAGAAACCTAGTTCTCCATCAATAACCTCTCTGAGGTACAACATCAAAATATAACATGGGAGAAGTCTATACATACATATATATATCTCCGCTGCGACAGGAACTCCAGACGCTTAACGAGGTGCCTCTCGACCTGCATTTGAAAAATACAAATATTCGTATGGAATTAGAACTGGAGATTTTCAGGATGGTAGCAGTGCCAACATACATAATATATAAGGTCTCGGAAAAGACAGAGGTAATCCTAGAACTTTGATACCCAGATTAAAAGCTTAAAGATTAAACTGGAAACCATAAACAGGGTAATCGTCGAAGGCTCTTAGTTCTAGCTTAATCACTGACTTAATTCCAATTTATTCCCTTAATATCTCGACTTCTCCCAATTCTCTAAAACTCTGGTAGAACTGTCCTCGTCACTCCTCCACCAGACGAAGGGCATCTCAGCTACACAAACAAACAAAGCAGGCAAAGAAAACATAAGTAGGATATAGTTATAACATGTAGTAGCAGGTAACATAATAATCACAAAGGCAAACCCAAGTAAAGCATAGCAAACAAAACAAACATATGCAGATGATGTATGTTTGCCCTATGGTTGATGAGTCTCATCTGTCAGTTATAAAGCCAAACCCGACATGTCCGGTAGCTAACCCTGGATAGAACACCACAACACGGGATAGGTATTACTCGTCCACCCATGCCGGCATTTCACTGAAATCAGGGTAGGCATTACTCGTCCATCCAAGCAGGTGCCACATCCTTAATCCGGATAGGGATTACTCATCTATGCACAGGCCAGGACTCAAATAGGAATTACTCTTCCATTCCCATATAGGAATTGCTCGTCTACCCTTGACATTACACGTCAGATAGGAATTACTCGTCTATACTCACAAACATAGCTCGGATAGGAATTACTCGTCCACCCTTGCAGTCATAACTCGACATCTCAAAATAATCCATAATTAAACTCAATTTTCATCATTAATCATATCTCAATATCTCAATCTCATAATCATAGCTTGGATAGGAATTATTCGTCCATCTTCACAATCATAACTTATCATTATCACTTCAATCATTATCAATATCGCCTTCGTTTATAATAATCTCAACACTCTGTGCTTCCTCCCTCGATCTACATTAAATCATTCATTAATCATACCATTTGTAATCAATGCAGTCATCATTCCTCGTATTCTCACTCACTTCTTACCTTACGTCACCAACTCTTTCTTAATTCAATTAACACTTAGCAAGGCTCTTCCAAATATTTTCTCCATTTATTTCATAGGTTTACCTTCACTCTAAGGCTTAAGGCTCGCTAACAGACTTTAAACAGATGTACAAGTGGTTTGGAAAGCTAGAGGGTTGGTTAAAGCAGGGGTCCGCATCCATATGGCCGCATACACGACTTGGAAAAATTTTTCATCCCGTGTACGCATTACTCTGCCACGTACTGATGGGTGAAAAAATGCCGGTTAAGAATTTCTAAAAATTATATTTTCTAAACTGCGTTGTGAGTACAGTCTTAACCGACGAAATTTTCACTATCAATTTAAAAGATATCACAATTAAGAATAATAACTGGGAGTAGAATTCTCAGGTCATTTTCCAAAGAGTTGACACAGAGGTGTAAATTATTGATCAGGAATTTTTTGAGAAATTTTTAGAATTGGAAATGGAAAAATAAATGGCGATCAATTAAAGCAACAAATAATAACAAGAGATATTAAATATTTGAAATAAAAGGCCTTGACAAGGAGAAGATTAATTGGAATTTCTATCCTTGTTGTCTTTCCCAAGTGTAATTGTAAAAGTTATTGCTTCCACTCAGTTATCCTCTTGCAGTTACAAAGGAAGGTCAAGTGGGTAGCACTAACTCTGATTCACAAGTCCTAACCACTTCACTGAGAGGGATTAGAGTTAGTGAAAATTGAGTTAGCCAACAATTTCTAATTACAAATTAACACTTGAGTATTCCAACTCAAGGGTTTCTAATTAATCAACTCCCAAGCCAAGTTGAGAGCTTTAAATCAATAACATGAATGCGATTTTCAACAACATGAAATAAGAATAAATAGATGACATGGTGATTAAAATAAATTAATAAAATTAAAATTGGTAATGATAATTAATTAAAAGAAATTAAACAAGCGATGGAATTAAATATAAAGGTAGTTCATTGATTAATAAATTCAAAATTAACAATATCCAAATATGACAACAAGCAATTAAATGGAGAACAAAAAAGTAGAGTCATAGAAAGGCAAACTATAATGAAGAAGACTTCAATCGAAGGTAGTAGCTCTCTCAATATCCAATCCAAAGCATAAAACTAAGAAATCTAAGAACCCTAGGAGAAGTAGTGTTTCTCTCTAGAATTCCCAAAACTAAACAAAAACTAAACTGAAAGTAAAAGTGAAGTGTGTCTTGAGTCTCAGCTAACTCCTGCCTCTAGTCTGTGTTTTTGGACTTGAAACTGGGTCCAAAATCAGCCCAAAATCGTCTCCTGCGAGTTTTGATTAGTGCAGCACGTCGCTCTGTCACGCGTACGCGTTGGTCATGCGTACGCATCGCTAGTCTTTTGCGCTTGTCACGCGTACGCGTCAGTCACGCGTATGCGTCACTGTAAAATGCTCCAAGTCACGTGCACACGTCATCCATGCATGCGCGTCATTCCTCGCTGCTCAGCTCCTTAGTTTCTTGTGTTCCTTCCACTTTAAGATGCTTCCTCTTCATCCTTCAAGCCATTCATGCCCTGTAAACCTGAAAACACTTCACAAACACATTCCGGCATCGAATGGTATAAAGGGGAATTAAAAATTGATAATTTAAAGGCTTAGGAAGCAAGTTTTTAATGATAGAACAAAATTAGGAAGGATTTGTAAAACCATGCAGTTTGTATGAATAAGTGTGGGAATAATTAGTAAAATTCACTCAATTTAGCATAAGATAAACCATAAAATAGTGGTTTATCAATCTCCCCACACTTAAACATTAGCATGTCCTCATGCTAAGCTCAAGGAGACCAAAAAAATGAAGGGGAAAATGAGACTTATGCAATGCAACCTATCCATGTAAATGCAACTATATGCTAAAAATGCTTTTTTCCTTACTTGGTTTAAAGTAAACAAATTTTCCAAGACAAACATAAATAAATTCCACTAATTCAAATCACACAATAAGATACAAGTAAACTTGCAAGAAGAGAGCTCATGAAAGTCGGGAACACAGAAAAGAGCACCAAACCCTCACTAGAAGTGTATATGCACTCTAATCGCTCAAGTGTTTGGGGTTAGTCCACTCGAATCTCCTCTAGTCATGCTTTCTAAAATTTTATTCTTCATCTAACCAATCAACAAATATTTAGTGTAGACATGCAAATATCATGAGGGCTTTTCAAGGTTGTAATAGGGTTAAGATAGGGGTGAGGATATATGTATGGCCAAGTGAGCTATCATTTGAATCTTTGACTAACTTGAATTCTCACCTAACACATGCACACTCTCTATACAATTCTAAAATCAAGCTTAGCCACCCAAAATCTCACTTTTGTATATTTTCACACACTCATGTATCAATTCTAGTTCCATCACATATGCATTGATCTTTTTATTGAACTTAACATTGGGGTGATTTTATCCCCTTATTCATTTATTTCTTCTCTTTTTTTTCTTTTTATTTTTTTCTATATATATGAAAGCATAGTAAATCAATGCATATGGTTTTTTTATAATTTCACACGAGTAAGCACCTAAATTTTCAATATTTGTCAATAAAAACAAAACACATTCTCATTAACTAAGGTTCCCACATTTTTCCACACTTAGTTGACACACACTATCTTAAGCTAACCAAAGATTCAAATAGGGTAATTAATTATTTTTTTGCTTAAGGCTAGTGATGTAGTAATATAAAGAACGAAAGGGGGTTAAAAGGCTCAAAGTGGCAAATAAAGGCAAATGACATGGTATGCTATTTGGGATAAGTGAGCTATAATCAAATGATGGCCTCAATCACATAAATGCATGAATATACACTAAATAATGGACATATAGAATGGAACAAACCAAAGATTGCAATCATAGAGAAGAAAACACACAAGAATAAAAATTATGGTTAAATAATGTAACCGTATAATTAAGCTCAAAATCTCACAGGTTGTGTGTTCTTAGCTCAAAAACCATGTTCTAAATTAAAATCTTCAAACAAGTTTAACAAAAATTTTAATTTAAACTAGTGAAATGCTATAAAATAGTGTCTTGGAAAAGGATTTATTACTTCAACCAAGTAGTACATACATGCAAGCAACTACTATCATACAATCTATCCTATCTAACAAAAGAAAAATAGAATATTGGTGTTGAGAGAGAGACAGATGTTACCTTCGGAAGTCAGTGACTGACCTCCCAACACTTAAGGCTTGGCATGGTCCTCCGTGCCATCAGTAATGAGCAAAGTGGGGTTGGGAGAATCACTTGCACTGTCTGGCTTGTCAAGGCTCCCCATGCTGGCATGTGAAGTGGAGTCTGGGGTATCAGTCTCTTCCAGAGGTGGGTAAAAACTAACAATGAGCTCCTTAAGGTAAGTGTATCGGCGCTTATTGCGGTGCTCTATTTGCTCCATCCACTAGTCTTGCGAGTCTAACCTCTGAAGGATCTGAAGTAACAACTAATTGGTGGATGGTACATAAGGTGTGGATGATGATGGAGCAGAAGATGAAGGAGTGTCTAAGGACGGGCCTACATACCGGCTCGCAGAAGGTGCTGGAGGTTTGATATACTTTCCATTCGGGACAAACTGATCATCCCTAGGGATTATGGCCTTCGTATCCCCAGCCCGATAGGAGACTCTCGCCACAGAGACCAAATCTATAACCAACGCGGGAAAAGGTAGGTTGCCCGTGATCTGCACGTGTCCATAGCCTGCCGGATGAGTCGGGGCAAGTTGAGAACAACCATGTCAGCAGTGAAAGTAGACTCATGAGTGCTCGAAAAGATATAGTGGGGTATAATCTGTGCTCACACGTGAGCCTCCAAGGTGAGTGCTTGTGCGGAGATGCTCTTGGGTCGAGCCCGGTATTGTCCATAGATCCAATGACTGTCAGGTTGTGCTATGACTCCAAGGACGCTGTCCTAGTCAAACTGGTATGTCTGGCGCTTAAGTTGGGCCTCTTGATAGGCATCCAACCCCTCTGGGCTAAGTGGAGATCTAGTACTCTCTAAATGGCACCTTCGGAGACAGGGACTTGCTTTTAGCGAACATAGACAGACTGCAAGGTCGGCAAGTGAAAGTTGGAGTAGAATTAAACTACCCAAGAGAGATTGGCCTCCCGCGGCTGCCTTCTTAAGAATCCCCACTGTCTCCTTTCAATGCGAGGCTCCACAAAGTCAACGAAATGTTTGGAAGGATGAGTAGGTGCTCATTATTGTAGTTTCTCTCTGCTAAAACGGGGAACATCTGCTCACAGTAACGGTTAGTGAATCGTGCAGAATCCCGTGCAGGAAATGCCTTCTCCACTTCATCAACTTTGATGGTCCTCTTCACCCGCTTAGTAGGTGGCTTGACGCTTGTAGATGGTTGCGCCTTAGCCGGTGCTCTTTTAGTTCCTTTCCTTACCGGTTTCTTGTCAGAAGCCTTCTCTTTTCCTCTCTTGGTGGCCATCCTAAAGAAGGAAGAAAGAGAAATAATGTATATATATATATATATAGCTAAAAACCGGGAGGAAGAAAGTCCAAGTGATAATAAATTTCAAAGAAAAAGATAATAGCTTAAATACATGGTAGATACAACATGCAAGTAAGACATCAATTAAGATCATGAAGGCATATCATAACAACTAGATGCAAGAGGGTTAAAAGCATGCAAGTAACAAGTATGAGAAGCATAGCTCAAGCATCAAGATCAACAATAATTATCACATGTAACAAAATAATGAGTACTTGTATTTTGACAATTAATGACTAATATACTCAATACACATGGATTGCAAGGATTGTGAAAAAGAGGCATTAAAGTGTAAGAATAAAATAGAAAAGAAATCAAAATGCCATGAGAGTTTTTTTCACAAACACTTGATTTGTAATTTAAAAATAGGAATTAAGGTAATCAATCTAAGTGAATATGAGACCCAAAATAAAATGTCAATTGTCAAAGCACTTCTCATAATATCCACAAGCTAAAATATAGCAAAATAAACACCCAAATAAAGCTCCAACACCAACATAAAAATTCAAGATAAAAGAATGAAAAAAAAATTATGAATAAGTAAGCTAATATAAAATTAAAAATAAATAATATAATCAAATGCAATAAATAAAAGAGGAATGAAAGAGTAGAAGAGAGGAAGAAAAGAAACCTTAAGAAGAAGATGAAAATAGGGAGATGAATAGAAGTAAGAATGAGAGAAGAGTGAGAAGGGAAGAATAAAAGAAAAAGAAAATTGTAGCTGCCGGAGTTGGTGGTCTCCGGTGGTAGTCCGCCGGTGGTGGTGAGAGAAGGGAAGAAGAAAGAAGGAAGAAGTAGAAAGAATGAAGAATAATTAGGATTAGAGAAAGAAGAGAGGAATGCAGGAAAAGAAATATGGGCGGTGCGCTGAGTAAGTGACGCGGCGCTTGTGACGCACACGCCTCCCACACGCGTACGCATGGGTGGGCAAAAGTTCAGGGGACGTGTAAGCGTCAGTCACGTGTACGCGTGACCACTGGCCATGCTAGACGCATGGTTCCAGCCCCATGGCCGCACAACTCTCTGTTCAAATCTCCAAATTATGCCAATTTCTATCCACGCGTACGCGTCGCTGATGCTCACACATGGATTGGCAAAGTTAGCAGGGGACGCGTACGCGTGGGGCACGCGTAGCGTGGGGTGGCTTGTGCGCCAGGCACCCCTCCAGCGCGTTGACAAACCCCAATTTGACGGTTTATCTTGTATTGAATTTAGGGGATTTTATCGCCTTTTACCCACATTTATTCAATGAAATAGCATGGTTTTGTATATTCTCCTTTAATTGTGCTTAAATGTGAAAACATGCTTTTTAGGACTCAAAATAGCTAAATTTAATTCACCTTGATTCTATTAGATGCCTTGATATGTTTGTTAAGTGATTTAAGGTTTAGGAGGCAAAGATTGGATCAAGGGAATGAAGAAAGAAAGCATGAAAAGTTGGAGAACTCATGAAGAAATGGAAGAACCGGAAAGCTGTCAAGCCGACCTCTTCGCACTTAATCGGCCATAACTTGAGCTACAGAGGTCCAAATGATGCGGTTCCAGTTGGGTTGGAAAGCTAACATCCGGGGCTTCGAAACGATATAAGATTTGCTATGGTTGAACCACGTATGGTGGCGCGCACGCGCAAAGTACGCGCACGCGCCGTTGCTGCCACCTAGTTCACTTAAAGCAAAACGTGGCCAACGAATTCTAAAGCCTTGTGGGCCCAATCCAACTCATTTCTGATGCTATTTAACCCAAGGAGTGAAGAGGAAAACATATGTTAGTTACCATTAGTTTAGTTTTAGCTTAGTTTAGTAGTGAGAGTTAGTTTCTAGAGAGAGAAGCTCTCACTTCTCTCTAGAATTAGGATTAGGTTTAGTTCAATAATCTTAGATCTAGATTTTAATTCATGCTTTCATCTCCTTCTATCTCTCAATTCTTTGTTGCTACATTCATCTTCTTCTATTCTTTTATTGTAATTTCCTTTATGTTGTTCTTATATTTTGTTGTAGATCTAGTATTGTTCCTTCTACTTTCTTCCAATTCAATAAGAGGTAATTCATAATAATTGTTCTTCTTTGCTTTTCTATTATTGATCTCTTGCCTTTGTAGTTGTAGATTCCTTTAATTCTTGCAATTAATAATGTTTACTTCTATTGCACTCTATGTGTTTGTTGAAATGCATCTTTTAGTTTTAGTGTAGATTTTGTTCCTCTTGGCCTAGGTAGAGTAATTAGTGACACTTGAGTTATCTAATTCCTTTGTTGATTGATAATTGGAGAGATTGCTAATTGGTTTGGAGTGCACTAAAGCTAGTCTTTCCTTGGGAGTTGGCTAGGACTTGTGGCTCAAGTCAATTCATCCACTTGACTTTCCTTTAATTAGTAAGGGTTAACTAAGTGGTAGCAATGAACAATTCTCATCACAATTGAGAAGGATAACTAGGATAGGACTTCTAGTTCTCACACCTTACCAAGAGCCTTTTATAGTTGTTAGTTTATTTTCATTGCCATTTACTTTTCATGCTTCTTATCCAAAACCCCAAAATAACTCATAACCAATAACAAGATACTTTATTGTAATTCCTAGGGAGAACGACCCGAGGTTTGAATACTTCGGTTTATAAATTTTAGGGGTTTGTTTTAGTGACAAACAACTTTTTGTATGAAAGGATTAGTGATTGGTTTAGAAACTATACTTGCAACGAGAATTCATTTGTGAATTCTAAACCATCAAAACTCAATTCATCAAAATGGCGCCGTTGCCGGGGAATTGCAATGGTGTTATGTTATTGGTTATTGTATATATGTGAATATTGTGAATATGTTTGCCTTTTGCTTCTTTGTTAGTTCTTACTAGTTTTTAGGATTTAATTTTCTTGCTTCTTATTTGATTTTATTTTTTATTTTCTCTTGCTATCATGAATTCTCACTTTGGCTATGAGTGTGATTACAACTATGTTGTAGGTAATGGGGGCTACAATGAAGATGTGTATCAAGAATGGGATAACCAAAGGTGGGAAGAGCCACATGCACATGATCAATCTTCATGGCAACAACATCCACCAATACACTATGAAGAAGAGCCATTCTTTGATGCATACCAATCCAATGGCTATGGTGACTCACCTTGTGATTTTCAAGAACCACCACCATATGCCTATGATCCATACCCTCAACATAACTCTCAACCATACTCACAAGCCCCTTCTTCCCAACCATCTTCATATGACCCTAATCCATATCCATCCTACCAACAACCATATGAGCAATATGAACCACATATAGAGCCACCACCATTCCAACATCAATATTTTCAAGAGCCACCTCCTCCACATTATTACCAAGATGAACCACCTCCAATATATGAAAATTTTCAACCACAAGATGAATACTACCTTCCACCACAACCTCCCATGGAAGAATACTCATGTCCTTCAATCCAAGAGCCACATGATCCCTATCATATTATCCAAGCGGAACAAGAGTCAAGGGATCGTCTCAAGGAAGCATTGGATCAATTTCAAGCAACCATGGAGTGTGTTGTGCAACAAGTAGAAAGAGTGGAAAACATAGAACCACCACAACTCTACCAAGAAGAACCACCTTCCTACTATGAACCCTCCCCCCAATTTAATGAACCCTTCCACCCACCCCAATCTCTAAGGGATGAAACCCTTGGTGTTCTCGTTCAAGGGCAAGAAGAGATGAAAAGGGATGTGCAAAATTTCATGGCCGCCTTGGATGCGGTAACAAATCAATTAGCATCCCAATGCTTGAACTCTCAAGGAAATCCCATGGCTACATGTGGGGAATCAAATGAAGAGCATAACATAAAAGAGAGATTGGTGGAGAATGAGGGAAGTTGCTTTGTATTGGAACAATTGGAGGAAGCTATGATTATTGAAGAAAGGGAAGAATTGGTTGAGGACTTAGGAGATGCGGAGCCTCCATGAGAATCTAGAATTGAAGAAAACCCCTCCAAGATGATTGAAATTGATGCTAGGAAGGAAAGTGCACACCTTCCAAGACATATTCCATATGAAGACTTGGATGGGATAGAGCAAGAAGTGAGTTCCCTTGGTGATGAAGATCAAGCATCAAACCTTAGTGGTGAAGAATCCTTTGAGCATGAAGAACCTTCTCCCAACAAGATGGAAAGCAATGTGGAGGTAAATTTTTCTTACCCTCCCATTTATGACTTGAGTAGGAGAAAAGGTTTATATAAAATTGTTGAACAAAGGATTATCATTGAGAAGTCTTGTAAAGAGGTGGAAATCCTTAGAAAAAGGAGGATGGGAATTGAATACGCTTTATCAAAACTCTTGGAGTTGTCTTTGCCTAGGTTGCCATCTACTCCTTCATTTGAGTGGGTGAAATTTATTTCTATTAGCTTTATTATCCCACTTGAATATGGTTTGCTTGAAACGGATGGCCAACTTAGGGAGCTTTGTGGGATGAAGCGTAAACGAAAAAGGTTTTGTGGTTGGCGTTGCAAATCAAGGCTCATTATGGTTGATGCATCAAACATGAGATATAAAGGTTGGAGTAGTGCTCAGATAGATGGGTCTAGGAGGATTGTTGGCCACTATATAGAGAATTCACTTTGCTCACCACCCACATGGATTAATGATAATCAACTTGGAGATGGGTGTGAAGACAAAATATGGGATCCGGGAACACATGAGGATCAACATTGGGAGTCCATGGTTTGTGAAGAACTCCATCAAAGCTTGGAGATATTAATCTTGAATGATGGAGCTTATTGGAGATTCAAGCATTGGTGGATGTTCAAGGATAGCTTCAAGCACAAGCCACCTTGAGAGGAGCTCCCCATAAGTCCAACTTAAGGACAATAAACAAAAGTGCTAGGTGGGAGACAACCCACCATGGTAAAATCCTTTCATTTTCTCTTTTGTATATATTGGTAGAATTAGCTTAATTTCATGTTTTGTTTAGTTAGTTGAGTATGTTTGGTAGTTTAAGTATGTTAAATAAGGTTTTATGGTGTTTTGGTAGCTGTTTGGAGGTTTGGAATGCTTGGATTGGTGCAAAAACATAGAAAAAATTTTGAAAAACAGAGCACCATCCACGCGTACGCGTACATGGCGCGTACGCGCACTTACAGCATTTTCGACCATCCACGCGCGCGCGCCATGCGTGCGTACGCGTGGATTGAGAAGTTCCAACCTCCATACATTTTCCAGAGAGTTGTGCCTGCGCCGCGCCAACGTTGTGCCTCTGGCACAAACCTATTTGCGCGCTCGCGCACATGACGCGTACGCGTCACTCTCGAAATAAGCCATCCGCGCGCGCGCGGCATGCGCGCGTACGCGCGGCATGCGCGCGTACGCGCGGATTTCCTTCCTTCACCACATTTCTTTTCTTCTCCTCTTTCTATTTCTTTCCTTCTCCTTTCTCCTACCCCTCATCCAACACTTCCAAACACCATGGATAACCATTTATTTTAGTTCGTTAATTAGTTAGTTGGTTAGTTAATTAGTTAGTTTTAGTTTAGCTTTCATTTTTATTTTCTCTCTTTTCATTATACGTGTTGGATTATTGACTTTGTTTACTATACATTGCTATATCCCTTATTGCCTAAATGCTATTTTAGCATGAATGTTTTTAGATAATCTTTGTTGGATTCTATGATTGAGGTTATATTTTGTTACTTGGTTTTGAGTTCTTCATGCTTACCTTTTGAAAAATACCAAGTGATGAGAATTGTCTTCGAGCTTATAACTCTTTTGAATTGCATGTTGTAGCTAGCCACCATGTGATTTGAACCGTATTCTTTGATTAGGCAATCTCTTGATGGATGATGTTGAGCATTTACCTTAATGCATTGTATTTCATGATTATATCCATCCATATGTTTGACTTGAATGCTTTCATGCTTCTCTAATGCTTGTCTTACCTTACAAGCTTACTTAAAGCATCTCAAGCACACTAGAATGAGTACAGTGCATGCTTCTTTTGTGACATAGCTCTTTATACTAATGTGTGTTCTAAACCGCACAATTTAGAATTCACACACTTATTTGTCATTCATGTCACACTAATTCACTCACTCATTTCTAGTGATCTACCTCATTCCAACAATGTATGCTTCTTTGCTTTCATATCTTCTCATCTTATGGTGTTATATTTTTATTTTTCATGAACAATGCACCACAAGCACACATGGAAGCGGAAGAAAGAACATGCAGCAATCTGGAGATTCGCCGTACCCCCTTGCTCATCTTTGAGTGCACCGAGGACGGTGCAAACTTTTAAGTGTGGGGAGGTCGTCCAACCGGTCGGCGATTTTGGGTGACAAATTTCTAACTCCAATACTCTTGCATTTCATTCTAGGATTTTAGGATTTTTACTTGCATTTTCTTATTTTTGCATAGGCATACACAATAAGCTTAGTCAAAATAATGAGAATTTTTCAAGATTTCTATCTATAGGGCATGTCAATTGATTTGAGTGAAAACTTTTCATAGAACTTGCTTGAATTATATATATTATGGATCATGTTTTGAGCTAAGAACACAATCTTGTGAGACTTGAGCCTAATGATGTGGTTACATCTTATAACCACTTATTTTTCCTTCTTGTGTGCATTATTCCCTTTCTATGATTGTAATCTTTGATTTGTTTGATTCTTTATGTCCATTATTTTGTGTATTCATGCATTTATGTGATTGAGGCCATCATTTCATTTAGCTCACTTACCCAAATAGCCTACCTTTTATCTTCCATTGTTAGCCAAATTTGAGCCTACGATTAACCCACTTGTTCTTAATTTAGCACATTACAAGCCTTAAAGCGAAAAACAATAAATGTCCTTATTTGGATCTTTGATTAGCTTAGGCTAGAGTGTGTGTATCATTCAAGTATGGGAACCTTGGGACATTGGGAGAATAAAAGGGTAGTTTTGTAATTTTTTGTTGTAAATATTGGGAATTGGGTACATGCTCATGTATTGATTAAATGTATAGACCTTATGCATTGATGTTCTTGTATGTAGTTTGAAAGAAAAAATGAGAAAGACAAAAGAAAAAGAAAAAAATATATGGAAAAGAAAAGAAAAAAAATAGAAAAAGAAAGAAAAAGAAAAAGAAAAAGAAATAAAAAGGGGACAAAATGCCCCAAAGCAAAGTGAAGCTCAATAAAGATCAATGCATATGAGTTGTAATAAAAAAAAGAGAAAATGCATGAATATGTTTAAAAAAAAAAAAGTAAAAAATGGGTAGTTAGGTTAGTTTTGAAGTTGTATAAGATGTCATAGGTTAGGTGGGAAGTTTAAGCTTATCAAAGATTCAAATTTCAAGCTCACTTGACCAAATATGCATCCTACCTTGACCCTAGCCCCATTACAACCAATGAAAAGACCTCATGATACTTGTATGCATGCATGAAGTAAATGTTGATTGTTAGAAGAAAAACAAATCTTGGAAAGCATGAAATAGAGGAGAATTGAGTGAATCAACCCTAAACACTTGAGCGAATAGAGTGCAAACACATCCGGTGAGGGTTTGATGCTCAATTACATATTTTCACCTATGATCATAATTTTCATGCAAGTTTGTAAAAATATTTAATAACTCAATTCAATTGTGGATTAGACTTGCTAGTCCTTAGCCCTTGTGCATATATGTTTCTTGGGAATTGATTTATTTTGACCAAGCACTTGCATTCATTTAGATAGTTGCATATAGGTAGATTGCATTTAGTTAGTTTCCATTGAATAAATGCCATACCCTTACTTCATTCTTGGTTTAAGCATGAGGACATGCTTGGTTTAAGTGTGGGGAGGTTGACAAACCCCTATTTGACGGTTTATCTTGTATTGAATTTAGGGGATTTTATCACCTTTTACCCACATTTATTCAATGAAATAGCATGGTTTTGTATATTCTCCTTTAATTGTGCTTAAATGTGAAAACATGCTTTTTAGGACTCAAAATAGCTAAATTTAATTCACCTTGATTCTATTAGATTCCTTGATATGTTTGTTAAGTGATTTAAGGTTTAGGAAGCAAAGATTGGATCAAGGGAATGAAGAAAGAAAGCATGAAAAGTTGGAGAACTCATGAAGAAATGGAAGAACCGGAAAGCTGTCAAGCCGACCTCTTCGCACTTAATCGGCCATAACTTGAGCTACAGAGGTCCAAATGATGCGGTTCCAGTTGGGTTGGAAAGCTAACATCCGGGGCTTCGAAACGATATAAGATTTGCTATGGTTGAACCACGTATGGTGGCGCGCACGCGCAAAGTACGCGCACGCGCCGTTGCTGCCACCTAGTTCACTTAAAGCAAAACGTGGCCAACGAATTCTAAAGCCTTGTGGGCCCAATCCAACTCATTTCTGATGCTATTTAACCCAAGGAGTGAAGAGGGAAACATATGTTAGTTACCATTAGTTTAGTTTTAGCTTAGTTTAGTAGTGAGAGTTAGTTTCTAGAGAGAGAAGCTCTCACTTCTCTCTAGAATTAGGATTAGGTTTAGTTCAATAATCTTAGATCTAGATTTTAATTCATGCTTTCATCTCCTTCTATCTCTCAATTCTTTGTTGCTACATTCATCTTCTTCTATTCTTTTATTGTAATTTCCTTTATGTTGTTCTTATATTTTGTTGTAGATCTAGTATTGTTCCTTCTACTTTCTTCCAATTCAATAAGAGGTAATTCATAATAATTGTTCTTCTTTGCTTTTCTATTGTTGATCTCTTGCCTTTGTAGTTGTAGATTCCTTTAATTCTTGCAATTAATAATGTTTACTTCTATTGCACTCTATGTGTTTGTTGAAATGCATCTTTTAGTTTTGGTGTAGATTTTGTTCCTCTTGGCCTAGGTAGAGTAATTAGTGACACTTGAGTTATCTAATTCCTTTGTTGATTGATAATTGGAGAGATTGCTAATTGGTTTGGAGTGCACTAAAGCTAGTCTTTCCTTGGGAGTTGGCTAGGACTTGTGGCTCAAGTCAATTCATCCACTTGACTTTCCTTTAATTAGTAAGGGTTAACTAAGTGGTAGCAATGAACAATTCTCATCACAATTGAGAAGGATAACTAGGATAGGACTTCTAGTTCTCACACCTTACCAAGAGCCTTTTATAGTTGTTAGTTTATTTTCATTGCCATTTACTTTTCATGCTTCTTATCCAAAACCCCAAAATAACTCATAACCAATAACAAGATACTTTATTGTAATTCCTAGGGAGAACGACCCGAGGTTTGAATACTTCGGTTTATAAATTTTAGGGGTTTGTTTTAGTGACAAACAACTTTTTGTATGAAAGGATTAGTGATTGGTTTAGAAACTATACTTGCAACGAGAATTCATTTGTGAATTCTAAACCATCAAAACTCAATTCATCACGCGTCTCCAGCGTAACTCTTTGTTCATTTTTTCAATGTTGCGCACTTACACATGACACGTGCGCATCATAGACGCTTGCGCGTCATAAGCTTTTTTTTTTTATATAATAATGCAAAACAAAGGTAACTATGCAGAACTGGAAATTAACACTGATATAAATAAAATAGAATTAATAAAAAGGGAAGATCATACCATGGTGGGTTGCCTCCCACCTAGCACTTTTCTTTAACATCCTTAAGTTGGATGGTCCACAAGCTCAGTCTTCTTCCTTTGCTGGATCTGCTAAGAGGAAGATTTTTAGCTCCTTATTGTTCTTTATCTTCTCATCATGATATAGCTTCAAGCGGTGGCCATTCACTTTGAAGAATGTGGGGATTGAAGGGTGACTCAGGTGGAAGACTCCATATGGCTCTGCCTTTTCCACTCTATAGGGTCCTTCCCACCTTGATCTCAACTTGCCTGGCATGAGTCTCAACCTTGAGTTATAGAGGAGGACTAAGTTCCCAGCTCAAAACTCTCTTCTCTTGATGTTCTTGTCATGCACAGCCTTCACCCTCTCTTTATAGAGCCTTGAGTTCTCATACGCTTCTAGTCAAAGGCACTCCAATTCTTGTAGTTGCAGCTTTCTTTCAATGCCGGCTCCCCCCAATCCTAAGTTGCATTCCTTCACCGCCCAGTAGCTTTGTGCTCCACCTCCACTGGAAGGTGACAATCCTTTCCGTAAACTAGGCAGAATAAACTTATTCTGATGGGTGTCTTATAAGCTGTCCAATAAGCCCAAAGCGCATCTGCAAGTTTAGTACTCCAATCTCTCCTATGAGGGTTGACAATCTTCTCCAATATGAGCTTTATCTCTCTGTTAGACACCTCGGCTTGGCCATTCGTTTGGGGATGGTAAGCCGTCGCCACCTTGTGAATAATGCCATATTTCTTTAGCAGACCTGTCATTCTCCTATTACAGAAATGAGAGCCTTGATCACTCACGATTGCTCGTGGTGATCCAAAGCAACAAATAATATTATTTCGAACAAAAGAAACAACAATGTTAGCATCATCAGTACAGGTAGGAATTGCTTTCACCCATTTAGAAATATAATCAACAGCTAACAAAATGTATAAGAAACCATTAGAGTTTGGAAATGGACCCATGAAGTTAATACCCCAAATATAAAAAATTTCACAAAACAACATAAGTTGTTGGGGCATCTCATCCCTCTTGGATATATTTCCAAACCGGGGGCAAGATTCACAAAAAATAGTAGCATCCTTAAAGAGTGTGGGCCACCAAAATTCGAAGTCTAAAATTTTTTTAGCAGTTCTTTGAGGACCAAAATGTCCACCACTCTCAGAAGAGTGACAAGCCTCCAAAATTGACTAGAATTCTGATTGTGGCACACATCTTCTAATTATTTGGTCAGCGCCACATATCCACAAATATGGATCACCCCATATGTAATATTTGGACTCGCTTTTAAGCTTGTCCTTTTGATGCTTAGAGAAATTAGGAGGAAAGGTACGACTAACCAAATAATTAGCTATACGTTCATACCAAGGAACCACCTTAGATATTGTTTGCAAGCTATCAAGTGGAAAAGCATCATTGATAGGAGTAGGGTCACTTTTAATATGTTCAAGGCGACTCACGTACATGGAGGCTCTGGACAGAGGCCACCGGCCGCGTAAATGAGTGTCCGTGTATGCGAACTTAGCAGCAGAGGCAAAAAGCTGCTAAGTCCAAAATTCCCTCTTTTGCTCACCTAACTTCGGACGCATATAATTTTTTTGTTTTAAAATATTTTTCATCCATTTTTTGAACGGCATAAATTTTATGGACCCAATTTTCATTTAAAATAAGTTTGGCTAAAATTGAGGGTCCAGAAGTCGAGTTATGTCTCGTCGAAGTTGGTCAAAAATCATGTTTTTCATCAAAATTACCAATTCTCAATTTAACCAAAACCTCAACACATATCACATTATTTCTCGGCTAACACAACCCCAATGCTCACAACCATCATACACATCAATATATAACTCTCATTGATACTTCTAAGAATTATCAGATATTATCATCATAATTCATCGCACATTCTCTTCAACTTTATCATTCAACACAATCATCATCAATCATTCATGCATAATTCACTTATCATCATCAATTTGTCACACATTCCCATCAACCTCATTACTCAACACAATCACCTTTAATAACTCATCAAACATTTCAACAATTCACTCAACAAACTTTAACACAAGTCACTAATCCACAACCACACATATCAATAATTATCAACCTCAAAATCACCAAGCCTCATAAATACCACAAATATCAATCATCAACAACATCAACAATCTAATCCTATCTTATTATCAGCTAACCTAAGTTTTCACAAAACATTATATGTTATCTATGAGAAATCGAAACCATAGTTTGGCCGATTTTTCTTAAAGCCCGGAATGTCACAATTATCACTGTTTCTTAATAGTCCAAGGCTCCAAGACCTCACCAAATAGATTTTTTAGCCCCCAAAGCCAACTTCAAGTCTCCAATACCACCAATTTGTTTTAAAAAATACACAATTCAATCTAATTTCACAAAATAACACTAAAATTACCACAAGGTTCACTAATTAGATAACTTGACAAGGATGAAATATTTCTCACCTTATCAACGGAAGTTTGGGACAAGACCCAGTATGTCCACAAAGTTAATTTGATCCTAAACACCGAGATTACATAAAATCTCAACACTAAAGCTCAATAATTTCGAAAATAAAGAGTGAACAGTTGGGAAAGAAAATGAAGCTTACCAAAAAATTTGTTATATGGGTTTTGTAGAGAATTCTGAGACGAATGCGTGGCCGCTGACGGCTCGTCAATCGAAACTCCAGATCAAAAGATATGTGAGATTGAAGGTGAGGTTAGGATTTTGAGTTCTTGTCCCTTCCCTTTCATGGAGTTCAGTGTGTTTTTGTTTTGAGAAGAGGAAGAAAAGCTGAGCTCTCCTCTTTAAATGAGAATTGGTTGGGCCTTGGGCCATTATGGGTCTGGTTCGTTCGATTTGATCTGTTCGGCTCAATTTTAGACCAAATTTTTTAAAATTAGTGTCAAAATTTATATTTTAATTTTTTATCTTATTAAACTATAAAATTTAAGTTTCTAATTTCTTTAAATAATAAATTTATTAGCTAATTATTTATTAATTTTGCGGATTTTACAACATTCATTACTTGAAACTATATTACACCATTGAAAACTAACACATGTTGCATATATAAAATACTACTATCTCTCTTTGAAAAATCATGTTGGCATAATACACTTTGTAGTTCTATAAACGATTGCAAAAACAATAAAAGATGCTGGACTCGCACAAATAAATTTTATACTCTCCTTTATATATGGTATAATCTGACCAATCAAAATATAATAACAGACACACATTAGCTTCAATTACTTCTTAAAAAAACTTCTTAACTCTAATACTCTCACATTCTAAAATTTTATGAGAAATCGAACATAAAAGTAAAAGAAAGTCAATGAATACGTGATTTGCTTTTGCGATGTTAACTTATTTATATAAAAATAAAAAAGTAATTTTTCAATTATTTTCTTTAAAAAATAGTAAAATTTTGTTTGAAATAATATTTAATTATTAATATTTCGCATGAAATAAAAAATTGACTCGGTCAATTCAATCTGATAAAAAAAGTTTTTTTGCATTATACGAATATTTAAAAATATCATATCATCTCTCTTCAATCGTATTTTTTATTTAAAAAAAAAACAAAATTCCTTCCCACTAGTGACATGAATTTTTAAAATTAAAAAATACCTTCTCGCTAATAGCGAGATACACTTTCAAATTCAAAATAGAAAACTAAAAAAAAATATTTTCGCTTGATGTGAGATGTTTTTCAATAATTTAAAAACAAATTAAGAAAAACTACTAAATGCGAGAAGGATGACTCCACCACTCCTGATCTAACACTCTATGTTCCCCAAAAATAACATAAAAAAATATTTCCATAATCAAATTTTTTGACCTCAAATGAAACTCTTTTTTTTTCTATATTGTAAACAATTTGGTGATATGCATTAATATTTTATGGTTATTGTGTTTTACTCTGCTATAGTTTTGACTCAATTTTTTTAAAAGGCGCAGAACGTGATGACGTTTGGCGGATGAATAATAAGTTTTATGTAAATAAAAATAAAATGGTGTCGACATTTTGTATTAAAATTTTTTTTAAATTTTTTTATATATATAAAACATCAGTTATGTTTTGTATAATTATTATTTGAGTAAACTACCATTTCTACCCACAAAAGTTAAAAATGCTGACATATCTACTCATAGAAAAAGGAAATTACCATTTGTACCTATGAATAGGGGTGTGCATGGCCCGGCCCGGCCCGATCCCGAACACTTTAAGGGCTAATTTGGTGTGATTTCATCGGGTCTAGGGCCGGGTAAGGGTTTCAAAGATAGACCCGGTCATTATTTCGGGTCGGGTCGGGCCATAGCTCGGGTTACCCGAAATCGGCCCGGTGGCCCGATCACCATACACAATAAATATTTTGTATTATTAGTGATGGATGATGGCTATTATTATGTAGAATTTAAGTATTGTAAACTTTAATATTTTGTGTTATTAGTCATTATATATAAGACTATAAGTTAATATTTTATATTTAAAATGCATAAGACTTTAGACTAATGCATAATATTGTGTTATTTGTATTTATTTAAATATTTGGTGTTATTAGGCAATATTAGTATTGATTATGGTTATGCTTTAATTTTAGAGAAGAGTTGGTTCTTGTTATATTTTTCTAAGTGAATTTTACCATGTCAAATAATGGTTGGAGTCTTGCAAATTTGGATATTTTTACATGCTAACTTACAAGAAGGTATCAAGGTAATATAATGTTAACGGCCCAATTTTCACCCGGTTTTCACCCGGTATAGTTGTGGCCCGAAAGGATATAGGTTTCATCGGGTCTAGGGTCGGGTTCGGGTCTCATAAATGGGCCCGGTACATATTTCGGGCCGGGTCTGGGTCACATCAAACCCGGTTTCACCCGACCCATGCACACCCCTACCTATGAAATATGAATTTTGCACAATAAAATTATCCAAACACTAAAAAATTACCTAAAATTCCTAAATTACCCTCATCTTCACTACCACACCACCCCTTTCACCCAATCACCTTTCTAACCCTAACCATCTTCACCCAACCACCTTTCTAATCCTAACCCTCTTCATCCAGTCACCACCCCCCTTTCCCTTTCTAATCTCAAATTCCACCACCACCCCTTTCACCCGGTCACTTTTCTAACCCTAACCCTCTTCACCTAGCCACCACTTTCTTTCCCTCCAAAATTCACACACGGAGACATTACACACACACTCCCACCCAAGGAAGAAGAAGAGAATAGGAGGGGAGGGAGACCGCACTGGCAACGTGGGGACTCGCTGTCGCTATCGGCTCATCGCCGCCGTTGTTGAGGGAGCCCGAAGAGTAGATGCGAGTCAGAACCAAGGAAGGGGGAGGTGTCGCCGCCGTCGCGCCCTGCTGCTACCGGCTCCGTCGCGTCTGTCGCCGCCATTGATTGAGTCCGTTGTTGGTCTGGAAGGAAGAGAGCGCACAAGAGATCGGAGAAGGAGGAGAGGGCGACGGCGCCGGTGAGTGTCACTGCCACCGTCGTCGTCGACGCTGTTCAGTAAGGGAGGAAGAACCGTTTTTTCTCTTTACTTTTTCTATTGTTGTTGTTGTTGTTTTATGTGAAGAAGATGATGATGGAGGTATAGTGGTGGTGGTGGTGGTGGTGATGGTAGTGATAAAGGAAATGAGATAGTGGTGCCTTTGAACTCAGAGTTTGGCTCAGGCGAGGGCGAGATAGGAAAGGAGAGAAGGAGAGGTGGATGATGCGGATGATGATAAGAGTAATTTGGGGATTTTATGTGATTTTTTAGTGTTTGGATAATTTTGTTATATAAAACTCATGTTTTATGGGTACAAATGGTAATTTTTTTTTTCTATAGGTAGATATCGTTTTCAATTTTTGTGGATAGAAATGATAGTTTACTCTTATTATTTCTTTAATTGACAACAAAAAAAGATAGTGACATTTTATGGAATTCATCAGAAACTCTCGCAATAACGTTAAATACTATTTTTTAGCCATTTTTGTGGGTTACACCAATTAGGTTCCAATATTAAAAAAAATATTCATCAAACAGTTCATCAATTTTTTTTTTTTAATTCTACCCTTAATTTTTAGGTGATTGCTATAATATCTAAACGTGTTTATCTAATTTTTTAAAAAGGGTTAAAATTAATATTCCATCATTACCATCACTACCGCCCCCAACCACCACCCACTGCCGCTCCGATCCCTTCACTACCATCCATTATGGCTACCACCTCGAGCACCACCTCCCCCCCACCCCCCCCCAAAAAAAACCATCCCTTACACTGCAGAGCTCCCCACCCACTGCCAATTATACCAAGAACAATAATAATCAATCAAACAGATTTCAAAATCAGATTGAACAATAGAAATAGCGTTATTTTGGAACGAAAAGGAGTTTTTTTGCGTCGAGAAACGCCGACGTTGCGCCGTAACCCTCCGCCACTGTTGCTTGATCCGGAACCTGTAAGCCCTGTCGGAACAGTCTCCGCCTCATCCTCGCCTTCTTCCTTTACTTTGAATTAGGAACCAAGTTTCATTTTCATTGGAGTTGCCTTATGCCTTCCAAAATAAAAATAGGAGAAAAGATAACAAATGAACAGAGACGGTAAATTGTTGGTATCAGTCATCAATTGTGCTTTCTCATCAATATTATTATATTTCTAAAACTGGTTTAAGAGACATTGATAAGCAATTCTAGCATATATACTAGATAAGAAATGGCCGGCAAAATATCCGAGCCAATCAGTATATGTATATTTTTCTACATTGGGAAATAGTTTAAATGATATAGCTTTCTAGAGCACAATTTCCTCTAAAGCAAAGAAATTTGTGATTAATTCGACATAATTGTGTGGCAATAGAAATAATCATTCTTGAGCTGCATCCTTGTTCTCAGTAACTGAATTGTTGTTTATGGTAAGAGCTTTCTTTGTCCAACGCTTTATGTCATAGGCCTTCTTCAAAGGCTTCTTCTCCCTGCCTTGCCTCTTCTTATAAGTTATTGCAATGGCAAGGTCATTAGGGAACAAGGTGTGCCAAACGAATGCATGGAGAAGTGTGGATACAAAAAGAACAGACACCATTGTTGATGACATAAATGATAGTCCAAGAGCAAGTCCCTTGCTTATGAAGCAAGGTACCTGTTCTGCATATTTTATGGTTGCCACTGAAGCTGTTGTCATTGGAAATGTATAAGACCACCACGCCACTGAAAATCTGTCCATTGTTAAAGACGGGCATATGAGTAATTTCATATTGAAAATAGTATCGATATTACTCATTTTTTGTGCTTTCGTTTGAACTTTTATCATTTTATGAACAGTGAACGTTAGACTTTGTTTTATAATAATAAAGTGATGAATCTTAATTGATACATCAAAAATAAATTATACCAATACTTTATTATTAGATGAGTTACAAGTTTACAGTATTTTATGATAATTTTAACTTACATGGTCAATTCTATCATATATTTCAAGTGGTAGTCCTAGAAAATCATTGAAATAGAAGTCAAAATAACTTAAAAATTGTTCTTTAATCATCTTATTGATTTAAATTTTCAAAATAGAAAACTCAAAGACTATGATGGTCATAACTTAGGTTTCCCCATTCTAAAATGCTTCTTTGATATTCACCTTACTTGATCACTTTGAAAAGCGTTGGAAGATAGAGCTGTACTACAACATTCTTATGATATTACCCCAAATTGATATCCTTAACCTGAATAATTTATGATACTTGAAATAATTAGAAGGATTCTTCTTAGAAAAACTACCTATGATGATTGACACTCAGTTATATAGACTCTTGAAGTGCCATGCCACGCTACACATAAGTTTTAGAACATTGACAAGAATGGAATATACCTGAAACCAGTGAAGAAATTGATCCGCACAACAAGTGAAACATAGAGAAACAATGCAATGAAATAGCAAGTCCTTGATAAGCCATCAAATTCACCATATACATTCTCCCAAGCAAGGCTAGCGGCCGAAGGAGCTGCGATAAACATGGAGTAGACAGGGTGGAGCTCCTTGGGCAGCGCCTCGCTGGTCGGCAGCCTCTGATAAAGCGTCACAAACACCACCAGGTAATGTGCAAACCCGACGGCCCACAGGAACTTGGCTGGCTCATTCCAACCAACCTTGGATGCCAAGATTGCTCCGACGAAGTTTCCAACCACAGAAAGGTGTGATGATGGGTTTGCAACTTTGCAAAGACGCCTTTTCCCGCCAGAGAGCCACTGTCCATAGATTTTGAGCTCAAGAAGAAAGTAAGGACCCATGAAGGTGCACCATATAGCAGGGTGGAGTGTGCCTTGTGGGGCTAGCTTAGGGGGCACCCCTATGGCGAGGAACATGCATACGACCCATGGAGCGAAGAAGAAGTTGACTCTGACTGGGTGGAAGTACTCTCTTTTCACTGCTTCAAAGTAGAATATGCATTTCAGAATGTATGTGAAGGTAACTGCTGTTAACACTGCCACTGCCAAGAGCCACAGGCCAAAGTTGATGGCTGGGGTTATATGTAGGAACTTGGTGGCTGGCGAGGTTGCGAGGGCCCGCCAGAGCACCACTTGGCTGCTTAGGCCAAGACAGATACCGTAGCATCCGATCGGAAACCGGAGGAGGAAGGGCCATTTCTCGTCTTTGGGGAGAAGAATGTCCTCTGAATCCTGTCACACAGTAATTAGAATTGGGAAAAGAAGTCAAAAAAATATCACTATAAAACAAATGATCCCTTTTAAAATGACGGAAGGATGAACCTGTTGGACGGAATTAATTTGGAAAAGTCTAGGGGGCAGTAACTTTGTTAAATTTTGGCCAGTATGTAATCAGCAAAGAAAAGTAAGCTATTGAATGAAATCTTACACTAATCTCACACCATTAAAATCATCTTGATAGTTATTTGATGGCTACAAATCACAAAAATTGCTGACTCCTAACATTTCTCAATTAATTTTGTGGACTTTTAGTGAAAAAAATTCTATTATTATATCTGACCTTGACTTGATCCAACTCAGGTCCTCTAAGAGCATCAAAATATCTACCAGCAGGAACACTTTCATTCACAGAATCTTGATTCCCACTGAACCCATTACTCTTCTGAGATTCCAATTGATGATGATGATCCTTTTCTTTATTCCTTGTTGGTAACAAAGAATTCTGCTTGCTGAGTGTTGACTTAGTCTTGAATATGCTGAAGTCCCTCTTCCTCGCTTCCAATCCATGGATCCCATTGGCACCACCCAAACTAGTTCCACTTCTTGTTAGAGTAGCCTTCCTCTCGTATTCTTTTGCTTTCTTCTCGCTGTTCAGCACCGAAAACCCCGTCTCCAGCGAGACTTGCCGGTTAAAACTCCGGTGATGGGGTTTCCTTGATTCTTTAGCCTTGTTGCTCATCAGCTGCTGCTTCTTCTCAGCTTTCTCCTCTGTTTTTATCATCCTCTCTTCGTCGCCTTCTTCTTCTTCCGGCAAGACTTCATCAATGTCCACAAAATGGTTTTGCTGTGAGCCTAGAGCTATTGGTTTCTTCTCCATTCTTTTGCGGTGTGGTAATACATGCACATAGCAAAAACAAGCTCAATTGGAATCATATACCAACGTTGGGTGGTTTGGTTTTTATACAAGTGGTATCGTGAAAGAAATTATTGTATATTCTTAAAACATTTAATGCAAAATAAAAAAATGTTCATAATCACTCATTTTAATTTTATTTAGTCATTTTGTTATTTAACTTCTATTCTTATCATTGGCAACAGAAATAAGTCATCATAAATATTTTTAATTTGTACTTTAATTGTATTTTAAAAGCATGCAAACATTTTTTTTCCGCTACATGTCACGAGAAGTTAGCAAAAGGAAATATAATGCCTTTTCTATTTTGTGGATGCCTTTTGTGTTAGGGATAGGAAATAGAAGCCACTGCTTTGAGAGGGGGGAAAAATAAAAAGTGGGCATGGGAAGGGGAATCCCGTGAGTGAAAATTTGAACGTTTTTGTTTTGTGGCTTTGGATTATTGATAGTTATAAGCATATGGTTAATAAGACTTTAGGCTATGAGCTACTTGGAGAGTGGTTTTCATGGGGAAGATGAGTTGTCAAATTAAATGAACACGGGGATCACTCTCACAGTTAAAATTTAAATTAAAGGAAGTAGAAATCCCGAGTTGATTGAACACGAGTGGCACCAAATTTCAGTTTGGTTTGATAACTTTCCCGAATTTCGTTGTCTAACTTTCACACAGGAGTCATCACGCATTCATGGTTTAACTAGTCTTGTTCAATTGAAACCAAGACTTCATATCAGATCAAATTATAAGTGGTTCACTCATTTTAGAAACTTCGTGTATACGATATACATTTCCCCCCAAAATTCTAAAGACCAGACCAGACCAGACCAACATATATCAAACATTTGATATTGTGTCAATTTTTGACTCCATATTGAAAAAGCAAAAATGATTGGCCATTAAGCATGTGACTCGTTTATAGTACAAGACCAGAATATACGCTAACCGGACGGAACAAGAAATGGGATAGAGAGTTGGGATAATAACTTGGGTGTTAAGCAAATTAATTTTTATATGGCTGGAGGATATGTGAAATAGAATGAAATAGAAGGTGTATAAGGATTAAGGAATGCTAGAGGACATGACAGAATTATTGTTCTTAATTGAGTTACTCATTAATATTTAAAAATATAGGATAAAAATATATTGTTGGATTACTAAGCTAAAAAAATTTATTAATTTTAACTTTTTTGGACATAGTCTTTTTGTTTTTTAATTGAAAGTTATTTTAGATGTGAGAAAAAGTTGTCTGCTTTTGTCATTTTTTAATGATTCTTTTACAACCAATTTTAGGATTTTGCTACTGGATAAAAGAAAATTTTTTTCAACAGATGTAGAAACCATGTGTCGAACAATGGCATAGATAGTGAAAATAACATACCAATGCATGATAGAATAGCAGCGTCAGTATGGGACCCACATATTTTTTACTTTATGTCTAGTAATATTTGTTAAATACTTAAATTTATTAGTAACTACAATTAAAAAGAAAATTTATATATGCATAAAAATACAAAAAAACTTTTAGAAAATTTACAAAATTTTAAATAAATTCCACTATTTTATTTATTGCTAATAAAAAGCTACAAATAATAATTAATAATTTTTCTATCCCTGCTAATGATAACTGTTACGTTGGGTAATCGGAGATTAATGGGCTGGACTCGTTAGGTTGGCCCAATCGTCTAAGGATGGAAGCCTCCGAGTAGGTTTGTGCTCTAGGGCCTCCGTCCGACTTGTGTGTGAGAGAATGGGGGGTGGTACCTACAAAGACACTTCAATGCCTAAGTCAGCAAGGGGTTAAGCAGGTTTAGAATGTATTGAGACTTAGTGATACCTGAGGGGTGTCAGTGTATTTATAGTGGTGAACCAATAACCACTGTTGATGTTAATCCACCTTTTGAGGGGGATAACCGTCCCTTTATTTTAAGAAAGTTGGGATATGGCTCCTGGAAGTGGGCTGAGAGATTCTAGAGGCAGTTATCTATTTGAATAAGAGTTATCTGCCAACTAATCCTCGTCCCCGACTTCTTTAGAGCAAATCGTGGTAAAAACCGACTTCTTTGAGGCAAGATCGGTGTAGAGTGAAGGTCAATCCTTTGGATTGAGCCTCTCCTTTGGATCTGGGCCTTAGTGTTGGGCCAGGGTATGAATAGTGCCCCTACTCGAGTCCAATCTCTTTTAAGAGTTAGGTTCAAGTATTTTAGCTCGGGTTTGTAACCGACCTGATGAGGAACCGACGTGATGTTCAGGAGCCGACGTGATTTAAATTTTTCAACCGTCGCGTCTCTACGGGGTTTTGAGCATTTATACGCGGGGAATAGTTACATTGGTAACGGTGCACCTCTTAAATGGTTACGTCGTTTTACCTTTGTGCCCTGACGCATTTATAAATACTTTTCCCCCTCTTCCCTTATTTTGTTTCTGAAAACTTTCTCACTCACACACTCTGTTCTGGAGAAAGCTTCGTTTTTCTTTGGTCAACCGCTGTTCGTTCCCATTGCTTCAGAAGTAAACGTCAGTTCTTCCCTTCTCCTCTTTTACAAATGCTTTTATTTGCATGTTTTTGTTTGGAGGAGTATTGACCGTAGTTCTAGCGATTCTCCTGGTTTTGAAAAACTTGCCTCAGACCCTCCAAGACCCTATTTTGATTCTTTTTATTTTTCTTTGTAGGATTCATCACCCCTTTTAAAAAAGATGTCTACCTTAGAGTCTCTTTCATTATGGGTTGATTGCACTGTTCTAGGGGAGAGCCCTCTGGTAGATACCGATTATCTTACTGATTTGCGCACTCATCACAGAATCTGTGTCCTTGATGAGGACGAGCCAAAATACGAATTGGTTTCCCCGGGTCCGAAAGACCGGGTTTGTTTTGGGAGAGCGTCCGATGCAGGCCCTCATTTTTTCTTTATGTATGAAAGTCTGTTCACCCGTTTGGGTGCTTTTCTTCCTTTTTTCGACTTCGAGATAGCCGTTTTATCTCATTGTCGTGTCGCTCCTACCCAACTTCACCCCAACTCTTGGGGTTTTCTGAAGATTTATCAATTCATCAGCCATGCACTAGATTTTCTGACCTCTTTGAAGATTTTCTTTTTCTTCTTTCACATGACCAAGCCCTTCAGTGGGCAAAATAACAAGCAATAGTGGGTGTCTTTTCGGGCTATACAAGGCCAGAGAGTTTTTACTCTTTTTGATGAATCCTTTCATGATTTTAAAGACTTCTTTTTTAAAGTTCGAGCTGTAGAGGGTCACCACCCCTTTTTCCTGGATCAAAATTTATCTCCTCGCTTTTCCCTGTACTGGTTGGAGGCCTCTCCAGTGGAAAAATATAATTTGGATGCCCTGGATGAAGTGGAGGCGGCCATTGTGGGGTTTTTCCGAGAAGTGTGGGGGAGAGCCTCATATCTTGATACGAAAAAGTTTCTTCAAGGGTCTCCGACTTTTGTGCAGGCCCAGATAGGTAGCTTTACGTTTTTTGTTCGTTTTATTACTGTTTTCCGACCTGATTAACATCCGAGTTGTTTGTTCCAACTTGTATACTGATTCTTTTATTTCCTAATAGTTTTTTGTAGAAATGGCGAAGAAGAATTCTAGAGAGTCCTACCAGAGAGTTCAGGAGGCCAAATCGAGGTCTCGTGTGAGGGTTGGTGCTGCCAGGGCTGTTGGCCCTCTTCCTCCTCCTCCCCCTCCCCCTTCTCCTCACAACTTGGGGACCCCCTCCCAGCCTATTGTTATATCCTCTTCAGCCTCTTCTCTTCCATCCCCTCCACCCCGATCTTCCCCTGAGCCAGAGAAAAAGAAGCGCAAGACTTTAGAGTCTAGCTCTTCTTTTGAGGGTGAGGCCAAGTCTAATGCGCCTCGGTTTGTTCGGAATCATATCTATCCTCATACTCGTATAAGTATAGATGACGCTTCCGTCCAAAACCACCTTAATGTTCTGGTTCAGGGGAGTGTCAGGGCAGCGGGGGTGTGTACCAAACTTCTGGATATTTTTGAAAAGACCCCCCCAGCTCTTTGGGTTCATCCCTGAAGGTTGAGAAGCTAGAGGGGGGATTTTCTTATATCAAGAAGAGGAGAAACAGTTGAAGGTGGAGGTCGCCGAGTTGAAGGAGGAGAGGGATCGCCTCTGGGAGAGGGAGAAGAAGTTGCTGGGCCAGTGTGTCATGGCGGAGGGCCTGAAGGAGAAGGCAGAGTAGAGTTATATGAGTTTGTTTGAGGACCACGTGGACCTGAAGAAAGAGTTAACGAGATGCCGGGATGTTTATTTAGATCTGGAGGACTCCATTGCTGAGGGAGCTGAGGAGGCATGGAGGATTTTTAAGGAACAGGTCGGGGTTATTGTTCCAGACCTGGATCTTTCTCCTCTGGATCCTGATAAGATCGTGGTTAATGGGGCCATTTTTTCTCATCCCCGACCTATTTCCAAATCCGAGCTGAAGACTCGGAGGCAGAGGATAGTAGAATCCCCCCGACCAGAAGATGCCCCGAGTTCTTCAAAGGCTCCTGGGAAGGGTCCCGATCAACTTGCTCCATCTTCCATTTGTGCTGCTCCGACTTCTCTCCCTAGTCCTGATGGTGCTCCGACTACTCTCCCTGGCTCTGGTGGTGATGGCCCTGCTCTCGGTGGTGGTGACCTTCCTTCTTCTAACTAAATTTTTATGGCTATATGGGGGCTCGGCCTGTGGATCCCCCATTTTTTAAACAATTTTTCTTTTATGTTCTTGTGGTAGTATTTGCTGACAATTGTTCGACCTTTTATGGCCATAAACAAAATATTAAAAATACCCTTTTTTGGATAAGGGTTTAGGATATCTTTCTTGTGTGTTGTGCGCATGCTTTTTCTGTTTAGGTTTCGAAAAACCTTTTTGACCTTTCCTTTGAAAACACCTTTTTCCTTGGCTAGCTGTCCTTTGTCTAAGTTTTTCTTAAATTTTTCTCAAGGTCTTGGGACAGCCTCTGCCTTTGCATTTTGATGGGTTTTCTTATCTCTTTTTCTGGTATTCCTGGTACTCAATTTTTCTCTATTGAGTTTCTATAACTTAGGTTATTTTTGCGATGCATTTTGTTTCTTCTCGGGATTTCCGACTTATAGGTCGATTAATTTCTGAGTTCTTATATGACCTACTTTTATAACCTCTTTACACCGACTTTTACCTCGTCGTTTTATCCTAACGACCATCTAGGTCGGTTCATGGGATTTTCACGTTTTGTCGAGCTTAAGTCGGCGCGTTTCGTGGAGTAATAATCGTAAGAGGGAATTGCATAAAGAGATATTTGAAAGGGAAAGATCTTTATTTATTTGCAAAGGTACTTTGTTGCTACTAAGGATTTTTGACAATTTTTGTAGCCCCTTAGCCCCCACTTTGATGCCTCGTTAAAAACTCCCCTTCAGGAAAAACTGGTGCACAAAATTGTGATCTCAACGACGCCAAAAAATTAGTACGCACGATTGTAATCTCAACTCCTTTTCACAACTTCGCACAACTAACCAGCAAGTGCACTGGGTCGTCCAAGTAATAAACCTTACGTGAGTAAGGGTCGATCCTACGGAGATTGTCGGCTTGAAGCAAGCTATGGTCATCTTGTAAATCTCAGTCAGGCGAATTCAAATGGTTATGGGATTTTAATAATTAAAATATAATTAAAACAGAAAATAAGATAGAGATACTTATATAATTCATTGGTGAGAATTTCAGATAAGCGTATGGAGATGCTTTGCTTCTTCTGAATCTCTGCTTTTCTACTGCCTTCATTCAATAATTCATACTCCTTTCTATGGCAAGCTGTATGTTGGAGGATCACCGTTGTCAATGGCTACCATCCGCCCTCTCAGTGAAAATGTTCCAAATGCGCTGTCACCACACGACTAATCATCTGTCGGTTCTCACTCATGTTGGAATAGGATCCATTGATCTTTTTGCGTCTGTCACTACGCCCAACACTCGCGAGTTTGAAGGTCGTCACAGTCATCCCATCCCAGATCCTACTCGAAATACCACAGACAAGGTTTAGACTTTCCGGATCTCAAGAATGATACCAATTGATTCTAGCTTATACCACGAAGACTCCGATCTTTCGGAATGGAGGCTAAGAAATATGCATTCAAGCTTGTTTTCATGTAGAACGGAAGTGGTTGTCAGGCATGCGTTCATAGGTGAGAATGGTGATGAGTGTCAAATAATCATCACATTCATCATGTTCTTGTGTGCGAATGAATATCTTAGAATAAGAATAAGCTTGAATTAACTAGAAAGACAATAGTACTTTGCATTAATTCATGAGGAACAGTAGAGCTCCACACCTTAATCTATGAGGTGTAGAAATTCCACCGTTGAAAATACATAAGTGATGAAGGTCCAGGCATGACCGAATGGCCAGCCCCCAAGTCTAAGGGAAAACATTCCAAAGATGTTCAAAGATATAAAATAAATCACTAAAAGTAGTTTTTATACTAAACTAGTAACCTAGGGTTACAGAAAATAAGTAAATGATGCAGAAATCTACTTCCGGGCCCACTTGGTGTGTGCTTGGGCTGAGCATTGAAGCTTTCATGTGTAGTGACTCTTCTTGGAGTTAAACACCAGCTTTGGTGCCAGTTTGGGCGTTTAACTCCAGCTTGTAACTCAGTTCTGGCGTTTAATGCCAGAATAGGGTAGGAAGTTGGTGTTTAAACGCCAGTTTGCGTTGTCAAAACTTGGGCAAAGTATGGATTATTATATATTGCTGGAAATCCCAGGATATCTACTTTCCAACGCAATTAAGAGCGCGCCAATTGGGCTTCTGTAGCTCGAGAAAATCCATTTCGAGTGCAGGGAGGTCAGAATCCAACAGCATCTGCAGTCCTTTTTCAGCCTCTGAATCAGATTTTTGCTCAAGTCCCTCAATTTCAGCCAGAAAATACCTGAAATCACAGAAAAACACACAAACTCATAGTAAAGTCCAGAAATGTGAATTTTGCATAAAAACTAATAAAAATATACTAAAAAGTAGCTAGATCCTACTAAAAACTAACTAAAAACAACGCCAAAAAGCGTATAAATTATCCGCTCATCACAACACCAAACTTAAATTGTTGCTTGTCCCCAAGCAACTGAAAATCAAATAGGATAAAAAGAAGAGAATATACTATAAATTCCAAAATATCAATGAAACTTAGCTCCAATTAGATGGCGGGACTAGTAGCTTTTTGCCTCTGAACAGTTTTGGCATCTCACTTTATCCTTTGAAGTTCAGAATGATTGGCATCTATAGGAACTCAGAATTTAGATAGTGTTAATGATTCTCCTAGTTTAGTATGTTGATTCTTGAACATAGCTACTTTATGAGTCTTGGCCGTGGCCCTAAGCACTTTGTTTTCCCGTATTACCACCAGATACATAAATGCCACAGACACATAACTGGGTGAACCTTTTCAGAGCTCTTAAGCACACTCTTTTTACTTTGAATCACGACTTTAACCGCTCAGTCTCAAGCTTTTCACTTGACACCTTCACGCCACAAGCACATGGTTAGGGACAGCTTGGTTTAGCCGCTTAGGCCAGGATTTTATTCCTTTGGGCCCTCCTATCCATTAATGCTCAAAGCCTTGGATCCTTTTTACCCTTGCCTTTTAGTTTAAAGGGTTACTGGCTTTTTGCTCTTGCCTTTTGGTTTAAAGAGCTCTTGGCTTTTTCTGTTTGCTTTTTCTTTTTCTTTCTTTTTTTTTCTTTTATTTTCGCCTTTTTTTTTGTAAGCCTTGTTTTTCACTGCTTTTTCTTGCTTCAAAAATTAATTTTATGATTTTTTAGATTATTAAATAACATTTCTCCTGTTTCATCATTCTTTCAAGAGTCAACAATTTTAACATTCATAAACAACAAATTCAAAAAAATGTACTGCTCAAGCATTCATTCAGAAAATAAAAGGTATTACCACCACATCAAAATAATTAAGCTAACTTCAAGATAGAATTCGAAATCATGCATTTCTAGTTCTTTTGAAATTAAAAACATTTTTCATTTAAGAAGGGTGATGGATTCATAGGACATTCATAGCTTTAAGGCATAGACACTACACACTAATGATCATG
This sequence comes from Arachis ipaensis, assembly GCF_059453495.1. Lineage (NCBI taxonomy): Eukaryota > Viridiplantae > Streptophyta > Magnoliopsida > Fabales > Fabaceae > Arachis > Arachis ipaensis. The sequence continues at coordinate 55,613,578 of NC_142436.1, forward strand.
TAATAAAGACACAAACATAAACAAAACATAAAGCATATAATTCGAAAAGCAGAAAAATAAGAACAAGGAAATTAAAGAACGGGTCCACCTTAGTGATGGCGGCTTGTTCTTCCTCTTGAAGATCTTATGGAGTGCTTGAGCTCCTCAATGTCTCTTCCTTGCCTTTGTTGCTCCTCCCTCATGGCTCCTTTGGTCTTCTCTAATTTCATGGAGGAGGATGAAATGCTCTTGGTGCTCCACCCTTAGTTGTCCCATGTTGGAACTTAATTCTCCTAGGGAGGTGTTGATTTGCTTCCAACAGTTTTGTGGAGGAAAGTGCATCCCTTGAGGCATCTTAGGGATTTCATGATGAGGAATTTTCTCATGCTCTTGTTGAGGTCCATGAGTGGGCTCTCTTGTTTGCTCCATCCTTTTCTTAGTGATGGGCTTTTGAGATGAATCTCTCCATCTCCCATGACTTGAAGGTGGAAGCAATTGCCTTCCCTTTCTCTTTCTAGATGTTTCTCCGGCCTTAGGTGCCATAAATGGTTATGAAAAAACAAAAAGCAATGCTTTTACCACACCAAACTTAAGATGTTTGCTCGTCCTCGAGCAAAGAAGAAAGAATGAAGGAGAAAAAAGAAGAAAATTGAGGAGATGGATAGAGAGGGTGAATTCGGCCAAGGGGGTATATATAGGAGTGGGGGGAGGGTTATGTTCGTGTATTTGGGGTTGGGTTTGGGAGGAAAAAAGAGTTTTGAATTTGAAGGTAGGTGGTGTTTTGGGAAAAGTGAATGAGGTGATTGTTGAAGGGTATTTGGGAAGAGATATGGAGGTGATTGGTGAAGGATATTTGGGGAAGAGTGTTATGAAAAAGTGTGAAGAAGAGAGAGTGAGTTGAGGTTGGTGGGGATCCTGTGGGATCCACAGATCCTGAGGGGTCAAGGACTTAGCATCCCTGCTCCATTTAGGCGTGCAAAACGCCCTTAGTGTGCAATTCTGGCATTAAACGCCAGATTCCTGCTTGTTTCTGGCATTTAACGCTAGCTTTTCTCCCCTTCTTGGCGTTTAACGCCAACTTGATGCTTTATTCTGGCGTTAAACGCCAGTCTGGTGCCTGTTTCTGGTGTTAAACGCCCAAAAAGGTGCCAGACGGCGTTTATCGCCCATTCTGCTACTCTTACTGGCGTTTAAACGCCAGTAAGCTCTTCCTCCAGGGTGAGCTATTTTTAATGCTGTTTTTCATTCTGTTTTTGATTTTTCAGTTGTTTTTGTGACTTCACATGATCATCAACCTAAAGAAAACATCAAATGATAATGGAAATTAAATAGATATAATTAAATAACATTGGGTTGCCTCCCAATAAGTGCTTCTTTAATGTCAATAGCTTGACAGTGAGCTCTCATGGAGCCTCACAGATAATCAGAGCAGGGTTGGGGCCTCTCAACACCAAACTTAGAGTTTGGTTGTGGCCTCCCAACACCAAACTTAGAGTTTAGTTGTGGCCTCCCAACACCAAACTTAGAGTTTGAATGTGGGAGTTTTGTTTGACTCTGTATTGAGAGAAGCTTTTCATGCTTCCTCTCCATGGTTACAGAAGGAGAACCTTGAGTCTTGAATACAAGGTAGTTGATGAGCGGATAATTTATACGCTTTTTTGCATTATTTTTAGTATGTTTTCAGTGTAATTTAGTTAGTTTTTATTATATTTTTATTAGTTTTTAAATAAAAATCACATTTCTGGACTTTACTATGAGTTTGTGTGTTTTTCTATAATTTCAGGTATTTTCTGGCTGAAATTGAGGGAGTTGAGCAAAAATCTGATTCAGGCTGAAAAAGGACTGCTGATGCTATTGGATTCTGACCTCCCTGCACTCAAAGTGGATTTTATGGAGCTACAGAACTCCAAATGGCGCGCTCTCAATTGCGTTGGAAAGTAGACATCCAGGGCTTTCCAGCAATATATAATAGTTCATACTTTGTGATGACAAGTCACCCTAGCCTATTTTAACTAATCTTTTTCTTTTGTTTTCATTAGAATTATGCACTTTCTTGAGCTACAAGCAAGCTAATTAAGTAGATTTTCATGTTTCCCTTGATTGAACCAACCATATACGAATTTATGCCATTTCATGAGGTTTTATGCTATATTTGTTGCATATTATGAAAGAATGAATATCTCATGATTTTGAGCATAGCTTTGATGAGTTAGGTTGATTAATGATAGGTGAAGAAAGCTTGGAGAAAGGTTGAAGCAAAGAGGAATGGCTAGGAGTGAAGAGAGGACAATGGAATAAGTGAAATTGAACCAGGAAGCAAGAAGTTAGCCCCAACGTTAGCCCCCTAACTTGGAGGCTAACGTTGGAACTTGAATTTTCCTCCCTGGCCATCCCACGTTTGCGCCAACGTTAGCCCCCTAACTTGGAGGCTAACGTTGGCACATGAATTCCTCCCTGGCCATCCAACGTTTGCGCCAACGTTAGCCCCCTAACTTGGAGGCCAAGAGAAATTTCTTCCCTGGGCACCAACGTTTGCGCCAACGTTAGACCCCTAACTTGGGGGCTAACGTTGGCACATGAACATTCAAGGAAGAGGCAAAAGTTAGCCCCAACGTTAGCCCCCTAACTTGGAGGCTAACGTTGGAACTTGAGAGTTTCTCCCCTGGGCACCAACGTTTGCGCCAACGTTAGCCCCCTAACTTGGAGGCTAACGTTGGCACATAAATTACAAAGGGGGAAGGGCCAACGTTTGCGCCAACGTTAGCCCCCTAACTTGGAGGCTAACGTTGGCGCCACTAGCACAAAGCAAGGCCAACGTTAGGGTCAAAGTTAGACCCCTAACGTTGGCACCAACGTCCATACCAGAAGAATTTTGCTTGCTGCTATGAAAAGTTGGAGCCAAAGTTAGACCCCTAACTTTGGCTCAAACTTTAGGTCCAACTTTGGCTAACCTCAAACCCGGTTCAATTGGTTCACTTTGGTTCTTCTTCAAACTCCAAGAGCAATCAACCAAGGCCTCTTTCAACCCAATTCCACCAAGAACAAAGGCCCAACTCAAGGCTTGAAGATCATTTTTGAAAGTGTATAAATAGGATAGAATTCAAGTTATTAAAGGAGCTTTCCTTTTAGAATTTTCATAATAGTTTTCGGAGAGCTTTTGAACTTGAGTGAACTTTAATTTCTTGCTTTCATTGCTTTCAATTTCATTTTACATTTGTCTTGGATCTTGGATTGGAGAATTGAAGAAATTCTGTTTCAATCTCAATCTTGGATCTCTCTGTTTCTTTACTGTTAATTGAATTTCATTTCCGGTTCATTGTTCTTCATCTCTTTTCTTTGCAATTTACAATTTCCTTGCAATTGTTCTTGTTGGATCTAGGAAGGCATTGAGATCTAGACTTGGTTTTCTAGTCTCTGGGTCCTGAGATCTGAATTTCTCATTTCACTTCTCTGTTTATTGCTTTCTTATGTTCATTTACTTTTCTGCTTCATATCCGGTTAAATCCCAATTCCCTTTTACTCTTCTGTTTGATGCAATTTAATTTTTCCTTGTTTAATTTCTGCAAATCCACATCCCAATCCCCTTTACATTTCAAGCAATTTACATTCCTTGCGCTTTAAGATTTCGCAATTTACATTTCTTGCACTCTAAGCTTCCGCCATTTAATTTCTTGTTCTTTACGTTTCAGCAATTTAATTCTTGTTCTCTTTACTTCAATGCAATTTAATTCCGCAAGTCACAAAACCATCAACCAAATCTTGATTCGCTTGACTAAATCAACCACTAAACTAAAATTGCTCAATCCTTCAATCCCTGTGGGATCGACCTCACTCCCGTGAGTTATTATTACTTGATGCGACCCGGTGCACTTGCCGGTTAGTTTTGGGTATTTTGGGAGAAATTTATTTTTCCTACAAAATATCTCATCAAGTTTTTGGCGCCGTTGCCGGGGATTGATTAGATTGATAATGATTAAGTGAGGTGGTGGTCTAGATCAAGCACTTTTTCTTTATTTTTCTCTAATTTTGACTAACCCACTAACTGTTTGAATTTTTGCTTAAGCTAACTGGAACTTCATTCTAGCAATAGATTGAAGTGCCACTGATTCTGTGCGTTTCTTATGTTCTGCTTGTATGTCAGGTACAGGGAGATCCATTCCTGTTTTATCTGAAACTGACCAGAGAACTCTCCGAAGGCTAAGAAGAGAAGCAAGAGAAAAAAATGTTGCTGGAGAGGAAGAATCAGATGAAGAATATCATGAATTGGAGGAACACTCAACAGATCCAACAAATCCACCAGTGAGAATGGCCAACAACAATGGTCAACCCCAGAGGAGAGTCTTGGCTTCATATACACTTGCTAATCCAAGGCATTGTGGGAGTAGCATCCTTAACCCAAATGTCGATGCAAATAACTTTGAATTGAAGCCCCAACTCATCACCTTGGTGCAGAACAACTGTTCCTATGGAGGAGGCCCCTTGGAAGATCCAAACCAGCACCTATCCACCTTCCTGAGGATATGTAACACAGTGAAGACCAATGGTGTGCATCCTGACAGTTACAAATTGCTGCTATTTCCATTTTCCCTCAAAGACAAAGCCACTCAATGGTTGGAGTCATTTCCAAGAGATAGCATCAACAACTGGGATGATCTAGTAACCAAGTTTCTTGCCAAGTTTTACCCACCTCAAAGAGTTATTAGATTGAAGACTGAAGTACAAACATTCACACAAATGGATGCTGAACCCTTGTATGAGGCATGGGAACGATATAAAGCTCTAATCAGGAAGTGCCCTTCTGAGATGTTTAATGAATGGGATAAACTCCAAAATTTCTATGAAGGACTGACAATGAAAGCTCAAGAGGCACTTGACTATTCAGCAGGAGGCTCAATGCAACTCATGAAGACAGCTGAAGAAGCTCAGAACCTCATTGATATGGTGGCTAACAACCAATATTTCTTTGGCCATCAGAGACAACACCAACCATCACTAAGGAAAGGAGTGTTAGAAATGGAAGGGGTTGACACCCTCCTAGCTCAAAACAAGATAATGCAGCAGCAGATTCAAGAACAATTTGAGCAGATGGCTAAAAAGATTGATAGTTTACAAGTTGCAGCAGTGAATACAAGCCAACCATCAACCACATGGGGACAAAATGAAGAAAACCAAGAAAATCAGCAGCAGGAACAACCTCAATATGTGCACAACCAAGGCTCATGCCAAAATGAGGTTTATGGTGACACCTACAATCCATCCTGGAAGAACCATCCAAATCTCAGATGGGGAGATAACCACACCCACAGCCAACAACCGTGGCAGAAAAACTCAAACCAAAACAACTCAAGAAACACAACTTACTCAAACCACGACCAGCAAAACGCTAATAATAATCAATACAAGAAACCACAGAATACATATCAACCACCCCACCACAATCCACAAACTCATCAAAATAGCATTTCCGTACCAACATCTAACCCCCAAAACTACCACACTACTCCTACAAATAACTTCCAGCAACCACATTCCACCCCCATCATACCACCAATAGACCATCATGAAAGTAGAATTTCAAGTCTTGAGGCAGCCATACAAGCAATTGCTCAGTCCACTCAGAGCTTGGTCAAAATGCAAGAGAGAAATGAAGCTACCATGAAGAACCTTGAACGACAAGTGGGACAATTAGCCAAACAAGCTGAACGGCCAACCAATGTTCTCCCAAGTGATACAATCTCCAATCCAAAGGACAAAGGAAAAGCTACAAAGTGGGAGGAGTGCAAAGCAATCATAGTAGGAAGTGAAAAGACTAAGGAGAAGGAAGCCATCAATCAAGAAGAACACAACAGAGAAGTTCCACAAGAAGAGACAGAAGAGAGAAGTGAAGAGGAGAGAAAGACCAAGAATGCAAAAAGCTCAAAGAAAGATGATCCTGGGAGTTTTTACATACCTTGCACCATAGGAAACATAACAATTGAGAAGTCATTTTGTGACCTCGGTGCAGGTATAAACTTGATGCCTTTGTCTCTAATGAGGAAACTTCAAATTTCTGAGCTGAAGTCCACACGAATAGTTCTCCAAATGGCTGACAAATCCATTAAGCAAGCACTGGGAGTTGTGGAGAATGTGTTGGTAAAAGTGGGAAAATTCTTTCTCCCAGTTGATTTTGTCATCCTAGATATGGAGGAGGATCCTAACACCCCCATCATCCTAGGGAGGCCTTTTCTTGCTACGGGCAGAGCACTGATAGATGTTGAAAAAGGGGAATTGTTGCTGAGAGTACATGACGAGCACCTAGCATTCCATGTTTTTAAAACCCCACATGAGCCCACTCAAGAAGAAGAGTGTATGGAGGATAAGGTCAGAGATCAAAGTTTGAAGGAGGTAGTCAATGAGTTAGCTCCAAGACTTCCAAATCCATGCTTAAAAAAAGTAGAGATGGTGCAACAGACCAAAGAAATCAAGGAGGAACTAGATCCAAAACCTCCAGATGAGAAATTCAACATCTCAGATAAGGAACCACCAAGGCAGGGGGTATCTTTTGAGAAAGAAAAGAAGAAGAGGCCAAGAGGGTGGAGAAACAAGAAGATCCCTACTGAAGGCTTTTCACCAAGGGATAAAGTAGTGTTAAACACCCAACCAATGAAGGTGTCCCCACAATCATCCGAATACTACACTGTAAACCGGGTTCTTTCACTTGAACACCTAGAGATCGTCAAAGAGGAGACCGGAAGGAGGTCCACAGTAAGAAGAGAAAAGTTGAGGCACTATGATTTTCAGCCCCCATGATCAAAGAATGAAGGATGTCAAGCTAGTGACATTAAAAGAGCGCTTGTTGGGAGGCAGCCCAACCTGAGGTAGTTTTTTTATATAGCTAGTTCAATAAAAAGGTTAAGTAGATTCACCTGTATTGTAAGAAGCTAAGTTTGGTGTTGCACACCAAAACAATTTAAGGGAGAATGAAGGATTCTAAGTTTGGTGTTCTACCGAAATCTCATTTACAAACACATTCTCACCTTCTGCATAAAGGGTTGCTAGCTCCAAGCAATCAGATGAATCATTTAATCATTGTCTGTTTCTAGTTTTTAGTTTTATTACCTTTAGCAAAGACTTAGGCTTTCACATATGGTTATGCATAAGAAACATGGCAAGAGACTAAGTTTGGTGTTCACACACCAAAGTAAGTTCAAACGCCTACAAGAAAGTCTTGCACACTAACCAGTCATCTAAGGGCTTGAGAAACAAGCAACTTCCATTAACACTGCAGAAAGTCAATCACTCTCTTGGGAGGACTACACACCATTAGCTGAGAGAAAGAAGAAGAAGCCACCAAGAGGTTGTATTGTCACTTAACTCCATTAGCATTGAATTGCTCTAAATTGGAAGTGTGAATATGCCCATTTTAACAGTAACTGTTAGTGTAGTAGTCTGTGCATCATTTATGTTTGTTTCTTTTAAAATTAGTAAACTAGCTTATGTGTGTGCTTGTGTGTTCACTTTCACTTGACAAGAAGCATGTGTTGTCCCCTGCATCTTTCAATTCAATAAAAGAACAGTTTGAATGTGAAGCAAGATATTCTCTGTTAGATAGAAGTGGAATAAAAGTAAATGGTGGTATGTATGTGATTGTATAATGGCTCACTTTTAGTGAATAAAGAGCTAGGATATCTCCTTCTAAGTAAAGAGTGGCCTACTGTCTAGGAATCTCAATTGAATTAAATTCCTTGGTTAGAAAGAAAAACAAAAAGAAGGAAAGAAGAAAAAGATAGCCAAAAAGTGCCAAACAAAAGAAAAACAAAAAGAAACAAAGCTGGACACCAATAGCTTGAACTTTAAAATATATGCCTGTGATGTCTTTGTACTAGGATCTGCTTGGATTAGTAAGCTCTTAGGAGTGCATCAACACTTGGTGACTTGGGTTAACTAACCCGGGATCATCAGCTGAAAGTCCACTATCAAGAGCAACCTAACTACAAGGCATTTAGTAGCCCAAAGAGGTGCTGGGCATCAATGTTTTAAGAAGGAATGTGAGCCAAGTGTCTATGGTGAATAATGTGTCAAGTATAAAGAAAAGAAAATGAACTTGCTACACATGACACTCAAATAAAGCTTATGAACAAAGTAATAGCCAAGGATAAAGGAATAATGAGAAGTCATAGCAGTATGTCACTTGAAGCTTGAAGGAGACTTTCTAGGCCTAGGAGTCAATAAGAAGTGAGTATTTGCATATCCACACAAAACCCCATGAACTATCAATAATACTCTGCTAGCATGAACTTCCTCTTCCATTTCATTCTTTCTTCTCAATAATTCATTTCTTACTTGGGGATAAGCAAGCTTTAAGTTTGGTGTTGTGATGACAAGTCATCCTAGCCTATTTTAACTAGTCTTTTTCTTTTGTTTTCATTAGAATTATTCACTTTCTTGAGCTACAAGCAAGCTAATTCAGTAGATTTTCATGTTTCCCTTGATTGAACCAACCATATACGAATTTATGCCATTTCATGAGGTTTTATGCTATATTTGTTGCATATTATGAAAGAATGAATATCTCATGATTTTGAGCATAGCTTTGATGAGTTTGGTTGATTAATGATAGGTGAAGAAAGCTTGGAGAAAGGTTGAAGCAAAGAGGAATGGCTAGGAGTGAAGAGAGGACAATGGAATAAGTGAAATGGAACCAGGAAGCAAGAAGTTAGCCCCAACGTTAGCCCCCTAACTTGGAGGCTAACGTTGGAACTTGAATTTTCCTCCCTGGCCATCCCACGTTTGCGCCAACGTTAGCCCCCTAACTTGGAGGCTAACGTTGGCACATGAATTCCTCCCTGGCCATCCAACGTTTGCGCAAACGTTAGCCCCCTAACTAGGGGGCTAACGTTAGGCATGAAGATTACTCCCTGGGCTCCCCACGTTTGAGCCAACGTTAGCCCCCTAACTTGGAGGCTAACGTTGGCAAGAGAAATTTCTTCTCTGGGCACCAACGTTTGTGCCAACGTTAGACCCCTAACTTGGGGGCTAACGTTGGCACATGAACATTCAAGGAAGAGGCAAAAGTTAGCCCCAACGTTAGCCCCCTAACTTGGAGGCTAACGTTGGAACTTGAGAGTTTCTCCCCTGGGCACCAACGTTTGCGCCAACGTTAGCCCCCTAACTTGGAGGCTAACGTTGGCACATAAATTACAAAGGGGGAAGGGCCAACGTTTGCGCCAACGTTAGCCCCCTAACTTGGAGGCTAACGTTGGCGCCACTAGCACAAAGCAAGGCCAACGTTAGGGTCAAAATTAGACCCCTAACGTTGGCACCAACATCCATACCAGAAGAATTTTGCTTGCTGCTATGAAAAGTTGGAGCCAAAGTTAGACCCCTAACTTTGGCTCAAACTTTAGGTCCAACTTTGGCTAACCTCAAACCCGGTTCAATTGGTTCACTTTGGTTCTTCTTCAAACTCCAAGAGCAATCAACCAAGGCCTCTTTCAACCCAATTCCACCAAGAACAAAGGCCCAACTCAAGGCTTGAAGATCATTTTTGAAAGTGTATAAATAGGATAGAATTCAAGTTATTAAAGGAGCTTTCCTTTTAGAATTTTCATAATAGTTTTCGGAGAGCTTTTGAACTTGAGTGAACTTTAATTTCTTGCTTTCATTGCTTTCAATTTCATTTTACATTTGTCTTGGATCTTGGATTGGAGAATTGAAGAAATTCTGTTTCAATCTCAATCTTGGATCTCTCTGTTTCTTTACTGTTAATTGAATTTCATTTCCGGTTCATTGTTCTTCATCTCTTTTCTTTGCAATTTACAATTTCCTTGCAATTGTTCTTGTTGGATCTAGGAAGGCATTGAGATCTAGACTTGGTTTTCTAGTCTCTGGGTCCTGAGATCTGAATTTCTCATTTCACTTCTCTGTTTATTGCTTTCTTATGTTCATTTACTTTTCTGCTTCATATCCGGTTAAATCCCAATTCCCTTTTACTCTTCTGTTTGATGCAATTTAATTTTTCCTTGTTTAATTTCTGCAAATCCACATCCCAATCCCCTTTACATTTCAAGCAATTTACATTCCTTGCGCTTTAAGATTTCGCAATTTACATTTCTTGCACTCTAAGCTTCCGCCATTTAATTTCTTGTTCTTTACGTTTCAGCAATTTAATTCTTGTTCTCTTTACTTCAATGCAATTTAATTCCGCAAGTCACAAAACCATCAACCAAATCTTGATTCGCTTGACTAAATCAACCACTAAACTAAAATTGCTCAATCCTTCAATCCCTGTGGGATCGACCTCACTCCCGTGAGTTATTATTACTTGATGCGACCCGGTGCACTTGCCGGTTAGTTTTGGGTATTTTGGGAGAAATTTATTTTTCCTACAAAATATCTCATCAAGTTTTTGGCGCCGTTGCCGGGGATTGATTAGATTGATAATGATTAAGTGAGGTGGTGGTCTAGATCAAGCACTTTTTCTTTATTTTTCTCTAATTTTGACTAACCCACTAACTGTTTGAATTTTTGCTTAAGCTAACTGGAACTTCATTCTAGCAATAGATTGAAGTGCCACTGATTCTGTGCGTTTCTTATGTTCTGCTTGTATGTCAGGTACAGGGAGATCCATTCCTGTTTTATCTGAAACTGACCAGAGAACTCTCCGAAGGCTAAGAAGAGAAGCAAGAGAAAAAAATGTTGCTGGAGAGGAAGAATCAGATGAAGAATATCATGAATTGGAGGAACACTCAACAGATCCAACAAATCCACCAGTGAGAATGGCCAACAACAATGGTCAACCCCAGAGGAGAGTCTTGGCTTCATATACACTTGCTAATCCAAGGCATTGTGGGAGTAGCATCCTTAACCCAAATGTCGATGCAAATAACTTTGAATTGAAGCCCCAACTCATCACCTTGGTGCAGAACAACTGTTCCTATGGAGGAGGCCCCTTGGAAGATCCAAACCAGCACCTATCCACCTTCCTGAGGATATGTAACACAGTGAAGACCAATGGTGTGCATCCTGACAGTTACAAATTGCTGCTATTTCCATTTTCCCTCAAAGACAAAGCCACTCAATGGTTGGAGTCATTTCCAAGAGATAGCATCAACAACTGGGATGATCTAGTAACCAAGTTTCTTGCCAAGTTTTACCCACCTCAAAGAGTTATTAGATTGAAGACTGAAGTACAAACATTCACACAAATGGATGCTGAACCCTTGTATGAGGCATGGGAACGATATAAAGCTCTAATCAGGAAGTGCCCTCCTGAGATGTTTAATGAATGGGATAAACTCCAAAATTTCTATGAAGGACTGACAATGAAAGCTCAAGAGGCACTTGACTATTCAGCAGGAGGCTCAATGCAACTCATGAAGACAGCTGAAGAAGCTCAGAACCTCATTGACATGGTGGCTAACAACCAATATTTCTTTGGCCATCAGAGACAACACCAACCATCACTAAGGAAAGGAGTGTTAGAAATGGAAGGGGTTGACACCCTCCTAGCTCAAAACAAGATAATGCAGCAGCAGATTCAAGAACAATTTGAGCAGATGGCTAAAAAGATTGATAGTTTACAAGTTGCAGTAGTGAATACAAGCCAACCATCAACCACATGGGGACAAAATGAAGAAAACCAAGAAAATCAGCAGCAGGAACAACCTCAATATGTGCACAACCAAGGCTCATGCCAAAATGAGGTTTATGGTGACACCTACAATCCATCCTGGAAGAACCATCCAAATCTCAGATGGGGAGATAACCACACCCACAGCCAACAACCGTGGCAGAAAAACTCAAACCAAAACAACTCAAGAAACACAACTTACTCAAACCACGACCAGCAAAACGCTAATAATAATCAATACAAGAAACCACAGAATACATATCAACCACCCCACCACAATCCACAAACTCATCAAAATAGCATTTCCGCACCAACATCTAACCCCCAAAACTACCACACTACTCCTACAAATAACTTCCAGCAACCACATTCCACCCCCATCATACCACCAATAGACCATCATGAAAGTAGAATTTCAAGTCTTGAGGCAGCCATACAAGCAATTGCTCAGTCCACTCAGAGCTTGGTCAAAATGCAAGAGAGAAATGAAGCTACCATGAAGAACCTTGAACGACAAGTGGGACAATTGGCCAAACAAGCTGAACGGCCAACCAATGTTCTCCCAAGTGATACAATCTCCAATCCAAAGGACAAAGGAAAAGCTACAAAGTGGGAGGAGTGCAAAGCAATCATAGTAGGAAGTGAAAAGACTAAGGAGAAGGAAGCCATCAATCAAGAAGAACACAACAGAGAAGTTCCACAAGAAGAGACAGAAGAGAGAAGTGAAGAGGAGAGAAAGACCAAGAATGCAAAAAGCTCAAAGAAAGATGATCCTGGGAGTTTTTACATACCTTGCACCATAGGAAACATAACAATTGAGAAGTCATTTTGTGACCTCGGTGCAGGTATAAACTTGATGCCTTTGTCTCTAATGAGGAAACTTCAAATTTCTGAGCTGAAGTCCACACGAATAGTATGAAGTAATTTTCGTGCACCAAGTTTTTGGCGCCGTTGCCGGGGATTGTTCGAGTTTGGACAACTGACGGTTTATTTTCTTGCTTAGATTAGGAAAAATTTTTCTTTTTAGTTTAGAGTCTTCTATTATTGTTTTTGGTTGAAATTATTTTTTTAAATCCTTATTTTCTCTTTTTAATTTTTTTGAAATTTTTTTTAACTAGTAAGTGATTTTTTCTGTTTGAGTTTAGTGTCATGTTTTAAGTTTGGTGTCAACTGCATATTTTTATTTCCCTTTAAATTTTCGAATTGCATGTTCTTTGTTCTTTCTTAATCTTCAAGTTGTTCTTGTTTATTTTTCTTGTTTGATCTTTAGTTTTTCTTGTTTTGTGATTTTTCTTATTTTTCTTGTGCATTTTCAAATTATTAGCATCTAAAAAAAAGATTTATTTATACCTTGTTAAAACACTTTAAATTTATAGCTCAATTGGCTAGAGCGTGGTGCTTATGTTCTTGGTAATTGGCTATCTTCTTTTTTAAAGAAAACTTCTTCAAAATTAACTTTTCTTTGAATAAATCTTGTGCCAAACTTTAAGTTTGGTGTTTTCTTATTGATTTTTCTTTAGTTTTCGAAAATTTTGTTTTGGTTTTCTAAAAATTTTAAAGTTTGGTGTTCTATCTTCATGTTCTTGTTGTTCTTGTGAGTCTTCAAAGTGTTCTTGAGTCTTCCTTGTGTTTTGATCTTAAAATTTTTAAGTTTGGTGTTCCTTGGTGTTTCCTTCCAAAATTTTCGAAAATAAGGAGCATTAGATCTAAAAATTTTAAGTTTTGTGTCTTTTTATTATTTTTCTCTTTCCTCATTGAATTCAAAAATATCTTTTTCCTTTATTTTAAGTGATTTTTCGAATTTTTCTTTTAAAAATTCAGATTTCATTTTAAAAATTTTATTTTATCTTATCTTAGTTTTAAAATTTCAAAATTCAAATCTTTTTCAAAAAAATCTTATCTTATTTTATTTCAAATTCAAATTTCAAATTTCAACTACCAAAATTCAAAATTCAAAATTTCAAATTTCAAATTTCAAATTTCAAAATTTAATTTTCAAATTTAAAATGTAAATTTCAAAACTTTTTAATTTAAATTCCTTATCTTCTCTTACCTAGCTTATCTTATCCTCTCTAATCTCAAATCCTAAAATCAAATCTTTTTCATATCTTTTCTTTTTTTATTTTATTTTCTTACAAGTATCTTTAATTTTAAGACGTATCTTTTTCAAAACTTCCTAACCAATTTCTCTCTCTTCATTTTTTTCGAAAATCCCCACCCACATCTTTTTCAAATCTTTTTAATTAACTAATTTAGTTTTCAAGTTTCTTTTATTTCTTTTTCTTCAAATTTTCAAAATTTTAGTCAATTCTTCATTAATTTTATTTTATTTTAATTTCGGTTCTAAAAAAAAAGTTTTTTTACAATCCACATCATCTCCCTTTCTCCATCATGGACAAAAGTGAAAATGAACAGTCCAGAAGGACTCTGGGTTCATACGCTAACCCCACTACTGCTTCATATGGGAGTAGTATCGGTATACCCTCCATCGGAGTCAGTAGCTTTGAGTTGAATCCTCAGCTCATTATCATGGTGCAGCAGAGTTGCCAGTATTCTGGTCTTCCACAGGAAGAACCTACAGAGTTTCTGACACAGTTTTTACAAATTACTGACACAGTACATGATAAGAAAGTAGATCAGGATGTCTACAGATTATTACTATTTCCATTTGTTGTAAAAGATCAAGCTAAGAGGTGGTTAAATAACCAACCTAAAGCTAGCATAAGGACATGGAAACAGCTGACAGAAAAATTCTTGAATCAATACTTCCCTCCAAAACAGATGACACAGCTAAGACTGGACATCCAAGGCGTTAAACAAGGAGATTTCCTGGGAGAGATACAGAGAGATGCTAAGAAAATGCCCCTCTGAAATGTTTTCAGAATGGGTGCAGTTAGACATCTTCTATTATGGGCTTACAGAGAAAGCTCAGATTTCTCTAGACCACTCAGCTGGTGGATCTATACATATGAGAAAAACAATTGAAGAAGCTCAAGAGCTCATTGATACAGTTGGCAGAAATCAGCATCTGTACCTAAGCAGTGAATCTTCCATGAAAGAAGAGGCTAAAACAGTAACTGCTGAACTCAGTCCTGCAGAACAAATTACAGAATTCAATCAGCAATTAGACTTTCTAACAAAACAGCTGGCCAAATTCAAGGAGATACTACAAGACACAAGAATGGCTAATCTAAATATGGAAGTACAATTGAAGCAAACAGAACAGCAGTTATCAAAACAAATAACAGAAGAGTGCCAAGCAGTTCAATTAAGAAGTGGAAAAACATTAAATACCTCACTTCAAGGTAGCAGGAAGCCAAGAAATGAACAACCGGATATCCAAAATCTCTCTAAGGACAGTAAGAGCCCAGAGAGGAATAACTCTGGCGTTCAAACGCTAGAAACAGGCAAGGAGTTGGCGTCAAACACCCAATGGAAGCTCAGTTCTGGCGTTCAAACGCTAGGAACAAGTAAGGAGTTGGCGTCCAATGCCACTCCAGCTTCCAACCTTGGCTTTCAAATGCCAGTGAGGGATCAGATACCTGCAAGTGCTGATAATAAATCCCTCAAGAAAACTTCTCAACCTACCTCTGTAGGAAATAAACTTGCAGCAACTAAGGTTGAGGAATACAAAGCCAAGATGCCTTATCCTCAAAAACTCCGCAAAGAGGAGCAGGATAAGCAACTTGCCCGCTTTGCAGACTATCTCAGTACTCTTGAAATAAAGATTCCGTTCGCAGAGGCACTTGAGCAAATACCCTCTTATGCCAAGTTCATGAAAGATATCTTGAGTCATAAGAAGGATTGGAGAGAAACTGAAAGCGTTCTCCTCACTGAAGAATGCAGTGCAGTCATTCTGAAAAGCTTCCCAGAAAAGCTTAAAGATCCCGGGAGCTTTATGATACCATGCATATTAGAGGGTAACTGCACCAAGACAGCTCTATGTGATCTTGGGGCAAGCATCAACCTAATCCCTGCATCCACTATCAAAAAGCTTGGCTTGACTGAAGAGGTCAAACCAACCTGGATCTGTCTTCAACTTGCTGATGGCTCCATTAAATACCCATCAGGCATAATTGAGGACATGATTGTCAAGGTTGGGCCATTTGCCTTCCCTACTGACTTTGTAGTGCTGGAAATGGAGGAGCACAAATGTGCAACTCTCATTCTAGGAAGACCATTCCTAGCAACTAGACGAACCCTCATTGACGTCCAAAAAGGGGAGATAACCCTGAGAGTCAATGAGGATGAGCTTAAGTTGAATGTTGTCAAAGCTATGCAACATCCAGACACATCAGACGACTGCCTGGGCGTTGATATTATTGACTGCCTGGTGGAAGAGGTCAATATGACTGAGAGTCTCGAATCAGAGCTAGAGGACATTTTTAAAGATGTTCAGCCTGATCTGGAGGAACCAGAGGAAATAAAAAAACCTCTGAAAACTCCTCAGGAAGAGGAGAAACCTCCTAAACCTGAGCTCAAACCACTACCACCATCCTTGAAATATGCATTTCTAGGAGAAGGTGACACTTTTCCTGTAATCATAAGCTCTGCTTTAGGGCCACAGGAAGAGAAAGCACTAATTCAGGTGCTAAGGACACACAAGACAGCTCTTGGGTGGTCCATAAGTGATCTTAAGGGCATTAGCCCAGCCAGATGCATGCACAAGATCCTATTGGAGGATGATGCTAAGCCAGTGGTTCAACGACAGAGGCGGCTAAATCCCGCCATGAAGGAGGTGGTGCAGAAAGAGGTCACTAAGTTACTAGAGGCTGGGATTATCTATCCTATTTCTGATAGCCCCTGGGTGAGCCCTGTCCATGTTGTCCCTAAGAAGGGAGGAATGACAGTGGTTCATAATGAAAAGAATGAACTGGTTCCTACAAGAACAGTTACAGGGTGGCGTATGTGTATTGACTACAGAAGGCTCAAAACAGCCACCAGGAAGGATCATTTTCCTTTACCATTCATAGACTAGATGCTAGCGAGACTAGCAGGTCATGAATATTACTGCTTTTTGGATGGCTATTCAGGTTACAACCAAATTGCAGTAGATCCTCAGGACCAAGAGAAAACAACATTCACATGTCCTTTTGGAGTGTTTGCCTACAGAAGGATGCCTTTTGGTCTGTGTAATGCACCTGCAACCTTTCAGAGGTGCATGCTCTCTATCTTCTCTGATATGGTAGAGAAGTTTCTGGAAATCTTCATGGATGACTTTTTAGTATTTGGAGACTCATTCAGCTCCTGCCTTAACCATTTAGCACTTGTTCTGAAAAGATGCCAAGAGACCAACCTAGTTTTAAACTGGGAAAAATGTCACTTTATGGTGACTGAAGGGATTGTCCTTGGGCATAAAATTTCAAACAAGAGAATAGAGGTGGATCAAGCTAAAGTTGAAGTAATTGAAAAATTACCACCACCTGCCAATGTTAAGGCAATCAGAAGCTTTCTGGGGCATGCAGGATTCTATAGGAGGTTTATAAAGGATTTTTCAAAAATTGCAAAACCTCTGAGCAATTTGCTAGCTGCTGACACGCCATTTTAGTTTGACACAAAGTGTCTGCAGGCGTTTGAGACCCTGAAAGCTAAGCTGGTCACATCACCAGTTATTTCTGCACCAGACTGGACATTACCATTGGAACTAATGTGTGATGCCAGTGACCATACCATTGGTGCAGTATTGGGACAGAGGCATAACAAGCTTCTGCATGTCATTTATTATGCTAGCAATGTTTTAAATGATGCCCAAAAAAATTACACAACCACAGAAAAAGAATTACTTGCAGTGGTTTATGCCATTGATAAGTTTAGATCCTACTTAGTAGGATCAAAAGTGATTGTGTACACTGACCTTGCTGCTCTTAAATATCTACTCACAAAGCAGGATTCAAAGCCTAGGCTCATAAGATGGGTGTTGCTTCTGTAAGAGTTTGATATAGAAATAAGAGACAGAAAAGGAACAGAGAATCAAGTAGCTGATCACCTGTCCCGGATAGAACCAGTAGCAAGAGCATCCCTCCCTCCTACTGAGATCTCTGAAACCTTTCCGGATGAGCAATTGTTTGCTATTCAGGAAGCTCTGTGGTTTGCAGACATTGCAAACTATAAGACACAATGTTCTCCTTCTGTAACCATGGAGAGGAAGCATGAAAAGCTTCTCTCACTGCAGAGTCAACCAAAGCCCCCCACAGTCAAACTCTAAGTTTGGTGTTGGGAGGCCACAACCAAACTCTAAGTTTGGTGTTGAACCCCCACATTCAAACTCTAAGTTTGGTGTTGGGAGGTCCCAACCTTGCTCTGATTATCTGTGAGGCTCCATGAGAGCTTACTGTCAAGCTATTGACATTAAAGAAGCGCTTGTTGGGAGGTAACCCAATGTTATTTAATTATATCTATTTATTTTCCATTGCTATTTTATGTTTTCTTTAGGTTGATGATCATGTGAAGTCACAAAAACAAATGGAAAATCAAAAACAGAATGAAAAACAGCATGAAAAATAGCACATCCTGGAGGAAGATCATTCTGGCGTTTAAACGCCAGAAACAAGCATCTGTCTGGCGTTTAACGCCAAAAACAAACACCAAGCTGGCGTTTAACGCCAGAAACGAGCATCAGTCTGGCGTTAAACGCCAGAAACAGGCTACATTTGGGCGTTTAACACCAGAAACAGGCAGCAGTCTGGCGTTAAACGCCAGGATTGCACAGTAAGGGTATTTTGTACGCCTAATTGGAGCAGGGATGCTAAATCCTTGACCCCACTGGATCTGTAGACCCCACAGGATCCCCACCTACCTCACCATTCAAATTCAAACCATTTCCCTCCCAAACCCTCCCATTCACACACTTCCATCTCCTCCATCTTCTCCACTTCTTTTTTCTTTTGCTCGAGGACGAGCAAACTTTTTAAGTTTGGTGTGGTAAAAGCATTGCTTTTGTTTTTCCATAATTTAGTGGTAGAGCAATTGACTGCAGATCAAAGAGCTATGAGGAAAGAGCAACAAAGGCAAGGAAGAGACATAGAGGAGCTCAAGAGCACCATTGGTTCATTAAGAAGAGGAAGACGCCACCCTCATTAAGGTGGACCCATTCCTTAATCTCCTTGTTCTTATTTTCCTGTTTTTCGTTTACTATGCTTCATGTTTAATTATGTTTGTGTCTTTACTATATGATCACTAGTATCTAAGTGTCTATGTCTTAAAGATATGAATGTCCTATGAATCCATCACCTTTCTTAAATGAAAATTGTTTTCTGAAAAGGAAAAAGAAGTACATAAATTTCGAATTTTAAAATAATTTAATTATTTTGATGTGGTGGCAATACTTTTTGTTTTCCGAATGAATGCTTGAATAGTGCATATGTCTTTTGAATTTGTTGTTTATGAATGTTAAAATTTTTGGCTCTTGAAAGAATGATGAAAAAGGAGAAATGTTATTTGATAATCTGAAAAATCATAAAAATGATTCTTGAAGCAAGAAAAAGCAGTGAAGAACAAAGCTTGCAGAAAAAAAATGCGAAAAAAAAGAGAGAGCAAGAAAGAGAAAAAGCAAGCAGAAAAAGCCAAAAGCTCTTTAAACCAAAAGGCAAGAGCAAAAAGCCAATAGCCTTTAAAACCAAAAGGCAAGGGTAATAAAAAGGATCCAAGGCTATGAGCATCAGTGGATAGGAGGGCCTAAAGGAATAAAATCCCGGCCTTAGCGGCTAAACCAAGCTGTCCCTAACCATGTGCTTGTGGCGTGAAGGTGTCAAGTGAAAACTTGAGACTGAGCGGTTAAAGTCGAGGTCCAAAGCAAAAAATAGAGTGTGCTTAAGAACCCTGGACACCTCTAATTGGGGACTTTAGCAAAGCTGAGTCACAATCTGAAAAGGTTCACCCAGTTATGTGTCTGTGGCATGTATGTATCCGGTGGTAATACTGGAAAACAGAGTGCTTAGGGCCACGGCCAAGACTCATAAAGTAGCAGTGTTCAAGAATCAACATACTGAACTAGGAGAATCAATAACACTATCTGAATTCTAAGTTCCTATAGATACCAATCATTCTGAACTTCAAAGGATAAAGTGAGATGCCAAAACTGTTCAGAAGCAAAAAGCTAATAGCGCCGCTCATCTAATTAAGACTGATCTTCATAGATGTTTTTGGAATTCATTGTATATTCGCTCCTTTTTATCCTACTTTGTTTTTAGTTGCTTTGGGACAAGTAACAATTTAAGTTTGGTGTTGTGATGAGCGGATAATTTATACGCTTTTTGGCATTGTTTTTAGTATGTTTTCAGTGTAATTTAGTTAGTTTTTATTATATTTTTATTAGTTTTTAAATAAAAATCACATTTCTGGACTTTACTATGAGTTTGTGTGTTTTTCTGTAATTTCAGGTATTTTCTGGCTGAAATTGAGGGTGTTGCGCAAAAATCTGATTCAGGCTGAAAAAGGACTGCTGATGCTGTTGGATTCTGACCTCCCTGCACTCAAAGTGGATTTTCTGGAGCTACATAACTCCAAATGGTGCGCTCTCAATTGCGTTGGAAAGTATACATCCAGGGCTTTCCAGCAATATATAATAGTTCATACTTTGCTCAAGGATAAATGACATAAACTGGCGTTCAACGCCAGTTTCATGTTGCAGTCTGGCGCGAACGCCAGAAACAGGTTACAAATGGAAGTTGAACGCCAGAAACAGGTTACAACCTGGCGTTCAACTCCAGAAACAGCCTAGGCACGTGAGAAGCTTAAGTCTCAGCCCCAGCACACACTAAGTGGGCCCCAGAAGTGGATTTCTGCAACATCTATCATAGTTTAGTCATTTTCTGTAAACCTAGGTTACTAGTTTAGTATTTAAACAACTTTTAGAGGTCTATTTCGGATCTCATGACATTTTAGATCTGAAATTTGTACCTTTTGGAAGCATGATTCTCTAAACCCCATTGTTGGGGGTGAGGAGCTCTGCAGCGTCTCGATGAATTAATGCAAGTATTTCTATTTTCCATTCAAACATGCGTGTTCCTATCTAAGATATTCATTCGTGCTTAATTATAAAGAAGGTGATGATCCGTGACGCTCATCACCTTCCTCAATCCATGAACGTGTTTCTGACAACCACCTCCGTTCTACATCAGATTGAATGAGTATCTCTTAGATTCCTTAATCAGAATCTTTGTGGTATAAGCTAGATTGATGGCGGCATTCATGAGAATCCGAAAAGTCTAAACCTTGTCTGTGGTATTCCGAGTAGGATTCTGGGATTGGATGACTGTGACGAGCTTCAAACTTGCGAGTGTTGGGCGTAGTGACAGACGCAAAAGGATCAATGGATCCTATTCCAGCATGAGTGGGAACCGACAGATGATTAGCCGTGTAGTGACAGTGCACTGGACCCTTTTCACTGAGAGGACGGATGGTAGCCATTGACAATGGTGATCCACCAACACACAGCTTGCCATAGAAGGAACTTTGCACTTTTGCATGCATGAGGGAAGAGGAATACAAGAGAAAAGCTGAAATTCAGAAGACAAAGTATCTCCAAAACCCCAACATATTCTCCATTACTGCATAATAAGTATTTATTTCATACTCTTTTATTTTTTCGTAATTCAAACTGATAATTATAATTGATATCCTGACTAAGAATAACAAAATAATCATAGCTTGCTTCAAGCCAACAATCTCCGTGGGATCGACCCTTACTCACGTAAGGTATTACTTGGACGACCCAGTGCACTTGCTGGTTAGTTGTGCGGAATTACATAGTGTGAAGTAATTTTCGTGCACCAAGTTTTTGGCGCCGTTGCCGGGGATTGTTCGAGTTTGGACAAATGACGGTTTATTTTCTTGCTTAGATTAGGAAAAATTTTTCTTTTTGGTTTAGAGTCTTCTATTATTGTTTTTGGTTGAAATTATTTTTTTAAATCCTTATTTTCTCTTTTTAAATTTTTCGAAATTTTTTTTAACTAGTAAGTGATTTTTTCTGTTTGAGTTTAGTGTCATGTTTTAAGTTTGGTGTCAACTGCATGTTTTTATTTCCCTTTAAATTTTCGAATTGCATGTTCTTTGTTCTTTCTTAATCTTCAAGTTGTTCTTGTTTATTTTTCTTGTTTAATCATTAGTTTTTCTTATTTTGTGATTTTTCTTGTTTTTCTTGTGCATTTTCGAATTATTAGCATCTAAAAAAAAGATTTATTTATACCTTGTTAAAACACTTTAAATTTATAGCTCAATTGGCTAGAGCGTGGTGCTTATGTTCTTGGTAATTGGCTATCTTCTTTTTAAAAAAAAAACTTCTTCAAAATTAACTTTTCTTTGAATAAATCTTGTGCCAAACTTTAAGTTTAGTGTTTTCTTGTTGATTTTTCTTTAGTTTTCGAAAATTTTGTTTTGGTTTTCTAAAAATTTTAAAGTTTGGTGTTCTATCTTCATGTTCTTGTTGTTCTTGTGAGTCTTCAAAGTGTTCTTGAGTCTTCCTTGTGTTTTGATCTTAAAATTTTTAAGTTTGGTGTTCCTTGGTGTTTCCTTCCAAAATTTTCGAAAATAAGGAGCATTAGATCTAAAAATTTTAAGTTTTGTGTCTTTTTATTGTTTTTCTCTTTCCTCATTGAATTCAAAAATATCTTTTTCCTTTATTTTAAGTGATTTTTCGAATTTTTCTTTTAAAAATTCAGATTTCATTTTAAAAATTTTATTTTATCTTATCTTAGTTTTAAAATTTCAAAATTCAAATCTTTTTCAAAAAAATCTTATCTTATTTTATTTCAAATTCAAATTTCAAATTTCAACTACCAAAATTCAAAATTCAAAATTTCAAATTTCAAATTTCAAATTTCAAAATTTATTTTTCAAATTTAAAATGTAAATTTCAAAACTTTTTAATTTAAATTCCTTATCTTCTCTTACCTAGCTTATCTTATCCTCTCTAATCTCAAATCCTAAAATCAAATCTTTTTCATATCTTTTCTTTTTTTTATTTTATTTTCTTACAAGTATCTTTAATTTTAAGACGTATCTTTTTCAAAACTTCCTAACCAATTTCTCTCTCTTCATTTTTTTTTCGAAAATCCTCACCCACATCTTTTTCAAATCTTTTTAATTAATTAATTTAGTTTTCAAGTTTCTTTTATTTCTTTTTCTTCAAATTTTCAAAATTTTAGTCAATTCTTCATTAATTTTATTTTATTTTAATTTCGGTTCTCAAAAAAAAAGTTTTTTTACAATCCACATCATCTCCCTTTCTCCATCATGGACAAAAGTGGAAATGAACAGTCCAAAAAGACTCTGGGTTCATATGCTAACCCCACTACTGCTTCATATGGGAGTAGTATCGGTATACCCTCCATCGGAGTCAGTAGCTTTGAGTTGAATCCTCAGCTCATTATCATGGTGCAGTAGAGTTGCCAGTATTCTGGTCTTCCACAGGAAGAACCTACAGAGTTTCTGACACAGTTTTTATAAATTACTGACACAGTACATGATAAGAAAGTAGATCGGGATGTCTACAGATTATTACTGTTTTCATTTGCTGTAAAAGATCAAGCTAAGAGGTGGTTAAATAACCAACCTAAAGCTAGCATAAGAACATGGAAACAGCTGACAGAAAAATTCTTGAATCAATACTTCCCTCCAAAACGGATGACACAGCTAAGACTGGACATCCAGGGCTTTAAACAAGGAGATTTCCTGGGAGAGATACAGAGAGATGCTAAGAAAATGCCCCTCTGAAATGTTTTCAGAATGGGTGCAGTTAGACATCTTCTATTATGGGCTTACAGAGAAAGCTCAGATTTCTCTAGACCACTCAGTTGGTGGATCTATACATATGAGAAAAACAATTGAAGAAGCTCAAGAGCTCATTGATACAGTTGCCAGAAATCAGCATCTGTACCTAAGCAGTGAATCTTCCATGAAAGAAGAGGCTAAAACAGTAACTGCTGAACTCAATCCTGCAGAACAAATTACAGAATTCAATCAGCAATTAGACTGTCTAACAAAACAGCTGGCCAAATTCAAGGAGATCTACAATACACAAGAATGGCTAATCTGAATATGGAAGTACAGTTGAAGCAAACAGAACAGCAGTTATCAAAACAAATAACAGAAGAGTGTCAAGCAGTTCAATTAAGAAGTGAAAAAATATTAAATACCTTACTTCAAGGTAGCAGGAAGCTAAGAAATGAACAACTGGCTATCCAAAATCCCTCTAAGGACAGTAAGAGCCCAGAGAGGAATAACTCTGGCGTTCAAACGCCAGAAACAGGCAAGGAATTGGCGTCAAACGCCCAATGGAAGCTCAGTTCTGGCGTTCAAACGCCAGGAACAAGTAAGGAGTTGGCGTCCAATGCCACTCCAGCTTCCAACCCTGGCTTTCAAATGCCAGTGAGGGATCAGACACCTGCAAGTGCTGATAATAAATCCCTCAAGAAAACTTCTCAACCTACCTCTGTAGGAAATAAACCTGCAGCAACTAAGGTTGAGGAATACAAAGCCAAGATACCTTATCCTCAAAAACTCTACAAAGAGGAGCAGGATAAGCAATTTGCCCGCTTTGCAGACTATCTCAGTACTCTTGAAATAAAGATTCCGTTTGCAGAGGCACTTGAGCAAATACCCTCTTATGCCAAGTTCATGAAAGATATCTTGAGTCATAAGAAGGATTGGAGAGAAACTGAAAGAGTTCTCCTCACTGAAGAATGCAGTGCAGTCATTCTGAAAAGCTTCCCAGAAAAGCTTAAAGATCCCGGGAGCTTTATGATACCATGCATATTAGAGGGTAACTGCACCAAGACAGCTCTATGTGATCTTGGGGCAAGCATCAACCTAATTCCTGCATCCACTATCAGAAAGCTTGGCTTGACTGAAGAGGTCAAACCAACCCGGATCTGTCTTCAACTTGCTGATGGCTCCATTAAATACCCATCAGGCATAATTGAGGACATGATTGTCAAGGTTGGGCCATTTGTCTTCCCTACTGACTTTGTAGTGATGGAAATGGAGGAGCACAAAAGTGCAACTCTCATTCTAGGAAGACCATTCCTAGCAACTGGACGAACCCTCATTGACGTCCAAAAAGGGGAGATAACCCTGAGAGTCAATGAGGATGAGTTTAAGTTGAATGTTGTCAAAGCTATGCAACATCCAGACACATCAAACGACTGCCTGGGCGTTGATATTATTGACTCCCTGGTGGAAGAGGTCAATATGACTGAGAGTCTCGAATAAGAGCTAGAGGACATTTTTAAAGATGTTCAGCCTGATCTGGAGGAACCAGAGGAAATAAAAAAACCTCTGAAAACTCCTCAGGAAGAGGAGAAACCTCCTAAACCCGAGCTCAAACCACTACCACCATCCTTGAAATATGCATTTCTGGGAGAAGGTGACACTTTTCCTGTAATCATAAGCTCTGCTTTAGGGCCACAGGAAGAGAAAGCACTAATTCAGGTGCTAAGTACACACAAGACAGCTCTTGGGTGGTCCATAAGTGATCTTAAGGGCATTAGCCCAGCCAGATGCATGCACAAGATCCTATTGGAGGATGATGCTAAGCCAGTGGTTCAACGACAGAGGCGGCTAAATCCCGCCATGAAGGAGGTGGTGCAGAAAGAGGTCACTAAGTTACTAGAGGCTGGGATTATCTATCCTATTTCTGATAGCCCCTGGGTGAGCCCTGTCCATGTTGTCCCTAAGAAGGGAGGAATGACAGTGGTTCATAATGAAAAGAATGAACTAGTTCCTACAAGAACAGTTACAGGGTGGCGTATGTGTATTGACTACAGAAGGCTCAATACAGCCACCAGGAAGGATCATTTTCCTTTACCATTCATAGACCAGATGCTAGAGAGACTAGCAGGTCATGAATATTACTGCTTTTTGGATGGCTATTCAGGTTACAACCAAATTGCAGTAGATCCTCAGGACCAAGAGAAAACAACATTCACATGTCCTTCTGGAGTGTTTGCCTACAGAAGGATGCCTTTTGGTCTGTGTAATGCACCTGCAACCTTTCAGAGGTGCATGCTCTCTATCTTCTCTGATATGGTAGAGAAGTTTCTGGAAGTCTTCATGGATGACT
This sequence comes from Arachis ipaensis, assembly GCF_059453495.1. Classification (NCBI taxonomy): domain Eukaryota; kingdom Viridiplantae; phylum Streptophyta; class Magnoliopsida; order Fabales; family Fabaceae; genus Arachis; species Arachis ipaensis. The sequence continues at coordinate 55,639,227 of NC_142436.1, forward strand.
TTTCAGTATTTGGAGACTCATTCAGCTCCTGCCTTAACCATTTAGCACTTGTTCTGAAAAGATGCCAAGAGACCAACCTAGTTTTAAACTGGGAAAAATGTCACTTTATGGTGACTGAAGGGATTGTCCTTGGGCATAAAATTTCAAACAAGAGAATAGAGGTGGATCAAGCTAAAGTTGAAGTAATTGAAAAATTACCACCACCTGCCAATGTTAAGGCAATCAGAAGCTTTCTGGGGCATGCAGGATTCTATAGGAGGTTTATAAAGGATTTTTCAAAAATTGCAAAACCTCTGAGCAATTTGCTAGCTGCTGACACGCCATTTTAGTTTGACACAAAGTGTCTGCAGGCGTTTGAGACCCTGAAAGCTAAGCTAGTCACATCACCAGTTATTTCTGAACCAGACTGGACATTACCATTTGAACTAATGTGTGATGCCAGTGACCATACCATTGGTGCAGTATTGGGACAGAGGCATAACAAGCTTCTGCATGTCATTTATTATGCTAGCAGTGTTTTAAATGATGCCCAAAAAAATTACACAACCACAGAAAAAGAATTACTTGCAATGGTTTATGCCATTGATAAGTTTAGATCCTACTTAGTAGGATCAAAAGTGATTGTGTACACTGACCTTGCTGCTCTTAAATATCTACTCACAAAGCAGGATTCAAAGCCCAGGCTCATAAGATGGGTGTTGCTTCTGTAAGAGTTTGATATTGAAATAAGAGACAGAAAAGGGACAGAGAATCAAGTAGCTGATCACCTGTCCCGGATAGAACCAGTAGCAAGAGCATCCCTCCCTCCTACTGAGATCTCTGAAACCTTTCCGGATGAGTAATTGTTTGCTATTCAGGAAGCTCTGTGGTTTGCAGACATTGCAAACTATAAGACACAATGTCCTCCTTCTGTAACCATGGAGAGGAAGCATGAAAAGCTTCTCTCACTGCAGAGTCAACCAAAGCCCCCCACAGTCAAACTCTAAGTTTGGTGTTGGGAGGCCACAACCAAACTCTAAGTTTGGTGTTGAACCCCCACATTCAAACTCTAAGTTTGGTGTTGGGAGGTCCCAACCTTGCTCTGATTATCTGTGAGGCTCCATGAGAGCTCACTGTCAAGCTATTGACATTAAAGAAGTGCTTGTTGGGAGGCAACCCAATGTTATTTAATTATATCTATTTATTTTCCATTGCTATTTTATGTTTTCTTTATTTTGATGATCATGTGAAGTCACAAAAACAAATGAAAAATCACAAACAGCATGAAAAACAGCACACCCTGGAGGAAGATCATTCTGGCATTTAAACGTCAGAAACAAGCATCTGTCTGGCGTTTAACGCCAGAAACAAGCACCAAGCTGGCGTTTAACGCCAGAAACGAGCATCAGTCTGGCGTTAAACGCCAGAAACAGGCTACATTTGGGCGTTTAACACCAGAAACAGGCAGCAGTCTGGCGTTAAACGCCAGGATTGCACAGTAAGGGTATTTTGTACGCCTAATTGGAGCAGGGATGCTAAATCCTTGACCCCACTGGATCTGTAGACCCCACAGGATCCCCACCTACCTCACCATTCAAATTCAAACCATTTCCCTCCCAAACCCTCCCATTCACACACTTCCATCTCCTCCATCTTCTCCACTTCTTTCTTCTTTTGCTCGAGGACGAGCAAACTTTTTAAGTTTGGTGTGGTAAAAGCATTGCTTTTGTATTTCCATAATTTAGTGGTAGAGCAATTGACTGCAGATCAAAGAGCTATGAGGAAAGAGCAACAAAGGCAAGGAAGAGACATAGAGGAGCTCAAGAGCACCATTGGTTCTTCAAGAAGAGGAAGACGCCACCCTCATTAAGGTGGACCCATTCCTTAATCTCCTTGTTCTTATTTTCCTGTTTTTCATTTACTATGCTTCATGTTTAATTATGTTTGTGTCTTTACTATATGATCACTAGTATCTAAGTGTCTATGTCTTAAAGATATGAATGTCCTATGAATCCATCACCTTTCTTAAATGAAAATTGTTTTCTGAAAAGGAAAAAGAAGTACATGAATTTTGAATTTTAAAATAATTTAATTATTTTGATGTGGTGGCAATACTTTTTATTTTCTGAATGAATGCTTGAACAGTGCATATGTCTTTTGAATTTGTTGTTTATGAATGTTAAAATTGTTGGCTCTTGAAAGAATGATGAAAAAGGAGAAATGTTATTTGATAATCTGAAAAATCATAAAAATGATTCTTGAAGCAAGAAAAAGCAGTGAAGAACAAAGCTTGCAGAAAAAAAATGCGAAAAAAAAGAGAGAGCAAGAAAGAGAAAAAGCAAGCAGAAAAAGCCAATAGCTCTTTAAACCAAAAGGCAAGAGCAAAAAGCCAATAGCCTTTAAAACCAAAAGGCAAGGGTAATAAAAAGGATCCAAGGCTTTGAGCATCAGTGGATAGGAGGGTCTAAAGGAATAAAATCCCGGCCTTAGCGGCTAAACCAAGCTGTCCCTAACCATGTGCTTGTGGCGTGAAGGTGTCAAGTGAAAACTTGAGACTGAGCGGTTAAAGTCGAGGTCCAAAGCAAAAAATAGAGTGTGCTTAAGAACCCTGGACACCTCTAATTGGGGACTTTAGCAAAGCTGAGTCACAATCTGAAAAGGTTCACCCAGTTATGTGTCTGTGGCATGTATGTATCCGGTGGTAATATTGGAAAACAGAGTGCTTAGGGCCACGGCCAAGACTCATAAAGTAGTAGTGTTCAAGAATCAACATACTGGACTAGGAGAATCAATAACACTATCTGAATTCTAAGTTTCTATAGATACCAATCATTCTGAACTTCAAAGGATAAAGTGAGATGCCAAAACTGTTCAGAAGCAAAGAGCTAATAGCGCCGCTCATCTAATTAAGACTGATCTTCATAGATGTTTTTGGAATTCATTGTATATTCGCTCCTTTTTATCCTACTTTGTTTTCAGTGTAATTTAGTTAGTTTTTATTATATTTTTATTAGTTTTTAAATAAAAATCACATTTCTGGACTTTACTATGAGTTTGTGTGTTTTTCTGTAATTTCAGGTATTTTCTGGCTGAAATTGAGGGAGTTGAGCAAAAATCTGATTCAGGCTGAAAAAGGACTGCTGATGCTGTTGGATTATGACCTCCCTGCACTCAAAGTAGATTTTCTGGAGCTACAGAATTCCAAATGGTGCGCTCTCAATTGCGTTGGAAAGTAGACATCCAGGGCTTTCCATCAATATATAATAGTTCATACTTTGCCCAAGGATAAACGACGTAAACTGGCGTTCAACGCCAGTTCCATGTTGCAGTCTGGCGCAAACGCCAGAAACAGGTTACAAATGGGAGTTGAACGCCAGAAATAGGTTACAACCTGGCGTTCAACTCCAGAAACAGCCTAGACACGTGAGAAGCTTAAGTCTCAGCCCCAGCACACACTAAGTGGGCCCCAGAAGTAGATTTCTGCACCATCTATCATAGTTTAGTCATTTTCTGTAAACCTAGGTTACTAGTTTAGTATTTAAACAACTTTTAGAGGTCTATTTCGGATCTCATGATATTTTAGATCTGAAATTTGTACCTTTTGGCAGCATGAGTCTCTAATCCCCATTGTTGGGGGTGAGGAGCTCTGCAGCGTCTCGATGAATTAATGCAAGTATTTCTATTTTCCATTCAAACATGCGTGTTCCTATCTAAGATATTCATTCGCGCTTAATTATAGAGAAGGTGATGATCCGTGACACTCATCACCTTCCTCAATCCATGAACGTGTGTCTGACAACCACCTTCGTTCTACATCAGATTGAATGAGTATCTCTTAGATTCCTTAATCAGAATCTTTGTGGTATAAGCTAGATTGATGGCGGCATTCATGAGATTCCGGAAAGTCTAAACCTTGTCTGTGGTATTCCGAGTAGGATTCTGGGATTGGACGGCTGTGACGAGCTTCAAACTCGTGAGTGTTGGGCGTAGTGACAGACGCAAAAGGATCAATGGATCCTATTCCAGCATGAGTGAGAACCGACAGATGATTAGCCGTGTAGTGACAGTGCACTTGGACCCTTTTCACTGAGAGGACGGATGGTAGCCATTGACAACGGTGATCCACCAACACACAGCTTGCCATGGAAGGAACTTTGCACTTTTGCATGCATGAGGGAAGAGGAATACAAGTGAAAATCTGAAATTCAGAAGACAAAGCATCTCCAAAACTCCAACATATTCTCCATAACTGCATAATAAGTATTTATTTCATACTCTTTTACTTTTTCGTAATTCAAACTGATAATTATAATTGATATCCTGACTAAGAATAATAAAATAATCATAGCTTGCTTCAAGCCAACAATCTCCGTGGGATCGACCCTTACTCACGTAAGGTATTACTTGGACGACCCAGTGCACTTGCTGGTTAGTTGTGCGGAATTACATAGTGTGAAGTAATTTTCGTGCACCAGTAGTCCTCATTCAACTGAAGGACCAACTCTCCTCTGTCAACATCAATCACAGATTTTGCTGTGGCTAGGAAGGGTCTACCAAGGATGATGGATTCATCCTCATCCTTCCTAGTGTCTAGGATTATGAAATCAGCAGGGATGTAAAGGCCTTCAACCTTCACTAGCACATCCTCTACTAGTCCATAAGCCTGTTTCATTGATTTGTTTGCCATCTTAAGTGAGATTCTTGCAGCTTGTACCTCAAAGATTCCCAATTTCTCCATTATAGAGAGTGGCATGAGGTTTATCCCTGACCCCAGGTCACACAGAGCCTTCTCAAAGGTCATAATGCCTATGGTACAAGGTTTGAAGAATTTTCCGGGATCCGGTTTCTTCTGAGGTAATGTCTGCCTCATTAATGCATTCAGTTCATTGGTGAACAAGGGGGTTTATCCTCCCAAGTCTCATTACCAAATAACTTGGCATTCAGCTTCATGATTGCTCCTAGATACTTAGCAACTTGCTCTTCAGTGATGTCTTCATCCTCTTCAGAGGAAGAACATTCATCAGAGCTCATGAATAGCAGAAGGAAGTTCAATGGAATCTCTATGGTCTCTGTATGAGTCTCAGATTCCTTTGGTTCCTCAAAGGGAAACTCATTTCTGTCCAGAGGACGTCCCATGAGGCTTTTCTCACTGGGACTCACGTCCTCCTCACTCTCTCCAGGTTCGGCCATGTTGGTCATGGTTATGGTCTTGCACTCTCTCGGGGTTTTCTTCTGTGTTGCTTGGGAGAGTACTGGGAGGAGTTTCAGTAATCTTCTTACTCAGCTGACCCACCTGTGCCTCCAAATTTCTAATGAAGGACCTTGTTTCATTCATGGAACTTAGTATGGTCTTGGATAGATCAGAGACTATAGTTTCCAGGCCAGAATGGCTCTGTTCAGAATTCTCTGTCTGTTGCTGAGAAGATGATGGAAAAGGCTTGCTATTGCTAAATCTATTTCTTCCACCATTATTCTTGAAGCCTTGTTGAGGCTTCTGTTGATCTTTCCCTGAGAAATTTGGATGATTTTTCCATAAAGGATTATAGGTGTTTCCATAGGGTTCTCCCATGTAATTCACCTCTGCCATTGCAGGGTTCTCAGGATCATAAGCTTCTTCTTCAAAAGATGCTTCTTTAGTACTGTTCGATGCAACTTGCAATCCATTCAGACTCTGAGAAATCATATCAACTTGCTGAGTCAATATTTTGTTTTGAGCCAATATGGCATTCAGAGTATTAATTTCAAGAACTCCCTTCTTTTGAGGCGTCCCATTGTTCACAGGACTCCTCTCAGAGGTGTACATGAACTGGTTATTTACAACCATTTCAATGAGTTCCTGAGCTTCTGCAGGGGTTTTCAGATGAAGAGATCCTCCTGCAGAATGGTCCAATAACATTTTTGACAATTCAGACAGACCATCATAGAATATACATATGATGCTCCATTCTGGAAGCATGTCAGAAGGACACCTTTTGATCAGTTGCTTATATCTTTCCCAAGCTTCATAGAAGGACTCACCTTCTTTCTGTCTGAAGGTTTGGATTTCCACTCTAAGCTTGCTCATCTTTTGAGGTGGAAAGAATTTGTCCAGGAAAGCACTAACCATCTTTTCCCAAGAGTTCAGGCTTTCCTTAGGTTGTGAATCCAACCATGTTCTAGCTCTGTCTCTTACAGCAAAAGGGAAAAGCATAAGTCTGTAGACCTCGGGATCAACTCCATTGGTCTTGACAGTGTCACAGATTTGTAAGAATTCAGCTAAGAACTGATGGGGATCTTCCAATAGAAGTCCATGAAACTTGTGTTGCATTAGAGAAACTAATTGAGGCTTAAGCTCAAAGTTGTTTGCTCCAATGGCAGAAATTGAGATGCTTCTTCCATAGAAGTTAGAAGAGGGTGAAATAAAGTCACCAAGCATCTTCCTTGCATATCCACCATTGTTATTGGGCTCGACCATGTCTTCTTCTTTTTCAAAAAATTCTGTCAGGTCCTCTCCAGAGTGTTGTGCTTTAGCTTCTCTTAGCTTCCTCTTTAGAGTCCTTTCAGGTTCCGGATCAGCTTCAACAAGAATGTTCTTATCCTTGCTCCTGCTCATATGAAAAAGAAGAGGACAAAAAAGAATAGGAATCCTTTATGTCACAGTATAGAGATTCCTTTATCTGAGTGGAAAAATAGAAGAGTAGAATGAAGAAAAGAGAAGATGAAGAATTCGAACACAGAGAGGGAGAGAGGGTTCGAATTATAAGAAGAAGAGAAGTGTTAGTAATTAAATAAATAAATAGAAAGAGATGAGAGAGAGAAGAAATTTGAAAATAATTAAAAAGAAAATAAAAATATTTTTGTTTTTTTATTTTAAATATTAGTTAGAATTCAAAAATTAAGAAGGAAAAATAAAATTAAATTGAAATTTAAAACAATTAGTTAATGAAAAGAAATTTTGAAAAAGAGGTTAGTGATTTTCGAAAATAAGAGATAGAAAAGTAGTTAGGTGGTTTTGAAAAAGATAAGAAATAGTAAAACAAACAAAAAGTTAAGTAGTTAATTGAAAAAGATTTGAAAATCAATTTTAAAAAGATAAGAAGTTAGAAAAGATTTTGAAATTGATTTTGAAAAAGATATGATTAAAATAGAAAAAGATATAATTAAAAATCATTTTGAAAAAGATTTGAATTGGAAATTAAAAAGATTTGATTTTGAAAATTAAAGTTGATTACTTGACTAACAAGAAACTAAACGATATGATTTTTAAAATTTAAAGATTGATCCTTTCTTAATAGACAAGTAACAACTTGAAATTTTTTATTAAAAACATTAAATGTTAGCAAAGTTTTCAAAAATATGAAACAAAATAAGAAAAAGATTTTGAAAATCAATTTTGAAATTTTCGAAAATATAGAAGAAAAATGAAAAAGATTTGATTTTTGAAAAAGTTTTGAAAAAGATAGAATTTTTAAATTGAAAATTTGACTTGACTCATAAGAAACAACTAAATTTTAAAAATTTTTGACTAAGTCAAACCAAATTTTCGAAATTTATGAGTAAGATAAGGGAAAGATATTTTTTTTTATTTTTGAATTTTAATGAAGAAAGAGAAAAATATCTAAGTGACACATAACATAAAAATTATGAATCAAAACAAGAAAAACATGCAGAACACTTTGAATGTCAAGATGAACACCAAGAACACTTTGAAGATCAAGATGAACATCAAGAACATATTTTTGAAAATTTTTAAGAAAAGAAAGATATGCAAGACACCAAACTTAAAAATTTTTATTCTATAGACATTAATAATTCAAAAATGCATATGAAAAACAAGAAAAGACACCAACAAGAGAAATTTAAAGATCAAACAAAAAAAATAATCAAGAACAACTTGAAGATCATGAAAGACACATGCATGAGTTTTCGAAATTTTTTTTTTTAGAAAATTTAAAACATGCAATTGACACCAAACTTAAAATTTGACACTAGACTTAAACAAGAAACACAAAATATTTTTGATTTTATGATTTTATTATTTTTTTGTAATTTTTCGAAAATTAATTGGAAAAAGAAAAATAAGGATTTCAAAATTTTTACTAAGAATTCCAGGAATCATGTAATGTTAGTCTAAAGCTTCAGTCTAAAAAGATTAGACATGGCTAGCCAAGCTTCAGCAGGACATTACATACAACAGCTAAATTGATGAGAAAGACAAAGAAGCTCTTCTAAGGATAAGTGAAACCTTGGTCCAAAAAATTAGACATGGCTTAACAGCCAGCCAGGATTCAACATATCTCATGAAACTCTTGAATTCATTCTTAAATATTCTGAAGAACATAGAGTAATTTATTATATATTTTTTTTTGAAATTTTTCGAAAATGCATAAAAATTAAAAAGCTTAAACATAAAATAAAATTACCTAATCTAAGCAACAAGATGAACTGTCAGTTGTCCAAACTCGAACAATCCCCGGCAATGGCGCCAAAAACTTGGTGCACGAAATTGTGATCTCAACGGCGCCAAAAACTTGGTGCGTACGATTGTAATCTCAACTCCTTTTCACAACTCCGCACAACTAACCAGCAAGTGCACTGGGTCATCCAAGTAATAAACCTTACGTGAGTAAGGGTCGATCCCACAGAGATTGTCGGCTTGAAGCAAGCTATGGTCATCTTGTAAATATCAGTCAGGCGAATTCAAATGGTTATGGGATTTTAATAATTAAAATATAATTAAAACAGAAAATAAGATAGAGATACTTATGTAATTCATTGGTGAGAATTTCAGATAAGCGTATGGAGATGCTTTGCTCCTTCTGAATCTCTGCTTTCCTACTGCCTTCATTCAATCATTCATACTCCTTTCTATGGCAAGCTGTATGTTGGGGGATCACCGTTGTCAATGGCTACCATCCGCCCTCTCAGTGAAAATGGTCCAAATGCGCCGTCACCACACGGCTAATCATCTGTCGGTTCTCACTCATGTTGGAATATGATCCATTGATCCTTTTGCGTCTGTCACTACGCCCAACACTCGCGAGTTTGAAGCTCGTCACAGTTATCCCATCCCAGATCCTATTCGGAATACCACAGACAAGGTTTAGACTTTCCAGATCTCAAGAATGCTACCAATTGATTCTAGCTTATACCACAAAGACTCCGATCTTTCGGAATGGAGGCTAAGAGATATGCATTCAAGCTTGTTTTCATGTAGAATGGAAGCGGTTGTCAGGCACGCGTTCATAGGTGAGAATGGTGATGAGTGTCACATAATCATCACATTCATCATGTTCTTGTGTGCGAATGAATATCTTAGAATAAAAATAAGTTTGAATTAAATAGAAAGACAATAGTACTTTGCATTAATTCATGAGGAACAGCAGAGCTCCACACCTTAATCTATGAGGTGTAGAAACTCCACCGTTGAAAATACATAAGTGATGAAGGTCTAGGCATGGCCGAATGGCCAGCCCCCAAGTCTAAGGAAAAACATTCCAAAGATGTTCAAAGATATAAAATAAATCACTAAAAGTAGTTTTTATACTAAACTAGTAACCTAGGGTTACAGAAAATAAGTAAATGATGCAGAAATCCACTTCTGGGCCCACTTGGTGTGTGCTTGGGCTGAACATTGAAGCTTTCATGTGTAGAGACTCTTCTTGGAGTTAAACACCAGCTTTGGTGCCAGTTTGGGTGTTTAACTCCAGCTTGTAACTCAGTTCTGGCGTTTAACGCCCGAATAGGGCAGGAAGTTGGCGTTTAAACGCAAGTTTGCGTCATCAAAACTCAGGCAAAGCATAGACTATTATATATTTTTGGAAAGCCCAGAATGTCTACTTTTTAACACAATTGAGAGCGCGCCAATTGGGCTTTGGTAGCTCGAGAAAATCCATTTCGAGTGCATGGAGGTCAGAATCCAACAGCATCTGCAGTCCTTTTTCAGCCTCTGAATCAGATTTTTGCTCAAGTCCCTCAATTTCAGCTAGAAAATACCTGAAATCACATAAAAACACACAAACTTATAGTAAAGTTCAGAAATGTGAATTTTGCTTGAAAACTAATAAAAATATACTAAAAAGTAGCTAGATCTTACTAAAAACTAACTAAAAATAATGCCAAAAAGTGTATAAATTATCCGCTCATCAAAAACCCTTTCTTTAGGAAAAAGCCATGAAGTTGGGGAAAATAATACGTCAGGGAGTGGGGTTCAGTTTTAACTATAGTACCTTTTCATATTACAAGCATGTCACGACCTAGGTAGTTCGGTGCCGTTTAAGTCGGTCACCTTATAGTAGCCCTTTCCTAAGACCTCTCTAATTTTATATGGTCCTTTCCAATTAGCTGTGAGCTTGCCTTCCCCAGACTTGTTGACTCCTATGTCGTTTCTGACCAAAACCAGGTCATCTGGGGTGAAGCTTCTTCGAATGACCCTTTTATTGTATCTATTGGCCATCCTTTGTTTCAACGCCGCTTCTCTTATCTGGGCTCGCTCTCAGATTTTGGGGAGGAGCTCAAGTTCTTCTTTGTGCCCCTGTATGTTTCCGACTTCATCGAAGAAGCTTACCCTTGGACTTTGCTCGCTAATTTCCACGGGTATCATGGCTTCTATGCCATAAGAAAGTCGGAAGGGTGTCTCCCCTGTGGCAGACTGGGGCGTTGTCCGATAAGCCCAGAGTACTTGGGGGAGTTCTTCAGTCCAAGCTCCCTTTGCATCTTGTAATCTCTTCTTCAACCCTGCCAGTATGACTTTGTTAGCTGCCTCGGCTTGTCCATTTGCTTGTGGATGTTCCACTGAGGTGAACTGATGCTTGATCTTTATACTGGCTGATAAACCCATATTTTATGATGTATTTTATGCTCAATTTAAGTGATTTATTCAATCCTTCACCCACTTATTCATGTAAATTGCATGGTTTTACTTTCCCTTCCTTATTATGTGATATATGTGAAAAACATGTTTCCTATGCTTTAAAAATATTTATTTTTAATTACCCTTTATTACCATTCGATGTCGTGATTTGTGTGTTAAGTATTTTCAGATCTCCTAAGGCAGGAATGGCTTAGAGGACAGAAAGGAAACATACAAAAATAGAAGGAAAACACAAAAATAGAGTTTTGAAGAAAAGGACAGCGACGCAAACGCATGGACAACGCGGCCGCGTGCCTAGCGCGAAAAGGCATCGATGCGAACGCGTGACTGACGCGGACGCGTGCCTTGAGCAGAACGCAGATGACGCGAACGCGTGACAGACGCCACGCACCAGAATCTGCAGAAAACGCCCCCAGCAATTTCTGAGACCCTTTTTGGCCCAGATCCAAGTCCAAAAAACACAGATTAGAGGTTATGAAGTGGGTGAATACATCCATTCAGAAGGGGAGGTCTTCCATTATTCACTTTTCATAATTTAGATGTAGTTTTTAGAGAGAGAGGTTCTCTCCTTTCTCTCTTAGGTTTTAGGATTAGGATTCCTCTTAAAGGATTTAGGATTTCAACTTCCTCTCAGGTTCAATATTCCTTTTTCTTTATATTTCTCTTTTACTTTCAGATACTTTAATGCTTTTAATTGTTAATTACTTATGTTGCCAAATTGGCTTATGAACCATTCATGTTAGGATTTTCTTTATTTAATATAAATTGAGGTATTTCAGATTTATGATTCTTATTTAGCTTTTTATATTCTTGGCTTTAATTAATTAACTGGAGACTCTTGAGTTGTCAACTCATCGTGATTAATAATTGTTATTTTTGCTAATTGAATTGAATTCTGATAACTCTAGTCCTTTCTTAGGAGTTGGCTAGGACTTGAGGATCAAACTAATTAGTCCACTTGACTTTCCTTTGCTTTAGTAAAGGTTAACTAAGTGGGATTAAAACTCAATTCTCATCACCATCGATAAGGATAACTAGGATAGGACTTCCAAATTTTCATACCTTGCCAAGAATTTTATTAGTTATTAATTTATTAATTCTTGCAATTTATTTCCCTTGTTCAAACCTTTTAAAATCCAAAAACACTGTTTTCCATAACTAATAATAAGAACACCTCCCTGCAGTTCCTTGAGAAGACGACCCGAGGTTTAAATACTCGGTTATCAATTTTATTGGGTTTGCTTAAGTGACAAACAAAACATTTGTACGAAAGGATTTTCTATTGGTTTAGAAGCTGTACTTACAACGCGATTATATTTTTGTAAATTTCTTTACCGATAGAAAATCTGTTCGTCACTGGCTACTAGGTTTCGGAAGGTTGAGTCGGTGAACTGTGTGCCATTATCAGTGGTGATGGAGTGAGGTACTCCATACCTGGTGATAATGTTCTTGTAGAAAAACTTTAGACTTCTCTGAGCGGTGATGGTGGCCAATAGTTCTACTTCTATCCACTTTGTGAAGTAATCCACTCCCACTATTAATTATTTTACTTGTTCCGGCGCTTGGGGGAATGGTCCCAGCAAGTCCAATCCCCATTTTACGAAAGGCCACGGAGAAGTTATACTGATGAGCTCCTCGGGGGGAGCTACGTGGAAGTTTGCATGCATTTGGCATGGCTGGTACTTCACAAAGTCTGTGGCATCCTTTTGCAAGGTCGGCCAGTAGAACCCAGCTCGGATTATCTTTCTGGCTAACGACCTGGTTCCAAGATGATTTCCACAGATTCCATTATAAACCTCCTCTAACATTTCAATTGTCCTTGAGGTTGAAACGCACTTCAACAGTGGTGTTGATAATTCCTCTTTTATAGAGGATATTTTTCACCAGAGTATAATTTTGTGCTTCCCTCCTCATATTAGGGTCTTTGGCCTGATACTCTCCATTTATTTGGGAGGTCACCACTTGAGAGTCGCTGAATATCATTACTTTTGTTGCACCGACTTCCTCCGCCAGCTTTAATCCTGCGATCAAGGCCTCATATTCTGCCTGATTATTGGAAGCTGAGAATTCCAATTTGAGAGAAATCTCTATTTGTGTTCCCCCTTCATTGACCAGTATTATGCCTGCACCGCTTCCCGTCTTATTTGAGGATCCATCTACGTATAGTTCCCATGTAGTGGATTCTTCCTCTTGATCCCCTGCATATTCTGCTATGAAGTCGGTGAGGTATTGGGCTTTAATTGCCGTCCGGGTTTCCTACTTTAGGTTGAACTCGGAGAGCTCTATTGCCCATTGAACCATTCTGCCCGTGATATCCGTCTTTTGGAGGATTTGCTTCATGGGTTGGTTCGTTCGGACTTTTATTGTGTGAGCTTGGAAGTAAGGCCGTAGCTTTCGTGAGGCTATTACTAAAAATTCTCCAGTTTTTGGTACCTTAGTTCAGGGCCTTATAGAACTTTGCTAGTGAAGTACACAGGATGCTGTTCAACCTTATCTTCCCGTATTAGAGCTGATGCTACAACTTTGTCTGCTACGGACAAATATAGAACGAGCTCTTTCCTAACTATAGGTCGGGTCAGTATTGGAGGTTGGCTCAAAAACCTTTTGAACTCTTGGAATGCTTCTTCGCACTCTGGAGACCATTCGAACTGGCATCCTTTTCTTAGTAGAGAGAACAGTAAAAGGGATCTTAATGCTGATACTGCCAAGAATCTGGAGAGGGCAGCAAGTCGGCTGTTCAATTGTTGAACCTCTCTTAGGCAAGTCGGACTTTTCATTTCTTGGATGTCTTTGCACTTGTCGGGATTCACTTCGATCCCTCTTTGCGTTAGCATAAATCCCAGAAATTCTCCAGCCTCTACCGCGAAGGTGCATTTTGCACGATTTAGCCTCATCCCATGTAACCTTATAGTGTTGAAGACTTGCGAGAGGTCTGTCAAGAGATCGGTCTCCTCCTTGGTTTTTACCAGCATGTCGTCCACGTAGACTTCCATTAAGTTTCCCAGGTGGGGAGCGAATACCTTATTCATCAGCCTTTGGTATGTGGCCCCAGCATTTTTTAATCCAAAAGGCATGACCACATAGCAGTAGTTCGCTCTAGGCGTGATGAATGATGTTTTTTCTTGATCCGACTTGTACATCAGGATTTGATTGTATCCCGAGTAAGCATCCATAAATGACAAGTATTGATACCCTGAGCTGGAGTCTACTAGAGTATTAATACTTGGAATTGGATATGGGTCTTTAGGACACGCCTTACTCAGGTCAGTATAATCGACGCACATCCTCCACTTGCCGTTTTATTTTTTGACTAGTACTACATTTGCTAGCCATGCCGGATACTTGACCTCCCTAATAAAGCCGGCCTCTAAGAGGGCTTGTACTTGCTCCTCCACCACTTGAGCCTGTTCTGGTCCGAGCTTACGCCTGCGTTGCTGTACAGGTCGCGATCCAGGATATATCGAGAGCCTATGGGACATGAGCTCGGGGTCTATCCCTAGCATGTCGGAGGCTTTTCAGGCAAAGAGGTCGAAATTGTCTCGTAAGAGCTTTGTCAGCCTCTGCTTTAGGTTTTCCTCTAGGCTGGCTCCTATGTTGGTGTTTTTTCCTTCCTCCTCTCCGACCTGAACTTCTTCGGTTTTTTCCCCCGGTTGCGGCCGCAGCTCTTCTTTGGCTCTTGCCCCGTCGAGCTCTATGGTGTGGACTTCCTTGCTCTTTCCTCTCAGGTTAAGGTTTTCGTTGTAGCATTTCCTTGCCAATTTCTGGTCTCCACATACCGTTGCTATCCCCGCAAGTGTTGAAAATTTCATGCAAAGGTGAGGGGTAGACACCACCGCTCCGAGCCGATTTAGGGTAGTCCTACCGATCAAGGCATTATATGCTGACCCCACGTCGACGACTATAAAGTCTATTCTCAGAGTTTTGGAATTTTCCCCCTTCCCAAAAGTCATGTAGAGGGGTATGAACCCTAGTGGTTTTATTGGCGTGTCGTCTAACCCATATAGGGTATCAGGGTAAGCTTTTAACTCATTTTCATCCAACCCTAGCTTATCGAATGCTGGTTTGAAAAGGATATTGGCTGAACTCCCCTGGTCCACTAGAGTTCTGTGAAGATAGGCATTTGCCAGGATCATGCTTATCACTACTAGATCATCATGTCAAGGGATTACCCCTTGCCCATTTTCTTTGGTGAATGAGATGGTTGGAAGGTCGGGTGCTTTGCTCCCGACCTGGTAGACTCGCTTTAGGTGTCTCTTGCGAGATGACTTGGTGAGTCCCCTTCCCGCAAATTTCCCTGAGATCATATGTATATGTCTCTCTGGGGTTTGTGGTGGTGGGTCTCTTCGGTCCCTGTCATCTCGCTTTCTTTTCCCATGATTATCCGTCCTTTCCATGAGATATCTGTCAAGTCGACCCTCCCTGGCCAACTTTTCTATCACATTTTTAAGGTCGTAGCAATCATTTGTCGAGTGACTGTATATCTTATGGTACTCACAGTAGTCGTCGCGGCTCTTCCCCTTTTTATTTTTGATGGGCCTAGGGTGTGGTAGTCTTTCAGTATGGTAAATTTTCCTGTATACATCAACTAGGGAAACTTTCAGAGGAGTATAAAAGTGATATCTCCCCGGCCTTTCGAGGCTGACCTCCTCTGTTTTCTTGGGTTCTCTTTCTTTATCTTTCAAAGAGTGTGAGTGTCCTGGTCGCCAGTTTGGCTCTCGCAATCTAGCATTCTCCTCCATGTTGATGTACTTTTCAGCTCTTTCCTGTACAACGCTCAAGGAGGTCGGGTGTCTTTTTGATATGGATTGGGAGAAAGAGCCTTCCCTGAGTCCATTTACTAGGCCCATTATTACTGCTTTTGTGGGCAGGTCCTGGATCTCCAGGCACGCTTTATTGAACCTTTCCATGTAGTCTCTTAAAGGTTCTCCTGCCTCCTGCTTTACGCCCAGGAGGCTTAGTGCGTGCTTTACTTTGTCCTTCTGGATGGAGAACCGCATCAGGAATTTGTGCGAGAGGTCGTCGAAGCTAGTCACCGACCTTGGGGGAAGACCGTCGAACCACTTCATCGCTGCTTTCGTCAAAGTAATCGGGAAAGCTTTGCAGTGAGTAGCGTCAGAAGCGTCGGCCAAATACATCCGACTTTTAAAGTTGCTCAAATGATGTTTTGGATCCGTGGTCCCACCATTGAGGTCCATGTCAGGACTTTTGAAGTTTCTTGGAACCTTTGCTCTCATTATATCCTCACTGAATGGATCATCTCCTCCAAAAGGCGTATCTTCTCGGTCGTTGCGAGAGTTCCGACTTTTAAGAGAAGATTCTAATTTCAAGAGTTTTTCCTCTAACTCCTTTCGTCGCTCTATCTCACCCCTTAAGTTCTTCTCCGCCTCTCGTTGTCACTCTAATTCCTGTTCCAGCTGCTCCAAACGCCCTTGGTGGCCGTGGACCAATCCCATTAGCTCGGTTGCGTAAGGTGGTCCTTCCTTTCCTGATTCACGTCCCTCCGAAGAGTTTACCTTTAGGTTTTTTAACCCAGAGGTACCTTCTCTTTGCTGGTTGTTTGCTCCTTTATGGAGGGTCATGTCCGCATCATTATTTTCAGTGTTCAGATTTTCTTGTTCTGAGTCAGTCGTGACGTGGCCATCTTCAGGCGAATTGTCCGCCATTAAAGGTCGATCTCTCGGATCCCCGGTAACGGCGCCAATGTTACGTTGGGTAACCGAAGATTAATGGGCTGGACTCGTTAGGTTGGCCCAATCGTCTAAGGATGGAAGCCTCCGAGTAGGTTTGTGCTCTAGGGCCTCCGTCCGACTTGTGTGTGTGAGAGAATGGGGGTGGTACCTGCAAAGACACTCCAATGCCTAAGTCAGCAAGGGGTTAAGCAGGTTTAGAATGTATTGGGACTTAGTGATACCTGAGGGGGTGTCAGTGTATTTATAGTGGTGAACCAATAACCATCGTTGATGTTGATCCACCTTTTGAGGGGGATAACCGTCCCTTTATTTTAGGGAAGTTAGGATATGGCTCCTGGAAGTGGGCTGAAAGATTCTAGCGGCAGTTATCTATTTGAATAAGAGTTATCTGCCAACTAATCCTCATCCCTGACTTCTTTGGAGCAAATCGTGGTAAGAACCGACTTCTTTGAGGTAAGATCGGTGTAGAGTGAAGGTCAATCCTTTGGATTGAGCCTCTCTTTTGGATCTGGGCCTTAGTGTTGGGATAGGGTATGAACAATAACGAAATACAAGTTTTTTTTTAAAAAATATATTCTACATAAATGATATACTTATTATTAAATTCTTAATATATATATATACTAAACATTTTATTTTGGAGAAATAAAACTATACAAGAAATAAAAATATACTAATTTTCATATTTTATAAATAAAAATATATAACTTTTTAATTAAGGCTGATAATATGTACTCTATTTGCGGGTACATAATCTTACCCAATTTAATCGGCTAGAATTGTCTATCTTATTTGTTGCGAATAGGAGAGAACACGAGTAGAGTTTGTTTGTGGATATGATCGAATACAAGTTCAGAGTATACCCTATTCTATTCTACCAACATTCTTAATATATTATATAATATATATTTAAAATTTATAAATTATATATGTCGTGAATAAATAGTAAAGCCATAATTTTTTTTCTTGTAAAAACTCAAAATAATGACTAAGTTAATAATTTAAATTATTAATTCAATATATTTGTTATTTAAAGAATAATGTTGTAAGAACTTAGAATTAGAAGAAGAGTGATGAGATATTTATCTTTATTTGTGTTATTTTAATTTTATTAAGAATTTGATGATCATGTTATTTGTAATTTTATTTTAAATTTTTTTAATTTTATTATTTTAATTTTAATTTAAACTTAATTTTTTATTTTTTATTTTATTAATATGTATGAAATATATAGAATGATTGAATTTTATATTTACTTAAAAAATTTTTATTTTTCTACAGGTAGGGTTTGGTAAGGTAGGGTTAAAAATTTTAGGATGCGGGTAAGGTTAAAGTTGAGTTTAAAAAATTTTCAACTCGCGGATAGGGTTAGGATAGAGTTTGGATAGGATTAGAGTAGAGTCCAAACCCTATTCTATCTTATCCTTTGCCAGTCCTATAGGATTTGGACTCTATCCTAATCCTATCCAAACTCTACCCTAAACCTGTCCACAAGTTAAAAACTTTTTAAAAACTCAATTTTAACCTTACTCATTCACTTCTTAAACTTTTCAACCCTACCTTACCTAACCCTACCTGTAGAAAAATAAAAAAATTTTAAACAAATATAAAATTCAATAATTTCATATTTCATACATATTTATAAAATAAAAAATAAAAAATTAAGTTTAAATTAAAATTAAAATTAAAAATAATAAAATTAAAAAAAATCTAAAATAAAATTACAAATAACATAATCATCAAATTCTTAATAAAATTAAAATAATACAAATAAAGATAAATATCTCATCACTTTTCTTCTAATTCTAAATTTTTACAATATTACTCTTTAAATAACAAATATATTAAATTAATAATTTAAATTATTAACTTAGTAATTATCTTAAATTTTTACAAGAAAAAAGTTGTGGTTTTAATATTTATTCACTATATATATAATTTTTAAATTTTAAATATCTATTATATAATATATTAAAAATATTGGTAGAATAGGATATGATATATTCTGAACCCGTATTCGATCCTATCCACAAGCAAATTCTACCCGCATTCTATCCTATTCGCAGCAAATTAGATAGACAACTCTACTCGATCAAATTAGGTAGGGTTATATACCTGCAAATAGAGTATATATTATCAGCCTTAATTAAAAAGTTATATATTTTTATTTATAAAATATAATAATAAATATATATTTTTTCTTGTATATTCTTATTTTTCTAAAATAAATTTCTTAGTATATATATATATATATATATATGCTGGTACAAAGTCAAAGGGGGATTCGATTCTGCACTAAAACTATTATATTAACACGAAACAATTCAATAAATTCTATTAGAACATCAAACAAGTTTTGATCAGATTTCTAGTAGAGTCGAAAAAGAAAAATCCTATTGCAATTTTCTCCAAACCCCCGGAAAAGCATGAAAAAAAAGGCTCAAATGGTACGATCCCGCCGTCACCCCAGAATGATATATATATATATTAAGAATTTGATAAATAAATATATCGCTTATGTAGAATATAATTATTTTAAAGAACTTACATTTCGTTATCATTAGCAGGGATAAAAAAATTATTAATTTCTATTTGTAGTTCTTTATTAGTAATAAATAAAATAATAAAATTTATTTAAAACTTTATAACTTTTTTAAAAGTCTTTTTTATTTTTATGCGTATATAAATTCTCTTTTTAATTGTAGTCAATAATAAATTTAAGTATTTAACAAACATTATTAAATATAAAGTAAAAAACATGTGGAGCCTATTGATTGCAGAACTCTAATTTTATAGATCCCATATTGACATTGCTATTCTCTCATGTATTGGTATATTATTTCTATTACTTGTGTCATTCATCGACACATAATTTCTACACGTGTTGAAAGAATCTCATTTACTCCCAATTTAATTACTATTGAGTTAGTCTCTGCACACCTTTATATCTAAAATATTTCAATAGCTATTACGTTATAATTATATTGTCTACTGAGTATATGGTTTCTTAGAATAAATTTTTTTATTCTCATTCAATAAGCTTCGAAAGTACTTAATTTCTAAAGCTCATTCGGTATTTTTATTGTATAAACTTATTCATTGTTGTTGTACTAAGTTGCCTGCATGTTTAAGTCTCTGCTAATGTAAACAATTGAACACAGGTATATGTGTATTTTTCTGTTGATGGAAAAAAAGAACTTGCTATAATAATCTATATGAGATCATTGATTTTAAGATAGGAACCATTGAATTGGATGACAAAAACATAAAGTTATAAATATGGGATACTGTTGGTCAGGAGCTATTTCGAACTATTACCACATGTATTTGTTAATTGTACATACTTACATAAGGATTAACAGTTTTAATTGCTTTAGAAAAAGTTTGGTAATATAAGATTATCTCTTCACTTTGAACTATCTAAATTAATTATATGTGAAACTTTATAATTATATGTAACTCAAGCATTGTTAATCGTTAAGTTTTGTTATCTTTTTCCTTATACGAGTGATTATTATTTTTTTTTTTTAGTCATAAACTTTTATATTTGAATTTATTTGTGAACTATTAATGAAAAATTATAGACAAATTATTATATAAAATTATAAAATTTTAAATTTTGTTAGTTTAAAAATTATTGACTTTAAATATTTAAAATTATATATTAAATTTTTAAAAAAATTGAAATTTAAGTTTACCGTTGGTTAAATTTGTCGTTAGGTATTAGTTTAATTATTAATAAAGAATATATTATTGTCAAATTTACCGTTGGAATAAGCTCTGAAATTTTATTAATTAAAAATTTATATCTGCCGGTAATTAGCAATGGATGAAGAAACTCACTGATAAACAGTTACTGACGAAAATTTTACCGTCTAGTTTAGTCTACTGCTAAATCTAATGGTATTCAACGACTTTTTTGTAGTGTTTGTTATCTTCAACCCTGTTAACAACAAAACCACCGCCCTTCTTTTTCAAATATTGAACTTCCCTATCTTAACCACTTTTAACATTATAACAAGAGTCACACTACTATCAACTACACCACCACCACCACCACTGCCAACAACCCTATCAACCCAACAGTACACAACATAGTAACAAAGAGAGACAGAGGGAGTAAGATGGAAGGAGATAGACAATAATATGGCAAAATTAAAAGTAATTTCAACAAAACAAAAAAAATAATTTCATAGTGCATCTCAGAAACAAAGGGAGAAAAGCTAAATCAAAGAAAAATTAATAAAAAGTCTCTCAAAAAGTAAAACTAAAATTAAAACAAAAATAAAATAATGAAAAAAGCCATGAGAAATGTTTTGTAGTAAATGGAGAGCAGGGGTAGAACAAGACAAAGCATGACGACTTCAACAGCAGCTTAGTGGAAGCGGACTCCCAACACAATTTTGGGAAGATGCAGATCACGTCAGCTTTAGTTGTGGCGTGGTGGAGGCATACGTAGAGCGACCCAGATCTCGACAACTTCAGTGGCGAGGTGTAGGGCTCCATCTCTAATTCTATATCGACAATGCGCTTATGCATCGTTTCACTCAAGACGAAGGTCGTTTTGGTTGATGGCGTGTGTAACGACCCAACTTCTAGCATCATCTCAGGAGCGTACTAAGAGTAAGGTGTTACTATCTATACTCCTAAATGTAAGACTCTGGACTTTTAGAAATTAAATAATAAGTTATTTATGATCTATTATATTTATTTAAGATTATATTTTCAGAGACTTTTATATATATAAAAATTGGAATGAGAATTGTATATGCTATATTTTGAATATTTAGACTTTGAACCTTATTTTTTGATTATCTCTAATTTCTATTGAATTAGTATTTATTTGAAAATAAATTTATAAGTTGATAATAAAATTGTATTTCAAAGATAATTAATTTGTATTTAATTTGGTTTTAAATTATTAATTTATCCTTTTATTTTTATTAAAATTATTACACTACGTTAGCCCCAAAACTCCTAAAACAAACACTAATTTACACTACCTTAAATCTTAAGACAGCACAACACACACACACACACACCGTCACTCACCTCACCTCCATACCCACGAGAAATAAAGAGGGAGAGTGCGAACTAGAGGAAGAACAGAGAGGGGAAAGGAAAGCGCTGGTGGGGCTGAGAGCCGCCGTCGCCATCACTGTTAAAGGGAAGAGAGAAGGAGAGAGTCGTCGCCGCTGTTTGTTGAAGTCGCTATCGATGTCAACTTGAGAAGGTAGAGAGAGAGACGAACGCGAGGAGAGCGAGAGAGAGAGAGAAAGGGAGGGAGCTCATGTTGCGGTGCTCCTCGCCAGCAGCGGCGAAGGTCTGTTGCCGTCGAGCTGCCGCGAGAAGAGCCAGACGAGATGCAGAGAAAGGTGTCGCATTCTGCCTTCTGTTTGTCACTTCCTATGCCGCCGTGGAGCTCCATCGCCGTCAAATCCGTCTCCGCTGCTACTACTGCCATGGCCGCCATCCTTCAAGTTGTTGCCGTGGTTGTTGCCACCATTCATGGTCGCCGGGAACAGCGGTGACGCCGCTGGAGGTGTGGCTGCTTTGTTCTTGGTTCATTTTTGTGCAGTATGTTGTTTTTGCTCTGAAAACCCTTTTAATCGTTGTTCTGTGATATGTTGCTAAGATTTTTGCAGCGTTATTGACATAGGGTTGAGTTTCAATTCTTGCATATGCGATTAAAGTTGCTACGGTTGCTGCAAAAGTAGAGTGGAGTTGAGGTTACAGCTGCCACTCTTGCAGGCCGGGAGAAAGAGGGATTTTGACGCATTTTATAGCCTTCAAGTTTTGACTATTGGAGGCAGGGGCTTTTTCTTAAACTCATTTAACTTTCAAGAATTGTTACAAAGTCGATATTAATGTGAAAAATGTATTTTTATGAGTTTGTAAGTCTTATGGATTGAACTGTGTTGCTTTGAATGAATATAATTACTTTCCTGGTTGTTGCTGTAGTGATTGCTTGATAATACTGTATTGATTGTGAAATTGAAACATGATGAGTAATTGACGAATAGAGTTTAGTTTTGTGCTTGGTTTGAAGTTGTTATGATGATGGTTGGATTGTTGTTGTTTCTGATTATTGAGATTCAATGCTTGTTGTAAGTTTTTGGGTAAATTGATGATGTCACTTCAATTTCTAAATTGAATGGATTGAGAACATTGTTGTTTTGATTGCTGTTGAAAAAAAGGGTAAGTGATTTGCGGTGATTGATGGAACTCGTAAGGGTGGTAATGTCTGAGTTTTAGGGGAGGTGTTGCCAAAATTTTATAAGTTTGGATTAATCTGAATAATAAAGAAAATGAGATTGGTTGTTTCCCCCTAAAGCCTAGGGACTTTGTTTGAAGTGTTATTTAAAAAATTTGGGTTGAAGAATTATTTTATTTGATTTTGATTTAACTATAAAAGGATTGTGTTTTGGGGTGTTTTTAACAAATTTTAAAGTAATTGTTCCAAAATAAGTGGTTATTTTTCAATTGAGATTTCAATTGGAAAATAAGAATGGTATTGAATCTTTTTGTGAAAGGTTTTAAACTTAAAGTGAAGTTAAAGTTAGTTTTGGAAAATTGATTAAACAAAGTGAAGAAATGAGTTATGTTTTTGGGGATTTCAAATCGAATTGAAGAAATGGATTCTTGAAGTTAATCTGGGACTTTTCATTTGGTGAAAATGAGTTTTAAGAAAGAGAAATGGATTTAACTTATTTTGTTTTTAAAAGAGATTTGAGATTTGAAACACCTGGACAAGATGTAAGGGTTTTAGCTTAGTCCCACTTGCTCCAGGTTAAAATTTTAAAGGATCATGGTGGTGTACCGCTTGTCCAGTGTCACAGCAGACATGGGGATCGTGGTTATTTATTGCCCACGGATTTTTTTAAATTGTAACTTATGCATCTGAAAAGGATCGTGGTGGTGTACCGCTTGTCCAGTGTCATAATAGACATGGGGATCGTGGTTATTTACCTCCCACGAGGTGAAAATTGTGGTTCTTTAACGCCCACCGGCTTCCAAGAGGACGATATCCGGGTTAGCTATACCAGGTGTGTCAGGTTTGGCATGATAATTGGAATGTGAGCTCACGGCCAGTAGCACAGGCATGCATCATACTGCATTTGGTTGCTAGTGTTTGGGTGTGCTTAAGTGTTTTGGTTTGTCTATCTGATGAATTTTGTCTAACTGTTATTTGTGGTGCCTGCTGTAACTGCTCTCTAATTGTGTTTGCCTTGCATTGTTTGTTGCTTGTGATTGATTTTGTTTTGAGATTGAGTTTTGGTGATGAATTGGTGATTTTGAGACCGAGTGTGATTTGATTATATGTTGGTCCGAAGGCTGAAATTTGATTATATGTTGGGCCAGAGGCCGTGATTGGTTATGCTTGGACCGGGGTCTGTGATTGGTAAGTTTGGATTGATTGATCCTTTGGTATGTATTCAAATGTTATGTGATTTATCCGATAATTTTTGGAACTTTTTATAAATAACGATATGAAGTTGGAGTTTTGGATTATTTATATGATGATATTTGAATAGATTCATAAGACGAAAGATAATCGCGGTGGTTGAAATCCATACTTTTTTTTATACGTATCCTCTTATAACAATTTTGAACTTCTCTAGTTTGACCTTATGGTTAGGTTCTCACCCCCATACAGACTTTTCTTTTCAGGACAGACGAGGCGTTTAAGGAATTTCTTCTGCGCATCTGATTGTGTTGTATATATCTTAGTTATAGTTTTTCGCTCACTTTGTTATATATTTTTTTGTAAGAGAGATGAGAGTCGTGATTTGTAATGATATGTATGTCTGGTTCGTTTGTTTGTTTGTATGTATGTATGTATGTATGTATGTATGTATGTATGTATGTATGTATATATATATATATATATATATATATATATATATATATATATATATATATATATATATATATTGTGATTTGAATTTGTTTATATATGCTTACTTGTAAAAAGAAAAAAAAACTTTCGGTTTTTCAAATAAAACAGCGATATGATTTCGAGGTAAAGGCTCCTAT
This sequence comes from Arachis ipaensis, assembly GCF_059453495.1. Classification (NCBI taxonomy): domain Eukaryota; kingdom Viridiplantae; phylum Streptophyta; class Magnoliopsida; order Fabales; family Fabaceae; genus Arachis; species Arachis ipaensis. Next base: position 55,663,785 of record NC_142436.1, read on the forward strand.
TTTATTATTAAGTATATAGAAGTCATTGTAATATCCTCGCTATCGAGTGGCGCAGCCGAAAGCGTGACATTCTCATAGCAAGGGTGTTATAGTATGGTATCAGAACAGTCTTTCCTGTAGAGCCTAAGGAATGGACTGACTATGCTTCAATTAGATACTCTGAGCGTTTGTCATGTTGTAGGTCTTGTTCTAATGACAAGAATTAGAGCTTTATGCGCATAATGTCTACTGATTAATGTTGTTAGTCTATCATTGCATACTTCATAGTATTAAGTTTGGCCAAATTAACACTAATGGTTTATGTATATGAGAGCACTAACGGGTTATCATAGACGAAATAGAAGTAATAGGTAATGCATATCACTAGGTATGGGAAACGTTAGAAGTTACACCTTAAGGTTACTCAGTTACGTGTTTTGTTCTTTCATGGTTTACCTTGGAGTCCTTATTTGAGATTTCTTTCTTGGAAAGTAAATTGATTCTTTTCCAACCCTATTCTTTGTTCATATACATTCTCATTGATCTTAATTGCTTATGTCTGCTTAAATTCCTTGGGATATCTGCTTTTCTTGATATGCGATTTAGTTTTTTTGCTTCATGTGTTGCATCTTACGTATATCTCTATCTAATTATATCCTTGGTACCTTCTTGCAGTTCTTGTTTCAAATCTTTATTGAAAAAGCTTTGATTTGATTTGTCCTCTACTGTACTTGATTGTGTTATTAACCATTCTCTTGAATTATGGTGAACTCCATCTATGATTTTTGTTTTTCTCTTCTAAAAATTGGTATCTTTTTTAGTAGCTCGAGATTTGTTTCAGTGTCGCGTGCGACCTTTAGATATAGCAAGCGACACGCTAGTTCTTTAGGACACGTTTGGTGGGTGCAGAAGATGAAGTTTGTAAGCGTTCGATGCCACAAGAGGTTGTGAAAACAAGTTATATTGAAGTTTGGAAAGTTGAAGCTTTGAAATTGGTACGAGATCAGTGTGCGAACGTTAATCATGTTGTTTCAACACCAGCCTATTTTGTAACCTTTAGCCACATTATACTACCATTGCCTGTTTAAATCATGCAATCTTTTACATCACGCCTACCTTGTAGTTTCTGTTTCGCATCACACTTTTTTCTTTATATTTTTATGCCATATGAATATCTTGGTATTTGAAATTGTATGTATATATGTTGACGCTCTTTGGTTTTTTCATAAAGTGTTAAAACTATGTAATATTTTGTGTATTACGTTAATTTTTGAAAACAAAAATTTTTATAAGTGGGGTAGGAGGTAAGATCCTGAATTTTTAAAAATTAAATAATAAGTTATTATGATCTATTATACTTATTTAAGATATATTTTCAGAGAACTTTATATATATAAGTCGGACAAATACTTATTTATAATTTAAAGCTTTATTAATGAAAAAATAACGAGAATTTTATATGCTATATTTTGAATATTTAGACTTTGAACCTTATTTTTTGAATAAATAAAAAATTAATTTAACTATCTCTAATTTCTATTAAATTAGTATTTATTTCAAAATAATTTTACAAGGTGATAATAAAATGATATTTCAAAGATAATTATTTTGTATTTAATTTAGTTTTAAATTATTAGTTTATTATTCTATTATTTTATTTTTATTAAAATTACTACACTACCTTAATACCAAAACCCCCCAAAACAAATTCTAATTTACACTACCTCAAATCCTAACACAACACAACACACACTCCCACTCACACACACATACGCCGTCACTCACAGCACCCCCTCACCCCCATACCCATGGGAAACAAACAAAACTAGAGAGAGGGAGAGTGCGAACCAAAGGAAAAACAGAGAGGGGAGAGGACGGTGCTGGCAGGGCTGGAAGCCGCCGTCACTGTCGCTGTTGAAGGGAAGAGAAAAGAAGAAAGTCGTCGCCATCATTTGTTAAAGTCGTCATCGACGTCAACCCGAGGAGGAAGAGAGAGATGAACGTGAGGAGAGAGAGAGAGGGAGCCCGCGTTGTCGTGCTCTTTGTCGCTGCCGGCGATGGTCCGTCTCTATCGAGAAGAGCCAGACGAGATGGAAAGAGGCATCGAGTTTTGCCTTTCGTTCGTCGCTGTTTGCGCCACTGTGGAGCTCCATCGCCGTCAAATTCATCTCCGCTGCTACTGCTGCCATGACCACTGCCCTTCCAGCTGTTGTCATGATTATTGCCGCCATGCATGGTCATCGGGAGTTGTACTGACACCGTCGGAGTTAGCCGCTGGAGGTGCGGCTGCTTCGTTCTTAGTTCCTTTTAGTGTAGTAAGTTGTTTTTGCTCTAAAAATCCTTTTAATCATTGATCCATAATATGTTGCTGAGGTTTTTGCGGCGTTATTACCATAAGGTTGAGTTTTGCTTCTTGCATATACGATTAAAGTTTCTACGGTTGTTGTAAAAGTGGAGTGGAGCTGAGGTTACGGCTGCTGCTATTGCGGGCCGGGAGAAAGAGGGATTTCGACGCATTTTATAGCTTTCATGTTCTGATTATTGGAGGTAGGGGCTTTTTCTTAAACTCTTTTTACTTTCAAGAATTGCTACAAAGTTGATATTAATGCGAAAAATATTTTTTTATGATTTTGTAAGTCTTATGGATTGAACTGAGTTGCTTTGAATGAATATAATTGCTTGCCTGGTTAGTTTACTGATCGATTGAAAATGTTTAGTTAGTTGTTGCTAAAGTGGTTGCTTGATAATATTGTATTGATTGTGAAACTGAAATATGATGAGTAATTGACGAATAGAGTTGGGTTTTGTGCTTGGTTTGAAGTTGTTATGATGATGGTTGGATTGCGGTTATTTTTTATTATTGAGACTAAATGCTTGTTGTAAATTTTTGGGTAAATTGATGATGTCACTTTGATTTCCAAATTGAATGGATTGAGAACATTGTTGTTTTGATTGTTGTTGAAAATAAAAGGGTCAGCGATTTGCAGTGATTGATGGAACCCGTAAGGGTGGTAAAGTTTGAGTTTTAGGGGAGATGCTATCGAAATTTTATAAGTTTAGATTAAACTGAATAATAAAAAAAGTGAGATTGGTTGTTGCCCCCTAAAGTCTAGGGACTTCATTTGAAGTGTTATTTGCAAAATTTGGGTTGAAGAATTATTTTATTTGGTTTTGATTTAACTATGGAAAAGATTGTGTTCTGGGGTGTTTTTAACAAATTTTAACGTAATTGTTCCAAAATAAGTGGTGATTTTTCAATTAAGATTTCGATTAGGAAATAAGAATGGTATTGAATCTTTTTAGGAAGGGTTTTAAACTTAAATTGAAGTTAATGTTCGTTTTGGAAAATTGGTTAAACAAAGTGAGATTTATTCAATTAATTCTAATTTAAGAGTAATGCTTTTGGGGATTTCAAATGGAATTGAAGAAATGGATTCTTGAAGTTAATCTGGGACTTTTGATTTGGTAAAAATGAGTTTTAAGAAAGAGAAATGGATTTAACTGGTTTTGTTTTAAAAAGAGATTTGACATTTGAAACAGCTGGGTAAAATGCAAGGGTTGTGGCTTAGTCCTACTTATTCTGGGTTAAGATTTTAAAGAATCATGGTGGCGTACCACTTGTCCAATATCACAAAAAACGTGGGGATCGTGGTTATTTACCGCCCACGGGTTTTTTAAAATGTAACTTATGCACCTGGCAAGGATCATCGTGGTGAACCGCTTGTCCAGCGTTGCAGTAGACATGGGGATCGTGGTTCTTTACCTCCCACAAAGTGGGAATCGTGGTTTTTTACCTCCCACCGGCTTCCAAGAGGACGATACTCAAGTTAGCTACTGGATGTGTTGGTTTTGGCATGATAACCGACATGTGAGCTCACGGCCAGTTGGACAGACATGCATTATACTGCATTTGGTTGCTAGTGTTTGTGTGTACTTAAGTGCTTTAGTTTGCCTATCTGATGAATTCTGTCTAACTGTTAATTTTGGTGCCTACTGTAACTGCTCTTTAATTGTGTTTACCTTGCATTGTTTGTTGCCAATGATGGATTCTAATTTGAGACTAAGTTTTGGTGATGAATTGATGATTCTGAGACCGAGTGTGATATTATTATATGTTGGGCCGGAGGCCGTGATTGGTTATACTTGGCCCAGGGGCCGTGATTCTTAAGTTTGGATTGATCCATCCTTTAGTATGTATTGAAATTTTATGTGATTTATTCGATAATTTTTGGAAAGTTTTATAAGTAGCGATATGAAGTTGGAGTTTTAGATAATTTACATGTTGATATTTGAATAGATTTATAAGATAAACGATAATTGTTGTGGTTGAAATTCATACTTTTCTTTATACGTATCCTCGTATAACAATTCTCAACTTCTCTGGTGAGACCGTGTGGTTAGATTCTCACCTCCTGCAGAATTCTCTTTTCAGGAAAGATGAGGAGTTTAAGAAGTTTCTTCTGCGCATCTAATTGTGTTGTATATATCTTAGTTATGGTTTTTTCTTCCCCTTGTTATATATATATGAAGATTGTGATTGAAATTGTTTACATACGCATGTTTGTAAAAAGAACAAGAACTTTCTATTAATTTTTCAAAGAAAACAGCGATACAGTTTCGAGTTAAATGCTCCTATGTTATTCTTAAGTATGTAGAAGTCATTGTAATATTCTCGCTATCGAGTGGCGCAGCCGGAAGCGTGATATTTTGATAGTAAGAGTATTACACTAAAATTCTTAACTATTTATTAAGTAATACATATGAGCTTGATTCCCTGCTAAAACGTAGTTGTTTTGCGGGATAATTTTTTTTGAAAACGTTGATCAATTTATCACAAGCATACAGAGATAATTAATATCTTAAACAGAAATATACACATATCATCATACATCAATACAGTGTTTACAGACCCCGTCAGTACATATTCCTTAAGATATATATATATATATGAGAGAGAGAGAGAGAGAGAGAGAGAGAGAGAGAGAGTTGTGACATTCCCAAGCCTTGACTTGTTCAAGAAGTCTCGAAGCCGGCACCCAAGCTAGCCTAGACTTTATACTCACCTTATCCCTCTAAACTACAAAAGCAAGGGAAAGACACTCTAGGTCTTCGACACCTGAGCCAAGTTGAATGTCATCAGTAGGCAAAATATCATCCAGCACTCCATTTTTGGGAAAGTATTTGGGTAAGAACTTGGGAGTCCTTAGTAAGGTTGACGGTTGTTAGTTAAGTTCATTATTTCTTTATTGTTTCTAGACGACAATGCTTGACCATAGATTCCACAAAACACCAAATAAACATAGAATACAGAAAATAGTAATCAAACAGAGAATACAGAAAATAAAATACAACAAAGAACGCACACACATACACAATGCACATCAGGGAGATATGCGGCAAACAAGTATGATGCATATCTGGTTCTAATGCAGGTGATGAGCTCATGTGTCAGTTTCTACCTGCTCTCAATGTAACCTAGCTAGAAACTGGTCTGGGTAAGGCTTTTCGAGAGCATAATCGAATTAAGCATGTTGGCAATACCTCTATAAGAAACCTTCTTACAGGAACAACTCTCTGGCTGAGTATGCATGTCATACCTCTATAAGCAACCATGCCTTACAAGAACATCTTGCCAGGCTGAGTATGTCTGGAAAAGCAACTCAATCCCACGTGTGCCCTCGTCCTTGTACTCAATCCGACGGCCTAAACAACAATCACCGATTTTTGTAAGTGACCTCCGACATACAAATGCTGTTTTCCTTAGTCTTTTAGTGCTTAATAATCCACTTTGTAAGTCTCAATTCTATTTTCTTTTGTGTTTACATTTTTACATAATATTCTTAATCTTCCTTTAGCATTATAGCCAATTATAAACCTCTTCTCGAGCCTTTTTCTACGTGTTTTAAGAAGAAATCCCTAGAATTTAGGCTACTAAATTATCTTTCCTACGTCTTTTACTATAATTATCGTTGTATTATTAAATTTTACGTTATTTAGCTCAACCTTTACTTAAATTCTTTTTCTATCTTTTAACTTCTAGGTATTACACCTATATATTACGTTTAATCACAAAATTTTAGTTAATTATCTTAGCTCCTCAATATTTTAATTAACTAGATTTTTACCTCTGTAATTTTAATAAATTGTATTTCTCTTAATATTATTATTCTCAAAACATTGTTTCACTTTTTATTATTCATAAAGTCTGGCACTTAATGCCCACAACTGGCACCCAACTCCTTCAAAGCGTGAAAGTTCATTACATATCGCAGGTGCCTAATGCCAACTTTTGGCATCCATCGCCTTTGGGGGTTTCATTAATGGATGCCCAGCGCCCAAAATGCATGCATGTCTGGCGCCCAGTGCGATAGTGAGGGTGCCCAGCGCCCAAATTCTCCAACAGTGGGGCGCCCAGCGCCCAAATTATTTTATGCTTCTAGGGAACACCAAATGTCACGTAAACAAAAATTCAAATATCAAACATTCAATCATCAGTCAAGCATTTAGAAACACAACCACTTTATAATTAATTTACCGAATCTTACCTCTTGGTGTTAGTTAACAAAAATTGATTTCCTCTCGACGATGCTCGCTTTTGAAACAACTTATAAACTGTGATATACATGATAACCAAAAATCCATCACATGTTCATGAAGAAGTTCTTCACCTTGATGAATCTAGTACGATTGTGAAGAGAAGGAAGAGACGTACACTTTAATTGGTTTAGAATCGTCATTGGAGTTTTAGAACTAAAGGACCGGGTCTCAGAAACTTGCCGACCATGGAGTTCCAATTTTTCTCTCTCGTTCTTTTCTTAACATCACATGCAAAGAAAAAAAAGGATGTAAGAGATCGTTCTCGAGATTATGTACGAAGAGAGCAAAAACAAGCAGGAGATGGCTCAAATCAGCACGGCCCGAATCCCGAGGATGATTGATGGTGTATTTTCGTGGAAAAATGAATTTCTCCAAAACACCCAAAACTAACTGGCAAGTGCACCGGGTCGCATCAAGTAATAAAAACTCACGGGAGTGAGGTCGATCCCATAGGGATTGAAGGATTGAGCAATTTTAGTTTAGCGGTTGATTTAGTCAAGCGAATCAAGATTTGGTTGAGAGATTTGTGATTTGCAGAATTTAAATTGCAGAGAAAGTAAAGGGAATGGGTAAATTGCATGAAATTAAAGAGAACTGAAATTTAAAGTGCTGAATCTTAAAGAACAAGAAATTAAATGGCAGAAACTTAGAACGCAAGAAATGTAAATTGCAGAATCTTAAAGTGCAAGAAATGTAAATGGCTTGAATTGTAAAGGGAATTGGGAATTGGATTCGCAGAATTTAAACAAGAAAAAGTAAATTGCAACAAACAGAGAAGTAGAAGATCACTTGGATTGAATCGGATCTATAAACAGAAATGTAAATGAGATTGAAAAACATTAAACAGAGGATGTAAAATTGGAATTCAGATCTCAGGACCCAAGAGACTAGATAACCAAGTCTAGATCTCAATGCCTTCCTAGATCCAACAACAACAATTGCAAAGGAAATGTAAATTGTAGAGAAAGTAGATGAAGAAGCAATTAACAGAAATTTAAATTCAATTGTGCAGTAAAGAAACAGAGAGGTCTCAGGATGAGATTGAAACAGAATTCCTTCAATTCTCCAACCCAAGATCCAAGACAATTGTAATTGAAATTGAAAGCAAGAAAACTAAGAGGAAGGGAATTCAATTCTCCTTTCCCGAGACTTAGAAATTAAAATTTACTCAACAACAAAAGCTCTCCGAAAACTCTCTATGAAAACTAAAAGGAAAGCTCTCTGAAAAACTTAAAGAAAAAAAAACTCCCTGAAAAACTTAAATCCTATGCTATTTATACACTTTCTTCAAACGGTCTTCAAGCCTTCAATTGGGCCTTTGCTCTTGATGGAATTGGGTTGATAGATGCCTTGGTTGATTGCTCTTGGAGTTTGGAGAAGAACCGAATTGAACCGGGTTTGGAATCATGAAAGCTTGAGTAAAAGTTTGAGTAAAAGTTTGAGGCAAACTTTTACTCAAACTTTTCATATCAGCCACCCCATTTTGCTGCTACCAACGTTTGAGCTAAAGTTTCGGGTCAAACTTTTGCTCAAACATTGGCTCCCCCTTGCACACTCATGGCGCCAACGTTTGCCAAAAAGTTTGAGGCAAACGTTGGCGCAAGCTTTTGCTCTCCAGGGTGTGTTGTTCATGGCGCCAACGTTTGCCAAAAAGTTTGAAGCAAACGTTGGCGCAAACTTTTGCTCTCCAGGGTGTTGATTTGTGATGCCAAAAGTTTGCCAAAAAGTTTGAGGCAAAGTTTTGCTCAAGCTTTTTGCCCAAAAGTTTGCCAAAAAGTTTGAGGCAAACTTTTGCTCAAGCTTTTTGCCCAAAAGTTTGCACAAAAGTTTGAGGCAAACTTTTGCTCAAGCTTTTTGCCCAAAAGTTTGCACAAAAGTTTGAGGCAAACTTTTGGTCAAGCTTTTTGCTCCCTGGTTCATTTTCACTTATTCCAAAAGTTTGAGCTAAAGTTTGAGGCAAACTTTTGCTCAAACGTTTTGTCCTCTCTTCCTCCTAGCCATTCCTTCTTGCTTCAACCTTTCTCCAAGCTTTCTTCACCTATCATTAATAAACCAAACATATCAAAGCTATGCTCAAAATCATGAGATATTCATTCTTTCATAATATGTGACAATTATAGCATAAAACCTCATGAAATTGCACTAATTCATCTATGGTTGATTAAATCAAAGGAAGCATAAAAATCTACCCAATTGGCTTGCTTATGGCTCAAGAAAGTGCATAATTCAATTGAAAACAAAAGAAAAAGGCTAGTGAAACTAGGCTAAGATGACTTGTCATCACAACACCAAACTCAAAGCTTGCTTGTCCCCAAGCAAGAAAGGAATTTTGCTCAAAGGTTCTTTCAATTAAGACGGATTGAAGAATAAATTGTAAGGTCCTGTGAGTGAAGTGATTAAGTGTTAGTGGGGTGAACTCTAAATCATATGCTCATGCAAGGGCTTCAGTGCTCACTAGTCCTCACATATTGGGAGTCTTAGGTCTTAGGATTTTCATCCAAATGGTATCATGGAGATCTCTTTATATGTAGTCACCTTGAAGCAGCTTATAGTTTCTTTGCTTTGGCCTTGACTCTAAGTGTCATGTCTCAAAGCGGCTCTTTAAATAAGCTTTCAATCAATACTCCTAAACCAGTTGGTTTTAAGGTATTAGGTGTTAAAGCACCCCTAAGGATTTACTTGCTCAAGCCTCTTTCTTTGACACAACTCAACCACAAGCATTTACTAGGCTAACAACTCTTTGAGTCATTATTTCTTCTTTCTTTTCTGCCTAGTAATTGATGCTCAGAGCCTTGGGCCATGTTCTTTTTTGCTTTTGTATTTTCTTTATTTTCTTTTGTTTTGTTTGCTACTTCTTGGATCAATAAATTTTTGAGAATCTCCACAATACTTCTTTGAACTTCATGTCCTGCCTATGAGCTCCCATGCAAGTTTTCATAAGCATGCAACCTCAATACATAATCATACAACTAGAACCGCCACTTCTCCTAATCTTTTGCTTGCCTCAAAATTGTTTAATTCCTCAATCCTTCTTTTCAAAGAACTTTCATGTGATGCATTTTTTTTGAAATATTGAGTGCAAACAAGTTTTGGAGAGTATAGTGTTGTAAATGATCAAGCATCTTGCTTATTGAATTACAGAAAAACTATGCTATGCAGGCAGGCAGGGGTATTATGTAACTTTCAATTTAGCAGCATCTGATACAAAATAATCACTGAACAATACAACCTTTTGGAGTTCGCTTGCTTTCCTCTTCCCCATCATCATTGCCGATCTTTACATTCCTCTCTCTTCCTTTTGATAGATGATGCTAAATCTTTCCAAAAGTTTGTATGGTACCCTGCAGTGATATTGAAAGTTGCTTGTTCCCCAAGCACTTAGAGACAATGGTTAGTCTGCATGATTTATTTGTGGCCTTTTGTACTTACTTTGGTGTGGGAACACCAAACTTAGTACCTTGCCAATGGTTCTTGTTCATCAAACTAACCAAATATGAAACTCTTTTTCTTTTTCAAAAGCAATAAAACTAACAACAGCAGAAGAGTTAACTAGTTTGTCTAAATGCTTGAAGCTAGCATTATGCAGAAGGTGAGAATGTATTTTATGACGGGATTTTGGTGGAACACCAAACTTAGAATCCTTCATTCTCCCTTAGATTGTTTTGGTGTGCAACACCAAACTTAGCTTCTTACAATATAGATAAAACTAATTGCCTTTTTATTGAAATAGATATGAAAAGATGGTTACCTCCGGTTGGGTTGCCTCCCAACAAGCGCTCTTTTATTGTCACTAGCTTGACATCCTCCATGCTTGCTCAGCTCAGATTCTGAGCTTCCTTCTCCTTGTCCCATTGTCCTCCTAAGTGAGGCTTTGCTTTGTGATGCTCATCCTGGATGAGTGATTCTTTTCTTTTAGCCCTCTTCTCAATCATTTCTGTGAGGTTCTTAGCTAATTGTTCCATTTGCCCCTCAATTCTCCCGAGTGAGGCCTCCTGGTGTTTACTTATCATCTCTTGATGTTTCATCATTCTTTCTACTAAGATCTCCAGATTGGTGATCCTCTGAGAGTCTTGTGAGATTGGTTAGTTGTGGGGTGTTGGAGGTTGGAAGGGTGGGTAGTGTGGTGGTATGTAGTGATTGTTGTTGGTATGGTGGTGTTTTTGCAGGTTTGGGAAATTGGGGTTGTTGTAGTTGAAGTCCCTTTGTTCCTGATGTTGAGATTCCCTCATTCTTAGATAAGAATGTGGCTTCCATGGTGGAAATTGTGCATTCACTGTAGTAGAATGGAGAAAATCAATTTGTCTAGCTATTGACTCCAATTGTTGCTGAGTTTGCTGATGTAGCTATTTGCTTTGATTCATGACTGCCTTCATTCCTTCAAGATTCATTATCTCCTTTTCTGAAGTTGCATTCTGTGGGGTCTCAAATGAGTGTTGGTTATTGGATCTCTTGTCATTGAACTCTGCAGTTCCTTGGCCAGCTGCTGTTGCTTTGAGTAGGTCATCTGAGAAGTAATCCACCGCTCTTCTTGTTTCTGGGGTTAATCCTTCATAGAACGCTTGGAAACCCACTTTGTCATTTGCTTTCTTGTATCTTTCCCATGCTTTGAACAATGGTTCTTCCTCTCCTTGTATGAATGGATGTATTCCCTCTGGCTTAACTACTCTCTGTGATGGGTTCAACTTGACTAGGAGTTCACTCATCAGTTCTTCCCATCCGATAATGCTTCCTTGTGGAAAAGCTTCAAACCATTGGGCAACATCATTCATGGCTATGGATAGTTGCTTCGAACTATGGGTTACATTATCATCCAAGGTGGGGATATTACTCTCATGATTGCTAGAATTTGTTGAGTTCCCCTCCATGATCTGCACAGTCACAAACAATTCAAATGATGATTGAATATTTTCAAGCTCAGAATGTGATTCAGAAGGTTAGCTGGCACAAAGTATCAAACAGTTGATGGACTTGGGAGATTAGTGGCAGAAATTGCTTCTCTTGTGTAAGCAAGAGCATTGCATAGAGCCAGAAATTTCCAGGAAAACTTCACTTTGTTGCTAAAGCGAAGTTTCAGTTATCTCAGGCAAAAATTCAAACAGTTAGTGGGTTAATTGAAAATTAGAGGACAGAAAAGAAAAAGTGCTTGATCTAGATCTCCACTTCACTTAATCATTGTCAATCTAATCAATCCCCGGCAACGGCGCCAAAAACTTGATGGTGTATTTTCGTGGAAAAATGAAATTCTCCAAAACACCCAAAACTAACCGGCAAGTGCACCGGGTCGCATCAAGTAATAAAAACTCACGGGAGTGGGTCGATCCCACAGGGATTGAAGGATTGAGCAATTTTAGTTTAGCGGTTGATTTAGTCAAGCGAATCAAGATTTGGTTGAGAGATTTGTGATTTGCAGAATTTAAATTGCAGAAAAAGTAAAGGGAATGGGTAAATTGCATGAAATTAAAGAGAACTAAAATTTAAAGTGCTGAATCTTAAAGAACAAGAAATTAAATGGCAGAAACTTAGAACGCAAGAAATGTAAATTGCAGAATCTTAAAGTGCAAGAAATGTAAATGGCTTGAATTGTAAAGGGAATTGGGAATTGGATTCGCAGAATTTAAACAAGGAAAAGTAAATTGCAACAAACAGAGAAGTAGAACATCACTTGGATTGAATCGGATCTATAAACAAAAATGTAAATGAGATTGAAAAACATTAAACAGAGGATGTAAAATTGGAATTCAGATCTCAGGACCCAAGAGACTAGATAACGAAGTCTAGATCTCAATGCCTTCCTAGATCCAACAAGAACAATTGCAAAGAAAATGTAAATTGCAGAGAAAGTAGATGAAGAAGCAATTAACAGAAATTTAAATTCAATTGTGCAGTAAAGAAACAGAGAGGTCTCAGGATGAGATTGAAATAGAATTCCTTCAATTCTCCAACCCAAGATCCAAGACAATTGTAATTAAAATTGAAAGCAAGAAAACTAAGAGGAAGGGAATTCAATTCTCCTTCCCCGAGACTTAGAAATTAAAATTTACTCAACACCAAAAGCTCTCCGAAAACTCTCTATGAAAACTAAAAGGAAAGCTCTCTGAAAAACTTAAAGAAAAAAAAACTTCCTGAAAAACTTAAATCCTATGCTATTTATACACTTTCTTCAAATGGTCTTCAAGCCTTCAATTTGGCCTTTGCTCTTGATGGAATTGGGTTGATAGAGGCCTTGGTTGATTGCTCTTGGAGTTTGGAGAAGAATCGAATTGAACCGGGTTTGGAATCATGAAAGCTTGAGTAAAAGTTTGAGTAAAAGTTTGAGGCAAACTTTTACTCAAACTTTTCATATCAGCCACCCCATTTTGCTGCTACCAACGTTTGAGCTAAAGTTTGGGGTCAAACTTTTGCTCAAACGTTGGCTCCCCCTTGCACACTCATGGTGCCAACGTTTGCCAAAAAGTTTGAGGCAAACGTTGGCGCAAGCTTTTGCTCTCCAGGGTGTGTTGTTCATGGCGCCAACGTTTGCCAAAAAGTTTGAGGCAAACGTTGGCGCAAACTTTTGCTCTCCAAGGTGTTGATTTGTGATGCCAAAAATTTGCCAAAAAGTTTGAGGCAAACTTTTGCTCAAGCTTTTTGCCCAAAAGTTTGCACAAAAGTTTGAGGCAAACTTTTGGTCAAGCTTTTTGCTCCCTGGTTCATTTTCACTTATTCCAAAAGTTTGAGCTAAAGTTTGAGACAAACTTTTGCTCAAACTTTTTGTCCTTTCTTCCTCCTAGCCATTCCTTCTTGCTTCAACCTTTCTCCAAGCTTTCTTCACCTATCATTAATAAACCAAACATATCAAAGCTATGCTCAAAATCATGAGATATTCATTCTTTCATAATATGTGACAATTATAGCATAAAACCTTATGAAATTGCATTAATTCATCTATGGTTGATTAAATCAAAGGAAGCATGAAAATCTACCCAATTGGCTTGCTTATGGCTCAAGAAACTGCATAATTCAATTGAAAACAAAAGAAAAAGGCTAGTGAAACTAGGCTAAGATGACTTGTCATTAATGATTAATCATCGTCCTTGATTTTTAAAATATATTAAAGAGATAATTACTAAAGCTAGATATATTGGAGCACCAGTAATTACACTTCTAGAGTAAATATGTGATCTACTAGTATAAATAATACTAGTAACACGAGTGCCAATAGATTTTAGGCCTGATTATTATATTATTATCATAAAATAGTATCATAATAAAATATCAAATAAAATCTTAATATAATAAAATACTATTATTTGTTATTCTTCATATTAAAAATTAGCTTGTTAAACAGAATCTAACCACGTCACTCAGATATTATGAATTCCTAACGTGTGAAGCTTAAAAAGCATGTTACTAAAAATCTAGGTTGTTACATTCTACCATCCTTGAAGAAAATTTTGTCCTCAAAATTTAATGCACAGGTAAAAAGTTGCAGTGATATCCAACTCAAGCAAATCCGTAGTATACTACTTACCTTGAGTGAAGGGACCATCTTTGGTGGTGTTACTTGTAGTCATAGCACAAACTCTTCCAAAGAACTTATTTGCCTTCAGTTTTTGACAGTCTCTTGCCTTATGTCCAATTTTACCACAATAGTAGCATGTAGCCGTACCAAGATGACAGGGTCGACCCCCATGATTTCTCCTACACTTTAAGCATCTTAGAACGTCCACAGTCTCTTGCTGATTCCGGCTTTGAGACTGAATGACGGCTTTAAAGTTTCTTCTTTGAGAGGCCAAGTTTTGACGGAAGTCCCTTGGTGGAGTTTCATCTTGAACCTAGTGTCAAAGCCCATTTCATAGAATAATCCTCTGCAAGTTAGCTTTTGCATACTAGCTCTGCGAAATTCCTTATCTTTTGTGGGTTAAAAAAGTTGAATATCTTCTTCTTAAGCCCCTTTTCATACTGGACACACGCCCATTCTTTGAAATCTCCTGGAGCACCTTGACATTCCTTAGAAAAAAGACACAAATCCTCAAATTTTTTCGTGTACTCCATTACTGACATAGTCCCTTGCTCGAGTTGCATCAATTCTAACTCCTTTGTGGTGCGAACTGCTCGGGAAAAGTACTTATAGAATTCCATTTTGAATTTGACCAAAGGAATGTCAGTATATTCTAATTGTAAAGTTTGACATACTCCTTTCCACTAGTGCTGTGCATCTCTCTTCAACAGGTGTGTTACCAATTCTATACATAGTCTTTCAGGGACATGATGAGTTTACAATAGTCCTTCTACATCTCGAAACGAATCATCCGCATCCAAAGTATTAACAATTTCCTTAAACTGAGGCGGATTGTTCTTAAGAAAATTAGCAAGGTTCATGAGCCCATTATCTTGAACCATGCTACTGGTACCACTTCCAAAGTTCTCATCTCGATGTCCCAAGAGATCATTTATCTAGATAGTAGGAGTCACATGTTCACTCATGGCTTTAGCCATGGTGATCATCATGGTAATAAGCGCATCGTTACTTGGCACCAGCTCGTTATTAAGAATTCCTTTCCGAGTACTTCATCCATTCACATCCATCGAGGTCCCGTCTACACCAAACATTCAACATTAAGGTGTTGAGTCTTAATATCTCAAGTCAAGTGTAAATATTTTCAAAATGAATGCTCACAGACAATTATACCGGATGTATCTCAGAGATATCCTAATAGCATGAGACTCACAAACAGAGTATATAGTGAAGCATGGTTTAGTCAATTTCCCAAGCTCTACTGAGAATGAACTACTCTGATACCAAATTGTAACGACCTAACTTCTAGCACTTCATGAGTGTACTAAGAGTAAGGTGTTACTACCTATACTCCTAAAACTCTAACTCTTTATTAAGTAATATATATGAGCCTGATTTATTGTTAAAACGTAGTTGTTTTGCGGGGTAATTCTTTTTGAAAACGTTGATCAATGTATCATAAGCATACAATGCAATTAATATCATAAACATAAAATATAAATAGATATATACACATATCGTCATGCATCAATACAGCATTTACAAACCCTGTCAGTATACATATATACATATATATATGACATTCCTAGGCCCTAACTTGTCCAAGAAGTTTTTAAGATAGCACCCCGGCTAGCCTAGACTGTATACTCACATAATTCCTCTAAACTACAAAAGTGAGGGAAAAACATTCTAGGTCTTCGACACCCGAGCCAAGCTAAATGTCATGAGAAGGCAAAATATCATCTACCACTCTTCCGCACAATTACACGGTATCACTGAGCCGCCGGTGCTCCATTTGTGAAAAAGAATTGGGGTAAGAACTTGGGAGTTCTTAATAAGGTTGAGATTTGTTAGTTAAGTTCATTATTTCTTTTAGGGGTGTTCGTGGTTCAGTTTTTTCATAAACTAAACTGAAACTGCACTAAACCATTTTAAATGGTTTAGAAAGTGAACCAAACTACTTTGTTAAATAAGAAACTGGTTTTAAACCAGTTTACAATACAGTGCACCAGTTTAAACTGGTTTATAGGCTAAAACTAGTTTTAACTGGTTTATAGGCTAAAACTAGTTTTAACTTTTAACATATATAAAATTAGTTTTTACATTTTCTCTCTTCCCCTCTCTCTCCCACTCTCTATCTTCTTCTCTCCTCTCTCTCTCTCTCTCTCTCTCTCTCTCTCTCTCCCCCCCTCTCTCTCTCTCTTTCCATTCTCCCTCCCTCCCTCTCTCCCTCTCTCTCTCTCTCTCTCTCTCTCTTTTTCTCTCCCTCTTTCCCCTTCATTTCTCTCTCTTCCACTCTCTCTCTCCTTCTCTCCCTCTCTCTCCTTTCCCTATTCCTCTCTCTCTTCTTCTCTCTCTCTTTCTCCCTCTCTCCCCCTCCTTTCTCTCTCTCCCTCCTCTCTCTCTTTTCCTTTTCTCTCTCTCTCTCTCCCCCTTCCCCTCTTTCTCCACTCCCCTATCTTTGTCTCTCTCTCTCTCTCTCTCTCTCTCTCTCTCTCTCTCTCTCCCCCTTTCTCTCATTCTCTCTCTCCCCTATCCCTCTTCCTCTCTCTCTCCCTCTTCTCATTTCTTCTCCCCCTCCCCCCTCTCTCTCTCTCGCTCCCTCTCTCTTAACATATATAAAATTAGATTTTACATTCTCTTTCTTCCCCCTCTCTCTCCTTCCTCTCCATCTCTCACTCTCTCTCTTTTTCTCTCTCTTTCTCTCCCTCTCTCTCTCTCTCCCTCCTCTCTATCTCTCTCTCTCTCTTTCTCTCCCTTCTCTCTCTCTCTCTCTCCATCTTCCTCTCTTTCTCCTCTTCTCTTCCTCCTTTCTCTCTCTCCTTCTCTTCCTTTCTCTCTCTCCTTCCCCTCTCACTCTTCCTCTTCTCTCTCTCTCTCCTCCTCTTTCTCCTCTTTCCCTCTCTTTGTCTTCCTCTCTCTCCCCCGTTTCCTTTTCTCTCTCTCCCCCTTTCTCTTCTGATCTTCCTCTCTCTTCCCCTCCTATCTCTCTCTCCACTGCCCCTCTTTCTCCCTTCCCCTTTTTTCTCTCTCCCTTTTCTCCCTCTATCCCTTTCTCTCATTCTCTCTCCCCTATCCCTATGCCTCTTCCTTTCTATCTCTCTCTCTCTTTTCTCCCTCTATCCCTTTCTCTCATTCTCTCTCCTCTATCCCTATGCATCTTCCTTTCTATCTCTCTCTCCCTCTCTCTCCTTCCCTCTTTCCCTCCTCTCTCTCTCTCTCCCCCTCTCTTTTTCTCTCTCACTTTCTCTCCTTCCCTCTTCCCCTCCCCTCTCTCTCTCCCTCTCTCTTTCTCTCTGTTCGTCTTACTTTCTCTCCCACTCTCTCTTCCTCTCTCTCTCTTGCGCTCTTTCTCCCCCTCCCTTCTCTCTCTTTCTTCCCCTCCCTTCTCTCTCTCCTCCTCCTCTCTCTTTTTTTCCTATCTCTCTTTCTCCCCTATTTTTTCCTCTTTTCTCTCTCCCTTCTTCTCTCTCTTATTTTGGAGAAAATAGGGGGAGAGAGAGAGGAGAGAGAAAGAAGAGAGAAGAGAGATATAGAGTGAGAGAAGGTTGAAAGAGAAAGAAAAAAGAGAGAAAGAAAGGAAAGAAAGAGGAGAAAGAGAGAGAGGAGGGCGAAGAAAGAGAGAGAAGAGGAGAGAGAAAGAAAGGAAGGGGGAGAGAGAGAAATAGGAGAGAGAAAGAGAGAAAAGGGAAAAAGGTGAGGAGAGAAAGAGGAAGAGAGAAGGGAGGGAGAGAGAGAGAGAAGGGGGAAGGGAGAGAGAGAGAGAGAGGGGGGAAGGGAGGGGGAGCAAAGGAGAGGGGAGTAAAAGAAAAGAGAGGGAGAGAGAGCGAGAAGAAAAAGGGAGAGAGAGAGGAGGGGAAGAAAGAGAAGGAGAGAGAGAGAGAGAGAGAGAGAGGAAGAAAAAGGGGGGAGAGAGAGAGAAAGAAAATGGGAGAGCGAGGAAAAGGAGGGAGAGAGAGAAGAAGAAGAAGAAGAAGAGAGAAGGGAGGAGAGAGAAAGAGAGAGACAGAAAGGGGAAGAAAGAGGGAGAGAGAGAGGAGAGGGAGAAAGAGGAAGAGAGAGAGGAAGAGAGATGGGAAGGGAGGGAGAGAGAGAGAGAGAGAGAGAGAGAGAGAGAGAGAGAGAGAGAGAGATGGGAGGGGGAGAGAGAGGAGGGAGAGGAGAGAGAGAGAGGAGAGGGAAAAAGAGGAGAGAGAGAGAGAGAGAGAGACAGAGAGAGAGAGGGAAAGGAGAGAGAGAGAAAGGGGAAAGAGACGAAGAGAGAGGAAGAGAGAGAGAGAGAGAGAGAGAGAGAGAGAGGGGGGAGAGAAGGAAGAAAGGGGAAAGAGAGAGAGAAGGGAGAGAAGGGGGAGAAAGGGGAGAGAGGGGGAGAAAGAGGAGAGAGAGAGGAAGGGGAGAGAGAAAGTGAAGGGAGAGAGAGAAAGAGTATGTAAAAACTAATTTTAGAGTTTAAATAAAACTAGTTTTAATTTGGTTTAAAACTAAACTGAACCATAAAAACTGGTTTTTAATAAACTGGTTTTCATAAAAACTATGGTTTCAGTTCAGTTTTTTATTTAAAAAAACTGGTTTATTTAAAACAGTTTCAGTTCAGTTTCAATTCAGTTCAGTGAAACAAGTTTTTTTGCACACCCCTAATTTCTTTATTGTTACTAGACGACAACACTTGACCATAGATTCCACTAAACAGTAGATAATCATAGAATACGGAAAAATAGTAATCAAACAGGGAATATAGAAACAAAATACAACAAAGAACACACACATAGAGAATACACATTAGGGAGATATGCGCTAAACAGGTATGATGCATGTCTGGTCCTAATGTAGGTCATGAGCTCATGTGTCAGTTTCTACCCGCTCCCGACGTAACCTAGCAGCCGGTCCGGGTAACGCTTTTCCAAAGCAGAATCGAATTAAGCACGTTGGCAATACCTCTGTAAGCAACCTTCTTACAGCAAAAGCTCTCTAACTGGATATGCACTTCATACCTCTATAAGCGACCATGCCTTATAAGAACAGCTTGTCAGGCTGAGTATGTCTCAAAAAGCAACTCAATTTCACGGGCGTCCCCGTCCTTGTACCCAATCTGAAGGCCTAAACAACAATCACTGATTTTATAAGCGACCTCTGACTTACAAATTTGCTTTTCATAGTCTTTTAGAGCTCAATAATCCACTTTATAAGTCTCAATTCTCTTTTCTTTTGTGATTGCATTTTTGCTTAATATTCTTAATCCTCCCTTAGCACTATAGCCAATTAAAAACCTCATCTCGATACTTTTCCTAAGTATTTTATGAAGAAATCCCTAGAACTTAGGCTACTAAATTATCTTTTCTACGATTTTTACTATAATTACTGTTATATTCTTAAACGTTACGTTATTTACATCAACCTTTACTTAAATTCCTTTTATATCTTTTAACTTCTAAATATTATACCTACATATTGCGTTTAATCTTAAAATTTTAGTTACTTATATTTTAATCCATAAGCATTAATTAATCATATTTTACCTTACCAACATTTTAGTTAATTATCTTATCTCCTCAATATTTTAATTAACTAGATTTTTGCCTCTGTAATTTAAATAAATTACATTTTTTCTATTATTACTCTCAAAACCTCATTTCTCCTTTTATTATTCATAAAGTTCGGCGCCCAACAACTTTGAAGCGTGAAAAATTCACTACAGGTCGCAAGCACCTAACGTCAACTTTTGACATCCAACGCCTTCAAGAGTTTAATTAATGGGAGTCCAGTGCCCAAAACGCATGCATGGTTGGACCCCAGCGCCATAGTGAGGGCACCCAGCCCAACATCTCCAACAGTTGGGCGCCTAACGCCCAAATTATCTTCCAGGGAGAGGGCACTCAATGCCCAAATTATTTTTTATTTCCAGGGATCACTGATGAGCGGGTATTTTATACGCTTTTTGGGTTAATTTCATATAGATTTTAGTATATTTTAGTTAGTTTTTAGTTTATTCTCATTATTTTTTAGGCAAAATTCATATTTCTGGACTTTACTATGAGTTTGTGTGTTTTTCTGTAATTTCAGGTATTTTCTGGCTGAAATTGAAGGAGCTGAGCAAAAATCTGATTTGGGCTGAAAAAGAACTGCTGATGCTATTGGATTCTGACCTCCCTGCACTCAAAGTGGATTTTCTAGAGCTACAGAACTCCAAATGGAGCGCTTCCAATTGAGTTGGAAAGTAGACATCTACGGCTTTCCAGCAATATATAATAGTCTATACTTTGCTCAAGGATAGATGACGTAAACTGGCGTTCAACGCCAGTTTCATGCTGCTGTCTGGCGTCCAGCGCCAGAAACAAGTTAGGAGTTGGAGTTCAACGCCAGAATTGGATCCAAAGCTGGCGTTGAACGCCCAAAACAGCCTTATGCACGTGAGAAGCTTTAGTCTCAGCCCCAGCACACACCAAGTGGGCCCCAGAAGTGGATTTCTGCACCATCTATCATAGTTTACTCATTTTCTGTAAACCTAGGTCACTAGTTTAGTATTTAAACAACTTTTAGAGATTTATTTTGGATCTCATGACATTTTTAGATCTAAAGTTTGTACCTTTTGACGGCATGAGTCTCTAAACTCCATTGTTGGGGGAGAGGAGCTCTGCTGTGCCTCGATGAATTAATGCCAGTATTTCTGTTTTCTATTCAATCATGTTTATTCCTATCTAAGATATTCATTTGCGCCTTATTATGATGAATGTGATGATCCGTGATACTCATCACCACTCTCAACCTATGAACGTGTGCCTGACAACCACCTTCGTTCTACATTAGATTGAATGAGTATCTCTTAGATTCCTTAATCGGAATCTCTGTGGTATAAGCTAGAATCCATTGGCAGCGTCCGTGAGAATCCGGAAAGTCTAAACCTTGTCTATGGTATTCCTAGTAGGATTCTAGGATTGGATGACTGTAACGAGCTTCAAACTCACGAGTGCTGGGCGTAGTGACGGACGCAAAAGGATAGCGAATCCTATTCCGGTATGATCGAGAACCTACAGATGATTAGCCGTGCGGTGACAGCGCACCTGGACCATTTTCACTGAAAGGAAGGATGGTAGCCATTGACAACGGTGATCCTCCAACACACAGCTTGCCATAGGAGGGACGTGCGTGCGTGAAGAAGAAGATAGAGAGAAAGCAGAGATTCAAAAGGCAAAACATCTCCAAAACTCCAACATATTCTCATTTACTGCATAACAAGTAACCTTTAATTCATTTGCAAGTCAATTGATAGCCACTAATTAATATCCTGACTAAGAGTTGCAAGATAACCATAGCTTGCTTCAAGCCAACAATCTCCGTGGGATCGACCCTTACTCACATAAGGTATTACTTGGACGACCCAGTGCACTTGCTGGTTAGTTGTGCGGAATTACATAGTGTGAAGTAATTTTCGTGCACCAAGTTTTTGGCACCGTTGCTGGGGATTGTTTGAGTTTGAAAAACTGACGGTTTATTTTGTTGCTTAGATTAGGAAAAAATTTGTCTTTTTGGTTTAGAGTCTTTTATTATTTATACCTTGTTAAAACACTTTAAATTTATAGCTCAATTAGTTAGAGCGTGGTGCTTATGTTCTTAGTAATTGGCTATCTTATTTTCAAAATCTTTTTCAAAAATAATTTTTCTTTGAATAAATCTTGTGCCAAACTTTAAGTTTGGTGTTTTCTTGTTGATTTTTCTTTGTTTTTCAAAAATTTTAGTTTGGTTTTCTAAAAATTTTAAGTTTGGTGTTCTTTCTTCATGTTCTTGTGTTCTTGTGAGTCTTCAAAGTGTTCTTGAGTTCTCCTTGCGTCTTGATCTTAAAATTTTTAAGTTTGGTGTTCCTTGGTGTTTTTCCTCCAGAATTTTCGAAAACAAGGAGCATTAGATCTAAAAATTTTAAATCTTGGGCTATCTTATTGTTTTTCTCTCTCCTCCTTAAATTCAAAAATATCTTTTCTCTCTATTTTTAAAACAAATTTTCAAAAATTATTTTTAAAATTCAGATTTTTTTTTCAAAATTTAAAATCCTTTTCAATTCATATCTTTTTCAAAACTTCCTGACCACTTTCTCTCTCTTCATTTTTTTCGAAAATCTTTACCTATTTTTATTTATTTTATTTTAATTTATTTTCGAAATATTCAAAAAAAAATTAAATACATTTTTTATTTTACATCATCTCCCTTTCTCCATCATGGATCTAAGTGGAAATGAACAGTCCAGGAGGACTCTGGGGTCATATACTAACCCCTCTACTGCTTCATATGGGAGTAGTATCTGCATACCCTCCATTGGAATCAGTAGCTTTGAGTTGAATCCTCAGCTCATTATCATGGTGCAGCAAAGCTGCCAGTATTCCGGTCTTCCACAAGAAGAACCTACAGAGTTTCTGGCACAGTTTTTACAAATTGCTGACACAGTACATGATAAGGAAGTAGATCAGGATGTCTACAAATTATTACTGTTTCCATTTGCTGTAAAAGACCAAGCCAAGAGGTGGTTAAATAACCAACCTAAGGCTAGCATAAGGACATGGAAACAGCTGACAGAAAAATTCCTAAATTAATACTTCCCTCCAAAACGGATGACACAGCTAAGGCTGGACATCCAAGGCTTTAAACAAGGAGATAATGAATCTCTTTATGATGTCTGGGAGAGATACAGAGAGATGCTAAGAAAATGCCCCCTCTGAAATGTTTTCAGAGTGGGTTCAGTTAGACATCTTCTATTATGGGCTTACAGAAAGAGCTCAGATCTCTTTAGATTGCTCAGCTGGTGGATCTATCCACATGAGAAAGACAATTGAAGAAGCTCAAGAGCTCATTGATACAGTTGCTAGAAATCAGCATCTATACTTAAGCAGTGACCCTTCCATGAAAGAAGAGGCTAAAACAGTAATGGCTGAACTCAGTTCTGCAGAGCAAGCTGCTGAATTCAATCAACAATTGGATTTTCTAACAAAGCAGTTAGATGAATTCAAGGATAAACTACAAGAGACAAGGATGGCTAATATAAACATGGAAGAACAATTGAAGCAAACAAAGCAGCAGATGTCAATACAAATAACAGAAGAATGCCAAGCAGTCCAGTTAAGAAGTGGGAAAACATTAAATACCCCACCTCAAGGCAGCAAGAAGCCAAGAAATGAGCAACCCATCCAAAATCCACCAGAGGACAGTAAGAGCCCAGGGAAAAATAATTCTAGCGCTAAAACGCCAGAAATTTGGTGGAAGGCTGGCGCTGAACGCCCAGACCATGCTCAGGACTGGCGTTCAACGCCAGAAACAAGCAAGGATCTGGCGTTGAACGCCCAAAAGGAGCACAGTTCTGGTGTTCAGACGCCAGGAAGAACTGGGAAGCTGGTGTCTAACGCCACTCCAGCTCCTAGCTCTGGCATTCAATTGCCAGTAAGGGATCAGACACACACAAGTGCTGATGACAACCCATCTAAAAAGGCTTCCTCAACCACTTCTGTAGGACATAAACTTACAGCAACTAAGGTTGAGGAATATAAAGCCAAGATACCTTATCCTCAAAAACTCCGCCAAGAGGAGCAGGATAAGCAATTTGCTCGCTTTGTAGATTATCTCAGGACTCTTGAAATAAAGATTCCATTTGCAGAGGCACTTGAGCAAATACCTTCTTATGCCAAGTTCATGAAAGAGATATTGAGTCATAAGAAGGATTGGAGAAAAACTGAAAGAGTTCTCCTCACTGAAGAATGCAGTGCAGTCATTCTGAAAAGCTTTCCTGAAAAGCTTAAAGACCCTGGGAGTGTTCTGATACCATGCACATTAGAAGGTAATTGCACCAAGACAGCTTTATGTGATCTTGGGGCAAGCATCAACCTAATACCTGCATCCACTATCAGAAAGCTTGGTTTAACTGAAGAAGTTAAACCAACCCAGATATGTCTCCAACTTGCTGATGGCTCCATTAAATACCCATCAGGCGTGATTGAAGACATGATTGTCAGAGTTGGGCCATTCGCCTTTCCCACTGACTTTGTAGTGCTGGAAATGGAGGAGAACAAGAGTGCTACTCTCATTTTAGGAAGACCCTTCCTAGCAACTGGACGAACCCTCATTAATGTCCAACAGGGGGAAATAACCCTGAGAGTCAATGAGGATGAGTTTAAGTTGAATGCTGTCAAAGCCATGCAGCATCCAGACACATCAAAAGACTGCATGAAAGTTGATCTTATTGACTCCTTGGTAGAAGAGATCAACATGGCTGAGAGTCTCGAATCAGAGTTGGAAGACATCTTTAAAGATGTTCAGCCTGATTTGGAGGATTCAGAGGAAATGAAAAAGCCTCTGAAATTTCCTCTGGAAGAGGAGAAACCTCCTAAACCCGAGCTCAAACCATTACCACCATCCCTGAAATATGCATTTCTGGGAGAAGGTGACACTTTTTCCAGTGATCATAAGCTCTGCTTTAAATCCACAGGAAGAGGAAGCACTTATTCAAGTGCTAAGGACACACAAGACAGCTCTTGGGTGGTCCATAGGTGACCTTAAGGGCATAAGCCCAGCCAGATGCATGCACAAAGTCTTATTGGAGGATAATGCTAAACCAGTGGTTCAACCACAGAGGCGGCTAAATCCAGCCATGAAGGAAGTGGTGCAGAAAGAGGTCACCAAATTACTGGAGGCTGGGATTATTTATCCTATTTCTGACAACCCCTGGGTGAGCCCTGTCCAAGTTGTCCCCAAAAAGGGAGGCATGACAGTGGTTCATAATGAAAAGAATGAACTGGTTCCTACAAGAACAGTTACAGGGTGGCGCATGTGTATTGACTACAGAAGGCTCAATACAGCCACCAGAAAGGATTATTTTCCTTTACCATTCATAAACCAGATGCTAGAGAGACTGGCAGGTCATGATTACTACTGCTTTTTGGATGGCTACTCAGGCTATAACCAGATTGCAGTAGATCCCCAGGATCAAGAGAAAACAGCATTCACATGTCCATCTGGAGTGTTTGCTTATAGAAGGATGCCATTTGGGCTGTGTAATGCGCCTGCAACCTTCCAGAGATGCATGCTCTCTATTTTCTCTGATATGGTGGAAAAATTTCTGGAAGTCTTCATGGATGACTTCTCAGTATATGGAGACTCATTCAGCTCCTGCCTTGATCACCTGAAACTAGTTCTGAAAAGATGCCAAGAGACCAACCTGGTTTTAAACTGGGAAAAATGTCACTTTATGGTGACTGAAGGGATTGTCCTTGGGCATAAAATTTCAAACAAGGGAATAGAGGTGGATCAAGAAAAAATAGAGGTAATTGAAAAATTACCACCCCCTGCCAATGTTAAGGCAATCGGAAGCTTTCTGGGACATGCAGGATTCTATAGGAGGTTTATAAAGGATTTTCAAAAATCGCAAAACCTCTGAGCAATCTGCTAGCTGCTGACACGCCATTTGTGTTTGACACAGAGTGTCTGCAAGTGTTTGAAACGCTAAAAACCAAGCTGGTCACAGCACCAGTTATTTCTGCACCAGACTGGACATTACCATTTAAGCTAATGTGTGATGCCAGTTATCACGCCATTGGTGCAGTGCTGGGGCAGAGGCATGACAAGCTTCTGCACATCATTTATTATGCTAGTCGCGTTTTAAATTATGCCCAGAAAAATTACACAACCATAGAAAAAGAACTACTTGCAGTGGTTTATGCCATTGACAAGTTTAGATCATACTTGGTAGGATCAAAGGTGATTGTGTATACTGACCATGCTGCTCTCAAATATCTACTCACAAAGCAGGATTCAAAACCCAGGCTCATAAGATGGGTGTTGCTTCTGCAAGAGTTTGATATAGAAATAAGAGACAGAAAAGGGACAGAGAACTAAGTGGCTGATCATTTGTCCTGGATAGAGCCAGTAGAAGGGACGCCCCTCCCCTCTCCTGAGATCTCTGAGACTTTTTCGGATGAGCATTTATTTGCCATTCAGGAAACACCATGGTTTGCAGACATTGTAAACTATAAAGCTGCAAGGTTCATACCCAAAGAGTACAACAGGCAACAAAAGAAAAAATTAGTTACTGATGCAAAGTACTACTTGTGGGATGAACCCTATCTCTTTAAGAGATGTGCAGATGGAATAATCCGGAGATGTGTGCCTAGAGAAGAAGCACAGAGGATCCTATGGCATTGCCATGGATCACAATATGGAGGCCATTTCGGAGGTGAGCGAACAGCTACCAAGGTCCTCCAATGTTACTTCTATTGGCCCACACTCTATAAAGATTCCCGAGAGTTCGTACGCAACTGTGACAGCTGCCAAAGAGCTGGTAATCTGCCTCATGGTTACGCCATGCCTCAACAAGGAATCTTGGATATTGAGTTGTTTGACGTATGGGGAATTGACTTCATGGGACCTTTTCCACCATCATACTCAAACACTTATATTCTGGTGGCCGTTGACTACGTATCAAAATGGGTAGAGGCCGTTGCCACACCCACCAATGATACTAAAACAGTGCTGAAGTTCCTCCAGAAATATATCTTCAGCAAGTTTGGGGTCCCTAGAGTACTAATCAGTAATGGGGGCACTCACTTTTGCAACAAACAGCTTTACTCTGTCATGGTCCGGTATGGGATTCGCCACAAGGTGGCGACTCCATATCATCCACAGACTAATGGACAAGCTGAAGTCTCTAACAGAGAGCTAAAAAGAATCCTAGAACAGACTGTAAGTTCCTGTAGAAAGGATTGGGCAAGAAGCTTGGATGATGCTCTGTGGGCATACAGAACAGCATTCAAGACTCCTATAGGGACCTCTCCATACCAACTTGTGTATGGTAAGGCATGTCACCTGCCCGTGGAACTGGAACATAAAGCCTACTGGGCAACCAGATTCCTAAACTTTGATGCCAAATTAGCTGGAGAAAAAAGATTGCTCCAGCTAAATGAACTAGAGGAATTCAGATGCACTGCTTTCGAAAATGCCAAGCTCTATAAAGAAAAATAAAAAAAATGGCATGACAGGAAGCTGTCATCTAGAATCTTTGAACCAGGACAAAAGGTTCTATTGTTTAACTCTAGGCTCAGGCTATTCCCCGGGAAACTGAAGTCCCGGTGGAGGGGACCATATGTGATTACAAGTGTATCACCATATGGTTATGTGGAGCTTCAAGATATTGATTCTGATAAGAAGTTCATTGTTAATGGACAGAGAATCAAGCACTATCTTGAAGGCAATGTTGAGCAAGAGTGCTCAAGGATGAAGCTACATTAAAAGCTCAGCAAGGTCCAGCTAAAGACAATAAAGAAGCGCTTGCTGGGAGGCAACCCAGCCATGGGGCATCACTTCCTCTAAGCATTTTGCCCTATTCTTGATTTTATTTGTTATTATAAAGTTCATTGATCCTAAGGTGAAGAGTCAATTGTATAAGTTCACAGGGTTACAAAAGGATTCTGCACGCAAAACAGAGAAAAAGAGCTCACTGGCAAGAAAACGCCAGTAAAAGTCTGTTTTGGGCGTTCAACGCCCAACAGAAGCATCCACTGGGCGTTGAACGCCAGTAAGGATAGCCATCTGGGCGTTGAATGCCAGAAAGAAGCTCTTTCTGGGCGTTTAATGCCAGATTTACAGCGTTCTGGGCGTTCAGAAAAACGCCCAGTAACAAAGGACTTCCTGGCGTTCAACGCCAGAAATAAGCAACAGCTGGGTGTTGAACGCCCAGGAGAAGCAGCATTTGGGCGTTGAACGCCCAAAACATGCAGCGTTTGGGCGTTCAAACGCCAGGATAGTGGGGAGGAGGTAAAATCGTTTTTTTTCATATTTTTCATTTTAATCCTAATTTTCATGTTCCAATTCATGATTTCTTGCATAAACATGTTAAGAACCCTGATTTCTAAAATCCCTAATTTCTAAAAACCCTTCTTTAAAAATATTAAATGTATCTTAATCCATAAGCACAAATCCTTTTTCAATCCAACTAACTCTTTTTCAAAATTTTCAAAATAAATCTCTCTCTTTTCATTCAAAAATCTTTTCAACTAAGCAATATCTTTTTCAAATATCCATACTATCTTTTCAAAATCCCAAATCTATCTTCTTCAGATATCTTTCATATCTTTTCAATTTTAAATCATATCTTTTCTTATCATATTTTTTTCTAAAAATCATATCTTCTATCTTATCTTTCTCCCTATTTTTCGAAAACCCACCCCCCTCTCCCTTTAAATATGGGTTCGGCCTCCCTCCCCTCCCATCCACCATTGCACCTAGATCTCCTTCTCTCCCTCTCCTTTCTTTTCTTTTTGCTTGAGGACAAGAAAACTTCTAAGTTTGGTGTGCTCATCCGTGATCACTAAGATCATGGCTCCTAAAGGAAAACAACCCATTCCAAGAGGCAAGAAAGAGAGTGTTCCAAAACCACTTTGGAATCAAGGGAAGTTCTTAACTAAAGAACATTCAGACCATTATTACAAAATAATGGGTCTAAGATCAGTGATCCCGGAAGTCAGATTCGATCTGAAAGAAGACGAATATCCGGAGATCCAGGAGCAAATTCGAATAAGGAACTGGGAGATCCTAACCAATCCTAAAACGAAAGTGGGAAGGAATATGGTCCAGGAATTCTATGCTAATATGTGGCATACAGACAGGAAAAGACTATCTGGATCTACTATCTATGACTATCGGACCGTGGTCAGAGGAAAGATTGTTCATACCCACCCTGACAAGATCAGGGAGATCTTAAAGCTACCTCAGCTAAAAGATGATCCAGACTCCTTCAATAGGAGAATGATGAGAACAGACAAGGGCCTGGATAAGATTCTAGAGGACATATGCATCCTTGGAGCCAGGTGGACCACCAGCACGAAGGGTGTTCCTAATCAACTCAAAAGAGAAGATCTCAAACCA
Source organism: Arachis ipaensis (assembly GCF_059453495.1). Classification (NCBI taxonomy): domain Eukaryota; kingdom Viridiplantae; phylum Streptophyta; class Magnoliopsida; order Fabales; family Fabaceae; genus Arachis; species Arachis ipaensis. Next base: position 55,692,751 of record NC_142436.1, read on the forward strand.
GTCGCCAGAGGATGGCTGGATTTCATTGGGCATTCTCTGCTGCCCACTAGCAACCGTTCTGAAGTCACTATTAGAAGAGCAGTGATGATCCATTGCATCATGATGGGAAAAGAAGTGGAAGTTCATCAACTGATTTCAGCTGAATTTTACAAAATTGCAAATAAAAATTCCAAAGATGCCAGGTTGGCTTATCCAAGCTTGATTTCTATGCTCTGCAAGGATGCTGGAGTAAGGATGGGAATAACTGAGTATATCTCAATTGAGCGACCAATCACCAAAGCATCAATGGAAAAACAACAAGCACAGGATGACCCCATCAAGAAGAAAACACAGAAATTTCTCCCAGAAATCCCTCAATCTGAATACTGGGAGTATCTTGAAACATCAGTTACCAAGATGCAAGAAGCTATGGAACAAATAATAAAAGAACAGAAGGAACAAAGTAGCATTCTTTGCTATTTGATTAAAGAACAGGAGGAGCAAGGGCGCGACTTAAGGGAATTGAAGCGCCAGAAATTATCTCTTGAAGGACCAAGCACCCCACAGATTAGAGGAACATCCACTCCCCAGAACAAAGGTTGTTAAATTCCAATCTTAGCCTTAACTCTGTGATAACTGTTCTTATTCTAGTTTTACCTTAGGAGTCATATAGTAGTAATTAGTATCTATATTTTTGATTTTATCTCCAATTAAGCTATAATTTAATTTTCTCATCATCATCAAACATGAATAAAATAGAAGAATTTCTTTAGAATAAGAGGCAATAATTTTCGAGTTTTTAATAAGAACATTCTAATTATTTACATGTGGTGGCAATGCTTTCTGTCTTCTGAATGAATGCTTAAACAGTGCATATGTCTTTTGAATTTGATGTTTAAGACTGTTAAATATGTTGGCTCTTGAAAGAATGATGAACATGAGACATGTTATTGATAATCTGAAAAATCATAAAAATGATTCTTGAAGCAAGAAAAAGCAGCAAAGAACAAAAGCTTGCAAAAAAAAAAAAAAGCAAGCAGAAAAAGCCTAAGCTCTTAAAACCAAAAGGCAAGAGCAAAAAGTCAATAGCCCTTAAAACCAAAAGGCAAGGGTAATAAAAAGGATCCAAGGCTTTGAGCATCAGTGGATAGGAGGGCCTAAAGGAATAAAATCCTGGTCTAAGCGGCTGAACCAAGCTGTCCCTAACCATGTGCTTGTGGCGTGAAGGTGTCAAGTGAAAACTTGAGACTGAGCGGTTAAAGTCAAGGTCCAAAGCAAAAAGAAGAGTGTGCTTAAGAACTCTGGACACCTCTAATTGGGGACTTTAGCAAAGCTGAGTCACAATCTGAAAAGGTTCACCCAATTATGTGTCTGTGGCATTTATGTATCCGGTGGTAATACTGGAAAACAAAGTGCTTAGGGCCACGGCCAAGACTTATAAAGTAGCTGTGTTCAAGAATCATCTTACTGAAAAAGGAGAATCAATAACACTATTTGAATTCTAAGTTCCTATAGATGCCAATCACTCTGAGCTTCAATGGATAAAGCGAGGTGCCAAAACTGTTCGGAAGCAAAAAGCTACTAGCCCCGCTCATCTAATTAGAATCTGAGCTTCACTCAAAAACTCTAAGATATTATTGTTTCTCGACTCATTTGTATTCTATTTTATTTATCTAGTTTCTTGAGGACAAGCAACAGTTTAAGTTTGGTGTTGTGATGAGCGGGTATTTTATACGCTTTTTGGGGTTAATTTCATATAGATTTTAGTATATTTTAGTTAGTTTTTAGTTTATTCTCATTAGTTTTTAGGCAAAATTCATATTTCTAGAATTTACTATGAGTTTGTGTGTTTTTCTGTAATTTCAGGTATTTTCTGGCTGAAATTGAGGGAGCTGAGCAAAAATCTGATTTAGGCTGAAAAAGGACTGCTGATGCTGTTGGATTCTGACCTCCCTGCACTCAAAGTAGATTTTCTGGAGCTACAGAACTCCAAATGGCGCGTTTTTAATTGCGTTGGAGAGTAGACATCCAGGGCTTTCTAGCAATATATAATAGTCCATACTTTGCTCAAGGATAGATGACGTAAACTGGCGTTCAACGCCAGTTTCATGCTGCTATCTGGCGTCCAGCGCCAGAAACAAGTTAGGAGTTGGAGTTCAACGCCAGAATTGGATCCAAAGCTGGCGTTGAACGCCCAAAACAGCCTTATGCACGTGAGAAGCTTTAGTCTCAGCCCCAGCACACACCAAGTGGGCCCCAGAAGTGGATTTCTGCACCATCTATCATAGTTTACTCATTTTCTGTAAACCTAGGTTACTAGTTTAGTATTTAAACAACTTTTAGAGATTTATTTTGGATCTCATGACATTTTTAGATCTGAACTTTGTACCTTTTGACGGCATGAGTCTCTAAACTCCATTGTTGGGGGAGAGGAGCTCTGCTGTGCCTCGATGAATTAATGCCAGTATTTCTGTTTTCTATTCAATCATGTTTATTCCTATCTAAGATATTCATTTGCGCCTTATTATGATGAATGTGATGATCCGTGACACTCATCACCACTCTCAACCTATGAACGTGTGCCTGACAACCACCTTCGTTCTACATTAGATTGAATGAGTATCTCTTAGATTCCTTAATCGGAATCTCCGTGGTATAAGCTAGAATCCATTGGCAGCGTCCGTGAGAATCCGGAAAGTCTAAACCTTGTCTGTGGTATTCCTAGTAGGATTCTGGGATTGGATGACTGTAACGAGCTTCAAACTCGCGAGTGCTGGGCGTAGTGACAGACGCAAAAGGATAGCGAATCCTATTCCGGTATGATCGAGAACCTACAGATGATTAGCCGTGCGGTGACAGCGGACCTGGACCATTTTCACTGAAAAGAAGAATGGTAGCCATTGACAACGATGATCCTCCAACACACAGCTTGCCATAGGAGGGACGTGCGTGCGTGAAGAAGAAGATAGAGAGAAAGCAGAGATTCAAAAGGCAAAGCATCTCCAAAACTCCAACATATTCTCATTTACTGCATAACAAGTAACCTTTAATTCATTTGCAAGTCAATTGATAGCCACTAATTAATATCCTGACTAAGAGTTGCAAGATAACCATAGCTTGCTTCAAGCCAACAATCTCCGTGGGATTGACCCTTACTCACGTAAGGTATTACTTGGACGACCCAGTGCACTTGCTGGTTAGTTGTGCGAAATTACATAGTGTGAAGTAATTTTCGTGCACCAATCACCAAAACATCACATAAACATAAATTCAAATATTGAAAATTCAATTATCAATCAAGAATTCATAAACACAATCACTTCATAATTAATTTACCGAACCTTACCTCTCGGTGTTAGCTTTCACAAAAACCGATTTTCCTCTCAACAATGTCTAGATTGCTTTCCTTCCTAATTTTGAATCAAAACAACTTATAAACTGTGATATGCATGATAACTGAATCTCCATCACAAGTTCAAAAAGAAGTTTCTTACCTTGACAAATCTAGTATGTTTGTGAAGAGGAGGAAGACACGAACACTTTAATCGGTTTAGAATCTTCATTGGAGTTCTAAAACTAAAGGATCGAGTCTCAGAAACTTTTCGACCATGGAGTTCCAATTTTTCTCTCTCATTCTATTTTTTAACATCACGTACGAAGAAAAGAAAGGAAGTAAGAGATAGTTCTCGAGATTATGTTCGAAGAGAGGAAAATCAAGCAGGAGGTGGCTCAAATCAGCACGACCTGAATCTTGAGGACGGTTAGTCACCATCCTTGATTGTTAAAATATATTAAAGAGATAATTACTAAAGATAGATATATTAGAGTATTAGTAATTACACTCCTAGAGTAAATATGCGAGCTACTATTATAAATGATACTGGTAACAAGAGTGCCGGTAGATTTTAGGCCCGATTATTATATTATCATAAAATGGTATTATAGTAAAATAAAATATAAAACTAAAATCTTAGTATAATAAAATAATTTTATTTATTATTCTACATATTTAAAATCATCTTGTTAAACGGAATCTAACCATGTCACTAGAATATTACGAAGTCCTAATGTGTGAAGCTGGAAAAGCCCTTTTCTGAAAATCTAGGTTGTTACAGTGTGACTCATGTGGAGGAAGACAAATACTTGAATGCTGGGGCTAGTCTTGATTATCTCGTAGAGCATGGGAAGCTTTGGACAGTGGAATCTATAAGACCCCGGATTTTCAAAAATTAAATAATAAATTATTTATAATTTATTATATTTATTCAAGAGTATATTTTCAAAGATGTTTATATTAATAGGACAATTTTCGTATTCAAATTTAAAGATTTAGTAATTAAAAAATAATGACAATTTTATATGCTTTAATTTGAATATTTAGATTTTGAACTTTATTTTATGAATAAAAAAAATTAATTTCATTATCTCTATTTCTTGAATTAGAGTATTTATATGAGAATATTAAGTTGTAATTTGATGAATAAATAGTATTTTCTTTAAAGATAATTTTGTTGGATTAAAATTGATTTTCAATTACTACGTTACCCCTATTTTTATTAGAAATTACCAACTTACCATCACCCTTTTTTTCCAAATCAAAATCCTAACCCTAATACACCTACACACTCACCCACTTTCTCACATCAGCCACCACTCACCACCCCCTTTCCCCTCTCAAACGTGCGCACACATAAAACACCCACACACTCACACACTACCGCAAAAGAAGAAAGAAATAGAGGGAGAAAAAAAAGGAGAGGGAGACAGCGCCTGTAGGCATCATGATCCAAATAATTTTTGTCGAATTAGAATTTCTCTTAATAGAAAAGAAAATTCGTTGTAAGCATAGTTCCAAACCAACTAATAATTCTCAATCAAATTTAAAAGATTGGTTGTCACAAAGTACAAACCCCAACGAAAATTAATCGAAGTATTTAAATCTCGAGTCATCTAACAAGGAATTGCAATGAAGTGAATGATTATTGGCTATGAAGGAGCACAGGGGGTTTGATTGATAAAAGGGCGAGAAAGTAAATGGCAAGAAAATAAAGAAAACAATTAAAAAAAGCAATTACTAAAGAGAGACATCCATGGCAAGGGTTGAGATCATAGTCTTTCTATCCTAGTCACTAATAACAATAATTAACAAGAATTTATCTTATTTCGTCATCTCCAACAATGAAAGAAGGTATAATGTTATCTTCACATAGGGAGAAAGTCAAATAAGACTAGTCAATCTCAATCCAAAAGTCCTAATCAACTCACTAATTGAATTAGCAAGAGATTAGAGTCAATGGAAATAATACTAGCTAACAACTCTAGATCACCAACATAGGTTGGGTCTTAATGACTCAAGATTGCCTAATTCCTCTTTCCAAGCCAAGAATGCTCAAAAATCTACTCTAACAACCAACCAAGCATTTTGTCAAACACTTAAAAGGCATAAAAGAAAAGTATGGTAAAATTGCAAGAATTATAAATCTACAACTACCAATTACAAGGAAATCAAAAGGAACATGAAACATAAATTGCATTAAAAGGAAATCAAAATTCAACAATATTGCATCAACATAAAAAAGGCATACAAAGAGAAATTAACAAGAGAAACTAAGGGAACATAGATGTAACAATAAGGAATTAAACCTAGATCTAGGAGAATTTGACCTAATCCTAATCTAATTCTAGAGAGAAGAGGGAGCTTCTCTCTCTAGAAACTAACTACATGCTTTCTAATCTACAACTAATTGCTCTCCATTTGTCCAAGCTTGAATTCTGCATGAAATAACCTTAGGAATGAGTTGGATTTGGGCCTGGGAAGCTCAGAAATTGCCCCCAGTGAATTCACTTTAAGTGAGTCACGTGCCGAGCGTTACGCATGCGCGTGGATGACGCGTGCGCGTCGCTGGCCAAAACTCTTTCTCACGTGTACGCGTGGGTGACGTGTGCGCGTGGCTTGAAAATCTTCAACGCACGCGTACGCGTGGATGACACGTGTGCGTGGCCCTTAGTTCTCCAAATGCTCATTTCTTCATGAATTCTCCACTTTGCATGCTTTTCTCTTCACTTCTTCCACCCAATACTTGCCTTATGAACCTGAAATCACTCAACAAGCACATCAAGGCATCAAATGGAATTAAAGTGAATTAAAATCACCAATTTAAGGGCCTAAAAGCATATTTTTACACTTAAGCACAAATTAAGGGAGAATTACAAAATCATGCTATTTCATTGAATAAATATGAGAAAAAGTGATAAAATTCCCTAAATTAAGCACAAGATAAACCACAAAATTGGGGTTTATCAAATCTCCCCACACTTAAACCAAGCATGTCCTCATGCTAAACTCAAGAAAGAAACAAAGGGTATCAATATTTATTCAATGCAAACTACCTACATGCAATCTACCTATATGTAATCTATCTAAATGAATGCAATTACTTAGTCAAAATAAATTAATTCCCAAGAAAGCATATATGAACACAAAGGCTAAAGCAATAGCAATCAAAGCAACCCCACAATTGAATTGAGTTATTGAAAACAATTTACAAACTTGCAAGAAAAGATTATCATAGGTGAAAACGTGTAATTGAGCAGCCGAACCCTCACCGGATGTATATCCGCTCTAGTCACTCAAGTTTATGGGGTTAATTCACTCAATTTCCCGCTAATCATTCTCTCCAAGATTTGTTTTTCATCTAACAATAAAAAATTATTTCATGCATGCATACAAATATCATGACGACTTATCCAAAGGTTGTAATGGGACTAGGGCAAGGTAGGATGCATATGGTCAAGTGAGCTTGAAATTTGAATCATTGATTAACCTAAGCTTCCCACCTAACCTATATAGCAACTTATACAATTTAAATGCTAACCTAACTACTCATTCTTCACTTTTCCACACACTCATGTATTCTCTTTTTGATCACCACACATATGCATTGATTTTTATTGAACTTTACTTTGTGGCATTTTGTCCCTTTTTTATTGCTTTTTTTTCTTTCTTTTTCTTTTTCTATTTTTTTCTTTTTATATATACATTTTTTATTCTTTTTATTTTCCTCATTTTCTTTAAACTAAAATACACACAAAAAGCATCAATGCATATGGTTTAAACATAATTGATACATGAGTATGTACCCAATTTTTATGATTTTCAACAAAACCATAAAATACACTTTTATCTCTATCCAATGTTCCCAACTCTCCCAAATCAAATGATAAACACTCTCACTAGCCTAAGCTAATCAAAGATCCAAACAAGGGACATTTATTGTTTTTCACTTAGGACTTGTAATGTGCTAAAATTAAGAACAAATGGATTTAGCATAGGCTCAAAGTTGGCTAACAATGAAAGATAAAAGGTAAGGCTAAGTGAGCTATTTGAAACAATGGCCTCAATCATATAAGTGCATTCATACACAAAATAATGGACATAAAGAATCAAACAAATCAAAGATTGCAATCATAGAAAGAGAATAATACACACAAGAATGAAAATAAGTGGTCATATGATGTAACCACACAATTAAGGCTCAAAACTCACATGCTTGTGTTCTTAGCTCAAAAATCATGTTTCACAATGTATAGTTCAAGCAAGTTCTAAATTTCTTTTTTCAATCAATTGGGGTACCTTATAGATAAAATCCTTGAAAATTTTTATTATTTTGAATAAGCTTATTATGTATATATATGCCAAACAAGAAAATGAAACTAAAAATCCTAAAAGACCTAAAAATGAAATGCAAAAGTGTTGGGATTAGGACTTGTCACCCAAAGATAGCCGATTGGTCGGACGACCTCTCCACACTTAAAAGTTTGCACCGTCCTCGGTGCACTCGAAGATGAGCGAGGGGGTATGGCGACTTTCCGGGTTGCCACCTTCAACTGATGGATCAACCGGTTGCTGCGTGTTCTTTCTTTCGCTTCCATTTTTCTTTATGGTGCATCAGTCATGAAAAATAGAAATAGCACCATAAGATGAGAAAATACAAAAGCAAGGAAGCGTATGGAATAAGGTAAATCACTAGAATGTAGTGAGTGAATTAGTGTGACATTAAAGAATAGTGTGTGGGTTCTAAGTTGCGCGCGGTTTAGAATACACACCCTAATATAGAGAGTTATGTCACAATTATACAGAAGAAGCATGCACTTCACTCAATCTAGTGTGCTTGAAATACTTTAAAGAAAACTTGTAGGTTAAGATACAAACATGTAGTGAAGAAGTATAAAAGCATTCAAGCAACAATCAAGTAATTGTGAATTAGATATTGAATGGTCATTGATTGATGTGGAAGTAAACTTAGAGAACCAAATGAAATATAGGACTCACACATCAAACAATGACACATGTTGAAGTTATTGCAACATCTAAGTGACATAGAAATAGAACACATGGATACTATGGAACTTAAGAAAAAGAATATAGAAGTGAAAATCAATCACATAGCAAGAAAAAAAATTATGTGTTAATTAAATGTAAAACCATATGCATTGGTACTTTTGTATATACTTTATTGCGAAAAGAAAAAAATGAGAAAATAAAAAATATATATCAAAAAAAGAAAAAAATTAGAAAAAGAAAGAAATAAAAAGGAGACAAAATGCCCCAAAGTGAAGTCCAATAATAATCAATGCATATGAGTTGTAATAAAAAAGAGGAATGCATGAGTGTGTGAAAAAGTGAAGAATGGGTAGTTAGGTTAGTTTTGAAATTGTATAGATTGTTATATAGGTTAGGTGGAAAGTTTAAGCTTATCAAATATTCAAATTTCAAGTCCACCTAGCCATATGCATCCAACCTTGACCCTAGCCCCATTACAACCTTATGAAAAGACCTCATGATATTTGTATGCATGCATGAAATAATTGTTGATTGTTAGATGAAAAATAAATCTTGGAAAGCATGATTACAAGAGAATTGAGTGGATCGACCCTATACACTTGAGCGATTAGAGTGGATACACATCGGGTGATGGTACAACTACTCAATTACATGTTTTCACCATGATCATCACTTTTTTTGCAAGTTTGTAAAATCTTTAATAACTCAATTCAATTGTAGCTTGGCTTGGTTGTTAATAACTTTAGCCCTTATGTGCATACATGCTTTCTTGGAAATTGATTTATTTTGACCAAGCAATTGCATTCATTTAGATAGTTGCATATAGATAGGTTGCATATAGTTAGTTTTCATTGAATAAATGATAGTACCCTTTGTTTCTCTCTTGGTTTAGCATGAGGACATGCTATAGTTTAAGGGGGGAGATTTGATGCACCGCTATTTCGTGGTACATTTTGTGCTTAATGTGAGTGGATTTCATCCATTATTCCCACATTTATTCCATGAAATAGCATGGTTCATGATTTTCTCCTAATTTGTGCTTAAGAGTGAAAACATGCTTTTTAGGCCCTTAATTGATTAATTTTAATTCACCTTTGATTTCCCTAAATGCCTTGATGTGTTTGTTAGTGGATTCAGGTTGAAAAGGCTAGGAATGGATCAAAGGAATGAAGAAAAAAGCATACAAAGTGGAGAAACCATGGAAAATCAAGAATTTGGGATGCACTCATCGATGCGCACGCGTAGCAGACGCGCACGCGTGGAATGTGAAGTCGCATGGTGACGCGTACGCGTACATGACGCGTACGCGTGGAAAGCAAAAATGCCAAGCAACACATACGCGTGACCCACGCGTACGCGTCGATGCTTGCACGTGACTTCATTAAAGTGAAAACGCTGGGAGCGATTTATGGGCTTTCCAGGCCCGAATCCAACTGCTTTCAGAGCCTATTACATGCAGAAATCAAGAGGAGTCAGGAGGGGGAACACATAGTTTGAGTTACATCATGCTTTAGGATAGTTTCTAGAGAGAGAGAAGCTCTCTCTTCTCTCTAGAATTAGGTTAGATGTAGATTAGGATTTGTTAGATCTAGGTTTAATTCATGTTTTGATTTACTTTTTCTTTACAATTTCTTGCTCTTCTACCTTTACTTTCCTAGTTTTGTACTTTAATCCTTGTAATTGTTTACTTTGATTAATGCACTCTTGTTCCTTCTATTTTCCTTTAATACAATTTATGTTTGATTTTTTTAATGTTGATTTGCTTTGTTGTTGTTAATTCCTTGCAATTGGTAGTTGTATATCTAAATTTTTTGCAATTTTATCTTACTTTCTTTTTATGCCTTCCAATTGTTTGATTAAATGCTTGAAAGGATGTTTGAGTAGATTTTTGTGCTCTTGGCTTGGAATGGTAACTTAGGTGAAATTGAGTTACTAATGTCCAAGTCTTGATAATTGGTGTTCATTAACTCTAGCTTTCCCTAAATTAATTAGTCAAAAAGTTAGGACTTATAGATTAGGATTGGTGTAGCTCATTTGACTTTCCTCCACTTGTTAGAGGATGACTTAATGAGATTGATCCTTGCGATTATCATGTTGTGGTTAGTAACAAGGATATAAATCCTTAACCATCAACTCTTACCAAGACCTTTTTATCATTTGAGTTTCTTTTACTGTCTTGCAATTTATCCTTCATGTCTCTTATTCAAAACCCTAAAATATACATCTCATAACTAATAACAAGAATACTTCCCTGCAATTCCTTTGAGAGACAACCCGAGGTTTGAATACTTCGGTTATTTTTATTGGGGTTTGTTACTTGTGACAACCAAATTTTTGTATGAAATGATTCTTTGTTGGTTTAGAAACTATACTTGCAACGAGAATTCATTTGTGAAATTCTAAACCACACAAAAAATCTGTTCATCGGGGTGGTAAGCAAGCCGAATTCTCATGAAGGTACCAAACTACCCTCCTAGACCATCCAATTGAGCACTAGTCCAACCCTTGCTCCTCAATTTTGAGCTTTCAACCATAATGAGCCTAGATTTTCACCGCCAATCACTAAACATTCTCCTCTTACGCTTAATTCCACAAAGCGTCCTAAGTTGACCATCTGTTTCAAGGAAACCAAATTCAAGTGGGATAATAAAGTTAAGAGTTATAAGTTTTACCCACTCAAATGAAGGACTAGATGGCCACTTAGGTAGATAAGCTTCCAATGATCTTGATAAGGTGCATTCCACTCCCGTCCATCCCCTTTTAGAGGCTTCCACCACTTGGCAAGGTCAAGATCTACCTCATGCCAAGCTTCTTCAAGTTCACATTCTTCTTCACCAATGTCCTCTAATTCTTCCCCATCACTCAAATCATAAATAGGGGGTTGAATGAAATCTACCCCTTCATCAATTCCAAGTTTGATGGGGAAGGATTCCTCAAACTCAAAAGGATCATATGTTGATGCGGAATCATCATATATAAGGGAACTTGGTGCTTGCCCTACTTCTTCCAATTCTTCAATCACATTGTGCCTTGGAGGTTGTGCACTATCCTCCTTGACATAAACTTCAAATTTCATGAAAGAAGGTTCTTCAACTCTAAATTCCTCCTTGCATCCAACATCTCCTAATTCTTCAACCACTTCCTTTTGTTCAATAATCTCTACCTCTTCCTCTTGTTGCATTTCTTGTCTCAACTCCTCCTCTTCCCCTTGAAGCTCCAAATTTACTACCTCACTAAACTCCTTGATTGCTTCTCCACATTCAACAATGGGAGTGCCTTGATCACGCAAGCTTAGGTGGGAGGAGACCATGTTGCTAACGGCTTCTACCACGATAGCAATTTTGGCTTTTATCTCCTTAAACTCTTTTTCCATCCTCTCTTGTCTTAGGATATGAGATCTAAGATCTCTTTGTTCTAGCATGAGGGCATGGAGACCTTCATCTATTGGAGGTGGTGTGGGAAGAGAGGGTTCATTGTTTGAGAGAAGGTATTATAGTTGGAAGGTGGCTCATATTGGTGAAAGTCTTGAGGTGGTGTATATGAAAATTGTGGTTCATGGGAGTATTGGTATTGGAATGGTGGTGGCTTTAGATATGGTTCATATGGTGGTTGGTATGGTGAATATGGGTTAGGATCATATGGAGGTGAATGGTGGTATGAGGCTTGTGAGCATGATTGACAACAATATTGAGGGTTTGGTTCATAATTAAGTACATTGTGGGGTGGATTGTAGCCATGAGAGATTGGAGGAGGTTGTTGCCATGAAGGTTGACCAAAAGCATGTGGCTCCTTCCTAAATTGATATCCATTCCCACAATGTGATTCATCATTGAAGCTTTCATTCCCTACAACACAATTATAGCCAAACTCATAGCCAAAATGATGAGAATTCATAGTGACAAGAGAAAACAAAAACAAAAGCCAACAAGAAACAAAGAAAGCGAAGTCCTACAACTAGCAACAACTAACAACGAAGCAAAAGGCAAACATATTCACATATATACAATAACATAACACCATTGCAACTCCCCGGCAACGGCGCCATAAATTTGATACAAAGAATTTTTGTCGGTTTAGAATTTCTCTTAATAGAAAAGGAAATTCGTTGTAAGCATAGTTCCAAACCAACTAATAATTCTCAATCAAATTTAAAAGATTGGTTGTCACAAAGTACAAACCCCAATAAAAATTAACCGAAGTATTTAAACCTCGGGTCGTCTCACAAGGAATTGCAATGAAGTGAATGATTATTGGCAATGAAGGAACACAGGGGGTTTGATTGATAAAAGGGCGAGAAAGTAAATGGCAAGAAAATAAAAGAAACAATTAAAGAAATCAATTAATAAAGAGAGACATTCATGGCAAGGGTTGAGATCATAGACTTTCTATCCAAGTCACTAATAACAATAATTAACAAAAATTTATCTTATTTCGTCATCTCCACCAATGAAAGAATGTATAATGTTATCTTCACATAGGGAGAAAGTCAAATAAGACTAGCCAATCTCAATCCAAAAGTCCTAATCAACTCACTAATTGAATTAGCGAGAGATTAGAGTCAATGGAAATAATACTAGCTAACAACTCTAGATCACTAACATAGGTTGGGTCTTAATGACTCAAGATTGCCAAATTCCTCTTTCCAAGCCAAGAATGCTCAAAAATCTACTCTAACAACCAACCAAACATTTTGTCAAACACTTGGAAGGCATAAAAGAAAAGCATGGTAAAATTGCAAAAATTATAAATCTACAACTACCAATTACAAGGAAATTAAAAACAACAACTCAAATCAACAACAAAGGAACATAAAACATAAATTGCATGAAAAGCAAATCAAAATTCAACAATATTGCATCAACATAAAAGAGGCATACAAAGGGAAATTAACAAGAGAAACTAAGGGAACATAAATGTAACAACAAAGAATTAAAAGGGAAATAAGATGGAAACAAGGAATTATACCTAGATCTAGGAGAATTTGACCTAATCCTAACCTAATTCTAGATAGAAGAGGGAGCTTCTCTCTCTAGAAACTAACTACATGCTTCCTAATTTACAACTAATTGCTCCCCGTTTGCCCAAGCTTGAATTCTGCATGAAATAGCCTTAGGAATGAGTTGGATTTGGGCCTGGAAAGCTCAGAAATCGCCTCCAGCAAATTCACTTTAAGCGAGCCACGTGCCGAGCGTCACGCATGCGCGTCGCTTGCCAAAACTCCTTTTGACGCGTACGCGTGGGTGATGCGTGTGCGTGGCTTGGAAATCTTCAACGCATGCGTACGGGTGGATGACGCGTGCGCGTGGCCCTTAGTTCTTCAAATGCTCATTTCTTCATAAATTCTCCACTTTGCATGCTTTTCTCTTCGCTTCTTCCATCCAATACTTGCCTTATGAACTTGAAATCACTCAACAAAGACATCAAGGCATCGAATGAAATTAAAGTGAATTAAAATCACCAATTTAAGGGCCTAAAAAGCATGTTTTTACACTTAAGCACAAATTAAAGGAGAATTACAAAACCATGCTATTTCATTGAATAAATGTGAGAAAATGTGATAAAATACCCTAAATTAAGCACAAGATAAACCACAAAATTGGGGTTTATCACATCACTGCCACCATTGCCGCCGTTGTATCACCGCTAGGACATCAAAACCGAGAAGGAGAGAGAGGAGACATTGAGAGAGAGGGACGCCATTGGAGCCATAAGGATTGCCATTATCATTCAGTGACTACCGAGGGGAGAAAGAGTCATGCTTTCGTACCACCATCGAGCAAGCTTCGTCGCCGTCATTCCCATGTCACCGTCGTCTCTAGACTCGTCATCGCTGCTGTGACGCGCCGAGAATGAGCCAACCCGAGAGAGAGAGAGAGAGAGAGAGAGAGAGAGAGAGAGAGAGAGTGGAGGGGAAAGCGGTGGTGGAGAGGAGAAGGTCTCGCCTCCGTTCGCTGCTGAAGCTTCGCCGTTGATGCCGTTGGGTGTTGGGTTCGTCACCGTCGCACATGGAGGACGCCGCCAAGGAGCTCGCGAAGAGAGGGTCCGAACGCTTTTTACAAGTGTTATGGATTGAACTGAGTTGCTTTGGATGAATGTAAATTTTTGTTTGGTTGATTTATTGACTATTTGAGAATGTCGGGTATTCTGGTTTGTTGGTTGACTTTGTTGAATTGGTTTTCTTGGTTTTTGGAGTAGTGAATTGATATTCGAAAATGGTTTAATATTAAAAATTATTTAATATTGAAACGGAGTTGACATTGGAAATGATTTATTGTTGAAAATGATTGGATATTGGAAATAATTTGATATTGGAAATGATTTAAGGTTGGAAATGATTTGAGATTTGAAAATAATTTTGATATTGAAATTAGTTTGATTTATTGAAAATTATTTGAGATTTAGAAATAATTCGATATTGCAATTGGTATGATATATTGGAAATGATTTAAGAAGAGTTTGAGAAATAATTTGGTTGGGACCCGAGAAGAGTGTCAAGGTTCGAGTTTTAGAGGAGATGCTGGCTAAATTTTATAAGAATTTTGAAGTTTTATTTTACTTAATTTGATTGAATAATCATTTTATTTGATTTTTTATTTAACTAAAGAAAAGAGTATGATTTGGGGGTGTTTTAGCGAGCTTTAAAGTGACTATTAAAGAATAAATGGTTATGTTGTTTCAGTTAAAATTTTGATTTGCAAACAAGATAATTTGTGAGTCTTTTGAAGGAGGTTTAAATTTGTAAAGGTTTTGAAGTTAGCTTGAGTTTTCTGATTTGAGTAAAGATGAGGATTTAACTTACTTTTGAAGATGATGAACTGAAAAATGGTTTATTTTTTATTGTACTAAGTTTTTGGTTACTTGAATATGAGTCTTTAAAAGAGAAATGGTTTTGAAGTTAATTTGGGACTTTTGTTTTGGTGAAAATAAGTTTTATAAGAGAGATTTGGTTTTTTATGAAACTCCCTAGGTAGATGCAAGGGTTGTGATTCATCCTCACTTACTCCGGGTTGAGAATGATACCTCCTAGGTAGATGCAAGGGTGTAGTTCGCTCCACTTGCTCCATGTTGAGATTGGAACTCCCTGGGTAGATGTAAGGGTGTGGTTCGCCTCACTTGTTCTGGGTTGAGAATGATACCTCCCTGGGTAGATGCAAGGGTGTGGTTTGCCCCACTTGTTCTAGGTTGAGATTGGAACTCCCTGAGTCGATGCAGTGGTTCGCCCCACTTGCTCTGGATTGGGATTTGAGATTTTGTTGACCCTCCGTCACAAGATGTGGCCGGACACTTAGACCTTTTCGGATAATTCCTTCAAGGAAAGTGAATACGTCTTAGGGATGCGCGCACCGAGGGACTGTCCAAAGTTCGCGACCAAACATGTTGGGTTTGACTGTATAAATGACAGATGAGCTCATTGGCCATAGGGCAGGCATGCATCATTTTCATATATGTGACATTGTTTGGGTGTGTATATTGTATTTGGTTTGTCTATGTTAATATTTCTGTTTAATTTCTAATTGCGATACTTGTTGTAATAGCTCTTGATTGTTTTTGAACTTTAATACTTGTGATTATGACTGGTTGGTTCGAACTATGGTGGTTTGAGTTGTGATTTGATTATGCTTTGGGCCGAAGGCCATGATTTGATTTTGTGTTGGGACGGAGGCCGTGAGTTGATTTGTGTTTGGTTGGAGGCCATGATTTGGTTATGTTTGGGCCGGAGGTCATGATTTGGTTATGTTTGGGCCGGAGACCGTGATTGGATGAATCGGTGGTAAATTTGGTTAGTATGGTCCTTTGGTATGTAGTGAAACCCTTTGGATATTATGTTTGATTGGCTTTTGTAAATTTAAAATATGAATTTGGATTTTCGGATAATTTACCGTTGGTTTTCAAAAAGATTCATAAGACGAACGATGATCACTGCGTTTGAAAACAGTTTTCTTTTAAATATCTTTTTATGACAATTCTGAAACTCCTATGTTGAGACCGTGTGGTTAGGTTCTCACCACCCTACATCCAACATTTTCAGGAAACGGAAGAGGAAGGATCTATCGATTCTACTAAGCATTTGGATGTTTATTTTCTATATTTTTAGTTATTATTTTTCCTCGCCCTTATTATTATTATTACATTCTTGTAAGAGGGATAGGAGTCAAGATTATAATGATATGTATGTATATAATATTTGCAAGTTGCTTGTGTAAGAAATTTTGTATATATGTATATGTATGTTTGTAAAAAGTGAAAAAGAGCTTTCGATTTTCAAAGAAAATAGCGATACAGTTCAAGTTAAAGGATCATATTTTATTATTAAGTATATAGAAGTCATCGTAATATCTTGCTATCAGAGTGGCACATCTGGAAGCGTTACATTCTGATAGTAAAGATGTTACAGAATCAAGGATTTTAGGAAAGGTGAGGAATGAGTTTGGGGTGAAAGGGAAAAAAAGATTTGTGGGTTAGGAGATTTTGGAACGTCAGAGGCATTTATAAGTAGAAAGATTTGATATTGGTGGTAAATGAGAATTAAATTTGATTACTTGTAGTCCTTAATTTCTAAATTTACAATTTTTTATTTGGAAAACTGCCAAATATTTGAAATTGGAGGTATTTGAGAATCGAATTCAATTACTTGTACTTATTGATTTCTAAATTTGTAATTTTTTATTTGAAAAATTGCCATAGTGAATGAAGTTTCTATCTTTCAATATGAGAAATTTGTACTGCTATAGTGAAGGTTTCGAAGGTTGGTGATGATGGGAGGAATAGTTTGGGTAGTTTGATTAACTTTTCAATAGAGTCAATAAAAATTTAATTATGAAAAATTTTTGTCAAAAAAAGCTAATTTTTCATTATTACAACATTAGTATCATTTTTTATGGTTAGTTTTAACAATATTCAAATCTTTCATAGTTAGAAATGATTATTTACTCTATTTTTTTATATATGTATAAAAATCACACACTCACTAAGCTTACCATACTTGCCTTACTCTCTCTCAACTCTGGCGAATGTTCTCCATAGGTGGCTAAACAACCAATATGGGAGAGACACCTAACATATTTGTAGTTGATAGGAAAAATATTATTGACCCATTAAAAGAAGGTAAAAACAAGTAATCTAGCCATGGTAGAAAATTTTCATTGGTTAATAACACAATTATAGAGTTCAAGAAGTTAGTTTAAGATGTAAAAGATGTAACGACTCAATTTCTAATACGTCATGATCATAGTAAAAACAAGGTGATACTATTCTGTTCTCCTAAAATTCTAACTCCGTATTAATATAGCATATGAGCCTGATTCGCCATTTAAAAATGTGAATGCATTTTTGGGTAAATTTTTTTAACGTATTGGAAAGAATAGCGGTCATACACAATAAATTATAAATCATAATGGAAGATAAAAAATAAACTTATTTCACAATATAAACACACAAATCATATACAAGCGAGAGAATAAAAGTAACATTAGTATCTAAACTACTATTTTGCTCCTAAACATTTTTAAAATTCCTATCTTACTCCTGACATTTTAAAATGATTGTTTCGCCCTTGAATATTTTTAAAATTCTTGTTTTACCCCTCAAGAGTCTAAAGATCACTTTATTCCTAATATTTTATTAAAAGATCATTATACCCCTTATAACCCCCACTTTACATATTTAACATTAAATATTTTTCAAAAATATCATATTATCCCTAAAACCCTCCTTTTTTATAGTTTTTTTTTTTCCAAATTCTTCCCTTAGCCGAATTGACCTTCAATCTTTTCTCTTAAATCCTAATATTTTCTGAAATTCTTTTCTTATATCACTTAAGAATTTCTCTTTTATCACATTAATCCTTCATTTTTACCTTGAGAAAATTAATAAAAAATCCCCTTTTAAGTACATAGCATTCGACTATGGTACTTCTAAAGAATATCACATTTTTAAACTTGTAAATATTTAAACATCATCAAATATTCGCTCAAACATCTAATTTCATAAACCAATCAATAATTTCATCAATCACACATCAAATAAACATACCACACGGTATGATTCAAACAAAACTCTTACCTTGATTCCAAGCTTTTTAATCACTTCTTATAAGATTTTTTAACACCAAATCCTTTCATATATTTCATCAAAAATAATCTTTTAAGACATGAAAATTATTAAAATTAAATTTAATTATGAGAAAAAGATAGAGTTTTATTTGCTCTTTAATTTTGAGACTTGAATTTTTAAACTCTTTAGGACACCTAAAACATAGTTTCATGAGTGAAACCAAAATCAAACATGAACATCACTTGATACACATGGAGGCCGAATCATTTATATGAATAAAAAGGAATATTTTTACCTTTGTCAAGCTGGTTTGTGGTGTTTTCTTACTCCTTGAGACTTTTAGATATAATTGCCTAAGCAAAAACATGAAGAACATAAAGTTTTTCTCCATGAACACCATATGGCCGAATCTTAAGGGAGCTTAAAAGGGAGTTATACCGTGATTTTCCTTAGAGAAACTTATATGAAGATGAAAAGGAGGATGCGCGGAACACTTTAATCGGGTTAGTTTTTTTTTTTAGAACGGCTCTTGTTCTTGAGTTGGTCAAACTTAAAGGTCAGCTTCCATAAAGATTCTCCTTACTTTTTTCTCTAGAATTCTCTTAAAAATGAAGAAAAATGAAGAGGTGGAGGAGAGTGTAAAGGCCGTGGCAATTAAAAGGGAGATAAACAAATACCCTAATCATAAAGCAGATGTGGAAGATAATTACCAAAGTTAAATATTTTTTATTACATGTTCCTATTTTATCAGGACACATAACTCAATTACTAGTAAAAATGACATTAGTATTTTGATTATCTCTATTCAAGAATATCTCGAATATTCTAGTGCCATAGCACTTATTAGAGAATATGGTAATAATCTTTACCAGTTCAACTTTGGATCCAATTATTATATTATTATAATAAAATATTATTATTTATTTTTTCGTATATTCAAAATTAGTTCGCCAAACAAAATTTAATATAGTAGTAAAAAAAAAAAAAACAAAATCTAAGTGTCATTTCAATTTCACGAATTCTCAATGTATAAAGTACGAAAAGTCCATTATTGAAAATCTAGGTTATTACAAAAGAAAATTGTGAAATTCTAATATAATTAAATTTAATGGTTAAAATTATAGAAAAATTTGATAGATAACTATTTGGCAGGAGTAGAAGTTGTCGTTCAGAGAAGCTCATACAGGAACTAAGGTTCCGAATATAACTTGGGTCTTAGTGAAATAATGCTAGAACTTTGATTTTTGGCCACGACTTGCTGAAGAAGTACGTTCCCGAGTAGGCCTAGATAGGGCGTCACCGCCATTGCATGTTTCATTTATGGCGAGCAAATCGGTTGTCACACAGGCTCGATGGAGGTGTGACGACTTGGAAAAATAACCCCAATGCGTCTCCAGGGATGCAACTGGCCAAAATATTCAAGACAGATGAAGCCCAGCAGTCGATGACGAGACCAGCTCCTGTTAGTTAAGGGAGAAGAAGGCTAATTGGAAGCTCTACAATATTATGCCCCTTTTATTTGAGTAAGGAAGGGAAAATCACGTTCCAAAAATAAGCTATTAATTTTTAATTAATTTATTTAACCTTTCAAATTTCAAAGCCATGCGTAAGTTACATTTAAAAATATCTTCCTTTATACAAACTCCTTGTGTGGTAGATTTTAAAATTGTTCTCAACTTCTCATTGTAACAGTGCACAACATACGGCACTTATCCTTTAATAGTCTTTACAATACCCACTTCACATCTTAATCATCGTTGCCACGTGTTTTATTTCTACTAGTCAGTCAACACTTAACCATATTTAGCCACTTTATTCCACGCCACAGATCTACTATGGCTAGAGGTGGCTTTTATTGACTAGCAAATGCTTTCTTGACACATGACAAGCAGCAATAGACCCACATATAACAAAGAGAGGGCATTTGTCCCAACAAAATTTTTAAAAAAATACTAATATTCATATATATTTGTTTCTTATTATATTTTGTTTGTATTAAAATAAAATGTAAATGATTTTCTTTGTGTTTTATGCTAGTTTTTTTTTCTTAAATTTAACATATAATAATAAATAATAAATAATAAATAAACTAAAAAAATAGTGATAATTTTTATTATATTAGTTAATTAGATAATAATTAAATTAAAACTTATTTTTTTAATTAAATACAGTTTAAATTATTAGTAATTTTTTAAAATATTATTTAAGATAAAAAAATATATTATCTACATATTAATATACTATATTAATATTTATTATTAAAATGATCTTAATTATAATAATTACTTTGATTAAAATTTTATTTATACCACAAAGACTATAATAAAGAGATTTAACAGTTAAATATAAGATAATAAAAAATAAAATAATTATTTAAGAATATATATAAAAAATAATATTGTCATGTTAAAAATAAAAAAAATATTATAAATTATTATTATTTTTATTATTTTGAATATTATATTGTGATGAGTTTGGAAAACTCTAAGTTAATATTAGTGATGACTAAACATTATTAATATAATTAAATTACAAAATTATTAATTTGATCTTAATTCATACTTGCTTAATTAATAATTTTGTTGATGCAGATTTTGCTATTGGGCCGAACAGAAAAGAAAAATTATTGCAAGCCCAATTGTATTAAAAAAAACATTCAGCGGTGATACAAAATTATTTTGATCTTTGTGGCTGAATTGGTGTTATGTATTTGGGCCAGATTGAATTATTGTTGCTACAAGCCCAATTACAATCTTTGCTAAATAAGACCAAAGCTTGGTCCGAAACCATTAAGCAAAGAAAGCAAAGTTTCATTGCTTCCAACGAATCCCACTTTTCAAGTTGTGATGGATTTCAAAATTCATTTAACTTGAATTAACTTGCATTGGAAATATGAGAGATGTTTAGCACTTGATTTGATGGACATCATCAATGCTACATGCTACCTATAGCAAGGAAAGTGGGAAACTTAATTCACTTTATCACATTCATTAATTATTCAAATTTTTCTTTCTTCACTCTCATCTTTCTTCTCCATTTTCGGTCACCTCATAGAGAAAGAATGGAAGCTAAGCCTAGCCACCGAAAAGAAAGAGCAAGTTACAAGACCATTATAATGATGGCAAGAAAAAGAAAATAAAAAGTATGTTGTGGCTGAGATCTTCATCATATATGGTAAGATTTGGTGAAGAGATCTCAGCTTCTCCATACCAAAAATGAATGATGAAGATTTCGGTCAGAGGAAGAAGATCCTTGAGGGATGGCTTAGCTCAGTTTTTGATCAACTACCACAGGAGGTAGCTACTATAGCTACGTGGAGAAGATGCAGAAGTTTGAGCAGAAGAAGATGTCATCATCATGAAGTATCAAGGGCTAGGAGTCCATCTTGAAGTGCAAGGCAAGATGGAAGGCTCGGATTGATGATTATTGGTGACCAAGGAAGAACCAGAGGTATTTGCATGTTGGTTATTGCATTCGGTTACTTCTCCTCTCTCTTTGGCCGAACCGGTTTCGCATGAAGAAGAAGAAGTCTAGCTTGGTTTTTGGTTTCAACCATGGAGGCTTCCCCCTTTATAAATAAGGGAGAATAGCCAGGGCTTAAAGCAAGGAGTGAGAGTGCAAGGCACAGAGTTCTCATAGCTACCTAAGCTAACAGAAAGTCTTCTCCTTCAACGTTCTTCATTTTGTAATTTTTCTATTTAATTTTGTCTGTCTTGAGTCTCATGAAAAAAGGTAAACAGTGAGGTTTGTATGAAAAAGTCATAGAGCGGAAAAAGACAGAGAGTGCAAAATTAAAAGAAAAAGAAATAGATGTCCTTAGAGGTCCTTTGTACATCTGTGTTGTATTTCATGATTCTGTGGGAATCTCCTTGTAAGTTGGGTTAGCACTTAGCAGTTGAAAGCTTGGCAGTAACCAAGTCAAGTTCAGGATTGGGGTTTAGATTCTGGACTTGTCCCGGATAGGAAGGGTAATTCCTAGGGAGAATTGGTGTTTGTAATCAAGAATGATTATAGTGAAATTCCATCATCATTGTGATGGAGACTAGATGTAGGCTGCACTGCATTTAGCAGCTGAACCAGGATATATTTGGGTGTAATTTTCTCTCTCTTGTACTCCATTTCAGTTTCTGCTGCACAGAAGATAAAACTAAAAAAATACCTCGTGCCGGGTCACGAGATAAAAAAAAAAGTCTTGTGGCTGGGTACGAGACAAAAATCAAAAAGTCTCCAGAAGTTGTTTCAAAGATCAACAAGTGTTATCAAGTGAAAAAGGAGCTAAGATTCAACCCCTTTTCTCTTAGCCACTGAAAACCATCATACTGTATGTGTGAAATTATTTTTTTATTATTTTATATAATATAATATGTGATTGTGTGTATATTTTTAGTTTTTATCAATATGTATTAATAGTTCTAATTTAAAATTTTAAATATATCTAAATCAATTTGAATTGATAGAATAAACAGCTTAGTCGTTCGCTTAAATAAGTGTTGGGAGTTCGAATTCTGTCTTTTATGTGAAATAATTAATTGGCCAGCAGACTAATAGAACTAAAATTAATGACGGATTAATTCTTAATTTATTGGATATTGTGAGAAGCTAATATATATATATATACTCACTATAAAATTTTTTCCGATCTGTCACTATTAATAATGTAAGATGTAAATACTAAGCCTGTTAGTAAACTGTAAAGGGATCAATGGAAGATTACTTTTTACCGCTTCTCTTAGTTTGAAATTTTAGTGCATTATAATGACTTTTTTAAGGCCATAAGGTAACTCATAATGTATATATGGTTAGTGTGTAATCTATTTCTCATATAATCGAAAACGATCTTCTTAATTTTAATATAAACAATTAGAAATTACTATTCAATAATAATTATGTACAGTGTATAACATTGTAACTTTGTTTTATTTTATTTTATTGTTTTATATAGTATTTTTCAAATGTCTTTGTTTCTTTTAGATATGGTCTCGTTTAAAATTTGTTAAGATTTAAAAAAAAAATACTAAGTTTTGGATATCTTTATCTTTGATCTTATGTCATAATATATAGAATTCTTTTTCTATTTAGTTATAAAGAGGAACCTAATGTAAATTTATGTGTTTCCTTTAATTATTTTGGTCCGGGGGGTTTTGTTTTTTTTTTTTGGAAGGGGGTAGTAAAGTAAAAACTAATTGGTAATACAAATTTAGGTATATTAGTCTGTGTAGGTCATATTTTGACAGGTTAATGAAAGAAATAAAGTAAAATAGAAAAATACATTTTAAAGTTAAGGCTTTAGCTAAAGATGAGTGGATAGGCACAATGTTATAATTGCTTGGTTTTAACACTTTTCTTATTATCGTTGAAGGATTACCATGTGTTCATAACACGCAACGGAAGAAAAGAAAGTAATCCTTAAAGATCTATTTTGTGCTTAAATTTTATTCCAATAATAAATATATAGTAGATCAGATCTAAATACCTGAGTACGCTAGTAAAAATCTTTTTTCTAACAAGATTATTTAGTTTTTACTTTACTACCCATTAGTTTTTACTTTACTACCCCTCCCAAAAAAATTGTATTACCCATTAGTTTTTACTTTACTACCCCTCCCAAAAAAAAACAAACTCTCCCGGGCCAAAATAAAAAAAAAAAACACACATAAATTCACATTAGGTTCATTTTTATAAGTAAATAGAAAAAGGATTTCATATATTATGACATAAAATTAAGGATAAAGATATCCAAAACTTAGTATTATTTCTCAAATTCTAACAGATTTTGAATGAGACTATTCCTAAAAGAAATAAAGACATTTAGAAAATACTATATAAAACAATAAAATAAAATAAAACAGAATTACAGTGTTACACACTGTACATAATTACTATTAAATAATAATTTCTAATTGTTTATATTAAAATTAAGAAGATTGTTTCCGATTATATGAGAAATAGATTACACACTAACTGTTCCGAGGGTTACCTGAAACTGTAGGCCGATCTCGGATGAAATCTTTTGTACTGGTCGGAGATGACGTGTCCGGCTGGCTGGTGGCGGCCGGAGCTATTGTGTCCGACTTGTTGAACTGGCTGCACTTCTGATCCTTGGTCACCGGAGGGTAGGGGGTACCTGCAAGAGACTCCGATGCTTAAGTTAGCACGGGTATTAAGCAGGTTTATTGTAGAATCAGAGTATGAGTTATACCTGGGTGCTCCAGTGTATTTATAGTAGTTGTAGAGTGACCTTTCTAGATAAGATAAGTTAGTTATCTTATCTTATCTTTATCTTTGAGTTGAGGTCAGCTTATCTTCAAGGGAACCCCCCTTATCTCTATAGGCTTGGACGGCCTTTGGATTTGGGTCGTGTTCCTCTTCTTGGGCCCTTTAGGGGCTTTCCTGTCGATTTGGCCGAGTTCTTTAAGAAGAAGTCGGTCCGCTTGACCTGAAGAGGTCGGTCGCTTTGTCGTCAATCATCCCAGGTCGGATAGCTCGACCCAGGGTATGAACAGTGCCCCTGCTTGAGCTCGGTCTTCTTTGTCGAGGTCGAGTCCTTGACTTCAGTCCTTCTCGTAGCGAAGCCGAACTCAAGCATTTTGTCGACTCTTTTTTGTAGCAGCTTTTGAATGTAGAACGTTTTTCTCTAAAAGCGTGCGCTTTTATATCAGCGCTTTTTTGGGAACGCAAGCAGTTTTAATATCCGCATTTAATTGGTATTTAATTGCCCCCACTCTCTCTTGGCTTTTATTTTGAATTTCTCGATCAAAAACGGTTTCTCTTCTACACTTCGTCTTCGTAACTTCTCCCTTTACTTTCTCACTTTCAACTTTCTCCTTTGATTTTTCTGAAGCCTCCGCTTGTAGCTTTCGTATTTCAGCCCAGCGACGTTGCTTTGTGACTTTGCTTTTTCGTGGGGGAAGGGCTGATTCTGGATTTTGCCTTCCGCTTTTCTGCTTTTCTTTGCAGCTTTCTCTCATTTTCCCAGGTTTGGTTTTTCTTTCTTCCTCCCTCTACGCCATTTTTGTGTCTGTTTTGAGAAAGTTTTTATCTTAGTTGGGAAAAGTTTGGATCTTTCTACTTTTCGCTGTGCCTGATCACTGTGCGTCTCGTAATTTCTTCGTCTTTTGCATGGTCTTTTTCGCTTTTCCTGTTGCTTGATACCTTTAGGGCTTTTGCATGTTGTGAAATGCTTTTGATTTTGAAGCTTTGGAATGATAATTTTGTTTGATTCTGAAAAAAGGTTGCATCTTTGACGATTTTTGCCTGGTATGTTTGCTGCTGTTTCTTGCTGATAGACTGTAGGAAGATGACTTTCTGTTTTGTTTGTGTTTTGTCTTTCTCCTATGAAAAATGCTTGCTGTTTGAGATCTTCTATTCTTGTTTGCGAGATGCCGGGACGTAAGTAGATTTTCCTTGATACCTCGCTTTGTTACTGCCTCCAAAGGATGCCCCAGGAGTTTTAGTTTGAGTCTTGGGGTTTTTTCCTTTTCTGTGTATTCGCCCGCCGAGATGTTTTTGAGTAATCCGTTCTTCTTTTCTTTTGTAGGATTTAGTTGGCCATATGTCTTCCCGAAATAACGTTGTAGAGATGCCTTCCCGGGTTCCTGAGGGTATAGCCGATTGGGTGAACTCGATGGTTCTTATGTGTGTCTCTCTGGTTGATTCTGAGTTTTGTGCACAGCTTAGACAGTTTCATAGTGTTTGTAGTAATCCCAGTGATGAGAAGAACTATGAGCATGTCCCTCCCTCTTCTGATGAGAGAGTCTGCTTTTCTACTCGGGTTGTTGATGATCGCCCCTTTTTTTATGTTTATGATTTTTTCTTCGGTCAGCTGGGTATCACCCTTCCTTTTACTCCATTTGAAACCGACCTGTTATGGTCCTGTAATGTTGCCCCTTCTCAACTTCACCCCAATTCCTGGGGTTTCATAAAAATTTTCCAATTGTTGTGCAATGGTTTTGGTATTCCTGCTTCCCAATCTCTCTTTTTCTATCTGTTTGTCTTGACTAAGCCCGGTGTGGTAAAAAAGAAGTCGGCTTGGGTCTCCTTTCGTTCCACCCAGGGAAAGAAAGTCTTTTCCATGTTTGACGAGTCATTCCGTGATTTTAAAAACTACTTTTTCAAGGTCCGAGCTGTTGAAGGAGCTCGGCCCTTTTTTCTGGATGAAAATGACAAACCTGCTTTTCCCTTGGAATGGCAAAAAGATGTGAGGGTCTCCAGATATGCGTGGAAAATGTTGGATGAGGCTGAACGAGCTTTTGTGACTGTCTTGGAAGAACGCTGGGGTCATCCTCCCTATCTTGACACAAAGAAATTTCTAACCAATCCTTCTCTTCTTCAAACTGAACTGGGTATCTTGTGTTTCCTTTATTATCTGTTTATGTTGCTTGTAGCTGTCTTTCTGACTTATCTGACTTGTCGCTTAATTTCTGTTTTATTTGCAGAGGCAATGAAGAATAATGAATCCATGAAAGCTTTTAAGAGGGCGCAGAGGGCGACTGCTGCCAGAAATATTACGGCCAAGGCGGCTGGGGAGGGGTCCTCCCAAGTGTGCGAGAAGCCATCAGTGCCGAGTTCTCCTGGGGTGAAGAAAGTGATCCCTACACCCTGAATCCGTTTGGTGGATCCTCACCCCACTTCTGCCGCTCCATCTGTTGCTCCTCCAAATAAAAAACAAAAAACAGCGAAGCCCTTCGACCTCGATGCTCCTGATTTTAATGCCATTGAATTTGTGGATCAGCAAATCGGTCTCTATGGCGCCCTCTCCATGGATGATGTGTCCATCCTCCATCACTTGGAATTTATGGCCCGAAATCACGTAAAGATGGCGTATATGGCGGCTGCTATATATCGGACTGCTCAGAATCTCCCTCTCCATGCCACTAAAGCGTTTATGGAGGAGGCAAAACAAGAGTTTGATCGGATGAGGGAGTTGAAGGAGGAACTTGAGATAAAGGTAGCTAAGCTGGAGAAGGACTTAGAGAACGAGAAGGCAAGTTCTCAATCACTGGCAGCTTCTTTGAGGTTGGCTGAGGACACAGCCATGATGCGTAAGGATAGTTACGTTACATCCTATCGGGAGATGATGCGCCTGAGGGGGGAGCTCGACAATGTCCGGGAAGATTATTCTGAGCTCCAAAGTCATCTCGTTGGCAGCGTGACTGTTGCTTACGAGAACTTGAAGGAGCAAGTTCGGGTCATTGCTCCCGAGACTGATCTCACCCTCTTTAGCCTGGATAACATTGTCAGGGATGGCAAGATTGTCCCTGATGATGAGGATGATGATGATGAGGTTTCTCCTCCCCCTGCGTCCTCTGCCAAAGTGTCGACCTCTTTTTCTCCTCCGGTTGCGCTTGACTCGGATTGCCAAATTCTGAACCGGGAGGATGGAACTGTGGATGCTGTGCCGATTCAGACTTGTCCTCCTTCTCCTTGTCCTGATGCTGCCAAGAAGGCTCCTGATGTTTGCTGATCTCTTTCTGGATATGTAGTTGGCCCGACTTGTGGGATTTTAAAACTTTTTATTTAATTGCTGACATTTTCTGGTTGCTTGTTTAGCAACTTTTTATTTTGAAAAACAAAAGGTAGCTCGCTATCCCTTCACGGTAGGTTTTGGTGGCCTTCCGGGCCTTATAACTTTTGTAAAGTAAAAGAAGTAGTTTTTTGACTTGGCATCTTTTCTGTTTTCTACTGATGTTTGAAATCTTGCATCTCGACTTCCTCGGATTGCTTTGTTTTATTGTTTGTAGCTTGGATCCTTTGAGGTTGTGATTTATGAGTCCAACTTGTTTCTCGGTGGTTCTTTTGCGTTGGTCCCCTTTTTAAGTTATTTCTGTAATCCTCTTTTTTGGACCTTTGTCAGGTCTCTTTTCGGGGATTACTTTTGTAACTTGTTTGTAGAAGATCGACTTCGTTAGGTCGATCTCTTTTTAGGTTATTTTTGTAATCCTCTTTCTTGGACCTTTGTGGTCTCTTTCAGGGATTACTTTTATAACCTTTTCATTTGGTAGGAGATCGACTTCGTTAGGTCGATCTCTTTTTAGGTTATTTTTGTAATCCTCTTTCTTGGACCTTTGTCAGGTCTCTTTCAGGGATTACTTTTATAACCTTTTCTTTTTGTAGGAGATCGACTTCATTAGGTCGATCTCTTTCTAGGTTATTTTTGTAATCCTCTTTCTTGGACCTTTGTCAGGTCTCTTTCAGGGATTACTTTTATAACCTTTTCTTTTTGTAGGAGATCGACTTCATTAGGTCGATCTCTTTCTAGGTTATTATTGTAATCCTCTTTCTTGGACCTTTGTCAGGTCTCTTTCAGGGATTACTTTTATAACCTTTTTATTTTGGGCTGACTTTGTTAGGTCGAGCCCTTCTAAGTTAAAGTAATCCTCTTTAATAGGGTTGGCCAGACCTCTTTCCAGGGTTTACTTATAACTTGGGTTGACTTGGTCCGACTTCTGGACGTCGGCCAGTCTTTAAGTTATTATTTTAGCTATCCGTAAGACCTCTTCAGGTTCTTTTTTGGATTGCTTTCAATAACTTCTTACATTATTCTGTGTTCATCTTTGCCGATTTGTAGAAAGTGGTTGGCATCTTTAGATCGTCCTTCGGGTGAATCGCGCTTTCACCTTTATCGAACGGTTTATCTTTATCGTGGTCGTGCAGTGAAATTGTTTTTCACTTTCTGCTTACCTGTTGCTTTATAATCGGACGATGAATACTTCAAATTAATGCGTCTTGAATTCTTGTAGAATATCTAAATAAACTTTATTCAAAGTAAAAGTGCAAATATATACATGTGGGAATTTTTTCATCCCTTTAAGTCGGATAGTGTCTGGGTCTCAACTTGGTGCCTCATTAAAAAACATTTTCAGGAAAAAGAGTACATCCAATAATGAGACCTGTTACCTTCCTAACTGTAGTACCTTCTTAGGTTGCAAGCGTGCCATGATCTGGGAAGCTCTCTTTCCTCGAGATCGGACAGTCTGTAGTAGCCCTTCCCAAGTACTTCTATAACTCGGTAGGGTCCCTTCCAGTTTGCTGCCAGCTTTCCTTCTCCTGGTCGAGTTGTTCCAATATCATTTCGGATTAGGATGAGGTCATTTTCTGCGAAACTTCTCGGCACTAACCTTTGATTATATCTGGAAGCCATTCGGCGCTTTAGAGCTTCTTCCCTGATCCGAGCTCTTTCTTGGATTTCAGGTAGTAGGTCGAGCTCTTCCCTCTGAAGTTGGGAGTTTGCTTCCTCATTGTAATGAACTACTCTAGGCGATCCTTCCTCAATTTCTACTGGAATCATTGCCTCTATTCCGTATGCTAACCGGAAGGGGGATTCCTTCGTGGTGGAGTGTGGCGTCATTCGATATGCCCATAGGACCTGTGGAAGCTCTTCTGCCCAAGCTCCCTTTGCATCTTGTAATCTCCGTTTTAACCCGGCCAATATGACTTTGTTGGCAGCTTCGGCCTGTCCATTGGCTTGTGGATGTTCAACGGAGGTGTACTGATGCTTTATATTTAAGTCGGCTACTAGTTTTCTGAAACCTGCATCTGTGAATTGAGTGCCATTGTCTGTGGTTATTGAATATGGAACCCCGAACCTTGTGACGATATTTCTATATAGGAATTTCCGGCTTCTTTGAGCGGTGGCATTGGCTAGGGGCTCTGCCTCGATCCATTTTGTGAAATAGTCTACCCCTACTATGAGAAATTTAACTTGTCCTGACCCCTGGGGGAAGGGGCAGAGAAGGTCGAGCCCCCACCTTGCAAACGGCCAAGGCGAAGTTACGCTGATGAGCTCTTCTGGCGGGGCGATGTGAAAGTTGGCATGTTTCTGACATGGTGGGCATGTCTTTACGAATTCTGTAGCTTCTTTCTATAGAGTTGGCCAATAAAACCCCGCCCGGAGTACTTTTTTGGCGAGAGCTCGTGCTCTGAGATGATTGCCACAAATGCCGCCGTGTACTTCTTCTAACACTTCCTTTGTGTGGGAGGTCGGTACGTATTTCAGTAATGGTACTGAGATCCCCCTTTTGTACAGGATGTTGTTTATAATGGTGTAGTACTGTGCCTCCGTTTTTAGCCTCTTTGCCTCCTTTTCTTCTGTGGGAAGTGTTCCTGCTCTGAGGTAGTTGATTATGAGAGTCATCCATTCTTGGTCCTGGCTTGTTATGGCTAGGACTTTTTTCTCTTCCAAGATTGACGGGTTCTGTAACATTTCTTGGATGAGGCTTCTATTGTTGCCCCCTGGTTTGGTGCTGGCTAGTTTCGAGAGTGCGTCAGCTCGGGCGTTTTTTTCGCGGGGTATGTGGCAGATCTTATAGTCCTCGATTTGTCTGAGCTGTTCCTTGGTTTTATCCAAATACTTTTTCATGGTGGGATCTTTGGCTTGGTAGCTCCCTGTTATTTGTGATGTGACTACTTGTGAATCGCTGTAGATGTTGAATTTTTGAGCTCCAACCTCTTTAGCCAGCTTCAAACCAGCTAACAATGCTTCATATTCTGCCTGGTTGTTTGAGGTCGGGAAACCGAACTTGAGGGAGAGCTCAACTTGGGTTCCTTGGTTGCTTTCTATTATCACGCCTGTGCCGCTTCCAGTTTTATTTGAAGAACCGTCCACATAGAGATTCCATTCTGTGGGGGTTTCCAGGGTATCTGTGAATTCTGCGATAAAGTCGGCCATATACTGTGATTTGATGGCCGTTCGAACTTCATATTGGAGGTCAAACTCTGATAACTCGACTGCCCATTGTAGAATTCTGCCTGCTAAATCTATTTTTTGCAATATTTCTTTTATGGGCTGATTTGTTCGGACCTTAATGGTGTGAACTTGGAAGTACGGACGGAGTCGTCGAGATGTTAGAATAAGAGTATAGGCAAATATTTCTATTTTCTGGTAGTTCAGCTCGGATCCCTGTAGTGCTTTGCTAATGAAGTAAACGGGTTGCTGCCCACTTTCGTCTTCTCTGACTAGTGTTGAGGCTATTGCCCGGTTTCCTACAGCGAGATATAGTGTGAGTGGTTCTCCTTCTCGTGGTCGAGATATGATAGGTGGCTGTCCTAAGAACTTTTTAAAGTCTTGGAAGGCTTGCTCACATTCTGTCGTCCATTCGAACTGCCTTCCCTTTCTTAAAGTAGCATAGAAGGGGAGAGATCTTGTCGCAGCTCCTGCTAAGAATCGGGATAGGGCAGCCAATCTCCCGTTGAGTTGCTGTACTTCTTTGACACAGGTTGTGCTCTTCATGTTGAGTATGGCCTGACATTTATCTGGATTTGCTTCAATTCCTCTTTGTGTGAGCATGAAACCTAAGAATTTGCCTGCTTCTACTGCAAAGGTACATTTCGTGGGGTTGAGTCGCATGTCATGCTTTCTTATAGTGTCAAACACTTGGGCCAGGTCAGACAATAGTGTCTCTTCACTTTGTGTTTTTATTAGCATGTCGTCGACGTAGACTTCCATGGTCTTTTCGATGTGATCCGAGAAGACTTTATTCATTAGCCTTTGATAAGTAGCTCCTGCGTTCTTGAGACCGAAAGGCATCACAATGTAGCAGTAGTTTGCTTTTAGTGTTAGGAATGAAGTCTTTTCTTGATCTGGTGGATACATGGGGATCTGATTGTATCTCGAGTATGCGTCCATAAACGAAAGATATTTATATCCAGAGGAAGCATCTACCAGAGCGTCGATATTTGGGAGTGGGTATGGATCTTTTGGACAAGCCTTGTTGAGATCGGTGTAATCGGTGCACATTTGCCACTTCCCATTTGATTTTTTCACCAAGACAACGTTGGCTAGCCATAGTGGATATTTGACTTCTCTTATGAATCCTGCCTCCAGTAGTGCCTGTACTTGCTCTTCCACCGCTTGGGATTGCTCTGGCCCAAGTTTTCTTCGTTTCTGCTGGACTGGCCGAGATCCCGGATAGACCGCCAACTTGTGGCACATTAGCTTGCGGTCTATACCTGGCATATCTGCGGCTTTCCATGCGAAGAGGTCGACATTATTGCGTAAGAATTGTATCAGTAATTCTTTTAAGTCTCCTTTTAGGATCGTTCCGATATTAGTTGTTTTGTCCGATGTGTCTCCGATCTGAACCTTCTCTATCTCGCCTTCTGGCTGCAGACGGAGTTCTTCTCGTTGCTGAACTCCGCCAAGCACAATTGTATGAAACTCTTCTCCTTTGCCTCTGAGGTTTAGACTTTCGTTATAACAGCGGCGTGCCATCTTTTGATCTGCTTTTACCGTGGCTATCCCCTCTGTAGTTGGGAATTTCATGCATAGATGTGGAGTTGAGACTATTGCGCCGAGGTGATTGAGTGTTGTCCGACCTATTAGGGCATTGTAGGCTGAGCTTACGTCGACCACGATGTAGTCTATCTTGAGGGTCCTGGATTGGTTCCCTTTTCCAAAGGTTGTGTGTAGCGATACGTATCCTAGTGGTTGTACCGGGGTATCTCCTAGTCCGAACAGACTATTCGGGTATGCTCTAAGCTCCTTTTTGTCTAAGCCGAGTTTATCGAAGGCTGTTTTGAATAAGATGTCGGCAGAACTCCCTTGGTCTACTAATGTGCGGTGTAGATTGGTGTTTGCCAGTATGATAGTGATGACCATAGGGTCGTCGTGTCCCGAGATGATGCCGGATACATCTTCTTTAGTGAATGTTATCGCAGGGATGTCGGGTGCTTCCTCCTTTCCCTCGACATGATATACTTCTTTGAGATATCTTTTTTGGGATGATTTGGAGATCCCGCCTCCTGCGAATCCCCCGTGTATCATGTGGACGTGTCTTTCTGGTGTCCGAGGTGATCGCTCAGCTCGTCCGTCATCTTCGTCCCTTCGTCTCTTTCTTTGGTCATAATCTCGAGTAGCCAGAAAGTGATCTAATCTTCCTTCTCTCACCAATTTTTCTATGATATTCTTTAAGTCGAAGCACTCGTTGGTGGAGTGCCCTCGAACTCGGTGGTATTCACAATATTCCTTCCGGTTTCCTCCTCCTCTTTTGCCTGAGTGGTCGTGCTGGGGGAATTTTCTCCGTATGGCAGACTTCTTTGTATACATTGACCAGGGATACTCTGAGAGGAGTATAATTATGGTATTTTTTTATTTTCTCCCCTTGTCGATCTTCTTTCTTTTTGGATTCCTTGTCTTTGTCTCGGTAGGAGGCCCCGGATTTTGAGGTTTCTCCCAGCCGAGCATTCTCTTCCATGTTGATGTATTTTTCTGCTCGCTCTTGTACTTCGTCTAAGGAGGTGGGGTACTTCTTTGATATAGATTGGCTAAAAGGTCCCTCTCGTAGGCCATTGATGAGTCCCATGATGGCGGCCTCTGTTGGTAAACTTTGTATGTCCATGCATGTTTTGTTGAATCTTTCCATGTAGTTGCGGAGACTTTCCCGATCTCCTTGCTTGATCCCTAATAAACTGGGTGCGTGCTTGGCCTTATCCTTCTGGATGGAGAATCTGGCCAGGAACTTTTTGGCCAGGTTGTCAAAGTTTGAGATGGACTTTGGAGGTAAGTTGTCGAACCATCTGATCGCTGTCTTCGTGAGGGTTGTTGGAAAAGCTTTGCAGCGAACGGCATCTGAGGTGTTGGTAAGGTACATTCTGCTTCTGAAATTGCTGAGATGATGGTTGGGATCTGTGGTGCCGTCGTACAAAATCATATCCGGGAGTTTGAAGTCTTTTGGAATTTTGGTTTTCATGATTTCCCTGGTGAATGGATCTTGTTCTTTGCGTGAATTTTCCTCGGGAGTAGTCCGAGGAGTTTTCGATTTGAGATCGGCTTCTAATTGCTGTAGTTTTTCTTTCGATTCTCGACGTCGCTGTACCTCTCTTTGTAGATCCTTTCCGATTTCTCGTTGTTGTTGGGTTTCTTTCTCAAGTTGTTTCAAGCGATCTTGAAACGCCTCTATTGCTCCCGGATTTGATGAATTTTTGTCTCCGTTGGATTCCGGGGTATCTTTCAGTGTGGTGTCCGCATTTTTGTGCGGCGTTCTGTTTTCTAGATCTGAATCGTGGTCATTGTCATGACCGTCCGCCATGGTGGTGGGATGACTTCCAGGTTCCCCGGCAACGGCACCAATGTTCCAAGGGTTACCTGAAACTGTAGGCCGATCTCGGATGAGATCTTCTGTACTGGTCGGAGATGATGTGTCCGGCTGGCTGGTGGAGGCCGGAGCTGTTGTGTCCGACTTGTTGGACTGGCTGCACTTCTGATCCTTGGTCACCAGAGGGTGGGGGGTACCTGCAAGAGACTCCGATGCTTAAGTTAGCACGGGTATTAAACAGGTTTATTGTAGAATCAGAGTATGAGTTATACCTGGGTGCTCCAGTGTATTTATAGTAGTTGTAGAGTGACATTTCTAGCTAAGATAAGTTAGTTATCTTATCTTATCTTTATCTTTGAGTTGAGGTCAGCTTATCTTCAAGGGAACCCCCCTTATCTCTATAGGCTTGGAGGGCCTTTGGATTTGGGTCGTGTTCCTCTTCTTGGGCCCTTTAGGGGCTTTCCTGTCGATTTGGCCGAGTTCTTTAAGAAGAAGTCGGTCCGCTTGACCTGAAGAGGTCGGTCGCTTTGTCGTCAATCATCCCAGGTCGGATAGCTCGACCCAGGGTATGAACACTAACCATATATACATTATTGTTAGAAAATTAAATCAAGAGGTATGCAAGTAACAAAAGTTTAGAAAAGTCAAAGGTAAAATTCAATTTGAATTCAAAGTGGTTACAAGTTTATGGTTCATCACTAAGATTCTACAAACTTCTTGTGCTATCTATCAACTTGCATGGATTAAAATTTTCATGAAACATGGTTAAAGAATTGAAGAAGCAAAGTTTGAGTTGAATACAATAATCATCAATTGGCTAGATATTGCTAGAAGCTAACATATTGGAAGCTTGAAGAGTTTTGAAGAACATTCAAAAGAATAGCACAACTACAATATACTAGAATATTGAAGAAGTTCAAAATAAAATTGAATTGGAATTGAATTGAAGTTGCACTCATCACCTCCATACTAGAAGAATCATGAAGTGCATTAGAAGCTTCAAGATTGATGACTAAGCTTAATAAAGAATTTTCAAGATGTGCTAGAAATTACAAGAAGAAGTTACTTATTTGAATAGTCAAAGTAAGAAGCAAAGTTAGATAAGTATGTGTATTAAAAAGCTAGTAGAATCATGAACTTCTAGTATGAAACTTTGCCTATATAAAGGCACATATGCCTTATGTATTTTGTGTGTTCCATAATGAAATGTGTATGTTTTGAAATGTAAAAATTCTCTCCTTTGTTTTATGAGTGTTAGTGAGTTTGAAAGATGAAAAATATGATAGTGTCATTTATATGAGTGAGTGATCCTAGGGCCAATTAAGAGTGGGTATTATACTAACATTTGGTATCATAGCCTGGTTAATCCAGCGCCTGGTGTTTGAGATTAGAGTTTGTGAGGTGTGGGAGAGTTCTCACATAGTTGTTTATTCATAGAATCAGTATGGCAAACACTTTTAATATTGTGTGGTTCGGTCCCAAGTTAGATGGGAAACTTGATTATAGTTATTGGGAGACTTTGATGTCTACCCATTTGAAGGCCTAGAACCTGTGAAATTTCATTGAACCAGGTTTGCAAGAAGGAGCAGATGCTGCCCAACAGAGGAGAGATCAATTGGCGCTATCTCAAATTCATTAAGGAGTAGATTATACGGTATTTGGCAAAATAGCAAATGCCAAAAGTGCAAAAGAAGCATGGAACACGTTGAAGCTATCATACAAAGGCGTAGATAAAGCTCAGAAAGCAAAACTACAGTCTTTGAGAAGAGAATATGAAAGGTACGAGATATCTAGCTCAGAAACTGTTGAGAAATATTTTACTCGTGTTACAGATCTCGTCAATAAAATGAGAGTTTATGGAGAAGATATGCCCGATAGCAAAGTGGTGGAGAAAATTCTTCACACCATGCCGATGATACATGACCATGTGGTGACTACGATACTAGAGTCACACAATATGGATACCATGACGATTG
Organism: Arachis ipaensis; assembly: GCF_059453495.1. Lineage (NCBI taxonomy): Eukaryota > Viridiplantae > Streptophyta > Magnoliopsida > Fabales > Fabaceae > Arachis > Arachis ipaensis. Next base: position 55,729,134 of record NC_142436.1, read on the forward strand.
CAGAGTTGCAAGGGACCATGGAAAGCCACATCAGTAGAATACTAGAGAAATCAGAAAAATCAATCGAGGAAGCCCTAAAAAGCCGAGTGAATTTCAACAATGTTGCAGAATCAAGCTGTACACAAGTAAGATAAGGTCGTGGTTTCAGTTTTCAAAGTAGAGGCAGAGGAAGTTTCAGAGGTAGAGGTCATAGCAGTTACAACCAAGGAAGTTACAATAACTTTACACCATCTAATCAAGGAAGAGGTGGAACGAATTTTAGGCCTGTCAACCGAGGAAGAGGTCGAGGCAATTTTTATCAAGAAAGAACCAATTTCAACTGCTTTCATTGTGGAAAGTATGGACACAAAGCAGCAGATTGTAGATTCAAAATGGTAAATAACAATCAAGCACACGTTGCAGAAAATCAGCATCAAAAAGTGATGATAATCCGGGTACTCAAACTTTATTTTTTACAAGTAATTCATGTGCTAAAGATGAAAATATATGGTACTTGGATAATGCTTGCAGTAATCATATGTCTGGTAGAAAGGAGTTATTTTCTTCTCTAGATGATTCAGTTAAACTATTATTGAAGTTTGGTAATAGTACAAAGATCCCTATTGAAGGAAAAGGGTACATACCAATTAGATTGAAGGATGGTTCTCTGAGTTATATTTCTGATGTTTTCTATGCTCCTGAACTTGATTACAATTTACTGAGTATGGGGCAATTATCTGAGAAGGGATATAAGATGATAATTTATCATGGATATCGCACTGTGTTTGACAACAACGGAAGGTTCATAGATAAAGCAAAGATGACTTCAAACAGAATGTTTCCATTAAAAATTCAACATGTTAATCCCTCTTGCATGAGTTTTGTGATACTTGATGATAATTGGTTGTGGCATATGCGGTTTGGGCATTTTCATTTTTTTGGCCTAAACTACCTGTCAAGAAAAGGACTTGTTTCTGGTCTACCATGGATTCATATTCTCAATTGTGTTTGTGAGATTTGTCAACTGGGAAAGAAGCACAGAGATCCATTCCCTACAGGAAAGTCATGGAGAGCTAGAAGTTTACTTGAAATTGTGCATTCAGATCTCTGTTCTGTAGAAGTTCCAAGTAATGGTGGTAGCAGGTACTTTATCACTTTTATTGATGATTTTAGTAGATATATAATATGGTGCACGAAATTACAATCACACTTTTGCAACTCCGCACAACTAACCAGCAAGTGCACTGGGTCGTCCAAGTAATACCTTACGTGAGTAAGGGTCGATCTAACGGAGATTGTCGGCTTGAAGCAAGCTATAGTTATCTTGTAACTCTTAGTCAGGATATCAATAATTCTCAGATTTAATTGTAAAAAGTAAAAGAACATTAAATAAATACTTGTTATGCAGTAATGAAGAACAGGTTGAGGCTTTGGAGATGCTTTGTCTTCTGAATCTCTACTTTCCTACTATCTTCTTCTTCATGCACGCAAGGCTCCTTCCATGGCAAGCTTTATGTTGGGCATCACCGTTGTCAATGGCTACTTCCCGTCCTCTCAGTGAAAATGTTCCAAATGCGCTGTCACCGCACGGCTAATCATCTGTCGGTTCTCGATCATGTCGGAATAGGATTTATTGATCCTTTTGCGTCTGTCACTACGCCCAACACTCGCGAGTTTGAAGCTCGTCACAGTCATCCCTTTCCAGATCCTACTCAGAATACCACAGACAAGGTTTAGACGTTCCGGATCTCAAGAATGGCCGCCAATAATTCTAGCTTATACCACGAAGACTCTGATCTGAATCATGAGGCTAAGAGATATGCATTCAATCTAAGGTAGAACGGAGGTGGTTGTCAGGCACACATTCATAGGTGAGAATGATGATGAGTGTCACGGATAATCACATTCATCAGGTTGAAGTGTGAATGAATATCTTAGAATAGAAGCAAGCGTGATAGAATGGAAAACAGTAGTAATTGCATTAATTCATGAAGAACAGCAGAGCTCCTCACCCCCAACAATGGGGTTTAGAGACTCATGCCATAGAGAATACAATATGAAACGTGTAAAGTGTCATGAGGTACAAGATGAATCACTAAAAGTAGTTTTTATAGTAAACTGGTGACCTAGGGTTACAGAAAATGAGTAAGCTAGGGTGTTTAGTGTAAAAATCTACTTTCGGGGCCCACTTGGTGTGTGCTTGGGCTGAGCATTGAAGCTTTCATGTGTAGAGACTTTTCTTGGAGTTAAACGCCAGCTTTTGTGCCAGTTTGGGTGTTTAACTCCAGCTTTTGTGCCAGTTCTGGAGTTAAACGCCAGAATTCTTGAGCTAACTTGGAACGCCTGTTTGGGCCATCAAATCTCAGGCAAATTATGGACTATTATATTTTGCTGGAAAGCCCAGGATGTCTACTTTTCAACGCAATTGAGAACGCGCCAATTGGGCTTCTGTAGCTCCATAAAATTCACTTTGAGTGCAGGGAGGTCAGAATCCAACAGCATCTGCAGTCCTTTTTCAGCCTCTGAATCAGATTTTTGCTCAGGTCCCTCAATTTCAGCCAGAAAATACCTGAAATCACAGAAAAATACACAAACTCATAGTAAAGTTCAGAAAAGTGAATTTTAAATAAAAACTAATAAAAATATAATAAAAACCAACTAAAATATACTAAAAACATACTAAAAATAGTGCCAAAAAGCGTATAAATTATCCGCTCATCACAACACCAAACTTAAATTATTGCTTATCCCCAAGCAACTAAAAATCAAATAGGATAAAAAGAAGAGAATATACAATGAACTCCAAAAACATCTATGAAGATCAGTCTTAATTAGATGAGCGGGGCTATTAGCTTTTTGCTTCTGAACAGTTTTGGCATCTCACTTTTTTCTTTGAAGTTCAGAATGATTGGCATCTATAAGAAATCAGAATTCAGATAGTGTTATTGATTCTCCTAGTACAGTATATTGATTCTTGAACACAATTACTTTATGAGTCTTGGCCGTGACCCTAAGCATTTTGTTTTCCAGTATTACCACCAGATACATAAATCCCACAGACACATAACTGGGTGAATCTTTTCAGATTGTGACTCAGCTTTGCTAGAGTCCCCAATTAGAGGTGTCCAGAGCTCTTAAGCACTGGTGCACGAAATTGTGATCTCTGGTAATGGCTCCAAAAACTTGGTGCTCTAATCTTAATTCATAATTTGTCACAACTTCAATACAACTAACCAGCAAGTGCACTGGGTCGTCCAAGTAATAAAACCTTACGTGAGTAAGGGTCGATCCCACGGAGATTGTTGGTATGAAGCAAGCTATGGTCATCTTGTAAATCTCAATCAGGCGGATATCAAATGGTTATGGAGTTTTCGAATAATAATAATAAATAAATAGAAAATAAAGATAAAAATACTTATATAATTCATTGGTGAGAATTTCAGATAAGCGTATAGAGATGCTTTCGTTCCTCTGAACCTCTGCTTTCCTACTGTCTTCATCCAACCAGTCCTACTCCTTTCCATGGTAAGCTTTCTGTAAGGCATCACTGTTGTCAATGGCTATATCCCATCCTCTCTGTGAAAAAGGTCCAAATGCTCTGTCACGGCACGGCTAATCATCTGGAGGTTCTCAATCATACTGGAATAGGATTCACCCTCCTTTTGCGTCTGTCACTACGCCCAGCACTCGCGAGTTTGAAGTTCGTCACAACCATCCCTTCCCAGGTCCTACTCGGAATACCACAGACAAGGTTTAGACTTTCCGGATCTCAGGAATGGCCATCCATGGGTTCTAACTTATACCACGAAGATTCTAATATCTCGGACTCGGTCCTCTGTATTAGATATCTAAGAGATACTCATTCTAGCTTGTTTGCATGTAGAACGGAAGTGTTTGTCAGGCACGCGTTCATAAGTGAGAATGATGATGAGCATCACATAATCATCACTGTTCTGATGGTTACCTGAAACTGGAGGTCGATCTCGGATGAGATCTTCTGTACTGGTCGGAGATGACGTATCCGGCTGGCTGGTGGCGGCCAGAGCTGTTGTGTCCGACTTGTTGGACTTGCTGCACTGCTGATCCTTGGCCACCGGAGGGTGGGGGGTACCTGCAAGAGACTCTGATGCTTAAGTTAGCATGGGTATTAAACAGGTTTATTGTAGAATCAGAGTATGGGTTATACCTGGGTGCTCCAGTGTATTTATAGTAGTGTGGGCTGACCTTTCTGATAAGATAAGTTAGTTATCTTATCTTATCTTATCTTGTTTTGGATGAAGTCAGCTTATCTTCAAGGGAACCGCCTTTATCTCTATAGGCTGGGATTGCCTTTGGATTCGGGTCGTGTTCCTCTATTTAGGCCCTTTATTGGGCTTTCCTGTCGATTTGGCCGAGCTCTTTTAGAAGAGGTCGGGTAGTCTGACCTGAAGAGGTTGGTCGCTGTGTCGCCGATCATCCCGGGTCGGATAGCTCGACCCAGGGTATGAACAGTGCCCCTGCTTGAGCTCGGTCTTCTTTTGAGGTTGAGTTCTTTGACTTCGGTCTAGTGGGGCCGAACTCAAGCATTTTATCGATTCCTTTGGAACAGCTTTTGAATGTAGAACGTTTCCTCTAAAAGCGCGCGCTTTTATATCGACGCTTTGGGAACGTGCAAGGGTTTAATGCTTTCATTAATTTTGTCATTAATTGCCCCATTTCCCTTTGGCTCTTTCATTTTGATTTTGAAAACCCCAAAAATGGTTTCTCTCCTTCGCCTTTTTTCGTAACTTCTTTCTCTGCTCTCTTCGCTATTTTGTTCTTCTGCTTCCTTGCGTTGCAGCGTTGCTTGGTGTTTTTCTTGGGCAGCTTTTATTTCTGCGCTTCCGTCTTTCTCTTCGAAGTTTCTCATCATCTCCAGGTTAGTCCTGTTTCATATATTCTCCTTGTTTTGCTTTGATTTTGACCCTTTCTTTAGAGAAAGTTTGGATCTTTTGTTTTGTTATGCCCTAGTGTTGTGCGTTCTGGGAGTTTTTTCATTTTCTGCATGGTCCTTTTTTGCCTTTGCTTAATGCTTTTAGGGTTTTGCATGTTCTTTGTTGTTTCCGTTCTGATGCTGTTTATCCAGAAAAAACCCGTATCTGTTTCTTGCTTTATTTGACGGTTGCTTTGCTTGATTCTGAAAAAGTTTGCACCTTTGATGGTTTCTTCTTGGCGTACTTGATTTTGGGAATGCTTTTGCTGATAGATTGTGATGACTTTTTCTTTTGACACTACTTGCTGTTTAAAGTCTTTTTCTTGTTTTGAAAAATGCTGGGGTGGGAGCTGTAGATTTTTCTGAAAACCTTGCTTTGTTACTGCCTCCAAAGGATGCCCCAAGATTTTGGTTTGAGTCTTGGGGTTTTCCTTTTCTGTGTGTTTGCCTGCATCGTATTGAGTTGTTTTCTCCCTTGTCCGAGATGTTTTTAGTAATCCCATCTTCTTTTCTTACTTGTAGGATTAGTTGGCCTCATGTCCTCTCGCAATAACATTGTAGAGATGTCTTCCAGAGTTTCTGAGGGGATGTCCGATTGGCTGGACTCCCTTGTTTTGTTGTGTGTTTCTATTGTGGATGCTGAATTTTGCACAAAGCTGAGGAAGCGCCATAGGATTTGTGATAACAGTGCCCGCGAGGGGGATTATGAGCTTGTTGCTCCTGATTCCGATGAGAGAGTTTGTTTTCCGACTTTCGTCGAGGGGGAGCGTCCCTCTTTCTATGCTTATGAATACTTCTTCAGCCAATTAAACGTTACTTTCCCTTTTACTGCTTTTGAAACTGACTTGTTGTGGTCCTGCAATATTGCTCCGTCCCAGCTTCATCCAAACTCCTGGGGTTTTATCAAAATATTTCAACTTCTTTGTCAGTAGTTAGACATAACACCTTCTGAAACTCTTTTCTTTTATCTTTTTGTCTCGGCCAAACCTGGAGGTTCCTCCAAAAAGAAAGCTTCCTGGGTTTCTTTCAGGTCGGCCCAGGGGCATAAAGTTTTTGCCATGTATGATGAGTCGTTTAAAGATTTTAAGAACTATTTCTTCCGAGTCCGTGCCATTGAGGGGGTTCGCCCCTTTTTTCTTGATGAAAATGATGAGCCTGCTTTTCCTCTGGAGTGGCAAAAGAATGTAAGAGTGCCACGTTACACATGGGAAATGCTTAGTGAGGTTGAGCGGGCCTTTGTAGTTGTTCTTGAAGATTTGTGGGGGAAGCCTCCCCATCTGGACACGAAGAGATTTTTGAGTGATCCATGTTTGGTTCGGGCTGCTTTGGGTACTGTCTGATTTGTTTTTATACTTGCTCCCGAGCTTTGCTTCTCCTGTGTTGTAACTTGTCTTTGATTTTTGTGTTTTTCAGAGATGTCGAAGAATAATGATTCTATGAGGGCCTATAAGAAGGCGAAGAAGGCGACCGCTGCTTTAAACATCTCGGCCAAGGCGGCCGGAGAGGGATCTTCTCAGCCTCTAGTTAAACCTCCTATATCGAGTTTTCCCGGGCCGAGGAAAGCAATTCCTACTCCTCGGGTCCGTCTGGTCGATCCTCTACAATCTTCTGTTGCAGCTTCCGGTGCCCCTCCTAGTAAAAAGCAAAAAACAATTGAGCCTTTCAACAAATCGGCCCTTATGGTGCTCTTTCTATGGACGACGTGTTGCTTCTTCATCATTTTGATTATATCACCCGGAGTGGTATCAAGTTGGCACACATGGGGGCGGCCCTATATCGAACTGCTCAAAGTCTTCCTCTCCATGCCACTAAGGCTTTTATGGAGGAGGCCAAACAGGAGTTTAATCGGATGAAGGGCTTGAAGGAGGAGCTTGAAGTAAGGGTGACCAAGTTGGAGAAAGACTTAGAGAATGAAAAGGCTAGTTCCACTTCTCTGGCTGGTTCTCTGAGACTGGCCGAGGACATGGCTATGCGTCATAAGGACAGTTATCTGACGTCTTACCGGGAGGTGTTGCGTCTGAGAGAAGAGTTGGAGAATGCCCGGGCTAATTATTCCAAACTCCAAGGTCATCTTATTGGCAGTGTTACTGCTGCCTATGAGAACCTGAAGGAACAAGTTCGGGTTATTGCTCCCGAGGCCGACCTGACCCTCTTTAGCTTGGAGAATGTTGTCAGGGATGGCAAGGTTGTCCCTGATGACGAGGATGAGGATGATGTCGATCCTCCCCCTGTAGCCTCTACCAAGGTGTCGACTTCTGTTATCCCTGCCGAGGTTGGTCCTCCCGCTTCTGATCCTGACTGCCAGATCTTGAACCGGGATGACGGTACTGTAGATGCCGTTCCTCTCCAGACTTGCCCTCTGTCTCCTCGGGCTGATGCTGCTAAAAAGTCTTCTGACCCTTAGCTTTTACTTTATTCTGGATATGTAGTTGGCCCGGCTTGTGGGCTTTTTTAACTCTTTATGTTTCTTTAACTGCTGATACTTTCCCGTTGCTTGCCTAGCAACTTTTGTTTTTTATAAAAAACAAAGGGTAGCTCGCTTTAGCTTTTTTAAGGTAGGTTTTAGTGGCCTCCGAGGCTTTTATAACCTTGTGGATGATATCAGGCTTTTTGTGCTTGACTTGGTATCTCTTTTTCTGTGAATATTGGAACCTTGCGGCTTAACATTTTTTTTTGGTTTGCTTTATACTTTGTAGCTTGAATCCTTTGTGGTTGTAGGTCCAACTTTGATTTTTGGTTCGTTCTTGCTTGTATTTCTGACGATCCATAACCGATTTTTTTTTAAGTAAGTCATTTTTGTAATCCTCTTTTTTGGATCTTTGTCAGATCTCTTTCAGGGATCTTTATCGTAGTAGGAGTCCGACTTCGTTATATCGGTCTTCTTTAAGTTATTTTTGTAGTCCTCTTTCTTGGACCTTTGTCAGGTCTCTTTCAGGGACTACTTGTATAACTTTTTTAGTAGTAAGAGTCCGGCTTCGTTATATCGGTCTCCTTTAAGTTATTTTTGTAGTCCTCTTTCTTGGACCTTTGTCAGGTCTCTTTCAGGGACTACTTGTATAACTTTTTTAGTAGTAAGAGTCCGACTTCGTTATATCAGTCTCCTTTAAGTTATTTTTGTAGTCCTCTTTCTTGGACCTTTGTCAGGTCTCTTTCAGGGACTACTTGTATAACTTTTTTAGTAGTAAGAGTCCGACTTCGTTATATCAGTCTCCTTTAAGTTATTTTTGTAGTCCTCTTTCTTGGACCTTTGTCAGGTCTCTTTCAGGGACTACTTGTATAACTTTTTTAGTAGTAAGAGTCCGACTTCGTTATATCGGTCTCCTTTAAGTTATTTTTGTAGTCCTCTTTCTTGGACCTTTGTCAGGTCTCTTTCAGGGACTACTTGTATAACTTTTTCATTTTGGGCTAACTTTGTTATGTCGGGCCCTTCTAAGTTAAAGTAATCCTCTTTAATAGGGTTGGCCAGATCTGAGCTCTTTCCTGGATTTCGGGTAACAAGTCGAGCTCTTCTCTCTGGAGTTGGGAGTTTGCTTGCTCATTGTAGTGAATTACTCTAGGCGACCCTTCCTCAATCTCTACTGGAATCACCGTCTCTATTCCGTATGCTAATCGGAAGGGAGATTCCTTCGTGGTGGAATGTGGCGTCGTTCGATATGCCCATAGGACCTGTGGAAGGTCTTCTGCCCAGGCTCCCTTTGCATTTTGTAGTCTCCATTTTAGGCCGGCCAATATGACTTTGTTAGCAGCTTCGGCCTGTCCGTTGGCTTGCGGATGTTCAACGGAGGTGTACTGGTGCTTTATATTCAAGTCGGCCACTAGTTTTCTGAAGCCTGCATCTGTGAATTGGGTGCCATTGTCTGTGGTTATTGAATATGGAACTCCGAACCTCGTGACAATGTTTCTATATAAGAATTTCCGGCTTCTTTGAGCGGTGGCATTGGCTAGGGGCTCTGCCTCGATCCACTTTGTAAAGTAATCTACTCCTACTATGAGAAACTTAACTTGTCCTGATCCCTGTGGGAAGGGACCGAGAAGATCGAGTCCCCATTTTGCAAACGGCCAAGGCGAAGTCACGCCGATGAGCTCTTCTGGCGGGGTGATGTGAAAGTTGGCATGTTTCTGACATGGTGGACATGTCTTTACAAATTCTGTGCCTTCTTTCTGTAGAGTTGGCCAATAAAATCCCGCTCGGAGTATTTTTTTGGCAAGAGCTCGTGCTCCGAGATGATTGCCACAAATGCCGCCGTGTATTTCTTCTAGCACTTCCTTTGTGTTGGAGGTCGGTACGCATTTTAGTAAAGGTATTGAGATTCCTCTTTTGTATAGGATGTTGTTTATGATGGTGTAGTACTGTGCCTCCCTTTTTAATTTCTTTGCCTCCTTTTCTTCTGCGGGGAGTGTTCCTGTTTTGAGGTAGTCGATTATGGGGGTCGTCCATCTTTGGTCCTGACTTGTTATTGTCAGGACTTTTTCCTCTTCCAAGATTGACGGGTTCTGCAACATTTCCTGGATGAGGCTTCTATTGTTGCCCCCTGGTTTGGTGCTGGCTAGTTTCGAGAGTGCATCAGCTCGGGCATTTTGTTTGCGGAGTATGTGGCGGATCTTATATTCCCCGATTTGTCCGAGCTGTTCCTTGGTTCTATCCAAATATTTTTTCATGGTGGGATCTTTGGCTTGGTAGCTCTCTGTTATTTGTGATGTAACTACTTGTGAATCACTGTAAATGTTAAGTTTTTGAGCTCCAACCTCTTTAGCCAACTTCAAACTAGCTAACAAGGCTTCATATTCGGCCTGGTTGTTCGAGGCCGGGAATCCGAATTTGAGGGAGAGCTCGACTTGGGTTCCCTGGTTGCTTTCTATTATTACGCCTGCACCGCTTCCAGTTTTATTCGAAGAACCGTCCACGTAGAGATTCCATTCCATGGGGTTTCCAGGGTGTCTGTGAATTCTGCAACGAAGTCGGCCAGATACTGTGATTTGATGGTCGTCCGAGGTTCGTATTGGAGGTCAAACTCTGACAGCTCGACTACCCATTGTAGAATTCTGCCTGCTAAATCCGTTTTCTGCAATATTCCTTTTATGGGCTGGTTAGTTCGAACCTTAATGGTGTGAGCCTGGAAGTATGGGCGGAGTCGTCGAGAGGTTAGGATAAGAGTATAGGCAAATTTTTCTATTTTTTGGTAGTTCAGCTCGGATCCCTGTAGTGCCTTGCTAATGAAGTAGACGGGTTGTTGCCCTTTTTCGTCTTCCCTGACTAGTGCTGAAGCTATTGCCCGGTTCCCTACTGCGAGGTATAATATGAGCGGTTCTCCTTCTCGTGGTCGAGATAGGATAGGTGGCCGTCCTAAGAATTCCTTGAAGTCTCGGAAGGCCTGTTCACATTCTGTCGTCCATTCAAACTGTTTTCCCTTTCTTAAAGTAGCATAGAAGGGGAGAGATCTTATCGCAGCTCCTGCTAAGAATTGGGATAGGGCGGCTAATCTCCCGTTGAGTTGTTGTACCTCTTTGACGCAGGTTGGGCTCTTCATGTTGAGTATGGCTTGACATTTGTCTGGATTTGCTTCAATTCCCCTTTGTGTGAGCATGAAGCCTAAGAATTTGCCTGCTTCAACTGCGAAGGTGCATTTTGCGGGGTTGAGTCGCATGTTATGCTTCCTTATAGTGTCAAATACTTGAGCCAGGTCGGACAATAGTGTGTCTTCGCTTTGTGTCTTTATTAACATGTCGTCCACATAAACTTCCATGATTTTTCCGATGTGATCTGAGAAGACTTTATTCATTAGCCTTTGATAAGTAGCTCCTGCGTTCTTGAGACCGAAAGGCATCACGATGTAGCAGTAGTTTGCCTTTGGTATTAAGAACGAGGTCTTTTCTTGATCTGGTGGATACATGGGAATTTGGTTGTATCCTGAATATGCATCCATAAACGAGAGATATTTATATCCAGAGGAAGCATCTACCAGGGCGTCAATACTTGGGAGTGGGTATGGATCTTTTGGACAAGCTTTGTTGAGATCGGTGTAATCGGTGCACATTCGCCACTTCCCATTCGACTTTTTCACCAAGACGACGTTGGCTAGCCATAGTGGGTATTTGACTTCTCTTATAAATCCGGCTTCCAGTAGTGCTTGTACTTGTTCTTCCACAGCTTCGGATCATTCTGGCCCGAGTTTTCTTCGCTTCTCCTGCACCGGCCGAGATCTTGGGTAGACTGCCAACTTGTGGCACATTAGCTTGGGGTCTATGCCTGGCATGTCTGTGGCTCTCCATGCGAAGAGGTCGACATTATCTCGTAAGAATTGTATCAGTAATTCTTTTGAATCTCCTCTTAGAACCGTGCCGATATTAATTGTTTTGTCCGAGGTGTCTCCGATCTGAACCTTCTCTACCTCACCTTCTGGGTGCGGACGGAGTTCTTCTCGTCGATGAGCTTCGCCAAGCTCAATTGTATGAAACTCTTCTCCTTTTCCTCTGAGGTTTAAGCTCTCATTATAACAGCGATGTGCCATCTTTTGATCTGCTTTTATCGTGGCTATCCCCTCTGTAGTTGGGAATTTCATGCATAGATGTGGAGTTGAGACTATTGCGCCGAGTTGATTGAGTGTTGTCCGACCTATTAGAGCATTGTAGGCTGAACTTACGTCGACCACAATGTAGTCTATTTTGAGGGTCCTGGATTGGTTCCTTTTTCCAAAAGTAGTGTGTAGCAATACGTATCCTAGCGGTTGTACCGGGGTGTCTCCTAGTCCGAACAGATTGTTCGGGTATGCTCTAAGCTCCTTTTCGTCTAAGCCAAGTTTGTTGAAGGCTGTTTTGAATAAGATATCGGTAGAACTCCCTTGGTCTACTAATGTGCGGTGTAGATTGGCGTTTGCCAGTATAATAGTGATGACCATGGGATCGTCGTGTCCCGAGATGATGCCGGATGCGTCCTCTTTAGTGAATGTTATTGCCGGGATGTTGGATGCTTCCTCCTTTCCCTCGACATGATATACTGCTTTGAGATATCTCTTTCGGGATGATTTGGAGATCCCACCTCCTGCGAATCCACCGTGTATCATGTGGACATGTCTTTCTGGTGTTCGAGGTGATCGTTCAGCTCGTCCATCATCTTCGTCTCTTCGTCTCTTTCTTTGGTCATCATCTCGGGTAGCCAAAAATTGATCTAATTTTTCTTCTCTTACCAATTTTTCTATGATATTTTTCAAGTCGAAGCACTCGTTGGTGGAGTGCCCTCGGACTCGATGGTATTCACAATATTCCTTCTGGTTTCCTCCTCCCCTTTTGCCTTTGAGTGGTCGCGCTGGGGGGATTTTTTCTGTGTGGCAGACTTCTTTGTACACGTCGACCAGGGATGCCTTGAGAGGAGTGTAGTTATGGTATTTTTGATTTTCTCCCCCTGTCGATCTTCTTTCCTTTTAGAGTCCTTGTCTTTGTCTCGGTAGGGGGCCCCAAATTTTGAGGTTTCTCCCAACCGAGCGTTCTCTTCCATGTTGATGTATTTTTCTGCTCGCTCCTGTACTTCGTCTACGGAGGTAAGATACTTTTTTGATATAGATTGGCTGAAAGGTCCCTCTCGTAAGCCATTGATGAGCCCCATGATAGCGGCCTCAGTTGGTAAACTTTGTATGTCCATGCATGTTTTGTTGAATCTTTCCATGTAGTTACGGAGGCTCTCCCGATCTCCTTGCTTGATCCCTAGTAAGCTGGGTGCGTGCTTGGCCTTATCTTTCTGGATGGAGAATCTGGCCAGGAACTTTTTGGCCAGGTCGTCGAAGTTTGAGATGGACTTCGGAAGTAAGTTGTCGAACCATCTGATCGCTGTTTTCGTGAGAGTCGTTGGAAAAGCTTTGCAGCGAATGGCATCTGAGGCATCGGAAAGGTACATTCTGTTTCTGAAATTGCTGAGATGATGGTTGGGATCTGTGGTGCCATCATACAAAACCATATCTGGGAGCTTGAAATCTTTTGGGATTTTGGTCTTCATGATTTCTCTGGTGAACGGATCTTGTTCTTTGCGTGAATTTTCCTCAAGAGTGGTCCGTGGAGCTTTTGATTTGAGGTCGGCCTCTAATTGCTGTAGTTTTTCTTCCAGTACTCGACGTCGCCGTACCTCTCTTTGCAGATCCTTTCCGATCTCCCGTTGTTGTTGGGTTTCTTTCTCAAGTTGCTTTAAGCAATCTTGAAGTGCTTCTATGGCTCCCGGATTTGGTGAGTTTTTGTCCCCATTGGATTCCGGAGTATCCTTTAGCGTAGTGTCCGCGTTCTTGTGCGGTGTTTTGTTTTGCAGATCCGAGTCGTGGTCGTTGTCATGGCCGTCCGCCATGGTTTTGGGATGACTTTCAGGTTCCCCGGCAACGGCGCCAATGTTCCGATGGTTACCTGAAACTGGAGGTCGATCTCGGATGAGACCTTCTGTACTGGTCGGAGATGACGTATCCGGTTGGCTGGTGGCGGCCGCAGCTGTTGTGTCCGACTTGTTGGACTTGCTGCACTGCTGATCCTTGGCCACCGGAGGGTGGGGGTACCTGCAAGAGACTCCGATGCTTAAGTTAGCATGGGGATTAAACAGGTTTATTGTAGAATCAGAGTATGAGTTATACCTGGGTGCTCCAGTGTATTTATAGTAGTGTGGGCTGACCTTTCTGATAAGATAAGTTAGTTATCTTATCTTATCTTATCTTGTTTTGGACAAAGTCAGCTTATCTTCAAGGGAACCGCCTTTATCTCTATAGGCTGGGATTGCCTTTGGATTCGGGTCGTGTTCCTCTATTTGGGCCCTTTATTGGGCTTTCCTGTCGATTTGGCCGAGCTCTTTTAGAAGAGGTCGGTCGCTGTGTCGCCGATCATCCCGGGTCGGATAGCTCGACCCAGGGTATGAACAATCACATTCATTATGTTCTTGGGTGTGAACGGATATCTTAGAAGCGGAATAAGTTGAATTGAATATAAAACGGTAGTACTTTGCATTAAATCATGAGGAACAGCAGAGCTCCACACCTTAATCTATGGAGTGCAGAAACTCTACCGTTAAAAAATACATAAGTGAAAGGTTCAGGCATGGCCGAATGGCCAGCCCCCAAACGTGATCAATAGATCAAAAGATGTTACTCTAAGATGTAACTCTCCCAAAAGATGTAAATAAAAAGTTCTATTTATACTAAACTAGCTACTAGGGTTTACAGAAGTAAGTAATTGATGCATAAATCCATTTACGGGGACCACTTGGTGTGTACTTGGGCTGAGCTTGAAGTTTACACGTGCAGAGGCTTCTTCTGGAGTTGAACGCCAAGTTGTAACGTGTTTTTGGCGTTCAACTCTGGTTCGTGACGTGTTTCTGGCGTTTAACTCCAGACTGCATCATAGAACTGGCATTCAATGCCCTTTTGTGTCGTCTAAACTCGGACAAAGTATGGACTATTATATATTGCTGGAAAGCCCTAGATGTCTATTTTTAACGCAATTGGCAACGTGCCATTTGGAGTTCTGTAGCTCCAGAAAATTTACTTTGAGTGCAGGGAGGTCAGAATCCAACAGCATCAGCAGTCCTTCTTCAACCTCTGAATCTGATTTTTGCTCAAGTCCCTCAATTTCAGCCAAAAAATATCTGAAATCACAGAAAAACACACAAACTCATAGTAAAGTCCAGAAATGTGAATTTAACATAAAAACTAATAAAAACATCCGTAAAAGTAACTAGATCCTACTAAAAACATACTAAAAACAATGCCAAAAAGCGTATAAATTATCTGCTCATCACAACACCAAACTTAAATTGTTGCTTGTCCCCAAGCAACTGAAAATAAAATAGGATGAAAAGAAGAGAATATACTATAAATTCCAAAATATCAATGAAACATAGCTCCAATCAGATGAGCGGGACTTGTAGCTTTTTGCCTCTTGAATAGTTTTGGCATCTCACTTTATCCATTGAAGTTCAGAATGATTGGCATCTATGGGAACTCAGAGTTCAGATAGTGTTATTGATTTTCCTAGTTTAGTATGTTGATTCTTGAACACAGCTACTTTATGAGTCTTGGCCGTGGCCCTAAGCACTTTGTTTTCCAGTATTACCACCGGATACATAAATGCCACAGACATATAACTGGGTGAACCTTTTTAGATTGTGACTCAGCTTTGCTAAAGTCCCCAATTAGAGGTGTCCAGGGTTCTTAAGCACACTCTTTTTTTTGCTTTGGACCTTGACTTTAACCGCTCAGTCTCAAGTTTTCACTTGACACCTTCATGCCACAAGCACATGGTTAGGGACAGCTTGGTTTAGCCGCTTAGGCCAGGATTTTATTCCTTTAGGCCCTCCTATCCACTGATGCTCAAAGCCTTGGGATCCTTTTTATTTACCCTTGCCTTTTGGTTTTAAGGGTTATTGGCTTTTTGCTCTTGCCTTTTGGTTTTAAGAGCTTTTGGCTTTTTCTGCTTGCTTTTTCTTTTTCTATTTTTTTCTTTTTTTTTTCTTTTTTTTTTTGCAAGCTTTGTATTCACTGATTTTTCTTGCTTCAAGAATCATTTTTTTATGATTTTTCAGATTATCAAATAACATGTCTCCTTGGCATCATTCTTTCAAGAGCCAACATATTTAACATTCTTAAACAACAACTTCAAAAGACATATGCACTGTTCAAGCATTCATTCAGAAAACAAAAAGTATTGTCACCACATCAATATAATTAAACTAAGTTCAAGGATAAATTCGAAACTCATGTACTTTTTGTTCTTTTGAATTAAAACATTTTTCATTTAAGAGAGGTGATGGATTCATATTCACTACTTTAAGGCAAAGTTACTAAATACTAATGATCATGTAATAAGACACTAACATAGATAAGCACTTAACATAAAGAAAATGAAAAACAGAAAATTTGAGAATAAGGAATGAGTCCACCTTAGTGATGGTGGCATTTTCTTCTTGAGGAACCAATGATGTCCTTGAGCTCTTCTATGTCTCTTCCTTGTCTTTGTTGCTCCTCCCTCATAGCTCTTTGATCTTCTCTAATTTCATGGAGGATGATTCAGTGCTCTTGATGTTCCACCCTTAGTTGTCCCATGTTGGAACTCAGTTCTCCTAGGGAGGTGTTGATTTGCTCCCAAAAGTTCTGTGGAGGAAAGAGCATCCCTTGAGGCATCTCAGGGATTTCTTGGTGATGAGCTTCTTCATGCGTCTCTTGAGATCCATGAATGGGCTCTCTTGTTTGCTCCATCCTTTTCTTAGTGATGGGCTTGTCCTCATCAATGAGGATATCTCCCTCTATGTCAATCCCAGCTGAATTGCATAGATGGAAAATGAGGTGAGGAAAAGCTAACCTTGCCATAGTGGAGGACTTGTCAGCCACCTTGTAGAGTTCTTGAGGTATAATCTCATGAACCTCCACCTCTTCTCCAATCATGATGCTATGGATCATGATGGCCCGGTCTATAGTAACTTCAGACCGGTTGCTAGTGGGAATGATTGAGCGTTGAATGAACTCCAACCATCCTCTAGCTATAGGCTTAAGGTCCAGTCTTCTCAGTTGAACCGGTTTGTCTTTTGAGTCAATCTTCCATTGAGCTCCTTCCACACATATGTCCATGAGGACTTGGTCCAACCTTTGATCAAAGTTGACTCTCCTTGTGTAGGGGCGTGCGTTCTCTTCCATCATTGACAAGTTGAACGCCAACCTCACATTTTCCGGACTAAAATCTAAGTATTTCCCCCGAACCATGGTGAGATAATTCTTTGGGTTCGGGTTCTTACTTTGATCATGGTTCCTAGTGATCCATGCATTAGCATAGAACTCTTGAACCATTAGAATTCCGACTTGTTGGATGGGGTTTGTTAGAACTTCCCAACCTCTTCTATGGATCTCATATCGGATCTCCGGATACTTATTTTTCTTGAGTTTGAAAGGGACCTCGGGGATCACCTTCTTCTTGGCTACAACATCATAGAAGTGGTCTTGATGGGATTTGGAGATGAATCTTTCCATCTCCCCTGACTCGGAGGTGGAAGCTTTTGTCTTCCTTTTCCCTTTTCTAGAGGATTCTTTGGTCTTAGGTGCCATCAATGGTAATGGAAAAACAAAAAGCTTATACTTTTACCACACCAAACTTAGAATATTGCTCGCCCACGAGCAAGAGAAGAAAGAAGAGATGAAGAAGAAGAAGAAGAAATGGAGGAGAGGGAGAGAGGTTTGTGTTTCGGCCAAGAAGAGGAAGAGAGGGTTGTGTTGTGTGAAAATGAAGAAGAATGGAGGGGTTTATATAGTGGAGGGAGAGGGGTTAGGTTCGGCCATTTAGGGTGGGTTTGGGTGGGAAAGTGATTTTGAATTTTGAAGGTAGGTGGGGTTTATGAGGTAGGTTTATGGGGAAGAGTGGATGGATGTGAGTGGTGAAGGGGTAATGGAGAAGAGAGCTTGAGGTGATTGGTGAAGGGTTTTGGGGAAGGGTGTTTATTGGGAAGAGAGGATGAATGAGAAGAGGGGAGAGTAGGAGTGGAGGTAGGTGGGGATTCTGTGGAGTCTACAGATCCCTGCACCAATTAGGCATGTAAAATGCCTTTGCATGCAATTCTGGCGTTTAAACACCGAATTGATGCTTGTTCTGGGCGTTCAACGCCCAGATGTAGCATGTTTCTGGCGTTCAGCGCCAGCTTTCCTCACTGTACATTTCTGGCGTCTGAACGCCAGGATGCTGCTTGTTTCTGGCGTTCAACGCCAGATCCATGCTCTGTTCTGGCATTGAACGCCAGCCAGATGCTCCTTACTGGCGTTTAAATGCCAGTAAGTCCTTCCTCCAGGGTGTGATTTTTCTTCTGCTGTTTTTGATTCTGTTTTTAATTTTTGTATTTATTTTGTAACTCCACATGATCATGAACCTAATAAAACATGAAAGAACAATAAAACAAAAATAAAATTAGATAAATAAAAATTGGGTTGCCTCCCAACAAGCGCTTTTTTAATGTCAATAGCTTGACAGTGGGCTCTCATGGAGCCACACAGGTGATCAGGTCAATTTTATAGACTTCCCAACACCAAACTTAGAGTTTGGATATGGGAGTTCAACACCAAACTTAGAGTAGAGTTTGGTTGTGGCCTCCCAACACCAAACTTAGAGTTTGACTGTAGGGTCTCTGGTTGACTCTGCAGGGAGAGAAGCTTTTCATGCTTCCTCTCCATGGTTACAGAGAGAGATCCTTGAGTTTTAAACACAAGGTTGTCCTCGTTCAGTTGAAGGATCAATTCTCCTCTGTCAACATCAATCACAGCTCTTGCTGTGGCTAGGAAGGGTCTTCCAAGGATGATGGATTCATCCTCATCCTTCCCAGTATCTAGGATTATGAAATCAGCAGAGATGTAAAGGCCTTCAACCTTTACCAATATGTCCTCTACTTTTCCATAAGCCTGTTTTCTGGAATTGTCTGCCATCTCTAATGAGATTTTAGCAGCTTGTACCTCAAAGATTCCCAATTTCTCCATTACAGAGAGCGGCATGAGGTTTATTCCTGACCCCAGGTCACATAGAGCCTTCTCAAAGGTCATGGTGCCTATGGTACAAGGTATTAGGAACTTTCTAGGATCCTGTTTCTTCTGAGGCAATCTCAGTTGATCCAATGCATTTAGTTCGTTGGTGAACAGGGGAGGTTCATCTCCCCAAGTCTCACTACCAAATAAATTGGCATTCAGCTTCATGATTGCACCAAGGAACTTGGCAACTTGCTCTTCAGTAACATCCTCATTTTCTTCAGAAGAAGAATACTCATCAGAGCTCATGAAGGGCACAAGGAGGTTCAATGGAATCTCTATGGTCTCCAGATGAGCCTCAGAGTCCTTTGGTTCCTCAAAGGGAAACTCCTTGTTGATCACTGGACGTCCCAGGAGGTCTTCCTCATTGGATTCACGTCCTCTTCCTCCCTTGTAGGTTCGGCCATGATTGTTATATCAATGGCCTTGCACTCTCTCTTTGGATTCTCTTCTGTATTGCTTGGGAGAGTACTAGGAGGGGTTTCAGTGATTCCTTTATTCAGCTGGCCCACTTGTGCTTCCAAATTTCTAATGGAAGACCTTGTTTCATTCATGAAACTCACAGTGGCCTTAGATAGATCAGAGACTAAATTTGCTAAGCTAGATGAATTCTGCTCAGAATTCTCTGTCTGTTGCTGAGTGGATGATGGAAAAGGTTTACTATTGTTAAACCTGTTTCTTCCACCATTATTAAAGCCTTGTTGAGGCTTTTGTTGATCCTTCCATGAGAAATTTGGGTGATTTCTCCATGAGGGATTATAGGTGTTCCCATAGGGTTCACCCATGTAATTCACCTCTGCAATTGTAGGATTCTCAGGATCATAAGCTTCTTCTTCAGAAGATGCCTCTTGAGTACTGTTGGATGTAGCTTGCATTCCATTCAGACTCTGAGAAATCATATTGACTTGCTGAGTCAATATTTTATTCTAAGCCAATATGGCATTCAGAGTATCAATTTTAAGAACTCCCTTCTTCTGAGGTGTCCCATTACTCACAGAATTCCTCTCAGAAGTGTACATGAACTGGTTGTTAGCAACCATGTCAATGAGTTCTTGAGCTTCTGCAGGCGTTTTCTTTAGGTGAATGGATCCACCTGCAGAAGTATCCAATGACATCTTAGCTAATTCAGACAGACCATCATAGAATATATCCAGGATGGTCCATTCTGAAAGCATGTCAGAAGGACACTTTTTGGTCAGTTCCTTGTATCTCTCCCAAGCTTCATAGAGGGATTCACCTTCTTTCTGTCTGAAGGTTTGAACATCCACTCTAAGCTTACTCAGCCTTTGAGGAGGAAAGAACTTGGCTAAGAAAGCCTTGATCATCTTATCCCAAGAGTTAAGGCTATCCTTAGGTTGAGAGTCCAACCATATTCTAGCTCTGTCTCTTACAGCAAACGGGAAAAGCATGAGCCTGTAGACTTCAGGATCTACTCCATTACTCTTAACAGTGTCACATATCTGCAAGAATTCAGTTAAGAACTGAAAGGAATCTTCAGATGGAAGTCCATGAAATTTGCAGTTTTTTTGCATCAGAGAAACTAATTGAGGTTTAAGCTCAAAATTGTTTGCTCCAATGGTAGGGATGGAGATGCTTCTTCCATGTAAATTGGAATTAGGTGCAGTAAAGTCACCAAGCATCCTCCTTGCATTATTATTATTTTCGGCTGCCATCTCCTCTTCCTGTTCGAAAATTCCTGTAAGGTTATCTCTGGATTATTGTATTTTAGCTTCTCTTAGTTTCCTCTTCAGAGTCCTTTCAGGTTCAGGATCTGCTTCAACAAGAATGTTCTTGTCCTTGCTCCTGCTCATATGAAAGAGAAGGGAACAGAAAAATAATAATAGGGATTTTTTTTACCACAGTATAGAGGTTCCCTTGTTGTGAGTAGAAGAAAAGAAGAGTAGAAGAGAAAAGAAAGGAGAATCCAAACAGAAGGGTGAGGAGAGCAGAGATATGAGATGAAGAGAAGTGTTAGTAAATGAATAAATAAATGGAAGAAGAAGGGAGGTGAGAGAATTCGAAAAATAAAATTTAAAATTTAAAGTTAAATTTCGAAAATAGTTTTTGAAAAAGGTTATTAGTTTTCGAAAATTAGGAATGAAATAAAATTAAAATAAAAAATTAAAATAATTAGTTAATTAAAAAGAAATTTTGATAAAGAGGGAAGGAATTTTCGAAAATTAAAGGTAAAAAGTTAGTTGGGCAGTTTTACTAAAGATAAGAATCAAATAAAAAGTTAAGTGGTTAGTTGAAAGAGATTTGAAATTCAATTTTTAAAAGATAAGAAGATAAGAAGTAAGAAAAGGTATTTGAAAAAGATAAGATAAGATATTTTTGAAAAGATATGATTGAAATTAGTTTTGAAAAAGATTTGATTTTTAAAATCACAATTAATGACTTGATTCACAAGAAATCACAAGATATGATTCTAACAGTGTCACATATCTGCAAGAATTCAGTTAAGAACTGAAAGGGATCTTCAGATGGAAGTCCATGAAACTTGCAGTTTTGTTGCATCAGAGAAACTAATTGAGGTTTAAGCTCAAAATTGTTTGCTCCAATGGTAGGGATGGAGATGCTTCTTCCATGTAAATTAGAATTAGGTGCAGTAAAGTCACCAAGCATCCTCCTTGCATTATTATTATTTTCGGCTGCCATCTCCTCTTCCTGTTCGAAAATTCCTGTAAGGTTATCTCTGGATTATTATATTTTAGCTTCTCTTAGTTTCCTCTTCAGAGTCCTTTCAGGTTCAGGATCTGCTTCAACAAGAATGTTCTTGTCCTTGCTCCTGCTCATATGAAAGAGAAGGGAACAAAAAAATAATAATAGGGATCTTTTTTACCACAGTATAGAGGTTCCCTTGTTGTGAGTAGAAGAAAAGAAGAGTAGAAGAGAAAAGAAAGGAGAATCCAAACAGAAGGGTGAGGAGAGCAGAGATATGAGATGAAGAGAAGTGTTAGTAAATGAATAAATAAATGAAAGAAGAAGGGAGGTGAGAGAATTCGAAAAATAAAATTTAAAATTTAAAGTTAAATTTCGAAAATAGTTTTTGAAAAAGGTTATTAGTTTTCGAAAATTAGGAATGAAATAAAATTAAAATCAAAAATTAAAATAATTAGTTAATTAAAAAGAAATTTTGAAAAAGAGGGAAGGGATTTTTGAAAATTAAAGGTAAAAAGTTAGTTGGGCAGTTTTACTAAAGATAAGAATCAAATAAAAAGTTAAGTGGTTAGTTGAAAGAGATTTGAAATTCAATTTTTAAAAAATAAGAAGATAAGAAGTTAGAAAAGGTATTTGAAAAAGATAAGATAAGATATTTTTGAAAAGATATGATTGAAATTAGTTTTGAAAAAGATTTGTTTTTTAAAATCACAATTAATGACTTGATTCACAAGAAATCACAAGATATGATTCTAGAACTTAAAGTTTGAATCTTTCTTAACAAGTAAGTAACAAATTTGAAATTTTTAATCAAAACATTAATTGTTGATGATATTTTCGAAAATATGATGTAAAATTAAGAAAAATATTTTTAAAAAATATTTTTAAAATTTTCGAAAATAAATAAGAAAAATGAAAAAGATTTGATTTTTGAAAAAGTCAATCCAAATTTTCGAAATTTATGAGAGAAAAACGGAAAGATATTTTTTTGATTTTTAAATTTTTAATGATGAAAGAGAAAAAAAATGACTCACAACATGAAAATTATGAATCAAAACACATGATGCATGCAAGAACACTATGAATGTCAAGATGAACACCAAGAACACTTTGAATGTCAAGATGAACATCAAGAACTTATTTTTGAAAAATTTTCAAGAAAAGACAACATGCAAGACACCAAACTTAGAAAATTTTCATGCATAGACACTATGAATGCAAGAATGCATATGAAAAACAAGAAAAGACACAAAACACGAAAATATGAAGATCAAACAAGAAGACTGGCCAAGAACAACTTGAAGATCATGAAGAACACTATGAATGCATGAATTTTCGAAAAATGCATAAATTTTTTAGAAAAAAATGCAATTGATACCAAACTTAAAAATTGACTCAAGACTCAAACAAGAAACACAAAATATTTTTTATTTTTATGATTTTATAATTTTTTTTTATTTTTTCGAAAATTAATGTGAAAAAGAAAAATAAAGATTTCAAAATTTTTAATATGAATTCCAGGAATCTTGCACTCTTAGTCTAAAGCTCCAATCTGAGGGTTAGACATGGCTTAATAGCCAGCCAAGCTTTAGTATGCTATTACATGCATTGACGTGATTAGTTGAATCCTCAATCCAAAGGAATTTAGACATGGCTTTACAGCCAGCCAGGATTCAACAAATCATCATGAAACACTAGAATTTATTCTTAAAAATTCTGAAGAAAAATATATTTTATTTTTTTGAAAATATTTTTTTTTCGAATATTAATTAGGAAAAACGAAAAAGAAGAAAATATTTTTGAAAAATTTTTGAAAACTTTTTGAAAATAAAATAAGAAGAAAATTACCCAATCTGAGCAACACGATGAACCGTCAGTTGTCCAAACTCGAACAATCCCCGGCAACGGCGCCAAAAACTTGGTGCACGAAATTATGATCCCTGGTAATGGCTCCAAAAACTTGGTGCTCTAATCTTAATTCATAATTTGTCACAACTTCGATACAACTAACCAGCAAGTGCACTGGGTCGTCCAAGTAATAAAACCTTACGTGAGTAAGGGTCGATCCCACGGAGATTGTTGGTATGAAGCAAGCTATGGTCATCTTGTAAATCTCAGTCAGGCGGATATCAAATGGTAATGGAGTTTTTGAATAATAATAATAATAAATAAACAGAAAATAAAGATAAAAATACTTATGTAATTCATTGATGAGAATTTCAGATAAGCGTATAGAGATGCTTTCGTTCCTCTGAACCTCTGCTTTCCTGCTGTCTTCATCCAACCAGTCCTACTCCTTTCCATGGCAAGCTTTCTGTAAGGAATCACCGTTGTCAATAGCTACATCCCATCCTCTCTGTGAAAAAGGTCCAAATGCTCTGTCACGGCACGGCTAATCATCTGGAGGTTCTCGATCATACTGGAATAGGATTTACCCTCCTTTTGCGTCTGTCACTACGCCCAGCACTCGCGAGTTTGAAGTTCGTCACAACCATCCCTTCCCAGATCCTACTCGGAATACCACAGAAAAGGTTTAGACTTTCCGGATCTCAGGAATGGCCATCCATGGGTTCTAACTTATACCATGAAGATTCTAATATCTCGGACTCGGTCCTCTGTATTAGATATCTAAGAGATACTCATTCTAGCTTGTTTGCATGTAGAACGGAAGTGTTTGTCAGGCACGCGTTCATAAGTGAGAATGATGATGAGCGTCACATAATCATCACATTCATCATGTTCTTGGGTGCGAACGGATATCTTAGAAGCGGAATAAGTTGAATTGAATATAAAATGGTAGTACTTTGCATTAAATCATGAGAAACAGCAGAGCTCCACACCTTAATCTATGGAGTGCAGAAACTCTACCGTTGAAAAATACATAAGTGAAAGGTTCAGGCATGGCTGAATGGCCAGCCCCCAAACATGATCAATAGATCAAAAGATGTTACTCTAAGATGTAACTCTCCCAAAAGATGTAAATAAAAAGTTCTATTTATACTAAACTAGCTACTAGGGTTTACAGAAGTAAGTAATTGATGCATAAATTCATTTTCGGGGCCCACTTGGTGTGTACTTGGGCTGAGCTTGAAGTTTACACGTGCAGAGGCTTCTTCTGGAGTTGAACGCCAAGTTGTAACGTGTTTTTGGCGTTCAACTCTGGTTCGTGACGTGTTTCTGGCGTTTAACTCCAGACTGCAGCATAGAACTGGCATTCAATACCCTTTTACGTCATCTAAACTCGGCCAAAGTATGGACTATTATATATTGCTGGAAAGCCCTGGATGTCTACTTTCCAACGCAATTGGCAACGCGCCATTTGGAGTTCTGTAGCTCTAGAAAATCCACTTTGAGTGAAGGGAGGTCAGAATCCAACAGCATCAGCAGTCCTTCTTCAACCTCTGAATCTGATTTTTGCTCAAGTCCCTCAATTTCAGCCAAAAAATACCTGAAATCACATAAAAACACACAAACTCATAGTAAAGTCCAGAAATGTGAATTTAACATAAAAACTAATAAAAACATCCCTAAAAGTAACTAGATCCTACTAAAAACATACTAAAAATAATGCCAAAAAGCGTATAAATTATCCGCTCATCAAGCACACTCGTTTTGCTTTGGACCACGACTTTAACCGCTCAGTCTCAAGTTTTCACTTGACACCTTCACGCCACAAGCACATGGTTAGGGACAGCTTGGTTTAGCCGCTTAGGCCAGGATTTTATTCCTGAGGGCCCTCCTATCCACTGATGCTCAAAGCCTTGGATCCTTTTTATTACCCTTGTCTTTTGGTTTAAAGGGCTATTGGCTTCTTCTGCTTGCTTTTTCTTTCTTTTTTTTCGCATATCGTCCTCTTTTTTTTCTATTCACTGCTTTTTCTTGCTTCAAGAATCAATTTTTTGATTTTTCAGATTATCAATAACATTTCTCCTTTTCCATCATTCTTTCAAGAGCCAATAATTTTAACATTCATAAACAACAAATTCAAACATATGCACTGTTCAAGCATTCATTCAGAAAACAAGAGTATTGCCACCACATCAAAATAATTAAACTATTTTAAAATTTGAAATTCATGTACTTCTTTTTCTTTTTCAATTAAAAACACTTTTTATTTAAGAAAGGTGATGGATTCATGGGACATTCATAGCTTTAAGACATAAACTTTAAATTTTATTAATCATAGAATGAAAATAAGACTCAAAAAATAAATATAGGAGCAAACCAATAATAATAGAAGACAGAAAATAAAAAAAACAGAAAAATAAATGACTCTTAAAATAGACTCTTAATAATAAAGGTTATCACAGAGTTAGGACTCAACAACCTTGATTTTGAGAAGTGGATGCTCCCTCAATCTGTGGGGTGCTTGGTCCTTCAAGGGAGAGCTTCTGGTGCTTCAGCTCTTGTAGCTCACGCCCCTGCTTCTCCTGTTCCTTCAGCAGTTTGCAGAGCATGCAGTTTTGATTCTGCTGTTCTTCCTTAAGTTGTTCCATAGCTTCTTGCAGCTTGGTAATAGATGCTTCTAGGCGGGTCCAGTAGTCAATTTCGGGAATTTCTGGGAGGAACTCCTGCGCCTTCCTTTTTATGGAGTTGTCTTGAACTTTTCCTTCCATTGACTTCTTGGTGATTGGGTGTTCGATTGGGATGAATTCATTTACTCCCATCCTCACCCCAGCATCTTTACATAGCAGAGAAATTAAGCTTGGGTAGGCCAGTTTGGCTTTAGTGGAGTTCTTTTTTGCAATTGTGTAAATCTCACAAGAAATCAGATGATGAATCTCCACTTCTTTTCCAAGCATAATACAATGAATCATCACTGCTCTTTTGACAGTGACCTCAGAGCAGTTGCTAGTGGGCAATATAGAACGCCCAATGAAGTCCAGCCAGCCTCTTGCAACTGGTTTGAGATCTCCCCTCTTAAGTTGATTTGGGACACCTTTTGAATTGGTTATCTACTTAGTTCCAGGGAGGCATATATCCTCTAGAACTTGATCCAACCCCTTATCTACTCTCACCATTCTCCTATTAAAGGATTCTGGATCATCTTGTAGTTGAGGCAGTTTGAAGACCTCTCTTATTTTGTCCAGATGGAAGTAAATAAGCCTCCCTCTGACCATAGTTCGGTAGGTGTGAAAGGCGGTTCCAGTTATTCTCTACTTATCTGTCAGCCACAGATTTGAGTAGAATTCCTGAACCATGTTTCTTCCAACCTTTATCTCAGGATTGGCTAGAATTTCCCATCATCTGTTTCGAATTTTCTCTTGGATCTCCGGATATTCATCTTCTTTCAAATTGAATTTAACTTCCGGGATCACTGACCTCAGACCCATTATTTTGTGGTAATGGTCTGCATGCTCTTTGGTTAAGAACCTCTCTTGATTTCAAAGACTCTTTGGAGTATTCTCTTTCTTGCCTCTTGAATTGGTTTGTTTTCCCTTAGGTGCCATGATCTTGATGAGTTTTAGCTCAGTGATCACGGAAAAACAAACCAAACTTAGAGGTTTGCTTGTTCTCAAGTAAAAGAAAGGAAAGGGGAGAGAGAGGAGAAGAGCCAAATTCGAATAGTGGAGAGGAGGGGATGGCCGAATGTACATTTATAGGAGGAGGGGAGAAGTTTCAAAAAATTTGAAAGAGATATGACATAGAGATATGATTGATGGAAGAAAATAAAATCATGATATGAAAAAGATGAGATTTGTAATTGAAAAAGATATAAAGATGTTAAATCTGAAAATTTGGTTATGCATCTAAGAAATAAGATATGATATGATGAGTTGAAAAAGATTTGGAAAGAAATTAAGAGGATAATTGAGTTTTTGAAAAGATTTGGGAAGGATTTGAAAGAAAATTGAAAAGAGATTTAGAAAATTGTTGAATTTTGGAAAATTGAGGGTGAATGATGAAAGTTTGAAACATGTTTATGCAGAAAATTATGAGTCAAAACATGAAAATTTGAAAAAATTTGAAGTTGGAAACAAAATCTCCTCCCCCTGCTTTTCTGGCATTAAACGCCCAGAATGGTATCCATTCTGGCGTTTAACGCCCAATTGTTGGCCATTATGGGCGTTTAACGCCCAGCCAGGTACCCTGGCTGGCGTTAAACGCCAGAAACCCCTTTATCACTGGGCGTTTTTCTGAACACCCAGGATGCTGCAATTCTGGCGTTAAACGCCCAGAATGGTACCCATTCTGGCGTTTAACGCCCAAAATACCCTTTACTGGCATTTTCTTGCGAGCTTACCATTCTCGCGTTTAACGCCCAAAATACCCTTTACTGGCGTTTTCTTGCCAGCAAGCTCCTTTTCTATTCTTTTTACACTGAATTCTTCTGTAACTTTGTGAATTCCTTCAATTTTGATGATTAACCTTTGAAGAAAAATGTATATCAAACTTCTACAAGTATTAATTAAAACAAATAACTTGCTAATGGCTGGGTTGCCTCCCAGCAAGTGCTTCTTTATTGTCTTTAGCTGGACCTTTACTGAGCTTCATTCAAGCCTCAGTTTTGAGCATTCTTACTCAAAATTACTTTCAAGATAATGTTTGATTCTCTGTCCATTAACAATGAACTTTGTGTCAGAATCAATATCTTGAAGCTCAACATATCTATATGGTGACACTCTTGTAATCACATATGGTCCCCTCCACCGGGATTTTAATTTCTTGGGGAATAATCTGAGTCTAGAGTTGAACAGCAGAACTTTTTGTCTTGGCTCAAAGACTCTGGATGACAATTTCTTGTCATGCCACTTTTTTGCTTTTTCCTTATAAATTTTTGCATTTTCAAAAGCATTGAGTCTGAACTCCTCTAGCTCGTTTAGCTGGAGCAATCTTTTCTCACCAGCTAACTTAGCATCCAGGTTTAAGAATATGGTTGCCCAGTAGGCTTTATGTTCCAGTTCCACGGGCAGATGACAGGCCTTGCCATACACAAGCTGGTATGGAGAGGTTCCTATAGGAGTCTTGAATGCTGTTCTGTATGCCCACAGAGCATCATCCAAGCTCTTTGCCCAATCCTTTCTACGGGCAATTACAGTCTGTTCCAGGATTCTCTTTAGTTCTCTATTAGAGACTTCAGCCTGCCCATTTGTCTGTGGATGATACGGAGTTGCTACTTTGTGGCTAATTCCATATCGAACCATAGCAGAGTAAAGCTGTTTATTGCAGAAATGGGTGCCCCCATCACTGATTAGTACTCTGGAAATACCAAATCTGCTGAAAATATGTTTCTGGAGGAACTTCAGCACAGCCTTGGTATCATTAGTGGGTGTGGCAATTTCCTCCACCCATTTAGATACGTAGTCTACTGCCACCAGAATGTAAGTGTTTGAGTATGATGGTGGGAAAGGACCCATGAAGTCAATACCCCATACATCAAACAACTCAATCTCTAAGATCCCTTGTTGAGGCATGGCATAACCATGAGGCAAGTTACCAGCTCTTTGGTAACTGTCACAGTTACGCACAAACTCTCGGGCATCTCTATAGAGAGTAGGCCAATAGAAGCCACATTGGAGGACTTTAGTGGCTATTCACTCACTTCCGAAATGTCCTCTATACTGTGATCCATGGCAATGCCACAAGATCTTCTGTGCCTCCTCTCTAGGGACGCATCTACAGATCATTCCATCTGCACATCTCTTAAAGAGATATGGTTCATCCCATAAGTAGTACTTTGCATCAGAAATTAGTTTTTTCTTTTGCAACCTGCTGTACACCTGGGGTATGAACCTCATAGCTTTATAATTTGTAATGTCTGCAAACCATGGTTCTTCCTGAATGGCAAAAAGTTGCTCATCTGGAAAGGTCTCAAAGATCTCAGTAAGAGGGAGGGATGCCCCTGCTACTGGTTCTATCCGGGACAGGTGATCAGCTACCTAGTTCTCTGTCCCTTTTCTGTCTCTTATTTCTATATCAAACTCTTGCAGAAGCAACACCCATCTTATGAGCCTGGGTTTTGAATCCTGCTTTGTGAGTAGATATTTAAGAGCAGCATGGTCAGTATACACAATCACTTTTGAACCTACTAAATAGGATCTAAACTTGTCAATGGCATAAACCACTGCAAGTAACTCCTTTTCTGTGGTTGTGTAATTCTTCTGTGCGTCATTTAAAACATGACTGGCATAGTAAATGACGTGCAGAAGCTTGTTATGCCTTTGTCCCAACACTGCACCAATGGCATGGTCACTGGCATCACACATCAATTCGAATGGTAATGTCCAGTCAAGTGCAGAGATGACTGGTACTGTGACCAGCTTGGCTTTCAGGGTCTCAAACGCCTGCAGACACTCTGTGTCAAACACAAATGGCGTGTCAGCAGCTAACAAGTTGCTTAGAGGTATTGAAATTTTTGAAAAATCCTTTATGAACCTCCTATAGAATCCTGCATGCC
The DNA here is from genome assembly GCF_059453495.1 of Arachis ipaensis. Taxonomy (NCBI): domain Eukaryota; kingdom Viridiplantae; phylum Streptophyta; class Magnoliopsida; order Fabales; family Fabaceae; genus Arachis; species Arachis ipaensis. The sequence goes on from NC_142436.1 coordinate 55,758,637, forward strand.
CCAGAAAGCTTCTGATTGCCTTAACATTGGCAGGTGGTGATAATTTCTCAATTACCTCTACCTTGGCTTGATCCACCTCTATCCCCTTGCTTGAAATTTTGTGCCCAAGGACAATTCCTTTAGTCACCATAAAGTGACATTTTTCCCAGTTTAAGACCAGGTTAGTCTCTTGGCACCTTTTTAGGATAAGTGCTAGATGATCAAGACAGGAGCTGAATGAGTCTCCAAATACTGAGAAGTCATCCATGAAGACTTCCAGGAACTTCTCTACCATATCAGAGAAGATAGAGAGCATGCACCTCTGAAAGGTTGTAGGTGCATTGCATATATCAAAAGGCATTCTTCTGTAAGCAAATACTCCAGATGGACATGTGAATGCTATTTTCTCTTGGTCTTGAGGATCCACTTCAATTTGGTTGTAGCCTGAATAGCCATCCAAAAAGCAGTAGTATTCATGGCCTGCTAGTCTCTCTAGCATCTGGTCTATGAATGGTAAAGGAAAATGATCATTTCTGGTGGCTGTATTGAGCCTTCTGTAGTCAATACACATACGCCACCCTGTAATTGTTCTTGTGGGAACCAGTTCATTCTTTTCATTATGAACCACTGTCATGCCTCCTTTCTTGAGGACAAATTGGACAGGGCTCACCCAGGGGCTATCAGAAATAGGATAAATAATCCCAGCCTCTAGTAACTTAGTGACCTCTTTCTGCACCACTTCCTTCATGGCTGGATTTAGCTGCCTATGTGGTTGAACCACTGGCTTGGCATCATCCTCCAATAGGATTTTGTGCATGCATCTTGCTGGGCTAATGCCCTTAAGGTCACTTATGGACCACCCAAGAGCTGTCTTGTGTGTCCTTAGCACTTGAATTAGTGCTTTCTCTTCCTGTGGATTTAAAGCAGAGCTTATGATCACTGAAAAAGTGTCACCCTCTCCCAGAAATGCATATTTCAGGGATGGTGGTAGTGGTTTGAGCTCTGATTTAGAAGGTTTCTCCTCTTCCTAAGGGATTTTTAGAGGTTCTTTTATTTCCTCTGGTTCCTCCAAATCAGGCTGAACATCTTTAAAGATGTCCTCTAGCTCTGATTCAAGACTCTCAGTCATATTGATCTCTTCCACCAAAGAATTAATAATATCAGTGCTCATGCAGTCATTTGATGTGTTTGGATGCTGCATAACTTTGACAGCATTTAACTTGAACTCATCCTCATTGACTCTCAGGGTCACTTCTTGTACATCAATAAGAGTTCGTCCAGTTGCTAGGAAAGGTCTTCCTAGAATGAGAGTTGCACTCTTGTGCTCCTCCATTTCCAGCACTACAAAGTCAGTGGAAAAGGCAAATGGCCCAACCTTGACAATCATGTCCTCAATGATGCCTGATGAATATTTAATGGAGCCATTAGCAAGTTGAAGACATATCCGGGTTGGTTTGACTTCTTCAGTCAACCTGAGCTTTCTGATAGTGGATGCAGGTATTAGGTTGATACTTGCTCCAAGGTCACATAGAGCTGTCTTGGTACAAGCACCCTCTAATGTGCATGGTATCATAAAGCTTCCTGGATCTTGAAGCTTTTCTGGTAAGCTTTTTAGAATGACTGCACTGCATTCTTCAGTGAGAAACACTCTTTCAGTTTCTCTCCAATCCTTCTTATGACTTAAGATCTCTTTCATGAACTTAGCATAAGAGGGTATTTGCTTAAGTGCTTCTGCAAATGGGATCTTTATTTCAAGAGTCCTGAGATAGTCTGCAAAGCGGGCAAATTGTTTATCCTGTTCCGCTTGGCGGAGCTTCTGAGGATAAGGCATCTTGGCTTTATATTCTTCAACCTTAGTTGCTGCAGGTTTATTCCCTACAGAAGTGGTTGGAGAAGCCTTCTTAGAGGGGTTACTATCAGCACTTGCAGGTGTCTGATTCCTCATTGGCATTTGAATGCCAGGATTGGGTGCTGGATGGGCATTTAACGCCAGCTTCCCACCCTTTTCTGGCGTTGGACGCCAGAACTGGACAAGGAATGGGCGTTTAACGGCAACTTTCCCCCTTTTCTGGCGTTTGAACGCCAGAGTTATTCCTCTCTGGGCTCTTAATGTCTTCAGAGGGATTTTGGGCAGTGGTTTGGTCATCCTCTATCATTTGTTCCTTTCTTGACTTTTTGCTACTTTGAGCTGAGTTATTCAATGTCTTCCCGCTCCTTAGTTGGACAGCTTGGCATTCTTCTGTTATCTGTTTAGATAGCTGCTATCTTGTCTGATTCAATTGTGCTTCTATATTCTTGTTAGCATTTTTAGTGTCTTGGAGCATCTCTTTGAATTCTGCTAATTGTTTTGTCATAAGGAGTAATTGCTGATTAAGTTCAACAATCTGTTCTTGAGGATTAGGATCAGTAGTTACTGCCATAGCCTCTTCTTTTATGGAGGACTCACTGTTTGAGTACAGATGTTGATTTCTATCAATTGTATCTATGAGTTCTTGAGTCTCTTCAATTGTTTTTCTCATGTGTATAGATCCACCAGCTGAGTGGTCTAGAGATATTTGAGCTCTTTCTGTAAGCCCATAGTAAAAGATGTCTAACTGTACCCACTCTAAAAACATTTCAGATGGGCATTTCCTTAGCATCCCTCTATAACTCTCCCAGGCATTATAAAGGGATTCATGATCCTCTTGTTTAAAGCCTTGGATGTCCAGCCTTAGCTGTGTCATCCTTTTTGGAGGGTAAAATTGATTCAGGAATTTGTCTGATAACCGTCTCCATGTTTTTATGCTTGCTGTGGGTTGGTTATTTAACCACCTTTTAGCTTGATCTTTTACAGCAAATGGAAACAGTAATAATCTGTAGACATCCTGATCCATTTCTTTATCACGTACTGTGTCAGCAATTTGTAAGAACTGTGCCAGAAACTCAGTAGGTTCTTCCTGTGAAAGACCGGAATACTGGCAATTTTGTTGCAACATGATAATGAGATGAGGATTTAGCTCAAAACTGCTTGCTTTGATGGGAGGTATACAGATGCTACTCCCATATGCAGCTGTAATGGGGTTAGCATATGACCCCAGAGTCCTTCTGGACTATTCATTTCCACTTATGTCCATGATGGAGAAAAGGAAATTGATATGAATTGCAAATAAATTATATTTTTAAATATTTTTTTAATTAAAAGTAACCGAAAATAAAATAAAATAAATGGGAGATAAAATAATACTTTCGAAAATTAGAAGAAAATGAAATAAAAGCAAATTGAAAACTAAATTAATTAATTAGTTAAAAAGATTTTGGAAAAAGTAATCAAAAACATATGATTGAAAATTATTTTGAAAAAGATATGATTTAGAAGATATGATTGCAATTTATTAAAAAAAAAGATATGATTGAAAATTATTTTGAAAAAGATATGATTGAGAAGATATGATTGCAATTTAAAAAAAAAAGATATGATTGAAAAGATATGATTGAAGAAATTAAAAAGATTTGATTTTTGAAAAAGATTTGAAAAGATCAATTTTTGAAATTAGAATTTTGTCTTGACTAAAAAGAAAAGATATGATTTTGAAAATCTTTGACTACTTTAATGCCAAATTTCGAAAATTATGAGTAAAATAAGGAAAAGATATTTTTTTGATTTTTGAATTTTAATGAGGAAAGAGAAAAACAACAAAATACACTAAACTTAGAAATTTTAGATCAAAACAGAGAGGACAAACAAGAAAACTTTGAATGTCAAAGTGAACACCAAGAACACTTTGAAGATCAAGATGAACACCAAGAACAAATTTTTGAAAAAATTTTTTAGTAAATAAAAGCACAAAAACACACCAAACTTAAAATTTTTAGAAAATCAAACACAAATTTTCGAAAAATTAAAGGAAAACACAAAGAACACACCAAACTTAGAATTTAAAAATCAAGAAAGAACTAAGGACATGCAATTTCGAAAAATTAAAAGAAAATAAAAGCATGCAATTGACACCAAACTTAAAATATGAAACTAAACTCAAATAAAGACTCTAAACCAACAAAAATAAAATATTCCTAATCTAAGCAACAAGATAAACTGTCAGTTGTCCAAACTCGAACAATCCCCGGCAACGGCGCCAAAAACTTGGTGGACGAAGTTACAATCACACTTTTGCAACTCCGCACAACTAACCAGCAAGTGCACTGGGTCGTCCAAGTAATACCTTACGTGAGTAAGGGTCGATCCCACGGAGATTGTTGGCTTGAAGCAAGCTATGGTTATCTTGTAACTCTTAGTCAAGATATCAATAATTCTTAGATTTAATTGTAAAAAGTAAAAGAACATGAAATAAATACTTGTTATGCAGTAATGAAGAACAGGTTGAGGCTTTGGAGATGCTTTGTCTTCTGAATCTCTGCTTTCCTACTATCTTCTTCTTCATGCACACAAGGCTCCTTCCATGGAAAGCTTTATGTTGGGCATCACCGTTGTCAATGGCTACTTCCCGTCCTCTCAGTGAAAATGTTCCAAATGCGCTGTCACCGCACGGCTAATCATCTGTCGGTTCTCGATCATGTCGGAATAGGATCTATTGATCCTTTTGCGTCTGTCACTACGCCCAACACTCGCGAGTTTGAAGCTTGTCACAGTCATCCCTTCCCAAATCCTACTCAGAATACCACATACAAGGTTTAGACGTTCCGGATCTCAGGAATGGCTGCCAATAATTCTAGCTTATACCACGAAGACTCTGATCTGAATCATGAGGCTAAGAGATATGCATTCAATCTAAGGTAAAACGGAGGTGGTTGTCAGGCACGCGTTCATAGGTGAGAATGATGATGAGTGTCACGGATCATCACATTCATCAGGTTGAAGTGCGAATGAATATCTTAGAATAGAAGCAAGCGTGATAGAATGGAAAACAGTAGTAATTGCATTAATTCATGAAGAACAGCAGAGCTCCTCACCCCCAACAATGGGGTTTAGAGACTCATGCCGTAGAGAATACAATATGAAACGTGTAAAGTATCATGAGGTACAAGATGAATCACTAAAAGTAGTTTTTATAGTAAACTGGTGACCTAGGGTTACAGAAAATGAGTAAGCTAGGGTGTTTAGTGTAAAAATCTACTTCCGGGGCCCACTTGGTGTGTGCTTGGGCTGAGCATTGAAGCTTTCATGTGTAGAGACTTTTCTTGGAGTTAAATGCCAGATTTTGTGCCAGTTTGGGCATTTAACTCCAGCTTTTGTGCCAGTTCTGGAGTTAAACGCCAGAATTCTTGAGCTGACTTGGAATGCCTGTTTGGGCCATCAAATCTCGGGCAAAGTATAGACTATTATATATTTCTGGAAAGCCCAGGATGTCTACTTTCCAACGCAATTGAGAGCGCGCCAATTGGGCTTTTGTAGCTCCAGAAAATCCACTTCGAGTGCAGGGAGGTCAGAATCCAACAACATATGCAGTTCTTTTTCAGCCTCTGAATCAGATTTTTGTTCAGGTCCCTCAATTTCATCCAGAAAATACCTGAAATCATAGAAAAATACACAAAATCATAGTAAAGTCCAAAAAAGTGAATTTTAAATAAAAACTAATAAAAATATAATAAAAACCAACTAAAAACATACTAAAAACAGTGCCAAAAAGCGTATAAATTATCCGCTCATCAGTATACTTTCAGAAGCAAAAATCAGAAGCATGTGAAACCTTCAAAACATTCAAGACGTTTGTCAAAAAACAAAGTGGCTATAAAATCAAAATTCTCATAACAGACCGAGGAACAGAATATCTTGCGTGTTCAGAATACTTTAAGCAACACGGAATTCAACACCAACTAACAACTAGATACACTCCTCAACAAAATGGAGTTGCTGAAAGAAAGAATAGAACCATCATGGATATGGTCAGATGCATGCTCAAATCAAAACAAATGCCTAAAGAGTCTTGGGCAGAAGCAGTCGCAACAGCAGTTCATATTTTAAACAAGTGTCCAACAAAAAGTGTTTGTGATAAAACTCCAGAGGAAGCTTGGAGTGGAAAGCGGCCTTCCATCCATCATTTCAGAGTCTTTGGGTGTATTGCTTATGCCCACGTACCAGATCAATTAAGGAAGAAGTTAGATGACAAAGGCGAGAAGTGTATCTTTATTGGCTATAGCACAGACTCAAAAGCATACAAGTTGTACAATCCAGAAACAAAGAAAGTAATCATCAGCAGAGACGTGACGTTCGACGAGAAAGATATGTGGAACTGAAACACAAAGATAGAAAAGCAGCTGACTATAATTCCAAATACATGTGACGAAGTAGAAGAAAGACAACCTGACACAACTGAACAACCAGAATCATCTAGAAGACCTCAAAGAGAGAGGAGACTACCTGCTAGATTAGCAGATTATGAAGTTAGCAATGACAACGATCCATCCGATGAAGAAATCATAAATTTTGCTCTATTTTCAGATTGTGAGCCATTGAACTTTGAAGAAGCCTCTAAAAATAACCACTGGAAGAAAGAAATGGATGAAGAAATTCATGCCATTGAGAAGAATGACACATGGGAGCTGATAGATTTACCAACAGATAAGAAGCCGATTGGAGTAAAGTGGGTTTACAAGACTAAGTACAAACCCAGTGGTGAAGTTGATCGTTTCAAAGCAAGATTAGTTGCAAAAGGATACAAACAAAAACCAGGTATCGACTACTTTGAAGTATTTGCTCCTGTTGCTAGATTAGATACTATTTGTATGATTATTTCACTCTCGGCTCAAAATAAATGGAAGATATATCAAATGGATGTTAAGTCTGCATTTCTAAATGGCACTTTAGAAGAAGAAGTGTATGTTGAGCAACCTGCAGAATATGAAGTTCTTGGAAAAGAAGATAAAGTTTACAAATTGAAGAAAGCTTTGTATGGGTTAAGCAAGCACCAAGAGCGTGGTACAAGAAGATTGATTCTTATTTCATTGAGAATGGTTTCAGAAGATGTCCATTTGAGCATACTCTTTATATCAAATTTGTTGAAAATGGAGGTATCTTGATCGTGTGTCTTTATGTTGACGATTTGATCTTTACTGGCAACAATTTGAAGATAATTACAGAATTCACGGAGGCTATGATAAAGTACTTTGAAATGACGGATATGGGCTTGATATCTTACTTTCTTGGTATTGAAGTAGTTCAAAAAGATGGTGAAATTTTCATTTCTCAGAAGAAATATGCAAATGATATTTTGAAGAAATTTCAGATGGAGCACTCAAAACCAGTTTCTACTCCAGTCGAAGAGAAGTTCAAATTGTTGAGAGAAGATAAAGGAGGAGCAGTAAATCCCACATACTACAAAAGCTTGATTGGAAGTCTGAGGTACTTAACTGCGACTAGACCAGATATTGTGTTTGGAGTTGGTTTGCTTAGCAGATTTATGGAGGAGCCTTGTACCAACCATTTGCAAGCGGCAAAAAGAATTTTTCGATATATCAAAGGTACTTTAAATGATGGAATTTATTATGAAAATACTAATAAAGTAAACCTTGTTGGCTACACTGATAGTGATTGGGCCGGAGATATAGAAACAAGAAAAAGTACTTCAGGATTTGTATTTCATCTTGGTTCTGGTACAATTTCATGGTCTTCAAAGAAATAACCAGTAGTTGCTCTCTCTACAGCAGAAGCAGAATATATAGCAGCAGCAAGTTGTGAAACGCAAGCAGTTTAGCTAAGAAGAGTTCTTGAGGAATTGAACGAGAAATAAAATACTCCAACAACAATTGATGACAAGTCATCTTAGCCTAGTTTCACTAGCCTTTTTCTTTTGTTTTCAATTGATTTATGCACTTTCTTGAGCCATAAGCAAGCCAATTGGGTAGATTTTCATGCTTCCTTTGATTTAATCAACCATAGATGAATTAATGCAATTTCATGAGGTTTTATGCTATAATTGTCACATATTATGAAAGAATGAATATCTCATGATTTTGAGCATAGCTTTGATGTGTTTGGTTGATTAACGATAGGTGAAGAAAGCTTGGAGAAAGGTTGAAGCAAGAAGGAATGGCTAGGAGGAAGAGAGGACAAAAAGTTTGAGCAAAAGTTTGCCTCAAACTTTAGCTCAAACTTTTGGATTAATTGAAAACGAACCAGGGAGCAAAAAGCTTGACCAAAAGTTTGCCTCAAACATTTGGGCAAACTTTTGGGCAAAAAGCTGGATCAAAAGTTTGCCTCAAACTTTTGGGCAAACTTTTGGGCAAAAAGTTGGAGCAAAAGTTTGCCTCAAACTTTTGTGCAAACTTTTGGGCAAAAAGCTTGAGCAAAAGTTTGCCTCAAACTTTTTGGCAAACTTTTGGCATCACAAATCAACACCCTGGAGAGCAAAAGTTTGCGCCAACGTTTGCCTCAAACTTTTTGGCAAATGTTGGCGCATGAACAACACACCCTGGAGAGCAAAAGTTTGCGCCAACGTTTGCCTCTAACTTTTTGGCAAACGTTGGCGCCATGAGTGTGCAAGGGGAGGCCAACGTTTGAGCAAAAGTTTGACCCCAAACTTTTGCCCAAACGTTGGTATCAGCAAAAGAGGGTGGCTGATGTGAAAAGTTTGAGTAAAAGTTTGCCTCAAACTTTTACTCAAACTTTTACTCAAGCTTTCATGATTCCAAACCCGGTTCAATTCGGTTCTTCTCCAAACTCCAAGAGCAATCAACCAAGGCCTCTATCAACCCAATTCCATCAAGAGCAAAGGCCCAATTGAAGGCTTGAAGACCATTTGAAGAAAGTGTATAAATAGCATAGGATTTAAGTTTTTCAGGGAGTTTTTTCCTTTAAGTTTTTTAGAGAGCTTTCCTTTTAGTTTTCATAGAGAGTTTTCGGAGAGCTTTTGGTGTTGAGTGAATTTTAATTTCTAAGTCTCGGGGAAGGAGAATTGAATTCCCTTCCTCTTAGTTTTCTTGCTTTCAATTTCAATTACAATTGTCTTGGATCTTGGGTTGGAGAATTGAAGGAATTCTGTTTCAATCTCATCCTGAGACCTCTCTGTTTCTTTACTGCACAATTGAATTCAAACTTCTGTTAATTGCTTCTTCATCTACTTTCTCTGCAATTTACATTTCCTTTGCAATTGTTCTTGTTGGATCTAGGAAGGCATTGAGATCTAGACTTGGTTATCTAGTCTCTTGGGTCCTGAGATCTGAATTCCAATTTTACATCCTCTGTTTAATGTTTTTTTTTCAATCTCATTTACATTTCTGTTTATAGATCCGATTCAATCCAAGTGATCTTCTACTTCTCTGCTTGTTGAAATTTTACTTTTCCTTGTTTAATTTCTGCAAATCCAATTCCCAATTCCCTTTACAATTCAAGCCATTTACATTTCTTGCACTTTAAGATTCTGCAATTTAAATTTCTTGTGTTCTAAGTTTCTGCCATTTAATTTCTTGTTCTTTAAGATTCAGCACTTTAAATTTCAGTTCTCTTTACTTTCATGCAATTTACCCATTTCCTTTACTTTCCATGCAATTTAAATTTTGTTAATCACAAATCTCTCAACCAAATCTTAATTCTCTTGACTAAATCAACCACTAAACTAAAATTGCTCAATCCTTCAATCCCTGTGGGATCGACCTCACTCCCGTGAGTTATTATTACTTGATGCGACCCGGTGCACTTGCAGGTTAGTTTTGGGTATTTTGGAGAAATTCGTTTTTCCACAAAAATACCCATCAAGTTTTTGGCGCCGTTGCCGGGGATTGATTAGATTGACAATGATTAAGTGAGGTGGCAGTTTAGATCAAGCACTTTTTCTTTAATTTTTAACTAACCCACTAACTGTTTGAAGTTTTGTCTCAACTGATTACACTCAATTTTCAAGAATACCACTGTGCATTCTGTTTGTTGATTTATATGTCACAGGAAAGAAGAAAGGACAGAGGAAAGGATATCATTGAAGAAGGAGTTTCTGAGAAAGAAGAACACCACAACATGAAGCCGCAACTCATTACACTAATCAAGAACAATTGTTCCTATGGTGGAACTCCATTGGAGAATCCTAAACAGCACTTATCCAATTTTCTGAGAACTTGTGGTGCTGTCAATCTCGATAGTGTAAATCATGATACCTATAAGCTCTTGTTATTTCCCTTCTCACTGAAGGATGAAGCGGCACAATGGCTTGAAACTTTTCCCCAAGGAAGTATCACTAGTTGGGATGATTTGGTTGCCAAGTTTCTAGCCAAATTCTCCTCGTCCCAACAAAACATCAAGATGAAAGAGGGAGTACATCCATTCATACAAGGAGGGGAAGAACCATTGTTCAAAGCATGGGAAAGATACAAGAAGGCAAGCAACAAAGCGGATTTCCAAGCGTTCTATGAAGGATTAACCCCGGAAACAAGAAGAGCAGTGGATCACTTCTCAGATGGCCTGCTCAACGCAACAGCAACCATCCAAGGAACTGCAGAGTTCAATGACAAAAGAGCCAATAACCAACACTCATTTGAGACACCACGGAATGTAATTTCAGAAAAGGAAGTAATGAATCTTGAAGGAGTGAGGGCAATCATGAATCAAAACAAACAGCTATACCAGCAAACTCAGCAGCAATTGGAATCAATAGCTAGACAAATTGATTTTCTATATTCTACCACAGTGAATGCACAATTTCCACCATGAAAGCCACATTCTTATCTAAGAATGAAGGAATCTCAGCATCAGGAACAAAGGGACTTCAACTATAACAACCCCAACTTCCCAAACCTGTAAAAACACCACCATACCAACAACAATCACTACATACCACCACACTACCCACCCCTCCAACCCCCAACACCCCACAACCAACCAATCTCACAAAACTCTCAGAGGATCACCAATCTGGAGATCATAGTAGAGAGAATGATGACACATCAAGAGATGATAAGCAAACACCAGGAGGCTTCACTCGGGAGAATTGATAGGCAAATGGAACAATTAGCTAAGAATCTCACAGAAATGAGTGAGAAGAGGGCTAAAGGAAAAGAATCACTCATCCAGGATGAGCATCACAAAGCAAAGCCTCACTTAGGAGGACAAGGGGACAAGGAGAAGGAAGCTCAGAATCTGAACTGAGCAAGCACAGAGGATGTCAAGCTAGTGACAATAAAAGAGCGCTTGTTGGGAGGCAACCCAACCGGAGGTAACTATCTTTTCATATCTATTTCAATAAAAAGGTTAATTAGTTTCATCTATATTGCAAGAAGCTAAGTTTGGTGTTGCACACCAAAACAATCTAAGGGAGAATGAAGGATTCTAAGTTTGGTGTTCCACCAAAATCCCATCATAAAACACATTCTCACTTTCTGCATAATGCTGGCTTCAAGCATGTTGGATGAACTAGTTAACTATTCTGCTGTCTCCTAGTTTTCAGTTTTATTGCTTTTGAAAAAAAAAAAAGAAAAAGAGTTTCACACATGGTTAATTCGATGCATGAGAACTATTGGCAAGGTACTAAGTTTGGTGTTCCCACACCAAAGTAAGTTCAAAAGCCCACAAATAAATCATGCAAGCTAACCATTTCTTCTTTCAAGTGCTTGGGGAACAAGCAACTTTCAATATCACTGCAGGGTACCATACAAACTTTTGGAAGGATTAAGCATCATCTATCAAAAGGAAGAGAGAGGAATGTAAAGATCGGCAATGATGATGAGGAAGAGGAAAGCAAGCAAACTCCAAAAGGTTGTATTGTTCAGTGATTATTTTGTATCAGATGCTGCTAAATTGAAAGTTACATAATACCCCTGCCTGCCTGCATAGCATAGATTTCTGTAATTCAATAACTAAGATGCTTAACTATTCACAACACTACACTTTTCACACTTGTTTGCACTCAATATTTCAAAAATGCATCACATGAAAGTTCTTTGAAAAAGAAGGATTGAGGAATCAAACAATTTTGAGGCAAGCAAAAGATTAGGAGAAGTGGTGGTTCTAGTTGTATGATTATGTATTGAGGTTGCATGCTTGTGAAAACTTGCATGGGAGCTCATAGGCGGGACATAGAGTTCAAAGAAGTGTTGTGGAGATTCTCAAAAATTTATTGATCCAAGAAGCAGCAAACAAAATAAAAGAAAATAAAGAAAATACAAAAACAAAAAGAACATGGCCCAAGGCTCTGAGCATCAATTACTAGGCAGAAAAAGAAAGAAGAAACAAAACTCAAAGAGTTGTTAGCCTAGTAAATGCTTGTGGTTGAGTTGTGTCAGGGAAAGAGGCTTGAGCAAGTAAATCCTTAGGGGTGCTTTAACACCTAATACCTTAAAACCAACTGGTTTAGGAGTATTGATTGAAAGCTTATCTAAAGAGCCGCTTTGAGACATGACACTTAGAGTCAAGGCCAAAGCAAAGAAACTATAAGCTGCTTCAAGGTGACTACATATAAAGAGATCTTCATGATATTATTTGGATGAAAATCCTAAGACCTAAGACTCCCAATATGTGAGGACTAGTAAGCACTGAAGCCCTTGTATGAGCATATAATTTAGAGTTCACCCCACTGTTATTTGATCACTTCACTCACAGGACTTTACAAGTTGTTCTTCAATCCGTCTTAATTGAAAGAACCTCTGAGCATAATTCGTTTCTTGCTTGGGGACAAGCAAGCTTTAAGTTTGGTGTTGTGATGACAAGTCATCTTAGCCTAGTTTCACTAGCCTTTTTCTTTTGTTTTCAATTGATTTATGCACTTTCTTGAGCCATAAGCAAGCCAATTGGGTAGATTTTCATGCTTCCTTTGATTTAATCAACCATAGATGAATTAATGCAATTTCATGAGGTTTTATGCTATAATTGTCACATATTATGAAAGAATGAATATCTCATGATTTTGAGCATAGCTTTGATGTGTTTGGTTGATTAATGATAGGTGAAGAAAGCTTGGAGAAAGGTTGAAGCAAGAAGGAATGGCTAGGAGGAAGAGAGGACAAAAAGTTTGAGCAAAAGTTTGCCTCAAACTTTAGCTCAAACTTTTGGATTAATTGAAAACGAACCAGGGAGCAAAAAGCTTGACCAAAAGTTTGCCTCAAACTTTTGGGCAAAAAGCTGGAGCAAAAGTTTGCCTCAAACTTTTGGGCAAAAAGCTGGAGCAAAAGTTTGCCTTAAACTTTTGGGCAAACTTTTGGGCAAAGAGCTGGAGCAAAAGTTTGCCTCAAACTTTTTGGCAAACTTTTGGCATCACAAATCAACACCCTGGAGAGCAAAAGTTTGCGCCAACGTTTGCCTCAAACTTTTTGGCAAACGTTGGCACATGAACAACACACCCTGGAGAGCAAAAGTTTGCGCCAACGTTTGCCTCTAACTTTTTGGCAAACGTTGGCGCCATGAGTGTGCAAGGGGAGGCCAACGTTTGAGCAAAAGTTTGACCCCAAACTTTTGCCCAAACGTTGGTATCAGCAAAAGAGGGTGGCTGATGTGAAAAGTTTGAGTAAAAGTTTGTCTCAAACTTTTACTCAAACTTTTACTCAAGCTTTCATGATTCCAAACCCAGTTCAATTCGGTTCTTCTCCAAACTCCAAGAGCAATCAACCAAGGCCTCTATCAACCCAATTCCATCAAGAGCAAAGGCCCAATTGAAGGCTTGAAGACCATTTGAAGAAAGTGTATAAATAGCATAGGATTTAAGTTTTTCAGGGAGTTTTTTCCTTTAAGTTTTTTAGAGAGCTTTCCTTTTAGTTTTCATAGAGAGTTTTCGGAGAGCTTTTGGTGTTGAGTGAATTTTAATTTCTAAGTCTCGGGGAAGGAGAATTGAATTCCCTTCCTCTTAGTTTTCTTGCTTTCAATTTCAATTACAATTGTCTTGGATCTTGGGTTGGAGAATTGAAGGAATTCTGTTTCAATCTCATCCTGAGACCTCTCTGTTTCTTTACTGCACAATTGAATTTAAACTTCTGTTAATTGCTTCTTCATCTATTTTCTCTGCAATTTACATTTCCTTTGTAATTGTTCTTGTTGGATTTAGGAAGGCATTGAGATCTAGACTTGGTTATCTAGTCTCTTGGGTCCTGAGATCTGAATTCCAATTTTACATCCTCTGTTTAATGTTTTTTTTTCAATCTCATTTACATTTCTGTTTATAGATCCGATTCAATCCAAGTGATCTTCTACTTCTCTGCTTGTTGAAATTTTACTTTACCTTGTTTAATTTCTGCAAATCCAATTCCCAATTCCCTTTACAATTCAAGCCATTTACATTTCTTGCACTTTAAGATTCTGCAATTTAAATTTCTTGCGTTCTAAGTTTCTGCCATTTAATTTCTTGTTCTTTAAGATTCAGCACTTTAAATTTCAGTTCTCTTTACTTTCATGCAATTTACCCATTCCCTTTACTTTCCATGCAATTTAAATTTTGTTAATCACAAATCTCTCAACCAAATCTTGATTCACTTGACTAAATCAACCACTAAACTAAAATTGCTCAATCCTTCAATCCCTGTGGGATCGACCTCACTCCCGTGAGTTATTATTACTTGATGCGACCCGATGCACTTGCCGGTTAGTTTTGGGTGTTTTGGAGAAATTCGTTTTTCCACAAAAATACCCATCAACAATATTTTGTGATAACAAGTCAGCTATTGCACTTTGCAAAAATCTAGTATTTCATGGAAGATCGAAGTACATTGATATTCGGATTCATAAAATCAGAGAGTTGGTAAATGAAAAAGAAGTTGTGATCGAGTACTGTCCAACTGAAGAACAAGTTGCTGATATATTTACAAAGCCATTGAAGACTGAGTTATTTTACAAGTTAAAAAAGATGCTTGGAATGATTAATTCTACAAGCTTGATTTAAGGGAGGCAATGTTAGAAAATTAAATCAAGAGGTATGCAAGTAACAAAAGTTTAGAAAAGTCAAAGGCAAAATTCAATTTGAATTCAAAGTGGTTACAAGTTCATGGTTCATCACCAAGATTCTACAAACTTCTTGTGCTATCTATCAACTTGCATGGATTAGAATTTTCATGAAACATGGTTAAAGAATTGAAGAAGCAAAGTTTGAGTTGAATACAATAATCATCAATTGGCTAGATATTGCTAGAAGCTAACATATTGAAAGCTTGAAGAGTTTTGAAGAACATTCAAAAGAATAGCACAACTACAATATACTAGAACATTGAAGAAGTTCAAAATAAAATTGAATTGGAATTGAATGGAAGTTGCACTCATCACCTCCATACTAGAAGAATCATGAAGTACATTAGAAGCTTCAAGATTGATGACTAAGCTTAATAAAGAATTTTCAAGATGTGCTAGAAATTACAAGAAGAAGTTACTTATTTGAATAGTCAAAGTAAGAAGCAAAGTTGGATAAGTATGTGTATTAAGAAGCTAGTAGAATCATGAACTTTTAGTATGAAATTTTGCCTATATAAAGACACATATGCCTTATGTATTTTGTGTGTTCCATAATGAAATGTGTATGTTTTGAAATGTAAAAATTCTCTCTTTTGTTTTATGAGTGTTAGTGAATTTAAAAGATAAAAAATATGAAAATGTTATTTATATGAGTAAGTGATCCTAGGACCAATTAAGAGTGGATATTATACTAACAATTATGATTTAGTCATTTAACGTTGGCAAAATTTTAATTACCTCATGGCCTTAAAAAACACTCATTATAATGCACTAAAATTTCAAACTAAGAAACGGTAAAAAGTAACCTTCCATTGATCCCTTTCCAATTTACTAACGGGCTTAGTATATATTTACATCTTACATTATTACCGTTTTTTTTTTTTTGTTGGTGACTACATTATTACCGTTTGGACATGCCAAATTTCTGTCAGGCTCAATAATATCGTAGTCAATATAGTTTATTCATTGTATAATTAGGGTTTTGAAAAAAAAAATCTGACAAAAAAAAAGAATAAAAGTAATGCTGTATACATTTATTTATTAATGAATAGCTCTAAGAGATTATGATAATATATTATAAGATGGATCGTTTCTTTTAAAGTTTTGAATTATGTATACTAAATTTAGTTTTGATATTAGCTTAAAATTTATTGTAATGTTTGCACACATTATAATCTTTATTTTATATTATATGACTATATATCCTAAGACTTAATTGAATACAATGCAAGAAGGTAGTTTTACCCATTTTTTTCCACTTCATATGAAACATAATAATGTTATACGTGGGATGGAGTGGAATACAAAAGGATTGACGCAAATAAATTTCTATTTTTCTTTGGAGAAATTACCAGGTGGGGTCATATTTAGAAAACAAAACCAAACTCATGAAAAATCCATTCAATTATCAAACTACTAATGAATTGTTCTTTTCTTTTTCGTCGGTTTTGAGCGGCTTGAATTACTTCATGAAACATTAAGACTGGTTAATCTTGTATATGACAGAAAGGATAGAGTGGTGTGAAAGTTTGATAAACAGAGTGTATTTTTAATTAATTCCTTTGTGCAGGAATTACAGGTAGAATTGTTTCCAGTGGATATAACGAGTTTCAGCTTTACTAGGACGGTATGAAAGGGTCTAATTCCACCAAGAGTTGAATTGTTTATCTGGTTCGTCTTGACTGGAAGGGTCAATACAAATGAGCGGCTGAGTAAGTTGGAGTTGGTTAACCAAGAAGACGTGGTCTGTGTTTTGTGTAATAAAAGTATTGAATTTGGTCACCACTTGTTTTTTTGCTTGTGAGTTTTCTTGGCAGGTTTAGTGTGCATGGCTAACGTTTGCTGGGAGGCAATGGTCATGCCCAGGTACACTAAAGGAACACTTTCAGAGCTGGACTGAGTTATCAACTAGTAAGCAGGAATGCAAAAGGTGGATGGTA
This sequence comes from Arachis ipaensis, assembly GCF_059453495.1. Classification (NCBI taxonomy): domain Eukaryota; kingdom Viridiplantae; phylum Streptophyta; class Magnoliopsida; order Fabales; family Fabaceae; genus Arachis; species Arachis ipaensis. The sequence goes on from NC_142436.1 coordinate 55,775,401, forward strand.
TCTTTCTGTGCTATAATATGGAATATCTGGCTTGAACGGAACATGAGGATCTTTCAGAATAAAAGAAAAGGGGTTGACGATATTATCCACCAGTCGTTCTTGAACTTTAAGGAGTGGTTAGGTGTGGATCTCTTTTGTTGTTGATGGCAATGCCGAAGATGACAAAAGGTATAATGTAGTTGCTGAATAGTTTATGCCTTTAACTAGTACTCTCCTGTTTGTTTATTCTCGTTGTTCCACTTATTGTGTTGAGCTTGTTCATTCAAAAAAAATAATAATAATAACAACGTAACACTGAGAATATATATATATATATATATGAGTCAACTTTAATTTTCATTGAGATACATCAATTAAATCAAATTAAAAATCTATTCAAAATATATAAGTAGACTTGAGATACCATGAAAGCATTTCTTGCTGTTTAAATAAATAGGGATTGGTGAGGGCGGAGGCTGAATTTTTTATATATAATAAGGATTTTTTTTTTTAGTGAAATTTTGAAATATTGAGATTTTTTTGTATTTTATCAAATTATGGGGAAGACTTATAAAATAAGAAAACATAGGAAACGATTTGCAGTTTTTTTAATTTCAATATACACAAATTACCAGAGATAAATTATATTTTAAAAAAATATATAACAGAACTCGTGAAAACAATTATGAATTAAAAAATTAATAATAGAAATTAGTAGGGGAAATTTATGAAAACAATGAGGAAGATTTGTATTAAAAATGTGAATTTAAACGAAGTTGAAAATAAAATATAATACACCATTATTCTTATTTTCATTGTCATTCAATTCCAGCAGCACTTCTTCATCTTTTGCATTATTCTTCTTTAAAATTCGTCTTTCCAAACAAGAAAATTAGGAGCGAGTGAGAGGAAAAGAAATATAAATAGTGGTGGTAGTTTAAAAATATATTATAATAGTTTGATAGTATAAAATTTGTATAAAAAAAATTTATGTGTTTATTGTTTTTTTCACAATATTATTTGAGAAGTTTAAAAGTGTAATTTGTCAAAGTTTAGAACCTTTAAATATTAAGCAGAATGACAAATATTTTGTATATGTATTTTGTACTAATATTCGGTGAGTTCATATAATTTCACACGATGTATGTTAATAAAAAGAGAAAAAGATAAATCAGTTCATGATTTTTTGGTCCGTAGACATTTAAGTTTCTGAGGATTTAAAAATATATTTAGTTCTCTGATCTCTTTAAAATCTGGACATATCGATCTCTGAGTTTAATTTGTTCAATTTTAAAAATTTTCTTACGTGTGTATCCGTATCAACCAATTCAGTATAACGAAAGTTATGTTTGAATTTTTCGTTGAGTCTGACAGATCCAAGTGAACATGAGGAATCAATATATTTAGATTTTGAAAAGGTTAGGAACTTAAATATATTTTCAAATCCTCGAAAACTTAAATGTTTGTGGATAAAAGGTTAAAAACTTATATAAAACAAATATGCAAGTAATATTTGCATCTATCAACTGATCAATCATCATAATTAAAATAATTACTCAAAATATTTATAATTTCCCTTAACATCTCATTATAATTTATAAAATTAATCTTATAAAATTATTAATTTTTCATAACATCTTACCTTAATTAATAAAACTATCCAAAAATGACTAGTGTTGAGTTAAGAAATTAACTAACTTAATTGATAATAACAAATATTGATGAATTACCCAATTAGTTTTGATTGTATTTGATTAAGTGATGCAGGCCAAAATCAAAGTTGCAGCAGTCCAAACAAATAAAAACAGAAACAAGATTTTCGACGGGCTTCCAATATTCAAAGCCCATAGAAAAGAATGCAAAGAAAAACATTTGGGCTAAATGAAACAGATCCAACCCAAGTCCAAGAAGCTTCCACCAAGCTGAAGTTTTCTAAAGCCAACGTTCACATGTTTGCTTTGGTAAGAATCAGAAAGAAAGAGAGAAAGTGAGCTTCGTTCTTCTTGCTCAATTCATTAAAGAAGAAAGAAAGAGAAAGGTAAAACACAAAAGCAAATGTCTAATCACCCAAATCAAAACGAGCTAAGTTTAGTCAAAAGTTAAAGGTGATTTATTTTTATTTGTATGCAATTTATTTTCTTCGCTCCTTCTCCAACTTTCTGCGATACCATTTTGCGATAAATGGAGAAAGAAATCTCCGATCTATGCTGCTGTAAATAAATCAATGGTCCACAAAGTTACTTGGAGCCAAAGCACATTCTTAATGGTGTGGATTTGGATCTTATCACTGAACAATAATCCTTTATTGCTCAGTTGACCTCAGTCAAACAAGAGAATCAGAATTGGAATCCCTAGTTTAGGGGTTGATTGAAGAAAGTGAAGGAATGTATTATCAAAGTTCAAAGTCCAAGAGGTTGACCTGGAGAGAAACCCTATCTGTCATCCTGCACAAGGTATAAAAAGAAAAATTTTATGGTTGAAAAAGTAAGGAGAGAAAACCAGATTTTGAGTATTGTTCTGAAGAATTTTTCTGTGAAGAGTTCATTAATCTTGGACAGAGTTTTCTAAGTCAAAGAAGTATTCCACCAAGATGAAGAACACAATTAGAGTCAGCTGAGTTATGTTCAACTTATAGCAACAGAGGCTGTTGAAGCATCAATCTCCTTCATGCTTTACAATTTGTATTTTATTTTCAATGTATATCTTTCTGTAATTTCTTGAGAGGTAAAAGGCTGAAAGAGAGAATTCAAGAAAAAGCCTATGAGTGATAAAAGGCTGAGTGAAACACTTGAGAGAAAAGTCTAGAGTGATTTGAGATTTCTTTAGATTGTTTCATGTGTCTTGTGTCTTGTACCTGTGAAGTGCCCCTTTCTAAGTTGGGTTAGCACTTAAGTGAAGAGTTAGGTATTAGCATAACCAAGTTAAATTAGTTGAGAACTTGAGAGAGAAATGATTGGGTGAATCCTAAGAAATTGGTGTATGTAATACTTTAACTATAGTGAAAATTTCACTACTATTGTGGTGGAGACTGGATGTAGGTTGTATTGTACAAGACAACTGAACCAGGATACATGCTTGTATTATTTCTCTTCTCTTTCTCTGAGTTATATTTTTTTATATTTATGAGACAAAACGAAATTGTCTCGTAAAATTTTCGCTACACAATTTAAACAGATTCAAAGTAAAAATTTGTAATTAAAGACTAAATTTATTAAAGTAAAAGAAGACCATAGATTTAACCCCCTTCTCTAAGCTTTATATAACCTTCAACTAGTTTTGCTTAACATCTTATACTATGGATAATAAAATTAACATAAAAAATTAATATCTTTTATATGCTCTTACTATAATTAATTATAGTTAATAAGCTTACTCTAAAAAAATTACTAATTCCCAATAACATTTTACTATAATTAACAAAATTAATCTAAAAAAAATTACTAATTCCCCTTAAGATCTTACTATAGTTAATAAACTCACTCTTAAAAAAAAGTTACTGATTTTCGATAACATCTTATTGTAATCAATAAAATTAATCTAAAAAAATTACTAATTTCCCTTAAGATTTTACTAAAATTAATAAAGTTAATAAAAAATACTAACTTTCCACAATATTTTTTATAATTAATAAAATTGCTCTAAAAATTTATTAACTTCCCTTAAAATTTTACTATAATCAATAAAATTAACCTAAATCATATTAATGTAATTAATAAAATTATTCTTAAAAATTACTAATTTTTCATATATCATACCATGATTAACAAAATTACCACCCAAAAGGTTTATTATACTAGCCAAAAGAGTAATGATTAATATTTTGCTTCCTAAAATTAATTAAAATAAATTATACTAAAACAAATTTCTTTAACAAATACTTGACTTCTTTTTTATCTCCCTAAAGCTTCTAATGCTATTCTACGTTCAAGTTACTTACAGAAAAAAAGATAAACTACTAAAATAGTGCTAAAAATTTTATATTACTAACAAAAATAACTTCAAAAAATACAAACTACAAATTAATATCTAAAAAAATTTAAAATATGACAAAAATAACTATATATCAAATATATATTTTTAAAAAATTTTAAAAATCAAATTTTGATGCAATTTTTTTCAGACATTATTAAAGAAATAAGACATTTTCATCCTTAAATTTTGATAATTTTTATGCCAAGTAATTTTTTTAAAAAAAATTATTGTAAATGAACAAATTGTTTTGACAAATAAAAAAATAGGAAAATTATTATAAAAGATCCTTAACAAGATTTAATTATTTAAAAAGATTGTTAATACAAAAAATATTAAAAAAATTAATTCTTATAATATTTAGAGAGAAAAATCAAATCTCTTTTTAAAGAGACAGATATATTTTTAAGTGATTTTTTCATTTATTTCTGTGTTTAATAAATTAAATTCTACAATTTTGCATTAATTTTGTGATCCTACAATAATATTCTGTAATTCTACACATAGTTAATTGTGCATTTTTGTACCAAATTCTATAATTTTACTCTTAGTTAATAAAATTCTATAATTCTGCGCAATTTCTATAATTTTAAATTAAAATTGTGTAATTCAAAACTAAAATAATAAATCAAAACAAACGAATCTGATCTCAGAAAAAAAATACTTTCTACAAAATTTTTAATTGATATAATTTTATTATAAGTAAAAAATCCAATGAATAATTGTGCCTTAGCAGAAATTAGACAACTCTAATATTTTTATAGTGGGACCTATTTATATAAAGATGTCAAAAATATCTTTTTTTAGAGATATTTTTTAATAATTAAAATTTAACACATATAACTGATTAAATTGTGTTATTTTTATTAAAATTAGACAGAATAAATTAGTTTAGCCAAAAAACTAATAAATTAATTTTGAACCGGTCTAAATTAATATTTTTTTTTATAAAAGATCTCTATTATAAAAAATAACTAAAATAGCCCTATTATATATATATATATATATATATATATATATATATATATATATATAATTTTAAAAATTTTAAATCCTAACCATATGACGGCAGAGAAAAAAAAGTATTAGAATTTAGGATTCTCAAAATTAATATATATAATAGGAGTATTTTAGTCATTTTTTATAATAGGAGTATTTTAGTTATTTTCTATAAAAAATAATATTAATTTAGACTAGTTCAAAATTTGGTTCACCATTTTTCGGTCAAATTAATTTGACTGGCTTAATTTTAACAAAAATTAACACGGTTTGATTAATTATACGTGTTAAATTTTAATTATTAGAAAACATCTTAAAAAAAAAACGTTTTAGATGTCTTTATTTGAGTGGCTCCCCTCTATATTACTATCCCTTACGCTTTGTTGTACAATTACATTATTGTAAAAAATGAGAAATGTCATTTAAGTACAAATACATTGCAAAAAGTGCTAGAGTTATCACGAGGCTGTGTGGTTTCGTCTTCTCTACTTGTAGCTTCCTCTTTGCTTTCACAAGTTTGCAAATGACATACAGACCTTTGATAAGATGGAAGCTTAGCAGATTCATACAAGTAGATGATGTTGGTAATCTTCAACTTATTCAAGTAGCAGATTCAACACATAATTACCAAAGAGCTTATATTGTGTACCTGCTGATGAAACCAACTTGAAGTATTAGAGGCTGTAGTTATGGGGGTTAGAATTTTGCAGAATCATGGGAAGAGATAATAGTAACATAATCAAGAAAGAAAAAACAAGCCACAAATCCTAACATGGAAGATCAAATACCAATTATTATTGCATCTATACTTGGTAGCTTTCATTATTCCTAATAAACCTAAACAGTTTCATTCCCCATTATATCGTACATACTGTGCAATCACGGAGCCTCCATTGATGCAACTAAACTTTTCTTTATGACTATTAGTTTCTTCTTCTTTCAAGTCGCTTTATGATGATTAGTTGAACTTGAAAGAAATGAAGATTAATAAAATGGACATTGCCTGAGAGAAGAAAGCCTGAAAATTAAAAAATGTGTGTTTATGAGGTGATGGTGATGATCATTCAATTCATGAGGCCTGAAGGTAGAGAAGATACCATTCAAGTTTGGTGGCAATGAGAATGTAGCTTTCTCCATATGGCGTGAGCCTGAAAATTAAATTGAAGCGTATACATCATGTATGGTTGTGAACTAAAAACTTTAATCAAAACAAAAGAGTATGAGCTAATTGATCACAAATTAACTCTAATTAGCATCAATTATCACAAATTAAAGAACAAATACAATATTCTAAAATTCTAACCCACCTTCTAAGAGGTTTCAACCAACTTCATCGTAATCATTCTATCATCAGACAATCACAATCAAATATAATCTTCCAATAAAATTCTCATAATTGCATAACATAGAGATAAGTAAAATAGAGGAAAAGGACAATGGACGCAAAACATCACCGGATAGGATCAGTAGCAAAATGGCACCAGAGGTGTAGCTCAAGAGAGAAAACAATTCCTACAGCTACAACAAGGGTTTTGATCTGGCGATTTAACTCAATGTAATAGCATCAACAATGGACACGGTGGAAGAAGAGTCCAACAGTGACAAAGATAGAATAGAGCCACCTAAGCATGGCAAAAGCATCGGTGCATAAGAAGATGAAACTGAGGATAGAGATGAAGAAGAAGAAGATGCCAAAAAAAGAAGAGGAAGCACAATGATAACGAGAATGAAGGAGAAGAAAAATATAGGGAGCAAAAAATATGAAGAGGAGAAAAAAAATAATAGGATAATTTTGTTATTTTCAGTCTTATTATTTAGTCATTTTTTATAAATATCAAATAAATTAATTTATTTTAATAATTTTTATATAAAAGAATTTTTTAATAATTAAATATTTTTAATAGTTCTTGAAAATAATTATTATTTTTTTAAATTAGAGTTTAAATTTTGTTTTAATTTTTGTGTTTATATTCTAAATAGTTATTCAAATGTCCCTATAAAAATTTGTATCATATGTACAAATTGTTTGCTAAATACAAAAAGGTTTTTACCACTTATAAAAAGTAATATTTATTAATTATTTTATCACATTTTTAAATTATTCAAGGATTTATTTGTCATTCGTATTTTTAATTATTATTTTTCAGCATATAAACTTTCAAGTAAAATTTTAATAATTTACCCATAGAAAATTTTATTAAAATCATCTAACGATCATGGTGAGGGAAGTAGCTTATTATAATATTAACATCTAGTACATTATAAGAGGACACCGGACATAGCGGCAGTTTTTTTTCATAATTAGCGACGGTTTTAAATTGTCGCAAAATTAAATACTGGCGGTTTAGTGAACCGTTCTGGTTATGGGCACGAGGAAGTGATTTTACGGCGGTTTTCAGCAACTGTTGGTATCGTTGAATCAGTATTTAGCGATAACTAATTTAGCGACGATTTTAAACCGCCGCGATATACAAGTATTAGGATCCCGCTTAATTTTTACCGGCAGATATGAACCGTCACAATGTTATTACGTATTTCTTTTAATTTAGGATAGTTTTCGGCGGTAATAAAACAGCCGCTAATTTCAATTCAAATTTAAAAAAAAAATTGGATTTTCCTTTTAAAAGATGCTGATTTTTTTTTGTTAAATTTTAAAGATATATTTTTTTGGCTTTTTTAGATATTTTTAATACCATAAATCTTAATATTTTTCATCTATTGAATCTAAACTTGTGGCAAAAACAACAAAATTAACTGAAAAACAAAATCAACATAATAAATCTCTTGCTAAGAATTGCATAGTCAAATTCAAAAAAAAAATGTTTGCTTCAAACCAAAATAAGTCCAATCGTAGGATTCTATTTTTCACTCTGTCTTTACATGGAATTCATCCAGCAGCGATGTCTGGTGGTAGCTCTTCACCCTGCCGTTGAAATAGATATCTCAAAGCAATCTCCATCGCCTGTCTCTATTTCTTCTCTACTGCTGTTTCATCCTCCATCGCCTTCCTTTTCAACTTCTCAGCTTCCAACTCTGCCTATAGTTCAAGCAGCTTCCTCTGTGTGTCCTCTACTTGGACTCCATTCCCCGGCAGATGCGAATTCGAACGAAAAAGTTGACTAGGAGTCGTTCTGAAACCTACACCACGCACACTACCCGGTTTTTCTTTTCCGAGAACTTGAGCAATCACATTATTTTGAGACAACACTCTAGAAGACTCATCATGTTGCTCAATCTCCTCAAGTCTTTCTTACAGACATAAATCAGTGAAAATAATCATTTTGTTGATTGGTTTATCTCATGTCAAGAACATGCCAAATAAGATGATTAACTGCATGACTTTCATCACAGTAAAATAACATTCAACAACTACAACTCTACAAGTATATTAATGAGTCAACAACTTATACTCTCATACTAATAAAGGGATCTATTTTAAAAAATAAAAGGGTAAAACACAATAAGTTAAACAATTAACCTATGTGAGATCATAATGTTATCGATCAATTATAATAAGTAGTACTTGCACCAATTGCTCTTGCTTCATCATTGATATAGGTGCCATTTTTTTTGTGTACTGTTATCCATAACTTTCTTCTACCGACTCTCCTCTTGATGAGCGGATAATTTATACCCTTTTTTGCATTATTTTTACTTAGTTTCTAGTATGTTTTAGTTACTTTTTATTATATTTTTTTAGTTTTTATGCAAAAATCACATTTCTGGACTTTACTATGAGTTTGTGTATTTTTCTGTGATTTCAGGTATTTTCTGACTGAAATTGAGGGACCTGAGCAAAAGTCTGATTCAGAGGTTGAGAAAAGATTGCAGATGCTGTTGGATTCTGATCCTCCTATACTCGAAGTGAATTTTCTGGAGCTATAGAAGTCCAATTGGCGCGCTCTCAATTGCGTTGGAAAGTAGATATCTTGGGATTTCCAGCAATATATAATAGTCTATACTTTGCCTGAGATTTGATGGCCCAAATTGGCGTTTAACGCCAGCCAGAGACCCTTTTCTGGCGTAAAACACCAGAACTGGCACCAAAACTGGAGTTAAACACCCAAACTGGCATCCAAGCTGGCGTTTAACTCTAGAAATGGCCTATTCACGTGTAAAACTCAATGCTCAGCCCAAGCACACACCAAGTGGGCCCCGGAAGTGGATTTCTGCACTATCTGCACTTAGTTACTTATTTTTCTGTAATCCCTAGTAACTAGTTTAGTATAAATAGCACTTTTTACTATTGTATTCGGGGAGCTTATGCCATAATTCATGTTTGGAGGGACTTCTTTCTCTTATGTATTTTCTACGGTGGAGTTTCTACACCTCATAGATTAAGGTAAGGAGCTCTGCTGTTCTTCATGAATTAATGCAAGTACTATTGTTTTTCTTTCAATTCACGCTTACTTCTTCTCCAAGATATACTCTCGTACTTAATTCAGTTAAGTCAGAATAAAGGGGTGACCCGTGACAATCACCCACTATCTTCGTTACTCGCTTAGCCAAGATCCGCGTGCCTGACAATCATAAGCGGTCTACATGATGTTCAACGTAGTCATTGGACGACAGCTGGAGTATAATCTCTTGGGTCTCTAATCCACGATTTGCATCGCCTCTCCTGACAACAGAGCATCTGAATTCGTGAGATTAGAACCTTCGTGGTATAGGCTAGAACCAGTTGGCAGCATTCCTGAGATCCGAAAAGTCTAAACCTTGTCTGTGGTATTCCGAGTAGGATCTGGGAAGGGATGACTGTGACAAGCTTCAAACTCACAAATGTTGGGTGCAGTGACAGTGTGCAAAAGGATAGAGAGATCCTATTCCGACGCTAGTGAGAACCGACAGATGATTAGCCGTGCGGTAGCTGTACCTGGTATTTTTCATCCGAGACGAGAAATCCGACAGTTGATTAGCCGTGCAGAGATCGTACCTGGTATGTTTCATCCGAGAGGATCATACAGCTTGCCATGGAAGGGAGAACGCATGATTGGAAGAAGGCAATAGGAAAGCAGAGGTTCAGAAGCAACAAAGCATCTCCAAATGCTTATCTGAAATTCCCACCAATGAATTACATAAGTATCTTTATCTTATTTTATGTTTTATTTATCTTTTAATTATCAACACTCATAACTATTTGAATCCGCCTGACTAAGATTTACAAGATGACCATAGCTTGCTTCAAGCCGACAATCTCTGTGGGATCGACCCTTACTCACATAAGGTATTACTTGGACGACCCAGTGCACTTGCTGGTTAGTTGTGCGGAGTTGTGAAAAGTGTGATCACAATTTCGTGCACCAAGTTTTTGGTGCCATTGCCGGGGATTGTTCGAGTTTGAATAACTGACGGTTCATCTTGTTGCTTAGATCGGGTAATTTTATTTTATGTTTAAGCTTTTTTTATTTTTATTTTCGAAAAAAAAAGTTTTCGAAAAATCATTCAAAAATTTTAAGAATGAATTCTAGAGTTTCATGAAATATGTTGAAACCTGGCTGGCTATTAAGCCATATCTAATATTTTGGACTGAGGTTTCCACTTTCCATTGTAGAAAGGACATGTCTGTATTTGTTATGCTAAAGCTTGGCTGGCCATTTGGCCATGTCTAATTCTTTTGCACCGAAGCTTTAGAATAACATTGCATGAGCCTTTGGATTCTCATTTATAATTCTGTGCTAAAGCTTGGCTGGCCATTTGGCCATGTCTAATTCTTTTGGACTGAAGCTTTAGACTAACATTGCATGAATCCTGGAATTCTTATTAAAATTTTTTTGAATTTCTTATTTTCTTTTTCCAAAATTTTCAAAAAATATACAAAGAAATTAATAAAATCATAAAACCAAAATAAAAAATAAAAAAATAAAAAATTTGTGTTTCTTGTTTGAGTCTAGTGTCAATTTTTAAGTTTGGTGTCAATTGCATTCTTTTTAATTTTCTTAAAATTTTCGAAAATTCATGCATTATGTTCTTCATGATCTTCAAGTTGTTTTTGATGATTTTCTTTGTTTAATCTTGTGATTTTCTTGTTTTGTAATTTTTGTTGTTTTTCATATGCATTTTCGAATTCATAGTGTCTAAACATTAAAAAAATTTCTAAGTTTGGTATCTTGCATGTGTTTCTTTTCTTAAAAATTTTCAAAAATATGTTCTTGATGTTCATCTTGATCTTCAAAGTGTTCTTGGTGTTCATCTTGACATTCAAAGTGTTCTTGTATGTTCCTTTTGTCTCAATCTTAAATTTTTATGTCTTGAGTCATTTTGTTATTTTTCTCTTTCTTCATTAATTCAAAAAAATAAAAAATAATATCTTTCCCTTATTTTACTCATAAATTTCGAAATTTTGGATTGACTTAGTCAAAAATTTTTAAATTTAGTTGTTTCTTGTTAGTCAAATTAAAATTTCAATTTAAAAATTTTGTCTTTTCAAATCTTTTTCAAAAATCAAATCTTTTTCAATTCTCTTCTTAATATTTTTGAATTTCTTAAATAAATTTTCAAAATCTTTTTCTTATTTTTATTTTATATTTTTGAAAACTTTACTAACAATTAATGTTTTGATTCAAAAATTTCATGTTTGTTACTTTCTTGTTAAGAAAGGTTCAATCTTTAAATTCTAGAATCATATCTTTTAGTTTCTTGTTAGTCAAGTCATCACCTTTAATTTTAAAAATAAAATCTTTTTAATTTTTTTTCCAAATATTTTTCAAAATAAATTTCAATCATATCTTTTTCAAAATTTAATTTCAAAATATTTTTCTAACTCCTTATCTTTTCAAAATTTAGTTTCAAATCTTTTTCAATTAACTACTTGACTTTTTGTTTGATTTTAAAAAGTTTACTATTTCTTATCTTTTTCAAAACCACCTAACTACTTTTCTCTCTCTAATTTTCGAAAACCACTAACAACTTTTTTAAAATTCTTTTTAATTAACTAATTGTTTTAAATTCTAATTTTATTTTATTTCTTTTCTTAAATTTTGAATTCTAACTTATAATTAAAATAAAAACAAAAATATTTTTCTTTTCTTTTAGTTAATATTCGAATTCCCTCTCTCTCTCTCTCTCTCTCATCTCTTTCTATTTATTTATTTATTTATTTACTAACACTACTCTTCTACTCATAATTCGAACCCTCTCCCTCTCTTTGTGTTCGAATTCTTCTTATTCTCTCTCCACCTCATTCTTCTATTCTTCTATTCTTCTACTCACATAAAAGAATCTCTATACTGTGACATAGAGAATTCCTCTTCTTCTCTTTGTTCTCTTCTTTTTCATATGAGAAGGAACAGGGATAAAGACATTCTTGTTGAAGCTGATCCTAAACCTGAAAGGACTCTGAAGAGGAAGCTAAGAGAAGCTAAAGCACAACACTCTGGAAAGGACTTGATAGAAATTTTCAAAAAGAAAGTAGACATGGCAGCCAAACCCAACAACAATGGTGGAGATGCAAGGAAGATGCTTGGTGACTTTACTACCCCAACTTTTGACTTCTATGGAAGAAGCATCTCAATTCCTGCAATTGGAGGAAACAACTTTGAGCTTAAACCTCAATTAGTTTCTCTAATGTAGCAGAATTGCAAGTTTCATGGAATTCTATTGGAAGATCCTCATCAATTCTTAGCTGAATTCTTGCAAATCTGTGACACTGTTAAGACCAATGGGGTTAATACTGAGGTCTACAGACTTATGCTTTTCCCCTTTGCTGTAAGAGACAAAGTTAGGATATGGTTGGACTCACAACCTAAAGAAAGCCTGAACTCTTGGGAAAAGTTGGTCAATGCTTTCTTGGCCAAATTCTTTCCACCTCAAAAGATGAGCAAGCTTAGAGTGGAAGTCCAAACCTTCAGACAGAAGGAAGGAGAATCCCTCTATGAAGCTTGGGAAAGATACAAGCAATTGATCAGAAGGTGTCCTTCTGAGATACTTTCAGAATGGAGCATCTTATGTATATTCTATGATAGTCTGTCTGAATTGTCCAAGATGTCATTGGACCACTCTACTGGTGGATCTCTTTATCTGAAGAAAACGCCTGCAGAAGCCCAGGAACTCATTAAAATGGTTGCAAATAACCAGTTCATGTACACTTCTGAAAGAAATTCTGTGAATAATGGGATGACTCAGAAGAAAGAAGTTCTTGAGATTGATACTCTGAATGCCATATTGGCTCAGAGTAAAATATTGACTCAGCAAGTCAATATGATTTTTCAGAATCTGACTGGAATACAAGCTGCATCTGGCAGTACTAAAGAAGCTTCCTCTGAAGAAGAAGCCTATGACCCTAAGAATCCTGCAATGGAAGAGGTGAATTATATGGGAGAATCCTATGGAAACACCTACAATCCTTCATGGAGGAATCATCCTAATTTCTCATGGAAGGATCAACAGAAGCCTAATCAAGGCTTCAATAATAATAATGGTGGGAGAAATAGGTTTGGCAATAACAAGCCTTTTCCATCATCTTTTTAGCAACAGACAGAGAATTCTAAGCAGAGTCTCTTTGAATTAGCAACCATAGTCTCTGATCTATCTAAGACCACTCTCAGTTTCATGACTGAAACAAGGTCCTCCATCAAAAATTTGGAGGCACAAGTGAGTCAGCTGAGTAAAAGAGTTACTGAAATCCCTCTTAGTACTCTCCCAAGCAATACAGAAGAGAATCCAAAGAGAGAGTGCAAGGCCATCAATATGTCCAAAATGGCCGAACCTGTAGAGGAGGGAAAGGCAGTGAATTCCAGTGAGGAAGACCTCAATGGACGTCCACTGACCACTAAGGAGTTCTCTAATGAAGAACCAAAGAAATCTGAGGCTCATACAGAGACCATAGAGATTCCACTGAACTTACTGTTGCCGTTCATGAGCTCTGATGAAGATTCTTCCTCTGATAAGGGTGAAGATATTGTTGAAGAGTAAGTAGCTCGGTATCTAGGAGCAATCATGAAGCTGAATGCCAAGTTATTTGGTAATGAGACTTGGGAGGATGAACCTCCATTGCTCATCAATGAACTGAATGCTTTGGTTCAACTGAAATTACCTCAGAAGAAACTGGATCCCGGAAAGTTCTTAATACCTTGTACCATATGCACCATGACCTTTGAGAAGGCTCTGTGTGACCTGGGGTCAGGAATAAACCTCATGCCACTCTCTGTAATGGAGAAACTAGGGATCTTTGAGGTATAAGCTGCAAGAATCTCACTAGAATTGGCAGATAAATCAAGGAAGCAGGCTTATGAACTTGTAGAGGATGTCTTAGTGAAGGTTGAAGGCCTGTACATCCTTGCTAATTTCATAATCCTAGACACTGGAAAGGATGAGGATGAATCTATTATCCTTGGAAGACCCTTCCTAGCCAAAGCAAAAGCTGTGATTGATGTGGACAGAGGAGAGTTAGTCCTTCAATTGAATGAGGACTACATTGTGTTTAAGACTCAAGGATCTTCTGCTGTAACTATGGAGAGGAAGCATGAAAATCTTCTCTTAATACAGAGTCAAACAGAGCCCCACACTCAACTTCTAAGTTTGGTGTTGGGAGGCCACCATTAAGCTATGAGTCTCTGTAAAGCTCTCTAAGAGCTCACTGTCAAGCTATTGACATTAAAGAAGCGCTTATTGGGAGGCAACCCAATGTTATTTAATTATATTTATTTTTATAGACATTTGTTTTCCATTGTCATGTTATGTTTTCTTTAGGTAGATGATCATGTGGAGTCATAAAAACAGCTGCAGAATTAAAGCAGAATCAAAAACAGCATCCAAAACAGCACACCCTGGAGGACAGGCTTACTGGCGTTTAAGTGCAAGTAAGGATAGCAGAATGGGCGTTTAACGCCCAGTCTGGCAGCATTCTGGGCGTTAAACGCCATAAAAGGGCATCAACCTGGCGTTTAACGCCAGAAAAGGGTGTCAGGTAATCATTAAACGCCAGAAAAGGGCATCAGCCTGGCATTTAACGCCAGGAAAGGTAGCAAAGATGGCGTTAAACGCCAGAATTGGCATACAGAGGGCGTTTAACGCCAGAAAGGTGCAGGGACCCGAATTCCTTGACACCTCAGGATCCGTGGACCCCACAGGATCCCCACCTACCCCACCTCTCTTTCTCTTTTCTTCACACCTTTCTATAATACTCTTTCCCAAACACCATTTACCTATCAAATCCTACCCTCTTTCCCATAATCTCTTCACCACTCATATCCATCTACTATTTCCCAAAACCCACCAACCCCACCTACCTCACCATTCAAATTCAAAATATTTCCCTCCCAAACCCAACCGCTTCATACATGACTTCCCTCTCTCTCTTACCATATAAATATTCCTCCTTACCACTTTCAATTTCACACATCATAAACACTTAAACCCCCCTTGGCTGAATTCAAAACACCCTTTCATCTCCTCCATTTCTTCTTCTTCTCCTCATTTCTTTCTTCTTTTGCTTGAGGACGAGCAAACCTTTTAAGTTTGGTGTGGGAAAAAACTCTGCTTTTTATTTTTCCATAACCATTAATGGCACCTAAGGCCAGAGAAACCTCTAGAAAGAGGAAACGGAAGGCAATTGCTTCCACCTCCGAGTCATGGGAGATGGAGAGATTCATCTCAAAAGTCCATCGAGACCACTTCTATGAAGTTGTGGCCAAGAAAAAGGTGATCCCCGAGGTCCCCTTCATGCTCAAAAAGAGTGAATATCCGGAGATCCGACGTGAGGTTCAAAGAAGAGGTTGGGAAACTCTCACCAACCCCATCCAACAAGTCAGAATCTTAATGGTTCAAGAGTTTTATGCTAATGCATGGATCACTAAGAACCATGATCAAAGTGTGAACCCGAACCCAATGAATTGGCTCACAATGGTTTGGGAAAAATACTTGGATTTCAGTCCAGAAACTGTAAGGTTAGTATTCAACTTGCCAATAATGAGAGGAGATTCTCATCCTTTCACTAGAAGAGTCAACTTTGATCAAAGGTTGGACCAAGTCCTCACAGGTATTTGTATGGAAGGAGCATAATGGAAGAGAGACTCAACAGGCAAGCCAGTTCAATTGAGAAGGCTTGACCTTAAACCCGTGGCTAGGGGATGGTTGGAGTTCATCCAAGGCTCTATCATTCCTACTAGCAACCGGTCCGAAGTTACTGTGGACCGAGCTATCATGATCCATAGTATCATGATTGGAGAGGAAGTGGAAATTCATGAGATCATATCTCTAGAACTATACAAGGTGGCTGACAAGCCCTCCACTTTGGCAAGGTTAGCCTTTCCTCATCTCATATGTCACCTATGCAATTCAGCTGGAGTTGTCATAGAGGAAGACACCCTTATTGAAGGGGACAAACCCATCACTAAGAAGAGGATGGAGCAAACAAGAGAGCCCACTCATGGACCTCAACAAGAGCATGAGGAAGTCCCTCATCAAGAAATCCCTGAGATGCCTCAAGGGATGCATTTCCCTCCACACAACTATTGGGAGCAACTCAACACCTCTTTAGGAGAATTGAGTTTCAACATGGAGCAACTAAGAGTGGAGCACCAAGAGCACTCCATCATCCTCCATGAAATCAGAGAGGACCAAAAGGCCATGAGAGCGGAGAAACAAAGGCAAGGAAGAGACATATAGGAGCTCAAGCACTCCATATGATCTTCAAGAGGAAGAACTAGCCGCCGTCACTAAGGTGGACCCGTTCTTTAATTTTCTTGTTCTTATTTTTCTGTTTTTTTGGTTTTTTATGCTTTATGTTTTGTCTATGTTTGTGCCTTTATTACATGATCATTAGTGTTTAGTGTCTATGTCTTAAAGCTATGAATGATTCCATGAATCCCTCACATTTCTTGAATGAAAAATGTTTTTATTTGCAAAAGAACAAGAAGTGCATAATTTCAAAAATTATCTTGAAATTAGCTTAATTATTTTGATGTGGTGGCAATACTTTTTGTTTTCTGAATGAATGCTTGAACAGTACATATTTTTGATAGTGAAGTTTATGAATGTTAAAATTGTTGGCTCTTGAAAGAAAAATGAAAAAAGAGAAATGTTATTGATAATCTGAAAAATCATAACATTGATTCTTGAAGCAAGAAAAAGCAGTGAAAAACACAAAGCTTGTAGAAAAAAAAATGGCAAAAAAATAAAGAAAAAAAGAAAAAGAAAAAGCAAGCAGAAAAAGCCAATAGCTCTTTAAACCAAAAGGCAAGAGAAAAAAGCCAATAACCCTTTAAACTAAAAGACAAGGGTAAAAAGGATCCAAGGTTTTGAGCATTAATGGATAGAAGGGCCCAAAGGAATAAAATCCTGACCTAAACGGCTAAATCAAGTTGTTCCTAACCATGTGCTTGTGGCGTGAAGGTGTCAAGTGAAAAGCTTGAGACTGAGCGGTTAAAGTCGTGGTCCAAAGTAAAATGAGTGTGCTTAAAAACTCTGGGCACCTCTAACTGGGGACTCTAGCAAAGCTGAGTCACAATCTGAAAAGGTTCACCCAGTCATGTGTCTGTGGCATTTATGTATCCGGTGGTAATACTAGAAAACAAAATGCTTAGGGTCACGGCCAAGACTCATAAAGTAGCTGTGTTCAAGAATCAACATACTGAACTAGGAGAATTAATAACACTATCTGAATTCTAAGTTCCTATGGATGCCAATCATTCTGAACTTCAAAGGATAAAGTGAGATGCCAAAACTGTTCAGAAGCAAAAAGCTACTAGTCCCGCTCATCTAATTGAAACTAATCTTCATTGATATTTTTGAAATTTATTGTATATTCTCTTCTTTTTATCCTATTTTGTTTTTAGTTGCTTGGGGACAAGCAACAATTTAAGTTTGGTGTTGTGATGAGCGAATAATTTATACCCTTTTTGGCATTGTTTTTACATAGTTTCTAGTATGTTTTAGTTATTTTTATTATATTTTTTTATGCAAAAATTACATTTTTGGACTTTACTATGAGTTTGTGTGTTTTTCTGTGATTTCAGGTGTTTTCTGGCTGAAATTGAGGGACTTTAGCAAAAGTCTGATTCAGAGGCTGAGAAAGGACTGCAGATGTTGTTGTATTCTGACCCTCCTGCACTCGAAGTGGATTTTCTGAAGCTACAGAAGCCCAATTGGCGCGCTCTCAATTACGTTGGAAAGTAGACATCTTGGGCTTTCCAGCAATAGATAATAGTCCATATTTTGCCTGAGATTTGATGGCCCAAACTGGCGTTTAACTCTAGAAATGGCCTATACACGTGTAAAGCTCAATGCTCAGCCTAAGCACACACCAAGTAGGCCCCGGAAGTGGATTTCTGCACTATCTGCACTTAGTTACTTATTTTTCTATAATCCCTAGTAACTAGTTTAGTATAAATAGCACTTTTTACTATTGTATTCGGGGAGCTTATTCCATAATTCACATTTTGAGGCTGGCCATACAGCCATGCCTAGACTTCTTTCTCTTATGTATTTTCTACGGTGGAGTTTCTAAACCTCATAGATTAAGGTAAGGAGCTCTGCTGTTCTTCATGAATTAATGCAAGTACTATTGTTTTTCTTTCAATTCACGCTTACTTCTTCTCCAAGATATACTCTCGTACTTAATTCAGTTAAGTCAGAATAAAGGGGTGACCCGTGACAATCACCCACTATCTTCGTTACTCGCTTAGCCAAGATCCGCGTGCCTGACAATCACAAGCGGGCTACATGATGTTCAACGTAGTCATTGGACGACAGCTGGAGTATAATCTCTTGGGTCTCTAATCCACGATTTGCATCGCCTCTCCTGACAACTGAGCATCCGAATTCGTGAGATTAGAACCTTCGTGGTATAGGCTAGAACCAATTGGCAGCATTTCTGAGATCCGAAAAGTCTAAACCTTGTCTGTGGTATTCCGAGTAGGATCTGGGAAGGAATGACTGTGACAAGCTTCAAACTCGCAAATGTTGGGCGCAGTAATAGTGTGCAAAAGGATAGAGAGATCCTATTCCGATGCTAGTGAGAACTGACAGATGATTAGCCGTGCGGTAGCTGTACCTGATATTTTTCATCCGAGACGAGAAATCCGACAGTTGATTAGCCGTGCAGAGATCGTACCTGGTATGTTTCATCCGAGAGGATCATACAGCTTGCCATGGAAGGGAGCACACATGATTGGAAGAAGGCAGTAGGAAAGCAGAGGTTCAGAAGCAACAAAGCATCTCCAAACACTTATCTGAAATTCCCACCAATGAATTACATAAGTATCTTTATCTTATTTTATGTTTTATTTATTTTTTAATTATCAACACTCATAACCATTTGAATTCGCCTGACTAAGATTTACAAGATGGCCATAGCTTGCTTCAAGCCGACAATCTCCGTGGGATCGACCCTTACTCACGTAAGGTATTACTTGGACGACCCAATGCACTTGCTGGTTAGTTGTGCGGAGTTGTGAAAAGTGTGATCACAATTTCGTGCACCACCTCTCTTGTTGTTCCAACTATAACAACAAAGTTTATGCCATTACTGTATTCCACACAATTAAGGAAAATGTAGACATAGAGATAGTTCAAAGAGTGTAAAAAGTAAAGTACCTCTTCTTCCCTCCGCCTTGTCAAGCTTTTCGAACCGCCAGTGTGGATATATAGTTGGTTTGATCGATTTGTCGCGTTTTTCCTACACTTTTTCTATTGGTCCATCAGAGATAAAGGATGATTAGAAATTGATTTAAAAAGACTCAATGCAAGATAAATAGTATTATTGTGTTACAAATGATATACTAGATTACCTACAAAGCGACAAGTGTTATTATATAGAAGACAAAACTAAAAGACAAAACTGAAAGAATCCAATATATGGTAGAAAGGTGGAGAATAATATAGTATTTACCTCATGTATCTTTCTAATCAAACTTATCAAAATGGCATAAAGTTTAATCGCTCTATGAATATAATCAATCATATATAATTGATGGCAGAAATATGCAAAGATATACACATTAATTAATGATGTTATTGAATGTTGAATGTCTGCAATTTATGATATAAAACTTTATACTCTTGAATATTAAATTTAAACTTCTACATTTTTGCTAAGGTTACATTTTATACTCTTGAATATTAAAATTATTACTGGTAGAAAGAATTGCTGGTTCTAAAGCCAAAACATGAAAAGAGAAAGAAAATTTTTCTTAAAAAATGAAAAAGAAACAGGAGTAAATAAAGTTAGAGTTAACAAATAATTAAAACAAAAAAAATATAAGTAAAGAATCATAATGAATAAAGAATAGAATCTTCAAATTGTATGTTCGGCCCTTCTTTATTCATTAACTCAAGAAAGAAGAAGAGAATAGAAAAATTAAATATCTTCTGTTATGTTTATTTTAAAATAGTTTGAAGGTATATAAAGAAATTAATCCTTTTTTATTTTTCTATAGATTAAAAAGTCACGATAATAAAATTTTATTTGAATTGAGTGCAAGATTTGAGGTTCAATGTCATGTAAACCCCCTTTTAAGTTTATTTTTCCTAGCTTCTAGTTTCATAGAGGATTTATATGAAACAAAAAATTGGAGGGCCAGAAAGAGATGAACGTAAGATGAATATGGATATAAATGAAGAAAAGTTATTACCCCATAAAAGTGACATAACATGAGATCCTATATGTATGTGTTCAAGTTTTTGCTATATGCTTTACAAAGATAATAAAGTTATTTATATAACCAATCAGATATGCATGCACATTGATTTCGGTTGAGGATGAGAATCAGGACCATGCTGCCCCCTAAAATTAAAGTTATATATATGATGGAAGATTTGAGCCGTTAGTTCTTATGTTAATAGTTAAAATTAAATAAAAAATGAATGATCACAACCCAATTTTTAACAATTTATCAACACATAAATGGATCATAGTGAGAAACTTCTACCAAAACTCAAGTAATCAATGCACAAAGATACAACATTATTACATACAAGCTCATCCTACTATTTATTTTCTATTGGCACAAGAGGCAGCCTCTAATATCAAATTGTGCCTGGGCCAAGGACCAATTATTAATAAAATTGAACCTTAAGACTAAAAATATATTTTAGAAAGGACAGCCATAGAAACAAAAGCGACACGAAATGCAACACCTAAAGCCTTTCAAACAACATTACGTCTCAATCAGAAATATATGATCTATCATATGATGCACATCAGTTTTTACATAAATCTCTTCTCCACTTTCTTTTCACAAAACCATATGCCAAATACATTTTTGCTATGAACATCAATTTGCTCAGAATCACATCATACATAGAACTTGGATTATCCATGAGTACATGCATAACAGAACACCCAATTTAGCCAATTGATACCTCTAATACCACATGTTTGACACAGGTAGCACCAATTCAAATCAAGTTGCAACTTAGGGAAAATCTCCTTTCACATTTAGCAAAACAATAGTTGAAGCAAATCTAAGTGGCCTAAAATGGATTTTGGTGAAGTTCCACGAAAACAACATGCCTTACAAAATTCCTCCTAATCATCATAACCATTTTACTCACGGGTCATTGTAAATTCCATTCAGCAACAAATACTTGACATAGGCATACGTTGTATCATTTCACCCTGGTAGCATATAAAGCCTTAATAATCTTAAATTTTTAGTTTGGTTTTGGTACAACCCAATTGTGGCAATATTGTACAAAAGCCACAACATTAGCTTTAGTGATAGCGATAGCCAAGAAACCACAAATAAAAACCAAGCAACTAAATCTAAATCTCTTTGATAAGGATTAGAAACATTTTCAAAGAATATTAAAAGAAAAAAAAAAGGCTCATTGCCATCAAGATTGAGAGAATTCTCAGTATATCCAAACTCACATTTTGATTATGTAAAACTCTAATCAGGAGACAATCAACACCACCTTCACAGTAAAAATGTATTTTTCTTCTTGTTTTTCATCCATTGAGAGATTCAATCAATCGATAATAAATTAACAAGAAGATAGAATAAGCAAAAAAATTAATTAAGCAAACAACTTTTTTCAGATTCAATGATGTCTAATCTAGACATAAATATTATGATAAGGTTCTCATACAGTAACTGAGCACAAAACCCTCTTTCTAGAATGTAATTATATAGTAGTTGAAAATTCCAAGCTCAGAAGCAGAACATAGATGCTATTAGCATACAAAGAGCATAATGGAGATTAGCATGAACGCCTTAGCGTTTCTTTATATGATATATACGCACCTAAGTCCCTCTTTTTTAATAATGATATATACGCAGCTAAGTTCCTCTAATAATGATAACAATAATGCTAGGGAACCAAGAAGGAGTCCAGCTAAAAACACACCAACTCCTGTTGGGCTGGGACCACGAAGTCCACTTCACCTCAACAACATCCAAAATTCACCGAGGTAAACAAAATTAACCTAACTAAACCCTCTCCTCTCTTTTCATCGTTTCATCATAGCAGAACTCCAAAACCATCCATGACAGCGCCACACTACCAGGTTCATCGCGTGACGTTCTCCTCACCGTCAGCAGACGCAGCGCCTCAGTCCACCATGTGCGGGCAACAGGCAACCTCCAAAGCTCGCTCCAGAACGTCGCAATGCTTCCATCCTGTCAATGTGGTCACTGGCGCATTAATCAGAGTCTCGCCCATCGCTGCTGCAGCGACGTCATGCCACCCAGGACCGAGGAACAAGGGGTTTTCCTTCTCACCAAGAGTGTGCCGCTGCTACTGCATGTCGCTCTTGGCAGTGCCATTGAAGCCTCTCTGCGCTGCTTTGCGGAACGAAGTAGGACGTCCCCTGCCCCAGCCTCGAAACATCGCTTGACAGAACTAATTGGTTAGTGTTTAATAATTGTTGTTGATTGATGTAGGGTTTGAGTACCATGGATGATACTTGTTGGATGTTGCCTTTGATTTGGGTATAATTAAGGATTTTTTAGATGTTGCTTTTGATTTCATCTGCAGGTTTTATTAAAGGATTTGGTTATGGTATTTCATTTTGCTAGATGATCTTTTCTATTATATTTGCAGTCTTTAGGTTGGAACTATGATGCACGAATCCCCACACTTTCGTACAACTGTACCAGCAAGTACACTTGGTCGTCCAAGTAATACCTAAGCGAGTCAGGATTGATCCCACGAGGATTGTGGTTTGAAGCAAGCTATGGTTATCTTGCAGGTCTTAGTCAGGCAAATCAGAATTCAGTTGGGTTGATGCAAGGGCAATACTGTATAAATTAAGATCAGTAATAGGGATATGGTCATGGATTTGAGTGGCTTTGTCTTTTTGAATTAACTCTGGCATTACTGTCTTCTTTGCTTGTGAATGATTTCTTCAATGGCAGCCTGTAAGTGATTGACGCTGGTTTGAGCAACCGCCAATACTCCTCCGGATCTGAATCCCAGGGGTTAGTGTGGATCCATTTCTGCTTGAGGGTGAAGCTCGTACAGTCCATTCTCCTTAATGATCCTACTCAAAATGCCATAGCGAAGGTCGGATCTTCTGGATCAGAGAATGCTGCATCTTTGGGTTCTAGCCTCTACCACAGAGACCGACCCTAATCTCCTCGAAAATTGGCTGAACTGGTGTCTTGAGAAGTCCCCAACAAAGTCGTGGATTAACCGTCTGAGAGATGTATAATCAAGTTGGCGGTTCATTACTTTCCACTGAAGTATTCACACGAACCCAAGTAGACACGGGTGTTTGTTAGGCACGTTTGTCTTAGTATGATGAACAGAGCTAATTGTCACTAATCATCCTATTCACTATGTTGAAGAACGAATATACATATTAGAATTAATCACTCACGGATCGAAGAGAAACAGTAATACTTTTTATTAATTCATAGGACTCAACAGGGCTCCTCCCCTCAACCTAGGAGGTTTAGAAACTCATACCGAAAGAAAATACAATGTAAAACGTGTAAAGTTTGTTTAAAAGCTAAAAAAGTCTATGAATAACATAAATCTAATCCCTTAAATACTAAACAATGACTAGTAAGAGTAAAACAGTCTTTTTAGTGCTAAAATCCACTTTTGGGGCCCACTTGGTGAGTGTTTGGGCTGAGCTTTGATGAGATCCACGTGCTATGAGGCCTCTAGGGCATTGAACGCTGGCTAGGGAGTCCTCTCTGCGCGTTTGGATGCTGGTCTCTGCTCTGTGGGTGCTGGACGCCTTGAAGGGGGCAGGAGGCTGGCGTTGGACACCAGTTTTGGGCCTTCAAATTTGAAACAAAGCTTTCCATAGCTATTGAGAACGCTCCATTTGGACTTCTGTAGCTCCAGAAAAGCTCTTCCGAGTGCAAGGAGGTCAGATCCGGACAGCATCTGTAGTGATTTTTGTCTCTGAATCAGACTTTTGCTCCAACTCCTCAATTTCATCTAGAAATTACCTGAAATTGCACAAAAATACACAAACTCATAGTAGAATCCAAAAATATGAATTTAACACTAAAACCTATAAAAACTTAATAAAAACTAAACAAAACACACTAAAATCTATATGAAAATGATGCAAAAAAACGTATAAAATATCCGCTCATCAAACTATTGAATGTATACATTAATTGATTTTTTTGTAAAGTTGATTTTTTCAATAGGATGCCCCTGATTTGTTGTAGCATCATACATAAACATAGATTTCCTTTCATACTTCATATGCATTCCAACTTGTTTTGTTATCATATATGAATGCATCTTCAAAACAACTTTACATTTAAACTTGAGGTGTTAGATTCTACGTGTGATCATGGCTTTTGAATATAATTCAAATTGTGGTATTTCGTATTCCAAAACATGAACTTGAGGTATGTTTGGTACTATTAAACTCAGCCCCCTGTTGGTTATGAATAGCAATATGAACTTGAGATGTTTGTGTGCCTTTGGCCATTGGTTGATCCTAGTTTGCTAGTTTTATTCTTATTTTTTTCCCTTTCTCTTTGACACTAAAGGCTAATTATGTCCAATTATCTGTTAGTCAATTGTTTAGGGGAAGATTGTAATTGATTACATTATACGCATGCCAATTTTTGTTGGTTTCATTAATTGCGATTTTAAGCAGGACAATATTTTAGATAGTGAGGAAAAGTGGTGATTTATATAGCATGACTAGAATTTTAATTCATTTGAAAAATCATTTTGGTAATAATTTCTATTTTATTTGCATTCTTTAGGTGGGAACTATTGAATGTATACATTAATTGATTTTGATTCTCGGAGGATAGAAGTTGATTTTCTATTTTGCTTTATGATGCAGTATTCTCTCACCTGCTTGCAGATTGAACTTGGTTTCCACATGTTTTTTCCTTAAATTATTATTCACTTCAAGATAGTTTACTAGGATTGTGTCTTTGATGTGCACAACAGTTTTATACTGATTTAAGAAACAAGCTATATGTTCACTATCTAAACTTGAACTACATTGCTGACATGTTTTTCCTACGACATGAGTTCTTGTTTGTATGGCTAGTTTAGTTTATAGTTTCGGACTTGTTAACCAACTTTAGACTCCAATTAATTTCATTTCACTGAGATTTGTTTGTGATCAAGTTGAAGAAAAATTTCATTCACTCAAATTTATTTTATTCCTTTGACTGTCATTGTTATAAATGGTTGGATTTCATCTACTTTTATTTCCTTAGCAACAACAGTGTATAATTAAGGACTTGTTGGATGTTTCTTCTGATTTCATCTGCAGGTTTTATTAAAGGATTTGGGCATGGTGTTATGTAACTATTTTTTGTGAACAAGCACTAGGGTTGTGTTGCCGAAAAGCCAATCAAGATGGAAAAAAAAGTAAAATGATATTTACCATTATCGACCTGTCATTCCACATGATTCTATTTGTGACTTACAGCTACTGTTGCCATTGACAGAAATTATTAGAGTCGCGATGCTCGCCCAGCTACATTCATGACATGATGAGTAAGCTAACTAAAAACAAAGACATTGAGAAGCTTGCGGAGATTGACGAACGGATTTTCTATCGATAAAGAATTAAATAGAAATAATCACGTTGTAAGTATAGTTTCTAAACCAACAGAAAATCCTTTCGTACAAAAGTTTTGGTTGTCACAAGTAACAAAACCCAATAAAATTTATAACCGAAGTATTCAAACCTCGAGTCGTCTCTCAAGGAATTGCAGGGAGGTATGATTTATTATTGGTTATGCAAAAGGTAGAATTTTGGGTTTTTGAAATAAGGAACAAGTAATTTAAATGACAAGGAAAATAAATTAATAATTATAAAAATCTCTTGGCAAGGTATAAGAACTGGAAATCCT
Organism: Arachis ipaensis; assembly: GCF_059453495.1. Lineage (NCBI taxonomy): Eukaryota > Viridiplantae > Streptophyta > Magnoliopsida > Fabales > Fabaceae > Arachis > Arachis ipaensis. Next base: position 55,801,581 of record NC_142436.1, read on the forward strand.
ATCCTAGTTATCCTTATCAGGTGTGATGAGAATTAGATTTTGCTCCCACTTAGTTAACCCTTACTAAATAGAGGAAAGTCAAGTGGACTAATTAATTTGATCCCTCAAGTCCTAGTCAACTCCTATGGAAAGACTAGATTTAGAAGAATCCAAATTAATCCGCAATCCTAATTTCCAATCAACAGCTGAGTTTGATAACTCAAGTGTTATCAATTAATCAACCAAAGCCAAAAGGGAGGAAAATCTATTTGAATAAAAATGCCTTCAGATGGGAAGCAACAGTAACATAAATAAAAGAAAGAAATCTTAAACCTGAAATACCTCGAATTATATTAAATAGAATATTCAAATCTAACATGGAAATGTTCATAAGCCAAATAGGAACATTAACAAGTAAAAGCATTGGAATAAATAAAAGTAGAAGAGAAATATAAATTAAAAGAAATATTGAACCTGGCATTGAAGTAGTAATCATAAATTAAAAGGAATCCTAATCCTAAAACCTAAGAGAGAGGAGAGAGCCTCTCTCTCTAAAAACTACATCTAATCCTAAAAATTATGAATTATGAAAGTTGCAATTCGTTTCTAAGTTTTTGTTTGATTCCCCCATTCTCTGGCTTATATTCTATGTTTCTGGATTTGAAATTGGGCCGAAAAAGGGTCCAGAAGTCGCTGGAGGTATTTTCTGTAGATTCCTGTACGTGGCGTCTGTCACGCGTTCGCGTGGGTCACGCGTCCGCGTAGTTTAGAGTTCTTTCTTGTCACGCGTACGCGTCGGTCATGCGTCCGCGTCATTTGCGTTCTGCTCAAGGCACGTGTCCGCGTCAGTCACGCGTTCGCATCGATGCCATTTCGCGTTAGGCATGTGTCCGCGTCATCCATGCGTTCGCGTCGCTGGCCTTTTCTTCAAAACTCCATTTTTTGCTTTCCTTCCATTTTTGTATGTTTTCTTTCTGTCCTTTAAGCCATTCCTGCCCTATGAGACCTGAAAATACTTAACACACAAATCACGGCATCGAATGGTAATAAATGATAGTTAAAATTAATACTTTTAAAGCATAGGAAACATGTTTTCACACTTATCACATAATAATGAAGGAAAAGTAAAACCATGCAATTCATATGAATAAGTGGGTGAAGAATTGATAAAAACACTCAAATTAAGCACAAGATGAATCATAAAATAGGGGTTTATCAGAGATTGATGAAATCGAATTCAAATTCTTGAGGCTTGTTCCGAATTAGTTTGTGAAGCAGGCCATCATGGTTCACCTAGCTGAGTCGTATGAGGTTAAGATAAGAACTTTTATACTCAACATTGGGAACATCCGCCTCAATGCCTAGTTAATCAGGTGGGTTTTGGCATTTTGTCTAGTGGTAAGTTCCACTCTCCGAATTACTTAGTGTGTCATAGGCATACTCATACAAATATCATTGGGTATATATATTTTACCTTCCATTGACGAATCGAAATGTTGTAGGCGATCCATTCCTAACCCTGGATGAGGAAAATCCGGCCCAGGTGGCCATCAAAAAGAGGTTCCATAGACGGACAATAATTGAACTCCGGGATTTGGTTTATAGCTGTCCTATGGCAATGAAATCAGACAGGATGGAGTTTAGGATATATTTCCTACCGGTGGTAATAAAAATGTTCCTATGCCATACAACACAACAGGTAATTTCACCATGGCACATTTACCCCGTATTGGATGTTTCTGATCCCAGAAGATTCAACATGCCGTTGCAAACTCTAAAGTGGTTTGACACGACAATCGAGAAGTATAAGCTCAAAGGGAATAAAACTTGTGAGGGCTGCATGTTTGTCATGTTGGTAGGACGCATTCAATGACTATTAGTAAATTGAGCATGTCACTTTTGTTGTAGAGCATAACTTGTCCCCTTCTTCTGTCCAGGTACTCTATTTTTAGCGGTCGCAATATGGTCAACTTGACAACTATCATGAGCATGAGCCATGGCTCGCTACGTGGACCTCGGAAAATCTAGAAAGCAAGGCGCGATATATTATTTCCGAGGTACTCACTTCTTTCTAGAAATCGGTTACTTTATGCCAGTATGTTAGTGGATGCTGCTTCTGAGAGGCAGCATGATGTTTCTTTTCTTTGCTAAATAGTTATTTCTACATATGTTTTCCGATTTCTGATGTACTAGGTAGTTGGGGATGACTCCGTGTTTTTAAGATGTCCATGTTTTTTTTGTGTTTTTGGTTTTTGTGTTAGTGATACTTGGGCATTTGATTTTGATCCATGATTCTTTTCATTTCTTAAATCAGAGGCGCCTCTTGACTAGAAAAGGGAAAAAGTGAAGACGTAGAAGGCCGATCACCTCAAACTGAAAGGAGAAAAGCAGCAAAAAAACACAACAAAAGCGTGGACGAAAAGCTTCGGTTGGACCAAAGGTAAGCACGTATTTACGACTTAGCGTCTTAATAAATTGACTTCAGTATTGTTTATTTGATTCATGCTATTTCTACAAACAGAGAAGCTCTATGGGTAGAGAGAGCGAGCAGGAAGCAATGGAAAGACGACCAATTGGAAGGACAACAAATCCACCTCCAACTAGAAAATTCTCACGGCACGTGGAGAGATCGAAACTAGTCCAAAAGTGAGTATACGTTTATGGTTGTGTATGGATTAAATTTTTGACCAGCTTAAGTATTTTTAGAAGGTTGATTTCAATATAACTGGATGTTTCTTTAAGTAACATATTCGATGTGCATAAAACAGATAAGCAGGTTAGCTCCCAAGAAAAAGGGGGGGGGGTTAAAAAGGACCGACCACGTAGGTCCAACCCAAAATTATTTGATGAAAAGGATCTCCCAATGAGCCCAGATGATGAAGAGGACAATGAGCCTCTTGCTAAGAGGAGGCACCGATTATTTCACCAGGGAGTTGACTAATAGAAAATAAGTCTGGAGACCCCCAACGACAACCTCAATCAGGAAAACACACCCCATGAAACAACTAACTCCAGAGTTCTCGATGCAGGCACACTCTTCGTAGCACTAGTGCAACATCAAGAATGGAAATTTGACGGGCAAGTTTTCTATGAAAAAATCATTTTTTGGGTCTATTTTTCATGTTAGGGAATTAGAAAATGTATGCATACAAAATTTACTTTTCTCTAACATTGGTTGATTTTCATGCAGTAACCCTGATTTCTTGTCGATGCGAGACCCAGAGAGCGAAAGAATATGGGAATACCTTGAGCAACTTCAGTGCACGAAGCCCCTGCAGACCGTGATGCCAACCACTCCATCTTGTGGGACACCTAGTCCACCGAGCCACCAAATTTCACCCGGAATGACTCAGATGAAAAAGAACCCTACCCAGTGTACTCCTATAAAGGTCCATCCGTTACTAAATGGGCGAAAGCTCGACGAGGATGATAAGGATCGAGTGCAACGATGGGCTGTCAATGCGTCGTTAGGGGAAGGGCAGGCCGTGGTGTCGTATAAAGGAAGGCTACATCTAGTACTGCTCCGAGAGGACCTGTGCACACTGCAACCCCGTCGCTGGATCAACAACAATGTAAGTAGAACATACTAGCACTTTGCTAGAATGAATAGAGTTCTTAAAAAATATAATCTCTCATAAAGATGACCCTAACTAATTAAAATTGTTCATACAGATCGTTCAGTGTATGTGTTTCACTTTTAATGACTCGGAATCATCACGGTTGAAGGATAACTTCTACTGTATTCCTTCAGGAATTTTAGTATGAATGATTTTGTGGATTTTCAATGTTTACGATTTGTGTACTAAAACTTAATAGGGTTATTTTAACAGGAAACAGTGTTGTAAAAGAGGAACCTGGAATCTTTCAGCGAGGTCCCGACCTTGAGTTATATGGGCTGGGTCCTCACTTCGGTGCCGATTCCAGATATTTTGACAAGGTAGCAGCTTCCTGGAGAAAATGGGTAAGTCAATGCGCTAGATGACTAAAAACTGTATGGTACTTGCCTCTTATTTTACGTCATTTGATTACATTGAATGAACTAATTCTTGTATGTTACTGTTTTGATAGGTTTGTTTACAACGCAGTGGTTTTTATATGGATTTTACTGCTGATAGGCATTAGGATGTTTTTTCATTGCGAATTGGATGGTTCTAGATTTGTTTCTGAGTTTTCATGTCTTACGCATTTGCGGTTGCGTGTACTTAATTGAGCACTGATTGGCTTTTGTTTCCTTAGATATTCCTCAACAGGTTTCATGTGTTAAGATTTTTGTGACTGTATGTTTTTAGTGATGAAATTGTGGATGTCTCTGGTTCAGTAAGCATTGCATTGCCTTATTATACTAAAAACTATATGGTTCTTGCCTCTTATTCTAGGTGTTTGATGCCATTGAATGAACTAATGCTTGTATGTTACTGTTTTGATACATTTGTTTACAACGTAGTGGTTTTTACGTGGATGTTGCTTCTAATAGGAATTAGGATGTTTCTTTTCATTGCAAATTGGATGGTTCTAGATATGTTTATGAGTTTTCATGTCTTAAGTATTTGCGATTGTGTGTACTTAATTGAGAAGTGATTGGCTTTTTTTTCGTTAGATATTCCTCAACAAGTTTCATGTGTTAAGAATTTTGTGATTGTCTATTTTTAGTGATGAAATTGTGGATGTCTCTGGTTCATTAAGCAATGCATTGCCTTATTATACAAGAAACTGTATAGTTCTTGCCTCTTATTCTAGGTGTTTGATGCCATTGAGCGAACTAATGCTTGCATGATATTGTTTTGATATGTTTGTTTACAACGCAGTGGTTTTTCTCTGTCTGTATTGATCGTCATTAGTGGTTGTATATCTTTGAGGTTCCTCAAAAAAGGTTGTGGGTACTGGATAGTATGTATTCTGGAGTGCATAATGATGAACGGTCGAAAATAGATGCTTATGCGATAAGCATATATCACCCAATTAGTGCAACAACATCCTCACTCGTTAAACATGTAATATAGCTAAACTGTGGTTGCTTTCCAAAGGGGAGAATTATTGAAGACATAGCTAAAGTGTCGATACCTGCATACGAGCCCACGGAGAACGGCCTGACTCGTTTCTATGCCAGCGTCCCAAAATAACCTAACCGGTAAGTTGAAATGCCACCTATCAATAATCTTACTAGCAATTCACTTGATATAGATACTTAGTCTTATGGTTAAAAATAATATTTCTATCTATGCATATAGCTGTGATTGTGGTGTATACGTGATCAAGTTCATGCAATACTGGAGTCTAGATAAACCCTTACAAATTTGGACCAAGGTGATTTTAAAAATCCTATTACATTTAACTTGCACCTCTTTCCGATTAATTACTTTCTCACTTCCAAATACCCTGCTCACCCACAATTATGCCATTCAGGACGTTTTGTAGGAGTTCCAGAAGGAAATTATACTAGACATAGTGATGGGTCCTTATAATTCACTCATTGGAGAGGCTCTAGAGGCATTGAACGACCATGCTAAAGCGTGCGGGGTTACCCATGAGAAAGCCAAGCAAGGGGGGAAGACAACGGAAGAATACAGCTGCCTAGGTAAAAATCATGAAAACGTACACTTGCCATGCTGTTTCTATAGTTTCCTTGTGTTAGAGTTGTGGACATTTATATGGCCTTTTCTGCCTTGCAGTAGTTTCGTGTGAGCCTGAAAAATCCTATTTCACTACAGGTATATGATTTTCTATTGCTGAATCTGCGAAGTTGCTGGTGACTTTATCCAAACTTTTAAGTGGATGATGCTTCTGATAGGCAATAGGATGGTTTTTTTCATTGCGAATTGGATGGTTCTGGATATGTTTTTTGATTTGTCACGTGCAATGCATTTGCGGTTGCGTGTACTTCATTGAGAAGTAAATGGCTTTTATTTTCTTAGATATTCCTCAACAGGTTTCATATGTTAAGAATTTGCAAAGGTCAAGTAATTAGTTCTCAAATTGTGGATGTCTCTAGTTTATTAAGCAATGCATTGCCTTATTATGCTATTTAGTCTACTCTGCTTAGTGTATATACACCATTTGTTTATGACTACATATAGGTGGCACTTCGTTTCATTAAGCGGCATGATGTTAATTAAATGGAAGTTTATTTATTTTTTTATCCATGTTTTCTATTGCTGAAATTGTGAAGTTGGTTGTACTTTAAGCATTGCATGGCCTTCTATCGTAAGCAGTCTACTTGGCAGGTTCCTTTGTGTTGGCACCGGTGACTTTATCCAAGTTTTTAAGTGGATGATACTTCTGATAGGCAGTCGAATGTTTTTTTTCATTGTAAATTGGATGGTTCTGGATATGTTTTTCGAGTTTCATGTGTTACTCATTCGCGAATGCGTGTACTTCATTGAGAAGTGAATGGTTTTTGTTTTCTTGGATATTCTTCAGCAAGTTTATGGCGGATGTAATCCATTTGTTTTTTACAACAAATAAGTGACATTTCGTGGTCTTAAAACCATAACAGTATCACAACCTAAAATAATTAACAATTAGATAAAAGATAACCACAATTATCCTTTTATTTCTTTTATTGAATGTGTCATAACAGAACCAATGTAAGTTACAAAGAAAAAATTGTCAGAGGTTATAAATTTGTATCAAAAGAACCACGAAATCTAGTTAAGTATGAGAAACCACCTACACAAAAAAATGTACAACCAAACGAAAGGATAACTATCCAAGCCCAAAAGAGTTCAACAAGGACATGAATCCACCACTATTCGATGCATTCCGAGTAGTAGAAGCCTCAAATCCTTTCTACATAGAACCATCATAATCATTATCTGCCTGAAGGTCAACAACATCCTACAAAATGCACAACACAAAAACAAAAATAACATATATGAATCAACAACACCATCCCAAAAAAATTGAAATAGACCTCACTTCTAGCATATACCAGATGCAATTTTCTCTTCCTTTTTTGTATTGATTTCTTAATTGACTTGTCCAACTCTGCTCCAAGTCTCTTACTCTTCGGCTGTCCTTTAGTTTTAACTTTTGAGGGTCCCTGTATATCATGTACAACAACACTGCCTGTGCTCTGTGTGGGCATGGTATTCTGAGTCGTAGCAGCAGTAGTTGAACGCATGCTGGCACGGTAATCAGTTAGCTTGGACTTTGCATCCCAAAGGGCAAATCGCAAGATCGCTGCTTCCTCATCACAAATAATGAACTCATGACCAACGTTATAGAAATTTGAACACAAACGCCTGAACAGGTTGTGGCTTTCATCGGTCCGTGCCATATCATGGCTACTCTTAATGTAGGTGTCCTTACGCATGACGTTCTTACTCCATAGTCCTTACGTAAATATTCTTATGCCGGTTAGAAATTAATGATGAATCTGATCATGAGTATAGTCTAACCAACACACGAATACCGCATCAAACAATTCTAAAATCTATGACCGAGAGTATTGATCCCGGGTCGTTCTCCCTAGGAATTGCTTTAGAATGTGCATCATTGATTAGGAAAGCTTTTATGGTTTTGAGAATTGGTGTAAGAATTCAAACTAGCAAGGCAATCAATAATTAATTGGAATAAAAGCCTTGGCCAAGGGTAAGCATTGGAAGTTCCATCATTATAGTTTCCTTCAATTGTGATAAGAGTTGATTGTTGCTTCACTTAGTTAACCCCCTAACAATGGAAGAAAGTCAAGTGAGATTAACTAACTTGAGTCACAAGTCCTAGTCTCACCCTAGGAAAGTCTAGCTTTAGTGCACTCCAAGTCAATTAGCAATTCTCAATTCATAATCTTCAATTGATATCAACTACTCAAGTGTCTCCAATAACTCAACCCCTAAGTCAAGTAAGAGAAATCTACTCCATAGCTAAGGTTGTCATTATCACAAACAATTGGTAGGAAATTATAGAATACATGATGCAATTAAGAGAAGAGAACTGAATCAAAGCTATCAAATCCAAACAATCATCAACAATCATACAATTGAATAAAACCTCAATTCATTAATCCAATTTCAAAGTAACAAAATGAACCAAATCTAGATCTAAGGAATTGAATCGAAAGAACATCAATTAAGAGTAGAAGAAGAGTAGATCTACACTTGTAGCAAAAACAAAAAGTCAATTATCAATGGATCTCACCAAGAATTCCAAGGAAACTTGCAATGGAGGATGAAAACCTAGAGAGAAGTTGGAGCTTCTCTCTCTAGAAATAAAATGTAACTAACTTCCTAAAATATCTAGAATTATGACTAATTCCTCTAACACTCCTAATCCTTGGTCTTCTTAAGCTTTTCCCTCCAAAATCTGCTCCAAAACAGGGCCTGGGAACCCCTTGAAATCACTGGCCACGTATTGCTTTAAGTGGATCATATGGCAGCAACGACGCGTGTGCATACAGTGCGCGTACGTGTTAACATACGTGTAGCAACTATAGCAAATCTTATATCGTTTCAAAGCCCTGGATGTTAGATTTCCAACACAATTAGAACCGCATCATTTGGACTTTTGTAGCTCAAGTTATGGCCGATTAAGTGCGAAGAGGTCGGCTTGACAGCTTTTGCGATTCCTTCATTTCTTCATGAGTTCTCCATTTTTACATGCTTTTCCTTCATTCCCTTGATCCAATCTTTGCCTCCTAAATCTGAAATCACTTAACAAACATATCAAGGCATCTAATGGAATTAAAGGTAAATCAAGATTAAACAATTGAGGACCTAAAAATCATGTTTTCACTCTTAAGCACAATTAAAGGAGAATTTACAAAACCATGCTATTTCATTGGATAAATGGGAGAAAGGTTGACAAAACTCTCTAAATTCAACACAAGATAAACCCTAAATATGGGTTTATCAACCTCTCCACACTTAAACCAAGCATGTCCACATGCTTAAACCAAGAGAGAGCAAAGGATATCAACATTTATTCAATGAGGTCTAACTAAATGAAACCTAAACTATATGCATCTATCTATATGAATGCAACTAATATGCAAAATGATTCTACCTACTTGGTTAAAAATAAATCAATCCTCCAAGACATACATGCACAAGTATGGCTAAGGTCCCATGACGACTCATGAATCCTACCGATTTAAATATCAAAATGAAGTTCAAGTAGACATGCAAGAAGAATGCTCATGAAAGCTGGGAATCAAGGAATTGAGCATCGAACCCTCACCGGGAGTGTTTGCACTCTGGTCGCTCAAGTGTGTAGGGTCGATTCTCTCAATTCTCCCCTAATCATGCTTTCTAAGATTTGTTTTTTTTCTAACAATCAACATATATTTTATGCATGCATACAAGTATCATGAGGTCTTTTCTTTAGGTTGTAATGGGGCTAGGGTCAAGGTAAGGATGCATATTTGGTCAAGTGAGCTTGAAATTTGAATCTTTGATAAGCTTAAACTTCCCACCTAACCTATGACATCCTATACAATTTCAAAGCTAACCTAACTACCCATTTTTCTCACTTTTTCACATACTCATGTATTCCTTTTCATTTCACAACACTTATGCATTGACCCTTATTGAGCTTTGCTTTGGGGCATTTTGTCCCCTTTTATTTCTTTCTTTTTCTTTGTTTCTTTCTTTTTTCTATTTTTTTTCTTTTCTTTTCTTTTCCATGCTCTTCTTTTTGTTTCTTTTTCTTTTTCTTTTATTTTTCTCATTCTTCTTTCTATATACAAGATCATCAATGCATAAGGTTTTATATTCATTACACATGAGTATGTACCTAATTTCCAATATTTTCAACAAAAATACAAAACACACCTTTTCCCAACCAATGTCCCAAGTTTTCTCACACTTGAATGATACACACTCACTAGCCTAAGCTAATAAAAGATCCAAATTAAGAACATTTATTGTTTTCCGCTTTAAGGCTTGTAATGTGCTAAATTAAGAACAAGTGGGTTAATCGTAGGCTCAATTTGGCTAACATTGGATGATAAGAGGTAAGGCTATTTGGGTAAGTGAGCTAATGAAACAATGGCCTCAATCATATAAATGCATGAATACAAAAAATAATGGACATAAAGAATCAAACAAATCAAAGATTACAATCATAGAAAGAGAACAATTGCACACAAGAAAGAAAATAAGTGGTTATAAGATGAAACCACACCATTAGGCTCAAATCTCACAAGGTTGTGTTCTTAGCTCAAAAACTATGTTCCAAAATAAATTCTTTCAAGCAAGTTCAATAAAAAGTTTTCAAATTGGTAGGTTGCCCTAAAAACAATTTCTTGGAAAAGAAATCATCACCCTAACCAAGTAGTCCTAGCATAAAAAGAGGTGGTAAAATATATAAACATTCTAACTAACATGCAACCTATCATGCAATGCAACAACTATCTAACTTTGGTGTTGAAAAAAAAAATTGTTACCCATGGAGATCGGTCTGATGACCTTCCTACACTTGAAGATTGCACCGTCCTCGGTGCATGCAAAGAAGAGCAATGTGGACGGGTTGCTACAATTGATGAGTTCCATCAAAAGATTGTGCGGATGACTTGTTTGTTGCCCCATTTAAAGCGATTCATTTCTCCCTTCTTGGTGGCCAACTTAAAGGAAGAGAAAAAAGAAAGAAAATTAAGCCTATAACAAAGATATCAAAGCAAAGAGAACATAGGGGGGGCTAATGCCAAATAAGGGTAAGGTTCCTACTACATGGTAGCTACAACATGTAGATAAGAAAGCAATATAGGCAAAGGCATATCAACTACTACTTGATGCAAGAGTAAAATCGAAGCATGAAGAGCATATGGAGCATCAAGTTCAAATAAGAAGTGGGTCATGAAAGACAATATGAGGTCATATCAATGCACAAAGACATAAGAGTCATACAAGATGAAGCATTGATTTAAAGGTTTCATCACCCAACAATATCAAACAAGTCAAGAGGCACCGAAATAATGCAAGAAATTCTCAACGATTGAATAGGAAAATTCAACACCATTATTAAAATAACAAACTTAAAAAAAGAAAATTACAACAAGATAAAAAATCAAAATTAAAATGCAATGAATGAAAGTAAGCAAATACAATAAAAGAAAATGGAAGAAAAGAAAAAAAAAATTTTTAGTATTTTATTTATTTATTTATTTTTATTTTTTTTTTTGTTTTTTTTTTTAAATTTTTTTTTCAAGAGAGGAAGAAGAAAGGTAGAAAGAAAGAAGAAGAAAAGAAGAAAGAAGAAGAAAGGAGAAAGGAGAAAAACAGGGTGCAAATCCACGCGTACGCGCGCGCGCGTCAATGGCTTTTTTTTTTTTTGGAAAGTGACGCGTACGCGTCATGTATGCGTACGCATGAGTGGTTTTGTGCCAAAGGCACAATGCGCGCGCTGCATCCGCACAAGTCTCGGATTTTTGACTTGGGGGTGAAATTTCTCAATCCACGCGTACGCGTACATGGCGCGTGCGCGTGGATAGGCGAAAATGCTTGATGCACGCGTACGCGCACAGTGCGCGTGCACGTCGATGGCGCTCTGTTTTTTTTTTTTTTTGGAAGCATAGAAATAGAATTTGACTCTCTCCTAACCTATAAACACTCTAAAGCAACCAAAATTCAAATTTAACAAAAATCTTTAAGTTTTTGAAAAAATTTTCAAAGGCAAAACAAACACAACTTACACTTCAAGTAACCTACAAAACACACTATAACAACCTATCAATCAAAACAAAATGTATAAGAGTACATTAAAGAGGAAAACTACCTATGATGGCAACTCAAATCACTTATTAAGTATACATACAAGAGAATGGAAAGAGTTTACCATGGTGGGGTGTCTCCCACCTAACACTTTTATTTATTGTCCTTAAGTTGGACTTATGGGGAGCTTCTTATCAAGGAAGCTTGTGCTTGAAGCTATCTTTGAACATCCACCAATGCTTGAATCTCCAATAAGCTCCATTCTTCAATTTTAATATCTTCAAGCTTGGATGGAGTTCTTCACAAACCATGGGCTCCCAAATTTGATTTTCCTTGTGTGATCCGGGATCCCACACTTTGTTTTGACACCCGTCCCTAAATTGGTCATCATTATTCCATCCGGGTGGCATGACCTTAGAATTCTCAATGAAGCTTCCAAACAATTTCCTGGACCCATGCAATTTGGTTCCACACCAACCATTGCTCTTGAATTTTGAGCTTGCAACCGTCATGAGCTTAGAATGATGTTTCTAACCACTACATAACTCTTTTTTACTCTTAACTCCATAAAGAGCTCTAAGTTGACCATCATTTTCAATCAAACCATATTCAAGTGAGAAAGTAAAGCTTAGGGATAAAAATTTTACCCACTTGAATGTTGTGTTGGATGGTGACTTGGGGAGGGAGACCTCCCCATACTTAGACAATGCGAGGTCTACTTCTTTAGGCTCTTCTTTAGTTGTTTCCACCTCTTCGCAAGCCTCTTTAATTTTAACATTTTCCCTTTTATCACTTGGCTTGGTGTTGTCTTCAAGAACTTCGATTTCTTGCCCAATGAGAGGTGGTTCAATTTTGGATAGGAATTCATTGATGAATGAATCTATCTCTTGATCAACCTCTTCATATTCTTCAATTTCGATATACACCATGCCAACTTTTCCTCTTGGTAGCTCTCTTCCGATTCACTCTCTTTCTCATTGCTCACCAAGGGTATGGGAGGTTGTGCACATTCTTCTATAGTTTCAATTCCATATCCAATGGGAGAGAATTCACTTGTAGATAGAAATTCATCCATGATTGACTCCATCTCTTGATAAACCTCTTCCAAGTCTCCAACGACGATATGCCTTAGAGGTTGCGCACCCTCTTCAACATCAATATCAAGCTTCTTGGAAGAGTGCTCCATGATGCTACATTCCCTTGGACTTTCAACAGCTCCTAAATCTTCAACCACTTCTTCCTTTTCTTCAATGATCATAGGCTCCTCCAATTGTTCTAACACAAAGTGGCATCCCTCATTACCCTCCGGAGTTTCCAATCTCTCCTTCATGCTATGCTCTTCAATTGATTCTTCACATGTGGCTATGGAAGCATCTTGAGTGTTTAAGCATTGGTAGGCTAAAGTATGCACTACCTTGGTCAAGTTAGTCACAAACTCTAGGGTGTTCATTTGTATATTCGCTTGTCCTTGAAGTAGCAAGGTGAGAGAGTCATCTATTGGGGCTTGGAGTGGATAGAGGGGTTCATTATTTTAGAGAGAGGGTTCATAGTAAGAAGGTGGTTCTTCTTGGTAAGAGTATGAAGATGGTGTGCATTGAGGTGGTTCTTGGTAGTAGTCATGATATGATTGTGGTGGTTCTAAAAGTTCTTGCTCATAATGGTCATGAGAGTATGGTATGGGTGATTAGTTATATGATGGATATGGGTTACAAAAAGGTGCTTGGTATGGAAAGGCTTGTGAGTATGGTTGAGGTTCATGTTGAAGATAAGAGTTATAGGCATATGATGGTGGTAATTGCTTTTCAAATAAAGTTCCATCATAGCCATTGAATTGACATGCATTAGGATGGGGATTATACCCATATGTATCTGGAGGTTGTTGCCAATAGGAGTGATCAATTCCTTGATGCTCCTCCCATCTTTGTTGGTTCCATCCATAATGAGTGTCATCATTGGAGTTCACATTTCCTACAACACAATTAGAACCAAAGTTATAGCCAAAGTGAGAATTCATGGTGACAAGAGAAAATATGAAACAAAAACTAACTAGAAATAACGAAACAAAATTCTACAAATAGCAAAGCTATGTACAATATTCACATATATACAATAATCAATAACACAACACCATTGCAATTCCCCTGCAACGACGCCATTTTGATGATCGGACTTTTGTGTGGTCTAGAATTTCACAAATAAAATCTCGTTGCAATATAGTTTCTAAACCAACATCAATCCTTTCATGCAAAAATTTGTTTGTCACAAGTACAAATCCCTAAAATCTATAAACTGAAGTATTTAAACCTCAGGTCGTTCTCCCTAGGAATTGTAATAAAGTGTTCTCGTTATTGGTTATGAGTTATGTTTGGGGTTTTTGAGATATTAGACATGAAATGTAAATGATAATAAAAATAAACTAACAACTAGAAAAGCTCTTGACAAGGAATGAGAACTAGAAGTCCTATCCTAGTTGTCTTTCTCAATTGTGACCACAATTATCCATTGCTACCACTTAGTTAACCTCTAACCATGGAGGAAAGTCAAGTGGATGAATCAACTTGATTCCACAAGTCCTAGCCAACTCCCAAGGGAAAGACTAGCTTTAGTGGTATCCAAATCAATTAGCAACTTCTAATTATAGATCAACAAAGGAATTAGATAACTCAAGCGTCACTAATTACTTCACCTAGGCCAAGAGGAACAAAATCTACACTAAAATCCAACCAAGCATTTCATCAAACACTTGGAAGGCATAAAAGGAAAGCAAAGTAATTTGATAACAACAATGAAATCTAACAACTACTTATTGCAAGGAATTAATAACAACAATCAAAAGAAACACAATTATTATGAATTACCTCAAATTGAATTGGAAGAAAATAGAAGGAACAAGAGTAGATCTACAATAAAGCATAGAAACAACATAAAGGAAATTACAACAAAAGAATAGAGGAATTATAAATGCAACAACAAAGAATTGAGAAGAAGAATTGAGAAGAAGAAGAAGAAGAAGAAAGCATGAATTGCAACCTAGATCTAGATTATTGAACTAAACCTAATCCTAATTCTAATTCTAGAGAGAAGTTAGAGATTCTCTCTCTAAAACTAACCTAAACTAAACTAATGATCAAAAGTATCTTAATTCCCCTTCAATTCTTGGCTTAAATAGCATCAGAAATGAGTTGGATTGGGCCCACAATTCTAAAATCTATAACCGAGAGTATTGATCCCAGGTCGTTCTCCCTATGAATTGCTTTAGAATGTGCATCATTGATTAGGAAAGCTTTTATGGTTTTGAGAATTGGTGCAAGAATTTAAACTAGCAAGGCAATCAACAATTAATTGGAATAAAAGCCTTGGCCAAGGGTAAGTATTGGAAGTTCCATCATTATAGTTTCCTTCAATTGTGATAAGAGTTGATTGTTGCTTCACTTAGTTAGCCCCCTAACAATGGAGGAAAGTCAAGTGAGATTAACTAACTTGAGTCACAAGTCCTAGTCTCACCTTAGGGAAGTCTAGCTTTAGTGCACTCCAAGTCAATTAGCAATTCTCAATTCATAATCTTCAATTGATATCAACTACTCAAGTGTCTCCAATAACTCAATCCCTAAGCCAAGTAAGAGAAATCTACTCCATAGCTAAGGTTGTCATTATAACAAATAATTGGTAGGCAATTATAGAATACATGATGCAATTGAGAGAAGAGAATTGAATCAAAGCTATCAAATCCAAACAATCATCAACAATCATACAATTAAATAAAACCTCAATTCATTAATCTAATTTCAAAGTAACAAAATGAACCAAATTTAGATCTAAGGAATTGAATCGAAAGAACATCAATTAAGAGTAGAAGAAGAGTAGATCTACACTTGTAGCAAAACAAAAAATCAATTATCAATGGATCTCACCAAGAATTCCAAGGAAACTTGCAATGGAGGATGAAAACCTAGAGAGAAGTTGGAGTTTCTCTCTCTAGAAATAAAATATAACTAACTTCCTAAAATATCTAGAATTATGACTAACTACTCTCACACTCCTAATCATTGGTCTTCTTAAGCTTTTCTCTCCAAAATCTGCTCCAAAACAGGGCCTGGGAACCCCCTGAAATCGTTGGGCACGTGTTTCATTTAAAAAATTATGTGTGCACATCGATGCGTATGCGCACTGCACGCGTACGCATCCTTGGGCTCTTTTGCGACCTGTGCGCAGGCGTACGGTGCGCGTGAGCGTCATAAGGGATATGGCCCATCCATATAGGTGCGCGGGCTCCTCGCTCGGCTCCACTGCGGTGGCTCTGGATGAACGCATCCACGCGTACGCGCACAGTGCGCGTGCGCGTGCATGTACAAATTCAATTCTTTGATTTTATTTCATGCTCCTTCCATTCATGCATGCTTCCTTCATTCCTCTTAGCCATTTTTGCCATGTAACTTCTGAAATCACTCAACAAATGGATCAAGGCATCTAATGGTAATTGAGAAGGATTACAATGTATCAATTTTGATGCAAAAGAAGCATATTTTCATCTATGAGGAAAAATGGGAAAGAGACACAAAATCATGCAGTTTTATATGAATAAGTGTGGAAGATCATTGATAAAACCCTTAGATTCTATGCATGATAAACCCTAAAAATGGGGTTTATCAACCTCCCCACACTTAAAGTCTAGCATGTCCTCATGCTAAGGGAAAGCAAAAGATCAAAGGACTACAAGGGCGTAGGACTCATGTGATGCGATCTACCTACATGAATGCAACTATGGTGTATGCTACTATCTACTTGGCCAAGAGTAATTCAATCTTTCTAGAAGACACATATGTATATGCACATAGGGCAAGATGATGGGCAATGTATGAACTCTACTAATTCTAGTCATCAAAGTGAAATATGCATAACTTGTATGAAGAACGCTCGCAAGAGCTGGGAATAAGGAATTGAGCTTCGAACCCCTCACCGGAAGTATTTGCACTCTATTCGCTTGGTGTATAGGGGTGGATCACTCAATCCTCCCCTACTTCATGCTTTTCCGAAATTTGTTTTTCTTTTAACAATCAACATATATTCCATGCATGCATACAAGTATCATGGGGTCTTTTCTTTAGGTTATAATGGGGCTAGGGTCAAGGTAGGGATGCATATTTGGTCAAGTGAGCTTGAGATTTGAATCTTTGACGAGTTTAAACTTCTCACCTACCCTATGACATCTCATACAATTTTAAAGCTAACCTAACTACCCATTCTTTCACTTTTTAACATACTCACGCGTTTTCTTTTCATTTCACAACACTCATGCATTAATTCTTGTTGACTTTACTTTGGGGCATTTTGTCCCCTTTTTTTATTTCTTTCTTTTTTTCTTTTCTTTTTCATACTATTTTTCTTTTTTTTTTTTCATTTTTTTCTTGTAATATATGCAAAAACATCAATGCACAAGGTTTTACATTTAATCAATACAGGAGCATGTACCCAATTCCCAATATTTACAATAAATATAAAATTACCCTTTTATTCCCCTAATGTCCCAAGATTCCCACACTTCAATGATACACATACGCTAGCCTAAGCTAATCAAAGATCCAAATAAAGGACATTTATTGTTTTTCGCTTTAAGGCTTGTAATGTGCTAGATTAAGAACAAAGTGGGTCAATCGTAGGCTCAAATTGGCTAACAAAGGAAGATAAAAGGTGAAGTTATTTGGGTAAGTGGGGTAGATGAAACGATGGCCTCAATCATATACATGCATGAGTACAAGGAATAATGGACATATAGAATTAAACAAATCAAAGATCACAATCGTAGGAAGAGAACAATGCACACAAGAAGGGAGAATAAGTGGTTATAAGATGTAACCACACCATTAGGCTCAAAACTCGCTTGCTTGTGGTCTTGGCTCAAATCCCATGTTCCAAAATACATTCTTCAAACAAGCTAAGCATCAAAAGATTTTCAAATTTCAAAATTGGTAGGTTCGCCCTAAAATTCTAGTTTTCTAGAATAGAAGTCATTGCTCTAACCAAGTGGATTTATTAAGAGATACTAATATACAAAAGGCGCCAAAAAATGAAAGACCTAATATGCAATCTACTCTAATTAAGAAAAGAGGTTCAAGGAATTTATTCGGGTGTTACCTACGAAGACCAGTCGGCCGACCGACCTCCCCACACTTAGAAGTTGGCACGGTCCTCCGTGCCTTGAGTGAGACGGAGTGGTGGATCGGCTTCCGAGTGTCCATCCTCTTCATCATTATCGCTTTTCTCATTATCGGTACCGGTGGAAGTGGAAATTTCCGGTTTTTCCATAGGTGGTGCTAGGCAACTTAGAAGCTTTTTGACAAAAGTGTATTGGCGTTGGTTATGCCGTTCATAACGGTCAAGCTTCTTGTGGAGTTCCTCAATGCGTTGCATGGGTGATTTTGGTAGTGCGGAAGATGTGGAGGGAATGCTCACGGGGACAGTTAGCGGAGGCTCTTCGGTGTCCGTCGGAGGGTAAAGATATCTCTCGGTTGGAACAACATCTCCATCCACCGGGATCATGGCCCTTCTATCCTTGGTCTCTCGGGGAACACCGGCTGCGGCGACTAAGTCGGTCACTAGAGCGGGAAAAGGTAGATTTCCCTTAGCGTGGATGCAGCCCATAGATTGGAGGATGAGACGGAGAATATGCACCGGTCTCTCTATGAGGACACACCAAACCAACAAGGCTAACTCGGCAGTGATAGAGGAGCCATGGCTGCTTGGGAGCACATAGTGGGCTAGAATTTGGGCCCATGCTTGAGCCTCTCTGGTGAGAAAGCGTGCGGTGATGCCCTTGGGTCGGGGTCTCATCCTTCCTCGAATCCAGAATGATTCGGGTATGGCAATGACCTTAAGGATAGCATCCCAATCAAACGCACGTTGGCACCGTGCCGAAAAAATCTCTTGATAAGCATCAACCCCTTCCGCTAATGGTCCAGTCTTAAGCACATTTTGAATGGCCTCCTCCGTGACGGGAACTTGCCTTCAGCGCACAAATACCGATGTAAAGGAAGAGTAGTGGTAGTTGGTGTAAAATTTAACCACCCAAGACAAGTTTGCCTCCCGTGGCTTCCTCAATAGGAATTCCCATTGTCGCCATTCGATGCGGGGCATAATGAGCGGTATGACATGAGCCGGAGGGGCTAGAAGGGGCTTCGCATGATAGTTCCTCGGCTTGATCAAGGGATAAAAAAGTTCACAATAGCGGTTGGGGAACTTGTTCGGATCCCTTGCCAGATTGTCTTTTTCCAAAACATCAATGTTAGCATCGCTCCTAGTCTTGGTGATGAGGGGCTTAGCTCGCGGGCCTTGTTGTGCTTTGCTAGTAGACCGTGATGGTGCCTTCTTGGGCACCTTTCTATTGTCTCTTTTGATCACCATCCTAGAAAAGAAGGAAAGGTGGTGAAATTAAGCTTAAAGAGGCGCCAAAAAAGAATAATCATGCAAGTGATAAAGCACAAAAGAATAAATGGCTTAGATACATGATAGCTGCAACATGTAACTGATGGGATATTTTAGTGGAAAAACGAATTTCTCCAAAACACCCAAAACTAACCGGCAAGTGCACCGGGTCGCATCAAGTAATAATAACTCACGGGAGTGAGGTCGATCCCACAGGGATTGAAGGATTGAGCAATTTTAGTTTAGTGGTTGATTTAGTCAAGCGAATCAAGATTTGGTTGAGTGATTTGTGATTTGCAGAATTTAAATTGCATGGAAAGAAAAGGGAATGGGTAATTGACATGAAATTAAAGAGAACAGGAATTTAAATGCTGAATCTTAAAGAACAAGAAATTAAATGGCAGAAACTTAGAACGCAAGAAATGTAAATTGCAGAATCTTAAAGTGCAAGAGATGTAAATAGCTTGAATTGTAAAGGGAATTGGGAGTTGGATTTGCAGAAATTAAACGAGGGAAAGTAAATTGCAACCAACAGAGAAGTAAAAGAACACTTGGATTGAACCGGATCTAAAAACAGAATTGTAAATAAGCATGAAAACAGTAAACAGGGAATGGGAAATGGGAATTCCGGATCTCAGGACCCAAGATACTAGATAACCAAGTCTAGATCTCAATGCCTTCCTAGATCCAACAAGAACAATTGCAAAGGAATTGTAAATTGCAAAGAAAGTAGATGAAGAACAATTAACAGAAATTAAATTCAATAAGCAGTAGAAGAAACAGAGAGATCTTCGGATGAGATTGAAACAAAATTCCTTCAATTCTCCAACCCAAGATCCAATACAATTGCAATTGAAATTGAAAGCAATAAAACTAAGAGGAAGAGAGTGGAATTCTCCTTCCCCGAAACTAAGAAATTAAAGATCACTCAATATCCAAAGCTCTCCGAAAACTATTATGAAAACTCAAAAGGAAAGCTCCCTTAAGAACTTGAATTCTATCCTATTTATACACTTTCTTCAAATGATCTTCAAACCTTGAGTTGGGCCTTTGCTCTTGGTGGAATTGGGTTGAGAGAGGCCTTGGTTGATTGCTCTTGGAGTTTGGAGAGGAACCAAAGTGAACCAAGTGAACCGGGTTGGAGTTTTGCAAAAGTTTGAGTAAAAGTTTGACCAAAAGTTTGAGGCAAACTTTTGGTCCAACTTTTCATATCAGCCCCCATGTTTTGCTGATACCCACGTTGGTGCAAAAGTTAGGGGTCTAACTTTTGCTCCAACGTTGGCCTTCCTTAGTGCACTTATGGCACCAACGTTAGCCCAAAAGTTAGAGGCTAACGTTGGCGCAAACTTTTGGTGCCCAGGGAGTGTTTTTCTCATGCCAACGTTAGCCACAAAGTTAGGGGCTAACGTTGGCGCAAACTTTTGGTGCCCAGGGAGTGTTTTTCTCATGCCAACGTTAGCCACAAAGTTAGGGGCTAACGTTGGCGCAAACTTTTGGTGCCCAGGGAGTAACTTTCATGTGCCAACGTTAGCCTAAAAGTTAGGGGCTAACGTTGGGGCTAACTTTTCACCCAAAAGTTTGTGCAAAAGTTTGAGGCTAACTTTTGGTCCAGCTTTTTGCTTCCTGGTTCATTTTCACTTATTCCATTGTCCTTTCTTTACTCCTAGCCATTCCTTCTTGCTTCAACCTTTCTCCAAGCTTTCTTCACCTATTATTAATCAACCAAACACATCAAAGCTATGCTTAAAATCATGAGATATTCATTTTATCATAATATGTGACAATTATAGCCTAAAACCTCATGAAATAGCATGAATTCATACATGGTTGATTCAATCAGAGGAATCATGAAAATCTACCCAAATTAGCTTACTTGTAGCTCAAGAAAGCGCACAATTCAAGTGAAAACAAAAGAAAAAGACTAGTGAAACTAGGCTAAGATGACTTGTCATCACAACACCAAACTTAAAGCTTGCTTGTCCCCAAGCAAGAAAAAAAAAAATTTATTGAGAAGAAAGGATGAAATGGAAGAGGATGTTCATGCTAGCAGAGTATTATTGATAGTTCATGGGATTTTGTGTGGATATGTAAATACTCACTTCTTATTGACTCCTAGGCCTAGAAAGTCTCCTTCAAGCTTCAAGCAACATACTGCTATGACCTCTCATTATTCCTTTATCCTTGGCTATTACTTTGTTCATAAGCTTTAATTGAGTGTCATGTGTAGCAAGTTCATTTCCTTTTCTTTATACTTGACACATTATTCACTATAGACACTTGGCTCACATTTCTTCTTAGAACATTGATGCCCAACACCTCTTTGGGCTGCTAAATGCCTTGTAGTTAGGTTGCTCTTGATTGTGGACTTTCAGCTGATGATCCCGGGTTAGTTAACCCAAGTCACCGAGTGTTGATGCACTCCAAAGAGCTTAATAATCCAAGCAGATCCTAATACAAAGACACCACAGGCATATATTCTAAGGTTCAAGCTATTGGTGTCCAGCTTTGTTTCTTTTTGTTTTTCTTTTGTTCTGCTACTTCTTTTTTTCTTTCTTTTTGTTTTTCTTTCTAACCAAGGATTTTTATTCGATTGAGATTCATAGACAGTAGGCCACTCTATACTTAGAAGGAGATATCCTGGCTCTTTATTCACTAAAAGTGAGCTATTGTACAATCACACACATACCACCACTTACTTTTATTCTACTTCTATCTAACAGAGACCATCTTACTTCACATTCAAATATTTCTTTTATTGAACTTAAAGATGCAGGGGACAAAACCTGCTTTTTGCTAAGTGAAAGTAAACACACAAGCACACACATAGACTAGCTTACTTATTCTAAGATTGATTCTACTTGTATTAGATGAACACTTTAACAAAACACAAGTCAAAGCATTTTTCAATAGCAAGAGTCAAGTGTAAATACAACCCATTGGTTTGCAGTTCCTTTGTCCTTCCTTCTGTTGTGCCCTTTTGAGTTATGATGCATAGTGTCTTTAACTGGTGGTGAATTCCCTGCATAATTCTCAACAGTTGCTTGCTTCTCAAGCCCTTAGATGACCAGTTAGTATGCATGAGTTGAGTGTGGCTTGTGGATTTAATTTGGTGTGGGGACACCAAACTTAAGCTCTTGCCACTTCTCTGGATACAACAGGTTAACTCTAGGCAAAATCTTGTATCCTTGCTAAAGGTTATAAAGTTAAGACTAAAAAGCAGTTAAGTGGTTGAATAATTTGTTCGATTGCTTGGAGCTAACAATGTGCAGGAGATTAGAATGTGCTTTTGAATGAGGTTTTGGTGGAACACCAAACTTAGAATCCTCCATTCTCCTTTAAGTTGTTTTTGGTATGCAACACCAAACTTAGCTCCTTGCAATACATATCAATTATTCAACATTTTTATTGAAAAGGCTATGAAAAGGAAACTACCTCAGGTTGGGTTGCCTCCCAACAAGCGCTCTTCTATTGTCATTAGCTTGACATCCTTCGATTCCTTTCAAGAAGGCTGTAGGTTCTGGACCTCTTTTTCCTTATCCCATTGTCCTCCCAAGTACAGCTTTGCTCTGTGACCATTTGCTGTGAATTGATTCTTTGTTGCTTCATCTAGCAGTTCAATGCTCCCATAAGGAAAAACCTTTGTCACCAAGTATGGACCAGTCCACTTTGACTTCAGTTTGCCAGGGAAAATCTTAAGCCTTGAATTATACAGGAGCACTTGCTGTCCTGGCTTGAATTCCTTCTTTGTGATTTTTTTGTCATGCCACCTCTTAGCTCTTTCCTTGTATATCTTAGCGCTCTCATAAGCTTCTATCCTGAATTCATCTAACTCATTTAGTTGCAACAACCTTTTTTCTCCTGCAGCTTGGGAATCAAGGTTGAGGAGTTTAGTGGCCCAAAAAGCTCTGTGTTCAAGCTCTACAGGGAGGTGGCAGGATTTGCCATACAATAGCTGAAAGGGTGACTTGCCAATAGGAGTTTTGAAAGCTGTCCTGTATGCCCATAATGCATCATCTAGCTTCCTAGCCCAATCTTTTCTTGTGCTTCCCACTGTTTTCTCTAGGATCTTCTTTAACTCCCTATTTGCTAGTTCAGCCTGGCCATTAGTCTGAGGGTGGTAAGGTGTAGCCACTTTATGGATTACTCCATATTTGTAGAGGAGCTTCTCCATCTGTTTGTTGCAAAAGTGACTTCCACCATCACTGATTAGACTCTTGGGCACTCCATATCTTGTGAAAATGTGCTTTTTAAGGAATTGGAGGACAATCTGTGCATCACAAGTGGTCGTAGCTATGGCTTCCACCCACTTTGAGACATATTCCACTGCGACTAAGATATATCTGAAAGAATAGGAAGGGGGAAAGGGCCCCATGAAATCAATTCCCCATAGATCAAATAATTCCAGTTCCAAGATGAAATTTTGAGGCATCTCATTCCTTCTTGTTAATCCTCCTGTTTTCTGGCATTCATTACATTGGTGGACATATTCTCTGGCATCCTTGAAAATAGTTGGCCAATAGAAGCCGCTCTGCAATATCTTTGCAGCTGTCTTCTCTGGGCCAAAGTGTCCACCATAAGCTGAACCATGACAGTGCCACAGGATATCCCTCATTTCACTCTCAGGGACACACCTTCTAATTACTCCATCAGAACATCTCTTGAACAGGAAGGGTTCATCCCATAAGAATTTCTTTCCCTCATTGATTAACTTCTTCACTTGTTGCTTAGAAAAGTCTTGAGGTATCTTTCTTCCCACTTTGTAGTTTGCTATGTCGGCAAACCAGGGTGCTTGCTGGATCTGCAAAAGGTGCTCATCTGGGAAACTTTCATTCATGGGCTGAGATGCTTGTTGAATTGTTTCATGTGGTAGCCTCGACAAATGGTCTGCAACCCAGTTTTCAGTGCCCTTCCTGTCTCTTACCTCAATGTCAAACTCTTGTAAGAGCAATATCCACCTGATAAGTCTTGGTTTAGCATCCTGTTTTGACATCAAATACTTAAGTGCAGCATGGTCAGTATAAACCACAACTTTGGATCCTATTAAGTATGATCTAAACTTATCAAAAGCATAAACTACAGCTAGCAACTCCTTCTCCGTTGTGGTGTAATTTCTTTGGGCCTCATTCAACACCTACTTGCATAATATATGACATGATGTAAGTTGCCCTTCTTTTGCCCAAGTACAGCACCAATTGCAAGGTCACTTGCATCACACATGAGTTCAAAGGGTAACTCCCAATCCGGAGGTGTGATGATTGGTGCTGTTGTGAGTTTGTTTTTTAAAGTTTCAAAGGCTTGCTGGCAGTTTTCATCAAAAATAAAAGGGTTATCAAGCATTAGTAGATTACTCAAAGGTTTAGCTATTTTTGAAAAATCCTTGATAAACCTTCTGTAGAATCCGGCATGCCCCAAGAAACTTCTAACAGATTTCACATTAATTGGTGGAGGGAGTTTTTCTATGACTTCAACCTTTGCCTTATCAACCTCTATCCCTTTTCTTGAAACTTTATGGCCAAGAACAATCCCTTCGGGTACCATGAAGTGGCATTTCTCCCAGTTCAAAACTAAATTAGTTTCTTGGCACCGTTTCAAGACAAGGGTTAAATGGTTTAGGCAAGCATTGAAATTATCACCAAAAACAGAGAAGTCATCCATGAAGACTTCTAAAAACATTTCGACCATATCAGAGAAAATGGAGAGCATACACCTTTGAAATGTGGCAGGGGCGTTGCAGAGCCCAAAGGGCATCCTCCGGTATGCAAAGACTCCGAATGGACATGTAAAGGCAGTTTTCTCTTGGTCCTTGGGGTCCACCATGATTTGATTATACCCAGAATATCCGTCCAAAAAGCAATAATAGGCATGGCCGGCCAACCTTTCCAGCATCTGATCAATGAATGGGAGAGGGAAATGATCCTTCCTGGTGGCATCATTCAATCTTCTATAGTCTATGCACATCCTCCACCCAGTCACTGTTCTAGTGGGGATCAACTCATTCTTCTCATTAGTGATGACCGTCATTCCTTCTTTCTTTGGTACAACTTGAACCGGGCTTACCCATGGGTTGTCAGATATTGGGAAGATTATCCCTGCATTCCACAACTTCATTACTTCCTTCTGGACAACTTCCTTCATTGTGGGATTTAGCCTTCTTTGTGGTTGAACCACTGGTTTGGAATTATCTTCCAAGAGGATCTTATGCATACATACTGCAGGGCTGATTCCCTTCAGGTCATCAATGGTCCATCCTAAAGCATCTTTGTGAGCTTTGAGTACATCAAGAAGTTCTCCTTCTTCCTTCTTTGTCAGGGATGAATTAATGATTACTGGAAAGCTCTCCGATGTGCCAAGGAATGCATATTTGAGATGGGTGGGTAATGGTTTCAGTTCTTGTTTTCGTACTTCTTCCTTCTTGACTTGTTTTTCATCTTACTCACTGGAAGTCTCAGCTACTTGTTCCCTTGTTGCCCCTTGATTTCCTTCTTGCTCTTGTGGACTTTCTTCCAGCATTTCTTCCACCAAACTCTCTATCATGTCCACTCTCACATAATCCTCTTGCTCAGGATTGTGTTGCATTGACTTGAAGACATTTATGACCATTTGTTCATTGTGGACCCTGAAGATCATTTCTCCTTTTTCTACATCAATAGTGGCTCTTGCTGTGGCTAGAAATGGCCTTCCTAAAATGATTGAATTGTTTCCTTCCTCTTCAGTATCCAAAATCACAAAATCTGCTGGGAAAATAAACTCCCCAACCTTTACCAACAGATTTTCCACAATTCCAGTGGGTGTTTTGATTGATCTGTCAGCCATGACCAATGACATCCTAGTGGGTTTAAGCTCTTCTATAGTAAGTTTTCTCATCATTGAGAGAGGCGTTAAGTTGATGCTGGCACCAAGGTCACATAGAGCTTTGTTGAGAATTATTCTGCCAATGGTGCATGAGACTACAAAGCTTCCTGGATCCTTGAGTTTTGGTGGAATGCCCCTTTGAATCAAAGCACTGCATTCCTCGGTGAGTAACACGGTTTCCTTCTCAAGCCAACTTCTTTTCTTGTTGATAAGCTCCTTCAAAAACTTGGCATACAGAGGCATTTGCTCAAGTGCTTCAGCAAAAGGAATATTGATTTCCAGCTTTTTGAAGGTTTCAAGGAACTTGTGAAAATGCTGGTCCTTGGTTTCTTTATTGAACCTCTGGAGATATGGCAGTGGAGGTATAAAGGTTTTCTCTACTTGTTGCTTTTGATTCTTGGTTGGCTTTTCAACTGCTTCATTCCTTTCTTTTGGAATTTTTGGTTGTTCCCCCTTTGCTTGAGTTTGTTTTGAGGCTTCCTTGCTTGCCATTGCATCATCATCATTGGCTTCCTATGTGTGTGTTGGTTGTTCCTCTTCTATTGGTCTTTTGCTGCTCTCTACTTGCTTCTTAGTAGTGTCATTGTTGCTCATCAATGTTCTCCCACTCCTTAATTGTATTGCCTTGCATTCTTCCTTAGTATTTGGGATTGTGTCACTCGGCAGTGAGCTTGAAGGTCTCTCAAGAGAAATCTGCTTGGAGATTTGCCCCATCTGTCTCTCTAGGCTTTTCAGGGATGCTTCCTGATTCTTGGTTACCATTTCCTGGTGTTTCAACATTTTGTCTATCACGGCCTCCAAGTTAGTGATTCTCTGGGCTTCAGGTGATACTTGAGGTGGGTTATGAGATGTGGGTGGTGGATGATAGGAATTTTGGTTGGTGGGTTGGTTATTGGATTGGTACTGGTTGGGGTTGGGGTAGTTGTTTTGAGGTTTTCTGTAGGGGTTTTGGTTGGTTTGCTGCTGGTTGTGGTTTTGGTTGCTTCTTGGGTTGTTTTGGTTTGAGTTCCTCTGCCATGGTTGTTGGTTTTGGGTATGATTATCTCCCCATCTGAGGTTTGGGTGGTTCTTCCAGGATGGATTGTATGTATCACCATACACTTCATTTGGTCCTTGGTTGTGCATATACTGTACTTGCTCTTGTTGTTGTTCTTCTTGAGTTTCTTCACTCTGTCCCCATGTGGTTGATGGTTGGCTAGTGTTAACTGCTGCAACTTGGAGACTATCAATCCTCTTGGCCATTTGCTCAAATTGTTGTTGAATTTGCTGCTGCATCATCTTGTTTTGAGCCAAGATTGAGTCCACTCCTTCTAGCTCTATTACTCCTCTTCTTTGTGATGGTTGGCAGTTTCTTTGATGAGCAAAGAAATATTGGTTGTTAGCCACCATATCAATGAAATTTTGAGCTTCCTCTGCAGTTTTCATGAGTTGCAAGGAACCTCCAGCTGAGTGGTCAAGTGATTCTTGAGCCTTTAGGGTGAGTCCTTCATAGAAGTTCTGTAGCTTGTCCCACTCAGTGAACATTTCTGGTGGACATTTCCTCAGCAGAGCCTTGTATCTCTCCCATGCTTCATACAGATTTTCAGCATCCAATTGTGTGAACGTTTGTACCTCAGTTTTCAGCCTGTTAACCCTTTGAGGTGGATAGAATTTGGCTAGAAATTTAGTCACCAAATCATCCCAGCTAGTGATGCTTCCTTGAGGAAAAGTTTCAAGCCATTGTGCGGCCTTGTCCCTTAATGAGAACGGGAACAACAGAATCTTGTAGGTCTCAGGATTCACGCCATTGGACTTGACAGTGTCACAAATCCTTAAGAAGGTAGACAGATGTTGATTTGGATCCTCCAATGGTCCTCCCCCAAACGAGCAGTTGTTTTGGACCAATGTAATGAGTTGTGGCTTTAATTCAAAGTTATTTGCATTGACATTAGGGGTGAGAATGCTGCTTCCACAATGTCTAGCATTTGCAAAGGTATAGGAGGCCGGAACTCTCCTCTGGGGTGGATTGTTATTGTTGTTGTCTGCTCCACCTGGTGGATTGGTTGAATGTTCCTCCATATCTTGGAATTCTTCTTCTGATCCCTCTTTTCCAACAATATTTTCCCCTCTTTCCGCTCTTCTTAACCTTCTAAGAGTTCTTTCGTCTTGTTCATGAAAGATGGGTGTATTTCTTCTTGTACCTGACATACAAGCAGAACATAAGAAACACACAAACCAGTGACACTTCAATCTATTGCTAGAATGAAGTTTTAGTTAGCTTAAGCAAAAATTCAAACAGTTAGTGGGTTAATTGAAAATTAAAAGAACAGAAAATAAAAAGAAAAAAAAATGCTAGATCTAGATCACCACCTCACTTAATCATTGTCAATCTAATCAATCCCCGGCAACGGCGCCAAAAACTTGATGGGATATTTTAGTGGAAAAACAAATTTCTCCAAAACACCCAAAACTAACTGGCAAGTGCACCGGGTCGCATCAAGTAATAATAACTCACGGGAGTGAGGTCGATCCCACAGGGATTGAAGGATTGAGCAATTTTAGTTTAGTGGTTGATTTAGTCAAGCGAATCAAAATTTGGTTGAGTGATTTGTGATTTGCAGAATTTAAATTGCATGGAAAGAAAAGGGAATGGGTAATTGACATGAAATTAAAGAGAACAGGAATTTAAATGCTGAATCTTAAAGAACAAGAAATTAAATGGCAGAAACTTAGAACGCAAGAAATGTAAATTGCAGAATCTTAAAGTGCAAGAGATGTAAATAGCTTGAATTGTAAAGGGAATTGGGAGTTGGATTTGCAGAAATTAAACGAGGGAAAGTAAATTGCAACCAACAGAGAAGTAAAAGAACACTTGGATTGAACCGGATCTAAAAACAGAATTGTAAATAAGCATGAAAACAGTAAACAGGGAATGGGAAATGGGAATTCCGAATCTCAGGACCCAAGAGACTAGATAACCAAGTCTAGATCTCAATGCCTTCCTAGATCCAACAAGAACAATTGCAAAGGAATTGTAAATTGCAAAGAAAGTAGATGAAGAACAATTAACAGAAATTAAATTCAATAAGCAGTAGAAGAAACAGAGAGATCTTCGGATGAGATTGAAACAGAATTCCTTCAATTCTCCAACCCAAGATCCAATACAATTGCAATTGAAATTGAAAGCAATAAAACTAAGAGGAAGAGAGTGGAATTCTCCTTCCCCGAAACTAAGAAATTAAAGATCACTCAATATCCAAAGCTCTCCGAAAACTATTATGAAAACTCAAAAGGAAAGCTCCCTTAAGAACTTGAATTCTATCCTATTTATACACTTTCTTCAAATGATCTTCAAGCCTTGAGTTGGGCCTTTGCTCTTGGTGGAATTGGGTTGAGAGAGGCCTTGTTTGATTGCTCTTGGAGTTTGGAGAGGAACCAAAGTGAACCAAGTGAACCGGGTTGGAGTTTTGCAAAAGTTTGAGTAAAAATTTGACCAAAAGTTTGAGGCAAACTTTTGGTCCAACTTTTCATATCAGCCCCCATGTTTTGCTGATACCCACGTTGGTGCAAAAGTTAGGGGGTCTAACTTTTGCTCCAACGTTGGCCTTCCTTAGTGCACTTATGGCGCCAACGTTAGCCCAAAAGTTAGAGGCTAACGTTGGCGCAAACTTTTGGTGCCCAGGGAGTGTTTTTCTCATGCCAACGTTAGCCACAAAGTTAGGGGCTAACGTTGGCACAAACTTTTGGTGCCCAGGGAGTGTTTTTCTCATGCCAACGTTAGCCACAAAGTTAGGGGCTAACGTTGGCGCAAACTTTTGGTGCCCAGGGAGTAACTTTCATGTGCCAACGTTAGCCCAAAAGTTAGGGGCTAACGTTGGGGCTAACTTTTCACCCAAAAGTTTGTGCAAAAGTTTGAGGCTAACTTTTGGTCCAGATTTTTTCTTCCTGGTTCATTTTCACTTATTCCATTGTCCTCTCTTTACTCCTAGCCATTCCTTCTTGCTTCAACCTTTCTCCAAGCTTTCTTCACCTATCATTAATCAACCAAACACATCAAAGCTATGCTTAAAATCATGAGATATTCATTTTATCATAATATGTGACAATTATAGCCTAAAACCTCATGAAATAGCATGAATTCATACATGGTTGATTCAATCAGAGGAAGCATGAAAATCTACCCAAATTAGCTTACTTGTAGCTCAAGAAAGTGCACAATTCAAGTGAAAACAAAAGAAAAAGACTAGTGAAACTAGGCTAAGATGACTTGTCATCAGTAACTAAGGCAATAATGTAGATCATAGCTAGTCACTAGCATGTGATACATGAGTGGTATAGGCATGCAAACAAGAAGCATGAGAAGCGCACACTCTTAACAACGACAACAAGAAGTAAGAAAAATAGGGGATGAGCTTGTAGAAATGAAGCAAGAAAGGTAGTAAGCTCAATGTATACATGAACAAACAAGTGAATGAGAAAGAACACCAAAATAGAGAACACTTAGTCAAAATAATTCCAAGAAGTCATATGGGTCTTTCATCAAACACTTGGTGTGCATCCCTTTATGACAAAAACTTAGAGAAGAGTGACAATGTAGCATCCCATAAAGCATCAACAATCATCATATCATACCACTAAATACAAAAGAAAGCAAGTAAATTAAACAAACTCATCAATGCAAGAGTAAGCTCCACTTGGAACACCTATGAGAAAATGAAAAGAAATAAGGAAATAAAATGCAATAAACAAAGAGAACATAAATGCGACTACTTAAGAAAAAGAGTAAGAGCATGTAACTAAGGGAATGGCAAAAGGGAAAAGGAAACAAAAAATTAGCAAGGAGGAGTACCTTGAGGGGAGAGGAGGAGATAGGGTATGGAGGTGAGAGAAAGGTTAGTGAAGAAGAAGAGAGGGAAGAGAGAAAAGAGAGGTGTGGGTCCGCCGAAGGTGGTGGTTGCCGCCGGTGGTGGCGGAGAAAAAGAGGTAGGGATGGTAGAGGAGGGTAGAGGTGAAGAAGAGAGGTTGTGGTAAGAAGAAAGAAAGAAAATGGAGGGAGAAAGGCACACTCTCATTAAATTAGTTCGCGAAATCGACGCGCGCGCGCCATGCATGCGTGCGCATGCATGCGCAAAATCAGTAACGACGCGGACGCGCACAGTGCGCGTGTGCGTGAGGTAGCGAAATGTGAGTGTGCGCGCGAGCGCCAGGTGCGCATGCGCATGCATATGTGTTGTGCCCTCAGCACAGGTTGGGCACAACTCTGGCCCAACTCTCGGGAAAAAGGACCAGAAAATAAAATTTGGTGAGCGACGCGGATGCACACGGTGCGCTGACGCGTCGATTGGCATTATGGTCGAGGTACGCGTGCACGCCTGGTGCACATCGGTTAGGCCAAAATTCACATCGGCGCGTAAGCGTGCATGACGCGTGCACGCCGGTAAAAAAAAAAAAGAAAGAAAAAAAAGAATTTTTTTTCTCCTCTTCCATCTTCTTTTGTTTATCGCATTCGTATACTTCTACTCTTTACATTTCAATTTTGATTTTATAGCCTGTTTTCTTTTTTTTCTAAGTTTCTCATTTTAATAATGGTGTTGCGTTCTTATACTCAATTGTTGAGAACTTCTTGCATTGTTTTGGTGCTTGGTGACTTGTTTAACATTAATGATCATATTTGTTCCACACACAAGATTAGTTCTTTAGTCCCTCCTCATTCATTATTCTTTGTTTTTGTGCTTCATTATCATTGAGTTTGGATGGGACCCAATGCTTTCATGCTTATCACTAATCTTGTTTGTGTCAATCCTTATTTGAACTTGATGCTCAATATGCTCTTCATGTTTTGACTTTATTCTTGCATCAAGTATTAGTTAATATGCCATTAGCTTATATTGCTTTCTCACTTACATGCGTAGCTAACATGTAGTGAGAACCATACTCTTATTTGGCATTAGCCCCCGCCTATGCTCAATTTGGTTTGATACATTCGTTGTAGGCTTAATTTTCTTTCTTTTTCTCTCTTTTTAGGATTGGCCACCAAGAAAGGAAAAAAGGAAAAGCTTTTAAATGGGGGCAACAAACAAGTCATCCACACAATCTTTTGAAGAACTCATCAATTGTAGCAACCCATCCACATTGCTCTTCTTTGCATGCATCGAGGACGGTGCAATCTTCAAGTGTGGGGAGGTCGTCTGACCTATCTCTGTGGGTAATAATTTTCTTGTTCAACACTAGTTCTTTGTTTTCTTTGTTAGATAGTTGTTGCATTGCATGATAGGTTGCATGTTAGTTAGAATTTGTACATATTTTTACCACTTCTTTCCTATTAGGACTACTTGGTTAGGGTGATGATTTCTTTTCCAAGAAATTGTTCTTAGGGCAACCTACCAATTTAAAAATTTTTGGTTGAACTTGCTTGAAAGAATTTATTTTGGATCATGTTTTTGAGCTAAGAACACAAGCAAGTTAGATTTGAGCCTAATGGTGTGATTACATCTTATAACCACTTATTTTTCTTCTTGTGTGCAATTGTTCTCCTTCTATGATTGTAATCTTTAATTTGTTTGACTCTTTATATCTATTATTTTGTGTATTCATGCATTTATATGATTGAGGCCATAATTTCATTTAGCTCACTTACCCAAATAGTCTTACCTTTTATCTTCCATTGTTAGCCAATTTGAGCCTACAATTAACCTACTTGTTCTTAATTTAGCACATTACAAGCCTAAAGCGGAAAACAATAAATGTCCTTATTTGGATCTTTGATTGGCCTAGGCTAGTGTGTGAGTATCATTCAAGTGTGGGAAACTAGGGACATTGGTTGAATAAAAGGGTAGTTTTGTATTTTTGTTGTGAATATTGGGAATCGGGTACATGCTCATGTGTTAATCAAATGTAAAACCATATGCATTGATATTTTTGTATATACTTTATTGCGAAAAAAATGAGAAAATAAAAAGAAAGAAAAAAATATATGTAGATAGCAAAAGGAAAAAAAAAGAAAAAAAATAGAAAGAAAAGAAAAAGAAAAGAAAAGTAATAAAAGGGGACAAAATGCCCCAAGTGAAGCTCAATAAAATCAATGCATATGTGTTGTGATAAAGGAAAAAAATGCATGAGTATGAGAATAAAAAGTGAAAGATGGGTAGCTAGGTTAGAACTTAATTGTATAGGATGTCATAGGCTAGGTGGGAAGTCTAAGCTTATCAAAGATTCAAATTTCACGCTCACTTGACCAAATATGCATCCTTACCTTGACCCTAGCCCCATTACAACCTAAAGAAAAGACCTCATGATACTTGTATGCATGCATGAAATATATGTTGATTGTTAGAAGAAAAAACAAATCTTGGAAAGCATGATTAGGGGAGAATTGAGAGAATCGACCCTATACACTTGAGCGACTAGAGTGCAAACACTTCCGGTGAGGGTTCGATGCTCAATTCCTTGATTCCAGGCTTTCATGAGCGTTCTTCTTGCAAGTCTATTTGAACTTCATTTTTATACTTGAATTGGTAGGATTCATGAGTCGTCATAGGACCTTAGCCCTACTTGTGCATGTATGTCTTGGAGATTGATTTGTTTTTAACCAAGTAGGTAGAATCATTTTGCATTTAGTTGCATTCATATAGATTTAGTTAGATCTCATTGAATAAATGTTGATATCCTTTGCTTTCTCTTGGCTTAAGCATGAAGACATGCTTGGTTTAAGTGTGGGAAGGTTGATAAACCCCATTTTTAGGGTTTATCTTGTATTGAATTTAGAGGATTTTGTCAACCTTTCTCCCATTTATCCAATGAAATAGCATGATTTTGTAAATTCTCCTTTAATTGTGCTTAAGAGTGAAAACATGCTTTTTAGGTCCTTAATTGTTTAATCTTGATTTACCTTTGATTCCATTAGATGCCTTGATATGTTTGTTAAGTGATTTCAGATTTAGGAGGCAAAGATTGGATCAAGGGAATGAAGGAAAAGCATGTAAAAATGGAGAACTCATGAAGAAATGAAGGAATCGCAAAAGCTGTCAAGCCGACCTCTTCGCACTTAATCGGCCATAACCTGAGCTACAGAGGTCCAAATGATGCGGTTTCAGTTGCATTGAAAAGATAACATCTGGGGATTCAAAACGATATATGATTTGCCATAGTTGCTATACGTATGGTGATGCGTACGCGCACTGTACGTGCACATGTCGTTGCTGCCATATGACCCACTTAAAGCAATACGTGGCTAGCGAATTCTAAAGCCTTGTGGGCCCAATCCAACTCATTTCTGATGCTATTTAAGCCAAGGATTGAAGGGTAATCAACATACTTGAGATACTTTACATACTTTTGATTATTAGTTTAGTTTAGGTTTGTTTTAGAGAGAGAAGCTCTCACTTCTCTCTAGGATTAGAATTAGGATTAGGTTTAGTTCTTAGATCTAGGTTTTGATTCATGCTCTCTACTTCTGCTTCTTCTCAATTCTTTGTTGTTGCATTTATGATTCCTCTATTCTTTTGTTGTAACTTCCTTTATGTTGTTTCTATACTTTATTGTAGATCTAATCTTGTTCATTCTCTTTTCTTTTAATTCAAGTTGAGGTAATTCATTTAGATCTTGTTTTCTTTAATTGTTGTTGTTGATTTCTTACATTCAATTGTTGTTAGATTCTATTCTTGTTGCCAATTTACTATGCTTTTCTTTTGTGCCTTCCAAGTGTTTGATGAAATGCTTAGTTGGATTTTAGTGTAGATTTTGTTCCTCTTGGCTATGGTAGAGTATTAGTGACGCTTTAGTTATCTAATTCCCTTGTTGATTGATAATTAGAAGTTGCTAATTGATTTGGATACCACTAAAGCTAGTCTTTTCCTTGGGAGTTGGCTAGGACTTGTGGAATCAAGTTGATTCATCCACTTGACTTTCCTCCATGGTTAGAGGTTAACTAAGTGGTAGCAATGGATAATTTGTGGTCACAATTGAGGGGGATAACTAGGATAGGACTTCTAGTTCTCATAACTTGTCAAGAGCTTTGTTAATTGTTAGTTTATTTCCTTTGCCATTTATATTTCTTGTCTATTATTCCAAAAACCCCAAACAACACCGCATAACCAATAACAAGAACACTTTATTGCAATTTCTAGGGAGAACGACCCGAGGTTCAATACTTCGGTTTATAAATTTAGGGGTTTGTTATTTGTGACAAACAATCTTTTGTATGAAAAGGACTATTGTTGGTTTAGAAACTATACTTGCAATGAGATTTCAATTGTGAATTCTAGACCACACAAGAATCCATTCATCAGTGGCAACACAATATACCAGTGTATTCAAACTTGTTGCACTTGCACCGAACCTCTTGACTCAATGGGTCAAAATCTACTGTGAAAGTACGGTAAACAGTCTTCTCCAAAAATCTCTTCTGCTCTTCCACTTTAATAGAAATTAAATCACCCTATTGTTCAGTTGATTGAACCACGCAATCAGTTTTTTTTTCTTACCTCCAGCTGAACATCCCTGAACAATTGGTGTATTCCCGCTGAAATTGTCTCTCAATGCCTGTGCTCCCTCTACATGGGATGACTCCTTTCAAGTCCATAGAATCATCTTCTAGCTCCTTCTGCTCCTTGTTTCCAAGCACATTGTAGAATTCATGGACGAACTGGACCAAACTACTCTTGCAATGCAGAAACCCCCGTAAAATACGTGCATACTTTCACTCTACTGTGTACTCCTCATACCGGCCCAAAATTCACTCTTGAAGAATATTGGAACACATTTCGTTGATTGGCAAAAATGTTTACATAAAAAAAAAAACAGAGCATAAGAGTGACGCTTAGACACAACATGATGATCGCTTCCAAAGAACTGATAAAACAAATAAAAAACATCGAGTTTCCTAAGAGAGAAACCACCTGTTTGTGTATTGAAAAGAACATCCACTTACTATGTAAAAAATAAACATCGACTACTGGTTTACGAAATTGTGATCTCAGGCAACGGAACCAAAAACTCTGTACGCACGTCTTAATAAATTGTTTTTCATTCATAACTTCAATACAACTAACCAGCAAGTGCACTGGGTCGTCCAAGTAATAAACCTTACGTGAGTAAGGGTCGATCCCACGGAGATTGTTGGTATGAAGCAAGCTATGGTCACCTTGTAAATCTCAGTCAGGCGGATATAAAATAGTTATGGAGTTTTCGAACATAAATAATAAATAGATAGAAAATAAGGATAGAAACACTTATGTATATCATTGGTGAGAATTTCAGATAAGTGTATAGAGATGCTTTCATTCCTCTGAACCTCTGCTTTCCTGCTGTCTTCATCCAATCAGTCTTACTCCTTTCCATGGCTGGCTTTATGTAAGGACATCACCGTTGTCAATGGCTACTTTTTATCCTCTCTGGAAAATGGTCCGATGCGCTGTCACTGCATGGCTAATCGTTTGGAGGCATCACCCTTGTCAATGGTTGCATCCCATCCTCTTGTGAAAATAGTCCAAATGCTCTGTCACAGCACGGCTAATCATTTGAGGTTCTCGATCATACTGGAATAGGATTCACCCTCCTTTTGCGTCTGTCACTACGCCCAGCACTCGCGAGTTTGAAGTTCGTCACAGTCATTCAATCCCAGAGTCCTACTCGGAATACCACAGACAAGGTTTAGACTTTCCGGACTCTCATGAATGCTGCCATCAATCTAGCTTATACCACGAAGATTCTGATTAAGAGATCCAAGAGATACTCATTCAATCTAAGGTGGAACGGAAGTGGTTGTCAGGCACGCGTTCGTGGGAGAATGATGATGATTGTCACGTTCATCACATTCAGGTTGAAGTGCGAATGAATATCTAAGAAGCGGAATAAGTTAAATTGAATAGAAAAATAGTAGTACTTTGCATTAATCTTTGAGGAACAGCAGAACTCCACACCTTAATCTATGGAGTGCAGAAACTCTACCGTATGAAAATACATAAGTGATAATGGTCCAGGCATGGCCGAATGGCCAGCCCCCATGAAAG
Organism: Arachis ipaensis; assembly: GCF_059453495.1. Taxonomy (NCBI): domain Eukaryota; kingdom Viridiplantae; phylum Streptophyta; class Magnoliopsida; order Fabales; family Fabaceae; genus Arachis; species Arachis ipaensis. The sequence continues at coordinate 55,838,464 of NC_142436.1, forward strand.
TCTAAGATAGCATAAAACTGATCAAAGATGTCTAATACAATAGTTAAAAGTCCTATTTATAATAAACTAGTTACTAGGGTTTACAGAAGTAAGTAATTGATGCATAAATCCACTTCCGGGACCCACTTGGTGTGTGCTTGGGCTGAGCTTGAATGTTACACGTGTAGAGGTCAATCTTGGAGTTGAACGCCGGTTTGTAACGTATTTCTGGCGTTCAACTCTGGCTTGTGACGTGTTCTGGCGTTTAACTCCAGACAGCAGCGTAGAACTGGCGTTCAACGCCCTTTTACGTCATCTAAACTCGGCCAAAGTATGGACTATTATATATTGCTGGAAAGCCCTGGATATCTACTTTCCAACGCAATTGGAAGCGTGCCATTTTGAGTTATGTAGCTCCAGAAAAATCCACTTTGAGTGCAGAGAGGTCAGAATCCAACAGCATCAGCAGTCCTTCTTCAACCTCTGAATCTGATTTTTGCTCAAGTCCCTCAATTTTAGCCAGAAAATACCTGAAATCACAGAAAAACACACAAACTCATAGTAAAGTCCAGAAATGTGAATTTAACATAAAAACTAATGAAAACATCCCTAAAAGTAACCAGATTTTACTAAAAACATACTAAAAATAGTGCCAAAAAGCGTATAAATTATCCGCTCATCAACTACACTCCTAAAAAAACATAACAACCAATTCAAACTGGCAGAATTACCAATAGTGAATAAATGGGCAATATGCAACCAATAGACGGGAGTTAAGTTAATGATAACGGACCTATTAACCATCTGTTCTGACCTAGGTTGATTTCTTTGATGAATTCAGCCCAATCAACTTCGAAAGAGTCAGCAGAAGGAGAATTTCACACAATGTAATTCATCTTAGCATTCAATTCTCCATACCTAGCATAACCTCCAAGCTTGAATTGTGACTTTTTCAATATATGTCAGATGCACCCTCGATGGATAGTATCCAGTAGGACCTTCCTAATAGCACCGACCATGCCCTTGCACTGGTCAGTGATGATCTCCCTTGGTGCAGTTCCGACGCATTTCACCCATTGCATGAACACCCACTCAAAACTAGAGATCTCCTCACTCCTGAATAAAGCACAACCAAGAAGAGTAGACTTCCCATGGTGGTTTACACCGACAAAGGATGCAACCGGTAGACCATGCCTGCGAATACACCAACAACAAATGACAAACCCAAAAAAAAATTAAGAAAATAACTGCTTTTGCGATTGACCCATAAGTATACTGACCTATTTCTTCTATAAGTGGTGTCGAACGACACCACATCTCCGTAATATTCATACGAAGCCCTACACCTTGCATCTACCCAGAGTGCGCTCCAGAACTTATTAGCATTGTCAACATCTATGGCATAAAAGAAGTTGGGATTAATCTCTTTCATTCAAACGAAATAATTCATCAGCTCCTTAAAGTCCGCATTGTCATCAGCACATCAGAGTTTGCTTGTGATGTAATTTCTAACATCCTTTTCTGAAAAACTCAGGTTTGAAGACCTACCAACCTCGTTTGCCAGTGCTAGATACGTCTTGTTGAGTCTTATGCCAGCCTCGTTCTTGTCTGTAATAGCGCACTTAGCATGCATCGTCAACTCCCTGTACTCATGATAGTGGACCGCTTTCTTAGTCGAATAGGGGAGAGAATTCCTCAGTTCTAATCTAGACACAATCCAACTTTTCTTCTCCCTGTCCAGCATGACATACATCCTTGCTCTGCATCTCGTGGTTGTAATTCTGTTTGTCTGAGTTGCTGCCTTCACCCGAGACTCCCGATAACCTTATCGCGTGCAGTGAATAGATTGATTAATGGGTATCTTTGATTCCTTCCGTGTCTTGTCGAAATTCGTGTTCTTAACTTTAGTTACGAACCCAACTTTCTTTGCATAATTTGCATAAAATTTCTGTGCCAGAGGCAATGGATCAAACACATTCCTCTGACTGGAATTTCCTCTTCACTGATCCCACTATGATCCGGCAACTGTAATGTCAATTCACAAAACCAAATACCAATTAAAACTAGCATTAACGCACTAACTATAACATGGTAACAAACAATAAGTAATAATTCAAACCTCGTGTCTCAATTCCAACTCATCCTTTCTTGTTACCATGACGTCGGTAATTTCGTCGACCTTCAATTAAAGACACTGGAAAAACTTTTATCAACTTAAGATCATTACTATTTAATGAACTACTCCAATAAAACATATCAAAAAATAATGTAAACACACATAGGAGTCAAGCATACTTTATTAATATCTCAACTAACCACATCACTGTACCATATTTTTCCAAATAAATCAACTTAAAAAATATCTAATTAGCATGAATAAGAAATATTCACATAACACATTGTCATAAAATTTCATACAATGTAAGACTAGCCTATACAACATACCTTAGACCTCTCTTGAGTAACAACTTCACCCACACTCAATTCTTCATTACGTTTGTTAGAATTGATCAATGTGCTTTTCGATCCGCCTTCCAGGGTTGAAAACTCCATGGACAATACTCTCTTCCAGAATCTTTTCACCGCGACGGTAGCTTGTTTCTGTAGGAAACGCTTCACGTGATGGTCTTTACGGGAGAACGGGGACGTTATCGAGTCGGGAACATAACTTGACCCACGCTGACGAACGTCACGGCCAATGGCGGCACACACTGGGGAGAAGCGACGAGGGAGCCATGGGTTGAATGATTTGATGGAGACGGTGGGGGCAATTAATGAGAAGAAGAGTGAAAGGTTGCACCGTAACCGGGAACGTGTTGCACCACGATAAATCGCAGCACCAATAATGGCGGCATGGACTGAGGGTTACCAAGAAGGGAGTGCCGGGAGGATGCCTTGGATGGATGAGGTTGGCGCCTTTGCTATTTGGAAGAGAGAACCGATGCACGGCAATCGTGGAGAGGGAGAGAGGGTGAAGACTTGTAAGCATTGAGTCAATTTTCGTGATTCCTGTCGCAAGCTTTTGAACGTATCTCACCAAACATGATTTTGGCCTAAACAACAATTAATAACAAATATTTTAAATTATAAATGAATAAAACTAATTAATATAATTATAATTAATTAGGTTCTTTCATTCTTGGATGGTTAGGAGTTGGTTCCATATACTTTTCCTAATGGTAATGACCCTTTTTTCATTTATTTACTCTAACTATCAATTTCAATACAAAGCATACAATAAAAAAAAAAGTGATACCTTCAAATTCCTAACTCTAAAAAGCAACAATTAACCACAATTAATAGAAGATATAAACAAATTTTGAATCAAAATTCTAAACCAAGAATAAAACCAAGAAAGAAAGATCAATGTGGAAGAAAAAACCAGTGACAGGGGAGAGGCTGCGATAGCTCAGATTGGCGCACGGTGGAGGAGGGTGTAAGGGTGTCATGCACGATCGAGGAGATGGGAAACTTCGACGCCGGTGAGATAAGAACAGATGGCAGATGTGCGACTCGACAACCACACAGAAGCGCAGGGTAGAGCGGAGGTTAGTGATTTCGTGCACCGTGGATGAGGGAGTATGGGTTTCAGGAGCTGTGGAGGAGAGGCGAAAGCTTGACACCAGAGAGAGGAGGATGGATCGACCGCAGTGGCGCACGGTGGAGCAACGACGGCAGGGTTTCGTGTGCTACCAATCTCACTTTACATGTTTGTACAAAATTAAGGGGAATTAATTAATGGTTATAAGATAAAAAGGAAAATTGAAAAATTGAATTATGAAAAGATTCTAACTTAACGGTGTTTCTTGATGCAGTAGTCGCTGATCTTGCGGCACACAAAGGGCTAGTTCTTCCGCAGGCTTGTTTTGCGGTGGCAAGGTGAATGGTTGGCAATTTTTTGCCGCTATGCTCTGTGTATCTTGTAGTGATAACCAAAGCATCTTTCTTTAGACTAATGAGGGGATAAATGAAGTGATAAATGCAGATTCAAGTCTTTATATAGAATAGATGCATGTCGATTTTAAGATTTATAATGACAAACTGAAACCTCTTAATGTTGACAGGATGCTCAATTACTATAATTGTAAAGTTTTTTTTAACTTTAGAAGGGTTTAATGTGAAGCTTCGACATCCAAAGCTTGATTACACACCTATTGGTTGGGAGTGAGTTTCGAGTGTTAAGTTCAATTTTGTCTTGTCATGGCTGATGAACAAGATGTATCAAACTATTTGTGTTCTTTAAAAAGTTATTTAAGTAGTTGTCATGTTTCAAAAAATATTTCTCTTGTTAAGAATGATTCTTCTAGTGAAGTTGAATCAAGCAGTAATTTAAATTCATTATTTTCAATTCCTAGTACAATTTCGATTCCTAAAAATGAATCTAGTTGTGCTTTAAATGTTGCATGTATTTCCATTCCTAGGACTAGTATTGTTAACCAGTCTGGTGTCGATATATCTGGAGATCAATGCTCTGTAAACAATTCGATTTCCGATCCAGTCGATAATAAAGTTTGTTTTTCTTTATATGATTCAGTTGATATTTCTTTCGATTGTGTTTATGATCTAGAACCTTTGGGTTTTGAGAAAACTACAGTTAATGATGATCATATCAAAAAGGAGTTTGAATCTCAAGATCCACTTGAGGAAATTAATTTGGAAACTGATGGTGATTTCAGGCCTACTTATATTTGTAAAAATATTAACGAGCAATTTCGTACGAAATTGGTCGATTTGTTGGTTGAATACAAAGATTATTTTGCTTGGGATTATGACGAAATGCCTTATTTCAATCGTTCATTAGTAGAACATAGATTGGTGTTAAAACCATTTTCTCGACCAGTGAAACAGCACCTCGAGATTTTGCTCCTGAAATTAATCTTAAAATTAAGGAAGAAATTAAAAGGCAAATTAAATCAAAGTTTATTCGAATAGTTCGTTATCTCGATTGGATATCAAACATTATGCCTGTAATGAAAAAGAATGGAAAACTCTGTGTGCATTGACTTTCGTGATTTAAATAATACTACTCCTAAGGATGAATATTTTATGCCTATAACAGATATGTTAATTGATTCTGAAGTTGATAATGAGATTTTGATTTTCATGGATGACTATTCTGGTTTTAATCAGATTTTTATAGCTGATGATGATGTATCAAAGATAGCCTTTCGATGTCCTAGTGCTTTTGGGACTTATGAACGGGTAATGATACCTTTCGGTCTGAAGAATGCCAGAGCAAAATACCAATGTGTCAGGAATACTATTTTCCATTAATATATTGGAAAATTTATAGAATTATATATCGATGATGTAATGGTTAAATCGAATTCGATGGATCAACATCTCGATTATTTAAGCCAAGCATTTCAAACAATGTGGCAAAAAGGGTTAAAAATGAATTCTTTAAAATGTGCATTTAGAGTTTCGACAAAAAAATTTTTAGGGTTTGTGGTGCAAAAGAAAGGAATTGCCATTGATCAAAATAAAGCCAAGGCAATTTTAGATTTGCCACCTCCTTCAACGAAAAAGGAAGTTCAGTCGTTTTTAGGAAAAGTTAACTTTTTGTAATGACTCATTTCTAATTTGTCTGGTCAAACCCGTGTTTTTCACCTTTAGTTAAACTTAAAAATGAATCTCAATATTTATGGACTTGTGAACATCAACAGGCGTTCAATTCGATCAAGGATTACCTGTAGAAAGCACCAGTAATGGAGACAGTCTGCCCTCTCGAACCTTTAAAGTTGTATGTTGTAGCTTTGACAAATATTATTGGTTCTATATTGGCTCAAGATGATGAAGAGGGACATGAAAGAGTTATTTATTACTTTAGTCGTGTGTTATCTGATATTGACGCAAGATTTTCTCCTATTGAGAAATTGTGTCTTTCTCATTATTATGCTTGCACGAAACTAAAGTGTCATATGGTTGTGAAGACTATAAAAGTCATTACACAAATTGATTTGGTAAAATACATGTTATCTTATCCAATATTAAGAGGTCGATTAGGAAAATGGATGCTGGCTTTGATGGAATTTGATTGACAATATGTCTTGGCCAAGGCTGTTAAAAGGTCAAGTTATTGCAGATTTTTTGGTCGATCGACCAAGTAATCTTAATTCCAGGGGGCAAATTTAGTCAATATCGAATCTGAGCCTTGGAAGTTATATTTTGATGTGTCAAAACATAAAGATAGAGCTGGTGTTGGTATTTTAATTATATCCCCCAAAGGAATCCCATCAAAATTTTTATTTAAATTAAAGTATCCATGTTTGAATAATATAGCTAAATATGAAACTTTAATATAAATCTTTATTGACAAGGGTGCATTGGATGTCAAGATTTTAGGAGATGCTCAGTTAGTTTTAAAACAGTTGTCAAAACAATTCAAGTGTAATAATGAAAAATTGCAAAAATTTTTGTGGACAGCATGGGAGTTATTAGTGTCTTTTCGAAAAGTATCTTTGATTCATATTCCAAGGATTCAAAATGAAGTTGCTAATGAGTTGGCTCAAATTGCGTCGAAGTATAAGATCCCTTTTGAAACTTTAGGAAAATTGGTAAAGGTTCAACAAATTCTAGTACCATCGAAGAGGGAGAAGCCTTAGTCATTGATGAGTGGGATAATGATGATTAGAGAAAATCAATTGCAGAATATTTAAAAAATCCTAGCTTTCAGGTCGATCGAAAAGTCAAATTAAAGGTAATGAATTTTGTGGTGATAGGTGATGAATTGTATAAAAAGGTATTGATGAAAGTCTCATGAAAAAATAATTGCTCTTGGTGAAGTCGATGAAGGTATATGTGGCTCCCACCAGGCTGGGCAAAGAATGAAATGGATACTTTGATGTGATCGAGTGTATTGGCTATCTATAGTAAAAAATTGTATTGATTATGCAAAAGCGTGCAAGAGTGTCAGAAACATGGTATAGTACAACAGATTCCTGCTTCTGAGTTACACTTGATTATAAAACTTTTGGCATTTAGAGGTTTGGCTTTGGATTTTATCGGAATGATTCATCCTCTATCATCTAAAAATCATAAGTTTATCTTAGTAGCAATTTATTATTGGATTTTATCAGAATGATTCATCCTCTATCATCTAAAAATCATAAGTTTATCTTAGTAGCAATTTATTATTTTACAAAATGGGTTGAAGCTGTTCCTTTAATAGAAGTCGGCCAAAGCGAGATTATCGATTTTATAGAAGAACACATAATACATTTATTTGGTCCTTCAGTCTTTATAGAGTTGCAAGAGTAGGTCCAACTGCTCCTTTATCTTTGAATGAGTAATTGAAGCTCTTGAAGTTGCTCACTTTCTTCAATTTGGTATTGGAGAGTTCAATTGTCCAGATCATCTTTTTTCTTTGATAAAGAAAGGACTTTTTGTTGAGCAATCGTTTTATATTTTGGAGCTTGTCAAGAAGCCTTTGAGAAGAGCTTTGTTCTGTCTGATTTCAGCAAGTTCTTTTTCAAGCTCATTTTCCTTACTACTCAATTGATTTAATTCAATAGAAGCCTCACTTAGATGAGTTCTGTAATCTAACACTTTCCATTTCTTGTCAGCTAAAGAAACTTCTACCTTGACACTTTGATCTTTGATTTCTTTTATACTTTTTCGATAGAGTTCAACCTCATCTAGACATGAGAAAATTTTTTTGGTATGGTTGATGAAAGACACAAGTGGTTTGACATGATCAGAGGGATCTTAAGTGTAAATATTAGAGCTTAAAATCTGGTTAAGTGCAGCATTGAGATCATCTTGCAAAAACCATTCTTCGATAGGATTAACCAGTAGGATTTTTAGTTTTTGAAGAAGATCAAACACATCAGGATCAATGGAATTTTTTGTTAGATTTTGTTTGTGTGTGTCTTTAGGAGGATTAGGAACTTGTGGATTCTTGTCCAGGTGAATTGATTTGTTCTCAGAGCTTGATAATCTAGTTTCCTTGCCTTTAGAGATTTTTGAGATGACACCAAGAAGCTCACTGACAATATCATCATCCTGGCTGAGATCAATGGTTTCCTTTCTTTGGTTATTGATTTTCATAACTCCAGTTTGGAACAAATGAAAAATAGGAACTTGTGCAAAGGGTGTTGTGGGCTTGACCTTGTCAATAGGAGTATTCATGATGATATCATTTGTAGTCAATAATGGATCAACAACTCTCTCAGTTTGCAATAAATAGGGTTCATCAGCTTTTGTTTTTTCTGGCTTAACATTGATTGGTGGAGTTGAATTGGTACTGGAAGATGTAAAGGACAATTGATGAATGGTTGTGCTATCTTTAGTTTTCTTTGGGGAAGGATTTGCTTCCTCCATATAAAGTTCTTTTAGGAAAGGGGGATCGTTTTTTTTTTTTGAATAACAAAAAAAAGTGCAAATACCTTAGTAGTTTTAGAATCTGCTATGTTGTAAGAGCTGGAAGAGACATATTCACTTTCAATTTCAAAGTCTTCAATGTTTGGTGGAGAAACTTTAGTGCTTGAATCTTTTGATGGAGAATCGACAAACTTGCTTATGTGTTGCTGCTTGGCCTATATATAAATTTTTTTAAACATCAATATTCAATACATAATGTATAGAAATTGGTAGATTTAATATGTTACCTCTGCTAAACTAGATGCTGCAGAAGAAGCTTTTGAGGTTTTCAACTTCATTTTTTGAGCTTTTGAGGATTCTATTTTTCGTTTTGAAATAGCTATGGTAACATGCCTCTCACTCATGGCCGGGTAAACCCTCAGCATACCTTCGAGGATTTCTTCAAGACTGTGATTGTACTGTAATATTTTTGCCACCAAACAAGGAAAGATTTGGTCACATATCAACTCAGAACAAAATCGATAGCCTCAAACTCAGATCGATGACCTTTGTTATGCTTCAGTTCTCGAGCTATGAGTGGCATTGAGTTATAGATTTTTTGACCAAGTTGTCTTGATAACTTTGAACCAAAAGGAGTGATCAAGGCTTGAGAAAATCCCATTTGTCGAGTCACAAAATGGGGAGCATGTAAAGTGACTCGATATTGGTCTTTTTTATACATAGGGATACCAGTAGTGAGGACTTGGATAACAATGTAGTTGCTCCAGTTTTCGTCAGTTGCTTGCTGCACCTTTTCATTGTTATCTTTGGTAATCCTTGGTGCTCAAAATCATGTCAGACAACATTTGCGGTCGACAAAAGGTGCAAAGTTGACTTATCTATTCTGAAAGGAAGTTTCATGGTAAAATTTGGTGAAAATAACCCAAAAAAGATCTCCAATTTTGGGGACTAGAAAAAGTTAGTTTCAAAGATACGAGGTGGATGCCTTCGATGGGTTGTTTAGCTGAAATCAGAATGTCATCAATTTTTATGAAATTTTCAAAGACTGCATTCAACCATAATTGAAGGAGTCAAAGTGGTCCTCCTGCACTGAGAGGGGATCGATTTTGAAGATTTGTGACCATGTGACCAAGCTCATCATATAAATGGCCTAAGAGTAATTTAGAAAGACACAAAGTTGAGATACTTTCATGGATTAAAAGTAGCAAGAGGTTGATAGAGTCTCTGCATAGTTACACTTCGAGAGTAGAAGACCATAACATTCAACCAAAAGCACAAAAAGGCCACAAGTTCGACATTAGAAATAGGATTGTCACCTTGACCCATGTTTTTTTATGAACTCTCCATAAGATGAACTTTTCCAATTGATTTGTATTTCTTTGTTGGTTCCATGTTTGGGAAAAAATTGATCCTAGAAGGAGGTAGTCCTATGATAGCTATCACATCGAAAAAAGTTAGACCAACCATCCCACAGGGTAGATGCAGATTGTTGGTCGATCGACTCCAGAAGTATAAAATGGACCCGATCATCCAATGATGGATGATGAGTTGATATTGAGACAATTGAAGTAAGTCGTATATACCATGCTAGGCCTAGAAATCCTTCTTTTGTGGTTCGATTCGTTTAAACCAGGCCATGTAATTAACACTTTCGGAAGAAGTCTGGTGCGCGAAATTACACTTCGCACAACTGAACCAGTAAGTGCACTGGGTCGTCCAAGTAATACCTGAGTGAGTCAGGGTCGATCCCACCAGGATTGTTGGCTTGAATCAAGCTGTGGTTATTTTATAGATCTTAGTCAGGCGGATAGAAAAGTTGTTTGTTTGTTTAAAGTGCATAAAAGTAAAATAAAGATAACGTTACTCAATTGAAGGTGAATGCAATGATAAGAAGATGGTCAAGGCTTCAGAGATGCTTTATTCTTCTGGATTAATTCGGTCTCACTGTCTACGCCAACTATTAATGATTTCTTCTATGGCAGGATGTATGTGATCAACGCCTTTCTTGAGGGGTTGCCGATTCTCCTCTAGGCAGAACACTAGGGTTAGTGCGCATCCAGTCTGAATGAGGATGAAGCTCCTGTAGTCCATTTCCCTTGATGATCCTACTCAAAACGCCACAGACAAGGTCGAATCTTCTAGATAAGAGAATGTTGTGCCTTTGGTTCTAGCCTTTACCACAAAGACCCTAATCTCCATATACCTTGGCTAAACTGGTGTCTCGAGAAGTCCCCAATGAAGTCGTGGATTAGCCGTCTAAGAGATGTATAATCAAGCCAGTGGTTCATTGATATCTGATGAAAGACGCTCACTAAACACATGTAGAATAGAGATAACTTTGTGCTGGTTCAACTCATTCATAAGGTTGAAGAACGATGATACATCTTAGAATAGAGAATCAAACACGAATTGAGATAAAACAGTAATACTTTTATTAATCCATAAAACTCAGCAGAGCTCTTCCCCTTATCCTAGGAGGTTTAGAGACTCATACTGATAGAAAATACAATGAAAGGTTCGAAAAATGCCAGGAGAGATCATAAACAAGGGTGATCTTCTCCTTTTAATACTAAACAAATGACTCAGGATTACATAAAAAGGGTAAAACAGTCTTTTAGTGCGAAAATCCACTTCTGTGGTCCCTTGGTGAGTGTTTGGGCTGAGTTTGAGTGTCTCCCACGTGCTAAGACTCCCTAGGGGCGTTGAATGCTAGCTGGGATCCCCCTTTTGGGCGTTGGACGCTGGTCTCCTCATTGCGAGCATTGGACGCTTGGACTGGATAGATGGCTGGCATTGAACGCCAGTTTTGGGCCTTCAATTCCGAAGCAAAGTATGGACTATTATCATTGCTGGAAAGCCCTGGATGTTACATTTCCATAGCCATTGGGAATGCTCCATTTGGACTTCTGTAGCTCCAGAAAAGCTCTTTCGAGTGGAAGGAGGTCAGATCCTGACAACATCTGCAGTGCTTTCTCTGCCTCTAAATCAGACTTTTGCTCCAACTCCTCAATTTCAGCCAGAAAATACCTGAAATTGCACAAAAATACACAAACTCAAAGTAGAATCCAAAAATGTGAATTTTACACTAAAACCTATGAAAATATCATAAAACTTAAATAAAACATGCTAAAAACTATATGAAAATGATGTCAAAAAGCGTATAAAATATCCGCTCATCAAAGTCTTAGGGTTTTTTCAAAATCCTTTTGTATGATCATCAAAAGGAGCCATATACATGTCTTTGTTTATTAATAATTCCTGGTCAGGGAAAGAAGGAAAAAAAGGCAGAACTTGATCAATTTCAGAAGGAGAAAGCAGAGAGCTTAGGAAACATTGCATTTGGTTATCAACAGTGAATGGGAAGATCATTTTGTGTGCATTGGTAGCATTAACAGGGTCTTTAATAATGATATCATGGTTCTGAGCTATGATTTGGAGATTCATGCATGGGTTTCTTCTAATATTTCTTTTCCTTTCGTGGAAGAAGACTTGCTGTTGGTACCCATGGAAGTTCTGGAATATTTACAGTGATAGCATGAGCAAAATGAAAATATTTCTTTATAAATATAAATATACTTAAATGATAGCATAAATGTGTATGTTGAATGGATGAATATTGGTGCACGAATTATGAATCACACTTTTCACAACTCGTACCACTGACCAGCAAGTGCACTGGGTCATCCAAGTAATACCTCACGTGAGTAAGGGTCGAATCCCATGGAGATTGTTGGTTTGAAGCAATCTATGGTTATCTTGTAAATCTTAGTCAGGAAGTCAATTATGTTTATCAGTTGAATTGCAAATAAACAATAGAGCATGGATTAAAGGTTACTTGTTATGCAGTAATGGAGAATATGTTGGAGTTTTGGAGATGCTTTGTCTTCTGAATCTCTGCTTTCCTCTGTCTTCTTGTTCAGGCACGCACGTCCTCCTATGGCAAGCTGTGTGTTGGTGGATCACCGTTGTCAATGGCTACCTTCCATCCTTCCAGTGAAAACTACGCTCACGCGCTCTATCACAGCACGGCTAATCACCGGTTGGTTCTCGATCTGGTTGGAATAGGATTTACTATCCTTTTGCGTCTGTCACTAATGCCCAGCCTTCAGGAGTTTGAAGCTCGTCACAGTCATTCAATCCTTGAATCCTACTCGGAATACCACAAACAAGGTTTAGACTTTCCGGATTCTCATGAATGCCGCCATTAGTTCTAGCTTATACCACGGAGATTCTGATTAAGGAATCTAAGAGATACTCATTCAATTGTATATAGAATGGAGGTGATTGTCAGGCATACGTTCATGATTTGAGGAAGGTGATGAGTGTCACAGATCATCACCTCCATCACAGTTAAGCGCGAATGAACATCTTAGATAGGAACAAGCGTGTTTGAATGGAAAACAGAAATACTTGCATTAATTCATTGAGACACAGCAGAGCTCCTCACCCCCAACAATGGGGTTTAGAGACTCATGCCATCAGAGAATACAAGGGTTTGATCTAAAATGTCATGAGATACAAAATAAGTCTCTAAAAGTTGTTTAAATACTAAACTAGTAGCCTAGGTTTACAACAAATGAGTAAACTATGATGGATGATGCAGAGGCCCACTTCTGGGGCCCACTTGGTGTGTGCTGGGGCTGAGAATTAAGCAATCCACGTGCAGAGGCCATTTGTGGAGTTGAACGCCAGTTTTTGTGCCAGTTTGGGCGTTCAACTCCAGCTTTTGATCCTTTTCTGGCGCTGGACGCCAGAATTGGGCAGAGAACTGGCGTTGAACGCCAGTTTACGTCATCTATCCTTGTGCAAAGTATGGACTATTATATATTGCTGGAAAGCCCTGGATGTCTACTTTCCAAAGCAATTGGAAGCATGCTATTTCGAGTTCTGTAACTCCAGAAAATTTACCTTGAGTGCAGGGAGGTCAGAATCCAACAGCATCAGCAGTCCTTTTTCAGCCTGAATCAGATTTTTGCTCAGCTCCTTCAATTTCAGCCAGAAAAATACCTGAAATTACAGAAAAATACACAACTCATAGTAAAGTCCAGAAATATGAATTTTTCCTAAAAACTAATGGAAATAAACTAAAAACTAACTAAAATATACTAAAAACTATATGAAATTAACCCCAAAAAGCGTATAAAATATCCGCTCATCACAACACCAAACTTAAACTGTTGCTTGTCCTCAAGCAACTAGACAAATAAAATAGAAGACTAATAGGTTGAGAAGCAATAATATCTCAGAGTTTTTTTTGCATGAAGCTCAGATTCTAATTAGATGAGCGGGGCTAGTAGCTTTTTGCTTCCGAACAGTTTTGGCATCTCACTTTATCCATTGAAGCTCAGAGTGATTGGCATCTACAGGAACTCAGAATTCAGATAGTGCTATTGATTCTCCTAGTTCAGTATGTTGATTCTTGAACACAGCTACTTTATGAGTCTTGGCCGTGGCCCTAAGCACTTTGTTTTCCAGTATTACCACTAGATACATAAATGCCACAGACACATAATTAGGTGAACCTTTTTAGATTGTGACTCAGCTTTGCTAAAGTCCCCAATTAGAGGTGTCCAGAGTTCTTAAGCACACTCTTCTTTTTGCTTTGGACCTTGACTTTAACCGCTCAGTCTCAAGTTTTCACTTGACACCTTCACGCCACAAGCACATGGTTAGGGACAGCTTGGTTTAGCCGCTTAGGCCAGGATTTTATTCCTTTAGGCCCTCCTATCCACTGATGCTCAAAGCCTTGGGATCCTTTTTATTTGCCCTTGCCTTTTGGTTTTAAGGGTTATTGGCTGTTTGCTCTTGCCTCTTAGTTTTAAGAGCTTTTGGCTTTTTCTGCTTGCTTTTTCTTTTTCTTTCTTTTTTTTCTGCAAGCTTTGTTCTTTGCTGCTTTTTCTTGCTTCAAGAATCATTTTTATGATTTTTCAGATTATCAATAACATGTCTCATGTTCATCATTCTTTCAAGAGCCAACATATTTAACAGTCTTAAACAACAAATTCAAAAGACATATGCACTGTTCAAGCATTCATTCAGAAGACAGAAAGCATTGCCACCACATGTTACTAATTAGAATTTTTCTTATTAAAGACTCGAAATTTTATTGCCTCTTATTCAAAAGATCTACTATTTTATTCATGTTTGCTGATGATGAGAAAAATAGACTATAACTTAATTGGGGATAAAATCAAACTAGACACTAATTACTACTAATGATCATGTAATGAAGACACAAACATAGATAAGCACTTAACATAGAGAAAACGAGAAACAGAGAAAGTAAGAACAAGGAACGAGTCCACCTTAGTGATGATGGCATTTCCTTCTTGAGGCACCAATGATGTTCTTGAGCTCTTTTATGTCTCTTCCTTGCCTTTGTGGCTTGATTCCTAGTGATTTTTGGTATTTCTATCCTCAGTTGCTTCCAATAATTATGTGGAGGGAAGTGCATCCCCTGAGGTATCTCTTGATTTGCAGCCACATGTTCTACCACTGAGCTATAGATCCTTCACATAATTGTTTTACCACACCAAACTTAGAATGTTGCTCGCCCTCGAGCAAAAGAAGAGGGAATAGATGAAGAAGAAGATGTGGAAAGAAAAAAAACTAGGATTATGAGGAGGGAAGGTGGGGATCCTGTGGGGTCCACAGATCTTGAGGTGTCAAGGCATTTACATCCCTGCACCAATTTGGGCATGCAAAATGCCCTTGCACACAACTCTGGGCGTTCAGCGCCAGGTTGATGCCCATTTTGGGCGTTCAACGCCCATTTGCTGCCATTTCTGGCGTTGAACGCCAGAACCATGCTTGTTCTGGGTGTTCAGCGCCAGGATGCTGCCCATTCTGGGCGTTCAGCGCCAAGAACTCCTCTAGCTCATTTAGCTGGAGCAATCTTTTTTCTCCTGCTAATTTGGCATCAAAGTTTAGGAATCTGGTTGCCCAGTAGGCCTTATGTTCCAGTTCCACGGGCAGGTGACATGCCTTACCATACACCAGTTGGTATGGAGAGGTCCCTATAGGGGTCTTGAATGCTGTTCTGTAAGCCCACAGAGCATCATCCAAGCTCCGTGCCCAATCCTTTCTACGGGTATTTACTGTCCGTTCCAGGATTCTCTTTAATTCTCTATTAGAGACTTCAGCTTGCCTATTGGTTTGTGGATGATATGGAGTGGCCACCTTGTGGCGAATTCCATACCGAACCATGGCAGAGTAAAGCTGTTTATTGCAGAAGTGAGTGCCCCCATCACTGATTAGTACTCTAGGGACACCAAACCTGCTAAAGATATATTTTTGGAGGAACTTCAGCACTGTTTTAGTATCATTGGTGGGTGTGGCAATAGCCTCAACCCATTTTGATACATAGTCAACTGCCACCAGAATATAAGTGTTTGAGTATGATGGTGGGAAAGGTCCCATGAAGTCAATTCCCCATACGTCAAACAACTCAATCTCTAAGATTCCTTGTTGAGGCATGGCGTAACCATGAGGCAGATTGCCAGCTCTTTGGCAACTGTCACAGTTACGTACAAACTCTCGGGAATCTTTATAGAGTGTGGGCCAATAGAAGCCACATTGGAGGACCTTGGTGGCTTTTCGCTCACCTCCGAAATGGCCTCCATATTGTGATCCATGGCAATGCCATAGGATCCTCTGTGCTTCTTCTCTAGGCACACACCTACGGATTATTCCGTCTGCATATCTCTTAAAGAGATAGGGTTCATCCCACAAATAATATTTTGCATCAGTGATTAATTTCTTCTTTTGTATCCTGTTGTACTCCTTGGGTATGAACCTTGCAGCTTTATAGTTTGCAATATCGGCAAACCATGGTGCTTCCTGAATGGCAAATAGATGCTCATCAGGAAACGTCTCAGAGATCTCAAGAAAGGGGAGGGACGTCCCTTCTACTGGCTCTATCCGGGACAGATGGTCAGCCACTTGGTTCTCTGTCCCTTTTCTGTCTCTTATTTCTATATCAAACTATTGCAGAAGCAATACCCATCTGATGAGCCTGGGTTTTGAATCCTACTTTGTGAGTAGATATTTAAGAGCAGCATGGTCAGTATACACAATCACTTTTGATCCTACTAAGTATGATTTGAACTTGTCAATGGCGTAAACCACTGCAAGTAATTCTTTTTCTGTGGTTGTGTAATTTTTCTGGGCATCATTTAGAACGCGACTGGCATAATAAATGACATGCAGAAGCTTGTCATGCCTCTGTCCCAATACTGCACCAATGGCATGATCACTGGCATCACACATTAGCTCAAATGGCAACGTCCAGTCTGGTGCAGAAATGACTGGTGCTGTGACCAGCTTAGCTTTCAGCGTTTCAAACGCCTGTAGGCACTCTGTGTCAAACACAAATGGCGTGTCAGCAGCTAGCAGATTGCTTAGAGGTTTTGCGATTTTTGAAAAATCCTTTATAAACCTTCTATAGAATCCTGCATGCCCCAAAAAGCTTCTAATTGCCTTAACATTGGCAGGTAGTGGTAATTTTTCAATTACCTCTATTTTTGCTTGATCCACCTCTATTCCCTTGTTTGAGATTTTATGCCCAAGGACAATCCCTTCAGTCACCATGAAGTGACATTTTCCCAGTTTAAAACTAGGTTGGTCTCTTGGCATCTTTTCAGAACAAGTTTCAGGTGATCAAGACAGGAGCTGAATGAGTCTCCATATACTGAGAAGTCATCTATGAAGACTTCCAGAAATTTTTCCACCATATCAGAGAAAATAGAGAGCATGCATCTCTGGAAGGTTGCAGGCGCATTACACAGCCCAAATGGCATTCTTCTATAAGCAAACACTCCAGATGGACATGTGAATGCTGTTTTCTCTTGATCCTGGGGATCTACTGTAATCTGGTTATAGCCTGAGTAGCCGTCCAAAAAGCAGTAATACTCATGACCTGCCAGTCTTTCTAGCATCTGGTCTATGAATGGTAAAGGAAAATGATCCTTTCTGGTGGCTGTATTGAGTCTTCTGTAGTCAATACACATGCGCCATCCTGTAACTGTTCTTGTAGGAACCAGTTCATTCTTTTCATTATGAATCACTGTCATGCCTCCCTTTTTTGGGACGACTTGGACAGGGCTCACCCAGGGGCTATCAGAAATAGGATAAATGATCCCAGCCTCCAGTAATTTGGTGACCTCTTTCTGCACCACTTCTTTCATGGCTGAATTTAGCCGCCTCTATGGTTGCACCACTGGTTTGGCATTATCCTCCAATAAGATTTTGTGCATGCATCTAGCTGGGCTTATGCCCTTAAGGTCACCTATGGACCACCCAAGAGCTGTCTTGTGTGTCCTTAGCACTTGAATAAGTGCCTCCTCTTCCTGTAAATTTAAAGCAGAGCTTATGATCACTGGAAAAGTGTCACCTTCTCCCAGAAACGCATATTTCAAGGATGGTGGTAGTGGCTTGAGCTCGGGTTTAGGAGGTTTTTCCTCTTTCAGAAGAAAGTTCAGAGGCTCTTTCATGTCCCATGAATCCTCCAAATCAGGCTGAACATCTTTAAAGATATCTTCCAACTCTGATTCGAGACTCTCAGCCATGTTGATCTCTTCTACCAAAGAGTCAATAAGATCAACTTTCATGCAGTCTGTTGATGTGTCTGGATGCTGCATGGCTTTGACAGCGTTCAACTTGAACTCATCATCGTTGACTCTCAGGGTTATTTCCCCCTGTTGGACATCAATGAGGGATCGTCCAGTTGCTAGGAAGGGTCTTCCTAGAATGAGAGTAGCACTCTTGTGCTCCTCCATTTCCAGCACAACAAAGTCAGTGGGAAAGGCGAATGGCCCAACTCTGACAATCATGTCCTCAATCACGCCTGATGGGTATTTAGTGGAACCATCAGCAAGTTGGAGACATATCCGGGTTGGTTTAACTTCTTCAGTTAAGCCAAGCTTCCTGATAGTGGATGCAGGTATTAGGTTGATGCTTGCCCCAAGATCGCATAAAGCTGTCTTGGTGCAATTATCTTCTAATATGCATGGTATCAGAAAGCTCCCAGGGTCTTTAAGCTTTTCAGAAAAGCTCTTCAGAATGACTGCACTGCATTCTTCAGTGAGGAGAACTCTTTCTGTTTCTCTCCAATCCTTTTTATGACTCAAGATCTCTTTCATGAACTTGGCATAAGAAGGTATTTGCTCAAGTGCTTCTGCAAATGGAATCTTTATTTCAAGAGTCCTGAGATAATCTGCAAAGCGAGCAAATTGCTTATCCTGCTCCTCTTTCCGAAGTTTTTGAGGATAAGGTATCTTGGCTTTATATTCTTCAACCTTAGTTGCTGCAGGTTTATTGCCTACAGAAGTGGTTGAAGAAGCCTTTTTAGAGGGGTTGTTATCAGCATTTGTGTGTGTCTGATCCCTCACTAGCAATTGAGTGCCAGAGTCAGAAGCTGGAGTGAGGTTAGATGCCAGCTCCCTGTCTGTTCCTGGCGTCTGAACGCCAGAAATGTGCCTATTTTGGGCGTTCAACGCCGGATCCTGCCCATTTTGGGCGTTCAACGCCAGATTCTTGCCCATTTCTGGCGTTGAACGCCAATCCTGCCTTGTTTCTGGCGTTGAACGCCAGTTGTGGGCATGGTCTGGGCGTTCAGCGCCAGCCTTCCACCAATTTTCTGGCGTTTTAGCGCCAGAATTATTTTTCCCTGGGCTCTTACTGTCCTCAGGTGAATCTTTGGTGGGTTGCTCATTTCTTGACTTTTTGCTGCCTTGAGGTGAGATATTTAATGTCTTCCCACTTCTTAATTGAACTGCTTGGCATTCTTCTGTTATTTGCCTTGACAGCTGCTGCTTTGTTTGCTTAAACTGTTCTTCCATATGTATATTAGCCATCCTTGTCTCTTGTAGTCTATCTTTGAATTCGGCTAACTGCCTTGTTAGGAAGTCCAATTGCTGATTGAATTCAGTAGCTTGTTCTACAGGACTGAGTTCAGCAGTTGCTGTTTTAACCTCTTCTTTCATGGAAGGGTCACTGCTTAGATACAGATGCTGATTCCTGGCAACTGTATCAATGAGCTCTTGAGCCTCTTCAATTGTCTTTCTCATGTGGATAGATCTACCAGCTGAGTAATCTAGAGACATCTGAGCTCCTTCTGCAAGCCCATAGTAGAAGATGTCTAACTGAACCCACTCTGAGAACATTTCAGAGGGGCATTTTCGTAGCATCTCTCTGTATCTCTCTCAGGCATCATAAAGAGATTCATTATCTCCTTGCTTGAAGCCTTGGATGTCCAGCCTTAGCTGTGTCATCCTTTTTGGAGGGAAATATTGATTCAGGAATTTTTCTGTCAGCTGTTTCCATGTCCTTATGCTGGCCTTAGGTTGGTTATTCAACCACCTCTTAGCTTGATCTTTTACAGCAAATGGAAACAGTAATAGTCTGTAGACATCCTGATCTATTTCTTTATCATGTACTGTGTCAGCAATCTGTAGAAACTGTGCCAGAAACTCTGTAGGTTCTTCCTGTGGAAGACCGGAATACTGGCAACTTTGCTGCACCATGATAATGAGCTGAGGATTCAACTCAAAGCTACTGACTCCAATGGAGGGTATGCAGATACTACTCCCATATGAAGCAGTAGAGGGGTTAGAATATGACCCCAGAGTCCTCCTAGACTGTTCATTTCCGCTTAGGTCCATGATGGAGAAAGGGAGATGATGTAAAATAGAAAGAAAAAAAAATATTTTTATTTATTTATTTATATATTTATTTCGAAAATGAAATAAATTAAAATAAATAAAAATTGAGTGAAGATTTTCGAAAAACTGAGGAGAGAGAAAGTGGTTAGGAAGTTTTGAAAAGGATATGATGAATTTTTTTTTTTAAAAAAAAAAGTTTTAAATTTTGAAATAAAAAATCTGAATTTTTAGAAATATATTTCGAAAAATTGTTTTTAAAATAGAGAGAAAAGATATTTTTTATTTTTAAGAGGAAAGAGAAAAACAATAAGATAGCACAAGATTTAAAATTTTTAGATCTAATGCTCCTTATTTTCGAAAATTTTAGAGGGAAAACACCAAGGAACACCAAACTTAAAAATTTTAAGATCAAGTCACAAGGAAAACTCAAGAACACTTTGAAGACTCACAAGAACACAAGAACATGAAGAAAGAACACCAAACTTAAAAATTTTTAGAAAACCAAACCAAAATTTTCGAAAAACACAGAGAAATCAACAAGAAAACACCAAACTTAAAGTTTGGCACAAAATTTAATAGAGAAATTATTATTTATGAAAAAGAAGATTTTGAAAAGAATATAAAAGATTCTAACCCAATTACCAAGAACACAGACCAATGCTCTAGCCAAATGAGTTATGAATGTAACACTTGTTTTGAAGAAGTATATATTATTTTTTTTTTTTTGAAAAATCAACAAGAAAACACCAAACTTAAAGTTTGGCACAGGATTTAATAGAAAAAAAAATTATTTTTTGAAAAATATTTTAAAAATATGATAGCCAATTACCATGAACATAAACACCACGTTCTAACTAATTGAGCTATAAATTTAAAGTGTTTTAACAAGGGATAAATAATAAAAGACTCTAAACCAAAAAAAGAAAAATTTTTCCTAATCTAAGCAACAAAATAAACCGTTAGTTGTCCAAACACGAACAATCCCCAGCAACGGCGCCAAAAACTTGGTGCACGAATTATGAATCACACTTTTTACAACTCGTACCACTGACCAGCAAGTGCACTGGGTCGTCCAAGTAATACCTCACGTGAGTAAGGGTCGAATCCCACAGAGATTGTTAGTTTGAAGCAATCTATGGTTATCTTGTAAATCTTAGTCAGGAAGTCAATTATGTTTATCAGTTGAATTGCAAATAAACAATAGAGCATGGATTAAAGGTTACTTGTTATGCAGTAATGGAGAATATGTTGGAGTTTTGGAGATGCTTTGTCTTCTGAATCTCTGCTTTCCTCTGTCTTCTTGTTCATGCACGCACGTCCTCCTATGGCAAGCTGTGTGTTGGTGGATCACCGTTGTCAATGGCTACCTTCCATCCTTCCAGTGAAAACTACGCTCACGCGCTCTGTCACAGCACGGCTAATCACCGGTTGGTTCTCGATCCGGTTGGAATAGGATTTACTATCCTTTTGCGTCTGTCACTAACGCCCAGCCTTCAGGAGTTTGAAGCTCGTCACAGTCATTCAATCCTTGAATCCTACTCGGAATACCACAGACAAGGTTTAGACTCTCCGGATTCTCATGAATGCCGCCATCAGTTCTAGCTTATACCACGGAGATTCTGATTAAGGAATCTAAGAGATACTCATTCAATCGTATATAGAACGGAGGTGGTTGTCAGGCACACGTTCATGATTTGAGGAAGGTGATGAGTGTCACAGATCATCACCTCCATCACAGTTAAGCGCGAATGAACATCTTAGATAGGAACAAACGTGTTTGAATGGAAAACAGAAATACTTGCATTAATTCATTGAGACACAGTAGAGCTCCTCACCCCCAACAATGGGGTTTAGAGACGCATGCCGTCAGAGAATACAAGGGTTTGATCTAAAATGTCATGAGATACAAAATAAGTCTCTAAAAGTTGTTTAAATACTAAACTAGTAGCCTAGGTTTATAACAAATGAGTAAACTATGATGGATGATGCAGAGGCCCACTTCTGGGGCCCACTTGGTGTGTGCTGGGGCTGAGAATTAAGCAATCCACGTGCAGAGGCCATTTGTGGAGTTGAACGCCAGTTTTTGTGCCAGTTTGTGTGTTCAACTCCAGCTTTTGATCCTTTTCTGGCGCTGGACGCCAGAATTGGGCAGAGAACTGGCGTTGAACGCCAGTTTACATCGTCTATCCTTGTGCAAAGTATGGACTATTATATATTGCTGGAAAGCCCTGGATGTCTACTTTCCAACGCAATTAAAAGCATGCCATTTCGAGTTCTGTAACTCCAGATAATTTACTTTGAGTGCAGGGAGGTCAGAATCCAACAGCATCAGCAGTCCTTTTTCAGCCTGAATCAGATTTTTGCTCAGCTCCTTCAATTTCAGCCAGAAAAACACCTGAAATTACAGAAAAACACACAACTCAAAGTAAAATCCAGAAATATGAATTTTTCCTAAAAACTAATGGAAATAAACTAAAAACTAACTAAAATATACTAAAAACTATATGAAATTAACCCCAAAAAGCGTATAAAATATCCGCTCATCAAATATACCTTGAAAAAAAGAATTGATAAAGCCGAGTCTTACAAATGGTGAGAATTCTGAGAAAGAGGGGATTCTTACTTACAGAGACAATTCAAGAGAGGTGAAGTGATATTGCGTCAAGAAGAAAGGAATGCATAATGAAGAAGTTTCTGAAAAAGTTCAAAGATTTAGTGAGGTAAGGTATTTATAAAAAAAATTAAAAGGGTTTAGTTGGAGGAAAGTTAAATGTCCAGATTTAATAGAGAAGTGTGCATGATCGGATGCGCATTCAATAGATGTGATTAGTGGAGCATTTTTTCAAATTTGACATCAGTTATAGTTTCCAAACGTTTTTAAGTTTAAATTTTGCTCTCAGTTTCAATTAGATGAGCGGGACTTAGTAGCTTTTTGCTTCTGAATAGTTTTGGCATCTCACTATCCATTGAAACTCAGAAGTGTTGGTCTCTTTAGGAACTTAGAGTCCAGATGATATTATTGACTCTCCTAGTTTAGTTCTTTTTTATTCTTAAACATAGCTTTTTAAAGTCTTGGTCATGGCCCTAAGCACTTTGTTTTCCAGTATTACCACCGGATACATAAATGCCACAAACACTTAGTTGGGTGAACCCTTTCGGATTGTGATTCAGCTTTGCTAGAATCCCCAGATAGAGGTGTCTAGAGTTCTTAATTGTAACACTCTAATTACCCTAAGCCTTACCTCGCGTCGTAAAGCAAAGGCAAATTAAAGGTTACGACAATTCTAAAGCTTATACATATTTATATAGAAAGAAATAATATATTCTAGAAGCCCGATGAAGAGTTAAGCTCAAAAATAGAGTTTGAAAAGCACAAAACGTACTCACAAAGCTATACTAAACGAAGAACAAGATATACGTACAGATATCAAGGTATATGTATATAGATATATCAAAAGATAATAATATAGATATCCAGCCACTGCTCGCGGAGTTTAAGGCAGCTAGTTACATACAGATAAACAGAGTTTAGACAGTAAAACAGCTTATACAAATTTTCCTCTCAAAGTAAGCCGCTAGGCCAAATAAATAAAAAATGAGATATCTTAAACAAAATAATCAAAATGACTTCAAAACGGGATAGAGATCCTCCGCCCTATCACCACCAAGCAACTCACCGAGGTGGGTTGCGACCTGCATCTGAAAAATAACAACAGAATATGGTATGAGAACCAGAGGCTCTCAGTATGGTAACAGTGCCCAGTGATGTAAGATATAAGACTCTTGGACGCCAGAGGCAATCCTAAAGCTTCATATCCATCATGAGATTCAAGCTTAACACGTAATTAAAATTACGAAAAACTACCAAAAGTACCCATGAAGTTTACGAACACTGACAAAAGTACTCATAAACTAAGAAAATTAACATTGTACCCATGAAAGATGGTTCCGTATGACAAAAGTATCCAAATCTTAATTTTTTGTTAATTTTTTAATAAAACTCCTAAACTATCCTTCACTCAACCTCAACTCACTTTTTTAACCTTTCATAACTTAATTTGCACCAACTCTTGCCATGGAGTCCAAAACTACTCTTACAATAAACCAGACCGAAATCAATGGTAGTGGTGGTGGTGGTAGAGGATCGGACCTCAACCGATTCACTCATAAGTTTATAATCCATACCCAAACTAAATTAATCAAACACCAAAAAATACTCAAAACATAAAAATTTTCAAATCCATTCATCCAATTTCAATTCACTTTAGCAAAACTAGAAATAAAAAAAGCCATCAACCATAAAAAATCAACAAATCCATTCATCCAATTTGAAATTTATTTCACCAATAATCAGAAGTAGAAGTAGCCATTAACTGGATCTTCTGTAAATCAATCTCAGCCTTCATAAAAAATAGAAGCAAATTAAAAAAAATAGAACAGTATCATTTTAGTAGTAACTAAATCAATTTCTGAAAAGAAGAAAAATAAAATAAAAATGTTTTAAAAAAAAGAAATACATTTTTCTTCACCGGCCGACTGTAACATCGTCAATGACAGAACCTCCATCCACAGTGCCACTTCCCTTTCTTCTCTAATTTCTCTTTACCAAACCCCCTTTCTGCATACAAGAGTACCACAACCCCTCTCTCTTCTCAGGTGTGTGATAAACCCCAATTTTGTGGTTTATCTTGTACTTAATTTGGGGGATTTTATCACTTTTTCCTACATTTATTCAATGAAATAGCATGGTTTTGTAATTCTCCCTTGATTTGTGCTTAAGTGTAAAAACATGCTTTTTAGGCCCTAAAATTGGTGATTTAATTCACTTTAATTCTATTTGATACCTTGATGTGTTTGTTGAGTGATTTCAGGTTCATAAGGCAAGTATTGGATGGAAGAATTGAGGAGAAAAGCATGCAAAGTGGGAGAACTCATGAAGAAATGAAGGAACCGTAAAGCTGTCAAGTCCGACCTCTTTGCACTCAATCGACCATAAGTTGAGCTACAGAGGTCTAAATGAGAAGGTTTCAGTTGCGTTGGAAATCTAACATCCGGGGCTTTAAAATGATATAAAATTTGCCATATGTTGCTTCGCGTTCAGGGGTGCGCACGCGCCATGTACGCGTGTGCGCCGATGCTGCTGTGGCCCACTAAAGTGAATTCGCCCCCAGCGATTTCTGAAGCACTTTGGGCCCAACCCAACTCATTTCTAATGCTATTTCATGCAGAATTCAAGCTTGGGCAAAGGAGGGAGCAATGGTTTGTAGCATAAGCATCATGTAGGTTAGTTTCTAGAGAGAGAAGCTCCCTCTTCTCTCTAGAATTAGGTTAGGATATTTCCATCTTAGATCTAGGATTAATTCATGCTTTGATTTACTTGTCCTTTGCAATTTCTTGTTCCTCTACTCTTCCTCTCTCTAATTTTGTATTTTATTCTTGTAATTGCTTGCTTTCTTGTTGATGCACTCTTTCTTCTTCTATTTTCCTTTATTGCAATTTATGATTCATGTTCTTTTATTATTGATTTGCTTTATTGTTGTTTAATTCCTTGAAATTGAGTAGTGTAGATTTACATTCCTTACAATTTACTATGTTTTCCTTTTATGTCTTCCAAGTGTTTGATAAAATGCTTGGTTGGATTTTAGTGTAGAATTTTATGCTCTTGGCTTGGGAAGGTAACTTAGGAACTCTTGAGTTACTAATGTCCAAGTGATTGACGATTGAGAGCCATTAATGCTAGATCTCACCAATTGATTAGGTGTAGAACTAGGACTTATGGATTTGGATTGATATAGCTCACTTGACTTTCCTCTACTATTAGTTAGGGGTTAACTTAGTGGGATTGATCCTTGCCAATTCTCATATTGTGGTTAGTGATTAGGATAGAGATCCTTGACCACCTAACCTTGCCAAGACCTTTTTGTTAGTTTATTTCCTTTGCCATTTATATTTCTTGTCCATCATTTCAAAAACCCCAAAACATACTTCATAGCCAATAATCATTCACTTCATTGCAATTCCTCGTGAGACGACCTGGAGTCCAAATACTCCGGTTAATTCTTATTTAGGGTTTGTACATGTGACAACCTAAATTTTTGTATGTGGGGACTCTTCGTTGGTCTAGAACTATACTTTACGACGAGAATTCATTCAATTGAGGAAATTCTATATCAACAAAAGTTCACACATCAAAATGGCGCCGTTGCCGGGGAGTTGCAATGGTGTTGTGTTATTGGTTATTGTATATATGTGAATATTGTGAATAGCTTGATTTTTGGATTGCTTGTTAGTTTTTGCTAGTTTTAGGACTTTGTTTCATTATTTATTGTTAGCTTTTGTTTCTTATTTTTACTTTTCTCTATGAATTCTCACTTTGGCTATGAGTGTGATTACAACTATGTTGTAGGAAATGGGAACTTCAATGAAGATGTGCATCAAGGATGGGATAACCAAAGGTGGGAGGAGCCATATGCATATGATTAATCCTCTTGGCAACAACCTCCACCAATGCACTATGAAGAAGAGCCATTCTATGATGCATACCAATCTAATGGTTATGGTGAATCCCCTTGTGACTTCCAAGAACCACCACCATATACCTATGAGCCATATCCTCAACATAGTCATCAACCATACTCACAAGCCACTTTTCACCAACCATCTTCATATGACCCTAATCCATATCCAATCTACCAACAATCATATGAGCCATATGAACCACACATAGAGCCACCACCACTCCAACATCAACATTTTCAAGAGCCACCCCCTCCATACTATTACCAAGATGAACCACCTCCAATATATGAAAACTTTCAACCACAAGATGAACTCTACTTTCCACCACAACCTCCTATGGAAGAATACTCATGTCCTTCAATCCAAGAGTCATATGATCCTACTCGTGATATCCAAGAGGAACAAGAGTCAAGGGATCATCTCAAGAAAGCATTAGATCAATTTCAAGCAACCATGGAGTGTGTTGTGCAACAAATGAAAAAAATGGGAAATATTGAACCACCACAACTCTACCTAAAAAAACCACCTTCCGACTATAATACCTTTCCCTCAAACAATGAACCTCTCTTCCACCATCACCTCCCGATGAAGCATTTATGCTAGAATTAAGGGATCTTGAATCTCATATCTTAAGGCAACACGAGGAGGATGAAAAGAAATTTGAGGAGTTAAGAGCAAAAATGGCTATCATGGTAGAAGCCATTGGCAACATAGTCTCATCCCGCCTAAGCCTATGCGATCAAGGCACTTCCATTGTGGAATGTGGAGAAGCAACCAAGGAGCTTAGTGAGGGAGTGAACTTAAAGCTCCAAGGTGAAGAAGATGAGTTAAAGTAAGAAATGAAACAAGAGGAGGAGGTAGAGATTATTGAAGAAGAGGAAGAAGTGGTTGAAGACTTAGGAGATGCGAAACCACCTTGAGAGTCTAGGATTGGAGAAGACCCCTCCAAGATGATTGAATTTGATGCTAAGGAGGAATGTGCACAACCTCCAAGGCATATCTCTTATGAAGAAGTGGATGGGATAGAGCAAGAATTGAGTCCCCTTGGTGATGAAGATCAAGCATCAAGTCTTAGTGGTGAAGAATCCTTTGAGCATGAAGAACCTTCTCCCGATGAGATGGAAAGCAATGTGGAGGTAAATGTCTCTCACCCTCCCAATTATGACTTGAGTAAGGGAAAAGGCTTAGATAAAATTGTTGAACAAAAGATTACATTTGAGAAAACTTGTGAAGAGGTGGAAGTCCTTAGAAAAAGGAGGATGGGAATTGAATACGCTTTGTCAAGATCCTTAGGAGCTTATTTGCCTAGGTTACCATCTACTCCTACATTTGAGTGGGTAAAATTCATTTCTATTACCTTTATTATCCCACTCGAATATGGCTTGCTTGAAACGGATGGTCAACTTAGGATGCTTTGTGGGATGAAGCGTAAAAGAAAGATGTTTCGTGGTTGGCGTTGTAAGTCTAGGCTCATTATGGTTGAAGCTTCAAAGAGTAAAGGTTGGACTAGTGCTCAATTGGATGGGTCTAGGAGGATAGTTTGGTGCTTCCATGAGAATTCATCTCTCTTGCCACCCGGAGGAAACCACCATGATCAACTCAAGGACGGGTGTGAAAACAAAGTGTGGGAT
This sequence comes from Arachis ipaensis, assembly GCF_059453495.1. NCBI lineage: Eukaryota > Viridiplantae > Streptophyta > Magnoliopsida > Fabales > Fabaceae > Arachis > Arachis ipaensis. The sequence continues at coordinate 55,866,575 of NC_142436.1, forward strand.
CCCGGATCGCACAAGGAAGATCAACTTTGGGAGCCTATGGTTTGTGAAGAACTCCATCAAAGCTTGGAGTTATTAACTTTGAATGATGAAGTACAATGGAAGTCCAAGCATTGGTGGATGTTCAAGGATGGATTCAAGCACAAGCCACCTTGATGAAGAGCTCCCCATAAGTCCAACTTAAGGACAATAAACAAAAGTGCTAGGTGGGAGACACCCCACCATGGTAACATCTTTTCATTTTTCCCTTTTGTACATATTGGTAAAATAAGTTTAATTTCATATTTTGTTTGATTAGTTGAGTTTAATTAGAAGTCTAGTAGGTTAAATAAGGTTTCATGATGTTTTGGTAGCTGTTTGGAGGTTTGGAATGCTTGGTTTGGTACAAAAGCATAGAAAAATTTTGAAAAACAGAGCACCACCCACGTGCACGCGCACTTCATGCGTACGCGTGAATCAAGCAATTTCGGCCATCCAGGCACACGCGTCATGTACACGTACGCGTGGATTGAGTTTTTCCACCTCCCATACATTCACCCGAGAGTTGTGCCTGAAGTGTGCCAACTTTGTGCCCTAGGGCACGCGAACGCGTACCTTGTGCGTACGCATCGACTCTCTGCTTTACCATGCACGCGTACGCGCACTGTACGCGTACGCGTTGCTTCCATTTCATCAATCCACGCTTACGCGCACATGACGCGCACGCGTGGATTGCCCTGTTTCACCTTCTTTTCTTCTCTTCTTTCCATTTCTTTCCTTCTTCTCTTTTCTCTTCTTTTCTTTCAACCCTTCAAACATCATCCGACACTACCAAACACCATGTAACACCATTTCTTTTCGTTAGTTAGTTTAATTTTTGTTTTTCATTATAAGTGTTGGATTGCTAATCTTGTTTACTGCTTACTGCTGCTTATTATTAATGGGATGTTAGTTTAACATCATTGTTGTTAATGTCATTGTTGGATTTCTTTGTTGAGGTTATATTTGGTTACTTGGTTCGGAACTTTTCATGTTTAATGCTTTTGAATACCAAGTACATGTGACATTGCCTTTAAGCTTCTTAACTCTTTTGAATTATATGTTTTGGCCACCATACATTCATCATCCATTGTTAGGCAATTGCATATTATCATTGTATTTTTTTTAGGTGATGCTTGTTTATGGTCTACCCTTATTCACATCACTTATTTCATGCATTGAGATTGTAGAATTGTAAAATTGGATCGAAAGCTTACCTAATGATGTATTTTTGAGCTTTGTAAAGCTTTGTGGGCCATGCTTGCTATGGGATTGATTTCCACTTCTATCTTCTTTTTCCTAAGTTCCATAGCATCCATATGTTTCACCTCTATGTCACTTAGGTGTTGCAACAACTTCAATATGTGTCATTGATTGTTGTGTGAGTTTCATATACCATTTTGTTTACTAAGTCTACCTACACATCAATCAATGTCCATGCATTATCCAATTTCACAATTGCTTGATTTTTGCTTGAATGCTCTCATGCTTCTTTATTGCTTGTTTGGTTGTCTTAGCCTACAAGTCTTTTAAAGTATCTCAAGCACACTAGAATGAGTGAAGTACATGTTTTCTTTTGTGTAAATGTGACATAGCTTTTTATACTAGTGTGTGTATGTGTTCTAAACCGCGCACAATTTTAGAACCCACACACCTATTTTTTATCAATGTCACACCAATTCACTCACTCAATTCTAGTGACTCACCTCATTCCAACAATTCACGCTTCCTTGCTTTTGTATTTTCTCATCTTACGGTGTTTATTTTGTTTTTCATGATCGATGCACAATAAGCAAAAATGGAAGTGGAAGGAAGAACACGCAGCAACCGGTTGACCTACCAGATGAAGGTGGCAACTTGGAGAGTCACTGTACCCCCTTGCTCATTTAGTGCACCGAGGACGGTGCAAACTTTTAAGTGTGGGGAGGTCGTCCGACCGCTCGGCATTTTTGGGATGAGTCATCATAAGCAAAAATGGAAGCGGGAGAAGAACACGCAGCATCGGTTGACCTACCAACTGAAGGTAGCAACTAGGAAAGTCGTCGAATCCCCTTGTTCATCTTTGGATGCACCGAGGATGGTGCGAACTTTTAAGTGTGGGGAGGTCGTCCGACCGCTCGGCATTTTTGGGTAACAAGTTTATAATCCCAACACTTTTGCATTTCATTTTAGGATTCTTAGTTGCACTTTCTTATTTTGCATATGTATATAATAAGCTTAGTCAAAATCATGATATTTTTCAAGGATTTTATCTATAGGGCACCCAATTGATTGAAAAAAAAAATTTTTTTTAGAACTTGCTTGAATTATATACTTTGTGGAACATGATTTTTGAGCTAAGAACACAAGCATGTGAGGTTTGAGCCTAATTGTGTGGTTACATCATACATAACCACTTACTTTCATTCTTGTGTGCATTATTCTCTTCCTATGATTGTAATCTTTGATTTGTTTAATTCTATATGTCCATTATTTTGTGTATACATGCATTTATATGATTGAGGCCATTGTTCAAATAGCTCACTTACCCAAATAAGCCTACCTTTTATCTTCCATTGATAACCAATTTGAGCCTATGCTTAACATATTTGTTCTTAATTGTAGCACATTACAAGCCTAAGTGAAAAACAATAAATATCCCTTAATTTGGATCTTTGATTAGCTTAGGCTAGTGAGAGTGTTTATCATTTGATTTTGGGAGAGTTGGGTACATTGGGTATAGATAAAAGTGTGTTTATGTTTGTGTTGAGAATCTTGGGAATTTGGTACATACTCATGTATTAATCATGTGTAAACCATATGCATTGATGTTCTTGTATATATTTTAGTTTGAAAAAAAAATGAGAAAAACAAAAAGAAAAAAAATATATATATATATAAGAAAAAAAAGAAAATATATAAAAAAGAAAGAAAAAGAATTACAATAAAAAGGGGACAAAAATACCCCAAAACAAGGTTCAATAAAAGTCAATGCATATGGGTGGTGATCAAAAAGAGAATGCATGAGTGTGTGAAAAAGTGAAGAATGGGTAGTTAGGTTTGTTTAGAATTGTATAGGTTGTCATAGGTTAGGTGGGAAGTTTAAGTTAATCAAAGATTCAAATCTCAAGCCCACTTGACCATATGCGGATCCTTGGCCCTAACCCCATTACAACCTATGGGAAAGTCCTCATGATACTTGTATGCATGCATGAAATAATTGTTGATTGTTAGATGAACAACAAATCTTGGAAAGCATGATTAGGGGAGAATTGAGTGAATCAACCCCATACACTTGAGCGACTAGAGCGGATACACATCCGGTGAGGGTTCGATTACTCAATTACATGTTTCCACCCATGATCATCTCTTTTCTTGCAAGTTTGTAAAATCTTTTTAATAATTCAATTCAATTGTGGGTTGGGTGATTGCTATTGCCTTAGCGCTTGTGTTTGTATATGTATTCTTGGAAATTGATTTATTTTGACTAAGTGGATGTATTCATGCAGATAGATTGCATATAGATAGGTTGCATGTAGTTAGTTTGCATTGAATAAATGTTGATGTCCCTTTGCTTCTTTCTTGATTTTAGCATGAGGACATGGTTAGTTTAAGTGTGGGAAGATTTGATAAACCCCAATTTTGTGGTTTATCTTGTGCTTAATTTGGGGGATTTTATCACCTTTTTCCTACATTTATTCATAAAATAGCATGGTTTTGTAATTCTCCCTTGATTTGTGCTTAAGTGTAAAAACATGCTTTTTAGGCCCTAAAATTGGTCATTTTAATTCACTTTAATTCTATTTTATGCCTTGATGTGTTTGTTGAGTGATTTCAGGTTCATAAGGCAAGTATTGGATGGAAGAAGTGAGGAGAAAAGCATGCAAAGTGGGAGAACTCATGAAGAAATGAAGGAACCGTAAAGCTGTCAAGTCCGACCTCTTCGCACTCAATCGACCATAACTTGAGCTACAGAGATCCAAATGAGGCGGTTTCAGTTGCATTGGAAAGCTAACATCCGGGCTTTAAAATGATATAAAATTTGCTATATGTTGCTTCACGTTCAGGGGCACGCACGCGCCATGTATGCGTGCGTGCCGATGATGCCGTGGCCCACTAAAGTGAATTCGCCCCCAGCGATTTCTGAAGCACTTTGGGCCCAACCCAACTCATTTCTAATGCTATTTCATGCAGAATTCAAGCTTGGGCAAAGGGGAGAGCAATTGTTTGTAGCATAAGCATCATGTAGGTTAGTTTCTAGAGAGAGAAGCTCCCTCTTCTCTCTAGAATTAGGTTAGGATATTTCCATCTTAGATCTAGGATTAATTCAAGCTTTGATTTACTTGTCCTTTACAATTTCTTGTTCCTCTACTCTTCCTCTCTCTAATTTTGTATTTCATTCTTGTAATTGCTTGCTTTGTTGTTGATGCACTCTTTCTTCTTCTATTTTCCTTTAATGCAATTTATGATTCATGTTCTTTTATTATTTATTTGCTTTATTGTTGTTTAATTCCTTGAAATTGAGTAGTGTAGATTTACATTCCTTGCAATTTACTATGTTTTCCTTTTATGCCTTCCAAGTGTTTGATTAAATACTTGGTTAAATTTTAGTGTAGAATTTTATGCTCTTGGCTTGGGAAGGTAATGATGAGAGAACTTTTGCGTGGTCTAGAAATTTACGGATAAATCCTCGTTGCAAGTATAGTTTCTAAACCTTCAAAAGTCCTTTCATACAAACGTTTTGGGTTGTCACAAGTAACAAACCCCTTTGAAATTGATAACCGAGTATTCAAACCTCGGGTCGTCTTCTCAAGGATTTGCAGGGAGGTATGTTCTTATTATTGGTTATGAAGATTGTAAATTGGGGGGTTTTGAGAAATTTGGAGTTTGGGCAATGTGCACAGATATATTTTCAAGCAATAAAAATTAATAAATAACTGTAAAATAAACTCTTGGCAAGGTATGAAGAACTGGAGGTCCTATCCTAGTTACCCTTATCAATTGTGATGAGAATTGGATTCTTCCCCCACCTTATTAACCTTTAACTATGAAGGTAAGTTAAGTAGACAAATTAATTCCAATTTTCAATCAACAATGAGTTTGATAACTCAAGAGTTACCAATGTCTCAACCAAAGACAAAAGAGAGAAATTCTACTTGAATGAAAATAATTTGGATAAACACAGGGCATTAATAAATTAAAGAGAGCAATCATAAGTCTGAAATACTTCGAATTATATTAAATAAAATGTTCAAATCATAACATGGGAATTCATAAATTAAATTGGAAAAATAAATAAAAATAAAGAACCTCGGATTGAGAGCTACTCCTAAAACTAAGAGAAATCCTAAATCATAATCCTAAGAGAGAGGAGAGAACCTCTCTCTCTAAAAACTACATCTACTCCTAAAATTGTGAATTATGAAAGCTTTCTCATGAACAAATGCATTTCCCCACTTTATAGCCTCTAATCTGTATTTTCTGGGCCGCAAACTGGGTCAAAAATAGTCCAGAATTCGCTGGTTTCGAATTTTGCCACGCTAGATTTCCGTCACTGCGACGCGGCCACATGGATCACGCAGTCGCGTCGCCTAGCCTCATGGGAACTATAGCATATTATATATCAAATCGAAGCCCCAGACGTTAGCTTTCCAACGCAACTGGAACCGCGTCGTTTGAGTGCAGAGAGGTCAGGCTGGACAGCTTAGCAATTTCTCCAACTTCTTGCATTCCTTCCACTTTTGCATGCTTCCTTTCCATCCTCCAAGCCATTCCTACCTTATAATATCTGAAAACACTTAACACACATATCAAGGTATCTAATGGTAATAAGAGAGGATTAATAATAAGCAAATATAAGATCAAAGAAGCATGTTTTCAATCAAAGCACATAATTAGGAAGGCAAATGTAAAACCATGCAAATAATATGAATAAGTGGGTAAAAAGTAGATAAAAACCACTCAATTGAGCACAAGATAAACCCTAAAATAGTGGTTTATCAACCTCCCCACACTTAAACATTAGCATGTCCTCATGCTAAGCTCAAGAGAAGCTATAAAGAAATGAAGAGGAATGGTAGAATGTATGAAATGCAACCTATGAATGCAACTACATGCTAAATGCTTTTACTTACTTGGTTAAGAGTAAATAAGTTCTCCAGGAATAAATATGAACTGGATTTCACTAATTCAAATCATAAAAATGAAGTACAAATAGACTTGCAAGAAGAAAATAGCTCATGAATGCAGGGAACAAGGAATTGAGCATCGAACCCTTACTGGTAGTGTATACACTCTAATCACTCAAGTGTTTAAGGTTCGATTCTCTCAATTCTCTACTATCCTTGCTTTCTAAGGCTTGCTTTTCATCTAACAATCAACACAAATTTAATGCACAGATACACATACCAAGAGGTCTTTTAAGGGTTGTAATGGGGTTAAGGTCAAGGTAGGATTGTATTTGGTCAAGTGGACTAAAATCTGAATCCTTAATTAATCTTAAACTTTCCACCTAACTTTAGACAATCCATGTAATCACAATACAAAATCTAACTATCCATCAACCATGTTTTCCACATTATTCATGCATTCTAATTCTAAGTACAGTACATATGCATTGCTTTCACTTACTTTGGGACATTTTGTCCCCTTTTTGCTTAATTGCTCTTTTTTTCTTTTCTTTTTCTCTTTTTCTTCTTCTTCTTCTTTTTCTTCTCTCTTTTATATATATATTTTCTTTTTCTTTTGTTTTTCTCAATGCATATGATTCATTTATTGAATGCATGAACATGTCCCAAACATTTCTTTCACATTTTTAGAAAATTCTAACATACTCAATTCTCAAACCAAATATTTCCAAACCCAATTTCCCACACTTAAATCATAAGCACTCTCACTAGTCTAAGCTAACTAAGGATTCAAATTAAGGACATTATTGTTTTCCGCTTAGAGTTAATGATGTGCTAAAATAAAGAATAAAAAGGGGTATAATAGGCTCAAATTGGTTTGCAAGGGATAATGAAGGGTTAAGGCCACATAGGTATGTAAGCTCAGTGAAACAAAGGCCTCAATCATATAAGTGCATGTATACATCAAACCATGGAAATATAGAATTAAGCAAGACAAAGATCACAATTTTTAGAGAGAAAGATACACACTAAAACAAAATTTTTGGTTGATAAAATGCAACCAATTCAAATAGGCTCAAAATCTCACAGGTTTTGTGTGTTCGAGCTCTAAACCATGTTCCAATATAATATCTCTTCAAACAAGTGTAACATTAAATTTTATTCAAATTAGTGAAATTCTCTAAAAATTTTCTTTGAAAAAGAAAATATTACTTCAACCAAGTGGTAAAATATGCAAAAAATCAAACAAATATGCAATTAAACATGCAAATGCAACAATGAACAAACAAATAAAAAAATAAAAAATTTGGTGTTGAGTCAAGAAATAACTACCCATGGAGATCGGTATCGACCTCTGATGGGTATTTTTGTGGAAAAACGAATTTCTCCAAAACACCGAAAACTAACCGGCAAGTGCACCGGGTCGCATCAAGTAATAATAACTCACGGGAGTGAGGTCGATCCCACAGGGATTGAAGGATTGAGCAATTTTAGTTTAGTGGTTGATTTAGTCAAGCGAATCAAGATTTGGTTGAGAGATTTGTGATTAACAAAATTTAAATTGCATGGAAAGTAAAGGGAATGGGTAAATTGCATGAAAGTAAAGAGAACTGAAATTTAAAGTGCTGAATCTTAAAGAACAAGAAATTAAATGGCAGAAACTTAGAACGCAAGAAATTTAAATTGCAGAATCTTAAAGTGCAAGAAATGTAAATGGCTTGAATTGTAAAGGGAATTGGGAATTGGATTTGCAGAAATTAAACAAGGAAAAGTAAAATTTCAATAAGCAGAGAAGTAGAAGATCACTTGGATTGAATCGGATCTATAAACAGAAATGTAAATGAGATTGAAAAAAAAAACATTAAACAGAGGATGTAAAATTGGAATTCAGATCTCAGGACCCAAGAGACTAGATAACCAAGTCTAGATCTCAATGCCTTCCTAGATCCAACAAGAACAATTGTAAAGGAAATGTAAATTGCAGAGAAAGTAGATGAAGAAGCAATTAACAGAAATTTAAATTCAATTGTGCAGTAAAGAAACAGAGAGGTCTCAGGATGAGATTGAAACAGAATTCCTTCAATTCTCCAACCCAAGATCCAAGATAAGTGTAATTGAAATTGAAAGCAAGAAAACTAAGAGGAAGGGAATTCAATTCTCCTTCCCCGAGACTTAGAAATTAAAATTCTCTCAACACCAAAAGCTCTCCGAAAACTCTCTATGAAAACTAAAAGGGAAAGCTCTCTTAAAAACTTAAATCCTATGCTATTTATACACTTTCTTCAAATGGTCTTCAAGCCTTCAATTGGGCCTTTGCTCTTGATGGAATTGAGTTGATAGAGGCCTTGGTTGATTGCTCTTGGAGTTTGGAGAAGAACCGAATTGAACCGGGTTTGGAATCATGAAAGCTTGAGTAAAAGTTTGAGTAAAAGTTTGAGGCAAACTTTTACTCAAACTTTTTACATCAGTGATGAGCGGATAATTTATACGCTTTTTGGCATTGTTTTTAGTATGTTTTTAGTAGGATCTAGTCACTTTTAGGGATGTTTTCATTAGTTTTTATGTTAAATTCACATTTCTGGACTTTACTATGAGTTTGTGTGTTTTTCTGTGATTTCAGGTATTTTCTGGCTGAAATTGAGGGACTTGAGCAGAAATCAGATTCAGAGGTTGAAAAAGGACTGCTGATGCTGTTGGATTCTGACCTCCCTGCACTCAAAGTGCATTTTTTGGAGCTACAGAACTCGAAATGGCGCGCTTCCAATTGCGTTGGAAAGTAGACATCCAGGGCTTTCCAGCAATATATAATAGTCCATACTTTGGCCAAGAATTGACGACGTAAACTGGCGTTCAACGCCAGCCTTCTGCCCAAATCTGGAGTCCAGCGCCAGAAAAGGATCCAGAACCAGAGTTGAACGCCCAAACTGGCACAGAAACTGGCGTTCAACTCCACAAATGGCCTCTGTACCTGCTACACTCAGGCTCAGCCCAAACACACACCAAGTGGGCCCAGGAAGTGGATTTATGCATCAATTACTTACTCATGTAAACCCTAGTGACTAGTTTATTATAAATAGGACCTCTTACTATTGTATTAGGCATCTTTTGATCATCTTAGGATCTTAGGATCATCTTTGGATTACCTTATGATCCTTTGATCACGCTTTAGAGGGCTGGCCATCTCGGCCATGCCTGGACCTTCACTTATGTATTTTTAACGGTAGAGTTTCTATACTCCATAGATTAAGGTGTGGAGCTCTGCTGTTCCTCAAAGATTAATGCAAAGTACTTCTGTTTTCTATTCAATTCTTCTTATTTCGCTTCTAAGATATCCATTCGCACCCAAGAACGTGATGAAGGTGATGATTATGTGTGACGCTCATCGTCCTTCTCCCTTATGAACGCGTGCCTGACAAACACTTCTGTTCTACATGAATTAAGCTAGAATGAGTATCTCTTAGATCTCCTAACCAGAATCTTCGTAGCGTAAGCTAGAATGATGGCGGCATTCAAGAGAATCCGGAAGGTCTAAACCTTGTCTGTGGTATTCTGAGTAGGATTCAATGATTGAATGACTGTGACGAGCTTCAAACTCGTGAGTGCTGGGCGTTAGTGACAGACGCAAAAGGAGGGTGAATCCTATTCCAGCATGATCGGGAACCGACAGATGAATAGCCGTGCCGTGACAGGGTGCGTGAGCATATTATTCACTGAGAGGAGGGGATGTAGCCACTGACAACGGTGATGCCCTTGCATAAAGCCAGCCATGGAAAGGAGTAAGACTGATTGGATGAAGATAGCAAGAAAGCAGAGGTTCAGAGGAACGAAAAGTATCTCCATTCGCTTATCTGAAATTCCTACCAATGATTTACATAAGTACCTCTATCCCTATCTTATTATATAATATTCGAAAACACCATTATCACTTTATATCTGCCTGACTGAGATTTACAAGGTGACCATAGCTTGCTTCATACCAACAATCTCCGTGGGATTCGACCCTTACTCACGTAAGGTATTACTTGGACGACCCAGTGCACTTGCTGGTTAGTTGTATCGAAGTTGTGACAATTATGAATTAAGATCAAAGCACCAAGCTTTGGAGCCATTACCAGGGATTGTTCGAGCCTGGACATCACAATTTCGTGCACCAAGTTTTTGGCGCCGTTGCCGGGGATTGTTTTAGTCTTCGGCAAGCTTTTGGTCCGGTAACATCAGTGCCAGATTCCCTTTTGATCCGGCAACAGCACCAAGTTTTTGGCGCCGTTGCCGGGGATTGTTTGAGTTTGGACAACTGACGGTTCATCTTGTTGCTCAGATTAGGTAATTTTCTTTTTGTCTTGTTTTCAAAAAAAAAAAAAAAATTTCAAATATCTTTCAAAAAGTCTTCCTTTGTTTTCGAAAAAAAAAATTTTAAAATAAAAATGTTTTCAAAAATATATTTTCCTTTCAGAATTTTTAAGAATGAATTCTAGTGTTTCATGGAGCATGTTGAAGCCTGGCTGGCTGTAAAGCCATGTCTATTCCTTTGGTAATGAGTATGTCAGGCATGTCATATCTGAATTACATGCTGAAGCTTGGCTGGCCATTGGCCATGTCTAGTGTTTTGGACCGGAGCTTTCATTGAAAGCTTGGCTGGCTAGTGAGCCATGTCTAATTCCTGGATGAAGCTTTAGACTAAGAATGCAAGATTCCTGGAATTCATATTAAAAATTTTGGAATCCTTATTTTTCTTTTTCATATAATTTTCGAAAAATATAAAATAAAAATCCAAAAAAATTAGAAAATCATAAAAATCAAAAATATTTTCTGTTTCTTGTTTGAGTCTTGAGTCACATTATAAGTTTGGTGTCACTTGCATATGCATCTTGCATTTTTTCGAAAATATCATGCATTCATAGTGTTCTTCATGATCTTCAAGTTGTTCTTGGTAAGTCTTCTTGTTTGATCTTGATGATTTTTTGTTTTGTGTCTTTTCATGTTTTTCATATGCATTCTTGAATTCTTAGTGTCTAAGCATTAAAGAATTCTAAGTTTGGTGTCTTACATGTTTTCTTTACATTAAAAATTTTTCAAAAATATGTTCTTGATGTTCATCATGACATTCAAAGTGTTCTTGGTGTTCATCTTGACATTCATAGCATTCTTGCATGCATCACATGTTTTGATCTAAAAATTTCATGCATTGCATCTTTTTAGTGTTTTTCTCTTGCATCATAAAAATTTCAAAAATAAAAAAAATATATTTCCCTTTTTCTCTCATAAAATTCGAAAATTTGGATTAACTTTTTCAAAAATTTTTAAAAATCAAGTTGTTTCTCATGAGTCAAATCAAATTTTCAATTTGAAAATCTTATCTTTTTCAAAATCTTTTTCAAAAATCAAATCTTTTTCAAAATTATTAGTTATTTTCGAAAATTTCAAAAAAATATTTTTCAAAAATCCCTTTCTTATTTTTATACCAAATTTTCGAAAATAACATAATCAATTAATGTTTTGATTCAAAAATTTGAAGTTTGTTACTTGCTTGTTAAGAAAGATTCAAACTTTAAGTTCTAGAATCATATCTTGTGATTTCTTGTGAATCAAGTCATTAATTGAGAATTTAAAAATCAAATCTTTTTCAAAATTAATTTCTATCATATCTTTTCAAAAATATCTTCTCATCTTATCTTTTTCAAAAATTTGCTTTTCAAAATATCTTTTCTAACTTCCTAACTTCTTATCTTTTCAAAATTTGTTTCAACTAACTAACTAACTTTTTGTTTGTTTCTTAACTTTTTCAAAACTACCTAACTAACTCTCTCTCTCTAATTTTCGAAAATATCTTCCCTCTTTTTCAAAAATTTCTTTTTTATTAACTAATTATTTTTATTTTTTATATAAAAAAAAATTTTCGAAAAAAAATACTAAACATTTTTCAAAAACTATTTTCAAAAATCACTAACTCTTTTTCAAAAATTGTTTTCGAAAATTCACTTCCCCCTCTCATCTTCTTCTATTTGTTTATTGATATACTAACATCTTTCCTTCAACTCTCCAAAAATCCGAACCCCCTCTCTCTCTGAGTTCAGATTTTCTTCCCTTCTTTTCTTCTACTAACACAAGGATCCCTATACTGTGGTATAAAGGATCCATATTATTATTACTATTTTTTCTGTGCCATCTTCTTTGTCATATGAGCAGGAGCAAGGACAAGAACATTCTTGTTAAAGCAGATCCAGAACCTGAAAGGACTCTGAAGAAAAAAATTAAGAGAAGCTAAAATACAACAATCCAGAGATAACCTTTCAGAAATTTTCAAACAGGAAAAGGAGATGGCAGCCGAAAATAATAATAAATATAAGGAAGATGCTTTGTGACTTCACTGCACCTAATTCCAATTTACATGGAAGAAGCATCTCCATTCCTGCCATTGGAGCAAACAATTTTGAGCTGAAACCTCAATTAGTTTCTCTGATGCAGCAGAACTGCAAGTTTCATGGACTTCCATCTGAAGATCCTTTTCAGTTCTTAACTGAATTCTTGCAGATATGTGATACTGTTAAGACTAATGGAGTAGATCCTGAAGTCTACAGGCTCATGCTTTTCCCTTTTGCTGTAAGAGACAGAGCTAGATTATGGTTGGATTCTCAACCTAAAGACAGCCTGAACTCTTGGGATAAGCTGGTCACGGCTTTCTTAGCCAAGTACTTTCCTCCTCAAAAGCTGAGCAAGCTTAGAGCTGATGTTCAAACCTTCAGACAGAAAGAAGGTGAATCCCTCTATGAAGCTTGGGAAACATACAAACAGTTGACCAAAAAGTCTCCTTCTGACATGCTCTCAGAATGGACCATCCTGGATATATTCTATGATGGTTTATCTGAGCTATCAAAGATGTCACTGGACACTTCTGCAGGTGGATCCATTCACCTAAAGAAAACGCCTGCAGAAGCTCAAGAACTCATTGACATGGTTGCTAATAACCAGTTCATGTACACTTCTGAAAGGAATCCTGTGAGTAATGGGACGCCTATGAAGAAGGGAGTTCTTGAAGTTGATACTCTGAATGCCATATTGGCTCAGAACAAAATATTGACTCAGCAAATCAATATGATCTCTCAGAGTCTGCATGGAATGTAAGCTGCATCCAACAGTACTCAAGAGGCATCTTCTGAAGAAGAAGCCTATGATCCTGAGAACCCTGCAATAGCAGAGGTAAATTACTTAGGTGAACCTTATGGAAACACCTATAACTCAACATGGAGAAATCATCCAAATTTCTCATGGAAGGATCAAAAGCCTCAACAAGGCTTTAATAATGGTGGAAGAAACAGGTTTAGCAATAGCAAGCCTTTTCCATCATCAACTCAGCAACAGACAGAGAACTCTGAACAAAATGCTTCTAATTTAGCAAATCTAGTCTCTGATCTATCTAAGGCCACTATAAGTTTCATGAATGAAACAAGGTCTTCCATTAGAAATCTGGAAGCACAAGTGGGCCAGCTGAGTAAAAGGATCACTGAAATCCCTCCTAGTACTCTCCCAAGCAATACAGAAGAGAACCCAAAAGGAGAGTGCAAGGTCATTGACATAAGCGCCATGGCCGAACCTGTGAGGAAAGGAGAGGACGTGAATCCCAAGGAGGAAGACCTCCTGGGACGTCCAGTGATCAATAAGGAGCTTCCCTCTGAGGAACCAAAGGACTCTGAGGCTCATCTAGAGACCATAGAGATTCCATTGAACCTCCTTATACCCTTCATGAGCTCTGATGAGTATTCCTCTTCTGAAGAGAATGAGGATGTTACTGAAGAGCAAACTGCCAAGTTTCTTGGTGCAATCATGAAGCTGAATGCCAAATTATTTGGCATTGATACTTGGGAAGTTGAACCTCCCTTGTTCATCAATGAACTAAGTGATCTGGATCAACTGACATTGCCTCAGAAGAGACAGGATCCTGGAAAGTTCATATTACCTTGTACCATAGGCACCATGATCTTTGAGGCTCTGTGTGACCTTGGTTCAGGAATAAACCTCATGCCCCTCTCTGTAATAGAGAAACTGGGAATCTATGGGGTGCAAGCTGCTAAAATCTCATTAGAGATGGCAGACAGTTCAAGAAAACAGGCTTATGGAAAAGTAGAGGACGTTTTAGTAAAGGTTGAGGGCCTTTACATCCCTACTGATTTCATAGTCCTGGATACTGGAAAGGAAGAGGATGAATCTATCATCCTAGGAAGACCTTTCCTGGCCACAGCAAGAGCTGTGATTGATGTTGACAGAGGTGAAATAGTCCTTCAATGGAATGAGAACTCCCTTGTATTCAAAACTCAAGGATCTCCCTCTGCAACCATGGAGAGGAAGCAGGAAAAGCTTCTCTCCAAGCAGAGTCAACCAGAGCCCCCACACTCAAACTCTAAGTTTGGTGTTGGGAGGCCACAACCAAACTCTAAGTTTGGTGTTGAACTCCCATATCCAAACTCTAAGTTTGGTGTTGGAGAGTTTCAACAAAGCTCTGCACATCTGTGAGGCTCCATGAGAGCCCACTGTCAAGCTATTGACATTAAATAAGCGCTTGTTGGGAGGCAACCCAATGTTTATCTAATTCTTATTTTTATTGTTTTTCATGTTTTCTTAGGTTCATGATCATGTGGAGTCACAAAATAAATAGAAAAATTGAAAACGGAATCAAAAACAGCAGAAGAAAAATCACACCCTGGAGGAGCATCTGTCTGGCGTTCAAACGCCAGAACAGAGCATAGTTCTGGCGCTGAACGCCCAGAATGGGAGCATCCTGGCGCTGAACGCCCAGAACAAGCATGGTTCTGGCGTTCAACGCCAGAAATGGCAGCAAAGGGGCGTTGAACGCCCAAAATGGGCACCAACCTGGCGCTGAACGCCCAGAGTTGTGTGCAAGGGCATTTTGCATGCCTAAATTGGTGCAGGGATGTAAATGCCTTGACACCTCAGGATCTGTGGACACCACAGGATCACCTCAAGATCTGTGGACACCACAGGATCATCTCAGGATCTGTGAATCCTACAGGATCTCCACCCACCTCACCCTCTCTCTCTCCATTCATGACCATCCATTTTGTTATCCATTCACCACTCACATCCATACACAGATCCCTCCATCTCCTCCATATCTTCTTCTTCTTCTATTCTTTCTTCTTTTGCTCGAGGGCGAGCAACATTCTAAGTTTGGTGTGGTAAAAGCATAAGCTTTTTTTTGTTTTTCCATAACCATTGATGGCACCTAAGGCCAGAGAAACCTCTAGAAAGAGGAAAGGGAAGACAAAAGCTTCCATCAAGGGTCTATAGCTCAGTGGTAGAACATTTGACTGCAAATCAAGAGATCCCTGAGATACCTCAGGGGATACATTTTCTTCCACACAATTATTGGAAGCAACTAAGGGTGGAACATCAAGAGTACTCCATCATCCTTTATGAAATCAGAGAAGATCTAAAAGCAATGAAGGAGGAGCAGCAAAAACAAGGAATAGACATAGAAGAGCTCAAGGACATCACTAAGGTGGACTCATTCCTTGTTCTTACTTTCTCTGTTTCTTCGTTTTATATGTTATGTGCTTATCCATGTTTGTGTCTTCATTACATGATCATTAGTAGTTAGTAACTTTGTCTTAAAGTTATGAATGTCCTATGAATCCATCACCTCTCTTAAAATAAAAACTGTTTTAATTCAAAAGAACAAGAAGTACATGAGTTTTGAATTTATCCTTGAACTTAGTTTAATTATATTGATGTGGTGACAATTGCTTCTTGTTTTCTGAATGTATGCTTGAACAGTGCATATGTCTTTTGAAGTTGTTGTTTAAGAATGTTAAATATGTTGGCTCTTGAAAGAATGATGACTAGGAGACATGTTATTTGATAATCTGAAAAATCATAAAAATGATTCTTGAAGCAAGAAAAAGCAGCAAAAAAACAAAGCTTGCAGAAGAAAAAAAAAGGCGAAAAAAAAATAGAAAGAAAAAGAAAAAGCAAGCAGAAAAAGCCAATAACCCTTAAAACCAAAAGGCAAGAGCAAATAAAAAGGATCCCAAGGCTTTGAGCATCAGTGGATAGGAGGGCCTAAAGGAATAAAATCCTGGTCTAAGCGGCTAAACCAAACTGTCCCTAACCATGTGCTTGTGGCGTGTAGGTGTCAAGTGAAAACTTGAGACTGAGCGGTTAAAGTCAAGGTCCAAAGCAAAAAGAAGAGTGTGCTTAAGAACCTTGGACACCTCTAATTGGGGACTTTAGCAAAGCTGAGTCACAATCTGAAAAGGTTCACCCAATTATGTGTCTGTGGCATTTATGTATCCGGTGGTAATACTGGAAAACAAAGTGCTTAGGGCCACGGCCAAGACTCATAA
Organism: Arachis ipaensis; assembly: GCF_059453495.1. Classification (NCBI taxonomy): domain Eukaryota; kingdom Viridiplantae; phylum Streptophyta; class Magnoliopsida; order Fabales; family Fabaceae; genus Arachis; species Arachis ipaensis. The sequence goes on from NC_142436.1 coordinate 55,883,055, forward strand.
AGAAGCTGTGTTCAAGAACCATCATACTGAACTAGGAGAATCAATAACACTATCTGAACTCTGAGTTCCTATAGATGCCAATCATTCTGAACCTCAATGGATAAAGTGAGACGCCAAAACTATTCAAGAGGCAAAAAGCTATAAGTCCCGCTCATATGATTGAAACTATGTTTCATTGATAGTTTGGAATTTATAGTATATTCTCTTCTTTTTATCCTATTTGATTTTCAGTTGCTTGGGGACAAGCAACAATTTAAGTTTGGTGTTGTGATGAGCGGATAATTTATACGCTTTTTGGCATTGTTTTTAGTATGTTTTTAGTAGGATCTGGTCACTTTTAGGGATGTTTTCATTAGTTTTTATGTTAAATTCACATTTCTGGACTTTACTATGAGTTTGTGTGTTTTTCTGTGATTTCAGGTATTTTCTGGCTGAAATTGAGGGACTTGAGCAGAAATCAGATTCAGAGGTTGAAAAAGGACTGCTGATGCTGTTGGATTCTGACCTCCCTGCACTCAAAGTGCATTTTTTGGAGCTACAGAACTCGAAATGGCGCGCTTCCAATTGCGTTGGAAAGTAGACATCCAGGGCTTTCCAGCAATATATAATAGTCCATACTTTGGTCAAGAATTGACGACGTAAACTGGCGTTCAACGCCAGCCTTCTGCCCAAATCTGGAGTCCAGCGCCAGAAAAGGATCCAGAACCAGAGTTGAACGCCCAAACTGGCACAGAAACTGGCGTTCAACTCCACAAATGGCCTCTGTACGTGCTACACTCAGGCTCAGCCCAAACACACACCAAGTGGGCCCAGGAAGTGGATTTATGCATCAATTACTTACTCATGTAAACCCTAGTGACTAGTTTATTATAAATAGGACCTCTTACTATTGTATTAGGCATCTTTTGATCATCTTAGGATCTTAGGATCATCTTTGGATTACCTTATGATCCTTTGATCACGCTTTAGGGGGCTGGCCATCTCGGCCATGCCTGGACCTTCACTTATGTATTTTTAACGGTAGAGTTTCTACACTCCATAGATTAAGGTGTGGAGCTCTACTGTTCCTCAAAGATTAATGCAAAGTACTTCTGTTTTCTATTCAATTCTTCTTATTTCGCTTCTAAGATATCCATTCGCACCCAAGAACGTGATGAAGGTGATGATTATGTGTGACGCTCATCGTCCTTCTCCCTTATGAACGCGTGCCTGACAAACACTTCTGTTCTACATGAATTAAGCTAGAATGAGTATCTCTTAGATCTCCTAACCAGAATCTTCGTGGCGTAAGCTAGAATGATGGCGGCATTCAAGAGAATCCGGAAGGTCTAAACCTTGTTTGTGGTATTCTGAGTAGGATTCAATGATTGAATGACTGTGACGAGCTTCAAACTCGCGAGTGCTGGGCGTTAGTGACAGACGCAAAAGGAGGGTGAATCCTATTCCAGCATGATCGGGAACCGACAGATGAATAGCCGTGCCGTGACAGGGTGCGTGAGCATATTATTCACTGAGAGGAGGGGATGTAGCCACTGACAATGGTGATGCCCTTGCATAAAGCCAGCCATGGAAAGGAGTAAGACTGATTGGATGAAGATAGGAGGAAAGCAGAGGTTCAGAGGAACGAAAAGTATCTCCATTCGCTTATCTGAAATTCCTACCAATGATTTACATAAGTACCTCTATCCCTATCTTATTATATAATATTCGAAAACACCATTATCACTTTATATCTGCCTGACTGAGATTTACAAGGTGACCATAGCTTGCTTCATACCAACAATCTCCGTGGGATTCGACCCTTACTCACGTAAGGTATTACTTGGACGACCCAGTGCACTTGCTGGTTAGTTGTATCGAAGTTGTGACAATTATGAATTAAGATCAAAGCACCAAGCTTTGGAGCCATTACCAGGGATTGTTCGAGCCTGGACATCACAATTTCGTGCACCAATCAGCCACCCTCTTTTGCTGATACCAACGTTGGGGCAAAAGTTTGGGGTCAAACTTTTGCTCCAACGTTGGCCTCCCCTTGCACACTCATGGCGCCAACGTTTGCCAAAAAGTTAGGGGCAAACGTTGCCGCAAACTTTTGCTCTCCAGGGTGTGTTGTTCATGCGCCAACGTTTGCCAAAAAGTTTGAGGCAAACGTTGGCACAAACTTTTGCTCTCCAGGGTGTTGATTTGTGATGCCAAAAGTTTGCCAAAAAGTTTGAGGCAAACTTTTGCTCCAGCTTTTTGCCCAAAAGTTTGCACAAAAGTTTGAGGCAAACTTTTGGTCCAGCTTTTCGCTCCCTGGTTCATTTTCACTTATTCCAAAAGTTTGAGCTAAAGTTTGAGGCAAACTTTTGCTCAAACTTTTTGTCCTCTCTTCCTCCTAGCCATTCCTTCTTGCTTCAACCTTTCTCCAAGCTTTCTTCACCTATCATTAATCAACCAAACACATCAAAGCTATGCTCAAAATCATGAGATATTCATTCTTTCATAATATGTGATAATTATAGCATAAAACCTCATGAAATAGCATGAATTCATACATGGTTGATTAAATTAAAGGAAGCATGAAAATCTACCCAATTGGCTTGCTTATGGCTCAAAAAAGTGCATAATTCAATTGAAAACAAAAGAAAAAGGCTAGTGAAACTAGGCTAAGATGACTTGTCATCACAACACCAAACTTAAAGCTTGCTTGTCCCCAAGCAAGAAATGATTTATTGAGAAGAAAGAATAAAATGGAAGACGATGTTCATGCTAGTAGAGTGTTATTGGTAGTTCATGGGGTTTTATGTGGATATGTAAACACTCGCCTCTTATTGACTCTTAAGCCTAGAAAGTCTCCTTCAAGCTTCAAGTAACATACTGCTATGACCTCTCATTATTTCTTTATCCTTGGCTATTATTTTGTTCATAAGCTTTATTTGAGTGTCATGTGTAGCAAGTTCATTTCCTTTTCTTTATACTTGACACATTATTCACTATAGACACTTGGCTCACATTCCTTCTTAGAACATTGATGCCCAGCACCTCTTTGGGCTACTAAATGCCTTGTAGTTAGGTTGCTCTTGATAGTGGACTTTCAGCTGATGATCCCGGGTTAGTTAACCCAAGTCATCAAGTGTTGATGCACTCCAAAGAGCTTAATAATCCAAGCAGATCCTAATACAAAGACACCACAGACATATATTCTAAGGTTCAAGCTATTGGTGTCCGGCTTTGTTTCTTTTTGTTTTCTTTTGTTCTGCCACTCTTTGGCTATTTCTTTTTCTCCCATTTTTTTCTTACTTTTTGTTTTTCTTTCTAACCAAGGATTTTTATTTGATTGAGATTCATAGACAGTAGGCCACTTTCTACTTAGAGGGAGACATCCTAGTTCTCTTATTCACTAAAAGTGAGCTATCATACAATCACACATACATACCACCACTTACTTTTATTGTACTTCTGTCTAACAGAGAACTATCTCACTTCACATTCAAACATTTCTTTTATTGAATTGAAAATGCAGGGGACAAAGCATGCTTTTTGTTCAGTGAAAGTAAACACACAAGCACACACATAGACTAGCTTACTTATTTTAAGAGTGATTCTACTTGTATTAGATGAACACTTTAGCAAAACACAAGTCAAAACATTTTTCAACAGCAAGAGTTAAGTGTAAATACAACCTAATGGTTTGCAGTTCCTTTGTCCTTCCTTCTGTTGTGCCCTTTTGAGTTATGATGCATAGTGTCTTCAAATGGTGGTGAATTCCTTGCACAATTCTCAAAAGTTGCTTGCTTCTCAAGCCCTTAGATGACCAGTTAGTATGCATGAATTGAGGGTGGCTTGTGAATTTAATTTGGTGTGGGAATACCAAACTTAATTTCTTGCCACTTCTCTAGATACAGCAGGTTAACTCTAGGCAAAATCTTGTGTCCTTGCTAAAGGTTATGAAATTAAAACTAGAAATCAATTGAGTAAGTGAATAACCTATTTGATTGCTTAGAGCTAGTATTGTGCAGGAGGTGAGAATGTGCTTTTAAATGAGGTTTTGGTGGAACACCAAAATTAGAATCCTTTATTCTCCCTTAAATTGTTTTGGTGTGCAACACCAAACTTAGCTCCTTGCAATGCATACCAATTATTCAACATTTTTTTTATTGAAAAGGCTATGAAAAGAAAACTACCTCAGGTTGGGTTGCCTCCCAACAAGCGCTTCTTTATTGTCACTAGCTTGACATTGGAGCTTTCTTTTATGGTGGTTGAGGATTGTAGTGCCTCAACTTATCTCCCCTGACTGTGATCCTCCTCTTTGTTCTCTGGTGTTCAATTTCAGCATGTTCCAACGAGAGTATGTTGCTGACAGTGTAATAGTCATCAGTCTGTTGGCTTGCTCCCAGTTGTTGATATATCAATTGCACTTTGTCACCTTTGGAAAGCCCCTCTATTGGAATCTTCTTGTTCTTCCAACCCCTTTTTGTTTTGTTTTTACGTTTCATCCCTTCTTTTGTTGATTTTTCTTTTCTGGCTGTAGGCTTACCTTGGGGATCTCTCTCTTCAGTAGCTAATACTCCAATATCCTCTTGGACTTTTTCATCCTTCTGCACAATCTTCTGCCTTGGGATGTTGTTGTGAATCACCTTGTCAATTTCCATATAGTCCCAACTCTCATTACTAAACTGGGCTTCTGGTAATACCTTCAGAGTGACACTCTTATCATGCATCCTGAGAGTTAATTCTCCCTGCTCTATGTCTATGATAGCTCTAGCAGTGGCCAAGAATGGCCTTCCCAGTATAATAGAGTCACCATCATCCCCATCTGAATCTAGAACCACAAAATCTGCAGGGTATATGAAATTGTCTACCTTGACCAGAACGTTTTCAATCATACCCCTGGGGTATACCGTTGACTTATCTACTAGCTCTAGAGATATCTGTACCGGTTTAACTTCCTCTATATGCAACTTTTTTACCAAGGAGGATGGTATTAAGTTGATACTTGCTCCTAGATTGCACATTGCTTTAGTGATGGTTAATTCCCGAATGGTGCAAGGCAGCAAAAAGCTCCCTGGGTCCTCAAGCTTAGGAGGAAGCCCTTTTTGAATCAAGGCTCTGCATTCCTCAGTAAGCAGTATGGTTTCTTTCTCATCCTAACTTCTCTTCTTATTGATAAGCTCCTTCAAAAACTTGGCATACAGAGGCATTTGCTCAAGTGCTTCCGCCAAGGGAATATTTATCTCCAACTTCTTGAAAGTCTCAAGGAACTTGTGAAATTGTTGGTCCTTTGCCTCCTTGTTGAATCTCTGGGGATATGGCAGTGGAGGTACAAAGGCCTTCTCTGCTTGTTGCTTTTGATTCTTTGTTGGCTCTTCAATTGCTTCATTCCCCTTTTTTGGAATTTTTGATTTTTTCTCCTTTTCTTGAATTTGTTTTGAAGCTTGCTTGCTTGCCATTGCATCATCATTATTGGCTTCTTCTGTGTGTGTTGGCTATTCCTCTTCTAGTGGTCTCTTGCTGCTCTTCAATGTTCTCCCGCTCCTTAATTGTATTGCCTTACATTCTTCCTTAGGATTTGGGATTGTGTCACTCGGCAGTGAACTTGAAGGTCTCTCAACAGAAATCTGTTTGGAGATTTGCCCAATTTGCCTCTCTAGGCTCTTTATGGAGGCTTCATGGTTCTTGGTTGTCATTTCCTGGTGTTTCAACATTTTATCCATCAAGGTCTCCAAGTTAGTGAGTCTTTGAGATTCAGGTGATACTTGAGGTGGGTTATGAGATGTGGGTGGTGGATAGTAGGCATTTTGGTTGGTGGGTTGGTTATTGGATTGGTACTGGTTGGGGTTGGGGTAGTTATTTTGAGGTTTTCTATAGGGGTTCTGGTTAGTTTGCTGCTGGTTGTGGTTTTGGTTGCTTCTTGGGTTGTTTTGGTTTGAGTTCCTCTGCCATGGTTGTTGGTTTTGGGTGTGATTATCTTCCCATCTGAGGTTTGGGTGGTTCTTCCAGGATGGATTTTATGTATCACCATACACTTCATTTGGTCCTTGGTTGTGCATATACTGTACTTGCTCTTGTTGTTGTTCTTCTTGAGTTTCTTCATTTTGCCCCCATGTGGATGATGGTTGGCTTGTGTTAACTGCTGCAACTTGGAGGCTATCAATCCTCTTGGCCATTTGTTCAAATTGTTGTTGAATTTGCTGCTGCATCATCCTGTTTTGAGCCAAGATTGAGTCCACTCCTTCTAGCTCCATTACTCCTCTCCTTTGTGATGGTTGGCGATTTCTTTGGTGAGTAAAGAAATATTGATTGTTGGCCACCATGTCAATAAGATTTTGAGCTTCTTCTGCTGTTTTCATCAGCTGCAATGATCCTCCAGCTGAGTGGTCAAGTGATTCTTGAGCCTTTAGAGTGAGTCCTTCATAGAAGTTCTGTAGCTTGTCCCACTCAGTGAACATTTCTGGTGGACATTTCCTCAGCAGAGCCTTGTATCTCTCCCATGCTTCATACAGATTTTCAGCATCCAATTGTGTGAATGTTTGCACCTCAGTTTTCAGCCTGATGACTCTTTGAGGTGGATAGAATTTGGCTAGAAATTTAGTCACCAAATCATCCCAGCTAGTGATGCTTCCTTGAGAAAAAGTTTCAAGCCACTGTGCGGCCTTGTCCCTTAATGAGAACGGGAACAACAGAAGCTTGTAGGTCTCAGGATTCACGCCATTGGACTTGACAGTGTCACAAATCCTTAAGAAGGTAGATAGATGTTGATTTGGATCCTCCAATGGTCCTCCCCCAAACGAGCAGTTATTTTGGACCAATGTAATGAGTTGTGGCTTCAATTCAAAGTTATTTGCATTGACATTAGGGGTGAGAATGCTGCTTCCACAATGTCTAGCATTTGCAAAGGTATAGGAGGCCAAAACTCTCCTCTGGGGTGGGTTGTTATTGTTGTTGTCTGCTCCACCAGGTGGATTGGTTGAATGTTCCTCCATATCTTGGAATTCTTCTTCTGATTCCTCTTCTCCAACAATATTTTTCCCTCTTTCAGCTCTTCTTAACATCCTGAGAGTTCTTTCGTCTTGTTCATGAAAGGTGGGTGTGGTTCTTCTTGTACCTGACATACAAGCAGAACATAAGAAACACACAAACCAGTGACACTTCAATCTACTGCTAGAATGAAGTTTTAGTTAGCTTAAGCAAAAATTCAAACAGTTAGCGGGTTAATTGAAAATTAAAGGACAGAAAAGAAAAAATGCTTGATCTAGATCTCTACTTTACTTAATCATTGTCAATCTAATCAATTCCCCGGCAACGGCGCCAAAAACTTGATGGGTATTTTTGTGGAAAAACGAATTCTCCAAAACACCCAAAACTAATCGGCAAGTGCACCGGGTCGCATCAAGTAATAATAACTCACGGGAGTGAGGTCGATCCCACAGGGATTGAAGGATTGAGCAATTTTAGTTTAGTGGTTGATTTAGTCAAGCGAATCAAGATTTGGTTGAGAGATTTGTGAGTAACAAAATTTAAATTGCATGGAAAGTAAAGGGAATAGGTAAATTGCATGAAAGTAAAGAGAACTGAAATTTAAAGTGCTGAATCTTAAAGAACAAGAAATTAAATGGCAGAAACTTAGAACGCAAGAAATTTAAATTGCAGAATCTTAAAGTGCAAGAAATGTAAATGGCTTGAATTGTAAAGGGAATTGGGAATTGGATTTGCAGAAATTAAACAAGGAAAAGTAAAATTTCAACAAGCAGAGAAGTAGAAGATCACTTGGATTGAATCGGATCTATAAACAGAAATGTAAATGAGATTGAAAAAAAAACATTAAACAGAGGATGTAAAATTGGAATTCAGATCTCAGGACCCAAGAGACTAGATAACCAAGTCTAGATCTCAATGCCTTCCTAGATCCAACAAGAACAATTGCAAAGGAAATGTAAATTGCAGAGAAAGTAGATGAAGGAGCAATTAACAGAAGTTTAAATTCAATTGTGCAGTAAAGAAACAGAGAGGTCTCAGGATGAGATTGAAACAGAATTCCTTCAATTCTCCAACCCAAGATCCAAGATAAGTGTAATTGAAATTGAAAGCAAGAAAAATAAGAGGAAGGGAATTCAATTCTCCTTCCCCGAGACTTAGAAATTAAAATTCTCTCAACACCAAAAGCTCTCCGAAAACTCTTTATGAAAACTAAAAGGGAAAGCTCTCTTAAAAACTTAAATCCTATGCTATTTATACACTTTCTTCAAATGGTCTTCAAGCCTTCAATTGGGCCTTTGCTCTTGATGGAATTGGGTTGATAGAGGCCTTGGTTGATTGCTCTTGGAGTTTGGAGAAGAACCGAATTGAACTGGGTTTGGAATCATGAAAGCTTGAGTAAAAGTTTGAGTAAAAGTTTGAGGCAAACTTGTACTCAAACTTTTCACATCAGCCACCCTCTTTTGCTGATACCAACGTTGGGGCAAAAGTTTGGGGTCAAACTTTTGCTCCAACGTTGGCCTTCCCTTGCACACTCATGGCGCCAACATTTGCCAAAAAGTTAGGGGCAAACGTTGGTGCAAACTTTTGCTCTCCAGGGTGTGTTGTTCATGTGCCAACGTTTGCCAAAAAGTTTGAGGCAAACGTTGGCGCAAACTTTTGCTCTCCAGGGTGTTGATTTGTGATGCCAAAAGTTTGCCAAAAAGTTTGAGGCAAACTTTTGGTCCAGCTTTTTGCCCAAAAGTTTGCACAAAAGTTTGAGGCAAACTTTTGGTCCAGCTTTTTGCTCCCTGGTTCATTTTCACTTATTCCAAAAGTTTGAGCTAAAGTTTGAGGCAAACTTTTGCTCAAACTTTTTGTCCTCTCTTCCTCCTAGCCATTCCTTCTTGCTTCAACCTTTCTCCAAGCTTTCTTCACCTATCATTAATCAACCAAACACATCAAAGCTATGCTCAAAATCATGAGATATTCATTCTTTCATAATATGTGATAATTATAGCATAAAATCTCATGAAATAGCATGAATTCATACATGGTTGATTAAATCAAAGGAAGCATGAAAATCTACCCAATTGGCTTGCTTATGGCTCAAGAAAGTGCATAATTCAATTGAAAACAAAAGAAAAAGGCTAGTGAAACTAGGCTAAGATGACTTGTCATCAACCTCTCCACACTTAAAGATTGCACCGTCCTCGGTGCATGCTAAGATGTGCAAGTGGATGGGGGTTGTGGTTTCTCAGCTGGGCTCTCTTTTTTTGTTCCTTTCCTTGCCGGCGGTTTGGGAGTAGCTTTCTCCTTTTCTTCCTTGGTGGCCATCCTGAAGAAGGGAAGAGAAAGTAAATTAAATTCAAATAGATATATAGCAAGGAAGAGAATGGAAGAGTGGTGATGGATGCACATTAGGATGTAATTGACATTAACACATGCTCTCGAGTACATGTGAGAAGCCAGCAATGAAAAATAGCCAGTGCATCAAAAGATAAGTGGATGCAGGGTGTTTATTGGCATGCCGGAAAAGGGCATGAGTAGCATAGACCAAGCATTACTTGTAATAAATTATCATGTTTGTATTGACAATTATATTCAATTAAAATAGTAAAGGGGGTTTATGAAAAGCAAGCATTAAATAGTATAAAGTATAATAGAGAAGTGCATAATGCCATATGGGCTTTTTCACAAACACATAGCATGCATGTTAAATAATCTAATGAAAATAATAAATTGAACATGCAAGCAACCCCTTAAAAATAAATATATATAATTGTCAAATAATTCCTCTAATAATCCACAAGTAAAATATAAAAATAATAACCCAAATAAATTTCTAACACCAATGAAAATAATGCAATGAATGAAAGTATGTAAATAAACTAAAATAAAATAAAAAGAAAAATAAGAGAGATGAGAAAGGAAAAAAGATAAGAAAGGAAGAAGAAAGAAATAAGAAAAGATAAGAAAAATAAGGATTAGAGAAGAAAAGATAAGAAATTTGGCTGATCTGGATAATCTGTGCACCGCTTGTGACGCGGACGCATGAGCGACGCGGTCGCGTGGTGCGCAAGAAGGTCAGGTGACGCGGACGCGTGGGTCACGCGATCGCGTGGGTCACGCGATCGCGTGGCCTATTTTATGCAATTGGCGCGAGTGCAGCCTCGTGGTCGCGCAACTCTCTGTTCGAAACTCTTTTTGCCAAAATTCTGGGTGACGCGATCGCGTGGTCGATGCGATCGCGTGAGTGGCCATCTTTTAAAAATGACGCGAATGCGTGGGGCACGCGTTCGCGTGGTGAGGCTTGGGCTTCCAGCACGAGTCCAGCCCAACTCCAGCTCAACTTTCGGCCGTGCACCCTTTGACGTCGAAATCCAGGTCACGCGGACGCGTCAGCGACGCGGTCGCGTGGGACGAATTGTGCCACTGGCACGCCTCCAGCCTCGCTCCAGCGTGACTCTCTGTTTGTTTTTATTTTCTCTTCTCTCCTTGCGACGCGGACGCGTCGCTGATGCGGTCGCGTCGCGTGGCACCTTCTTCTTCTTTTTTTTTTTTGATAATCTGAAAAAAATATGCAGAATGCAGTGTTAATATGAATGTGATGCAAAACTCCAGGTTCAATATAAAATAAAATAAAACTCAAAAACAAACAAAACTAAATAAAAATGAAAAAGGAACGATCATACCATGGTGGGTTGTCTCCCACCTAGCACTTTTAGTTAAAGTCCTTAAGTTGGACATTTGATGAGCTTCCTGTTATGGTGGCTTATGCTTGAACTCATCCAGGAATCTCCGCCAATGTTTGTATCTTCAATAACCTCCGGGATCCCAAACTAGGCGCAGAAAGCCTTCAAGTAAGTTAAAGCAAGTGACCAGGCCCCAAGAGTGGTGATTGATAGAATGGATTCCGGGGTCCCAGACCTTGCCTTTGCACCCGTCTTTTGGTTGAGAAATATTGTTTCCTCTGGGTGGCAAGCAGTCTGAATTCTCACATAAGCGGCCAAACAACTTCCTAGACCCATTCAGTTGAGCTTTACACCAACCTTTGCATTTAAACTTTGAGCACACAACCATGTTGAACCTTGCTTGACAATTCTTATCACTGGCCATCTTCCTCTTACTCTTAATGCCACAAAGAGCTCTAAGTTGACCATCCGTCTCCAGTAGCCCATATTCAAGTGGGATTAGAAAGCTATGGGATATGAATTTTACCCACTTGAATGTTGTGAAGGATGATGGCAACTTAGGGGGAGGTATTTTTAATGAAATTGCAAGTTTCACTCTCTTGTGCTCTTCTCTGATAATTACCACCTCTTTGCAAGCTTCTTCAATTTCAACCTCTTCCTCTTGGTAGCTCCCTTTCAATTCAATCTCCTCTTCATTGCTTTCCAAGGGCATGGGAGGTTGTGCTTCTTCTTTTTGAATCTCCATCTCTTGATCAACCTCTTCCAAGTCTTCAACTATGATATGCTTTGGAGGTTGTACACCCTCCTCAGCATCAATTTCAACCGTCTCGGAAGGAGGCTCTATGACTGGACTTTCCCATGGAGGTTCTGCATCTCCTAAGTCTTCAACCACTTCTTCTTCTTCTTGAACAATGACAGCTTCTTCTACTTGTTCTAGTACGAATTCATTCTCTGTCTTGTCCACTGGGGTTTCTGGTATCTCCTTCATGCTATGCTCTTCACTAGACTGTCCACATGGGGTTGTGGCTGATCCTTGTGCATTTAAGCGTCTAGAAGCCCATTGAATTAATACTTGCCCCAGTTGTTGAACGGTTGCCTGAAATTTAATTACTGTTTCCCTTAGGCGATCCTCTGCTTCTCGGGTTGCCGGACTTGGACATGATACAAAAGAAAGTGGTGGTGGTTGGGAGTGATTGGATTGGAATTGGGGTGGTTCTATATATGGTTCATATGGCTCATAAGGTGGTTGGTATGGTGGTTGAGGGTTAGGGTCATATGGAGGTGAATGGCGGAAAGGGGCTTGTGAGTTTGGTGGTCCAAAGTTATGTTGAGGAAAGGGTTCATATGCATATGGTGGTGGTTGTTGATAGTCCATTGGAGGTGGTTGTTGCCGTGAGGATTGATCAAATCCTTGTGGCTCCTCCCATCTTTGATTGTTCCAACCTTGATGCCTGTTCTCATTGTAATTTCTTCTTCCTGCAACATAATTGTAACCAGACTCATAGCCAAAGGGGTGAGAGTTCATAGTAAATAGAAATTAAAAATAAAAACAAATTGAAATTAAAAGGTTATTTAAATTTTTAATTTGAAAATTAAATTTTGAAATTTTGAAATTTTGAATTTTAAATTTTTGAAATTTGAATTTTTGAAATTTGAAATTTGAAAATTTTTAAATTTGAATTTTGAAAATTTTTAAATTTGAATTTTGAAATTTGAATTTTTTTTTAAATAAGATAAGATAAGATAAAAATTTTAAAATAAAAACCAATAACCTTTTTAATTTACGAAAAAGCAAAAAAAATAAAAATAAAAACAAATAAAAAAGTAAATATTTACAATAACCAATAATAAGGCACACGTTTGCAATTCCCCGGCAACGGCGCCATTTTGATGAGAGAACTTTTGCGTGGTCTAGAAATTTGCGGATAAATCCTCGTTGCAAGTATAGTTTCTAAACCTTCAAAAGTCCTTTCATACAAACATTTTGGGTTGTCACAAGTAACAAACCCCTTTGAAATTGATAACCGAGTATTCAAACTTCGGGTCGTCTTCTCAAGGAATTGCAGGGAGGTATGTTCTTATTATTGGTTATGAAGATTGTAAATTGGGGGGTTTTGAGAAATTTGGAGTTTCGGCAATGTGCACAGATATATTTTCAAGCAATAAAAATTAATAAATAATTGTAAAATAAACTCTTGGTAAGGTATGAAGAACTGGAGGTCCTATCCTAGTTACCCTTATCAATTGTGATGAGAATTGGATTCTTCCCCCACCTTATTAACCTTTAACTATGAAGGTAAGTTAAGTAGACAAATTAATTCCAATTTTCAATCAACAATGAGTTTGATAACTCAAGAGTTACCAATGTCTCAACCAAAGCCAAAAGAGAGAAATTCTACTTGAATGAAAATAATTTGGATAAACACAGGGCATTAATAAATTAAAGAGAGCAATCATAAGTCTGAAATACTTCGAATTATATTAAATAAAATGTTCAAATCATAACATGGGAATTCATAAATTAAATTGGAAAAATAAATAAAAATAAAGAACCTGGGATTGAGAGCTACTCCTAAAACTAAGAGAAATCCTAAATCCTAATCCTAAGAGAGAGAAGAGAACCTCTCTCTCTAAAAACTACATCTACTCCTAAAATTGTGAATTATGAAAGCCTTCTCATGAACAGATGCATTCCCCCACTTTATAGCCTCTAATCTGTATTTTCTGGGCCGCAAACTGGGTCAAAAACAGTCCAGAATTCGCTGGTTTCGAATTTTGCCACGCTGGATTTCCGTCACTGCGACGCGGCTGCATGGATCACGCGGTCGCGTCACCTAGCCTCAGAGGAACTATAGCATATTATATATCAAATCGAAGCCCCGGACGTTAGCTTTCCAACGCAACTGGAACCGTGTCGTTTGGACCTCTATAGCTAAAGTTATAGCCGTTTGAGTCCAGAGAGGTCAGGCTGGATAGCTTAGCAATTTCTCCAACTTCTTGCATTCCTTCCACTTTTGCATGCTTCCTTTCCATCCTCCAAGCCATTCCTACCTTATAATATCTGAAAACACTTAACATACATATCAAGGTATCTAATGGTAATAAGAGAGGATTAATAATAAGCAAATATAAGATCAAAGAAGCATGTTTTCAATCAAAGTACATAATTAGGAAGGCAAATGTAAAACCATGCAAATAATATGAATAAGTGGGTAAAGAGTAGATAAAAACCACTCAATTGAGCACAAGATAAACCATAAAATAGTGGTTTATCAGGTAACTTAGGAACTCTTGAGTTACTAATGTCCAAGTGATTGACGATTGGGAGCCATTAATGCTAGATCTCACCAATTGATTAGGTGTAGAACTAGGACTTATGGACTTGGATTGATATAGCTCACTTGACTTTCCTCTACTATTAGTTAGGGATTAACTTAGTGGGATTGATCCTTGCCAATTCTCATATTGTGGTTAGTGATTAGGATAGAGATCCTTTACCACCTAACCTTGCCAAGACCCTTTTGTTAGTTTATTTCCTTTGCCATTTATATTTCTTGTCCATCATTTCAAAAACCCCAAAACATACTTCATAGTCAATAATCATTCACTTCATTGCAATTCCTCGTGAGACGACCCGGAGTCCAAATACTCCGGTTAATTCTTATTTGGGGTTTGTACATGTGACAACCTAAATTTTTGTATGTGAGGACTCTTCGTTGGTCTAGAACTATACTTTACGACGAGAATTCATTCAATTGAGGAAATTCTATATCAACAAAAGTTCACACATCAGTGTGCGACGATGGTGTTCTCCTCGGCTGGGTCAAACACGCCACGACGATGTTCTCCTCGGCTGCAACAGGCTCGCCACGGCGGTATTCTCTTCAGGTTGGGTCACAGGTGTGCGATGAAGGTGTTGTAGTCACCTTAATAGTGAGAGAAATAAGCAGTGAGAGGGGAAGAGATTGGCAGTAATGGAGTAGGTGGGTGGCGGACGGCAATGAGGAGGTAGGATGAGAGTTTTTGTGACTCTGTGAGGGTTTTTGAGGGATAAGTGAGGAGAGAGGAAGAAGAGAAGAGAGGGAGTGACGGTAGAATGGGATTAGGGTAGGGTAGTTTAGGAATTTTATTAAAAAATCAACAAAAATTTAGGATTTGGATACTTTTGTTATACGGAACCCATCTTTCATGGGTACAGCATTAATTTCCTTAGTGGATTTCTATCTTAGTGGATTTCTAAACTAACAACTCTCCGTTGTCCCACAGCCTTCACCAGCCTAACCGCCATGCGATCCCATCGCTACCACCTTCCGAACCTCCTCAATCCTAGTAGAATACACAAATAATATCAATGCAAGGAAAGCACAAGTATAAGCATGTATATTAGGTAGTTCAATTAGGCAATTAGGCATGTTATACAATTAGGCATACAATTCAAGTCGGCAAAGCAAGCAAGCAGATAAAAGATGCACATGATAAATACCTGTCCTATTGGCTGTGATATCACATTGTCAATTCAACTACCAACCCGACACATCTCCATGGAGATGTCGCCCTTCGGTCTCATAATGGGAACCCCCGAGATATGGTGCCCGGAACACCGTCCAGGATGTTAGTGCTTGCACACTCTAGTGATTCCGAAGGGATGCGAGCGGGATACTCTTAGCACGGACCTCACATCTCAGCGTAAGCGGGATAAACCTACTGTCGTTATGCCGCCGCTGTGACCTCAATAGGCGGAATTAACCTACTGTCCCTGCCAGGCGCATATCGTCTCAACAATTCTCAGTATATAATAGCAATCCAGTAGTTTTCAGAAAATCATTTTTCAGTATATCAATAATTCATCATTGCATTCCGAGTCCTTGACTCATCTCAACCACTATCAATTCATAATTTCCATTCCGAGTTCCAGACTCATCTCAACCACTATCGCTTCATAATTTTCACAATTCTTTATATCAATTATTACAATACTTTGTCATCTCTCTCAGCCAATCCGTCCTCAGTACACCAGAAACCTAAACCTCAATTCTCTAACTTTTTACCAAAATACCGAATTAAATCTCCTAGGACCTTTTCTAATGTTTGATATCAAAAACAAGCCAAAGAGTCTTACATAAGTGTCACGGAAGTTTACAAGCTTGCCTGGAAGGTGAAACAGTTGAAAACAAGGTTTTTATTGAAAAATAGGGCAGTGTGCATACGCATGACCAGAAAGATTTTTAAGAAGTGTGCGTACGCATAGAGGTGTGCGTACGCACAGGGAGTAAAAATTTCCATTCTGCTCATATGCACGATGCATGCAAACACCCTCAACAGAATACACCTTCCATCATGTGCGTGCGCAGAAGGCTGTGCGTGCGCACAGCTTGCAAAACTTCGTTGGTTGTGCGTGCACACAAAGCGTGCTAGCGCTCCTAACAGCAACCATATCCCCGTGTGTGCGTGCACAGAAGGCTGTGAGTGTGCACACTTTCAAAAATACACAGGGTGTGCATGTGCACACAAACTAGAAATCACAAATTCTGCAACATTCACAGAATTCATATTTCGGATACCAACTTGCAACGATCATATCTTTCTCTACAAAATTCAGATTTCTACAAAATGGATACCATTTTAAAGATCTTTACATTATCTTTGATTTGATATAAAATTCCTTCCATTTCAGAAACGGTAGCCTAATATATGATCCGTTGATGTTCATGAAAAATTCATTTTTACCCAAGTTCACTAAATTCTCAACTTACCAAAATCTTCAACCAAAACCAAACCAAAACCAACCTAAAATCACACCAAACTCCAATGTACCTCATAACTTACCCCTTGGTGTCACAAATTACCATTTACACCAATTTCCCTTCACATTACATATTCCTCAACCTAAATTATCAATTATTTCACACTATAACATTTCTCAACAAACACAATCATTCATCATCATTATATCACCAACAATCAATCATGATCATTTTCAATCCCAACCTTCAACACCATTTTATCAATATCAACATCACAATTCTTCGAAACAACCAAAAATCATCAAATCATTATACATCATCATTCAACAATTCAAAAACCAAATTAATCCAATCCTATCCTATGGGTCACTAGACTAAGTGTCCAGAAATATTATATATTACATAGAGAAAACCGAAATCATACCTTGGTCGATTCCCAATATGAACTAAATCACCAAATTGACCTCCACCAAGCTTCCACAAGCTCTCAAACTCAATCAAGCCACCAAGTCCACTTTCAAGTCACCAACATTCTCTATGTAACACCAATTCAAGCTATATACACATAATTCATAGCTAATCAACCTAGGGTTTATCATAATCACAATTTCATAAGGGTTAAGAACAACTCACCTTACCCAACAGTTTTGGAAGCAAAATCCAATAGATTCCTCAAGCTAGATTGATCCTAAACACATCAAAACGCCAAAATCTCAAAAACCTCAAACACTAGATTTTTGAATTTTTGAAGGAAGGTATGAGAAGGGATTCGTGGTTTCCTTACCGGTTCCTTATGTGGGTTTTGTAGAGCTTTTACGGCCGCAAATGGTGCGGCGATCGGAGCTTCGTAGCTAAAGATACAAGCAATTGAAGAAGAGAATGAATATTGTATTCTCTCTTCCTCAATGCAGCTGCTAGGGTTGTGTTCATGTGTGTTATGATGCTAAAATGGGTCAAATTGGGTGTTTATATATGTTGGGCTTGGGCCCAACTTGGACCCAGTCCAATCCGTTAGTGTTTTTAGCCCGTTTGGCCCAATTTTGGGCCAAACCTTTAAAATTAATGTCCGGTTTTTTACATTAATTATTTTTCTAAAGTTTTCCACTGTTTTTAATGGTTTTCTCATGTACCGGACATACTTAAACCGGTTCTACTAGTTCATTCACCGGTTCGAGTTTTTTATGTGGTTTTTTGCCAAAAATTACATTTTCTGACACAAAAATCTACTGGGTCCAAAAATCATATTTAAATTCTCTAATTCACATTATAAATTTTTGGATCCTATTTTGGGAATCAATTTAATTAATTAAGCGGTTAATTAATCGTGGTTCTTACATTCTCCCCACCAAATAAGAAATTTTGTCCTCAAAATTTAGTGATTACCTGAGAATAGCTCGGGATAATCCTTCCGTATCTCGGACTCCAATTCCCAAGTATGCTCTTCCACTCTTGCTCTCTTCCAAGCAACTTTAACCAACTGAACTTCCTTTCCTCGTAGTTTCTTCACACTAGTATCGTCAATACGCACTGGTGTTACTTGAAATGTCAAGTTCTTCTTTAGCTCAACCCATTCAGGCTCTAACACATGAGCCGCATCCGACGTGTATTTACGGAGTTGTGACACATTGGATACGTCATGCAAATTAGACAAGGGAGGCGGCAAAGCTACTTGATATGTCACCGGCCCGAATCGCCTTAGAATCTCAAACCGCCCAATGAATTTTGGATTTAACTTCTTTGTTTTAATCGCTCTTCTAATCCCAGTTGTCAGTGCAGCCCCCAGAAATGCATGCTCTCTCACTTCAAATTCCAATGGTTTTTTCTCTGATCCGCATAACTTTTCTATCAACTCTGTGCAGTTAAAATCTTTGATCGAATCTTCTTAATCTTCTCAGTAGTCTTTGCTACCAAATCAGGACCCAAAATACTTGCTTCACCAGTATCATACCAACAAAGAGAAGACTGGCACTTCCGTCCATACAAAGCCTCATACGGAGCCATCCCAATGCTCGCATGAAAGCTATTGTTGTACGCAAACTCCACCAATGGCATGTAACGGTCCCAACTTCCTGGTTGATCCAAGACACACGCCCTCAGCATATCTTCCAATGTATGAATAGTCCTTTCCAACTGTCCATCCGTTTGTGGATGACATGCCGTGCTGAGATATAGCCTCGTACGGAAAGCTCTTTGGAAAGCTCCCTAAAACCTTGATGTGAATCAGGGATCACGGTCCGACACTATGCTCAATGGCACACCGTGCAACCTTACGATTTGCTTGATGTATAACCTCGCCAATTCTTCCAAAGAATAGTTTACTCGGATAGGTAGGAAATGAGCCGACTTGGTTAAGCGATCCACGATCACCCAAACCGTATCAAATCCCAACCTAGTCCTCGGTACACCGGTCACAAAATCCATTGCAATTCTTTACCACTTTCACTAAGGAATCTCAAGTGGCTGTAACATTCCTGACGGTTTCTGATGCTCTATCTTTACCTTCTGACACATCAAACATTTAGATACAACTGTAGCTACATCACCTTTCATCCCAGGCCACTAGAACATCTTCTTTAAATCATAGTACATCTTCATACTTCCTGGGTGAATGAAAAACCTGCCGTTGTGAGCTTCTGACAACAATTCTTGTCTCAGACTCCCGATATCTGGCACAAAAATTCTCCCTTTATACCTCCAGAATTCTTCATCATCTTTAGTAAACTCTCCATGCCTCTTCTTGCCAACCGATTGAAACAATCACTAAAGTCCTCACTCATCTTGCTGAGCCCTCTGAATCTCTGTTTTAAACATACTTGAAATTTGCAACTGATTCAAACAAGCTTTTCCCGTAACTTCACCAATATCCAACTTGAGATCTACAAACTTATCCACCAACTCTTCTTCCTTGATTCTCATCCAAGCTATCATTAAAGACTTCCGACTCAATGCGTCTGCCACCACATTTGACTTTCTAGGGTGATAACTCAGTTCAAAATCATAATCCTTAAGCAACTCCATCCACCTCCTCTGACACATATTGAACTCTTTCTGATCAAAGATTTACTTGAGACTCTTATGATCGGAAATGATGCTAAACCTCACTCCGTATAAGTGGTGCCTCCAAATCTTCAATGCAAATACAATCGTCGCTAATTCCAAGTCATGAGATGGGTAATTTACCTTATGCGGTCTCAGCTGATACGATGCGTAAGCCACCACGTTTCGATGTGGCATCAACACGCAACCTAAACCCTTTAAAGAAGCATCACAGTATACTTCAAACGGTTCATGCGGTTCCGGTAAGATTAAAACAGGTGCTAAAGTTAACTTTTGTTTCATGGTCTGAAAACTCTCCTCACACTCCGACGTCCACACAAACGGCACCTCCTTCCGGGTTAACTTGGTCATTGGTAATGCAATCCGGAAAAATCCCTCAATGAATCTTCGGTAATATCCAGCTAAGCCCAAGAAACTTCTAACCTCCATTACTCTAGTCGGTCTCTCCTATTCCATCACTGTCTCCACTTTCAAATGATCTATGGCTATTCCTCCTTTGCTCACCACGTGACCTAAAAAATTTACTTCTTCCTTCCAGAACTCGCATTTGGATAACTTAGCATACAATTTCCGCTCTTTCAGGATCTACAACACAATTCTCAAGTGTTCCTCATGTTCTGCCACTGTCTTAGAATAAACTAGGATGTCGTCTATGAAAACCACCACGAATTTGTCCAAAAAGGGATGAAATACTCTGTTCATGTAATCCATGAACACAGCAGATGCATTCGTCAACCCAAAGGACATCACCGTAAACTCGTAGTGCCCATAGCGCATCCTAAACGCAGTTTTTGGTAGGGGTGGCAAATAGGAACCTGCTGGGCCGGCCCACGTAACCCGCCAAAAAGGCGGGCTGGGCTGGAAAATTGGCGGGGCGGGGCGGGCTTCCCTGCTGGGCTTAGTATTTTTTGGCAAGGGGTATTTTTACAATTTTTTTTCCAAAACCTAACTTCTCCCAACCCAACTTACAAGAGAATGAAGATGAAAATTGAGTGTTTTGTATTATATTTATTTTGATTTAGAGACAATATTTATAATTATGTTTTGGATTATATTTATTTTGCTTTGGGAACAATATTTATAATTATGTTTTGGATGAAAACTTGGTTTATAATTATGTTTATTAGATATTTATAATTACAAAGACTTTAATGTTTGTGAATATAAAAATTATAATTTGTTTATACTTTTTGAAATTATAATAGTTAAAACTAAAAAACAGAAGAGATTTTTTTATGCCTTTATATATATTATTTAATAGGGAAAAGTAAAAAAAAAAGAGGATATTTGGCGGGCTTAGCCCACCGGCCCGCCAGCCTGTCGTTAGGCGAAGCGGGCTGGGATTCTGGGAACACCTCACTAGGCAAGGCAGGGTGGGCCAGCCTCCCAAAGGGCGGGCTTCTAGCGGGGCGGGACGGGCTTCCCTGCTTGCCACCCCTAGTTTTTGGAATGTCATCCTCCTTCACCCTTATCTGATGATAACCGGATCTTAAGTCAATCTTAGAAAACACTCCAGCTCCTTGCAGTTGATCTATTAAGTCATCTATCCTTGGCAGCGGGTACTTGTTCTTCAGAGTCACTTTGTTCAATTGTCGGTAATCCACACAAAGTCGCATTCCTCCGTCCTTCTTCTTCACCAATAAAACTGGCGCTCCCCACGGAGATACACTCGGTCGAATGAACCTCTTGTTCAGAAGCTCTTCCAACTGAGCCTTTAGTTCTGCCAGCTCTATCGGAGCCATTCTACACGGTGCAATCAATACTAGTCCGGCTCCCAGCACCAATTCAATCGCAAATTCAATCTCCTTTTGAGGTGGGAACTCAGGAATATCTTTCGGGAATACTTCTGGAAAGTCTCTAACTACCAAAATTCAATCTAAGTTCTGTGCGTCACCCAAAGCGTTAGCAGCCAATAATATATAACCCTGACACTCTTTTCCACTGCAGTTCACCATTACAGATTTCAGGTAATAACCCTCGGCTACCACTGCTCTATTTTCTCCTTCCGGCATAAATCGAATTGATCGCTCAAAGCAATCCAACAAACCCGATTCTTGGATATCCAGTCAAACCCCAAAATCATCTCCAACCCAACCATTTTTAAACAAATTAAGTCATGGATAAACTCTCTATTCTCAAGCTTGAAATCTACTTGCCTACAATCTGACCTAGTCATAACTGTCTGATACGGGGTATGCACATATAATTCAAATGCTAACTCTGACACCTTCAATCCTAATTCCTCAACCATATCAAATGAAATAAAAGAATGCGAAGCTCCAGTATCATATAATGCAACCAATGTTTTATCACTAATTAAGTATATACCTCTCATAAGAGGATCCACCTTCACCGCATCCTGGGCGTTCACAGCAAACACCCGTCCTTGTTGGTTTTCGCCCGCATTCTGAGCCTTCTTCCCACGAGTGCAATCTCTCGCAATGTGACCAGGCAATCCGTAGTTGAAGCAACCACCTATACCAATCTTGCAAGAGTCATTCAGATGAAAACGCCAACAACGATCACAAGTTAAACCTGGGAAAGCCTTACTTTGATTACCTTTCCCTCTCGCCTGGTGGTACTGATCAAAAGTGGGTCTCCTAACATTGCCTTGACCTTGAGGCACGTGTCCTCCTCTCTTGAAGCTTTGGGCTCTTGGTTGAAAGTACTTTGCGCGCCCACGATTAGTGTTTCCTCCACGAGTGTCCTTTGACGAAGCTACCTTCTTTGTGCACTCCTCAACCCCTCTTGCTTTATTCACCAGTTCTAAAAAGATTCGGATCTCAAGAGGAGCCACAGCAGTCATAATAGCATCTGTCAAGCCTCCTTGGTACTTAATACACTTCCAGCTCTCATAGGTCTCCGGGGCACCTTGACACACCCTAGAGAACCTACAGATCTCCTCAAATCGGCTAGTGTAGTCCACCACAGACAAAGAGCCTTACTTCAGCTGCATAAGCCCCAATTCTCTTGCCTCTCTGACTGTTTCTGGAAAATATTTCTTGTAGAAGGCTATTTGGAATACATCTCAAGGAATCTCTGCATTCGGAAGTTGCAGCAACTGGTACTCTCCTTGCCACCAATGTTGCGCCTCTCCTAACAACTAATAGGCCACGAACTCTACTTACTGATTAGCCAGGACATGCTGAGCTTGTAATGCGCGTTCCATGGCTCAGAACCAATTGTCTGCTTCAGTCGGTTGTTCGAAACTCTGAAAGTCGGTGGATGAACCTTGAGAAATGAAGCCAAGGTCATAGGAGCACCTCCCAAGTTATCACTATTTCCTTTCGTATTATCATTCCTGTTTCCATCACCGTTTTCATTCTCAGCTGGTTGACCTAACTTCTGCATAGCTTGCAGAGTCGCAGTAGCATTCGCCTCCATGGTATTCGCAAGATTAGCCATTGCCGCCATGAACTCGGCATGGTTATCGGCCGGTCGTTCATTTCCAGTCTCTCCTCATGAATGCGTACGACCTCGTCTGTGAGTGGCCATTAGGGTTCCGGTCTGCACCAAACAATCGATATCAAGGTGATCAGTCTCAATGTCAAAAGCCTAGTGCTTCAATTATCCCAAAAAGGCACTCACAAACAAGCATGCCATGCAATATCAATGAGATAATCTAAATAGCATCAAAGAAAAAGACACAGAGTATTCAATGAAGCATAATCGGTCCATCGCTCAGGCTCACGAGGACGAACCGCTCTGATACCACTAAATATAACACCCTAATTACCCTAAGCCTTACCTCGCATCGTAAAGCAAAGGCTAATTAAAGGTTACGATAATTCTAAAGCTTATACATATTTATAATGAAAGAAATAATATATTATAGAAGCCCGATGAAGAGTTAAGCTCAAAAACAGAGTTCGAAAAGCGCAAAACGTTCTCACAAAGCTATACTAAACGAAGCACAAGATATACGTACGGGAATCAAGGTATATGTATATAGATATATCAAAAGATAATAATATAGAGATCTAGCCGCTGGTCGCGGAGTTTAAGCCGGCTAGTTACATATAGATAAACAGATTTTAGACAGTAAAACAGTTTATACAAATTTTCCTCTCAAAGTAATCTGCTAGGCCAAATAAATACAAAAGTGAGAGATCTTAAACAAAATAATCAAAATGACTTCAAAACGGGATAGAGATCCCCCCGCTCTGTCATCACCAAGCAACTCAACGAGGTGGGTTGCAACCTGCATCAGAAAAATAACAACAGAATATGGTATGAGAACCGGAGGCTCTCAGTATGTTAACAGTGCCCAGTGATGTAAGATATAAGTCTCCTAGACGCCAGAGGCAATCCTAAAGCTTCATATCCATCATGAGATTCAAGCTTAAAACGTAATTAAAATTAAAACATTAACTTTGAACCACAAAGAAAAAAGGTAATCTATCTTAGTGGATTTCTAAACTACAACTCTCCACTGTCCTACAGCCTTCGCCAGCCTAACCGCCATGCGATTCCTTCGCCACCACCTTCCGAACCTCCTCAATCCCAGTAGAATACATAGATAATATCAATGCAAGGAAAGCACAAGTATAAGCATGTATATTAGGTAATTCAATTAGGCAATTAGGCATGTTATACAATTAGGCATACAATTCAAGTCGGCAAAGCAAGCATGCAGATAAAAGATGCACATGATGAATGTCTGTCCTATTGGCTGTGATATCACATTGTCGATTCAACTGCCAACTTGACACATCTCCATGGAGATGTCGCCCTTCGGTCTCATAATGGGAACCTCCGAGATATGGTGCCCGAAACACCGTCCAGGATGTCAGTGCCTGCACACTCTAGTGATTCTGAAGGGATATGAGCAGGATACTCTTAGCACGGACCTCACATCTCAGTGTAAGCGGGATAAACCTACCGCCATTACGCCGCCGCCATGACCTCGACAGGGAGAATTAACCTACCGGCCCTGCCAGGCGCATAGCGTCTCAACAATTCTCAGTATATCAATAACTCATCATTGCAATCCGAGTCCCAGACTCATCTCAACCACTAGCAATTCATAATTTTCATTCTGAGTCCCAGAATCATCTCAACCACTGTCAATTCATAATTTCCACAATTCTTTATATCAATCATCATTACAGTACTTCATCATCTCTCTCAGCCAATCCGTCCTCAGTACACCAGAAACCTAAGCCTCTGTTCTCTAATTTTTTACCAGAAATACCGAATTAAATCTCCTAGGACCTTTTCTATGTTTTGATACCAAAAACAAGCAAAAGAGTCTTACATAAGTGTCACGGAAGTTTACAAGCTTGCTTGGAAGGTGAAACAGTTGAAAACAAGATTTTTATTAAAAAATAGGGCAGTGTGCGTACACATAGAAGTGTTCGTACACACAGGGAGTAATAATTTCCATTCTGCTCATACGCACAATGCATGCAAATGCCCTCAACAGAATGCACCTTCTATCATGTGCGTGCGCACAAGGCTGTGCGTGCGCACAACTTGCAAAACTTCGTTGGTTGTGTGTGCGCATAGAGCGTGCTAGCGCTCCCAATAGCATCCATATCCCCGTGTGTGCGTGCACACACTTTCAAAAATATATAAGGTGTGCATGCACACAGGACTGTGCGTGCGCACATGATGACAAGTCATCTTATGCTAGTTTCACAAGCATTTTTCATTTGTTTCATTAGGTTTTATGCACTTTCTTGCACAATAAGTAAATGGTTGGAGTGGAATTTCATGATTATTGTGATTCAATCAAACATCATTTATTTTATTCAAAATCATGAGATTTATGCAAGAATTAAGTGATTAAAATGAATGATGCAAATTCTTATGATTTTGGTGAGACTTTGATTACTTGTTTGGTTGATTTTAGGTGAGAAAATGAAGGGAGGGAGGAGCACTGCAGAATAGCGTTGCATTCAAAGAAAGAACGCCACGCTCAGTAAGCGACACACATGCGTACAGGACGCTAACGCGTCAGGGAAAATTTTTGAAGACCCACGCGTACGCGTGCATGACGCGTACATGTGGAAGTGTTTGGCACTCATTTTCAAAGAGAGCGCTACATTCATTTACTCAGCGTTTTCGGGCAAGATTCAAAATTGGAGGCAAAGTTTTGCAAACGACGTGCACACATGCCTGACGCGCACACATCGATGGTGCACCTGAGACAAATCACGCGCACGCATGGCTGGCGCTGAAGCATGAATTGAGATTTTGCTACCCATGCGTACGCGTACATGACGCGCACGCGTGGGGCAGCGCTCACTAAGCCAACGTAGCGCTCACTAAGTGAACACCATTGATGATGCGTATGCGTGAAAGGAGCGCATGAGCTTTGGGAGCTGAGGATTGATAATGATGGGTACGCGTACATGACGCGTATGCGTCGATGAGCAAAAAGCGCAAAAGGACGCGCACACGTCTGGGACGCGTACGCGTGGAAAACTGAACGCTGCGCTCACTTTGAGAACGCAACGTTTCCCTGGGAGCAGCAACAGGTGCAACTCTGATCCATTTCATATAAGTCCAAAAAGCCCACTCCAAGTGCTAAAAGCCAGAATTGGGAAGTGTATAAATAGATAGGAATTTGATTTCATAGGGGGCTCTCTCTGGAATTTCCTTTTAGAATTTTGGGAATTGAGATCAGATCTGAGTTTTGTTTTCTATTTTGTTTTTTCTCTTTTGCAACTTTTACTCTTCTGTTTTGGGTCTTGAACTCGGATTGGAGAATTCTACTAAATTTCTTCATCTGAGAGTCATCTTTTACTTTTCCTTTTCATAGTTCTAAGAATTGAAGATCTGATCATAGTTCATTTCTTGTTTTACTTTCTTCTACAATTTCTTTTCTGTTTTGTTAAGAGAGCAATTGAGATCCAAATTTTCTTTCTGTTTTGTTATTCTACTGCAAATTGTCAATTTCTCTTTTAGGATTTTAAAGTTGATCTAATTTTTCACTCTATTTTGATTCTTCTGCAAATTTTACATTCCCATTTTGCATACTAAAATCCTGATTTGAGTTTTGTCATCTGAGAGCTTTTTAGTTTATTGCAATTTACATTTTCCAGTTCTATTCGGAATCCCAGCACCCAAATCCCTTTACTCTTCATGCAATTTAAGTTTCCTGTCAATTTAGATTCAGCAATTTAACTTCCCTTTATGTGGAATCATTTTTCCCTCATCAGCACACAAATAAGAAATCACAATTCTGCAGCATTCACAGAATTCAGATTTCAGACACCAACTTGCAACGATCATATATTTCTCTACAAAATTCAGATTTCTACAAAATTGATACCGTTTTAATGCTCTTTACATTATCTTTGATTTGATATAAAATTCATTCTATTTCAAAAATGGTAGCCTAGGATATGATCCGTTGAAGTTTATGAAAAATCCATTTTTACCCAAGTTCACTAAATTCTCAACTTACCAAAATCTTCAACCAAAACCAAACCAAAACCAACTTAAAATCACACCAAACTCCAATGTACCTCATAACTTACCCCTTGGTGTCACAAATTACCATTTACACCAATTTTCCTTCACATTACATATTCTTCAACCTCAATTATCAATTATTTCACACTATAACATTTCTCAACCAACATAATCATTCATCATCATTATATCACCAACAATCAATCATGATCAATCTCAATCTCAATCTTCAACACCATTTTATCAACATCAACATCACAATTCATCAAAATAACCCAAAATCATCAAATCATTATACATCATCATTCAACAATTCAACAACCAAATTAATCCAATCATATCTTATGGGTCACTAGCCTAAGTGTCCAGAAATATTATATATTACATAGAGAAAACAAAAACCATACCTTGGCCAATTCCCAATATGCATTAAATCACCAAATTGACCTCCACGAAGCTTCCACAAGCTCTCAAACTCAATCAAGCCACCAAGTCCACTTTCAAGTCACCAACATTCTCCATATAACACCAATTCAAGCTATATACACATAATTCATAGCTAATCAACATAGGGTTTATCATAATCACAATTTCAGAAGGGTTAAAAATAACTCACCTTACGCAATAGTTTTGGAAGCAAAACCCAATAGATTCCTCAAGCAAGATTGATCCTAAACACATTAAAACACCAAAATCTCAAAAACCTCAAACACTAGATTTTCGAATTTTTGAAGGAATATTTGAGAAAGGATTCATGGTTTCCTTACCAGTTCCTTATATAGGTTTTATAGAGCTCTTTGCGGTGATCGTGTGGCCACAAACGGTGTGACGATCGGAGTTCTGTAGCTCAAGATACAAGCAATTGAAGAAGAGGATGAATAGTGTATTCTCTCTTCCTCAATGCAGATGCTAGGGTTGTTTTCATGTGTGTTATGTTGCTGAAATAGGTCAAATTGGGTGTTTATATATGTTGGGTTTGGGCCAAACTTGGGCCCGGTCTAACCCGTTAGCGTTTTTAGCCCGTTTGGCCCAATTTTGGGCTAATCCTTTAAAATTAATGTCCAATTTTTTACTTTAATTATTTTTCTAAGGTTTTCCACTGTTTTTAATTGTTTTCTCACCGTACCAAACAAACTTAAATCGGTTCTGTGGTTCATTCACCGGTTCGAGTTTTTTATGCGGTTCTTCACAGAAAATTACATTTTCTTACTCAGAAAAAACTACTGAGTCCAAAAATCATATTTAAATTCTCTAATTCACATTCTAAATTTTTGGATCCTATTTTGGGCAATTAATTTAATTAATTAAGCGGTTAATTAATTGTGGTTCTTACATTAAGCACACTCTTTTTACTTTAGATCACGACTTTAACTGCTCATTCTTAAGCTTTTCACTTGACACCTTCATACCACAAGCATATAGTTAGGGACACTGTCCATTTGGAGTGCTTAGGCCAAGATTTTACTCTTTTAGGCCCTCCTAACCATTGATGCTCAAAGTCTTGGATCCTTTTTCCCTTACCTTTTAGTTTAAAGGGTTATTGGCTTTTTGCTCTTGCCTTTTGGTTTAAAGAGCTATTGTTTTTTTTTTTACTTTTTGTTTCTCTCTCTTTTGTTTTTCGCATGCAAATTTTTTTTTCTTTTTATTGCATCTTACTTTTTGCTGCTTTTTCTTGCTTCAAGAATCAAATTTTGGATTTTTCAAATTACCAATAATACTTCTCCTTTTTCATCATTCTTTTAAGAGCCAACATTCTTAATTCCAATTTCAAATATGCACTGTTCATTCATACATTCAGAAAACAAAAGTAATGCCACCGCATCAAGATAATTGAACTATTCTTAAGACAAACTCAAAATTCATGCAACTTAATCTTTCTTTCAAATAAAATTTTCTTTTAAGTAAGTGAGAGATATATGGAACATTTTATAACTTTAAGACACAGATGGAAATGATCATGCAGTAAGAACACGAGAACAGATAATAAGAACATAGTGGGAAACAGAAAAATGACATAACAGCAAAGGGTGATGAAACGGGACCATCTTAATGACGGCAACTACCACTTCCTCTAGAGAATCGAATTCAGCGCTTGATGTCTTCAATGTCACGCCCTTGTCTCTGCTATTCTTCCCTCATAGCTCTTTGATCTTCTCTAATTTCATTCAAGATGGTGGAATGCTCTTGATGCTCCATCCTCAACTGATTCATGTTAGAGCTTAGTTCTCCCACGAAAGTATGTCACTGATCCCAATAGCTTTGAGAAGGAAAAGACATCCCTTGAGGCATCTCAAGGATCCCATGTTGAGGCGGCTCCACATGCTCATGCTGTGGTTCATGTGCCGGCTTTCTAGTATGCTCTATCCTTCTTTTAGTGATGGGCTATCCTCCTCAATAAAGATATCTCCTTCTATGACAAATCCAGCAGAATTGCATAGGTGACAGATAAGATGAGGGAAAGCTAACCTTGCTTGGGTGGAGGGCTTGTCCGCCACTTTGTACAACTCTTGAGGTATCACCTCATGTACTTCCACCTCCTCTCCGAGCATGATGCAATAGATCATGATGGCTCGGTCTATGGTTACTTTGGACCGGTTGCTAGTAGGGATGATAGAGCGTTGGATGAATTCCAACCATCCTCTAGCTATGGGCTTGAGGTCAGGCCTTCTTAGTTGGACAAGCTTGCCTTGGGAATCCCTTTTCCACTGTGATCCTTCCACACAGATGTCTGAGAGCACTTGATCCAGCCTCTAATTGTGGTTAACTCTTCTAGTGTAAGGATATGGGTCCCGTTGCATCAAAGGCAAGTTGAACGCCAACCTCACACTTTCCGGATTGAAGTCCAAGATTCTCCCTCGGACCATGGTGCTCCAATTTTTAGGATGAAGGTTCACACTAATGTCATGGTTTTTAGTGACCCATGCATTAGCATAGAACTCTTGCACCATTGAGATCCCAACCTCTTGGATGAGATTGGTTAGGACTTCCCAACCTCTTTTCCGGATTTCATGTCGGATCTCCAGATACTCATTCTTCTTAAGCTTAAAAGGGACCTCAGGGATCACCTTCTTCTTGCCACTACTTCATAGAAGTGGTCTTGGTGGGATTTAGTGATGAATCTCTCCATCTCCCAAGATTCGGAGGTGGTAGCTACGGCCTTTTCTTTTCTCTTTCTAGAGGGTTCTCTGACCTTGGGTGCCATAAGTGGGAATGGAAAGCAAAAAGCAACGCTTTTCTAACACCAAACTTAAAACTTTGCTCATCCTCAAGCAAAAATAAACAAAAAAAAAGAATGGAGTGAAAGAAGAAGGAAATAGATGGAGATGGAGGGAGAATAAGAGGAGGTATTTATAGTAGGAGAAGGTTGGTGGTAGTTATGATGGTTTTGGGGAAGAGGTATGGATGTGATTGGTTGAGGGTTTATAGGAAAGCATGTGTGGGGAAGTCAGAAAAGAAGAGAGAAGAATATGGGGTAAGTGAAGATGTTGTGGGACCCACTGGTCCTAAGAAGCTAGGGAATTCAAATTCCCTGCTCCCCTTATGGGCGTTGAACGCCCAGCTCATGCTCCATAGCTGGCATTCAACGCCATCTTGCTGCTCCATTTAGGGCGTTGGACGCCCAGGAGGGACCTCCTTCCTGACGTTCAACGCCAGGTCTTCTGCTATTTCGGGCGTTGAACGCTCAGCCTTTGCTCCATGGCTGGCGTTCAACTCCAGCTTGCTGGTCTTATTGGGCGTTTGAACACCCAGCAGGGATAGCCTTTGTGGTGTTCAACACTAGGTTGGCTGCTCTTGGTGGGCCTTGCATGCCCACTCTGCCTTCCTTGTCTGGCCTTTAATGCCAACAAGACACTCCATCTAGAGCATTCTGTTTTCATCTCTGAACCTTTCTGTCTCTGCTCTGACTACTGCATATGATCATAAACCTAAGGAAATAACTAAAGAAAAATAAACTTAAGGAATTAAAAAGAAATAGAAATAACTAATTAGGGTTGGGTTTGCCTCCCAACAAGCGCTTCTTTAACGTCACTAGCTTGACGGTTAGCTCCTTATGGAGATTGATATGGGCTCAGAATTTTGCCTTTTACAGTGAAATTTCTTCCTGTCTTCTCATGGATGAGCTCCACATACTCTAGAGACAAGACACGACTCACTGTATGTGGTATGACTGGTTTCTTGGTGAAGACAACTCTCATGTCAGGTGAGAGGCCTTTAGTGGGGATCTTTTTATCCTTCCAACCTTTAAGTACTTTTTTCTTAGTACCTTTGGTCTCAGTGCTTGTTAATGGCTGCCCAACACCAAACTTAGAATTGGTGTTTGGGGGCTTAGTAAAGCTCTGCACTGAAAGAGATGGTTGGAACACTAAGGGTTGCATAGTTATCTCTCTTTTCTCAGAGGGAGAGTTGGGGTGAGGCATCTTGAACAAGATGTGATCCTTCCCTAGTTGTAAAATCAGTTCTCCCTTAGCTACATCAATGATAGCATTGGCAGTGGCTAGGAAAGGTCTTCCAAGGATGATGGATTCATCCTCATCTTCCCCAGTATCTAGGATTATGAAGTTTACAGAGATGTAAAGGCCTTCAACCTTTACTAAGACATCCTCTACAAGGCCATATACTTTCTTCATTGACTTATCTGCCATCTCTAATGAGATATTTGTAGCTTGTACCTCAAAGATTCCTAACTTCTACATTACAGAGAGTGGCATGAGGTTTATACTTGACCCTAGGTCACACAGAACCTTCTCAAAGTTCATGGTGCCTATGGTGCAAGGAATTAGGAAGCATCCGGGATCCGGAAGCTTTTGAGATAGCTTCTGCTAAACCAAAGCATTGAGTTCTTTGGTAAGCACTGGAGGTTCTTCCTCTAAAGGTTTTGTGCCACACAGCTTGGCATTTAGCTTCATAAGAGCTCCTAGGTACCAAGCAACTTGCTCTTTCCTAGTTTCCTCATCCTCATTAGAGGATGAGTATTCATCAGAACTCATGAATTTCAAGAGTGCTTGCAAAGGGACCTTTATGGTCTCTATATGAGTCTTGGCTTCCTTTAATTCTTGGATAGGAACTTCATTAGTGGGTGTTGAATGCTCAGGGATACCCTTACTGGCATTCAACTCCACCTCTTGTAGCTTTTTGGGCGTTGAACGCCCAGTGAGGACATCTTCACTGGCGTTCAACGCCAGCTTCTCTGCCAGTTTGGGCATTGAACACCCAGTGAGATCCTCTTCACTGGCGTTCAACACCAAGCTCTTAACAGTGTGGGTGCTGAACGCTAGTAAGGTATTCCTTACTGGCGTTCAACACTATCTCAGTCTCTCCAGATTCGGCCTCAGCCTCTGTGGTGATAGCCTTGCACTCTTCTCTTGGGTTTACTTTAGTGTTACTAGGAAGAGTGTTAGGAGGAGTCTCAGGGATTCTCTTGCTCAGTTGACCAACTTGTACCTCCAAATTTCTAATGGATGACCTTGTTTCAGTTATGAAACTATGAGTGGTCTTAGAGAGGTTGGAGACGATAGTGACTAAGTCAGAAAGGCTCTGCTTAGGAATCTTCATATGTTCCTGAGAAGATAGGAATGGTGGCCTATTGTTGAACCTATTCTGGGTTCTTCCACCTTGATTATTATTGAAGCCTTGCTGGGGCTTCTGTTGATCCTTCCATGAAAGGTTAGGATGATTCCTCCATGAGGGGTTGTAGGTGTTTCCATAGGGTTCTCCCATGTAATTCGCCTCCTCCATCATAGGTTGTTCAGGATCATAAGCTTCTCCTTCAGAGGAAGCTTCTTGAGTGCTGCCAGTTGCAGCTTATATTCCAGTCAAATGCTGAGAGATCGTATTGACCTACTGGTCAATATCTTATTCTGAGCCAATATGGCATTCAGAGCGTCTACTTCAGGAACTCCTTTCTTCTGAGCTACCCCATTATTCACAGGGTTTCTCTCAGAAGTGTACGTGAATTGGTTGTTTGCAACCATCTCAATGAGTTCTCTTGCTTTTGCAGGCATTTTCTTCAAGTGGAGTGATCCACCTCAATGATATTTTGGACATCTCAGAGAGACCATCATAGAGTATGCCTAAGATAGATCATTCTGAGAGCATGTCAGAAGGACATCTCCTGATCAGTTGCTTGTATCTTTCCCAAGCTTCATAGAGGGATTCACCTTCTTTTTGTCTGAAGGTTTGAACTTCTACTCTGATTTTGCTCATCTTCTGAGGTGGAAAAAACTTCGCCAAGAAAGCATTGACCAATTTTTTCCAAGAGTCTAAGCTTTCTTTAGGTTGAGAGTCCAACCATATCCTAGCTCTGTCTCTTGCCGCAAAGGGAAAGAGCATAAGTCTGTAAACCTTAGGATCCACTTCATTGGTCTTAACAGTGTCACAGATTTGCAAGAATTCAGATAGAAACTGATGTGGATCTACTAGTGGAAGTCCATAAAATTTGCAATTCTGTTGCATTAGAGAGACTAATTGAGGCTTAAGCTCAAAGTTGTTTGCTCTAATGGCAGGTATGGAGATACTTCTTCCATAGAAATCAGAGGTTGGTATGGTGTAGTCACCAAGAACCTTTCTTGCATCTTCTCCATTGTTAGCATTGTCTGCCATGTCTTCAATTTCTTGTTTGAAATTTTCTAAGGAGTTTTGATGAGCGGATAATTTATACGCTTTTTGGCATTGTTTTTAGTATGTTTTTAGTAGGATCTAGTTACTTTTAGGGATGTTTTCATTAGTTTTTATGTTAAATTCACATTTCTGGACTTTACTATGAGTTTGTGTGTTTTTCTGTGATTTCAGGTATTTTCTGGCTGAAATTGAGGGACTTGAGCAAAAATCAGATTCAGAGGTTGAAGAAGGACTGCTGATGCTGTTGGATTCTGACCTCCCTGCACTCAAAGTGGATTTCTGGAGCTACATAACTCAAAATGGCGCGCTTCCAATTGCGTTGGAAAGTAGACATCCAGGGCTTTCCAGAAATATATAATAGTCCATACTTTGGCCGAGTTTAGACGATGCAAAAGGGCGTTGAACGCCAATTCTACGCTGCAGTCTGGAGTTAAACGCCAGAAACACGTCACGAACCAGAGTTGAACGCCAAAAACACGTTACAACTTGGCGTTCAACTCCAGAAAGAGCCTCTGCGCGTGTAACATTCAAGCTCAGCCCAAGCACACATCAAGTGGG
The DNA here is from genome assembly GCF_059453495.1 of Arachis ipaensis. NCBI lineage: Eukaryota > Viridiplantae > Streptophyta > Magnoliopsida > Fabales > Fabaceae > Arachis > Arachis ipaensis. The sequence continues at coordinate 55,917,085 of NC_142436.1, forward strand.
CCCCGGAAGTGGATTTATGCATCAATTACTTACTTCTGTAAACCCTAGTAACTAGTTTAGTATAAATAGGACTTTTTACTATTGTATTAGACATCTTATGATTTTTAGTTCATCTTTAGATCATATTGATCACGTTTAGGGGGCTGGCCTCTCGGCCATGCCTGGACCTTCATCACTTATGTATTTTCAACGGTAGAGTTTCTACACTCCATAGATTAAGGTGTGGAGCTCTGCTGTTCCTCATGAATTAATGCAAAGTACTACTGTTTTTCTATTCAATTCAACTTATTCCGCTTCTAAGATATTCATTCGCACTTCAATATGAATGTGATGAACGTGACAATCATCATCATTCCCCCACGAATGCGTGCCTGACAACCACTTCCGTTCCACCTTAGATTGGATGATTATCTCTTGGATCTCTTAATCAGAATCTTCGTGGTATAAGCTAGATTGATGGCGGCATTCATGAGAATCCGGAAAGTCTAAACCTTGTCTGTGGTATTCCGAGTAGGATTCAGGGATTGAATGACTGTGACGAACTTCAAACTCGCGAGTGCTGGGCGTAGTGACAGACGCAAAAGGAGGGTGAATCCTATTCCAGTATGATCGAGAACCTCAGATGATTAGCCGTGCTGTGACAGAGCATTTGGACCATTTTCACAAGAGGATAGGATGCAGCCATTGACCACGATGATGCCTCCAGATGATTAGCCATGCAGTGACAGCGCATCGGACCATTTTCACAGAGAGGATGAAAAGTAGCCATTGACAATGGTGATGTTCTTACATAAAGCCAGCCATAGAAAGGAGTAGGACAGATTGGATGAAGACAGCAGGAAAGCAAAAGTTCAGAGGGACGAAAGCATCTCTATACCTTTATCTGAAATTCTCACCAATGATATACATAAGTATTTCTATCTTTATTTTCTGTCTATTTATTATTTATTTTCGAAAACTCCATAATCAATTATTATCCGCCTGACTGAGATTTACAAGATGACCATAGCTTGCTTCATACTAACAATCTCCGTGGGATCGACCCTTACTCACGTAAGGTTTTATTACTTGGACGACCCAGTGCACTTGCTGGTTAGTTGTATCAAAGTTGTGAATGAAAAACGATTTATTAAGACGTGCATACAGAGTTTTTGGCGCCGTTTCCTGAGATCACAATTTCATGCACCAAGTTTTTGGCGCCGTTGCCGGGGATTGTTCGAGTTTGGACAACTAACGGTTCATCGTATTGCTCAGATTAGGTAATTTTCTTCTTATTTTGTTTTCAAAAAAAAATATTTTCAAAAATTTTTCAAAAATTTTTCCTTTATTTTTGAAAAAAAAAATATAAATCTTTTCAAAAATATATTGTTCTTCAGAATTTTTAAGAATGAATTCTAGAGTTTCATAAAGCATATTGAAGCCTGACTGGCTATAAAGCCATGTCTAAATTCATTTGGACTGGGGCTTCCAACCCAACATTATCAAGAGCAAGCTAGTTGTTGCTAATCCACCTGCTGCTGTTCCTGATCCACTTGATTTACATGCTAAAGCTTGACTGGCTATTAAGCCATGTCTAACCCTCAGATTGGAGCTTTAGACTAAGAGTGCAAGATTCCTGGAATTCATATTAAAAATTTTGGAATCCTTATTTTTCTTTTTCACAAATAATTTTCGAAAAATCCAAAAAAAATCATAAAATCATAAAAACCAAAAATATTTTGTGTTTCTTGTTTGAGTCTTGAGTCAAATTTTAAGTTTGGTGTCAATTGCATACTCATCATGCATTTTTCGAAAATTGCATTCATGCATTGCATTCATCATGATCTTCAAGTTGTTCTTGATAACCCTTCTTGATTGATCTTCATATTATATGGTTTTGCGTTGCATGTTGTTTTTCATATGCATTCTTGCATTCATAGTGTCTGAACATGAAAGATTTCTAAGTTTGGTGTCTTGCATGTTTTCTTTGCATATAAAATTTTCAAAAATAAGTTCTTGATGTTCATCATGATCTTCAAAGTGTTCTTGGTATTCATCTTGACATTCATAGCATTCTTGCATGCATTCATTGTTTTGATCCAAAATTTTCATGCATTGCATCATTTTCATGTTTTTCTCTTTCATCATTAAAAATTCAAAAATAAAAAAAATATATTTCCTTTCTTCTCTCATAAATTTCGAAAATTTGGATTGACTTTTTAAAAAATTTTTAAAAATTCAATTGTTTCTTATGAGTCAAATCAAATTTTCAATTTAAAAATATTATCTTTTTCAAAATCTTTTTCAAAAATCAAATCTTTTTCATTTTTCTTATTTATTTTCAAAAATTTTAAAAAGATTTTTCAAAAATATTTTTCTTAATTTTATCTCATAATTTTCGAAAATATCATCAACAATTAATGTTTTGATTCAAAAATTTCAAGTTTGTTACTTATGTTAAGAAAGATTCAAACTTTAAGTTCTAAAATAATATTTTGTGATTTCTTGTGAATCAAGTCATTAATTGTGATTTTAAAAATCAAATTTTTTCAAAACTAATTTCAATCATATCTTTTCAAAAATATCTTCTTATCTTATCTTTTTCAAAAATTCGATTTTCAAATATCTTTTCTAACTTCTTATCTTCTTATCTTTTCAAAAATTGACTTTCAAAATTTGTTTCAACTAACTAACTAACTTTTGTTTGTTTCTTATCTTTTTCAAAACTACCTAACTAACTCTCTCTCTCTAATTTTCGAAAATATCTTCCCTCTTTTTCAAAAATTCTTTTTAATTAACTAATTGTTTCAAATTTTAATTTTAATTTTTGAAAATCACTAACCATTTTTCAAAAATAATTTTCGAAATTCCTCTTTCTCTCTCATCTCCTTCTATTTATTTATTCATCTACTAACACTTCTCTCCCATCCAAAAATTCGAACACTACCTCCCTCTCTGTGTTCGAGTTTTTTTCTTCCCTTCTTTACATTACATTCTTTTCTTCTTCTACTCACACAGGGGAACCTCTATACCTGGGTAAAAAGGATCCCTATTATTATTATTTTTCTGTTCCCTCTTTTTCATATGAGCAGGAGCAAGGACAAGAATATTCTTGTTGAAGCAGATCCAGAACCTGAAAGGACTCTGAAGAGGAAACTAAGAGAAGCTAAAATACAACAATCCAGAGATAACCTTACAGAAATTTTCGAACAAGAAGAGGATATGGCAGCCGAAAATAATAATAATGCAAGGAGGATGCTTGGTGACTTTACTGCACCTAATTCTAATTTACATGGAAGAAGCATCTCCATCCCTACCATTGGAGCAAACAATTTTGAGCTGAAACCTTAATTAGTTTCTCTAATGCAACAAAATTGCAAGTTTTATGGACTTCCATCTGAAGATCCTTTTCAGTTCTTAACTGAATTCTTGCAGATCTGTGATACTGTTAAGACTAATGGAGTAGATCCTGAAGTCTACAGGCTCATACTTTTCCCTTTTGCTGTAAGAGACAGAGCTAGAGTGTGGTTGGACTCTCAACCCAAAGATAGCCTGAACTCTTGGGATAAGCTGGTCAAGGCTTTCTTAGCCAAGTTCTTTCCTCCTCAAAAGCTGAGCAAGCTTAGAGTGGATGTTCAAACCTTCGGACAGAAAGAAGGTGAATCCCTCTATGAAGCTTGGGAGAGATACAAGGAACTGACCAAAAAGTGTCCTTCTGACATGCTTTCAGAATGGACCATCCTGGATATATTCTATGATGGTCTGTCTAAATTAGCTAAGATGTCATTGGATACTTCTGCAGGTGGATCCATTCACCTAAAGAAAACGCCTGCAGAAGCTCAAGAACTCGTTGACATGGTTGCTAATAACCAGTTCATGTACACTTCTGAGAGGAATCCTGTGAGTAATGGGACGCCTCAGAAGAAGGGAGTTCTTGAAATTGATACTCTGAATGCCATATTTGCTCAGAATAAAATATTGACTCAGCAAGTCAATATGATTTCTCAGAGTCTGAATGTAATGCAAGCTGCATCCAACAGTACTCAAGAGGCATCTTCTGAAGAAGAAGCTTATGATCCTGAAAACCCTGCAATAGCCGAGGTGAATTACATGGGTGAACCATATGGAAACACTTATAATCCCTCATGGAGAAATCACCCAAATCTCTCATGGAAGGATCAACAAAAGCCTCAACAAGGCTTTAATAATGGTGGAAGAAATAGGTTTAACAATAGTAAACCTTTTCCATCATCCACTCAGCAGCAGACAGAGAACTCTGAACAAAATACCTCTAATTTAGCAAACTTAGTCTCTGATCTATCTAAGGCCACTGTGAGTTTCATGAATGAAACAAGGTCCTCCATTAGAAATTTGGAAGCACAAGTGGGCCAACTGAGTAAAAGGATCACTGAAATCCCTCCTAGTACTCTCCCAAGTAATACAGAAGAAAATCCAAAAGGAGAGTGCAAGGCCATTGATATAACCATCATGGCCGAATCTAAGGAAGAAGGGGAGGACGTGAATCCCAAGGAGGAAGACCTCCTGGGACGTTCAGTGATCAATAAGGAGTTTCCCTCTGAGGAACCAAAGGAATCTGAGACTCATCTAGAGACCATAGAGATTCCATTGAACCTCCTTACGCCCTTCATGAGCTCTGATGAGTATTCTTCTTCTGAAGAGAATGAGGATGTTACTGAAGAGCAAGTTGCCAAGTTCCTTGGTGCAATCATGAAGCTGAATGCCAATTTATTTGGTGGTGAGACTTGGGGAGATGAACCTCCCCTGTTCACCAATGAACTAAATGCATTGGATCAACTGAGATTGCCTCAGAAGAAACAGGATCCTGGAAAGTTCCTAATACCTTGTACCATAGGCACCGTGACCTTTGAGAAGGCTCTATGTGACCTGGGGTCAGGAATAAACCTCATGCCACTCTCTGTAATGGAGAAACTAGGAATCTTTAAGGTACAAGCTGCTAAAATCTCATTAGAGATGGCAGACAATTCCAGAAAATAGGCTTATGGACAAGTAGAGGACATATTAGTAAAGGTTGACGGCCTTTACATCCCTGCTGATTTCATAATCCTAGATACTGGAAAGGATGAGGATGAATCCATCATCCTTGGAAGACCCTTCCTAGCCACAGCAAGAGCTGTGATTGATGTTAACAGAGGTGAACTAGTCCTTCAATTGAATGAGGACTCCCTTGAGTTTAAAACTCAAGGACATCCTTCTGTAAACATGGAAAAGAGGCAAAGTAAGCTTCTCTCAAAACAGAGTCAACCAGAGCCCCCACAGTCAAACTCTAAGTTTGGTGTTGGGAGGCCACAACCAAACTCTAAGTTTGGTGTTGAACTCCCATATCCAAACTCTAAGTTTGGTGTTGGGGAGTCTCAACAATGCTCTGAACATCTGTGAGGCTCCATGAGAGCCCACTCTCAAGCTATTGACATTAAAGAAGCGCTTGTTGGGAGGCAACCCAATTTTTATTTAATTATATTTTTATTAGTTATATGTCCTTATAGGTTCATGATCATGTGGAGTCACAAAATAAATCAAAAAATTGAAAACAGAATCAAAAACAGCAGAAGAAAAATCACACCCTGGAGGAGGATCTTACTGGCGTTTAAACGCCAGTAAGGAGCATCTGGCTGGCGTTCAACGCCAGAACAGAGCATGGATATGGCGTTGAACGCCAGAAACAAGCATCTAGCTGGCGTTCAACGCCAGAAATATGCTGCATCTGGGCGTTGAACGCCCAGAACAAGCACCAGTTCGGCGTTTAAACGCCAGAATTGCATGCAAAGGCATTTTACATGCCTAATTGGTGTAGGGATGCAATTCCTTGACACCTCAGGATCTGTGGACTCCACAGGATCATCTCAACATCTGTGGACCCCACAGGATCCCCACCTACTACCACTCACTCTCTTCCCTCTTCTCAATGTTCATCCTCTCTTCCCAATAAACACTCTTCCCCAAAACTCTTCACCAATCACCTCAATCTCTCTTCCCTATCACCACTTCACCACTCACATCCATCCACTCTTCCCTATAAACCTACCTCATAAACTCCACCTACCTTCAAAATTCAAAATCAATTTCCCACCCAAAACCCACCCTTATGGCTGAACCTTACCCCCTCCCTTCCCTATATATAGCCCTCCATTCTTCCTCATTTTCACATAACACAACCCTCTCTTCCCCTTCTTGGCCGAATATACCTCTCCCTCCTTTCCTCCATATTTTCTTCTTCTTCTTCATCTATGCTTTCTTCTCTTGCTCGAGGGCGAGCAATATTCTAAGTTTGGTGTGGTAAAAGCATAAGCTTTTTGTTTTTCCATTACCATTGATGGCACCCAAGACCGGAGAATCCTCTAGAAAAGGGAAAGGGAAGACAAAAGCTTCCACCTCCGAGTCATGGGAGATGGAAAGATTCATCTCCAAAGCTCATCAAGACCACTTCTATGATGTTGTGGCCAAGAAGAAGGTGATCCCCGAGGTCCCTTTAAAACTCAAAAGAAATGAGTATTCGGAGATCCGACATGAGATCCATAGAAGAGGTTGGGAAGTTCTAACAAACCCCATCCAACAAGTCGGAATTCTAATGGTTCAAGAGTTCTATGCTAATGCATGGATCACAAGGAACCATGATCAAAGTAAGAACCCGAACCCAAAGAATTATCTCACCATGGTTCGGGGGAATTACTTAGATTTTAGTCCGGAAAATGTAAGGTTGGTGTTCAACTTGCCAATGATGGAATAGAACGCATGCCCCTACACAAGGAGAGTCAACTTTGATCAAAGGTTGGACCAAGTCCTCATGGACATATGTGTGGAAGGAGCTCAATGGAAGATTGACTCAAAAGGCAAACCGGTTCAACTGAGAAGACTGGACCTTAAGCCTGTAGCTAGAGGATGGTTGGAGTTCATTCAACGCTCAATCATTCCCACTAGCAACCAGTCTGAAGTTACTATAGACCGGGCCATCATGATCCATAGCATCATGATTGGAGAAGAGGTGGAGGTTCATGAGATTATACCTCAAGAACTCTATAAGGTGGCTGACAAGTCCTCCACTATGGCAAGATTAGCTTTTCCTCACCTCATTTGCCATCTATGCAATTCGGCTGGGATTGACATAGAAGGAGACATTCCCATTGAGGAAGAGAAGCCCATCACTAAGAAAAGGATGGAGCAAACAAGAGAGCCCATTCATGGAGCTCACAAGGCGCATGAAGCTCATCACCATGAGATCCCGGAGATGCCTCAAATGCATTTTCCTCCACAAAACTATTGGGAGCAAATCATCACCTCCCTAGGAGAATTAAGTTCCAACATGGGACAATTAAGGGTGGAACATCAAGAGCACTCCATCATCCTTCATGAAATTAGAGAAGATCAAAAAGCAATGAGGGAGGAGCAACAAAGACAAGGAAGAGACAAAGAAGAGCTCAAGGACATCATTGGTTCCTCAAGAAGGAAACGCCACCATCACTAAGGTGGACTCATTCCTTGTTCTTACATTCTCTGTTTTTCGTTTTCTTTATGTTAAGTGCTTATCCATGTTTGTGTCTTATTACATGATCATTAGTATTTAGTAACTTTGTCTTAAAGTTATGAATGTCCTATGAATCTATCACCTCTCTTAAATGAAAACTGTTTTAATTCAAAAGAACAAGAAGTACATGAGTTTCGAATTTATCCTTGAACTTAGTTTAATTATATTGATGTGGTGACAATGCTTCTTGTTTTCTGAATGAATGCCTGAACAGTGCATATGTCTTTTGAAGTTGTTGTTTTAGAATGTTAAATATGTTAGCTCTTGAAAGAATGATGACAAGGAGACATGTTATTTGATAATCTGAAAAATTATAAAAATGATTCTTGAAGCAAGAAAAAGCAGCAAAGAACAAAGCTTGCAGAAAAAAAATAGAAAGAAAAAGAAAAAGCAAGCAGAAAAAGCCAAAAGCTCTTAAAACCAAAAGGCAAGAGCAAAAAGCCAATAACCCTTAAAACCAAAAGGCAAGGGTAAATAAAAAGGATCCCAAGGCTTTGAGCATCAGTGGATAGGAGGGCCTAAAGGAATAAAATCCTGGCCTAAGCGGCTAAACCAAGCTGTCCCTAACCATGTGCTTGTGGCGTGAAGGTGTCAAGTGAAAACTTGAGACTGAGCGGTTAAAGTCAAGGTCCAAAGCAAAAGAAGAGTGTGCTTAAGAACCCTGGACACCTCTAATTGGGGACTTTAGCAAAGCTGAGTCACAATCTGAAAAGGTTCACCCAGTTATGTGTCTGTGGCATTTATGTATCCGGTGGTAATACTGGAAAACAAAGTGCTTAGGGCCACGGCCAAGACTCATAAAGTAGCTGTGTTCAAGAATCAACATACTGAACTAGGAGAATCAATAACACTATCTGAACTCTGAGTTCCTATAGATGCCAATCATTCTGAACCTCAATGGATAAAGTGAGATGCCAAAACTATTCAAGAGGCAAAAAGCTACAAGTCCCGCTCATCTGATTGGAGCTATGTTTCATTGATAGTTTGGAATTTATAGTATATTCTCTTCTTTTTATCCTATTTGATTTTCAGTTGCTTGGGGACAAGCAACAATTTAAGTTTGGTGTTGTGATGAGCGGATAATTTATACGCTTTTTGGCATTGTTTTTAGTATGTTTTTAGTAGGATCTAGTTACTTTTAGGGATGTTTTCATTAGTTTTTATGTTAAATTCACATTTCTGGACTTTACTATGACTTTGTGTATTTTTCTGTGATTTCAGGTATTTTTCTGGCTGAAATTGAGGGACTTGAGCAAAAATCAGATTCAGAGGTTGAAGAAGGACTGCTGATGCTGTTGGATTCTGACCTCCCTGCACTCAAAGTGGATTTCTGGAGCTACAAAACTCAAAATAGCGCGCTTCCAATTGCGTTGGAAAGTAGACATCCAGGGCTTTCCAGCAATATATAATAGTTCATACTTTGGCCGAGTTTAGACGACGCAAAAGGGCATTGAACGCCAGTTTTACGTTGTAGTCTGGAGTTAAACGCCAGAAACACGTCACGAACCAGAGTTGAACGCCAAAAACACGTTACAACTTGGCATTCAACTCCAGAAAGAGCCTCTGCGCGTGTAACATTCAAGCTCAGCCCAAGCACACACCAAGTGGGCCCCGGAAGTGGATTTATGCATCAATTACTTACTTCTGTAAACCCTAGTAACTAGTTTAGTATAAATAGGACTTTTTACTATTGTATTAGACATCTTATGATTTTTAGTTCATCTTTAGATCATATTGATCACGTTTAGGGGGCTGGCCTCTCGGCCATGCCTGGACCTTCATCACTTATGTATTTTCAACGATAGAGTTTCTACACTCCATAGATTAAGGTGTGGAGCTCTGCTGTTCCTCATGAATTAATGCAAAGTACTACTATTTTTCTATTCAATTCAACTTATTCCGCTTCTAAGATATTCATTCGCACTTTAACATGAATGTGATGAACGTGACAATCATCATCATTCCCCCACGAACGCGTGCCTGACAACCACTTCCGTTCCACCTTAGATTGGATGATTATCTCTTGGATCTCTTAATCAGAATCTTCGTGGTATAAGCTAGATTGATGGCGGCATTCATGAGAATCCGGAAAGTCTAAACCTTGTCTGTGGTATTCCGAGTAGGATTCAGGGATTGAATGACTGTGACGAACTTCAAACTCGCGAGTGCTGGGCGTAGTGACAGACGCAAAAGGAGGGTGAATCCTATTCCAGTATGATCGAGAACCTCAGATGATTAGCCGTGCTGTGACAGAGCATTTGGACCATTTTCACAAGAGGATAGGATGCAGCCATTGACCACGGTGATGCCTCCAGATGATTAGCCATGCAGTGACAGCGCATCGGACCATTTTCACAGAGAGGATGAAAAGTAGCCATTGACAATGGTGATGTTCTTACATAAAGCCAGCCATAGAAAGGAGTAGGACAGATTGGATGAAGACAGCAGGAAAGCAGAAGTTCAGAGGGCCGAAAGCATCTCTATACCTTTATCTGAAATTCTCACCAATGATATACATAAGTATTTCTATCTTTATTTTTTGTCTATTTATTATTTATTTTCGAAAACTCCATAATCAATTATTATCCGCCTGACTGAGATTTATAAGATGACCATAGCTTGCTTCATACCAACAATCTCCGTGGGATCGACCCTTACTCACGTAAGGTTTTATTACTTGGACGACCCGGTGCACTTGCTGGTTAGTTGTATCAAAGTTGTGAATGAAAAACGATTTATTAAGACGTGCATACAGAATTTTTGGCGCCATTGCCTGAGATCACAATTTTGTGCACCAAGTTTCTTCCGGAGTGTTGTGCTTTATCTTGTTGTAAATGCCTCCTTAGAGTCCTCTCAGGTTTAGGATCAGGATTAAAGAGAGGTTCTTTATCTCTGTTCCTTCTCATAAACAAGAAAAGAAAGCAAAAAAAAAAATAATGGGAGCTCTATGTTCAAGAACAGAGGACTCCCTGTGAAATGTGAAGAAGAAAGAAAAGAAGAATGAAAATAAAAGAAGTGATAAAAAGAATTCGAAAAGAGAGGGGTAAAAATTCAAAAATTAGAAGTAAAAAGAAAAAATATTTTTGTTTTTATTTTATTTATTAATTAAATTCGAAAATGAAAACTAATTAACTAAAAAGATTTGAAAATTAAATAATGATGTTCGAAAAAGAGAAGAGAGAAATAGAAGGAGGATTTTCGAACATAGAAGAGAGAGGAATTAGTTAGGAAGTTTTAAAAAAGAAGAAAGAGAAAACAGGTAACTAATTAAGAAAGATTTGAATACAAGATAAGATAGAAGATTAGAGAAGATTTGAATTTAAAATTTAAAATTAGAAAAGATAAGATAGAAATTGAAAAGATTTGAAAGAGATTTGATTTTGAAAATTGAAATTTGGAAATGATAAGATAAGAATTTGAAAAAGATTTGAAAAAGATTTGGAAGAGATAAGATTTGAAATTGATTTTTGAAAAAGATTTGATTTTGAAATTTGAAGTTTGAAATTTAAAACTAAGATAAGATAAGATAATAATTTTGAAATTAAAATTTGAAATCTTTTTGATATTTTTGAAAATTAAGATAAAAAAGATAGAAAAGATATATTTTTTATTTTTTTGAATTAATGAAGAAAGAGAAAAACAACCAAAAGACACCAAACTTAAAACTTTTTAATCTAAAGACACAAGATTTCAAAAATTTCAAAGACAAACACCTAAAGACACTAAACTTAAAATTTTAAAGATCAAAACAAGAAGAAAAACAAGAACAAATTTGAAAATCAAGAAGAACACCAAGAACAAAACTCAAAGAATTTCAAGAAAACAAAGAACATGTAAAAGACACCAAACTTAAAAATTTTGAAAACCAAAGACACCAATTTCGAAAATTTTAAAGAAAAAGACTCAAAGACATCAAACTTAAGATTAATAAAGAAAAGAAAAGATTTTTGAAAATTTCTTTTGATTTTTTTTCGAAAAAGGAAAATAAAAGACTCAAATAAAATTAAAGACAATACATAATCTAAGCAACAAAATAATCCTTAGTTTGTTCAAACTTGAACAATCCCTGGCAACGGCGCAAAAAACTTGGTGCGCAGAATTACACTTCGCACAACTGAACCAGCAAGTGCACTGGGTCATCCAAGTAATACCTGAGTGAGTCAGGATCGATCCCACGAGGATTATTGGCTTGAATCAAGCTGTGGTTATTTTGTAGATCTTAGTCAGGCGGATAGAAAATTTGTTTGTTTGTTTAAAGCGCATAAAAGTAAAATAAAGATAATGTTACTCAATTGAAGGTGAATGCAATGATAAAAAGATGGTTAAGGCTTCAGAGATGCTTTATTCTTCTAGATTAATTCGGTCTCACTGTCTACGCCAATTGTGAATGATTTATTCGATGGCAGGCTGTATGTGATTAATGCCTTTCTTGAGAGGTCGCCGATTCTCCTCTAGGCTGAACACCAGGGTTAGTGCGCATCCAGTGTGAATGAGGGTGAAGTTCCTACAGTCCATTCCACTTGATGATCCTACTCAAAACGCCACAGACAAGGTCGAATCTTCTGGATCAGAGAATGTTGCGCCTTTGGTTCTAGCCTTTACCACAAAGACCCTAATCTCTCCATACCTCGGCTGAACTGGTGTCTCGAGAAGTTCCTAACGAAGTTGTGGATTAGCCGTCTAAGAGATGTATAATCAAACTAGTAGTTCATTGATTTTCGATGAAAGACGCTCGCTGAACCCATGTAGAATAGAGATAACCTTGTGCCGGTTCAACTCATTCATAAGGTTGAAGAACTAAGATACATCTTAGAATAGAGAATCAAACATGAATTGAGATAGAACAGTAATACTTTTATTAATCCATAAAACTCAGCAGAGCTCCTCCCCTTAACCTTGGAGGTTTAGAGACTCATACTGATAGAAAATACAATGAAAGGTTCGAAAAATGCTAGGAGAGATCCTAAACAAGGGTGATCTTCTCCTTTTAATACTAAACAAATGACTCAGGATTACATAAAAAGGGTAAAACAGTCTTTTAGTGCGAAAATCCACTTCTGTGGCCCACTTGGTGAGTGTTTGGGCTGAGCTTGAGTGTCACCCACGTGCTAAGACTCCCTAGGGGCGTTGAATGCTGGTTGGGAACCCCCTTTTGGGTGTTTGACGCTAGTCTCCTCCTTATGGGCGTTGGACGACTGGACTGGGGTAGATGGCTGGCGTTGAACGCCAGTTTTGGGCCTTCAATTCCGAAGCATAGTATAAACTATTATAGATTGCTGGAAAGCCCTGGATGTTAGCTTTTCATAGCCTTTGACAACGCTCCATTTGAACTTCTGTATCTCCAGAAAAGCTCTTTCAAGCGGAAGGAGGTCAGATCCTGACAGCATCTGCAGTGCTTTCTCTGTCTCTGAATCAGACTTTTGCTCCAGCTCCTCAATTTTAGCCAGAAAATACTTGAAATTGCATAAAAACACACAAACTCAAAGTAGAATCCAAAAATGTGAATTTTACACTAAAACCTATGAAAATATAATAAAACTTAAATAAAACATGCTAAAAACTATATGAAAATGATGCCAAAAAGTGTATAAAATATCCGCTCATCAAAGTCTTAGAGTTATTTCAAAATCCTTTTGTATGATCATCAAAAGGAGCCATATACATGTCTTTGTTTATTAATAATTCCTGGTCAAGGAGAGAAGAAAAAAAGGGAGAACTTGATCAATTCCAGAAAGAGAAAGCAGAGAGCTTAGGAAACAATGCATTTGGTTATCAACAGTGAATGGGAAGAGGATTTTGTGTGCATTTGTAGCATTAACAGGGTCTTTAATAATGATATCATGGTCCTGAGCTATGATTTGGAGACTAATGCATGGGTTTCTTCTAATATTTCTTTTCCTTTCGTGGAAGAAGAAGGCTTGCTATTGGTACCGAAAGTTCTAGAAAATTTACAGTGATAGCATGAGCAAAATGAAATTATTTCTTTATAAATATAAATATACCTAAATGATAGTATAAATATATATATATTGAATGGATAAAGATACCGTGAAAAAAAGAGTTGATAAAGCCAAGTCTTACAAATGGTGAGAATTTTGAAAAAGAGGGGATTCTTACTTACAGAGACAATTCAGGAGAGGTGAAGTGATATCGCGTCAAGAAGAAAGGAATGCGTAATGAAGAAGTTTTTGGAAAAGTTCAAAGATTTAGTTAGGTAAGGTATTTATAAAAGAAATTAAAAGGGTTTAGTTGGACGAAAGTTAAATGTCCAGATTTAATAGAGAAGTGTGCATGATGGGACGCGCATTCAATAGATGTGATTAGTGGAACGGTTTCTCAAATTTGACGTCAGTTATGGTTTCCAAACATTTTTAAGTTTAAATTTTGCTCTGTATAAGTTTGTATTAAGACAAAAGGGAATAAGTGAAATTTACTGAATCAACAAACCTTTTATGTTAGAAGTCGTCGATTCAAAGGGTAAATTGTTGGGTCGAACTAATTTAAATTGGTAATGAACATATCAATAATATTTGTGTGGACTTCATCAAGGAGGTTTTTCGAGTTTATCGAATAAAGGGCATCGATCAGCAAGATGGATTGATCGAAATGTATATCGAAGACAAAATTTCCTGGTCAAAGTAATAGAAAGACTAGTATTTGAGGCAGTTGGGGACGGTTTTCATATCATTTATGTGGCGGAAACAGTTACATTTGGTTTTCTCACATATGAAGTACGTGATAAAATTTGATTGGTTATAAGGGGCTATAAATAGATAAAGTTTTGAAGAAATAGAGGTTGAAATTCTTTTCTAGAAAAACACTCTTGTAATTTCACATCTCCAGAGACTTTCAGATCTTACTCAAAATTTATTTTTCTGTAGGATTTCTTTCATTGTTTTTACATTCTCTTTAGTTTTCTTGCAAATTTACTTCCTCTGCAAAGCTTTTCTTTTTTTTCTTTTTATTCTTTATGTTTATCATTATATTTGAAATCAAAGTTGTTTGATCATGTCATAGGCATTTTATTGTTTATTTTAAATTCAAAAGTCAGTTATTTTTATTTTGAATTTTATTGTTTATTTTAAATTCAAAAGTCAGTTATTTTTTTTTTTGGTATCTTCTTTATTTCTTTTTTTTTCCAGTCGTTTCCAAATTTTATTTTTACATTTCAAATATTTTTTATCAATCTAAAAATAGAATCTTTGGTATACAACTTAAAACTAATATTTATAAAGAATAGGTTTTGCTCTCAAATTACTAGATATTAAACCAATCTAGATTTATTAAAATTTGTCTAATAATAATATTTGTAAGTTACTTGTATGAGAAATCTCGTGTATTTAGGTATATATTTGTATATAAATATTGTGATCGAATTTGTTTTTAATTTAATGGTTTTCGTCTAGCTCAATAACACAATAAAAGCCCATATAAACAAAAACTATTTTTTGGCATGCAATTATACTTTTGTCCTTGCAGTAATAAGGCAAGAGTTATCCCACTATTCACACCAACAATGTCAATAATTAGCATTGAACTATATTGCTTTTCTTGCATTCAGGCTATGTTTGGTTGGAAGGAAAGAAATAGAGAGGAAGAAAATAGAAAGGAAAGAAAGGAAAGGAAAGAAATTGAGTGGATTTTTATTTTTTTTAGATGTGTTTGGATGGAAGGAAAATAAGAAAGAAAGAAATGTTATAAAAAGACAATTTTACCTTTATATTAGAAAATATATTGAAAAAGTGAAGGGGTAGTATTGGAAGTAGAGAGAAAAACATTAGTTTTCTCTTCATTTTCTTTTCAATGTTGGAGAGAGAAAAAATTAGTGGACCCCACCAATTTTTTTCCATCCATTTTCTTTCCTCTCTAATTTTCCTTCTCAACCAAACAAAAGAAAATAATCATTTTCTTTCCCATTTTCTTTCCTCCCTTTTCTTTCTTTCTATTTTTCTCTCAAACAAACATAGTGTTAGTGACAGATCCCAAAAAATTTTACAATGGAATAAAAATATAATAAAATTTAAGTATATATATATAGAGATGGACTCACATATAATAAAAAGGAGGCATTTATTTCCACAAAGTTAAAAAAAATACTAATATTTATATATATTTGTTTTTTATTATATTATATTTATCTCAAAATAAAATATAAATTATTTCTTTTGTGTTCTATGTTAATTTTGTTGTTGTTAAATTTAACATAATAATAATAATAATAATAATAATAATAATAATAATAATAATAATAATAATAATAATAATAATAATAAATTTGAGTTAGTATAATAATAAAAAATAAATAATAAATAAACTCAAAAAATGATGATAATTTTTATTATATTAGTTAATTAGTTAATAATTAAATTAAAATTTAGTTTTCTAACTAAATATAGCTTAAATTATTAGTAATTTTTTAAAAAATTATTTACGATAAAAAATATATTATCTACGTATTAAGATACTATATTAATATTCATTATTAAAATGGCCTTGATTATAGTAATTACTTTTGTTTAAATTTTATTTATACCATAAAAATTATAATAAATACACTTAACAATTAAATATAAGATAATAAAAAATGAAATAATTATTTAAAAATATATATAAAAAAATAAAAAGAAAGTCATTATAAATTATTATTTTTTTATTTTGAATATTATGCTGTGTGTGAAATTATCTTTTTATTATTTTACATAATATAATAAGTGATTGTGTGTATATTTTTAGTTTTTATCAACATGTATTAATAGTTCTAATTTAAAATTTTAAATATATCTAAATCAATTTAGGTTGATCGAATAAACAAGTTAGTCGTTCGCTTAAGTAAGTGTTGGGAGTTCGAATTCTGTCTCTTATGTGTAATAATTCATTGGCCAGTAGACTAATAAAACTCAAATTAATGATAAATTAATTTTTAACTTGTAGAATATTATGAGAAATATATATATATATATATATTATTTTTTTTTTTTGCCTCCACTGTAAATTTTTTTTTGGATTGGAGGACTAGTATAAAATAGGTATCAAGTGCCAGAAAAGAAACGAGTTTCACGGTGTTTCTCTTGGAAGAAGACAAAGTCGAGTGTTTCAGCTTTCATGTCCAAATGGCAAATTGTAACGTTTTGATGCATTCGGCTGAAGAGAACTTCCTTCATTATTGAAAAACATTATGAATCAGCCTATAGCCGGACCCAAATGTTTGAAATTGTCACACATGCACTAATAATAATAAAAACCACTAGCTTAGCATCACATTATAATATATTATAATTGCACTATAAATATGTCACCATCGTTCATCTTTCTTCAACCAACTCTACTACTAGTCTCAACTCTAAACTGAAATACAGCTGCTTATTATTATAATTACCATTATGGCCTTGTCTCGCTTCCTTACCATGTTTCTCATCGTAGCTGTTTCCATTATTCCTATTATTTCTTCAACTGACTTCATTGTCGGTGATGACAATGGTTGGGCCACTGGCTTTGACTATCAAGCTTGGGCTCAGGGAAAGGAATTCCATGCTGGAGATAAGCTTGGTATTAATTAGCTAGCTACATTAATGTTATCCTATAATTAATAAAAGCGCATGCATTTATATTATTTCATTTGTTAGATATAAAATTAACAAATTAAAATATTATATCCACACCAAAAATTAATCGCTAATTTAAATTAATAATTATATATTTGTATATAAATATATGTGTGTTATTTAAATTATTTTTAATATATATTTTATATTTTAATATACATTTTATATCATTAATTAATTTAATAACTAATTTTTTGTGCACTTATAATATCGTCGTAAAATTAATTATATATTTCTATATATGTCTAGCTTAAGTTTTTAAAAGAGATAATTCATAATATGATACAGTATTCAAGTACATGAAAGGAAAGCACAATGTGATGAGAGTGAATGGTACTGGCTTCCAACAATGTGCTGTGCCACCAGATTCATCAACTCAAGGCTTTACCACTGGAAATGATGTGATTGTTCTTTCATCCCCAGGAAGAAAATGGTATATTTGTGGTATTAGCAACCATTGTGAGAATGGTAAAATGAAGGTTGCAATAACTGTTCAACCTCAAATTGGATTTGGGGCACCAACATCTTCTCCCAACCCGACCCCAACCCCAATTTCCGCTGCAACAGGAACCTCTCCTATTTATTCTTCTTGGATAGTGATAATTTTTGCTCTCCTCATAGCAATTATGTTCTAGATTATTCTAGAACTTTGGCTAGTATGAAAATTGATATTTTCATTGTTCCATTATT
Source organism: Arachis ipaensis (assembly GCF_059453495.1). Classification (NCBI taxonomy): domain Eukaryota; kingdom Viridiplantae; phylum Streptophyta; class Magnoliopsida; order Fabales; family Fabaceae; genus Arachis; species Arachis ipaensis. Next base: position 55,934,917 of record NC_142436.1, read on the forward strand.
TTTTTATTTAATTGTGTGCATTATATTGATCGTGATGAGTAATTAAATTGAATTTCAACATTACTGTATCTTTGTTTTCTACATAAGAATGGTTACACTTATTTTTAAAAAGAGAAAATTTCTGAAAGTAAGGTCATGGTAATACATACAAACATGGACTATTAGTTGCTATATTAAACAGAATCAGAAATAATCGCTTATATAATACGTATGAAGTCACATGGCATTCTAGTCACTACGAAAAAAAAAAAGGTCTATGGTCACGGTAAAAAACCGTGATCATAACTAGTAAAAAGGGTGACCATAGATTTATAGTCACGATTTTGGACCTATGGTCACGGTTTTTTACCGTGACCTATTCTCTCATGGACATAGATCTATAGTCACGGTTTTTTTATTTATGGTCATGGTTTCTATGGTCACAGTTACAATTTTTAAATTCTGACACTTTAGGCCATGTTTTTTCACCGTGACCATAGGTTAATCTATGGTCACGCATAAAAACCGTGACCATAGCCTCTATGGTCACCCCTCCTGAAAACCGTGACCATAGCCTTATCTTAACCGTGACCATAGCCTCTATGGTCACCCCTCCTTAAAACCGTGACCATAGACTTAAAACCGTGACTATAAATCCTTTTAGGTCACCCTTTTTTGAAAAAACGTTATCATAGATTCTTTTTTGTCACCTCAAAAAATCGTGACCATAGATCATCTTTAAATCACCTCCAAAACTATGACCATAGACCTTTTTAGGCCACCCTTTTTTAAAAATTGTAACCATAAGTACTCTATGATCACCATTTTTTTAAAAACTGTGACCATAACTTTTTTTTGTCACGGTAAAAAATCATGACTATAAACCCTTTATGGTCACGATTTTTTACCGTGACAAAAAAACCGTGGCCATAGACCCAAAATGTTATAGTGAGTAAAAAAAATGTGAACCAAGTCAAATGAGTATATTAGACATTAATCAACTTAGGAATAAGAATATAGGAAGTCGCGGAATTATACCATTTTCTACTTCAACCGCAAGCACGGACCCAGTAATAACAATGTGGAGGCAATGTTTTCAATTTTTTTTTTTAAATAGTTATATATAATGTGCTTTCACTTTAAATTTTAAATGATTCAATTATAAATAAATTAAATTTAATTGGTCAAAATTTTAAATTTATTTTTTTATTTCTCTATTATTTTGACTATTATTTAACCTAATCAAATTTAGTTTTTGTGCTATCATTTCTTTATTCTCTCAAACCCTCTTCTTATTTTTATATTTTCAACTTTCTTTTTCTATTCCTTATCTAGTGGTCATTTTCTTTTCATCAAAAGATAAATTTCAAATTTTCCATGGATATTTTTTTTATATAGTTCTCCATAACTCTATGTATCTTCCAATTTCATTGTTTCTCTTTTTTGATATTTTCAGTTACAAATTTTAGTTCAAACAAATATAATATAGGTATTAATTTAGTATTTTATTCTCTTCATGACTTTATATATTTTATTTTATTATCAATTTATTCATCCTTATTACTTATTTTTTCATCTTTTGTTCTATTATATGTACCTATATTGCATATAAAATTTTAAAATGAAATGATTAATATACTAATTTAGAATATGTACGTTATCCCTATAACATCGGATGAACCGCGTTATACCTCGGCACGTAGACCCACATTTAAAAATCAAACGACTCTATCCTAACAAACTTCTCCCTACGATCTCGCCCCAAAGTCAGCCACGAAGATCTCAACTCAGGCCGATGACTCATTCAATACCAAGCAATCTATAAAACAGGAGCAAGGTCGACAAGGGTCGGTAGATCATTTAACACCAACTCACTGATTATATACTCATTTTTTCTAAGTGATTCTTCACTGACTTGAGCGTCAGAGTCCTTTTTGTAGGTACCACGCTTGGGTCCGAGTTCACGAGGATACTCCCAGTTTAGATCGAGTTGTCAGGTGCTCCGGATTAACATAAGACCGACGTATAGCTCAAAAAAAATATCCTTTCCAGAACATTTGGCGCCCACCATGGGGCCGAAGTTATTCAAATCTAACCCTACATACATCTCGCTTTAGTTTCTCTCTACAGGATCATGGCCGAAGAGGTTATATCCGCAACTCTTCCTCCTACTAACGAAGAGCTAGTAATGATGAATGCTACCCTCTTGGCGGAGGTCAGGAGAATGGCCGACCTCCTAGAAGCATCTCAAAACGGGAAGTCCAACACAGAGGACCCTAAGAGCGCCACTTCAAACGGAGCGTCACCTCTAGACTCGGGCTCCCAAGAGGTCACCCCACCTAAAGAAAGGCTGACGATAGACAATCCCTTCTCATAGAAGATTGTCAATTTCCAGATGCCAAAGAATTTCGTTCTCCCCACAACACTTAAGTTGTATGAAGGGTTTGGGGATCCCCGTGTACATATTAAAAAATTCCAATCCATGATGTTCTTTAACGGTGCCTCTAACCCTATACTCTGTCGTTCTTTTCCAACTTATTTAGATGGTGCTGCTTTACTTTAGTTTTCTAAAATTGCTACCGGTTCGATCTCTTGCTTTGAAGAGCTAGCAAGGTCCTTCATAAACTATTTCGTGGTCTTGAGAATATATGTGCACGAATTTGATTACCTCAGCACTATTAAACAAGGACAGCATGAGATCCTGATGGACTATATGACACGATTCACCAAGGCAACGATGAAAATCTCGGACCTCGATCCCAAGGTACATCTGCACACACTGAAGAGCGACCTTCGCCCAAGGAAGTTCCAAGAGACCTTTGCTGTTACCAAGCCAAAAACATTAGAGGAATTCCGAGAAAAAGCGGCGGGTCAAATGGAGATCGAGGAACTCCACGAACCTCGACATATGGAAAAACCAAAATTTCACCGAGACGAAGAAAGACAACCAAGGTCTCACACCAGCAGGGAGCCTAAGAAGCCCTTTAAGTTCGCTCCCAAATTCGACTCCTACACCAAGTTCAATACCAAAAGAGAGGACATCATCAAAGAAATGCTACACAACAAACTAATAAAACCGCCGAGTAAAGCAGGCACATATCAGGATCAAAAGTATGTAGACAAAAGCAAACATTGCACATTTCACTAGAAGTACAGCCATACCACTGACGAATGCGTAATAGCCAAGGACTTACTAGAAAGGCTAGCAAGACAAGGCTTACTGGACAAATATGTCACTTCCAAAAGTCAGAAAGAAACAATAAAAGACACTGACAAGTCGAGCACTAGCTCCAACCACAAAGAAAAAGGAGCTTGGTATGGGCCAGTCGAAACCCCTGCCTCTAAAGGGATAATAAACTACATTTCAGGTGGCTTTGCAGGAGGAGGAGCAACAAATACAACTAGGAAGAGAAGCTACAGAGCCATGATGACAATGGAAGGGTCTCGGCCAAGGACACAAACCTCGGCTCCAGCCACCAAGATCACTTTTGATGCATCCGACTTCAAGTTTCACAGTCCAAACCTCGACGATCCAGTGGTACTCTCGATACACATAGGATAATTGATAGTCAAAAAGGTCCTACTCAACTCAGGAAGTAGCGCCGACGTCTTATTCTATTCCACCTTCAAGAAAATGCAACTCAGTGACAAATCACTACTACCATTGCCTGGAGAATTAGTAGGGTTCTCTGGGAAAAGAGTTCCCGTATCAGGTTATGTATGGCTGAGAACAATGCTAGGGGAGTTTCCAAACTCAAAAACCCTAGATATTCAATTTTTAGTAGTTGATTGTGCGAGCCCCTATAATGTTATTTTGGGACATCCGTCCCTTAACTCTTTTGGAGCCATTATTTCTATAGTTCAGCTTTGTGTTAAGTTTCCTGTGCATGATAACATAATAGCAGCAGTCCATGCAGACTACAAAGAGGCTAGGAAATGTTACAATGCGGGTTTGAAAGTTACCCCAAAGAAGACTGTTACAAGAATCCATTTTGTTCACAACTTGGAAAGCATTCCAACCTTGGCCGAGCTAGATCCAAGGGCCAGCAATAGTCGTCCTGCCCCAACGGACGACCTAGAAAAGGTACAACTTGGGAAATCAGACAAGTTTACTAACATCGGCTCTATTTTCTCTACAAGAACAAAACAAAATCTTATTGAAACATTAAAGTCCAAATCCAACCTATTTGCATGGACTCCTGCTAACATGCCAGGGATCGATCCGAACTTTATATGCCACAAGTTAGCAGTCAATCCTAACACCCGACCTATAAGACAAAAGAAACGAAATCTGGGCACAGAAAGAAGAAATGCAGCAATAGTAGAAACACATAAATTACTTGATGCAGGTTTCATCCGAGAACTTCGTTTCTCGTCATGGCTAGCAAACGTGGTAATGGTTAAGAAGAGCTCGGGAAAAGGGCGCATGTGCGTGAACTTTACAAATCTAAACAAAGCCTGTCCAAACGACTCATATCTGCTACCGAATATTGACAAACTGGTAGACGACACCTCAGGGTATCAAGTGCTAAGTTTCATGGACGCCTATTCCGGTTACAATCAAATACAAATGCACCCTGATGACGAAGAAAAAATAGCATTTGTAACTGATCAAGGTAATTTTTGTTATAAAGTCATGCCTTTCAGACTAAAAAATGCAAGAGCAACCTATCAGAGACTAATGGACAAGGTCTTCAAAGATCAAATTGGCCGGAACATTGAGATATACGTTGACGACATGGTGGTCAAGTCAAGCTTGGAACAACAACATGAGGCCGATCTTAATGAGATTTTTCAGCAACTCCGAAAGTACAATACGAGACTAAACCCAGAAAAATATGCATTTGGAGTACATGGAGGTAAATTCCTTGGATTCCTACTGACAAACAGGGGGATAGAAGCCAACCCCGACTAGTGTCAGGCCGTGATAAACATGCAATCACCTCGGTCAATCAAAGAAGTACAACAACTCAAAGGTCGCCTAGCAGCCTTGTCCCGATTCTTGCCGGTAGCAGCTGCCAAGTCACATCACATCTTTAACACCTTGAGAAAGGCCGAAAAGTTCCTTTGGATAGACGAATGTGGAAAAGCCTTCGTCGAATTCAAAAACCTCCTCGGTTCACCACCTATCCTCAAGAAGCCACAACAAGGTAAACCCTTTTTTGTATTTCTTTCAATTTCAACTAACATGGTTAGCTCTGTGCTTGTAACAGAAACAGGGAAAGAGCAACACCCAGTATATTATGTGAGCAAAGTATTACAAAATGCCGAAACAAAGTACCCGACAATAGAAAAATTAGCATTCGGCTTAGTCATCACAGCTCGGCATCTGTGACACTATTTTCAGACACATCAAATAATAGTTCGGACCGAACAACCCCTACGTCAAATATTATCAAAACAGACCTAGCAAGCCGACTCACGAAATGAGAAATAGATCTCTCAGAATTCGATATCTCCTACCAATCATGAGGATCCCCTAAAGCCCAAGTATTGGCCAACTTCATTTCAGAATTTACCAACACAGAAGAAATGGCTAAGACATGGAAACTATATGTAGATGGAGCATCGAATGAGAATAGATGTGGAGCAGGGATCCTCCGAAAAGACGACACTGGAGTGCAAGGCGAATAGTCAATCAAATTCCTCTTTGAAACAATCAATAACCAAGCCGAATATGAGGCACTCCTAGCAGGCCAAAGGCTAGCAAAGGAAATAGAAGTAAAAAAACTAAAGGAAGAAAATTGGCGAAGCCTATTTATTCGCTACCTAAGAACTGGAGAAATATCAGAAAACGAAAATTCGAGGTCATTTAGACATAAAGCAAGCCATTACACTATGATGGGAGCTGACCTATACAAACGAGGAAACTCTATACCACTACTAAAATGCCTCGGCCGAGCAGATGCAGAAAATGCCATAGCCGAAGTCAACGACAGAACCTGTAGACACCACACTGGAGGTAGAAGCTTAGCCACAAAAATCCTATGAGCAGAATACTACTGGCCGACGTTATGGGAAGACTGCAAAAATAAGGTACAAAGGTGTGATGCATGCCAGAAATGTGCACCGCTCATTCATAGCCTGGCCGAATTATTACACACCTCAGATGTTAGTTGGCCATTTCACAAATGAAAAATGGATATACTCGGACCGTTCCTGGTATCACCAGGACAGATAAAATTCTTTTTAGTAGCTATTGATTACTTTATAAAATGGATAGAAGCGCAGCCACTTACAAAAATTACGTCGGATAAGGTACAAAATTTGATTTAAAAATTCATTATATGTAGATTTGGTGTACCTAGAGCAATTGTTTCCGATAATGGTAGGCATTCACAAATAAGAAAATTGCTTCATGCTTATCCAATCTGCATATCAAACATTATTTTTCTTTCATCGAGTGTAAGGTCCAGATTTTTAAAAATTAAATAATTAGTTATTTGTGAGTTATTATATTATATTAAGATTTTGTTATTGAATAGTGATGGATCCAAAAAATTTTTAGAGTGGGGTAAAAATATATATACTAAAATAAATTTTGTTAAATATTATTAATTATATGAAAATATAAAAATTAAAAAAAGTTAGTGAATAATTTCATTCTCAAAATACTATTCATTACATATAATTTATAAAAAAATATTTTTTTATTTCTAAAATTTGAATTTAAAATATTTTAATTAAATTATAGATAACTTATTATGCTAACTAATTTTTTTATACATATTTAATAGTAAAAGACTGAATTAATTGACACATTAGCACTTAATAATACACTAATATTTATAATTTGAAACTATAATTATATATAAATACTAAAAAATTAATCTGTATATGAGAAGTATATTTATATAAAATAATAGAAACTAAATTTATAATTTTTTCTTTTTTAAAATAATTAAATTTGTTATATATTTTTAATTTAGTTTTGATATAATGTTAGATGAAAGATTTTATGCATCTGTTTAATTATGTATTGTAATTAAAATATTTTGTTATTATTATTTCTAAAAATAAAAAATATATTCTGTTCTGGAAATGATATTCTTTCCGAGCTACACGTCGGTCTTGCGTTAAATCCGGAGCACCTGACAACTCGATCTAAACTGGGAGTATCTTCGTGAACTCGGACCCAAGCGTGTGTACCTGCAAAAAGGACTCTGACGCTCAAGTCAGTGAAGAACTACTTAGAAAAAATGCGTGTATAATCAGTGAGTTGGTGTTAAATGATCTGCCGACCCTTGTCGACCTTGCTCTTGTTTTATAGATTGGTTGGTACTGAATGAGTCATCGGCCTGAGTCGAGATCTTCGTGGCCGACTTTGGGGAGAGATCGTGGGAAGAAGTTTGTTAGGATAGAGTCGTTTGATTTTTAAATGTGGGTCTACGTGCCGAGGTATAACGCGGTTCATCCGATGTTCTAGGGATACCGTACATAGCCCCCAAGCTTGACTTGAAAAACGTAGTTTTAGCAAGTTGAGCTTACCTTGTGTGGTTATACCTCGGTATTTAACGGCAAATATCGTAGCCCCCAAGCTCAATGCGCGTTGCTGCTACTTCAAGCTTGGGTTTTATTTTATTTTTTATGATCATTATTTAGATATGTAACGGGTTTAAAAAAGAAAAAAAAATTGGTTTTGAATAATTGTTTACCTTGTTAACTGGGATGCAATAATTTTCTTGGCCAATTGGGATACGGACCGTTTGCATTGGGCATGTGAACAGTTTTGGTTGTTTACTTTCCACTAAATTAGTGGATTGCAATTAAATATTATTGCCGTTTTCTCGTTGGGAAGAAACACAACGCACGACTCAAGCCACTTTTACTTAAGTGGGGAAAAGGACATGTCTTCGAAAGGTTTGTCTTCTCCCTTTCTTTGTCTCAGTTTCTTTGAAAAAATGGTTAGAGAAAAGAAAAAAGACAAGGTCAAAGTAGTTGAAGTGAACAAGGAAATCCCTACCATTGTGTGCATGTTGATGTGAAGACTCGTGCGTCACCATATTGTGATGTCGAGTCGCTTCGTGAGCTGGAGGCTCTGAAGCTTGCAAGGGAGGGGTCGGGGTCTGTGTTGAACTTCTCTCATGTACTAGTGAGGAGAGAGTTTGCGAAAGGAGAGGAGATTGGGAGTATTTCTACATGTATACCCCTTGCTTTACTGAGTTGCATGTGAAATTTCCTACTATGATTTCGAATGTAAAGTCTTGACTCAGCTTAATTGTATCCCTTGGCAATTACACCCTAATTCCTGGGCGTTTTTGCGTGCGTATGAATTTTTGATGGATTTTCTGGAGTTTTCCACTTCTCTAAATATTTTTTTCTTTATTTCAATCGAAGGGGGGTACAGAAGGGCCTTTGAGTTTTTCTCAGTAGTTTTCCTGGACGTTTCATTTTCCTTTTGTATAAGTCTTCTTTTAAGAACTTTAAGTCATTGTTTGTAAATGTTCAATCTTTAGAGACTGAGTACCCATTTTTATTTAGATTGTGAACTGATAGAGAAATATCTTCTGTATTGGTGCTACGAGCCAATGCAGATTCTTGAGGTTGCTGAGAGGAGTGAGAAAGAAAACCTCTTTTTAGACTTTCTAATTGAAAATTTTGCTGTTGGTGAATGCTTGTCTATTCCTGATTTGTTACGTTTTGAGAAGGAGAATGATAGAGAAGGGTTGAAAGCATATATAGGTAAACATCAGCCTGTGTTTTTATTTTTAATGATTTCTGATTGTTGGGGTGTAGCTACCTTTTCTTGTAGGTGGACGAGTGCCTCACCTGAACACTTCTCGGCTTCAATCCTTTTTGAGTTGGAAAAAGGAAAAAGTTGGTAGTGGTTCCGGAGTAGTGAAAGAAACTGGTGGGGATGCTGCCCACTCTGCTGCTCAGTGTTCTATATCTTTTAAGAGGAGGAGAGATGAATCAGATAAGTCTTTGGAAGTCATATCCGAAGAAGGTATGGAAGTCGTTGTTGGTGATAAGTCGGTATTTGAGAGACAGAAAAGACTTCACGGGTTTATTGACAGAGTGAATCTCTAATCCCTTTGGAGAGACTAATTTCCTATTGGTGAACTTGCTGCGAGTTTCCCATTATCCGGGAGATATGCGGCTGACTCGGCGAACTGGTGTAGAAGGAATGGGGAAATTTATCCAGGTTAGCGAGTTTTTGATTTTGTAAATTTGTTTTTGATCTGGACTTGTCATTGATTAGTTGTTATGTAGATTGTGGCTTCGCGTTTGTTATGTGTTGGTCGTGCAACTGAGTTGTTGGGAGCGGAGCAGTAGATTGCTGTGGACAAGGTGGTTAGCTTGGAACGATCCTTGAAGGAGAGGGATGACGTAATTGTTGACGTAACTGCAAAGATGAAAAGTGGGGAGGAGGAAATTGCGAAACTTTAGGATCAGATATGTCTTCTCCAAGCCGAGATTAAGGAGAATGACAAAACCAAGGGTGAGATGACATCCCGGATTCATGAGCTGGAGGAGGAGGGTCTTGAAATATTTGCTGCAGGATTTGACCATGCTGTTATTCAGGTTACTCTGTTTTCTCCCAAGTTTGATGTCGAAAGGCTTGATGTGACGAAGATTGTGATTGGTAGACAGCTTGTGGAAGATGAGTCAGGCGAGGGTCATGCTGAGAATGTTCCTCCCCCCTCTTGAAGAAATTGTTAATATTTATAATTTGAAACATATGAGTATGTTTGTTTGGTATTATAGCTTGTGGAAGATGAGTCAGGCGAGGGTCATGCTGAGAATGTTCCTCCCCCTCTTGAAGAAATTGTTAATATTTATAATTTGAAACATATGAGTATGTTTGTTTGGTATTGTAGTTTGGATATCGATACTTAAGACGGTTATGTTTTGAAACACTTGGACCGACGTATGGTGTCAGATTTTACTTTTATGAATATTTTAGATATTTGTTGCATATATATGAATGCGATTTCCAACTTTTGTTTTGTTGGTTCGATATTAATGATTGTCAAAGAATAATTTGCTATAATAATCGGGAAGAGAAAAAAGATTAGATTTTTGTATGCGTGAAAGAGACCTCTCAGTTGTTGAGACTTGAGAGGTGTGGGGTGGTCAGCCTCGTTAAAACCTGTCCGAGTAAAACTCTCTTTAGGAAAAAACCTCGTGATCAGGAAAAAGAGTACCTGTCCACTCCACCTTTTACAACAAGATATTAACTATGATAGATCTTTAGAGATGAAATATTCCAAGAGTTGGGGAGGGCCATTTCTTCCAACGTTTCAAGGGAATATACTCATTTGACAATGATTTTGGAAACTCAGAAGGGCCTTCCCAATTTGCCGCAAATTTTTCATGTCCTGTTGGTTTCCAAACTTCTCCTATTTGTCTTAGCACCAAGTCTCCTTCTCTTAGAGTTCTTGGTCGTACTTTTTGTTATACTGCCTTTGCATATCTGCTTGTATGGTTCTTTGTCTGAGTTCGGTTAAGCATCGTTCCTTGCTTATTATATCGAGCTCAGCTGACCTAGCTTCCGCATTGGCCTGTTCGTCAAAGTACTCAATCTGAGTAGACCCTTGACTGACTTCTATTGGAGTCATGCAATCCGTGCTGTATACTAATCGGAACGGGCTTTCTTTTGTTGTGGATTGTGGTGTTGTGTTATGGCTCCACAGTATTTCTGGTATGAGTTTGGCTCAGCATCCTTTAGCATCTGTTAATTTTTCCTTTAACGCTTGCAAAATAACTTTGTTACCTGTTACTTTGCGGGTGCTCGATGTAACATCCTAACTTTTAACACGTCATGATCATACCAAAAGTAAGGTGTTACGAACCTGATTTCCTTTATTATAAATTTACTATTGAGCCTTTACGTCGATATCGCGTTTTAGTTTTTGAGAAAAAACCAAAAGAAAAAAAATCTTGTTTTTACTAACTAAAATTACATATCAAGAGATCTTCAAACACTAATATTCACATAATTACTAATAATAATAAGCTCTATACAAATAAATTCAATATAAAACTCGAATACAATTTCTATCCCTCTGTATAAAATAAAATCTAAAATAACAAAGGCGAGAGAATTCTATGAAAGCAACTCAACTCATAACTTAACTCAAATAAAACTAATAACCGTCCGCAGCTTCAAGCTGAGTCTTCGAACCTGTGTCACTGAAAGGGTGGAAGATTTTGGGGTGAGAACATACCACACGTTCTTAGTAGGGAATGGGAATGCAGTAAAAGTAATGAAATAAAGTGCAAATAATTAACTTTACTCAATAAAACTATATTTTTGTCAAACCCTTTGAAAATACTCTTGGTTTTACTTTAGCTAACTAATTACCTCTTTTTAAAATTTCTAAACTCACAATAAATTTTAAATATAAAACTAGTCACATTATCCGTCTCTCAGCCACATAGTTAATCCTCAGTCAAATGTCAATTCGTAATCACTTTAATACATTCACAAACAAATAGTACAAGCAAGAGATTCAATTCAATGTACAAGCAAGTCACAACAAGACAAACAGCACAATCATAAAGAAATAAGACAAGCAAGCACAATCAAATACAAATGTGCAAACAACATGATGCATGTCTATCCCTAACACAAGCCATGAGCTCATGTGTCGGTTACCTACCCGCTCCCGACATTACCCGGGCACAAGTCCCAGATATCGCTTTCCAGATGCATACAGTGTGCTTATAAGTCGTACGGCTATGCCGCATACATTGTAACTTTAAGTCGTACGGCTAGGCCGCATAGAGTGTGACTTTTCAAATCAATAAATGTACATCTGGAAAATAGTTCTTAGTGTGTGGGCGTCCCTACTTTACATTTGGCACTAAGGTCCAAACAATGTCACATATGCTCTCTTGTCGCAGACATTTCTTTAATTAATATATTCCTTTAATCTTTGTTTTTTGCTCTCTTGTGGTAGAGATTCCTTTCATTATCTCTCTTTCCTTTACTTTTCCTTCTTCTTCTTTTCTTTTTTATCATACCGAGCTTAAAACATAACTTAAAGCAAAATCCCTTCTTAAAAGATTGAATCTAAAATATTATACTTTTCTTAATAAACCGAATTGAAAATAAAGCTCTTTTCATAATAAATAGAAATCAAATAATATTCTTAAATCAGATTTGCTTTTAAATAACACTTTAAATAAATTTTTAGAGTTTTATAAAAATTTCGGCAGCATTTCCTCTAAAATTTAGACTATGCCACCCTTCCAGGATCCCAACTAAATCATTTTCGATTCTCAAAGATCATCCTTGATAAATCAGACATTCCAAATCCAATACCAAATCATTTTAAGAAATAAGCCTGTAAATCATATTTTTAATACAAAGTTTGCTTCTTAACGTAAATACATATTTAAATAAGGTTTTCAAAACAAAATCACTTTTGGTATACCCTTACAAAAATTTGGACAAAACATCCTCTTAAAAATTAGACTTTAACATCCCTCCGGACTCCATCATTTTCTCAATAGTCAACCTACTTTATTTCAGTTTAGTAACCAACGATTCACTTTAACATTCAATACAACAATATCCAATCAAGCTAGCATATTCAATTAACAATAATTTTCAAACCAGCTTGCAACAGAGCCCACTATCATCAAATAAATCTCAGATAAACAACCAAACCAAGAAATTAACCTGACTAAAAATTTCAGCAACAACACAATCTCAATCCAAACTCAATTCATGTTTCAGTTTAACAAACAACACCAATTAAACACCATTCAAAATCACAAATCAACAAATCTTCATCAATTTGTAATACTACACACTTATGAATTATTTGCAATTATTCAATAAGCTTTATAAGCATTCTTAAATTAAAATATTTAATTTTAAAAACAAATCTCCTATCTCAGTACGAAATCAAAGTCAACGAAAATTTCGGAGAAACTTTTTGATCGAGCTGATGAAGAAGAAAACGTCAGAAATCACCTGTGTCTTCTAGAACTCTAATTGGCCGAACTCAAAGGAAAGAAGAGCTACGTCACCGTCAACCAGACAAAAATAACGCCAACATATAGAAAAAGAGGATACAAACATTTATATCGAATTAGATTTTTATTGAAATTATGGATCACAAGAAATCAAGGCCGAAAGATCAAAGGAACTTGTATTCTCTTTCTTTCTCTCTCGGTCAATTTTCTTTCTCTTATTCCCTCATATTGATTCGGTGATACAAAGAAGCAAATGAAGTAAAGATGATTAATGTATGTGTCATGATTATATATATATATATATATATATATATATATATATATATATAAAGTAAGTTTACATGCAAGCCACGTTTGCTTTCTTTATCTTTACTTTCTTAATCCTTAATTTCCTTAAGGCTTCGGCCAAGGGATGATAACAATAACAATAATAATAATAATAATAATAATAATAATAAATTTAAATTTTTTCTATTAAAATAGTTTTTAATAAATAAATCAAATTAATAGAATAAAGTATAATTAAATTAAATTTTAATAATTATAAAATTCTATTTAATTATTTTTTTTAAAAATAATTTTTCAACCCCAAATATATACATTGGATTTGGCTTTAGACAAGGAATCTACCTTACACTCTTGAGAAATGTGGAAATAATTATTGCTCGTTGATCTTTTTAATTTCTTTTTTAAGAGTATTAAACTAATTAATAATGAAGCATTGAAAATACGGACATGAAAAATTAAAAAAAAAATTAGTTTCAAATATATTCACCGATCTAAACAATTAAATAAAAGATGAACTTATCAATTTTAAATTGAGTAATATTACAACATCAACAAATTTGACCAATATTTGGTCAAATCCTAAACATTAAACACTAAGTTATAAACTCAAAATTATAATTCTAATAACATAAAAAAAATATTAACTTAAAATATTAACTAATACTAGTATATATTTCCGTATCCTGCACGGGATAATACATAAAATTATATAAAAAAAATTTTATTAAAATTTAAATGAAAAAATTTATGTAATTATTATTATTATTATAAATATTTTACAACTTAAAAATATTAAAAATAATTAATATTTATTTTAATCAATTTGGATTGAATGAATGGTCATCTCATTTGTCCATTTAAGCAAGTATTTAAAGTTAGAATATCGCCTTATATATGTATAACAATCCATTAGTTAGCGACAGACTCTTAATAAATAGAGCATCAATACGTGGTGGATTAATCATCGACTTGCCGAGTTAGGAAATCTGTAGAAAAAAATTGTATTTATCTTTAAAATAGATTAATTTTCCATTAATAGCAATACTTATGGACTTTTGTTTTGTTGAAATTTACTTGGGACAATTTTATTTGTTGGTATCATCTTCATTCTTGAAGTCAAAATAATATGATCAGCATTGTTACTTGTTAAAACTTCACATTTTATGAAATGATTTCTAAATTTTCAAATTCATAAACTTATGTCATTACAAAAGTTATTAGATCGATCGATTAATATTTCTTGGTAACATAGTGTACCGAAATACCATCGTTGAGTATTAGTTAGTGTGAAGAGAAACCAATAACAACTTTTGTTATTCAATATATAATTTATTCTATTGAAAAATAAATTAATATTTTCTAGACTTGTAAATACATTTTTTTTAATTTCTTATACTATTTTATTTGACAATATTTACCATTAAAAAATAGCAAATGACCATACTATTTTACAATATATATGATGTATAAAATAATTTCTTATCCTGAAATTAATTTTGGTTAGTGAGATAAAATTTAAAATATTTTTTATTTTCTTACTCAAATTTAAATTTAAATTTAGAATTGATTAACAACTCATTTTTTAATTTCAATAAAAAATAAATTAGTTCGATACAAAATATTGAGCATTTAATAATTTTAATCATTTAAATTTTAATTACCAAAAATTGTATTAAAAATTAATTATAAACTTAATAATCGATATATATATATATATATATATTAGTACGTAAATAATAATATCCAATGTATTAATTATTTATTTTTTTGACAGAATTAATGTATAATCTATCGAGGATTGAGTTATTATCCAAAATTTTTTTCATAAACTTTGTAATATGTGAAATAGTGATCTTATTTTTTATTATTATTTAAAAAATTCTTCATAATTTTTTAATTATGTAATTAACTTAATTCATAACCTTTATTATTGCTTTTATACTAAAAAAATATCAATTTATATTATTTACATATTTTTCACTACTAATAAATAAATAAGTATTTGCACTATTATACTTATTGTCCTAGATAATGACTTAAATTACATATTTTGTATGTTAAATAATATTTTATATGTTAAATTTATTAAATATTAAGATAAAAAAATTGTTCAATAAATTATATAAACAGTCATTACAGAAAAGAAAAAAAAATTATATATCATATATAATAATCCTTGATATATATATATATATATATATATATATATATATATATATATATATATATATATAGTGTCATGTATATATTAAGATTATCTATTTTAATTATGTGAGTAATTATTGTTATTTTTATTTTTTTGTTACATTAGAAAATAATATTTAAAACTAAAAAAGTGATAATTAATTTTTTTTAATTTGAATTCAAAAATATCTTATAAATATATCCAACTTTTATATATACTAAGTGTTATAATATTAAATAGTATAGTATTTGCTATAACAATGACTTAAAATATTAATCCAAGATATATTTGGGTCTAGTAAGACTTCAATGCAAGCAAAATCAACTAAAATCCATTGTTAGGGTCCCAAATTCGACTTAGATTCATTACCTTAAATGCCCAATGCAGATAAAGTCCACGTGTCCCCTCTTAAATCGGCTCAGATTGGATTCCGTTGCTAGTTAGATATGGTAATGAGTACTCAGGGGAGCGTGAGAAGCCCCTTTCCCATCCCTCACTCCTATTTAAAAAAAATGCCTCGTTCCTTCTCTATCATTGCAAGTTCCTATTTAATTACCCTTTAGGGACACAGATCTCCTCGGGTATCTACGAATATTCTTTGAAAACTTTTGAAAAAAATTAACACAAAAAGACATAATATAATAATCATAAAATAATCGATTTAGTATAATTCAACACAATTTATAACATATTCGTTATGAAAAATAATATTTTAAAAGAAGAAAATATAAAAACATATTCCAACATAATAACATAATATAATTTTTTGGGACGATACTGAGCGACGTAGTGACGGACTTGAGAGGCAGAGAAAGTGAATTAGAGAGAGAGAGGATCGAGGCTGAGAATGAGTCTGAAAGAAAAAGGAAGAATTTGAATTGGAGGCAGAAATTAGGGTTACTAAATTCAAGAAATGGATTTATGTATATATAAATCAGGATAAATTAATAATTTTATATTCCCATATATTTAATAGGTTCTATAGGACAGGTACTTATGTCCATGTTCTCATTAGGGTGACAAACAGAAAAGTCTACCCTGTCTTGCTAAAAGCCCGCCATCTGGAAGGCTAGTCTGCCCCACCTCGCCTAGTAAGGTGGTCTTGAATTTCTCTCCCGCTCCGCCTAATGGTACGCTGGCGGATTGGCGTGTTCTCCTTTTTTTATAAACCATTAAATATTAAACAATATATATAATTTCACAACAATTTTAATAAGTTTATAATTTCTAAAAATATAAAAAAAATTATAATTTTTAAATTCACACACATTAAAGTCTTTATAATTATAAATATTTAATAAATATAATTATAAACCAAATTTATTGAAACAAAATAATAAAACCAACATTGTCCAAAGCAAAATAAATATTGTCCAAAATATATAATTAAACATCTTCAAGTTTATAATCAATCAAACATAAAACATAATCCAAAATATAACTTAGAATATCTTCAATTATCATCTTCGTCCTTTTATAGATCAATAACATCATAAAAATTTATAAAAAAATGGTCCTGACAAAATAAAAGCTTGGCCCAGCGGGGAAGCCTGCCCTGCCCCGTCGAAGCCTGCCAAATCCCATGGATTAGGCGGTGCGGAGTAGGCAGGCTTTTTAAATTTGGCAGTCTTAAATTTCCAACCCAACCCGCCTTTTGGTGGGTTATGCGGGTCAATCCAATGGGTTTCGCCCCGTTTACCACCCCTACTCCCCATCTATTTTCGTGTGGCAGGTCGTGAGGATTTCACGAGTCCCCATCTAGTCCCAAGACGCGAGTAATCCCTGCAAATACCCGTTTTGGCTGTTTTTGTGATCATCCCTATTGCAAGCATTCATTGGTTCGTGATGTGGAGCTATTCTAGCCATTCAATAAATTCTCAGATAATCAAAGTTAAGGTTATATCATTTTTATAAAGTCACATATATCCTTGTTATAACAATATTAATAGAAGATAAATGGATAAACACTAAACTATTGTTTGGATATAAGATGGAAAATAAGAGGAAAGACAATGGAAAGAAAGAAAATAAGAAGAAAGAAAATGGAAAGAAAAGTATATTTTTGTATGTGTTTTTTAGATGAAGAAAAAATGAATGGAAAGAAAATAGAGAAAATTTTTCTTTTTCTTAGATGGAAGGAAAAGTAAGAAGAGAAAAAATTATAATAGAGTAAAATTATATTAATATTTTTATATATTATATATAAATTATAATTCAAATGGTAACTTTATATTTTTACCCATATTTGCACTTCTGCATCAGTTTTCTTCGCAACTTTGAAGAGAAAAAAATTACATGAGCTCCATATACACTTTTATGTTTTCCATTCAATTTCTTTGTTGATCCAAACAATGAAAAATTTACTTTTTCGTCCATTTTCTTCTCCAGCATTTATTTCTCTACAAATTCTTCTAATCCAAACAATGCATAAGTAAGTCACATTTTTCAAATATATAACAATAACTAATATCACATATTAGATTAATTTATGTTGATAAACCAAAGTCACCCCAAAATTATTTGAATCTCTCAAACTCAAAAACATTACCTGGTTGTCTCCATTTATATTTCTATATAAATCGAATTTAATGAATTCAAATTAGGGTACTAAGTAGTAAATCGAATCTATAGGATTCAAATTACTTGACATTGTGATTCGAAAGTAAATTGAATTCAAAGAATTCGAATTATGTCATCTCCTACTAAATCAAATCTATAAATTTCGATTTATATGGTCCATGCTAAATCGAAGTAATAAGGTTCAATTTATACTCACTTAGTAGCAATCCAGGTCATTATAAATCAAATCTCCTTCATTCGATTTAGTAGTGATATGACTGTTACAATCTGAAAATATAACTCGGCACTGTATGTTACTACGAAAACACATAATTCGAACTCCATAAATTTGATTTACATAGATATGTAAATTGAGACATGCACATTGTAACACCCTAATTAACCCAAGCCTTAACTCGCATCGTAAAGCAAGTGTTAATCAAAGGTTACGACAGTTCTAAACTTTTACATATTTTATATAGAAGGAATTGAGTAATAACTAGAAGCCTGATGAACAATGTAGCTCAAATTATGGATTTCAAAAGCGCAAAACGTACTAACGAAGCTACTGACTTAAAGCATAAGGAAGCAAGTATAGAATAAAAAAACATCATAGTATAATAGTATTATCATAAGACACAAGCCACGACTTGCGGAGTTTAAGCCGGCTAGCCATATACAGACCATGTATGAAACCAAACAGTAAAATAGCTTATACAAGTTTTGTTCTCTCAATACGAGCCTCTAGGCCAAAGTAAAATACAAAAGTGAGAGACATGTGTATATAATAAATCAAAAGGACTCCAAAAGATATCCAAATCCTTCACTCCTGTCACCAATCAGACAACTCACCGAGGTGGGTTGCGACCTGCATCTGAAAAACACAACAGAATATGGTATGAGAACCGGATGTTCTCAGCATGGTAACAGTTCTCAGTGATGTAGGATATAAGACCCCGGGACACCAAAGGCAATCCTAGACTCCTTATCCATCACAAGATTCAAGCTTAAAGCATTCTAAAACAAATAAGCATAATATGTAATTTCTCAATACAACTTAAGCCTTAGTACCATAAAAGGATAATCTATCTTAGGGGATTTCTACTCTAATCAAACACCGCTGTCCCACAGCCATCACCAACCGACCCGCCATGCGACCCCATCGCCACCGCCTTCCGAACCTTTTCAATCCCAATAAAAGCACAGGTATATACAATACAAGTAAAACACAAGTAGAGGCATAGATAGCAATTAATACAATTAGCAATTAGACATATTATACTGATAGGGGAAACCAATATCAAGTCGACAAAGCATACAAACAAGTAGAAAATGCATATGATGAATGCTTGCCCTACTGGCTGTGATATCACATTGTCGGTTCAACTGCCAACCCGACACATCTCCATGGAGATGTTGCCCTTCGGATTCATGGTGTGGGAACCCCGAGATATAGTGCTTGGATCACTGTCCAGGATTTTGCGCCTGCACGCTCTGATGATCCGAAGGGATGCGAGCGGGATCTATTGCCTCTGACCTCGCATCTAATCGCAAACGGGACGAACCACCGTCCTTACGCCGCCACCGCTACCTCGACAGGCGGGATCCAACCTCGGCCCCTGCCGGGCGCATAGAGTCTTATAATCTCAATGAAAACTGGTACAGTGGTTTTCAAAACATTTTTAGCACAAGATGGGTCCATTACTTCGTTCAGAGTCCTCGACTCCTTTCAACCACTGTTCATGCACATTTCAGTTCCTTGATTTCGCATCTCATCCATAAACCATTCATCACACATCATCAAACCTTCCCCAGTACAACAGAAACCTAGTTCTCCGTTTGCTAATTTTTTTCCAAATAATAGTGTCTCCCTTAAACCATTTCCCAAGTTTGAACACTCAAAAATATATCCAAGAGTCTTAAAAAGGTGTTATAGAAGCTTACAACCTCGTCGGGAAGGTAAATTAGTTGAAAACAAAGCAAAATTTGAGAAACAGGATGTGTGCGTCCGCACAGAGGTGTGCGTGCGCACGCCCAGGAAATTTTTAAAAGTGTGCGTACGCACAGGGGTGTGCGTACGCACAGGGGTGTGCGTACACACAGGTATCAAAACATAAAAGGATCTGTTCACTCGCATAACCTGTGCCAGCGCCCCCAATAGACGAGCCTCCCCAACGTGTGCGTGCGCACAGGTCTGTGCGTACGCACATGTTGCAATTTTCCTATCACTGTGCACGCGCACAAGCTGTGCCAGCACTGCAAGCAGAGCGCCTACCTCTGCGTGTGCGGATTCACGGGTCTGTGCGTGCGCACATACCAGAAAACTCAGAATTATGTAACTTTGCAGAATTTCCAGTTTTCAACACCAATTTTTGAATGATCATAACTTCATCTACAAAATTTCAAATTTTACAAACTTTATACCGATTTAAAGGGTTTTCAAAGATCTTTAATTCTAAACAAATCTCAACAAATTTTGAAAACTGAAGCAAGAGTTATGATCAAATAAAGTTCACCAAAATTAATCTTTTACCCAAAATCACCATTTTCACAATTGCGTTGCAAAACACAACCAATACCAAACCAACCCATTCCCAAACTCCACCTTTCATCAAAATCAATCCTCTATGTCATACCACACCAAAATTACCACATTTTTCTTCACTTTTCCTCATCCACAACATTCATATCAATATATCTCATATATCAAGCTTCATTAACAAATTTCAACTACATTATCAATCATCCAAATCCAAAATCACATTTATCAATATAATCCACTACTCAACCTCATAAAGCATTCATCCTCATCATGTTACTATCAATCGTCATTATCAACTCAAAAATTCATTATTTCATTAAACATCATCATACAACAACATCCAACAACTCATCAACCATTCAAATTCAATCCTATCTTATGGGTCACTAGCCTAAGTGTCCATGAATATTATATACTACATAGAGAAAACCAAAACCATACCTTGGTCGATTCCTAATATAAACCAAATGAGTTTTCAACTAAAATCCAACCACCAATATATCTCCAACAAGCACCAACAAGCTCCAAATTCACAATAATCAAGCTATATACATATAAATCACCACAAAATCAACCTAGGGCTCAACATAAACCAAAATTTTACAAGATTTCAAAGCCTCTTACCTCTCCCAATAGATTTGTGTGGAAAAACCCAAAGCCAAGCAAGGATTAGAGTGAACCTAAACACCAAGAATCACAAAAACTCACTCCATCAATAACCCTAGGTACCCGAAATTTTGGAGGGAAGAACTGGAGAGATTTCGAGTTTATCTCTAGAGTTTCTTAGATGGGTTTTCTAGGGCTCTTTGCAAGAAACGCGTAGCCGCTGACGGCACGCAAATCGGAGCTCTAGAACTCAAGATAAGAGCTTGAGAAGATTGAGGTGATTAGGGTTCCACCTCTTCTTCTCTCTCTCTTTCAAATTCTGAAGTGTGTGTGTGTGTGTTTATGAGGCTAGCGTTCATTAAATGAACTTTTATATATGTTGGACATGGGCCCAACTTGGGCCCGGTTCAACCCATTAGCATTTTTAGCCCGTTTGGCCTAACTTCATACCAGACTTTTAAAATTAACGCCCGGTTTTTCATTTCTACTATTTTCTAAGGTTTATGACTGTTTCTACTTTTTCTCGCACAGCACCAGGCATACTTGAACCGGTTCAACTGGTTCAACTGCCGGTTTGAGATTTTTCACGATTTTTTGCAGAAAACACATTTTTTGACACAGAAAGATCCACTAAGTCCTAAAATGATGTTCAAAACCTCAAATTCTCACTCTAACTCTTTGGAATAAAATTTGGGCAATATAACCACTTAATTAACCAGTTCGATTAATTGCGGTTCTTACACACGTAGCCTTTTTTATTTTGGGGGATATACATAGGTTTGTAAATGGTTTATAAAGGTGATTTACTCCACATATTATAACTTGTAAAATCATAATATTTTGAGAAGTGATGTATAGACAACCTAAATATTGATAATTCTGAAAAATTTTAGAAAAAAATATAAAAAAATTACATGTTGATCCATAAGATTTTTTTTTAAAAAAATTTGTCCATAGTCTATGATTAATAACTTTAAAATTATATATATGTTATTTATTTTATATATTTTTTTAGGGCAAATCACCATAATAAGCCAAGGAGAACAAAAATTTACACAAATCCGCCAAACCAGATTCTGGTTCAAGAATCCACCAAAGCACGTTTCTATGTAGTTCGAAACAGTGCAATTCGAACTCCAAATTCATATAATTCGAATCATGTTGATTCGAACTACGTTGACATGCACACACCCATGTAATTCGAATCCATCTGATTCGAATTACACACTAATAGTAATTCGAATCAGAGTGATTCGAATTACTCCCTAGCACGCAATCCTAATTAATTCGAATTTGACTGATTCAAATTATTCATGGTATAATTTGAATTATGCTGTTAAAAAATTAATAATTTATTAAAAAATTAATAATTTAAAAATTAAAAAAATATATATTTTATTTCATACATTAAAAAAAGGCTAACAAAATATTTAATTACGAGACTTCTTTAAAATATTAATGAGCTATCAATTCGAATTCCATACAATACTCTTTGTCCATTTTTAATAGCTCATGAATATTTTTTATCAAATTTTTTAATAAATTTATTTAAATTATACTACAAAAATATTTTATTCTATGCAAAACAATTTTTAATAAAATGGCTTAAAAAATATTAGGAGTACTATAAAAATTTGTAATGTTCTAATGACTTAGGTAAATACATGCATGTACTCAAATTTTAAATAAAATACTCTACATAGTCAATTTTAATTTAGAAATTAAAAAAAATATTTTATTCCATACAAAATAATTAAAAAATATATTTTATTCTATACAAAATAATTTTTAAAAAAATGGCTTTAAAGATGTTATGAGTACTATAAAAGTTTGTAATATTCTAGTGATTTAGGTAAATACATGATAAAAATATATTTTCTTTAATTTCTAAATTATTATTGATTATGTAGAGTATTTCTTTAATGTCGTAAGTCATTAGAACATTACAAATTTTTATAGTACTCCTAACATCTTTTAAGCCATTTTTTAAATTATTTTGCATAGAATAAAATTTTTTTTGGTATAATTTAAATAAATTTATTAAAAAATTTGTAATGTCCTTCCCATCTTGATCGCAACTTACCTGGCATGAGCCTCAGTCGAGATTTGTAAAGGAGGACTAAATCCCCAGGTTGGAACTCTTTTTTCTTGATGTGCTGATCATGTATAGCCTTCATCTTCTCCTTGTATAGTCTTGAGTTCTCATAAGCTTCTAGGCGAAGGCTCTCCAGTTCTTACAGTTGCAACTTCCTTTCAGCTCCGGCTTTCTCAATTCCCATGTTGCACTCCTTGACTGCCCAAAAGGCTCTGTGCTCTACTTCAACTGGGAGATGGCAAGCTTTTCCATAAACTAAGCGAAAAGGACTCATCCCAATGGGTGTTTTGTATGCTGTCCTATATGCTCAGAGTGCATCTTGTAGCCTGGTGCTCCAGTCTTTTCTATGAGGTTTGACTATCTTCTGCAAGATACGCTTTATCTCTCTGTTTGACACCTCGGCTTGCCCATGGTCTGAGGATAGTATGCTGTCACAACCTTATGAATTATCCCATGCTTCTTCATTAATCCTGTTAGTCTCCTATTGCAAAAATGGGTGCCTTGATCGCTCACGATTGCCTGTGGTGATCCAAAGCGACAAATAATATGGTTTCTCACAAAGGAAACAACAGTGTTAGTATCATCAGTGCGGGTAGGAATTGCTTCCACCCATTTGGAAACGTAATCCACTGCTAACAATATATAAAAATAACCATTAGAATTTGGAAATGGACCCATGAAGTCAATGCCCCAAACATAAAAAATTTCACAGAAAAGCATAATTTGTTGAGGCATTTCATCCCTCCTGGATATATTACCAAATTTTTGGCATGGGAGACAAGATTTACAAAACTCAGCAGCGTCTCTAAAAGGAGTAGGCCACTAGAATCCACAGTCTAAGATCTTTCTTGCTGTTCTTTGAGGGCCAAAATGTCCTCCACTCTCAGATGAGTGACAGGCCTCTAAAATAGACTGGAATTCTGATTGAGGCACACACCGTCTAATTACCTGATCAGCGCCACATCTCCGTAAATATGGGTCATCCCATATATAATATTTAGACTCACTTTTCAGCTTGTCTCTTTGATGCTTAGAAAAGTTTGGAGGAAATGTGCGGCTAACTAGATAATTAGCTACAGGTGCATACCAAGGGACTACCTCAGATACTGCTTGCAGGTTATCAAATGGAAAATTATCATCTATAGGAGTAGAATCATCCTTAACGTGCTCAAGGCGACTCAAGTGGTCTGCTACTAAATTCTGGTTACCACTTCTATCCTTTATTTCTAAATCAAATTCTTGTAATAGTAGTATCCAACGTATAAGCCTTGGTTTGGACTCATTTTTAGCTATTAGATACTTTAAAGCTGCATGGTCTGAATACACTACTACTCTAGTACCAAGTAAATAAGCTCGAAATTTATCCAGAGCAAAAACAATAGCAAGAAGCTCTTTCTCAGTAGTAGTATAATTGGACTGGGCAGCGTCTAAAGTCTTAGACGCATAAGCTATAACAAAAGGATCCTTACCTTCACGCTGAGCTAGCGCTGCTCCTACTGCATGGTTGGAAGCATCGCACATGATTTCAAACGACTGGCTCCAGTCTGGTCCTCTCAAAATTGGAGCTTGAGTCAGGGCGGTCTTCAGCTTATCAAACGCTTGTTTGCAATCCTCACTGAACTCAAACTCAATATCTTTCTGTAGTAATCTGGACAAGGAGAGTGCTACCTTACTGAAGTCCTTTATGAATCTCCTGTAAAAATCTGCATGGCCAAGGAACGAACGGACCTCTCTCACAGAGGAGGGGTAAGGTAAACTCGAAATAACATTCACCTTTGCTGGGTCTACAGAAATTCCATTATTAGATACCACGTGTCCTAGTACAATCCCTTGTTTTACCATAAAGTGACATTTTTCAAAATTTAATACAAGGCTTGTATTAACACATCTATCTAATACTCTAGATAATCCATCTAAGCAAAGGCTAAAAGAATCACCATAAATGCTAAAATCATCCATAAAAACCTCCATACAGTCCTCAATAAGATCAAAGAAAAGACTCATCATGTACCGTTGGAAAGTAGCTGGTGCATTGCACAAGCCAAAGGGCATTCTCTTGTAAGCATAAGTCCCAAAAGGACATGTAAAAGTGGTCTTTTTCTGATCCTCAGGAGCTATATGAATCTGGAAATAACCTGTGTAACCATCTAAAAAACAATAATGTGATTTACCTGACAGGCGATCCAGCATTTGATCAATGAATGAAAGTGGGTAGTGATCCTTACGGGTGGCTTGGTTGAGACGCCTGTAATCAATGCAGACTCTCCAAGCATTCTGAACTCTAGTTGCTATGAGCTCTCCATGCTCATTCTTCACTGTAGTGACTCTAGACTTCTTGGGTACCACTTGTACTGGGCTAACCCATTCACTGTCTGAAATAGGATAGATTATACCTGCTTCCAATAGTCTGGTCACTTCTTTTTTGACAACTTCCAAGATAGTGGGATTCAATCTTCTTTGGGGTTGACGGACAGGTCTCGCTCCCTCTTTTAAAAATATTCTGTGCTCACATACTTGAGGGTTGATGCCTACTATGTCTGCCAAACTCCACCCAATTGCCTTCTTATGCCTCCTCAGTACATCAAGTAGCTGCTCTTCTTGTTGAGAAGTGAGTTCCCTTGCAATGATAACTGGAAACTTCTGCTCATCTTCAAGATAAGCATATTTGAGATGTGGAGGAAGAGGTTTTAATTCCAACTTCTGATCATGGGCAGGCTCTGGATTGTCTGGAGCTTGTGAAAATGCCGAAGTGCCCTCATTGTCAGTTAAGAGGGTCCTCACACTTGGACCTTGTCCAGTGTGCCTCTCTTCTAACTCTTCCTTGTGAACTTCAGCTACAGTTTCATCTATGACATCACACTGGAAGATAGAATGATCTTCTGGAGGGTTGTTTATGACTCCATTCATATTGAAGATTACTATTCGGCCATCTATTTCAAAAGAGTATGTTCCTGAAAAAGCATCCAATTTGAATTTTGATGTCTTCAGGAATGGTCTTCCAAGTAGGATTGATGATGGCTTATTTGAGTCTTTATGGGGCATCTCCAAGATATAAAAATCAGTGGGAAATGTAAGCCCTTTAATGTTCACCAAAACATCTTCAGCAACTCCAGCCACTATAATAATGCTTTTATCTGCTAACACAAAACGAGCTGCCGACCTTTTTAAGGGAGGGAGCCTCAAAATATCATATATAGACAAAGGCATTATACTAACACATGCTCCTAAATCACACATGCAATCATAAATTACTACACCACCAATAGTACAACTAATTATACAAGGACCTGGGTCACTACACTTTTCAGGTAGTCCTCCCATTAAAGCATATATGGAACTACCTAAAGGAATAGTTTCTAATTCATTAATTTTGTCTTTATGTATACATAAATCTTTTAGAAACTTTGCATATTTAGGTACCTGTTGAATAACATCAAAAAGAGGGACAGTTACCTCAACCTTTTTGAATATTTCTACCATCTTGGAATCGGGTTCCAGCTGCTTCCTGGGTTTCCTTGCAAGTTGTGAAAATGGAATGGGAGTGGTGTTTTCTACAGTGTCTGTGCCTTTTGGTGCTTCCTCCTGTGGTTGAGCTTCTTCTTTTTCAGCTATGTCCTGTATGTCCTCTTCCTCTTCAACATCTCCTATCTTTACTACCTCTTCAGCTAAGGCGTGTTCTGGTGAGTTTGGCTCCTCCTGATTCCTCTCCTGCAGTGTGGTTTCGGACCTTAGGGTGATGGCATTAATGCCTCCCTTTGGATTGGGTAATGGTTGAGAGGGGATTCCAGTGGAGCTCGAAGGTTGGTTACTGGAATTTTGTATTGATCCAATATGTGAGACAAGAGCTTGGAAAGTAGAGGCTAGACCATTCAGACTGGCATTAATGTTATTTATAATGTTATTTTCCATGGTCTGTTGTCTTCGCTCAAAAGATTGTAGTAACTCTTCATTAGGAGATGAAGAAAGATGAGTAAATTGAGAAGTCTGCTGTTGGGTATTCTGTGGTCCTTGGGATTGCCTCAAGTGAGGTGCTCTGTAAGGTTGATTCTGCTGCCTGTTGTTGTTATTATTCCACCTCTGATTTCCCTTATTATCTCTGCCTCCTCTATTATTGTTGTCCCTCCAATTCTGGTTAGAATTATCCTGCCATCCATGGTTTTGATTTCCACCTTGATTGTACCCTTGGTTGGGGCGGTCATAGAAGTTATGAGTGGATGCCACCATGTTGTCTTCCTGCTGGAGCTGCGGGCATTCATCAGTATAATGGCTATAATCAGCACAAATGCCACAGACTCTCTGTGGGACTAACTGTTGGCTTTGCTGTGCTGGAGAAGGTTGAGCTTGCTGAACTTGTTGTTGATTCAATTGCATCTACTTCAGTAAGTTGGTCATTTCACAAATACTCTGAGCTAGAGCAGCAGTCTCTCTGCTAGATGATACTTCTGCAACGGCTTTTGAATGGCCTTGTTTCTGCCTATGGTTCCTAGTAGATTTAGCTAAGTCGCTGATCAATTTCCATGCCTCATCAGTGGTCTTGTACTTCTTCATAGACCCATTGCTAGCACTTTCCAATGTGGTCTTATCTTGGGGCCTCATGCCCTGTGTGATATAGCTGAGTAACACTATCTTGTCAATCCTGTGGTGGGGGCATGCTTCCAGAAGATTATTGAAGCGCTCCCAGTATTCAAAGAGAGTCTCGTTGTCATCTTGAACAATCGTGGAAATGTCTTTCCTTAGTTTATCAGTAACTTCAAATGGAAAGAATTTTTCCAAAAATTCTTTTCTGAGTGTATCGCAGTTGGATAAATTTGCTAGGGGTTGAGTATAATACCACTCTCTTGCTTTTTCCTCAAGAGAAAACGGGAAAGCTTTCAGCAAAATTGAAGTTTCATCTGCACCATCACGCCTGACAGTAGAACAGGCTGCTTGGAAATCTCTCAGGTGCTTGATAGGCTCTTGAACAGGTAAGCCATGAAACTTGGGCATCAAATTGAGCAGTGCGGTCTTTATTTCAAAATCTGTAGCCACCGCTGGGTGATGCGCTTGAAACGGTTGCATTGTAAAATCAGGGGCTCCTTCCTCCTGGATAGTAACAGTTCTGGCTGCCGCCATGTTACCTGTACGTAAATCAACCAAATCAGTAGAACGGGAGCTGGTTTCTTCCTCAAATGGCGTCTCGAATCCGCCCTCAGAGAGGACTAACCGACGCCGAGCTCGCCTTATTCGTGAAATAGTCCTTTCAATTTCAGGATCGAATATTGGCAAGCTTGGATTAGGAAGTGAACGCGTCATTTGACGAAAGAAACATGCAGCTCATAGTAGCAAAATAAAATAAAATGCAAATAAATAAATTCTAATTAATAACTTTAGCACTCTATTGTAACTCCCCGGCAACAGCGCCAAAAATTGATGCAGGCAGAAATTGGTGAATTAAAAATTGTTAAAATATATACGTTGCAAGTATAGTTCTTAACTCGCCAGAAATCCACTTATCAATTTAGAAAGGTGTCACAGAAATTTAAAATTAAAATACTGGGAGTATGAATCCCAGGTCGTCTCCCAACGAGTTGCAGAAAAGTGTGCTATTTTATTAATCAGAGGTTTTCAAAAAGGTTTGAGTTGAGTAAGCAGGAAATTAAATTGGAGAAATTGAATAAGGTAAATAAAAGCCTTGACTGGAAGTTGATTAGTTGGAATCCCTATTATTGTTGGAATACTCTCAAGATTAACTAACAATTAAAGGTTGTCCTGTTTAGTTATCCTTTACTAGGTAAGGAAAAGTCAAACAAGTTGGAATGCTACGTCTATTCACAAGTTGCAATCCACTTATTTAAAAGAGATTGGTGTTAGTGACTAGAAGGCAATCCAACCATAAACCCAATTGCAATCTATCTTTTAAGCTTTCCAACTCAAGGGTTCCTTTCAATCAACTCTCCATCAAGTTAGGGAACTACTCGCTCATTGTGAATGTAAATTTCATAGCATACAAAAAGGAATTAAAGAAAGACATTGTAAATAAAAATCAAAATAGTCAATTAAAAATAAAAGTGATCCTTGTATTAAATAATCCTAAAAATATTCCAATGGTAAAATTAAACAAAGCAAAGGACATGGAAGAGTAAAGCCAAGTAAAGAAAACGAACTAGAATGACGAAGTCTTGATGAGGTAATAGCTCTTCTCAATATCCCAATGCAAAAGCAAGAGAAAATTAAAATCCTAAGAACTATGAATGTGTAGAGAGAAAAACCTAGAGGAAGAGTAAAAAAACTAGATCTCAAACTAAAACTATGTAGAATGAATGATGTCCTTGGTTTCTGCATGTTCTCTGGCTCTAGTCTGCTGTTCTGGGCTGAAAACTGGGTCAAAATAGGGTCCAAAATCGCCCCCAGTGAATTCTGCAGATTATACAGATCGCGCATGTCATACGATCGCGTTATCCATGCGGACGCGTCATTCGCGTTTTTCCCTGCCACGCGTTCGCGTCGTCCACGCCTCCGCGTCGCTTGTGCTTTTCCATTCCGCGCGGTCGCGTGAGCCATGCGGCCACGTGACTGCGATTTCTCCTCTTCCGCGCGGTCGCGTGAGCCATGCGGCCGCGTCACTTCTCGCTGGTTATCTCCTCAATTTCTTGTGTTCCTTCCATTTTTGCTAGCTTCCTTTCCAATCTCCAACTCATTCATGCCCTATAAAGCCTGGAACGCTTAACACACAGATCACGGCATCGAATGGAATAAAGGAGAATTAAAATGCATAATTAAAAGTCTTTAGGAAGCAGTTTTCAATCATGTAATAATTTCAGGAAGGAAATATAAATGCATGCTAAATTAATGAATAAGTGGGTAAGGATCATGATAAAACCACACAATTAAACACAACATAAACCATAAAATAGTGGTTTATCATATATTTTCCCAAATACTTTGAAAGATATTTAGATACCGACTAAACAAAAGTATGTATGAAATTACAATCTAGTTAAAAGGAAACTTGAGATAGGTTTTGCTCATAAAAAGGAATAGAGATTGCGCCGTTCAAGTAAAAGAATGCAAAGTCAATAACAACTTACACAAGAATAAACCAAAAGTTCTTAAAAGAAGATCTAAAACAAGAGTGAATAGGACACTTAAAACCACAGCCCTATAAAGATATTTAAAAGAATTGAAATATGTAAAAAAAAGAAATCAGTGCACAGAATATGACAGTTCAAACAAGTTTGTAGCTAATTTTCAAAAGAATACAATACTCTCAAGGAAAAACAACTTAATCGATAGAAAAATCGCAAAGGTTTCAATGATCACTCTGTTATTTCAAAGTACATGAGTTAAGAAAAAGTTTAAACAACATAAGGCAGAAAGCATATAAACGAAGGGATAGGGTTGGAAAATAGTCAAATTATTTTTCAAGAAAGAAATCTCAAACAAGGACTTCAAGGCACATCAAGAAGGAACAAGTCAAATGTCATCAGCAGAATTTCGAGACACATAACAGAGTAACCTCAAGAACTAACTCCTAACGTTCCCAAACCGCGTTATAAGCGTTACCTATTATTTCTATTTCGTATATGATAACCCGTTAACTTTTCTGTACACATAAACTACCAGCATTAAGTTGGCCAGACTTAACATCAGCAGATATGTAACAGTAGGCTAACGGCGTTAATCAATAGACAATCATGTGTATAAAGTCCTAATTCTTGTTATCCGGACAAGACCTACTACATGACAGACTCTTAGAGTATGCAATTAAAGCATAACCGTTCCATTCCTCAGGCTCTACAGGAAAGACCGCTCTGATACCATAATGTAACACCCTCACTATCAGAAGTCACGCTTCCGGATGCGCTACTCTGATAGCAAGAAGTATTACGACTACTTTACATACTAAATATTAAAATAGGAGCCTATGACTCGACAATGCATCGCTGATTTCTTTGAAAAACTAGAAATAAATACTTTATCTTAAGAAAAATACAAACAGGCATAGATTCATATACAAGACTCCTTACATAATAATTCAGTATATTATACATATAAAACATACAATTCCTATCCCTCTTACAAACTTGTAACAACAAAGACGAGGGAAGAAAATAATCTAATTAATACAATAGCACATAAACCAAACGCAGTATAACTCTTCTTAATGCTTCTTCATCCGGTTCCTGAAAAGGTAAATCTGTAGGGGGGTGAGAACCTAACCACACGGTCTCACCACGGAGTTTCAAAGTTGTCATAAGAAGATATCTAATAAGAAATCTGTATTCAAGCTCAGTGATTATCATTTTCTTATGAATATTTTAAAAGCCAATAGGTAATCGTTCAAAACCTTTTCGAAGAAATAATGTTTAATCTTTCAGGAATCCAAAACCTTTCTTTTCTTATAAGAAAATCTCAATCATAAACTAACCACGCAATCAAACAACACAATCATTAATTCAGCACCAAAGTTCATTCTCAAATGTAGCACGCCAGGACAAACACAGGCAAGACAGACAAGGAAAGCACAACTAGGTAGCAGTTACATCAAATAGTTCAAGTAGCAGTTAAGAACAGTTTAGCAATTAGGCAAACCAAAATAAGTTCAAACCCAAGCAAAGCATACAAATGCATATGATGCATGCCTGTCCTATGGCTGATGAGGCTCATCTGTCGGTTATCCAGCCAACCCGACAAGTCTGAATTGTCCTTAGACTGTCCCCCGACGTGCATCTCCAAGAGTCTATGCATAGCTTTTTCTCAAATAATCAATATTGCTCAATGGGGGTAACATTCCCAGGAATTTATATAGTGCCCGGTCACACTTACGTCGTAGGGTCAACAGAGTATCGAGTTTTCAACCTGGTACACGTGGTGGCAAGCCACGACACTTAATCCAGGGAACCTCGTATCTCAGATATTTCAAATTCATAAGCCATATGAATAATTCAAAGTTCATATCTCAACATTCTCAACATCATAATCATTCATCAATCCAAATCTCATTTCCAAATTCATTTCAAAACCATATTTCAAAGAAAATCCTCATTATCCTTCTTTCCATTCCATCTCTTAACAAATCCTAATTCAAAACATAATTCTTTCTCTGATAAATAAATCAATCTTAAAAATATAATGTTTAAGAACAAATCTTTTTAATTAATTACTTCAAATAAAACTTCTAATTTTATAAAATTTTGACAGCATCTCCTCTAAAACTTGGACACTGCCACCCTTTTCGGGTCCCATCCAAACGTTTCTCAAACCTTTTTCTCAACCATTTCCAAATCTCATTTATTTTTCCAAAATTCAACTAGTTCCAATATCAAATTGTTTTCAAAGCGAATCAGTGCCAATAATAAATCTCCTTTTTAAAATCAAACCAGCTCAAATACTAAATCATTTATAAAGTCAGACTAACTCAAAATTAAACCGTTTCTAAAATTAATTCAGTTTCATATTCCAAATCATTTCCAAAGCCGTTTCATTTACCTTATCAAAAATAGCTTCAAAACCAAGAAAGCCATTTTTCATAATATTTAATTAAATAACCTGTTAAATTAATTCCTTTTCAGCAATCACAAACTACACAGGCAATCAGGCAATCAATCACTCAGTCCAGCAAAGAACCACATTTATAAGACCATCATAATCTCAGGCATATGTTTCTCATATTAATATCTATTTATAACAACTCTGTAATGTAAAATAGATTTTAAGAAAAACCCTACCTCAAAGAATTAAACCCGCAACGATTTTAACGCGACAAACCCTCTTTTCACATTATTCTGCAGCAGCTATATGTTATGATTTGTATTCCAAGCACCCTCTGCTAGCGGAGTAGAACGGCAGAAAAAAGTAATAACCACAAACACAACAGCGTTAGCTAACAGCCAGAATAAACACAACCAAGCAAGGCAAATAGGAACATTACGCACTAATAAAATAGAATCAAAATGGAGCATTATGGAAAGATAAAGTACAACAGAATTTGTCTTACCAGAAAAGAAACAAGAGAATGGGGAACGGAGAAACTATAGCTTCGACAACATTTCCTTTCAACAATTAGAACAGCGAATAAGGGCACAGCCGAGCAGAAATGGCAAGCCAGTGGCGGCGGTAGCATTAATCTGAATGATTAAGGCAGCAGAGACACCAACAATAATCAAAATAGTGAAACAGAATAGAAATAGAATAGGATTCAAGAAAGCAGAAACAGGGTTACCGGTGAATCTGGCCCGGTTCGGCAACAGCGTAGGAAAGGCTTCTCTTTAGTGGTGAGATGCGGCGGTGGCAACCCTGGTGACAACCAGGCGTGGCAGTGGCTGAAGCTTCATCAACGGTGACTTAGCAGTGGCTTGAACGGCGATGGCAAGGGATGAACGGCGGTGACTGGGTGACACTGGCTCCGACGGCGCGCAGGTCTCCTTCCTCCTCCTCTCTTTATTCACGTCACTCACTCTCTCCGCGGTGGTGTCACAACAGCAGTGATGGGCTTCAGCGGTGGCGAATCGCTGGCGACGGAAGTCTAGCAGTGACGAACAGCTTCTGCTCGGCGAGCTCGACGACGGCGACCCTCCCGCAGCGGTGGCGGCACAGTTGGCAGCGTGAATCCCTTCTTCCTCTTCGCGTTTCTCTCTCTGCCCGATCTCTCTCCTCTGCTCATGCATGACAGCGGCTCGTGAACGAACCAGGGCTCCTCGCGTAGCAGCTCCTCAGAACCGTGGCGGCGGTGTGATGACAGCGCGGTGGCATGTGGCGGCGCGGTTTTCCCTCTCTTTTTCCCTCCCTGTTCTGTGTTTCTTTCCCTTTTCTTCTTTTCATTCTTTCCTTTCTTTTTTTTTTCTTTCTCTCTTTAGTTTTTCTGAAGCTGGGTTTTGGGGAAGGTTAGGGAAGAAGGGTTGGTGGCAGTGAATAGAAAGAGACAAGAAAAATTGGAAAAGAAAAAGTAATAATAAAGTTAAAGGAGAGAATTGGTATTTAAAATTTATATAGATATATAAAAGAAAACATAGTACACAGTATTAATTTTAATTTAGATTTGGGGTTTAATTTCGATTTGATTAATTTTAATCAAATTAGGATATAGAGTGTTAATTTAAAATCTAATTTAATCTTAAAAATTATTTTAGAATATCATTTGTTGTATTAAAATACTAATTGATTTGAAATCAAATTCTTTAATTGAATTTATAAGATAATAAGATTTATTTTCTTTATTCCTAAAACATGAAGTATTAAATCATAGAAATATCAATTATTTGAATTAAATCACATAAAAATTCTTGTCATTCCGTAACTACTAATTTTTATAATTTAAATATAGAAAATAATTTAATAATTATAAAATTAGGTAAAATTCTAATTAATTATCAAAACCTGATTTAATTTTTGATTTAATTAGCTTTGATAAAATATTTTCTGAAGATAAAATTTCTAATGAATTAAATGAATTGAAATTAATTTATAATAAGATTTATTCAAAAATTCTGGGTCTTACATCCTACCTACCTTATAAAAATTTTCATCCTCGAAAATTGATTCAAAATAAAAGAGATTTTATATTACTTCACTCTTGAACTTATTTAAAGAAAAGGCAAAAAGTTCTCTATATATATATTCATATAGTTTCAAATACCAGAATTTTTATATGGCATAAAGGTATAAAAGGTATAAGTGTTATGCAAAACAGAAGTTACAAGGTAGTCTTGGTGTACAAGGCGATATGCTTCATACATGTAATGGTAAAGCAAGGTGACAAAAGATCATAAAACAAGCTGGGGTTAAAATGATGTGTTCAATGTCCGCATACTGATCTCATACTAATTTCAGAGATTCAACTATTCAAACTTCAACATAATTTATCTCCACCATTTTCAACCGTACTTTATTATGCAACTCATCTGAAGGTTCTCAACTTTGTTAAATACTTCGCAAACTTTACTACTGGACATAAGTCCCACATCAACAGAACTCTTTCACATAAAACAAGGTTTCACAACTCCCTGTGACGTCGTATACTAAGTCTAACGGTCGCACAAGATACCAAAACTAATCTCGAATATACTTAGAAGGATAATAGACCATAGAAAAGAAAGAAAAGCGACAAGGACCGTGTTCACAAAAATTTGAAAGAATAAATGAAATTTCAGGTAAACAAGGATACTCAAGCAACAAAGTTTGCTAGAAAGAAATCAATTGATAATTTCAAGGATAACTCTTGGATCAAAGAAATTTAATAGGATCAATAAGAAAAAATTCAGCGCATTAGTTTGAAACATATCCAAGCTGAGTTGAAGAAGTATGAGGTTTCATAGAAAAGGAATGATTAAAGATTACGGTGACACGTTACCGTGGAACAACTTCAAATGATCACGGGGGTTTCATAGTTCGTGGAGGAATATGGAATCAATAGCCGTGTTGCAAAAGTTTTAACATAGTCAAAAGTGTAAACAGTCAAGATATGCGTAAGGTACAAATGGCGAAGCAAAGAAATTTAAATTACATTTCAAGAAAAGAGAAAAGGAATGGCACATCAAATTGAACGACACGGTTTAGAACGCATAAGCCAATACAACATAATGAAAAGGGCACTTTACAGTTTCAAAGATTCAAGGGTCGGCATCATACCCAAAACAATTCCAATGTTATGTCAGAGTACAAAACTTTATAAAGAGAAGTATAATGGCAAGGATAGACGTTCTTAAAGATTTTAAATAGCAGCTTACAAATAAGAAGCGGACGTATGGAAAGATTAAAGAATTTCAATGGAGACGATAAGAAGAAAATGATACATTTGTTAGAATTGAATTCAAACCGAATTTAAAGTATAAAATTCACAAGAAAAGAGTGACCAAGGTCAAGGACATCGTTTACAAAATTTAAGAGAATGTTTAGGAACACAATTAAATGGAATGTCCGTAAAGAATAGATGAACTTAAGAGGAAGTTATGTTACTTTATAAAAAGAGAAGATATGAAATAAATATTTAAAGGAATTAACAAAAGTATAGATGTTTACATTGCTTCAAAACATACCTGGGTTGAAATATATTACGTGAGGTTCCTAAAATGAAGGTTATTTAAAATAGAAACAAAATCTTCCTTCAAGAATCTTAAAGTATGCTTAAACACATAATCAAACAAAATATGCATAAAATTGCAATAGGATTAGAAGGAAAATCAAGTTCTTTTACATCAGAATTATTCTTAAGGTAAAGATAGAATATGTGAAGTTCAAAAGATGGAATTTAATTAACCTAAGAATCAAAAGTAATTTCTCAAAAATAATGAATATTTAGTCAATTAGAGATATGTAGTGAAATTGCAATAAAGTTGAAAAGAATCCAAATTTGTTTTAAAAAGGGGATTTGAGGTAAGGTCTCAAAATATATATGCTTCCAAGAACTCATATGAATAAAAGCATGCTAAATTCAAAACATCTTCATCAGATTTAAAGGAGGGCTATGGATACAATCAAGTAAGAAAAGGTTGACTTGAAATTTCTTTAAAAAGGCCTAAAACCAAAATTCCAAAGGTATTCTTGAAATTACAACCTCACAAAAATGTTCAAAGACATTCAGATGCGCTAAAAAAGAGAGTCAAATCATATTTCGAAT
Organism: Arachis ipaensis; assembly: GCF_059453495.1. Lineage (NCBI taxonomy): Eukaryota > Viridiplantae > Streptophyta > Magnoliopsida > Fabales > Fabaceae > Arachis > Arachis ipaensis. The sequence continues at coordinate 55,971,695 of NC_142436.1, forward strand.
AAGAAACTTAAATCAGAAGAATTTGATAGGACCAACAAAATGAAAAACAATGCAATATTTTGAAATGTATTCAAGCTGAATCAAAGAAGCATGAGGTTTACAGAAAAGAATATCTTAAACCTAAGACAAAGTTCACAGAACTGAAAAGTATGATTAAAAATAATTTCAAATGCATTATTCATAAAAGAATGGAAAACTTGCGAAAAATTCATTTCATGGTCTAAAAGAAAAGATAAGCAATAAACATCCTTCAAAAGAATAACAAAAGTTCGTAAGTGGTTTTATTCCAATATAATTTCAATTTGAGATAAACTATGCAAAATTTGAAAAAGAAAAGATTTAATTTGGGTAAGGGCAAGATTATATTGATGCAGGCAGAAATTGGCGAATTTAAAATTGTTAAAATATATACGTTGCAAGTATAGTTCTTAACTCGCCAGAAATCCACTTATCAATTTAGAAAGGTGTCACAGAAATTTAAAATTAAAATAATGGGAGTATGAATCCCAGGTCGTCTCCCAACGAGTTACAGAAAAGTGTGCTATTTTATTAATCAGAGGTTTTCAAAAAGGTTTGAGTTGAGTAAGCAGGAAATTAAATTGGAGAAATTGAATAAGGTAAATAAAAGCCTTGACTGGAAGTTGATTAGTTGGAATCCCTATTATTGTTGGAATACTCTCAAGATTAACTGACAATTAAAGGTTGTCCTGTTTAGTTATCCTTTACTAGGTAAGGGAAAGTCAAACAAGTTGGAATGCTACGTCTGTTCACAAGTTGCAATCCACTTATTTAAAAGAGATTGGTGTTAGTGACTAGAAGGCAATCCAACCATAAACCCAATTGCAATATGTCTTTTAAGCTTTCCAACTCAAGAGTTCCTTTCAATCAACTCCCCATCAAGTTAGGGAACTACTCGCTCATTGTGAATGTAAATTTCATAGCATACAAAAAGGAATTAAAGAAAGAAATTGTAAATAAAAATCAAAATAGTCAATTAAAAATAAAAGTGATCCTTGTATTAAATAATCCTAAAAATATTCCAATGGTAAAATTAAACAAAGAAAAGGACATGGAAGAGTAAAGCCAAGTAAAGAAAACGAACTAGAATGACGAAGTCTTGATGAGGTAATAGCTCTTCTCAATATCCCAATGCAAAAGCAAGAGAAAATTAAAATCCTAAGAACTATGAATGTGTAGAGAGAAAAACCTAGAGGAAGAGTAAAAAAACTAGATCTCAAACTAAAACTGTGTAGAATGAATGATGTCCTTGGTTTCTGCATGTTCTCTGGCTCTAGTTTGTTGTTCTGGGCCGAAAACTGGGTCAAAATAGGGTCCAAAATCTCCCCCAGTGAATTCTGCAGATTATGCAGATCGCGCATGTCACGCGATAGCGTCATCCATGCGGACGCGTCATTCGCGTTTTTCCCTGCCACGCGTTCGCGTTGTCCACGCCTCCGCGTCGCCCACGCCTCCGCGTCGCTTGTGCTTTTCCATTCCGCGTGGTTGCGTGAGCCATGCGGCTGCATCACTGCGATTTCTCCTCTTCCGCGCGGTCGCGTGAGCCATGCGGCCGCGTCACTTCTCGCTGGTTATCTCCTCAATTTCTTGTGTTCTTTCCATTTTTGCTAGCTTCCTTTCCAATCTCCAACTCATTCATGCCCTATAAAGCCTGGAACGCTTAACACACAGATCACGACATCGAATGAAATAAAGGAGAATTAAAATGCATAATTAAAAGTCTTTAGGAAGCATTTTTGAATCATGTAATAATTTCAGGAAGGAAATATAAATGCATGCTAAATTAATGAATAAGTGGGTAAGGATCATGATAAAACCACACAATTAAACATAATATAAACCATAAAATAGTGGTTTATCAACCTCCCCACACTTAAACACTAGCATGTCCTCATGCTTAATTGAAGGAGATAAAATAAATAAGTATGAACATGTAGAAACTCATGCAATGGAATGCAATCCTATATACATGAATGCAACTATATGATTCTTGCCCACTTGATCAAAAGTAAATAAGCTCTTCAAAATAATTGCAAATCAAATTCCACTAATTCTATCATTATACAGTAAGACAAGTAAAAGTGCAAGAAGATAGCTCATGAAAGCAGGGAACATGGAAATTCAAGCATTGAACCCTCATTGATGATGTATGTACGCTCTAATCTCTCTAGTGTATAGGGCAATAACTCTATCCTTCTCTAATCATGTTCTCTAACTTTTGTTCTTCTCCTAACCAATCAACAACAGTTAATATACCAATGCAAACATCATGAGGTCTTTCCAAGGTTGTAATGGGGCCAAGGTAGGGGTAGGGATACATATATAAATTGAATCTTTAATTAACCCAAGCTTTAACCCAACCTATATATATTTAGTGTAACCTTAGAATTCATACCTAGTTACCCATAATTCCCTTTTACATTCCATACTCATGTATCAACTTTTTATTTTAATTTTATCATATGTGCATTGATCTTTGAATTCTTAATTCAGCATTGGGGTAATTTTGTCCCCTTATTTATTTATTGATTTTTTTTATTTTTTTTTGGAAATAAAAATAAACATAGCTTGTCAATGCACATAGATTTTTTTAATTCTTATAGTTTCACATGAGTAGGTATCCAAATTCCCATTGTATTATCATGACACATTCCCTTAATAACTTTTTTTTTCACAATTTTCCATACTTAACTAGTACACACAATTCTATCTTAAGCTAACCAAAGATTCAATTTGGGATATACAATTATTTTTCCGCTTAAGGCTAGTAATGTGGTGAAATATAGAACAAATGGGATTTAAAGGCTCAAAGTGGTTAACAAAGGTAATTGAAAAGGGTAGGCTTAATTTGGATAAGTGAGTTTAAACAAAGAATGGCCTCAATCATATGCAAGCATACAAACATAATAAATATTGGACATATAGGATGAAACAAAATATAGATTACAATCATAGAGAACTAAACACACAAGAATAAAATAATTATGGTTAAATAATGTAACCATACATAAAGGCTCAAATCTTCACAGGTTGTGTGTTCTTTAGCTTAAAAATCATGTTCCAAATACAACTTCAAGCAGATTTATCATAAACATTTTTAAAAATTAGTGAAATTTTGTTCCAAAGATAGAGTCTTAGAAGAAACTTATTGTCTTTTCAATCAAGTAGAACATGCATGCAACTAACCTATTACTATGCAATTTATCCTATTCTATAAAAGAAAGAAAATCTAACTAAGATATCCTAATTTATTGGTGCTAGGGAAGAGAAATTACCTCCGGAAGTCAGGTACTGACCGACCTCCCCACACTTAAGGCTTTGCACCGTCTTCGGTGCCATCTGTCAGGAACAGGGGTGGGCTGGTAGCAGTATCTCCACAGTCGGGACCATCATGGCTCCCTGTGCTGGTAAAGGAAGTGGAGTCCGGGGTGTCTGAGTCCTTGAAGTGTCCCTTGAGTAGCTCCTTCAGGTGTTTGAATCGGCGCTCGTTACGGCGCTCTCTTAACTTCGCTTTCTGTTCTTGCCGATCCAACCTTTCGATTATCTGCTGGAGCAGTTCGTCTGTTGTAGGTGCTTGTGGTGTTGAAGAAGGAATATCTTCAACCAGTGCAGTAGGAAGGCTTGTAGTGGCTGCTGGAGGTCTGAGGTATTTCCCGTTAGGGACATACTGATCATCCCGTGGAAGCATGGCTTTGGTGTCCCCAGCTCTGTAGGAGACTCCGGCTACTGAGACAAGATCTGAGACCAAGGCGAGAAAAGGTAATTTGCCCGCGATTTGGACGTGTCCCATGGCATTCCGGATATGTCTTGGTAGATTCAGAGGTTGGTCTGTAAGGATGCACCATAGTAGAACGGCCATGTCCGCAGTGAAGGAGGACTCGTGAGTGCTCGAAAAGACGTAATGGGACATGATCTGTGCCCATACGCGAGCCTCCAAGATAATTGCTGAAGCCGATATTCCCTTAGGGCGGGTACGATGGTATCCGTAGATCCAACGGCTGCCAGGTAGTGCGATAACTCTGAGAACAGCTTCCCAGTCAAATTGGAACATCTGGCACTTGAGTGCGGCTTCTTGAAAGGCATCCAATCCTTCTGGAATAGGGGAAAGACCTAAAGCTTTTTGAATGGCCTCTTCTGTAATAGGGACTTGCTTCTGACGGACAAAGACAGACTGCAGGGTGGGCAGATAGAAGTTAGAGTAGAACTCAACTACCCAAGAAAGATTGACCTGCCTTGGTTGTCTCTGTAGGAAATCCCATTGTCTTCGTTCAATTTTTGGCTCAACAAAAGTAGCAATATTGGGCGGGAAGATAAGAAGGTGTTCGTTGTTGTAGCTCCTTTCAGCTAGGATGGGGAACATCTGCTCACAGTAGCGATTGAGAAATCGCGCAGTGTCCTTTGCTTGAAAGGCTTTCTCCTTTTCATCAACCTTTATGATCCTCTTAACTCTTTTTGTTGAGGGCTTGACTGCAGTTGAAGAAGGCTCTGCCACTAGTGCTCTTTTAGTTCCTCTTCTTGCTGGTGGTTTGGGAGTAGCTTTCTATTTTCCTTTCTTGGTGGCCATCCTGAAAAGGGAAGAGAAAGTAAATTAAATTCAAAGAGATATATAGCAAGGAAGAGAACAGAAAAGGTGGTGATGGATGTACATTAGGAGATAACTGACATTAACACATTCTCATGAGTACATGTGAAAAGTCATCAATGGAAAATAGCTAGTGCATATAATGACAAGTGAATACAAGGTGTTTATTGGCATGCCGGAAAAGGGCATGAGTAGCATATATCAAGCATCACTCGTAACAAACCATCACGTTTGTATTGACAATTATTTTCAATTAATACAATAGTAAAGGGAGTTTATGAAAAGCAGCATTGAATAGTAGAATAACATAGAGAAGTGCATAATGCCATATGGACTTTTTCACAAACACATAGTATGCATGGTAGATAAGGTATAGAAAGTATTAAAGTGAACATGCAAGCAATCTTTTAAAAATTAATATATAATTGTCAAACAAGTGCAACAATCTACAAGCATATAATGAGGAATAATGACGCGAATAAAATTCTAACACCATGTAAAAAGGAAAGAAGAAGAAAGAAAATATGGATAATAAAAAGAAAAAGGAAAGAAAAGAAAATAACATATAAAATAAGAAGAATGATAGAAAAGGAAAGAGGGAAGAAGAAAATAAAACCTTGTTAATGGAGGTGAAAGAGAGAGAGAGAGAGAAAGGGGAGATAGAAGGAAGAAGGGAGAAGGAAGAAATAAGGAGGGAAAAGAGAAATTAGGATTTGGAGAAGAGGAAGATAAGATATTTTGGCAATTAAGTTTGAGCTGTGCAGCGCAGGCGGCGCGACCGCGTGGGGCACACGTTCGCGCGATTGCACTTCAAGTAAGGTGACGCGGTCGCGTCGGTCACGCAGTCGCGTGACCCATGTTGTGCTTCTGGCGCGAGTGCAGCTTCGCGCCTGCACAACTCTCTGTTCGAATTGATATATTTGCCAAATTTGGGGTGACGCGATCGCGTGGGGCATGCGATCGCGTGAGTGGGCTTCAGAAGGGAACGATGCGGACGCGTAAGCCATGCGTCCGCGTGGATAGAATTGTGCGTTCAGCACCAATCCAGCACCACTCGTTCATAGTAATTCGTTGTGCACCCTTTTTACATCGAAAATCAGGGCACGCGGCCGCGTGGGTCACGCGGTCGCGTGGGAGGCCATTATTCCCATGTGACGCGGACGCGTCGGCGACGCGGTCGCCTGGGACGATTTGTGCCACTGGCACGCCTCCAGCCACGCTCCAGCGTGACTCTCTGTTTGTTTTTATTTTCTCCCCTCTCCTTGCGACGCGGACGCGTCGCTAGTGCGGTCGCGTCGCGTGGCACTTTTTTTTTATATAATAAGAATATGCAAATGCAGATGCACGAAATGTACTGATAAAGAGAAGAGTTATTGAATAGAAAAAGTAAAAATAAAGAAAAGAACAATCATACCATGGTGGGTTGTCTCCCACCTAGCACTTTGCTTTAACGTCCGTAAGTTGGACGCTCCACTAGCTCAATCTTCTGCTATGTGGGGATCTTCCAAGAGGAAGATCTCAAGCTCCTTGTTTTTCTGCATCTTCTCGCCATGGTATAGCTTCAGGCGTTGTCCATTAACTTTGATAAGTTCAGAACTTGAAGGATGACTTAGGTGATAAACTCCATATGGTTCGGCCTTCTCTACTCTGTATGGACCTTCCCATCTTGATCGCAACTTACCTGGCATGAGCCTCAGTCGAGATTTGTAAAGGAGGACTAAATTCCCAGGTTGGAACTCTTTTTTCTTGATGTGCTGATCATGTACAGCCTTCATCTTCTCCTTGTATAGTCTTGAGTTCTTATAAGCTTCTAGGCGAAGGCTCTCCAGTTCTTGCAGTTACAACTTCCTTTCAGCTCCGGCTTTCTCAATTCCCATGTTGCACTCCTTGACTGCCCAAAAGGCTCTGTGCTCTACTTCAACTGGGAGATGGCAAGCTTTTCCATAAACTAAGCGGAAAGGACTCATCCCAATGGGTGTTTTGTATGCTGTCCTATATGCCCAGAGTGCATCTTGTAGCCTGGTGCTCCAGTCTTTTCTATGAGGTTTGACTATCTTCTGCAAGATACGCTTTATCTCTCTGTTTGACACTAGTGCACGAAATTGTGATCTCAGGCAACGGCGCCAAAAACTCTGTACGCACGTCTTAATAAATCGTTTTTCATTCACAACTTCGATACAACTAACCAGCAAGTGCACTGGGTGATCCAAGTAATAAACCTTACGTGAGTAAGGGTCGATCCCACGGAGATTGTTGGTATGAAGCAAGCTATGGTCACCTTGTAAATCTCAGTCAGGCGGATATAAAATAGTTATGGAGTTTTTGAACATAAATAATAAATAGATAGAAAATAAGGATAGAAACACTTATGTATATCATTGGTGAGAATTTCAGATAAGTGTATAGAGATGCTTTCGTTCTTCTGAACCTCTGCTTTCCTGCTGTCTTCATCCAATCAGTCTTACTCCTTTCCATGGCTGGCTTTATGTAAGGACATCACTGTTGTCAATGGCTACTTTTTATCCTCTCTGGAAAATGGTCCGATGCGCTGTCACTGCATGGCTAATCGTCTGGAGGCATCACTCTTGTCAATGGCTGCATCCCATCCTCTTGTGAAAATGGTCCAAATGCTCTGTCACAGCATGGCTAATCATCTGAGGTTCTCGATCATACTGGAATAGGATTCACCCTCCTTTTGCGTCTGTCACTACGCCCAGCACTCGCGAGTTTGAAGTTCGTCACAGTCATTCAATCCCAGAGTCCTACTCGGAATACCACAGACAAGGTTTAGACTTTCCGGACTCTCCTGAATGCCGCCATCAATCTAGCTTATACCACGAAGATTCTGATTAAGAGATCCAAGAGATAGTCATTCAATCTAAGGTGGAACGGAAGTGTTTGTCAGGCACGCGTTCGTGGGGGAATGATGATGATTGTCACGTTCATCACATTCAGGTTGAAGTGCGAATGAATATCTTAGAAGCGGAATAAGTTGAATTGAATAGAAAAACAGTAGTACTTTGCATTAATCTTTGAGGAACAGCAGAGCTCCACACCTTAATCTATGGAGTGCAGAAACTCTACCGTAGGAGAATACATAAGTGATAATGGTTCAGGCATGGCCGAATGGTTTATACTAAACTAGTTACTAGGGTTTACAGAAGTAAGTAATTGATGCATAAATCCACTTCCGGGACCCACTTGGTGTGTGCTTGGGCTGAGCTTGAATGTTACACGTGTAGAGGTCAATCTTGGAGTTGAACGCTAGTTTGTAACGTATTTCTGGCGTTCAACTCTGGCTTGTGACGTGTTTCTGGCGTTTAACTCCAGACAGCAGCGTAGAACTGGCGTTCAACGCCCTTTTACATCATCTAAACTCGGCCAAAGTATAGACTATTATATATTGCTGGAAAGCGCTGAATGTCTAATTTCCAACGCAATTAGAAGCGTGCCATTTTGAGTTCTGTAGCTCCAGAAAATCCACTTTGAGTGCAGGGAGGTCAGAATCCAACAGCATCAGCAGTCCTTCTTCAACCTCTGAATCTGATTTTTGCTCAAGTCCCTCAATTTCAGCCAGAAAATACTTGAAATCACAGAAAAATACACAAACTCATAGTAAAGTCCAGAAATGTGAATTTAACATAAAAACTAATGAAAACATCCCTAAAAGTAACTAGATTCTACTAAAAACATACTAAAAATAATGCCAAAAAGCGTATAAATTATCCACTCATCACAACACCAAACTTAAATTGTTGCTTGTCCCCAAGAAACTGAAAATCAAATAGGATAAAAAGAAGAGAATATACTATAAATTCCAAACTATCAATGAAACATAGCTCCAATTAAATGAGCGGGACTTGTAGCTTTTTTTTGCCTCTTGAATAGTTTTGGCATCTCACTTTATCCATTGAAGTTCAGAATGATTGGCATCTATAGGAACTCAGAGTTCAGATAGTGTTATTGATTCTCCTAGTTCAGTGTGATGATTCTTGAACACATCTATTTTATGAGTCTTGGCCGTGGCCCTAAGCACTTTGTTTTCCAGTATTACCACCAGATACATAAATGCCACAGACACATAATTGGGTGAACCTTTTCAGATTGTGACTCAGCTTTGCTAAAGTCCCCAATTAGAGGTGTGCAGGGTTCTTAAGCACACTCTGTTTTTGCTTTGGACCTTGACTTTAACCGCTCAGTCTCAAGTTTTCACTTGACACCTTCACGCCACAAGCACATGGTTAGGGACAGCTTGGTTTAGCCGCTTAGGCCAGGATTTTATTCCTTTAGGCCCTCCTATCCACTGATGCTCAAAGCCTTGGGATCCTTTTTATTTACCCTTGCCTTTTGGTTTTAAGGGTTATTGGCTTTTTGCTCTTGCCTCTTGGTTTTAAGAGCTTTTGGCTTTTTCTGCTTGCTTTTTCTCTTTTTTTGTTTCTATTTTTTTTTTCTGCAAGCTTTGTTCTTTGCTGCTTTTTCTTGCTTCAAGAATCATTTTTATGATTTTTCAGATTATCAAATAACATGTCTCCTTATCATCATTCTTTCAAGAGCCAACATATTTAACATTCTTAAACAACAACTTCAAAAGACATATGCACTGTTCAAGCATTCATTCAAAAAACAAGAAGCATTGTCACCACATCAATATAATTAAACTAAGTTCAAGGATAAATTCGAAACTCATGTACTTCTTGTTCTTTTGAATTAAAACAGTTTTCAATTAAGAGAGGTGATGGATTCATAGGACATTCATAACTTTAAGACAAAGTTACTAAATACTAATGATCATGTAATGAAGACACAAACATGGATAAGCACTTAACATAGAGAAAATGAAAAATAGAGAATGTAAGAACAAGGAATGAATCCACCTTAGTGATGGTGGTGTTTCCTTCTTGAGGAACCAATGATGTCCTTGAGCTCTTCTATGTCTCTTCCTTGTCTTTGTTGCTCCTCCCTCATTGCTTTTTGATCTTCTCTAATTTCATGAAGGATGATGGAGTGCTCTTGATGTTCCACCCTTAATTGTCCCATGTTGGAACTTAATTCTCCTAGGGAGGTGTTGATTTGCTCCCAATAGTTTTATGGAGGAAAATGCATTTTAGGCATCTCCGGGATCTCATGGTGATGAGCTTCATGCGTCTCTTGAGATCCATGAATGGGCTCTCTTGCTTGCTCCATCCTTTTTTTTAGTGATGGGCTTCTCTTCCTCAATGGGAATGTCTCCTTCTATGTCAATCCCAGCCAAATTGCATAGATGGCAAATGAGGTGAGGAAAAGCTAACCTTGCCATAGTGGAGGACTTGTCAGCCACCTTGTAGAGTTCTTGAGGTATAATCTCATAAACCTCCACCTCTTCTCCAATCATGATGCTATGGATCATGATGACTCGGTCTATAGTAACTTCAGACCGGTTGCTAGTGGGAATGATTGAGCGTTGAATGAACTCCAACCATCCTCTAGCTACAGGCTTAAGGTCCAGTCTTCTCAGTTGAACCAGTTTACCTTTTGAGTCAATCTTCCATTGAGCTCCTTCCACACATATGTCCATGAGGACTTGGTCCAACCTTTGATTAAAGTTGACCCTTCTAGTGTAGGGGCGTGCATCTCCTTGCATCATAGGCAAGTTAAACGCCAACCTCACATTTTCCGGACTAAAATCTAAGTATTTCCCCCGAACCATTGTAATATAATTCTTTGGGTTTGGGTTCTTACTTTGATCATGGTTCCTAATGATCCATGCATTGGCATAGAACTCTTGAACCATTAGGATGCCGACTTGTTGGATGGGGTTTGTTAGAACTTCCCAACCTCTTCTTTGGATTTCATGTCGGATCTCCGGATACTCATTCTTCTTGAGCTTGAAAGGGACCTCGGGGATCACCTTCTTCTTGGCCACAACATCATAGAAGTGGTCTTGATGAGCTTTAGAGATGAATCTTTCCATCTCCCATGACTCGGAGGTGGAAGCTTTTGTCTTCCCTTTCCCTTTTCTAGAGGATTCTCCGGTCTTGGGTGCCATCAATGGTAATGGAAAAACAAAAAGCTTATGCTTTTACCACACCAAACTTAGAATTTTGCTCGCCCTCGAGCAAGAGAAGAAAGAATAGATGAAGAAGAAGAAGAAAATATGGAGGAGAGGGGGGAGGGGTGTATTCGGCCGAGAAGGGGAAGAGAGGGTTGTGTTGTGTGAAAATGAAGAAGAATGGAGGGCTTTATATAGGGAAGGGAGGGGGGTAAGGTTCAGCCATAAGGGTGGGTTTTGGGTGGGAAATTGATTTTAAATTTTGAAGGTAGGTGGGGTTTATGAGGTAGGTTTATGGGGAAGAGTGGATGGATGTGAGTGGTGAAGTGGTTATAGGGAAGAGAGATTGAGGTGATTGGTGAAGAGTTTTGGAAAGAGTGTTTATGGGATTGTGTGAAAGAGGGGTGAGAAGAAGTGAGTGGAGGTAGGTGGGGATCCTGTGGGGTCCACAGATCCTGAGGTGTTCAAGGATTTACAACCTTGCACCAAATTAGGCATGCAAAAATGCCCTTGCTCACAACTCTAAGCGTTCAGCGCCAGATTGGTGCTTGTTCTGGGCGTTGAACGCCCATTTGTTGCCCATTTCTGGCGTTGAACGCCAGAACCATGCTTGTTCTGGGCGTTCAGCGCCAGCTCTTCTCCAGGGTGCAATTCTGGCGTTCAAACGCCCAGATGCTACCCATTTTGGGCGTTCAGCGCCAGAATCATGCTCTGTTCTGGCATTGAACGCCAGCCAGATGCTTCTTACTGGCGTTTAAACGCCAGTAAGGTCTTCCTCCAGGGTGTGATTTTTCTTTTGCTGTTTTTGATTCCGTTTTCAATTTTCATATTTATTTTGTGACTCCACATGATCATGAACCTAATAAAACATGAAAGAACAAGAAAAATAAAATTAGATAAATAAAAATTGGGTTGCCTCCCAACAAGCGCTTCTTTAATGTCAATAGCTTGACAGTAGGCTCTCATGGAGCCTCACAGATGTTCAGAGCATTGTTGAGACTTCCCAACACCAAACTTAGAGTTTGGATATGGGAGTTCAACACCAAACTTAGAGTTTGGTTGTGGCCTCCCAACACCAAACTTAGAGTTTGACTGTGGGGGCTCTGGTTGACTCTGTTTTGAGAGAAGCTTACTGTGCCTCTTTTCCATGTTTACAGAAGGGTAACCTTGAGTTGTAAACACAAGGGAGTCCTCATTCAATTGAAGGACTAATTCACCTCTGTCAACATCAATCACAGCTCTTGCTGTGGCTAGGAAAGGTCTTCCAAGGATGATAGATTCATCCTCATCCTTCCCAGTATGAAGGATTATGAAATCAGCAGGGATGTAAAGGCCTTCAACCTTTACTAACACGTCTTCTACTTGTCCATAAGCCTGTTTTCTTGAATTGTCTGCCATCTCTAATGAGATTTTAGTAGCTTGCACCCCAAAGATTTCCAGTTTCTCTATTACAGAGAGGGGCATGAGGTTTATCCCTGAACCAAGGTCACACAGAGCCTTTTCAAAGATCATGTTGCCTATGGTACAAGGTATTACGAACTTTTCAGGATCCTGTTTCTTCTGAGGCATTGTCAGTTGATCTAGATCACTTAGTTCATTAGTGAACAAGGGAGGTTCATCTTCCCAAGTCTCAATACCAAATAATTTGGTATTCAGCTTCATGATTGCACCAAGGTACTTGGTAACTTGCTCTTCAGTAACATCCTCATTCTCTTCAGAAGATGAATACTCGTCAGAGCTCATGAAGGGCATAAGGAGGTTCAATGGAATCTCTATGGTCTCTAGATGAGTCTCAGATTCCTTTGGTTCCTCAAAGGGAAACTCCTTATTGATCACTGGACATCCCAGGAGGTCTTCCTTACTGGGATTTACGTCCTCCCCTTCCTCTCCAAGTTTGGCCATGTTGACTATGTCAATGGCCTTGCACTCTCCTTTTGGATTTTCTTCTGTATTGCTTGGGAGAGTACTAGGAGGGATTTCAGTGATCCTTTTACTCAGCTGGCCCACTTGTGCCTTCAAATTTCTAATGGAGGACCTTGTTTCGTTCATGAAACTTACAGTGGCCTTAGATAGATCAGAGACTAAGTTTGCTAAATTAGAGGTATTTTGTTCAGAGTTCTCTGTCTGTTGCTGAGTGGATGATGGAAAAGGTTTACTATTGTTAAACCTATTTCTTCCACCATTATTAAAGCCTTGTTGAGGCTTTTGTTGATCCTTCCATGAGAGATTTGGGTGATTTCTCCATGAGGGGTTATAGGTGTTTCCATATGGTTCACCCATGTAATTCACCTCTGCTATTGCAGGGTTTTCAGGATCATAAGCTTCTTCTTTAGAAGATGCCTCTTGAGTACTGTTGGATGCAGCTTGCATTCCATTCAGACTCTGAGAAATCATATTGACTTGCTGAGTCAATATTTTATTCTGAGCCAATATGGCATTCAGAGTATCAATTTCAAGAACTCTTTTCTTCATAGGCGTCCCATTACTCACAGGATTCCTCTCAGAAGTGTACATGAACTGGTTATTAGCAACCATGTCAATGAGTTCTTGAGCTTCTGTAGGCGTTTTCTTTAGGTAAATGGATCCACTTGCAGAAGTATCCAATGACATTTTAGCCAATTCAGATAGACCATCATAGAATATATCCAGGATGGTCCATTCTGAAAGCATGTCAGAAGGACACTTTTTGGTCAGTCCTTTGTATCTCTCCCAAGCTTCATAGAGGGATTCACCTTCTTTCTGTTTGAAGGTCTGAACATCCACTCTAAGCTTACTCAGCTTTTGAGGAGGAAAGAACTTAGCTAAGAAAGCCTTGACCAGCTTATCCCAAGAGTTCAGGCTATCCTTAGGTTGAGAGTCCAACCATACTCTAGCTCTGTCTCTTATAGCAAAAGGGAAAAGCATGAGCCTGTAGACTTCAGGATCTACTCCATTAGTCTTAACAGTATCACATATCTGCAAGAATTCAGTTAAAAACTGAAAAGGATCTTCATATGGAAGTCCATGAAACTTGCAGTTCTGCTGCATCAGAGAAACTAATTGAGGTTTAAGCTCAAAATTGTTTGCTCCAATGGTAGGAATGGAGATGCTTCTTCCATGTAAATTGGAATTAGGTGCAGTAAAGTCACCAAGCATCCTCCTTGCATTATTATTATTTTCGGCTGCCATCTCCTCTTCCTGTTTGTAATTTAGCTTCTCTTAGTTTCCTCTTCAGAGTCCTTTCAGGTTCTGGATCTGCTTCAACAAGAATGTTCTTGTCCTTGCTCCTGCTCATATGAAAAAGAGGGAACAGAAAAATAATAATAATAGGGGTCCTTTTTACCACAGTATAGAGGTTCCTCTGTGTGAGTAGAAGAAGAAAAGAATGTAATGTAAAGAAAGAAACACAAGGGTAAGAAGAGCAGAGATGTGGGATGAAGAGAGGTGTTAGTAGATGAATAAATAAATAGAAGGAGATGAGAGAGAAGGAGAATTTTCGAAAATTATTTTTGAAAAAGAGTTAGTGATTTTCGAAAATAGTTTTTGAAAAAGGTTAGTAATTTTTCGAAAATTAAAATAAAAAATTAAAATAATTAGTTAATTAAAAAGAAATTTTGAAAAAGAGGGAAGATATTTTCGAAAATTAGAGAGAGAGAGTTAGTTAGGTAGTTTTAAAAAAGATAAGAAACAAACAAAAAGTTAGTTAGTTAGTTGAAACAAATTTGAAAATCAATTTTGAAAAGATAAGAAGATAAGAAGTTAGAAAGGATATTTTAAAATCAAATTTTGAAAAAGATAAGATAAAGAGATATTTTTGAAAAGATATGATTGAAATTAGTTTTGAAAAAGATTTGATTTTTTTAAAATCACAATTAATGACTTGATTCACAAGAAATCACAAAATATGATTCTAGAACTTAAAGTTTGAATCTTTCTTAACAAGTAAGTAACAAACTTGAAATTTTTGAATCAAAACATTAATTGATGATGTTATTTTCGAAAATTAGGAGATAAAGATAAGAAAAAGATTTTTGAAAAATATTTTTAAAATTTTCGAAAATAAATAAGAAAAATGAAAAAGATTTGATTTTTGAAAAATATTTTAAAAAGATAAGATTTTTAAATTGAAAATTTGATTTGACTCATAAAAACAACTAGATTTTAAAAAGTTTTGAAAAAGTCAACTCAAATTTTCGAAATTTATGAGTGAAAAAGGGAAAGATATTTTTTTTATTTTTGAATTTTTTTTTATGAGAGGGAAAAACATGAAAAAGACTCAATGCATGAAAATTTTGGATCAAAACAATGAATGCATGCAAGAATGCTATGAATGTCAAGATGAACACCAAGAACACTTTGAATGTCAAGGTGAACATCAAGAACTTATTTTTGAAAATTTTTTTATACAAAGAAAACATGCAAGGCACCAAACTTAAAAATTTTTCATGTATAGATACTATGAATGCAAGAATGTATATGAAAAACAAGAAAAGACACAAAACATGAAAACATCAAGATCAAACAAGAAGACTTACCAAGAACAACTTGAAGATCATGAAGAACACTATGAATGCATGAATTTTTCGAAAAATGCAAGATGAATATGCAATTGATACCAAACTTTCAACTTGACTCAAGACTCAAACAAGAAACATGAAATATTTTTTATTTTTATGATTTATTTTTTGGATTTTTGTATATTTTTTTCGAAAAAACATATAGGAAAAAGAAAATAAGGATTTCAAAATTTTTTAATATGAATTCCAGGAATCTTGTATTCTTAGTCTAAAGCTCCAATCCGAGGGTTAGGCATGGCTTAATAGCCAGCCAAGCTTTAGTATGTAACTCAGACATGCCACGGCTGACATTCCAATTAACTTGCCTCTATGCTGATGGTTGGAAGCCCCTATCCAAAAGAATTAGACATGGCTTTACAGCCAGCCAGGCTTCAACATGCTTCATGAAACTCTAGAATTCATTCTTAAAAATTCTGAAGAAAAAGTATATTTTTTAAAAGATTTATTTTTTTTCGAAAACAGATGAGAAATTTTTGAAAGGTATTTGAAAAATTTTTGAAAATAAAACAAAAAGAAAATTACCTAATCTGAGCAACAAGATGAACCGTCAGTTGTTCAAACTCGAACAATCCCCGGCAACGGCGGCAAAAACTTGGTGCACGAAATTGTGATCTCAGGCAACGGCGCCAAAAACTCTGTACGCACGTCTTAATAAATCGTTTTTCATTCACAACTTCGATACAACTAACCAGCAAGTGCACTGGGTCGTCCAAGTAATAAACCTTACGTGAGTAAGGGTCGATCCCACGGAGATTGTTGGTATGAAGCAAGCTATGGTCACCTTGTGAATCTCAGTCAGGCGGATATAAAATAGTTATGGAGTTTTCGAACATAAATAATAAATAGATAGAAAATAAGGATAGAAACACTTATGTATATCATTGGTGAGAATTTCAGATAAGTGTATAGAGATGCTTTCGTTCCTCTGAACTCTGCTTTCCTGCTGTCTTCATCCAATCAGTCTTACTCCTTTCCATGGCTGGCTTTATGTAAGGACATCACCGTTGTCAATGGCTACTTTTTATCCTCTCTGGAAAAAGGTTCGATGCGCTGTCACTGCATGGCTAATCGTCTGGAGGCATCACCCTTGTCAATGGCTGCATCCCATCCTCTTGTGAAAATGGTCCAAATGCTCTGTTACAGCACGGCTAATCATCTGAGGTTCTCGATCATACTGGAATAGGATTCACCCTCCTTTTGCGTCTGTCACTACGCCCAACACTCGCGAGTTTGAAGTTCGTCACAGTCATTCAATCCCAGAGTCCTACTCGGAATACTACAGACAAGGTTTAGACTTTCCGGACTCTCATGAATGCCACCATCAATCTAGCTTATACGACGAAGATTCTGATTAAGAGATCCAAGAGATACTCATTCAATCTAAGGTGGAACGGAAGTGGTTGTCAGGCACGCGTTCGTGGGGGAATGATGATGATTGTCACGTTCATCACATTCAGGTTGAAGTGCGAATGAATATCTTAGAAGCGGAATAAGTTGAATTGAATAGAAAAATAGTACTACTTTACATTAATCTTTGAGGAACAGCAGAGCTCCACACCTTAATCTATGGAGTGCAGAAACTCTACCGTAGGAGAATACATAAGTGATAATGGTTCAGGCATGGCCGAATGGCCAGCCCCCATGAAAGTCTAAGATAGCATAAAACTGATCAAAGATGTCTAATACAATAGTAAAAAGTCCTATTTATACTAAACTAGTTACTAGGGTTTATAGAAGTAAGTAATTGATGCATAAATCCACTTCCGGGGCCTACTTGGTGTGTGCTTAGGCTGAGCTTGAATGTTACACGTGTAGAGGTCAATCTTGGAGTTGAACGCCAGTTTGTAACGTATTTCTGGCATTCAACTCTGGCTTGTGACGTGTTTCTGGCGTTTAACTCCAGACAGCAGCGTAGAACTGGCGTTCAATGCCCTTTTACGTCGTCTAAACTCGGCCAAAGTATGGACTATTATATATTGCTGGAAAGCCCTGAATGTCTAATTTCCAACGCAATTAGAAGCGTGCCATTTTGAGTTCTGTAGCTCCAGAAAATCCACTTTGAGTGCAGGGAGGTCAGAATCCAACAGCATCAGCAGTCCTTCTTCAACCTCTGAATCTGATTTTTGCTCAAGTCCCTCAATTTCAGCCAGAAAATACCTGAAATCACAGAAAAACACACAAACTCATAGTAAAGTCCAGAAATGTGAATTTAACATAAAAACTAATGAAAACATCCCTAAAAGTAACTAGATTCTACTAAAAACATACTAAAAACAATGCCAAAAAGCGTATAAATTATCCGCTCATCAAACACCTCGGCTTGCCCATTGGTCTGTGAATCAACATCACCCTGTTTTCCTTGTTAGGTTTTGAGTTATTTTTAGTCATAATTGTGAATTCTTGTTATATAGAATATTTTCTTTATGCCACTTACCTTAATCCACATTTTTCTGACTCACTAATTTTAATTTAATAACTTCTTTTTCAAATTCTAACATTACTACCCTTTTCAAAATCTCTTTTCTGATTTTTCACTGTCCTCTAACTTTCTAACCATGGTATACTGATAATTTTTCTATTTAACTTGAATTCTAATACATTTTGGATTGTAAATTCTTCCTTTCCAAATTTCAAACTGCTAAACAATCCTTCATGCACAATTAGTTGACTCATTTACCTCATTCTATTTCTCCTTTGCCGCTTTGAGTTTTCTTTGTTTAATTGCCTATTTGCTTCCCTATTTTTATCCATATCCTGGTTTCCCATTTTTCAGGATGTCTGCCTCACAGAGGAAAAGAAAAGGCAAGGCTACTGGCAAGCACAAGAGAGGAGATTCCTCCCAGTCCATCATCGCCCTCATGCATGATTCTTCATGGCGGGAGAAGAACTTTACACAGCAGGAAAAAGTTGACCAGCTGCTCCCTGCAAATGATCCAATAAAATTTGCAAACCGGTACTGTGAGCTGAAGTACCCAGCTTTTGCAAACTCCAGGAATCTATACCTATAGAGAACTCTAAAGATTCCAGAAGCACTCCAGCAGTACACCACTGAGCAAATCAAGCAAAGGGGCTGGTTCTTTCTGGAGAGAACACTGACAGAGGTCAACGCATCTTGGGTCCGGAAATTCTACTGCAACTACTACCTCACCATCCTAGATGTCGTACACCTGAGAGGAAAACAAATTCTGGTCACTGAGGAGGCCTTAGAAGACATTCTCCAGCTCCCAGCCAAGTCCGATCAGCCTGATGGTTATTCAAAGGCTGAGGAGGACATGCGCCTGATGCAGTTTGATTGGGATGCTGTAAAGGCACGGATAGCTCTCGACCCGACTGTTCCTTGGGAGATGGGTCAGGACACCACCATGCCTAGAGGGATCAAGAGGGCGTACTTAAATGATGAGGCTCGGTTATGGCACCAGATCTTGAGTAATTATGTGATGCCGAGTACTCACGAGACAGAGATCCCAGCTGCTATGATCACCCTCCTATGGTGTGTGCTGGAGGGTAAGGACCTTTATCTACCACGCTTTATCCAGCATTATATGGCCAGGGTCCACGTCCGAGGCATCCTCCCTTTTCCGTACCTGGTTACACAGCTAGGCCGTCGAGCTGACGTGCCATGGGAGGATGCCGATGAGAGACCACCAGCGGCGGACTGCAGGAAGATCATTCCTCACAGCAGGAACTTGCTAGCCTTGGGCTACAGACCACCACCCTTCACTACTACTGATGAGACAGCCCCACCGTCTGCTGGACCCTCTTCATCCATAGTTGCCACTGCTGCCCCTGCTGCTACCACTGCACCTCCACCTGCCTCTGAGCCCGTCTACCGCCTCGTACACCATCTATTCCGACAGCTTAATCAGATGGAGCGCCGTAACTGGCGCCGGTATGAGAGATTGGAGCGTCGCAGCCAGCGACGCTATTCGCATCTGAAGCTGATGATCCGACAGGGTGGTGACATCCCCTCTGAGCCCGACACACCATCTGAGCCATCAGAGGCGGAGGAGGATGAGCACGAGGAGGAGACTCATTTCTAGGAGGAGACCCATCAGCAGGCAGACACAGAGCAGGCTACCCCGCATCAGGAGGTTACGCATCAGATAGAGGCTACAGATTCGGAGATCCCGATCCAGTCAGCACCGCCTCTACAGCAGCCAGACCCTCAGCCCACCACCACCACAGAGCCTCCAGCTACCATCCCTACCAGTGATGACACCCCTTCACACCCGACTTGACTGAGCATCAGGGACGATGCTTCATTTTAAGTGTGGGGAGGTCGCCATCTTTGGCGTTTTATTTTGGTGAACCACTACATCTCTTTTTTCTTTTATTTTGGATATTTTTCTGTATTTTTCTTTCTTTTTTTCTGAGTACTTATACATTGCTGCTTTTATGTATTCTTACTCTATTTTTGCATTTTGCATTTTTAGTTCATATTTTTAGTTATTTAGTTTAGTTTGCAATTCTGACTTATTAGTGGATTAATTAGTATAGTTTACCCTTTTTAGCATAAGATAGCATAGTTAAATTGAAAAATATAAAAAGGAAGTAAGCTAGGAAATTGAACATAACAGATTTAAATCCATAAACCTTGTATATATAGCATTACATCATATAGTTAAGTTGACAACATTTCATCAAGGAGGAACATTAAAACTTTAAAGGCTACCCTAAATAATTTTTTTATGAGAATAATGGGAATTTTTAACTAAACCTGCATAACATGTATGAATGATATATGATGCTTGAGTTAGAGAACACACAGCCTGTGAGTATTGAGCTTAATTGTATGGTTGCATTCAAACCATATTTTTCAGCATTTAATAAAAGGGGATACAAAAGAATTCCCCAATGCAAAATAAAAGCAATGCACATGGGATAAAAATAAAATTGAAACATGAGCATGTAACAACAAGTGGGATAATATAGGAAAATTGGTAAAGAAGCTTGTTCTACTAAATATGTATGTTAGGTGAGATCTTAGTCTAATTAAGGATTCACTTATTAGCTCACATAGCCTTATACATATATCCCTACCTTTACCTTGGCCCCATTACAACCTTAATTAAAGACCTCATGACTTTTGGTATGACTGTGCTCTATAATTGTTGATTGGTTAGATGAAGAACAAAGTTATAGAAAGTAAGAATAAAAAGAAAAGTAGAGTGAATAAACCCAATAAACACTGAGTGACTAGAGGGTAACCACAAAATCCAGTGAGGGTTCAATAACTCATCAACATATATCTGTGCTTAATTTACTAATTGTTTTGCAAGTTTGTACAATATTTTCATTTCCCATCTCATTTGCTGAAATGCTTTATTATTTAAGGGTTGGCTATATATATATATATATATATATATATATATATATATATGACTCCTTGAGGATGTAAATTAATTTGACTACATGTAAAGCTTTATATATGAGTGGATAAATTGGAATTGCATGACTCATTTAGGTAGATGCATTTAGAATAGGTTGCATTGCATAACATTCCACCACTTTAACCTTACCTTATTCTTTACCTTGGATTTAGCATGAGGACATGCTATTGTTTAAGTGTGGGGAGGTTGATAAACCCATATTTTATGATATATTTTGTGCTTAATTTGAGTGATTTATTCAATCCTTCACCCACTTATTCATATTAATTGCATGGTTTTACTTTCCCTTCCTTATTATGTGATGTATGTGAAAAACATGTTTCCTAGGCTTTAAAATTAATTATTTTAATTACCTTTATTTCCATTCGATGCCGTGATTAGTGTGTTGAGTAGTTTCAGATTTTCTAAGGCAGAATGACTTAAGGGATGGAAAAGGAAACATACAAAAATGGAAGGAAAGCACAAAACGGAGCTTCTGAAGAAACTGGCATCCACGCGATCACATGGACGAAGCGATCGCGTGCCAAGCGCGAATCATCAGCGACGCGGCCGCATGACTGACGCGACCGTGCGCCTTAAGCAGAACGCACATGACGCGGTCGCATGACTGACGCGACCGCGTGGAAAGGAAATGCTCCGAATGATGCGACCGCGTGACCCACGCGGACGCGTGACAGAGGCCACGCACCAGAAATTGCAGAAAACGCTCACAGCGAATTCTGAAGCCTTTTTTGGCCCAAATCCAAGTCCAGAAGGCATAGACCAGAGGTTATGAAGTGGGGGAACGCATCCATTCAGAGAGAGCTCGCCAATTTTCACTTTCCATGATTTAGATTTAGTTTGAGAGAGGTTCTCTCCTCTCTCTCTTAGGATTAGGATTTAGGATTTAGGACTTCTCTTAGTTTGTAAGAGTAACTCTCGATCCAGGTTTAATATTTACTTTAATGCTTTTATTCGTATCTATAAATGTTGCCAACTTGACTTATTAATTATTCCATGTTACAGATTGTTATTTGAATTAATGATTATTTGAGGTATTTCAGATATTGATTGCTTTCTCTTTAATTGTGTTACCATTGCTTTTCATCTAAGGACATTTTTTTATTCCAGCAATTTTACTTTTTTCCCTTTTGGTCTTGGTTAAGAAATCAGTAACTCAACATTATTAAACTCAGCATAATTGATAATCGTTATCTTGCTAATTAAACTGAACTTCAATAATCCCAACTTTTTCTTAGGAAATAAATAGGATTCGAAGGTCAACTAATTAGTCCCTTGACTTTCCTTTACTTTAGTAAAGGTTAACTAAGTGGAATTTAGATTCAACTTTCATTATTGTTGAGAGAGATAACTAAGTTGGACTTCTAATTCCTTTTATCTTGCCAGAAGTTTGCTTTATAGTATTTATTTATTTTAATTGCCATCACTTTACTTGCCATTCAATTCACTTGCTTCTCACCTTCTAAACCCCGATTACAACCTTTATAGCCAATAATAAGAACATACTTCCTCGCAGTTCCTTGAGAAGACGACCCGAGGTTTGAATACTCGGTTAACAATTTTAAAAGGGGTTTGTTACTTGTGACACCCAAAACGTTTGTACGAAGGGATTTCTGTCGGTTTAGAGACTATATCTACAACGCGACTGTTTTTATGAACTTCTTTACTGGCAAAAATCCTAACGTCAAGCATCTCTAAAAAGAGTAGGCCACCAGAATCCACAGTCTAAGATCTTTCTTGCTGTTCTTTGAGGGCCAAAATGTCCTCCACTCTCAGATGAGTGACAGGCCTCTAAAATAGACTGGAATTCTGATTGAGGCACACACCGTCTAATTACCTGATCAGCGCCACATCTCCATAAATATGGGTCATCCCATATATAATATTTAGACTCGTTTTTCAGCTTGTCTCTTTGATGCTTAGAAAAGTTTGGAGGAAATGTGCGGCTAACTAGATAATTAGCTACAGGTGCATACCAAGGGACTACCTCAGATACTGCTTGCAGGTTATCAAATGGAAAATTATCATCTATAGGAGTAGAATCATCCTTAACGTGCTCAAGGCGACTCAAGTGGTCTGCCACTAAATTCTGGTTACCACTTCTATCCTTTATTTCTAAATCAAATTCTTGTAATAGTAGTATCCAACATATAAGCCTTGGTTTGGACTCCTTTTTAGCTATTAGATACTTTAAAGCTGCATGGTCCGAATACACTACTACTCTAGTAACAAGTAAATAAGCTCAGAATTTATCCAGAGCAAAAACAATAGCAAGAAGCTCTTTCTCAGTAGTAGTATAATTGGACTGGGCAGCGTCTAAAGTCTTAGACACATAAGCTATAACAAAAAGATCATTACCTTCGCGCTGAGCTAGCGCTGCTCCTACTGCATGGTTGGAAGCATCGCACATGATTTCAAACGGCTGGCTCCAGTCTGGTCCTCTCACAATTGGAGCTTGAGTCAGGACGGTCTTCAGCTTATCAAACGCTTGTTTGCAATCCTCACTGAACTCGAACTCAATATCTTTCTGCAGTAATCTGGACAAGGGGAGTGCTACCTTACTGAAGTCCTTTATGAATCTCTTGTAAAAACCTGCATGGCCAAGGAACGAACGGACCTCTCTCACAGAGGAGGGGTAAGGTAAACTCGAAATAACATTCACCTTTGTTGGGTCTACAGAAATTCCATTATTAGATACCACATGTCCTAGTACAATCCCTTGTTTTACCATAAAGTGACATTTTTCAAAATTTAATACAAGGCTTGTATTAACACATCTATCTAATACTCTAGATAATCCATCTAAGCAAAGGCTAAAAGAATCACCATAAACACTAAAATCATCCATAAAAACCTCCATACAGTCCTCAATAAGATCAGAGAAAAGACTCATCATGCACCATTGGAAAGTAGCTGGTGCATTGCACAAGCCAAAGGGCATTCTCTTGTAAGTATAAGTACCAAAAGGACATGTAAAAGTGGTCTTTTCTTGATCCTCAGGAGCTATATGAATCTGGAAATAACCTGTGTAACCATCTAAAAAATAATAATGTGATTTACCTGACAGGCGATCCAGCATTTGATCAATGAATGGAAGTGGGTAGTGATCCTTACGGGTGACTTGGTTGAGACGCCTGTAATCAATGCAGACTCTCCAAGCATTCTGAACTCTAGTTGCTATGAGCTCTCCATGCTCATTCTTTACTGTAGTGACTCTAGACTTCTTGGGTACCACTTGTACTGGGCTAACCCATTCACTGTCTGAAATAGGATATATTATACCTGCTTCCAACAGTCTGGTCACTTCTTTTTTGACAACTTCCAAGATAGTGGGATTCAATCTTCTTTGGGGTTGACGGACAGGTCTCGCTCCCTCTTCTAAAAATATTCTGTGCTCACATACTTAAGGGTTGATGCCTACTATGTCTGCCAAACTCCACCCAATTGCCTTCTTATGCCTCCTCAGTACATCAAGTAGCTGCTCTTCTTGTTGAGAAGTGAGTTCCCTTGCAATGATAACTGGAAACTTCTGCTCATCTTCAAGATAAGCATATTTGAGATGTGGAGGAAGAGGTTTTAATTCCAACTTCTGATCATGGGCAGGCTCTGGATTGTCTGGAGCTTGTGAAAATGCCGAAGTGCCCTCATTGTCAGTTAAGAGGGTCCTCACACTTGGACCTTGTCCAGTGTGCCTCTCTTCTAACTCTTCCTTGTGAACTTCAGCTACAGTTTCATCTATGACATCACACTGGAAGATAGAATGATCTTCTGGAGGGTTGTTTATGACTCCATTTAGATTGAAGATTACTATTCGGCCATCTATTTCAAAAGAGTATGTTCCTGAAAAAGCATCCAATTTGAATTTTGATGTCTTCAGGAATGGTCTTCCAAGTAGGATTGATGATGGCTTATCTAAGTCATTATGGGGCATCTCCAAGATATAAAAATCAGTGGAAAATGTAAGCCCTTTAATGTTCACCAAAACATCTTCATCAACTCCAGCCACTATAATAATGCTTTTATCTGCTAACACAAAACGAGCTGCCGACCTTTTTAAGGGAGGGAGCCTCAAAATATCATATATAGACAAAGGCATTATACTAACACATGCTCCTAAATCACACATGCAATCATAAATTACTACACCACCAATAGTACAACTAACTATACAAGGACCTGGGTCACTACACTTTTCAGGTAGTCCTCCCATTAAAGCAGATATGGAACTACCTAAAGGAATAGTTTCTAATTCATTAATTTTGTCTTTATGTATACATAAATCTTTTAGAAACTTTGCATATTTAGGTACCTGTTGAATAACATCAAAAAGAGGGACAGTTACCTCAACCTTTTTGAATATTTCTACCATCTTGGAATCGGGTTCCAGCTGCTTCCTGGGTTTCCTTGCAAGTTGTGGAAATGGAATGGGAGTGGTGTTTTCTGCAGTGTCTGTGCCGTTTGGTGCTTCCTCCTGTGGTTGAGCTTCTTCTTTTTCAGCTATGTCCTGTATATCCTCTTCCTCTTCAACATCTCCTATCTCTACTACCTCTTCAGCTGAGGCGTGTTCTGGTGAGTTTGGCTCCTCCTGATTCCTCTCCTGCAGTGTGGTTCCGGACCTTAGGGTGATGGCATTAATGCCTCCCTTTGGATTGGGTAATGGTTGAGAGGGGATTCCAGTGGAGCTCGAAGGTTGGTTACTGGAATTTTGTATTGATCCAATCTGTGAGACAAGAGCTTGCAAAGTAGAGGCCAGACCATTCAGACTGGCATTAATGTTATTCATAATGTTATTTTCCATGGTCTGTTGTCTTCGCTCAAAAGATTGTAGTAACTCTTCATTAGGAGATGAAGAAAGATGAGTAAATTGAGAGATCTGCTGTTGGGTATTCTGTGGTCCTTGGGATTGCCTCAAGTGAGGTGCTCTGTAAGGTTGATTCTGCTGCCTGTTGTTGTTATTATTCCACCTCTAATTTCCCTTATTATCTCTGCCTCCTCTGTTATTGTTGTCCCTCCAATTCTGGTTAGAATTATCCCGCCATCCATGGTTCTGATTTCCACCTTGATTGTACCCTTGGTTGGGGCGGTCATAGAAGTTATGAGTGGATGCCACCATGTTGTCTTCCTGCTGGAGCTGCGGGCATTCATCAGTGGTCTTGTACTTCTTCATAGACCCATTGCTAGCACTTTCCAATGTGGTCTTATCTTGGGGCCTCATGCCCTGTGTGATATAGCTGAGTAACACTATCTTGTCAATCGTGTGGTGGGGGCATGCTTCCAGAAGATTATTGAAGCGCTCCCAGTATCAAAGAGAGTCTCGTTGTCATCTTGAACAATCGTGGAAATGTCTTTCCTTTGTTTATCAGTAACTTCAGATGGAAAGAATTTTTCCAAAAATTCTTTTCTGTGTATCCCAGTTGGATACATTTGCTAGGGGTTGAGTGTAATACCACTCTCTTGCTTTTCCCTCAAGAGAAAACGGGAAAGCTTTCAGCAAAATTGAAGTTTCATCTGTACCATCACGCCTGACAGCAGAACAGGCTGCTTGGAAATCTCTCAGGTGCTTGATAGGCTCTTGAGCAGGTAAGCCATGAAACTTGGGCATCAAATTGAGTAGTGCGGTCTTTATTTCAAAATCTGTAGCCACCGCTGGGTGATGCGCTTGAAACGGTTGCATTGTAAAATCAGGGGCTCCTTCCTCCTGGATAGTAACTCTTCTGGCTACCGCCATGTTACCTGTACGTAAATCAACCGAATCAGTAGAACGGGAGCTGGTTTCTTCCTCAAATGGCGTTTTGAATCTGCCCTCAGAGAGGACTAACTGACGCCGAGCTCGCCTTATTCGTGAAATAGTCCTTTCAATTTCAGGATCGAATATTGGCAAGCTTGGATCAGGAAGTGAACGCGTCATTTGACGAAAGAAACATGCAGTTCATAGTAGCAAAATAAAATAAAATGCAAATAAATAAATTCTAATTAATAACTTTAGCACTCTATTGCAACTCCCCGGCAACGGCGCAAAAATTGATGCAGGCAGAAATTGGCGAATTAAAAATTGTTAAAATATATATGTTGCAAGTATAGTTCTTAACTCGCCAGAAATCCACTTATCAATTTAGAAAGGTGTCACAGAAATTTAAAATTAAAATACTGGGAGTATGAATCCCAGGTCGTCTCCCAACGAGTTGCAGAAAAGTGTGCTATTTTATTAATCAGAGGTTTTCAAAAAGGTTTGAGTTGAGTAAGCAGGAAATTAAATTCGAGAAATTGAATAAGGTAAATAAAAGCCTTGACTGGAAGTTGATTAGTTGGAATTCCTATTATTGTTGGAATACTCTCAAGATTAACTGACAATTAAAGGTTGTCCTGTTTAGTTATCCTTTACTAGGTAAGGGAAAGTCAAACAAGTTGGAATGCTACGTCTGTTCACAAGTTGCAATCCACTTATTTAAAAGAGATTGGAGTTAGTGACTAGAAGGCAATCCAACCATAAACCCAATTGCAATCTATCTTTTAAGCTTTCCAACTCAAGGGTTCCTTTCAATCAACTCCCCATCAAGTTAGGGAACTACTCGCTCATTGTGAATGTAAATTTCATAGCATACAAAAAGGAATTAAAGAAAGACATTGTAAATAAAAATCAAAATAGTCAGTTAAAAATAAAAGTGATCCTTGTATTAAATAATCCTAAAAATATTCCAATGGTAAAATTAAACAAAGCAAAGGACATGGAAGAGTAAAGCCAAGTAAAGAAAATGAACTAGAATGACGAAGTCTTGATGAGGTATTAGCTCTTCTCAATATCCCAATGCAAAAGCAAGAGAAAATTAAAATCCTAAGAACTATGAATGTGTAGAGAGAAAAACCTAGAGGAGGAGTAAAAAAACTAGATCTCAAACTAAAACTGTGTAGAATGAATGATGTCCTTGGTTTCTGCATGTTCTCTGGCTCTAGTCTGCTGTTCTGGGCCAAAAACTGGGTCAAAATAGGGTCCAAAATCGCCCCCAGCGAATTCTGCAGATTATACAGATCGCGCATGTCACGCGATCGCGTCATCCATGCAGACGCGTCATTCGCGTTTTTCCCTGCCATGTGTTCGCGTCGTTCACGCCTCTGCGTCGCTTGTGCATCGACGCACACGCGCAACTGGCGCGCACGCGTGGGAAGCTGCACGTGACCTCATTAAGAGAAATCGTGCCTGGCGATTTCTGAGGCCAAAGAGGCCCAATTTCAAGCTGTTTCTGCATGGAAAAGACCCAAGGATGCTAAGGGGAAAAGAAGAGAACTCATTTTGGCACTAGGACATAATTTTAGGAGTTTTTTGGTTCTTGGGTGATTCTAGAGAGAGAAAACCCTTGTTCCTCTCTAGATCTAGTTTCCATTTTGATTTTTCCTTATTGAATTGTGAATTGGATTTTGTTGATTACAGTTTTAATTGTTCAATTTAAATTCCTTACTACAATCTTGCTTATATCTAGCGATAGTTTTATGATTCTTGTCAATTGTTATTTTTACCCATTTCATGAATGTTGTGGATCTTGTTTTGTTGATGTTACATTGATGGTTTCTATGTTTATTCTTGTTGATTGTTTGATTGTACATTGATAATTGTTAGTGGATTTTTGTAGAATTCAATTTAATTGCTATTTTGAACATGTCTTTTATTAGTGCTTACAAAGTGTTCGATGAATTGTTCACTTTGATTATGGAGTAGTTCCTTCTCACTCTTAGCCTAGGTCAAGGGAATTGGGTAAACTTGAGTCATTGGGTCTAATGGATTTGATGATTTGAGAGCCCTAGGTGGTTAATTTGATACTCATTGACGCCAATCCACTACTAATCTAATTAGTAGGTAGGTTGGGACTTATGGGTTGATGTGATCAGGGCCATTTGACGTACTTCAAGTCTAGGAGTAGACATCACGTACTTAAGACTTGAGAGTAGACTTAATGAGCTTGGTTCCTCGTAATTGTCAAGATGTAGTCGTTGGACAAGGATTGTGAGCCCAATTCCCATGCCTAGCCAAGAGTTATTTTTGTCATTCATATTCGAAAACCAATTTCCAATTTCAATTGTCTTGGTTATAGTTATTCGTTTAGTTTAAGGTAGAATTAAGTAGAATATTGCTTGTTCATTGGAATTGCTTAATTTTTGCTTACGTAGTTGAATTCATTTATTGCGATTTAAGATTACTTGCTTGTTAAGTTTTTCCATTTATTTTCATGTTCATAACTAACAACTCCGGATTTCTAACCAATATCGAAGTACATGTTTGCCCATTCCTTGTGAGACGACCCGAGGTTTGAATACTTCGGTTATTTCTATTGGGGTTGAACTTGTGACAACCAAATCCCTCTTCTAAATTTGACTCCCGAGGATTGTTGTTGGTAAAGCTATACTCACAACGAGGTGTTATTAAAGAGAAATTTACCAATACACCCTTGGAGAGAGCATCAAATTTCTGGCGCCGTTGCCGGGGAATGGTTGCAACATATGCCTTGATTTTGGTTATGTGAATATGTGAATACTGTAGATATTTTGCTCTTTCAATACTTACTTAGAGTTTAAATTTCTTTTGCAATTGTACTATGACTTTCAAGTTTGATGACTCGGTCTCAACCGAATTCTAGCTTATCCAACTTTGATCCCGAGATTGAAAGAACTTTGTTACACACTCGGCAAGCTAGAAGGCGATTGGACTACACGCCTAGTACTTCGGCCTCTCTTGAGGAAAACACCGAATCACTAGACGCTACCGAGGGTGACTTGGAGTCCGCTACTTCCTATTCTTCTGTTGGCACTACTAATACATCTTTGCATCCTACAGGTGAGCCACACATGGCGGAGCCACGCCGGATCACTTTGCATGAGCAAGGAGCTTCGGATATCATACTTCAACCGTTACAAGCAAGGTATCCTAACCTTGATCCAAATTTTGAGTTGAAGAGTAGCTTGATAAATCTACTTCCTAAGTATCATGGGTTGCCGGGTCAAGACCCCATCCGACATTTGAAGGATTTTCATGTTGCTTGTTCTACGGCTCGAAGGCATGGAGCCGATAAGGTAGCCATCATGGTTTTTGCCTTTCCTTTTTCTCTTGAAGCACAAGCAAAAACATGGTTTTATTCGCTACCGGATGATATTGTGACTAATTGGGATTTCTTGAGAAGAGAGTTTCTTGACAAGTTCTTCCCACCGGAGAAGACCGAGTACATCCGGAAAGAGATTTCGGGCATAATGCAAAGAGACCAAGAGAGCATGTATGAGTATTGGTCTCGGTTCAAGAGGCTATTGGAGTCATGTCCACATCACGGAATGACCACTCGCTTGCTCATTAGCTACTTTACCGGAGGTCTTTGTGCGGAAGATAGAAGATTGCTTATCGCCTCTAGTGGTGGGTCCCTTTCGAAAAACAAGACGGAAGGAGAAGCTTGGGATTTGATAAAGGATGTCGCCGAATCTACGCAACACACAAGAGTGAGGAATAACCCCCTTAAGAGTGTGGTAGAACCGTCCCCCTCCGAAGCAAGTCTAACCAAGGCACTTGGGGATATGGCCACCATCCTTACACAAATTCAAAGAGATCAAAGGGAGTATTACTCCATCAAAGCCATCCAAGCCCCTCCTCCGGTTGCTCAACTTGAAGGCCCTCCTAGGATTTGTGGGTTGTGCTCTAGCACCACACATTACACCGACCAATGCCATCAAATTCAAGAGGAACATGCCCTTGTGGTAGCCAATGTGAATTACAACAACCGTCCACCATATCCTTCTCAAGGCCAGAACAACTACCATCAAGGTAGCAATCAACATCAAGGGTGGAGAGATAATGCACAAGGAAGCAATCAGAACCAAAGATGGAACAACCCTTCTTCTCATCACAATAACAACCAATCTTCATCCCAATACCACCACAATAACACCAACTACCAAGCCAACCAAAACCAAAACAACTACACTAAGTACCAAACACCACACCATAGACAACAAAACCAAACTCCTACATCTTCCAAAAATCAAGTTGATGAGCTTAGAGCCACTATGGAAAAACGAGATGAGATCAACAAGGCTCAATTCGAGGCCTTGAACACTCAATTGACCAACCTCACCAACATACTCTCAAAGATGAACATGTCAAGCCAACCACCAACTCCCAATAACAACACCACCCAACCCTCAAGTTCCCCCAACCTTCCATCACAACTCCAACCAAACCCAAGAGGCGGTCTCAATGCCATCACTCTACGGTCGGGGACTACATTGGAGGAGATACCCCCAAGAGTCATGGGAGAGATGCATGAGGAAGAGGTAGTTGTTGGAACTCCACATGAAGGAGAGGTGGTAAACAAAAGGCATGAGGAAGAAGGAGTAAACCTCAAGGAACCCAAGAGGAAAGCCGTAGTCGATGAATCAATTCCTATTCCATTTCCTTCCATGGTGAAGAAAGCAAAGAAGACACCGGAATTTGATTTAGACATGCTCCAAGTGTTCAAAAAGGTCGAGGTAACCATACCACTCCTTGACGCTATTCAACAAATCCCCAAGTATGCAACATTTTTGAAAGACTTGTGTACACACAAGGATAGAATAGGGGAATTAGAGACACTATCCTTGGGTAGCTCGTTTTCTTCCTTGATGGAGCCTATTCCAAGAAAATGTGGTGACCCTGGACCATGCTTAGTATCTTGTTGTATTGGTGGATACACTTTTCATGATTGTATGTGTGACTTGGGAGCTTGTGTTAGCATCATGCCACTTTCCATCTATGTGAGGGTTGAATTTAGCTCCATTGAAGAAGTCGGCGGCGAGGTTTGCCTTAGCCGATAAAAGTGTGATCACAGTAATGGGAATAGCTGAAGATGTACTTGTGGCAATTAAGGATTTGGTTTTTTCGGTTGACTTTTACATCCTTGAGATGCCCCCAACGGAAGGTAGAAGCTCATCCTCCGTCCTACTTGGTAGGCCTTTCCTCAAAACCTCCAAATTCAAGCTAGATGCCTTTACTGGTGTATATTCCTTTGGAGTTGGAGACAAGACTATCAAGTTCAATTTAGAGGAAGCCATGAAACATCCTCCCGAAGAACATTCTATGCTCCGATGTGACATAATTGATGAAGTGGTAGTGGAAGTACAAGAAGAAGATCATGACAAGTCGTGCTACCCCACCGTTGAGGAGATAGATGACCAAGAGGATGAACTTAAAGAAGTTGTCAAGAATGAGTCCCATAAGCTTGATGAAAAAGAACCTCATCTGGAGGTAGCAAGTGAACTAAAACCCCTTCCCTCCCATCTGAAATATGCGTTACTAGAAGACAAATGTGGGTTTCCAGTTATTATTGCTAGTGAACTCTCAAGTGAAGAAGAGGAAAAACTCCTAGACGTTCTAAGAAAGTACAAGAAAGCGATAGGATGAAGCCTTGCGGATATTGTGGGGATTGACCTGCATAAGTGCATGCATAGGATATTTCTCCAAGATGGAGCCAAGCCGGTTCGGCAACCGCAAAGGAGGCTCAACCCAACCATCCTTGACGTAGTGAAGAAAGAGGTCACCCGACTACTGGATGCGGATATCATATACCATATTTCCGACAGTGAGTGGGTGAGCCCGGTTCAAGTTGTTCCCAAGAAGTCGGGCATCACAACGGTCAAAAAGGAAGACGGAGAAATGGTCACTAAAAGAGTGCAAAATGCGTGGTGAGTATGTATTGACTACAGAAGATTGAATGCCGCCACACGGAAGGACCATTACCCCTTACCCTTCATCGATCAGATGCTGGACCGCTTGGTAGGTAAATCTCACTACTGTTTTCTTGATGGATTTACTGGATATTTTCAGATACATATTGCTCCTGAAGATCAGGAGAAGACCACGTTTACATGTCCGTTTGGCACCTTTGCCTATAAAAGGATGCCATTTGGACTATGTAACGCACCTGCTACTTTTCAGAGGTGCATGATGAGTGTCTACTCCGATCTAATGGAGAATTGTCTAGAAGTTTTTATGGACGATTTCAGCGTTTATGGTGTCTCATTTGATTGTTGTTTGGAGAGCTTGGCCAAGGTCCTAGCTAGATGTGTTGACACCAACCTTGTCTTAAATTTTGAAAAATGTCACTTTATGGTACGACAAGGCATAGTGTTGGGACATGTAGTATCTCATGAAGGCATTTCCGTGGACCCAGCCAAGGTCGATGTTATTACTACTTTGCCTCACCCCTCATCCGTGAGGGAGGTCCGCTCATTTTTGGGACATGCAGGATTTTATAGGCGCTTTATCAAGGACTTCAGCAAGATTGCCTTGCCATTGTCGCGCCTACTCCAAAAAGATGTGGATTTTGAGTTTGACAGTGAATGTGAAGCGTTGCTCAAGCGCTATGGAGTATCGCATAAGGTTGCTACTGCTTATCATCCGCAAACAAATGGGCAAGCGGAAGTGTCCAACCGAGAAATCAAGAGAATCTTGGAAAAAGTGGTCAATCCACAAAGAAAGGATTGGAGCCTCCGGTTAGGAGATGCACTATGGGCATACAGAACGGCCTACAAGACTCCGATAGGGATGAGTCCCTTTCGGATCGTCTATGGTAAGGCATGCCATCTTCCGGTGGAAATTGAGCATCGAGCATATTGGGCGGTAAAGCAGTGCAACATGGATTTAGCTAAGGCGGGTGAAGCTAGGAAGTTACAATTAGAAGAGCTTGAGTGTTTGAGGAACGAGTCATATGAGAATGCCCGAATTTACAAGAAAAAGACTAAAGCGTTCCATGACCATCACATTCGGAAGAAGAACTTTAAAGAAGGAGATGAAGTCCTCCTCTACAACTCAAGACTCTGATTTATGCCTGGCAAGCTCCGTTCTAGATGGGAAGGACCTTTTAAGGTGAAAGAAATGAAGCCCTACGGAGTGGTGGAATTGTTTGATCCCAAAAGTGAAGCAACTTTCAAGGTGAATGGGCATAGAGTGAAGAAATATCATGGTTGCAAACCTCCAAGGGAGCTAGAGGTGTACATATTGGAGGATGCACCAAGTAGAGATGAAGCTTGAGAAGAAGACCGTCCAACTTAAGGACGCTAAAGAAAAGTGCTTGGTGGGAGGCACCCCACTGTGGTAAGATCTTACTTGTTTATACCACCTTATAGTATCTTTAGTTCCTTGAATTTTATGCTCTTTTGATGATTGATTGAGTGCTTAGGGATGCTAGCTTTGTTGATTCTATTAGATAGGTAGAATGTTCATTTAGAAAGGTTGTGAAAGAGATAAAGAAAACACAAAATTTTTCTTTGAAAAAGAGCACTGACGCGCAAGCGCACAGTGCGCGTGCGCGCCGGTTGCGAATTTCCATTTTCAGGCCAAAAACCCGAGAGTCAGGCCAACTTTGTGCCCAACTCGCGCCAGGCACCCACGCGTTCGCGTACATGCCGCCTGCGCGCACCATTGCCAGTTGACCATCGACGCGTAAGGGCACTATGCGCGCGCGCGCCGATGGAGCTATATGGAGCCTCTGGTACAAAAACCAGGGAGTTGTGCCATGATTGGGCCAACTTTGTGCCAAAACGGACGCGTCTGCGAGTAGTGCGCGCCCGCACCATCTGTAGAATACCACAAGCATGCGCCCGCGCATGGTGCGCATCCGCGCGCATGCCTCCCTGGGTCACCCTGGTACAAAAACCAGAGACTTGAGCCAAGTTTATGCCACTTTTGTGCCTGGGGCACAGCTCCTTTCGTGCGCGCGCGCCACTGACGCGCACGCGCCCTCAGCTAGTACCTTCACCGACGCGTCAGCGCACCTTGCGCGCGCGCGCCATCCGCGCGAACCAGTTTTATACTTCGCGCCGTTCCACTTCCTTTCTCACTCACCCTTCTTTTTCTTTCTTAGCTCCTACTCCCTTCATCACTTCCCTTCTCTTCTCTTCTTCTCCTTCTTCCACAACCCACCACCATTGTCTCCGGCCACTCGCCGTTGACAACAACCATTTTTCCGGTGGCGCTACACTTCTCCTATTTTCTCTCTCATCTTCACAAAAGAAGATTCAACCTTGCTTTTTCATACTCTTCAAGGTTTAACTTCTCCCTCCCCTTTACCTTTGCTTTTTCTTATACTTTTTCTTCTAATCAAATGCTTCTTATCATCTTACTTAGTTTCTCTTTTGCTTGATAGTGATATTTCTTGTTTTTGTTTGCTTATTTTCCCTCTCTTTTCTTTGTTTCTCCATGGATGTTGAACTTGAACTTAATTTGCATTACTAGATCTTTTGTCACTCTTTTACCATTGTGTGATGTTTATGTGGTGATTGATGTTCCATTTTGGGCTTTGAATCGGTTTAGTATCTCATAATTGCTCATTGCTTGATTATCGCGCGGCAAGTGTTCGAGGAAATGCACAACTACCATTTTGGCTCATTTTAGTCATACACTTTCAAATTGGTGCTCCTTCCTCATTCACTTGCTTCCTCTTAAATGCATTGAGTCTAATTTGTGTGCTTAAGGTTCATACTTGCCAATCCCATATTAATTGAATATGACTTGCTCTTTACTAAGGATGCTTGAGACTACTCTTCTCATGCCTTCGCATGCCCTACTTTCTCTTGCATCACATGCCAAGTGATATAACCCTTGCTTTCATATTCATCATGGGCATGATAAATCACTTGCATGTTTTCATTAATTTGTTTCTTGGGTTTGATGTTTTCCTTCCTCCCCTTTCTTTTTAGGATGGCCACCAAAAAAAGCAAGGAGGTAGCTTCGAGGAAACCGGCCGCAAAAAGGGTACCCCAAGGATCAAATTCTAAGGCGCGTTCTTCGATAGGAGCCAAAACCTTATCAAAGAACGGAAAGACACCCGCTCCTATTGATGAGGATAACAAGGGCAAACCGGCACGAGACTCTTCAAGGTTCTCCAACCGCTTTTGCGAACTCAAGTTCCCTTCCATAGCCGTAAGAAACTATCATCCTGAGCATTTGCTCGCTCCGGCGGACAAGATTGCTCCTTATATTCTACCCCGTATCGAAAAGCGAGGATGGGAGTTTCTTTTGAGGAAACCAAGGGAAATCAACCTCTCTTGGGTGGAAGAATTTTACACCAACTACCACTTTCCCTCTCTTCAATCGGTATACATGCGCCGTAAGCAAGTCTCAGTTTCAGAAGAGGCTATTCAGCAAGTACTTAATGTTTTACCAGTGCCAAGTGCCATGGATGGCTACCAAAAAATCCTACGTCAGCGTGAAGAGTATGGATTCGATTGGGACTCGATACTCCAAGTCGTTGCTGAGCCAGAAACGTTTTGGATCCAAGGTCGACAGCGGATGAGGCCCAAGAGTATCAACGCTCGCTTCCTCACTGTGGAAGCTAGAGCCTGGGCCCAGATCCTTTCTCACTATGTGCTACCTAGCACTCACAGGTCGTCCATCATGGCGGACCTTGCCTTGCTTGTTTGGTGTATTCTCACAGAAAAGCCGGTGAACATCCCACCTATTGTCAAGCAAGCAATGAGTCAAGTTCACGACCGGGGTAACCTGCCATTTCCAGCTTTGGTATCTGACTTAGTTACTGCTGCAGGTGTTTCTTGGGAAGCCAAGGATAAGAAGATCATGGTTCCGGCTAAGGGCGATGTGGTCCCAAGCGAAAAATACCTATATCTTCCCATGAACAAACCAAGCCTTGACATGGCCCCGCCACTTCTTTTTCCCTCGAGCTCATCATCACCACCACTGAGATCCACAGATCAAAGGATAGAAGATCTTCACCGGAAGCTGGATAGGTATGAGCGGCACAACCACCGCCGATACACCCACCTCAAGAAGCTTCTGAGTCGTGTTGCCCCGAGCATGGAGGAACATGAGATATTCACATCCACCTCGAACCCAAGCGATGGAAGTTCTGATGGAGGGGATAGTGAAGGCTCCGGTCCCGACCGCCCCTTGAGTATTATTCGTAGCACGGAGGACCGTGCTAATTTCTAAAGTGTGGGGAGGTCGTCTGACCGATCTCCATGGGTAATACTCTCTTCTCTTCAATAACCATGGATTTATCTTTTGCGTAGATGTTAGCATATTGCATGCATAGTTAGTTTTTCTTGTAAATACCCTTGCATGGTAGTTAGTTTTAATTAGGATTACTTGGTCAAAGCAATAACTTTCTCTCCAAGAAACTGTGTTCTGGGTGACCTACCAAAATTTTGAAAATTTTCGCAGTGAACTTGCTTTAAGAATGTATGTTGGAACATAGTGATTGAGTTAAGAACACAAGCATGAAAGTTTTGAGCCTATTGCATGGTTACATCTTTTAACCATTGTTTCCATTCTTGTGTGCATATCTCTTTTTCCATGAATGTGATCCTTGATTTGTCTAATTCTATATGTCCATTGCTTTGTGTATGAATGCATTTGCGTGATTGAGGCCATCATTTCAATAGTCACTTTTCCCAAATAGCCTTAACCCTTATATCTACCATTGCTAACCAATTTTGAGCCTTTGATAAACCCTCTTGTTCTTAAATGGAGCACGTCAACAACCCTAAGTGAAAAACCATGAATGTCCCTGAATTTGAATCCTTGATTAGCTTAGGTAAGTTAGGAGGTGTATCATTCACATAGGAAGGGTATACTTTGGAAATTCAGGTAGATATATAGGCATGTAATTGTAGTGTAATTGAAAACTCGAGGATTTTGGGAACATACTCATGTGCTAAATGATTGCACCGTATGCATTGACACTTTAGTTCACTAAGAAACCCCAAGGAAAAGGGGATGATGATAATGCTTACAAAAAAAAAAAAAAAAGAGAAGAAGAAAGAAAGCAATGAAAGGGGACAAAAATGCCCCAAGATAAAGTAATAAAAACAATGCATATAGTAGGTGGACTGAGAAGAAGGCATGAGTATGCAAAAGGGTAGAAATTCAAGGGTAGCTAGGAATATATTGTAGTTGTATAGGTTATTTTAGGTGTCTAGTGGGATCCGAGGTTGATCAAGGACTCAAATTTTAAGCCCACTTAGCCATATACATCCTTACCTTCACCTTAGCCCCATTACAACCCATGAATAAGACCTCATGATACTTGTACGCATGCATTAAGTAATTGTCGATTGATTAGATGAAAGACAAATCTTGGAAAGCATGATTAGGACGAGATTGAGTGACGAACCCTAGACACTTGAGCGAATAGAGCGGATACACTTCCGGTGAGGGTTCGATGCTCAATGCTTGTTCCCAGCTTTCACAAGCGTTCGTCTGGCAAGTCATATGCACTCTTTAGTGATGTTCAGTTTGGTAGGATTCGTGAACTGCATACTATCTTCACCCTATATGCTCACATGTATTCTTGAAGGATGGATTCATTTTTGACCAAGTAGGTAGATGACTTTACATTAGTTACATACATCCATTTAGATACTTAGCATTTCATAAACCCTTTCCCACCATAATCTTTGGTCTTTTTATTTTAAGCATGAGGGCATGCTTGGTTTAAGTGTGGGGAGATTTGATAAACCCCGATTCTGTGGTTTATCTTGTGCTTATTTTGGGGAATTTTATCAATATTTCTCACACTTATTCACAAGAAATGCATGGTTTTGTGTTCACTTCCCAATACTGCTCTATGATGAAAAACATGCTTATTTTACCTCAAAATTGCCATATTTTAATCCTCTTCTATTGTCATTTGATGCCGTGATATCTGTGTTGAGTAATTTCAGGGATTATAGGTTAGGAATGACTCAGAAGAGAGGGAGAAAGCATGTACAAAAAGGGAGGAACATGAAGAATTGAAGTCTTAGGAGCAGCAGTATCGGCGCGTCCGCGCACTCCACGCGCTCGCGTGGATGGAACTGACTAGAAGCGGCGCGCAAGGATGGACGCATCCGCGCAGATTGGAAGATTTCTATCGACGCACACGCGCAACTGGCGCGCACGCGTGGATCACAAAAGTAATCGGCGCGCGCGCACGCGTGGGAAGCTACACGTGACCTCATTAAGAGAAATCGTGCCTGGCGATTTCTGAGGCCAAGGAGGCCCAATTTCAAGCTGTTTCTGCATGGAAAAGACCCAAGGATGCTAAAGGGAAAAGAAGAGAACTCATTTTGGCACTAGGACATAATTTTAGGAGTTTTTTGGTTCTTGGGTGATTCTAGAGAGAGAAAACCCTTGTTCCTCTCTAAATCTAGTTTCCATTTTGATTTTTCCTTGTTGAATTGTGAATTGGATTTTGTTGATTACAGTTTTAATTGTTCAATTTAAATTCCTTACTACAATCTTGCTTATATCTAGTGATAGTTTTATGATTCTTGTCAATTGTTATTTTTACCCATTTCATGAATGTTGTGGATCTTGTTTTGTTGATGTTACATTGATGGTTTCTATGTTTACTCTTGTTGATTGTTTGATTGTACATTGATAATTGTTAGTGGGTTTTTGTAGAATTCAATTTAATTGCTATTTTGAACATGTCTTTTATTAGTGCTTACCAAGTGTTCGATGAATTGTTCACTTTGATTATGGAGTAGTTCCTTCTCACTCTTGGCCTAGGTCAAGGGAATTGGGTAAACTTGAGTCAATGGGTCTAATGGATTTGATGATTTGAGAGCCCTAGGTGGTCAATTTGATACTCATTGATGCCAACCCACTACTAATCTAATTAGTAGGTAGGTTGGGACTTATGGGTTGATGTGATCAGGGCCATTTGACGTACTTCAAGTCTAGGAGTAGACATCACGTACTTAAGACTTGAGAGTAGACTTAATGAGCTTGGTTCCTCATAATTGTCAAGATGTAGTCATTGGACAAGGATTGTGATCCAAATTCCCATGCCTAGCCAAGAGTTATTTTTGTCATTCATATTTGAAAACCAATTTCCAATTTCAATTGTCTTGGTTATAGTTATTCGTTTAGTTTAAGGTAGAATTAAGTAGAATATTGCTTGTTCATTGGAATTGCTTAATTTTTGCTTACGTAGTTGAATTCGTTTATTGCGATTTAAGATTACTTGCTTGTTAAGTTTTTCCATTTATTTTCATGTTCATAACTCACAACCCCGGATTTCTAACCAATATCGAAGTACATGTTTGCCCATTCCTTGTGAGACGACCCGAGGTTTGAATACTTCGGTTATTTCTATTGGGGTTGAACTTGTGACAACCAAATCCCTCTTCTAAATTTGACCTCCCGAGGATTGTTGTTGGTAAAGCTATACTCACAACGAGGTGTTATTAAAAAGAAATTTACCAATACACCCTTGGAGAGAGCATCAGTCGCGTGAGCCATGCGGCCGCGTCACTGCGATTTCTCCTCTTCCGCGCGGTAGCGTGAGCCATGCGGCCGCGTCACTTCTCGCTGGTTATCTCCTCAATTTCTTGTGTTTCTTCCATTTTTGCTAGCTTCCTTTCCAATCTCCAACTCATTCATGCCCTATAATGCCTGAAACGCTTAACACACAGATCACGGCATCGAATGGAATAAAGGAGAATTAAAATGCATAATTAAAAATCTTTAGGAAGCAGTTTTCAATCATGTAATAATTTCAGGAAGGAAATATAAATGCATGCTAAATTAATGAATAAGTGGGTAAGGATCATGATAAAACCACACAATTAAACACAACATAAACCATAAAATAGTGGTTTATCATATATTTTCCCAAATACTTTGAAAGGTATTCAGATACCGACTAAACAAAAGTATGTATGAAACTACAATCTAGTTAAAAGGAAACTTGAGATAGGGTTTTGCTCATAAAAAGGAATAGAGATTGCGCCGTTCAAGTAAAGGAATGCAAAGTCAATAACAACTTACACAAGAATAAACCAAAAGTTCTTAAAAAAAGATCTAAAACAAGAGTGAATAGGACACTTAAAACCACAGCCCTATAAAGATATTTAAAAGAATTGAAATATGTAAAAAAAAGAAATCAGTGCACAGAATATGACAGTTCAAACAAGTTTGCAGCTAATTTTCAAAAGAATACAATACTCTCAACGAAAAACAACTTAATCGATAGCAAAATCGCAAAGATTTCAATGATCACTCTGTTATTTCAAAGTACATGAGTTAAGGAAAAGTTTAAACAACATAAGGCAAAAAGCATATAAACGAAGGGATAGGGTTGGAAAATAGTCAAATTATTTTTCAAGAAAGAAATCTCAAACAAGGACTTCAAGGCACATCAAGAAGGAACAAGTCAAATGTCATCAGCAGAATTTTGAGACACATAACAGAGTAACCTCAAGAACTAACTCCTAACGTTCCCAAACCGCGTTATAAGCGTTACCTATTATTTCTATTTCGTCTATGATAACCCGTTAACTTTCCTGTACACATAAACTACCAGCATTAAGTTGGCCAGACTTAACATCAGCAGATATGTAACGGTAGGCTAACGGCGTTAATCAATAGACAGTCATGTGTATAAAGTCCTAATTCTTGTTATCCAGACAAGACCTACTACATGACAGACTCTCAGAGTATGCAATTGAAGCATAACCGGTCCATTCCTCAAGCTCTACAGGAAAGACCGCTCTGATACCATAATGTAACACCCTCACTATCAGAAGTCACGCTTCCGGATGCGCTACTCTGATAGCAAGAAGTATTACGACTACTTTACATACTAAATATTAAAATAGGAGCCTATGACTCGACACTGTATCGCTGATTTCTTTGAAAAACTAGAAATAAATACTTTATCTTAAGAAAAATACAAATAGGCATAGATTCATATACAAGACTCCTTACATAATAATTCAGTATATTATTGATGAGCGGATATTTTATACGCTTTTTGGGGTTAATTTCATATAGTTTTTAGTATATTCTAGTTAGTTTTTAGTCTATTTCCATTAGTTTTTAGGAAAAATTCATATTTCTGGACTTTACTATGAGTTGTGTGTTTTTCTGTAATTTTAGGTATTTTTCTGGCTGAAATTGAGGGAGCTGAGCAAAAATCTTATTCAGGCTGAAAAAGGACTGCTGATGCTGTTGGATTCTGACCTCCCTGCACTCAAAGTGGATTTTCTGGAGCTACAGAACTCGAAATGGCATGCTTCCAATTGCGTTGGAAAGTATACATCCAGGGGTTTCCAGCAATATATAATAGTCCATACTTTGCTCAAGGATAGATGACGTAAACTGGCGTTCAACGCCAGTTCTCTACCTAATTCTGGCGTCCAGCGCCAGAAAAGGATCAAAAGTTGGAGTTCAACGCCAGAAATGGATCCAAACCTGGCATTGAACGCCCAAAATGGCCTTAGGCACGTGAATTGCTTAAGTCTCAGCCCCAGCACACACCAAGTGGGCCCCAGAAGTGGATCTCTATACCATCTATTATAGTTTACTCAATTTCTGTAAACCTAGGCTACTAGTTTAGTATTTAAACAACTTTTAGAGACTTATTTTGTATCTCATGACATTTTTAGATCTAAACTTTGTACTCTTTGACGGCATGAGTCTCTAAACTCCATTGTTGGGGGTGAGGAGCTCTGCTGTGTCTCGATGAATTAATGCAAGTATTCCTGTTTTCCATTCAAACATGCGTGTTCCTATCTAAGATATTCATTCGCACTTCAACATGAATGTGATGAACGTGACAATCATCATCATTCCCCCACGAACGCGTGCCTGACAACCACCTCCGTTCTACATCAGATTGAATAAATATCTCTTAGATTCCGTAATCAGAATCTCCGTGGTATAAGCTAGATTGATGGCGGCATTCATGAGAATCCGGAAAGTCTAAACATTGTCTGTGGTATTCCGAGTAGGATTCAGGGATTAAATAACTGTGACGAGCTTCAAACTCGTGAGTGCTGGGCGTAGTGACAAACGCAAAAGGAGGGTGAATCCTATTCCAGCATGATCGGGAACCTCAGATGATTAGCCGTGTTGTGACAGAGCATTTGGACCATTTTCACAAGAGGAGGGGATGTAACCATTGACAACGGTGATGCCCCAACACACAGCTTGCCATAGAAGGACGTGCGTGCGTGAATCAGAGGACAGAGGAAAGCAGAGATTCAGAAGACAAAGCATCTCCAAAACTCCAACATATTCTCCATTACTGCATAACAAGTAACTTTTAACCCATGCTCTCTTGTTCATTCGTAATTCAACTGATAAATATAATTGACTTCCTGACTAAGAATTACAAGATAACCATCGATTGCTTCAAACCAACAATCTCCGTGGGATTCGACCCTTACTCACGTAAGGTATTACTTGGACGACCCAGTGCACTTGCTAGTTAGTGGTACGAGTTGTGAAAAGTGTGATTCACAATTCGTGCACCAAGTTTTTGGCGCCGTTGCCGGGGATTGTTCGTGTTTAGACAACTAACGGTTTATTTTGTTGCTTAGATTAGGAAAAAAAATTTTTTTTTTGTTTAGAGTCTCTTATTATTGTCGTTTTAAAATTTTAGAATCCTTATTTTCTTTTTAAAATATTTTTCAAAAATAATTTATCTATTAAATCCTGTGCCAAACTTTAAGTTTGGTGTTTTCTTGTTGATTTTTCTGTATTTTTCAAAAAAATTTTAGTTTGGTTTTCTAAAAATTTTAAGTTTGGTGTTCTTCCTTCAAAGTGTTCGTGAGTTTTCCTTGTGTCTTGATCTTAAAATTCTTAAGTTTGGTGTTCCTTGGTGTTTTTCCTCCAAAAATTTTCTAAAACAAGGAGCATTAGACCTAAAAATTTTAAATCTTGTGCTGTCTTATTGTTTTTCTCTCTCTTCTTAAAATTCAAAAATATCTTTTCTCTCTATTTTAAAGCATCTTTTTCGAAATCTATTTCTAAAATTTAGATTTTTTTTCAAAATTTAAAACCTTTTTCAAAAATCATCATATCCTTTTCAAAATCTCCTAACCACCTTCTCTCTATCACTTTTTCGAAAATCTTTCACTCATTTTTATTTATTTTATTTTGATTTATTTTGATTTCGAAATAAATAAATAAATAAATAAATAAAAATAATTTTTATATCATCTCCCTTTCTCCATCATGGACCAACCTAAGCGGAAATGAACAGTCCAGGAGGACTCTGGGGTCATATTCTAACCCCTCTACTGCTTCATATGGGAGTAGCATCTGCATACCCTCCATTGGAGTCAGTAGCTTTGAGTTGAATCCTCAGCTCATTATCATGGTGCAGCAAAATTGTCAGTATTCCGGTCTTCCACAGGAAGAACCTACAGAGTTTCTGGCCCAATTTCTACAGATTGCTGACACAGTACATGATAAAGAAATAGATCAGGATGTCTACAGACTATTACTATTTCCATTTGCTGTAAAAGATCAAGCTAAGAGGTGGTTGAATAACCAACCTAAGGCCAGCATAAGGACATGGGAACAGCTGACAAAAAAATTCCTGAATCAATACTTTCCCCCAAAACGGATGACACAGCTAAGGCTGGACATCCAAGGCTTTAAACAAGGAGATAGTGAATCTCTTTATGATGCCTGGGAGAGATACAGAGAGATGCTACGAAAATGCCCTTCTGAAATATTTTCAAAGTGGGTTCAGTTAGACATCTTCTATTATGGGCTTGCTGAAGGAGCTCAGATGTCTCTAGATTACTCAGCTGGTGGATCTATCCACATGAGGAAGACAATTGAAGAAGCTCAAGAGCTCATTGATACAGTTGCCAGGAATCAGCATCTGTACCTAAGCAGTGACCCTTCCATGAAAGAAGAGGTTAAAACAGCAACTGCTGAACTCAGTCCTGTGAAACAAGCTGCTGAATTCAATCAGCAATTGGACTTTATAACAAAGCAGTTAGCCGAATTCAAAGATAGACTACAAGAGACAAGGATGGCTAATATACATATGGACGAACAGTTTAAGCAAACAAAGCAGCAGCTGTCAAGGCAAATAACAGAAGAATGCCAAGCAGTTCAACTAAGAAGTGGGAAAACATTAAATACCCCACCTCAAGGTAGCAAAAAGCTAAGAAACGAGCAAACCACCCAAAATTTACCTGAGGACAGTAAGAGCCCAGGAAAAAGTAATTCTGGAATTAAAACGCCAGAAATTTGGTAGAAAGCTGGCGCTGAACGCCCAGACCATGCTCAGGACTGGCGTTCAACGCCAGAAATAAGGCAGGACTGGCGTTCAACGCCAGAAATAGGCAAGAATCTGGCGTTGAACGCCCAAAATGGGCAAGACCTGGCACTGAACGCCCAAAATGGGCACAGTTCTGGCGTTCAGATGCCAAGAACAGACAATGAGTTGGCATCTCACGTCACTCCAGCTTCTAACTCTGGCACTCAATTGCCAGTG
Organism: Arachis ipaensis; assembly: GCF_059453495.1. Lineage (NCBI taxonomy): Eukaryota > Viridiplantae > Streptophyta > Magnoliopsida > Fabales > Fabaceae > Arachis > Arachis ipaensis. The sequence goes on from NC_142436.1 coordinate 56,016,520, forward strand.
AGGGATCAGACATACACACGTACTGATGACAACCCCTCTAAAAAGGCTTCTTCAACCACTTCTATAGGCAATAAACCTACAGCAACTAAGGTTGAAGAATATAAAGCCAAGATACCTTATCCTCAAAAACTCCGGAAAGAGGAGCAGGATAAGCAATTTGCTCGCTTTGCAGATTACCTCAGGACTCTTGAAATAAAGATTCCATTTGCAGAAGCACTTGAGCAAATACCTTCTTAAGCCAAGTTCATGAAAGAGATCTTGAGTCATAAAAAGATTGGAGAGAAACAGAAAGAGTTCTCCTCACTGAAGAATGTAGTGTAGTCATTCTGAAAAGCTTTCCTGAGAAGCTCAAAGACCCTGGGAGTTTTCTGATACCATGCATATTAGAAGGTCAATGCACCAAGACATCTTTATGCGATCTTGGGGCAAGCATCAACCTAATACCTGCATCCACTATCAGAAAGCTTGGCTTAACTGAAGAAGTTAAACCAACCAGGATATGTCTCCAACTTGCTGATGGCTCCACTAAATACCCATCAGGCGTGATTAAAGACATGATTGTCAGAGTTGGGCCATTCGCCTTTCCCACTGACTTTGTTGTGTTGGAAATGGAGGAGCACAAGAGTGCTACTCTCATTCTAGGAAGACCCTTCCTAGCAACTGGACGATCCCTCATTGATGTCCAACAGGGGGAAATAACCCTGAGAGTCAATGATGATGAGTTTAAGTTGAACGCTGTCAAAGCCTTGCAGCATCCTGACACATCAAAAGACTGCATGAAAGTTGATCTTATTGACTCTTTGGTAGAAGAGATCAACATGGCTGAGAGTCTCGAATCAGAGTTGGAAAATATCTTTAAAGATGTTCAGCCTGATTTGGAGGATTCAGAGGACATGAAAGAGCCTCTGAAATTTCTTCTGGAAGAGGAAAAACCTCCTAAACCCGAGCTCAAGCCATTACCACCATCCTTGAAATATGCATTTCTGGGAGAAGGTGACACTTTTTCAGTGATCATAAGCTCTGCTTTAAATTCACAGGAAGAGGAAGCACTTATTCAAGTGCTAAGGACACACAAGACAGCTCTTGGGTGGTCCATAGGTGACCTTAAGGGCATAAGCCCAGCTAGATGCATGCACAAAATCCTATTGGAGGATAATGCTAAACCAGTAGTTCAACCACAAAGGCGGCTAAATCCAGCCATGAAGGAAGTGGTGCAGAAAGAGGTCACCAAATTACTAGAAGCTGGGATTATTTATCCTATTTCTGATAGTCCCTGGGTGAGCCATGTCCAAGTCGTCCCAAAAAAGGGAGGCATGACAGTGATTCATAATGAAAAAAATGAACTGATTCCTACAAGAACAGTTACAGGGTGGCACGTGTGTATTGACTACAGAAGGCTCAATACAGCCACCAGAAAGGATCATTTTCCTTTACCATTCATAGACCAGATGCTAGAAAGACTGGCAGGTCATGATTATTACTACTTTTTGGATGGCTACTCAGGCTATAACCAGATTGCAGTAGATCCCCAAAATCAAGAGAAAACAACATTCACATGTCCATCTGGAGTGTTTGCTTATAGAAGGATGCCATTTGGGCTGTGTAATGCGCCTGCAACCTTCCAGAGATGCATGCTCTCTATTTTCTCTGATATGGTGGAAAAATTTCTGGAAGTCATCATGGATGACTTCTCAGTATATGGAGACTCATTCAGCTCCTGTCTTGATCACCTGAAACTTGTTCTTAAAAGATACCAAGAGACCAACCTGGTTTTAAACTGGAAAAAATGTCACTTTATGGTGACTGAAGGAATTGTTCTTGGGCATAAAATCTCAAACAAGGGAATAGAGGTGGATCAAGCAAAAATAGAGGTAATTGAAAAATTACCACCACCTGCCAATGTTAAGGCAATCAGAAGCTTTTTGGGGCATGCAGGATTCTATAGGAGGTTTATAAAGGATTTTTCAAAAATCGCAAAACCTCTAAGCAATCTGCTAGCTGCTGACACGCCATTTGTGTTTGACACAGAGTGCCTGCAGGCGTTTGAAATGCTGAAAGCTAAGCTGGTCACAGCACCAGTCATTTCTGCACCAGACTGGACATTACCATTTGAGCTAATGTGTGATGCCAGTGATCATGCCATTGGTGCAGTGTTGGGACAGAGGCATGATAAGCTTCTGCACGTCATTTATTACGCCAGTTGCATTCTAAATGATGCCCAGAAAAATTACACAACCACAGAAAAAGAATTACTTGCAGTGGTTTACGCCATTGACAAGTTCAGATCATACTTAGTAGGATCAAAAGTGATTGTGTATACTGATCATGCTGCTCTTAAATATCTACTCACAAAGCAGGATTCAAAACCCAGGCTCATCAGATGGGTGTTACTTCTGCAAGAGTTTGATATAGAAATAAGAGACAGAAAAGGGACAGAGAACCAAGTGGCTGATCATCTATCCCGGATAGAGCCAGTAGAAGGGACGCCCCTCCCCTCTCTTGAGATCTCTGAGACTTTTCCAGATGAGCATTTATTTGCCATTCAGGAAATACCATGGTTTGCCGATATTGCAAACTATAAAGCTGCAAGGTTCATACCCAAGGAGTACAACAGGATACAAAAGAAAAAATTAATTACTGATGCAAAGTACTACTTGTGGGATGAACCTTATCTCTTTAAGAGATGTGCAGACGGAATAATCCGTAGGTGTGTGCCTAGAGAAGAAGCACAGAGGATCCTGTGGCATTGCCACGGATCTCAATATGGAGGCCATTTCGGAGGTGAGCGAACAGCCACCAAGGTCCTCCAATGTGGCTTCTATTGGCCCACACTCTATAAAGATTCCCGAGAGTTTGTACGTAACTGTGACAGTTGCCAAAGAGCTGGTAATCTGCCTCATGGTTATGCCATGCCTCAACAAGGAATCTTTGAAATTGAGTTGTTTGACGTATGGGGAATTGACTTCATGGGACCTTTCCCACCATCATACTCAAACACTTATATTCTGGTAGCAGTTGACTATGTATCAAAATGGGTTGAGGCCATTGCCACACCCACCAATGATACTAAAACAGTGCTGAAGTTCCTCCAGAAACATATCTTTAGCAGGTTTGGTGTCCCTAGAGTACTCATCAGTGATGGGGGCACTCACTTCTGCAATAAATAGCTTTACTCTGCAATGGTTCGGTATGGAATTCGCCATAAGGTGGCTACTCCATATCATCCACAAACTAATGGGCAAGCTGAAGTCTCTAACAGAGAATTAAAGAGAATCCTAGAACGGACAGTAAGTACCCGTAGAAAGGATTGGGCACGGAGCCTGGATGATGCTCTGTGGGCTTACAGAACAGCATTCAAGACCCCTATAGGGACCTCTCCATACCAACTTGTGTATGGTAAGGCATGCCACCTGCCCGTGGAACTGGAACATAAAGCCTACTGGGCAACCAGATTCCTAAACTTTGATGCCAAATTAGCAGGAGAAAAAAGATTGCTCCAGCTAAATGAGCTAGAGGAATTCAGATTCACAGCTTTCGAAAATGCCAAGCTTTATAAAGAGAAATAAAAAAAGTGGCATGACAGAAAGCTGTCATCTAGAATCTTTGAGCCAGGACAGAAGGTTCTGCTGTTCAACTCTAGACTCAGGCTATTCCCCGGGAAATTGAAATCCCGGTGGAGGGGACCATACGTGATTACAAGTGTATCACCATATGGTTATGTGGAGCTTCAAGATATTGATTCTGATAAGAGGTTCATTGTCAATGGACAGAGAATCAAACACTATCTTGAAGGCAACATTGAGCAAGAGTGCTCAAGGCTGAAGCTAGACTAAAAGCTCAGCAAGGTCCAGCTAAAGACAATAAAGAAGCGCTTGCTGGGAGGCAACCCAGCCATGGGGCATCAATCCTCTAAAGCATTTTGCCCTATTTTTATTTTTATTTTTATTTTTATTTGTTTATATAAAGTTCACTGACACTGAGGTGAGGAATTATTTATATAAGTCCACAGAGTTACAGAAGAATTCGGCACACAAAACAGAGAAAAAGAGCTCACTAGCAGGAAAACGCCAGTAAAAGTGTATTTTGGGCGTTCAACGCCCAAAATGGGCATCCACTGGGCGTTGAATGCCAGTAATGGTAGCAATCTGGGCGTTGAACGCCAGTAATGGCAGCAGCTGGGCGTTGAACGCCCAGGAGAGCAGCATTTGGGCGTTGAACGCCCAAAACAGGCAGTGTTTGGGCGTTCAAACGCCAGGATGGCAGGGAGGAGGCAAAACTCATTTTTCTTCATATTTTTTCATTCTAAATCTTGATTTTCATACTTCAATTCATGATTTCTTGCATAAACATGTTAAGAACCCTGATTTCTAAAATCCCTAATTTCTAAAAACCCTACCTTAAAAATATCAAATGTATTTTAATCCATAAGCACCAGGCCTCTTTGCAAATTCAATCCAACTCTTTTCAAATCCTTTTTTTTACAAATCTATCTTTTCAACTCATCAATATCTTTTTCAAAACCTCCACTTTATCTTTTTCAAAATCTAAATCTATCTTTTTCAAAAATCTTTCATATCTTTTCAATCTTAAACTATATCCTCTCTTATCATATCTTCTATCTTATCTTTTCCAAATCAATCTTTTTATCATATCTTTATCTCTTTTTTTCGAAAACCCACCCTCCCTCCCTTTAAATTTGGGTTCGGCCCCCCCTTCCATCAACAATTGCACCTAGCTCTCCTTCTATCCCTCTCCTTTCTTTTCTTTTGCTTGAGGACAAGAAAACCTCTAAGTTTGGTGTGTTTATCCGCGATCACTAAGATCATGGCTCCTAAAGGAAAACAACCCACTCCAAGAGGCAAGAAAGAGAGCGTTCCAAAACCACTTTGGAATCAAGGGAAATTCTTATCTAAAGAACATTCAGACCATTACAATAAAATAATGGGTCTGAGATCAGTGATCCCGAAAGTTAGATTCGATCTGAAAGAAGATGAATATCCGGAGATCCAGGAGCAATTTCGAATCAAGAACTGGGAAGTCCTAGCTAATCCTGAAACGAAAGTGGGAAGGAATATGATCTAGGAGTTTTATGCTAATATGTGGCAGACTGACAAGCAAAAACTATTTGGAACTGCTTTCTATGAATATCGGACCATGGTCAGAGGAAAGATTGTTCATACCACCCCTGACAAGATCAGAGAGATCTTAAAGCTACCTCAGCTGAAAGATGATCCAGACTCCTTCAACAGGAGAATGATGAGAACAGACAAGGGCCTGGATAAGATTTTAGAGGACATATGTATCCCTGGAGCTAGGTGGACCACCAACACAAAGGGTGTCCCAAATCAACTCAAGAGAGAAGATCTCAAACCAGTCGCCAGAGGATGGCTGGACTTCATTGGGCATTCTCTGTTGCCTACCAGCAACCGTTCTGAAGTCACAGTTAAAAGAGCAGTGATGATCCACTGCATCATGATGGGAAAAGAAGTGGAAGTTCATCAGCTGATCTCAGCTGAACTCTACAAAATTGCTAACAAAAATTCTAAAGAAGCCAGGTTGGCTTATCCAAACGTGATTTCTCTGCTCTGCAAGGACGTTGGGGTAAGGATGGGAATAACTGAGTATATCTCAGTTGAGAAACCAATTACCAAAGCATCAATGGAAAATCAACAAGCACAGGATGATCCCACCAAGAAGAAAACACAGGAATTTCTCCCAGAAATCCTTCAATCTGAATACTGGGAGTATCTTGAGACGTCTATCACCAAGATACGGGAAGCTATGGAGCAAATAATAAAAGAACAAAAGGAACACAGTCAAATGCTGACCTATATGTTTAAAGAACAAGAGGAGCAAGGGCGTGACTTAAGGGAATTGAAGCGCCAGAAGTTATCTCTTGAAGAATCAAGCACCCCACGGATCAGAGGAACACCTATTTCCCAGAACAAAGGTTGTTAAATTCCAATTTCTACTTTAACTCTGTGATAGTGTCATTAGAGAAGTTCACCTTAGGAGTCACATAGTAGTAATTAGTATCTATTTTGATCTTATCTCCAATTAAGCCATAGTTTATTTTTCTCATCATCAGCAAACATGAATAAAATAGTAGATCTTTTGAATAAGAGGCAATAAAATTTCGAGTTTTAATAAGAGAAATTCTAATTAGTTACATGTGGTGGCAATACTTTCTGTCTTCTGAATGAATGCTTGAATAGTGCATATGTCTTTTGAATTTGTTATTTAAGACTGTTAACTATGTTGGCTCTTGAAAGAATGGTGAACATGAGACATGTTATTGATAATCTGAAAAATCATAAAAATGATTCTTGAAGCAAGAAAAAGCAGCAAAAAAAAAGCAGAAAAAGCCAATAGCCCTTAAAACCAAAAGGCAAGGGTAATAAAAAGGATCCCAAGGCTTTGAGCATCAGTGGATAGGAGGGCCTAAGGAAATAAAATCCTGGCCTAAGCGGCTAAACCAAGCTGTCCCTAACCATGTGCTTGTGGCGTGAAGGTGTCAAGTGAAAACTTGAGACTGAGCGGTTAAAGTCAAGGTCTAAAGCAGAAAGAAAAGTGTGCTTAAGAACTCTGGACACCTCTAATTGGGGACTTTAGCAAAGCTGAGTCACAATCCAAAGGGTTCACCCAATTATGTGTCTGTGGCATTTATGTATCCGGTGGTAATACTGGAAAACAAAGTGCTTGGGGCCACGGCCAAGACTCATGAAATAGCTGTGTTCAAGAATCATCATACTGAAATAGGAGAATCAATAACACTATCTGAATTCTAAGTTCTTATAGATGCCAATCACTCTGAACTTCAATGGATAAAGTGAGATGCCAAAACTGTTCGGAAGCAAAAAGCTACTAGTCCCGCTCATCTAATTAGAATCTGAGCTTCACTCAAAAACTCTGAGATATTATTACTTCTCAACCTATTAGTCTCCTATTTTATTTGTCTAGTTGCTTGAGGACAAGCAACAGTTTAAGATTGGTGTTGTGATGAGCGGATATTTTATACACTTTTTGGGGTTAATTTCATATAGTTTTTAGTATATTCTAGTTAGTTTTTAGTCTATTTCCATTAGTTTTTAGGAAAAATTCATATTTCTGGACTTTACTATGAGTTGTGTGTTTTTCTGTAATTTCAGGTATTTTTCTGGCTGAAATTGAGGGAGCTGAGCAAAAATCTTATTCAGGCTGAAAAAGGACTGCTGATGCTGTTGGATTCTAACCTCCCTGCACTCAAAGTGGATTTTCTGGAGCTACAGAACTCGAAATGGCGTGCTTCCAATTGCGTTGGAAAGTAGACATCCAGGGGTTTCCAGCAATATATAATAGTCCATACTTTGCTCAAGGATAAATGACGTAAACTGGCGTTCAACGCCAGTTCTCTACCCAATTCTGGCGTCCAGCGCCAGAAAAGGATCAAAAGTTGGAGTTCAACGCCAGAAATGGATCCAAACCTGGCGTTGAACGCCCAAAATGGCCTTAGGCACGTGAATTGCTTAAGTCTCAGCCCCAGCACACACCAAGTGGGCCCCAGAAGTGGATCTCTATACCATCTGTTATAGTTTACTCAATTTCTGTAAACCTAGGCTACTAGTTTAGTATTTAAACAACTTTTAGAGACTTATTTTGTATCTCATGACATTTTTAGATCTAAACTTTGTACTCTTTGATGGCATGAGTCTCTAAACTCCATTGTTGGGGGTGAGGAGCTCTGCTGTGTCTCGATGAATTAATGCAAGTATTCCTGTTTTCCATTCAAACATGCGTATTCCTATCTAAGATATTCATTCGCACATGAATGTGATGAACGTGACAATCATCATCATTCCCCCACGAACACGTGCCTGACAACCACCTCCGTTCTACATCAGATTGAATAAATATCTCTTAGATTCCTTAATCAGAATCTCCGTGGTATAAGCTAGATTGATGGCGGCATTCATGAGAATCCAGAAAGTCTAAACCTTGTCTGTGGTATTCCGAGTAGGATTCAGGGATTGAATGACTGTGACGAGCTTCAAACTCGCGAGTGCTGGGCGTAGTGACAGACGCAAAAGGAGGGTGAATCCTATTCCAGCATGATCGGGAATCTCAGATGATTAGCCGTGCTGTGACTGAGCATTTGGACCATTTTCACAAGAGGAGGGGATGTAACCATTGACAATGGTGATGCCCCAACACACAGCTTGCCATAGAAGGACGTGCGTGCGTGAATCAGAGGACAGAGGAAAGCAGAGATTCAGAAGACAAAGCATCTCCAAAACTCCAACATATTCTCCATTACTGCATAACAAGTAACTTTTAACCCATGCTCTCTTGTTCATTCGCAATTCAACTGATAAATATAATTGACTTCCTGACTAAGAATTGCAAGATAACCATCGATTGCTTCAAACCAACAATCTCCGTGGGATTCGACCCTTACTCACGTAAGGTATTACTTGGACGACCCAGTGCACTTGCTGGTTAGTGGTACGAGTTGTGAAAAGTGTGATTCACAATTCGTGCACCAATTATACATATAAAACATACAATTCCTATCCCTCTTACAAACTTGTAACAACAAAGACGAGGGAAGAAAATAATCTAATTAATACAACAGCACATAAACCAAACGCAGTATAACTCTTCTTAATGCTTCTTCATCCGGTTCTTGAAAAGGTAAATCTATAGGGGGGTGAGAACCTAACCACACGGTCTCACCACGGAGTTTCAAAGTTGTCATAAGAAGATATCTAATAAGAAATCTGTATTCAAGCTCAGTGATTATCATTGCCTTATGAATATTTTAAAAGCCAATAGATAATCGTTCAAAACCTTTTCGAAGAAACAATGTTTAATCTTTCAGGAATCCAAAACCTTTCTTTTCTTATAAGAAAATCTCAATCAGAAACCAACCACGCAATCAAACAACACAATCATTAATTCAGCACCAAAGTTCATTCTCAAATGTAGCACGCCAGGACAAACACAGGCAAGACAGACAAGGAAAGCACAAGTAGGTAGCAGTTACAGCAAATAGTTCAAGTAGCAGTTAAGAACAGTTTAGCAATTAGGAAAACCAAAATAAGTTCAAACCCAAGCAAAGCATACAAATGCATATGATGCATGCCTATCCTATGGCTGATGAGGCTCATCTGTCAGTTATCCAGCCAACCCGACAAGTCTGAATTGTCCTTAGACTGTCCCCCGACGTGCATCCCCAAGAGTCTATGCATAGATTTTTCTCAAATAATCAATATTGCTCAATGGGGATAACATTCCCAGGAATTTATATAGTGCCCGGTCACACTTACGTCGTAGGGTCAACAGAGTATCGAGTTTTCAACCTGGTACACGTGGTGGCAAGCCACGGCATTTAATCCAGGGAACCTCGTATCTCAGATATTTTAAATTCATAAGCCATATGAATAATTCAAAGTTCATATCTCAACATTCTCAACATCATAATCATTCATCAATCCAAATCTCATTTCCAAATTCATTTCAAAACCATATTTCAAAGAAAATCCTCATTATCCTTCTTTCCATTCCATCCCTTAACAAATCCCAATTCAAAACATAATTCTTTCTATGATAAATAAATCAATCTTAAAAATATAATGTTTAAGAACAAATCTTTTTAATTAATTACTTCAAATAAAACTTCCAATTTTATAAAATTTCGGCAGCATCTCCTCTAAAACTTGGACACTACCACCCTTTTCGGGTCCCATCCAAACGTTTCTCAAACCATTTTCTCAACCATTTCAAAATCTCATTTATTTTTCCAAAATTCAACTAGTTTCAATATCAAATTGTTTTCAAAGCGAATCAGTGCCAATAATAAATCTCCTTTTTAAAATCAAACCAGCTCAAATACTAAATCATTTATAAAGTCAGACTAACTCAAAATTAAACCGTTTTTAAAATTAATTCAGTTTCATATTCCAAATCATTTCCAAAGCCGTTTCATTTACCTTATCAAAAATAGCTTCAAAACAAAGAAAGCCATTTTTCATAATAATTAATTAAATAACCTTTTAAATTAATTCCTTTTCAGCAATCACAAACTACTCAGACAATCAGGCAATCAGTCACTCAGTCCAGCAAACAACCATATTTATAAGGCCATCATAATCTTAGGCATATGTTTCTCACATTAATATCTATTTATAACAACTCTGTAATGTAAAATAGATTTTAAGAAAAACCCCTACCTCAAAGAATCAAACCCGCAAAAATTTTAACGCGACAAACCCACTTTTCACATTGTTCTGCAGTAGCTACGTTATGATTTGTATTCCAAGCACCCTCTGCTAGCGGAGAAGAACGGCAGAAAAAAGTAATAAACCGCAAACACAACAGCTTTAGCTAACAACCAGAATAAACACAACGAAGCAAGGCAAAGAGGAACATTACGCACTAATAAAATAGAATCGAAATGGAGCATTATGGCAAGATAAAGTACAACAAAATTTGTCTTACTAGAAAAGAAACAAGAGAATGGGGAACAGAGAAACTATAACTTCAACAACATTTCCTTTCAACAATTAGAACAGCGAATAAGGGCATAGCCGAGCAGAAATGGCAAGCCAGTGGCGGCGGTAGCATTAATCTGAATGATTAAGGCAGCAGAGACACCAACAATAATCAAAACAGTGAAACAGAATAGAAATAGAATAGGGTTCAGGAAAGCAGAAACAGGGTTACTGGTGAATCTGGCCCGGTTCGGCAACAGCGTAGGCAAGGCTTCTCTTTAGTGGTGAGACGCGGCGGTGGCAACCCTGGCGACAACCAGGCGTGGCAGTGGCTGAAGCTTCATCGACGGTGACTTGGCAGTGGCTTGAACGGCGATGGCAAGGGATGAACGGCGGCGACTGGGCGACACTGGCTCCGACGGCGCGCAGGTCTCCTTCCTCCTCCTCTCTTTATTCACGTCACTCACTCTCTCCGCGGCGGTGTCACAACAGCAGTGATGGGCTTCAGCGGTGGCGAATCGCTGGCGACGGAGGTCTAGCAGTGATGAACAGCTTATGCTCGGCGGGCTTGACGAAGACGCAGCGAGAACGACGATGGCAAGCACAACGACGGCGACCCTCCCGCAGCGGTGGCGGCACAGTTGGCAGTGTGAATCCCTTCTTCCTCTTCGCGTTTCTCTCTCTGCCCGATCTCTCTCCTCTGCTCGTGCATGACAGTAGCTCGTGAACGAACCAGGGCTCCTCGTAGCAGCTCCTCGGAACCGTGGCGGCGGCGTGATGACGGTGCGGTGGCATGTGGCGGCACGGTTTTTCCTCTCTTCTTCCCTCCCTGTTCTGCGTTTCTTTCCCTTTTCTTCTTTTCATTCTTTCCTTTCTTTTTTTTTTCTTTCTCTCTTTAGTTTTTCTGAAGCTGGGTTTTGGGGAAGGTTAGGGAAGAAGGGTTGGTGGCAGTGAATAGAAAGAGACAAGGAAAACTGGAAAAGAAAAAGTAATAATAAAGTTAAAGGAGAGAATTAGTATTTAAAATTTATATAGATATATAAAAGAAAACATAGTATACAGTATTAATTTTAATTTAGATTTGGGGTTTAATTTCGATTTGATTAATTTTAATCAAATTAGGATATAAAGTGTTAATTTAAAATCTAATTTAATCTTAAAAATTATTTTAAAATATCATTTGTTGTATTAAAATACTAATTGATTTGAAATCAAATTCTTTAATTGAATTTATAAGATAATAAGATTTATTTTCTTTATTCCTAAAACATGAAGTATTAAATCATAGAAATATCAATTATTTGAATTAAATCACATAAAAATTCTTGTCATTCCGTAACTACTAATTTTTGTAATTTAAATATAGAAAATAATTTAATAATTATAAATTAGGTAAATTTCTAATTAATTATCAAAACCTGATTTAATTTTTTATTTAATTAGCTTTGATAAAATAATTTCTGAAGATAAAATTTCTAATGAATTAAATGAATTGAAATTAATTTATAATAAGATTTATTCAAAAATTCTGGGTCTTACAATAAACATGTCTTGAACAAATTGAAATAAAATAAAAACTTTTAATTATGATCATTAATTATAATCACATATATTTACTTCAAGTTTATACTTCGAAAACTCAGTATATTAATATTTTGTATTTTTATGTCTCAATTTTAGACTATCACAAACATTAGTTACTCTTCAATAATGACAATATTTTTAAAAAAATAAACATAATTAAATGATCTTAACATTATATAATAATTTTTAAAATAACAAAAAAATATACAATTACCTAAAATATAATATTTGTATAGTAACTGAAATTTAATTGCCAATATAAAAGTAACATATAATATCATTTCGTAATTAAATAAGTGTTTAATCAAAGAATTGAATATTTATATAATTATATGACAAAATAAAATAAAATTTGAGTTTAACAATAGCAAACACTCAAGTTTAAATTTTCATAAATTAATTTATTTTTGATAAAGTAAATTGCGCAATAAAAAAATTCATAAAAAAATTCATATATTAAAGTAGAAAATAATTTATTTATAAATACAAAATTAAAAAAATTATTCTTAAAAGTTGAATATGCAGATAAAAAAATAAATTATAACTTGCAACAATTATCTCTAGAATTTATTATAATAAATAATAAAACTGCAAAAGTCATGTATCTATATAAATTAAATTATATTAAATTATAAGATATCTAGATATTTAATCAACCTAATTAATAAGTTTGTAACTGATTTGATTTAATAATTAAAAAAAATTGAATAACCCTTTTTAGAAATATAATAATCTAAATAATATAGATTGAAGATAAGAAAAATATAACTAAATTATATAATACAACATTCTATTCCTAAAAATTTATTTTATAGAATATTTAATGTCAAAATATTTATCATCATCTGTGATATAATTTAATTTCACAATTATTTGAACGTTGTTTTTATGAAAAAATCGTATTATTTATTTTGAAAAAAATATTTACTCACTATTATAATTTAAATAGAATATAAAATAGATATTAAACCAATTTCTTTTAATAATTACCACTCACAAATATTCATCAAGAATATGAGATTTAAGAGCATACAAAGTAAATATAATACCTACAACTTTTACACTACCACGATAAGATGATTATCATAAGTCTTTTTAGCATAAATTAAATAGAACAACATATAATAATAAAAAAACAATCAAATCCAAAAAAGTTATAGAACACATATCATACACTACGATAGTTAGTTTTGAGAAAGTTTTAACCATTTATTCTTTTATTAGCTATCTTTTTATCTATTCTGCATTTTATCTACGAATATGTTAAGAATTAAACTTACGTTTCAACCTTTCAAAATCCCATATATTCTTGCCAAATACAATATTATTATGTCTTTTTTTTTTTATAGAAACCATTTAATGGAAGAACTGTTGGTAAAAAGATGAGGTTCTCTTATAATATTATGATTTTTTTATGATAAAAAATTAAAAATAAAAAGCATGAAATAATATTGTGTATATTTAAGTTAATTTTAATCTTTTTTAATAACCAGATTTATCATAACGTAATTAATAAATAATGACAGTTAATACGGATTAGATATGTTTTGAGTATGCTATACATTTTATAATTTTGTACGAAACAATATTAGTTTTAATTTATATATTTATTATTGGGTATTAAAAATAAAAAGTATTTGTATTATTAGCATTTTTTAAATTTTTATCAATTCGGACCGTGATTAGGTCTAAAAAGATCATCTGATAGTGCTATACATTCGCATAATCATAGGAGAATTAACTTTAGCGAGATAACAATATGGTATTTAGTTACTATATGAGTATTTTTATATATAGAATTATCAATCAATTATGTATGACTTCTGATAAAAATAATACAACATGGATATTGTTTGTTAGGTAAAAGATAACATATTGACAAAGAAAATTAATTACAATGGGTATATTCATTTTAAAAAATATTTTTCTATGTAATACTATAAAAAGTATCATGCTCACCCTAAATTATTAGAGGTTCAACTTCTATCGACAGCGGTAGAATGCCTAAATTCAGACATTTTCAGACTATAATATTTATCAAACAAATAATTAATAAAACACTCATCCATACTTTTTCATTTTGAGTACATTTATACATAAAAAAAATTGAAACAGCAAAAGTAATAAAAATGATGATTTTTTATAATTTTGTGTGGCTATCTATATATAGAACACTAAAAAACCATGATTATCTAAAAAAATTAATTTTATTTATTGCATTCAATTTGAATAATTAAAAAATCATCTTATTTTAGTTTAGTCCTTAATTTACATGATTTAAATTTAGCTCAATAAATATGATTTGATTTGATTTAATTATTAGTGAAAAATATCTCGAGAACTTATTTTATTCATAGATTTATTATTTTGATGATTAATTAATTAATCTAATCTAATTAATTAATACAGATAATTAGTATAATTAATTTGATTTAATAAATTAAAAAAATAAATTAAAAAATACTAATAGAACATTAAAAGAAATAAATTAAAAAATACTACCAAATCAAATTGATATAAATTATAATAAATTATGTGATATTTAAATATTTAATCAAATTAATTAGTTGATATAGTTAATTTATCATAATAAATTATATTTAATGAATTAAAAGAAACAAATTGCTAAACACCCTCATAAGCATGTTACGTTAATTCCATCATTAAGTGCAGAAACCTGATTTTTGTATAATAGAATAAATAATAAATAGAATATATGAGAATATAATATGTGACATATTTTAATTATGAAATTGGCATGATATAATATATTTTTTCTGAATTCTATTGCTTGTTCGTTACTAATTTTTATGTAATTACTTAATAATTTCTGCCTATAAAACTATCAATTACCTAATATTATGATTTAATTAATAAAAATGATGACATTAATATTTTTCATAAGTCTTGTTATTATTTATAATTAGAAAATAGCCATAAATAAATTTATTTCCTTAATGAATGTTAATTTTGTTGTCAAATTCTATATTTTCCTTTAAAATTTTAGCGTAATTGAGTCTAATTTCTACATTTAGAAATGAATTTATTCGAAAAAATTAATATGTAAATCACATTATTATTACAAAATTACTTTTTTAATATAATTAATGGTAGTTATATGAACCATTAAATTTAGCTTCTAATGATATTAAAGTCAACCTATTTTATTATCTTGTGCCTTCAAAGAATTTACACGACTGACATAAAAATATAACAATTGAAAAAAATTCATTACAATGGGTATATTCATTTTAATAAATATTCTTCTATCTAATACTATAAAAAAATACATTGGCCACTTTGAATTGCTACAGGTCAACTTCTATCCACAGTAGTAGAATGCTTAAATTGAGATATATTTATCAAATAAACAATCAATAAAACACTCATCCGTACTTTCTCATTTTGGATACATTTATATATAAAATAAATTATACATAAAGAAAAAAAAAAAGAAAAAAAGAAGAGTTGAAATAGTAGACCAGGCAACTATGATTATCTAACAAAATTAATTTGTATTTATTGCACTCAACTTGAAAATATCTCAGTTGAAAATATATGATTTGAATTTAGCTCAATATATATGATTTGATTTGATTTGATTTAATTATTAGTTGAAAATATCCTAGTTGTCTATTTTATTCATAAATTTATTATTTTAATGACTAATAAATTAATCAAATTAATTAATTAGTACACATAATAAATTTGGTTTAATAAATTAAAAGAAATAAATTAAAAAATACTAACAGAATATTAAAATAAATAAATTAGGAAATACTACCAAATTAAATTGATATGAATTATAATAAATTATATGATATTTAACTATCTAATCAAATCAATTAGTTGATATAGTTAGTTTATCGTAATAACTTGTATTTAATGTGTTAAAAGAAATAAATCGAAAAATACTTTCAGAAGTATGCCATGTCAGCTCCATCATTAAGTGCAGACATCCGATTTTTATATAATAGAATAGATTAATAAAAAGTATTAACCTTCTAATCTTTCTTTTTTAAATTGGCTTTGCAAATAATGAAGGTATTACAATTCCATACAATTAACATCACTTATTAAGTACTTTGCTCAAAACAAAGCAAAAATGACTAAGTAGTAAGGTTTTGTTTCGTTGATGAGTAGGAATAGATAGGATATAAATTATAGACACAGAAATACAGAGGGACACAAACACACAAAATATGACTGTATGTGTATGATAGTCCCAAAATAACATCTGAATGACAGTTTATTGGTCACATAATTGTATTATTCGCCACTTACTTACCTAAGCATGACCAAATCCAATACATGGACTGGCTTTAAGGTTTCAAACAAGTGCATTTCTTTTGTCCTTTGCTACAAATAGAGATTTAACAATTCAAGATCGAATCTAGCCATTTTTCAGAAAGATACAATGTAACCGCCAACAAACACAGCCTGGGATATAAGACTTAACCAATTTAGGACATAAATGATTGGTGGTGAGTGTGGCATTGCCAAAAACTACCTTGGCAATTTTTCAGAGATGTCAGTGCTCAATAGGGTAAATTCTAGGCAAGGAATTTGATGGAGGAAAGTGTGTATTAGGTAGCACATGGAAGCACATGACATGAATCTAGGTGAAGCTTTTGGTGGCACGTCACTTTCAGGGTCAACATATTTTACATACCTCGGCTGTGACATATTGACAGCTGAATCACCAAAATAATAACATAGTTTTATATATTCACCATAACAAGGAAAAAACTATACTTTCAGATAGCAACTCAATGAATTAAATAAATTGATTCCCCCCACCATGTTTGGTAGTGTTACTGAACCCTTGCTGATGATGGCTCTTCTATATGCAGAGAAATCAAGTCCTCCAAAAGAGTTGATATTCTTAACACAAACCAAGATATTCTATTTATCACCGATTTCAAAGTTCCCTGTAATGTGATTCCTCATAACTATTCTGAAATAAGTACTTTTAAATGTGAAAGAGGAGAAATCAGCACAAAAATTATAAGAACTTGGCAGCATATGATCAGTGGCATTTAAATGAATTGTGATGAGATGCAGATCAATTATAAAGAAAACCACACAATTCATACATAAAAAGAAAAGCATGCAAGTAACAGCAGAATAAAAAGGACAAAATTGAAACAACAGATGATGTTATTGACAAAATAAAGCGAGGGAGAATTCTCCTCCCTCACCAAATTACACATAAAGATCTTCATGAATGAATCGTTTATGTATGCTGCCAAATAGGGCATGGACAATTTTACAAGCTTACACTCCTCTTCCCTTCCTTCCTATACAGTCCAGTTTATATAACGAGATTTAACAAGTAATACAATGCAATCAAAGTGATCAATAAAATATTTGCATAACAGGAGTCACACAGATATTTTCTTTTATTTGTTTTTTTCAAGTATCCAAAAGGGGGAAAAATTAAGAGAAGTATTGTGTCAATGTGTTGTGACTTTGGATCTCTTCTTAGCCTCACTGTAGAGAACGACCCCCATAACGGTTATTCCAAAGCCCGCCATCCCCATAACCGTGACAGGATTCCTGAATATCAAAACAGAAACAACCGCCGCAACCGCAGCTTTGGCGTTTCCCAACACTTGTAAAGTCAAGGCACTGGTGTGCTTCGTGACCAAGAAATTCGTCAAATTCACCAAATACGCCACCGTGGCATTCCCAAGCAACAAGAACACCATATACGGATCCTCCTTCGCCTTCTCAATCGTCACACTGAAAACGTTCCCTTCGATGTAGAGAGTAAATGGCAGCAATATCATGGCCGCCATTGGAGCCATGTAAAGAAGAAGGTTCATAGAGTGAAGCTTTTCGCCTTCTGAACTTAAGAGGATTCCCTGGACAACCGATTTCAGTGCTCGACCCGCGGTTGAACCCACGCAAACCAAGAAGCCGAACAAGTGGAAGAGAGGCTCGCTGTTGCTGGCGACTACGATGCCAAGAACAACAGGCAAGAGTGCCACGTATACTTCACCGGTTTCTTTCTTGCAGGTTATGATGAAAGAGAAGATGGCTGTGAAGAACGGGGTCGTTGCTCCTATTGCTTGGTTGAAAGACACAGGAATGTACCTATATTGAACGAATATTGAGTTATTGAACTCTGAATCCAATACAATATATAGGGATAGTCTATTATGCTTCCAGCTCTTTCTTTAAGAAAAAAAGTATGAAAATATACCTGAGGGAGGTGTTGCCGCAGACAACAGAGAAGCAGAAGATGGCGCTGAGTGCGAGGATCTTAAGGAACTGCTTCTTGGAGTGGATGTGCTGAGGAGGAACGAGCTCCAGGAAGTTAATGGACGCGTAGCTGTAAGCGGAGCAGGATAGCATGTGGAGCATGGTGAGAAAGATTGGGTAGCGGTAACCATAGAAGCTGAGGAGGTACTTGTTGAGGAGGAGGACGCCGATGTTGGAGAAGTACCACGACGCAATTATGATTGCAGTTAGGATCGTTGGGGACATGGAGGTGGTGGTGGCGATGCCACTTTTTAGGCCGTTTAGGTGGTTGTTTCTTGCTTCCGATGGCGGTGTCGCCGGGATGTCCAGTACTTGGTCGGGATTGTTGTTGGTGGATGAGTTGTCCAACAACCTCGGATTGCTCATCCTTCTGGTTGTCCATGTCTGTGCCTCCACCATTTCGCCAGTGGGTTTGGTGTCTTTGTGATTCTGGTGATGCTATAACATATGGCAGAGTTTGGTGTTTGTTTATGTTTAGATCTGAATTTCGTATTGCCAACCAAGTGGAATGGAGGATTGGGATTGGTAATTGGTGGGGTGACAGGGACGAAAGTGTGTGGGAGGGGAATGTGTTGCTATTAAGATTTGGGTTTGTGGCCGTTGGATGAGGATTTGTGGGGCCCCAATTGGAGGGAATAATAAAGGGAGGTTTCCCCTCTTTTGCAATGGGTGGACCCTTTTGGACTTTGGAGAGAATTTGTTTATGGATAGGCTTGGAAGCCCTGCCTCCAGCTCAAGCTAAGGTGGGGAGTGTCGGTGTTTAATCACAAAATTGTACACTTATAAGGTATACATTGGATCCACTTACATTCATATTCACTTTAGAAATTAGAACAGATCAAATCAATCATATAGAAAAAAAATGCACCTACGTTTATATTCAATTTATATCAGACCAAATCATATGATAAAAAAAAATGTTAGAAGAATTTAATTTTACCATAGGTATGTCACGACCACAATAACTATGTGTTTATTGGATGCGCCACATTTATATAGACAATTAGATTTGATTAGATGAAAATCAAAGGCTAATATGAAAGAAGAGTATTGATAGATTCTAATAAATATAGAATATTCTAGTACATAAATAAATGCTTTAAATAGTAATACTTTAATACACAATACTTTAAAAGATAACTGAATCTTTTATTCTTAAATAATTAAATATAAAATAAATAAATACAAAAATATGAGTATTCTTTATTTAATAAGATTAATTATTATGTAAAAAATTTTATAATATTAAAAAATTATATTAAAATAAAATTTTAAATTATAACATAAAAATATAAAATAATTAAAATTTTATTTTATATTACTTGACAAATAATTAGATTATTATATTCAAAATTTATTAACTAATTAATTTTATTAAAGATATTATTATATAATATAATTTTTTATCAAAATATTTTAAAAATATAATTTTAAAAACATGTCTATTATATTACATATTTACGTATATTAGTAAGACCTAAACTAATCAAGTTTACGTAATTAAAAATATAAAACATATAAATACAAAAAAAAATATTTTAAAAATATTATGACATTTACACTAATTTTTCATATATATATATATATATATATATATATATATATATATATATATATATATATATATATTTGGTGGAGTTAGAGATAAAAAATTTAACTAAAAACAATAAAAAATATTTGAAAATAATAAAAATAAAAAATGATCTTATTATAAATATATAATTTTAAATATTATATATATGAAACTTTAAATGGTAATTTTAATAAATAAAAAATATTTATTTTTTTGTATTTATATATTTTATATTTTTAATTACGTAAGTTTGATTAGTTTAGATCTTACTAATATAAGTTAATATATAATGTGATAGGCATGTATTTATAATTATATTATTTTTATTCCATTTTTCTAAAAAAAATCAAAAAAAGGAAAAAAGGTTAAATATGTTCATGTATTATATATAATATTTTAAATAAATTATATTTTTAAAATATTTTGATAAAAAATAATTTATATAATAATATCTTTAACAAAATTAGTTAATTAATAAATTTTTGAATATAATAATCTAATTATTTGTCAAGTAATATAAAATAAAATTTTAATTATTTCATATTTTTATGTTACAGTTTAAAATTTTATTTTAATATAATCTTTTAATATTATAAAAATTTATTATATAATAATTAATCTTATTGAATAAAAAATATTTATATTTTTGGATTTATATGTTTTATATTTAATTATTTAAGAATAAAAGATTCTGTTACCATTTAAAGTATTGCGTATTAAAGTATTGTCGTTTAAAACATTTATTTATGTACTAGGATATTCTGTATTTATTATTGAGGTCTGCTACACATACAAGTCTTTTTGACTTACAAGTCTTACAAGTTGTTACACATATGGGCCTTTTAATGCGTTATTCAGTTTCCAAAGCGCTACACTCACCATGTATTATGAACGACTCTTCTTCTTCCTCTTCCTCTTCCTCTTCCTCTTCCTCTATGTATTTCTTCGTTATTCTCTTCGCCTTTTCATTAGTTGTTTTACTTGCGTTTATCACTGGTATTCTTGCTTCGTTTTTTTTCGATTTTCATGGTTTCTGAAATCAAGCTTTGAAATCGTTTTGAAGATAATGGAACTTCAGAAATACACCCAAAAGATTATAGAAATACACCCAAACAGTTACAGAAATTCACCCAAACGATTATAGAAATACACCCAAAGGATTACAGAAATACACCCAAAGGATTATAAAACTACACCCAAAGGATTTAAGAAATACACCCAAAATTCGTTGAAGTACACCTTATGCATAATTCAGAACTCTTTCTCTTTCTCCTCCTCATCTTCTGCTGCTTCTTCTTCTTCAAAAATGATTTCAGAGCTTGATGTCAAAAAACAATGGAAATCGAGAATAACAAAGAAAGAAAACAGAGAGAAAAGCACGTAAATGAAGAAGGAGAAAGAGAAGGCAAAAAACGAAAGAAAAGAAGAAGAAGAAGAAGAGGAAGAGGAAGAAGAACGTGCAGCAAGAAGAAGAAGAAGGTGCAGTGAAATTGTGCAGTAACGGTTGAAGAAGGAGAAAGAGAAGGCAAGAAACGAAAGAAAAGAAGAAGAAGAGGAAGAGGAAGAAGAAGGTGCAGTAACGGAAAGGTGCAGTAACGGTTCAAGCGCGTTAATATAATGACTTGTAAAGACTTGTATAAAAAATGCTTGTATGTGGAGAATTTCTCTTATTAGAATCCATTAATGCTCTTCTTTCATATTAGCCTTTGATTTTCATCTAATTAAATCTAATAGTCTATATAAATGTGGCGCATTCAATAAGTACATAATTGTTGTGCTCATTTTAGACATACCCTTAATATAATATCACCACAAAATAGTTTTATATATATTTATTTACATAATTTTATGTCGAATAAATAATTTTTTCTATGTTAATAATATAAATAATTATTCAAAAAAATGTGTTTGGCTTGATTTTTGTTTGACTCTTTATTGAAAACGTTGATCATATTTATATCAAAAGATTTCAATTTGAAGAGCAGATATACCTTCTTTAAAAAAGTAACTTCGACTTGAGACTTATTAATTTAATTTTAAAATTGACTTGCGACAACGAGAATTGCAAATGACATTAACTAAATTCAAACAAATTTATAATGAAACAATGTAATTGAATATAAATTGAAAAGAATGACTCTAACGAATGAACTTAACAATTTAAAAGAAATTGTTTAAAATAACAAATTAAAACAATAAACGAAATTTAGAATTTAAGTAAACAAATAAATTAAAATAAGGAACAAAAGAAATAAATAAAGTGAATTATCTTCAATTATTCACGTGCACTTGTACTCTATGATTTGACCTCAATGTGACTTTGAAATTTTGAGAATTTTTTATGTAGTTTGAGATGTTAGAAATTGAAGTCCCCTTAATTCTTTTTTACTCTTATATTTATAGAGACAAATCAAACTATGTAAGCAATTATCATTTTTTCACATTCTTTGCTTGATTTACTCTCCAAACTTAATCACCCATGTTCTTACTGTATCTTGATCACTACGTAATCATTCTCGTAATCTCTTTAAAAGTATTTATTTTCCACGTGTTTTTTATTGTTTCGACTCAAATTTTTTCATTGAGTCTCACCCTTTTTGTCAATTGAATTATTGGTTGAAAGCATCATTTTAATTAAACTTTTATACTAACAGGATGATATATTATATTGTTAATATGTTAAAATTAAACTTATAATATGTAATTTTAATTAAAAATTAGTCATTAATTATCTCTTTTCTATAAATATTTGGATGGAATATTCTTTTCTTACCATATGTGTATGAAAACTTGGAAATGTGATAAATTGTGATCTAGAGTTATTAGTAGCAGTTAGTACTGTCTTTAATTGACTTTGTTAATTGATTCACTATCTTATTAAAGACTTTTTTATTGGTTCACACCTCAATGGAAGACTTTTTTTATTGGTTCACAATCCCAATTGAAGATTCTTTTGCATATATACAATCAAATGAGGTGTGGTACTTTTACTTTATTAGGTGATAAGTGAAGGATGATAGAGCGTTGCCGTTTAGACGAGAGTTGATCTTCAAATTAAAACATCAATAGGGAATATTTAAGTGACAATTTCATTGGATGTATGGATTCGTATTTAGTAATAGTATCACGCAAGATCTTTGACTCTAATTGCATTTGCAGGAGCGTGATAAGTGATAACTCTTGATCTCAATTGCAGGCCTCTATTTATTTACGTTGTTCCTGATACATGTGCGATTCTTGTTGGGATCCACAAGTGGAAACATGGGTCTCTAAAGAGTCGGCGCTAATTTGACTTCATATTCGGCCATTCGGATGCTTCTCATCATGTTTAAAATAAAACAATATAATAATTAACAAAGTTAATAATTAATTGATAATAATTGTTCCTGTAACACCCTACAACACAGAGTCTTATGCTTAAGTTACAAAACTGAAGTAGTAAGATATTACGACCTATATATATATAAAATATAATTGAAAAAGTTTTATATCTAGGAGCCTTTGAAAGAAAGTTTAAAACAAAAGTCATAACACTCACAAAGCGAAAACATAACGAAGAAAAGCTTAAACGCAAATAGATACATATATATACATAAGAATAGGGGAGTAAGGATACAAAGCAGTCAAGCTCCAAAATATTTTCATGGGCCGAGTGAAACCGGGTTTGATGTGACCCAGATCCGGCCTGAAATATATACCGGGTCTATTTGTTAGACCCGAACCCGATCCTAGATCCAATGAAATTTATACACTTTCGGGCCACGATTATACCGGGTAAAAACCGGGTGAAAGCCGGGCCGTTAACATTACATTATCTTGATACCTTCTTGTAAGCTAGCATGTGAAAATATCCAAATTTCTAAAACTCCAACCATTATTTAACATGGTAAAATTCACTTAGAAAAATATAACAAGAACCAACATTTTTCTAAAATTAAAGCATAACCATAATCAATACTAATATTGTCTAATAACACCAAATTTTTAAATCAATAAAAATAACACAATATTATGTCATTCGTCTAAAGTCTTATACATTTTAAACATAAAACATTAACTTATAGTCTTATAATGACTAATAACAAAAAATATTAAAGTTTATAATACTTAAATTTCACATAAAAATAGCCATCATCCATCACTAATAACAAAATATTAATTGTGTATGATGACCGGACCACAGGGCCGAGTTCGAGTGACCCGAGCTATGGTCCGGACCCGACCCGAAATAATGACCGGGCCTATTTTTGAGACCCTTACCCAACCCTAGACCCAATAAAATCACATCATATTAACCCTAAAGAGTTCGGGTCCGGGGCGGGTCTTCGGGCTGGGGCGGGCCATGTACACCCCTATGTGAAGCTAAGGCTAACGGAGAATATTTACATACATACATACTTATAATCCCATATCTAAAGTTCTCAAAATAAACCCTAGTTCTCCAACAAAAGCCTCTATGAGGCATGAAGGTTGTAGTAGGCTTAGAGAAGGGGGGATTGAATCTATGCCTTTCTTTTACTTTGATAAACTTGACCCTTTAAAGCAAACTTTCAAAACTTATTCTGTTTGAACTCAGCAGCAGAAATTCATGAGACAATTTATTTTTGTCGCATGAATATCAGAAAACAGAACAGAGCAGAAAGGAGAAGAGCTAACACCATCATGTATCCTGGTTTGGTTGCCTTGTGCTATGCAACCTACGTCCAGTCTCCACCACAACAGTGTTGGAATTTCCACTATAGTTAAAGTATTACATACACCAATTTCACAAGATTAACACAATCCTCTCACACTCAAGTTCTAACCTAACTTGACATTGGCTATGCTAATACCTAACTCTTCACTCTTAGTGCTAACGCTACTAAGAAAGGGATACCTCACAGGTATATGATACAAGACACAAACACCTAAAGAAATCTGAAATAACTCTAGACTTTTCTCTCAAGTGTATCACTCAGCCTCTTTCAACTCATTGGCTTTTACTTGAACTCTCTCAATATGCCTTTTCACTTAAGAAATTACAGAAAGATAAACATAGAAAAGTAAATTACAATCTGTAAAATACGAAGGAGATTGACTCTTCAACAGCCTCTTTGCTATGTGATAAACCAGATTTGCATGTCTCTGATTCAGTTCTTCATTTTTGGCGGAATGCTTCTTTGAAAGAAAGCACTGTCCAAGTAGATGAACTTCTTCAGAGAGCTTCTTCACAGAACAAAACCTCAATACACTGGGTTATCTCTCCTTGTCTTCTGAATGAAGAAAAATCTTCTTTTATCTCCTTGCATGTTGCTGGGTTGCTCTCCCTAGGTAAACTTCTTGAGCCTTGTGCTACACCAATCCACCAACTCACTTTTTCCCATTAATCCTCAAAGTAGAAACTTTGCTTCTGACCTTCTCTTGTTGACCGAAAACCATAGGAAAGCATAAAGCAGATATCCTCAATGGTAAACTCAGATCTTGGCCATTGAGAAGCTACTTGGTCCCCAAGACTCACTTGTGACCGTAGATACACAACAGTGAAGAACAGACAACATCTTTCCCGTGTATCCCATTTCGGACTGAGCAGAGAGTTGGGAAGAGGAGAAGAACATATGATGCGTGCATAAGGAAATGGGTTACCTTTTAGCTCTGTCTTAGCTTGATGTGGTTTGAAATGATTGATTAGACATCTACCTTTCAAGCTTAATCTTTCTCTTTCTTGCTTCTTTGGTGATTAGCGTAGGGAAGAAGCTCTCTCTCTTTCTTATGTGATTTCTGACCAAGAGGAAAAAGTGAACGTTGCTTTTGGTGAAAGCAAATGAGAGGGATTGAATGAGAGAGGAAACCGGGCTTGGATCGGATCTTTTTCATTCAGCCCGTTGCCTTCTATTCTTTTTTTTCTTTTGGGCTTTGTTTTCATTATAGCCCACTAGTCTTGTTCATTGTTTTTATCCACTTGGGCTGCTGTATTGATTTGTGGCATGAAATGCTTAATTACAAATAATTAACATTAGTTAGATAAATGCCCAAAAATAATGTTTGTCACCATTAATTAATTTAGTTAATTTCTTAACTCAACAAGGCACTAAGGTAAAATACATAAAAGGAGAAGACAAAGCATATATATATATATATATATATATATATATATATATATATATATATATATATATATATGGGATGAGAACCGAGGGTTCTCAGTATGGTTAAGGTGCCCACATATATAATAAACAAGGTCCCAGAAAAGCCAAAGGCAATCCTAGAACACAGACAATCAGATTATAAATCTTAAGAAACTAAAGCTGAAAGCATAAACGAGGGTAGGTCTCTAAAGTTCTAAACTTGATCAACATCTAATCAAAATCCTCAATCTCTTCACTTTTACTCCGTTCCTCCAACTCCGATGAAATTGCATAGACAGACAAAATAGACAAGTCAAACACATACAGAAAGCATATATAACAAGTAGGCAATTAGCAATTAACATGAATAAACAATTAAGCAAGCCAAGACAATGAACACTCAAACAAAATATACAAATGCACATGATACATGCCTTTCCTAGTGCAGGTCATGAACTCACGCGTCGGTTGTCTACCCGCAACCCAACGTTACTCGGGGCTAACCCTGAATATGGTTTCTTTACTGTGTCAGTCAAGCTCAATTATCATCATGGATTTCTATGTCAGTTAGGATATCTTGGCATCACCGTAGAAACAGGCTATCAGTTAGGCGAACATTCCCGCATTAGCAATCTCAGGCTATCAGTTAGGCGGGCCCTTTTGCATTAGCAGTTTGGCACAAGACCTATTCACATTCCATATGCTATCAGTTAGGTGGACATTTTCGCATTAGCAACCTTAGGCTATCAGTCAGGTGGGCACTTCTGCATTAGCAGTTTGGCACGAAGCCCATTCGTTGTACACTTTTCATGATTCATTATCTATTTCAATTATCTTTTCCATTCAGGGTTTCTCTTTTTCGTTCTTTTCATTATACCTCCACATCACCAATTACATACACACCCCTCCACATCTCCATATTACTAAACATACCTCCACATCACCGCTTAACTATACATACACACCCCTCCACATCACCACATTACTAAACATATCTCCACATCATCGCTTAACTACACATACCTCCGCATCACCAATTAACTTTAAACCTTCTTGGGGATTGATGACAAGTCATCATATGCTAGCTTTGCAAGAATTTTTCACTTGTTTCATTAGTTTTTATGCACTTTCTTGCATTGTAAGTTAGTAATTTGGAGTGGAATTGCAGGGCTTATTTGAATCAATCAACCACCCTTTAATTGGCATAAGATCATGAGGTTTAAGCTTGAATTAATTAATTTTTAAATGAATTTTAAACCTTGTGAATTTGGTAACACTTTGATTGGTTATTTTGATTATTTCTAGGTGAAGAAAAGAAAAAAAATGAGAAAAGCGTGGCCTAGGGAGCATGCTCAAAGGAAATAAAGAAAGCATGGCCAAAGAAAGAGAAGCGTGGCCCAAAGGAAGAAAAGCGTGGCTCAAAACAAGGAGCAAGAGCACAAAGCTCTTGCCAAGATCTTAGAGCTCTTGTGGAGAGCTTTACTTCAAAAATCAAAGGCCAAGCTCTTGCCAAGAGCCTAGAGCTCTTGCCAAGAGCTTAATCAAGTGCTACAAGGAAGAAGGAAGCAAGGCAAACTCAAAGCAAAGCTCTTGCCAAGAGCTTTCTCCAAGAGCTTTTTCGGGCTTCTTCAAGGAAAAATCAAGAAAAATGAGTTTGGAAGCAAGAAATTTCGCTAAGTTAAATCTGGGCATTTATAGCATGACCATGCCTCCTTCAAAGGGCCATAACATGAGCTACAAATGTTCAATTGATGTGCTTTTAGTTGCGTTGGAAAGCTGACATTCAGAGCTTTCCAACGATATATGGCAATCCATATTTGGAATAAAATTGAGGCACGAGTGAAAGGCATCTTTAAGAGCAAAAAACAAGTAAAAAAATCAGCCAATGCTTCCACCAAGGTTCGAAGCTGGAGCCTCACTCCAAAGCAAAGTAGCGCTCATATGAAGAGCTCAAAGCTCTTGCCAAGAGCTTAAAGCCATAGTTGTCAGAACCGAACCGGTAATCGAACCGGTCAGGTCACTGGGTCACTGGGTCACTGGTTCAACCGGTGGGTCACTGGTTGAACCGGTTGACTCGATACTATGTAAATAAAAAATAAAAATAGTCAAAAACCTAAAATTAAATTTTGAAAAATACATATTTTTACTAACATTTTAAGAACAATTAAGTTGAATTCTATAAATAACTAATACAAAAATAGACATATAATTAGTTCATAGTACTATATAGTATCTTAATTAGACACAATAAGAATAACAGTCTATGAATTATATCCAAAGAATAATTTTAAGGTCTAAATATTTTTGTATAATTAAATGATTATATAAATTAATTTTTTTCTCAGAATAAATAATTTTTATTTTATTTTTATATTCATTATTATTTTTTATTTTAAAATTAATTAATTTATACTTCAATTAAAAAATAATTAATTTAAAAAATATTGAGTTAAGTATTTTTGTGTATATATATATGTATTAGTTATTAAAAATTGAAATATATATTATAAAAAGCATTAAAAGTACTAAAGAAATGGGTAGCGCAGTGGTTGTGAACTTGGTCTTCAATTCAAAAGGCCCAAGTTCGACTCCCACCCCTTGCATTGTATTTTTCCAAATTTAACAACCTGCATGCTGACGTCAGCGTGACGTCATCGACACGCAGGTTGACCGTTGACTGGACCGGTTCGGTTCTGGTCTGTGTCGGTTTTGATCGGTTCGTACCGGTTTTGACCGGTTCATTTCCTCAAGCGGTCAATATACCAAACCGGACCGGTACAAGATCCGGTTCACCGGTTTTTCGGTCGAACCGACCGGTCCGGTCCGGTTTTTACAACTATGCTTATGCAAGAGCTTTGTTTCCTTGTCACAATAAGGAAGCGCGCAACACATTGGCAAGGTCAAGAGCACCAAAGCTCTTGCCAAGAGCTCTTGCCATGAACCGAGCCTTGCCCTGGGAGCAAGACCCATAGGCTAAAATTCAATTAAAATTCTATTTTAAATTCAATTCTTCACCAATTAAACCAAGGCCATCCAGATCCACTCATCCTCAAATCCAAAGAAAGTTAAGCCCATTATCATCACTCGAAGGCACAAGGATCAATTAGCTTAGGAATTTATTTTGTTTAAGAATTTAATTTTTATTTTTTATTTTGTAGAAAGCCTATATAAAGGCATCATTCTCATTTCAAAAGGCTAGCTCTACTAGAGAGCACTAGGGGGAATTGGGATTGGGAGCTGAGTTCTCTCCTCCTTGTTCTTGCTTTTGCATTTCTTACTTTTTGTTTTGAATCTTGGGTGGAGAATTGAAGAAATTCTGTTTCAATCTCACATTGAATTCTCTCTTGTTTACTTGCTACATAATTTCAAGGAATTGTGATTTGGATCTGAGTTCTCTTTACTGCTTTCATCTTTTATTTCTTCTGCAATTTGTTCTTTTGCTTCTTTTGCAATTGTTCTTTATTGGATCAAGGAAGAAATTGAGATCTAGACTTGTTCTCTAGTCTCACCCAACCCCTGAGATCTTCAACCTTCCTTTACCTATTGTAATTGAGCTATATTTTACTTTCTGCATCTTTTAAATTCCTTGCAATTTACTTTCTGTTGGCTACATTTCATCCAATTTCACTTCAATGTTAGCTTGACTAAACTAATCACCCACTAAAGTTGCTTGATCCATCAATCCCTGTGGGATCGACGTCACTCTAAGTGAGTTTTACTACTT
Source organism: Arachis ipaensis (assembly GCF_059453495.1). Lineage (NCBI taxonomy): Eukaryota > Viridiplantae > Streptophyta > Magnoliopsida > Fabales > Fabaceae > Arachis > Arachis ipaensis. The sequence continues at coordinate 56,046,241 of NC_142436.1, forward strand.
GATGCGACCCAGTACACTTGCCGGTGAATTTTAGGTGTTGGAATTCAGTTCCAACCCATCAAGTTATTGGCGCCGTTGCCAGGGATTGATTAGATTGACAATAATTAAGTGGGTGAGAAGTCTAGATCAAGCATTTTCTTTGTTTTTGTTCTCTGTTTTAAGTTGATAGCAAGGTGTTTCAGCTATTGCCTCACTAAGAAATTCTTTCTCTGTGACATGAATTTCAATTTTCATTGATGTTGCATTTTACAAAATACAAATGGAGTTCAACTCATCTTATGGTCAAACAAAATTTTATGGGATATTACCCACCATCATCAATCTCTAATGGTGGCTGGGAATATCACCAAGAAAATACAAATTCTAAGCACTCCAATCCATGGAGATTTGCTTCAGAGACACAAGATGAGCAAAAAAACCATATGGGATATTTTCCTCCACCACAAAATGATGCAAGTCATGATTCTAATGGTGGCTGGGAAGGGAATTCTAATGCTCCATATGATATTCATCCAAAGATATCATCACTCGACCATGCTTCAACAGAAAGCCCCTTTCAAAACTCACCACCCACACAAACTTCCATGAACCACTCAAGGCTCTCAAAGCTTGAGTCAATGCTCAAAAGATATGAGGAGAAGACAACGAAAGTTTGGAAAGAACAAGGGAACTCCCTTAAAAATATGGAAGTGCAGTTAGGCCAATTATTGAATGCAAGGAAGGAGGAAATAGAAAAACAAGAACACAAGGTCCCTGTGTCAAGTGAAATTGCAAAAAAGGAAGAGGTGGTGAAAGTATTGGAACCTAAAACTACACTTGAGATAACAAGAGAATTTGAACACTCACAACCTCCTCAAACTCCCCTGGACCAAAAAGTCTCAACAATTGACTCTGAGATTAAAAGATATGAAGAGGAGATAAAAAAATGTTCGAAAGATCAACAAACCTGCTCAATAAAAAAGCTATTAAGTCAAATGTTGAGTGAAAGGGAGGAAGTTGAAGAGCAAGAAAGTGAGAAAGACAACCAAAGAATTCCAAACTCAAGTGAAGCAGAGAAGTACATAGAGGAAAAGCTCATGGAACCACCAATTCAAAAGGCTCTAGATGAATACAAAACTCCAATAATCACACAGCAACCAAGTCTTGAATCCAAAGGAGTGAAGGCAACTAGCAAGAGCACCAATCCTGTCCCTGATCCAGCAAGCAAGATCAATCAAGCCATTTGTAAAAGGAAGATTGCTGAGGAAAGGCCAAGACAAGGGACAGTAGCTGAATCTTCTCCCCTCTTAAGGTCATTCCTCTTAACAAACTGGAAGAAGAGGAAGAAAGTGAACAACATGTCAACCATAGGTATAATTTCTCTTCTCTGCTTTGTTTTCTTTCTTTGCTTTGTTTAAATTCAATAAATTGGCATATGGTTACATTCTAAGTTTGGTGTTGCCATGCAACACTTTGTTTTCAATCTTTTTGGATGATTGCATCAAATTAAAAATGAAAGTGTCACACTAAGATTCTAAGTTTGGTGTGCCACTTAATTTTCTATGCAAGAATCCAGCAACACCACTTGTCTGCATAATCATAATGCCTTTACAGTAGCATCTTTCTTTTGGTTTGAATTTGTTTATTATTCTCTTTGTTTTAGTCAATTTTTTTTGTTTTTAATGCTTTCATTCATGTTGCTCTTTAACTGTTCTTGTTAATACTTCACCAAGACATCCTTATTCATGACAGATTCTTCACTTGGTGATTGTATTTAACATATAACAGTTTTTCTTCTTTTTTTTGTTTAGTTTTAATTCAAATAAATTGACATGTGATTGCATTCTAAGTTTGGTGTTGCTATGCAACAAAATTTGGTTCCAATCCTTACTAGATACTTGCATCAATTCCAAGTGAAAGTGTCACACTAAGTTTGGTGTGCCACTTATTCTTTATGCAAAGTATTGTGCACACCTTCTTATGCTTGTAATCACAATGTTTCTGTTTCTCTGTGTCTTGATGGTTACTCTTAATTTCTCTTGCTTAAAACACATGTGCTACTAATGTTTCATTGTGTAAGACCATCATGATCCATTTTAGCCCATAGCCATTGTTCTAAATTGTTGCTTGAGGATGAGCAAGCATTCTGAGTATTGGTATGGGAAGAAGGAAGAATAGAAGGAAAAGGACAACAATAGAGAAGAAGAATTGCAAGGTTGTAAAGTTCCTTTTCCCTCTCATTTGTTTCCAGCACTTAAATTGCATGATTATCTTTATCTTCCCTGTTTACATTTGTGGTATGGATAAGCATAGCCTGCATCTTGATTTGTAACATGTTGCCATGCCATTATGACTATCAACTTGAATTTTGTGAATTCAAAAGCAGTAAAGTATCATGATCATAAACAAACAAGGAATTAAAGAAGAATTTAGCATGTGCATACAAGTATTGGAAGGCTAGTATGGTTAATTGTTGCTCAATTGCATTGGATTTTATTTAATTGAAGTTTTCATCTAGGACATTTTGTGAAATCTTTTGAAATCATGAAAACCTTGAAGAAGCAAATGCAATTAAAGGCAAGAAAAGAAAAACGGAAAGAATGAGAAAGCTGAAGGCTCTGAGTACCAATGACAATATGTTAAGTACTTGTGGTGTTTATATATCAAGCAAAAAGCTTGAAAACAAAACACTTAGAGTCAAGGTTAGGCTCAAGTGTAAATGCACTCCCTCAAAGCTCAAGGCTTTAAGCATCAATGATTAGAGAGTTAAGAAAAGAAACAAATGAGCTTAATGAAGTCCTCTAATTAAATGCTTGTGGTGCTTATGTATCAAGTGGTAATACTTGAAAACAAAGCATTTAGAGTCGTAGCTTTGTTATCAACTCATGGGGCAAAGCACCCAAAAGGAGAAGTTAATAAGAAAATCAAAAACTTGCTTCAAGGAAGGAGTATAAGGAAAAGATTTCATAAAAAGAGCTAGATAGAAGCATCAATCATTTATATTTCTTTTGTGATTGTAGCATGCATAAGAAACTAGCCTACCATGAACATTAAACTTGCTATTCTTCTTACCTTGTATTGTCAATATTAATTGCATGATTCTTTTCTTGCTTGGGGACAAGCAAGGTTTAAGTTTGGTGTTGTGATGACAAGTCATCATATGCTAGCTTTGCAAGCATTTTTCACTTGTTTCATTAGTTTTTATGCACTTTCTTGCATTGTAAGTTAGTAATTTAGAGTGGAATTGCATGGCTTATTTGAATCAATCAACCACCCTTTAATTGGCATAAGATCATGAGGTTTAAGCTTGAATTAATTTATTTTTAAATGAATTTTAAACCTTGTGAATTTGGTAATACTTTGATTGGTTATTTTGATTACTTGTAGGTGAAGAAAAGAAAAAAAAAATGAGAAAAGCGTGGCCTAGGGAGCATGCTCAAAGGAAATAAAGAAAGCATGGCCAAAGGAAGAGAAGTGTGGCCCAAAGAAAGAAAAGCGTGGCTTAAAACAAGGAGCAAGAGCACAAAGCTCTTACCAAGAGCTTTACTTCAAAAGTCAAAGGACAAGCTCTTGCTAAGAGCCTAGAGCTCTTGCCAAGAGCTTAATCAAGTGCTACAAGGAAGAAGGAAGCAAGGCAAACTCAAAGCAAAGCTCTTGCTAAGAGCTTTCTCCAAGAGCTTTTTTGGGCTTCTTCAAGGAAAAATCAAGAAAAATGATATTGGAAGCAGGATCGCTAAGTTAAATCTGGGCGTTCACAGCATGACCATGCCTCCTTCAAAGGGCCATAACTTGAGCTACAAATGTCCAATTGATGTGCTTCCAGTTGCGTTGGAAAGTTGAAATTTAGAGATTTCCAATGATATATGGCAATTCATATTTGGCATAAAATTGAGGCACGACTAAAAGGAATCTTTAAGGGCCAAAAACAAGCAAAAAAAATCAGCCAATGCTTCCACCAAGGTTCGAAGCTGGAGCCTCACTCCAAAGCAAAGTAGCGCTCATATGAAGAGCTCAAAGCTCTTGCCAAGAGCTTAAAGCTCTTGAAAAGAGCTTTGTTTCCTTGTCACAATGAGGAAGCACGCAACACATTAGCAAGGCCAAGAGCACCAAAGCTCTTGCCAAGAGCTCTTGCCATGAACCGAGCCTTGCCCTGGGAGCAAGACCCATGGGCCAAAATTCAATTAAAATTCCATTTTAAATTCAATTCTTCACCAATTGAACCAAGGCCATCCAGATCCACTCTTCCTCAAATCCAAAGCAAGCTAAGCCCATTATCATCACTCAAAGGCACAAGGATCAATTAGCTTAGGAATTTATTTTGTTTAAGAATTTAATTTTTATTTTTTATTTTGTAAAAAGCCTATATAAAGGCATCATTCTCATTTCAAAAGGCTAGCTCTACTAGAGAGCACTAGGGAAAATTGGGATTGGGAGCTGAGTTCTCTCCTCTTTGTTCTTGCTTTTGCATTTCTTACTTTTTGTTTTGAATCTTGGGTGGAGAATTGAAGAAATTCTGTTTCAATCTCACCTTGAACTCTCTCTTGTTTACTTGCTGCATAATTTCAAGGAATTGTGATTTGGATCTAAGTTCTCTTTACTGCCTTCATCTTTTATTTCTTCTGCAATTTGTTCTTTTGCTTCTTTTGCAATTGTTCTTTGTTGGATCAAGGAAGGAATTGAGATCTAGACTTGTTCTCTAGTCTCACCCAACCCCTGAGATCTTCAACTTTCCTTTAGCTATTGCAATTGAGCTGCATTTTACTTTCTGTTTCATTCCTCTTCAATTTCCTTTCTGTTTTGATCTTGAGAGCAAGTGAGCTCTTGGCTTCCTTTCTGTTTTTACTATTTCATTGAAATTGCTAGTTTCTCTTTGAGAATTAAAAATTGATCTAAGTCTTCTTGCTAATTTCCTCTTCTGCTACGTTTACTTTTCTGCAATTTCCTTTCCTACATTCTGCACTTTCACATTTCTGTTCACATTGAGCTTGATTTAATTTACTGCACGTTTACATTTTCTGCAATTTAAATTTCCAGTTGCTTGATCTATTGCTTTCTTTAATTTCTAGCACCCAACCCCCTTTACTTTTGATGCAATTTACATTTCTTGCAATTTAAGTTTCAGTTATTTTACTTTCTTGTTCTTTAAGTTACTTGCAATTTTACTTTCTGTATCTTTTAAATTCCTTGCAATTTACTTTCTGTTGGCTACATTTCATCCAATTTCACTTCAATGTTAACTTGACTAAACTAATCACCCACTAAAGTTGCTTGATCCATCAATCCATGTGGGATCGACCTCACTCTAAGTGAGTTTTACTACTTGATGCGACCCGATACACTTGCCGGTGAGTTTTAGGTGTTGGAATTCGGTTCCAACCCATTAGGGACAATTTACACATTTTCATTTAACTAAGTCCCTAAACTTTTATAGAAATTCGATCATAATCTCCCCTAAAATAGCACTAAAACCACCCTTACGGGTTCCCTCAGTCTTAACAACGTTCAAATTTTCCTTAATAGTTTACCAGGTAGACATTTTTAATTGGTCATTATACTCTCTTTAATCCCCTTAGTTATTGTAACATCACGGGTTTAGAAAATAAAACTTGGTTCTGGGGCATTCCGACCATAATTGAAACTTATACAAATCTTTCAAAATTCTGCTATCATTGCAAAAAAACAGTAACGAGCAGTAAATTTGTTAAATTCACTAAATATCCAATTCTCACCCATTGCCTTTCAAAATTCATGTCCTTAAACAAGACTCTTCCAGATTTCCAGAAAACTAAATTTCAGATTATTACCATGTCACATGAAAAAGGTATGAGCTTAGGAACATAGCGCTGCCGTTTAGAATTCTGTTTTCGAAATCCAGCGAGCTACCTTCACTCTTTGCAACATAACTAATTAATTAAAAAGAGTTTTGACACAATTTAAAATAAAGATTTTGGACACATAAGGCTTGAAATTGCTATTGGTTTCAGCTCAAAATCTCATCAGAATTGTAAATTAAGTGGGTTGGAAGTTGGTACTTCTGCAGCAGAGAAACAGAATTTCCTGCAGAATCCATCAATCTTTAAAAATTCGTTTCTTCCAAACCACTCGCAATAAATTCTGAATTTTTTATGAGACGCTCATAACACATAAAAGTTTCATGGAAAAATAGTTTCATTCAAAAATAGGGCCTGGTATGCTCCCAGAAACTGGTTTATTCCACTGTCAATTATGCAGAAAATTTTTCCTTGGACCTTTTCAACAACCTTACATACCATAACTCACATTTGAACTTATATCCCTTCCAAAATCATATTTCCAACTTTCCTTCAGTTATCTAGGGTTGCTTTCACAGCCAACATAACCCAAAAAGATCATCAATAATTCATTACATATATATATATATATATATATATTCATTCTCATCATCCTCATCATTCATCATTAAAATCATCATGTATCAATACATTCTCACTACAACATCAGTTGCCAAAATTTATTGTCAACCCAAATCAACAATTCAATTCAACAACTAACAATCAATTCAACTTATCCTATGGGTTAACTAGCGTAAGTTTTTGCGACACATTACATATTATATACGAGAAACCAAAACCATACCCAGGCCGATTCCTTGTAAAACCCAGATGATAAACCCCAATTTTGTGATTTAACTTGTGTAGAATTTGGGGGGTTTTATCAATATTTTTTGCACTTATTCATATAAATTGCATAGTTTTGTGTTTCCTTCCTAATTTTGCTTTATGGTTCAAAACATACTTCTTTAACCCTAAAAGTGCTATATTTTAATCCTCTTCTATTACCATTCGATGCCGTGATGTGTTTGTTGAGTGGATTCAGGATCTATAGGGTAAGAATGGTTTAGAAGATGGAAAGGAAGCATGCACAAGTGGAAGGGACATGAAGAGTGAAGCTTTAGAGAACTGGAGGCGACACGCACACGTGGATTGGCGCAGCAACGGTCGATGCGTACGCATGCTCGACGCGTACGCGTGGCTCGCAGAACTCAGATGACGCGCACGCGTGGCCGGCGGCACGTGTGACGCTCAGCACGTGACTTCATTAATGAAATTGTGGCTGGCAATTTCTGAGAGACTCCAGGCCTAAATCCAACTTGATTCTGCATGGAAAAGACCCAAGAATTGATGGAGGAAAGGGGGGATCAATCATTCACACAATACACATAATTTTAGCTAGTTTTTTTGTTCTTGTTTTCTAGAGAGAGAAACTCCCACTTCTCTCTAGATTTAGTTTATTTTTTATCTTTCTTTGTTGAAATTCTGAATTGGGTCTTGTTAATTTTAGTTTCAATTACTTAATTTGAGTTCTCTAGTTATAATTTTGTTTAGATCTTGTGTTGAAGTTGAGTTCTCTTGTTATTTCCCTTTTTCTTCTCATTTTATGAACTTGTGGATCTTGAATTCCTATTAGTGCATTGATATATTCTATGATTGATAGTGTTATTTGAGTTGTTTTCCATTGATAATTGTTAGTGGGTACTTGCGATTTCTAATTAATTTGCAATTTGAATATGTCTTTAGTTAGTGTATACCATGTGTTTGATGAAATATTTCCTTTGATTATGGAGTAGTTTTCTATACTCTTGGCCTAGGCTAAAGAGATTGGGTGAACTTGAGTCATTGGATCTAATTGATTTGTTGATTTGAGAACCCTAGTGGTCAAATTGATACCCATTGACACCAATCTACTACTAAGCCAATTAGTAGTTAGATTGGGACTTATGAGTTGAGATTGATCAAGCCATTTGACATACCTCAAGCGTAGAAGTAGACTTAATGAGCTTGGTTCCTCAAAATTGTCAAGATATGGTTATTAGACAAGGATGGTGATCCCAATTCCCATGCCTAGCCAAGAGTTCTTTTTATTATTCGTATTTGAAACCCAAAAATTCCAATTGCTTAATTCTTGTTATAGTTAGTTTAGTTGTTTACTTAGTCTTAGAATAGAAATAGCTTTACATGTTCTCTTGTTAGATTACATTTACTTGCATCTTGCTTTAATTGCTTTGGTTTAGTTTCTTGCCCTTTAAGATTTTTTGCATGTTAAGTTTACTAGTTTAAATTCTTGTTTATAACTCGCAACCCCGGAATTCTAACCAATATTGATGCACATGTTTGTCCATTCTCTTGAGCACGACCCGAGACCAATACACTTGGTTACTTTATATTGGGGTTGACTTTGTGACAACCAAATCAAAATTTGACGATGGGGTTATATGTTGGTTTAGGACTATACTATGATATGATGTTTGCTGATAAAATTTAGACCGACTGAAATCTTCACTATCACTAGACGTCACAATTTTTTACCATTCCATGATACCCAAATTTCCAAAGTCTCACCAAACGGGTCTCTGACTCCCCAGAGTCCAATACCAAGTCTCCAACACCACCAATTTGTTTCCAAAGTACATAATCCAAACTAATTTTACCAAATAACACTAAAATTACCATAGGGTTCACTAATTAGATAACTTGAAAAGGATTAAACATTTTTCACCTTACCAATGCGAAATTGGGACAAGACTTGGCAAGTCCACAAAGCTAATTTGAACCTAAGACACCAAAATCATATAAATTCTTAATTTTAATACCCCTCAAATTCGAAACTGAGAAGGGAAGATTTGGGTAGAAAAGTATGAATTCCTTACCAAATTATGGGGTGGATTTCATAGAAGATTCCGAGACGAACGCGTGGCCGCTGACGGCTCATCAATCGGAGCTCTGGATCAAAAGTTATGTGAGGTTGAATTATTGAGTGAGGGTTTGGTCTTCTTACTCCTCCCTCATGCAAGCTTTCAGTGTGGGTTCCATTTTGAGGAGAGAGGAAGAGCTGAAGCTCTGTTATATTATTGGGTTGGGCTGGGCCTTGGGCCCGGTTTGCCCGGTTCTCCCCGTTCGGCCCAATCTTGGGCCAAATTCTTTAAAATTAGTGTCAAAATTCTTGTGTTAATTAGTTCTACCTCACTAAATCATAAAATTTTATTTTCTAATTTATTTGATTAATAATTAATTTATTAGCTAATTATTCATTAATTACTCAAGGTTTACATTCTACCCCCTTAACAGAAATTTTCGCCCTAAAAAATTCGCTTTCATATCTTCATATATGCTCTCTCATATCCAACCGACATCTTATCATTCATTTTGATATTCTTCTAACCTAAATTCAAACACAAATTCACATTCTCTAGTCTGAGGTACAACATTATAATCTTAATCAAATTCAAGCCTAAGATAAACCCGTGTATTTCATTCTTAGGCTATTTTGGCATCACGGTAGAAACAGGCTATCAGTTAGGCAAACATTCCCGCATTAGTAATCTCAGGCTATCAGTCAGGTGGGCCCTTTCGCATTAGCAGTTTGGCACAAGGCCTATTCACATTCCATATGCTATCAGTTAGGCGGACATTCCGGCATTATCAACCTTAGACTATCAGTCAGGCAGACACTTCTGCATTAGTAGTTTGGCACAAAGCCCATTCGTCGTACATGATGAGCGGATATTTTATACGCTTTTTGGCATTGTTTTCATATAGTTTTTGTTATGTTTTGTTTATGTTTTGTTATGTTTTCATAGGTTTTAGTGTAAAATTCACATTTTTGGATTCTACTTTGAGTTTGTGTGTTTTATGGTGATTTTAGGTATTTTCTAACTAAAATTGAGGAGCTTGAGCAGAAGTCTGATTCATAAGCAGAGAAAGGACTACAGATGCTGTCAGGATCTAACCTCTGTGCACTCGAAGGAGCTTTTCTGGAGCTACAGAATTCCAAATGGTGCGATCTTGATGGCTATGGAAATCTAACATCCAGGGCTTTCCAGAAATATATAATACTCCATACTTTGTTTCAGAATTGAAGGCCCAAAATTGGCGTTCAACGCCAGCCACCAGCCCCATTCCTGGCGTCCAGCACCCACAGGGGTGCAACTGGAGTTCAACGCCCAAAAGGGGGGGTCCCTAGCCAACGTTCAACGCCCCTAAGAGACACTAGCATGTGGGAGACACCCAAGTTCAGCCCAAACACTCACCAAGTGGGCCCCAGAAGTAGATTTTCGCACTATCAACTTAGTTTATCTTATTTCTGTAATTATGAGTTAGCATATTAGTATATATAGGAGAAGATCAATCATGTTTAGGATCTTCTTCCTCCCCCAATATTTTCAAACACTACTATGTACAGTATGAGTCACTAACCTCCTAAGGTTAAGGTTAGGAGCTCTGCTGAGTTTCATAGATCAATAATATTACTGTTTTCATTCAATATGTCTGATTCTATTCTCTTATGTAACCTCGTTCTTCATCTTAAGAATTGAGGGTGATATGGGACAATCATTCTTGTTCTACATGGGTTCCATGCGATTCCTGACCCGGATAGCATTAAACTAAAGCTAGAGATTGCATTGTGGATTCGTATAGAGCATCTGAGCAACTTTGAATATGTGACATATAATCCTGATGTCTATGGGTGCGTGAAGTTTCTGTGGCGTTAAGGCTAGAGTCAGAGAAGCGGCACTTTCTGATCCAGAAGATCTGCCTTGTCTGTGACACCTTGAGTAGGATTGTGAAGAGAAGTGGACTGCTTAGAGCTTCATCTTTTGCTACAGTGAGAAACTTAGAGGTGGCTTGATGAGAGGACATGAGTCATCTCAACGTGGTAGATTGCTGCAGTGGAGGAGGTTAACTAGATGAGAGGACATGAGTTAATCACTTACGGCTACCTTTGAAGGAATTAGAAGGTCATTGAAGAAGACAGTAAGAAAAGTTAATCCAGAAAGACAAAACATCTCCAAAGCCTCAACCATTCTATCACCATTGAATTCTCATTTAATCAGTAACATTTTATTTAATTATTCGTTTTATGCTTCTTCTGTGACAAACTATATTTTCTATCCGCCTAACTAAGATCTGTAAGGTATCCACTACATGCTCAAACCACAATCCTCGTGGGATCGACCCTAACTCACCTCAGGTATTACTTGGACGACCCGGTATACTTGTCAGTCTATCTGTGCGAATTCTGCGGAGCCAGTTTTGTGCACCAAGTTTTTGGCACCGTTGCCGGAGATTGCTTGGATTTGACAAACAACCGTATTATCTTGTTGCTTAGATTAGGTACTTTTTACTTTTGTTTTGGGTCTTTTATTTTCTTTTTCGAAAAAAATAAAAAATTTTTCCAAAATCTTTACTTTTCCTTTTGATCTTTATCTTTTTGTTTGAGTCTTTGTTCTTGTTCTTGTTAAAGTTTTGAATTTTCTTGCTTTCTTTTCAATAATTTTTTTCAAAAATAGTGTCTTTTGTTTGAGTCTTGTGTCAATCTTTAAGTTTGGTATCCTTTTTGAGCCATGTTGAGTCTTTAAGTTTCTTTTCTTTTCTTTTCTTTTCTTTTCTAAAATTAGAGTCTTTGATTTCAAAATTCTTAAGTTTGGTGTCTTTTAGTCGTTTTCCTTTAAAATTTTCGAAATTAGTGTCTTTGATTTTCAAAGTTTTTAAGTTTGGTGTCTTTTTATTGTTCTTTATTTGCTTTAAATTTTCGAAAATCATCTTAGTGTTCTTTCTTGGTATTCAAGTTGTTCTTGTTTCTTTTCTTGTTTTGATCTTAAAATTTTTAAGTTTGTTGTCTTTTGGTGTTTTTCTTTTTAAATTTTTGAAAACTTAGTATTTTAGATCTAAAAATTCTAAGTTTGGTGTCTTTTGGTTGTTTTTCTCTTTCTTCATTAATTCAAAAAAAAAAAAAAATCTTTTTACCTTAATTTTCGAAAATTCCAAAAAGGATTTCAAATTTTAATTTCAAAATCATTATCTTATCTTAATTTCAAATTTCAAATTTCAAATCTTATCTTTTTAAATCTTTTCAAATCTTTTCTTTTAATTGTGATTCTATCTTATCTTATCTTTCTTTTAAAATTTAAAATTCAAAACTTTTTCAAATCTTTTTTTTGTTATCTTTCATTTAATTTATCTTATCTTAAATTTGAATTTCAAAATCAAATCTTTTAAAATTAAATCTTTTTCAAATATTTATCTTATCTTGTTTTAAATTCAAATTTTAAAATTTAATTTTCAAATCTTTATCTTATCTTGTTTCAAATTCAATTTTCAAAATTCAAATTTCAAATTTCAAAATCAAATCTTTTTCAAATCTTATCTTATTTTCAAATCTTTCTTAATTAGTTACTTGTTTTCTCTTTCTTCTTTTTCAAAACTTCCTAACTAATTCTTCTATCTCCTATTTTCGAAAATCTCCTACTTCTTTCTCGCTCTTCTTTTTCGAAATTCATCATTCAATTTTTAAATTTTTTTAGTTAATTAGCTTTTATTTTTGAATTCAATTAATAAATAAAATAAAAACAAAAATATTTTAATTCTAGTTTCTCTTCTCACTTCTTAATTTTTGAATTCTCTAATCCCTTTCATTCGAATTCTTCTCCTCTTCTGTCCATTTTCATTCTTCTTTCTTCTTCACATCTCACAGGGAGTCCTCTATTCTTTAACACAGAGCTCCTATTCTTCTTTTTTCTTGTTTTTTTTCTTGTTTATGAGCAGGAACAAAGATAAAGAACCTCTCTTGATCTTGATCCTGAACCTGAGAGGACCTTAAGGAAGCGTTTACAACAAGTTAAAGCACAACAGTCCAGAGAAAACCTCACAGAACTATTCAAACAAGAAGCTGAAAACACAGATATAGCATCTGAGCCGAATAATGGAGGAGATGCAAGGAAGGTTCTTGGTGACTTCATTGCACCAACTTCTGACCTCTATGGAAGAAGTATCTCCATACCTTCCATTAGAGCAAATAACTTTGAGCTAAAGCCTCAGTTAGTCTCTCTCTTGCAACAGAATTACAAATTCTATGGACTTCCACTAGAAGATCTACATCAGTTTCTATCTGAATTCTCGTAGATCTGTGACACTGTTAAGACCAATGGAGTGAATTCTGAGGTCTATAGACTTATGCTTTTCCCTGGTGCTGTTAGAGACAGAGATAAGATACGGTTGGATTCTTAACCTAAGGAAAGCTTGGACTCTTGGGAAAAGTTGGTCAATGCTTTCTTGGCCAAGTTCTTTTCACCTCAAAAGATGAGCAAGCTCAGGGTGGAAGTTCAAACCTTCAGACAAAAAGAGGGTGAATCTCTCTATAAAGCTTGGGAAAGATACAAGCAACTGATCAGGAGATGTCCTCCTGACATGCTCTCAGAATGGTCTATCCTAGGAATCTTCTATGATGGCCTATCTGAGATATCCAAAATGTCCTTGGATTATTCTGCTGGTGGACCACTCCACTTGAAGAAAATGCCTGAAGAGGCACAGAAACTCATTGAAATGGTTGCAAACAACCAATTCATGTATACTTCTGAGAGGAACCCTATGAACAATAGGGTAGCTCAGAAGAAAGGGGTCCTGGAAGTTGACACTCTGAATGCCATATTAGCTTAAAATAAAATATTGACTCAACAAGTTAATATGATCTCTCAGCACTTGACTAGAGTGCAAGATGCAACTGGCAGCATTCAAAACACCTCCTATGATGGAGATGCCTATGATCCAAATCAACCTTCAATGGAGGAGGTGAATTACATGGGAGAACCCTATGGTAACACCTACAACCCTTCATGGAGGAATCATCCTAACCTTTCATGGAAGGATCAACAGAAGTCTCAGCAAGGCTTCAACAATAATCAAGGTGGAAGAAACCAAAATAGGTTCAACAGACCACCATTCCCATCTTCTGAATAGTTGATGGAGACTTCTAAGTGGAGTATTTCTGACTTAGCAACCATAGTCTCTGAGCTCTCTAAGACCACTCACAGTTTTATAACAGAAATTAGGTCCTCCATCAGAAATCTGGAGGTACAAGTTGGTCAACTGAGCAAGAGAATCCCTGAGACTCCTCCTAGCACTCTTCCTAGTAATACTAAAGTGAACCCAAGAGAAGAGTGTAAGGCCATCACAATGGACATGGAGGCCGAATCTGAAGGAGATGATTTGGTGTTGAATGCTAGTAAGGAAGACCTTACTGGCGTTCAACGCCCACAAGGATAGCATCACTGGCATTGAACGCCAGTAAGGAAGACCTTACTGGGCATTCAACGCCTACAAAGGCACCATCACTGGCGTTGAACGCCAATAAGAAAGTCCTTACTAGGTGTTCAACACCAAAAAAGGTGCAACCACTGGCGTTGAAGCCAGTAAAGAAGGTCTTACTGGGCGTTCAACGCCCACTCAAGGCTTTCCTATTGAAGATCTGAAGGCAACTAAGGCTCATAAGGATACTATAGAAGTTCTCTTGAAGGCTTTGTTGCAAATCATGGATTATGACGATCACTCCTCCTCTGATGAGGAAGAGAGAACTAGGGAAGAGCAAGTTACTCGTTACCTATGAGTCTTCATGAAGCTGAATGCTAAGTTGTTTGGCACAGAGCCATTGGAGGAGGAACCTCCAGTGCTCACTAAGGAACTCAATGCCTTGGTTTAGTAAAAACTACCTCAGAAGCTGCCGGATCCCGCACGCTTTCTGATTCCCTGCACCATAGACACCATTACCTTTAGGAAGGCTCTGTGTGACCTAGGGTCAAGCATAAACCTTATGCCACTCTCTGTAATGGAGAAGTTGGGAATCTTTGAGGTACAAGCTACAAGAATCTCACTAGAGATGGCAGATAAGTCCATGAAAATGGCTTATGGACTGGTAGAGGATGTCTTGGTAAAGGTTGAAGACCTTTACATCCCTACTGACTTGATAATCTTAGATACTGGGAGGAAGAGGATGAATCCATCATCCTTGGAAGACCCTTCCTAGCCACTGCCAATGCCATCATTGATGTGGCAAAGGGAGAGCTAATTCTACAGTTATGGGAGGACCACATCTTGTTCAAGATGCCTAGCCCTAACTCTCCCACTGACAAAAGAGAAACAGTTGTGCAACACTTAGTGTTCTAACCTTCTCTCTCAATGCAAAGTTATACAGAGCCCCCAGACACCAATTCTATGTTTAGTGTTGGGCAGCCATTATCAAGCACTGAGAACACAGGTACTAAGAAGAAAGTACCTAAAGGCTGGAGGGATAAGAAAATCCCCACTGAAGGCCTCTCACCAGGCATGAGAGTTGTCTTCACAGACAATTCTGTAATTCCACACACTGTGAACATGATCCTGTCTCTTGAACATGTGGAACTTATCCATGAGAGCACAGGCAAGAAATTCACTGTAAGGGGTGAAATTCTGAGCCCCTATCCATCTCCGTAAGGAGCTAACCGTCAAGCTAGTGACGTTAAAGAAGCACTTGTTGGGAGGCAACCTATCAATAATTAATGTTTTCTTGTTTTTCTTTAAGTTTGTTTAAGTTATATTAATTTAATTTTCATGTCTTCTTTGAGTTTATGATCATGTGAAGTAGTTAAAACAGAAACAGAAACAATCAAAGCTGGAAACAGAACACCTTGGAACAGAGACATGGCTGGCGTTGAAGGCCAGCCAGGGAGCACATTGCTGGCATTGAACGCCAGTGATGGGGCAGAAATCTGGCGTTGAACGCCAGGCAAGATCACCCCAATGGGCATTCAACGCCACTTAGAGGCACATAGCTGGCATTGAACGCCAGCCAGGAGCAAGAGCTGGGCGTTCAAATGCCCACAACGGGGCAGAGAACTCGAATTCTCTAGCCCCTCAAGATCAGTGGGTCCCATAGAATCTTCACCTATCCCACTTTATTTTTTCTCTTCCTTTCACTCTTCTGTACACACTCTTCCCTATAAACCCTAACCCAATCACATCCATATCACTTCCCAAAACCATCATAACTCCCACCAACCCCCACCCACTTTAAATTCAAAATTACCCACCCAATTCCCACCCATTCATTTGAACCCAACCCCATCCTACCCCTATAAATACCCTTCTTCCTACCCTTCATACACACACCATTTATACACTAAAGCCCTACTTAGCCAAATCCATTATCCTTCTCCATCTCCTCTATTCGCTTCTTCTTCTACTCTTTTCTTCCCTTTTCTTCTTATTTTGCTCGAAGATGAGAAAAGCTTTTAAGTTTGGTGTTGGAAAAGCCTTACTTTTTGCACACTTATGGCACCCAAAGTCAGAGAACCTTCTAGAAAGAGGAAAGAAAAAGTAGTTGATTCCACCTTCGAATCATGGGAGATGGAAAGATTCATTACCAAAGCCCATCAAAACCACTTCTATGAAGTAGTGGCAAAGAAGAGGGTGATTCCTGAAGTCCCCTTTAGGCTAAAAGAGAATGAGTACCTAGAAGTTGGGATCTTGATGGTGCAAGAGTTCTATGCTAATGCATGAATCATTAAAAACCATGACACTAGTGTGAACCCTCATCCCAAAAATTAGAGCACCATGGTCTGAGGGCGACTCTTAGATTTCAGCCCGAGAAGTGTAAGGTTGGCGCTCCATTTGTCACTGATGCAAGGAGACCCACATCCTTACACTAGGAGAGTCAATTTTGACCAGAGGCTGGACTAAGTCCTTTTAGACATTTGTGTGGACGGAGCTCAGTGGAAGAGGGATGCTCAAGGCAAGCCTATCCAACTGAGAAGGCTTGACCTCAAGCCCATAGCTAGAGGGTGGTTGGAATTTATCCAATGCTCTATCATCCCTACTAGCAATCGGTCAGAAGTGACCATTGACAGAGCTATCATGATTCATTGCATCATGATTAGAAGTGAGGTAAAGTTACATGAGGTAATACCTTAAGAGTTGTACAAGAAAGGTGAAAAGCCTTCCCCCTTAGCAAGATTGGCTTTCCCTCACCTCATTTGTCACCTATGCAATTTAGTTGGAATTGTCATAGAAGGAGACATTCCAATTGAGGAAGACAAGCCCATCACCAAGAAGAGGATGGAGCAAATCAGAGAGCCAGCACATGGACCACAACAAGAGCATGTGGAGCTACCTCAACAAGAAATCCCTGAGATGCCTCAAGTGATTCATTTTCCTTCCCAAGGTTATTGGGACCAATTGCACATTTCTCTAGGAGAATTGAGCTCTAGCATGGATCAACTAAGGGTGGGACATCAAGAGCACTCCACCATCCTCCATTACATTATAGAAGATCAAAGAGCCATGAGGGAAGAGCAAATAGTTTTGAGGGAAGAACAACAGAGGTAGGGGCGTGACATAGAGGAGATCAAGCACTCTATTGGATCATCCAGAAGGAGTAGTAGCCGCCATCACTAAGGTGGATTCGTTCCCTTTACTCCCCTGTTACCTATGTTAATTTTTTCTGTTTTCCATGTATTTTATTTTATTGTCTATTTCTAGTGAATGATCATCTGTCTTTATGTCTTAAAGCTATGAATTATTCCATGCATCTCTCACCTTGCTTAAAAGAAAAAAAATTATTTTATTGAAAAAGAAAAGTAAGATGCATGAATTTCGAGTTTTATAATAGGAATAGTTCAGTTATTTGATATAGTGGCATTGCTTTTATTTTCTGAATGTATGAAATAAATAATGCATATTTGATGTTGGAGTTAAAGAATGTTGCTCTTGAAAGAATGATGATAAAAGTGAAATATTATTGGTGATCTGAAAAATCCTAAAATTGATTCTTGAAGCAAGAAAAAGCAGCATGCGAAAAAAAATCAAGCAGAAAAAGAAATAAAAAGCAGAAAAAGCCAGTAGCTCTTTAAACCAAAAAGCAAGAGAAAGGATCCAAGGCTTTGAGCATCAATGGTTAGGAGGGCCTAAAAGAAATATCTTAGCCTAGGCAATTCAAATGAGCTGCTTCCCTAACTATATGCTTGTGGTGTGAAGGTGTCAAGTGAAAAACTTGAGACTGAGCAGTTAAAGTCGTGGTCCAAAGCAAAGAGTGTGTTTAAGAACTCTGGATACCATTGGCTGGGGACTCTAGCAAAGTTGAGTCACAATCCTAAGGGGTTCACCCAGTTAAAGTGTCTGTGGCATTTATATATCCGGTGGTAATACTGGAAAACAAAGTGCTTAGGGTCACAGCCAAGACTCTAAAGAAGCCGTGTTCAAGAATAAAAAAGAACTTAAATAAGAGAATCAATAGCATCATCTGGAATCTAAGTTCCTAAAGATGCCAATCATTTTGAGCTTTAGTTGAAAGTGAGATGCAAAAACTATTCAGAAGCAAAAAGCTACTGTTCCGCTCATCTAATTGAAACTGAGCTTCATTGAGAACTCTGAGATTTATTGCATCCTTCTATTTCTTTTTATTCTACTTTGTTTTTGGTTGATTAGAGACAAGCAACAGTTTAAGTTTGGTGTTCTGATGAGCAGATATTATATACGCTTTTTGGCATTGTTTTCATATAGTTTTTTTTATGTTTTGTTTAAGTTTTATTATGTTTTCATGGGTTTTAGTGTAAAATTCAGATTTTTGGATTCTACTTTGAGTTTGTGTGTTTTATGGTGGTTTCAGATATTTTCTGGCTGAAATTGAGGAGCTTGAGCAGAGTCTGATTCAAAAGCAGAGAAAGGACTGCAGATGCTGTCAGGATCTTACCATCGTGCACTCAAAGGAGCTTTTCTGGAGCTATTGAAGTCCAAATAGTGCGCTCTTAATGGCTATGGAAAGATAACATCTAGGGATTTCCAGAAATATATAATAGTTCATACTTTGTTTCGGAATTAAAGGCCCAAAACTGGCGTTCAACGTCAACCCCAACCCCATTCCTGGCGTCCAGCGCACACAGGGGAGCAATTGGAGTTCAATGCCTAAAAGGGGGTCCTTAGCTAGCGTTCAATGCCCCTAAAGAACAGTAGCATGTGGGAGACACTCAAGCTCAGCCCAAACACTCACCAAGTGGGCTCCAGAAGTGGATTTTTGCACTATCAACTTAGTTTATCTTATTTCTGTAATTCTGAGTTAGCAGATTAGTATATATAAGAGAATATCAACCATGTTTAGGATCTTCTTCCTCCCCTATTATTTTCGAACACTACTATGTACAGTATGAGTCACTAACCTCCTAGGGTTAAGGTTAGGAGATCTGCTGAGTTTCATGGATCAATAATATTACTGTTTTCATTCAATATGTCTGATTCTATTCTCTTATGCTACCTTGTTCTTCATCTTATGAATTGAGGGTGATCTGTGACAATCACCCTTCTTCTATATGGGTTCTATGCGATTCCTGACCCGGATAGTGTTGAACTAAAGCTAGAGATTGTATTACAAATTCGTATAGAGCATCTGAGCAACTTTGGATATGTGACATATAATCCCGTTGTCTATGGTTGCGTGAAGTTTCTGTGTTGTTAAGGCTAGAGTCAGAGAAGTGGCACTTTCTGATCTGAAAGATCTGCCTTGTCTATGGTACCTTGAGTAGGATTGTGAAGGGAAGTGGACTGCTTAGAGCTTCATCTTCTGCTACAATGAGAAACCTAGAGGTGGCTTGAGGAGAGGACATGTGTCATCTCAACGTGGTGGATTGTTGCAGTGGAGGAGGTTAACTTGATGAGAGGACATGAGTTAATTACTTACGGCTGCCATTGAAGGAATCAGAAGGTTATTGAAGAAGATAGTAAGAAAAGTTAATCCGGAAAGACAAAGCATCTTTGAAGCCTCAACCATTCTATCACCATTGAATTCTCATTTAATTAGTAACATTTTATTTAATTATTCGTTTTATGCTTTCTCCGTGACAAACTATATTTTTTATCCGCCTAACTAAGATCTGCAAAGTATCCATTGCTTGCTCAAACCACAATCCTTGTGTGATCGACCATGACTCACCTCAGGTATTACTTGGACGACCCGGTATACTTGCCGGTCTATCTGTGCAAATTCTGCGGACCAGTTTCGTGCACCAGTACACTTTTCATGATTCATTATCCATTTCAAGTATCTTTTCCATTCATGGTTTCTCTTTTTTGTTCTTTTCATCATACCTCCACATCACCAATTACATACACACCCCTTCATATCACCACATTACTAAACATACCTCCACATCACCACTTAACTATACATACACACCCCTCCGCATCACCACATTACGAAACATATCTCCACATCACCGCTTAACTACACATACCTCCGCATCACCAATTAACTTTAAACTTCTTGGGAACAATTTACACATTTTCATTTAACTAAGTCCCTGAACTTTTTATAGAAATTCGGACATAATCTCCCCTAAAATAGCACTAAAACCACCCTTACGGGTTCCCTCAGTCTTAACAACGTTCAAACTTTCCTTAACAATTTACCAGGTAGACATTTTTAATTGGTCATTATACTCTCTTTAATCCCCTTAGTTATTGTAACATCACGGGTTTAGAAAATAAAACTTGGTTCTGGGGCATTCCGACCATAATTAAAACTTGTACAAATCTTTCAAAATTCTGCTATCATTGCAGAAAAATAACAGTGAGTAGTAAATTTGTTAAATTCACTAAAAATCCAATTCTCACCCATTTCCTTTCAAAATTCATGTTCTTAAACAAGACTGTTCCAGCTTTCCAAAAAACTGAATTTCAAATAATTACCATGTGACATGAAAAAGGTATGAGCTTAGGAACACAGCCCTGCCGTTTAGAATTCTGTTTTCAAAATCCAGCGAGCTACCCTCACTCTTTGCAACATAACTAATTAGTTAAAAAAAGTTTTGACATGAAATTTAAAATAAAGATTTTGGACACATAAGTATTGAAACTGCCTTTAGTGTTATCCCAAAATCTTATCAGAATTGTAAATTAAGTGGGTTGGAAGTTGGTGCTTCTGCAGCAGAGAAACAAAATTTCCTGCAGAATCCATCAATCTTTAAAAATTCATTTCTTCCAAACCACTCGTCAATAAATTCTGAATTTTTTATGCGACGCTTATAACACATTAAAGTTTCATAAAAAAATAGTTTCATTCAAAAATAAAGCCTGGTCTGCTCCCAGAAACTGGTTTATTCCACTATCAATTATGCAGAAAATTCTGCCTTGGACCTTTTCAACAACCTTACATACCATAACTCACATTTGAACTTATATCCCTTCCAAAATCACATTTCCACCTTCCTTCAATTATCTAGGGTTGCTTTCACAGCCAACATAACCCAAAAAGATCATTAATAATTCATTTTATATATATATATATATATATATATATATATATATATATATTCATTCTCATCATCCTCATCATTCATCATTAAAATCATCATGTATCAATACATTCTCACTACAACATCAGTTGCCAAAATTCATATTCAACCCAAATTAACAATTTAATTCAATAACCAACAATAAATTCAACTTATCCTATGGGTCAACTAGCCTAAGTTTTCACGATACATTACATATTATATACGAGAAACCAAAACCATACCTTGGCCGATTCCTCGTAAAACCTAGAACGTCATAATTTGTTACTGTTCTGTGATACCCAAGTTTCCAAAGTGTCATCAAACGGGTCTCCGGCTCCCTAGAGTCCAATACGAAGTCTCCCACACCACCAATTTGTTTCCAAAGTAAACAATCCAAACTAATTTCACCAAATAACACTAAAATTACCATAGGATTCACTAATTAGATAACTTGAAAAGGATTAAACATTTTTCACCTTATTAATGTGAAATTGGGACAAGACCCGGCAAGTTTACGAAGCTAATTCGAACCTAAGACACCAAAATCATATAAATTCTCAATTTCAATACCCTTAAAATTCAAAACTGAGAAGGGAATATTTGAGTAGAAAAAGATGAATTCTTTACCAAATTATGGGGTGGGTTTCGTAGAGGATTCTGAGACGAACGCGTGGCTGCTGACGGCTCGTCAATCGGAGCTCTGGATCAAAAGTTATGTGAGGTTTAATTATTGAGTGAGGGTTTGGTCTTCTTCCTCCTCCCTCATGCAAGCTTTCAGCGTGGGTTTCATTTGGAGGAGAGAGGAAGAGCTGAAGCTCTTTTATATTATTGGGTTGGATTGGGCCTTGGGCCCAATATGGGCTCGATTCTTCTGGTTCGGGCCAATCTTGGGCCAAATTTTTTAAAATTAGTGTCAAAATTCTTGTTTTAATTAGTTCTACCTCACTAAGTCATAAAATTCCATTTTCTAATTCATTTGGTTAATAATTAATTTTTTAGCTAATTATTCACTAATTACTCAGGGTTTACAGTTCCTGTGTAGATAAATTTCTCAGCTATAATAGTTCCATAATTCTGAAATGCACTAGTTTCTTTTAGATAAAATATAGTTCAGATTTCCAACAACATAGAGTGTAAGTATTTGTAAAAAGTTCTTCGACGTTCAAGTCAATATAAAAAATATATTAAAATAATAAAGTAATTTAGATTCTAAACTTATCTTCTACTAAAAAATAAATGATAATTATATGATGATTAGATTATAAGTAATATTAAAGTTATGGCTATTTGGTTATTAAATTAGTAATTATGACTGATAATATCATTGATTATGAGTTCAGTTATGTTACACATATAAGCCTTTTTGGCTTACAAGTCTTACAAGTTGGGCTAAGTCTATCAAAAAATACTCTCACCCAACTCAAGCGTGTTAAATGCGCGCGTTACTAAACCATTTCCAAAGCGCGCTACTCACCATTATGAACGACTCTTCTTCTTCTTCCTCGATCAAATCTACAACCGTCAAGATTCAAGGCACATTTGAAAACTCTGAAGAAACTTTCAAACTCGTCGCCAACACTCGATGAAATCAATAAGCAAACATCAAAAGTGCCATAAAAAAACACCCAAAAGAAAGAAGAAACATTTTTCAAGGTACTGTTTCACTAATCTTCTAGGTTTTTCAGATTTCTCTTTCTGATTTCGAAGGAGAAGTATTATATTGTTGTATTTCTCTTTTATTAAGTAGATTCATTATATGTTCTTCATTTAAAGTAGATATTACGCTTCTGGTGAAACTGTTCAAGATGGTTATACTGTTTTACGTATGTTTAGTGAATGGTTTAACGTATTTTTTCATCTGTTTTTGTGCATGTTTGCATGTTTTGAAGTGAGTTTTCATACATATAAACTTTGTATTGTATTTCAAGTGAACTCATATTTGGATGTATATGGCCGATTTTTGGGTGTATATCAATTGAATTCGAATGTGATTGGTGCTTCTAGTGACATTTTGAATTTAAATATCATTTTAAACTCATATAATGACATGTAATCCAAAAACAAATATAGGTGTATGTGTCAGGTATATATATCAAGAGTATTCAAGTGTAACTGGTGCTGTTGTACTTGTGCTTGAGCTTGTAGTGTCATTGTATGCATGTTTGGTTGACTGGTGCTGTTGTACTTGTGCTTAAGCTGGTATTTGGGTGTATCTGGCAGTTATTTGGGTGTATGTTACTGGTATTTGCATGTATGTGGCTGATATTTGGGTGTATGTGACTATATTTAGCTGGTATTTTTTATCTATTAACAATATTTTTCTTACAGTGAAAATGACAAGCAAGAGCGATGGTGGAAAAAAATACAATGTAAGCACACACACACACACACACACACACACACACACACACACACACACACACACACACACACACACACACACACATGTAATGACCCAATTTTCAGTACGCCTAGGACATACCAGAAACCGAGTGCTACCAATTTGTCATCCTAATTATTATCTATTATTTATTATATGAGCCTGATTCGTTGTTAAAAGCGTAGTTAGTTAGTGAGGTACTTTTTTTCCTGAAAACGTTTGAATTAATAAACAGAATCATTCATAATCAATTCAGAACTGATAACAGATAAAACAGTTATAAACAACCACACATAAATATATCACAGGTAGTCAACAACATTCAGTGATTCAGGCTTTATTAGAGTATAGACTTTTAGTTAGAACACCCCTAGATATAGCTAGATAATAACTATATACATATATATACATACAACATCCTAGGCCCTGACTTGTTCAAGAAGTCCCTAAGCTGGCGCCCAGGCTAGCCTAGACTCTATACTCACGTAGTCCCTCTAAATTACTAAACTGAGGGAAAGTATGTTCTAAGTCTTCACAACTCAAGTCAGGTAGAACGTCATCAAAAGATAGAACATCATCTGCTATTCCTCTGCACGATCAAACATTGCCATATGACGTCTCTCTGGTACCTCATCAGGTAGCCACACAACAGGAGTCTCATACACAGGATTTAGGCTAAAGTGCGCATACGAACGGGGTGTAGACATTGGCTGGTCTCATAGTATATACATATAAACAGATAAAGAGATTCACCCTAGACTCAAAAGACTACCTAGAGCGGAATCCTCTTTGCGAAACGGTCATCAGTAGATTACGGAAGGGTACTCCTGCTTCCATCTGAAGGGGGAAGGGAGAGAGAAGGGGTAAGAACTGGGGAGTTCTTAGTAGGGCCAGGGTTATTAGTTAAGTTCATTAATTTGTGTCGCTTAGCAGATATATAGCAGAATACAGAGAAACAGTAAACAGAAGATACAGATAAATAAAGAAACTAAGAAAGCAAAACACAAACAAAAGAATACAAGGAAATAAAACACAGACACAGAGAATAGAATGAAAACAAAGAAAGCATACATTCAAACAACAATCATAACAGAGGAAATGCGCAACCAAGTATGATGCATGTCTGTCCTATGCAGGCCATGAGCTCACGTGTCGGTTTACACCCTGCATCCCGACATTACCCAGGAACTAGTCCTAGATATGGCTTTATCTCTGTAGGTGAACTTCGGCCTACAGAAACAGCACTCCCATAAGTGAACTTCGGCTTACAGGAATAGTCTAAACACAACAGAACAACTTTCTGTAGGTGAACTTCGGCCAACAGAAATGGTACCTCTGTAAGTGAACTTCGGCTTACAGAAATAGTCTAATGACAGGACAACAACTTTCTGTAGGTGAACTTCGGCCTACAGAAATAACACCTCTGTAAGTGAACTTCGGCTTACAGAAATAGCGCCCCTGTAAGTAAACTTCGGCTTACAGGTATCACAACTCTCTGTAGGTGAACTTCGGCCTACAGGAGCAACATCCTGAGATACACAATTGATATTCACTGCAGGTGAACTTCGGCCTACAGGAATAACAACTTACTGTAGGTGAACTTGGGCCTACAGGACCTCTAGGGCCAATAGAAAAGCATCAGATGAACATATAATAGAATATCATGCCACAAGGCTTAACTCTTTATTTTTATACTCTTCTCCTCTATTCTCTTTGTTATATTACTCTTTTCTCATTATCATCATTCATTATCATTCTCATTACTCATCATCACTTTCACATTCTTATGCAGTACTTCTTTCTTTCTCTATTCAATCATACTATACAAACTTTACATCTTTCAGTTTCACAATATCTTGGCTCAAACCATTTCTCTTTATCATATTACTCTTTTCATTTTGTCTTTTTACTCTGCTTTGATTACTCTTTTCTCTGTATCTCTTTACTTTTCTCTGGTTATTCTGTTCTCTGTGTTTTCTTTACTCTGCCCTGATTTCTCTGCTTAACGTATGTATTTAAAGCTTATGTAAATTTCGGTATGAATAGTTAGCCTGTCCCAAGTATAGGTTCATTAAGTCTATACTGAAACAGTTTAACTTTTCATATAATACCTAACCCTAGTCGCAACTCAAGGACTAACTATGTTGCCCTAGTTTGTTCACTAGTCTCTGTCTATTTTTCTGTCATTAAAACTTTACAGAATTTTTTTTGGTTTTTATCTTTTCTTTAACTTTTTATCTTTTCTTTATCTTTGCCTCACTATCATGTTATTACCACTTCCTAAGTGTTTTATGAAGGTAATTATGAGATTCTACACTTAAAGTTGTCCTTCTAAAACTTTTACAGAAAACTGCCTTTTTCGCATTATTTTATTATTTTATTAAAATATTATTTTTAATTAAATATTATTATTTAATATTTTATTATTATTTATTATTTTAATACTAAATTTTTGAAAATTAACTTACCTTTTACTTTTAACCTTTAAAATTCACTTTTTACCACCCGTAACTTTTAATATTTCTACTTTTACCACCCTAACTTCCAGAAATTACCATATAACCCCTCAAACACCAAATTAATTACTTCCTTGCCCTTTTATGAATCAAAAAGGTGTTCTTCATTGTTCTTCACCACACTCAAAGTGTTCTTCATGTTCTTCATAAATTCTTCAGATTCTTTCTCTGTTTTTACACGTTTTTCAGTCTTTTCAGCAACCAATTTTTACTATAATTCATAATAAATTAGCAGCCACTAAAACCCCATATTTTCTACATGATTTCAACACAAATTGAACCTCAATTTAAGCTTAGGGTTTCGTTTTTCCAGCTGCCCCAAGAACATGAACTTTAAAGCTTGAATTTCATCAAATTTCATCAAAATTTCACCAAATTTTCACCAAGAATCAATCATATAAGCAACCAATTTTTAGCACAGCCAATATATACAACATTCACACAACTCAAACACAAATAATCAAGATTAATTTCGTGACACCCTACCTGGTTTTGCTGCTCCTAATTCGGTTAAACTTTCAGGTGGTCCTTAAGCACTTTTTCCTCCTAAATCACATCAAGAACAACTTTAAATCCAAAAACTCTCAACTGACCAAATCTCACTCAGTATGTTAGGAAGAGATATCTCACCTTAGACTTGCTGTAAATTCACGTTTCTTGGCCCTCAAGTCAAGTTAAGCATGATTCCTAAGGAAGAACATCAAGAAAACACATGTTTTGCATGGTTTTCCTTGAAAACCGAATTGAAGAGGGAGGGAGACAGCCATCTCACCTTATTTCCAGCCTTGATAAGTCACATGGTTATGTAGAGGAAGAAGAGAGGATCATTTTGGTGAAATCGGAGTTTTGATTTGAGTTTTAGTTCAGAAGAAATCAAGCTTTGAATATTAAGTGTTCATGAAAGTTTCTCTCTTTTCTCTCTTGTTATTTTCGGCCAAAATGATGAAATGAGACAGCCTTGGAGGTCTTGGGGGTGTAAGGTGAGTTGTGATTGGTTGGCTTGGAGGTGGATTAAAATAATATTAAAATATCTCTGGTGTACAACTACTAAAACTAGGTGTATCAGAACACTCGTAAAAACATCTCTAAAATTATTTTCTGAGCTACTAGCATAAATGACACTAGTAACATATTTATTATGAGAATAAAATATGTATAATGAGGTATTAGCATTGCTAAATTCATTAGAGAGTGCTGGTGCTAAGCTGCACCAGTAAACCGTAAACCCGGTTAAACCGATTTTCTGTTTTTAACAAAAACAGACCAGGTAACCTTATATATCATTCAAGAATTTTCTAATACTAATATAATGATAATATTATACTATTATCTCTCTCCTCTCATGAATCGAGTTCGGTTCATCAAATAGAGACTATTTACAAAAATCAGAATCAAAACTGCCAACCGATACGGTTCAAAAACTAGGTTCTCCGTGGCCGCGTTGTCGAGCTTGACTTAAAAGAGGTTTTGGCTTAAAGATGAAATAATGACAATGAGGATTGAGGTGCTTGATGATACAGCAGAGGTGTTCCCTTTACTGATCTTCCAGAGAAATTCGTGCCTGTAGAAAAGATCTCGCGTACTCGAAAATCAGGGTTGTTACAACACACACACACACACACACACACACACACACATACACACACACATACAGCAAACCAAGGATTTGAGATGCTCCACACGACTATTGAATGAAAATTTTGAAAAAAAGAGCGAGGCAAAGAAGGCCATCATTCAGGAATTGGGATTTGGTGGTCTGATGCACATCCCGCTGATGAATGTGCCATACAAACTATTGAAGAAGTTGGCTAATTCCTTTAATTTGGACAAAAACAAATTGGACACAAGGCATGGTTCGTTGAAAATTAAACCTAAAAAAATAGGAGCTGCCCTTGGCCTCAATGCATCAGGTAACTTATTACAGAAAATCTTTATACTTGCATTCTTTGTAATCTATTCTTTGTAATATATTATTTTGATCTCATGTAATCAAGAAACAAATTTAAGCGTATTTCAAGTAATTTGAAGTGTAATTGATTTTTTTATAGGAGATCTATTTTCCGAAAAAGTGACTTTTAAAGACCTTTCTGAGGAGAACAAAGAAATTTTTAGAAGGTTCCAGGGAAAAAATTAAAGAATTTGACCGATCAGATGATGGAAATCGATGTTGAGAACGATCAAGATAGCATAATGTTCAAGAGGATTTTCATCCTCTATATTCAAATGGCGTTCTTGTTGCCAACTACCATAAACAAAGTATCTCTTGTCCACATGGCTCCAATTTTTTGACTGGAGAAGATAACAGAGTGTAACTGGGGAAGCCATGTCCTCAATTTCATCATCAAAGGCATAACCAATTACCATTTGAAAAAGAAAAAAATCGATTGATGGCTGCCTCTATGACTTGATGATAGTATATTTTCATCTACAAAACACACAAATAAGAAAAGAGAAGTAATCTTTGGACTACTCTGGGTTAGCCATTGGAATTGAGAGCTACTGGTTGCGAGGATCAGAGCAGAAACTGATGGTCATATGGTAACTGAACAAAATACTTTCTCTAATTTGGGTGTATTTTATTTATGTAGATGGTGTAAACTAACGTTTCAACTATTTCAGGGAATCGTCAAGGGGGCGGAAGTGAAAAAGAAATTGAAGAAAATTAAAGAGAAAGAAAAGAAAGAAAAAAAAGAAAAAGACAAAAAAGAAGAAGGTAAGTTCATCCGAGAGTGATTCATCGGAGAGTGAATTTGCTTTTTCCTCTGAGTCTGAGTCTGAACAAGACTCAGAAGAACCAACAAAAATAAGAAAACAACCCACAAGGACAACTAAAAAGTAAGTAATATTTTTTGGTGTATTTTGTCATTTTTAGAGTGTTTTTTGCTAATGATTGTTTGCTCTCCAAAATGGTAACCAGAAAAAGAAAACAAATTGTGGAGGATTCCTCTTCAGAAAGTGAAAGTGAATCCGATGATGAGTAAGATTCTGAAATTGTCATTGCATTTCTTTCTTTTCTGTTTATTATCAAAATTTGATGTATTAACAAAGCGTTTCTCATTTAATTCAGAAGTGAAGAATTGTCACCAATAATAAAACAAAAATCAAAGAAAAAAAAATTCAGACTCCACCCAAAAAGTATGCACTACTTTCGGGAGAATTTTATCATTAGTTTTGTTGTTTTTGTCTGATTCATACTACAACAAATATAGGCTTTAGTAACGCCAAAATCTGCAACGCCTTAAAACCGTTCTATTAGATAGTTTTAGGCAACGGTTTTTTACAGTGTTACTGTTGAAGTTCAGTTTTTATTATTTTATAGCAACAAAATAAAACAGTTCTCTTTGACTATTTTAAAGAACGGTTTTATAACCGTTACTAGAATTTGTTTTTAAGCAATGGTTTTTTAATGTTGTTTAAATAATTATACAAAAGATACGCTTAAAAATCGTTGCCAAAGTTGCTACACTTTAAAACCATTCTCTTAGATGATTTTAGACAACGGTTTTTATGGTGCTGCTGTTGAAGTTTAATTTTTCATTAAGTTATAACAATAAAATAAAACCGTTCTCTTTGACTATTTGAATGAACGGTTTTATAACTATTACAATAACTTTTTTATTAAGCAACAATTTTTTAATATTTAAATAATTATACAAATTAAAAGATACATATAAAAATAGTTCTCTGTAAATATTAAATTAGTAGAATACTCAAAAATTATTGTTATAAATAAATAACAAATATTATGAGCTAATTTTTGAAAAATTCTTATTATGAGCTAATTTTAATTTATTTATTTATTAGAGACCTTGATTTCAGAAATTATTTTATTAAAGATAATTAAAATAAATTTTGATAAATTAAATTTGAAATAAACTAAGATTTTTACCTAACTTTAACATTATTTTTATAATTTAAAATTTTAAAAATTTAAAAATAATAAGATTTTATAATTATTGAATAATTTTCTAGATTTAAATTATAAAACTTAATAATTATATAATAATAAGAATTTTATATGATTTGATTTAAATAATTGATATTCTTGTAATTTAATACTTTACTTTTTATGAGTAAAAAATTAATTATATCATCTTATAATTTTAAATGAGGATATATAATTAAAAATTAATTAATAAATTGATACAACAAATTCCTTAACTCTAAATTCCAAATTTTATTTTACCCTAAATTCCCACCTTAAACAAAGAAACTCTAATTTTCCCCTTTTCCTAGCCTCTGAAACACACAGCCCTTCACCCCCTTTCTCTTTCAACCCACGCACACACAGCAGAGGAAGAGAAGAGAGGTCACGTCACCGTCAGATCTGAAGCCGCCGAGGAGCCGAACGTCGTCGAAGCCGCACCGTCGTGTCACCATCGCTGTGCCTCCGTCGAACCCGTCACACCACCGCTGCCGTGATGTCATTGCTGTCGAGAGGGAGAGGAGATACGTGAGGAAGGAAGCTCGTAGGGGAGAAAAAAGACGCCGCCTGTGCTGCCAGCTCCATCACGTCTGATCTCCACTGTCGCCGTCGAAGGTCCGTCACCGTGGCCGTGGAGAGGAGCCGCCGTTCATGCTTGTCACCACCAAAAGAGGAGCCACTGCCGCCGTCGATTGTCACTGGAGAACACACCATACCGCCGTGCTTCTGGTCACCAGAATCACGGACCGGAGAGAAGGGGGCTGCCTTTCCTGTTGCTGCTGCTTCATTCTTTTATTGTAAGCTGTCTTTGTTTTGAATTCCATTGAATTCATTTCTGTTTTCGATTCCATTGAGTTTGAGTTCTCCATTTTGCTGCAACCATGGTCACTGTTGTTGGAGTTTAATTGATTTGGTTTCTGTTTTGATTTGAATTTTGATTTGGTATAATGCTGCCTATTTTGGTCACTGGTTCTCTGAGTTTAAATGATGGGTTCTCTCAATGATAATATTCTAGGTAATTGAGTGAGACAACTTTTATGTAAATTAAGATTTATGACACTCCCTGTAAACATAGAGATGGATTATCACACTTCACCACCCTAAAGATACTGTAAACATGGAGATGGATTATAACTGGTGACTATTTCCTTATGAGGAGTAGCATTCTAGAGTTATTGCATGAGTTATAGAGTTCATGAGTACATGCAATCCATCTTTTTGATTTTGTGGCACTATGCTTTTGCTACATTTCAATCTCAAACTTAATTTGATGCCCTGAACAAGCTGCTCTTACATTGTATTTTTATTGTTGCTATACTGTGCATTATTTCTACTATTATTTTTTCTTTGTATATGACTAATATATGAATGTTTTCACATTAAGATTGGTGTATTAGTACTTTTATTGATTAGGCACATCTTATTAAACAATGGGAATCTTTTTTTCTTTTAGCTGCTTTTTGCAATTGGGGTGGAACATGGAAAGGAGATAAACTCTGCAGTAGTTGTAAATAAGTGCGGTACTGCTCTAAGAAACACCAGGTAGCCGAATTGTTTAAATGTTTTATTTAGTCTTCTTTACACAAATTTTATTCTAACAGTTGTCTTTCTTTTCCTCGTCCCCTCTCTCTATTAGTAAACATTATTAGCATTAGGCTTAGTATTATATTTAATTTGCTAACTTTTTTGTTCACTGGAAAATCATTATGAAGGTAAGGGAGAACTTAGTATTATATTTAAATCTGCTTCACTGCTTCTACCTCGCCACTTCTGCTTCATTGCCTTGGCTGATTGTGGGTTGTCATATGTGGTAAGTGGTCTTTTACTTTGATTTTCTTTTGTTTAGTTAGGGCGTGTTTGGCTGTTGGCCATTTTTGTTGGAGTTAAGAAGAAGAGAGGAAAGTAGTGTGTGAGTTTCTGCTTTTGTGTTTGTTTCAGTCCTTTGAATACTGATTAGAGTTTGGATTATGAGATGAGACATGATTAACTGATTATGGTGTTGTGATTAGGGAGTGGAATAAAGTATGGGAATGTGGGATTTGCTAATCTTTTGTTGTTGCTTTTGTTCACTAAATTATTACTTGGAAATGTTGTTGTGATTTTATTTTGATTTTAATATTGATTTAGTATGTAACTGGTTCTCTGTCAATACTGCTTTGATTTTGTTTTAATTTTAATATTAATTTGTTATAATACTGTTATGATTTTGATTTGGTAATTAGGTCTCTGAAAATGTTGTTCTGGTTTTGTTTTGATTTTAATATTAATTCCATTGAGGTGTAATTGCTATCATTTTTCTAAATAATAGTTTAGTTTACTTTCACTACAAGCTATCTGTTTTTTAGCTTCTGCATCTTTTCTATTTAGTTCTAGTTCATTCTTTCTTCTTTCTTCTTTCTTCTTTGGGAAAGTTTCTAGTTGCTTGTCATTCATTGAATTAAGAGAGAAAGCTTTCACAAATGAAGCCGGTATCAATTTAAGCAAAATAGATATTGCTGATAACTTATTATAATATTTTTAAGTTTTCTTTATTTCAATTTCACACTTCAGTTGACATAAAATTATGTTTGCGTAGCTGCATATGGTGGGCTAGTTCCCCACACACGCACAAGTTCACTCTTCAGTTCACGTGTGTATATATATATATATATATATATATTGCTGCATATGGTGGGCTATTTTCACATTATAATTTATATTTTATCAAGTGATAAATCTGTCAATGAAATGAGATCAATATCTGAATAGGATTTGAATAGGAACAATATCTGAATAGGATCTGTACTCATTAATTGTACAAGAAGTACTCATTAATTGTTCAAGAAAAGGTACATGTATATACTATGATATAATATAAGAAAAGGATCTCTTTGATTCTTTTTACACTTTGACTTTAATTTTAGAAGCAGATTCTAGTTTCCTAGGTAGCTGGAATAAATCATTAGCAATAGTGAAATTATGGAATTTTATTCATTTGGCTAAATGGATGAAGCTATTTTTTTTAAATTAAACAAATATAAATCAATAAGAGGGATGGTATATAATGCTAAAAATATTAATGTTTTAGTCTCTTTGAATATATTATGGTAATTTTAATTAGTTTCTTTGTATAGAGAGAACAGTGAAGAAAACATGAGGACCTACACAATGCTTGAAGATTCATACAAGATAATTGGAAGATAGAGAAGAAATTACTCTAGACATTGAAGGAGAGGCAATTGGTCCTACTGATGAAGCTGTAAACAACTTGAGCAAATTGGGCACATGATAAACCCCATATTTAGGGTTTATCTTGTGTTGGATTTAGAGCATTTTGCTAACCTTTTCTTACATTTAGCCAATGAATTAGCATGGTTTTGTGATCTCTCCCTTACTTGTGCCTAAGTGTAAAAACATGCTTTCGAAGCCTTTAATTTGACAATATTATTTCTTCCTTGATTCCATAAGATGCCTTGATGTGTTTGCTAGTTATCTCAGGTTGAAAAAGGCTAGAAATGGATCTAAGAAGTGAGGAATGAAGCATGCAAGTGGAGAGAAGCATAAAAATCCAAAGAATTAATCCCACCCAAGGACGCGCGCGTGCACCAGGCGCGTCCGCGCACCTCGCGAAATAGGCCAGGGACGCGTACGCGTGCTCTGCGCATACGCATCGCAGTCCGCACGTGATTCCTTTAATGCAACTCGTGCCTGGCGATTTTGAAGGGTTTCTGGACCCATTTGGAGCTAGAATTTTGGCGGGAAAACACCCAAAAGGACCAAGGATTTAAGGGAAGAGGGGGGATCATCATCATAACACACATTAGTTTAGTTTTAGGTTAGTTTTTAGAGAGAGAAGCTCTCACTTCTCTCTAGGATTAGAATTAGGATTAGGTTTAGTTCAATAATTTAGATCTAGGTTTCAATTCATGCTTTGCTCTTCTTCTACCTTTCAATTCTATGTTGTTATATTCATCATTCTTCTATTGTTGTTATTTCCTTCTTCTATTTTGTTTGTAGATCTACTTTTGTTCATTCTCTTCTCTTTCAATTCAATTAGAGGTAATTCATAATAATTGTGTTCCTTTTGATTGTTGTTATTGATTTCTTACAATAATTGTTGTTAGATTCTATTTTGTTATCCATTTAATATGTTTCTCTTTAGTGCCTTCCAAGTGTTTGATGAAATACTTGGTTGGATTTTAGTGTAGATTTTGTTCCTCTTGGCTATGGTAGAGTAATTAGTGACGCTTGAGTTATCTAATTCCCTTGTTGATTGATAATTAGAAGTTGCTAATTGATTTGAATACCACTAAAACTAGTCTTTCCCTTGGGAGTTGGCTAGGACTTGTGGAATCAAGTTGATTCATCCACTTGACTTTCCTCCATGATTAGAGGTTAACTAAGTGGTAGCAATGGACAATTTGTGGTCACAATTGAGGAGGATAACTAGGATAGGACTTCTAGTTCTCATACCTAGCCAAGAGTTTTGTTAGTTGTTAGTTTATTTTCTTTGCAATTTTTGTTTCTTCTCTAAAACCTCAAAAACCCCAAAATACAACTCATAACCAATAACAAGACACTTTGTTGCAATTCCTAGGGAGAACGACCCGAGGTTTACATACTTCGGTTTATAGATTTTAGGGTTTGTACTAGTGACAAACAAAATTTTTGTATGAAAGGACTATTGTTGGCTTAGAAACTATATTACAACGAGACTTATTGTGAATTCTAGACCACACAAAAGTCTTATCATCAACACAGTGGCAAGGAATTCAGATGTTTGTCCATTAATTTTTACAAACTGGAAGGGGATTAAAGATAAAGAAGCTATTTGGGAATATGTTCAAGTGAGAATATTAGTCTTGTTTCTTTTAGAAACAGAAGGAAATGTACACATATTTTATTCTTACTAGCAAATAATATGTGATTGTGGATCTGACAACAATTTTTATAAGTCAAATTTGATGAAAAATGTTCAATTATTTTTCTTTAGTGACTTTATTCAAATAGTTTAGATTAATTATTGACACTAAATAATTAAAAAAAATTGAAATTAAAACCGTTGCCAAAAAACGACATCAATGGTAACGTTTTAAAACCATTGCCAAAAAATGACACCAACGGTAACGCTTTAAAACCGTTGGCTTTGTAAATAATAAAACTACAATAGTTTAAAACCATTGCCTATCCAATTATGGTTTTAAACTGTTGTAGTTTTATTATTTACAAAGCCAACGGTTTTAAAGCGTAGTTATGGTTTTAAACCGTTGGATTATGAAAGAGAACGGTTTAAAACCATTGCTTATCGAGTAACGGTTCAAAATCGTTGTTTAAAATTTTCTTTCAAAATCATTGTCTATGCTAGTAATTTTGGTAACGATTTTTTTGTTACCGTTGCCTTTGGTAAAAAACTGTTGCCTTTGACTATTGGCAACAACTGCATATACCACAGGTCAAAAACCATTACCAAAGCGTTGCCTAAAATTTTAGGAACGATTTTTCAATCTACGGCAACGGTTTTTGACCGTTGCGAAAACTCTTATTTGTTGTAGTGATACTTTTTTTTATTTCCAAGATGCAATCCAAAAAAGAAAGCACATTATTGAGGATTCGTCTTCTGAACAACAAATTGAATCCTATAATGTGTAAGATACGTTGTAAAGCTATCTTACTCTTTATCATCAAAATTTTATTTGTTAACATATTCTTTTGCATGTACTGTCAGAACTGATGTAAGAACTAAAGAAATAGAAGAATTCTTCAGAGAATCAAAAAAGAAAAGAACCAATGAAAAGGCTACACAGGGGTACGTTGAATTTGGGAGTATATTGCCGATTTTAAGGTATTTTTTGTTGCTGATAATCGTTTTTGCTCTCCTAGGATAAAGGAAGCTGGGCTCCCATCGATGGAAGCTCACTATGATTCATCCGAAAAGTAAGATCCTTTATTTGAAAGAATTTCGAGATCCTGATTTAATTACATAGTATTTTACTGAATGATGTTTATTTTGTACTTAGAATTCTAGAGGTGAACTTAAGAAGCGAAAATGATCCTGTGTTTCAAACACAAACGGATCAAAGCAGTGTAAACAAACCCACGGATAGCATGTAATTTCTGTTTCTAATGCTATTTGCTTAATTCTTTTGTTACCATCTGTTTCTAATTCTGTATATATTTTTTTAGATAAAAAAGTCATTTAATGTTTTATTCAAGAAAAAAAGGCAGGAAAAAAAAGAAAAATCTGCAACTACGTAAGTTCTAAAAAAACAGAATATGTGTTTCTTTTCAACGCTTCAGGAGTATTTTGACATTATTTTGGTGAATTTCAGGTTGGGTTTGGAAGAAGAATCAGTTAGTGACCCAGCTCAACAGAAGATGATCATTGTTCGGATGGAGACACATTCACAATCTGATCCGCTTGATATGTGAGTTTTACAACTAAATTTTAACCTTCTAATCATCTATTTTAAGGAAGTTTTTTCACTTTTTATTTTTGTCTTGTTTAGAGTTTTGATTCAAGTATGCATGCATCCGTCGTAGACAACAGCAGCAAGCCCTATGCAAATTGAACCATCCCCCCAAAGTCTCTGAGGCAAGAAAATTAGTAAAAAAATAATTAAGGGGTAAGGAATAATATTCGGGTGTATCTGATTATTATTTGGGTGTACCTCATCTAAATTGAGCTGTAATTGGTTTTTTTATATAATTTAAATCCTTTTCTCTAACCCTGCAGCACTCCACAACCCCGGCAACCTGTTGAAAGCACACCCATTGTGTCAGCAGCTCCTTCTAAAATGTAAGTTCTACACAATATAACTCTATTTCGATATCATTCGTCTATTCTTATTCTTATAGTATCTTATATGTCAACACGCAGTAATCCACCCCCTGAAGTCACTGTTGCATTGATGATGATCACCAACACAACATCCCATGTACCAAAACAATTTTCGGTGCCATCATTTAGCCTTGGCTTCACTGATTCGAGTCAGGAAGAAACGTTGACTTAGGAGGGGCGACCAAGATCTGAGAAGGGAAAAAGTCCTCAGACACCAATACTAATTGAAGAATTAGAGGAGCTGGTGGAGCAAATTGCAAACACTAGGGTTGCGACAGCATTGAATTTTGCAGAGGATAAAAGTCTCCCGCTCGAAAAGCAACCTGCTGACCAATTTTTGAAAAGTTCGAAACTCCTGCAAGGAGGATGGAGTTGTCGGCTGACCTGAAAGAAAAGTGCTACCTTTGGGCCAAACATATAAAGACCTACGAGGATGGAGGTACTAATGAGTCAGAGCCAATGTGCATCCTCAATGCCCAACAACCAATGCAATTATCAAAAATCCACTTCGTGTCTCTAAAAGCTAGTACATATATTGAAGCTGAGGTAATATTAGAATAAGATTAATGATTTTATTATGAGCTGTGACTGTAATGTTGATTGATGTAATTAATTTGGATTTTTTGTTTTTTCTAGATTGTCACTGCTATGTGTCTGATTCTGAACAAACAAAATATTAGAAGATTTGAAGAACAAATTTACTGTCTCCCCGCTACTATTGTGGTAAGGTGTATTGAACTCAATTTTAGGTGTATTTATGTAATGTATTGGGTGTAGTAACTATTTCTTTCGGTGTTACACAAATGCTTCAGAACATAGCTATTGGGAACAATAACGGCGGTAAGTTCTTACATGCAAAAAATAAAAAGCCGTTTGACATTCAAGACTACAAAATGTTCATACCTTATTTGGACCTGAAAAAATTGGCATCCCATCCATCTGTAAGTTTTCGTTTCTAAAACTTCTTATCACAATTCTTTCGTTATGTGCCAATTAAACTAAAACACTGTTCAATGTAGTTATACTTCAGATATTTGCACCTGTTTGCTATGGGGAGCATTGTTGGATATGGTTGGCTGATGTTAGAAAGAAAAAATTTTGTATCCTTGACCCGTATCACAAGAAGTGTCCCTCCCCAGACAGATTGAAGCTTAATAAATTTTTTGTAAGTTGATTCTGTTGTTTGTATTTTAATATTTGGGTATAGCTCTGTTCAAAATAAGGTGTACTATGGGATGCTTTGGGTGTAATCAGGTATTAAATTTAGTCTTTCTTATATTTTGCTTTGTTTTTTGTTTTTAAGGGTATGTGATTTCCAGAATGAGGGTATATGCCGGGGGCACCTCTCGGGAAAGACGATCATGAAATTGAACTGCTATACATCAACATTGCAGGACAAAAAATGGAGTATAAATCTTTCTCTCTGAAAATTTTGTGTTTTCTCTTGCTGTCCTATTTTATTTTGCTAATTTATTTTTGGTTTTTAGCTATGATTGTATTGTTTATGTAATGAAATGACTTGAAATAATCAAGTCTTAAAACATTAAAATGGGAAAATATAACTGGGAGAACTGGACACAAATAGTTGTGTTTAAAAGTATATAACACTCTATTACTTTACTAAATTAATAGAGTTCAGTAAAAAGAATATTCTTTAAACTGTAGGCGGAGGTGGACCACTTTAGAGTTGAATACACTTTGCGGATTCTATTTAGATAAATCAAGACTGAGATATAGCTATTAAGGAAAGCGAAGCAATAAGATTATTTAAGCCATCTGCAGTGTTGTTAAGTTCATATTGTCAAATAGATGTAGATGATATTGACGGTGATTAGTTTGAGTCTTGAGTAGTCTCGGAATAGTTTGAACACTTTTTATAAAGTTTGTGAATATTTAATCCAATATTATTATAATTTTTTTTGCTTAAATAAACTGTTTGTATTGTATTCAAAAGCTGTCAATTACAGGTTCAAAAAAATCAAGGAAAACAATACCAAACATACTAATATGCCGAATTACTTTCATAATATACCTAAAAATAACCAGAATACACCCAAATTGAGTGCTTACATATTTCCATGGAAAAACTAACCAAGAGTTATGGGAATTCAGAAATTTGAATTGTTAACCTCTTTAGGAATTGAATTGTATATGCATTGCAAATTTAAAACAAACAAATATAAACAAGACAATAATTTCCAACACAAACAACAGAATCTCAAAATATATAAAAAAAAGAAAAATGTCAAAAACAAGAGAATGTAGAAATACACCCAAAAATTCATCGGTACACCAAAATATTGTCACTATACACCCAAAAATCTATCCCCTGCTGTTGGATCTCTGAATTGATAATTTATAACATGTCTATGATATTGGATGGAATTTGGTTGCACCACTGATGCGCCATCAAAAAGGTTTAACTAGAAAAAATAAACTCACAAATTAGCAAAACTATTAAAAAAAATAAACTCAATTACCCCCTGTTTAAAAAACATCAGTTTTACCTCACTTAGAGCTTTCGTTTTCTTTTTTTATGAGGTATTTGTAATCTTTTTGTCCAATTTTGAATCTAGTCTATTTTTGGGACGTCCTCTTGTTCTAACCCTTGGAGGGCTTTGAAGCTCGTTAACAGATTCCAAGTTAGCATCTTCATGAGATAGCGAACATGTCCCCTTCCTTTTGGCTTTCACTTCTTTCATCTCAACCATGATGTTATCATAGGCACGGTGAAGAATGGCAGTGAGCTCCTTGGATGATGTAAATTTGCATATATTTTGCGAACGAAACAATAATTCGTCAAACCTCTTGCTTCTTGGCTCCAATAGTGGCTTGTTGTTGCTGCTCTTGATGTGTGTGTGTCTCCTTTTTACGTTCTTACTCCATCGTTCCAATATGTATCTCGGTGACACTTTGTTTACTCGTTCAAAGCTTAACATGCTTAGGGCGTGACGGCACAATATCCCTCTTGACTCGAATAATAAGCACTGACATTTCACTTTGGCTGCTACCGAGTCGTATGTAACCACAAATTTGTTGAATGTTGAATTGAAAACTTGTTCTACAACTTCGTATACCGAATAGCTTAGAGCAGAATTCATTAATCTTGTGATGCAATTCACCTTCCCTCTGAATTATGCTTGGACTTTCCTAAACTTCTGGTGAGTGTACACCTGTTGAAACTGAGCTTCTATTTTGGATTTTATTGCACACGGTATGACGGTGTGAAAATATGCAGCATCCGATTCTCTCTCTCTTTGCTCCCTACTCCCAAGGCAATTATCGTATTGTTTGATGAATTGGATAAGTGAGCTGTTCCGCATAATGAACTTGTTCAAAAAGGTAGGCATGCTTTCACTCTTTTGTGTGCTTCTCAACTCGGCCCAGAAGTGGTGATCGAGATAAATTAGAATCCATATATGACAGTATTCATAAAGATCTGCAAAAACCACCTAAATCAAAACTATAATACACCCAAGAACATGGAATTTATACCTCTGTTGTAGATTTTAAAAGACATTACCTGAAAGCCACTTGTTGTCTAGAAGACCATACTTCATTAGAAAATCATTCCAATTCCTATAAAATGATTCTTTGGTATGAGAGTTCCAAACAACATGACTCATGTCTTGTTTGATTTCTAGGTGTCTCTTGTAGCCGTTTAATTTGCTTGGAATCTTCTTCATGATGTGCCAAATACACCAACGGTAAATTGTTGTAGGCATACAAGCCTCAATAGCCCTTTGCATCGATGCACATTGATCGTGAGAATCCCTTTCGGAGCATTTCCTCCCATGCAACGAAGCCAACATTCAAATAACCATTTGAATGATTGAATATCTTCATTTTTTTTATCAAAGTGCATCCTAGAAGTGTTGACTGACTGTGGTGATTTACCACAACAAAAGAACCAAAAATCAGATTATACCTGAAACAGATTAAGACAAAACAGAATTGAAGTCGTTAAATACACCCAAATAATAACTGTCTACACCCAAAGATATCCAATATACACCTCTACTGCAGATTTATAAAACAACATTAATTCAACATCATAAATCTGAACAGCATATTACCTGTTTGTATTGTAGGTGGTGTTAAATGAAATTACATCTCCAAAATACTCACAGGCATTCCTGCTTCTTCCGTCCGCCCAAAAAGCAAGCTTAATCGACTGATCGTCCTCGAGTTCAAGCTTGAAAAAGAAATTCTGATTCTTCTCTTCAATTTTTAATAAGTATTTCCCGAATTATTTTTTATCGTCTAGTCCCGAAACATTCCACACTTCTCTCGTGATGTAATTTCTCGCATCTTTTTTGATAAAATTTAACTCGCGGTGACCCTTGACTGCTGCAACAAATGATTGATAAGTTTTGCTTGGTCTGATTTCAGCTTCCTTGTTATTCTCTATTGTACGACGCACGGACATGCTTCCCTGTGCTGTTTAAGCATCTCTGCTTGATTTGCATAGCAAGGATGTGAATGATGCAACACGACCTTGGAAAGGATCCAAACACCGATGTCCTTCAATATGTGTATATAAATTCTTATCGGACAATTCAGAGTGGACAATTCTTATCGGACAATTGATTCTTAATTTCGTTTTTCTTCTTATTTGTGCTCCAAACTCTTGTAGAAAAACTTGCAGCTTTAGAATAAACCTTGTAGAATTTTGCAGCATCTTCAAGGGTGTTAAAAGTCACCCCAACTTTGGGAACAAACTGCTCATCAACATCACAAGAAAACTGCAAAATACACCCAAAATAGTCCACAATATACCATATTAAAACAAGCATAAATTATAGAATGAAAATACAACTATAAAACCATCATAAAAAATAATAAAAATCAAATTCATGAATCATCATCAAATAGAAACTAAACCAATTCAACAAAAACAATAAGACAATTCACCCTTAGTCAAATGAAAAGTCAGAACCTGTAAATACACCCAAACTTTTCCACTTTACATCCAAATATTTCTCATTTACACCCAAAAATCTGATATAAAATGCAAAAATTCATCAGAACTAGTACATTACATTCAATTCAAACAATGAACGGCAAATTTCACAAGCAAGATTCACAGCATTATTCAGCTCCACAATTATAAACTACTAACAAAAATATTAACTGGAATTAAACCATACCTCAGGAACTTCATTGGATTCAAATTCAAAATCTACTTTGCTCTGGTTCGGCTGACAATCTGAAGTTGAATCATCCATTATCTTCAAAATGATTTCAGAGCTTGATTTCAAAAACAATGAAAATAAAAAAAAATGGACAAAGAAAACGCAGAGAGAAACGCACGTAAACGCCAAAGGAGAATGCAGAGAGAAACACACGAAAGAGATCGCAGAGAGAAGACACAAAAACACAAAAGAAATTTGAAAAAGAAAAAGAAATCATTTCGAAAAAGGAAGTTATATATTCTGCGTTGATTGAAAAATCTATTAAGAAACGCGTAGACCAAATGTGCCAGAAGAGGCACGTTTTAGCTGTAAGTGAGTATATGGACTTGTAAGACGTGTATAGCAAAAATACTTATATGTAGAGAATAATTCTTATGAATTAAAAATAAATGATAATTAAAATCAAGTTATAACTCATCAATACTAAGTTATAACTCATTTTAAGTAATAGAAGAAGTCGAGGTTTAACGGACATATCACAACTTTTAAACTTGACCTAATGAACTATTTTTTAAAATAAGTAGGTTGAGCTTTTGAAAAGAGACGACTTATAATTTGAATGAGTATTAAAAAAAGCGCCTCAAAATCAACTAATTCTATTTACGAAAAAATAGTCAAGAGGTTAAGTAAATGATTGGGGTAATATTAGCATTTTTCTATAAATTTCATTGTTTTGAATTGTGACATATGTACAACTGAAATTATATTGTCTTTCAATATAAAATGTGATGAAACCATTTTATTGATCATTATGGCATGCGACTTTAAAAGCTCAAATTGTAGATACCCAAATTGATGCGATGGTTCGTATGTATCCGACTTTATAGTCCGTTCACAAATTGTAATGTATAGAACTATTTGTGATTTTGTGCTAACTTTATAGTCAGATTGATTTTGAACATTAAGATAGTATTTGGTGGAGAGACAAGACAGAAAAATTGAGATTGAGAGATAGAGACTAAGAGACAAAGATTGAAATAAATCTCAGTATTCTGTTTGGTGCAAAGTGGGAGATAGAAATTGAAACAAGAATGAAACTCTAATTTAATTTGTACAAAGGGTAAAATTAGAATTAATTAATTGAAATGAGGGTATTTTAGGTATAAAATGTTATTAAAATTCAGTCTCCATCTCTAAAAATTTTAGTCCCCTGTGTCTCTACTTTTTGAAGGTACTGAAATACTGAAATTTTGGGGATAAAAACAGAAAGTTTAGTACCAGTTTCTGAACCAACAAATATAATATTGAGTCTCAGTCTCTCAATCTTGATTTCAGTACCTCAAAATAAACGCTACTTAATGAACATGAATAAAATGATTTTATTAAATAGATAAAATCTTGGGAAGAAGTGCCAGGTTAAAACCCCTCAAGCAAAAGTCCAAATTATAAAACAAAAGTATAAGAGTGAGAAAAAGATTACTAATCCGACCGTTACAAATCATACATCATAACTCCGCATTATCTATCATAAATTGGCATTATTTACGTTATTACTCAACAAGCTGACATTCTAGTTCGGCAGTTCAAATAATCTCAATGGACATCTTAGAATAAAAATGTCAGATTGGATCTTATCACCCAATTATTACTCTTCAATTCAGACAATGAAACGGAAACATAACTGATCTATCTTCACTCATAAAAGGTACAGTCTTCTATCCTTAGAACATATTGAATTCTCAATACTGACTTAAGTTTCGGGGTGCCTTTGCAGGTACACTCCCCCCTTATTTCTTGCTCACGCTCTGCGTAATTAGACATCCCCTTGGAGTAAAGCTCGGACTTCCACAAGGCTTAAAGGTCGGCACCGAAGATAACAACTTGGCGTCGATTCCTAGGGACTGAGCTCTCCCTTCAGGTATCCATACAAGAACAATTGGCGCCCAGCATGGGGCCGAGAATATAATCCCTTGCATATATCATTAGCCTCGACATTCTCACTTGGAATCATGGCTGAATAACTTCCACCCACACCATCTGAGCTCCTTCAGATGGTGACCGAGCTATGGCAAGCCAATCAGCGCATGGCCAAAGAGAACTAACGAATGGCAAATCAAATTGCTAATTTGAATAACACCCGAATCGAAAACAACAACGATCGCCAAGAACGGACAGAAGAAGCTGAGCATAATTCAAGGCCGACGGATGTCTCTGAAACTGCTCGGCACGAAGAAGAGCAACCCGAGCATGATGAGGAAGCTCGGCCAGATAACGAGATCGACAACCTAGAAAGCTCCCCTGGGCCGTTCACGGCCGAGGTGAATAATTTCGTGTTACCTAGGAGGTTCACTCTGCCGACCACCCTAACCCCTTATGATGGGTTAGGTGATCCGAAGAAATACATCAAAAAGTTCACCTCCATAATGATAGTAAATGGTGTATTTGATAAAGTTTTATGTCGTAATTTTTCATCTTACTTAGACGGTCCTACACTTGATTGGTTCTGTTCTTTGCATGTAGGTTCTATTTCTCGCTTTAGAGACCTATCAAAGCCCTTTGAAGAGCACTTTGGTGGATCGGTAATCTATCTACACGACTCTGATTACCTAAACACAATCAAGCAAGGACAGCACGAAAGTCTTAGAGACTACATGACGCACTTCACAAAGATAGCCATGAGTATACCCAATCTCCATCCCGAGGTGGAACTGCACGCAATAAAAAGCATGGAACTGCACGCAATAAAAAGCAAACTCCGACCAGGAAAATTTCAGGAGACCATTGCTGTAGCCAAACCTAAAAC
This sequence comes from Arachis ipaensis, assembly GCF_059453495.1. Classification (NCBI taxonomy): domain Eukaryota; kingdom Viridiplantae; phylum Streptophyta; class Magnoliopsida; order Fabales; family Fabaceae; genus Arachis; species Arachis ipaensis. Next base: position 56,090,905 of record NC_142436.1, read on the forward strand.
TATGGCTGAGTTCTGTGGAAAGGCTAAAGGTCAGATCAACATCGAGGAACTCCGACAAGCTCGGAAAACAGAAAAACCACAATAAAGAGACGACGACAAAATACGAGACGACAAGAAAAACTTCAAACCAATTCTGCAATATGACTCTTACACTCAGTTCAACACCAAGCACGATGACATCATCAAGGAGATCTTAAATTCAAAGTTGATTAAACCGCCAAGAAAAGCCGGTAGTTACCCTGATTCAAAAAGCGCGGACAGATCAAAATACTACTCTTTCCACCAAAAGCACGGACACACTACTGACGATTGTGTCATCGCCAAAGACCTTCTGGAGCGACTAGCTCGGCAAGGTCACCTAGACAAGTATATCAGCGGCCACATATAGCGACGAGCACCCCCCTCTGGTGACCAAAGCTCGACGACACACCATGGCCGAGATAAAGATCGGCCGAACACCAACCATTCCGACCAACCAAGACGTATTATTAACTGAATTTTCGGAGGTTTTGCAGGTGGAGGAGCCACAAGCTCAGCGAGAAAGCGATCTTACCGAGCTATGCTTTCCATAGAATCTGATCAAACTCAACAGCAGACACCTCCACACTTCCCTCAAATAACATTCCAGACAACCGACCATAACACCAACGTAACAAATCAAGACGACCTGGCCGTGATTTCCCTGCAACTCGGAGATCTCCTAATGAAAAATGTTTTACTGGACCCTGGGAGCAGTGCCGATGTCCTCTTTTACTCCACATTCCAGAATATGAAACTCAGCACTAACATCCTCCAACCTTCCACTGAGACCTGGTTGGTTTTTTAGGTGAGAGAGTCCCGGTTATGGGCTCTGTGTGGTTACAAACCACACTCGGTGAGTTTCTTTCGTCAAAACCATCAAATATTCCATACTTAGTTGTTGATTATTTTAGTCCTTACAATTTGATACTTGGCCGACCTTTCTTAAATAGGTTCGGCGCCATAGTCTCTACAATTCATCTCTGTGTTAAGTTCCCTTTGCAGGATAACACAATTGCAACCATTCACAGTGATGCCCGAGAGGCCAGAGAATGCTACAACAACAGTTTTAAAAGACCTAACCAACACATACAGGCTCATGTCTACAACATCGGCAACCAAGATAACCTACCGGCCTTGGCCAGCCTTGACCCCAGAGCAGGAACCCTCAAGCGACCAACCCCGACAGAGGACTTGCATAAAATTTATTTCACAAAAAGCTCAAATAAATTGACCTACGTCGGCTCCACATTAACATCAGAGGAGAAAGCCTCATTCCAAGCATTTTTACAATAAAATGCCAACCTGTTTGCTTGGACTCCAGCTAATATGCCAGGTATTGATCCATCCATCATATCCCACAAGCTGGCATTAGATTCATCCGTCTGACCTATAGCACAGAAAAGGAGAAACCTCGGCCACGACCGAAAACAAGCCTCCTTGGAAGAAACCAAGAAGTTCATCAACGCCGGCTTCTTCCAGGAAATCAGATTCACAACATGGCTGGCGAATGTCGTAATGATAAAAAAATATAACGGTAAATGGCGCATGTGTGTTGATTTCACCAATCTCAACAAAGCATGCTCCAAAGATCCATATCCTTTGCCATCTATTGATTGCCTAGTTGATTATGCATTTGGTTATGAAAAACTTAGCTTTATGGATGCATATTCTGGCTAAAACCATATCCAAATGCATCAATCCGATCAAAATAAGATAGCCTTTATTACTGAATATGGAAACTATTATTACAAAGTCATGCCATTTGGCCTTAAGAATGCAGATGCAACATACCAATGCCTAATGAACAAAGTCTTCGCCAAGCAGATCGGCAGAAACATTGAGGTCTACGTTGAAGATATGGTCGCCAAGACAAAGATCGGCAACAATCACCTTGATGACCTCGCAGAAATCTTCGGTCATATCAGAAAATACAACATGCGTTTAAATCCCGAGAAGTGCGCATTTGGCGTCTAAAGCGGCAAATTCTTCGGCTTCATGCTCACTAGCCGAGGTATTGAGGCGAATCCAGAAAAATGCCAAGCTGTTTTAAACATGACAAGCCCACAAACCATCAAAGAAGTGCAGCAGTTAACAGGGAGACTCGCTGCACTCTCTAGATTCTTACCCTGCCTAGCTTCTAAGTCTTTATGTTTTTTCCAAATTTTAAAAAAGCTAAAAGCTTTCCAATGGACTGATGATTGCGAACAAGCATTCACAATTATCAAAGACACTCTTTCAAAACCACCAATTTTGCAAACCCCCTTCAAGGGGAACCATTATTCTTATATTTATCTGTTACTAACTGGGCTATAAGCTCCGCTCTTATTGCAGAAAGGGAAAAGCAGCAGTTCCCGATCTATTTTACCAGCAAAACATTACAGAATGTCGAGCTTCGATATCCGAGCATTAAGAAGCTGGCCCTAGCCCTTGTCTTCTCCGCTAGAAGACTCCGGCCATATTTCCAGAGTCATATAATCCATGTTCGGACAGATCATCCTTTACGACAAGTCCTTCAAAAACCAGAGCTGGCTGGCCGACTAGTAAAGTGGTCGGTGGAACTTTCGGAATTTGATATCAAGTACGAGGGCCGAACATCTATTAAGTCCCAATTCTTGGCCGACTTCATCGCCGAATTCTCAGTACCAGACACAACCGAAGATTACATTGAATGGTCTTTATACGTCGATGGGTCCTTCAACCCACAAGGATGGATGTGGAGCAGGTATCATACTTGATGATAGCCATGGCAATGTCATTAAACATTCCCTCCATTTTTATTTCAAAGCAAGTAACAATCAAAGTGAGTACGAAGCCCTAATTGCTAGTCTTAGACTCACTGCCGACCTAAACATCACCGAACTTAAGGTATACTGCGACTCCTTACTTATCATCCAGCAGGTAAACAACTTATACCAAGTAAAAGACCCTTTGCTTTCTAAATACCTTGACATCATTCAAAATTTACTTTCAAAATTTTCTAAATACGAAATACAACACATACCCCGGGAGAGTAATGGCCGAGCTGACATTCTGTCTAAACTCGCCAATACTCAACCAAACGGGTCATCCCTTTTTCAGTCAATATTGCTTAAACCAAGCATTGAACTCACAGAAATTTTAAGTTTAACACAGGAAGCATATTGGAGAACTCCATATATAGAGTATCTTCGGACAGGGATCTTGCCAGGCGATGTCGAAAACGTTCGACATTTTCGCCGACAAGCCTCCTTCTTTACAATTTATAACAATTTCCTGTATAGACGAGGATTCTCTCGTCCTTTACTAAAGTGTCTTTGCAGAGCAGAAGCCGAGCTTGCGCTTGCCGAGGAACATGAAAGAATCTGTGGTACACACCTCGGAGCTCGAAGCCTGTCATCAAAGACCCTCAGAGCTGGATTATACTGGCCGACACTACGACAAGATTTAAGACAAAATTCAGAAGTTGTAACAACTGGCAAAAATACAGTCCAATCACACATCTCCTGGCCGAACTCCTATATTGTTTCGAGGTAAGCTGCCCGTTCAACCAATGGGGCATAGATATCCTCGGCCCTTTTCCAACAGCAGCAGGGCAGGTAAAATTCCTGGTTGTAGGAATTGATTATTTTTCAAAATGGATAGAGGCACGGCCCCTAGCCAAGATTACATCGCAACAAATGCTTTCTTTTGTATAGAAACATATTATTTGTCGATTCGGCATCCCTTGGTACATTATCACAGATAATGGTCGCTAGTTTGCCGATCAAAAGTTCACATCGTTTTTGCAGGACTTGAAAATCAAACAATATTTTTCCTCAGTAGAGTACCCACAAACAAACGGGTTAACAAAAGCTGCAAATAAAGTGATACTACACGCTCTAAGAAAGAAACTCGACGATGCAAAAGGTCTCTGGGCCGAACTTATACCAGAAATCATATGGGGGTACAGTACCACAGTCCACTCAACAACAAAAGAAACACCATTCCGCCTAGTATATAGCGCCGACGCCATGATACCAGTGGAGATCTCCCAAGCATCACTGCAAACTCAACTGGCCGACCATACAACATCACTCACATCTCGAGAGACCGACTTAGAGCTCATCGAAGAAATCAGATACTTAGCAACAATTACACACCGAGCTATGCAACAACACATAGCTCGGCGTTATAATTAGACTACACCCGAGGTCCTTTCAAGTGAATGACTTGGTGCTAAGAAGAACCGAACAGGCTAGAAAACCATCAAGCCATGGCAAACTAGTAGCAAACTGGGAAGGCCGTTTCCGAATCATAGAAGTCATCGGCAATGGAGTATACCGATTACAAATAATAGATGGTAGTGACTTACCTAACACATGGAATGTATCATCTCTAAAACTATATTACAGTTAAAAGTCAGGGACAGGCGAGTACTCTTTTTCCTACTACCAAGATTTTTCTCAAAAAGGGTTTTTCTTGGAAAGGTTTTAACGAAACTTGCCTACCTGCACCTTTATAACCAAAGGTTTGTCAAACATATATAAGTTTCTTACTTCATCATACTACTTATCATGTTAAGCACTATTTTCCTATCATTTACAATACTATCATAACAATTCCTAATTTAAGTCCCACCATTCGGACTTAACCGATCAAATGAACAACCGACCTCTGTTCAATCCAAATTTAACCAATCAAATGAACTGCCAACCACTGTTCAATCCAAATTTAACCGATCAAATGAACAGCTGACCTCTGTTCAATTCAAATTTTACCGATCAAACGAACAGTCGAGCTCTGTTCCATCCAAACCTCACCAATCATACGAACATCTGAACACTGTTCAATTCGAACTTTCACAGTCAAACAAACAAACCGATCATCCGGATATAACTAAGTAAACTACTTATACTCCAAATCCGTCTAATTGGACCTTACCAAATAAGCAGGCTTATATTCCAAGTCCGAACATTTAAACCGCCCAGGCTTAACAAGTCAAAATAATTAACAAACAAAGCAGACAAAAACACTGCAACCAAAGTTGCATCTACAACTATTCACAAATACTTTCCAGATAACCCTACTCACAAATCAGGAAAGAAAACACAACATGGTACCACATGGAAAATAAAATTCCAAATCAAAAGTTGGCAGACACAAAGCATTCAAAATATAAACAGTCAAAATGCTCATCTCAAAGAGAAAACAATTTACAAATACCATTACAAAGTTTAAACAAAAGATATAGATATATCTAGTCAAAGGTTACTGCCCAATATTTTTACCACCCTCTTCCTCAGCACCATCATCCTCAACCATGGCTCCATCACGAACAATTTTTTCCGGATCCATCTGATCAAAATCTACATCAGGAGCTAAGAACCTCGCTTGAAGAGAAGCTCGCTCAAAACCTTCAATAAAAGAATCTAAGATCGCTGTCTCCTTACTCTTCTCCAAATTCTTCAACTCAGCAGTCACTTCTACCATCCGAGTATTCATACTCGAGAGATCAGTCTCTTTCTTTTTCACATCCTCCACCTCCTTTGCATAATTTTCCTTGGTTTATTTTAGCTCTTTCTCAACCTCAAACAATTTACTCTCCAATTTTGATACCCTGGCACTCTTCAAATTCAACTGTTCCTCAAAATTTACATCTAGCTTTTGCTCGGCAATTTGCCGATATTTTTTCTCCTGGCTACACCCCAGGCTCGCAATCCGAAGACCAATAACCTTCAAAAAATAGAATACTGATAACGTACATACTCTCCCAAAACTCAAATATTAAATCACACACATACCTGCATATACTGATGGATGGCAACATCACAGACCTCACTGGCCAAACTCACATCCACAGAACCTTGACAAACCTCATCTGTTACGACCATATACGAAAAATCCTTCCCCCACAGAGATGACCCATCACTCTGCTCGGCCACATCATGCAACTTCTTCTGATTCTCAAAAAATGATTGAACTTCCTCCGATGGAACCTCGTCATGAATATCCTCGGACTCATCAGACAAATCCACCACATTATGTTTCCTTTTCTTCGGCACAACCTTTCTTTTCCTCGACTTGGGCTGATTAACCTCGCCAACCCCAGCAGCCTTGTCAACCTTAGACGATGAACCCTATTTATCCAAATTTTTGCTTTTCACTCTCACCCTCAAAGTAGCAGCAGAAACCCCTGGATGTTTTCCACCTACAAACAAAAAACCTCAGTCAAATATTAGTCAGAACATTATCAAATCAATACGCCACAATAAACTCACCCAGATATTCTACAACGGCCACCTTATTATCCTCCCATTAGAGCAAGTTAAAAACCGATATTAGCTCTTTCCGATCAACAGCCTCAACCAGATATTCAATAATACACTCATTCCTCGCAGTAATAGTCTCCGGCCCCAGTATACTCTGAGGTTCCGAACACCACCATATCGGAAACTTCTCTCCCAAATGCTTGTCCATATAAAATGGAAAGTCTTCCTCAACATTTCTAACTTTCACATATATTTCCTTGAAATTCTTAAAAGAGGACTTATACAGTTTGAAAATACCAAACCTAGGTGAATTGTTTAAGTTTACCCAAACCCCTTTCGAAACACCTTTGGCCTGGAACAACGAAAAGAAAAGCTCCACTGTTGGTTTCTCCTCCAAAAAATCCATAAGAATCTCAAAACTACGGAGGAACGCCCAGCCGTTAGGTTGAAGCTAGGATGGTGCACAATTCAACTGCTTCAACACTTGGCATTCAAAATCAGTAAAAGGAAGCTTAACTCTCAACTCTTCCAAGACACTACTATACATATAAAAATACTCAAAACCCTCCCCTCTGTGAAACACTCGGTCACTGGAAGAACAAGGAAGAAGTTCCAAACGAACTCTAGAACTAACCCTCACAACACTATTTTTGCCTATTTCTTTTACAGCATCTTTATCTAGAAACAGAGACGCACGAACCTTCACATTATTATTCACCCAATCGTAAGACCAATCGATTTTTACCTTTTTTGTTTTCTCTTTCTCCAAACCTATGATTGAAAAAACCAGCCCAAGAAGAAGAAAAGAGCATGGAAAAGATAGAGGAAGCAGAAGAAAAATCAAACAAAACAGACAAATTCAGAACATACCTCTTTTGCTCATTTCTTCCCTTTTGAAATACTTCTGATGACAAAATATCCTAACGAAGTAGAAATACAAAAACAGTGAAGGCATTGGAAACATGCGCACTCTGCAACGTGCATTTAATTACTTCTCTATCCTAATCATACCACTACTTAGCATTAATAACTGTTTAATAAAGCAAATTGAACTAGGGGCTACAAGGCAAGACCATCCGCCGAACTAATCAGCAGCCGACTTATGAATTATTTAAAACTCAACCTGCTTCATTAAACACATTCCCAGGCTAAGCTTGGGGGCTATGATCTAACTGTTACAAATCCTACATCATAACTCGACATTATCTATCATAACTCGGCATTATTTACATTATTACACGGCAAGCTGACGTTATAGTTTGGCAATTCAAATAATCTCAACAGACATTTAGATTAAAAACGTCACATTGGATCTTATCACCCAATTATTACTCTTCAATTCAGATAATGAAACGGAAACATAACCGACCTATCTTCACTCATAAAAGGTATAGTCTTCTATCCTTAGAACATATTGAATTTTCAATACTAACTTAAACTTCGGAGTGTCTTTGCAGGTATACTCCCCCTTGTTTCTTGCTCACGCTCTGCGTAATTGGACATCCCCTCGGAGTAAAGCTCAGACTTCCACAAGGCTCAAAGGACGGCTCCAAAGATAACAACTCGGCGTTGATTTTCAGGGACCGATCTCTCCCTTTAGGTATCCATACAAGAACAAGTACAATTTTAAACATTTCAATTATTACCATTTGGATAATCTTTTGTGTTCGATTAGTGATTCTTATCAAATTAGTAATCATATTTTAATTTCTTGATCTCCATCTAACTAACAACTTTTTCGTAGAACTCGGCTAATGTCTTCAGCTCATAGAGCTGTGCAAAAAAAAAAAACACCAAATTTTAGATTTTAAATTCAATCTAAATTAAATTATTTTAAAAAAATCAATTTTAAATAAAAAAATAATCAGGTTATATCTATTTTATAGTTTCATTTTTTTTAATCCAAACCATTTAAAAAAATTCAAATTTACATCTAGATCTGGATTCAAATTAAAATCCAAAATTAAACAATCACTAATCACAAGCAGAACTAGGGATTACACTTCACAGTTCACACAGCGTCGCCCTCTTCCTTTTTGATCTCTTCCTCTTCCTTCTTCTGCCGCTGGCGTTTGTTGTTTTTGCTGCAACCGACACCGGAGCAGGCAGCTCGTAAAATCTCGAATTTTGAAAAGTTATTAATAAATTATTTATGATTTATTATAATTACTTGACATTTTGTATATATACCGGGCAAATTCTTATTTACAATTTAGAATTTTATAATTTAAAAATAATGAGTATTCTATATGTCTTAGTTTTAATATTTTTAACCTTATTTTATAAATAAAAGAGAATTAATTTACTTATCTCTAGTTTTTATTAAATTAGAATTTGAATGAAAATAATTTACAAATTGTAATTGAACGATATTTAAAGATGGAAACCCTATATTTAATTTAGTTTTTAATTATTATTCTACTTTTAATTATTTTATAAAATTACACTACTACCCCTATTTTTAACAAAAATACCTAAACTAACCCACACCACCCAAACCCTAACACACTACACTCATCTCTCTCACCCACCCACACAGTCAGCACACACATAAAAAAAAACACACGCACCCACATAAACTAAAACAAAAAAGAAAGAAGAAAAGAAAGAAGGAAGGGAAACGGGGAAGGGGGCCACGGAGGAGAAGGAGAGGAAGAGAGGGGGAGCTGTCCACGCTACCACCCAACGTCGCCGCCCAGACCAAGTCCAGCTCGCTGCCGCACCGTGCTCGATGCCGTCGCCACTGCTGTCTCAGCAAGAGAGAAGGACGCGTGAGAGAGGGGATCTGAGAGAGAGAGAGAGAGAGAGGGAAAGAGAGAGAGAGAGAGAGAGAGAGAGAGAGAGAGAAAGCGCTAGTGGAGGGGAGGAGACCACTGCCATAGCCGCCGCCGCTGCTAGAACCACAAAGAGAGGGAGTCGCGCTGCCCAGTCGCATCACCGTCTGTGAGGCCCTCACCGTCAGCTGTGTCGTCGCTGCCGCATTCTGTTCCGTCATCACCTTCACGGAGGTCCAAGTCGCCGGAGCCCCACGCTACCTCTGCTGGCCAAAACTCCGTTGTCGTAGCCAAAAAATACTACCGGTAAGGAGTTTTAAGTTTGGTTTCTATTCTTTTGAATTTTCGGAGAAACGTTATAATCATTACATGTTGGTTTCAGTCGCCGTTGCCGGAGTTCTGGTCACCACTGTCACTTGGGATGGCTGCCGGGGCTGCCGCCAAACCGGTTCAGAGATCGCTGCTGCTCCATTTTCTTATTACAGTAAGTATTTATATTTTGATAACCCCAGCGTTAGTGTTCTGTTACGGCTAATAAAGTTTTTGCGATATTAATGTGTTAGGAGTTAGTAACCGAGGTTGCATGTTGTGTTTTTAAGCTATTTATGTTGTTGTAAAAATGTGCGGAACTGTGATTTGAAGCTGCCATTGAATTCGAGTTCAGAGGAAATGAATTCTTTGATGCATTTGTGTTATGAGATTCGACTTATCGAGGTGGGGGCTCTTCAGAAAACTAAACGTTATGATTTGGAATTGTTATATATGGATATTGATGTGAGAAATATACCTTTAGTGATTATATAAGTCTTATGTATTGTTTGGTTGTCTCGGATGGATATGAATGTTTGATTGACTGGATTATTATTTGGTTTTGTTAAACAGACGGTTCTTGAAGTGATTCTTTAAGATTTTGAAAATGAGTTTGAATCGGTTTTCTTGAAATATGAAAATAATATGCACTTTTTGAATCAGCTTGATTTTGAACTGATTTGGTTTTGAACCCGTTGGAAAAGGTTGCAGAATGGTTTGGTTGGGACCCAGAGAGGGTGGCAAAGTCCAAGTTTTAGCGGACGTGCTGCCAAAATTCCTATAAAATCTGAGACTTTATTGAAATGTTATTTGGAAAATTATGAGTTTAAGACTTTTACTATTTTACTTGAATTATTTAAGAAAGTGATGAATTATGTTTTGAAATGAATTATTGAAATGAGTTATGATTTAGTCTTGTTTCTTAAGAAAAGTATTATATGTTTCTTTTGGGAGGAAGTCATTTAGAAGAAACTTTTGTTTTAAGGTTGTTTTAAATGTGAAAAGGGTTTTGTGTTTTGAATTTGACTTGAGGATTTCAATTGGAGGAGTTTCAGTGACTTTGAAAGAACTTGAATTTCGATTGACAAGTCTCATTTTACAACGTTTTAGGAAAAGTTTAAAATATTCTTTAAATTCTGAATTTGCAAAACTAAAACAATTTCTGAGCAGTTGGAAACGCTTCAGATTTAATCATGGAATTGGAGTTGGTTTTGGTTTAACTAAAAGAGATGGTTTTTGAAAATTTGTTCGGAGTAACTGATTACACTACTTGGTTTGGCTTAAATTCTATTTTTATTTATTCAAATCAAGAAGCTAAGGTTTTAGAGATTTTCAATGAATTTGAAGAAATGAGTTAGATTATTCTCCCCTAAAGTCTTTAGATTCTTCTTAGGAATTTTATTACCAAATCCTATTTTAGGATGAATAATTTTTTAATCTTTCGGAAGAGATTTTTAATTTGGCATAGTTTCTGAGTTGTTTGGGTGTTTTGGAAGGATGTTGTGGAAAGTGGCTTTATTTTGAAAAGGGAATTCACTTATGAGGAAAGTGGCTTATGAATTTGAAATGATTTGAGAAATGAGGATTTTGAAGTTAAGACAGAGATGAATTGATTTTGGTTTCAAAGTAAAGTGATTTGAGCAAAAGTGACTTATGGCATGAATGATGATTGATTTCATATAGGTTGTTGAGGAAGTGCGTGTACACTATATGTGTGTGATGATAAATGGCTATAATGAGATTAGATGGATTGAATATGAAAGATTATATGAGTATGAACTTCTATATCTGAGATACGAGTTTCTCTGGGTGAAAGCAATAGCTTGCCACCACGTGCTCCAGGTTGAGACTTGATACTCTGCTGACCCTATGTCGTAAGTGTGGCCGGACACTATGAAATTAATAATATATATATATATGTATTCTTTGTAAGTATTGTAATTTATATTGTAAGTATGGATGTATGTTTTGAAAAATACGGTTTAAGTGTTAAACAGGCTCATATTTTAGTATTAAGTATTTTAAGGGTCGTTGTAATATCCGAGCTATAAGAGTGGCGTAGCCGGAAGCGTGATATTTTGAAAGTTGGGGTGTCACACAGCTAAACACTTGAACAACCTCCGCCGGTCCTGTCTACTCACCGTGATCGTCTCCCTCATCTCCGAGTTCCTCTGTCTGCCGCTCTGCGAGCTCTGTCGTTGCCTTGTCATTGTCTTCTGCCTCTCGTCACCGTCGCTTTCATTCCTACTCGAAAGTTCTTGCTTAAAACTGGGGATTTCACTTTAGACTTTAGTTTCCAAACCCTGCTGGGGTCATTTGCTTCGTCTTTCCTTAGCAGGTAAGAGAACTCATTCTGCTCATGAATCATCTCACTTGTGATTATGCACTTTAAGATTTTTATTTGATCAACTTTTTTTTTCAATGATCATTGAAAAGCTGCACTGCTTGGAAACACTTTTTGTGTGAATTTTTTGCATTGATTTTAGTTTGTAGCAATGATGTATATTTCATTAAGGTTATATTAGTTATGATCCTTGTTTTTGTTCTCATGGTTGGTATCTTGGGTTAATTTCTTTTACAATTTGATATGGTTTTGATCGTTTTAGTTCAAGCGAGGTTGATGAATGATTTTTATTCTGATGAGCAATTAACTTTGGCTTCTATTAATTATTTTGAGAATTTTCAGCATATTGTTCATGTTGTTCTATTTTCTGGTGCATGAGATTTTCAACAGTTGTTATTTATATGTTAATTTAAATTGTTTTGCTATCACTCTTCTCTTTGAGATTATAGAAGTTAATATTAAGGTTCTGAAAATCGAACCGATTATCAAACTGCTCTAATTATTGGTTTATTAGTTTAATCAGTTCAATTATGGTTCGATTGAAAAAATCATTTTATAATAAAATAATAAATAAAATATAAATAAACACACTAAAACGTAATTATATAATAAAGCACAATGTTATAATCTCATTCAAATACAAACTCAAAAGTCAAATAACAATAAAAAAACAAACATAAAACGCCAACATCCAAGGTTGTCATCGATCATCAAAATTTGCCAAAACTTGCCGCAGATTTGCTTCGTTGAGATCATCACCTTCATTTCCACTACTTGAACCAAAAAAATTAAGTGATGCAGCATAAAGTATACTACTACTACCACCACCACCACCACCACCACTTTGATCAAAATTAATATTTCGTAGAGGTTAGAATGATTAGCCGAGTGATGAGCGGATAATTTATACGCTTTTTGGCATTGTTTTTAGTATGTTTTTAGTAGGATCTAGTTACTTGTAGGGATGTTTTCATTAGTTTTTATGTTAAATTCACATTTCTGAACTTTACTATGAGTTTGTGTGTTTTTCTGTGATTTCAGGTATTTTCTGGCTGAAATTGAGGGACTTGAGCAAAAATCAGATTCAGAGGTAGAAGAAGGACTACTGATGTTGTTGGATTCTGACCTCTCTGCACTCAAAGTGGATTTTCTGGAGCTACAGAACTCAAAATGGCGCTCTTCCAATTGCGTTGGAAAGTAGACATCCAGGGCTTTCCAGCAATATGTAATAGTCCATACTTTGGCCGAGTTTAGATGATGCAAAAGAGCGTTGAACGCCAGTTCTACGCTGCAGTCTGGAGTTAAACGCTAGAAACACGTCATGAACCAGAGTTGAACGCCAGAAACACGTTACAAACTGGTGTTCAACTCCAAGAATGACCTCTGCACGTGTAAACTTCAAGCTCAGCCCAAGCACACACCAAGTGGGCCCCGGAAGTGGATTTATGCATCAATTACTTACTTCTGTAAACCCTAGTAACTAGTTTAGTATAAATAGGACTTTTTACTATTGTATTTTCATCTTCGGATCATCTTTTACATCTTGGGACGTCTATTTCTTAGATCATGGGGGCTGGCCATTCGGCCATACCTGGACCATTATCACTTATGTATTTTCAAATGGTAGAGTTTCTACACTCCATAGATTAAGGTGTGGAGCTCTGCTGTTCCTCATGATTTAATGCAAAGTACTACTGTTTTCTATTCAATTCAACTTATTCCGCTTCTAAGATATCCATTCGCACCCAAGAACATGATGAATGTGATGATTATGTGACGCTCATCATCATTCTCACTTATGAACGCGTGCCTGACAAACACTCCAGTTTTACATGCAACCAAGCTAGAATGAATATCTCTTAGATATCTAATACAGGGGACCGAGTCCGAGTTATTAGTATCTTCGTGGTATAAGTTAGAACCCATGGATGGCCATTCCTGAGATCCGGAAAGTCTAAACCTTGTCTGTGGTATTCCGAGTAGGATCTGGGAAGGGATGGCTGTGACGATCTTCAAACTCGCGAGTGCTGGGCGTAGTGACAGACGCAAAAGGAGGGTGAATCCTATTCCAGTATGATCGAGAACCTCAGATGATTAGCCGTGCCGTGACAGAGCATTTGGACCTTTTTCACAAGAGGATGGGATGTAGCCATTGACAACGGTGATGCCCTTACAAAAAGCTTGCCATGGAAAGGAGTAGGACTGATTGGATGAAGACAGCAGGAAAGCAGAAGTTCAGAAGAACGAAAGCATCTCTATACGCTTATCTGAAATTCTCACCAATGAATTACATAAGTATTTCTATCTTTATTTTCTGTTTATTTATTATTTATTTTCAAAAACTCCATAACCATTTGATATCCGCCTGACTGAGATTTACAAGGTGACCATAGCTTGCTTCATGCCGACAATCTCCGTGGGATCGACCCTTACTCACGTAAGTTTTTATTACTTGGACGACCCAGTGCACTTGCTGGTTAGTTGTGCGAAGTTGTGAAGTTATGTTTGGACCATGGTTCTATGCACCCGTTTTCGGCGCCATTACCAGGGAAAGAACGAACAAATAATTTTACAAATCTAAATCTGAGTGATCACGATTTTGCATACCACCGAGTCAACATGTTATTGGGATTTTCAGTGAAGTATTAGGATGTTTAAATGGATGAATTTATTAATTTATGTTGTCCCAGCTAGATGTAAATTTTGTCACCTGTGTTGGCAATTTAATGGGTGGACAAGCTGAAGTATCAATGTAACGATTTATATTTTTGGAGTCAATAATAATAATAGTTAACACAATTTTTTAAAGGTTTAATTATTCTACAGGTTCCTATAGTTTTACCGAATTTTCAATTAGATCCCTATACCTTTTTTCTTTTTAATTGAATCCCTATACGTTAAATTTTTTTTCAATTTAGTTCCTACCGTGACAAAATCGTTTAAGATAATAGAATATTCTGTTAAAAATTTGAATATTCTCATAATTAGATTAAAATAATTAATTGATCACACCTATTTTTTTTCAAAATACCAAAACAACCCTTGATATTTTGTTCAAAGAGAGAGAACCTACCCAGCCCTAACTTATTCTCTGAAGTTCCTATTTGGTGGCGTTTCTCCTCTCTTCGTTGGTGTCGTCGTTGTCCATCTACATCGTTGTTCGTGGCAGCGTGAGCATCTGTCGGTTGGTGGTCCTCCTTCGCTTTTGGTCTGCTCTGCACTGTCCATTTGTCTGCTCTACTCTGCTCCACGCAGTTTGTCCGTGGGTTCTGTCGCGTTCCCTCACAGTGCCGCGCCACACCTTGCATCACCGTTCCCTCTTCGTATTCTTCACTCTCCAATTGTATTTTCCTTTCTTTTTTTCCTTTTGTTTTAAAATGGTATTTGTTTCCTCAGCTACTATGGACAGAGAGTCATTCAGGGGTGGATATTGCTGACACAGAAAATAAGAGGTCAGATTGCAATGATGAAGATGATTTGGAGGATCGTATTATTGATGAAAATCCTAATCCGGAGGTTTTCCCACCATCTCCTATTTTCAATGAAGGCACGTTCAATGTTCATCCCTCTCCTATCTTGCTTGTGCGTGTTCCGGTTTCATTTGACTTTTCTCCACTTGATCTTGTATAATTTTTCTTGGAAAAGATATTAATTATTGCAATTGTAGAGTATTTTTAATGGAATTTGAAGCATGTTTTGGTGCACTCCTAAATCGAAAGACTTTAAATATAAACAAAGTCAAAACAATACCTTTTTGTCTTTCATTAGCTTTACAATTTTTCCAATGTTTTTTGATATTCACAAATGATAGGTAGGTACATTGTTTATGCTTCTGATGATATCAAACCAGAAGGTAAGAAAAGCAAACATGGATGGTGGTGCACGAAATTGTGATTCACACTTTTCACAACTCCGCACAACTAACCAGCAAGTGCACTGGGTCGTCCAAGTAATACATTACGTGAGTAAGGGTTGATCCCACGGAGATTGTTGGCTTGAAGCAATCTATGGTTATCTTATAAATCTTAGTCAGGAGATTAATTATGATTATCAGTTTGAATTACGAAAAATCAAAGAGCATGAACTAAATACTTGTTATGTAGTAATCGAGAATATGTTGGAGTTGGAGATGCTTTGTCTTCTGAATCTCTGCTTTCCCCCTGTCTTCTTCTTCACGCACGCAAGGTTCCTCCTATGGTAAGCTGTGTGTTGGTGGATCACCGTTGTCAATGGGTACCATCCGTCCTCTCAGTGAAAATGGTCCAAGTGCGCTGTCACCGCATGGCTAATCACCTGTCGGTTCTCACTCATGCTAGAATAGGATCCATTGATCCTTTTGCGTCTGTCACTATGCCTAACCCTTGTGAGTTTGAAGCTCGTCACAGTCATTCAATCCCTGAATCCTACTCAGAATACCACAGACAAGGTTTAGACTTTCCGGATTCTCAAGAATGCTGCCAATGGATTCTAGCTTATACCACGAAGATTCTGATTAAGGAATCCAAGAGATGCTTATTCAATCGAAGGTAGAACGGAGGTGGTTGTCAGTCACGCATTCATAGGTTGAAAATGGTGATGAATATCACGGATCATCACATCCATCATATTGAAGTGCGAATGAACATCTTAGATAGAAACAAGCGTGTTTGAATAGAAAACAGAAATAATTGCATTAATTCATCGAGACACAGCAGAGCTCCTCAACCCCAACAATGGAGTTTAGAGACTCATGCCGTCAAAGAGTACAAAGTTTAGATCTAAAATGTCATGAGGTTCAAAATAAATCTCTAAAAGTTGTTTAAATACTAAACTAGTAACCTAGGTTTACAGAAAATGAATAAGCTATGATAGATAGTGCAGAAATCCACTTCTGGGGCCTACTTGGTGTGTGCTGAGGCTGAGACTTGAGCTTTACACGTGCCTAGGCTGTTTCTGGAGTTAAATGCCAGGTTGTAACCTGTTTTGGGCGTTTAACTCCAACTTGTAACCTGTTTCTGGCATTTAACGCCAGAATGCAACATGGAACTGGCGTTGAACGCCAGTTTACGTCGTTTATCCTTGAGCAAATTATGGACTATTATATATTGCTGGAAAGCCCTGGATGTCTACTTTCCAACACAATTGAGAGCATGCCATTTGGACTTCTGTAGCTCCAGAAAATCCATTTCGAGTGCAGGGAGGTCAGAATCCAACAACATCTGCAGTCCTTTTTCAGCTTGAATCAAATTTTTGCTCAGCTCCCTCAATTTCAGCTAGAAAATACCTGAAATCACAGAAAAATACACAAACTCATAGTAAATTCCAGAAATATGAATTTTTCCTAGAAACTAATAAAAATATACTAAAAACTAACTAAAACATACTAAAAACTGCATGAAATTAACCCCAAAAAGTGTATAAAATATCCGCTCATCACAACACCAAACTTAAATTGTTGCTTGTCCCCAAGCAACTATTCAAATAAAATAGGATAAAAAGAGATCAAGAAGCAATAGTATCTCAGAGTTTTAAGTGAAGCTCAGATTCTAACTAGATGAGCGGGACTGGTAGCTTTTTGCTTCCGAACAGTTTTGGCATCTCACTTTATCCTTTGAAATTCAGAATGATTGGCATCCATAGGAACTCAGAATTCAGATAGTATTATTGATTCTCCTAGTTTAGTATGTTGATTCTTGAACACAGCTATTTTATGAGTCTTGGCCGTGGCCCTAAGCACTTTGTTTTCCAGTATTAACACCGGATACATAAATACCACAAACACATAACTGGGTGAACCTTTTCAGATTGTGACTCAGCTTTGCTAAAGTCCCCAATTAGAGGTGTCCAGAGTTCTTAAGCACACTCTGTTTTTTTTTTTTTTTTTTTTTTTGCTTTGGACCTTGACTTTAACCGCTCAGTCTCAAGCGTTTGGCTTGACACCTTCACGCCACAAGCACATGGTTAGGGACAACTTGGTTTAGCCGCCTAGGCCAGGATTTTATTCCTTTAGACCCTCCTATCTATTGATGCTCAAAGCCTTGGATCCTTTTTATTACCCTTGTCTTTTGGTTTTAAGGGCTATTGGCTTTTTCTGCTTGCTTTTTCTCTCTCTTCTCTCTCTTTTTTTTTTCGCAAGCATTTGTATTCACTGCTTTTTCTTGCTTCAAGAATCAATTTTATGATTTTTCATATTATCAATAATATTTCTCTTGTTCATCATTCTTTTAGGAGCCAACAATTTTAACATTCATAAAATTCAATGTAAAAAATATGCACTGTTCAGGCATTCATTCAAAAGACAAAAAGCATTGCCACCACATATAGATAATTAGAATTTTCCTTATTAAGAACTCGAAAAAAATTGCCTCCTTATTCTAAAAATCTGCTATTTTATTCATGTTTGATGATGATGAGAAAAATAAATTATAGCTTAATTGGAGATAAAATTAAAATAGAGATACTGATTACTACTACTCATATATGACTTCTAAGGTAAATTTCTAATAAGAATAATTATCACAAAGTTAAGGCTAAGATTAGAACTCAACAACCTTGAATTTGGAAGGTGGATGCCTCTTTAGTCTGTGGAGTGCTTGGCCCTTCAAAAGATAGCTTCTGGCGCTTCAGTTCCTTCAGTTCACGCCCTTGCTCTTCTTGTTCTCTAAGCAGTTTGCAGAGCATGTTGTTTTGATTTTGCTATTCTTCTTTCAGTTGATCCACAGCTTCTTGCAACTTGGTGACTGATGCTTCTAGGCGCTCCCAGTATTCAATTTGAGGAATTTCCGGGAGGAACTCCTGTGCTCTCCTCTTGATGGGGTCGTCCTGAACTTATTGTCCTTCTATAGACTTTTTGGTGATTGGTTGCTCAACTGAGATATACTCATCTACTCCCATTTTTACCCCAGCATCTTTACATAACAGAGAGACCAAGCTTGGATAAGCCAATCTGGCATCTTTAGAGTTCTTGTTTGCAATTTTGTAGAGCTCACAAGTAATCAGCTGATGAACTTCCACTTCCTTTTCTAGCATAATGCAATGAATCATCACTGCTCTTCTGATGGTGACCTCAGAGCGGTTGCTAGTGGGCAGTATAGAGCGCCCAATGAAGTCCAGCCAGCCTCTGGCGACTGGTTTGAGATCTCCTCTTTTGAGTTGGTTTGGGGAACCCTTTGTGTTGGTTGTCCATTTGGCTCCAGGGAGGCATATGTCCTCTAGGATTTTGTCCAAGCTCAGGTTTGATCTCATCATTCTCCTATTAAAGGAGTCTGGGTCATCTTGCAGTTGAGGCAGCTTGAAGATCTCCCTTATTTTGTCGGGGTGGGTGTGAACAATCTTCCCTCTGACCAGAGTTCTATAGTCATAGAATGCGGTTCCAGCTATTTTCTGCCTGTCCGTCTGCCACAAATTTGCGTAAAATTCCTGAACCATGTTTCTTCCCACCTTTTTGTTTCAGGATTAGCTAGGACTTCCCAGCTCCTGTTTCGAATGTGCTCTTGGATCTCTGGATATTTGTCTTCTTTCAGATCGAATTTAACTTTTGGGATCACTGATCTTAGACCCATTATTTTGTAGTAATGGTCTGAATATTCTTTGGTTAAGAACTTTCCTTGATTTTAAAGTGGTTTTGGAATATTCTCTTTCTTACCTCTTGAGTTGGTTTGTTTTCCCTTAGGAGCTATGATCTTAGTGGGTATTGGCCTAGTGATCATGGATAGACACACCAAACTTAGAGGCTTGCTTGTCCTCAAGCAAAAGAAAGGAAAGAAGTGGGATATGAGGAGAGCCAAGTCCGAATTGTGAAGGTGGGGGGAGGCCGAACTAGGATATAAAGGGAAGGGGGTGGGTTTTCGAGAATTTTGAAGAATATATGATAAAAGATATGATTTGTAAAACATAAGTATGATAGGAAAAGGATGCACTTTAAAATTTAAAAGATATGAATAATATGAAAGATAATGGAAAAAGATAGCTTTGTTTTGAAAAAGATATTGTGAAGATTTGAAAAAGATATTGATGAGTTGAAAAGATTTTAGAAGGAAAAGAGATAGATTTGTTTTGAAAAAGATTTGAAAAGAAGTTGAAGAGGATTAAAAAAAAGTTTATGTTTAGAATTAAGATACATTTGATATCTTTTTGAAAAAGGATTTGAAAAATTAGGATCTGTAACATCTTTATGCTAAAAATCCTGAATTGAAACATGAAAAATGGAAAAAATTTGAATTGAAAACGAAATTACCTACTCCCCACAATCCTGGCGTTAAACGCCCAACTGCTGTATGTTTTGGGCGTTTAACGCCCAACTGGTGCTTGGTCTGGGCGTTTAACGCCCAGCTGTTGCTTCTAGCTGGCGTTAAACGCCAGAAACTCCTTTGTCACTGGGCGTTTTTCTGAACGTCCAGGATGCTGTAAATCTGGTGTTAAACGCCCAGAAGCTGCTTCTTTCTGGCGTTTAACGCCCAGATGGCTATCTCTACTGGTGTTAAACACCCAGTAGATCCTCCTTTTGGACATTTAACGCCCAAAACAGCTCTTACTGGCTTTTTCACACCAGTGAGCTTCTTTTTGCTGTTTTGTGCTCTGAATCCTTCTGTAACCCTGTGAACTTATGCAATTGATTCCTTACCTTGAAGATTATTAATATTGAACTTACATAATTTAAAAATAAATAAAATGAAAAATAGAATAAAATAAAATAAAATAACAGAAAGAGTTTTGCTAATGGCTGGGTTGCCTCCCAGCAAGCGCTTCTTTATTGTCTTTAGCTGGACCTTGCTGAGCTTTTAATCTAGCTTCAGTCTTGAGCACTCTTGTTCAACATTGCCTTCAAGATAATGCTTGATTCGCTGTCCATTAACAATGAACTTCTTATTAGAATCAATGTCTTGAAGCTCCACATAGCCATATGGTGACACACTTGTAATCACACCGGGATTTCAGTTTCCCGGAGAATAGCCGGAGTCTAGAGTTAAACAGCATGACCTTCTGTCCTGGTTCAAAGACCCTAGATGACAGCTTTCTGTCATGCCACCTTTTTTCTTTCTCTTTGTAAAGCTTGGCATTTTCGAAAGCAGTGAGTCTGAATTCCTCTAGCTCATTCAGCTGGAGCAATCTTTTTTCTCCAGCTAATTTGGCATCAAAGTTTAGGAATCTGGTTGCCTAGTAGGCTTTGTGCTCCAGTTCCATGGGCAGATGACAGGCCTTACCATACACAAGCTGGTATGGAGAGGTCCCTATAGGAGTCTTGAATACTGTTCTGTAAGCCCACAGAGCATCATCCAAGCTTCTTGCCCAATCCTTTCTACGGGTACTTATAGTCCATTCCAGGATTCTTTTTAGTTCTCTGTTAGAGACTTCAGCTTGCCCATTTGTCTGTGGATGATATGGAGTTGCCACCTTGTGGCTAATTCCATACCGGACCATGGCAGAGTAAAGCTGTTTGTTGCAGAAGTGGGTGCCCCCATCACTGATTAGTACTCTAGGGACACCAAACCTGTTGAAGATATATTTCTGGAGGAACTTCAGCACTGTCTTAGTATCATTAGTGGGTGTGGCAATGGCCTCTACCCATTTGGATACATAGTCCACTGCAACCAGAATATAAGTGTTTGAGTATGATGGTGGGAAAGGCCCCATGAATTCAATACCCCATACATCAAACAACTCTATCTCCAAGATTCCTTGTTGAGGTATGGCATAACCATGAGGCAGATTACCAGCTCTCTAGCAACTGTCACAGTTACGTACAAACTCTCGAAAATCTCTATAAAGGGTAGGCCAGTAGAAGCCACATTGGAGGACCTTGGTGGCTGTTCGCTCACCTCCGAAGTGGCCTCCATATTGTGACCCATGGCAATGCCATAAGATCTTCTGTGCTTCTTCTCTAGGCACACACCTTTGGATTATTCCGTCTGCACATCTCTTAAAGAGATAGGGTTCATCCCACAAGTAGTACTTTGCATCAGTAATTAATTTTTTCTTTTGTTGCCTGCTGTACTCCTTGGGTATGAACCTTGCAGCTTTATAGTTTGCAATGTCTACAAACCATGGTGTTTCCTGAATGGCGAACAAATGCTCATCCGGAAAGGTTTCAGAGATCTCAATAGAGGGAAAGGATGCCTCTTCTACTGGCTCTATCCGGGACAGATGATCAGCCACTTGGTTTTCTGTCCCTTTTCTGTCTCTTATTTCTATATCAAACTCTTGCAGAAGCAATACCCATCTTATGAGCCTGGGTTTTGAATCCTGCTTTGTAAGTAGATATTTAAGAGCAGCATGGTCAGTGTACACAATCACTTTTGATCCTACCAAGTATGATCTAAACTTGTCAATGGCATAAATCACTGCAAGTCATTCTTTCTCTATGGTTGTGTAATTTTTCTGGGCATCATTCAAAATACGGCTAGCATAATAAATGACATGCAGAAGCTTGTCATGCCTCTGCCCCAATACTGCACCAATGGCATGGTCACTGGCATCACACATTAGTTCGAATGGTAATGTCCAGTCTGGTGCAGAAATGACTGGTACTGTGACCAGCTTAGCTTTCAGAGTTTCAAACGCCTGCAGACACTCTGTGTCAAACACAAATGGCGTGTCAGCAGCTAGCAGGTTGCTTAGAGGTTTTGAAATTTTTGAAAAATCCTTTATAAACCTCCTATAGAATCCTGCATGCCCCAGAAAGCTTCTGATTGCCTTAACATTGGCAGGTGGTGGTAATTTTTTAATTATCTCTACCTTAGATTGATCCACCTCTATTCCCTTATTCGAAATCTTGTGCCCAAGGACAATCCCTTCAGTCACCATAAAGTGACATTTTTCTCAGTTTAAAACCAGGTTAGTCTCTTGGCATCTTTTCAAACCAGTGTTAGGTGATCAAGGCAGGAGCTGAATGAGTCTCCATATACTGAGAAGTCATCCATGAAGACTGGTGCGCAGAAATCGTGATGGTTCCATTCCTTGGTAACGGCGCCAAAAACTCAATACGCACGTTCATAATCTTAGTTCTTTGTCACAACATCGCGCAACTAACCAGCAAGTGCACTGGATCGTCCAAGTAATAAACCTTACATGAGTAAGGGTCGATCCCACGGAGATTGTCGGCTTGAAGCATGCTATGGTCACCTTGTAAATCTCAGTCAGGCGGATTCAATTGATTATGGAGATTTAATAATTAAAAGATAAATAAAATATAAAATAAAGATAGTGATACTTATGTAATTCATTGGTGAGAATTTCAGATAAGCGTATAGAGATGCGTTCATTCCTCCTGAACCTCTGCTTTCCTATTGTCTTCATCCAATCATTCATACTCCTTTCTATGGCAAGCTGTATGTTAGGCATCACCGTTGTCAATGGCTACATCCTGTCCTCTCAGTGAAAATGGTCCAATGCCCTGTCACTGCATGGCTAATCATCTGTCGGTTCTCGATCATACTGGAATAGGATCCATTGATCCTTTTGCGTCTGTCACTACGCCCAGCACTCGCGAGTTTGAAGCTCGTCGCATCCATCCCTTCCCAGATCCTACTCGAAATACCACAGATAAGGTTTAGACTTTCCGGATCTCAAGAATGGCCGTCCATGGATTCTAACTTATACCACAAAGATTCTGATTAAGGAATCCCAGAGATACTCATTCAATCTAAGGTAGAACGGAAGTGGTTGTTAGACACGCGTTCATAGGTTGGGAATGATGATGACTGTCACGATCATCATATTCATATTGAAGTGCGAATGAATATCTTAGAATCAGAATAAGCTTGAATTGAATAGAAAAACGATAGTACTTTGTATTAATTCATGAGGAACAGCAGAGCTCCACACCTTAATCTATGGTGTGTAGAAACTCTACCGTTGAAAAAACATAAGTGATAATGGAGTTTATTGGTCTCGGCCCCAGAGGGGAACTGGAGTAACCAAGCCCTAAAATGATCCGAAGATGTAAATACAATAGTAAAATGTCCTATTTATGCTAAACTAGTTACTAGGGTTTACAGAAATGAGTAATTGATGCAGAAATCCACTTCTGGGGCCCACTTGGTGTGTGCTTGGGCTGAGCATTGAGCTTTACACGTGTAGAGGCTTCTCTTGGAGTTGAACACCAGTTTGTAACCTGTTTCTGGCGTTTAACTCCACTTTGCAACCTGTTTCTGGCGTTTAACTCCAGAATGCAACATGGAACTGGCGTTGAACACCAGTTTGCGTCATCTAAACTCGGGCAAAGTATGGACTATTATATATTTCTGGAAAGTCCTGGATGTCTACTTTCCAACGCAATTGAGAGTGCACCATTTGGAGTTCTGTATCTCCAGAAAATCCATTTGGAGTGTAGAAAGGTCAGAATCCAACAGCATCTGCAGTCCTTCTTCAACCTCTGAATCTGATTTTTGCTCAAGTCCCTCAGTTGCAGCCAGAAAATACCTGAAATCACAGAAAAACACACAAACTCATAGAAAAGTCCAGAAATGTGATTTTTATTTAAAAACTAATAAAAATATACTAAACACTAACTAAATTATACTGAAAACTATGTAAAAACAATGCCAAAAAGCGTATAAATTATCCGCTCATCACAACACCAAACTTAAATTGTTGCTTGTCCCCAAGAAACTGAAAATCAAATAGGATAAAAAGAAGAGAATATACTATAAATTCCAAAATATCAATGAAACTTAGCTCCAATCAGATGAGCGGGATTGGTAGCTTTTTGCCTCTTGAATAGTTTTGGCATCTCACTTTATCCATTGAAGTTCAGAATGATTGGCATCTATAGGAACTTAGAATTTAGATAGAGTTATTGATTCTCCTAGTTCAGTATATTGATTCTTGAACACAGCTACTTTATGAGTCTTGGCCGTGGCCCTAAGCACTTTGTTTTCCAGTATTATCACCGGATACATAAATGCCACAGACATATAACTGGGTGAACCTTTTCAGATTGTGACTCAGCTTTGCTAAAGTCCCCAATTAGAGGTGTCCAGGGTTCTTAAGCACACTCTTTTTTTTTTTTTTGCTTTGGACCTTGACTTTAACCGCTCAGTCTCAAGTTTTCACTTGACACCTTCACGCCACAAGCACATGGTTAGGGACAGCTTGGTTTAGCCGCTTAAGTCAGGATTTTATTCCTTTAGGCCCTCCTATCCACTGATGCTCAAAGCCTTGGATCCTTTTTATTACCCTTGCCTTTTGGTTTTAAGGGCTATTGGCTTTTTGCTCTTGCCTTTTGGTTTAAAGAGCTTTTGGCATTTTTTGCTTGCTTTTTCTTTTTCTTTCTCTCTTTTTTTTTTTTTGCTATTTTCTTTCTTTTTTTTTTCTGCAAGCGTTTGTATTCACTGCTTTTTCTTGCTTCAAGAATCATTTTTATGATTTTTCAGATTATCAAATAACATGTCTCATTTTTCATCATTCTTTCAAGAGCCAACATATTTAACATTCATAAACAACAACTTCAAAAGACATATGCACTGTTCAACCATTCATTCAGAAAACAAAAAGTATTGTCACCACATCAAAATAATTAAACTAGTTTCAAGGATGAATTTGAAACCATGTACTTCTTGTTCTTTTGTTTTTAGAACATTTTTTCATTTAAGAGAGGTGATGGATTCATATTCATAACTTTAAGGCATAGACACTTAGACACTAGTGATCATATAGTAAAGACACAAACATAAATAAAACATAAAGCTCAAAAATCGAAAAACAGTAAAATAAATAGACAAGGAGGTTAAGGAATGAGTCCACCTTAGTGAGGGTGGCATCTTCCTCTTCTTGAAGAACCAATGGTGCTTTTGAGCTCCTCTATGTCTCTTCCTTGTCTTTGTTGCTCCTCCCTCATAGCTCTTTGATCTTCTCTAATCTCATGGAGGATGATGGAGTGCTCTTGGTGCTCCACCCTTAGTTGTCCTATGTTGGAACTTAATTCTCCTAGGGAGGTATTGATTTGCTCCCAATAGTTTTGTGGAGGAAGGTGCATCCCTTGAGGCATCTCAGGGATTTCATGGTGGGGGATTTCCTCATGCTCTTGTTGAGGTCCATGATCTCTTATTTGCTCCATCCTTTTCTTAGTGATGGGCTTGTCCTCTTCAATGAGGATGTTTCCCTCTATGTCAATTCCAGCCGAATTGCAGAGGTGGTATATGAGGTGAGGAAAGGCTAACCTTGCCCAAGTGGAGGACTTGTCAGCCACCTTGTAAAGTTCTTGAGGTATAATCTCATGAACTTCCACCTCCTCTCCAATCATGATACTATAGATCATGATGGCCCGGTCTATAGTAACTTCAGACCGGTTACTAGTAGGAATGATTGAGCGTTGAATGAACTCTAACCATCCCCTAGCCACTGGTTTGAGATCATGCCTTCTTAGTTGAACCGGCTTGCCTCTTGAGTCAATTTTCCATTGAGCTCCTTCCTCACATATGTCTATGAGGACTTGGTTCAACCTTTGATCAAAGTTGACCCTTCTTGTGTAGGGGCGTGCATTCTCTTCCGTCATTGGCAAGTTGAACGCCAGCCTTACATTTTCCGGACTGAAATCTAAGTATTTTCCCCGAACCATGGTAAGCCAATGCTTTGGATTCGGGTTCACACTTTGATCATGGTTCCTAGTGATCCATGCGTTTGCATAGAACTCTTGAACCATTAGGATCCTGACTTGTTGAATGGGGTTGGTGAGAACTTCCCAACCTCTTCTTTGGATCTCAAGTCGGATCTCCGGATACTCATTCTTTTTGAGCTTGAAAGGAACCTCAGGGATCACTTTCTTCTTGGCCACAACTTCATAGAAGTGGTCTTGATGGACCTTTGAGATGAATCTCTCCATCTTCCATGACTCAGAGGTGGAAGCAATTGCCTTCCCTTTCCTCTTTCTAGAGGTTTCTCTGGCCATAGGTGCCATAAATGGTTATAGAAAAACAAAAAGCTATGCTTTTACCACACTAAACTTAAAATATTTGCTCGTCCCCAAGCAAAAGAAGAAAGAAAGTAGTAAAAAAAGAAGAAAATAGAGGAGATGGGGGAAGAAGATGTATTCGGCCAAGGAGAAGAAGAGAGGGTTGTGTTGTGTGAAAATGAAGAAGGAGTGAGGGGTTTATATAGGAGTGAGGGGGGTGTAGGGTTCGGCCATTAGGGTTGGGTTTGGGAGGGAAATTAGTTTGAATTTTGAAGGTAGGTGGGGTTTATAGGGAAGAGATGATGGATGTGAGTGGTGAAGAGGCGATGGGAAAGAGTGATTGAGGTGATTGGTAAAGGGTATTTGGGGAAGAGAGTTATGAAAAGGTATGAAGAGGAGAGAAGAAAATGTGGGGATCCTGTGGGGTCTACAGATTAAGTGGGGTCAAGGACTTAATATCCCTGCTCCAATTAGGTGTGTAAAACGTCCTTACTGTGCAATCCTGGCGTTTATCGCCAGACTGTTGCCTGTTTCTGGCGTTAAACACCCAAATGTAGCTTGTTTCTGGCGTTTAACGCCAGGCAGATGCTTGTTTCTGGCGTTAAATGCCAGCTTGGTGCCTGTTTCTGGTGTTAAACGCCAGACAGATGCTTGTTTCTGGCGTTTAAACGCTAGACTGCTCTCCTCCAGGGTGTGCTATTTTCAATGCTATTTTTTCATTCTGTTTTTGATTTTTCAATAGTTTTTGTGACTTCACATGATCATCAACCTAATAAAACACGAAATAACCAAAAAGAAAATAAAATAGATATGATTAAATAACATTGGGTTGCCTCCCAACAAGTGCTTCTTTAATGTCAATAGCTTGACATTGAGCTCTCATGGAGCCTCACAAATAATTAGAGCAAGGTTGGAACCTCCCAACACCAAACTTAGAGTTTGAATGTGGGGGTTCAACATCAAACTTAGTGTTTGGTTGTGGCCTTCCAACACCAAACTTAGAGTTTGACTGTGGGGGCTTTGGTTGACTCTGCAGTGAGAGAAGCTTTTCATGCTTCCTCTCCATGGTTACAGAAGGAGATCCTTGAGTTTTAAACACAAGGTTGTCCTCATCCAGTTGAAGGATCAACTCTCCTCTGTCCACATCAATCACAGCTCTTGCTGTGGCTAGGAAGGGTCTTCCAAGGATGATGGATTCATCCTCTTCCTTCCCAGTGTCTAGGATTATGAAATCAGCAGGGATGTAAAGGCCTTCAACCTTTACTAACACGTCCTCTACTTGTCCATAAGCCTGTTTTCTTGAGTTGTCTGCCATCTCTAATGAGATTCTAGCAGCTTGCACCTCAAAGATCCCTAGTTTCTCCATTACAGAGAGTGGCATTAAGTTTATTCCTGACCCCAGGTCACACAGAGCCTTCTCAAAGGTCATGGTGCCTATGGTACAGGGTATTAAGAATTTGCCTAGATCTTGTTTCTTTTGAGGTACTTTCTGCCTATCCAATGCATTTAGTTCATTAGTGAGCAAGGGAGGTTCATCTTCCCAAGTCTCATTACAAAATAATTTGGCATTCAGCTTCATGATTGCACCAAGGTAATTAGCAACTTGCTCTTCAATAATGTCTTCATCCTCTTCAGAGGAAGAATACTCATCAGAGCTCATGAAGGGCAGAAGGAGGTTCAATGGAATCTCTATGGTCTCTAGATGAGCCTCAGGTTCCTTTGGTTCCTCAATGGGAAACTCCTTATTGGTCACTGAATGTCCCAGGAGGTCTTCCTCACTAAGATTCACATCCTCCTCCTCCCTTGTAGGTTCGACCATGATGGTCAAGTCAATGGCCTTGCACTCTCTTTTTGGATTTTCTTCTGTATTGCTTGGGAGAGTACTTAGAGGAGTTTCAGTGACTCTTTTACTCAGCTGGCCCACTTGTATCTCCAAATTTCTAATGGAGGACCTTGTTTCATTCATGAAACTTATAGTGGCCTTAGATAGATCAGAGACTATATTTGCTAAGCTAGATGGATTCTGCTCAGAATTCTCTGTCTGTTGCTGAGTGGATGATGGAAAAGGTTTGCTATTGCTAAACCTGTTTCTTCCACCATTATTAAAGCCTTGTTGAGGCTTTTTTTGATCCTTCCATGAGAAATTTGGATGATTTCTCCATGAGGGATTATAGGTGTTTCCATAGGGTTCACCCATGTAATTCACCTCTGCTATTGCAGGGTTCTCAGGATCATAAGCTTCTTCTTCAGAAGATGCCTCTTTAGTACTGTTGGATGATTCCTTCAATCCATTCAGACTCTAAGAGATCATATTGAATTGCTGAGTCAATATTTTATTCTGAGCCAATATGGCATTCAGAGTATCAATTTCAAGAACTCCCTTCTTTTGAGGCGTCCCATTACTCACAGGATTCCTTTTAGAAGTGTACATGAACTGGTTATTTGCAACCATGTCAATGAGTTCTTGAGCTTCTGCAGGCGTTTTCTTTAGGTGAATGGATTCACCTGCAGAATAGTCCAATGACATCTTTGATAATTCAGACAAACTATCATAGAATATATCCAGGATGGTCCATTCTGAAAGCATGTCAGAGGGACACTTTTTGGTCAGTTCCTTGTATCTCTCCCAAGCTTCATAGAGGGATTCACCTTCCTTTTGTCTGAAGGTTTGAACATCCACTCTAAGCTTGCTAAGCTTTTGAGGAGGAAAAACTTGGCTAAGAAAACTGTGACCAGCTTATCCCAAGAGTTCAGACTGTCTTTAGGTTGAGAGTCCAACCATATTCTAGCTCTGTCTCTTACAGCAAATGGGAAAAGCATAAGCCTGTAGACCTCGGGATCAACCCCATTGGTCTTAACAGTATCACAGATCTGCAAGAATTCAGTTAAGAACTGAAAGGGATCTTCGGATGGAAGTCCATAAAACTTGCAATTCTGTTGCATTAGAGAAACTAATTGAGGTTTTAGCTCAAAATTGTTTGCTCCAATGGCAGGGATTGAGATGCTTCTTTCATGTAAATTGGAATTAGGTGCAGTAAAGTCACCAAGCATCTTCCTTGCATTGTTATTATTTTCGGCCATGCCTCCTTCTTTTTCGAAAATTTCTGTCAGATTTTTTCCAGAGAGTTGTGCTTTAGCTTCCCTTAGCTTCCTCTTTAGAGTTCTTTCAGGTTCAGGATCAGCTTCAACAAGAATGTTCTTGTCTTTGTTCCTGCTCATATGAAAAAGAAGAGAACAGAAAATATGGAATCCTCTATGTCACAGTATAGAGATTCTTTTATGTGAGTAGAAGAAGATATGAATAGAAGAAGGAGAATCCAAACACAAGGGTGAGGAATGAGTTCGAATTCTTGGGTGAAAGAGGGGTGTTAGTAGATGAATAAATAAATAGAAGGGGATGAGAGATGAGAGAATTCGAAAATTAAATAGATTAAAATAAAAGTATTTTTGTTTTTAAATTGAATTTAAAATAGAAATTCGAAAATTTAAAAAGAAAAATAAAATTAAATCAAATTAAAATTTAAAACAAATAGTTAATTAAAAAGAAATTTTGAAATAGAGGGAAGGTGATTTTTAAAAATTAGAGAGAGAGTTAGTAAGGTAGTTTTGAAAAAGATATGATTGAAACAAAAAGATAGGATTAGTTGGAAAGGATTTGAAATTTAATTTTGAAAAGATAAGAAGTTAGAAAAGATTTTGAAATTGATTTTGAAAAAGATGTGATTGAAAAGATATGATTGAAAATCAATTTGAAAAAGATTTGAAAAGAAAATTAAAAAGATTTGATTTTTGAAATCAAAGTTGATTACTTGAAAAATTTTTGAATCAAAATATTAAATGTTAACATTGAATTCGAAAAAGATAAGAAAAAGATTTTGAAAATCAATTTGAAATTTTCAAAAATATAAAAGAAAAAATGAAAAAGATTTGATTTTTGAAAAAGAATTGAAAAAGATAGAATTTTTAAATTGAAAATTTGATTTGACTCATAAGAAACAACTAAATTTTAAAAAGTTTTGAAAAAGTCAACTCAAATTTTCGAAAATTTATGAGTGAAAAATAGAAATATATTTTTTTTATTTTTGAATTTTTAATGATGAGAGAGAAAAACACCAAAAAGACTCAATGCATGAAAATTTTGGATCAAAACAAATGATGTATACAAGAACACTATGAATGTTAAGATGAACACCAAGAACACTTCGAATGTCAAGATGATCAAGAACATATTTTTGAAAATTTTTAAGAAAAGATAAACATGCAAGACACCAAACTTAGAAATTTTCAAACTTTAGACACTAATAATTCAAGAATGCATATGAAAAACAAGAAGAAACACCAAACAAGACATTTTAAAGATCAAACAAGAAGACTTACCAAGAACAACTTGAAGATCATGAAGAACACCATGCATGAGTTTTCGAAAAATGCACAAATTTTAAAAACATGCAATTGATACCAAACTTAAAATTTGACTCTATACTCAAACAAGAAACACAAAAATATTTTTAATTTTATGGTTTTATTAATTTTTTTTGTATTATTTTCGAAAATAAGAAATAAAAAGCTTAAAATTAAAATAAAATTACCTAATCTGAGCAACAAGATGAACCGTCAGTTGTCCAAACTCGAACAATCCCCGGCAACGGCGCCAAAAACTTGGTGCACGAATTGTAAATCACACTTTTCACAACTCGTACCACTAACCAGCAAGTGCACTGGGTCGTCCAAGTAATAAACCTTACGTGAGTAAGGGTCGATCCCACGGAGATTGTCGGCTTGAAGCAAGCTATGGTCACCTTGTAAATCTCAGTTAGGCGGATTCAATTGATTATCGAGATTTAATAATTAAAAGATAAATAAAATATAAAATAAAGATAGTGATACTTATGTAATTGATTGGTGAGAATTTCAGATAAGCGTATAGAGATGTGTTCGTTCCTCCTGAACCTCTGCTTTCCTATTGTCTTCATCCAATCATTCATACTCCTTTCTATGGCAAGCTGTATGTTAGGCATCACCGTTGTCAATGGCTACATCCTGTCCTCTCAGTGAAAATGGTCTAATGCGCTGTCACTGCATGGCTAATCATCTATCGGTTCTCGATCATACTGGAATAGGATCCATTGATCCTTTTGCGTCTGTCACTACGCCCAGCACTCGCGAGTTTGAAGCTCGTCGCAGCCATCCCTTCCCAGATCCTACTCGGAATACCACAGATAAGGATTATACTTTCCGGATCTCAAGAATGGCCGTCCATGGATTCTAACTTATACCACGAAGATTCTGATTAAGGAATCCCAGAGATACTCATTCAATCTAAGGTAGAACGGAAGTGGTTGTCAGGCACGCGTTCATAGGTTGGGAATGATGATGACTGTCACGATCATCACATTCATATTGAAGTGCGAATGAATATCTTAGAATCAGAATAAGCTTGAATTGAATAAAAAAACAATAGAACTTTGGATTAATTCATGAGGAACAGCAGAGCTCCACACCTTAATCTATGGTGTGTAGAAACTCTACCGTTGAAAATACATAAGTGATAATGGAGTTCATTGGTCTCGGCCCCAGAGGGGAACCGGAGTAACCAAGTCCTAAAATGATCCGAAGATGTAAATACAATAGTAAAAAGTCCTATTTATGCTAAACTAGTTACTAGGGTTTACAGAAATGAGTAATTGATGCAGAAATCCACTTCTGGGGCCCACTTGGTGTGTGCTTGGGCTGAGCATTGAGATTTACACGTGTAGAGGCTTCTCTTGGAGTTGAACGCCAGTTTGTAACCTGTTTCTGGCATTTAACTCCACTTTGCAACCTGTTTCTGGCGTTTAACTCCAGAATGTAGCATGGAACTGGCGTTGAACGCCAGTTTGTGTCATCTAAACTCGAGAAAAATATAGACTATTATATATTTTTGGAAAGCCCTGGATGTCTACTTTCCAACCCAATTGAGAGCGCGCCATTTGGAGTTCTGTAGCTCCAGAAAATCCACTTCGAGTGCAGGGAGGTCAGAATCCAGCAGCATCTGCAGTCCTTCTTCAACCTCTGAATCTGATTTTTGCTCAAGTCCCTCAATTTCAGCCAGAAAATACCTGAAATCACAGAAAAACACACAAACTCAAAGCAAAGTCCAGAAATGTGATTTTTATTTAAAAACTAATAAAAATATACTAAAAACTAACTAAATTATACTGAAAACTATGTAAAATCAATGCCAAAAAGCGTATAAATTATCCGCTCATCAAAGACTTCGAGAAATTTTTCCACCATATCAGAGAAAATAGAGAGCATGCATCTCTGAAAGGTTGCAAGTGCATTACACAGCCCAAATGGCATCCTTCTATAGGCAAATACTCCAGATGGACATGTGAATGCTGTTTTCTCTTGATCTTGGGGATCTACTGCAATTTGGTTGTAGCCTGAATAGCCATCCAAAAAGCAGTAATAATCATGACCTGCTAGTCTTTCTAGAATCTGGTCTATGAATGGTAAAGGAAAATGATCCTTTCTGGCGGCTGTATTGAGCCTTCTATAGTCAATACACATGCGCCACCCTGTAACTGTTCTTGTAGGAACCAGTTTATTTTTTTCATTATGAACCACTGTCATGCCTTCCTTTTTGGGGACAACTTGGACAGGGCTCACCCAGAGGCTATCAGAAATAGGATAAATAATCCCAGCCTCCAGTAACTTTGTGACCTCTTTCTGCACCACTTCCTTCATGGCTGGATTTAGCCGCCTTTGTGGTTGAACCACTGGCTTAGCATGATCCTCCAATAGGATCTTGTGCACGCATCTAGCTGGGCTTATGCCCTTAAGGTCACTTATGGACCACCCAAGAGCTGTCTTGTGTGTCCTTAGCACTTGAAGTAGTGCTTTCTCTTCCTGTGAATTTAAAGCAGAGCTTATGATCACTGGAAAAGTGTCACCTTCTCCCAGAAATGCATATTTCAGGGATGGTGGTAATGGTTTGAGCTCAGGTTTAGGAGGTTTTTCCTCTTCCTGAGGAATTTCCAGAGGCTCTTTTAATTCCTCTGAATCTTCTAGATCAGGCTGAACATCTTTAAAGATGTCTTCCAGCTCTGATTCGAGACTCTCAACCATGTTGATCTCCTCTACCAAAGAGTCAATAAGATCAACTTTCATGTAGTCTTTTGGTGTGTCTGGATGCTGTATGGCTTTGTCAGCATTCAACTTAAACTCATCCTTATTGACTCTCAGGTTTACTTCCCCCTTTTGGACATCAATGAGAGTTCGTCCAGTTGCTAGGAAAGGTCTTCCTAGAATGAGAGTAGCACTCTTGTGCTCCTCCATTTCCAGCACTACAAAGTCAGTAGGAAAGGCGAATGGCCCAACCCTGACAATCATGTCTTCAATCACGACTGATGGGTATTTAATGGAGCCATCAGCAAGTTAGAGACATATCTAGGTTGGTTTGACTTCTTCAGTTAAACCAAGCTTTCTGATAGTGGATGCAGGTATTAGGTTGATGCTTGCCCCAAGATCACATAAAGCTATCTTGGTGCAATCACCCTCTAATATGCATGGTATCATAAAGCTCCCGGGATCTTTAAGCTTTTCTGAGAAGCTTTTCAGAATGACTGCACTGCATTCCTCAGTGAGGAGAACTCTTTCAGTTTCTCTCCAATCCTTCTTATGATTCAAGATCTCTTTCATGAACTTGGCATAAGAGGGTATTTGCTCAAGTGCCTCTACAAACGGAATCTTTATTTCAAGAGTCCTGAGGTAGTCTGCAAAGCGAACAAATTGCTTATCCTGCTCCTCTTGGTGGAGTTTTTGAGGATAAGGTATCTTGGCTTTGTATTCCTCAACCTTGGTTGCTGCAGGTTTATTTCCTACAGAAGTGGTTGGAGAAGCCTTTTTAGAGGGGTTGCTATCAGCACTTGTGTGTGTCTGATCCCTCACTGGCGTTTGAATGCCAGGGTTGGAAGCTTGATTGGCGTTGGACGCCAACTTCCTACCTGTTTCTGGCATTTGAACGCCAGAACTGAGCTTCCATTGGGTGTTTGACGCCAGCTCCTTGCCTGTTCCTGGCGTTTGAACGCCAGAACTGCACGTGGGTTGGGCGTTTAACGCCAACCTTGCATCCTTTTCTGGCGTTTGAACGCCAGAGTTATTCCTCTCTGGGCCCTTACTGTCCTCAGAGGGATTTTGGATAATATTTTGCTCATCCTCTGTTAGTTGTTCTTTTCTTGGCTTTCTGCTGCTCTGAAGTGAGGTATTTAATATTTTCCCACTTCTTAATTGAACTTCCTAGCACTCCTTTGTTATCTGCTTTAATAATTGCTGTTTTATCTGATTCAATTGTGCCTCCATATTTTTATTAGCATTTTTAGTGTCTTGTAGCATCTCCTTGAATTCTGCTAGCTGTTTTGTTAGAAAACACAATTGTTGATTGAGTTCAGCAACTTGTTTTGGAGGACCAAGTTCAGTAGACACTGCTTTGGCTTCTTCTGTTATGGAGGACTCACTGCTTATGTACAGATGCTGATTTCTGGCAACTATATCAATAAGCTCTTGAGCCTCTTCAATAGTTTTCCTCATGTGTATAGATCCACCAGCTGAGTGGTCTAAGGACATCTGAGCTCCTTCTGTAAGCCCATAGTAGAAGATGTCTAATTGCACCCACTCTGAAAACATTTCAGAGGGGCATTTCCTTAGCATCCCTCTGTACCTCTCCTAGGCATTATAAAGGGATTCGTCATCCTCTTGTTTAAAGCCTTGGATGTCCAGCCTTAGCTGTGTCATCCTTTTTGGAGGGAAATATTGATTCAGGAATTTGTCTGATAATTGTTTCCATGTCCTTATGCTTACTGTGGGTTGGTTATTTAACCACCTTTTAGCTTGATCTTTTATAGCAAACGGAAACAATAACAAT
Source organism: Arachis ipaensis (assembly GCF_059453495.1). Classification (NCBI taxonomy): domain Eukaryota; kingdom Viridiplantae; phylum Streptophyta; class Magnoliopsida; order Fabales; family Fabaceae; genus Arachis; species Arachis ipaensis. Next base: position 56,126,354 of record NC_142436.1, read on the forward strand.
CTGTATACATCCTGATCTACCTCCTTGTCACATACTGTGTCAGCAATTTGCAAGAATTGTGCCAGAAACTCAGTAGGTTCTTTCTGTGGAAGACCGAAATACTGGCAGTTTTGCTGCACCATGACAATAATCTGAGGATTTAGCTCAAATCTACCTACCTTGATGGGGGTATACAGATACTACTCCCATATGCAGCAGTAGTGGATAAAATGAAATTGATGTGATTTTCAAAGAAGATATATTTTTGTTTTTATTTTATTGAAGTAGAACAAACCAAATTATTAAGATAAATAAAAATAATAAGATAAAATAAAATAATTAGAAATTTAAAATGTAAATTTCAAAAACCAAGGGAAAAATAAATTTGAAAATGATAATAATTGCTTAATTGAGAAGATTTGAAAAACTCTGTATATGATTTTTGAAAAAGATTTTGAATTTTGAAAGGATTTGATTTTAAAATAAAAATCTGAATTTTTAAAAGTAATTTTCTAAAATTAGATTTAAAATAAAGAGAAAAGATATTTTTGAATTTAATGAGGAAAGAGAAAAATAGTAAAATGACACAAGACTTAAAATTTTTAGATCTAATGCTCCTTATTTTCGAAAATTTAGAGGAAAAACACCAAGGAACACCAAACTTAAAAATTTTAAGATCAAAACACAAGAAAGATTCAAGAACACCTTGAAGATTCAAAAGAATACGAAGAACAAAAAGTCAAAGACTCAAAGGACTCAAGAACATAAAAAAAAAAGAACACCAAACTTAAAATTTTTAGAAAACCAAAAACAAATTTTCGAAAATTAAATAAGAACTAACAAGAAAACACCAAACTTAAAACTTGACACAAGATTTAATCAAAGAAAAATTATTTTTGGAAAATTTTTAAGAAGGAGGATACCCAATCACCAAGAACATTAACACAATACTCTAGCCAATTGAGCTATAAATTTAACGTGTTTTAACAAGGTATTTAATAAATAAAAATTTTTTGAAACTAAAAATTTGAAAAAGCACAAGAAAAACAAGAAAAGACACAAAACAAGACAAACCAAAGATCAAACAAGGAAAATAAACAAGAACAACTTGAAGATTAAGAAAGAACAATGAACACAAATTCGAAAATTTAAAAGAAAATAAAAACATGCAATTGACACCAAACTTAAAATATAAAACTAAACTCACAGAAAAACTCAATTATCAGTTTATAAAATTTTCAAAAAATTTAAAAAGAAAAAAATAAGGATTTAAAAAGAGAAATTTCAACCAAAAACAATAATAGAAGACTCTAAACAAAAAAGAAAAATTTTTCCTAATCTAAGCAACAAAATAAACCGTCAGTTGTCCAAACTCGAACAATCCCCGGCAACGGCACCAAAAACTTGGTGCACGAAATTGTGATTCACACTTTTTACAACTCCGCACAACTAACCAGCATGTGCACTGGGTCGTCCAAGTAATACCTTACGTGAGTAAGGGTCGATCCCACGGAGATTTTTGGCTTGAAGCAATCTATGATTATCTTGTAAATCTTAGTCAGGAGATTAATTATGATTATCAGTTTGAATTGAAAAAAATCAAAGAGCATGAACTAAATACTTGTTATGCAGTAATGGAGAATATGTTGGAGTTTTGGAGATGCTTTGTCTTCTGAATCTCTACTTTCCCCCTGTCTTCTTCTTCACGCACGCAAGGTTCCTCCTATGGCAAGCTGTGTGTTGGTGGATCACCGTTGTCAATGGCTACCATCCATCCTCTCAGTGAAAATGGTCCAAGTGCGCTGTCACCGCACGGCTAATCACTTGTCGGTTCTCACTCATGTTGGAATAGGATCCATTGATCCTTTTGCGTCTGTCTCTACGCCCAACCCTTCTGAGTTTGAAGCTCGTCACAGTCATTGAATCCTACTCGGAATACCACAGATAAGGTTTAGACTTTCCGGATTCTCAATAATGCTGCCAATGGATTCTAGCTTATACCACGAAGATTCTGATTAAGGAATCCAAGAGATGCTCATTCAATTGAAGGTAGAACGGAGGTGGTTGTCAGTCACGCGTTCATAGGTTGAGAATGGTGATGAATGTCACGGATTATCACATCCATCATATTGAAGTGCGAATGAACATCTTAGATAGAAACAAGCGTGTTTGAATAGAAAACAGAAATAATTGCATTAATTTATCGAGACACAGCAGAGCTCCTCAACCCCAACAATGGAGTTTAGAGACTCATGCCGTCAAAGAGTACAAAGTTCAGATCTAAAATGTCATGAGGTTCAAAATAAATCTCTAAAAGTTGTTTAAATACTAAACTAGTAACCTAGGTTTACAGAAAATGAATAAGCTATGATAGATAGTGCAGAAATCCACTTCTGGGGCCCACTTGGTGTGTGCTGGGATGAGACTTGAGCTTTACACACCTAGGCTGTTTTTGGAGTTAAACGCCAGGTTGTAACCTGTTTTGGGCGTTTAACTTCAACTTGTAACCTGTTTCTGGCGTTTAACGCCAGAATGCAACATGGAACTGGAGTTGAACGCCATTTTACGTCGTTTATCCTTGAGTAAAGTATGAACTATTATATATTGCTGGAAAGCCCTGGATGTCCACTTTCCAACGCAATTGAGAGCATGCCATTGGGACTCCTGTAGCTCCAGAAAATCCATTTCGAGTGCAGGGAGGTCAGAATCCAACAGCATCTGCAGTCCTTTTTCAGCCTGAATCAGATTTTTGCTCAGCTCTCTCAATTTCAGCCAGAAAATACCTGAAATTACAGAAAAACACAAAAACTCATAGTAAAGTCCAAAAATATGAATTTTTCCTAGAAACTAATAAAAATATACTAAAAACTAACTAAAATATACTAAAAACTGCATGAAATTAACCCCAAAAAGCATATAAAATATCCTCTCATAGATGGCTTAAGAAGAAGTATCATTTGGTAGAGTCAGATGATGATGGTGATGGGGTTTTCGAGTAAAAGATAATTGTAAATGATAATATGGATGACCAGACAAAAGAAATTGATAACGAAGATAGCCTGCTGATTTCATCTTTTTACAAGAGTAAAGCTCGTCAAAGGATCTCAAATGACGAAATTAATAATGGTAATAGTGGAGCATTTGATGTAAGGAACAAGAACTACCAAGATGATGGTGGGTAATATTCAAACAGATTTGGAAACTGGCAATGTCCTTCGAGATAGGTGACTATCAGCAATTATAAATTATAGTTTATTTGCGTGCTTGCCTTTGTTGGCTATAATTCACTAATTCTAAATTATAGTTTGTATGCATGCTTGTTTTCTTTGCTTTAATGTTTTTTAAGTTTTTTAATTTATTCATGATTTTTGTTTCAATGAAATAGGGAAGCAACTCTGTCAGACAAAAAAAAGATGTTGGGGATGTTAAAAATTCAAAAAAGAAAAAGAAGGAAAAAGAAATCAAGAATTCTCCTAATGGGTGTTTTATAAAACTAGATCAAGAGTACTATATATTGATATGATCATATATGGTTGCATATATTTGCTTTTATATGCAATAAATTAATTGCTCTTGCAATTGTGTGATGATTAATCTTTTTTTTTTCTTTTTTTCAATCCAGACATTGGTTCGGTATTAGTTACCTGTGATTGTTTTCAACAAGAGAGGTATATGGTGGTGACTGGAGAACCTCCAAAGAGAATGGGAGGCTGCAACATAAGAACTGATTTTGGTGGAAAGGACTATCTTGTTGGGATACCTGATAAATTCAAGTCTGTTATTTCAGAATCCTTCTTGGCTCGAAAACCGGCTGTTATCAATGTTATTATTGATCCCTATACTAGTTCAGAGAGTGGGAGTATCTGTATTACATTGAAACTACGTTTTTTATGGTTTTCATTTTTAGATTTCAAATTTTATAGCACAAATTACATAGCCTTGTGGTTGTCTATGGTGTACCATAATATGATAAAGATACAAACTATGTTCTATAAATCCACACAAATGTAAAATGTTACATGATCATAATGAATACTTGAATGATAGAAATTGAATTTTATAGATACTTATTACTATTATTTCTGTTTCATTTTAGCCATTCTTTTTTTTTTGTATGATCTCAAGATAAGGTATTTTGGAAGTTAAAAAAAAAAAGAGAAGGTATCCGATACAATTTGTATATAAAAAATCAAAAGAATGATAGTGACAAAATATAAGGGATTATAGGAATATATTTCATGTCGTAAAGTCATTGAATAGGGATTATAAGAATATTTTTTATTGAATATTTATAGTTTCACCGAATTTTCAATTAGGTCCTTATATTTTTTTTCAATTAGGTCCCTAAGGGTATACAAGTAATTTCACAATTTACTAAAATTTTTTTTATGTTTAACATTAATGAGCACTAAATTGAAAAAAAAAATTAATGTATAGGAACCCAATTGAAAAGAAAAAAGTATAGGGACTTAATTGAAAATTCGGTGAAACTATAGGGACCTGTAGAGTAATTAAACCTTTTTTAAATCAAAGTATGAATATATATTTTTAGCTAAGAGCAATATGATCAATTTAATTATGAATTATTACTTTTTTTGGTTAGTATTAGTTAATCGTTATGTTCTCATAATTATGTTTGTTAAATGTATTTTATCAAAATTTCATGTTTCTTGGCTTAAAAAATAATGGGCAACGCTAGGTAACCAATGACTTATCTAACCAACATGACCAACGGGCCTTGGAAATGGCCCATCTGAACTAAAATTGCCCCTAAAACCTAATTTTAACCATCCCAATTTTATTACTAATCCTAATCAGCTACCCCTTGTTGACCTATCAGTAAAAATCGTTTCCCCTAACCCCAGAAATTGAACGTTCACAATGCTCATAAGGAAAAGTGAACAACCTTCCCCACCAAAGGTCTTTTCGTGTCTGGGTTTTGCCCATTCAGCTTCTCCGCTGCTGCCGTCATTCGTGGAGCCCCTCCCTCGTGCAGGAATCGAGCGGCCGTGAACGAAGAGGACGCCCCCTATCCTCGCATGCGTTCCCCGCACCAGTGACGGCGCCCATCGCCGCCAGCGCCGCCCACGTCCCTAGTCATCGCAAGGGCCTTGTGCGTTTCCAATGCCGCTTGCATCTCCCCTGAAGGCTCGCAACTGCTGGCGTACGGTATCCCTGCTCGCAGCCTTCCCAGGTTAGTGAAAGGACATATCTGCTTTTACTGAGTAGGTTTTTACAAAATTGTTTAGTTGATTATTTCTTGTGAACTGTTGGGCTTGTTGTGGTCGTTGCTATATCTGTTTGACTTCTATAAGATTGAATAAATACACTGACAGGTTTATGTAGTTGTATAGTTTATTTTTGTTGGCTTATTGTTTAATGGTTGACTGAATTCGTATATGTTTGTTCCCCAGGTATCAGAAAGTCACAAATTGGTTTTGGACATTTTTTTTTTATGAATTTGTTTACTTCATGTATGATTTGTTTATGCAATTTAAAAGGGATGGTTACTTCACTAAGTGAATGGATATTTGAAATTTTGGACAAATAATGTGAAATTTGTTTTAGTCTTGGGACCTAATTTCTGGCTTCTGTTAGGTAACCAATTTTTTGGGTAACATGTAAAAACGCATTCAGTTTTACCGTGGACTATGTTTGATTTTTTATAAATACTGTTTAAGCTGTTTGATATCTTTACTTTCGGAATAATCTGCAAGGCAAATTCTAAAGTTACAAAACCTTGCTGTATATAAAGTTTTTGAACTACTTTGGGGTTATTTGAAACATTTTTAATCACAGTTAATAGTGTAATAAACATTTTTTACACATGATTACCCTGTTATTTTGTTGATTCTATAATTGGTTGAGTTGCTGCTTGTGTGATTCGTAGTTAGGTTTGTTAACTCTGTACAACATCAGTTATTCTGCTTATTTGAAAAGGAATACATCATTACCGGAACTCATTTTAGTGCCATGATGTTGTGTGTGTGTGTTGTGATGGGATATTTTCGTGGAAAAACGAATTTCTCCAAAACACCCAAACTTAACCGGCAAGTGCACCAGGTCGCATCAAGTAATAATAACTCACGGGAGTGAGGTCGATCCCACAGGGATTGAAGGATTGAGCAATTTTAGTTTAGTGGTTGATTTAGTCAAGCAAATCAAGATTTGGTTGAGAGATTTGTGATTTGCAGAATTTAAATTGCATAGAAAGTAAAGGGAATGGGTAATTGGCATGAAATTAAAGAGAACAGGAATTAAAGTGCTGAATCTTAAAGAACAAGAAATTAAATGGCAGAAACTTAGAACGCAAGAAATGTAAATTGCAAAATCTTAAAGTGCAAGAAATGTAAATGGCTTGAATTGTAAAGGGAATGGGGAGTTGGATTTGCAGAAATTAAACAAGGAAATGTAAATTGCAACAAGCAGAGAAATAGAAGAGGACTTGGATTGAATCAGATCTAAAACAAAAAAGTAAATGAGCATGAAAAGCAGTAAACAGAGGATGTAAAATTGGAATTCAGATCTCAGGACCCAAGAGACTAGAAAACCAAGTCTAGATCTCAATGCCTTCCTAGATCCAACAAGAACAATTGCAAAGGAGATTGTAAATTGCAAAGAAAGTAGATGAAGAAGCAAGTAACCGAAACTGAAATTCAATTAAGCAGAAAATTAAACTAGATCCCAAGGTGAGATTGAAACATAATTTCTTCAATTCTCCACCCAAAATCCAAGACAAGAAAAGTAAAGAGTGCTGGGCAAGAACAAGGAAGAAGAGAGATCAATTCTCCTCCCAAATTCTCTTCAATTAAACAACAATGCTAAGAAAAATAAAAGTGAGCTCTAAGCAAAACTGAAAAGAAAGCTATTCTGAAAAACTAAAAGGGAAGCTCTCCTAAAAACTTAAATCCTATGCTATTTATACACTTTCTTCAAATGGTCTTCAAGCCTTCAATTGGGCCTTTGCTCTTGATGGAATTGGGTTGATAGAGGCCTTGGTTGGTTGCTCTTGGAGTTTGGAGAAGAACCGAATTGAACCGGGTTGGAATCATGAAAGCTTGAGTAAAAGTTAGAGTAAAAGTTAGGGGCTAACTTTTGCTCTAACTTTTCACATCAGCACCCTTCCTTGCTGATACCAACGTTGGGGCAAAAGTTAGGGGTCTAACTTTTTCTCCAACGTTGGCCTCCCCTTGCTTATTCATGGCACCAACGTTAGCCAAAAAGTTAGGGGCTAACGTTGGCGCAAACTTTTGCTCATCCAGGGAATGTTTTTCATGTCAAAAGTTAGCCAAAAAGTTAGGGGCTAACTTTTGCTCCAGCTTTTGCCCAAAAGTTAGCCAAAAAGTTTGAGGTTAACTTTTGGTCCAGCTTTTTGCTTCCTGGTTCATTTTCAATTAATCCAAAAGTTTGAGCTAAAGTTTGAGGCAAACTTTTGCTCAAACTTTTTGTCCTCTCTTCCTCCTAACCATTCCTTCTTGCTTCAACCTTTCTCCAAGCTTTCTTCACCTATCATTAATCAACCAAACACATCAAAGCTATGTTCAAAATCATGAGATATTTATTCTTTCATAATATGTGACAATTATAGCATAAAACCTCATGAAATAGCATGAATTCATACATGGTTGATTAAATCAAAGGAAACATGAAAATCTACCCAATTGGCTTGCTTATGGCTCAAGAAAGTGCATAATTCAGTTGAAAACAAAAGAAAAAGGCTAGTGAAACTAGGCTAAGATGACTTGTCATCACAACACCAAACTTAAAGCTTGCTTGTCCCCAAGCAAGAAATGAATTATGCTCATAGGTTCTTTCACTTAAGACGGATTGAAGAATAAATTGTAAGGTCCTGTGAGTGAAGTGATTAAGTGTCAGTGGGGTGAACTCTAAATCATATGCTCATGCAAGGGTTTCAGTGCTCACTAGTCCTCACATATTGGGAGTCTTAGGTCTTAGGATTTTCATCCAAATGGTATCATGGATCTCTTTATATGTAGTCACCTTGAAGCAGCTTATAGTTTCTGTGCTTTGACCTTGACTCTAAGTGTCATGTCTCAAAGCGGCTCTTTAGATAAGCTTTCAATCAATACTCCTAAACCAGTTGGTTTTAAGGTATTAGGTGTTAAAGCACCCCTAAGGATTTACTTGCTCAAGCCTCTTTCCTTGACACAGCTCAACCACAAGTATTTACTAGGCTAACAACTCTTTGAGTTTTGTTTCTTCTTTCTTTTTCTGCCTAGTAATTGATGCTCAGAGCCTTGGGCCATGTTCTTTTTGCTTTTGTATTTTCTTTATTTTCTTTTGTTTTGTTTGCTGCTTCTTGGATCAATAGATTTTTGAGAATCTCCACAATACTTCTTTGAACTTCATGTCCTGCCTATGAGCTCCCATGCAAGTTTTCACAAGCATGCAACCTCAATACATAATCATACAACTAGAACCGCCACTTCTCCTAATCTTTTGCTTGCCTCAAAATTGTTTAATTCCTCAATCCTTCTTTTCAAAGAACTTTCATGTGATGCATTTTTGAACATTGAGTGCAAACAAGTTTTGAAGAGAAAAATGTTGTGAATGATCAAGCATCTTGCTTATTGAATTACAGAAAAACTATGCTATGCAGATAGATAATCAGGGAAACTAAACCACTCTCAATCATAGCAGTGTTTGATGTAAGATAATCACTTAACAATACAACCTTTTGGAGTTCGCTTGCTTCACTCCTCATCATCATCATCACTGATCCACACATTCCTCTTTCATTTTTTTGGTTGATGATGCTTAATCCTCCCAAAGGCTTGTATGATGCTCTGCAATGATATTGAAAGTTGCTTGTTCCCCAAACACTTGAAAGAAGAAATGGTTAGCTTGCATGATTTATTTGTGGGCTTTTGAACTTACTTTGATGTGGGAACACCAAACTTAGTACCTTGCCAATGGTTCTCATGCATTGAATTAACCATGTGTGAAACTCTTTTTCTTTTTTTTTTCTTTTTCAAAAGCAATAAAACTGAAAACTAGGAAACAGCAGAATAGTTAACTAGTTCATCCAACATGCTTGAAGCCAGCATTATGCAGAAAGTGAGAATGTGTTTTATGATGGGATTTTGGTGGAACACCAAACTTAGAATCCTTCATTCTCCTTTAGATTGTTTTGGTGTGCAACACCAAACTTAGCTTCTTGCATTATAGATAAAACTAATTAACCTTTTTATTAAAATAGTTATGAACAGAAGACTACCTCCGGTTGGGTTGCCTCCCAACAAGCGCTCTTTTATTGTCACTAGCTTGACATCCTTCATCCTCTGATCATTGAAGTTGAGGTTTCTGTTGCCTTTGGTTTCCTCCTCTCACCGTAGGCTTCTCCTTGATAGTTGTTTCTTTTCCCGTAGCCTTCTCACTGTTTTCTATAACTGCTTTCCCTTTCAACCCAGCAGCTTTTTCACTGTTCTTTGAGTCATCTTCAGTGGCTCTTAGGGACAAATTTCCCTCTCTCTCGCCCAGTTTAGCAAGGTTTTGAACCAGTTGTTCCATGTGCCTTTCAATTCTCTTGAGATATGCCTCTTGGTTTTTCCTTATATCCTCCTGCTCTATTATTGTCATTTCTTGAATTTTCATAAACCTTTCCATCATCATTTCTAGAACATAGAGTCTTTGGAAGTTTAGGATTGGTTGTGGCTGTGTTAATTGTGGTGATTGATGTAAGTCATTTTGGGCAGGTGGTGAGGTAGGACAGGGCTGGAGGTGTGTATATTGGGGTGGAGTGTAGTGATTTTTGTTGGTATGGTGGTGTTTTTGCAGGTTTGGGAAGTTGGGGTTGTTATAGTTGAAGTCCCTTTGTTCCTGATGCTGAGACTCCCTCATTCTTAGATAAGAATGTGGTTTCCATGGTGGAAATTGTGCATTCACTGTGGCAGAATGTAGAGAATCAATCTGTCTAGCTATTGATTCCAATTGCTGCTGAGTTTGCTGGTATAGCTGTTTGTTTTGATTCATGATTGCTCTTACTCCTTCAAGATTCATTACTTCCTTTTCTGAAATTGCATTCCGTGGTGTCTCAAATGAGTGTTGGTTATTGGCTCTTTTGTCACTGAACCCTGCAGTTCCTTGGATGGTTGCTGTTGCCTTGAGTAGGCCATCTGAGAAGTAATCTACTGCTCTTCTTGTTTCTGAGGTTAATCCTTCATAGAACGCTTGAAAGTCCACCTTGTCACTTGCTTTCTTGTATCTTTCCCATGCTTTGAACAATGGTTCTTCCTCTCTTTGTATGAATGGATGTATTCCTTCTTTCATCTTAATGTTTTGTCGGGATGATGAGAATTTGGCTAGGAACTTAGTAACCAAATTATCCCAACTAGTGATACTTCCTTGGGGAAATGTTTCAAGCCATTGTGCCGCTTCATCCTTCAGTGAGAAAGAAAATAACAAGAGCTTACAGGTATCATGGTTTATACCATTGAGATTGACAGCACCACAAGTTTTCAGAAAAATGGATAGGTGTTGTTTAGGGTCCTCCAATGGATTTTCACTATAGGAACAATTGTTCTCTATTAGTGTAATGAGTTATGGCTTCATGTTGTGGTGTTCTTCTTTCTCAGAAACTCCTTCTTCAATGATATCCTTCCCTTTAGCTGCTCTTCTTCCCTATGACATATAAATCAACAACGGAACACACAGTGATACTTTTGCAAATTGAGTGTAGTCAGTTGAGACAAAACTTCAAACAGTTAGTGGGTTAGTCAAAAATTAAAGAAAAAGTGCTTGATCTAAACTGCCACCTCACTTAATCATTGTCAATCTAATCAATCCTCGGCAACGGCACCAAAAAATTTGATGGGATATTTTCGTGGAAAAATGAATTTCTCCAAAACACCCAAACTTAACCGGCAAGTGCACCGGGTCGCATCAAGTAATAATAACTCACGGGAGTGAGGTCGATCCCACAGGGATTAAAGGATTGAGCAATTTTAGTTTAGTGGTTGATTTAGTCAAGCAAATCAAGATTTGGTTGAGAGATTTGTGATTTGCAGAATCTAAATTGCATAGAAAGTAAAGGGAATGGGTAATTGGCATGAAATTAAAGAGAACAGGAATTAAAGTGCTGAATCTTAAAGAATAAGAAATTAAATGGCAGAAACTTAGAACGCAAGAAATGTAAATTGCAAAATCTTAAAGTGCAAGAAATGTAAATGGCTTGAATTGTAAAGGGAATGGGGAGTTGGATTTGCAGAAATTAAACAAGGAAATGTAAAATTGCAACAAGCAGAGAAATAGAAGAGGACTTGGATTGAATCGGATCTAAAACAGAAAAGTAAATGAGCATGAAAAGCAGTAAACAGAGGATGTAAAATTGGAATTCAGATCTCAGGACCCAAGAGACTAGAAAACCAAGTCTAGATCTCAATGCCTTCCTAGATCCAACAAGAACAATTGCAAAGGAGATTGTAAATTGCAAAGAAAGTAGATGAAGAAGCAAGTAACCGAAACTGAAATTTAATTAAGCAGAAAATTAAACAAGATCCCAAGGTGACATTGAAACAGAATTTCTTCAATTCTCCACCCAAAATCCAAGACAAGAAAAGTAAAGAGTGCTGGGCAAGAACAAGGAAGAAGATAGATCAATTCTCCTCCCAAATTCTCTTCAATTAAACAACAATGCTAAGAAAAATAAAAGTGAGCTCTAAGCAAAACTGAAAAGAAAGCTATTTTGAAAAACTAAAAGGGAAGCTCTCCTAAAAACTTAAATCCTATGCTATTTATACACTTTCTTCAAATGGTCTTCAAGCCTTCAATTGGGCCTTTGCTCTTGATGGAATTGGGTTGATAGAGGCCTTGGTTGATTGCTCTTGGAGTTTGGAGAAGAACCGAATTGAACCGGGTTGGAATCATGAAACCTTGAGTAAAAGTTGGAGTAAAAGTTAGGGGCTAACTTTTGCTCCAACTTTTCACATCAGCACCCTTCCTTGCTGATACCAACGTTGGGACAAAAGTTAGGGGTCTAACTTTTGCTCCAATGTTGGCTTCCCCTTGCTTATTCATGGCGCCAACGTTAGCCAAAAAGTTAGGGGCTAACGTTGGCGCAAACTTTTGCTCATCCAGGGAATGTTTTTCATGTCAAAAGTTAGCCAAAAAGTTAGGGGCTAACTTTTGCTCCAGCTTTTGCCCAAAAGTTAGCCAAAAAGTTTGAGGCTAACTTTTGGTCCAGCTTTTTGCTTCCTGGTTCATTTTCAATTAATCCAAAAGTTTGAGCTAAAGTTTGAGGCAAACTTTTGCTCAAACTTTTTGTCCTCTCTTCCTCCTAACCATTCCTTCTTGCTTCAACCTTTCTCCAAGCTTTCTTCACCTATCATTAATCAACCAAACACATCAAAGCTATGCTCAAAATCATGAGATATTCATTCTTTCATAATATGTGATAATTATAGCATAAAACCTCATGAAATAGCATGAATTCATACATGGTTGATTAAATCAAAGGAAACATGAAAATCTACCCAATTGGCTTGCTTATGGCTCAAGAAAGTGCATAATTCAGTTGAAAACAAAAGAAAAAGGCTAGTGAAACTAGGCTAAGATGACTTGTCATCATGTTGCTATTGGGGTGCTCGGTTAGGTTTCTAATTCTATTCAAATGATAACGTGAAGAAAGTGGCAAGACTAATGATTTATTGGTTCGTTACAGGCACCAACCTGTTTTGACTTTGATTTGCTGAGTACCACTCTGATGGGGAAAAAGGTAATCCGCATATCGTCGTTAAGCAGTGTTTATTCTAGTTGCTTGTAACTTGTATTCCTTTTGTCAACAGAAATTAGTAAAGACGCACTGTTCTCCATGCTATATCAACAGAATGATCACCTACCTGGAAAACATTAATGCTGTCGAGAAGCTATTGGAGATCAATGCAATTGGGTTCGGTTTCTTGAAGAAGATTCCAAAATGGGCAGTGAAGCAGAGTGATGCGTGGCAAAGATTAGACCAATTAAGAGATTATAATATAATAGAACAGTGTTGTGAGTATAGCTCTTAACCAGCAAAAATCCGCCTCATCAATTTAGAAAGGTTGTCACAAAAGTTTAGAATAAAAATACTGGGAGTATGAGTCCCATGTCGTCTCCCAACGAGTTGCTAGAAAGGGTGCTAAGTTATTAATCAGGAGTTTTTCAAGGATTTTGAGAGTTGAATGACAGAAAATAAATAATTATAATTTAAAAGAGAAATATATGTATTCTAATTAAAAAGCCTTGACTGGGGGAATGATTAATTGGAAGTTCTATCCTTGTTGGAATTCTCTCAAGTGTAGTATAAAGAGGTTGTTATTTTCACTTAGTTAACCCTTACTAAATAAAGGAAAGTCAAGTGATTGAGCTAACTTTTATTCGCAAATCCTAGTCATCTCCCTTGGGAAGGTCTAGCGTTAGTAAATACAGAATTAACCAACAACTTCTAATTTAACTAATCACTTAAGCATTCTAACTCAAGTGTCTCTTTTTAATCAACCCCCATGTCAAGTTGGGAATATACTCCATTGACATAAAAATTACTTGCATAGAATTAAAAAGAGAATAAAAGAAAGACATGATAGACAATAACTGCAATTTAATTAAAACTAAAAGTAATCATTTTCATTAACAATCCATAAAAATAATCCAATAGTAACTTTAAACAAGAATTAAGAATATGGAATAAATAAAAGAGTAAGGAAACAAACTAGAATAGTATCTTCAACGTAGGTGATGACTCTTCAATATCCAAAAGCGAAAGCAATAAACTATGAATATAAAAAAAACCTAGAGGAAGAGTAATTCTCTCTCTAGATTCAGATCTAAAAACCTAAAACTATGCTAATGAGAATGTGTGAATGTGTGTTGAGTCTCTGCATGTTTCCTGGCTCTATTCTGTGTTTCTGGGCCAAAAACTGGGTCAAAACTCGGCCCGAAATTGCCCCAGCATTTTCTGTTATTTTTGCAAATCACGCATGTCACACGTGCGCGTCATTTGGAGAATTTCCTTGTCACGCGTATGCGTCAGGCACACGCACGCGTAATCTTGCAGAACTCCAATCCACGAGCACGCGTCGCTGCAAATTTCTCCATTCCGTGCGCTTGCGTGAGCCATGCGTGCGTGTCGATGCTCGCTGGTTATCTCCTTAGTTTCTTTTGTTCCTTCCATTTTTGTAAGCTTCCTCTCTATTCTCTAAGCCATTCCTGCCCTATAAAGCCTGAAACACTTAACACACGGATCACGGTATCGAATGGTATAAAGGGGAATTAAAATATACTAATTAAAGATCTCTAGGAAGCAAGTTTTCATCCATAAAACAAAACTAGGAAGGGATTGTAAAATCATGCAAATCATATGAAAAAGTAGGTAAAGACTTGATGAAACCACTCAATTAAACACAAGATAAACCATAAAATAGTGGTTTATCAACCTCCCCACACTTAAACATTAGCATGTCCTCATGCTTAGCTCAAGGAGATAAAATAAATGAGTAGGGAAAAGTAAGACTCATGCAATGCAATGCAACCTATGAATGAAACTATATGCTAAAATGATTTTGCCTACTTGGTTAAAAGTAAATAAGTTCTTCAAGACAAATATAAATCAAATATCACTAATTCAAACTATACAGTAAAAACAAGTAAACTTATAAGAAGACAGCTCATGAAAGCAGGGAACATAGAAGCAAGCATTGAACCCTTACTGATAGTATATGTACACTCTAATTGCTCAAGTGTATAGGGTAATCACTCTAGTCTTCCCTAGTCATGCTTTCTAAACTTTGTTCTTCACCTAACCAATCAACAAGTATTTAATGTACCAGTGCAAACATCATGAGGTCTTTTCAAGGTTGTAATGGGGCCAAGGTAAGGGTGAGGGTGTATATATGGTTAAGTGAGCTATAAATTGAATCCTTGATCAACCTAAGCCTTCACCTATACATACTCTACATACTTTTAAATTCATGCCTAGCTACCCAAAATTTTCCCACTTTTGTATCACATACTCATGCATCAACTTTTCTCTTAACTTGTATCACACATGCATTGATCTTTTATTAACTTAACTTAGCATTGTGGTAATTTTGTCCCCTTATTCATTTATTTATTTATTTATTTATTTATTATTTTTTTGAAGCATAAAAATAAACATAACATTATCAATGCACATGGATTTTTAATTTTTTCTAGTCTTACATGAGTAGGTACCCAATTTCCCAATATTTTATCAATTGTAAAAACATAACATATTCCCTTATTAACTCATGTTCCCACAGTTTTCCGACGCTTAATTAACGCACAATCTCTATCTTAAGCTAACCAAAGATTCAATTTGGGGTATTACTTGTCTTTCCGCTTAAGGCTAGTGATGTGGTAAAATATAGAACAAATGGGATAAAAAGGCTCAAAGTGGCTAACAAGGGTGACATAAAAGGGTAGGCTATTTGGGATAAGTGAGCTAATAAAACAATGGCCTCAATCATATGCATGCATATAACACATTAAACATTGGACATATAGGATGGAACAAAACATAGATTACAATCATGGAGAGGCAAACACACAAGCATAAAATATTATGGTTAAATATTGTAACCATGTAATTAAGCTCAAATCTCACAGGTTGTGTGTTCTATCTTTAAACCATGTTCCAATTTACAATCTTCAAACAAATTTAACACAAAAAATTTGATTTAAATTAGTAAAATTTTTCAAAATAGAGTCTTTAAAAAGAAACTTATTATTTTTTTACCAAATAAAACATGCATGCAAATATCTATTACTATGCAATTTATCCTATCCTAACAAAAGAAAAATTACTAATTTATTGGTGTTAAGAAAGAGAAATTACCTCTAGAAGTCAGGTACTGACCGACCTCCCCACACTTAAAGCTTGGCACCGTCCTCGGTGCCATCAGTCAGGAACAAAGGGGGGCTGGTAGCAGCATCTCCACAATCGGGACCGTCATGGCTCCCTGTGCTGGTAAATGAAGTAGAGTCCGGGGCGTCTGGGTCTTCTTCAGGTGGGTGGTTACCAACAAGCAGCTCCTTGAGGTATGTAAATCTGCGCTTGTTACGGCGCTCTCTTCGCTTTCCCTGCCGGTCAAGCCAGTCTAACCTCTCAAGTATCTGATGGGATATCTTCCACTGGTTCTGTGCTCCAGTTGATAGTTGCTGCTGGTCTGATGTACTTCCCGTTGGGGACGTACTGATCATCCCGAGAAATTATGGCCTTGGTGTCCCCAGCTCTGTAGGAGACTCCGGCTGTTGAGACTAGATCTGAAACCAAGGCAGGAAAAGGTAGGCTGCCCGCAATTTGTATGTGTCCCATAGCATTCCGGATGTGTCTTGGTAAATTGAGTGGCTGGTCTGTAAGGATACACCAGAGTAAAACAGCCATATCAGCAGTGAAGGAGGACTCGTGAGTGCTCGAAAAGACATAATGGGACATAATCTGTGCCCATACTTGAGCCTCCAAAGTGAGTGCTGAAGCCAATATTCCTTTAGGTCGGGATCGATGGTATCCATAGATCCATCTGCTGCCAGGATGTGCTATAATTCTGATAACAGCGTCCCAATCAAATTGGTATGTCTGGCGCTTGAAAGAGGATTTTTGGAATGCGTCCAATCCTTCTGGAGCAGGCGAAAGATCTAAAGCTTGCTGAATAG
The DNA here is from genome assembly GCF_059453495.1 of Arachis ipaensis. Taxonomy (NCBI): domain Eukaryota; kingdom Viridiplantae; phylum Streptophyta; class Magnoliopsida; order Fabales; family Fabaceae; genus Arachis; species Arachis ipaensis. The sequence goes on from NC_142436.1 coordinate 56,143,001, forward strand.
CTTCTTCAGTTATGGGGACTTGCTTCTAACGGACATAGACGGACTTTAGGGTTGGCATGTGAAAGTTTGAGTAGAATTCAACTACCCATGAAAGATTGACCTGCCGTGGCTGTCTTCGTAGGAATCCCCATTGTCTTCGTTCAATTCGGGGCTCAACAAATTCAACAATGTTGGTCGGGAGGATTAGTAGGTACTCATTATTGTAGTTCCTCTCAACTAGGATGGGGAACATCTGCTCACAGTATTGGTTAGTGAACCGCGCAGTGTCTTTTGCTAGAAAGGCTTTCTCTTTTTCGTCGACCTTGATGATCCTCTTGATTCTTTTTGTTGAGGGCTTTACTGCTGTTGAAGAAGGTTCTTTACTGCTGTTGAAGAAGGTTTCGCAGCTAGTGCTCTTTTTGTTCCTTTTCTTGCTGGTGGTTTGGGAGTAGCTTTCTCTTTACCTTTCTTGGTGGCCATCCTGAAAAGGAAAAAAAGAAAGTAACTTTTAAAGCTAAGGGTTAGAGCAAGGAAGAGGATGGTACAAGTGATAATCAATGCACGGTGAAGAAGGATGTCGTTAACACATGGTCACGACTACATGTGATAAGTTTATCAATGGAAATATAGCAAGTGCATGTTATGGCAAGTAAATGCAAGATGTTTATTGGCATGCTGGCAAAGGCATGAGTAGAATAGATCAAGCATTAATTACCCAATTTGATTATCAAGTGTTTCAAACTAACAACCTGTTTGTATTGACAATTATATTCAATTAATAATATATAAAATGGGTTTTTGTGAAAAATAGGCATTAGAGTAGAAGAATAGAATGATTTGAAAAAATGCATAATGCCATACGGGCTTTTTCACAAACACTTAGCATGCATGGTAAATATGTTATTAAAAGTATGAAGTTTGAACATGCAAACAACCCTTAAGAAGTAATATTAATTGTCAAACACTTCCTTAATAATTCACAAGCAATTATAAAAGAAAACAATCACCCAAATAAATTTTTAACACCAATTAAAAGGATGCAAAAAAGAAAAAGAAAACGAAAGAAAAAGAAAACATAGATAGTGAAAGTAAAAAGAAAAAGAAGAAGAAAACATAAATAAAAATAATAATAAAAATAAAAATAAAAGGGGCAGAAGAAAAGAAAAGAACCTTGATAATGGATGTGAAAAAGAAGGAGGGAGAAAGTAAAAAATGAGAAGGAATAAAGAAGGAAGAAGGAAGAAGGAAGAAGAAAGAAATAAGAAGGAGGAAGAAAGAATTAGGATTAGGGAAAAAGATAGGAATACTGGCACTGATCTGGATAAATTGTGCGTCGCATGCGACGTAGACGCGTGGAGCACGCGTTCACGTGGTTGGTGCTAGTTTCAAGTGACGCGTATGCGTGGGTGACGCGTACGCGTGACCTAATTTGTGCTATTGGCACGAGTGCAGCATCGCGCACGCACAACTCTCTGTTTTATACGCACATTGCCAAAATTTAGGGTGACGCGTGCGCGTGGGTGACGCGCACGCGTGAATGGCCTATTTTTGAAAAATGACGCGTACGTGTGGGGGACACGTACGCGTGATAGGGCTTGTGCTCCCAGCACCATTCCAGCCTCACTCCATCATAACTCTCTGCCATACACCTATTTGCGTCGATTTTGCAGGGTCACGCATGCGCGTGGGTGACGCGCACGCGTGGATGGCTAATTTTTCAAGTGACGCGAACGCGTCAGGGATGTGTTCGCATGGGCATGTTTGTGCCTAAGGCACGCCTCTAACCATGCTCCCGCGTAACTCTCTGCTTCTTTTCTTCTTGTTTCGAATGCTCATATGACGCTCGCGCGTCGCGTGTTTTTTTTTTTATTTTTTTATGTGCAGAATGCAAATGCAAATGCAGACTATATGCAGAGATTATAAGAAGAGTCACTAAGAAAAATAAAGTAGAATAAAATAAAACAAAACTAAGACTGAAACGGAAAGATCATACCATGGTGGGTTGTCTCCCACCTAGCACTTTACTTTTACGTCCTTAAGTTGGACGGTCTTCAGGCTCATTCTGCTTCTGTTGGCAGGTTTTCCAAGAGGAAGACCTCTAGCTCTTTGTGATCCTTAATCTTCTCGCCATGATAAAGCTTTAGGCGATGTCCATTGACCTTGATGAATTTGGAGCTAGAAGGATGAAGCAGGTGAAAAACTCCATATGGCTCTGCCTTTTCTACTCTGTAGGGACCTTCCCATCTTGATCTTAGTTTGCTTGGCATGAGCCTCAGTCTGGAGTTATAAAGAAGAACTAACTCCCCTGGTCTAAACTCTCTCTTTTTTATGTGCTTGTCATGGACATCCTTCATTTTCTCTTTGTATCGCCTGGAGTTGTCATATGCTTCAAGGTGAAGGTTCTCTAATTCTGCTAGTTGCAGCTTTCTTTCAGCATCAGCTTCTTCAAAATTCATGTTGCACTCCCTCACAGCCCAGAAAGCCTTGTGTTCCACCTCTACTGGAAGGTGGCAAGCCTTTCTGTGCACTAAGTGGAAGGGGCTCATTCCAATGGGTGTCTTGTATGCTGTTCGATATTGTAGCATGGCACTCCAGTCCTTCCTATGAGGCTTTACTATCTTCTCCAGAATACGTTTAATCTCCCTGTTAGACACTTCTGCTTGTCCATTGGTCTGGAGATGATAAGCTGTTGCTACTTTGTGAAAATCCCATGCTTCTTCAGTAATCCTGTTAATCTCCTGTTACAAAAGTGAGTGCCTTAATCACTCACGATTGCTCATGGTGATCCAAAGCAATAGATAATATGGTTTCTAACAAAGGAAACAACAGTGTTAGCATCATCAGTACGGGTAGAAATTGCTTCCACCCATTTAGAGACATAATCTATAGCTAACAGTACGTAAAGGTAACCACTAGTGTTTGGAAATGGACCCATGAAGTCAATGCCCCAAACATCAAAAATTTCACAGAAAAGCATAATCTGTTGAGACATCTCATCCCTCTTGGATATATTACCAAACTTTTGGCATGGGGAACAAGATTTACAAAAAACAACAGCATCTTTAAAAAGAGTAGGCCACCAGAATCCACAATTTAAGATTTTTCTAGTTGTTCTTTGAGGGCCAAAATGTCCTCCACTCTCAGAAGAGTGGCAGGCCTCTAAAATAGACGGGAATTCTGATTGGGGCACACAGCTTCTAATTACCTGGTCAGCACCACACCTCCATAAATATGGATCATCCCATATATAGTATTTAGACTTGCTTTTCAGCTTATCTCTCTGATGCTTAGTAAAATTGGGAGGGAAAGTATGGCTAACTAGATAATTAGCTACAGGTGCATACCAAGGAACTACTTCAGATACTGCATGTAAGCTATCAAATGGGAAAGTATCATTGATAGGAGTGGAGTCATCCTTAATGTGCTCAAGGCGACTCAAGTGGTCTGCCACTAAATTCTGGTTACCACTCCTATCCTTAATTTCTAAATCAAATTCTTGCAGCAACAGTATCCAACGTATTAGCCTTAGTTTAGACTCCTTTTTAGCTAATAAATACTTTAGAGCTGCATGGTCTGAGTACACTACTACTTAGTACCAAGTAAATAGGCTCGGAATTTATCCAGAGCAAAAACAATAGCCAGAAGCTCTTTTTCAGTAGTAGTGTAGTTAGACTGAGCAGCGTCTAAGGTCTTAGACGCATAAGCAATTACGAAAGGATCCTTACCTTCGCGCTGGGCCAGCGCCGCTCCTACTGCATGGTTGGAAGCATCACACATAATCTCAAATGGCTGGCTCCAGTATGGTTTTCTCACAATTGGAGCTTGAGTCAGGGCGATATTCAGCTTATCAAATGCTTGCATGCAATCCTCACTGAACTCGAACTCAATATCTTTCTGCAGCAGTCTGGATAAAGGTAATTCTACCTTACTAAAGTCCTTAATGAATCTCCTGTAGAAACCTGCATGGCCAAGGAACGAACGGACTTCCCTCACAGAGGAGGGGTAAGGTAAACTAGAAATGACATCTACCTTTGCTGGATCTACAGAAATACCAGTATTAGAAACAACATGTCCTAGAACAATCCCTTATTTTTACCATAAAGTGACATTTTTCAAAATTCAATACAATGTTTGAACTAACACACCTGTCTAATACTCTAGCTAAACTATCCAAGCAAAGGTTAAAGGAATCACCATAAACGCTAAAATCATCCATGAATACTTCCATACAGTTCTCAATAAGATCTGAAAATATACTCATCATGCATCTTTGGAAAGTAGCCGGTGCATTACATAAGCCAAAAGGCATCCTCTTATATGCATACGTTCCAAAGGGACATGTAAAAGTAGTCTTCTCCTGATCTTCAGGAGCTATATGAATTTGAAAGTAGCCTGTATAACCATATAAAAAGTAGTAATGGGATTTACCTGACAGGCAATCAATCATCTGATCAATAAATGACAAGGTGTAGTGATCCTTACGAGTAGCTTGGTTGAGACACCTATAGTCAATACAAACCCTCCATGAATTCAGCACTCTAGTTGTCAGGAGCTCTCCATGCTCATTCTTGACTGTTGTGACTCCAGACTTCTTGGGCACTACTTGTACTGGACTGACCCATTCATTGTCTGAGATGGGGTAGATAATATCTGCTTCAAGTAGCCTGGTCACTTCTTTCTTGACAACTTCTAAGATGGTGGGATTCAATCTTCTTTGGGGTTGATGGACAGGTTTTGATCCTTCTTCTAAGAATATCCTGTGCTCACAAACTTGAGGGCTGATGCCTACTATATCCGCCAAGCTCCACCCAATTGCTTTCTTATGTTTTCTCAGCACACTAAGAAGTTGCTCCTCTTGTTGGGAAGTGAGTTCCCTTGCAATGATAACTGGGAATTTCTTATTATCCTCAAGGTAAGCATACTTGAGGTGTGGAGGAAGGGGCTTCAATTCCAATTTCTGCTCATGGCTAGGCTTTGGATTATCTGGAGCTGATGATAATGGCAGAGTGTCCTCATTGTGTTCAGAGGGTGTCCCCACAATTGGACCTTGCTCCATGTGCTTCTCTTCTACTTCTTCTTGGTGAACTTCAGCTACAGTTTCATCAATGATGTCGCACTGGAAGATAGAATGATCTTCCAGAGGGTGCTTCATAGCTTCATTTAAACTGAAACTCACTGCTCTGCCATCTATCTCAAAGGAGTAAGTTCCTGAGAATGCATCCAGCTTGAACTTTAAAGTTTTCAGGAATGGTCTTCCAAGCAGGATTGATGATGGTCTTCCTGAGTCATTAGGGGGCATTTCCAGGATATAGAAGTCAATGGGAAATGTGAGCCCCTTAATGCTCACTAATACATCTTCAGCAATTCCAACTACTATAATAATGCTCTTATCTGCTAACACAAAATGAGCTGCCGACCTTTTTAAGGGACGGAGCCTCAAAGCATCATATATAGACAATGGCATTATACTAACACACGCTCCTAAATCACACATGCAGTCAGAAAATATTACACCTCCAATGGTACAGTTAACCATGCATGGACCTGGTGATATGCGCTCGTGGACTATGTCGGTAAAGATTTTCTCAGTAAAGTTGCGTTGCAAGTATAGCTCTACCAACAACAAGCCTCGAGTATCAAATTTAGAAGGGATTTGGTTGTCACAAGTTCAACCCCAATAAAAATAATCGAAGTATTCAAACCTCGGGTCGTCTCACAAGGAATGGACAAACATGTGCTTCAATATTGGTTAGAATTCCGGGGTTGCAAGTCATGAGCAAGAAAATAAATGAGAATTTTAACAAGCAAGCAATCTTACAATGCAAGAAACTAATTCAAATAACTAAGCAAGACATGAGTAATTCCAAACTAACAAAGTAACATCCAATATGATTCTATTCTAAACTAAACAAGTAACTATAACTAAGTCAAGTAATTAATAATTTGGGTTTTCAAATAGGAATGATAAAAGCGACTCTTGGCTAGGCATGGGAATTGGGGTCACCATCCTTGTCTAATAACCATATCTTGACAATTATGAGAAACCAAACTCATTAAGTCTACCTCTATACTTGAAGTACGTCAAATGGTTTGGTCAACATCAACCCATAAGTTCTAACCTCACTACTAATTGGCTTAATAGAAGGTTAGTGTCAATGGATATCAAATTGACCACTAAGGGCTCCCAAATCATCAAATCCATTAGACCCAATGACTCAAGTTTACCCAATTCCCTTAGCCTAGGCCAAGAGTAAAGAGAACTACTCCATAATCAAAGCAAACAATTTATCGAACACATGGTAAGCATTAATAAAAGACATGTTCAAATTGCAATTAAATTGAAATTAACAAGTACCCACTATCAATTATCAACATACGATCATTCAAACAACACAATTAATCATAGTAATCATCAATGTAACATCAACAAGTCAAGATTCACAACATTCATGAAATGGGTATAAAATGACAATTGACAAGAATTCATAAAACTAACACAAGATCTAAGCAAAATTATACTAAGGAATTCAAATTAAACTATCAAAACTAGTAATTAACAAGATCCAATTCAGAATTCAACAAAGGAAGATCAAATTAAAACTAGATCTAGAGAGGAACAGGGGTTTCTCTCTCTAGAAGAACAAAGAACCAAAAACTAGCTAAAATTGTGTCTTAGTGTAAAAATGATTGACCCCCACCCTTTTCCCCTAGCATCCTTGGGTCTTTTCCATGCAGAAACAGCTTGAATTTGGGCCTGATGAGCCTCAAAAATCGCCAGGAATGATTTCCTTTAATGAGGTCACGTGCAGCTTCCCGCGCGTCCGCGCCATGCGTGCGTGCGCGCCGATTGCTTTTGTGATCCACGCGTGCGCGCCAAGTGCGCGTGCGCGTCGATAGGAATCCTCTGATCCGCACGGATGCGTCCATCCTTGTGCGCCGCTTCTTGCCATCCTCATCCACGCGTGCGCGTGGAGTGCGCGTGCGCGCCAATGCTGATTTTCCCAAAATTCAAATCTCCATGTTCCTTCCTTTTGTGCATGCTTTCTTTCTCTCTTCTAGGCCATTCCTACCCTATAATTCCTGAAATCACTCAACAAATACATCACGGCATCGAATGGCAATAGAAGAGGATTAAAATATGGCAATTTTAAGGCAAAATAAGCATGTTTTTCATCATGGAGCAATATTAGGAAGTGAACACAAAACCATGCATTTCTTGTGAATAAGTGTGAGAAATATTGACAAAACCCCCAAATTCTACACAATATAAACCACAAAATTGGGGTTTATCAAATCTCCTCACACTTAAACCAAGCATGTTCTCATGCTTAGAATAAAAAGACCAAAGATCATGGTGAGAAAGGGTTTATGAAATGCAAACTACCTAAGTGAATGCATGCAACTAATGTAAAATCATCTACCTACTTGGTCAAGGGTAAATCTATCCTCCAAGTACACATGTGAACATATGGGGTGAAAATAGTATGTAGCTCATGAATCCTACCAAATCGAACATCACTAAGGAGTGCATATAACTTACTAGATGAACGCTTGTGAAAGCCAAGAACAAAGAATTGAGCATCGAACCCTCACCGGAAGTGTATCCGCTCTATTCGCTCAAGTGTATAGGGTTTGTCGCTCAATCCTCTCCTAATCATGCTTTCCAAGATTTGTCTTTCATCTAACAATCAACAATTACGTAATGCATGCTTACAATTATCATGAGGTCTTATTCATGGGTTGTAATGGGGCTAGGGTGAAGGTAAGGAAGTATATGGCGAAGTGAGCTTAAAATTTGAGTCCTTGATTAACCTAGGATCCCACTAGACATATAGAACAACCTATACAACTATAATACATTACCTAGCTACCCTTGAGTTTCACTTTTTGCATACTCATGCATTCTTTTCAATTCACATCCATATGCATTGTTTTTTTTTTTTTTTTGATCGGTCCCTTTTTCTTGGGGCTTTATGTACAAAAGTTTCAATGCATATAGTTCAATCATTCAATACATGAGCATGTTCCCAAATCCTAGAGTTTCAATTACACTATAATTACACACCTATATATCTACCTAAATTTCCCAAGTATACCCTCCTAATTGAATGATACATATCCTAACTTACCTAAGCTAATCAAGGATCCAAAATTTAGGGATATTCATGATTTTTCGCTTAGGGTTGTTGATGTGCTCTATTTAAGAATAAAAAGGGGTTTATCATGGGCTCAAAATTGGTTAGCAATGGTAGATAAAAGGGTTAAAGCCATTTGGAAAAAGTGACTATTGAAATGATGGCCTCAATCATGTAAATGCATTCATACATAAAGTAATGGACATATAGAATCAGACAAAGCAAGGATCATAATCATAGAGAGAGAGATATGCACACAAGAATGGGAAATAATGGTTAGAAGATGTAACCATGCAATAGACTCAAAACTTACATGCTTGTGTTCTTAACTCAATCACTATATTCCAAAATACATTCTTAAAGAAAGTTTACTGCAAAAATTTTTCAAAATTTGGTAGGGTACCCCAAAACACAGTTTCTTGGGGAAGAAGTTATTGTTTTGACCAAACAACTCTATAGAAACTAACTATCATGCAAGGAGTATTTATAAGCAAAACTAATTACACATGCAATGTACTAACAATGTACTAACTACTAAGCAAAAGATAAATCCATGGGTATTGAAAGGAAGAGATTGTTACCCATGGAGATCGGTCGAACGACCTCCCCACACTTAGAATTTAGCATGGTCCTCCGTGCTACGAACAATGCGCAAAGGGGAGTCTGGACCGGAACCGTCACTATCCTCTCCTTCAGAGCTCGCATCACTTGGGTTTGAGGTGGATGTGAATATTTTGGGTTCCTCCATGCTAGGGGTAACACAACGCAGAAGCTTCTTGATGTAAGTGTATCGGCATTGATTGCGCTGCTCATATCTATCAAGCTTCCGGTGTAGATCTTCTATCCTTTGAAGTGTGGATCTTTGTCATGGAGGTGATGATGAAGTGGAAGGAATAGTAGATGGGAGGGCTATGTCAAGGCTTGGGTTGTTCATGGGAAGATGTAAGTATTTTCCGCTTGGGACCACATCGCCCTTAGCCGGAACTATAATCTTCCTGTCCTTGGCTTCCCAAGGAACACCCGCATCAGCAACTAAATCAGATACCAATGCTGGAAATGGCAAATTACCTCGGGCGTGGACTTGACTCATCGCTTGCTTGACAAGAAACAGAATGTTCACCGGACTCTCCGTGAGAACACACCAAACAAGCAAGGCGAGATCCACCGTGAAGGACGACTTGTGGGTGCTAGGTAGCACATAGTGGGATAGGATATGGGCCCAAGCTCTAGCTTCTACAGTGAGGAAGCGAGCGTCAATGATCTTGGGCCTCATCCGGAGTCGACCATGGATCCAAAATGCCTCTGGTTCAGCAATGACTCGGAGGATCGAGTCCCAATCAAATCCAAACTTCTCTTGCTGACGTAAGACTTCTTGGTAGCTATCCATGTCACTTGGTATTGGTAGGACATTAAGCACTTGCTGAATAGCCTCTTCTAAAACCGCGACTTGCTTCCGGCACATGTATACCGATTGAAGAGAGGGAAGATGGTAGTTAGTGTAGAATTCTTCCACCCAAGAGAGGTTGATCTCCCTTGGTTTTCTCAAAAGAAACTCCCATCCTCACCGTTCAATGCGGGGTAGAATACAAGGAGCAACCTTGTCCGGCGGAGCAAGTAGATGCTCAGGATGATAGTTCCGTACAGGTATGGAGGGGAGCATAAGTTCACAGAAGCGGTTGGGGAACCTTGAAGAATCTTTTACCGGTTTGCTCTTTTCATTCTCATTAATAGGAGCAAGTGTCTTCGCCTTCTTAGTTAGGGGTCTGGTTCCCAATGAAGAGTGCACCTTAGAAGTTGATCTTTGGGGTGCCCTCTTTGCAGCCGATTTCCTTGGAGCTTTCTCCTTGCCTTTCTTGGTGGCCATCCTGAGAAAGGAAGGGAAATAAGAAAACATTAAATCCAAAGAATCATTTTAACAAAAACATGCAAGTAAAGGATAGTGCCCGAAAGAAATCTTGCAACAAAGTAATCATAAAGACATGGGTCACAACACTTGGAATGGGATACAAGAGGAAGTAAAGCATGTAATGGCATGAGAGGAGTAATCTCAAGCATCCATAACAAAGAGCAAGTCATGTTCAATGAGTATCTAATCAACAAGCAAAGTGGACTTAATGCGTATAGAAGACAACAAGTGAATGAGGAGAAGCACCCAATTGAAAGTACATTGTTAAAAGAAACCAAAATGGCATTCATGCATTTTTTCGAACACTTGGCGTGCAATTATCAAGCAAAAATCAATTATGAGATACTCAATCAATTTAAAGCCCAAAATGAAACATCAATCATCACATAAACATCACATATTAACAAAGATAAGGAAAAAAAGGATAAAAGATCTATGAAAGCAAATTAAACTCAAATTCAACATCCATGGAAAAATAAGGAAAAGGAAAAGTAAGCAAACAAAAGTAAAGAATATCATCATGCAACTAAAAGAGAAACTAAGTAAAGCAACAAGAAGAATCTAACTAGAAGATGAAATAATGCAAAGAAAATAATAGATGAGATATGGAGGAAGCAGAACCTTGAGAAGTATAAAAGAACAAGGTTGAATTTTCTTTTGTGAAGATGAGAAAGAAATCGGAGAGGTGTAGTGCCACCGGAGAGGTGGTTGTCACCGGTGAGTGGCCGAAGACGGTAGTGGTGGATTGTGGAAGAAGAAGAAGAAAGGAGAAGTGATGGAGAAGGAAGAAGGAGAAAGAAGATATGAAAGGAGGTGAGAAAGGGGAATAGAACAAGGCGCGAGGTTTTAAAACTGATTCGTGCAACCGGCGCGCGCGCGCACAGTGCGCTGGCGCATCGGCGAGATGTTGGCAAGGGACGCATGCGTGTCAATGGCACACACGCGCGAGGTCTGTTGTGCCCCTGGCATAGGACTGGCACAAAGTTGGCATAAGTCTCTGGATTTTATACTAGAGTTGGTAAGTGGCGCAGGCACGCGGACGCGCACCTTGCGCCGGCGCGTGCTTGAGTCAGTTGGCAACCGGCGCAGACGCGCACAGTGCGTGGATGCATCGGTGCGGGCACAAGTGTGGCACAAGTGTGGCATAACTCTCTGGTTTTTGTACCAGAGAGTCCACATATCGCCATCGGCGCGCGCGCGCACAGTGTGCTTGCACGTCGATGGGCAAATTGCAAAGGTGCGCGCAGGCGGCAAGTACGTGGACACGTGAGTGCCTGGCGGAAGATAGGCATGAAGTAGGCATGACTCTTGGGTTTTTAGCCCAAGAGTAGGAAGTGCACCACCGTCGCACGCGCGCGCACAGTGCGCTGGCGCGTCGGTGCCCAGTTTTCCTTTTTCTCTTCTTCTTTTTTTTTTTTTACAACATAACAAGACCTATTCTAACACATTTTTGGTAGGTACTTAAGCTAGTAGTCAAAGAGAATACTTCACAATTTCATGTATTATCCAAAACATAGCATTCTCCCTACTTCAACAATCCATCCATAACAAAATGATGAAAACTATATGAACATCCTATCTATTCACAAGAAGAATAAAACTAGCATTCCTATGCAATCAATCAATCATCAAGAAATCACAAAATTCGCAAGAATTTAAGGTTACAAACAAGATGGTATAGACAAGGAAGATCTTACCACGGTGGGGTGCCTCCCACCAAGCACTTTTCTTTAACGTCCTTAAGTTGGACGGTCCTTTTCTTAAGCTTCCTCTCTCCTTGGTGCATCCTCCAATAGGAACACCTCTAGCTCTTTTGGGAGCTTGTAGCCATGATACTTCTTCACTCTATGTCCATTCACTTTGAAAGTTGCTTCACTCTTGGGATCAAACAACTCCACCACTCCATAGGGCTTTATCTCCTTCACCTTGAAAGGTCCTTCCCATCTAGAACGGAGTTTGCCAGGCATGAATCGAAGCCTTGAGTTGTAGAGGAGAACCTCATCACCTTCTTGAAAGTCCTTCTTCTGGATGTGATAGTCATGAAATGCTTTAGTCTTTTCTTTGTAGATCCGGGCATTCTCATATGACTCGTTCCTCAAACACTCAAGCTTCTCTAGTTGTAACTTCCTGGCTTCACCCGCCTTGGCTAAATCCATGTTGCACTGCTTTACCGCCCAATAGGCTCGATACTCAATCTCCACCGGAAGGTGGCATGCCTTACCATAGACGATCCGGAAGGGACTCATCCCTATCGGAGTCTTGTAGGCCGTTCTATACGCTCATAGTGCATCTCCTAACCGGAGGCTCTAATCTTTTCTTTGTGGATTGACCACTTTCTCCGAAATCCTCTTAATTTCCCAGTTAGACACTTCCGCTTATCCATTTGTTTGCGGATGATAAGCAGTAGCAACCTTATGCGACACTCCATAACGCTTGAGCAATGCCTCTACCTTCCTGTTACAAAAGTGGGATCCTTGGTCGCTCACGATTGCTCGTGGCGACCCATAACGGCATACAATATTATTTCTAATAAAAGAAACAACGGTATTGGCATCGTCAAGGCGGGTAGGTATGGCCTCTACCCACATTGACACGTAGTCAACTGCTAACAGAATATACAGATACCCACTAGAGTTGGGAAATGGTCTCATAAAGTCAATGCCCCATACATCAAATATCTCACAGAATAACATAGGTTGCTGAGGCATTTCATCCCTTTGGGATGTGTTTCCCGACTTCTGACACTGATGGCAAGACACACATAGCAGGCTAGCATTCATGAACAAGGTTGGCCACCAGAATCCCCAATCCAACACTTTTTTAGCGATCCTTTGTGGGCCAAAGTGGCCACCACATTCGGACGAATGGCAAGCTTCAAGAATGGGTTGGATTTCAGACTCCGGGACACATCTTCGAATTACTTGGTCCACGCCCCTCTTCTACAAGTGAGGGTCATCCCAAATATAGTATTTGGAATCACTCCTCAACTTGTCCCTTTGGTTTTTCGAAAAGTTGGGAGGAAAGATTTTCGCAACCAACTAGTTCGCTATTAGGGCAAACCAAGGAAAGCTATCCGACACAGCATGCAAACTATCCAATGGTAATGAGTCATTGATCGGAAATGGATCAAATTTCAAATTCTCAATGCGACTTAAATGATCCGCAACCAGGTTTTGAGATCCACTCCGGTCCCTAAACTCAATGTCGAATTCTTGCAAAAGCAAGATCCAATGTATGAGTCTAGGCTTTGACTCATTCTTTGTCAATAAGTACTTTAAAGCTGCATGATCTGTGTATACCACTATCTTTAATCCTAGCAAATAAGATCTGAATTTATCTAAAGTATGAACAATAGCTAGGAGTTCTTTTTCAGTAGTGGTATAGTTGGATTGTGCTGCATCCAGTGTTTTAGAAGAGTAAACAATGACATAAGGGAGTTTACCATCGCGCTGTGCAAGCGCGGCGCCTACAGCATGGTTTGACGCATCGCACATTATCTCAAATGGCAACGTCCAGTTGGGGCCTCGCACAATCGGTGCCGTGGTAAGAACTCTCCTTAGCTCTTCAAAACCTTTCACACATTCGCTGCCAAACTCAAAATCCACATCCTTTTGGAGTAGGCGCGACAATGGCAAAGTAATCTTGTTGAAATCTTTGATAAAGCGCCTATAGAATCCTGCATGTCCCAAAATCGAGCGAACCTCCCTCATAGATGAGGGGTGAGGTAAAGTGGTGATAACATCGACCTTGGCCGGGTCTACAGAAATGTCTTCATGAGATACTACATGTCCTAATACTATACCTTGTCGTACCATGAAGTGACATTTTTCAAAATTTAAGACAAGGTTAGTGTCAACACATCTAGCTAAGACCTTGGCCAAGTTCCCTAGGCAACAATCAAATGAAGTACCGTAAACGCTGAAGTCATCCATAAAGACTTCCAGACAATTCTCCATTAGATCGGAGAAGACACTCGTCATGCACCGCTGAAAAGTGGCAAGTGCATTACATAGTCCAAATGGCATCCTTTTATAGGCAAAGGTGCCAAATGGACAAGTAAACGTGGTCTTCTCCTGATCTTCAGGAGCAATATGAATCTGGAAGTACCCAATAAATCCATCAAGAAAGCAGTAGTGAGATTTACCCGTTAAACGGTCCAACATCTGATCGATGAAGGGCAAGGGGTAGTGGTCCTTCCGTGTAGCAGCGTTCAATCTTCTGTAATCAATACACACTCGCCACGCATTTTGTACTCTTTTGGTGACCACTTCACCATCGTCCTTCTTGATCGCAGTGATGCCCGACTTCTTGGGGACAACCTGGACCGGGCTCACCCACTCACTGTCGGAGATTGGGTATATGATACCCGCATCTAGTAATCTGGTGACCTCCTTCTTCACTACATTGAGGATGGTCGGGTTGAGCCTCCTTTGCGGTTGCCTAACCGGCCTAGCTCCATCTTGGAGAAATATCCTATGCATGCACTTGCGAGGGTCAATTCCCACAATATCCGCTAGGCTCCATCCTATTGCCTTCTTGTACTTTCTTAGAACATCTAGGAGCTTTTTTTCTTCTTCACTTGAAAGCTCACTAGCAATAATGACCGGAAACCTTTAGTTGTCCTCTAAGAAAGCATACTTCAAATGAGATGGAAGGGGCTTCAGTTCACTATTTGCCTCAAGCTGAGGTTCCTTTTCATCAAGCTCATGGAGTTCATTCTTGACAACTTTCTCATGTTCATCCTCTTGGTCATCCGTCTCCTCAACAATAGGATAGCACAACTTGTTGTGGTCTTCTTCTTGCACTTTCGCTACCACTTCATCAATTACATCACATCGAAGCACAGAATGTTCTTCGGGAGGATGTTTCATGGCTTCTTCCAAATTAAACTTGATAGTCTTGTCTCCAACCTCAAAGGAATATGTGCCGGTGAAGGCATCTAACTTGAATTTAGAGGTCTTGAAGAAGGGTCTACCAAGTAGAACGGAAGATGAGCTTCTATTTTCTGTTGGAGGCATTTCAAGGATGTAAAAGTCAACCGAAAAAATCAAATCCTTGATCGCCACAAGTACATCTTCCGCTATTCCCATAACCGTGATCACACTTTTATCTGCTAAGGCAAACCTTGCCGCCGACTTCTTTAATGGAGCTAAATTCAACCGCACATAGATAGAAAGTGGCATGATGCTTACACAAGCTCCCAAGTCACACATACAATCATGAAAAGTGCATCCGCCAATACAACAAGACACCAAACAAGGTTCAGGGTCACCACATTTCTTTTGAATAGGTTCCATCAAGGAAGAAATTAAACTACCCAAGGATAATGTCTCCAATTCTCCTATCCTGTCTTTGTGTGTACACAAGTCTTTCAAAAATTTTCATATTTTGGAATTTGTTGAATAGCATCAAGAAGTGGTATGGTTACCTCAACCTTCTTGAATACTTGAAGCATGTTTAAATCAAATTCCGGTGTTTTCTTTGCCTTCTTCACCATGGAAGGGAATGGAATAGGAATAGACTCATCCACTATAGCTTTCCTCTTGGGTTCCTTAAGGTTTACTCCTTCTTCCTCATGCCTTTTGTCTACTACCTCTTCTTCATGTGGAGCTTCAACAACCACTTCTTCCTCATAAATATCTCCCATGACCCTTGGAGGTATCTCATCCAATGTAGTCCCCGACCGTAGAGTGATGGCGTTGAGACCGCCCTTTGGATTTGGTTGGGGTTAGGATGGAAGGTTAGAAGAGCTTGAGGGTTGGTTGGTGTTGTTGTTGGGAGTTTATGGTTGGTTTAACATGGTCATCTATGAAAGCATGTTGGTGAGGTTAGCCAAGAAAGCATGTTAGTGAGGTTAGCCAATTGAGCGCTCAAGGCATCGAATTGAGCCTTGTTGCTCTCATCTCGTTTCTCCATGGCGGCTCTAAGCTCATCAACTTGATTGTTGGAAGATGGAGGAGTTTGGTTGGATTGTTGTCTATGGTGTGGTGCTTGGTACTTAATGTAGTTGTTTTGGTTTTGGTTGGAGTGACCTTGGTTAGCTTGGTAGTTAGTGTTGTTATGGTGGTATTGGGATGAAGATTTGTTATTGTTGTGATGAGAAGAAGAGTTATTCCATCTTTGGTTTTGATTGCTTCCTTGTGCATTATCTCTCCACCCTTGATGTTGGTTACCACCTTGAGGGTAATTGTTTTGGCCTTGAGAAGGATAGGATGGACAGTTGTTGTAATTCACATTGGCTACTACAAGAGCATGTTCCTCTTGAATTTGATGGCATTGATCGGTGTAATGTGTGGTGCTAGAGCACAAACCACAAATCCTAGGAGGGCCTTCAAGTTGAGCAACTGGAGGTGGGGCTTGGATGGCTTGGATGGAGTAGTATTCCTTTTGATCCTTTTGTATTTGTGTAAGGATGGTGGTCATATCCCCAAGTGCTTTGGTTAGGCTTGATTTGGAAGGGGATGGTTCTACCACACCCTTGAGAGGATTACTTCTCACCCTTGTATGTTGCGTAGCCTCGGCAACATCCTTTATCAAATTCCAAGCTTCTCCCTTCGTCTTGTTTTTCGAAAGGGAACCACCACTAGAAACGGTGAGCAATTTTTTATCTTCCACACAAAGACCTCCGGTGAAGTAGCTAATGAGCAAGTGAGTGTTCATTCCATGATGTGGACAAGATTCTAATAGCCTCTTGAACCGAGACCAATACTCATGCAAACTCTCTTGGTCTCTTTGCATTATGACCGAAATCTCCTTCTGGATATAGTCGGTCTTTTCCTGTGGGAAGAATTTATCTAGAAACTCTCTCCTCAAGAAATCCCAATTAGTCACAATCTCATCCGGTAGCAAATAAAACCATGTCTTTGCTTGCCCTTCAAGAGAGAAAGGAAAGGCAAAAACCATAATAGCCACCTCATCGGCTCCATGCCTTCGAGCCGTAGAACAAGCAACTTGAAAATCTCTTAGATGTCGGATGGGGTCTTGACCCGGCAACTCATGATATTTAGAAAGTAGATGTATCAAGCTACTCTTCAATTCAAAGTGTGGATCAAGGTTGGGATACCTCGCTTGCAACGGTTGAAGTATAATATCCAGAGCTCCTTGCTCATGTAAAGTGATCCGTCGTGGCTCCGCCATGTGTGGCTCACCTGTAGGATGGAAAGATGTATTATTAGTGCCAACAGAAGAATAGAAAGTAGCGGACTCCAAGTCACTCTCGGTACCGCCTAGTGATTCGGTATGTTCCTCAAGAGAGGCCGAAGTACTAGCCGTATAATCCAACCGCCATCTAGCTTGCTGAGTATGTAACAAAGTTCTTTCAATCTCGGGATCAAAATCAGCTAAGCTAGAATTCGGTTGAGATCGAGTCATCAAACTTGAGAGTCATAGCACAAATGTAAAAGAAATCTAAACTATAGCTACGTATTGAAAGCAATTATACTATCTACAATATTCACATATTCACATAACTAATATCAAGGCATATGTTGCAACCATTCCCCGGCAACGGCGCCAAAAATTTGATGTGTGCCCGTGGACTATGTCGGTAAAGATTTTCTCAATAAAGTTGCATTGCAAGTATAGCTCTACCTACAATAAGGCTCGAGTATCAAATTTAGAAGGGATTTGGTTGTCACAAGTTCAACCCCAATAAAAATAACTGAAGTATTCAAACTTCGGGTCGTCTCACATGGAATGGGTAAACATGTGCTTCAATATTGGTTAGAATTCCGGGGTTGCAAGTCATGAGCAAGAAAATAAATGGGAATTTTAACAAGCAAGCAATCTTACAATGCAAGAAACTAATTCAAATAACTAAGTAAGACATGAGCAATTCCAAACTAACAAAGTAACATCCAATATGATTCTATTCTAAACTAAACAAGTAACTATAACTAAGTCAAGTAATTAATAATTTGGGTTTTCAAATAGGAATGATAAAAGTGACTCTTGGCTAGGCATGGGAATTGGGGTCACCATCCTTGTCTAATAACCATATCTTGATAATTATGAGGAACCAAACTCATTAAGTCTACTTCTATACTTGAAGTACGTCAAATGGTTTGGTCAACATCAACCCATAAGTTCTAACCTCACTACTAATTGGCTTAATAGAAGGTTAGCGTCATATCAAATTGACCACTAAGGGCTCCCAAATCATCAAATCCATTAGACCCAATGACTCAAGTTTACCCAATTCCCTTAGCCTAGGCCAAGAGTAAAGAGAACTACTCCATAATCAAAGCAAACAATTCATCGAACACATGGTAAGCATTAATAAAAGACATGTTCAAATTGCAATTAAATTGAAATTAACAAGTACCCACTATCAATTATCAACATACGATCATTCAAACAACACAATTAATCATAGTAATCATCAATGTAACATCAACAAGTCAAGATTCACAACATTCATGAAATGGGTATAAAATGACAATTGACAAGAATTCATAAAACTAACACAAGATCTAAGCAAAAATATACTAAGGAATTCAAATTAAACTATCAAAACTAGTAATTAACAATATCCAATTCAGAATTCAACAAGGGAAGATCAAATTAAAACTAGATCTAGAGAGGAACAAGGGTTTCTCTCTCTAGAAGAACAAAGAACCAAAAACTAGCTAAAATTGTGTCTTAGTGTAAAAATGATTGATCCCCCCCACCACTTTCCCCCTAGCATCCTTGGGTCTTTTCCATGCAGAAACAGCTTGAATTTGAGCCTGATGAGCCTCAAAAATCGCCAGGCACGATTTCCTTTAATGAGTTCATGTGCAGCTTCCCGCGTGTGCGCGCCATGCGTGCATGCGCGCCAAGTACACGTGCACGTCGATAGGAATCCTCTGATCCGCGCGGATGCGTCTATTCTTGCGCGCCGCTTCTAGCCATCCTCATCCATGCGTGTGTGCCAATACTGATTTTTCCAAAATTCAAATCTTCATGTTCCTTCCTTTTGTGCATGCTTTCTTTCTCTCTTCTAGGCCATTCCTACCCTATAATTCCTGAAATCACTCAACAAATACATCACGGCATCGAATGGCAACAGAAGAGGATTAAAATATGACAATTTTAAGGCAAAATAAGCATGTTTTTTTTTATCATGAAGCAATATTAGGAAGTGAACACAAAACTATGCATTTCTTGTGAATAAGTGTGAGAAATATTCACAAAACCCCCCAAATTCTACACAATATAAACCACAAAATTGGGGTTTATCACCTGGGTCACTACATTTTTCAGGTATACCCCCCATTAAAGCAGATATAGAACTACCTAAAGGAATAGTTTCTAATTCATTAATTTTATCTTTATGTATGCATAAATCTTTCAAAAACTTTGCATATTTAGGTACTTGCTGAATAACATAAAAAAGGGGAACAGTTACCTTAACCTTTTTGAAAATTTCTACCATTTTGGGATTAAGTTCCATCTGCTTCCTGGACTTCCTTGCAAGGTGTGGAAATGGGATAGGAATGGCGCCACTTGCAGCCTCTGCATCCTTTGGTGCTCCATTCCTTGGCTGAGCTACTTCTTCTTCAACCTTGTCTTGTACTTCATCTTCCTCTTCAGCATCTTCCACTTCAACTATATCTTCAACTGGGGAGTATTCTAGTGGGCTTGGCTCCTCATGATTCCTCTCTTGTAGTGTGGTTCCGGATCTCAAAGTGATGGCATTGATGCCACCCTTGGGGTTAGGTAAGGGTTGAGAAGGAATTCCACTGGAGCTTGAAGGCTGGTTGGTGGAAGTAGGTAATGAATCTATTTGGGAGACGAGAGCTTGTAAAGTGGCATTCAAACCATTTAGAGTAGAGTTCAGTGTAGTCTGCATGTCTTGTTGTCCTTGTGCAAGAGAACAAAGCATCTCGTCATTTGATGAGGACGTAGGATAAGTGATCTGAGGGGCCTGTTGTTGGTTGTGATGGGGTCCTCGTGACTGCCTCAGGTGAGGTGCTCTGTAAGGCTGGTTCTGATTCTGCTGTCTGTTGTTGTTATTCCACCTCTGATTTCCATTGTTGTCTCTGCCTTCTCTGTTATAGTTGTCCCTCTAGCCATGGTTGGAATTATCTCTCCAACCCTGGTTGGAGTTGTACTGCCATCCTTGGTTATAGTTCCCACCTTGGTTGTAGTTGCTGCCTTGTTGATTGTATCCTTGATTTGGGCGGTCATAGAAGTTATGAGTAGCTACCACAATGTTGTCTTCTTGTTGGAGCTGCGAACACTCATCAGTATAATGACTATAATCAGCACATATTCTGCATACTCTTTGGGGAACTAACTGTTGGCTTTGTTGTGGTAGGGAAGGCTGAGTTTGTTGTTGATTCAACTGCATCTGCTTCAGTAGGTTAGTCATTTCACATATACTCTGTGTAAAAGCAGTAGTCTCACTGCTAGAGGAAACCTCTGTAACAGTCTTTGAGTGGCTGTTCCTGTGCCTATGATTTCTAGTGGACTCAGCTAAGTCGCTGATCAGTTGCCATGCTTCATCTGCGGTCTTGTACTTTTTTAGAGAACCATTACTAGCACCATCTAGTGTAGTTTTATCCCGAGGCTTCATGCCTTGAGTGAAGTAGCTAATCAACACTAACCTATCAATCATGTGGTGGGGGCATGTGTCCAGAAGGTTCTTGAAGCGCTCCCAGTACTCATAAAGAGTCTCTGATTTTCCTTGAACAATGCAGGAAATCTCTTTCCTCAATCTATCTGTAACTTCAGCTGGAAAGTATTTTTCCAAGAATTCTCTCCTGAGCATATCCCAGTTGGTAATAGTTGCTTCAGGTTGGGAGTAGTACCACTCCCTCGCCTTTCCCTCAAGAGAAAACAGGAAGGCGGTTAACAGAATAGAAATTTCATTTGCACCATGACGCCTAACAGTAGAACAGGCTGTCTGAAAATCCCTGAGGTGCTTGATGGGCTCTTGAGCAGGCAAGCCATGAAACTTGGGCATCAAGTTGATTAGTGCAGTCTTCAGCTCAAAATCTGCAGCCAGAGTTGGATGATGCACCTAATACGGCTGTAGTGTAAAATCTGGGGCTCCAGCTTCCTGGAGAGTAATCCTCCTAGGTGCTGCCATTCTATCTGCACGTGAATCAACTGAATTAGTAGTAAAGGAGCTTATTTCTTCCTCAGATGGCGGTTCAGATTCGCCCTCAGATGAGACTGGTGAATCGATAACAATCACTTCACCACCCTCTGAGGCTAACCGACGCCGAGCTCGCCTAATACGTGAAAGAGTTCTTTCAATTTCAGGATCAAATGTAGCTAAGCTCGGATCAGGCAGTGAACGCGTCATTCAATGAAAGAAACATACAGCTCATGGTAATAAAATAAAATAAAATACGCAAATAAAATAAAATAAAAATATGTGCACTAATTAATAATTCAGCACACAATTGCAACTCCCCGGCAACGGCACCAAAAATTGATGCGTGGAAGAGATTAGACCAATTAAGAGATTATAATATAATAGAACAGCGTTGCGAGCATAGCTCTTAACCAGCAAAAATCCACCTCATCAATTTAGAAAGGTTGTCACAAAAGTTTAGAATAAAAATACAAGGAGTATGAGTCCCAGGTCGTCTCCCAATGAGTTGCTAGAAAGGGTGCTAAGTTATTAATCAGGAATTTTTCGAGGATTTTGAGAGTTGAATGACAGAAAATAAATAATTGTAATTTAAAAGAGAAATATATGTATTCTAATTAAAAAGCCTTGACTGGGGGAATGATTAATTAGAAGTTCTATCCTTGTTAGAATTCTCTCAAGTGTAGTATAAAGAGGTTGTTATTTTCACTTAGTTAACCCTTACTAAATAAAGGAAAGTCAAGTGATTGAGCTAACTCTTATTCGTAAATCCTAGTCCTCTCCCTTGGGAAGGTCTAGCATTAGTAAATACAGAATTAGCCAACAACTTCCAATTTAACTAATCACTTAAGCATTCCAACTCAAGTGTCTCCTTTTAATCAACCCCCATGTCAAGTTGGGAATATACTCCATTGACATGAAAATTACTTGCATAGAATTAAAAAGGGAATAAAAGAAAGATATGATAGACAATAACTGCAATTTAATTAAAACTAAAAGTAATCCTTTTCATTAACAATCCATGAAAATAATCCAATAGTAACTTTAAACAAGAATTAAAAATATGGAATAAATAAAAGAGTAAGGAAACAAACTAGAATAGTATCTTCAACGGAGGTGATGACTCTGCAATATCCAAAAGCAAAAGCAATAAACTATGAATATAAAGAAAACCTAGAGGAAGAGTAATTCTCTCTCTAGATTCAGATATAAAAACCTAAAACTATGCTAATGAGAATGTGTGAATGTGTGTTGAGTCTCTGCATGTTTCCTCGCTCTATTCTGTATTTCTGGGCCGAAAATTGGGTCAAAACTCGGCCCAAAATTGCCCCCAGCATTTTCTGTTATTTTTGCAGATCGCGCATGTCACGCGTACGCGTTAGTCACGCATGCGCGTCATTTGGCGAATTTCCTTGTCACGCGTACGCATCAGGCACACGCACGCATCATCTTGCAGAACTCCAATCCACGCGTACACGTTAGGCACGCATACGCGTCCCTGCAAATTTCTCCATTCCGCGCGCTCGCGTGCGCATCGATGCTCGCTGGTTATCTCCTTAGTTTCTTGTGTTCCTTCCATTTTTGCAAGCTTCCTCTCCATTCTCTAAGCCATTCCTGCCCTATAAAGCCTAAAACACTTAAAACACGGATCATGGCATCGAATGGTATAAAGGGGAATTAAAATATACCAATTAAAGATCTCTAGGAAGCAAGTTTTTAACCATAAAATAAAACTAGGAAGGGATTGTAAAATCATGCAAATCATATGAATAAGTAGGTAAAGACTTGATGAAACCACTCAATTAAACACAAGATAAACCATAAAATAGTTGTTTATCACAAAGTATAATATTACAGCTAGCGAAGGCATACGATGTGGAGACAAATACACTTATAGTGGATGTTGGAAACATCCGGGACAATTCTGAGTTGATAGGGAAGGCGTTAGGGATACGCGACGGTGGTAAGCTATTGATGTTTCCTTGTTATTATTTGTCATAGATAGCTTGGTCAAATTCCTTTTTCTTTGCGTAACAATTATTGTACACACTTTGTTGAATCCAAAATTGTAGGAGCTACCATACCTGAACCAAAAAAGAAGAATCCTACCCATTTGGCCATTAAAGAACAGTTTAAGAAAAAGACAACCACCCAGCTGCACGACTTTGTATATGCTTGTCCCATGGACACCGAACCGGACCGGGCAAATTTCAGAAGGCACTTCATCCTGGTGGTCTTGAAGATGTTCTTATGCTCAACGAGTCAACAAACTATTTCTCCGTGGCACATACCTCCTATTCTGGATGTCGCCGACCCAAGCAAATTGATTTGGGCACATAAGACATTCAAGTGGTTGGGGCTAGCAATAGAAAAATTCAAAATTAAAAGCATGAAACTTATCGTGGTTGCATATTCGCCCTAATAGTATATTTTAATGTTTAGTTGCTTATTTTACCTCCTTGGTTTTATGTTGCACCGCATAGCCTTTCATCCTTGCTATCCAGTTGTTATACTTTCAGCGATTGCAGCATGGTCCACTAATGTGCAGCATGGGTGACTGCATGGATTGCTGCAGAACTTAAAAAGAAAGCCACTAATGTGCTTGATGAGGTACTAACCCGGACAATTTATTCGTTGTTATATGCTAATCCACTTAACCATGAAGGGTTTTTTTAAAAAGGAATAATGTTCCACCAGGGGGAATTTAAATAGTTACTTTCTAAACCCAATTGATCTTTCCCTAATAGGGTTGCATCGGAGATAGGGAAAAAGTGAGCGAGGAATCAACATCCAGAAAACAAGGCCGAAAGAGGGCACGCAACATTAGAGTGGCGCATAAGATAATGTGTGTGTTTCAATTTAAATTAATTATTGCATTCAAGTTAGAGGTGGTTAGATTATATGCATATTTGAATTGTTCGTTTACAATTGCAAACTGGATGAATGTCCCTATTTCCTTTCGATGTGTTATACAGTTTACGTAAGTAAAATTGTATGAGCAAAAAAGTAAGGGCGTTATATGCATTTATCGATGGGTATACACAGGAAAGAAAGGATTGATCTATTAAAAGCAGGCACCAAAAGTCATCAGAAAAACTACCACCTAGGCCTGTTGAAACAAAAGTACCTGATACCCATACAGCACCGCGAGCGGTGAGTGCATCTTGTTGTTGATATAGGTTGAAATGAAAACTTAGTTACTCATATTTAATATCAATTTTTTTGGGGTTGCCAGCTAAATATTTTTTGGGTGCCATGTTAGTTCTGTTGGATGGTATTTAATATTTTTTGACATATTGATGTATATGTACATCTCAGAACCTACCTTTCATATATTTTTGATTGAATTGACTCATTTTATCACTATTTTGTGTGTGAAATTTTTAACATACTCGTTTACAACCCAGGTGACCAGAATAGGCACGCAAAAAAAGATGCCTGTAATCAGAGGCAAATATCCTGCAAAGGCAGCACAGCAGCTCATGAATCCCCGACGTGCAACGAGAGACCTGTAGTACCTTCAGACTCTGATGAAGACGATGATCAGTCGATTGCTCAAAGAAGGCGCCGACTGTTCCAAGACGGCTGGAACCCAAATGGTGAGCATGTAAATGAGGATGCCAGTTCGTCAACTCCACCGCGAAAGGATCCAATTACACCATCTACGGCACTTGTGGAATTGACTAACTACGATTTTGACAAGCAAGTTCAAGAAATAACCATCTATTTTATATGTCAATGTTGCATATATCATTTTTTTCTGTGATTTCAATCCGCTTACACCTAGTATTATCTTACTATAGTTGCTTTCGATGCAGAGACTTTGACTTGAACTTCGTGCAGTGTCCAGAAGTTGAGAAAATATTGGTAAACGTTGAATAGCTTAGGTACACAAGGCCGATTAACATGGAACTGATAAACCACTATTTTATGATATATTTTGGATTGAATTGAGTGGTTTTTGTCACTTATTCTCACACTAATTCATGTAAATTGCATGTTTTTAAGTTTCCTTCCTAATTTTGTGCTATGATTGAAAACATGCTTCTTTGGCCTTAAAATTGCTAATTTTTAATCCTTTTTTGTTACCATCGATGCCGTGATACGTGCATTAAGTGATTTCAGGTTTTCTAGGACAGGAATGGCTTAGAGGATAGAAAGGAAGCATGCAAAAGTGGAAGGAACACAAGAAATTGAAGTTTTGAGAAGCTGGCCTTGACGTGCACGCGTGGATGACGCGTACGCGTGACCGGTGCAGCAGGCACGCGACGCGTACGCGTGGTTGATGTGTATGCGTGACCAGAAATTCATTCAGTGACGCGTACGTGTGGCTGACGCGTATACGTGACAAGCGTCAGGTGCCTCAGTTACAAGAAAACGCTGGGGGCAATTTATGGGGTGTTTTTGGCCCAGTTTCAAGCCCAAAAAATGAAGATTAGAGGCTGTAGAGTGGGACGAATCAAGGGATCCATCATCACTTTTCATTCATTCACACTTTAGGTTTTAGATATAGGTTTTTAGAGGGAGAGGCTCTCTCCTCTCTCTAGGTTTTAGGGTTTTTAGTCTTATTTCTTCTTAAATTCAGATTTTCACCTTGCTTTAATTTAGTTTTCCTTTATTCTTGTTTGTTCTAGCATCTTACTTCTTTTAGTTTCTTTGTTATTGCTTTCATTTGTTTACTTCATTTTTGATGCACTCTTGCTCCCTTTGATTTAGATAAATGCAATTCATATTTTTATGTTATTGTTTTTTCTTTAATTATTGGTTATTGTTGTCTTGTATTTGGGTATCTTAGATTTTATTATCTCTTATTAATTCTCTATGATTTTATTTTGTGCCTTCCAAGTGTTTGATAAAATGCTTGGGTGGATTTTAATTTATATTTTTATGTTCTTGACTTGGATTGATTATTTAGAGACTCTTGAGTTATCAAAAGTCTTTTGTTGATTGGTGATTGAAGATTGCCGGTTAGCTTGAACTTCACCAAAGCTAGTCTCTCACTATGAGTTAACTAGGACTTGTGAACTCAAGTTGATTGTATGCACTTGACCTTCCTCCATCGGTTAGAGGTTAACTAAGTGAAGGCAACTCATATTTACCATAACAATTGATGATGATAATGAGGATAGGACTTCTAATTCTCTTTCCTTGCTAAGAGCTTTCTTAGTTATTAGTTTATTTTCTCGCCATTTTACTTTCTAGTTCCTTATTTCAAAAACCCCAAAAATATACTTTCCCATAACCAATAATAAACTACACTTTCCTGTAATTCCTTGAGAGACGACGCGAGGTTTGAATACATCGGTTAATTTTATTGGGTTTGTATTTGTGACAAACAATCTAAACGTTGATTGAGGTTTAATTGTCGGTTTAGAACTATACTTGCAACGCGATATTTTTGTGAAAATATTTACCGATATTTTTTCTCCGTCAGGAACCCATCCAGACCATCATGCCTAAGAAGTCATGATGTCACACCCCTTATCACAAGAGTACATCCGAGGCTTAACAGTGTCCGGTTAGGAGAGGAGAAAGAGGAAAAGGTCCGGAGTTGGATTCTGAACTCTCGCCTCGACAAAGAGGCACCGTTGGCAACCGTTGAAGGTAGGCCGCATCTTCAGCAGTCAAGTGGATCTATGGACTTTGAAAGCACGTAGTTAGGTCAATAGCAACGTAAGTTATTGAACTCTATGTTGTAGTTACAATGAATTTGTTCCTTGTACCCCGGATGTCATTGAAGGACGAAACTCTCGCGCGATCTAGAATTTTCAAAAATAAATTCCCGTTGTAAGTATAGCTTCTAGACTGACAAGAATTCCTTTCTTACAAAAGTTTTGGTTGTCACAAGTAACAAAACCCAAATAAATTTATAACCGAAGTTTTCAAACCTCGGGTCGTCTTCTCAAGGAATTGCAGGGAGGTATGATTTATTATTGGTTATGGAAAAGGTAGAATTTTTGGGTTTTTTTGAAATAAGGAGTAAGTAATTTAAATGACAAGAAAAATAAATTGATAATAATAAAATAAAATCTCTTGGCAAGATATGAGAATTAGAAGTCCTATCCTAGTTATCCTTATCAACGGTGATGAGAATTGGGTTTTAATCCCACTGAGTTAACCTTTGCTAAACAAAGGAAGGTCAAGTGGACTAATCAATTTGATCCTCATGTCCTAGTCAATTCCTAAGGAAAGACTAGAGTTATTGGAATTCAATTCAATTAGCAAAATAATAATTATCAATCATGATGAGTTTGATAACTCAAGAGTCTCTAATTAATCAATTAAAGCCAAGAATATAAAAAGCTAAATAAAAATCATAAATCTGAAATACCTCAACTGCATTAATAAAAGAAAGTCAATTTAGACCTAAAGAGTTCATAAACTAAATTCTTATAAAATAAAATAAATAAAAAGAACATTGAACCTGTGATTAAAGAAGATGAAATCCCAATCCTAATATAAATCCTAATCCTAATCCTAATTCTAAGAGAGAGGAGAGAACCTCTCTCTCTAAGAACTACATCTAAAACCTAAAATTATGAATTATTCAGTTGTATCTCCGTCTATATTTTGATTCCTTCATTCTCTGGCTTATATTCTGTGTTTCTGGCTTGGATTTGGGCCGAAAAAGGGTCCAGAAATCGCTGGGGGCATTTTCTGCAGATTTTTGTACGTAGAGTCTGTCACGCGTCCGCGTGGGTCATGCGTTCGTGTCATCTGGGAGTTTTCCTTGTCACGCGTATGCGTCGGTCACCCGTATGCGTCGGTCACGCGTACGCGTCAATTGCGTTCTGCTCAAGGCGCGCGTCCGCATCATGCACGCATTCGCGTCGCTGCATTTTCACGCTAGGCACGCGTTCGCATCGTCCATGCGTTCGCGTCGCTACCTTTTTCTTCAAAACTCCATTTTTGTACTTTTCTTCCATTTTTGTATGTTTCCTTTTTGTCCTTTGAGTCATTCCTGCCCTATGAGATCTGAAAATACTTAACACACAAATCACGGCATCGAATGGTAATAAAAGGGTAATTAAAATTAATATTTTTAAAGCATAGGAAACATGTTTTTCACTTATATCATAAAATAAGGAAGAGAAAGTAAAACCATGCAATTTACATGAATAAGTGGGTGAAGGATTGAATAAATCACTTAAATTGAGCACAAAATATATCATAAAATATGGGTTTATCAACCTCCCCACACTTAAACAATAGCATGTCCTCATGCTAAATCCAAGAGAAAGAGTAAAGTTAGAATGGTGGAATCTCATGCAATGCAATCTATTCTAAATGCAAACTACCTATATGAATCATGCAATTTTAATTATCACCCACCTATATATGTAGAGCTTACATGTGGTTAATCTAATTCATATTTTCAAGGAATCATATATGCATAGCCAACCTAAATCATGTTAAAGCACTGTCACAATTGAGTTAGGTAAAGGTATTTCATAAGCTTGCAAGACAATTAAATATTTAAACAGAGATATATGGTGATGAGCTATTGAACCCTCACTGGCTTTGTGTTTACTCTCTAGTCACTCAGTGTTTGGGGTTAATCACTCTATTCTTTTCTATTCTTGCTTTCTAAGACTTTGTTCTTCATCTAACCAATCAACAAATATTGAATACAGACATACAAAGATCATGAGGTCTTTTAAAGATTGTAATGGGGCCAAGGTAAAGGTAGGGGTATATATATAAGGCTAAGTGAGCTAACAAAGTTGAATCCTTAATTAGTCTAAGATCTCACCTAACATACACATATTCCATTATAATTTCCTTGGGATTCCTAATTTTTCACTTTCTTAATACATACTCATGTACCAAATTCAATTTTTGATTCTTATATCATGTGCATTGATTTCTTCACTAAACTCATTATTGGGGTAATTTTATCCCCTTATTGACTTATTTAACTAAAAAGAAATTTTTTTTTGAAATATAAACAGAACATATATCAATGCACATGGTATTATTATTTATTTTGATTTTATATGAGTATGCTCCCAATATCCTTATTATCTTATTGAGTTAATCCTTTTCCTATCAACCCATATTCCCATGTGTCCCCACACTTAGTGGATACACAATCTCTATCTTAAACTAACCAAGGATTCAACTTGGGATTTTTAATTTGTTTTTCTACTTAAGGCTAGTGATATGGTTATAGAACAAGAGGGGATTTAAAAGCTCAAAGGGGCTAACAAGGGTGATGTAACAAGTAGGCTTATTTGGGATAAGTGAGGAAAAATTAAAATGATGGCCTCAATCATCTCTTGGTATGTATCTATATTCTATATTGGATATATAGATTAAAATAAAGTCAAGGTCACCAGAATAAAAAAGAAGGGCAAATACACAAAAATGAAATAATTATGGTTAAATAATGTAACCATACAAATAAGCTCAAAAACTCACAGGTTGTGTGTTCTCTAGCTCAAAAACCATATATCAGTCATGTATGTCATGCAAGTAGAAATCAAGAGTTCCCATTATTCTCAATGTGAATCTTAGGGTGGCCCTTAAAATCTTAGTGTTCTTCCTTGAAAAATGTTGTCAGCTTAACTAACATGTAATGCTATATATATACAAGGTGTGAGGATTGTTGTGATTCTGTTATACTAAAGTCTTTAGTTTACTCTTTTATTTTCAGTTAATCTAAGTTATCGTATGCTAAAAAGGGTAAACTAAACTAATTAATCTATATGTTCTATATCACAACATAATAACTAAAATTGCAACTAGACTAAACAAATGTCTAAGATAAATATATATAAACTAAGGTGCAAAATACAGAACTACAGTAAAAATACAGCAAAAGAAAAGTGTGCAAGTACTGAAAGATAAAAATGAATAAAAATACAGAAAAATAAGCAAAATAGGATAAAAGAGTCTGAAAAGTGGTTCACCAAAATAAAGTACGCCAGAGATGGCGACCTCCCCACACTTAAATAATAGCATCGTCCTCTATGCTCACTCAGGCTGGGTGTGAGAAGCGTCATCTCCGGAAGGATGGGTTGCTAGTGACTCTGTGGTAGGCTGAGGATCTACAGTCTCCGTAAGTGTAGGAGGATCTGCCTGCTGAAGCGGAGGCTCTGTCTGTATAAGAATCTCCGGATCTGCGGCCTGGATCTGGTGTGGCTCCGCATGGTGTGGTGCAGCCTGCTTAAGTCCTCCCTGCTCTGCCTGGGCGTGTGCCTCCTCCTCATGATCATCCGCCTCCGCATTAGATAGCTCAGAAGCGGTGTCAGGCTTAGAGGGGATGTCGCTGCCGGATTGGATCATCAACTTGAGGTGCTCCTAGCATCGCTTGTGGCAACGCTCCATACGATCCAGGCGTGTGAAGAAGCGGTGCACCAGATGATAAATGGGCTCAGGAGCAGGTGGAGGTGCAGTGGATGGGGCGGGTGCACTAGTGGATGCAGAAGGGGCATCTGAAGATGTGGCTGCCTCACCCGAGGCAGTGAGAAAAGGGGATCTATACCCTAATGCCAGAAATTTCCTGCTGTGAGGAATGATCTTCTTGCAGTCTGCAGCAGTTGGCTTCTCATCAGCAAGCTCCCAAGGGACGTCAGCTCAGCGGCCTAGCTAGGTGATCAGATAAGGGAAATGGAGAGTGCCTCTTACATGGACCCTGGCCATTGAAAGAGCTGAAGATTGATGGTTTAGAAGTTATAGTAAACTCTCGTTGCAAGTATAGTTACTAAACCAAGCAATCAACCTTTCTTGCAAAAGTTTTGGTTGTCACAAGTAACAAACCCCTAAATAAATTGTTAACCGAAGTATTCAAACCTCGATTCGTCTTCTCAAGGAACTGCAGGGAAGTATGTTCTTATTATTGGTTATGGAGATTGTAAATTCGGGGTTTCAAGAATGAGGAGCAATTATGACAAATAATTTAAATAGCAATTAAAATAAATAAATAACTGTAAAATAAACTTTTGGCAAGGTATGAGAAATTGGAAGTCCAGACTTAGTTATCCTTATCAATAATAATGAAAGTTGAATCTTAATTCCACTTAGTTGACCTTTACTAAAGCAAAGGAAAGTCAAGGGACTAATTAGTTTGATCTTCGAATCCTATTTATTTCCTAAGAAAAGGTTGGGATTATTGAAGTTCAGTTCAATTAGCAAAGATAACAGTTATCAATTATATTGAGCTAAGATAACTCCTAAGTTACTAATTTCTTAACCAAGACCAAAAGGGGAAAAGTAAATCTATTGGAATAAAGATGTATTCAGAGTAAAAGCAATAATAGCATAAATAAAAGAAAGCAATATTAAACTGAAATACCTCAAATAACATTAATTCAAATAATCTGTAACATAGAAGAGTTCATAAATTAAATGGCAAAGTAAATAATCAACTAAAGTAATGGAATGAATAAAAGTGAAAGGGAAGCTTAAAATAAAGGAACATTAAACCTGAGATTGAATCACTCCTAAAACTAAGAGAAGTCCTAAATCCTAAGAGAGAGAGGAGAGAACCTCTCTCAAGACTAACCTAAATCATGAAACGTAACTAATTGGCGAGCTCTCCCTGAATGGATGCATTCCCACACTTTATAACCTCTAGTTTATGCCTTCTAGGCTTGGATTTGGGCCAAAAAGGGCTTCAGAAATCGCTGGGAGCATTTTCTGTAATTTCTGGTGCGTGCCCTCTGTCACACATCCGCGTTGGGCACGCGGTCGCGTCATTCGGAGCTTTTCTTGTCACGCGGTCACGTCAGTCATGCGGCCGCGTCATATGTGTTTTGCTTAAGGCGCGCGGTCGCGTCAGTCATGCTAAATCCAAGGTAAAAAGTAAGGTTAAAGTGGTGGAATGTCATGCAATGCAATCTAATCTAAATGCAACTACCTAGATGAATGATGCATCATGCAATTCCAATTTTTTATTCACTTGTATATAAAGCTTGCATGTAGTTAAATTAATTCATATTCTCAAGGAGTCATGTATATATGTAGCCATGCCTTAGATAGTGATAAAGTACCTTTACAATTGAGATGGGAGAGAAAAACATTTTAAAAACTTGCAAGACAACTAACAATTTAAACAGAGATAAATGTTAATGAGCAATTGAACCCTCACTGGATTTTGTGTTTACTCTCTAATCAATCAGTGTTTATTGGGTTAATCACTCTATTCTTCTTTTTATTCTTACTTTCTATAACTTTGTTCTTCATCTAACCAATCAACAATCATAGAATATAGTCATACCAAAAATCATGAGGTCTTAAGTAAGGTTGTAATAGGGCCAAGGTAAAGGTAAGGGTATATGTATAAGGCTAAGTGAGCTAATAAGTGAATCCTTAATTAGACTAAGAACTCACCTAACATACATACTTTCTAAATCAAAGCTTCTTTACCTATTTTCCATATTTTCTCACTTTTGATGTTACATGCTCATATCTCAATATTTATTTTTATCCCATGTGCATTGCTTTATTTCATAATTAGGGAATTCTTTTTGTGTCCCCTTTATTCATAACATTTTTTTTAATGCACATGGTAATTCAATTATAATTGATTTTACATGAGCATGCTTCCCAAAACTTTTTAATTGAGTTATTTTATTCTTTTCAACTTTTCTACCTTTTGTTTTTATTATCCATGTTCCCAATAGGTTTTCCCACATTTAAACTATACATAATTTTCTATCTTAAGCTAACCAAGGATTCAACTTGGGATTTTATTTTGTTTTTCTGCTTAAGGCTAGTAATGTGGCTAATAGAATAAAAGGAGATTTAAAGGCTCAAGGGGGCTAACAAGGGTGATGTAAAAGGTAGGCTATTTTGGGATTAAGTGAGCTAAAATCAAATAATGGCCTCAATCACTCTCTTGGTATGTATCTATATTCTATAATCGGACATATAGATTAAAACAAAGTAAAAAACACCAGAATATAAAAGAAGGGCGGAACACACAGGAATAAAAATTATGGTTTGAATGTAACCATACAATTAAGCTCAAAACTCACAGGCTATGTGTTCTCTAGCTCAAAAATCATTTATCAATTATGTATGTCATGCAGGTTTAGTTAAAAATTCCCATTATTCTCAATGTAAAACTTATATTGAATGGCTTTAAAGTTCTAGTGTTTCTCTTTGATGAAGTGTTGTTAACTAACATGTAATGCTATATATACAAGGTGTGGGTTATTTTGATTCTGTTAAAGTCTCTAGTTTACTTCCTTTTTCTTTTCAATCTATTCTGAGTTATCTTATGCTAAAAAGGGTAAACTATACTAATCAATCCATAATTTCTATAACTAATAAGTTAGAATTGCCACTAAGTGGCTAATGAACTAAAAATGCAAAATGCAGAAATAGAGTAAAAATACATAAATAACAATGTATAAGTATTCAGAAAATAAAAATAAAAATAAAAATAAAGAGAAAAATACAGAAAAATATCCAAAATAAAAGAAAAAAGTCTGTAGTGGTTCACCAAAATAATATGCCAGAGATGGCGACCTCCCCACACGTAAAATGTAGCATCGTCCCTGATACTCAATCAAGCAGGGTGGGAAGGGGTGTCATCATTGGAAGGGATGGTAGCTGGGGTCTCTGTGGTGGTGATCTGAGCATCTGGCTGCTGTAGAGAAGGGGTTGTCTGAAGAGAGATCTCAGGGTCTATAGCCTGAATCTAGGGTGGAGCCTCCTGATGGTGTGCTGCCTGCTGGGTGCCTGCCTGCTCTGCCTCTTGTTGTGGGTGTGTCTCTACCTCGGGCGCATCCGTCTCCTCCTCAGATGCCTCGGATGGTGTGTCAGGCTCGGAGGGGATGTCGCCAGATCGTATCATCATCTTCAAGTGCTCATAGTGTCGCTTGTTGCGACGCTCCATCTGGTCAAGCTGTCGAAACAGGCGGTGCACTAGATGATAGATGGGCTCTGGGGCAGGTGAAGGTGCAGTGGTGGTGGAAGGTGTAGCTGTGGAGGAAGAGGGGCCGGCAGATGGTGTGGCAGTGTCACCAGGAGCAGTGAGGACTGGAGATCTGTAGCCCAAGGCCAGAAAGTTCCTGCTGTGCGGGATAATCTTCTTGCATTCTGCAGCAGGTGGCCTCTCATCAGCATCCTCCCAAGGCACGTCAGCTCGACGGCCCAGCTGTGTAACCAAATAGGGAAAGGGAAGAGTGCCTCAGACGTGGACCCTGGCCATGTAGAACCGGATAAAGCGTGGCAGGTACAGGTCCTTACCCTCCATCACACACCATAGGAGGGTGATCATAGCGGCAGGTATATCGATCTCGTGAGTACTCGGCATAATAAAGTTGCTAAGTATCTGATGCCACAGCCGAGCCTCATCATTCAAGTATGCCCACTTGATTCCCTTGGGCATGGTGGTGTTCTGACCCATAATCCAAGGAACGGTCGGGTCAAGGGCTATCCGGGCCTTGACTGCATCCCAATCAAACTTTAGAAAGCGCGTGTCTTTCTCAGCTTTCTGATAACCATCTAGCTGATCAGATTTAGGCAGAAGCTTCAGAACCTCTTCTATTGCTTCTTCAGTAACCAGAATCTGCTTTCCTCTGAGGTTCACTGCATCTAGGGAGGTCTTGAAGTAATTGCAGTAGAATTCTCTAACCCAAGATGCATTGACCTCAGTCAGGGGTCTCTCCAGGAAGAACCAGCCTCTTTGTTTGATCTGATCAGAGGTGTATTGCTGGAGTTCTCCTGGGATCTTCAAGGTCCTTTCCAGGTATAGGTTCCTGGAATTTACGAATACCGGATACTTCAGCTCACAGTATCGGTTTGCAAACTTTACTGGGTCATTAGCAGGGAGCAGCTGGTCGGCCTTCTCCTGCGGGGTGAAGTTTTTCTCCCGCCAGGAGGCATCATGCATGAGATCTATGATAGACATAGATGATTCTCCTCTTTTACGTTTGCCAGTGGTAGCCTTTCCTTTTCCCTTTCTCTGAGAATCTGACATCCTGAAAAACAGAGAAGCAGGATATAATAAAAATAGGAAAACAAATAGGCACACAGTCAAAAGAAACACAAAGTGGCAAAGGAGAATTAGAAGGAGGTAAATGAGTTAAGTAAATGTGCATTAAGGATTGTATAGGAGTTAAAAGTTCAAAAGGAAGAATGCACAATCCAAAATGTAATTGAATTCATGTTAAATAGAAAAATTATCATTATGCCATGGTTAGAGGGTTAAAAGAAAGTGAAAGAAAAGCAGAGGAGAAGTTTGAAAGGTTAGGTTGGTTAGAATTGAAAAAGTGTTTAGAAAGTTAAAAATAGGGAGTTAGTGAAAAGTGGGTTAAAGTAAGTGGCATAATGAAAATATTCTAAGTAACAAGGATTCACGGTAGGGACTATAAGTAACTCATAACCAAACAAGGAAAACAGGTTGATGCTGAGTCAAATAGATATAGAGAAAGCAAAAATTGGAATCAAACATCAAAAATGCAATATATGAACCAGGAAATCAAAGAGAATAAGAATGCGTGCCTGGCATTCATGAATGGGTTTGGGTAAAGCAGAGGCAAGCAGATTTCAAAATGCCAAAACCAAAACATGAAGGAAAAATTTTACAGAAATTTGGGCAGCATTCCGGCTAAAATTGGATTGTCCCGGAAAATAAACTGCAATCAAATAGTTCATATGAATTAAAATTGAAACTTGCAATTACATATAAGGAATATAAACATGAAAATTCAGTGTAAAGAGCAGCATGAAATAAGAAATCACAGCATATGAACATTACAAACATCACAGCAATAGCAGAATTGCAAATTTGATAAAACAGAAACATAAACATTGCAAGTAATCAGGCCTAAATCCACTAACCACATCCTAGGCTACCTAACAACCTAAAATCCACTACAACATGCATATCTAACTAGCCTAAACATGAGCATAAACAGAAAATAATGAAATAACGACTAAGGATAGAAGGGAGGCGTTCGTCGGAACCTGGTAGGCCGAATAAGGAGAGTGAACAGAAAGGTGGCTGGGGGTGGTGGTGACGGCGTCTGGCACGGCGGCTGGCGGCAGTGGGCACGGCTGTTCGGGGCAGGGGGAAGAAGGGATGGGTAATGGGGTAGGGGGTAAGAGGGGAAGGGAGGGGGTAGGTGTGTGGGTGGTGCGGCTGGGATAGGCGGCGGCGGTGGGTGGTGGTTGCGAAGGGGGCAGTGGCGGAGAGGGGGGTAAGAAGGAGAAAGAAGAAGAAAGAAGGGGGAGGAGGAAGGGGGGTCGGTGGCGGCGGCGTCTGGGAGGTCGGCGGCGTCTGGGGGTGGCGGTGATGGTGGCTGGATGGTGGTGGTTGGATTGGAGGGGAAGAGAGGGAGAAGAGGGTTTCAGGGGGAGCGCGACTGATAGGGTTCGCGTGGTTTGGGGGTTATAAATTTGAATCCACGCGGTCGCGTGGGGCACGCGGTCGCGTGGCTTGAGCAAAATGGGGGGTGACGCGATTACGTGGATGACGCGATCGCATGGAATGGCTAAAAGAGTGAATGATGCGATCGCCTGGGGAATGCGATCACGTCGCTGGGATTTGTGCTAAATGCACAAATCCAGTGTCGTTTCAGCGCAACTCTCTGTCTCCTTTGGGGTGTTCGTGCAATCCATGCGACGCAGTCGCGTCGATCACGCGATCGCATGGGGTTGGCATTGTGCAAGTGACGCGATCGCGTGGGTGACGCGATCGCGTGGGTGACGCGATCGCGTGGGTCATTTGTGCGAAATGCACAATGGCCGCACGATTCCAGCCTAACTTTCTGGACGTTGGATCTTTACGCCGATCTCCAGGTCACGCGGCCGCATGGATGACGCGGTCGCGTGGGTAGTGTTTTTCGCAATATGACGTGATCGCATGAGTGATGCGGTCGTGTCACGCACCCCTTTTTTTATATGCAGTATGCAGAATGCAATTATTAATATAAATGCGATGCAAAGTTCCAGGTTCAATATTATAAAATAAAATAAAACTTGAAAACAAGCAAAACAAAATAAAAATTGAAAAATGAACGATCATACCATGGTGGGTTGTCTCCCACCTAGCACTTTTAGTTAAAGTCCTTAAGTTGGACATTGGAAGAGCTTCCTGTTATGGCGGCTTATGCTTAAATTCATCTAAAAATCTCCACCAATGCTTGGAATGCCAATAGCCTCCGGGGTCCCAAACTAGGCATGTAAAGCTCCTGAACAGGTTCAAACAAATTTTTGGGCTCCCGGAATGACGAATGTCGGAATAGATTCCAGGATCCCAAACTTTGCTTTTAAATCCGCCTCCGTCTTGATCTATATTTTTCCATCCGGGTGGTTTAGAAAGTAGATTCTCACCATGGTGACCAAACATTTTCCGCGATCCATTCGATTGAATATGATACCAATCCGTGCACTTCAAGTTGAAGCGTGGAACCTTATTGAGCCTTGTGCACCAGCTCTGAGCACGAGCCATTTCCCTCTTACTCTTAAAGCCGCAGAGAGCTCTAAGCTGACCATCTGTTTGAAGCAAACCGTATTCAAGTGAAAAAGTAAAGTTAAAGGTTAAAGATTGCACCCACTTGAAGCTTGTATTGGGTGGTAATGACCTTGGGGAAGGTGTTTCCGGTGGTTCTGTAAGTTCTACTCCCTTGTGCTCTTCTGTGAATTCCTCCACTTCTTTGCAAGATTCTTCAAATGTATCTGTGTCCTGGTCAAAGTCTTCTGTGTCTTCCTCATCACTTAAGTCATAGATTGGAGGTTGAGAGAAATCTACCTCTGCATCATCTTCGTATTCATTTGGGGAAGATTCTTCGATCTCAGAGAATTCACTTGCGGATGCAAGTTCATCACTAAGAGAGCTTGACTTGTGACTATCATCATCAAGGGAATTTGTGTCCTGGGTTATTCCATCTAGTTCTTCGTAAACGACTTGCCTGGAGGATTGTGCACTGTCCTCCTTAGCATTAACTGTAACGTCCTTGACGGAGTTCTCTTCAGCTCTAAATTCCCATGGAGGTTCAGCGTCTCCTAGATCTTCAATCAACTCTTCTTCTTGCATAATGACAGCTCCTTCTACTTGTTCTAGTACGAATTCATTCTCTGTCTTGTCCACTAGAGTTTCTAGTAATTCCTTCATGCTACGCTCTTCGTTAGATTGTCCACACGGGGCTGTGGTTGGTTCTTGAATGTTCGAACGTCTAGAAGCTAATTGAATTACTGCTTGCTCCAGTTGTCGAATAGTTGTTTGAAGTTTATTTACTGTCTCCTTGAGGCGAACCTCTGATTCTTGGGGTGATGGATTTGGACATGAAACCTGGGAAAGTGGTGGTGCTTGGGAGTGAGTGGATTGGAACTGGGATAGGAAAGGAGCATACGGTGGCGAATGGTGAAGAGAAGCTTGTGAGTGTGGTGGTTCGAGGTTATGTTGAGAGGATGGTCTATAAGCACGGGGTAGGGCTTGTTGGTAGTTACAAGGTTGTCCACCATATCTATCAGCTGGGTATGCATTGTAGAATAGTCGTTGTCCATGATATCTTGGAGGGTGTTGTTGCCGAAAGGGTTGATTAGATCCTCCTGGCTCCATCCTTCCTTGATTGGTCTGACCTTGATGCATATTCCTGCTATAAATTCTATTTCCTTCAACAAAGTTAGAACCAAACTCAAAGCGAGAAGGGTGAGAGTTCATAGTAGCAAATAAAATTAAAAAGGAAAAACAGAAATAAATAAACAAGTAAAAGAAAAATATTTACAATAACCAATAATAAGGCACACGTTAGCAGTTCCCCGGCAACGGCGCCATTTTGATAAGAGAACTGAAGATTGATGGTTTAGAAGTTATAGTAAACTCTCGTTGCAAGTATAGTTACTAAACCAAGCAATCAACCTTTCTTGCAAAAGTTTTGGTTGTCACAAGTAACAAACCCCTAAATAAATTGTTAACCGAAGTATTCAAACCTCGGGTCGTCTTCTCAAGGAACTGCAGGGAAGTATGTTCTTATTATTGGTTATGGAGATTGTAAATTCGGGGTTTCAAGAATGAGGAGCAATTATGACAAATAATTTAAATAGCAATTAAAATAAATAAATAACTGTAAAATAAACTTTTGGCAAGGTATGAAAAATTGGAAGTCCAGACTTAGTTATCCTTATCAGTAATAATGAAAGTTGAATCTTAATTCCACTTAGTTGACCTTTACTAAAGCAAAGGAAAGTCAAGGGACTAATTAGTTTGATCTTCGAATCCTATTTATTTCCTAAGAAAAGGTTAGGATTATTGAAGTTCAGTTCAATTAGCAAAGATAACAGTTATCAATTATATTGAGCTAAGATAACTCCTGAGTTACTGATTTCTTAACCAAGACCAAAAGGGAAAAAGTAAATCTATTGGAATAAAGATGTCTTCAGAGTAAAAGCAATAATAGAATAAATAAAAGAAAGCAATATTAAACTGAAATACCTCAAATAACATTAATTCAAATAATCTGGAACATAGAAGAGTTCATAAATTAAATGGCAAAGTAAATAATCAACTAAAGTAATGGAATGAATAAAAGTGAAAGGGAAGCTTAAAATAAAGGAACATTAAACCTGGGATTGAGAGTCACTCCTAAAACTAAGAGAAGTCCTAAATCCTAAGAGAGAGAGGAGAGAACCTCTCTCAAGACTAACCTAAATCATGAAAAGTAACTAATTGACGAGCTCTCCCTGAATGGATGCATTCCCATACATTATAACCTCTGGTCTATGCCTTCTGGACTTGGATTTGGGCCAAAAAGGGCTTCAGAAATCGCTGAGAGCGTTTTCTGCAATTTCTGGTGCGTGGTCTCTGTCACACGTCCGCGTGGGGCACGCGGTCGCGTCATTCGGAGCTTTTCTTGTCACGCGGTCGCGTCAGTCATGCGGCCGCGTCGCTGTTGATTCGTGCTTGGCATGCGTTCGTGTCGCCCATGCGATCGCGTGGATGCCAGTTTCTTTAGAAACTCCGTTTTGTGCTTTCCTTCCATTTTTGTATGTTTCCTTTTCCATCCTTTAAGTCATTCCTGCCTTAGAAGATCTGAAACTACTCAACACACTAATCACGGCATCGAATGGAAATAAAGGTAATTAAAAATAATTAATTTTAAAGTATAGAAAACATGTTTTTCACATACATCACATAATAAGGAAGGGAAAGTAAAACCATGCAATTAATATGAATAAGTGGGTAAAGGATTGAATAAATCACTCAAATTAAGCACAAAATACATCATAAAATATGGGTTTATCAGCCATATAGTACCGTATGAAACGTGGAAGATACAGGTCCTTACCCTCCATCATACACCAGATGAGGGTGATTATAGCAGCAGGCACCTCTATCTAATGAGTGCTCGGCATCACATAATTACTCAGGATCTGCTGCCAAAGCCGAGCCTCATCATTCAAGTAAATCAACTTGATTCCCTTAGGCATCACTGTGTTCTTTCCCATGACCCATGGGGCAGTAGGATCAATGGTTATTCTCTGCTTGACTGCATCCCAGTCAAATCTCATGTATCTCATATCCTCTTCAGCCTTTTGGTAACCGTCAGGCTGATCTGACTTAGGCTGGAGCCAGAGGATGTCCTCGATAGCTTCCTCAGTGACTAAAATTTGTTTCCCTCTGAGGTGCATTGCATCCAGGGAGGTCTTGAAATAGTTACAGTAAAATTCTCTAACCCAGGAGGCATTGACCTCTGTCAAGTTCCGTTCCATGAAGAACCAACCTCTTTGTTTTATCTGTTCGGAAGTGTACTGGGTGAGTTCTTCTGGAATTTTAAGAGTTCTTTCCAGGTAGATGTTCCTGGCAGTGGCAAACACTGGATACTTGAGCTCGCAGTATCGGTTTGCGAATTTGATTGGGTCTGTGGCAGTGAGGAGCTAGTCGGCCTTTTCCTGCGAGGTAAAGTTCTTTTCCTGCCAGGAATCGTCGTGAAGGAGATCCAGGATAGAGGTAGAAGATTCTCCTCTTTTTCGTTTGCCTGTATTTGCCTTGCCTTTTCCTTTCCTTTGGGGATCAGACATCCTGAAAAGCAAAAATAGCAGGATATAATTGAAGAACTAAAGCAGGAAAACAAGTAGGCAAGTAGGATTTTGTCAATGTAAGAATAAAGGCAAAAGAGTAATATAAGCATGAAATGAGGTAAATATATGTACATTTTGGATTGAATTCGAGTTAAAGTCTGAGATTAAAAATCACAATCCAAATATATTATAAGTGGAATTCAAGTTAATTAGGAAAAATAGTAACCATGCCTTGAGTTAGAAAGTTAAAGTAGTTAGGTAAAAACCAAAAGGAGAAGTTAGAAAGCTAAACTGGTTAGGAGTTAAAAAGGAAGTTAAAGTGAGTGGCATGAGAATAATTTCCCTAGTTACCAAGAAATTCACAATTTTGAAGAACAATCAACTCATATCCAAGCAAGGAGTGCAGTTTATTGATGATAATTCCTATAGATAAAGTAAATGTAAAATGAGAATGAAATTATCAATTAGCAATTTATTACTCAGGGAACCAAAAGGAATGAGAATGCAGGCCCGTGCATTCATGAATTGGTTGGGTTGTAGCCAAGTAATGCAAAATATTGAATTTCCAAGCCAATATATGAATGGGGGTAGATTAAACCATTTGCAGAAAATTGGGCAGTATTCCGGCTAAAATTGGATGTTCCCGGATAATTAACAACAAGAAAAGCAGTTCATATGACAGGAAATAGTGCTGAAAAGATTATCATGGTATAATAGCAGCATCAAACATGAAAGAACAGCATATGAACATGACATCATCACAGCCAATTCAGAATCACTAATCAGATAAAAACATGTAGCAAAAACGGTGCAATTATCAGGCCTAAATCCACTAACCACATCCTAGCTACCTAACCACCTAGAATCCACTACAACATGCATCTCTAACTATCCTATTCCAAACAAAAACTGTAAAATATGCAACTAACTGACTAATTGGAAAATGAAATCGGTGTTCGGCGGAACCTGGTGTGCGTATGAACAGTAATTGGACACAGAGAGATGAGGGGAACGTAGTGGTGGTGTTGGTGACGCGGCGGTGAGGGAAGGATGGCGCGACGGCATTCTGCGGTGGCAGCAGAGGTGGTTTGGTGGTGTTGGGTTACGGTTGGGTGAGAAGGGGGAAAGAAGAAGGGGGCGAGGTTTTGTGGGGGACTAGTGGTGGCACGGTAGAGGTGGCTCAGGGCTGGGGTGGCGGCAGTGGTGTTCGGTGGTTGTGGAGGGAGGAGGAAGGGGAGAAGGGGAAGGGAAGAAGAAAGGAAAGAAGAAGAAGGGGGTGGCATCGGTGGCAGTCCTGGCGGCTGGGATGGTGGCGCGGCGGCAGGTCTGGACGGCTGGGAGAGGTGGTGGTTGGAGGGTGGAAGAAGAGAAGTTGCAGAGGGGGGATGGGGGGTTTCGCGTGAATGGGTAGGGTTTCGCGTGAATGGGGATTAGTGTTTTTGAATCCACGCGAACGCGTTGGGCATGCGATCGCGTGGTTGGGGTGAAAAGGGGTGTGGCGCGGCCGCGTCATAGACGCGATTGCATGAATTAGGTAAAAGGTAAGTGACGCGTATGCGTGAAGTACACGAACGCATCACTGAAAATTGTGCTAAACGCACAGTTTCAGCGTCGTTTTGGCACAACTCTCTGTTTCCAAAAAAAAGGGTCCATAAAATCTGCGCGACACGTATGCGTCGCTCACGCTTTTCACGTGGGATGTGCATAGTGCAAGTGATGCGTTCGCGTCAGGGACGCAAACGCGTGGGCCAAATTGTGCTAAAGGCACACTAGCCGCACAATTCCAGCCCAACTTTCTGGGCGTTGGATCCTTACGCCGATTTCCATTCAACGCCCACGCGTGGCCTGCGCGCTCGCGTGGGGTTTTTTTTTTTGCAAATATGTAGTATGAAATATGCAGTGCTAATGTAGATGCTATGAATAATTCCAGGTTCAATGAAAATAAAATAAAATAAAAACAAACAACACGAAATAAAATTGAAAAAGGAACGATCATACCATGGTGGGTTGTCTCCCACCTAGCACTTTTAGTTATAGTCCTTAAGTTGGACATTTGATGAGCTTCCTGCTATGGTGGCTTGTGCTTGAATTCATCCAAAAATCTCCACCAGTGCTTGGAATGCCTACAGCCTCCGGGGTCCCAAACTAGGCATGTAAAGCCCTTGAGCAGCTTCAAACAGATTCTCAGGCTCCCTGGGTGTTGAATGTCAGAACAGATTTCAGGATCCCAAACCTTGCTTTTATATCCGCCTTTGTTTCGATCTATATTTTTCCAGCCGGGCAGTTTGGAAATTGTATTCTCACCAAGATGACCAAACGTCTTCCGAGACCCATTCAGTGAACTTGACACCAATCCTTGCACTTCAGATTGAAGCGTGGAACCTTATTGAATCTTGCATACCAGCTCTGAGTGTGAACCATTTCCCTTTTACTCTTAAAGCCGCAGAGAGCTCTAAGCTGGCCATCTGTTTCAAGCAAATCGTATTCAAGTGGATAAGTAAAGATAAAGGTTAAGGATTTTACCTACTTGAAGTTTGAATTGGGCGGTAATGGCCTTGGGATAGGTGTTTTCGGTGGTTCTGCAAGCTCTACTCCCTTGTGTTCCTCTGTGAATTCCTCCACTTCCTTGCAAACTTTTTCAAATTCAACCATGTCTTGATCAAAGTCCTCGAATTCGTCCTCATCATCACTCAAGTCATAATTTGGAGGTTGAGAAAAATCTACCTCCACATCACCTTCGTATTCACTTGGGTAAGATTCTTCAGGCTCAAGGAGTTCAGTTGCGGATGCAAGTTCATTACTAGAAGGGCTTGATTCATGATCATCAATGCTAAGGGAATCAGCTTCTTGGTCTGTTCCGCCCAATTCTTCACAAGGTATATGCCTTGGAGGTTGTTCACTATCTTCCTTAGCATCAATTTCAAGCTTCTCGGCAAAATCCTTTACAGTTCTCGATTCCTATGGAGGTTCAGCATCTCCTAAATCTTCAACCACTTCTTCCTCTGCAACTATTATGGCTTCCTCCACTTGTTCCAATACAAAGCCATGCTCCTCATTGTCCACCGAAGTTTCTAATGTCTCCTTCATGCTACGCTCTTCTTTTGATTCTCCACATGTAGCCATAGGAGTACTTTGAGTGCTCAGATGTTGGGAAGCTAATTTATTTACTAC
The DNA here is from genome assembly GCF_059453495.1 of Arachis ipaensis. Taxonomy (NCBI): domain Eukaryota; kingdom Viridiplantae; phylum Streptophyta; class Magnoliopsida; order Fabales; family Fabaceae; genus Arachis; species Arachis ipaensis. Next base: position 56,187,252 of record NC_142436.1, read on the forward strand.
CTCGGTTAAGGCAGTCGCAAATTTCAGTACATCCCTTTGCATCTTTGCTTGTCCTTGAATAAGAACACGAAGGGTATCATCCATTGGAGATTGGGGTGGATACGAGGGTTCATTAGTTGGGGGAGAAGGCTCATAATACGGAGGTGGTTCTTCTTGATAAGGGGACGGAGATGGTGAATATTGAGGTGGTGGTTCTGGAGAGTAATTGGATTGGAGTTGGGGTGGATATGGGTTAGGGTCGTCTGGAGGTGTTTGGTTGTAGGGGGCTTGTGAGTATAGTGGTTCAAAGCTATGTTGAGGAGGTGGATCGTAGGTATATGATGGGGGTCCACCACATCTATCATCTTGGTATGCACCTTGGAATGGCTCTTGACTATAGCAGTTTGGTGGGTGTTGGTTATCACGGAAGGGTCCACTATAACAATTGTCTTGGCATGCATTGTAGGATGGTCTTTGTCTGTGGTATTGTGGAAGATGTTGCTGCTGGAAGGGTTGATTAGATCCTCGTGGCTCCTTCCATCTCTGATTGTTTTGACCTTGATGCATGTTCCTGATATAATTTCCATTCCTTGCAACAACATTGGAACCAAACTCAAAGCGATAGGGATGAGAATTCATAGTAAAAAATTAAAATTAAAAACAAATAAACAGGTAAAAGAAAATATTTACAATAACCAATAATAAGGCACACAGTTGCAATTTCCCGGCAACGGCGCCATTTTGAAGGACGAAACTCTCGCGTGATCTAGAATTTTCACAAATAAATTCCCGTTGTAAGTATAGCTTCTAGACCGACAAGAATTCCTTTCTTACAAAAGTTTTGGTTGTCACAAGTAACAAAACCCAAAAAAATTTATAACCGAAGTTTTCAAATCTCGGGTCGTCTTCTCAAGGAATTGCAGGGAGGTATGATTTATTATTGGTTATGGAAAAGGTAGAATTTTTGGGTTTTTTTGAAATAAGGAGCAAGTAATTTAAATGACAAGAAAAATAAATTGATAATAATAAAATAAAATCTCTTGGCAAGATATGAGAATTAGAAGTCCTATCCTAGTTATCCTTATCAACGGTGATGAGAATTGGGTTTTAATCCCACTGAGTTAACCTTTGCTGAACAAAGGAAGGTCAAGTGGACTAATCAATTTGATCCTCATGTCCTAGTCAATTCCTAAGGAAATACTAGAGTTATTGGAATTTAATTCAATTAGCAAAATAACAATTATCAAAATAACAATTATCAATCACGATGAGTTTGATAACTCAAGAGGCTCTAATTAATCAATTAAAGCCAAGAATATAAAAAGCTAAATAAAAATCATAAATCTGAAATACCTCAATTGCATTAATAAAAGAAAATCAATTTAGACATAAAGAGTTCATAAACTAAATTCTCATAAAATAAAATAAATAAAAAGAACATTGAACCTGTGATTAAAGAAGATGAAATCCCAATCCTAACATAAATCCTAATCCTAATCCTAATTCTAAGAGAGAGGAGAGAACCTCTCTCTCTAAGAACTACATCTAAAACCTAAAATTATGAATTATTCAGTTGTATCTCCGTCTATCTTTTGATTCCTTCATTCTCTGGCTTATATTCTGTGTTTCTGGCTTGGATTTGGGCCGAAAAAGGGTCCAGAAATCGCTGGGGGCATTTTCTGCAGATTTTTGTACTTGGCGTCTGTCACGCGTCCGCGTGGGTCATGCGCTCGCGTCATCTGGGAGTTTTTGTTGTCACGCGTACGCGTCAATTGCGTTCTGCTCAAGGCGCGCGTCTGCATCATCCACACGTTCGCGTCGCTACATTTTCGCGCCAGGCACGCGTTCGCGTCGTCCATGCATTCGCGTCACTGCCTTTTTCTTCAAAACTCCATTTTTTTGCTTTCCTTCCATTTTTGTATGTTTCCTTTTTGTCCTTTGAGCCATTCCTGCCCTATGAGATCTGAAAATACTTAACACACAAATCACGACATCGAATGGTAATAAAAGGGTAATTAAAATTAATATTTTTAAAGCATAGGAAACATGTTTTTCACTTATATCATAAAATAAGGAAGAGAAAGTAAAACCATGCAATTTACATGAATAAGTGGGTGAAGAATTGAATAAATCACTTAAATTGAGCACAAAATACATCATAAAATATGGGTTTATCAGTCATGCTTCTTTATTTTTTTACGCAGATAATTCAATGGATGTGCTACAGTTACATCGATCCACCAGTCATGCAATTCAAACTTGATTTCTATTGCGTGTCGCCAGGAATAGTGGTATAAAGAATATAGTGTTTTCGTAATCTCACGGTAACTATTGCATGACTGGCTGCTGCTTTGACAACAGGAAACGGTGATAGGACAACGTAACCTGGATGCATTCCATAACGGGCTAGATCCAGTTTATGAGGGCTTAGGTACGAATGATAAACCACTATTTTATGGTTTATCTTGTACTCAATTGAGTAGTTTTTATTAACTCTTTACCCACTTATTCATACTATTTGCATGGTTTTATATTTCCTTCCTAATTATGTGTTTTGATTGAAAACATGCTTCTTTGATCTTATATTTGCTTATTATTAATCCTCTCTTATTACCATTAGATGCCTTGATATGTGTGTTAAGTGTTTTCAGATATTATAAGGCAGGAATGGCTTGGAGGATGGAAAGGAAGCATGCAAAAGTGGAAGGAATACAAGAAGTTGGAGAAATTGCTAAGCTGTCCAGCCTGACCTCTTCGCACTCAAACGGCTATAACTTTAGCTACAGAGGTCCAAACGACGCGGTTCTAGTTGCGTTGGAAAGCTAACGTCCGGGGCTTCGATTTAATATATAATATGCTATAGTTTCCCTGAGGTTAGGTGACGCGACCGCGTGATCCATGCGGCCACGTCGCAGTGACAGAAATCAGCGTGTTTGAATTCTTCTCCAGCGATTTCCGGGCTGTTTTCGACCCAGTTCGCGGCCCAGAAAACATAGATTAGAGGCTATAAAGTGGGGGATTGCATCCATTCATAGAGAGGCTTTCACAATTCATAATTTTAGGAGTAGATGTAGTTTTTAGAAAGAGAGGTTCTCTCCTCTCTCTTAGGATTAGGATTTAGGATTTCTCTTAGTTTTAGGAGTGACTCTCAATCCCAGGTTCAACGTTATTTTACTTTATATTTATCTCTTACGTTCAGATACTTCAATACTTATATTAGTTATGTTGCCTATTTGGCTTATGCTACATTCACGTTATGATTTTCTTAATTAATATTATTTGAGGTATTTCAGATTTAAGATTGCTTTGCTTTTAATTTAATTTAGATATTTTCTTCCTTTTGGCTTTGGTTAGGTAATTGGTAACACTTGAGTTGTCAAACTCAGGAGTGGTTGAAATTGGCAGATTTTGCTTTAGCTAGGATTGCTCTAACACTAGTCCCTCCACAGGAGTTGACTAGGACTTGAGAATCAAGCTAATTAGTCCACTTGACTTAACTAAGTGGGATTAAAATCCAATTCTCATCACATCTGATAAGGATAACTGGGATAGGACCTCCAGTCTTCATACCTTGCCAAGAGTTTATTTTTATTGCTATTATTTTATTTCCTCTGCCATTTACTATTGTTGCTTTTTATCTCATACATTAAAAACCCCTAATTTACAAGACTCATAACCAATAATAAGAACACCTCCCTGCAATTCCTTGAGAAGACGACCCGAGGTTTGAATACTTCAGTTATCAATTTATTTAGGGGTTTGTTACTTGTGACAACCAAAATGTTTGTACGAAGGGATTTTTGTCGGTTTAGAGACTATATCTACAACGCGACCGTTCTTATGACATTCTTTACTGGCAAAAATCCTAACGTCAACGAACTTCGGCGAGGATACCATATTTTTTGACAAAGTGGAGGCAGCCAAGAGAAAATGGGTGAGACATCATTCTAAATTCAACCATATTTAGATGAGAACTTATTTGTCCAGTTTATGTATTCTACCTGAAGTGTTGTTGTGTTGAAAAATGTTAGACACTGCATCATTTTTTTCTTCATGAACTTATTGAATCGTACTCTTTTCATTTGAAAATTACTTTGTTATGTCAACTAACAATGAATGGGAAAGATTGAACGAACTTGTGAATTGCATGATATGGTTGTCGTGTATCTTACAACATGCAGTTAATAGTTGAACGTGTTGTTATTTGTGAGTTCTTGTCGCAGTGGTTTATTACAATGTGTTGGAAAGGACATTGGTGGCTGTATGCATTTGACATGGTAAGGAAAAGGGTGTTGGTAATCGATAGTCTGAGATATGATGAATCCACTGATGAAAGGAAGAAACTAGATGCATATGCAGTAAGCTAAGATACCACGTGTGCGTTGTTTATGTATTCGTTGATAAAAAAACAACAAAAACTGACGACACATCGATGAGTATTTTACAGGGGCAAATGATTGAAGAAATGGCCAAAATTGCCATCCCAACTTACGAACGTAGTACGAATGGGCCAAATTTTGCATATGCCACCATCCCTATGCAACCAAACAGGTAAGTAGAACCCATCAACATACCCAACAAATTTATCCATTCGCGGTTACAGTAACATTGTTATCATACTTATTAGACCATACTAACTTAATTATATAGTTGGGATTGTGGCATCTATGTCATTAAATTCATGGAGTCATAGACTGAGGATTGTAAACTATTTGAATGGGATTATGTAAGTTACTCAGTCACTTTGTTTTAATTCTGTAAATTCCAGTTCATGTTTATTTGATAATTCGATCATCACCCTCACAATGAAAATACCATACAGGATATGCTTTAGGGATTGAGAAGGGAGCTTATGGTGGATATTATCATGGGAGCACACAATGAATTAATTGAACAGGTGCGAACTCTATTGGAACACAATGATCAACGTGTATGATACAACCGTACACGAAACAAGAAAAAGGAGGTTAAATCACCATTCACGGCATCAAGCACTAGGACATTGATGAAACGGGTTGGAGAATTACCTGTGAGAAAGAACCGGAAACAGAGAAAGCAATAGATTTACTTAGTCTTAAGACCAAAGATACCTTTGTCACATTGTTTATGTGCTTTCACTGGTGAAGTTTTGTTAGAACAGATAGGATATATTTCCATTTAGAAGAACATGCTTGGTTCTATGTAGAACAACTCTGATTCTGTTTCAAGAGATTAGCTAAGCGCGTAAAACCTATTGGTTAAGAATAATCATCTGAGTAACAATAGAAATAAACATACACTATCCTATTGAGTCGAACATCCATGATAAAATACTTCTAACAGATCACACACAATACACCAAGACTATTTTAAATAACATTCTATGAACAAGAAGAAATAACCATCCCTATCATACCGAATCGGACATCCAGGTTAAATTACTTCTAATTTATCAAACATAATGCACCCAAACTATTTAGAATAACCATCCAGGTACCAAGAAAAATAAACATCCGCTATCCTATTGAATCAAACATCCAGGTTAAAATATGTGTGAATTCACCGTGACTTTTCTAAATTACTTTTTGGGTACAGGTAGAAATAACCATCCTCTATGCTTCTAAATCAAACATACTCAGTAACATACTTCAAACTGATCACATAATACAACCATCCTATTCAGAAAGACCATATTGGGTACCAAAAAAATATAAACATCCACTATCCTATTGAATCGAACATCCAGGTTAAAATACTTGATACTGAAAACACACAATACACATTAACTATTCTAAATAACTATATGGGTACAGGTTTAAATAAATATTTACTATCATACCGAATCGAACATCCAATTTTAGATACTTCTAATTTATAAAACACACTACACCCATACTATTCAGAATAACCATCTGAATACCAGTAAAAATAAACATCCACTATCCTACTGAATCGAACATCCAAGTTAAAATTCTTGTGAGTTCACCATGACTATTCTAAATAGCTGTCTGGGTATAGGTAGAAATAACCATCCGCTATGCTACTGAATCGAACATCCATGTTAAAATACTTGAAGCTGATCACACACAATACACCATGACTATTCTAAATAACTATATGGGTACATGTTTAAACAACCATCCTGTATCATACTGAACCGAACATCCAAATTAAAATTCTTCTTAATTACAGAAAGCCAAACTCACAGAATACCAGTTTCATATACATCTGACCATCAGCAACTCGCAAAACGAAATAACCATCATACATACATACTGAGTTGGAATAACTAACAAGAAAAGGAGATGTAATATATACATAACATATTATGTATCCAAAATAGTCTAGGTATTGTCGAACGAGTTTAACAAGGACATGAATCCACCAACTCCTTGCGGACCAATTTGCCGAGCGGGAGCATCCAAATCTATATTTCTGCAAGATTCCACACGCTTGTCCAGAAAGAAACAAACACAAACAAAAACAAGTCATTATCCTATTAATCAACTATGTACTAAAGGTGAAGCTTTAAATTAATTACGATACCTACTGGGGCTGAACTCTTACGCTTTCTCTGCATGGATTTCTTGATCGACTTTTCCAACTCATATCCAAGCCTTTTACCTTTTGGCCGACCCTTTGTGTTTACCTTCGATGGGCCTTGAATGTCCCTTGCAGCCACCACGGACGAAATCTCTGTGTCGATGCTAGTGTGTGCATCAGCGACAGCCTTATTCCGAACCTTGCCACGGTAATCAACTAGCTTGGCCCTTGCATCGTCCAGAGCAACATGCAACATGGCTGCCTCATCATCACCATTCACAAATTCTTGAGCAACGTTGTAGAAGTGTGCCCACAACCCTCTAAATAAGTTGTGGCTCTCATCCGAACGTCTCACGTCGTGGGTACTCTTAATGTAGGTGTACTTGCGCTTTATTTTCTTACTCCAACAATGAAGAACGTAGCATGAAGGAAATTTATTCACTTTGTAAGATGAAAGTACTACAAGACAGTGGCAACGCAACACACCTGAACTCTCAAACAAGTTGCACTCACATTGTACCTCATGAGTCAAACGGTTCAAACGGACGTTGTACGTAACATACCGGGTCTTTTCGCAGGCTAGAATTTCCTATTCCACTTTTATCCAGGCCAAGTCGCCCTGTTCATTAACAGCAAGAATATTGCAATCAGCCTTCTTGGCAAACTCCATTTGGACATCCCTAAACATGTCGTTGGTGTACTCTTGTTGAAATTGTCGCTCGATGGCTGAGCTAGTTGCACATGGGATAAATCCTCTCGAGTCTGCAGCATCGTCCTCCAATTCCTTCTGCTCCTTGTTTCCAAGCACATTGTCGAGCTCGTAGACGAACTGAACCAAACTAGTCTTGGAATGTAAGTATCCACCAAAGAATGAGTGCATACTCTCACTCCTTTGCGTACTCCTCATAGATGCCTAAAATTGACCCTTGAAAAAGATCGGCACCCACATGTGTCAGTGATGAAACAAGTCTACACAAAACATACCACCCAACAATAGAAACCCACATAAAGAACAGATTTTTAGAACAAAATACAAGAGCAGTACATAGCATAACCACCGAGCTTATATGGTATCTTTTGCGTAATATACCATATGCACCAACGGTGGCGTGTATTGGGTATGACCTTCCTAATTGCAAACATGGACCTGTACTGGTCTGTGATGATGCCATATGGTGCAGTTCCCATGTACTTCAGCCATTGCGTGAACACCCACTCGAAGCTAGGGATCTCCTCACTACCTAGCAGAGCACAACCCAATAAAGTAGACTTACCATGGTGGTTCACACCTACGAAAGTGGCGAACGGCAAATCATGCCTAAAGTAAAAACAACCACATTTATTAACATCCAACTAATACAAAATACTACAAATCGTAAAAAATGTGAACGTAATTAATTTTTACCAGTTCGTGTTGTATGTGGTATCAAATGATACCACGTCTCCATAGTACTCATAAGAAGCCCTACACCGTGCATCCACCCAAACTGCAATCCGAAATTTGTAATCGTCATCCACATTTACTGCATAGAAGAAGTTCGGATTCATCTCCTTCATTCGCATGAAGTAATCCAGCATCACCTTGACATCAGCGTTGACATTAGTGGATCGTAGTCTTATTGAGATGTAATTCCTGCCATCCTTCTCGGAGAAGCCCAGGTTCGACGGCCCACCAACCTTATTAGCCAGTGCTAGAAATGTCTTGTTGGGTCGAACTCCCGCCTCATCATTAACCTCAATCATGCATTTCACATGCATGGTCAACTCTCTATTATCGTGGTAATGCACCGCCTTTTTAGTTGAACACGAGTGCGAGTGCCTCAAATCAACCTTCAACAAGATTCAGTCTTTCTTCTATCTGTCAAACTTTGCATATATCTTTGCTCTGCACCACACACCTGCAACCCTGTTCTTCCGTGTAGGTGCTTTGACACAAGATCCACGAAAACCCTCTCGGTTACAATGGATAGATTGGTTAATCGGTTCCTTTGTCATCCTATCAAGATTTATTTTCTGTATCTTACATACGAAACCGACTTTCTTTGCATATGTTGTATAAAAATCCTGAGCCAACTTCAAATGCTCAAACCGGATCCCAACTGTTGGTATTTTGTCTTCGGCAAGGCAACTATGATCCGGTAACTACGAATCAGTTCGAAACAGACATCATTTTATGAACATGAGAATTAATGTTTGATACAAACATGAAGTGCACGAAAAAACAACAATATACTAGAGACCAAACCTCATCAACAAGATCTGTGTCATCACTTCCAAACTCAATAATGTCCGTACATTCTATGGCCTACAATCAAACATACACAAACAAACACAAAAAAAATCCAACTACTTAAATACCGTACTATTAAACAAGTGTCATCTAAAAATATTTTATTCATACTTTTTAAAGGAATATCATTAAAATTTTATTATTATACAGCACTTAACAGAAATCATAACAATGAGAAGTGTACCACATATGAAATACACCTAGGCAACCTAAACCAAATGTTCTTCTATGCTTTGAAAAGCTCCTTAATAACTGCTGTACCCTTTTCCTTTTCCTTACATATGTAGCTAGTTAAATTTTTTGCATGGATGGCATGGGAGCATAGGTACGGCGATTCCATACAATCTCATGGCAACCATGAGCCATAATTTTTCAATAAACACTAAACCTATAATCAACCAATTTCAGTTTAACATATTAAAAAGGTAATATAATATTTTATCGGATCAAGAAAATAAATGGTTCATCTTCATCTTCCATAGAAATTGATCTATAATTTATTACTATTTAACTATTTACAATATTGATGAACCAGAACACCACCAAAAATTTTTTGGACTAAATACCAACAACGATTAAGAATGTTTGGCTTAAAATAATCATCTCATTTATATGAAAATGAACATACGTCCCACTCCACCAACATACATTGCTAACCGTGTTAGACTTTTCACCTTCCACGTCGCAAGAATTGAGAAAATTATCACTTGAATGGATGGTATTGCAGTCGGTGAAGGAATCTGTGGAATGAGAAACTAGTTCAACAAAATTGGACTCCATAGAAGGGGCTATAAGAGGTCACGTAATCTTGAAATGGCAGCCGCAACTCTCCCCTATATTTTGGTGGGCTTCGATGGACTGGACGGTCCGTGTGTTTGTCAGCGGCAGGAAGGAAAAAAAATCATGCGACGGCTGGATTCTCGGTGGTTGGGATAGAGGGAGGCGGGGCCTGGTTTTGGAGGCACGGCGTAGGTTGCGTGGGGGGCGGCAATGGCTTCCGTTCGGTGTGGGGAGGGTGCAACGAGAGAAGAGAGGCTATTTGGAGAGTCTCGGTGGGATAATCCTTATTTTTTAAAATTTTTAAGGTTGATTATTATTAGATATTAATTATTAATGCCACTAATTAAATTTGGTATTATTTTACTGTTTTAACCCTGTTGGTTATATTGTTCCACAACTACATTGGTTACGCATACTTTTTCAAAAACAATAACAGGAAAAAGTTCAAAATATTTGTTTTCTATCTAATAGCATAGTAAATTATGTATTACTAATGTTGTATGTTTTTTTGTTGATGTTAGTTAAAAATATTTTTTATTGATGTTTTTATAATTATTGTCCAAAAAATAATATTTGTCTATGAGAATATAAAGCATTAATTTCCTATTAACACATTAGAATTTAATTTTAATGTACTGTTAGCTAGTGTAAAGTAGTTTTATACATACATTCAATTACGTAACGCCACATCAGCAAAAAAAACTTTCTTTTATGTTAACTGCATAAATGGTCATCCAAATAAAATGGATCTGATTGGATGACTGTGTAAAACATTTTACACTGTCAGTGTATTAAAATTAAACTCTAATATATTATTAAAGGTGAATTCTATCAAACTCTCTCTAAAATAAAGGATAAGTTAAATATATTGCTAAAAAGATATATATTGAATAAAAAAATTATCTAAATAAAATAAATATAGCTCAATGAACATAACATTATCATCATAGAAAATAAAATATTAAAAAATAGTTCAATCCAAATAAAAAAAATTAGACACTGATATGAATATACTAACCACTATCTACAACTAAAATTGTTCTTCCTCTCTCCACCAGCCTAGCCAAGCCAGCATATTCAATCTTGCCCTTACCTCTCAGAGCTGACCAAATTTGTCATTTCATTACAGCTCCTGGAGAATGCAATTTTCATTCAACATTTTGGTAAACGACAAAGCTAACTAATTTACCGAGTTGTATTAAGAACAACGTTGTTCTAACATAGTACATTTATATACCTGATAATTTTTTGTATTTATATACATGATAGTAGTGTTACGTAATGGTTTACTATGATAAGCAACAATTAGAGTAATAACTCCCATGTTAATTTACTATGTATATTTTGACCAAATTAAAATATACATGATGCACCACTATTTCGTGGTACATCTTGTGCTTAATTGAGTGGATTTTATCCACTATTCTCACACTTGTTCATGTAAATTGCATGTTTTACATTTTCCTTCCTAATTCTGTGCTATGATTGAAAACATGTTTTCTGGGCCTTTAAATTACTAACTATTAATCCTCTCTTATTACCATTCGATGCCTTAATATGTGTGTTAAGTGATTTCAGGGTTTATAGGGCAGGAATAGCTTAGAGAATGGAAAGGAAGCATGCAAAAGTGGAAGGAATACAAGAAACTGAAGGAATTGCTAAGCTGTCCAGCCTGACGTCCTAGTACTAAATCGACCATAACTTGAGCTACAGATGTTCAAATGAGGTGGTTCTAGTTGCGTTGGAAAGCTAACATCCGGGGCTTCGCAACGATATATAATTTATCATAGCTGACCCGAAGATAGGTGATGCGCACATGTAGATCACGTGCATGCGTGACCTGGCAAAAACTCAATCCGCGTGAACGCGTGGACGACGCTCACGCGTGACTTTGCCGCATGCTGGACGTATCAAAAATCGCTGGGGGCAATTTCTGGGCTGTTTCTGGCCCAGAAAACATAGATTAGAGGCTATAAAGTAGGGAAATACATTCATTCAAAAACACAACATTCATACAATATTCATAATTCACAATTTTAGGTTTTAGATGTAGTTTTCTAGAGAGAGAGGCTCTCTCCTCTCTCTTAGGATTTAGGATTTCTCTTAATTTTAGGATTGCTTCTTCTCAATTCCAGGTTCAATGTTCCTTTGATTTATGTTTCTCTTCTACTTTTATTTTCTCTATTACTTTAGTTGCTCTATTTCACTTGCTAATTACTTATGTTGCCAAATTGGCTTATGAACTCTTCATGTTAGATTTGAATATTCTATTTAATGCAATTTGAGGTAATTCAGATTTATGATTGCTTTCTTCAATTTATGATATAAATAATTTAGATTTTTCCCCCTTTGCTTTGGTTAAGTAATTGGTGACACTTGAGTTGTCAAACTCAACTGTTGATTGAAAATTGGAATTTGCTGATTGATTTGGATCCCTCTAAAGCTAGTCTTTCCAAAGGAGTTGACTAGGACTTGAGGAATCAAATTAATTAGTCCACTTGACTTTCCCTTATTTAGTAAGGGTTAACTAAGTGGGAGTAATAACAATTCTCATCACACCTGATAAGGATAACTAGGATGGGATTTCCAGTTCTCATACCTTGCCAAGAGTTTTTATAGTTAGTTTGTTTCAATTTCCATTTACTATTGTTGTTTCTTATCTTAAAAAACCCAAAAAGATACTTTTTTTTCCATAACCAATAATAAACACACCTCCCTGCAATTCCTTGAGAGACGACCCGAGGTTTAAATACTTTGGTTATAAATTTTATTGGGTTTTGTTACTTGTGACAACTAAAACTTTTGTACGAAAGGATTCTCTATTGGTTTAGAAACTATACTTACAACGGGAATTTATTTGTGAAAATTTTTTACTGACAGAAAATCAGTTCGTTCAAAATGGCGCCGTTGCCGGGGAATTGCAAACGTATGTCTTATTATTGGTTATTGTAAATATTTGCTTTTTCGTTTCTTTGTTAGTGTTTTTAGTTTTAGGAGTTTATTTTCATTAATTTTCATTAGTTTTTATTTCTTTTGCTACTATGAATTCTCACCCCTCTGGTTTCAAGTTTGGTTCCAATGTTGTTGTAAGGAATGGAAGCTATAATGAGAACAGGCATCAAGGTTGGAAAAATCAAAGATGGGAGGAGCCACAAGAATTTGATCAACCCTCTTGGCAACAACCCCCTCCAATGCGCTATAACCAACAACCATTATATGATGCATACCAAGACAATAGTTATGGTGGACCTTTTTGTGACAACCAACCCCCACCAAATTACTATGGTCAAGAGCCATTCCAGGGTGCATATCTAGATGATGAATATGGTTGACCCCCTTGTAGTTACCAACAAGCCCCGCCATATGCTGATGAACCACCTCTTCAACATAGCTTTGAACCACCATACTCACAAGCCACCTACAACCATTCACCTCCATATGACCCTAATCCTTATCCACCACACCAACCACCATATGAACCATACCCAGAACCACTACCTCAATATTCATCATCTCCATATCCTTATCAAGAAGAACCACCTCCGTATTATGAGCCCTCTCTCCAACAAATGAACCTTCTATCCACCCCAACCTTCATTGGATAACAACACACTCATCTCTAACATCATTGGTCTCACCTCTACACTCCAAAATCTTATATCCCGCATGAACCAACCCTCTACCTCCAATATTCAACCCTCAAGCTCTAGTGCGCTTCCTTTTCAACCACATAATGATCTTTCCATCCCATCACCATCCTCCATGGAAGAGCACCCACATCCATCAATCCAAGAGCAAGATGATCCCAATTATGCTATTGATATGGAACAAGAAAGAAGGAATCATCTTTGCGAATCCATACTTCATAAGAAGCTAGAGGAGGCCCTAAGGGTAGCGGTAGCAGAGACCCTTGAAGACGGAGGAGTGATTAAAGAATTAGTGAAGGAAGACATTAAGGAGGAGTCTGATTTTGTATTAGGGCAAGTGGAGAAGGCCGAATTTATCAAAGAAAAGGAAGTGGTTGAAGACTTAGGAGATGCAGAACCTCCATGGGAAAATCTAGTCATAGAGCCTCCTTCCAAGGTGTTTGATGTTGATGTTGAGGAGGGTGTACAACCTCTAAGGCATATCATGGTTGAAGACTTTGCAGAGGTTGATCAAGAGATGGAGATTAAAGATGAAGAAGCACAGCCTCCCATGCTCTTGGTGAACAATGCAGAAGAGATTGAATTGGAAGAAAGCTACTGATGGGATATTTTTGCGGAAGAAACGAATTTCTCCAAAACACCCAAACTTAACCGGCAAGTGCACCGGGTCGCATCAAGTAATAATAACTCACGGGAGTGAGGTCGATCCCACAGGGATTGAAGGATTGAGCAATTTTAGTTTAGTGGTTGATTTAGTCAAGCGAATCAAGATTTGGTTGAGAGATTTGTGATTTGCAGAATTTAAATTGCATAGAAAGTAAAGGGAATGGGTAATTGGCATGAAATTAAAGAGAACAGGAATTAAAGTGCTGAATCTTAAAGAACAAGAAATTAAATGGCAGAAACTTAGAACGCAAGAAATGTAAATTGCAAAATCTTAAAGTACAAGAAATGTAAATGGCTTGAATTGTAAAGGGAATGGGGAGTTGGATTTGCAGAAATTAAACAAGGAAAAGTAAATTGCAACAAACAGAGAAATAGAAGATGTCTTGAATCAAACCGGATCTTAAACAGAAAAGTAAATGAGCATGGAAAGCAGTAAACAGAGAATATAAAATTGGAATTCAGATCTCAGGACCCAAGAGACTAGAAAACCAAGTCTAGATCTCAATGCCTTCCTAGATCCAACAAGAACAATTGCAAAGGAAATTGTAAATTGCAAAGAAAGTAGATGAAGAAGCAAGTAACCGAAACTGAAATTCAATTAAGCAGAAAATTAAACAAGATCCCAAGGTGAGATTGAAACAGAATTTCTTCAATTCTCCACCCAAAATCCAAGACAAGAAAAGTAAAGAGTGCTGGGCAAGAACAAGGAAGAAGAGAGATCAATTCTCCTCCCAAATTCTCTTCAATTAAACAACAATGCTAAGAAAAATAAAAGTGAGCTCTCAGCAAAATTCTAAAGAAAGCTATTCTGAAAAACTAAAAGGGAAGCTCCCTTAAAAACTTGAATTCTATCTTATTTATACACTTTCTTCAAAAGATCTTCAAGCCTTGAGTTGGGCCTTTGCTCTTGGTGAAATTGGGTTGAGAGAGGCCTTGGTTGATTGCTCTTGGAGTTTGGAGAGGAACCAAAGTGAACCAATTGAACCGGGTTGGAGTTTTGCAAAAGTTTGAGTAAAAGTTTGAGTAAAAGTTTGAGGCTAACTTTTACTCTAACTTTTACTATTAGCCTCCATGCTTTGCTGCTATCCACGTTAGGGCAAAAGTTAGGGGTCTAACTTTTGCTCCAACGTTGGCCTCCTTATGTGTACTTATGGCGCCAACGTTAGCCCAAAAGTTAGAGGCTAATGTTGGCGCAAACTTTTGCTCCCCCTTTGTATTGTTCATGTGCCAACGTTAGCCCAAAAGTTAGAGGCTAACATTGGCGCAAACTTTTGGTGGCCAGGGGGTGTTTTTCTCATGCCAACGTTAGCCACAAAGTTAGGGGCTAACGTTGGCGCAAACTTTTGGTGCCCAGGGGGTGTTTTTCTCATGCCAACGTTAGCCACAAAGTTAGGGGCTAACGTTGGCGCAAACTTTTGGTGCCCAGGGAGTAACTTTCATGTGCCAACGTTAGCCCAAAAGTTAGGGGCTAACGTTGGGGCTAACTTTTCACCCAAAAGTTTGTGCAAAAGTTTGAGGCTAACTTTTGGTCCAGCTTTTTGCTTCCTGGTTCATTTTCACTTATTCCATTGTCCTCTCTTTACTCCTAGCCATTCCTTCTTGCTTCAACCTTTCTTCAAGCTTTCTTCACCTATTATTAATCAACCAAACACATCAAAGCTATGCTCAAAATCATGAGATATTCATTATTTCATAATATATGACAATTATAGCATAAAACCTCATGAAATAGCATGAATTCATACATGGTTGATTAAATCAAAGGAAACATGAAAATCTACCCAATTGGCTTGCTTTTGGCTCAAGAAAGTGCATAATTCAATTGAAAACAAAAGAAAAAGGCTAGTGAAACTAGGCTAAGATGACTTGTCATCACAACACCAAACTTAAAGCTTGCTTGTCCCCAAGCAAGAAATGATTTATTGAGAAGAAAGAATGAAATGGGAGAGGATGTTCATGCTAGTAGAGTGTTATTGATAGTTCATGGGGTTTTATGTGGATATGTACACACTCACCTCTTATTGACTCTTAAGCCTAGAAAGCCTCCTTCAAGCTTCAAGTAACATACTGCTATGACCTCTCATTATTCCTTTATCCTTGGCTATTATCTTGTTCATGAGCTTTATTTGAGTGTCATGTGTAGCAAGTTCATCTTCTTTTCTTTATACTTGACACATTATTCACTATAGACACTTGGCTCACATTCCTTCTTAAAACATTGATGCCCAGCACCTCTTTGGGCTACTAAATGCCTTGTAGTTAGGTTGCTCTTGACAGTGGACTTTCAGCTGATGATCCCGGGTTAGTTAACCCAAGTCACCGAGTGTTGATGCACCCCAAAGAGCTTAGTAGTCCAAGCAGATCCTAATACAAAGACACCACAGGCATATATTCTAAGGTTCAAGATATTGGTGTCCAGCTTTGTTTCTTTTTGTTTTCTTTTGTTCTGCCACTCTTTGGCTGTTTCTTTTTCTCCCCTTTTTTCTTTCTTTTTGTTTTTCTTTCTAACCAAGGATTTTTATTTGATTGAGATTCATAGACAGTAGGCCACTTTATACTTAGAAGGGGACATCCTAGTTCTTTTATTCACTAAAAGTGAGCTATTATACAATCACACATACATACCACCACTTACTTTTATTGTACTTCTATCTAACAGAGAACTATCTCACTTCACATTCAAACATTTCTTTTATTGAATTGAAAATGCAGGGGATAAAGCATGCGTTTTGTTCAGTGAAAGTAAACACACAAGTACACATTTAGACTAGCTTACTTATTGCAAAAAGATAGATTCTACTTGTACTAGATGAACACTTCAGCAAGACATAAATCAAAGCATTTCTCAACAGCAGAAGTTAAGTATAGATACAACCTATCGGTTTGCAGTTCTTTTGTCCTTCCTTCTGTTGTGCCCCTTTTGAGTTATGATGCATAATGTCCTCAAATGGTGGTTAGTTCCCTGCACAATTCTCAAAAGTTGCTTGCTTCTCAAGCCCTTAGGTGACTGGTTAGTATGCATGAATTGAGTGTGGCTTTTAGATTAAATTTGGTTTGGGAACACCAAACTTAATTCTTTGCCACTGTCCCTAATGCAACAGGTTGTACATTTATGAATTCTTTTGGCCTTGCTAAAGGTTATGGAACCAAAACTAAAAAGCAATTAACTGGTTGAATAATTTGTCTGATTGCTTGGAGCTATCATTATGCAAGAGGTGGGAGTATGCTTTTAAATGAGATTTTGGTGGAACACCAAACTTAGAATCCTTCATTCTCCCTTAAATTGTTTTGGTGTGCAACACCAAACTTAGATCCTTGCAATACAGATAAAACTACTCAACCTTTTTATTGAAACAGCTATGAAAAGAAAACTACCTCAGGTTGGGTTGCCTCCCAACAAGCGCTTCTTTATTGTCACTAGCTTGACATCTTATTCTTTGATCATGGAGGCTGAAAAGCATAGTGCCTCAGTTTTTCTCCTCTTACTGTGAACTTCCTTCCGGTCTCCTTTTTGATGATCTCTAGGTGTTCAAGTGAAAGGACCCGGTTCACAGTGTAGTATTCAGATGATTGTGGGGACACCTTCATTGGTTGGGTGTTTAACACCACTTTATCCCCTGGTGAAAAGCCTTCAGTAGGGATCTTCTTGTTTCTCCACCCTCTTGGCCTCTTCTTCTTTTCTTTCTCAAAAGATACTCCCTGCCTTGGTGGTTCCTTATCTAAGATGTTGAATTTCTCATATGGAGGTTTTGGATCCAGTTCTTCCTTGATTTCTTTGGTCTGTTGCACCATCTCTACTTCTTTCAAGCATGGATTTGGAAGTCTTGGAGCTAACTCATTGACTACCTCCTTCAAACTTTGATCTCTGGCCTTATCCTCCGTACACTCTTCTTCTTGAGTGGGCTCATGTGGGGTTTTAAAAACATGGAATGCTAGGTGCTCATCATGCACTCTCAGCAACAATTCCCCTTTTTCAACATCTATCAGTGCTCTGCCCGTAGCAAGAAAAGGCCTCCCTAGGATGATGGGGGTGTTAGGGTCCTCCTCCATATCCAGAATGACAAAATCAGCTGGGAGAAGGAATTTCCCCACTTTTACCAGTACATTCTCTACAACTCCAACTGCTTGCTGGATGAATTTGTCAGCCATTTGAAGGAGTATTCGTGTGGATTTCAGCTCACAAATTCGAAGTTTCCTCATTAGAGACAAAGGCATCAAGTTTAGGCTTGCACCAAGGTCACAGAAGGACTTTTCAATTGTTATGTCTCCTATGGTGCAAGGTATATAAAAACTCCCAGGATCATCTTTCTTCTCTGGTAACTCTCTTTGGAGAATAGCACTACATTCCATTGTCATCTCAATAATTTGTCCTTCTTTTAGGGACTTTTTCTTTGTCAGCACTTCCTTCATAAATTTGGCATACACTGGCATCTGTTCAAGTGCTTCTAAGAAAGGAATATTGATGCTGAGGGTCTTGAATATGTCCAGGAACTTTGAGTATTGCTTATCCTCATTCTCTTTTTTGAACCTCTAAGGGTATGGAAGTTTGGGGATATGTGGCTTCACCCTTTCCTTCTTCTCTTGTAGTTGTGTTTCAAGGATGTCCTTATCTCTCTTTGAGCCTTTTGCATTCTTGATTTTCTGATCCTCTTCACTTCTCTCTTCTGTCTCTTCTTGTGGAACTTCTCTGTTGTGTTCTTCCTGATTGATGGCTTTCTTCTCACTTTCCACTATGATTGCTTTGCACTCCTCCCACTTTGTAGCTTTTCCTTTGTCCTTTGGATTGGAGATTGTATCACTTGGGAGAACATTGGTTGGCCGTTCAGCTTGTTTGGCCAATTGTCCCACTTGTCGTTCAAGGCTCTTCATGGTAGCTTCATTTCTCTCTTGCATTTTGACCAAGCTTTGAGTGGACTGAGCAATTGCTTGTATGGCTGCCTCAAGACTTAAAATTCTACTTTCATGATGGTCTATTGGTGGTATGATGGGGTGGAAAGTGGTTGCTGGAAGTTATTTGTAGGGGTAGAGTGGTAGTTTTGGGGGTTAGATGTTGGTGCGGAAATGCTATTTTGATGAGTTTGTGGATTGTGGTGGGGTGGTTGATATGTATTTTGTGGTTTCTTGTATTGATTATTATTAGCGTTTTGCTGGTCGTGGTTTGAGTAAGTTGTGTTTCTTGAGTTGTTTTGGTTTGAGTTTTTCTGCCACGGTTGCTGGCTGTGGGTGTGGTTATCTCCCCATCTGAGATTTGGATGGTTCTTCCAGGATGGATTGTAGGTGTCATCATAAACCTCATTTTGGCATGAGCCTTGGTTGTGCACATATTGAGGTTGTTCCTGCTGCTGATTGTGGTTTTGGTTGCTTCTTGGGTTGTTTTGATTTGAGTTCCTCTGCCATTTTCATGAGTTGCAAGGAGCCTCCAGCTGAGTGGTCAAGTGATTCTTGAGCCTTTAGGGTGAGTCCTTCATAGAAGTTCTGTAGCTTGTCTCATTCAGTGAACATTTCTGGTGGACATTTCCTCAGCAGAGCCTTGTATCTCTCCCATGCTTCATACAGATTTTCAGCATCTAATTGTGTGAATGTTTGTACCTCGGTTTTCAGCCTGTTAACCCTTTGAGGTGGGTAAAATTTGGCTAGAAATTTAGTCACCAAATCATCCCAGCTAGTGATGCTTCCTTGAGGAAAAGTTTCAAGCCATTGTGCGGCCTTGTCCCTTAATGAGAACGGGAACAGCAGAAGCTTGTAGGTCTCAGGATTCACGCCATTGGACTTGACAGTGTCACAAATCCTTAAGAAGGTAGATAGATGTTGATTTGGATCCTCCAATGGTCCTCCCCCAAACGAGCAGTTGTTTTGGACCAATGTAATGAGTTGTGGCTTTAATTCGAAGTTATTTGCATTGACATTAGGGGTGAGAATGCTGCTTCCATAATGTCTAGCATTTGCAAAGGTATAGGAGGCCAAAACTCTCCTCTGGGGTGGATTGTTATTGTTGTTGTCTGCTCCACCTGGTGGATTGGTTGAATGTTCCTCCATATCTTGGAATTCTTCTTCTGATTCCTCTTCTCCAACAATATTTTTCCCTCTTTCAGCTCTTCTTAAACTTCTAAGAGTTCTTTCGTCTTGTTCATGAAAGATGGGTGTATTTCTTCTTGTACCTGACATACAAGCAGAACATAAGAAACACACAAACCGGTGACACTTCAATCTATTGCTAGAATGAAGTTTTAGTTAGCTTAAGCAAAAATTCAAACAGTTAGTGGGTTAGCCAAAAATTAAAGAAACAGGAAATAAAAATGCTAGATTTAGATCACCACCTCACTTAATCATTGTCAATCTAATCAATCCCCGGCAACGGCGCCAAAAACTTGATGGGATATTTTCGCGGAAGAAACGAATTTCTCCAAAACACCCAAACTTAACCGGCAAGTGCACCGGGTCGCATCAAGTAATAATAACTCACGGGAGTGAGGTCGATCCCATAGGGATTGAAGGATTGAGCAATTTTAGTTTAGTGGTTGATTTAGTCAAGCGAATCAAGATTTGGTTGAGAGATTTGTGATTTGCAGAATTTAAATTGCATAGAAAGTAAAGGGAATGGGTAATTGGCATGAAATTAAAGAGAACAGGAATTAAAGTGCTGAATCTTAAAGAACAAGAAATTAAATGGCAGAAACTTAGAACGCAAGAAATGTAAATTGCAAAATCTTAAAGTGCAAGAAATGTAAATGGCTTGAATTGTAAAGGGAATGGGGAGTTGGATTTGCAGAAATTAAACAAGGAAAAGTAAATTGCAACAAACAGAGAAATAGAAGATGTCTTGAATCAAACCGGATCTTAAACAGGAAAGTAAATGAGCATGGAAAGCAGTAAACAGAGAATGTAAAATTGGAATTCAGATCTCAGGACCCAAGAGACTAGAAAACCAAGTCTAGATCTCAATGCCTTCCTAGATCCAACAAGAACAATTGCAAAGGAAATTGTAAATTGCAAAGAAAGTAGATGAAGAAGCAAGTAACCGAAACTGAAATTCAATTAAGCAGAAAATTAAACAAGATCCCAAGGTGAGATTGAAACAGAATTTCTTCAATTCTCCACCCAAAATCCAAGACAAGAAAAGTAAAGAGTGCTGGGCAAGAACAAGGAAGAAGAGAGATCAATTCTCCTCCCAAATTCTCTTCAATTAAACAACAATGCTAAGAAAAATAAAAGTGAGCTCTCAGCAAAATTCTAAAGAAAGCTATTCTGAAAAACTAAAAGGGAAGCTCCCTTAAAAACTTGAATTCTATCTTATTTATACACTTTCTTCAAAAGATCTTCAAGCCTTGAGTTGGGCCTTTGCTCTTGGTAGAATTGGGTTGAGAGAGGCCTTGGTTGATTGCTCTTGGAGTTTGGAGAGGAACCAAAGTGAACCAATTGAACCGGGTTGGAGTTTTGCAAAAATTTGAGTAAAAGTTTGAGTAAAAGTTTGAGGCTAACTTTTACTCTAACTTTTACTATCAGCCTCCATGCTTTGCTGCTATCCACGTTAGGGCAAAAGTTAGGGGTCTAACTTTTGCTCCAACGTTGGCCTCCTTATGTGTACTTATGGCGCCAACGTTAGCCCAAAAGTTAGAGGCTAACGTTGGCGCAAACTTTTGCTCCCCCTTTGTATTGTTCATGTGCCAACGTTAGCCCAAAAGTTAGAGGCTAACGTTGGCGCAAACTTTTGGGGGCCAGGGGGTGTTTTTCTCATGCCAACCTTAGCCACAAAGTTAGGGGCTAACGTTGGCGCAAACTTTTGGTGCCCAGGGGGTGTTTTTCTCATGCCAACGTTAGCCACAAAGTTAGGGGCTAACGTTGGCGCAAACTTTTGGTGCCCAGGGAGTAACTTTCATGTGCCAACGTTAGCCCAAAAGTTAGGGGCTAACGTTGGGGCTAACTTTTCACCCAAAAGTTTGTGCAAAAGTTTGAGGCTAACTTTTGGTCCAGCTTTTTGCTTCCTGGTTCATTTTCACTTATTCCATTGTCCTCTCTTTACTCCTAGCCATTCCTTCTTGCTTCAACCTTTCTTCAAGCTTTCTTCACCTATCATTAATCAACCAAACACATCAAAGCTATGCTCAAAATCATGAGATATTCATTCTTTCATAATATATGACAATTATAGCATAAAACCTCATGAAATAGCATGAATTCATACATGGTTGATTAAATCAAAGGAAACATGAAAATCTACCCAATTGGCTTGCTTTTGGCTCAAGAAAGTGCATAATTCAATTGAAAACAAAAGAAAAAGGCTAGTGAAACTAGGCTAAGATGACTTGTCATCAGCTACCAAGAGGAAGAGGTTGAAATTGAAGAAGCTTACAAGGAGGTGGAAGAATTCAAAGAAGAGCACAAGAGAGTGGAGCTTGCAAGATCATTAGAAACACCTCTTCCAAAGCCATTACCATCCAATACAACATTCAAGTGGGTAAAATTCTTATCCTTGACCTTTACTTTCCCACTTGAATATGGTTTACTTGAGACAGATGGTTAACTTAGAGCTCTTTGTGGCATTAAGAGTAAGAAGGAGATGGTTAGTGGTAGGAGTTGTCAGGCAAGGTTCAAAATGGTTGTACGCTCCAAGTTGAAGTGCAAGATTGGTGTAGAGCTCGATAGAATGGGTCTAGGAAGTCGTTTGGGTACTTCATTGAGAATTCAAATTGCTTGCCACCCGGTTGAAACAATGGTAATCCACTTCAAGACGGGTGTAGAAACAAGATTTGGGATCCGGGCATACAATAGGATTAATTATGGGAGCTCAAAGCTTGTGAAGAACTCCATCAAAGCTTGAGAAATTTACCTAGTATTGATAGAGCTTATTGGAAATCCAAGCATTGGTGGAAGTTTCAGGATGAGTTCAAGTACAAGCCACCATGACAAGGAGCTCACCAAATGTCCAACTTAAGGACTTTAACCAAAAGTGCTAGGTAGGAGACAACCCACCATGGTATAATCGTCTCTTTTTATTCTTAGTTTTATTTTATTTTAATTTTATCAGTGTTAATTCGTAAATTCTGCATCATCATCTGCAATCTATATTCTGCATTCTCTATATATAAAGCGCGTCCCACGCGTGCGCGTGAACCACGCGCACGCGTCACATACGACGCTAAACCATACAGAAAGTTACGCGAGAGACGCGCAGGAGGGGTGCGTGGCGCACAGGCCACCCCACGCATACGGGTACGCGTGGGCATGAAAAATTGGCATAAAAGCGTGTTAAACAGAGAGTTGTGCTGGTCTGGGGCTGGTACTGTGCTAGAGGTACAAAATCACCCACGCGTACGCGTCCCTGACGCGTGTGCATCATTTCGCTTTCAGACCACCCACGCGTACGCATAGGCTACACTTACGCGTCAAACGGCCAACTCAGTGTCCACGTCACGCGTACGCATCGCGCCCCGTTTCTAAATTCTTACTTCTTTCTTCCCTCCTTTCTACTTCTTTCTTCCCTCTTTCTTACTTTCTTCTTCTTCATCTTTTTAACCTCTCATCCCTCTTCACTTTCATTCATTGCATTTTAATTTTTTGCATATTATTATCTCCTTTTCTAAATTTATTATTTTTCCGTTGGTGTTAAATTTTCTTATTCAACTGTTACATCTTTTCTTGAATTATTCTGGTGCTTCATGACTTATTTTATTCTGATTGGGTATTATTATTCATAAGTCAATGCTATTCTTTTATGATACTTGCATTCCATTTGCATTGATATGCACTTATATTATCTTGCATTACCCACTCCCTCTCCCCCATTTGTTGCAATTTTTGCACTATTAATATGCCATTTGCTTCTAATGTTTTCTCACTTGCATGTTGTAGCTACCATGTAATTGAGACCCTCATTATTTGGCATTAACCCAATCATATTTTATTTGTTTTGTTATCTTTATTTCTGGGTTACTTTTCTTCTTTTCCTCTTCTTTCAGGATGGCCACCAAAAAAAAGGGAAAGGAAAAGCTTCTAAATGGGGAGACAAACAAGTCCATCTGCACAATCCTTGGAGAAAAGCATCAGTTGGAGCCACCCATCCACTTGTACATCTTAGCATGCACCGAAGACGGTGCAATCTTTAAGTGTGGGGAGGTCGATACCGACTTCCGTGGGTTAGTTATTTCCTTCTCAAACACCAATATTTTATTTTCTTTGTTCATTATTGCATTTGCATGTTTGATTGCATATTTGTTTGATTTTGTGCATATTTTACCACTTGGTTGAAGTAATATTTTCTTTTTCAAGAAACTCTTTATAGCATTTCACTAATTTGAATTAAACTTTTTGAAAAACTTGTTTGAAGAAATTTTAATTTGGAACTTGGTTTAGAGCTCGAACACACAAAACCTGTGAGATTCTTGAGCTTATTTGAATTGGTTGCATTTTACCAACCAATATTTTATTTTTGGTGTGTGTTTTTCTCTCTAAAATTGTGATGTTTGTCTTGCTTAATTCTATATTTCCATGGTTTGATGTATGCATGCACTTATATGATTGAGGCCTTGTTTCACTAAGCTTACATACCCATATGGCCTTATCCTTTCATTATCCTTTGCAAACCAATTTGAGCCTATTTTACCCCTTTTATTCTTTCACTACAAGAAAAAAGGCCTATGGCCACGCTTTTTTCTTGCCACGCTTCAAAAGCGTGGCCAAAAGTGGTCAATGGCCACGCTTTTATGAGGGTGGCGATAGATTAGAGATTTGGCCACTTTTTTTTTGCCACGCTTCAAAAGCGTGGCGAAAAAGATCAATGGCCACGCTTTTGTAAGGGTGGCAATTGATTAGAGAAACGGCCACGTTTTTTTTCTGCCACGCTTCAAAAGCGTGGCCATAAAGAGAAACAAGGGCGTTTTAAAAGCGTGGCGACAGGGTTTCATTACGGCCACGCTTACAAAACGTGGCCATATCCTGGTACTCTTTTGGCATGCTTTAAAAGCGTGGCCAAAAGTTTTTTTTCTGCCACGCTTCGAAAGCGTGGCCGTAGAGTGAAACAGCGACATTTTATAAGCGTGGCCAGAGGGTCCCAACCCATTGACTATAACCCGGCCCCAAACCCGGTCCCCAACCCGGTCCCCAACCTATTGACACTAACCCTAATCTTCGAAAACCACTCTTTCACCTTCGAAACCACTCGCCTGGAAGAGCTCCTCCCAACCTTCACCCTTCGCCCTTCGCCCTTCGCCGTCGTCACTCGAAACCACTTCTTCTTCATCTTCTTAATCTTCATCTTCGTCTTCATACTCTTCTTCTCTTTCTTGTTCTTCTACCAATCTTTCTGGATCTCTCTGTTCACCTTCGAGCTCCACCAAACATGGGCGACGGCAAGGTCAAGCTCGCCGACGATCTCTTCTCCTCCAAGCCCTCCGATTCCAAAGGTCTGATCGATTTTCCCTTCCAACGCTTCTTTTTTTTATTTTCTCGATTTTTTCTGTTGTTTTTACTTTTAGGGCTTTCCCTTTCCATTTTCATTTTCCCCTGATTCGTTCTCTCTGTCAATCGCATGCTCAACACGCATGTTCCTTCTTGGTCACAATATTAGCGTTGTTTGCGATGCTGTGGACGTACATGGTTTTTTTATGGAATGAAAAAGCCACAAAGGTGCACTCTGTTTTGGTTATGACTTGAGCATTGTTTCAGTTTGGGCTAAAATCGGAAAAAAATAGTGAGCACTCTGTTTTTGTTGTTGCTTCCATAGTTCAACTAGTTGATTTGTTCTCTTTGTTTGGTTCTTATCTGTTTTGATTTTAATTACATATAATGTTGATTTGTTATCCACCTCATGACTTGTTAGTTTCTTGTTGTTGGCCTATTATTTCTAAGTATCTAAGTTCTGTTCATCCAAAAAACACCAACCCCATTCATAATAACTCTCTAACCTACCATCCATTCCTACAACAGAAATTTAAGAGCACAACCTGTTTGAGAAAAGGTTTCACAGAAAATGAAACACGAGCCTCTTCATTTGTAACATAACACCATCTCTACTGTTATAGAGACTCTATATTATTGTGGCTGAGAAAAAAAAAACACTTATACATATCAATATTTTTGGCAATGGAAGATTCAAGCAAGATACTAAGAAGATCTATTAATTGTTTTCTTCAAAACTATCACTATTTTACCTCAACAGTAAATGCGGTAAATCATTTTATTGTGAAGCAACTTCTCATTTTAGTTTTCGTGATTTTTCATGCCTAAACCTAACAGGGCTAAAGCTCAGGATTCTTGATTATATAGATGTTTAAACTCTGGAGTATCTTTCTCTAACAATAGCTATATCACCTAATATTTGACTTAAATGTGAAATGAAACCATGATAAGCATATGCATATAGGCATCGCTCGAGTTATTGTCATTCTAGTCGCTCAATTCAGCTTAGTCAAGCTATTGGTTCTATCCAAGCAATTGCCAAGGCATCAAAAGATCAAATTCTGGAGAACACAAACCTTTCTGCTGAGAAGGCAGAGATGATTTCAAGGTTTCTGAGGGACTCCAAGTTTTACTCTTCTCCCAAGTTTTACAACAATAAATAATAATGGAAAGTGAGTATCTCCTTCTAATTCCTTTATCTGGTTAGCTTCAATGAGTCAACACATAAGGTATTAACTGATTATCAAGCTGCTGCAGTGACTCTCTTAGCGCTATTATCAGCTGCACCTGGTGATGTGAGTATTACTTATCATGCTTGCTTGCTTGTTGCATTTTGTTCATCTATTGGCTAAGCTTGATTTTAGAATAATAATGTTCATCTCTTGGTTGCTATTCTTGATTCTTGATTTTCGTTATGATTTTTTACTGCTTCTATTTTTTCCTGTTTTGTACTTGATTTTTGGTTCTTGATTTTTCCCTGCATCTATTTTTCATTGCTCATTTCTGTTCTTGATTTTTGTTCTTGTATTCTGTCTGCATCTATTTTTCACTGTCAGTTTCTGTTCTGTTCTTGATTCTTGATTTTTGTTGATTTTTCTATCTGTAAAGTTATGAATTTTGGACTATTCTGTTTTAATATATCTATTGCTAACATTTTGAACTTGTTCTTCTGATCCTAATGCATTGGCCAAATGGCAGATACTCAACCGATTGCATGATAGAAATGAGACTATGTACTATACGGTATGTTCAGAGTTTTCTGCCTCATTCCTTTGTTAACTAACCAATTTAGGCAGAGATATTGATTGATGATTATTTAGCTTTCAATATTTTCCGTCCTTACAAAATGATGAAGAAAGTGATCAAGGTCTCTATAACATGTGGCATGTAAAACTGCATAGAATTTAAGACAAAATGGTATGCTACTGTTCCAACTAACATTTGCTGTTCTTGAGATGTCAAAATATAATGTCACTCTACGTCACTAGCAGAATCCCAACTTGGTTTGGGGGCACTGAATGATGCAGCTCACTTCCCACATGCAAGATTTAGTTTAACTGTTCAAGTCAGTTAGAAAATGATCCCACATTCAGTTATATCAACCGAAAAAGAATCAGGCCTATTAGTAGAATTGAATGGAACTGAGTAATTCAACTCATTATTACATTTGTCATCGAATTCTATTGAGACTCAAACTCTTTTTCCCTTTCCCTTCCTCTCATTCCCTTCTTCTTCTTCCTACCCTAGACCCTAAACATTTACCTTACAGAAAAGTATAGGTTTTTAAAGGTAGTGTAACATTGGAAAATGAATTTCCAGGATGCATGAGCAGCAGAAAAGCATTATTATCAACAGAGCATTAATAAAGAGGGTAAAACAAGATATAAAAGCTGTGAGTAAATGTAATTTAGAATAAATTGAGAGATAAAGCAGGCACAGGAAGTTTGGTTTTGGTGTGAACTTTGTTTCAGTTGTGCCATGTGTGTGTTCCGAGTTTTGGTTAACTTTTTCTTTCTTTGATAGGCGAGGGTTTTGGAATTGTTCAATGTATATTGTGTGTTTAGTCAAATTGAATTGCTGATATATGCAGAGAGTGTGCTATCCTGCAATACCAATGGAAGCCCTGTCATCAGTGGGGTCTGCAATAGAAAACTGTTTAATTTAATTTTAAGCTGCGCAGGTTTAGCTTTTGAATGCATTATTTTAGCTATCAAATTTAATTTTGTTAAGAAAATTGCTTACCCTGTCTCTGTTTCTGTTGCTGTTCTCATTTACTTCAGATTATAATTAAAATTGCTGCCGAGAATGGTGTTCGAAAAATTTTGATTGGACAGTAAGTATCTTAATCATTTGAATTTTTCAATGAATCTTTCTAAAACAAATATGAAGAACTTTGTAACACAAGATGGCAGTAAATGACATCATCATAAGGATAAAAAATCTTTGATGGACTAGTGCATCACCTTATTGTTCACAATCCTCTAGTGTGTATTATTATTAGCATGACTCTCTTAATAGAAATTTAGGACAACTTATCTTTCTAATACGGGAAGGTATATTGTCAACACCAGCTATTCCTGCTGTGATAAGGAAGCAGAAGGCAAGCCAATCTAATTAACCCCTTTTTATCTTAGTCCTGGTGCGTTGGGTTATTTTTTGCTGTAAAATATGTAATGATTCCTATTTATTGATTGATTTATTATGTTTGCAGACTGATTTGAGGTTCCAGAACCTTGCTGTCCTTGCTTTCCACAAAGCTGCTGAAGCCTACTTGGTTGGTTTGTTTGAGGACACCAACTTGTGTGCCATCCATGCCAAAAGGTCACCGTAATGCCCAAAGACATTCAACTTGCTCGCCGCATCCGTGGTGAACATGCTTAGGCTGATTGATTTCATGCTTCTTGATCGCTTCGGAATACACCTTGTGTTACTAGTTTAGTATTGTTCAAGTTTCCTATGCCATTGTATAGTTCTTGACAACCTTTTAGGTTTCAATTGATGTCTTTAGAATGATTATTTTGGTTATGGTACAGTAGATCATAGAAAGATACTACAAATGGAATGATTTGATTACTGGTGTAAGACAGTTTATTTTGGATTTAGCTCTTAATAATTAATATTAACTTTGATACAATTCTGAATGTGTTGGGTATTTGATATGTGAACTTCAGTAGAATTTCTTTCTCAACATGACAGCAATGATAGAGCTTTGTAATTTAACGGTCGTATCTCTTGTTATTGCCACGCTTTAAAAGCGTGGCCGTATCTATCCCTATTGCCACGCTTTAAAAGCGTGGCTGTATCTCCCTCTATTGCCACGCTTTAAAAACGTGGCCGTATCTTCCACCTTTGGCCACGCTTTAAAAGTGTGGCCATATCTTCCACCTATGGCCACGTTTTTAAACGTGACAATCTATAAAAAGCGTGGCAAAGAAAAAAGCGTGGCGATAAGTTTGAAAAAGCGTGGCGACAGAGCAACCGCCACCCTTGTAGAGGCCACCCTTTCAAAAGCGTGGCGATAGCTGAAAAAGCGTGGCGAAAAGCTATCGCCACGCTTTTTTCAGCTTTTCGCCACGCTTTAAAAGCGTGGCAATAGACATATTTTCTTGTAGTGTTTACTTTAGCACATCATTAACTCTAAGCGGAAAACAATAATGTCCTTAATTTGAATCTTTGGTTAGCTTAGACTAGTGAGAGTGCTCATGAATTAAGTGTGGGGAAAATGGGTTTGGAAACATTTGGTTTGAGAATTGAGTATGTTAGAATTTTCTGAAAAGAATAAATGACCATTTGTACCCATGAGAGATGAAAACGCTGACATTTGTACCCATAAAAGCTCGAAACTAATCTTGTACCTATGATAGATGCTGTCCATGTGACAAAAGTGCCCTGGCTTGGATCTAAGCTTGGTTCGTGGGTTTCCAAACCTACGTGGCACTCCCAAACCCCCCCCCCCCCAAATCTGAGCCAACCATTCACCATCATCATCTTCATCTTCTTCACAATCATCCCCATCCATCACTGTCTCTTCCTAGCCACCATAACCTCCATCACCATCACCTCAGCACCGCCACAGCCACCTCCCTTCACCACAACCTCTGGCGACAACCCACACTGCCGCGCCCCTTTCTCTTCTTCTTCCCCTCTTCTCACCTCCGTTGAGCCCAGAAACCACATCGCTAACTCCTCCTCTGGCCACTCAAACCCTTCAATTTCTCATCAACCTCTTTATACGGAACGGCACACCGATTCTCGGCCACTCTATTCTTCTCCTCTAGCATGTTAATTGCAGACTGTTTCTTCCTTGGAGGTGTTGGAAGCTTATCAGCAATGGCCATTGAAGGATTTAGACATGCCAACAACTCCTCCACACGATCCTCAAGATCCATATCTCCATGAATCCTAGCAAAATTTCGAAGAGCCTCCCAAATGTCATCTTCAGGCTGAAATGGCTTACTCTCAATGAACTCCTCAGCTTCATTCAACTGACCGGCATTACCCAGAATGTTAATAACCTCCATGTAATGCTCCATGGTGAGAACAATTCCATACTCCTTCATTGATTCAAAGTGCAATAATCCTTCCTCTACAGCTTCTTCCCTTGCACACGCAGCCAAAACCAATGCAAAAGTTTCACTCTCAGGCCGTATCTCTGCCTCCTTCATCTCCTGAAAAACCAACAAAGCATCATCACCATCTCCATTTTCAGTGTATCCAATGATCATCAAGTGCCAAGAACTCATGTTTCTCTTTGGCATTCGTCAAACACCTTGCATGCAATATTCATGTTACCACATTTTCCATACATTCCAATCAACTTATTGTTCAATTCAACCTCCCCTCGAAACCTCGATCTTCTCAAGAACTCATGAACCCTTTTCCCATACTCAAGCGACCTCGTACCCTTGCACAAATTCAACATGGCGAGAAAAACACCATAATCAGCAACAGAACCTCCGTTTTCCCGTGTCTTCCATCCCCTGCATTTTTTCCTGAGTTTTGTTTCTTTCATTATATTGCTTTTAGTTCATTTTGATTAATTTGGTTAGTTAGAAATGCATGTTAGTGGATTTAGGTTTATTTTGATTCATGCTGGTGTTTGAAAATTTTGCTGTTTTGGTGGAGAGGATGAGCTGGCGCTGTGGTTTCTAGGCTCAGCGGAGGTGAGAAGAAGGGAAGAAGAAGAGAAAGGGGCACGGCAGTGTGGGTTGTCGCCGGAGGTTGTGGTGAAGGGAGGTGGCTGTGGCGGTGCTGAGGTGATGGTGATGGAGGTTATGGAGGTTATGGTGATGGTGATGGTGAAGAAGATGAAGATGATGATGGTGAATGGTTGGCTCAGATTGGGGGGGGTTTGGGAGTGCCACGTAGGTTCGGAAACCCACAAACCAAGCTCAGATCTAAGCCAGGGCACTTTTGTCACACGGACAGCATCTATCTTGGGTACAAGATTAGTTTCGAGCTTTCATGGGTACAAATGTCAGCGTTTTCATCTCTCATGGGTACAAATGGTCATTTATTCTTTCTGAAAATGTGAAAGAAATGTTTAGGACATGTTCATGCATTCAATAATTTAATCATATGCATTAAGAAAATTAGAAAAAAATAAAATAAAATAAAATAAAATAAAATAAAATAAAAAAGAAAAAAAAAAGAAGAAAAAGAGAAAAAGAAAAGAAAAAGAGCAAATAAATAAAAGGGGACAAAATGCCCCAAAGTAAATGGTGAAAGCGATGCATATATACTGTACTCAAAATTAGGATGCATGAATATGTGGAAAACATGGTTAATGGATAGTCAGATGTGGTATTATGATTACATGGATTGTCTAAAGTTAGGTGGAAAGTTTAAGTTAATTAAGGATTCAGATTTTAGTCCACTTGGCCAAATACAATCCTACCTTGACCCTAACTCCATTACAACCCTTAAAAGACCTCTTGATATGTATATCTGTGCATTAATTCTTTGTTGATTGGTAGAAGAAAAGCAAGCCTTAGAAATCAAGGTTAGTAGAGAATTGAGAGAGTCGAACCTTAAACACTTGAGTGATTAGAGTGTATACACTTCCGGTGAGGGTTTGATGCTCGATTCTTTATTCCCGGCTTTCATGAGTTATCTTCTTCTTGCAAGTCTATTTGTACTTCATTTTTATGATTTGAATTAGTGAAATCCAGGTCATATTTATTCCTGAAAGATTTATTTACTTTTGACCAAGTAGGTAGAAGTATTTTTGCATTTAGTTGCATTCATATAGATAGGTTGCATTTCATAAGTTTTACCATTCCTCTTCACTCTTATAGCTTCTCTTGAGCTTAGCATGAGGACATGCTAATGTTTAAGTGTGGGGAGATTTGATGCACCACTATTCTGCGGTACATCTTGTGCTTAATTGAGTGGATTTTATCCACTATTCTCACACTTGTTCATGTAAATTGCATGTTTTACATTTTCCTTCCTAATTCTGTGCTATGATTGAAAACATGTTTCCTGGGCCTTCAAATTACTAAGTATTAATCCTCTCTTATTACCATTCGATGCCTTGATATGTGTGTTAAGTGATTTCAGGGTTTATAGGGCAGGAATGGCTTAGAGGATGGAAAGGAAGCATACAAAAGTGGAAGGAATACAAGAAACTAAAGGAATTGCTAAGCTGTCCAACCTGACCTCCTGGTACTAAATTGACCATAACTTGATCTACAAATATCCAAATGAGGCGGTTCGCATTGCGTTGGAAAGCTAACATCCGGGGCTTCGCAATGATATATAATTTGTCATAGCTGCCCTGAAGATAGGCAACACGCACACGTGACCTGGCAAAAACTCAATCCGCGCGAACGCGTGGCGACACTCACGCGTGACTTTGCCGGGTGCTGGACGTATCAGAAATCGCTGGGGGTGATTTCTGGGCTGTTTCTTGCCCAGTTCTCGGCCCAGAAAACACATATTAGAGGCTATAAAGTGGGGAAATATATTCATTCAAAAACACAACATTCATACAACATTCATAATTCACAATTTTAGGTTTTAGATGTAGTTTTCTAGAGAGAGAGGCTCTCTCCTCTCTCTTAGGATTTAGGATTTAGGATTTCTCTTAATTTTAGGATTGCTTCTTCTCAATTCTAGGTTCAATGTTCCTTTGATTTATGTTTCTCTTCTACTTTTATTTGCTCTATTACTTTAGTTGCTCTATTTCACTGGCTAATTACTTATGTTGCCAAATTGGCTTATAAACTCTTCATGTTAGATTTGAATATTCTATTTAATGCAATTTGAGGTAATTCAGATTTATGATTACTTTCTTCTATTTATGATATAAATAATTTAGATTTTTCCCCCTTTGCTTTGGTTAAGTAATTGGTGACACTTGAGTTGTCAAACTCAGTTGTTGATTGAAAATTGGAATTTGCTTATTGATTTGGATCCCTCTAAAGCTAGTCTTTCCACAGGAGTTGACTAGGACTTGAGGAATCAAATTAATTAGTCCACTTGACTTTTCCTTATTTAGTAAGGGTTAACTTAGTGGGAGCAATAACAATCCTCATCACACTTGATAAGGATAACTAGGATGGGATTTCTAGTTCTCATACTTTGCCAAGAGTTTTTATAGTTAGTTTGTTTCCATTGCCATTTACTATTGTTGTTTCTTATCTTAAAAAACCCAAAAAGATACTTTTTTTCCATAACCAATAATAAACACACCTCCCTTCAATTCCTTGAGAGACGACCCGAGGTTTAAATACTTCGGTT
Organism: Arachis ipaensis; assembly: GCF_059453495.1. Classification (NCBI taxonomy): domain Eukaryota; kingdom Viridiplantae; phylum Streptophyta; class Magnoliopsida; order Fabales; family Fabaceae; genus Arachis; species Arachis ipaensis. The sequence goes on from NC_142436.1 coordinate 56,220,774, forward strand.
ATAAATTTTATTGAGTTTTGTTACTTGTGACAACCAAAACTTTTGTACGAAAGGATTCTCTGTTGGTTTAGAAACTATACTTACAACGGAAATTTATTTGTGAAAATTCTTTACTGGCAGAAAATCAGTTCGTTCAATACACATGTTCATATAGTTGTATATATATAATTTACTATGTATATTTCACTATTAAAGTAGACAATAATAATTGTTATACTTGGTTTTATATATAAATTAAATGTACGTTAAAAAAAGAAAAACATCTCTAATTATGGGGATATATTCCCCTATATATAATACAGACACTACAACAGACGCGGTGGATGCCTGCACCGAACTTCCTGCGGTGTCACAAACCGCAGCAACTTGGGGTGGATTGCTGCGATTCATCTCCAATTTAGCCTTCTGCCACCGAATCGATCTGCTTTTGTGTCGAACCCACTAAACCCGCCGCTAACCCCAAACCATCTACTGATATTATAACCCAATTTCACCCCATGATACCCAAAATAAGGTTCTGATAAACCCGCCAAAGGAGAGTGCAGAGCGCGCGAAACCATTCCCTACTCTACGGTGGCCCAATCTGTGACCGTGGAGTCTCCTGGCTGTCGATCCATCCTTCTCCCTCCTGCCATCGACCCTTTCTAGAATCAGATCTGTAGCTCAGATTCTTCATCGCGCGAACACACAAGGGGCAGAGGCACGAAGCACATCTCCCCGCGCCCATCCTTGTCGACGTTCTCCTCCGGACACCACTAACAGCTGCATTGCACTTCCTATTGCCGATGGATCCATATTCGACTAGCTTCGTGGTTTACAAACCTTGAAGAGGTTAAAGTAAATAAATAAATACCAAATCTTCCTCACAGCAGCCCCAGTCGCGCGTACATTCCCAATCCTCCCATAGTTGAATCCTTATTTTCGCTTTTCACGTGGTCGGTTCTGAGCAGCGTAGTCAGTATTGTTGCGCCCTTGGCTCCCTCACGGTCGTCAGTCAAATCCTCTTCCACACGGTCATCGTACTCGTTGAGGTAACAAGTTCCAGCTCTTTTATGCTAATAGTTATGTTCCTCATATTGGGTCAGTTTTTTATGTTGGGACCTGAGCATTTTTAGTTGAATGGGTGCACTATGTATCAATGCTATTATGAAGAAATCACATTACTTGACATCCGCTGGTCACAAGTGTCAATTATATTAAGTAAAAAAATATTCTCTTGGTTAAAAAAATCTGTAATCGTTACACTTGCTAGGAATATGAACATTGATAACGGTAATGGTGAATCTAATGGAGTAGATGTTGCTCAAGCAAAGAGGGAATATTAACTTTAGGCATATTTTCTTAATTAATTCTGTTAGGATTATTAATGATGGATGTTAACTTTAATCATAGTTTCTTAATTAATTATGTTATGATTATTAATGATGGATGTTAACTTTAATCATAGTACCTTAAGTAAAAATATATGGAATTTAATACACATGTGATAAATAGCAATATCAAAAATGGTAATTAATAATCTAATGCAGTAGATGTGGCTCATGCACATAAAGAATTAGGAAAACTAGTAATTTATTTATGCTCTGTATACTAGGTTTCATTTTTCCAACAGAATATCCTATGGCTTTATTAGTGTCTTTGTCCATTAACAGCTTTCCCTTTGAAATATAATTTGATTCTTCTAATTTACATGTAGTTGGATCATTTGGAAAAAGAGATACTATTTATATAATTAATATATGTACATATATAGAATGGTTTTTACTATCTTGTTACATAGTTAAAATGTGAGTAATGCTATTAGCCTAAGACGCGGTGGTTTCGTTAACAGATTGTAGATGTAGATAATTTTAGCTAATATCCACTGTTTAGTTATGGGAATTTAATACGACATAGAAGGTGAAGGAGAAATAGCGGATATTTGTTGGTTAATTATTCTATTCTTCCATGAGGAATTAATCTTTTTTGGCATGATACATGTGTTTATACTAGAATTGTAAGATGCCCAGGAAAGCTCGCTTCAAGAAAGGCACAAGAGTGGAGCCACCACGTCAGCAGACTCCAGCTGTACCTCCTGTGTCTTCACCATTCGATGATGATGACTGGCTCATCCCTCCGCCCCCCAATAATGGTGGTGTCTCTGTAGCGGCTCTTCTGCAACCCTTTCGTCCACCCAGGAGCGAACCAAGACCTGAGCCACAAGCCGCTAACGGTTCACAAGTGACAGAACCTTGCAATGAAGACATTGACCCGGAGGCGAACGAGGTAGATTCGTTTGATGAACACATTGACAGGATGTTTACTGCTGCTGATGCTGCAAAGTGCAAAGGATGAAAGACTACTGAGTTTTGGGATATTGATCTCATTGGTAACAAGTGTTGAACCATAAAACTTTTTAGTTGATCAGCTAATGATATTGTTATGCTCCTTACATGTTGGGCACATTGAGCACATAAATAACATTTTTTCTTCTTTATTGATAGATTCTGAAGGAATAATCAAGCAAGCTAAAATGAGTGTGAGGGAGGCTATGTTGCGGTCTCTTAATGGTAGCAAGATCATCCTGAGGTTCAATGAGGAACTGCAGGCAGTCGGAGATGGATCTGGCCTGTTGAGTGGCATTATAGGAGTGCTGGGTTCTTATTATAGCAAATTTCCTATCTGTGAAAAGAGTTGGGCAAAGGTGTGGGCAAAGACAGGGTTTATGATGATTGTAAAAAGGTAATGACTTTCAGCATTATTTAATCATATCAAACCTTCAACTTGCAATTACTTACAGCTGGACATTGTCGTCGTAGGAAATGTTCCACTTCCAGGATAGCAGTGGTAGAATCAAGAAAACACTTTTGCAACAAATGGGGAGGTCCTGGAAAGACACAAGGGGGAGGCTGTTTGACTCGTATTACAAACCAACAAAGGTTGAGAAGCACCCCGAGGGAATTCCAAAAGTGCATTGGAAGTGGTTCATTGATTATCGTAATGATCCTGCAACAAAGGTACCCCATTCATTTAATACATATACTTTTTTTAAAAATGAAATCCATTCAAATCAAAAAATGTAATCCATTAATATTTTTATATGATTTGGTATATATAAATAGTTTTTATTCCGATTGAGCTAAATTCGAATCCTGTTGATTAATATACATGATTAATTCACTTTAATATATCAATTATCAGCATAGGTCACAGTCCAGAAGGAATGTTTGACTAAGATCATAATATATACATGCATGATGCTGAGATTGGTGTACACCAACCTTCCTTATTACAACCTTATTTTTTGTAGGTTACCATATAAGACATTTAATTTAATTTGAGTACCCCTATTATTATAATTTATGCTATATGATTGTTATTGGACTATCTCACAGGGACCTACTAAATATTTTTTCCGTTAGTTGTGGTGAGAGTTATGGGTTGCATTTACATATTAGAAATACAATAATATTGTTAACTTCTTATATATAAATAGGGACTGCACTATTGTTCTTATTAAAGCAATACTTAAATTAAGATTGCGTACAGTTTATTCAAATTCCAGACTACTATACTTAATGCCCCATTATTTTGAGTCTCTTGCAACGTAGGATATATGTATAGTATAGCTATATTTATTACTTCGTTGAATTCAAGCTCACTGTTGATTTTAATAGGCGAAGTACAAGCAAAACGCGCTAAATCGAAAGAAGTAACTTTACACGCACAATGGCGGATCTAAAAGCTTGGCTAGGGCTAGGGAAGAAGAGGTAATATAAAGTTGTAATCAAGTATAAGTGGCATTTAGTGTTGATTTATTCATAGATTCAAACAATGTTAGAAGTATTGAAAAAATTTAAAGAAGTGAAATTCATGGCATAAATTGTATTGTCACGGTCACAAAAACAAGGAAGGACAGTTGGTAGGGGAGAAGTATGGATCTTAAAGCACAAAAGATCTTATGGCAGCTATATACATAAAGAAGCTCAGAGGATTGGTGTAAGTACACTTAATCATATATGTTGTAACATGTTGGGTTTAGTTATTAAAATGTCTTGAGTATGCTATTAGCCTAGTGTGATTGTGTAATTTTGTTTATGCCTGCAGGAAAAAATATCTGAGATTGAGCAGCTGGATGAATCTACAAGAATATTGTCAGAAAATGATTTCCTTGCCCAAGCTCTGGGTAAAGAGCACCCGGGTAGAGTGCGTGGGATGGGACATGGGCCGACACCAAGTCAACTCTTCCATCTGAGTTCGCAGCCGCCGGTAGATAGAGCTCAAGTAGAAGAGGCCCAATGGATGCTGTGTGAACTACAAGCGGAGGTGACGACCGAAAAATTGAAGAGGAAAGCAATGGAGGATGAATTAGCAGCAGAGAAAACGAAGAGGCAGGCAATAGAGAGTGTGCTGAGTTATCTGGTCCAACAGCAATGTGGGGAGCTGCCTCCAGACATCGCTGCACGGATGAATTCTTTGGACGGACATGGCGGAAAATAGAAATTAGGATTTATGTGATACTTTGATTTTCAGTATATGTTTTGTTTATGTTAAACATGGGGCATTAATTATTAGCCAAGTACTTTACCTTTTTGGGTGATTATTGAAATACTTTATTGACATTATTAAAATAGACATGTTAGTTTGCTTCGCAGTTAAATATTAATGAGTTTTTTTTTTCATAGTGCAGAATTTTAGAGAAAAAAAAGTATAATATTCTTTAAATAAAAAAGATGGGAAAAAATTTATAAAATATAATAAAAAATAAAAAAATTAAATAAAGATAAGATTCTATAAATAAAAATAAGTTTAAAAAAAAGTCCAGGTTTGTAAAATTAATCAAAATAAAATTAAAAAAAATCTCAGAATAGCGGCGGTTTTAACCCGCCGCGAATAAAGTACATAAGAAACGAAGCAGAAAATAGCGGTCCAGCGAATTGCGGCGGTTATAAACCGCCACTAAGGTGTTCGACGCAAACCCACTGATTTGCGGAAGTTATGCCAGTGATTGCTGGTAACTGCCGCAAAATGTGACTGTGGGGCCTTTATGCGTTGCGGATGTTGTTCCGCTGGCACCCTGTTTAGCGGCGATTTTTAGCAAATAAACCGCCGCCGTTCACCGCTTGTCCTATAGTGAGACCACAAAGTTAATAGCTATGATAATGATGAATGGGAAAGTATGGGGAGCCAATGGAATATTTGTACAATACGTACAATGGAGGTTTAGGGAGTATTAGAGATATAAATATTAGTGTAACCTTTTTTCATTAGCGTAAACCTCTGGGATGAGTGGTATCATGACGTGGTATTAGAGTTCTAAATCCAAAAGATCAAAAGTTCAATCCTTGGTGAACCCCAAAATCAGCTTAAGCTTTTGAGATGAGTGGTTTTATGATATGAGATGTTTATTATCCCTAGTACCCGAATGGTTATTCTGAATATTATGGGAGATGTTCATTTTATAACTCATATAGTCTATTGTACAAATAAGTCATTGGCTCCCTAGCAGCCTAGCAGGACTCATGCTGAATTATAAGTGAAGTTTGTGACTGAAGTACATATCTTCTTGTCGTTGCTCCTTTTATCTTCTTTGGAATAGTGAGATATGCTATTACTGTTTTTTTTTTTTTTCTTATACAATGGTAATAGATAATAACAAATGACTATTGCATCCTATCTTCTCATAGATGCTTCTAATTTCTGCTTAATTTATTTGTTTTATTTATGCTTGAATCTATTTCACATAATCTATTTTTATCATATTTTTTTTACCTATAATATAAGTTTACTTGTCAGTTCAGTTGTGCATGGTTATTTCTCGGTCTTTTCTAGCTATAGAATATTATAAATACTATTGGATTTGTTAAAAATTGGAGACTCCTTTCAATGTAAAAAATAATGTAAACATCTTATTGTTGTGTTTTATGTATGATTGAATTGATTATGAAAAAAATTTAAGCTTGAAAATTTTTGAAGAAATTAATATATCCGTAACAGTAGGTCATTAATATAATCTTCTTGTAATATTTTTTTAGGGCGAACATAGTAGGTTATTATTAGTATATTATTAACAAGATATCAAAGTGCCATATATGTCCGTAAACCTAAATCTAAACACGAAGAGAAGTTAATTTATAATTATTATTTCAAATAATTGAAAAGGCATATATAAAAATGTATTATATATAATTACATCATCATATGTTTAACAATTTTTTATCTGCATTCTCCAACTTTATGTGTTTACGTGAGCGCAGAGTCATTCCTTTGAGGCTTGTGGTTATTTTATTTGGGAAGCTAGTTGGGATTATGTTATTATTTAATTTATTATTTTTTAAAAAGTCTTTCTATCAACTCTTAGCTTTGTTTATGTAATCTTTCTGTAACGTGGGCCAGTTATAAGATTCAGAGCTTTTAAAAAAATTTATTATGAATCAATTTTAATTTATTTATTTATTAAAAATTTTAATTTTAAAAATTATTTTATTAAAATTAATTAAATCAAATTTTGATAATTAAAATGGAATTTTTATTTAATTTTATAATAATTAGATAATTTTTATATTTAAATTATAAAATTTAGTAATTGTAAAATAATAACAATTTTATATGATTTATTTTAAATAATTTGAGATCTAGAGTTTAATATTTTTATTTTTATAAATAAAAAAAATTAACTATATTACCTTATATTTTAAATTAGAGTACTTGATTGAAAGTCAATTAATAAATTGATAAATGATAGTATTCTTAAAGTAATTTTAAGGATTTAATTAGGTTTTAAATTAATACCCTATCCCCTAATTTTATTAACATTACCCTTATACCTAGTTGAAACTCTAACCCTAACTAAAACCTAACCCACACACACTACCACCCCCTTTTTCCTTTTCCCTTTCTTGTAAAAACGCGACAAACAACAGCAGAGAAGGAGAGCTGCGAACTAGAACGGAAAGGAAGGTAGGGAGCCGTGCTGCCACCGCACCACGTCCAGCCTGTCCCACCGCCGCTAAGCTGCCGTCGACGCTGTTGCTAAAAGAAAAGAACGATGCGACGCGAGGGGAGAGAGAGAACTCGTGCCATCGTGCTCCTTGGCGCCATCGTCGAGGTCACCACACGTCGCCACCACTGGTGGGAGCCCGAGGACAGACACGATCGAGAAGCAACATCTCGTCGCTGCCGTCGAAGAAATCCCAGCCATGCCATCGCCGACGAACGAGGCAGAGAGAGAGAGAAAGTAGCGTCGCCTCCATCATTAGAGGAAACTTCGGCCGTCCTTTCCACTGGAGCTTGTCGCTAGAAGAGAGGAGGTGACGGTGGTGGAAGTTTCCGCCGCTGCTCACTGAACAATGCTGAAAAACTGTTGCTGCAGCCACCAGAGAACACCCCTGCAGCTGCCCAACCCTTTCCTACTCCAGTTTGCATTCCGACTCTAGTTCGTTTATGCCGGATTTTGTTCTTCTGAGTGTCGAAGCTACTGTCATTGTTTCGTTTTCATGTTTTCCTTTGTTACAGTAAGCATCTCTATTTTGAAACCCTCACCGCTAGTGTATATGTGTTCTGTTATGAGTTTGGTGAAGATTCTGAGGTTTTTGTAACGTAGGGTCAAGTTCCGGTTGTTACATGTCACGTTTGGAGTTGCTATTGTTGCTGCAAAAGTGGAATGTAGCTATGATTGTGGCTGCCGCTGTTGCGGACTGAGAAAAAGGAGTTTTTGACGTGCTATATAGCTTTCGGGTTTTGACTATTCGAGGTAGGAGCTTTTATTAAAACTTTTTTTTATTTTCAAGAATTGTTACAAGTCGATATTGATATGAAAAATATACTTTTATGATTTTGTAAATCTTATGGGTTGGTCTGAGTTGTGTAGGATGGATGAAATTGTTTGCTTGATTGATTTATTAATTGATTTGGTTAATTATAGATTAAGTGTTGTTTTGGATGAAGATAAATTGAGAATTTATGAAAATGAGGGTCTTGTAAACTTTGAATGAACGAGTAATTTTCCTTTGGCTTTAATGGAAAAAGATTTAAAAGGGGGTAATTTTTATTAAAATAAAAAGTGGCTCAAGTTCAAAGGAAACGATTTGATTATTGAAAATGATTTGGCATTTGGAAACGGTCTAATTAACGAAAAGATTTGATATTTGAAAATGGTTTGATTATTGAAAATGATTTGATATTTGGAAATAGTTGAGAAGGGTTTGAAGAACATTTGGATGGGACTCGAGAAGGGTGACAAAGTCTGAGTTTTAGAGGAGATGCTGTCGAAATTTTTATAAAAATTGGAGATTTGATTTGAAGTGTTATTAAAAAAAAAGAAAAGTTATATTATTTAATTTCAAATTATTAAAATAAGAAATGAGGTATGTTTTGGAGCTTTATTTATTAAGAAAAGTGATTATAAATTGAGTTTGATTATGATTTTGAGTATGATTGATTGTGAGTATTATTGAAATGTGATTGGCAAAGACGGTCGTCTTATCCTGCTTGCGTGTTTGAGATTGAAATGTGAGTATGGTTGATGTTGTGAGGGCGGTGATTTTGTCCCGCTCATGGATTTGGCAAGTTGAGGATGAAGGATTCCCTCTCTTGTCATGGTATAGATATGCGAAAGCTAGAAAGGCACTCTCCTTTGTATTATTTTCTCCCATATCTTTCTCTAGTTGTAAGGTAGAAAGGCATACTCCTTAAAAGTGGAAAGACACTCTCCTTTGTAATTCCTCTAGGAGAAGGTGGAAAGGCACACTCCATCGATATAGAAAGGCACTCTCCTTCATTTGTGTTCCTCCTAGGGATGCACAACCTAGAAACAATGTCCGGGTTAGCTACCAGATGTGTTGGGTTCTAACAGTTTAACCACCACATGAGCTCAAAGCCAGTAGGACAAGCATGCATCATACTGCATTTGTTTGCTTTGTCTAGGCATGCTTAAGTGTTTTGGTTTGCCTATCTAATGATTTCTGTTTAACTGTTAATTGATGTACTTGCTACAATTACTCTCTGATTGTGTTTGCCTTGCATTGTTTGTGTCTGTGATTGATTCTATTTTGGGATTGAATTTTGATAGTGATTTGTTTTGAATTGGGCCGGAGGCTGAGTTCATTTGATTTGGGTCGGAGGCTAAGTTGATTTAATTTGGGACGGAGGCCAGGTTGATTTGCTTTGGGCCAGAGGCTATAATTGGTTGGATTAATGGTAAGTTTTATTTAAATGATTTCTTAGTAAGCCGTGAAATGTATGGAATGTTATTTTGCGTAAACTTTTTATAAGAAAAATATGAGTTTTAGATTTGGATAATGAACTGACTATCACTGCGACTAAAAAATAGTTTTATTTAAAATGTCTTCTTATGACAATTCTTAAAAACCCTCGACTAAAAACCAGTGAGGACAATGTTCTCACCCCCTATAAACTTCTCTTTTCAGGACAGACGAGGAAGCTGATGAAGTTTTTGCTAAGTCCTTAGCTGTACTGTTTCTGTTTGTATATATTAGTCATAGTTTTTCCCTCGCCTTTGTCATTATAATTTTGTAAGAGGGATATAAGTTGTATGATTTGTATGTATATAATATGTATAAGTTACTTGTGTAAGAATTTTTGTATATATTTATATGCATGTTGGTAAAAATTTAAAAGTATTTTTGGTTTTTTAAAGAAAATAGCGATACAGTTTCGAGTCAAAGACTCCGATTTTATTATTAAGAATTTTTGTTGCTAAGCGTCTGTCTCTTAATATATGCTACATATGCCTTTATGGACTTCGTCCATGGTGAGCTTAGCGTTGGCCTTGCTTAGGCATTTTAAGAGGGGTTGCAAAATACATCTTCTGTATAGGTTGGCTCTAATCATAGTGAAAAAGCTAGATTGTCTTTTGAATTTCTTATGATCTTTGATGCCTTCTGATATTGTTCCAGTTTGTAGGTATTGAATGAATGGCTCTCGTCAATCTGCTTCCTGTGTAATACTCAAAACATATGTTAGTGTAACATTGGACACGTCCAGTGTTAGTTGCAATAATCTCGGCATATGAGTTTGACTCCTTGTAATTGCTACCTTTGACAAAATATCAACTCGGTAGTTTTGTTTCCGAGATATATGAGATATTTCAAATTTTGAAAAATAAGAGATAAGGTTGTTGATAATAGATAATATTATTCTAACATTGTATCCCTTACTTGGAAGTTATTGGTTAACTATTGTACTACTAAGAGTGAATCACATTTGACATCTATGGGTATTATTCCGAGGTTTTGAGCTAGTCTGAGTCCGGCTATAAGTGCTTCGTACTCTACTTGGTTATTGCTGGAATGGAAAGTGGATTATAGAGATTGTTCTATATCTGTTCCTTGGCTGTCGTCGAGCAATATTCTGGCTCAAAAACCCTGCATGTTTGAGGCTTCATCAATGTATAGTATCCATGTCTTGTTGCTCTGGGTTGGTTCGAGGGTTAGTTCTGCTATGAAGTCAGCCAAGGCTTGGACTTGATGGCCCCTTATTCTTGATGTTGTATGTCATATTCTGAGAGTTTAATGGACCATTTTATTAATCTTCCAGCGAGCACTAGTTTTGTCAAAATTTCCTTAAGGAGTGTTCCGTCCTTACTATAATAGTGTCACTTTGGAAATATTGTCTCATGCGCCTGGATGTGGTAATTAATGCTAATGCCAACTTATCCAATTTGGGATATCGGAGCTCGACATTCTGGAGAGATTTACTAATGAAATACACTGGCTACTATTTTTTACCTATTTTTGCTACCAAGACAGAGCTAATAGCATAATCGACAACAGACAAGTATAAATATAAAGGTTTACCATGCTCTCGTTTTTGGGGTATTGGGGTGAGGATAGTATGACTTTGAGCTCAGTAAACACCTATTCACAAGCTTTTGTCCATGTGAACTCCTTCTGTTTTCACAATGTTTTAAAGAAATGATGTGGTCGATTGGCGATCCGAGGTAAGAAACGTGACAGCGTTGCTAGCCGACCAGTGAGCTGTTGGACTTCTTTGACTGACTGAGGACTCCTCATTTCTAATATTGCTTGGCATTTTTCTAGGTTGGCTTCCATACCTGGGCATGTTAACATGAAACCTAAGAACTTTTCTCCATGCACTCTAAAGGCACATTTCTTTGGGTTCAGCTTCTTGTTATATAGTATCAGTTGCTAGAATATTTTCTTGAGGTCGCTTGTATGACTAACCTCAGACTTGGTCTTCGCTACCATATCGTCTACATATACCTCTATATTTTGTCCGATCTAATTGGCGAAGATCTTATCCATGAGCCTTTGATACGTAGTACCTGCATTTTTAATCCCAAAGGGCACGACCTTATAACAAAAGTTACCATAGTTATTAATAAAAGCAGTCTTATCCCAGTCAACCGAATACATGAGTATTTGGTTATAACCAGAATAAGCATCTATCAAACTTAAAGATTGAAATCCAGATGAAATATTAACTAATTTATCAATATAGGATAAAAGATATGCATATTTTGAGCAGGCTTTGTTAAGGCCAGCGAAGTCCACACACATTCTCCAACTCCCCTTATGTTTTTAGTGTAAGACCCAAAACTTTTGAAAATTTTATTATGAGTCAATTTTAATTTATTTATTTATTCGTTAAAGACAATAATTTCAAAAATTATTTTATTAAATATAATTAAATCAAGTTTTGAAAATTTGAGTTTGAATTAAATTAGAATTTTTATCTAATTTTATAATAATTGGAGATTTTTCATATTCAATATTTAAAATTTTTGTAAAGAAAACTAATGTGAATTTTATATGATTCAATTTGAATTTTGAGAGATTGAATCTAAATTTTATGAATAAAATAAAATTAAGTAGAGTATTTCCAATTTAAAATTAGAGTACTTGTTTGAAAAATTTATTGGCAAATTGATAAATAAAATGGTATCCTGAACGTAATTTTAAGGATAAAATTAAGTTTTAAATTACTACACTATCCCCTAATTTTATTAAAAATTATCAAACTACCCTTATCCTTCATTCCCAAAACAAACCCTAATTGACACACACTAATCCTAACCCTAATAAACCCACTCCAGCTGCCACCCCATCACCCTCTCTCATGCAAAAACACATCCACAGAGAGAGAGAGAGAGAGAGAGAGAGCTGCACTACGAGGGAGAAGAAGAAGAAGAAGGAGGAGGAGGAAGAGGAGGACGAGGAGGAGGAGGAGGAGGAGGAGGAGGAGGAGGAAGAGGAAGGAGATGACGCCGGCGGGGCTCGGAGCTGCCGTGGCCATCGTGCACAAAGAGAGAGAGAGAGAGAGAGACCACGCAAGAGAGATGGAGACGCTGAGGAAGGAGACATTCCACATCACCACATCTTACCACCGTCGTCGAGCTTCCATTGCCATTCGCCATTACTGATGAAGAGCCCGAGGAGAGATAGAATCACGCCAAAGAAGGAGGTTTTGGAAGGGACCACAATGGAGAAAAAGGACCAAGTTGTCACCATCGCTGGAGCCACGGTCGCCACCGCTGCTGTCAAGGGCCGTCGCAGTCAAAATGCTACTGTCGACACTACTAATAGAGCTCGTTGGAACTACTTGGGGTTGCCGCTGCTTCTTGTGGTTCTGTTCTGACTGCGTCGCCGTGATTCTAGTCACCAGTATGGTACTGTTGTCGTCAGAACCATCGCCAGAGCTTCTGCTACTCTGTTCCATCGTTCCTCCTTAGTTACAGTAAATATGCTTGTTCCGAAAACCTTACGGTTAGTGCTTTGTTATAAATTATTGAGGATTTTGCGATGTTAATGTCTTAGGGTTGAGTTACCGTAGTTTCATGATGCGTTTGTGGCTGTCGTTGCTGCGGGGAGTCCTCGAAACTGCTAGAACTGCAACCATAAGCCGTGTTCGATGATATTGTTGTTTCTGCTGCGAAATAAGAATAAAAGAGAGTTTGTCGCATAGTTGAGTGGCGATTGAAGTAGGGGCTTTTCTTAAAATTCACTTTTATTTCAAGGAATTGTCATAATCGATATCAGTGTGAAAAATATATTTTTGTGAAAGTGTGAGTCTTATGGATCAGATTGGATTGTTTTGGAGAAATGGAATGAAATTGATAATGTATTAAAAAGGGATTGAAATTCTCTAATAACAAAATTAATTAGTAACAATGCTTGAAGCCTGGTGCACGAAATTGTGATCTCAGGCAACGGCGCCAAAAACTCTATACGCACGTCTTAATAAATCATTTTTCATTCACAACTTCGATACAACTAACCAGCAAGTGCACTGGGTCGTCCAAGTAATAAAACCTTACGTGAGTAAGGGTCGATCCCACGGAGATTGTTGGTATGAAGCAAGCTATGGTCATCTTGTAAATCTCAGTCAGGCGGATATCAAATAGTTATGGAGTTTTCGAAAATAAATAATAGATAGACAGAAAATAAAGATAGAAATACTTATGTATATCATTGGTGAGAATTTCAGATAGGCGTATATAGATGCTTTCGTCCCTCTGAACTTCTGCATTCCTGCTGTCTTCATCCAATCAGTCTTACTCCTTTCCATGGCTGGCTTTATGTAAGGACATCACCATTGTCAATGGCTACTTTTCATCCTCTCTGTGAAAATGGTCCGATGCGCTGTCACTGCATGGCTAATCATCTGGAGGCATCACCGTGGTCAATGGCTGCATCCCATCCTCTTGTGAAAATGGTCCAAATACTCTGTCACGGCATGACTAATCATCTGAGGTTCTCGATCATACTGGAATAGGATTCACCCTCCTTTTGCGTCTGTCACTATGCCCAGCACTCGCGAGTTTGAAGTTCGCCACAGTCATTCAATCCTAGAATCCTACTCGGAATACCACAGACAAGGTTTAGACTTTCCAGATTCTCATGAATGCCGCCATCAATCTAGCTTATACCACGAAGATTCTGATTAAGAGATCCAAGAGATAATCATCCAATCTAAGGTGGAACGGAAGTGGTTGTCAGGCACGCGTTCGTGGGGGAATGATGATGATTGTCACGTTCATCACATTCATGTTGAAGTGCGAATGAATATCTTAGAAGCGGAATAAGTTGAATTGAATAGAAAAACAGTAGTACTTTGCATTAATTCATGAGGAACAGCAGAGCTCCACACCTTAATCTATGGAGTGTAGAAACTCTACCGTTAAAAATACATAAGTGAAAGGTTCAGGCATGGCCGAGAGGCCAGCCCCCTAAACATGATCAATAGTCTCTTAAGATGAACAATAGATTAAAACTGAGACCAAAGATCCCTAATACAATAGTAAAAAGTCCTATTTATACTAAACTAGCTACTAGGGTTTACAGAAGTAAGTAATTGATGCATAAATCCACTTCTGGGGCCCACTTGGTGTGTGCTTGGGCTGAGCTTGAATGTTACACGTTCAGAGGCTCTTTCTGGAGTTGAACGCCAGGTTGTAACGTGTTTCTGGCATTCAACTCTGGTTCGTGACGTGTTTCTGGCGTTTAACTCCAGACTGCAGCGTAGAACTGGCGTTCAACGCCCTTTTGCATCATCTAAACTCGACCAAAGTATGGACTATTATATATTGCTGGAAAGCCCTGGATGTCTACTTTCCAACGCAATTAGAAGCGCTCCATTTTGAGTTTTGTAGCTCCAGAAAATCCACTTTGAGTGCAGGGAGGTCAGAATCCAACAGCATCAGCAGTCCTTCTTCAACCTCTGAATCTGATTTTTGCTCAAGTCCCTCAATTTTAGCCAAAAAATACCTGAAATCACAGAAAAACACACAAACTCGTAGTAAAGTCCAGAAATGTGAATTTAACATAAAAACTAATGAAAACATCCCTAAAAGTAACTAGATCCTACTAAAAACATACTAAAAATAATGCCAAAAAGCGTATAAATTATCTGCTCATCAAAGCCTCTTCGGGGGTGGATTAGGACTTGAACAATTTGTTTGTTGCCCTACTGTGTGAAAATTTAATAACTTAAAGATAATTAAAGATAACAAGCCAAGAATATTCATGTTGAGAATGGTTGGGTGTTTGAAATGGTTGAGAAGAGTTTGAGAGTGATTTGGTTTAGATGAAACTCTTGAAGGATGGAAATATTCGAATTTTAGGGGAGGTTCTGCCAAAATTTTTATAAGACTTGAATGAAATCGAATAATGAAGATAATGAGAATTATTGTGTTTTTATAAAGACTAGAGATTTTGTCTTGGAGATTAATTCGATGTTCTAATTAAAGAATTATGTCTTGGAAGAGTCTTAATCTTAAAATAGAGTTGATATATCTTATCTCTGGATGTTTAGTCCTTAGACCTTTGGCAGGGAGGCTGGCCATTCGGCCATGCCTAGACCTTTTTCACTTATGTATTTTCTACGGTGGAGTTTCTACACCCCATAGATTAAGGTGTGGAGCTCTGCTGTTCTTCATGAATTAATGTAATTACTACTGTTTTCTATTCAATTCACGCCTACTTCTTCTCCAAGATATACTCTCATACTTAATTCAGTTAAGTCAGAATGAAGGGGTGACCTGTGACAATCACCCAATCTTCGTTACTCGCTTAGCCAAGATCCGCGTGCCTGAACAACCACAAAGCGGTCTACATGATGTTCAACGTAGTCATTGGGCGACAGCCGGAGTATATTCTCTTGGATATCTAATACACGGACCGAGTCCATGAGATTAGTATCTTCGTGGTATAGGCTAGAATTATTGGCAGCCATTCCTGGGATCCGGAAAGTCTAAACCTTGTCTGTGGTATTCCGAGTAGGATCCGGGAAGGAATGACTGTGAGGAGCTTCAAACCTGCGAATGTTGGGCGCAAGTGATAGTGTGCAAAAGGATCAATGGATTCTATTTCGACGCTAGCGGGAACCGACAGATGATTAGCCATGCGGTAGCTGTACCTGGTATTTTTCATCCGAGACGAGAAATCTGACAGTTAATTAGCCGTGCAGAAACTGTAGAGGACCATTTTCACTGAGAGGATCTTACAGCTTACCATGGAAGGAAGTAACGCATGGTTGGAAGAAGGAAATAGAAAAGCAGAGGTTCAGATGTAACAAAGCATCTCCAGACGCTTATCTGAAATTCCCACCAATGAATTACATAAGTAACTTTATTTTATTATATGTTTTATTTATATTTTAATTATCAAAACCTCATAACTAATTGAATCTGCCTGACTGAGATTTACAAGATGACCATAGCTTGCTTCAAGCCGACGATCTCCGTCGGATCGACCCTTACTCACGTAAGGTATTACTTGGACGACCCAGTGCACTTGCTGGTTAGTTGTGCGGAGTTGTGAAAAGTGTGAATCACGATTTTTGTGCACCAGTAAGCGTGTGCTTTAGTATTATTTTTACCTGGACCAGAGGGTAGCTTGGTTCTATCTTTTGCAAAGTCGTCGTTAGGATTACAAGAGCTTAGAGTTTTGTTGGAAGTGAACCATGGGAAGGGAGGCTTCTAGCAGTGGTAGCCGAAGATTTCGGACTTTTGGTGACGAACGACCAGAGTGTACATGCCAGAAGGATTACCAAACATGATTAGAAGTCTTGACGGTTGTCGGTATGGGTGATGGGTGCAGTTCAGCACCTATGACAATGGAAGTACCGACTAACACCTTTACGATTTTTAACTATGATTTTTGCAGTTTTAAGGTTTAGAATGACTTTCAAATCTGATTTGGAGCTTTGGTTTAAATGATTTGCTTTTGAAACTAGGGTTGGAAATTTTGACCAAATGATACGGTTTAAAAGGGAAAAGGGGTTCTATGATTTTGTTAACTTGTGACTTTGGGTTTGTAATTTCACTTATAGAAAGGGATTCAAATGGAAAGGGTTTTGATTTAAGAGTTTCAATGAATTTAGGAAAATCATGCTTTAAAATGATTGATTTACAAACAAATGATTTTTGACTCTTTTGAAAAAGTTTTAACAATGAGCTCATTTATATGGAACTTGTTTTAAAGGTTTTGAAAAGTATTACAAAATTGGTAATTGGTTTAAAAGAAAGAATTTTCAGATTCCTAATGACGATAATTAGAGTGACGCAGTGGAAGGCGAGAGAGAACATCGACACGGTGGGATGATAGTGAACGAGATGCTTTGGCAACTTCTTGGGTTGGTAACGTTGAAAGTAGGACGCTTCCTGGAGAATATATATATATATTACATCGTGTGATTTAGATTTTCAAAGGTGAAAATCTTTTTAGGAGGGAAGAATGTAAGAATCGCAATTAATCAACCGGTTAATTAAAGTGATTATATTGCCCCAGATTAGATTCCAAAAAGTTAGGATGAGAATTTGGGGATTTAAATATGATTTTTGAACTTAGTAGGTTTTTCTGAGTCAGGAAATGTGTTTTCTATGAAAAATCGTAAAAAACCACGAACCGGTAGTTGAACCGGTAGTTGAACCGGTTGAACCGGTTCAAGCCTGCCCGATGCTGTGCGAGAAAAAGTAAAAACAGTTAAAAATCTTAGAAAAATATTAGAAATAAAAAACCAGGGGTTAATTTTGAAGGTTTGGCCCGAAGTTAGGCCAAACGGACAAAAAACGCTAACGGATTGAACCAGGCCCAAGTTGGGCCCAAACCGAACATATATAAAGGTTCATTTAATGAACCCTAACCTCACAAACACACACAAAATCAGAAATTGAAAGAGGAAGAGGAGAAGAGATTGAACACTATTCACCTCAATCTTTCCAAGCTCATACCTTAAGTTACGGTGCTCTGATTTGCGTGCCGTCAGTGGCTATGCGTTTCTTGCGAAGAGCTCTACAAAATAAGAAACTGGTAAAGAAAATTCGAAATATTCTCAGTTCCTTTCTTGAAAATTTCGGGTACCTAGGGCTTGTGATTAAGTGAGTTTTTGTGATTCTTGGTGTTTAAGTTCACTCTAATCCTTGCTTAGCTTTGGGTTTTGACATCCAAATCTGTTGTGAAAGGTAAGAGGCTTTGATCTCTTGTGAACTTTTGATTTATGATGAGTCCTAGGTTGATTTTTGGTGATTCATATGTATATAGCTTGTTTATTGTGAGTTTGGAGCTTGTTGGTGCTTGTTCGAGCTACATTGGTGGTTGGATTTTGGTTGAAAGCTCAATTGAAGCATAAAGGAAATCGGCCAAGGTATGGTTTCGATTTTCTGTATGTAGTATATAATATTCGTGGACACTTAGGCTAGTAACCCATAGGATAGGATTGGATTTGAATGGTTAATGAGTTGTTGGATGTATTGTATGATGATGTTTGATGAAATGATGATTTTTGAGTTGATATTTATGATTAATAGTGATATGATTAGGATGAATGACTTGTGAAGTTGAGTAGTGGATTATATTGATTAATGTGATATTGGTGTTGATCGATTGGTAATGTAGTTGGAAAATTGTTAATGAAGTTTGATATATGAGATATATTGATGTTGATGTGTGGATGACGAAAGGTGAAGGAAAAATGTGGTAATTTTGGGGTAGTATGACATAGAGGTTTGAGTTTGATGAAAAGTGGAGTTTGGAATGGTTTGGTTTGGTTTTGGTTATGTTTTATAAAGGAATTGCGGAAATTGTGATTTTGGAAAAAAGTTGAATTTTGGTGAAAATTTTCCAATCATAACTTTTGCCTCGATTTCCAAAATTGGTTGAAATTTGCTTAGAATTAAAGATCTTTGAAAACTATTTAAATTGATATAAAGTTTGCAAAATTTGGAATTATGTGGAGGAAGTTATGATCATTCAAAGTTGGAATTGAAAATTTGAAAATTCTGCAAAGTTACAGAATTCTGAGTTTTCTGGTATGTGCGCACGCACAGCCTTGTGCGCACGCACACTCTCCGAAAATTATGACGTGTGCGTACGCACAAACCTGTGCGTACGCACAAACCTGTGCGTACGCACAAACCTGTGCGTCCACACACGCAGTGGCAGGCACTCTGCTTGCAGTGCTGGCACAGCTTGTGCACGCCCACATCAATGGGAAATTGCAACCTGTTCGTACGCACAGACCTGTGCGCACGCACATGTTGGGGAGGTCGGTCTGTTGGGGGTGGTGGCACAGGTTGTGCGAGTTAATAGACCATTTTGAGTTTTGACACCTGTGTGTACGCACACCCCTGTGCGTGTGCGTACGCACACTTTAAAAAAATTTCCTAGGCGTGCGCACCTACACCCCTGTGCGGATGGACACGCACTGTTTCTCAAATTTTGCTTTCTTTTCAACTATTTCACCTTCCCGACAAGGTTGTAAGCTTCCATAACACCTTTTTGAGACTTTTGGGCATATTTTTGGGTGCTCAAATATGGGAAATAAGCTAACGGTTTTAGATAATATTATTTGGAAAAACTAGAGAACGAAGGCCTAGGTTTCTGGTGTGCTGAGAATGGGTTAGGTGGAGATTAAATAAGAATTGGTATATGAGATGAGAACTGAGGAACTATAAGTTCGGAATGGAAATCATGAATTGAAGAGGGTTGAGAGGAGTCGAGAACTCGAAGAGAAGCGATGATATTGATGAATATTGAGAATGGATAACTGAAAGTGATTAGAGATGAGGAATGGTAATGTCTGGTGATGATTTGATGATGAGGAAACGATTGGATTATATGAGAGTGTGCAGAGCCTATATCTCTGGCATAGCAGATTGTTCTGCTACATGACTAATTGTTGTTGAGAGTGTGCGGAGCCTATATCTCCAGCGTGGCAGATGTTTCTGTCGCATGACTTGTTGGATGTTGAGAGTGTGCGGGGCCTATATCCCCGGCATAGCAGATTGTTCTGCTACATGATTTGTGGTGGTTGGTTCATTTTCTGTTGCAGGAAGTGTGCTAGGCCTATATCCCCGGCGTAGTAGACTTCCTACTACATGAGTGTGCAGGGTACTATATCTCTGGCGTAGCAAAAGAGCTGCTGCATGAGTGTGCAGGACACTATATCCCTGGCGTGGCAGAAAAGGCTACATCCGGAAGGATGTGTCGGGTTTGCATTTACGGACCGACAAGTGATATCACGAGTCAATAGGATAGACATTCATCATATGCATCTCTTATGTGCTTGTTTGCTTTGATTACTTGAGTTTGCCTAGATGTATAATATGCTTACTTGCTTCTTGAATTA
The DNA here is from genome assembly GCF_059453495.1 of Arachis ipaensis. Taxonomy (NCBI): domain Eukaryota; kingdom Viridiplantae; phylum Streptophyta; class Magnoliopsida; order Fabales; family Fabaceae; genus Arachis; species Arachis ipaensis. The sequence goes on from NC_142436.1 coordinate 56,240,862, forward strand.
CCTGTTATATATTTGAATATTACATGTGTTTTACTTGCTTGTATTATCTGAGTTTGTATGGACTTTGAGGAGGTAGGTAGGTGGTGGCGATGGGATCGCACGGAGGGTAGGATGGCGAAGGCTGTGGGACAGCGGCGAATAGTTTAGTTAGTAATCCCCTAAGATAGATTTCCCTCTATATGCTATTAAGGTTTTAAGTCATGATAAGATTTATGTATATATGCTTTATGGTTTTGGTATGCTTTAAGATGAAACATTGTGATGGATATGGAGCTTAGGATTGCCTTCGGCATCCCAGGGTCTTATATCCTACATTACTGGGCACTGTTACCATACTGAGAACTCCCGGTTCTCATACCATATTTTCTGTTGTGTTTTTCAGATGCAGGTCGCAACCCACCTCGGTGAGTTGCTTTGGATGGTGACAGAAGCGGATGATCTTGGATTCTTTTGGAGTCTTTTGGTTTATCTTGTTTATACATCTCTCTTTTTGTATTTTGTCCTCGCCTAGAGGCTTCTATTATGAGAGGAAAATTTGAATAAGCTATTTTTTTTAAACTGTCAGGTTTCTGTATGGTTCTGTATAATTGTATATGGCTAGCCGGCTTAAACTCCGCGAGCCGTGGCTAGATTCTTATGATATTCTACTACTATCTTTTGATATATCTTATCCGTACCTTGTGTTTTAAGCTAGTAGCTTTGGTAGTACGTTTTGCGCTTTTCAAATCCAAAATTTGAGCTATATCCTTCATCGGGCTTCTAGATTATACTAATCTTTCTATATATATATATATATATATATATATATATATATATATATATATATTATGTATGATCTTAGAACTGTCGTATATATATATATATATATATATATATATATATATATATATATATATATATATATATATATAAATATTATGTATGATCTTAGAACTGTCTTAATCTCTGATTAACCTTTGCTTTACGATGCGAGGTAAAGTTTCGGATAATTAGGGTGTTACATTATCTAACTTAAAGATTTTTATTCTACAGAACACTGCTGTCCCACAGCCTTCGCTAACCTATCCTCCATGCGATCCCGTCACCACCGCCTACCGAGCCTCCTCAATCCCAGTAGAAAACACAATTAGATACAAGCAAGTAAAACACAAGTAATAACATATATCGCAAGTAATCCAATTAGCAAATAAATATGTTATACAAGTTGGCACAATGCAAGTAAATAAAGCAAGCAAACACATAAGAACACATATGATGAATGCCTACCCTATTGGCCATGATATCACTTGTCGATTCAACTGCCAACCCGATACATCCCCTCAAGATGTCGCCTTTCTGTCATGTATATAAATTGTGCCCTGAGATATAGTGCCCTAGCACACTCTTACGGAATATAGTGCTAACAAACGGATTTCTGCTAAAGAATTCACAAATAAATTCTCGTTGCTAGTATAGTTTCTAAACTAATAGAGAATCCTTTCGTACAAAAACTTTGGTTATCACTTAAGCAAACCCAATAAAATTAATAACCGAAGTATTTAAACCTTGGGTTGTCTCTCAAGGAATTGCAGGGAAGTGTGTTACTATTAGTTATGGGTTTTTGTTTTCTGAGAAATTTTAAGAGTTGAATAACAGAAAAGTAAAGGATTGTGATTTAAGGCAATATAAATTAAAAGAGATTTATATATAATTAAATAAAAAGCCTTGACCGGGGGAAGATTAATTGGAAGTTCTATCCTTGTTGGATTTTCTCAAGTGTAGTATCAAAAGGTTATTGTTTTCACTTAGTTAACCCTTACTAAATAAAGGAAAGTCAAGTGATTGAGCTAACTCTTATTCGCAAATCATAGTCCTCTCCCTTGGGAAGGACTAGTGTTAGTAAATGGAGAATTAGCGAACAACTTCCAATTTAACTAATCACTTGAGCATTCCAACTCAAGGGTCTCCTTTTAATCAACCTTCAAGTCAAGTTGGGAGTCTACTCCATCATCATGGATACCATCTTCGTTGTTAGGAGAAGGGAGTAGAAAAGAGACATGATAATGGAAATAAAATTGAAAGCAATTAAATAAATAATAAAATTAAATGAAAAGGTATTCTTTACATTAATAAATTCTAAAAATAATCCAATTGTAACTATGAACAAAAATTAAGGATATGAAAGAGTAAGGGACAAAGAAAACAAACTAGAATAATAATGACTTCAACGGAGGTAGCAACTCTTTGTAATATCCAACTCAACAGCATAAAACTAGGAATCCTAAAACCTAGAGAGAGGAGAGAGCCTCCCTCTCTAGAAACTACATCCAAAAATCTAAAATTATGTGTATTAAAGTTCTCCCCATGAATGAATGGATTCCCCTACTTTATAGCCTCTAATCTGTGTTTTCTGGGCCAAAAATTGGGTCAGAAACATCCCAGAAATCGCTGGGGACGAATTCAGAAACGCTGATTTTCGCAGATGCGACGTGTACGTGTGATGCACGCATGCACGTTGCCTATATTTAAAGCAACTATGGCAAATTATATATCATTTTGAAGCCCCGGATGTTAGCTTTCCAACGCAAGTAGAACCGCCTCATTTGGACCTCTGTAGCTCAAGTTATGGTCGATTTAGTACCAGAAGGTCAGGCTGGACAACTTAGCAATTCCTTCAATTTCTTGTATTCCTTCCGCTTTTGCATGCTTCCTTTCCATCCTCTAAGCCATTCCTGCCCTATAAACTATGAAATCACTTAACACACATATCAAGGCATAGAATGGTAATAAAAGAGGATTAAAAATAGTGAATTAAAGGCCAAAGAAGCATGTTTTCAATCATAGCACAAAATTAGGAAGAAAAATGTAAAACATGTAGATTATATAAATAAGTGTGAGTTTAGTGGATAAAATTCACTCAATGAAGTACAAAATGTACCACAAAATAGTGGTGCATCAAGTGCCCGGGCACACTCTTGTGACCAGAAAGGATGCGGACGGGAGACTGTCACAGACCCCACATCTCAATGTAAATGGGATTAACCACCGTCCTTACGCCGGCTCCGCAACATCAATAAGCGAGATTAACCAACCATCCTTTCCAGGCGCATAGCGACTTACCAATCATAGCATAGCAGAATATGTATCCAGTTTAGTGATCACTTCTCATATTTTGCAAGTTCATTAACTTTCATTTCATTAGTTTCAATAACCTCAATCTTCTATTTTTCTCAATTCATTATCAATGCAACACTCCAATTCAATTCTCTCTAGTTATTCAATCCATAGAACTTCTCAACCCTAAGCCACCGTCTCTAATCTCATAATAGAAAATATCCAATTAAATCCACTCATTGTACGCTCCCTTATCCCAAAGCCTAAATACTAGCTAGGCGATCCTAAACAGCAATTACAGAGGTTTAGAAAGATAGAGGAGTATTTTAGAACTCCAAAATCACAATTTTAGCAAAACAAAAGTCATACGTACGCATGCCTGTTTCCGAGTACGCATGAACGTGAAATTGGTATTGTCACGTACGCGAGCATCATCTGCGTACGCGAGCTTTGGGGCAGGAAATGGTTGCTGCGTACGCACGCCTTTCGTCATGTACGCATGCGTGTAAAAATGACATTTTTGCGTACGCATGGCCTGTTAGTGTACGCATGTCTTTAAATTTTCAAAAAAAGTTATTTTGCTGCAGAATTCAATTTTTTGCACCAAAATTCAAACACGCATAATTTCTTCGTTAAAAATCATTTGTCATCTGTTCTTTGAACGACATAAACTACACGAAAAGGAATTTTTATTCAAAACAAGTTTCACAAAATTTGAGTGTCCGAAAACCAAGTTATTCCCCGTTGAAGTTCATTAAAAATAGGTTTTTACCAAAACTTGCAAAATCCTCTAGTTTTCAAAACTCACAAACTAAAGCCAAATCAACCATACCCAAATCAATACCAAAACACTCATCAATCATTTCTCAAGCATTCAAACATTTAAATCATTCCACTCTCACCTTATCAACTCATTCAATAATTTCCAAGCCACCCTGAATCACATTAATACTCATCAATTTCCATCAATTCTCATCAATTTCCATCAATTCTCATCAACATCGATAATCATCATCATATTCATTATACACCAATTTTATTCACATATTCATCAATATTCATCATCAATCTATAATATCATGCAAACTCATTCAATCTCCATTTCAACATTCTCATATCACACACATTTATAATTCTCAATAACAATTCAATCATTTATACAAATTCAACCTATCTTAAAGCAACTAGCCTAAGTCTCACGTAACATTACATATTAACTAAAGAAAACCGAAACAATACCTTAGCTAATTTCTTCCAAGTACAAAATCACCACCAAACAAGCTTTCAAGACTCAGCCAACAAAAGCTCAACACCAAGGAATCCGATTCACCAATTCAATTCAACTCACATTCAAGCTAGTTCATAAAATATACCCAAAAATTAACACTAGGGTTCACATATATGACAAACCACAAGGGCTAGAATTTTTTTACCTTACCCACGATGGATTGAGACAAAACCCAATAATTACCCAATGCTAGTTTGCACCTAAACAACCAAAAACACAAAAATTTTTCAAAACCCATAGCCAAATCGTGAACTCGTATCAGATAGAGAATTGGGCAAAAAATTGAAAGTTTCTTACCACTTTATTTAGATAAAATCAAAAAGCTTGGCGAGAGCTTTGTGTGGCTGCAAACGGCACGCCAATCGGAACTCCGAATCAAAAATTATAATCTAAAGAAGATGAAAGTGAATAATACCTAAAGTTTTCTTCTTCCCTCTTTTATCTTAGCTGGTTTCTCCATCTCTAGTGGTGAAATGAAACTGAATGTCTCATTAATAAACTTATATATGTTGGACTTGGGCCTAACTTAGGCCCGGTCCAACCGATTTTGCATTTTTAGTTCGTTTTGTCCAACTTCGGGCCAAAACATTTGGAATAAGTGTCCGGCTTTCTATTTTAAATATTTTTCTAAGTATTTCTGCAGTTTTTATTTTCTCACATAGGACTACCTGCTAAATTTTCGGTATGCATTTTTACGCATTTTTCACAGAAAATTATAGTTTTCAACTCGAAAAAATCTACTGAATCTAAATCTCACCTTTAAATTTTCAAATCAATATTTTTAAATTTTCCAACTTATTCTAAACAATTAAATTATTATTATATTCTAATTAAACGGCTAATAAATTTCCAGTTCTTAAATGTTTTGCCCACGGCAAAGATGGTGGCGTAGTCCCACTCGTGTTACTAATGAGGCACCTGCACCAGGCAAAGATAGTGGTTTTATCCCGCTTGCTCGTAGTTACGGTGTAATGTGGGAATGGTGGTTTTGTCCCGCTCATATTCTCTCTGGTTGCAAGGTGAGAAGGCACTCTTCTCTAAAGTGAGACGGCACTCTCTGTTGTTGTGGCATGGCCTATACCTTCAGGAGAAGGTGAGATAACACTCTCCGTCTTTTTATATGGTACCTTGATTATATTAATCCTGGAGATGCGTATAGAGAGACAAGTCTGGAGTTGCCACCAGATGTGTCGGATCTGGCAATATAACTGATAAGTAAGCAGACAGCCAGTAGGACAGGAATGAATCATACTGCATTTGTTTGTATATTGCTTGAATTTTTTTGTCTGTTTGATTATTTGTTTATTTGCCTATTTGTCTGCACTTGTGTGATTGTGTGTTTGGTTGTTTGTGTTTGTGATTGAAATTGTTAGTTCTGAAGTGATGGAAAAAGGTAATTCAAGAAAGAGTCTGACAGAACAGTAAATTTAAAAAAGAATAGAAAGTGAATAATATACCTTGTGGTCAGACATAAGAAAAGTAAATGTAATGGAGTTAAATCGGTTAATTTTAAAAAAGGGATAATTTAGAGGAAAGAATAGTGTTGAGGAATACGAGTTGTGAAGGAGTAATTGTTGAATCATAAAAGTCTAGAAGATAAGGAATTCCTAAGAGATAGAGAGGTTCATAAGACAAGCATTGATCATTGCCTTAAAACAAATTTTATTTTACATATCTTTCTCTGGCAATTCTGAAACCCCTCTACTGAGACCATGTGATTTTGTTCTCACCCCCTATATCCAACATTTTCAAGAAACGGATGAGGAAGCATCCAAAGATTTTATCAAGCATTGGACATTTATTTCTATATTTTTAGCTATTGTTTTTTCTCGCCATTATTATTGTGACTTTCTAAGAGGGATAGGAGATTGTATTACTTACTGTATGTTTATAATTATTGATATAACTATAATTGTTGTATTTTATTCATGAAAATAGGTGAAGCTGTTTGAATTGTTGTAATTGCTGATTATCTTGTTGTAATTGGAATAAGAAATGTATGTATGTAAGTATATGTATAAAAAAATATCCCTTTAGTTTCAGCTTTGTTTATTTTTAAAGGCTCCTACAATATGTAAATACAGAGAATACACGTAGTACTTTTACCATTAGCAATATCATGACTTAAGCATGATATTTTTGATAGTAAGGGTGTTACATTATGGTATCAAAGTAGTCCTTTCTATAGAGCTTGAGGAGTGGACTGACTATGCTTCATTACATACTCTGAATGCTTGTCATGCTTTAGGTCTTGTCATGAAGGTAAGAATTAGAGCTTTATGTGCATGACTATCTTTTGATTAATGCTATTGGCTTACCTTTGCATAATTTATGGTACTAAGTTTGGCCAACTTAATATTATTGAATTGCGTATATGTGAATGCTAATAGATTGTTGAAGACAACTTAGAAATTTTACGGAGTTAGTGATGATAATTTGAGAATATTAGAAATCAAGGGAATCTAGAATTTATAAACTATAGCTGCATAAAGGCTCAGTTACTTGGATATGATTAGGGATTGCTTAATAAATTCCTATTGTGTTGGTTAGAGTGATTGATTGTAATGGTTGAATTCTTTAATTTTGTGTGAGTCATTGATTCTCGAGAAAGCTAGTTTACTTAATAGATATGAATTTTGAGAATTTTGAGGGGTTTATACCCAAAGTAAAGAAAATGAAGTTAAAACCAATGTAACCCGTTTGAAAGAGTTCAAATTGAGTTAAGATCAAATTTATTATGATGATAAACGCTTCTAACGTTGTGTTACTAGAACTTAGCCGTAAACCATGTCCCTAATCAATTATGAGATAAGTGGTGTTTTGATATATTGTTGGGTAACATTAGAGCATAGCCATGATAAGGGCGTGGATCTCTTTAAAGAGAGTTCTCGTTTAGATGAAAACGAGTTGTATAAGAACCTTTGTGATTATTGATGATGTTAATCTTAGATATAAAAGAAATAGATAACGAATCAATAAATTGAGAATTGTGAATTGCTAAAGATTTTGCATAAATAATAGGATCAAAGGTTATTGATGTGCGGAAGAGATCAAAGAGAATAATTATAAAAGTGAGGTATTAAATTTTTATTGATGAGAAAATTTGGTCGTTTTGGAGATTTAGAAAGTGAAATCAATGATTGAATGGCGTTGCAAGAAGTTGTGGAGAATTAAAGTTTTAGAAGAGTCTCATTAACCCTATAATCTGGAAGTCAATATCGGCCTAGTGAGTCAGTTTGGAAATTAAGAAAGTGCTGAGCCTTGAGTGACTCAAGGAACAAAGGATTAACTTGGGTTACGAAGTTCAACGGTTAGAGTGGAGTTAAAGATTAGAAATTTGAGATGCATAATTAAAGTTATATAGATTGTTGATGAGTTCAATTAAGTTGAATGTGGTTGTGCTTAAGATTTGTAAAGTTGTAACCTATAACTAGAAGTGAGCTTAGTGCTTTTTCGAGTCATATTGGATAGTTAGTAGAATATAAAGGAAACATGGAGATAGATTACGTTGAAGGGGTTAGAACACCTATTGACAGCTGTAGAGCTTTATCACTTAACTTCATTTTTTGGTATGTGGAGTAAAATAGCACATTCGTGCTGCTTCCTGGATCTAAAAGGACTTTTTTCACCAATGGGTCTCCTACTTGGACTGAGATGACCACATGGTCGTCCAGGTTTTTACTCGCTATTTTGAAGTCTGAAGGTGTGAATCTAATCTCTGGTGGAGGTTGGCTCGGATCCAATTACTGATATCATGGCCATGTACAACCTCTTCCTGACAGAGTTACTACTGCCTCCACCTGCGAAACCACTAGAAATGCAATTAATAACAGGGTTTATTAGGATTTTTGTGTACCTTTTTTCCTTTGTCTCTATAACTATCATTTGATTTTAGATATTGGTCAAGGTCTGTTGTATTTCGCCTTTGTCCTTGACCATCGATGTATTTGTCTAATAGGCCCTGACGAGCTAGCTTCTCAAGGATGTCATTGGCTATAATACAATCGTCTGTGGTGTATTCCTATTTCTAATGGAAAGTACAATACTTGAACTTATCCACATATCGATGGTCTCGATAGGTTCCAGCCTTATTTGGGGGTTTAATTAACTTAGAGTGTAGGATGTCTTGCCTCTTGGTATTGAATTGGGTGTACGTATAGAACTTTGGGGTTAGTTTGAATGACTATGCCTTGTTGTTTTGATGTTTGCTGCGTTTATCTTCTTTTTGGATAGGGGTAGTCTTTCTGTCCTCTGGAGTTGTCGGAACTCTTCTTTTTCAATTTGACTTACAACTTTCTCTCAAAACTCGGTCAGCATTTTTGGCTTCGTCACTACTATAGTCTCTTGGAATTTTCCAAGGCGAAGTCCACTCTTTATGTATGCAAGTGAACCTCTGGATTGAAGTTAGTTTCTCTATGATCGCCTTAGCAAATGTTGTTATATAATCCTTAAAGCTTTTGTGTTGTCCTTACTTTATGGTGCTGAGATAATGTGAGTCATGCACATAGATCTTTGAAGCTACGAAATTGTTAACGAATAGGTCGGCTAACTCGTTAAAACTTGATCTAGAACCTACAGGTAAACCCAAAATACCAGATCAAGGCAGCACTATCTAAGAAAGTGGAAAATGTACGACAAAGTATGAGATCAGATGCATTGTTCATAAACATCATTGAAAAAAATTTGGTGACATAGATGTTGGGATCCCCGATTCCCTCATAGGATTTTAGTTTCATCGGCAGAGTGAAGTTTCTAGACATTTGAAAACTCATGATTTCTTTTGAAAAAGAATTTGTTCTTTTCACTGACGACTTTGGGGTGACTACCACCACGACTTTGGCTTCCAATGTATGGTCATCATCATCGTCATCATTACTAGAATTCTTTTATTCCTCCTCACTCTCTCCACCATTCTGTTTCTAATTTAATAATTCGGTTACCCGCTGGACTTCTACCTGTAGCAACTCATTGATAACTAACAGCTCGACCACAGGAGGAGGAGGAGGAGGAGGAGGAGGAGGATTTTTTCTCTTCCACTATTAGTTATATCTTGCAAAAAAAAGGTAAAAGTAAAGATGATGGTGGGGTTAGATCTAAACGTGGGTGCCAAATATTCCTGCATAGTAAGCCTCAGAGGATGTATAGCTTGTCCTTTCCAGAGTTGAACTTGTCTTCACTTGGGATGGATGAGGTATACGTCGGCTTCAAGAGAAATGGCAGCAATGGGAACATGCAAAGGCACTCCGATACTTAAGTAAACAAGAGTAAAAGATGAGTGTTGAGTATATTTAGAATGAATAATTTACCTTCTTCTTGTTAGGGTTACTTGTTTTATAATGTTACCTCTTTATAGTGGTTGAGATATTTTTCTAATATTTTGGTAACCAACCTTAGTATATTTCATAATAGTTTTGTTATAAGAGAGATCTTTTCATACTGAAGTAAGTCATGTTTTATTTAATTATTTTATCTGGATGTCGATTCATGGGTTTAACTGGGCCAGGTTATTGCTAACGAATCACCATTAATGTCATTTATAATCTAATCATTATATAAGTCATCCTGATATATCTCAACATTGGGGTAAGTTCTTAGTAATCTGAGCTATATCCCATCTAGAAGAGAATAATGCATTTTAAAATTGTTGAGGATGAGCTATACCTCACACAGGAACATTTTGTCGCCCACTGCGAGGCAAAAATTCAAATATTTGATTTTTGCTCTATTTATACTATGGTAATAGCAAACAAGCAACCTCCACCAACACAAGCTAAATTGTTAGCTATGGTTACAACATTACATGCTGATAACCAAAGGATGATTGAGTAGCTGGCTGAGCTTCAAAATGATCAGGAGGCTCATGATGAGGAAGATGATGTCAATACTAATCTTACTCATGTTTCTGATACGACTCAACTAGAAGCAGTTCGCTTTAAAGTACCGTCTGTAGACCTTGTTCGTGATTGACCATTATCCTCAAATATCATGGGTTTCCCATTGCCTAAGAACTTCATGTTGCCTACAACATTGAAGTCACACAATGGCCTTGGCAATCCCAAGCTGCATGTTACTAAATTTTGTTCCATGTTATTGTTGAACGATGCTTTTAACCATATTTTTTGTTGTCTTTTTTCTAGTTTTTGTCATGTTTTTTCTAGAAGATGTTGCTTTATTATCGCTTTTATCTTTTCTTGTATGATCTATTTCTTTCTTTCTTTCAGGAATTGACTGACATTTTCTAAGATAATTTTGCATCTTCTTCTGTTTATGTTCATTATTCTAATTACTTGAGTACCATTAAACAAGGTCAACATGAAATTTTCTAGGACATGACTAGGTTCAACAAAATCACAATGGATATACCAAACCTTCACCCAGAAGTTCATCTACATACCCTTAAGAGTGAATTATGACTTGAAAAGTTCTAGGAAGCCAGTGAAGTGGTTATGCTGATAGGGGTAGGCAAGGTTTGGATTTTTAAAAATCTAAATTGCATTCACTTCATAACTAGTTTTGTAGTTCATAAAAAACAAAACTGGAGCTGGATTGAAGGGGAGAACCGTTTCTAAACTGGTTTAGAAAAATAAAAACTCGCTTTTAAAATTCAAATTCGGTTTTAATTACAAATCGATTTTAAATCTAGTTTTTCTGAAAATTCGATTTCAAAAACTTATTTTTTTAAATCCAATTTTAAAATCCAGTTTTGAAATTGATTTTTTGTTACAATTTTGTGTATAGCCTAGAATAACGTACATGCTTCCTGTTTAGTACTGGTTAACTCCAGTTCCATGGCTACACATTCATTATTTGGTAACTCTAGTCTCTAGAGAAAGAAAAGAAAAATGAAAATTGTACATACACAAATTTGAAAAGAAAGCAACTATTTACAAAATGAAAGCAGCACCTATAAATATCCTTTGCAACTCAGTTAACAGTTTAACACTGTCCAAGTGGCCTAAAATTCTATATTGGCACATTAATGTCCATCTTTGATGAATCATTGAACCTCTAAACAAAATTTTCAAAGCTTACAAATGTATCAAGAATGATTTGGCTACTACTATATTAACCAGGGTTCTGAAAATCAATTCGAATCGGCTAGTCGAACCAGTCGAACCGTAAACCGATGAAAATACCAAATCAGTCAGATTCTATAACCAAAAGATTCAAAAACCAAAGTTTGACTGTCGAACCGGTCGATCAAACTGAACCAGGACCCAGCCAATTTTCTGATTTTTGCCCAAAAGTCCAAAATGGCACAGTTTGGTTTAGAGGAGAGGAACCCTATCCTAAATGCGTAGCAGAAGTACCCTCGTCTCTCTCACAGTCTCACTCAGCCACTCTCCTTCTCCTTCCTCTCATCGAGCTCCTCCCTCACTCCCTCACTTTTGTCTAGCTACCGCCGCTATCACAACTTCTAAAAGCTGCCTCTAGCGCGTAGCCACCGTTCAAACTTTGAAACCACCGTTGTCACTACAACTGGTCTCGCCTCCTGCCTCCATCATGCAGCCACTGTCCCGCTGGCGCCAACTCTGTTCCACTGCGCTCTTGCTCTTCAGTCGTGTCAGCCCTTCCGTCGTGCTCCCTATCCCCTTCTGTGTTCAGTCTGCTCTATTTTAGGTATTTTTTACTGTAATTGTTGTTAGTTAATCTATGAACTATGATTTTTTATTACTGTGGTTTAAAATTGTGATAATTTTGAATAATTGTTGTTAGTTAATCTGTGAACCTTTCCATTGTTAATTTTGTTTATTTTGTAAGTATCTATGTAGAGTTCTTGACTGTTGAGATTACTGGATTATTGTGGGTTGTTGTAAGCCTGTGATATTATTATTAGATTGTATTGTTATTAGATTACTGATAATTTTTAGATATGGATGAGAGTATCAACCAAGAAGCACCTAAGAATAATAATGGAGAGAATAACTCGGCTTCAAATCCTATTGCTTCGAATGAAGCTTCTCTTCCTCCCGAATCTAACGATAGTCAATCACAAACTTCTAATGTTCAGGGAAAAACTAATCCATCTTAGAGATATGTTGCTTTACAAGTAATAAACAGAAAACCGTATTACCAATGCTTGTTTGTCTGATTACTTTTGAAAGAGGGAGAATTAATGGAATGAAGAAACATTTGGCAAAGATAGGTGGAGATATTAAAAAGTGTTCTAAAGTTCTTTACGATGTAAAAAAATAAATGGAAGATTTATTGAAAAAAATTAGGATTGTAACTTGTAGATGAATGGTGGATGTTGTTTGGTAGTTTTGCTCCATGTTTACAAAACATGGCAGTTCACATTCTTAGCCAAGCATCTGATTCTTCGGGGTGTGAAAGGAATTGGACTCTTTTTTATCAGATTCATACGAAAAGAAGGAATAAATTGGAGTATGATAGGCTAAATGATATTATATATGTTACATATAATTTGCCCCTTAAATCTAGGTAATATATGTTTCATACTTTCATTTTATATCATTAGATTTTGTGTAGTTAATATGTTTTGGATAACGGACGAGGTTGTTAAGAAAGAGTATGATCTTCTTTGTAATGTTAAAGACTTACTTCATGAATATTATAGTTTATTTTCTGATAATTTATTACAATAATTTTAATCTTTAACTTATTGATAACATATTATATATTTCGTTAAATAATATTGACCCAAGTAATTTTAAATATGATATGTAAAATAAAAAGAAACAAATTACATAATATTACTATACAATTTACATGCATATTTGTAGTGTGATATGTTTAATTCTATCCAATAGATATATTAGCGCAAATACATATCATTGATAAACAAGTAAAAATCTATAGTCAACTTTAATAATATTGTGTGAATTAATATTTGGACAGTACGAGTTTTTTAGAGAAAATTCTCAGTATCATTGATAAACAAGTAAAAATCTATAGTCAACTTTAATAATATTGTGTGAATTAATATTTGGACAGTACAAGTTTTTTAGAGAAAATTCTCATGAAACCAATGCAAAAATCTACCAATAGCTTGAGAAAAGAACACGTGATCATGTTAAAATCCAATTGTATAATCAGTGACAGACCCAAAAAATTTATGTTGGGGGCCAAAAATAATATACATTACTATCAAAAGATATATTAATCTAAATTCAAAAAAATAAAAGTGCACATTAATTATTCGAATAAAAAAATCAAAAATTACATATAATAAAATAGAACGAAGGATAATTTTTAAAATATTTTTTCACTATTATTTTTATAAATAAAAAATATATTTTTTAAATTAGTAAATTGATCAATTAACTTTAGAAATTTATATGAAACATAATTACATATAATAAAATAGAACGAAAGATAAACAAATAAATAATAAGGATCACTAAATTGAGAATAAAATAAAATATATAAATTTATAAAGAGAATAAAAAATTAGATTAATACCTAAACTATAATTGCTTGAATTATAATTTGTAATTGAAAATATTAAAAAGAGAAACAATGAAATTGAAAGATATATAGAGTTATAAAGAATTATATTTTAAAAAAAAGAGAATTAAAAATTTACCTTTTGATGAAGAAAAAATGACCACTAGAAAAGGAATAGAAAAAGAAGGTTGAAACTAAGAAGAGGATTTAAGAGAATAAAATGACGGCTGGGATTTGAGAATGAGAGAAGACTAAATTTGATTAGGTTAACTAATAGTCAAAATGATAGAAAGATAAAGTGAATTTGAGGCTTTAAATAATTGGGAGAAATTTATTTATAATGGGGTCATTTAAAATTTAAAACGGGGCATATTATATATGTATATATTTAAAAAAAAGATTGGGGGCAAATGCCCCCCTAATACACCACCTGGATCCGTCCCTGCTTCTAGCTACAGTGGAGGCTGAAAAATGTTCAAGGCCAAGAAACATATATCCATCTTCATTAACTGGTTCTCATATTCCCCATGAGCAACTCAATTATGACTATGTAAGTGAGACTTGTCAAGAATTGATAGTGTTAATGGACTCTTTACTGTTTCATTTTTTCCCACTGTTTACCCGTATTGCCTTGATAGAAGTTACATTTCATTGATGTTATGATATCCATGCCTAGAAAATTATTTTGTTGTAGGGTGATTCTTACTCAGATGAGTATGATATTGATGATCAAATTATGCAACACCTAGTTGCTACTTCCAGCAGATCTCATTTTCTCCATAGACGGGAAAGGCAAAGATCTTCTAGTGCAAGTCCATCAGAGGTTTTTGTTTCCAATCCTCCTGTGCATGTGTCTACTATGCGACCAACACTTGCCATTTCACCCACCAGCACTAGTTCACCAACTTCTGGTGTACCATTTGCTATTCACATTCAACCTCCAACATCTGCTTTTTCCCCAATTGTTGGTGAAGTTGCAAGAATTACTACTGTTGAAAATGATGTTTCTTTCAAAATCAAGTACCTGTAAAGTTGTGGCGTCTTTTATTTATTGGAAGCTTTTTCCTAGAGTTTTCACTTAACTGACTTTTACTGTGTTTACTACTCTGAGAGTGGAAGAAGACTAAATACCTCTCAGATATTCTATATCCCTAAGTCCTTCAGATCCAAATTTTCTACTGCTTCAACCAGGTAAACTATTTCCTCACGTGGATTTGAGTGCCTCTAAGGTATTATGATATAGTTCTAATATCTCTAAAATATTTTCCTAGGTATAAGGAATCAATAACCAAAAGTATGCATTGTAACATTCTTATTATCAGAATGTCATGCTTCTGGTTGTGCCACTCTAATAGTGAGAATATTACCATGACTTCTAATACTTAATAAAAAAAATAGGAGCCTTTAACTTGAAATTGTATCGCTTTTTCTTTGAAAAAAAATTGAAAGTTATTTTTCACTTTAAAACAAACATGTATACATATATACAAAAATTCTTACACAAGTAATTTACAAATATTATACATGTACATATCATTAAAATCACGACTCGTATCCCTCTTATAAGAGTATAATAATAAAGGCGAGAAAAATCTATAACGTATGTATACAAATAGAAATGGCATAGCTAAGAACTTAGCAAAACTCCGTAAGCTTCCTCGTCTATCCTGAAAAGAGAAGTCTGTAGGGGGTGAGAACATCGTTCTCGTAGGTTCTCAGTAGAGGGTTTAAGAATTGTCGTAAGAGGATACGTATAAAAAGAAGAATGAATTTCAAAAATAGTGATCTCCGTTCATCTCATGAATTTTCTAAAAACACAACATTTACTTATCCAAAATTCAAAGTTCTTTTCTTTAATTATAAGAAATACAAAGCTTAATTAATATCCCATAACATAATCATGTACGGCCCTCGGTCTAATACAAAATCAAATCTTGGTGTTTCGGCCCACATACAAAAAAATTTCGGTCTCTGGCCTAACATATAAACAAATCTCAACCTCTAGCCCAACATATAAACAAATCTCCACTCAGTCTCAAAACAGAATCAATCACAGGCACAAACAATACAAGGCCAATACAATCAGAGAACAATCACAGCAAGTACCACAATTAATAGTTAGACAGAATTTATTAGATAGGCAACCAAAATACTTAAGCACACCCAAACAATAGTAAACAAATGCATTATGATACATGCATGTCCTACTGGTCGTGAGCTTACGTGTCAGTCACATTGTCAAAACTCGACACATTCGGTAGCTAACCTGGATATTTTTCCTCTAAGGTTTCTCACATATATGTACACTATATGTCTCGCAGGGTTAAGTGCCCTTTACACCTCGTAGGCAGAATTTCCTATATACTCGCAAGGTGAATGCCCTACTGTACACCTTGCCATTAGAGAGACCCTCGCAAGGTTGAGCGCCCTGTACACCTGCAGGGTTGAGTGCTCTGTGCACCTCGCAGGGTTGACTACCCTGTATATCTCTTTCAAAATCCCATTTTCACCCAAAACCATTTTAAGTTTTAAAACTTTTTCAACAAGGTTCAAAGTCATACCAGTTAAAAATTGAAAATCCTAATTGAAAATCCCAAAAGTATTTATCCTCAAATCTATTATTTTCATTAGGTTAAATTACATAGTTGAACTCTACACTTTCAGTGAAATTACAAATTGGTCCCTACACTTTAAAAGTTTGTAATTGGATCCCTAAAGAGAATTAAAATTTGCAATTTAGTCCCCGCCGGTCAAAAAGTGTTGATTTAACAAAATATTCTCAGAATATGCTGAGAATATTCTGTTAAATCAAACACTTTTTCAACGACGGTGACTAAATTACAAATTTTAATTATCTTTAGGGACCCAATTACAAACTTTTAAAGTATAGGAACCAATTTGCAATTTCACTGAAAGTGTAGGGACCAATTGTGTAATTTAATCTTTTCATTATTCTCAAATTTTTAAAAGTACTAAAGACATATCTCTTTTGATAAAATTTATCAAACCCAACTCATTTTCCTTTAAATTCATTAAAATCTTTAAATCATCATTCTTTTCTTTAGATAAATCAAAATCAAATAAAATAATTTTTCAATCAAATTAACCAAAATAAAAATTCTAAAATTCTCGTAAAAATTTTGGCAGCACCTCCCCTAAAACTCAGACTTTGTCACCCTTCTCAGATCCAACCAAAATATTTCTCAAGTTTCCAAAATCAGACTAATTCCAAGATCTCAAATCATTTTCAATTCTCAAAATCATTTTTAATAAATCAAACAAAACCAAATCAACCAAGTCAACAAACAAACCAGAATATCCAACTTTCTCAAATAGTTAATAAATTAACCAGGCAAACAATTTCAATCATCCAAAGCAACTCAGTTCAATCTATAACACTTACAAAAATCATAAAAATGTATTTTTCATATTAATATCGAATTGTAACAATTTTTTATAGTAAAATAAGTTTAAGAAAATATCCCTATCTCAAATAGTCAAAACCCAAAAAAGCCATAAAATGCGTAAAAGCCCTTTTCTACCGGCCCGCAACAACGCAACTGCAACCACAGCTCCATAATGCCTCCGCAACAACAGCAGCAACTCCAAACGTGACATACAATAATCGGAACTCGACCCTATGTTACGAAACCTTAGAAACTCGAACTAAACATAACAAAATACCGATTTCAAGGATTCCGGAACAAAATACACTTATTGTAACAAAAGGAAAAGCGTGAAAACAGAGTAGCCGTAACTCCCGCGGCGGTTCTGAAGACTTCAGGACCGTTCTTGGCAGCCAGGCACAGTGACGGGATCTCAAGTAACAACGGCAATTGGCGCGATGGCGATGATGCAACAGCAATGATAGAAACAGCCCTCTCTATAGCACAGCTTCATGCGTTTCTCTCTCTCTCACAAGCAGCAGCGGTAATCAGAGTTTTCAACGACGATGGAAGTGTGGTGGCGGCACAACCAGCAACGAATGGCGTGGCTTCAACGGCGACGATGATAGCGATCCCGACGGCGAGATAGCACGACAAAACCGGCATCAACAACACGCGACAGTGTCTTCTTCTTCTCCTCCTACCTCGTGAGCGCTCTCTCTCCCCTTGTCAATAATGGCAGCGTGCAGTTTAGAGACGATGGCGACACGGGCTTCCTCCCACGATGGCGACGGTGCATGAACGGCGCCGACCAGCAAGGAGCACCTTGACAGCGGTAACGGACGCAGTCTCCCTCTCTCTTTCTGGGCTCCCTTCTACCTTCCTCTACACTCTCTGTTCTCTCTTTCTTTCATAGGTGGGGGGAAAAAGCTGTGTGTGTGTGTGTGTGTGTGTGTGTGTGTGTGTGTGTGTTGAGGGTGATGGCGGTGAGTAGAAGAGATGGGGGTTAAGTGTTAGTTTAGGGTTAGGGTTTTAATTTAAGAAAAAGGGGTAAGGGTAGGTTGGTAATTTCAAATAAAAATAGGAAAAATATAGTAATTGAAAACTAATTTTTAATCCAACAATAATTATATATAAAAATAATATTTATTCATCAAATTACAATTTATTCTCAAATAAATACTCTAATTCAAGAATTAGAAATAATAAAATTAATTTTCATTTATTCATAAAATAAAGTTCAAAATCTAAATACTAAAATTAAGGCATATAAAATGCTCGTTATTTTTCAATTACTAAAGTTTTAAATTTAAATAAGAAAATGCCCAATTATTATGAAAATTATATGAGCGCTAACTAATTTAAAACTCAAAACCTCATAACTTAGGTTTAATTACCTTTTTATAAGATAATTTTCTGAAAATATGAATTATAAATAAATATCGATAATTTCAATTAACTCATAATTTAAATATCTAAAATTTGGAGTCTTACATCCTACCTCACTTATAAAAATTTTCATCCTCAAGAATTAATATAATACACAAAAGATTGCATAGTTCTAATACTTTACTCTTGAATACTTTAAGAAAAAGCTAAAAGTTTTGGTATATGTATAAATTTTCAAATACCAGTAAGTCATATGACATAAATATAAGGAAAAAGGTGTGGTGCGAAATAAAACCTACAAAACAGGCTCAAAGCAAAAAGGGTTACATGGTTTCAATATTTTACTGAAACGTGAAGAAACACAATAAGGTGCAAACTTTTCAAGACAGGTATGCACAAAACAAAGTGGTTGGCAAGCTAACCCTCTTGTTTCCTTAACTAATCCATCACTAGACGCTTTTCAACTCGCTTATTACTCCCCAAGAATACTCTTACTCCATAATATCTTGATTCTATTCTATTGCACACATTCGATATATCCGTGATAATAACCAGTTTCTCGTCAAGCCTTAAGGTTTCAACTTTCCACACTTTACCATTGCTTACCTTCTCAGTTTCCAACCGTATATTATCGAACCACTTTATAAACCCATATTTTATGATATAATTTGTGCTTAATCTGAGTGATTTATTCAATCCTTCACCCACTTATTCATATTAATTGCATGGTTTTACTTTTCCTTCCTTATTATGTGATGTATGTGAAAAACATGTTTCCTATGCTTTAAAATTAATTATTTTAATCACCTTTATTTCCATTCGATGCCATGATTAGTGTGTTGAGTAGTTTCAGATCTTCTAAGGCAGGAATGACTTAAAGGATGGAAAGGAAACATACAAAATTGGAAGAAAAGCACAAAACAGAGTTTTTCGAAGAAACTAGCAGCCACGCGATCGCATGGGCGACGCGGCCGCATGCCAGCGCGAAAAGGCATTGACGCGGCCGCATGACTGACGCGACCGCGTGCCTCGAGCGAAACACATATGACGCGGTCGCATGAATGACGCGACCGCGTGACAAGGAAAACTCCGAATGACGCGACTGCGTGACAGAGGCCACGCACCAGAAATTGCAGAAAATGCTCATAGCGAATTCTGAAGCCCTTTTTGGCCCAAATCCAAGTCCAGAAGGCATAGACCAGAGGTTATAAAGTGGGAGAATGCATCCATTCAGGGAGAGTCTCCACTTTAGTTAGTTTTCATGATTTAGATTTAGTTTTGAGAGAGAGGTTCTCTCCTCTCTCTTCTCTCTTTAGGATTAGGATTTAGAATTAGGATTTTATTCGCTTTCAGGATTATCTCTTTATCAGGTTCAATATTCTTTTTTATTATTCTCTCAATTTTATTTATGAATTCTTCTATGTTACAGATTACTCTTTTGAATTAATGTTATTTGAGGTATTTCAGTTTAATATTGCTTTCTTTTATTTACATTATTGTTATTCCCATCTGAAGACATTTCTATTCCAGTAGATTTACTTTTCTCCCTTTTGGTCTTGGTTAAGAAATCAGTGACTCAGGAGTTATTAAACTCAAACATGATTGATAATTGTTATCTTTGTTAATTGAATTGAACTTCAATAATCCCAATCTTTTCTTAGAAAATAAATAGGATCCGAAGATCCAATCAATTAATCCCTTGACCTTCCTTTATCTTAGCAAAGGTTAACAAAGTGGAATTAAGATTCAATTCTCATCATCATTGATAAGGATAACTAGGATAGGACCTCCAATTTCTCCTACCTTGCCAAAAGTTTATTTACAGTCATCTATTTATTTTACTTGCCATTTAAATTGCTTGTTCTTCATTTACTTTATTTGCTAATTAAACCATTCGCTCCTCATTCTCAAAACCCCAATTTACAATCTCCATAACCAATAATAAGAACATACTTTCCTGCAGTTCCTTGAGAAGACGACTCGAGGTTTGAATACTTCGGTTATCAATTTATTTAGGGGTTTGTTACTTGTGACAACCAAAACGTTTGTAAGAAAGGTTGATTGCTTGGTTTAGTAACTATACTTGCAACGAGAGTTTACTATAACCTCTAAACCATCAATCTTCAGTTCTTCACCACTCATCTGAGGATTTTCAACTTCGTCAATCACTTAGCGAACCCACTACCGGTAACAAGCCTAACATCGACAAACTCTTTCGTGAGAATCCAAGCTTCACAACTTCTTATGACATCGCACACTTACAAGCTTCACCTTTCGTGCCCACAAAACGTGTTCTAAAGAACTAACATATCGGTTGCTTTGTCTAAAGGTCACACGTGACACCAAAACAAATCTCGAGCTACTTAAAAAGATACCAAACAAAGAAGGAGAAAAAAAATCATGGACGGAGTTCACAAGAATTCAAGAGAATGGTTAAGAACACAATCAAGCAGGGAACGAATCAAATCAAAGCTTTTTCAATAGAGTCAAAACAAGAACTTCAAGAAGATACCAAGGATACAATCAGGTAGAGATATACATAAAATACAAGACATGAAGCAAAGAACCAAACCACATATCAAGAAAAGCAGATATCTCAAAGAATTTAAGCAGACATATGTAGTTAAGATCAACGAAAATAGATATGAACAAAAAAGCAGGACTGGAAAAGAATCAATTACTTTCCAGGAAAGAAATCTCAAGCAAGGACTTCAGGGTAAACCATGAAAGAAAAAGATATGTAACCGAGTAACCTCGAGAAGAAACCTCTAATGTTCCCCAAAACCCGCGATATGCATTACCTATTAGCTCTATTTCGTCTATAATAACATGTTAGTGCTCTCATGTACAAAAACAATTAGTGTTCAGTAACAACATTTTGAATGGAAAGAACTATCTGTATACATAGTAAAATGAACATACATCCTCCTTAGTTCTTCAGTAACGACTAACAAATTGACCAAATATACCACTCGTGCACCATGTTTAAATGACTTAACTCAAACCTAATTTCAACTCAAGAAAAGTTAAACTAAATCAAATCCAAACCAAATAAAAAAGAAACATGCGAAACATGTACATGTAGAATCCAATAAATCAAGTAACAGAACAATGGTATAAACCAGATAAACATCCACTTTTTATATGAAAAAATCATTCGATGATAAAATGAACATCTATCTTAGTTATTTAGTAACTTATTTTATCACTTTTTGTTCTAAACTTTAATTAATTATATTGTTTCTTAATGTTATTAAGTTACAACATAGAACGTTTTATTTTCATGGCCCTTCAAAACATCAGTTATTTTTGGAGATGATCCAAAACAACTAATCTCTTTTGGAATTAATTCAAAACATCTTTATTTATTATTTTTTGGAGTTATCTTGCTTTTCTAAAATTGCCATCACAATAATAGAAGGAAAGTTATCAGGTTCTGCTTCTCTTAATTTGCATTTTGCTTTTGCGCCACCTTTTAGAATTTTCATCGTGTGAAATCACTCGTTGATCTATTTTTACTTTTTTAGCGATCCTTACGCACCCAATCTTAGCCCCTGTAGAACTCTCCTTTATTTAATTTATGAGAATATATTATATTTTTATTTATTTATTTATAATCTTTTATACCATTTTTATATATTTATTTATAATTTTATATATTATTTTATTATAAATTAAATTATTTTTTACTCACAATTCAACTGCTAAACCAATAAACATAAACTAGAAAGAATAGTATTTCGTTGACTAGTTTTCGACTTTTTTTTCTTTTGGTCGTGGTTCAATTTTTTAAGAAGCTTTTTTTTTTTGGTCAGGTATCCAGGCCAAAACTGGCCCAGACCCAAAAAGAAAACCAAACCCCCAACCCAACCCTCAATTCAAACAATCAATTCCCTCTTCATGCTACGCTGAGACCAAATGACCAACAACAACGCTCAACAACGCTCTTCAATGTGGCAGCTTTCCTTTGCTACCACGACCAGATGACCAGAAGAGCTCTGGCGAGGTGGACGGCAGCAAATTCAATGCCCAAAACCCAGAGATGGCGAAAAGAATCTTTCTCTGCCAGAAGCGCGTGATTCGTCTTTCCTCCTTCGTGTATGTCGCCGATGATAGGTGAATCTTCTACCTGGCTCCTGCTCCTCTGATTTGGTAAGGTAGTAGCACAAGCACGTCTATTTTGGTATGATATGTTTATATCTTGTTCAACATGTTCTGACTCTGCCTTCACTTCTCACAATGCTTGCAATTTCAGGTGGGGGGTAAACCTCCATTGGTTTTCTAAGCTTTCCATTGATATCCTATCTGCGATCTCATGAGCTAGTCTATTTCCCTCTCTCGGCGTCCAAGTGAACCCTGTATCCTGCAAATCATTCAAAAGCATAAAAATATCTTTAAAAATTGCATCAATTTTCCAAATTTTTCCTTTTGATTTTACTGCTTGAACAAGGATTAGGCTATCCGATTCTATAATAGTCTTTCCAAGCATTAAGTTTTTTGCCATAATGATAGTTTTCCTGAGTGCAGTGGCCTCTGCTATTAGGCTTGATTTGGCTTTGAACCTTGATGTAACTCCTGTAATGATTCTTCCCATGTAATCTCTAATTATTGCAGCTGAAGTTGCTTCCCCGTCTCTCTACAAATGGACGCATCAACATTTATTTTTAGCCATTCTTTCGGTGGAGGCCTCCAGGTAACTTGCTTTTCTCTCCTATTATTCTTATGTTGTTGTATTTCTTGCTGCGTGTCTTTGGTTTGTCTGAAGTCTACCTCCATTCTCTTTGCCATGATTATAGTTGCTTTAGGATTGACTTCATTATTTTGAAAGACAAATTGGTTTCTGAATTTTCACACAGCCCAACATAAAAAACCTAAACTGCCTATTTCTTCCTCTGCCTACCTTGCACCTCCAACTCTAAGTTTTTGAATCATTCCTAGGAACCATTATCCAAAAGAGGATACCGAGGTTGGTGTTGGTAAGTACTGGATTTGTGAGCCAAACCAAACTGCTCTAGTCCAACAAGGACATAATAAAAGAGCATGCTCCACTGTCTCCTCTACCTCTAAACATATCCTACAATTAGAGATTTTTGCAATCTTTCTTTTAGTTAGATTGGAATTGACTGCTATTATGTTATGTGCTGCCTTCCAGAGAAAAAATTTTATTTTTTGTGGAACTTGCATTCTCCAAATTTCTTTCCAAAGATCTTTAAGATCTGTGCTAGTTGATGCCTTCTCTCCTTTTTCCTTTCTTTTCTCCTCTGTTGCTGCATAGTACCCTGTCTTAACTGTGTAATCTCCATCTATCCTATAAGGCCATATTAAGCTATCCTTCTTATTCACTAAGCTGACAGGTGTTCTTAGTATTCTTTCAGATAAGGGGTTCAGAAAAAGGTTGTGAACTTTGTTAGCGTCCCATCCTTGGCCTTCAACTAACAACTCTTTAACCTTCATTCTTCCCACATTCTCTGGTGCTTCCAATCTGTGTTTTTTTTCAACCCAATTATCCCCCCAAACCTCTACTTCAGATCCATCTCCAATGCTCCAGCTTCCTTTTCGTCTAAGAAAATTCCTGCCTTCTAATATGCTTCTCCAGACCCATGATGCACCTATATGTGCTCTAGCTTCCCAAAAATTATTATTAGGGAAATATATCGCCTTTAAGATTCTCACCCATATGGCTTCCGGGTTAGTTAATATCCTCCAAGCCTGTTTTGCTAAATGGGCTAGATTTTGTAATTCAAAGTCTTTAAATCCTAATCCCCCATCCTTCTTGCTCCTTGAAATTGTTGCCCAACTATTCCAATGAATACCACTCTCCTTTCCTGAGGATGCGCACCAAAATTTTGCCACTCTCGCACTAAGCCTCTTACAGAAGTTTTTAGGAAATATCACAACATTCATGGTATATGTTGGTATCGCTTGGATCACTGATTTTATAAGAACCTCTTTGCCAGCTTGGTTCAATAATTGCTCCTTCCAACCCTCCATTTTGTTAATAACCTTCTCCTCTATCCATTCCAAAGCTTTGTTCTTAGATCTTCCCCATCTGGCTGGTAAACCAAGGTACTTTCCAGGGTTCTCCCAAACTTCCATACCTAAGATCTCCTCTATGTTAACTCTAGTTTGAATAGGAATAAGACTACCAAAAGAAATACCATATTTCTCCAAATTAATACGCTGACCCGAGGCTTTAGTGTACTGATTAAGGACTTGAATAATTTGATAAACCTCCTCTTCCTTAGCTTCCGCAAAAATAATACAATCGTCAGTAAAAAGTAAGTGTGATATAGGTGGGGCTGTAGGTGCTTGTTTAATGCCAGAGATCAGCTTTTCCTGTTGAGCTTCACTCATTAGGATAGTGAAGACCTCTGCCGCTATTATAAATAGATAGGGTGATAACGGATCCCCTTGTCGCAAACCTCCCTGAGGTTTAATTTTGTTGGACATGTTGCCATTAATTTTTATCTTATAATTTGCACTCTTTACACATCCCATCATCAACTTCACCCACTTTTCATTAAAACTGAATGCTTTGAGCACCTCTTCAAGAAAGTCCCATTCAAGTCTATCATAAACCTTATTCATATCTATCTTGATCGCTAGTTCATTGACTCCATCTTTTCCTTTTTTTCCTAACCTGTGAAAGGCTTCTTGTACAATGATAATATTGTCGTGAATGAGCCTCCCACCAACAAAAGCACTTTGTATTGGGGACACTATCTTGTCCAATATCTTCTGCAACCTTACCACAATCAGCCTAGATATTATCTTGTATATAAAATTACAACAACTTATAGGCCTTAGCTTATTAAGGTTTTTCGGATTATTTATTTTTGGAATAAGAACAAGAGTAGTCTCACTAATCTCCTCAGGCATAACGGCTTCCTCAAAAAAATTTTTAACAACTGCGCATACCTCTTCTTTCACAGTTTTCTAATGCTTTTGGTAGAACATCCCGTTGAGTCCATCTAGTCCTGGGGCCTTTAAACCTCCCAGACTAAATGCTGCAGCTCTTATTTCATCATCCCTTATATTTCCTAGGATCTCTTCATTCATCTCATTGGTTACCTTTCTCGGTATTTTCCTAATGCACTCCTGTAAACTTTCTCTCTTTTCAGAAGTAAACAACTTGGGAAAATGTTCTTCTGCCAGTTTTAAAATTTCATCACCCCCTTGGACCCATTGTCCTACTGAATTCTTTAACCTTTCTATTCTATTCCTATCTTTCCTCTGAATGGTAGTAGCGTGAAAAAATGTAGTATTCTTATCTCCCCATTTAAGCCATTTTAACCTTGATCGTTGCCCCCAGTATTTTTCTTCTTGCCTCCACATTTTTGAAATTCTTCTTTTTATTTGATTAATCTGTTGCTGTTTATTCTCTTCCAAACTTGAATTCTGTAGTTTTCTAAGCTCCTCCTTCATCTTCAAAATTTCCTTGTCAGCCCTTTTAAAAGTGGTCCTGCTCCATTTTCTCAATTCTTCCTTGCAATTCTTCATCCTTTGAATAATGTTGGTCCATGCAGTTCCTCTTATGATCTCTTTGTTCCATCCCTTATTAATAACATTGCAGCATTCCTCATGATCTTTCCGAAATGCCTCATACTTAAAATGCGTATTCGTTTTATTCCTCGGGCTAGTAGTCAGCATTAATGGACAATGATCCGAACTTATCGCTGGCAGGACTTCCAAAACAGCATGTTGAAACTTTTTCCTCCATTGCCAGTTTACTAGGACTCGATCAATTCTTTCCTTAGTTATGAACCCATTTCTTGGGTTACTAAACCAAGTAAATTTGTTTCCTTTAAGGTCCAAAACCATGACATTCAGGAACTTCCTAAACTCTTCAAGTTGCCCTCTTGGTTTTGGGTGTAAACCAACCTTTTCCTCTTGTGTTAAACCTCATTAAAGTCTCCAATGTATATTTGTACTGCCTCTTGATCCCAATTATTGGTTGTTAAATTCCTCCATAAATTCTTCCTTTTCCTGAAAATAGGATTACCATACACAAATATGCATTTCCAAAATTCACCATTGTTTATACTTATCTTAGCCGTAATAAAATTATCACACCACGACAAAATATTAATATTCACATTTGATTTCCACAAAATACATAGACCTCCAGACAAGCTCCGGAGTTCTACACAAAAGGATTTATCAAAACATAATTTTCTTCTAATAGTATTAATTCTACCTTCCTTAGCTTTAGTTTCCATCAAAAAAACTACTGACGGCTTGTTAAATTTGCAAATATTTCTTAATTCAGTCATTGTCGAGGAAGCCGCCACTCCTCGACAATTCCAACTTAAGAGATTCATGGCTAAATTTGGGGCTTGCTTAGGCCCGCCTCCTCAGCCTTGTTGTTATTACCTGTGCCCCAATCCACTATTCCTTCCTCAGTTCGATTCCATTCAGCTGTCGCTTCTTCATAATTCTTGATTCTCTTGCTGATTTGCACTTGATCTTTTCCATTCTCATCCTCCCAGGCTACTCTAGTTATCTGCAGAATGCGTCTATCCTCTCTCTTCCTTTTAAGTTTCAAACTTTGTTGCATATAATTAGCTAACTCAATTTTCCACCCTGATGAACCTCTGTTGTTTTCCACTATCTTCTCTCCTTCCTCTTCACCGTCGCTTGCTAATTCAACATAATACATATCTCCACTTTCTGCTTTATACTCTTGCTTGTTCCTTTCTTCCTTGCTCTCTTCCTTGCCATTTGTTTGGTTGTTGTGAATCAGATCTTCATATTCTGTTCTCCTTGGGGTGTGGGCTTCATAGCTTGATTCAAATCTTTGACGTTCCTTTTGATCTAGACTCTTTCTTTTTCTTTGAGTTGACTCATCCCTGACCCAATTAGTTGGACCTTCAATATTTGGCTCCCTTCCAGCCTGCTTGCTTAGTTGAACATGAGTTATTCTCTTATTGGGCCTGATGTCAAAGTTTAGCCCAACTTCTGCCCTCTCTTGAAACTCTCCTTCATCTACTTCTTGTTGGGCTGATCTTTCTATTCCCTTCTTATTTTTCCTGATCTCTCTTGATGAAGTATCCATTATATAGCCTGCCCTTAATTCCTCTAGGTCAGCATTCATTCCCTAAAAATCTGGGATATTCTGTGTTTTTTTTACCTGCCCCTCTGCTCTTTCTCTTTCATTCTCTTTCTCAAATTGATTTTCCAAGAAACCTTCTTCCCTTAATTCACGCTGCAAATTCTGCTCATCTTTGATCATGCTTTCTTCAGTATCTTGTCTATCCTCACTTCTTCTTCCCATACTTTGTTGTCCACGCGCTGTTTCTTCCCCATCTTTCTCTTTCCATCTACCTTGTTTTGAGCTACCAGCACCCATAGATGTAATAGCTCGAACCTGACTTACTCCCAAGCCTGTCGAGTATCTAGGCTTTGTCGAATCCCAAACCGCCATTGCTGTTGGGTTCTTGCAGCTTTTCTTTTCATGTCCAATGATGCCACAGTTATAGTAGTAACAGTCTGGTAGCCTTTCATATTGAAAATATACCCATAGGTTTGAAGATTTTTCTCTTGCTAACCAAAAACCTGTTAGAAGAGCCTTCGTTATATTGATGCTTACTCTTATTCTCAAGAAAGGTCTCCTAAGAACTCCATCCACCTTTGGGTCTTCTACTTCAGCAATAACTCCTAACATGTTCCCAATATGAATGGCTGTTTCCTTGCTCATGTAATCAACAGGAATACCATGAACTTGAACCCAAAATTCCATAAAATCATTATTAACTTCAAACACAGATTCACCTTCAGTCTAAAGTCGAAGATTAATTAGATTACCTCTCACATTCCACGGTCCATTCTGAAGTATTTGCAGCCCTTTTTTCCTGTCTTTAAAGCTAAAAAGTATCTTCTTTAATCCTATCTCAGTGACAGTTACTTCTGGTGGATTGCCCACATTCCCAATAAAGCATTTCTGCGAGCCTTGTAACCTATCTCTTTGTCAGAGATAACTATGTTAAAACAGTCGACTTTGAATCCTAGTTCCCCTGGTTTGTTGAGACTGATTACTTTTCCTTCTATAAAGTCCATGTCCAACTTTACTCTCACTTACTGTTGCTTCTTTCTTGTAGGTTCTATGTCTGTGTTTTGCTACTAGTGGTGAAGCTAAAGAAAAGAGATTGATAAACTAGTTAGAATGCTGGTGTAAATGTAGGTTGATGAGAACTCCCTATTGGAGAAGAACCTAGTGTTCTAGAAGAACTCTCCTATTGAAAGAGAAAATTCTCCTATTGAGACTACAATGTGAAGAGTCATTTTTTTTTTAACAAGCTTGATAACAACAGTATGAATCTTTGTACTACATTGGACCTTGCGTCATTCAAAACTTTCACCACAACCCGGCCTACCCATTTTCATAATT
This sequence comes from Arachis ipaensis, assembly GCF_059453495.1. Lineage (NCBI taxonomy): Eukaryota > Viridiplantae > Streptophyta > Magnoliopsida > Fabales > Fabaceae > Arachis > Arachis ipaensis. The sequence goes on from NC_142436.1 coordinate 56,269,813, forward strand.
GGGCCTAGGAAAGTCCCTGCTCATTCAGCCCCAATAATCACGACACTTGGACACGTGTACAGCAGAGAAGAGAAGTGATTCTTTCTAGCTGCTTGCCAGGTGTAGCTGTAGTAGGGGAAGCTTGAGCTGCTTCTTCAATGGCTGTGGCTATTCGCAGTGCCTCCGTCGTATTGAAGAAGAAGTTCAGTCCGCTTGACGCTCATAATAGTAGTATTTGGAGGAAGAAGAAGGGTTTCATCTGCAAGATGTCGACCAGCGAGTCACCGAACTTGAGTCACAGTATCACGCTCCCCAATAAAAAGTCCGAACCCGTTCGCATTCTAGCTGAACCCGGTGTCTCCTCTTCTGATTTCTGGTAACTCTCCCCCCCCCCCCCCTTCCCCCCTTTCTTTTTTTCTTTTTTGCGAGTTTTTTAATGTACCAAATATTCTAGGAATAGAGAGTAGTAGTACCTATTAATTTGCATGAGGTTGCTAGTTATTTTCTCTGTTGTTGCGATCCATATGAATTGATGAATGACTGGAATAACGTTGCGTAGTTCGAGGCAATTGAGTCGGGGAGGCGCAAGAGCAGAGCAGGCACGAGAGCTGCTTGGGCGTTGCTCAAATAAGAGGCATCTTTGCCAAATGCAGGCCTTCATGCTTACCACAGGTCTTGTTGAAGATGACATACTTCTCTCGCGATTCATATACGCCTCCGCGTCGCTTGGTTTTCCCTCGTATGCCTACTCCGTATTTTCCAACACCCACACGCACTGCCCCAGCATCTTTGTCTACAACAACATTATATGGGCTCTTTCTTCCTCCAATCCCGCTCTTGCCTTTTCAATCTTCAACTCTATTCGTCGCCTTAGCCTCAGGCCCGACTCTTATTCTTTCCCCTTTGTACTCAAGGCTGTCCTCTGCTTAGTAGATTCACCAATTGCCCTTTCCCTTGCTTCCCAAATTCACTCCCAAGCTGTTGCTGCTGGGTTGAACTCCCATCATGAAGTGGCTGCGTCCCTTGTTCGCGTGTATTCCTCCTGTGGCCGTTTGTCTTGCGTTCGGAAGCTCTTCGATGAAGTCCCACTCTCTTCCAGGTATACTTCCCTGTGGAATGCTATCCTTGCTGCTTATGCTAAGGTGGGTGACATGACCACTGCACACGACTTGTTTGAGAGTATGCCTGAAAAGGATAGGAATGTTGTTTCGTGGACTACCCTTGTTTCCGGTTACTCGCAGAAACATAATCCTAATGAGGCTGTCGCGCTCTTCCGACGAATGCAGATTCATCGTGTGCAGCCAGATGAGATTGCAATCCTGGCTGTGCTCTCCGCCTGCGCTGATTTGGGTGCTCTCGAGCTTGGCGAGTGGATCCACAACTTCATTGAAAAGCATAAGATGCATAAGATTGTCCCCCTGTGTAATGCCCTCATAGACATGTATGCTAAATCTGGCAACATAAGTAGAGCACTCCATGTGTTTGAGAATATGAAACATAAAACGGTAGTGACCTGGACAACAATGATTGCAGGACTTGCTTTTCATGGTCTCGGAAAGGAGGCCCTCCATATGTTTTCTTGCATGGAAAATGCTCAAGTCAAGCCAAATCAAGTGACCTTTATTGCCATCCTTTCTGCTTGTAGCCATGTTGGGTTTCTTGGACTGAGCCGCCATTATTTCTCCTCTATGAGGTCCAAATACGGAATTGAACCTAAGATTGAACACTATGGCTGCATGATTGATTTACTTGGGCGAGCTGGCTATCTTCAAGAAGCAAAGGAACTGGTTTCACAGATGCCTTTTGAGGCAAATGCTGCAATTTGGGGATCCCTTCTTGCTGGTGCAACAAGATACGGCAATGCTGGGTTAGCAGCAGAAGCGCTGCATCATCTAATAAAGTTGGAGCCTCATAATAGCGGGAATTATTCGCTGTTATCAAATACGTACGCTTCACTTGGTAGGTGGAGTGAAGCTCGGATGGTAAGGAAGGCTATGCGGGACACAGGTGTGGAGAAGATACCGGGTGTGAGTTTTATTGAGGTGAACAACAAAGTATATGAATTCATTGCTGGAGACAAATCAGGCATCTATTTTGTTGACATATGTGATGTCCTACATAGCATAAATGGGCAGCTAAAGATGGTTTATCATATAGTGGACAGCTAGATGTTGATGGCTGACATGGACTATTGTTCCTTTTTAGCTAGCACTCCTATCGATATTATTACTAATTACTAAAGGTTAGTATTGATGGTAACCTGACGTGTCCAAAGGCATGTGGCACTGGTGGTTTCCTCATATTTTTTAACAAAGCATTAGTTATGTGGAGTGGGATTGCTTCAGGATTTCAAAGTTCAGTGTAATTGCTTTTGATTTGTATCAAATTAGATATTGGAGGTTTCGTTCAATTAGATGCTAGGTTTTGACAAGTTCCCATGAGATGTAATGTTAGAAAATTGATAGGCACACAGTTTCTTCTTGTTATCATGCTATATAAAAAACATGTCTCAGTTGTGGTGGTTTGGTTTGGTTTTGATGTTTTCCATTGCAGGAATGCTATTGATTCCTCTTTATTCAAGCAATGGTTGCATAACTTGCAAAGTGAGACTGGGATTCTAGCTGATGGCACCTTGGCTCTGAGACAAGTTCTAATTCAGGTAATTGCATCATCAGTCTTAAAAAAGTGGATATGATTTCTGATAATTAGGCCTTGTTACGTGGTAATTTAAGTAAATGACTAACCTGTTAGTCTTCTGGTCTTATTCATGTTCTCAAATCAAAATCAACGAAACTAGTTGGACTCCTTTTGGTGTAAACAGGGTGTAGACATGTTTGGAAAGCGCATTGGGTTTCTCAAATTTAAAGCTGACATTTATGACAAACAAACGGGGAAGAAGGTATTGGATGATTTACATAATAGGTTCTATAAGCCAGTCTATGTTTCCATTTTCATGTGTTAATTTTAGCAAAGGGATATGAACTAGCAGACATTTTACCTGTTATGCTCTATATATTATTCAAAAATAGCTTCTTGTTCTTCAATATCCAAAAATTGGATTCCTGAATATGGCAAGCAATGTATTAACAGTATTTGATCCATAGGCATACCACATTCTGAGCTATGTGGTATCTAAAATGCACAACTATTAGGATCTTTTGCTTCTTACCTTATGTTCTCAGGCATCATCATTCCTCTTTTGCTTGTAATTTCTTTGCACTTGCAATCTTCAACATCTGCCTGAGGTCTCATGTAAGTCAGATTCCTATATTCATGAGATGGGTATCTCACATCCATGTGCATATAATTCCCACAAACCAAATATGCCTGGCATATTAGATGGCTGTGTACCAAATATCTCACTGTTTTATCTATCCACACTTTTTAACCTCGCACCTGATGCTGATTTCTTTCTTTATAATAAAGTAAACCGTGATTAGGTTCCAGGTATTGTATTTGCAAGAGGACCTGCTGTGACTGTGTTGATACTTCTGGAATCAGATGGTGAAACTTATGCTGTCCTTACTGAACAGGTTCTTAGATGTTGGATCCTTGCAGACAGAACTATGTTCTTTTCAAACATTTTAACTAGAGTTCCATATTATGCTTATTATTTTTTATTTATCAGGCAAGGGTTCCTACTGGAAGAATTATTTTGGAATTGCCTGCTGGAATGTTGGATGATGACAAGGGTGATTTTGTTGGCACTGCAGTTCGTGAGGTCTGTCTCTGTCTCTGTCTCTGTCTCTCTATACAATTCTCTTCATGGCTTAGTTGTGCCTCTGACAGGTTGAAGAGGAGACTGGCATAAAGTTAAAACTTGAAGACATGGTTGATCTCACTGCTTTCTTGGATTCTTCAACAGGATGCAGATTTTTTCCCTCACCGGTATACCTTAAGCATTCTGCATCGACCTTATTGCTTTATTGGTTTTGCAAATAAATAATTTTGTCGCTTGAAAAAAGAGCTAATAATGCATCTACTGCTTTATAGTTGTGCAATAATTTAGTTTGGTATTTTGAGCGTGTTATTGTACTTTTAGATTTGCATTTACCAATCAGTGAGCATTCAATTCAATTTCTGGCTGTGGTTCAATCTAACAGTATTTGATAATCCTCGCTTATGGGTCTTATTTACTTATATTAAACTGTAGTTTATTCTTAGCTCATGAATTTTGTTATATGCACGACTTAATTTCCACTTTTTAAAAAATATAAAATAACAAAGTAGATTTTTAATTCACGAACTTCTGAAATTATCTGGATACTGGAATCATAATTTGTGCATTTCACATATAAAGTTTGCTCTCATTACTTCATTAGGGGGTGATCTTTTCACTTATTTTAGGGAGGGTGTGATGAAGAGATCAGTATCTTTCTGTACCGAGGGCGTGTTGACAAAGAGATCATCACACAGCTACATGGGAAAGAAACCGGCCTTCGTGATCATGGGGAGCTGATTAAGGTACGTGTAGTACCATACAAGAAACTGTGGCGCACCACGGCAGATGCCAAGGCTTTGGCGGCTGTTGCACTGTTTGAAATGGTTACCAAGGAGGGGCTATTGCCTCCTTCACCAACCTAGCTTAGTAGCCTTTCTTGGTATACTGCTTTAGAAAACATAAAACGAACTAGGTAAAGAGCTTGTAGAAAGAATTTGGTTATCGTTGCCTTTTGTATGCAGTGGAGCAACGTCGTACTTTGGAGGGTTTTTTTTTTTCCCCCGAATTGAATCAAGTTCCTCTAAAATGAAAAATTGAAAATCTAATTACCCTTGAATCAATGTAATGAGACTTGTACTTATATTCAACGGTAATCAATTTTTTATTTTATTATTTTATAACTTTTCTCACTTTATATTTTTTTTAATCTATATCGAGCCAGTTATGCGAATTATTGTCACTTCGTAATGTACCTACTCTTTTATATATCTTGAAGACCAAAAAGCCACCCTCTGTAAAGTTTGCTTACTCTTAAAAAGGTGATCATTCTGGCACACCGTAACCAAAATGGACATGTTGACCAAATAAAACAAATCTCAGAAAATGAGGAGTTAAAGGCTTTGCTGCTATGATTGTAACTTGCTCACTATAACACAGCAAATCACTCGGGTTCAGTAGAATGAAGAAAACTAAAAGCAAATGGCAAAAACATAGAAGTTAACCAATCATGCTATTACAATACTGATGTACCTACTCTTTCAATGTTTTTAGCACAATACGGAGTTATTTTCTTATATAATTTGCTTATCCAAATCACAAAGGCACTCCCATCCTCGAGTCCTTAAACAAAAACTATATATTACCTTTCTTCTTTTTTCATGAAAAATAAAGGTTTTGCAGTAATCTTTCTACATCTTTCCCAGAAAACCTGTAGCATTCAAGGATCTTGAAGAGTTACATGAGATGTGCACGGATTGACTCAATTGAGTGAATACACTCTGTAGTTTGTGACTACTCAATGCACTGCCATAGTCCCATGATTACGCCTAAATATATTGCCTCATAACCCCACTAATATGATGGGCACGAAGAAATTATTTGAGTACCTAACCTTTATAAGTGTATAATTTATTATGAAAAATTGAAGTATAAGCTCACAGAATGTTACAAACTTACAATGATGCACTAACCCACAAAACGTGACAATAGTGTACAAACCCTAAAAAGCATAAAGGACTACAGGGTGAAGAGGCATCTGAATCACAATCCGTTGGTTTTCACTTTTCAGGGAATTACTTTTATATGGATTCAGACCTTGCTTGTGACAAAATCTCTGTCACTTGCCTCCCAAATGGTGGTGCCATCACATGTACAGAGTTTTTTGTAGTTCTCTCCCACCCCTGCACTTCTGGCGATTACAGCAGCAGCTATACCATGTTCTGATTTGTTTTCAGTTGCATATACAACCACTGATCGTCCAATAAGATCACCTACCTTGAGCTTTTCTTTGACCCCAGTGTAGAAGGCTTCGCCCTTTTCGTTAGCTTCTAATGTTCCCAGGTCGCCAAGTGGCTGAGGGTCAAACCAAGCAACTTACATTAGTGTTTACAAATATCTATATATCAGTTGTTAATCATTAAGAGATAAAGGTTTATGCCAAATATCAAGAAAAATATATGTCCACAGGTCATGTAAAAAGCAAACCTGTTTAGCATCTTCCCCGTCTGTTGGATTGTATACTTTACCAGTGCTAGCTGCACCTCTAGTCAGGTCCCCATACTCATTAATGGACCAACCATGCTTTCCTGGTGACAAACCACTGAAGTTGGCTTCAATCCTAGCTAGTTCCATGTTTACTTGAGCTAGGCGAACAACTCCAAAAATGTCTGGACCTTTGAATTCAGAAACAGCGGCAGATATTAAGAAGTCTGTAAAGCAAAAGAGAGATTTGGTTGAATCAAAACTGATGTCACAGCTGAAACAACAAAAAGGAAAGTAAAACATTGTTGGAAATTCCATTAATTGGACTAAGTTACTAATAACAAATTCAATGACAAGATTATTAAATGCAAGGAGATCTAGAGACCTCACACGACAAAATAAGATCATCTGCAAGCCATTCTAGTGAATAGGCATAGAAAATGATCCAGCATGGGAGGATCATCAAGTTTAGCAGGCATTATATTTTCTTAAGGAAACAAACTTGGACAGATGTTTACAACTGACAATCCTACTGTTCTGCTATATGTCAATTCATCAGTTTTCTTCATTTTCTTGTTTTGCTTTTAATCTTGTAGTTTTCTTTATTTTCACAAAGAGCTATTGATAATACATGTATTACAAAAGGTACAATAGCTCCCATTTCATGTATGAATAAAATGTCTAAACAAAACAAAAATAATATTTCTCAAAAATAATAACTTCTTTTAATACAACAATAACAAAGCCTTCCCCCATTGGTTAGTGGTTACATGGAGCAAACAATGCCATTACATCCCATCATAAACAATATCTATAAATAAGTCATTCAAATCAAGATCACATAAGATCTATATCTTCAGAAAAAAATTTTCAGAACAAAAGAAACTGATAAAGAATAGAAACGTTATTGGAGACAATAGTGTCCCAGATAAGATCATTTCCAATAAGATCATTTTCAATCATCAACCTCTTAACATATATATCTACAGAAAATGGGGTTTAGCAAACATATAAAATTAAGTCTTTAGTGCTACTGCCAAATTGTTAAGAAACTGTGTAAAGTGAGAGCCAAGTCTTCTAATGCATGCTCTAGTTCATTAGACTATGAATTCAAAGGAGGTAAAGACAAATACAGGCCAAACCTAGTGTGTCATGAAAATGGAAGCATTAACAATCCTATCAACAATAATGAGGGATAGAAGATGCGCCCCCAATATAGATGTATCAAGATCCATTTTTTCACCTGATCTAATAAGGATTGCTCAGGGTTGAGCCTGATAGGCAGAACAGTTGATCATATCCATCAACATACTAGCATCATTTCATAATTATCTTATTCTACTACCCTTCATAATAAGAGGTATTATTGTAATTAGAAGTTAATTGAAGTTTGTTATCAGTAGTTACTAGTTCAGAAGTTGGTTTCTCCAATATTCCTAAAGGCCTAAGGGTTTAGGGTTCATGCACAAAAAAATTACTTGACGCAAAACTGGTCATACTCATTATACTTGTTACTCAATACTCATCAAGTAGAATAAAGTGATAAAATTTCCACTGATAAATCATAACCAAGCGAGAAATCTACTAGCAAACCTTCAGGTGTTCCCTGTCCGATTAATCGGGCTTTTCTACCAGTCTGTTCCAAAGCTTCAGTCATGGTCTTCACTGGAGTCGAACCACGAATCCTAACTACCTGATTGCTCAAGTCCACCTCTACATCCTTCACTCCTGCAGAAAGTTGACAAGACCAGTTTGACATAAATGATGAACACTCCAGTGTAGGATGCCATAACTGAAATTTGTGAACTGATATATCTAAAATGAAAATGCATTTAGTAGTATATCCGTAGAAAAAAATAAATTCCAATTCATTAAATTACTCCAAAATCCAAACAGGTTGGTCACTTGTGAATAGAAATTAATTGCACTAGCCGATCCAGAGGTTCAAAGAAAACATTCATCAGAACAGAACACGTACCATTGATGGTCTGCAACTTGTTTTTAACAGCATTAACACAACCTTCACACTTCATATCCACCATGTACTCCGTCTACACCAAATCAGAAGATCGGACAAATTAACTAAACCAATTCCATTACAAAGAATCTATTCCCAATCCCCTATAATAATAATAATAATAATAATAATAATAATAATAATAATAATAATAATAATAATAATTAGCTGAAGGATTAACCTTAGCTGAACCTAGACGAATAGATATCTATCCAAATTTGCAATTGCACGGATGCTAATACAAGAATAGAGAGAGATAGAGAAGATAATGAAACTGACCAGTAACTCCGGCAAGGAAGAATGATGGTTCTGTAAGAGAGAGATATAATGAATAATCAATAATTAATAAGTAAGAAGAGGAAGATTCTAGAGAGATATTAAAAAGGGGGAATACCTGAGAAGCAGTGTTGTGGTCCATTTGGAGAGGGGAGGGCGGGGCAGCAAATGTTTTAACGAGGCCGAATCGGTTGGGGTTGAGAGAGAAGGGTGAGTTTGGCGATTTGGAAGATTGAGAAGGAGAAGAAGAAGTAGAAGAGGATAGAGAAGAAAAGGCGAAAGCAGCAGGAATAGCAGATGCAGCAATAGCAGTGGTAGTGGTAGTTGCCACTGTTCTCAGAAATGCCATATTCATAATTGATTATTCTTTTTCTTTATGTTCGCTGTCTCATACAACTATGCTTACGGCCTTGCAGGTTTACTCATCTCTCTCCTCCTTACCACTTCTAGATTAATCCACATTCCACAGCTTTCCTTCCATTCCATTCCATTCATTTTTTTTCCTGTTTTTTATTTATTTTTCACCATTTTGTTCTTTCTTTTCTTTTTTCCACTTTCAATTCAATCTATATTTTTCTTCTTGGGTAGAGTTTTGGTGACGACTCTTGGTTAAATTTTGCTATTTACACCCATATTAAGATTTTTTGAAAAATAATACTGTAATTGATTGCCAACATATTTATCAGGAGTGCTATGGGCAGCAATTTTTTTATTTTGTAACCATCAATTGGCTATCAATAGTGTTTTTAATGGTGTGAAATTATATTTAATGGTAGAAGATTACTCACTTTTTTTTAATGGTTAAGTGTTCACGACAAAATACAAAAGTTGCTGGTTCCTAGACTTTCTCTTATCAAAATTTTAAAATACATTTATTCAATATAGTATATTAATATTCTTTCGGTTGTTATGTTTAGTAATTTGTAAAATATACGTATAATAAAATTCTCCCTAATATGTAGTTTTTCTTAACTAAATACTCTTCTAATTTCTAAAGAATAAAGACACTTATTGGATATCAAAATGAAAACTTTTGAAGTTGTTTACTTTTCCATAAATTTAATTTTCTTTTTTGCCCTTTTTAACTTTTTTTTTATTAGTGCTTTCAGAATATTTGATATATACAAGAATCAAAGAGAAAATATTTCAACATATTTAAATTAATTAAACATGAAATAAAATTAAATAAATCATAATTTAACTAAATATTTCAACGAATATATATTAACACATATAAGTAAAATAACTAGTTTGACTAACTGGTAAGTTGGTGAGAGACAAAAGACTACTAAAAAAATTTTAAGTGAAGAGATTGATAATAAAATAAAAAGTTAATTATTATATTATTCTAATGTTTTGAATTCAACCAAAAGAATTTTTGGAGTTATTTCAAGAATTCTCCTCAAGTTTTTGCAAATTCGCCCATGCACGTGAACGACCTATTTGATGACCAATTTATAAATTATTTTTTTGTGAAGCAATTTTTTTTTTTTGGTGACTTTTGTGAAGCAATTTGTTTTTATCAGATTTTAACTAATTCAATCGATTAATTATTTATTCGATTTAATATTTTAACAAGGCCGATTATATCGGCTGAATAGTTTTTCAGTTTTTTTTTTTTTTTTTTGGTGACGAATAGTTTTTCAGTTAAACCAATGGATTCTCTGATTTTAATAACTATTGTATTAATATTAAATACTTTTTGTTTTTCAAAAGGAAAAGTATATAGAACCAAGAGGTTACCAGCCAAAAACTAAACAAAACCACATTAATTTATATTAATTATTAATTTTAAATTTTTTAAATTTAAAATTTAAAAAATTTAAAATTGATTAAATAAACGTAATTAAAACCTATAAAAAGCATTCCTCCTCTCTCTCACATTAACCTACCCACCTCCAACAATCACACACAGACCTTTTTCTCTCACCAATGCTGCCTAAAACGCCGGCGACTTCCATTCTCTCCGCGACGCCCTCAACAAGCGCATCTAAGACAACTGCTTCAACACGAAGTCCACCTTCGACTTACCTGGCATTGATTACCTGGCAGCTTCCATGAGCCCCAACAATGAGTCAATTGCAACGAGTGTTATTGTCTCCGGTGGCTACGAAGATGATATGGACGAAGGAGATGTCATAATCTACACTGGACAAGGCGGGTAGGCCATGAATTATAAAAAAAACATTCATTTAATATAAAAAAAAATCTTAATACTTAACAAAAGAAATATTCAGCTATATTTTAGCAAAAATAATTAAATATTTATAAAATTTTAAAAAAATATGAAATTCTTAAAGAAATAGAGACATTCACATTTGCAATACAAAAAAATTCGAAAAATATATAAAAGAACACACATTTAGTATGAAAAAGAAACATTCTAATACTTAGCAGAAGAAACATCCATATATATTCACTCGTAGAAATTTTGGATTCACCCAAAGGTATTTAGCTGATTTTTAGCTAATACCCTTCTGGTTCCCTAGCATTGTTGTTTTCAAAAAGAACTTTTATCTTTAGTTTCACTTTACTTTGTGAATTTTCTTTTGCACATTTTTTAAAGGGCAAAAAACTAGAATAAACCAAGGGAAGTTGCAAATTACCTAAATGAGCCAAAGTGAAATTCGTTTCTGCAATTAGCCAAACCCTATATTTATATAATTCGAACCAGTGTGGTTCGAACTCTATTCATGAGTAATTCGAACCAGGGTGGTTCGAATTACTAAGAGAGAAATTCATTCAAGTAAATCGAACCAGGGTGGTTCGAATTACTTGGGAGGAAAACGTAGCACATAATTCGAAACAAGCTGGTTCGAATTATATGGGGAGACGCTGCATCAAGTAATTCGAACTAGGCTGGTTCGAATTACACAAACTGAATTCGAACCAGTCCGGTTCGATTTAGTGGTAGACAGTGCAGTATATATATGGTTCTAAACGTGAGTTGCTCTCATAGAGGGTGTAATATGGCTAGTGAGGAGAGTTTTGTGGTTTTGGTTCACCATAGAGGATCCATTAAGAGGAAAACTCGCTCCGGTGTAAAGTTTACAGATAAGGATCCTCTCTGTATTGTTGTGAAACCAACGACGAGCTATGATGATCTTGTTAGATCTGTGCTGATGAAACTTGGTCTGGAAGGTGCGAAGCGAGTGAAGAAGTTTTTCTATCGCATTCCAATCACTGTCTTGCAGGATACGGTGAAGTATGATTGCTTCACGATTGGTAGTGATGAGGACCTGCAAGTCATGTTTCTATGTCGGAGGCAGTTTCCCGAGGTGAGGACACCAGAGTTGTTGGCAAAGTTGGTTGATGTGGTATCCAGCTCAGGGGGTTCGAACCGGAATGCCACCACTGAAGCAGCGACAGCCGGTTCGAGTTCCAGGCCTGCCAATGCTTCTTCGTCCGTCCCTGTGTACGAGCCAGCGGTCGAACCAGTCGCCTCCCCGTCTTTTGCTGTTGATCTGAATGATGGAGTAGGCAACGTGGTAGGATCAGTTGATATTCTGCCGAACGCTTTACAGGGAGTTCCACCGATTGGCGTCGGAGACGGAGTGTTGGGTGATGTAGAGGAGGACGACGTCGAGCCGGATATGATTGAGGATGACAGCGGCGACGAGGTTGGAGCGACTGAGCCTGCATTGGTAGTCGGTGGTTCTAGTTCTGGCACACAGCAGTATCCACCACATTTTTCCTCTTTTGACCTAGATGCCATGAGGCAAGAGGGTGTTTCAGGGCACTCTGTTGGATTCGGAGCTAGAGATGCTGAAGGGACTGCTGGTTTGACAGAGTTCCAGGTTGGTCAGCAATTTCAGGATAAAGACGAGGCCCTGTTAAGTGTGAAGACTTACAGCATCCGGCGAGGGGTACAGTACAAGGTTGTGGAGTCTGATCATCGCCGTTATGTGGGCAAGTGTTCTGAGTTTGGGAATGGGTGCACATGGTTGATTTGACTGAGTCTGCGGAAGCGCAAGGGCATTTGGGAGGTCAAGCGGTACAATTGACCTCACACTTGTCTTGCGACCTCCATCTCGAGTGACCACAGGAGCTTGGATTATCATGTGATTTCCGCGTTCGTTATGCCAATGGTTAGGGCTGATGCATCCGTCAGCGTCAAGGTGCTCCTAAATGCCACGGCAGCACACTTCGGGTTTAGGCCGACTTACAGGAGGGTCTGGATGGCGAAGCAGAAGGCAATTGCCCTCGTATACGATGACTGGGATGAGTCATACAACGAGCTCCCCAGGTGGGTTTTGGGAGTCCAGTTGACGATGCCCGGTACTGTTGCAATCCTACGGACGAGCCCCGTTCGAGTTAGTGGACAAGTAGACGAGTCTCAAGCTTTTTTTCACAGACTTTTCTGGACGTTTCCACCGCTCATCCAGGCATTTCGCCATTGCAAGCCCTTAGTTAGCATTGACGGGACCCATCTGTATGGGAAGTACGGGGGTACTTTGCTCATCGCGATTGCACAGGACGGGAACTCCAACATTCTACCCGTTGCATTCGCACTAGTAGAAGGTGAGAATGCAGAGTCTTGGTCATTCTTTCTCTCCCACCTTAGACAGGCATAACGGCATAAAGGCTGCGCTTGAGGCTCCGGACGGAGGTTGGTTACCTCCATCTGCATACCGTGCATTCTGCATTCGACACGTAGCGGCTAATTTTGCCCTTACCTTCAAGGGCAAGGATGCACGTAGGCTTCTAGTGAATGCCGCATATGCCAAGACCGAGGTTGAGTTTGATTACTGGTTTGATATTCTTTGGTCTGAAGACCCGGCGATGTGTGAGTGGGCGAACCGGATTGATTATTCCTTATGGACTCAGCATCGTGACGAGGGACGGAGATTCGGTCACATGACGACGAATATCTCGGAGTGTGTGAACTCAATCCTAAAGGGTGTCAGAAACCTCCCTGTATGCTCTTTGGTGAAGGCAACATATGGAAGGCTTGCGGAACTCTTTGTTCGCAAGGGTAGAAAGGCTGAGGCCCAGATGGGAATCGGACAGCAATTCAGTCAGTACTTGGTGAAGTGTATAGAGGCCAACTTGAAGAATTCGCGGTGCTTCACGGTGACTTTGTATGACCGGGATAACTCCGAGTTCACCGTAGCCGAGACCACTCCGACGGGCTCTTTCTCATTGGGTACCTACAGAGTATCGCTTGCGTCCCGGACCTGTGACTGCGGGTACTTCCAGGCACTTCATTTCCCGTGCCAGCACGCACTTGCATGCTGCGCCTACTCACGGGTTACCTGGTCCTCTTATGTTCACAGCGTGTATCAGATTAGTTCAGTGTTCAGTGTGTACCAGATGGGATTCACACCGCCGATACCGGAGGGATTCTAGCCACCTTACGACGGGCCAACCGTGATCCCGGACCCTGCCAAGAGGCGTGCGAGAGAGGGTCGTCCGAGATCCACTAGGATACGGACGAATATGGACGAGGCAGATCCGAATCGGCCAAAGAGGTGTGGCCTTTGTCGCCAACCCGGACACACCCGCAGGAGTTGCCCACAGCTTGGAGGACCGTCTCACACGGGGGGCCAGTAGTAGTGATCTTGTTATTGTTAGTGTTTATTGATTTTATTTTTCCTGTTACGTGTTATGTAAGATGACTTATGTAATCTGTTTATGTTTTTACCTTCTAGTAATGAAAAAGTTGCATCTGAATTTGAATATAGCTAGAAATCCCATGACTGCAAAAGTTGATAACTAAAGTGTTATATGATTCATTGATAATACATAGTCACTAATCCACTAAGTAAATACCAGATTTTTAAGTACAAAAAGATGAGGAAACAACAAGGAAAAATAGCTCTAAAGTAACAACAGTAATCCACATCGGTCTGGTACATGAGTGAACCCTAACGTCCAAAATACATGAAATGTAAATCATCTAAACAAGTGGGAGCCTGTCCCACAACGACGGGGAACCCGTGGCCTCTGACCTCTGCGGATAAACGGCTCCTCATCCTCTATCTCATCTGCGTCCTCATGCGGGGCAGGCTGTGCGGGTGGCGTAAAATGGACAGGTGCGGCAGACGGCCCGGCGACAGACTGTGATGCAGCGGTGTAAGCGGAATGTGGGGTACCTCCCAAACCAAACTGGTCACCAACAGGTGTCGTAGCAGGCTCGTTCAAATCAACATCTAAGGGTGCCTGCGTGCCAGGGGTCTGAGGACGCCTCCTGCCCGGCTCGTCCTCCTACATGATAGCCGAAATCTCCGCTAGAAACCGTGGACTGCCGAAGTCCGCATCAAGCGTATCTGCCCCAAGGAAGTCCTGCCACTGTGATCCGGGAATAACCCATGGAGTACCGTCCTGCTGAGGCTGGTCGTCGGTGGGTACTCCAACAAAGTAATGTCCAAAAGGACCGGACCCAAGTCCAGCGTCACTAGGCTCAGCCCCGTCACCCATCCCTGAGCCATACCACTCACCTCCGTGCACCCCATCCTGGGTACTACCACCAGCAACTGAAGCCGCCCCTGCACCATCCCCGCCCTCGGGCCCATGCTGATCATCGTCATCGTCCTCAGGGTCAGGTGCAGCGGCATGAACCGCAGCACGCCCTCTACCTCTGCCAGGATGATGTCGTCGTCGACCCCCAGCGGGGCCGGCGTCGTCGCCAGCCTCCATAGCACGCTCAAGCCACCCCCAGTCACGCTGGTTACGACGTGTGCCCACGCGAGCTCTCCTATCAACCCGCCTTTTGTCCGGCACGTCGTTAGGCCGATCCATCTCAGGTACTCGCCCAGCTCCCCGCTGTGAGGCCTCAACAGGAATAGCAACGGCTCTCGGATCGCCCAACTGCGGATCCGGAGACAAAAACCTCTTCCCGTGCTGACTCCACCAATCCAAGAACTGATGCGACGGACCAGGGTCAGCAACAACATCGAATCTCAGCACGCTCTCCGTACGGTCGTCCCAATATTGATGCCACTTCTGCAAATGGGACGGGAACCATCGATCGCCGCCTCTGCCGTCCTTCGACATCAGAAAGTCGATGTTCAGGGCGGCCTGTGGACGGGGCTGCACCCCTCCAAACTGCGGAAGAACCCTGTCTACCTGATGCCACTCTATGACGGCAAAGTAGATAAGCGATGTAACAGACCGCCACAGCACCATATGCCGAGGCTCCAAAACCTCAGGATGCACGACCTGAAGTACGTCGGGGCTACTGTACGGCATCCAGATAAACTGCACCCAGAACGATACAATGTCAGGGCAACTCGTGATCCCAACTCGTAAATCGTGGTTAAATAAAAAAACTTATTAAGTAACATACTGACCTCTCTATCCTGCAACCGGTCTATCCAGAGCCTCCACGTCTGAACTCTAAGACCCTTCTCGCTACTGGAAGGGATGTAACCTGACCACCTGCGACATGCACATGTGTTACCGCTACTTATATGTGTGCTTAGGGTATCCAATACATTATGAATGAACACGCGGTTATGTGTAGTAAATTGAAATAGACAAAGATTAGTAAAGTACCTCGAGGCCAACGGACAGCTGAACATCTCAAATCCTGCAGGCCTAAACCGAGGAAATCGCCAGAAAATCCATGACTGAAGTAGCTGAAGTGGGCCCGCTAGCTTGTTAACATTTCTGTTCGCCACACGGCACATGCACCGGTACAACCATGCCAGTGCTGCAGAACCCCAGCTGTAGGTCCCCATCTCCTCCAGCCTAGCTACAAACGGAAGCCATCTGATGTGAAGCGGTTGCCCGACTTTTCCGCAAAAAGCTGCGTGCCCAACAACATCATGATGTACGCACGGGCATAACGACGCACAGTATCCTCATCAGCTCCCTCCGGGCACTCACCAAACGTCTCCTGAAACCAGTTGCAGTTGACCGCGTACTTCTGAACCTGGCTAGGAGGAGGTACCACTCCAAGCAACTCCTCGAACCAAACCTAGGCTGGACGGCCACCCTCGATGTATATATGGAACTCTGATAGGCAGCCGCTGACGTAACGCCCGTCCACTGGCAAACTCAGCTGGTATGCCACGTCCTGCAGTGTGATCGTGCACTCTCCGAACGGCATATGAAACGTGTGCGTCTCCGGACGCCATCGCTCAACAAACGCACTGACAAGGGCCTCGTCCAACCGGAACCATCTATCGTTCAGCCTTGCAAGATGGTAAAGACCAGCCATCTACAGGTACGGAACGTATCTGTCATCCAGGACCATGCCCTGCTGCCGCCGCATGCTTCTGATGCATCACTGAGGCTGCGGAAGAAATGAACCGCATTATTAGAACCAGGTTAATTACCGGTGACAAACATAATCAACACGATAATTGATAAACCAAAAAATCTTACTATGTATAGCCGCTTAAAAATCCAAGAACGAGAACCATTTGCATAAGAAACTTAAATTAGAAACCACCATAGGCTACTGACATGAAAGGTCTAACATTATAAAACCACAACTAAACCGCTTACATAAACCACTAACATAAACCACTAACGTAAACCGTTAACGTAAACCGCTTACATAAACCACATACATAAACCACTAAGATAAACCACTAACATAAACCACTAAGATAAACCACTAAGATAAACCACCAACATAAACCACTAACAAAAACCACTAACATAAACCATTAACAGAAATCACTAACATAAACCACTAAAATAAACCACCAACTAAACCAACATCTAACCCGCATGCCAAACCACTAACTCACATATACCGGTAAAACAAAGTTATTTCCGTACTAACCTCTTCGTTGATGACCCCAGCTATATGGGCGACTCCGTCCAAGCGATATAACCGTGCCGGATCGTCCCCCATGAGCAGAGTATTCCGTTCAGGTCTTTCTCGGAGAGAATCTGGGTCGTTTTCTCTGAGATTTGGTGGGGCAGGAGAAGGTGAGAATGGTTCGAATGAGGCTGATTCGAACTCCTTATATAGCCCAATCACTAGTAATTCGAACCAGGGTGGTTCGAATTACTAACAACCTAGCTTAAGCGTAATTCGAACCAGGGTGGTTCGAATTACATGATGACCTCATTTACCCATAATTCGAACTGGAGTGGTTCGAATTACTTGCATTCCTAGTTCGAACCAAGCTGGTTCGATTTACTTTCAATTTTTTCTTTGAAATTCGAACTGCTCTGGTTCGATTTATTTGAAGATGAAGTTCGAACTAGCCTGGTTCGAATTACATAAAAATATGATCTGGCTCATTGCTGTATCGATTTTCATTTTGGCTCATATAAGTAAATTTGGATTGATGTTGGCTTATTATAGTATTTTGCCCTTTTTTAAATATAACTAGACTTTCTTAAAAGATTAAGACGTATTTAAAAAAATTGTATTCTTAGGAATATTATTTTCAAAAAGTGAAAAATAGTATAATTGAGTATTATACAAAAAAAAATTTGTTTCTTTAGTGCAACAAATAGTTGGAAATTATTTTTAATAAAATAATGACTATGAGTTCTAATTTATCTTTTTAATTATTCTCCGAATACTTAAGTAATTACAAAATTAAATATATGTATTCTTTTTTAACACAACAAAAAAGTAAAAATTCAAAACTTTTTTATTTAGATTGAAAAAGTTAAGATGAAATAAGAAAAATTCTTTGACAAGAAACATAATAATTAAATAATTAATAATAAATTCATATTTTATTTTTCGTTTCTTCGTATATCAATCCACCTTTTTTTATGGGAATAAAATTTTATATTCCACACAAAAAGTTACTCTTAAAAATAAAATACTTTAAGAAATAAATTTTTAAAATTTTTAATAATCATAAAAATAATATATTTCCTAAAATGGATATATCGATAAAGTATATTTGTATAATGTATAGGACGTTGACCTCAGTCAATTCATCGCGGAAGGGAGAAAAATTTGTTACATATTTCCGGGATGAGTCTGATAATAATACCATTCATAAATCATTAATAACTATGATGCAATCAGAAGAAGCACAAATAGGTCTATGAACTGAATTTTTCTCTGCCTCGCTCCCTAAACAAATGTACTCAAATTGAATCAGGGGTTTCCAAATTAATTTAGAAAAAACAAAAAAAAGAACCCGATCGCAATCGAATAGCTGACTAGCCAACATAGGAAAATACATAGATATTAAATCGAATATATGGCGGTTTTCCAAGGGTAACCCCCTTTCCTTCTCTAGTTAAACAACATAGATGCCCAAAACAAGGCTAAGAAAGAAAATCCAGTTACTGCAACTCTTGCTGCACTTCCTTTGTCACTTCCGGGTGTAGCTGCAAGGGTAAACATGTACTTTTATTAGATAAGTTAGAATAATGTAATTAGCAGCTTCTGTGGGTCGATGAATGTTTTGTTAGATTGTGTATTTTTATGCGGAGTCTGAAATGCAAATTTTGAAATATTTATTTTTTTTATTATCTTTTATTTTTAATAAAAATTTCAATTTTTTAATATTTAAAAATATAACTTATATATTTAAATTTTACACGTTTAAATATTAAAAAAATAAATTAAAACTCTTCGTTGTTACTCATCATTCTAGTTACTACTTATATTTTAAGTCTAATTTAGATAAATAACTTAATTAATTTGAAAAAAAACACATAAACAATAAATATTTATATTAAAAATAATTTATTTAATTTTTTAATTCTAAAAATATTTATTTTAAATAAAAAATAATAAAAAAAGTTTTATTATAAAAAATTATGTTTTAAACTTTTTTATAAATATTTAAATAAATTTTTAAAAAATTATACTAAATATTAATATTATAATTCTTTATAAATTAAAAATTAAAAAAAAATATTTATAAACCTATCCAAAATGTGCTTATAATGCACTCTTCATCGTTTAGTCTATTTCAGCTCTAATTTGAGGTCAAGGGACACCTTTGACAATAGCCCAAAATCTTGTACGCGCAATAAAGGCTAATAGTTATTTGAATACTCTGTTCTTTCAAAATTAACATACGCGTAAACTCAGATTAAAGAAATTCAAAATTGGTGGGAACGGAAAAAATAAGATTAAAGAAATTCAAAATTGGAGGCGCAGTTACGAGTTTTTCCCGACCTAATTTGGCGTTTTTGTTTCATTTTTATTTGTTCTTTTTGTCTTTGTATTTCTGTTTTAAAATTCTGTTAGGATTTTATAGCTCTACTTTATTGTATTGAATTCTTTTGTTCAAAAAAAAAAAAAATGATTAGCTGGCCTTTTTGATAAGAGACAAATTCGAAGTGACAGATTTTGGTTTCTCTTTCTTACCCTTTCCCCGGGTAATCTAATCGAATTGGCCGTGTATTTATGCATAGTCGTCATGATTAAGCAATCGGTACAGAAATTAAATGTTTTCCTTATTTTAGTTTATCAAATTGAGGAACTGCTTACCTGGTGGAGTTGTCGTTGAAGATGAAGATGGAGATGGAGCTGATCCTAATAACGAAAAAAAATAATAATAATGATAATTAATAAATGTAAGAAGAATATAATATTTAACAAAATCGGAAATTTGTGGATACATAAAACCAAAAAAGAGTTTTTAATTATTGATACCACAACTACTTCACAATAAAGAGAGTTCACAAAAACATGGCCTATTATTCGTTGACTCATAACAGGGACAAAGACCAGGAAATCAAAATCAAATGTATATTTCAACAATAATAATAAAAAAAAAAAAACAATAAAAGTTAGATGATCATAATCTGTCACTTACTAATTAATCAAAGATCTTGCCTACCAGTAGTGGACTAGCGGTGGTGTTGTCAGAGCTTGTGACAAAACAATTTTCCTTTTTATCTCTATTGAAAATTGAATACTAACTCTTTCACTAAGAATTTGACTAATTCGCCACAAAGTCAGCGAAGAAAGCCAAAAGTACTAGTATTTAGATCTAACAAAAAAACGGGGGATAAAAAAGTAAATTTGGCAAAAATAAAGAAGTGTACCTTTGCAGCTGTTGATGCCTTGGGTGATACCGCAGTGACGACTAAGTTCAAGAGCCTGAGTGACGTTGATGTGGAAACTCTCAAGCAAACCGGGAGTATTGAAAAGGTTGCAGAGGCAGGTTAGTTGCGTCGCAACGGTTTGTTTGAGTGGCGTGCAGCAAGAACTTGGTGGCTTCGTTGAGTTCAGGTAATCGGCACATGGAATCAGTTGAGAAGCACAAGAGTTGTCACTGCTGCTTGATGCTGCCTCACTCAAACCCATCATGCCACTCATCATTACTACCACCAACACCAAACCAAACATAGAAACATGCATCTTGCTCAGACTCATTTTTTCAGATCTTCTGGGTTTCTTTTTCTTCTGTTTTGGTTGGTAAGTATTCGCTTAATTGCTGGGCTTGCTACTGTATGAATGTGAAATGAATTTACTTATAGGTGCAATTGCCTGCCTAGGTAGCCAAATTTATTTAATTCAGCTTTTTGGTGCGTTGAATAGGCCCACGTTCTATCCTGCGCGTGACGGCGTGACTTCGCTGCCTTTTTCGTTAAGAATTTTATACGTTAAGAATTTTATACTAATAGGGAAAATTAAAACCACCTTACATGTGTTTTACTTTTATAAATTTGTGAAAAAAAAATAGTGAGAATAATAAAATTTTGGAGTAAAGTAATTTATTTTATTTTTTAATTTATTAATAAAATAGTATGTTTATACAAAAATTAATTATTATATATTTTGTGTATATTTATATATGTTTTTTAACATATTTTTAATATATATTTCATATTTTGCATAAATAACTAATTAGTATTTATTGTTTTATATACTTTTCCTATAGTTATTTTATTAAAAATTTAAATTTATTGCTAGTGCATGTTTATGTAATTCACTTTTGTTTCTAATATTTACAATCAGTTTTAATTAACATTTCATATTTCATTATTTTATAACATGAAGATAATTTGGGATGGTTTAGCCAATGTGCTGAATTGGACAACACACTGTTTTCTACAAATATGTGGTGTTTTTCTTCAACTGTGCTCTTTTATTTATTAATTTTTCCATGATTTTCTTTTTCAAAGGTGTGAACTAATCACAAAAATAGAATAGCGAGTATTACACTTAACAATCCAAAAATATCAGAGGGATTAAAGGGTCATACATTCTCCAGCATGAGGCCAGAACGCATCCAACCAACTAAATGATAGCTTCTGATATGTGACAAAATGAGCTGTATTATCATTATTCAGCCAGTGATCCGTTGGCCATAATGTATTTTATATGGCTAAAATTCGATATGCTGTAATTAATTCCAGTTGAAAAATACATAGGCAGTTTTAGTTAAAACACGAGTTTCAGTTATTGTAATAACACATAAATGTTATGGTAAAATACATAAATTTGTTATAAAATATATATATTTTATTTTCTTCTTTTTCATCATCCTTCTTCTTCTTTTATTAATGCAAAATAATTTATATGTCTTTCTATGTTTTTCTTTAGAAATAAAAAATAAAAAAGAATTAGATTTTAAAATAAATTGTACAAAAAAAATCTAAAAAAAAATAAAAAATTGAAAAACATTATTTTGAGCTATGTGCGAATTTTGAGAGAAAAAAAAAAGAGAAAAAGGAGAAAGACTTTGTTATAAAAAAAAAAAAGAAAAAATGATAAATAAATTCTTGACCTTTTAATCTGCAGACATTTAAGTTTTCAAGGATTTGAAAATACATTTAAGTTCCTAATCTGTTTAAAATCTGGACATATCGATCCCTCATGTTCACTTGGGTCTGTCAAATCCAATGAAAATATCAAACGTGACTCCCGTTGTACTGACCTGGTTGATACGGTTGCACACACATGAGAGAGTTTTAATACAAATTTAATACAAATCAACCACTCATTTCTTAGGTCATGCACCTTCCCTTCCTTTTCAGATTCTGCCATCTTCCTCGGACCCTCGCTCCTTCAATCCCTCTCCTCACCAACTACCATTGTCCCATTGTCACTGCCATGTCAGAGGCCGGACAAACTACCAATAGTGCTAGTCGTTCTTGGTTCTTCGCTGCTTGCTACTTCATTCTTCTCCAAGCTAGACTACCTCGTTCTTCACCTTTGTTCTGCTTCTCTTGGACTGCTGATTCTGGTCTCCTTGCCTAGTAACATAGAAGGTGTAATTTGAGAACTTTTCAGCAACCTCAGACATTGATCGCCCATTTTTCTGTCACTTCTTTACAAGCACGTCCACTACTTCCATTTCTGCATTTATAGGTTATAATCAAGCACAATCTAAATCATGCTTCAAAATCTGGTTATTATCAAACATGCTCAAGGTTATAATTAAATTCAATAATCTAAATCAAAGTCCAAAAATTATATTATAATAAAACACACTTAAAATCATATTTTAAAATATAGTTGTAATCAAACACACTCAAGGCTATAATTAAATTTAAGAATCCAAGTCAAAATTCAAAAATCATATTATAATAAAAACATAGTCTAAATCATGCTTCAAAATGCAGTTATAATCAAACACGTTAAAAATAATAATCAAACTCAAGAATCAAAATAAAAGTTCAAAATTCAAATTATGATTAAACTCGCTCCAAATCATAATTCAAATTCCATTATAATTAAATATCAAGACCTAATAAATCAAAGTTCAAAATTATATTAATCAAACCCATAGAGAATTGGAGACTATAACCACTAAATAAACTAGCTCCATATAAACCATAAAGAAAAATTCTAAACCAAATAAGTGGTATTAAATTTAGTTTTTAAATGTAGTTTTTTTGGTATGGCAAATCTCTCTATAGATGTCAACAAGAGAAATTTGCAAAGGAGTATAGTTATGATACCTTCAAGGTTTATCCGAGTTGTACTCATCTTTCTTCTTTGTCTCCTTCTCCTTATCCCGAGCTTGATAAGGTGGATTTTGTCTTGGAGTTGGTTCTTTAAGTCGGGAATTCTTTTCCATGTTGATGTACTTTTCTGCTCACTCCTGTACTTTGTACAGGAAAGTCGGATGTCGCTTTGATATGGAGTGAGAAAATGGGCCTTCTCTGAGGCCGTTGACTAGCCCCATTATTACATCTTCTGTAGATAGATTTTGAATTTCCAAGCAAGCTTTGATAAATCTTTCCATATAAGCTTCGAGAGTTTCTCCGAACTTTTGTTTGACCCATAGGAGACCAGGAGCGTACTTGACTTTATCTTTCTAAATTGAAAATTAGGTAAGAAACTTTCTTGCAAGGTCATCGAAACAAGTGACCCGACCTAGGTGGTAAGGTATCTAACCACTTCATCGCGGCTTTGATTAACATCATCGGGAGAGCTTTGCAACAAGTCGCATCGGATGCATCAACCAAATACATTCGACTTTTAAGGTTACTGAGATGGTGTCTCGGGTTAGTCATTCCATCATAGAGGTCCATGTCAGGCCTTTTAAAACTCCTGTGAACCCTAGCCCGCATGATCTCTTCTATAAACGGATCTTCTCCACTGAAAGGACTTTCCTCTCAATCTGCATGATTGCTCCGATTTCGAAAGTCGGCTTCTAATTTCAGAAGCTTTTATTCTAATTCTCTTTATCGTCGCACCTCCCTTCGCAAGTCTTTTTCATCTTCTCTTTGTCGCTCTATCTTCTGCTCGAGTTGCTCTAATCGGCCGTGATGCCCGTGTACGAGTTCTATGATTACTATTGGGTGCAGGGGTTCCTCATTCTCTGGCGGATGTATTTCTAAATTGATTCTCTTTGGTTGAGGGTTTCCCGATCCCTCCCCATTAGGGCCATGATGAATCCACGTTTTATGGTATTTATTTGCTCTATTTGGGTGGATTTCATCAACTTTTCTTGCACTTATCCATTGAAATAGCTTAGTTTTGTGATTTCTTCCTATATTGTGCTTGAAAGTGAAAATATGCTCTTTAGGCCTTTTAATTGCTAAATTTTATTCACTTTAATCCTATTTGATGCCTTGATGTGTTTGCTAAGTGATCTCAGGTTTCCAAGGCAAGTATGGGTTGAAGAAGTGAGAAAAAGAGCATGCAAAAAGGAAGAAACCATGAAGAAATGGAGTTTGGAAGTACGGGTGGGTGTGAATTTCGCTAGGTGATGTGTACGCGTGACCCGAGTCACGTGAGCTCATTAATGCAAATTGCTAGGGGCGAATTCTGAGCCTCCAAAACCCAATCCAACTCATTTCTAAAGCTATTTCAACCCCAATTCAAGTGGAAGCAAGGGGGGCAATTAGGTTTAGCTTTTCTATGCTTTTCTCTTAGTTTTCTAGAGAGAGAAGCTCCCCCTCTCTCTAGAATTAGGTTAGGTTTAGTTTAAATTCCTTTAATTTCAGTCTTTAATTCTTGTTTTAATGTAGTTTTCTTTATGTTTTCATGCTTTCTTGTCTTTATCTTCTTTATTTCTCTTGTTATTTTCTTTCTTTTGTCATTTTTATTTTTATGGATACTCTTGTTAATTTTAATTTTGATTAATGCAAATTTATGTTTTCATGTTAATTGTTGCTTCCTTTAGTTGTTGTTATCATTTTCTTGCTTTTGGTAGTTAGATTTTATTCTTTATGCATTTTAATATTATTTTATTCTCATGCACACCAAGTATTTGACAAAATGCTTGGCTTAGCTTTTACATATTTTTTCTTCACTTTTGGCTTGGTATTGAGGACTTTAGTGCTCCTTGAGTCATTGATTTCCATTCTTGTTTAATACATTAGAGTAGTTAGTTGATTTGGTTTTCCTTACTCTAAGTGACCCATTAATAGTGTTGACTAGGACTTAGGGATTGGAATCAACTATGCCTATTTGATTTATCCTCGATGTAGGGTTGACTAAGTAGGATTAACTCTTCATAATCATCATGTGTTTGTGGTCAATGGCTAGGATAGGTAACCTTAACTCCCAATCCTTGCCAAGAGGTTTCTTGCATTTGAATTTTCCTTTCTTTGCATTTAATTGCTTTGACTCTTATCGCTTTGACTTTTAATTCCTTGCATGTTTATTTAATTGCTTTCATTTAATTTCTTGCATGTTAAGTTACTTTCTTGCTATTTACATTTCTTACTTCTCTTGCAATCAATCATAGCCAATAATCTTAGCACTTCATTTGCAACTCCTAGGGAAGACGACCCGGGAGTCTAATACTCTCGGTTATTGTGTTTTGATTGTGACATCCTTTGAATTAACATTTGATTATGATAATTTATTGTTGGTTTGGACTATGCTACTAACGAATTGATTCTTATTTTGATTGATTCTAAACTGGCAAAAAAAAATTTCTCTTTTCAAATTTGGCGCCGTTGCCGGAGAGTTGCAATGGTGTAAAGTTTTTGGCTATTGTAAATATGTTAATATGTAAATAACTTGCTTTTTGGTTGTCTTTTGTTTTTGTTAATGGTTAGGATTTGGTTCTCGGAGGACATTAGAGATTCAAGCATTGGTGGGGAAGTCAAGCACAAGCCACCATAGCAAGGGCTCTCCGAATTTTTTAACTTAAAGACAATAAATAAAAGTGTTTGGTAACATGTTTCTAACTCTCCCTCTCTTTTAGCATTTGTTTGTTGAATTTTTGCTTTTTTTAATTAGCTTAGTTTGGTAGAATTTTTGCGTTGATCTTGCATTTCTAGGGTAGAATAAATTTTGGGGTTGGAAAAGCTGTTTTGGATGTCATGTTTGGTGCCTTAGAGCACTAAAATTTTTAAGAAAAACAGTGCATGTGCGTGCGCACTCACCTGTGCGTACACACACTCATGAACGCCCCCTCTGTTTGGAGCGTTCACACACCTTGTGCGCTCGCATCCCCCTCTTTTTGCCTCTTGTGTGTACGCACGGACCTGTGTGCGTACGCACAGATGGCGAATCAGGCGTTAAATCTTGATGCTTCAAAAAAAAATCCAGCTTTTCTGTGCATGGGCACAAGCCTGTGCCCACGCACACATCAAAAGAAGGCCTCTGTTCGCGGCGTTTGCACGCGTAGTGCGAATGCACAATCTTTTTCATTTCACCCATTGACGCGTACGCGTCTCTCACGTGTACGCGTCGCCTTGCATTTACTCTCTTTCACGCGAACGCGTCACCCCACGTGTACGCATCGATCCCCGTTTTTCGCCGCACCACGCGCACTCGTCCCCCATGCGTACGCGTGACCCCTTGTGCGTGCGTATGGCCCTGTATGCGTACGCATGCCCCTGTTTTCTCCCACTATACTTCTTTTCTTCTCTTCTCTCTACTTCTTCTCTTCTTTTCTCTTCTCCTCTTTTCTTTCCTTTCTTCAATGACCACTCACCACTATACTTCACCACCCACAACACTCACCTTTAGTTAGTTAGTTTGTTAGTTATTTAGCATAGTTAGTTTAAGTTTCTATTTTGATGCTATGTGTTGGATGATTGAGTTGATTTGTTGATTGTGTGAGATATTGCTGCTGAATTATTATTGTTGTTACAATTTATTGAGGTTGTAAATTGTTGCTTGGTGTTGAGTTCTTCATGTTTAATTTTGCACATACTAAGTACTCATAACATTGCCTTTGAGAATCTCTTTTGGATTTCTAAATTTCATGTTTTGGCCACCATGTAATTTGATTTTATTATCTATAGTTAGGCAATTCGTATGTAGTTGATGCATTTTTTGTTAGGTGATGCTTGTTTGTGATTGATTTTTATTTATATCACCTATTTGATGCATTAACATTGAAAATTGTGAAATTGGATCATAAGTTTGCCTAATGACACTTTTTGAGCTTTTTAAGCTATGTGGACTATGCTTGTCATGTTTTCCACTTCATGTCAATTAGGTATTGCTTCATTATCTAATTCACAATTTCTTGATTCTTGCTTGAATACTTTCATGCCTCTTTATTGCTTGTTTGTTTATCTTAACCTACAAGTTTTCTTTAAAGTATTTCAAGCATACTAGAATGAATGAAGTGCATGCTTATTTTGTCTAATTGTGA
Organism: Arachis ipaensis; assembly: GCF_059453495.1. Lineage (NCBI taxonomy): Eukaryota > Viridiplantae > Streptophyta > Magnoliopsida > Fabales > Fabaceae > Arachis > Arachis ipaensis. The sequence continues at coordinate 56,297,135 of NC_142436.1, forward strand.
CCTAGCTTACCATGCTAGTGTATGTGCGCTCTAAGCCGCGCAACTTAGAACACACACACCTGTTTTCTTCATGTCACAAATGTATTCACTCACTTAATTCTGGTGATTCTTACCTCATTCCAACAATCTTTTCTTCCTTACTTTTGCATTTACTCATCTTACTATCTTATTGTCTATTTTGCATGGATGAGTCACCATAAGCAACAAGAAAAGTGGGAGAAAGAGCATACAGCAGCTGATTGATCCACCAACTGAAGGTGGCAATCCGAAGTCACTATACCCCCTTGCTCGTCTTTGAGTGCACGGAGGACCGTGCAACCCCTTAAGTGTGGGGAGGTCGTCACCGATCGACAATCTTGGGTGACATACTCTAATCCTAACACTTTCATCTTCTTTTTGAATTCTTAGTTGCATTTTTTTCTTCTTGGCTTGTATATATTTTAGTACCTTAATTTCATTTTTCAATAGTTTATTGCATTTCTTTGCATATACATAACAAGCTTAGTTAATATAATGAAAATTTTCCAAGAAAAATATTCTTGATAGGGCATTGACATCCTAATTGATTTGAGTTAGAACTTTTGATTGAAACTTGCTTGAAATATATTGTGGAACTTGTTTTTGAGCTAAGAACACACAACCTTGTGAGTTTTGAGCCTCATTGTGTAGTTACATCATATAACCACTATTTTTATTCTTGTGTGTGTTATTCTTTTCTTATAATTGCAATATTTGATTTGTTTGATTCTTTATGTCCATTGTTTGATGTATATATGCATTTATATGATTGAGGCCATCTTTCATTAAGCTCACTTATTCCAAATAGCCTACCCTTTTATCTCCCTTTTTTAACCAACTTTGAGCCTATTTCAATCCCCTTTTTGTTCTTAAAGTTAGCACATTTGATGAGCGGATAATTTATACGCTTTTTGACATTGATTTCAGTATATTTTTAGTATATTTTAGTTAGTTTTTATTATGTTTTTATTAGTTTTTAAATAAAAATCACATTTCTGGACTTTACTATGAGTTTGTGTGTTTTTCTATGATTTCAGGTATTTTCTGGCTGAAATTGAGGGACCTGAGCAAAAATCTGATTCAGAGGCTGAAAAAGGACTGCAGATGCTGTTGGATTCTGACCTCCCTGCACTCGAAGTGGATTTTTTGGAGCTACAGAAGCCCAATTGGTGCGCTCTCAATTGCGTTGGAAAGTAGACATCCTGGGCTTTCCAGCAATATATAATAGTCCAAACTTTGCCCGATATTTGATGGCCCAAACCGGCATTCCAAGTCAGCATAAAAATTCTGGCGTCAAAACGCTAGAACTGGCATAAAAGCTAGAGTTAAACGCCCAAACTGGCACAAAAGCTGGCGTTTAACTCCAAGAAAAGTCTCTACACATGAAAGCTTTAATGCTCAGCCCAAGCACACACCAAGTGGGCTCGGAAGTGGATTTCTGCATCATTTACTTATTTCTGTAAACCCTAGGCTACTAGTTTTCTATAAATAGGACCTTTTGCTATTGTATTTTCATCTATCAATCGAATTTTAATCATGTTTTGATGATTGAACCCTCTTTGGGAGGCTGGCCATTCGGCCATGCCTAGACCTTTTGTTCTTATGTATTTTCAACGGTGGAGTTTCTACACCCCATAGATTAAGGTGTGGAGCTCTGCTGTTCCTCATGAATTAATACAAAGTACTATTATTTTTTTATTCAACTCAAGCCTATTTCTTCTCTAAGATATTCACTCGCACTTCAACCTGATGAATGTGATGATCCGTGACACTCATCATCATTCTCACTTATGAACGCATGCCTGACAACCACCTCCGTTCTACCTTCGAATGAGTGTGTATCTCTTAACCTCCTGGTTCATGATGCATGGTTGCCTCGCCTAACAACCGAGCCTTCCATTCCATGAGATCAGAGTCTTCGTGGTATAGGCGAGAATCAATTGGCAGCATTCTTGAGATCCGGAAAGTCTAAACCTTGTCTGTGGTATTCCGAGTAGGATCTAGGAAGGGATGACTGTGACGAGCTTCAAACTCGCGAGTGTTGGGCGTAGTGACAAACGCAAAAGGATCAATGGATCCTATTCCAATATGATTGAGAACCAACAGCTGATTAGCCGTTGATAAGCGGATAATTTATACGCTTTTTGGCATTATTTTTACATAGTTTTTAGTATGATTTAGTTAGTTTTTAGTATATTTTTATTAGTTTTTAATAAAAAATCACATTTCTGGACTTTACTATGGGTTTGTGTATTTTTCTGTAATTTCAGGTATTTTCTGGCTGAAATTGAGGGACTTGAGCAAAAATCAGATTCAGAGGTTGAAGAAGGACTGCAGATGCTGCTCGATTCTGACCTCCCTACACTCAAAGTGGATTTTCTGGAGCTACAGAACTCCAAATGGAGCGCTCTCAATTGCGTTAGAAAGTATACATCTAGGGCTTTCCAGCAATATATAATAGTCCATACTTTGCCTGAGTTTAGATGACGCAAACTGGTGTTCAACGCCAGTTCTATGTTGCATTCTGGAGTTAAACGCCAGAAACAGGTTGCAAAGTGGAGTTAAACGCCAGGAACCGGTTACAAACTGGCGTTTAACTCCAAGAGAAGCCTCTACACGTGTAAAGCTCAATGCTCAGCCCAAGCACACACCAAGTGGGTCCCAGAAGTGGATTTCTGCATCATTTACTCATTTCTATAAACCCTAGTAACTAGTCTGATATAAATAGGACCTTTTACTATTGTATTAGACATCTTTGATCAGTTTTATGCTATCTTAGACCTTTATGGGGGCTGGCCACTCGGCCATGCCTGGACCTTGCTCTTATGTATTTTCAATGGTAGAGTTTCTACATACCATAAATTGAGGTGTGGAGCTCTGCTGTTCCTCATGAATTAATACAAAGTACTATCATTTTTCTATTCAATTCAAGCTTATTCCAATTCTAAGATATTCATTCGCACTTCAATATGAATGTGATGATCGTGACAGTCATCATCATTCCCAACCATGAACGCGTGCCTAACAACCACTTCCTTTCTACCTTAGATTGAATGAATATCTCTGAGATTCCTTAATCAGAGTCTTCGTGGTATAAGTTAGAATCCATGGACGGCCATTCTTGAGATCCGGAAAGTCTAAACCTTGTCTGTGGTATTCTGAGTAGGATCTGGGAAGGGATGGCTGCGACGAGCTTCAAACTCGCGAGTGCTGGGCATAGTGACAGACGCAAAAGGATCAGTGGATCCTATTTCAGTATGATCAAGAACCGACAGATGATTAGCCATGCAGTGACAGCGCATTGGACCATTTTCACTGAGAGGACAGGATGTAGCCATTGACAACGGTGACACCTAACATACAGCTTGCCATAGAAAGGAGTATGAATAATTAGATGAAGACAATAGGAAAGCAGAGGTTTAGGAGGAACAAGCATCTTCATACGCTTATCTGAAACTCTCACCAATGAATTACATAAGTATCTCTATCTTTAATTTACGTTTTATTTATATTTTAATTATATTTTAATCATCAAATATCCATAACCATATGAATCTGCCTGACTGAGATTTGCAAGATGACCATAGTTTGCTTCAAGCCGACAATCTCCGTGGGATCGACCCTTACTCACGTAAGGTTTATTACTTGGACGACCTAGTGCACTTGGTGGTTAGTTGTGCGAAGTTGTGACAAAAAACTAAGATAATGAACGTGCGTATTAAGTTTTTAGCTCCGTTACCAAGGAATGAACCGTCACGATTTCTGCGCACCAAGTTTTTGGCGCCTGATAAACCACTATTTTATGATTTATAATGTGTTTAATTGTGTGGTTTTATCATGATCCTTACCCACTTATTCATTAAATTAGCATGCATTTAGATTTCCTTCTTGAATCTATTACATGTTTTGATAAACATGTAATAGACCACTATTTTGAATCTATTACATGTTTGATAAACCACTATTTTGGCCCTCAACAATATATGCTCTTCTATGAAATTTTTGATGTTTGGGGCATTGACTTCATGGGTCCATTTCCAAATTCTAATGGATATTTTTATATATTGTTAGCTGTGGATTATGTTTCCAAATGGGTGGAAGCAATTCCTACCCGCACTGATGATGCTAACACTGTTGTTTCCTTTGTGAGAAACCATATTATATGTCGCTTTGGATCACCACGAGCAATCGTGAGCGATCAAGGCTCCCATTTTTGTAACAGGAGACTAACAGGATTGATGAAGAAGCATGGGATAATCCATAAAGTTGCAACTGCTTACCATCCCCAAACTAATGGGCAAGCCGAGGTGTCAAACAGAGAAATTAAGCGTATCTTGCAAAAGATAGTAAAGCCTCATAGAAAAGACTGGAGCACCAGGCTACAAGATGCACTGTGGGCATATAGAACAGCATACAAGACACCCATTGGGATGAGTCCCTTCCGCTTGGTTTATGGAAAAGCTTGTCATCTCCCAGTTGAAATAGAACACAGAGCCTTCTGGGTAGTTAAGGAGTGCAACATGGGAATTGAGAATGCCGGAGCTGAAAGGAAGTTGTAACTGCAGGAACTGGAGAACCTTCTCCTAGAAGCTTATGAGAATTCCAGAATTTACAAGGAAAAGATGAAAGCTGTGCATGATCAAAACATCAAGAAGAAAGAGCTTCAACCTGGAGATTTTATCCTCCTTTACAAATCTCGACTAAGGCTCATGCCCGGTAAGTTGAGATCAAAATGGGAAGGTCCATACAGAGTAGAGAAGGCTGAACCGTACGGAGTTTATCACATAAGCCATCCTTCAAGCTCTGAACTTATTAAGGTTAATGGACAACGCCTGAAGCTGTACCATGGTGAGAAGGTGCAGAAAAATAAGGAGCTTGAGATCTTCCGCTTGGAAGATCCCCACATCGCAGCAGATTGAGCTAGCGGAGCGTCCAACTTACGGACGTTAAAGCAAAGTGCTTGGTGGGAGACAACCCACCGCGGTATGATCGTTCTTTTCTTCACTTTTAGTTTTTCTTCTTTAATAACTCTTCTCTTTATTAGCGCTTTCATGCTCTTTCATTTACATGTCTTTATATTTCCTAAAAAAAAAAAAAGGTTTTTCACCGCGCGACGCGATCGCATCAGCGACGCGTCCGCGTCGCAAAGAGGGTGGAGAAGACAAATAAATGAACAGAGAGTCCGGCTGGAGTCCGGCTGGAGGTGTGCCAATGGCACAAATCGACCCACACGACCGTGTCCCTGATGCGTTCGCGTCGCATGGGAATCATGGCCTCCCACGCGACCGCGTGCCCCACGCGGCCGCGTGCCCTTAGTTTTCAACGTAAAAGGGTGCACAGTAATATTCTGTGCGAGAGTGATGCTGGAAGCACAATCCTTGTCATGCGACCGCGTCACCGACGCGGCCGCGTCACCTATTTTATAACGCACACTCATGCGATCGCGTGACCCACGCGATCGCGTCACCCAATTTTGGCAATTAAAATAAATCGAACAGAGAGTTGTGCTGGAGCGAGGCTGCACTTGCGCTAGCAGCGTAACACGGGTCACGCGACCGCGTGACCGACGCGATCGCGTCCCCTGACCTGACGCGCACCCACGCGAACGCGTGCCCCACGCGGCCGCGTCGCATGCACCGCACAACTCAACCTAAATTGCCAGATTATCTTATCTTTCTCTCTTCTAAATCCTAATTTTCCTTTTCCCTCCTTCTTTCTTCTTTCTCCCCTTCCCTTTCTATCTCACCTTTCACTCTCTATCTCTCTCACCACCATTAACAAGGTTTTACCTTCTTCCTTCTTCTCTTTTTCTATCATTCTTATTATATTATGTATATATATTATTATTTTCTTTTTCTTTTCTTTTTCTTTTCAAATTTTTATTTTTCTTCTTCTTCTTTTCTTTTCTTTACATGGTGTTAGAAACCTTTTGAGTCATCATCCCTCATTATATGCTTGTGGATTATTGCAAATTGTTTGACAATTATTTTTCTCCCATTTAAGGGATTGCTTGCATGTTCATCTTCATATTTTCTATACCCTATTCACCATGCATGCTATGTGTTTGTGAAAAAGCTCATGTGGCATTATGCACTTTTCTATGTTGCTATACTATTTAATGCTTGCTTTTCACAACTTTCCCTTATTATTTTATTAATTAAATTCAATTGTCAATACAAACGTGATGGTTTGTTACGAAGTAATGCTTGGTCTATGCTACCCATGCCCTTTGCCAGCATGCCAATAAACACCTTGCATTCACTTGTTTTTATCTGCATTTTTTTATTTTCCATTGATGGCTTTTCATATGTACTCGAGAGCATGTGTTAATGTCATCTACATTTTACTGTGCATCATTCACCCTCTTTTCCGTTTCCTTCCTTGCTGTATATCTCTTTGAATTTAATTTACTTTCTCTTCCCTTCTTTCAGGATGGCCACCAAGAAAGGAAAGGAGAAAGCAACTTCCAAACCACCAGCAAGAAGAGGAACTAAAAGAGCATTAGTGGCAGAGCCTTCTTCCACCGCAGTCAAGCCCTCAACAAAAAGAATTAAGAGGATAATAAAGGTTGACGAAAAGGAGAAAGCCTTTCCAGCAAAGGACGCTGCACGATTTTCAAATCGCTATTGTAAGCAGATGTTCCCTATCCTGGCAGAAAGGAATTATAACAATGAATACCTTCTTATCCTCCCGTCCAATATTGCTACCTTTGTTGAGCCGCAAATTGAGCGAAGACAATGGGGTTTCCTATGGAAACAGCCAAGGCAGGTCAATCTTTCTTGGGTAGTTGAGTTCTACTCCAACTTCTACATACCGACCCTGCAGTCTGTTTATGTCCAGCAGAAGCAAGTCCCCATCACAGAAGAGGCCATTCAGCGAGCTCTGAGTCTTCCCCCTATTCTAGCAGGAATGGACGCTTTTCAAGAAGCCGCCCTTCAGCGCCAGAGATACCAATTCGACTGGGACTCCGTTCTCGGAGTCATCGCATTACCTGGCAGTCGTTGGATCTACGGATACCACCGTACCCACCCTAAGGGAATCTTGGCTTCAGCACTTACCTTGGAGGCTCGCGTATGGGCACAGATCATGTCCCATTACGTCTTTCCGAGCACTCATGAGTCCTCCTTCACTACCGACATGGCTGTTCTACTATGGTGCATCCTTACAGACCAACCTCTGAATCTCTCAAGACATATCCGGAATGCTATGGAACACGTACAAATTGCAGGCAACTTACCTTTCTCCACCTTGGTCTCAGATCTTGTCTTAGCAGCCGGAGTCTCCTACAGAGCTGGGGACACCAAAGCCATGCTTCCACGGGATGATCAGTATGTCCCTAACGGGAAATACCTCAGACTCTCAGCAGCCACTACAAGCCTTCCTACTGCTCCAGTTGAAGATAATCCTTCTTCGACACCACAAGCATCTACAACTGAGAAATTGCTCCAGCAGATAATTGAACGGTTGGATCGACAAGAACAGAAAGCTAAGATGAGAGAGTGCCGTAACGAGTGCCGATTCAAACACCTCAAGGAGCTACTCAAGGGACATTTCAGAGACTCAGAGACCCCGGACTCCACTTTCTTTACCAGAACAGGGAGCCATGACGGCCCTGACTGTGGAGATACTGCTACTAGCCCACCCCTGTTCCTGACAGATGGCACCGAAGATGGTGCAAAGCCTTAAGTGTGGGGAGGTCGGTCAGTACCTGACTTCCGGAGGTAATTTCTCTTCTCTAGCACCAATAATTAGGATATTTTAGTTAGATTTTCTTTCCTTTATAGAATATAATAAATTGCATAGGTTAGGATAGTTGCATGCATGTTCTACTTGATTGAAAAGACAATGAGTTTCTTCCAAAAATCTATCTTTGGAACAAAATTTCACTAATTTTTCAAAATTTTTTTTGATAAATTTGCTTGAGTTGTATTTGAAACATGATATTTGAGTTAAAGAACACACAACCTGTGAAAGATTTGAGCCTTTATGAATGGTTACATTATTTAACCATAATTATTTCATTCTTGTGTGTTTACTTCTCTATGATTGTAATCTATATTTTGTTTTATCTTATATGTCCAATAGTTATTATATTTGCATGCTTGCACATGATTGAGGCCATTATTTGTTTAAAATCACTCATCCAAATTAAGCCTACCCTTTTCAGTTACCTTTGTTAACCACTTTGAGCTTTTAATTCCCATTTGTTCGATATTTTACCACATTACTAACCTTAAGCCGAAAAACAATTGTATATCCCAAATTGAATCTTTGGTTAGCTTAAGATAGAATTGTGTCTGCTAGTTAAGTATGGGAAATTGTGGGAATAAAAGTTGTTAAGGGAATGTGTCATAAAAATTTAAGGGGAATTTGGATACCTACTCATGTGAAAATATAAGAATGAAAAATCTATGTGCATTGATAAACTTTATTTATTTATTTTTAATTTAAATATATATATATATATATATATATATATATATATATATATATATATATATATATAATAGGAAAAATATGAGAAATCAATAAATAAAGGGACAAAATTACCCCAATGTTAAATTTAGAATTCAAAAATCAGTGCACATATGATAGAATCAAAATACGAAGTTGATACATGAGTAGGGATTGAAAAAGGGAACTCTGGGTAGCTAGGTATGAACCTTAAAGACTACATTAAGTGTATACAAGTTAGGTTGGATCTTGGGTTAATTAAAGATTCAATTTATTAGCTCACTTGACCAAATATACACCCCTACCTATGCCTTGGCACCATTACAACCTTGAAAAGACCTCATGATGTTTGCATTGGTGTATTAACTATTGTTGATTGGTTAGGAGAAGAACAAAAGTTAGAAAGCATGATTAGAGAAGGATAGAGTGACCACCCTATACACTAGAGATTAGAGCATACATACATTATCAGTGAGGGTTCAATACTTGAATTTTCAAGTTCCCTGCTTTCATGAGCTATCTTCTTGCACTTTTATCCATTTTATTGTGTAATGATAAAATTAGTGGAAGTTGATTTGTAATTGTTTTGAAGAGCTTATTTACTTTTGATCAAGTGGACAAGAATCATATAGTTGCATTTATATATATATATATATATATAGGCTTGCATTGCATTTCATAAGTTTCTACATGTTCATGCTCATTCCCTTATCTCCTTCAATTAAGCATGAGGACATGCTAATGTTTAAGTGTGGGGAGGTTGATAAACCACTATTTTATGATTTATATTGTGTTTAATTGTGTGGTTTTATCATGATCCTTACCCACTTATTCATTAAATTAGCATGCATTTAGATTTCCTTCCTGAATCAATTACATGTTTGAAAACTGCTTCCTAGAGACTTTAATTATTTATTTTTAATTCTCCTTTATTCCATTCGATGCTGTGATATATGTGTTGAGTGTTTCAGACTTTACAGGGCATAAATGAGTTGGAAATTGGAAAGGAAGCTAGCAAAAATGGAAGGAACACAAGAATTTGAAGAGATAACCAGCGAGAAGTGACGCGGTCGCATGGCTCACGCGACCGCGCGAAGGAGAGCAAATCGCGGTGACGCGGCCGCATGGCTCACGCGGCCGCGCGGATTGGAAAAGCTCAGGCGACGCGGTAGCGTGGACGACGCGAACGCGTGGCGAGGGAAAACGCGAATGACGCGTCCGCATGGATGACGCGATCGCGTGACATGTGCGATCTGCATAATCTGCAGAATTCGTTGGGGGCGATTTTTGGACCCTATTTCGGCCCAGTTCTCGGCCCGGAACAGCAGACTAGAGTCAGAGAACATGCAGAAACAAATAACACATTCATTCAGAGACAGTTTTAGATCTAGTTTTTTACTCGCTTAGGTTTTTCTCTCTAGGTTCTAGAATTTTAATTTTTATTGGTCTTAGCATTGGAACATTGAGAAGGGTTATTTCCTCATCAAGACTACGTCATTCTAGTTTGTTCTCTTAACTTGGTTTTATTCTTCCATGTTCTTTGCTTTGTTCAATTTTGTCATTCATATACTTTTATGATTATTTAATGCAAGGATTATTTCTTTTTAATTCAATTTCAATTCCAATAATCATGTCTTCTTTTAATTCCCTTTCATGTGCTATGGATTCTTTATTTACAATGCGTGAGTAGTTTCCTTACTTGATGGGGAGTTGATTAAAAGGAACTCTTGAGTTGGAAGGATTGAAGAAAAAATTGTAATTGGGTTAAATGTTGGATTGCTATCCTATCACCAACGCCAATCCCTTTGAACTAAGTGGGTTGCAACTTCTGAACAGATCTGGCATTCCAGCTTGTTTGACTTTCCCTTACTTAGTAAAGGATAACCAAACAGAACAACCATTAATTATAAATTAATCTTACAATCACTCCATCAATAGTAGAAATTCCAACCAATCAACTCCCAGTCAAGGCTTTTATTCATATTAACTAAATTTCCTCAATTTAAATTCCAATTTACCCAACTCAACTTCTTTGAACATCTGATTAATAAGATAGCACACTTTTCTGCAACTCGTTGGGAGACGACCTGGGACTTAAAACTCCCAGTAATTTTTAATTCAAACTCTCTGTGACATACTTCTAAATTGATAGGCAGATTTTCGGTGAGTTAAGAACTATACTTGCAACGTAACCATTTTAATAATTTTTAATTCACCAGCTTCTGCGTCTCATCAGCGCCGTTGCCGGGGATTATTCGAGTTTGGACAACTGACGGTTCATCTTGTTGCTCAGATTAGGTAATTTTATTTTATTTTTAAGCTCTTTTATTTCTTACTTTCGAAAAATACAAAAAAAAATTAATTTGATGTTTCTTGCTTGAATCTCGTGTCAGTTTTTAAATTTGGTGTCAATTGCATGTTTATCTCTTTCTTGCATTTTTCGAAAATCCATGCATTGCATTCTTCATGATCTTCAAGTTGTTCTTGGTAAGTCTTCTTGTTTGATCTTTAAAATTTCTTGTTTTATGTCTTTTCTTGTTTTCCATATGCATTTTTGAATTATTAGTGTCTAAAGTTTGAAAATTTCTAAGTTTGGTGTCTTGCATGTTTTTCTTTTCTTAAAAATTTTCAAAAATAAGTCTTAATGTTCAGCTTGACATTCAAAGTGTTCTTGGTGTTCATCTTGACATTCATAGTGTTCTTGCATGCATCATGTGTTTTGATCTAAAATTTTCATGCATTGTGTCTTTTTTTTTGTGTTTTTCTCTCCCATCATTAAAAATTCAAAAATAAAAAAAAATAGCTTTCCCTTTTTCTCTCATAAATTTTCGAAAATTTGTGTTGACTTTTTCAAAACTTTTTAAAATTTAGTTGTTTTTTATGAGTCAAATCAAATTTTCAATTTAAAAATTCTATCTTTTTCAAATCTTTTTCAAAAATCAAATCTTTTTCATTTTTCTTTTATGATTTTCGAAAATTTCAAATTGATTTTCAAAATCTTTTTCTTATTTTTATTTCATATTTTCGAAATTAATGCTAACAATTAATGTGATTGATTCAAAATTTTTAAGTTTGTTACTTGCTTAGTAAGAAAGGTTCAATCTTTAAACTCTAGAATCATATCTTTTTAGTTTCTTGTTAGTCAAGTAATCAACTTTGATTTCAAAAATCAAATCTTTTTAAATTTCTTTTTCAAATCTTTTTCAAAATAAATGTCAATCACATCTTTTTCAAAATCAATTTCAAAATCTTTTCCAACTTCTTTTCTAACTTCTTATCTTTTCAAAATTGATTTTCAAATCTTTTTCAATTAACTACTTGACTTTTTGTTTGATTTTAAAAGTTTACTATTTCAATCATATCTTTTTCAAAACTACCTAACTAATTCTATCTCTAATTTTCGAAAATCCCTTCCATCTTTTTCAAAATTCCTTTTTAAATTAACTAATTGTTTTAAATTTAATTTAATTTGATTCAATTTTTCTTTCTTAATTTTTGAATGTTAATTTTTATTTTTTATTTTAAATTCAATTTAAAAACAAAAATACTTTTATTTTAATTTATTTAATTTTCGAATTTCTCTTCTCCTCATCTCTTTCTAATTATTTATTCATCTACTAACACCCCTCTTTCACCCAAGAATTCGAACTCATTCCTCTCCCTTGTGTTTGGATTCTTATCTTTTCCTTCCTCCATTATTCTCTTCTTATACTTACATAAGGAATCTCTATACTGTGACATAGAGAATTCATCTTCTTTTCTATTTTCTTCTTTTTCATATGAGCAGGAACAAGGATAAGAACATTCTTGTTGAAGCTGACCCTGAACCTGAAAGGACTCTGAAGAGGAAGCTAAGGGAAGCTAAAGCACAACTCTCTGGAGAAAATCTGACAGAAATTTTCGAAAAAGAAGGAGGCATGGCCGAAAATAATAACATTGCAAGGAAGATGCTTGGTGACTTTATTGCACCTAATTCCAATTTACATGGATGAAGCATCTCAATCCCTGCCATTGGAGCAAACAATTTTGAGCTGAAACCTCAACTAGTTTCTCTGATGCAACAGAATTGCAAGTTTTATGGACTTCCATCTGAAGATCCCTTTCAGTTCTTAACTGAATTCTTGCAGATCTGTGATACTGTTAAGACCAATGGGGTTGATCCCGAGGTCTACAGGCTTATGCTTTTCCCATTTGCTGTAAGAGACAGAGCTAGAATATGGTTGGACTCTCAACCTAAAGATAGCCTGAACTCTTGGGATAAGCTGGTCACGACTTTCTTAGCCAATTTCTTTCCTCCTCAAAAGCTTAGCAAGCTTAGAGTGGATGTTCAAACCTTCAAACAGAAGGAAGGTGAATCCCTCTATGAAGCTTGGGAGAGATACAAGGAACTGACCAAAAAGTGTCCTTCTGACATGCTTTCAGAATGGACCATCCTGGATATATTCTATGATGATCTGTCTAAATTATCAAAGATGTCATTGGACCATTCTGCAGGTGGATCCATTCACCTAAAGAAAACGCCTACAGAAGCTCAAGAACTCATTGACATGGTTGCAAATAACCAGTTCATGTACACTTCTGAAAGGAATCCTGTGAGTAATGGGACGCCTCAGAGGAAGGGAGTTCTTGAAATTGATACTCTGAATGCCATATTGGATCAGAATAAAATATTGACTCAGCAAGTCAATATGATCTCTCAGAGTTTGAATGGATTGAAGGAATCATCCAACAGTACTAAAGAGGCATCTTCTGAAGAAGAAGCTTATGATCCTGAGAACCCTGCAATAGCAGAGGTGAATTACATGTAGGGGTGTGCAAAAAAACTGGTTTCACTGAACTGAATTGAAACTGAACTGAAACTGTTTTAAATAAACCAGTTTTTTAAAATAAAAAACTGAACTGAAACCATAGTTTTTATGAAAACCAGTTTATTAAAAACCAGTTTTTATGGTTCAATTTAGTTTTAAACCAAATTAAAACTGGTTTTATTTAAACTCTAAAATTAGTTTTTACATACTCTTTCTCTCTCTCTCTCTCCCTTCACTCTCTCTCTCCTCCTCTCTCCCTTCTCTCTCTCTTTTCCCTTTCTTCCTTCTCTCCCTCTCTCTCTGTGTCTCCCTCCTTCTCTCTCTCCCCCTTTCCTCCTCTCTCTCTCTCCCTTCTCTCTCTCTCCCTCTCTCTCTCTCTCTCCTTTTCCTCTCTCCTCTTCTCTCTCCTTTCCTTCTCTCTCTCTCCTCCTCTTTCTCCCTCTCCTCTCTCTCCCTCATTTCCCTCTCTCTTCCCCTTTCTTTCTCTCTCTCCTCTCCCTCCTCTCTCTCCCCCTCCCATCTCTCTTCGTCTCTCTCTCTTTCTCTCTCTCATCTCCCTCTCTCTCCCCCCTTCCTTCCTCTCTCTCTCTCCTCCCTTCTCTCTTCCTCTCTCTCTCCCTCTTTTTCCTTGCTCTCCCCTTTTCTTTCTCTCTCCCTCCTCTCTCTCTTCCCTCTTTCTTCCCCTCTCTTTCTCTCTCTCCTTCTCCTCTTTCTTCCCCTTCTCTCTCTCTCTCTCTCTCTCTCTCTCTTTCTCTCTCTCTCTCTCTCTCTCTCTCTCTCTCCATTTCCTCTCCCTCTCTATCCTTTTTCTCCCCTTTCCCTCGCTCCCCTTCCCTTCCCCCCTCTGTCTCTCTCTCTCTCTCTCTCCCTTTCTCTCCCCCTTCCTTCCTCTCTCTCTCCTCTATTCTCTCTTCCTCTCTCTCTCTCCCTCCTTTTCCTCGCTCTCCCCTTTTCTTTCTCTCTCTCTCTCTCTCTCTCCCTCCTCTTTCTTCCCCTCCTCTCTCTCTCTCTCTCCATTTCCTCTACCTCTCTTTCCTTTTTCTCCCCTTTCCCTCGCTCCCCCTCCCTTCCCCCTTCTCTCTCTCTCTCTCTCTCTCTCTCTCTCTCCCCCTTCCTTCCTTCCTCTCTCTCTCCTCGCTTCTCTCTCTCTCTCTCTCTCTCTCTCTCCCTCCCTCCTTTTCCTCACTCTCCCCTTTTCTTTCTCTATCTCTCTCTCCTCTCCCTCTCTCTCCCCCTCTTTCTTCCTCTCTCTCCTTCTCCTCTTTCTTCCCCTCCTCTCTCTCTCTCTCTCTCCAATTTATCTCCCTCTCACTCCCTCTCTTTCCTTTTTATCCCCTCTCCCTCGCTCCCCCTCCTTTCCCCTTCTCTCTCTCTCTCTCTCTCTCTCTCTCTCTCTCCTCTCCCTCCCTTCTCTCTTCCTCTTTCTCTCTCTTTTTTTCTTTTTTTCTCTTTCTCTCTCCTATTTCTCTCTCTCTCTCTCTCTCTCTTTCCTTCTTTCTCTCTCTTTCTTCTTCCTCCTAGAAAAAGGGAGAGAGAGAAAAAGAGGGATAGAGAGGGGGAAAAATAAAGAGAGAGAGGAAGAGGGAGAAAAAGAGGGAGAGAGAGGGGGAGAAAGAGAGAGAAAGGGGGCGTAAGAAAGAGAATATAAAATCTAATTTTATATATGTTAAGAGAGAGAGAGGGAGAGAAAGAGAGAGAGGAGGGGAGAGAAAAGGAGAAGAGGGAGAGAGAAGAAGAGGGATATGGGAGAGAGAGAATGAGAGAAAGGGATAAAGAGGGAGAAAAGGGGGAGAGAGAGAGAGGGAGGGAGAGAGGAGGGGGAGAGAGAGAGAAAGACAAAGAGAGGGGAGGGGAGAAAGAGGGGAAGGGGAGAGAGAGAGAGAAAAGGAAAAGAGAGAAAGGAGGGAGAGAGAGAAAGGAGGGAGAGAGAGGGAGAGAAGAAGAGAGAAAGAGGGAAAGGAGAGAGAGGGAGAGAAGGAAGATAGAGAGAGGAGAGGGAGAGAGAGGGAGAGAAGGAGAGAGAGAGAGAGAGAGAGAGAGACAGACAGAGAGAGAGAGAGAGTTGAAGGAGAGAGGGGGAGAGAGAGAGAGAGAGAGAGATAGGGGGAGAGGGGGAGAGAGAGGGGGAGAGAAGGAGAGAGAGAGAGAAAGAGAGAGAAAGGAGGGGGAGAGAGGGAGAGAAGAAGACAGAGAGAGAATGGAAGGAGAGAGAGAGAGGGAGAGAAGGGAGAGAGAGAGAGAGAGATAGAGAGAGGGAGATGGGGAGAGAGAGAGGGGGAGAAGGAGAGAGAGAGGGGGGAGAGAGAGAGGGAGAGAGGGAGAGAGAGAAAATGTAAAAATTAATTTTATATAGGTTAAAAGTTAAAACTAGTTTTAACCTATAAACCAGTTTAAACTGGTTTTTTCTATTAAAACTAGTTTTATTTTTATGAACTGGTTTAAACTGGTGCACTGTATTGTAAACTGATTTAAAACCAGTTTCTTATTTGACAAAGTAGTTTGGTTCAGTTTCTAAACCATTTAAAATGGTTTAGTGCAGTTTTAGTTCAGTTTATGAAAAAACTGAACCATGAACACCCCTAATTACATGGGTGAACCCTATGGAAACACCTATAATCCCTCATGGAGAAATCATCCAAATTTCTCATGGAAGGATCAACAAAAGCCTCAACAAGGCTTTAATAATGGTGGAAGAAAAAGGTTTAGCAATAGCAAGTCTTTTCCATCATCCACTCAGCAACAGACAGAAAATTCTGAGCAGAATCCATCTAGCTTAGCAAATATAGTCTCTGATCTATCTAAGGCCACTGTAAGTTTCATGAATGAAACAAGGTCCTCCATTAGAAATTTGGAGGCACAAGTGGGCCAGTTGAGTAAAAGAGTCACTGAAACTCCTCCTAGTACTCTCCCAAGCAATACAGAAGAAAATCCAAAGAGAGAATGCAAGGCCATTGATTTAACCATCATGGCCGAACCTACAAGGGAGGATGAGGACGTGAATCCTAGTGAGGAAGACCTCCTGGGACGTCCAGTGACCAATAAGGAGTTTTCCTTCGAAGAACCAAAGGAATCTGAGGCTCAATTAGAGACCATAGAGATTCTATTGAACCTCCTTCTGCCCTTCATGAGCTCTGATGAGTATTCGTCCTCTGAAGAGGATGAAGAAATTACTGAAGAGCAAGTTGCTAAGTACCTTGGTGCAATCATGAAGCTGAATGCCAAATTATTTGGTAATGAAACTTGGGAAGATGAACCTCCCTTGCTCACCAATGAACTGAATGCATTGGATAGGCAGAAATTACCTCAAAAGAAACAGAATCCTGGCAAATTCTTAATACCATGTACCATAGGCACCATGACCTTTGAGAAGACTCTGTGTGACCTAGGTGATGACATGTCATCATGTCATGTTTTTCTATGCTTTTTTTTATACAAGAAATTGATAATTAGTGCTTAAATATTGCATTATTTTATGCTTAAATGGTATATTTCCTTGATCTTTTAATTTTATAAATTTGGTAGGAAATAAGAAGAAAAAGAAGCAAAGAAGCACAAAATAAGCTAAAAAGGAGAAAAAAGAGCTTTGGGGCACACTTTGAAGTTGGAGCACACTTTGGAGCCTTAGGCCACGCTTTTAAAAGCGTGGCCCATGACCAAATCAAGGAAGCATCACAATCAGTGCTCACAAAGCTCAGTTCACTAATTGAACTTAGCTTTATCGTGAAAAACTTAGCTTGGAAGCAAGAATTTTCGCTAAGTTAAAACCTGGGCGTTTACAGCATGACCATGCCTCCTTCAAAGGGCCATAACTTGAGCTACGAATGTCCGATTGATGTGCTTCCAGTTGCGTTGGAAAGATGACATTCAGAGCTTTCCAAAGATATATAATAGTCTATATTTGGCATGAAATTAGGGCACAAGTGAAATGCATCTTTAAGGGCCAAAAATAAGCAAAAAAATCAGCTAATGTTTCCACCAAGGCTCGAAGGGGGAGACACAAGGAAAACAAGGAAAGCAAGCAAAATAGCGCTCAGTTCACTTTCCCAACTGAGCTTTATCGGGCTTCCACTGAAGAAAATTCAAGGAAAAGGCTCACAAAAGTGCTTCCACCAAAGTTCGAACCCAAGACCTCACACTCAAGCCAAAGGCGCTACCAAGGCACACAAAGAAAAGCTCAGTTAACTTTTCCAACTGAGCACTACTCCCCATGCACTCCAACAACGTGACACGGGCAAGGACCAAAGGGGGCAGCACCAAGGAGCTTGTCATGCGCACAACTTGGCACACCAAGTGCAAATAGAGAGCTCAGTTTGGTATTTGAACTGAGCCATGCCCTGGGAGTGTCACCCATGGGCCAAAATTCAACCAAAATTCCATTTAAATTCAATTCTTCACCAAATTGAATCAAGGCCAACCAAACCCATCTCTCTTCAAATCCAAAGCAAGCAAAGCCCACATCATCACTCAAAGGCACAAGAACAAGCTAGAATTAGGATTTTCATTTAATTTATTTTTCATTTCAATTTCATTTTATTTTCATTTTGTAAAGCCTATATAAGGCATCATTTTCATATTTGTAGGAAGCTCCATTAGAAAGTAGGGGAGGTCAGTCCCATTAGAGAGTATAGAGGCTAGCTCCATTAGAGAGCTCTCTCTTAGTTTTCATTCTTGTCTTGAATCTTGGGTTGAGAATTGAAGAAATTCTGTTTCAATCTCACCTTGAGATCTCTTGTTTATTTTTCTGCATAACTTTAGAAATTGTGATTTGAATTCAAATTCTATTTACTGCCTTCTTCTACTTCTTTTGCACTTTACTACTCCATTTTCTTTTGCAATTGTTTTTGGGTGGATCAAGGAAGGATTTGAGATCTAGACTTGTTTTCTAGTCTCATCAAACCCCTAAGATCTTTAATTTCCCTTGAGCTATTGTAGAGCTACATTTTGCTTTCTATTTGGTTTCTCAAGTAATTCATCTTCTCTTGTTTAGATCTGTTGCATTTTAATTCATCCATTACTTCTCTGTTTAATGCCATTTTACTTTCTCTTGTTTAATTTCTGCAATTCCAGCACCAAATTCAATTTACTTTCAAGCAATTTAATTCTTCTGCACTTGTTTGGCATTTTATATTTCTGTTCATGACTTGATTTATTTTCCTGCAATTTACAATTCCTGCAATTGCTCTAAGTTCTTATTCACTGAAATTTTGCTTCTCTGTTTACATTGCTCCCAATTTATTCTTCCTGCAATTCAAATTTCCAGTTACTTGATCTATTGCTTTCTTTTATTTCCAGCATCCACTCCCCTTTACATTCACTGCAATTTACATTTCTTGTCATTTAAGTTTCTGCAATTTACATTTCTTGCTCTTTAAGTTTCTGTCCAATTTACTTTCTGCACTTTAAATTTTCTTGTCATTTACTTTCTGCTGCATCAGTTATCACTCAAATCATCAATGTTAGCTTGACTAAACTAATCACCCACTAAAGTTGCTTGATCCATCAATCCCTGTGGGATCGACCTCACTCTAAGTGAGTTTTACTACTTGATGCGACCCGGTACACTTGCCGGTGAGTTTTGGGTGTTTGGAATTCGTTTTCCAAAATATCCATCAAGTTTTTGGCGCCGTTTCTAGGGATTGATTTAGATCAACAATGATTAAGTGGATGAGAAGTCTAGATCAAGCATTTTCTTTATTTTTGTTCTCTAATATGAGTAATTTTAATTTTCCTTGGTGTTGTGTTTTCCAAAATTCAAATGGAGTTCAACTCATCTTATGATCAAACAAATTTCATGGGATATTACCCACCATCACCAATATCTAATGGTGGCTGGAAATATCACCAAGAAAATACAAATTTTAAGCACTCCAATCCATGGAGATTTGCTTTAGAGACACAAGATGAGCAAGAAAACCATATGTGATATTTCCTTCCACCACAAAAAGATGCAAGTCATGATTCTAATGGTGGCTGGGAAGGGAATTCTAATGTTCCATATGATATTCATCCAAAGATATCATCACTTGACCATGCTTCAACAGAAAGCTCCTTTCAAAACTCACCATCCACACAAACTTCCATGAACCACTCAAGGTTCTCAAAGCTTGAGTCCATGCTCAAAAGATATGAGAAGGAGACAACAAAAGTTTGGAAAGAACAAGAAAACTCCCTCAAAAACATGAAAGTGCAGCTAGCTCAATTGGTGAGTGCAACGAAGAAGGAGGAAAAACAAGAAGAAGAGGCTACTGAGTCAAGTGGATTTTTAGTGAAGAAAAAAGAGGTGGTAAAAGTATTGGAACCTGAAACTGCACTTGAGATGACAAAAGAACCTGAACACTCACAACCTCTTCAAACCCCCCTGGACCAAAAAGTCTCAACAATTGAATCTGAGATTAAAAGATATAAAGAGAAGATGAAGAAATGTTGGGAAAATCAACAAACCTCCTCCATGAAAGAGCTATTAAAACAAATGTTGAGTGTAAAAGAGGAAGTGGAGGAGCAAGAAAGTGAGGAAGTCATTCCAGAAAATTTACACTCAAGAGAGGCAGAGAAGTACATGAAGGAAGAGTTCATGGAACCACCAATTCAAAAGGCTCTGGATGAATACAAAACTCCAACAATCACACAGGCAACCAAGTCTTGAATCCAAAGAAGTGAAGGCAACTAGCAAGAACACCAATTCTGTCCCTAATTCAGCAAGCAAGATCAATCAAGCCATTTGCAAAAGGAAGCTTGCTAAGGAAAGGCCAAGACAAGGGACACTAGCTGAATCTTTCCCTCCTTTGAGGTCATTCCTCTTAACAAACTGGAAGAAGAGGAAGAAAGTGAAGAACAACATGTCAAGCTAATGACACTAAAAGAGCACTTGTTGGGAGGTAACCCAACCGTAGGTAACATTTTTTCTCTGCTTTGTTTTCTTTCTTTGCTTTGTTTAAATTCAATAAATTGGCATATGGTTACATTCTAAGTTTGGTGTTGCCTTGCAACAAATTATTTTCAATCTTTTTAGATGATTGCATCAAATTAAAAATGAAAGTGACACACCAAGATTCTAAGTTTGGTGTGCCACTTATTTTTCTATGCAATTTATTCAAGCAACACTACTTGTTTGCATAATCATAATGCCTCTGCAATTTTATTTTTCTCTTTTGGTTTAACATTTTAGTTTCATCTTTATTCATTTACGTGTTTTTTAATGCTTTCTTTTATTAACTGTGTTTGTTAATACATCACCAAGAGAGCTTTATTCATGACAAGATTCTTGGCTTGGTGATTGTATTTAACATACAACAGTTTCATTTAGTCTTATTTCAAATAAAATGGACATAGGATTGCATTCTAAGTTTGGTGTTGCTATGCAACAAAAATTTTCTTCTAATCCTTACCAATACTTGCATTAATTCCAAGTGAAAGTGTCACACTAAGTTTGGTGTGCCACTTATCTTTTATGCCATGTATCGTGCACACCTTCTTATATATGCAACCAAAATGTCTTTGTCTCTTGTGCCTTGATTATTATCTTTAATTTTGCTTGCTTAGAACACATGTACTACTAACATTTCATTGTATAAGACACTCATGATCCATCTTAGCCCCATAGCCATTGTTCTAATTGTTGCTTGAGGATAAGCAAGCATTCTGATTTTGGCAAGGGAAAGAGGAAGAATAGAGGAAAAAGGACAACAATAATGAAGATGAACTACAAGGTTGTAGGGTTCCTTTTCTTCTCATTTTTTTTCAGCACTTAAATTGCATGATTGTCTTCATCTTTTCTGTTTACATGTGTGTATGAATAAAGCATAGCTTGAATCTTGATTTGTAATATGTTGCTGTGGCATTATAACTACTAACTTGAGTTTTGTGAGTTCAAAAGCAATAAAGCATCATGATCATAAACATACAAGGAATTAAAGAAGATTTTAGCATGTGCATACAAGTATTGGAAAGCTAGTATGATTAATTGTTGCTCAATTGCATTGGATTTTATTTAATTGAAGTTTTCATCTAGTACATTTTGTGAAATCTTTTGAAAATCATGAAAACCTTGAAGAAGCAAATACAAATAAGGCAAGAAAGAAAAAGGGAAAGAATGAGAAAGTTGAAGGCTCTGAGTACCAATGGCAATTTATTTGCTAAGTACTTGTGGTGTTTATGTATCAAGCCAAATGCTTGAAAACAAAGCACTTAGAAGTCAAGGCTAGGCTCAAGTGCAAAAGCACTCCCTCAAAGCTCAAGGTTCTGAGCATCAATGATTACAGAGTCAAGAAAATAAAAGAAAAATGAGCTTAATGAAGTCCTTTAATTCAAATGCTTGTGGTGCTTATGTATCAAGTGGTAATACTTGAAAACAAAGCATTTAGAATCGTAGCTTTGTTATTAACTCATGGGGCAAAGCCCCCAAAAGGAGAAGCTAATAAGAAAAGCAAAAGCTTGTTTCAAGGAAGAAATATAAGGAAAAGATTTCATAAAATGAGCTAGATAGAAGCATCAATCATTTACATTTCTTTTGTGATTGTAGCATGCATAGAAAACTAGCCTACCATAAACATTGAGTTGCTATTCTTCTTACCTTGAATTGTCAATCTTTATTGCATGATTCTTTTCTTGCTTGGGGACAAGCAAGGTTTAAGTTTGGTGTTGTGATGACATGTCATCATGTCATGTTTTTCTATGCTTTTTTTATACAAGAAATTGATAATTAGTGCTTAAATATTGCATTCTTTTATGCTTAAATGGTATATTTCCTTGATCTTTTAATTTTATAAATTTGGTAGGAAATAAGAAGAAAAAGAAGCAAAGAAGCACAAAATAAGCTAAAAAGGAGAAAAAAAGAGCTTTGGGGCACACTTTGAAGTTGGAGCACACTTTGGAGCCTTAGGCCACGCTTTTAAAAGCGTGGCCCATGACCAAATCAAGGAAGCATCACAATCAGCGCTCACAAAGCTCAGTTCACTAATTGAACTTAGCTTTATCGTGAAAAACTTAGCTTGGAAGCAAGAATTTTCGCTAAGTTAAAACTTGGGAGTTTATAGCATGACCATGTCTCCTTCAAAGGGCCATAACTTGAGCTACGGATGTCCGATTGATGTGCTTCTAGTTGCGTTGGAAAGCTGACATTCAGAGCTTTCCAACGATATATAATAGTCCATATTTGGCATAAAATTAGGGCACAAGTGAAATGCATCTTTAAGGGCCAAAAATAAGCAAAAAAATCAGCTAATGTTTCCACCAAGGCTCGAAGGGGGAGACACAAGGAAAACAAGGAAAGCAAGCAAAATAGCGCTCAGTTCACTTTCCCAACTGAGCTTTATCGGGCTTCCACTGAAGAAAATTCAAGGAAAAGGCTCACAAAAGTGCTTCCACCAAAGTTCGAACCCAAGACCTCACACTCAAGCCAAAGGCGCTACCAAGGCACACAAAGAAAAGCTCAGTTAACTTTTCCAACTGAGCACTACTCCCCATGCACTCCAACAACGTGACACGGGCAAGGACCAAAGGGGGCAACACCAAGGAGCTTGTCATGCGCACAACTTGGCACACCAAGTGCAAATAGAGAGCTCAGTTTGGTATTTGAACTGAGCCATGCCCTGGGAGTGTCACCCATGGGCCAAAATTCAACCAAAATTCTATTTAAATTCAATTCTTCACCAAATTGAATCAAGGCCAACCAAACCCATCTCTCTTCAAATCCAAAGCAAGCAAAGCCCACATCATCACTCAAAGGCACAAGAACAAGCTAGAATTAGGATTTTCATTTAATTTATTTTTCATTTCAATTTCATTTTATTTTCATTTTGTAAAGCCTATATAAGGCATCATTTTCATATTTGTAGGAAGCTCCATTAGAAAGTAGGGGAGGTCAGTCCCATTAGAGAGTATAGAGGCTAGCTCCATTAGAGAGCTCTCTCTTAGTTTTCATTCTTGTCTTGAATCTTGGGTTGAGAATTGAAGAAATTCTGTTTCAATCTCACCTTGAGATCTCTTGTTTATTTTTCTGCATAACTTTAGAAATTGTGATTTGAATTCAAATTCTATTTACTGCCTTCTTCTACTTCTTTTGCACTTTACTACTCCATTTTCTTTTGCAATTGTTTTTGGGTGGATCAAGGAAGGATTTGAGATCTAGACTTGTTTTCTAGTCTCATCCAACCCTTGAGATCTTTAATTTCCCTTGAGCTATTGTAGAGCTACATTTTGCTTTCTGTTTGGTTTCTCAAGTAATTCATCTTCTCTTGTTTAGATCTGTTGCATTTTAATTCATCCATTACTTCTCTGTTTAATGCCATTTTACTTTCTCTTGTTTAATTTCTGCAATTCCAGCACCAAATTCAATTTACTTTCAACCAATTTAATTCTTCTGCACTTGTTTGGCATTTTACTTTTCTGTTCATGACTTGATTTATTTTTCTACAATTTACAATTCCTGCAATTGCTCTAAGTTCTTATTCACTGAAATTTTGCTTCTCTATTTACATTGCTCCCAATTTATTCTTCCTACAATTTAAATTTCCAGTTACTTGATCTATTGCTTTCTTTTATTTCCAGCACCCACTCCCCTTTACATTCACTGCAATTTACATTTCTTGTCATTTAAGTTTCTGCAATTTACATTTCTTGCTCTTTAAGTTTCTGTCCAATTTACTTTTTGCACTTTAAATTTTCTTGTCATTTACTTTCTGCTGCATCAATTATCACTCAAATCATCAGTGTTAGCTTGACTAAACTAATCACCCACTAAAGTTGCTTGATCCATCAATCCCTATGGGATCGACCTCACTCTAAGTGAGTTTTACTACTTGATGCGACCTGGTACACTTGCCAGTGAGTTTTGGGTGTTTGGAATTCGTTTTCCAAAATATCCATCACTGGAGTCAGGAATAAACTTAATGCCACTCTCTGTAATGGAGAAACTTGGGATCTTTGAGGTGCAAGCTGGCAGAATCTCATTAGAGATGGTAGACAACTCAAGAAAATAGGCTTATGGACAAGTGGAGGACGTGTTAGTAAAGGTTGAAACCCTTTACATCCCTGCTGATTTCATAATCCTAGACACTGGGAAGGAAGAGGATGAATCCATCATCCTTGGAAGACCCTTCCTAACCACAGCAAGAGCTGTGATTGATGTAGGCAGAGGAGAATTGGTCCTTCAACTAAATAAGGACAACCTTGTGTTTAAGACTCAAGGATCTCCTTCTGTAACCATGGAGAGGAAGCATGAAAAGCTTCTCTCACTGCAGAGTCAACCAAAGCCCCCACAATCAAACTCTAAGTTTGGTGTTGGGTGGTCCCAACAATGCTCTGAACATCTGTGAGGCTCCATGAGAGCTCACTGTCAAGCTATTGACGTTAAAGAAGCACTTATTGGGAGGCAACCCAATGTTATTTAATTATATCTATTTTATTTTTCTTTTGTTATTTCGTGTTTTAGTAGGTTGATGATCATGTGGAGTCACAAAAACTATTGAAAAATCAATAACAGAATGAAAAACAGCATTGAAAATAGCACACCCTGGAGGAGAGAAGTCTGGCATTTAAACACCAGAAACAAGCATCTGTCTGGCGTTTAACGCCAAAAACAAGCACCAAGCTGGCGTTTAACGCCAGAAACAAGCAGCAATTTGGCGTTAAACGCCAGGATTGCACAGCAAGGACGTTTTGCATGCCTAATTGGAGCAGGGATGTTAAGTCCTTGGCCCCACTGGAACTGTGGACCCCACAGGATCCCTACCACTTCTTCTCTCATCTTCACACCTTTTCATAACATTCTTCCTCAATTAACCTCCACCAATCACCTCAATTACTCCTCCAAAACCATCATACAACCCACCTATACCCACCCACTTAAATTCAAACCATCACTCCTTCCTTTTCACACATCATAACCACCTAAAACCCCTTTGACCGAACCATTCACACATCTCCATCTCCTCCATTTTCTTCTTCTTCTACTCACTTCTTTCTTCTTTTGCTCGAAGACGAGAAAACCTTCTAAGTTTGGTGTGGTAAAAGCATTGCTTTTTATTTTTCCATAACCATCTAGGGCACCTAAGGCCAGAGACATCCTCATTGAAGAGGACAAGCCCATCACTAAGAAAAGGATGGAGCAAACAAGAGATCATGGACCTCAACAAGAGCATGAGGAAATTCCTCATCATGAAATCCCTGAGATGCCTCAGGGGATGCACTTTCCTCCATAAAACTATTGGGAGCAAATTAGCACCTCCCTAGGAGAATTAAGTTCCAACATGGGACAACTAAGGGTGGAGCATCAAGAGCACTCCATCATCCTTCATGAAATAAGAGAAGATCAAAGAGCTATGAGGGAGGAGCAACAAAGACAAGGAAGAGACATAGAGGAGCTCAAAAGCACCATTGGTTCTTCAAGAAGAGGAAGACGCCATCCTCACTAAGGTGGACTCATTCCTTAATCTCCTTGTCTATTTATTTTACTGTTTTTTTATTTTTGAGCTTTATATTTTATTTATGTTTATGTCTTTACTATATGATCACTAGTGTCTAAGTGTCTATGCCTTAAAGTTATGAATGCCCTATAAATCCATCACCTCTCTTAAATGAAAAATATTTTAATTACAAAAGAACAAGAAGTACATGGTTTCGAATTCATCCTTGAAACTAGTTTAATTATTTTGATGTGGTGACAATACTTTTTGTTTTCTGAATGAATGCTTGAACAGTGCATATGTCTTTTGAATTTGTTGTTTATGAATGTTAAATATGTTGGCTCTTGAAAGAATGATGAAAAGGAGACATGTTATTTGATAATCTGAAAAATCATAAAATTGATTCTTGAAGCAAGAAAAAGCAGTGAAGAACAAAGCTTGCAGAGAAAAAAAATGCGAAAAAAAAGGAAAAGAAAAAAAATAGCGAAAAAAATAAAAAGAAAAAGAAAAAGAAAAAGCAAGCAGAAAAAGTCAAAAGCTCTTTAAACCAAAAGGCAAGAGCAAAAAGCCAATAACCCTTAAAACCAAAAGGCAAGGGCAAAAAGGATCCAAGGCTTTTAGCATCAGTGGATAGGAGGGCCTAAAGGAATAAAATCCTGGCCTAAGCGGCTAAACCAAGCTGTCCCTATCCATGTGCTTGTGGCGTGAAGGTGTCAAGTGAAAACTTGAGACTGAGCGGTTAAAGTCGAGTTCCAAAGCAAAAAGAAGAGTGTGCTTAAGAACCTGGACACCTCTAATTGGGGACTCTAGCAAAGCTGAGTCACAATCTGAAAAGGTTCACCCAGTTATGTGTCTGTGGCATTTATGTATCCGGTGGTAATATTGGAAAACAAAGTGCTTAGGGCCACGGCCAAGACTCATAAAGTAGCTGTGTTCAAGAATCAACATACTGAACTAGGAAAATCAATAACACTATCTGAATTCTAAGTTCCTATAGATGCCAATCATTCTGAACTTCAAGGGATAAAGTGAGATGCCAAAACTATTCATGAGGCAAAAATTCATAGTATATTCTTTTCTTTTTATCCTATTTGATTTTTAGTTGCTTGGGGACAAGCAACAATTTAAGTTTGGTGTTGTGATGAGCGGATAATTTATACGCTTTTTGGCATTATTTTTACATAGTTTTTAGTATGATTTAGTTAGTTTTTAGTATATTTTTATTAGTTTTTAATAAAAAATCACATTTTTGGACTTTACTATGAGTTTGTGTGTTTTTTTGTGATTTCAGGTATTTTCTGGCTGAAATTGAGGGACTTGAGCAAAAAATCAGATTCAGAGGTTGAAGAAGGACTGTAGATGCTGCTAGATTCTGACCTCCCTGCACTCAAAGTGGATTTCCTGGAGCTACAGAACTCTAAATGGCACGCTCTCAATAGCGTTGGAAAGTAGACATCCAGGGCTTTCCAGAAATATATAATAGTCCATACTTTGCCCAAGTTTAGACGACGCAAACTGGCGTTCAACGCCAGTTCCATATTGCATTCTGGAGTTAAACGCCAGAAACAGGTTGCAAAGTGGAGTTAAACGCCAGAAACAGGTTACAAACTGGTGTTCAACTCCAAGAGAAGCCTCTACACGTGTAAAGCTCAATGCTCATCCCAAGCACAAACCAAGTGGGCCCCAAAAGCGAATTTCTGCATCATTTACTCATTTCTGTAAACCCTAGTAACTAGTCTGATATAAATAGGACCTTTTACTATTGTATTAGACATCTTTGATTAGTTTTATGCTATCTTAGACCTTTATGGGGGCTGGCCACTCGGCCATGCCTGGACCTTGCTCTTATGTATTTTCAACGGTAGAGTTTCTACACACCATAGATTGAGGTGTGGAGCTCTGCTGTTCCTCATGAATTGATACAAAGTACTATCGTTTTTCTATTCAATTCAAGCTTATTCTGATTCTAAGATATTCATTCGCACTTTAATATGAATGTGATGATTGTGACAGTCATCATCATTCCCAACCATGAACACGTGCCTGACAACCACTTCCGTTTTACCTTAGATTGAATGAATATCTCTGGGATTCCTTAATCAGAGTCTTCGTGGTATAAGTTAGAATCTATAGACGGCCATTCTTGAGATCCGGAAAGTTTAAACCTTATCTGTGGTATTCCGAGTAGGATCTGGGAAGGGATGGCTGCGACGAGCTTCAAACTCGCGAGTGTTGGGGCGTAGTGACAGACGCAAAAGGATCAATGGATCCTATTCCAGTATGATCGAGAATCTACAGATGATTAGCCATGCAGTGACAGCGCATTGGACCATTTTTACTGAGAGGACAGGATGTAGCCATTGACAACGGTGACGCCTAACATACAGCTTGCCATAGAAAGGAGTATGAATGATTAGATGAAGACAATAGAAAAGCAGAGTTCAGGAGGAACAAGCATCTTCATACGCTTATCTGAAACTCTCACCAATGAATTACATAAGTATCTATATCTTTAATTTATGTTTTATTTATATTTTAATTATATTTTAATCATCAAATATCCATAACCATATGAATCTACCTGACTGAGATTTGCAAGATGACCATAGCTTGCTTCAAGCCGACAATCTCCGTGGGATCGACCCTTACTCACGTAAGGTTTATTACTTGGATGACCCAGTGCACTTGCTGGTTAGTTGTGCGAAGTTGTGACAAAGAACTAAGATTATGAACGTGCGTATTAAGTTTTTAGCGCCGTTACCAAGGAATGAACCGTCACGATTTCTGCGCACCAGCCGTGCAGTGACAGCGCATTTGGACCATTTTCACTGAGAGGACGGGAGGTAGCCATTGACAACGGTAAAACCCAACATAAGCTTGCCATGGAAAGGAGTATGAATGATTGGAAGAAGGCAATAGGAAAGCAGAGATTCAGAAGGAACAAAGCATCTTCATACGCTTATCTGAAATTCTCACCAATGAATTACATAAGTATCTCTATCCTATTTTATGTTTTATTCATTTTTTAATTATCAATTCTCCATAACCATTTGAATCCGCCTGACTGAGATTTACAAGATGACCATAGCTTGCTTCAAGCCGACAATCTCCATGGGATCGACCCTTACTCACGTAAGGTTTATTACTTGGACGACCCAGTACACTTGCTGGTTAGTTGTGCGGAGTTGTGACAAAGAGTTGAGATTACAATTGTGCATACCAAGTTGTTGACACCATTGATGATCACAATTTCGTGCACCATTGGCTGTTGAACGTAATGATCTGCTAAAGCTTGGCTGGCCATTGGCCATGTCTAGTATTTTGGACCGAAGCTTTCACTGAAAGCTTTGCTGGCTAGTAAGCCATGTCTAATTCCTGGACTGGAGTTTTAGACTAAAATTGCATGATTCCTGGAATTCTTATTAAAAATTTTGAATCTCTTTATTTTCTTTTCCATATAATTTTTGAAAAATCACAAAAAATTTTATAAAATCTTAAAATAAAAATATTTAATGTTTTTTGTTTGAGTCTAGTGTCTAATTTTAAGTTTGGTATCAATTGCATGTCTTCATTCTTCTAATTTTCGAAAATTACATGCATTATGTTCTTCATTGATCTTCAAGTTATTCTTGATGATTTC
Source organism: Arachis ipaensis (assembly GCF_059453495.1). NCBI lineage: Eukaryota > Viridiplantae > Streptophyta > Magnoliopsida > Fabales > Fabaceae > Arachis > Arachis ipaensis. The sequence continues at coordinate 56,326,456 of NC_142436.1, forward strand.
CTTGCTCTGATCTTTAAATTCTCTTGTCTTGTGTGTTTTGTTATTTTTCATATGCATTCTCAATTTGTTAGTGTCTCTAATATGAAAATTTTTAAGTTTGGTGTCTTGCATACATTGTTTGTTTAATCTTAGTTTTCCATGATTAGTTGCAGTTTGATTGTTTCTCATCATTAAAAATTTAAAAAAATTTTCAAAATTATGTCTTTTCAAGTCAATAATATAGAGAATTGAAGATTCAGAACATGCAGCAGAGGAATTACACAGAAAAAGCTGGGCGTTCAAAACGCCCAGTGAGAAAGGAAAACTGGCATTTAAACGCCAGAATGGATACCATTTTGGGCGTTTAACGCCAGGATGGCACAAGAGGTAAGATTTTGTTTTTAATTCAAATCTCTTTCAAATTTTCATAATTTTTCAAAATCAAATCTTTTTCAAATCATATCTTTTCAATCATATCTTTTCAAAATCAATTTCTTTCCATTTTCTTTTTTTTTTTTTTTACTATTTTCGAAAATCCTTGCTACAATTAATGATTTAATTCAAAAATTTCAAGTTGTTACTTGCTTATTAAGAAAGGATCAAATTTTAAATTCTAGAATCATATCTTTTGATTTCTTGTTAGTCAAGTAATCACCTTTAATTTTAAAACTTTCTTTTTTAATTTGATTCTCAATCATATCTTCTCAATCATATCTTCTCAATCACATCTTTTTCAAAATAATTTTCAATCATATCTTTTTGGTTTCTAATATCAAAATCTTTTTCAAAATCACTTAACTACTTTCTCAATTCTAATTTTCGAAAATTATCAATCAATTTTTCAAAATTTCTTTTAATTATTTCAAAATCTTTTTAATTTGTTTTTGAAAATTCTTCCCCTCTTCTCACATCTTTCTATTTAAGGACTAACACTCCTCCACTATCAGCAATTCGGACTCTCTCTTGATAAGTTCAAATTCTCTCCTCTCTACCTCCTTCTTCCATTCATCTTTTCCTCTGACACCTCAAGGAATCTCTATACTATGACATAGAGGATTTCATACTTTCTTGTTCTCTTCTCTTTCATATGAGCAGGAGCAAGGACAAAGGCATTCTTGTTGAAGCTGATCCTGAACCTGAAAGGACCTTGAAGAGAAAGCTAAGAGAAGCTAAAGCACAACTCTCTGGAGAGGACCTAATAGAAATTTTCAAACAAGAAGAAGCCATGGCAGCCGAAAACAACAATAATGCCAACAATGTAAGGAAGGTGCTTGGTGACTTTACTACACCTACTCCTAACTTCTATGGGAGAAGCATCTCAATCCCTACCATTGGAGCAAACAAATTTGAGCTTAAGCCTCAATTAGTTTCTCTAATGCAACAGAATTGCAAGTTTCACGGACTTCCATTAGAAGATCCTCATCAGTTCTTGGCTGAATTCTTGTAAATCTGTGACACTGTCAAGACCAATGGGGTTGATACCGAGGTCTACAGGCTTATGCTTTTTCCCTTTGCTGTAAGAGACAGAGCTAGAATATGGTTGGATTCACAACCTAAGGAAAGCCTGAATTCTTGGAAAAAGCTGGTCAATGCTTTTCTGGCAAAATTCTTTCCACCTCAAAAATTGAGTAGGCTAAGAGTGGAAGTCCAAACCTTCAGACAGAAGGAAGGTGAATCCCTCTATGAAGCTTGGGAAAGATACAAGCAATTGATTAGAAGGTGTCCTTCTGATATGCTTTCTGAATGGAGCATCATAGGTATCTTCTATGATGATCTGTCTGAACTGTCCAAGATGTCATTGGACAGCTCTGCTGGAGGATCTCTTCATCTGAAGAAGACGCCTGTAGAAGCTCAGGAACTCATTGAGATGGTTGAAATAACGAATTCATGTACACTTCTGAAAGGAACCCTGTGAATAATGGGACGAATCAGAAGAAAGGAGTTCTTGAGATTGATACTCTGAATGCCATATTGGCTCAGAACAAAATATTGACTCAGCAAGTCAATATGATTTCTCAGAGTTTGTCTGGAATACAAGCAGCAACAGGCAGTACCAAAGAAGCTTCATCTGAAGAAGAAGATTACGACCCTGAAAATCTAGCAATGAAAGAGGTGAATTACATGGGAGAACCCTATGGAAACACCTATAATCCTTCATGGAGAAATCATCCAAATCTCTCATGGAAGGATCAACAGAGGCCTCAACAAGGCTTCAATAACAGTAATGGTGGAAGAAATAGGTTTAGCAATAGCAAACCTTTTCCATCATCTTCTCAGCAATAGACAGAGAATTCTAAGCAGAGCCACTCTGACTTAGCAACCATAGTCTCTGATCTAATTAAAACCACTCAAAGTTTCATGACTGAAACAAGGTCCTCCATTAGAAATTTGGAGACACAAGTGGGTCAGCTGAGTAAAAAAGTTACTAAACTCGCTCCTAGTACTCTCCTAAGCAATACAGAAGAAAAACCAAAGAGAGAATGCAAGACCATAAACACGTCCCACATAGCCGAATGCATAGAAGAGGGAAAGGCAGTGATTTCCACTGAGGAAGACCTCAATGGCCGTCCACTGGCCTCCAAGGAGTTCCCTAATGAGGAACCATGGGAATCTGAGGCTCACACTGAGACCATAGAGATTCCATTGAATTTACTTCTGCCATTCATGAGCTCTGATAAGTATTCTTCCTCTGAAGAGGATGAAGATGTTACTGAAGAGCAAGTTGCTAAGTACCTTGGAGCAATCATGAAGCTAAATGCCAAGTTATTTGGTAATGAGACTTGGGAGGAAGAACCCCCTTGCTCACCAAAGAACTGGATGACTTGACTAGGCAGAGATTACCTCAGAAGAGACAAGATCCTGGAAAGTTCTTAATACCTTGTACCATAGGCACCATGACCTTTGAGAAGGATCTGTGTGACTTAGGGTCAAGCATAAACCTCATGCCTCTCTCTGTAATGGAGAAGCTAGGGATCCTTGAGGTACAAGCTGCAAGAATCTCACTAGAGATGACAGATAATTTAAGGAAACAGGCTTATGGACTTGTAGAGGATGTACTGGTAAAGGTTGAAGGCCACTACATCCCTGCTGATTTCATAATCCTAGACACTAGGAAGTGTATGGATGAATCCATCATCCTTGGCAGACCCTTCCTAGCCACAGCAAAAGCTGTGATTGATGTTGACAGAGGAGAATTGGTCCTTCAAGTGAATGAGGACTCCTTTGTGTTTAAAGCTCAAGGATCTCCTTCTGTAACCATGGAGAGGAAGCATGAAAAGCTTCTCTCAATGCAGAGTCATATAGAGCCCCCACATTCAAAATCTAAGTTTGGTGTTGGGAGGCCATCATCATGCTCTGAGACTCTGTGAGGCTTGATGAGAGAACTTTTGCGTGGTCTAGAAAATTGCGGACAAATCCTCGTTGCAAGTATAGTTTCTAAACCTTCAAAAGTCCTTTCATACAAACGTTTTGGGTGTCACAAGTAACAAACCCCTTTAGAAATTGTTAACCGAGTATTCAAACCTCGGGTCGTCTTCTCAAGGAACTGCGAGGAAGTTTGTTCTTATTATTGGCTATAAAGGTTGTAATCGGGGTTTAGAAGATGAGAAGCAAGTAATTTAAATGACAAGTAAAGTAAATGGCAATTAAAATAAATAAATACTATAAAGCAGACTTTTGGCAAGGTAAGAGAAGTTGGAGGTCCAACGTAGTTATCTCTCTCAACTATAATGAAAGTTGAATCTAAACTCCACTTGATCAACCTGTACTAGGGCAAAGGAAAGTCAAGGGACTAATTAAATTGACCTTTGAATCCTATTTATTTCCTAAGAAAAGGTTGGGATTACTCAAGTTCAGCTCAATTAGCAAGATAACGATTATCAATTATGTTGAGTTTAATAACTGTTGAGTTACTGAATTCTTAACCAGAACCAAAAGGGGAAAAAGTAAAATAGCTGGAATAATAAAAATATCCTTAGATGGGAAGCAATGGTAACTTAAATCAAAGAGAACAATCATAAACTGAAAATACCTCAATTATCATTAATTCAAATAATAGTCTGTAACATGGAAGAATTCTTAGATCAAATTATAATAATCAATTCAAATGTTGGAATAAATAAATAGAAGTAAAACTAAAATAAAAGAACATTAAACCTGGGATCCAGAGTTACTCTTAAAACAAGAAGAAATCCTAAATCCTAAAAGAGAGAGAGAAGATCTCCCTCTCAACTAAATCTAAATCATTGAAAAGTAAAATATGCGAGCTCCCTTTGAATGGATGCATTCCCACACTTTATAACCTCTGGTCTATGCTGTCTGTACTTGGATCTGGGCCAAAAAGGGCTTTAAAATTCGCTGGGGGCGTATTCTGTAAATTATGATACGTGGTCTCTGTCACGCGTCCGCGTGGGTCACGCGGTCGCGTCATTTGGAGCTTTTCCTTGCCATGCGGTCGCGTCAATCATGCGGCCGCGTCGCTGCTGATTCGTGCTGGGCACGCGATCGCGTCATCCATGCGATCGTGTGGATACCAGTTTCCTTAAAGCTCCATTTTGCTTTCTCCTTCCCTTTCATACAAACATTTTGGGTGTCACAAGTAACAAACCCCTTTAGAAATTGTTAACCGAGTATTCAAACCTCGGGTCGTCTTCTCAAGGAACTGCGAGGAAGTATGTTCTTATTATTGGCTATAAAGGTTGTAATCGGGGTTTAGAAGATGAGAAGCAAGTAATTTAAATGACAAGTAAAGTAAATGGCAATTAAAATAAATAAATACTATAAAGCAGACTTTTGGCAAGGTAAGAGAAGTTGGAGGTCCAACGTAGTTATCTCTCTCAACTATAATGAAAGTTGAATCTAAACTCCACTTGATCAACCTGTACTAGGGCAAAGGAAAGTCAAGGGACTAATTAAATTGACCTTTGAATCCTATTTATTTCGTAAGAAAAGGTTGGGATTACTCAAGTTCAGCTCAATTAGCAAGATAACGATTATCAATTATGTTGAGTTTAATAACTGTTGAGTTACTGAATTCTTAACCAGAACCAAAAGAGGAAAAAGTAAAATAGATGGAATAATAAAAATATCCTTAGATGGGAAGCAATGGTAACTTAAATCAAAGAGAACAATCATAAACTAAAAATACCTCAATTATCATTAATTCAAATAATAGTCTGTAACATGGAAGAATTCTTAGATCAAATTATAATAATCAATTCAAATGTTGGAATAAATAAATAGAAGTAAAACTAAAATAAAAGAACATTAAACCTGGGATCCAGAGTTACTCTTAAAACAAGAAGAAATCCTAAATCCTAAAAGAGAGAGATAAGATCTCCCTCTGAACTAAATCTAAATCATTGAAAAGTAAAATATGCGAGCTCCCTTTGAATGGATGCATTCCCACACTTTATAACCTCTGGTCTATGCTGTCTGTACTTGGATCTGGGCCAAAAAGGGCTTCAGAATTCGCTGGGGGCGTATTCTGTAAATTCTGATACGTGGCTTCTGTCATGCGTCCGCGTGGGTCACGCGGTCGCGTCATTTGGAGCTTTTCCTTGCCACGCGGTCGCGTCAGTCATGCGGCCGCGTCGTTGCTGATTCGTGCTTGGCACGCGATCGCGTCATCCATGCGATCGCGTGGATACCAGTTTCCTTAAAGCTCCGTTTTGCTTTCTCCTTCCATTTTAGTATGTTTCCTTTTCCATCCTTTAAGTCATTCTGCCTTAGAAAATCTGAAACTACTCAACACATCGATCACGGCATCGAATGGAAATAAAGGTAATTAAAATAATTAATTTTTAAAGCTTAGGAAACATATTTTTCACAATATGACATAATAAGGAACGGAGAGTAAAACCATGCAATTAATGTGAATAAGCAGGTGAAGGATTGTATAAATCACTCAAATTAAGCACAAAAGAACTCATGAAATATGGGTTTACCAAGGCTCTATGAGAGCCTACTGTCAAGCTATTGACATTAAAGAAGCGCTTGTTGGGAGGCAACCCAATTTTATTTAATCATATCTATTTTTTTTCCATTGTTATTTTATGTTTTCTGTAGGTTGATGATCATGTGAAGTCACAAAAACAACTGAAAAAGCAAAAACAGAATGAAAAATATTATTAAAAACAGCACACCTTGGAGGAGAAGCTTACTGGCGTTTAAACGCCAGTAAGGGTAGCAGAATGGGCGTTAAACGCCCAGTCTGGCACTATTCTGGGAGTTTAACGCCAGAAATGGGCACCAGATTGGCGTTTAACGCCAGAAAAGGGCACAGAGCTGGCGTTAAACGCTAGAAAGGGGAGAAAACCTGGCGTTAAACGCCAGAAATGGGCAGTAACCTGGCGTTTAACGCCAGGATTGGCAAGCAAGGGGCGTTTACACGCCAACATGGTGCAGGGATGAGAAATCCTTGACACCTCAGGATCTGTGGACCCCACAAGATCCCCACCTACCTCATCTCTGTCTCTCTCTTCTTCACACCTTCCTATAACACCCTTTTCTAAATATCCTTCACCAATCACCTCAATACCTCTTCCCCAAATGCCCCTCACTATCAAATCCTACCCTGTTCTCCATAATCTCTTCACCAATCCACATCCATCCATCATAAAACTCCACCTACCTCACCATTTAAATTCAAACCACTTTCCCTCCCAAACCCACCCATACATGGCCGAACCCTACCCCTCTCTCCACTCCTATATAAACCCATCTTAACTCCTTCACTTTCACACATCATAAACACTCATTCTCCCCCTTGGCCGAACCACTAAGCACCCTCTATCTCCTCTATTTCTTCTTTTTCTACTCTTTTCTTTCTTCTTTTGCTCGAGGACGAGCAAACCTTCTAAGTTTGGTGTGGTAAAAGCTAAAGCTTTTTGTTTTTCCATAACCATTTATGGCACCTAAGGCCGGAGAAACCTCTAAAAAGAGGAAAGGGAAGGCAAAAGCTTCCGCCTCCAAGTCATGGGAGATGGAGAGATTCATCTCAAGGGTGCATCAAGACCATTTCTATGAAGTTGTGGCCAAGAAGAAGGTGATCCCCGAGGTCCCTTTCAAGCTCAAAAAGGGCAAATATCCGGAGATCCGACATGAGATTCGAAGAAGAGGTTGGGAAGTTCTCACCAACCCCATTCAACAAGTCAGAATCTTAATGGTTTAAGAGTTCTATGCAAACGCATGGATCACTAAGAACCATGATCAAAGTATGAACCCGAATCCAAAGAATTGGCTTACAATGGTTCGGGGTAAATGCTTAGATTTTAGTCTGAAAAATGTAAGGTTGGCATTCAACTTGCCCATGATGCAAGGAGATGCACGCCCCTATACTAGAAGGGTCAACTTTGATCAAAGGTTGGACCAAGTCCTCATAGATATTTGTGAAGAGGGTGCTCAATGGAAGAGAGATTCAAGAGGGAAGCCGGTTCAACTAAGAAGGCATAACCTCAAGCCTGTGGCTAAGGGATGGTTGGAGTTCATCCAACGCTCAATCATTCCTACTAGTAACCGGTCTAAAGTTACTATAGACCGGGCTATAGCATCATGATTGGAGAGGAAGTAGAAGTTCATGAGGTTATATCCTTAGAACTCTACAAGGTGGCTGACAAGTCCTCCACTTTGGCAAGGTTAGCCTTCCCTCATCTCATTTGTCACCTCTGCAATTCAGCTGGAATTGACATAGAGGGAGATATCCTCATTGATGAGGACAAGCCCATCACTAAGAAAAGGATGGAGCAAACAAGAGATCCCACTCATGGACAAGAGCATGAGGAAATTCCTCATCATGAAATCCCTGAGATGCCTCAAGGGATGCATTTTCCTCCACAAAACTATTGGGAGCAAATCAACACATCCCTAGGAGAATTAAGTTCCAACATGGGACAACTAAGGGTGGAGCACCAAGAGTATTCCATCCTCCTCCATGAAATTAGAGAAGACCAAAGAGTCATGAGGGAGGAGCAACAAAGGCAAGGAAGAGACATTGAGGAGCTCAAGCACTCCATAAGATATTCAAGAGGAAGAACAAGCCGCCATCACTAAGGTGGACCCGTTCTTTAATCTCCTTGTTCTTATTTTTCTATTTTTTGAAATTTGTGCTTTATGTTATATCTATGTTTGTGTCTTTATTACATGATCACTAGTGTCTAAGTGTTTATGCCTTAAAGCTATGAATGTCCTATGAATCCATCACCTTTCTTAAATAAAAAGTGTTTTTAATTGCAAAAAGAAAAAGAAGTACATGAATTTCGAATTTTAAAATAGATTAATTATTTTGATGTGGTGGCAATACTTTTTGTTTTTCTAAATGAATGCTTGAACAGTGCATATTTTTTATATTATTGTTTATGAATGTTAAAATTGTTAGCTCTTGAAAGAATGATGAAAAAGGAGAAATGTTATTTGATAATCTGAAAAATCTTAAAATTGATTCTTGAAACAAGAAAAAGCAGTGAAAAGCTTGTGAAAAAAAAAAAAGAAAAGAGAAGGCGAAAAAAATAAAAGAAAAGAAAAAGAAAGAAAAAGAAAAAGCAAGCAGAAAAAGCCAATAGCCCTTTAAACCAAAAGGCAAGGGTAATAAAAAAGATCCAAGGCTTTGAGTATCAGTGGATAGGAGGGCCTACAGGAATAAAATCCTGGCCTAAGCGGCTAAACCAAGCTGTCCCTAATCATGTGCTTGTGGCGTGAAGGTGTCAAGTGAAAAGCTTGAGACTGAGCGGTTAAAGTCGTGGTCCAAAGAAAAAAGAGTGTGCTTAAGAGCTCTGGACACCTCTAATTGGGGACTCTAGCAAAGCTGAGTCACAATCTAAAAAGGTTCACCCAGTTATGTGTCTGTGGCATTTATGTATCCGGTGGTAATACTGGAAAACAAAATGCTTAGGGTCACGGCCAAGACTCATAAAGTAACTGTGTTCAAGAATCAACACACTGAACTAGGAGAATCAATAACACTATCTGAATTCTGAGTTCCTATAGATGCTAATCATTCTGAACTTCAAAGGATAAAGTGAGATGCCAAAACTGTTCAGAAGCAAAAAGCTAATAGCCCCGCTCATCTAATTAATACTGATCTTCATAGATGTTTTTGGAATTCATTGTATATCCTCTTCTTTTTATCCTATTTGATTTTCAGTTGCTTGGGAACAAGCAACAATTTAAGTTTGGTGTTGTGATGAGCGGATAATTTATACGCTTTTTGGCATTGTTTTTAGTATATTTTAGTATATTTTAGTTAGTTTTTATTATGTTTTTATTAGTTTTTAAATAAAAATCACATTTCTGGACTTTACTATGAGTTTGTGTGTTTTTCTGTGATTTCAGGTATTTTTTGGCTGAAATTGAGGGACCTGAGCAAAAATCTGATTCAGAGGCTGAAAAAGGACTGCAGATGCTGTTGGATTCTGACCTTCCTGCACTCGAAGTAGATTTTCTGGAGCTACAGAAACTCAATTGGTGCGATCTTAATTGCGTTAGAAAGTAGACATCTTGGGCTTTCCAGCAATATATAATAGTCCATACTTTGCCCGAGATTTGACGGCCCAAACCGGCATTCCAAATCAGCATAAAAATTCTGGCGTCAAAACGCCAGAACTGGCATAAAAGCTGGAGTTAAACGCCCAAACTGGCACAAAAGCTGGTGTTTAACTCCAAGAAAAGTCTCTACACGTGAAAGCTTCAATGCTCAGCCCAAGCACACACCAAGTGGGTCCGGAAGTAGATTTCTGCATCATTTACTTATTTCTGTAAACCCTAGGCTACTAGTTTTCTATAAATAGGACCTTTTGCTATTGTATTTTCATCTATCAATCGAATTTTAATCATGTTTTGATGATTAAACCCTCTTTAGGAGGCTGGCCATTCGGCCATGCCTAGACCTTTTGTTCTTATGTATTTTCAACGGTGGAGTTTCTACACCCCATAGATTAAGGTGTGGAGCTCTGCTGTTCCTCATGAATTAATGCAAAGTACTATTATTTTTCTATTCAACTCAAGCCTATTTCTTCTCTAAGATATTCACTCGCACTTCAACCTGATGAATGTGATGATCCGTGACACTCATCATCATTTTTACTTATGAACGCGTGCCTGACAACCACCTCCGTTCTACCTTCGATTGAGTGTGTATCTCTTAGCCTCCTAGTTCATGATGCATGGTTGCCTCGCCTGACAACTGAGCCTTCTATTCCATGAGATCAGAGTCTTCGTGGTATAGGCGAGATTCAATTGGCAGCATTCTTGAGATCCGAAAAGTCTAAACCTTGTCTGTGGTATTCCGAGTAGGATCTGGGAAGGGATGACTATGACGAGCTTCAAACTCGCGAGTGTTGGGCGTAGTGATAGATGCAAAAGGATCAATGGATCCTATTCCAACATGATCGAGAACCAACAGCTGATTAGCCGTGCGGTGACAGCACATTTGGACCATTTTCACTGAGAGGACGGGAGGTAGCCATTGACAACGGTGAAACCCAACATAAGCTTGCCATGGAAAGGAGTATGAATGATTGGAAGAAGGCAATAGGAAAGCAGAGATTCAGAAAGAACAAAGCATCTTCATACGCTTATCTGAAATTCTCACCAATGAATTACATAAGTATCTCTATCCTATTTTATGTTTTATTCATCTTTTAATTATCAATTCTCCATAACCATTTGAATCCGCCTAACTGAGATTTACAAGATGACCATAGCTTGCTTCAAGCCGACATTCTCCGTGGGATTGACCCTTACTCACGTAAGGTTTATTACTTGGACGACCCAGTACACTTGCTGGTTAGTTGTACGGAGTTGTGACAAAGAGTTGAGATTATAATTGTGCGTACCAAGTTGTTGATGCCATTGATGATCACAATTTCGTGCACCAACATTACTAGCCTTAAAGTGAAAAACAAATAAATGTCCCTTATTTGGATCTTTGATTAGCTTAGGCTAATGAGAGTGTGTATCATCTATGTGTGGAGAAGTTTGGGAACTTTGGTTGAGGTAAAAGTAGATTTTTGTACTTTTGTTGAAAATTTTGGGAATTGGGTACATACTCATGCATCAAATACTTAAACCATATGCATTGACCCCTTTGTATATATTATGTATTGAAAAAAAAAAGAAGATAACAAAAAGGGGACAAAATACCCCAAAGTAGAACAACAATAACAATGCATATGAGTTGTGATTAAAAAGAAAATGCATGAGTGTGTAAGAAAAGTGAAGAATGGGTAGTTAGGGTTGCTTTGAGTTGTATAAGTTGTTGTGTAGGTTTGGTGAGAGCTTAAGTTAGTCAAAGATTCAAATTTGAAGCTTACTCGACCACATATAACCTTACCTTTACCCTAACCCCATTACAACAATAAAAAGTCCTCATGATATTTGTATGCATACATTGAATAAGTGTTGATTTTTAGATGAAAGACAAATCTTAGAAAGCATGATTAGAAGAGAAAATAGTGAATTGACCCTATACACTTGAGTGACTAGAGCGGATACACATCCGGTGAGGGTTCAAACGCTCAATTACCTATTTTCGGTTATTATTATTGCTTATCTTGCAAGTTGTTAATTCTTTTCAATAACCCTAATCAATTATGGATTTGACTAAGTAGTTGCATTCATTTAGGTAGATTGCATGTAGGTAGTTTACTTGCATTGAATAAATATAATACCCCCTGTTTCCTTCTTGAGTATAGCATGAGGACATGCTATTGTTTAAGTGTGGGGATGTGATGAATCCATATTTTATGGTATTTATTTGCTCTATTTGGGTGGATTTCATCAACTTTTCTTGCACTTATCCATTGAAATAGCTTAGTTTTGTGATTTCTTCCTAAATTGTACTTGAAAGTGAAAACATGCTCTTTAGGCCTTTTAATTGCTAAATTTTACTCACTATAATCCCATTTGATGCCTTGATGTGTTTGCTAAGTGATCTCAGGTTTCCAAGGCAAGTATGGGTTGAAGAAGTGAGAAAAAGATCATGCAAAAGGGAAGAAACCATGAAGAAATGGAGTCTGGAAGTTCCAGCAGCCGTGTGTGCGCACAAATGATGCGTGCGTGCGCACAAGTGCGAGCCAGGCGACGCGTACGCGTGGGTGTGAATTTTGCCAGGTGACGCGCACGCGTGACCCGAGTCACATGAGCTCATTAATGCAAATCGCTGGGGCGAATTCTGGGCCTCCAAAATCCAATTCAATTCATTTCTGAAGCTATTTCAACCCCAATTCAAGTGGAAGCAAGGGGGGCAATTAGGTTTAGCTTTTCTATGCTTTTCTCTTAGTTTTCTAGAGAGAGAAGCTCTCCCTCTCTCTAGAATTAGGTTAGGTTTAGTTTAATTTCCTTTATTTTTAGTCTTTAATTCTTGTTTTAATGTAGTTTCCTTTATGTTTTCATGATTTCTTGTCTTTATCTTCTTTATTTCTCTTGTTATTTTCTTTCTTTTGTCATTTTTATGTTTATGGATACTCTTGTTAATTTTAATTTTGATTAATGCAAATTTATATTTTCATGTTAATTGTTGCTTCCTTTAGTTGTTATTATCATTTTCTTGCTTTTGGTAGTTAGATTTTATTCTTTATGCATTTTAATATTATTTTATTCTCATGCACACCAAGTGTTTGACAAAATGCTTGGCTTAGTTTTTACATAGTTTTTCTTCACTTTTGGCTTGGTATTGAGGACTTTGGTGCTCCTTGAGTCATTGATGTCCATTCTTGTTTGATACATTAGAGTAGTTAGTTGATTTGGTTTTCCTTGACTTTAAGTGACCCATTAATAATGTTGACTAGGACTTAGGGATTGGAATCAACTATGCCTATTTGACTTATCCTCGATATAGGGTTGACTAAGTAGGATTAACTCTTCATAATCATCATGTGTTTGTGGTCAATGGTTAGGATAGGTAACCTTAGCTCCCAATCCTTGCCAAGAGGTTTCTTGCATTTGAATTTTCCTTTCCTTGCATTTAATTGCTTTGACTCTTATCGCTTTGACTTTTAATTTCTTGCATGTTTATTTAATTGCTATCATTTAATTTCTTGCATGTTAAGTTTCTTTCTTGCTATTTACGTTTCTTGCTTCTCTTGCAATCAATCATAGCCAATAATCTTAGCACTTCATTTGCAACTCCTAGGGAAGACGACCCGGGAGTCTAATACTCTCGGTTATTGTTTTTTGATTGTGGCATCCTTTGAATTAACATTTGATTATGAGAATTCATTGTTGGTTTGAACTATGCTACTAACGAATTTATTCTTGTTTTGATTGATTCTAAACCGGCAAAGAAAAATTATCTTATCAGGCCACTTGCTCTATCATGTCATTGAGGTATCATGAGTGCTCGATCATTGTTGTGAGGTTCTGGTTCTGATTCAAACACCATGTGTTCGTCTTTGAATTGATTATCCGCCATGGTGGGGTGTAGACTTCCAGTGTAACGACCCAACTCCCGGTATGCCATGGTCATACAAGAACCTAAGTGTCACCAACTTATTCTCTTAATAATTATCTAGTATTTAATATATGAGCGTGAGCCTTGTTAGAGTGTTACCAATTTTACAAGTAAATTTTTTCTTTTCAAAGCGTCGAGGCAAAAAAAAGGAATAAATATAAATAAACATACACATGTAGAAATGTAAAAGAACGTAAAAAAGCATACAACATAACTGATAATGTACATCATATACAATATATACAGATCATGAAGCGTTTATAAAAGATCAGCTCAGTATAATCCTTGTTAACCCTTATATAGATAATATATACACGACATCCCGGGGCCTGGCCCATACAAAACCTACTAAGCTGACTCCCAGGCTAGCCTAACAACTCTATAGCTCCTAACTCTCGGGTGTACTAACATAAGAGACTAATCATAAGTTAATGTCAGACTGGAGTGTCATAAAAAAGAATGCTCCTACTACTGTCAGACTATCATCATATGTGGCCGTTAGGTAAGTCACCGTGGTGCTTACCCATCTTTTCATCCTATTCTATCTCCATGTTGGGTCCTCTTCCTCCTCATCGTCAGGAACTACAGCAATACCCCCAAAATCACCAGAAATACTATTATCCCTACTCACAAATCCGTTCGTGAGCACAGGTCCGTGATGTACTTACATCTTTAGTTATTTTTTCTTTAGAATTTCATTTAATAAGTCAATAGTTCTTGTTTTATGAGCAATAACTCATAGATTAGTAAGTAATACTTTGAAGTATTTTGAATATTTTGGTTTCAGGAGATTTTGAAAGAAACACAAAACAAAACAAGGATCAAAAGAAGCAAAGAAGCTTATGATTCAAGTGTCAAACCAAAGTCAACAAACAAAGCCTAATTGAAACCCAATGCAACCAATTTGTCCAAGTTTGCTGTTAAGCACCAATGAAGTACCGTCCAATGATGGAATAAGACAGAAGCCAATTTGGGCCAATTTTTGGAACTAAGATGGATGCCGCCCAATGGCAAATCCATGGCGTCCAATGGCAAAGAGGGTGTCGTACGTATGCATCTCATGCATGTATGTACAACCAACACCATAAGGGACTCGTGTGTACACATCTGGTGTGCGTACGTACAATGCTCAATTCGGGTCTAACGACACTCTTAAGCCATCCAACAGCTAAGGCACACAGAGACAATTCTTGGGCCAACATTGGAGCAAAGAAGATATCCTGTTCAACGACTATGTTGGGACGTCCAATGACAACTCTCAACAAAAGCCAATCTTGGAAGAAAGCTACATGCCATCCAACGGCAACCCATAGGCGTCCAACGGCCAAGTCTTACAGAAGCATTGTGGGCTAATTTTTGGAGTTGGAAAGTGTGCCGTTCAACGGCCAAAGCTAAACATCCAACGGCAAATCCAACAAAGGCCCAAAACTTGGAGAAACGAGCTTGCCATTGGACGTGGCTTCCTCGGTGTACAACGGCTAACATTCAGGCCCCTTCCAGTGCTCTATATGCTTTAGTAATCCATCAATTCATAAGGCTTTTAATGCATGAGCATCTTAGCTAGTTTAGCTAGCTAATTTAGTAGTTTTTAGTTTATTTTCATGCAATTTTAGCTAATAAATAAGTGAGTTCATGGAATATCTTTTGCATGTAGTAGATCATTAAACATAGGGTGAATTTGTGAATGTTTTGTGAATATACAAGTTGAATTTGGTGCAATAGAAAGCACTAAGTGAAGTTGTCATCATAAGCATTGTTGTTGCACTTGGTATATTAGTTCATCTTCTATATTACTTTGATGAACTATATTTAATTCTTGATAGGTAGTTAATGAGAAAAACATGCAGAGAACAAAGCATTCATGAAGTAGAGGAACAGAGCAAAGTATGGCTCAATGTGTCGTTGGCAATGCCAGGTTACAAGGGCGTCGCCTCAAGGAACGCCAATCCCAAAGAAGCAGGGCGTTGGCAACGCCCAATATAGGGGTTGCTACTTCAAAGAACGCCAATTATAGATGCATGTAGGTGTTGGCAATGCCTAGTTATACTGGCATTATCATGAAACAACGACCATGCATAATGAGGAAATCTTGGGAAGGGCATCATGGCGTTGGTAACTTGAGAAAAAAGAGGAGCTATCCTGGAACAACGCCAAGCAACCTTGGAAGGTGGACCCTGGCAATAGCAATGCCACCTATAATTGGCACCTCCTCAGGATAATGCCTGTGATGATTTTTGAGGTTGCAACTTTCAGTGGTCACACGTACGCATGACAAGTGACACTAACGCCCAAGTTAAGGAGCACCCGTTTCAAATAACGCCAGGAATCAAGTTTTGGGGCATTAGCAATGCCAGGTTAAACTGGCGCCACCTTCAGATAATGCATGCGATCAAGTTGGAGTTGCAAGCCTTAGTGGTCATGCATACGCGTGACCCACGCGTACGCGTGACAAGCGATACTAACGCCCAAATTAAGGAGCGCCCGTTTCAACCAACGCTAGCAAAAGGAGCGTTAAGGGCAAATAATGCCCATGCCTAAGGAAATGCTCATAATCCAAAGCCCAAAAGAGTCCAATCTGAAAGCACACTTCGAAGGCACTTGTAGAGCAGAGAAGTAGTATAAATAGGGGACTTTTGGGGAGCTTCAAGGGACTTCACTTTTTTTTTGCTTGTACTTAGCTTTTAGTTTAATTTTTCAGTCTTTTCTTTTCCATTATTAGTTTTGTAAGAGAGCTATGAGTCACTAAACCCCAATTCCTTAGGGGAAGGAGCTCTGTTAATTCCAATGAATTGATGTTATTATTCTTCTTCCCAATTCAAATATCGTTTATCTAAGAGAGAATTTTTGTGCTTCAAATATCTAATTCTATAAAGAGAGGGATTAGATCTATTAGAATTCTATGATGAGCTTGTGTGGCTTGAGATTAGAAATTGAACTTCACTTCTTCTCATGAGTAAAATATCAAGAGATTGGCAATTGATTATGTTGAGAGAAATTGAATTACCAAGAGATTGGAATTCGATTACTTATAATTTGCCATGTATCTACTTTACATGATTGAGAAGGAGTTGAGAATCATTGATTTAGGAAGAATTAAAACATCTCCAATCCCTAATGATTTCACCCTTTATCATTTCTTCACTTATTTCAATTTTTCATTCTAATTGCTTGTTTTAGTTTCCTTTCTAAATTACTAGTTTCTATTTGATACCCATTATCCCCAATTCCCTTTACATTCCAACACTTTAATTTCATTGTCATTTATTCATCCGCATTTACAATTCTTGCAATTTGAATTTATGCACTTTAATTTGTAGTTGTTTACATTCCCGCTCTTAACTTTTAGTCAATTATTTTCTTGCTCTTTACGTTTCATGCAATTTACTTCATTATCAAGTTATCTAAGATTTGAACAAACTTCATCAATTTGCTTGTTTAACTAGAATAGCCGATTAATAAAAATTGCTTGATCTCTCAATCCTCGTGGGATCGACCTCACTCTCGTGAGTTTTATTACTTGATACGACCTAATGCACTTGTCGGTAAGTCATACGTAATATTGAATTCATCAAATCCGTATCAGCTTTTAATTGGAGGAATCAAAACTTCACAAGCCCATGAGATCAAGTGGAATTAGATTTGAGTTTGGCTTGAATTAGATTTGAATTTACGGGAAATTTGCATTTGAATCTAGATATAATTTAGGATAGAGTATAAAATCTTTTTAGAGAACACTGAAAGGGGACTTTTTGACACTTTTTGCATTTTACACAATTTGAATCTTCTTTGTTTAAAGGGTTTTCCTTTAGAATTGTAGCTGGTGCTTTCAATTATAAGGCACTAATTCTCTTCCATTGAGGAGAAGAGCTCTGTTAACTTCTAATGGAATGATTTTATTAATTCTCTATCTTTGATCTATGTTATTATTTCTTAAGAGAGAATGTTCGTTCTTCATTTCAAGGATTCAAATATATTAGAAATTAGTTTGAAGCTGAATTGAATTTCATGATCATTTGGAAAAATGAATCATAGAAATTGAGCTTAAAGATTCTCTCTCTCAATGTTTATGATTTTGAATTTGGATTTGATAAGTGATATTGAATCAACTAGATTCAGATCTTAAGAATTGTGTGGTTATGAAATCAGAGAATGTGCTTCATCTCTTCTCATGAGCAATTGATCAAGGAATTGGCAATTGATTAAGTCAAGAGAGATTGAATCACTAAGGAATTGTGATTCATTCACTTATGATTTGCTAGAGATCTATAATTGCATGATTGAGATAGAGTTGAGATATATTCTCTTTAAGGAATTAACATCTCTGAACCTTAATGTTCATTCTCATTTTATCTTCTTAATTGATTGATTACTGCTTTCATTTACTGCTATGTTTAATTTTACAATTGAGATTAATTTACTGCTTGTGCTCTTAATTTATTTATGAGCTTTATTGTTATTTCATTTTCATTTCCAGTTATTTACTTTTAGTTCATTTACTTTACTGCCAAAAGTCATTTAGTTTCCTATTTATGTTTCTTGATTAATCATCAGTCAAATATGAATTGTCTAACCAGAATAATCAATTAATCATTATTTGCTTAATCCATTGATCCTTGTGAGAACCATAACCCACTCACCGTGGTATTACTTGATGTAATTTGGTGCACTTGCTGAGTTGTGGATTATCCACTATCAAGTTTTTGGCGCCGTTGCCGGGAATTAACTGTGATTAATGACTACCACATTAATTCATTACCTAGATTATACACTTTGTCTTTTTATTTTTGTTATTTACTTGTTTTTGTTATTTTCTTATCTTTAGTTTTTTAACTGTTTGTGTTATTGCCTCACTGGAAATTTCCCTCACTTTGACGTAGAAAATTCCAATTTTGCTTGTTGCTTTGTGTTTATGTAGGGCAATAAAGATAAGGAACCTCTTTATTTTGATCCTGAAATTAAACAAATTCTCTACCAGATAAGGAATAGCAAGTTAAAGAACCAGAGATAGGGAATTGAGTTAGTGGAAAAAGTTAAAGAATTTGAAGAAGCTGAGAAAGAACTAGAGCACATGACAGAAAATCACAATGCCAATAATGCTCAACATGCTAGGAGAACATTGGGATCATACATAACTCCCAAACCTGGGAATTGTAGGAGCAACATCCTCACACCCAATGTTAATGCCAATAACTTTGAATTAAAGCCACAATTGATTTCATTGGTGCAATAATACTGTCAGTTTGGAGAAAGTCCTCATGAGGACCCTAATCAACACATTTCAAGCTTCTTTCAAATATGTGATACTGTGAAGACTAATAGTGTCCCTACTGAGGTTTATAGATTGATGCTATTTTCATTCTCTATGAGAGAAAAAGCTAGAAATGACTTGAGACTCAACCCAATGAGAGCATTGCAACATGGGATAATTTGGTTAGCAAATTCTTGAACAAAATTTTCCCACCACAAAGGTTGACAAAGTTGAGGACAGGCATTCAAACATTCAGGCACAAGAAGGAGAGTCACTCTATGAAGCATGGGAAAGATATAAAGAAATATTGAGAAAATGCTCCCCTGACATGTTTTCTGATTGGGTGCAACTCAAGATTTTCTATGATAGTATTACTCCTACTTCAAGGAATTCTTTGGACAATTCAGCTAGAGGTTCATTGCATATGAAGAAGATCACTGAAGAGGCTTTGGAGCTCATTGAGATTGTTACAAGCAATCAATATTTGTTTTCCTCAGAAAGGAACAATGTGAAGAGAGGAGTCATGAAGCTAGATACTTTGGATACTCTTGTTGCACAAAACAAAATCATGTCTCAACAACTTATGGCACTCACTAAGCAAATGGGAGGCATGCAAGTCTCTTCAGTAAGCACACAAGGCCCCTCTTATGACATGAGTGGAGGAGAATCCTTTGGTGAAAGTTGTGAACCATTCAATCTTGATCATTCCTTTGTGGAGCAAGTAAACTTCATGGACAATTAATCCAGGCCACAACAAAATGAGCCCTTCTCAAAGACATATAATCCTGGATGGAGGAACCATCCCAATTTTGGGTGGAGCAATCAATAAGACCAAGGACAGAGGAGCAATAATTTCAACAACAATTTCAACAATTAGCCTCATAATAAAAACCACTTCTGAAACATTCAAAATAATTTTCACAACCCTCAAAATAACTTTAATACACTCCTAGTAGCCCTACAAAACCCTTCAAAGCCTTCATCCCTTGATCTTTCATTAGAACAACTCTCCCAAACTACAACCTCATTTGTCTAATCAATTAACAACTTCATGCAAGAAATCAGGGCCAACTTAAAAAATCAGGAAGTATCTATCAGGAATCATGAAGTTTAAATAGGATAAATTATAAAGCAACTTTCTGAGAAATCTACCAATGTATTTTTTTGTGATACAATTCTCAATCCCAGAGAGGAATACAAAGCTATTACCTTGAGAAGTGGTAAGATGGTGGGAAAGGAGGATACATGCAATGAAGAGTAAGTTGAGGTCATTAAGAAAGCTAACAAACAAGAGGAAGAAGGAGACTCTACATCCATTCCACCAAAGGATAAGGAGACAATGACGCCTTGTGCTCCTAGAATTCTCTATCCACAGAGGCTTCAAAGGAATTTTAGCGACAAATAATTTTTCATGTTTTTAGAGATCTTCTGGAAGCTACAAATCAACATCCCCTTTGCTGAGGCATTAGAAAAAATTCCTTTCTATGCTATGTTCTTGAAGGAACTCATGTCCAAGAAGAGGAATTGGAAGGATAATGAAACTGTTGTTCTTACCCCAGAATGTAGTGTCATAATTCAAAAGAATTTGCCTCCAAAGTTGAAGGACCTTGGGAGCTTCTAAATTCCATGCACCATTGGAGAAATGACCATTAAAAGAGCACTTTGTGATTTAGGTGCTAGCATCAACTTGATGTCCCTTTTAGTGATAAAAAAGATGCTCATTAAGAAAATCAAGCCTACAAGAATGTCACTTTAATTAGCTGATAGATTATTGAAAATTCCTCATGGAGTGGTAGAAAATCTTTTGGTAAAAGTGGAGAAATTTATCTTTCCTGCAGATTTTGTGATTTTGGGCATGAAAGAAGATGTGAATGCTTTAATTATCTTAGGAAAACCATTATTAGCCATTGCCAAGGATGTTATTGATGTGCAAAAGGGAGAGCTTGTGCTAAAGGCTCATGATGAACAGATAGAGTTTAATGTTTTTAAAGCCATGAATGATCCAAGTGATTCTGAGGGATGCACGAAGGTTGATGTGATAAAGTCTTTGGTACATGAAGCCTTGGGAGAAGAAGAATTTGATGAGATTCTTAAAGACTCTCAATGCCTCTTCATGGAAAAAGAAGAGGGAGTCAAACCCACTTTAAACATGCCAATGAAGAAGGAAGAGGTAGCACCTAAGTTTGAATTGAAACCATTACCTTCACACCTCAAGTATGCTTTTCTTTGAGCCAGGGACACACTGTCAGTAATTTTAGTTCCTCATTGAGTGTACTAAAAGAAGAAAAATTGCTGAAAGTTTTGAGAAACTATAAGAGTACAATTGGTTGGACTATAAAATATCTCAAGGGGATAAGTCCAAAATGTGCATGCATAAAATCCTATTGGAAGATGATGCAAAGTCAGTAGTACAAGCATAGATGTGACTAAACCCAATAATGAAGGAAGTTTTCGAAAAAGAGGTGCTGAAATTATGGGATGCTTGTATCATATATCCCATATCCACAGCTCTTGGGTGAGTCTTGTTTAAGTAGTCCCAAAAAAAGGGAGAATCATTGTGGTACCCAATGAAAAGAACGAATTAATTCCAACAAGGATAGTCACTGGATAGCACATGTGTATTGATTATAGAAGACTTAACAATGCCACTAGAAAATATCATTTTCTCGTTCCATTCATAGACCAAATGTTAGAAAGGTTGGCAGGCCATGCTTTTTATTATTTTCTGGATGGTTACTCTGGCTACAACCAAATTGTTGTGGATCCTTTAGACTAAGAGAAGACAACTTTTACTTGTTGATAAACCACTATTTTATGGTTTATAATGTGTTTAATTGTGTGATTTTATCACGATCTTTACCCACTTATTCATATGATTAGCGTGCATTTATATTTCCTTCCTAAAATTATTACATGATTGAAAACTTGCTTCCTAGAGACTTTTAATTATGTATTTTAATTTTTCTTTATTCCAGTCGATGCCGTGATCTGTGTGTTAATTGTTTTAGGCTTTATAGGGCATCAATGAGTTAGAGATTAGAAAGGAAGCTTGCAAAAATGGAAGGAACACAAGAAATTGAGGAGATAACCAGCGAGAAGTGACGCGGCCGCATGGCTCAAGCGACCGCGCGGAAGAGAGGAAATCGCAGTGATGCGGCCGCATGGCTCACGTGACCGCGCGGATTGGAATAGCACAAGTGACGCGGAGGCGTGGACGACGTGCCCTCGTGGCAAAGCAAAACGCCGTATGACACGTCCGCATGGATAACGCGATCGCATGACATGCGCGATCTGCATAATCTGCAAAATTCGCTGGGGGCGATTTTGGGCCCTATTTTGACCCAGTTTTCGGCCCGAAAAAGCAGACTAGAACCAGAGGACATGCAGAAACCAAAAGACAACATTCATTCTACACAATTTTAGTTTTAGATCTAGTTTTTACTCCTCTTCTAGGTTTTCTCTCTACACATTCATAGTTCTTAGGATTTTTATTGCTTTTTGCATTGGGATATTGAGAAGAGTTATTACCTCATCAAGACTTTGTCATTCTAGTTCGTTTTCTTTACTTGACTTTACTCTTCCATGTCCTTTAATTTACTCAATTTTACTATTGGATTATTTTAGAATTTATTAATACAAGAGTTACTTTTATTTTTAATTGATTTTCTTGAGTTTTATTTATCATGTCTTTCTTTCATTCCCTTTCCTATGTTATGAATTCCACATTCACAATGAGCGAGTAGTTCCCTAACTTGATGGGGAGTTGATTGAAAGGAACCCTTGAGTTGGAATGCTCAAAGGAGAAATTGTAATTGGGTTTATTGTTAGATTGCTCTCTAGTCACTAACGCCAGTCCTTCCAAGTAAGCGGATTGGGACTTGTGAATAGAAACAGCATTCCAACTTGTTTGACTTTCCCTTACCTAGTAAGGGATAACTAAACAGAACAACCCCAAATTATCAATTAATCTTGAAGGTACTGCAACAAGAATAGGGCTTCCAGCTAATCAACTCCCAGTCAAGGCTTTTATTTAAATTACTTAATTTCTCCAATTTAATTTCCTGTTTATTCAACTCAAACTCTTTCTGAAAATATCTGATTAATAAAATAGCACACCTTTCTGCAACTCGTTTGGAGACAACCTAGGATTCATACTCCCAGTATTTTAATTTTAATTTTTGTGACATCCTTTTAAATTGATAAGCGGATTTCTGGTTGGTTGAGAACTATACTTGCAACGCACAACTTATATCAATTCTTAATTAGTCAATTTCCGCCACGTCACTTGTCCATTTGGAGTCTTTTCTTATTGCCAAATTCCATTCGGTTTATACAATACTCCAGCCACCTTTTAATGCATGCTTTCTATATTCTCAGACATGGTAGAAAAATTCATTGAGGTATTTATGGATGACTTTTCTGTCTTTGGTGATTCATTTAATGCATGCTTACAACATCTTTCCTTAGTCTTAAAAAGATGTTAAGAGACAAATCTTGTCTTAAACTGAAAAAATGTCATTTTATGGTAACTGAAGTTATTGTCCTTGGGCACCAAATTTCAAGTAAGGGTATAGAAGTTGATAAGGCTAAAGTGGAAGTGATTGAAAAAACTTCCACCACCTGTCAATGTTAAGGCCATAAGCAGCTTCTTAGAACATGCTGGTTTTTACAGAAGGTTCATCAAAGATTTTTCAAAAATAGCATAACCTTTGAGCAACCTTCTAGTTGTTGATGCACCTTTTGTGCATGTCTTTGAAATTCTTAAGGCCAAGTTAGTCATAACACCAATCATTGCACCACCAAATTGCGAAATACCTTTTGAACTCATGTGTGATGCAAGTGATTTTGTAATTGGTGCTGTACTGGAAAGAGGAAGAATAAGTTGTTGCATATGATTTACTATGCTAGTTATGTGTTGAATAATGCACAAAAGAACTATACAACAACTGAAAAAAGAAATAATTAGCAGTAGTGTTTGCCTTTGATAAGTTTAGATCCTATCTAATTGGTTCTAAAATTATTGTATATACTGACCACTTTTCTCTCAAGTACTTATTGTCTAAGTAGGATGCCAAGCCAAGGCTTATAAGATGAGTTTTCTTACTCCAAGAATTGATATTGAGATAAGACATAGAAAGGGAGTAGAAAATTAAGTTGCAGACCATCTGACGAATGAATTTTTGCTAGTAAAGAATTCTTAAATAAGTTCTCGTTGCAAGTATAGTTTCTAAACTAACAATAATTCTTTCGTACAAAAACTTGTTTGTCACTAAATCAAACCCAATAAATATAAACCGAAGTATTTAAACCTCGGGTCATCTCTCAAGGAATTGCAGGAAGGTGTGTTACTTATAATTGGTTATGAGATTGTATCTTTTTGGGTTTTTGAATAAGGAACAAGGAAAGTAAATTGTAAGAAATAAATTAATAACTAGAAAAGCTCTTAGCAAGGTATGAGAATTAGACGTCCTATCCTAGTTATCCTTATCAATTGTGATGAGAATTGTTCATTGCTTCCACTTAGTTAACCCTTACTAAATAAAGGAAAGTCAAGTTGACTAATCAATTTGATTCCTCAAGTCCTAGTCAACTCCTAAGGAAAGACTAGCTTTAGAGATATCCAAATCAACCAGCAAATTCCAATTATCAATCAACAAAGGAGTTTGATAACTCAAGCGTCTCTAATTACTCGACCAAAGCTAAGAATGTAAAAAGCTAAATTAAAATCATAAATATGAAATACCTCAAATTGCATTAAATAAAGAAATCAAATCTAACATGGAGTTCATAAACCAAATTGGAAAAATAAACAAATCAACAAGAGAAATAAGTAAACTAGAAAGCTAGAACAAATAAGAATAGAAGAGAAAACTAAATTAAACTAAGATAGAAAAATAGCTAAAACTAAGAATCCTAAAACCTAGAGAGAGGAGGGAGCCTCTCTCTCTAGAAACTACATCTAAACCTAAAAATTTGTGAATGAATGTTGTGTGTGTTCTCCCTTGTGTTTTCCCCATTTTGCAGCTCTTATTCTGTATTTTTCTGGCTTGGAACTGGGCCAAAAAGAGCCCAGAAATTGCCCCTAGCGCTTTTTGCAACTTTCTGCACGTGGCGCATGTCACGTGTACGCGTCAGTCACGCGTACGCGTCAGGTACGCGCACGCGTCGCTGTGCAACTTTGCTTTTCACGTGTACGCGTCAGGTACGCGCACGCGTCGCTATGGAAACCTCCAAATCACGCGCACACGTCGTTCCTCGCTGGTCAGCTCCTTGGTTTCTTGTGTTCTTTCCATTTTCGCAAGCTTCCTTTCCATCCTCTAAGCCATTCCTACCCTATAAAGCCTGAAAACATTTAACACATAGATCACGGCATCGAATGGTATAAAGGGGAATAAAAATATACAATTTAAAGTCTTAGGAAGCAAGTTTTCAACCATATAACAAAATTGGGAAGGAATTGTAAAATCATGCAAATCATATGAATAAGTGAGTAAAGAGTTGATAAAAACCACTCAAATTAGCACAATATAAACCAAAAAATAGTGGTTTATCAATCTCCCCACATTTAACATTATCATGTCCTCTTGCTAAGCTCAAGGAGATATACAGAATGAATGGGAGAAAGTAAGACTCATGAGATGCAACCTATGAATGCAACTATATGCTAAGATGATTATGTCTACTTGGTTAAAAAGTGAATAAGCTCTTCAAGACAAAAATAAACCAGATTTCACTAATTCAAATCATCCAATAAAAGACAGGTAAACTTGTAAGAAGATAGCTCATGAAAGTAGGGAACATAGAATCAAGCATTGAACCCTCACTGGTAGTGTATATGCACTCAAATCTCTCAAGTGTCTAAGGTTAATTCACTCTACTCTTCTCTAGTCATGCTTTCTAGACTTTGTTCTTCATCTAACCAATCAACATAAATTTAGTATACCAATGCAAATATCATGAGGTCTTTTCAGGGTTATGATGGGGCTAAGGTAAGGGTGAGGATATATGTATGGCCTAGTGAGCTGAAATATGAATCTTTGACTAACCTAAGCTCTTACCTAACACACACACACTCTATGTAACTCTAAAATCATGCCTAACTACCCATAATTCCCACTTTTGTATCACATACTCATGTACCAAATATTTCTTTAATTTTATCACATATGCATTGATTATTAAACTTAGCATTGGGGTAATTTTGTCCCCTTATTTAATTACTTATTTATTTATTTATTTGAATATTTTTTCTTTCTTTTTTCTTTCTTTTTTTTCTCTCTCTCTCTCTCTCTTTTTTTTGATTAAAAATATAAAAGCAAACATAACATATCAATGCACATAAATTTTTAATTTTTCTGGCCTTACATGAGTAGGCACCCAAATTTCCAATATTTTGTCAATAGAACACTGTACACTTTCATCAACCCAAGTTCCTACAGTTCCCCACTTTTAATTGATACACAATCTCTATCTTAAGCTAACCAAAGATTCAATTAGGATAATTAATTTGTTTTTTCACTTAAGACTAGTGATGTGGTAAAATACAGAATAAATGGGATTAAAAGGCTCAAGGTGGCTAACAAAGGTGATTGAAAGGGTAGGCTATTTGGGATAAGTGAGCTAATAATAAATGATGGCCTCAATCGTATGCAAGCATATAAATATACTAAATAATGAACATATAGAATGGAACAAAATATAGATTACAATCATAGAGAAGAGAATACACAAGAATAAAATATCACGGTTAAATAATGTAACCATGTAATTAAGCTCAAATCTCACAGGTTGTGTGTTCTTAGCTATAATTCATGTTCCAAATTACAGTCTTCAAACAAGTTTAACACAAATTTTCAATTTAAACTAGTGAAATACTATAAAAAGAGTCTTGAAAAGAAATTATTACTTCGACCAAGTAGTGGTAGAAGAACATGCACAAAATCGAACAAACATGCAATCAAACATGCAAATGCAACAACTAATTTAACAAGGAAAATTAAACATTGGTGTTGAAATAGGAAATAACTAACCCACAGAAGTCGGTATCGACCTCCCCACACTTAAAGATTGCACCGTCATTGGTGCATGCTAAGATGTGCAAGTGGACGGGCTGCTCCAACTGACGCTTTTCTCCATAGATTATGCAGATGGACTTGTTTGTCGCCTCATGTAAAAGTTTTCCGTTTCCCTTCCTGGTGGCCATCTTGAAAGAAAAAGGAAAGAAAAGTAACCCAAAAAAAAGATAGAAAACAAATAAAGTATGGGTGGGTGAATGCCAAATAATGAGGGTCTCAATTACATGGTAGCTACAACATGCAAGTGAGAAAATAGTAGAAGCAAATAGCATATCAATAGTGCAAAAATTGCAACAATGGGAAGAGATAATAGGTAATGAAAGACAATATAAATCCATGTCAATGCAAAAGGAATACATGTATAATAAAAGATTGGTGTTGACAGATAATTAATATCACCCAACAATATAAAACAAGGCATGAAGCAATCAGGATGTAAAAGAGATGCAATCAGTTGAATAAGAACCGTTTAACACCAATAGTAAAATAATAACTTAGAGAAGAAAATAAAAATATGCACAGAATTAAAATGCGATGAATGAAAGTATGCAACTAGATTAAGTAAAATAGAATGAAAGTGAGTAAGGATGAGAAGTTAAAGAGATGAAGAAGAAGAAGAAAGTAAGAAAGGAGGAGGAAAGAAGGAGAAAGGAGAGAAAAATGAGAGGAATGGAATCTGCAACGCGACGCGTGCGCGTTGCCCACATGCACGCGTGGGTTTGCAGAAGAAGAGGCGACGTGTAAGCGTCAGTCACACGTACGCGTGACATCTCGTCGTGCCAGATGCACGACACCAGCCTCCTTCCTGCGCAACTCTCTGTTCAAAACACTCTCTTACGCGAATTTTTCATCCACGCGTACGTGTCGCTGACGCTTACGCGTGGATTGGCAAAATTGCAGGTGACGCGTACGCATCACCCACGCGTGCGCATGGGTAGGCTTGTGCGTCAGGCACCCTTCCAGCACGCCTCCAACGCAACTCTCTGTAACTTTTTACTAAGAGCTAAATTCGCATCGACGCGTACGCGTGGGTCACACATACGCATCACATCCTCTTTTTTTTATGCAGAATGCAAAATGCAGAATGCAGATGAATATGCCAAAATTATGAATGAACACTAATAAAAATAAAATAAAATAAAATGAAACTATGAATAAAAATGAAAGATCATACCATGGTGGGTTGTCTCCCACCTAGCACTTTTAGTTAAAGTCCTTAAGTTGGACATTTGGTGAGCTCCTTGTCATGGTGGCTTGTGCTTGAACTCATCTCTGAACATCCACCAATGCTTGGACTTCTAGTAAGCTCTATCAAGACCAAGTAAATTCCCCAAGCTTTGATGGAGTTCTTCACAAGCTTTGAGCTCCCAAAATTGATCCTCATATATTCCTGGATCCCAAATCTTATTTCTATACCCGTCTCTAAGTGGGTCATCATTGGTCCAACTGGGTGACGGACAGTCTGAATTCTCTATGCAATACCAAACTCTTCTCTTAGATCCAACCAAATGTTCACTAGTCTCAACCTTGCATCTAGCTCTTGAAGTATCAACCTTGATGAGCCTTGATTTATAACTCCAACCACTAAACATCCTTCTCTTACACTTAATTCCACAAAGTCTCCTAAGTTGACCATCCGTTTCAAGAATACCATATTCAAGTGGAACGGTAAGGCGAATAGAGACAAGCCTTACCCACTCAAATGAAGGGATAGATGGCAACCTAGGTGGAGAAGTCTCCAACGTTCTTGACAAAGGGTACTCAACTCCCGTCCATCCTTTCCA
Source organism: Arachis ipaensis (assembly GCF_059453495.1). Lineage (NCBI taxonomy): Eukaryota > Viridiplantae > Streptophyta > Magnoliopsida > Fabales > Fabaceae > Arachis > Arachis ipaensis. Next base: position 56,354,986 of record NC_142436.1, read on the forward strand.
AAGGACTTCCGCTTTCATATCATTCTCAGACTCAATCAGAGGGGAGTTTTCATATTCAAGGAGTTCATTTGTGGATGTCGATTCATCGTTAAGAGGACTTGATTCATGATCCTCATCACAAAGGGAACTTGCTTCTTGATATATCCCGTCCAAGTCTTCATAAGGAATATACCATGGGGGGTGTGCACTAGCCTCCTTGACATCAACTTCAATCTTTTTGGAGGAATACTCGACAACTCTAAATTCCCATGGAGGTTTAGCATCTCCTAAGTCTGCAACCACTTCTTCCTCTTCAATTATTACGGCTTCCTCCACTTGTTCCAACACAAAATCACGTTCCTCATTGTCCACTAGAGTTTCTAGTGTCTCCTTCATGCTACGCTCTTCTAATGACTCCACATGTAGCCAAGGGAGTGCTTTGAGTATTGAAGTGCAGAGAGGCAAAATTACCTACCACCTTGAAGAAGAACACTTAAAGTGTCATTCATTGGAGATTGGGGTGGATATGAGGGTTCATTATTTGGGAGGAAAGCTTCATGATAAGAGGGTGGTTCATCATATTTAGGATGTGGTGGTTCAACATTCTCCATCTTTTCTATTTGTTGCACAACACACTTCAATCCTTGGTCCTCAAGTTGAGACTCTTTAGCCACGTGAGCTTCGGGTGCTATTCGGCTCACCATTTGGTCCAATTAATGAAGGGTTACATGAAACCTATCCACTGTTTCCTTGAGACGATCCTTTGATTCTTGTTTCGCTCGGATAGCATAATTAGGATCATATGGCTCTTGGATTGATGGATGTGGACAAGGTGTATATGGAGGTGGTGGTTCTTGGGAGTATTTAGGTTGGGATTGGGGTGGTTCTATGTATGGTTCATATGGCTCATAGGGTGGTTGACATGGTGGATATGGGTTAGGATCATATGAGGGTGTTTGGTAGTAGGGGGCTTGTGAGTATGGTAGTTTAAAGCTATATTGAGGAGGGGGTTCATAGGTATTTTGTGGTGGGTGTTGATTGTCACGAAGAGGTCCACCATAACCATTGTCTTGGTAAGCATCATAGAATGGTTGTTGATAGTGCCTTGGAGGTGGTTGTTGCCAAGAGGGTTGATCAAATCCTTGTGGCTCCTCCCATCTTTGATTGTCCCATCCTTGATCCAAGCTTTTATTGTAATCTCCTCTTCCTATAACATGATTGTAACTAAACTCATAGCCAAAGGGGTGAGAATTCATAGTGGTAAGAGAAAGTAAAAACAAAAACTAATAAGAAATAATGAAAATAAACTCCTAAAACTAGAAACAACTAACAAAGAAACGAAAAAGCAAAATTATTCACAATATTCACAATAACCAATAATAAGGCACACGTTTGCAATTCCCCGTCAACGGCGCCATTTTGACGAACGGATTTTTGCTAGTAAAGAATTCACAAATAAGTTCTCGTTGCAAGTATAGTTTCTAAACTAACAATAATCCTTTCGTACAAAAACTTGTTTGTCACTAAAGCAAACCCAATAAAAATAAACCAAATTATTTAAACCTCGAGTCGTCTCTCAAGGAATTGCAGGGAGGTGTGTTACTTATAATTGGTTATGAGATTGTATCTTTTTGGGTTTTTGAATAAGGAACAAGGAAAGTAAATTGCAAGAAATAAATTAATAACTAGAAAAGCTCTTAGCAAGGTATGAGAATTAGACGTCCTATCCTAGTTATCCTTATCAATTGTGATGAGAATTGTTCATTGTTCCCACTTAGTTAACGCTTACTAAATAAAGGAAAGTCAGGTGGACTAATCAATTTGATTCCTCAAGTCCTAGTCAACTCCTAAGGAAAGACTAGCTTTAGAGGGATCCAAATCAACCAGAAAATTCCAATTATCAATCAACAAAGGTGTTTGATAACTCAAGCGTCTCCAATTACTCGACCAAAGCTAAGAATGTAGAAAGCTAAATTAAAATCATAAATATGAAATACCTCAAATTGCATTAAATAAAGAAATCAAATCTAACATGGAGTTCATAAACCAAATTGGGAAAATAAACAAATCAACAAGAGAAATAAGTAAACTAGAAAGCTAGAACAAATAAGAGTAGAATAGAAAACTAAATTAAACTAAGATAGAAAAATAGCTAAAACTAAGAATCCTAAAACCTAGAGAGAGGAGAGAGACTCTCTCTCTAGAAACTACATCTAAATCTAAAAATTTGTGAATGAATGTTGTGTGTGTTCTCCCTTGTGTTTCCCCGATTCTACAGCTCTTATTTTGTATTTTTCAGGCTTGGAACTGGGCCAAAAAAGCCCAAAAATCGCCCCCAGCTCTTTTTGCAACTTTCTGCACGTGGCGCATGTCACGCGTACGCGTCAGGTACGCGCACGCGTCACTGTGCAACTTCGCTTTTCACGCGTACGCGTCAGGTACACGCACGCGTCGCCATGGAAACCTCCAAATCACGCGCACGCGTTAGGTACGTGCATGCGTCGTTCCTCGCTGGTCAGCTCCTTGGTTTCTTGTGTTTCTTCCATTTTCACAAGATTCCTTTCCATCCTCTAAGCCATTCCTGCCCTATAAAGCCTGAAAATACTTAACACATAGATCACGACATCGAATGGTATAAAGGGGAATTAAAATATACAATTTAAAGGCTTAGGAAGCAAGTTTTCAACCATAGAACAAAATTGGAAAGGAATTATAAAATCATGCAAATCATATGAATAAGTGAGTAAAGAGTTGATAAAAACCACTTAAATTAGCACAATATAAACCATAAAATAGTGGTTTATTACCATCTTTCTAGGCTTCCTCTTAAAAGCCACCAGGATCCTACCTCCCTTGTTAATGAGTATTTTCTTGATGAGCATCTGTTGATGATACATGAAGCACCATGGTTTGTAGATATTGCCAACTATAAGGCTGAAAGGACAATCCCAAAAGATTTTACTAAGTAAAAAAATAAAGAAGCTAATACATGATGCTAAATATTTCTTGTGGGATAAGCCTTATCTATTCAAAAAATGCTCAGATAGAATACTCAGACAATGCATACCCAATGAAGACGTTCAAGGAATTCTATGCAATTGACATGGATCTGAGTATGGAGGACATTTTGGTAGGAAAGGGACAGTAATAAAAGTGCTTTAGTGTGGTTTTTACTGGCCTACCTTGTTCAAGAAATCTAGAGAATTTGTCAAGAAATGTGCTGAATGTCAAAGAGCTAGAAGTTTACTCAGAAGAAATGAAATGCTACAGAACTACGTTATAGAGGTTGAATTATTTGATGTATGGGAAATTTACTTCATGGATCCATTTCCACCATCATACTCAAATAACTATATCCTAGTGGTTGTGGCATATGTCTCCAAGTGGGTTAAAGCAGTAGCTGTGGCAACCAATGACTCTAAGGTGGTTCTCCAATTTCTCAGAAAGAACATATTTAGAAGATTTGGGATTTCAAGAAGTCTGATCAGTGATGGTGGGAGTCATTTTTGTATTAAACAGCTAGACTTTCTCCTCTAAAGATATAGAGTAAAACATAAAGTTGTAACACCCTACCATCCTCAGACAAGTAGGCAAGTTGAGATTTCAAATAGGGAGCTCAAAAGAATCCTAGAGAAAACTATAGGAGCTTCAAGGAAAGATTGGTCCAAGAAATTGGATGATGCTTTGTGGGCCTATAGGACAGCATTCAAGACACCAATTGGTAGATCACCTTATCAACTGTTTATAGAAATTCATGTCATCTACTAGTAGAACTAGAACACAAGGCATATTGGGCTACCAAACTCCTAAACTTTGACATCCAAGCAGTAGGGGAGAAAAGGCTGTTGTAACTAAATAAACTGGAAAAATTCATAGTAGAGGCTTATAAAAGTTCTAAGATATACAAAGAGAGAACTAAGAAGTGGCATGACAGAAAGATTTCAAAAAGAGTATTTGAGCCTAGCCAGAAGGTCCTCTTGTGCAATTCTAGATTGAAAATCTTTCCTGAAAAGCGTAAGTCTAGGTGGTTTGGACCATTCTTAGTGACTAAAGTTTCACCATATGGTCATGTTGAATTGATGGAAGAAGATTCACAAAGGACATTTACTGTTAATGGTCACAGATTAAAGCATTACTTGGGAGAAGATGTGGATCGTCAAAGGATCATCTACGGGCTCAACTAAAAGAAGATGCAACGTAAAGCTAGTGATGATAAAGAAGTTCTTGTTGGGAGGCAACCCAACCATAGTATCCTTTAAATTCTTGTTGATTCTTAGCTTTCATCAATTTTTGTTTTTACTTATAAATGATGCATATCGGTAAAGATAGTTTGTTGCAGGATCATAGCTTTTTGGCCCAAGCAGGAGCCAAGTTTGGTGTTTAATCCAATAATGCATATAATGCAACAAAGGATAAGTTTGGTGTTTGATCAAACAATGCATCCAATGCATGAAAGAGCCATCTTAGTGTTTGATCAAACCACACATATAATACTTTGCTTGCTCTAGCAATTATGATTCTGGCATGTGATTTAAGATAGTATTCTACAGAATTAACCATGCATGAAACCAAGTTTGGTGTTAAAACAAACCATGCATGCAACCAAATTTCGTGTTTAAACTATCCATGCATCCCATGCATAAGTTAGTGCTTTGAGCATACGTGAAAAAGGACCCAAATGACCTAAATTTGGTGCATAAGTCTTGCCGTCCAATGGCACATGTGGGGCGTCCAATGGCAAAGCTGGATAGCCACCAATGTGGTTGCATTTTGAGCATGCCATTCCACGGCACATTTGTGGAGTCCAATAGCAGAGTTGGACAGAACCACATTGGCTTCATTTTGAGCATGCCGTCTAATGGCACATTTGAGGCATTGAATGGCAGATGTAGATAGAAGCCATATTGGTTTTAATTTGATGCATGCCGTCTAATGACAATCTTTTAATGCCTAACGACAATCTTTTGGTGCCTAACAACAATCTTTTGGTGCCTAACGGCAATTAGGGTTTCATGCGTACGCATCTTATGCGCATACGCATGTTTTTCATTTGCCGTCCAACAATAGTTGTGTGGTGTCCAACGCCATTTTGAAATACATGCCCAGAATTACATATTTTGCATGCATGGTGTTACATGGTTCATTCCTTGCCTTGTATGGTTGCTTTTACCTTTGATTTATATTTCATGTACATCGATTTCTTTGGTTTGTGGTTGGGACTTAATACATGCATTACTTTAGTTGTTATAGTTAGTTTGTTGAATTTATTATTTAGTTTCTATTTCTTTATGTTGCACCGTAAGTTTACTTTATTTGCTAATGAATATGCTAGCTTATTAAATAGTTAGGTTCTTTTATTTGTTCAACATAGGAGTCTCATGTTTTGAATAGTTTTTATGAATAAGTTTTATGCATGCTTATACACAGTTTAGTTAGGAATAGTTGTTTTATTTTTCTGTTTGTTTTGAATATTTGGTTTGTTCTTATTGATTCTTAAATTGGTTGTCTTTCCCTCCTCACCTTGGTTTGAATTTTGCAGGTGTACCTCTTGTCCAACCTTGGAAATCTCTGGAGCATTCATTTTACTCTAAGTACCTCACATGCATATGTCCTTCATGGTTTTCCCTTTTGGGTTCTTTCTATAATACTCATTACATGCATGACCGTGTTCAAATTTTAAGCCCCCTTGGGAACTTGCGTTTGCTTTTATCTCTTAGTCCAAACCTACATGCATTGGTCACATCTTTCTAAGCCTTGTCCAACCTTGCAATCCTCACCATTCCTTCCTGTCCATACATCGGTCTGAGCTACAAGGTCCGAGTTGGCCCGAGGTAAAGAAACCGACCTCTTGAAAGGTTGGTACATTATCGACCTCTTTACAAATAGCTCGGAAGACCGTAATAGAGGCCCAAGAAGGCCCAAGAACAAAAGGACACCACCCACCAGAAGGCGGTTGACCAAAAGATAAAGATATCCTCCCTAAAAGATAAGATAAGATAACCAGCTTATCTCAAAGAAAGATCATCAATCATTACTATAAATACACTGGAGCATCCAGGTATAACTCATACTCCAATTCTAAAAAAACCTACCTAAAGCCCGTACTGACTTAAGCATCGGAGTCTCTTGCAGGTACCACCCCCCTCCGGTGACGAGGACCAGCAGCGCCTCCCATCTCAACAAGTCGGACACGGAAGTTCTAGTCAAGCGAGAAGATCTCGTCTGAGATCGACCTCCCAGTTTCAGGTAACCTTCGAAACATTGGCGCCGTTGCCGGGGACCTGGAAGTCATCCCATGGCAAACAAACCTACCAACGACCTCAACTCTGGATTAGAAGAAGGAACACCACTCAAGAACACGAATGCAACACCAAACTCCTCAAAGGATACACTCCAATCCAAAGGAGACAAGCAGACTCAGAACGCTGAAATTTTAGATGCCATTCGTGAACAGCAGGATCGCCTCAAACAGCTCGAACAAGAAGCTGAACGTCAGCGCGAAGCCGAGCGAGATCTCCGGAGAGAAACAAGATGGCGTCAAGAGCTAGAAGACAAACTCTTAAAGCTCGAAGCCCACCTCAAAACCAAAGCCGCTCGGTCCAACCGCGAGGACAGCCCCCACAAGGACCAAGACCCATTCACAAAAGAAATCATGAAAGCTAAAGTCCCAAAGGACTTCAAAGCCCCTGACATGACCCCATATGATGGTACGTCTGGCCCGAATCATCACCTCAGTAACTTTAGAAGTCGAATGTACCTCACGGATGCCTCAGACGCAACCCGTTGCAAGGCTTTTCTGACCACTTTGACTAAAATGGCGATAAAGTGGTTCGACAGCCTGCCACCAAGGTCGATCACAAGCTTCGACAACCTTGCAAAGAAGTTCCTCGCTAGGTTATCCATCCAGAAAGACAAGACCAAGCACACGCCAAGCTTTCTAGGGATTAAACAAGGAGATCGGAAAAGCCTCCACACTTACATGAAAAGATTCAATAAAGCGTGCCTTGACATACAAAATCTTCCAACAGAAGCAGCCATCATGGGACTCATCAACGGCCTACGAGAAGGACCTTTTAGTCACTCATTCACTCCATATCCAAGAAGCACCCAACATCTCTCAATGAGGTACAAGAACGAGCTAAAAAGTACATTAATATGGAGGAGAACTCCCGTTTGGGAGAAGCCTCAAAGACCAAACCCTCCTACCTACCTCAGGACAAGGATAAAGAGTCTAGGAAAAAAGAAGACCAACTTACTGAGAAACCCCAAAAGTACCACAACTACACCCTTCTTTAGGTGTGCCTCGTGGATGTTTACCGAGAAATATGCAACACAGAGAAGATCCCACCTCCTCGCCTGATTAAACACAAGAGAGGTAGAAGTCGGACAGAATACTGCGAATACCACCGAATCTACGGGCATCCTACCAACGAATGCTACGATCTGAAGAATGTCATAAAAAAACTGGCCCGAGAAGGGAGACTAGACTGGTTCCTAGCCAATAGAGCAAACGAACCAAAAAAGAGAAGAAGGGATGAAGAGTGTGGACAATCTGAATGCCCCCCTCACACCCCTGAGAGACATGTCCACATGATCAATGGAGGATTCACAGGAGGAGGGATCTCTAAGTCATCCCGCAAGAGACACCTTAAAGAGGTGCATCATGTCGGATGAGGAGACAGGTCGGTCGACCTCCCTGCCATCACCTTCACTCAAGAAGACGCCGCAGGCATCATCCCAAAGCATGATGACCCTGTAGTCGTCACCATCATACTTGCTAATGCCAATCTCCACCGAACACTGGTAAACCAAGGAAGCTCTGCGGATATCCTGTTTAAATCCACCTTCGACAAGCTCAGCCTCCAAGAAAAAGAGCTCAGAGCATATTCTAATAGCCTATTCGGGCTCGGAGACACCCCAATTCAGCCACTTGGGTACATTCAACTACATACCACCTTCGGAAAAGGAACACGGTATAGAACGTTAAGTATAGACCATATTGTAGTCGACGTGAGCTCCACATACAACGCACTCATAGGTCAGACAACGCTAAACCAGCTCGCTGCAGTGGTCTCCACTCCACACCTATGCATGAAGTTCCCAACACCAGAAGGGATTGCCACCATAAAGGGAGACCAGAAACTCGCGTGACGCTGTTACAACGAAAGTTTGAACCTTAAGGGTGACCTTAGAGGAAAAGAATCCAACACTATTGAACTCGGGGGAACTAGAGCTCACGAAGAACTTCGACCCCAACCGGAAGGCGAAACCAAAGAAATTCAGATCGAAGATACCCAAGACAAAACAACAATCATAGGGGCAAACCTAAAAGGAGACTTAAAGGAGCCGCTGGTAAAGTTCTTAAGGGCAAATTCTGACCTATTTGCCTGGAAGGCCGCCGACATGCCCGGTATTGATCCCGGGCTAATGTGCCATAAGCTGGCAGTATACCCTGGATCTCGGCCAGTACAGCAGAAACGCAGGAAGCTCGGCCCAGAGAGATCGCAAGTTGTGGAGGAACAGGTACAGGCCTTATTAGAGGTAGGGTTCATAAGGGAGGTCAAGTACCCATTATGGCTAGCCAATGTTGTACTGGTTAAAAAGTCAAATGGAAAGTGACGGATGTGAACTGATTACACGACCTCAACAAAGCCTGCCCAAAAGATCCCTATCCACTCCCGAATATAGACACCCTAGTCGACACATCATCGGGATACAAGTACCATTCCTTCATGGACGCCTACTCAGGGTATAACCAAATACCGATGTATCAACCTGACCAAGAGAAAACCTCATTCATAACCCCAAAGGCAAACTACTGCTACATAGTTATGCTGTTCAGGCTCAAGAACGCAGGGGCTACATACCAGAGGTTGATGAATAAAATTTTTGCCAACCACATCGGAAAATTGATGGAGGTCTATGTCGACGATATGTTGGTAAAGACACAGAAGGAAGAAGCGCTACTGCTCGACCTTGCCGAAGTGTTTGATACTATAAGAAAGCACGGGATGAGGCTAAATCCCACAAAGTGTACTTTCACAGAGAGGCCGGAAAATTCTTGGGCTTCATGCTCACTCAGAGAGAAATTGAAGCAAACCCAGATAAATGTCAGGCCATACTCAGCATGAAAAGCCCAACCTGTGTCAAGGAGGTACAACAGCTCAACGGAAGACTGGCAGCTCTGTCTAGATTCCTAGCTGGATCGGCCCTAGGATCTCTTCCTTTCTATGCAACATTAAGGAAAGGAAAAAGGTTTGAATGGATCCCAGAATGTGAACAAGCCTTTCAAGACTTCAAGACATTTCTGGAACAACCACCTATCCTAACTCGACCCCGGCAAGGATGGTCCTGAATCACTAAACAATACCACCCTAAACCATTGAATATTACCTACCCAAACTCCACAATAATTTCTTGCGTCACAACACCATCACCCTAAGCCACACTTAACCTAAGCCACACTTACTCATTACAAGTCCATGAAAGGCCAATCTTTTCTCTCAATTACATGACACATGCATTTAAGCCATGGTATTACTTTGGGGAACAACCATCCGTAGCTGCTGGAAAATTGGAAGTATCCACCGTGATTGACGATAGTAATCCCGCACCGCGATATTCTCGAACCAAAGGCTATGCGCAGGTGGAAACTCAACCTGCAAATCGAACAAAGCATTACATCATCTCAACAAGTGTCATATCAATAACATAAAGATCCTTTACTACTTACACGCGCTGCAGACTGTGACACCACTTTTGTGGCACCCTTTCTTGGTTGTTCGTCACTGACATATTCACCCGATTTGGGCACCGAGTCTGATGATGTCCAATTACATTTTACACCACACGTGCTACACTTTCTACGCTTCACTCTCCTCACCCCAACCTGTACATTACAGCACCCGGTGCCCTTAGTACAGGCCCCAACTGGATCTAGTACTCTACCATTCTCGCGACCACCACTAATGCCGACATTATTCCCCAACTCATTCATCATTTCAGGATTAGTTGCTTCCTGAACTACCTGCTCTGAAATACAACTTGAATGAAGTGTCACTGTTAAACACAAGCCAAGCCAGACGTTTGCAGAGCTGTAGAAATGTTCCCACTCGCATCCTATACAAGGCAGCCATATCAACTATTTTGTCCCCTACTGCCTCATCATACAAAACCGAACTTTGCCGATTTAGTCCACCTCTCCAAAACGAAGGTGTCTGGAAGAGAACCCACATCTAACTGAACGAAAACCGAAAGTATATGCACATAAGGTATCCCAAACGATTCCATTCTTTTGCAACTGCATGTATATTTATCCGAAGCCAAAACATGCATCACATTCCACTTACTTCCCGGTCGCCTATACTTTTGGGTCACATAAATAATACCCTTCCTCACGTGGCTAGCTCTCCACAACGGTTATCCAAACACACCTTTGCAAGTTCATTGAAAATATCTCCTGCGTATAGTTCATTGCTCCGGAATTCTCAAGTTCCAGAAACTGAGTTTGTAGTACAGGCATTCGATACAATGACCGAAAGTCCATCTCATCCTCGTTATCTCTGAGGAATTCAACAGACTGCTGGAAGTTCATCACAAAGTCAAGTATCCCATACCTCCTCTCCACAAACCTGCCAAGCTTCGCATGTAGCGACACACATCACGACGTCGTCCTGATGCCATGCACAAAACCTATGGTGAGCCTTCGGAAAAACATCATTAATTGCTAGTAGCAAAGAACGATCACCGTCTGTTATTACTGCCTTAGGTGCCTTACCCTCCATGCATTCCGATAACTTCTGCAACACCCAAATATGAGTTGCTTGGGTTTCACAAGAGAGCATGACAGCCCCATAGACGTACTCCTGGTTGTGATGGTTCACTCCGGAGAAAATAATGATCGGTAGACTCTACTTGTTATGCCCGTATGATGCATCAAACGCTAGGATATTGCCAAAAATTTTATAATCATCCTGATTCCTCCTGTCGCACCAAAACAGGTCACACATATGCTGATCTGCACTCACCTGATACCTCCAAAAGAGTTTCACATCGACCTTTGCACCTGCCTCAAAGTACCTTATCGTTGCATTGACATCTCCCTTCCTCATGGCTCGTTGGTGCCTCACTTCGTTGTACATATCTCTCTTTGTGAATGGGATATGATTAAAGCTACCAGCCTGTGCTGCAAGCAACTCATATATTTTAGGAACTGAAATTCCAACTTACCGCAAGCTATCCATGTGGGCTACGTCCACATCAGCCATCTTCCTATGTGGAGGCAAGTATTCCACCAACTTCGGAGGGAGGAGCTCATAATTGTGGTCATCTACAAACCTTGACACATACCATTTATTCATGTGACCATTTTTCTTGATACGCATCTCTGCCATGCACCCACATCGCGTTACCACCTTGTGCTTTCTCTTTCGATCTTGCAACTCCAATCACTTCTTTTACCTAAACCCTTCTCTGTTGCACAAATATGTGTATTGCACGATGTCCCCATTCTTATTTCTTAGCTTCTTACCAACACGCATAGCAAAACCCTTGCCTCGGCTATACTATTCGTAGAAATGAGCAGCCTCGTCTGGAGAGTTAAACAACATATCCATCACATCCTCCGGCCTTACTAAACTGTCGTCACATACATCATTGCCCAGGTCACTGATAAATCCCAAATTTGTGGTTTATCTTGTGTTGAATTTAGGGAATTTTATCAACTTATCTCATATTTATTCAATGAAATAGCATGTTTTGTAATTCTCCTTAATTTGTGCTTATTGATTGAAAACATGCTTTTTAGGCCTTAAAATAGCTAAATCTAATTTACTTTAATTCCATTCGATGCCTTGATATGTTTGTTGAGTGATTTCAAGCTTATAAAGAAAGGATTGGATGGAAAAAGTGACGAGAAAAGCATGCAAAGTGGAGAATTCATGAAGAAATGAGGATTTGCTGAACTCAAGGCCACGCGTATGCGTGAGGAGGAAATTTTCCAGGCAACGTGCACGCATGACGTTGGTCACGTGACCTCATTAAAGGCAACACGCTCGGTGCGATTTTTGAGCCATCCAGGCCCAAATCCAACTCATTTCTGAAGCTATTTAATGTAGAATTCAAGAGGGAACAAGGGGGAGCAATTAGATTAGCTTAGGATCATGCTTTAGGTAGTTTTCTAGAGAGAGAAGGCCCCTCTTCTCTCTAGAATTAGAGTAGAATTAGGTCAAACTCTCTTAGATTTAGGTTTTGTTTCTTGTTTTCATTTAGTTTCTTTACAATTTCTTGTTCCTACATCCTTTTTCTCTTAATTTTACTTGTTAATTTCCCTTTTATGTTCTTTTCATGTTCATGCACTATTGTTGGATTTGAATTTTCTTTAATACAATTTTGTGTTTTCATGTCATTGATGTTTAATTGAGTTAGTGTTATTTTCTTGCATTGAGTAGTTGTAAAATTTATGTTTCTTGTTATTTTACCATGCTTTCCTTTTATGCCTTCCAAGTGTTTGACAAAATGCTTGGTTGGATTTTATGGTAGTTTTGGACATTCTTGGCTTGGAAAGAGAAATTAGGCAATTTTGAGTCATTAATACCCAATTTAGATTGGTGATCTAGAGTGATTAGTTAGTCTTGTATCCATTAACATTACTTATGGATTGGGATTAACTAGTCCTATTTGACTTTCTCTCAATATAAAGATAACATTGTACTTTCTTCCGACGTTGGAGATGACGAAATAGGATTAGCTCTTGTTAACTATTGTATGATAATTAATGACAAGGATAAAAAGCCTTGATTCTCAATCCTTGCCATGAATGCCTCTTTTTATTAGTTGTTATCTTTAATTGCTTGATTTACTTTTATTGTCATTTAAATTCTTGCCTTTTTAATTTCTTGCACTTTTATCAACCCAACCCCTTAAAACTCATAACCAATAATTGAGCACTCGATTGTAATTCCTAGGGATACTCTCGGTTATTTTTAGTGGGTTGGACTTGTGACAACCAAAATTAAACTTTGATTGAGTATTATTTTTTGTTTTGGAACTATACTTGCAACAAAGTTATTCCTCTTAGCAAGAAAAAATTCTAAGCCGACGGTAACCCTCTTTTAGTCACCACCATCATCTAAATAATCTGTTCCAAAACGCGCCTCGTCTATGCCAATGTCCAGTGAGCTTTCCTGCATGGGCGGACGTAGACTAATTATTGAGGGGGTCATAATTCAAGTGACCAAATAAATTATTATAATTGATAATGTACTTAGCAAGAAGTGCAAATTATATTACAATCTATAATCCTTATGAAATATAAAAATAATATTTTAATTCAAAATAAGATATTTAAAACCTAGAATGATAATGCTAGCATTGTAGCATCAATAATACAAAATCCTAATTAAATATTTAAATAACAAAAAAATAATAAAAACGCAATCAAGCAAGACTAACAGAAACCAGTAAGGTAATCATACCTCTTCGTCACCGTCACTGCCATAAATTCCACACGCATGTTCAATGGAATCATCTACACTGACCCTATTTAAATTGTCATATCTGTTGCTTGAAGCTATGTTTATAATAAGAAGCCTTTGTCGCTCACACAACAGCACTACAATCTCTTATAATATCACGCAATACATGCTTCCTCTATCACTACACATAGCGATAGGAACTCTTCAGGTCAATTTCTACATAAAGGAAACACAGAAAGATCCGGAATTCAAAAATACATATGGCCACCATCTCAATTATATAATTGTTTCAGTAAAAGGTTCCATGTTCCATACATTCACGAATGCAATCTCAAACTACTTTCATTCACTGCCTCTAAGCTTTTTGCCTACATAACTACTAGATACTAATGTTCATATATTACTACACAACCTTTTTTAAACGCCTAAAATCCGTTGTTAACACAACTATATCTTCATGTGCCTAAAGGACCAATCACACCATAAAAAAAAACAGAAATAATTCAACAACCACAACTCGCACTGCCATAGTTACAACAGAACACCTCAGTATCTAAACAACTAGCTTACCATGAACATCTCACAACCGTCACAAATCACAAAAAACACTCTCTCCACCAAACTATCTCATAATTCCTAACAAAAAACAAATCCCACTTATCGTATTACATCAACAATATTCAAATCCCATCGCCCATTATCCTAAATTAAATCAACCAAAATCTAATTGCGAATACATGGTGAATCACCAAACCTTCTACCCCCAACCCCAAAAAATAAATCCTTTCAGAACCCACTACTTCATTCCCCTAACCACCATACCCATTTTATCGTTCCACACTATGATGTTTTGTTTTTTTAGTTTGAACATATACAAATTTAATCATTGTGATATTCAAATCTCACACTTATTAAATGCATTCGTTCAAATCCATCAAAAGAAATACAATAATAACCTCCATTACACAGATCAACACATACATATCTTATATAGCTTCACATTCATCTTCAACATATATCACCAAAAATAAAAAAAATAAGATGTTCCAAAACTTTTAGATTTAACCACCTAACACAGTTACCAATCGATACGTCCACACAAGGTCAACGGAGGCTAGGCAATTTATTTGCTCACCTTTGCCTCTACTTACCACAAGTGAAGAAGCGACGACACACTCATTCCTTTCTCCCCACAAACAACTAACAATTTCATCCACATTTCCCAACACAAGTCTTCAAGCCAAAGTCCTCTTTCGCCATTTTATTTTAGCCACCGCCAATTTGCCATTCTAAGCAGGTCATTTATGACATTTCAAGTGTTTTACTTGGGGTTACTTTTGTCTATTCAACATTCACTAAAAGATACATTTTTTATTGGCTACCTATTTATACAAGCTATATCATATCCCCCTTTTATAACTTTTCTATAATATAACAATAATATAATAGAAAATTTCAAAAATCAAAGCAATCCTCTGAGAAAAAAAGCCCATCAATAATTCTCCAAAACTTATTAATAGCTTAGCTATTTGTGCGGCTCCCTCACGCATATGGTCTACCAAGCTGCTCCCTTAAAAGAGACAAAAAAGTCACATGTCACAAAATAATTCAACAAATAAAATTATCTGTATATCTGTATTAATTTAAATTTGTATAGTAGAATGATCTATAATAAAATAAAATAAAACCACATTTCAATCCCTTACCTTTTCACAAAAAAAGTCTCTTTACGATTAAAAAATCACAATTCAATTCTTAACTATCATTTCTGATAGACAATCAGACTTCTCTATCAAGTTTGTCGTGATCTCTTAACAGTTAGATGTTGATATGCCACTTAACCCATGAATTGGAACAAATAGCCTCATCATAAATTTTTAATTGGGACAAATAGCTGTGAAGACAACATTATCTTTTCATCGTTGGATCTCTCCATTTCAAATGTGACAGAGAAGAGAGAAAAGCTGACAATATTACACCCATCACGTGTGTCGCCCGTAACTACCACACTGACTTCCATAATCATAAGCTAGAGGAATTTCTCATCCCTTCCATGTTCGGTTTCATTTACACCCCTAGAATACAAAAGATTATCCAAATGATAATAATTGAAATGTTTAAAATTGTACTCTTTTTCTCACTCTTATACTTTTGTTTTATAATTTGGACTTTTGCTTGAGGGGTTTTGACCTGGCACTTCTTTCCAAGATTTTATCCATTTAATAAAATCATTTTATTCATGTTCATTATGTAGTGTTTATTTTGAGATATTGAAACAGAGATTGAGAGATTGAAATTCAGTATTATATTTGTTGGTTCAGAAATTAGTATTAAATTTTTCTGTTTTTATTCCCAAAATTTCAGTATTTCAGTATCTTCAAAAAATAGAGACACAAAGGACTAAAATTTTTAGAGATGGAGATTGAATTTTAAAAATATTTTATACCTAAAATACCCTCATTTCAATTAATTAATTCTAATTTTATCTTTTGTGCAAATTAAATTAGAGTTTCATTCTTGTTTCAATTTTTGTCTCACTTTATACCAAACA
Organism: Arachis ipaensis; assembly: GCF_059453495.1. Taxonomy (NCBI): domain Eukaryota; kingdom Viridiplantae; phylum Streptophyta; class Magnoliopsida; order Fabales; family Fabaceae; genus Arachis; species Arachis ipaensis. The sequence continues at coordinate 56,370,991 of NC_142436.1, forward strand.
AAATATTGAAATTTATTTCAATCTCTATCTCTTAATCTCTATCTCTCAATCTCAATTTTTCTATCTCTATCTCTCCACCACAAACACTATCTTAATGTTTAAAATCAATCTGACTATAAAGTTAGCACAAAATCACAAATAGTTCTATACATTACAATTTGTGAACCGACTATAAAGTCGGATACATACGAACCATCGCTGAAAAGTTTTAAACTATTTATTTTAATCAATTTCTTAATTTTATGATTAATTACCTTCTTCGGTCTTTCACTTTATTACAAGACTACATGTTAGTAAGACAATTAGCGAATAGGTTCATTGATAGTCTTCCTAGTTAAGCAAATTGTTAATAGTGTTATTGCATTAACATTAGCAATTGCTACTACAGAGTGAGAGCATCTCTATGAACCATGCCATTGAAAAACATAAGAAAAAAAACAAGAAAAGAAAATAGAAAATGTATAGCTTTCGTTTCGTTTGTTAGTTTTTATATATCCTTTTGTGATGGATAAATAGAAAAGTAACGATACACTTCATCAATCGTAATCAACATATATAACGACATTTTGGATTAATTCTATCATAGATCAATAATATTGATACACATTTTTGTTTAGCAAATAAGAAAAATCAAAGTCATGGACATTAGACTCTTTATGATGTTGATTACGCATGACTAAATAAGAAAATAATTTCAAGAAAGATCTCAAATAAAGTACTCATTCTAGTCAGTAACAATATAATATCAACAATATCAATATAATGAATAATACATATAACGAAGGATATATGGCAATGACACCTAAAATTAAAACTAAAACGAAAAATTATCTTAATCTCATTCTTATCGCATGGTATATATGTTATAAAAAATATAATAGAACAATAGTAAGTTAGCAAATGGTTCCATTCAAAAAGAAAGAAGAGAAAAGGGAGAATAAGAATAAGGAGAAGAACAAGAAATGATGTTATATTTTTAAGAGACTATTTGTCTCAATTGATCATTTTGGTGAGAATTTATTTGTCTCAGTCCAATAATTAGAGTGATACGTCAGTATCTAATGTGTCATATATATAATTCTGCTGTTAGGAAATTAAAATAAATTTGACAGACGGGTCTAATTGTCTAAAAATTGATGATTGAAAGTCAAATTATCATTTTCTAATAGTGAAAGAATAGGTGTCTTTTCGTAAAATAGTCAATGATTATTATTATGAAATTTTATTCGCAATAATATTTAAAATAAACTTCAATTTAATTAGGTATTGCCGTGCAATAATAATAATATTTGAAGTCAACTTCAGGTAAGTTCTGAATAGGATAATAAGACAACGATTGATTAGAAATTAGTCTCACAATTTCATGTTAACAACTTGATTAATAAGACTGGTTAACATACTTGTGATGAGAAAGAGCCTAGCTCAAGTGACTTCGATCTTCAGTAAATTCAATATATGCGTCATGGCTACTATTTCACTTTATGTTGAACCCCGTACCTGAATAGAATGGGGAGACGAATATTGCACGTAAATAAAATTTAAAAATACTAATTATATATTAAAATTAATTATTATATATATATATATATATATATTATTTAATTTAATTTTAATATAAGATAAATAAATTGGCTATTAGAAAGTAAACAAAAGATGCTGACAAAAGAGAAATTAAAGAAGAGTCAATATGAATAAAAAAATAAATAAAATAAAAAATTATAGATTTATGATATTTATGTATATTTGTAAATATTATCTTTTTATATTTTTAAAATAATATTCAATTATTAAAATAATTATTTTTTTAATAGTATAATCAAACTTTCTTTTATAAATTACAAATATATATATATATATATATATATATATATATATATATATATATATATATATATATATATATATATATATATATACTTATATAATAACCAATTAAGGGCTAGATTTTGGAATCTATAGCATGCTTAAAGATAGAATTATATTATCACAAGATGGGTAGGAGGCAACCAGGAAATTTACTTCTAAATACCAATGATATTTTGAAACGGTGAGTGTTCTAAGTCAAAAAGATAAAAATAATTTAATTAATATTTGAACCATGCTTCCGATTCAAGTCCTGAAAACCTTTTCAATAATATTATTCGCATATCAAATATTTTTAACACTCAAATAAAAGTATAATTGTTATTAATTAATTATATATTTAGATTATTTTTTAATTAACAAAAACTACATAATGTTGTTGGTTATTAAAAAAAATTAATATCAGAATAGTATCCATTATAAAAAGAGTGTATACGTAAGAAATTTATTAATTTATGCAAATATCATGTTTTCATTATTAGTAAATTGCATTGACTAACTAATTTTTACTAATTAAAACGTAACTCGTATTGCAGATAGGGGTGGAAAAAGGCCAGGCGGCCTGCCAGGGGCCTGCAGCCTGGCTTGTGTTTGGCCTGGCCTGGCCTGGCCTGTTATAAAATAGGTACAGGCCCAGGCTCTTTTAAAAGCCTTAATACATTAATAGGCCAGGCCCAGGCTCACTAATTAGCCTTATAGGCCTGTCAGGCCTGCCTGGGCCTGTTAAAATATAATTAAATATATAAATAATTATTTATTATTAATAAAATTATGAGATATTTTAAATTTATTATATTTTATTATAAATATTTTTGTATATTTTAAATATGTTAAAAGTTTAAAATTTTTTACAAATATTAAATATATGACATATTACATATAACTATTTTTATTAAAAAATAATTGTTTTTAAATAATATTTTTATTTTTGTAAAAAAAATTAGCAGGCCTTTTAACAGGCTTCAGGCTAGGCCAGGCTGAATAACAGGCCAGGCCTAGTACTTTATAAAGAGCCTATAACAGGCTACAGGCCAGGCTCAGGCCAATCAACTGTATGACAGGCCGGGCCTGTTAAGAGCAAAGCCTGGCCTGGCCTGGCCTGTTTCCACCCCTAATTGCAGAGGTGTGACTTAACTCCTTTATATTAGTAAATCGCATTAGATTATAAGAAATTTAAAAAATAACTTAAATCATCAAAAGTTAATGCGACATTTAAAATATTTAACAGACACTACAAGAAAAATGTAAAATACTATCGAATTTATTATCAGATTTAGCTTCGCAGAATAGCGGCGTCATTTACCAGCAAATTTCCAACAGTTTAGGCATAAAATTCGTAGTGTCAAAATATTATCAGCGAATTCTTGTTTCTAACGGTAAATTCGCCAGTAACAATTGGAGGAAAAACAGGAGAAATAGGCGCAATATTTAGGGTCGGATTTATCGTCGAAAAATTTTGACAGTAAACTCACTTAATTAGTGAAATGCTTTATTTTGATAACGTGCAACATGTTACCGTCGGATATATCCACCAGTAAATCCGGCATTAGTTGTGCCCTAAATTCGAACTGCGAACCCCTTTTCTCCCTCATTTGAATTTCTCTCTCTCTCTCTCTCTCTCTCTCTCTCTCTCTCTCTCTCTAACCCTCTCGCCTCCCACTCTCTCTCTCTACTCCTCTCATATCTCCGACAACCCCCTCCGACACCAGCCGGTAGCCTCCTCTTCGCCGGCGCTGTTCGTTAGCTAGCTCTATTCATTACCATTGCTGCTGCCGAATTCTGCCGTCGATGCTGCTGTCGCCACTTTTGCCGCTGTTGTTGTTGCCACTTCTGTCGCAGCTGTTGTTGCTTGCTCTGCCGCATGTGCTGCCCTCTTCTTCTCGACGCTGGTGCTCAAGTAATGCTTCTGAACTTCCCTTTTTCTAAAATAGGAATAAGGACTGATTTGTTATTATAATTTTGGTTCTGATTTGTTATTATAATTTTGATTATTTTGTTTTTGATTTGTTTTGATTTGTTATTATAATTTTGGTGTTGATTTGTTATTATAATTTTGTGTTTGTTATTTGATTCTGATATGTTATTATAAGTTATTATAATTTTGGTATTGATTTGTTACTGATTTGTTATTATAATTTTGTGTTCTTTATTTTGGTTTTGATTTCTTATTTTAATTGTGTTCGTTATTTGATTCTGATTTGTTATTATAATTTTGTGTTTGTTATTTGATTCTAATTTGTTATTGTAAGTAATTATAATTTTGTTTCTAATATGTTATTATAACTTTAGTTCTAATTTGTTATTATAATTGTGTTCGTTATTTGGTTCTGATTTGTTCTGATTCTAATTAAAACATGTTTTGAGGTGTTGTTGATTAAGTTATTAGTTTGATTATGAATAAATTAAAACACCTAAGTAGTTAGGTTCTCAACTAATTAGTTAACTGATTAAGTTATTTTGGATATGTTGTGGCTGTTTGTAAGTTTTAATTCATGATTGAGGTTGGCTGAATTTGTGTGAACCATAAAGGTGGATATATGTCCAACTTTAGGAGAGGTTATGCCAAAATTGTTTCCAAATAATATGAATATACAGATGATTTGTGTTGTATTTACTGATTTATGTGATTTAAAGTGTCTATTAATTTTATCTTTGCTATTACATTATTTTTGTGACCAGTGTTAACTGATACTCTCTTTGCATATATGATGAGAGGTAGAAGTGTCACAGATCGACCATGTGATCGTGGTTGAGAGAGGGATTCTACCAGAACACCCGGAACTTTTCAGTCGTCCTCCTCTACGCCGACTATCCCTGTGACATCACAGGAAATGGGTGCATAGGACTAGCCATTCATCATGGTCCCTAACCCCAACTACATGACTCCTACTGTTGCGTCACCCCCGCAACTAGGAAGTCATCCATCTATTTCATCAAATTGGACTCCTCTACCACCTCCATCCGCTCAGCATCGCACTACCTCAACGACACCGCCTCCAGCGACAGACATCGCGTCATCAGAATTCTCTCATGAATCCCAGCCAGATGCCCCTCCAACACCTCCCATTGTACGAATGACGATTTGGCCTAATAAGACTTTAGCTTGACTTCTATTTTAAGTCTTTTATATGCAAACTATTTTAGTTAATTTTAATTACATTCAATTTTACTAGTTTTAATGGACTTAGGTTGTTAAGATAGGTTCAATTTAGTTTAGTAGGTTTGAGCTGCTTATTATGTTTAATAATTTCTTATTGTTGATAGATGTTGTTTAAGTTAATTATTGATAAAAGTAGATGAAACTCTGTCGGAATTATTTACAAAAACTATAAATATAATTAAAATTTATAGATTACTTCGAAGTACTTTTTAGTAAACTACTAAACCTAAGGTGTTTCAATTGATAGGTTTGTGCCAAATAACAATGCATGTACACAGGATTGTACCAATGTCATCAAGTTGATATATGACCACCTATGGTCGAGCTACAAGAAGATTCCAACTGAGACCAGAGAGTGATGTTTTAGAAGTGGGCGATAAGAACTCAACATATTCAAACCTTAGTGTTAGTTTATATCTTCTAGTTTGTTTAATAATGTATTTAATTTTGATTAACTCGTGCTAAATGTTCTTTCTACAGGAGAAATTTATATGGGACAAGACTCATAATCTCATGATCAGGAAGATCTTCGACCATCGAATGGCTAGGCAGCTTTAGCAGATGTTGGAGGACGTACATGAGCACCATAACCACCTCACCATTTGGCTCCACCCAAACATTGAGAAGTTACTGTACGTGCATTGGGAGACTGATGAGGGTTCAAGTGTTGCTGTCTCACCAAGAAAGCTAATAAGGCATCGGTCAGGTCGTCAAAGTATACCGGTGGGTCAGTGACTTCCATGAAGACTAAGCCCAGACTGGTAAGTAACTTGTTTCATTTTGTTATTAAGTTTGTTTAGTATTAATATAATGTCATTATTACTTGACTTAACATGTAATTTCAAAATGTTTAGTCCAAGTCATTGGATCGTGAGGCGACGATAGTAGAGACCTTCAAGTAAACCCACACGTTGAAGGACAACAAGGAGAGATTTACTGATCAGCGGGCTGCGGATGATTATGTGAGTAAACATCATGTTATATACTATTTTTAAATTAACTGCAACCCTAATAATAAAATGTATTACACAGGATTCCTACACGCGGAGATTGCAGGCCACAACCCAACAATCTCAGCGTACTAGAGACGACAGCAGCAACTCCGCCGCACCAGCCGCCAATCCTGATAAGGTTTAGCGGGAGGCTGCATTCGAGTCGTCTTTCAAATGAATTGCAATGAGGTGCACGTGTTATCGGTCATGAGATGTTTTTGGGATTTTAGATGATAACAAATAAGAAATTAAATTGGAAGAGAGCAAAACTAACAAATGCTAAAAAGGCTTCCTGGCTAGGATTGAGAATCAAGAAGTTTTATCCTTGTCATTAATCTAAACATAACAATTATCAAGAGTAATCCTATTACGTTATCTCCAATATCGGGAGAAGGTCAAGTAGGCATAATTGATTTTAATTCACAAATCATAACCACTTTACTAATTGAGCTTAGTAAGAGGTTAACGTTAGTGAATACAAGATCAACTAACAACTCTAGATTACCAATCCAAACTGGATATTAATGACTCAAGATCTTCTAATTCCTAAATCACAAGCCAAGAATGCAAAAATCTACTCTAAAATTAATTCAAACATTTTATCAAACACTTAGAGTGCATAAACATAAAGTATCATAAATTGCAAGAAATGGTAAAATTATAGCTACTAAATGCAAGAAATTAATAACAACAACTTAATTAAGCATAAAAAAAATATAAATAATCAAATTGCATTCAAAGAAAATGAGAATTCAACAAGAGTTCATAACTAAAATAATAAAAACAAGAAAGTGTTAATGAACTAAGGTAGTAGAACAAGAAAATGTAATTAAAACTAAGCTAAAACAAGATTAAAAACTAAAATAAACTAGAATTGAAGTAGAAAACCTAAGAATTAGTTAGAGCTTCTCTCTCTTGAATTCTCTAAAACATCATAATAAAAATAAAACTAAGACTACCTACTCCTAACTACATTACATTTTTCCTTTAAATACTTTTGGACTTTGGACCTTTTTGTGGCCCAAAAACAATGACGCATGTGTTTCATTAAACAAAACATGTGGGCCCGTTTTGCACACACGGACTATCACCCGAATTGCTTTCTGAGTTCGCTTCTTCGCTCCATTCTTTTCGATCCTTTGAAACTATTGATACACCTTAACCCTGAAACACTTAAACAAATTTAATCACGGCATCGAATGGTATAAACATTAATAATTAGGAGCACAAAAAAACATATTTTTTACACACAACTTCATCGGAAGCAAGATTCGAAGAACTCATTTAATTGTCCAATATTGTGCAAGAAAGTTGATAAACTACATGCTTTTTAGCACAATGTATAACGATAAAATAGAGTTTATCGGGTTTTTTATACATTTTTTTATTCTATCATATTCTCTGTTATTTGACTTTTCATTTTATTCGTGAACTTGATAATTGCTAAGTTGATAGATTGCACCCAAAGCCCATTTAGGAGGGTCAAGTAGTCGATCAACAATGCCAAAAGGGACATTAGAAAAGTTTGAAGGGATGCATAAAAGATTCTCTTTATGAAAAAGAATCTTTTGCATGAGCCTTAAGAAAACAATCGAGACATCTATAAAAATGTGTCCCTTTTCTCTTTTAACATACCTCTAAGGCATAATTGAAAATCCATCTTACCCTTTTAAAGTGTCATTTAACTCGGTAGTATTTTTCGAACTTTAGAATTTTGGCCACATGTTAACTTTTGATTTTCTTCGATGCAACTGCAGTTTGTACAGTAGGAAGGATCAAATTAGAGATAGCTTGATCGATTGAGGAGTAATGGGTAGTAAAATATGTCGACCACCACTTTTGAAATGCAAGTGTTAACAAAAAATGGAAAACGATATCAAAACTTCGATATTTTGCTCATTTTTTGGTGATTCAAGTCCAAAACTTTGTTAAATGCTACTATCTCTGATACCTCATGCTGAATCATCTAAACCTCAAGATTAAGAGAAATTAAAGAAGGCAATGCTTGTGCCAGTCCAAATTGGCAAGATACATACTCTGGAGAGTAAGCTACCAATTTTTCCTAAAGAGCTATGGTGGATTCATGTGTAAGCCAGACTAGGAGAAGTTGAGGAATGAGTGTTCCAGACCACAGGTCATCAACTATCAACTGGTTTTTAGGATTAGACCACAGGAGTAACATTTCATATTCCCAGAAAATGTGCAGGCCATTACAAGCTTCTGTAACTGCCTTTTCCAATTTTAGAGTTTGAAAGGATGGCACATGAAAAGCACGTAGTTCATATGAAACTTTTCATTTCATTTCAAAATGATAAGTTTCAAGGGACAATTTGTTGATACATACTAAAGTTCAATTATAAAAGTAGTTTTGACAGCGAGGTAAATATTGGTACAACGTCATGCGCGACACAAAGACGTTCTAACTTAAATATTGACTACAATAGTCGAAATAAAGGAAATGAAAGTGTAAAAGTGAAATAAATAGTTGAATTGATTAGAATGGGAAGCAATTTAACATGTGGGGAAATAAAATTACTTTTAATGGATAAATACTAGCTTGAATGTGAAGAGTGTTACTTAACTCTGAAGGGGTAGTAAGAACGTGGGTAAAGTTAACCTTGGAGAGCAATTAAAGCAAGAACGTGAGTGAAGTTGATAACTGTTAAGAAAAGCTCGGCAGAATAATGATTTCTTCTCAATAAATAGGAGAATCAAGAAATTGCCACTACTACATAATTGACTTTTACTAACATTTAAAAAATATTACCAAATTATATTAAAATGTTACCTATGTATATTAGTAACATTTTAACAAATGTTAAATATACCCTATGTTACTAAAGAGTTTTACTAACATTTTTTTAAAGATTTAATAACATTTGGTAAAAATGTTACAAAAGATATTCTATGGTAATATTTTGAGAAATGTTACAATAGACATTTCCTGGTAACACTTAGAGAAATGTTATAATAGATATTTTTTGTAACACTTAAAAAATATTACAATAGATATTTTATGTAACATTTAGAAAAATGTTACCATAGATATTTTTTTGTAACACTTAGAAAAATGTTACCGTAGATATTTTTGTAACACTTAAAAAATGTTACAAAAGATCTTTAGTAATATTTTTTTAGTTATATTATACTATTTTTTATTTTATTTACACACAATATAAATATACTAAAATTAATTACTACAACATAAAATATTTTATTAAATTCACAAATTCACAAAATAAAATTTTTATAGACTCTTATTAACCAATAATCATTGTACAAGCTAAAGAGGAAGCATGATAACAAAAACAGATAACAGAGTGTGTGAAAGATGTGTTAAGCTATTTTCTATTTTCAACATCTTCCAACATGCAAGCAAAGCATCCACAAGGAAACGGTATAATCCGAAATTCGCAACACCTTGTACAGTAAGACGCTTAGCAACTAAAGTGCGCAAATCTGTTTGTGTTGAAGTGCCTTCTTGAAAGCCAAGGATGAAAAGCCTTCCATCAAAATTTAAGCTATCGAGATTTCTTTGATAGTAGGATGCTCCCATACAATCAAGAATAATATCGACACCTGCCACCAAAACTTCATTACATCAACGCACACACTACATAGATTATTTAACACTCAGAAATGCTGGGAAATACATCATACTTCCTATTGATAATTAATACCTTGACCACCAGTTTCTTCCTTTACCCTTGCAACAAAGTCCTCCGTTTTGTAATTGATGCATACATCAACTCTGATATCCTTGCAAAAAGCTAGTTTCTCCTCACTACCTGCTAAGCAAAATCTAGAATAAGATTTGGAGAACATTGCTAGGAATTCCAATCAATAAGATGGGTAATAGAGCTTGAAAAGACATCAATACAACTGGAAAATATAAAAGACAACTTATTTTGGCATCTAAATGTATGCAACTTAACTATGGTTCAGTCACATGAAAGCACTACTTAATCAACCTGCAGTGACAAATAGTCAAATACTCTTGCTCTTCGGTATTTAGCTATCTGAATTGCAAATGTGCCAATTCCACTGGAACCTCCATGAATCTGAGAATCAATACAAGAGACATTTAAAAACTGACACAATACTCATACTTTCATATCATGGATTATCCGCCATGAAATTATCAGTTGTCTCTTACCAAGAAAGTTTCTCCTTTCAACAATCGACTCATCATAAAAACAGTTGACCACACAGTGCATGACACTTCAGGAAAACTAGCAGCATCTTTTAGAGAAATGAAGTTGGTATTTGACCAAAGAAGCCATTGTGACTTAGATTAAGATTCTGAATAGTGCTGGAAAGTGTAAGTGAAGGAGTAATGCTACCATTAAAATTGTTATGAGAAAGAGACAATACCATTAGATGCTGCAACTTCTCAAGGCCTCTTCCAATTTTTCTAGATAATCCCAACCCAGCAAGATTGATCTCAGTAACTCTTCCTGTTGCTGGATTGCATTGAACCCAGTTCCATGAACAAGCACTTGAATCATCTTTCCATGAAGCGATAGATGAAGAAGGGTCATGGAGGTCTGATTTGAACACAATCAGGCCAAGAAAATCATCATTCAGCTGAATATTATTCATGTCATTGCTATCTCCATAGAAAAAACTCAAAACTAGTTAGTTAACTAGTTAAGTTTACAAACACAAACAGAAACAGAAACAGAACAGGCATGACATTATCATATCATAATAGTCGTAACATGTCACATCATATCCAAGTCTTGCTTCTCTCGCTCTAGTTACTAACTACTAACACTTTGCTTTCTAGTGCAAAATATTGCTAGGATAACTAAATGAATTTCGGAAATGAAGCGAGAAAAGAAAAAGGAGCACCTTAGCAGCTGGAGATGCAATTAGAGGAAGATTTTTGGTTTGATGTACTCATAATCAATTGTAAATGATGGATCAAAATCAATTAAATATTATTTAAAATTATATTATTAGTTTTTAATTAAAAAAATTTCATAATTGATTAATGTAGGTCCAAAGGTACATACCTGGAGTCTCATTAAGAGGTCAGAACTTTGTTTAATGGAGAATCGATTGTTGGTGAATTTTTGGCGCAATCTTTCAACCTCAGCACGTTCTTCTTCAGTTCCTGCATTTGGATCAAACTCCCAATGTTCACGTCCAATGAAATTGTTCCCAGAAATCAAATATTCTCCATCTTCAGCTATCTTTAGCTTCCACATGCTTAAATTTAATGATATATGTCACTGGTGAAATTAAACACACTCAAACATTAGCTCATCAAAACTACAAAAAAAAAATTGATATTATTATTATTGAAGTTTTCATGTAATATCTAGAAATGAAATTAAAGAATGAAACTAAACATATATGTACCAGGAGAAAAAAAGAGCCTTCAATTAAAATTAGACATCGATCAAGTGGTACTAGGATCTTCTTATTTATAACAATAATAATCCAAATAACGAAAAAATATAATGCCAAATTGATATAAAATAATAATATATGTATACAAGTACTAATAATTCTCAAACGGTACTAACAAGTAACAATTGTACCCAACTTTAGTTTTCTGCTATATATAGCTCTGTTATTGTATATACATTATCGTGGAATGGATTCAAGTTGATATAAACTAATAAGTTGAATATAGTCACAAAAAAAAACTAATAAGTTGAATATAATGTTCATGTTCTCATGAATTTATATATGATTCACAGATTCAATAATGTATACATCACATTCACGGTCTCGGTGCGCTGAATATTGCATATTAAAAGCTCAGCTTTGCTATGATCAATGAGAAGGAAATGTCAAAGAATACATCGAAGGAAATCTTCTACTCTTAGGTGCCTTACCTCTGGCGGAGTTTTCAACTCAGTGATCTCATTCCCCAAAGCAGAAATCGCCAAAACCATATCAACACATAGAAAGATGACATTCTGAATTCCAGATGTTACCATGTCACCAACTTTGAATACTTCATAAGTTCTCTCTAGATACTTGACAACCATCATAATCATCAGAATCCTTCTCCAAGGGAGAGATTGAGCAACCTAATTTTTTGTAGGTCTCTGACAAGGGGTCATCAATGGTAGAGCCACTCATATCTCCTATGAGGTGAGAAGCCATGGTTATGTCCCTGACACCCTCTAGGGCAGCAGCAACCTAAGAAGACAAGAGTGATTAACACAAGTGAATGTGTTGAAGCAAATTACCATTAGGCTTACATGTTTTGCAATCTCTTAATAAATTCTGATGTACCTTTTTTGTCAGTCTCGTTTAAAGTACTTGACAGAAATAATCAGGGGAAAAAAATATTGCCAAATTGCATACATCTTTTCAAGTGAAGCTGTGTAACCATCCCTATGGAAAGGTTTGGCGAGTCATAACCCATCTCCATAAGCGCATACCTGATTTCAATATTCGGTTATGTCTAAACAGAAGCAACAGCATCTCATAAAAGGCAGTGTTCATACCTGTATATCTCCTGGCTGCATAAAACCTTGACGAAATTGGCAACCATAGGCTCAAGTTTACAGTGTGTCGCTGCTATCCCCAATTGTTGCAGTCCCAATGCGCCGTGCCGTACTTCTACTCCATCATCCTAAGCCACGTTCCAAGGAGATTGTTGCATTCTTTTATCTCAAGTGGTATCAATGGCATACCTAATGCTTATAAGTAGCAGTAGAAACATATCATGTCAATGGGGTAGATATGTGTTACAAACAAAAGATACTCATTCACTTCTATCAAAGTGATCATCACAACCAAGCCCTGTTCTTCTATGTTCTGATCTCCCCTAGATAGATAACTCTATTTAGATGATGGAAATAACCATTGTTTGAGTCTCAAGTAAATTGATTTGAGTAGAAAATTAAGAGATGAATAAATATAGAAAAGTGAGCACGCTTTAAATGCACAATTTTGGTGAGCAAAGTAAACTTAAAAAGATTATTATTAATAGAAGATTATGCAAATATTGATTGTCAACGCCAACCATATCCTCACCTTCCAAATGAAAAATATGCATTATATTGATCAGAATCTCTGACTATAAAATCATGATAGTAATATTGTACTATACTTCGATCTTAAATCTTGAGGTAAAGCAGACTCCCTTAAATTGTACTATGTCCAGGTTCCTCTAAGATATATAGTAATAATATTTTTTGAGATATTTTTTCAAACACCTTAAATGCACTCCCAAAAACTCAAAGAACTTTCACAAAAAAATTTATACTAAAACAAAAATCAGTGAAAGATAAGAGAAGTTACTTGTGTAATTAAAGTTTCTCTTCTTCGATATGCAATAAGAAGCTTCAACATGCAATTCAGATCGAAATGAGTAATTAATCATTTCTCATTTGAGTGAGAAGTTTCAATCAGTTGAGTGAGAAATAGAATTAATTAGTTACTATCGATCTGCACAAGTTACTATTCTCATTTTTAATGCAATTACTACTTCAGGAAAAGATAAGAGAAGTAATTTCAATCATTTCTGTTCTATTTGTCATGAAAAAATAGATTTAGATCTACGTACCTCTTGAGTTTCTAATTTAGATCCTAGAGCAGAGATTTCAGATTGAATTCAAGATATCCTAGCCTATCATCACAATGGCGGTGACGATGACGGCGACTTCAATGATAGTAGCGAATGAGAGAATGAAGAGGCGGATTCAGAGAATAGCACGCAATTTTTGGTTCCATTTGCGAACCATGGGATCGATGAGGGGAGCAACAGATTGAAGAGGTAGAGCGAGAAATTGAGGAGGATGGAGAGGTGGTTTCGGTTTCCCCATTTCAGAGCACTAAGAGCGAGGGATTTTGAGATTTAGGCGAAAATAGGTAATACTTTTTGTAAAGTTTTAAAAAAATTAAGAGTATTTCTTAACATTTGAGTATAAATGTTACTTAATATTTAATTTTATGATAATTACTACTAACATTTTAATAAATATTACAAGATAAATGTTACTAAAAGTCTAAAATGTAGTAGTGTGCAAAGGGACTTCAATTCAACAATACAAATCACACTAAAGTTCTACAAAATTTTCAGTCACACTAACACAACGAAAAATCATGGAGTGCAAGTGCATATGATGTTAGGAGTCAATTCATGTTTGTTTACTTCTTGTTTATTACCTTTCTAGTTCATTTCTTTGGTTTGTTATTAGTTTTGTTCATTATTGGTTGATTTCATCTTTGGTTTCGTTAAACATTTATTCGTACAATTTGATTATCATTGATACAAGAATTCTATTATTCCACTATTTATGAAGTTGATTTTGACATTATAGTCATGATCGGTAAAGAATTTGAACTCTATGATTATAATGACTGAAATGAATAAAGCTTTGGCCAAGGGGTTGAATGAATAAAGAAATGATTTTCTTAAGTCATTCACAGTTCATTATAATAATGGTAACGAGATGGAGTTTGACAATTAAACCATACTCTAAAGGTTAACCAAGAGTTGAAAAGATAAAAGAAATTATACTTTTTTTTCGGGTTCTTAGTAAAGTTATATTACTTCATATACTATCGGATCGTTAAGGAGTGTTGCTAGATACCAACCTTAATTAGTATATTTAGTGTGATTAGTTTACTACTTACTTGGTATTGAACCTACAATATCACACACTAATGATTGTTTTAATCTTTGCTAAAAAGTTATTTAATTATTATTTTAATTTGATCAAATAAATAACTATATTAATCTAAATAAAATATTATTATATTCTTTGTCAGCATAAAAAATAAATAATAATAATAATAATAATAATAATAATAATAATAATAATAATAATAATAATAATAATAATAATAATAATAATAATAATAATAATAATAATAATAATAATAATATGATAATTGAGAATATTAAACAAGAATCAAGAATAATTAATTATTCTGTTTCTAAATTTGAATTTTAAGTTTGGATGAGATCTTAACTGATTCTATTTCAAATTGAATTATAATATAATGTGATTCATAAGATTTCAATTTGAAACAAGATAAGATTTATGTTTGAAATAAGATAAGATTTAAATTTGAAATGAGATTCAAATTTAAAATTAGTAACAATCTCATACTAGCTATATATATGTATGACAAGAGTAAAGAAAAAACATACAAGAGTTTATTCCTTTACAATTATATACATAAACATGTGCAAGTCTAATTCTTAGAAAAGAATTTGGCGGTGTGCAAGGAGTTGCAAAGAGATTTTATTAACTTAAATAAGAATTTTATTGGTCAAGGAGTTGACAACAAAA
Organism: Arachis ipaensis; assembly: GCF_059453495.1. Lineage (NCBI taxonomy): Eukaryota > Viridiplantae > Streptophyta > Magnoliopsida > Fabales > Fabaceae > Arachis > Arachis ipaensis. The sequence goes on from NC_142436.1 coordinate 56,386,275, forward strand.
ATTGGTTTTAGTGTGGATATGCATAGTGCCTTCGTACCATTGGGGGAGAAATTTATTTTTTACTACTATACTTAGGTATTTGTACTAATCTATATTATTCAAATAAAATTTAAGTACAAAATAGATCTTTAGAATTACTTTATTGCTTCTGCTATGTGTTATAAACACATTATAATCCTTTATTTTGTTGGTTGAGTGAGTTTGGATTTTGGACTTGTAATTTTTTTAAAGATTTTTTATGTCATTTACAAAATATTCTTGTGTTTTTGTTATCATTGAATTGATTGTGCGGTATTGAACTAATATATACGAGATTTAGCCATTCATGAATCATTTGCAACAAATTTATATGTCTTTTGAATCTAAAATATATCTAAATGTATTTTTGTTGGTTGAGTGAGTCAATTTTGGACTTGTGACCCTTTGAAGATTTCTTGATATATCCATTCATGTATCATTTGCAACAATTTTATGTATCTTTTTAATCTAAAACACATATGAATGTATTTTGTTGGTTGAGTGAGTTAGTTTTGGACTTGTGACCCTTTGAAGATTTCTTATGTCATTTACGAAATTTTCAGTGTCATTCACCCAAAATTTTTGTGTTATTCATAAAAATTTTCTGTGTCATTTACAACTAAATGATGTACTTTTGTTATTGTTAAACTAATTGTGTGATGTTTAACGAAGAAGATGGTGGTGGTGGTGGTGATAATGAAAGAAGAAGTGGAAAAAAAAAAGAACAAAAAAATCAAATGAGAAAAAAGGAGAAATAGGAAGTGATAGTGGTGGTGACGATGATGATGATAACGAAAGAGAAAGATGAGGAAAAAAGAAAAAGAAGACAAGACAAAGTGCACATAAGAAAAAAAAGTGCGCGCATAGTTATTTAGTTGGACTTAATTAAAAAATTATTTAATTGTCTAGCCTTTCTAATTTCATAATAAATAATAATATTATTATATAATAATTTCTTTCTTATAAAAAAAGTGGGAGGATTTATTTATTTAACATTTTTAGTTTTTAATCTTGGTAAAAAAAAAGTTTATTGTTGTAGTTGCGTGTAAGGAAAAATATGAGAGAATTATCACAATAATTGCAGCCATCACGTTATTAGTAGCTGAAAGAAAGAACTTTATATGTGCTGATGAATTATCTTTAGTGTAACTTATCATCTATGAAACCGAACTTCTCTCTTTCTTCTGCCGAAGTCAATGAAAGAAATTCATCCAAATGTAATACCATATGGAATATTTCGTCTAAAGTAAATTTCTAATTTGTTCAAGTTAATTTGCCGGCTTGAAGCTGATTGATAGGAATTAAGTAGCTCTTTTACAGCTGCAATATTTTGTTCAATGGATTTAATAAAAATAATGCTATCATCAGCAAAAAATAAGTGAGAAATCTCTAGTGCTGTTCTTGCAATTCTAATTCCTCAAAATGCCTTTGTTTCTTGTGCTCGCATCATTAATCCCAAAAAAAATTCAGCACATAGGATAAAAAAATAGGGAAAGAGGGGGTCACCTTGTCTAAGTCCACGTGTTGGGCTTAACTCCTTAGTCGGAGTGCCAATTAAAAGGATTTGGAATGATACCATACTAATGCATTGCGAATCAAGTCTAACCAGTGCGACAGGAACTCCATGGATCGCAAAACCTCAATAAGAAATTTCCATTCTATACGATCATACACATTTTTCAAATCTAGCTTTAGACCCATGTAACCAGTGTTTTCCTCTGTCTTCTTTCTCATGTAATAGAAGGTCTCAAAGGCTACTAAACTGTTTTTAGTGATCAACATATCCAGGACAAAAGCGCTCTGGAACTCTCCCATAATCTTCGGTAATATTAGCTTTAACCTGTTTGCTATAGTCTTTGTCACAAGCTTGAACAAAACATTACATAGAGAGATAAATAAAAAATTTTTGGTAAAAACTAGTTGATTTACCTTAGGAATTAGGCATATGAAAGTCTTGTTACAGTCTGAGGGATCACCTTTAATGTTGAGCACATTAAAAACCCAGTCAATTGTGTTATCACCTACTATATTCCACATTCTTTGATAGAATATTGCAGGCATAACATCTAGTCCGGGAGCCTTAGGGGGGTGCATTTGATCTAGGGTTGTTCTGACCTCTTTCTTAGTAGACTCTACCTGAATATTAGTAAGTCTGTCTGGAGTTACTCTTCCTCGTACTACCTCCGTAATGGTGGCCGCTCCGTGAATGCCTTCGGTTCGGAAAAGCTATTCATAATATGCCACCACCACGTCCTCTATATTCCTTTCATCTCTACAAATCATTCCAGTCTTCTTTATGATTTGTTGTATAGTATTTTTTCTTTTCCGCTGAGTTGCCTTTTGATAAAAAAAAAAACTAGTATTCCAATCCCCACTCTAAGCCATGTTGCCCAGGAGTGTTGAGCCCACCAAACCTCTTCTTGCTTTAGTAGCTCATCTAGGGCCATTTGGGTTGTTAACTCTACTGTCACCACTTCATCACTTTGTGGTAGAGATTGTAGCGTTTCCAATCTCGTTTGATTTTGTTAGGTTGGTTTTAAAAGGCTACCAAATTCTTGTTGCCTCTATTCCTTAAAATTGTTACTACAATTCTCCAAATTTTGCTTAATCTCTTGAGTTTCGGAAATCCATGATGATCGTACCACTTCTTGACACCCCCAATGACTTAACCAAACCTCTTTAAACTGGAATAGTCTATGTTTTTGTTCTGGTAGCTATCTTATTACCATCCATGTCTAATAGGAAAGGAGAATAATCTTATTTATATCTCTGTAAGTGTTTTACTAGCACATTCGGGAAAATTTCCTTCCAGTTTATGGTAGCCATAGCTCGATGCAATCGTTCTTGAATATTTGTGTCTTCTTTTTTACTGTTGGACCAAGTAAAGGCATGTCTGATAAACCCCGATTATGTGGTTTATCCTGTGCTTAATTTGGGGGATTTTATCAACTTTTCTCACATTTATTCAATGAAATAGCATGGTTTTGCAATTCTCCCTTGATTTATGCTTAAATGTGAAAACATGCTTTTTAGTCCTTAAAATAGCTAAATTTAACTCACTTTAATTCCATTTGATGCCTTGATATGTTTGTTGAGTGATTTCAGATTCATAAGGTAAGTATTGAATGGAAGAAGTGAGGAAAAAGGCATGCAAAGTGGGAGAACTCATGAAGAAATGAAGGAACCGCAAAGTTGTCAAGCCTGACCTCTTCGCACTCAATCGACCATAACTTGAACTACAAAGGTCCAATTGAAGCGGTTTCAGTTGCGTTGGAAAGCTAACATTTGGGGCTTCAAAATAATATAAGATTTGCCATAGTTTCTTCGCGTTTAAGGGTGCACACGTGCACTGTACATGTGTGCACTGATGCTGCACATGGCCCACTAAAGATGAAATCGCTGGTGGCAATTTCTGAAGCACTTTGGGCCCAATCCAACTCATTTATGATGCTATTTCATGCAGAATTCAAGCTTGGGCAAGGGGGGAGTAATTGTTTGAAGTGTTAGCATCATGTAGAGTAGTTTCTAGAGAGAGAAGCTCCCTCTTCTCTCTAGAATTAGGCTAGGTTAGGTTATTCTCTTCTAGATCTAGGTTTTGATTATTGTTCTCATCTTGTTTCTTCTATATTTTCATGCTTCTACACTTTGATTCTCTTAGTTTTCTTGCTAATTTTTCTTTTATGCTCTCTTTTATGTTCATGGATGCTCATGTTGGATTTAGATTTCTTTTAATGAAATTTAATGTTTGATGTCTTATAATTGTTGATTTGAGTTGTTGATTTACTTTCTTGCAATTGGTAGTTGGTAGATTTATTATTCTTGCATTTTTCTACTATGCTTTCCTTTTATGCCTTCCAAGTGTTTGACAAAATGCTTGCTTGGGCTTTAGAGTAGATTTTGAGCATTCTTGGCTTGGGAAGAGTAATTGGGCAATCTTGAGTCATGAATACCCAATTTAGATTGGTGATCTAGAGTTGTTAGTTAATATCATTTTCAATGACTCTAATCTCTTGCTAATTCAATTAGTGAGTTGATTAGGATTTTTTATTTGAGATTAACTAGTCTTGTTTGACTTTCTCTAATGGAAGATAACTTATACCTTCTTCCAACATCGGGGATGATGAAATAAGATAAATTCTTGTTAAGTATTGTTATGATTAATGACTAGGATGGAAAGCCTATGATCTCAAACCTTGCCATGAATGTCTCTCTTTATTAATTGCTTTCTTTAATTGCTCTCTTTACTTTTCTTGCCATTTATTTTCTTGCAAAAATATAAAATCAAACCCCCATTGCATTTTCATAGCCAATAATTAAACACTTCATTGCAATTCCTTGTGAGACGACCCGGAGTTTAAATACTTCGATTAATTCTTATTTGCGGTTTGTTATTTGTGACAACCAAATTTAATTTGATGTGAGGATTGACTATTGGTTTGGACTATACTAACAACGGAAATATTTTATGGAATTCCGAACCGGTATGAATTTTCGCAATCAAATTAATGGCGCCGTTGCCAGGGAGTTGCAATGGTGTTATGTTATTGGCTATTGTGAATATTGTGAATATGTTTGCCTTTTGCTTATTTGTTAGTTTTTGTTAGCTTTAGGACTTTGTTGCTTATTTTTTTTGTTAGTTTTTGTTTTTATTTGCTATCATGAATTCTCACCCCTTTGGCTATGAGTTTGGTTCAAACTATGTTGTAGGAAATAAAAGTTTCAATGAGGATGTGCATCAAGGACTTGGAAATCAAAGGTGGGAGGAGCCCCAAGCTTATGAACAACCTTCTTGGCAACAACCTCTTTCCGAATCAAGTTTGACAAGAGTGCTTAGGGACATGACTGCTATCCTCACGGAGATACACAAGGACCAAAGGGCATTCTATGCCACCCAAGCCGTCCAAGCATCACCCCAACATAACTACTCTCCAGATTCTTATGGGTATAATCCTAATCCTAATGCATATCCATCTAGTGTGTGTGATGATCCTTATTGTAGTTGTCAATCACAATAACCACCTCCCTATGCCTATGAACCACCTCCCCAACATAGTTTTGAACCACCGCACTCACAAGCCTCATACCACCAAACACCTCCATATGACCCTAATCCATATCCACCATACCAACCACCTTGTGAACCATATGAACCATATGAAGAACCACCCCAATTCAACCTCCAGTACCCTCAAGAACCACCACCTCCATGTTATTACCAAGATGAGACACCTCCAATGTATGAGAACTCTCAACCACAAGATGAATCGCCTCCCATATTTGAAAAAATCATGGCTCAGTTTGCTAACATTACTGCTATCTTGGAATCATGGGACTCATGCAACAAGAAAAGCATCCCCATGGAGGAATGTGAGAAATCAACCGAAGAAAGGAGCATGAAGGAGATTTTAGAATCTCAACATGAGGACAAGGAGATGGGGTATGTCTTGCAACAAGTGGAGAGTAAAGAGATTGTTAATGAAGAAGAAGTGGTTGAAGAGCTAGGAAAAGTTGAACAAGAGGTGGATTCCAAGTTTGAGAACATTTCCACATCAAGTGGTGTTGTTAATGATTTTGTGGAAGTTGTTGAACCTTCTTCCAATGAGCTTGAATTTAATGTTAAGGAGGTGCGCAACCTCCTAAGCATATAATGAATGATGAAGAATTGGAAGAAGGTGAACAAATAACAAATCTTCCTCTTGGAGATAAGCCCACACCAACACATGAGCCTTTGGTATTTGAGGAATCTTTTCCGATTAAAATTGAGGTAGATGTTGAGATAAGTTCTACATTACCTCCATATTGTAACATGAAGAGTGGGGAAGAGCTAGAAGAAGTTGGTGAAGAAGTGGTTGAATGTGAAGAACTTTGTCAAAAGGAAGAGGTGGAAGTTGAAGAAGCTTGCAAGGAGGTGGAGGTAATCAAGAAAGAGCACAAGGGAGTAGATCTCGCATTGTCTAAGTGTGGGGAGGTTCCCCTTCCTTAGTCACCATCATCCAACACAACATTCAAGTGGGTAAAATTCCTATCCCTAAGCTTTACTTTCTCACTTGAATATGGTTTGATTGAAAATGATGGTCAACTTAGAACTCTTTGTGAAGTTAAAAGTAAGAGGGAGATGGTTAGTGGTTAGAAACATCACTCTACATTCATAATGGTTGCTCAAGGTTGAATAGCAATGGTTGGTATAGAACCAAATTGCATGGGTCTAGGAGAATGTTTGGAGGTCTAATTGAGAATTCACAAGCCTTGTCACCCAAATGTCCAACTTAAGGACTTAAACTAAAAGTGCTAGGTGGGAGACACCCCACCATGGTAAACTCTTTTCATTTTTCTCTTTTGTAAATATTGGTAGAATAGGTATGATTTCATGTTTTGTTGAGTTTGTTGAGTATAATTGGTAGTTTAGTAGGTTAAAAAAGGTCTTAGGGTGTTTTGGTAGCTCTTCGGAGGTTCAGAAGGCTTGGTTTGGTGCAAGAACTTGGAAAAATTATGAAAAACAGAGCAACAATCCGCGCGTGCGCGCACCTGGCGCGTACGCGCGCCTCAAGCATTTTCGACCATCCACGCGGACGCGCCATGTACGCGCACGCGTGGATGCAAAAATTCCACCCCCAGCCAAAAACCCGAGAGTTAGGCCAGCACTGTGCGAACATTAGGCCTAAGGCACAAACCACCCGCGCATATGCGCACCTGGCGCGTACGCGCCGTTGACTCTAATTGTGTAATGCACGCGTACGCACGCTGTGCGCGCGCGCCCCGATAGTGCCACCTGCCCTCCTAGTACATATTCCAGAGAGTTGGGCCAACCTTGGGCTGACACTGTGCCCCGCGCATAATCTCACTCACGCATGCGCGCACCTTGCGCGTACGCGCCCTTCGGCCAAAATGCACATCGGCGCGTAGGCGTGCATGACGTGTCTGCATCGGTAAAAAAAAAGAGTTTTTTTCTCATCTTCTATTTTCTTTTGTCCATTGCATTCACATACTTTTATTCTTTGCATTTTTATTTCGTTTTTAAAGCTTGTTTTTACTTTCTTTTTTTTTTTTTTGAGCTTCTTATTTAAATAATGGTGTTGCATTTTCTTACTCGATTGTTGAGAATTTCTTTGTTAATCTTGGTGCTTCTAGACTTGTTTGATATTGATGGGTGATGAAATTTCTAATTCAATGCTTAACCTTTGATGATCCTTGTACCCTTTGTGCATTGATATGAGCTTACATGTCTTTCATGACCCACTCTTTCTTGTTTGAACTTGATGCTCGACATGCTCTTCATGTTATTCACTTATGCCTTGATTTTACTCTTGCATCAAGTGTTAGTTAATATGCCTTAGCTTATATTATTTTCTCACTTACATGCGTAGCTAACATGTAGTGAGGACCCTATTCTTATTTGGCATTAGCCCCCGCCTATGTTCTTTTTGCTTTGATATCTTTGTTGTAGGCTTAATTTTCTTTCTTTTTCTTTCCTTTTTGGTTGGCCACCAAGAGGAAAAGGAAAGCTTCTAATAGGGCAACAAACAAGTTCATCCACACAACCTTTTGAAGGAGCTCATCAATTGTAGCAACCCATCCACCTTGTTCTTCTTTGCATGCACCGAGGACAGTGCAAATTTCTAAGTGTGGGAAGGTCGTCCGACCGATCTCCATGGGTAACAATTTCTTTTTTTCAACACCAATTCTTGATTTCCTTTGCTAGTTAGTTGTTGCATTGCATGATAGATTTCATGTTAGTTAGAATTTGTACATATTTTACCACTTCTTTTTCTGTTAGGACTACTTGGTTAGGGTAATGATTTCTTTTCCAAGAAAAATTGTTCTAGGGCACCCTACCAATTTGAAAAAAAAAATTTTTGTGATGAACTTGCTTGAAGAATTTATTTTGGAACATGGTTTTTGAGCTAAGAATACAAGCATGTGAGTTTTGAGCCTAATTGTGTGGTTACATCTTATAACCACTTATTTTCATTCTTGTGTGCATTGTTCTCTTTCTATTATTGTAATATTTGATTTGTTTGATTCTATATGTCCATTATTCCATGTATATATGTATTTGTATGATTGAGGCCATCATTTCATATAGCTCACTTACCCAAATAGCCTACCTTTCATCAACTATTGTTAGCCAACTTTGAGCCTATTTAATCCCTTTTGTTCTTAATTTTAGCACATCACTACCCCTAAGTGAAAAACAATAAATGTCCCTTAATTTGGATCTTTGATTAGCTTAGGCTAGTGAGGGTGTGCATCATTTGGGTATGGAAAACTTGGGACATTGGTTGAGGTAAAAATGTAATTTTTATTTTTGTTGAAAATATTGAGAATTGGGTACATATTCATGCACTATATGTAAAACCATATGCATTGATACATTTGTATATACTTTAGAAAAAAAAAAGAAAAAAGAACACACATATATATATATATATATATAAGAAAGAAAAAAATAAAGAAAAAAAAAAAAGAGAAAAAGAAATAAAAAAGGGACAAAAATGCCCCAAAGTAAAGTTCAATAAAAATCAATGCATATGGAATGTTAATTAAAGAGAATGCATGAGTATGTGAAAAAAGTGAGAATCATGGGTAGTTAGGTTGTGTATTAGAATTGTATAGGTTGTTGTATGTGTTTGGTGAGGGCTTAGGTTAATCAAAGATTCAAATTTCAAGCTCACTTGACCATATGCATCCCTACCTTTACCCTAGCCCCATTACAACCTATGAATAATTCCTCCTGATGAATGTATGCATGCATTGAATAATTGTTGATTGTTAGATGAAAAATAAATCATGGAAAGCATGATTAGAAGAGAATTGAGTGATCGACCCTATACAATAGAGCGACTAGAGAGAATACACTTCCGGTGAGGGTTCGATGCTCAACTCCTTGTTCCCGGCTTTCATGAGCTTTTCTTCTTGCAAGTCTATTTAAACTTTATTTTGATATTTGAATTGGTAGAGTTTGTGAGTCGTCATATGACCTTTGCCCTACTTGCTTATATAAGTTCTTGGAGATTGATTTGCTTTTAACCAAGTAGGTAGAAGTATTTTGCTTTTAGTTGCATGCATGTAGATAGGTGCATATAGTTTATTTGCATTGAATAAATGTTCATAACCCTTTTCTTGTCCTTCTTTATTCTTAGCATGAGGACATGCTTGGTTTAAGTGTGGGGAGATTTGATAAACCCCGATTTTGTGGTTTATCTTGTGCTTAATTTGGGGGATTTTATCAACTTCTCTCATATGTATTCAATGAAATAGCATGGTTTTGCAATTCTCCCTTGATTTGTGCTTAAACGTGAAAACATGCTTTTTAGGCCTTAAAATAGCTAAATTTAACTCACTTTAATTTCATTTTATGCCTTGATATGTTTGTTGAGTGATTTCAGGTTCATAAGGCAAGTATTGGATGGAAGAAGTGAAGAGAAAAGCATGCAAAGTGGGAGAACTCATGAAGAAATGAAGGAACCGCAAAGCTGTCAAGCCTTACCTCTTCGCACTCAATCGACCATAACTTGAGCTACAAAGGTCCAATTGAGGCGATTCCAGTTGTGTTGGAAAGCTAACATCCGGGGCTTCAAAATGATATAAAATTTTTCATAGTTGCTTTGCGTTTAGAGGCGCGCACGTGCACTGTACGTGTGCGCGCCGATGCTGCACATGGCCCACTAAAGATGAAATCGCTGGTGGCGATTTCTGAAGCACTTTAGGCCCAATCCAACTCATTTCTGATGCTATTTCATGCAGAATTCAAACTTGGACAAGAGAGGAGTAATTGTTTGAAGTGTTAGCATCATGTAGAGTAGTTTCTAGAGAGAGAAGCTCCCTCTTCTCTCTAGAATTAGGCTAGGTTAGGTTATTCTCTTCTAGATCTAGGTTTTGATTATTGTTCTCATCTTGTTTCTTCTATATTTTCATGCTTCTACACTTTGATTCTCTTAGTTTTCTTGCTAATTTTTCTTTTATGCTCTCTTTTATGTTCATGGATGCTCATGTTGGATTTAGATCTCTTTTAATGAAATTTAATGTTTGATGTCTTATAATTGTTGATTTGAGTTGTTGATTTACTTTCTTGCAATTGGTAGTTGGTAGATTTATTATTCTTGCATTTTTCTACTATTCTTTCCTTTTATGCCTTCCAAGTATTTGACAAAATGCTTGCTTGGGCTTTAGAGTAGATTTTGAGCATTCTTGGCTTGGGAAGAGTAATTGGGCAATCTTGAGTCATGAATACCCAATTTAGATTGGTGATCTAGAGTTGTTAGTTAATATCATTTTCAATGACTCTAATCTCTTGCTAATTCAATTAGTGAGTTGATTAGGATTTTTGATTTGAGATTAACTAGCCTTGTTTGACTTTCTCTAATGGAAGATAACTTATACCTTCTTCCAACATTGGGGATGATGAAATAAGATAAATTCTTGTTAAGTATTGTTATGATTAATGACTAGGATGGAAAGCCTATGATCTCAAACCTTGCCATGAATGTCTCTCTTTATTAATTGCTTTCATTAATTGCTCTCTTTACTTTTCTTGCCTTTTATTTTCTTGCAAAAATATAACATCAAACCCCCATTGTATTTTCATAGCCAATAATTAAACACTTCATTGCAATTCCTTGTGAGACGACCCGGAGTTTAAATACTTCGATTAATTCTTATTTGGGGTTTGTTATTTGTGACAACCAAATTTAATTTGATGTGAGGATTGACTATTGGTTTGGACTATACTAACAACGGAAATATTTTATGGAATTCCGAACCGGTATGAATTTTCGCAATCAAATTAATGGCGCCGTTGCCAGGGAGTTGCAATGGTGTTATGTTATTGGCTATTGTGAATATTGTGAATATGTTTGCCTTTTGCTTATTTGTTAGTTTTTATTAGCTTTAGGACTTTGTTGCTTATTTTTTTTGTTAGTTTTTGTTTTTATTTTCTATCATGAATTCTCACCCCTTTGGCTATGAGTTTGGTTCAAACTGTGTTGTAGGAAATAAAAGTTTCAATGAGGATGTGCATCAAGGACTTGGAAATCAAAGGTGGGAGGAGCCCCAAGCTTATGAACAACCTTCTTGGCAACAACCTCCTTCCGAATCAAGTTTGACAAGAGTGCTTAGGGACATGACTGCTATCCTCACGGAGATACACAAGGACCAAAGGGCATTCTATGCCACCCAAGCCGTCCAAGCATCACCCCAACATAACTACTCTCCAGATTCTTATGGGTATAATCCTAATCCTAATGCATATCCATCTAGTGTGTGTGATGATCCTTATTGTAGTTGCCAATCACAATCACCACCTCCCTATGCCTATGAACCACCTCCCCAACATAGTTTTGAACCACCGCACTCACAAGCCTCATACCACCAAACACCTCCATATGACCCTAATCCATATCCATCATACCAACCACCTTGTGAACCATATGAACCATATGAAGAACCACCCCAATTTAACCCCCAGTACCCTCAAGAACCACCACCTCCATGTTATTACCAAGATGAGACACCTCCAATGTATGAGAACTCTCAACCACAAGATGAATCGCCTCCTATATTTGAAAAAATCATGGCTCAGTTTGCTAACATTACTGCTATCTTGGAATCATGGGACTCATGCAACAAGAAAAGCATCCCCATGGAGGAATGTGAGAAATCAACCGAAGAAAGGAGCATGAAGGAGATTTTAGAATCTCAACATGAGGACAAGGAGATGGGGTATGTCTTGCAACAAGTGGAGAGTAAAGAGATTGTTAATGAAGAAGAAGTGGTTGAAGAGCTAGGAAAAGTTGAACAAGAGGTGGATTCCAAGTTTGAGAACATTTCCACATCAAGTGGTGTTGTTAATGATTTTGTGGAAGTTGTTGAACCTTCTTCCAATGAGCTTGAATTTAATGTTAAGGAGGTGCGCAACCTCCTAAGCATATAATGAATGATGAAGAATTGGAAGAAGGTGAACAAATAACAAATCTTCCTCTTGGAGATAAGCCCACACCAACACATGAGCCTTTGGTATTTGAGGAATCTTTTCCGATTAAAATTGAGGTAGATGTTGAGATAAGTTCTACATTACCTCCATATTGTAACATGAAGAGTGGGGAAGAGCTAGAAGAAGTTGGTGAAGAAGTGGTTGAATGTGAAGAACTTTGTCAAAAGGAAGAGGTGGAAGTTGAAGAAGCTTGCAAGGAGGTGGAGGTAATCAAGAAAGAGCACAAGGGAGTAGATCTCGCATTGTCTAAGTGTGGGGAGGTTCCCCTTCCTTAGTCACCATCATCCAACACAACATTCAAGTGGGTAAAATTCCTATCCCTAAGCTTTACTTTCTCACTTGAATATGGTTTGATTGAAAATGATGGTCAACTTAGAACTCTTTGTGAAGTTAAAAGTAAGAGGGAGATGGTTAGTGGTTAGAAACATCACTCTACATTCATAATGGTTGCTCAAGGTTGAATAGCAATGGTTGGTGTAGAACCAAATTGCATGGGTCTAGGAGAATGTTTGGAGGTCTAATTGAGAATTCACAAGCCTTGTCACCCAAATTTAACTATGGTAGTCAACGAGAAGATGGGTCCAAGAACAAGGTTTGGGACCCCGGAATCCATTTCAACATTCAACACTCTTGGGGCCTTGTCATCTACCTAAGCTTACTTGAAGGCCTTGTGCGCCTAATTTGGGATCCCGGTAGACATTGGAGATGCAAACAATGGTGGGGATTAAAGGATGAATTCAAGCATAAACCACCCTAGCAAGGACCCCCACCAAATGTCCAACTTAAGGACTTAAACTAAAAGTGCTAGGTGGGAGACACCCCACCATGGTAAACTCTTTTCATTTTTCTCTTTTGTAAATATCGGTAGAATAGGTTTGATTTCATGTTTTGTTGAGTTTGTTGAGTATAATTGGTAGTTTAGTAGGTTAAAAAATGTCTTAGGGTGTTTTGGTAGCTGTTCGGAGGTTCAGAAGGCTTGGTTTGGTGCAAGAACTTGGAAAAATTATGAAAAACAAAGCAACAATCCGCGCGTGCGCGCACCTGGCGCATACGCGCGCCTCAAGCATTTTCGACCATCCACGCGGACGTGCCATGTACGCGCACGCGTGGATGCAAAAATTCCACCCCCAGCCAAAAACCCGAGAGTTAGGCCAGCACTGTGCGAACATTGGGCCTAACGCACAAACCACCCGCGCATATGCACACCTGGCGCGTACGCGCTGTTGACTCTAATTGTGCAATGCACGCGTACGCACGCTGTGCGCGCGCGCGCCGATAGCGCCACCTACCCTCCTAGTACATGTTCCAGAGAGTTGGGCCAACCTTGGGCTGACACTGTGCCCCGCGCATAATCTCACTCACGCATGCGCGCACCTGGCGCGTACGCGCCCTTCGGCCAAAATGCACATCGGCGCGTAGGCGTGCATGACGTGTCTGCATCGGTAAAAAAAAGAGTTTTTTTCTCATCTTCCATTTTCTTTTGTCCATTGCATTCACATACTTTTATTCTTTGCATTTTTATTTCGTTTTTAAAGCTTGTTTTTACTTTCTTTTTTTTTTTGAGCTTCTTATTTAAATAATGGTGTTGCATTTTCTTACTCGATTGTTGAGAATTTCTTTGTTAATCTTGGTGCTTCTAGACTTGTTTGATATTGATGGGTGATGAAATTTCTAATTCAATGCTTAACCTTTGATGATCCTTGTACCCTTTGTGCATTGTTATGAGCTTACATGTCTTTCATGACCCACTCTTTCTTGTTTGAACTTGATGCTCGACATGCTCTTCATGTTATTCACTTATGCCTTGACTTTACTCTTGCATCAAGTGTTAGTTAATATGCCTTAGCTTATATTATTTTCTCACTTACATGCGTAGCTAACATGTAGTGAGGACCCTATTCTTATTTGGTATTAGCCCCCGCCTATGTTCTTTTTGCTTTGATATCTTTGTTGTAGGCTTAATTTTCTTTCTTTTTCTTTCCTTTTTGGTTGGCCACCAAGAGGAAAAGGAAAGCTTCTAATAGGGCAACAAACAAGTTCATCCACACAACCTTTTGAAGGAGCTCATCAATTGTAGCAACCCATCCACCTTGTTCTTCTTTGCATGCATCGAGGATAGTACAAATTTCTAAGTGTGGGGAGGTCGTCCGACCGATCTCCATGGGTAACAATTTCTTTTTTTCAACACCAATTCTTGATTTCCTTTGCTAGTTAGTTGTTGCATTGCATGATAGATTGCATGTTAGTTAGAATTTGTACATATTTTACCACTTCTTTTTCTGTTAGGACTACTTGGTTAGGGTGATGATTTCTTTTCCAAGAAAAATTGTTCTAGGGCACCCTACCAATTTGAAAAAAAAAAATTTTGTGATGAACTTGCTTGAAGAATTTATTTTGGAACATGGTTTTTGAGCTAAGAACACAAGCATGTGAGTTTTGAGCCTAATTGTGTGGTTACATCTTATAACCACTTATTTTCATTCTTGTATGCATTGTTCTCTTTCTATTATTGTAATCTTTGATTTGTTTGATTCTATATGTCCATTATTCCATGTATATATGTATTTGTATGATTGAGGCCATCATTTCATATAGCTCACTTACCCAAATAGCCTACCTTTCATCAACTATTGTTAGCCAACTTTGAGCCTATTTAATCCCTTTTGTTCTTAATTTTAGCACATCACTACCCCTAAGTGAAAAACAATAAATGTCCCTTAATTTGGATCTTTGATTAGCTTAGGCTAGTGAGGGTGTGCATCATTTGGGTATGGAAAACTTGGGACATTGGTTGAGGTAAAAATATAATTTTTATTTTTATTGAAAATATTAAGAATTGGGTATATATTCATCCATATGCATTGATACGTTTGTATATGCTTTAGAAAAAAAAAAGAAAAAAGAACATATATATATAAAAGAAAGAAAAAAATAAAGAAAAAAAAGAGAAAAAGAAATAAAAAGGGGACAAAAATGCCCCAAAGTAAAGTTCAATAAAAATCAATGCATATGGAATGTTAATTAAAGAGAATGCATGAGTATGTGAAAAAAGTGAGAATCATGGGTAGTTAGGTTGTGTATTAGAATTGTATAGGTTGTTGTATGTGTTTGGTGAGGGCTTAGGTTAATCAAAGATTCAAATTTCAAGCTCACTTGACCATATGCATCCCTACCTTTACCCTAGCCCCATTACAACCTATGAATAATTCCTCCTGATGAATGTATGCATGCATTGAATAATTGTTGATTGTTAGATGAAAAATAAATCATGGAAAGCATGATTAGAAGAGAATTGAATGATCGACCCTATACAATAGAGCGACTAGAGAGAATACACTTCCGGTGAGGGTTCGATGCTCAACTCCTTGTTCCCGGCTTTCATGAGCTTTTCTTCTTGCAAGTCTATTTGAACTTTATTTTGATATTTGAATTGGTAGAGTTTGTGAGTCGTCATATGACCTTTGCCCGACTTGCTTATATAAGTTCTTGGAGATTGATTTGCTTTTAACCAAGTAGGTAGAAGTATTTTGCTTTTAGTTGCATGCATGTAGATAGGTGCATATAGTTTATTTGCATTGAATAAATGTTCATAACCCTTTTCTTGTCCTTCTTTATTCTTAGCATGAGGACATGCTTGGTTTAAGTGTGGGAAGATTTGATAAACCCTAATTTTGTGGTTTATCTTGTGCTTAATTTGGGGGATTTTATCAACTTTTCTCATATTTATTCAATGAAATAGCATGGTTTTGCAATTCTCCCTTGATTTGTGCTTAAACATGAAAACATGCTTTTTAGGCCTTAAAATAGCTAAATTTAACTCACTTTAATTTCATTTGATGCCTTGATATGTTTGTTGAGTAATTTCAGGTTCATAAGGCAAGTATTGGATGGAAGAAGTAAAGAGAAAAGCATGCAAAGTGGGAGAACTCATGAAGAAATGAAGGAACCGCAAAGCTGTCAAGCCTTACCTCTTCGCACTCAATCGACCATAACTTGAGCTACAAAGGTCCAATTGAGGCGATTCTAGTTGCGTTAGAAAGCTAACATCCGGGGGCTTCAAAATGATATAAAATTTTCATAGTTGCTTCGCGTTTAGAGGTGCGCACTTGCACTGTACGCGTGCGCGCCGATGCTGCACATGGCCCACTAAAGAAGAAATCGCTGGTGGCAATTTCTGAAGCACTTTAGGCCCAATCCAACTCATTTCTGATGCTATTTCATGCAGAATTCAAGCTTGGGCAAGGGGGGAGTAATTGTTTGAAGTGTTAGCATCATGTAGAGTAGTTTCTAGAGAGAGAAACTCCCTCTTCTCTCTAGAATTAGGCTAGGTTAGGTTATTCTCTTCTAGATCTAGGTTTTGATTATTGTTCTCATCTTGTTTCTTCTACATTTTCATGCTTCTATACTTTGATTCTCTTAGTTTTCTTGCTAATTTTCCTTTTATGCTCTCTTTTATGTTTATGGATGCTCATGTTGGATTTAGATCTCTTTTAATGAAATTTAATGTTTGATGTCTTATAATTGTTGATTTGAGTTGTTGATTTGCTTTCTTGCAATTGGTAATTGGTAGATTTATTATTCTTGAATTTTTCTACTATGCTTTCCTTTTATGCCTTCCAAGTGTTTGACAAAATACTTGCTTGGGCTTTAGAGTAGATTTTGAGCATTCTTGGCTTGGAAAGAGTAATTGGGCAATCTTGAGTCATGAATACCCAATTTAGATTGGTGATCTAGAGTTGTTAGTTAATATCATTTTTAATGACTCTAATCTCTTGCTAATTCAATTAGTGAGTTGATTAGGATTTTTGATTTGAGATTAACTAGTCTTGTTTGACTTTCTCTAATGGAAGATAACTTATACCTTCTTCCAACATTGGGGATGACGAAATAAGATAAATTCTTGTTAAGTATTGTTATGATTAATGACTATGATGGAAAGCCTATGATCTCAAACCTTGCCATGAATGTCTTTCTTTTTTAATTGCTTTCTTTAATTGATCTCTTTACTTTTCTTGTCATTTATTTTCTTACAAAAATATAAAATCAAACATAGCCAATAATTAAACACTTCATTGCAATTCCTTGTGAGACGACCCGGAGTTTAAATACTTCGGTTAATTCTTATTTGGGGTTTGTTATTTGTGACAACCAAATTTAATTTGATGTGAGGATTGACTATTGGTTTGGACTATACTAACAACAAAAATATTTTGTGGAATTCCAAACCGGTATGAATTTTCGCAATCAATGTCCTGTAAAGCCAAGTCCAGAAACTCATTTTTCTTAATTGAGTCTCTGAATCCCTTCGTCTATGCATAAGTCACTTGTAAACCCCCTTGTTTTTCCCATTGTTCTATTACTTGGTTAAAATCTCCAATGATCATTCAAGGCATATTATGTAAATGGCCAAGAGAGTTGAGCAAGTCCCAAGATTTTTGCTTGTTTTATGATTCAGAAAACCCATAAAAACTAGTTGCTCTCCATGTTTGTGCATCTCCTTCATGTTTAATAATCATGTCAATGTGATTTAGGGAAGTAGAAAGCACCTCCACAGTTGTGGCATCTTCCCACAAAATAGCCAATCCCCCTTATCGACTTCGACTCTTTCCCTCACAATCAATTCCAATTACATTTGGCATGGTTGTGATGACTTCATTGTGCTTACGCTTCTCAAGAACACTAGTGAATGTCAATGAGCTATTAAAATGGCTGAGTTTCTCGTCTGCTAGTCGCTTCCGTTTGTATTGCCCCTTACTCCCCTGTGTTAAACTCTTTCCCTCTTCGGATAATATGTCTAGTATGTGGGTGTTGGCGTCTTGCATTTGACCGGCTTCCCCTCCTGTATTATGCCACTACTTTGGATTTAAGTTTGGGGGTGTTTGAGATAGTTGTTGTTCTGGATCTAACAAAGAAGTATTTTATTTATTTATTAGTGTCTGGTCAAAAATTTTATTTGATGCATGTACATGTATCAAGCTCTCTTGTGTTGTTTCTTTACCTCTATTGTTAATAGTGAGGTTGGCGAATTTGGCAAGGAGTTTTTCATGTTTTTTTGTATTACAGCTTGCTACATTCCCTACTATTGTTTCTCCCTCTTGAGATGTATTCTCCTTGGGGTTCTGCACTACTAGCACACACATACCACTCACTCTGCACCGTTGTTGGGTGTGATGTGACTAATATTGCGGGGTTCATGCAACTTGTTGTCTCTTGGATCTACCATAGATTTTTGTCATTTTGTCCGCTGGGATATAACGTCATTAGGTTCCCACTTGCAGCTAGGTATGTATTTATTGTTAAAATTTTAATTTAACAACTTATACACAGTGCTTACGAGTTAATTATTGTAGTTAACTAATTTTTGTTGTTAATTTTTTTAATTTTGTGTAGGTTGGTGATGAATCCATATTTGACGATATATTTTGGTTTGATTTGAGTGGATTTCATCACTTAAACCCACATTTATTCATCCAAATAGCATACTTTTGTGTTCTCTCCCTTAATTGAGCCTAATTGTGAAAACATGCTATTTTATGCTTATTTTAATCACTTTTATCCCACTTTTATCCCATTCGATGCCTTGATGTTGTTTGTGAGTGATTTCAGATGTAGAAGGTAGGAATGGCTTGGTAAGAGTGGAAGAAAAGCATGCAAGAGGGAGAAAACATGAAGAAAATAAAGGAGAACCACACATTGGAGTGTGTGTGGGCACAAACCTCTGTGCGTACGCATGACAAACGGATTTTAATGTCGGTAAAGAAATTTTATAAGAATATTATCGCATTGGTAGTATAGTTTCTAAACCAACAGAGAATCCTTTCGTGCAAAAGTTTTGGTTGTCACAAGTAACAAAACCCAATAAATTTATAACCAAATTATTTAAATCTCGGGTCGTCTTCTCAAGGAATTGCCGGGAAGTATGATTTATTATTGGTTATGAAAATTATATATTTTTGGGCTTTTTGAAAATAAGAAACAAGTAATTTAAGTGACGAGGAAAATAAATTAATAATAATAAAACTCTTGGCAAGGTATAAGAAATTTTAATCCTATCCTAGTTATCCTTATTAATTGTGATGAGAATTAGATTTTGCTCCCACTTGTTAACCTCTAACTATGAAGGTAAGTTAAGTGGATGAATCAATTTGATTCCTCAGGTCCTAGTCAATTCCTAAGAAAAGACTAGAGTTATTAGAATTCAAATCAATCAGCAAAGAATTCCAATTTTCAATCAACAAGGAGTTTGATAACTCAAGTGTCTCCAATTTATCAATTCATCAATTAAAACCAAGAACATAAAAAGCTAAATAAAAATTATAAATCTGAAATATCTCAATTTGCATTAATAAAAGAAATCAAATCTAACATGGAAATTCATAAATTAAATTGGGAAAATAAATAAAAGGAACATTGAACCTGTGATTGAAGAAGAAATAAACCTAACTTTTAAAAGGAATCCTAATCCTAAATCCTAAGAGAGAGGAGAGAGCCTCTCTCTCTAAAAACTACATCTAAAAACCTAAAATTGTGTATTTTAAAGTATGATTTATAAATGGATGTATTTCCCCACTTTATAGCCTCTAATCTATGTTTTCTGGGTCAAAAACTGGGTCAAAAATAGCCCAGAAATAAATCACTGGGAGCGAAATCTGCCATGCTGATTTTCGTCAATGCGACGCGTCCGCGTGGAGCACGCGTTCCCGTCGCCTAGATGTACGGCCACTATGACAACTTATATATCAAATCGAAGCCCCGGACGTTAGCTTTCCAACGCAACTAGAACCGCCTCATTTGGACCTCTGTAGCTCAAGTTATGATCATTTTAGTGCGAGAGGATCAGGCTGGACAACTTAGCAATTTCTTCAACTTCTTGTATTCCTTCCACTTTTGCATGCTTCCTTTCCATCCTCTAAGTCATTCCTGCCCTGTAATATCTGAAATCACTTAACGCACATATCATGGCATCGAATGATAATAAGAGAGGATTAAGATTAGCTAAATTAAGACCAAAGAAACATGTTTTCAATCATTGCACAAAATCAGGAAGGAGAAAGTAAAACCATGCAATTAGTATGAATAAGTGGGTAAAGAGTTGATAAAAACCACTCAATTGAGCACAAGATAAACCATGAAATAGTGGTTTATCAACCTCGCCACACTTAAACATTAGCATGTCCTCATGCTAAGCTCAAGAGAAGCTATAAAAGTGAAGAGGAATGGTAAAATGTATGAAATGCAACCTATGTATATGAATGCAACTATATATGCTAAGATGATTCTATCTACTTGGTTAAAAGTAAATAAGTTCTCCAAGACAAATATAAATCAAATTTCACTAATTCAAATCATACAATAAAAGACAAGTAAACTTGTAAGAAGATAGCTCATGAAAGCAGGGAACATAGAATTAAGCATTGAACCCTCACTGATGGTGTATATCACTCTAACTCTCAAGTGTCTAGGGTTAATCTCTCTACTCTTCTCTAGTCATGCTTTCTAAACTTTGTTCTTCATCTAACCAGTCAACAAATATTTAGTATACCAATGCAAACATCATGAGGTCTTTTCAAGGTTGTAATGGGGCCAAGGTAAGGGTGAGGATATATGTATGGCCAAGTGAGCTGAAATATGAATCTTTAATTAACCTAAGCTTTCACCTAATATACATACACTCTATATAACTTTAGAATCACGCCTAGCTACCCATAATTTTCCCACTTTTGCATATTTCACATACTCATGTATCAACTTTTCTCTTATCTTGCATCACATATGCATTGATCTTTTATTAAACTTAATATTGGGATAATTTTGTCCCCTTATTTATTTAAATAAATAATTTTGGATTTTTTTCTTTTTTTTGGATTTTTTTATATTAAAACTAAGGAAATAAACATAGCTTATCAATGTACATAGATTTTTTTAATTTTCTAGTTTCACATGAGTAGGTACCCAAATTCCCATTATTTTGTCATCCAAGTTCCCACGGTTCCCCACACTTAGTTGATACACAATCTCTATTTTAAGGTAACCAAAGATTCAATTTGAGGAAATTTAATTTATTTTTCTGCTTAAGGCTAGTGATGTGGCAAAATATAGAACAAAAGAGGATTAAGAGGCTCAAGGTGGTAAACAAAGGTGATTGAAAGGTAGGCTATTTGGGATAAGTGAGCTAATAACAAGTAATGGCCTCAATCATATGCATACATTTAAATACACTAAATATTGGACATATAGAATGGAACAAAGCAAATATTGCAATCATAGGGAAGAAAACACACAAGAATAAAAATTTATGGTTAAATAATGTAACCATATAAATAAGCTCAAAATCTCACAGGTTGTGTATTCTTAGCTTTTTTAAACTATGTTCCAAATACAACTTCGAACAAGTTTTAACAGAAAAAAATTTTTCAATTTAAATTAGTGAAATACTATAAAAATTTCTTGAAAAAGAAAATATTACTTCAACCAAGTAGTAAAATCAAGAAAACATGTAATCAAATATGCAGATGCAACAATGAATAAACAAAGAAAATAAAACATTGGTATTGAGATAGAAGAGTAACTAACCCATGGAGATCGGTATCGACCTCCCCAAACTTAATGATTGCACTGTCCTCGGTGCATGCTAAGATGTGCAAGTGGATGGGCTGCTTCAACTAATGCTTTTCTCTAAAGATTGTGCTGATGGACTTGTTTGTCTCCCCTTTTAGAAGCTTTCCCTTTCTCTTTCTCGGTGGCCAGCCTGAAAGTAGAGGAAAAGAAGAAAAGTAACCCAGAAAGAAAGGTAAAAAACAAATAAAATATGGTTGGGTTAATGCCAGATAATGAGGATCACAATTACATGGTAGCTACAACATGCAATTGAGAAAATAGTAGAAGCAAATGGCATATCAATGTTGCAAAAAATTTGCAACAAAGGGGAAGAGTAGGTAATGAAAGACAGTATAAAATATTACCCAACAGTGTAAAGCAAGTCACTAAGCACCAAAATAATTCAAGAAAAGATGTAACAGTTGAATAAGAAAATTTAACACCAATGGTAAAATAATAAATTTAGAAAAGAAAATAAAAATATGCACAAAATTAAAATGCAATGGATGAAAGAATGTAAATGTAATGAGGAAAGAAAAATGAGAAGGAAGAAGAAAGAAATAAGAAGGGGGAGGAAAAATTAGGATTGGGGAAGAAAGGTTAAGATAGTTGGCGCTGATCTGGATAAGCTGTGCAGCGCATGTGACGCGGACGCGTGAGTGACACGGTCGCATGGTGTGTGATATTTTTCTAGTCACGTGAACGCGTGGGTCACGCGGTCGCGTGACTTGATTTGTGCGAATGGCGCGAGGGCAGCGACGCGTTCGCGCAACTCTCTGTCTCATACTTATTTTGCCAAAATATTTGGGTGATGCAATCGCGTGGTTGACGCGATCGCGTGAATGGCCTTTCTTTTAAAAATGACACGGACGCGTGGGGCACGCGTTCGCGTGGTAGGGCTTGTGCTTTTAACATGGTTCCAGCCCTACTCTACCATAACTTGCTGCCATACACCCATTTACGTCGATTTTGCAGGGCCACGCGGTCGCGTGGGTGACGCGGACGCGTAGGAGGCTATTTTTCAAAATAACGCGGCCGTGCCAGCGACGCGGTCGCGTGGGCATGTTTGTGCCTAAAGCACGCTTCCAGCCACGCTTTCGTGTGACTTTCTGTTCACTTTTCTTTTCTTCCTAATGCACCTGTGACGCGGACGCGTCGCGTGCATGTTTTTTTTTAATGCAAAAATGCAGAATGTGAATGCTAATGCAAATATCATGAACGACACTAATAAAATTAAAATAAAATAAACAAGGAATAAAAAGGAAAGAATATACCATGGTGGGTTGTCTCCCACCTAGCACTTTTAGTTATAGTCCTTAAGTTGGACATTTGGCGAGCTCCTTGTCATGGTGGCTTGTGCTTGAACTCATCCTGAAACTTCCACCAATGCTTGGACTTCCAATAAGCTTTATCAATACCAGGTAGATTCTTCAAGCTTTGATGGAGTTCTTCACAAGCTTTGAGCTCCCAAAGTCGATCCTCATGTATGCTTGGATCCCAAATCTTGTTTCTACACCCGTCTTCAAGTGGATCATGATGATTCCATCCGGGTGGTTCAGCCTTAGATTTCTCATTCAGGCACCCAAACATCCTCCTAGACCCAATTAATTGAGAATTATGCCAACCCTTGTACTTCAATTTGGAACATGCAACCTTATTGAACTTTGCAAGACAACTCTTACCACTAACCATCTTCCTCTTGCTCTTATAGCCATAAAGAGCTTTAAGTTGATCATCTGTCTCAAGTAAACCATATTCAAGTGGAAAAGTAAAAGTTAAGGATAAGAGTTTTACCCACTTGAATGTTGTATTGGATGGTAATGGCTTTGGGGGAGAGGTCTCCAACAAGTTTGGTATGGTGATTTCAAGCTCCATTCCCTTGAGCTCTTCATTGATAACTTTCACCTCTTTGCAAGCTTCTTCAGTTTTAACCTCGTCCTCTTGGTAGCTTTTCTCCAATTCAATCTCTTCTTTATTGCTCACCAAGGGCATGGGAGGTTGTGCTTCTTCTTCTTTAATCTCCATCTCTTGATCAACCTCTTCAAAGTCTTTAGCCATGATATGCCTTGGAGGTTGTACACCCTCTTCAACATCAAATTCAAACATCTTGGAAGGAGGTTCTATGACTGGACTTTCCCATGGAGGTTCTGCATCTCCTAAGTCTTCAACCACTTTTTCTTCTTCAATAATTACTTCTTTATCCAGTTGTTTTAGTATAAAATCGTACTCATCCTTGATGATTTTCTTTCCATGATAACTCCTTTCAACTATTCCTTCATCTTCAAGGGTCTCTCCTATCTCCACATTTTGGGCCTCCTCTTGCTCTAGGACAAAATCAGACTCCTCCTTGATGTCTTCCTTCACTAATTCTTCAACCACTCCTTTGACTTCAAGGGTCTCCACTACCTTCATCTGTAGGACCTCCTCTAGCTTCTTATGAAGTATGGATTCGCGAAGATGATTCCTTCTTTCTTGTTCCATATCAATAGCATAACTGGGATCATCTTGCTCTTGGATTGATGGATGTGGGTGCTCTTCCATGGAGGGTGATGATGGGATGGGAGGGTTATTATGTGGTTGAAAAGGAAGTGCACTAAAGCTTGAGGGTTGAATATCGGAGGTAGAGGGTTGGTTCATGCGGGATATAAGATTTTGGAGTGTAGAGATGAGACCAATGATATTAGAGATGAGTGTGTTGTTATCCAATAGAGATGGTGAATATTGAGGTGGTAGTTCTGGGTGTGGTTCATATGGTGGTTGGTGTGGTTGATGTGGGTTAGGGTCACGTGGGGGTGTTTGGTGGTAAGGTGCTTGTGAGTATGGTGGTTCAAAGGTATGTTGGGGAGGTGGTTCATAAGCATATGGTGGGGATTGTTGGTAACTACAATGGGGTCCACCATATTCATCATCTTGGTATGCTCCCTGGAATGGCTCTTGACCATAGTAATTTGGTGGAGGTTGTTTGTCACGGAAGGGTCCACCATAACTGTTGTTTTGACATGCATTGTGAAATTGTCGTGGTCCATAGTATTTTGGAGGGTGTTGTTGCCTAAAGGGTTGTCCTCGTGGCTCCTTCCATCTTTGATTGCTTTGACCTTGATGCATGTTCCTGTTATAGCTTCCATTCCTTGCAATAACATTAGAACTAAACTTGAAGCGATGGGGGTGAGAACTCATAGTAACTAATAAAAATTAAAAATAAAAATAAATAAACAAGCAAAAGAAAATAAAATAAAATAAAATAAAATAAAATAAGAAAAAAAGGTTTGAAAAAGATTTGATTTTAAGATTTAGAAAAGATAAGATAAGTTAGGTAAGAGAAGATAAGTTTTTAATTAAAAAGGTTTTGAAATTTAAATTTTTGAATTTGAAAATTAAATTTTGAATTTTAAATTTTGAAATTTGAATTTTTGAAAAAGTCAACAACATAAGATAAAGATTTGAAAAAGATTTAAATTTTGAATTTTGAATTTTGAAATTTAAATATTGAAATTTGAAATTTTATTTTTAAAATAAGATAAGATAAGATTTTGAAAAAGATATGATTTTTGAAAAAGATTTGAATTTTGAAATTTAAAACTAAGATAAGATAAGATAAAAATTTTAAAATAAAAATCTGAAATTTTTTTTTAAATCAAAACGAAGAAAACAAACAAGAAAAATATTTACAATAACCAATAATAAGGCACACGTTTGCAATTCCTCGGCAACGGCGCCATTTTGAAGAACGGGTTTTAATGTCGGTAAAGAAATTTTATAAGAATATTATCGCGTTGGTAGTATAGTTTCTAAACTAACAGAGAATCCTTTCGTGCAAAAGTTTTGGTTGTCACAAGTAACAAAACCCAATAAATTTATAACCGAAGTATTTAAACCTCGGGTCGTCTTCTCAAGGAATTGCAGGGAAGTATGATTTATTATTGGTTATGAAAATTATATATTTTTGGATTTTTTGAAAATAAGGAACAAGTAATTTAAGTGACGAGGAAAATAAATTAATAATAATAAAACTCTTGGCAATGTATAAGAAATCGAAGTCCTATCCTAGTTATCCTTATCAATTGTGATGAGAATTGGATTTTGCTCCCACTTGTTAACCTCTAACTATGAAGGTAAGTTAAGTGGATGAATCAATTTGATTCCTCAGGTCCTAGTCAATTCCTAAGAAAAGACTAGAGTTATTGGAATTCAAATGAATCAGCAAAGAATTCCAATTTTTAATCAACAAGGAGTTTGATAACTCAAGTGTCTCCAATTTATCAATTCATCAATTAAAACCAAGAACATAAAAAGCTAAATAAAAATCATAAATCTGAAATACCTCAATTTTCATTAATGAAAGAAATCAAATCTAACATGGAAATTCATAAATTAAATTAGAAAAATAAATAAAAAGAACATTGAACCTGTGATTGAAGAAGAAATAAACCTAACCTTTAAGAGGAATCCTAATCCTAAATCCTAAGAGAGAGGAGAGAGCCTCTCTCTCTAAAAACTACATCTAAAAACCTAAAATTGTGTATTTTAAAGTATGATTTATGAATGGATACATTTCCCCACTTTATAGCCTCTAATATGTGTTTTCTGGGTCGAGATTGTTTTTATTAACTTTTCCTTGTCATTTATTTTTATTACATCTTTGTTCTTTCCTTCTATTTGTTATTTCATTTCTCTTGTCTTTTATGTTTATGCACATTCTTGTTATTTTAATTTACATTTAATGCAATTTATGTTTTCATGTCATTTATTGCTTTATTGAGTTGCTATCTTTACTTTTCTTGCTTGGTAGTTGTAGCATTTATTATTTCTTGTCATTTTATCAAGCTTTTCTTTCAAGTATACCGAATTGTCGTCAAGTAAAAACTCACAGTAGAGTGAGGTCGAATCCCACAGGGATTGATTGGTCAAGCAACTTTAATTGGAAGAATGTTCTAGTTGAGCTAAGCAGAAAGTGAGTTGAGAATTGCAAGAAATTAAATGGCGGGAAAGTAAATAGCAGAAAGTAAATGACGGGAAGTAAATTGCAGAATCTTAAATGGGGAAGGGAAGTTTAGCATGAAAGTAAATGGCATAAAGTAAAGAGAATGGGTAAGATCAGAAATGGGGAATTCATTAGGCTTAGGAGATGTTGCATTCTTCGGATCAAGTTCATTTTCATCTCTTCCTCAATCAATGCATTTATTGATCTCCTTGGCAATCTTAAGTGATTGAATTCCAATTCCTTGGTAATTCAATCTCTCAAATCAGATCAATAGCCAATTCCTTGATCTAATTGCTCATGAGAAGAGATGAAGTGTGGTCACTGATTATACCACATGCATTTCCAAATAAAAGTATTGGGAGAATTATATGTCACCATATCCGCCCAAACCCCAATTTGGTCCAACATGAGAAAACATTTCTAGCATGATCTCTTCATCCCTTTTCCAAGGTTCAGAAGATAAGTAAAAATAATAGAAATAATAATATAGATAAGTAAAAATTAGGTTGCCTCCCAACAAGCGCTTCTTTAATGTCAATAGCATGACAGTGGCTCTCATGGAGCCTCACAGATGTTCAGAGCAATGTTGGAACCTTCCAACACCAAACTTAGAGTTTGAATGTGGGGGTTCAACACCAAACTTAGAGTTTGGTTGTGGCCTCCCAACACCAAACTTAGAGTTTGACTGTGGGGGCTCTGTTTGACTCTGTATTGAGAGAAGCTCTTCATGCTTCCTCTCCATGGTTACAGAGGGATATCCTTGAGCTTTAAATACAAGGGAGTCTTCATTCATTTGAATGATCAATTCTCCTCTGTCAACATCAATCACAGCTTTTGCTGTGGCTAGGAAGGGTCTGCCAAGGATGATGGATTCATCCATACACTTTCCAGTCTCTAGGATTATGAAATCAGTAGGGATGTAATGGTCTTCAACCTTTACCAAGACATCCTCTACAAGTCCATAAGCCTGTTTCTTTGAATTGTCTGCCATCTCCAGTGAGATTCTTGCAGCTTGTACCTCAATGATCCCTAGCTTCTCCATTACAGAGAGAGGCATAAGGTTTATGCTTGACCCTAGGTCACACAGAGCCTTCTCAAAGGTCATGGTGCCTATGGTACAAGGGATTGAGAACTTTCCAGGGTCCTGTCTCTTTTGAGGTAATCTCTGCCTAGTCAAGTCATCCAGTTCTTTGATGAGCAATGGAGGTTCATTCTCTCAAGTCTCATTACCAAATAACTTGGCATTTAGCTTCATGATTGCTCCAAGGTACTTAGCAACTTGCTCTTCAGTGACATCTTCATCCTCTTCAGAGGAAGAATACTCATCAGAGCTTATGAAAGGCATAAGTAAATTCAATGGAATCTCTATGGTCTCAGAATGAGCTTCAGATTCCCATGGTTCCTCATTAGGGAACTCCATGGAGGTCAGTGGGCGTCCATTAAGGTCTTCCTCAGTGGGAATCACTGCCTCTTCCTCCTCTCCATGTTCGTCCATGTGAGATGTGGTTATGGCCTTGCACTCTCTTTTTGGATTCTCTTCTGTATTGCTAGGGAGAGTGCTAGAAGGGAGTTCAGTAATTTTCTTACTCAACTGACCCAATTGTGCCTCCAAGTTTCTAATGGAGGACTTTGTTTCAGTCATGAAACTTTGAGTGGTTTTGATTAAATCAGAGACTATAGTTGCTAAGTCAGGGGAGTCCTGCTTAGGATGCTCTGTCTGTTGCTGAGAAGATGATGGAAAAGGCTTGCTATTGCTAAACCTGTTTCTTCCACCATTATTGTTGTTGAAACCTTGTTGAGGTCTCTGTTGATCCTTCCATGAGAGATTTGGATGATTTCTCCATAAAGGATTATAGGTGTTTCCATAGGATTCTCCCATGTAATTCACCTCTTCCATTACTGGGTTCTCAGGATCATAAGCTTCTTCTTCAAAGGAAGCTTCCTTAGTACTACTGCTTGCATTCCAGGCAGACTCTGAGAAATCATATTGACTTTTTGAGTCAATATCTTATTCTAAGCCAATATGGCATTCAGAGTATCAATCTCAAGAACTCCTTTCTTCTGAGTTGTCCCATTATTCACAGGATTTCTTTCAGAGGTGTACATGAATTGGTTATTTGCAACCATTTCAATGAGTTCTTGAGCTTCTGCAGACGTCTTCTTCAGATGAATAGATCTTCCAGTAGAGCTATCCAATGACATCTTGGATAGTTCAGACAGACCATCATAGAAGATTCCTATGATGCTCGATTCTGAAAGCATGTCAGAAGGGCACCTTCTAATCAATTGCTTGTATCTCTCCCAAGCTTCATAGAGGGACTCACCATCCTTCTGTCTAAAGGTTTGGACTTCCACTCTAAGCTTACTCAATTTTTGAGGTGGAAAGAACTTTGCCAAGAAGGCATTGACTAGCTTTTTCCAAGAGTTCAGGCTTTCCTTAGGTTGTGAATCCAACCATGTTCTAGCTCTGTCTCTTACAGCAAAAGAAAAGAGCATAAGTCTGTAGACTTCAGGGTCAACCCCGTTGGTCTTGACAGTGTCACAGATTTGCAAGAACTCAGCTAAGAACTGATGAGGATCTTCCAATGGAAGTCCATGAAACTTGCAATTCTATTGCATTAGAGAAACTAATTGAGGCTTAAGCTCAAAGTTGTTTGCTCCAATGGCAGGGATTGAGATGCTTCTCCCATAGAAATCAGGAGTGGGTGCAGTAAAGTTACCAAGCACCTTCCTTGTATTGTTGGCATTGATTTTGTTGTTTTCGGCTGTCATGGTTTCTTCTTCTTTGAAGAGCTCTGTTAGGCCCTCTAGAGAGAGTTGTGTTTTGGTTTCTCTTAGCTTTCTCTTCAAGGTCCTTTCAGGTTCAGGATCAGCTTGAACAAGTATACCTTTATCTTTGTTCCTGCTCATATGAAAGAGAAGAGAACAAGAAAGTAGGGAATCCTCTATATCACAGTATAGAGATTCCTTGAGGTGTCAGAGGAAAAGAAGAATAGAAGGAGGAGGTAGAGAGAGGAGAATTCGAACTTATCAAGGGGGATAGAGTTCGAATTGCACCTTGAGGAGGAGTGTTAGTCCCTTAAATAGAAGGATGTGAAAAGAGGGGAAGAATTTTCGAAAATAAATTAAAAAGATTTTGAAATAATAAAAAGAAAATTTTGAAAATTTGATTGAGATTTTCGAAAATTAAGTTTGGGAAAGAAATTAAGTGATTTTGAAAAAGATTTTGAAATTAGAAATCAAAAAGATATGATTGAAAATTAATTTTGAAAAAGATGTGATTTGAAAAAATATGATTGAAAAGATATGATTGAGAATCAAATTTAAAAAAAGAGAAAGTTTTAAAATTAAAGTTGATTACTTGACTAACAAGAAAGTAA
This sequence comes from Arachis ipaensis, assembly GCF_059453495.1. NCBI lineage: Eukaryota > Viridiplantae > Streptophyta > Magnoliopsida > Fabales > Fabaceae > Arachis > Arachis ipaensis. The sequence goes on from NC_142436.1 coordinate 56,416,240, forward strand.
AAGATATGATTCTTAAAATTTAAAATTTGATCCTTTCTTAATAGGCAAGTAACAACTTGAAAATTTTTGAAGTAAATCTTTAATTATAGCAAGGATTTTTGAAAATAGGAAAAATAAACATAAAATGGAAAGAAATTGATTTTGAAAGAGATATGATTGAAAAGATATGATTTGAAAAAGATTTGATTTTGAAAAATTATGAAAACTTGAAAAAAATGTGAATTAAAAACAAAATCTTCCCTCTAGTGTCATCCTGGCGTTAAACGCCCAGAATGGTGCCCATTCTGGCGTTTAACGCCCAAATCTCTACCTTTTTGGGTGTTAAACGCCCAGCCAGGGTACCTGGCTGGCGTTTAAACGCCAGTTTTCCTTCTTCATTGGGCGTTTTGAACGTCCAGCTTTTTCTGTTTGATTCCTCTGCTGAATGTTCTGAATCTTCAATTCTCTGTATTATTGACTTGAAAAGACATAGTTTAAAAATATTTTTTGAATTTTTGATGATGAGAAATAATAAAAATGCAACTAAGATCAAGTAAATAATGCATGCAAGACACCAAACTTAAAAGTTTGTATACTAAGGACTATAACAATGTAAAAATGCATGTAAGAAACAACAAAACATACAAAACAAGAGAATTTGAAGATCAAAGCAATGAAATCATCAAGAACAACTTGAAGATTAATGAAGAACATAATGCATAAATTCGAAAAATGCAAGAAGAAGAAAGTCATGCAATTGACACCAAACTTAAAAATTAATACTAGACTCAAACAAGAAACATAAAATATTTTTGGTTTTATGATTTTAAAATTTTTTTGTATTTTTTTTTTCAAAAACTATATAGAAAAGAAAATAAAGAGAATCAAAACTTTTAATGAGAATTCCAGGAATCATGCAATGTTAGTCTAAAGCTTCAGTCTAAAAAGGATTAGACATGTTTGGCCAAGCTTCAGCAGGACATTACATTCAATAGCTAAATTGATGGGAATCAATCAGCTTTTGTGATGATAAGATCATCACCTTGAAACTCTAGAATTCATTCTTAAAAATTCTGAAAAGTACCTAATCTAAGCAACAAGATGAACCGTCAGTTGTCCAAACTCGAACAATCCTCGGCAACGGCGCCAAAAACTTGGTGCACGAAATTGTGATCATCAACAATGGCGCCAAAGACTTGGAGCTCTCAAACGTGAATCACACTTTGTCACAATTCCGCACAACTAACCAGCAAGTGCACTGGGTCGTCCAAGTAATAAACCTTACGTGAGTAAGGGTCGATCCCACGAAGATTGTTGGCTTGAAGCAAGCTATGGTCAAATTGTAAATCTCAGTCAGGCAGATTCAAATGGTGATGGAGGATTGATAATTAAAAGATGAATAAAACATAAAATAAAGATAGAGATACTTATGTAACTCATTAGTGGATTTCAGATAAGCGTATGAAGATGCTTTGTTCCCCTTAAACCTCTGCTTTCCTATTGCCTTCTTCCAATCATTCATACTCCTTTCCATGGCAAGCTTTATGTTGGGCATCACTGTTGTCAATGGCTACATCCCGTCCTCTCAGTGAAAATGGTCCTGAGGCTCTGTCACAACATCGGCTAATCAGCTGTCGGTTCTCGATCATGTCGGAATAGGATCCAATGATCCTTTTGCGTCTGTCACACGCCCCACAATCGCGAGTTTGAAGCTCGTCACAGTCATCCCTTCCCAAATCCTACTCGAAATACCACAGACAAGGTTTAGACTTTTCGGATCTCAGGAATGGCTGCCATTAATTCTAGCCTATACCACGAAGGTTCCAATCTTATATTAAAAACCCAAGAGATACGCATTCAAGCCATTGCTAGTAGAACAGAGGTGGTTGTCAGGCACATGTTCATAGGTGAGAATGATGATGAGTGTCATGGATCATCACATTCATCAAGTTGAAGAACGAATGAATATCTTGGAGAAGAAATAGACTTGAGTTGAATAGAAAAACAATAGTACTTTGTATTAATTCATGAAGAACAGCAGAGCTCCACACCTTAATCTATGGTGTGTAGAAACTCCACCGTTGAAAATACATAAGAACAAATAATGTAAGCATGGCCGAATGGCCAGCCTCAAAGGTCTAAGGACTAAACGTCCCAAGATGAAAATACAATAGCAAAAGGTCCTATTTATAGAAAACTAGTAGCCTAGGGTTACAGAAATCAGTAATTAATGCAGAAATCTTCTTCCGGGCCCACTTGGTGTGTGCTTGGGCTAAGCATTGAAGCTTCCATGTGTAGAGACTTTTCTTGGAGTTAAACGCCAGCTTTTGTGCCAGTTTGGGCGTTTAACTCCAGCTTTTGTGCCAGTTTTGGAGTTAAACGCCAAAATTCTTAAGCTGACTTGGAACGCCTGTTTGGGCCATCAAATCTCGGGCAAAATATGGACTATTAAATATTGTTGGAAAGCCCAGGATGTCTACTTTCCAAAGCAATTCAGAGCGCGTCAATTGGGTATCTATAGCTCCAGAAAATCCACTTTGAGTGCAGGGAGGTCAGAATCCAACAGCATCTGCAGTCCTTTTTCAGCCTCTGAATCAGATTTTTGCTCAGGTCCCTCAATTTCAGCCAGAAAATACCTGAAATCACAGAAAAACACATAAACTCATAGTAAAGTCCAGAAATATGATTTTTAAATAAAAAATAATAAAAACATAATAAAAACTAATTAAAATATACTAAAATATTCTAAAAATAATGCCAAAAAGCGTATAAATTATCCGCTCATCAACCACTAACGTTGACACTTGGCCCTTCGCAAACGTTACTGGGGTTTACCTTTTTTAATAACGTTGAGAGTACCCCTTTCTCCCTACGTTAGAGTTCACGTTAGAACAGTTAACGTGGCCTTTAACATAGGCTTGCCAAATCTTCGAGAGCGTTAGTGACACTTACCTTTGTCACTAACGCTTTAGAACGCCCCTACTTCCCAACGTTAGAGTTCACGTTAACTAGGTTAACGTGACTTCTAACATGGTATTGATAGCCATCTCCAACGTTAGTGACAAAGGTGAGTGTCACTAATGTTAGCTCATCATCCCTCTTCTCCACGTTAGCTTCCACGTTAATGTAATTAACGTGGCAACTAACGTGGCTCATAGTGGCTCAATCAAACGTTAGTGACAAAGGTGAGTGTCACTAACGTTGGTGATTCTTGCTCTCTCCACGTTAACTAGGTTAACGTGGCTTTTAACATAGCCAATATGGGCTTAGTCCAACGTTAGTGACAAAGGTGTGTGTCACTAACGTTGGCATCATCTTCTTCTTCCACGTTAGAGCTCACGTTAACTAAGTTAACGTGGCTCTTAACGTGGCCAATTGCCCCTTTTGGAACGTTAGTGGCACTTACTTTTACCACTAACGTTGGAGTTCTACTTCTCTTCCACGTTAGCTTTCACGTTAACATAGTTAACGTGGCAACTGACGTGGGCTATGATGGCTCACGAAGGCGTTATTGGCAATCACTTTTCTCATTAACGTTGCAAGCTAGCCTTCATTCCACGTTAGTGGTCACGTTAGCTAGACTAACGTGGCTACTAACGTGGTTCTTCCTTGCTTCCTTTATCCTGAAATCAAGCAATAAAGTGCATCAAAGCTCTAATCCAAGTTATGAGACATGCATCATTCAATTTGTCCTTTAATTCATGCATAATTCTCATAAAATCATGTAAAATTCACAATGTTTGCTTGAATCAAGATGTAAGTGATTATTTACCCAAAACTTGCTTATTTCCTAAGAAAATGCATGAAACTACCTTAAAACCATAAAGAAAAGGTCAGTGAAACTGGCCAAAATGCCCTGGCATCAGCCTTCCAAGTGTTTGACAAAATGCTTGGTTGGATTTTTACCTAGTTTTTCACACTCTTGGTTGGAAAATTGGGTAATTGGGTGAATTTGAGTTGTAGATGTCCATTCCGCATTGTGTGAGGATTGTTAATTGGTTTGCTTTCCTTGACTCTAAGTGACCCACTAGTGTTGACTAAGACTTAGGGATTAGAATCAATTATGCCCTTTTGACTTATCCTCGATGTAGGATTGACTAATTGGGATTAATTCACACACAATTACCATGTTTGTGGTCCACAACTAGGATAGAAATTCTTAATTACCCACTTCTTGCCAAGAGTCCTTTTTATCATTTAATTTCTATTTGCATCACTTTTACTTGCTTTTCATTTAATTTCATGCTTGTTTCATTTATTGCCATTTACGTTTCTTGCATCTTACACTCAAAACCCCAAAAATATCCCTCATAGCCAATAATATGACATTTCATTGCAATTTCTAGGGAAGACGACCCGAGAGTTAAATACTCTCGGTTATAATAATTGTTTTGTATTATGACATCTTTTGAATTAAATTTGATTGTGGGAGTTAGTTGCCGGTTTGGTCTATACTTGCAACGGAAGTTATCTTTAGTGGAAAAATCCAAACCGGTACAAATTCTCACATTATCAAATTTTTGGCGCCGTTGCCGGGGAGTTACAATGGTGTTGTATTCTTGGCTATTGTGCATATGTGAATAGTGTGAATAGCTTATTTTTGGTTGATTGTACATATGTTGCTTGCTTTTGATTAATGTGAATATGTTAATATGTGAATATGTGAATGGTTTGTTTTTTATTGATTGCTTATTTTTGCAAGTTTTAGGAGTTCTTTTTATTTGCTTTTATTACCTTTGGTTTTCATTTTCTTTTTATCCTATGAATTCTCTCCCATTGCATTGTGAGTTTTGTTGCTATTGTGTATAGGAGTTGGAAATTTTAAATGTTTGTTACCTAGATGGAATAAAAGGAATTCACAACAAGAATTGGGTGCACAAGCTTTAGAACCTCAATTGCCTTGGAGAATACAAGCTTGGGTGAGAGCTTCTCAATAAAGTCCAACTTAAGGACTCTAAATAGAAATGCTAGGTGGAGACACTCTTCTCTTTTTGTATATATTTTGACTTAGTTGCCTTTTGTTATGCTTGGTTGACTTAGGATTAGTTTAATTTTGAATCTAGATAAGTTAATTTTGGTTTGGATCATGAATTTATGGGTTCTTGTATGTTTTGTTATTGAGTTTTGATTGAGCTAAGGCTTGGTGCCTTAGATTTTAAAAGAAAATAATTTTTGAAAAACAGGGCATCTGTACGTACGCACACATTCCCTTTTTCGCACTCTCTGTGCGAGCACACAGGCTTGTGCATCCCCACGCCAACTTGCATCCTTTCTGGTAGGAGCGTTGGCACAGTCTGTGCGCATGAACCCCCTACCCAATTTTGTTTTTGTGCGCGCGCACGGACCTGTGTGCGCACGCACACATGATCCTTTCTTAAAAAAAATCATATCTATGCGTGCGCATAGCACTGTGGGCACGCACAACCTTTGGAAACCCCTCTGCTCACAGCACACGCACCCCTTGTGCGTGGGAACACCCCCTCTTTTCCCTTTTGTGCTCCCGGACACATCTCTTGGGCACGCGCACAGACACCAAATTCCCTTTTGTTCGCAGCACCCGCACCCTGCTGTGCGCGCGCATAACCCCCTTTTCCGCCTTGTGTGCATACGCACACGTACCTGTGCGTACGCACGCCCCTGTTTTCTCACCACTATACTTCTCTTCTTCTCTTCTCTCTACTTCTTCTCTTCTTTTCTCTTCCATCCCTCTCTTCTCTTATTTTTGCCCTATTTTCTACTTATTCTTGTTAGTTTTTATTGCTTCTCACTTTTATTTTGGTAATTATATTAGTTTTTGTTTAGTTATTTGTTAATTAAATAAGTTGCAAGTGTTTGATTGATATTGATTGGGTTGCTTCTTGCTTAAATCTTGGCTTCATTATTTTTTATGAATATGTGCACTGAGCATTAAATCTTTGTTTGATTTCCTAATTGAATTTTGAGTTTGATTCATATATTGTCGTGACCATGTGTTAAACTATATTCTTGTGTGGTATTTTGAATTGTGCACTTTTAATTTAGTGAATTGAGTTGAACTACTCATTCATCATGATTTTCAAGTGAATATAATCACATAATAAGGTATATGTTCCTTGTTAATGCTTTGTATTTTTTTCAGTTGACTTGACTTGATTCTTATCAAGACTTGTCACTTTTTGTAACAAGCACCTTATACATGTGATTATTTCATTATTCCTAAGGATGAATAAGTAGTCTTTTTTCATCATGGAATTGGTTATTGTTGATTGTGCCATTTTTTATTCACTTTGCGCTTTCACTTGCACAATCTCACTATCTAATATCTTTTATACTTAATTCACTTTTGTGGTTACCTAGGGTTGCTTGTGGCTTAAGTTTTGCTTCTCTTTACTTGTAACCTAGACCACTTAATTGAGGAACATGCTATTTCTTTTGATGGTGTGGTTTCTATTTTTATCCGGCCAATGTGTTGTGTTCTAAACCGTGCGCATTTAGAATACGCACATTGTATTTTCTCATACCACACTTCTATGACTTCTTTCTCAATTGTTGTTTATATGTTTATACAGCAACCCGAAGCCTCGGTGCCACCAACTGAAGGTGGAGCCTCACATCTCTTCACTCCCGGATTGAGTGCATACACGGAGGACCGTGCAATATTTAAGTGTGGGGGAGGATCCGCAATTTTGGGGCGTAAATTTCTTTTTCTCAACACTTTGCATTAATTTCTAGTTTTGGTAGTTATATTTGTGTGGATATTTGTTTAGTATTTTATTGTATTATACTTTGCTTTGTTTGCTTGTATATATCATAGCTTGCTTATAGTTTTATTTTAGTAAATATTTGCATTTGCATTTGCATGGTAGAGTAAATAAGTTTGGTAAAACAACAAAGGATTTTTAAGAAATCCCTTTTAGGGCGTTCCATTGATTAGATTTGAAAACTTGCTTTTGAACTTGCTTGAAGTATTCTTTTAATGGAACATAGAAAATAGCTTGAACAAAAGACCTAGTGAGATTTAAGCTTCAATTGAGTGGTTGCACATCTTCAACCACAAATTTTGTTCTTGTGTGTTATACTCCTCTTATGATTGTGAACTTAGATTTGCTTGAATCTTTATATCCTATATTTGTTATTTTAAAATGCATTTAGTATGATTGAGGCCATTTTTGAATTGAACTCATTAACCCATATGGTCAACCCTTGCATCTACCTTTGTAACCACTTTTGAGCCTTTTAATTTCCCTTTTGTTCTAATTTTTTAGCACATCATTTGCCCTAAGTGAAAAACCCTTAATATCTATGAATTGTATTTTTGATTAGCTTGGGTTTGAGTGTGTGTTTTAATCAAGTGTGGGAGAAATTCATGGGAAACATTGGTAATAAGTATTTTGGGTTCTCATTGTGAAATTTGGAAAAATAGGTAATCACTCATGCATTCATCATTTAAAACATATGCATCTTCTGTGTGATAATAAAATAAAATAAAAAAGAAAAAGAAAAAAAAGAAAAAAAAAAGAAATGACAATAAGAATGTAAACAAAAGATGCATATGTGTGTGAATTGGAAAGAGGATGCATGAGTGAATGTGAGAAAGAGGATAAATGGGTAGTTAGGTTGTTTTGTTATGTACATAGATTTATATAGGATTAGGTGGGATACTTGAGCTAATCAAAGATCTAATCTATTAGCCCACTTAACCATATTAATCCTACCTTAACCCTAGCCCCATTACAACCCTCCAAAGACCTCATGATATTTGCATTCATTCATCGAATATTAGTTGACTGTTATAAGACTTGCAAATCTTTGAAAAATATGATTAAAGGAGGATTGAGTGATTAAGCCCTAAACACTGAGTGATTAGAGTATATACACATCTGGTGAGGGATTCGATCGCTCAATTCTATGTTTCCATCCCTTATCTTGTATCTTCTTGCAAGTTGTTGAAAGTAATTTTTGAAAACTTCAAATTAAATCTTTGGACATTGAGCATATTGCATTGATTTCCTAGTTTTGGCCCTAAGTTCTGTTTTGGATTCATTGAGATTCTTTTGTTTGTTTTTTCCTAGTTTTTGCATGCATGTAATTAGTTGCATTTAATAAATTTCTTTCCATCCTTATCCTTCTCCTTTGATTATGATTAGCATGAGGACATGCTATTGTTTAAGTGTAGGAGAATTGATGAATCCATATTTAACGATATATTTTGGTTTGATTTGAGTGGATTTCATCACTTAAACCCACATTTATTCATCTAAATAGCATGCTTTTGTGTTATCTCCCTTAATTGAGCCTAATTGTGAAAACATGCTATTTTGTGCTTATTTTAATCATTTTTATCCCACTTTTATCCCATTCGATGCCTTGATATTGTTTGTGAGTGATTTCAGATGTAGAAAGTAGGAATGGCTTAGTAAGGGTGGAAGAAAAGCATGCAAGAGGGAGAAAACATGAAGAAAATAAAGGAGAAGCACACATTAGAGTGTGTGTGCGCACAACCCTCTGTGCGTATGAACAAGAACCACACAGCCATGTGTGCATGCGCACAACATCCTGTGCGCGCGCACAAGAGGAAAATCAGCATGTGCACGTATACACACGTCCCAGCACGAGATTCACTTAATGGAAATCGCTGGGGGTGATTTCTGGGCCTCCATAGACCAGTTTTTGGACTTTCTGAAGCTGATTTTGCCTATATCAAGGAAGGCCTCACTCCATGTGAAGGGGGGGAATTAGGGTTAGTTTATCATTATGTAGGTTGTCTTCTAGAGAGAGAAGCTCCCCCTTCTCTCTAGAATTAGGGTTTCTTAGTTTAATTTCTAATTTCTACTTTTAATTCTTGTTTTCATTTACTTTTCCTTGTCATTTATTATTATTGCATCTTTGTTCTTTCCTTCTATTTGTTATTTCATTTCTCTTGTCTTTTATGTTTATGCACACTCTTATTATTTTAATTTACATTTAATGCAATTTATGTTTTCATGTCATTTATTGTTTTATTGAGTTGCTATCTGTACTTTTCTTGCTTGGTAGCTGTAGCATTTATTATTTCTTGTCATTTTATCAAGCTTTTCTTTCATGCCCTCCAAGTGTTTGACAAAATGCTTGGTTGGGTTTTTACCTAGTTTTTCACACTCTTGGTTGAGAAATTGGGTGATTGGGTGAATTTGAGTTGTGGATGTCCATTCCGCATTCTGTGAGGATTGTTAATTGGTTTGGTTTTCCTTAACTCTAAGTGACCCACTAGTATTGACTAGGACTTAGGGATTGGAATCAATTATGCCCTTGTGACTTATCCTCGATGTAGGGTTGACTAATTGGGATTAATTCACACACAATTACCATGTTTGTGGTCCACAACTAAGATAGGAATCCTTAATTACCAACTTCTTGCCAAGAGTCCTTTTTATCATTTAATTTCCATTTGCATCACTTTTACTTGCTTTCCATTTAATTTCATGTCTGTTTCATTTATTTCATTTACATTTCTTGCATCTTACAATCAAAACCCCAAAAATATCCCTCATAGCCAATAATATGACATTTTATTGCAACTCTTAGGGAAGACGACTCGGGAGTTAAATACTCTCGATTATAATAATTGTTTTGTATTGTGACATCTTTTGAATAAAATTTGATTATGGGAGTTAGTTGCCGGTTTGGTCTATACTTGCAAGTTATCTTTAGTGGAAAAATCCAAACCGGTGCAAATTCTCACATTATCAGTTGGCAGGACTAGGACAATAAAATAGGGATTGCCACGATGGCAAGATCCAGACTTTACGTCATCGCATCATTGGCCTCACGTTTGATTAGGTACGACATGTTTTATTTTCTACTTTATTTCATGCATTGGTGATTCATTCCTGATTATTGTACTTTAATGCGATTTGCCTAGTTTCGATGGACACCATATGAGAATTTCCAGTTACATCTCATCATGTTGACAGAGTGAAGAGACAACTCAGGGGGAAGCAGATCCGACGAACATTGATGAGTTTCTGTTCATGACGACAAAGGGAGATGATGCTTGGTGGCTCGACATGCACCATGACTGGTACGACTTATTTAGGGGACATTACTAGCTACACCACTTGGTGACCATCGATGGCCACCCTGATCCTTGTCTGAAATAGGAATACCTCACATGGTGGCAGCAAGCATGTAGAGTTTGATTTCTATCTGGGGAGGACATCCTAGCTTATCTGAGAGTAGGAGCACCGCCTGCTAATATCTTCCCTGCTGCTCTGGGATAAAGAGATGAATTACAGCCTCCACTAGATGTCCAGACCGGAAACGACACCTAGGAGGCATGCCTGAGATGATGTTCGAAGACTGGCTCAGAGGGTACGCGATTAGTGTGTCAAGCGAGTTGAGGGAGATTATCACCTGTTAGACGAGGAGTTTGAGTATGCACGGCAATCGGAGGATCATACGACAGGCATGGCCACGACCCTCATCCCAGGTAGCTCCAGCACTGCTCATCACTAGGACGATGGAGTTGCCTAGGACCAGACCCAGTTAAAAATTGGCTAATACATTGAAATAAACATCGATGACATGTTCCAAATCGTGGGAGCATCTAGGGATGTGATGGATCAATACGTAGATCGTTATCGAACTCGGAGAGACCATACCGACATACCTAGCTCATCAATAGGTCCAGGGTTTCAGCAGCACATTGATGGTTTTTGGGCTATACACAGGCTCATCCGACATGCGATCAGATGCCATCATTGCATCACTAGACTCCATCACCGCCATCGCATCAGTATGGATCAGCACTGTCATCGTATTACCAGACTCCACCACCACCACCACCACATCCACCCATAACTGGATTAGTACCGCTTCCACCTCCAGCATAACGGACACCTCCCCCTGAAAGCCACCCTGTTGTTCGTCCTTGACCAGCATGACCTCTGAGAGTGACACATCCTCATGGATATGGGATGGGACCCCACTTAGACCATCTTGGCGGCAGGCAAGAGTGGTTAGGTCGTAATTTATGTAGTATTACCATGTGGTTCTTTTTTGTGTCACTATATATAATGTACTTAGGTTATTGGTAGGTCATGTGACTGGTTTATGAAAAATCAAGATATTTTTTGTATCACTATATATTATGTAGTATTACCATGTAATATTATGCTTTTTAAGTAGTTCAGATCTTTTATGTTAATACGACCACTTGATATAAAAGCAAGACGACAAAAGAAAACAGATTTCACATATATAAAACATATCAAAACATACATTTCGCAATATATAAAACATAAAACATACATTCACTAGACCAACTTAGACCAAACATACCAAAACCTAAACCATAAACCGTAGCTCATCACGGATCTGACTGTGGAGCATTAGGACATCCTCGTCTAGTGTGCCCCTTTCCTCGACAAAGACCGCATCTCTTCTTAGTATGCTCCATGGCATCCATCTCATTCTGCAACCGAGTAGAGACCGGTCTCCCTGTTGCCTTCCGTCGGATGGCAGGATTGGGCTTCAGTCGTGCAGCATACTATGTAGGCCATATCTTTTCGTTCGGCATCGGCGAAAACTCCATCTCATAAACCTTGAATACAGAAGTCATCTTATACACGAGATCGACTAGGTGCCCCCACTCGATGCTCGCAACTGCACATGCCGCAAGTGCGTGACAACAGAGGATAATGCAAAGACTGGAATAATCCATAGTCGCATATACGTATATTAAGACAAACGCGATATGAAGTCTGGCATCATCCCTCCATCGGCTCCACCTCCTTCATACTAAATACAGATGTCGTACGATCACAGTGGGTGACTCTCATCATCGGCATGCTCTCCCTGTTCTTCTCTATAGCTACCAGCAGCTATTGTGAAAATATATGTCCAACCTGTAGTTGAGCATGCACTTCGCGACCTTTGCGCACGAATAGGTGTTGAAACCTCTCATAAGTTGCCCTAACAATGACAGCTACAGGAAGGTTCCTCATTCCCTTTAGCACCGTATTATACATTCTAAAGATTTGGCGTCATGTGACCATACCGCCAACCTTCATCACAATGTTGAAGCCATAAATCCTTTCTAAAATGAAGAGCCCATTCTAACATGTCCCGGGATAACCCACCCAAAGCATCCAAGTACCAATTGCAACCCTCCTTGCTTGGACTATACGCTGCATTTATAAGGTACCTCTTACCCTCGGCCGATTTGGACCGCGAGTTAAAGTTTGAAGCCATGTGACATATGCAATAAACATGATGTGCCAAGGGAGGATGCCATCCACTGTGAGGTGCATTTAGGACAGCCCGAATGGCCTGTGATCTATAGAAAAACGACCATGACTCAGTTGTCTCAGACTCGACTAATTCAAAAGTTATGGGCAGAATGTTGTTAATACCATCTTAAGCCACAGCCATTAACAACACGCCCCCGTACTTTCCGTACAAGTGTGTCCCATCCACCGATACAAAAGGCTTTGCGGTTCTTAAATGCCTCAATGCAAGGAGGGAATTCCCAAAAGACCTTATCAAGCTGGCTCCAATCTCCGTCAACTATGTCCTTGTCATAATAAGGAATAACAATGCAATCGTGAATCGTACTTGGGAGGCATTCTTGCAAAGCTTGTAAGAGATCGGCTATCTTGTACCACTTTTCCCAGTCACCATAAATCTGAGCAATCGCTTCTACTTCGCCATCTACATCTTTCGATACGATGGCTTGAAATGGTAACGTTGATGCACCACACTTTGCAACACCGGGATATACATAGATGGATCAGTCTTTATTATAGGCAGGATGACCTTGCAAATCAAACTACTATCTAACTGATCATGATCCTGAGACATGGTTGGTGCCAAATAGGTGTGTGCTCTACCAAACCTACGCACCTCCCTACAAAATTATTCGTACATGTCAACATCCAGTAGAAGACATAATTAACATAATAGCCTTTAATTTCATGAAAACTAACGTGTAAAATATACCTATTCCCCCTATGTTGCTCAGTTTGACCGTTTTTAACTCGTGTAGAGTATCAACACGGCTAGTGCACAGCATCACAGTTGAATTAGACTCAAATCACTCCTTCATCATCGTTTCTTACTATTCCATTGGAATAAATTACAACAAAAAAGAACTGATTATTCTCCATGAGAACAAAGTTGAAGGGTAAACAAAGAGAGGAGAAAGAAAAGATTGATTTGTGAATTGTAAGGGTATGGTTGAAGATATATATATATATATATATATATATATATATATATATATATATATATATATATATATATATATATATATAATTTTTCTCCAAGATATCTAGGGTACAAAGACACCTACAGCATAATACACATATCTAAGGTGCTGAGACACGCATTACATGTTTGAGTGTATCTCAAAGAATGAGCCCATGTTCAGTGTTTACACATTTCTCGGGTACTAAGATCATCTTCCTAGTTTACACGTATCTTGGATGCTCAGTACCCGTTTTCCCACTTTACACGTATCCCGGGTGCACCCTGGATACGTCACGCCATCAGTGTTACAAAACGGGGTCTCAATTCCTGGAATATGATTATTTTCTAATTTCTCTCTTAATACCCGAGATGTGATACGTTGTGCATTTAGGTAATTACTTCATATTTTATGCATTTTCGTAATTTCTATATTTATTTAATTTAAATAAAGAAAATCCGAGATACTGAAGTTGAACAATTACATCAACCTGCAGAATAGATGACAAATTTATAATACTATCACGATTTGAATTTAATTTTTTTCCAAAGAAAGAAAACACTTCCTTTAGCACATTACTTTGAAATTCAATAAGCATTCACTATCATTTTTTTACAAAAGCAATCAATAAAATTCAAATTTATCTCTAATAAAGGCGATTAGCAACAATTAGTGAACGTGATTCTCTTCACCCAATTAATGGACAATCTAACAACAAAACCTCTTCTTACACTTCGCTATGCTACAAAATACTTAGTAGAGAACTAGAGATACTATATACATTATATGCACCAGCTACAAAAACTTTTTCACTTTTTTCCTGGAACATTTTATGGCACCACAAAAAATAAATATTAAAATAGATATTTATCCAGATATAGCTAAACACTGGGTATTTATCATGTGAACACAAATTAAGGGAACCAACCCTATTGATTGTCCATCTGAACTTACCTAACCAAAATTCTAACCTCACTAACCTTTAAAATGCACCAAACTAAATTCAAATCCAAATCTAAGTGTGCTGAAACAAAACAAACAAGCACAAAAAATACAGAATAAACCTTAGGTGCAACAGATTAGAGAGGAGAGAGTATCCAACTTGAAGTGGAGGAGGAGGAGGGACAATTGGCGGCTGAGGCGGGAATGCTGTTGATGCGGTGAAGGGTAATAGCACGATGATCATGGAGAATGGCGGGGGGGGATAGCTAGGAGAGGTGAGGGGTGACAGCGCATAATGATGAGAGGAAGACAAAAATGAGTATTAGGGTTAGGGTTTATATATATATATATATATATATATATATATATATATATATATATTATTGAAATGACTAAAAAATTTATAGTAAAAATAAATTATTAAGGACAACTAAGTAAATTCACAAATTTCAGAAATTAATGGAGGTGGGATGGGGATCCCTGGGGCTCTCGCGCCTAACTTGGGAGAATTTTGCCTCCATCTCTATTTTCACCAAGAAAATTCTCTACCTTCAAATTCCCATTCGGGGTGGTCCCTATGGGAATTCTCGTGCTTGGGGGAGTTACATAGATATTGTAGCGAAACTTGGCATACTTTAATTTGTATAATTGTACTTAAAAGAGATATTCATGCAGTTAAAAAGAACAAAAAACTCTATTATAAAATAATATTTGGTGCATAATATTTCTTGCTGTACCGGATGTCTCTGGTACGGGTTGAGAGATGGATCGAGAACTTGCGGGTCGAGGCAGATGCCGGATTATTTAACTGAAGCGATGGGGGAGGTACCTGCAAAGACACTCCGACGCTCAAGTCAAAATGGATCTGAGAGGTATAAGGTGTGAGGAATGGATGATTACCTGTAAGGACTTGGGTCCTCTTATTTATAGGTGATGGGAGTTATCTTATCTTATCTTGTTGGGCCAAGATAGGGAAGACGTTTGATTTCAAAAGTCGGTTAGGAGTTCTAGAGGGCCGGTTTCGGGCCTTCTAGAAGAGAGGCAGTTTGGACCCGTGAAGCCGGGTTCGGGTCTACCCTTGGGTCTGGGATCCGAGGGCAGGATCCATAACAGTTGCCCCCGCAGCGGGAGAGCGAGCAAGGTCGGTCTGTCGCTGGGAGATGTGGCTTTGACCGCGGGCTTGGTCTTCAGTTTTTTCTCGGGCGGTCGTTTGGTTCTTCGTAGGGAGGTCGGTATCTCGGCTTTGGCTTTGATTAACGCGCTGAAGGTTCGTCTATCTGTTTTGGTCTGACGCGACTCTTCTGTGTCCACTGCGTCTGTTGCGTTCTTCGAGGCGTGCTTTATTAGCTTCTTTTTTCGAGGGGCATTTAATGTGAGGGAACGTTTTCCTTTTTTGCCCCTATGCGCCTTTTATTGCTTAGGGCTATTTGTGTCTTTCGCTGTCCCTTTTAAAAACCTTTTTGGTTTTCCTCTTTACTTCCTTCGTTCATTTCATTTCACTTTTCGCTCTCTCTTCTGAAGGAAACTGTTCTTCTTCTGTGTGGCGTTTTTGGTGTTGCTTCGAGGTGGAGCTTCTGTTTCTCAGCTTTTTCTCAGGCTTTTTCTGCGTTGTCAGTTGGTTTTTCTCTGTTCTTTCTTGTTTTTCACTCTTGTGATGTTCGTTGTTCTGTATTTACGATGCATTGTTCTTGCCATTTTCCTTTTTGTGCTGCGTTTTTGTGTTTTGGGTGGTGGTTTTCGTGTCTTGAAGGGGCTGAGCACCGCCGTGTTGGTAGCCGTGGTAGGTTTTTTTTCTTGCTTCTGCGTAGGGTTAGTAGGCTGATGGTGGTGCTCCTCCCTGTTTTAGGTATGCACCGGCGGAGAAGTGAGGGTGTGGGTGCCCTGATAGCCCCTTCTAGGGGCGTCCCCGCTCGCTACACTTGGGTGACTAGCGATGTGTGGGGCGTTCGGTCACGGATGACGGAGGATGATCTTCAAAGGCTCCGTGATCAGGGCGCGATTTGTGGTGGTGGTGATGAAGAGAGGCAGTATGAGCTCGTCCTCCCGGATGCCGACGAGCGTGTTTGTTACTTGAACCTACATTCGCCCACTGTGCCAGACTGGATGTGGGTTTACGAGTCGATGTTCACTCGGCTCGGCGTGCGGCTTCCTTTTTCGCCGTTTGTTCAGGAGTTGCTGAGTCGGTGTTCCGTGGCGCCGTCTCAGCTTCACCTAAATAGTTGGGCAGCCGTTCGAACTTTTGAGCTTGTGTGTCAATATCTTGATCTCCCGGTTTCCGTTCCTGTCTTCCTTTTTCTTTTCTTATGTAATCTTCCGTCTAAGGAGGGGAAGCATAAGAAAGGGTATATGTCGTTCCGGGCTCAGCCTCATCGCCGTTTTTTTGTTTGTTTGAAGACTCTTTCCATGATTTTAAGAGAGAGTACTTTAAGGTGCGCCCCGCCCAGGGGCATCGTCCATTTTGGTTGTCGTTAGAGGGCGTGCGCCGGTTTCCGACCTATTGGAATTTCCGTGCCGGGCCGTCGGTTTTGACTAAGGTTACTTATGATGGTTTGTCTCCTGAGGATAAGGACATTGCCAGTGTCTTGTGGCATTTGTTCGGCGAGCGCCCGTTAAATCCTCGAGACATCATGGGGGACCCTGAGGCTTGTCGGACATATATTGGTGTGTGGCTGTCTCTTTTTTGGTTTTCATGTTTGTTTTCCCGTTTTTGTAACTTGATTTTTCTTTGGTTTCTTTCAGTTGAGATGGCTGGTGGTTTGACTTCCCTGGCGCGGCTGAAGGCGGCGATGGGTCGAGAGGAGGGATCGTCGTCTCCTGCTACCCCTGTCTCTAATCCCGCCGTGGACTCTCAGGCTGTTTCTCAGGAGGTGGCTTCGTCGGGGGTGAGGGCCGACGCTCGGGCTTCGCCTGGTCCCGTGAATTCGCCTGAAGTCGTCGTGGTCACGGCTGCCGAGGCTTCTTGGAAGAGAAAGAGGCCTGAGGAACCTAGCAGCGAGACTTTTGAGGAGGAGGGTGTTGTGCCCAGTGTGATGGATCGACGTTTTGATGCTTCGGGGTTCATAGATCAGCACTTGATGCCTGGCTCAGAGCCGTTTTTTGATGATTGTGATGTTTCGTTCCAGGCTAAGTCGGTGTATCGTGCCCTCCTCCAATCTGCTGTTGTTGTTCGGAAGGCTGAGCCCGTTATGGCTCAGGTTGGTTTGTTGGACAAGAAGCTCCGCCATTCGCAAGCTGAGGTGGCTAAGTTGAAAGAGCAGTTCGAGGCTGCCGAGGTAGCGAGGGAGAAGGCAGTAAAGTCTTCCGAGGAAGCCGGGGCAGAGATCCTCCGTCTTTTCGAGGTCAAGACTTCGCTTCTTTCCCAACTGGGCGAGGAGCGGCGACGGGCTTCCGACGCGGGTTCTCATGCTGCCGTGCTTCTTGGCGAGCTGGAAGTTTTGAAGGCCGAAGTTGCTGCCCTGAAGAAAGAGAAGACGGAGTTGTTGGCAGATGCTAAGGGTGCGACCGCTGCCACTGAGGAGACGATGAGGGCCCAGGCCTTGGTGTTGGCTCCGGGTGTGGACGTGTCTGTGATGGGGGCTTTCAAGACCGTCCGTGATGGCCGAATTGTCGACCTTGAGTAGTTTTATATCTTGTATTTTGAATTTGCTTTGAACTTGGTTTTTGTTTTGGGTATTTGGTTGGCCGTGGGCCGTGTAACCGTGAACTCGTAGTTTTAAACTTCGTTTAATGATTTTTGGGCCGTTCGGGCGTCTTTTTGTATTCCGTTTTAAGCTGTTCTGTTTTTTATTTTGTTCCCTTTGTTTGGGGTGAGCGGACCGTCGCAAGGTCGATTTTTCATGGATATCTGTATTTCGGGCCTGGGGGGTGATCGGTCCCCCAGTGGTGGCCGTGTTTTTGTTCCGTATTTGGGACACTTTTAAAAAGGAAAAAGAAGATGGAAATAGCTTAATGGAATTTTATTGATGGTTGGACCTCGTTAAAACCCTCCGTCTATGGCGAGAAAGAGTACCCGGATTGTCACTTAGGCGAATTCTGAAATTTAAAATTGTAAAAGGGAAAGATAAGTAAAGGAAAGACATAATATAAAAAGGGTAACCTAGGGAGGTCGGTCTAAGTGTAGTAACATCGTAAGTTGGCGGCGTTCCATGTCCTTGGGACTTCGTCGCCGTTAAGCCGTTCGAGCTTGTATGCTCCCTTTCCGATTGCAGCCTTGATTCTGTATGGTCCTTCCCAGTTGGAGGTGAGTTTCCCTTCTCCTGGGGTTAGGGGACCAATGTCGTTTTGTCGTAGGACGAGGTCGGAAGTTGCGAATTCTCGTCGGATGACTCCGTTGTTGTATCTTAGGCTGATTCTCTGTTTTAGGGCTAGTTCCCTGAGATGGGCTATGCTTCTTACTTCGTCAATGAGGTCTCGCTCTGCTTCTTTGTCGTTACCCCCGATCGTTCTCCGTGGACTGGGGTCTCCTATCTTTACTGGGATAACAGCCTCCGTGCCGTATGTTAATCGGAAGGGGGTTTTCCCGGTAGCTGTTTGGGGGGTCGTGCGGTATGACCATAAGATCGATCCGAGTTTGTCCGCCCATAGTCCTTTGGCTTCGTCGAGCCGTTTCTTGAGTCCTTTAACTATTATTTTGTTTGCGGATTCTACCTGTCCGTTTGTTTGGGGGTGTTCTACTGAGCTAAAACAGTGGGATATGCATAGTCCTTTTAGGAATTCTTTGATTTTTTTGTCAGCGAATTGGGTTCCGTTGTCCGAGATGACGATCTCAGGGATCCCGAATCGGGTGATGATCTGTCGCCAGAGGAATTTTCGACATTGGGTTGCCGTGATAGAGGCCAGGGGCTCGGCCTCGATCCACTTAGTGTAGTAGTCTACGGCGACGATGAGGTATCGGAGTTGGCTGGGTGCCGTGGGAAAAGGTCCGACAAGGTCGATCCCCCAGGTGCCGAATGGCCGCTCTGCCGATATGATGCTGAGCTGGTGTGGGGCTGCTTGGTGGATATTGGCGTGCCTTTGGCATTTGTCGCAATTTTTTACTAGCTGCGTGGAGTCCCGGATCACCGTGGGCCAGAAGTAGCCGGCCCGGATGACTTTTTGGGCAAGGGTTTTACCTCCGACGTGGTGGTCGCAACAACCTTTATGGATTTTGCGGAGTATGTACTCCGTGTCCCCTGTTTCGACGCATTTGAGCAGGGGTTGCGAGAATTCGCGTTTGTATAGTTGTCCTGCGACGACTGTATAGTTGGCGGCTTCCCTTTTTGTCTGTTTTTCCTCTTTGGGGTCTTCGGGTAGTGTTCCTTTAAGGAGATATTGTAGGATGGGGTAGGTCGACGATCCTTGGTGGGAGAGTGTCAGATAGGCATTAGCCATCGTGGATATGGACGGTGATTTGACGACTTCCTGAATTAGCGATTTGTTGCCGTGTCCTGGTTTAGTGCTGGCTAGTTTAGAGAGGAGGTCGGCCCTGGCATTACGTTTCTTGGGGACGTGCCGTATGGTTACGTGGTTGAATTCTTCCTTTAGTTTGTTAACTTTGGCGACGTATTGTTGTAGCAGGGGATCTCGTGTTTGGTAGTCTCCGTTAATTTGGGAACTGACTACTTGGGAATCCGTATTTATTTCCAGGACCTTTGCTCCGACTTCTTTGGCTAGGGCTAAGCCTGCCAGGAGGGCCTCATATTCTGCTTGGTTGTTTGAGACTGGGAATTCGTATCGTACTGACTGTTCGATCACAACTCCGTTTTGACTTTCGAGAATGACTCCGGCACCTCCGGAAGTGACGTTCGAGGTGCCGTCAACGTGTAGTTTCCATGATTCGGGGGTGGAGTTTCCCAGTGTCATCTCGGCGATGAAGTCGGTCATGGCCTGTGCTTTGATTGCGTATCGGGGTTCGAACTTGATATCGAACTGGGATAGTTCGATGGACCATGCTAGCATTCTGCCCGCTAAATCGGGTTTTTGTAGTACCTGTTTAACTGCTTGGTCGGTTCGAACTGTCACAGGGTGGGCCTGAAAATATTGCCGCAGACGTCGGGAGGCCGTGAGGAGGGCGAAGGCTAGTTTTTCCAGGTGCGAGTAGCGAGTTTCCGTGTCTTGTAGGACCTTGCTTATGAAATATATGGGTTTTTGTTCTTTCTTCTCGTTTTCGCGGATGAGTGCCGCTGCGAGTGCTTCTTCTGTTATGGAGAGGTATAAGTAGAGAGTCTCCCCTGTTTGGGGTTTGGCAAGAACTGGTGGTTCCGCTAGGACTTTCTTGAAATGTTGGAATGCTTTTTCGCATTCTGCTTCCCATTTAAAGAGGGTTCCTTTTTTCATCACTCTGAAGAAGGGGATTGCCTTTTGGGCCGATGCTCCGAGAAAGCGAGATAGTGCTGTCAGACGGCCGGTGAGCTTTTGGATGTCGTTTATATTTTTTGGGCTTGTCATCTCAAGGACGGCGCGACATTTCTCTGGGTTGGCTTCAACTCCACGTTGTGTGATCATAAAGCCGAGGAACTTCCCTGCCTCCATTCCGAAGGCGCATTTTGTCGGGTTGAGTGGCATTTTGTGCTTTCGTAGGGTGTTCATTATGACCTTGAGGTCGCTGATGAGTTGTTCGCCGGAGTCGGTCTTGGCGAGCATGTCGTCTATGTAGACTTCTAGTTTGGTTCCGGACAGGTTCTGGAATATCTTGTTAACGAGCCGTTGGTAGGTGGCTCCGGCGTTCTTCAAGCCGAAAGGCATGACTGTGTAACAGTACGTTCCGTCGGGGGTGATGAATGCCGTTTTTTCTTCATCGGGTCGCTGCATGGGTATTTGATTATAGCCGGAGTATGCGTCCATGAAGCTGAGGTATCGATGTCCAGATGCGACGTCCACCAACCCGTCGATGTTTGGCAGGGGAAAGGCGTCTTTTGGAAAGGCTTTGTTGAGGTCCGTGTAGTCGACGCACATTCGCTACTTTCCGTTGGACTTTTTTACTAGTACGACGTTTGCTAACCACGTCGTGTAGGGTAGTTCTCGGATGAAGTTTGCTTCGAGTAAGGCTTGTACTTGTCTCTTGACCTCGGTCGCTCGGTCTGACGACATTTTCCGTCTCCTTTGTGCCACGGGTTTGGCCTTGGGGTCTACGGCTAGCCGGTGGGACATTAGGTCGGGGTCTATCCCAAACATGTCGACTGGCGTAAAAGCGAACAAGTCTCTGTTTTGTTTCAAAAATTGGGAAAGGTCTTCTTTAAGGTTATATGGGAGGTTCCTATTGATGAAGTTGTACTCGTCTTTGGTTTGCCCTACTTGTAGTTTTTTCATGTCGCCTTCCGGTTCTGGCCTAGGTTGGCCGTCTTGTCGGGCGTCTAGGTCGGCTAGGAATATCCCAGCCGCGTCACGGGATTTTTTCCGCAAAGTCAGGCTGGTGTTGTCGCATTCTGCCGTGACTTCGCGGTCTCCGTGGATGGTCCCGATGGAGCCGTCTTCCGTGATGAATTTCATAAGAAGGTATTTGGTGAAGATGATGGCCGAGAAATCATTGATTGTTTTTCTCCCGAGGATGACGTTGTAAGCGGTGGAGTCTTTTAGGACCACGAATTCAGATAGAATTGTCATCCTTTGGTTACCTGTTCCTATGGTGAGGGGGAGGGTGATGGAACCTTCTAGTTTGAGAAATTTTTCCACGAGTCCCGTGACGCCGTTGCGGTATGTTTGGAGATTTTCGTTGCAGAGCCCGGTTTTGTCGAAGGCTCCTCGGAAAAGGATGTTGGAGTCTGCGCCGGTGTCCACCAGTATTCTCCGGACTAGTCCTGTTCCGATTCTTGCCGAGATGACGAAAGGAGCGTCTTCAGCCGAGGTGCCGTGCTGGCAGTCCTCGGGTAGGAAAGTTATCGTTTTGCCGGTGGTATTGGTTGGAGCTTGGTCTCTGATGGCCAGGACTTTGAGGTCCTTTTTTAGTGTTGTTTTCGATTTGCCTGACACGTCCTTGCCTATGATAACGTTCACTATTATGGTTAGGTCGTCTTATGGGCTTTCCCTGGGGGTTTGTTTTTGTGTCCTCGGGTTGCACCCTTTTCTTTCTGGCGACCTGTCTCTCTCTGATGATTTTGGCGAACTCTTGGAGTTTGCCGTCCCTTATAGCTTGTTCGAGGGCGTCCTTAAGGTCAAAATAGTCTTGTGTCCTGTTCCCGTATCCTCGGTGGTAGTCGCAATAGAAGGTTTTGCTGCCGCCCGTTCTTTCTTTAAGTTGCCGGGCTTTTGGGATGATACCTCTGTCCGCTATTTGGTGGTATATCTGGGTAATTGGAGCTGTTAGGGGTGTGTAATTAGAGAATTTGCCGATTCTGGGCGGTCGGTTTGCGTTTGTTGGCTTAGGTGGTCCCTCTGATTTTCTCTGGGTGGTGGGTTATGCCGGGGTGCCGAACTGCCGTGCTGGGCGTTGCCATGTTGCCGTTTATTGGCAGCGACGACCTGGCTGACTTCCTCATCATTGATGTAATCTCTGGCGATGTTCTGGATCTCGTGCATGGTCCATACTGGTTTGGTGGTAAGGTGTTTGCGAAAATCTTCGTTCATGAGCCCGTTGGTTAGACAGAGGCTTGCGACGGAATCCGTGAGTCCGTCGACCGTTAGGCATTCATCGTTGAAGCGGTCGAGGTATTTCCTTGTGGATTCGTCTTGTTTCTGTGTGACCCCTAGTAGACTGATGGGGTGTTTGGCTTTAGTGATTCTAGTTGTGAATTGGGCCATGAACTTTTGCGAGATGTCGTGGAAGCTGGTTATGGATCCGTTTGGGAGGGCGTTGAACCACTTGATTGCTGGCCCTGCTAGGGTTACCGGAAAAGCTCTGCATCGGACCGCGTCGGCTGCTCCTTCTAGGTTCATTCTGGCCTCGAAGGCCGTTAGGTGTTCCTGGGGATCTTTTGTTCCGTCGTACTTCATATCCGTGGATTTATCGAAACCTTTGGGTAGTTTTGCTTTTAAGATCCTTTCTGTGAAGGGGGTAGCTCCCATTATCGTGTGGTCGTTCCTCGTGCGCTTTGTGTCTCGGTGTCGTCGGTCGTCTTCCGTGTGAGCAGGGTCGCGGGAAATACTGTGGTCGTATCTTTTGTTGTGTCGCCGTTCTGGTGATCTGTCGCGTCTTTGACCGCGCGAGGTGCTTCTATTATGCCTTTTGGCGTGTCGCCGTTCTGGCGATCTGCCGTGGCGGGATCTAGATCTAGAAGTCGCGTGACTTTCGTTTCCGGTGATGTGTTTTTCTTTTGCGGTGATCCGGCCTTCGAGTTCTTGTACTCGGTGGCAGAGCTCCTGGATTATTTGGGCCGACTTTTCTTCCAAGTTCTCGGGATGCCGGGTTTTTGTGATGATAGTAGCGTCTTCTTTGTTATGGACAGCGCTTGCAATCCTTCTGTGGAGTACGGCTTCTTGGTTTTCAGGGGTAGGGTTTCGCGTTCTGGAGTCGTCTTGATGGCTGACGGAGTGTTCTTCAAATTCGTCCGCCATTCCGACTCAACCGGCGTAGTATCCCCACAGACGGCGCCAATGTACCGGATGTCTCTGGTACGGGTTGAGAGATGGATCGGGAACTTGCGGGTCGAGGCGGATGCCGGATTATTTGACTGAAGCGATGGGGGGAGGTACCTGCAAAGACACTCCGACGCTCAAGTCAGAATAGATCTAAGAGGTATAAGGTGTGAGGAATGGATGATTACCTGTAGGGACTTGGGTCCTCTTATTTATAGGTGATGGGAGTTATCTTAACTTATCTTGTTTGGCCAAGATAGGAAAGACATTTGATTTCGAAAGTCGGTTAGGAGTTCTAGAGGGCCGGTTTCGGGCCTTCTAGAAGAGAGGCGGTTTGGACCCGTGAAGCCGGGTTCGGGTCTACCCTTGGGTCCGGGATCTGAGGGCAGGATCCGTAACACTTGCATATATGATATATATTGCATATTTGGTTCAAAACATAAGAGCAACACACTTGGGCTTGTTCAAATAATTTCATATTTGTAGTCTAGTATAAAAACAACAGAAGTTTTCTATAGTAAATTCAGCATACTCAAAATAAAGTTAGTAAAAGTTGTTTTTTAAAGACTAAATACCTCGTCTGATCCCTATTCATTTACAAGATGAACACAATTTAAAAAAAAGTACAACACGACCTTTGATCTTATATTTTTGAGATAACACGACTGTTCTATTAAAAAGTCTTATCAAATGCTAATAGAAATTGATTCAATGATGATTTATTTGAAATCAATGATAAAGGGTTTAAAACCCTCACAATTAATCAGTTTATTTTTGAAAAAAAATCTTCCACTGGTGGTGGTATGTTATGGAAAAGAAATATTGCTAAAAATAATGTGGGAAAGAAAACAAAAACTGCAGGACAAAGACTTTTCGAAAAGGAAGAAATGGTATCAAACAAAAAATAGAACAAAGGATTGGACGGTGTGAGAGAAGGAAAAGGAATGGCAAAAACGAGATAGTGATCGTGATGGTGTTAGAGATAGTAGAGAAGATAATCATGGTAGCCAATAGTAAATTAGTAATAGCGGAAATAGAAGTTATGATGATAAAAACAAAGCGAGGTGATAGTGATGGTTGATCCTTTTGCTACTTAAAAAGTTGGAAAGGTTTGAAATCGTCACTAAACTAATCTTTTGTTAGTACCTGTTGGTCCTTTTAACACACAGGTTATGCTGTCTCAAAACAATAAAGTTATTTGACCTTATTGACTCTTTTTTTTTATTAAAGATCGTATTGTCCTTTATGTAAATAGACAAGAATTGGATCAGGTGTTTATTCGCCTTTAAATAATTATACAATCCAAAATTATTGAAAGTCAGTCAACTCACACACAAACTCTCTAAGGCTATGTTTGTTAAGGTTCTAAAAATCGAACCAATGATTAAACCGGTAAAATTAAAAGTTCAAAAGTTTATAGCTTCAACTACAACTCAACAGGAGTAGAAATAGATATTACAAAAATAATATATTTATGTATAAAATATATAAATTCCTAAAAAAATTATTTGTTTTTTGCATTTTATTATTTTAAACCATTTAACCGCTAAAAAATCAAATCGATTCGCCAGTTAATCAGTTGTTTAACCGGTTTTTTTGTTTTTGACTAATTCACTACTAATTATTTTTGCACTGACCAGACTAGTGTGGTGGCCGGTTCTCAAATAACCTGGCCAAACCATCCAACTTGATCCGATTCTTATAACAATATTTTGTATTGATATTAAAGTAAAGTGAAAATTTGAAACGCAAAAGAAATAGTTTAAATTTTTAATGATGCAAGGTGAAATCCACTTCATTACCAACTTTTTCTTTCCACCATATATTATTAATCCAAGCAATACAAACTCAATTTTGCTGGACTCTGTTCTATTTCTCTAAGTACTACCAATCCAAGTATAGCCTAGAAAGCCAGCAAGTTAACATTTTGGCTAGAAAACTCATCACATTAGCCGGGTGATCTTTTTTCTTCTTTTTTTTTTTCTTCCCCTGAATTAAGAAAGCTAATTTATTAAAATGACTCTTTGCATGTATGTTACAACCCCACGAACCAAACTTTTCCTGTAACCTCAGAAGTGATTACTCAGCCTAAGTAGCTAGCTTAATCTTATTTCCAATAAACTACAGAATGGAATGACTGACCCCCAAAAGTGCACTTGAAAATTCTCATATAGAATTATTATTGCTTCTTAAGATTTCAAGACACTGGAAGGATATTTAAGAGGATCCAATGGGGATTTATCATTTCTCATTTAAATAATAATTAACTAAGAATCATGAACAATGGCACAGTACTGACAATTTAAGATACAAACACCACAGTAACTTCCTATGTGAGTCGAAATCTTGACATCATGTCGTTGACTAAGGTTTGGTTTGATAAAATTTTTCGAAGAGGTGCTTATGCTTTCGTTTTGTGTTTGGTAAATTAAAAAGGTAGAGGTGGTTTTGAAAGCACCTAAAGGGAAGCTTTTCAAAGTTGACTTGTGCTTATCAAAATTAAAAAGTCTAATATAACCTCATACATTAATTAAAATATCTATTATAGTATTTTTAAATTTTAAAAACTATTTTACCAAACACACTTGTTGCTTGTGCTTAAGCCCTTTTTAATTTACTTTACCAAATATAGATATTAAACTTTTAAAAAAAAATATCTTTTAAAAGCTATTTTGAAAAGTAAAAGTTTTACTAAACCAAGCCTATATAGTTTAGAAGAGGATTTTTGAATTTTTTGGACTAATAAATAAGAAGTACAAATGAAGAGTGAGTATGCAAAACTTCACCTTCCACCTCATGCAAGATCCTTAATGATAATTAAGAAGTTCTAGAACAGATTTCCTATCAGGCATGCTGGGAATGGCCCCCTTCACTTGAACACACAGAGAAGCTGCAGCAGCTGTTGCACAAAATTGGCACATAAGAGTTGGGCACATTTTCCATAATAGAAAATTCTAGAAATAAAAGGGAATGCATATGGTCAAGGTCAAGCATACCGGCAAATTTGAGGCATTCCTTTTTGGATTTGCCCTCAACTAGTGCAACAGCAAAAGCAGCTGTAAAGGTATCACCAGCCCCAGTTGTATCGAGAACCTTCTTAGCAAATATGGCAGGTTGCTGAATCGGTTCTTCTCCTTCAATAAAAAGTGATGATCCTTTCTCTCCAAGCTTTACAAGTACTTGCTTAACTCCCTAAGAATAGAGAGACATAAAGAACACTAATGGCATTAGAACTAGAATCATAGGCTGCGTTTGTTTACAGAGACAGGACACTGAGACATGGATACTAAGACACAAAATCATGTGTGACAGAAGAGACACGGACAGAGACAGTGTGTCCAGAGACACTGAATTAGTGTATTTTGTGTCTATCCTGACAGTAAGGACACAGGGACACTAACAATGGACACAACTTATTTTTTATTTTTTTTTCATTATTTTTGTTAATTTTTTATAATTATATTTTTTTATTATTATATTTTTCATCTCAAATTTTTTGAATAAAAAAAAATGAGAATAAATTAGATTTTCATAATTTGTTCTAGTTTATCACCAAACAGAATACAAGAACACAAAATTTTGTGTCTCTGTCCATCAATGTCTTGTCCTGTCCTGTTCTCAGTGTCTTGTCCTATCTTGTTCTCAGAAACAAACGCAGCCATATAGACATAAATAAATCCATGGCAACAACAGCCTCATTCATCTATCAATCAGCATTTTTCAATTAACAAAGATCCTAAGAGAAATTGAGACAACTTGGAATATATGGAGCAACTAAGTTATTGAGAGGACATGTGCAATTAAAGAGGAAAAAAAGGATATGCAGCTTCAACAGTTATTAAACAATTTCTGTTTATTTATGCAAGCCATGCAAATTATGAGGGTGGGTAATGAAAGCCAAAAAAATTAAACAGCTGCTGTGTGCGACCCAATTAAGGGATATAACATAACAACACTATAAAAGAATCTTAGTTTAAAGCATATGGAATATGTATATATAATGGCATATCTTAGTTAACGATTATTGCATATAACAGCAATGCAGAAAGTTATGAAATTTTCAAATTGATACTGAAAATAGTGTACTCTTCTCAAAAGATCCATAAGCAATGAATATGGGGTACGAAAAAGGTAATACAAAAAAGCATTTCATGATGACCCCAAATGTACTACAGAACTTACCCATTTATGGCATTTAGCTGCAGCCTGTGCAATATCTTCAAAACTTTCAGTTGGCATTCCCGTAAGGCGACCAAGTTCAGTTTCATTAGGGCTCAGAATATCAACATAGTTCAGTAATTCTTGTGGAATTGGAGAATCCATGCCCCCAGCGTCAAAAATTACTGGTACGCTAGCACTCCTTGCAGCCTGTACAGCATAATACATAATGCAATAACTGCAAAACGAATCATTTTTAACCAAATATCTCACTAGAAACTTGATTAAAGGAAGAAAATGAGAAAGGGAAAATTTTGATGAAATTTGATAAAACATAGGAATCTTAAGGATGAGCCGGATATTCACATGAACCCATGACAACAATTTCAAAAGTACACGATACGAGAAAGCAAATGAGTCTACACTTTGATGAAATAGCATTTGAATTTTGAAAATGACAAATCCTTCTGGCATTGATATTCAAAGAAACAACAACAAAAAAACATCACACTAGGTGAGATCTGCTACATAGATCAAACAAGCCATTGAGCCCTATCCTATATCATATTACCTATCCTATATCATATCTACAGTGAGACTATTTATACGTAGATCTCCTTTGAAAACCTCATCTATGGTCTTCTTGGATCTTCGTCTACCTTTCATCTCATCTACCCTCCTAACTAGATGCTCTACCAATCTTCTTCTTATGTGTCAAAACATCCTGAGATAAGATTCTACTGTCTTCTCAGCAATAGGCGCTACTCCAACTTTTTCTCTTATATCTTCATTCTTTATTTTGTTTACACGTGTGTAGCCACTTATTATCCATAACAGCATCCTCATCTCTACCATAATTTATGTTCATGATCATCTGTGATATTTGAAGAAGTGGCATACAAATACAATACAACAAACGTACTGATCAAGAGATCTCAGTTGGGGAAATAATTGAAAAGGAACCATTTTCGGATTGGTTTTTTTAAATCTATAATGAATCAAATTTTGCTGAATTAAATTCGCTTTTCTCTAATAGATTCAGTCAAGGATTGGCCGAAGGCATGAGAAAGCTACAAGAAACAAAGTGTAGGACAGCTGGGATAAGATCTCAACCCCGGTCCTGCTTTTATTGGTGATGCATAGTTTGCATTTGAAGCCAATGCAAGAATGCTCTAACACATATTTCACCTAAAAGTAGGCACAAAGAGCCCAATTTTGTAAATCAGAATGCCGATCATATCTCTTTCAATCACTTTCAACTTCCGAAACAATACGGATTCATAACACTCCCATACTCATAGATATCCCACCGGAACCGAAGAAACACAAAATGCAATTGAGAAATTAAAAGGCTTGGAAAGTGAAGAGCCAACCTTTGCGACCTGAATGTTGACATGATCAGGAATCTCCCTCTGGAGCAATACAATGCCAGCGTTCCTGACAACATCAAGATCATGCTGAGGCAGAATATCAGGCCAGCAGCTCATATTCGCACCACCAACAACAATTATGGAGTTCTGCCCATCAGACTGCAGCATCACAACAGCATGCCCAGTTGGGGTCCCACCACTAACAGTCGTCACGTGATCGAGACACACTCCGTCACTCCTCAGCGCCTCAGTCACAAGCGTCCCATACGAGTCCTGCCCGACCTGCCCAAGGAAGTACGTTGGGTAGGACAGCTTCCCTCCGCAAGCCGCCTGGTTCGCGCCCTTCCCGCCCGCGAGGGTCTGCCCGGTCTTAGCTGACAGCGTTTCGCCTTCCTTCGGGAGCCTGTCGATCTCCACGTAGATGTCGGCATTGGCAGAACCGACCACCACGAGGGGTGGTTGGGGGTGGATTTTGGATGGGTTTGTTGAAGAGAGGCATAGGATTGGGGTCTTGTGTTTTTTCTTCTTGTTGTTATGCTTTGATTGGAAAGGGAGGAATCGAACTTGGTTGGGGTTGGAGGTGGTGGTGGGAAAGGTTTGTGATTGGATTGTGTTGGTGGTTTGTATTGGTGGTGGTGAAAGGCGTATTCCCCTCATTGTAGTTGGTTTCTCTGGTTTTTTTGGTATTCTCTGTTGCGCACACACGAATTTTGAAAAAGACTTTTTTAAATAATATTTTTTTAAAAAATTTTTTATAAAAATAAGAGTGATTTTATAATTAAATATTTTATATAAATTTTTTTTTATTTATTAATTATATTTAGATAAAATAAAATAAAAATATTATTTATTTATTTATTGTGTAAAAAATATTTTTTTGATTTTTTGATTATTTTTATTTTTATTATTAAAAATTTATTAAATATACTAAAAAAATATTTTTTTATTGGTTTAATAGCCTCCGAACAAGCACAAACTCAATACTACCCGATGGATCTGGCTAATTCCTATGTAGAAGAGACTTTGTATCACTTGCTGCACAAACAACTTCATGGCTACCCTTCCCTATAACTTCAAGAATCTTGCATCTGTTGGCATTCCTATAGTCGGTGAAGAAGTCCAACTCTTTCATGTCCTGCAGATTGACATATAAGATGTAAACTATAATCAATGAAAACCAGATAAGGAACCAAATCAAACCAAGCAGAAACATAACTGGTTAACCAAATCCCTTCAAGCTTTCGTATTGAATTAACAATAATTCTTTTAAAAATAAACATTTTCATCATAAAATCTGGAAAAATAATAATTTGAGACAAACAATCTCCAGAATAAGGTGAAACTAAGAAAATTTCACTGCACAAAGGAAGTGATACTAGTTTCTACGGATTAAAACAGATCGAAGATCAAGGTGAAACCTTAAATTTGCGGCGAATCAGCTGGAAAAAGGGACCGATTAAGTAGCAAAATCCTCGAAGCTTTTGGAATTAGGGTTGCAAATGGAGATGAAAAACCACAGAACTAAAGGTGCATCTTAAGCGCAAGACCTTCACCTCAGAGGATCTAACGAGAGAGAAGAAGAAGAAGAGAGGAAGACAAATTTAAAATAAATGTTCTCATTTTTTTTTAATTATTTGTTAAAGTTGTTATAAAATAACTAAATAAACAAGGAAGAGGTAATATAAAATAAGGAAGAATAATTAGATAACAATATTCACTACAATTACTATCTTAATATAATAGAGATTATTAATATATTTACTAATATTATATATAAAGAGCAAGAGAGAGGAGTATTCAAAATACTTGTAAAATAAAGAAAGAGAGAAAATATAAGAGAGAGAGAGAGAGAGAACGTTGATATTATTGATGCTGTGTAAAGAGAGAGAGAGAATAGTATTTGTTATTGATTATAGTGTGTTTTCATTCAGAGACTTAAGCCTCTATTTATATGTGTACATGATGACACATTTTCAAACTACATTTAATAGAGTCATCATTGATAAACTAAGCTTCATTGGAAATGGCCATCCACATCAGTACTTATCACAACACTCCCCATTGGATGACCATTTAGGATTATTGCCTCGTTAAAACCTTACTAAAGAAAAACCTAGTGGGAAAAAACCTTAGTGAAGGAAAAAGAGTACAATATCCTTTGGTGATGGAGACTGCCTCATTAAAAACCTTGTCAAGAAAAACCCAATGGGAAAAAACCTGACCAAGGAAAAAAGAGTACAAGCTCCCCCTCTTGTTGACATCAGTTAATGTCTCGAAATCGGCGCATCTCAATCTCATGTACCAATCTTTCAAAGGAGGATTTTGGGAGTAACTTTGTAAATAAATCTGCTAAATTGTGACTTGAGCGGATCTGTTGGATATCAATTGTCCCTTGATTTTGAAGATCATGAGTGAAGAAGAATTTGGGAGAAATATGCTTTGTTCTATCACCTTTGATATATCCGCCTTTAAGTTGAGCAATACATGTTGTATTATCTTCAAACAGGACAGTTGGAGCTATCTTATGATCAATCAGTCCACATGATGACAGAGTATATTGGATCAAACTCCTGAGCCAAAAACACTCACGACTTGCTTCATGTATCGCTAGTATTTTGGCATAATTAAAGGATGTTGCAGCAATCGTCTGTTTTGTGGACCTCCATGATATAGCTGTTCCACCATATGTAAACAGGTATCCTGTTTGAGATCTCCCTTTATGTGGATCAGACAAGTAGCCAGCATCTGCATAGCCAACTAGTTGTGACTTGGATCCATATGGATAAAACAATCCCATATCAACCGTTCCATGAAGATATCGAAAGATTTGCTTGATTCAACTCCAATGTCTTCTGGTTGGAGAGAAACTATACCTTGCTAGTAAATTCACAGCAAATGATATATCGGGTCGTGAATTATTAGCAAGAATTATTAGCGCTCCAATGGCACTAAGATATGGTACTTCAGGACCAAGGATATCTTCATTCTCTTCTTTAGGACGGAATTGATCATTCTCCACATCCAAAGATCTTACGATCATTGGAGTACTCAAGGGATGTGACTTATCCATACAAAATCTTTTCAAGATCTTTTCTGTGTATGTCGCTTGATGACATAGCTTTCTATGCTAGTGTGTGTTCTAAAGGGCGCCTAATTTAGAATTCACACACCTACTTTCTCTAATGTCACACTTATTCACTCACTCAATTCTAGTGATTTACCTCATTCCAACAATGTATGCTTCCTTGCTTTTGTATTCTCTCATCTTTCGGTGTTATTTTCTACTTTTCATGAATGATGCACCATAAGGAAAAATGGAAGCGGAAGAAAGAACACGCAGCACCGGTTGATCTACCAGCTGAAGGTGGCAATCCGAAAAGTCGCCGTACCCCCTTGCTCATCTTTGAATGCACCGAGGACGGTGCAAATTTTTAAGTGTGGGGAGGTCATCCAACCGTTCGGCGTTCTTGGGTGACAAGTTTCTAATCCCAACACTTTTGCACTTCATTTTTAGGCCTTTTAGGATTTTTTGTTGCATATATACATAATAAGCTTAGTCAAAATAATGAAATTTTTCGAGAAAATTATCTATAGGGCATTCCAATTGATTTGATTGAAAACTTTTCATTGAACTTGCTTGAATTATATATATTGTGGATCATGTTTTTGAGCTAAGAACACAAGCTTGTGAGTTTTGAGCCTTAATTGCGTGGTTGCATCTTATAACCACTTATCTTCCTTCTTGTGTGCGTTGTTCTCTTCCTATGATTATAATCTTTGATTTGTTTGATTCTTTATGTCCATTATTTTGTGTAGACATGCATTTATATGATTGAGGCCATCATTTCATTTAGCTCACTTGCCCAAATAGCCTTACCTTTTATCTTCCATTGTTAGCCAATTTGAGCCTATGCTTAACCCACTTTGTTCATAATTTTAGCACATTACAAGCCTTGAAGCAAAAAACAATAAATGCCCTTAATTTGGATCTTTGACTAGCTTAGGCTAGTGTGTGTGTGTGTCATTCAAGTGCAGGAAAACTTAGGACATTGGTTGAGTAAAAGGTGTGTGTTGTATTTCCATTGAAAATATTGAGAATTGGGTACATGCTCATGTGTTGATTAAATGTAAAACCATATGCATTGATGTTCTTGTATATACTTTATTGCAAAAAGAAAATAAAAAGAAAAAAATATATATGAAAAGAAAAAAAATAGAAAGAAAAGAAAAAAAAAGAAAGAAATAAAAAGGGGACAAAATGCCCCAAAATAAAGTTCAATAAGAATCAATGCATAAGTGTTGTGAAATGAAAAGGAAATGCATGAGTATGTGAAAAAAGTGAGAAAATGGGTAGGTAGGTTAGCTTTGAAATTGCATAGGATGTCATAGGTTAGGTGGGAAGTCTAAGCTTATCAAGGATTCAAATCTCAAGTCCACTTGACCAAATATGCGTCCTACCTTGACCCTAACCCCATTACAACCTATGAAAAGACCTTATGATAATTGTATGCATGCATGAAATAAATGTTGATTGTTAGATGAAAAACAAATCTTGGAAAGCATGATTAGGAGAGAATTGAGTGGATCGACCCTAAACACTTGAGCGACTAGAGTGCAAACACTTCCGGTGAGGGTTCAATTGCTCAATTATATGTCTCCACCTATGATTATCACTTTTCTTGCAAGTTTGCAAAAATATTTAATAACTCGATTCAATTGTAGATTTAATGTGATTGCTATTGCCTTAGCCCTTGTGCTTATATATGTTCTCTTAGAAATTGATTCATTTTGACCAAGTAATAACATTCATTTAGATAGTTGCATTTAGGTAGGTTGCATTTAGTTGTTACATTGAATAAATGTTGATACCCTTTGTTTCCTTTTTGATTTAGTATGAGGACATGCTATGGTTTAAGTGTGAGGAGGTTGATAAACCCCATTTTTAGGGTTTATCTTGTGCTTAATTTAGGGGATTTTATGACCTTTTACTCACATTTATTCAATGAAATAGCATGGTTTCATGATTGTCTCCTAATTTGTGTTTAAGTGTGAAAACATACTTTTTAGGCCCTTAATTGTCAATTTTGATCCACCTTCGATTCCACAAGATGCCTTGATATGTTTGTTAGTGAATTCATGTTGAAAAGGCTAGGAATGGATCAAAGGAATGAAGAGAAAAGCATACAAAGTAGAGAAATCATGGAAAACCAAGGATTGGGAGAAATTCACTCCACGCGCTGACAAACCCCATTTGTAGGGTTTATCTTGTGCTTAATTTAGAGAGTTTTGTCAACCTTTCTCCCATTTATCCAATGAAATAGCATGGTTTTGTAACTTCTCCTTTAATTGTGCTTAAGAGTGAAAACATGCTTTTGAGGTCTTGAAATAGCTAAATTTAATTCACCTTGATTCCATCAGATGCCTTGATATGTTTGTTAAGTGATTTCAGATTTAGGAGGCAAAGATTGGATCAAGGGAATGAAGGAAAAGCATGTAAAAATGGAGAACTCATGAAGAAATGAAGAAATCGCAAAAGCTGTCAAGCCGACCTTTTCGCACTTAAACGACCATAACTTGAGCTACAGAGGTCCAAATGATGCGGTTCCAGTTGCGTTGGAAATATAACATCCGGGGCTTTGAAATGATATAAGATTTGCTATAGTTGCTACACGTATGATAACGCGTACGTGCACTGTACGCGCACGCGTCGTTGCTGCCATATGACCCACTTAAAGCAATACGTGGCCAGCAATTTTAGAAGCCTTGTGGGCACATTCCAACTCATTTCTGATGCTATTTAAGCCAAGGATTGAAGAGAAATCAACACACTTACTTCATATCTTAGTTTTAGATTAGTTTTTGGAGGGAAAGTTAGTTTTAGAGATAGAAGCTCTCACTTCTCTCTAGGATTAGGATTAGGTTTTAGATCTAGATTAGAATTCCTTAGATCTAGGTTTAATTCATGCTTTGATTTACTTTTCCTTTACAATTTCTTGTTCCTCTACTCTTCCTCTCTCTAATTTTGTATTTGATTCTTGTAATTCTCTACTTTTATGTTCATGCACTTTTGTTTCTTCTATTTTCTCTTTAATGCAATTTATGATTCTTGTTCCTTTATTGTTGAATTGTTTTGTTGTTGTTAATTCCTTGCAATTGAGTAGTGTAGATTTACTTTCCTTGCTATTTTACTATGTTTTCCTTTTATGCCTTCTAAGTGTTTGATAAAATGCTTAGTTGGATTTTAGAGTAGATTTTAGTGCTCTTGGCTTGGGGAGGTAACTTAGAAACTTTTGAGTTACTAATGTCCAAGTGATTGACGATTAGGAGCCATTAACTCTAGATCTCACTAATTGATTTGGTGTAGAACTAGGACTTATGGTCTTGGATTGACATAGCTCACTTGACTTTCCTTTATTAGTTAGAGGATGA
Source organism: Arachis ipaensis (assembly GCF_059453495.1). Taxonomy (NCBI): domain Eukaryota; kingdom Viridiplantae; phylum Streptophyta; class Magnoliopsida; order Fabales; family Fabaceae; genus Arachis; species Arachis ipaensis. Next base: position 56,451,811 of record NC_142436.1, read on the forward strand.
CTTAGTGGGGTTGATCTTTGCCAATTCTCATGTTGTTTCATCCTTTCTTATTAGCTTTTGTTTCTTATTTTCTCTTTTCACTATGAATTCTCACTTTGGCTATGAGTTTGGTTCTAATTGTGTTGTAGGAAATGTGAACTTCAATGATGATACTCATTATGGATGGAACCAACAAAGATGGGAGGAGTCTCAAGGAATTGATCACTCCTATTGGCAACAACCTCCGGATACTTATAGGTATAATCACTATCCTAGTGCATGTCAATTTAATGGCTATAGTGACTCTTTTTGTGATAATCAACTACCACCATCATATGCCTATGACTCTTATCCTCAACATGAACCTCAACCATACTCACAAGCCTCTCCATACCAAGCCCCTTCCTATGATCCACATCCACCATATGACCAACCACCCATACCATACTCTTATGACCATTATGAGCAAGAGCCTCTAGAACCAGCACAAATCTATCATGATCACCACCAAGAACCACCTCAATGCACACCATCTCCATACCCTTACCAAGAAGAACCACCTTCCTACTATGAACCCTCCCTCCAAAATGATAAACCCTCCTATCCACCCCAAGCCCCAATGGATGACTCTCTCACTTTACTACTTCAAGGACAAACGGATATGCAAAGGAACACCCTAGAGTTTGTGACTAACTTGACCAAGGTAGTGCATACCTTAGCCTACCAATGCTTGACTACTCAAGGTGCTCCCATAGCCACATGTGAAGAATCAATTGAAGAGCATAGCATGAATGGGAGGTTGGAAACTCCGGTGGAAAATGAGGGATGTTATTTTGTACTAGAGCAATTGGAGGAGCCTATGATTGTTGAAGAAAAGAAAGAAATGGTTGAAGATTTAGGAGATGTTGAAAGTCCAAGAGAATGTAGCACCATGGAGCATTCTTCTAAGAAGCTTGATATTAATGTTGAGGAAGGTGCGCAACCTCCAAGGCATATCATCGATGGAGACTTGGAAGAGGCTTATCAAGAGATGGATTTAATCATGGATAAATTTCTCTCTACAATGAAATCCTCTCCCATTGGACATGAAGTTGAAATTATAGAAGAATGTGCACAACCTTCCATACCCTTGGTGAGCAATGAGAAAGAGAGTGAATCGGAAGAGAGCCACCAAAAGGAAAAAGTTGGCATGGTATATATCAAAATTGAAGAATATAAAGAGGTTGATCAAGAGATGGATTCATTCATTAATGAATTCCTATCCAAAATTGAATCACCTCCCATTGGGCAAGATGAAGTTCTTGAAGAGAACACCAAGCCGAGTGATAAAAGGGAAAAGGTTGAAATTGAGGAAGCTTGCGAAGAGGTGGAAACAACTAAAGAAGAGCAAAAAAAAGTAGACCTTGCATTGTCTAAGTGTGGGGAGGTCTCCCTCCCCAAGTCACCATCCAACACAACATTCAAGTGGGTAAAATTCTTATCCCTAAGCTTTACTTTCTTACTTGAATATGGTTTAATTGAAAATGATGGTCAACTTAGAGCTCTTTGTGGAGTTAAAAGTAGACGAGAGTTGTGTAGTGGTTGGAAATGTCATTCTAAGCTCATGATGGTTGCAAGCTCAAAATTCAAGAGCAATGGTTGGTGTAGAACTAGGATTTATGGTCTTGGATTGACATAGCTCACTTGACTTTCCTTTATTAGTTAGAGGATGACTTAGTGGGGTTGATCCTTGCCAATTCTCATGTTGTGGTTAGTGATTAGGATAGAGATCCTTGACCACCAAATCTTGCCAAGACCTCTTTAGTTGTTAGTTTATTTTCATTGCCATTTACTTTTCATGTTTCTTATCCAAAAACCCCAAAATACCTCATAACCAATAACAAGACACTTTATTGCAATTCCTAGGGAGAACGACCCGAGGTTCAATACTTCGGTTTATAAATTTAGGGGTTTGTACTTGTGACAAACAACTTTTTGTATGAAAGGATTATTGTTGGTTTAGAAACTATACTTGCAATGAGAATTTATTATGAATTCTAAACCACACAAAAGTCCAATCATCAAAATGGCACCGTTGCCGGGGATCGAACCCGAGTCACCCGCGTGACAGGCGGGAATACTCACCACTATACGCACAGTAGACGCGCACACGTGAAACGATGAGGTCGCATGGCGACGCGTACAGGTGACCCACGGGCATGCATCGATGTTCGCACGTGACCCACTTAAAGTGAATCCACTGGGGGCAATTTCTGGGCTTTTCAGGCCCAGATCCAACTCATTTCTGATGCTATTTAACCCAAGGAATGAAGAGGGATCAACAAGCAAGTTACCATTAGTTTAGTTTAGTTTAGTTTAGTTTAGTTTAGTTTTGGAGGAAAAGTTAGTTTCTAGAGAGAGAAGTTCTCTCTTATCTCTAGGATTAGGATTAGGTTTAGGTTAATTTCTTAGATCTAGATCTACTTCTTCTCTTGCTTCAATTTTCCTTTTGCTTTATGAATTCTTATGTAGATCTCTATTTCTCTTTCAATGCAATTTATGATTTCCATGTCTTTTCATGTTTGATTTGATTTTCTATTATTGATCTTTTGTCATTGTAGTTAGATCTCTCTTTAATTCTTGCATTTTATGTTGTTTACCTTTATTGCCTTCTATGTGTTTGATGAAATGCTTCTTTTAGATATGAGTTAGATTTTGTTCTTCTTGGCCTAGATAGAGTAATTAATGACTCTTGAGTTATCAAACTCCTTTGATGATTGATAATTAAAAGTTGCTAATTAACTTGAATGTCATTAAAGCTAGTCTTTCATCATGATTAGGCTAGGACTTGTGGAATCAAGTTAATTCATCCACTTGACTTTCCTCCATAGTTAGAGGTTAGCTAAGTGGGAGCAATGGACAATTGTTGCCACAATTGAGGAGGATAATGAGGATAGAACTTCTAGTTCTCATACCTTGCCAAGAGCTTTGTTAGTCGTTAGTTTATTCCCTTTTGCCATTTATATTTCTTGTCTATTACCTCAAAAATCCCAAACATACTTCATAACCAATAACAACAACACTTTATTACAATTCCTAGGGAGAACGACCCGAGGTTTGAATACTTTGGTTATTTTTATAGGGGTTTGTTACTTGTGACAACCAAATGTTTGTATGAAAGGATTATTTGTTGGTTTAGAAACTATACTTGCAACGAGAATTCATTTAGAAAATTCTAAACCGTCAGTAATTCATTCATCATGGCTACACCTGCAACACTTCAAGATCAGAGTTGGTATCCAGATTCTGGTGCTACACACCACATGACCGCTGATCAGAAAAATCTGGTTGAAAGAGAAAAATATGAAGGTGTAGATCAAGTAATTATGGGAAATAGATCTGGTTTGCGCATCAACCTTGTTGAAAAGTCTTATTCTAAAACTAATTTGAACGATAGAAAATTCTTGTTGCATAAACTGCTACATGTTCCTGACATCATAAAGAATTTACTTAGTGTGTATAAATTATGTTGTGATAATAGTATCTAGTTTGAATTTCACTCTAATGGTTGTTGTGTGAAATCTCAGGAAACTAAAGAAATTGTTATACATGGAGAAGTTGAAAGAGAAATGTATAAGTTTCTCAATTTTACTCCATCAAATAAATCAGCTGCCTTTGTCTCAACTATGTCCACTGTTGACCAATTTCTCTTATGGCATAACTAATCGGGTCATGCCGCAAATAATGTTATTTCTTCAATTTTTAAGTCTTGTAATATCGTCGCCCCTTTGAATAAACACCCCTGTACACCTTGTTGTATTGAAAAATCTCACAGTCTTCCTTAACCCCGTTCAAATTCTTTGTACATTGCTCCACTGCATTTAGTATACATAGACATTTGGGGTCCTACCCCCGTTCCTGATTTGAATGAAAATTTTTACTTTGTTGTCTTTATTGATGATTACAGTAAATAAACTTGGTTCTATCTTATCAAGACTGAATCTTAAATCAAATCAGTTTTTAAATATTTTCAATAATTGGTTGAGTTGCAATTAAATAGTAAAATTAAGATGCATCGGTATGACAATGTTGCTGAATATGTGAGCTTAGCCAGGGATTTACAGGTGCAAGGTATATTACATAGATTTTCCTTTCCACGTGAGCATAAATAAAATGGTAGTGCTGAGAGAAAGCACAGGCATATAGTGGAGAAAGGTTTAACAATGTTAGCAGGAGCTAGAATGCCATTGGGGATAGGCTTTTATGACATTGTCAACCCAAGTTTTGCAAGGTCAGCCACCATTTGATAAGTTGTTTGAGAAGGAGTTTGATTACACAAGTCTAAAGATTTTTGGATATTTATGTTTTCCACATTTGTGGTCATACAATAGGCACAAATTGAAATTCAGATCAGCACCATGCACCTTTCTAGGTTACAGTGCAGTCCACAAAGACTACAAGTGCCTCACTGCATAAGGCAAAGTAGTGATCTCTAACAATGTAGTTTTTTATGAGTAGCAATTCCCTCTCAAAATTGGTTCTCCTGTACCTTCTTTAGCAGCTGAATCTATTTTACCCTCTGATCCTCACTTACTTCCAATCATTCTATTACTAAATATAAACACTGCTTAGCCTTCAAACAAATCCTCCTAACATTGCCAATAGTTCCTCCTTCAATACTCCAAATCTTACACCCACACCTATCCCAACTGTGTCTAACACCAGCTCACATTCAAAAATACAAACAAGATATTCATCAACCCCAATCTCAAATAGAAACAGCCTCACCAACAACAATTTTCTTTCCACAACAGCTATAACACCTTTAGCTCCATCCGCAACATCGATTCCTATTCCCATTTTAGACCTGGAAATGCTACTTCCCTTTGTTGATGATCTCTCAGTTACAGCACCACAAAGTTCAAATATCCATCCTATGACCACAAGAAGCAAAGGTGGAGTTCTTAAGCCTAGATCCTTTCTCGCCAGTGTTGAACCAAGGACAGTCCGAGCTACCCTATCCATGCATGAGTGGAAGGCTGCAATGGATGCAGAATACAATGCAATCATACAAAACCAGACATGGAAATTGGTTCGTCTTCCTTAGGACAGAGAAGCAATGGGCAGCCGATGGGTCTTTCGGGTTAAATATAACTTGGATGGCAGCTTACAAAAGTATACAACTCGTCTAGTGGCTTAAGACTTTTCTCAAATGCCAGGCTTTGATTTCACCAAAACGTATAGCCCAGTGGTGAAACCTACTTCAATCCGGATTGTGCTCACTTTGGCATTGTCCAAAAATTGGAAGATTAAATAGCTTGATGTCAATAATACATTTTTACATGGTGACCTGGCTGAGGATGAATACATGAAGTAGTTGAAGGGTTATGAAGTTGGAGATGGCAGTTTAGTATGCAAGCTCACCAAGGCTCTCTATGGTTTGAAGCAGGCACCAAGAGCTTGATATCACAAGTTGTCTACAGCCCTGCAGCACCTTGGTTTCAATGCAACAAAGTCTGATGTCACTATCTTTACCAGGTTCAAAAATGGCTCTTCGTTGTTTGTCCTAGTGTATGTAGCTCATACAATCATAATTGGAGACTCTAATGATGCAGTTTTTCTAGTAATTCAGCAGCTGAATGTCAAGTTTGCGTTGAAAGATATGGGTGAACTTCATTATTTTCTTGGGATCCAGGTTACTAAGACTATTGGTGGTGGTCTGGTATTGTCACAAGAGAAATATGCCAAGGACCTGCTTAAGAAAGTAGATATGGAGAACTGCAAGCCTTGTAATACACCTCCACCTTCTTCAGTTAAATTTTTTTACTTTCGAGGTTCAGCATTCAAGGACCTTAAACTCTATAGATCAGTGGTGGGCAGTTTAAAATATCTTACAGTCACTCGTTCGAAATTAGCATATTGTGTAGGCAAGGTCTCACAGTTTATGCAAAATCCCTTAGATGAACATTGGAAGCTAGTTAAAAGAGTACTGAGGTATATGCAGGGGACACTCAACTTTGGTTTAGACTTGTACAAAACAAGTGTCCAGCATGTTAAAGTCTATAATGATTCTGACTGGGGAGGAGACCCGGATGATAGGAAGTCCACTGACGGCTTCTGTGTCTTTCTTGGAAGCAATCTAATATCGTGGAGTTCGAAGAAGTAAGGTGCTATTTCCAGGTCCAGTACTGATGCGGAATATAGGGTTTTGGCTGACATAATTGCTGAGTTAATTTGGATCAAGAACCTTATGATTGAAATAAGAGTTGTACTCTCAACAGCTCCATCAGTTGATTGTGATAATTTGAGTGTTGTGTTGTTGGCCACAAATCTAATTACACATTCAAAGTCCAAACATTTTTAGACTGATCTTCATTTTGTCCGGGATTATGTCACTAAGAAGGTTATTCAAGTGAGTCATGTCCATGAAACTATACAGCTAGTTGATGTGTTGACGAAACCATTGCCAAGTGCTGCATTTCTGGAGTTCAGATAACTGTTGGTTGAAGATTTGAATATAATGGTGACAGTAGCGCAAACAGACTCAACGGAGGAGATCACAAAGGGGAATCAAAGAGTTGTGAAAATTCAGGAGGTGTAAGCAGCAACAATCATGATAAAGAACAAAATGCATAACTTCAAACTGTGATAGCAGAAGAAGAACAACTCAACAGTAGCGGTCATGATATCAAGTTGACAAATAAAGGAAATAAGACTGGAACACTAGAAGAGAAGCTGAGCAGTAGAGGTCATGATAGAGTGAACTAACTAAACAAAATTGTTTAATTTGGTTAGTGTTGGTATTGCTATTAGTGTTAACTGAATTAGTTAGTGATGCTGATAGATAGTTTGTGATTGTTAGCATTGTGGTTAGTTAGCTTGTGATTAGTTTGTGATTGTTAATAGAATTAGTTAGTTTAGTTTGTGTGACTTATAGTGTGACAGCTGACACTCTCTTGCTATAAGTAGCTAGAGTTAAGCCACCATCATTACTTTACTTTCACTTTACCAAAATTCAGATCAAGAATTAGTTCTCTTTTTCTCCTTTCACTCTCTCTTTATTCTGTAAATTTTTTCTCTTTCTTCTTTTCTTGCTTGAGCCTGATATCTTTTAAAGAGAATAAGTATATGATTTCGATATTTTTATCGAATCTTTTCTACTGATTGCAAAGATTTTATTATTGCAATTTATTTATGATATCTTGATATTTTTTATTGATTTCTCATTTCTCCCTTTTGTAAGACTTTTTTAAAGTAATTCCTCGTAAATTTTTTCTGAAGTATATGTAGGTAATTCTAGAATGCAAATAGAAGGATGTGATTGTGGGCTTCAAGTTTTTTCTCATTTCCTTTATTATGAAGTGTGGAAGCATAAGCAGACTACGCATTTGTTGGCTTAATTCGTCAATTTTTGTAGTGTTTTCTATCAGTAAAAATATATTTTCATTGAATTCTAAATTATATAATTGGTCTATTTTTGTGTGAAACATAACTTACTAATTGCTCTTGGTTGCTTTTGTGGTTCTTCAATTTTCTGTCTAACTAATATCTTGGCATATTTATCATTTGGGATTTGAGTTACCTACCTTCCAGTTTCCTACTTTATCATGTCACCTGATGGCGTTTGCACATTGCCATTGAATTTGTTTGGAGATGATGCAATCTTGACACGTGTATCTTGTATTGAATAGCATCAAGTTGTATTATCTAAGTTTTGTTAATAACTTTATCCATATATATTGTTAAAAAAAGATATTAATAAAATAATTAAAATTATAATAATAAAAAATAACTTTGTTGTTTAACTTAATTCTTAAATTTCTAGCCCGACTCCAAGTTGTTCAAGAATAGTGGCGTTGAGTTTCTCGACCCTTTGCCTTAAGATTAGTTAGTTATATTTCTCGATAAGTTGTTCTTTTTCTTTTTCTATGAAGCTTATCCCCCATCGTCTCACTGGCCGACCTTGACCCTTGTTATTTTGAGGTCATATTTAGTATTTAGAGTTTGCCTCGGTGCGGGCCGCGAGAGTGTATTGGTAGTATTTAGGAGATAAGTGCAAATGTATGTAGGACTATTAGAACACTTGAAGTGAAACTAATTAAAGTTTTAAACTTCAATAGACTCAAACATATGATTTAATTTCACTACATGAAATCAATTTGCTCTTATTAGCTTTACTTGCTATGTAATAAAACAGTTTTAACCGATGAATTTATGATTCTCTAACAATCTACTTTTACACTACATATATATTGCTATCACTATCTCACACTCTGAGATCTTTCTTACATTGAATTGAATTCAACTTGATTCCCAAATCTTGAAGCGACAGCTATTGACCAGAACAATAGGCTGGAGAGACATATAGGAGTGTGAACATAACACACTACAAGAAAACAAGCTTTTTGCTACGCTTTTAAAGCGTGGCGAAAAGTTCAAAAAAGCATAGCGATATCTCTATCGCCATGCTTTTGGTGACCTATCGCCATGCTTTTTTTCTTGCCACGCTTTTAAAGATCGCCACGCTTTAAAAGCGTGGCCATATGTGTGAAATATGGCTACGCTTTTAAAGCGTGCCAATATCAAGATATGGCTGCTTTTAAAGCGTGCCAATAGCATGCCATATGGCTACGCTTTAAAAGCGTGCCAATAGCAAGACATATGGCTATGCTTTTAAAGCGTGCCAGTAGCTAGAGATATGGCTACGCTTTAAAAGCATGCCAGTAGCTAGAGATATGGCTACGCTTTAAAGCGTAGCGAAAAATGGCTCCTGTACGGAATAGCTATGCTTTTAAAGCGTGGCTATAGGTTTGTTCAAGTTCAATTATTTTTTTTTTAATCTTCATAATAAAATCTAGCAGAATTAATAGATAATGTAAAATTTAGACAATATAAAACCTTCATAACAATTTTAATTACTATTAATAATATAAAACCTGGTGAATTCTACCATGTAGAAGAAAGATTCTTTCTATATGTGTAGAAATTTGTTGTCATGTTTTGAGAAGAACAAGTGTCTAGAAAGAAAATACAATTATAACTATAGTGGAAGACAAAAGCTGATATATGGACCCCACTGCAATGAATTAATTTCATCAATAATTTAATAATATAAAGTTAATTAGATATTAATGATGAATGATAATGATGGGCTGGTTTTTGTTTTTTTTTTTTTAATGGATTTAAGTTTTTGGGCCAGGCCATTTTTTTAGAATAAAAAACTTAAACCATCTAATTTTAATCTCTAATAATAAACAACAAACCCTGGTTTCTTAATTATAAAACTTAAACTAATCCAATCTTGAGCTCTAAACCATCCAACCCTAAATTCTAAACAATATATTTCTAAATTTTAAATTTTAAAATTTTTTACACTAAAACCTAAATCCTAAAGCATCTTACACTAAACCCTAAATCAAGTAACAATAAATTTGAATAATTAAACCATTTTATTCATAAGTTTAAAAATAATGAAACAATAAAAAGAATTTAAATGGCTTTTAATCCAATTTTAATATGTTAGATTTTATTTAAATATTATAAATACAAAGCACATAATTATTTTTTAAAAAATTTTTATAAGGTTCAATTTTTTAAAAGATTCATTTTTATAATAGTACTTATCATTTCATAATTTTAGAACGAATTAAATATAAAAAGAAATAAAAAAATAGCAATAAAATTTACCTAAATGAATCATGAAAGAATGATATCATATCATATCCAATAATAGATAATACTCTACTAAATCTTTATATTAACTAATTTAATGTATAAAAGTGACAACATTTATTTTAAGGATAAATTACATAAATAAAGTGAATGAGTTTCAAATTTACATGAATGTTCAATTACATGTGATTCGAATTAGTAGGTGTATTAGTAAATGGAATTTATTGAAATCAATTTACTATGAACAAATATTTTAGTGAAGACTATCTCATGTAAATCGAATCTATTCCATTTAATTTAGGTAAAACGAAGTCAATAGCTTCGATTTAATAGGAGCAGCTTCTATGGAGATAAATCGAAACTATAATAATCGAACCACACTCAAAGTAAATCAAATTCATGGGTTTAGATTTAATGATTTTGACAAAAATTTGTAATAAATTCATATAACCATTTTGCATTTTGGACATTCATATAAATTTAGAACGCATTCAGTTTGTTTATGTGATTTACCCTCGTTTTAATCTTTCCGGTCACACACACACACAGATATATATGAATCATTCTAAATTAACATCCATCTAACATATTCTTTTTGTGATCATTTTTACATCAATAAATTATTTATTGTCAAGCATGAATATAACTTGTTAAATAACATGATGCCATTTAGTAAAATACTCATAAAAAAACATACATATTTCATTTTTTAGTAAAAATTATAAATTATATTTTAAAATTCTAACAACTATATTAACTAAATATATTCAAAATTTTTACCAAGGTTTTACGAAAAGAATTCTAATTAAACACTAAATTCTATCATCGATTTACAATTGTTACAATACAAAAATTTTATCACGTACCAAAAATATTATCATCAAAATAAATCCTAAACGAACCAAAATTAAATTCTAAATGCTAAACCATTTTATTCTTGTGCACTATTATAATTTTTTTATAACGTAAATTATGTATCTTACTACACAAATTAACCATATAACTAATGATTAATTTACCTACTACAAAATTAACCATATAACTAATAATAAAATCACAACTAATGAATGATTATAGTCTAAAACATTATTAACAATAAGATTATTAATAGTATTAGAATAAAAATAATATGTGCAAAAGACTAAACTAATATTTTCAAGAACACAAAATACATCTTTTATGACAAAAAAAAAAGTGTCCACTTTTCATAAAAAAAAAATCAATCAACACCTACATCTACACAGAAATAATTAATTAAGACCTAAACAAAAATAAATTCAAATAACTCCCAAATCCATAAGATGTTATGTTTATTATTTTGGTTTTTCATAAAAAAAATTTAATTAAGACCCAAATCCAGAGAAAAAAAATGGCCTGACCCAAAAACTTAAATCCATTAAAGAAAAAAAAACAAAAATCAGCCCATCATTATCATTCATAATTAATACCTAATCAACTTTACATTATTAAATTATTGATGAAATTAATTCATTGCTGTGGGGTCCACATATCAACTTTTGTCTTCTACTATAATTGTAATTGTATTCTCTTTCTAGACACTTGTTTTACTCAAAACATGACAACAAATTTCTACATGTATAGAAAGAATCTTTCTTCTACATGGTAGAATTCACCATAAAACCTTCATAAACTTGTACACTAAATATAGTGGTTGATCACATGACAAGCTCTAACAAAAAGTCAAAGTGAGAACAGCTACCCATGAATTTGTAATACATGCATTACAATTCCAACAACTATTACATTATCTACTTCCTTTAAAAACTACAAAATACCCTTCCTTCTTGTGATATCTTGCTGGTCATTTGAGATATCATAGGCCAACCCTTTGCATCTGTCCTTATCTGTCTGCTTGTCCTCATCGATCGCCACAATCTTAAAGCTTCCGGTGGAAACCTTGCTGATGTTGGGGATTCTTGATGAACCTTCTTTAAGCTGCTTCCAAAGAAAGCTGATGAATTGGGAACTGATGAAGCCACAGCTCCAGAACCATTCAAACTCGCCTGCAATGTAAAATTACATTATTCTCTTGTTATTTAAGAGTTACTTTTCCACCTAACAATCAAGTAACACAAGGAGAAAAGTGTGTTGATCTGCCAAAGAGACAAGATACTTCAGTTGAATGTATTGAATAAGAAACGAGGACCATCATTTAAATGAGTTACGTGATGAAAAATACTAACCAGAATTATCATAGCAATGACGAGAAGGGGCTCCGACCAAAGAACTGACATGAATAATCCATTTAGATCAAAATAGTTTTAACTAGAGAAGCTTTTCCAATTCATCCTCAGAACAGTGTTAAGCCTCTCAGCGAGATATACACCGGCCACTGCATCAGAACATTCTCAGTAAGAAATGATACATGAAGAGAAATTCAAGAATATCAAGACTGCCATTCAACCACACAAGGAGATGTTTCAATGAATATAATAAAGATGTTTAAATGGAATTACAAATCATGGAGAGATTCATTGATGTCTTCAAGATTTAGTGACTTCCACACAGATGTTTATGAATATTACATAACTAGACATCTCAGTTTTTTAAGCTCAAATATCAATGATTCACCTACTTAATAACTTATTACAACACTGTCATACTCTCAAGTCCTAAACACATTGCTACATTGTTGCTACATTCATTTAGTAGATCAAACAATCAAAATGATATTTCATATCAGAATCACTCACCACCGGTTATTGGTTAAGATAATCCTAAACAAATATATCTAGTTCGGTAGGCCCTCTCCCTTATATGACAAGTTTAGAAATGCTCACAATGATCAAAGCAAATACGACAAGAGAGAAAAAGGATTTGCACACATGAAATAAAAAATCAAATCATAATGAAAAATAGTAATCTGAATTTCACATAAAAATTGCACACTATGAATAGGAAAGAAGCTATAACTAACTACATGAAAGGTAACAGATCATATTCATACTTGATTAGAGTTCCTTTGATAGCTCCTATGGTTGAAACTGAAGCTGCCATGGCTGTGTTATTGTCCTTGTAGCAGCAGAGAGTAATTGTACTTACTACAGAAGAAATAATGAACACTATAAAGACTTATTATAGTGGCTAAGTTGAGTTTAAAGAAAGGAATATTAGGGAATATCTTTCAAGATTGGTTGTAGAATCCTTAACATCCACACAGTGAAGATTAGTTTTTAAGCCACGTGGCAGACATATGTTGCCTCCAAGATATAATAAGTTACCCTTACGAGACATATATTAGAATTGCTAGCCATTTAAAAGAATTCAGAAACAGCAATTACCATTTACCAACATGCCATGCCATGTGATCCAATCCAACAACTGTGCGAAGCAAAGAAAGTGACAGTGAAATCATTAGAGTGCTTGAGCATTACCCTTCCTTTGGTAATAGCTATTACCAGTAGAAAAAATGCTAGATTTTAATTAATAACATCAAATACATGAACAATTTTGTATTTTAAAAGAATTTCTTTAGAGCACTAATTGGATTGAATTTTCTTTTTAAAACTTATAATGCGAGAAACTGAGAATTATAGCAAAGAAATGAAAATAGCAAAGAAGCAGCAAAACAAAAAGTAAAAAGAAACTATAGAAATGACTGTCAATAGTTGAAAAATGAAATGAATATTCCATATGAAACGATAACAAGATTGTTACCTTTTAGTGCACGAAATTGTGATCTCAGGCAACGGCGTCAAAAAACTCTGTACGCACGTCTTAATAAATTGTTTTTCATTCACAACTTTGATGCAACTAACCAGCAAGTGCACTGGGTCGTCCAAGTAATAAACCTTACGTGAGTAAGGGTCGATCCCACGGAGATTGTCGGTATGAAGCAAGCTATGGTCACCTTGTAAATCTCAGTCAGGCGGATATGAAATAGTTATGGAGTTTTCGAACATAAATAATAAAATAAGGATAGAAATACTTATGTAAATCATTGGTGAGAATTTCAGATAAGCACAAAGAGATGCTTTCGTTCCTCTGAACCTCTGCTTTCCTGCTGTCTTTATCCAATCAATCATACTCCTTTCAATGGCTGGCTTTATGTAAGGACATCACCGTTGTCAATGGCTACTTTTTATCCTCTCTGGAAAATGGTCTGATGCGCTGTCACTGCATGGCTAATCGTCTGGAGGCATCACCCTTGTCAATGGTTGCATCCCATCCTCTTGTGAAAATGGTCCAAATGCTCTTTCACAGCACGGCTAATCATCTGAGGTTCTCGATCATACTGGAATAGGATTCACCCTCCTTTTGCGTCTGTCACTACGCCCAGCACTTGTGAGTTTGAAGTTCGTCACAGTCATTCAATCCCAGAGTCCTACTCGGAATACCACAGACAAGGTTTAGACTTTCCGGACTCTCATGAATGCCGCCATCAATCTAGCTTATACCACGAAGATTCTGATTAAGAGATCCAAGAGATACTCATTCAATCTAAGGTAGAATGGAAGTGGTTGTCAGGCACGCGTCCATAGGGAATGATGATGATTGTCACGTTCACCACATTCAGGTTGAAGTGCGAATGAATATTTTAGAAGCGGAATAAGTTGAATTGAATAGAAAAACAGTAGTACTTTGCATTAATTCATGAGGAACAGCAGAGCTCCACACCTTAATCTATGGAGTGTAGAAACTCTACCGTTGAAAATACATAAGTGAATAGAGGGTAAGCATGGCCGAGTGGCCAGCCTCCCATGGAGGTCTAGAGATCTAAAAATGATCAAAAGATGTCTAATACAATAGTAAAAAGTCCTATTTATACTAAACTAGTTACTAGGGTTTACAGAAGTAAGTAATTGATGCATAAATCCACTTCCGGGGCCCACTTGGTGTGTGCTTGGGCTGAGCTTGAATGTTACACGTGCAGAGGCTCATTCTGGAGTTGAACGCCAGGTTGTAACGTAATTCTGGCGTTCAACTCTGGTTTGTGACGTGTTTCTGGCGTTTAACTCCAGACAGCAGCGTAGAACTGGCGTTCAATGCTCTTTTATGTCATTTAAATTTGGCCAAAGTATGGACTATTATATATTGCTGGAAAGCCCTGGATGTCTACTTTCCAACGAAATTGGAAGCGCGCCATTTTGAGTTCTGTAGCTCTAGAAAATCCACTTTGAGTGCAGGGAGGTCAGAATCCAACAGCATCAGGAGTCCTTCTTCTACCTCTGAATCTGATTTTTGCTCAAGTCCCTCAATTTCAGCCCGAAAATATCTGAAATCACAGAAAAACACACAAACTCATAGTAAAGTCCAGAAATGTGAATTTAACATAAAAAATAATGAAAACATCCCTAAAAGAAACTAGATTCTACTAAAAACATGCTAAAAACAATGCCAAAAAGCGTATAAATTATCCGCTCATCACAACACCAAACTTAAATTGTTGCTTGTCCCCAAGCAACTGAAAATCAAATAGGATAAAAAGAAGAGAATATACTATAAATTCTAAACTATCAATAAAACATAGCTCCAATCAGATGAGCGGGAATTGTAGCTTTCTGCCTCTTGAATAGTTTTGGCATCTCACTTTATCCATTGAGGTTCAGAATGATTGGCATCTATAGGAACTCAGAGTTCAGATAGTGTTATTGATTCTCCTAGTTCAGTATGATGATTCTTGAACACGTCTATTTTATGAGTCTTGGCCGTGGCCCTAAGCACTTTGTTTTCCAGTATTAACACCGGATACATAAATGCCACAGACACATAATTGGGTGAACCTTTTCAGATTGTGACTCAGCTTTGCTAAAGTCCCCAATTAGAGGTGTCCAGTGTTCTTAAGCACACTCTTTTTTTTTTGCTTTGGACCTTGACTTTAACCGCTCAGTCTCAAGTTTTCATTTGACACCTTCACGCCACAAGCACATGGTTAGGGACAGCTTGGTTTAGCCGCTTAGGCCAGGATTGTATTCCTTTAGGCCCTCCTATCCACTGATGCTCAAAGCCTTGGGATCCTTTTTGTTACCATTGCCTTTTGGTTTTAAGCGTTTTTGGCTTTTTGCTCTTGCCTCTTGGTTTTAAGAGCTTTTGGCTTTTCGCTATTTTTTTTCTCTGCAAGCTTTGTTCTTTGCTGCTTTTTCTTGCTTCAAGAATCATTTTTATGATTTTTCAGATTATCAAATAACATGTCTCCTTATCATCATTCTTTCAAGAGCCAACATATTTAACATTCTTAAACAACAACTTAAAAAGACATATGCACTGTTCAAGAATTCATTCAGAAAACAAGAAGCATTGTCACCACATCAATATAATTAAACTAAGTTCAAGGATAAATTCGAAACTCATGTACTTCTTGTTCTTTTGAATTAAAACATTTTTCAATTTAAGAGAGGTGATGGATTCATAGGACATTCATAACTTTAAGACAATGTTACTAACTACTAATGATCATGTAATAAGACACAAACATAGATAAGCACTTAACATAGAGAAAATGAAAAACAGAGAATTTAAGAACAAGGAATGAGTCCACCTTAGTGATGGTGGCGTTTCCTTCTTGAGGAACCAATGATGTCCTTGAGCTCTTCTATGTCTCTTCCTTGTCTTTGTTGTTCCTCCCTTATTGCTTTTTGATCTTCTCTAATTACATGAAGGATGATGGAGTGCTCTTGATGTTCCACCCTTAGTTGTCCCATGTTGGAACTTAATTCTCCTAGGGAGGTGTTGATTTTCTCTCAATAATTTTGTGGAGGAAAATGCATTTGAGGCATCTCCGGGATCTCATGGTGATGAGCTTCATGCGTCTCTTGAGATCCATGAATGGGCTCTCTTGCTTGCTCCATCCTTTTCTTAGTGATGGGCTTCTCTTCCTCAATGGGAATGTCTCTTTCTATGAAAGCTCCAGCTGAGTAACATAGATGGCAAATAAGATGAGGAAAAGCTAGCCTTGCCCCAGGAGAGGGCTTTTCGGCTATTTTGTAGAATTCAAGGGAGATAACTTCATGAACTTCTACTTCCTCTCCAATCATGATGCTGTGAATCATGATGGTCCGATCCATAGTAACTTCAGTTCGGTTGCTAGTGGGGATGATGGAGCGTTGGATGAACTCCAACCATCCTCTAGCCACAGGCTTGAGGTCCAGTCTTCTTAATTGAACCGGCTTGCCTTTGGAGTCAATCTTCCATTGAGCTCCTTCCACACATATGTCCATGAGGACTTGGTCCAACCTTTGATTAAAGTTGACCCTTCTAGTGTAGGGGCGTGCATCTCCTTGCATCATAGGCAAGTTAAACGCCAACCTCACATTTTCTGGACTAAAATCTAAGTATTTCCCCCGAACCATTGTAATATAATTCTTTGGGTTTGGGTTCTTACTTTGATCATGGTTCCTAGTGATCCATGCATTGGCATAGAACTCTTGAACCATTAGGATGCCGGCTTGTTGGATGGGGTTTGTTAGAACTTCCCAACCTCTTCTTTGGATTTCATGTCGGATCTCCGGATACTCATTCTTCTTGAGCTTGAAAGGGACCTCGGGGATCACCTTCTTCTTGACCACAACATCATAGAAGTGGTCTTGATGAGCTTTGGAGATGAATCTTTCCATCTCCTATGACTCGGAGGTGGAAGCTTTTGTCTTCCCTTTCCCTTTTCTAGAGGATTCTCCGGTCTTGGGTGCCATCAATGGTAATGGAAAAACAAAAAGCTTATGCTTTTATCACACCAAACTTAGAGTTTTGCTCGCCCTCGAGCAAGAGAAGAAAGAAGAGATGAAGAAGAAGAAGAAATGGAGGAGAGGGAGAGAGATGTGTTTCGGCCAAGAAGGGGAAGAGAGGGTTGTGTTGTGTGAAAATGAGGAGGAATGGAGGGCTATATATAGGGAAGAGAGGGGGGTAAGGTTTCGGCCATATAGGGTGGGTTTGGGTGGGAAATAGATTTTGAATTTTGAAGGTAGGTGGTGTTTATGAGGTAGGTTTATGGGGAAGAGTGGATGGATGTGAGTGGTGATAGGGAAGAGAGATTGAGGTGATTGGTGAAGAGTTTTGGAGAAGAGTGTTTATAGGATTGTGTGAAAGAGGGGTGAGAAGAAGTGAGTGGAGGTAGGTGGGGATCCTGTGGGGTCCACAGATCCTGAAGTGTTCAAGGATTTACAACCTTGCACCAAATTAGGCATGCAAAATGCCCTTGCACACAACTCTGGGCGTTCAGCGCCAGATTGGTGCTTGTTCTGGGCGTTGAACGCCCATTTGTTGCCCATTTCTGGCGTTGAACGCTAGAACCATGCTTGTTCTGGGCGTTCAGCGCCAGCTCTTCTCCAGGGTGCAATTCTGGCATTCAATTGCCCAGATGCTGCCCATTTTGGGCGTTCAGTGCCAGAACCATACTCTGTTCTGGCGTTGAACGCCAACCAGATGCTTCTTACTGGCGTTTAAACGCCAGTAAGGTCTTCCTCCAGGGTGTGATTTTTCTTTTGCTGTTTTTTATTCCGTTTTCAATTTTTATATTTATTTTGTGACTCCACATGATCATGGACCTAATAAAACATGAAAGAACAAGAAAAATAGAATTAGATAAATAAAAATTGGGTTGCCTTCCAACAAGCGCTTCTTTAATGTCAATAGCTTGACAGTGGGCTCTCATGGAGCCTCACAGATGTTCAGAGCATTGTTGAGACTTTCCAACACCAAACTTAGAGTTTGGTTGTGGCCTCCCAACACCAAACTTAGAGTTTGACTGTGGGGGCTCTGGTTGACTCTGTTTTGAGAGAAGTTTACTGTGCCTCTTTTCCATGTTTACAGAAGGGTAACCTTGAGTTGTAAACACAAGGGAGTCCTTATTCAATTGAAGGACTAATTCACCTCTGTCAACATCAATCACAGCTCTTGCTGTGGCTAGGAAAGGTCTTCCAAGGATGATGGATTCATCCTCATCCTTCCCAGTATCAAGGATTATGAAATCAGCAGGAATGTAAAGACCTTCAGCCTTTACTAACACGTCCTCTACTTGTCCATAAGCATATTTTCTTGAATTGTCTGCCATCTCTAATGAGATTTTAGCAGCTTGTACCCCATAGATTCCCAGTTTCTCTATTACAGAGAGGGGCATGAGGTTTATCCCTGAACCAAGGTCACACAGAGCCTTTTCAAAGATCATGTTGCCTATGGTACAAGGTATTACGAACTTTCCAGGATCCTGTTTCTTCTGAGGCAATTTCAGTTGATCCAGATCACTTAGTTCATTGGTGAACAAGGGAGGTTCATCTTCCCAAGTCTCAATACCAAATAATTTGGCATTCAGCTTCATGATTGCACCAAGAAACTTGGCAGTTTACTCTTCAGTAACATCCTCATTTTTTTCAGAAGAGGAATACTCATCAGAGCTCATGAATGGCATAAGGAGGTTCAATGGAATCTCTATGGTCTCTAGATGAGTCTCAGATTCCTTTGGTTCCTCAGAGGGAAACTCCTTATTGATCACTGGACGTCCCAGGAGGTCTTCCTCACTGGGATTCACGTCCTCAACCTCCCTTACAGGTTCGGCCATGGTGGTTATGTCAATGGCCTTGCACTATCCTTTTGGATTTTCTTCTGTATTGCTTGGGAGAGTACTAGGAGGGATTTCAGTGATCCTTTTACTCAGCTGGCCCACTTGTGCTTCCAAATTTATAATGGAAGATCTTGTTTCATTCATGAAACTCACAGTGGCCTTAGATAGATCAGAGACTAAATTTGCTAAGCTAGATGGATTCTGCTCAGAATTCTCTGTCTGTTGCTGAGTGGATGATGGAAAAGGTTTACTATTGTTAAACCTATTTCTTCCACCATTATTAAAGCCTTGTTGAGGCTTTTATTGATCCTTCCATGAGAGATTTGGGTGATTTCTCCATGATGGATTATATGTGTTTCCATAAGGTTCACCCATATAATTTACCTCTGCTATTGCAGGATTTTCAGGATCATAAGCTTCTTCTTCAGAAGATGCCTCTTGAGTACTGTTGGATGCAGCTTGCATTCCATTCAGACTCTGAGAAATCATATTGACTTGCTGAGTCAATATTTTATTCTGAGCCAATATAGCATTCAGAGTATCAATTTCAAGAACTCCCTTCTTCATAGGCGTCCCATTATTCACAAGATTCCTTTCAGAAGTGTACAAGAACTGGTTATTAGCAACCATATCAATGAGTTCTTGAGCTTCTGCAGGCATTTTCTTTAGGTGAATGGATCCACCTGCAGAAGTATCCAATGACATCTTAGCTAATTCAGACAGACCATCATAGAATATATCCAGGATGGTCTATTTTGAAAGCATGTCAGAAGGATACTTTTTGGTCAGTCCTTTGTATCTCTCCCAAGCTTCATAGAGGGATTCACCTTCTTTCTGTCTGAAGGTCTGAGTATCCACTCTAAGCTTACTCAGCTTTTGAGGAGGAAAGAACTTGGCTAAGAAAGCCTTGACCAGCTTATCCCAAGAGTTCAGGCTATCCTTAGGTTGAGAGTCCAACCATACTCTAGCTTTGTCTCTTACAGCAAAAGGGAAAAGCATGAGCCTGTAGACTTCAGGATCTACTTCATTAGTCTTAACAGCATCACTTATCTGCAAGAATTCAGTTAAGAACTGAAAAGGATCTTCAGATGGAAGCCCATGAAACTTGCAGTTCTGCTGCATCAGAGAAACTAATTGAGGTTTCAGCTCAAAATTGTTTGCTCCAATGGCAGGAATGGAGATGCTTCTTTCATGTAAATTGGAATTAGGTGCAGTAAAGTCACCAAGCATTCTCCTTGCATTATTATTATTTTCGGCTGCCATCTCCTCTTCTTGTTCGAAAATTTCTGAAAGGTTGTCTCTGGACTGTTGTATTTTAGCTTCTATTAGTTTCCTTTTCAGAGTCCTTTTAAATTCTGGATCTGCTTCAACAAGAATATTCTTGTCTTTGCTCCTGCTCATATGAAAAAGAGGGACAGAAAAATAATAATAATAATAATAATAATAGGGATCCTTTTTACCACAGTATAGAGGTCCCTGTGTGAATAGAAGAAAAGAAGAAGAGAAAATCTGAACTCAGAGAGAGAGAGGGGGTTCGGATTTTTGGTGAGTGAGGAAGAGATGTTAGTAAATAAATAAACAAATAGAAGAAGATGAGAGGGGGAAGTGAATTTTCGAAAATAATTTTCGAAAAAGAGTTAGTGGTTTTTGAAAATAGCTTTTAAAAAAGGTTAGTAATGTTTTTAAATTTTGAAATCAGAAGTTAAAATAATTAGTTAATTAAAAAGAAATTTTGAAAAAGAGGAAAGATATTTTCGAAAATTAGAGAGAGAGGGAGTTAGTTAGGTAGTTTTGAAAAAGATAAGAAACAAACAAAAAGTTAGTTAGTTAGTTGAAACAAATTTGAAAATCAATTTTGAAGAGATAAGAGGATAAGAAGTTAGAAAGGATATTTTAAAATCAAATTTTGAAAAAGATAAGATAAAGAGATATTTTTGAAAAGATATGATTGAAATTAGTTTTGAAAAAGATTTGATTTTTAAAATCACAATTAATGACTTGATTCACAAGAAATCACAAGATATGATTCTAGAACTTAAAGTTTGAATCTTTCTTAACAAGCAAGTAACAAATTTGAAATTTTTGAATCAAAACATTAATTGATGATGTTATTTTCGAAAATTATGTGGTAAAGATAAGAAAAAGATTTTTGAAAAATATTTTTAAAATTTTCGAAAATAACTAAAAAAATAAAAAAAGATTTGATTTTTGAAAAAGATTTTGAAAAAGATAAGATTTTTAAATTGAAAATTTGATTTGACTCATAAAAACAACTAGATTTTAAAAATTTTTGAAAAAGTCAAATCTAATTTTCGAAATTTTAAGAGAGAAAAAGGGGAAGATATTTTTTTTTATTTTTGAATTTTTAATGATGAGAGAGAAAAAACATGAAAATGATGCAATGCATGAAAATTTTGGATCAAAACAATGAATGCATGCAAGAATGCTATGAATGTCAAGATGAACACAAAGAACACTATGAAGATCATGATGAACATCAAGAACATATTTTTGAAAATTTTTAATGCAAAGAAAACATGCAAGACACCAAACTTAGAAATCTTTCATTTTCAGACACTATGAATGCAAAAATGCACATGAAAAACAAGAAAAGACACAAAACAAGAAAACATCAAGATCAAACAAGAAGACTTACCAAGAACAACTTGAAGATCATGAAGAATACTATGAATGCATGATTTTTTTCGAAAAATATGAATATGCAATTGACACCAAACTTACAACTTAACTCAAGACTCAAACAAGAAACATGAAATATTTTTGATTTTTATGATTTTATGATTTTTTTGTATTTTCTTTTAATTTTTTCGAAAATCATTTTGAAAAAGAAAAATAAGGACTCCAAAATTTTTAATATGAATTCTAGGAATCTTATGCTCTTTAGTCTAAAGCTCCAATCAAAGGGTCAGGCATGGCTTAATAGCCAGCCAAGCTTTAGTATGTAACTCAGACATGACACGCATGACATTCCCTATCCAAAAGAATTAGACATGGCTTTACAGCCAGCCAGGCTTCAACATGCTTCATGAAACACTAGAATTCATTCTTAAAAATTCTGAAGAAAAATATCTTTTTTTGAAAACATTTTTTTTTTTTAATTTTTTTCGAAAACAAAGGAGAAAATTTTTTTGAAAGATTTTTGAAAAGAAAACAAAAAGAAAATTACCTAATCTGAGCATCAAGATGAACCGTCAGTTGTCCAAACTCAAATAATCCTCGGCAACGGCGCCAAAAACTTAGTGCACGAAATTGTGATCTCAGGCAACGGCGTCAAAAAACTCTGTACGCACGTCTTAATAAATTGTTTTTCATTCACAACTTCGATGCAACTAACCAGCAAGTGCACTGGGTCGTCCAAGTAATAAACCTTACGTGAGTAAGGGTCGATCCCACGGAGATTGTCGGTATGAAGCAAGCTATGGTCACCTTGTAAATCTCAGTCAGGCGGATATGAAATAGTTATGGAGTTTTCGAACATAAATAATAAAATAAGGATAGAAATACTTATGTAAATCATTGGTGAGAATTTCAGATAAGCGCATAGAGATGCTTTCGTTCCTCTGAGCCTCTGCTTTCCTGCTGTTTTTATCCAATCAATCATACTCCTTTCCATGGCTGGCTTTATGTAAGGACATCACCGTTGTCAATGGCTACTTTTTATCCTCTCTGGAAAATGGTCCGATGCGCTGTCACTGCATGGCTAATCGTCTGGAGGCATCACCCTTGTCAATGGTTGCATCCCATCCTCTTGTGAAAATGGTCCAAATGCTCTGTCACAGCACGGCTAATCATCTGAGGTTCTCGATCATACTGGAATAGGATTCACCCTCCTTTTGTGTCTGTCACTACGCCCAGCACTTGTGAGTTTGAAGTTCGTCACAGTCATTCAATCCCAGAGTCCTACTCAGAATACCACAGACAAGGTTTAGACTTTCCGGACTCTCATGAATGCCGCCATCAATCTAGCTTATACCACGAAGATTCTGATTAAGAGATCCAAGAGATACTCATTCAATCTAAGGTAGAACGGAAGTGGTTGTCAGGCACGCGTCCATAGGGAATGATGATGATTGTCACGTTCATCACATTCAGGTTGAAGTGCGAATGAATATCTTAGAAGCGGAATAAGTTGAATTGAATAGAAAAACAGTAGTACTTTGCATTAATTCATGAGGAACAGCAGAGCTCCACACCTTAATCTATGGAGTGTAGAAACTCTGCCGTTGAAAATACATAAGTGAATAGAGGGTAAGCATGGCCAAGTGGCCAGCCTCCCATGAAGGTCTAGAGATCTAAAAATGATCAAAAGATGTCTAATACAATAGTAAAAAGTCCTATTTATACTAAACTAGTTACTAGGGTTTACAGAAGTAAGTAATTGATGCATAAATCCACTTTCGGGGCCCACTTGGTGTGTGCTTGGGCTGAGCTTGAATGTTACACGTTCAGAGGCTCTTTCTGGAGTTGAACGCCAGGTTGTAACGTAATTCTGGCGTTCAACTCTGGTTTGTGACGTGTTTCTGGCGTTTAACTCCAGACAGCAGCGTAGAACTGGCGTTCAACGCCCTTTTACGTCTTCTAAACTTGGCTAAAGTATGGACTATTATATATTGCTGGAAAGCCCTGGATGTCTACTTTTCAACGAAGTTGAAAGCGCGTCCTTTTGAGTTCTGTAGCTCCAGAAAATTCACTTTGAGTGCAGGGAGGTCAGAATCCAACAACATCCGGAGTCCTTCTTCTACCTCTGAATCTGATTTTTGCTCAAGTCCCTCAATTTCAGCCCGAAAATATCTGAAATCACAGAAAAACACACAAACTCATAGTAAAGTCCAGAAATGTGAATTTAACATAAAAAATAATGAAAACATCCCTAAAAGTAACTAGATTCTACTAAAAACATGCTAAAAACAATGCCAAAAAGCGTATAAATTATCCGCTCATCACAACACCAAACTTAAATTGTTGCTTGTCCCCAAGCAACTGAAAATCAAATAGGATAAAAAGAAGAGAATATACTATAAATTCCAAACTATCAATGAAACATAGATCCAATCAGATGAGCGGGACTTGTAGCTTTCTGCCTCTTGAATAGTTTTGGCATCTCACTTTATCCATTGAGGTTCAGAATGATTGGCATCTATAGAAACTCAGAGTTCAGATAGTGTTATTGATTCTTCTAGTTCAGTATGATGATTCTTGAACACATCTGTTTTATGAGTCTTGGCCGTGGCCCTAAGCACTTTGTTTTCCAGTATTACCACCGGATACATAAATGCCACAGACACATAATTGGGTGAACCTTTTCAGATTGTGACTCAGCTTTGCTAAAGTCCCCAATTAGAGGTGTCCAGGGTTCTTAAGCACACTCTTTTTTTTTTTGCTTTGGACCTTGACTTTAACCGCTCAGTCTCAAGTTTTCATTTGACACCTTCACGCCACAAGCACATGGTTAGGGACAGCTTGGTTTAGCCACTTAGGCCAGGATTGTATTCCTTTAGGCCCTCCTATCCACTGATGCTCAAAGCCTTGGGATCCTTTTTGTTACCATTGCCTTTTGGTTTTAAGAGTTATTGGCTTTTTGCTCTTGCCTCTTGGTTTTAAGAGCTTTTGGTTTTTTCTGCTTGCTTTTTCTCTTTTTTTTTTCTATTTTTTTCGCTATTTTTTTTTCTCTGCAAGCTTTGTTCTTTGCTGCTTTTTCTTGCTTCAAGAATCATTTTTATGATTTTTCAGATTATCAAATAACATGTCTCCTTATCATCATTCTTTCAAGAGCCAACATATTTAACATTCTTAAACAACAACTTCAAAAGACATATGCACTGTTCAAGAATTCATTCAGAAAACAAGAAGCATTGTCACCACATCAATATAATTAAACTAAGTTCAAGGATAAATTCGAAACTCATGTACTTCTTGTTCTTTTGAATTAAAACATTTTTCATTTTAAGAGAGGTGATGGATTCATAGGACATTCATAACTTTAAGACAATGTTACTAACTACTAATGATTATGTAATAAGACACAAACATAGATAAGCACTTAACATAGAGAAAATGAAAAACAGAGAATTTAAGAACAAGGAATGAGTCCACCTTAGTGATGGTGGCATTTCCTTCTTGAGGAACCAATGATGTCCTTGAGCTCTTCTATGTCTCTTCCTTGTCTTTGTTGCGCCTCCCTTATTGCTTTTTGATCTTCTCTAATTTCATGAAGGATGATGGAGTGCTCTTGATGTTCCACCCTTAGTTGTCCCATGTTGGAACTTAATTCTCCTAGGGAGGTGTTGATTTGCTCTCAATAATTTTGTGGAGGAAAATGCATTTGAGGCATCTCCGGGATCTCATGGTGATGAGCTTCATGCGTCTCTTGAGATCCATGAATGGGCTCTCTTGCTTGCTCCATCCTTTTCTTAGTGATGGGCTTCTCTTCCTCAATGGGAATGTCTATTTCTATGAAAGCTCCAGCTGAGTAACATAGATGACAAATAAGATGAGGAAAAGCTAGCCTTGCCCCAGGAGAGGGCTTTTCGGCTATTTTGTAGAATTCAAGGGAGATAACTTCATGAACTTCTACTTCCTCTCCAATCATGATGCTGTGAATCATGATGGCCCGATCCACAGTAACTTCAGATCGGTTGCTAGTGGGGATGATGGAGCGTTGGATGAACTCCAACCATCCTCTAGCCACAGGCTTGAGGTCCAGTCTTCTTAATTGAACCGGCTTGCCTTTGGAGTCAATCTTCCATTGAGCTCCTTCCACACATATGTCCATGAGGACTTGGTCCAACCTTTGATTAAAGTTGACCCTTCTAGTGTAGGGGCGTGCATCTCCTTGCATCATAGGCAAGTTAAACGCCAACCTCACATTTTCCGGACTAAAATCTAAGTATTTCCCCCGAACCATTGTAATATAATTCTTTGGGTTTGAGTTCTTACTTTGATCATGGTTCCTAGTGATCCATGCATTGGCATAGAACTCTTGAACCATTAGGATGCCGGCTTGTTGGATGGGGTTTGTTAGAACTTCCCAACCTCTTCTTTGGATTTCATGTCGGATCTCCGGATACTCATTCTTCTTGAGCTTGAAAGGGACCTCGGGGATCACCTTCTTCTTGACCACAACATCATAGAAGTGGTCTTGATGAGCTTTGGAGATGAATCTTTCCATCTCCCATGACTCAGAGGTGGAAGCTTTTGTCTTCCCTTTCCCTTTTCTAGAGGATTCTCCGGTCTTGGGTGCCATCAATGGTAATGGAAAAACAAAAAGCTTATGCTTTTACCACACCAAACTTAGAGTTTTGCTTGCCCTCGAGCAAGAGAAGAAAGAAGGGATGAAGAAGAAGAAGAAATAGAGAAGAGGGAGAGAGATGTGTTTCGGCCAAGAAGGGGAAGAGAGGGTTGTGTTGTGTGAAAATGAGGAGGAATGGAGGGCTATATATAGGGAAGGGAGGGGGGTAAGGTTTCGGCCATATAGGGTGGGTTTGGGTGGGAAATAGATTTTGAATTTTGAAGGTAGGAGGTGTTTATGAGGTAGGTTTATGGGGAAGAGTGGATGGATGTGAGTGGTGATAGGGAAGAGAGATTGAGGTGATTGGTGAAGAATTTTGGAGAAGAGTGTTTATAGGATTGTGTGAAAGAGGGGTGAGAAGAAGTGAGTGGAGGTAGGTGGGGATCCTGTGGGGTCCACAGATCCTGAGGTGTTCAAGGATTTACAACCTTGCACCAAATTAGGCATGCAAAATGCCCTTGCACACAACTCTGGGCGTTCAGCGCCAGATTGGTGCTTGTTCTGGGCGTTCAGCGCCAGCTCTTCTCCAGGGTGCAATTCTGGCGTCCAAACACCCAGATGCTGCCCATTTTGGGTATTCAGCGCCAGAACCATGCTCTGTTCTAGCGTTGAACGCCAGCCAGATGCTTCTTACTGGCGTTTAAACGCCAGTAAGGTCTTCCTCCAGGGTGTGATTTTTCTTCTGCTGTTTTTGATTCCGTTTTCAATTTTTATATTTATTTTGTGACTCCACATGATCATGGACCTAATAAAACATGAAAGAACAAGAAAAATAGAATTAGATAAATAAAAATTGGGTTGCCTCCCAACAAGCGCTTCTTTAATGTCAATAGCTTGACAGTGGGCTCTCATGGAGCCTCACAGATGTTCAGAGCATTGTTGAGACTTCCCAACACTAAACTTAGAGTTTGGTTGTGGCCTCCCAACACCAAACTTAGAGTTTGACTGTGGGGGCTCTGGTTGACTCTGTTTTGAGAGAAGCTTACTGTGCCTCTTCTCCATGTTTACAGAAGGGTAACCTTGAGTTGTAAACACAAGGGAGTCCTTATTCAATTGAAGGACTAATTCACCTCTGTCAACATCAATCACAGCTCTTGCTGTGGCTAGGAAAGGTCTTCCAAGGATGATGGATTCATCCTCATCCTTCCCAGTATCAAGGATTATGAAATCAGCAGGGATGTAAAGGCCTTCAGCCTTTACTAACACGTCCTCTACTTGTCCATAAGCCTGTTTTCTTGAATTGTCTGCAATCTCTAATGAGATTTTAGTAGCTTGTACCCCATAGATTCCCAGTTTCTCTATTACAGAGAGGGGCATGAGGTTTATCCCTGAACCAAGGTCACACAGAGCCTTTTCAAAGATCATGTTGCCTATGGTACAAGGTATTACGAACTTTCCAGGATCCTGTTTCTTCTGAGGCAATTTCAGTTGATCCAGATCACTTAGTTCATTGGTGAACAAGGGAGGTTCATCTTCCCAAGTCTCAATACCAAATAATTTGGCATTCAGCTTCATGATTGCACCAAGAAACTTGGCAGTTTGCTCTTCAGTAACATCCTCTTTTTCTTCAGAAGAGGAATACTCATCAAAGCTCATGAATGGCATAAGGAGGTTCAATGGAATCTCTATGGTCTCTAGATGAGTCTCAGATTCCTTTGGTTCCTCAAAGGGAAACTCCTTATTGATCACTGAACGTCCTAGGAGGTCTTCCTCACTGAGATTCACGTCCTCAACCTCCCTTACAGGTTCGGCCATGGTGGTTATGTCAATGGCCTTGCACTCTCCTTTTGGATTTTCTTCTGTATTGCTTGGGAGAGTACTAGGAGGGATTTTAGTGATCCTTTTACTCAGCTGGCCCACTTGTGCTTCCAAATTTATAATGGAGGATCTTGTTTCATTCATGAAACTCACAGTGGTCTTAGATAGATCAGAGACTAAATTATCTAAGCTAGATGAATTCTGCTCAGAATTCTCTGTCTGTTGCTGAGTGGATGATGGAAAAGGTTTACTATTGTTAAACCTATTTCTTCCACCATTATTAAAGCTTTGTTGAGGCTTTTGTTGATCCTTCCATGAGAGATTTGGGTGATTTCTCCATGATGGATTATATGTGTTTCCATAAGGTTCACCCATATAATTTACCTCTGCTATTGCAGGGTTTTCAGGATCATAAGCTTCTTCTTCAGAAGATGCCTCTTGAGTACTGTTGGATGCAGCTTGCATTCCATTCAGACTCTGAGAAATCATATTGACTTGCTGAGTCAATATTTTATTCTGAGCCAATATAGCATTCAGAGTATCAATTTCAAGAACTCCCTTCTTCATAAGCGTCCCATTATTCACAGAATTCCTTTCAGAAGTGTACATGAACTGGTTATTAGCAACCATGTCAATGAGTTCTTGAGCTTCTGCAGGCGTTTTCTTTAGGTGAATGGATCCACCTGCAGAAGTATCCAATGACATCTTAGCTAATTCAGACAGACCATCATAGAATATATCCAGGATGGTCCATTCTGAAAGCATGTCAGAAGGAAACTTTTTGGTCAGTCCTTTGTATCTCTCCCAAGCTTCATAGAGGGATTCACCTTCTTTCTGTCTGAAGGTCTGAACATCCACTCTAAGCTTACTCAGCTTTTGAGGAGGAAAGAACTTGGCTAAGAAAGCCTTGACCAGCTTATCCCAAGAGTTCAGGCTATCCTTAGGTTGAGAGTCCAACCATACTCTAGCTCTGTCTCTTACAGCAAAAGGGAAAAGCATGAGCCTGTAGACTTCAGGATCTACTCCATTAGTCTTAACAGTATCACATATCTGCAAGAATTCAGTTAAGAACTGAAAAGGATCTTCAGATGGAAGCCCATGAAACTTGCAGTTCTGCTGCATCAGAGAAACTAATTGAGGTTTCAGCTCAAAATTGTTTGCTCCAATGGCAG
Source organism: Arachis ipaensis (assembly GCF_059453495.1). Classification (NCBI taxonomy): domain Eukaryota; kingdom Viridiplantae; phylum Streptophyta; class Magnoliopsida; order Fabales; family Fabaceae; genus Arachis; species Arachis ipaensis. Next base: position 56,481,194 of record NC_142436.1, read on the forward strand.
GAATGGAGATGCTTCTTTCATGTAAATTGGAATTAGGTGCAGTAAAGTCACCAAGCATTCTCCTTGAATTATTATTATTTTCGGCTGCCATCTCCTCTTCTTGTTCGAAAATTTCTGAAAGGTTGTCTCTGGACTGTTGTATTTTAGCTTCTCTTAGTTTCCTTTTCAGAGTCCTTTCAGGTTTTGGATCTGCTTCAACAAGAATATTCTTGTCTTTGATCCTGCTCATATGAAAAAGAGGGACAGAAAAATAATAATATTAATAATAATAGGGATCCTTTTTACCACAGTATAGAGGTCCCTGTGTGAATAGAAGAAAAGAAGAAAAGAAAATCTGAACTCAGAGAGAGAGAGGTGGTTCGGATTTTTGGTGAGTGAGGAAGAGATGTTAGTAAATAAATAAACAAATAGAAGAAGATGAGAGGGGGAAGTGAATTTTCGAAAATAATTTTTGAAAAAGAGTTAGTGGTTTTTGAAAATAGCTTTTGAAAAAGGTTAGTAATGTTTTTAAATTTTGAAATCAGAAGTTAAAATAATTAGTTAATTAAAAAGAAATTTTGAAAAAGAGGGAAGATATTTTCGAAAATTAGAGAGAGAGGGAGTTAGTTAGGTAGTTTTGAAAAAGATAAGAAACAAACAAAAAGTTAGTTAGTTAGTTGAAACAAATTTGAAAATCAATTTTGAAGAGATAAGAGGATAAGAAGTTAGAAAGGATATTTTAAAATCAAATTTTGAAAAAGATAAGATAAAGAGATATTTTTGAAAAGATATGATTGAAATTAGTTTTGAAAAAGATTTGATTTTTAAAATCACAATTAATGACTTGATTCACAAGAAATCACAAGATATGATTCTAGAACTTAAAGTTTGAATCTTTCTTAACAAGCAAGTAACAAATTTGAAATTTTTGAATCAAAACATTAATTGATGATGTTATTTTCGAAAATTATGTGGTAAAGATAAGAAAAAGATTTTTGAAAAGTATTTTTAAAATTTTCGAAAATAACTAAAAAAATAAAAAAAGATTTGATTTTTGAAAAAGATTTTGAAAAAGATAAGATTTTTAAATTGAAAATTTGATTTGACTCATAAAAACAACTAGATTTTAAAAAATTTTGAAAAAGTCAAATCTAATTTTCGAAATTTTAAGAGAGAAAAAGGGGAAGATATTTTTTTTTTTATTTTTGAATTTTTAATGATGAGAGAAAAAACATGAAAATGATGCAATGCATGAAAATTTTGGATCAAAACAATGAATGCATGCAAGAATGCTATGAATGTCAAGATGAACACCAAGAACACTATGAAGATCTTGATGAACATCAAGAACATATTTTTGAAAATTTTTAATGCAAAGAAAACATGCAAGACACCAAACTTAGAAATCTTTCATGTTCAGACACTATGAATGCAAAAATGCACATGAAAAACAAGAAAAGACACAAAACAAGAAAACATCAAGATCAAACAAGAAGACTTACCAAGAACAACTTGAAGATCATGAAGAATACTATGAATGCATGATTTTTTTCGAAAAATATGAATATGCAATTGACACCAAACTTACAACTTAACTCAAGACTCAAACAAGAAACATGAAATATTTTTGATTTTTATGATTTTATGATTTTTTTGTATTTTCTTTTAATTTTTTCGAAAATCATTTTGAAAAAGAAAAATAAGGACTCCAAAATTTTTAATATGAATTCCAGGAATCTTATGCTCTTTAGTCTAAAGCTCCAATCAAAGGGTCAGGCATGGCTTAATAGCCAGCCAAGCTTTAGTATGTAACTCAGACATGACACGCCTGACATTCCCTATCCAAAAGAATTAGACATGGCTTTACAGCCAGCCAGGCTTCAACATGCTTCATGAAATACTAGAATTCATTCTTAAAAATTCTGAAGAAAAATATATTTTTTTGAAAACATTTTTCTTTTTTTTTTTTTAAATTTTTTTCGAAAACAAAGGAGAAATTTTTTTTGAAAGATTTTTGAAAAATTTTTGAAAAAAAAACAAAAAAAAATTACCTAATCTGAGCAACAAGATGAACCGTCAGTTGTCCAAACTCGAACAATCCCCGGCAACGGCGCCAAAAACTTAGTGCACGAAATTGTGATCTCAGGCAACGGCGTCAAAAAACTCTGTACGCACGTCTTAATAAATTGTTTTTCATTCACAACTTCGATGCAACTAACCAGCAAGTGCACTGGGTCGTCCAAGTAATAAACCTTACGTGAGTAAGGGTCGATCCCACGGAGATTGTCGGTATGAAGCAAGCTATGGTCACCTTGTAAATCTCAGTCAGGCGGATATGAAATAGTTATGGAGTTTTCGAACATAAATAATAAAATAAGGACAGAAATACTTATGTAAATCATTGGTGAGAATTTCAGATAAGCGCATAGAGATGCTTTCGTTCCTTTGAACCTCTGCTTTCCTGCTGTCTTTATCCAATCAATCATACTCCTTTCCATGGCTGGCTTTATGTAAGGACATCACCGTTGTCAATGGCTACTTTTTATCCTCTCTGGAAAATGGTCCGATGCGCTGTCACTGCATGGCTAATCGTCTGGAGGCATCACCCTTGTCAATGGTTGCATCACATCCTCTTGTGAAAATGGTCCAAATGCTCTGTCACAGCACGGCTAATCATCTGAGGTTCTCGATCATACTGGAATAGGATTCACCCTCCTTTTGCGTCTGTCACTACGCCCAGCACTTGTGAGTTTGAAGTTCGTCACAGTCATTCAATCCCAGAGTCCTACTCGGAATACCAAAGACAAGGTTTAGACTTTCCGGACTCTCATGAATGCCGCCATCAATCTAGCTTATACCACGAAGATTCTGATTAAGAGATCCAAGAGATACTCATTCAATCTAAGGTAGAACGGAAGTGGTTGTCAGGCACGCGTCTATAGGGAATGATGATGATTGTCACGTTCATCACATTCAGGTTGAAGTGCGAATGAATATCTTAGAAGCGGAATAAGTTGAATTGAATAGAAAAACAGTAGTACTTTGCATTAATTCATGAGGAACAGTAGAGCTCCACACCTTAATCTATGGAGTGTAGAAACTCTACCGTTGAAAATACATAAGTGAATAGAGGGTAAGCATGGCCGAGTGGCCAGCCTCCCATGGAGGTCTAGAGATCTAAAAATGATCAAAAGATGTCTAATACAATAGTAAAAAGTCCTATTTATACTAAACTAGTTACTAGGGTTTACAGAATAATAGTGTTATTGATTCTCCTAGTTCAGTATGATGATTCTTGAACACATCTATTTTATGAGTCTTGGCCGTGGCCCTAAGCACTTTGTTTTCCAGTATTACCACCAGATACATAAATGCCACAGACACATAATTGGGTGAACCTTTTCAGATTGTGACTCAGCTTTGCTAAAGTCCCCAATTAGAGGTGTCCAGGATTCTTAAGCACACTCTTTTTTTTTTTTTTGCTTTGGACCTTGACTTTAACCGCTCAGTCTCAAGTTTTCACTTGACACCTTCACGCCACAAGCACATGGTTAGGGACAGCTTGGTTTAGCCGCTTAGGCCAGGATTGTATTCCTTTAGGCCCTCCTATCCACTGATGCTCAAAGCCTTGGGATCCTTTTTGTTACCATTGCCTTTTGGTTTTAAGCGTTATTGGCTTTTTGCTCTTGCCTCTTAGTTTTAAGAGCTTTTGGCTTTTTCTGCTTGCTTTTTCTCTTTTTTTTTTTCTATTTTTTTTGCTATTTTTTTTTCTCTGCAAGCTTTGTTCTTTGCTGCTTTTTCTTGCTTCAAGAATCATTTTTATGATTTTTCAGATTATCAAATAACATGTCTCCTTATCATCATTCTTTCAAGAGCCAACATATTTAACATTCTTAAACAACAACTTCAAAAGACATATGCACTGTTCAAGCATTCATTCAGAAAACAAGAAGCATTGTCACCACATCAATATAATTAAACTAAGTTCAAGGATAAATTCGAAACTCATGTACTTCTTGTTCTTTTGAATTAAAACATTTTTCATTTTAAGAGAGGTGATGGATTCATAGGACATTCATAACTTTAAGACAATGTTACTAACTACTAATTATCATGTAATAAGACACAAACATAGATAAGCACTTAACATAGAGAAAATGAAAAACAGAGAATTTAAGAACAAGGAATGAGTCCACCTTAGTGATGGTGGCATTTCCTTCTTGAGGAATCAATGATGTCCTTGAACTCTTCTATGTCTCTTTCTTGTCTTTGTTGCTCCTCCCTTATTGCTTTTTGATCTTCTCTAATTTTATGTATTAATAAGTATATGTTAAAATATTTATAATTAAAAAATGTTGTATTTGATAATTTCTTTAGGATTTATGACTTTTGATTTTTAATATTGAAAAACTATATTATGTTTGAGTTATGAGTTATAACTTTTGATTCTTTATGACTATGCATGACTTAAAAATCGTTATACCTAATATTTTGTTTATGGTTTATGATTTTTGTTATTTTTAAAGTTTAAACAAAAAATTGTTGCTTTGATGCTTCACAACAACAGTTTCAATTGCCATTTTAAATAAAAAAAATTATTATTTTAATCTAGTAAAACTGATGGTTTTAATTATTATTTTAAACAAGAAAAAAATTATCATTTTAACTCTATAATAGCTACAGTTAAAATTATCATTTTAAACAATTTAAAAATGTTATTTTTTGTTAAAAATGACCGTTGCCATTTTAAACAATATAAAATGCTACTTTATCTTAAAAAATGGCAATTTATATTCTCTATTTTATACAATAATATGCTAATTTAATTCGATAAAAACGGTGATTTATAACTGTTATTTTAATTATTTAGAAAATTGCTATTTTATTTAAATATAATAACAGTTTTAAATGTAGTTTTAAATGTTTAAAAGATTGTCGATTTAATAATGGAAATTGTGAAAGTTTTTGAAAAACTGTCATAATTTTTAGAATAATGCTTTAAATTACGGTGTTTTTTGAAATGCCGTTTGTAGATATAATAGTAGTAAAAATCATTATAATTACCAAAAAAAATTGTCGTAATAATCATTTTTTTTTTTTTTTTGTAGTGGGATGCATCCGAGATATTAGTTTTTGAACCGTCAGATATCAGAAGTGTTGTATATGGAATATGGGCTTATTTTTCCTATGTCCAATGTATTCAAAATGTGACATACATCTTTAAACTAGTAAATACTCTTACTCCAAAAAAAAAAAAAAAAAACTAGTAAATACTCCATAAATTAGGTATAAATAAAATATTTATTTAATTAAATAAAAAATCCAAAAACTTTATGGGGTTGACTAATTATTAGACCAATCAAGCAAAGTTAAAGTCCTTTACTCCTTTCCTCTGTCGTTAACATGCGTGTCGTTCAGGGGAAGTGGTTCAGACTAATGTCTTCCATCAAATATACGTTGCTTTTGTTTTTAGAGACAAGATATAGGACACAAAAAATATAAAATTATGTTTAATAAATGAAATATAAATAGAAATATTATATTTAAAGATATTAAATTAGTGTATTTTATATTTATTTTAATAAAAAAGATACAAAAATATTAACAAGAGATATAATTTATTTTTTTATTTTTTTTATAATTATAATTTTTTGTTGTTATATTTTTTTCAAATTTTTTAAATAAATAAAATGAGAATAAATTAAATTTTTATAATTTATTCTAATTTATTATCAAACAAAATATAAAAACATAATTTTATATCTCTAATTTTTGTGTATTATTTTTAGTATCTTATCTTATCGTTTTCTCAAAAATAAATGCAGTCATAGAAAATAGCTCCTTAATTATATAATCATGATTGAAGTAAAAATTTCCCTAATCTAAGTTTCTATTCATTAAAAATTGTACAGTTGTCAATAGAAAGGGCGAGGGTGAGGGCGGTGGGGGAATATAATCAATCATTCATAGACCTATCTTAAAGAAAAACAACCATCGTTTAAAGAAAAACAACCAATTGTTTTTCAAATAATAATAAGACTATAAGAGTTTATTTATTATGCATTTTAAAGATATGTTAAAATTATAAAATAAAATTTTTTATTAATAATAAATTTATTATGTACTCTTAAAATTGATGTTAGTTAAATTCTAATAATAAATTACCTAGCTAATTCCTATATGCATGCTCCAATTTCATATGACGACATTGCATTACGAATCGTTTAAGTATTTTAAAATAAAATAGTGCTAACATATTAGAAAAAAAAAAAGTATATGCAAATTTAAGAATGTGGTCAAGGAAATTCCTTGAAATCCGCCATGGATAAAGGAAGTGAACGATGTTTCATAAACTTTCGCGTTAGAGGGTTTCAAATAAATAAACGTCAGCTAACAGTGTTTTCAATATTTAGTATTAATTTTATTTTATTTTAAATTTTATAAGATGTTACATAAATATTTATAAAATTATATATCATAAAATTTGTTTAAAATTTAACGTAAAATTTGTTACTCTAATATTTGATTTCATTTAATTTAAATTTAAATTATTTTTAATTATTTTAAATAATTTTAATTAAATTATAAAAATTTAATTAAAATAAAAAATAAAAAATTATAAAATTAATAATTATATACCATATTTAAAAGATATAACACACTAATAAAAATAAATTTTAAAATATTACCTAATTAAGCATAACAAGATAAAAAAAAAACACATTACGTATTGAAAAAAATTACACATGTAAAAATTACACAAATAAAATAACGACAAATAGCGTTATGAAACTGTAAACTTAACTTAACTCTAAACTTAACTTAACTTATATATTAAGCGTTATGAAACTGTAATATATACTTACCCAAGTTTGCTTGTAGTTGTTGATGTTTTTATCTATCACGAAGTTCGATATTTTTTTGGGGCAAATTCTATGGTATGGGCAGTTGATATCGATACGTCTGAATCTTATGTGGACTTGACATGGTTTTGACGCGTGCAAAGGGGACTAGCAACATTGAGATTGTTCAACAGATAGAATAGTTGACACAAGCAGTCGGATACAGTCTTTTAGAATGCATTTCAGGTGAGATTATCGAGACAAAGATAGGTGATTAATTTAATGATGTAATTTATGTTTTTTGGGTGATGGGCCGAAAAAATGAATATAGACTATTTTTTATGATTGGGTTGAGTTTGGATGTCTAATAGAATTTAAAGAGGTTACAGAAAAAAAGACTAGGTTCACCAAAAATGATTCACGAGCATTCAAACAGAGAAGCTAAACCCTAAACCCTAAACCCTAAACCCACTAAAGGCATAAAAAAAATTTCAAGTTATTAGAGCTCGATATAAAATATCCATTCCATTTTTACGTTAGGTTTTTTATTGTTTTAGCTATATCGAATTATCGATCATGCTTTTTAGGATGTAAATGAATTAAAAGGCTATTTTTAAGTAATTTTAAGAAGCCAATAATTTGTTCTATTTTATTATATAAATAGAAAAGATCACTCAATTAAAAAATATAAGTTGTTTAAAAGGAATATTTTCTTTTGAAAAACTAATTCTAAAGATTTTCTTAATATCACATTAACTATGTTGATATGAATAATTACTTTTTAATAAAATATGTGTTTTACAAATTATATTCAAACACTTCTATAGTTAATTAAATATATGAAAGTATTTTTTATTAAAAAAATGGTTTATCAAAAAAACAATTGAACGACTGAACACATAAAATGAAAGTATGAAACTAATGCTCCTGAATTATTACGATGACAAATGGTTTGGCATTTAATTGAATTGAAAAAATAAAATTGGAGAATTTATGGCATAAATTATTCAAAACAGGAGTCACAATTTAATTGATCTTTTATTTGTAATTCGAAGCTAATGTTAAATATATGTTAATTAATAATATGTGAAGAACTTTTTTGTTTATCCTATAAAATTTTATTACACTGTTAAATCTGGCGAATTTTGTATTAAATACATGATATTAATACAGCAAATAAGTTCAAAAAATTAAAAAAATTAGTTTGACAAATGTTATTTGCTGATCTTTAATCATATTAAAAAATATACTGTAAGCTTAAAAAAAATTGATATTATTTTTTAATAAGTAGGTCTATTTTAAAATAATTATCAATTGCACATGTGTGTATAAACCAAAGAGAACAAATGTTAGGATACTTTAACTTAATTAACAAGTATACTTTATTATATCCCATAATAATAATAATAATAATAATAATAATAATAATAATAATAATAATAATTATTATTATTATTATTTTATTCTTTTTATTTATTTGGAATAAAAAATTAATCGCAAAAGTTTCTTTTTTTTTTAAAGATAACAACCTATTTAACATTATTTGATTTTTTATACATATACGAGTTAAAGTAAAGGTGATAAACATATGTTAACTACCGTAAAACATCCACATATACAGTAAGTATTGTGTAAACATAATCCATAACTAACATATATCCAATATTACTAGTTTAATTTTCGTGGTCTGCCCGCCGGTACATGCGGCACCAACGTGAGCATCGCCAACATCCATTCCCGTGGTACGGGTCCTTTTTACCTTATTTTTTGTGCTGCGGACAGGACATGTTCGTTTGGTATGACCCGGCAACTTACATGCGCACACTTCCTCATGTTTTGTTTTTGTTTTCGCACCCTAGGTGCACCCTTGGTTCGCACAACATCAGGATCACGGAGTTTGGCAGCTGTGACGTCACCGTTGCCGTCACCGTTGCCGTCGCCCTTTTTGGAGAACATCTCCTCCAGTTTAGCACGTAGCTCCTGTAGCCCCTTCATCGCCTCTGTGAATAGACTGAATTGTTGTGCCCCAAGAAAAAACAACCAAAGAGACACGGAATGCAATGCCCCATGACGAAGCAAAAACTCCCGGTCACCAGCATCATATTTTTTCTCCACATACTCGCCAACATGTTTTGCATCTTTCGTCCATCGCTTCAACATCAAATGCTTCAGGACCTCCATCACATGCTCGTGCTTCATGACGAAGAACATATGCTTACATGGGTAACCATGTGTGTCCAAAAGTAACAGTCACACTGCAACCTTCCCATATTCTTGTCACATAAGACCACAATAGGCCGGCCAGGATGCCCAAATTCATCTACTGTGTACACTTTGGTGGTAAGCGACCACCGAACCCCCACAAAGTTAACAGAAGCAACGGCTTCGAGTTCCTTCTTCACATCATTGAAAACTGTTCGGGTATACGCTCTAGCGGCAAACTGTTCCAAGGAGTCCAACGAGGTCGTCAACACAGGGTCACCATAGATCGACCTGAACTGAGATAGTAACTCGTTATTCCTAAACTCCCAAAGAAGCAGCTCAAGGTTTTGGACAAGTTCCAGCATTGTGTGCTTTGATTGAAGAAACTTCTTCACCACGATGTTAATGCGTTGGCCTACATCTCCCTCTTCCTGTACACCTGGTTCCCCCACAAGGTGTCATTCAATCCATACTCAGCCGATGCTTCGGCCCACTCGGTCTCAAAGTCCTCGAACCCCATGTTTGCATACAGCCACCTATTGAATAGCTGGCGTAAAGCCACATCCTTGATGTTAGATGTAACATTCTTCTCAATGTGCCATGCACAAAGTTGATGGGTTGCATCCGAAAAAACTTTTCGAACAGCCTCCCAGATTGAATCATCTCCGTCAGTCACAACAACCAATGGCACCTTGTTGCACATGACCTCCAAAAAATTCTCCAACAGCCATGTATACGAAGCGATGCTCTCATCTAACACCAACCCAAACTCAAATATACAAGTTTGCTTGTGGTTATTATAGCCAGAAAAAATAACCAGCGGCCTATTATACTTGTTCTTCTTATATGTTGAGTCGAATGCAAGAACATCGTCAAAGTACTGGTAGTCAATCCTGCTTCCACCGTCTGCCCAGAGTAAATTCGCTAGCATGTCATCCGCAATCACATTATACCGCGGCATAGACATCGGGTCAGTATCAACTTTTCCCTCCAGGTACACTATAGCCGAGTTCGCATCCCCGTCGGCTATTCTAGCACGCCTACTCCTGTCAACGTAGTTATAGGCATCCTTCTTCAGGAAACCAACTAGAGAATACCCACCGGCCAGGTACTGCATCGTCTTCGAGGTCGAGATTCCGCACCCTTGCATCCCATTTATTTGAGCTTTTGCCGCTTCTGTCATGGACCGAAAATTTGGAATTAGGTGAACCATGCCATGATGTGTGAGCGCATGGTTGTGCTTCGTGATAACCTTCTTCACCCTCCAGATGTTATTGCTCCTGTCAAGGTATATGGACATCCTCGCCTCACGGTTTGTCCTTGTCTCCGGCTTGTGAGGCCTCCTCCTATCCACCCGATTGTAATGTTTTCTATGTCTGACCCCTTCTCTATTGCAAAAAATCTTTGCCTAATTAGGTTCCCACCTCCATCCTTAAACATATTCCCCTTACGAATTCCAAAACCATGAAACCTCCCCAACTTCTAATAGAAATCATATGCATCTTCCTCCGTTGGAAATACCTTTCTTAATATGTCGTCGTCGGTGAGAGAAGCAACATCGCCGTAATCAACACCATCGTCATTCCGTGTGTACAACACATCTTTCAAGTTGACTATTGCCATATTCAAATTCACCTGCATAACAATCATAACACACCAAAATCAAGTACTATAGATCCAACATGTAGAGATGAATTAATAGCATAAAAATATATAAGAAGACAACACTGATGGTTCAAATAATCATTGAATACAATGCAAAGCTACTTATTCATTGAGATCTCACATTATACAAACAACTTTCATGACTTAAGTTTGCACATTTTCAATAAATAATTCTAACCAATGTTATTTTTTATTTTACTATGATATGTATAAATCACTTATAGTACAAAAGAATTTGTAAAGAATTAAAAAAATTAAATAAATTCACTATTTATATTGAATTAAGTAGAGGCAGATGCATGTTTACCAAGTGATGTAGGATTGTTTATCATTCCACTGGTAATTGAATATATGCCTCCAAAGGAGAACTTAAATTCAGGGAACTTTAATGAGTTCAAATCTAGCAGCATATAATACAATCCATAGTTGAAGAGTTTAGCAATGAAAATGTACAAATATGCATTGAAAATGTACAAAATTTCAATAAACACTACAAAATAGCAAAAAGTAATCACATTATTGCGAAATTCAAAAAGAATGAAAACCAGATAAACCCAATCATAAACACTATTTCCAAATTAAATAAGAAGTCAACCAAAAATCACCTTGCAAATCCAATTAAAAACAGCTATTCACTTTGTACCCTAAACACCAATTAAATCACATGAACCAAAATTAATTTGAGGGAAAACAACACAGTTCAATGCTTACGAGTTTAATGAGAAAAAAAATGGCAACAACAACAGAACAAATCAGTTATCATTTATCACAAAATTCAGATTCAAAACACAAATCAAGAATCAAGTAATCAGAGATATTCAAAATCACAAATCACTACTTCAGACTTCAGAGACATTCAAATTCAATAATTCAAGTACTTCAGAGACATTTAAATTCTACCTACAGCATTCAACAATATACAAATTTCCACCATTAGCTAAGTTTCTACCGTTAGCAACCTCACAGAGTGAATTCTGCCTAATAGAGTAAGTTTCCACCATTAGCAACCATACATACAAATTTTCACAGAGTAACAGAGCATTCAGAACCATACATACAAATTTGCAAATACAAGACAGAATCAAACTTCAAACCAAGACCGAAGACCGAAGAAGAAGAATTGAAGAACCAAATTTCAGAACCAAAATGCAAAGTAAGACCGAAGCAGACTTGAAGAAAAATAGAAAAAAAATTGAAGAAGAGGACCAAACCCTCAGTGAAGATGAAGACGAGAAGCCAATAACCTGGGTCCGTCCTGAGAAGCCAGTGAAGATGAAGAGCCGAAGACGACCTGCAGAGTTACTGGGTTAGGCAGTGACGATGGAGGACCTGGGTTAGGCGGCGATGATGGAGGAAGAAGCGGCGGTGCTGAGGACCTGGGACGGTGGCGACGTTGATGACCTGGGTTAGGCGGCGACGATGGAGGGCTAGGCGGAGGGCTAGGCGGCTAGGGATTCTTTGATTCTGCGTTCTCCAGTACATGAATAAATGAATGATTGGGGAAAAGGAGGTGTTGGGGTCACGAGGGGGGGGTTGGGAATGACCTGGATCAGTTTTTTTAACAAATTAAAAAACGGCGTCGTTTTATCCGAACCGGCCAGTTACCGGTCCGGCCCAACCGGCCGGTTCTCTGCCGTTTCGACGGTTTTTCAACACCATGATTCTTACTCATGTTAAATTGTTCTTTGGTACTGGATCCGCATAATAAGTTCCACTTGGGCTACTGTCTCATTTAAACAAAGGCCAACACAAAACAATCCTTCACTCAACAATAAGGCCCAACTTGCATAGCCCAACACTGCCGGAAAATTTCATTGGCCCACCAACTATGTTCTCCCAAAAAATTGTTTAACATCATCCTTCCATTACCAATGACACTTAGCAACTAATCCTCTACACCCTTATATGACCCACATCTGAAAAGCTCCTCTCTTTCCATCTTGTGTCAGGAATATTTTGTTTGCACTGATTGCCCAAGTCCATCTAACACCACAGGTGTCGTGCAACGGATACATGCACATGGCATCCACACCTCTGGATGTTCTCTTCAATCCATACCATAGTCTTTGCCTTTTTTTGAATGTATCTCTCACGAGCAAAAGACTCTTTGCCTACCTCTAATTGTGAAATACCATTGTCGACATCCTCATAAGAAGTTCACTAAAGTTACCCGCATATGTATCTCTTTTGTCTTCAACTAACAATCATATTATGCAATATGATGCAAGCTCATTATTTTTTCAAGCTTTTCTTTATCCCAAAATCGTATTGGGCCATGAATGATTGCGAAATGAACTTGCAACACTCCACATACTCGTTCTACATCCTTCTGTTGTCCTTTTTGATATTGTGCAAACAATTTTCATTTCTCTCATTGTGGTTGAGATATTGATTTAACAAACGTTGCCCATTCAAGATATATATCATCTAATAAATAGTAATCTATATTGTATGAGTTACTATTTATAGTGTAGTTTATCTCTGGAGCGTGATCTTGTAAAATATCGTCAAACACTGATGAACGATTTAACACATTAATATCATTATTGGAACTATCATGATAACCGCTTAAGAACATACATTTCCAAGCTTTTGGACAATTTTCTCACTTCCAATGCATACAGTTAATGCTTCCCATCATGCCCGGAAAGCCATGGTCCTCTTCTATCTTTAGAAGGAGTTGTACATCATTCGAGTTTGGGGTACGTAAGTATTCACACTTGAAAACTGAAGTTACATCTTCAACAAACTTTTCCAAGCACTCAATTGCAGTGTTTTCACCTATTCACACATAGTCGTCAACACCGTCAGCCGAGACTCCATATGCCAACATACGCATGGCAGCTGTGCATTTTTGCAATAGAGATAAGCCTTTATTACCTAAGACATTGACTCTTTGCTAGAAATATGGATATATCTTAAAAAGAGCTTCCACAATGCGAAGAAGGACATGTTTTTTCATTTGAAATCTCCGTCGAAATATATCATAAGAGAATACTGAGTTAGGTGTAAAGTAATAATTGAAAAGTCATTGATGTCCATCTTCACGACCTCTATCTATCCTTTTACAAGTTTTGGGCGAAGAACCTTCCTCATACAATTGTAACACGATTTCAAGTTGGTGTTCGTCTGAGTCATCAAACAAAAATTCTTTAGTCCAATCACTCAGATTCATGCCATCAGAGTTGTCTGAGTCACTGAATACAATTTTCTCAGCCAAGTCATCCAAGGACTTGTCACCGAAATCATTATAGTTTCAATCCATGACTAAAGGCTGAAACTTGAATGAATATAGCAAGTAAAAGAATATTTTAAAAGGAGATAGTAGGAGTAGATATGACCAAAGAATTATAAGAGTCAGAAAAAAAAGTGTGAGCAAATATATTGAGACCTTATCTTATATTTATATTGGTGTTTGAAACGGTTAGTTTTAACGGCTAGTTTTCAATGACCACTTTTTACTTGTTAGTTTCAAACAATTAGTATTTAATGCCTAATTTCAAACGGCTATTACTTAACGGCTATTTCAAATAGATAATTTTCAAATACAAAAGAAATAACTAAATAACTTAACAAACTATAACCAACATTACATAATTAAAATATTAAATAAATTAAAAATAACAAGAAAAACTCAATAAAAATAAATAAATAACACCTTAATAAAAAATGACATATGAGTTTTACATAATTAAAATATTAAATAAATTAAAAATTACATCAAACTTAAACTAAAAATAAATAACACCTGAATAAAAAAAGATGACATAAGAGATAAAAATAAACTAGTAAACACAATACCCTAAAAGTATTTTGCATGATTTTTTTCCATCATTTTAGCAAGAATGCTCGACATTATTCCATCATTGAAGATGTGTTTGCATTTATAATTTGTATCTCTGCTTCCATCTCGCTTTTCCCGAATTTGTCAAGGAGCTCCTGAGAATTTTGCCGAGTGAAAATACATTAAGTATGAGGGAGGCTTACAGAGTGATATTTTGAGCTATGACCGATGGAGATCAGGGTGTTTTCTAAACTCGTAAATAACAGTAGGGTGGCCGAGAAGTGTGTGAGGAAGGCAGCAGCAGAAAGGGGAAGCATGAGGATGCCTTTTCAGAGAACTCTAGGGAGGAATTTTGCACCCAGAGGAAGGAACTTTAAGCGTGGGGGATTTATTCAGCAACCTAATCAGGGTCAAGGCAGTTTTAGGAGACCGAATAACAATGCGAATCAAGGAAGGAGGTTTGGGAAGCAGCCACAACAAGACTTGAGTTGTAAGAGATGTGGAAAGTATCATCTTGGTGTACCGTGCAGATTTGGATAAGGGGTATGCTACTTTTGTGGACAGCCCGGGCACCTGGTTGGGAATTGTCCGGAGAAGAAGATGTATGAGACCGGTAGAGTACAGCAGTCGGGGAGAGTGTACACCACTTCTGTAGCAGGTGCCAAGGGATTAGAGACACTGATTAGAGATAACTATGAGATAGCCGGTAAAGTTTTAAGTGCTTTGTTTGACTCTGGAGCATGGTGCGGAATTTACAACCACAAACTAACCGGCAAGTGCACCAGGTCGTACCAAGTAATACCTCAGGTGAGTGAGGGTCGATCCCACGAGGATTGATGGACTAAGCAACAATGGTTGATTAATTTACTTAGTTAGACAAGCAGAAAATGGTGTTTAAAAGTTCAAAAGCATTAAATAGTAAATTCAGTAAATTAGAAAGCAAGCAGTAAACGAGTTATGAATAATATATGGAGAAACAGTTAAGGCTTCAGAGTTATCTATTTTCCGGATTGACTTTTCTTACTAACTATTTTAATCATGCAAGATTCAATTCATGGCAAACTATATATGACTAAGCCCTAATTCCTTAGACCTTCTTAGTCTACTCTAACTTTCATCAACCACCAATTCCTTGGTCACTTAATTCTAATTAGAGGGTGAAGTTCAATTGTAGTTTATGTGCCACAGAAACTCTAATTACCCAAATAAAAAGGATTATATGTCACGTATCCCATTAAATTCAGATAATTAGAAGTTTAGGAGAAATTGTTTTCAAGCTGTTGTTCAAGTAAAGAGCTTTTCCAAGTTATACAAGAACTCAATTAGAACAAGGGTCATACTTCCGTTCCACCCAAATTCATAAAATAAAAAATGAAAACAATTCTTGAAATAGAAATCAATACATGAATTAAAATAGAAAATTAATAGTATCAATCCATACAATAGACAGAGCTCCTAACCTTAACAATGGAGGTTTAGTTGCTCATGGTTCAGAGAGAAAATAAGGATTCTGGTAAAAACTGTAAAGTGCGGAATGAGGTAGAAGAGAAGAGAGGCCCGAATGGCTGATTCTTTTTCCTTTTTATATCTAATCTTAATTAATATAAAATATATTTTCTAAAACTAAAATAATATCTTTTCCTATTTATAAATAAAATAAACTTAAATCAAAATTAAAATAAATCTTTGAATGGCTTCAGTTTGGACGCTAGGATCACTTGTGTATTAAGGTCCACGCTGAACTTGAAAATTCTCAAGTTCAGCATGGATGAGGCAGTGTCTCTTTGAGTGAGTTCCTTGGGTCCACGCTTAACTTGGGAATTCTCAAGTTCAGCGTGGATAATGTGTGATTCCTCCTTTGTACGTGGACTCCACGCTGAACTTGAGAAAGCTCAAGTTCAACGTGGAGGAGGCCAAGAATTATGAAAAATAATTTGCACTATTATACATTGTTGGAAAGCCCCAGAAGTTAACTTTCTAATGCCACTGAAATCACATCAATTGGACCTCTATAGCTCAAGTTATTCCTATTTGAGTGCAAGGAGGTCGGGGTTGACAGCATCACTCGCTTTCTTCCTTTTCTGCTACAAAACTCCGTCAAATCCATCCGAATGCTACCTGAAATAAATAGAATTGTGCACAACTCAAAGTAGCATGTATAGTGGCTAAAATATATTTAAATTTTGATTAAACTTATAAATTCAAGTGCAAATTCACATGGTAAAGATAGATAAGATGCTCACGCATCACAACACCAAACTTGAATTGTTGCTTGTCCTCAAGCAACCAAAATAAATGCATGATTAAGATGTGAATTTGCATGAGAAGTGAGAGTTCAGTTATGCTCAAGTCTATTCTTAAAGTGGGATTTATCTCCTGCAATTCTGAACAGTTTTGGCATCTCACTCTCCCTTGAATCAGAGGACTGTCAGTGTTATTCGGAATTAGAATCCGGATAATATTATGAATTCTCTAATCTTTTGTAACTCAATTTAACCCTTGAACACAGCAATTTTTCTTTTCTTTGGTGCTTTTCACCTTGAGCCTAGCCGTTACTTTAAATGTTTGTCTCAAGTTTCGCTTGACACAGAAACACCACAAGCACTTAACTGGGGAACTCTCTTTAAGTTCTGATTTTTCTTTCATTTACTCCCAGACAGTGGTGCTCAAAGCCTTTGGCATACTCTGCTAATTGCAATTGATCTCGACTCTAAATGTTTTGTCTCAAGGATTACTTGACACAAGAACACCACAAGCATGTAACTAGGGAAACAACTCTTTGAGCTTTTAATCATGTCTGACCTCCCTAGTCATTGATGCTCAGAGCCTTGGACCTTGCTTTTATATTCTTTTTTTTTTCAATGCTGTTTCTTTTGCTTCAAGGATTAAACTTTTGTTTATTTCAGAGAAGTGATAATAATTCTCTAAATTCTTGTTCCTTGTACATCAACATCCTTTGATTCAAATTTAAATATGCACTATTCATGTCATTCATTCATAATCACAAATAATACCACCATATTTAAGTAAATAAGACTATTCTTTAATATAAACTCAATTTCTCATGCAATACATCACTTTTTTTCTTTTCTTCTTGATTTCAAGCTCAGTGAGTAATACATGAGACACCCTTTCAGAATAAAAATCAAATAGCAAAATAAATAGTAAATTAAACTAGAACTTAGAAATTGAAATAACAATTGATCATGCAATAACAAGAACAAAGCAGCAGAAAACCGGAATATAACATAATAAGAACGGGAGAAAATATAGAATGAAAGGAACTTAACCACCTCAGTTATCCCAGTGGCCATCTCATTCTTCTGGCTGTGCTCTTCCGTGAAGATGATTCGCCTCCCTTTGGTGTCATTAAAATAAATAGAAAATCCACAAGCGAAGCGACAACACCAAACTAAAAAGTTTGCTTGTCCTCAAGCAAAGAAGAATTGAAAACAGAGAGGGACATAAAAAGACAGACAGAAGAGTAAAAATAAATATTAGTGTAAAAAATCAAATGATAAAAAGACAAGAGAGATTAAAATAATTAAAATAAAGATATATATATATATATATATATATATATATATATATATATATATATATATATATGGTATATAATGGGGGTGGGGGTTATTATATATATAAGAGGGGATATTATATGTATGGAATGGTAGGAAGGGAGGGTTGCAGGGCTTGGCACGGGTGACAGCTGTGGGAAGGGATTGGGGTAATATAAATGGAGGGAATCAGGGAAGGTGGGGGCAAATATGATGGGGATTTGGTCATGGGAATAGGAGATTATGTGTGGATTTGGCGAAGAATAAGGATTTGGCATGGATGTGTTACTTCACGTTGAACTTGGAAGTGGGTGGGTTCAGCGTGAAAGCCCCCGAATGCATGCCTTCTCTCCACGCTGAACTTGGAAGGAGCGAAGTTCAGCGTGGAGTGGTGCACAAATTGTGAATAACACTTTTCACAACTCGTACCACTGACCAGCAAGTGCACTGGGTCGTCCAAGTAATGCTTCACGTGAGTAAGGGTCGAATCCCACGGAGATTGTTGATTTGAAGCAATCTATGGTTATCTTGTAAATCTTAGTCAGGAAGTCAATTATGTTTATCAGTTGAATTGTGAATAAACAAAAGAGCATGGATTAAAGGTTACTTGTTATGCAGTAATGGAGAATATGTTGGAGTTTTGGAGATGCTTTGTCTTCTGAATCTCTGCTTTCCTCTGTCTTCTGATTCACACACGCACATCCTCCTATGGCAAGCTGTGTGTTGGTGGATCACCGTTGTCAATGGCTACCTTCCATCCTTCCAGTGAAAACTACGCTCACGCGCTCTGTCACAGCACGGCTAATCACCGGTTGGTTCTCGATCCGATTGGAATAGGATTTACTATCCTTTTGCGTCTGTCACTAACGCCCAACCTTCAGGAGTTTGAAGCTCGTCACAGTCATTCAATCCTTGAATCCTACTCGGAATACCACAGACAAGGTTTAGACTTTCCGGATTCTCATGAATGCCGCCATCAGTTCTAGCTTATACCACGGAGATTCTGATTAAGGAATCTAAGAGATACTCATTCAATTGTATATAGAACGGAGGTGGTTGTCAGGCACACGTTCATGATTTGAGGAAGGTGATGAGTGTCACAGATCATCACCTCCATCACAGTTAAGCGCGAATGAACATCTTAGATAGGAACAAGCGTGGTTGAATGGAAAACAGAAGTACTTGCATTAATTCATCGAGACACAGCAGAGCTCCTCACCCCCAACAATGGGGTTTAGAGACTCATGCCGTCAGAGAATACAAAGTTTAGATCTAAAATGTCATGAGGTACAAAATAAGTCTCTAAAAGTTGTTTAAATACTAAACTAGTAGCCTAGGTTTACAACAAATGAGTAAACTATGATGGATGATGCAGAGATCCACTTCTGGGGCCCACTAGGTGTGTGCTGGGCTGAGAATTAAGCAATCCACATGCAGAGGCCATTTTTGGAGTTGAACGCCAGTTTTTGTGCCAGTTTGGGCGTTCAACTCCAGCTTTTGATCCTTTTCTGGCGCTGGACGCCAGAATTGGGCAGAGAACTGGCGTTGAACGCCAGTTTACGTCGTCTATCCTTGTGCAAATTATAGACTATTATATATTGCTGGAAAGCCCTGGATGTCTATTTTCCAACGCAATTGGAAGCATGCCATTTCGAGTTCTATAGCTCCAGAAAATCCACTTTGAGTGCAGGGAGGTCAGAATCCAACAACATCAGCAGTCCTTTTTCAGCCTGAATCAGATTTTTGCTCAGCTCCTTCAATTTCAGCCAGAAAAATACCTGAAATTACAGAAAAACACACAACTCATAGTAAAGTCCAGAAATATGAATTTTTCCTAAAAACTAATGAAAATAGACTAAAAACTAACTAAAACATACTCAAAACTATATGAAATTAACCCCAAAAAGCGTATAAAATATCCGCTCATCACAACACCAAACTTAAACTGTTGCTTGTCCTCAAGCAACTAGACAAATAAAATAGAAGACTAATAGGTTGAGAAGCAATAATATCTCAGAGTTTTTGAGTGGAGCTCAGACTCTAATTAGATGAGCGGGACTAGTAGCTTTTTGCTTCTGAACAGTTTTGGCATCTCACTTTATCCGTTGAAGCTCAGAGTGATTGGCATCTATAGGAACTTAGAATTTAGATAGTGTTATTGATTCTCCTATTTCAGTGTGATGATTCTTGAACACAACTATTTTATGAGTCTTGGCCGTGGCTCTAAGCACTTTGTTTTCCAGTATTACCACCGGATACATAAATGCCACAGACACATAATTGGGTGAACCTTTTAGATTGTGACTCAGCTTTGCTAAAGTCCCCAATTAGAGGTGTCCAGAGTTCTTAAGCACACTCTTCTTTTTGCTTTGGACCTTGACTTTAACTGCTCTGTCTCAAGTTTTCACTTGACACCTTCACGCCACAAGTACATGGTTAGGGACAGCTTGGTTTAGCCGCTTAGACCAGGATTTTATTCCTTTAGGCCCTCCTATCCACTGATGCTCAAAGCCTTGGGATCCTTTTTATTTGCCCTTGCCTTTTGGTTTTAAGGGTTATTGGCTGTTTGCTCTTGCCTCTTGGTTTTAAGAGCTTTTGGCTTTTTCTGCTTGCTTTTTCTTTGTCTTTCTATTTTTTTTTCTGCAAGCTTTGTTCTTTGCTGCTTTTTCTTGCTTCAAGAATCATTTTTATGATTTTTCAGATTATCAATAACATGTCTCATATTCATCATTCTTTCAAGAGCCAACATATTTAACAGTCTTAAACAACAAATTCAAAAGACATATGCACTGTTCAAGCATTCATTCAGAAGACAGAAAGCATTGCCACCACATGTTACTAATTAGAATTTTTCTTATTAAAAACTCGAAATTTTATTGCCTCTTATTCAAAAGATCTACTATTTTATTCATGTTTGCTGATGATGAGAAAAATAGACTATAACTTAATTGGGGATAAAATCAAACTAGACACTAATTACTACTAATGATCATGTAATGAAGACACAAACATAGATAAGCACTTAACATAGAGAAAACGAAAAACAGAGAAAGTAAGAACAAGGAACGAGTCCACCTTAGTGATGATGGCATTTCCCTCTTGAGGCACCAATGATGTTCTTGAGCTCTTTTATGTCTCTTCCTTGCCTTTGTGGCTTGATTCCTAGTGATTTTTGGTATTTCTATCCTCAGTTGCTTCCAATAATTATGTGGAGGGAAGTGCATCCCCTGAGGTATCTCTTGATTTGCAGCCACATGTTCTACCACTGAGCTATAGATCCTTCACATAATTGTTTTACCACACCAAACTTAGAATGTTGCTCGCCCTCGAGCAAAAGAAGAGGGAATAGATGAAGAAGAAGATGTGGAAAGAAAAAACTAGGATTATGAGGAGGGAAGGTGGGGATCCTGTGGGGTCCACAGATCTTGAAATGATCCTGTGAGGTCCACAGATCTTGAGGTGTCAAGGCATTTACATCCCTGCACCAATTTGGGCATGCAAAATGCCCTTGCACACAACTCTGGGCGTTCAGCGCCAGGTTGGTGCCCATTTTGGGCGTTCAACGCCCATTTACTAGCCATTTTTGGCGTTAAACGCCAGAACCATGCTTGTTCTGGGTGTTCAGCGCCAGGATGTTGCCCATTTTGGGCGTTCAGCGCCAGAACCATGCTCTGTTCTGGCGTTGAACGCCAGACAGATGCTTCCTCCAGGGTGTGATTTTTCTTCTGCTGTTTTTGATTCCGTTTTCAATTTTTAATATTTATTTTGTGACTCCACATGATCATGAACCTAATAAAACATGAAAAACCATGAAAATAAATAAAAATTGGGTTGCCTCCCAACAAGCGCTTCTTTAATGTCCTTAGCTGGACCTTGCTGAGCTTTTAATCTAGCTTCAGCCTTGAGCATTCTTGCTTAATATTGCCTTCAAGATAATGCTTGATTCTCTGTCCATTGACAATGAACTTCTTATCAGAATCAATATCTTGAAGCTCCACATAACCATATGGTGATACCCTTGTAATCACGTATGGTCCCCTCCATCGGGATTTCAGTTTCCCGGGGAATAGCCTGAGTCTAGAGTTAAACAACAGAACCTTCTGTCCTGGTTCAAAGATTCTAGATGACAGCTTTCTGTCATGCCACTTTTTTGATTTTTCTTTATATAGCTTGGCATTTTCGAAAGCTGTGAATCTGAACTCCTCTAGCTCATTTAGCTGGAGCAATCTTTTTTCTCCTGCTAATTTGGCATCAAAGTTTAGGAATCTGGTTGCCCAGTAGGCCTTATGTTCCAGTTCCACGGGCAGGTGACATGCCTTACCATACACCAGTTGGTATGGAGAGGTCCCTATAGGGGTCTTGAATGCTGTTCTGTAAGCCCACAGAGCATCATCCAAGCTCCGTGCCCAATCCTTTCTACGGGTATTTACTGTCAATTCCAGGATTCTCTTTAATTCTCTATTAGAGACTTCAGCTTGCCCATTGGTTTGTGGATGATATGGAGTGGCCACCTTGTGGCGAATTCCATATCGAACCATGGCAGAGTAAAGCTGTTTATTGCAGAAGTGAGTGCCCCCATCACTGATTAGTACTCTAGGGACACCAAACCTGCTAAAGATATATTTCTGGAGGAACTTCAGCACTGTTTTAGTATCATTGGTGGGTGTGGCAATAGCCTCAACCCATTTTGATACATAGTCAACTGCCACCAGAATATAAGTGTTTGAGTATGATGGTGGGAAAGGTCCCATGAAGTCAATTTCCCATACGTCAAACAACTCAATCTCCAAGATTCCTTGTTGAGGCATGGCGTAACCATGAGGCAGATTGCTAGCTCTTTGGCAACTGTCACAGTTACGTACAAACTCTCAGGAATCTTTATAGAGTGTGGGCCAATAGAAGCCACATTGGAGGACCTTGGTGGCTGTTCGCTCACCTCTGAAATGGCCTCCATATTGTGATCCATGGCAATGCCATAGGATCCTCTGTGCTTCTTCTCTAGGCACACACCTACGGATTATTCCGTCTGCACATCTCTTAAAGGGATAGGGTTCATCCCACAAGTAATACTTTGCATCAGTGATTAATTTCTTCTTTTGTATCCTATTGTACTCCTTGGGTATGAACCTTGCAGCTTTATAGTTTGCAATATCGGCAAACCATGGTGCTTCCTGAATGGCAAATAGATGCTCATCAGGAAACGTCTCAGAGATCTCAAGAAAGGGGGGGGGGGACGTCCCTTCCACTGGCTCTATCCGGGACAGATGGTCAGCCACTTGGTTCTCTATCCCTTTTCTGTCTCTTATTTCTATATCAAACTCTTGCAGAAGCAATACCCATCTGATGAGCCTAGGTTTTGAATCCTGCTTTGTGAGTAGATATTTAAGAGCAGCATGGTCAGTATACACAATCACTTTTGATCTGACTAAGTATGATCTGAACTTGTCAATGGCGTAAACCACTGCAAGTAATTCTTTTTCTGTGGTTGTGTAATTTTTCTGGGCATCATTTAGAATGCGACTGGCATAATAAATGACATGCAGAAGCTTGTCATGCCTCTGTCCCAATACTGCACCAATGGCATGATCACTGGCATCACACATTAGCTCAAATGGCAACGTCCAGTCTGGTGCAGAAATGACTGGTGCTGTGACCAGCTTAGCTTTCAGCGTTTCAAACGCCTGCAGGCACTCTGTGTCAAACACAAATGGCGTGTCAGCAGCTAGCAGATTGCTTAGAGGTTTTGCGATTTTTGAAAAATCCTTTATAAACCTTCTATAGAATCCTGCATGCCCCAGAAAGCTTCTGATTGCCTTAACATTGGCAGGTGGTGGTAATTTTTCAATTACCTCTATTTTTGCTTGATCCACCTCTATTCCCTTGTTTGAGATTTTATGCCCAAGGACAATCCCTTCAGTCACCATGAAGTGACATTTTTCCCAGTTTAAAACTAGGTTGGTCTCTTGGCATCTTTTCAGAACAAGTTTCAGGTGATCAAGACAGGAGCTGAATGAGTCTCCATATACTGAGAAGTCATCCATGAAGACTTCCAGAAAATTTTCCACCATATCAGAGAAAATAGAGAGCATGCATCTCTGGAAGGTTGCAGGCGCATTACACAGCCCAAATGGCATCCTTCTATAAGCAAACACTCCAGATGGACATGTGAATGCTGTTTTCTCTTGATCCTGGGGATCTACTGCAATCTGGTTATAGCCTGAGTAGCCGTCCAAAAAGCCGTAATACTCATGACCTGCCAGTCTTTCTAGCATCTGGTTTATGAATGGTAAAGGAAAATGATCCTTTCTGGTGGCTGTATTGAGTCTTCTGTAGTCAATACACATGCGCCATCCTGTAACTGTTCTTGTAGGAACCAGTTCATTCTTTTCATTATGAATCACTGTCATGCCTCCCTTTTTTGGGACGACTTGGACAGGGCTCACCCAGGGGCTATTAGAAATAGGATAAATAATCCCAGCCTCTAGTAATTTGGTGACCTCTTTCTGCACCACTTCCTTCATGGCTGGATTTAGCCGCCTCTGTGGTTGAACCACTGGCTTGGCATTATCCTCCAATAGGATTTTGTGCATGCATCTAGTTGGGCTTATGCCCTTAAGGTCACCTATGGACCACCCAAGAGCTGTCTTGTGTGTCCTTAGCACTTGAATAAGTGCTTCCTCTTCCTGTGAATTTAAAGCAGAGCTTATGATCACTGGAAAAGTATCACCTTCTCCTAGAAATGCATATTTCAAGGATAGTGGTAATGGCTTGAGCTCGGGTTTAGGAGGTTTTTCCTCTTTCAGAAGAAATTTCAGAGGCTCTTTCATGTCCTCTGAATCCTCCAAATCAGGCTGAACATCTTTAAAGATGTCTTCCAACTCTGATTCGAGACTCTCAGCCATGTTGATCTCTTCTACCAAGGAGTCAATAAGATCAACTTTCATGCAGTCTGTTGATGTGTCTGGATGCTGCATGGCTTTGACAGCATTCAACTTGAACTCATCATCATTGACTCTTAGGGTTATTTCCCCTTGTTGGACGTCAATAAGGGATCGTCCAGTTGCTAGGAAGGGTCTCCCTATAATGAGAGTAGCACTCTTGTGCTCCTCCATTTCCAGCACAACAAAGTCAGTGGGAAAGGCGAATGGCCCAACCCTGACAATCATGTCTTCAATCACGCCTGATGGGTATTTAGTGGAGCCATCAGCAAGTTGAAGACATATCCGGGTTGGTTTAACTTCTTCAGTTAAACCAAGCTTTCTGATAGTGGATGCAGGTATTAGGTTGATGCTTGCCCCAAGATCGCATAAAGCTGTCTTGGTACAATTATCTTCCAATATGCATGGTATCAGAAAGCTCCCGGGGTTTTTAAGCTTTTCAGGAAAGCTTTTCAGAATGACTGCACTGCATTCTTCAGTGAGGAGAACTCTTTCTGTTTCTCTCCAATCCTTCTTATGACTCAAGATCTCTTTCATGAACTTGGCATAAGAAGGTATTTGCTCAAGTGCCTCTGCAAATGGAATCTTTATTTCAAGAGTCCTGAGATAATCTGCAAAGCGAGCAAATTGCTTATCCTGCTCCTCTTTCCGGAGTTTTTGAGGATAAGGTATCTTGGCTTTATATTCTTCAACCTTAGTTGCTGCAGGTTTATTGCCTACAGAAGTGGTTGAAGAAGCCTTTTTAGAGGGGTTGTTATCAGCATTTGTGTGTGTCTGATCCCTCACTAGCAATTGAGTGCCAGAGTAAAAAACTGGAGTGAAACTGGACGCCAGCTCCCTGTCTGTTCCTGGCGTCTGAACACCAGAAATGTGCCTATTTTGGGCGTTCAGCACCGGATCCTGCCCATTTTGGGCGTTCAACGCCAGATTCTTGCCCATTTCTGGCGTTGAACGCCAATCCTGCCTTGTTTCTGGTGTTGAACGCCAGTTGTGGGCATGGTCTGGGCGTTCAGCGCCAGCCTTCCACCAATTTTCTGGCGTTTTAGCGCCAGAATTATTTTTCCCTGGGCTCTTACTGTCCTCAGGTGAATCTTTGGTGGGTTGCTCATTTCTTGACTTTTTGCTGCCTTGAGGTGAGATATTTAATGTCTTCCCACTTCTTAATTGAACTGCTTGGCATTCTTCTTTTATTTGCCTTGACAGCTGCTGCTTTGTTTACTTAAACTGTTCTTCCATATGTATATTAGCCATCCTTGTCTCTTGTAGTCTATCTTTGAATTCGGCTAACTGCCTTGTTAGGAAGTCCAATTGCTGATTGAATTCAGTAGCTTGTTCTACAGAACTGAGTTCAGCAGTTGCTGTTTTAACCTCTTCTTTCATGGAATGGTTACTGCTTAGATACAGATGCTGATTCCTGGCAACTGTATCAATGGGCTCTTGAGCCTCTTCAATTATCTTTCTCATGTGGATAGATCCACCAGCTGAGTAATCTAGAGACATCTGAGCTCCTTCTGCAAGCCCATAGTAGAAGATGTCTAACTGAACCCACTCTGAGAACATTTCAGAGGGGCATTTTCGTAGCATCTCTCTGTATCTCTCAGTCATTCAAGACCAAACTCCTCAATAAGAAGGGAATACACCAGAATCTGAAGGTGACTGGGAACAAACCAATTATGTGAACAATTCATCCAGACCATCATATGACCGACACTCTAAGATATACAACCCAGGTTGGAAGAACCACCCAAACTTTGGGTGAGGAAATTAATAAAACCACAACCAGGACCACAACAAGCCTTATTCATCAAATCAGCATTTCAACCACAACCCCAACCATCAAACAGGGAACCATAGACCCTACCACAACTCATAAAACACATCATACCATAGTAACCAACCCACACACAACAACCTCAATCAAGATACACCATCCTCAACTATGCAACCATGTGAGATCAAGAGCAACTTTGAGAGGATAGAAGCTGTAATAGCACAACTGTCCTCACAAATTATAGGAGCAGTCTCCACCCTCATGGACAGACAAGCACAAACTGACAGAATGATAGATGCTAATCAAGAGGAATACATGTCAAATCTGAAAAATCAAGGCGCAGCAATCTCAAAGTTGGAAGCACAAGTGGGGATTTTGTCCAAGTAAATCCCACTTTCCACACACACATTTCCTAGTGATACCATGGCTAACCCAAGAGGGAAATGCAAAGCCATTACTCTAAGAAGTGGGAAGGTTGTAGAAGAAGGAACTCCAAGCAAAGACAAGCATGAAGAAGTTGCAGCAAAGCATGAGAACAAGGATGAAGAAGAAATCCCTGCTCCACCTCCACCAAAACCAGTCTTGAAGCCTTATGTGCCAAGGGCACCATACCCACAAAGACTGGGAAAAGATGGGAAGGATGGCCAGTTTTCTAAGTTCCTAGAGATCTTCAAGAGGCTCCAAATCAACATACCATTTGCTGAGGCATTAGAACAAATGCCACTCTATGCTAAATTTTTGAAGGAGCTTATAACCAAAAAGAGGAACTGAAAAGCAAAATAAACCATAATCTTGACTGAAGAATGCAGCGCATCATACAGAAGAAGCTGCCTCAAAAACTGAAAGACCTAGGGAGTTTCCAAATTCCCGCACGTCATAAGAGACATCACCATTGAGAAAGCTTTGTGTGATTTGGGAGCTAGCATAAATCTTATGTCCCTGACCATGATGAGAAGGATGAAGATTGAAGAAGCTAAGCCAACAAGAATGGCACTCCAATTGGCTGACAGAACATTTAAGTTTCCACATGGGGTGGTGGAAGACTTGCTAGTGAAAGTAGGAGAGTTCATCTTTCCTACTGATTTCGTTGTGCTGGACATGGAAGAAGAGGCCAACACGTCAATTATTTTAGGAAGACCATTCCTAGCTACTGCTGGAGCCATCATCGATGTGCAAAAAGGGGAACAAGTCTTGAGGTTGCATGAAGAGAAAATGGTCTTCAATGTCTTCAACACAATGAGTTACCCCAAGGAATCCATAGGAGAATGCATGCTAGTAGACACCATGGAACAAATAGTTCAAGAAGTCTTGGAAGAAGGACAATGTGGAGGAACCATTGAGCTGGAACAAGCACCAGATGGAGAATCACCACAAGCAACCATGGGAAACTCAATCATGCCAACCATTACAAGCAACAAAGATGCAGAGTCACCAAAACTAGAGCTAAAAGCATTACCACCCAGCTTGAAATATGCATATCTAGGTGCCAACAACACCCAACCAGTGATCATAAATTCAAGTCTGAGTAAGGAACAAGAAGAGGAGCTCATCCAAGTGCTGAGACAACACAAGGATGCCATAGGCTGGACACTTGCAGATTTAAAAGGGATCAGTCCTTCAATGTGTATGCATAAGATCTTACTTGAAGAAGATGCCAAACCTTCAAGACAATAACAAAGGAGGCTGAACCCAACTATGAATGAAGTGGTTCAGAAAGAAGTGTTTAAATTGTGGCAAGCAGGGGTGATCTACCCCATCTCAGACAGCTTTTGGGTAAGCCCGGTGCAAGTAGTCCCTAAGAAAGGAGGGATCACTATTGTGGCAAATGAGAAGAATGAATTGATACCCACAAGGACAGTGACCGGATAGCGTATGTGCATTGACTACCAGAAACTCAATGAAGCCACCCGGAAGGACCACTTTCCCTTACCTTTCATGGAACAGATGCTTGAAAGATTGGCAGGACATGAGTACTATTGCTTCCTAGATGGGTATTCGGGCTACAATCAAATTGTTGTAGACCCCAAGGATCAGGAAAAAACTTCATTTACTTGTCCATATGGTGTCTTTGCTTATAGGAGAATGCCCTTTGGATTGTGCAATGCACCTGCAACATTCCAAAGGTGCATGCTCTCCATTTTCTCAGACATGATTGAGAAGTTCATAGAAGTATTCATGGATGACTTCTCTGTATTTGGAAACTCGTATTCTGATTGCCTATACCATCTTGCTCTTGTGCTAAAAAGGTGTCAAGAAACCAACCTAGTTTTAAACTGGGAGAAGTGCCATTTTATGGTGACTGAAGGGGTGGTTCTTGGTCACAAGATTTCAAAATATGGCATAGAAGTAGACAAGGCAAAAGTGGAAGTAATTGAAAAATTACCTCCACCTTGCAATGTCAAAGCAATCAGAAGTTTTTTGGGACACGCTGGGTTCTATAGGAGGTTTATCAAAGATTTTTCAAAGATTGCAAAACCCTTTAGCAACCTACTTGTCTCAAATACTCCCTTTATTTTTGATGGAGAGTGCATGGTAGCCTTTGATGAACTTAAGAGGAAACTCTCCTCTGCACCTATTATAGCACCACCAAGCTGGGATCTTCCCTCTGAACTAATGTGTGATGCATCTGATTTTGTTGTTGGTGCTGTTCTAGGACAGAGGAAAGACAAGTTAGTACATGTTATTTACTATACTAGCAAGGTTCTTAATGAGAATCAAAGGAACTATACCACCACGGAGAAAGAACTTTTAGCCATAGTTTTTGCTTTTGGCAAGTTTAGATCATATCTTATTGGCTCAAAAGTTATTGTGTTCACTGATCATGCAGCACTCAAATACTTGCTTACCAAACAAGAATCTAAGCCCAGACTAATAAGGTGGATCTTGTTGCTCCAAGAATTTGATATTGAGATTAAAGATAGGAGCGGAGCAGAGAACAAGGTAGCTGACCACCTCTTAAGGATCCCACAAGAAGAAGAGATGCAGCAAGTAGCAGTCAATGAAAGCTTCCCTGATGAACAATTGATGATGATTCGAGTAGCTCCTTGGTTTGCAGACATAGCCAACTTCAAGGCTATTGGGGAGCTACCAACTAACATCAATAAGCACATGAGGAGGAAGCTAATCAAGGATGCCAAACACTACATCCGGGATGACCCTTATTTGTTCAAAAAGTGTGCTGACGGAATCCTAAGAAGGTGTATATCCCATGAAGAAGGGCATGAAGTATTATGGCAGTGCCATGGATCCGCATATGGAGGTCACTTCAGTGGAGAAAGGACAGCAGCAAAAGTGCTTCAATCTGAATTTTACTGGCCAACAATGTTTAAGGATGCCAAGGAAATAGTGTCAAGGTGTGATGAATGCCAAAGAGCTGGTAATCAAACCAAGAGAAATGAGATGCCACAGCAATTCATACTAGAGTTGGAGCTATTCGATGTATGGGGGATTGATTTAATGGGACCTTTCCCAACCTCCTACTCTAATAGCTACATATTGGTGGCTGTTGATTATGTCTCAAGATGGGTAGAAGCCATAGCCACTGCAACAAATGACAACAAGGTTGTGATAAGCTTTTTGAGAAGGAACATCTTCAGCAGATTTGGAGTGCCCAGAGCTCTCATTAGTGATGGAGGGACACACTTCTGCAACAAACAACTCAAGACACTCCTTCTCAGATATGGAGTAAAGCACAAAGTGGCAACTCTATACCACCCACAGACCAACGGGCAAGCTGAAATTTCCAACAGAGAGCTAAAAAGAATCCTTGAAAAAACTATTGGAAGCTCAAGAAAAGATTGGTCTAAGAAGCTGGATGATGCACTATGGGCCTACAGAACAGCCTATAAGACTTCCATTGGGATGTCTCCATACCAACTAGTATATGGCAAGGCTTGTCACTTGCCAGTTGAACTCGAACATAGAGCATTTTGGGCTCTAAAGATGTTAAACTATGATGAGCAAGCTGTTGGAGAAAAGAGATTAATGCAACTCAATGAGCTGGAGGAGTTTAGGAATCAAGCATATGAGAATGCAAAAATCTACAAAGAGAACACAAAAAGGTGGCATGACCAAAAGATAGCAAGAAGGGAGTTTACTGAGGGACAGAAGGTGTTACTCTATAACTCAAGACTCAAGTTCTTCCCTGGAAAACTGAAGTCTAGATGGTCAGGACCTTTCACCATACTCAAGGTGTTTCCCTATGGTCATGTGGAGCTCATGGAGGACAAGACTCAGAGAACTTTTACTGTCAATGGCAATAGACTCAAACACTACTTGGGAGGCTCCTTAGAGGAGCAGGGAGTGAGCTACAAGCTCAGCTGAAGATGAAGGAATGTCAAGCTAATGACAATAAAGAAGCGCTAGTTGGGAGGCACCCCAACACTTTATCCTTTTTGATTTAGTTACTTTTTTAGAAGCAGTTTAAAAATTTGTTGTATTGGGTAGTTTAATTTTCAGTCTCCCATTTATCTTACATTACCATATTAGGATTAGTTTACAATTGCAGATTAGAAAGTTGATTTTAGCTTTGGTAGCTAGATTTTCTTTATATTTTTTTCCCGGAATTGCAACTTGATGAAGGCATAGATCATGATGAGTGAATGGGCTGAGGACTAGCTAAATTGCTAAGTTTGGTGTGGCCTCTTACCAACTTAATCTAGGCGTACAAACAATTTATATCTTGATTTGAAGAGTAAGCCCAAGGATTAAGTTTGGTATGGCCACCACCAAGAATCATCTAGTAGCCCAAGTCACCCAATTTGAAAGCACTTAATGCTTTGGATAAGAACATGAATGTAGTTTAATGAGTTCAGAGGAATTAGAATCAAAAGAAAATGAAAACATTGATGTTATTCCACTCTTATGAACACATTAAATACACAATGATGAAACCAATTTATTAATATGCCAAAGAATTAAGTTTGGTGTCCCAAGGAACACCCATCAGTTGCAATCCAATTCACTCTTGATGAGAAGGAATGTGAAAGGGTTCTTTTGTCATTACTAATGGGTTCAGTTTCATTTCAGGAGAGAAGATGAGGCCCACATGGTAAACAACTCACAAAGCAAGGAAGTCAAAGTGTACTTACACTTTGGAACTCAACACAGCAGAACACACAGTGAGAAAAGAGTTGGCGCCTCTTCCCACGCTAGGCGCCACTCCCCAAGTGGGAAAACATTTAACACTTTTTATTTCCCACCATTCCCACCACAACATTCACCCATTATAAAAGCCTCACTTCACCATCCCCTATTCCATTCAACAACCCCAATCACACACGAAGAGCATACAGCCCTCACCTTCCTTTCTCTGTTCATCTTTTACCATCTCTTTCCATACTTTCTTTCTTTCTTTTTTTCTTGATTGGGACAATCAAGTCCTAAGTTTGGTGTTGGAGCAAAACCTTGTTTTGCTTGCTCTTTCTTGCAACCCCCATTTCACTCTCAAACACACTCTCTCAACCTCATGGCACCACCAAAAAGCTCAGGCTCAAAGAAAAGAAAAGTCAAGGAACCAACCTCTGGATCCTCAAGTTCCTTCAATGACTACAAGTTCCTCTCTGCATTCAACTAAAATCAATTCTATGGTTGGGTGAGGGAGAGGGAGATCATTCCAGAAGTTGGGTTCCAATTAGGGAGGAACGAGCACATTGAAATCAACATTGAGATCAACAATAGAGGTTGGTCACTTCTATGCAACCCACCAAGGAAAGTGGTAGAGAGCTTGGTGAGGGAATTCTATGCCAACACAGTGCCTCAACCAGGGCAATACTATGGCTACATTAGCTATGTAAGGGGGAAGTCCATTGACTACAGTCCCTCTAGCATAGAAAGAATGCTAATGGTGAAGAGGACAAGTTCCACTCGGTGCTATAAAGAAAGAATGAAGCAGCAAGACCCTGGGTTTGATGAGATCCTGAATGAGAATTGTGTGATGCATGTGCGTTAGATCAATGACAAGGATGGGATACCCAATCCATTGAGGAGAAGAGATTTGAGCCCCCAAGCTAGAGGGTGGCTAGAATTTGTGAGGAGGTCCCTAATCCCTACATCCAACACTTCAGAGGTGACCAAGGAGAGAGCTGTACTCATCTACAGCATCATGAAAGGAAAGAACATCAACGTGGGGGAGATGATTGCCAACAACATCAACAAAGTGCTAAAAAGCACCAGTGACAACACAAGGTTGGCATTCTCTAGCATTATACAGAGGCTATGTGATGAGGCTGGAGTTGAAAAGATCATTGATGAAGTGCTTGTGAAGCAAGACAAGTTCATAACTACCAAAAAGATGGCCAAGGTGGTGGCTGTTCACCCACTCCACAGGGCCAGAGAACGAAGAGCTCATGCCCATGAACCACAACAACAACAAGAAGAAGAGGAGGCAGAAGAGCAACCTCAATTTCTGGCACTTCAACTACCACCACAATACCAATATCAGCAATTTTCAAAGGGATTCAACTGGGAGCAACTGCAAGGAGATGTACACCAAATGAAGGGAGATCTACACCACTTGAGGAAAGATGTCAATCAATTCAAGGAAACTCAACAACAATAATGGAGCCAAGTCAACCAAAACATTCAACAACTCTAAGGAAATTGGGAGCCTATGAGGAAGGAGCAGCAAGAACAATTTGACTGGGGAGAGGTGCGAAGTGCACTGGACAAATTAGTAGAGCAAGGCAAATGGCAACAGAGGAACTTGGCCGAATTCAGACATCTCTATGATGCCAGAACCATATCCAGGAGGCAGTATGACATCAACACAGAAGCGAAGCTGAATCACTTGTGTAACGCCGTAGCTGCTCTAAACCCAAGATACCCAACTTTCATGCAAGGAATGGAAGAGCTAAGTGCAAGACAAGAGGAAATCCTAGCCAAACATAAAGAGGATGAAAAGAATTATATGAGAAGGACAGGATTTTGGAAGCCCAAGAATGCCAAAGCACAAGAAGGTTCCTCCAAGCCAGATGAAGGTGGCTCTTCCCCCTCCAAGAAGAAGGACAAAGGGAAGGGGCCAATGAACTAAAGATGAAGCTGCTCAAGGTTGTTGAGTCCCATGGTTGACACTTTCCAACTTCTGAAATCTTGTTTAAATTTTTGCTTTATTTACTTTTTGAATAAATAGTCATGCTAGGATAGTTTAAGCTTTATGCTTAGTTTTAATTCCTGTTTGAAGTCTTTATGAGTTTTTTTTCAGAAAAGAAAATGCCATGTATTTCAAGTCTTCATTTTAACATAAATAAAACTAGAGTTTGTCCCCATAAGAGTCACTGTGAGTTGTGCAAAAACAATGAGAGAGACCAAGGCTAAGATGGATTATCAAACAAACTAAGAAATAAGAAACTAAGTGTAGAACCTTGGATGAACTAAAAAGAAAATGAGTCATGGAAGAGCAACTAGTCCTAGAAGGTATAACCAGGGAAGGCCAAAGGGTGTTCCTTGAATATCCATAGAACCAAGAGATAGTAAGCAATAAAGACCCAAGGCTCTGAGCATCAACTACTGGGATAGAAAAAGAAACATAAAAAAAAGCTCAAAAAGAATTAAAGATCTTAGTAGATGCTTGTGGTGAAGATGTGTCAAGAAGAGACCTGGGCAAGTAAATTCTTAGGGGGTGTCTCAACACCTAGTACCCTAAAACCAACTGGTTTGAGAGTGGTAATTGAAAGCTTAAATAAAGGGTTGTCTTGAGACAAAACACTTAGAGTCGTGGTCAAGAAAGCAAAACAACCCTTACTACTTCAAGGTGACAATCAATAGAAAGGACCCCTAAGGCCTATACCTGAAAGAACCCTCAAGGATCCAAGAGCTTCCCATGATATTAAAACATTCATACATGTGTTGAACACTTAGTCTTAATCTTAGTTGTATTGCAATCACTCAAAGCCAAGGCCTCAAGTTATAAAGGTTTACTCACATTGATTTGCTTGGGACAAGCAAAACTTAAGTTTGGTGTTGTGATGACTTGCATCATCTACCCTTCTTTCTTGCATAAAGAAGACCATAAAAGAGCATAAATCTCATTTGATCAGTACAAATCATGCATTATTTGATGAATATTATGGTACACTACTTTGAGATGAGTTGTGCTGAATTTCAGGTGAGAAAAGCATCAAAAATTGGGTAGAAGACAAAAAAGAAGCTGGGCGTGTAAAACTGGCGTGCCACTTGAAGCAAACGCCACAAAAATACACTGGCGTGGCACGTCAGGAGCTGGGCGTGGCACGCCAGTACTAAAGTCCAGAGAAGAAGTTCAAGCATGCATGTGGGCGTGGCATGCCAGAGACTGGGCGTGGCACGCTAATACAAAATTCCAGAGAGCCACAATGGAGGACACAAAAGGGGCGTGGCACGCCTGGCCCATCAATTACTATGGGTGTGCCACTTGGTATCGAAGGCGTGGCACGCCAGCCCCAAGAAGTCACTTGGGCGTGCCACTTGAGAACCCAGGCGTGGCACGCCAAGCTTGAAGAGTTCACAAATCCATGAGCGTGCCACTTGAGCAGCATGGCGTGGCACGCTGGTACAACAATCCAGAGAAGGGGCTGAAGGCAATTGAAGACAGGGCATGCCACTTGAGCAACCAGCCATGGCATGCCAATGCACAAAGGACCAAAAGCAAGGACTGGGCATGCCACTTGGTATCGAAGGCGTGGCACGCCAACCTTAGCATTTCACTATGGCTTGCCACTTGAAGACTGAGGCGTGGCACGCCAACTACTGGAACCAAGACAAAATCATGGGCGTGGCACGCCAACCTTTAGGCATGGCATGCTGGTATAAGTTTCCAGAAGAGGATGAAGGAGGCCAATTACATGGGGCGTGCCACTTCATATCGAAGGCATGGCACGCCATCCACCATTCTTCATTTAGGCGTGCCACTTGAGCAACCAGGCGTGCAACGCCAGTGTCATTTAGAGCGAAGCATTGGGGCGTGCCACTTGAGTTCGTGGCGTGGCATGCCAAACAGAGGAATCACTCACTCACAAAAGGGGCGTGGCACGCCAGACCCTGGGCGTGACATGCT
This sequence comes from Arachis ipaensis, assembly GCF_059453495.1. Taxonomy (NCBI): domain Eukaryota; kingdom Viridiplantae; phylum Streptophyta; class Magnoliopsida; order Fabales; family Fabaceae; genus Arachis; species Arachis ipaensis. Next base: position 56,516,963 of record NC_142436.1, read on the forward strand.
AGTTCAACTTTCCAGAGAAGCCTAGCCAAGCATAAAGCAAGGGCATGGCACGCCAGACCTTGGGCGTGGCACGCCAGTATAAGTTTCCAGAGGCAAAGAGAAGTGAGAAAGGCAAGGGGCGTGCCACTTGAGTTCGAAGGCGTGGCACGCCAACATAAGAAATCCACTATGGCATGCCACTTGAGTTTGAAGGCGTGGCACGCCAAGGTTGAGAGAGGGACGAGCGTGCCACTTGAAGGATTAGGCGTGGCACGCCAAGCTGGAAATGAAGGGCACGTGACACGCCAGAAAAGTGCCAGCCACACGCCAGCTGAGAAGTCATGCTTATTGAGTGTTTTCTTTTCCCTCCAAAATGTAATTTTCCTTTTGCACTTTTGTAATTCTTTTATTTTACTAGGAGTAGTATAAATACCCCTAAGGAGTACTAAAGAAGGGGGTTAAGCAGTCAGTTTTAGATCCACTTTTACACTTCACTTTTGAGTACTTTTTGAGCTATGAGTAGCTAACTTCTCTCTCATTGAGAGAGGGAGCTCTGTTGTACTTGATGGATTGATGATAGTGAAATCCTTCTTCTCTTCATTTTCTCTTTGATTTGCTAGAAGGAATTTCGTTCTTAATGCTTAGTATTCAATTATCTTGGGAAAGAGATTGAATGCAATTGGGTTTCATGGGAACCTTAGGAAAAGAAACATGAAACCATGCTTGAAATCCCTTCTCACACTAGAGTAGAATCTGGGTTTTGGTGTTTGGATATGTGACATATAATCCTCCCTCTACTTGGACCTATAATGGTGTGCGGTATAATCAGGGACCAAGCATATCTCTCTTCATGAGCAATTAGACCAATGAATTGGCTATTCATAAAGATCTGAGAGATTGAGTCACCAAGGGATTGGGGCTCAATCAATCATGATTGCCAAGAGGTCAATGAGTTGCATGATTGAAGGGGATATAAGCTAGATTTGATCTAAAGAGACAACATCTCCCAATCTCAATGAATTTCCCTATTCTTATCTATCTATTTCTTTACTGCTTATTTTTACATTCAGCAATTTCCCATTCCCATGTACATTCAAGTCATTTATGATTCTGCCTTTTCCTTTCTGCCATTTATATTTCTGCACTTTATTGCTTTTCTTTATATTCTAGTCATTTACATTTATGTCATTTACAATTCTGCACTCTACAATCCTATTGATCCGCTTGACTAATTCATCAATTGATTAAAACTGCTCGAATTTGCCAATCTCTGTGGATACGATCCCACTCCACTGTGGGTTATTACTTGGCGATAATTTTAGTGCGCTTGCCAAAAGGACTAATTTACTAATTTTGAATGTGGTGTGAATTTTAAGTCATCACGTGGGCACCAACTTCTCCAAAGCTCGATTCTTCATGTTCCTTCCTCTTTTGCATGTTTCCTTTCCATCTTCTAAGCCATTCCTACCCTATAGATCCTGAATCCACTTAACAAACACATCACGTTATCGAATGGTAATGGAAGTTTTGCATTTTTAAGGTTAAAGAAGCATGTTTTAAATTATGAAGCATAATTAGGATGGAATCACAAAAACAGGCAATTTATATGAATAAGTGTGAAAAATATTGATAAAACCCACCAAATTCTACACAAGATAAACCCTAAAATTGGGGTTTATCAAACCTTCCCACACTTAAACTAAGCATGTCCTCATGCTAAAAATTAAAAGACCAAAGAACATAGGAGAACGAGACTTATGAGATGTAACTTTCCTACTTGGATGCAACTAATGCAAATGCTTCTATCTTTTATTTTTGTTTTGTTTTTCTCTTTTTCTTTTGATGAATTATATATAATTGTACTAATGCATATGGTTTAAATATTCAATGCATGAGTATGTACCCAATTCCTAATATTTTCCATGAAAATTACAAAAACACACTTTTACCTCTACTAATGTTCCCATACTTCCCTCCCACTTAAATGACACACACTCTCACTAGCCTAAACTAATCAAAGATCTAAATTAGAGAACATTTATTGTTTTCCACTAATAAACCACTATTTTATGATTCATCTTGTGCTCAATTGAGTGTTTTTATCAATTTCTCACCCACTTATTCATATAATTTGGTTTTACAATTCCTTCCTTATTATGTGATACATATGAAAAAATGTTTCCTATGCCTTAAAAATGTTAATTTTAATTATCATTTATTACCATTCGATGCCGTGATTTGTGTGTTAAGTATTTTTAGCCTTCATAGGGCAGGAATGGCTTAGAGGACAGAAAGGAAACATGCAAAAATGGAAGGAACGCGCAAAATGAAGTTTTGAAGGAAATGGCAGCGACGCGCGCACATGGACGACGCGGACGTAGGATAAGAAAAACTTCCAAATGACGCGTGACGAATGGATTTTTGATGGTTTAGAATTTCACAAATGAATTCTCGTTGCAAGTATAGTTTCTAAACCAATCACTAATCCTTTCATACAAAAAGTTGTTTGTCACTAGTACAAACCCCTAAAATTTATAAACCGAAGTATTGGACCTCGGGTCGTTCTCCCTAGGAATTACAATAAAGTGTCTTGTTATTGGTTATGAGTTATTTTGGGATTTTGGATAAGAAGCATGAAAAGTAAATGGCAATGAAAATAAACTAACAACTATAAAAGGCTCTTGGTAAGGTGTGAGAACTAGAAGTCCTATCCTAGTTATCCTTCTCAATTGTGATGAGAATTGTTCATTGCTACCACTTAGTTAACCCTTACTAAAGAAAGGAAAGTCAAGTGGATGAATTGACTTGAGCCACAAGTCCTAGCCAACTCCCAAGGAAAGACTAGCTTTAGTGCACTCCAAACCAATTAGCAATCTCTCCAATTATCAATCAACAAAGGAATTAGATAACTCAAGTGTCACTAATTACTCTACCTAGGCCAAGAGGAACAAAATCTAACTAATAGCTATAAGAGACATTTCATCAAAAACATAGAGTGCAATACAAGTGAACACATAAATTTGCAAGAATTAAAGAGAGATCTAACTACAAAGGCAAGAGGTCCACAATAGAAAACTAAATCAATCATGAAACAACAAAGAACTTACCAATTGCATTGAAGGAGAAATGTAGATCTACAAAAGAGAATTCACAAACTACAAACAAAGGAATTACATTAGAAGAAGAATCCTACAAGTGCAATAGAGGAGAGGAACGAAAATTAGAAGAGAGAATAAGAAGAAATAGATCTAGATCTAAGAACTAATCTAATCCTAATCCTAGAGAGAAGAGAGAGCTTCTCTCTCTAGAAACTAACTACAAAGCTAAACTAAACTAATTGGTAACTAACACCTAAAGTATGAAAAGTATGAAAAAAGTCCCCCATTCCTCCTTCAATCCTTGGCTTAAATAGCATCAGAAATGAGTTGGATTGGGCCCACAAGGCTTTAGAATTCGTTGGCCACGTTTTGCTTTAAGTGAACTAGGTGGCAGCAACGGCGCGTGCGCGTACTTTGCGCGTGCGCGCCACCATACGTGGTTCAACCATAGAAAATCTTATATCGTTTTGAAGCCCCGGATGTTAGCTTTCCAACCCAACTGGAACCGCATCATTTGGACCTCTGTAGCTCAAGTTATGGCCGATTAAGTGCGAAGAGGTCGGCTTGACAGCTTTCCGGTTCTTCCATTTCTTCATGAGTTCTCCAACTTTTCATGCTTTCTTTCTTCATTCCCTTGATCCAATCTTTGCCTCCTAAACCTTAAATCACTTAACAAACATATCAAGGCATCTAATAGAATCAAGGTGAATTAAATTTAGCTATTTTGAGTCCTAAAAAGCATGTTTTCACATTCAAGCACAATTAAAGGAGAATATACAAAACCATGCTATTTCTTGAATAAATATGGGTAAAAGGTGATAAAATCCCCAAAAATCAATACAAGATAAACCTTCAAATTGGGGTTTGTCAACCTCCCCACACTTAAACCAAGCATGTCCTCATGCTTAAACCAAGAATGAAGTAAGGGTATGGCATTTATTCGATGGAAACTAACTAAATGCAATCTACCTATATGCAACTATCTAAATGAATGCAAGTTCTTGGTCAAAATAAATCAATTCCCAAGAAACATATATGCACAAGGGCTAAGGACTAGCAAGTCTAATCCACAATTGAATTAAGTTATTAAATATTTTTACAAACTTGCATGAAGAATGATGATCATAGGTGAAAACATGTAATTGAGCATCGAACCCTCACCGGATGTGTTTGCACTCTATTCGCTCAAGTGTTTAGGGTTGATTCACTCAATTCTCCTCTATTTCATGCTTTCCAAGATTTGTTTTTCTTCTAACAATCAACATTTATTTCATGCATGCATACAAGTATCATGAGGTCTTTTCATTGGTTGTAATGGGGCTAGGGTCAAGGTAGGATGCATATTTGGTCAAGTGAGCTTGAAATTTGAATCTTTGATAAGCTTAAACTTCCCACCTAACCTATGACATCCTATACAATTAAGTTCTAACCAAACTACCCATTTTCTCACTTTTTCACATACTCATGCATTTTCTTTTCATTTCACAGCACTTATGCATTGATCTTATTGAGCTTCACTTTGGGGCATTTTGTCCCCTTTTTATTATTTTTATTCTTTTTTTCTTTCTTTTTCTATATTTTTTTTCTTTTTTCCATATTGTTTTTTTTCTTTTTCACTTTTATTTCTTTTTTTTTGTTTTTCTTATTTTTTTTTCTTTTTATATACAAGAACCTCAATGCATAAGGTTTTACATTTGATCAATACATGAGTATGTACCCAATTCCCAATATTTCCAATAATATTACAAAACTACCCTTTTATTCACCCAATGTCCCAAGGTTCCCACACTTGAATGATACTCACACATACTAGCCTAAGCTAATCAAAGATCCAAATAAGGACATTTATTGTTTTTCGCTTTACGGCTTGTAATGTGCTAAATTAAGAACAAGTGGGTTAATCGTAGGCTCAAATTTGGCTAACAATGGAAGATAAAAGGTAGGCTATTTGGGTAAGTGAGCTAAATGAAATGATGGCCTCAATCATATAAATGCATGAATACACAAAATAATGGAAATAAAGATTCAAACAAATCAAAGATTACAATCATAGAAAGAGAATAATGCACACAAGAAGGAAAAATAAGTGGTTGTAAGATGTAACCACACCGTTAGGCTCAAATCTCACAAGCTTGTGTTCTTAGCTCAAAACATGTTCCACAATATATATAATTCAAGCAAGTTCTATGAAAAATTTTCACTCAAATCAATTGACATGCCCTATAGATAGAAATCTTGAAAAATTCTCATTATCTTGACTAAGCTTATTGTGTATACATATGCAAAAATAAGAAAATGCAGGTAAAAATCCTAAAATCCTAGAATGAAATGCAAAAGTGTTGGGATTAGAAATTTGTCACCCAAAATCGCCGACCGGTTGGACGACCTCCCCACACTTAAAAGTTTGCACCGTCCTCGGTGCACTCAAAGATGAGCAAGGGGGTACGGCGAATCTCCAGATTGCTGCATGTTCTTTCTTCCGCTTCCATGTGTGCTTGTGGTGCATTGTTCATGAAAAATAAAAATATAACACCATAAGATGAGAAGATATGAAAGCAAAGAAGCATACATTGTTGGAATGAGGTAGATCACTAGAAATGAGTGAGTGAATTAGTGTGACATTAAGAAATATTAGGTGTGTGAATTCTAAATTGCGCAGTTTAGAATACACATTAGCATAAAAGCTATGTCACAAAAGAAGCATGCACTTCACTTATCCTAGTGTGCTTGAGATGCTTTAAGTAAGCTTGTAAGGTAAGACAAGCATTAGAGAATCATGAAAGCATTCAAGTCAAACATATGGATGGATATAATCATGAAATACAATGCATTAAGGTAAATGCTCAACATTATCCATCAAGAGATTGCCTAATCAAAGAATACGGTTCAAATCACATGGTGGCTAGCTACAACATGCAATTCAAAAGAGTTATAAGCTCGAAGACAATTCTCATCACTTGGTATTTTTCAAAAGGTAAGCATGAAGAACTCAAAACCAAGTAACAAAATATAACCTCAATTATAGAATCCAACAAAGATTATCTAAAAACATTCATGCTAAAATAGCATTTAGGCAATAAGGGATATAGCAATGTATAGTAAACAAAGTCAATACTCCAACACTTATGATGAAAAGAGAGAAAATAAAAGGAAAACTAAATTAAAACTAACTAATCAACTAACTAACTAACTAATTTGTTGACTAAAATAAATGGTTGTCAATGGTGTTTGGAAGTGTTGGATGAGGGGTAGGAGAAAGGAGAAGGAGAGAAATAAAAAGAGGAGAAGAAAAGAAATGTGGTGAAGGAAGGAAATTCGCGCGTACGCGCGCATGCCCCGCGCGCGCGGATGGCTTATTTCGAGAGTGACGCGTACGCGTCATGTGCGCGTGTGCGCAAGTGGGGTTTGTGCCAGAGGCACAACGTTGGCGCGGCGCAGGCACAACTCTCTGGAAAATGTATGGAGGTTGGAACTTCTCAATCCACGCGTACGCACGCATGGCGCGCGCGCGTGGATGGTCGAAAATGCTGGAAGTGCGCGTACGCGCCATGTACGCGTATGCGTGGATGGTGCTGCGTTTTTCAAATTTTTTTTTTTTTGTTTTTGCACTAATCCAAGCATTCCAAACCTCCAAACAGCTACCAAAACACCCTAAAACCTTATTTAACATACTAAACTACCAATTAAACTCAACTATCTAAACAAAACATGAAATTAAACTAATTCTATCAATATGTACAAAAGAGAAAATGAAAGAATTTTACCATGGTGGGTTGTCTCCTACCTAGCACTTTTGTTTATTGTCCTTAAGTTGGACTTATGGGGAGCTCCTCATCAAGGTGGCTTGTGCTTGTACTCATCTTGGAACTTCCACCAATGCTTGGACTTCCAATAAGCTCCATCATTCAAGATTAATATCTTCAAGCTTTGATGGAGTTCTTCACAAACCATGGGCTCCCAATGTTGATCCTCATGTGTTCCCGGATCCCATATTTTGTCTTCACACCCATCTCCAAGTTGATTATCATTAATCCATGTGGGTGGTGAGCAAGGTGAATTCTCAAGGAAATGACCAAACATCCTTCTAGACCCAAGCGATCTAGTTCTACACCAACTCTTACAATTAAGCTTTGAGCATGCAACCATAATGAACCTAGAATGATATTTCAAACCACTAACCATCTCCTTTTTACTCTTAAAGCCACAAATATGTCTTAGTTGACCATCCGTCTTAAGCAAACCATATTCAAGGGGAATAATAAAGCTTGAGCATAAGGAATTTACCCACTTGAATGAGAGAATGGATGGTGGTGGCTTGGGGAGAGGTATCTCCAATGTGCTAGCGAGCTTCACTCCCTTGTGTTCTTCCTTGTCAATCTCCACCTCTTCATAAACTTCTTCATTCTCAATCCTTTGTTCATCAACTTCATCTAGCTTGTCTCCATCACTCAAGTCATAAATGGGAGGTTGAGAGAAATCTACCTCCACATCACTTTTAAATTCATTGGGAGAGGATTCTTCAAATTCAAAGGATTCTTCACCAAGAAGATTGGATGCATGATCTTCATCACCAAGGGAACTCAATTCTTGCTTCATTCTCTCCAAGTCTTCATATAGAATATGCCTTGGAGGTTGTGCACATTCCTCCTCAACATCAAATTTACTCTTCTTGGAGGGATTTTCTTTGATTTTAGCTTCCCATGGAAGTTTCGCATCTCCTAAGTCTTCAACCACTTCTTCCTCTTCTTCAATGGTCATAGGTTCCTCCAATTGTTCTAACATAAAGTAGGCTTCCTCCTTTTCCACCGGAGTTTCCAATCTCTCCTTCATGCTATGCTCTTCTTGAGCCATGGGAGTTCCTTGAGTGTCCAAAAGTTGGGATGCTAACCGGTTTACCACCGCATCCAAGGCGGTCATGAATTGTTGCACATCCCTTGTCATCTCCTCATGTCCTTGAAGAAGAACACCAAGGGTTCCATCCATTAGAGGTTGGAGTGGATAAGAAGGTTTATTGTCTTGGAGAAAGGGTTCATTATAGGAAGGTGGTTCTTCTTGGTGAGGTGGTGGTGTGTATTGAAGTGGTTCTTGGGAGTAGTAATCTTGGAATTGTGGTTCCATGTATGGCTCATATGGTTCAAAAGGAGGTTGGTATGGTGGGTAAGGATCATGGTCATATGGAGGTGTTTGTTGAAAATAGGCTTGTGAGTGTGGTTGAGGGTCATGTTGAGGATATGACTCATAGGCATATAGTGGTGGTTCTTGGAAATCACAAGGAGATCCACCATAGCCATTTGATTGATATGCATCAAAGAATGGCTCTTCCTCATAGTGCATTGGTGGAGGTTGTTGCCATGATGATTGATCATAAGCATATGGCTCTTCCCACCTTTGATTGTCCCATCCTTGATACACATCTCCATTATAGTCCTCATCACCTACAACATAGTTGTAATCACACTCATAGCCAAAATGAGAATTTATAATGGAAAGAGAAAACAAAAATCAAAAGATAATGGAAAATAAGAGAAATAAAATTCTACAACTAGCAAATAAAGCAAAAAGCAAGATATTCACACTATTCACATATGTACAATAACCAATAACATAACACCATTGCAAATCCCCGCCAACGGCGCCATTTTGACGAATGGATTTTTGATGGTTTAGAATTTCACAAATGAATTCTCGTTGCAAGTATAGTTTCTAAACCAATCACTAATCCTTTCATACAAAAAGTTGTTTGTCACTAGTACAAACCCCTAAAATTTATAAACCGAAGTATTGGACCTCGGGTCGTTCTCACTAGGAATTACAATAAAGTGTCTTGTTATTGGTTATGAGTTATTTTGGGGTTTTGGATAAGAAGCATAAAAAGTAAATGGCAATGAAAATAAACTAACAACTATAAAAGGCTCTTGGTAAGGTGTGAGAACTAGAAGTCCTATCCTAGTTATCCTTCTCAATTGTGATGAGAATTGTTCATTGCTACCACTTAGTTAACCCTTACTAAAGAAAGGAAAGTAAAGTGGATGAATTGACTTGAGCCACAAGTCCTAGCCAACTCCCAAGGAAAGACTAGCTTTAGTGCACTCCAAACCAATTATCAATCTCTCCAATTATCAATCAACAAAGGAATTAGATAACTCAAGTGTCACTAATTACTCTACCTAGGCCAAGAGGAACAAAATCTAACTAATAGCTATAAGAGACATTTCATCAAAAACATAGAGTGCAATACAAGTGAACACATAAATTTGCAAGAATTAAAGAGAGATCTAACTACAAAGGCAAGAGGTCCACAATAGAAAACTAAATCAATCATGAAACAACAAAGAACTTACCAATTGCATTGAAGGAGAAATGTAGATCTACAAAAGAGAATTCACAAACTACAAACAAAGGAATTACATTAGAAGAAGAATCCTACAAGTGCAATAGAGGAGAGGAACGAAAATTAGAAGAGAGAATAAGAAGAAATAGATCTAGATCTAAGAACTAATCTAATCCTAATCCTAGAGAGAAGAGAGAGCTTCTCTCTCTAGAAACTAACTACAAAGCTAAACTAAACTAATTGGTAACTAACACCTAAAGTATGAAAAGTATGAAAAAAGTCCCCCATTCCTCCTTCAATCCTTGGCTTAAATAGCATCAGAAATGAGTTGGATTGGGCCCACAAGGCTTTAGAATTCGTTGGCCACGTTTTGCTTTAAGTGAACTAGGTGGCAGCAACGGCGCATGCGCGTACTTTGCGCGTGCGCGTCACCATACGTGGTTCAACCATAGAAAATCTTATATCGTTTCGAAGCCCCAGATGTTAGCTTTCCAACCCAACTGGAACCGCATCATTTGGACCTCTGTAGCTCAAGTTATGGCCGATTAAGTGCGAAGAGGTCGGCTTGACAGCTTTCCGGTTCTTCCATTTCTTCATGAGTTCTCCAACTTTTCATGCTTTCTTTCTTCATTCCCTTGATCCAATCTTTGCCTCCTAAACCTTAAATCACTTAACAAACATATCAAGGCATCTAATAGAATCAAGGTGAATTAAATTTAGCTATTTTGAGTCCTAAAAAGCATGTTTTCACATTCAAGCACAATTAAAGGAGAATATACAAAACCATGCTATTTCTTGAATAAATATGGGTAAAAGGTGATAAAATCCCCAAAAATCAATACAAGATAAACCGTCAAATTGGGGTTTGTCAACGCGCACGCGTGACCTACGCATACGTATGACAGACGCCACGTGCAGGAAGTTGCAGAATTCGCCCCCAGTGATTTCTGGGCTGTTTTTGACCCAGTTTTTGGCCCAGAAAACACAGATTAGAGGTTATAAAGTGGGGGAATGCATTCATTCATGGGGACAACTTTCATATTCACAAAATTTAGGTTTTAGATGTAGTTTTCTAGAGAGAGAGGCTCTCTCCTCTCTCTTAGGTTTTAGGATTAGGATTTCTTCATTTTCTCAATACCAGGTTCAATGTTCCTTTAATTTAGTTTCTCTTCTACTTTTATTTATTCTATGGATTTAGTTTGTTTATTTTCCCAATTTGATTTATGAACTCTCCATGTTAGATTTGATTTCTTTATTTAATGCAATTTGAGGTATTTCATATTTATGATTGCTTTCTTCTATTTATGATATAAATAATTTGGATTTTTCTCCTTTTGGCTTTAGTTGAGTAATTGGTGACACTTGAGTTGTCAAACTCAGCTGTTGATTGAAAATTTGAAATTGCTGATTGATTTGGATCCCTCTAAAGCTAGTCTTTCCATAGGAGTTGACTAGGACTTGAGGAATCAGATTGATTAGTCCACTTGACTTTCCTTTATTTAGTAAGGGTTAACTAAGTGGGAGCAATAACAATTCTCATCACACTTGATAAGGATAACTAGGATGGGATTTCCAGTTTTCATAACTTGCCAAGAGTTTTTGTAGTTATTAATTTACTTCTTTGCCAATTTATTTCCTTGTTCCCTATTTCAAAAACTCCAAAAAGATACAATTTCATAACCAATAATAAATCATACTTCCCTGCAATTCTTTGAGAGACGACTCAACGTTTGAATACTTCGATTATAAATTTTACTGGGTTTGTTATTATGACAACCAAAGTTTTTGTACGAAAGGATTCCCTGTTGGTTTAGAAACTATACGTACAACGAGAATTTATCTGTAAAATTCTTTACCGACAGAAAATCAGTTCGTCAAAATGGCACCGTTGCCGGGGAATTGCAAACGTGTGCCTTATTATTGGTTATTGTTAATATTTTCTTTTTCGTTTCTTTGTTAGTGTTTCTAGTTTTAGGAGTTTATTTTCATTAATTTCTATTAGTTTTTATTTCTTTTGATACTATGAATTCTCATCCCTCTGGCTTTAAGTTTGGTTCTAATATTGTTGTAAGGAATGGAAGCTATAATAGGAACATGCATCAAGGTCAAAACAATCAAAGATGGAAGGAGCCACGAGGATCTGATCAACCCTTTCGACAACAACACCTTCCAAGATACCATGGACAACGACCATCCTACAATGCATGCCAAGACAAGAGTTATGGTGGACCTTTTCGTGACAACCAACCTCCACCAGTTTACTACGGTCAAGAACTATTCCGAGGTGCGTACCAAGATGATAGATGTGGTGGACCCCCTTGTAGTTACCAACAAGCCCCATCATATGCCTATGAACCACCTCCTCAACATAGCTTTGAACCACCATACTCACAAGCCACCTACAATCATTCACCTCCATATGACCCTAACCCTTACCCACCCCAATTCCAATCCAATTACTTCCAAGAACCACCACTTCCATATGCACCATGTCCATATCCATCGACCCAAGAATCACAGGCTCGCCTCAAGGAAACAGTAGATCAATTTCATGCAGTCCTTCATAAACTGGAGCAAGCAATAAATCAATTAGCTTCCCGATGTTCGGACACTCAAGGAACTCCCATGGCTTCATGTGGAGAATCTAATGAAGAACGTAGCATGAAAGACACTAGAAGCTCTGGTGGACAGTAAGGAGCATGACTTTATTTTGGAATAAGTAAAGGAAGCCGGAATTATTGAAGAAGAAGAATTGGTTGAAGACTTAGGAGATGTGGAACGTCCATGGGAAAGCCCAGTCATAGAGCCCACTTCTAAGGAGTTTGAATTTGATGTTGAGGAGGGTGTACAACCGCCAAGGCATATTATGGTTGAAGACTTTGAAGGGGATGATCAAGAGATGGATTCAATCATTGATGAATTCTTATTTACATTTGAATTTTCTCCCATTGAACTTGACATGGAGATTAAAGAAGAAGAAGCACAACCTCCCATACCCTTGGTGAACAATGAAGAAGAGATCGAATTGGAAGAAAGCTACCAAGAGAAAGAGGTTGATATTGAAGAAGCTTGCAAAGAGGTGGAAGTTGTCAAAGAAGAGCCCAAGAGAATGGAGTTGGAGATCACCTTGCCAAGGTTGTTGGAGACCTCTCCCCCAAAGCCATCACCATCCATCCCTTCATTCAAGTGGGTAAATCTCTCATCTCTAAGCTTAATTAGCCCATTTGAATATGCTTTGCCTGAGATGGATAGGCAACTTAGAGCTCTTTGTGGTTATAAGAGTAAGAGGGAGATGGTTAGTGGTTGGCAACACAATCCTAGGTTCATTGTGGTAGGAAGCTCACGGCTGAATTATCATGGTTGGAAGAATACTAAATTGTATGGGTCTAGAAAGATGTTTGGATGCCTCAGTGAGAATTTAGATTGCTTACCACCCAGTTGGAACAAAGATGGTCAACAAGAAGACGGGTGCAAAAGCAAGGTTTGGGACCCCAGAATTCAGTCTAGCAATCAACACTCTTGGGGCCTTGTCATTTGCTTAATCTTGCTTGAAGGCTCTTTGCGTCTAGTTTGGGATCCCGAAGGCCATTGGAATTAAAAACATTGGTGGGGATTCAAGGATCAGTACAAGCACAAGCCACCATGACAAGGAGCTCACCAAATGTCCAACTTAAGGACTTTAACTAAAAGTGCTAGGTGGGAGACAACCCACCATGGTATGATCGTCTCTTTTTATTCTTAGTTTTATTTTATTTTAATTTTATCAGTGTTAATTCGTAAATTCTGCATCATCATTTGCATTCTGCATTCTGCATTCTGCATATATATATATACATATATATATATTTATTTATTTATAAAGAAAGGTGGATGACGCGCAAGCGTCCCTGACGCGTGTGCGTCTCCCTTAAATTCGGCATAAAAATGTGTTTGGCAGAGAGTTGCGATGGCCTGGCGATGGTATCGTGCTATAAGCACAAATTCACCCAAGCGTACACGTCCCTGACACGTACACGTCACTTTCACCATACGGTCATCCACGCGTGCGCGTACTTGACGCGCGCGCATCGCAAGCAATTTTGGCCACTGTGCGAGACAAACAGAGAGTTGTGCGTGCGCGGGGCTAGTCTCGCGCGATTCGCACACTCAGAGGCACGCAAACGCATCCCAGACGCGTATGCGTCGCCTAAAATTAACGTGATCCACGCGTACGTGTGATTCACGCGTACGCGTCGCACACAACGCCCAACTAAAATACCTCAGCGCCTGATTTCAAATCATCCACCCCTCAAATCCTAATTCTTTTAATCCTAATTATTTCTTACTTTCTTCTTCTTCATTACTTCCCATCCTTCTTCACTTTCATTCTATTTTACTTAATTTATTTGCATACTTTCATTCATTGCATTTTAATTTTGTGCATATTTTTATTTTCTTTTCTAAGTTATTATTTCACCATTGGTGTTAAATATTCTTCTTCAACTGTTGCACCTTTTCTTGCATTATGTTAGTGCTTCGTGACTTGTTTTACACTGTTGGATGATATTATTTATCTGTCACTGCCAATCTTTTATATTACCTGTATCCCTTTTGTATTGACATGAATTTATATTTTCTTACATTACCCACATTCTCTTTCCCATTGTTGCAAATTTTTGCACTCTTGATTTGCCATGTGCTTCTACTGTTTTCTCACTTGCATGTTGTAGCTACCATGTAATTGAGACTCTCATCATTTGGCATTAACCCAACCATATTTTAAATTGTTTCCTATCTTTGTTTTTGGGTTACTTTTCTTATTTTTCCTCTTCTTTCAGGATGGCCATCGAGGAAAGAAAACAGAAAACATTTACATGGGGCGACAGACAAGTCCATCTGCACAATCTATGGAGAAAAGCGTCAGTTGGAGCAACCCGTCCACTTGCACATCTCAGCATGCACTGAGGACGGTGCAATCTTTAAGTGTGGGGAGGTCGATACCGACTTCCGTGGGTTAGTTATTTCCTTTTCAACACCAATGTTTTATATTCTTTGTTTGTTCATTGTTGCCTTTGCATGTTTGATTGCATATTTGTTTAATTTTGTGCATATTTTACCACCATTTGGTTAAAGTAATATTTTCTTTTTCAAGAAACTTTTTATAAAATTTCACTAATTTGATTTAAAATTTTTGATAAACTTGTTTTGAAGGAATATTATACTGGAACATGGTTTAGTGCTTGAACACACAAAACCTGTGAGATTTTGAGCCTATTTGAATTGGTTGCATTCTATCAACCAATATTTTATTTTTGGTGTGTGTTGTTCTCTCTAAAATTGTGATCTTTGTCTTGCTTAATTCTATATTTCCATTGTTTGATGTATGCATGCACTTATGTGATTGAGGCATTGTTTCACTAAGCTTACATACCCATATGGCCTTAACCTTTTCATTATCCTTTGCAAACCAATTTTGAGCCTATTTTACCCCTTTGTTCTTTACTTTTGCTCATCACTAACTCTAAGTGAAAAACAATAATGTCCTTAGTTTGAATCCTTGGTTAGCTTAGACTAGTGACAGTGCTCACAAATTAAGTATGGGGAAATTGGGTTTGCCAATATTTTGGTTTGAGAATTGGGTATTGTGTATTCTTGAGAAAATATGAACAAGAATGTTAAGAACATGTTTATGCATTCAATACCTTAATCATATGCATTGAAAAAGAAAAAAATTTATTAAGAAAAGAAAAATAGAAAAAGAAAAAAAAGAGAGAAAAAGAAAAGAAAAAGATCACATAATAAAAGGGGACAAAATGCCCCAAAGTAAATGGTGAAAGCAATGCATATGAGTTGTACTCAAATTCGGATGCATGAATATGTGGAAAAAATAATTAATGGGTAGTTAGGCTTTATATTATGATTACATGGATTGTCCTAAGTTAGGTGAGAAGTTTAGGTTAATTAAGGATTCAGATTTTAGTCTACTTAACCAAATACAATCCTACCTTGACCCTAACCCCATTACAACCCTTAAAAGACCTCTTGATTTGTGTATTTGTGCATTAAACTTTTGTTGATTGGTAGAAGAAGAGCAATCCTTAGAAAGCAAGATTAGTAGAGAATTGAAAGAATCAAACCTCAAACACCTGAGCGATTAGAGTGTGTATACACTTCTAGTGAGGGTTCAATGCTCGATTTCTTGTTCTCGGCTTTCATGAGCTATCTTCTTCTTGCAAGTCTATTTGTACTTCATTTTTATGATTTGAATTAGTGAAATCCAGTTCATATTTGTTCTTGAAAGATTTATTTACTTTTCACCAAGTATGTAAAAGCATTTTGCATTTAGATAAATTGCATTGCATAGATTCCACCATTCTACCTTCACTCTTTTTCAGTTTCTCTTGAATTTAGCATGAGGACATGCTAATGTTTAAGTGTGGGGAGGTTGATAAACTACTATTTTATGATTTATCTTGTGTTCAATTGAGTGTTTTTATCAATTCCTCACCCACTTATTTATATAATTTGTATGGTTTTACAATTCCTTCCTTATTATGTGATACATATGAAAACATGTTTTCCATGCCTTAAAAATGTTAATTTTAATTATCCTTTATTACCATTCGATGCCGTGATCTGTGTGTTAAGTATTTTTAGCCTTCATAGGGCAGGAATGGCTTAGAGGACAGAAAGGAAACATGCAAAAATGGAAGGAACGCGCAAAATAAAGTTTTGAAGGAAACGGTAGCGACGCGCGCGCATGGACGACGCGGACGCGTGCCTAGCGCAGAGCACGAGCGATGCGTATGCGTGACTGACGTGTATGCGTGATAAGGAAAACTTCCAAATGACATGGACGCGTGACCTATGCGTACGCGTGACTGACGCCACGTGCAGGAAGTTGCAGAATTCGCCCCAGCGATTTCTGGGCTATTTTTGACCCAGTTTTCGGCCCAGAAAACACAAATTAGAGGCTATAAAGTGAGGGAATGCATTCATTAATGGGACAACTTTCATATTCACAAAATTTAGGTTTTAGATGTAGTTTTCTAGAGAGAGAGGCTCTCTCCTCTCTCTTAGGTTTTAGGATTAGGATTTCTTCATTTTCTCAATTCTAGGTTCAATGTTCATTTAATTTAGTTTCTCTTCTACTTTTATTTATTCTATGGCTTTAGTTTGTTTATTTTCTCAATTTGATTTATGAACTCTCCATGTTAGATTTGATTTCTTTATTTAATGCAATTTGAGGTATTTCAGATTTATGATTGCTTTCTTCTATTTATGATATAAATAATTTGAATTTTTTCCCTTTTGGCTTTGGTTGAGTAATTGGTGACACTTGAGTTGTCAAACTTAGCTATTGATTGAAAATTGGAAATTGCTGATTGATTTGGATCCCTCTAAAGCTAGTCTTTCCATAGGAGTTAACTAGGACTTGAGGAATCAGATTGATTAGTCCACTTG
Organism: Arachis ipaensis; assembly: GCF_059453495.1. Classification (NCBI taxonomy): domain Eukaryota; kingdom Viridiplantae; phylum Streptophyta; class Magnoliopsida; order Fabales; family Fabaceae; genus Arachis; species Arachis ipaensis. The sequence goes on from NC_142436.1 coordinate 56,533,814, forward strand.
ACTTTCCTTTATTTAGTAAGGGTTAACTAAGTGGGAGCAATAACAATTCTCATCACACCTGATAAGGATAACTAGGATGGAATTTTCAGTTCTCATACCTTGCCAAGAGTTTTTCTAGTTATTAATTTATTTTCTTGCCAATTTATTTCTTTGTTCCCTATTTCAAAAACCCCAAAAAGATACAATTTCATAAGCAATAATAAATCATACTTCCATGCAATTCCTTGAGAGACGACCTGAGGTTTGAATACTTCGGTTATAAATTTTACTGGGTTTGTTATTGTGACAACCAAAGTTTTTGTACGAAAGGATTCCCTGTTGGTTTAGAAACTATACTTACAACAAGAAATTATCTGTAAAATTCTTTACCAACAAAAAATCAGTTCGTCAAAATGGCGCCGTTGCCGGAGAATTGCAAACGTGTGCCTTATTATTGGTTATTATTAATATTTACTTTTTTGTTTCTTTGTTAGTGTTTCTAGTTTTAGGAGTTTATTTTCATTAATTTCTATTAGTTTTTATTTCTTTTGCTACTATGAATTCTCACCCCTCTGGCTTTAAGTTTGGTTCCAATGTTGTTGTAAGGAATGGAAGCTATAATAGGAACATGCATCAAGGTCAAAACAATCAAAGATGGAAGGAGCCACAAGGATCTGATCAACCCTTTCGGCAACAACATCTTCCTAGATACCATGGACAACGACCATCCTACAATGCATGCCAAGACAATAGTTATGGTGGACCTTTTCATGACAACCAACCTCCACCAGTTTACTACGGTCAAGAACTATTCCGAGGTGCGTACCAAGATGATAGATGTGGTGGACCCCCTTGTAGTTACCAACAAGCCCCATCATATGCCTATGAACCACCTCCTCAACATAGCTTTGAACCACCATACTCACAAGCCACCTACAATCATTCACCTCCATATGACCCTAACCCTTACCCACCCCAATTCCAATCCAATTACTTCCAAGAACCACCACTTCCATATGCACCATGTCCATATCCATCGACCCAAGAATCACAGGCTCGCCTCAAGGAAACAGTAGATCAATTTCATGCAGTCCTTCATAAACTGGAGCAAGCAATAAATCAATTAGCTTCCCGATGTTCGGACACTCAAGGAACTTGGTACACGGAATCATGATCGCACACTTTTCACACGACTTCGTGCAGCTGACCAGCAAGTGCACTGGGTCATCCAAGTAATACCTTACGTGAGTAAGGGTCGATCCCACGGAGATTGTCGGCTTGAAGCAAGCTATGGTCATCCTTGTAAATCTTAGTCAGGCAGATTCTAATGGTTATGGGATTTTGATAATTGAAATATAATTAAAACAGAAAATAAGATAGAAGCACTTATGTAATTCATTAGTGGGATCTCAGATAAGTGTATGAAGATGCTTTGTTCCTTCTGAACCTCTGCTTTCCTATTGTCTTCATCCAATCATTCATACTTCCTTCCATGGCAAGCTGTTTGTTGGGGGATCACCATTGTCAATGGCTACCATCCGTCCTCTCAGTGAAAATGGTCCAAATGCGCTGTTACCGAACGGCTAATCATCTGTCGGTTCTCACTCATTTTGGAATAGGATCTATTGATCCTTTTGCGTCTGTCACTACGCCCAACACTCGCGAGTTTGAAGCTCGTCACAGTCATCCCATCCCAGATCCTACTCAGAATACCACAGACAAGGTTTAGACTTTCCGGATCTCAAGAATGGCCGCCAATAATTCTAGCATATACCACGAAGGTTCTAATCTTAGATTAGAAACCCAAGAGATATGCACTCAAGCTATTGCAGATAGAACGGAGGTGGTTGTCAGGCACGCGTACATAGGTGAGAATGATGATGAGTGTCACGGATCATCACATTCATCATGTTGAAGTGCGAGTGAATATCTTGGAATAAGAATAAGCTTGAACTGAATAGAAAATAGTAGTACTTTGCATTAATTCATGAGGAACAGCAGAGCTCCACACCTTAATCTATGGGGTGTAGAAACTCCACCGTTGAAAATACATAAGTGAAAATAGGGTAGACATGGCCGAGTGGCCAGCCTCCCATGGAGGTCTCAGAACGTAAAAGTTACATAATGTGTTCCTGGTGCACGAATTGTAAATCACACTTTTCACAACTCGTACCACTAACCAGCAAGTACACTGGGTCGTCCAAGTAATACTTTACGTGAGTAAGGGTCGATCCCACGGAGATTGTCGGCTTGAAGCAAGCTATGGCTATTTTGTAATTCTTAGTTAGGAAATCAATGATAAGAGTGATTATAGTTACGAAGAGTAAATAGCATAAAATAAATAATACTTGTTATGCAGTAATGGAGAACATATTGAGGATTTGGAGATGCTCTGTCTTCCGAATATCTGCTTTCCTACTGTCTTCTTCTTCACGCACGCAGGTCTCCTCCCATGGCAAGCTGTATGTTGTGGATCACCGTTGTCAATGGTTACCATCCGTCCTCTCAGTGAAAATGGTCCAAATGCGCTGTCACTGCACGGCTAATCATCTGTCGGTTCTCACTCATGTTGGAATAGGATCCATTGATCCTTTTGCGTCTGTCACTACGCCCAACACTCGCGAGTTTGAAGCTCGTCACAGCCATCCCATCCCAAATCCTACTCGAAATACCACAGACAAGGTTTAGACTTTTCGGATCTCAGGAATGGCCGCCAATAATCTTAGCCTATACCACGAAGACTCTGATCATGAACCAAGAGGCTAAGAGATACACACTCAATCTAAGGTAGAACGGAAGTGGTTGTCAGGCACACGTTCATAGGTTGAGAATGATGATGAGTGTCACGGATCATCATATTCAACACGGTTAAGTACAAGCGAGTATGTTAGAACAGAAACAAGCGTGATTGAATAGAAAACAGAAGTAATTGCATTAATTCATCGAGACACAGCAGAGCTCCTCACCCCCAACCATGGGGTTTAGAGACTTATGCCGTCAGAAATACAATGTAAAGTGTAAAAATGTCATGAGGTCCAAAATAAATCTCTAAAAGTTGTTTAAGTACTAAACTCGTAACCTAAGTTTACAGAAAATGAGTAAACTATGATAGATAGTACAGAAATTCACTTTTGGGACCCACTTGGTGTGTGCTGGGGCTGAGACTTGAGCTTTACACGTGCCTAGGCTGTTTCTGGAGTTAAACACCAGATTGTAACCTGTTTTGGGCGTTTAACTCCAACTTGTAACCTGTTTCTGGCGTTTAACGCTAGAATAGGGCAGAGAACTTGCGTTGAACGCCAGTTTGCATCGTCTAAACTCGAGAAAAGTATGCACTATTATATATTGTTGGAAAGCCCTGGATGTCTAATTTCCAACGCAATTGAGAGTGCGCCATTTGGACTCCTATAGCTCCAGAAAATCCACTTTGAGTACAGGGAGGTCAGAATCCAACAGCATCTGCAGTCCTTCTTCAGCCTCTGAATCAGATTTTTGCTCAAGTCCCTCAATTTCAGCCAGAAATTACCTGAAATCACAGAAAAATATACAAACTCATAGTAAAGTCCAGAAATGTGAATTTTATTTAAAAACTAATAAAAATATACTAAAAACTAACTAAATCATACCTAAAACTATGTAAAAACAATGCCAAAAAGCGTATAAATTATCTGCTCATCACAACACCAAACTTAAATTGTTGCTTGTCCCCAAGCAACTAAAAATCAAATAGGATAAAAAAAAGAGAATATACTATAAATTCCAAAATATCAATGAAACTTAGCTCCAATCAGATGAGCGGGACTAGTAGCTTTTTGCCTCTTGAATAGTTTTGGCATCTCACTTTATCCATTGAAGTTCAAAATGATTGGCATCTATAGGAACTTAGATTTTATATAGTGTTATTGATTCTCTTAGTTCAGTATGTTGATTCTTGAACACAGCTACTTTATGTGTCTTGGCCGTGGCCCTAAGCACTCTGTTTTCCAGTATTACCACCGGATACATACATGCCACAGACAAATAACTGGGTGAACCTTTTCAGATTGTGACTCAGCTTTGCTAAAGTCCCCAATTAGAGGTGTCCAGAGTTCTTAAGCACACTCTTTTTTTGCTTTGGACCTTGACTTTAACCGCTCAGTCTCAAGTTTTCACTTGACACCTTCACGCCACAAGCACATGGTTAGGGACAGCTTGGTTTAGCCACTTAGGCCAGGATTTTATTCCTTTAGGCCCTCCTATCCACTAATGCTCAAAGCCTTGGATACTTTTTATTACCCTTGCCTTTTGGTTTTAAGGGTATTGACTTTTTGCTCTTGCCTTTTAGTTTAAAGAGCTCTTGGCTTTTTCTGCTTGCTTTTTCTTTTTTCTTTTTTTTTTGCCATTTTTCTTTTCTCTCTTTTTATTTTTCGCAAGATTTTGTATTCACTAATTTTTCTTGCTTCAAGAATCAATTTTATAATTTTTCAGATTATCAACAACATTTTTCCTTTTCATCATTCTTTCAAAGCTAACAATTTTAACATTCATAAATAACAAATTCAAAAGACATATGCACTGTTCAAGCATTCATTCAGAAAACAAAAGGTATTGTCACCACATCAGAATAATTAAACTAATTTCAAGAATGAATTCGAAATCATGTACTTCTTGTTCTTTTATGATTAAAAGCATTTTTCATTTAAGAAAGGTGATGGATTCATAGGACATTCATAACTTTAAGGCATAGACACTAGACACTAATGATCATGTAAGAAAGACACAAATATAAATAAACATAAAGCATAGAGAACGAAAACAGAAAAAATAAATAGACAAGGAGATTAAGGAATGGGTCCACCTTAGTAAGGGTGGCGTCTTCTTCCTCTTGAAGAACCAATGGTGCTCTTGAGCTCCTCTATCTCTCTTCCTTGCCTTTGTTGTTCCTCCCTCCTAGCTCTTTGATTTTCTCTAATCTCATGGAAGGTGCCATATGGTTATGGAAAATTAAAAAGTGGGGCTTTTTCACACCAAACTTAAAATGTTTGCTCGTCCTTGAGCAAAAGAAGAAAGAAAGGAGGAGATGGAAATGTGTGGTGGGTTCGGCCAAGGGAGGGTGATAGTGTGTATGAGGGGTTTATGATGGATGGATGTGAGTGGTGAAGAGAGTATGGAAAAGAGGGTGGGGTAGGTGGGGATCCTGTGGGATCCACAGATCCTGTGGGGTCAAGGACTTAGCATCCCTGCTCCATTGAGGCGTGCAAAATGCCTATAGAGTGCAATCCTGGTGTTTAACGCCAGACTGCTGCTTGTTTCTGGCGTTAAATGCCAGCTTTTCCCCCTTTCTTGGTGTTGAACGCCAACTTGGTGCTTGTTTCTAGCGTTAAACGCCAGATTGTAGCTTGTTTCTGGTGTTTAACGCCAGCTTGGTGCTTCTTTCTGGCGTTAAACGCCAGTCTGATGCTTTTTACTGGCGTTTAAACGCCAGTAAGCTCTCCCTCTAGGGTGAGCTGTTTTTAATGCTGTTTTTGATTTTGCTTTGATTTCTTTGACTCCACATGATCATCATCCTAAAGAAAACATAAAATAAAAAAGGAAAACAGAAAATTAACATAGATAAGTAAAAATTGGGTTGCCTCCTAATAAGAGCTTCTTTATTGTCTTTAGTTGGACCTTACTGAGCTTTTAATCTAGTCTCAGCTTTGAGCATTCTTGCTCAAGATTACCTTCAAGATAATGCTTGACTCTCTGTCCATTAACAATGAACTTCTTATTAGAATCAATGTCTTGAAGCTCCACATAGCCATATGGTGACACACTTGTAATCACATATGGTTCCCTCCACCGGGATTTCAGTTTCCTGGAGAATAATCTGAGCCTAGAGTTAAACAGCAAAAACTTCTGTCTTGGTTCAAAGACTCTAGATGACAGCTTTCTGTCATGCCACCTTTTTGCTTTCTCTTTGTAAAGCTTGGCATTTTCGAAAGCAGTGAGTCTGAATTCCTCTAGCTCATTTAGCTGGAGCAATCTTTTTTCTCCAGCTAATTTGGCATCAAAGTTTAGGAATTTGGTTGCCCAGTAAGCCTTATGCTCCAGTTCCACGGGTAGATGACAGGCCTTACCATACACAAGCTGGTATGGAGAGGTCCCTATAGGAGTCTTGAATGCTGTTCTGTAAGCCCACAGAGCATCATCCAAGCTTCTCGCCCAATCCTTTCTACGAGTACTTACAGTCCATTCCAGGATTCTTTTTAGTTCTCTATTAGAGACTTCAGCTTGCCCATTTGTCTATGGATGATTTGGAGTTGCTACCTTGTGGCTAATTCCATACCGGACCATAGCAGAGTAAAGCTGTTTGTTGCAGAAGTGAGTGCCCCCATCACTAATTAGTGCTTTAGGGACACCAAACCTGCTGAAGATATGTTTCTGGAGGAACTTCAGCACTGTCTTAGTATCATTGGTGGGTGTGTCAATGGCCTCTACCCATTTGGATACATAGTCGACTGCCACCAGAATATTAGTGTTTGAGTATGATGGTGGGAAAGGCCCCATGAAGGCAATACCCCATACATCAAACAACTCAATCTCCAAGATTCCTTGTTGAGGCATGGCGTAACCATGAGGCAGATTACCAGCTCTCTGGCAACTGTCATAGTTACGTACAAACTCTCGGGAATCTCTATAGAGGGTAGGCCAGTAGAAGCCACATTGGAGGACCTTGGTGGCTATTCGCTCACCTCCGAAGTGGCCTCCATATTGTGACCCATGGCAATGCCATAAGATCTTCTGTGCTTCTTCTCTAGGCACACACCTTCGGATTATTCCGTCTGTACATCTCTTAAAGAGATAGGGTTCATCCCACAAGTAGTACTTTGCATCAGTAATTAATTTTTTCTTTTGTTGCCTGCTGTACTTCTTGGGTATGAACCTTGCAGCTTTATAGTTTGCAATGTCTGCAAACCATGGTATTTCCTGAATGGCGAACAAATGATCCTCCGGAAATGTTTCAGAGATCTCAATAGAGGGAAAGGACGCCCCTTCTACTGGGTCTATCCGGGACAGATGATCAGCCACTTGGTTTTCTGTCCCTTTTCTGTCTCTTATTTCTATATCAAACTCTTGCAGAAGCAACACCCATCTTATGAGCCTGGGTTTTGAATCCTGCTTTGTAAGTAGATATTTAAGAGCAGCATGGTCAGTGTACACAATCCCTTTTGATCTTACTAAGTATAATCTAAACTTGTCAATGGCAAAAACCACTGCAAGAAATTCTTTTTCTGTGGTTGTGTAATTTTTTTGGGCATCATTTAAAACACAGCTAGCATAATAAATGACATGCAGAAGCTTATCATGCCTCTGCCCCAATACTGCACCAATGGCATGGTCACTGGCATCACACATTAGTTCGAATGGTAATGTCCAGTCTAGTGCAGAAATAACTGGTGCTGTGACCAGCTTAGCTTTCAGAGTTTCAAACGCCTGCAGACACTCTGTGTCAAACACAAATGGCATGTCAGCAGCTAGCAGGTTGCTCAGAGATTTTGCAATTTTTGAAAAATCCTTTATAAACCTCCTATAGAATCCTGCATGCCCTAGAAAGCTTCCGATTGCCTTAACATTGGCAGGTGGTGGTAATTTTTTAAATACCTCTACCTTCACTTGATCAACCTCTATTGCCTTGTTCAAAATCTTGTGCCCAAGGACAATCCCTTCAGTCACCATAAAGTGACATTTTTCCCAGTTTAAAACCAGGTTAGTCTCTTGGCATCTTTTCAGAACCAGTGTCATGTGATCAAGACAGGAGCTGAATGAGTCTCCATATACTGAGAAGTCATCCATGAAGACTTCCAGAAATTTTTCCACCATATCAGAGAAAATAGAGAGCATGCATCTCTGAAAGGTTGTAGGTGCATTACACAGCCCAAATGGCATCCTTCTGTAGGCAAATACACCAGATGGACATGTGAATGTTGTTTTCTCTTGATCCTGGGGATCTACTGCAATTTGGTTGTAGGCTGAATAGCCATTCAAAAAGCAGTAATAATCATGACCTGCTAGTCTTTCTAGCTTCTGGTCTATGAATGGTAAAGGAAAATGATCCTTTCTGGTGGCTGTATTGAGCCTTCTGTAGTCAATATACATGCGCCACCCTGTAACTGTTCTTGTAGGAACCAGTTCATTTTTTTCATTATGAACCACTGTCATGCCTCCCTTTTTGGGGACAACTTGGACAGGGCTCACACAGGGGCTATCAGAAATAGGATAAATAATCCCAGCCTCTAGTAACGTGGTGACCTCTTTCTGCACCACTTCCTTCATGGCTGGATTTAGCCGCGTCTGTGGTTGAACCACTGGCTTAGCATTGTCCTCTAATAGGATCTTGTGCATGCATCTTGCTGGGCTGATGCCCTTAATATCACTTATAGACCACCCAAGAACTGTCTTGTGTGTCCTTAGCACTTGAAGTAGCGCTTCCTCTTCTAGGGGATTTAAAGCAGAGCTTATGATCACCGGAAAAGTGTCACCTTCTCCCAGAAATGCATATTTCAGGGATGGTGGTAATGGTTTGAGCTTGGGTTTAGGAGGTTTTTCCTCTTCCTGAGGAAGTTTCTAAGGCTCTTTCAATTCCTTTGAATCCTCCAGATCAGGTTGAACATCTTTAAAGATGTCTTCCAGCTCTGATTCGAGACTCTCAGCCATGTTGATCTCCTCTACCAAAGAGTCAATAAAATCAACTTTCATGCAGTCTTTCGGTGTGTCTGGATGCTGTATGGCTTTGACAGCATTCAACTTAAACTCATCCTCATTGACTCTTAGGGTTACTTCCCCCTTTTGGACATCAATGAGAGTTCGTCCAGTTGCTAGGAAGGGTCTTCCTAGAATGAGAGTAGCATTCTTGTGCTCCTCTATTTCCAGCACTACAAAGTCAGTGGGGAAGGCGAATGGCCCAACCCTGACAATCATGTCTTCAATCACGCCTGATGGGTATTTAATGGAGCCATCAGCAAGTTGGAGACATATCCAGGTTGGTTTGACTTCTTCAGTTAAACCAAGCTTTTCTATAGTGGATGCAAGTATTAGGTTGATGCTTGCCCCAAGATCACATAAAGCTGTCATGGTGCAATTATCCTCTAATATGCATGGTATCATAAAGCTCTCGGGATCTTTAAGCTTTTCTGGGAAGCTTTTCAGAATGACTGCACTGCATTCTTCAGTGAGGAGAACTCTTTCAGTTTCTCTCCAGTCCTTCTTATGACTCAAGATCTCTTTCATGAACTTGGCATAAGAGGGTATTTGCTCAAGTGCCTCTGCAAACGGAATCTTTATTTCAAGAGTCCTGAGATAGTCGGCAAAGCGAGCAAATTGCTTATCCTGCTCTTCTTGGCGGAGTTTTTGAGGATAAGGCATCTTGGCTTTGTATTCCTCAACCTTAGTTACTGCAGGTTTATTTCCTACAGAGGTGGTTGGAGAAGCCTTTTTAGAGGGGTTGCTATCAGCACTTGTGTGTGTCTAATCCCTCACTGGCATTTGAATGCCAGGGTTAGAAGCTGGATTGGCGTTGGACGCCAACTTCTTACCTGTTTCTGGCGTTTGAACGCCAGAACTGAGCTTCCATTGGGCGTTTGATGCCAGCTCCTTGCCTGTTTCTGGCATTTGAACGCCAGAACTGTGCGTGGGTTGGCCGTTAAATGCCAACCTTGCATCCTTTTCTGGCGTTTGAACGCCAGAGTTATTCCTCTCTGTGCTCTTACTGTCCTCAGAGGGATTTTGGATAATATTTTTACTCATCCTCTGTCAGTTGTTCTTTTCTTGGCTTTCTGCTGCTCTGAAGTGAGGTATTTAATATTTTTCCACTTCTTAATTGAACTGCCTGGCACTCTTCTGTTATCTGCTTTGATAACTGCTGTTTTTTCTGATTCAATTGTGCTTCCATATTTTTATTAGCATTTTTAGTGTCTTGTAGCATCTCCTTGAATTCTGCTAGCTGTTTTGTTAGAAAACACAATTGTTGATTGAGTTCAGCAACTTGTTCTGGAGGACCAAGTTCAGTAGACACTGCTTTGGCTTCTTCTTTTATGGAGGACCCACTACTTATGTACAGATGCTGATTTCTAGCAACTATATTAATAAGCTCTTGAGCCTCTTCAATAGTTTTTCTCATGTGTATAGATCCACCAGCTGAGCGGTCTAGAGATATCTGAGCTCTTTCTATAAGCCCATAGTAGAAGATGTCTAATTGCACCCACTCTGAAAATATTTCAGAGGGGCATTTCCTTAGCATCCCTCTGTACCTCTCCCAGGCATTATAAAGAGATTCATCATCCTCTTGTTTAAAAGCTTGGATGTCCAGCCTTAGCTGTGTCATCCTTTTTGGAGGGAAATATTGATTCAGGAATTTGTCTAATAACTGTTTCCATGTTCTTATGCTTGCTGTGGATTGGTTATTTAACCACCTTTTAGCTTGATCTTTTACAGTAAATGGAAACAGTAACAGCCTATATACATCCTGATCTACCTCCTTTTCACGTAATGTGTCAGCAATTTGTAAGAATTGTGCCAAAAACTCAGTAGGTTCTTCTTGTGGAAGACCAGAATACTGGCAATTTTGCTGCACCATAACAATGAGCTGAGGATTTAGCTCAAAACTGCTTGCCTTGATAGGAGGTATACAGATACTACTCCTGTATGCAGCAGTAATGGGGTTAGCATATGACTCCAGTGTCCTTCTGGACTGTTCATTTCCACTTTTGTCCATGATGGAGAAAGGGAGATGATGCGGATTGCAAATAAATTTTTTTTTGAAAACCGAAATTAAAATAAAATAAAATAAAATAAATGAAAAATTGACTATAATTTCAAAAATTTGAAGAAAAAGAAATAAAAGAAAATTGAAAACTAAATTAATTAATTAAAAAGATTTGAAAAATATGTGAGTGAGGATTTTCGAAAAAATGGAGAGAGAGAAATTGGTTAGGAAGTTTTGAAAAAGATATGTCTTAAAATTAAAGATACTTGTAAGAAAATAAAATAAAATAAAATAAAATAAAATAAAAAGATATGAAAAAGATTTGATTTTAAGATTTGAGATTAGAAAAGATAAAATAAGCTAGGTAAGAGAAGATAAGGAATTTAAATTAAAAAGTTTTGAAAATTAAATTTTAAATTTGAAAATTAAATTTTCAAATTTGAACTTTGAAATTTGAAATTTGAAATAAGATAAGATAAGTTTTTGAAAAAGATATGATTTTTTTTGAAAAAGATTTGAATTTTGAAATTTTAAAACTTAAGATAAGATAAAATAAAAATTTTAAAATAAAATCTGAATTTTTAAACGGAAAATTCGAAAAATCAATTAAAATAAAGGGAAAAGATATTTTTGAATTCAATGAGGAAAGAGAAAAACAACAAACTGACACCAAACTTAGAATTTTTTTAGATCAAAATAAAGAAAATGAGTAAGAAAACTTTGAATGTCAAGATGAACACCAAGAACACTTTGAAGATCAAGATGAACACCAAGAACAATTTTTAGAAATTTTTAAGAAAATAAAAACACAAAGAACACCAAACATAAAATATGAAACTAAACTCAAACAGAAAAACTCAATTATTAGTTTATAAAAATTTTCGAAAAATTTAAAAGAGAAAATAAGGATTTAAAAAAAATTTCAACCAAAAATAATAATAGAAGACGCAATTTTTGTGACACTAAACTAAAAAGATAAATTTTTCCTAATCTAAGCAACAAAATAAACCGTCAGTTGTTCAAACTCGAACAATCCCCGGCAACGGCGCCAAAAACTTGGTGCATGAATTGTAAATCACACTTTTCACAACTCGTACCACTAACCAGCAAGTGCACTGGGTCGTCCAAGTAATACCTTATGTGAGTAAGGGTCGATCCCACGGAGATTGTCGGCTTGAAGCAAGCTATGGCTATTTTGTAATTCTTAGTTAGGAAATCAATGATAAGAGTGATTATAGTTACGAAGAGTAAATAGCATAAAATAAATAATACTTGTTATGCAGTAATGGAGAACAGATTGAGGATTTGGAGATGCTCTGTCTTCCGAATATCTGCTTTCCTACTGTCTTCTTCTTCACGCACGCAGGTCTCCTCCCATGGCAAGCTGTATGTTGGTGGATCACCGTTGTCAATGGCTACCATCCATCCTCTCAGTGAAAATGGTCCAAATGCACTGTCACCGCACGGCTAATCATCTGTCGGTTCTCACTCATGTTGGAATAGGATCCATTGATCCTTTTGCGTCTGTCACTACGCCCAGCACTCGTGAGTTTGAAGCTCGTCACAGCCATCCCATCCCAGATCCTACTCGGAATACCACAGACAAGGTTTAGACTTTCTGGATCTCAGGAATGGCCGCCAATAATCCTAGCCTATACCACGAAGACTCTGATCATGAACCAAGAGGCTAAGAGATACACACTCAATCTAAGGTAGAACGGAAGTGGTTGTCAGGCACGCGTTCATAGGTTGAGAATGATGATGAGTGTCACGGATCCTCACATTCATCACGGTTAAGTACAAGTGAGTATCTTAGAACAGAAACAAGCGTGATTGAATAGAAAACAGAAGTAATTGCATTAATTCATCGAGACACAGCAGAGCTCCTCACCCCCAACCATGGGGTTTAGAGACTCATGCCATCAGAAATACAATGTAAAGTGTAAAAATGTCATGAGGTCCAAAATAAATCTCTAAAAGTTGTTTAAATACTAAACTCGTAACCTAAGTTTACAGAAAATGAGTAAACTATGATAGATAGTGCAGAAATCCACTTCCGGGGCCCACTTGGTATGTGCTGGGGCTGAGACTTGAGCTTTACACGTGCCTAGGCTGTTTTTGGAGTTAAACGCCAAATTGTAACCTGTTTTGGGCGTTTAACTCCAACTTGTAACCTGTTTCTGGCGTTTAATGCTAGAATAGGGCAGAGAACTTGCGTTGAACGCCAGTTTGCGTCATCTAAACTCGGGCAAAGTATGGACTATTATATATTGTTGGAAAGCCCTGGATGTCTACTTTCCAACGCAATTGAGAGCGCGCCATTTGGACTCTTGTAGCTCCAGAAAATCCACTTTGAGTGCAGGGAGGTCAGAATCCAACAGCATCTGCAGTCCTTCTTCAGCCTCTGAATCAGATTTTTGCTCAAGTCCCTCAATTTCAGCCAGAAATTACCTGAAATCACAAAAAAGCACAAAAACTCATAGTAAAGTCTAGAAATGTGAATTTTATTTAAAATCTAATAAAAATATACTAGAAACTAACTAAATCATACTAAAAACTATGTAAAAACAATGCCAAAAAGCGTATAAATTATCCGCTCATCACAACACCAAACATAAATTGTTGCTTGTCCCCAAGCAAATAAAAATCAAATAGGATAAAAAGAAGTGAATATACTATAAATTCCAAAATATCAATGAAACTTAGCTCCAATCAGATGAGCGGGACTAGTAGCTTTTTGCCTCTTGAATAGTTTTGGCATCTCACTTTATCCATTGAAGTTCAGAATGATTGGCATCTATAGAAACTTAGATTTTATATAGTGTTATTGATTCTCTTAGTTTAGTATGTTGATTCTTGAACACAGCTACTTTATGTGTCTTGGCCGTGGCCCTAAGCACTCTGTTTTCCAGTATTACCACCGGATACATACATGCCACAGACACATAACTGGGTGAACCTTTTCAGATTGTGACTCAGCTTTGCTAAAGTCCCCAATTAGAGGTGTCCAGGGTTCTTAAGCACACTCTTTTTTTGCTTTGGACCTTGACTTTAACCGCTCAGTCTCATGTTTTCACTTGACACCTTCACGCCACAAGCACATGGTTAGGGACAACTTGGTTTAGCCGCTTAGGCCAGGATTTTATTCCTTTAGGCCCTCCTATCCACTGATGCTCAAAGCCTTGGCATCCTTTTTATTTTTACTACCTAAAAATAATGCCAAAAAGCGTATAAATTATCCGCTCATCACAACACCAAACTTAAATTGTTGCTTGTCCCCAAGCAACTAAAAACAAAGTAGGATAAAAAGAAGAGAATATACAATAAATTTCAAAAATGTCTATGAAGATCAGTCTTAATTAGATGAGTGGGGCTCCTAGCTTTTTGTTTTTGAATAGTTTTGGCATCTCACTTTATCCTTTGAAGTTCAGAATGATTGGCTTCTATAGGAACTCAGAATTCAGATAGTGTTATTGATTCTCCTAGTTCAGTATGTTGATTCTTAAACACAGTTACTTTATGAGTCTTGGCCGTGACCCTAAGCATTTTGTTTTCCAGTATTACCACCGGATACATAAATGCCACAGACACATAACTGGGTGAACCTTTTCAGATTGTGACTCAGCTTTGCTAGAGTCCCCAATTAGAGGTCTCCAGAGCTCTTAAGCATACTCTTTTTGCTTTGGACCACAACTTTAACCGCTCAGTCTCAAGCTTTTCACTTGACACCTTCATGCCACAAGCACATGGTTAGGGACAGCTTGGTTTAGCCGCTTAGGCCAGGATTTATTCCTATGGACCCTTCTATCCATTAATGCTCAAAGCCTTGGATCCTTTTTCTACCGTTGCCTTTTGGTTTAAAGGGTTACTGGCTTTTTCTGCTTGCTTCTTCTTTTTCTTTCTTTTCTCTCTTTTTTTTTCTTTATTTTTTTTGCCACTTTTTTTTTCCGCAAGCTTTTTCACTGCTTTTTCTTGCTTCAAGAATCAATTTTATGATTTTTCAGATTATCAATAACATTTCTCCTTTTTCATTATTCTTTCAAGAGCCAACAATTTTAACATTCATAAACAACAAATTCAAAAATATGCACTGTTCAAGCATTCATTCAGAAAAACAAAAAGTATTGCCACCACATCAAAATAATTAAACTATTTTAAAATTCAAAATTCATGTACTTCTTTTTCTTTTTCAGAAAACATTTTTCATTTAAGAAAGGTGATGGATTCATAGGACATTCATAACTTTAAAGCATAGACACTAGACACTAATGATCATGTAATAAAGACACAAACATAGATAGAACATAAAGCATAATTTTCGAAAAACAGAAAAATAAGAGCAAGGAGATTAAAGAACGGGTCCACCTTAGTGATGGCGGCTAGTTCTTCCTCTTGAAGATCCAATGGAACGCTTGAGCTCTTCTATGTCTCTTCCTTGCCTTTGTTGCTCCTCCCTTATGGATCTTTGGTCTTCTCTAATTTCATGAAGGAGGATGGAATGCTCTTGGTGTTCCACCCTTAGTTGTCCCATGTTGGAACTTAATTCTCATATGGAGGTGTTAATTTGCTTCCAATAATTTTGTGGAGGGAAGTGCATCCCTTGAGGCATCTTAGGGATTTTATGATGAGGAATTTCCTCATGTTCTTGTTGAGGTCCATGAGTGGGCTCTCTTTCTTGCTCCATCCTTTTCTTAGTGATGGGCTTGTCCTCATCAATGAGGATGTCTTCCTCTATGTCAATTTCAGCTGAATTGCAGAGGTGACAAATTAGATAAGGGAAGGCTAACCTTGCCAAAGTAGAGGACTTGTCCGCCACCTTGTAGAGTTCTAGGGATATAACCTCATGAACTTCTACCTCCTCTCCATTCATGATGCTATGGATCATGATAGCCCGGTCTATAGTAACTTCAGACCGGTTGCTAGTAGGAATGATTGAGCGTTGGATGAACTCCAACCATCCCCTAGCCACTGGCTTGAGGTCAAGCCTTCTTAGTTGAACCGGCTTCCCTCTTGAATCTCTCTTCCATTGAGCGCCTTCCACACAAATGTCTAATAGGACTTGGTCCAACCTTTGATCAAAGTTGACCCTTCTAGTGTAGGGGTGTGCATCTCCTTGCATCATTGGCAAGTTGAATGCCAATATTACATTTTCCGGACTGAAATCTAAGTATTTTCCCCGGACCATTGTAAGCCAATTATTTGGGTCCGAGTTCACACTTTGATAATGGTTTTTGGTGATCCATGCATTAGCATAGAACTCTTGAACCATTAAGATCCTGACTAGTTGAATGGGGTTAGTGAGAATTTTCCAACCTCTTCTTCGAATCACATGTCGGATCTCCGGACATTCACTCTTTTTGAGCTTAAAGGGAACCTCGGGGATCACCTTTTTCTTTGCCATAAATTTATAGAAGTGGTTTTGATGTACCTTTGAGATGAATCTCTCCATCTCCCATGACTCAGAGGTGGAAGCTTTTGCCCTCCCTTTCCTCTTTCTAGAGATTTCTCTGGCCTTAGGTGCCATAAATGGTTATAGAAAAACAAAAGGCGACGCTTTTACCATACCAAACTTAAAAGGTTTGCTCGTCCTGGAGCAAAAGAGGAAAGAAGTGAGTAGAAGAAGAAGAAAATGGAGGAGATGGAGGGTTGGTGTAGGTTCGACCAAGTTGGAGAGAAGTGTGTATGATGTGTGAAAATGAAGGTGGTGAGGGGGGTATTTATAGGGTAAGAGAGAGGGGGTTTTTCGTGTATTAGGGGTTGGGTTTGGGAGGGAAAGTATTTGAATTTGAATTGTGAGGTTGGTGGGATTTTTTGGGGAAGAGTGGGTGGAGGTGATTGGTAAAGATGTGAGGGGTATTTGGAAAAGGGTGTTATGGAAAGGTGTGAAGAAGAGAGGGAGAGAGTTGAGGTAGGTGGGGATCCTGTGGGGTCCACAGATCCTGAGGTGTCAAGGATTTCTCATCCGTTCACCATGTTGGCGTGTAAACGCCCCTTGGAGTGCCAATCCTGGCGTTAAACGCCAAGTTGCTGCCCATTTCTGGCGTTTAACGCCAACTTTTCTTCCCTTTCTGGCATTAAACGCCAACTTGTTGCCCTTTTCTGGCGTTAAATGCCAGCTTGTTGCCCTTTTCTGGTGTTAAACGCCCAGAATGGTGCCAGACTGGGCGTTTAATGCCCATTCTGCTACCCTTACTGGCGTTTAAACACCAGTAAGCTTCTCCTCTAGGGTGTGCTATTTTTAATGCTATTTTTCATTCTGTTTTTGCTTTTTCGGTTGTTTTTGTGACTTCACATGATTATCAACCTAAAGAAAATATAAAATAACAATGGAAAATAAATAGATATAATTGAATAAAATTGGGTTGCCTCCCAATAAGCGCTTCTTTAATGTCAATAGCTTGACAGTGGGCTCTCATGGAGCCTCACAAATACTCAGAGCATGATGATGGCCTCCCAACACCAAACTTAGAGTTTGAATGTGGGGGCTCTGTTTGACTCTGTGATAAACTACTATTTTATGGTTTATATTGTGTGGTTTTATGATGATCCTGGCCCACTTATTCATTAAAATAGCATGCATTTATATTTCCTTTCTGAAATTATTACATGAGTGAAAATTGCTTCCTAGAGACTTTTAATTATACATTTTACTTCTCCTTTATTCCATTCGATGTCGTGATCTGTGTGTTAAGCGTTTCAGGCTTTATAGGGCAAGAATGAGTTGGAGATTTGAAAGGAAGCTAGCAAAAATGGAAGGAACACAAGAAATTGAGGAGATGACCAGCTAGAAGCGACGCGGCCGCATGGATGACGCGACTGCGTGGAGGAGAGCAATTTGAAGTGACGCGGCCGCATGGATGACGCGACCGCGCGGCATGGAATAGCACGAGTGACGCGGCCGCATGGACGACGCGTCCGCGTGGCAAATCAGAAACGCGAATGACGCGTCCGCATGAGCGACGCGATCGCGTGACGTGCGCGATCTGCATAATTTGCAGATTCGCTGGGGGCGATTTTGGACCCTATTTTGACCCAGTTCTCGGCCCAGAACAACAGACTAGAGCCAGAGAACATGCAGAAACCAAAGACAGCATTCATTCTACACAGTTTTAGTTTTTAGATCTAGTTTTGCTCCTCCTCTAGGTTTTCTATTTTACACATTCATAGTTCTTAGGATTTTAGTTTCTCTAGCTTTTTTCATTGGGATATTGAGAAGAGTTATTACCTCATCAAGACTTCATCATTCTAGTTCGTTTTCTTTACTTGGCTTACTCTTCCATGTTCCTTGCTTTGTTTAATTTTACCATTGGAATATTTTTAGGATTATTTAATACAAGGATCACTTTTATTTTTAATTGATTATTTTTAATTTTTATTTACAATGTCTTTCTTCAATTCCTTTTCATATGCTATGAATTTTACCTTCACAATGAGTGAGTAGTTCCCTAACTTGATGGGGAGTTGATTGAAAGGAACCCTTGAGTTGGAAGGTTCAAGAGAAAGATTGTAATTGGGTTATTGTTGGATTGCTCTCTAATTCCTGACACCAATCCTCCCCAGAGTGGATTGGAACTTGTGAATAGAACAGCATTCCAACTTGTTTTACCTCCCTTTACTTAGTAAAGGATAACTAAACGAAATAACCTTCAATTGTCAATTAATCTTAAGAGTGTTCCATCAAGAATAGGGCTTCCATGTAATCAACTCCCAGTCAAGGCTTTTATTTACATTATTCAATTTCATCAATTTAATTTCCTGTTTACTCAACTCAAACCTTTTCAAAAATATCAGATTAATAAAATAGCACTCCTTCCTGCAACTCGTTGGGAGACGACCTTGGATTCATACTCCCAGTATTTTAAATTTCAATTTTCTGTGACACCTTTCTAAATTGAGCGGTGGATTTCTAGCGAGTTAAGAACTATACTTGCAACGCATATATTCTAATAATTTTTAATTCACCAATTTCTGCCCGCATCAATTTTTGGCGCCGTTGCTGGGGAGTTGCAATAGAGTGCTAAAGTTATTAATTAGAATTTATTTATTTGAATTTTATTTTATTTTGCTACTATGAGCTACCTGTTTCTTTCGTCAAATGATGCGTTCACTTACTGATCCGCGCTTGCTAGTATTCGATCCTGAAATTGAAAGGACTATTTCACGAATAAGGCGAGCTCGGCATCGGTTAGTCTACTCTGAGGGCGGATCTAAAAGTGAACTTGAGGAGAAATCAGCTCCCGTTCTACTGATTCGGTTGATTCACGTGCAGACGACATGGCAGAACCTAGGAGAGTTACCATCTAGGAGGAAGGAGCCCCTAATTTTACAATGCAACCGTTTCAAGCGCATCACCCAGTGGTGGCTACAGATTTTGAAATAAAGACCGCACTGCTTAATTTGATGCCCAAGTTTCATGGCTTACCTGCTCAAGAGCCTATCAAGCACCTGAGAGATTTCCAAGCAGCCTGTTCCACTGTCAGGCGAGATGGTACAGATGAAACTTCAATTCTGCTGAAAGCTTTCCCGTTTTCTCTTGAGGGAAAAGCAAGAGAGTGGTACTACACTCAACCCCTAGCAAATGTATCCAACTGGGATACGCTCAGAAAAGAGTTTTTGGAGAAATTCTTTCCATCTGAAGTTACTAATAAACTAAGGAAAGATATTTCCACTATTGTTCAAGATGACAACGAGACTCTCTTTGAATATTGGGAGCGCTTCAATAATCTTCTGGAAGCATGCCCCAACCACATGATTGACAAGATAGTGTCACTCAGCTATGTCACACAGGGCATGAGCCCCCAAGATAAAACCACATTAGAAAGTGCTAGCAATGGGTCTATGAAGAAGTACAAGACCACTGATGAGGCATGGCAATTGATCAGCGACTTAGCTGAATCCACTAGGAACCACAGACAGAAGCAAGGCCATTCAAAAGCTGTTGCAGAAGTATCCTCTAGCAGAGAGACTGCTGCTCTAACTCGGAGTATCTGTGAAATGACTGGTGCACATAATTGTGATCATCAACAACGGTGCCAAAGGACTTAGAGATCTCAAACGTGAATCACACTTTGTCACAATTCCGTACAACTAACCAGCAAGTGCACTGGGTCGTCCAAGTAATAAACCTTACGTGAGTAAGGGTCGATCCCACAGAGACTGTCGGCTTGAAGCAAGCTATGGTCATCTTGTAAATCTCAGTCAGGCGGATTCAAATGGTTATGGAGTTTAAGGTGATGAAAATAAACATAAAATAAAGATAGAGGTACTTATGTAATTCATTGGTGGATTTCAGATAAGCGTATGAAGTTGCTTTGTTCCCCTTGAACCTCTACTTTCCTATTGCCTTCTTCCAATCATTCATACTCCCTTCCATGGCAAGCTTTATGTTGGGCATCACCATTGTCAATGGCTACATCCTGTCCTCTCAGTGAAAATGGTCCTGATGCTCTGTCACAACATTGGCTAATCAGCTGTCGGTTCTCGATCATGTCGGAATAGGATCCATTGATCCTTTTGTGTCTGTCACACGCCCCACAATCGCGAGTTGAAGCTCATCACAGTCATCCCTTCCCAGATCCTACTCAGAATACCACAGACAAGGTTTAGACGTTCCGGATCTCAGGAATGGCTGCCATTAATTCTATCCTATACCACGAAGGTTCCAATCTTAGATTACAAACCCAAGAGATACGCATTCAAGCCATTGCTAGTAGAACAGAGGTGGTTGTCAGGCACATGTTCATAGGTGAGAATGATGATGAGTGTCACGGATCATCACATTCATCAAGTTGAAGAACGAATGAATATCTTGGAGAAGAAATAGACTTGAGTTGAATAGAAAAACAATAGTACTTGTATTAATTCATGAAGAACAGCAGAGCTCCACACCTTAATCTATGGTGTGTAGAAACTCCACCGTTGAGAATACATAAGAACAAGGTCCAGGCATGGCCATGAGGCCAGCCCCCAAACGTGTCTAAGATAGCATAAGACTTATCAAAGATTGAAAATACAATAGTATAAGGTCCTATTTATAGAGAACTAGTAGCATAGGGTTACAGAAATTAGTAATTAATGCAGAAATCTTCTTCCGGGCTGGTGTGTGCTTGGGCTGAGCATTGAAGCTTCCACGTGTAAAGACTTTTTTTGGAGTTAAACGCTAGCTTTTGTGCCAGTTTGGGCGTTTAACTCCAGCTTTTGTGCTAGTTTTGGAGTTAAACGCTAGAATTCTTGAGCTGACTTGGAACACCTATTTGGGCCATCAAATCTCGGGTAAAGTATGAACTATTATATATTGCTGGAAAGCCCAGGATGGCTACTTTCCAACGCAATTGAGAGCGTACCAATTGAGCTTCTGTAGCTCCAGAAAATCCACTTTGAGTGCAGGGAGGTCAGAATCCAACAACATCTGCAGTCCTTTTTCAGCCTCTGAATCAGAATTTTGCTCAAGTCCCTCAATTTCAGCCAGAAAATACATGAAATCACAGAAAAACACACAAACTCATAGTAAAGTCTAGAAGAGTGATTTTTATTTAAAAACTAATAAAAATATAATAAAAACTAATTAAAATATACTAAAAACATACTAAAAACAATGCCAAAAAGCGTATAAATTATCCGCTCATCACAACACCAAACTTAAATTGTTGCTTGTCCCCAAGCAACTAAAAATCAAATAGGATAAAAAGAAGAGAATGTACAATGAATTCCAAAAACATCTATGAAGATCAGTATTAATTAGATGAGCGGGGCTTTTAACTTTTTGCTTCTGAACAGTTTTGGCATCTCACTTTATCCCTTGAAGTTCAGAATGATTGGCATCTATAGGAACTCAGAATTCAGATAGTGTTATTGATTCTTCTAGTTAAGTATGTTGATTCTTGAACACAGCTACTTTATGAGTCTTGGCCGTGGCCCTAAGCACTTTGTTTTCCAGTATTACCACCGGATACATAAATGCCACAGACACATAACTGGGTGAACCTTTTTAGATTGTGACTCAGCTTTGCTAGAGTCCCCAATTAGAGGTGTACAGGGTTCTTAAGCACACTCTTCTTTTTGCTTTGGACCTCGACTTTAACCGCTTAGTCTCAAGTTTTCACTTGACACCTTCACGCCACAAGCACATGGTTAGGGACAGCTTGGTTTAGCCGCTTAGGCTAGGATTTTATTCCCGTGGGCCCTCCTATCCACTGATGCTCAAAGCCTTGGATCCTTTTTTTATCACCCTTGCCTTTTGGTTTAAAGGGGTATTAGCTTTTTCTGCTTGCTTTTCTTTTTCTTTTCTTTTTCTTCTTTTTTTTTCTCTCTTTTTTTTCGCATATATCTTTTTTCTGCAAGCTTTTCACTGCTTTTTCTTGCTTCAAGAATCAATTTTATGATTTTTCAGATCATCAAATAACATTTTTCCTTTTCCTTTCATTCTTTCAAGAGCCAACAATTTTAACATTCATAAACAATCAAATTCAAAAATTTGCACTGTTCAAGCATTCATTCAGAAAGACAATAGTATTGCCACCACATCAAAATAATTAAACTGTTTTAAAATTTGAAATTCATGCATTTTTTTTAATTAAATACATTTTTCATTTAAGAAAGGTGATGGATTCATTTTCATAGCTTTAAGGCATGGACACTTAGACACTAATGATCATGTAATAAAGACACAAACATAAATAACATAAGCATAAAAATTCGAAAAACAGAAAAATAAAGAACAAGGAAGTTAAAGAACGGGTCCACCTTAGTGATGGCAGCTTGTTCTTCCTCTTGAAGATCTTATGGAGTGCTTGAGCTCCTCAATGTCTCTTCCTTGCCTTTGTTGCTCCTCTCTCATGGTTCTTTGATCTTCTCTAATTTCATGGAGGAGGATGGAATGCTCTTGGTGCTCCACCCTTAGTTGTCCCATGTTGGAACTTAATTCTCCTAGGGAGGTGTTGATTTGCTCCCAATAGTTTTGTGGAGGAAGATGCATCCCTTGAGGCATCTCAGGGATTTCATGATAAGGAATTTCCTCATGCTTTTGATGAGGTTCTCTTGTTTTCTCCATCCTTTTCTTAGTGATGGGTTTGT
This sequence comes from Arachis ipaensis, assembly GCF_059453495.1. Lineage (NCBI taxonomy): Eukaryota > Viridiplantae > Streptophyta > Magnoliopsida > Fabales > Fabaceae > Arachis > Arachis ipaensis. The sequence continues at coordinate 56,556,588 of NC_142436.1, forward strand.
CCTCATCAATGAGAATGTCTCCCTCTATGTCAATTCCAACCGAATTGCAAAGGTGACAAATGAGATGAGGGAAGGCTTACCTTGCCAAAGGAGAAGACTTGTCCGCCACCTTGTAGAGTTCTTGGGATATAACCTCATGAACTTCCACTTCCTCTCCAATCATGATGCTATGTATCATGATAGCCCGGTCTATAGTAGCTTCGGACCGGTTGCTAGTGGGAATGATTGAGTGTTGGATGAACTCCAACCATCCCCTAGCCACGGGCTTGAGGTCATGCCTTCTTAGTTAAACCGGCTTTCCTCTTGAATCTCTCTTCCATTGAGCGCCCTCTTCACATATGTCCATGAGAACTTGGTCCAACCTTTGATCAAAGTTGACCCTTCTAGTGTATGGATGTGCATCTTCTTGCATCATGGGCAAGTTGAATGCCAACCTTACATTTTCCGGACTAAAATCTAAGTATTTCCCTTGGACTATTGTAAGCCAATTCTTAGGGTCCGGGTTCAAACTTTGATCATGGTTCTTGGTGATCCATGCATTGGCATAGAATTCTTGAACCATTAAGATTCCAACTTGTTGAATGGGGTTGGTGAGAACTTCCCAACCTCTTCTTCGGATCTCATGTCGGATCTCCGGATATTTGCCCTTTTTGAGCTTAAAAGGGACCTCGGGGATCACCTTCTTCTTGACCACAACTTCATAGAAGTGGTCTTGATCTACCCTTGAGAGGAATCTCTCCATCTCCCATGACTCGGAGGTGGAAGCTTTTGCCTTCCCTTTCCTCTTTCTAGAGGTTTCTCCGGCCTTTGGTGCTATAAATGGTTATAGAAAAACAAAAAGCTTTAGCTTTTACCACACCAAACTTAGAAGGTTGCTCGTCCTCGAGCAAAAGAAGAAAGAAGAGAGTAGAAGAAGAAGAAGAAATAGAGGAGATGGGGTGGGCTTTGTGTTTCGGCCAAGGGGGAGAAGTGGTGTTTAGGTTGTGTGAAAATGAAGGAGTGAAGATAGGTTTATATAGGAGTGAGAGGGGTGTGTATGGTTCGGCCATAGAGGGTGGGTTTGGGAGGGAAAGTGGTTTGAATTTGAATGGTGAGGTAGGTGGGATTTTATGAAGGATGGATGTGAGTGGTGAAGAGAATGGTGGGATTTGATAGGTGAGGGGTTTTTTGGGGAAGAGGTATTGAGGTGATTGGTGAATGGGTGAAGAAGAGAGAGAGTGGTGGAGTCCACAGATCCTGAGGTGTCAAGGATATCTCATCCCTACACCAAGTGGCATGCAAAATGCCCCTTTCTACCAATCCTGGCGTTAAACGCCATGCTGCTGCCCATTTCTGGCGTTTAACGCCAGCTTCTTGCCCATTTCTAGCGTTAAACGCCAGTCTGGTGCCCTTTTCTGGCGTTAAACGCCCAGAATGGTGCCAGACTGGGCGTTTAACGCCCATTCTGCTACCTTTACTGGCGTTTAAACGCCAGTAACTATCTCCTCCAGGGTGTTCTCTTTTTCATTCTATTTTTCACTTTGTTTTTGCTTTTTCAATTGTTTTTGTGACTTCACATGATCATCAACCTACAGAAAACAAAAAATAACAATAGAAAATAGAAATTTAACATAGATAAGTAAAAATTGGGTTGCCTCCCAACAAGTGCTTCTTTAATGTTAATAGCTTGACAGTGGCTCTCATGGAGCCTCACAGATGTTCAGAGCAATGTTGGAACCTCCCAACACCAAACTTAGAGTTTGAATGTGGGGGTTCAACACCAAACTTAAAGTTTGGTTGTGGCCTCCCAACACCAAACTTAGAGTTTGACTGTGGGGGCTCTGTTTGACTCTGTATTGAAAGAAGCTCTTCATGCTTCCTCTCCATGGTGACAGAGGGATATCCTTGAACTTTAAACACAAGGGAATCTTCATCCACTTGAATGATCAATTCTCCTCTGTCAACATCAATCACAGCTTTTGCTGTGGCTAGGAAGGGTCTGCCAAAGATGATGGATTTATCCATACACTTTCCAGTCTCTAGGACTATGAAATCAGCAGGGATGTAATAGTCTTCAACCTTTACCAAGACATCCTCTACAAGTCCATAAGCTTGTCTCTTTGAATTGTCTGCCATCTCTAATGAGATTCTTGCAGCTTGTACCTCAATGATCCCTAGCTTCTCTATTACAGAGAGAGGCATAAGGTTTATGCTTGACCCTAGGTCACACAGAGCCTTCTCAAAGGTCATGGTGCCTATGGTACAAGGGATTGAGAACTTCCCAGGGTCCTATCTCTTTTGAGGTAATCTCTGCCTAGTCAAGTCATCCAGTTCTTTGATGAGCAATGGAGGTTCATTCTCCCAAGTCTCATTACCAAATAACTTGGCATTTAGCTTCATGATTGCTCCAAGGTACTTAGCAACTTGCTCTTCAGTAACATCTTCATCCTCTTCAGAGGAAGAATACTCATCAGAGCTTATGAATAGCAGAAGTAAATTCAATGGAATCTCTATGGTCTCTGTGTGAACCTCAGATTCCCATGGTTCCTCATTAGGGAACTCCATGGAGGTCAGTGGGCGTCCATTGAGGTCTTCCTCAATGGGAATCACTGCCTCTTCCTCCTCTCCATGTTCGGCCATTGAGATGCGGTTATGGCCTTGCACTCTCTTTTTGGATTCTCTTCTGTATTGCTTGGGAGAGTGTTAGGAGGGAGTTCAGTAATTTTCTTACTCAGCTGACCCAATTGTGCCTCTAAATTTCTAATGGAGGACCTTGTTTCAGTCATGAAACTTTGAGTGGTTTTGATTAGATCAGAGACAACGGTTGTTAAGTCAGAGGGGTTTTGCTTAGAATTCTCTGTCTGTTGCTGAGAAGATGATGGAAAAGGCTTGCTATTGCTAAACCTGTTTCTTCCACCATTGTTGTTGTTGAAACCTTGTTGAGGTCTCTGTTGATCCTTCCATGAGAGATTTGGATGATTTCTCCATGAAGGATTATAGGTGTTTCCATAGGATTCTCCCATGTAATTCACCTCTTCCATTGCTGGGTTCTCAGGATCATAAGCTTTTTCTTTAGAGGAAGCTTCCTTAGTACTGCCTGTTGCTGCTTGCATTTCAAACAGATTCTGAGAAATCATATTGACTTGTTGGGTCAATATTTTATTCTGAGCCAATATGGCATTCAGAGTATCAATCTCAAGAACTCCTTTCTTCTGAGTTGTCCCATTATTCACAAGATTCCTTTCAGAGGTGTACATGAATTGGTTATTTGCAACTATTTCAATGAGTTCTTGAGCTTCTGCAGGCGTCTTCTTCAGATGAAGAGATCCTCCATCAGAGCTATCCAATGACATCTTGGATAATTCAGACAGACCATCATAGAAGATTCCTATGATGCTCCATTCTGAAAGCATGTCAGAAGGGCACCTTCTGATCAATTGCTTGTATCTCTCCCAAGCTTCATAGAGGGACTCACCATCCTTCTGTCTAAAGGTTTGGACTTCCACTCTAAGCTTACTCAATTTTTGAGGTGGAAAGAACTTTGCCAAGAAGGCATTGACTAGCTTTTCCCAAGAGTTCAGGCTTTCCTTAGGTTGTGAATCCAACCATGTTCTAGCTCTGTCTCTTACAGCAAAAGGAAAGAGCATAAGTCTGTAGACTTCAGGGTCAACCCCATTGGTCTTGACAGTGTCACAGATTTGCAAGAACTCAGCTAAGAACTGATGAGGATCTTCCAATGGAAGTCCATGAAACTTGCAATTCTGTTGCATTAGAGAAACTAATTGAGGCTTAAGCTCAAAGTTGTTTGCTCCAATGGCAGGGATAGAGATGCTTCTCCCGTAGAAATCAGGAGTAGGTGCAGTAAAGTCACCAAGCACCTTCCTTGCATTGTTGGCATTGTTGTTTTCGGCTGCCATGGTTTCTTCTTCTTTGAAGAGCTCTGTTAGGCCCTCTAAAGAGAATTGTTCTTTAGCTTCTCTTAGCTTTCTCTTCAAGGTCCTTTCAGGTTCAGGATTAGCTTGAACAAGTATGCCTTTATCTTTGTTCCTGCTCATATGAAAGAGAAGAGAACAAGAAAGTAGAGAATCCTCTATGTCACAGTATAGAGATTCCTTGAGGTGTCAGAGGAAAAGATGAATAGAAGGACGTGGTAGATGAAGGAGAATTCGAACATATAAAGAAGGAGGGAGTTCGAATTGTACCTTGAGGAGGAGTCTTAGTCCCTTAAATAGAAGGATGTGAGAAGAGGGGAAGAATTTTTGAAAATTAATTAAAAGATTTTAAAATGAAATTTGAAAATTTGATTGAGATTTTCGAAAACTAAGATTGGGAAAGAAATAAAGTGATTTTTGAAAAATATTTTGAAATTAAAAAAAGATATGATTGAAAAAATTAATTTTGAAAAAGATGTGATTGAAAAGATATGTTTGAAAAGATATGATTGAAAATCAATTTAGAAAAAGAAAATTTTTAAAATTAAAGTTGATTACTTGACTATCAAGAAATTAAAAGATATGATTTTAAAATTTAAAGTTTGATCCTTTCTTAATAGGCAAGTAACAACTTGAAAATTTTGAAGTAAATCTTTAATTGAAGCAAGGATTTTTGAAAATAGTAAAAATAAATATAAAATGGAAAGAAATTGATTTTGAAAGAGATATGATTGAAAATATATGATTTGAAAAAGATTTGATTTTGAAAAATTATGAAAACTTGAAAAAAATGTGAATTAAAAACAAAATCTTCCCTCTAGTGTCATCCTGGCGTTAAACGCCCAGCCAGGTACCCTGGCTGGCATTTAAACGCCAGTTTTCCTTCTTCACTAGGCGTTTTGAACGCCCAGCTTTTTCTGTTTGATTCCTTTGCTGAATGTTCTGAATCTTCAATTCTCTGTATTATTGACTTCAAAAGACATAGTTTTTAAAAAAATATTTTTGAATTTTTGATGATGAGAAACAATAAAAATGCAACTAAGATCAAATAAACAATGCATGCAAGACATCAAACTTAAAATATGTATACTGGTGCGCGGAAATTGTGATTACACTTTAATTATGTAAAATTCATCGCTCTTTCTTTCCCTGGTAATGGCGCCAAAAACATGATGCCAATACCATGGTTCACAACTTCGCACAACTAACCAGCAAGTGCACTGGGTCGTCCAAGTAATACCTTACGTGAGTAAGGGTCGAATCCCACGGAGATTGTTGGTATGAAGCAAGCTATGGTCACCTTGTAAATCTCAGTCAGGCAGATATAAATTGATAATGGTGTTTTCGAAAATAATATAATAAAATAGGGATAGAAATACTTATGTAATTCATTGGTGAGAATTTCAGATAAGCGAATAGAGATGCTTTCGTTCCTCTGAACCTCTGCTTTCCTGCTATCTTCATCCAATCAGTCTTATTCCTTTCCATGGCTGGCTTTATGTGATACATCACCACTGTCAATGGCTACTTTCGGTCTTCTCTCGGGAAAATGATCCAAATGCCCTGTCACGACACGGCTAATCGTCTGGAGGCATCACCTTTGTCAATGGCTTCATCTTATCCTCTCAGTGAAAATGGTCAACGCACCCTGTCACGGCACGGCTATTCATCTGTCGGTTCTCGATCATGCTGGAATAGGATTTACTATCCTTTTGCGTCTGTCACTACGCCCAGCAATCGCGAGTTTGGAGCTCGTTACAATCATTCATTCATTGAATCCTACTCAGAATACCACAGACAAGGTTTAGACCTTCCAGATTCTCTTGAATGCCGCCATCATTCTAGCTTACACCACGAAGATTCCGATTAAGAGATCTAAGAGATACTCATTCAGTCGAAGGTAGAACGGAAGTGGTTGTCAGGCACGCGTTCATAGGGAATGATGATGATTGTCAAGTTCATCACATTCAGGTTGAAGAGCGAATGAATATCTTAAAAGCGAAATAAGATGAATTGAATAGAAAACAGTAGTACTTTGCATTAATCTTTGAGGAACAGCAGAGCTCCACACCTTAATCTATGGAGTGTAGAAACTCTACCGTTAAAAATACATAAGTGATAATGGAGTTCATTGGTCTCAGCCCCAGAGGGGGAACCGGAGTAACCAAGACTACTATGATCCGAAGATGAAACTCAGGATGTCTAATACAATAGTAAAATGTCCTATTTATAATAAACTAGCTACTAGGGTTTACAAAAGTAAGTAATTGATGCATAAATCCACTTCCGGGGCCCACTTGGTGTGTGCTTGGGCTGAGTTTGAGTGTTGCACGTGTAGAGGTCCTTCTTGGAGTTGAACGCTAGTTTTTGTGCCAGTTTGGGCGTTCAACTCTGGTTTTGGATCCTTTTCTGGCGCTGGACGCCAGATTTAGGTAGAGAGCTGGCGTTGAACACCAGTTTGCGTCATCTAAACTTAGCCAAAGTATGGACTATTATACATTTCTGGAAAGCCCTGGATGTCTAATTTCCAACGCAATTGGAAGCGCTCCATTTCGAGTTCTGTAGCTCCAGAAAATCTACTTTGAGTGCAGGGAGGTCAGAATCCAACAGCATCAGCAGTCCTTTTTCAACCTCTGAATCTGATTTTTGCTCAAGTCCCTCAATTTCAGTCAGAAAATACCTGAAATCACAGAAAAACACAAAAACTCATAGTAAAGTCCAGAAATGTAAATTTAACATAAAAACTAATGAAAACATCCCTAAAAGTAAGTAGATTCTACTAAAAACATACTAAAAACAATGTCAAAAAGCGTATAAATTATCCGCTCATCACAACACCAAACTTAAATTGTTGCTTGTCCCCAAGCAACTGAAAATCAAATAGGATAAAAAGAAGAGAATATACTATAAATTCCAAACTATCAATGAAACATAGCTTCAATCATATGAGCGGGACTTATAGCTTTTTGCCTCTTGAATAGTTTTGGCATCTCACTTTATCCATTGAGGTTCAGAATGATTGGCATCTATAGGAACTCAGAGTTCAGATAGTGTTATTGATTCTCCTAGTTCAGTATGATGATTCTTGAACACAGCTTCTTTATGAGTCTTGGCCGTGGCCCTAAGCACTTTGTTTTCCAGTATTACCACCGGATACATAAATGCCACAAACACATAATTGGGTGAACCTTTTCAGATTGTGACTCAGCTTTGCTAAAGTCCCCAATTAGAGGTGTCCAGGGTTCTTAAGCACACTCTTTTTTTTGCTTTCGACCTTGACTTTAACAGCTCAGTCTCAAGTTTTCACTTGACACATTCACGCCACAAGCATATGGTTAGGGACAACTTGGTTTAGCCGCTTAGACCAGGATTTTATTCCTTTAGGCCCTCCTATCCACTGATGCTCAAAGCCTTGGGATCCTTTTTATTTGCCCTTGCCTTTTGGTTTTAAGGGTTATTGGCTTTTTGCTCTTGCCTCTTGGTTTTAAGAGCTTTTGGCTTTTTCTGCTTGCTTTTTCTTGTTCTTTCTATATTTTTTTTCGCCTAAATTTTTTTTTCTGCAAGCTTTGTTCTTTGCTGCTTTTTCTTGCTTCAAGAATCATTTTTATGATTTTTCAGATTATCAAATAACATGTTTCCTAGTCATCATTCTTTCAAGAGCCAACATATTTAACATTCTTAAACAACACCTTCAAAAGACATATGCGCTGTTCAAGCATACATTCAGAAAACAAGAAGCATTGTCACCACATCAATATAATTAAGCTAAGTTCAAGGATAAATTCGAAACTCATGTACTTCTTGTTCTTTTTGAATTAAAACATTTTTCATTTAAGAGAGGTGATGGATTCATAGGACATTCATAACTTTAAGACAGAGTTACTAACTACTAATGATCATGTAATGAAGACACAAACATAGATAAGCACTTAACATAGAAAACGAAAAACAGAAGAAATAAGAACAAGGAAGGAATCCACCTTAGTGATGGTGGCGTTTTCTTCTTGAGGAACCAATGATGTCCTTGAGCTCTTCTATGTCTCTTCCTTGTCTTTGTTGCTCCTCCCTCATTGCTTTTTGATCTTCTCTTATTTCATGGAGCATGATGGAGTGCTCTTGATGTTCCACCCTTAGTTGTCCCATATTGGAACTCAATTCTCCTAAGGAGGTGTTGATTTGCTCCTAATAGTTTTGTGGAGGAAAGTGCATTTGAGGCATCTCCGGGATCTCATGGTGATGAGCTTCATACGCCTCTTGAGCTCCATGACTGGGCTCTCTTGCTTGCTCTATCTTTTTCTTAGTGATGGGCTTGTCCTCTTTGATGAGAATATCTCCCTCTATGTCAATCCCAGCCGAATTGCATAGGTGGCAAATAAGGTGAGGAAAGGCTAACCTTGCCATAGTGGAGGACTTGTCAGCCACCTTGTAGAGTTCTTGAGGTATAATCTCATGAACTTCCACCTCTTCTCCAATCATGATGCTATGGATCATGATGGCCCGGTCTATAGTAACTTCAGACCGGTTGCTAGTGGGAATGATTGAGCATTGAATGAACTCCAACCATCCTCTAGCTACAGGCTTGAGGTCCAATCTTCTTAGTTGAACCGGCTTGCCTTTGGAGTCAATCTTCCATTGAGCTCCTTCTACACATATGTCCATAAGGACTTGGTCCAACCTTTGATCAAAGTTGACTCTCCTTGTGTAGGGGCGTGCGTTCTCTTCCATGTTTGGCAAGTTGAACGCCAACCTCACATTTTCCGGAATAAAATCTAAGTATTTCCCCCGAACCATTGTAACATAGTTCTTTGGATTCGGGTTCTTACTTTGATCATGGTTCTTGGTGATCCATGCATTGGCATAGAACTCTTGAACCATTAGGATGCCGACTTGTTGGATGGGATTTGTTAGAACTTCCCAACCTCTTCTTTGAATTTCATGTCAGATCTCCGGATACTCATTTCTTTTGAGTTTGAAAGGGACCTCGGGGATCACCTTCTTCTTGGCCACAACATCATAGAAGTGGTCTTGATGGGCTTTGGAGATGAACCTTTCCATCTCCCATGACTCGGATGTGGAAGCTTTTGTCATCCCTTTCCCCTTTCTAGAGGATTCTTCGGTCTTAGGTGCCATCAATGGTAATGGAAAAACAAAAAGCTTATGCTTTTACCACACCAAACTTAGAATTTTACTCGCCCTCGAGCAAGAGAAGAAAGAATAGATGAAGAAGAAGAGATGGAGGAGAGGGAGAGTGGGAAGTGTTTCGGCCAAGAAGGGTGTAGAGGGGTGTGTTGTGTGAATTTGATGAAGAATGGAGGGCTTTATATAGGGAAGGGAGGGGGGTTAAGGTTCGGCCATATGGGTGGGTTTGGGTAGGAAATTAGTTTTGAATTTTGAAGGTAGGTGGAGCTTATGAGGTAGGTTTATGGGGAAGAGTGGGTGGATGTGAGTGGTGAAGGTTTAATGGGGAAGAGGGATGGAGGTGATAGGTGAAGGGTTTTGGGGAAGAGTGTTTATGGGATTGTGTGAAAGAGGGGTGAGAAGAAGTGAGTGGAGGTAGGTGGGGATCCTGTGGGGTCCACAGATCCTGAGATGATCCTGTGGGGTCCACAGATCCTGAGGTGTTCAAGGATTTACAACCTTGCACCAAATTAGGCATGTAAAATGCCCTTGCACACAACTCTGGGCGTTCAGCGCCAGGTTGGTGCCCATTTTGGGCGTTCAACGCCCATTTGTTGCCATTTCTGGCGTTGAACGCCAGAACCATGCTTGTTCTGGGCGTTCAGCGCCAGGATGCTGCCCATTTTGGGCGTTCAGCGCCAGAACCATGCTCTGTTCTGGCGTTGAACGCCAGGCAAATGCTCCTCCAGGGTGTGATTTTTCTTCTGCTGTTTTTGATTCTGTTTTCAATTTTTATATTTATTTTGTGACTCCACATGATCATGTACCTATAAAGACATATAACTAAGAAAAATATTGTTAGATAAATAAAAATTGGGTTGCCTCCCAACAAGCGCTTCTTTAATGTCAATAGCTTGACAGTAGGCTCTCATGGAGCCTCACAGATGTTCAGAGCATTGTTGAGACTCTCCAACACCAAACTTAGAGTTTGGATATGGGAGTTCAACACCAAACTTAGAGTTTGGTTGTGGCCTCCCAACACCAAACTTAGTGTTTGACTGTGGGGGCTTTGGTTGACTCTGCTTTGAGAGAAGTTTTTTTTGCTTCCTCTCCATGGATGCAGAGAGAGATCCTTGAGTTGTAAACACAAGGTTGTCCTCATTCAATTAAAGGATTAATTCTCCTCTGTCCACATCAATCACAGCTCTTGCTGTGGCTAGGAAAGGTCTTCCTAGGATGATGGATTCATCCTCTTCCTTTCCAGTATCCAGGACTATAAAATCAGTAGGGATGTAAAGGCCTTCAACCTTTACTAACACGTCCTCTACTTGTCCATAAGCCTATTTTCTTGAATTGTCTGCCATCTCTAATGAGATTTTAGCAGCTTGCACCCCATAGATTCCCAGTTTCTCTATTACAGAGAGGGGCATGAGGTCTATTCCTGAACCAAGGTCACACAGAGCCTTAAAGATCATGGTGCCTATGGTACAAGGTATTATGAACTTTCCAGGATCCTGTCTCTTCTGAGGCAATGTCAGTTGATCCAGATCACTTAGTTCATTAATGAACAAGGGAGGTTCATCTTCCCAAGTATCAATGCCAAATAATTTGGTATTCAGCTTCATGATTGCACCAAGAAACTTGGCAGTTTGCTCTTCAGTAACATCCTCATTCTCTTCAGAAGAGGAATACTCATCAGAGCTCATGAAGGGTATAAGGAGGTTTAATGGAATCTCTATGGTCTCTAGATGAGCCTCAGAGTCCTTTGGTTCCTCAGAGGGAAGCTCCTTATTGACCACTGGACGTCCCAGGAGGTCTTCCTCCTTGGGATTCATGTCCTCTCCTTCCTTTACAGGTTCGGCCATGGTGCTTATGTCAATGGCCTTGCACTCTCCTTTTGGATTCTCTTCTGTATTGCTTGGGAGAGTACTAGGAGGGATTTCAGTGATCCTTTTACTCAGCTAGCCCACTTGTGCTTCCAGATTTCTAATGGAAGACCTTGTTTCATTCATGAAACTTACAGTGGCCTTGGATAGATCAGAGACTAAGTTTGCTAAATTAGAAGTATTTTGTTCAGAGTTCTCTGTCTGTTGCTGAGTGGATGATGGAAAAGGTTTATTATTGTTAAACCTGTTTCTTCCACCATTATTAAAGCCTTGTTGAGGCTTTTGATCCTTCCATGAGAAATTTGGATGATTTCTCCATGATGAGTTATAGGTGTTTCCATAAGGTTCACCTAAGTAATTTACCTCTGCTATTGCAGGGTTCTCAGGATCATAAGCTTCTTCTTCATAAGAAGCCTCTTGAGTACTGTTAGATGCAGCTTGCATTCCATTCAGACTCTGAGAGATCATATTGACTTGCTGAGTCAATATTTTATTCTGAGCCAGTATGGCATTCAGAGTATCAATCTCAAGAACTCCCTTCTTCATAGGCGTCCCATTACTCACAGGATTCCTCTCAGAAGTGTACATGAACTGGTTATTAGCAACCATGTCAATGAGTTCTTGAGCTTCTACAGGCGTTTTCTTTAGGTGAATGGATCCACCTGCAGAAGTGTCCAGTGACATCTTTGATAGCTCAGATAAACCATCATAGAATATATCCAGGATGGTCCATTCTGAAAGCATGTCAGAAGGACACTTTTTGGTCAGCTGTTTGTATCTTTCCCAAGCTTCATAGAGGGATTCACCATCTTTTTGTTTGAAGGTTTGAACATCCACTCTGAGCTTGCTCAGCTTTTGAGGAGGAAAGAACTTGGCTAAAAAAGCCGTGACCAGCTTATCCCAAGAGTTCAGGCTATCTTTAGGTTGAGAGTCCAACCATAATCTAGCTCTATCTCTTACAGCAAATGGGAAAAGTATGAGCCTGTAGACTTCAGGATCTACTCCATTAGTCTTAACAGTATCACAGATCTACAAGAATTCAGTTAAGAACTGAAAAGGATCTTCAGATGGAAGTCCATGAAACTTGCAGTTCTGCTGCATCAGAGAAACTAATTGAAGTTTCAGCTCAAAATTGTTTGCTCCAATGGTAGGAATAGTGATGCTTCTTCCATGTAAATTGGAATTAGGTGCAGTAAAGTCACTAAGCATCCTCCTTGCATTATTATTATTTTCGGCTGCCATCTCCTCTTCCTGTTCGAAAATTTCTGAAAGGTTATCTTTGGATTGTTGTAATTTAGCTTCTCTTAGTTTTCTTTTCAGAGTCCTTTCAAGTTCTGGATCTGCTTCAACAAGAATATTCTTGTCCTTGCTCCTGCTCATATGACAAAGAAGAGGGCACAGAAAAAATAATAATAATAATATGGATCCTTTATACCACAGTATAGGGATCCCTTTGTGAGTGGAAGAAAAGAGGGAGACAAAGAATGTGATGTAAAGAAAGAAACACAACTGTGAGGAGGGCAGAGATGTGAGATGAGATGTTAGTAAATGAATAAATAAATAGAATAAGATGGGAGAGGGAGAATTTTCGAAAATAATTTTTGAAAAAGAGTTAGTGATTTTCGAAAATAGTTTTTGAAAAAGGTTAGTATTTTTTCGAAAAATTTTTAAATCAAAAATAAAAATAATTAGTTAATAAAAAAAAGAAATTTTTGAAAAAGAGGGAAGATAATTTCGAAAATTAGAGAGAGAGAGAGTTAGTTAGGTAGTTTTGAAAAAGTTAAGAAACAAACAAAAAGTTAGTTAGTTAGTTGAAACAAATTTTGAAAAGATAAGAAGTTAGGAAGTTGGAAAAGATATTTTGAAATCAGATTTTTGAAAAAGATAAGATGAGAAGATATTTTTGAAAAGATATGATAGAAATTAGTTTTTTTGAAAAAGATTTGATTTTTAAAATCACAATTAATGACTTGATTCATAAGAAATCATGAGATATGATTCTAGAACTTAAAGTTTGAATCTTTCTTAACAAGCAAGTAACAAACTTGAAATTTTTGAATCAAAACATTAATTGTTATTGTTATTTTCGAAAATATGATGTAAAATTAAGAAAAATATTTTTGAACTTTTCGAAAATAACTAAGAAAAATGAAAAAGATTTGATTTTTGAAAAAGATTTTGAAAAAGATAAGATTTTTAAATTGAAAATTTGATTTGACTCATAAGAAACAACTTGATTTTAAAAATTTTTGAAAAAGTTAACTCAAATTTTCGAATTTGATGAGAGGGAAGAAGGGAAAGATATTTTTTTTATTTTTGAATTTTTATGATGAGAGAGAAAAACAAGAAAAATGATGCAATGCATGAAATTTTTAGATTAAAACAATGAATGCATGCAAGAATACTATGAATGTCAAGATGAACACCAAGAACACTATGAATGTCAAGATGAACATCAAGAACACATTTTTGAAAAGTTTTTAATGCAAGGAAAACATGCAAGACACCAAACTTAGAATTCTTTAATGCTTAGACACTAAGAATTCAAGAATGTATATGAAAAACAAGAAAAGACACAAAACATGCAAATGCAAAGATCAAACAAGAAGACTTACCAAGAACAACTTGAAGACCATGAAGAACACTATGAATGCATGAATTTTAGAAAAATGCAAGATGCACATGCAATTGACACCAAACTTATAACATGACTCAAGACTCAAACAAGAAACAGAAAAATATTTTTGATTTTTATGATTTTATGATTTTTTTGGATTTTTTCAAAAATTATTTTGTAAAAGAAAAATAAGGATTCTAGAATTTTTAATATGAATTCCAGGAATCTTGCATTCTTAGTCTAAATCTTCAGTCCAGGAATTAGACATGGCTCACTAGCCAGCCAAGCTTTCAATGAAAGCTCCAGTCCAAAACACTAGACATGGCCAATGGCCAGCCAAGCTTCAGCAAACATAGATACCTCTCATGTATACAACAACTGATATTTCATCCAACTTCATATACTTATGAGTGGAAGCCTCAGTCCAAAAGAATTAGACATGGCTTTACAGCCAACCAGGCTTCATGAAACGCTAGAATTCATTCTTAAAAATTCTGAAGAAAAATATATTTTTGAAAATATATTTTTTTTTTTCGAAAAAAAAAGGAGAAAATTTTGAAAAGAAAACGAAAAGAAAGTTACCTAATATGAGCAACAAGATGAACCGTCAATTGTCCAAACTCGAACAATCCCCGGCAACGGCGCCAAAAATTTGGTGCGCGGAAATTGTGATTACACTTTAATTATGTAAAATTCATCACTCTTTCTTTCCCTGGTAATGGCGCCAAAAACATGATGCCAATACCATGGTTCACAACTTCGCACAACTAACCAGCAAGTGCGCTGGGTCGTCCAAGTAATACCTTACGTGAGTAAGGGTCGAATCCCACGGAGATTGTTGGTATGAAGCAAGCTATGGTCACCTTGTAAATCTCAGTCAGGCAGATATAAATTGATAATGGTGTTTTCGAAAATAATATAATAAAATAGGGATAGAAATACTTATGTAATTCATTGGTGAGAATTTCAGATAAGCGAATAGAGATGCTTTCGTTCCTCTGAACCTCTGCTTTCCTGCTATCTTCATCCAATCAGTCTTATTCCTTTCCATGGCTGGCTTTATGTGATGCATCACCACTGTCAATGGCTACTTTCGGTCTTCTCTCGGGAAAATGATCCAAATGCCCTGTCACGGCACGGCTAATCGTCTGGAGGTATCACCCTTGTCAATGGCTTCATCTTATCCTCTCAGTGAAAATGGTCAACGCACCGTGTCATGGCACGGCTATTCATCTGTCGGTTCTCGATCATGCTGGAATAGGATTTACTATCCTTTTGTGTCTATCACTACGCCCAACAATCGTGAATTTGGAGCTTGTCATAGTCATTCATTCATTGAATCCTACTCGGAATACCACAGACAAGGTTTAGACCTTCCGAATTCTCTTGAATGCCACCATCATTCTAGCTTACACCATGAAGATTCCGATTAAGAGATCTAAGAGATACTCATTCAGTCGAAGGTAGAACGAAAGTGGTTGTCAGGCATGCGTTCATAGGGAATGATGATGATTGTCACGTTCATCACATTCAGGTTGAAGAGCGAATTAATATCTTAGAAGCGAAATAAGATGAATTGAATAGAAAACAGTAGTACTTTGCATTAATCTTTGAGGAACAGCAGAGCTCCACACCTTAATCTATGGAGTGTAGAAACTCTACCGTTAAAAATACATAAGTGATAATGGAGTTCATTGGTCTTGGCCCTAGAGGGGGAACCGGAGTAACCAAGACTACTATGATCCGAAGATGAAACTCACGATGTCTAATACAATAGTAAAATGTCCTATTTATAATAAACTAGCTACTAGGGTTTACAGAAGTAAGTAATTGATGCATAAATCCACTTCCGGGGCCCACTTGGTGTGTGCTTGGGCTGAGCTTGAGTGTTGCACGTGTAGAGGTCGTTCTTGGAGTTGAACGCCAGTTTTTGTGCCAGTTTGGGCGTTCAACTCTGGTTTTGGATCCTTTTCTGGCGCTGGACGCCAGATTTGGGCAGAGAGCTGGCGTTGAACGCCAGTTTGCGTCGTCTAAACTTGGCCAAAGTATGGACTATTATATATTGCTGGAAAGCCCTGGATGTCTACTTTCCAACGCAATTGGAAGCGTGCCATTTCGAGTTCTGTAGCTCCAGAATATCCACTTTGAGTGCAGGGAGGTCAGAATCCAACAACATCAGCAGTCCTTTTTCAACCTCTGAATCTGATTTTTGCTCAAATCCCTCAATTTCAGTCAGAAAATACCTGAAATCACAGAAAAACACACAAAATCATAGTAAAGTCCAGAAATGTGAATTTAACATAAAAACTAATGAAAATATCCCTAAAAGTAACTAGATTCTACTAAAAACATACTAAAAACAATGTCAAAAAGCGTATAAATTATCCGCTCATCATATACTAAGGACTATAACAACGTAAAAATGCATATGAAAAACAACAAAACACACAAAACAAGAGAATTTAAAGATCAGAGCAATGAAATCATCAAGAACAACTTGAAGATCAATGAAGAACATATTGCATGTTTTCGAAAAATGCAAGAAGAATGCACTTGACACCAAACTTAAAAATTGATACTAGATTCAAACAAGAAACATAAAATATTTTTTAATTTTATGGTTTTATAAATTTTTTTTTGTGATTTTCGAAACTTATATGGAGAAAGAAAATATAGAGAATTAAAACTTTTAATAAGAATTCCAGGAATCATGCAATGTTAGTCTAAAGCTTCAGTCTAAAAAGATTAGACATGTTTGGCCAAGCTTCAGTAGGACATTACATTCAATAGCTAAATTGATGAGAATCAATCAGCTTTTGTGATGGTGGGAACATCACCTTGAAACTCTAGAATTCATTCTTAAAAATTCTGAAAAAAATACCTAATCTAAGCAACAAGATGAACCGTCAGTTGTCCAAACTCGAACAATCCCCGGCAACGGCGCCAAAAACTTGGTGCACGAAATTGTGATCATCAACAACGGTGCCAAAGGACTTGGAGCTCTCAAATGTGAATCACACTTTGTCACAATTCCGCACAACTAACCAGCAAGTGCACTAGGTCCTCCAAGTAATAAACCTTACATGAGTAAGGGTCGATCCCACGGAGACTGTCGGCTTGAAGCAAGCTATGGTCATCTTGTAAATCTCAGTCAGGCGGATTCAAATGGTTATGGAGTTTAAGGTGATGAAAATAAACATAAAATAAAGATAGAGGTACTTATATAATTCATTGGTGGATTTCAGATAAGCGTATGAAGTTGCTTTGTTCCCCTTGAACCTCTGCTTTCCTATTGCCTTCTTCGAATCATTCATACTCCCTTCCATGGCAAGCTTTATGTTGGGCATCACCGTTGTCAATGGCTACCTCCCGTCCTCTCAGTGAAAATGGTCCTGATGCTCTGTCACAACATCGGCTAATCAGCTGTCGATTCTCGATCATGTCGGAATAGGATCCATTGATCCTGTTGCGTCTGTCACACGCCCCACAATCGCGAGTTTGAAGCTCGTCACAGTCATCCCTTCCCAGATCCTACTCAGAATACCACAGACAAGGTTTAGACGTTCCGGATCTCAGGAATGGCTGCCATTAATTCTAGCCTATACCACGAAGGTTCCAATCTTAGATTAGAAACCCAAGAGATACGCATTCAAGCCATTGCTAGTAGAACAGAGGTGGTTGTCAGGCACATGTTCATAGGTGAGAATGATGATGAGTGTCACGGATCATCACATTCATCAAGTTGAAGAACGAATGAATATCTTGGAGAAGAAATAGACTTGAGTTGAATAGAAAAACAATAGTACTTGTATTAATTCATGAAGAACAACAGAGCTCCACACCTTAATCTTTGGTGTGTAGAAACTCCACCGTTGAGAATACATAAGAACAAGGTCCAGGCATGGCCGTGAGGCCAGCCCCCAAACATGTCTAAGATAGCATAAGACTTATCAAAGATTGAAAATACAATAGTATAAGGTCCTATTTATAGAGAACTAGTAGCCTAGGGTTACAGAAATCAGTAATTAATGCAGAAATCTTCTTCCGGGCCCATTGGTATGTGCTTGGGCTGAGCATTGAAGCTTCCATGTGTAGATACTTTTCTTGGAGTTAAACGCCAGCTTTTGTGCCAGTTTTGGAGTTAAACGCCAGAATTCTTAAGCTGACTTGGAACACCTGTTTGGGCCATCAAATCTCGGGCAAAGTATAGACTATTATATATTGCTGGAAAGCCCAAGATGTCTACTTTCCAACGCAATTCAGAGCGCACCAATTGGGCTTCTATAGCTCCAAAAAATCCATTTTGAGTGCAGGGAGGTCATAATCCAACAGCATCTGCAGTCCTTTTTTAGCCTCTGAATCAGATTTTTGCTCAAGTCCCTCAATTTCAGCCAGAAAATACCTGAAATCACAGAAAAACACACAAACTCATAGTAAAGTCCAGAAGAGTGATTTTTATTTAAAAACTAATAAAAATATAATAAAAACTAATTAAAATATACTAAAAATATACTAAAAACAATGCCAAAAAGCGTATAAATTATCCGCTCATCAATGACCAACTTGCTGAAGCAGATGCAATTGAATCAACAACAAGTTCAGCAAGCTCAACCTTCTGCAGCACAGCAAAGCCAACAGTTAGTCCCACAGAGAGTTTGCGGAATTTGTGCTGATTATAGCCATTATACTGATGAATGCCCACAACTCCAACATGAAGACAACATGGTGGCATCCACTCATAACTTCTATGACCGCCCCAACCCAGGGTACAATCAAAGTGGAAATAATAACCATGGATGGCAGGACAATTCTAACCAGAATTGGAGGGACAACAATAATAGAGGAGGCAGAGATAATCAGGAAAATCAGAGGTGGAATAATAACAACAACAGGCGGCAGAACCAACCTTACAGAGCACCTCACCTGAGGCAATCCCAAGGACCACAGAATACCCAACAGCAGACCTCTCAATTTACTCATTCTTCTTTATCTCCTAATGAAGAGTTACTACAATCTTTTGAGCGGAGACAACATACCATGGAAAATAACATTATGAATAACATTAATGCCAGTCTGAATGGTCTGACCTCTACTTTGCAAGCTCTTGTTTCACAGATTGGATCAATGCAAAATTTCAGTAACCAACCTTCAAGCTCCACTGGAATCCCCTCTCAACCATTACCCAATCCAAAGGGAGGCATTAATGCCATCACCCTGAGGTCCGGAACCACACTGCAGGAGAGGAATCAGGAGGAGCCAAGCTCACCAGAACATGCCTCAGCTGAAGAGGTAGTAGAAATAGAAGATGTCGAAGAAGAAGAGGACATACAGGACATAGCTGAAGAAGAAGAAGTGCAACCACAAGAGGAAGCACCAAAAGGCGCAGACACTGCAGAAAACACTACTCCCATTCCCTTTCCACAACTTGCAAGGAAGCCCAGGAAGCAACTGGAACCCGATCCCAAAATGGTAGAAATATTAAAAAAGGTTGAGGTAACCGTTCCTCTTTTTGATGTTATTCAACAAGTACCTAAATATGCAAAGTTTCTAAAAGATTTATGTATACATAAGGACAAAATTCATGAATTAGAAACTATTCCTTTAGGTAGTTCCATATCTGCTTTAATGGGAGGATTACCTGAGAAGTGTAGTGACCCAGGTCCTTGTATAGTTAGTTGTACTATTAGTGGAGTAGTAATTTATGATTGCATGTGTGATTTAGGAGCCTGTGTTAGTATAATGCCTTTGTCTATATATGATATTTTGAGGCTCCCTCCCTTAAAAAGGTCGGCAGCTCGTTTTGTGTTAGCAGATAAAAGCATTATTACAGTGGCTGGAGTTGCTGAAGATGTTTTAGTGAACATTAAAGGTCTTACATTTCCCACTGATTTTTATATCTTGGAGATGCCCCATAATGACTCAGATAAGCCATCATCAATCCTACTTGGAAGACCATTCCTGAAGACATCAAAATTCAAATTGGATGCTTTTTCAGGAACATACTCTTTTGAAATAGATGGCCGAATAGTAATCTTCAATCTGAATGGAGTCATAAACAACCCTCCAGAAGATCATTCTATCTTCCAGTGTGATATCATAGACAAAACTGTAGCTGCAGTTCACAAGGAAGAATTAGAAGAGAGGCACACTGGACAAGGTCCAAGTGTGGGGACCCTCTTAACTGACAATGAGGGCATTTTGCCATTTTCACAAGCTCCAGATAATCCAGAGCCTGCCCATGATCAGAAGTTAGAGTTAAAACCCCTCCCTCCACATCTCAAATATGCTTACTTTGAAGATGAGCAGAAGTTTACGGTTATCATTGCAGGGGAACTTACTTCTCAACAAGAAGAGCAGTTACTTGATGTACTGAGGAGGCACAAGAAGGCAATTGGGTGGAGTTTAGCAGACATAGTAGGCATCAACCCTCAAGTATGTGAGCATAGAATATTTTTAGAAGAGGGAGCAAGACATGTCCGTCTACTCCAAAGAAGATTGAATCCCACTATCTTGGAAGTTGTCAAAAAGGAAGTGACTAGAATATTGGAAGCAGGTATCATCTATCCCATTTCAGACAGTGAATGGGTTAGCCCAATACAAGTGGTGCCCAAGAAGTCTGGAGTCACTACAGTGAAGAATGAGCATGGAGAGCTCATAGCAATTAGAGTTCAGAATGCTTGGAGAGTCTGCATTGATTACAGGCGTCTCAACCAAGCCACCCGTAAGGATCACTACCCACTTCCATTCATTGATCAAATGCTGGATCGCCTGTCAGGTAAATCACATTATTGCTTTTTAGATGGTTACACAGGTTATTTTCAGATTCATATAGCTCCTGAGGATCAGGAAAAGACCACTTTTACATGTCCTTTTGGGACTTATGCTTACAGGAGAATGCCCTTTGGCTTGTGCAATGCACCAGCTACTTTTCAAAGGTGTATGATGAGTCTTTTCTCTGATCTTATTGAGGACTGTATGGAAGTTTTTATGGATGATTTTAGTGTTTATGGTGATTCTTTTAGCCTTTGCTTAGATGGATTATCTAGAGTATTGGATAGATGTGTCAGTACAAACCTTGTATTAAATTTTGAAAAATGTCACTTTATGGTAAAACAAGGGATTGTACTAGGACATGTGGTATCTAATACCGGCATTTCTGTAGACCCAGCAAAGGTGAATGTTATTTCTAGTTTACCTTACCCCTCTTCTATGAGGGAAGTCCGTTCGTTCCTTGGCCATGCAGGTTTTTACAGGAGATTTATTAAGGACTTCAGTAAGGTAGCACTTCCCTTATCCAGATTACTGCAGAAGGATATTGAGTTCGAGTTTAGTGATGATTGCAAACGAGCGTTTGATAAGCTGAAGACCGCCCTGACTCAAGCTTCAATTGTGAGAGGACCAGACTAGAGCCAGCCGTTTGAAATAATATGCGATGCTTCCAACCATGCAGTAGGAGCAGCGCTGGCTCAGCGCGAAGGTAAGGACCCTTTTGTTATTGCTTATGCGTCTAAGACTTTAGACGCTGCCCAGTCCAATTATACTACTACTGAGAAAGAGCTTCTTGCTATTATTTTTGCTCTGGATAAATTCCGAGCTTATTTACTTGGTACTATAGTAGTAGTGTATTCGGACCATGCAGCTTTAAAGTATCTATTATCTAAAAAGGAGTCCAAACCAAGACTTATACGTTGGATACTGCTATTACAAGAATTTGATTTAGAAATAAAGTATAGGAGTGGTAACCAGAATTTAGTGGCAGACCACTTGAGTCGCCTTGAGCACATTAAGGATGATTCTACTCCTATAGATGATAATTTTCCATTTGATAACCTGTAAGCAGTATCTGAGGTATCTCCTTGGTATGCACCTGTAGCTAATTATCTAGTTAGCCGCACATTTCCTCCAAACTTTTCTAAGCACCAAAGGGACAAGCTGAAAAGCGAGTCTAAATATTATATATGGGATGACCCATATTTATGGAGATGTGGCGCTGATCAGGTAATTAGATGGTGTGTGCCTCAATCAGAATTCCAGTCCATCTTAGATGCCTGTCAATCATCTGAGAGTGGAGGACATTTTGGCCCCCAAAGAACTGCTAGAAAAATCTTAGATTGTGGATTCTGGTGGCCTACTCTTTTTAGAGACGCTGCTAAATTTTGTAAATCTTGCCTCCCATGCCAAAAATTTGGTAATATATCCAAGAGGGATGAGATGCCTCAATAATATATTCTTTTCTGTGAAATCTTTGATGTTTGGGGCATTGACTTCATGGGTCCATTTCCAAATTTTAATGGTTATTTTTATATATTGTTAGCTGTGGATTACGTTTCCAAATGGGTGGAAGCAATTCCTACCTGCACTGATGATGCTAACACTATTGTTTCTTTTGTGAGAAACCATATTATCTGTCGCTTTGGATCCCCACGAGCAATCGTGAGCGATCAAGGCACCTATTTTTGTAACAGAAGACTAACAGGACTAATGAAGAAGCATGGGATAATTCATAAGGTTGAAACAACATACCATCCTCAGACCAATGAGCAAGCCGAGGTATCAAATAGAGAGATAAAGCGTATCTTGCAGAAGATAGTAAAGCCTCATAGAAGAGACTGGAGCACCAGGCTACAAGATGCACTCTGGGCATACAGAACAGCATACAAAACACCTATTGGGATGAGTCCTTTTCGCTTAGTTTATGGAAAAGCTTGTCATCTCCCGGTAGAAATAGAGCACAAAGCCTTTTGGGCAGTCAAGGAGTGCAATATGGGAATTGAGAAAGCTGGAGCTGAAAGGAAGTTGCAACTGCAAGAACTGGAGAGCCTTCGCCTAGAAGCTTATGAGAACTCAAGACTACACAAGGAGAAGATGAAGGCTGTACATGACCAGGACATCAAGAGGAAAGAGTTCCAACCTGGGGACTCAGTCCTCCTTTATAAATCTCGACTGAGGCTCATGCCAGGCAAGTTGAGATCAAGATGGGAAGGTCCATACAAAGTAGAGAAGGCCGAACCGTACGGAGTTTATCACCTTATCCATCCTTCGAGCTCGGAGCTTATCAAAGTTAATGGACATCGTTTAAAGCTGTACCACGGCGAAAAGCGGAAGAAAGACAAGGAACTCGAGATCTTCCTCTTGGAAGACCCCCACATAGCCACAAACTGAGCTAGTGGAGCGTCCAACTTACGGACGTTAAAGCAAAGTGCTAGGTGGGAGACAAACTAACATGGTATGATCGTTCTTTTCTTTATTTTTAATTTTTCTTATTCAATAAATCTTCTCTTTATTAGTATTTTCGTGCATCCGCATTTACATGTTTTAAAAAAAAAAAGTGCCACGTGATGTGACCGCATCAGCGACGTGTCCGCGTGGCAAGGAGAGGAGAGAAAAATAAAAACGAACAGAGAGTCATGCAGGAGCGTGGCTGGAGGAGTGCCAGTGGCACAAAATAGCCCACGCGAACGCGTCGCCGACGCATCCGCGTCGTATGGGCATAATGGCCTCCCACGCGACCACGTGCCCCACGCGGCCGCGTGCCCTGATTTTCGACGTAAAACGGGTGCACAGCTGAAAGTTGTGCTAGAGTGGTGCTGGACTGGCGCTGGACACGCAATCCCCCTCACACAACCGCGTGCCCCATGCGGCCGCGTCGTACACCATAAACTGCCCACTCACGCGATCGCATGCCCCACGCGATCGCGTCACCCCAATTTTGGCAAATACATCAATTTGAACAGAGAGTTGTGCAGGCGCGAGGCTGCACTCGCGCCAGAAGCCTAACATGGGTCACGCGACCGCGTGACCGACGCGATTGCGTCACCTTACTTGAAGCGCAATCACGCGAACGTGTGCCCCACGCGGCCGCGTCGCTTGCGCCGCACAGCTCAACCTGAATTGCCAAAATATCTTATCTTTTTCCTCTCTAATCCTAATTTTCCTTTTTCCTCCTTACTTCTTCCTTCTCCCTTCTTCCTTCTCTCTCACCTTTCACACTCTTTCTCCCTCACCTCCATTAACAAGGTTTTATTTTCTTCTTCATCCTTCTCATTTCTATCATTTTTCTTATTTTATATGTTATTTTCTTTTCTTTTCTTTTTCTTTTCATTATTCATATTTTCCTTCTTCTTCTTTCCTTTTTTACATGGTGTTGGAATTTTATTTGAGTCATTATTCCTCATTATATGCTTGTGGATTGTTGCAAATTGTTTGAAAATTATATATTATTTTCTTTAAACGGTTGCTTGCATGTTCACTTTAATATTTTCTATACCTTCTTCACCATGCATGCTATGTGTTTGTGAAAAAGCCCATATGGCATTATGCACTTCTCTATGTTATTCTACTATTCAATGCTTGCTTTTCACAAATTCTCTTTACTATTATATTAATTGAATTTAATTGTCAATACAAACGTGATGGTTTGTTACAAAGTAATGCTTGGTCTATGCTACTCATGCCCTTTACCGGCATGCCAATAAACACCTTGCATTCACTTGTCATCATATGCACTAACTATTTTCCATTAATGATCTTTCACATGTACTCATGAGCGTGTGTTAACATCATTTACCTTTTAATGTGCATTTATAACCACCCTTTTTCGTTCTCTTCATTGCTTTCTATCTCTTTGAATTTAATTTACTTTCTCTTCCCTTTTTCAGGATGGCCACCAAGAAAGGAAAAGAGAAAGCCACTCCCAAATCACCAGCAAGAAGAGGAACTAAAAGAGCACTAGTGGCAGAGCCTTCTTCAACTGCAGTCAAGCCCTCAACAAAAAGAGTTAAGAGGATCATAAAGGTTGATGAAAAGGAGAAAGCCTTTCCAGCAAAGGACACTGTGCGATTTTCCAATCGCTACTGTGAGCAGATGTTCCCTATTCTAGCTGAAAGGAGTTACAACAACGAACACCTTCTTATCCTCCCGTCCAATATTGCTACTTTTGTTGAGCCGCAAATTGAAAGAAGACAATGGGGTTTCCTACAGAGACAACAGAAGTAGGTCAATCTTTCTTGGGTAGTCGAGTTCTACTCTAACTTCTACCTGCCCACCCTGCAGTCTGTCTTTGTCCGTCAAAAGCAAGTCCCTATTACAGAAGAGGCTATTCAACAAGCTTTGAATCTTCCCCCAATTCCAGAAGCAATGGACGCCTTTCAAGAAGCCGCACTCAAGCGCCAGATGTACTAATTTGACTGGGAAGCTGTTCTCAGAGTTATCGCACTACCTAGCAGCCATTGGATCTACGGATACCATCGTACCCGCCCTAAGGGTATATTGGCTTCAGCACTTACCATGGAGGCTCGCGTATGGGCACAGATCATGTCCCATTACGTCTTTCTGAGCACTCACGAGTCCTCTTTCACTGCAGACATGGCCGTTCTACTATGGTGCATCCTTACAGACCAGCCTCTGAATCTACCAAGACATATCCAGAATGCCATGGGACACGTACAAATCGCGGGCAACTTACCTTTTCCTGCCTTGGTCTCAGATCTTGTCTCAGCAGCCGGAGTTTCCTACAGAGCTGGAGACACCAAAGCCATGCTTCCACGGGATGTTCAGTATGTCCTCAATGGGAAGTACCTCAGACTTTCAGCAGCCACTACAAGCCTTCCCACTGCTCCGGTTAAAGATATCCCTTCTTCAACCCCACAAGCACCTACAACTGATGACCTGCTCCAGCAGATAATCAACAGGCTGAATCGGCAAGAACAGAAAGCGAAGTTAAGAGAGCGCCGTAACGAGCGCCGATTCAAACACCTCAAGGAGCTACTCAAGGAAAAATTCAAGGACTCAGACACCCCGGACTCCACTTTCTTTACCAGCACAGGGAGCCATGATGGTCCTGACTGTGGAGATACTGCTACCAGCCCACCCCTGTTCCTGACAGATGGCACCGAGGACGGTGCAAAGCCTTAAGTGTGGGGAGGTCGGTCAGTACCTGACTTTCGGAGGTAATTTCTCTTCCCTAGCACCAATAAATTAGGATATTTAGTTAGATTTTCTTTCTTTTATAGAATAGGATAAATTGCATAGTAATAAGTTAGTTGCATGCATGCTCTACTTGATTGAAAAGACAATAAGTTTCTTCTAAGACTCTATCTTTGGAACAAAATTTCACTAATTTTTAAAAATTTTATGATAAATTTTCTTGAAGTAATATTTGAAACATGATGTTTGAGCTAAAGAACACACAACCTGTGAAGATTTGAGCCTTTATGCATGGTTACATTATTTAACCATAATTATTTTATTCCTGTGTGTTTACTTCTCTATGATTGTAATCTGTATTTTGTTTCATCCTATATGTCCAATATTTATTATATTTATATGCTTGCATATGATTGAGGCCATCTTTTGTTTAAACTCACTTATCCAAATTAAGCCTACCCTTTTCAATTACCTTTGTTAACCACTTTGAGCCTTTAAATCCCATTTGTTCTATATTTCACCACATTACTAGCCTTTAGCGGAAAAACAATTGTATATCCCAAATTGAATCTTTGGTTAGCTTAAGATAGAATTGTGTGTGCTAGTTAAGTATGGGAAATTGTGGGAACAAAAGTTATTAAGGGAACGTGTCATGATAATACAATGGGAATTTGGATACCTACTCATGTGAAACTATAAGAATTAAAAATCTATGTGCATTGATAAGCTATGTTTATTTTTATGTTAAAAAAAAAAGCAATAAATAAATAAGGGGACAAAATTACCCCAATGCTGAATTAAGAATTCAAGGATCAATGCACATATGATAAGAATTAAAATAAAAAGTTGATACATGAGTATGGAATGTAAAAGGGGAACTCTGGGTAGCTAGGCATGAATTCTAAAGTTATGTAAAACATATAGGTTGGGTTGAAGCTTGGGTTAATTAAAGATTTAATTTATAAGCTCACTTGACCATATATGTATCCCTACCTTTACCTTAGCCCCATTATAACCTTGAAAAGACCTCATGATGTTTTTATTGGTATGTTAACTGTTATTGATTGATTAGGAGAAAAACAAAAGTAAGAGAGCATGATTAGAGAAGGATAGAGTGATTACCCTATACACTAGAGAGACTAGAGTGTACATACACCATCAGTGAGGGTTCCATGCTTGAATTTCTATGTTCCCTGCTTTCATGAGCTATCCTCTTGCATTTTTATCTGCTCTTACTTTATAAGAATTAAATTAGTGGAATTTGATTATAATTGTTTTGAAGAACTTATTTACTTTTGATCAAGTGGACAAGAATCATATAGTTGCATTCATATATATATATATATATATATATATATATATATATATATATATATATATATAGGATTGCATTGCATTGCATGAGTTTCTGTATGTTCATACTTATTTACTTCATCTCCTTCAATTAAGCATGAGGACATGCTAATGTTTAAGTGTGGGGAGGTTGATAAACCACTATTTTATGGTTTATATTGTGTTTAATTGTGTGGTTTTATCATGATCCTGGCCCACTTATTCATTAAAATAGCATGCATTTATATTTCCTTTCTGAAATTATTACATGAGTGAAAACTGATTATACATTGTACTTCTCCTTTATTCCATTTGATGCCGTGATCTGTGTGTTAAGCGTTTCAGGCTTTATAGGGAAAGAATGAGTTAGAGATTTGAAAGGAAGCTAGCAAAAATGGAAGGAACACAAGAAATTGAGGAGATGACCAGCGAGAAGCGACGCGGCCGCATGGATGATGCGACCGTGCGGAGGAGAGCAATTTGAAGCGACGCGGCCGCATGGATGACACGACCACGCGGCATGGAATAGCACGAGTGACGCGGCCGCATGGACGACGCGTCCGCGTGGCAAAGCAGAAACGCGAATGACGCGTCCGCATGAGCGACGCGATCATGTGACGTGCGCGATCTGCATAATTTGCAGATTTGCTGGGGGCGATTTTGGACCCTATTTTGATCCAGTTCTCGGCCTAGAACAGCAGACTAGAGCCAGAGAACATGCAGAAACCAAAGACAGCATTCATTCTACACAGTTTTAGTTTTTAGATCTAGTTTTGCTCCTCCTCTAGGTTTTCTCTTTTACACATTCATAGTTCTTAGGATTTTAGTTTCTCTAGCTTTTTGCATTGGGATATTGAGAAGAGTTATTACCTCATCAAGACTTCGTCATTCTAGTTCGTTTTCTTTACTTGGCTTACTCTTTCATGTTCCTTGCTTTGTTTAATTTTACCATTGGAATATTTTTAGGATTATTTAATACAAGGATCACTTTTATTTTTAATTGATTATTTTTAATTTTTATTTACAATGTCTTTCTTCAATTCCTTTTCATATGCTATGAATTTTACCTTCACAATGAGTGAGTAGTTCCCTAACTTGATGGGGAGTTGATTGAAAGGAACCCTTGAGTTGGAAGGTTCAAAAGAAAGATTGTAATTGGGTTATTGTTGGATTGCTCTCTAATTCCTGACACCAATCCTCCCCAGAGTGGATTGGGACTTGTGAATAGAACAGCATTCCAACTTGTTTTACCTCCCTTTACTTAGTAAAGGATAACTAAACGAAATAACCCTCAATTGTCAATTAATTTTAAGAGTGTTCCATCAAGAATAGGGCTTCTATGTAATCAACTCCCAGTCAAGGCTTTTATTTACATTATTTAATTTCATCAATTTAATTTCCTGTTTACTCAACTCAAACCTTTTCAAAAACATCTGATTAATAAAATAACGCTCCTTCCTGCAACTCGTTGGGAGATGACCTAGGATTCATACTCCCAGTATTTTAAATTTCAATTTTCTGTGACACCTTTCTAAATTGAGCGGTGGATTTCTGGCGAGTTAAGAACTATACTTGCAACGCATATATTCTAATAATTTTTAATTCACCAATTTCTACCCGCATCAATTTGCTTTGAGAGAAGCTTTTCATGATTCCTCTCTATGGTTACAGAGGGAGATCCTTGAGACTTAAACACAAGGTAGTCCTCATTCACTTGAAGGACCAACTCTCCTCTGTCAACATCAATCACAGTTTTTGTTGTGGCTAGGAAGGGTCTGCCAAGGATGATGGATTCATCCATATTCTTCCCAGTTTCCAGGATTATGAAATCAGCAGGGATGTAAAGGCCTTCAACCTTTACCAAGACATCCTCTACAAATCCATAAACCTGCTTCCTTGAATTGTCTGCCATCTCTAGTGAGATTCTTGCAGCTTGCACCTCAAGGATCCCTAGTTTCTCCATTACAGAGAGGGGCATGAGGTTTATACTTGACCCCAGGTCACACAGAGCCTTCTCAAAGGTCATGGTGCCTATGGTACAAGGTATTAAGAACTTTCCAGGGTCCGGTTTCTTCTGAGGTAATTTCTGCCTAACCAAGGTATTCAGTTCATTGATGAGCAATGGAGGTTCATTCTCCCAAGTCTCATTACCAAATAACTTGGCATTCAGCTTTATGATTGCTCCAAGATTTTAGCAACTCGCGCTTCAGCAATATCTTCATCCTCTTCAGAGGAAGAATACTCATCAGAGCTTATGAATGGCAGAAGTAGGTTCATTGGAATATCTATGGTCTCTATATGAGCATCAGATTCCTTTGGTTCCTCATTAGGGAACTCCTTGGAGGCCAGTGGACGTCCATTGAGGTCTTCCTCAGTGGAAATCACTGCCTTTCCCTC
This sequence comes from Arachis ipaensis, assembly GCF_059453495.1. Lineage (NCBI taxonomy): Eukaryota > Viridiplantae > Streptophyta > Magnoliopsida > Fabales > Fabaceae > Arachis > Arachis ipaensis. The sequence goes on from NC_142436.1 coordinate 56,585,774, forward strand.
CTCTATGCATTCGGCCATGTGGGACGTGTTTATGGCCTTGCACTCGAGATTCTCTTCTGTATTGCTTGGGAGAGTGTTAGGAGGAGTTTCAGTGATTCTTTTACTCAGCTGACCCACTTGTGCCTCCAAATTTCTAATGGAGGACCTTTCTTCAGTCATGAAACTGAGAGTGGTCTTAGATAGATCAGAGACTATAGTTGCTAAGTCAGAGTGGTTCTGCTTAAAATTCTCTGTCTGTTACTGAGAAAATGATGGAAAAGGTTTGCTATTGCTAAACCTATTTCTTCCACCATTGTTGTTGTTGAAGCCTTGTTGAGGCTTCTGTTGGTCCTTCCATGAGAGATTTAGATGATTTCTCCATGAAGGAATATAGGTGTTTCCATAGGGTTCTCCCATGTAATTCACCTCTGCCATTGCAGGATTCTCAGGGTCAGAGGCTTCTTCTTCAGAGGAAGCCTCCTTAGTACTGCCTGATGTAGCTTGCATTTTAGACAGACTCTAAGAAATCATATTGACTTGCTGAGTCAATATTTTGTTCTGCCAATATGGCATTCAGAGTATCAATCTCAAGAACTCCTTTCTTCTGAGTTGTCCCAATGTTCACAAAATTTCTTTTAGAAGTGTACATGAATTAGTTATTTACAACCATTTCAATGAGTTCCTGGGCTTCTTCAGGCATCTTCTTCAGATGAAGAGATTCACCAGAAGAGTTATCCAATGACATCTTGGACAGTTCAGATAGACCATCATAGAATATGCATATGATGCTCCATTCTGAAATCATGCCAGAAGGACACCTTCTAATTAATTGCTTGTTGGTGCACGAAATTGTGATCCCTGGTAATGGCTCCAAAAACCTGGTGCTCTAATCTTAATTCATAATTTGTCACAACTTCGATACAACTAACCAGCAAGTGCACTGGGTCGTCCAAGTAATAAAACCTTACGTGAGTAAGGGTCGATCCCACGGAGATTGTTGGTAAGAAGCAAGCTATGGTCATCTTGTAAATCTCAGTCAGGCGGATATCAAATGGTTATGGAGTTTTCGAATAATAATAATAAATAAATAGAAAATAAAGATAGAAATACTTATGTAATTCATTGGTGAGAATTTCAGATAAGCGTATAGAGATGCTTTCATTCCTCTGATCTCTGCTTTCCTCCTGTCTTCATCCAATCAATCCTACTCCTTTCCATGGCAAGCTTTGTGTAGGGCATCACCGTTGTCAATGGCTACTTCCCATCCTCTCTGTGAAAAAGGTCCAAATGCTCTGTCACGGCACGACTAATCATCTGGAGGTTCTCGATCATACTGGAATAGGATTCACCCTCATTTTGCGTCTATCACTAAGCCCAGCACTCGCGAGTTTGAAGATCGTCACAGCCATCCCTTCCCAGATCCTACTCGGAATACCACAGACAAGGTTTAGACTTTCCGGATCTCAGGAATGGCCATCCATGGGTTCTAACTTATACCACGAAGACTCTAATATCTCGAACTCGGTCCCCTGTATTAGTTATCCAAGAGATATCCATCCAATCTAAGGTAGAACGGAAGTGGTTGTCAGGCACGTGTTCATAAGTGAGAATGATGATGACTGTCATGATCATCACATCCATCATATTGAAGTGCGAATGAATATCTTAGAAGCGGAATAAGTTGAATTGAATAGAAAAATAGTAGTACTTTGCATTAATCTTTGAGGAACAGCAGAGCTCCACACCTTAATCTATGGTGTGTAGAAACTCTACCGTTGAAAATACATAAGTGATGAAGGTCCAGGCATGGCCGAAAGGCCAGCCTCCAAACGTGATCAAAGGATCAAAAGATGATCAAAAGATGAAAACTCAATAGTAAAAAGTCCTATTTATAAAAACTAGTTACTAGGGTTTACAAAGATAAGTAATTGATGCAGAAATTCACTTCTGGGGCCCACTTGGTGTGTGCTTGGGCTGAGCTTGAAGTTTACAAGTGAAGAGGTCATTCTTGGAGTTGAACACCAGTTTGTAACGTGTTTCTGGCGTTGAACTCCACTTTGCAACTTGTTTCTGGCGCTGAACGCCAGACTGCAACATGGAACTGGAGTTGAACGCCAGTTTACGTCGTCAATCCTTATTCAAAGTATAGACTATTATATATTTTTGGAAAGCCCTGGATGTCTACTTTCCAACGCAATTAAAAGCGCGCCAGAAAATACCTGAAATCACAGAAAAATACACAAACTCATAGTAAAGTCCAGAAATGTGAATTTAACATAAAAACTAATAAAAACATCCCTAAAAGTAACTAGATCCTACTAAAAACATACTAAAAACAATGCCAAAAAGCGTATAAATTATCCGCTCATCACAACACCAAACTTAAATTGTTGCTTGTCCCCAAGCAACTGAAACTCAAATAGGATAAAAAGAAGAGAATATACTATAAATTCCAAAATATCAATGAAACATAGCTCCAATCAGATGAGCGGAACTTGTAGCTTTTTGCCTCTTGAATAGTTTTGGCATCTCACTTTATCCATTGAAGTTCAGAATGATTGGCATCTATAGGAACTCATAATTCAGATAGTGTTATTGATTCTCCTAGTTCAGTATGTTGATTCTTGAACACAGCTACTTTATGAGTCTTGGTCGTGGCCCTAAGCACTTTGTTTTCCAGTATTACCACCGGATACATAAATGCCACTGACACATAACTGGGTGAACCTTCTCAGATTGTGACTCATCTTTGCTAAAGTTCCCAATTAGAGGTGTCCAGGGTTCTTAAGCACACTCTTCTTTTGCTTTGGTCCTTGACTTTAACCACTCAGTCTCAAGTTTTCACTTGACACGTTCACGCCACAAGCACATGGTTAGGGACAGCTTGGTTTAGCCGCTTAGGCCAGGATTTTATTCCTTTAGGCCCTCCTATCCACTGATGCTCAAAGCCTTGGGATCCTTTTTGTTTACCCTTGCCTTTTGGTTTTAAGGGTTACTGGCTTTTTGCTCTTGCCTCTAGGTTTTAAGAGCTTTTGGCTTTTTCTGCTTGCTTTTTCTTTCTCTTTCTCTTTTTTTTTCACCATTTTTTTTCTGCAAGCTTTTGTATTCACTGCTTTTTCTTGCTTCAAGAATCATTTTTATGATTTTTCAGATTATCAAATAACATTTCTCCTATTCATCATTCTTTCAAGAGCCAACATATTTAACATTCTTAAACTTCAAATTCAAAAGACATATGCACTGTTCAAGCATTCATTCAGAAAACAAAAAGTATTGTCACCACATCAAAATAATTAAACTAGTTTCAAGGATGAATTCGAAACCATGTACTTCTTGTTCTTTTGTTTTTAAAACATTTTTCATTTAAGAGAGGTGATGGATTCATATTCATGACTTTAAGGCATAGACACTTAGACACTAATGATCATGTAATAAAGACACAAACATAGATAAACATTTAACATAAGAAAACGAAAAACAGAAAATTTAAGAACAAGGAATGAGTCCACCTTAGTGATGGTGGCGTTTCCTTCTTGAGGAACCAATGATGTCCTTGAGCTCTTCTATGTCTCTTCCTTGTCTTTGTTGCTCCTCCCTCATTGCTCTTTGATCTTCTCTAATTTCATGAAGGATGATGGAGTGCTCTTGATGTTCCACCCTTAGTTGTTCCCAATAATTGTGTGGAGGAAAATGTATCCCCTAAGGTATCTCAGGGATCTCTTGATTTGCAGTCAAATATTCTACCACTGAGCTATAGACCCTTGAGATGAATCTCTCCATCTCCTATGACTTGGAGGTGGAAGCTTTTGTCTTCCATTTCCTCTTTCTAGAGGTTTCTCTGGCCTTAGGTGCCATCAATGGTTATGGAAAAACAAAAAAGCAATACTTTTTCCACACCAAACTTAGAATGTTTGCTCGCCCTCGAGCAAAAGAAGAAAGAATAGTAGAAGAAGAAGAAGATATGGAGGAGATGGAGGGATGTGTGTATTCGGCAATATGGGTGGGCTTGGGTGGGAAAGAGATTTTGAATTTTGAAGGTAGGTGGGGTGTATGGATGTGAGTGGTGAATGAAAAACAGAAGGGATGACTGTGAATGGAGAGAGAGAGGGTGATATAGGATTATGAGGAGGAAAGGTGAGCGGAGGTATGTGGGGATCCTGTGGGATCCACAGATCCTAAGGTGATCCTGTGGAGTCCACAGATCCTGAGGTGTCAAGTATTTACATCCCTGCACCAATTAGGCATGTAAAATGCCTTTGCATGCATTTCTGGCGTTCAACGCCAGCTTCATGCTTGTTCCTGGCGTTCAGCGCCAGCTCCATGCTCTGTTCTGGCGTTGAACGCCAGCCAGATGCTCCTTACTGGTGTTTAAACGCCAGTAAGCCCTTCCTCTAGGGTGTTCTGTTTTCAATGCTGTTTTTCATTCTGTTTTTTATTTTTCAGTAGTTTTTGTGACTCCACATGATCATCAACCTAATAAAACATGAAATAACAAAGAGAAAATAAAATAAAAATGATAACATTGGGTTGCCTCCCAACAAGCGCTTCTTTAATGTCAATAGCTTGACAGTGGGCTCTCATGGAGCCAAACAGGTGATCAGGTCAATTTTATAGACTCTCAACACCAAACTTAGAGTTTGGATATGGGAGTTCAACACCAAACTTAGAGTTTGGTTGTGGCCTCCCAACACCAAACTTAGAGTTTGACTGTGGGGGCTCTGGTTAACTCTGTAGTGAGAGAAGCTTATCGTGCCTCTTTTCCATGTTTACAGAGAGAGATCCTTGAGTTGTAAACACAAGGTTATCCTCATTTAGTTGAAGGATCAATTTTCTTATGTCTACATCAATCACAGCTCTTTCTATGGCTAGGAAGGGTCTTCCAAGGATGATAGATTCATCCTCATCCTTCCCAGTATCTAGGATTATGAAATCAGCAGGGATGTAAAGGCCTTCAACCTTTACTAACATTTCCTCTACTTATCCATAAGCTTATTTTCTTGAACTGTCTGCCATCTCTAATGAGATTCTAGCAGTTTGCACCTCAAAGATTCCAAGTTTCTCCATTACAGAGAGTGGCATGAGGTTTATTCCTGATCCAAGGTCACATAGAGCATTCTCAAAGGTTATGGTGCCTATGGTACAGGGTATTAGGAACTTTCCAGGATCCTGTTTCTTCTGAGGCAATCTCAGTTGATCCAATGCATTTAGTTCATTGGTGAACAGGGGAGGTTTATCTCCCCAAGTCTCATTACCAAATAAATTGGCATTCAGCTTCATGATTGCACCAAGGTACTTAGCAACTTGCTCTTCAGTAACATCCTCATTCTCTTCAGAAGAGGAATACTCATCAGAGCTCATGAATGGCATAAAGAGGTTCAATGGAATCTCTATGGTCTCTAGATGAGCCTCAGATTCCTTTGGTTCCTCAAAGGGAAACTCCTTGTTGATCACTGGACGTCTCAGGAGGTCTTCCTTCTTGGATTCGGCCATGATGGTCATTTCAATGGCCTTGCACTCTCCTTTTAGATTTTCTTCTGTATTCGTGGGAGGGTACTAGGAGGAGTTTCAGGGATTTTCTTACTCAGCTGGCCCACTTGTGCCTCCAAATTTCTAATGGAGGAGCTTGTTTCGTTCATGAAACTCACAGTGGCCTTAGATAGATCAGAGACTAAATTTGCTAAGCTAGATGGATTCTACTCAGAATTCTCTGTTTGTTGCTGAGTGGATGATGGAAAAGGTTTACTATTGTTAAACCTGTTTCTTCCACCATTAGTAAAGCCTTGTTGAGGCTTTTGTTGATCCTTCCATGAGAAATTTAGGTGATTTCTCCATGAGGGGTTATAGGTGTTCCCATAGGGTTCACCCATGTAATTCACCTCTGCTATTGTAGGGTTCTCAGGATCATAAGCTTCTTCCTCAGAAGATGCCTCTTGAGTACTGTTGGATGCAGCTTGCATTCCATTCAGACTCTGAGAAATCATATTGACTTGCTGAGTCAATATTTTATTCTGAGCCAATATGGCATTCAGAGTATCAATTTCAAGAACTCCCTTCTTCTGAGGCGTCCCATTACTCACAGGATTCCTCTCAGAAGTGTACATAAACTGGTTGTTAGCAACCATGTCAATAAGTTCTTGAGCTTCTGCAGGCGTTTTCTTTAGGTGAATGGATCCACCTGCAGAAGTATCCAATGACATCTTAGCTAATTCAGACAGACCATCATAGAATATATCCAGGATGGTCCATTCTGAAAGCATGTCAGAGGGACACTTTTTGGTCAGTTGCTTGTATCTCTCCCAAGCTTCATAGAGGGATTCACCTTCCTTCTGTCTGAAGGTTTGAACATCCACTCTAAGCTTACTGAGCTTTTAAGGAGGAAAGAACTTGGCTAAGAAAGCCGTGACCAGCTTATCCCAAGAGTTCAGACTATCTTTGGGTTGAGAGTCCAACCACACTCTAGCTCTGTCTCTTACAACAAATGGGAAAAGCATAAGCCTGTAGACCTCGGGGTCAACCCCATTGGTCTTAACAGTATCACAGATCTGCAAGAATTCAGTTAAGAACTGAAAAGGATCTTCAGATGGAAGTCCATGAAACTTGCAGTTCTGCTGCATCAGAGAAACTAATTGAGGTTTCAGCTCAAAATTGTTTGCTCCAATGACAGGAATGGAGATTCTTCTTCCATGTAAATTGGAATTAGGTGCAGTAAAGTAACCAAGCATCCTCCTTGCATTATTATTATTTTCAGCTGCCATCTCCTCTTCTTGTTCGAAAATTCCTGTAAGGTTGTCTCTGGATTGTTGTATTTTAACTTCTCTTAGTTTCCTTTTTAGAGTCCTTTCAGGTTCAGGATTTGCTTCAACAAGAATGTTCTTGTCCTTGCTCCTGCTCATATGACAAAGAAGGGAATAACAAAGAAAATATGAAATCCTCTATGTCACAGTATAGAGATTCCTTTGTGTGAGTAGAAGAAGAAAAGAATGTAATGTAAAGAAGAACGGATAATCCAAACACAAGGGTGAGGATAGGAGCAGAGATATGAGATGAAGAGAAGTGTTAGTAAGTAATTAAATAAATAGAAGAAGATGAGAGAGAAGTTTTCGAAAATTAATTTTTGAAAAGAAGTTGATGATTTTCGAAAATTAAAGGAGAATTAAAATTAAAATTAAAATTTAAACAATTAATTAATTAAAAAGAATTTTTGAAAAAGAGGGAGGTATTTTCGAAAATTAGAGAGAGAAGAGTAGTTAGGTGGTTTTGAAAAAGATAAGAAACAAATAAAAAATCAATTAGGTAGTTGAAAAAGATTTGAAAATCAATTTTGAAAAGATAAGAAGATAAGAAGTTAGAAAGGATATTTTAAAATCAAATTTTTGAAAAAGATATGATTTAAAAAGATATGATAGAAAGATATGATTAAAATTAGTTTTGAAAAAGATTTGAATTTTAAAATCTAGAACTTAAAGTTTGAATCTTTCTTAACAAGCAAGTAACAAACTTGAAATTTTTGAATCAAAACATTAATTGTTGATATATTTTCGAAAATTATGAGATAAAATTAAGAAAAAGATTTTTGAAAAATATTTTTTAAAATTTTCGAAAATAAATAAGAAAAATGAAAAAGATTTCATTTTTGAAAAAGATTTTGAAAAGATAAGATTTTTAAATTGAAAATTTGATTTGACTCATAAGAAACAACTAAATTTTAAAAAAGTTTTGAAAAAGTCAACTCAAATTTTCGAAAATTCATGAGTGAAAAAGGGAAAGATATTTTTTTGATTTTTGAATTTTTAATGATGAAAGAGAAAAACATCAAAAAGACTCAATGCATGAAAATTTTAGATCAAAACATGTGATGCATGCAAGAACACTATGAATGTCAAGATGAACACCAAGAACACTTTGAATGTCAAGATGAACACCAAGAACTTATTTTTGAAAAATTTTAAGAAAATAAAAACATGCAAGACACCAAACTTAAAGATTTTTAATTTTTAGACACTAAGAATTCAAGAATGCATATGAAAAACAAGAAAAGACACAAAACAAGAAAATATGAAGATCAAACAAGAAGACTGGCCAAGAACAACTTGAAGATCATGAAGAACACTATGAATGCATGAAATTTCGAAAAAGAAAAAAAAATTTAGAAAAAGAAAAATATGCAATTGACACCAAACTTAAAAATTGACTCAAGACTCAAACAAACAACATAAAATATTATTTTGATTTTCATGATTTTATTAATTTTTTTGGATTTTTGTATATTTTTTCGAAAAACATATAGGAAAAAGAAAATAAGAAATTTAAAAATTTTTAATAAGAATTCCAGGAATCTTTCAATGTTAGCCTAAAGTTCCAATCCAAGGGTTAGACATGGCTTAATAGCCAGCCAGCTTTAGGATATAAATCATGCATGCAACAGCTGATACTTCATCCAACTCCATATACATGCCTTTTATGTTGACAAGTGGAAGCCTCAATCCAAAAGAATTTGGATATGGCTTTACAGCCAGCCGGGCTTCAACATGTTACCATGAAACTCTAGAATTCATTCTTAAAAATTTTAAAATAATTTTCAAAAAGAAAAGGAAAATTTTTTTGAAAGATTTTTGAAAACAAATTTTTTTTATTTTTTTTTGAAAATAAAACAAAAAGAAAATTACCTAATCTGAGCAACAAGATGAACCGTCAGTTGTCCAAACTCGAACAATTCCCGGCAACGGCGCCAAAAACTTGGTGCACGAAATTGTGATCCCTGGTAATGGCTCCAAAAACTTGGTGCTCTAATCTTAATTCATAATTTGTCACAACTTCGATACAACTAACCAGCAAGTGCACTGGGTCGTCCAAGTAATAAAACCTTACGTGAGTAAGGGTCGATCCCACGGAGATTGTTGGTATGAAGCAAGCTATGGTCATCTTGTAAATCTCAGTCAGGCGGATATCAAATGGTTATGGAGTTTTCGAATAATAATAATAAATAAACAGAAAATAAAGATAGAAATACTTATGTAATTCATTGGTGAGAATTGCAGAAAAGCGTATAGAGATGCTTTCGTTCCTCTGATCTCTGCTTTCCTCCTGTCTTCATCCAATCAATCCTACTCCTTTCCATGGCAAGCTTTATGTAGGGCATCACCGTTGTCAATGGCTACTTCCCATCCTCTCTGTGAAAAAGGTCCAAATGTTCTGTCACGGCACGGCTAATCATCTGGAGGTTCTCGATCATACTGGAATAGGAATCACAGACAAGGTTTAGACTTTCCGGATCTCAGGAATGGCCATCCATGGGTTCTAACTTATACCACGAAGACTCTAATATCTCGGACTCGGTCCCCTGTATTAGGTATCCAAGAGATATCCATCCAATCTAAGGTAGAACGAAAGTAGTTGTCAGGCACACGTTCATAAGTGAGAATGATGATGACTGTCACGATTATCACATCCATCATATTGAAGTGCGAATGAATATCTTAGAAGCGGAATAAGTTGAATTGAATAGAAAAACAGTAGTACTTTGCATTAATCTTTGAGGAACAGCAGAGCTCCACACCTTAATCTATGGTGTGTAGAAACTCTACCATTGAAAATACATAAGTAATGAAGGTCCAGGCATGGCCGAGAGGCCAGCCCCCAAACGTGATCAAAGGATCAAAAGATGATCAAAAGATGAAAACTCAATAGTAAAAAGTCCTATTTATAAAAACTAGTTACTAGGGTTTACAGAGATAAGTAATTGATGCAGAAATCCACTTCCGGTGCCCACTTGGTGTGTGCTTGGGCTGAGCTTGAAGTTTACACATGAAGAGGTCATTCTTGGAGTTGAACGCCAGTTTGTAACGTGTTTCTGGTGTTGAACTCCACTTTGCAACTTGTTTTTGGCGCTGAACGCCAGACTGCAACATGGAACTGGCGTTGAACGCCAGTTTACGTCGTCAATACTTATTTAAAGTATGGACTATTATATATTTTTGGAAAGCCCTGGATGTCTACTTTTTAACGCAATTAGAAGCGCACCATTTGGGGTTCTGTAGCTCATGAAAATCACTTTGAGTGCAGGGAGGTCAGAATCCAACAGCATCAGCAGTCCTTCTTCAATCTCTGAATCTGATTTTTGCTCAAGTCCCTCAATTTCAGCCAGAAAATACCTGAAATCACAGAAAAATACACAAACTCATAGTAAAGTCCAGAAATATGAATTTAACATAAAAACTAATAAAAACATCCCTAAAATTAACTAGATCCTACTAAAAACAATGCCAAAAAGCGTATAAATTATCCGCTCATCACTTGTATCTTTTCCAAGCTTCATAGAAAGATTCACCTTCCTTCTGTCTGAAGGTTTGGACTTCCACTCTAAGCTTAGTCAAATTTTGAGGTGGAAAGAACTTTGCCAAGAAGGCATTGACCAGCTTTTCCCAAGAGTTCAGGCTTTCTTTAGGTTGTGAGTCTAACCTTGTCCTAGCTTTGTCTCTTTCTGCAAAGGGGAAAAATATAAGTCTGTAGACCTCAGGGTCAACCCCATTGGTCTTGACAGTGTCACAGATTTGCAAGAATTCAGCTAGAAACTGATGAGGTTCTTCCAATGGAAGTTCGTAATACTTGCAATTCTGCTTTATCAGAGAAACTAATTGAGGCTTAAGCTCAAAGTTATTTGCTCCAATTGCAGGAATTGAGATGCTCCTTCCACAGAAGTCAGAAGAGGGTGCAGTGAAGTCATCAAGCATCTTCCTTGTATTGTTGGCATTGTTGTTATTTTCAGCTGCCATGTCTTCTTCCTTTTCGAAAATTTATGTCAGGTCCTCTCCAGAGAGTTGTGCTTTAGCTTCTCTTAGCTTCCTCTTCAAGGTCCTTTCAGGTTCAGGATCAGCTTCAACAAGAATACCTTTGTCTTTGTTCCTGCTCATATGAAAGAGAAGAGAACAAGAAAGTATAGAATCCTCTATGTCACAGTATAGAGATTCCTTGAGGTGTCAGAGGAAAATAGGAATAGATGGATGATGTAGGTAGGTAAGAATTCGAACATATGAAGAAGGAGAGATAGTCCGAATTGCTAATTGAGGAGGAGTGTAGTCCTTAAATAGAAAAAGGTAAGGAGGGAGAAGAATTTTCAAAAACAAAATTAAAAATTTAAATTAATTAAAAGGAATTTTGAAAAAGTGGTTGATGGTTTTTGAAAATTAAAAGTGAGAAAGTGGTTAAGTGATTTTGAAAAAGATTTTGAAATTAGCAATAAAAAAGATATGATTGAAAATTATTTTGAAAAAGATGTGATTGAGAAGGTATGATTGAAAAACAATTTGAAAAGATTTTAAATTAATGATATGATTGGAAATTAATTACTTGACTAACAAGAAATTTAAAAGATATGATTCTAAAATTCAAATATTGAATCTTTCTTAATAAGCAAGTAACAACTTGAAATTTTTGAATCAAATCATTAATTGTAGCAAGGATTTTCGAAAATATTGAAAAATAATTTAAAAGATTTGATTTTAAAAATGATATGATTGATAAGAGAGGATATGAAAAAGATAAGATTTTGAAAAATTAGTTTTAAAACTTTCAAAATTGAAAAAGATTTGAATTGAAAACAAATTTACCTCCTTGCTGCTATCCTAGCGTTAAACGCCCAGAATGGTATCCATTCTGGCGTTTAACACCCTAAATGCTACCGTTTTAGGCGTTTAACTCCCAGCCAGGGTACCTGGCTGGCGTTTAAATGTCATTTTTCCTTCTTCACTGGGCGTTTTGAACGCCCAGCTTTTTCTCTGTAATTCCTCTGTTGCATGTTCTGAATCTTCAATTCTCTGTGCTATTGACTTGAAAAGATATATTTTTAAATTTTTAACGATGAGAGAGAAAAAACAACAGAATGAAATTAAACATGAAAAACTAAGGTTAAATAAACAATCCATGCAAGAACACGTTTTTGAAAATTTTTCAGGAAAACAAAGACATGCAAGACACCAAACTTAGAAGTTTGTATACTAGGGATAATAACAATTTGAAAATGCATTTGAAAATTAACAAAAGACACAAAACAAGAGAATTTAAAGATCAGACCCAATAAAATCACTAAGAATGACTTGAAGAGCATTGAAGAACCTAATGCATATATTCGAAAAATACAGGAACATTAAAAAATTAAAAACATGCAAGACACCAAACTTAAAATGTGACACTAGACTCAAACAAGAAACATGAATTAATTTTTTTATTTTTGTGATTTTATTAAAAATATTTTTTTTTATTTTTCGAAAATTATTTGGAAAAAGAAAGATAAGGATTTCAAAATTTTTAATACGAATTCCAAGAATCATGCAATGTTAGTCTAAAGCTCCGGTCCAGGAATTAGACATGGCTTACTAGCCAGCCAAGCTTTCAGTGAAAGCTTCAGTCTAAAACACTAGACATGGCCAATGGCCAGCCAAGCTTCAGCAAAACATTACATACAACAGCTAAATTGATGAGAAAGACAAAGAAGCTCTTCTAAGGATAAGTGAAACCTCGGTCCAAAAAAATTAGACATGGCTTAACAGCCAGCCAGGATTCAACATATCTCATGAAACTCTAGAATTCATTCTTAAAAACTCTGAAGAACAAATTTTTTTTTTGAAAATTTTTCAAAAATAAAAAATAATAAAAATAAAAAGCTTAAAATTAACATAAAATTACCTAATCTGAGCAACAAGATGAATCGTCGGTTGTCCAAACTCGAACAATCCCCGGTAACGACACCAAAAACTTGGTACACGGAATCGTGATCACACACTTTTCACACAACTCCGTGCAGCTGACCAGCAAGTGCACTGGGTCGTCCGAGTAATACCTTACGTGAGTAAGGGTCGATCCCATGGAGATTGTCGGCTTGAAGCAAGCTATGGTCATCCTTGTAAATCTCAGTCAGGCAGATTCAAATGGTTATGGGATTTTGATAATTGAAATATAATTAAAACAGAAAATAAGATAGAAGCACTTATGTAATTCATTGGTGGGATCTTAGATAAGCGTATGAAGATGCTTTGTTCCTTCTGAACCTCTGCTTTCCTATTGCATTCATCCTATCATTCATACTCCCTTCCATGGCAAGCTGTATGTTGGGGGATCATCGTTGTCAATGGCTACTGTCCGTCCTCTCAGTGAAAATGGTCCAAATGTGTTGTCACCGCACGGCTAATCATCTGTCGGTTCTCACTCATGTTGGAATAGGATCCATTGATCCTTTTGTGTCTGTTATACGCCCAACACTCGCGAGTTTGAAGCTCGTCACAGTCATCCCATCCCAGATCCTACTCAGAATACCACAGACAAGGTTTAGACTTTCCGGATCTCAAGAATGGCCGCCAATAATTCTAGCCTATACCACGAAGGTTCTAATCTTAGATTAGAAACCCAAGAGATATGCACTCAAGCTATTGCAGATAGAACAGAGGTGGTTGTCAGGCACGCGTTCATAGGTGAGAATGATGATGAATGTCACGGATCATCACATTCATCATGTTGAAGTGCGAGTGAATATCTTGGAATAAGAATAAGCTTGAATTGAATAGAAAACAGTAGTACTTTGCATTAATTCATGAGGAACAGCAGAGCTCCACACCTTAATCTATGAGGTGTAGAAACTCCACCGTTGAAAATATATAAGTGAAAATAGGGTAGACATGGCCGAGTGGCCAGCCTCCCATGGAGGTCTCAGAATGTAAAAGTTACATAATGTGTTCCCGAGATAAAAATACAATAGTAAAAGGTCCTATTTATAATGAACTAGTAGCCTAGGGTTTACAGAAATGAGTAATTAATGCAGAAATCCACTTCCGGGCCCACTTGGTGTGTGCTTGGGCTGAGTATTGAAGCTTTCACATGTAGAGACTTTTCTTGGAGTTAAACGCCAACTCTGGTGCCAGTTTGGGCGTTTAACTCAAGCTTTTATGCCAGTTCTGGCGTTTAACGCCAGAATAGAGTAGAAAATTGGCGTTTAAATGCCAGTTTGCGTTATCAAAACTCGGGCAAAATATAGACTATTATATATTTTTGGAAAGCCCAGGATGTCTACTTTCCAACGCAATTGAGAGCGCGCCAATTGGGCTTCTGTAGCTCCAGCAAATCCATTTCGAGTGAAGGGAGGTCAGAATCCAACAACATCTGCAGTCCTTTTTCAGCCTCTGAATCAGATTTTTGCTCAGGTCCCTCAATTTCAGGCAGAAAATAACTGAAATCACAGAAAAACACACAAACTCATAGTAAAGTCCAGAAATGTGATTTTTATTTAAAAACTAATAAAAATATAATAAAAAGTAACTAAAACATACTGAAAACTACCTAAAAATAATGCCAAAAAGCGTATAAATTATCTGCTCATCAGAACTTCCATGGCTTCATGTGGAGAATCTAATGAAGAACGTAGAATGAAAGAGACACTAGAAGCTCCGGTGGGCAGTAAGGAGCATGACTTTATTTTGGAACAAGTGGAGGAAGTCGGAATTATTGAAGAAGAAGAATTGGTTGAAGACTTAGGAGATGCAGAACGTCCATGGAAAAGCCCAGTCATAGAGCCCTCTTCTAAGGAGTTTGAATTTGAAGGCATATTATGGTTGAAGACTTTGAAGGGGATGATCAAGAGATGGATTCAATCATTGATGAATTCTTATCTACATTTGAATCTTATCCCATTGAACTTGACATGGAGATTAAAGAATAAGAAGCACAACCTCCCATGCCCTTGGTGAACAATGAAGAAGATATCGAATTGGAAGAAAGCTACCAAAAGGAAGAGGTTGATATTGAAGAAGCTTGCAAAGAGGTGGAAGTTGTCAAAGAAGAGCCCAAGGGAATGGAGCTGGAGATCACCTTGCCAAGGTTATTGGAGACCTCTCCCTCAAAGCCATCACCATCCATCCCTTCATTCAAGTGGGTAAATCTCTCATCTCTAAGCTTAATTAGCCCATTTGAATATGCTTTGCTTGAGACGGATGGGCAACTTAGAGCTCTTTGTGGCTATAAGAGTAAGAGGGAGATGGTTAGTGGTTGGCAACACAATCCTAGGTTCATTGTGGTAGGAAGCTCACGGCTGAATTATCATGGTTGGAAGAATACTAAATTGTATGGGTCTAGGAAGCTATTTGGATGCCTCAGTGAGAATTCGGATTGCTTACCACCCGGTTGGAACAAAGATGGTCAACAAGAAGACGGGTACAAAAGCAAGGTTTGGGACCCCGGAATTCAGTCTAGCAATCAACACTCTTGGGGGCTTGTCACTTGCTTAATCTTGCTTGAAGGCTCTTTGCGTCTAGTTTGGGATCCCGGAGGCCATTGGAATTACAAACATTGGTGGGATTCAAGGATCAGTACAAGCACAAGTCACCATGACAAGGAGCTCACCAAATGTCCAACTTAAGGACTTTAACTAAAAGTGCTAGGTGGGAGACAACCCACCATGGTATGATCGTCTCTTTTTATTCTTAGTTTTATATTATTTTAATTTTATCAGTGTTAATTCGTAAATTCTGCATCATCATTTGCATTCTGTATTCTGCATTCTGCATATATATATAAAAAGAAAGGTGGATGACGCGCAAGCGTCCCTGACGCGTGCGCGTCACCCTTAAATTCGGCGTAAAAATGTGTTTGGCAGAGAGTTGCGATGGCCTGGCGATGGTATCGTGCTAAAAGCACAAAGTCACCCACGCATACGCGTCCCTGACGCGTACGCGTCCCTGACGCGTACGCGTCCCTGACGCGTACGCGTCACTTTCACCATATGGTCATCCACGCGTGCACGTACCTGACGCGCATGCGTCGCAAGCAATTTTGGCCACTGTGCGAGACAAACAGAGAGTTGTGCGTGCGCGGGACTGGTCTCGCACGATTCGCACACCCAGAGGCACGCGAACGCATCCCAGACGTGTACGCGTTGCCTGAAATTAATGCGATCCACGCGTACGCGTCGCACACAACGCCCAACTGAAACACCTCAGTGCCTGATTTCAAATCATCCACCCCTCAAATCCTAATTCTTTTCAATCCTAATTATTTCTTACTTTCTTCTTCTTCTTCATTACTTCTCATCCTTCTTCACTTTCATTCTATTTTACTTAATTTATTTGCATACTTTCATTCATTTCATTTTAATTTTGTGCATTGATGACAAGTCATCTTAGCCTAGTTTCACTAGTCTTTTTCCTTTGTTTTCATTTAGTTTTATGCACTTTCTTAAGCCATAAGTAAGCCAATTGGGTTGAATTTCATGTTTCCTTTGATTCAATCAACCATGGATAAATTGATGCATTTTCATGAGTTTTTGTGCCATAATTGCTCATATGACAAGAAGAAGAACAACTCTCATGATTATGGCATAGCTTTGATACAATTGTTGATTGATGATAGGTGAAATAAAGCTTGGAAGAAGGTTGCAAGAATGGGCTTGAAAAGAGGGATTCACGTTTGAGCTAACGTTTGCCTCAAACGTTAACTCAAACGTGAGAAGCAGATGAAGAACACCCTGGAGCAAGCCAACATTTTCGCCAACGTTTGCCTCAAACGTGAGGTCAAACGTTGGCGCCAATTTAGCATAAAGAAGATTCCCTGATTGATGAGTTAATTGAGCCACGTTTGTGCCAACGTTTGCCTCAAACGTTGGGCCAAACGTTGGCCAAAGGAGTAGCATGGGGGAACCACGTTTGAGCTCACATTTGACCTCAAACGTTGGCTCAAACGTGGATGACAACAAGTGGCCGAGCTGCATAATTGGTTTCACGAAGACGTTTGAGTCAACGTTTGCCTCAAACGTTGACTCAAACGTGAATGGTTCATGGCCCGGTTCACAAATGGATTTCTTCCCAACACCAAGAGCAATCAATGGAGGCTACTATCAACCCAATTCCATCAAGACTAAAAGCCCAATTCAAGGCTTAATGATCATTTGAAGAAAGTGTATAAATAGCTTAGGATTTGAAGTTTTAGGGGAGCTTTTCTTTTTAGTTTTGCTGAGTAATTTTTGGAGAGCTTTTGGGTTTTGAGCTATTTGGAGATTTTGAGTCTTGGGTGTTGAAGAATTGAGGAAATTCTGTCTCAATCTCACCTTGAGATCTCTCTGTTTTCTTTACTACACTTTTTGAGAAATCAATATTTGAATTCCTTTCTTCTACTGCTTGATCTTTACTTTTCTTGCAATTGAATTCTAAATTTAGATCTAGGAAGGCATTGAGATCTAGACGTGGTTATCTAGTCTCTTGGGTCCTGAGATCTACATCTTTCAATTTTAATTTCCTTGTTTCGTTGCTACATCAAGCTTATTGCTATTGTCATTTGAGATCCGGTTTAATTGAATCCATCTTTTATATTTCTGTTTGTTGAATTTTACTTTTCCTTGTTTAATTTCTGCAATCCCAATTCCCAACTCCTTTTATAATTCAAGCAATTTACATTTCTTGCACTTTAAGATTCTGCAATTTACATTTCTTGCGTTCTAAGTTTCTGCCATATGATTTCTTGTTCTTTAAGATTCAGCTCTTTTTCTTTTTTTGTTCCCTTTAATTTCCTGCAAATCACCCACTCCCCTTTACATTCTATGCAATTTAATTCCTGTCAACACAATTTCACACAATCAACACTTGTTTGCTTGACTAATTCAACCACTAAACTAAAGTTGCTCAATCCTTCAATCCTTGTGGGATCGACCTCACTCCCGTGAGTTTTATTACTTGATGCGACCCGGTACACTTGCCGTGAGTTTTGTGTGGGATCGTTTTCCGCACATCAAGTTTTTGGCGCCGTTGCTAGGGATTGAATAGATTGACAATGATTAAGTGCGGTGGTAGTTTAGATCAAGCACTTTTTCTTTAATTTTGACTAACCCACTAACTGTTTGAGGATTTGCTTCTACTAACCCACTAACTGTTTGAAGTTTTGTCTCAACTGACTACACTCAATTTTCAAAAGTACCACTGTGTGTTCCGTTTGTTGATTTATATGTCACAGGAAAGAAGAGAGGCCAGATGGAAAGAAATCATGGAAGGAAGTGAGAAGGCTATGGGAAAAGAAACAATGATAAAAAAGAAGCACCACAGAGAAGTTCCTCAAGAAGAAATAGAGGAAAGAAAACCCACAGTGAGAGGAAAAACTCAAAGGCAACAGAATTCTCAACTTCCATGATCAGAGGAAGGAGAATGTCAAGCTAGTGACAATAAAGAAGCGCTTGTTGGGAGGCAACCCAACCTAAGGTAGTTTTCTTTTCATAGCTATTTCAATAAAAATGTAGAGTAGTGTTATCTGTAGTGCAAGGAGCTAAGTTTGGTGTCACACACCAAAACAATTTAAAGGAGAGTGAAGGATTTTAAGTTTGGTGTTCCACCAAAAATCTAATTTAAAAATACATTTTTACCTTCTGCATAATCAGTGCCAGCTCCAAACACCAGAGAAGCTACTTAACACTTGTTTAGTTTTTAGTTCGAAGTCTGTTCTCTAGATCATAGCTTGCTTTTCTAGTTTATAGTGTGTTTTCTTACTAAGAGCACATGTGGTTTTCTGCATATAAACAAATTGCTATATAAGGCAAGGAACTAAGTTTGGTGTTCGCACACCAATCTAAGTTCAAGAGCCCACAAACATACATGCATGCTAACCATTTTAGAGTTCTTGGGGAACAAGCAACTTTCAAAGTTTTTTGTAGGCAGTCACTTGAATCTAAGAAAGGATTAAGCACCATCAGCCAAAGAGACAAAGAGGGATACACGGATCAACAATGGCGCTGAGAAGGAGTGAAGCAAGTGAACCCCAACAGGTTGTATTGTTAAGTGACTGTCTTTTATTCAGAATTGTTATGATTGGAAGTGATATTGTACCCCTGTCTGTCTGCATAATATAGTTTTTCTATAGCCTAATAATTGAGATGCTTGAATAATCACAACCCTATACTCTCCAAAATTGCTTGCACTCAATTTCTCGAGAAGGCATTACATGACAGTTCTTTGGAAAGAGGGATTGAGGAATTAAACAAATTTTGAGGTAAGCAAAAGATTAGGAGAAGTGGTGGTTCTGGTTGTATGATTATGTATTGAGGTTGCATGCTTATGAAAACTTGCATGGGAGCTCATAGGCGGGACATAGAGTTCAAAGAAGTGTTGTGGAGATTCTCAAACAATTATTGATCCAAGAAGCAGCAAACAAAACAAAAGAAAATAAAAAAAATACAAAAACAAAAAGAACATGGCCCAAGGCTCTGAGCATCAATTACTAGGCAGAAAAGAAGAAAGAAACAAGAACTCAAAGAGTTGTTATCCTAGTAAATGCTTGTGGTCGAACTGTGTCAAAGAGAGAGGCTTGAGCAAGTAAATCCTATGGGGGGCTTCAACACCTAATACCTTAAAACCAACTGGTTTAGGAGTATTGATTGAAAGCTTATCTAAAGAGCCACTTTGAGACATGACACTTAGAGTCAAGGCCAAAGCACAGAAACGATAAGCTGCTTCAAGGTGATTACCTATAGAGAGATCTCCATGATATTATTTGGATGAAAGTTCTAAGACCTAAGACTCCCAAGATGTAGGGACTAGTAAGCACTGAAGCCCTTGCATGAGCACATAGTTTAGAGTTCACCCCACTGTCACTTAATCACTTTACTCACAGGATAGTACATGTAATTCTTCAAATCCATTCTAATTGAAAGGACCTTTGAGCATAATTCTTTTCTTTCTTGGGGACAAGCAAGTTTTAAGTTTGGTGTTGTGATGACAAGTCATCTTAGCCTAGTTTCACTAGTCTTTTTCCTTTGTTTTCATTTAGTTTTATGCACTTTCTTAAGCCATAAGTAAGCCAATTGGGTTGAATTTCATGTTTCCTTTGATTCAATCAACCATGGATAAATTGATGCATTTTCATGAGTTTTTGTGCCATAATTGCTCATATGACAAGAAGATGAACAACTCTCATGATTATGGCATAGCTTTGATATAATTGTTGATTGATGATAGGTGAAATAAAGCTTGGAAGAAGGTTGCAAGAATGGGCTTGAAAAGAGGGATTCACGTTTGAGCTAACGTTTGCCTCAAACGTTAACTCAAACGTGAGAAGCAGATGAAGAACACCCTGGAGCAAGCCAACATTTTTGCCAACGTTTGCCTCAAACGTGAGGTCAAACGTTGGCGCCAATTTAGCATAAAGAAGATTCCCTGATTGATGAGTTAATTGAGCCACGTTTGTGCCAACGTTTGCCTCAAACGTTGGGCCAAACGTTGGCCAAAGGAGTAGCATGGGGGAACCACGTTTGAGCTCACATTTGACCTCAAACGTTGGCTCAAACGTGGATGACAACAAGTGGCCGAGCTGCATAATTGGTTTCACGAAGACGTTTGAGTCAACGTTTGCCTCAAACGTTGACTCAAACGTGAATGGTTCATGGCCCGGTTCACAAATGGATTTCTTCCCAACACCAAGAGCAATCAATGGAGGCTACTATCAACCCAATTCCATCAAGACTAAAAGCCCAATTCAAGGCTTAATGATCATTTGAAGAAAGTGTATAAATAGCTTAGGATTTGAAGTTTTAGGGGAGCTTTTCTTTTTAGTTTTGCTGAGTAATTTTTGGAGAGCTTTTGGGTTTTGAGCTATTTGGAGATTTTGAGTCTTGGGTGTTGAAGAATTGAGGAAATTCTGTCTCAATCTCACCTTGAGATCTCTCTGTTTTCTTTACTACACTTTTTGAGAAATCAATATTTGAATTCCTTTCTTCTACTGCTTGATCTTTACATTTCTTGCAATTGAATTCTAAATTTAGATCTAGGAAGGCATTGAGATCTAGACGTGGTTATCTAGTCTCTTGGGTCCTGAGATCTACATCTTTCAATTTTAATTTCCTTGTTTCGTTGCTACACCAAGCTTATTGCTATTGTCATTTGAGATCCGGTTTAATTGAATCCATCTTTTATATTTCTGTTTGTTGAATTTTACTTTTCCTTGTTTAATTTCTGCAATCCCAATTCCCAACTCCTTTTATAATTCAAGCAATTTACATTTCTTGCACTTTAAGATTCTGCAATTTACATTTCTTGCATTCTAAGTTTCTGCCATATGATTTCTTGTTCTTTAAGATTCAGCTCTTTTTCTTTTTTTGTTCCCTTTAATTTCCTGCAAATCACCCACTCCCCTTTACATTCTATGCAATTTAATTCCTGTTAACACAATTTCACACAATCAACACTTGTTTGCTTGACTAATTCAACCACTAAACTAAAGTTGCTCAATCCTTCAATCCTTGTGGGATCAACCTCACTCCCGTGAGTTTTATTACTTGATGCGACCCGGTACACTTGCCCGTGAGTTTTGTGTCGGATCGTTTTCCGCACATCATGCATATTTTTATTTTCTTTTCTAAGTTATTATTTCATCATTGGTTTTAAATATTCTTCTTCAACTGTTGCACCTTTTCTTGCATTATGTTAGTGCTTCGTGACTTGTTTTACACTGTTGGATGATATTATTTATCTGTCACTGCCAATCTTTTATGTTACCTGTATCCCTTTTGCATTGACATGAATTTATATTTTCTTACATTACCTACATTCTCTTCCCCATTGTTGCAAATTTTTGCACTCTTGATTTGCCATGTGCTTCTACTATTTTCTCACTTGTATGTTGTAGCTACCATGTAATTGAGACTTTCATCATTTAGCATTAACCCAACCATATTTTAAATTATTTTCTATCTTTGTTTTTGGGTTACTTTTCTTCTTTTTCCTCTTCTTTCAGGATGGCCATCGAGGAAGAGAAACAGAAAACGTTTACATGGGGCGACAGATAAGTCCATCTGCACAATCTATGGAGAAAAGCGTCAGTTGGAGCAACCCGCCCACTTGCACATCTCAGCATGCACCGAGGACGGTGTAATCTTTAAGTGTGGAGAGGTTGATACCGACTTCTGTGGGTTAGTTATTTCCTTTTCAACACCAATGTTTTATATTCTTTGTTTGTTCATTGTTGTATTTGCATGTTTGATTGCATATTTTTTTGATTTTGTGCATATTTTACCACCACTTGGTTAAAGTAATATTTTCTTTTTCAAGAAACTTTTTATAACATTTCACTAATTTGATTTAAAATTTTTGATAAACTTGTTTGAAGGAATATTATA
This sequence comes from Arachis ipaensis, assembly GCF_059453495.1. Lineage (NCBI taxonomy): Eukaryota > Viridiplantae > Streptophyta > Magnoliopsida > Fabales > Fabaceae > Arachis > Arachis ipaensis. Next base: position 56,607,882 of record NC_142436.1, read on the forward strand.
CTGGAACATGGTTTAGAGCTCGAACACACAAAACCTGTGAGATTTTGAGCCTATTTGAATTGGTTGCATTCTATCAACCAATATTTTATTTTTGGTGTGTGTTGTTCTCTCTAAAATTGTGATCTTTGTCTTGCTTAATTCTATATTTCTATTGTTTGATGTTTGCATGCACTTATGTGATTGAGGCCTTGTTTCACTAAGCTTACATACCCATATGGCCTTGACCTTTTCATTATCCTTTGCAAACTAATTTTGAGCCTATTTTACCCCTTTGTTCTTTACTTTAGCTCATCACTAACTCTAAGCGGAAAACAATAATGTCCTTAGTTTGAATTCTTGGTTAGCTTAGACTAGTGATAGTGCTCACGAATTAAGTGTGGGAAAATTGAGTTTGCTAATATTTTGGTTTGAGAATTGGGTTTTGTGTATTCTTGAGAAAATATGAACAAGAATGTTAAGAACATGTTTATGCATTCAATACCTTAATCAAATGCATTGAAAAAGAAAAAAAATTTATTAAGAAAAGAAAAATAGAAAAAGAAAAAAAAAGAGAGAAAAAGAAAAGAAAAAGAGCACATAATAAAAGGGGACAAAATGCCCCAAAGTAAATGGTGAAAGCAATACATATGAGTTGTACTCAAATTCGGATGCATGAATATGTGGAAAACATAATTAATGGGTAGTTAGGCTTTATATTATGATTACATGGATTGTCCTAAGTTAGGTGAGAAGTTTAGGTTAATTAAGGATTCAGATTTTAGTCCACTTAACCAAATACAATCCTACCTTGACCCTAACCCCATTACAACCCTTAAAAGACCTCTTGATTTGTGTATTTGTGCATAAAACTTTTGTTGATTGGTAGAAGAAGAGCAAGCCTTAGAAAGCAAGATTAGTAGAGAATTGAGAGAATCGAACCTCAAACACCTGAGCGATTAGAGTGTGTATACACTTCCAGTGAGGGTTCAATGCTCGATTCCTTTTTCCCAGCTTTCATGAGCTATCTTCTTCTTGCAAGTCTATTTGTACTTCATTTTTATGATTTGAATTAGTGAAATCCAGTTCATATTTGTTCTTGAAAGATTTATTTACTTTTCACCAAGTAGGTAAAAGTATTTTGCATTTAGATAGATTGCATTGCATAGATTCCACCATTCTACCTTCACTCTTTTTCAATTTCTCTTGAATTTAGCATGAGGACATGCTAATGTTTAACTGTGGGAAGGTTGATAAACCACTATTTTATTATTCATCTTGTACTCAATTGAGTGTTTTTATCAATTTCTCACCCACTTATTCATATAATTTGCATGGTTTTACAATTTCTTCCTTATTATGTGATATATATGAAAACATGTTTCCTATGCCTTAAAAATGTTAATTTTAATTATCCTTTATTACCATCCGATGCCGTGATCTGTGTGTTAAGTATTTTCAGGCTTCATAGGGCAGGAATGACTTAGAGGACAGAAAGGAAATATGCAAAAATGGAAGGAACGCGCAAAATGAAGTTTTGAAGGAAATGGCAACGACGCGCGCGTGGACGACGCGGACGCGTGCCTAGCACAGAGCACGAGGGACGCGTACGCGTGACTGATGCGTACGCGTGATAAGGAAAACTTCCAAATGACGCGCTTGCGTGACCTACACGTACGCGTGACAGATGCCATGTGCAGGAAGTTACAGAATTCGCCCCCAGTGATTTTTGGGCTGTTTTTGACCCAATTTTCGGCCCAGAAAACACATATTAGAGGCTATAAAGTGGGGGAATGCATTCATTCATGGGGACAACTTTCATATTCACAAAATTTAGGTTTTAGATGTAGTTTTGTAGAGAGAGAGGCTCTCTCCTCTCTCTTAGGTTTTAGGATTAGGATTTCTTCGTTTTCTCAATTCCAAGTTCAATGTTCCTTTAATTTAGTTTCTCTTCTACTTTTATTTATTCTATGGCTTTAGTTTGTTTATTTTCCCAATTTGATTTATGAACTCTCCATGTTAAATTTGATTTCTTTATTTAATTCAATCTGAGGTATTTCAGATTTATGATTGCTTTTTTCTATTTATGATATAAATAATTTGGATTTTTTTTCCTTTTGGCTTTGGTTGAGTAATTGGTGACACTTGAGTTGTCAAACTCAGCTGTTGATTGAAAATTGGAAATTGCTTATTGATTTGGATCCCTCTAAAGCTAGTCTTTCCATAGGAGTTGACTAGGACTTGAGGAATCAGATTGATTAGTCCACTTGACTTTCCTTTATTTAGTAAGGGTTAACTAAGTGGGAGCAATAACAATTCTCATCACACCTGATAAGGATAACTAGGATGGGATTTCCAGTTCTCATACCTTGCCAAGAGTTTTTCTAGTTATTAATTTACTTCCTTGCCAATTTATTTCCTTGTTCCCTATTTCAAAAACCCCAAAAAGATACAATTTCATAACCAATAATAAATCATACTTTCCTGCAATTCCTTGAGAGACAACCCGAGGTTTGAATACTTCGGTTATAAATTTTACTGGGTTTGTTATTGTGACAACCAAAGTTTTTGTACAAAAGGATTCCCTGTTGGTTTAGAAACTATACTTACAACGAGAATTTATCTGTAAAATTCTTTACCGACAGAAAATCAGTTCGTCATCCACTTAGGGGTAGTGATGTGCTACATTAAAGAACAAAAGGAGGTTTAACATAGGCTCAAAATTGGCTAACAATGGTAGATAAAAGTTAAGGCTATTTGAGTAAGTGAGCTATTGAAATAACGGTCTCAATCATATAAATGCATTCATACACAAAATAATGGACATAAAGAATCAAACAAATCCAATATTGCAATCATAGGAAGAGAATAATGCACACAAGAATGAAAATAAGTGGTTATATGATGTAACCACACAATTAAGCTCAAAACTCACATGCTTGTGTGTTCTTAGCTCAAAAACCTATTCCAAAATTAATTTCTTCAAGCAAGTTCAACACAAATTTTTATTTTTCAAAATTGGTAGGGTTCCCTAAAACAATTTCTTGGCGAAGAAATCATCACTCTAACTAAGTAGTCCTAACACAAAGATAAGTGAAATATGTACAAGCTCTAAAGCTATCATGCAATGCAATTAACTTCAAAAAGCAAATTATGCTAACTAACAAAGACAACTAAGATATGGGTGTTGGAAAGAGGGGTTGTTACCTACGGAAGTTGGTAAACAACCTTCCCACACTTAGAAATTTGCACGGTCCTCCGTGCTACCAGTAATGAGCTGAGTGGGTGGGTCCGAGAGTGTCACCCTTAATGGCCATAGGATGGTGAGACAAGGACATCTCCATGTTCACCTCTTGATTACTTCTTTGCCATAATCCGAAGTGGACTCTGGAGTGTCGGTTTTCGCCATAGGTGGGTTGGTGAATCTTGCGAGAACTTCCTTTTCTGCCTCATCAATGCGGCTAGAATTCTTCAACCGCTTAGCAAGTGGCTTGGCCTTTGAGGAAGTTGGCGCCTTAGTGGTTGCTCTTTCAGTTGGCCTTTTTGTAGGTGTCTCTTTAGAGGCCTTTTCTTTTCCCTTCTTGGTGGTCATGGTAAAAGGGAACAGAAAAGAGAAAACATTAAACTCGGAGAAATAAACACCGGAATTAAGAAAATGCAAGTGAGGATTAATGCCACAAAAGAGTGAAACGTCTTAAAAATATGGTAGCTACTACATGCAAGTAAGACGTCAAGATAATCATGGAGGTACCTCACAAGCACTAGATGCAAGAGTGAAAGAGGCATGCAAGAATAAAGCATGAGAAGGATGATGAGCGGATATTTTATACGCTTTTGACATCACTTTCATATTGTTTTTAGTAGTTTTTATTTTGTTTTTATTAAGTTTTTATAGTTTTTAGTGTTAAATTCACATTTTTGGATTCTACAATGAGTTTTTGTATATTTGGACAATTTCAGGTATTTTCTGGCTGAAATTGAGGAGCTGGAGCAGAAGCCCGATTCAGAGACAGAGAAAGCACTGCAAATGCTATTTGGATCTGACCTGCCTGCATTTAGAAGGACTTTTCTGGAGCTATAGAAGTCCAAATGGAGCGCTCTTAACGATTATGAAAAGATGACTTTCAGAGCTTTCCAGAAATATATAATAGTCGATACTTTTCTTCGGATTAGAATGCCCAAAACTGGCGTCCAACGCCAGCTTCCTGCCCCCTTCCAGGTGTCCAGGGCCCAAAGAGCAGAGTGATAAACCCCAATTTTGTGGTTTATCTTGTGCTTAATTTGGGGGATTTTATCACCTTTTCTCACATTTATTCAATGAAATAGCATAGTTTTGCAATTCTCCATTGATTTGTGCTTAAATGTGAAAACATGCTTTTTAGGCCCTAAAATTGGTGATTTTAATTCACTTTAATTCCATTTGATGCCTTGATATGTTTTTTAAGTAATTTTAGGTTCATAAGGCAAGTATTGGATGGAAGAAGTGATGAGAAAAGCATGCAAAGTGGGAGAACTCATGAAGAAATGAAGGAACTGTAAAGCTGTCAAGCCCGACCTCTTCACACTCAATTGATTATAACTTGAGCTACAGAGGTCCAAATGAGGCGGTTCCAGTTGCCTTGGAAAGATAACATCCAAGGCTTCAAAATGATATAAAATTTTCCATAGTTTCTTGACGTATAGGTGCGCACACGCGCCAGGAACACGTACGTGCCGATGGAGCACGGGATTCACTTAAAATGAAATTGTGGCCAGCGATTTCTAGCTCATTTCGGGCCCAATCCAACTCATTTATGATGCTATTGAACCCAAGGATTGGGGAGGGAATGAACCAAGTAGTCATAGTTTAGTTTCCTCATGTTTTAGGGTAGAATTCTAGAGAGAGAAGCTCTCCATTCTCTCTAGAATTTAGGGTAGTTTAGGTTTAATTTTCTTACATCCAATTTTCAATTCTTGTTTTGAATTAGTCTTCCCTTTTAATTTCTTGTTACTACATCTTTGTTCTTCTAGTTTTACTTGTCATTTCTTATTTTTCTCTCTTTAATGTTGATGAACAATTGTTGGATCTTAATTTTCTTTAATGCAATTTTATGTTCCATGTTCTTTTATGTTGATCTTGCTTTCTATTATTGATTACTTGCTATTGATAGTTATGGGTTTCCTTTAATTTTTGTATTTTATGATGTTTACTTTTCTTGCACACTAAGTGTTTGATAAAATGTTTCCTCTAGTTTTTGAGTAGTTTTCTTGACTCTTGGCCTAGGCCAAGGGGATTGAGTGATCTTGAGTCATTGGGTCTCAATGATTTGGTGATTTGAGAACCCTTGGTGATCAATTTGATACTCATTGACACCAACCCACTACTAATTTAATTAGTAGATAGGTTGGGACTTATTGGTTGATGTGATCAAGCCTATTTGACGTACTTCAAGTCTAGGAGTAGATATTACGTACTTAAGGTTTTGGAAGTAGACTTAATAGGTTGGCCTATCATAATTATCAATGTATGGTTTTTTGACAAGGATGGTGATCTCAATTACCCATGCCTAGCCAAGAGTTGTTTTTTCTTATTTTATTAGTTCTTGTTATTTTACTTTCTTGTCATTTAATTTCTTGCAACAATATAAAAATGAAAACCCCTTTGCATTTTCATAGCCAATAATTGAGCACTTCATTGTAATTCCTTGTGAGACGACCTGGAGTTCAAATACTTCGGTTAATTCTTATTTGGGGTTTGTTACTTGTGATAAAACCATATTTTAATTTGATGTGAGAGTTGTTTGTTGGTTTGGAGCTATGCTTACAGCAGAGTAATTCCTTTCTTTAGGAAGAAAAATCTAGACCGACAACAATTTTTGCTATCAAATTAATGGCGCCATTGCCGGGGAGTTGCAATGGTGTTATGTTATTGGCTATTGTGAATATGTTTGCCTTTTGCTTATTTGTTAGTTTTTGTTAGCTTTAGGACTTTGTTGCTTATTTTTGTTAGCTTTTGCTTTTATTTGTTACTATGAATTCTCACCCCTTTGGCTATGAGTTTGGCTCAAATTATGTTGTAGGGAATGTGAACTATAATGACAATATGCATCAAGGATGGAACAATCAAAGATGGGAGGAGCCTCAAGGGATTGATCAACCTTCTTGGCAACAACAACCTCCGGATTCTTATGGGTATAATTCTAATCCTAATGCATATCAATCTAATGGATGTGGTGACCCTTATTGTGATTGTCAACAACCACCACCACATGCCTATGAACCACCCCCTCAACATGACTTTGAACTACCTTACTCACAAGCCCCCTACCACCAAACACCTCATTATGACCCTAATCCTTATCCACCATACCAACCACCTTATGAACCATATGAACCATACATGGAACTACCACCATTCCAACATAATTACTCTCAAGAACCATCTCAATATACATCACCTCCATACCCTTACCAAGAGGAACCAACTTCCAATTATGAACCCTCCCAAACAATGAACCTTCTTTCTCCACACCACCTCCAATGGATGATCCTCTCCAAGAATGTGTTAGTTCTTACATTCGAAGGTAAGAAGAGAACCAAAAGGAGTTTAAAGAGTTAGAAGATAAGATAGCTACCATAGCGGAAGCCGTTAGCAATATGGTCTCCTCCCGCCTAAGCCTATGTGATCAAGGAACTCCCATTGTTAAATATGGAGAAGCAATCAAGGAGCATAGTGAGGGAGTGAGTTTAGAGCTTCAAGGTGTAGAAGAAGGGTTGAAACAAGGATTGTCACAAGGGGAGAAAGTTAAGGTAATTGAACCGGAAGAAGTAGTTGAAGTCTTAGGAAATGTTGCAAGTCCATGGGAATGTGAAGTCATAGAGCCCTCTTCCAAGAAGCTTGACATTGATGTTGAGGAGGGTGTACAACCTCCAAAACATATCATGGGTGAAGACTTTGAAGAGGTTGACCAAGAGATGGATTCAATCATTGAGGAATTCTTATATACAATTGAATCCTCTTCCATTGGGCTTGAAATTGAGATCAAAGAAGAAGATGCACAATCTCTCATGCCCTTGGTGAGCAATGAAGAAGAGATTGAATTGGAAGGAAGCTACCAAGAGGAAGAAGTTGAAATTGAAGAAGCTTGTGAAGAGGTGGAGGTAGCCAAGAAAGACCACAAGGGAATGGATCTCACATTGGCCAAGTGTGGGGAGGTCCCCCTTCCTAAGTCACCATCCAACACAATATTCAAGTGGGTAAAATTCTTATCCCTAAACTTTATTATCCCACTTGAATATGGTTTGCTTGAAAATAATGGTCAACTTAGAGCTCTCTGTGGAGTTAAAAGTAAGAGAGAGTTGTGTAGTGGTTGGAAACATCATTCCAAGTTCATGATGGTTGCATGCTCAAAGTTGAATGGCAATGGTTGGTGTAAAACCAAATGGCATGGGTCTAGGAGGTTGTTTGGAAGCTTCTTTGAGAATTCTAAGGTTATGCCACCCAATTGGAATCATGATGATCAATTTGAAGATGGGTGTCAAAACAAAGTGTGGGATCCCGGATCGCACAAGGAGAATCAACTTTGGGAGCTCATGGTTTGTGAAGAACTCCATCAAAGCTTGAAGATATTAACATTGAAGAATGGAGCTTATTGGAGATTCAAGCATTGGTGGATGTTCCAAGATGGTTACAAGCACAAGCCACCTTAAGAGGAGCTCCCCATAAGTCCAACTTAAGGACAATAAACAAAAGTGCTAGGTGGGAGGCACCCCACCATGGTAAATTCTTTTCATTTTTCCCTTTTGTACATATTGGTAATTAGTTTAATTTCATGTTTTGTTGAGTTTGTTGAGTATAATTGATAGTTTAGTAGGTTAAATAAGGTTTTATGGTGTTTTGGTAGCTGTTTGGAGGTTTGGAATGCTTGGTTTGGTGCAAGAACTTGGAAAAATTTTGAAAAACAAAGCACCAACCCGCGCGTGCACACACATGGCGCGTAGCGCGCCTCAAGCATTTTCGATCATCCACGCGGACGCGCCATGTACGCATACGCGTGGATACAAAGATTTCCCCTCCAAGCCAAATTCCAGAGAGTTGTGCCTAACTTGCGCCTACTTTGTGCGCGAGGCACAAACCACCCGCGCGTACGCGCACCTGGCGCGTACGCGTCCTTTAAGCCAATCGCGCAATGCGCGCGGACGCACGCTATGCGCGTGCGCACCGATAGCGCCACCTGCCCTCCTGGTACATGTTCCAGAGAGTTATGCTCAGTTTATGCCTATTCTGTGCCTGCAACCCACGCGTGCGCGCACCTGGCGCGTACACGTCCTTTGGCCAAACTGCGCATCGGCGCGGAAGCGTGCATGACGCGTCCGCGCTGGTAAAAGAAAAAAAATAAATGTTCTTTTCTTCCATTTTCCTTTATTGCATTTGCTTATTTTCATTCCATGCATTTTAATTTTATTTTTATAGCTTATTCTTATTTTATTTTCTAAGTTTCTTATTTTAATAATGGTGTTGGATTCTTATATTCAATTGTTGAGAATTTCTTGGTTAATCTTGGTGCTTTGCGACTTGTTTGGCATTAATTGTAATATTCTCTCTACACACAAGATTAGTGCTTAGTCCGTCCTGACTCATGATCCCTTGTTTTTGTACCTCATCATCATTGAGTTAGGATGGGACCAAATGCTCTCATGTTTATCACTAATCTTGTTTGTGTCAATTGTTGATTAAGCTTGATGCAACATGCTCTTCATGTCATGTACCCATGCTTTAACTTGTTCTTGCTTCAAGTATTAGTTAATATGCCTTAGCTTATATTGTTTTCTCACTCACATGTTGTAGCTACCATGTAGTGAGAACCTTACTCTTATTTGGCATTAGCCCTCGCCTATGCTCTAATTGCTTTGATATCTTTGTTGTAGGCTTAATCCTCTTTCTTTTTCTTTCCTTTTAGGTTGGCCACCAAGAAGGAAAGGGAGGGAAAAGCTTCTAAATGGGGCAACAAACAAGTTTACCCACACAACCCTTTGAAGAAACTCATCAATTGTAGCAACCCGTCCACTTTACTCTTCTTTGCATGCACCGAGGACGGTGCAAATTTCTAAGTGTGAGGAGGTCGTCCGACCGACCTCCATGGGTAACCATTTTCTTTTTCAATACCAAATTTTCAATTTTTGTCTTTGTTAGTTAGTTGTTGCATTGCATGTTAGGTTGTATGTTAGTTAGAATTTGTACATATTTCACCATTTCTTTTTATGTTAGGACCACTTGGTTAGGGTGATGATTTCTTTTCCAAGAAAAATTGTTCTAGGGCACCCTACCAATTTAAAATTTTTTTTGTTGAACTTGCTTGAAGAATTTATTTTGGAACATGGTTTTTGAGCTAAGAACACAAGCATGTAAGATTTGAGCCTAATTGTGTGGTTACATCATACATGACCACTTACTTTCATTCTTGTGTGCATTACTCTCTTCCTATGATTGTAATCCTTGATTTGTTTGATTCTTTATGTCCATTATTTTGTGTATACATGCATTTGTATGATTGAGGCCATTGTTCAATTAGCTCACTTACCCAAATAGCCTATCCTTCATCAACCATTGTTAGCCAACTTTGAGCCTATTTAATCCCTTTTGTTCTTAATATTAGCACATCACCACCCCTAAGTGAAAAACAATAAATATCCCTTAATTTGGATCTTTGATTAGCTTGGGCTAGTGAGGGTGTGTATCAATTGGGTATGGAAAACTTGGGACATTGGTTGAGGTAAAAGTGTAATTTTCATTTTTGTTGAAAATATTGGGAATTGGGTACATATTCATGCACTATATGTAAAACCATATGCATTGATACGTTTGTATATACTTTAAAAAAATATGATAAAGAAAAAGAAAAAGAACATATATATATATATATATATAAAAGAAAAAAAATATATAGAAAAAAAAGGAAAGCAAAAAGAAGGGGACAAAAATGCCCCAAAGTTCAAAGTTCAATAAAAATCAATGCATACGAGTTGTGATCAAAAAGAGAATGCATGAGTATGTGAAAAAGTGAAGAATGGGTAGTAAGGTTTGTTTAGAATTGTATAGGTTGTCATAGGTTAGGTGGGAAGTTTAAGTTAATCAAAGATTCGAATTTCAAGCTCACTTGACCATATGCATCCCTACCTTTACCCTAGCCCCATTACAACCTATGAACAAGTCCTCATGATGAATGTATGCATGCATTGAATAATTGTTGATTGTTAGATGAAAAACAAATCTTGGAAAGCATGAGTAGAAGAAAATTGAGTGAATCAACCCTATATACTTGAGCGACTAGAGCGGATACACTTCCGGTGAGGGTTCGATGCTCAATTCCTTGTTCCCGGCTTCCACGAGCTTTTCTTCTTGCAAGTCTATTTGTACTTTATTTTGATATTCAAATTGGTAGGATTCATGAATCATCATACTACTTAGCCCTACATGTGCACATGTGTTCTTGGGGATTGACTTACTTTTAACCAAGTAGGTAGAACTATTTTGCATTTAGTTGCATGCATGTAGATAGGTTTATATAGTTTCTTTGCATTGAATAAATGTTCATACCCTTTTTCTTGTCCTTCTTTATTCTTAGCATGAGGACATGCTTGGTTTAAGTGTGGGGAGATTTGATAAACCCCAATTTTGTGGTTTATCTTGTGCTTAATTTGGGGGATTTTATCACCTTTTCTCACATTTATTCAATGAAATAGCATAGTTTTGCAATTCTCCATTGATTTGTGCTTAAATGTGAAAACATACTTTTTAGGCCCTAAAATTGGTGATTTTAATTCACTTTAATTCCATTCGATAACTTGATATGTTTGTTGAGTAATTTCAGGTTCATAGGGCAAGTATTGGATGGAAGAAGTGAGGAGAAAAGCATGCAAAGTGGGAGAACTCATGAAGAAATGAAGGAACCGTAAAGCTGTCAAGCCCGACCTCTTCGCACTCAATTGATCATAACTTGAGCTACAGAGGTCCAAATGAGGCAGTTCCAGTTGCGTTGGAAATCTAACATCCAAGGCTTCAAAATGATATAAAATTTGTCATAGTTTCTTGACGTATAGGGGCGCACATGTACCAGGTACGCGTGGGCGCTGATGGAGCACGTGATTCACTTAAAGTGAAATCGTGGCCAGCGATTTCTAGCTCATTTTGAACCCAATCTAACTCATTTCTGATGCTATTGAACCCAAGAATTGAGGGGGAAATGAACCAAGTAGTCATAGTTTAGTTTTCATCATGTTTTAGGGTAGAATCCTAGAGAGAGAAGCTCTCCCTTCTCTCTAGAATTTAGGGTAGTTTAGGTTTAATTTTCTTACATCCAATTTTCAATTCTTGTTTTGAATTAGTCTTACCTTTTAATTTCTTGTTACTACATCTTTGTTCTTCTAGTTTTACTTGTCATTTCTTATTTTGCTCTCTTTAATGCAATTTTTTGTTCCATGTTCTTTTATGTTGATCTTGCTTTCTATTATTGATTACTTGCTATTGATAGTTATGGGTTTCCTTTAATTTTTGTATTTGATGATGTTTACTTTTCTTGCACACTAAGTGTTTGATAAAATGTTTTCTCTAGTTTTTGAGTAGTTTTCTTGACTCTTGGCCTAGGCCAAGGGGATTGAGTGATCTTGAGTCATTGGGTCTCAATGATTTGGTGATTTGAGAACCCTTGGTGATCAATTTGATACTCATTGACACCAACCCACTACTAATTTAATTAGTAGATAGGTTGGGACTTATGGGTTGATGTGATCAAGCCTATTTGACGTACTTCAAGTCTAGGAGTAGATATTACGTACTTAAGGTTTTGGAAGTAGACTTAATAGGTTGGCCTATCATAATTATCAATGTATAGTTTTTTGACAAGGATGGTGATCTCAATTACCCATGCCTAGACAAGAGTTGTTTTTTTCTTATTTTATTAGTTCTTGTTATTTTACTTTCTTGTCATTTAATTTCTTGCAACAATATAAAAATCAAAACCCCCTTGCATCTTCATAGCCAATAATTGAGCACTTCATTGCAATTCCTTGTGAGACGACCCGGAGTTCAAATACTTCGGTTAATTCTTATTTGGGGTTTGTTACTTGTGATAAAACCATATTTTAATTTGATGTGAGAGTTGTTTGTTGGTTTGGAGCTATGCTTACAGCGGAGTAATTCCTTTCTTTAGGAAGAAAAATCTAGACCGACAACAATTTTTGCTATCAAATTACAGAGCCCAGCGTCCAAAGGCCCAGAGAGGACCCCCTAGCTGGAATTCCACGCCCAAGGAGCCTTATAGCACGTGGATCTCATTAAAGCTCAGCCCAAACACTCACCAAGTGGGCCTCAGAAGTGGATTTTAGCACTAAATAGACTGTTTTACCCTTACTAGTCATCTGTTTAGTATTTAAGGGATTATGTTCATGTAATTCGTACCTTTTGATGAACTTACATCACTTTTCTCATTATACACGTTTATCATTGTGTTCTACCTCAGTATGAGTTTCTAAACCTCCTAGGTTGAGGGGAGGAGCCCTGCTGAGTCCTTATGAATTAACAAAAGTACCATTTCTTTTTCTTCGATTCGTGTTTGATCTATCTCTAAGATGTATAACCAATATTCATCGTGATGAACAGAATGATCTAACAATTTAGCTCTATTCATCACACTAAGACAAACGTGCCTGACAAACACCCACGTCTACATGGGTTCGTGTGAGTACCTGGAAGAAAAGTATGAGCCAACAACTATGTTTATACATATCTCAAACGGTTAATCCACGACTTCGATGGGGACTTCTCGAGACACCAATTCAGCCAATCTCCAGGGAGATTAAGATCTCTGTGGTATAGGCTAGATCCAAGGAAGCAGTGTTCTCTGATCTGAAAGATTCAACCTTGTCGGTGGCGTTTTGAGTAAGATCGCCAAGAGGATGACTTGTTAGAGCTTCACCCTCCATTGGATTGAATGACCAAGGGCCCTATCGTTCATTCTGTAGCAGAGGAGATTAATGACCACGGGCTATGGCTTTAATCACTTACAGCCTGCCATAGAAGAAGATCATTCACAAGCAAGGAAGATAGTAGTACCAGAGTTACTTTAGAAAGACAAAGCAACTCCAACTCTCAACTATATTCCCATCATATAATTTCTAATAGCTAACTTCTTAATCCAACAACTTCTGATTCCGCCTGACTAAGACTTGCAAGACAACCATTGCTTGCTTCAAGCCACAATCCTCGTGAGATCGACCCTGACTCGCTCAGGTATTACTTGGATGACCTAGTGCACTTGCTGGTACTACTGCTATTGTACGAAAAGGTGTGGGGTTTTGCATACACGCGCACCAAGTTTTTGGCGCTGTTGTCGGGGATTGTTGAGTTTGGACAAACTGACGGATTGTCTTGCTCCCTAGATCAGGTAATTTTTATTTTTTCGTTAAGTCCTTGATTTTGATTTTCTTCTTCTTCCTAATTTTCAAAAAATCTAAAAATCTTTTCAAAATATTTTTATTTTCTTTGTTTAATTTTTGTTCTTGGTTCGAGTCTTTGAGTCTTTTAATTTTTTATTTTATTTTATTTTCTTTTCTAAAATTTTCAAAAATCACAAAAAGTTTTCCAAAAATATTTTTTATTTTTTTGTATAATCTTTGTTCTTTGAATGTGTCTATTTTCTTGGTAATTGTTGTTTCTTTGAGTCTTTCTTTCTAAAACTTTTCAAAAATAATTTTTCTTTGGTTTATTCTTGCGTCAAGTCTTTAATTTTAGTGTTTTCTTGTGTTTTTCTTTGTGTTTTTCGAAAATTGTGTTTTAGTTTTCTAAAAATTTTAAGTTTGGTGTTCTTTTTTTATGTTCTTGAGTTCTTTAAGTCTTTAAATTTTGTTCTTCGTGTTCTTGTGAGTCTTCAAAGTGTTCTTGAGTTTTGTATGTATTTTGATCTTAAAATTTATAAGTTTGGTGTCCCTTGGTGTTTCCCTCCAAAGTTTTGAAATTAAAGGGGTGCTAGATCTAAAAATTTTAAGTCTTGTGTCTTTTGTGTGTTTTTCTCTTTCTTCATAAAATTCAAAATAATAAAAAAATATCTTTTCTAACTTAATTTCAAATTAATTTTTTATTTTTTTCATTAAAATTCAGATTTCATTTTTAAAATTTTATCTTATCTAATCTTAGTTGTCAAGTTTTCAAAAATCATATCTTTTTCAAAAAAAAAAATCTTATCTTTTTCAAAATCATATCATATCTTTTTCAAAATTCAAAAATCTCATCTTATCTTTTTCAAATTTCAAATTTTTAAAAATTAAATCTTTTTCAAAATTAATTTTCTAATCTTATTTTTTTTGTTTTTTATCTTATCTTTTCTAACTTTTAATTTTTAAATCATATATTTTTCAAAACTTTTTAAAATCTTATCTTATCTTTTTCTAATTTTGAAATTTCAATTTCAAATCTTTTTCTTATCTTATCTTCTATTTTATCTTAATTAAAATCTTTTCTTATCTTATCCTTTGTTTTTATTTTTATTTTTTATGTTTTCTTAATTAATATCTTATCTTCTCTCTCATCTTTTTCAAAACTACCTAACTAACTCTCTCTTCTCAAATTTTCGAAAACTACTTCTTATCTTGTTTTTCTTATTTTTTCAAAACCTCCTAACTAACTCTTCTCTTCCTTAATTTTCGAAAATAATATCTTCTCTCACTCTTCTTTTTCAAAACTACCTAACTAACTTTCTTCTCTCTTAATTTTCGAAAATCTCTTCTTCACTTCCCTCCTCTATTTTCGAAAATTTAACAATTAAAATTCAAATCTTTTTAAATTAATTTAAAATAATTTTCAAAAAAATTAATTAACTAATTAATAAAAAAAGTTTCTTATCTTATTCACCTCTTTTACTTCTATCTCTTTGATGGGTGGAAAATTGATTCTGCACAAACTCACCCGCAAGTATATCGGGTCGCATCAAGTAGTAAAACTCACGAGAGTGAGGTCGATCCCATGAGGATTGATGGATCAACCAACTTTAGTGAAGTGATTAGTCTAGTCAAACTAACAGTGGTTAATTGGGTGAAATTGTATTGACAGAATGTAAATTGCTGAAGGTATAAAGTGCAAAAGGTAAATTGGCAGAAACTTAAAGAGCAAGATATGTAAATTGCAGCAAATGTAAAGGGAATTGGGTGTTGGAAAATTAAATGAAGTAGTAAATCAGAACTCAGAATAATTGTAGAAGATTAAAATTGCATGAAAGCAATTTGAAAGTAATAGGAATAGAAAGGTAAAATTGGCAGAAATGAAAATTGCTAAAGAGTAGAGATGCAGGAAATTGAAATTGCAATAAAAGTGAACTGAATTCAATATAGCTAAAATATGAAAATGCAGAAAAGGAAAAAGTATATCAGAGAGCCTTCTATTCTACTCCTACTCCTACTCCTACTGCTGCCTACTACTAATGCAGCCTACTGTACTCCAGCACCAGAACTCCTAACAGACCTCCCTAATGAAATGAAACTGATGCCTTTATATAGGCATGATAAACCACTATTTCATGGTTTATCTTGTGCTTAATTGAGTGGATTTTATCAACTCTTTACCCACTTATTCATACTATTTGCATGGTTTTACATTTGCCTTCCTAATTATGTGCTTTGATTGAAAACATGCTTCTTTGATCTTATATTTGCCTATTATTAATCCTCTCTTATTACCATTAGATGCCTTGATATGTGTGATAAGTGTTTTCAGAGATTACAGGGCAGAAATGGCTCAGAGGATGGAAAGGAAGCATGCAAAAGTGGGAGGAATACAAGAAGTTGGAGAAATTACTAAGCTGTCCAGCCTGACCTCTTCGCACTCAAACGGCTATAACTTTAGCTACAGAGGTCCAAACGACGCGGTTCCAGTTGCGTTGGAAAGATAACGTCCGGGATTTAGATTTGATATATAATATGCCATAGTTTCCCTAACACTAGGCGACGCGACCGCGTGCTCCATGCGGCCGCATCGCAGTGAAGAAAATCCAGCGTGGTTGAATTCGAGACCAGCGAATTCTGGGCTGTTTCTGACCCAGTTTTCGGCCCAGAAAACACAGATTAGAGGCTATAAAGTGGGAGAATGCATCCATTCAAAGGAGGCTCTCATAATTCACAATTTTAGGAGTAGATGTAGTTTTTAGAGAGAGAGGTTCTCTCCTCTCTCTTAGGATTAGGATTTAGGACTTCTCTTAGTTTTAGGAGTGACTCTCAATCCCAGGTTCAATGTTCTTTTTATTTGTTTTTCCAATTTAATTTGTATGTCAGATTTAAGTTCTTTTGTGAATGCAATTCGAGGTATTTTTAGACTTAATTTTGCTTTGCTTTATTTAGATGAATGCTTTTAATTTAATTTAGATATTTTCCCTTTTTGGTCTTGGTTAAGAAATCAGTAACTCAGGAATTATCCAACTCAATAGCATAATTGATAATTGTTATCCTTGCTAATTGAATTGATCTTCAATAATCCAAATCTTTTCTTAGGAATTAACTAGGATTCAAATATCTAACTAATTAGTCGCTTGACCTTCCCTTGTTATAGCAAAGGTTAACTAAGTGGAATTAAGATTCAGTTTTCATCATCATTGATAAGGATAACTAGACTGGACTTCCAATTTCTCATACCTTGCCAAGAGTTTATTTTCATTATTAATTTATCTTTCATAATTATTCCTCTTTCTCAAAACCCCAATTTACAATCTCCATAACCAATAATAAGAACATACTTCCCTGCAATTCCTTGAGAAGACGACCCGAGGTTTAAATACTCGGTTATCAATTTTAAAGGGGTTTGTTACTTGTGATAACCAAAACGTTTGTACGAAGGGATTTCTGTTGGTTTAGAGACTATATCTACAACGCGACTATTTTTATGAAATTCTTTACTGGCAAAAATCCTAACTAAAAGAGCATTAGTGGCAGAACCTTCTTCAACCGCAGTCAAGCCCTCAACAAAAAGAGTTAAGAGGATTATAAAGGTTGATGAGAAGGAGAAAGCCTTTCCAGCAAAGGACACTGCGCAATTTCCCAATCGCTACTGTGAGCAGATGTTCCCTATCCTGGCAGAAAGAAACTATAACAATGAATACCTTCTTATCCTCCTATCCAATATTGCTTCCTTTGTTGAGCCGCAAATTGCACGAAGACAATGGGGTTTCCTACAGAGATAGCCAAGGCAGGTCAATCTTTCTTGGGTAGTTGAGTTCTACTCTAACTTCTACATGCCAACCCTGCAATCTGTTTATGTCCGGCAGAAGCAAGTCCCCATCACAGAAGAGGCCATTCAGCAAGCTCTGAGTCTTCCCCCTATTCCAGAAGGAATGGACGCCTTCCAAGAAACCGCACTTAAGCGCCAGAGGTACCAATTTGACTGGGACTCTGTTCTCGGAGTTATCGCATTACCTGGCAGCCGTTGGATCTACGGATACCACCGTACCCGCCCTAAGGGAATCTTGGCTTCAGCACTTACCTTGGAGGCTCGCGTCTGGGCACAAATCATGTCCCATTACGTCTTTCCGAGCACTCATGAGTCCTCCTTCACTACGGACATGGCTGTTCTACTATGGTGCATCCTTACAGACCAACCTCTGCATCTCTCAAGACATATCCGGAATGCTATGGGACACGTACAAATTGCAGGCAACATACCTCAAATCTTGTCTCAGCAGCCGGAGTCTCCTACAGAACTGGGGACACCAAAGCCGTGCTTCCACGGGATGATCAGTATGTCCCTAACGGGAAATACCTCAAACTCCCAGCAGCCACTACAAGCCTTCCTACTACTCCAGTTGAAGATAATCCTTCTTCAACACCATAAGCACCTACAACTGATGAATTGCTCCAGCAGATAATCGAAAGGTTGGATCGGCAAGAACAGAAAGCAAAGATGAGAGAGCGCCGTAACGAGCGCCGATTCAAACACCTCAAGGAGCTACTCCATGGACACTCCAGGGACTCGGATACCCCGGATTCCACTTCTTTTACCAGCACAGGGAGCCATAATGGTCTCGGCTGTGGAGATACTGCCACCAGCCCACTCCTGTTCCTGACAGACGGCACCGAGGACGGTGCAAAGCCTTAAGTGTGGGGAGGTCGGTCAGTACCTGACTTCCGGAGGTAATTTCTTTTCCCTAGCACCAATAATTAGGATGTTTTAGTTAGATTTTCTTTCTTTTATAGAATAAGAATAAATTGCATAGGTTAGGATAGTTGCATGCATGTTCTACTTGATTGAAAAGACAATAAATTTCTTTTAAGACTCTATCTTTGGAATAAAATTTCACTAATTTTTCAAAATTTTATGATAAATTTTCTTGAGTTGTATTTGGAACATGATATTTGAGCTAAAGAACACACAACCTGTGAAAGATTTGAGCCTTTATATATGGTTACATTATTTAACCATAATTATTTCATTCTTGTGTGTTTACTTCTCTATCATCGTAATCTATATTTTGTTTTATCTTATATGTCCAATATTTATTATATTTGCATGCTTGCACATGATTGAGGCCATTATTGTTTAAACTCACTTATCCAAATTAAGCCTACCCTTTTCAATTACCTTTGTTAACCACTTTGAGCCTTTAAATCCCATTTGTTCTATATTTTACCACATTACTAACCTTAAGCTGAAAAATAATTGTATATCCCAAATTGAATCTTTGGTTAGCTTAAGATAGAATTGTGTGTGCTAGTGAAGTATGGGAAATTGTGGGGACAAAAGTTATTAAGGGAATGTATCATGAGAATTTAATGGGAATTTGGATACCTACTCATGTGAAACTATAAGAATTAAAAATCTATGTGCATTGATAAGCTATATTTATTTTAATGTAAAATATATATATATATATATATATATATATATATATATATATATATATATATATATGTATATATAAATAAGGGGACAAAATTACCCCAATGTTAAATTCAGAATTCAAAGATCAATGCACATATGATAGAATCAAATATAAAGTTGACACATGAGTATAGATAGAAAAAGGGAATTCTGGGTAGCTAGGTATAAACTTTAAGATTACATTAAAAATATATAGGTTAGGTTGAAGCTTGGGTTAATTAAAGATTCAATTTATTAGCTCACTTGACCAAATGTATACCCCTACCTGTACCTTAGCCCCATTACAACCTTGAAAAGACCTCATGATGTTTTTATTGGTATATTAACTGTTGTTGATTGGTTAGGAGAAGAACAAAAGTTAGAAAGCATGATTAGAGAAGGATAGAGTGATTACCCTATACACTAGAGATTAGAGCGTATATACATTATCAGTGAGGGTTCAATGCTTGAATTTTCATGTTCCCTGCTTTCATGAGCTATCTTCTTGCACTTTTATCTGTTTTATTGTATAATGATAGAATTAGTGGAATTTGATTTGTAATTATTTTGAAGAGCTTATTTACTTTTGATCAAGTGGGCAAGAATCATATAGTTGTATTTATTTATATATATATATAGGCTTGCATTGCATTTCATGAATTTCTACATGTTCATACTTATTTCCTTATCTCCTTCAATTAAGCATGAGGACATGCTAATGTTTAAGTGTGGGAAGGTTGATAAACCACTATTTTATGGTTTATATTGTGTTTAATTGTGTGGTTTTATCATGATCCTTACCCACTTATTCATTAAATTAGCATGAAATTATAATTCCTTCCTGAATTTATAACATGTTTGAAAACCGCTTCCTAGAGACTTTAATTATGTAATTTTAATTCTCCTTTATTCCATTCGATGCCGTGATCTGTGTGTTGAGTGTTTCAGACTTTATAGGGCATCAATGAGTTGGAGATTGGAAAGGAAGCTAGCAAAAATGGAAGGAACACAAGAATTTGAGGAGATAACCAGCGAGAAGTAACGCGGTCGCATGGCTCACGCGACCGCGCGAAGGAGAGGAAATCGCTGTGACGCGGCCGCATGGCTCACGCGGCCGCGCGGATTGGAAAAGCTCAAGCGACGCAGTAGCGTGGACGACGCGAACGCGTGGCAAGGAAAAGCGCGAATGACGTGTCCACATGGATGACGCGATCGCGTGACATGTGCGATCTGCATAATCTGCAGAATTTGCTGGGGGCGATTTTGGACCTTATTTCGACCCAGTTTTTGGCCCGGAACAGCAGACTAGAGCCAGAGAATATGCAGAAACAAAACACAACATTCATTCTACACAGTTTTCAGTTTTATATCTAGTTTTACTCCTTTAGGTTTCTTTCTCTAGGTTTTAGGAATTTTAATTTTCAATTGGTCTTAGCATTGGAACATTGAGAAGAGTTATTTCCTCATCAAGACTTCGTCATTCTAGTTCGTTCTCTTAACTTGGTTTTATTCTTCCATGTTCTTTGCTTTGTTCAATTTTTTCATTTGAATACTTTCATGATTATTTAGTACAAGGATTATTTCTTCCATTTTAATTTATTTTCCATTCCAATAATCATGTCTTCTTTTAATTTCCTTTCATGTGTTATGGATTTATTATTTACAATGAGTGAGTAGTTCCCTCACTTGATGGGGAGTTGATTGAAAGGAACTCTTGAGTTGGAAGGATTGAAAGAAAATTTGTAATTGGGTTAACTGTTGGATTGTTATCTAATCACTAACACCAATCCCTTTGAACTAAGTGGGTTGCAACTCGTGAACAGATCTAGCATTCCAACTTGTTTGACTTTCCTTTACCTAGTAAAGGATAACTAAACAGAACAACCATTAATTATAAATTAATCTTGAAATCATCCCATCAACAATAGAGATTCCAACTAATCAACTCCCAGTCAAGGCTTTTATTTCATATTATTTGAATTTCCTCAATTTAATTTCCCACCTACTTAACTCAACTTCTTGGAACATCTGATTAATAAAATAGCACACTTTTCTGCAACTCATTGGGAGACGACCTGGGACTTAAACTTCCAGTAATTTTTAATTTAAACTCTCTGTGACATATTTCTAAATTGATAGGCAGATTTTCGGTGAGTTAAGAACTATACTTGCAACGTAACTATTTTAATAATTTTTAATTCACCAACTTCTGTGCTTCATCAAGGCTTGCCTAAATTACAAAATGAAATTCAAAACAAATTACAATTAAATAAAAATTCTATTCTAGATGCTCCTTGTGCCTTTGCTTGAGTGATCTGAGTGGGCTTGCTTGCTTGTAGTTCAATTGGGGTCAGAATGAAATTAATTGAACAGAAGTGATGCTTCCAAGAGAGCGTAGCATTCATTTGGAGAACGGAGCGCTTCTATACCCACGCGTATGCATCCCGTACGCTTGCGCGTCATTTTGCTTTTGTCCCATCCACGCGTACAGGTCACCCACGCGTATGCGTGACCTTCAAAATTTGCCCTTGTAACGCGTACAGGTGCTACACGCGTGCATGTCCATATTAGCGCTCTCCAAACGAGCGTAGCGTTTGTGCAAAGAACGCTCCCCACGCGTACGCATGCTCTGCGCGTGCGCGTGGATGGCAAAATCTCAATTCCCAACTTCCGCGCCATTCACGCATTTGCGTGCTTCTTCCCGAATGCTCCATCTACGCGTGCGCGTCATGTACGCGTGCGTGTCGATACCAAATCTTCAATTCCAAATTCGAAACTTGTCGAAGGCAGTCAGTGAGGTAACGTAGTGCTCTCTTTGCAAATGAGCGCTGATCACATCCATGCGTACGCGTCTCCCACGCGTAGACGCGTACGCGTGCTTCTTCAGAAATATCACATCGACGCGTACGCGTCACCCATGTGTACGCGTCGCCAGCTGATTTTTTCCATCGCAAGCACTCTTTAAAGGAAGAGCGTAGCTGATGAGCGAATAATTTATATGCTTTTTGGCATTGTTTTTAAGTAGTTTTTAGTATGATTTAGTTAGTTTTTAGTATATTTTTATTAGTTTTTAAATAAAAATCACATTTCTGGAATTTACTATGAGTTTGTGTGTTTTTCTGTGATTTCAGGTAATTTCTGGCTGAAATTGAGGGACTTGATTAAAAATCTGATTCAGAGGCTAAAGAAGGACTGCAGATGCTGTTGGATTCTGACCTCCTTAAACTCGAAATGGATTTTCTGGAGCTACAAAACTCAATTGGCACGATCTTAATTGCGTTGAAAAGTAGACATTCAGGGCTTTCCAGCAATATATAATAGTCCATACTTTGCCCAAGTTTTTACAACGCAAACTGGCGTTCAAACACCAACTTCCTGCCCTATTCTGAAGTTAAACGCCAGAAACAGGTTGCAAACTAGAGTTAAACGCCATAAACAGGCTACAAACTGGCGTTTAACTCCAAAAGAAGTATCTACACATGAAAGCTTCACTGCTCAGCCCAAGCACACACCAAGTGGGCCCGGAAGTGGATTTCTGCATCAATTACTTATCTCTGTAAAACCTAGTAACTAGTTTAGTATAAATAGGACTTTTTACTATTGTATTTACATCTTTGATCAGTTTTATACTATCTTAGACTTTTATGGGGGCTGGCCATTCGGCCATGCCTGACCACTTTCACTTATGTATTTTCAACGGTGGAGTTTCTACACACATGGATTAAGGTGTGGAGCTCTGCTGTTCTTCATGAATTAATGCAAAGTACTATTGTTTTTCTTTTCAATTCAAGCTTATTCCTATTCTAAGATATTCGCTTGCACTCCAATATGATGAATGTGATGATCCGTGATACTCATCACTATTCTCAACCTATGAATGCATGCCTGACAACCACTTCCGTTCCACCTTAGATTGAGCGTATATCTCTTAGCCTCCATTCCGAAAGATCGGAGTCTTCGTGGTATAAGCTAGAATTATTGGCAGCATTCTTGAGATCCGAAAAGTCTAAACCTTGTCTGTGGTATTCCGAGTAGGATCTGGGATGGGATGACTGTGACGAGCTTCAAACTCACGAGTGTTGGGTGTAGTGACAGACGCAAAAGGATGAATGGATCCTATTCTAACATGAGTGAGAACCGACAGATGATTAGCCGTGCGGTGACAGTGCATTTGGACCATTTTTACTGAGAGGACAGGAAGTAGCTATTGACAACGGTGATGCCCAACATACAGCTTGCCATGGAAAGGAGTATGAATGATTGGATGAAGGCAGTAGGAAAGCAGAGATTCAGAAGGAACAAAGTATCTCCATATGCTTATCTGAAATTCCTACCAATGAATTACATAAGTATCTCTATCTTATTTTCTATTTTAATTATATTTTAATTATCAAAATCCCACAACCATTTGAATCTGCCTGACTGAGATTTACAAGGATGACCATAGCTTGCTTCAATCCAACAATCTCCGTGGGATCGACCCTTACTCACGTAAGGTTTATCACTTGGACGACCCAGTGCACTTGCTGGTTAGTTGTGCGAAGTTGCGAAGAAGAATTGAGATTATAAACGTGCGTATTAAGTCTTTGGCGCCAGTGAAGATCGCAATTTTGTGCATCAAGTTTATGGCGCCGTTGCCGGGGATTGTTCGAGTTTGGACAACTGACGGTTCATCTTGTTGCTCAGATTAGGTAATTTTATGTTATTTTTAAAGCTTTTTATTTTCGAAAAAATTTCAAAAAAAAAATAATAATAAATTATTCTATGACTTCAGAATTTTTAAGAATGAATTCTAGAGTTTCATGATGATCTGTTGAAGTCTGGCTAGCTGTGAAGCCATGTCTAATCTTTTGGACCGAGGTTTCAACTCATCATCACAAGAGCTTTTTGATCCTCATCAATTCAGCTGTTGTATGCCTGATTTGTATGCTAAAGCTTGGCTGGCCATTGGCCATGTCTAGTGTTTTGGACCGGAGCTTTCACTGAAAGCTTGGCTGCTAGTAAGCCATGTCTAATTCCTGGACCGAAGCTTTAGACTAACATTGCATGATTCCTGGAATTCTCATTAGAAATTTTGAAATCCTTATTTTTCTTTTCCAAATTAATTTTCGAAAAAAATCCAAAAAAATTTTTAATAAAATCATAAAAACCAAAAAATTTTATGTTTATTGTTTGAGTCTAGTGTCAAATTTTAAGTTTGGTGTCAATTGCATCTTTTTCAACTTTCTTTAAAATTTTCAAAAAACTCATGCATAGTGTCCTTCATGATCTTCAAGTTGTTCTTGATGATTGTCTTTGTTTGATCTTTAATTTTTCATGTTTTGTGTCTTTTCTTATTTTTCATATGCATTTTCAATTTGTTGGTGTCTATAGTTTGAAAATTTCTAAGTTTGGTGTCTTGCATGTTTTTCTTTTCTTAAAAATTTTCAAAAACATGTTCTTGATGTTCATCTTGATATTCAAAGTGTTCTTGGTGTTTATCTTGACATTCAAAGTGTTCTTGCATATTTTTCTTGTTTTGATTAATAATTTTCATGTTTTGAGTCATTTTGTTGTTTTTCTCTCTCCTCATTAAAAATTTAAAAATAAAAAAATATCTTTCCCTTATTCTTCTCATAAATTTCGAATATTTGAGTTGACTTATTCAAAAATTTTTAAAAATTTTGTTGTTTCTTATGAGTCAAGTCAAATTTTCAATTTAAAAATCCTATCTTTTCAAAACTTTTTCAAAAATCAAATCTTTTTCATTTTTCTTTTATGATTTTCGAAACTTTTAAAAATGATTTTCAAAATCTTTTTCTTAATTTCATTTCATAATTTCAAAATCTTTACTAACAATTAATGTGATTGATTCAAAAATTTTAAGGTTTGTTACTTGCCTATTAATAAAGGTTCAATCTTTAAATTTTAGAATCATATCTTTTAGTTTCTTGTTAGTCAAGTAATCAACTTCAATTCTCAAAATCAAATCTTTTTAAATTTTTTTTTTCAAATCTTTTTTAAAATAAATTTCAATCATATCTTTTTCAAAACTTAATTTCAAAATCTTTTTCTAACCTCTTATCTTTTCAAAATTGATTTTCAAAATCTTTTTCAATTAACTACTTGACTTTTTGTTTGATTTTAAAATTCTTATCTTTTTCAAAACTATCTAACTACTTTCCTCTTTCTGATTTTCGAAAATCACTAACCATTTTTTCAAAAATCTTTTTAATTAAGTAATTTATTTAATTCTCAAATTTTATTTTGTTTCTCTTTGTAATTTTCGAATACTAACTGATTTTTTAAAATAAAAACAAAAATATTTTCCTTTTTTTTTAAATTAAATTCGAATTCTCTCCCCCTCTCTCATCTCCTTCTATTTATTTATCTACTAACATTCATCTTCTACTCATAATTTGAACCCACTCTTCTTCTCTGTGTTCGAGTTCTTCTCTTCTACTTCTTCTATTCTTCTCTTCTTCTACTCACATAAGGGAATCTCTATCCTGTGACATAGAGGATTCCATATTTTTTTTGTTCTCTTCTTTTTCATATGAGCAGGAACAAGGATAAGAACATTCTTGTTGAAGCTGATCCTAAACCTGAAAGGACTCTGAAAAGGAAGCTAAGGGAAGCTAAGGCACAACCCTCTAGAGAGGACCTGACAGAAATTTTCGAAAAAGAAGGAGACATAGCCGAACCTAATAACAATGGTGGAGATGCAAGGAAGATGCTTGGTGACTTTATTGCACCCTCTTCTAACTTCTATGAAAGAAGCATCTCAATTCCTGCAATTGGAGCAAACAACTTTGAGCTTAAGCCTCAATTAGTTTCTCTAATGCAGCAGAATTGCAAGTTTCATGGACTTCCAATGGAAGTTCCTCATCAGTTTTTAGCTGAATTCTTGCAAATCTGTGACACTGTCAAGACCAATGGAGTTGATCCCAAGGTCTACAGGCTTATGCTTTTCCCTTTAGTTGTAAGAGACAGAGCTAGAACATGGTTGGATTCACAACCTAAGGAAAGCCTGAACTCTTGGGATAAGCTGGTCAGTGCTTTCCTAGCCAAATTCTTTCCACCTCAAAAGATGAGCAAGCTTAGAGTGGAAATCCAAACCTTCAGACAGAAGGAAGGTGAGTCCCTCTATGAAGCTTGGGAAAGATATAAGCAACTGATCAAAAGGTGTCCTACTGACATGCTTCCAGAATGGAGCATCATATGTATATTCTATGATGGTCTGTCTGAGTTGTCAAAAATGTCATTGGACCATTCTGCAGAAGGATCTCTTCATCTGAAAATCCCTGCAGAAGCTCAGGAACTCATTGAAATGGTTGTAAATAACCAGTTCATGTACACCTCTGAGAGGAATCCTGTGAACAATGGGATGCCTCAGAAGAAGGGAGTTCTTGAAATTGACACTCTGAATGTCATATTAGCTCAGAAAAAAATATTGACTCAATAAGTCAATATGATTTCTCAGAGTCTGAATGGATTGCATGCTGCATCCAACAGTACCAAAGAAGCATCTTCTGAAGAAGAAGCTTATGATCCTGAGAAATCCTGCAATGGCAGAGGTGAATTACATGGGAGAACCCTATGGAAACACCTATAATCCTTCATGGAGAAGTCATCCAAATTTCTCATGGAAGGACCAACAGAAGCCTCAACAAGGCTTCAACAATAATGGTGGAAGAAATAGGTTTAGCAATAGCAAGCCTTTTCCATCATCTTCTCAGCAACAGACAGAGAATCTTAAACAGAGCCATTCTGGCCTGGTGACCATGGTCTCTAATCTATCCAAGAGCAAACTAAGTTTCATAAATGAAACAAAGTCCTCCATTAGAAATTTAGAGGCACAGGTGGGTCAGCTGAGTAAGAAGATTATTGAAACTCCTCCCAGCACTCTCCTAAGCAATACAGAAGAAAACCCCAAGAGTAAGTGCGAGGCCATAACCATGACCAACATGGCCGAACCTGGAGAGAGTGAGGAGGACGTGAGTCCCAGTGAAAAAAGCCTCATGGGACGTCCTCTGGACAGAAAGGAGTTTCCCTTTGAGGAACCAAAGGACTCTAAGGCTCATACAGAGACCATAGAGATTCCATTGAACCTCCTTCTGCCATTCATGAGATCTGATGGCTATTCTTCCTCTGAAGAGGATGAAGACATCATTGAAGAGCAAGTTGCTAAGTATCTAGGAGCAATCATGAAACTGAATGCCAAGTTATTTGGTAATGAGACTTGGGATGATGAACCCCCCTTGTTCACCAATGAACTGAGTGCATTAATGAGGCAGACATTACCTCAGAAGAAATCGGATCCCGAAAAATTCTTCATACCTTGTACCATAGGCACCATGACCTTTGAGAAGGCTCTATGTGACCTGGGGTCAGGGATAAACCTCATGCCACTCTCTGTAATAGAGAAATTGGGAATCTTTGAGGTACAAGCTGCAAGAATCTCACTAGAGATAGCAGACAAATCAATGAAAAAGGCTTATGGACTAGTAGAGGACGTGCTAGTGAAGGTTGAAGACCTTTACATCCCAGCTAATTTCATAATCCTAGACACTGAAAAGGATGAGGATGAATCCATCATCCTTGGCAGACCCTTCCTAGCCACAGCAAAAGCTGTGATTGATGTTGGCAGAGGAGAGTTGGTCCTTCAGTTGAATGAAGACTACTTTGTATTTAAGACTCAAGGTTCTCCTTCTATAACCATGGAGAAGAAGCATGAAAAGATTCTCTCAATAAAGAGTCAAACAAAACCCCCACATTCAAACTCTAAGTTTGGTGTTGGGAGGCCACAACCAAACTCTAAGTTTGGTGTTGAGAGGCCATAACCTTGCTCTGATTATCTGTGAGGCTCCATGAGAGCTCACTGTCAAGTTATTGACATTAAAGAAGCGCTTGTTGGGAGGCAACCCAATGTTATTTAATTATGTCTATTTATTTTCCATTATTATTTTATGTTTTCTTTAGGTTGATGATCATGTGAAGTCACAAAAACAACTAAAAAATCAAAAACAGAATGAAAAACAGCATGAAAAATAGCTCACCCTGGAGGAAGAGCTTACTGGCGTTTTAATGCCAGTAAGAGTAGCAGAATGGGTGTTAAACGCCCAGTCTGGCACCATTCTAGGCATTTAATGCCAGAAATAGGCACCAGACTGGCGTTTAACGCCAGAACAGAGCATCTACTTGGCGTTTAACGCCAAGATAGGGAGAAAAGCTGGCGTTAAACGCCAGAAACAAGCAGCAACCTGGCGTTTAACGCCAGAAGTGCATTCTAAGGGCGTTTTGCACGCCTAAATGGAGTAGGGATGCTAAGTCCTTGACCCGTCAGGATCTGTGGACCCTACAGGATCCCCACCTACCCCACCTCTTCTTCTCTCCTCTTCACACCCTTTCATAACACTCTTCCCCAAATATCCTTCCCCAATCACATCCATATCTCTTCCCCAAATACTCTTCACCACTAACATCCATCCACTCTTCCCCAAAAACCCCACCTACCCCCAAATTCAAAAATCCTCTCCCTCCCAAACCCAACCCTAATACATGAAACCTAACCTTTCCCCCACCCCTATATAAACCCCTCAACACTACCTCATTTTCACACATTACAAACACTTCTTTCCCCCCTTGGCCGAATACACTCTTCCCCTCCATCTCCTCCATTTTCTTCTTCTTCTACTATTTTCCTTCTTCTTTTGCTCGAGGACGAGCAAACCTTTTAAGTTTGGTGTGATAAAAGCATTGCTTTTTATTTTTCCATAACCATTAATGGCACATAAGGCCAGAGAAACCTCAAGAAAGAGGAAAGGGAAGGAAATTGCTTCCACCTCTGAGTCATGGAAGATGGAGAGATTCATCTCAAAGGTCCATTTAGACCACTTCTATGAAGTTGTGGCCAAGAAAAAGGTGATTTCTGAGGTCCCTTTTAAGCTCAAAAAGGGCGAGTATCCGGAGATCCGACAATAGATTAGAAGAAGAGGATGGGAAGTTCTCTCCAATCCTATTCAACAAGTAAGAATCTTAATGGTATAAGAGTTCTATGCAAACGCATGGATCACTAGGAACCATGATCAAAGTATGAACCCGAATCCAAAGAATTGGCTTACAATGGTTCGGGGGAAATACTTAGATTTCAGTTCGGAAAATGTAAGGTTGGCGTTCAACTTGCCAATGATGCAAGAAAATGCACGCCCCTATACTAGAAGGGTCAACTTTGATCAAAGGTTGGACCAAGTCCTCATGGACATATGTGTGGAAGGAGCTCAATGGAAAGTTGACTCAAGAGGCAAGCCGGTTCAATTGAGAAGACCGGACCTTAAGCCTGTGGCTAGAGGATAGTTGGAGTTCATCTAACGCTCTATCATTCCTACTAGCAACCGATCCGAAGTAACTGTGGATCGGGCCATCATGATCCATAGTATCATGATTGGGGAGGAAGTGGAAGTTCATGAGATTATACCTCAAGAACTCTACAAGGTGGCTGACAAGTCCTCCACTTTGGCAAGGTTAGCCTTTCCTCACCTCATTTGCCACCTCTGCAATTTGGCTGGAATTGACATAGAGGGAGACATCTTCATTGAAGAGGACAAGCCCATCACTAAGAAAAGGATGGAGCAAACAAGAGAGCCTACTCATGGACCTCAACAAGAGCATGAGGAAATTCCTCATCATGAAATTCCTGAGATGCCTCAAGGGATGCACTTTCCTCCACAAAACTATTGGGAGCAAATTAACACCTCCCTAGGAGAATTAAGTTCCAACATGGGACAACTAAGGATGGAGCACCAAGAGCACTCCATCATTCTCCATGAGATTAGAGAAGATCAAAGAGCTATGAGGGAGGAGCAACAAAGGCAAGGAAGAGACATAGAGGAGCTCAAGAGCACCATTGGTTCTTCAAGAGGAAGAAGATGCCACCCTCATTAAGGTAGACCCGTTCCTTAATCTCCTTGTCTATTTAATTTTTCTGTTTTCGTTCTCTATGCTTTATGTTTGTGTCTTATTACATGATCATTAGTGTCTAGTGTCTATGCCTTAAAGCTATGAATGTCCTATGAATCCATCACCTTTCTTAAATGAAAAATATTCTAAAAGCAAAAGAACAAGAAGTACATGAATTTTGAAGTCATCCTTGAGATTAGTTTGATTATTTTGATGTGGTGGCAATACTTTTTGTTTTCTGAATGAATGCTTGAATAGTGCATGTTTTTGAATTTGTTGTTTATGAATGTTAAATTTGTTGGCTCTTGAAAGAATGATGAAAAGGAGAAATGTTATTGATAATCTGAAAAATCATAAAATTGATTCTTGAAGCAAGAAAAAGCAATGAAGAACAATAGCTTGCAAAAAAAGAGAAAGAAAAATGGCGAAAAAAAAAAAAGAGAAAAAGAAAAAGCAAGCAGAAAAAGCCAAAAGCTCTTTAAACCAAAAGGCAAGAGCAAAAAGCCAGTAACCCTTAAAACCAAAAGGCAAGGGTAACATAAAAAGGATCCAAGGCTTTGAGCATCAGTGGATAGGAGGGCCCAAAGGAATAAAATCCTGGCCTAAGCGGCTAAACCAAGCTGTCCCTAACCATGTGCTTGTGGCGTGAAAGTGTCAAGTGAAAAATTTGAGACTGAGCAGTTAAAGTCGTGATCCAAAGAAAAAAGAGTGTGCTTAAGAACCCTGGACACCTCTAATTGGGGACTTTAGCAAAGCTGAGTCACAATCTGAAAAGGTTCACCCAGTTATGTGTCTGTGGCATTTATTTATCCGGTGGTAATACTGGAAAACAAAGTGCTTAGGGCCACGGCCAATATTCATAAAGTAGCTGTGTTCAAGAATCAACATACTAAACTAGGAGAATCAATAACACTATCTAAATTCTAAGTTCTTATAGATGCCAATCATTCTGAACTTCAAAGGATAAAGTGAGATGCCAAAATTGTTCAGAGGCAAAAAGCTACTAGTCCCGCTCATCTAATTGGAGCTAAGTTTCATTGATATTTTAGAATTTATAGTATATTCTTTTCTTTTTATCCTATTTGATTTTCAGTTGCTTGGGGACAAGCAACAATTTAAGTTTGGTGTTGTGATGAGCAGATAATTTATACGCTTTTTGGCATTGTTTTTAAGTAGTTTTTAGTATGATTTAGTTAGTTTTTAGTATATTTTTATTAGTTTTTAAATAAAAATCATATTTCTGGACTTTACTATGAGTTTGTGTGTATTTCTGTGATTTCAGGTAATTTCTATCTGAAATTGAGGGACTTGAGCAAAAATCTGATTCAGAGGCTGAAGAGAGACTGCAGATGCTGTTGGATTCTGACCTCCCTGTACTCGAAATAGATTTTCTGGAGCTACAGAAACCCAATTGACACGCTCTCAATTGCGTTTGAAAGTAGACATCTAGGGCTTTCCAGCAATATATAATAGTCCAAACTTTGCCCAAGTTTTGATGACGCAAACTGGCGTTCAAACGACAACTTCCTGCCCTATTCTGAAGTTAAACGCCAGAAACAGGTTGCAAACCAGAGTTAAACGCCAGAAATAGGCTACAAACTGGTGTTTAACTCCAAAAGAAGTCTCTACACATGAAAGCTTCACTACTCAGCCCAAGCACACACCATGTGGGCCCGAAAGTGGATTTCTGCATCAATTACTTATCTCTGTAAACCCAAGTAACTAGTTTAATATAAATAGGACTTTTTACTATTGTATTTACATCTTTGATCAGTTTTATGATATCTTAGACTTTTATGGGAGCTAGCCATTCGGCCATGCCTGACCACTTTCACTTATGTATTTTTCAACGGTGGAGTTTCTACACACCATAGATTAAGGTGTGGAGCTCCGCTGTTGTTCTTCATGAATTAATGCAAAGTACTATTGTTTTTCTATTCAATTCAAGCTTATTCATGTTCTAAGATATTCGCTTGCACTCCAATATGATGAATGTGATGATCTGTGACACTCATTACTATTCTCAACCTATGAACGCGTTCCTGACAAGCACTTCCGTTCTACCTTAGATTGAGCGTATATCTCTTACCCTCCATTCCGAAAGATCGGAGTCTTCGTGGTATAAGCTAGAATTATTGGCAACATTCTTGAGATCCGAAAAGTCTAAACCTTGTCTGTGGTTTTCTGAGTAGGATCTAGGATGGGATGACTGTGACGAGCTTCAAACTCACGAGTGTTGGGCGTAGTGACAGACGCAAAAGGATGAATGGATCCTATTCCAACATGAGTGAGAACCGACAGATGATTAGCTGTGCGATGACAGCGTATTTGGACTATTTTCACTGAGAGGACAGGAAGTAGCCATTGACAACGGTGATGCCCAACATATAGCTTGCCATGGAAAGGAGTATGAATGATTGGATGAAGGCAGTAGGAAAGCAGAGATTCAGAAGGAACAAAGTATCTCCATACGCTTATCTGAAATTCCGACCAATGAATTACATAAGTATCTCTATCTTATTTTCTGTTTTAATTATATTTTAATTATCAAAATTCCACAACCATTTGAATCTGCCTGACTGAGATTTACAAGGATGACCATAGCTTGCTTTAATCCAACAATCTCCGTGGGATCGACCCTTACTCACGTAAGGTTTATTACTTGGACGACCCAGTGCACTTGTTGGTTAGTTGTGCAAAGTTGCGAAGAAGAATTGAGATTATAAACGTGCGTACCAAGTCTTTAGCGCCAGTGAAGATCGTAATTTCGTGCATCAGTAGCGCTCTTCATATGAACGTAGAGCGTTCTTGAAAGAGCACAGCATTCCTTGCTTTATATTTTCACGCTAAGCTTCCTTTTGATTAATGGCCCCATGCTAGAAAATTAAATGGCTCATTGCATGCATAAATATTATTAACGCCTTGCATATTATACTAATGCATGCTGCATGAATTAATGGCGTTAATACCTTATTGCATGCATGCTTTCATTTGCTTTATTACATTAATTAGTAATGCCAATACATTACTTAATTAACGTAAAGCTTGATTCATTCACTACAAGAAAAAAGGCCTATCGGCACCCTTTTTTCTTGCCACGCTTTTAAAGCGTGCCCAAAAGTGGTCTATGGGTACGTTTTTGCGAGGGTGGCCACTGATTTGTGATTTGGCCACGTTTTTTTTGCCACGCTTGAAAAGCGTGGCCATAGAGAGAAATCGGCACGCTTTTACGAGGGTGGCCACTTATTTGAAATTTGGCCACGCTTTTTTATTGTCACGCTTGAAAAGCGTGGCCATAGAAGGAAATCGGTACGCTTTTACGAGGGTGGCCACTGATTTGAAATTTGGTCACACTTTTTTTTGGCACGCTTAAAAAGCGTGGCCATAGAAGGAAATCGGCACGCTTTATAAACGTGGCTATAGTGTATTTATTTTGGCACCGTAAAAAAACGTGCCGATAGAGTTCCCTCCCCTAAAATTTAGTTTCCCACTTATTCTTTTTCACACTTAACTTTTTTTCCTAAGTTTTCAAATTTTAACCCTAAATGATAAGTTTTCAAATTTTCACACTTAACTTATTTTTAACCCTAAATTTTAAGATGACTTGTGATTTTATTTTTTTCACCATTCAATATTTTTTCTTCTTTTTTCAGTATTTTTTTTCATTACAAAATGTATATTTTTTTTATAATTTATTTATTTTTAAATCACATAATTTTGTTAGAGTACACCTAATTCTTATGTTACTAAATTATACTTAATAAAATTAATTTAAGATAATTTAATTAATTTTGCAGTTTGTACATTGAATTAATAATTAGTCATTTAATATTCTTAAAAAATATAACAAATTATAATTTAAAATTAAAAGTATTTAATGTAAACTCAATATTCATATTTAAACTAAATTTGATATCAAAGTATGAATTAAAACTTTAAATGTTATCATTTGAATTTCTTGGTTTCTTTGGTTTTGATAAAAGTTAGAACAGAGTTAAAGAATTCCCTTTCAAACCCTAAAATTTCCTTTCAAACCCTATTGCGCCGTCACTTCATCTTCACTCTCGAACCCAGCAGCTTCCTCGAGCCTTCATCGTTGTAATCGTTCAACCTATTGCGTTCATCGTTCAGCCTTCATCGCGTTCATCACTGCCCTTCATCTCACCCATCCTGCATCGCCTTCGTCGCACCCAGCCTTCATCGCTGTAATCGTCATCTTCGTCGAGCAGTCGTTGTCTTGAGCTTGCCGTCGCCATCACCATGGTCTTCCTCGAGCTTGCCGTCGCTGTCATGTTCGTCGAGCAGTCGTTGTCTTCCTCGACGCTGCTTTGAATGGCTTTTCCTTGAAAGGTTCAGAAAACCCTAACCTCCATCACGCCGCCATCTATCTCACCGTCGCCACCCTTGGCCCTCAAGATCGCAACCAGGTTCGTCCTTGCTGTTTGGCTTGTTGTCCCTCTCGCCGTTCTGCTCGGAAAGCTGCTCGCCTCTGTCTCGTGGTTCTTCTCGCCTCTGTCTCGCAGTTCTGCACGCCTCTGTCTCGCGGTTCTGCTCGCCAGGTCTCGCGGTTCTGCTCGCCGTGCTGCTCGAAGGTTAGTGCTCAGTTGTGCTGTTTTACTACTAACATGATTTTTATTTTGAAAAACTTATTACATGTTCCTACTCTTGTGTTTTATATACTTATTTTGAAGTCTTAATGTGGTACATATAAGGTTTGATAACCTAAATAAGACTTGCTTAGATGCTTATCCTAGTGGAGTACATGATGCAAATATGCAATGATGCCTGATTTTGTTGAGTTCCTGGACTTTCTTTCCTTATTAGATTAAAGCTGTTGT
The DNA here is from genome assembly GCF_059453495.1 of Arachis ipaensis. Taxonomy (NCBI): domain Eukaryota; kingdom Viridiplantae; phylum Streptophyta; class Magnoliopsida; order Fabales; family Fabaceae; genus Arachis; species Arachis ipaensis. The sequence continues at coordinate 56,642,505 of NC_142436.1, forward strand.
TTCTGCGCTATGGAACACACAAGGCTTGAACTGGCCTAGTTCTTTCGAGCAACAAAGACAGAGAACAGGAGACTTAGACATGCTTGATTGGCTTAAAGCCATGTTTGGTTTCCAGGCATGTATTTTGACCAACACACAATGCTAGAGGAGAATGATTTATGATTCATTACATTTTCTTGGTATAATCTGCTTAAATTGTTATTGCATATGGGAATGTGTAGTGCTGTGTGTGATGAAATTGTGAGAACTAAAGATAATTGTTGTAAGAAAAATAAGTAGCTTATTTTCTCTGTACGTCTCATATGCTGCTGCTTCTTCTACTTCACAGCAGCAACAGAAGAAGAAGAAAGAGAAAAAGGTGTATGATTTACCTGGCCAGAAATGAGATCCACTGGAGGAGGTAGATATACAATTATATACATTATAAATGTATGCTTTATTCTCTTATTCCTTATAGCTTTTTCAGTTTTTTGTAATCAGTGTGTTGCATGTGTTTGTTTCCTTGTGAAATTTCAGAAAGATCCTCTCAGGATTTTCTATGAGAGTTTATATGAGCAAGTTCCCACAAGCGAAATGTCACAAGTCTGGTGAGTTTTTCTTTCCTTACCAAGATTTGTTAAGGGTGGGAGACACATTACTGTTTATATGCAACTTTGAGACACTACTGATAGTGTAGTTTTGCCTTTAAGCAACTTTGAGACCCTTGCCAACCAACTGGAGTTTGTATTAGTAGCACCATGCTCTTTAAAATTGTTATAATTTTCATCAGTGTTATTTCCAAACAAGGTGGATATACTTTTGCATATGGCCTTTACTTGCTGTTATTTTGCTGGATTTACATGTCGTGAACAATTTTGTTGCTTCAAGATTTTTATGCTTAAGTATTTAATGTGAACTAATATTCTTCTTGTGTCAGTGTGTTCTATGGTCAAGTAAAGAGTGATCACTGAACATAATTTTATACATGTTTCAACAGTATTTAGAACTACTATTTTTTTTCTTTTTGATGTTTGTGATTGGCTTGGTGCAATAATGTTTGCATAAATTAATAAAGCATCATAGCATTTAGTAGAGTATTATATTCTTGTTTCTTTAATATTGGACTAGAGATATAATATAAGAAAAAGAAGGGTCACTGGTTTTTTATTATGTGGTGCTAACTGCTAAGATTCAGGGATTAGTTAATATTTTCATACTTTGGTTTCTTAAACTTTCAACTATTTTTACATAGTTATATATAATTTATTGATAATCAAATTTTGATGTATTTGATTTTGTTTTCCATATATATTTGGTTCCTTCAAGTGCTACAAGACCAAAAATCTACTTTTGTGGAAGCTTTAAACTTTAACTATGGGAAACCTTATGATCAAAGTAAGTTTCTCTCAATGACTTCTCCATACATATATATATGGTTTGCAGCATTTTAAATTTTCCTATTGCCAATTGTGTAATATTTAATTTCTCCTTCTTCCTTACAACTGGATAAAGATTAATATGAAGACATCATCATAATATAGAACCTTAATTTTGTTAAAGCAACTCGAAGATTAATCAACAAATTCAATATGGAATAAGCAAAGACTACAAAGTAGTTGCCCGTTAATATAATAATGGTGATAGCCGCAAGTTTCTGTATTTTCAAAAGTATATGATGATATATATGTATGTGACTATGTGAGTTAACGGAATATCCAAGTAATATCTGTATATGTACATATATGTTCAAAGGATACTTTTTCTATAAATATAGTTTTAACTTATATAAGATTATTTTGTGGTGGTCTTTAAGAATTAGAGCATTATTATCCTTACGATTAGTAATTTTTTTTTATAAGTGACGAGAACAGCGAAGGAAACACGGAGCATAAATTTCAAGAACAGCCAAACTTATTACGCCACCTTCACGATCTCCTGCTCCAGTATCAGCACCAGCGCCAGCACGTGTTGAAAAGGAATCCAATTTTCGCGGGAAAAACACTTCCTTCTTAGCAAGGTGGTTTGGTTTTGGAAAATAATATAATTAAATCCTATTCTATTTCTAAAGGCAGCTCAATTTTGCAATATTAGAACAAGAGAAAAAAAAGTTGCCTTGCCATTTTCATGTTTAATCAATTTGGATTTGGAATTGGATTTGTTGGACTTAATTGAAGTTCCTTTTATAACATGTACTAACACCAGATTATTTAAAATTCTGCAGGGCAGTGATAAAAACAATGGAGCTCATCATAATGGATGATCATACTACTCATGAAATTTGATATTTTGTAACTAAGTATATAAAAGTAGATATGTGACACTTGTTGGAATTGCAATTCTTATTTACTTGTTATGACTTTACTTTTTGGTACTTTGTCATCAAAATCTACTTTTGTGGTGACAAGTTTTATATGTATGTTTTTTTTTTTATGGGAAAGTTTATATTTGTTGGATTAGTTCAATATATATAATTTTATTTTGGTCTATGATTTTAAAATTATATATGAATTTTGCAAGAAATATTAGGAAGATTAAGGAAATACTAGGAAGATTAATGAAAAAAAAAATTCTGACCAAATTTATGGGCACGCTTAAAAAGGGTGGCTATATCTTAATCTTGGGATCAACAAGCACGCTTAATAAGCATGGCCATAACTTGGCAACCGGCACGTTTTAAAAGCGTAGCCATATATACTCATCTGTTGGCACGCTTTTAAAGAGTACCCAAAGCATACATTCTGGGACGTTTTAAAAGCATGGCGATATGTGCACTTTTCGGTACGCTTTTAAGCGTACCTATAGGTTAAGACCTATGGCCACGCTTTTTAAGCGTGGCAAGAGATGAAAGCGTGCCAACAAGAAAAGCGTGCCGATAGATCCATAAAAGCGTGGCGATAGAGTAATTGGCACGCTGGCAGATGTGACCCTTTCAAAAGCGTGCCGATAGCTCAAAAAGCATGGCGAAAAGCTATCGGCACGCTTTTTTGCACTTTTCGGCACGCTTTTAAAGCGTGGCAGAAGGCTTATTTTCTTGTAGTGATTCATTGCCAATTGGCATTAATAATAAATGTTTTATGCATGCATGCTTTAATTATTAATTCACGATAATGCATGCATAAGGCATTAATGTATCACGTTATTAATGCCAAGGCTTCCTGGGTCATGGGCCACACTTTTAAAAGCATGGCCTAAGGTTCCAAAAGTGTGCTCAAACTTCAAAGTGTAACAAAAAATTCTTCTTTCCTTCTTTTGAGCTTAATTTGTGCTTTTTTGCTTATTTTTCTACTTATTTCCTTCAAAATTTATCAAATCAAAAGATCAAAGCAATATACTATTTAAGCACTAAAATACTTAATAATTAAGCATTAATTATTAATTTCTTGTATGAAAAAGCATAGAAAAATACAACATGATGTGCAGTCATAACAACACCAAGGTGAGAAGAATAGTAGTTGATGTTCATGGTTGGCTAGTTTTTTATGCATGCTACAATCACAAAAGAAATTCAAATGATTGATGCTTCTATCTAGCTCATTTTATGAAATCTTTTCTTTATATTCCTTCCTTGAAACAAGCTTTTAATTCTTTTTTTAGCTTCTCCTTATGGGTGCTTTGCCCTATGAGTTGATAATAAAGCTATGACTCTAAATGCTTTGTTTTTAAGTATTACCACTTGATACATAAGCACCACAAGCATTTAATTAGAGGACTTCTTTAAGCTCATTTTTTCCCTTTACTCTCTAATCATTGATCCTCAGAGCCTTGAGCTTTGAGGGAGTGCTTTTTGCACTTGAGCCTAGCCTTGACTCTAAGTGTTTTGTTTTCAAGCTTTTTGCCTGATACATAAACACCACAAGTACTTAACAATTGAATTGTCATTGGTACTCATAGCCTTCAACTTTCTCATTCTTTCCCTTTTTCTTTTCTTGCCTTAACTGCATTTGCTTTTTCAAGGTTTTCATGATTTCAAAAATTTCATAAAATGTCCTAAATGAAAACTTCAATTAAATAAAATCTAATGCAATTGAGCAATAATTAATCATACTAGCCCTCCAATACTTGTATGCACATGCTAAGTTCTTCTTTAATTCCTTGTTTGTTTATGATCATGATGCTTTATTGCTTTTGAACTCACAAAATTCAAGATGGTAGTCATAATGTCACAGTAAGATGTTACAAATCAGCAATCAAGCTATGCTTATTCATAACACACATGCATACAGAGAAGATAAAAGACAATCATGCAATTTAAAGTATTGGAAACTAATAAGAGAAAAAAAACTTTACCACCTTGTAGTTCATCTTCACTATTGTTGTCCTTTTCCTCCTATTCTTCCCCTTCCCATACCAACTCAGAATGTTTGCTCATCCTCAAGTAACAATTAGAACAGTGGTGATGGGGTTTATGATGGATCATGAGTGTCTTACACAATGAAATGTCAGTAGTACATGTGTTTAAGCAAGCAAAATTAAAAATAACCATGAAGGCACAGGAAACAGAGACATTGTGATTGCAAAAATAAGAGGATGTGCATGATACATTGCATAAAAGATAAGTGGCACACCAAACTTAGTGTGACACTTTCACTTGGAATTAATGCAAGTATTCAGTAAAGATTGGAAATAAATTTTTGTTGCATAGCAACACCAAACTTAGAATGCAATCATATGTCAATTTATTTGAACTCAAACTAAACAAAGGAAACTGTTCTATGCTAATAACATAGTCACCAAGCGAAGAATTTGTCACAAGTAAGGATTTCTTGGTGAGGTAATAACAAAAACAGTTAAGGAGCAAAATAAAAGAAAGCATTAAAAACAAAGAAATGACTAAAACAAAGAGAAAAAAATGTCAAACCAAAAGAAAGATAATACTGCAAAGGCCTTATGATTATGCAAACAAGTGGTGTTGCTGGATTCATTGCATAGAAAATTAAGTGGCACACCAAACTTAGAAACTTAGTGTGACACTTTCAATTTAGGATTGACACAATCATCCAGAAAGATTGAAAACAGATTGTTGCAGGGCAACACCAAACTTAGAATGTACTCATATGCCAAATTATTAAAAATAAACAAAGCAAAGAGAGAAAATAAACAAAGCAGAGAAATGAAATGTTACCTAAGGTTGGGTTGCCTCCCAACAAGCGCTTTTTTTGTGTCATTAGCTTGACATGTTGTTCTCAACTTTCTTCCTCTTCTTCTAGTTTGTTAAGAGGAATGACCTCAAGGGGAGAGAAGAGTCATTCAGTATCCCATGTTTCTGCCTCTTCCCAGCAAGCTTTCTTCTGTTACTTGCTTGATTTGCTTTGCCTGTTGGGACAGGGGTTGGATTGTTTGCAGTTGACCTTTTCTTCTTCATGAATGTTGTCTTTGATATCTTGGTCACAATCCTCTTCTTGGTGTTCTTGTTAGTTGCCTTCACTTCTTTAATTTCAAGACTTGGTAGTTGTGTATTGGTTAGAGTGTTCTCTTCGTCAAAAGCCTCTTGAATTGGTGGTTCAATGAGCTCTTCCTCTATGTAATTATCTGCCTCACTTGAATGTAGACTTCCTTGATTGTCTTCCTCCTTTTCTTCTTCTTGATTTTTCATTACGTCCTTTGGAAGTGAGTCTTCATGTTCCATTGTCACTTTAATTAGCCTCTGTGAATATGGAATCCTAGGCTCATATACCTCCATAACCTCATTATTCATTGAAATTTTACTTGATACAGTAGCCTCTTCATCTTGCTCTTCCACTTCCTTCTTTACATATTGGTCTTCATCCTCTATGTTTGACAGTTCTAAGTTTCTCCTTATTTGCTCTAAGTGCCCATCCATCTTCTTGAAAAGGATTTCTTGCCTTTTCCAGGATTGTTCTTGTCTTTCCAATAATTCTCTGGACTTTTGAAGGAGATCCTCTGCTAGCTCAAGAGATGAAGGTTGAGAGAAATTTTGTGAACTTGGATGTGTTGTGGTGAAGTTGTTTTGAGGGGTATGGAATGAATTTTTTAAATTGTGGAATGAATTTTGTGGTTGGTGAAATGAGTTGTATGGATCTTGGAGAAAACTTTGTATTGAGGGATAATCAAGTGATGAAGAATTTTCAAATGAGAAACTAGGAGGTGAGGGTAGACAATTTTGCATAAATAAATTGAAGGTATGCTTAAGTGATGATGGCTCTTGATAGGTGGAGTATGGAATATTGAATGCTGTTTGGCTTTGATCCTCCCACCCACAGCTTGAGTAATTGTTGAATTCATCACAGTGTGGATCATTTTGTGGCATTGAGGAGCAATCTTGCATGAATGTATTGACAGCATGATCAAATGATGATGTCTCTTGATGAGCAAAATATGGATCATTAAGATTTCTTATGTTTTGACCCTCCCAGCCACAATTTGTGTAGTTGTCATAATAATACGAGTCATGTTGTGGCTCTGGGGAGTATCCCATTTCACTTGATTGTTCACTGACGTGGCAGAAATTGGCAGATTAAAAAATTAATATGAGAGATACGTTGCAAGTACAGTTCTTAACCAAACAAAAATTTGCTTATCAATTTAGAAGGGTTGTCACAAAATTAGAATTAAAATACTGGGAGTATGAATCCCAGGTCGTCTCCCAACGAGTTGTAGAAAGTTGTGCTATTTTATCAATTAGAGGTTTTCCGAAATGGTTTTAAGTTTGATAAACAGGAAATTAAATCAGAGAATTTATGTAATTTAAATAAAGATCTTGACTGGGAATAGATTAATCAGAAGTTCTATCCTTGTTGGAGTTCTCCCAAGATCAATTGATAATTGAAGGTTGTTCTACTTAGTTATCCTTTACTAGGTAGAAGAAAGTCAAGTAAGTTGGAAGTCTACTTCTATTAACAAGTTCTAATCCTCTCCCTTGGGAAGGATTAGTGTTAGTGACTAGAGAGCCATCCAACAATAAACCCAATTACAATTTTACTCTTGAGCATTCCAACTCAAGGTTCTCCTTTCAATCAACTCCCAATCAAGTTAGAGAACTACTCGCTCATCATGAATGTAAACTTCACAAAATAAGAAAGGGAAATAAAGGAAGACATGATAAATAATAATCAAAAAGACCAATTAAAAATAAAAATAGTTCTTGTATTAATAAATTCTAAAAATAATCCAATGGTAACTCTGAACAAATTAAGGATATGAAAGAGTAAGTAAAAAGTAGAGAAAACAAACTAGAGAGATGAAGTCTTGCGGAGGTAATAACTCTTCTCTATATCCCAATCTAGAAAGCAATAAAAACGAAATCCTAAGAACTATGAATGTCTAGAGAGAAAACCTAGAAGAGGAGTAAAATCAGATCTAAAACTAAAATTTATCCGAATGAATGTCCTCCTCTGGTCTCTACATATTCCCTGGCTCTAATCTGCATTTCTGGGCCAAAAACTGGGTTGAAATGTGGCCCAGAATCCACGCCAGCGATTTCTGCAAATTCTGCAGATCGCGCACGTCATGCGTTCGCGTCATCCACGTGTTCGCGTCATCCAGCGTTTTTCCTTGCCATGCGTGCGCGTCGTCCACGCATTCGCGTCACTCGTGCAGCTTCTAATCCACGCGTTCGTGTCAGGCACGTGAGCGCGTCACTGCGATTTCCTCCATTTTGTGCGGTCGCATGAGCCATGCGTCCGCGTCGCTTCTCGCTAGTCGTCTCCTCAATTTCTTGTGTTCCTTCCATTTTTTGTCAGCTTCCTCTCCATTCTCTAAGCCATTCCTGCCCTATGAAGCTTGAAACACTTAACACACAGATCACGGCATCGAATGGTATAAAGGAGAATAAAAATATACAATTAAAAGATCTTTAGGAGCCAAGTTTTCAACCATGGAACAATTTTGGGAAGGACTTGTAATATCATGCTAATCATATGAATAAGTGGGTGATGACTTGATAAAACCACACAATTAAACATAATATAAATCATAAAATAATGGTTTATCAACCTCCCCACACTTAAACATTAGCATGTCCTCATGCTTAGTTGAAGGAGATAAATATGAATGAATAGGGACATGTAAGACTCATGCAATGCAACCTATGTATATGAATGCAACTATATAATTTTGTCTATCTGATTAAAAATAAATGAGTTCTCTAAGACAGAACATAGAGCAGATTCCACCAGTTTAAATCATAGAGTAAAAGCAGGTAAATTTGTAAGAAGACAGCTCGTGAAAGTAGGGGACATGGAGTCGAGCATTGAACCCTCACTGATGGTGTGTGTGCACTCTAATCTCTCTAGTGTATAGGGTAATAAATCTATCCTTCTCTAATCATGCTTTCTAATTTTTGTTCTTCACCTAACCAATCAACAACATTTAATGTACCAATGAAAACATCATGAGGTCTTTTCAAGGTTGTAATGGGGCTAAGGTAAGGGTAAGGGTATATATGGCTAAGTGAACTTATAAATTGAATCTTTAATTAACCCAAGCTTTCACCTAATTATATATGTATATTCTATATAACTTCAAATTTCATACCTAGCTACCCAGAATTTCCTTTTCACATTCCATACTCATGCATCAACCTTTGTTTTAATTTTTCTCCCATGTGCATTGATTGTTTATTTTAGCATTGGGGTAATTTTGTCCCCTTATTTAGATTTATTTATTATATATATATATATATATATATATATATATATATTATATATATATATTTTAAAAATAGCTTATCAATGCATGTAGATTTTTAATTTTCTTTTATGGGTTCACATGAGTAGGTACCCAAATTCCCATCATGACACATTCCTTTATTAACCCTTGTACCCACAAATCTTTTATGGGATATTTAATTGTTTTTCCGCTTAAGGTTAGTAACATGGTAAAATGTAGAATAAATGGGATTAAAACGGCTCAAAGTGGCTAACAACGGTAATTTCAAGGGTAGGCTTATTTGGGATAAGTGAGCTAAACAAATAATGGCCTCAATCATATGCATGCATATAACACATTAACATTGGACATATAGGATAAAACAAAATTCAAATTACAATCATAGAGAAGTAAGCACACAAGAATAAAATAGTTATGGTTAAATAATGTAACTATATATTTGGGCTCAAAGTCTCACAGGTTGTGTGTTTCTTAGCTTGAAAACCATGTTCCAATTACAACTTCAAACAAATTTAACATAAAGGTTTTGATTTAAATTAGTGAAAAATTTCAGGTCTTAGGAGAAACTTATTATCTTTTCAATCAAGTAGAACATGCATGCAATTAACCGATTACTATGCAATCTATCCTATTCTAAAAAAAAACTAACTAAATATTCTATTTTATTAGTGTTAAGGAAGAGAAATTACCTCGGAAGTCAGGTACTGACCAACCTCCCCACACTTAAGACTTTGCACCGTCCTCGGTGCCATCTGTCAGGAACAAAGGTGGGCTGGTAGCAGTATCTCCACAGTCGGGATCGTCATGGCTCCCTGTGCTGGTAAAAAAAGTGGAGTCCAGAGTGTCTGGGTCTTTGTCAGGTCTGTGGTTGCCTGTGAGTAGCTCCTTGAGGTATTTGAATCGGCGCTGGTTGCGACGCTCTCGTAGCTTCACTTTCTGGTCTTGCCGGTCCAACCTCGCCAGTACTTGATGGAGTAGCTGACTTGTTGAAGGTGCTTGTGGTGTGGAAGGGAGAATGTCTACAACTTGTTCTGCGGACTGGCTGGTAGTGGTTGTTGGTGGCCTAAGATATTTCCCGTTAGGGACGTACTAATCATCCCATGGAAGCATGGCTTTGGTGTCCCCAGCTCTATAGGAGACTCCAGCTGCTGAGACAAGATCTGAGACCAAGGCGGGAAAAGGTAAGTTGCCCGTAATTTGTACGTGTCCCATGGCATTCCGGATGTGTCTTGGTAGGTTTAGAGGCTGGTCTGTAAGGATGCACCATAGTAGAACGGCCATGTCTGCAGTGAAGGAGGACTCATGAGTGCTCGGAAAGACGTATTGGGACATAATCTATGCCCATACGCGAGCCTCCAAGGTAAGTGCGGAAGCCGATATTCCCTTAGGTCGGGAACGATGGTATCCATAAATCCATCTGCTGCCAGGTTGAGCAATAACTCTGAGAACAGCGTCCCAGTCAAATTGGTACGTCTGGCGCTGGAGTGCGGCCTCTTGAAAGGCGTCCAGTCCTTCTGGAGCAGGGGGGAGATCCAAAGCTCGTTGAATGGCCTCTTCTGTAATGGGGATTTGCTTCTGACGGAGATAGACAGATTGCAGGGTTGGCAAGTGGAAATTAGAGTAGAACTCGACTACCCATGAGAGATTAACCTGTCATGGCTGTCTTTGTAGGAATCCCCAGTGTCTTTGTTCAATTTGCGGCTCAACAAATTCAGCAATACGAGTCGGGAGGATAAGCAGGTATTCGTTGTTGTAATTCATTGCTGCCAGGATGGGAAACATCTGCTCACAGTAGCGGTTGGGAAATCGTGCAGTGTCCTTTGCTGGAAAGGTTTTCTCTTTTTCATTGACCTTTATAATCCTCTTAATTCTTTTTGTTGAGGGCCTAACTGTAGTGGAAGATGGCTCTGCCACTAATGCTCTTTTTGTTCCTCTCCTTGCTGGTAGCTTGGGAGTAGCTTTCTCTTTTCCTTTCTTAGTGGCCATCCTAAAAGGGACAGAGTAAGGATGTTAAAACATCAAGGGTTAGAGCAAGGTAGAGAACAGGAAAGGTGGTAATCAATGCACATTAAAGACGAATGATGCCAACACATGGTCATGACTACATGTGAAAAATCATCAATGGAAATATAGCAAGTGCATATGATGACAGTTAAATGTAAGGTGTTTATTGGCATGCCGACAAAGGCATGAGTAGCATAGATCAAGCATTCAATGTCCAAGTTAGATTACCAAGTTTGTCAAACTAATAATATGTTTGTAATAACAATTATAATTAAGTAATAAAATATGAAAAGGGTTTTGTGAAAAGCAAGCATTTAGAGTAGTAGATGGAAAGAAATCTAAAAATAGTGCACAATACCATACGGGCATTTTCACAAACACATAGCATGCATGGTAAATAAGCTATTGAAAGTATTAAATTGAACATGCAAGCAACCCTATAAAATTAATATATAATTGTCAAATAATTCCTTAACAATCCACAAGCAAAATATAAGAAATAATGACCCAAATAAATTTTTAACACCAATAAAAAGAAAAAGAAAGAAAAAGAAAATAGGGATAGTGAAAGTAGAAAGAAAAAGAAGAATAGAACATAAAAATAAGAGGAAGAATAGAAAAGGAAGGAGGGAAGAAGAGAAGAAAAACCTTGATAATGGTGATGAGAGAGAGAAAGTAGAAAGTGAGAAAGAAGGAAGAAAGAAGAAAAGGGGGGGAGAGAAGAAGGGAAAAGAAAAAGATAAGATATTTTGGCAGATTTGGATGAGTTGTGCGGCGCAAGCGACGCGGACGCGTGGGTTATGCGTTCGCGCGAGTGGCACTTATATGAACCGACGCGGACGCGTCGGTCACGCGGACACGTGACTTGATCTGTGCTAGTGGCGCGAGGGCAGCCTCGCGCTCGCACAACTCTCTGTTCGAAACTCATTGTTGCCAAATTTCAAGGTGACACGTTCGCGTGGTGGACGTGATCGCGTGAATGACCATGATTGGAAAACGACACAGACGCCTGGGGCACGCATTCGCGTGGTAGGGCTTGTGCATCTAGCACCATTCCAGCCCTGGTCCAGCGTAACATTCTGCCATACACCCTCTCTTACGTCGATATTCAGAGCACGCGTTCGCGTGCTTGACGCGAACGCCTGGAAGGCATTTTTCCCACATGATGCGGACGCGTCGGGGACGCGGTCACGTGGATCAAGTTGTGCCAAAGGCACACCTCCTTCCGCGCTTTCGCGTGACTCTCTGTAAGATTTGCTTTTCTTCCTAGGGCCCATACGACGCAGACGCGTCGGTGATGCTGTCGCGTCGCAAGCCTCTTTCCTCCTCTCTCTCTTTTTTTATTTTGTTTTATGCAATATGCAAATGCAAACTATATGCACTAGTACAGAGAAGAGTTATTGAAAAAGAAAAATAAGAAGAGAGAAATGAACGATGATACCATGGTGGGTTGTCTCCCACCCAGCACTTTGCTTTAACATCCTTAAGTTGGACGCTCCACTAGCTCAGTCTCCTGCTGTGGGTGGATCTTCCAAGAGGAAGATCTCTAGCTCCTTCTTATTCTTCATCTTTTCACCATGATAAAGCTTTAAGCGATGTCCATTGACTTTGATGAATTCAGAGCTTGAAGGATGACTCAGGTGGAAAACTCTGTATGGCTCAGCCTTCTCTACTCGATACGGGCCGTCCCATCTTGATCTCAACTTGCCTGGCATGAGCCTCAATCGGGAGTTGTAAAGGAGGACTAAGTCCCCTGGTTGGAACTCTTTCCTCTTGTTGTGCTTATCATGCACAACCTTCATTTTTTCCTTGTAAAGCCTGGAGTTCTCATAAGCTTCTAGGCGAAGGCTTTCTAATTCTTGTAGTTGCAACTTTCTTTCAGCTCCGGCCTTCTCAAATCCCATGTTGCACTCCTTCACTGCCCAAAAGGCTTTGTGCTCTACCTCAACTGGGAGGTGACAGGCTTTTCCATAAACTAAGTGGAAGGGACTCATCCTAATGGGTGTCTTGTATGCCGTTCTGTATGCCCAGAGTGCATCTTGTAGTCTGGTGCTCTAGTCTCTTCTATGAAGTTTGACTATCTTCTGCAATATACGATTTATCTCTCTGTTAGACACCTCGGGTTGCCCATTAGTCTGGGGATGGTAGGCTGTTGCCACTTTATGAATTATCCCATGCTTCTTCAGTAATCCTGTTAGTCTCCTGTTACAAAAATGGGTGCCTTGATCGCTCACGATTGCTCGTGGTGATCTAAAGCGATAGATGATATGGTTTCTAACAAAGGAAACAACAGTGTTAGCATCATCGGTGCGGGTAGGAATCGCTTCCACCCATTTAGAAACGTAATCCACAGCTAACAATATATAAAAGTAACCATTAGAATTTGGAAATAGACCCATGAAGTCAATGCCCCAAACATAAAAAATTTCACAGAAAAGCATAATCTGTTGAGGCATCTCATCCCTCTTGGATATATTACCAAACCTTTGGCATGGGGAACAAGATTTGCAAAATTCAGCAGTGTCTTTAAAAAGAGTAGGCCATCAGAATCCACAGTTTAAAATTTTTCTAGCTGTTCTTTGAGGACCGAAATGTCCTCCACTCTCAGATGAGTGGCAGGCCTCTAAAATGGACTGGAATTCTGATTGAGGAACACATCGTCTAATTACCTGGTCAGCACCACACCTCCATAATATATGGGTCATCCCATATATAATATTTGGACTCGCTTTTCAGCTTGTCTCTTTGATGTTTAGTAAAGTCTGGAGGAAAAGTGCGGCTGACTAGATAATTAGCTACAGGCGCATACTAAGGGACTACTTCAGATACTACTTGTAAGTTGTCAAATGGGAAATTATCATTTATAGGAGTGGATGCATCCTTAATGTGCTCAAGGCGACTCAAATGGTCTGCCACTAGATTCTGGTTACCACTCCCATCCTTAATTTCTAAATCAAATTCTTGTAGTAGCAGTATCCAACGTATAAGCCTTGGTTTGGACTCCTTTTTAGCTAATAAATACTTTAGAGCTGCGTGGTCTGAGTACGCTACTACTTTAGTACCAAGTAAATAGGCTCGGAATTTATCCAGGGCAAACACAATAGCTAAAAGCTCTTTTTCAGTATTAGTGTAATTAGATTGAGCAGCGTCTAAAGTTTTAGACGCATAAGCAATGACGAAAGGGTCCTTACCTTCGCGCTAAGCCAGCGCTGCTCCTACTGCATGATTGGAAGCATCGCATATGATTTCAAATGGCTGGCTCCAGTCTGGTCCTCTCACAATTGGAGCTTGAGTCAGGGCGGTCTTCAGCTTGTCAAAAGCTTGCTCACAATCTTCACTGAACTCAAACTCGATATCTTTCTGCAGCAATCTGGATAAAGGTAATGCTACCTTACTGAAGTCCTTAATGAATCTCCTGTAAAAACCTGCATGGCCAAGGAACGAATGGACTTTCATTACGGAGGAGGGGTAAGGTAAACTAGAAATAACATTCACCTTTGCTGGGTCTACAGAGATACCAGTATCAGAAATAACATACCCTAGAACAATTCCTTGTTTCACCATAAAATGACACTTTTCAAAATTTAAACAAGGTTTGAACTAACACACCTGTCCAATACTCTAGATAAACTATCCAAGCAAAGGCTAAATGAATCACCATATACGCTAAAGTCATCCATAAAGACTTCCATACAAGTCTCAATAAGGTCAGAGAAAAGACTCATCATGCACCTTTGAAAAGTAGCTGGTGCATTGCATAAACCAAAGGGCATTCTCTTATAAGCATAAGTTCCAAAAGGACATGTAAAAGTAGTATTTTCCTAATCCTCAGGGGCTATATGAATTTGAAAGTAGCCTGTATAACCATCTAAAAAGCAGTAATGGGATTTACCTGACAGGCGATCAAGCATCTGATCAATGAATGGCAAGGGGTAATGATCCTTGCGAGTGGCTTGGTTGAGACGCCTATAGTCAATGCAAACTCTCCATGAATTCTGCACTCTAGTTGTCAGAAGCTCTCCTTGCTCATTTCTTACTGTTGTGACTCCAGATTTCTTGGGCACCACTTGTACTGGGCTGACCCATTCGCTATCTGAGATGTGATAAATGATACCTGCTTCAAGTAGCCTGGTCACTTCCTTCTTGACAACTTCTAAGATAGTGGGATTCAATCTCCTTTGAGGTTGACGGATAGGTTTTGCTCCCTCTTCTAAGAATATTCTGTGCTCACAAACTTGAGGGTTGATACCCACTATATCCACCAAGCTCCATCCAATCGCTTTCTTATGTTTTCTCAGTACACTGAGTAGCTGTTCTTCTTGTTGGGAAGTGAGCTCCCTCGCAATAATAACTGGAAACTTCTGTTTGTCCTCAAGGTAAGCATACTTGAGATGTGGAGGGAGGGGTTTTAATTCTAATTTCTGCTCATGGCCAAGCTCTGGATTATCCAGAGCTGGTGATAATGGTAAAGTGCTCTCATTGTCCTTTGAGAATGTCCCCACACTTGGACCTTGCCCTATATACTTCTCTTCTAATTCTTCCTGGTGAACTTCAGCTACGGTTTCATCAATGATGTCACATTGGGAGATAGAATGATCTTCCGGAGGGTGCTTCATAGCTTCATTTAAACTGAATTTCACTATTCTGCCATCTATTTCAAAAGAATAAGTTCCTGAAAATGCGTCCAGCTTGAACTTTGAAGTCTTCAGGAATGGTCTTCCAAGTAGCATTGATGATGGCCTCCCGAAGTCATTAGGGGGCATTTCAAGGATATAGAAAGCAATGGGAAATGTGAGCTCCTTGATGCTCACTAATACATCTTCAGCAACTCCAATCACTGTAATAATGCTTTTATCTGCCAACACAAAATGAGCTGCCAACCTTTTTAAGGGAGGGAGCCTTAAAGCATTATATATAGACAAAGGCATTATACTAACACACGCTCCTAAATCACACATGTAGTCAGAAAATATCACACCTCCAATAGTACAGTTAACCATACATGGACCTGGATCACTACATTTTTCAGGTATACCTCCCATTAAAGCAGAGATAGAACTACCTAAAGGAATGGTTCCTAATTTATTAATTTTATCCTTATGTATACATAAATCCTTAAGAAACTTCGCATATTTAGGTACCTGTTGAATAACATCAAAAAGGAGAACGGTTACCTCAACCTTTTTGAATATTTCTACCATTTTGGGATCGAGTTCCATCTGCTTCCTGGGCTTCCTTGTGAGTTGTGGAAAGGGGACATGATAGGTGTTATCAGCAGTTTCAGTATTCTTTGGTGCTTCACCCTGTGGTTGAGTTTCCTCTTTTTCAATTATGTCATGTATGTCCTCTTTCTCTTCAGCATCTTCCATTTCCACTGCATCTTCAGTTGGGGTGTGTTCTGGTGGACTTGGCTCCTCTTGGTTCCTCTCCTGCAATGTAGTTCCGGATCTCAGAGTGATGGCATTGACCCTTGGAATTAGGTAAGGGTTGAGAAGGAAGTCCACTGGAGCTCGAAGGTTGGTTGGTGGAGTTATTTAGTGATCCAATCTGTGAGACAAGAGCCTGCAAGGTAGAGTTCAGACCATTTAGAGTAGAAGTAAGGTTGTTTTCCATGGCCTGCTGTCTCCGATCAATGGAGTGTAATAACTCATCATTAGAAGATGAAGATGGATAAGTGATCTGAGGGGTCTACTGAGATGCTTGAGGCTGCCTTAGATGAGGTGCTCTATAGGCCTGATTCTGATTCTGCTGTTTGATGTTGTTATTGTTATTCCACCTTTGGTTTCTATTGTTATCTCTGCCTCCTCTGTTATGATTGTCCCTCCAACCCTGGTTAGAATTATCTCTCCAACCTTGGTTGGAATTGTCCTGCCATCCATGGTTGTAGCTACCACCTTGATTGTATCCTTGATTGGGGAGGTCATAGAAGTTATGAGTGGCTGCCACAGTATTGTCTTCATGCTGGAGCTGCGGACATTCATCAGTATAATGACTATAATCAGCATAGATCCCGCATACTCTTTGTGGAACTAACTGTTGGCTTTGCTGTGGTGGAGAAGACTGAGCTTGCTGAGCTTGTTGTTGACTCAACTGCATCTGCTTTAGTAAGTTGGTCATTTCACAGATACTCTGAGTTAGAGCAGCAGTCTCTCTGCTAGAGGATACCTCTGCAATAGTTTTTGACCGGCTTTATTTCTGCCTGTGATTCTGAGTAGATTCAGCTAAGTCGCTGATCAATTGCCATGCCTCATCAGTGGTTTTGTACTTTTTCATAGACCCATTGCTAGCACCTTCCAATGTGGTATTATCTTGAGGCTTCATGCCCTGTGTGACGTAGCCGAGCAACACTATCTTTTCAATCATATGGTGGGGACATGCTTCCAGAAGATTGTTGAAGCGCTCCCAGTATTCGTAGAGGGTCTCGGATTCATCCTGAACAACCATGGAAATGTCTTTCCTCAGTTTATCGGTAACCTCAGCTGGAAAGAATTTTTCCAAAAATTCTCTTGTAAGCGTATCCCAGTTAGAAACAGTTGCTCCGGGTTGAGTGTAGTACCACTCTCTTGCCTTTCCCTCAAGAGAGAATGGGAAGGCTTTTAACAGAATAGAAGCTTCATCAGCACCATCACGCTTAACAATAGAACAAGCTGTCTGGAAATCCCTAAGGTGCTTGATAGGCTCTTGAGCAGGTAAGCCATGAAACTTAGGCATCAAGTTGAGTAGTGCAGTTTTTATTTCAAAATCTACAGTCACCGCTGGGTGATGCACTTAAAACGGCTACAGTGTGAAATCTGGGGCTCCAACTTCCTGGATAGTAACTCTCCTAGGTGCTGCCATGTTACCTGCCCGTGAATCAACTGAATTAGTAGGAAGGGAGCTTGTTTCTTCCTTAAGTGACGTTTCAGATTCGTCCTCGGAGAGGACTAACCAACGCCGAGCTTGTCTTATACGTGAAATAGTTCTTTCAATCTCAGGATCAAATACTGGCAAGCTTGGATCAGGAAGTGAACGCGTCATTCAATAGAAGAGACATATAGCTCATGATAACAAAAACAAAATAAATAAAAATGCAAATAAATAAATTCCAATCAATAAATTATCACTCTATTGCACCTCCCCGGCAACGGTGCCAAAAATTGACGTGGCAAAAATTGGCAGATTAAGAAATTAATATGAGAGATACGTTGTAAGTACAGTTCTTAACCAACAAAAATCCACTTATCAATTTAGAAGGGTTGTCACAAAATTAGAATTAAAATACTGGGAGTATGAATCCCAGGTCGTCTCCCAACGAGTTGCAGAAAGATGTGCTATTTTATCAATTAGAGGTTTTCTGAAATGGTTTTAAGTTTGATAAACAGGAAATTAAATCAGAGAATTTATGTAATTTAAATAAAGATCTTGACCAGGAGTAGATTAATCAGAAGTTCTATCCTTGTTGGAGTTCTCCCAAGATCAATTGATAATTGAAGGTTGTTCTACTTAGTTATCCTTTACTAGGTAGAGGAAAGTCAAGTAAGTTGGAAGTCTACTTCTATTCACAAGTTCTAATCCTTTCCCTTGGGAAGGATTAGTGTCAGTGACTAGAGAGCCATCCAACAATAAACCCAATTACAATTTTACTCTTGAGCATTTCAACTCAAGGTTCTCCTTTCAATCAACTCCCAATCAAGTTAGAGAACTACTCGCTCATCATGAATGTAAACTTCACAAAATAAGAAAGGAAAATAAAGGAAGACATGATTAATAATAATCAAAAAGACCAATTAAAAATGAAAATAGTTCTTGTATTAAAAAATTCTAAAAATAATCCAATGGTAACTCTGAACAAATTAAGGATATGAAAGAGTAAGTAAAAAGTAGAGAAAACAAACTAGAGAGATGAAGTCTTGCGGAGGTAATAACTCTTCTCTATATCCCAATCTAAAAAGCAATAAAAATGAAATCCTAAGAACTATGAATGTCTAGAGAGAAAACCTAGAGGAGGAGTAAAATCAGATCTAAAACTAAAAGTTATCCGAATGAATGTCCTATTCTGGTCTCTGCATGTTCTCTGGCTCTAATATGCGTTTCTGGGCTGAAAACTGGGTTGAAATGCGGCCCATAATCCACGCCAGTGATTTCTGCAAATTCTGCGGATCGCGCACGTCACGCGATCGCATCATCCACGCGTTCGCGTCATCCAGCGTTTTTCCTTGCCACGGGTGCGCGTCGTCCATGCATTCGCGTCACTCGTGCAGCTTCCAATCCACGCGTTTGCATCAGGCACGCGAGCGCGTCACTGCGATTTCTTCCATTTCGCGCGGTCGCATGAGCCATGCGTTCGCGTCGCTTCTCGCTGGTCATCTCCTCAATTTCTTGTGTTCCTTCCATTTTTTTTCAGCTTCCTCTCCATTCTCTAAGCCATTCCTGCCCTATGAAGCCTGAAACACTTAACACACAGATTACGGTATCGAATGGTTTAAAGGAGAGTAAAAATATACAATTAAAAGATCTTTAGGAAGCATGTTTTCAACCATGGAACAATTTTGGGAAGGACTTGTAATATCATGCTAATCATATGAATAAGTGGGTGATGACTTGATAAAACCACACAATTAAATACAATATAAATCATAAAATAATGGTCTATCATTCACACACTTGTTGATATGCCCAGACACCATGATGGTAATGACATAAATCATTTTTGGTTTTGGAGCATATCCCCACTGGGTGGATTGTTCATAATCTGTCATTTCTTGGTGATATTCCCAGCCACCATTAGAATAATGACTTGAATCATTTTGTGGTGGTGGGTAATATCTCATATGATATGATTGATCAAAAGATGAGGTAAACTCCATCTAAATTTTTGTAAAACATAATCACCAAAGGAAATTGAAATTCATGTCTCAGATGAAAATTTCTTAGTGAGACAAAAACACAAACACCTAAGTATTAGCAGATAACAGAAAATTTTAAAAACATAAATGACAAAAACAAAGAAAATGTTTAATCTAGACTTATCACCCACTTAATCATTGTTTATCTAAATCAATCCTCAGCAACGGTTCCTATTCATGCCCTGGGTCGAGTTGTACGACCCGGGCTGATGGAAGACAAGTCGACCGACCTCTTCAGGTTAGGATTACCCGAGCTCCTCTCAAAGAGCTCGGCCAAATCGCTACAAGGAGCCCAAACAAGCCCAAATAGAGGGACAAACCCCAACCTAAAGGAAGCTAAAGCCTAAAAAGATGAGGGCGACTCCCGTCAGGATAAGATGACTTCACTCAGAAGATAAGATAAGATAACTAACTTATCTTATCCAGAAAGGTCACTCCACACTATTATAAATACACTGGAGCACCCAGATATAACTCATACTCTGATTCTACAAAAGACCTGCTTAATACCCTTGCTAACTTAAGCATCGGAGTCCTTTGTAGGTACCACCACCCTCCGGTGATGAAGGATCAGCACCGCCACCAAGTTCAACAAGTCAGACACATCAGCTCTGACCAGTACAGAAGATCTCGTCCAAGATCGACCTACAGTTTTAGGTAACCCTCGGAACATTGGCGCCGTTGCTGGGGACCTAAAAGTCATCACATCATCATGGCAGACAACCTTGACAACGACCACGACTCTGATCTAGAAAACAGGACGCCGCACAAGAACCCGGACACCATACCAAAGGATACTTCTCAACCAAACAAATACCAGAATTTGTCAGGTTCAGAAATCATGGAGGCACTTCAAGCTCAACAAGATCGCCTCAAATAGCTCGAAAAAGAGGCCGAACATCAACGGGAAGCTGAGAGGGACCTTCGGAGAGAAACTAGGCGACGTCGAGAGTTAGAGGACAAGCTCTTAAAGCTCGAAGCCGACCTTAAAACAAAAACCATCCAACCTGATCCTGAAGATAGCTCCCACAAAGATCAAGATCCATTCACCAAAGAGATCATGAAGACCAAAGTCCCAAAAGACTTTAAAGCTCCCGACATGACCCCGTACGACGGCACGTCAGATCCAAGCCATCATCTCAGCAATTTTAAAAGCAGAATGTATCTCACCGACGCCTCGGATGCTATTCAATGCAAAGCCTTCCCAACAACACTAACAAATATAGCAATTAAGTGGTTCGACACTCTGCCTCCCAGATCCATCACAAGTTTTGACGACTTGGCCAAGAAATTTCTTGCCCGATTTTTCATACAGAAGGACAAAGCCAAACATGCCCCAAGCCTATTATGAATTAAGCAGGGAGATTGGGAGAGTCTTCGTAGCTACATGGAGAGGTTCAACAAAGCATGCTTGGACATACAAAGCCTACCAATGGAAGCAGCCATTATGGGTCTCATCAATGGCCTGCGAGAAGGGCCTTTTAGTCACTCCATATCAAAAAAACATCCAACATCTCTGAATGAAGTGCAGGAATGAGCTAAGAAGTACATCAACATGGAAGAAAACTCTCGGCTAGGAGAGACCTCAAAATCTGGATTCTCCTACTCCTCCCGGGATAAGGATAAAGAGTCCAAGAAAAAAGAAGATCAATATGGTGAGAAGCCTAAAAAACACAACAACTACACCCCTCTTAGGGTGTCTCTTGTGGATGTTTACCGAGAAGTATGCCATACTGAAAAGATACCACCACCTCCTCGTCCACTCAAAAGCAAGAAAGGAAGAGGAAATCAGACAGAATACTGTGAATGTCACCAAATCTACAGACATCCTACCAATGAGTGCTTCGACTTGAAAAATGTTATTGAGAAATTGGTAAGAGAAGGACGACTAGATCGGTATTTAGCCAACAAATCGGATGAGCCTCGAAAAAGAAGAAGGGACGAAGAGGTCAGACGAAGAGAATGACCACCTCACACCCCAGAGAGACACGTTCACATGATAAACGGAGGATTCGCAGGAGGGGGATCTCAAAATCATCTCGCAAAAGACACCTCAAAGAAATATATCATGTCGAGGGAGGAGAAGGATCACTCAACCTCCCTACTATTACTTTCACCCAAGAAGATGCAGCAGGCATCATCTTGGGACATGACGATCCTATGGTCATCACTATCATATTGGCCAATGCAAACCTCCACCGCACCCTGGTGGACCAAGGAAGCTCGGCGGATATCTTATATAAATACGCCTTCGATAAACTCGGCCTGTAGGAGAAAGAAATTAGAGCATATCCGAACAGCTTGTTTGGACTAGGAGACACTCCAATTAAACTGCTTGGATACATCTCACTACACACAACCTTCAAAAAAGGAACCCGGTCAAGGACACTCAACATAGACTACATTGTAGTCGACGTAAGCTCAGCCTACAACGCCCTGATAGGTCTGGCAACATTGAATCAGCTCGCAGCAGTAGTTTCAACTCCACATCTATGCATGAAATTCCCAACTCCAGAAGGGATTGCTACGATAAAAGGAGATCAGAAAATAGCGTGACGCTGTTACAATAAAAGTCTGAACCTTAGAGGCAAAGGGGATGAAATCCACACCATCGAACTCGGGGGAGTTCGAGGTCGGGAAGAACTTCACCCACAACCTGAGGGCAAAATCGAAGAAGTCCAGATCGGAGACACTCTGGACAAAACAACAAATATTGGGGCAACCCTGAAGAAAGAGGTCAAGAAGCCCCTGATATACAGTTCTTAAGGGATAATGTCGACTTCTTCGCATGGAGGGCCGCAGACATGCCGGGCATAGACCCCAAGCTAATATGCCATAAACTGGCAGTATACCCAGGATCTCGGCCAGTACAATAGAAGCGTAGGAAGCTCAGACCGGAAACATCCCAAGCTCTGGAAGAACAGGTACAAGCTCTACTGGAGGCAAGATTCATAAGAGAAGTCAAGTACGGATGTATGGAAAATGATCCAACACAAAACTCACCGGCAAGTGTACCGGGTCGCATCAAGTAATAATAACTCACATGACTGAGGTCGATCCCACAGGGATTGAAGGATTGAGCAATTTTAGTTAGGTGGTTGATTTAGTTAAGCAAAAAAGTTTTGATTTGAGTGATTTGTATTCAACAGAAGCCAAATTGCATGAAATTTAAAGGGAGAGGGAGAATTGACAGTAAATTAAAGGGGAGAAGAAGTAAAGGAGCTGAATCTTAAAGTGCAAGTAATGTAAATGACAGAATCTTAGATTGCAAGAAATGTAAATAGCTGAAGCTTAGAGTGCAAGAAATGTAAATTGCTTGAATAGTAAAGGGCTTTGGGAGCTGGGATCTCAGAAATTAAACAAGAGAATGTAAATAGTAATCAAGAGAAGTAAAATATGAATTGAAATTCAACAGATCTCAAACAGAAAAGAAAAATTACTTGAAGAAGCAATACAGAAAGTGAATTCAACTCAATTGTAAAATCTAAAAGAGAAGTTGAAGATCTCAGGGGCTGAATGAGACTAGAAAACAAGTCTAAATCTCACTTCCTTCCTTGATCCAACAGAGGATAATTGCAGAAGAAATAGAGATGAAAGCAGTAAAGAAAAATTAGATCCAAATCACAATTCCTTGATATTATGCAGAAAGTAAACAAAGAGAGATCTCGGATCAAGAATGAAACAGAATTCCTTCAATTCTCAATCCAAGATTCAAAACAAAGAGTGAAGAGTGTAGAAGTAAGAACAAAGAAGAAGAGAATTCAATTCTCAATCCCAATTCCCAAACCCAAAGCTAAAATCTGAAATGAACTCAAAAATGAAAAATGAAAAGTAAAAGTGTCAAAAAGGTCAAAGGAAAACTCTTCTCTAAATCAAACTAACTTCTATTTATACACTTCCTATTTTTGAATTTCAGAATTTGGAGTGGGCCTTTCAATTTGGTGAAGAATTGAATCCAATTTGATTTTTAATTGAATTTTGGACCATGGGTGCTACTCCCAGTAGAGTGCTCGGTTGAAAAAGAGAGCGCAGCACTCCCTTGGCTCAATTGTTGCGTGACAAGCTCCTTGGGCAGCCCTCATAGCCCTCGGTTGTGTGAGAGAGTGCAGCGCCCTTTGTTTTGAGATAAGCCTCAAGTTCGAGCCTTGAGAGAAGCGAAATTGGCCAACTTTGTTGCACAAGGTAGCGCTAAGTGAAGTACGTTAACTGAGCGCCCCTTTTTCTTGCATGGAAGGGGCTCCAAGTTGGAACCTTGGCCTTCCCATTTTATGCCCAATTACTTGTAGCGCCTCCTTCATGCCAGGGCATTTTGGCCAGTTTCACTGACCTTTTCTTTACTGTTTTAGGGTAGTTTCATTCATTTTCTTAGGAAATAAGCAAGTTTTGGGAAGAATTTCACTTACATCTTGATTCAAGCAAACATTGTGCACTTTACATGATTTCATGAGAATTTCGCAAGAATTGAATGACAAATTGGATGATGCATGTCTCATGATTTGGATTAGAACTTTGGTGCACTCTATTGCTTGATTTCAGGACAAAGGAAGCAAGGAAGAACCACGTTAGCAGCCACGTTAGTCTAACTAACGTATAACCACTAACGTGGAATGGGAGCTAGCTTGCAACGTTAATGAGAAAAGTAATCGCCAATAACGTCCTCGAAGCCATCATAGCCCATGTTAAGAGTCACGTTAACTAAGTTAACGTGAACTCTAACGTGGAAGAAGAAAATGAAGCCAACGTTAGTGACACTCACCTTTGTCACTAACGTTGGACCAAGCTCATATTGGCCACGTTAAGAGCCACGTTAACTCAGTTAACGTGGACTCTAACGTGGGGAAGCAAAAGAATGGCCAACGTTAGTGACATTCACCTTTGTCACTAACGTTGGACTAAGCCACTTCGAGCCACGTTAGTTGCCACGTTAACTTAGTTAACTTGGAAGCTAACGTGGAGGGAGCAAGAATCGCCAACGTTAGTGACACTCACCTTTGTCACTAACGTTGGAATGAGCCACTATGAGCAACATTAACTCTCACGTTAACTTAGTTAACGTGGAAGCAAACGTGGATGAAAGAATAATGAGCCAACGTTAGTGACACTCACCTTTGTCACTAACGTTAGAGATGGCTATCTCCACAACATTAGAAGCCACGTTAACCTAGTTAACGTGAACTCTAACGTGGGAAGTAAGGGCGTTTTGAAACGTTAGTGACAAAGATAAGTGTCACTAACGTTTTCGAAGATTTGGCAAGCCTACGTTAAAGGTCACGTTAGCCACACTAACGTGAACTCTAACGTAGGGGGAAGGGAGGATTCTCAACGTTATTGGAAAAGGTAAGTCCCAATAACATGTGCGAAGGACCAAGAGGCAACGTTAGTGGTCACGTTGGTGCCACTAACTTTGAAGTTAACGTGGATCATCCTTGGGTTAGGAACGTTAGTGAAAAAGGTGACTGCTACTAACGTTCTCAAACCCACACTTTCACTTAACGTTAACGCCACTAACGTCCTAAGCTATAAGTCCCTACCTACTTCACACTTTCTCTCTGCAAGTAAAGCTAAGCCCACTGAAGAGGATAACTGCTTCAAACTCAAGATCCAAAGGCCCATATCCAAGATTTGAAGAACCAACTAGAAGATCAGAAGAGTAGTATATATAGGGGTAGTTTTGAATCAAAAAGGGGGTTGGAAATTTGAGAACTACTCTCTGTATAATTTTACTTTCTCTGCACTTCTAGTTTACTTTTCATAATGTATTTTCCATCTTTGTTTTCCATTTCCAGAGCTATAAACAACTAAACCCCTTTCATTGGGTTAGGGAGCTCTGTTGTAATTTGATGGATCAATATTAGTTTTCATTATTCTTCTTCTATCTTTTCTCTTGATTTTACTAGAAAGCTTTCAATCTTTATTTAATTGGGTAGTTATCTTGGAAAAGAAGCTATTCATACTTGGATCTCTTCGGAACTTTGGAAGAGGAATGAAGAGATCATGCTAGAAATGCTTTCTCATGTTGGACCAAATTGGGGTTTGGATGGATATAGTGACATATAATCCTACCAACACTTTGATTTGGAAGTACATGTGGTATAATCAGTGACCATACTTCATCTCTTCTCATGAGCAATTGACCAAGGAATTGGCTATTGATCAAGATTTGAGAGATTGAATTACCAAGAAATTGGAATTCGATCACTTAAGATTGCCAAGGAGATCAATGAATGCATTGATTGAGGAAGAGATGAAAATGAACTTGATCCAGAGAATGCAACATCTCCTAAGCCCAATGAATTCCCCATTTCTGATCTTACCCATTCTCTTTAAGTTCTGCAATCTACTTTTATGAGCATCTTCCCCATTCCCATTTAAGATTCCGCAATTTACTTTCCGCTATTTACATTCAGCTCTTTATTTCCAGCATTTACGTTTTCTGCTATTTACTTTCCCGCCATTTAATTTTCTGCAAATCTCAAATCCAATTCTACTTAGTTCAACTAGAAAATTTCTCTAATTAAAGTTGCTTGACCAATCAATCCCTGTGGGATTCGACCTCACTCTATTGTGAGTTTTTACTTGACGACAATTCGGTATACTTGCCGAAGGAAAATTGTTGAGAGACAAGTTTCCGTGCATCAAGTTTATGGCGCCGTTGCCGGGGATTGATTTTTTATCAACAATGATTAAATTGGAGGATAACTAGATTGAGCATTTTTCTTGTGTTTGATTTAAAATTCTGTTTGAGTAATTTACTTTCAGTTTTAGTTATTTTCTCCCTTTTCCCCTACTTTTTTTTTAGTTGTTTACAATTTAGTCCACTAACCCACTAACTGTTTGATATATTGCATCACTCACACTAACAGCAATTCTAACAGAAATACTTTCTGCATCTATTTCCTTGCTTGTGTCTTGTTGGTTGTATGACAGGGAGAAGAAGCGGGGCTTCAACTTCCTTTGATTCTGAACCTGAGAGGACCTTCCTTAGATTAAAGAGGGAAGCAAGAGGAAAGAGAGTAGTTGGTGCGGAGGAAGAAGAGGAGTATTTTGAACCAAACATGGATGAAAATATGGAGAACCATCATGAAGAAGAGGCTCACAACCATGGCAGAGAAGGTCTAGCAAATCATGCTGGGTAGGAGAGAAGAGTTTTAGGCTCTTATATCAACCCAAACCCAGGAAACTGTGGGAGTAGCATTCAAAAGCCAACCATACATGCCAACAACTTTGAACTAAAACCACAGCTCATCACCCTTGTTTAGAACAACTGTTCGTTCGGAGGAGGTGTCCAAGAAGACCCCAACCAACATTTAACCACGTTCCTCAGGATATGTGATACTGTGAAGTCTAACGGTGTTCATTCTGACACCTATAGACTACTCTTATTTCCCTTCTCACTCAAGGACAAGGCATCTAAATGGCTGGAGTCCTTCCTGAAGGAGAGCTTAACAACCTGGGAAGATGTGGTGAACAAATTCTTGGCAAGATTCTATCCTCCTCAAAGAATTAACAGGTTGAGAGTTGAGGTTCAAACTTTCAGGCAACAAGATGGTGAGACTCTCTACGAAGCATGGGAGAGGTTTAAGGACCTGACAAGAAGGTGTCCACCAGATATGTTCAATGAATGGGTGCAGCTACACATTTTCTATGAAGGCCTCTCCTATGAATCAAAGAAGGCAGTAGACCACTCATCCGGGGGATCTCTGAACAAAAAGAAGACCATTGTGGAGGTCATAGATGTCATTGAGACGGTAGCAGAGAATGACTACTTCTATGCTTCTGAAAGAGGCAACACTAGAGGAGTGTGGAGCTAAACAATGTGGATACACTGCTGGCCCAAAACAAGCTTATTACCAAGCAACTATGAAGGCCTCTCCTATGAATCAAAGAAGGCAGTAGACCACTCATCCGGGGGATCTCTGAACAAAAAGAAGACCATTGTGGAGGTCATAGATGTCATTGAGACGGTAGCAGAGAATGACTACTTCTATGCTTCTGAAAGAGGCAACACTAGAGGAGTGTGGAGCTAAACAATGTGGATACACTGCTGGCCCAAAACAAGCTTATTACCAAGCAACTAGCTGACCTCACCAAGATGATGGAGAGGAACCAAGTAGCAGCAATCACCACCTCATCAACAACCCAAGAGGGGGTGAATGCAGAGGCAGAAGGTGAGCATGAACAAGCCAACTACATTGGAAACTCACCCAGGCAGACCCATGATCCATACTCCAAGACCTACAACCCTGGTTGGAGGAATCACCCAAACTTTGGGTGGGAAAATCAACAAGATCAAGGCCAAGATTAGAGACGTTACAACCCCAACAACCATGCAGCTCACCAACATTCCACACAGAGATCATATCAACACCACCCTAACAACACCTCTCCACATCTATACCAAAACCAAAATAACCCTTCTCATCCATCCAATCCCAACCCACCATCATCTAACGACAGACTCTCAAGGATTGAGACTCTACTTGAAGGCATATGCAAGGAGATTCAAGACAGTAAGGCATTCTGAGAAGAAGTACGGTCCAATATGCAGAATCAAGATGCTGCCATCAAGAAACTTGAGACACAAATTGGCTACCTATTCAAGCAAATTCCCAGCCACAACCCTCGCAGCGATACTGACTCAAATCAAAGGGAGGAGTGTCAGGCTATCACCCTCAGAAGTGGAAAGGTATTGAAGGAGACTTCCAAGCAACCACAAGAGAAAGATTCAGTTAGAAAGAAAGAGGAACAAGATGAAGTTCAAGTCCCCACCTCCAACTCACATCAAAAGGAAGGAGAGCTGAAGCCATATGTTCCGAAAGTCTCATATCCTCAACAACTGAAGAAGAAGGGGGATGACAGCCAGTTCTCCAGATTTTTAGAAATCTTCAAGAAATTACAGATTAACATACCCTTTGCTGAAGCAATAGAGCAAATGCCGCTCTATGCCAAGTTCTTGAAGGAATTGATGACCAAAAAGAGAAGTTGGAAGAACAACAAAACGGTGATACTAACCGAGGAATGTAGTGCCATCATTCAGCACAAGCTACCCCAGAAATTAAAGGATCCTGAGAGCTTCCAGATCCCTTGTATTATAGGGGAGATCACAGTGGAGAAAGCTCTATGTGATTTAGGAGCCAGCATAAATCTGATGTCAGTAGCTATGATGAGAAAAATGAAGATCGAGGAGGCTAAGCCAACAAAAATGGCCCTACAACTGGTAGACCGATCGTTCAAGTTCCCTCATGGTGTAGTAGAAGATTTGATGGTGAAGGTGGGGGATTTCATCTTCCCAACAGACTTTGTAGTGTTGGACAAGCAGGAGGAAGCCAAGGCCTCCATCATCCTAGGAAGACCGTTCTTGGCTACTGCTGGAGCTGTCATTGATGTCCAAAAAGGTGACCTCACCCTTTTTTCTGGAGAATATCCAACAATAGTTTCCATTGAATGAATAATTGATCCAGATCCTAAGAACAACAATGCTTTTGAATAAGCATGAGTAATTAAATGAAATAGAGCAGCTCGGGAAGATCCCATACCTAGAGCTAACATCATATAACTCAATTGAGACATTGTAGAATAGGCCAAATTTCTCTTAATATCTTTTTGAGCAATAGCTAAAGTAGCTCCAAAAAATAATGTTATTAATAGACTGGGCAGAAAAAAAGAATAACTGAAAGAAAAAATCGAATTGTTATTCATCAAAGTATCATTTACTCAATGACCAGAATTAA
This sequence comes from Arachis ipaensis, assembly GCF_059453495.1. Lineage (NCBI taxonomy): Eukaryota > Viridiplantae > Streptophyta > Magnoliopsida > Fabales > Fabaceae > Arachis > Arachis ipaensis. The sequence continues at coordinate 56,671,732 of NC_142436.1, forward strand.
ACGAGGATATATAGCTCGGAAACGTAGGACAAAAATTCGTTTATTTACATCAAGCTTTCGGGGGGCTCATTCAAGACTTACTCGAACTATTAGTCAACAGAAAATCAAAGCGTTGGTTTCGGCTAATAGGGATAGAGATAGGAAAAAAAGAGGGTTTCGCGGTTTGTGGATCCATCGAATAAATGCAATAATTGGTAAGAATAAAAAAAACAATACAATAGGTATAGTAATTTATTGTATAATATGTACAAGGGGCAATTGCTTCTTAATCGTAAAATAGTAGCACAAATGGGTATCTTAAAGGGGAATTGCCTTCTTATGATTGCCAACGAAATCATAACATAAAATAAGAATTCCCTGGAGAATGAACTCCGGGAAGGTAGTAGAGTAGGGATTTGTATGATAAAATAGAATTCATATGATAAAGTCATCAAAATGAACAAGCACGGCTCAATAAAAAAAAAGATTGATTCTTCGTTATAGATTATTTTTTTCTTATATGACAATCATTACACAATGAAAAGATGACATTCAATGTGTTCAAGGCCATGAGTTATCCACCAGAACAATTGGGAGAATGTATGAGGTTGGACTCACAGGAAGATGCAGTGCAGGAGAGCTTTGAAGAAGAAGAACCTGAAAGGTTGACAGAGGAGGAATCAACGTCTAGTGAAGAGGTCGTAACAGCAGAAATTCATATACAAGGTGCACCAAAGGAAGAGAATGAAAAGTTAGAAGCACCAAAACTTGAACTCAAAGCACTGCTACCCACTCTCAAATATGCATACTTAGGAGAGAATGAAAGTTACCCAGTGATCATAAACTCATCCCTCAGCCAAGATCAAGAGGATGAATTACTCCAAGTGTTGCGAAAGCATAAGGATGCCATTGGATGGACCCTCGCTGACTTGAAAGGAATCAGTTCGGCCATATGCATGCATAAAATACTGTTGGAAGATGATGCCAAACCATCCATTCAATCCCAAAGGAGGCTGAACCTAATCATGAAGGAAGTGGTACAGAAAGAAGTTATGAAGTTATGGCAGGGAAGGGTAATCTACCCGATCTCAGACAGCCCCTGGGTCAGCCCCATGCATGTTGTCCCAAAAAAGGGAGGAATCACTATAGTCCCCAATGAGAAGAACGAACTAATCCCCACCAGGACCGTCACAGAATGGCGGATGTGCATAGACTACAGAAAATTGAATGAAGCTACAAGAAAAGATTATTTCCCCCTTCCATTCATGGATCAGATGTTGGAAAGACTCGCAGGACACGCATATTATTGTTTTCTCGACGGTTATTCAGGATATAACCAAATAGTGGTTGATCCCAGAGACCAAGAAAAAACCTCATTCACTTGCCCATATGGAGTGTTTGCTTACAGGCGCATGCCATTTGGGCTATGTAATACACCTGCAACTTTCCAACGCTGCATGCTTTATATCTTCTCGGATATGATAGTGAAATTCATTGAAGTCTTTATGGATGATTTTTCGGTATTCGGAGATTCCTTTCCTAGTTGCTTAAATCACCTAGCCTTGGTATTGAAAAGGTGCCAAGAGACCAATCTGGTCTTGAACTGGGAAAAATGTCACTTTATGGTGACTGAAGGAATGGTCCTTGGCCATAAGGTTTCTAACCAAGGCATTGAGGTGGACAGAGCTAAGGTGGAACTTATTGAAAAACTTCCTCCACCCAGTGATGTCAAGACAATTAGGAGTTTTTTAGGGCATGCTGGCTTTTATAGAATGTTTATTAAAGATTTTTCAAAGATAGCCAAACCCTTAAGCAATCTCCTTGTATCTGATACACCGTTTGTCTTTGATGAAAAATGCATGCTAGCATTCAAAAATTTGAAACAGAGGTTGTCCTCTGCCCCTATCATTTCCCCACCTGATTGGAACTTACCATTTGAATTGATGTGTGATGCATCTGATTTTGTAGTTGGGGCCGTGTTAGGGCAGCGGAAAGATAACATAGTCCATGTGATATACTATGCTAGCAAAGTCCTCAATGACACGCAAAGAAATTATACCACTACTGAAAAGGAGTTGCGGGCAATAGTTTTTGCATTTGACAAGTTTAGATCATACCTCATTGGTGCTAAAGTGATTGTTTTCACAGATTACACAGCACTTAAATATTTGTTTGCCAAGCAAGAATCAAAACCAAGACTAATAAGATGGATCTTATTGTTGCAGGAATTCAATATTGAAATTAGAGACAAGAAAGGAGTGGAGAACAAGGTAGCGGATCACCTATCCAGAATTCCTCATGATAAAGGTGGAACACATGATACAAGTGTAAATGAGCTCTTCCCTGATGAGCAGTTGATGACAGTTCACAAAGCACCATGGTTTGCAGACATTGCTAACTTCAAGGCAACTGAGGCTTTACCTCCAGAGATCAATAAACATAAAAAAAGATAGCTCATAAATGATGCAAAATATTTTGTATGGGATAAGCCATATCTCTTCAAGAAGTGTTCAGATGGAATCCTGAGAAGATGTGTTTCAGAAGAAGAGGGATGAAAGGTCCTGTGGAATTGCCACGGCTCATGCTATGGAGGCCATTTTGGAGGGGATAGAACTGCAGTCAAGGTGTTGCAAAGCGGATTCTTTTGGCCCACCCTTTTCAAGGATGCCAAAGTGCTAGTAAAGAACTGCAATGAATGCCAAAGAGCTGGAAACTTGCCCAAAAGAAATGAGATGCCACAAAATTTCATCTTAGAACTGGAATTGTTTGATGTGTGGGGAATCGATTTCATGGGACCATTCCCAACCTCATATTCAAACAAGTACATTTTGGTAGCAGTGGATTACGTTTCCAAGTGGGTAGAGGCTATTGCAACCCCAACAAATGATAACAAGGTGGTCATGAACTTCCTCAGGAAGAATATCTTTAGCCGGTTTGGAGTCCCACGAGCACTCATCAGTGATGGAGGGAGCCATTTTTGTAACAGACCACTAGAAGCTCTTCTCCTACTATACGGGGTAAAACACAAGGTTGCCACGCCTTACCATCCCCAAACAAGAGGGCAAACTGAGATATCTAATAGAGAGCTAAAAAATTTTTGGAAAAGACTATAGGAGCATCAAGAAAGGATCGGTCGAAGAAGCTGGATGATGCTCTTTGGGCATACAGAACAGCATTCAAAACACCACTTGGAATGTCCCCATATCAACTGGTGTATGGGAAAGCTTGTCATTTACCACTGGAGCTGGAACACAAAGCTCTCTGGACTCTCAAGATACTAAATTTTGACAGTATTGCTGCTGGTGCAAAGAGGATTCTGCAGCTGTAAGAGATGGAGGAATTTAGATCTCAAGCCTATGAAAATGCCAAGATTTATAAAGAAAAGGCGAAGAGAAGACATGACCTCCATCTGGCACCCAGGAGTTTCACAAAGGGGCAGCAAGTACTCCTCTACAACTCCAAATTGAGACTGTTCCCAGGAAAACTAAAATCAAGATGGTCAGGACCCTTTCTTGTCACAAAGGTCTCGCCGCATGGACACATAGAAATCATGGATGAAAGTTCGGAGAGGACTTTCACTGTGAACGGACAAAGGCTCAAACACTATATGGGAAACATGGGGGAAAACCCCAAAGTGAAGTATCATCTCAAGTAAGGGAGGAATCGTCGAGCTAGTGACGCTAAAAGAGCGCTTTGTTGGGAGGCAACCCAACCTAAGGTAGTTTCTTTTTCATCGTCATTTCAATAAAGATCACAAGTTGTTTCCCCTGTATTACGAGGAGCTAAGTTTGGTGTTCCACACCAAAATAATCCAAGAGTGAAAGTGTAATTCTAAGTTTCGTGTTCCACCAAAGATATTAGTTAGAATCACACTACACTCCAATGGCAAAATGCTAGCTCCAACCAATCAGGGGAACCACTTAGCAGTAGTTTAGTCTTTAGTTAATATTTGTTTAGTTAATAACAACATATGAGGCTCTCTGCAAGTATGCAATTTGTCGTACTAGGCAAGGAACTAAGTTTGGTGTTCACACACCAAATTAAGTTCAGAAATTCACAAGCATACATGCAAGCTAATTATTTCTCAAGTGCTTTGGGAACAAGCAACTTCCAATAACTTTGCAGGAACCTTCTGAGGAAATAGTGCACCGTCATCCAAGGAAGTGAAGGAGCAAAAACTATGGATGATGACAACAAGGGGACAACTAGAAACCATCACCCGAAGGTTGTATTGTTACTTAATTCCATATACTTGAAATACTAAAAATTGGAAGTCCCAAGGTGCCCTTGATTAATAGTTACTCATTAGTTTAAATCATTAGAATTTAATGTTTGTTTTTATTGCTTTTGTCATATATGTGCTGGTTTTAATGTCAATGCTGCATCTTCACCTTGTTTACTTGTATGCTTGTCCTTTTAAGTTAAATAAAAAGAGAATGTGTGTGATGAAAAACCAGAGTGAAGTTCATATTGTGGAGTAAGTTCCTAAGTTTGTGGTATGGTAATAGATTAGCTAAGTTGGTTCACCAATAAGGTAGGAAGGCAACTATCTGTCCTGAATCATATGCTTGAAACACATCCCATGAGACTAGCTAAATAACAAGATCCTAATAAGAAAAAGGAGAAAAGAAAAATGAAAGTTGAAAAATAAAAGAAAAAGAGTAAGAAATAAGGCTAGGCACCAAGGGTTTGAATCTTGAGGCAAGTGTCTGTGGTGTTCCTGTGTAAGGGATTTACTTGGATGAATAAGCTCTTAGGGGTGTCTTATCACTTGATAACTTGGGTTAACTAACCCAGAATTATCAGCTGAAAGTCCACTATCAAGAGTAACCTTTGCTACAGAACACTTAGTAACCCAAAGAGGTGCTGGACACCAAGGTCTCAAGAAAAGAAAATAACAAACCATGTGCCTATGGTGTGTATGTATGGGGGAAAGAGACTTGAGGGAGTAAGTCCTTAGAGGTGTCTTAACACCTAGCACCTTGAACCAACTGGTTCGGGAGTGCTGGCTGAAAGCTTATCTTAAAGAGTCGCCCCCTCACAGAGCACTTAGCCTAAGAGCACAATCAAACCCTGAAAACAACAAAAGGATCAATGAATAAAAGTCTCATAGGGTGCACTCAAGTGAGTATTCCAGGACATGATAAAGGTCTGAAAGCCAGTGAAGGAATTAACCTAAGTTGCTATGCATTAAACCACCATAAAACCAAGGGCATGACTTCCACAATAATGACTCAGTTCTCTTGACATTTCATTCATCATTCTCTTGTTCCAGTACTTGCTTAGGGACAAGCAAGCTTTAAGTTTGGTGTTGTGATGCCAGGGCATTTTGGCCAGTTTCACTGACCTTTTCTTTACTATTTTAGGGTAGTTTCATGCATTTTCTTAGGAAATAAGCAAGTTTTGGGAAGAATTTCACTTACATCTTGATTTAAGCAAACATTGTGCACTTTACATGATTTCATGAGAATTACATAAGAATTGAATGACAAATTGGATGATGCATGTCTCATGATTTGGATTAGAACTTTGATGCACTCTATTGTTTGATTTTAGGACAAAGGAAGCAAGGAAGAACCACGTTAGCAGCCACGTTAGTCTAACTAACGTAACCACTAACGTGGAATAGGAGCTAGCTTGCAACGTTAATGAGAAAAGTAATCGCCAATAACGTCCTCGAAACCATCATAGCCCACGTTAAGAGTCACGTTAACTAAGTTAACGTGAACTCTAACGTGGAAGAAGAAAATGAAGCCAACGTTAGTGACACTCACCTTTGTCACTAACGTTGGACCAAGCTCATATTGGCCACGTTAAGAGCCACGTTAACTCAGTTAACGTGGACTCTAACGTGGGGAAGCAAAAGAATGGCCAACGTTAGTGACACTCACCTTTGTCACTAACGTTGGACTAAGCCACTTTGAGCCACGTTAGTTGCCACGTTAACTTAGTTAACGTGGAGGGAGCAAGAATCGCCAACGTTAGTGACACTCACCTTTGTCACTAACGTTGGAATGAGCCACTATGAGCAACGTTAACTCCCACGTTAACTTAGTTAACGTGGAAGCAAACATGGATGAAAGAATAATGAGCCAACGTTAGTGAAACTCACCTTTGTCACTAACGTTGGAGATGGCTATCACCACAACGTTAGGAGCCACGTTAACCTAGTTAACGTGAACTCTAACGTGGGAAGTAGGGGCGTTTTGAAATGTTAGTGACAAAGGTAAGTGTCACTAATGTTTTCGAAGATTTGGCAAGCCTACGTTAAAGGTCACGTTAGCCACACTAACGTGAACTCTAACGTAGGGGGAAGGGAGGATTCTCAATGTTATTGGAAAAGGTAAGTCCCAATAACATGTGCGAAGGACCAAGAGGCAACGTTAGTGGTCACGTTGGTGCCACTAACGTTGAAGTTAACGTGGATCATCCTTGGGTTAGGAACGTTAGTGAAAAAGGTGACTGCTACTAACGTTCTCAAACCCACACTTTCACTTAACGTTAACGCCACTAACGTCCTAAGCTAAAAGTCCCTGCCTACTTCACACTTTCTCTCTGCAAGTAAAGCTAAGCCCACTGAAAAGGATAACTGCTTCAAACTCAAGATCCAAAGGCCCATATCCAAGATTTGAAGAACCAACTAGAAGATCAGAAGAGTAGTATATATAGGGGTAGTTTTGAATCAAAAAAGGGGTTGGAAATTTGAGAACTACTCTCTGTATAATTTTACTTTCTCTGCACTTCTAGTTTACTTTTCATAATGTATTTTCCATCTTTGTTTTCCATTTCCAGAGCTATAAACAACTAAACCCCTTTCATTGGGTTAGGGAGCTCTGTTGTAATTTGATGGATCAATATTAGTTTTCATTATTCTTCTTCTATCTTTTCTCTTGATTTTACTAGAAAGCTTTCAATCTTTATTTAATTGGGTAGTTATCTTGGAAAAGAAGCTATTCATACTTGGATCTCTTCGGAACTTTGGAAGAGGAATGAAGAGATCATGCTAGAAATGCTTTCTCATGTTGGACCAAATTGGAGTTTGGATGGATATAGTGACATATAATCCTACCAACACTTTGATTTGGAAGTACATGTGGTATAATCAGTGACCATACTTCATCTCTTCTCATGAGCAATTGACCAAGGAATTGGCTATTGATCAAGATTTGAGAGATTGAATTACCAAGAAATTGGAATTCGATCACTTAAGATTGCCAAGGAGATCAATGAATGCATTGATTGAGGAAGAGATGAAAATGAACTTGATCCGGAGAATGCAACATCTCCTAAGCCCAATGAATTCCCCATTTCTGATCTTACCCATTCTCTTTAAGTTTTGCAATCTACTTTTATGAGCATCTTCCCCATTCCCATTTAAGATTCTGCAATTTACTTTCCGCTATTTACATTCAGCTCTTTATTTCCAGCATTTACGTTTTCTGCTATTTACTTTCCCGCCATTTAATTTTCTGCAAATCTCAAATCCAATTCTGCTTAGTTCAACTAGAAAATTTCTCTAATTAAAGTTGCTTGACCAATCAATCCCTGTGGGATTCGACCTCACTCTATTGTGAGTTTTTACTTGACGACAATTCGGTATACTTGTCGAAGGAAAATTGTTGAGAGACAAGTTTCCGTGCATCACTCCTCCTTGCTCTTCATGAAGCTCCCTTGTTCGAATCCTTGCTGAGCCATTTTAGCTTATTTTTCCTTGCCCAGGCCTTGTAGTAGCGCTTCTCTTGTCCCTCAAGTGCTGGGTTCGAAACTTGAGGCCTCCACTTCTTGGTTTTGTACTTTGTTTTTCTTTGAGGAGGAGCCCGAAAAGGTTAACTGAGTTAACTGAGCGCTATGCTTTTTGCCTGGTTTCCTTGGATCCTTGTGGCGCTATGTCTCCTATCTTTCCTTCTGTTGTATCACTTGGATGCATATCCCTCTCACAGATTAAGTGTTTCCCTACATAATCCTTAGAATTTGCTTGCTTCTCAAGCCCTTAAGCAATTGGTTAGTATGCAGAAATTGATTGTGGGCTTTTGAACTTACTTTGGTGTATGAATACCAAACTTAGTCCCTTGCTATTGTTTCTTATGCATCAAGTTAACCATATGTGAAATCCTTTTGTCTTTTCTAAGGGTAATAGAACTAAAGACTAGAAAACAGCAGATTGGTTAAATGGTTTATCTGATTGCTTGGAGCTATTATTATGCAGAAGGTGAGAATGTGTTTTAAGATGAGATTATTGGTGGAACACCAAACTTAGAATCCTTCATTCTCCCTTAAATTATTTTGGTATGCAACACCAAACTTAGCTCCTTGCAATACAGATAAAACTAATTAACCTTTTTATTGAAATAAGTGGAAAGGAAAACTACCTTAAGTTAGTTTGCCTTCCAACAAGCGCTTCTTTATTGTTACTAGCTTGACATCTTTCATTCTTGCTCAATTCAGGTTCCGAACCTCCTTTTCTTTGTCCCATTGGCCTCCCAAGTAATGCTTTGCCCTATGACCATTTGCTGTGAAGTGACTCTTTGTTACTTCATCTAGCAATTCAAGGCTTCCATAAGGAAAAACCTTTGTCACCAAGTATGGACCAGTCTATTTGGATTTGAGCTTGCCAGGGAAAACCTTAAGCCTAGAGTTATATAAGAGTACTTGCTATCCTGGTTTGAACTCCTTCTTTGAGATCTTCTTGTCATGCCACCTCTTTGCTTTTTTCTTGTATATCATAGCACTTTCATAAGCTTCTAGCCTAAACTCATCCAACTCATTTAGTTGTAGCAGCATCTTCTCCCCTGCTACTTAAGAATCAAGGTTGAGAAGTTTAGTGGCCCAAAAAGCTTTATGTTCAAGCTCTACAGGGAGGTGACAAGATTTGCCATATAACAGCTGAAAAGAGGACTTCCTAATAGGAGTTTTGAATGCTATCCTATATGCCCAAAGTGTATCTTCTAGTTTTCTTGCCCAATCTTTCCTGGTTGCTCCCACAGTCTTCTCCAAAATCCTCTTCAACTCCCTATTTGCAAGCTCTGCTTGGCCATTGGTCTGTGGGTGATATGGTGTGGCTACTTTATGCATCACCCCATATTTGTGGAGTAGTTTCTCCATCTGTTTGTTGTAGAAATGGCTGCCACCGTCACTAACCAGACCCTTAGGTACTCAACACTTGGTGAATATGTGCTTCTTTAGGAATTGAAGGACAACTTATGCATCACACGTGGTTGTGGCTATAGCTTCCACCCACTTTGAGACATACTCCATTGCTACAAATATGTATTTGAAAGAGTATGAAGGAGGAAAAGGGCCCATGAAATCAATGCCCCATAAATCAAAGAATTTTACCTCCAAGATGTAGTTTTGAGGCATCTCACTCCTTTTTGTTAATCCTCCACCCCTTTGGCACTCATTGCATTGATGAACAAACTCTCTAGCATCCTTAAAAATGGTAGGCCAATAAAATCCGCTTTTGAAGTACCTTGGCTGCTGTTCTTTCTAGCCCAAAATGTCCACCATAAGCTGAACCATGACAGTGCCACAATATGCTTCTCGTCTCACCTTCAGGAACACATTTCCTTATCATCCCATCTGAACATCTTCTTAATAAGAATGGTTCTTCCCATAGGAATTTCTTTGCTTCATTAAGTAGCTTTTTCACTTATTGCTTGGTGAATTCCTTGGGAATCTTTCTTCCAACCTTATAGTTTGCAATGTCCGCAAACCAAGGAGCTTATTGAATTTGTAAGAGGTGTTCATTTGGAAAGCTTCCATTCACTGGATGTGAGGCTTCTTGAATTGTTTCTTGTGGCAATCTTGATAGATGATCAGCAACTTGGTTCTCACTGTCCTTTCTATCCTTTATTTCAATGTCAAACTCTTGTAGAAGCAATATCCATCTGATAAGTCTTGGTTTAACATCCTGTTTTGACATCAAATACTTAAGGGCAACATGGTTAGTATAAACTACAATTTTGGATCCAATCAAGTATGATATAAACTTATCAAATGCATAGACCACAGCCAATAATTCCTTCTCTGTTGTGGTGTAAATTTTTTGAGCTTCATTCAATACTTTGCTTGCATAATAGATGACATGATGCAAGTTTCCCTTCCTTTGTCCCAACACAGCACCAATTGCAATGTCACTTGCATCACACATGAGTTCAAAGGGTGATCCCCAATCTGGGGGTGTGATGATTGGTGCAGTGGTGAGTCTGGTTTTTAAAGTGTCAAAGGCATGCTGGCAGCTTTCATAAAAAACAAAAGGATTATCAACCATCAACAAGTTACTTAATGGTTTGGCTATTTTTGAAAAATCCTTGATAAATCTTCTATAAAATCCAGCATGTCCTAAGAAACTTCTAACCACTTTCGCATTAGTAGGTGGAGGGAGTTTCTTGATTTCTACCTTTGCCTTGTCAACTTCTGTCCCTTTTATTGAAACTTTGTGGCCAAGAACAATCCCTTCAGGTACCATAAAATGGCATTTTTCCTAATTTAAAATCAAATTGGTTTCTTGGCACAGTTTCAAGACAAGGGTAAGATGATGCAAGCAAGTACTAAAAGTGTCACTAAAAACAGAGAAATCATCCATGAAAACTTTAATAAATTTTTCTACCATATCTGAGAAGATTGATAGCATGCATCTTTGAAATGTTGCTAGAGCATTACACAATCCAAAAGGCATCCTTCTGTATGCGAAAACTCCAAAGGGATAGGTGAAAGATGTCTTCTCTTGATCCATGGGATCAACTACTATCTGATTGTAGCCAGAATACCCATCAAGGAAGCAGTAGTATGCATGGCCAGCTAGCCTCTCAAGCATTTGGTCAATGAAAGGGAGAGGAAAGTGATCTTTGCGTGTGGCATCATTCAGCCTCCTATAGCCAATACACATCCTCCATCCTATCACAGTTCTTGCGGGAATAAGCTCATTCTTCTCATTAACAATAACTGTCATCCTACCTTTCTTTGGTACCACTTGAACTGGGCTTATCCATGAACTGTCAGAGATAGGATAGATAATCCCTGCATTCCATAACTTCATTACTTCCTTCTGGACAACTTCCTTCATTGTGGGATTTACCTCCTTTGAGGTTGAACCACTGGTTTGGAATTGTCTTCCAAAAAGATCTTATGCATGCAAACTATAGGACTAATACCCTTCAAGTCATCAATAGTCCATCCTAATGCATCTTTGTGAGCCTTTAGTACATTAAGGAGCTTTCCTTCTTCTTCTTCATTCAGGGAAGAGTTGATGATCACTGGGAAGCTATTTGCTGTGCCAAGGAATGCATATTTGAGATGAATAGAGAGAGGCTTCAAGTCTTGTTTTGGCACTTCTTCCTTCTTGTCTTGTTTCACCTCTTTCTCAATGGAAATTTCAGTTACTTGTGCTTCCATTGTCTCCTGATCTTCTTCTCCTTCTTCTTCTTCTTGTTGCTCGTGATGATTGGCTTCTAACATTTCTTCCACCAAACTTTCTATCATATCTACTCTCATGTAATCTTCTTGCTCAGGGGGATGTCGCATTGCCTTGAAAACATTGATGATCATTTGCTCATTGTGAACCCTAAAGATCATTTCTCCCTTCTCCACATCAATAATAGCTCTTACTATGGCTAGAAACGGCCTTCCCAAAATGATTGAATTATTTCCTTCCTCTTCTATGTTCGAAATTACAAAGTCTGCAGGGAAAATAAACTCTCCAACCTTCACCAATAGATTTTCCACAATGCCATTGGGTGTCTTGATTGATCTGTCAACCATTACCAAAGACATCCTGGTAGGTTTGAGTTCTTCTATGGTAAGCTTTCTCATCATTGATAGGGGCATCAAATTGATACTAGCACCAAGATCACAGAGAGCTTTGTCTAAAGTCATCTTGCCTATGGTACATGAAACTACAAAACTCCCTGGGTCTTTAAGTTTTGGTAGAATACCCCTTTGAATCACAGTACTGCATTCTTCAGTGAGAAGCACTGTTTCCTTTTCATGCCAACTTCTCTTTTTATTAATAAGTTCCTTCAAGAATTTTGCATATAGAGGCATCTGCTCTAATGCCTCAGCCAGTGGAATATTAATCTCCAATTTCTTGAAGACTTCAAGGAATTTGGAGAAGTATTGATCCTTGGTTTCCTTGTTGAACCTTTGAGGATATGGTAAGGGAGGTGTGAAAGTCTTTACTCCCTGCCTTTGTTCCTTGGCTGGTTCTTCCATTATTTGCTTCCCTTTCGTTAAATCTTGTGGCTGGTCATTCTTTTTTTGAGCCTACTTGCCTGCTGTCAACTCTTGCTTGCTGTTGGCATCCTCTTTCTCAGATTGCTTCTTGTCATTCTCCTTTAGCTTCTTGGTTGCTTTTTCATCTTTTACCAAGATCTTTCCACCCCTCAGCTGTATGGCTTTGCACTCTTCTTTAGGATTTGGAATGGTATCACTTGGGAGTGAGCTTGATGGCCTTTCAATCACAGCTTGCTTGGAAAGCTGTCCAATCTGCCTTTCTATATTTCTTATGGAAGCTTCATTGTTCTTATTTGAAAGTTCTGATGCCAGGGCATTTTGGCCAGTTTCACTGACCTTTTTCTTTACTATTTTAGGATATTTTCATGCATTTTCTTAGTAAATAAGCAAGTTTTTGATGAATATAGACTTACATCTTGATTCAAGCAAACATTGTGAACTTTACATGATTTCATGAGAATTATGCATGAGTTGAATGATAATATGGATGATGCATGATCTCATGACTTGAAACAAAGTTTTGATGCACCTTGTTTGTTTGATTTCAGGACAAAAGAAGCAAATAAGAACCACGTTAGCAGCCATGTTAACTTCACTAACGTGACCACTAACGTGAAATGGGAGCGATCTTGCAACGTTAGTGGTAAAGTTACCACAAATAATGCCTTCGAATGCCATCATAACCCACGTTAGTTGCCACGTTAGTTACACTAACGTGGGAACTAACGTGGAAGAAAGGAGGAGCTCCAACGTTAGTGGTGAAAATGAACACCACTAACGTTCCAAAATGCCACACTAAGCCACGTTAAAAGCCACGTTAATCCAATTAACGTGAACTCTAACGTGGAGAAAAGAGGAAGTCGCAAGCATTAGTGACACTCACCTTTGTCACTAACGCTAGACCAAGCCTAAATTGCCTACGTTAGTGGTCACGTTAAGACCACTAACGTGAAGGGTAACATGGAGCAATGAATGATAGGCCAACGTTAGTGACACTCACCTTTGTCACTAACGTTGGAGATGGCAAATACACCCACGTTAGTGGTCACGTTAATGCCATTAACGTGAAGCACTAATGGGGAAGGAAGGGGCGTTCTGAAGCGTTAGTGACAAAGGTAAGTGTCACTAACGCTTTCGAGCCTTGGCATGCCCACGTTAAGGGCCACGTTAGTTATACTAACGTGGACCATTAACATAGAAGAGAGGGACAAAGAGCAACATTATTGGTAAAGGTGAGTGCCAATAACATTTGCGAAGGGCTAAGAGGCTACGTTAGTGGTTATGTTAGTACCACTAACATTGAAGTTAACGTGGATCAACTAGTTTGGAACGTTAGTGACAAAGTTATCGTCACTAATGCTCTCAAACCCAAGTTTACACTTAACGTTAACGCCACTAACATCCTAACTAACTTCCCATCATGCCTAACTCACACTTTCTTTGCAAGAAAAGCTAAGCCCACTAAAGACTGTAACTGCTCCAACTAAAGATCAAGGGCCCATATCCAAGACTTGAAGAGCTAACTAGAAGATCTGAAGAGTAGTATATATAGGGATAGTTTTGAATTGAAATGTAGATCGGGAACTTGAAAACTACACTCTGTATATTTTACTTTCTCTGCAACTTCTAGTTTTACATTCAGAATGAATTTTTCATTTTTGATTTTCATTTCCAGAGCTATGAACAACTAAACCCATTTTCATTGGGTTAGGGAGCTCTGTTGTAATTTGATGGATCAATAATAGTTTTCATTATTCTTCCTCTTTCTTTTCTCTTGATTTTACTAGAAAGCTTTTGTTCTTCATCCAATTGGTTAGCTATCTTGGAAGAGAAGCTCTCCATAATTGGATCTCATCAGAACCTTGGAAGAGGAATGAGGAGATCATGCTAGAAATGCTTTCTCATGCTAGACCAAATTGGGGTTTGGATGGATATAGTGACATATAATTCTACCAACACTTTGATTTGGGAATGCATGTGGTATAATCAGTGACCAAACTTCATCTCTTCCCATAAGCAATTAAATCAAGGAATTGGGCAATTGTTCAAGCTTAGAGAGATTGGGTTGCCAAGGTATTGGGATCTAATCACTTAAGATTGCCAAGGAGATCAATGAATGCATTGATTGAGGAAGAGATGAGAATGAACTTGATCCGGAGAATGCAACATCTCCTAAGCCCAATGAATTCCCCATTCTGATCTTACCCATTCTCTTTATTTTCTGCCATTTACTTTTCTGCTAACCTCCCCAAATCCCCATTTAAGATTCTGTAATTTACTTTATGCCATTTACATTCTGCCATTTATTTCCAGCACTTACATTTTCAGTTATTTACTTTCCCGCCATTTAACTTTCTGCAATTACTCAACTCAATTTCTGCTTAGCTCAACTAGAACATTCCTCTAATTAAAGTTGCTTGACCAATCAATCCCTGTGGAATTCGACCTCACTCTATTGTGAGTTTTTACTTGACGACAATTCGGTATACTTGTTGAAGGAAAATTTGTTGAGAGACAAGTTTCCGTGCATCAAGTTTATGGCGCCGTTGCCGGGGATTGATTTTGTATCGACAATGATTAAGTTGGAGGATAACTAGATTGAGCATTTTTCTTTTGTTTTGTTTAATTCCATTTTAGTGAATTACTTTCAGTTTTAGCTATTTTCTTTCCTTTACCTCTTACCCGTTCTTTGTGTTTTCTTCATTATTTATAATTCAGTTCACTAACCCACTAATTGTTTGATATATTGCATCACTCACACTAACAACTATTCTAACAAGATTAATTTCTTCATTCATTTCCTTTCTCGCTTTTTGTTTTGTTGGTTGTATGACAGGTAGAAGAAGCGGGGTCTCAACGTCCTTTGATTCTGAACCTGTGAGGACCCTCCTTAGATTAAGGAGGGAAGCAAGAGGGAAGAGAGTCGTTGGTGCTGAGGAAGAGGAAGAGTATTTTGAACTAGACATGGAGGAGAATATGGAGAATCACCATGAAGAAGAAGCTCACAACCATGCCAGGGAAGGCCCAGTAAATCATGCTGGGCAAGAGAGAAGTGTTCTAGGCTCTTACATCAATCCAAACCCAGGAAATTGTGGAAGTAGCATCCAAAAGCCAACCATACATGCCAATAATTTTGAACTAAAGTCCCAGCTCATCACTCTCGTTCAGAACAACTGTGCATTCGGAGGAAGCGCCCAAGAAGACCCCAATCAACATCTAACCACCTTTCTAAGGATATGTGATATTGTGAAGTCGAATGGTGTTCATCCTGACACTTATAGACTGCTTCTGTTCCCCTTCTCAGTCAAGGATAAAGCATATAAATGGCTGAAATTCTTCCCAAAGGAGAGTTTAACAACCTGGGAAGATGTGGTAAACAAATTCTTGGCGAGATTCTACCCCCTTCAAAGAATCAACAAGTTGAGAGCTGAGGTACAAACCTTCAGGCAAAAGGATGGTGAAACTCTCTATGAAGCATGGGAGAAGTTTAAGGACTTAATAAGAAGGTGTCCGCCAGACATGTTCAATGAATGGGTGTAACTACACATCTTCTATGAGGGTCTTTCTTATGAATCAAAGAAGGCAGTGGACCACTCATCCGGGGGATCTCTGAACAAGAAGAAGACCATTAAAGAAGCCAAAAATGTCATCGAGACTGTAGCTGAGAATGACTACTTCTATGCTTCTGAAAGAGGCAACACTCGAGAAGTAATGGAGCTGAACAATATGGACGTGTTGCTGGCTCAAAACAAGATGATCACCAAGAAGCTGGCTGACCTTACCAAGAAGATGGAAAGAAACCAAGTTGCAGCAGTCACCACCTCATCAGTAGCTCAAGAAGGAGTGAATGCAGAGGAAGAGGGTGATTAGGAACAAGCCAACTATATTGGGAACTCACCTAGGCAAACCCATGATCCATACTCCAAAACTTACAATCCTGGCTGGAAGAACCACCCAAACTTTAGGTGGGAAAATCAACAAGATCACGACCAAGATCACTGACGTCACAAACCCAACCACAATGCAACTCACCAACACTCCATACAGAGATCATATCAGCACCCACCCAACAATACCTCTCAACATCCATATCAAAACCAAAATGGACCTTCTCACCCCTCTAACCTCAACTCACCATCACCATCCAAAGATAAACTCTCCAGGATTGAGACTCTACTTGAAGGTATATGCAAAAAAATCCAAGACAACAGAGTGTTCAAGGATGAAGTGCGAGCTAATATCAAAAACCAGGGAGACACCATCAAGAGGCTAGAGTATCAAGTGGGATATCTCTCTCTGCAAATTCCCAAGCCTACTGATAGCTTCCCAAGTGACACGGAGAAAACCCAAGAGGTGAAGCAAGGAAGGTAAGATGGGAAGAATGCAAGATGGTCACTATAAGTGATAAGGGGAGTGAGAAAGAACCGAACAAACCCTTAGAACACTCTCGAGATATTCCAGTAGAGGAGCAAGAAGAGGGTGAGCAAGAAACCAATTCCACACAGAAGAAGGAGTTAAGGGAGAAGGAAATTCTGAACCCATATGCACCTTTTCCCCAAAGACTCAAGGGTGGTGTAGAAAGGAAAGTGTACTCAAAGTTCCTCGACATGTTTGCATCTCTCCATGTAAACATACCATTCATCAAGGACCTCCAACAAATACCCTCATACATTAAGTATATGAAGGAGCTGCTGACCAAGAAAAATTCACTAAAGGGAGGACAAACAATATTGATGAATAAGGAGTGCAGTTCTCTCATTCAAACAGAGTTGCCTACAAAAAGGAAGGATCCAGGGAGTTTTCACATCCCTTGTGCTATAGGAGAAACAGTAATTGATAAAGGACTCTGTGACCTGGGAGCAAGCATCAACTTAATGCCATTATCCCTGATAAACCACTATTTTATGGTTTATCTTGTGCTCAATTGAGTGGATTTTATCAACTCTTTACCCACTTATTCATAATATTTGCATGGTTTTATATTTCCTTCCTGATTTTGTGCTATGATTGAAAATATGCTTCTTTGATCTTATAATTGCTTATTATTAATCCTCTCTTATTACCATTAGATTTTTTGATATGTGTGTTAAGTGCTTTTAGAGATTATAGGGCAGGAATGGCTTGGAGGATGGAAAAGAAGCATGCAAAAGTGGAAGGAATACAAGAAGTTGGAGAAATTGCTAAGCTGTCTAGCCTGACCTCTTTGCACTCAAACGGCTATAAATTTAGCTACAGAGGTCCAAATGACGCGGTTCCGGTTGTGTTGGAAAGCTAACATCCGGGGATTCGATTTGATATATAATATGCCATAGTTGCCCTGACGCCAGGCGACGCGACTACGTGCTCCATGAGGCCACGTCGCAGTGACGGAAATCAGCGTGTTTGAATTCTTCTCCAGCGATTTCATAATTCACAATTATTAGGATTAGATGTAGTTTTTAGAGAGAGGTTCTCTCCTCTCTCTTAGGATTTAGGATTAGGATTAGGATTTCTTCGTTTCTTCATTCCAGGTTTAATATTTACTTTAATTTATGTTTCTATTCTACTTTTATTTTAATGCTTTTATTCGTATCTACAAATGTTGCCAAATTGGCTTATGCTACATTCATGTTATGATTTTCTTTGAATTAATATTATTTGAGATATTTCAGTTATTATTGCTTTCTTTTATTTACATGATTATTACTTCTCATCTGAAGGCATTTTTATTCCAGTAGATTTACTTTTTCCCTTTTGGTTTTGGTTAAGAAATCAGTAACTCAGGAGTTATCCAATTCAACAGCATAATTGATAATTGTTATCTTGCTAATTGAACTGAGCTTCAATAATCCCAACCTTTTCTTAGGAAATAAATAGGACTCGAAGATCAAACCAATTAGTCCCTTGACTTTCCTTTACTTTAGTAAAGGTTGACTAAGTGGAATTAAGATTCAACTTCCATTGTTATTGATAAGAATAACTAAGTCTGGACTTCCAATTTCTCATACCTTGCCAAAAGTTTGCTTTGCAGTTATTTATTTATTTTAATTTCCATTTAATTTACCCGCCATTAAGTTACTTGTTCCTCATTCTTGAAACCCCAATTTAAAATCTCCATAACCAATAATAAGAACATACTTTCCTGCAGTTCCTTGAGAAGACGACCCGAGGTTTAAATACTCGGTTATCAATTTTAAGGGGTTTGTTACTTGTGACAACCAAAACGTTTGTACGAAGGGATTTCTGTCGGTTTAGAAACTATATCTACAACGCGAATGTTTTTATGAAAACTTTACTGGCAAAAATCTTAACGTCAAAATGGCGCCATTGCCGGAGAACTACTAATGTGTGCCTTATTATTGGTTATTGTAAATATTTTTCTTTTGCTTGTTTATTTATTTCTGTTTTTTTCTTTTTAATTTTATTTGCTACTATGAATTTTCACCCCTCTCGCTTTGAGTTTGGTTCTAACTTTGTTGAAGGAAATAGAAGTTACAGCAGGAATATGCATCAAGGTCAAACCAATCAAGGATGGATAGAGCCAAGAGGATCTAATCAATCCTTCAGGCAACAACACCCTCCAAGATATCATGGACAACGACCATTCTACAATGCATACCCAGCTGATAGATATGGTGGACAACCTTGTGACTACCAACAAGCCCCACCTCGTGCCTATAGACCATCCTCTCAACATAACCTCGAACCACCACACTCACAAGCACCACCACTTCCCTATGTCTCATGTCCAAATCTATCACCCCGAGAATCAGAGGTTCGCCTCAAGGCAATAGTAAATAAACTTCAAACAACCATTCGACAACTGGAACAAGTAGTAATTCAATTAGCTTCTAGACGCGCGAACATTCAAGGACCAACCACAGCCCCATGTGGACAATCTAATGAAGAGCGTAGCATGAAGGAGACACTAGAAACTCCAGTAGACAAGACAGAGCATGAATTCGTACTAGAACAAGTAGAAGAACCTGTCATTGTACAAGAAGAAGAGTTGGTTGAAGATCTAGGAGACGCTGAACCTCCATGGGAATCCAGAGTTGAGGAGAACTCCGTCAAGGACGTTACAGTTGATGCTAAGGAGGATATTGCACAATCCCCAAGGCAAGTCGTTTATGAAGAACTAGACGGAATAACCTATTTTAGTAACACCATTGACAATCATTTATTTTAGTTAATTAATTAGTTAGTTAGTTGGTTGATTAGTTAGTTTTAGTTAGTTTTCATTTCATTTTCTCTTTTTCATCGTAAGTGTTGGATTGTTAATTCTTGTTTACCATTAATTGCTGCTAAGTATTAAAAAGGGATGTTTTCTTAACATCATTATGTTTATAATCCTTGTTGGATTCTATAATTGAGGTTATATTTTGCTACTTGGTTTTGAGTTCTTCATGCTTACCTTTTGAAAAATACCAAGTGATGAGAATTGTCTTCGAGCTTATAACTCTTTTGAATTGCATGCTGTAGCTAGCCATCATGTGATTTGGATCCTTTTCCCTCGATTAGGCAATCTCTTGATGGATGATGTTGAGGATTTACCTTAATGCATTGTATTTCATGATTATATCCATCCATATGTTTGACTTCAATGCTTTCATGCTTCTCTCATGCTTGTCTTACCTTACAAGTTTACTCAAAGCATCTCAAGCACACTAGGGTAAATGATGTGCATGCTTCTTTTGTGACATAACTTTTAGGCTAATGTGTGTTCTAAAAGGCGCCTAATTTAGAATTCACACACCTATTTGTCATTAATGTCACACTAATTCACTCACTCATTCCTAGTGATTCTTACCTCGTTCCAACAATGTATGCTTCCTTGCTTTTATATCTTCTCATCTTATGGTGTTGTATTTTTGTTTTTCATGATAAATGCACCACAAGCAAACATGGAAGCAAGACTAAGAACACACAGCAATCCAGAGACTCGCCGTACCCCCTTGCTCATCTTTGAGTGCACCGAAGACGGTGTAAAATTTTAAGTGTGGGGAGGTCGTCCGACCGGTTGGCGATTTTGGGTGACAAGTTTCTAATTCCAACACATTTGCATTTCATTTTAGGTTTTTAGGATTTTTAGTTTCGTTTTCTTATTTTTGCATATATATACACAATAAGCTTAGTCAAAATGATGAAATTTTTCGAGAAATTATCTATAGGGCACCAATTGATTTGAGTGAAAACTTTTCATAGAACTTGCTTGAATTATATATTTTGTGGAACATGATTTATGAGCTAAGAACACAAGCTTGTGAGATTTGAGCCTAATGGTGTGGTTACATCTTATAACCACTTATTTTCCTTCTTGTGTGCATTAGTCTCTTTCTATGATTGTAATCTTTGATTTATTTGATTCTTTATTTCCATTATTTTGTGTATTCATGCATTTATATGATTGAGGCCATCATTTCATTTAGCTTACTTACCTAAATAGCCTTACCTTTTATCTTCCTTTGTTAGCCAATTTGAGCCTACGCTTAACCCACTTATTCTTTAATTTAGCACATTACTAGCCTTAAAGCGAAAAACAATAAATGTCCTTAATTTGGATCTTTGATTAGCTTAGGCTAGTGTGTGTGAGTATCATTCAAGTGTGGGAACCTGATGACAAGTCATCTTAGCCTAGTTTCACTAGCCTTTTTCTTTTGTTTTCAATTGAATTATGCACTTTCTTGAGCTACAAGTAAGCTAATTTGGGTAAATTCTCATGCTTCCTTTGATTGAATCGACCATGTATGAATTCATGCTATTTCATGAGGTTTTATGCTATAATTGTCACATATTATGATAAAATGAATATCTCATGATTTTAAGCATAGCTTTGATGTGTTTGGTTGATTAATGATAGGTGAAGAAAGCTTGGAGAAAGGTTGAAGCAAGAAGGAATGGCTAGGAGTAAAGAGAGGACAATGGAATAAGTGAAAATGAACCAGGAAGCAAAAAAAAGTTGGACCAAAAGTTAGCCTCAAACTTTTGCACAAACTTTTGGGTGAAAAGTTAGCCCCAACGTTAGCCCCTAACTTTTGGGCTAACGTTGGCACATGAAAGTTACTCCCTGGGCACTAAAAGTTTGCGCCAACGTTAGCCCCTAACTTTATGGCTAACGTTGGCATGAGAAAAACACCCCCTGGCCACCAAAAGTTTGCGCCAACGTTAGCCTCTAACTTTTGGGCTAACGTTGGCACATGAAAAACACAAAGGGGGAGCAAAAGTTTGCGCCAACGTTAGCCCCTAACTTTTGGGCTAACGTTGGCGCCATAAGTGCACTAAGGAAGGCCAACGTTGGAGCAAAAGTTAGACCCCTAACTTTTGCACCAACGTGGGTATCAGCAAAACATGGGGGCTGATATGAAAAGTTGGACCAAAAGTTTGCCTCAAACTTTTGCTCAAACTTTTACTCAAACTTTTGCAAAACTCCAACCCGGTTCACTTGGTTCACTTTGGTTCCTCTCCAAACTCCAAGAGCAATCAACCAAGGCCTCTCTCAACCCAATTTCACCAAGAGCAAAGGCCCAACTCAAGGCTTGAAGATCATTTGAAGAAAGTGTATAAATAGGATAGAATTCAAGTTCTTAAAGGAGCTTTTTCCTTTTGGAGTTTTCATAATAGTTTTCGGAGAGCTTTGGATATTGAGTGATCTTTAATTTCTTAGTTTCGGGGAAGGAGAATTCCACTCTCTTCCTCTTAGTTTTATTGCTTTCAATTTTAATTGCAATTGTCTTGGATCTTGGGTTGGAGAATTGAAGGAATTCTGTTTCAATCTCATCCGAAGATCTCTCTGTTTCTTCTACTACTTATTGAATTTAATTTCTGTTAATTGTTCTTCATCTACTTTCTTTGCAATTTAAAATTCCTTTGCAATTGTTCTTGTTGGATCTAGGAAGGCATTGAGATCTAGACTTGGTTATCTAGTCTCTTGGGTCCTGAGATCCGGATTTCCCATTTCCCATTCCCTGTTTACTGTTTTCATGTTTATTTACAATTCTGTTTTTAGATCCGGTTCAGTCCAAGTGTTCTTTTACTTCTCTGTTGGTTGCAATTTACTTTCCCTCGTTTAATTTCTGCAAATCCAACTCCCAATTCCCTTTACAATTCAAGCTATTTACATTTCTTGCACTTTAAGATTCTGCAATTTACATTTCTTGCGTTCTAAGTTTCTGCCATTTAATTTCTTGTTCTTTAAGATTCAGCATTTAAATTCCTATTCTCTTTAATTTCATGTCAATTACCCATTCCCTTTACTTTCCATGCAATTTAAATTCTGCAAATCACAAATCACTCAACCAAATCTTGATTCGCTTGACTAAATCAACCACTAAACTAAAATTGCTCAATCCTTCAATCCCTGTGGGATCGACCTCACTCCCGTGAGTTTTATTACTTGATACGACCCGGTGCACTTGCCGATTAGTTTTGGGTGTTTTGGAGAAATTCGTTTCTCCGCGAAAATATCCCATCAAGTTTTTGGCGCCGTTGCCGGGGATTGATTAGATTGACAATGATTAAGTGAGGTGGTGATCTAGATTTAGCATTTTTATTTTCTGTTCCTTTAATTTTCAATTAACCCACTAACTGTTTGAATTTTTGCTTAAGCTTACTAAAACTTCATTCTAGCAATAGATTGAAGTGTCACTGGTTTGTGTGTTTCTTATGTTCTGCTTGTATGTCAGGTACAAGAAGAAATACACCCATCTTTCATGAACAAGACGAAAGAACTCTTAGAAGGTTAAGAAGAGCTGAAAGAGGGAAAAATATTGTTGGAGAAGAGGAATCAGAAGAAGAATTCCAAGATATGGAGGAACATTCAACCAATCCACCAGGTGGAGCAGACAACAACAATAACAATCCACCCCAGAGGAGAGTTCTGGCCTCCTATACCTTTGCAAATGCTAGACATTATGGAAGCAGCATTCTCACCCCTAATGTCAATGCAAATAACTTTGAATTAAAGCCACAACTCATTACATTGGTCCAAAACAACTGCTCATTTGGGGGAGGACCATTGGAGGATCCAAATCAACATCTGTCTACCTTCTTAAGGATTTGTGACACTGTCAAGTCCAATGGCGTGAATCCTGAGACCTACAAGCTTCTGCTGTTCCCGTTCTCATTAAGGGACAAGGCCGCACAATGGCTTGAAATTTTTCCTCAAGGAAGCATCACTAGCTGGGATGATTTGGTGACTAAATTTCTAGCCAAATTCTATCCACCTCAATGGGTTAACAGGCTGAAAACTGAGGTACAAACATTCACACAATTGGATGCTGAAAATCTGTATGAAGCATGGGAGAGATACAAGGCTCTGCTGAGGAAATGTCCACCAGAAATGTTCATTGAGTGGGACAAGCTACAGAACTTCTATGAAGGACTCACCCTAAAGGCTCAAGAATCACTTGACCACTTAGCTGGAGGTTCCTTGCAACTCATGAAAACTGCAGAGGAAGCTCAAAATCTCATTGATATGGTGGCTAACAACCAATATTTCTTTGCTCATCAAAGAAACCGCCAACCATCACAAAGAAGAGGAGTAATGGAGCTAGAAGGAGTGGACTCAATCTTGGCTCAAAACAAGATGATGCAGCAGCAGATTCAACAACAATTTGAGCAAATGGCCAAGAGGATTGATAGTCTCCAAGTTGCAGCAGTTAACACTAGCCAACCATCAACCACATGGGGACAGAGTGAAGAAACTCAAGAAGAACAACAACAAGAGCAAGTACAGTATATGCACAACCAAGGACCAAATGAAGTGTATGGTGATACATACAATCCATCCTGGAAGAACCACCCAAACCTCAGATGGGGAGATAATCATACCCAAAACCAACAACCATGGCAGAGGAACTCAAATCAAAACAACCCAAGAAGCAACCAAAACCACAACCAGTAGCAGACTAACCAAAACCCCTACAGAAAACCTCAAAACAACTACCCCAATCCCAACCAGTACCAATCCAATAACCAACCCACCAACCAAAATGCCTATCATCCACTACCCACATCTCATAACCCACCTCAAGTATCACCTGAAGCCCAGAGAATCACTAACTTGGAGGCCGTGATAGACAAAATGTTGAAACACCAGGAAATGGTAACCAAGAATCAGGAAGCATCCCTGAAGAGCCTAGAGAGACAGATGGGGCAAATCTCCAAACAGATTTCTGTTGAGAGACCTTCAAGCTCACTGCCGAGTGACACAATCCCAAATCCTAAGGAAGAATGCAAGGCAATACAATTAAGGAGTGGGAGAACATTGATGAGCAACAATGACACTACTAAGAAGCAAGTAGAGAGCAGCAAAAGACCAATAGAAGAGGAACAGCCAACACACACAGAGGAAGCCAATGATGATGATGCAATGGCAAGCAAGGAAGCCTCAAAGCAAACTCAAGCAAAGGAGGAACAACCAAAAATTCCAAAAAAAGGGAATGAAGCAGTTGAAAAGCCAACCAAGAATCAAAAGCAACAAGTAGAGAAAACCTTTGTACCTCCACTGCCATATCCCCAGAGGTTCAACAAAGAAACCAAGGATCAGCATTTTCACAAGTTCCTTGAAACTTTCAAAAAGCTGGAAATCAATATTCCTTTTGCTGAAGCACTTGAGCAAATGCCTCTGTATGCCAAATTTTTTAGGGAGCTTATCAACAAGAAAAGAAGTTGAGATGAGAAAGAAACCATACTGCTCACTGAGGAATGCAGGGCTTTGATTCAAAAAGGGTTTCCCCCTAAGCTTGAAGATCCAGGGAGCTTTTTGCTACCTTGCACCATTGGGGAATTAACCATCACTAAAGCAATGTGCGATCTAGGAGCAAGTATCAACTTAATACCATTCTCCTTGGTAAAAAAGCTACATATAGAGGAAGTTAAACCAGTACAAATATCTCTAGAGCTAGTAGATAAGTCAACAGTATACCCCAGGGGTATGATTGAAAACCTGCTGGTCAAGGTGGACAATTTCATATACCCTGCAGATTTTGTGGTTCTAGATTCAGAAGGGGATGATGGTGATTCTATTATTCTGGGAAGGCCATTCTTGGCCACTGCTAGAGCTATCATAGACATAGAGGAAGGAGAATTAACTCTTAGAATGCATGATAAGAGTGTCACTCTGAAGGTATTACCAGAGGCACAATTTAGCAAGGAGAAGAAAGACTATATGAAAATTGACAAGGGAGAATCACAGTTGAAGGAAGAAAATGACAAAGAGAGTCACAGCAACATCCCAAGGCTAAGGATTGTGCAGACTGATGAAGAGGCCCAAGAGGATATTGGAGTATTAGCCACTGAGAAGAGAGGTCCCCAAGGGAAGCCTACGGCCAGAAAAGAAAGATCAACAAAAGGAAAGATGAAACGGAGAAACAAAACAAAAAGGGGTTGGAAGAATAGGAAGATCCCAACAGAGGGGCTTTCCAAAGGTGATAAAGTGCAACTGATATATCAACAGCTGAGGGCAAACCAACAAACTGAGGACTAC
This sequence comes from Arachis ipaensis, assembly GCF_059453495.1. Classification (NCBI taxonomy): domain Eukaryota; kingdom Viridiplantae; phylum Streptophyta; class Magnoliopsida; order Fabales; family Fabaceae; genus Arachis; species Arachis ipaensis. The sequence continues at coordinate 56,697,407 of NC_142436.1, forward strand.
TACACTGTCAGCAACATACTCTCATTAGAGCATGATGAAATTGAACACCAGGGAACAAAGAAGAGGATCACAGTCAGGGGAGACAAATTCTACAAGCACCAACCACCATAAAAGAAAGCCTCAATCTCAAGCTAATGACAATAAAAGAGCGCTCCATGGGAGGCAACCCATGATTTAAGATTCATGTCATTTTAAATTCAATAAGTTATGATCATTTGAGCATGAATTCTTTTCTCTTTTCATGAACATGTCCATTGACTGCATGCACTGTTTTGAAACATATGCTGAGAATTCTAAGTTTGGTGTGCCTTCAAGCACACTAAACCAACGTTACAAATAATTCCTTTTTGTAAGCTTAGAGTGTCTTGACAAAGCATATGGCCAAACACTAAAGTTTGGTGTCCACATAGCTTCATGAAAATTAGAAATTCATGCATCAATAATCATACAATTGTTGTTTTCCAAAATCTTATAAATGGAAAAATTCTTATTCGGTAATGAAGGCATCAATTGTGATGTACCCTTTGACAAGAAACAAGTTTGGTGTTCATCAAACTTTGATGCACCGATTTAGGGACACAATTGACCCTTCATGAAAAAAAAAAAAAGAGAAAAAGAAAATTAGGATGAAAGCAATTCTTACAAACATTTAACTAAGAGTGACATTGGGATTTCACTAATTAGAGGAAGAGACACAATTTCTTCATACATGACCAAACATTAAGTTTGGTGTCCTCCAAAGATGAGTCACGGTTCAATTGGATATAAGAATTGATGATTCATATAATATTAATAAAAGGAATACTCTTGCCACAGTTGGACAAGACTAATGTATGTTGTGATGACTAGGTGGTCAAAGAATCTTCAATGAAAGAGACAAGACAAAGGAAAGCATAGCATGAAGACAAAATCTCATCACATGCTTCAAAAAAAGAAATCTGCCACTCCTTGAGAATGATCACGGCAAAGGCAAGTGAAGAAGCAAGCTTTGTCTTCATTCATCCTTACATGCACACCTTTGATCCCCATAGTGTCTAGTTGCATCCTAGCCTTTCATTGCTCAAACGTACCACCTCAAGCCATGCACATGACCGAATCACTCCAACCTTGGAAACTTCATTCCCTTCATCACTCCTCAACATAACAAGCTCGGTTCAACATTTCTCTTGCTTTAAACTCCAACCATTTAAACTTCCCTTCATCATTTCTTGTCATAGCAAGTTCGGTCCCAATTTCTTCTTGCTCCAAACACACATCAAATTCTCCAACATTCTTCACACTCCCTCTAACCTCACAAAACTCAACCAACCAAGTGATCATGGCCTCTTCCTCAAGAACCAAACGAAGAAAAGGGAAAGATCCCATGGTGGAGGAGGACACACATGAATATGACCAATGGAGATTCAAGTCTTGGTACCATCAAATGCAAATTGAATGGATGAACGAGAAAAAGATCTATCCTGAAATTCCACTCTTGTTGCCGGATGATGGATGCCAAGAAATGAAGGACAAAATTCGAAAGAAGAGGTGGGAGGAACTTGCATCACCAGCCACCCGAATCAATGCCAATATCATAAGAGAGTTCTATGCAAATGTCTCAAGGCTTGACATGCGTGAGCCCCCAACGTACAAGAGCTATGTGCGGGGGTGGAAGTAGACTTTAGCTCGGATGCAATCAAGAAAGTCTTGGGACTAAAGTCAGTCCGCTTTAGTGAACCGGGATACCAACAAAGATTGAATGAAGATCAAGATTATGATGAGATTGTGAGAGATATTTGTATGGAGAACTCAGAGTGGGAAGGAGATGACAAGAACAAATATAAGTATCTGAAGAGATGTAACCTCACCCCAGAAGCAAAAGGATGGTATGAGCTAATGAAAAGATCAATTCTGGGCACAGTGAACACCTCAGAAGTTAACAGGGAGAGAGCCGTGATGTTGCATTGCATCATTGTGGGAGGAGAGATAAGAGTTCATGAAATCCTTGCAAAAGACATCCAAAAGCTTGCTGAGAAGAATTCGGCCGGGTCTTGGTTATACTACTCAAGTACCATTTGGAGGTTGTGTGCAAAGGCTAAAGTGCCAATGGAAGAAGATAATCCAATGTGGTTAAGCCAAGGCATGCCCATAACCATTGAACGAATGACAATGGCTCCTGAAGCACATCAAGGCCGAAGGTCACATGGAAGAAGGCAAAGAGAAGAACCAATGGAAGAAGATGAGCCACACATAGAAGAAGAGCCACAAGAGGAGGAGGAACAGCCGCACTTTTTCCCACATGGCAATATGGATATGACTCAATTGCAAGAAGCAATTGGAAGATTGTCACAACAGTACACAAGAATTCAAGAAAGGCAAGAGGAATACCATTCACTATACATGAAACACCAACAAGCACAAGAAGAACGGGAGCTAAGAATGATGAACAAACAAAGTGAATTCGAGTTAAGATTCCTTGTGATGCAAGAAGAACATGCTTTTCAATCTCATGAATCATTTGGAAAGTTGGGACAAATGCAAGCTGAAAATTTGAGGGCTCTCAATGAGTTTACAACTCTCCAAGATGCAAGGTATGAAGTACAAGCCGATTACAACATCAATAGCCAAATCAAACTAAACTATATTGGAGAACATTTGCACAACATGGATCCGGCTTTCCCAACTTTTGATGAATTCTTCAAAAAGAGAAGTGAGGTAGAGGTAAGCAATGCTATGAGACTTGAAGATAGAGTAGAGGAGGCTATGAATAAGGCTGGATTCTGGCGAGGCCAACAGACAACAAACACGGATGGTGGAAACACTAACAACCAAGTGTATGAAAGGAGAAAGAAAAAGCATGACAAATGAAAGGTGGACTTGCTCCTTGTTCATCACTACAAAGAAAAAAAAACATGCATTCTATCTGTTTTAAGTTGTCTTTGCATCTTTAAGTAGTTCTTTTAATCAATAGTCTTTGCATTGTGTTTGTTTTAAAATAAGTAAGCTAGTCTATGTGTGTGCTTGTGTGTTTACTTTCACTTAGCAAAAAGCATGTTTTGTCCCCTGCATCTTTAAGTTCAATAAAAGAAATGTTTGAATGAGAAGTAAGATGGTCTCTGTTAGATAGAAGTAGAATAAAAGTATGTGGTGGTATGTGTATGATTGTATAATAGCTCACTTTTAGTGAATAAAGAGCCAGGATATCTCCTTCTAAGTATAGAGTGGCCTACTGTCTATGAATCTCAATCGAATAAAAATCCTTGGTTAGAAAGAAAAACAAAAAGAAAGAAAAAAAGAAGTGGCAGAACAAAAGAAAAACAAAAAGAAACAAAGCTGGACACCAATAGCTTGAACCTTAGAATATATGCCTGTGGTGTCTTTGTATTAGGATCTGCTTGGATTATTAAGCTCTTTGGAGTGCATCAACACTCGGTGACTTGGGTTAACTAACCCGGGATCATCAGCTGAAAGTCCACTATCAAGAGCAACCTAACTACAAGGCACTTAGTAGCCCAAAGAGGTGCTGGGCATCAATGTTCTAAGAAGGAATGTGAGCCAAGTGTCTATAGTGAATAATGTGTCAAGTATAAAGAAAAGGAAATGAACTTGCTACACATGACACTCAAATAAAGCTTATAAACAAAGTAATAGCCAAGGATAAAGGAATAATGAGAGGTCATAGCAGTATGTTACTTGAAGCTTGAAGGAGACTTTCTAGGCCTAGGAGCCAATAAGAAGTGAGTATTTACATATCCACACAAAATCCCATGAACTATCAATAATACTCTGCTAGCATGAACATCCTCTTCCATTTCATCCTTTCTTCTCAATAAATCTTTTCTTGCTTGGGGACAAGCAAGCTTTAAGTTTGGTGTTGTGATGACAAGTCATCTTAGCCTAGTTTCACTAGCCTTTTTCTTTTGTTTTCAATTGAATTATGCACTTTCTTGAGCTACAAGTAAGCTAATTTGGGTAAATTCTCATGCTTCCTTTGATTGAATCGACCATGTATGAATTCATGCTATTTCATGAGGTTTTATGCTATAATTGTCACATATTATGATAAAATGAATATCTCATGATTTTAAGCATAGCTTTGATGTGTTTGGTTGATTAATGATAGGTGAAGAAAGCTTGGAGAAAGGTTGAAGCAAGAAGGAATGGCTAGGAGTAAAGAGAGGACAATGGAATAAGTGAAAATGAACCAGGAAGCAAAAAAAAGTTGGACCAAAAGTTAGCCTCAAACTTTTGCACAAACTTTTGGGTGAAAAGTTAGCCCCAACGTTAGCCCCTAACTTTTGGGCTAACGTTGGCACATGAAAGTTACTCCCTGGGCACCAAAAGTTTGCGCCAACGTTAGCCCCTAACTTTGTGGCTAACATTGGCATGAGAAAAACACTCCCTGGGCACCAAAAGTTTGCGCCAACGTTAGCCCCTAACTTTATGGCTAACGTTAGCCCCTAACTTTATGGCTAACGTTGGCATGAGAAAAACACCCCCTGGCCACCAAAAGTTTGCGCCAACGTTAGCCTCTAACTTTTGGGCTAACGTTGGCACATGAAAAACACAAAGGGGGAGCAAAAGTTTGCGCCAACGTTAGCCCCTAACTTTTGGGCTAACGTTGGCGCCATAAGTGCACTAAGGAAGGCCAACGTTGGAGCAAAAGTTAGACCCCTAACTTTTGCACCAACGTGGGTATCAGCAAAACATGGGGGCTGATATGAAAAGTTGGACCAAAAGTTTGCCTCAAACTTTTGCTCAAACTTTTACTCAAACTTTTGCAAAACTCCAACCCGGTTCACTTGGTTCACTTTGGTTCCTCTCCAAACTCCAAGAGCAATCAACCAAGGCCTCTCTCAACCCAATTCCACCAAGAGCAAAGGCCCAACTCAAGGCTTGAAGATCATTTGAAGAAAGTGTATAAATAGGATAGAATTCAAGTTCTTAAAGGAGCTTTTTCCTTTTGGAGTTTTCATAATAGTTTTCGGAGAGCTTTGGATATTGAGTGATCTTTAATTTCTTAGTTTCGGGGAAGGAGAATTCTACTCTCTTCCTCTTAGTTTTATTGCTTTCAATTTCAATTGCAATTGTCTTGGATCTTGGGTTGGAGAATTGAAGGAATTCTGTTTCAATCTCATCCGAAGATCTCTCTGTTTCTTCTACTGCTTATTGAATTTAATTTCTGTTAATTATTCTTCATCTACTTTCTTTGCAATTTACAATTCCTTTGCAATTGTTCTTGTTGGATCTAGGAAGGCATTGAGATCTAGACTTGGTTATCTAGTCTCTTGGGTCCTGAGATCCGGATTCCCCATTTCCCATTTCCCATTCCTTGTTTACTGTTTTCATGCTTATTTACAATTCTGTTTTTAGATCCGGTTCAGTCCAAGTGTTCTTTTACTTCTCTGTTGGTTGCAATTTACTTTCCCTCATTTAATTTCTGCAAATCCAACTCCCAATTCCCTTTACAATTCAAGCTATTTACATTTCTTGCACTTTAAGATTTTGCAATTTACATTTCTTGCGTTCTAAGTTTCTGCCATTTAATTTCTTGTTCTTTAAGATTCAGCATTTAAATTCCTGTTCTCTTTAATTTCATGTCAATTACCCATTCCCTTTACTTTCCATGCAATTTAAATTCTGCAAATCACAAATCACTCAACCAAATCTTGATTCGCTTGACTAAATCAACCACTAAACTAAAATTGCTCAATCCTTCAATCCCTGTGGGATCGACCTCACTCCCGTGAGTTTTATTACTTGATACGACCCGGTGCACTTGCCGGTTAGTTTTGGGTGTTTTGGAGAAATTCGTTTCTCCGCGAAAATATCCCATCAGAACCTTGGGACATTGGGTGAATAAAAGGGTAGTTTTGTATTGTTATTGAAAATATTGAGAATTGGGTACATACTCATGTATTGATCAAATGTAAAATCTTATGCATTGATGCTCTTGTATATAGAAAGAAAAAAATGAGAAAAACAAAAGAAAAAAAGAAAAGAAAAAGAAAAAAACAATATGGAAAAGAAAAAAAATAGAAAAAGAAAGAAAAAGAAGAAAAAAAAAGAAAGAAATAAAAAGGGGACAAAATGCCCCAAAGTAAAGTCCAATAAAGATCAATGCACAAGTGTTGTGAAATGAAAAGAAAATACATGAGTATGTGAAAAAGTGAGGGAAAAATGGGTAGTTAGGTTAGAGCTTAAATGTATAGGATGTCATAGGCTAGGTGGGAAGTTTAAGCTTATCAAAGATTCAAATTTTAAGCTCACTTGACCAAATATGTATCCTACCTTGACCCTAACCCCATTACAACCTAAAAAAAAGACCTCATGATAATTGTATGTATGCATAAGATATATGTTGATTGTTAGATGAAAAACAAATCTTGGAAAGCATGATTAGGAGAGAATTGAGAGAATCAACCCTAAACACTTGAGCGAATAGAGTGCAAACACTACCGGTGAGGGTTTGATGCTCAATTACATGTTTTCACCTATGATCATCTCTTTTCATGCAAGTTTGTAAAAATATTTAATAACTCAATTCAATTGTGGATTAGGCTTGCTAGTCCTTAGCCCTTGTGCATATATACTTCTTGGGAACTGATTTATTTTGACCAAGCAATTGCATTCATTTAGATAGTTGCATATAGGTAGATTGCATTTAATTAGTTTCCATTGAATAAATGCCATGCCCTTTGCTTCATTCTTGGTTTAAGCATGAGGACATGCTTGGTTTAAGTGTGGGGAGGTTGATAAACCCCGTTTTGACGGTTTATCCTGTATTGATTTTTAGAGATTTTATCACCTTTTACCCACATTTATTCAATGAAATAGCATAGTTTTGTGATTGTCTCCTTATTTGTGCTTAGATGTGAAAACATGCTTTTAGACACTTAATTTGATGGTTTTAATCTCCCTTTGATTCCACTAGATGCCTTGATATGTTTGTTAGTGATTTCAGATTGAAAAGGTTAGGAATGGATCAAAGGAGTGAAGAGGAAAGCATGCAAAGTGGAGAAATCATGAAAAGTCAAAGAAGTTGAACTCGCCCATGGACGCGCGCGCGTACCTGGCGCTTGCGCGCACTTGCGAATCACCCCATGGACGCGTACGCGTGCTGTGCGCGTACGCGTCGGTGCTGGTTTATGATTTTTTAATGAAAACGTGGCCAACGAATTCTGAAGGGTTGTGGGGCCCAATCTCAACCAACTTTGGCGCCTAAACTTCTATTTAAAGCCAAGGATTGAAGAGCAAAAGGGGGGATTCCAATCACACACACTCATTAGGATTAGTTTAGAGTTAGTTTCTAGAGAGAGAAGCTCTCTCTTCTCTCTAGAATTAGGATTAGGATTAGGTTTAGTTCTTAGATCTAGGTTTTAATCTTTGCTTTCTTCCACTTCTATCTCTCAATTCTTTGTTTCTACATTCAATCTTCTTCTATTCTTTTGTTGTAATTTCCTTTATGTTGTTCTTATATTTTGTTGTAGATCTAGTATTGTTCCTTCTACATTCTTCCAATTCAATAAGAGGTAATTCATAATAATTGTTCTTCTTTGCTTTTCTATTGTTGATCTCTTACCTTTGTAGTTGCAGATTCCTTTAATTCTTGTATTTAATAATGTTTACTTCTATTGCACTCTATGTGTTTGTTGAAATGTCTCTTTTAGTTTTAGTGTAGATTTTGTTCCTCTTGGCCTAGGTAGAGTAATTAGTGACACTTGAGTTATCTAATTCCTTTGTTGATTGATAATTGGAGAGATTGCTAATTGGTTTGGAGTGCACTAAAGCTAGTCTTCCCTTGGGAGTTGGCTAGGACTTGTAGCTCAAGTCAATTCATCCACTTGACTTTCCTTTAATTAGTAAGGGTTAACTAAGTGGTAGCAATGAACAATTCTCATCACGATTGAGAAGGATAACTAGGATAGGACTTCTAATTTTCATACCTTGCCAAGAGCCTTTTATAGTTGTTAGTTTATTTTCATTGCCATTTACTTTTCATGCTTCTTATCCAAAACCCCAAAATAACTCAACCAATAATAAGACACTTTATTGTAATTCCTAGGGAGAACGACCCGAGGTCCAATACTTCGGTTTATAAATTTTAAGGGTTTGTACTAGTGACAAACAACTTTTTGTATGAAAGGATTATTGCTTGGTTTAGAAACTATACTTTACAACGAGATTTCATTAGTGAATTTCTAAACCGTCAAAAATCCTTTCATCACCAGGACACAAATTCCCTTTATGATGATAGTCACAAGTCAAGCTCTCTTAGTAATGAACTTGCATCCGCAAGTGAATTCTCTGAGATCGAAGAATCTTCCCCAAATGAATATGAAGATGATGCAGAGGTAGATTTCTCTCAACCTCCGATCTATGACTCGAGTGATGAGGAAGACATAGAAGACTTTGACCAGGATACAGATGCATTTGAAGAATCTTGCGAAGAAGTGGAGGAATTCACAGAAGAGCACAAGGGAGTAGAACTTACAGAACCACCAGAAACACCTTCCCCAAGGCCATTACCACCCAATACAAGCTTCAAGTGGGTACAATCCTTAACTTTTAACTTTACTTTTTCACTTGAATACGGTTTGCTTGAAACAGATGGCCAGCTTAGAGCTCTCTGCAGCTTTAAGAGTAAGAGGGAAATGGCTCGTGCTCAGAGCTGGTGTACAAGGTTCAATAAGGTTCCACGCTTCAACTTGAAGTGCACGGATTGGTATCATGTTCAATCGAATGGATCTCAAAAAATGTTTGGTCATTATGGTGAGAATCTACTTTCTAAACCGCCTGGATGGAAAAATATAGATCAAAATGAAGGCGGATTTAGAACCAAAGTTTGGGATCCTGGAAAATATTCTGATATTCGTCACCGCGGGAGCCTGAAAATCTGTTTGAAGCTGCTCAGAAGCTTCACATGCCTAGTTTGGGACCCCGGAGGCTGTTGGCATTCCAAACATTGGTGGAGATTTCTGGATGAATTTAAACACAAGCCACCATAACAGGAAGCTCATCTAATGTCCAACTTAAGGACTTTAACTAAAAGTGCTAGGTGGGAGACAACCCACCATGGTATGATCGTTCCTTTTTTTAATTTTAATTTTATTTAATTTTGTTTGTTTTTGAATTTTATTTTATTATATTGAACCTGCAGTTTTGCATAATATTCATATTAGCATTGCATTATGCATTTTTCAGACTAAAAAAAAAAGGCCACGCGACGCGGCCGCATCAGCGATGCGTCCGCGTCGCAAGGAGAGGGGAGAAAATAAAAACGAACAGAGAGTCACGCTGGAGCGTGGCTGGAGGCGTGCCCATGGCACAAATCGTCCCACGCGACTGCGTCGCTGACGCATCCGCGTCGAGTGGGAATACTGGCGTCCCACGCGACCGCGTGACCAGGATTTCGACGTAATAATGGTGCACAGCCGAAAGTTGTGCTAGAGTGGTGCTGGACTAGCGCTGGACGTGCAGTCTATCTCACGCGACCGCTTGCCCTACGCGTCCGCGTCACATCCTACTAAGTGCCCACTCACGCGATCGCGTGCCCCCACATGATCGCGTCACCCAATATTTGGCAATTAATGGTTTTTGAACAGAGAGTTGTGCGAGAGCGAGGCTGTCCTCGCGCCAGTAGCATAAAACGGGTCACGCGACTGCGTGACCGACGCGACCGCGTCAATCAGTTTAAGCGCAAGCCGCGCGACTGCGTGCCCCACGTGACCGCATCGCTTGCGCCGCACAGCTTATCCTAATTTGCCAAATATCTTATCTTTTCTCCCCCAATCCTAATTTATCCTCCCTCCTTTCTTACTTACTTCTTCTCCCCTTCTTTCCCTTCTCATTCTTCTTATCTTTTATTTTATTTTACTTAATTTATTTGCATATTTCATTCATTGCATCTTCATTTTGTGCATATTTTTATTTTCTTTTCCAAATTTATTATTTTCCGTTGGTGTTAAAAGTTCTTATTCAACTGTTATATCTTTTCTGGTGTTATCTTGGTGCTTCACGACTTGTTTCATTCTAATTGGGTATTATTATTCATAAGTCAAATGCTAATTTTTATAATACTGATATTCCTTTTGCATTGATATGTACTTACACTATTTTGCATTACCCACACTCTCTTCTCCATTGTTGCAAATTGTTGCACTCTTGATTTGCCATGTACTTCTATTATTTTCTCACTTGCATGTTGTAGATACAATGTAATTGAGACCCTTATTATTTGGTATTAACCAACCCATGTTTTATTTGTTTTTTATCTTTGTTTTGGGTTACTTTTCTTCCCTTTTTCTTTCAGGATGGCCACCAGGAAGAGAACCGGAAGACGTTTACATGGGAGAGACAAACAAGTTCCTACGCACATTCCTCGATGAGAAAAGCATCAGTTGAAGCAATCCGTCCACTTGCACATCTTAGCATGCACCGAGGATGGTGCAATCTTTAAGTGTGGAGAGGTCGATACCAATCTCCATGGGTTAGTACCTTTCTGTTTCAACACCAATGTTTAAATTTTCTTTGTTAAATTAGTTGTTGCATTTGCATATTTAATTGCATGTTTATTTGATTTTGTGCATTTAGTTACTACTTGGTTGAAGTAATATTTTCTTTTTCAAGAATTTTTATAGTATTTCACCAATTTAAATTGAAAAATTTTTGTTAAATTTGCTTGAAGTTGTATTTGGAACATGGTTTTTGAGCCAAAGAACACACAACCTGTGAGATTTGAGCTTATTTATATGGTTACATTATTTAACCATAAATTTTTATTCTTGTGTGTTTTCTTCTCTATGATTGTAATCTATATTTTGTTCCAATCTATATGTCCATTATTTAGTGTATTTACATGCTTGCATATGATTGAGGCCATTATTTGATTTTAGCTCACTTATCCCAAATAAGCTACCCTTTAAATCACCCTTGTCAGCCACTTTGAGCCTTTTAATCCCCATTTGTTCTATATTTTACCACATCACTAGCCTTAAGCGGAAAACAAATTAATTATCCCAATTGAATCTTTGGTTACCTTAAGATAGAGATTGTGTATCAACTAAGTGTGGGAAAATTGTGGGAACATGGGTTAATAAGAGAATGTAACGTATTTCTAATTTATTAGAATATTAGGAATTTGGGAACCTACTCATGAAAAACCAAAATAGAAAAATAATAGAAAATCCATGTGCATTGATAAGTTATGTTTATTTCTCTACAAAAAAATAAGTAAATAAATAAGGGGACAAAATTACCCCAATGCTAAGTTAATGAAAATATCAATGCACATGTGACAAAGTAAAGAAATATAAAAAATTTGGTACATGAGTATGGGAATCATACAAAAGTGGGAATTATGGGTAGCTAGGTATGATTTTAAAGTTATATAGAGTATATGTATGTTAGGTGAAAGCTTAGGTTAATTAAAGATTCAAATTATAAAGCTCACTTAGCCATATATATACATTTACCCTTACCTTAGCCCCATTACAACCTTGAAAAAGACCTCATGATGTTTGCATTTGTATGCTAAATATTTGTTGATTGGTGAGATGAAGAACAAAGTTTAGAAAGCATGATTAGAGAAGAGTATAGTGATTGACCCTAAACACTTGAGAGTTAGAGTGATATACACTACCAGTGAGGGTTCAGGGCTTGATTCTATGTTCCCTGCTTTCATGAGCTATCTTCTTACAAGTTTACTTGTCTTTTATTGTATAATTTGAATTAGTGAAGTCTGATTTATGTTTGTCTTGAAAAGCTTATTTACTTTTGACCAAGTAGGTAGAAACATTTTACATGTAGTTGCATTCATACAGATAGGTTGCATTTCATACATTCTACCATTCCTCTTCATTCCTTTATAGCTTCTCTTGAGTTTAGCATGAGGACATGCTAGTGTTTAAGTGTGGGGAGGTTGATAAACCACTATTTTATGGTTTATCTTATGCTCAATTGAGTGGATTTTATCAACTCTTTACCCACTTATTCATAATATTTGCATTGTTTTATATTTCCTTCTTGATTTTGTGCTATGATTGAAAACATGCTTCTTTGATCTTATAATTACTTATTATTAATCCTCTCTTATTACCATTAGATGCCTTGATATGTGTGTTAAGTGCTTTCAGAGATTATAGGGCAGGAATGCCTTGGAGGATGGAAAAGAAGCATGCAAAAGTGGAAGGAATACAAGATGTTGGAGAAATTGCTAAGCTGTCCAGCCTGACCTCTTCGCACTCAAACGACTATAACTTTAGCTACAGAGGTCCAAACGACACGGTTCTAGTTGCGTTGGAAAGCTAACGTCTGGGGCTTCGATTTGATATATAATATGCCATAGCTGCCCTGACGCTAGGTGACGCGATCGCGTGCTCCATGCGGCCGCGTCACAGTGACGGAAATCAGCTATTTCCGGGCTGTTTTCGACCCAGTTCGTAGCCCAGAAAACACAGATTAGAGGCTATAAAGTGGGGGATTGCATCCATTCATAGACAAGCTTTCATAATTCACAATTATTAGGATTAGATGTAGTTTTTAGAGAGAGAGGTTCTCTCCTCTCTCTTAGGATTTAGGATTAGGATTTCTTCGTTTCTTCATTCCAGGTTTAATATTTACTTTAATTTATGTTTCTATTCTACTATTATTTTAATGCTTTTATTTGTATCTACAAATGTTGCCAAATTGGCTTATGCTACATTCATGTTATGATTTTCTTTGAATTAATATTATTTGAGGTATTTCAGTTATTATTGCTTTCTTTTATTTACATGATTATTGCTTCCCATCTGAAGGAATTTTTATTCCAGTAGATTTACTTTTTCCCTTTTGGTTTTGGTTAAGAAATCAGTAACTCAGGAGTTATCCAATTCAACAGCATAATTGATAATTGTTATCTTGCTAATTGAACTGAGCTTCAATAATCCCAACCTTTTCTTAGGAAATAAATAGGACTCGAAGATCAAACCAATTAGTCCCTTGACTTTCCTTTACTTTAGTAAAGGTTGACTAAGTGGAATTAAGATTCAACTTCCATTGTTATTGATAAGAATAACTAAGTCTGGACTTCCAATTTCTCATACCTTGCCAAAAGTTTGCTTTGCAGTTATTTATTTATTTTAATTTCCATTTAATTTACCCGCCATTAAGTTACTTGTTCCTCATTCTTGAAACCCCAATTTACAATCTCCATAACCAATAATAAGAACATACTTCCCTGCAGTTCCTTGAGAAGACGACCCGAGGTTTAAATACTCGGTTGTCAATTTTAAGGGGTTTGTTACTTGTGACAACCAAAACGTTTGTACGAAGGGATTTCTGTCGGTTTAGAGACTATATCTACAACGCGAATGTTTTTATGAAATTCTTTACTGGCAAAAATCTTAACGTCAATCTCTCATGAAGAAGCTTCAGATAAATGAGCTAATGCCCACAGATGTAGTCATCAAGTTGGCTGACAAAACTCAAAAACAAGCCATAGGAGTGGTTGAGAACGTGCTGGTAAAGGTTGGGAACTACTTCCTTCCCACAGACTTTGTTATTTTGGAGATGGAAGAGAGTCACCTCCATCCAGTCATATTGGGAAGACCATTCCTAGCCACAGCCAGAGAACTTATAGATATGGAACGAGGAGAGCTAATATTGAGGATACATGATGAACAACTTACCTTCAATGTCTTCAAACCCTCACAAGAAACAGATCAAGAAAACAAGGAATCAAGGGGAGATCACAATAAGGCACTGGTGGAAGAAACAAGCACTGAAGCACAAACGGTACACCTGGATATCCCTTTGGTTGGTAAACAATACAGTCAGAAGGTACAACAGCTAAAGGAAACCCAAGAATAGCTAAACCCACCAAAGTCATATGAGACTAGCAACAAAATTTCCCTGGAGAAAGAGGCCACAAGGAGCAGTGATGGGATATTTTCGTGGAAAAACGAATTTCTCCATAACACCCAAATCTAACCGGCAAGTGCACCGGGTTGCATCAAGTAATAATAACTCACGGGAGTGAGGTCGATCCCACAGGGATTGAAGGATTGAGCAATTTTAGTTTAGTGGTTGATTTAGTCAAGCGAATCAAGATTTGGTTGAGAGATTTGTGATTTGCAGAATTTAAATTGCATAGAAAGTAAAGGAAATGGGTGAATTGCATGAAATTAAAGAGAACTAGAATTTAAAGTGCTGAATCTTAAAGAGCAAGACATTAAATGGCAGAAACTTAGAACGCAAGAAATGTAAATTGCAGAATCTTAAAGTGCAAGAAATGTAAATGGCTTGAATTGTAAAGGGAATTGGGAGTTGGATTTGCAGAAATTAAACAAGGAAAAGTAAATTGCAACAAACAGAGAAATAGAAGATGTCTTGAATCAAACCGGATCTTAAACAGAAAAGTAAATGAGCATGGAAAGCAGTAAACAAAGGATGTAAAATTTGAATTTAGATCTCAGGACCCAAGAGACTAGAAAACCAAGTCTAGATCTCAATGCCTTCCTAGATCCAACAAGAACAATTGCAAAGAAATTGTAAATTGCAAAGAAAGTAGATGAAGAAGCAATTAACCGAAACTGAAATTCAATTAAGCAGAGAATTAAACAAGATCTCAAGGTGAGATTGAAACAGAATTTCTTCAATTCTCCACCCAAAATCCAAGACAAGAAAAGTAAAGAGTGCTGGGCAAGAACAAGGAAGAAGAGAGATCAATTCTCCTCCCAAATTCTCTTGAATTAAGACAACAATTCTAAGAAATGTAAAAGTGAGCTCTAAGCAAAATCAAAAAGAAAGCTATTCTGAAAAACTAAAAGGGAAGCTCTATGAAAACTAAAAAGAGAAGCCCCTTTAAAACTTAAATTCTAATCTATTTATACACTTTCTTCAAATGGTCTTCAAGCCTTCAATTGGGCCTTTGCTCTTGGTGGAATTGGGTTGAGAGAGGCCTTGGTTGATTGCTCTTGGAGTTTGGAGAAGAACCGAATTGAACCGGGTTGGATTCATGAAAGCTTGAGTAAAAGTTGGAGTAAAAGTTAGGGTCTAACTTTTGCTCCAACTTTTCACATCAGCACCCTTGTTTTGCTGATACCAACGTTGGGGCAAAAGTTAGGGGTCTAACTTTTGCTCCAACGTTGGCCTCCCCTTAGTTATTCATGGCGCCAACGTTAGCCAGAAAGTTAGGGGCTAACGTTGGCGCAAACTTTTGCTAGCCCAGGGAGTTTTTCAGGCGCCAACGTTAGCCAAAAAGTTAGGGGCTAACGTTGGCGCAAACTTTTGGTGCATCCAGGGAGTGTCTTTCATGCCAAAAGTTAGCCAAAAAGTTAGGGGCTAACTTTTGGTCCAGCTTTTGCCCAAAAGTTAGCCAAAAAGTTAGGGGCTAACTTTTGCTCCAACTTTTGCCCAAAAGTTAGCCAAAAAGTTAGGGGCTAACTTTTGCTCCAGCTTTTGCTTCCTGGTTCATAATTAATTCAAGACTCAAGTCATTCCTCCTAGCCATTCCTTCTTGCATCAACCTTTCTCCAAGCTTTCTTTACCTATCATTAATCAACCAAACACATCAAAGCTATGCTCAAAATCATGAGATATTCATTCTTTCATAATATATGACAATTATAGCATAAAACCTCATGAAATAGCATGAATTCATACATGGTTAATTAAATCAAAGGAAACATGAAAATCCACCCAATTGGCTTGCTTTTGGCTCAAGAAAGTGCATAATTCAATTGAAAACAAAAGAAAAATGCTAGTGAAACTAGGTTAAGATGACTTGTCATCAAGCAGGATAGCATTAAAAGAAACAAGGAAGAAGGCGCCAAGGGGATAGAGGAACAAAAAGATCCCTACAGAGAATTTCTCTCCAGGGGATAAAGTAATCTTTGCTCATTTCCTAGCTATCCGACCTCATCTCCCCACCATTCCATCTCAGCTGCCTAAAGTTTTCACCATCAGGAGAATTCTCTCCTTGGAACATGTGGAGGTTTTTAATGAAGCCAACGGAGATAGATTCACTGCGAGAGGGGAAGATTTGAAGCATTACCAACCACCCTGACAAGGGCAGAACGTCAAGCTAATGACACTAAAGAAGCGCTTCATGGGAGGCAACCCATATTTTAATTTTTTTTAGGATGTCTGAAGTAGTTAATAAAGAAAGGTTCATGAATTCTAAATCAACTTTAACAAACACTTAGATGAATCCTTATATGCAACATATAGTGAACAACAAGTTTGATGTTCCAGGCAAACTAAGAGGACAATAACACAATTCACATTGTGTTACTCTTAGAGCCTTAATCAACTCTTTTTACACCACATGGTCACAAACTAAGTTTGGTGTCACCAATGTTGCATATATGAACAATTAATCAGTCAGTTGGGTTGTATTCATGAATCGCACTTAGTTATTTAAAAAACCAAAAAATTTTAAAAAGTAGTTATTCCACTTTCTAATTTTGCCACCACTATCCAAACTCATTAGTTCCTTTTATCTTGTAGGAGAAATGAAGGGAAGATTGGATAAAATTGATGGGACAAATGAAGAAGGGGGTTCGGCCACTTCACAAAGAGGGACTATACACATGTCTTCAAAGGGAATGCATTGGGAAATGTTGCCATGCAACATTGGAAGGAGAATATCTTTGGAAACCGAACCAACCCCATCATAAAAATGGTGATCCTTGTGCTCATTTCATGCTAAACCCCAACCGTCCATTATTAGCCTATACCATCAATCCACACCGTCTATTTACTCACCACTTTTCCATCATGTGTGAAATAGAACATGCATCCATAGTAGCTTAGGAACTTTCAATTTTGTCTTTAAGATTTCATTGCTTTTCTCATATGTGTGCTAGTCTAAGTTCCCTGTTTTCAATTTCATCCTGCTTAAATGTATGCTTGTCCTTTAAGCTAAATAAAAGAAAAGGTTATGAAAAGCCAAAGTGGGGTTCATCTTGTGGAGTAAGTTCTTAATGTTTGTGGTGTAGTAATTGGTTAGCTAAGTTGGTCCACCAACAAGGTATACAGGCAACTACATGTTCTGAATCCTATGCTTGAAGCACATTCTATGAGACTAGTTAAAAAAAAAATAAGGTCCCAATAAGAAAAAGAAAAAAAGAACAGTGAGAGTTGGAAAAAGGAAAGAAAAAGAATAAGAAATAAGGCTAGGCATCAAGGGTTTAAATCTTGAGGGATGTGTCTGTGGTGTTCCTGTGCCAAGGATCTGCTTGGATGAATAAGTTCTCAAGAGTGCTTCATCACTTAGTAACTTGGGTTAACTAACCCGGGATTATCAACTGAAAATCCACTATCAAGAGCAACCTTGCCTTAGAACACTTAGTAACCCAAAGAGGTGCTGGACACCAAGGCCTCAAGGAAAGAAAATAACAAACCACATGCCTGTGGTGTGCATGTATGGGGGAGAGAGACTTGAGGGAGTAAGTCCTTAGGGGTGTTTCAACACCTAGCACCTTGAACCAACTGGTTCGGGAGTGTCGGCTGAAAGCTTATTTTAAAGAGTTGCCCCCTCACAGAGCACTTAGCCTAAGAATACAATAAACCCTGAAAAGAAGGGGGAGATCAAGGAGTAAAGATCTCATAGGATGCAATCAAGCAAGTATTCAAGAGCATGATAAGGACCTGAAAACCAATCAAGGAATGAACCTAAGTTGCTATGAATGAAACCCCATAAACCAAGAACTTTACTTCTATAATAAGAACTTGTTTCTCTTGTTCTTTCATTTATCATTCTTATGTTTCAGTACTTGCTTAGGGACAAGCAAGCTTTAAGTTTGGTGTTGTTATGTCAGGCATTTTGGCCAGTTTCACTGACCTTTTTCTTTATTATTTTAGGATAGTTTCATGTATTTTCTTAGTAAATAAGCAAGTTTTGGATGAATATACACTTACATCTTGATTCAAGCAAACATTGTGAACTTTACATGATTTCATGAGAATTATGCATGAGTTGAATGATAATATGGATGATGCATGATCTCATGACTTGAAACAAAGCTTTGATGCACCTTGTTTGTTTGATTTCAGGATAAAGGAAGCAAAGAAAAACCACGTTAGCTTCACTAACGTGACCACTAACGTGAAATGGGAGCGAGCTTGCAACATTAGTGGTAAAGTTACCACCAATAACGCCTTCGAATGCCATCATAACCCACGTTAGTTGCCACGTTAGTTACACTAACATGGGAACTAACGTGGAAGAAAGGAGGAGCTCCAACATTAGTGGTGAAAGTGAACACCACTAACGTTCCAAAATGCCACACTAAGCCACGTTAAGAGCCACGTTAATCCAATTAACGTGGACTCTAACGTGGAGAAAAGAGGAAGTCGCAAGCGTTAGTGACACTCACCTTTGTCACTAACGCTAGACCAAGCCTAAATTGCCTACGTTAGTGGTCACGTTAAGACCACTAACGTGAAAGGTAACATGGAACAATGAATGATAGGCCAACGTTAGTGACACTCACCCTTGTCACTAACGTTGGAGATGGCAAATACACCCACGTTAGTGGTCACGTTAATGCCATTAACGTGAAGTACTAACATGGAAGGAATGGTCGTTCTGAAGCATTAGTGACAAAGGTAAGTGTCACTAACGCTCTCGAGCCTTGGCATTGATGCCAGGGCATTTTGGCCAGTTTCACTGACCTTTTCTTTACTATTTTTAGGGTAGTTTCATGCATTTTCTTAGAAAATAAGCTAGTTTTGGGTAGATATTCACTTATATCTTGATTCAAGCATACATGTTGCACTTTACATGATTTCATGAGGATTTTGCATGAATTTAATGACAAATTGGATGTTGCATTTCCCATGACTTGGACTAGAACTTTGATGCACTTTATTGCTTAATATCAGGACAAAGGAAGCAAGGAAGAACCACGTTAATCTAACTAACGTGACCTCTAACGTGGAATGGGAGCTAACTTGCAAAGTTAATGAGAAAAGTAATCACCAATAACGCCCTCGAAGACATCATAACCCACGTTAAGAGTCACGTTAACTAAGTTAACGTGAACTCTAACGTGGAAGAAAGAAAATGAAGCCAACGTTAGTGACACTTACCTTTGACACTAACGTTGGACCAAGCTCATAAGTGGCCACGTTAAGAGCCACGCTAACTTAGTTAACGTGGACTCTAACGTTAAGAAGAAAAAAAGAGAAGTCAACGTTAGTGACATTCACCTTTGTCACTAACGTTGGCCAAGCCTCATTAAGCCACGTTAACTCCCACATTAACTTAGTTAATGTGGAAGCTAACGTGGAGATAGCATGTGATCGCCAACGTTAGTGACACCTACCTTTGTCACTAACGTTGGAATGAACCCACACAAGCCACTATGAGCCACGTTAACTCCCACGTTAACTTAGTTAACATGGAAGCTAACGTGGATAAGGGAATGATGAGCCAACGTTAGTGACACTCACCTTTGTCACTAACGTTGGAGATGGCTAGCATTGCTACGTTAGAAGCCACGTTAACTTAGTTAACGTGGACTCTAACGTGGGAAATAGGGGCACATTGGAACGTTAGTGACAAAGGTAAGTGTCACTAACGTTCTCGAAGGATTGGCAAGCTAACGTTAAGAGCCACGTTAACTAAGTTAACGTGGACTCTAACGTAATGAAGGGGGAGGCTTCTCAATGTTATTGGTAAAGGTAAGCCCCAATAACGTGTGTGAAGGACCAAGAGGCAACGTTAGTGGTAACGTTTGTGCCACTAACATTGAGGTTAACGTGGCTCATACTTGGGTGAGGAACGTTAGTGAAAAGGGTGATTGTCACTAACGTTCTCGAACGACACTTTCACTTAACGTTAACACCACTAACGTCCTGAGCCAAGGTCCCTGCCCACTTCACATTTTCTCTCTGCAAGTAAAGCTAAGCCCAAAGAAGAAGAGAACTGCTTCAAACTCAAGATCCAAAAGCCCATACCCAAGACTTGAAGAGCCAACTAGAAGATCAGAAGAGTAGTATATATAGGAGTAACTTTGAATTAGTTTGAGAGCTGGAAATTTTAGGGAGCCTTTGGCCTAGAATTACTCTCTGTATTTTACTTTCTCTGCACTTCTAGTTTATTTTCAGTATGTATTCTCCATCTTTGTTTTCATTTTCCAGAGTTTTGAACAACTAAATCCCTTTCATTGGGTTAGGGAGCTCTATTGTAATTTGATGGATCAATTTTAGTTTTCATTCTCCTTCTTATATCTTTTCTCTTGATTTTACTAGAAAGCTTTCGATCTTCATCCAATTAGGTAGTTATCTTGGAAAAGAAGCTATTCATACTTGGATCTCTTCTGAACCTTGAAAGAGGAATGAAGGGATCATGCTAGAAATGCTTTCTCATGCTGGACCAAATTGGTTGTGGATGGATATGTGACTATAATCCTTCCAACAATTGATTTGGGAAATGCATGTGGTATAATCAGTGACCATACTTCATCTCTTCTCATGAGCAATTGACCAAGAAATTGGCTATTGATCAAGATTTGAGAGATTGAATTACAAGGAATTGTAATTCGATCACTTAAGATTGCCAAGGAGATCAATGAATGCATTGATTGAGGAAGAGATGAAAATGAACTTGATCCGGAGAATGCAACATCTCCTGAGTCCAATGAACTCCCCATTTCTGATCTTACCCATTCTCTTTAATTTCTGCCGTTTACTTTTATGAGCAATTACCCCATTCCCATTTAAGATTCTGCAATTTACTTTCTGCCATTTACATTCAGCTCTTTATTTCCAGCATTTACTGTTTCTGCCATTTACTTTCCCGCCATTTAATTTTCTGCAATTCTCAACTCAAATTCTGATTCGTTCAACTAGAACATTCCTTTAATTAAAGTTGCTTGATCAATCAATCTCTGTGGGATTCGACCTCACTCTATTGTGAGTTTTTACTTGACGATGAATTCGGTACACTTGCCGAAGGAAATTTGTTGCGAGACAAGTTTTCCGCGTATCAAGTTTATGGCACCGTTGCCGGGGATTGATTTTGAATCAACAATGATTAAATTGGAGGATAACTAGATTGAGCATTTTTAGTTTGTTTGATTTAATTTTCTGTTTGAGTAATTTACTTTTAGTTTTAGTTAATTTCTTCCCTTCCCCCTACTTTTTCATTTTTCTTTGTTATTTACAATTCAGTTCACTGACCCACTAACTGTTTGATATATTGCATCACTCACACTAACAGTAATTCTAACAGAAATATTTCCTGTATCTATTTTCCTTGCTTGTGCTTTGTTGGTTGTATGACAGGGAGAAGAAGCGGGGCTTCAACTTCCTTTGATTCAGAACCTGAGAGGACCTTCCTTAGATTAAGGAAGGAAGCAAGAGAAAAACGAGTAGTGGGTGCCGAGGAAGAGGAGGAATACTTTGAACCAAACATGGAAGAAAATATGGAAAACCATCATGAAAAAGAGGCTCACAACCATGGCAGAGAAGGTCGAGCAAATCATGCTGGGGAGGAGAGAAGAGTTTTAGGCTCTTACATCAATCCAAACCCAGGAAACTATGGAAGTAGCATTCAAAAGCCGACCATCCATGCCAATAATTTTGAACTAAAACCACAGCTCATCACCCTTGTTCAGAACACTTGTTCGTTCGAAGGAGGTGTCCAAGAAGACCCCAATCAACATTTAACCACCTTCCTGAGAATATGTGACACAGTGAAATCTAATGGTGTTCATCCTGACGCCTATAGACTGCTCTTATTTCCATTCTCACTCAAGGATAAGGCAGCCAAGTGGCTGGAGTCTTTCCCGAAGGAGAGCTTGACAACTTGGGAAGATGTGGTGAACAAATTCTTAGCAAGATTCTACCCCCCTCAACGAATCAATAGGCTGAGAGCTAAGGTCCAAACTTTTAGGCAACAAGATAGTGAGACTCTTTATGAAGCATGGGAGAGGTTTAAGGACCTGACAAGGAGATGTCCACCAGACATGTTCAACGAATGGGTGCAGCTGCACATCTTCTATAAAGGCCTGTCATATGAATCAAAGAAGGCAGTAGACCATTCTTCAGGAGGATCTTTGAACAAGAAGAAGACCATTGAGGAAGCCATAGATGTTATTGAAACAGTAGCAGAGAATGACTATTTCTATGCTTCTGAAAGAGGCAACACTAGAGGAGTAATGGAGCTAAACAATGTAGATGCTCTGCTGGCCCAAAACAAGCTCATTACCAAGCAGCTGGCTGACCTCACCAAGAAGATGGAGAGGAACCAAGTAGCAGCAATCACCACTTCATCAACAACCCAAGAAGGAGTGAATGAAGAAGCGGAGGGTAGTCAGGAGCAAGCCAACTACATTGGGAATTCACCTAGGCAAAACCACGATCCATACTCCAAGACCTACAACCCTGGTTGGAGGAACCACCCAAACTTTAGGTGGGGAAATCAACAAGACCAAGGTCTAGATCGAAGACGTCCAAACCCCAACAACAATGCAGCTCACCAACATTTCACACAGAGAACATATCAACACAACCATAACAACACCTCTCCACAACCATATCAAAACCAAAATAACTTACCTCATCCTTCCACCTCTAATCCCAATCTACCATCATTTGATGACAGACTCTCAAGGATTGAGAATCTACTTGAAGGAATAGGCAAAGAGATTCAAGACAACAAGACATTCAAGGAGGAAGTGCGAGCCAATTTCAAGAACCAGGGAGACACAATCAAGAGGTTGGAATCTCAAGTGGGGTATCTCTCTGAGCAGATTCCCAAACCTACAGATGGATTTCCAAGTGACACAGAGAAGAATCCGAGAGGTGAAATGAAGAAAGTGAGATGGGAAGATTGCAAGATGGTCACTATAAGTGATAAGGAGACTGAGGACAAGCCAAGCAAGCCGTCAGAACAACCTGGAGATACCTCAGTAGAAAAGAAAGAAAAAGATCATCAAGAACCAAAAATCTCACAACAGGAGCTGCTGAGACTCTATGCACTATTTCCCCAACTACTCAATGGTGCTGTGGAGAAGAGAATATACTCAAGATTTCTTGACTTGTTTGTATCTCTGCATGTAAACATACCACTCATCAAGACCATCCAACAAATGCCTGCATACATCAAGTATATGAAGGAACTGCTTCCCAGGAAAAGCTCACTCAAGGGGGCCAAACTATAGTGATGAACAAGGAGTGCAGCGCCCTCATTCAACCAGAGTTTCTTGCAAAAAGAAAAGACCCAGGGAGTTTTCACATCCCCTGTGCCATAGGAGAAACAATGTTTGATAGAGCACTCTACGATTTGGGAGCAAGCATCAACTTGATGCCCTTATCCCTTGTGAAAAGGCTGCAGATCAATGAGATAATGCCCACAGACGTAGTCATCAGGCTGGCTGACAAAAGTCAAATACAAGCAATAGGAGTGGTGGAAAATGTGTTGATAAAGGTTGGGAAGTACTTCCTCCCAACAGACTTTGTCATATTGGACATGGAAGAAAGTCACACTCACCCAATCATATTGGGAAGACCATTCCTAGCTACAGCCAGAGCACTCATATATGTGGAGCGAGGGGAGCTAATTTTGAGGATCCATGATGAACAGCTCGCCTTCACTGTTTTCAAACACTCACAAGAAACAGATAAAGAGAACAAGGAACCAAGGAAGGATCACAGTGAGATACTGAAGGAAGAGATAAGTACTAAAGAACAACAAGCTCATCCGGAGATTCCCTTGGTTGATGGACAAGGAAACAAGCAGCTGTCATAGCTCAAGGAAAAGCTGGAAGAACCTAAACCACAAGAGGCCACAAAGAGTAAGACAACATCACAAGGAACAAAGAAGAAGGTACCAAGGAGGTGGAGGAACAAAAAGATCCCTACAAAGGACTTCTCTCCAGGGGATAAAGTGATCTCAGCTTACTTCCCAGATATCCCCCCTGATCTCCCCACTGTGCCATCTCAGCTACCTAAGGTCTTCGCTATCAACAGAGTCTCTCCTTGGAACATGTAGAGATCATTGATACAACAACTGGATATAGGTCTACTGCTAGAGGAGAAGACTTGAAGCACTATCGACCTCCCTGATGAAGGCGAAACGTCAAGCTAGTGACTCTAAAGAAGAGCTTCATGGGAGGCAACCCATGTTTTATATGCTTTTAGAAAATAGTTAATAAGTCAATTTTTATGAATTTCAACCCAAACTTGACTAACACTTGGTGAAATCCTTGTTATGCAGTATATAGTGAAGAACAAGTTTGGTGTTCAAAGCATGCCAAGAAAGCATGAATGCAACTCAGAGCATGCTAGTCTTGGAGCTTTAAACAAAGAATTTTTCATCACAATGCTCCAAACTAAGTTTGGTGTCACCCAAGGTGCCACGAATATGCATATAAGGATACACAGTTAGTTAGTTAGTTGGTGTTCATGAATAAACAATCTAATTCTTTTTCTTTATTATTCTAGCCGTAAAGTTTAATTTTTTTTTATGATATTGATTTTTTTATTTTATTTTTATAGGAAAAAGGAAAGGAGCATTGTAGAGGATTGATTGGACAATTAAATGAAGAAGGTTTGGACACCACAAAAGGAGGATACAACACACGTGCCCCAAAGGGGAATGCATTGGAAAATGTTGCCATGCAACATTGAAGAAAGGAGACCCTTGAAGACCGAACCAATAGCCCTCATAAAGATGAGGATCCTTGTGCTCATGATCTGCAAAACCCTATCCGTCCATCCAACAACCACCACATCAATCCATACCTTTCATCCCCTCATCGTCTCCCTATATAAGTGAGTCCTAGTGCGTACTTACCCCTCACACTCAAATTCCCGCTCTCCACACTTCACACCTCCGGCATCCAAAATTCCTTCATCACACCTCATCCTAACCAACCAAATTCCTCATTTATCTATACATTCTAATCTCCTCACACAGCAACTCAAATTCATGGCATCATCAAGCTCCAAGAGGCAAAAGAGGAAGGAACCAATGGAGAGCATTCCTTTCGATGAAAAGAGATTCAAAACCGCGTTCCATGAACAAGAATTTGAGCGGATAAAGCTCAAAAAGATACTGCCCGAGTTAACCTTCCAAATCAATGAAGACGAGTGCCCACAGATTCGGGAGAAAATTGAACAAAGAGGGTGGCAAAGGCTCACGAATCCAGAGGGGAAGATCAATGCAAACCTCATCAAAGAGTTCTATGCAAATGTGGTTAGAGAAGACAAAACCAAGGCCCCAACCTTCAAAAGCTACGTAAGAGGAAAGGAGGTGGACTTCAGCCCAACTGCTATAACAAGAACTCTTCACCTCAAAACACCACATTTTGATGAGCTCAGTTATCATGCAAGGATAAATAAGAGCCCTGACAATGATGAGCTCACAGAAATCGTGACTGATATCTGTGTTATAGCAGCTGACTGGGAGAGGTATGCAGATGGGAGACCCCGATTCATCAAGAGGGGAGACCTTAGCCCGGAGGCCAAGGGATGGTTTGAACTCGTAAGGAGGTCTATCCTCCCAGTTGCAAATAATTCAGAGGTCAATATCAATCGAGCGACTATGGTACATTGCCTAGTACAGGGTGGAGAAATCAATGTGCATGAACTCATAGCTGAGGGGATTCAAGAGTCAGCTGAGAAGGTTGATCCGGGTGCCAGGCTTTGGTACCCCAACACTATTCTCAGATTGTGTACAAGAGCCAAGGTAGTCTTCGAGGATAGCAATCCAGACTGGGTGAATCCTAGGAGGCTAGTTACACTCCAGCGTCTGATCTATACTACTCCCGCCCAACAACAAAGAAGACCCCAAATAGGAAAGCAAAAAGCGAAAGAAGGAGCTCATCAAGAGGAATCTCATCAGGAAGAATATCAACAAGAAGAACATCATGACCCAGCTAACTTGAATATGAATCACCTTCTAAGAGCCATTGAAGATTTGGGGATGAGACATATGGAAGGACAAGAACAAATACTAAACCTTCAGTCCAACTGGATGAGCCAACAAGAAGAGTGGCAGAAACAACAAATGGAGCAGCAACAGGAACATTACTCCCAGCTCACTCAAGCCATCCACCAAGTTACTGAAAGGCAAGAACGTCAAGATAAGCACTTGCAAGAACTCAATCAGCGGCAAATAGCTCAGATGAAAGCATTCAATGAGTTCACTGTACTTAATGAAGGACGACAACTACATAGGGAGGAGTTCAATGTAAACACTCAAGCCAAGTTGAACTACATGTCTAGTCATATGCATCATCTACACTATGCTATCCCTACATATGATGAGGTTTAAAAAGATTTTGTAGAACAAGAAGAAAGAAAAGTGAAACAGCAGAAGGAAACACTAAAGAAGAAGATGGAAGATGGTGGTTTCTGGAAGAAGTTGATTGGAAAGAGCAAAGGGAGTGGGAGTACGAGCACTCAAGAGGGACACAAAGAGGACAAGCAAAGAGGAGAGCATGGGCAACCACATGAGTAAAAGGTGGTGGAGTTCCTTCTTTGGTCCATCTCTTTCTATGTTTTAAATAAGGAAGATCTTGTATGAAATAGAACATGCTTCCATGATAGTTTGAACCCTTTTAAATTCTGTCTTTTAAGCTTTTTGTTGAATAGGTCTATGCTTGCTGGTCTTTATGTCACTGCATCCTTACTTTGCTTAATTGTATGCTTGTCCTTTTAAATCAAATGAAAAGAGAATGAGTGTTTTATAAAAGACCAGAGTGGAGTTCATATTATGGAGTAAGTTCTTGAGTTTGTGGTGTGGCCATAAGTTAGCTAAGTTGGTTCAACCACAAGGTGGGAAGATAACTATCTGTCATGAATCATATGCTTGAGACACACCCCATGAGACTAACTAAATAACAAAATCCTAATAAGAAAAAGGGGAAAAGAAAAATGAAAGTGAAAAAAAAACAAATAAAAGAAAAAGAGTAAGCAATAAGGCTAGGCACCAATGGTTTTAATCTTGAGGCATGTGTCTGTGGTGCTCCTGTGTGAGGGATTTACTTGGATGAATAAGCTCTTAGGGGTGCCTTATCACTTGGTAACTTGGGTTAACTAACTCGGGATTATCAGCTAAAAGTCCACTATCAAGAG
The DNA here is from genome assembly GCF_059453495.1 of Arachis ipaensis. Lineage (NCBI taxonomy): Eukaryota > Viridiplantae > Streptophyta > Magnoliopsida > Fabales > Fabaceae > Arachis > Arachis ipaensis. The sequence continues at coordinate 56,724,461 of NC_142436.1, forward strand.
TAACCCTCACTACGGAGCATTTAGTAACCAAAGAGGTGCTGGACACCAAGGTCTCAAGAAAAGAAAATAAATAAACCATATGCCTGTGGTGTGTATGTATGGGGGAAAGAGACTTGAGGGAGTAAGTCCTTAGGGGTGTCTTAACACCTAGCACCTTGAACCAACTGGTTCGGGAGTGTTGACTGAAAGCTTATCTTAAAGAGTCGCCCCCTTACAGAGCACCTAGCCTGAGAACACAAATAAGCCCTGAAATGACAACAAAATGATCAAAGAATAAAAGTCTCGTGGGATGCAATCACAGTGAGTATTCTAGGACATGATAAAGGTCTGAAAGCCAGTAAAGGAATGAATCTAAGTTGCTATGCATGAAACCACCATAAAACCAGGGACATGACTTCCACAAGAATGACTCATTTCTCTTGGCATTCCGTTCATCATTCTCTTGTTTCAGTACTTGCTTAGGGACAAGCAAGCTTTAAGTTTGGTGTTGTGATGCCAGGGCATTTTGGCCAGTTTCACTGACCTTTTCTTTACTGTTTTTAGGGTAGTTTCATGCATTTTCTTTGAAAATAAGCTAGTTTTGGGTAGATATTCACTTATATCTTGATTCAAGCATACATGTTGCACTTTACATGATTTCATAAGGATTTTGCATGAATTTAATGACAAATTGGATGTTGCATTTCCCATGACTTGGACTAAAACTTTGATGCACTTTATTGCTTAATTTCAGCACAAAGGAAGCAAGGAAGAACCACGTTAGCAGCCACGTTAATCTAACTAACGTGACCTCTAACGTGGAATGGGAGCTAACTTGCAAAGTTAATGAGAAAAGTAATCACCAATAACACCCTCGAAGCCATCATAACCCACGTTAAGAGTCACATTAACTAAGTTAACGAGAACTCTAACGTGGAAGAAAGAAAATGGAGCCAACGTTAGTGACACTTACCTTTGACACTAACGTTGGACCAAGCTCATAAGTGGCCACGTTAAGAGCCACGCTAACTTAGTTAACGTGGACTCTAACGTTAAGAAGCAAAAAAGAGAAGTCAACGTTATTGGCATTCACCTTTGTCACTAATGTTGGCCAAGCCTCATTAAGCCACGTTAACTCCCACGTTAACTTAGTTAACGTGGAAGCTAACGTGGAGATAGCATGTGATCGCCAACGTTAGTGACACCTACCTTTGTCACTAACGTTGGAATGAACCCACACAAGCCACTATGAGCCACGTTAACTCCCACGTTAACTTAGTTAACGTGGAAGCTAACGTGGATAAGGGAATGATGAGCCAACATTAGTGACACTCACCTTTGTCACTAACGTTGGAGATGGCTAGCATTGCTACGTTAGAAGCCACGTTAACCTAGTTAACGTTGACTCTAACGTGGGAAATAGGGGCACATTGGAATGTTAGTGACAAAGGTAAGTGTCACTAACGTTCTCGAAGGATTGGCAAGCAAACGTTAAGAGCCACGTTAACTAAGTTAACGTGGACTCTAACATAATAAAGAGGGAGGCTTCTCAACGTTATTGGGAAAGGTAAGCCCCAATAACGTGTGCGAAGGACCAAGAGGCAACGTTAGTGGTAATATTTATGCCATTAACGTTGAGGTTAACGTGGCTCATACTTGGGTGAGGAACGTTAGTGAAAAAGGTGATTGTCACTAACGTTCTCGAACCACACTTTCACTTAACGTTAACACCACTAACGTCCTGAGCCAAGGTCCCTACCCACTTCACATTTTCTCTCTGAAAGTAAAGCTAAGCCCAAAGAAGAAAAGAATTGCTTCAAACTCAAGATCCAAAAGCCCATACCCAAGACTTGAAGAGCCAACTAGAAGATCAGAAGAGTAGTATATATAGGAGTAACTTTGAATTAGTTTGAGAGCTGGAAACTTTAGGGAGCCTTTGGCCTAGAATTACTCTCTGTATTTTACTTTCTCTGCACTTCTAGTTTATTTTCAGCATGTATTCTCCATCTTTGTTTTTATTTTCCAGAGCTATGGACAACTAAACCCCTTTCATTGGGTTAGGGAGCTCTGTTGTAATTTGATGGATCAAATTTAGTTTTCATTCTCCTTCTTCTATCTTTTCTCTTGATTTTACTAGAAAGCTTTCGATCTTCATCCAATTGGGTTGTTATCTTGGAAAAGAAGCTATTCATACTTGGATCTTTTCTGAACCTTGAAAGAGGAATGAAGGGATCATGCTAGAAATGCTTTCTCATGCTGGACCAAATTGGGTGTGGATGGATATGTGACTATAATCCTTCCAACAATTGATTTGAAAAATGCATGTGGTATAATCAGTGACCATACTTCATCTCTTCTCATGAGCAATTGACCAAGGAATTGGCTATTGATCAAGATTTGAGAGATTGAATTACAAGGAATTGTAATTCGATCACTTAAGATTGCCAAGGAGATCAATGAATGCATTGATTGAGGAAGAGATGAAAATGAACTTGATCCGGAGAATGCAACATCTCTTGAGCCCAATGAACTCCCAATTTCTGATCTTACCCATTCTCTTTAATTTCTGCCATTTACTTTTATGAGCAATTATCTCATTTCCATTTAAGACTCTGCAATTTGCTTTCCGCCATTTACATTCAGCTCTTTATTTCCAGCATTTACTGTTTCTGCCATTTACTTTCCCACCATTTAATTTTTTGCAATTCTCAACTCAAATTCTGATTCGTTCAACTAGAACATTCCTTTAATTAAAGTTGCTTGATCAATCAATCTCTGTGGGATTCGACCTCACTTTATTGTGAGGTTTTACTTGACGACGAATTTGGTACACTTGCCGAAGGAAATTTGTTGCGAGATAAGTTTTCCGCGTATCAGGCATGCCCACGTTAAGGGCCACGTTAGTTATACTAACGTGGACCATTAACGTGGAAGAGAGGGACAAAGAGCAACGTTATTGGTAAAGGTGAGTGCCAATAATGTTTGCGAAGGGCTAAGAGGCTACGTTAGTGGTTACATTAGTACCACCAACGTTGAAGTTAACGTGGATCAACTAGTTTGGAACGTTAGTGATAAAGTTATCGTCACTAACGCTCTCGAACCCAAGTTTACACTTAACGTTAACGCCACTAACGTCCAAACTAACTTTCCATCATGCCTAACTCACACTTTCTTTGCAAGAAAAGCTAAGCCCACTAAACCCCTTTTCATTGGGTTATGGAGCTCTATTGTAATTTGATGGATCAATAATAGTTTTCATTATTCTTCCTCTTTCTTTTCTCTTGATTTTACTAGAAATCTTTTGTTCTTCATACAATTGGTTAGCTATCTTAGAAGATAAGCTCTCCATAATTGGATCTCCTCGGAACCTTGGAAGAGGAATGAGGAGATTATGCTAGAAATGCTTTCTCATGCTGGACCAAATTGGGGTTTGGATGGATATAGTGACATATAATCCTACCAACACTTTGATTTGGGAATGCATATGGTATAATCAGTGACCAAACTTCATCTCTTCCCATGAGCAATTAAATCAAGGAATTGGGCAATTGTTCAAGCTTAGAGAGATTGGGTTGCCAAGGAATTGGGATCCAATCACTTAAGATTTCCAAGGAGATCAATGAATGCATTGATTGAGGAAGAGATGAGAATGAACTTGATCCGAAGAATGTAACATCTCCTAAGCCCAATGAATTCCCCATTCTCTTTATTTTCTGCCATTTACTTTTTTGCTAATCTCCCCAAATCCCCATTTAAGATTCTGCAATTTACTTTATGGCATTTATATTCCGCCATTTATTTCCAGCACTTACATTTTCAGTTATTTACTTTCCCGCCATTTAACTTTCTGCAATTACTCAACTCAATTTCTGCTTAGCTCAACTAGAACATTCTTCTAATTAAAGTTTCTTGACCAATCAATCCCTGTGGGATTCGACCTCACTCTATTGTGAGTTTTTACTTGACGACAATTCGGTATACTTGCCGAAGGGAAATTTATTGAGAGACAAGTTTCCATGATGGATTGTAGGTGTCACCATAAACTTCACTTGATCCAGAACCTTGGTTGTGCACATATTGAATTTGTTCCTACTGCTGATCTTCCTGGTTCTCTTTATTCTGCCCCTATGTGGTTGGTGGTTGGTTTGTGACATTCACTGATGCAACTTGTAAGCTATCAATTCTCTTTGCCATTTGTTCAAATTGTTACTGAAATTGCTGCTGCATCATCTTGTTTTGAGCTAGGATTATGTCCACTCCTTCTAATTCTAGCACTCATTTCCTTTGTGATGGTTGGCGTTGTCTCTGATAAGCAAAGAAATATTGATTGTTTACCACCATATCAATGAGGTTTTGAGCCTTCTCTGCTGTCTTCATCAATTGTAAGGAGCCTCCTACTGAATGATCTAGTGCCTCATGAGCCTTAAGAGTCAAACCTTCATAGAAATTTTGAAGAATGTCCCATTCATTAAACATTTTAGGGGGACATTTTCTAATCAGGGCCTTGTACCTCTCCCATGCCTCATAGAGAGATTATACATCCATCTGTGTAAAAGTTTACACCTCAGTCTTGAGCCTGATGATCCTTTGAGGTGGGTAGAACTTGGCCAAGAATTCATTCACTAGATCCTCCCAGCTAGTGATGCTTCTTTGTGGAAAGGTTTCAAGCCATTGAGCAGCTTTGTCCCTCAATGAGAATGGGAACAGCAGCAATTTATATGTTTCTGGATGCACACCATTAGAATTCACTATATCACAAATCCTCAGAAAGGTAGATAAGTGTTGGTTTGGATCCTCCAAAGGGCTTCCTCTATATGAGCAATTGTTCTGTACCAATGTGATGAGCTGGGGCTTCAATTCAAAGTTATTTGCATTGACATTTAGGGTAAGGATGCTACTCCCACAATGCCTTGGGTTAGCAAATGTGTAAGAAGCCAAGACTCTTCTCTGAGGTGGATTGTTGTTGGCCATTCCTTCTGGTGGATTGGAATTGGAGGGGTTCCCTTCCATTTTGTGGTATTCTTCCTCAGATTCTTCTTCTCCAACAACACTTTTCCCTCTTGCTTCTCTTCTTAATCTCCGGAGAGTTCTTTCATCTTTTTCACAAAAGGTGGGTATAGCTCTCCTTGTCTCTGACCTACAAATAGACACAAGAAACACACAAAACCAGAAAAACCAGGAACACTGCACTCTATTGCTAGAGTGAGTTTATGGTTAGCATAAGCAGAAATTCAAGCAGTTAGTGTATTAGTTAAAAATAAAGAAAAAAATAAAGAAAAATGCTTAATCTAGACCACCACCTTACTTAATCATTGTCAATCTAATTCAATCCCCGGCAATGGCGCCAAAAACTTGATGTGTGGAAAACGATCCAATACAAAACTCACCGGCAAGTGTACCGGGTCGCATCAAGTAATAATAACTCACATGAGTGATGCGGGGAAAACTTGTCTCACAACAAATCTCCCTTCGGCAAGTGTACCGAATTTGTCGTCAAGTAAAAACTCACAATAGAGTGAGGTCGAATCCCACAGGGATTGATTGATCAAGCAACTTTAATTTGAAGAATGTTCTAGTTGAGCGAATCCAGAATTTGGGTTGAGAGTTGCAGAAAATAAAATGGCGGGAATGTAAATAACGGAAAAGTAAATGCTAGAATTAAAGGACTGGAAGCAAATGACTAAAAGTAAATTGCAGAATTGTAAATGGGAATGGGGGATTTGCTCATAAAAGTAAATGGCAGAAATTAAAGAGAATGGGTAAGATCAGAGATGGGGAGTTCATTGGGCTTAGGAGATGTTGCAATTCTCCGGATCAAGTTCATTTTCATCTCTTCCTCAATCAATGCACTCATTGATCTCCTTAGCAATCTTAAGTGATTGAATTACAATTTCTTGCAATTCAATCTCTCAAATCTTGATCAATAGCCAATTCCTTGGTCAATTGCTGATGAGAAGAGATGAAGTATGGTCACTGATTATACCACATGCATTTCCCAAATCAAATATTGAGAGGGTTATAGTCACATACCCATCCAAACCCAATTTGGTCCCGCATGAGAAAGCATTTCTAGCTTGATCTCTTCATTCCTCTTTCAAGGTTCAAAAGAGATCCAAGTTTGAATAGCTTCTCTTCCAAGATAACTACTCAATTGGATGAAGATCGAAAGCTTTCAAGTAAAATCAAGAGAAAAGATAGAAGAAGAATAATGAAAATTAGTATTGATCCATCAAATTACAACAGAGCTCCCTAACCCAATGGAAGGGGTTTAGTTGTTCATAGCTCTAGAAAATGACAACAAAGATGGATAATACATCATAAAACTAGAAAATGCAGAGAAAGTAAAATACAGAGAGTAGTTCTCCTTTTTCCAGCCTCCAGAACTCCTTTTACAATTCAAAGCTACTCCTATATATACTACTCTTCTCAGCTTCTAGTTTACTCTTCAAGTCTTGGGCCTTTGGATCTTGAGTTTGAAGCAGTTCTTTTCTTCATTTGGGCTTGGCTTTACTTGGAGAGAGAAAGTGCTAAGTGGGCAGAGACTTCAGCTCAGGGCGTTAGGGGTGTTAACATTTAGTGAAAGTATAAGTTCGAGAACATTAGTGACACTTAACATTTTCACTAACGTTCCAATGTACCCCTTTGCCTCACGTTAGAGCCCACGTTAACTATGTTAACATGGCTTCCAATGTGGCCTTGCCAAACTTCGAGAACGTTAGTGACACTCAACATTGTCACTAACGTTCCAATGTGCCCCTTTTTGCTTCACGTTAAAGCTCCACGTTAACTAGGTTAACGTGGCTTCTAACGTGGCCTTGCCAACCTTCGAGAACGTTAGTGACACTCAACATTGTCACTAACGTTCCAATGTGCCCCTAGATCTCACGTTAGAGTCCACGTTAACTAGGTTAACGTGGCTTCTAACGTGGCCATTCTTAGCCATCCCAACGTTAGTGACAATGTTGAGTGTCACTAACGTTGGCTCATCATTCATTCCTCATCGTTAGCTTCCACGTTAACTAAGTTAACGTGGAAGTTAACGTGGCTCCTTGGGGGGTTGTGTGGTTGCTTCCAACGTTAGTGACAATGTTGAGTGTCACTAACATTGGCGACAACTCTCACTTTTTACGTTAGCTCCCACGTTAACCAATTTAACGTGGGAGTTAACGTGGTGTGTTGCATCCTTAGGCCAACGTTAGTGACAATGTTGAATGTCACTAACGTTGGCTTCTCTTCCCCCTTTAACGTTAGAGGCCACGTTAACTAGGTTAACGTGGGCTCTAACGTGGCCACTCATGAGTGTTTGCCAACGTTAGTGACAATGTTAAGTGTCACTAACGTTGGCTCAACTTCCCTCTTCCACGTTAGAGTTCACGTTAACTTAGTTAACGTGACTCTTAACGTGGGCAATGATGGCTATGAGAGTGTCATTGGCAATCACTTTTCTCATTAACCTTGCAAGTTTCCTCCCTTTCCTTGCTTTCTTTGGTCCTGAAATCAAGCAATAGAGTGCATCAAAGTTCTAGTCCAAGTCATGGGCAATGCAACATACAATTTGTCACTAAACTTATGCAAAATCCTCATGAAATAATGTAAAATGCATTATGTATGCTTGAGTCAAGGTGTAAGTGAATATCTACCCAAAACTAGCTTATTTTCTAAGGAAATGCATGAAACTAACCTAAAAATAGTAAAGAAAAGGTCAGTGAAACTGGCCAAGATGCCCTGACATCACAACACCAAACTTAAAGCTTGCTTGTCCCTAAGCAAGTACTGGAACAAGAGAATGATGAATGGAATATCCAGAGGAGTAAGTCATTCTTGTGGAAGTCATGTTACTGATTTTATGGTGGTTTCATGCATAGCAACTTAGGTTCATTCCATTACTGGCTTTCAGACCTTTATCATGTCCCGAAACACTTACTTTGTTTATATCCCATGAGACTTTTATTCATTGATCCTTTTATTGTGATTTCAAGGGTTATTTGTGTTATTTAGGCTAAGTGCTCTGTAAGGGGGCAACTCTTTAAGATAAGTTTTCAGCCAACACTCCCGAACCAGTTGGTTCAAGGTGCTAGGTGTTGAAGCACCCCTAAGGACTTACTCCCTCAAGTCTCTCCCCCATACATACACACCACAGGCATATAGTTTGTTTATTTTCTTTTTTTTTTTTTTTTTTTTGAGACCTTGGTGTCCAGCACCTCTTTGGGTTACTAAATGCTCTGTAGTGAGGGTTACTCTTGATAGTGGATTTTCAACTGATAATCCCGGGTTAGTTAACCCAAGTTACCAAGTGATAAAGCACCCCTGAGAGCTTATTCATCCAAGTAGATCCCTCACACAGGAGCACCACAGACACTTGTATCAAGGTCCAAACCATTGGTGCCTAGCCTTATTGCTTACTCTTTTTCTTTTGTTTTTCACTTCCATTATTCTTTCCCTTTTCTCTTATTAGGATCTTGTCATATGCTCAGTCTCATGGGTATATCCAAAGTCAAGTATTCAGGATAGATAGTTGTCCTCCTAACCTTGTGGTTGAACCAACTTAGCTAACTTATGACTACCCCAAAGATTCATGAATGCACTTCCACAATATGAACTCCACTCTAGTCTTTTAAAAACATAAACCTTCTCTTCTTCATTTGATTCAAAAGGAACAAGCATACAAGTAAGTTAAGTAAGGATGCAGCGACATAAAGACTAGCACACATAGACCTATTCAATACCACAAACTTAAAAGACATGATTGAAAAAGGTTTAACATAACATGGAAGCAAGTTCTATTTCATACAAGATCTTCCTTATTTTAAGACATAGAGAAAGATGGAACAAAGAAGGAACTCCACCACCTTTTACTGTTGTGGATGTCCATGCTCTTTTTCTTGCTTGTCCTCCTTGTTTCCTCTTGCATTTCCTCGCATTCGTGCTAATATTGCTTGCTTCCAATCCTCAAGTGCCTTCCTTACTGACTCATGACTCTCTTCCACCCTTTGTCTTTCTTTTCGTGCTAATTCATCCTTCATTTCGTCATACTTGGCTATTCCTGGATGCAATACTGGCAGCTCTCCCACTAAGTAGCCGAGTCTGGCTTGAGTGTTTATATGATGTGCTGTTTGGCTCATGTAAACTCCTTCTGCGAATGCCCTTTGCTCGTCCAATAGTTCTGCCTGTTCTATTTGTCTTCAATGCATCTCATGTATGTGTGCCCCTTGATGTGCTTGGATGTTGATTAGCCTCTGGGTGGATTCTTGTTGCTCGTTTTGCCTTTGTTCCATCCTGTTGAATGCTTCTCCCCATTGTTGTCCTTGGCTTAGTTGTTGTTCCATCATTTGCCTTTGCCACTCACCTTGCTGAGTCATCCATCTTGAAAGTGTTTCCTATTGCTGCCTCATCATCTGTAGTTGAAGCTCTTTCTGTGCTCCTTGGTTTTCCAAATATTGTCTAGATAAGCCATCAATGGCCTCCTGCAATTGGTGCATGTCCAAGGTCTGTTGTGCTTGACCCTCTGAGACTTGGCCTTCCACTACTTGAGGGGATGTCCTCTTCCTTTGCTTCTGTTGAGGCAGGGGGGATGCTGCAGCGTTCATCCTTCGGACCGTTATTGGAATGCCTTCCTTTATCCAAACGGGGTCCTCATCTTCAAAAACCACCCTAGCTTTCTTGCATATTTGGTAAATAGTGCTGGGGTAACCTAATGTTCCTCTTGAGTCGCTTTTCTCTGCCATCTTTCTAATGCCTTAAGCTATGATCTCATGAACTTTGATTTCTCCTCCCTTGAGTATACAATGCACCATTGTTGCTCTCTCGAGATTCACCTCCGAGTTGTTTGCAGCTGGGAGAATAGACCTCCTCACTAGCTCGAACTACCCCTTAGCTTCAGGAGTGAGGTCTGTTCTCTTAATGAACATTGGTTTATTTCCTGCACCCCTTTCCCAGTCAGCTCCTGGTACACAAAGGTCTCGTAAAAGCTGGTCATAATTGGGGTTGTTGTCCAATCTTGAGTGGTAACTTTCTTCTTCAAACGGTATAGACCGTAGCTTCAATGCCCTCATTACACTCATGGGACCAAAATCCACCATTGTTCCTCTCACAAAGCTTGTATATGACTCATCTTTCTTATCACATCTGACTGCATTTGCATAAAATTCTCTTATGAGATTTGCATTCACCTTAGTGACCGGGTCAGTGAGGAGCTCCCATCTTCTCCTTTCTACCTTCTCTGTGATTTCAGGGCATTCAGTCTTCTTAACTTGAAACCCCAGCTCATAGATGATTTCCTTATCAACCATCCACCCGTATTGCAACGCATGATGCAAGCTTCTAAATCTCTTCTCATCATATGGGTGTTCTTCCATGGGTTCCTTTCCCTCCCTTCTCTTAGAACTTGAAGATGCCATGAATGATGATTAATATGTGAAGGTGGTAAGGTTGTGGAGACTTTTGGTTGTTTAGGTTTTTATGGCAATGAAGAGAGTGAGAGGAGGAACGTTTATAATCAGATAGGGGGTGTATTGTACCGAAATAAAGAGTGGTGAAGGGTGTGTGATGACAATGAAGGGTGGTACGGACAAGGGTCGTTTATATAAAGAGGTTGTGAGAGAATGGAGGGTGTAGATTGATGAAGTGGTCACTTGATGGACGGTTAGGGTTATGCATGGCTAGAAGACAAGGATCATCACTTTATGATGGGGATTGCTCGGTCTTCTAGGGGTTCCATTTTTTTCAATGTTTCATGGCAACATTTTCCAATGTATTCCCTCTTTAGAACAAGTGTGTAACCCCTCCTCTTGTGGTGTCCGAACCTTCTTTGTTTGGTTGTCCAATCTATCCCTTTTTATGCTCCTTTTCCTTTCCTATAAAGATTTAAAATAAGGAAATTAATATCATAAAAAAAATTCAAACTCTACGGCTAGAATACAAGGGAAGAAAGGATTTGATTGTTTATTTATGAATTCCAACTAACTAACTAACTACTGGTGGGTCCTTATATGCATTTTGGTGGCACCATGGGGTGACACCAAACTTAGTTTGAAGTAATGTGATGAAAAGTTTTGTTCAAAGCTCCCAAGACTAGCATGCATCTTGGTTTGCTTTGAACACCAAACTTGTTCTTCACTATATACTGCATGATAAAGATTTCACCAAATGTTTGTCAAGTGTGGGTTGAAATTCATAAACATTGATTTATTCATTATTTTAAAAACATATAAAACATGGGTTGCCTCCCATGAAGCGCTTCTTTAGCGTCACTAGCTTGACATTTTTCCTTCATCAGGGTGGTTGGTAGTGCTTAAAATCCTCCCCTCTTGCTGTGGACTTGTATCCATTGGTTGGATCAATGATCTCCACATGTTCCAGGGAAAGAACTCTGTTGATAGTGAAGACCTTAGGTAACTGAGATGGTACAGTAGGGAGATTAGGGGGAATATCTGGGAAGTAAGCTGAGACAACTCTATCCCCTGGAGAGAAGTCTTCCGTAGGGATTTTCTTGTTCCTCCATTCCCTTGGTACCTTCTTCTTTGTTTCTTTTGAGGTTGCCTTCCCCTTGGTGACCTTTTTTTTCCAAGGAGTTGTGATGTTGTCTTCACATGCCTCTAGAGGTTTAGGTTCCTCCAACTTTTCCTTGAGCTGTGGCAATTGCTGTTTTCCTTGTTTATCAATTGAGGGGGTTTCAGAATGGACTTGCTGTGCTTCAGTGCTTGTCTCCTCCTTCAGTGTCTCTTTATCATTTGTGCTTAGTTCCTTGTCCTCTTGATCTGTTTCTTGTGAGAGTTTGAAGACATTGAAAGCTGAGTCATTCATCATGGATTCTCAATATTAGCTCCCCTTTCTCTACATCGATAAGTGCTCTGGCCGTAGCTAGGAATGGTCTTCCCAATATGATTGGGTGAGTGTGACTCTCTTCCATGTCCAGAATGACAAAGTCTGTTGGGAGAAAGTATTTCCCAACCTTTAGCAACACATTTTCCACCACTCCTATTGCTTGCTTTTGAGTTTTGTCAGCCAGTCTGATGATTACATCTGTGGACATTATCTCATTAATCTGCAGCCTCTTCACCAGGGATAAAGGCAGTAAGTTGATGCTGGCCCCCAAATCACATAGTGCTCTATCGAACATAGTTTCACCTATGGCACAAGGGATGTGAAAACTCCCTGGGTCTCTTCTTTTTGTAGGCAGCTCAGGTTGAATAAGGGCACTACATTCCTTGTTCATCACTATAGTCTAGCCTCCTTTGAGGGAGCTTTTCCTGGGAAGAAGTTCCTTCATATACTTGATGAATGCAGGCATTTGTTGAATTGCCTTGATGAATGGTATGTTTACATGCAGAGATGCAAACAAGTCTAGGAACCTTGAGTATATTCTCTTTCCCACAGTACCATTGAGCAGTTGAGGGAAGGGAGCATAGAGCTTCAGCAACTCTTGTTGTGAAATTTCTGGTCCTTGGTGATTTCTATCATCCTCCTTTATTGAGTTGTCTTCAGGTTGTTTGCAAAGTTTGCCTTGCTTGTCTTCAGTCTCTTGATCACTCGTAGTGACCATTTTGTAATCTTCCCATCTTACTTTCTTTGCTTCTCCCTTGGGGTTTTTCTCCGTGTCACTTGGGAAGCTATCGGTGGGTTTGGGAATCTTCTCAGCTAAATATTCCACCTGGAATTCCAGCTTCCTAATGGTCTCCCCCTGGTTCTTAATATTGGCTCGCACTTCCTCTTTGAACACCTTATTTTCTTGAATCTCTTGGCATATTCCTTCAAGTAGGGCTTCAATCTTAGAGAGCTTGTCATCAATTGATGGGTGATTCGGAGTAGATGTGTTATTTTGGTTTTGATAAGCATATGAAGAAGTGTTGTTGTAGGGGTGTTGAGACGTCCTCTGTGTGAATTGCTGGTGAGCTGCATTGTTGTTGGAGTTGTAACGTCTCTGGTCTTGGTTTTGATCTTGCTCACTTCCCCACCCAAAGTTTGGGTGGTTTCTCCATCCAGGGTTGTAGGTTTTGGAGTATGGATCATAGTTTTTCCTTGGTGAATTTCCAATGTAGTTGGCTTGCTCTTGACTCCCCTCTGCTTCTTCATTCACTCCTTCTTGGATTGTTGATGAAGTGGAGATTGCTGCTACTTGGTTCATCTCCATCTTCTTGGTGAGGTTAGCCAGCTGCTGGGTAATGAGCTTATTTTGGGCCAACAGAGCATCTACATTGTTTAGCTCCATTACTCCTCTTGTGTTCCCTCTTTCGGAAGCATAGAAGTAGTCGTTCTCTGCTACTGTTTCAATAACATCTATGGCTTCCTCAATGGTCTTCTTCTTATTCAAAGATCCTCCAGATGAATGGTCTACAGCCTTCTTTGACTCATAAGAGAGCCCTTCATAGAAAATGTGCAGCTGCACCCATTCGTTGAACATGTCAGGTGGACACCTCCTTGTTAAGTCCTTGAACTTCTCCCATGCTTCATATAGAGTCTCACCATCTTGTTGCCTGAAAGTTTGGACCTCAGCTCTCAGCCTATTGATTCATTAAGGAGGGTAAAATCTTGCTAAGAATTTGTTCACCACGTCTTCCTAAGTTGTCAAGCTTTCCCTTGGGAAAGATTCCAGCCATTTGGCTGCCTTGTCCCTGAGTGAGAATGGAAATAAGAGCAGCCTATAGGCGTCAGGATGAACACCATTAGACTTCACTGTGTCACATATTCTCAGGAAGGTGGTTAAATGTTAATTGGGGTCTTCTTGAACACTTCCTCCAAACGAACAGTTGTTCTGAACAAGGGTGATGAGCTGTGGTTTAAGTTCGAAGTTGTTGGCATGGATTGTTGGCTTTTGGATGCTACTTCCATAATTGCCTGGGTTTGGATTGATGTAAGAGCCCAAAAATCTTCTATCCTCCCCAGCATGATTTGCTCTACCTCCTCCCCCATGGTTGTGATCTTCTTCTTCATGATGGTTTTCCATGTTGTCTTCCATGTTTGTTTCAAAGAATTCCTCTTCTTCCTCAGCACCAACCACTTTCTTTCCTCTTGCCTCCCTCCTTAATCTAAGGAAGGTCCTCTCAGGTTCAGAATCGAAGGAAGTTGAAGCCCCACTTCTTCTCCCTGTCATACAACCATCAAGTGCAAGCAAGAAAAGATAGGTGCAGAAAGTATTTGTGTTAGAATTACTGTTAGTTGTGGGTGATGCAATATATCAAACAGTTAGTGGGTTAGCAAATAGAATTAAAAATAACAAAGAAGAACAAAAGAGTAGAGGGGGAAGGGAAGAAGTTTAACTAAAACAAAAAGTAAATCACTCAAACAGAAAATGAAATTCACAAAATAAAAATGCTCAATCTAGTGATCTTCCAATGTAATCATTGTTGATGCACAATCAATCCCCGGCAACGGCGCCATAAACTTGATGCGGGAAAAACTTGTCTCACAACAAATCTCCCTTCGGCAAGTGTACCGAATTTGTCGTCAAGTAAAAACTCACAATAGAGTGAGGTCGAATCCCACAGGGATTGATTGATCAAGCAACTTTAATTAGAAGAATGTTCTAGTTGAGCGAATCCAGAATTTAGGTTGAGAGTTGCAGAAAATAAAATGGCGGGAATGTAAATAACAGAAAAGTAAATGCTAGAATTAAAGGACTGGAAGCAAATGACTGAAAGTAAATTGCAGAATTGTAAATGGGAATGGAGGATTTGCTCATAAAAGTAAATGGCAGAAATTAAAGAGAATGGGTAAGATCAGAGATGGGGAGTTCATTGGGCTTAGGAGATGTTGCAATTCTCCGGATCAAGTTCATTTTCATCTCTTCCTCAATCAATGCACTCATTGATCTTCTTGGCAATCTTAAGTGATTGAATTACAATTTCTTGCAATTCAATCTCTCAAATCTTGATCAATAGCCAATTCCTTGGTCAATTGCTCATGAGAAGAGATGAAGTATGGTCACTGATTATACCACATGCATTTCCCAAATCAAATATTGAGAGGGTTATAGTCACATACCCATCCAAACCCAATTTGGTCCAGCATGAGAAAGCATTTCTAGCTTGATCTCTTCATTCCTCTTTCAAGGTTCAAAAGAGATCCAAGTTTGAATAGCTTCTCTTCCAAGATAACTACTCAATTGGATGAAGATCGAAAGCTTTCAAGTAAAATCAAGAGAAAAGATAGAAGAAGAATAATGAAAATTAGTATTGATCCATCAAATTACAACAGAGCTCCCTAACCCAATGGAAGGGGTTTAGTTGTTCATAGCTCTAGAAAATGACAACAAAGATGGAGAATACATCATAAAACTAGAAAATGCAGAGAAAGTAAAATACAGAGAGTAGTTCTCCTTTTTCCAGCCTCCAGAACTCCTTTTACAATTCAAAGCTACTCCTATATATACTACTCTTCTCAGCTTCTAGTTTACTCTTCAAGTCTTGGGCCTTTGGATCTTGAGTTTGAAGCAGTTCTTTTCTTCATTTGGGCTTGGCTTTACTTGCAGAGAGAAAGTGCTAAGTGGGCAGAGACTTCAGCTCAGGGCGTTAGGGGTGTTAATATTTAGTGAAAGTATAAGTTTGAGAACGTTAGTGACGCTTAACATTTTCACTAACGTTCCAATGTACCCCTTTGCCTCTCGTTAGAGCCCACATTAACTATGTTAACGTGGCTTCTAACGTGGCCTTGCCAAACTTCGAGAACGTTAATGACACTCAACATTGTCACTAACGTTCCAGTGTGCCCCTTTTTGCTTCACGTTAAAGCTCCACGTTAACTATGTTAACGTGGCTTCTAACGTGGCCTTGCCAACCTTCGAGAACGTTAGTAACACTCAACATTGTCACTAACATTCCAATGTGCCCCTAGATCTCACGTTAGAGTCCACGTTAACTAGGTTAACGTGGCTTCTAACGTGGCCATTCTTAGCCATCCCAACATTAGTGACAATGTTGAGTGTCACTAATGTTGGCTCATCATTCATTCCTCATCGTTAGCTTCCACGTTAACTAAGTTAACGTGGAAGTTAACGTGGCTCCTTGGGGGGTTGTGTGGTTGCTTCCAACGTTAGTGACAATGTTGAGTGTCACTAACGTTGGCCACAACTCTCACTTCTTACGTTAGCTCCCACGTTAACCAATTTAACGTGGAAGTTAACGTGGTGTGTTGCATCCTTAGGCCAACGTTAGTGACAATGTTGAATGTCACTAACGTTGGCTTCTCTTCCCCCTTTAACGTTAGAGGCCACGTTAACTAGGTTAACGTGGGCTCTAACGTGGCCACTCATGAGTGTTTGCCAACGTTAGTGACAATGTTAAGTGTCACTAACATTGGCTCAACTTCCCTCTTCCACGTTAGAGTTCACGTTAACTTAGTTAACGTGACTCTTAACGTGGGCAATGATGGCTATGAGAGTGTCATTGGCAATCACTTTTCTCACTAACCTTGCAAGTTTCCTCCCTTTCCTTGCTTCCTTTGGTCCTGAAATCAAGCAATAGAGTGCATCAAAGTTCTAGTCCAAGTCATGGGCAATGCAACATACAATTTGTCACTAAACTTATGCAAAATCCTCATGAAATAATGTAAAATGCACAATGTATGCTTGAGTCAAGGTGTAAGTGAATATCTACCCAAAACTAGCTTATTTCCTAAGAAAATGCATGAAACTAACCTAAAAACAGTAAAGAAAAGGTCAGTGAAACTGGCCAAGATGCCCTGACATCAATGAGTGAGGTCGATCCCACAGGGATTGAAGGATTGAGCAATTTTAGTTAGGTGGTTGATTTAGTCAAGCAAACAAGTTTTGATTTGAGTGATTTGTATTCAACAGAAGCCAAATTGCACGAAATTTAAAGGGAGAGGGAGAATTGACAGTAAATTAAAGGGGAGAAGAAGTAAAGGAGCTGAATCTTAAAGTGCAAGTAATGTAAATGACATAAGCTTAGATTGCAAGAAATGTAAATAGATGAAGCTTAGAGTGAAAGAAATGTAAATTGCTTAAATAGTAAAGGGCTTTGGGAGCTGGGATCTCAGAAATTAAACAAGAGAATGTAAATAGAAATCAAGAGAAGTAAAATATGAATTGAAATTCAGTAGATCTCAAACAGAAAAGAAAAATTACTTGAAGAAGCAATACAGAAAGTGAATTCAACTCAATTGTAAAATCTAAAAGAGAAGTTGAAGATCTCAGGGGCTGAATGAGACTAGAAAACAAGTCTAGATCTCACTTCCTTCCTTGATCCAACAGATGATAATTGCAGAAGAAATAGATATGAAAGCAGTAAAGAAAACTTAGATCCAAATCACAATTCCTTGAAATTATGCAGAAAGTAAACAAAGAGAGATCTCAGATCAAGAATGAAACAGAATTCCTTCAATTCTCAATCCAAGATTCAAAACAAAGAGTGAAGAGTGTAGAAGTAAGGACAAAGAGGAAGAGAATTCAATTTTCAATCCCAATTCCCAAACCCAAAGCTAAAATCTGAAATGAGCTCAAAAATGAAAAATGAAAAGTAAAAGTGTCAAAAAGGTCAAAGGAAAACTCTTCTCTAAATCAAACTAACTTCTATTTATACACTTTCTATTTTTAAATTTCAGAATTTGGAGTGGGCCTTTCAATTTGGTGAAGAATTGAATCCAATTTGATTTTTAATTGAATTTTGGACCATGGGTGCTACTCCTAGTAGAGTGCTCGGTTGAAAAAGAGAGCACAGCACTCCCTTGGCTCAATTGTTGCGTGACAAGCTCCTTGGGCAGCCTTCATAGTGCTCGGTTGTGTGAGAGAGCACAGTGCCCTTTGTTTTGAGACAAGCCTCAAGTTCGAGCCTTGAGGGAAGAAAAATTGGCCAACTTTGTTGCACAAGGTAGCACTCAGTGAAGTAAGTTAACTGAGCGCCCCTTTTGCTTGCATGGAAGGGGCTCCAATTTCGAACCTTGGCCTTCCCATTTCATGCCCAATTCCTTGTAGCGCCTCCTCCTTGCTCTTCATGAAGCTCCCTTGTTCGAATCCTTGCTGAGCCATTTTGGCTTATTTTTCTTTGCACAGGCCTTGTAGTAGCGCTTCTCTTGTCCCTCAAGTGCTGGGGTCAAAACTTGGGGCCTCCACTTCTTGGTTTTGCACTTTGTTTTTCTTTGAAGAGGAGCCCTAAAAGGTTAACTGAGTTAACCGAACGCTATGCTTTTTGCCTGGTTTCCTTGGATCCTTGTGGCACTCGGTTGAGCGAGAGAGCACAGCATTCTTTGCCTTTTCCTTTCTTGGATTTGAGTAGCGCTCGAATAGAGAGCACTGTGCTCACTGAGAGAGCACTTCTCCTTGGTTGCTTGATGCGCCACGCTTTTCTTCGTCCTTAGGCCACGCTTTCCTTGTTTCTTTCTTTTCTTCACCTACAAGTAATCAAAACAACCAATCAAAGTATCACCAAATTCACAAGGTTTATAAATAATTCAAAAACCAATTAATTTTAGCTTAAACCTCATGATTTAGTGTCGAATAAAGGATGGTTGATTGATTCAACAAAATCATGTAATTCCACTCTAAATCACTTACTTATAATGCAAGAAACTGCATAAAACCTAATGAAACAAGTGAAACATGCTTGAAAAGCTAGCATAAGATGACTTGTCATCAAGTACCCCCTATGGCTAGCCAATGTTGTCTTGGTGAAAAAGTCAAATGGGAAATGGCGGATGTGCACTGATTACACCGACCTCAATAAAGCTTGCCCAAAAGATCCCTATCCACTCCCAAATATCGACACTCTAGTGGATGCCTCCTCCGGATACAAGTACCTCTCGTTCATGGATGCTTATTCAGGATACAAACAAATCCCAATGTATCCACCCGATCAGGAAAAAACCTCATTCCTAACTCCAAAAGCAAACTATTGTTATGTCGTCATGCCATTCGGACTCAAAAATGCAGGAGCCACTTACCAAAGATTAATGAACAGAGTCTTCGCAGACCATATCGGGAAACTCATGGAAATATATGTAGATGACATGTTGGTAAAAACACAGAATGAAGAGTCGCTACTATCCGACCTCACCACAGTATTCGACACCATAAGAAGGCACGGTATGTGATGAGTAATTTTGGTGAAAAATAAATTTCCCCCAAAATACACAAATCTAACCGGCAAGTGCACCGGGTCGCATCAAGTAATAAAAACTCACGGGAGTGAGGTCGATCCCGCAGGGATTGAAGGATTGAGCAATTTTAGTTTAGTGATTGATTTAGTCAAGCGAATCAAGATTTGGTTGATGATTGTGTGACTTGCAGAATGTAAATTGCATTGAAGTAAAGAGAACAAGAAATAAATGGCTGAAACTTAAAGAACAAGAAATTAAATGGCAGAAACTTAGAGTGCAAGAAATGTAAATTGCTTGAAATGTAAAGGGGATTGGGATGTGGATTTGTAGAAATTAAACAAGGAAAAACTAAATTGCATCAAACAGAAGAGGGAAAGGGAATTGGAATTGAACCGGATCTTGAAGCAGTAAAGTAAATGAACAGAAAAAGCAATAAACAGGGAATTGAAATGAGAAATTCAGATCTCAGGACCCAGAGACTAGAAAACCAAGTCTAGATCTCAATGCCTTCCTAGATCCAACAAGAACAATAGCAAGGAAATTGTAAATTGCAAAGAAATTAGATGAGAAGCAAGTAACAGAAACGGAAATTCAATTAAGCAGTAAATAAACAGAGAGATCCAAGGATGAGATTGAAACAGAATTTCTTCAATTCTCCAACCCAAGATCCAAGACAATTGCAATTGAAATAGAAAGCAATAAAATGAAGAGGAGGAGAAGTGAATTCTCCTTCCCCAAGACAAAGAAATTAAAGTTCACTCAAAAGTTCTCCGAAAACTATTATGAAAATTCCCAAAAAGGAAAGCTCCCCGAAGAACTTGAATTCTATCCTATTTATACACTTTCTTCAAATGATCTTCAAGCCTTGAGTTGGGCCTTTGCTCTTGGTGGAATTGGGTTGAAAGAGGCCTTAGTTGATTGCTCTTGAAGTTTGAAGAAGAACCAAAGTGAACCAATTGAACCGGGTTTGAGGTTAGCAAAAGTTGGACCAAAAGTTTGAGCCAAAGTTAGGGGTCTAACTTTGGCTCCAACTTTTCATAGCAGCAAACACATTTTTCTGGTATGCACGTTGGTGCCAACGTTAGGGGTCTAACTTTGACCCTAACGTTGGCCTTGTCTAGTGTGCTTGTGGTGCCAACGTTAGCCTCCAAGTTAGGGGTCTAACTTTGAGGCTAACTTTTCACCCAAAAGTTTTTGCTTCCTGGTTCAACTTATTCCATTGTCCTCTCTTTACTCCTAGCCATTCCTTCTTGCTTCACCCTTTCTCCAAGCCTTCTTCACCTATCATTAATCAACCAAACACATCAAAGCTATGCTCAAAATCATGAGATATTCATTCTTTCATAATATGTGACAATTTTAGCATAAAACCTCATGAAATAGCATGAATTCATACATGGTTGATTAAATCAAAGGAAGCATGAAAATCTACCCACTTGGCTTGCTTATGGCTCAAGAAAGTGCATAAAACCTATTGAAAACAAAGGAAAAAGGCATAGAAAAACATGACATGGTGACATGTCATCAGTATGCGACTCAATCCAGCAAAATGCACCTTTGCAGTAGAAGTGATAAACTCCAATTTTGTGGTTTATATTGTGTAGAATTTGGGGGGTTTTGTCAATATTTTTCACACTTATTCACAAGAATTGCATGGTTTTATGTTCTCTTCCTAATATTGCTTCATGATGGAAAACATGCTTCTTTTATCTTAGAATTACTATATTTTGATCCTCTTTTATTACCATTCGATATCGTGACGTGTTTGTTGAGTGATTCGGAATTCATAGGGCAAGAATGGCCTATAAGAGAGAAAGAAAGCATGCACAAGTGTAAGGAACATGAAGATTTGGATTTTGAAAATTTCAGTATGGGCGCGCACGCGCACCTTGCGCACACGCGCGGATGTGGACAGCTGGAAGTGGCGCATGTAGATCAGCGCATCCACGCGGATTAGAGAAATCCACACCGGCATGCACGCGTACATGGCGCGCACGCATGGATCGCAAAATAAATCGGCGCGCACGCACGCATGGCGCGTACGCGCAACAAGCTGCACGTGACCTCATTAAAGGAAATCGTGCCTGGTGATTTCTGAGGCTCAAGAGGCCCAAATTCAAGCTGGTTCTGCATGGAAAAGACCCAAGGATGCTAGGGGAAAAGGGGGGATCATTCATTCACACTTAGACACAATTTTTAGCTAGTTTTTAGTTTTTGTTCTTCTAGAGAGAGAAACCCTTGTTCCTCTCTAGATCTAGTTTGATTTGATATTCTCTTGTTGAATTCTGAATTAGATCTTGTTGATTACTAGTTTTGATTGCTTAATTTGAATTCCTTAGTATAATTTTATTTAAATCTTGTGTTAGATTTATGTTTTCTTGTCACTTGTCATTTTCTACCCAGTTTGTGAATCTTATGGATCTTGAATTGTTAATGTTACATTGATAATTTTTATGATTAATTGTGTTGTTTGAGTGAATTTACATTGATAATTGTTAGTAGGTACTTGTTAATTTCAATTTAGTTGCAATTTGAATATGTTTTTTAGTAATGCTTACCATGTGTTTGATGAAATGTTTCCTTTGATTGTGGAGTAGTTCTCTTTACTCTTGGCCTAGGATAAGGGAATTGGGTGAACTTGAGTCATTGGGTCTAATGGATTTGATGATTTGGAAACCATTAGTGGTCAATTTGATAACCATTGACACTAGCCCACTACTAAGTCAATTAGTAGCTCGGATGGACCTTATGGGTTGATGTTGATTAAACCGTTTAATATACTTCAAGTATAGAAGTAAACTTAATGAGTTTGGTTCCTCATAATTGTCAAGATATGGTTATTAGACAAGGATGGTGACCCCAATTCCCATGTCTAGCCAAGAGTTGCTTTTATTATTCATATTTGAAAATCCAAAAATCCTAATTGCTTTGTCTTAGTTATAGTTATTTGTTTAGTTTTAGAGTAGAATTATATTGGATGTTATCTTATTAGTTTGGAATTGCTCACATCTTGCTTTAGTCACTTGAATTAGTTTCTTGCACTTCAAGATTACTTGCTTGTTAGGATTCTTAGTTTAATTTCTTGCTCATGACTTGCAACCTCGGAATTCTAACCAATGTTGATGCATATGTTTGCCTATTCCTTGTGAGACAACCTGAGGTATGAATACTTCGGTTACTTTTATTGGGGTTGAACTTGTGACAACCAATTCCTTCAAAATTTGATCGAGATTTATTAGTTGGTTTGGAACTATACTTACAACGAAGTTCTATTTCTATTAAGAGAGATTCTAGACCGACAATAACACTCGCCCTATCAAGAAGCTGGCAAGTTCTTGGGCTTCATGCTCACACAAAGAGGAATTGAGGCAACCCAGATAAATGTCGGGCAATACTCGACATGAAAAGTCTGACCTGCGTCAAAGAGGTACAACAACTCAACGGAAGACTGGCAGCCTTGTCCAGATTTCTAGCCAGATCGGCCATAAGGTCTCTCCCCTTCTATGACACTTTAAAGAATGGAAAGAGGTTTGAATGGACAACGGAGTGCGAACAGGCTTTCTAGGATTTCAAATGGTTCCTGGGACAGCCACCTATTCCAACTCGACCACAGGAAGGAGAATCAGTCGTATTATACCTCGCAGTAGGAAATCGGGCAATAGCCTCAGCACTGGTCAGAGAAGACGAAAGTGGGCAACAACCCATCTATTTCATCAGCAAAGCTTTATAAGGGGCCGAACTGAATTATCAAAAGATAGAGAAGTTCGCCTACGCTCTCATACTAACGTCTCGACGACTTCGCCCATATTTTCAAGCTCACACCATCAAGGTTCGGACTAACCAGCCCATAAAAGGCATCTTACAGAAGACAGATTTAGGTGGAAGGATTCTACAGTGGGCAGTCGAGCTATCTAAGTTCGATCTTCAGTATGAAGCTCGGACGGCCATCAAGACTCAATACTTGGCCGATTTCATTGCTGAATACACTGACACCCCGGGAACTCCTATAAAGTGGAATCTCTATGTAGACAGCTCTTCAAACAAAACTGGGAGTGGGGCAGGTGTGATAATAGAAAGCGATCAGGGAACCCAAATCAAACTCTCCTTGAAGTTCGAGTTCCCTACTTCCAATAACCAGGCTGAGTATGAGGAACTATTGGCTGGTTTGAAGCTGGCCAAGGAGGTAGAAGCTCAAAAGCTTATTATCTTCAGCGATTCACAAGTAGTTACCTCACAAATAGAAGGGACCTACTAAGCTAAAGACCCTACTATGAAAAAATACCTGGACAAAATCAGAGAACAGCTCGGACACCTTGGGAAATATGAGGTCCGCCACATACCTCGGGAACAAAATGCTCGAGTTGACACACTCTTAAAACTAGCCAGCACCAAACCAGGGGGCAATAATAGAAGCCTCATCCAAGAAATACTGCAGAACCCGTCAAGGATACTCCCTACAGATAAGAAGGAGGCAAAGAGGTTAAAGTGAGAGGCACAATACTACACCATCATAAATAACATCTTATACAGGAGAGGGATCTCAATACCCCTATTAAAATGTGTGCCGACCTCCAACACAAAAGAGGTTTTAGAAGAAGTACACAGTGTCATCTGTGGCAACCATCTCGGAGCACGAGCTCTCGCCAAAAAAGTACTCCGAGCCGGATTCTTTTGGCCGATTTTGCAAAAGGAAGCAATAAAGTTCGTAAAGACATGTCCACCATGTTAAAAACACGCTAATTTCCACATCGCCCCACCAGAGGAACTCATCAGCGTAACCTCACCTGACCATTTGCAAAATGGGGACTCGATCTCCTCGGGCCCTTCCCCCAAGGATCAGGACAGGTCAAGTTCCTCATTGTAGGGGTAGATTATTTCACAAAGTGGATTGAAGTAGAACCCCTAGCTAATGCCACTGCTCAAAGAAGTCGGAAATTCCTATATGGAAACATTGTCACAAGGTTTGGGGTTCCTTACTCCATTACCACAGATAATGGCACCCAATTCACAGACTCAGGCTTCAGAAAGTTGGTAGCCAACTTGAAAATAAAGCACCAATTCACGTCCGTAGAATACCCCCAGGCTAATGGACAAGCAGAGGCTACCAACAAGGTCATATTAGCCGGGTTAAAACGGAGACTACAGGACGCAAAGGGAGCCTGGGCTGAAGAGCTCCCACAAGTCCTATGGGCATATCGAACAATTCCACACTCCACCATAAGGGAATCACCTTTCTAACTGGCTTATGGAATGGAGGCAATGGTCCCAATGGAGGTCGAAGAAGGATCCCCAGAACGATCCACTACAATGAAGAGGCCAACTCCCAATTTCAAAAGGAAGAGCTCGACCTACTTCCAGAAATCCGAGAAAGAGCTCGGATCAGGGAGGAAGCGTTAAAACGTCGAATGGCCTCAAGATACAATCAGAAGGTAGTACAGCGTAGTTTTGCCAATAATGACCTCATCCTAATCCGAAATGATATCGGAACAAGTCGACCAGTAGAGGGGAAGCTAGCAGCTAACTGGAAAGGACCCTACCGAGTCACAGAGGTAGTGGGAAAAGATTACTACAGGCTGTCCGAACACGAGGGACAAGAGCTACCAAGGTCATGGCACGCCTGCAACCTAAGAAGGTATTATAGTTAGGAGGTAATAAAGATCTTAGGTCAAGGTGCACTCTTTTTTCTGAGAAGGTCTTTTAACGAGGGCCAAGATCTATAAACTGCCTGACTTAGAAGGGTAAACACCCACATGTATATATTTTTCCTATTTGTCTACTTTCTATTTGAATAAAACTTTTCAGATTTCTTCTACAAAGCCTCTCTACAGGTCGGCAAGGTGAAAAACAAATTCACCACCAGACCACGATAAAAACCGAATTCATCATTTGATTTCGACAAAGATCGGCAAAAAGTGAAAACCAAATTCACTGCTCGATCAAAGACAAAGCTACAGGTCGGCAAGGTGAAGATCAAATTCACCGTCCAATCACGATAAAATCAACAAAGTTAATAAAAGTAATCCATAAGCTGAGGCCTGGCCAACCCTGATTGAAAAATGGATTTCTAGAAATAATTCGAGGCGGACCGACATGAAGAAATCGGACCAATCGACCAAAAGTGACAAAAAGTTATAAAAAAAAGTGATCTATAGAAAGAGGCCTGATAAGGTCTGAGAAAAAATGGATCGCTAAAAATAACTTAGGACGAACCGACATGAAAAAGTCGGACCCGACTAATCAAAGCGACAAAGTTATAAAAAGTAATCCATAGAAAGAGGCCTGATCAGCCCTTATCGAAAGTGGATTACTAGAAATAACTTAAAAGGGACCGACATGAAGAAGTCGGCCTAAGCCGATCAAAAGTGACAGAGTTATAAAAAGTAAATCCAAGAGACCCGGCGAGGTCCAACTAAAAATGGATTACTAAAAATAACTCGAAAGACTCAACGAAAGAAGTCGACCGGCAGAAGGCGTGCGCTAGAAGGGACATAGCTTGACCCAGAGAAAGCCACGACCTCTCACAAAATCGATTCACAAGTGTTCTATGAAAAGAACAGTCGAACAAGGCTAGCCTCAAAAGGTCACTTCAACCAAAGCAGAAAATAAACTAACACAAAGGAAATAAAAAAAGAGGTCGGACAGCAAAAAGCTCCAACACTCTTAAGATTCCTGGAAGCCCCAAAAGATTGCAAACAAAACACATCAAGAAGAAAAGTAAAGCTACTATAAAGACTCAAGAAGGCCACCTAAAAATGACCTCAAGAGCTCAAAAGCATTTGTTTTTCACAACAAAGTTGCTAACAAAAGCAACTAAAACGTCAAAGTCAAAAGAGCTACAATTTACAAAAATCCAGAGTTTCAAAGACCCACAAACCGGGCCATAAGATACCAAATCAGATAACTATAAGGGATTCAAAGACTCCCCAGTAGCGGCATCCCGAGGAGGAGGAGGACGAGTCACGAGGGGGACAACATCAACTGTTCCATCCGGACAAGTCAGAATCTGAACATCAGGGTCAGACTCGGAACGGCCGACCTCAGGTGCAGGAGTTGAGGAAGTTGGTGCAACGGAAGCTTTGGTGGATGGCATAGGAGGTAGATCTACATCATCATCATCTTCATCCGGAGCAGGGACGATCTTCCCATTTTCCACAATATTGTCCAAACTAAAGAGAGACAGGTCAAGCTCGGGAGCAAGAACTCAGACCTGATCCTTCAAATTCTCATAAGCAGAAGTCACACTGCCCACGAGATGGCCCTGGAGCTCGGCATAATCAGCCCGAGCAGATTCCAACCCCTCCCTGAGCTCTATCATCTCACCATAAGCCCAGACATAGCTATCCTTATGCTTCTGCAGCATCTCCTCAGCCAGATTTGCAGAAGCCACCGCAGCAGTAGCCCGAATCTTCTCACCTTCCAACTCTTTTTCCAGCTTCGCCACCTTCACCTCAAGTTCCTCCTTCAACCCCTTGATCTTGTTGAATTCCGACTTGGCCTCCTGCATAAAAGCCTTTGTCGCATGAACAGGAAGATCCTGGGCAGTTCGGAACAAGGCCGCTCCCATGTGTGCCATCTTAATACCGCTTCGGGTAAAAAAATCCAGATGATGAAGAATGGATACATCATCAGTAGGAACAACACCATAAGGAGCAATTTGATGATCGACAAACTTCACAGCATCAAAATCAGGGGCGTCCAAATTAAAAGGCTCAACAGTCCTCTGTCTTTTTGGAGGAGGGCCGGCAGTGGGAGAAGAGGTAGCAGCAGAAGTTTGGGGAGGATCAACCAAATGGACCTCAGGAGTAGGAATCACCCTTCTCGGCCTAGAAGTGCTCAAGGTCGGCTTTTTAGGAGGAACCTGAGAAGATCCTTCCCCAGCAGCCTTAGCCGAGATGTTCTGGGCAGCTGTAGCTTTCCTCACCTTCTTAAAGGCCTTTATGGAATCATTATTCTTAGTCATCTCTGAAAAAACACTACAAAACCAAGAACGAAGCACTGGCAATCAAAGAAGAAAAGTGAAGCAGAAGCGAAAAGAAAGGAAGCAAGAAACTGAAAGATAAGACTTGAAAATTCAAAGTGAAAAGAAATGAGGGAAAGAAGGGAAACGGCAAAAGGGGAAGTTAATGAGCTTTAAAGACCCTCGCACGTTCCCAAAGCCAAAGCACAAATGCAAAAATGCGCGTTTCAAACTAAAAGGAGTGAAGGAAAACGCTTCACATTCAAAAAAGCCTCAGTAGAATCAACCAAAGTGCTCGAGTTCGGCTTCTCCAAAGAAGGATCAAAGTCCTAAAAAAGGACTCGACCTCAAAAGGAAGACCACACTCAAGCAGGGGCACTGTTCATGCCCTGGGTCGAGCTGTACGACCCGGGCTGATAGAAGACAAGTCGACCGACCTCTTCAGGTCAGGATTACCTGAGCTCCTCTCAAAGAGCTCGGCCAAATCGCTACAAGGAGCCCAAACAAGCCCAAATAGAGGGACAAAGCCCAACCTAAAGGAAGCTAAAGCCTGAAAAGATGAGGGCGACTCCCCTCAGGATAAGATGACTTCACTCAGAAGATAAGATAAGATAACTAACTTATCTTATCCAGAAAGGTCACTCCACACTATTATAAATACACTGGAGCACCCAGGTATAACTCATACTCTGATTCTACAAAAAACCTGCCTAATACCCTTGCTAACTTAAGCATCGGAGTCCTTTGCAGGTACCACCATCCTTTGGTGACGAAGGATCAGCACAGCCACCAAGTCCAACAAGTCGGACACATAAGCTCCGACCAGTACAGAAGATCTCATCCGAGATCGACCAACAGTTTCAGGTAACCCTCGGAACAGCGCCAAAAACTTGATGGGTGGAAAATTGATTCCGCACAAACTCACCGGTAAGTATACCGGGTCGCATCAAGTAGTAAAACTCACGAAAGTGAGGTTGATCCCACGAGGATTTATGGATCAAGCAACTTTAGTGAAGTGATTAGTCTAGTCAAGCTAACAGTGTTGAATTGGGTGAAAATGTATTGACAGAATGTAAATTGCTGAAGGTATAAAGTGCAGAAGGTAAATTGGCAGAAACTTAAAGAGCAAGAAATGTAAATTACAGCAAATGTAAAGGGAATTGGGTGCTGGGAAATTAAATGAAGCAGTAAATCAGAACTCAGAATAATTGCAGAAGATTAAAATTGCATGAAAGTATTTGAAAGTAATAGGAATAGAAAGGTAAAATTGGAAGAAATGAAAATTGCTGAAGAGTAGAGATATAGGAAATTGAAATTGCAATAAAAGTGAACTGAATTCAATATAGCTGAAATATGAAAATGCAGAAAAGGAAAAAGTATATCAGAGAGCCTTCTATTCTACTTCTACTCCTACTCCTACTGCTACCTACTACTAATGCAGCCTACTGTACTCCTGCGCCAGAACTCCTAACAGACCTCCCTAATAGAATGAAACTGATGCCTTTAGATAGGCTTGCCTAAATTACAAAATGAAATTCAAAACAAATTACAATTAAATGAAAATCCTATTCTAGATGCTCCTTGTGCCTTTGCTTGAGTGATCTGAGTGGGCATGCTTGCTTATAGTTCAATTGGGCTCAGAATGAAATTAATTGAACAGAAGTGATACTTCCAAGAGAGCGTAGCGTTCATTTGGAGAACAGAGCGCTTCTATACCCATGCGCACACGTCCCATACGCTTGTGCGTTATTTTTCTTTTTGGCCTATCCACGCGTACGCGTGACCTTCAAAATTTGCCCTTGTAACGTGTACGCGTATTACACGCGTGCACGTCCATATCAGTGCTCTCCAAACGAGTGTAGAGTTTGTGCAAAGAACTCTCCCCACGCGTACGCGTGCTCTACGCGTGCGCGTGGATGGAAAAATCTCAATTCCCAGCTTCCGCTCCATTCACGCGTTTGCGTGCTTCTTCTCAAATGCTCCATCGATGCATGCATGTCATGTACGCGTGCGCGTCGATAACAAATCTTCAATCCCAAATTTGAAACTTGTCGAAGGCACTCAGTCAGGTAACGTAGTGCTCTCTTTGCAAATGAGCGCTGATCACATCCACGCGTACGCGTCTCCCACGCGTACGCGTGCTTCTTCAGAAATGTCACATCGACACATACGCATCACCCACGCGTACGCGTCGCCAGCTAATTTTTTTCCATCGCAAGAGCTCTTTAAAGGAAGAGCGTAGCGCTCTTCATATGAACGTAGAGCGTTCTTGAAAGACCGCGGCGTTCCTTGCTTTATATATTCACGCTAAGCTTCCTTTTGATTAATGGCCCCATGCTAGCAAATTAAATGGCTCATTGCATGCATAAATATTATTAACGCCTTGCATATTATATTAATGCATGCTTCATGAATTAATGGCGTTAATACCTTATTGCATGCATGCTTTCATTTGCTTTATTACGTTAATTAGTTAATGCCAGTACATTACTTAATTAACGT
Organism: Arachis ipaensis; assembly: GCF_059453495.1. Lineage (NCBI taxonomy): Eukaryota > Viridiplantae > Streptophyta > Magnoliopsida > Fabales > Fabaceae > Arachis > Arachis ipaensis. The sequence continues at coordinate 56,753,946 of NC_142436.1, forward strand.
AAAGCTTGATTCACTTATTGCCAATTGGCATTAATAATAAATGTTTCATGCATGCATGCTTTAATTATTAATTCATGATAATGCATGCAGAAGGCATTAATGTATCACGTTACGAATGCCAAGGCTTCCTGGGTCATGGGCCACGCTTTTAAAAGCGTGGCCTAAGGTTCCAAAAGCGTGCTCAAACTTCAAAGTGTAGCCAAAATTTCTTCTTTCCTTCTTTTGAGCTTAATTTGTGTTTTTTTGCTTATTTTTCTACTTATTTCCTACAAAATTTATCAAATCAAAAGATCAAAGAAATATATTATTTAAGCACTAAAATACTCAATAATTAAGCATTAATCATTAATTTCTTGTATGAAAAAGCATAAAAAAAACACAACATGATGCGCAGTTATCACTCTTCTTCTACTCCTTCTATCTTCTTCCTTCTGCACCTTCTACCTTTCTTAATCATGAATCCAAGTGGGAATGAAGAGTTCAAGAGAACTCTGGGATCTTATACAACTCCCACTACTGACTTCTATGGAAGAAGTATCAGCATACCTCAAATTAGAGCTAGTAGCTTTGAATTAATCCTCAACCTATTACTCTGCAGCAGCAGAACTGCCAGATTTCTTAAGAATTGCTAAAATAGTACACAGTGAGGGAGTAGACCAAGAGGTCTATAGGTTACTGCTCTTTCCTTTTGCTTTAAAAGATCAAGCAAAAAGGTGGTTGCATAACCAGCCTAAAGATAGTTTAAAAACTTAGAAACAGTTAGTGGACAAGTTTTTAAATCATTACTTTCCCCCTAGAAAGATGACTCAGTTGAGACTGGACATCCAATGATTCAAACAAGGAGATAGTGAATCTCTTTATGATGCTTGGGGAAGGTATAAGAGGATGCTAAAGAAATGTCCCACTGAAATATTTTCAGAATGGGTACAGTTAGACATCTTCTACTATGGGCTTTCAGACATGGCTAGAATGTCCTTGGACCACTTTTCTGGTAGTTTCATACACATGCGAAAGACCATAGGAGAGGCTCAAGAGCTTATTGAGACAATTTCCACTAATAAGCACCTGTACTCATCTCCTAAAACCTCTATAAAAGGAGAGGTTAAGGCAGTAGCTACTGAACCTAACCCTCTGGAGCAGGATGGCCCAATGACTCAGCAACTACACACCCTTGCCCAGAAAATGCTGGAACTGTAAGAGGCCCTATGAGAAACTCAGGCTTCTAATGGGAATATAGAAGCCCAATTAAGTCAAACAAGGCAGCAGTTATCTAAGTAGATAACAGATGAATGCCAGGCTATCTAACTAAGGAGTGGGAAACCCTTAAACACCCAACCTCAGTATAATAAAAATGAAAAGCCTATAGAGGATAACATACTGGCGTTGAACGCCAAGAAAAGGGAGAAAATGGGCGTTCAAATGTCCAAGGGGATAGCAGCATGGGTGTTGAACGCCCAAGCAAGGGAGGTCAGTTGTTCATGAATAACAACCCTCCTAAGCAAGCTAGTAACCCCTCTTCCGACTCCCATGGCATTCGGCCTCTTTCAACCAAGGTTTATGAGTACAAGGCTAAAATGTCATTTCCTCATAAAGTCTGTCAAGAGGAAAGGGATAAACAGTTTTCCCGCTTTGCGGAGTATCTCAAAACATTAGTGATAAAGATCTCTTTCGCAGAAGCTCTTGAATAGATACCTTCTTATGCAAAGTTCATGAAGGACATTCTAAGTCATAAGAAGGATTGGAGAGAGACATAAACAGTCCTCCTCACTGAGGAATGCAGTGCAATCATTCAGAACAGCTTGCCAGAGAAGCTTAAAGATCTTGGAAGCTTTATGATACCCTGCACTCTAGGTGACGCTTGTACAAGGACAGCTCTATGTGACCTTGGAGCAAGCATTAACCTAATACCAGCTTCACTAATAAAGAAGCTCTGCTTGACAAATGAAGTCAAACTAACCCGCATGTGCCTTCAACTTGATGATGGGTCTATTAAGATACTATCAGGAGTAATAGAGGACATGATTGTCAAGGTTGGACCTTTTTCCTTTCCCACTGACTTTATGGTATTGGACATAGAGGGGTATAATAGCACATCTCTCATCCTAGGAAGACCTTTCTTAGTCACAGGATGAACCCTCATTGATGTTGAAAAAGGGGAAGTAACCCTAAGAGTCAATGAGGAGAAGTTCGTACTGAATGTTGTGAAGGCTATGTATCATCCAGACATTCCTGAGGAATGCCTGAGCATTAACTTCATTAATTCCCTGGTGGAAAAAGTCAATATGGCCGAAAGCTCCAAGGACAGGCATGATGATATCCTCAATGATACTCAGCCTAATTCAGAGGAACTTTTAGAAACCTCAGAGGAAAAGGAGAAGCCTCCTAAGCTTGAGTTTAAGCCATTACCCCCCTCTTTAAAATATGTATTTCTAGGAGATGGAGAGACCTATCCTGTGATCATAACCTCTACACTAGAACCACAGGAAGAAGAAGCACTAATCCAAGTGCTTAAAACACATAGGACCGCCCTTGGGTGGAATATAAGAGACCTTAAGGGTATTAGCCCTGCCTGATGCATGCATAAAATCCTGTTAGAGGATAATGCCATACCAGTGGTACAACCACAGAGGCGATTGAATCCAACCATGAAGGAAGTAGTGCAGAAGGAAGTCACTAAACTCTATGAGGCTGGGATTATTTATCCCATTTCTGATAGCCCATGGGTGAGCCCTGTCTAGGTTGTTCCTAAGAAGGGAGAAATGACAGTGGTTTACAATGAAAAGAATGAACTGATCCTAAAAAAGACAGTTACAGGATGGCGTACGTGCATTGATTACAGAAAACTCAATGATGCCACCAAGAAAGATCACTTTCCTTTACCCTTCATTGACCAAATGCTAGAAAGACTAACAAGTTATGCTTTTTATTGTTTCCTGGATGGATATTCTGGGTATAATCACATAGTAGTAGATCCACAAGATCAAGAGAAGACGACATTCACATGTCCTTCGGGTGTATTCGCGTATAGACGAATGCCATTTGGCCTGCGCAATGCACCTGCCACCTTTCATAGATGCATGTTATCCATCTTCTCTAACATGGTAGAAAAGTTCCTTGAAGTATTCATAGATGACTTCTCTGTTTATGGAGACTCATTTGACTCCTGTCTTGATCATCTGACACTGGTCCTAAAAAGATGCCAAGAAATAAACCTAGTTCTAAACTGGGAGAAATGCCACTTCATGGTAACTGAAGGCATTGTTCTTGGGCATAGGATCTCAAACAAATGGATAGAAGTGGATCAAGCTAAGGTGGAAGTGATCGAATGCTTGTGCAATCTCTTGGCCACTGATGTTCCATTCGTCTTTGACCAAGAATGCCTGCATGCCTTTGAAACTCTGAAGGCCAAGCTTGTTAGTGCTCCTATCATCTCTGCACCCAACTGGAACTTTCTATTTGAGCTAATGTGTGATGCAAGTGATCATGCAATTGGCGCAGTCTTAGGTCGGAGACATGACAAGCTTCTGCATGTCATTTACTATGCTAGTCGCATATTAAATGATGCGCAAAAAAATTACACTACCACAGAAAAGGAGCTACTTGCAGTGGTTTATGCCTTTGACAAGTTTAGATCCTACCTAATAGGATCTAAGGTCATTATTTATACTGACCATGCTGCTCTAAAGTATCTACTCACTAAGCAGGATTCTAAACCCAGACTTATAAGATGGATATTACTCCTGCAAGAGTTTGATATAGAAATTAAAGATAGGAAAAGGACAGAAAATCATGTGGCTGATCACTTGTCCCAGATTGAACTAGTAGCAGGCACCCCCTCTCCCTCTACTAACATATCCGAATCTTTTCCAGATGAGCAACTCTATGCCATCCGAACAGTACCTTGGTTTACAGACATTGCGAACTATAAGGCTATACAGTTTATTCCCAAAGAGTTTTCCAGGCAGCAAGCCCAGAAACTCACGCATGATGTGAAATATTACCTATGGGATGAACCATATCTCTTTAAGAGATGCTCGGATGGAATAATCCGATGCTGTGTGTCTGAAAAAGAGGCACAGAGAATTCTATGGCATTGCCATAACTCTGACTATGGAGGACACTTTGGAGGAGAGCGGACAGCCACTAAGGTACTCCAAAGTGGCTTTTACTGGCCGACTCTCTTTAAAGACTCTAGAGAGTTCGTCCGTAACTGTGATATTTGCCAGAGGGCTAGTAACCTTCCTCATGGTCACAGAATGCCTCAATAAGGAATCTTAGAGATTGAGTTATTTGATGTATGGGGCATAGATTTCATGGGACCATTCCTGCCCTCATACTCAAACACCTACATCCTTGTGGCAGTAGATTACGTGTCTAAATGGGTTGAAGCAATTGCAACACCCACTAATGACACTAAAGCAGTAATGAAGTTCCTCCAGAAGAATATTTTCAGCAGATTTGGTGTCCCTAGGACACTAATCAGTGATGGAGGAACTCATTTCTGTAACAGATAGCTAGATTCTGTCTTAAGCCGATACGGACTTTGCCATAAAATAGCAATACCGTATCATCACCAAACTAATGGGCAAGCTGAAGTCTCAAATAGAGAACTAAAGTGAATCCTAGAGAGAACAGTAAGTGCCTCTAGAAAGGATTGGGCTAGAAAGCTTGATGATGCTCTGTGGGCATACTGAACAGCTTTGAAAACCCCATTGGAACTTCACCATATCAGTTAGTATATGAAAGGTCTTGTCATTTACCAGTAAAACTAGAACACAAAGCCTATTGGGATACTAGATTCCTCAACCTTGATGCTAAAGCAGTAGGGGAGAAATGGCTGCTCCAACTAAATGAGTTAGATGAATTCCAGTTAGATGCATTTGAAAAGGCAAAAATCTATAAGGAAAAGGCAAAGAGGTGGCATGACAAGAAGCTAGCTTCCAGAGTCTTTGAACCAGGACACAAAGTCCTGGTCTTCAATTCAAGACTCAAACTATTCCCTGGAAAACCTAAATCCCAGTGGATAGGACCATTTGTGATTACCAAGGTATCACCTTATGGACACATAAAACTTCAAGGTAAAAAAATCAGGTTCACTGTCAATGGACAGAGGGTCAAGCATTACCTTGAAGGAGATATAGAGCCAGAAGGCTCAACACTACTACTAAGTTAAGTACAGTGAAGTCCAGCTAAAGTCATTAAAGAAGCGCTTGTTAGGAGGCAACCCAACTTTACTTAACCATTTATTTTCTTTTTGTTTTTCCTTTCAGTTGTCAGAGTCATGATTATATGCATCAGCCAAAAGACAGAATTCACAGTAATGAAAACAGAACGCTTCAGAAAGAGTGTTAAAGTTGAACGCCAGCCAGGGAGCAGCCCCTGGGCATTCAAACGCTAGTACAGAGAAGCAAGAAATCTGGAATTCCTTAGCCTCTCAGGACCAAGAGGTCCCACAGAAGCTCTACCTACCCCACCTTCTTCCCCTTGATCATATTTGCTCGAGGACGAGCAAAACTCTTAAGTTTGGTGTTGCAAAAGCTTTGCTTTGTGACTTTACCATTCTTAAGTATAGAAGAAGAGGATGGAGCAAGCTAGAGAGCATGCACATAAACTTGTGCATCTGCCTTAACAATCACAAAGGAGTGACATAGAAGAGATCAAGCACTACATGGGATCCTTAAGGAGGAGTACTGGCCACCATCATTTAGGTGGATTCGTTCTTTTTTATTCCTTTTTTTTATTAATTTTCTATTTTCTGCCTGTCTGTTTATTTGTTCTCTTGTTCTAAGTTGCATGGTCATTTACATTGATGTCTTAAAAGTCGTAAAATATTCCATATATCTCTCATCCTACTTAAATAAAAATATTTTATCTGAAAAGAATTGAGAGACGCATGAATTTCAAGTTTAAAATAAGATTAGTTTAATTAGTTTGATGTGGTGTTATTTGCTTTTGTTTTCTGAATGTATGATTAAACAGTGCATATTTGAAGTTGAAATTTTAGAATGTTGGCTCTTGAAAGAATAAGGAAAAAGGAAAAATATTATTGATAATCTGAAAAATCTGAAAAATTGATTTTTGAAGCAAGAAAAAGCAGCAAAAAGCAAAAGAAAAAGCATGTTGCAAAAGAAAAAAAAATCATTATGCATGTGAAAAAGAAAGAAAAAATGGCGAAAAGAAAATAATAAAAAGCAGAAAAATCCATTACTGCCCAAAAATGCAGGAAAAGGAGGGCAGATTGAAAAAGCCAGTAACCCTTTAAACCAAAAGGCAAGGGTAAAAGGACCCAAGGCTTTGAGCATCAGTGGTTAGGAGGGCCCAAAGGAATAAAATCCTGGCCTAAGCAGCTAAACCAAGCTGTCCCTAACCATGTGCTTGTGGCGTGAAGGTGTCAAGTGAAAAACTTGAGACTGAGCGGTTAAAGTCGTGGTCCAAAGCAAAAAGAGTGTGCTTAAGAACTCTGGACACCTCTATCTGGGGACTCTAGCCAAGATGAGTCACAATCTGAAAAGGTTCACCCAGTTAAAGTGTCTGTGGCCTGAATGCATCTGGTGGTAATATTGGAAAACAGAGTGCTTAGGGTCACGGCCAAGACTCAGAAATCTGTTTTCAAGAATCAAAATAAGCTTGACTAGGAGAGTCAATAATATCATCCGGATTCTAAGTTCCAAAAGATGCCAACATCTCTAAGTTTCAACGGATAATGAGATGCCAAAACTATTCATAAGCAAAAAGCTACTAGGTCCCGCTCATCTGATTTTAATTAAGCTTCATTTGAAACTTAGAAATTTATTGTATCTTAAGTTTCTTTTGTATCCTACTGTGTTTTTAGTTTCTTGGGGACAAGCAACGGTTTAAGTTTGGTGTTGTGATGAGCAGATATTTTATACGCTTTTTGGCATCACTTTCATATAGTTTTTAGTAGTTTTTATTTTATTTTTATTAAGTTTTTATAGGTTTTAGTGTTAAATTCACATTTTTGGATTCTACTATGAGATTTTGTATTTTTTGGACAATTTCAAGTATTTTCTGACTGAAATTAAGGAGCTGGAGCAGAAGTCTGATTCAGAGACAAAGAAAGCACTGCAGATGCTATCCGGATCTGACCTGCCTACATTCGGAAGGGCTTTTCTGGAGTTACAGAAGTTCAAATGGAGCGCTCTCAATGGATATGGAAAGCTGACTTCCAGAGCTTCCCAGCAATATATAATAGTTCATACTTTACTTCGAATTAGAAGGCCCAAAACTGGCATCCAACGCCAGCTTCCTGCCCCCTTCCAGGTGTCCAGCGCCCAAAGAGCAGAGCCTAGCGTCTAAAGGCCCAGAGAGGACCCCCTAGCTGGCATTCCACACCCAAAGAGCCTCATAGCACGTGGATCACATTAAAGATCAGCCCAAACACTCACCAAGTGGGCCTCAAAAGTGGATTTTAGCACTAAATAGACTGTTTTACCCTTACTAGTCATCTGTTTAGTATTTAAGGGATTATGTTTAATTCGTACCATTTGATGAACTTACATCACTTTTCTCATTATACATATTTATTATTGTGTTCTACATCAGTATGAGTTTCTAAACCTCCTAGGTTGAGGGGAGGAGCCCTACTGAGTCCTACGAATTAATAAAAGTATTATTTCTTCTTCGATCCGTGTTTGATCTATCTCTAAGATGTATATCCGATCTTCATCATGATAAACAGAATTATCTAACAAATTAGCTCTGTTCATCACACTAAGACAAACGTGCTTGACAAACACCCGCGTCTACATGGGTTCGTGTGAGTACTTGGAAGAAAAGTACGAGCCAACAGCTATGTTTATACATCTCTCAGACGGTTAATCCAGGACTTCGATGGAGACTTCTCGAGACACCAGTTCAGCCGATCTCTGGGGAGATTAAGGTTTCCGTGGTATAGGCTAGATCCAAGGAAGCAGCATTCTCTGATCCAAAAGATTCGGCCTTGTGGTGGCGTTTTGAGTAAGATTGCCAAGAGGATGACTTGCTAGAGCTTCACCCTCCATTGGATTGAATGACCAAGGCCCTGGTGTTCATTCTGTAGCAGAGGAGATCAATGACCATGGGCAATGGCTTTGATCACTTACAGCCTGCCATAGAAGAAGATCATTCACAAGCAAGAAAGACAGTTGTACCAGATTTACTTCAGAAAGACAAAGCAACTCCAACTTTCGACTCTATTCCCATCATATAATTCCTAATAGCTAACTTCTTAATAGCTAACATCTTAATCCAACAACTTCTAATTCCGCCTGACTAAGACCTGCAAGACAACCATTGCTTGCTTCAAGCCACAATCCTCGTAGGATCGATCCTGACTCGCTCAGGTATTACTTGGACGTCCCAGTGCACTTGCTGGTACTGCTGCTGTTGTACGAAAAAGGTGTGGGGTTTTGCGTACACGTGCACTAAAGGATAAACTCAAGCATCGATACCAACAATGATAAACACATGCAAGAATGGTAGGAGTCATAGGAAAACTGTTGGCTCAACTAACTCCAAGACAATGAAGTCTAGAAATTGAAGAACGTGGGGCTAGAGAGCATTGAACCACTCATTCTTGCATGACTCTACAAGCGTAGCAAACCATAAATAATGAGCATTTGATGATGAAAAATCATGGAAATGATGCTCAATGCTCATGGCGCGCAAGTGTTATGAAAACGAGGCATTAAGTTGAAAGAAAAAGGTAAAAAATGAACCAAAGTTTCATTTGCCCTTTTTCACAAACACTTGGTGTGCAAAGTGTAAATAACAAGCAAGTTTGGAATTCTAAGTATGTGATATACCCAAAATAGAATGCCAATCATTAAAGCAACACCCATATAGCACAAACAAACCAAGAAATGGCAAAACAATACACCAACTCAAAATATAAATTGAAATCAACACCCATGCAAGAATATAAGAAGAAGGAAAAAAAACATAAATGAGCTACAAACAAAAAAATTAAAATGCAACTAAGAACAAAGAGAGTAGAGTAATTAAATGCAACAACAAAGGAAAATATTAAAAAGCAAAAGAGAAAGAAGAGAAATGAGACCTTGAAAGGAGGAAGAAAGTGAGGTTGAGTGTAAGTGAGAGTAGGAGAAGAAGAGAGGAGAGAGAAGATGTGGGACCGCCGAAAGTGGTGGTCGCTAGTGGTTGTGGGCAGAGAAGAGGTGGCAAGGAAAAGGAAGAAGAATGGAGGAAAGAGTAGAAGAAAGAAAATGAAATGGGAGGGAACAGAGCAGCGCGCAGGGTAAGTTGCGTCGGACATGCGAGACACGCGCTGCATCCACGCGTACACGTGGAAAGGAGAAAAGGAGATATGACGCGTGAGCGTCATTCACGCCTACGTGTGGCCAGCAGAAAAGAGAAGGAACGCATATGCGTCATTCACGCGTACGCGTGGCGTGATGACTGGAAATTTGCACAACACAAATTTCTTCGGCAAGTGTACCAAATCGCCAAGTAATAACTCACTATTGAGTGAGGTCGATCCCACAGGGATCGATGGATTAAGTAGCTTTAGTTAGGTGATTTATCTATTCAAGCAAATATTTAATGATTTTGTGTAATTGAGTGAACAAAATTGTAATGGACAAAGAAAGTAAATATACGGAAATTAAATTGCTGAAGAATAAAGAGCTGAACGTAAATTGTGAAAGGTAAATGGCGAAAACTCAAAGGACAAGAAATTAAAGAGCTGAAACTTAAATGACAAGAAAGTAAAAGAAATAATATAAATAGCAATGGAAGATAAATTGCATGAAATGTAAATGGATTCTGAGTGCTGGGATCAAAGATGACAAGAAATTTAAAGTAATTAAAAGGAAGAGCAACAATGGGTGAGATTCATTAGGGATTGGAGATATTATGATCCTTTATGAATCAATAGGTCTCAACTACATTCACAATCATACGAAGTAGATCTATGGCAGATTGTAATTAACTGAGTTCTAATTCCTTGGCAACTCAAACTGAATCCTATGATCCCTTTTCCAAGGTTCACATAGAGATTCAAGTGGATCCAAACCCCCTTCCGGTAGTGAATGAATCTATGAAGCACAAAAGCTTTCCCTTAGCTACAACAAGCGAATTGAGAAGAAGAAGAAGAATTGCATTAATTCATTTGGATTACAACAGAGCTCCTCCCCCTAATGATGTGGGGTTTAGTTGATCATAACTTTGGAAAACTCAGCAAGAAAAGTAAAGTACATGAAAAGTAAAACTAAGTACAAAGAAAAAAGAAGAATAGTCAGAGTTTCCCAATTCGGATCTCTAATCCTCCAGATGATCTCCCTTCTAAGTTCAAAACTCTTCCTATTTATACTACTCTTCTGATCTTCAAGTGAGTCTTGAAGTACTTGGATGTGGGCCCTTGGCCTTAGTTGAAGCAAGTTAGGAGTTACCCAGGCCTTTTCTAACGTTAACGATGGCGTTAGTGGGGTAACTTTGCCACTAACGCCTTTATACTTTGCATAAGAGCCCCTGAAACTAGCGTTGGTACTGGCATTGGTATGGCTAATGTTGCCACTAACGTTGCCTTTCTTCTTGAGCCAGCATTATCGCTGGCGTTAGTTGGCTAACATTGCGATTCTTCCCTTGGCCTGGAGTTATCGCTAGCGTTAGTGAGCTAACGCTCCCACTAACGCTACCTTGGTGCTTACCCAACGTTGCCCCTGGCGTTAGTGATGCACGAAAATCTGTATCGCTACAAATTTTCTTCGGCAAGTATACCAAATTGTCGTCAAGTAAAAACTCACAAAGAGTGAGGTCGAATCCCATAAGAATTGATTGGTTGAGCAATTTTAATTAGAGGAGTGTTCTAGCTGAACTGAGCAGATTTGAATTGGGATTTGCAGAAATTAAAATGGCGGGAAATGTAGATCGCAGAAATGTAAATGACTAAAAGTAAAAGAACTGAATGTAAATTGCAGAAAGTAATGGCAGGAATTTAAACCTACAGAAACTTAAATGGGAATGGGGTGATGAGCATAAATGTAAATAGCAGAATATAAAGAATGGGAAGATCAGAAATGGGGAGTTCATTGGGCTCAGGAGATATTATATTCTCTGAATCAAGTTCATTCTCATCTCTTCCTCAATCCATGCAACTCATTGATCTCTTGGCAATCTTAGGTGATTGAATCCCAATTTCTTGGTAATTCAATCTCTCTAAGCTTGAACAATTGCCCAATTCATTGATCTAATTGCTCATAGGAAGAGATAAAGTATGATCACTGATTATACCATATGTTTTTCCAAATCAAAGAATTGGTAGGATTATATGTCACTATATCCATCCAACCCCCAATCCGGTCCTACATGAGAAAGCATTTCTAGCATGATTTCCTCATTCCTCTTCCAAGGTTCAGAGGAAATCCAAATCTGAATAACTTCTCTTCCGAGACAGTTATCCAATTGGATAAAGAGCGAAAGCTTTCAAGTAAATCAAAGATAAAGGAAAGAAGAATAAGAATAAGAACTATTAATGATCCATTGAATTACAACAAAGCTCCCTAACCCAATGAAATGGGGTTTAGCTGTTCATAGCTCTGGGAATTGAAAATTGAACTGTAAATTGCATTATGAAATAAAGCTGAATTGCAGAAAAGTAAATACAAAGTGTTTGCAGTCCTGGATCCCCCAGGTGCCAATCTAACTTAAATTATATCCTATTTATACACTTTCCCAATCAATCTTCAAGTCTTGGATGTGGGATTGGGCCTTTGTTGAAGCAAGTTAAGAGTGGCTTTAAGTGAAGTTGACGTGGGCTTGAGCTAACCAACGTTCACAGGCTTGCATGGGTGCTACTGGAAATGAGCTCAGCATGGACGTTAGTCACTAACGTTGGTGGCCACTAACGTTGGCCAACGTTCTCTTAAAACCAGTGAAGAACATTTGAGGCAATGTTTGTGCACTAACATTACTACCAACGTTGGCTTGGTCATGCGTGCGCGTGGCCCATGCGTACGCGTCAAAGCTATTTTTTGCCAATTCATGCATACGCGTCGCCCACGCGTGCATGTTGATGACCAGTTTTCCATGCAACTTTCTCAAAATCTATCAAAAACATTGGCGGAAACGTTTGTGGCAATGTTTGCACACCAACGTTCTCATGGTCACTCGTACGCGTCACCCACGCATACGCGTCAAGGCTAGATTTTTGCCATTTTGCGCGTGCACATCTCCCATGCATACGCGAGACTTGCTATTTTTCTACTTTCACGCGTACGCGTCATCGACACGTACGCATCATATCAAAATTTTCCAATCTCCAAAGTGAGCTTTTATCGAAGACGTTGGAGGTGACGTTGGTTCACCAACGTTCCCTCCAACGTTTGCACCCATTTTTCTCAATGTTGCCAGCAACGTTGGTGAGCTAAATTTGGCCACCAACATTGCATTGTCCTCTTCCCTTAACGTTTGAGGCAACTTTGGTGAGCCAACTTTGGCCACCAACGTTGCTTTCTCTGCTTATTCCTTGCCATTCCTCTACTTCTTTTCACCTATTATCAACCAAACAAATGCATCAAAGTCTTGCTATAATCACAAGATTTTTGCCTCATTCATAGTATCAAGTAAATCTTGCATAAATCTCATGAAAATGCACATAATTAACCATGTTTGATTGAATCAAGATATGCATGAAATTCTCATCCAAATACTTACTTATTGCTTAAGAAAGTGCATGAAACCATATTAAAACAAATGAAAAGGCTTGTGAAACTAGCCTAAGATACCTAGGCATCACAACATCAAATTTAAATCTTGCTTGTCCCCAAGCAAGCAGTAAAACATGAGAAGAATGAATGAAAATAGAGAGGAAAACATGTCCTTATTGGAAAGCACTCAGTCTAGGTTCATGGGATTTCATGCAGGATATATTTGAAGGTCAACTCTTATTGGTTTCCAGGTTTGAAATGTCCCTCTAAATGCTAACTAAGGTGCTGCTATGAAACCTTGTCATTCATTGATCCTTGGTGTTTGATTTTTGTTTTTCTTTTGCTTTAGAAACTTATTCTTTGAAGCTTAGTGTCCTGTGTTGAAGCAGCTTTTTAGATAAGTTTTCAGTTAACACTCCCGATCCAGTTGGCTCAAGGTGTTGGGTGATGAAGCACCCCTCAGACCTACTAACTCAAGCCTCTCCTCAACACATACACACCACAGACACTTGGCTCACAATTCATCCTAAAGACATTGATGCTCAACACCTCTTTGGGTTACTAAATGACTTGTAACTAGGTTGCGCTTGATAGTGGACTTTTGGTTGATAATCCTGGGTTAGTTAACCCAAGTTACCAAGTGTTAAAACACTCCTTAGAACCTAGTCATCCAAGCAGATCCTAGTATAAAAACACCACAGGCATGTATCTTAAGGGTTAAGCTATTGGTGCCTAGCTTATTCATTGTTTCTTTTCCTTTTTGGTTGCCAACGTTGGTGCTGGCCGTTGGTAGCCCAACTTTGCCACCAACATTGGCTTTTCTTTCCTTCTTTCTTGTTCTTTCTTTCTTCCAAGAATTTTTATTTCTCAAAGGTTTCACATACAGCAACAAAGTTCATACTTAAGGGATATTCTACCCTTCATCTTTATTAGTGAGCTTGCTAAATAATCAAACATATACCACTACTTAACCTTATTCTATTTCCTACCAAATTGGACTATTACTCTTTCTGTTTCACAATTATTTTCTTTTATTCAATCAAAAGGGGACAAGGCATACATTCAAGCAAGATAACATGACATGAGCACTTAGACTACCAAGCCACAATAGCATAAAAACAAACAACAGCAAATGACTCATGACCAACATGACACTAATCAACAGAGGCACAATTTGCACTTTCAATTAACATATTTAAGCTAGAGACGGTCAAGTAACAAGACAACCTCTTGGTGTCCATTTGTTTCCTCTTTGTCGTCATCATTGTTGGCTTTCATGTCCTTCCTTTGTCCTTCCACATGATGATACATCTTTCCCTCCAAGAGGTTGAATGACTTCCTACAGAGATATTGAAAGTTGCTTACTCCCCAAGCACTTGAGAAACGGTTAGTATGCATGTATATTTGTAGGCTTCTGAACTTAAATTGGTGTGTGAACACCAAACTTAGTTCCTTGCCTTATGCAGCAAATTAAGTTTATGCAGAAAACTTCATGTGCTTTTATTAAGAAAATAAACTATAAACTAGAAGCTAAACAAATGTTAAGTAGTTTCTCTTATTATTTGGAGTCAATGACTAGTCATTGAAAGGTTGCAATGTGTTTTTAAATGAAATATGTAGTGGAACACCAAACTTAGCATCACACATTCACCCTTGAATTACCTTGGTGTGCAACACCAAACTTAGCTCCTTGCAGTATAAAAATATCTACTTAACCCTTTTATTGAAACAACTTAAAAAAAGAGAGAGTTACCTCTGGTTGGGTTGCCCTCCCAACAATGTGCAGAATTGTGCTTCCCAATGAGCAACTTCCAAGGACATGTGACTTGTTTTTGCTCTAGAATAGCCGTACATTCCTTTACCTTGTCCTCTCCATCAATCTTCTCTTCTACATGCCTATTAACCACATCAAAACAAAATGATTAAAATAAATGGCGGTAAAGTAAGTGAAAAGCAATAACTAAATTTTAAATTTTTGAAAATTTTGGCTAAGTGTTCCTCATGCATTAATAACCAATAGTGACTCTTGCAAGCATATATATAGCCTTGGTGGACACCAAACTTAGTGTTTGGCCATGTGGTTCAAAGGTTAACTTCAATTCCTAGGATGTACATCTCTTGAATCTTATGCATCATCCTAGGTGCCTTGCACACTAAACTTGTTATCCACCAAATGGTTCATGTAAAAATTCAATGAAATTCTTGTCACTTTTGATTTATTCATCATAAGGATCACCTTATTCTCTACTAAAAAAACATAAACTCAAAATGATGCAGAACATGGTTCATCTTTCATGAAATTCTAGGCTTAAAATAAATTTGACTCTCATTACTTGTGCTCATATTATATGCAGAACACCAAACTTGATATTTGGCTATATACCTCAAGAAAATGCTTAAGTATATATCCTAAGATAGCTATATGATCATCATGTTTGAAAACCATCTTAGGGTGTCTTCAGGCACACCAAACTTAGAACTAATCATATGCTTCAAGATGTTGTATGCAGCAGTCAAATTTGTTTATGAAAGCCTAAATTCATGCAAGAAAACCATTGCTTATTAACTCTTAAAGCAGTAGATAAAAATGTTTAAACATGAGCTGCCTCTCACGAAGTGCTTTTTTATTGTCACTAGCTTGACATTAGTTCTCTGTTTGTTAGGGAGGAAGATAATGTCTCAAGTCTTCTCCTCTTGCAATGAATCTGTCTCCGCTTGCCTCTTTAAGAATCTCTACATGCTCGAAGGACAAGATTTTATTGATGATGTACACTTGAGGTAGTTGAGATAGAATGATAGGAAGATGAGGTGGGATTAGTGGATGGTGGATTGATATCACTTTGTCCCCTGGAGAGAAATTCTCTGTAGGGATCTTCTTGTTTCTCCATCCCCTTGGTATTTTCTTCCTTCCTTCTTCTGGCGGTGCCTTATTCCTTATGTTCTCTTTGTCAGGAGGGATCTTGTTGCTTGTCTCATGTGGGAGTTGTGGACCTAGCTCCTCCTTAATTTCTTTAGTCTGTAGCACTACCTTTACTTCTTTCTTCTCTTTCAGGAATGACCTTGGATGCTCTGGGGGTGATTCAATGGGTGTTTCTTTCAGGTTTGTATCTCCAGAATCATCCTTCATGCATTCCTTGTGGCATCCTTCAGGTATTTGTTCTCTTGTTCAGATTCATATGAGGGTTTGAAGACATGAAAGGTGAGTTGTTCATCATGTATTCTCAATATCAACTCCCTTTGCTCAACATCTATGAGTTGCTCTGGCTGTGGCCAAAAATATCTTCCCAGGATGATTGGATGAAGATAGCTTTCTTCCATCTCAAGAACAACAAAGTCTGTAGGGAAGAAGTACCTCCCTACCTTGACCAGCACATTTTCAACCACTCCCAGTGCTTGTTTCTGGGTTTTGTCAGCCAATTGAAGGATTACATCTGTGGATTTCAACTCATTGATTTGTAGCTTCTTCATGAGAGACAGAGGCATTAGATTTATGCTAGCTCTAAGATCACAAAACCCTGTGTCAATCATGGTATCCCCTATAGCACAAGGGATGTGAAAACTCCTTGGATCCTTCTTCTTTGTAGGCAAGTCCTTCTGGATGAGAGCACTGCTCTCTTTAGTCATCACTACTATTTGCCCACCCTTTAAGGTACTCTTCTTGATTAGTAACTCCTTCATGCACTTAATATATGAGGACATCTGTTGGAGGGCTTCAATGAATGGAATGTTGATATGAAGAGATGTAAATACATCTAGGAACCTGGAATACATCTTCTCTTTTTCACCACCCCTGAGCCTCTGAGGGAATGGTGCCTTTGGCATATATGGTTTCAGGATTTCCTTCCCCATTGGTTCCTTTATTTATGTAGAGTCAATTCCTTGTTCTATCTCTTCCAACTTCTCCTTTGGGACTTCTTGAGTGCGCTCTATTGGCTTGCTGATTTCTTCCTCCAAGGTCTCCTCATTTCTTAGAGTGATTGCCTTGCACTCTTCCCATCTCACATTCTTTGTTTCTCCTCTCGGATTCTTCTCAGTGTCACTTGAAAAACTGTCAGTGGATTTAGGGATTTGTTCAGAAAGGAATCCTACTTGGGATTCAAGCTTCTTGATGGCATCTCCTTGGTTATTCATATTAGACCTTACTTCATCCTTAAATGCTTTATTGTCTTGAAACTCCTTGGGAAGTTCTCCAAGCAAGGCCTCAATCCGGAATAATCTATCCTCAGATGGTGGTGGTAGGTTGGAATTTGGAGGTTGAGAATGGCTATTTTAGGCTTGATATAGAGGCTGGAGAGAGTTGTTATGTGGGTGTTGGTATGATCTTTGATTGGAGTGTTGGTATGATCTTTGATTGGAGTGTTGGTACGTGAAATTGTTGTAATAGTTAGAGTTGTGAGGTCTCTGATCTTGGTTTTGGTTTTGCTGGTTTTCCCACCCAAAGTTTGGGTGGTTCTTCCAACCAGGATTGTAAGTTTTGGAGTGTGGATCATAGGGTTGTCTTGATGAGTTTCCAACATAATTGGCTTGCTCCTAATCACCTCCTTCCTCTGCATTCACCTCTTCTTGAGCTGGTGGTTGAGTATTGACTGCTGCAACTTGGTTCCTCTCCATCTGCTTGGTGAGGTCAGCCAATTTCTTGGTAATCAACTTGTTTTGAGCTAGTAATGCATCCATGTGACTCAGCTCTATCACTCCTCTATTTGGGTTTCTATCAGAGGCATAGAAGTATTCATTGTTAGCCACAGTTTCTATGATATCTATGGCCTCATCAATTGTCTTCTTCTTGTTGAGAGAGCCTCCTGAAGAGTGATCTAAAGCCTTCTTTGATTCTCTTGATAATCCTTCATAGAAAATGTGTAGCTTACCCATTCATTGAACATGTCCGGAGGGTACTTTCTTGTCAACTCCTTGTATCTCTCCCATGCTTCATAGAGAGTTTCTCCATCTTGTTGTCTAAATGTTTGTACCTCAGCCCTCAACCTGTAAACTCTTTGGGGAGGGTAAAATATTACCAAGAACTTATTCAGCACCTCTTTCCAAGTTGTCAAAATCTCCCTTGGAAAGGATTCTAGCCACTTTGCTGCTTTATCCCTGAGAGAAAAGGGAAACAAAAATAGTTTGTAGGTGTCAGGGTGAACACCATTAGCCTTCACTATGTCACAAATTCTCAAGAATGTGGTTAGATGTTGGTTTCAAACTTCTTGAGCATTTCCTCCAAATGAACAGTTGTTCTGAACAAGGGTGATTAGCGGTGGTTTGAGCTCAAAATTGTTAGCATGTATGGTAGGTTTCAAGATGCTGCTTCCACAATTCCCAGGATTGGGATTGATGTAAGAGCCTAGCACTTTTTTCTCTTGCCCAACATGATTACCAGCACCTTCTCCAACATGATTATGTGCATCCTCCTCCATTGGAACGTCTAGATCTTCTTCTAACACTTCTTCACCAATTATGCCCTTACCTCTTGCTTCCTCCTTAGTCTAAGGAAGGTCCTCTCAGGTTCACTATCAAAAGAGGTTGAGGCTCCTCCTCTGCTACCTGTCATACACTCACCAAATAGACAAGCAATTGCAAGTTAAAAATTCACTCTTGTTGAAAATTATGGTTAGAGTGGTTAGTGTAATTGATCAAACAGTTAGTAGATTAGTGTGCTGGAAGGTAAATAAACAAGGAAAAACTACTTAAATTGTAGAGAATAGCAGTAAACAAACTGAAATAAAACTAATCAACAAAAGAAAAGAAAAGTGTTCAATCTAGTTATCTTCCAATTTAATCATTGTCAATGCAAAATCAATCCCCGGTAACAGCGCCATAAACTTGATACACGAAAACCTGTATCGCTACAAATTTCCTTCGGCAAGTATACCGAATTGTCGTCAAGTAAAAACTCACAATAGAGTGAGGTCGAATCCCACAAGGATTGATTGGTTGAGCAATTTTAACTAGAGGAGTGTTATAGTTGAACGGAGCAAATTTGAATTGGGATTTGCAGAATTAAAATGGCGGGAAATGTAGATTGCAGAAATGTAAATGACTAAAAGTAAAAGAACTGAATGTAAATTGCAGAAAGTAATTTCAAGAATGTAAACTTGCAGAAACTTAAATGGGAATGGGGTGATGAGCATAAATATAAATAGCAGAATATAAAGAATGAGAAGATCAGAAATGGAGAGTTCATTGGGCTCAGGAGATATTGTATTCTCCGGATCAAGTTCATTCTCATCTCTTCCTCAATCCGTGCAATTCATTGATCTCTTGGCAATCTTAGGTGATTGAATCCCAATTCCTTGGCTATTCAATCTCTCTACGCTTGAACAATTGCCCAATTCCTTGATCTAATTACTAATGGAAAGAGATAAAGTACGATCACTGATTATACCACATGTCTTTCCAAATGAAAGTATTGGTAGGATTATATGTCACTATATCCATCCAACCCCCAATCCGGTCCAACATGAGAAAGCATTTCTAGCATGATTTCCTCATTCCTCTTCCAAGGTTTAGAGGAAATCCAAATCTGAATAACTTTTCTTCCGTGATAGTTATCCAATTGGATGAAGAGCGAAAGCTTTCAAGTAAATCAAAGAGAAAGGAAAGAAGAAGAAGAATAAGAACTATTAATGATCCATTGAATTACAACAGAGCTCCTTAACCCAATGAAATGGGGTTTAGCTGTTCATAGCTCTGGAAATTGAGAATTGAATTGTAAATTGCATTATGAAATAAAGCTGAATTGTAGAAAAGTAAATACAAAGTGTTTGCAGTCCTGGATCCCCCAGGTGCCAATCTAACTTAAATTCTATCCTATTTATACACTTTCCCAATCAATCTTCAAGTCTTGGATGTGGGCTTTGGCCTTTGTTGAAGCAAGTTAAGAGTGGCTTTGAGTGAAGTTGACGTGGGCTTGAGCTAACCAACGTTCACAGGCTTGCATGGGTGCCACTGGAAATGAGCTCAGCATGGACGTTAGTCACTAACGTTGGTGGCCACTAACGTTGGCCAACGTTCTCTTTAAACCAGTGAAAAATGTTTGAGCCAACATTTGTGCACCAACATTACTACTAACGTTGGCCTGGTCACGCGTGCGCGTGGCCCACGAGTACGCGTCAAAGCTGTTTTTTTGCCAATTCTTGCCAATTCACGCGTGCGCATAGACCACGCGTGTGCGTCGATGACCAGTTTTCCATGAAACTTTCTCAAAATCTATCGAAAACGTTGGTGGAAACATTTTTGGCAACATTTGCACACCAACGTTCTCATGGTCACGCATATGCGCCACCCACCCGTACGCGTCAAGGCTGGATTTTTGCCATTTTGCACGTGCGTGTCACCCATGCATACGCGAGACTTGCTGTTTTTCTACTTTCACGCGTACGCGTCATCGATGCGTACACGTCATATCAAAATTTTCCAATTTCCAAAGTGAGATTTTATCGAAGACGTTGGAGGTAACGTTGGTTCACCAACGTTCCCTCCAACGTTTGCACCCATTTTTCCCAATGTTGCCAGCAACGTTGGTGAGCCAACTTTGGGCACCAACGTTGCATTGTCCTTTTCCCTCAACGTTTGAGGCAACTTTGGTGAGCCAACTTTGGCCACCAACGTTGCTTTCTCTGCTTATTCTTTGCCATTCCTCTGCTTCTTTTCACCTATCATCAACCAAACAAATGCATCAAAGTCTTGCTATAATCACAAGATTTTTGCCTCATTATAGTATCAAGTAAATCTTGCATAAATATCATGAAAATATATATAATTAACCAGGTTTAATTGAATCAAGATATGCATGAAATTCTCATCCAAATACTTACTTATTGCTTAAGAAAGTGCAAGAAACCATATTAAAAAAGGCTTGTGAAACTAGCTTAAGATGCCTAGGCATCAGTTAGTGTGCCTAACGTGGCCACTAACGCCACCATTCTTCTTGGTCCAGCGTTATCGCTGGCGTTAGTGTGCTAACGTTGCCACTAACGCCAGAAACCTCCTTGAAGTTGGTGTTGATCCTGGTGTTAGTGTGCTAACTTGGCCACTAACGCCACCAATCCTTCCTCGAAACTAGCGTTAATCCTGGCGTTAGTGTGCTAACATGGCCACTAACGCCACTAATCCCCCCTTGGCCCACGTTGTTGCTGGCGTTAGTGTGCCTAACATGGCCACTAACGCTGCCTTGTTCTCTGCTTCTTGTTCGCCTATCATCAATCAAACAAGTGCATCAAAGCTTTACTATAATCACAAGATATTGCATCACTCATTGCATCAAGTAGTTCTTGCATAAATCTCATGAAAATGATTATAATTCACTAATGTTTGATGAATCAAGACATGCATAAGTAACTCATCCAAATGCTTGCTTATTATTGAAGATAATGCATGAAACTAACCTAAAATATACTAAAAATGGCTTGTAAAACTAGCCAAGATGCCCTGGCATCATGGGGCCAAATCATGCTCTTCGCACAAAAGCCGCACAACTCCAGCACAACTCTCTCGTTTTTGTACCAGAAGTTCCAACATAAGCATACGACGCATGTGCGTTGTCCACGCTCACTCGTGGATGTGCGAAAAAAACTAGGGACATGTACGCGTCAGTAACGCACACGCGTGGGAGGGATTGTGCTCCTAGCACCCCATCCGCACAGTTCTATCACAACTCTCTGGTTTTTGTACCAGGAGTTGCAGAAATAAATTCGACGCGTACGCGTTGTCCACGCTTACGCGTGGAACGCCCCCTTTTTTTTCAAAAAACATGAGGGAAGACAATTATAGCACAATCTTGGCTTTCATACAAGCTCTAAAACTACATACAAGAAACTATGTACAAAGAGGATCATACCATGGTGGGGTGTCTCCCACCTAGTACTTTTCTTTAACGTCCTTAAGTTGGACGGTCATGAGCTCAAGACTCTCCTCCCTTGGGTTCATCCTTAAGAAGGAACACCTCCAATTCCTTTGGTGACTTATGACCATGATACTTTTTTTGCCTGTGGCCGTTCACTTTGAATGTTGCTCCACTTTGAGGGTAGAATAGCTCAACCACTCCATAGGGCTTCACTTCCTTCACTTTAAAAGGGCCATCCCACCTTGAACGGAGCTTTCCGGGCATGAACCTAAGCCTTGAATTGTATAGAAAAACCTCATCACCCTCTTGGAAATCTTTCTTGCGGATATGGTGATCATGAAATGCCTTAGCCTTCTTCTTATAGATCCTTGCATTCTCATAGGCCTCTATCCTAAGTCATTCAAGTTCTTCTAATTGCAACTTCCTTGCTATGCCCGCCTTGAAAAAATCCATGTTGCATTGCTTGACCGCCCAATAGGCCTTATGTTCAATTTCAACCGGGAGGTGGCACACCTTCCCATAGACAATCCAAAAGGGACTCATCCCTAATAAAGTCTTATAGGCTGTCCTATACGCCCACAATGTGTCACCCAACCGAGAACTCTAATCTTTTCTTTGTGGATTCACTACTGTTTCCAAAACCCGCTTTATCTCTCGGTTGGATACCTCTGCTTGGCCGTTAGTTTGGGCGTGGTAAGCAGTTGTAACCTTGTGTAGTACCCCATATTGCTTGAGTAATGCTTCCATCTTCCTGTTGCAAAAGTGAGTACCTTGGTCGCTCACAATTGCTCGTGGCGACCTATAGCGACATACAATATTATTTCTAATGAAAGAAACCACGGTATTAGCGTCATCAAGGCGGGCAGAAATCGCTTCCACCCACTTTGATATGTAATCAACTACCAATAGAATGTAAAGATATCCACTTGAGTTAGGAAATGACCCCATAAAGTCTATGCCCCATACATAAAAAATTTCACAAAACAACATTGGTTGTTGAGGCATTTCATCCTTTTGGGATGCATTTTCTGACTTTTGACATTTATGACATAACAAACAGTATTGGTTTGCATCCTTGAACAATGTTGGCCACCAGAATCCGCAATCCAAAACTTTTTTAGCTATTCGTTGGGGGCCAAAGTGACCACCACACTCAGACGAATGACAAGATTCAAGAATAGATTGGAATTCGGACTCCGGGACACATCTACGAATCACTTGGTCTACCCCCGTTTCCACAAGTAAGGGTCATCCCAAATGTAGTACTTGGAATCACTCCTCAGCTTGTCTCTTTGATGTTTTGAAAGGTTAGGAAGGAAGATATTGGCGACCAAGTAATTCGCCAAAGGTGAAAACCAAGGAAGGCTATTTGAAATAGCATGCAAACCATCCAAAGGAAATGAATCGTCAATAGGAGATGGGTCATATTTAATATTTTCAAGGTGGCTCAGATGGTCTGCAACCAAATTTTGTGACCCACTTCGATCCCTAATCTTGACGTCAAACTCTTGCAAAAGCAAGATCCAATGTATGAGCCTAAGTTTCGACTTATTATTTGTCAATAAGTACTTTAACGCTGCATGATCCGTTGATGCGTGAGCATCTTTTCTATCTTTTTCTAGTGAATTTACATTTAAATTTGTTAAGTTTAATCAAGATTTAAGTATTTTTGAGCCACTATGAATACTACTTTGATTTGTGTGCAATTTTGTTTATTTCAGGTAGCATTTGGATGGATTTGACGGAGTTTTATAAAAGAAGAGGAAGAAAGTGGATGATGTTGTTAACCCTGATCTCCTTGCACTCTAACGAACATACTTGAGCTACAGAGGTCCAATTGTTGTGATTCCAACAGCATTGGAAAGCCAACTTCTAAAGCTTTCCAATGATACATAATAATCTACACCTTTCATATGGAATTACTGCCTTGGAGGCTCCAAACTTGGGAAATCCCAAGTTTGGCGCCATGATCATCACAACGCCTTCCTTGCTTGTTGCCTTGGTGGCGCCAAACTTGAGAAACTCCAAGTTTACGCCGGTTCAATCACAAAGGCTCCATGTACACGCTGCCCACTCCAAGTCTAACTTCACTAAAGTGAAGTTAGGTGCTAGCTTTTATGAGAAGACATGGTCCCCACGCTCTACTTGAATGCATGTGAAGATCTTTATTTATTTTGATTAAAACCTTTTATTTTATTTATAAATAGGAAAAGATATTATTTAGTTTTAGAAAATATATTTTACATTAATTAGGATTAGATATAAAAGGGAAAAGAATCAGCCCTTCGGGTTAATCTCTTCTCTTCTAGCTCATTCTGCACTTTACAGTTTTTACGAATCCTAGTTTTCTCTCTGAACCATGAGCAACTAAACCTCCACTGTTAAGGTTAGGAGCTCTGTCTATTGTATGGATTGATAATATTACTTTTCTATTTTAATTCATGTATTGATTTATCATTCATGAATTAATTTTGTTCTTTATTTTATGAATCTGGGTTGAACGGAAGTATGACCTTGGTTCTAATTGAGTTCTTCTATAACTTGAAAAAGCTCTTTACTTGAACAACAGCTTGAAAATAATTTCTCCTAAACTTCTAATTATCTGGACTTAACGGGATACGTGACATATAATCCTCTTATATTTTGGTAATTAGGGTTTTTGTGGCATATAAACTAGAATTGAACTTCACCCTCTAATTGGAATTACGTGACCAAGGAATTGTCAGTTAATGAATTTTAGAGGAGACTAAAAAGGTCTAAGGAATTAGGGTTTAGTCACATATAGTTTGCCATGAATTAAATCTTGCATGATTAAAATAGTTAGTAAGAAAAGTCAATTCGGAAAATAGATAACTCTGAAGTCTTAACTGTTTCTCCATATATTATTCACAACTTGTTTACTGCTTGCTTTCTGATATTCTGAATTTACTGTTAATACTTTTGAACCTTCAAACACCATTTTTTGCTTGTCTGACTAAGCCATTCACTCAATCATTGTTGCTTGATCCATCAATCCTCGTGGGATCGACCCTCATTCACCTGAGGTACTACATGGTACGACCCGATGCACTTGTCGGTTAGTTTGTGGATTGTAAATTCCGCACCAAATTTTTGGCGTCGTTGCCGGGGATTGACTGTGATTGACAACTGCTAGTTGTTTGATTGCTTAGATTAGATAATTTTTACTTTAATTACTTTTTTTTAGTATTATTCATTTTCATTTTTTATTTTTCTTTTTTTATTTTTTTTCCTTTCCTTTCTTCTCGTTCACCCCCCCTCCCCCGCGTTTTCTTTTTATTTCTTTTTACCTTCGTTTCCTTTTTTATTTTTTATTTCACTTTCGTTTTGTTTCTTTCATTATTATTTTTTTCTATTTTATTAGTTTTATTTGATCTATTATTTTTTTTAACTTTCTTTTGTTCTTTTATTTATTTATTTATTTATTTATTTATTTTATTTTTATTTTTCTTCTTTATTTATTTATTTCTTTTATTTTTATTTTTCTATTTTATTAGTCTTATTTAAATTTCTGCTTTAACTCTTAAAATTTTCCTCAATTATTATTATTTTTTTGAAATTAAGTTTGGTGTCACCTAGTATTTTTATTTTAATTTACCTATTTATATTTTTTTATTGAAAAAAATATTTCAAAAGTTTTAATTTTTTTATTTATTTATTTGCTTTATTTTATTTCTTTTACACAGGTTATCTCATTGGGAATTCTCTACACTCTGACATAGAGATTCCCAATTTCCTTTGTTTTCTATTTGTTTATGAGCAGGAACAGGGATAAAGAGCCCCTTTTTTATTTTGATCCTGAACCTGAGAGGACCTTCAGACGGCGTTTGCAACAAGCAAGACTATACAAGGCTGCAGAGTCCACTATGGATCATAATCATGCTGCTAATGCCAATGTGGCAAATCCAATTGAGAATGAACAACCCAGAAGAGTGCTTGGCTCTTACACTGCTCCTAATGCAGATCTTTATAGCAAAAGTATTGTGGTGCCTCCTATAGCTACAAACAACTTTGAGCTGAAGCCACAGTTAGTTACTCTCGTACAACAAAACTGTCAGTATCATGGCTCCCTCAGGAAGGTCCAAATCAGTTTATTTCTGATTTTCTGGAGATTTGTGATACTGTGAAAACTAATGGAGTGAACCCTGAGGTGTACAAACTCATGCTCTTCCCATTTGCTGTGAAGGATAGAGCAAAGCTGTGGTTAGATTCTCAACCCAAGGAGAGTTTGGATACTTGAGATAAGGTTATCACTGGATTTCTGACTAAATTTTTCCCACCTCAAAAGCTGACTAAGCTAAGGCTGGAGGTTCAGACCTTCAGACAGAAAGATGGTGAGACCCTTTATGAAACTTGGGAGAGATTCAAACTACTGACTATGCAATACCCTCCAGACATGTTTTCTAGAAGGACTCAGCTGGATATTTTTTATAAGGGCTTATGTGAAATGTCCAAGATGCGCTTAGATAATTCTACAGGTGGTTCTTTGCACATGAAGAAGACACCAGAGCAGACTACTGAGCTTATTGAGTTGGTTGCTAACAACCAATACTTATATTCCTCCAACAGAAATCCTGTAAATCCTGAAATCCCTCAGAAGAAAGGTGTTTCAGAAGTGGAAGCTGTTGATGCTCTTCTTGCTCAAAACAAACTTTTGTCTTAGCAAATAAATCTAATTACTCAACAGTTAAGTGGAATGCAAGTTTCAGCTGTCAACACCCAGAATACACCTCAAGAGGTCCCTTATGACATGACAGGTAATTTTATGCAAAACGAGAATTATGATTATGATCAATTTTTTTCTGAACAGGTCAATTACATGGGGAGTGCTCCTAGATACCTCAATCATGATCCATACTCAAAGACCTACAATCAGGGGTAGAGAAATCACCCAAATTTTGGGTAGAGAAACTAACCTCAGAGACCGCAGAATTTTAATAATAATTCTCAGGGCGGTTTTCAACAGAATAATTTTAATAACCACCTGTGTCAGTCATCTCAGCAAAGCAACTCCTCAGTCTCAGAATACTACTGATTTGGAAGCACTAATGATGAGTTTTATACAAGAAACCAGAGCATCAATCAAGAACTTGGAGATTCAGATGGGTCAATTAGCCACAAAAGTTAATGAAATTGATTAGAGGACCACTAATAGCCTTCCTGGTAACACAATCCCAAATCCAAGAGAGGAATGCAAGGCTATCACCTTGATAAGTGGACAAGTGGCAAGTACGGAAGCACAAGTTAATAAGGAGCCAGTTGAAAAAGAAGCTCTAAAGGAGAAGAAAGAGGAGGTGGAGCACGTCCCTCCAAAGCGTGTAGATAACCCGTTCCCAGACTCTCTTGACACTTATCCTACATTGCCTAAGGCGCCGGAGTACAAGCCTAAAATGCCATATCCTCAGAGACTTCAAAAGGAGACCAGGGACAAGCAGTTTTCAAAGTTCTTGGAGGTCTTCAGAAAGTTGCAAATCAATATTCCTTTTGCTGAGGTCTTGGAGCAAATGCCTCTCTATGTCAAGTTCATGAAGGAGTTGTTATCAAAGAAGAAGCCTTTAAAGGGAGATGTGACAGTGGTTCTGACTAAGAAATATAGTGCCATCATTCAAAACAACTTGCCAAGGAAGATACCAGATCCAGGGAGCTTTCAAATTCCATGCACCATTTGGAGCACAACCTTTGAGAAAGCTTTATGTGATCTTGGAGCTAGCATCAATCTCATGCCACTTTCAGTTATAAAAAAGCTCCAAATTGAAGAGGCACAACCCACAAGGATAGCATTACAGATAGGAGACAAATCTATAAAGCCTGCATACGGATTAATAGAGAATATCTTAGTCAAAGTGGGTAAGTTCTTCCTCCCAGCATATTTTGTGATTCTTGACACAAGGGAGGATGAGAATGCCTCTTTAATTCTAGGAAGACCATTCCTAGCCACTGGAAGAGCTCTGATTGATGTGGAAGAAGGTGAATTAGTGCTTAGAGTGCATAATGAGCAATTGGTCTTTCATGTCTTCAAAGATATACATTCAACAGGTGAAGAAGAGAGGTGTATGCAGACTGAGCTTATTGATCCAAACCTTCAAAAATTCCTTAATGATGCACAATAGGATCTGTAGCTCAAACCTCCTTTGGTGATAAACAACAAAATTCTCCCTGACATCAAACCTAAGTTTGGTGTTAGGAATGCATCATCCACTAAGGGAGAGGGTCCTAAAAAGAAATTACCCAAGGGATGGAGAAATAAAAAGATTCCCACTGAAGACTTCTCCCCAGGAATGAAGGTGGTACTCACTACAAGCCCAATCCTGCCTCATACAATGAACAGGATCCTGTCTCTTGAGCATATAGAGTTGATCAATTGGAGCACAGGAAAGAAGTTCACAGTGAGGGGTGAAGAGCTGAGCCCATATGATCTTCCTCCTTAGAGGAGCTGACCGTCAAGCTAGTAACGGTAAAGAAGCGCTTGTCGGGAGGCAACCGGATAATTTCATATCCTTAGTTTAATTTCTATTGCGTTGATTTTATTATTTATTTGATTTTTGTTATGTTTTTACTATTTTTCCTTTATTTTACTTGCGTTTTGATCATGCAGAAAATTAAGAACAGGAACCGGTACACTTAGAAGAAATTTTGGCCACCCTGGAGATTTTTTCCTTGCTTGAGGACAAGCAAAATTTTAAGTTTGGTGTTGTCACTTTGCTTGTGGCTTTTCTGTTTATTTTAATGGCACTAAAGGGAGATGAATGATCTTCATGGAGGAGAACAGCTTGAAGAATGACACGACCACCAGCATAACTGAGGTGGTTGAGTTCCTTTCATTCTATTTCCCCTTCCGTTCTTATTTTGTTGTCTTCTATTTTTTGTTGCTTTAATTGCCTGCATGATCTTTAGTACTTTCAGTTCTTAGATTTAGTTTCATTCTGTTATTTGCTTTTAATTTAAAAAAAATTGTCTCATGTATTGCTCACTGAGCTTGAAATCAAAAGAAAAGAAAGAAGAAAAAGATGTATTCCATGAGAAAAAGAGTTTATAATAGAAAGTAGTCTCATTTAATCAAATGTGGTGGTGTTCTCTATGATTCTGAATGTATGACATGAACCGTGCATGTTTAAATTTGAATCAAGGGGTGTTGATGTATAAAGAAAAAGAATTTAGAGAACCATTATGAATTTTCTGAAATTAGTAAAAGTTAATCCTTGAAGCAAAAGAAACAGAAAGGGAAGAATAAGAAGCAAGGTCCAAGGCTCTGAGCATCAATGACTAGGGAGGTCAGACATGATTAAAAACTCAAAGATTTGTTTCCCTAGTCATATGCTTGTGGTGTTCTTGTGTCAAGTAATCCTTGAGACAGAACATTTAGAGACGAGATCAAATGCATTTAGCAGAGTATGCCAAAGGCTTTGAGCACCAATGTCTGGGAGTAGCTAAAAGAAAAATCAAAACTTCAAAAGAGTTCCCCAGTTAAGTGCTTGTGGTGTTCTTGTGTCAATTAACCCTTGAGACAGAATATTTAAAGTCACGGCTAGGCTCAAGGTGCAAAGCACCAATTAATTGAGAATTAAAGGATATCTGTTGTGTTCAAGGATTAAACTGAAGTATAAAGATAATAGAATTCATAATATGATCCAGATTTTAATTCCAAATGACAGTGACATTCCTCTAATTCAAAGGAGAGTGAGATGCCAAAACTGTTCAGAATTACAATAGATAAACCCCACTTTAAGAAGAGACATAAGCATAACTGAACTCTCACCTCTCATGCAAATTCACATCTTAATCATGTATTAGTTTTGGTTACTTGAGGACAAGCAACAATTCAAGTTTTGTGTTGTGATGTGTGAGCATCTTTTCTCTCTTTTCCTAGTGAATTTACATTTGAATTTTTTAAGTTTAATCAATATTTAAGTATTTTTGAGCCACTATGAATTCTACTTTGAGTTGTGTGCAATTTTGTTTATTTCAGGTAGCATTCGAATGAATTTGACGGAGTTTTATAGAAGAAGAGGAAGAAAGTGGATGATGCTGTCAACCCTGACCTCCTTGCACTCTAACGGATATAACTTACACTACAGAGGTCCAATTGATGTGATTTTAGTGGAATTGGAAAGCCAACTTCTAGAGCTTTTCAACGATATGTAATAGTCTACACCTTTCATATGGAATTACTGCCTTGGAGGCGCCAAACATGGAAAATTCCAAGTTTGGTGCCATGATCATCACAACGCCTTCCTTACTTGTTGCCTTGGTAGCGCCAAACTTGAGAAACTCCAAGTTTGGTGCCGGTTTAATCACAAAGGCTCCATGTACACGCTGCCCACTCCAAGCCAGGCGCCATTTTTTATGAGAAGACAAGGTCCCCACGCTCCACTTGAATGCATGCGAAGATCTTTATTTATTTTGATTAAAACCTTTTATTTTATTTATAAATAGGAAAAGATATTATTTAGTTTTAGAAAATATATTTTATATTAATTAGGATTAGATATAAAGGAGAAAAGAATCAACCCTTCGGGTTAATCTCTTCTCTTCTAGCTCATTTTGCACTTTACAGTTTTTACGAATCCTAGTTTTCTCTTTGAACCATGAGCAACTAAACCACTACTGTTATGGTTAGGAGCTCTGTCTATTGTATGGATTGATAATATTACTTTTCTATTTTAATTCATGTATTGATTTATCATTCAAGAATTATTTTCGTTCTTTATTTTATGAATCTGGGTGGAACGGAAGTATGACCTTGGTTCAAATTGAGTTCTTGAACCTCTTTACTTGAACAATAGCTTGAAAACAATTTTTCCTAAACTTCTAATTATCTGAACTTAATGGGATACGTGACATATAATCCTCTTATATTTGGGTAATTAGGGTTTTTGTGGCATATAAACTAGAATTGAACTTCACCCTCTAATTGAAATTACGTGACCAAGGAATTGGCGGTTAATGAATTTTAGAGGAGGCTAAATAGGTCTAAGGAATTAGGGTTCAGTCACATATAGTTTCGCATGAATTAAATCTTGCATGATTAAAATAGTTAGTAAGAAAAGTCAATCCGGAAAATAGATAACTCTGAAGCCTTAACTGTTTCTCCATATATTATTCACAACTTGTTTACTGCTTGCTTTCTGATATTCTGAATTTACTGTTAATGCTTTTGAACCTTCAAACACCATTTTTTGCTTGTCTGACTAAGCCATTCACTCAATCATTGTTGCTTGATCCATCAATCCTCGTGAGATCGACCTTCATTCACCTGAGGTACTACTTGGTACGATCCGATTTTTGTGGATTGTAAATTCCGCACCATCCGTATACACCACTATTTTTTACCCTAGCAAATAGGATCTAAACCTATCCAATGCATGAACAATCACTAGAAGCTCTTTTTCTGTAGCGATGTAATTGGATTGTGTCACATCCAATGTCTTTAAAGAATAAGCAACAATGTAAGGGAGCTTACACTCGCGCTGTGCAAGCGTGGCACCTACATCATGATTGGAGGCGTCACACGTAATCTCAAATGGTTATGTCCAATCAGGGCCTCTTACAATGGGTGCTGTAGTGAAGGCATCCCTTAACTTCTCAAATGCCTCTTTGCAAGTATCATCAAACTCAAATTCCACATCTTTCTGTAACAAGTAGGATAGTGGCAGGGCAGTCTTGCTGAAATCCTTGATGAAGCACCTGTAAAATCCTGCATGTACCAAAAAAGAGCGGACCTCCCTCACAAAAAAGGGGTGAGGTAGACTAGCAATGACCTCACATTGGCAGGGTCAACAGAAATGCCTTTATCAGAAACCACATGCCCTAACACTATGCCTTGTCTCACCATAAAATGACATTTTTCGAAATTGAGGACAAGGTTAGTGTTAACACACCTTTCTAAGACCTTAGCCAAGTTATCTAAGAAGGTATCAAAAGAAGTTCCATATACACTAAAATCGTCCATAAACACTTCCAGACAACTCTCCATGAGATTAGAAAAGACACTGGTCATGCACCGCTGAAAAGTAGCAGGTGCATTGCATAACCCAAATGGCATCCTTTTGTAAGCAAAGGTACCAAAGGGACAAGTAAAGGTGGTCTTTTCTTAGTCCTCAGGAGCAACATGTATCTGGAAGTAGCCAGTAAAACCATCAAGGAAGTAGTAATGAGATTTACCTGAAAGTCGGTCCAACATCTGATCAATGAATGGTAAGGGGTAATGATCTTTCCTTGTTGCGGCATTTATCTTCCTATAATCAATGTAAACCAGCCAAACATTTTGCACCCTTCTCACCATCTTCTTTCTTGATAACAATTATTCCTGATTTCTTCAGAACAACTTGAACCAGGCTCACCCACTCACTGTCGAAAATCGGATAAATAATGCCCACATTAAGTAACCTTGTGACTTCCTTTTTTACCACATCAAGAATGGTGGGGTTGAGCCTTCTTTGGGATTGTCTCACCGGCCGAACTCCATCTTGGAGGAAGATGCGATGCATGCACATACGTGGGTCAATCCCCACAATGTCGGCCAAGCTCTAACCAATTGCTTTCTTGTGCTTCCTTAGGACCTCTAGGAGCTTCTCTTCTTCTTGGCTAGAAAGCTCACTAGCAATGATTGCCGAAAATCTTTGGTTGTCCTCAAGGAATGCATATTTCAAGTGAGAAGGTAGAGGCTTCAAATCAGATTTCACTTCAAGTTGAGGTTCTTTCTCACCATGATCATGAAGCTCATCCTCATCGGCTTTCTCTTGTTTATCCTTCCCTTGAATAACGGGATAATACAACCTTTTGTAGTCTTCTCTTTGTATCTCCGCTACTACCTCACCAATGACTTCACACCGGAGAATGGAGTGCTTTTTTGGTGGATGTCTCATAGCCTCTTCCAAGATAAACTTGATGGTCTTGTCACCTACCTCAAAAGAGTATGTGCCGGTAAAGGCATCCAATTTAAATTTAGAGGTCTTTAGGAAAGTTCTACCAAGCAAAATCGATGAAGAACTTCTATTATCCTTTGGAGGCATTTCAAGGATATAGAAATCAACTGAAAACACCAAATCCTTGATTGTCACAAGCACGTCTTTCGCTATCCCTACTACGGTGATCACACTTTTGTCGGCTAAGATAAATTTGGCGGCCGACCTTTTCAATGGTGCCAATTTCAACCTTGCAAATATAGAGAGTGGCATGATACTCCCACAAGCTCCTAAATCACACATGCAATCATGGAAGGCAACTCCACCAATCTAACAAGATACTAAATATAGTCTGAGGTCACTACACTTTTCCGGAATGGATTTCATCAATGAGGAAATAGAACTACCCAAGGACAATGTTTTCAACTCACCAATCCTATCTTTGTGGGTGCACAAATCCTTTAAAAACTTAGCATACTTTGGCATTTGTTGAATGGCATCAAGAAGTGGAATGGTTACCTCAACCTTTTTGAAGACTTGAAGCATGTTTAGATCAAACTTCGGAGTTTTCTTGGCCTTCTTCACCATGGAAGGGAATGGGATGAGAATAGATTCATTCACTATGGCTTTCCTCTTGGGCTCTTTAAGGCTCACTTCTTCTTCCTCTTGCTTTGTGTCTCCCTCATCCTCTTCATGTTAAACTTCTAGGAGGTACTTCTTCCAATGTAGTCCCCAACCGTAGAGTAATGGCGTTGAGGCCGCCCTTTGGGTTAGGAAGTAGTTGGGATAGAAGGTTAGAAGAGCTCGAGGCTTGGTTGGTGTTGGTATTATTGGTAGGAGGTAGGGACAATCTTGAGAGAATCTCAGTTCTATTGGACAATTGGTTCCTAGTGTTCTCTTCATTTTTCTCTATCATAGCCCGAAGTCTCTCTTGTTCTTAGTAGATTAAACGGAAGGCATCTTCATTTTGGTTTGTGGAAGAGAAAGAAGGTTGATTGGTTTCTTGTCTTTGGTGAGGTAGTTGGTATCTATGGTTGTTGTTTTTTTTTTTGTTGTGAGTGTTGGTATGGTTGATTATGGTGGTTTTGAATGGCTTGGTAGGTATTGTTGTGGTATTGGAAGAAGGTTGGTTGTTGTTATGCTATTGAGAAGATGAGTTGCCTTAGTTCCATCTTTTATTGTGGTTGTTTTCTTGAGCATTGTCCCTCCGCCCTTGAATAGAGCTATTACCATGGGGGTAATTGCTTTGACCTTGAGATGGACAGGGTGGGCGGTTGTTGTAGTTGTTGGCTACCGCAAGAGTGTAATCCTCTTGGACTTGATGGAATTGGTTGGTGTAGTGTGAGGTACTAGAGCATAAACCACACACTCTAGGAGGTCCTTCAAGTTATAGGATTTGAGGTAGGGCTTGGATGGCTTGGATTGAGTGAGATGCCTTTTGTCCTTGGTGAATCTCCTTGAGGAGAGTGGTCATTTCTCTAAGTACTTTAGTCAAAGCCAAGTCGGAAGAAGGTGCTTCCACCACACTCTTGGGAGGATTGTTCCTCACTCTCACATGTTGGATAGCTTCAGCAACATCATTGATCAAACTCCATGCTTCCGCCACCGTCTTGTTCTTAGAAAAGGAACCACCACTTGAGCTAGTAAGCAATCTCTTATCCAGTGAACAGAGACCTCCAGTGAAATAGCTAATGAGCAAATGAGTATCTAACCTATGATGTGGACAAGATTCCAACAACCTCTTAAATCGAGTCCAATATTCATAGAGTGTCTCTTGATCTCTTTACATTATACCGGAAATTTCCTTCCGGATGTAGTCGGTCTTCTCGGGAGGGAAGAACTTATCCAAGAATTCTCTTCTCAATAAGTCCTATTCAGTCACCACTTCATCAGGTTGGGAGTACAACCATTCTTTTGCTTGCCCCTCAAGATAGAAGGGGAAAGCAAAAACCATGATAGCAATCTCATCAGCACCATGCCTTCGAGCCGTAGAGCAAACTACTTGAAAGTCTCTCAAATTCCTAATAGGGTCTTGACCCGGTAGTCTATGGTACTTAGGCAGTAAGTTAATCAGACTATTCTTCAGCTCAAAATTAGGATCAAGATTCGGATACCTAGCTTGCAACAGTTGAGGAATGAGATTCGGTGCTCCTTGCTCGTGCAAGGTAATCCTATGCGGCTCCACCATGTAGTTTTCATATGTAGTATGCAAGGATATATCAGTAGTGCCAACAGAGAAATAGGAAGTTCTTTCGTTGAACGTGGACTCTAGATCACTCTCAGTTCGGTCTAGTGTTTCGGAAGATTCCTCAAGAGGGGCCGAAGCATGATGTGTGAACTTTTGTTGATATAGAATTTCTCAATTGAATTCTCGTTGCAAGTATAGTTCTAGACCAACAAAGAGTCCTCACATACAAAAATTTAGGTTGTCACAAGTACAAACCCCAAATAAAAATTTACCGAAGTATTTGGACTCCGGGTCGTCTCCCTAGGATACAATGAAGTGCTCAATTATTGGCTATAAAGGGGTAAGAGGGGATTTTGGTTCATAAGAGGGCAAGAAAAGTAAATTAGGCAAGCAAGTAAAGAAAACAAGATAAGGAACTCTTGGCTAAGACTTAGGTAATTGAGATCACTATCCTTGTCAACAAACCAAATATTGATAATCATGAGAGGCCAAGCTATTAAGTCTACTTCCCAAAAGCTTTAAGTACGTAACATCTACTCCTAAGCTTTGAAGTACGTCAAATAGGTTTGATCACATCAACCCGTAAGTCCCAACCTACCTACTAATTAACTTAGTAGTAGGTTAGCGTCAATGGGTATCAAATTGATCACCAAGGGTTCTCAAATCACCAAATCCATTATACCCAATAACTCAAATTTACCCAATTCCCTTAGCTTAGACCAAGAGTTGACAAAACTACTCAAAAACTAAGGAGAACATTTCATCAAACACATAGAGTGCAATAGAAATAAACATCATAAATTGCAAGAATAATAAAATCTACTAACTACTAATTGCAAGGAGAGTAAGATCACAACTCAATTCATCAATGAAAGAAACATCAACACCAAATTGCATTAAATGTAAATCAAATCCAACATGAGTTCATCATCACAAAAGAGACATAAAAGAGAAATTAACATTACAACTAAGAGAATCAAGATGTAGAATTGAGAAATTATAAAAGAAACAAGGTGAGATCAGGGAATTAAACATGGATCTAAGACAATCTAACCTAATCCTAACCTAATTCTAGAGAGAAGAGGGAGCTTCTCTCTCTAAAAAACTAACTAAAGGCTCATGTTGGCTAAACTAATTGCTCCCCCTTTGCTTGGACTTCAATTCTACATGAAATACACTCAGAAACAAGTTGGATTTGGGCCTGGGCAGCTCAGAAATCGCCCCCAGCGTTTTGCCTTTAAGTGGGCCATGTGAGAGTATCGGCATGTGCGCGTCGATTGACAAATTCTTCATCCGCGCGGACGCGTCATGTACGCGTGCGCATCTCTATGTAAAACCACTTTTGCGTGTGCGCGTCCATTGGTGCATTCCCAATCTTTGTTTCTTCAGGCATTCTCCACTTTGTATGCTTTTCTCCTCATTTCTTCCATCCAATACTTGCCTTATGAACCTAAAATCACTCAACAAATACATCAAGGCATCAAATGGAATTAAAGTAAATTAAAATCACCAAATTAAGGGCCTAAAAAGCATATTTTTACACTTAAGCACAATTCAAGGGAGAATTACAAAACCATGCTATTTCATTGAATAAATGTGGGAAAAGGTGGTAAAATTTCCCAAAATAATCACGAAATCGGGGTTTATCAAAGCACTAGCCGTGTAATCCAACCGACGTCTAGCTTGTTGAGTATGAAGTAAGATTCTTTCAATTTCGGGATCAAACTCGGCTAAGCAAGGATCTGGTTGAGACTGAGTCATTCAACTTAGAAGTCATAGCTCATTCTTTAAAGGAAATCTAAACTAAAAACAAACTAATGAAAGCAAGTAAATTATTCACATATTCACATAACCAATATTGAAGCACACATTGCAACAATTCTCCGGCAACGGCGCCAAGAATTTGATGTGAGGATTATCGTTGGTCTAGAATTTCTCAATAGAAAATCATGTCATAGTATAGTCCTAAACCAATAAATAACCCTTTGATCAAATTTTGATATGGTTGTCACTAGTTCAACCCCAATAAAAGTTAACCGAGAGTATTAGTCTCGGGTCGTCCTCAAGAGAATGGGCAAGTGTGTGATCCAAGATTGGTTAGAATTCTGCGGTTGAGAGTCATAAACAAGAATTTAAACTACTAAAGCTTAGCATGCAAGAAATTCAAAGTGCAAGAAACTAAAGCAAAGCAATTAAAGCAAGGTATAAGCAAGTGCAATCTAATAAGGTAACATATAAATCTACTTCTATTCTAGAACTAAGTAAACAACTAAACTAACTATAACAAGAATTACGTAATTGGGATTTTTGGGTTTCAAATATGAATGATAAGAAGGACTCTTGGCTAAGGTATAGGGATTGGGATCACCCTCCTTGTCTAATAACCATATATTGACAATTATGAGGAACTAAGCCCATTAAGTCTACTTTTACAAGTAAAGTATGTCAAATACGCTTGATCAACTTTAACTCATAAGTCATAATCCCTCTACTAATTGGCTTAGTAGTAGATTAGTGTCAATGGGTATCAATTTGACCAACAAGAATTCTCAAATCACCAATTCAATTAGACCCAATGACTCAAGGTCACCCAATTCCTTTAGCCTAGGCCAAGAGTATAGAAAACTACTCCATAATCAAAGGAAATATTTCATTAAACACATGGTATGCACTAACTAAAGACATAGTCATATTGGAAAATTAACTAGAAATTAAAGTTACCCACTAACAATTATCAATAGAAAATAACTTAAGCAACACTATAGATCATAGAAAACATCAATGTACTCATAAAAGTTAAAAATCAACAAGATTCATAAAATGAGATAAAGAAGGGAAAATAAAGAGAAGACAAAATTCTAACACAAGATCCAAACAAAATTATAACAAGAGAACTAAAATTAAGTAAATGAAACTAGAATCAACAAGACCTAATTCAGAAATTCAACACAAGATGATCAAAACAAACTAAAACCTAGAGAGAAGTAAGAGTTTCTCTCTCTAAAAAACAAGAACAAAAATTAGCTAAAATTATGTGTAGGTTGTGTATGATTGAATTCCCCTTTCCCCCATCAATCCTTGGGTCTTTTCCATGTAGAAGCAAGTTGGAATTGGGCCTAGAGTCCTTCAGAGATTGCCAGTCACATTTTCCATTAATGAGTCATGTGCTGGGCATCACGCGTGCGCCTCGGCCACACGTGCGCGTCGGCCACACGTGCGCGTCAAGTGAACTTCTCAAGCCACGCGTACGCGTCAGACAAGCGTGCGCGTCGGTCGATGTCGCACCAGGCCACGCGTGCACGTGGGCATCAACTTCTCCAAAGCTCTATTCTTCATGTCCCTTCCTTCTTTGCATGCTTCCTTTCCATCTTCTAAGCCATTCCTGTCCTATAGATCCTGAATCCACTTAACAAACACATCACGACATTCAATGGTAATGGAAGAGGATTAAAATTTAGCATTTTTAAGGTTAAAGAAGCATGATTTAAACCATGAAGCATAATTAGAAAGGAAACACAAAAACATGCAATTTATATGAATAAGTATGAAAAATATTGATAAAACCTACCAAATTCTACACAAGATAAATCCTAAAATTGGGGTTTATCAGTATCCAAGTGTTTAACTTGTCAGAAAGTTAAAATTGAGCATCAGAGATCATCAGGAACCCTTCAGCCTTTGGAGATTCCACAGTAGAAATGGGAAAGAATTGCAATGGACTTCATGTTGGGCTTACCTAGGACTCGGACGGGTTATGACGCCGTTTGGGTGATTGTTGACCGACTAACCAAGCTTACTTTCTCCCCATTCTGATAAGTTGCAGATGGAGGAGTTAGCACGGCTATACATTAAGGAAATTGTAAGATTGCACGGTGTTCCATCCACTATTATATCCGACAGGGATCTTCGGTTCACATCAAGGTTCTAGGGAGCCTTTCAGCGAGCTTGTGGCACTCAATTGAGGCTAAGCACTGCATATCACCCTCAAACAAATGGTCAGTCAGAGAGAACTATTCAAACCTTGGAGGATATGCTGAGAGCTTGTGTTTTGGACCAGCCGGCGAGCTGGGATCGGTATATGCCACCAGTGGAGTTTGCTTATAACAACAGTTACCATGCGAGCATTGGAATGGTTCCATATGAGGTTCTATATGGGAGGAAGTGTCAGTCTCTGCTATGCTGGTATGAAGCCGGAAAAAAGAGCTCATTAGGGCTTGAGATGATAGGCAAGGGTTTCGGACTTGTCGGGTTGGTTTGATAACCGACAGATGAGCCTCATCAGCCATAGGACAGGCTTACATCATGTGCATATTGTCTGATTTGCTTGTTTGTGAACTATATGGGATTGCCTATGTGATTATAATCTGCTATTTTCTATAATTGTTAACTATACTACTTGTGAACTACTTGTGTTTGCCTTGTTTTGCTTTTTTGTCTGTGCAACTCACCGGAGATGGAGGAACAAAGTAAAGGTGGACAGGTCTAGTGCTAAGATTAGATTTAAGTTGGGTATAGAATTCCCTAGATAACTACCCTTTTATGGTTTCTGTATAGTACCTTAAGCTTTGTAATCTGTGGCGGCGTTCTAGGATTGTCTCTGGCATTTCCAGGACCTTATATCTTATATGCGTGGTACCTTTACCATGTTGAGAACCTCCGGTTCTCAGCCCATACTGTGTTGTTATTTTTCAGATGCAGGTCGAGAGGCACCTCGCTAGGCGTCTGGACTTCTGAAGCGGAGTGATTTCTGGGTTTTCATTTTGATGTATAGTTATGTATATATGTAGCATAGTTATGTATATATGCACTTAACTTTCTCTCTGACTCACTTGTTTATTTTGCTCCTCTTAGAGGTTTATGGAGAGCTAGGATTTTTGTTATGTATTTTGGGTTTGGGATATATATATATATATATATATATATATATATATATATATATATATATATATATATATATATATATATATATATATATATATATATATTCTCCAGCTAGCCTTAGCTTCACAGGCTGAGTTAGGAGCTTGTTATTTTGTACTTTTGACCCTCTATTCCCACTTTTTGTTTATTAATACTTACGAACCTTATATTTCTTTACATGCAAGTAACCCGGTTTTCTGAGTGTTGCACTTTGCATTTTGCGAATTTGCTTTACATGTTTTTCAGGCTCCTAGTATATATCTCCTTTTCATTATTATTATTATTTATATTTCATTTTAGAGGTCGTAATACCACACCACCTCTGTTTTACGACTTAAGCGTAAAGCTCTGTGTGGTAGGATGTTACAGTCTTAAACCTATTGAAAAGAGTTGAGGATTGGTTTGGTTGGGACCCGAAAAGGGTGCCAAAGTCCAAGTTTTAGGGGAGATGCTGCCAAAATTTCTATAAAATTCGAGACTTTATTTGAAATGTCATTTTGAAAATAATAAATTATGCTTTGAATTGAATTATTGATAAATGAATTATGTTTGAACTCTTTTTATTAAGAAAATTATTATATTTTGAATGTAATTTATTTTAGAAGAGAATTATGTTTTATAGTCGATTTAAATATGAAAATACTTATGTTTTGGAATTTGATTAAGTAAGCAAATTTGGAGGAGTTTTAGAGGATTTAAAAAAATTTGAATTTCGATTGATTAATTTTATTTTACGACATTTTAGGAAAAATTTGAAGTATTCTTTGAAATTTTGATTTAGCAAAACTAAAACAACTTCCGAGTCTTTGGAAATGCTTCAGATTTAAGAATGAAATTGAAATTGGTTTTCGGATGAAATGATTTAGTTTTGGTTTAAGCAAGTTGGTTTTGAGATTGATTCAGAATATTTAGATACATGACTTGGTTTTGGTTTAAATTTTATTTTATTTATTCAAATCAAGAAGTTAAAGTTTTAGAGGCTTTCATTGAATTTAAGGAAATGAGTTAGGTTATTCTCTCTTAAAGTCTTGAGACTCTACTGAGAAATTTTATGATCAAATCTTGATTTAAAATGAATTATTTGAGTCTTTCAAAAGAGAGTTTGAATTTGGCATGGTTTTTAAGTCGTTTGGAAGTTTTGAAAAGATGTTGCAAAAAGTGGTTCTTGAATACTTTTGTTATTTGAAAGTGAATGGGCCAAGGATAAGTTTGATTATGATTTGAGACTGATTTTGGGAACTTAAGATTGAATGATGAATATATGTTGAGATTGGGGATGAGCTGAGAATATGACCAGTGACAATTGAACTGTTTTCAAAATGATATTCTGTTTTTGACTGGTACATATGTATTCTACAAAGTGGTCGAGCACTATATCTCTAGGATAGTGGCCGAGCACTATATATCTTGAAAAGTGAGTCGAGTACTATATCTCTGGGAGTAAGCATAAATACGGTGATTAATCCCGTATGCCGAACAATCTTTCGGTTATAAGAGTGGTCGAGCACTATATCTCTAGGAAAGTGGCTGGGCACTATAACCTTGGGGAGGGTACCCTTTTTTTTTAAAAAAAAACATAACCAAAAACGGCATTTCTATGGGAATGTGTCGGGTTGGCAGTTAAACCGAGAATGTGATATCACAGCCAGTAGGACAGACATTCATCATTTGCATTTATGTGACATTGTTTGGGTGTGCATATTGTAATTGGTTTGCCTATGTGAATACTTATGTTAAATACTAACTGTTATACTTGTTGTAATTGCTCTTGATTGTGCTTGAACTACAATAATTGTGATTGTGTATGATTGGTTGGTTTGTGATGAATTGGTGGATGATTGAGTTGTTTGGGTCGGGGGCCGTGTTTAATTTTGGATGGGCCTGAGGCCATGATTGGTATGTTTGAGGTCTAGTCCTGTATGAAAAATCAAACTGGTTTAGCATAGACTTAATGAACCTATGTTTGGAACAGGTTAGTCATTCATACTGGTAAGGAGAACTTTTAAGATTTTTCAAGAAAGGAAAAAGGTTTTGGACTTTGAGGAATTAACTAAGTTCTCTTTTAAAATGGATTTTTAGATTTTTGAAAGTGAACCTGTGATTTTTAAGGCACATAAGACGAGCAATGATCGCTATATTTAAAAAAAAAATATTTTACGTATCTTATTATAGCAATTCTGTAACTCTATAGTGAAGACCAACGAGGACGACGTTTTCATTTTCCTACAGGTTTTTCCTTTTTTCCTTTTGCAGTGAGGGTATTACAGGGTTTACTCTTTTGCACTTTTGATTTTCCCTTTTCCTTTCTCTTCGTCCTCTTCGTCGCCTTAGTCTCCATTGGACGAATAGGAGAATCTATGCCAACTTCATTAGTTTCTTTTTCTTCTGGATTTGATGATGAAGAGTATGCTGCAGAAGCATTTGTTCTTTTCTTTTAGAACTTCCACTAATAGGAAGTTGAGATCTCCATTTATGTTCCCTTCGTAACTCTTGCAAATGCTTTACAAAGCTGCATTTCTTCTTTTCAGTGACTTCGAAAAGTTGATAGGTTAACTCCATTATGTTTTTCATTTGAATCACTCCCTATCCTTTGTGTTAACTTGATCATGACAACCATCAAATCTTTGTGCCTCAGCATTAATCTTATGCCATCGTAGCTTCATTACAATTGCTCCTCTCTTGATCAAGCCAGGGTTACTTTCAGCACAATACTCGTGAATTCTATTCCACAAAGCATCACTTTTTTTTGTCAGTACTAACTATAGTATCCATTGAGATATTTAATCATGTACTTATAAGTAGTTGAAAGTATAATACCCACAACTAATTGGCCCTATGATCACTCACTCATATAAATGACACTATCATATTTTTCATCTCTCAAACTCACTAACACTCATAAAACAAAGGAGAGAATTTCATAACATACTCATTTCATTATGGAACACACACAATACATAAGGCATATGTGCCTTTATATAGGCAAAGTTTTCTACTAAAATAATAATTTATGAATCACAAATCAATTTTGTAATGACCACCATTTTATGAGTTGGCTTCATGAATCTTCTTTCAACTTGCATTCATGTTGTTTCCATAATCTTCTAATTTCAATTCAATTTGATTTTGAACTTCTTCATTGTTGTAGAATGTTGTAGTTATACTACTCTCTTAAATGTTCTTCAAAAATCTTCAAGCTTCCAACATTAGCTTCTAGCAATATCTAGCCAATTGATGATTATTGTATTCAACTCAAACTTTGCTTCTTCAATTCTTTAACCATGCTTCATGAAAATTCTAATCTATGCAAGTTGATTTAAAATTTTTAATCAACATTGCCTCCCTTAAATCAAACTTGCAGAATTAATCATTCCAAGCATCTTCTTTAACTTGTAAAATAATTCGGTCTTCAATGGCTTTGTAAATATATCAGCAACTTGTTCTTCAGTTGGACAGTACTCGATCACAACTTCTTTTTCATTCACCAACTCTCTGATTTTGTGAACCCGAATATCAATATGCTTCGATCTTCCATGAAATACTGGATTTTTACAAAGTGAAATAGCTGACTTGTTATCGCAAAATATTGTTGTCAGAGTATTTTGTTTCTCGTTCAATTCCTCAAGAATTCTTCTTAGCCAAACTGCTTGTGTTGCACAACTTGCTGCTGCTATATATTCTGCTTCTGCTGTAGATAGTGCTACTACTGGTTGTTTCTTTGACGACCATGAAATTGCACCAGAACCAAGATGAAATACAAACCCTGAAGTACTTTTTCTTGTTTCTATATTTCCGGCCCAATCACTATCAGTGTGGCTCCAAAAAGGTTTACTTCATTAGTATTTTCATAATAAATTCCATCATTTAAAGTACCTTTGATATATCGAAGAATTCTCTTTGCCGCTTGCAAATGGTTGGTACAAGGCTCCTCCATAAATCTGCTAAGCAAACCAACTCCAAACACAATATCTGGTCTAGTCGCAGTTAAGTACCTCAGACTTCCAATCAAGCTTTTGTAATATGTAGGATTCACTGTTCTTCCTTTATCTTCTCTCAACAATTTGAACTTCTCTTCGACTGGAGTAGAAACTGGTTTTGAGTGCTCCATCTGAAATTTCTTCAAAATATCATTTGCATATTTCTTCTGAGAAATGAAAATACCATCATCTCTTTGAACCACTTCAATGCCAAGAAAATAAGACATAAAGCCCATATCCGTCATTTCAAAGTGCTTTATCATAGCCTCCCTGAATTCTGTAATTATCTTTAAATTGTTCCCAGTGAAAATCAAATCATCAACATAAAGACACACGATCAAGATATCTCCAGGTTCAACAAACTTGATATAAAGAGTATGCTCAAACGGACATCTTCTAAAACCATTCTCAATGAAATAAGAATCAATCTTCTTGTACCATGCTCTTGGTGCTTGCTTTAACCCGTACAAAGCTTTCTTCAATTTATAAACTTTATCTTCTTTTCCAAGAACTTCATATCCTGCAGGTTGCTCAACATACACTTCTTCTTCTAAAGTGCCATTTAGAAATGCAGACTTAACATCTATTTGATGTATCTTCCACTTATTTTGAGCCGAGAGTGAAATAATCATACGAATAGTGTCTAATCTAGCAACAGGAGCAAATACTTCAAAGTAGTCGATACCTGGTTTTTGT
This sequence comes from Arachis ipaensis, assembly GCF_059453495.1. Classification (NCBI taxonomy): domain Eukaryota; kingdom Viridiplantae; phylum Streptophyta; class Magnoliopsida; order Fabales; family Fabaceae; genus Arachis; species Arachis ipaensis. The sequence continues at coordinate 56,798,153 of NC_142436.1, forward strand.
TTGTATCCCTTTGCAACTAATCTTGCTTTGAAACGATCAACTTCACCATTAGGTTTGTACTTAGTCTTGTAAACCCACTTTACTCCAATCGGCTTCTTATTTGTTGGTAAATCTGTCAGCTCCCATGTGTCATTTTTCTCAATGGCATGAATCTCCTCATCCATTGCTTTCTTCCAATTATTGTCTTTAAAGGCTTCTTCAAAGTTCAATGGCTCACAATCTGAAAATAGGGCAAAATTTATGATTTCTTCGTCGGATGGATCGTTGTCATTACCAACTTCATAATCTGCTAATCTAGCAGGTAGTCTCCGTTCTCTTTGCGATCTTCTAGATGATTCTGGTTGTTCAGTTGTGTCAGGTTGTCTTTCTTCTACTTCGTCACATGTATTTGGAATTATAGTCAGCTGCTTTTCTGTCTTTGTGTTCCAGTTCCACATGTCTTTTTCGTCGAACGTCACGTCTCTGCTGATGATTACTTTCTTTGTTTCTGGATTGTACAACTTGTATGCTTTTGAGTCTGTGCTATAGCCAATAAAGATACACTTCTCGCCTTTGTCATCTAACTTCTTCCTTAATTGATCTGGTACATGGGCATAAGCGATACACCTAAAGACTCTGAAATGATGGATGGAAGGCCGCTTTCCACTCCAAGCTTCCTCTGGAGTTTTATCACGAACACTCTTTGTTGGACACCTGTTTAAAATATGAACTGCTGTTGCGACTGCTTCTGCCCAAAACTCTTTAGGCATTTGTTTTGACTTGAGCATGCATCTGACCATATCCATGATGGTTCTGTTCTTTCTTTCAGCAACTCCATTTTGTTGAGGAGTGTATCTAGTTGTTAGTTGATGTTGAATCCCGTGTTGCTTAAAGTATTATGAACATGTAAGATATTCTGTTCCTCTGTCTGTTCTGAGAATTTTGATTTTATAGCCACTTTGTTTTTCAACAAATGCTTTGAATGTCTTAAAGACATCACATGCTTCTGATTTCTGCTTCAGAAAATATACCCATGTATATCTACTAAAATCATCAATAAAAGTGATAAAGTACCTGCTACCACCATTACTTGGAACTTCTACAGAACAGAGATCTGAATGCACAATTTCAAGTAATCTTCTAGCTCTCCAAGACTTTCCTGTAGGGAATGGATCTCTGTGCTTCTTTCCCAGTTGACAAATCTCACAAACACAATTGGGAATATGAATCCGTGGTAGACCAGAAACAAGTCCTTTTCTTGACAGGTAATTTAGGCCAGAAAAATGAAAGTGCCCAAACCGCATATGCCACAGCCAGTTATCATCAAGTATCACAGAACTCATGCAAGAGGGATTAACATGTTGAATTTTTAATGGAAACATTCTGTTTGAAGTCATCTTTGCTTTATCAATGAACCTTCCATTGTTGTCAAATACAGTGCAATATCCACGATAAGTTATCATCTTATATCCCTTCTCAGATAATTGCCCCATACTCAGTAAATTGTAATCAAGTTCAGGAGCATAGAAAACATCAGAAATATAACTCAGAGAACCATCCTTCAATCTAATTGGTATGTGCCCTTTTCCTTCAATAGGGATCTTCGTACTATTACCAAACTTCAATAATAATTTAACGGAATCATCTAATGAAGAAAATAACTCCTTTCTACCAGACATATGGTTACTGCAAGCATTATCCAAGTACCATATATTTTCATCTTCAGCACATGAATTACTTGTAAAAAATAAAGTTTGAGTACTCGGATTATCATCAGTATTTTGATGCTGATTTTCTGCAACGTGTGCTTGATTGTTATTCACCACTTTGAATCTGCAATCTGCTGCTTTGTGTCCATACTTTCCACAATGAAAGCAGTTGAAATTGGTTCTTTCTTGATAAAAATTGCCTCGACCTCTTCCTCAGTTGACAGGCCTAAAATTCGTTCCACCTCTTCCTTGATTAGGTGGTGTAAAGTTATTGTAACTTCCTTGGTTGTAATTGCCACGACCTCTACCTCTGAAACTTCCTCTGCCTCTACTTTGAAAATTAAAACCACGACCTCGTCCTTCTTGTGTACGGCTTGATTCTGCAACGTTGTTGAAATTCACTCGGCTTTTCAGGGCTTCCTCGGTTGATTTTTCTGACTTCTCCAGTATTCTACTGATGTGGCTTTCCATGGTTCCTTGCAATTCTGCAATCGTCATAGTATCCATATCGTGGGACTCTAGTATCGTAGTCACCACATGGTCATACTTCATTGGCATGGTGCGAAGAATTTTCTCCACCACTTTGCTATCGGGCATATCTTCTCCATAGACTCTCATCTTATTGACAAGATCTGTAACACGAGTAAAATATTGCTCAACGGTTTCTGAGCTAGACATCTCGTACCTTTCATATTCTCTTCTTAAAGACTGTAGCTTTGCTTTCTGAGCTTTATCTACGCCTTTGTATGACAGCTTCAACGTGTTCCATGCTTCTTTTGCATTTTTTTCATTTGCTATTTTGCCAAACACCGTATAATCTACTCCTTGATGAATTTGAGATAGTGCCAATTGGTCTCTCCTCTGTTGGGCAGCATCTGCTCCTTCTTGCAAACCCGGTTCAATGAAATTCCACAGGTTCTGGGCCTTCAAATGGGTAGACATCAAAGTCTCCCAATAACTATAATCAAGTTTTCCATCTAACTTGGGACCGGACCACACAATATTGAAGGTGTTTGCCATACCGACTCTATGAACAAACAACTATGTGAGAACTCTATCACACCTCACAAACTCTCAAACACCAGGCGCTGGATTAACCAGCTCTGATACCAATTGAAAGTATAATACCCACAACTAATTGGCCCTAGGATCACTCACTCATATAAATGACACTATCATATTTTTCATCTCTCAAACTCACTAACACTCATAAAACAAAGGAGAGAATTTCATAACATACTCATTTCATTATGGAACACACACAATACATAAGGCATATGTGCCTTTATATAGGCAAAGTTTTCTACTAAAATAATAATTTATGAATCACAAATCAATTTTGTAATGACCACTATTTTATGAGTTGGCTTCATGAATCTTCTTTCAACTTGCATTCATGTTGTTTCCATAATCTTCTAATTTCAATTCAATTTGATTTTGAACTTCTTCATTGTTGTAGAATGTTGTAGTTATACTACTCTCTTAAATGTTCTTCAAAAATCTTCAAGCTTTCAACATTAGCTTCTAGCAATATCTAGCCAATTGATGATTATTGTATTCAACTCAAACTTTGCTTCTTCAATTCTTTAACCATGCTTCATGAAAATTCTAATCTATGCAAGTTGATTTAAAATTTTTAATCAACAGTAGTTTATCCTCTTTTCATTGTCAATGGCCATTGTCTTGGCATCCATGTTTAATACGATTGTTGTTGATATCAATAGCCTCTAAACCTTCATTGTCAAAAAATTCTAAATATTGTGTACTCTATGTTAATTCAACTGGAGTTTGGATTGATGGATCAGATGAAACCCAACACTTTGAATTTAAAATGAATTAGATGATGCACTCGTATTTTTTACTATTGGATTGAATGGGGTAGAAAATGGAAGTGATCCTGAAGTTTGATTATTTGAGAAAAATGGAACTTGCAATTTGGATGAAATTTGAAACTGAGAAGGAAATCGAGTATTTGAATTTTGGCTTATTAGATTTGAAAAAAAAAATTGCAATGGAAAAATTAGAATTTTGTGAATGTGAAAATTGAGAATTTTGTGTATTTGGATTAAAAAAAATAGAATTTTATAAATAATTTAGAAAGGAATTTACATTAAATTGATTTGGATCTATTTCTTTAATAAATTGATAAGAAAATAATAAAAAATAGAATAATAAAATGCAGAGCACAACTGAATACATCTAATTTATGTAAGTAAATTTTAATTGAGTTTTTATTATAAGGATAGAATAACAATGTTACAATAATCATATTCATTTAATGAGTTTAAATAAGTAACAGCTTTTTACTCTTCCTTTTTTTTTTAAAGAGATACAGTATCTCCTTACTAATATCACAGTATCATTTCAAAAATAATATCCAAGACAAATTTTTACTTTTAAATCAATTCATTTACTGTACAAATAAAAAATGATATGATCCTATTAAAATTGTTTTAAAGTTCTTCATGTTCTTGGTGAATGTTTAGTTTGATTTCTTGCTTGACTTGTCTTCAGTATCAACGGTGGCGTTTGTGGTGCTGTATTATCTACTTTCTTTGTGTTTAATTTGTTTTAGTTTGGTACATAGACTTAGGTATTCCGTATTCGTCTCTTGGAAATTACACATTGCACAATTAATATTTTAATCAATATTTAACATAAAAAAAAAATCTCAAACTCTTAAAACAGGAATATTCGAAACTTAATTATTAAAAAAAACATTTAAAATTCAAAGTCAACAAAAAATCATTTTTAATGGGTTTTATATAATAGATTTATTGAACAATCTATTATAGTATTGGCAGAAATTAACTGTTATAATGTTGGCAGAAATTAACTGTTATAGTATTAGTTCGTAACATTACTCAGTTGTCTTAAGATATTGTTAGAGTAAGGTAACTCTTTAACTTTTTTATTTTTCAAAAGATTATTCAAACTTTATTTCTTAATCATTGTAAAAAAGAAGAAGAAAATAATCTCCGTTTTCATCAATTTAAGATGATTATGTTGAATAACGGATTATTTCATCCATCAAGTTATAGTTATTAACTTATTATACTTCCTATAGAAGTATTGGATAGATTCTTATGAACGGTATTTTACATTCAAACTTACTATATATACGTGAAAAATAATAATACCTGTACATTATATGGTTGCTTCACTTATTATTATTGATTAAGATATGATTTCCGTACATTTTTTTCCTATTCTCTATAATTACCCTTAAATTCAATAGGAGTTATTTCAATTATTATATACTTTAATAAGTTGGTTTGTTTTTAGTATTTTTATCCAACTACATGTATATCTTTGCAATGAACATGTGATTAAAATTGAACTACTCTTTGTTCCATAATAAATAATAATAATAAAAAGAGAAAATTTTACCTATTTTTATTTAGAGATATTAAAATGATACTCTCCTCTTTTTTATTTGTAAAATGTACCTTCTTTTCTCTTATAATTTTTAAAAAAATTTTCACTTTAATACATTTTAAATTTTTTATGTTAACTAATATTAATTTTATCCATTTTTCAAGAAAAAATAAATTATTTCTTATAAAAATATCTTTTAGTAAAAAATTATTTTTTTGTTATTAAATTTTATTTAACAAAATATCTTTTAATAAATTATTTTTTAATTAATTAAATTGTATTTTACCAAAAATTTTTTTAAAAAATTAATAATTAAATTATTTTTTCTGAGATACTCTTCAATAATTTTTTAATTATTAAATTATAATTTTACCAAATTTTTCGTTAATAATTATTTTATATTTTATAATTAATTTTTCAATAAAAATATATATTATTTTAATATTAAATAAAAAACTTAACACTGTTAATATGTATAATAATTAATATATATTAAAATAATATATACTAATATTAAAAAATTAATAGTAAAATATAACTATAATTGTTAACAAAAATTTTGATAAAATCACTGTTTAATAATTAAAAATTATTAAAAGATATCTTAGAAAAAAAATTTAATTATTAATTTTTTAAAAAAATATTTTGTTAAAAATACAATTTAATTAATAAAAACTAATTTATTAAAGAGTATTTTAGTAAGTAAAATTTAATAACAAAAAAATAAAATTTTTGCTAAACGATATAATTGTAAAAAATCATTTATATTTTTTTGAAAAATAGATAAAGTTAATATTAGTTAACACAAAAAAAATTTGAAATAAATTAAAGAAAAAATTTTTTAAAAATTTTAAAAGAAGAGAATATATATTTTATAAATAGAGAAAAAATAATAATATTTTAATATCTCTTCTGAGTGAAATTTTCTCTTTCAATTATTATATACTTTAATAAGTTGGTTTGTTTTTAGTATTTTTATCCAACTACATGTATATCTTTGCAATGAACATGTGATTAAAATTGAACTACTCTTTGTTCCATAATAAATAATAATAATAATAAAAACAAAGAGCGGAGAACATGGATAAAGAGATGCATGTGGTTGGATACTACCTGAAGGCAGAGACTATAGCCGCAAAAACGACAAATGTTTTAAGCTTTCCAACGAAGGAATAAGGTTCTTAATTACCAACCTACTAAACTATAACACAAATAAAACTAAATTAAAAAATAATTTAATTTGGAGATTCTTGCTTTGAGGGAACGATACAGTTGTCCAGCCCCTGATAGAACCCTATGATTTAAAAATCGGTTGACCAAAGGAAGAGAGCATCTAGCCGAGAAAACCGTACAAGCATGCATTATTTTTAATAATAAAGATGAAAAAGAAAGGTTTCACCAAGGTTTCAATAACGAATCTGAGAGCTAATGAAATATCTGTACAATATGTATAATAGACTATTTATTTGATCCAATATGAATTAAAAATAAAAATTATTTACATTTACTCTAATTTCAAAAGTGTTATTTTTTTTTGTGTTAACTACCGTTGTACATATTGTACACCAATTACATTGGCTCCTTATACTTTTCGTTGAGCAACAAACAAGGTTTATAAGTTTATTGGATAAGCTGTCGTTGGAATTCATTTAGACTAATCTAATTTAGGTTAAAAAATTTAAGGAGTTTTGGTGCATGGAATCAGAACCAGCTGGTTTATTTGCTCAAATAAAATTCAATGTGGGTTTAATATGCAGAGGAGGAAGACAGCCACAAATGCACAGAAAATTTTCTTGTCCTTGTTACTTTTTGCAAGTTAACTAAATTGACACACTTGCTTCAAATATGAGAATCGAATCGAATAATTGATATAATTTCGCATTCAATTCTATAATAAAAAAGTGAAGAACACATTGATATATACATTGTGAAACGCACATTTTAATCTTAGCATTTATCAAGATAGAAACTATATAGAACTAACTTTTAATTAGTTAATATTAATTAATTTTTTATTAAAAAATTAAAGTTTATAATTTATAATTTAAGACTTAAAATTAAAAATTTATAATTTAGAAATCTATAATTTAAGATGACAAATATAGAAAAATAAATTTTAATTAATTAACATTAGATAATTTTTTTCAAATTCAAAAAATTCTCATTTTTTTTGAAAAATTTAGGATTTGATATTAATGATGTAGGATTTAAGTTTAAAAATTTATGATTTAAGATATATAAAATAATTTTTATGTATTGGCTGAGAAAATTTGACTCTCTACCATTATTTATTTAAGATAAATAAAATAATTTTAAAAAAATTAATTGATGCTAGCCCAAAAAAATTGGTTCTCTATCATTACTTTTATAAAAATTTTAGTTTTATACACTAATGCGCGTATACAAAAGTTTTTTAATTTTTCTTATGATGTCAAAAAGTAGAAATAAAATTAAGAGTAATTATCCAATTTATTCTCTAAAGTTTTTAAACATGAATTCTTCACTCTCCAAAAAAATTTAATACGCAACATTATATATATTTCTATCAGATAATACCGTTACTAATAAGACATGTTAATTGCCAATGAGTTATGACTCAAATGGCATAGTCTCTCCATACTCAATTATAAGAGGTTGCAAGTTCGAGTCTCCTATCTTTGATAAAAAAAAAAAAAAACATGTTAATTCATACACGTAAATCATTAACTCTACGTGTGGTAAGATGGACAAATTAATCCCTAATTCAAAAAGAAGATGGATAAATCAATCCTTATAACTATTACAAACACTAGATGAACAGATCAATTCCTATAGTTGTTTCAAAAGCAATATCACATATTTCTCTCTTTTGTAACTCTTCGGAAATATTTTCTTGAAGAGGCATTTGACACAAGATTTTTCTAAAGAGTCTTTTAATAGTTGTGATTAGTGAAGTGACCCATAGTTTCAAGATGGAGGAGCCACAAAAGCCTCCACTCAACTTCGTTAGACTCCACCACCTTAATCAAATTCTTTACAAACTTAATAGTCTCTTTGGCGTTTTCTCATTTTTCTAATCTTGTGGTACAAAATTATTTTCAGAATTTCAATATTCTTCAAGTTATTCTCCAGAATCTTTTGGCACATCTCCTTTGTCTCTGACTTCTTAAAGACTACAGTAGTAGACAGTGATGTGAGTATTATGATATTATCATGGAGGCATTATTAAAAGGAGTCGACGAAAATTAAATGAAGAATCCGATGATGAGAGAAGTTATGTTTTGTTTCACAAAACTTGATAAGACCCTTGGCACAGAGGAAGCAAATGTTTGGAAAAGTGTTGGGTTGAAATAAAATCTTAGGAAGAAAATTGGGAAATGCATATATAGTATGAAGTGAAGAATTCTAATTGGGACTTAGAATAAATGGAGAAATTGGAGAATGAGTTGAAGTAGAAGAAGCCATGTTTGTATTGTTGCTAAAGTTAGATGTCACTCTTTGTCGGCAAAGATATTCCTCTGATCGCCATTCTCCATCATATTAGATTGAAACAGCGTCACAAAGTTGAGTGGAGTTGGCTTCGCTTCAATAGAGTTATAGATCGAGGAGGGGAATATATGACATCGTTTTTGAAATAACAATAAGAACTTATCTGTCTATCTTATTTTTGAAATTGTAATATGAACTGATATGTTCATTTCGTTCTTGAGTCTGCTACAAAATTGATAGGTCTATCTCACTACATGTGCATACTTAACGACTAATAGTTGACGCAGTGGCGGAGCTTCATTCAGACAAGGGGGGGGCCATGGCCCCCCCAAACTTTTTATAAAAAAATTAGTAGTACTTCATCAAAAATGAAAAATAGTTCAATTGGTTTAAATGCTTTATTATAACTTGAAGTATCCAAGTTCAATTCCCATCTCATACATTTATTGTATAATAATTTTTAGTGAGTGGGACTTTGTTAACTTCACAACACATTAAAATTAAAAGCTAAAATCAAATCAAATCAAAAAAATTATCTAACAAAAAAAATAAGAATAACAAAAATCATCTAATAATCAAATCAAATAAAAAAAGATCATCTAATAAAATAAAAGATATCTAATAATCAAATCAAATAAAAAAAATAACTATAAAAACACAAAAGATAACCTTTGCTTAGTGAGTGGGCTTTTGTTAACTTCACAACACATTAAAATTGAAAGATAAAATCAAATCAAATCAAAAAAATTATCTAACAAAAAAAATAAGAATAACAAAAATCATCTAATAATCAAATCAAATAAAAAAAGATAATCTAATAAAATAAAAGATATCTAATAATCAAATCAAATAAAAAAAATAACTATAAAAACACAAAAGATAACCTTTGCTTCTCAAAACACACGCTATGCTAATGCCTTGGCTTCTCTTCTCAAAACAGTGAAACACGCTACTTTGCTTCTCTTCTCAAAACAGTGAAACACGCACGCTACTGCTTTGCTTTGCTTCTCAAAAAATTAGGTATTTTTTATTTATTTAATTTAATATTATTTTATATTTTATTATTTATTTAATTTAATTTTTTATATGATAAAAATATTATAATATTTAATAAGTATTGATATTATTGTATTTTGATAAATTTATAAAAAAATTTAATAAATATTATAAATTTTAATATTTATCCTTCTAACTTTTTTTTTTTACATATTTTACAGAATATATATTCAAATTTTTATACAAAATAATGATGAAAAATCAAAGAATTGATGCATTTTTTAAGAGGAAGGCTAATATTCAAGAAGGGGAACATATAACTTCTACAATATCAACACTTGTAGATAGTTCTTCTACTATAATGAATCACGAAGAAAGTGAGATACAACCTCCAAAAGTTCAAAGAGTTGTATCTGATGAGTTTGATCTTAATTCTTTGGAACGAGACCCTGGAAAACGGCTTCAAATTTGGCAATATCACCCAAACCAGAGAGATGAGGTTAGACGAGCTTATCTTAAATGGGGTCCATATCAAAAGCATCTTGACAATTATCCTTTATCTGGTACTAAGCATCCAAGACGATTTCAATATGCTTGGTTTGGTATTTTTCCTTCATGGTTAGAGTATTCACCTTCTGAAGATGCTGCATATTGTTTATTTTGTTATTTGGTTAGCAAAAAACCTAGTGGACGTAATGGGTCAGATATTTTTATTAGTAAAGGGTTTAGAAATTGGAAAAAAGTTAATGATGGAAAGAATTGTGCTTTTCTTAAACATATTGGAGATCCTTGCTCACCACACAATAATGCAGTTGGAGCATGTCTAGATTTATTGAATCAGGCAAGTCACATCCAAAATGTAATTGAGGATCATACTTCTGAGGAAATTCAAAAGAATCGATTGCGTCTAAAATCCTCCATTGATGCAACTCGTTGGCTTACATTTCAAGCTTGTGCTTTCAGAGGCCATGATGAGACTCCAGAATCAAAAAATCGAGGTAATTTTCTTGAAATGATAAAACTCATAGCATCTTACAATGATGAAGTTGCAAGAACTGTGTTAGAAAATGCTCCATATAATGCTAAATATACTTCACATCAAATTCAAAAAGAAATCTTGCATATACTCTCAAACAAGGTGAGAAAGCATATTTGTGAAGAAATTGGAGATTCCAAGTTTTGCATTGTAGTAGATGAAGCTCGTGATGAATCCAAAAGAGAACAAATGGCACTTGTTTTGAGATTTGTTGATATACATGGTTTTATTCAAGAGCGTTTTCTTGATCTTGTACATGTCAAAGATACTACATCATTAACTCTAAAACAAGAATTGTGCGGCATTCTTTCTCGACATGGTTTTGATGTCTCTAATATTCGTGGTCAAGGATATGATGGCGCCAGCAACATGAGAGGAGAATGGAATGGGTTACAAGCATTATTCTTAAAAGATTGTCCTTATGCTTACTATATCCACTGTTTTGCTCACCGATTACAACTTGCATTAGTTGCTGCATCAAGAGAAGTTATTCCTGTGCATCAGTTTTTTTCAAAATTGACTTTCATCGTCAATATCATTTGTTCTTCTAGTAAGCGACATGATGAGTTACATGCTGCCAAGACAGATGAAATTATCCATTTATTAGAGATTGATGAACTTGAAACTGGTAAAGGGGCAAATCAAATTGGTACTTTGAAACGAGCAGGTGATACTCGATGGAGTTCTCATTTCTCTTCTGTTTGCAGTTTGATAAATATGTATGGTGCAACGTTGACTGTTTTACAAAAGATTATTGTTGATGGATCAACTTATTCTCAGCGTGGTGATGCAGATAGTGCTTACAATACCCTGACCTCATTTGAGTTTGTATTGATCTTGCATTTGATGAAAGATATGATGGGAATAACTGATATTCTTTGTCAAGCTTTACAAAAGCAGTCTCAAGACATAGTTAATGCTGTGCAACTAGTTCATTCTACAAAAACACTTATCCAAAGCATGAGAGATGACAGATGGGAGGAATTATTAAAAAATGTGAAATCATTTTGTGAGCAACATGATATTCTAATTCCTGATTTAACTGCTTCTTATGTTGCAAGGCAAGGACGCTCGCGTCACCAAAAAGATCATATTACAGTTGAGCATTATTTTAGAGTGGAGATATTTTTAGTCACAATTGATAAGCAATTACAAGAGTTAAATAGCAGATTCAATGATCAAGCAATGGATCTACTAAGTCTGAGCTCTACTCTCATGCCTAAGGATGCTTACAAAAATTTTGACATTACTAAGATTTCTACTCTTGTTGATAGCTACTATCCCGAAGACTTTACTGAACAAGAGAAGATTAATTTGCCTTTTCAGCTTCAGCATTTTATTCTTGATGTTCGTCAGCATCCAGAAATGAAGAATTTGTCAACTATTCATGAACTGTGTAGATGTTTAGCAGAAACAAAAAAGTCAAAAGTGTATTACTTGATTGATAGATTGATTCGTCTGATATTAACTCTTCCAGTATCTACAGCTACTACAGAGCGATCATTTTCAGCAATGAAAATAATAAAGACAAGGTTAAGAAACAAGATGGAGGACGACTTTCTTGCGGATAGTTTGGTTATTTACATTGAGAAAGAAATTGCTGAAAAGTTTAGTTCTGACTCAATTATTGAAGATTTTAAGTCATTAAAAACTCGAAGAGTACCGTTATAAACTATTTTATATTTTTTATCTGTAGAATTATTTATTTATTATCTTATTAGTAACAAACTTAAAGAATAATTATATTTATAAATTTTATTTTGATATAAATATTATTATTAAATTTTTATGTTAAGTTTCTGGCCCCCCCAAAATTTTGGTTCAAGCTCCGCCACTGAGTTGACGTTAGTGAGTAATATAAAATTTGGACTAAAATTGTGTTTTCTGATAGAAATAAATGTTGAAGATTATATTTTGATTAAAATTTTTTAAAAACTAAAATATTCACTTTTAAAAATTTAGGGTCTAATCTGGATAGTTATTTTAAAATTAAAACACAAAGGGATAAAAAAAGGTTGAGTTTAGGGTAGATTATACAATGGTAGGGAAAGTTGTGCGTGGTTATTAATGAAAATGAGGGGTGAGTGCCTCGAAAAGGAGCTTTGATCAGACAGTGCATGTGTGAAGCAGTTGTAAACATGTTTTATAATTTATATACTATTCTACATATAAATATTACTCTAATTAATATGAGAAAGACAAAGATTACTCCTTATCACTAGTGCTGTTTTACTGAGTCCCTAATAATCTGTAAATAAATATCACGCATGTATATGCTCTCTTTTAACTTTTTACGAGCGATGAACACACTACCGTCACCACTGATAGAAATCCTCACGTATTTTTACTTAACTAGTTAAGACAGCAAAATCAGGATTGCATTTTTGCATTAATTACCTCCATCAAACTGCAATTCCCTATTTTTTTTTCCGGAAAAATTTGATAATCAAAGAAAATAAGTAAAAAATAATTCTAACTTGTCTTATTTAATATTTATTAATTATTACGACAATTAATAAATAGTAAATAAAATAAGTTCTAGTTGTTTTTTTTTCCTCCTTAGCATTATCATTCTTTTAATTTCTAATTAACAAAAATGTTTGGTAATAAAAAAATATTAATCAAAAACAGGTAAAATTTGTCTTATTTAGTATTTATTAATTATCTTATTTATTAATTGTTGCGATAATTAATGAATAGTAAATAAGACAAGTTCCGACTTTTTTTTTTTTTTTGTTTTCTTAGTATTACCTATTGTTAATAACTTATGGCTGAATTGCTTATTATGGTTACTAGGCACTATATTAGATGAACAACACAAATCATGAGAAGTTGGAGAGATAGGTGTTCTCCCATTGACGATTGTGTATGTGTTATGTGTATATTCTTGTATAACTCTTGTTCATCCTTATTGACTTCTGCTTTGTGTTCATCTACTAATAAACCTGCTCCATCTCAATTACGTGGAAGCAAAATGTTATGTCAATGTTAACTGCGAACTCTTTGTTAGTTTTAACTTAACCAGGATCACCATTTACCATTAAGAATTGATAGATAAATGTGTTTAACATCCCGCTTTACGACGTCTGTAATCCATATTAGTAACTATAACTTCTGATATGATGGCAAACAGAAGTTTAACTTCTAGCTATTAAATTAATTACTTGTATAATGTTGGTTGAAATACAAAATATAAAATTTTTTTGGTGACTATACAAAATATAAATTAAAAATAAGATAAGTAATACATGTATTTATTAATAAATAGATAATAACTAATTTAGTAGCTAATTCTTAGCGTGAATTTAGCATTTTTGACATACATCACCTAACACACTTATCCACATGAATTAAATCTCTAAATAAGCATATGATACGTAATATCAATATTATCACCAAACAACTACTAATGACTTCCTGCTAAACTCGATCGAACAGCAATTGATGGGTAAATTCCATGCATGAGTAGTAGCCAGTGCTAATTAATAAACTTACAGTGACACTCATCAACAACAGTAGCAGCATCACTACCACCATGATCAAGATCAGAATGGAGGGCGCCCAGAAGCCCAAAAATCTTGATCAGAAGGCATCTGATGATGAACGGAAGAACCCACAATATTCGGAGCGTTGACCAAACCAGCATGATGGAAAAGTTGATGAGTTGCAGTTACATCCCTCAAAAGCTGTGTCTGTGAAGAATAATGTTGCTGCTGATGCTGAACACTACTACTAGCCCCAGGGGAATCCATGGAAGAAGAAACCCCTTGTTGCAGTGCCAACGTGGCAGCATCACCATTGTTGTCATCTTCCTCCAACGGAAGCTTCTCATAAGCAGCGTTACCAAAAGAAGCAGCCATGATCACTACAATCCCCGAAGCCACCAGCGTCCCAACAACACTCCCTCCCACCACCTGCCCTTGCCCCCCGGCCAAGTATATCGTCAACCGTGACGCTTCCGGTGGAGCCGGCGCCGGCAGGAAGGACCCCGCCAGTGACAATATCTCGAACCTCCCTTGGAGGGTCACGACCGCGTTGCTTGAAGCCGGTTGGCGGAGAGTGACGTTGGCCACCGTGCCGGTGCCACTCATGATGCACACGCCCCTTTGTCGCCTCCGCGCAAAGGCGGAGACGCTCTCGACGATGTCGCAGCCGTCTGCGACTTCCATGACGTGCGTGCGGAGCGCGTTGGCGCTGTCGCCCGTGATGATGATGGGTGGTTTTGGCTTGTTCTTGGATCCCGCGGGTCTACCGCGTGGCCTTCTTGTTATTTCAGATTCTTCGCCTGTTTCTGTGTCTGTCTCCTTCTTGGAAAAGTGATGAAGTTGGAGATCTCTTGGTGTGTTGAAAGGAGGGAGAAGAGAACGCCCTTGTGAAGATGATGTTGTAATTGGATCCATTTATTTCACTCACTAGATTCTATATCTGTGTGATATGGTTAGTTACAAGTTGAGGAGCATTATGACTACTACTCTTCCTCTTGGTAGTTCCTTTGCATCTGATCTTGTGAAGTTTGACGAAATTCTCCAAAGTGGTAGCTAGAAATTAAGTGCTTCCCAGTTGAAACTGCTGATGAGATCATATGAAAGTAAAAAAGAAGACATGATGAGACGATTCACTGTGATTTTGATGATGAGCAGAATTGAGTATACACACTTAATTAGTATGAGAGAATTAGAACATTAATTATAAAGAGAAATTAGAAGCTGAAGATAGGTTTCATTACCAACTTGTAGAGATGGATTGAGAAGGGAAATCTATGAGCTATTGGAGGAAACAGTTTCGGTGGTTTAGGGTTAGATTGAGAAGGAAACCGATCGCAAGTGGATTTCGTTGCAGAAAGACTACATAGTACATACCCTCCTCATGGGCCGCGGATGGGATGGGTCCCCACTACACTACTCTCTCCTTTAAAAACTTTTCCGCATCTATTCCTATTCAACAAAACTAATTTTTTCAATGAAAATTAACGGATTAATATTAATCAACGTTTTTTGTTGTTATAAAATGATTTTTTAAATTATATATTTTTTTTAAATCAAAATTGAAGATTATGATTTAAGATCTTGAATTATAAAGTAATACTATCTCTTCATCAAGTATTTTTATAACCAAATCTAATTAAGTTAGTAAAAAGTCAAATAAACAACGGAAATGTTTGGTAACCAAAGAAAATCAGGCAAAAATAGTCATAACTTGCCTTATTTAGCATTCATTAATTGTTGCGAATTAATGCTAAATAAGGCAAGTTCTGGCTATTTTTTTTTGTCTATCTAGCATTACTCATAAAAAAATGCACGCATATATAGGTTACTATTATTTCTTTTTTGCGTTTTCTGCAGT
The DNA here is from genome assembly GCF_059453495.1 of Arachis ipaensis. Taxonomy (NCBI): domain Eukaryota; kingdom Viridiplantae; phylum Streptophyta; class Magnoliopsida; order Fabales; family Fabaceae; genus Arachis; species Arachis ipaensis. The sequence continues at coordinate 56,814,062 of NC_142436.1, forward strand.
ATACAAAATTTTGTTAAAAAACACAAAATTTATTAATATAGCACACAATTTTTAAGCATAACACAAAATTTTGACCATAACACATTTATCAATATAGTATACAAATTTTTGCACATAGCACAAAAATGTCAATATCTAAATCTATGGTTTCTCTTTGCCAAGAGTAAAGTGACTGAGTTTGAGTTAGGATTGTAAGAGAGAGGTCTCATTTTGAGAGAAAATGGCAAACACTAGAGAAAAGATGAAATTTGTTTTCAATGAATTTTTCTGAGTTGGAAAATGTATCTTTTCCGAAAGATTATTGTAAAAATGTGTACCGGTGTTTAAGCCGGCAATACCGGCTCTAGTCTGTCTAGTACCACGTATTTTGGAAAATAAGATTTTAAAAATTGATTTATTATTTCGAAAGGACAAAAATAATTTAGAATCGAAAGCCGGACGTTAATCTTAAAGGTTTTGACCCAAAGAAGGCCAAACGGACTAAAAACGCTAACGGGTTAGATCGGACCCATACCGAGCCCAATGCCCAACATATATATGCTCTGAGCATTTAGCTCATTCTTGCCCTAATATGATGAGAGGGGCGCTGAGAGAGAGAAGAGAGGAAGAAGAGAGTGCACTATTCACCTCCTTCTTCTTTTGGCTATAACTTGAGCTACGGAGCTCCGACTGACGAGCTGTTTGCGGCCACGCGAAGCTCTCAACGAGCTCTTCGTTTTTATCTAGGTTTTTCTGGTAAGATTTTGAAAATCAAGCTCCAGTTTCCAGTCCTAGGTTTCTGCATTTTTTGGTTAGAGTTTTTGAGTATATTTTGTGATTTTGCTTGTTTAGGTGATCTGTAGTAGCGGGTAATTGTCAGGCTTTGCCCTAATCACCATTGGATAAGGTAAGGAACCTCTATATCCTTACAGTTTGATGTAGTGTGAGCTTTAGTTGATAATGCATGGCTATGTTGTATGTATGAATGTTGTTTTTGGAGTTGGTGGTGGCTTTTAGTTTGGCTTTGGTGGTTTGGAGCTTGGTGGAAGTTTGTTGGAATCAAGTTTGGTGTTTAAGCATATTGGGAATCAGCCAAGGTATGGTTTCGGTTTCTTTTATGTAATATGTAATGTTTCGTGAACCTTAGGCTAGTTAACCTTAAGATAGGATTGGACGTTTGGGTGTATGTTTAATTGTATGTGATTTTGATGTTTGAAGATAAGTTGTATAGTGGTGACGATGAAATAGAGTTTTGGGATGTGAAATAAATGAATTTTGATGTTGATTGTTGGTATTTAATGACTTTGAAGGTTGATGATGAATGTTGTGATTTATTATTGTTGATGAAGGTTTGTTGATATGGTTGATGATTAATGATGAATATTGATGTTGTTGGTAATTGAAGGTGAGTGTTAAAATTGTTGATAAATGATGTGGATTATGAATTTTGGATGATGATAAATTGATCCTTGGTGTTGATAAGTATTGTTAGTGATTTGTTATATTGATGAATAATGAGGGTTATGAGAATTCATGGTAATAGGTTAATATCAAATGTTTGTGATGGTTTGGATTGAAGGATATTGATGATTATGATGTGTGATGGTATATGTTGATGATGATTTTAGATTTTGGATCTTGTGGTTGATGTGGATATTGGATGGTGGTTGAGGAAATTTGATGTGAACTTAGGTTGAATTTTAAAGTTGGATGAGGTGAGTATTAAATGGTTTAGATAATTGACTGGTTGATTTTTGAGAAATGAGTGGTAGGAGCCTTTGTGTTATTTTGGTATGGTTCGGTATGTTAGTAGTTTGGTTTTGAATTGAGAGATTTAGTGAATTTGAATTTTTAAGGTTTTTGGTAAAAATGAGTTTTGGGCTAACTTTGACAGATCATATGTTGAGCTACGATTTTTGAAATTGAATGATTTTTGTATCAAAATAAAGATAATTCAAAGAGCTTTAAAACGGTATCAATTTTGTAGAGAAAGATATGATCGTTGAAAGTTGGTGTTCGAAATTTGAATTTTGTGAATGCTACAGAATTTGTGATTTTTGGTTTTTGTGCGCATGCACAGCCTTGTGCGCACGTACACCCTGTGTATTTTTAAAGCTGTGTGCACGTACAGTCTTGTGCATATGGACACACGGGGATATGGCTGCTGTTAGGAGCGTGATGAGAGAACTTTTGCGTGGTCTAGAAATTTGCGGATAAATCCTCGTTGCAAGTATAGTTTCTAAACCTTCAAAAGTCCTTTCATACAAACATTTTGGTTGTCACAAGTAACAAACCCCTTAAAAATTGTTAACCGAGTATTCAAACCTCGGGTCATCTTCTCAAGGAACTGCGAGGAAGTATTTTCTTATTATTGGTTATGGAGGTTGTAATCGGGGTTTAGAAGGTGAGAAGCAAGTGATTTAAATGACAAATAATTTAAATGGCAATTAAAATAAATAAATACTGTAAAGCAAACTTCTGGCAAGGTAAGAGAAATTGGAAGTCCAACTTAGTTATCTCTCTCAACAATAATGAAAGTTGAATCTAAATTCCACTTAGTTAACCTTTACTAAAGCAAAGGAAAGTCAAGGGACTAATTAGTTTGACCTTCGAATCCTAGTTAATTCCTAAGAAAAAGTTGGGATTATTGAAGTTCAGTTCAATTAGCAAGATAACGATTATCAATTATGCTGAGTTTAATAATGTTGAGTTACTGATTTCTTAACCAAGACCAAAAAGGAAAAAAGTAAAATTGTTGGAATAAAAATATCCTTAGATGGAAAGCAATGGTAACACAAATTAAGGAGAAAGCAATCAATAACTGAATTACCTCAAATATCATTCATTCAAATCATAACATGGAAAGGGTTCATAAGTCAAGTTGGCAACATTTATAGATATGAATAAAAGCATTAAAGTAAAAGTAGCATAGAAATATAAATTAAAGTAAATGCTAAACCTGGATCGAGAGTTACTCTTACAAACTAAGAGAAATCCTAAATCCTAATCCTAATCCTAAGAGAGAGAGAGAGGAGAGAACCTCTCTCAAACTAAATCTAAATCATGGAAAGTAGTAAAAATGCAAGCTCTCTCTTGAATGGATGCATTCCCCCACTTTATAGCCTCTAGTCTGTGTGTTCTGTACTTGGATCTGGGCCAAAAGGACTTCAAAAATCGCTGGGAGCGTATTCTGTAAATTCTCATACGTGGCCTCTGTCACGCGTCCACGTGGGTCACGCGGTCGCGTCATTCGGAGCATTTCCTTGCCACGCGGTCGCGTCAGTCATGCAGCCGCGTCGCTGCTTCTTCGCTCCTGGCACGTGATCGCGTCGTCCATGCGATCGCGTGGATACCAGTTTCTTCAAAACTCTGTTTCGCACTTTTTCTTCCATTTTTGTACGTTTTCTTTTCCATCCTTTAAGCCATTCTGCCTTAGAAAATCTGAAACTACTCAACACACTAATCACGGCATCGAATGGAAGTAAAGGTAATTAAAATAATTGATTTTAAAGCTTAGGAAACATGTTTTTCACATACATCACATAATAAGGAAGGGAAAGTAAAACCATGCAATTAATATGAAAAAGTGGGTAAAGAATTGAATAAATCACTCAAACTAAGCACAAAATAACTCATGAAATATGGGTTTATCAGAGCGCTAGCATGCTATATGCGCACATACAACCAATGAAGTTTTGCAAGCTGTGCGCACGCACATGTTGGAAGGTGCCCTCTGTTGAGGGCGTTCGCACGCATTGTGCGAATGAGAAGAGTTGAAAATTTTTTCTCCTATGTGTACGCACACTTCATGAAAATTCCTATGGGCGTGAATACGTACAACCTTATGCATACGCACACTGCCCTGTTTTTTCAACGAAAATCTTGTTTTTAACTGTTTTACCTTCCCGGCAAGCTTGCAAACTTCCGTAGCACTTACTTAAAACCTTTTTACCAGTTTTAGGCTTTGAATCAAGGGAGAAAATAAATGAATAACAAGGGGCATTCTGGTTATGTGTCTATAAGACAGAGACTTAGGTTTCTGAAGTTGTGGGTGAACTAGCAAAGTGTTTTATTGGTAATGGCTTGAGAACTTGTGAATGAATGGTAAGTTGTGGAAATGAAAACTGATGATGGTTATTATGAGCTTGATGGATATTGAAGGAGAGTGTGCCAGGCACTATATCCTTGGAATGTTGGGAATTAATAATTGAAAGTGGATTGAGATGAGAAATGGTGATGACTGCTAATGATTTGAGGTTGATGGACTTGTTGGATGTGGAAAGTGTGACAAGCACTAAATCCTTGGAATGATAGTGTGCCAGACACTATATCCTTAGAATGATTTATGATGAAATAGATGTTGTTGTTGTTCTCCTTTTCTGCCGCAAGAGTGTGCCAGGCACTATATCCTCGGAATGAGCATGCAAGTGTGCCAGGCACTATATCCTCGGAACGATAGTGTGCCAGTCACTATATCCTCATAACAAAAGTGTGCCAGGCATTATATCATCGGACGTGGCAGAAAGACGACATCCGAAAGGATGTGTCGGCTGGCATTTATAGACCGACAAGTGATATCACGAGCCTATAAGACAGTCATTCATCATGTGCATCTTCTATGTGTTTTGTTTGCTTTTCCTAATTGCATCTCTTGCCTAAATGAATAATATGCTTATTTGCTAGTTGTTTTACTTGCTGTACATGTATATTACTTGTGTTTTACTTACTTGTATTATCTGTGATTGTCTGGTGTTGAGGAGGTTAGGTAGGTGGTGGTGATGGAATCGCACGGAGGTTAGGTTGGCGAAGGCTGTGGGATACAGTGGTGTGATTAGTATTAGTTAGAATCCTCCTAAGTTTAGATAACCCTGTTTATGGTTTAAGTTTTTTATTTATTTTATTCTAAGCTTGAATATTTGTATTCGATGAGAAGTTCTAGGATTGCCTTGGCATCCCGGAGCCTTACATCTTACATTTTGGGTATTGTTACCATACTAAGAACCTCCGGTTCTCATACCATATGTTGTTGTTGATTTTCAGATGCAGATCGTAATTCACCTCGGTGAAATTGCGGACATGATGACTGAGCGAAGTATGATTTCTTCCTGGTTTATTTCTGTTTTATTCTGTTGTAGTAGTTTCTCTCACCCTTTCTGTTTTAGACTTTATGGCTTTAGAGGCTTACTTGAGAGATAAGTTGTATAAACTGTTTTAACTGCAAAACTTTGTATTTTTTTTGTTTGTAACTAGTCGGTCTAAACTCCGCGGGCTACCACTAGAGTTATTTTGTTTATCATACTTTTGTATATCCATCTTGACTATTATTATATTAATTCTCATGTTGTATTTTGTGCCTTTACGCTTTTAGTTATCGTATGTGGACGCCTCGCGCTTGTAAATCCGCTTTATGCAATTTTGAAATTTATTCCTTCATCGGGCTCTTAATATTATTATCTCCTTCTATATTTATTGATGTATGAGCTTTAGAACTGTCGTGAAGTTTTGTTATCATTCGCTTTACGGCTAGAGGTAGGGTTTAGGATAACGGGGTGTTATATTTAGTTGTATCAGAGCGGTTCGTCCTCGTGAGCCTGAGGGATGGACCGATTGTGCTTCGTTGCACACTCTGGGTTGTTTTTCTTTCATGTTATTTAGGTTATCTGCTTGATATGCATAGCATGCTTGCTTGTGAGTGCCTTTAGGGGTAATTGAAGAACAGAGCTCGGCATATTGAGACTGATCACCTCGATATCGATTGTTTAGTGTGGGAAGACAACCCGAATGGCAACTCACGGACGAGGTCGATCACGTTCACGGAGAGATAGTGAGGATGACTAGCCTAGTCAATCTGTTTCGAGGTCAACATGTTCAAGAGGACCAGTTCGTGGAGTTTGTGGTATATCGGTTGATGGGTGCGGCTTAGCACTAGTGGCAACGGAAGTAACATGGATGCTTTTGTGGTTTTTAACTATGATTTTCAGTTTCTAATTGGTATGGTCTTGAATCATGTTGAAAAAGTTTTTGAGGTTTAAAATGATTTTCAAATTTGGTTTGGAGCATTGGTTTAAATAATTTGGTTTTGAAACTAGGTCAGAACTCTTTGGTTAAATGATATGATTTAAAAGGGAAAGTTAGTTCTATGATTTTTTTAACTTGTGAATTTGGTTCGTAATTTAACTTATCAAAAGGGATTCAAATTGAAAGTTTCTGATTTAAGGATTTTAATGAATTTAGAAAAATCATGCTTTAAAGTGATTGATTTACAAATAAATAAATTTTGACTCTTTTGAGAAATTTTTAACAATGAACTTATTTAGATTGAATATGTTTTAAAGGTTTTGAAAACTATTACAAAATCAGTATTTGGTTTAAAGGAAAAATTTCAGATTCTTAACAACGGTAATCAGAGTGACGCAGCGGAAGACGAGAGGGAACATCGACATGGTAAGATGAAGGGGGATATATCATGTGGTTCGAATTTTCAAGGGCGAAAATTTTATTAGAAGGGGAGAATATAAGAACCGGCTTAACCACTTTAATAAAATATTAATTTTTAAGTGCCCGGAGTAGATTCAAAATTTAAAAGTTTTAATTTGAAAATATAAAGATGAAATTTGATTTCAATAAATTTTTCTGAGTTGGAAAATGTATCTTTTGCGAAAGGTTTTTGTAAAAAAGTGTACCGATGCTTAAGCTGATACTACCGACTGTTGTCTGTCAAGTACTGCGTATTTTGGAAAATAATATTTTGAAAAAATTGATTTATTATTTCGAAAGGAAAAAATAATTTAGAATAAAAAATCGGGCTTTAATCTTAAAGGTTTTGGCCCAAAGTGGGCCAAACGGGCTAAAAATGCTAACGAGTTGGACCGGGCCCAATGCCCAACATATATATGCTCTATTAATGAGCATTCAGCTCATTCTTGCCCTATCATGATGAGAGGGGCGCTGAAAGAGAGAAGAGAGGAAGAAGAGAGTGCACTATTCACCTCCTTCTTCTTTTGGCTATAACTTGAGCTACGGAGCTCCGACTGACGAGCTGTTTGCGGCCACGCGAAGCTCTCAACGAGCTCTTCGTTTTTATCTAGGTTTTTCTGGTAAGATTTTGAAAATCAAGCTCCAGTTTCCAGTCCCAGGTTTCTGCATTTTTTTGGTTAGAGTTTTTGAGTATATTTTGTGATTTTGCTTGTTTAGGTGATCTGTAGTAGCGGGTAATTGTCAGGCTTTGCCCTAATCACCATTGGATAAGGTAAGGAACCTCTATATCCTTACAGTTTGATGTAGTGTGAGCTTTAGTTGATAATGCATGGCTATGTTGTATGTATGAATGTTGTTTTTGGAGTTGGTGGTGGCTTTTAGTTTGGCTTTGGTGGTTTGGAGCTTGGTGGAAGCTTGTTGGAATCAAGTTTGGTGTTTAAGCATATTGGGAATCAGCCAAGGTATGGTTTCGGTTTCTTTTATGTAATATGTAATGTTTCGTGAACCTTAGGCTAGTTAACCTTAAGATAGGATTGGACGTTTGGGTGTATGTTTAATTGTATGTGATTTTGATGTTTGAAGATAAGTTGTATAGTGGTGATGATGAAATAGAGTTTTGGGATGTGAAATAAATGAATTTTGATGTTGATTGTTGGTATTTAATGACTTTGAAGGTTGATGATGAATGTTGTGATTTATTATTGTTGATGAAGGTTTGTTGATATGGTTGATGATTAATGATGAATATTGATGTTGTTGGTAATTGAAGGTGAGTGTTGAGATTTTGATAAATGATGTGGATTATGAATTTTGGATGATGATAAATTGATGCTTGATGTTGATAAGTATTGTTGGTGATTTGTTATATTGATGAATATTGAGGATTATGAGAATTCATGGTAATAAGTTAATGTCAAATATTTGTGATGGTTTGAATTGAAGGATATTAATGATTATGATGTGTGATGATATATGTTGATGATGATTTTGGATTTTGGATCTTGTGGTTGATGTGGATATTAGATGGTGGTTGAGGAAATTTGATGTGAACTTAGGTTGAATTTTAAAGTTGGATGAGGTGAGTATTAAATGGTTTAGATGATTGAATGGTTGATTTTTGAGAAATGAATGGTAGGAACCTTTGTGTTGTTTTGGTATGGTTTGGAATTTGAGTAGTTTGGTTTGGAATTGAGAGATTTAGTGAATTTGAGTTTTTAATGTTTTTGGTAAAAATGAGTTTTGAGCTAACTTTAACGGATCATATCTTGAGCTACGATTTTTGAAATTGAATGATTTTTATATCAAAACAAAGATAATTCAAAGAGCTTTAAAACGATATCAATTTTGTAGAAATATGAATTTTGTAGAGAAAGATATGATCGTTGAAAGTTGGTGTTCGAAATTTGAATTTTGTGAATGCTACAGAATTTGTGATTTTTGGTTTTTGTGCGCACGCACAGCCTTGTGCGCACGTACACCCTGTGTATTTTTAAAGCTGTGTGCACGCACACTCTTGTGCGTAGGCACACACAGGGATATGGCTGCTGTTAGGAGTGCTAGCATACTCTGTGCGCGCATACAACCAATGAAGTTTTGCAAGCTGTGCGCACGCACACGTTGGAAGGTGCCCTCTGTTGAGGGCGTTCGCACACATTGTGCGAATAAGCAGAGTTTGAAATTTTTACTCCTATGCGTATGCACACTTCTTGAAAATTCCTATGGGCGTGAATACGCACAACCTTATTCATACGCACACTGCCCTGTTTTTCAACGAAAATCTTGTTTTTAACTGTTTTACCTTCCCGGCAAGCTTGCAAACTTCCATAGCACTTACTTAAAACCTTTTTTTACCAGTTTTAGGCTTTGAATCAAGGGAGAAAATAAGTGAATAACAAGGGGCATTTTGGTTATGTGTTTACAAGACGGAGACTTAGGTTTCTGAAGTTGTGGGTGAACTAGCAAAGTGTTTTATTGGTAATAGCTTGAGAACTTGTGAATGAATGGTAAGTTGTGGAATTGAGAACTGATGATGGTTATTATGAGCTTGATAGATATTGAAGGAGAGTGTGCTCGGAACTATATCCTTGGTATGTTGGGAATTGATAATTGAAAGTGGATTGAGATGAGAAATTGTGATGACTGCTAATGATTTGAGGTTGATGGACATGTTGGATGTGGAAAGTGTGACAGGCACTAAATTCTTGGAATGATAGTGTGACAGGCACTATATCCTTGGAATGATTTATGATGAAATAGATATTGTTGTTGTTTTCCTTCTCTACCGCAAGAGTGTGCCAGGCACTATATCCTCGGAATGAGAATGCATGTGTGCCAGGCGCTATATCCTCGGAACGATAGTGTGCCAATCACTATATCCTCAGAACAAAAGTGTGCCAGGCGTTATATCCTCGGACGTGGCAGAAAGGCGACATCCGAAAGGATGTGTCGGCTGGCATTTATAGACCGACAAGTGATATCACGAGTCAATAGGACAGTCATTCATCATGTGCATCTTCTATGTGTTTTGTTTGCTTTTCCTAATTGCATCTCTTGCCTAAATGAATAATATGCTCATTTTCTAGTTTTTTTACTTGCTGTACATGTATATTACTTGTGTCTTACTTGCTTGTATTATCTGTGATTGTCTGGTGCTGAGGAGGTTAGGTAGGGGGTGGTGATGGGATCGCACGGAGGTTAGGTTGGTGAAGGCTGTGGGATATAGTGGTGTGATTTTTTTTGGTGACTATATATTAGTTAGAGTCCCCCTAAGTTTAGATAACCCTGTTTATGGTTTAAGTTCTTTATTTATTTTATTCTAAGCTTGAATATCTGTATTCGATGTGAAGTTATAGGATTGCCTTCGGCGTCCCGGAGCCTTACATCTTACATTCTGGGCACTGTTACCATACTAAGAACCTCCGTTTCTCATACCATATGTTGTTGTTGATTTTCAGATGCAGATCGTAATTCAGCTCGGTGAAATTGCAGACCTGATGACAGAGTAAAATATGATTTCTTCCTTGTTTATTTCTGTTTTATTCTGTTGTAGTAGTCTCTCTCACCCTTTCTGTTTTAGACTTTATGGCCTTAGAGGCTTACTTGAGAGATAAGTTGTATAAGCTGTTTTAACTGCAAAACTCTGTATTTTTTTTGTTTGTAACTAGTCGGTCTAAACTCCGTGGGCTACCACTAGAGTTCTTTTGTTTATCATACTTTTGTATATCCATCTTGACTATTATTATATTAATTCTCATGTTGTATCATGTGCCTTTACGCTTTTAGTTATCGTATGTGGACGCCTCGCGCTTGTAAATCCGCTTTATGCGATTTTGAACTTTATTCCTTCATCGGACTCTTAGTATTATTATCTCCTTCTATATTTATTGATGTATGAGCTTTAGAACTGTCGTGACGTCTTGTTATCATTCACTTTATGACTAAAGGTAAGGTTTAGGGCAACGGGGTGTTACACGCTGCAAGTATAGTTTCAAACCAACAATTGACCCAAATCAAAGTTTAATTTATTTTTCACAAATGCAAACTAATAAAAATATCGAGAGTATTAGATCTCAGATTGTCTCTCAAAGAAACTGCATTTAGGTGTACATATTATCGGTTATGAGTATAAGGGTGGTTTGTAGATAAACAGGCAGTAAATTATATAACAAAAAAGTAAAGCCAAAAACTGAAGAAATATAAAGGATAAAAGACACTCCTGGAAAAGATTGAGAATCAAAACTTCCTAATCATGTCATTGACCACAAACATGACAATTGCCTAGATTTAATCCCATTTTGTCATCTCCAACATTGGGAGAAAATGAAATAGGCTTAGTCAGTCTTAATCCATAGGTCTTACTCGTCAATGAAAACAAGAACAACTAACAACCCTAAATTACCAATCAATATTGGACATCAATGGCTCTTGTGTCACTAACCCTGATATGACAATTATAAAAGCAAACCCAATTAGTTAACCTCGAATGATGAGATAAGTCAACTAGATTTAATCAATCTCAATCCATAGGTCTTACTTGTTAATGGAAACGAGACTAATTAAAATCTCCAAATTGTCCATTAGTTCGGATATTAGTGACTTAAGATCACCTCAAGTACTCAATTCCAAGCCAAGAGTGCAAAAATCTACCCTAAAACTAAGAGAAGTATTTTCACAAACACTCTTGGAAGGCATAAAAGTAAAGCATGGTAGAATTGCAATTGTAACGACCCATATTTTTGAAAATATAAATATAAATAAGTTATTATTTTATAAATTGGAGTTCCTTATTTTTAGATATTATTTTATTATAATTAATTAAATTAATTTTATAACTATTTGAATTCAATCAAATTAATATTCTTGTATTTATTTTTGTTATGATGAAATATTTTACATAATTAAAACTACAATTCTAGTAATTTATAAGTAATGAAAGTTATATGTATATTATAATTTAAGTAATTGATATTTTTAATTTAAAAATAGAGTTTAGTTAATAATATTATTATCGAGCTCAATATCCGCCGATATGAATAAATATCGGTACTTTTCAGTGAACTTAGCTTTGCTAATGCTTCATCGTATATCTTTTATCGTTATGTTGCTAATATCATTTATATTAGTAACTCATATATATTTAACCCTATATATATATTATTACTTGTGTTTTAATATATTCAATTTTCCTAAATATCCATTTGAGATATTTATAACTTGAACCACTAACTCACCAGCTTCAGAACTTGACACCTAGCCTATGATCACTAACAATGATAATCATAATCCTTGCTTCCATTTTTTTCCCTTGGCTAAATTCCATAAGGAAAGAATGCCAAATGTGGCTTAGCTTGTATGCACGCACACGCGCACGCGCATGCACACGCATATATATGACACATATTAACATGACACATATTCTTAATAAAATTAATCACCATCATTATCTTTGCTTCATTTAGTTTCTTTCATCACCGAACCAAAATCAAGGAAATAAAGGAAAGGGAAGTGACCGAGCAAGGGAGAGAAATCGTGATTCCCTTTAATCTTCCGACATTGATTTCTTGTATGCGATCCATAACTCCAATAAAAAATCTAATCCGATTAAAGTGTTTGAATCTTCCTCCTCTACATGTTGGTATCACTTTTGTTCGGTAGAAGTTGACGGGGACATAGCTCCCTTTCTCCTTAAAGTTTGGCTTTCTGGTGTTACTGGTGGAGGAATCGATTTCTGACGTTTTCTTCTTCGGTAGCTCGGTCAAAAAGTTTCTCCAGAACTTTGAGTATTTTAATTTCAAACGGAGGTAGGGTTTCGGTAAATTCTCACCGATTAAATTCGTTTTGGATAAGTAAATGGTTGTTGTGATTGATTACTGATGGAGTTTGGTTGACTTTATATTGGATTTTGTTGATATATTGTTATATGTGAATAAGCTTGTGATTTGGTCATGTTTCTGCTAGCCAAACCATGATAATGAGGTTGATTTGGGACTATCATTGTGTTAGTTTTTGAATAAAATGGGTGAGGTTTAATGGCCGAGGGATTAAATTAAAAGCTGTGAAAAATCAGCAACCGAAAAGCTCGAGAAATGGATTTAAAATTAAGTATATATTTTGAATGATCACAAGAAAAGATTTTGATTTTGAAAGAGTGTTTGTCACCAACACATATATTATTTTGAATATGAAAATGTTATTTGATAATGGGGTTAAAAGATAGTAATTATATAAGTTTTGGGGGTATTTTGAGTAAAAAGTAAAAGTTTCGGAGTAATATGAATATTTTATAAGAAACCATGGTTATTTCTAGAAATATAAAATTAAATTAGTAATTTTACTAAATATGAAATTAAAATTAGTATAAAATATTGGGTTAAAAAGTAAAATATTTAAAAGCTTGAAGTTGGAATATAATTCCTAAAAGTTTAAAGAATAGAATGTCAATAAGTAGGTTTTGATATAAAAATAATAATGTTAATACTCTTTTATTATTAATACTAGCATTACTTATATCAATATAATATATTATTATTTTATTTAAAATATATTATTTTATTTATGATACACTAAATTACTAAAAGTGTAAGCAGAAAACTGTCCTAAAAGCTTTAGAAAGACAAATCTAAATTAAGAATCTTTGATTCTCTTTCCATTAGACACTTAGGGAAAGGCAATAGAATAATACGAAGATAATTTATATTGTGGAATGATAAAAAAGAAAGAACGAAAAAAAGGAGATAAGCAGAGATATTGCTTGGCACTGAGAACGAGCTGAGATGATTGTTTACCTGCTAAAAACGAGCAGAGATATGGTGGTGAGTCTACCGAAATTTACTTTCCAGAGATACATCGGCCAATCCAAGGGATGGTTGTACCTGTAAGACAGAGGTTGCTCACAGAGGTTATCAATATATCCAACGGCTAGAAAGAGCCTCACCTGTAAGATCGAGGTTGCTTATAGAGGTTATGTTTGCATACATCGGCTCAAGAGAGTCACACCTGTAAGACAAAGGTTGCTGAGTTAAATCGGAATATAATTCAATAAAAACAGAGAATAAAAGAATAAAAAGAATAAAAAAACTAAAGAACCTCTGCCACATAAGAGCAGAGAACATAAGAGAAAGGAATATATTAATTAAAGGAATCTCCGCCACAGGAGAGCAGAGAACAAGGATTAAAAGAATTTATCAAATCTTTGTCACAGGAGAGCAAAGCACATAAAAGAAAAGAATGTATTAACTGAAAGGATCTCTGCCATAGCAGAGCAAATGGCAAAGATAAAGAAAAAGTTTTAAAAGACTGTCTGCCACAAGAGAGTAGATGCGACCTTGTTTGGGCCTTAGTGCCAAATGTATAGTGGGGACGCCCACACACTGAGAACTATTTTTCAGATGTAAGCATATTGAAATACATTTAAAAGTCACACTGTATGCGTCTTGGCCATAAGACTTATATGTACACTGTATACATCTGGAAAGCCATATCTGGGACTTGTGCCTGGGTAATGTCGGGAGCGGGTAGGCAACCGACACATGAGCTCATGGCCTACGTAGGAATAGACATGCATCATGCTTGTTTGCGCATATCTCTCTGGTATGTAACTCTATGATTGTGTGTGTGTGCTGCATGACTGATTGACTTATGTGTTCTTTTATTATTTATGCATGTATGTGTTCTGCTGTTAGTTGCGTTTGGCTAATAATAGCAAAATGAACTTAACTTCTAACCCAGACCCTTCTAAGAACTCCCCAGTTCTTACCCCCTATTTCCACGCCTTTCAGCTACAGTTGCGAAGGTTTAGTACAACTACAGGAGCATAGAAGATTATGTTTACGAGTTGAGTTGTTAGATTTTATTTTTCCCTCGTCTTTCATTATTTTGGATTTTAGAGGGGTAGGACTTGTACTTGAGGATCTTTGAATAATTCTATGTATATAATGCTACGTGGATATATATATATATATATATATATATATTTGTGATTAAATGGTTTAACGTACAAACTCTCCGTTTTCTTGGCTAAAATTTCGGTTCGTATTCATGAAGCATCAATATTAAATAAAGATAGTATAAAATAAAAAGGTTTAAAGGTAAGTAATACATGGGCTTTTAGTACGATCATGAGGTGCTAAAAGTTAGGGTGTTACAGCAATAGTAATAAATTTCGATGCTACCAAATGCAAGATGACAATAACAACAATTAAAAGAAGCAACAATAATCACGAAAACATAAATTGCATTAAAGAGAATCAAAATTGACAAGAGAGTTCATGAACGTAAGAGCATAAAATAGAAGAAATTAACAAGTAAAACTAAGAGAACAAATATGCAATAATAAGAAATTATGAAGAAAACCAAATTAAAACAATAATTGAAACTCAAATCTATGGAGAGGACTAAATCTAAGATCCTAATTCTAGAGAGAAGAGAAAGCTTTCCTATCTAGAAATCTAACCTAAAACATGACAAAAACCTATCCTAATTGCTCTCTCCTTTTCATCCTTCTTGAATTTGGCTTCAAATACTTCAGAAATGAGTTAGATTGAGCTTGGAAAGGCCTGAAATTGTGACCGACGTGTTCACTTAAGTGAAATCACGTGTTGGAAGTCGTGCGTACGCATGAGGCATGCATACGCATGGTTGCGCGAATTCCCTAAAATGTGCGTACGCATGGCCATAAAATGCTCTAAACTTTATTTCTTCATGAATTGTCCACTTTTGCATGCTTTTTCCCCACTTCCTCAATCCATCCTTGCTTTCTAAGTCTGAAATCACTCAAAAAACACATCAAGGCATCGAATGGGATTAAAGTGAATCAAAGTTAGCAATTTAAGGGCCTAAAAAGCATATTTTTACTCTTAAGCACAATTTAGGAGAAATTCACAAAACCATGCTATTTCAATGAATAAATGTGGGATAAGATGATAATATCCACTCGATTCAATACAAAATAAACCATTAAATTGTGGTTTATCATATTTCTGCTGGCATTTATTTGAAAGTGGGTGTTATTGCTCATCTAATTCTTTCAAGTAGGAAATTTTGTGTTTTATTCCTATCATTTGGTATTAGAGCTCAACTTTGGGCATTTGGTTATAACTTGCTTGAAAGATGGAGGTAAAATAATTCTACTAGGATGATAAGTTTGAATGGAACTAATTACCATCTATGGAAGGACAAAATGAAAGATTTGTTGTTTGTCAAAAATCTACATTTACTCATGTTTGCTACATAGAAACCAGAGTCTAAAATAGATGAAGAATAGGAGTTTGAATATCAACAAGTTTGTGGCTTTATTAGGCAATGGGTGGATGATAATTTTTACAATCATATTGCTAAAGAGACTCATGCTAGGATTTTGTGGAATCAAATTAAATCCTTATATGCTTCCAAGTCTGATAGTAATAAATTGTACTTATTGAATATGTTGATAAATTTGAGATACAAGGAGGGGTCATAAGTATCAAACTACTTGCATAAATTTCAAGGAGTTCTTGATTAGTTGTCAAGCATGGGAATCAAGTTTAAAGATGAGGTTCAAAGATTGTAGTTGCTAAATACTCTTCCAGATTCTTAGGAGACATTTCATATATTTCTTACTAATTCTTCTCTGAATGGTAAAGTGACCATACAACTTGTTAAAGGTGGAATTTTAAATGAACAGAAGAGAAGAAAGACGTAGAGTTCTTCATCATAGTCTAAAATGTTAGTCATTAAAATTAGGAGGAAAAATCAGAGTAGAGATCAAAAGGGTAGAGGTAAAAGTAGGAGTACATCCAAGTCAATATACAAAAATGTTGAGTGTCATTACTGTCATAAAATGGGTGACGTCCAAAAATATTTCTTTCTTTGGAAAAAGAAAAGGAAGTTGATGGTAATGATCGTGTATCTGCTATTTCAGATGATCTTCTTATTGTTGACATTGTTGATTATGAATGCAAGATCAATCTTGTTTCTGATGATGAGTTCAATTGGGTAATTGATAGTGGTGCCTTAATACATGTGACACTGAAGAAGGAGTTCTTGACTTCTTATACTCCAGAAAATTTTGGACTACTTAAGATGGATAATGATGGCTTTGCAAAGGTGATTAGTATAAGAGAGGTTTGTCTTGAGACTAATATGGTAATGAAGGTGCTACTCAAAGATGTTAAACACACTCCAGATGTTCGATTGAATTTGGTTTCAGTTAAAAGGCTAATGAAGACTTTGTAAATATTTCAGCTTTGGACAATGAAAGCTTACTAAAGGAAACTTGGTGGTGGCTCGAGAGAAATGTACTTTGTAACGACCCAAGTTTTAGTATGTCTAGATCATACCGAAAACTGAAAGGTACTAACTTGTCTTCCTAATTATTATCTATTATTTATTATATGAGCCTGATTCGTTGTTAAAAGCATAGTTACTTTGCAGGGTACTTTTCTTTTGAAAATGTTTTGGATTAATACGGGAATCTTTCACAATCAATTTGTAAGTAATAGCAGGTAACACAGTTATAAACAACCACACTTATAAACTTCTCACACAATTAACAATATTTAATTATCCAGCCTTTATTGGAGTATAGATCTTAGTTAGAACACCCCTAGATATAGCTAGATAATAACTATATACATATATATACATACAACATCCCAGGCCCAGACCTGTTTAAGAAGTCTCTAAGCTGGCGCCCAGGCTAGCTTAGACTCTATACTCACCTAATCCATCTAAACTACAAAGCGAGGGAAAGTATGTTCTAGGTCTTCAAAACTCAAGACAGGTCAAATGTCACCAAAAGGTGGAACATCTTCCACTACTCCTCTGCACAATCATACGTCGTCTTAGAGCATCTCACTGGTACTTTATTGAGTGGCCACATAACAGCAACATCGTACGGAGGACCCAGGCTAAAGTTCGCAAATAAACGAGGGGTAGATGTTGACTGGTCTCAATGGTATATACATATAACCTAATAACGGAGTTCACCCTAGACTCAAAAGACTACCTAGAGCAGAATCCTCTTTACGGAATGATCATCAGCAGACTACGGAAGGGAACTCCTACTTCCATCTAAGGAGGGAGAGAAGGGGTAAGAACTGGAAGTTCTTAGTAGAGTCGGGCTAATTAGTCATGTTAATTGGCTCCATCGTGCTTTTCAGACAACAATATACTTTACATAAGATAGAGGAAAGCAAAGAAACAGATAAATAGAGAAGTAGAGAAAACAAAATCAGAGTTCAAACAGAGAAATACAAGAATAAAGCACAACACAGAGAATATGCAACAAATAATAAAAACAATAATGATGCATGTCTAGTCCTAGTGCAGGTAATGAGCTCATCTGTCGGTTTCAACCTGCTCTCGATGCAACCCAGCATTGTTAGTCGGATATGGCTTTATCTCTGTAGGTGGACTTCGGCCTACAGAAATGGCACCCGTGTAAGTGAAATTTGGCTTATAGGAATAGGCTAAACATAACACAACAACTCTCTGTAGGTGAACTTTGGCCTACAGAAATGGCACCCCTGTAAGTGAACTTCATCTTACAGGAATCGCAACTCTCTGTAGGTGACCTTTGGCCTATAGTAATAGTGCATCTGTAAGGGAAACTTTGGCTTACAGGAATAACAACTCTCTATAGGTAAAATTCGGCCTACAGGAACAACACCCTGAGATAAACAATTGATATTCACTGTAGGTGAACTTTGGCCTATAAGAATAACAACTCTCTATAGGTGAACTTTGACCTACAAGACCTCTAAAGCTAATGGAAAAGCAGCAGATAAACATACAATGGAATATCATGCTACAAGGCTTAACTCTTTATTTTCATCCTCTTTTCCTCTATTCTCTTTGTCTTTTGATTCTACACTTGTTATCTTCTTAACATTTGTACATATACAGCTTATGTCAATTTCGATATGAATAGTCAGCCTGCGCTAAGCATAGGTTTATTAAGTCTATGCTGAAGCAGTATGACATTTTATATAATACCTAACCCTAGGCGCAATTCCAATACGAACTATGTTGCTCCTAGATCGTTTCACTAGTAACCATTTATCTCTGTCATTAAAGATTTACTGACTTTTTCTGCGATTTCTATCTTTTATTCAACTTTTTATCTTTCTTTTATCATTACCTCACTAATATGTTATTACCATTCCCTAAGTACTTTATGAAGGTAATTAAGGGAATCTAAGCTTAAAGTTGTCTACCTAAGACTTTTACGAAAAATTGCCTTTTCGCCATTATTTTATTTTTTAATAAAATAGTGTTAACTATTAAATAATATTATTTAATATTTTACTATTATGTATTATTTTATTATTGATTTTTGAAATTTATCCTTTCTTACCTTAAAAATTATATAAATTTATTTTTTACCTCCCGTAACTTTTAATAGTTTTACTTTAACCCCTTAAACTTTTAATATTTACGATTTTACCCCATAAACACCAAAATAATTACAACCTTGCCCTTTTTAAGATCTAAATGGTATTCTTTATTGTTCTTCATCAAACTCAAAGTGTTCTTTATATTCTTCGTAAATTTTTCAGATTCTTTCTTTGTTCTTACTCGTTTTTCAATCTTTTCGATAACCGATTTTTATCAAAACTCATAATAAATTTGCAGCTACTAAAACCTTTTAATTTCCACTTGATTACAACACAATTTCAACCCCAATTTGAGGGTTAGAGTTCGAAATTCCAGCAGCCCTCAAGAACAAAATTCATAGCTTGAATATCATCAAATTTCATCAAATTTTCACCAAAACTTCAACAAGATTTATTCATATAAACAATCAATTTCAAGCATAACTAACCATATCATGATCACACAATTCAAACAAAATTAATCAAGATTAATCTTACCAAACCCCACCTTGATTTGCTGCTCCTAATTCGGTTGCTTCCTAAGGTGTTCTTTAAGCACTTTTCCTCCTAAACACATCAAGAAAACTCATGTTTAAGCACTTTTCTTTCTCTCTTATTTTTGGCCATTCAAGCTGAAAATGAGCAGCTTGGCGTGTCTTGAGGATGAAGGAAAAACATGCTTGATGATGATTGGCTAGTTAAGGAGGTGGTTAAAAAATATCCCAGGTGTATAATTACTAAAATTTGATGTATTAGAGCACACACTTAACAACAAATCTAGAGATTCTTTTATGAGCTACTAGCATAAATGACACTAGTAACATGTTTAATATGAGAATAGAACATATATGATGAGGCATTAGAACCGCTAAAGTCATCAGAGAGTGCTGGTGTTAATTTGCTCCAATAGACTGTGAACCCAGTTAAACCGATCTCCTATTTTTCACTAAAACATATCAAATAATATTATAATATTATTCAAGAATCTCTAATATTAATATAATAATAATAATAATATAATATTACTATTTCTCTTCTCGAATGAATCGAGTCTGGCTCGTCAAACATGTGCGCGAAATTTAGAACTCCGCACAACTTTACCAGCAAGTGCACCGGGTCGTCCAAGTAATACCTCAGGTGTGTGAGGATTGATCGCACGAGGATTGTTGGATTGAGCAAGCAGTGGTTATCCTGCAGATCTTTGTCACGCAAATACAAAATTGATTGGTTGTTGTTGAATGCGCATAAAGTAAATAAGAAAGCAATAAGGGAATAACGGAGAAACAATAGTGAGAAATTAGTTAAGGCTTTGGAGATGCCTTATCTTTCTGGATTAACTTTTCTTACTGTCTATTCCAATAATGAATGATTCATTCCATAGCAAACTATAAGTGATTAACGCCATGCCAATGGTCATTAATCTCCTCTGATCCACATCAAATGCCACACCAATGGTTATTTAATCTGAACGAGGGTGAAGCTCTAGCAATTCAATCTCTAGTGATCCTACTCAAAATGTCACAGATAAGGTCAGATCTTTCGGATCGGAGAATGAAGCTTTATGATTCTAGTTTATACCACAAAGGCCCTAATCACACCCAGATTCTGGCTGAACAGATGTTCCCATGTCCCCAATGGGATTGCGGATTAGCCGTCTAGGAGGTGTATTCTCAAGCTTGTAGTTCAATACTATCCCGCCAAGGACTCACAAGAACTCATGTAGAACAAGGGGTCATATGCCAGTTCTACCCCAGATTGATAAAGATTGAAGAACGAAAATACATCTTACAATGGAATCAAACATAGATTGAAATAGAAATAGCAATATTATTAATCCATGAGAATCAGCAGAGCTCCTAACCTTAACCTAGGAGGTTTAGTTGCTCATACTTTACAGAAAATAAAGAAGAAGCTCTAAATGTCAAGTGTTTCTCCCCTCCTCAGAGGAATAGTCTTCCGGAAGAAGGAAGTCCCTTATTTATAATAAAAACTCTAAAACTAAACCTAAAAGATATTGTTTTTAATTAAAAATTACAAAATAGGAAAATAAAATAAGCTAAGAAGTGCTAAAATCCACTTTAGGGCCCACTTGGGGAGTGTTTGGGCTGATGCCTGGCATTTAAATCAAGTTTCGAGCGTTTCCTGCTCCCCTTGGGGCGTTCAACTTGGGAGGTTGGTCCTGTTTGGGCGTTGAATGCTAGAAAGGGGGTAACTTGGGCGTTCAACGCCAGTTTTAGGCAGTCATTTCCAAAGAAAAGTATAAACTATTATATATTATTGGAAAGCCCTAGAAGTTAGTTTTCCAACGCCGTTAAGAGAGCATCAATTGAATCTCTGTAGCTCAAGATATTCTCGTTGGAATGTACGGAGGTCAGGATTTGACAGCATCTGCAGTCCTTTCTTTGCCTCTGAATTAGACTTTTCCAAAACTTGCCAGATTCACCTAAAAATCACCTAAAATCATAGAAAAAACTACAAAGACTCAAAGTAGCATCCAAAAAGTGACTTTTGCATTAAAACTTATCAAAACATAATGAAACTTAATGAAATCTACTAAAAACACTAAGAAAACAATGTCAAAAAGCGTATAAAATATGCACTCATTAGAACACCAAACATAAAATATTGCTTGTCCTCAAGCAACCAAAAACAAAGTAGGACTAAAGAGAGAAGAGAAAAATACAATAAGTATCAGAATTGTCAATGAAGCTCAGTTCCAATTAGATGAGTGGGACTATTTGCTCTTTACTTCTAAACAGTTTTGGCATCTCACTTTCCTTTGAAGCTTAGAAATATTGGCATCCTTTGGAACTAGAATCCTGATGATATTATTGATTCTCTTCTTTTAGCTTTTCTTTATTATTGAACACAGCTTCTTTTGGTGCTTTGCACCTTTTGAGCCTAGCCGTGACTCTAAGCGTTTTGTTTTCCCGTATTACCACCGGATACATAAATGCCACAGGCACTGAACTGGGGGAACCCTTTGGATTTGACTTCAGCTTTGCTTAAAGTCCTAGACAGTGGTGCCCAGAGTTCTTAAGTGTACTCTTTTTTTTTCTTTGGATCGCGACTTTAACTATTCAGTCTCAAGCTTTTTACTTGACACCTTCATACCACAAGCATTTAGTTAAGGATAGCAGCTCATTTGAACTTTTTAGGCTAATTTTTCGACCCTCCTAACCATTGAGACTCAAAGCCTTGGACCCTTGGTCTTGCCTTTTTTTTTTTTGAGCTTTTGTCTTTTTATTTTTCTTTTTATTTTTGCTGCTTTTTCTTGCATCAAGAATCAATATTTTTTATTTTTCAGTAAGTCAATAATACTTCTCTAAATCCATTGTTCTTTCAAGAGTCAACATGCTTAGCTTCAATATCAAATATGCACAGTTAATTCATACATTCAGAAAATAATGCCAGGGCTACCACATCAAAATAATTGAAATAGCTCATGATATACTCGAAACTTATGTAATTTACTATTCCTTTTCAAATAAATTTTTCTTTTAAGCATGGCGAGGGATGCATTGGATATTTTATAACCAAACAAAAACAAAGAAAATGATACTAAAAAAATGATATACTAGATGTAATCATGTACTAGAATAGAAGACAGATAAAGTATGCATGGAAAACAGAAATAACATATATAAGAGGAGAATGAAACTCAACCACCTTAGTGATGGTGGCTGCTGCTCCTCAAGCTGTGCTCTTCCATGAAGATGATTCAGCTTCCCTTGGTGCCATTGATGATAATATAAACCTAGAGCTCGCTCTGCAACACCAAACTTAAAAAGTTTGCTTGTCCCCAAGCAAAGAGAATATGGGAGGGAAGAATGGGTGGGAAAGGTTTGAATTTGAAGTGGGTGGGGTTTTGGGTGGGACCCACTGGCTGAGAAGGCCGCCAAAATTGAGCTGCCTGCCCCTACCTGGGCGTTCAAAATGGTGGCTCTATGATGAGCGGATATTTTATACGCTTTTTGACATCACTTTCATATAGTTTTTAGTAGTTTTGTTTAGGTTTTATTAAGTTTTTATAGGTTTTAGTGTTAAAATCACATTTTTGGATTCTACTATGAGTTTTTGTGTTTTTGAGCAATTTCAGGTATTTTCTAGCTAAAATTGAGGAGCTGGAGCAAAAGTCTGATTTAGAGACAGAGAAAGCACTGCAGATGCTGTCCAGATCTGACCTGCCTGTATTCAGAAGAGCTTTTTTGGAGCTACAGAAGTCCAAATGGAACGCTCTCAATGGCGCTAAAAACTTGGTTGCACTTGTACGCATAACCCACACTATTTGTACAACAGCAGTAGTACCAGCAAGTGTACTGGGTCATCCAAGTAATACCTGAGCGAGTCAGGGTCGATCCCATGAGGATTGTGGCTTGAAGCAAGCTTATGGTTGTCTTGCAGGTCTTAGTTAGGTGAAATAAGAAGGAGTTGGATACATAAACAAAAACTTAGTTGCGCGTGTATGCAAAACCCACACTATTTCGTACAACAGCAGCAGTAACAACAAGTGCATTGGCGTCCAAGTAATACCTAAGCGAGTCAGTACACTTGCTGGTACTACTGCTGTTGTACGAAATAGTGTGGGTTTTGCGTATACGCGCAACCAAGTTTTTGGTACCGTTGCCGGGGATGTGGAGTTGTGACAAACTACCGGATTGTTTTGCTCGTTAGATCAGGTAAGTTTATTTTATTTTATTTTATTTGAGTCTTTAAATTTTGTTTTCTTCTTCCTCTATTTTTTCGAAAATTCCAAAAAGTTTTGCAAAATATTTTTATTTTCTTTGTTTGATTTTTGTTCTTGGTATTAAGTCTTGTGTTCTTGTTGAGTCTTTTCTCTCTTTCTTCTCTAATTTTCGAAAATATTAAATACCTTTTCAAAAACACATTAAATTTCTAGCTCAATTGGCTAAACCCCAGACATATGCTCTTGGTTGAGTTGTCTTTGAGCCAATTTTCCTTTCTAAAAATTTTTCAAAAATAACTTTTTTTTGTTTAATTTTGTGTCAAGTCTTTAACTTTGGTGTTTTCTTGTTTATTTTCTTGCAATTTTCGAAAATTTGGTCTCGATTTTCTAAAAATTTTAAGTTCAGTGTTCTTTTTGTGTTCTTGTGTTCTTTAAGTCTTTAAATTTCTGTTCTTTGTGTTCTTGTAAGTCTTCAAGGTGTTCTTGAGTCTTGCATATGTTTAGATCTTAAAATTTTTAAGTTTGGTGTCCATTGGTGTTTCCCTCCAAATTTTCGAAAATCAAGGGGTGATGGATCTAAAAATTTTAAGTCTTGTGTCTTTTTTGTATTTTTCTCTTTCATCATAAAATTAAAAAAAAAAAAAATTCAAGTTGTCAAGTTTTCAAAAATCAAATTTTTTAAAATTTAAAAATCATATCTTTTTCAAAAAAAAATCTCATCTTTCTCAAAATCACATCATATCTTTTTCAAAATTCAAAATAAATTTTTTTTTTTATCTTATCTTTTTCAAATTTTATTTTTTAAAAAAAAATATTTTTCAAAATCAATTTTCTAATCTTATCTTTTCTAAACTTCTAATTTATAAATCATATCTAGTTTAAATCTTTTTAAAATCTTATCTTATCTTTTTCTAAAATTTCAAAATTCTAATTTCAAAATAAAATCTTATCTTTCTCAAAATCACATCATATCTTTTTCAAAATTCAAAATAAAAAATTTTTTTATCTTATCTTTTTCAAATTTCATTTTTTTAAAAAAAATATTTTTCAAAATCAATTTTCTAATCTTATCTTTTCTAAACTTCTAATTTTTAAATCATATCTAGTTTAAATCTTTTTAAAATCTTATCTTATCTTTTTCTAAAATTTCAAAATTCTAATTTCAAAATATTTTCTTATCTTACTTTTTATCTTATTTTAAATTTAAATTTTTTCTTATCTTATCTTTTATTTTTATTTTTATTTTTATCTTTTCTTAATAAATATCTTATCTTCTTTCTCATCTTTTTCAAAACCACCTAACTAACTCTCACCTGCCTCTCTCAAATTTTCGAAAATACTTTTCTTTTTCTCTCTGTTCTTTTTCAAAACCACCTAACTAACTCTCTTCTACCTTAATTTTCGAAAAAATATCTCTTTCTTCTCTCTCCTCTTTTTCAAAACCACCTAACTAACTCCACTCTACCTTAATTTTCGAAAATACTTCTCCTTCTTCTCTCTCTTCTTTTTCAAAACCACCTAATTAACTCTCTTCTCTCTCTTTTTTCGAAAATTAATTCTCCCTTTCTCTCTTCTATTTTTGAAAATTTAATAATTAAAATTCAAATTATTTTAAATAAATTAACTAATTTTTCAAAAATTAATTTAATTAAATAAAAATAAAAATATTTTAATTTACTTTTTCTATTTATACCTCTTATCTTCTCATCTTTTTTCACTCAACTCTAATAGCTTTAGCTCAACTTCTTTATCTGCATTCTCTACCTTCTTCACATCTCACTTGGAGCTTCTTGCCAATTGGCGTAGAAGTTCTCTTGTGATTTCTCTTCCATCTTCTTCCATCTTTACTTTTATGTTTCTAATTCACTCTACTCCTATTTTTAAGGTAATCTTCCTCTACTTCTTTTATTTATTCATTTATTTTTTATTTTTATTTTTATTTTGTTCTTCTTCTTCCTACTCTATTTCTGACTTTAAGAAGGAGCTTATTGGCTATTGGCGTGGTCTCTTCTTCTTTTTTTCTTTTTTTCTTGTTTATGACTAGGAACAGGGATAAAGAGCCCCTCTTGACTCCTGATCCTGAACCTGAAAAGACTCTGAGGAGGCGTTTACAACAAGCTAAAGCATAACACTTCGGAAGAGACCTTTCAAAAAATTTTGAACAAGAAACAGAGGATATGGTTGAACCACAGGAGGAGCCTAGAAAGGTCCTTGGCGACTTCACCATGCCTACCTCTGACTTTTATGGCAGAAGCATTGCTGTACCTGCAATTGGAGCTAACAATTTTGAGCTTAAGCCTTAGTTAGTCTCTCTTCTGCAGCAGAACTGCAAATTTCATGGACTTCCAATGGAAGATCCACATCAGTTCTTGGCAGAATTTTTACAGATCTGTGATACTGTAAAGACTAATGGAGTTAAACCTGAAGTCTATAAGCTGAAGCTTTTTCCCTTTGTTCTAAGAAACAGAGCTAAGTTTTGGTTAGATGCCCAACCAAGAGAGAGTCTTGACTCTTGGAAAAAGCTTGTAAATGCTTTTCTAGCTAAGTTATTTCCTTCTCAAATGATGAGCAAGATTAGAGTGGAAGTACAAACCTTCAGACAAAGAGAAGGTGAATCCCTCTATGAAGCTTGGGAAAGATACAAGCAACAGATCAGGAGATGTCCTCCTGACATGCTCTCAGAATGGTCCCTCCTAGGTGTGTTCTATGATGGCTTATCTGAGATGTCCAAAATTTCATTGGACAGCTCTGCAGGTGGATCTCTCCACTTGAAGAAAATGCCTGCAGAAGCCAGGAACTCATTGAGATGGTTGCAAATAACCAATTCATGTACACCTCTGAGAGGAATCCTGTAAACCATGGAACCTCTCAGAAGAAAGGAGTTCATGAAGTTGAGTCTCTGAATGCCATCCTGGCTCAGAATAAGATCTTGACCCAATAGGTCAACATGATCTCTCAACATCTCACTAGGATGCAAACTGCACCTGGCAGTAATCAGGAAGCTTCTCTTGAAAAAGAAGCTTATGATCCTAATCAACCCACCATGGAGGAGGTGAATTACATGGGAGAAGCCTATGGAAACACTTACAACCCTTCATGGAGAAATCATCCTAACCTCTCACGGAAGGATCAACAGAAACCTCAGCAAGGTTTCAATCAAGGTCGTAGAAACCAAAATAGGTTCAACAATAGACCACCATTCCCATTTTCTCAAGATAATATGGACACTTCTAAGCAGAGCCTTTCTGACTTAGCCACTCTAGTCTCCAGCCTCACTAAGACCACCCACAATTTCATTAATGAAACAAGGTCCTCCATTAGAAATTTGGAGGTATAAGTTGGTCAACTGAGCAAGAGGATCCCTGAGATCCCTCCTGACACTCTTCCTAGTAATACTGAGGTTAATCCTAGAGAAGAGTGCAAGGCCATAACCATGGAGGTTGAGGCTGAATTAGAGGAGAATGAGAAGGCATTGAACACCAGTGAAGAAGCCTTCACTGGGTGTTCAATGCTCACCAGCCAAGGGAAGCTGGTGTTGAACGCCAGCAAGAACATCCCTGCTGGGCGTTCATCGCCCAGAATGCTAGAAGGACTGGCGTTGAACGCCAGTCATAGCACACCCTTTGAGTGCTCAAAGCCCACTCAAGAACCCTCTAGCCCAGAACCAAAGGAAACCATATAGACTATAGAGGTTCCTTTGAATGCACTTCTGCAGTGCATAGCTTCTGAAGACTACTCATCCTCAAGTGAGGATGAAGACACTAGGGAAGAGCAAGTTGCTCGTTTCCTAGGAGCTCTAATGAAGCTGAATGCCAAGCTCTTTGGTACAAAGCCCCTGGAGGAAGAACCTCCACTACTTACTAAAGAACTCTATGCTTTGTTGTGCAAAATTTAGAACTCCGCACAACTTAACCGGCAAGTACACTGGGTTGTCCAAGTAATACTTCGGGTGAGTGAGGGTCGATCCCACGAGGATTGTTGGATTGAGCAAGCAGTGGTTATCCTGCAGGTCTTAGTCAGGCGAATAGAAAATTGATTGGTTGTTGTTGAATGCGCATAAAGTAAATAAGAAAGCAATAAGGGAATAGTGGAGAAACAATAGTGAGAAATCAGTTAAGGCTTTGGAGATGCCTTATCTTTCTGGATTAACTTTTCTTACTGTCTATTCCAATAATTAATGATTCATTCTATGGCAAACTGTAAGTGATTAATGCTATACCAATGGTCATTAATCTCTTCTAATCCACATCAAATGCCACACCAATGGTCATTTAATTTGAACGAGGGTGAAGCTCTAGCAATTCAATCTCTAGTGATCCTACTCAAAATGCCATAGACAAGGTTAGATCTTCCGAATCGGAGAATGAAGCTTTATGATTCTAGTTTATACCACAATGGCCCTAATCACCCCAGATCCCGGCTGAATAGATATTTCCATGTCCCCAACAGGATTGTGAATTATCCGTCTAGGAGGTGTATTCTCAAGCTTATAGTTCAATACTATCCCGCCAAAGACTCGCAGGAACTCATGTAGAACAAGGGGTCATATGCCAGTTCCACCCGAGATTGATAAAGATTGAAGAACGAAAATACATCTTAGAATGGAATCAAACATAGATTGAAATAGAAACAGGTATACTATTAAACCATGGGAATCAATAGAGCTCCTAACCTTAACCTAGGAGGTTTAGTTGCTCATACTTTACAGAAAATAAAGAAGAAGCTCTGAATGTGATGTGTTTCTCCCCTCATGGGAGGCATAGTCCTCCGGAAGAAGGAAGTCCCTTATTTATAATAAAAACTTTAAGACTAAACCTAAAAGATATTGTTTTTAATTAAAAATTATAAAAAAATGGGAAATAAAATAAGCTAAGAAGTGCTAAAATCCACTTTCGGTTCCACTTGGTGAGTGTTTGGGATGATGCCTGGCGTTCAAATCAAGTTCTGGGCGTTTCTTGCTCCCCTTGGGGCGTTCAACTTGGGAGGTTATTCCTGTTTGGGCGTTGAACGCCAGAAAGAGTGTAGCTTGGGCGTTTAATGCCCGTTTTGGGCAATCATTTCCTAAGAAAAATATAAACTTTATATGTCGCTGGAAAGTCCTAGAAATTAGCTTTCCAACTCCATTGAGAGCGCATCAATTGGACCTCTGTAGCTCAAGATATGCTCATTGAAATGCACAGAGGTCAGGATTTGACAGCATCTGCAGTCCTTTCTTTGCCTTTGAATCAGACTTTTCCAAAACTTACTAAATTCACCCAAAAATCACCTAAAATCATAGAAAAAACCACAAAGACTCAAAGTAGTATCCAAAATTGATTTTTGCACTAAAACCTACTAAAACATAATGAAACTTAATGAAATATACTAAAAACACTAAGAAAACAATGTTAAAAAGCGTATAAAATATCCACTCATCACAAACTGAGACTAATTACGAAAACCAGAATAAAAAACTCCTAACCAATTTGGCTCAAAAACTAGGTTCTTCGCTACTGTGTCATCAAGATTATCTCAAAAGACGTTCTTGCTTAGTGATGACATAATGATGATATAGATTGAGGTGCTTGATGATATAGCTGAGGTGCTTGGAGGTGCTTCCTTCACTGAACTTTCGAGAAGCTCTATTTCGCCAAAAACTAGGTTGTTACATTCTATCCTCCTTAAAGAAAATTTTGCCCTCAAAATTTTAGCAATGTGTAAGAATCCATCTTCGAGCGGTCTATTTTCTTCAAGCCATCTTAATAAGGAGAATAGTCCATTTCCTGCAACAACCATACCTCACATAGCAACAGCCATGGAGATCATAATAGTTACGAAAGCAGTTGTGCCTAATACTAAATCGTCATTCAGAACTCGTTTAAACTATGCCTATTCACAGTCATTGAGGTCTTGTTCACACCAAACAATCAATTATGGTGATTAATCTTAATATCTCAAGTTAAGCACGAACATTCCCAAAATGAGTGCTCATAGACATTCATGCCAAATGTATCTTAAAGATATCCTAACAGCATGAGACACACAAGCATAGTATGCAGTAAAGCATAGTCAGTCCACTCCCCAGGCTCTACTGGAAACGAACTGCTCTAATACCAAATTATAACGATCCAACTTTTAGTATGTCTAGATCATACCGGAAACTGAGTGCTACCAACTTGTCTTCCTAATTATTATCTATTATTTATTATATGAGTCTGATTTATTGTTAAAAGTATAGTTACTTTGCAGGGTACTTTTTTTTTGGAAAACATTTAGATTAATAAAGGAATCATTCATAATCAATTTGCAAGTAATAACAGGTAACACAGTTATAAACAACCACACTTGTTTACTTCTCACACAATTAACAATATTCAATTATCCAGCCTTTATTAGAGTATAGATCTTAGTTAGAATACCCCTAGATATAGCTAGATAATAACTATATACATATATATACATACAACATCCCAGGCCCAGACCTGTTCAAGAAGTCCCTAAGCTGGCGCCCAGGCTAGCCTAGACTCTATACTCACCTAATCCCTCTAAACTACAAAGCGAGGGAAAGTACGTTCTAGGTCTTTAAAACTCAAGACAGGTCAAATGTCACCAAAAGGTGGAACATCTTCTACTACTCCTTTGTACGATCATACATCGTCTTAGAGCATCTCACTGGTACTTTATTGAGTGGCCACATAACAGGAACATCCTACGGAGGGCCTAGGCTAAAGTTCATAGATAAACGGGAGGTAGATGTTGGCTGGTCTCACAGTACATACATATAAATAGATAACGGAGTTCACCCTAGACTCAAAAGACTACCTAGAGTGGAATCCTCTTTACAGAACGATCATCAGCAGACTAAGGAATGATACTTCTGCTTCCATCTGAAGGGGAGAGAAGGGGTAAGAACTGGGAAGTTCTTAATAGAGTCAGGCTAATTAGTCATGTTAATTGGATCCATCGTGCTTTTCAAACAGCAATATACTTTACAGAAGATAGAGAAAAGCAAAGAAAATAGATAAATAAAGAAGCAGAGAAAACAAAAGCAGAGTACAAATAGAGAAATACAAGAATAAAGCATAACACAAAGAATATGCAACAAAGAATAATGTGCACACAAGAATGATGTATGTCTAGTCCTAGTGCATGTAATGAGCTCATCTGTCGGTTTCGACCTGCTCCCGACACAATCCAGCATTTTTAGCCGGATATGGCTTTATCTCCGTAGGTGAACTTTGGCCAACAGAAATGGCATTCCTATAAGTGAAATTTGGCTTACAGGAATAGTCTAAATAAAACACAACAACTCTCTGTAGGTGAACTTTGGCTTACAGAAATGACACCCCTGTAAGTGAACTTCGGCTTACAAGAATCGCAACTCTCTGTAGGTGACCTTTGGCCTACAGTTATAGTGCATCTGTAAGTGAACTTTGGCTTACATGAATAACAACTCTCTGCAGGTGAACTTCGGCCTACAGGAGCAACACCCTGAGATACACAATTGATATTCACTTTAGGTGAACTTTGGCCTACAGGAATAACAACTCTCTGAAGGTGAACTTTGGCCTACATGACCTCAAGGGTTAACAGAAAAGCAGCATATGAACATACAATGGAATATCATGTCACAAGGCTTAACTCTTTATTTTCATCCTCTTTTCCTCTATTTTCTTTGTCTCTTGATTCTGCACTTGTTATCTTCTTAACGCTTGTACATATACAGCTTATATCAATTTCGATATGAATAGTCAGCCTGCCCCAAGCATAAGTTCATTAAGTCTATGTTGAAGCAGTATGACATTAATACCTAACCCTAAGTGTAATTCAAATACTAACTATGTTGCTCCTAGATCGTTTCACTAGTCACCATTTATCTCTGTGATTAAAATTTTACCGACTTTTTTTGCGATTTTTATCTTTTATTCAAGTTTTTATCTTTCTTTTATCTTTGCCTCACTAATATGTTATTACCATTCCCTAATGTACGTAATTAGTATATTCTAAACTTAAAGTTGTCTTCCTAAGGATTTTACGGAAAATTACCTTTTTGCTATTATTTTATTTTTTTAATAAAATATTATTAACTATTAAATAATATTATTTAATATTTCATTATTATGTATTATTTTATTATTAATTTTTGAAATTTACCCTTTCTTACCTTAAATGTTATATAAATTTATTTTTTATCCTCCGTAACTTTTAATATTTTTACTCTAACTCCCTAAACTTTTAATATTTACGATTTTACCCCCACAAACACCAAAATAATTACGTCCTTGCCCTTTTTAAGATCTAAAAGGTGTTCTTCATTGTTCTTCATCAAACTCAGTATTTTTCATGTTCTTGGTAAATTTTTCAAATTCTTTCTTTGTTCTTACCCGATTTTTAATCTTTTCGGTAACCGATTTTTACCAAAATTCATAATAAATTTGCAGCCACTAAAACCCCTTAATTTCCATTTCATTAAAACATAATTTCAACCCCAATTTGAGGGTTAGAGTTCGAAATTCCAGCAGCCCTCAAGAACAAAATTCATAGTTTGAATATCATCAAATTTCATCAAATTTTCACCAAAATTTCAAAAAGAATCACTTATATAAACAATCAATTTCAAGTATAACTAAATCATATAATAATCACACAATTCAAACACAATTAGTCAAGATTAATTTTATCAAACCCCATCTAGATTTGCTGCTCCTAATTCGGTTGCTTCCTATGGTGTTCATTAAGCAATTTTCCTCCTAAACACATCAAGAAAACTCATGTTTAACATAGTTTCCATGAAAACCGAATCAGAGAGGGGATGAATCATCATTTCACCTAATTTCAAGCCATAAGAAGTTACATAGTTATGAAGAGAAAGAAGAGAGGATCATTTTGGTCAAATTGAAATTTTGATTTGAATTTTAGTTCAGAAGAAATCAAGCTATGAAGATCAAGAACCAAAAACTTTTCTGTCTTTTCTTTCTCTCTTATTTTCGGCCATTCAAGGTGAAAATGAGCAGCTTCGAGTGTCTTGAGGATGAGGGATAAACGTGCTTGATGATGATTGGCTAGTTAAGGAGGTGGTTAAAAAATATCTCAGGTGTATAATTACTAAAACTAGATGTATTAGAGCACACACTTAACAACAAATCTAGAGATTCTTTTATGAGCCACTAGCATAAATGAAACTAGTAACATGTTTAATATGAGAATAGAACATATATGATGAGGCATTTGCATTGCTAAAGTCATCAGAGAGTGCTGGTGTTAATCTACACCAGTAAACTGTGAACTCGGTTAAACTGATCTCCTATTTCTCACTAAAACAGATGAAATAATATTATAATATTATTAAAGCATCTCTAATATTAATATAATAATAATAATATTATATTTCTTTTTCTCTTATCAAATGAATCAAGTCCGGCTCATCAAACTGAGACTAATTACGAAATCCAAAATAAAAAACTCCTAACCGATTTGACCAAAAAACTAGGTTCTTCGCGACTGTGTCGTTAAGCTTTTCAAAAAAGATGTTCTTTCTTAGTGATGACATAATGATAATATAGATTGAGGTGCTTGATGATATAACAGAGGTGTTTGGAGGTGCTTCTGAAAGAAGGTTATCGTCGGTTAAGAATTTTCACAAAATAATTCCGTTGCAAGTATAGTCCAAACCGACAAACAACCTTCAATCAAAGTTTTATTTTGTTTGTCAGAAGTACAAACTCCAATAAAAATAAACCGAAGTATTTAAACCTCGGGTCATCTCACAAGGAATTGGAATGAAGTGTTCAATTATTGGCTATAAAGGAACAAGGGGGTTTGATTTGGTGATTAACAAGAAAAGTAAATAGCAAGAAAGTAAATGAAAATTAACTAATAAAGGAAAGGAAAAGAACTCTTGGCTAAGGCATAGAAATTGAGATCACCATCCTAGTCTACAAACTATATATTGACAATTATGAGGGGCCAAACCCATCAAGTCTACTTCTATGCTTGAAGTATGTCAAATAGACTTGATCAACATAAACCCATAAGTCCCAACCTTGCTACTAATTGACTTAGTAGTAGGCTAGTATTAATGGGTATCAAATTTGATCAACAAGGGGCCCAAATCACTAATCCAATTAAACCCAATGACTCATGGTCACTCAATTCCCTTAGCCTAGGCCAAGAGTATAGAAAACTACTCCATAACTAGTGATAACATTTTATCAAACACCTAGAGTGCAATAAAAGTAAACATCACAAATTGCAAGAATTAATGAAGCCCATAACTAACACAAATAAGAAATCAACAATAGCAATTAAGATAAACATAAAAAGACATGGAAACATAAAATTTCATTAAAAGAAAATAGAAATCCAACAAGGGTTCATGAAAGTAAAAATGGCAACATAAAGAAATCAACAAGAAAAACTAAGAATATTAGGACAATAGAACAATAAAATATAAAGAGAGTTGAACTAAAAACAAGAATCAAAAGTTGGATCTAAGAAAATTTGACCTAAACTACCCTAAATTCTAGAGAGAATGGAGAGCTTCTCTCTCTAGAATTCTAACCTAAAACATAGCTAAAAAATAAACTATGACTACTTCCCCCCCCATTCCCTTGTAATTTTTGGGTTCAAAAGCATCAGAAATGTGTTTGATTTGGGCCTCCTTCAGCTCAGAAATCACCCCTAGCGTATTGCATTTCATGAAGTCACGTGCCACTCGTCACGCATACGCATGGGTCACGCGTACGCGTCGTTTGACAAACTTCTCTCTCACGCGTACGCGTGGATGAGGCGTACGCATCACTTGGCTAAATTTCCTCTCATGCGTACGCGTGGGTGATGCATGTGTGTGGCCTTGAATCCACCAAATCCTCATTTTTTCATGAATCCTCCATTTTGCATGCTTTTCTTTTCACTTCTTTCACCCAATCCTTGCCTTTATGACCCTGAAACCACTTAACAAACATATTAAGGCATCGAATGGAATTAAAGTTAATTAAAATTAGCAATTTAAAGGCCTAAAAAGCATGTTTTTACTCTTAAGCACAAATTAGGAGAAATTCACAAAATCATGCTATTTCATTGAATAAATGTGAGATAAATTGATAAAATTTCCTAAATTTAATACAAGATAAACCACAAAATTAGGGTTTATCAAACCTCCCCACACTTAAACTAAGCATATCCTCATGCTAAACCATGAAAGACAAGAAATAGGAAATGAACATTTATTCAATTCAAATAAACTATATGCACCTATCTACATGTATGCAACTAAATGCAAAATGCTTCTACCTGCTTGGTTAAAAGTAAATCAATCTCCAAGAATACATATGAACATGTAGGGCTAAGATAGTATGATGATTCATGAACTCCACCAATTCAAATATCAAAATGAAGTATATACAAACTTGCAAGAAGAAAGCTCGTGAAAGCAGGGAACAAGGAATTGAGCATCGAACCCTCACCAGAAGTGTATCCGCTCTAGTCGCTCAAGTGTATAGGGTTGATTTACTCAATTCTCCTCTAATCATGCTTTCCAAGATTTGTTTTTCATCTAATAATCAACAATTATTCAATGCATGCATACATTTTTCATGAGGACTTATTCATAGGTTGTAATGGGGCTAGGGTCAACGTAAGGATATATATAGCTAAGTGAGCTTGAAATTTGCATCTTTGATTAACCTAAGCTCTCACCAAACACATATAAAAACCTATACAATTCTAATACACCACCTAGCTACCCATTATTCCCACTTTTTTGACATACTCATGCATTCTCTTCAATTCACATTCCATATGTATTGTTATTATTACTTTGCTTTGGGGCATTTTTGTCCCCTTTTTATTGCTTTTCTTTAACTCTTTTTTTTTCTTTTATTTATTTTTTTCTTTTTTTTTCTTTATCATTTTTTTCACGCTAAAGAATATACAAACGTATCAATGCATATAGTTTTAAATATTTAATGCATGAGTATGTACCCAATTCCCAAGATCTTCAATAAAAAATACAAAAAACACACTGTTATCTCACCCAATGTTTCCAATTTTCCCAAACTTGAATGATAAACACTCTCACTAGCCTAAGCTAATCAAAGATCCAAATTAGAGGACATTTATTATTTTTCACTTAAGGGTAGTGATGTGCTACATTAAAGAACAAAAGGGAATTTAACATAGGCTCAAAATTGGTTAACAATGGTAGATAAAAGGTAGGCTATTTGGGTAAGTGAGCTAATAAAAAGAAGGCCTCAATCATATAAATGCATTCATACACAAAACAATGGACATAAAAAATCAAACAAATCAAGTATTACAATCATAGAAAGAGAATAATACCACAAGAATGAAAATAGTGGTTATATGATTGATGATCGGATTTCTGTCAGTAAAGAAATTTTATAAAAAATAATTGCGTTGTAAGTATAGTTTTTAAACCAACAGAGAATCCTTTCGTACAAAAGTTTTGGTTGTCACAAGTAACAAAACCCAATAAATTTTATAACCAAAGTATTTAAACCTCGGGTCGTCTCTCAAGGAATTGCAGGGAAGTATGATTTATTATTGGTTATGGAAGAAGGTATATTTTTGGGTTTCTGAAATATGGAACTAGTAATTTAAATGGCAGGAAAAATAAATTAACAAATGTGATGAGAATTGTTGTTACTCCCACTTATTTAACCCTTACTAAATAAAGGAAAGTCAAGTGGACTAATTAATTTGATCCTCAAATCCTAGTCAACTCCCGTGGAAAGACTAGCTTTAGAGCGATCCAAATTAATCAGCAATTCCCAAATCCCAATCAACTGTTGAGTTTGACAACTCAAGTGTTACCAATTACTTAACCAAAGCCAAAAGGGAAAATAAATCTAAATTAAATTGAAAGCATCATAAATAGAGTAAAACAATCATTAATCTGAAATACCTCGAATTATATTAAATAGAATATTCAAATCTAACATGGAGAGTTCATAAGCCAATTCGGGCAACATAAGTCAGATACAAGTAAAAGCATTAGAATAAATAAAAGTAGAAGAGAAACATAAATTAAAAGAACATTGAACCTGGCATTGAAGTAATAACCATAAAGTAAAAGAAATCCTAATCCTAAAATCTAAGAGATAGAAGAGAACCTCTCTCTCTAAAAGCTACATCTAAAACCTAAAATTATGAATGAATGAATGTTGTATATTCCCTCCTTTTTTGATTCCTCCATTCTCTGGCTTATATTCTATGTTTCTGACTTGGATTTGGGCCGAAAAAGGGCCCAGAAATTGCTGAGGGCGACTTTTGTAATTTTCTGCACGTGGCGTCTGTCACGCGTGCGCGTGGGTCACGCGTTCGTGTCATTTGGAGTTTTTTCTTGTCACGCGTACGCGTCAGTCATGTGTCCGCGTCATTTGCGTTCTGCTCAAGGCACGCGTCCACGTCGTCCACGCGTACGCGTCACTGCCATTTTGCGCTAGGCACGCGTCCGCGTCATCCATGCGTACGCGTCGCTGCCTTTCTCTTCAAAACTCCATTTTGTGCTTTTCTCCCATTTTTGTATGTTTCCTTTTTGTCTTCTAAGCCATTCCTACCCTATGAAGCCTGAAAATACTTAACACACAGATCATGGCATCGAATGGTAATAAAGGATAATTAAAATTAATATTTTTAAAGCATAGGAAACATGTTTTCACATATATTATAAAATAAGGAAGGAATAGTAAAACCATGCAATTTACATGAATAAGTGGGTGAAGAATTGATAAAAACACTAAATTAAGCACAAGATGAATAATAAAATACAGGTTTATCAATGATGTAAACACACAATTGGGCTCAATACTCACATGCATGGAAAATATATGTGAAATTTTGGAACATGGGTGCCCTAAAATTGTTTTCTTGGAAAAGAAATCATCACTTCAACCAAGTAGTCCTAGCAAGAAAGAAGTGGTAAAATATGTACAGATTCTAACTAACATGCAATCTATGATGCAATGCAACAACTAACTAACAAAGAAAATTAAGAATTGGTGTTGGAGAAAGGAAGTAGTTACCCACAAAAGTCGGCCCTCGACTTTTGACGAACGGATTTTTCGCTAGTAAAGAATTCACAATAAATTCCCGTTGCAAGTATAGTTTCTAAACCAACAATAATCCTTTCATACAAAAATTTGGTTGTCACTAAAACAAACTCAATAAAATTAAACCAAAGTATTTAAACCTTGGGTCATCTCTCAAGGAATTGCAGGGAGGTGTATTTATTATTGGCTATGGGAAAGTATCTTTTTGAGGTTTTGAATAAGGAACAAGAAAAGTAAATTGCAAGAATAAATATCGATAACTAGAAAAGCTCTTAGCAAGGTATGAGAACTAGACGTCCTATCCTAGTTATCCTTATCAATTGTGATGAGAAGTGTTCATTGCTTCCACTTAGTTAACCTCTAACTATGAAGGAAAGTCAAGTGGACAAATCAATTTGATTCCTCAAGTCCTAGTCAACTCCTAAGGAAAGACTAGCTTTAGAGGGATCCAATCAACCAGCAACATTCAATTATCAATCAACAAAGGAATTTGATAACTCAAAAGTCTCCAATTACTCTACCAAAGCCAAGAGAACAGAAAAAGCTAATTTAAAACCCTCCCAAGCATTTTATCAAACACTTGGAAGGCATAATATAAAAACATAGAAAAGCAATAGGGAATGTAAAATCCAAACAACCAATTGAGAGCATCAATAACATAAATTGAAGAAAGTAATCATAAATATGAAATACCTCAAATTGCATTAAATAGAAAATTAAATCTAACATAGAGTTCATAAACCAAATTGAAGAATAAAAAAATCAATAAGAGAAGATAGATAAACTAAAGGACTAGAACAAATAAGAGTAGAAGAAAACTAAATTAAAGCAAAGTAGAAATCTGGAATTAAGAAAAGATAAACCTAAAATCCTAAAATCTAGAGAGAGGAGAGAGCCTCTCTCCCTGAAAAACTACATCTAAAACCTAAAATTATGTGAATGAAAGTTGTGTGAATGAATGAATGTTATTCCCCCACTCTGCAGCCTCTAATATGTGTTTTTCGGGCTTGAAATTGGGCCAAAAACAGCCCAGAAATCGCCCCCAGCAATTTCTGATACGTCCAGCACGTGGCTCTATCACGCGTACGCGTCGATTGAACTTTCGCAAGGTCATGCGTACGCATTATCCACGCGTGTGCGTCACCTAACAGCATGGAAACTATGGAAAATTATATATCATTTCGAAGCCCCGAATGTTAGCTTTCCAACGCAACTAGAACCGCCTCATTTGGACCTCTGTAGCTCATGTTATGGTCAATTTAGTACGAAGAGTTCAGGCTTGACAACTCAATAATTCCTTCAATTTCTTATATTCCTTCCACTTTTGCATGCTTCCTTTCCATCCTCTAAGCCATTCCTGCCCTATAAACCATGAAATCACTTAACACACATATCAAGGCATCGAATGGTAATAAGAGAGGTTAATAATTAGCAATTTTAAGGCCAAAGAAGTATGTTTTAAATCAAAGCACATAATTAGGAAGGAAAATGTAAAACATGCGAATTATGTGAATAAGTGTGAGTTTAGTGGATCAAATCTACTCAATTAAGCATAAGATGTACCACGAAATAGTGGTACATCAAATCTCCCCACACTTAAACATTAGCATGTCCTCATGATAAGTTCAAGAGAACTGAAAGAGTGAAGAGGAATGGTAGAAAGTATGAAATGCAACCTATCTATATGAATGCAAAATGCTTTTACCTACTTGGTTAAAAGTAAACAAATTCTCCAAGACAAACATAAATTGGATTCCACTAATTCAATTCACAAAATAAAGTATAAGTAACTTGGAGAAGAAAATAGCTCATGAAAGCGGAGAACAAAGAATCGAGCATCGAACCCTCATCGGAAATGTACACACTCTAATCACTCATGTGTTTAAGGTTCGACTCTCTCAATTCTCTACTAACCTTGCTTTCTAAGGCTTGCCCTTCTTCTACCAATCAACAAATAATTTGATGCACAAATACACATATCAAGAGGTCTTTTAAGGGTTATAATGGGGTTAGGGTCAAGGTAGGATTGTATTTGGTCAATGATGCGTGAGCATCTTGTCTATCTTTTCCTAGTGAATTTGCATCTAATTTGTTGAGTTTAATTAAGAATTAATTATATTTTAGCCATTATTGATGCTATTTTGAGTTTTGTGCAATTTTATTTATTTTAGGTAGCATTCGGATGGATTCGATGAGTTTCTGCAGAGAAAGAGAAGAAGCCAAGAAGATGACCAGCAAATATCGACGCGGACGCATGGCTCACGCGACCGCGCGGAATGGAGGAAATCGCAATGACGCGATCGCGTGCCTGATGCGATCGCGTGGACTGGAATCTGCACAAATGACGCGAACGCGTGGACGACGCGGATGCGTCACATGAGCGATCTGCATAATGGACAATTCAAGTGGTCCCCATCCATCCATTGAAGATTTGATTATTTAAATTAATTCAAATTTAAATTCAAATTTTAATTCTAGGAAAAGATACTATTTTAATTTTTAGTTTTAGATATTAGATTTTAAATTTATTAGGATTAGTTATAAAAAGGGAGAAACTTTCCTTCCTTTGTAGAGGTCCTGGGGGAGATTCCACCTCATCCCATCAGGGGAACATAACTGACAATCCTAATTTTCTTTCTTTTCTATGAGCAACTAAACCTCCACTGTTAAGGTTAGGAGCTCTGTCTATTGTATGGATTGATAATATTATTTTTCTATTTTAATTCATGTTTTGATTTATATTTCAATAATTGTTTTCGTTCTTTATTTTATGAATTTGGGTGGAATGGAAGTATGACCCATGTTCTAATTGAGTTCTTGTAAAACTTGGAAAAGCTCTTTACTTGAATAATAGCTTGAAAACATATTATCCTGAATTTCTAATTGTTTGTATTTAACGGGATACGTGACATATAATCCCTTTATCTTTGAATAATTAGGATTCTTGTGGCATATAAACTAGAATTCGATCATTACCCTCTAATTGGAATTAATTGACCAAGGAATTGGCTGTTGATGAATTTTAGAGGAGACTAGGAAGGTCTAAGGAATTAGGGTCTAGTCATAAATAGTTTGCCATGAATTAAATCTTGCATAATTAAAATAGTTAATAAGAAAAGTCAATCCAGAAAATAGATAACTCTGAAGCCTTAACTATCTTCTCCATATATTATTCCCATCTTAATTACTTACCTTTCTTCAATATTTTTTATATTGTTTAATCTCTTTTATACTGCATCTCAACACCAATTTTTGTTTGTCTAACTAAGCCTATCAAACACTATTGTTGCTTAATCCATCAATCCTCGTGGGATCGACCCTTACTCACGTAAGGTATTACTTGGTACGACCCGGTGCACTTGCCGGTTAGTAAGTGTGGTTGTAAAAATACTGCACCAAGTTTTTGGCGCCGTTGCCGGGGATTGACTATGATTAACAACTATTAGTTGTTTGATTTTTTAGATTAGACATTTTAATTTTAATTTTAATTAAATATTATTTTATTTTTCAAAAAAAAATTTTTTGGACGTTCATAACCCTCCCCTTTTATTCTGTCGTTGTTTTTTTTATTTTATTATTATTTTTTTTTCTTTCTTTACGTCATTTTTTTCTTTTTCTTTACGTCTCTTTCTTTTTTGATAGCTCCTTTCGTTTTCTTTTTCTTTTCTTTTATTATTTAGTTTAAAAAAAATATATAAAAACAAAATAATAATAATAAAAAAAATATTATATATATATAATTAAATTAGGATTAATATTCTTTCTTAATTTCTGAAATTAAGTTTGGTGTTTCTTAGTTAGTTTTATTTTAATCTTTCTTATTTTAATTTTTAGAATTTTGTTCTTTTTTTTCTTTGCTTTCCTGTTTACCACATGGTTCGTTTAATTCTTTTTGGTGTGTTGTGCTAAGGAAAAATAATGGAGAGAGATCATATGGGTTACTACTCACACCCGAGTAGTGATTCATATCCTTATGAATGGGGAAACTACCCAAATTTTGGTTGGCAAGGTCAAAATCAAAGAAACCTCAGTGCTCCATGTTCTAACTATCAAGAGCCACCACCTCCATATTCATATCAAGAACCACCACCTCTCTATTCGTATCATGAACCATCATCTTTCTACCCATATCAAGAGCCACTATCTCCCTATCCATACCAAGAACCATCATCTTTTTACACTTATCAAGAACCATCACCTCCTTCTTATTCATCTCAAATACCATCAGATCTTGAGCTTCTCATGAAAGAATGCTTACATGATATAAAGACAAGTGTCAAAAATATAGAGAAGCATATGCAGTCGATTATCAAGTACCAAGAAGAGGAACAAGCAAATTCCTTCCCAAAAGATACAATGCAAGATCCTATGGAAGAAAGTGAGAAAATCAATCAAAGGAGTTTATACTCCAGTGCATTAGAGAACTTTCCATCCTCACACATGGAAGAAGAGGAAGATGCAAAAACAAAGGAGGAAGATGCACCCACAAAGGAGGAAGATACACAACCTCCCATGCCCTTGGTAAGCAATGAAGAAGAGATTAAATTAAAAGAAAGCTACCAAGAAGAAGAGGTTGAAATTGAGGAAGCTTGCAAGGAGGTGGTAGAATTCAAAGTAGAACACAAGGGAGTAGAGCTTGCAAGACCCCTTCCAAAGCCATCACCATCCAATACAATATTCAAGTAGGTAAAATTCCTATCCTTAATCCTTACTTTTCCACTTGAATATGGGCTACTGGAGACGGATGGTCAACTTAGAGCTCTCTGTGATATTAAGAGTAAGAGGAAGATGGTTAGTGCTAAGAATTGTCAAGCAAGGTTCAACATGGTTGTATGCTCCGAATTGAAGTGCAAGAATTGGTGTAGAGCTCAATTAAATGGGTCTAGAAGGTTGTTTGGATGTCTCTGTGAGAATTCAGATCAATTGCCACCGGGTGGGAACAATGGTGATACACAAGAAGACGAGTGTAAAAGCAAGGTTTGGGACCCTAGAATTCATTCCCACAATCAACAATCTTGGGGTCTTGTCACTTGCTTCAACTTGCTCAAAGGCGTTGTGCGCCTAGTTTGGGATCTCGGCAGCCATTGGAATTACAAACGTTGGTGGAGATTCCTGGATCAGTACAAGCACAAGCCACCATGACAAGAAGGTCACAACATGTCCAACTTAAGGACTTTAACTAAAAGTGCTTGGTGGGAGACAACCCACCGTGGTATGATCATTCCTTTTCATTCTTAGCTTTATTTTGTTTTATTTTTATTAGTAGTAATTTTTTTTACTTATTTTATTTTTATTAAGTTCTTACCAATTTTCTGATCATGCAGCTATTCTATCACAGGAACCAAACACCTCAGGCTAAAAAAAAAAAAAAAAAACTACGCGGCGCGACCACATCAGCGACGCGTCCGCGTCGCAAGGGGAGAAGAGAAAAATAAAAATGAACAGAGAGTCACGCTGGAGCGTGGCTGGAGGCGTGCCAATGGCACAATTCGTCCCACGCGACTGCGTGACCCACGCGGCCGCGTGCCCTGATTTTCGATGTAAAACGGGTGCACAGCTGAAAGTTGTGCTAGAGTGGTGCTGGACTGGCGCTGGACACGCGACCGCATGCCCCACGCGGCCGCGTCGTACCCCATTAACTGCCCACTCGCGCGATCGCATGACCCATGCGATCGCGTCACCCCAATTTTGGCAATTATATCAATTTGAACAGAGAGTTGTGCTAGCGCGAGGCTGCACTCGCGCCAGAAGCACAAACTGGGTCACGCGACCGCGTGGCCGACGCGATCGCGTCAATCCGTATAAGAGCAATGCCCCACGCGACCGCGTTCCCCACGCGGCCACGTCGCTTGCGCCGCCCAGTTTTCTTTCTCTCTCTCTCCCAATCCTAATTCTCTCTTATTCTCTTATCCTTTTCTTTTTTCTTTCACTTTAATATTTGTCTCTTCTATTTTCAGTTTTTCTTTGCTTGAGGACAAGCAAACCTTTAAGTTTGGTGTTGACGCTGCGCTTATAGGTTTTCTAGTACAAAAGGGAGGTGAATCATCTTCGCAAAGGAGCACAACTTGAAGAATAAAGTGACCGCTAGGATAATTAAGGTGATTGAGTTCCTTTCATTTTTTATTCCTCCCCTCTTTGTCTATGTTATGTTCCGATTTTCTGCTATTTTGCTTTGTTTGTTGCATGATCATTTATTAGTTAGAATCCTAGGACTAGTTTAGTTTTCTTTTTAATTGCTTTAATACTGAAAAGATGTTTCATGTACCATTCACTGAACTTGAATCTAAAAAGAAAAGAAAAAAAATGATGTATTGCATGAGAAATTGAGTTAATTTTAAGAATAGTCTGATTTACTTAAATGTGGTGGTATTTTCTGTGATTCTGAATGCATGCTTGAACAGTGCATAACTTTGATAGTGAAGCTTATGAATGTTAAAATTATTGGCTCCTGAAAGAATGATGAAAAAAGAGAAATGTTATTGATAATCTGAAAAATCATAAAATTGATTCTTGAAGCAAGAAAAAGCAGTGAAAAACACAAAGCTTGCGAAAA
This sequence comes from Arachis ipaensis, assembly GCF_059453495.1. Lineage (NCBI taxonomy): Eukaryota > Viridiplantae > Streptophyta > Magnoliopsida > Fabales > Fabaceae > Arachis > Arachis ipaensis. The sequence goes on from NC_142436.1 coordinate 56,858,162, forward strand.
AAAAACAACAAGCAGAAAAAGCCAATAACCCTTTAAAACTAAAAGGCAAAGGGTAAAAAGGATCCAAGGCTTTGAGTATTAATGGATAGGAGGGCCCAAAGGAATAAAATCCTGGTCTAAGCGGCTAAATCAAGTTGTCCCTAACCATGTGCTTGTGGCGTGAAGGTGTCAAGTGAAAAGCTTGAGATTGAGCGGTTAAAAGAGTGTGCTTAAGAACTCTGGGCACCTCTAACTGGGGACTCTAGCAAAGCTGAGTCACAATCTGAAAAGGTTCACCCAGTTATGTGTCTGTGGCATTTATGTATCCGGTGGTAATACTGGAAAACAAAATGCTTAGGGTCACGGCCAAGACTCATGAAGTAGCCGTGTTTAAGAATCAACAAACTGAACTAGGAGAATCAATAACACTATCTGAATTCTGAGTTCCTATGGATGCCAATCATTCTGAACTTCAAAGGATAAAGTGAGATGCCAAAACTGTTCAGGATTGCAGTTGTAAACCCCACTATAAGAGAAGACATGGGCTTAATCGAACTCTCATTCTCATGCAAATTCACATCCTAAGCTTATATTAGTTTTGGTTGCTTGAGGACAAGTAACCGTTTAAGTTTGGTGTTGTGATGCGTGAGCATCTTGTCTATCTTTTCCTAGTGAATTTGCATCTAATTTGTTGAGTTTAGTTAAGAATTAATTATATTTTAGCCATTATGGATGCTATTTTGAGTTTTGTGCAATTTTATTTATTTTAGGTAGCATTCGGATGGATTCGATGAGTTTCTGCAGAGAAAGAGAAGAAGCCAAGAAGATGACCAGCAAATATCGACGCGGACGCATGGCTCACGCGACCGCGCGGAATGGAGGAAATCGCAATGACGCGATCGCGTGCCTGACGCGATCGCGTGGACTAGAATCTGCACAAATGACGCGAACGCGTGGACGACGCGGACGCGTCACATGAGCGATCTGCATAATGGACAATTCAAGTGGTCCCCATCCATCCATTGAAGATTTGATTATTTAAATTAATTCAAATTTAAATTCAAATTTTAATTCTAGGAAAAGATATTATTTTAATTTTTAGTTTTAGATATTAGATTTTAAATTTATTAGGATTAGTTATAAAAAGGGAGAAACTTTCCTTCCTTTGTAGAGGTCCTGGGGGAGATTCCACCTCATCCCATCAGGGGAACATAACTGACAATCCTAATTTTCTTTCTTTTCTATGAGCAACTAAACATCCACTGTTAAGGTTAGGAGCTCTGTCTATTGTATGGATTGATAATATTATTTTTCTATTTTAATTCATGTTTTGATTTATATTTCAATAATTGTTTTCGTTCTTTATTTTATGAATTTGGGTGGAACGGAAGTATGACCCATGTTCTAATTGAGTTCTTGTAAAACTTGGAAAAGCTCTTTACTTGAACAATAGCTTGAAAATATATTATCCTAAATTTCTAATTGTTTGTATTTAACGGGATACGTGACATATAATCCCTTTATCTTTGAATAATTAGGATTCTTGTGGCATATAAACTAGGATTCGATCATCACCCTCTAATTGGAATTAATTGACCAAGGAATTGGCAGTTGATGAATTTTAGAGGAGACTAGGAAGGTCTAAGGAATTAGGGTCTAGTCATAAATAGTTTGCCATGAATTAAATCTTGCATAATTAAAATAGTTAATAAGAAAAGTCAATCCAGAAAATAGATAACTCTGAAGCCTTAACTATCTTCTCCATATATTATTCCCATCTTAATTACTTGCCTTTCTTCAATATTTTTTATATTGTTTAATCTCTTTTATACTGCATCTCAACACCAATTTTTGTTTGTCTAACTAAGCCTATCAAACACTATTGTTGCTTAGTCCATCAATCCTCGTGGGATCGACCCTTACTCACGTAAGGTATTACTTGGTACGACCCGGTGCACTTGCCGGTTAGTAAGTGTGGTTGTAAAAGTACTGCACCAGTCAAGTGGACTAAAATCTAAATCCTTAATTAACCCAATCTTCCCACCTAACTTAGGACAATCCATGTAATCAAAATACAAAACCTAACTATCCATTAACCATGTTCTCCACATATTCATGCATCCTAATTTTGAGTACAGTACATATGCATTGCTATCACCATTTACTTTGGGGCATTTTGTCCCCTTTTATTATTTGCTCTTTTTTTTCTTTTTCTCCCCATTTATTTTATTTTATTTTTATTTTTTATTTTTTTATTTTTTTATTTTTTTATCAATGCATATGGTTAAATTATTAAATGCATGAACATGTCCTAAACACTTCTTTCACATAGATATACAACACCCAATTCTTAAAACCAAATGTTTCCAAACCCAACTTCCCCACACTTAAATCATGAACACTCTCACTATTCTAAGCTAACCAAGGATTCAAATTAAGGACATTATTGTTTTACGCTTAGAGTTAATGATGTGCTAGAGTAAAGAACAAATGGGATAAGTACTCTTTGCCCACAAACAAAGATATCAAAACAAATAGAACACAGGTGGGGGCTAATGCCAAATAAGAGTGGGATTCTCAACTACATGGTAGCTACAACATGTAAGAGAAAACAATATAAGCAAAGGGCATGTCAACTAAATATCAAACAAATTATGAACACCAAAATGATTCAAGAAATTCTCAACAGTTGCATGGGAAAAATCAACACCAATGTGAAAATAACAAACTTAGAAAAGAAAATGAGAATAAGAAACAAAGTTAAAATACAATGAATAAAAGTATGCAAATACAACAGACAAAAGAAAATGAAAAATAAGAAAAATGAGAAGTGGAATTTTGAAGAGAGGGAGATGAAGAGAGTAAGAAAGGAAGAAGTGAGAAGAAGAAAGGTAGAAAGAAAGAAGAAGGAGAGAAGAAAGAAGAAGAAAGGAACAAAAACAGGGCAGCTGAGGCGCGACGGTGATGCGCACGCATAAACCACGCGCACGTGCCAAAAGAAGAAAGGGCAAGTGACGCGTAAGCGTCTCCCACACGTACGCATGAGATGCAGAAAAGAGAAGGTGATGCGTACGCGTGGGCGTAAATCGTACTCTTTGCCCAAAAACCGCACAACTCCAGTACAACTCTCTGGTTTTTGTACTAGGAACTCCAACATTATCATACGACGCGTGCGCGTCGTCCACGCTCACACATGGAGCGTGGTGCACGAAATTGTGATCATCAATGGCGCTAACAACTTGGTACGCACAATTGTAATCTCAACTCTTTGTCACAACTCCGCACAACTAACCAGCAAGTGTACTGGGTCGTCCAAGTAATAAACCTTACGTGAGTAAGGGTCGATCCCACGGAGATTGTCAGCTTGAAGCAAGCTATGGTCATCTTGTAAATCTCAGTCAGGCGGATTCAAATGGTTATGGAGTTTAAGATAATTAAAATATGAATAAAACATAAATTAAAATAGAGATACTTATGTAATTCATTGGTGAGAATTTCAGATAAGCGTATGAATATGCTTTGTTCCTCCTGAACCTCTGCTTTCCTATTGCCTTCATCCAATCATTCATACTCCTTTCCATGGCAAGCTTTATGTTGGGTTTCACCGTTGTCAATGGCTACCTCCCGTCCTCTCAGTGAAAATAGTTCAAATGCGCTATCACCGCACGTCTAATCATCTGTCGGTTCTCGATCATGTTGGAATAGGATCCATTGATCCGTTTGCGTCTGTCACTACACCCAACACTCGCGAGTTTGAAGCTCATCACAGTCATCCCTTCCCAGATCCTACTCGGAAAACCACAGACAAGGTTTAGACTTTCCGGATCTCAGGAATGGCTGCCAATAATTCTAGCCTATACCACGAAGACTCTGATCTCACGGAATGGAAGGCTCAGTTGTCAGGCGAGGCAACCATGCGTCATGAACCAGGAGGCTAAGAGATATGCACTTAAGCTATTGCAAGTAGAACGGAAGTGGTTGTCAGGCACGCGTTCATAGGTGAGAATGATGATGAGTGTCACAGATCATCACATTTATCAAGTTGAAGAACGAGTGTATATCTTAGAGAAGAAATAGGCTTGAGTTGAATAGAAAAACAATAGTACTTTGCATTAATTCATGAGGAACAGCAGAGCTCCACACCTTAATCTATGGTGTGTAGAAACTCTACCGTTGAAAATACATAAGAACAAAAGGGTCTAGGCATGGCCGAATGGCCAGCCTCCCAAAGATGAACATACAAGTTCGAAAGATTCTATGATGAAAATACAATAGCAAAAGGTCCTATTTATAGAAAACTAGTAGCCTAGGGTTACAGAAATAAGCAATTAATGCATAAATCTTCTTCCGGGCCCACTTGGTGTGTGCTTGGGCTGAGCATTAAAGCTTTCACATGTAGAGACTTTTCTTGGAGTTAAACGCCGGCTTTTGAGCCAGTTTGGGCGTTTAACTCCAGCTTTTATGCCAGTTCTGGCGTTTTGACGCCAGAATTTTTATGCTGACTTGGAACGCCAGTTTGGGCCATCAAATCTCAGGCAAAGTATGAACTATTATATATTGCGGGAAAGCCCAGGATGTCTACTTTTCAGCGGAATTGAGAGCGCGCCAATTGGGCTTCTGTAGCTCCAGAAAATCCACTTCGAGTACAGGGAGGTCAGAATCCAATAGCATCTGTAGTCCTTTTTCAGCCTCTGAATCAGATTTTTGCTCAGGTCCCTCAATTTCAGCTAGAAAATACCTGAAATCACAGAAAAACATACAAACTCATAGTAAAGTCTAGAAATATAATTTTTATTTAAAAACTAATAAAAATATAATAAAAACTAACTAAAATATACTAAAAACTACCTAAAAACAATGCCAAAAAGCGTATAAATTATCCGCTCATCAGAGCGCCTTTTTTTTTAAAAGCCTAAAAATAGAATTAAACACTCTCCTAACCTGTAAACACTCTAAACTTACCAAAATTCAAATATAACTAAAAATCTTTTAGTTTTTGAAAAATTTTTTCCAAAGACAATACAAACAAAACTTGCACTTCAAGCAAAATGCAATTCAAAAACAACTATTCTAATCAAAACATGGATCTAATAAGAAACCTAGCAATCAAAGTAAGATATACAAAAGTATGAAAAGAAGAAAACTATCTAACAATGGCAACCCAATTCATTCATTGATTGTATATACAAGAGAATAGAAAGAGTTTACCATGGTGGAGTGTCTCCCACCTAGCACTTTTAGTTATTATCCTTAAGTTGGACAATTGGGAGGCTCCTTGTCAAGGTGGTTTATTCTTGTACTCATCCTTGAACTTCCAAGGATGCTTGCTCCTCAAACAGTTGTCAGAATTTCCAACCGACTTCACCAAGTTTGGGTGAAGTTCTTCACAAGACATGAGCTCCCAAAATTGGCATTCATGTTGTGATCCGGGATCCCATATCTTATTTTCATACCCATTTTCTAATTGATCATCATTGTTCTATTCAGGTGGTAGGCACATAGAATTCTCATTGGAGTACCAAATTCTCCTCCTAGATCTATACAATTTAGCACTCCTCTAACCATGGTACCTATGCCTTGAGGGTTCAACCTTAATGTGCTTAACATCATTTTGCCAACCACTACACAACCCTCTCTTACTCTTCAATCCAGAAAGAGCTCTAAGTTGACCATCCATCTCAAGCAAACCATATTCAAGTGGGAAAGGAAAGCTTAGGGATAAGAGGTTTACCCACTTGAATGATGTAATGGATGATGGTGACTTACAAAGGGGTGGTCCCAATGATCTTGCAAGTTTCACTCCTTTGTGCTCTTCTTTGACTACCTCCACCTCTTGGCAAGCTTCTTCAATTTCAATTCCTTGTTCACCAACTTGTTCTATACATTTCTCATTGTTCAAGTCATGTGTTGGAGGTTGTGCTCTAGCCTCCTCAACATCAATTTCACAACACAATGAGAAAGGTTCAACAATCTCAAATAACACATTAGTTGGTGTGGAATTATCTTCAACGGTATGACTTGTCGCTTGCTCAACCTCCTCTAATCTTCCATCTTCCACAATATGCCTAGGAGGTTGCACATTATCCTCCTTAACATCGAATTCATGCTCAATGGAAGAATCTTCAACAACTTCCACAAAATCATCAACAACATTACTTGGTGTGGAAGTGTTCTCAAGCTTGGAATCCACCTCTTGTTCATCTTCACCTAGGTATTCAACCACTTCTTCTTCATCAACAATTTCTATCCTTTCCACTTGCTGCACAACACACTCCATTTCCTTGTTCTCATGTTGAGATTCTAAAATCTTCTTCATGCTACACTCTTCGGTTAATTTTTCACATTCATCTGTGGAGATGCTTTGTCAATGGTATGAATTCCATGAGTCTAAGTTGGCTTTAATTTGGGCAAGGTTAGCCTTGATAGCTTCGTGCGTCATTTGGGCTTCCTCTTGGTCTTTTTGACGGATGATTGCTTGAAGCCGATCTATTACTTCCTTGAGATAATCCCTTGGCTCTTGTTCCACTTAAATAACATAAGTAGGATCATATTGCTCTTGGATTGATGGACATGGACACTCTTCAATGGAAGGTTGTAGTGGAAAGAAGAGTTCATGTTGTGGTTGAAAGTTCTCATACATTGGAGGTGATTCATCTTGGTAAGAGTATGGAGGAGGTGGTTCTTGGAGGTATTGAGGTTAGAATTGTTGTGGTTCTATGGTGGTGTGTATGGCTCATATGGTTGTTTGTATGGTGGATATGGATTGGGATCATATGGAGGTGTTTGGTGGTATGAGGCTTGTGAGTATGGTGGTTGAGGACTATATTGAGGAGGGGGTTCATAGGCATATGGTGGGGGTTGTTGGTAATCACAAGGAGATCCGGCATAGCCATTGTCTTGGTATGCATCATAGAATGGCTCTTGCTCATAGTACAATTGGGAAGGTTGTTGCCAAAAAGGTTGATCAAACCCTTGAGGCTCCTCCCATCTTTGATTGTTCCATCCTTTGTGCATGTTGTCATTGCAATTCCCATTCCCTACAACATAGTTAGATCCAAACTCATAGCCAAAGTGATGAGAATTCATAGTGACAAGAGAAAATAAAAACAAAAGCTAACAAGAAATAATGAAAGTAAACTCCTAAAACTAGCAACAACTAACGAAGAAGAAAAAGGCAAACATATTCACAATATTCACATATATACAATAACTAAAACACCATTGCAATTCCCCGGCAACGGCGCCAAAAACTTGAAAGAAGGTTATCGTCGGTTAGGAATTTTCACAAAATAATTCCGTTGCAAGTATAGTCCAAACTGACAAACAATCTTCAATCAAAATTTTATTTTGTTTGTCACAAGTACAAACCCCAATAAAAATAAACCGAAGTATTTAAACCTCGGGTCATCTCACAAGGAATTGCAATGAAGTGCTCAATTATTAGCTATGAAGAAACAATGGGGTTTGATTTGGTGATTAACGAGAAAAGTAAATAGCAAGAAAGTAAATGACAATTAACTAATAAAGGAAAGGAAAAGAACTCTTGGCTAAGGCATGGAAATTGAGATTATCATCCTAGTCTACAAACCATATATTGACAATTATGAAGGGCCAAACCCATCAAGTCTACTTCTATGCTTGAAGTATGTCAAATAGGCTTGATCAACATCAACCCATAAGTCCCAACCTAGCAACTAATTGAATTATTACACTACAAAAAAAGAAGTTTAAAATGGCATTTATATTATGGCAGTTCTTCAGAACCGCCGTAATATTTGGATATTATGGCAATTATGGTCACTGCCAGTAATGAATTTGAATTTGGTGGCGGTTTTGGTCATTATGGCAGTTTTGAACCGCGGTTATCACTTGTATTTAAAATGACAAATTGGAAAGCCCTAGTTTCAGAAACACTTGGTTGAAAGTTGAAGCTCATGTATGATGCTACTGCAGTAACCTCTCCCTTGCATTCTCGGACGATCTCCTCCAAAGTGGGAGAACTCATGAAGAAATGAAGGAACCATAAAGCTGTCAAGTCTGACCTCTTTGCACTCAATTGATCATAACCTGAGCTACAGAGGTCCAAACGAGACGGTTCTAGTTGCGCTGGAAAGCTAACATCCAGGACTTCGAAATAATATAAAATTTGCCATATGTTACTTCGCGTATAGGGACGTGCACGCGCCATGTATGCATGTGCGCCGATGCTGCTCGTGGCCCACTAAAGTGAAATCGCCCCTAGCGATTTCTGAAGCACTTTGGGCCCAACCCAACTCATTTCTGATGCTATTTCATGCAGAATTCAAGCTTGGGCAAAGGGGGAGCAATTGTTTGGTAGTATAGCATCATGTAGGTTAGTTTCTAGAGAGAGAAGCTCCCTCTTCTCTCTAGAATTAGGTTAGGTTAATTCCATCTTAGATTTAGGTTTTGATTAATGTTCTCATCTTATTTCCTTTATGATTTCTTATTTCTACCACTCTATTCTTTTTAGTTCTCTTTTTAATTTTACTTTTATGTCTCTTTTATGTTTATGAATGCTCATGTTGAATTTGTTTACATTTAATGAAATTTAATGTTTGATGTTCTTTTATTGATGATTTGAGTTGTTGATTTACTTTTCTTGCAATTGGTAGTTGGTAGTTTTATTATTCTTGCACTTTTACCATGCTTTCTATTTGTACCCACCAAGTGTTTGACAAAATGCTTGGTTTGGCTTTAGAGTAGACTTTGAGCATTCTTGGCTTGGAAAGAGTAATTAGGCAATCTGGAGTCATGAAGACCCAACCTATGTTGGTGATCTAGAGTTGTTAGTTAATATCATTTTCAATGACGCTAATCTTTTGCTAATTCAATTAGTAAGTTGATTAGGAATTTTGATTTGAGATTAACTAGTCTTGTTTGACTTTCTCTCATGGAAGATTACTTACACCTTCTTCCAATGTTGGAGATGACGAAATAAGATAAATTCTTGTTAATTATTGTTATTAGTGACTAGGATGGAAAGCCTATGATCTCAACCCTTGCCATGAATGCTTCTCTTTATTAATTGCTTTCTTTAATTGCTTGTTTGAATTACTTTTCTTGCCATTTAATTTCTTGTCCTCTTATCAAATCAAACCCCCCCTTGTTCTTCATAGCCAATAATTGAGCATTTCATTGCAATTCCTTGTGAGACGACCCGGAGTTCTAATACTTCGGTTAATTCTTATTTGGGATTTGTTACTTGTGACAACCAAATTTTTTATTGGGAGGATTGTTTGTTGGTGTAGAACTATACTTGCAACGAGAATTTATTTGTGAAATTCTAGACCATCGAAGAATTCACTCATCAGAAGGCAGTTAGCAGAATAAAAGTTTCATCTACACCATGACGCCTAACAGTAGAACAGACTGTGTGAAAATCCCTGAGGTACTTGATAGGCTCTTGAGCAGGTAAGCCATGAAACTTGGGCATCAAGTTGATTAGCGCAGTCTTTAGTTCAAAATCTGCAGCCAGATTTGGGTGACGCACTTGATACGGTTGCAGAGTGAAGTCTGGAGCTTCAGCTTCCTAGAGAGTAATCTTCCTGGGCTCCGCCATATTACCTGCACGTAAATCAACCGAATTAGTAGAAAAGGAGCTTGTTTCTTCCTCCGATGGCGCTTCAGATTCACCCTCAGATGAGACTAGTGAATTGATAATAACCACTCCACCACCCTCAGAGGCTAACCTACGCCGAGCTCGCCTAATACTTGAAAGAGTCCTTTCAATTTCAGGATCAAATGCGGCTAAGCTCGGATCAGGAAACGAATGCGTCATTCAATGAAAGAAACATACAGCTCATGGTAATAAAATAAAATAAAATATGCAAAAATAAAAAATATGTACAGCAACTAATAATTTAGCACGCTATTGCAACTCCCCGGCAACGGCACCAAAAATTGATGCGGACAGAAATCAGCCAATTAAGAAATTAATATAAGAAATACGTTGCAAGTGTAGTTCTTAAACAGCAAAAATCCGATTATCAATTTAGAAGGGTTGTCACAAAATTAGAATAAAAATACTGGGAGTATGAATCCCAGGTCGTCTCCCAACGAGTTGACAAAAGGGTGCTATCTTATTAATCAGGACTTTTTCGAGAATTTTTGGGAGTTGAATAACAGGAAATAAATAATTGTAAATTAACGCAATAAAAATTAAAAGAGATTTATATATTCAAAATAAAAAGCCTTGACTGGGGGAATGATTAATTGGAAGTTCTGTCCTTGTTGGAATTCTCTCAAGTGTAGTATAAAGAGGTTGTTGTTTTCACTTAGTTAACCCTTACTAAATAAAGGAAAGTCAAGTGATTGAGCTAACTCTTATTCGCAAATCCTAATCCTCTCCCGTGGGAAGAACTAGCGTTAGTGAATAGAGAATTAGCCAACAACTTCCAAATTAACTAATCACTTGAGCATTCTAACTCTAGGGTCTCCATTTAATCAACCCCCAAGTCAAGTTGGGAGTCTACTCTATTGACATGAAAATTATTTGCACAGAATTAAAAAGGGAATAAAAGGAAGACATGATAAACAATAACTGAGAATTAATTAAAAGTAAAAATAATCATTTGCATTAATAAATTCTAAAAACAATCCAATTGTAACTCTAAACAAAGATTAAGGATATGGAAGAGTAAGGGAATAAGAAAACAGACTAGAATAATAACTTCAACGAAGGTAATGACTCTTCTCAATATCCAAAGCAAAAGTATAAAACTAAAAAATGTGAATGTAAAAGAAAACCTAGAGGAAGGGTAATTTTCCCTCCAAGATTCAAAACTAAAACTAAAACTACGCTAATGAGAATCTCCTTTGAGTCTCTGCATGTCCCCTGGCTCTAGTCTGTGTTTCTGGGCCAGAAACTGGGTCCAAACTCGGCCCAAAATCGCCCCCAGCATTTTCTATGATTTCTGCAGATCGCGCATGTCATGTGAACGCGTCAGTCACGCGTACGCATCGCTGGTTATCTTCGTGTGTCACAAATTAAAATCTTCGTCAGTCACGCGTACGCCTTACAAAGCCTGAAACACTGAACACACAGATCACGGTATCAAATGGTATAAAGGGAATTAAAATACACAAATTAAAGGCTTAGAAAACAAGTTTTAAATCATAGAACAAAACTAGGAAAGAATTGTAAAACCATGCAATTCGTATGAATAAGTGTGCAAAAACTTGATGAAACCATAAAATAGTGGTTTATCACTCCTCCTTAAACTCCTTTCAAGTTCAGGATCAAGATTAAAGAGAGGTTCTTTATCCCTGTTCCTGGTCATAAAGAAGAAAAGAAAGAATGGAAGCTTCTATATCTGATTTGAGTATAGAGAGCTCCCAGTGAGATGTGAAGAAAGAAGAGGAAGATAGAAGAATGATGATAGAAGAAGTAGAAGAAGAGTTCAAATAAATAGAAGTAGAGAGGAGAAGAATTAGAAATAAAAAAGATAAATAAGAATTAAAATATTTTTATTTTTGTTTCATCTATTTATTTAAATCAAAAATAAAAGTTAATGAATTAAAAGGATTTGAAAATTAAATGATGAATTTTCGAAAAAGAAGAGAGAAATAGAAGATGAAATTTTGAAAATTAGGAGAGAGAAGAATTAGTTAGGAAGTTTTGAAAAAGAAGAGAGAGAAGATAAGTAACTAATTAGAAAAGATTTGAAACCAAGATAAGATATAAGATTAGAAAAGATTTTAATTTAAAATTTGAAATTTGAAAATTAATTTTGAATTTTAAATTTTGAAATTTTGAAATTGAAATAAGATAAATATTTGAAAAAGATTTGATTTTTGAAAAGGTTTGATTTTAAAATTTGAATTTGAAATAAGATAAGATGAGATTTTTGAATTTCGAAGAGAGATAAAAAAGATAAGATAAGATTTGTTTTTAAAAGATTTGATTTTTGAAATTTTGAAGTTTAAAACTAAGATAAGATAAGATAAAAATTTAAAATTAAAATCTGAATTTTTAATGAAATTTTTGAAAATTTAATTAAAATAAAGATAGAAAAGATATTTTTTATTTTTGAATTTAATGAAGAAAGAGAAAAACAACAAAAAAATACTAAACTTAAAATTTTTAGATCTAAAGGGACCTAGTGTGGGAAAATTAACAAGAAAAACACAAAGGGACATCAAACTTAAAAATTTTAAGATCAAAACAAAAAGAAAAACAAGAACACTTTGAAGATATAGAAGAATACCAAGAACAAAACTCAAAGAATTTAAAGAACACAAGAACATGCAAAAGACACCAAACTTAAAAATTTTAAAAAATAAAGATAAAATTTTCAAAAATTTAAAGAAAACACACAAGAAGACACCAAACCTAAAGATTGACACAAGATTTAAATAAAGAAACTATTTTTGAAAAATTTTTACAGAGAAAGACTCAAAAATTTCGAAAACTACCAACAAGAATAACAACAGAAGACTCAAACCAAAAACAAAGATTAAACAAAGAAAATAAATTTTTTTTTTAAAAAGTTTTTGATTTTTCGAAGAAAAAGAAAAATAAAATAAAAGACTCTAACAAAATTAAAGACAATACCTGATCTAGGGAACAAGATAATCCATCAGTTGTCCAAACTCGAACAATCCCCAGCAACGGTGCCAAAAACTTAGTGCACGAATTCCCACGCTTCGTACAGCTGAACCAGCAAGTGCATTAGGTCATCCAAGTAATATCTGAGCGAGTCAGGGTCGATCCCATGAGGATTGTAGTTTAAACCAAGCTAAGGTTATCTTGCATATCTTAGTCAGGCGGATAGAAGAGTTATTGGTTTGCATTTGGTTAAAAGCATAAAAGGAATGAAAAAGGGTAATCAGAACTCAGAAGTCGTGTAAACTATAATAAGAAGGTGGTTAAGGCTTGGAGATTCTTTGTCCTTCTAGATTAACTCTGGTATTACTGTCTTCTTCAATTGTGAATGATTTCTTCTATGGCAGGCTGTATGTGATTGACGCTGGTTTGAGCAGCCACCAATACTCCTCCAGATCTGAACCCCAGGGTTAGTGCGAATCCATTCTGATTGAGAGTGAAGTTCCTACAGTTCATTCTCCTTGGTGATCCTACTCAAAGCACCACAGACAAGGTCGAATCCTCCGGGTCGGAGGATATTGCGGCTTGATTCTAGCCTCCACCACAGAGACCCTAATCTCCCCATACATTGGCTGAACTGGTGTCTCGAGAAGCCCCCAACGAATTCATGGATTAACGTCTAAGAGATGTATAGTCAAGCTGGCGGTTCAATGCTTTCCACTTAAGTATTCACACGAACCCAAGAAGAACACGGGTGGTTGTCAGGCACGCGGTCTTAGTATAAAAAACGAAGATGATTGTCACGGGTCATTGATGAGCGGATAATTTATACGCTTTTTGACATTGTTTTTAGTATGTTTTTAGTAGGATCTAGTTACTTTTAGGGATGTTTTTAATAGATTTTGTGTTAAATTCACATTTCTGGACTTTACTATGTGTTTGTGTGTTTTTCTGTGATTTTAGGTATTTTCTGGCTGAAATTGAGGGACTTGAGCAGAAATCAGATTCAGAGGTTGAAAAAGGACTGCTGATGCTGTTGGATTCTGACCTCCCTGCACTCAAAGTGGATTTTCTGGAGCTACAAAACTCGAAATGGCGCGCTTCCAATTGCGTTGGAAAGTAGACATCCAGGGCTTTCCAGAAATATATAATAGTCCATACTTTGGCCAAGAATGAACGACGTAAACTGGCGTTCAACGCCAGCCTTCTGCCCAAATCTGGCGTCCAACGCCAGAAAAGGATCCAAAACCAGAGTTGAACGCCCAAACTGGCACAGAAACTGGCGTTCAACTCTACAAATGGCCTCTGCACGTGCAACACTTAAGCTCAGCCCAAACACACACCAAGTGGGCTCCGGAAGTGGATTTATACATCAAATACTTACTCATGTAAACCCTAGTAGCTAGTTTATTATAAATAGGACCTCTTACTATTGTATTAGGCATCTTTGGATTACCTTATGATCCTTTGATCACGTTTAGGGGGCTGGCCATCTCGGCCATGCCTGGACCTTTCACTTATGTATTTTCACGGTAGAGTTTCTACTCCATAGATTAAGGTGTGGAGCTCTGCTGTTCCTCAAAGATTAATGCAAAGTACTACTGTTTTCTATTCAATTCTTCTTATTTCGCTTCTAAGATATCCATTCGCACCCAAGAACGTGATGAAGGTGATGATTATGTGTGACGCTCATCATCCTTCTCCCTTATGAACGCGTGCCTGACAAACACTTCTGTTCTACATGAAATAAGCTAGAATGAGTATCTCTTAGATCTCCTAACCAGAATCTTCGTGGCGTAAGCTAGAATGATGGCGGCATTCAGGAGAATCCGGAAAGTCTAAACCTTGTCCGTGGTATTCCGAGTAGGATTCAATGATTGAATGACTGTGACGAGCTCCTAACTCGCGATTGCAGGGCGTTAGTGACAGACGCAAAAGGATAGTAAATCCTATTCCAGCATGATCGAGAACCGACAGATGAATAGCCGTGCCGTGACAGGGTACGTGAGCATATTATTCACTGAGAGGATAAGATGAAGCCATTGGCAAGGATGATGCCTCCAGACGATTAGCCGTGCCGTGACAGGGCATTGGATCATTTTCCCGAGAGATGACCGAAAGTAGCCATTGATAGTGGTGATGTATCACATAAAGCCAGCCATGGAAAGGAGTAAGACTGATTGGATGAAGGTAGCAGGAAAACAGAGGTTCAGAGGAACGAAAAGCATCTCCATTCGCTTATCTGAAATTCCTACCAATGATTTACATAAGTACCTCTATCCCTATTCTATTATTTATTATTCGAAAACACCATTATCACTTTATATCTGCCTGACTGAGATTTACAAGGTGACCATAGCTTGCTTCATACCAACAATCTCCGTGGGATTCGACCCTTACTCACGTAAGGTATTACTTGGACGACCCAGTGCACTTGCTGGTTAGTTGTATCGAAGTTGTGACAATTATGAATTAAGATCAGAGCACCAAGCTTTGGAGCCATTACCAGGATTTGTTCGAGCTTGGAGATCACAATTTCGTGCACCAAGTTTTTGGCGCCGTTGCCGGGGATTGTTTGAGTTTGGACAACTGACGGTTCATCTTGTTGCTCAGATTAGGTAATTTTCTTTTTGTTTTGTTTTCAAAAATTTTTCAAAAATCTTTCAAAATTTTTTCTTTTGTTTTCGAAAAAAAAAAAATTTGTTTTCAAAAATAAATTATTCTATGGCTTCAGAATTTTTAAGAATGAATTCTAGCGTTTCATGAAGCATGTTGAAGCCTGGCTGGCTGTAAAGCCATGTCTCAATCCTTATACCCAAGAGAAGAGCTTCTTTATCTTTCTTAGCCAATTGGCTGTTGAATGTAAGAAATGTCAGGCGTGTCATGTCTGAGTTACATGCTAAAGCTTGGCTGGCTATTAAGCCATGCCTGACCCTTTGATTGGAGCTTTAGAGCATAAGATTCCTGGAATTCATATTAAAAATTTTGAAATCCTTATTTTTCTTTTTCAAAATAATTTTTCGAAAAATATAAAATAAAAATTCAAAAAAATTTAGAAAATCACAAAAATAAAAAATATTTCATGTTTCTTGTTTGAGTCTTGAGTCATATTATAAGTTTGGTGTCACATGCAAAAGCATCTAGCATTTTTCGAAAATTTCATGCATTCATAGTGTTCTTCATGATCTTCAAGTTGTTCTTGGTAAGTCTTCTTGTTTGATCTTGAGGATTTTTTTTGTTTTGTGTCTTTTCATGTTTATCATATGCATTCTTGAATTCTTAGTGTCTAAGCATTAAAGAATTCTAAGTTTGGTGTCTTACATGTTTTCTTTGCATTAAAATTTTTTCAAAAATATGTTCTTGATGTTCATCTTGACATTCAAAGTGTTCTTGGTGTTCATCTTGACATTCATATCATTCATACATGCATTCATTGTTTTGATCTAAAAATTTCATGCATTGCATCTTTTTAGAGTTTTTCTGTTGCATCATAAAAATTCAAAAATCAAAAAAAATATCTTTCCCTTTTTCTCTTATCAAATTCGAAAATTTGAGTTGACTTTTTCAAAAATTTTTAAAATCAAGTTGTTGCCAATGAGTCAAATCAAATTTTCAATTTGAAAATCTTATCTTTTTCAAAATCTTTTTCAAAAATCAAATCTTTTTCAAAATTCTTAGTTATTTTCGAAAATTCCAAAAATATTTTTCAAAAATCTTTTTCTTATTTTTATACCAAATTTTCGAAAATAACATAATCAATTAATGTTTTGATTCAAAAATTTGAAGTTTGTTACTTGCTTGTTAAGAAAGATTCAAACTTTGAGTTCTAAGAATCATATCTTGTGATTTCTTGTGAATCAAGTCATTAATTGAGATTTTAAAAATCAAATCTTTTTCAAAAAACTAATTTCTATCATATCTTTTCAAAAATATTTTCTCATCTTATCTTTTTCAAAAATATCTTTTCAAAATATCTTTCCTAACCTCCTAACTTCCTATCTTTTCAAAATTTGTTTCAACCAACTAACTAACTTTTTGTTTGTTTCTTAACTTTTTCAAAACTACCTAACTAACTCTCTCTCTCTCTAATTTTCGAAAATATCTCCCCTCTTTTTCAAAAATTTCTTTTTTATTAACTAATTATTTTTATTTTTAAATTTAAAAAAAATAAAAAATAAAAAATTTTGAAAATTTCTAACATTTTTCAAAAACCATTTTTCAAAAATCACTAACTCTTTTTCAAAATAATTTTCGAAAATTATCCCTCTCTCATCCTATTCTATTTATTCATTCATATCCTAACATCTCATCTCACATCTCTTCCATTCGTACAGTTGTGTTTCTTCCTTTACATCACATTCTTTGTCTCCCCCTCTTTTCTTCCACTCACAAAGGGATCCCTATACTGTAACATAAAGGATCTCTATTATTATTATTATTTTTCTGTGCCTTCTTCTTTGTCATATGAGCAGGAGCAAGGATAAGAACATTCTTGTGGAAGCAGATCCAGAACCGAAAGGACTCTGAAGAGAAAATTAAGAGAAGCTAAAATACAACAATCCAGAGATAACCTTTCAGAAATTTTCGAACAGGAAGAGGAGATGGCAGCCGAAAATAATAATAATGTAAGGAAGATGCTTGGTGACTTTACTGCACCTAATTCCAATTTACATGGAAGAAGCATCTCCATTCCTGCCATTGGAGCAAACAACTTTGAGCTGAAACCTCAATTAGTTTTTCTGATGCAGCAGAACTGCAAGTTTCATGGACTTCCATCCGAAGATCCTTTTCAGTTCTTAACTGAATTCTTGCAGATATGTGATACTGTTAAGACTAATGGAGTAGATCCTGAAGTCTACAGGCTCATGCTTTTCCCTTTTGCTGTAAGAGACAGAGCTAGATTATGGTTGGATTCTCAACCCAAAGACAGCCTGAACTCTTGGGATAAGCTGGTCACGGCTTTCTTAGCCAAGTACTTTCCTCCTCAAAAGCTGAGCAAGCTTAGAGCTGATGTTCAAACCTTCAGGCAGAAAGAAGGTGAATCCCTCTATGAAGCTTGGGAAAGATACAAACAGTTGACCAAAAAGTGTCCTTCTGACATGCTTTCAGAATGGACCATCCTGGATATATTCTATGATGGTTTATCTGAGCTATCAAAGATGTCACTGGACACTTCTGCAGGTGGATCCATTCACCTAAAGAAAACGCCTGCAGAAGCTCAAGAACTCATTGACATGGTTGCTAATAACCAGTTCATGTACACTTCTGAAAGGAATCCTGTAAGCAATGGGACGCCTATGAAGAAGGGAGTTCTTGAGGTTGATACTCTGAATGCCATATTGGCTCAGAATAAAATATTGACTCAGCAAGTCAATATGATCTCTCAGAGTCTGCATGGAATGCAAGCTGCATCCAACAGTACTCAAGAGGCTTCTCATGAAGAAGAAGCTTATGATCCTGAGAACCCTGCAATAGCAGAGGTAAATTACTTAGGTGAACCTTATGGAAACACCTATAACTCAACATGGAGAAATCATCCAAATTTCTCATGGAAGGATCAAAAGCCCCAACAAGGCTTTAATAATGGTGGAAGAAACAGGTTTAGCAATAGCAAGCCTTTTCCATCATCAACTCAGCAACAGACAGAGAACTCTGAACAAAATGCTTCTAATTTAGCAAATCTAGTCTCTGATCTATCTAAGGCCACTGTAAGTTTCATGAATGAAACGAGGTCTTCCATTAGAAATCTGGAAGCACAAGTGGGCCAGTTGAGTAAAAGGATCACTGAAATCCCTCCTAGTACTCTCCCAAGCAATACAGAAGAGAACCCAAAAGGAGAGTGCAAGGCCATTGACATAAGTGCCCTGGCCGAACGTGTGAGGAGAGGAGAGGACGTGAATCCCAAGGAGGAAGACCTCCTGGGACGTCCAGTGACCAATAAGGAGCTTCCCTCTGAGGAACCAAAGGACTCTGAGGCTCATCTAGAGACCATAGAGATCCTATTGAACCTCCTTATGCCCTTCATGAGCTCTGATGAGTATTCCTCTTCTGAAGAGAATGAGGATGTTACTGAAGAGCAAACTGCCAAGTTTCTTGGTGCAATCATGAAGCTGAATGCCAAATTGTTTGGTATTGATACTTGGGAAGTTGAACCTCCCTTGTTCATCAATGAACTAAGTGATCTGGATCAACTGACATTGCCTCAGAAGAGACAGGATCCTGGAAAGTTCATAATCCCTTGTACCATAGGCACCATGACCTTTAAGGCTCTGTGTGACCTTGGTTCAGGGATAAACCTCATGCCCCTCTCTGTAATAGAGAAACTGGGAATCTATGGGGTGCAAGCTGCTAAAATCTCATTAGAGATGGCAGACAGCTCAAGAAGATAGGCTTATGGACAAGTAGAAGATGTATTAGTAAAGGTTGAGGGCCTTTACATACCTACTAATTTCATAGTCCTGGATACTGGAAAGGAAGAGGATGAATCCATCATCCTAGGAAGACCTTTCCTGGCCACAACAAGAGCTGTGATTGATGTTGACAGAGGTGAAATAGTCCTTCAATGGAATGAGAACTCCCTTGTATTCAAAACTCAAGGATCTCCCTCTGCAACCATGGAGAGGAAGCATGAAAAGCTTCTCTCAAAACAGAGTCAACCCAAGCCCCCACAGTCAAACTCTAAGTTTGGTGTTGGGAGGCCACAACCAAACTCTAAGTTTGGTGTTGAACTCCCATATCCAAACTCTAAGTTTGGTGTTGGAGAGTCTCAACAAAGCTCTGCACATCTGTGAGGCTCCATGAGAGCCCACTGTCAAGCTATTGACATTAAAGAAGCGCTTGTTGGGAGGCAACCCAATTTTTATTTATCTAACTCTATTATTCTTGTTTTTCATGTTTTCTTAGGTTTATGATCATGTGGAGTCACAAAATAAACAAAAAAATCAAAAACGGAATCAAAAAATAGCAGAAGAAAAATCACACCCTGGAGGAGCATCTGTCTGGCGTTCAAACGCCAGAACAGAGCATAGTTCTGGCGCTGAACGCCCAGAATGGGAGCATCCTGGTGCTGAACGCCCAGAACAAGCATGGTTCTGGCGTTCAACGCCAGAAATGGCAGCAAATGGGCGTTGAACACCCAAAATGGGCACCAACCTGGCGCTGAACGCCCAGAGTTGTGTGCAAGGGCATTTTACATGCCTAAATTGGTGCAGGGATGTAGATGCCTTGACACCTCAGGATCTGTGAACCCCACAGGATCCCCACCTACCTCATCATCTCTCTTTCCATTCTTGATCATCCCTTCTATTTTCCATTTACCACTCACATCCATACACCCACTACCTTCAAAAATCAACATCTCTCTCCCACCCAATCCCACCCATATGGCCGAATACACACTCCCATCCATCTCCTCCATATCTTCTTCTTATTCTTCTATTCTTTCTTCTTTTGCTCGAGGGCGAGCAACATTCTAAGTTTGGTGTGGTAAAAGCATAGCTTTTTTGTTTTTTCCATAACCATTGATGGCACCTAAGGCCAGAGAAACCTCTAGAAAGAGGAAAGGGAAGACAAAAGCTTCCATCAAGGGTCTATAGCTCAGTGGTAGAACATTTGACTGCAAATCAAGAGATCCCTGAGATACCTCAGGGGATACATTTTCTTCCACACAATGATTGGAAGCAACTAAGGGTGGAACATCAAGAGCACTCCATCATCCTTCATGAAATCAGAGAAAATCTAAAAGCAATGAAGGAGGAGCAGCAAAGACAAGGAAGAGACATAGAAGAGCTCAAGGACATCACTAAGGTGGATTCATTCCTTGTTCTTCTTTCTTCTGTTTTTCGTTTTCTATGTTATGTGCTTATCCATGTTTGTGTCTTCATTACATGATCATTAGTAGTTAGTAACTTTGTCTTAAAGTTATAAATGTCCTATGAATCCATCACCTCTCTTAAATGAAAAATGTTTTAATTCAAAAGAACAAGAAGTACATGAGTTTTGAATTTATCCTTGAACTTAGTTTAATTATATTGATGTGGTGACAATGCTTCTTGTTTTCTGAATGTATGCTTGAACAGTGCATATGTCTTTTGAAGTTGTTGTTTAAGAATGTTAAATATGTTGGCTCTTGAAAGAATGATAACTAGGAGACATGTTATTTGATAATCTGAAAAATCATAAAAATGATTCTTGAAGCAAGAAAAAGCAGCAAAGAACAAAGCTTGCAGAAAAAAAAATAGGCGAAAAAAAAAATATAGAAAGAAAAAGAAAAAGCAAGCAGAAAAAGCCAATAACCCTTAAAACCAAAAGGCAAGGGAAATAAAAAGGATCCCAAGGCTTTGAGCATCAGTGGATAGGAGGGCCTAAAGGAATAAAATCCTGGTCTAAGCGGCTAAACCAAGCTGTCCCTAACCATGTGCTTGTGGCGTGTAGGTGTCAAGTAAAAACTTGAGACTGAGCGGTTAAAGTCAAGGTCCAAAGCAAAAAAAAGAGTGTGCTTAAGAACCCTGGACACCTCTAATTGGGGACTTTAGCAAAGCTGAGTCACAATCTGAAAAGGTTCACCCAATTATGTGTCTGTGGCATTTATGTATCCGGTGGTAATACTGGAAAACAAAATGCTTAGGGCCACGGCCAAGACTCATAAAGAAGCTGTGTTCAAGAATCATCATGCTGAACTAAGAGAGTCAATAACACTATTCGAAATCTGAAGTTCCTATAGATGCCAATCATTCTGAACCTCAATGGATAAAGTGAGATGCCAAAACTATTCAAGAGGCAAAAAGCTATAAGTCCCGCTCATATGATTGAAGCTCTGTTTCATTGATAGTTTGGAATTTATAGTATATTCTATTCTTTTTATCCTATTTTGATTTTCAGTTGCTTGGGGACAAGCAACAATTTAAGTTTGGTGTTGTGATGAGCGGATAATTTATACGCTTTTTGACATTGTTTTTAGTATGTTTTTAGTAGGATCTAGTTACTTTTAGGGATGTTTTTAATAGATTTTGTGTTAAATTCACATTTCTGGACTTTACTATGAGTTTGTGTGTTTTTCTGTGATTTCAGGTATTTTCTGGCTGAAATTGAGGGACTTGAGCAGAAATCAGATTCAGAGGTTGAAAAAGGACTGCTGATGCTGTTGGATTCTGACCTCCCTGCACTCAAAGTGGATTTTCTGGAGCTACAGAACTCGAAATGGCGCGCTTCCAATTGCGTTGGAAAGTAGACATCCAGGTCCAGAAATATATAATAGTCCATACTTTGGCCAAGAATGAAGGACGTAAACTGGCGTTCAACGCCAGCCTTCTGCCCAAATCTGGCGTCCAGCGCCAGAAAAGGATCCAAAACCAGAGTTGAACGCCCAAACTGGCACAGAAACTGGCGTTCAACTCCACAAATGGCCTCTGCACGTGCAACACTTAAGCTCAGGCCAAACACACACCAAGTGGGCCCCGGAAGTGGATTTATACATCAAATACTTACTCATGTAAACCCTAGTAGCTAGTTTATTATAAATAGGACCTCTTACTATTGTATTAGGCATCTTTGGATTACCTTATGATCCTTTGATCACGTTTAAGGGGCTGGCCATCTCGGCCATGCCTGGACCTTTCACTTATGTATTTTCACAGTAGAGTTTCTACTCCATAGATTAAGGTGTGGAGCTCTGCTGTTCCTCAAAGATTAATGCAAAGTACTACTGTTTTCTATTCAATTCTTCTTATTTCGCTTCTAAGATATCCATTCGCACCCAAGAACGTGATGAAGGTGATGATTATGTGTGACGCTCATCATCCTTCTCCCTTATGAACGCGTGCCTGACAAACACTTCTGTTTTACATGAAATAAGCTAGAATGAGTATCTCTTAGATCTCCTAACCAGAATCTTCGTGGCGTAAGCTAGAATGATGGCGGCATTCAGGAGAATCCGGAAAGTCTAAACCTTGTCCGTGGTATTCCGAGTAGGATTCAATGATTGAATGACTGTGACGAGCTCCTAACTCGCGATTGCAGGGCGTTAGTGACAGACGCAAAAGGATAGTAAATCCTATTCCAGCATGATCGAGAACCGACAGATGAATAGCCGTGCCGTGACAGGGTACGTGAGCATATTATTCACTGAGAGGATAAGATGAAGCCATTGGCAAGGGTGATGCCTCCAGACGATTAGCCGTGCCGTGACAGGGCATTGGATCATTTTCCCGAGAGATGACCGAAAGTAGCCATTGACAGTGGTGATGTATCACATAAAGCCAGCCATGGAAAGGAGTAAGACTGATTGGATGAAGGTAGCAGGAAAGCAGAGGTTCAGAGGAACGAAAAGCATCTCCATTCGCTTATCTGAAATTCCTACCAATGATTTACATAAGTACCTCTATCCCTATTCTATTATTTATTATTCAAAAACACCATTATCACTTTATATCTGCCTGACTGAGATTTACAAGGTGACCATAGCTTGCTTTATACCAACAATCTCCGTGGGATTCGACCCTTACTCACGTAAGGTATTACTTGGACGACCCAGTGCACTTGCTGGTTAGTTGTATCGAAGTTGTGACAATTATGAATTAAGATCAGAGCACCAAGCTTTGGAGCCATTACCAGGATTTGTTCGAGCTTGGAGATCACAATTTCATGCACCAGTCATCCCGTTCATCATGTTGAAGAACAAAAATACATCTTAGAATTAAATCAAACAAGGATTGAAGAGAAACAGTAATACTTTTATTAATCCATAAAACTCAGCAGGGCTCCTCCCCTCAACCTAGGAGGTTTAGAAACTCATATTGATAGAAAACACAATGATAAACGAAAATATGGCATAGTGTTTTTTATGATTATGTAAAATATCCCTTAAATACTAAACTAATGACTAAAGATTACATAAGAAAGGGTAAAACAGTCTTTTAGTGCTAAGATC
Source organism: Arachis ipaensis (assembly GCF_059453495.1). Lineage (NCBI taxonomy): Eukaryota > Viridiplantae > Streptophyta > Magnoliopsida > Fabales > Fabaceae > Arachis > Arachis ipaensis. The sequence goes on from NC_142436.1 coordinate 56,881,633, forward strand.
CACTTCTGGGGTCCACTTGGTGAGTGTTTAGGCTGAGTTTTGATAAGATCCACGTGCTAGGAGGCCTCTAGGGCATTGAACGCTGGCTAGGGGGTCCTCTTTGGGCGTTTGGACGCTGGTCTCCTCCTTTGGACGTTGGACGCCTGGAATGGGGCAGGAGACTAGCATTGGACGCTAGTTTTGGGACTTCTATTCTGAAGCAAAGTATGGACTATTAAACATTGCTGGAAAGCTCTGGAAGTCAACTTTCCATATCCATTAAGAATGCTCCATTTAGATTTCTGTAGCTCCAGAAAAGCTCTTCCGAGTGCAAGGAGGTCAGATCTGGACAGCATCTGCAGTGTTTTCTCTGTCTCTGAATCAGACATTTGCTCTAGCTCCTCAATTTCAGCCAGAAAATACCTAAAATTGCACAAAAACACACAAACTCAAAGTAGAATCCAAAAATGTGAATTTTACACTAAAACTTTTGAAAACTTAATAAAAAATTGAACAAAACATGCTAAAAACTATATGAAAATGATGCCAAAAAATGTATAAAATATTCGCTCATCACAACCCGACATGTCCAGTAGCTAACTCGGGCATTGTCTCTCAGTTGTGCACAAATATCTCAGCACATTGGCTTATCGTTAGAGGGAGAGTGCCCTGTTACCATTAGAGGCAATATATGCCCTATCACCATTAGAGGGAATATGTACCTTGACACCATTAGAGAGAATATGTGCCTTGTCACCATTAGAGAAAATATGTGTCCTGGCACCATTAGAGGGAATAGGTGCCCTATCACCATTAAAGGGAATAGGTACCCTATCACCCTTACAACCAAAGAGAAAATATAGACATACTCATCATCAATCATTCTCAATCATGCCTCATTTATCATATTCATTCATTTTCAATCAATCATCGTCAAGTTAACCTTCATTTATAATAGTCTCAATATTCCGCACTTCCTCAATCAACCAGCATTAGTTTCATCATCATTTATACCATGTTTAACTTCTTTCAAAGCCCTCAATCTAAGTTCTTCTATTCATAACCTTCCACTATAGGTCCCCTCTCCGTTTTATGTTTAAAAATTAGGTATTAGGTCCTAGAAGGTAGTTATAGAGATTTGGAAATCTAGAGGATTGAATTACACTCAAAATTCTCATTCTTGGCTAAAACAGGAGGGCTCGCGTACGCAAGCTTATGGCTGCGTACGCGAGAGGGCAAAACAGTAGAAACTACTCGCATCGCGTGTGCCACCCGCGTACGCAAGAGTCCATTTTCACAGGTCTGCGTATGTGAGACTATGTCCGCATATGCAAGATATCAAGGCAACGAATGAATCTCACGTCATGTGTGCATGCTCGCGTACGCGACTCCTTTTTCTAAAAAAGCTGCTAAGTCTAAAACCAATTTTCGATACCAAACTTCCGACATTCATAACTTCCTCTACCAAACACCGATTTCTACAAACATTAAACCATTTGAAATAATCTTCATTCAAATCCAAAATCCAAGGCTCAAGTTATGATCTGCCGAAGTTGGTTAAAAATTACTTTTTGCAAAGAATTGCTAAATCTCCATTTTACCTAACTTCTTTCTCAAAACCAATAGTTTCACACTTGAAAATAACACTAAACATGCTTAATACCATTCTATGTCATTTCTATCTCTTTCACATAAACTAATCACTTAATTATATTCGATTCCATTCCACACAATCCAACAATCCAAATAACATAACTCATGCTCATCATAATACATTATCATCATCAAACATCAATATCAACAATGAACAATATCATCATTCATTAACTCATTTTCAACATAATTCCATATTTTTATCAAGGTTACTAAACATTAACATACATACACATTCCAACCTATCATATGGTTGTCTGGCCTATGTTTTCATGAAACAATATATATTATTTACGAAAAACCAAAACCATACCTTGACCGATTCCTCCCTAATGCCTGGAACGTCTTGAATTCCTCCATTCACAAGCTTTAAACCTCCACCACAAGAATTTTTAGCCCCCAGCATCCAACTCAAGCTTTCAACTCCATCAATTTTGTTCCAATTCCATACAAACATCACTAAAATCAATATAGAATTTGCTAGCTTAACAATTTCACAAGGGTTCGATGTTTCTCACCTTACTGATGGAGATTTGGGACAAGACCCTGCAAGTCCACAAAGATAATTTGATCTAAATTTTTTAGTGGGTTTTGTAGATAATTTTGAGACAAACGTGTGGCCGCTGACGACTCGTCAATCAGAGTTTCAGATTGAAAGTTATGGAAGAAAGAAGATTAGAATGGGGTTAGGGTTCTTCCCTTGCCACCATTTCAGCGTGAATCATATGAAATGCAGAAGGTTATGGCTGTTTCATACTTATATATGTTGGTCCTTGGGTCCGATTTGGGCCCTGTCTAACTAGTTTGGTCCGTTGGCCCATTTTTGGGCTAAAAACTTTAAAATTTAATATAAAAAAATATATTTTAATTATTTCTATCTTCCTAGACAATAAATTTTAATTTTCTAATTTCTTTAAATAATAATTAATTTTTTGCTTAATTATTTACTAATTATCCGGGGTTTACAAGCATCAACTTTCAAGAAAATCAGACTTCTTGAAATTCGTGTACTTTGATATTTGTAGTCCTTTGAAAGTACGATCTTTTTTAGTTGAGATATTTACTTTATTACTTTTATTGATGATCACTCAAGAAAGCTATGGATTATACTTTGAAGACAAAGAACAAATTTTTGAAAAAGTTCAAACAATTCCAAGCTTTGATTGAGAAACAATCAGGTAAAAAGCTTAAGTGTATTTTCATTGACAATGGTGGTGAGTACCGTGGTCCATTTCATGAGTATTACAAGTATCAAGAATTAGGCATGAAAGGACACCTCCTAAAATACCTCAGTTGAATGGTTTGACAGAAATGATAAATAAAATACTAATTGATAGAGTTAGGTGTATGCTTACTGAAGCTGCCTAAAATCTTTTGGGATGAAGCATTACTTACAGCAACTCATGTAATTAATTTGACTCCTACACTTGGTCTGGACAATGATGTTTCAGATCATGTTAGGTCGAGCAAAGATGTCTTGTATGATCAATTAAAAGTATTTAGAAGCAAAGCATTTGTTCATGTTCCAAATGATGAGAGGTCCAAGTTAATGCAAAGACAAGGTAGTGCTTTTTTATTGGGTATGGTTAGGATGAGTTTGGTTACAGATTTTATGATCCAGTAAGAAGCTCATAAAAAGCTGTGATGTAGAGCTTACTGAAGACTAAACTATTTGTTGAGTTAGATAATTTTGGGTTGATATTATAATGACAAACATTTATTATTGGGTTAAAAGCTCAATTGTATTTGTGATGTGTGTGAATTGTTTGTAGGCCCAAGTAATTTGCAATCAAGAAAGGGCTCAAACTAAATGGAAGCATTCTCCCTTGCACCAACCATTGCCCCAATGGTGCTGATAAAAAAATCAACAAAGAAAAAGAAACTTTGTAAACAAATAAAGATTTCTCAGATTAGGATTCAACAAAATGAAAAAGGTGATCTTCAATATCAAACATCAAAGAAGAAAAAAAAAAAGAAAAGTCAAACATTGAAGCTGCAAGGAAAGATCAAATCAAATGTTTATTTAGAGTAAATCACAGCTTTTTAGTTCCATTATATGCAACCATTTTGGCTTGTTTAAACTACTCTTCTCAATGTTGAACAATTCGGGAAAGAAGAAGAGAAAGGATCGCTTCCTCTTTGTTTCAAATCAAAGATTGTATTACATCAGAAAACAAAGTGTAGCAGCTGTGTTACCATTCTTGTGCATGCAAAAGTGAGATTGTTAAGGCTACTAATTTTATGCTGCATCTATTTGGGAAAGAAAAAGAAATTGGGGGTTACTTTTTCTCATTCAAATGAATGGCTAAGAATGAAACTTGGAGTCAAAGTTTAAATCAACAGTGTAGATTATTAAAGCAAAAATTGAAAAAGAAGAGCTAGCAAAAAAGGGAGAAAGCAACAAGCAAAATTAGAGAAAATGCAGAGGCAGTGAAACAAAATTGAAGAGCCAACTTCACACTATATAGTTGGCCTCACAACAACGTTAGGAAAATAGAGTGAAAAAAATTCAAAACATCATTTCACACATGCATAATTATTTTCCTTCTTCTTGAACTTCATTTTAGATATTTTGTGTTATGGTTATCTAATATTAATATTTCTATATTGAGAAAAAGGCAAATTATGGTGAGAAATAAAATGAAAAAGCCATGAGAGAAAAGAGACAATAGAGATATATTGAAAAGCCAAAAGAAATTTTTTGTGTATTTGGTTTTTGATGAACTAGGATTAGTTCTTCTTGCCAAGTTGGGATAACACTTGTTAGCTTTTGAACTAGTAGATTCTCCTTTACCAAGTTAGGACAGCACTTGGTGGTGGCTAGGCTTGGGTAGAAGCTTAGTGGTTGATATTAGATAAATTAGGTTGTAATATATTGGTATTGGTGTATGTAATCAGTTAGATTATAGTGAAAATTCTAGTATGGTTATAGGAGAGACTGGATGTAATTTTTATGGTACGAGAAAACCAGACCATAATACATGCTTGCCTATTTATCTTCTTTCCAACTTTGTTCTATTCTGGTTTTAGAGACAAAATGAAAAAAATCTCCTGCATAATCTGCTTTTGCAAAAAAGGCTAAAAGAGCTTCTTTTCTGAATTCAACTTAATTCAACCCCCTTCTCAACTTCTAGCGGTACCCTCAATTGGTATCAAGAGCCTGGTCTTAAGGAGTCAAGCATCACAGCTTGGAGCAAAGATGCATGGCCAACAACATGGGTGCTAACATCATGACGTACACGCTCATTGAAGAGCAGTCTAACAATAGATCTCCCTACTTCAACGGCAGCAACTACTCATACTGAAAAGAGAGAATGAGAACTTTTGTGTAGTCAATTGACTACAACATCTGAAATATTATTGTTAATAGATCTGATATCCCAACAAAACAAAATGCTGATGAAGATGTGGTGCCAAAGGAAGACAATGAGTGGATAGAGGAAGAGAATAAGAAGGTTGAACTCAATGCAAAAGCAGTCAACCTAATGCACTGTGCAATAAGTTTTGAAGAGTACATAAAATTTTGAAGGTGCAAAACTACAAAAAAAATCTGGGACAAGCTAAAACTCACCCATGAAGAAAAAAACAAGTGAGAGAGATAAGAATAAACATGCTGATAAAGGAGTACTAAATGTTCCTCATGAATGAGGTTGAAATAATTGACCAGATGTTCGAGAGGTTCTCAACAATCCTCAACAACCTGGACGCCATGGGAAAGAGCTTTTCTGAAGAAACTTTAGTAAGAAAGATCTTGAGAAGTCTTACTAAGAAATGGGAAGTGAAAAGTACTGCCATCTCCGAAAGAAATGATTTGATAAAAATTACCTTTGATGAGCTAAGAGGCAAGTTGCTCGCCTATGAAACTACCCACATGTCTTAGACAAAAAGAAAAATGTAGCATTGAAGTAAAGAACGATAGCCAAAGAAGATGAACCTGATGATAGCATTTCGGATAAAGAGATGGTGCTTTTTTTGCAAGAAAAATGAGGATATTAATGAGATTTAAAAGAAAAAGGTAAAAGAACTACTTCATCCAAAAATTTCAAAAAGGATCAATCCAAGTTTACTTGTCACCACTGCAAGGAGCCAAATCACTTCAAGTCCGACTATGCTCAATTGAAGAAAGGCAAAAAATCAAGGAAGGACAAAAAGAAGGTGATGGTGGCAACATGGAAAGATTTGGAAAATGATTATGATTTTGAAGAAGAATAAGATTCTTATCATGAGGCTCAAACGTGCCTGATATTGATGAGGTAGATCTCTTTAATTTATCCATTGATGAACTGCACTCTATTATCAAAGATTTCACTGTGAACTCAAGAATTTTTTTGATAAATATGTTAAGTCCAAGAAAGATAATGAGGCATTGAGAGCTGAAAATGAATTTTTATTAGAAAAAGCAAAGGCAATCGAAGCTTATGATGAAAACTCTTTGAAAGAAGAAATGATGCTTTAAAAGATAAATTAAACAAATTCAGTCTCAAGCATTCGATCTCAACCTCTACTGATTGAATTGCTGAAAATGAAAGGCTAAATGAGACAATTAAGAATCTTAATAGAGACCTAGCAAAATTGCTCAAGGTTAACAAAATCTTGACAACTTACTTGCTTATCAAAGATCTAGTTTTGACAAATCTAGACTTGAATTCAAAGAGGAAAGCAAATCAGTTTTTAAACAAACGTTTAAAAAATTTGAAGCTTCCTTTTCCAAGAATGTTAAGTCTAAAATTTTCAGCAAGCCTCAAAATTTAGCATATAGGAACCATTGCTATAAATACAATAAAAATGGTCATGTTCCTCAACAACGCTTCATTTTTCTGAGGTCTTTTGGTGATAACAAATTTTATAAAGTTGTTCATGATTATAATGCTCTTGCCTTACATCCAAGAAGAAAAAGGACATGTGGTATCTTGATAGTGGATGTTCAAAGCATATAACCGGAAAGGCTACCTTCTTCATCAAACTCAACAAGTATGATGGAGGGTTTGTCACTTTCAGAGATGATGGTAAAGGTAAAATAATTGCCATTGGTAAGGTTCGCAAAGATTTTTCTACTTGCATAGATAGTATTTTTCTAATAGATGGGTTAAAGCATAATCTCTTGAGCATAAGTCAATTATGTGACATTTGATATGTAGTAACCTTTAGGAAATTAGATTTTAAAGTCAGAAATGAAAAAACAAGGGTTGTTTTGTTTATTGCAAAAAGATGTGACAATGTCTATGGTCTCACTCTAGATAATCTTAAGTTTCAAAATATAACTTGTTTTTTTTCAATGAAATCTAAAAAATGGACGTGGCACAAGAGATTAGGACATGCTAGTATGTTTCAAATCTCAAAACTTGTTAAAAGAGACTTAGTCAAAGGCCTTTCTAACATTAAGTTTGATGAAGACATTACTTGTGATACTTGTCAAATGACAAATAAAAACTTCTTTCAAACCCAAGAAAGATGTTTCTACTAAGAAAATATTGGAATTATTACATCTTGACCTGTTTGGACCAACTAGGACTCAAAATATTGAAGAAAAAAACTATGCAATTGTTATTGTTGATGATTATACTAGGTTTGGTTGAATATCTTCCTGTTGCTCAGATCGTGCTCAGTGTCCCATCTAAAGTGCAGCTGTAATAAAGAAACCTTAAAATTAGTTAAGTAACATAGAAGATATAAACTAGCAAAGAAGGTTTGAAACCAAAAATAAAAGTAATTACCGCCCATTTCTGAAACCATCACTCCTTGGTCTTAGCAGGGATCTTCTTCTAGCTGGGCTAGGGATGGTCGTACAATAGCTTGATGATATTGGTCATCTCCTGCATACACGAATTGTTGTTCGGCGCAAACCTAACAACAAATTACAAACAAAATAATATGGCAATTCCATAACTAGGTGATAAACCCCCTTTTTAGGGTTTATCTTGTGTTGAATTTAGAGCATTTTGAAAACCTTTCCTCACATTTATTCAATAAAATAGCATGATTTTGTGATTGTCTCCTTAATTGTGCTTAGATGTGAAAACATGCTTTTTAGACCTTTAATTTGATCATTTTTATCCTCCTTTGATTTCACTAGATGCCTTGATATGTTTGCTAGTGATTTCAGATTGAAAAGGGCTAAGAAAGGATCAAAGGAGTGGAAGGAAAGCATACAAAGTGGAGAAATCATGAAAAGCCAAAGATTTGGAAAAAGCTCATGGGCGCGTGCGTGCACTATGCGCCTACGCGCGGATTGCGAAATGCTCCAGGGACGCATACGTGCGCTGTGCGCATACGCGCCGAAGGCCGCACGTGATTTTTAAAGAAGAACTCGTGCCTGGCGATTTTGGAGGGTTTCTGGCCCCATTTGGAGCTGAGTTTTTGGCGGGAAAAGGCTAAATAGACCAAGGAATGAAGGGGAATGGAGGAGGACATTCATTCACACATTTTAGATCTAGTTTTAGTTAGTTTTAGAGAGAGAAACTCTCACTTCTCTCTAGGATTAGGTTTAGTTAGATCTAGGTTTTAATTCATGCTTTTATCTACTTCTACTCTTGAATTCTTTGTTGTTACATTCATCATTCTTCTATTGTTGTTATAATTTCTTCTACTTTGTTTGTAGATCTACTTTTGTTCATTCTATTTTCTTTCAATTCAATTTGAGGTAATTCATGATAATTGTGTTTCTTTTGATTGTTGTTATTAATTTCTTTCAATAATTGTTGTTAGATTCTATTCTTGTTGTCAATTTACTATGTTTTTCTTTTGTGCCCTCCAAGTGTTTGATGAAATGCTTGGAAGGATGTTAGAGTAGAATTTTATGCTCTTGGCTTGGGAAGGTAACTTAGAAACTCTTGAGTTACTAATGTCCAAGTAATTGACGATTGGGAGCCATTAACTCTAGATCTCACTAATTGAATTGGTGGAGAGCTAGGACTTATGGACTTGGATTGATATAGCTCACTTGACTTTCCTTTACTACTAGTTAAAGGATGACTTAGTGGGATTGATCCTTGCCAATTCTCATGTTGTGGTTAGTAATAAGGATAGAGATCCTTGACCACCAACCCTTGCCAAGACCGCTTTATCATTTACATTTCCATTGTTATTTACTTTTCTTGTTCCTTATCCAAAACCCCAAAAATATACAACTCATAACCAATAACGAGAACACTAACCTGCAATTCCTTTGAGAGACGACCCGATGTTTAAATACTTCGGTTTATAGATTTTAGGGGTTTGTACTTGTGACAAACAAAATTTTTGTATGAAAGGATTATTGATTGGTTTAGAAACTATACTCTACAACGAGACTTCATTAGTGAAATTCTAAACCGTCAGTTTTCCGTTCATCAAAATGGCGTCGTTGCCAGGGACTTGCAATGGTGTTATGTTGTTGGTTATTTTATATATGTGAATAGTGTGAATAGGTTTGTCTTTTGCTTGTTTTCTAGTTTTGTTAGTTTTATTTTGCTTTTCCACTATGAATTCTCACTTTGACTATGAGTTTGGTTATCATTATATTGTAGGAAATGTGGACTTTAATGACAACATGTACCAAGGATGGAACACTTCAAGATGGGAGGAGCCTCAAGGAATTGATCACTTCTATTGGCAACAACCTCCGGATACTTATAGGTATAATTCACATCCTAGTGCATGCCAATTTGATAGCTATGGTGACTCTTTTTGTGATAATCAAATACCACCACCATATGCTTGTGAACCTTATCCTCAACATGACTATCAACCATGTTCACAAGCCCATTTTTACCAAGCACCTTCTTGTGACCCTTATCCACTATATGACCAATCACCCATACCACATCCTTAGGACCATTATGAGCAAGAACCCTTGAAACCACCACAACCTTATCATGACTACTATGAAGAACCACCTCAATGCACACAATCTCCATATCCTTACCAAGAAGAACCACCTCTTCATTATGAACTGTTTCTCCAAAATAATGAACCTTTCTAATAGATGACTCTCTTACCTTGCTACTTCAAGGCCAAGCGGATATGCAAAGGAACACCCTAGAGTTTGTGACTAATTTGACTAAGGTAGTGCATACTTTAGCCTACCAATGTTTGAACACTCAAGGTGCTTCCGTGGCCACATGTGAGAAATCAAAAGATGAGCAAAGAATGAAAGAGAGATTGGAAAATCCGGTGGAGAAGAAGGAAGAATCAAGCTTTGTATTGGAGCAATTGGAGACGCCTAGGGTCATTGAAGAAAAGGAAGAAGTGGTTGAAGATCTAGGAGATGTGGAACCACCATGGAAGTCTCAACAACCTCCGGAGCATATCAAGATTGAAGAATATGAAAAGGTTGATCAAGAGATGAACTCAATCATCAATGATTTCTTATCAATAATTGAATCCTCTCCCATGGGACATGAAATTGAAGCTATTAAAGACAACTCAACACCAAATGATGTTGGTGATCTCATTGAAGACTCTTCCATCAAATGTGAAGTTGATATGGAAGTAGATTTCACACAACCTTCCAAGTGTGATTTGATTGATGATAAGGAGGAATTGGAAGAAGTCGACAAGCAAGAAGAAGATGAAAGAAGTTGTCAAGAGGTGGAAATAACCAAAGAAGAGCATAAGGAAGTCGACCTTGCATTGTCTAAGTGTGGGGAGGTTTTCTTCCCTAAGCCACCATCCAACATGTCATTCAAGTGGGTAAAATCCTCAAACCTAAGCTTTACTTTCTCACTTGAATATGGCTTGATTGAAACGGATGGACAACTTAAAGCTCTTTGTGAAACTAAGGGTAAAAAAGAGTTGTGTAGTGGTTGGAAGTTCGGAGTTAGGCTCATTGAGGTCAGAACTTCAAAGCATAGGGACCATAATTGGATGAATGCTACTTTACATGGGTCTAGGAAGAAGACTTGGTGTGCTAGAGAGAATTCTATTTATCAACCACCCGAACAGAACATTCATGAGGATCAACTAGAAGATGGGTGCGAGAATAAGATATGGGACCCCGGTTCAAAGCACGAAGACCAACTATGGGAGCTCATATCTTGGATGGAACTCCATCCAAACTTGGTGAAGATGGTTGGAACTTCTGTCAACCATTTGAGGAGCAAAGATCCTTGGAGATTCAAGGATGAGTACAAGTATAAGCCACCATGATAACGAGCTTCCCAAATGTCCAACTTAAAGACTTAAACTAAAAGTGCTAGGTGGGAGACACCCCACTATGGTAAACTCTTTCTACTCCCTTGCATTTTTTATTAAAAAGTGAATTGAGATACCATTGTAGATAGCTTTCTTTCTATATATTGGTTTCAATAAATTGGTTGTACGTTGCTTGTGGAGCAAGTAACCCTTGCTTTTATTTGAAGATTCTCAAAAAGCCAAAAAAAATTTTGTCATTTTGTATTTTGAGTTGATTTTGAGCTGTAGGAAGTGTTAGGAGTATTTTGAGCTGTTTTTGCTTTTTCTGAAAAAAAAAACAAAAAAAAAGGGCGGGTCAAGGACGCGTACGCACGTTGTGCGCGTGCACGTCCATACGCGGATACAGGCCCATACATTTTTCAGAGAGTTGGGCCATTCTCGCGCAAACACTAGGCCAATGGCATAACCACTTGTACGCGTGCGCACACTGCGCGCATCCGCGTCGATATCCATATTTTTGCAATGCGCGTGCCCGCGTACATGCCGTGTGCGCGCCAATCCACTGAAGCAGTTTTCAGGCCTCCAACCCGAGAGTTGTGCTGAACCTGGGCCAGCATTAAGCCTCTAGCCCAACTCACCTCACGCGGTTGCGCACTGTACGCATCCGCGCCCATGCCTACATACCCCAACTGTGCGAAAGCGCACCTAGCGCTTCCGCGCCCCCTCTCTATTCTTCCATCCGCGCGGACGCACGCTGTGCGCGCACGCGTGGATTTGAATTTCCTAATACCCCATGAACTCGAGAACCCTATCAGTCGTGCACCCTTTTTTCCATTTCTGCTTTTGCACTCCAAGTTACACCATGCCCCTGTTCCGCTTCTTTACTGTTTTTCATTAATTTTGATAGGCCTAGATTAGGTTAATTAGTTGAAAACTCTGTTTGCTAGGCTAGTTAGATATGCATGTTTTAGTTGATCCTAGGTTGTTAGGTAGCTAGGTTGTGGTTAGATGATTCTAGGCCTGATAAGTGCTCCATTTGTGTTTAATTGTTTGAGTGTTACATGATGAGTACGATGAGTGGTGTGCTCTGTTCTATATACTCTGTTTCACTACTGTCTTGCTTGCTTAATGCTGCCAAGTCATATAAACTCCTTGATTGTGTTACATGTTTGATATGTTGAATTCATATGACTGATTTTTGATGCTATTTGCTATCCGGGAACATTCGATTTACTGCCGGAATGCTGCCCAAATTTCTAGAAATTGTTGTGTTCTTCAACTTACACCATATGCATTGAACTTGGCACTCTTGGTTTGAGAGTTACTTACCTCACACCAAGTTCAATCCCTAGGTCACTTTGGCTAGCATCTCTGTGTTTATGTTTGTTTCTCGCGATATGCATTGAACCTTCATGCACTTTCATCTATCAAATTACTCAATTGTCTTATGCTCAAGTTAACGATTAAGTTTACCATTTGAGTTGAACTTGCAAATTTGTTAAATATGGTTCATGCATTTGCAACAATTGGTAAATTCAACTTGTGTAACTCTTTTTCACTCAAATTAGTTTCTAACTTGTTTTATGTTACACAAATGCACTTTCGTTTTGTCAAACACCAATTATTGCATTATTAATGACCGCGACATTGATTGATGACCTACTTTCAATTAATTACTTCTTTTATAATGTCATATTTCATCATCAATGACTGCTTCCTCCCCGTGTTTGTGAGTATGCTTGTTACCATTACTTGTGACTCATTGTGATTAAGCAAATGACCATCATACCCCTTACCTTTGAACCAATTTTCTAACTTTTAACTTGCCTAACATGCTAATTTCTCTTTTTAGTTTTCAACTAACTCTCTAACTATTCTTTTTGGGTATGATGCTCATTGAGCTTAATGAACAAGCATTGTGCATATATTGCTTGAATTCTTGGTTTATGGATTTTATGTTGAATGCTACTTCCTGTTGCTTGTATTCTAAGTTTTTCTTCACTTTTTAACTCACTTCATATTAATATGCCATTTCTTGCTTTCCATTCCCCTATTTGCCTAGTTGTTTATATCATGCCATATTTGCTTTCAGGATGGCCGATAGAGAAAAAGCAAAGGCTACTACCTCAAGAAAGAGGAAGAAATCTCAAGCCTCCACCCTCTCCCCTTATACCAACTATGCAAAGAACCCACTTAATGAAGTGGATAAATAAAATCAGCTGCTACCCCCACTGACTCGTACACATTTCCAAATCTTTACTGTGAGCTGCATTTCCCTAACTATCAGAAGACAAAGCTAAACATTGAGAAGAAATTGGCCCTTCCCAATGACCCGAGGTGCTCCATTAATACTCGTATTCAGGAACTGGGCTTAGGGTTTGTTGATAGGAATTTGGGAAGAATAAACACTTCATGGGTCAAGGAGTTTTACTCCAACCTCTTCCGCACGACTCTTGAGTCAGTCCACCTACGGGGCGGGCAGGTTTTAGTGACTAAGGCTGCCATTAAGGGTGTTTTGCATTGTCTACCCCGGACTGGTGACACATGTGCATACCAGCAGGCTGAGATAGCAATAAATGCTATGACCTTTGACTATGAGGCACTGAAGTGCGTTATTGCCACACCGGAAGCCCCTTGGGTGATGAACTCTAACAACCAAAGGCCCAAGGGGATGTTATTTGCTTATCTATCTAGAGAGGCTAGGACTTGGCAGCAGATATTCGCCCACTATGTCCTGTCTACTACCTATTTTTCTGAGATTCTGATGGATATGCTTCTTCTGATTGGCTGTGTCATGGAGGGAAAGGAGGTATACTTTTCCCAGTTGATCAGGTGTGGCATGTGGCGAGCACACATCCGTGGCCTCCTACCATTTCCTACATTGGTCACTGGCATGGTTAAGTTAGCTGGTGCCCCATGGAGGAAAGATGACGTGATACCACCACCCCCAGACGGCAACGAGAAGGAAGTTACTATTCCGTAGGGTACGTGGGTGCATGAGAAGCCCCCATCCAGGTGCCGCTCTCGAGCTAGAGCAGCAATAGAGGCAGCTAGACCTTCATCCTCTACAGCAGCAGCAGGACTCTCTTCTTCTTCAGCAGCAGTAGGACCACTTTTACCACCACCACCAGCACCCGAGCCGACATATCAGCTAGTGCAGTGCCTGTTTCGCTTCATGGAGTGCAGTGAGCGTCATATTATGCGACATCTCGATCGCATAGACCAGGTGTTTGTATCACAGGACATTGAGCTACCCCCTCTCCCCGACTCTCCCACTTCCGATGAGGAGGATCATGAGCAGAGCATGAGGAGGAGCATGTTGAGGAGCCGGTTCAGCAGGAGGCCCCTCCACAGACGCAGGCTACTCAGGAGACTCAGCAGCCTCCCGAGGAGCCAGTGCCCCAGACAGTACCCCAGCCAGTGCCCCAGACAGTGCCCCAGACAGTACCCCAGCCAGAGCCAGATGTGACTGTTGACCCTCACCATGAGCCCGATCACTGGCATCGAGGACGATGCTTCATCTTAAGTGTGGGGAGGTCACTGTCGTAGCCGTCGGTGGATTTGGTGAACATTTTCGGACACTATCACTTAGTTCATCTTATTTTGCTTTATTTTGCACTATTTTGGGATTATTGTATATATTTGCTATTGTGGATACTTTTATTTTGGTTATTGCATACTTTTATGGTATATATTGCATTTTAGCCTTGTGGTTGTGATTTGAAAAATGTTTTGAATTGTTGAAACCTTAGTTAAACCCTTTGTACATAAAAGAATTTGTTTTGATTTAAAAAGAGGGCAAACTAAGGAATTTTAGAATTTCTTAATCACAACATTGCATTTAGAATAAGCTTAATCAAAACAATGAATTTTTCCAAAAGATTTACCTATAGGGCACCACCCCAATTAATTGGAAATTTTTTGTGGAACTTGCATGAATTCATACTTTTGTGGATCATGTTTTGAGCTAAGAACACAAGCTTGTGAGTTTTGAGCCTATTGTGTGGTTACATTTTATAACCACTTATTTTCCTTCTTGCATGAAATTGTTCTTTTCCTATGATTGTGATCCTTGATTTGTTTAATTCTATATGTCCAATTATTCCTTGTATTCATGTATTTATATGATTCAGGCCATTATTTCATTAGCACACTTACCCAAATAGCCTACCTTTTACTCTCCATTGTCAACCAATTTTGAGCCTACGCTTAACCCAATTGTTCTTTATTTTAGCACATTACAAGCCTAAAGCGGAAAATAATAAAGTCCCTTGTTTGGATCTTTGATTAGCTTAGGCTAGTGAGAGTATTTTATATTCTAGTTTGGGGAGATTGGGGACATTGGTTCGGATAAAAGGGTATTTTGTAATTGTATATTTGGAAATTGGGTGCACACTCATGTATTGATTAAATGTATAGACCTTATGCATTGGTGTTCTTGTATATAGTTTTGAAAAAAAAAAGAGAAAAACAAAGGAAAAGGAAAATAAAATATATATGAAAAAAAGAAAAAAAAAGAGAAAAAAGAAAAGAAGAAAAGAAAGAAATGAAAAGGGGACAAAATGCCCCAAAGTAGAGTTCAATAAGAGTCAATGCATAAGTGTTGGAAAAATCAAAAGAAAATGCATGAGTATGTGAAAAGTGAAGGATGGATAGTTAGGTTAGTACTTAATTGTATAGGTCATCATAAGTTAGGTGGGAAAGTTTAAGCTAATCAAAGATTCAAATTCTAGTCCACTTATCCATACATGATCCTACCTTGACCCTAACCCCATTACAACCTTTGGGAAAGACCTCATGATATTTGTATGCATGCATTGAATAATTGTTGATTGTTAGATAAAGAACAAATCTTGGAAAGCATGATTAGGAAAGAATTGAGTGAATCAACCCCTAGACACTTGAGTGAATAGAGCGGATACACATCCGGTGAGGGTTCGATTGCTCAATTACATGTATTCATCACTATCATTCTATTCATGCAAGTTTGTAAACCATTTTTGATAATTTAACTCAATTGTGGGTTGGATTTTGATTCTCAATACTCTAGCCCTTGTGCTTACATATGTTCTCTTGGAAGTTGATTTGTTTTGACCAAGCATATGCATTCATATAGTTAGTTGCATTTAGATAGTTTGCATTTAGATAGTTTAGTTGCATTGAATAAATGTCATACCCTTTGCTTCATTCTTGGTTTAGCATGAGGACATTCTAAGGTTTAAGTGTGGAGAGGTTGATAAACCCCTTTTTTAGGATTTATCTTGTGTTGAATTTAGAGCATTTTGATAACCTTTTCTCACATTTATTCAATGAAATAGCATGATTTTGTGATTGTCTCCTTAATTGTGCTTAGATGTGAAAACATGCATTTTAGACCTTTAATTTGATGATTTTTATCATCCTTTGATTCCACTAGATGCCTTGATATGTTTGCTAGTGATTTTAGATTGAAAAGGGCTAGGAAAGGATCAAAGGAGTGGAAGAAAAGCATACAAAGTGGAGAAATCATGAAAAGCCAAAGATTTGGAAAAAGTCCATGGGCGCGCGCGCGCACTATGCGCCTACGCGCGGATTGCAAAATACTCCAGGGACGCGTACGCGCGCTGTGCGCGTACGCGCCGAAGGCTGCACGTGATTTTTAAAGAAGAACTCGTGCCTGGCAATTTTGGAGGGTTTCTGGCCCCATTTGGAGCTGAGTTTTTGGCGGGAAAAGGCTAAATAGACCAAGGAATGAAGGAGAATAGAGGAGGACATTCATTCACACATTTTAAATCTACTTTTAGTTAGTTTTAGAGAGAGAAGCTCTCACTTCTCTCTAGGATTAGGAGTATGATTAGGTTTAGTTCTTAGATCTTGGTTTTAATTCATGCTTTCATCTACTTCTACTCTTGAATTCTTTGTTGTTACATTTATCATTCTTCTATTGTTTGTTATAATTTCTTCTACTTTATTTGTAGATCTACTTTTGTTCATTCTATTTTCTTTCAATTCAATTTGAGGTAATTCATGATAATTGTGTTTCTTTTGATTGTTGTTATTAATTCCTTGCAATAATTGTTGTTAGATTCTATTCTTATTGTCAATTTACTATGTTTTTCTTTTGTGCCCTCCAAGTGTTTGATGAAATTTTTGGAAGGATGTTAGAGTAGAATTTTATGCTCTTGGCTTGGGAAGGTAACTTAGGAACTCTTGAGTTACTAATATCCAAGTAATTGACGATTGAGAGCCATTAACTCTAGATCTCACTAATTGAATTGGTGGAGAGCTAGGACTTATGGACTTGGATTGATATAGCTCACTTGACTTTCCTTTGCTACTAGTTAAAGGATGACTTAGTGGGATTGATCTTTGCCAATTCTCATGTTGTGGTTAGTAATAAGGATATAGATCTTTGACAACCAACCCTTGCCAAGACCGCTTTATCATTTACATTTCCATTATTATTTACTTTTCTTGTTCCTTATCCAAAACCCCAAAAATATACAACTCATAACCAATAATGAGAACACTACCCTGCAATTCCTTTGAGAGACGACCCGATGTTTGAATACTTCGATTTATAGATTTTAGGGGTTTGTACTTGTGACAAACAAAATTTTTGTATGAAAGGATTATTGATTGGTTTAAAAACTATACTCTACAACGAGACTTCATTAGTGATATTCTAAACCATCAGTTTTCCATTCATCACTAGGCAACCAAATAAACATAAATCCACTAAATAGGAATCAATTTTCAAGAACTTTCAGGAATGACCATAATCATTAAACAGGAATTCCATAATTAGGCAACCAAATAAACCTAAATCCACTAAACAGGAATCAATTTTCAAGAACTTTCAACAACAATCATAATCAAGAAATAGGAATACCATAATCAGGCAACCAAATAAATCTAAATCCACTAAACATGAATCAATTTTCAGGAACTTTCAACAATAAGCATAATCAGGCCAAATGGTCAACTGTAAGAGGGGCATCAGCTGCCTCACTTCTGTGAGAGGACTCCGGGGCCGTAGCTTCCATCGCTGGAGGCGGCATCGCCATGGCAGTAGGCTGCTAAGCGGTAGGAGGTGGTGTTGTCACCGTAGATGGAGGTACATAGTTGGAGTTAGGGACCATGACGAATGTCTAGTTCGTTAAACCTGCAACCTATGACATCACCAGGGTGGTTGGAGTAGAGGGAAAGGATCTAGAAGTCCCAGGGATACTGGAAGAAACCTTCCCTCTACGTCGACCATGGCTACAACCACAACCAGCAGCCTTATCCAAAACACCTGTACCAGTTGTCATGTCTGCAAATAACATACCAATTAACAGAAATTCAGAAGTAAAAAAGATAAAAGAGATCAAAATAGAACATATCAAATAGAGAAAATAAGTCGAAGCATGTATGAATTTTATATACATGTTAATAGAAAAAGGCAAATTGTAACAATGAGTATGAACCTAGGCACATTTAACAAAAAAAAGCACATTCTAAAATGAATAGACATTTAATTATTTTTAGCAGTCCATTAGCTAATATTGTTCTTTCAACAAAATGAATTTACTAAGACAATTAATCACAGCTAAACCAACTTCTGCTAAAAGCATATGTAAGAAAAATGAGAATAAACCATTAAAATACAAGTGGAATTTGGGCAAAAAATGCAACCCATGTATGATTAAATTGTATGGTGTTGATTAAAAAGTTGTCTTAAAAATTTAATTTAATGGTGTAACTAATATTCAGAAATACAAAATGATGGTTTGAAATAATGAGTTAACTGATCTATTGTAGATCCCACAAAATTCAGCATTATATTACAGTGTTTAGCAGAATATCAGTTAATGAACCCAATACAAAAACAAATTACAAACCCAAGAAGTACAATAACATGCTTAATTACCTATGAACTAAGAGAAATTCTAATAAAAAAATTCTAATTTTACTCTAAATCAACCTAGCTAACAGCAAAAAGTAGTTTAACTAACTCAAATTACTAATGAAAAATTAAAATCTAATTAAACCATAATGAATTTAAAACAGAGAAGATTAATAGTAAAATTGACAAAATCCCAAAACCAACCTCAGAGTAAAAAGAGTCGAGCAACGGTGGAGGTGGAGGTTGCAGTGGTAGAGGTGGCTCGCCGGAGTGTGCCTCGATGGAGAGAGTGGTGGACGTCGCGGTGGTGGAGGCATGGCTAGCGGTGGAGGCTCTGCATCCCCAAATCCACGTGGAGCATTGAGCACAGCCGGTGACGGAGGTTCTGGCTCACCGAGAATGGTGGAGCGGCAGCGGCAACGAGAGAAGCAGAGAACGGATGTGGAGGCAGTGATGAGAGAGAGAGGGGGTGGTGATGAAGAGAGTGAAAGAAAATTTCAAAATGGGAGAGACGATGGTTCATGATTTCATTAGGGTACGATTACTATTGGAAAAGTTTGATGGTAGCATTTTGCGTGTGCCCAAAATGCCAAAACGCAACATTTAACTAAACAAGGTTACCATCGGATGTAATTGCCAGTAAATCCAATGGTAGTGAGTGCACCATAATTTCTTTTTTCCCTCAAAATATTACCATCGGAACATCAATTTTGACAATAATATTTTAGGGTTACGAATTTATAGCCAAATCCGACGAAAAACTCGCCACTAACGTTTGATGGTAAATCCGACGGTAAATTCAATGGTACTCATCGTTTTTCTTATAGTATGAAGTGGTTGAGGTTGAGTTAGAGTTGTAAGAGAAATGTCTCATTTTGAGAGAAAACAACAAACACTAGAGAGAGGAGAAGAGAAGAAGCCATTTTCGCACTCACACATAGCTATCTCTATAAATTGTTCACTGCAAATACGTTAACCGTTAGATAAAACTTAAATTTGGAGAGTATGTTCCAGACTCCTGGTTCTTTATATTAACCGTTCAGATCTTTAATTTAAGAACTGTAGTTGGAAATATTGGCCACGTAGCAGCAACTCTATTTTGTGTATTTTCATCTTCTTGGTTCTTGTTTTGTAAGCTTTGATGCTTAGGTTGTTTGGCTTATTCTATGCACATTTTGTATAGTAAATTGTGACTCTCTCGTATCCTAACTTGATCATAGTAAAGCTATTTTTCTGGTCTTGATGACTCCTGATTTTTATCTCTCACATTGAGGAGGTTTTTCACGTTAAAAATCTTGGTGTGTTCTTATATCTATTTCTAGTTTTATTGTGCATTTTTTGTTGCTATTAGTGTGTTATTGTTGCTCCTCTAATTATTACAAGTAGAAAATTGTGTGTTTTATTGCTGTAAGTTGATTTTATAATTTTTAGCTTTTAGAAACTTAAGTTGATTGCATGTGAAATTAGAATAATTGAATCTTAGTAATTCAGAAATTTTAGTTGCACAGATAGTATCTTTGTAGAAAACATTGCATAAATTTATTTATCATAGTATTTGTATACATATTAGCATGATGATTTCACTTGCATTAGATTGATTTTATTGATAAATTCATAATTTATGATTTTTTTTTTGTTTGAAAAGAATGAAATTATCAACTTAACTTGTACATATTCCTTAAAAATGCATGCTTTTATGAATTTTCTTCTAATTTTACTTAATTGATTGAAACATACTTTTTAGACCTTTAGAATCATCAAATTAATTTCACTTTTTTTTCAATCGATGACTTGATATGTTTATTTAAATTGTTTAAAGTTTAGGAAGAAAGAATGGTTTGGAAAGTTGGAAGAAAAGTATACAAAAATGGAGATTTCATGAAGAAATGAGGAATTGGCAAAGCTGCAAAGATGCCATATGCAGCGTGATTCATTTAAAATGGCAGATGGCTCACAATTTGGGGGCAATTTCGACCCATTTCAAACCATTTTTTAGTCATATTAGAAGCAAGCCTTGAGGAGGATCACACATACTAGAACATACACACTCATTTTTTCTTTTTTATTTTAGTAGTTATGATGCATCCGTATCTTTAGTTATTTTTTCTTCAGAATTTCATTTAATAAGCTAATGATTCTTGTTAGATAAGCAATGATTTCATGATTTAGTGAGTATTACTTTGACTTAGTTTAAATTCATTTATTACAGGAGAATTTGGAGAAAAATTAGCAAAGATCAAGGAGGAAAAAAAGGGTAGGAATCATCACAAAGAAGAGGCAACAAAAGGAGGAATCAAATAGAAAGCTCTCTGGACCAAACAGAGAGCTCTCTAGACAAGAAACCATGCCATATGAAGCCATGCATATAACGTGGGAAGCCCTGAGTTATATGCACCAAAGCTAACAGAGGCTAGGAGTGCCAATCCAAGCCATGCGTATAACGTGCCCCATCCTTGCATCATACGTGGGAGGCCATGTGTTGTACTTGAAGAACAAACAGAGGCCAATTGCACTAAATAAAGCCATGCGTATAACGTGGGGGTTGGTGCGTTATACTTGAGACATCAACAGAGGCCAATTGTGCCAAAGTGAGGCCATGTGTTGTTTGTAGGAGGCTATGCATATAATACACCAAATGGGCCACTCCTAGGGGCCTTAATTCACTCACTAAATCTTCTAATTCTTCAAACACTTAAGTGGATAACTCAAGGATTCACATAAGCCCAAGAAATCAAGCATTAATTGCCAATTATGGAGAAGCTCAACAGAGCTTATCTCGGAGGAAAAACTCTAGGAGAATACTTAATTAATGAGATTTGATTTGATTTAGTTTTCTTTTTGAATTAGTTTTGAATTTTGAATTGGTTTTAGGGTTAGGATAAAAAAGAAAAGAGCCACATACGTGAGCTTCTTCGCCCGGCCATTTAGACAATTGAGAATTTAGGTTTTTCTTTTATCATGAGAAACTAATCTCCTTTGTTAAGGTTAGGAGCTCTGTTTATTACCATGGATTAATGTTATTACTCATCTATTCTTGTTTTATGCATTGATATTTTCTTAAGAATTTGGTTTTCATTCTTCATCATAAGGGTTTGAGTTTTTTGGGAGATAGTTTGAATCTAAATTAAATTCTATATGCATCTTGGAAAAGGTTGTTTGATAGAATTAAGTTTGAAAACCTCTTCTCTCAATTCTGAAGGTTTTGAACTTGGCTTGATAAGTGACATTGAATCAATTAGGTTTAAATCTTAAGAATTGTGTGACTTATGAATCAGTACGTGTGCTTTATCTCTTATCATTATTGATTGATCAAGGAATTGCCGATTTGCTAAGTTAAGGAAAACCGAAGTACTAAGGGATTAGAGTGTGGTTAATTAGGGTTCGCCGTAAGATACATCTTTGCATGATTAAGATAGATAGTGAAAAGCATTTTTCTTGAAATTGTAAACATCTCCGAAATCTTAGCATTCCATTCATATTATTTTCTCAACAATTTATAAATTGTCTTCATTTAATCTTCTATTTTTACTCTTTGATATTACTGAAACCCTAATTTGAAATTGTCTATTTAAAATAATTGATTAATTTTTGTGTGCTCAGTCCATTAATCCTCATGGGAACGATAACATACTCCCGTGGTATTACTTGACATGATTCGGTGCACTTGCCAAGTTGTGGTTTTGCAAAACTCCGCATCAGTTTAGGACCTTGAATTCTAGAAAAAGATGCTCCAATTTTCTCTAGACTTCAAGAGTTTCTTATGAATTTATCTCTTGTTTTTAGATTTTAGTTTGTTTTATTGTTGTTCTTAGTTTATAATTTCTTATTTTGCTACTCTAGTTTATTAGAATTTCTTGTTACTTTCTTTTGTTTGCTATTTAGTTTATGAACTCATGTTAAATTTATGTTTTTTGTGAATGAATGTGATGTATTGCGCTTCATTGTTTCTTACTTGAGTTGATGTTATTGCTTTATAGAATTGAGTAGTTGTAGCTTTTATTATTCTTACAATTTATAATATTTTATTTTTATGCACACTAAGTGTTCGATGAAATATCTCACTTAGTTATAGAGTAAATTTTAAATTCTTGGCTTGGATTGAGAAATCGAGCGATTTTGAGTCATTAATGTCCAAGTTGATTGATAATTTAGAGATATTAATTAATCTTATTTTCACTAATACTAATCTTTTACTAATTCAATTAATAAGTTAGTTAGGACTTGTGGATTAAGGTTAATTAAGCCTAATTAACTTTTCATAATTTATAGAGGTTGACGAATTGGTTTTGCTCTTTGTAATTATCATGTTGTGGTTAGTGACAAGGATAGTGATCCTAGACCCTCAATCCTTGCCAAGATCTTTTAGATCTTGAATTTACTTTCTTCTCCTCTAGAGAAGAAATGTTTAAAGAACATACTATTAAGGATTAATAATGAAGGTTCTCAATGGCTTAGAGAATAGGGGATTGAATCTATAACCTCTTTTAAATTTAAATACATTAACTTCAAACTGGATTTAAATCAGAGTTGTTGTTGGGTCTGCAATGTTGATTATGCAAGAGACAATTTTATTGTCTCTTGGCGATTACTCAGTAATAGAGCAAACACATTACTTTTGAATACACTGAGTTGTTGTGATGTCTGCTAGATTAACTATGCAGGAGATAATTTTATTTTGTCTCATATCGAATAAAAACAGAAACATAGTAGAGAAAAGTAAATGATACAGTCAAGTATAATAGTTCAACCACCACTACAAGAAAAATGCTAAGTACTGTTAGATTTACCGTCGTCCTTGGGTTGACGGTATAAACGTCTCCAAAAACTGCTTACTGGCGAATTTATTTTGTCCAATGCTAATTACCGACGAATTTTTCGTCAGCCTTTTCAATGGATTTGGCAAGATTGTATTGATGGTTACTGTCGGATACATCTGACGATAACTTTGGCGCTATTTCACGTGTTTAAATCCTACCATAAACTATTTTTTAAATTTTTTGGCACAGCTAAGTCACAATTAGTAGACTCTTGTTAACAAAGTTATTAGCAGAAATTTAACATTGCCATAAATCAAGAAATTATTTTATTAAAAAATAAAACGTCTGAATGAAATAAAATGTCACAAATGTAAAATAAAATGAAGTAGACAAAAAAAATGCATAAAACCCTAAACCCTAAAAATTCGGGTAATCTATGTCGACGTCGTCGTCGTCGTTGTTGGCCTCGTGGTCCCCTTGCTGAGGCGGCGGAAGAGGTGCTGTCGTCGGTGCCCCACCAGCAGCGTCGGCGCTAGAACCAGTAGCGTCGCAGCCTCTAGTGTGTATCTGTTGGCTGCACTCTATCAGCTGTCACAACCGATCGAGCTACTCCAGCTTCTCCGTCAGGTCCAAGCTAGTGGCAACGCGTGCAAGAATCTCTCGATACCTCTGCTTAGACTACTCCGCCTGCTGGTGAGGCTCCTATGTTTGCTTTTGCACCTCCTCCCTCTGGTCGACAATTTCTTGAGGATCAGCAGGGCTGGTGGCAGAGGCAAAGACTAGCCCTAGCCCGAAACTGTGATTCTTTTGGGGTTCAGAGGTGGTCTCGTGTCAAATCCTATTGGGATCCACCCTTGAGGTTCAGACGGAAATGCTTGAACCCTATGTTATCTCTAAAATAGGCCTCCAATTCACACTTGATGTTTGGACGGATCTATGATATTAGGTGGTCTTTCCCTTGACAAACGTCGCTCATTACTGCTGAAAATGTTTGGTTGTCCGATGGTCATAGATCTTCTTAATAATGACATTGTGTTCTACATTCCATATGAATTTTAACTGCGCAAAGTGATTCACCAAAATTAGTTAGCCAGAATAAAATACAGTTCCTATATAGTTAAGTATTTTAAACAAAATTGGGTTCTTACCGCCCACTTCTAAAATTGTGATATTGTTTTTACTAAACTTTGAAGAGTGTTGAATTTCGGTTTAAAATTACAACGAACTGGAGCTTTTAAACTTGTGAATTTTTTAAATGGGTATTTAGCACTCATCAAATCTTGTGGCATGGGTGTATGATTGTCATCAGTTTAATTTACTAGTTTTTTTTTTATTATTTGATGAGTTTAAAGAAAAACAATAATAATTTGATGATGATAAAATATTATTAGTTGGTAAAAGCCCAAAATTTTTTGTAACGTGTGTGATTATTGTGCAAAAAAATAAACCGGCCCAATTCACTTGCCAACACTCTGTTTTCTCCTCTAGCCCGTAACCCATGTACCAAATTATATTACAAACTCTCTTCCCTCCAGTAGCCCGATATCCACATGATTTACCCTCAAATCAAGGGTGAAAAGGGTGTTTTATAAAGCAAATCTGATTTGACAGAAGCAAATCAAAGAAGTTAGGTTGTCATCTTTGTGCAATCACTTTAGCTCGTTGAAGCTATTTCTTCCTGCTGCACATTTTCTGATAAGAAAAAAAAAATGAAAGTTTTCTTTTTCTATTGCAAATCAAATGTCACAATTAAAATTTAGAGTCAAAGAATAGATTAATGGTACATATTTTTGAAGTAAAAAAAAATGAAAGAAAAAAAAATAATTAGATAAGAATTTAAACCAACTCTATTATCCATGAAATTGCTATTGCTTCAATTACATCAACGATGCTTTTAACTACATTGAACAGAACCAGCAATGATATACCTTTTTTCGAGACTTAAATATGTCTGGTTCTTTACATGATTGGTACCAGCCGCTTTTATCATTTTCTCTTCTACAAGATAAGAATAAAAGAATAAATGTGATAAAGGAAATTAAAGGAAAAAATAAAAAAAATGTTGATTGTTAATGAATTTACAATTAGGCACTAGCAGTTCAAGTAGATGATTGAATCGGTATTGCCCTATTTAATTTTTCTGGGATTAATTTTCTGCTGTAATCTTTGGTGAATGGATTAAACTTTGTGTATAAAATAGCATCACAATATTACGGCATACATTCTATCATTTAAATGTAAGCATACCTTTATAATTATATCAAATTTTTGCAGGGAAGGAAAACTGATCGACTTTGATAAGCAGCTGTCCAAGATGTGCAAGATGTTTACCTTTCAATCTTATCAAAAGTTGATTCTTCAAGAAGGAGAAAAATGGTGCTTATATGGTTGGATACACCATATAATCAAGGAGTGTATAATTTGTGGATAAATTAGGATCGTGTTTGGTTTTTGTAATTTGTGCCATTAAACTTAATTGCTTTTTGTAGTTTGGTTAGACTTACTAATAGAATTGTGATACTTGGCTTAAGAATTATCAAAGGAGACTTTGTTAGATAGAAAAGGTATCGTAGTAACAAATGGCGTGAGGGTATACCGAGAAAATAAACACCAAAAAAAAAAAAATCCTATAACTGGATCTTAGAAAATGTAATACTAATAGGTAAAAAAATGATAAAAACCAAGAAAATAAATGATAATTGTTACGATAAGATCAAACACATGGAATGGATGTCCATTTATCACTTGGGCGGTGAACAATAAAAGAGTCATTTTTTAAGGATGAACTAAAATAAATGAGAGTTGAATATAAGAGTATCTTACCTGTATAAATAGATGGCATCACTCGATATATTTTACACACAGTGAAAAGTAATAAATAAATCATCTCTCTCTCACTTCTTACGAATACTTCTCTTTTATGCTGTAATCAAATACTCTTCTCTATATATTTTTATTACAATTCTTTCTCTTCTTTTATTTTATTAGTATTCTAAATTCTCTTTTCTATTACTCTTTACATATAATATTAATAGCAATATTAATCATCTTTATTATATTGAGATTGTAACAATAAACAAATGCGATTTTCTCTCTCTTTATTTTTAATACTTCTTTCTATCTTTGTATATATATATACATTACAACATATAATATTATTATATATATATAAATTATTATTGAGCTAATTATTTTAATACTTGAGTTTTCTATTTATACATCTCTATTATATATATATATATATATATATATATATATATATATATATATATATATATATATATATATATATATATATCTTTTATTTCACAACACGTTATCAGCACGAGACTCTGATCAAATTTTTAGGAAGACTCAGGTAACAAATTTTCATTATGTCGAAGCTCTCTCATCTTGAATTCAATGCTCTTGATATATCTGGAAACAATTATTTATCATGGATACTAGATGCTGAAATCCATCTTGATTCAATGGATCTTGGAGATACCATTAAGGCTGAAAATAATGCATCCCAGAAGGATAAAGCCAAAGCCATGATTTTTCTCCGTCGTCATCTTGACGAAGGATTGAAAAATGAATATCTTACATTAAAAGATCCTGCAGATCTTTGGAAAGACCTTGAAGAAAGGTATAATCATCAGAAAACGGTGATACTTCCTCAGGCCCGATATGAATGGACGCATTTGCGTTTACAAGATTTTAAATCTATAAATGAATATAATTCTGCAATGTTTCGAATCACCTCACGAATGAAATTGTGTGGGGAAAAAATAACTGATCATGATATGTTGGAGAAAACTTTCTCAACCTTCCATGCCTCGAATGTGCTCCTGCAGCAGCAGTATCGAGAGAAAGGGTTTAAGAAATATTATGAGTTAATTTCTTGCCTTCTTGTTGCCGAACGCAACAATGAGTTGTTATTGAAAAATCATGAAGCGCGCCCAGCTGGCGCCGCCCCATTTCCTGAAGTAAATGCGGCAAATCGTTACCCCAGAAGAGGTAAATGGCAAGCTTTTAATAACAAGAAAAATTATGGAAGGAAAAAGAATTATGTTCAAAAGAGAGGATCTCACCAGAAGTGGGACAAAGAAAAGAATATCGGGCAGAATAAATCAACCGAGGAGAAGTGTTTCCGCTGTGGTGGAAAGGGCCATTGGTCACGTACCTGTCGTACCCCAAGGCACCTAGTCGATCTTTACCAGGCATCTTTGAAAAAGAACGACAAAGGAAAGGAAACAAATTTTGTTTCAAATGATGCTGAGAACTCCACCACTCATTATGATGTATCTGATTTCTTTGAGGACCCTGAAGGAAATATTGGTCATTTGATCAATGATGGAATAGTTTAATATGTGAAATTGTGAAGTATCTATGTAAATAAATAATGTAAAAAATTTATTGTTAATTTTTATTTTCTATGTATTTAAGTTTCAAATGTGATGTACATAAATAATGAAATATTAATATGAATTTTGAAATTATTAAATGTGTCAAATTTTAAAATAAAATTTTAGTATATGACATTATTTTATGTACAGTGTTTCTTAGAAAAATAATTCTGATCAAGTATTCAATTTAACTGTGCATACTACTCATTTTATTATTATTTGTTTTTGAAGAATGGCAAGGATATGTAATGAAGATGTATGCCTTGCGGATAGTGCAAGTTCGCACACTATTCTCAAAAGTGATATATATTTTACCCATCTTGTGCCAAAAGAGGAATATGTTAACACTATTATTGGCTCAGGCAATGTGATAGAAGGCTCCGGAAGAGCTATAATTTTGTTTCCTGGAGGAACAAAATTTATAATAAATAATGCACTATTATCTACCAAGTCTCTGAGGAACTTGTTGAGTTTCAAAGATATTCGCCGAAATGGATATCATGTTGAGACGATGAATGAGGGAAATCATGAGTATTTATGTATCACAACTCATGATTCAAATAAGAAAGTTATATTAGAAAAATTACCCTCACTTTCATCTGGGTTGTATTATACCAAGATTAGTGCAATTGAATCACATGCCACTGTAAACCAGAAGTTTATTAGCCCAAATGAATTCATAACTTGGCACGACCGATTGGGTCATCCGGGAACAACCATGATGAGGAGAATTATTGAAAACTCTCATGGACATTCACTAAAGAACCAGAAGATTCTTAAAACTAGTAAATTTTGTTGTGCTGCATGTTCTCAAGGAAAGTTAATTTTAAGGCCATCACCAATAAAGATTGGATTTGAGTCTCCTGGATTCCTGGAAAGGATTCAAGGTGATATATGTGGACCTATTCATCCACCATGTGGATCTTTTAGATATTTTATGGTCCTAATAGACGCATCTTCGAGATGGTCACATGTGTGCTTATTATCTTCTCGCAACCTGGCGTTTGCGAGATTATTGGCTCAAATTATTCGATTAAAAGCACAATTTTCAGAAAATCCAATAAAGGCAATTCGTCTTGATAATGCTGGTGAATTTACTTCCCAAGCTTTTGATGCTTATTGTATGGCTAATGGAATAAGTGTTGAACATCCAGTAGCTTATGTTCACACGCAAAATGGGTTAGCAGAATCACTTATTAAGTGCCTCCAATTAATTGCTAGACCCTTACTTATGAGAACAAATCTCCCAACCTCGGTTTGGGGGCATGCTATTTTACATGCCGCAGCACTTATTCGTTTGAGGCCAACGAGTTATCCTCAATTCTCTCCTATGCAATTAGCTTTTGGCCAGCAGCCAAATGTTTCCCATTTAAGAATATTTGGGTGTGCGATATATGTTCCTATTGCACCACCTAATCTCACCAAAATGGGACCCCAAAGAAAATTGGGAATATATGTTGGATATGATTCTTCCTCTATAATGAGGTATCTTGAGATACAAACTGGTGATGTGTTTAAAGCCCGGTTTGCAGATTGTCATTTTGATGAATCAAAATTTCCAACATTAGGGGGAGAGAATAAGCTTCCTAAAAAAGAACTTAATTGGAATGCATCATCGTTGATGCATTTAGATCCTCGATCAGGGCAATGTGAACTGGAAGTTCAAAAGATTATACATTTGCAAAGAATAGCAAATGAATTGCCTGATGCATTTTCCGATACAAAGAGGATAACCAAATCTTACATACCAGCGGAAAATGCCTCAATTCGAATTGACGTCCCAATAGGACAAGTAGCCACTGAAGCAAATTCACGCCAGAAGCGTGGCAGGGCGGAAAATTCCCCAATTCGAATTGATGTCCCAGTAGGACAAATAGCCACGGAAGCAAATACATGCCAGAAGCGTGGCAGGCCTGTCGATTCCAAAGATAAAAATCCTCGAAAGAGAAAAGAGGTAAATAATATTCCTGTTGAAAAAGACATAGTAAAGACACCGGCAGTTGTCCAAAATTCTGATATAATGCCAGAAGACGTTCAGGTACCTGAAAATTGTGAAAATGACGAGATCTCGATAAATTATGTCTTTACAGGAGAGAAATGGGACCGAAATAAGACAATTGTCAATGAAATATTTGCATATAATGTGGCATTAGATATCATGCATGAAAGTAAGGATCTTGAGCCAAGATCAGTCGAAGAATGTCGACAAAGGAATGATTGGCCAAAATGGAAAGAAGCCATGAAGGCTGAATTAGACTCACTTGCAAAACGTGAAGTCTTTGGACCTGTAGTTCGTACACCTGAAGATGTAAAACCTGTTGGATATAAGTGGGTATTTGTGAGAAAACGAAATGAGAAAAATGAGGTTGTGCGCTACAAAGCCCGACTTGTGGCACAAGGTTTTTCACAAAGGCCCGGTATAGATTATGAAGAAACATATTCCCCTGTAGTGGATGCGATAACATTGCGCTATTTGGTCAGTATATCTGCATATCGTAAATTGCATATGCATTTAATGGATGTGGTAACAGCCTATTTGTACGGCTCATTAGATCGGGATATCTATATGAAAGTCCCTGAAGGACTAAAGACATCCAAACCATCCAATGAATATTCGCAAGGGTTATACTCAGTCAAATTGCAAAGATCTTTATATGGTCTAAAGCAATCTGGACGAATGTGGTATAATCGTTTTACTGAGTATCTGGCCAAAAACGGATTCAAGAATGATGATATCTGTCCATGTGTTTTTATAAAGAAATCTGCATCTGGATTCGTTATAATTGCTGTGTACGTTGATGATTTAAATATCATTGGGACTCCTGAAGAGATTCCAACAATTATAAAAATTCTAAAAGAAGAGTTTGAGATAAAAGATCTTGGAAAGACTAAATTTTGTCTCGGCCTGCAGATCGAGCATATAAAAAGTGGGATCTTTATTCATCAAACAACATACATAGAAAGGATCCTGAAAAGATTTTATATGGATAAGTCACATCCATTAAGTACACCAATAATCGTAAGATCTTTGGATGTGAAAAAGGATCAATTCCGTCCTTGATGAGCGGATAATTTATACGCTTTTTGGCATTGTTTTTAGTATGTTTTTAGTAGGATCTAGTTACTTTTAGGGATGTTTTCATTATTTTTTATGTTAAATTCACATTTCTGGACTTTACTATGAGTTTGTGTGTTTTTCTGTGATTTCAGGTATTTTCTGGCTGAAATTGAGGGACTTGAGCAAAAATCTGATTCAGAGGTTGAAGAAGGACTGCTGATGCTGTTGGATTCTGACCTCCCTGCACTCAAAGTGGATTTTCTGGAGCTACAGAACTCGAAATGGCACGCTTCCAATTGCGTTGGAAAGTAGACATCCAGGGCTTTCCAGCAATATTTAATAGTCCATACTTTGGTCAAGAATTGACGACGTAAACTGGCGTTCAACGCCAGCCTTCTGCCCAAATCTGGCGTCCAGCGCCAGAAAAGGATCCAAAACCAGAGTTGAACGCCCAAACTGGCACAGAAACTGGCGTTCAACTCCACAAATGGCCTCTTCACGTGATACACTTAAGCTCAGCCCAAACACACACCAAGTGGGCCCCGAAAGTGGATTTATGCATCAATTACTTACTCATGTAAACCCTAGTAGCTAGTTTATTATAAATAGGACCTTTTACTATTGTATTAGGCATCTTTGGTCTCAGTTTTATTCCATTGTTCATCTTAGGAGACTATTGATCTCGTTTAGGGGGCTGGCCATCTCGGCCATGCCTGGACCTTCACTTATGTAATTTCATACGGTAGAGTTTCTACACTCCATAGATTAAGGTGTGGAGCTCTGCTGTTCCTCAAAGATTAATGCAATTACTACTGTTTTCTATTCAATTCTTCTTATTTCGCTTCTAAGATATCCATTCGCACCCAAGAACGTGATGGAGGTGATGATTATGTGTGACGCTCATCATCCTTCTCCCCTATGAACGCGTGCCTGACAAACACTTCTGTTCTACATGAAATAAAGCTAGAATGAATATCTCTTAGATCTCCTAACCAGAATCTTCGTGGCGTACGCTAGAATGATGGCGGCATTCAAGAGAATCCGGAAGGTCTAAACCTTGTCTGTGGTATTCTGAGTAGGATTCAATGATTGAATGACTGTGACGAGCTTCAAACTCGCGAGTGCTGGGCGTTAGTGACAGACGCAAAAGGAGGGTGAATCCTATTCCAGCATGATCGAGAACCGACAGATGAATAGCCGTGCCGTGACAGGGTGCGTGAGCATATTATTCACTGAGAGGAGGGGATGTAGCCACTGACAACGGTGATGCCCTTGCATACAGCCAGCCATGGAAAGGAGTAAGACTGATTGGATGAAGATAGCAGGAAAGCAGAGGTTCAGAGGAACGAAAAGCATCTCCATTCGCTTATCTGAAATTCCTACCAATGATTTACATAAGTATCTCTATCCCTATTTTATTATATAATATTCAAAAACACCATAATTATTTTATATCCGCCTGACTGAGATTTACAAGGTGACCATAGCTTGCTTCATACCAACAATCTCCGTGGGATTCGACCCTTACTCACGTAAGGTATTACTTGGACGACCCAGTGCACTTGCTGGTTAGTTGTATCGAAGTTGTGACAATTATGAATTAAGATCAAAGCACCAAGCTTTGGAGCCATTACCAGGGATTGTTCGAGCCTGGACATCACAATTTCGTGCACCAAGTTTTTGGCGCCGTTGCCGGGGATTGTTTGAGTTTGGACAACTGACGGTTTATCTTGTTGCTCAGATTAGGTAATTTTCTTTTTATTTTATTTCCAAAAATTTTTCAAAAATATTTTCAAAATTTTCTCATCTGTTTTTGAAAAAAAAAATGTTTTCAAAAAATTTTATTCAAGATTTTTAAGAATGAATTCTAGTGTTTCATGAAGCATGTGAAGCCTGGCTGGCTGTAAAGCCATGTCTAAATTCTTTTGGACTGAGGCTTGCAAATTGTTATCAAAGAGCAATATACTCTCGTGTTAAAGACTAAAGCTTGGCTGGCCATTGGCCATGTCTAGTGTTTTGGACTGGAGCTTTCTTTGAAAGCTTGGCTGGCTAGTGAGTCATGTCTAATTCCTGGACTGAAGCTTTAGACTAACATGGCAAGATTCCTGGAATTCATATTAAAAATTTTGGAATCCTTATTTTTTCTTTTTTTCATATAATTTTCGAAAAATATAAAATAAAAATCCAAAAAAATTAGAAAATCATAAAAATCAAAAATATTTTGTGTTTCTTGTTTGAGTCTTGATTCATATCATAAGTTTGGTGTCAATTGCATATGCATCTTGCATTTTTTCGAAAATATCATGCATTCATAGTGTTCTTCATGATCTTCAAGTTGTTCTTGGTAAGTCTTCTTGTTTGATCTTGATGATTTTTTGTTTTGTGTCTTTTCATGTTTATCATATGCATTTTTGAATTCTTAGTGCCTAAGCATTAAAGAATTCTAAGTTTGGTGTCTTGCATATTTTCTTTGCATTAAAAATTTTTTAAAAATGTGTTCTTGATGTTCATCATGATCTTCATAGTGTTCTTGGTGTTCATCTTGACATTCATAGCATTCTTGCATGCATCATATGTTTTGATCTAAAAATTTCATGCATTGCATCTCTTTAGTGTTTTTCTCTTGCATCATAAAAATTCAAAAATCAAAAAAAAAATATCTTTCCCTTTTTCTCTCATCAAATTCGAAAATTTGGATTGACTTTTTCAAAATTTTTTAAAATCAAGTTGTTACCAATGAGTCAAATCAAATTTTCAATTTGAAAATCTTATCTTTTTCAAAATCTTTTTCAAAAATCAAATCTTTTTCAAAATTTTTAGTTATTTTCGAAAATAACATAATCAATTAATGTTTTGATTCAAAAAATTGAAGTTTGTTACTTGCTTGTTAAGAAAGATTCAAACTTTGAGTTCTAGAATCATATCTTGTGATTTCTTATGAATCAAGTCATTAATTGTGATTTTAAAAATCAAATCTTTTTCAAAACTAATTTCAATCATATCCTTTCAAAAATATCTTTTCAAAATATCTTTTCTAACTTCCTAACTTCTTATCTTTTCAAAATTTGTTTCAACTAACTAACTAACTTTTTGTTTGTTTCTTAACTTTTTCAAAACTACCTAACTAACTCTCTCTCTCTAATTTTCGAAAATATCTCCCCTCTTTTTCAAAAATTTCTTTTTAATTAACTAATTATTTTTATTTTTTTATTTTTGATTTCAAAAATTTTCGAAAATTTCTAACATTTTTCAAAAACCATTTTCAAAAATCACTAACTCCTTTTCAAAAATAATTTTTGAAAATTCCCTCCTTCTCTCTCATCCTATTCTATTTATTCATTCATATCCTAACATCTCATCTCACATCTCTTCCATCCGTACAGTTGTGTTTCTTCCTTTACATCACATCCTTTATCTCCCCCTCTTCTTCTACTAACAATAAGGATCCTCTTTACTGTGACATAGAGGATTCCTCTTCTTTTCTTTTGTTCTCCTCTTTCTTATGAGCAGGGACAGAGAAAAAGGCATTCTTGTTGAAGCTGATCCAGAACCTGAAAGGACTCTGAAGAGAAAATTAAGAGAAGCTAAATTACAACAATCCAGAGACAACTTGATTGAAAATTTTGAACAAGTAAAGGAGATGGCAGCCGAACCCAACAACAATGCAAGGAGAATGCTTGGTGACTTTACTGCACCTAATTCCAATTTACATGGAAGAAGCATCTCCATTCCTGCCATTGGAGCAAACAACTTTGAGCTGAAACCTCAATTAGTTTCTCTGATGCAGCAGAACTGCAAGTTTCATGGACTTCCATCTGAAGATCCTTTTCAGTTCTTAACTGAATTCTTGCAGATATGTGATACTGTTAAGACTAATGGAGTAGATCCTGAAGTCTACAGGCTCATGCTTTTCCCTTTTGCTGTAAGAGACAGAGCTAGATTATGGTTGGATTCCCAACCCAAAGACAGCCTGAACTCTTGGGATAAGCTGGTCACGGCTTTCTTAGCCAAGTACTTTCCTCCTCAAAAGCTGAGCAAGCTTAGAGCTGATGTTCAAACCTTCAGACAGAAAGAAGGTGAATCCCTCTATGAAGCTTGGGAAAGATACAAACAGTTGACCAAAAAGTGTCCTTCTGACATGCTTTCAGAATGGACCATCTTGGATATATTCTATGATGGTTTATTTGAGCTATCAAAGATGTCACTGGACACTTCTGCAGGTGGATCCATTCACCTAAAGAAAACGCCTGCAGAAGCTCAAGAACTCATTGACATGGTTGCTAATAACCAGTTCATGTACACTTCTGAAAGGAATCCTGTGAGTAATGGGACGCCTATGAAGAAGGGAGTTCTTGAAGTTGATACTCTGAATGCCATATTGGCTCAGAATAAAATATTGACTCAGCAAGTCAATATGATTTCTCAGAGTCTGCATGGAATGCAAGCTGCATCCAACAGTACTCAAGAGGCTTCTCATGAAGAAGAAGCTTATGATCCTGAGAACCCTGCAATAGCAGAGGTGAATTACTTAGGTGAACCTTATGGAAACACCTATAACTCACCATGGAGAAATCATCCAAATTTCTCATGGAAGGATCAAAAGCCCCAACAAGGCTTTAATAATGGTGGAAGAAACAGGTTTAGCAATAGTAAACCTTTTCCATCATCAACTCAGCAACAGACAGAGAACTCTGAACAAAATGATTCTAATTTAGCAAATCTAGTCTCTGATCTATCTAAGGCCACTGTAAGTTTCATGAATGAAACAAGGTCTTCCATTAGAAATCTGGAAGCACAAGTGGGCCAGCTGAGTAAAAGGATCACTGAAATCCCTCCTAGTACTCTCCCAAGCAATACAGAAGAGAACCCAAAAGGAGAGTGCAAGGCCATTGACATAAGTGCCATGGCCGAACCTGTAATGGAAGGAGAGGACGTGAATCCCAAGGAGGAAGACCTCCTGGGACGTCCAGTGGTCAATAAGGAGCTTCCCTCTGAGGAACCAAAGGACTCTGAGGCTCATCTAGAGACCATAGAGATTCCATTGAACCTCCTTATGCCCTTCATGAGCTCTGATGAGTATTCCTCTTCTGAAGAGAATGAGGATGTCACTGAAGAGCAAACTGCCAAGTTTCTTGGTGCAATCATGAAGCTGAATGCCAAATTATTTGGCATTGATGCTTGGGAAGTTGAACCTCCCTTGTTCATCAATAAACTAAGTGATCTGGATCAACTGACATTGCCTCAGAAGAGACAGGATCCTGGAAAGTTCATAATACCCTGTACCATAGGCACTATGATCCTTAAGGCTCTGTGTGACCTTGGTTCAGGAATAAACCTCATGCCCCTCTCTGTAATAGAGAAACTGGGAATCTATGGGGTGCAAGCTGCTAAAATCTCACTAGAGATGGCAGACAGCTCAAGAAAACAGGCTTATGGACAAGTAGAAGACGTATTAGTAAAGGTTGAGGGCCTTTACATACCTGTTGATTTCATAGTCCTGGATACTGGAAAGGAAGAGGATGAATCCATCATCCTAGGAAGACCTTTCCTGGCCACAGCAAGAGCTGTGATTGATGTTGACAGAGGTGAAATAGTCCTTCAATGGAATGAGGACTCCCTTGTGTTTAAAACTCAAGGATCTCCCTCTGCAACAATGGAGAGGAAGCAGAAAAAGCTTCTCTCCAAGCAGAGTCAACCAGAGCCCCCACAGTCAAACTCTAAGTTTGGTGTTGGGAGGCCACAACCAAACTCTAAGTTTGGTGTTGAATTCCCATATCCAAACTCTAAGTTTGGTGTTGGAGAGTCTCAACAAAGCTCTGCACATCTGTGAGGCTCCATGAGAGCCCACTGTCAAGCTATTGACATTAAAGAAGCGCTTGTTGGGAGGCAACCCAATGTTTATCTAATTCTTATTTTTATTGTTTTTCATGTTTTCTTAGGTTCATGATCATGTGGAGTCACAAAATAAACAAAAAAATCAAAAACGGAATCAAAAACAGCAGAAGAAAAATCACACCCTGGAGGAGCATCTGTCTGGCGTTCAAACGCCAGAACAGAGCATAGTTCTGGCGTTGAACGCCCAGAATGGGGGCATCCTGGCGCTGAACGCCCAGAACAAGCATGGTTCTGGCGTTCAACACCAGAAATGGCAGCAAAGGGGCGTTGAACGCCCAAAATGGGCACCAACCTGGCGCTGAACACCCAGAGTTGTGTGCAAGGGCATTTTGCATGCCTAAATTGGTGCAGGGATGTAAATGCCTTGACACCTCAAGATCCGGGACCTCACGGGATCACCTCAGGATCTGTGGACCCCACAGGATCCCCACCTACCTCCACTCACTCTCTTCTCTCTTCTCAATCATCCTCTATTCCCAATAAACACTCATCCCTTCTGTCTTCCATTTACCACTGGTGCACGAAATTGTGATCCACGTTCTTTGTACTTGTGTGTGATTAACAATATATAATTGTATTGAATCCTCTTTTTGGCTCTATGTGTGGACACAACTCCGTTCAACTGACCAGCAAGTGCACTGGGTCGTCCAAGTAATACCTTACGTGAGTAAGGGTCGAATCCCACGGAGATTGTTGGTTTGAAGCAATCTATGGTTATCTTGTAAATCTTAGTCAGGAAGTCAATTATGTTTATCAATTGAATTGTGAGTAACCAGTAGAGCATAAATTAAAAGTTACTTGTTGTGCAGTAATGGAGAATATGTTGGAGTTTTGGAGATGCTTTGTCTTCTGAATCTCTGCTTTCCTCTGTCTTCTAGTTCACGCACGCACGTCCCCCTATGGCCAGCTGTGTGTTGGTGGATCACCGTTGTCAATGGCTACCTTCCATCCTTCCAGTGAAAACTACGCTCACGTGCTCTGTCACAGCACGGCTAATCACCGGTTGGTTCTCGATCCGGTTGGAATAGGATTTACTATCCTTTTGCGTTTGTCACTAACGCCCAGCCTTCAGGAGTTTGAAGCTCCTCACAGTCATTCAATCATTGAATCCTACTCGGAATACCACAGACAAGGTTTAGACTTTCCGAATTCTCATGAATGCTGCCATCAGTTCTAGCTTATACCACGAAGATTCTGATTAAGGAATCTAAGAGATACTTCATTCAATCGTATATAGAACGGAGGTGGTTGTCAGGCACGCGTTCATGGTTTGAGGAAGGTGATGAGTGTCACGGATCATCACCTCCATCACAGTTAAGCGCGAATGAACATCTTAGATAGGAACAAGCGTGTTTGAATGGAAAACAGAAATACTTGCATTAATTCATCGAGACACAGCAGAGCTCCTCACCCCCAACAATGGGGTTTAGAGACTCATGCCGTCAGAGAATACAAAGTTTAGATCTGAAATGTCATGAGATCCAAAATAAGTCTCTAAAAGTTGTTTAAATACTAAACTAGTAGCCTAGGGTTACAAAATATGAGTGGACTATGATGGATGATGCAGAGGTCCACTTCTGGGGCCCACTTGGTGTGTGCTGGGGCTGAGATTTGAGTGAGTCACGTGCAGAGGCCATTTGTGGAGTTGAACGCCAGTTTTTATGCCAGTTTGGGCATTCAACTCCAGTTTTTTATCCTTTTCTGGCGCTGGACGCCAGAATTGGGCAGAGAACTGGCGTTGAACGCCAGTTTACGTCGTCTATCCTTGTGCAAAGTATGGACTATTATATATTGCTGGAAAGCCCTAGATGTCTACTTTCCAACGCAATTGGAAGCATGCCATTTCGAGTTCTGTAGCTCCAGAAAATTCACTTTGAGTGCAGGGAGGTCAGAATCCAACAGCATCAGCAGTCCTTTTTCAGCCTGAATCAGATTTTTGCTCAGCTCCTTCAATTTCAGCCAGAAAAATACCTGAAATTACAGAAAAACACACAACTCATAGTAAAGTCCAGAAATATGAATTTTTCCTAAAAACTACTAGAAATAGACTAAAAACTAACTAAAACATACTCTAAACTATATGAAATCATCCCCAAAAAGCGTATAAAATATCCGCTCATCAACCACTCACATCCATACACCCACTACCTTCAAAATTCAACATCTCTCTCCCACCCAATCCCACCCATATGGCCGAATACACACAGCCATCCATCTCCTCCATATCCTCTTCTTCTTCTATTCTTTCTTCTTTTGCTCGAGGGCAAGCAACATTCTAAGTTTGGTGTGGTAAAAGCATAGCTTTTTTGTTTTTTTCCATAACCATTGATGGCACCTAAGGCCAGAGAAACCTCTAGAAGAGGGAAAGGGAAGACAAAAGCTTCCACATCCGAGTCATGGGAGATGGAAAGATTCATCTCTAAAGCCCATCAAGACCATTTCTATGATGTTGTGGCCAAAAAGAAGGTGATCCCTGAGGTCCCTTTTAAACTCAAAAGAAATGAGTATCCGGAGATCCGACATGAAATTCAAAGAAGAGGTTGGGAAGTTCTAACAAATCCCATCCAACAAGTCGGCATCCTAATGGTTCAAGAGTTCTATGCCAATGCATGGATCACCAAGAACCATGATCAAAGTAAGAACCCGGATCCAAAGAACTATGTTACAATGGTTCGGGGGAAATACTTAGATTTTAGTCCGGAAAATGTGAGGTTGGCGTTCAACTTGCCATACATGGAAGAGAACGCACGCCCCTACACAAGGAGAGTCAACTTTGATCAAAGGTTGGACCAAGTCCTTATGGACATATGTGTAGAAGGAGCTCAATGGAAGATTGACTCCAAAGGCAAGCCGGTTCAACTAAGAAGATTGGACCTCAAGCCTATAGCTAGAGGATGGTTGGAGTTTATTCAATGCTCAATCATTCCCACTAGCAACCGGTCTGAAGTTACTATAGACCGGGCCATCATGATCCATAGCATCATGATTGGAGAAGAGGTGGAAATTCATGAGATTATACCTCAAGAACTCTACAAGGTGGCTGACAAGTCCTCCACCATGGCAAGGTTAGCCTTTCCTCACCTCATTTGCCACCTATGCAATTCAGCTGGGATTGACATAGAGGGAGATATCCTCATTAAAGAGGAAAAGCCCATCACTAAGAAAAAGATGGAGCAAGCAAGAGAGCCCAGTCATGGAGCTCAAGAGGCGCAAGAAGCTCATCACCATGGGATTCCGGAAATGCCTCAAATGCACTTTCCTCCACAAAACTATTGGGAGCAAATCAACACCTCCCTAGAAGAATTGAGTTCCAATATGGGATAACTAAGGGTGGAACATCAAGAGCACTCCATCATGCTTCATGAAATAAGAGAAGATCAAAAAGCAATGAGGGAGGAGCAACAAAGACAAGGAAGAGACATAGAAGAGCTCAAGGACATCATTGGTTCCTCAAGAAGGAAACGCCACCATCACTAAGGTGGATTCATTCCTTGTTCTTGCTTTCTCTGTTTTTCGTTTTCTATGTTATGTGCTTATCTATGTTTGTGCCTTCATTACATGATCATTAGTAGTTAGTAACTTTTTCTTAAAGTTATGAATGTCCTATGAATCCATCACCTCTCTTAAATAAAAAAACTATTTTAATTCAAAAGAACAAGAAGTACATGAGTTTCGAATTTATCCTTGAACTTAACTTAATTATATTGATGTGGTGACAATGCTTCCTGTTTTCTGAATGTATGCTTGAACAGTGCATATGTCTTTTGAAGTTGTTGTTTAAGAATGTTAAATATGTTGGCTCTTGAAAGAATGATGACTAGGAGACATGTTATTTGATAATCTGAAAAATCATAAAAATGGTTCTTGAAGCAAGAAAAAGCAGCAAAGAACAAAGCTTGCAGAAAAAAAATAAAAATAAAAATAAAAATAGGCGAAAAAAAAAAACATGAAAGAAAAAGAAAAAGCAAGCAGAAAAAGCCAATAACCCTTAAAACCAAAAGGCAAGGGCAAATAAAAAAGGATCCCAAGGCTTTGAGCATCAGTGGATAGGAGGGCCTAAAGGAATAAAATCCTGGTCTAAGCGGCTAAACCAAGCTGTCCCTAACCATGTGCTTGTGGCGTGTAGGTGTCAAGTGAAAACTTGAGACTGAGCGGTTAAAGTCAAGGTCCAAAGCAAAAACAAAGAGTGTGCTTAAGAACCCTGGACACCTCTAATTGGGGACTTTAGCAAAGCTGAGTCACAATCTGAAAAGGTTCACCCAATTATGTGTCTGTGGCATTTATGTATCCGGTGGTAATACTGGAAAACAAAGTGCTTAGGGCCACGGCCAAGACTCATAAAGAAGCTGTGTTCAAGAATCATCATACTGAACTAGGAGAGTCAATGACACTATTCGAAATCTGAAGTTCCTATAGATGCCAATCATTCTGAACCTCAGTGGATAAAGTGAGATGCCAAAACTATTCAAGAGGCAAAAAGCTATAAGTCCCGCTCATATGATTGAAGCTCTGTTTCATTGATAGTTTGGAATTTATAGTATATTCTCTTCTTTTCATCCTATTTGATTTTCAGTTGCTTGGGGACAAGCAACAATTTAAGTTTGGTGTTGTGATGAGCGGATAATTTATATGCTTTTTGGCATTGTTTTTAGTATGTTTTTAGTAGGATCTAGTTACTTTTAGGGATGTTTTCATTAGTTTTTATGTTAAATTCACATTTCTGGACTTTACTATGAGTTTGTGTGTTTTTCTGTGATTTCAGGTATTTTCTGGCTGAAATTGAGGGACTTGAGCAAAAATCTGATTCAGAGGTTGAAGAAGGACTGCTGATGCTGTTGGATTCTGACCTCCCTGCACTCAAAGTGGATTTTCTGGAGCTACAGAACTCGAAATGGCGCGCTTCCAATTGCGTTGGAAAGTAGACATCCAGGGCTTTCCAGCAATATTTAATAGTTCATACTTTGGCCAAGAATTGACGACGTAAACTGGCGTTCAACGCCAGCCTTCTGCCCAAATCTGGCGTCCAGCGCCAGAAAAGGATCCAAAACCAGAGTTGAACGCCCAAACTGGCACAGAAACTGGCGTTCAACTCCACAAATGACCTCTGCACGTGCTACACTTAAGCTCAGCCCAAACACACACCAAGTGGGCCCCGAAAGTGGATTTATGCATCAATTACTTACTCATGGAAACCCTAGTAGCTAGTTTATTATAAATAGGACCTTTTACTATTGTATTAGGCATCTTTGGTCTCAGTTTTATTCCAT
The DNA here is from genome assembly GCF_059453495.1 of Arachis ipaensis. Taxonomy (NCBI): domain Eukaryota; kingdom Viridiplantae; phylum Streptophyta; class Magnoliopsida; order Fabales; family Fabaceae; genus Arachis; species Arachis ipaensis. The sequence goes on from NC_142436.1 coordinate 56,923,608, forward strand.
TGTTCATCTTAGGAGACTATTGATCTCGTTTAGGGGGCTGGCCATCTCGGCCATGCCTGGACCTTCACTTATGTAATTTCATACGGTAGAGTTTCTACACTCCATAGATTAAGGTGTGGAGCTCTGCTGTTCCTCAAAGATTAATGCAATTACTACTGTTTTCTATTCAATTCTTCTTATTTCGCTTCTAAGATATCCATTCGCACCCAAGAACGTGATGGAGGTGATGATTATGTGTGACGCTCATCATCCTTCTCCCCTATGAACGCGTGCCTGACAAACACTTCTGTTCTACATGAAATAAAGCTAGAATGAATATCTCTTAGATCTCCTAACCAGAATCTTCGTGGCGTACGCTAGAATGATGGCGGCATTCAAGAGAATCCGGAAGGTCTAAACCTTGTCTGTGGTATTCTGAGTAGGATTCAATGATTGAATGACTGTGACGAGCTTCAAACTCGCGAGTGCTGGGCGTTAGTGACAGACGCAAAAGGAGGGTGAATCCTATTCCAGCATGATCGAGAACCGACAGATGAATAGCCGTGCCGTGACAGGGTGCGTGAGCATATTATTCACTGAGAGGAGGGGATGTAGCCACTGACAACGGTGATGCCCTTGCATACAGCCAGCCATGGAAAGGAGTAAGACTGATTGGATGAAGATAGCAGGAAAGCAGAGGTTCAGAGGAACGAAAAGCATCTCCATTCGCTTATCTGAAATTCCTACCAATGATTTACATAAGTATCTCTATCCCTATTTTATTATATAATATTCGAAAACACCATAATTATTTTATATCCGCCTGACTGAGATTTACAAGGTGACCATAGCTTGCTTCATACCAACAATCTCCGTGGGATTCGACCCTTACTCACGTAAGGTATTACTTGGACGACCCAGTGCACTTGCTGGTTAGTTGTATCGAAGTTGTGACAATTATGAATTAAGATCAAAGCACCAAGCTTTGGAGCCATTACCAGGGATTGTTCGAGCCTGGACATCACAATTTCGTGCACCAGTCCTAAAGAAGAAAATAAAGATATCCTTGGTCCTGAAGTACCATATCTTAGTGCCATTGGAGCGCTAATGTATCTTGCTAATAATACGCGACCTGACATATCATTCGCGGTGAATTTACTAGCAAGGTATAGTTCCTCTCCAACCAGAAGACATTGGAGTGGAATCAAACAAATTTTTCGATATCTTCATGGAACGGTTGATATGGGATTGTTTTATCCCTATGGATCCAAGTCACAACTAGTTGGCTATGCAGATGCCGGATACCTGTCTGATCCACATAAAGGGAGATCCCAAACAGGATACCTGTTCACATATGGTGGTACAGCTATATCATGGAGGTCCACGAAACAGACGATAGCAGCAACCTCCTCTAATCATGCTGAAATACTGGCGATTCATGAAGCTAGTCGCGAGTGCTTTTGGCTGAGGAGTCTGATTCAATATATTCTGTCATCATGTGGACTGATTGATCATAAGATAGCTCCAACTATCCTGTTTGAAGATAATGCAGCATGTATTGCTCAACTTAAAGGCGGATACATCAAAGGCGATAGAACAAAGCATATTTCTCCCAAATTCTTCTTCACTCATGATCTTCAAAATCAAGGAACAATTGATGTGCAACAGATCCGCTCAAGTGACAATCTGGCAGATTTATTTACAAAGTCACTCCCAAAATCCTCTTTTGAAAGATTGGTACATGAGATTGGGATGCGCCGATTTCGAGACATTAAATGATGTCGGCAAGAGGGGGAGACTGTACTCTTTTTTCCTTGGTCAGATTTTTTTTCCATTGGGTTTTTCTTGACAAGGTTTTTAATGAGGCAGTCTCTATCATAGAGGATATTGTACTCTTTTTCCTTCACTGAAGTTTTTCCCATTGGGTTTTTCTTTAGTAAGGTTTTAACGAGGCAATAATCCTAAATGGTCATCCAAGGGGGAGTGTTACGATAAGATCAAACACATGGAATGGATGCCCATTTATGACTTGGGCGGTGAACAATGAAAGAGTCATTTTTCAAGGATGAACTAAAATAAATGAGAGTTGAATATAAGAGCATCTTACCTGTATAAATAGATGGCATCACTCGATACATTTTACACACAGTGAAAAGCAATAAATAAATCATCTCTCTCACTTCTTACGAATACTTCTCTTTTATGCTGCAATCAAATACTCTTCTCTTTATATTTCTATTACAATTCTTTCTCTTCTTTTATTTTATTAGTATTCTAAATTCTCTTTTCTATTACTCTTTACATATAATATTAATAGCAATATTAATCATCTTTATTATATTGAGATTGTAACAATAAACAAATGCGATTCTCTCTCTCTTTATTTTTAATACTTCTTTCTATCTTTGTATATATATATACATTACAACATATAATATTATTATATATATATAAATTATTATTGAGCTAATTATTTTAATACTTGAGTTTTCTATTTATACATCTCTATTTTATATATATATATATATATATATATATATCTTTTATTTCACAACAATAATGGCCTTGTGTTTTTTTTAACCTGATGAAAAAAAATAACCAAATTTAATCATTAAAAATAAAGAACCGAATTATTCACAATATATGAGAAGAAAAGAAGAAAAAAAATTAACAAGGAATGAGAGAAAAAATAAAAAAAATATTTTATTAAAAACTATTTGACATAAAACATTTTTAAAATGCACTTGTTAACATAACTAAACATAAAACACTAAAATTTAATAAAAATTATGTACATGCATTTCAAATCTTCTCAAATTAAGTAAAAATTATATATAAATATTAGATTTTAAAATTTGAATTTCGCTTGTATAATTCTTTTTATCGTGGTTAAAAGAAATTTTCTTTAATTATTAAATTTTATTAAGTTTAAAGTTTTATTCTTTTGACTTAATGATATTTGTAAAAAATCCAACAAAAACCTTTCACAAACATACGTATAAAACTATACATTTTTATTCTTCATGTAAAAAATAATAATGAAATTTTTTAATTATAATGTAAAAAATTTTTAATTTTGACATAAATTTTTTTTAGTTTTGATACCAAAATTTCTTAACATCCTAAAATTTCTTAAAATAATTGAAGTGTAATTTATTTCATTTTGGTTTGTTTATTTCTTTGAAAAAAAAATACATAAAATGTGAAAATTAATGTATTGTGTATAAATATATGCTACGTACTTCTTAATTCACTTTTTTTTTGTAATTATCACTGTAAAAATAATTTAAATCAAATTAGTAAGAGATCATAAATTGCTAATAATAGTAATGCTTTATTTTTCTCTTTATTTTTTTTATTTCATTTGTCACAACTCTTTCACTTTTATTAGTATTAGTAAAAAATTAATTTTTTTTATTATGCAATTTCAATTTAAATGTTGTGATTTCAATTCAATATCTATTCTATTATATAAAAATTGAGTTTCTGCACTTAATAATAAAGTTAATGTAGCATACTCTGATCTAGAAGAGAGTGTTTTCTGATTTATTTCTTTAGCTCATTATGTATAATTTATTACACCGACTTAATTATACCAACTAATTTATTTGACTAGATATTTAAATAATATGAATGTAATTTATTATAATTTATATTCATCAATTAATACTACTACATAATTGACTTTTACTAACATTTAAAAAATATTACCAAATCATATTAAAATGTTATCTATGTATATTAGTAATATTTTAACAAATGTTAAATATATCCTATGTTACTGAAGAGTTTTACTAACATTCTTCTAAAGATTTAATAACATTTAGTAAAAATGTTACAATAGATCTTCTAAAGTAATATTATGAAAAATGTTATAATAGATATTTCTTGGTAACACTTAAAGAAATGTTACTATAAATATTTTTTGTAACACTTAAAAAATGTTACAATAGATATTTTATGTAACACTTAAAAAATGTCACAATAAATCTTTCTAATAACACTTTAAAAAATGTTACAATAGATATTCTATAGCAATACTCTAATAAATGTTACAAAACATTTTCTTTGCTAACAATAAAAAAATATTACAATAGATCTTTAATAACATTTAAATACACAAAATAATAAAAATATTGAATTAAAATCTTTTTTTTCAATTACATATTCTACACCCACTTTTAGCAACAGTTCTTTTAGTTATCATAAGGTGATGAACAAGCAAAAGCAGTGCACTTCCACCACTTGCATGCACTTGAGGTTAAGGTCAATCATTATTCTACTTGCAGACTGGATCTAAGTGCAGCTAAATAACAGCAAAATATAAATAATATCAGATGTATATTTAAAAATGCAAACAAAGGATATATAGACCCATACAAACTAAACAAAAGATGAAACTTTAGATATCAAAACCCAGAATATAGGAATAGGCTTACATCCATCAACAGGCCCATTAGAAGCAAAAGGAGTTTTCTTCCCTTTTTCAAGACAATCCCTTGCCAAATGTGTTATGCCACCATATATTTTACAACAACCACTCTAGTATAAACAATTATTTAATATAGATTAGACAGTTGATTCAAGTGTTTGGCTAATACATCATCATATATTTGATAAGGCAAACAAGAAAAGGAAATAATAATACCTTAGGATAGATGTCATGAGCATTTTGAGGGCAATTTTTACTCAAGTATCCTTGTTTACAGACAAAGTATTTTGCAAACTTTGTCCCTCCTGTATCACCATTGAAACACTTCATCTCATAAGAAAACAAATTAGAACACAACCAAAAGCTTAACCAAAAAGAAGTCATTCTAATATTTTATCAAAGACACAACATTAAGTAACAATGTTTCATTGTTCAGTAAAGTAGAAAGCCTAAGAGGATGATTATAAATCTGTGGTAAACTGCTTAAAAAAAATTCCAATGCATGGAGTGGCTAAATTTTCTTCAGAAGCACCCTACCAAGGCACACCAATTGCCTCTATCCCATGCTCCAATTCGCGCCATTTTCGCTAATTGCAGCATCAAGTTTTTGCCTTAGCAATAAGTTCAGAGGTTACTATATCATTATATTCATGTAGAGTAATCAAAATTTTCCTAGTTATAAATTAGGAGGATATATAATTATTGATTCAAGAAAAATAGAATGCAAATCTGGAGAGTCCAACTTTCCTTCTTTTCTTCTAACTTCATCACCAAGTTGACACTTTTCAAGGACCTATGCATAATATGATAATGTAAATGTGTTAATATGCTTGAGTTAGAAGTATTATAAGTCAAATAATTTGAAATTACGGATTCTGAATCTGTTTAACAAACCAACCTCCCAAATTTGTTCATTAGTGTATTCCTCTAGTGGATTCAGATTGTTTCTCACCATCCCTTTAAACATACTTTCTCACTAACTGTATCTGCTACCATCGAACAAATTATTATTCAGTGATAGTTATTGTATATCCACATATACTACTTTAATTTTGACCTTTAATGCTTACTTTACATTTACATTCATACAGAAGAAAAAATAACTCAGGTTCTGTTCAGATTGCAACTTTAAACCTTTTTTGCAGCAAGCAATGTGGTTCCAACCAAAAAAAATTGTTTAAGAAAGAATTAAACATGTTTGATTTCATTTGAACTAGAATTATTATCATAAAAATTTTTTAAATCTTATTTTGTATCAAATTAATTACTACTCTATACAACAATTTCATCGGGCCTAGAAATGATGGAATCAATATTTGAGTTTTTCCAATTGACAGTATCAAACAAAACAGAAATTAGAAATTAGAATCCAAATTTAGTAAAAAAAATCAACTAGAAAACAGAAGATATAAAAATCTAATAATATATGATATTTAACAGCTTAATCAGCAAATAAACAACTTAATAAAAACCTAAATTCAAAACCTAACTACTAAATAACAAATTAAAAACCTAAATCAACTAATAATTATACATCAAATTAATTATTACGTAAAGATTAAAGAAGATTGAAGAGCAAGATATTAACTGAACAAGAAAACTAAAACTCACCAGGCCGTGGGACGAGCAGACGATGGAACCGATGAGAAGATGACAGCGCAAGAGGATGAACCAAAAGAAAGATGACGGTGTGAGAGAATAAACCAGAGGCAAGACAATGCGAGTTGGAGTGAGAGTGAGAACACGTGATTGTAGTTTCGATTCACGAACCATGAGATCGATGAGGCAGATAGTGTAATTTTCTAAAGTAGCCTTCTCTAAAGTAGTTTTCTCATGTGTTTTTCGAGTGATAGTGTAATTTTGCTAAGATATTAAGTTAGAATTGTTTTTGTTGCCTATTAGAGAGTGTAATAATCTTAATTTAAAAGATTTAAATAATTATAAAAAAGTGCTTTATAGAAGTTAATTTTGTGATATTATATAATATTATAAGAAACTAAATTTTAAGTTAATTAGTTATATTGTTGAAAGAATTTTTATAATAATTGATTATATTCACATTAGATTATAGTTGGTATTTTAAGCAAAAGAATAGTTCTAACTACTTTCTATTCGGCAGTTTTTCTATCATATTTTATTATACAATTGATTTGAGTATTGATTATTGTATGTAGGTACCAATATTTTATAGAATATTATATATGATACTAGGCTCCTGATAAATCCAGATGTTCTTGAGGCTGTGATGTTTCGAAAAAAAAGTTATATTAACATTGTGAATTATTTTATGGTTGTGCCTATTGGTTGTATCTTTTTGGCATTATGACTGATTAATAGCATGTTCTGTAGAGAGATTTTGTCGTACTTATCTATACTTTTTGACAAATCGAAATTTATTACCGAAGATGAATTTTTATATTTCACTAAGAGGAATATAATAAACGAATTACGTGATGCTGTAGATGTGAGTGCCTTATAAAAAATTATTAATTAGTGTTTGGTCTATTTTTTGTTGTTTGACGTTCACATTGTTTTTATGTAGATTAGATTTTATGTTATTTTGACCATTGTTTTTGCTGTTGATCCTATTCTATATTGGTGACATAAATTATGTGTTTATTAATATAATTTATCAAAAACATGAATGATAAATAAGACAAAAAAATAATTAAAAAATAGAATGTTAGTAATTACTTAAAATAGATAATAAAATAAATTATAGGGTATTATTTTATTTAAGTTATTAATAATTAGAAGAATAGAAGGTTAATAATTATTTTAAAATAGACATTGAATTTATTTTTATGGTACTAATTTAATTTTATTGTTAATAAATTTTTATAATTTTTAGATTTATATCTACTCAATTTATGTATTTTATTTTATTTTACTTTAACGAAAAATTGAGACGTATCTTTTTAATTATTTATTTAGAAAGCATAGCGAAATGAGTTATATCAATTATAATTAATTACCTATAATTGATTATATCAGTTAATTAATTATGTTAATTTATAAGAGATGAATAACCCATAATAAATATTGTAAAATTAATTATAATAAATTAAAATTAATAAATAAAAAAAAAAGAGTTTTTTATTGCCTTTTGATGTTTACACATTTTTATTCGTTCACTTTTTCTTTATCTCTTCCGTTCATATTTGTTTTTTTTTTAATTTATTAGTCAAATCAATTATACTAATCAATTGTAAGATGAATCACATAATAAGTTAAAAAAAATGAATAAATAAATGAATTTAATTTAATTTTTTTTATTCTTTTATTATTTTTTATATATTTGAAATTAGAAGGTGCTTTATAGTTTTTTTTGTGCTTTAGGTACAATTGTTGCAATTTTTTATTTTTTGTTTTTCTAATCTTTATTTTTGTTAATTTTTTTTCTATGATTTTATTTTATATTAATTATTTTATGTATTTTAATTAATAATTCTTAGAGTGTTATTATTTTGTTTACTAGCAATTCAAATTTTTGTAAAAGGTGATTAATAGATTTTTTTATAATAATTTTCTTGAACTCTTTTTTATAAGCACGTATCTTGATTGTTCTCTTTTATTTTTTTTATATTCATTGATTAGATTAAATTGTTTTTTTAATGTATTTTTTATCTCTTTTTTTTGTCTTTTAAGTCCATCACTACGTTATTCAATCTCATCCTAAAAAAATATATTATGTTATTATGTTATTTTATTTTAAAATATTATTTTTCATAATAAATATGTTATGAATTGTGTTGAATTATGTTGAATTGATTATTTCATGATTATTATGTTATGGTTTTTTGGTTAAGTTCTTTTTACAAAAAAATTAAAAGAATATCTATAAATATCTATGGATATTTACCTTCTCTAAGAGGATATCTAAAAAGAACTCTAGGCGAAGATGGAAAGGAGACAAGGGACATTTTTTTAAATAGGAATGAGGGGCATGACAGGAGTACTTATCGCACTCCTACAAGTATCCATTACCTACCTATAACGGGCAACGGAGTTCCAACTTTAGCCGATTTAAGAGTGGATGCGTGAACTTCATTTGGATTGGACCTTAAGGTAATAAATTTTGGTCAGATTTGAGACCCTCACATTGGACTTAGATTAATCTTACTTGCTTGGATCTTAGATTAGTTTAAGTATATCTTAGATTGATGTTTTAAGTCATTATTATATCAAATATCATACTATTAAATATTATAATTATTTAAAAATTTGAATATACTTATAAGAGATTTTTTAATTCAAGTTAAAAAAAATTAATTATTTTTTCTCTCTTTTAGTTTAAAATATTATTTATTAATGTAATAAAAAAAGTAAAAATAATAATACAATAATCATTCACATAATTAAAATAGATCATATTACTACATACAAGATATTACATATATTTAAGATTATTATATATAATAAATGATCATTTTGATATTTTTGTAATAACCATATAGTTAATTTATATATAAATCATATAATCTTTATTACATATAATATATTGTATAATTTTTCTCTTTTTTATATAGATATATTAAGATGTCATTAATATTATTTTACATACCAAATAAACAACTTAAGCCATTATACAAGACAATAAATATAATATGTCAATACTTTTTTTAATTATATTAGTATTGAAAAGAATATTTAAATAATATAAACTGATTTTTTTATAGAAAAACAATAATAAAAATGATTAACTAAATTAATTACATAATTAAAAAATTATGAATAATTTTTTAAATAATAAAAAATACTATTTTTGCATACTACAAATTTTAAATAATAAAATAATTCTTAATAAATTACATATCAAATATTATTATATAAGTACCAATTATTTTAAACTAAATAATTAATTTATATTCATACCAAAGAATATTTATTTACGATTATATTTTAAATTCCCATGCAGGGCACGAAAAATGAAACTAGTTATATTTAAAATACACTGTTATTAATATTCATAGACACTAATAAAACACATAAAATTCCCAAACTTTAAACTCCATACAAAAATTTCAACAAAGTACTAAATAAAAGTATTTCTACAAATATAATTGATGGGTCAAAAGAATAAAATTTTTTAAATTTTATAAAATTCAATAATTACAGAAAATTCCTTATTTAACAAGGATAAAAAAATCATACAAGCTAAGTGAAATTCAAATTTTAAAACCCAATATTTAAATATAATTTTGATTTAATTTGATAATATTTGAAATGAACAAGCATACTTTTTATTAAATTTTAGTCATTATTTTTTGATATTTACTTTTTTATTATATCTTCACTGTCAGTTATTTCACCAATTTCTTTTTCTACGCTAACAAAGTCTCAAATATCATAATTTCAATAGTGGATCAACCTATAATGCCATCCTTAACTACTATTTTTTATGCCATCACAAAAAATTCACTTTCATAAATATTATACATACTATTTACATAGACGTCTACGTACTATTAACGTATATAAATGTCCGTATGATACTGTATATCACTACAAGAAAATAGAACATTTGTAACAAAAATTTTATATCAAATTAAAAATTGTTACAAAAAACCTTTTTTTTTGTATTAATAGTTGCTGATTGTTACAAAAAAAAGTATGTTTTGTAACAACATTACAAGTTGTTACAAAACATCCAGATATTTTGTAACAATACATTTTATTTTGTTACAAATGATGGTAGTTTTTGTAACGCGCCGGTGTTTTGTTACAAAATATTGAAATGTTTTGTAATAAAACATAAAGTAGTTGCAAAAATTCGTAGTATTTTGTAACAAAATAGTTTTTTTGTTTCAAAAAATTAAATGTTTTGTAACAAAATATTTTTTTGTCTGAAAAACTTAAATTAATTTGTAACAAAAAATTAATTTGTCACGAAATTTAATATTATTTGTAACAAGTTTTATTTTGTGTCACAAAATATGTGTATAATTTATACATTTTTTTTCAAAATGTTAAAAACTTTAAGAATTAAAAAAATTGTCTTTATATTTTTTTAAAATAATTTTATTTTGTTTCAGAAATAAAAATTTTTTTTTTATATAAATCTTTTAAAATATATTGTATAGATTATTTTTTACATATTCATTAATTTTTAAATGATGTAAATATTAATTTATATTCCTTTAGAAAATTAGTATATAATTTATAATAATCAGAATTTTAAGATAACTTAAAACTAATTTGTAAAATTTAAATTTTTTTATTAATTTATAAATATAAATAACAAAGAGTTAAAAATATTCCAAGAAAATGTAAAAAACTAAATGCAATGTTAAAAAAACCAAGGGCTAATAGCTAGTGAATGTAAAATGGTAAAAAAACCCTAAGGTTCCCTCATTCTCCCACCTCACTCGAAGCCTCACACTCAGTAACTCTCAACCCATGGCGCCGTCAACAAACCCTATCTGCGAGGGAAAAAGGAGCTGCTTGCGGGAGAAAGAGTCACCAGCGTAGCCCCTCGGAGACGTCTCCGGCTGCGTCGTGGTCCTCAAGTCGCTGGTCGAATCTGGTTCGTGGGTGCCACTCCTCACCTCCGTCTCTGTCGGCGTGGCCGTCTTGGCTCCGCTGCCTTCCGCCTTCTCTGGCTCTGCGTCTAGCCTCTTCTGTTTCTGCTACCACCGTATCTGTGGTCGTCTTGGTGGGTGAGTCCTCTGCTGGATGTGCGCTGTTCCTGCCGAAGCTTTGCTCGTGCCGAAGCTCTGATCGTGCGGTCACATCTCCTCGCCGGTGGCCTGCGTCTTCGACGGTGGAACGGCCCCAACCCGTCGCTGAGAACTGAACTTGGATCTGCTTCTGCCATTCTTCAGTCTAGAGGTGATGCTTTTTTCTAATATGTAGTTGTTGTAAATTAATTTTGTGGACGTAATTCTTACTGTTTTATTGTAGGTTTAGAAGAGAAAAATTGATGCTAATTATGTAAAAATAAATGATTTAATATGTTGTTCTGTTTGTTCTTTTTTCTTTTTTCTTTCTTGAGGGTTGTATACTAAAGTTGGAAAACCTGAGTTACATAATAAAGCAGAAGAAACCTCTATTAGCACTAAAAAGTTTGTCTTCTAGCTTGATAGTGAAATGATGAATTTTTAAAAAAGGGTCTTCTTCTGGTGTTGTGTTGCAGTCTTCAATTTCTTCTGGTTCAGCCGTGTTTCGTTGGTCTGCTGGCGGTCTGCTCTGCTCGTCTCCTCTGCTGAAGGTAAGTCCAGTTAAAAGTAGTATTGAACCTTGATTCTGCTGATGTTGTGACTGAAAATATTAGTTTTTATATCTGTTTGACTATATTAGTGTTATTAGCTTATGCTTTCTTTTTATTCTGTTCCAATATTTTTTTTATACTTTTGTGTTTGTGAATTGAGTAAAGTAGGTAACTATTTGATCCTTAGTAACATAGAGATATTGTTTAAATTCTGTTAATAATTTTGTGTATTAACCTTACTAACATAAAGATATTTTACATTGTATAGGAATGGTGATTGCCTTTAAAGTAGTTAAACTTTATGAATTACATCATATTTGCATTTGCTAAGTTCTTCAATCTTTATTCCACTTGTTTAACTTTTTTGAAAACTATAATATATTTTGAATCAAGTACCAACTTTTATTGATGTGCTTTCCTTTGTGTAATTGTATATTAAACGATGTTGCTATTTTTTTATTTTATTTTTTTAATTTTATCTCTGTTAACTTTATTGTAGATTGCGTAACATAATGGCTACACGGAGATTGACAAGGGCTGCTGCATCTGGTTATACACCACGAGCACCTGCCACGGCCCCTGCAGCGCGTGCCCCTGCCCCCGCCCCAGCCCCGGCAGCCCCTGCAGCACCTATCCCAGCCCCTGCAGCCCCTGTCCCAGCCCCGGCAGCCCCTGCAGCACCTATCCCAGCTCCTGCAGCCCCTGCAGCATCTGTCCCAGCCCCGGCAGCCCCTGCAGCCCCGGCAGACCCTGCCCCAGCCCTGGCAACCCATGCAGCCCCTGCCCCAGTCCCAGCAGCATCTGTCCCAGCCCCGGCAGACACTACTTCAGCACCACCCACTGCCCCTGTTGATAGGCGTATTGGTAAAAGGGGACCTTCGCGTGGGATTGCAACAAATAGGGTTATCAAAACAAAGACAAATGGGAAATTGGAATTGCCGATCTCTTTGGAGAACTTAGCTCCTAATGGCATCCATGCTGATCTGTTTGCATCTGAAGTGGGTATCGTTACAAGACAAAATGCTCCTTTGGATGTAGAGAAATGGAGCCAAGTTGGAGATGATGTCAAGCAAAAAATATGCGACATCGTTTTGGTAATAGATATTTATATTTTCTGTTATTCAGTTTATTATAGAAGTTATTTCTACTAACTAACTTTGACAAATCATTTGTAGGAAAAGTTTGATATATCTGATACGCAAGTAATGCGCAATATGATTTTAGCTAAGGCTAACATATGTTATCGAAGTTGGCACTCAAGATTGCATGAGCACTATGAGTTGTATCAAACTGATGAGGAGCGCCTTCAAAATCCACCAAACAATGTTCTACCGGAGACATGGGAGACTTTGGTGTCCTACTTTGGAAGTCCTTCTTTTCAGGTTTAAAATTTTTATTGTGACAACCATTGAAGTTTTTTTTATATTGTTTTGCTATTTTAGGTCAATGCAAATTATTATAGCTGACCTCCTTTTGTCTTTTGTGAGTTTGGTCTTCTATAGGAAAAAAGTTTAAGAAACAAAGATAATAGAAAGCATCATGTTGTACCCCATATTGTTGGTCGAAGGACATTTCAAGTTGTTAGACGTGATCGGGTAAATAGTCTTAAAGTTTTAATTTGGTCTTCTATTTTTTGCTATATCATGTTTGCACTTAACTACATGCTATATTTTACACTTCCAAAAAATTTGCAGCGCCATCCTAGAACCGGTGTCGAGCCTGACATTCAAGAATTATGGCAAATTACTCATCAAAAGAGTAATGGAGAATGGGTGAATGAAAAAGCTAAACAAATTGATGTAACATTCTTAAGCTTTTCCTCTTTTTGTTGCATGGAAGTTAAATATTATCTCCATTTTCAAATTACAAATTGGATTGTGTAGGATGACATTAGCACTATGCTTGATGACTCCTATGATTTGGAAAATCCTCTCACTCCAAATAAAGCTTTTCTAATTGTGAGAGGTGACAAAAGTGGTGCAAGTTATGGCATAAAGGCTTCAAAGTCTAAGTTAAGGATTCAAGCACAACTTCAAGAGGCAATGCAAGACCGTGAGGAGCTAACAAAGGAAATAGATGTGCTCAAAAAAAAACTTGAAGAGCAACGAACACAGCAAGAGGAAGAATTAGCTCAAATGAAAGCTCAATTGGAAGCTCAACAAGCTGTTGTCAACTCTCTCATAGCGCGCTTTGACAATGAAACAAATTAGACCCTAAAGGTACTCCTAAAGTTGCTTATGTTTTTAATATATTTTTTTAGATGATTCCCATTTTATATTAGTATACTTTAATTTGTATATGGATCTCTTTATCACATTTTACTTGTGTCATGGTTGAAAAATGAAAAATGTCCTATTGATTGCTTTGATAAATTTGGTTGGGTATGGCTGAGACATAAGTTGCATATTGGTTGTGTTTGTTGGAACCGTGAACGGTGAAAATATCCAATTTTTAGGGGAGGTTCTGCCGAATTTTTTATAAACAGTTTGAATAAAACTTAGTGGAAAAATTATAGATAATGTTATATCTTGTTTCTAACTTTTTGGTTTCGGTTTTTCTTATTTACAGGAGTGCTGAAAGGGTGACCATATGCAACCTTGAGGGCTCAACAATGTTTTGATGCATAGAGACACTAATCTATGTTAGAACTTTTATGTTTTGGTTGAACTTTTATGTTAGAACTTTTATGTTTTGGTTGAACTAATCCATGTACTCACTAGCTAATGTTATTTTGTTTCAAGACAATTTTAGCTAGAAGGATCTTGTTTGACTTATGTATGTTTTTGCATATTAAATAGATGTAAACTAGCTTATTAAAAGCGTTATTATATTAGTTAATTTAAAAACTAATTTACTAAATTATGCACGTAATTTGTAATAAAAATAAAGTTGTTACAAAATAACTTATTCGCTTTCGTAACTGAAGAAAAAAAAATGTTACCAAATCATGTTACATTTTGTAACAAATTTTTTTGATAGGAAAAAAATTTACTGTCACGAAAAATACCTTCAAGATCAAAATTTGTTACCAGTTTTGTAACGGCTTCTGGTTTTTTGTATCAGAAAATTTTTTTACAAAATATGGTATTGAATTGTAACAGTTCCATTTTTCGTTACAAAAACTTTTTGTAACGGGACTTACTGCAATGGACCCCTTTTTTTGTTACAAAAAACTTTTGTGTCAAAATATCGACGTTTTGTAACAATATTTTTTGTTACAAATACGCCTTTTTCTTGTAGTGTATGTATACAGTTATTGTGGATTTATACTATTACTATTCACGAATATTGTTTTTTATCAAATTTATTTCTCTATCATTGAGGTTAATTTTTTATGCAAAATGGAGTTGGTACTTCCAATGCGCATAATTTAGACTATATTTTCCCAACAATTTGCTCCCTAATTTATGTTGTTAATGAGCTTTAAATAAAAGAGAAAAGGATAAATAAGTCCCTGACCTTTTACTCCGCGGACATTTTTGTCCCTGACCATTGAAAAATACATTTAAATCCCTGACCTCCTTAAAAATAGGACGAATCAGTCCCTGTGTCAAAAAGCCACCGTCAAACCCAATAGAAAAGTCTGACGTGGCTCCCTTTCTGCTTACCTGGCATGACGGCTGCCAACGTGGCACGTTAGAGAGATGGAGCATTTGGAAAGTGGACAAATAAGTCCTTGGAGCCCAGAACGACGCCGTTTACATCACTGCCCTAATCCTGAAATTCGTTTGGGTTCTTCGTTCAGGCTGGTGGCTGGTGGTGAGGAGAAGAGTTCCACGTATGTTAACAATGGCTACGAAGGGGGCATCATCAACCTCAAGAAAAAGCATAAGTGGAGTTAGACAAGAGAAGTCTGGTTCAAGCTCAGTTCCATTTGCGCTTCATGCTGGAGATGGAAACGACGCCGTCGCCCCGAGGTGTTTCTGTGGAGTTTATGCAATAATGTATATGTCGAAGACTGTTAGCAACCCTAACAGAATCTTCTTGGGTTGTCCATTCTATAAGGTAAGTTAAGGAATTTTGGATTTGGTTTGATGTGAGATGATTGCAGATGGTATCTGATTTTGGGAATTTTGACAGGGAAAGGAAGGTCATTGCAAATTTTTTGTTTGGGTCGATGAGCATCTTGCCAGAATAGGAAACAATTGTTGCATCTGTGACAGGAAACATGGTGAAGATGTAGAAGAGGAAGAGGAATTAGATCATAGAATGACTGTTTTGGAAGAGAAGATTGTTACTTTAGAGAAGAAGAAGAACCCATTAGCTTGGTGTATTACTGTGATTATATGTGCTGTATTTGTTGTTTTTTATGTATCTGTTGCTTGAGAGATGAAGTATTGACATCATGATAGAGAAAAGGATGTGCAGAGTTTTTTATTGTGTTTGAATCATGCTATTTTGACAAGTTATGCATCCTGTAATCTAAATGCAACTGTAGTTATAATATGAGTATGTTCAAATTATGTTTTGAATAAGTACATACACAATGAAATGCAGAAGAATTACGCTTAAAAGTAGCATACATAATCCATGAAACTTGATGTTCAATAACATAAAGAGTTTCCTAAAGCTTTCCAAAATGATGTAGTCTCCTAAAGTACAGAGTTTGATGAAGATGAAGCTGAACATGATAAATCAAAAGTCAGCCTCACAAACATAACATCACACATCTTAAAACTCAGCCAAAATGCAAAAGCAAGTTTACTAAAAGCTAATACAAGGCATAGTAGAATGCCTAAAGTCACACAGTTTTTCACTTCTTTGGCACCATGGAAGGTGGATTAGGGATGAATTTGAACATGCCAGTTGTAGTCGTGCTTGCTGCTGCTAATGTCTCCTGGGTAGCTGCTGCATTCGGTCCTGGGATGACTTAAGGAGGATGTGGGCCAGGTGAATTTGGCTGACTTTGAGGTGGGAGTGGACTGGGGTTTAGTGGAACTGGTGGCCTGAATATCCTTTGCTTGGGCCTGATCTTTGATGGAGTTGCTTGAGCATTTTGGTGGGTTGTGGATGGAACTTGGAGTGGAGGCCTAAACTGTGTCCTTCTTGTTACTGAACCTGGCTTGACTTGGGGTGCTACTGATGTTGCTGAGTAGGTATACTGTGAACCTGACTAGATAGAGCATCCTGGCCAAACATTTAGACACAAACAGTCCTTAGCATACAGAAATCAGACACATGATATAGCTAAACACTAAGAAATAAGACACATAAATTCCTGACAATAAATTAATAAGACATATTAGTCCTTCAGCAGTTTACTTACACTATCAGTTGGAGCTGACTGTGACAGTGGGAGGACTGTCAATGCCTGAGATGTGGAACCTTTCTTAACCTTCTTTTTCTTAGGTTTCCAGTTGGGGTCAGATGGAGCCCCCTTGCAAGTTTTGTAGTTATGCCCCATTGCACCACACTTACTACAAGTAACTTTGAATGACCTCTTCAGCTTTTCACCTTGCTGCATCATTAGCTCAGCTGGATCCTTCTGTCTGTTGTGCACTTTAGGCCTGCCTATTGGTCTCTTTATGATGGGAGGATCCGGCCTTGAATACTTAGTCCTTGTCCAAAACTCCTAACTTGGGACAGGCTGAATACAATGAGCATACGTCTTGTGGATTGACTCCATGCATAACCATAGATGCACATAATCCTCCGGATGATCATGCCTCTTCCTTATTGCTGCAATGGCATGGATACATGGCATGCCTAACACATGATAACAGTAATTAAAGACAGAATATCACCAAACCTTACAACCAGAATAGAATCAACCATAAATAACTAACATCATGGACCACAAGTCATTCAGCCAGCAATTAAAGCATAATGGACATGCATTGATATAATGCCTAACAATAAATTAACACTAACCAATGAGCTGCCATTTGTTGCACGAGCAAGTCTGCCTAATGAGGTCCACGTCCACCTTTGTAGCTTTACGACTTACTTCGAACCTCTTACGTTCTTCGTCACCAGTCCAGTCTGCACGCCATTTATTGCTAGGCCTTATTAGACGCTCCATCCTCTTCTGCTGAACAGGTGTGAGCTTTCCAGTATAATTGCCAAGCAGATCTTTATGCTTAACCATCCTCCTCATCAGATAGCATCTAATTTCTTCACACATTGTGAGGATAGGCTTGCTTCTATAGTTGACAATATTTGCATTGAACACCTCACACATGTTATTTGTGAGGTCGTCTACCTTTGGTCCGTGTGAGAAATATGCCTTCACCCAAGTAGCTGGATCAAATTTAGATAGGTATTTCCATGCCCCCTGATTAATGCCTTTGAGCCTCTCCATCTGTTCTTTGAATTTGGGTATGGTAGTGCACTTTGCACATTCCCAAACTACCTCCCGAATATACAAATCCTTAAACCAGTTGTTAAAGTTTTTCCAAATGTGCATCACACAGTTTCGGTGATGGAAATTTGGCATAACTTCTTTCAATGCAGGCAGCAATCCCTAACACAATACACGAACAAATCTTCACTAATCAGAACCAGTAATGAGTAATAAGTTGCATTATTAATCATACCCTAATGAGTGCCTAACTCTCCAACTGAAGTAGAACTCAACATTACTAATCAGAGCCAATAATTTATAATCAGTTGCATTGTTAACCACACCTTATAAGTGAAAAAATCATGAAAGGAAGCAGAACTAAACATTATGAATTAGAAACCAGTAATCACTACTCAGTTGCATTATTAACCACACCCTATCAGTGAACAAATCATGAAAGGAAGCAGAACTAATCAGTGAATAAATCATAAAAGCAAGCAGAAGTAAACATTATTAATCAGAAACCAGTAATAACTAATTAGTTGCATTATTAACCAACTAAGTAAAGAGTTATGAATGTTACCTTTTGTTGGTCGGACATAAAATTCCACCCGTGAGTCTGCACATCACCCAAATCCTCCTGAAGAAGAGTCAGAAACCACTTCTAAGACTCTTTTGTTTCAGACCTTGCAACTCCATAAGCAACAACATAGAATTGATTATTCGCGTCTTGGGCCACTGCTGTTAGGAGTTGTCCACCATAGTATGTCTTCAGAAAACAACCATCAAGGTGGATCAAAGGCCTACATCCACTCTTGAAACCCTGCTTGCATGCCTCTAACCCTATATAAAGCTTATCAAACACAGGAAGGGATTGAGGAATATGTGTTACACAGAGTTCTGCCCTAGACCCAGGGTTGCTTCTCAGAATCTCAAACAAATAATCCCTAGCATTATTATACTGCTCCCTCTCATTGTCCATTATCTTTTCCCTTGCCTCTTTAGTTGTTCTATAGACCATTTTTGGATGTGCAGTGAGTGAGAATTCCTCTCTCAGAAAGTCAACGGCCTCATTTGTTCTCATGTGGGGCTGTGTACTCATTCTCTTTTCCACCTTCTTACTAATCCAATGTTGATCAGCTGCGTTACTACCCAGGTCCCGAGCACACGTGTGCTCGTTTTTGTAAGTCTTCACCTGATAGCATTGCAATGACTTGTTGTATGACAAATGAACTAACCACGGGCACTCATCATCCATGCATCCCACCCTAACTCTCTCCTTGTCATTCTTAAACCACCTAAGCTCTCTACCTTCTGCAATAAATGAGTCTTTCACAACTTCCTTAAATCTGTCTATGGTTGCAAACCTAGTCCCTAATTCAAATCGTCCCTCTCCAAAAGCATATTCATCATCAAACTCAGGAAATATTTGCTTGCTGGATTCATCATCTGATGATATAGGAGTGTATAAATCCTTAGAATAGTAGTCATATATGGGATCATCATCATCATCTTGGAACCCACTCACATAAAACCTCACAGTTGGATCTATGTTGGGCTGTGCATCTCTGTTGGGCTCTTCGTTAGGGCCTGGCCCAACATCACTTCTGGGCTATTGCTCATTGGGCCCAGTCCTGGCCTGCTTCTCATTGGGCCAAGTCCTACCCTGCTGCCTTCTCTTCACCTCAGATGCACCCATTCCACTGTTTTGTCCCTTCTTTACCCAACTTCTCTTGTTCCTTTTCACACCTGTCTTCTTTGCAGCTGGCTTCTTTCCAGATGCCTTACTTGGAGACACAAATTTTTCCTTTCTCTTACTAATCCTCTTACCTCCTCTGTTAGTAGCACTATCATCACTATCACTTTCAAATCCGGGTGGTGGAGGTTTGTAGGGCTCATCCTCCATACTCTCATACCCATCATCCGAAGATGAACTCTGAACCTCTTCTAACACAGGACTCTTACCTTTATTTTCACCATCCTCCACAATCTTAGGCTCATCAACAGGGTGGTCAAAGTACAGGTAAAACTCATTCGTCTTTGCATTCTTCATTTTGTTCTCACGCATGGCATTAATACCTGCATCCCCGTCAAAATATGCAGTCCCGACTCAACATCAGCACTCATTAGATCATACCAATAAACTGCATTGTACGATTGGTACCCCAAGCCTTTGAATAGTGTGATCAAGTCCCCAAAATTTGCAAAATCTAGTCCATTTCGGGAAACTTCTCTACCTTCCCATTTTGATAAACAATAGTTCCATTACTCGTTCTAACAAAACTACCTCCATGGTGGAAAACTGGCACTACAAACACATCAACCATCTTCAAAAATAAAAATACAAAAATCAATGTTCAAATAAGCGTACACTCAAACAGCAATGTCCGTAAACAAAATACGAAAACAGAAATCAACCAAGAATTTCTTTTTGCCCTAACATTCAATCACTCTCACGGAAACCACGCACATACTTTTTTAACCACTACTATCACCATGCACAGACAATCCTTTCACAAAAACAGTTTATACTTCCATAACCATTGAACCTGAAAATCGACTCACTAAGCAGCGCAATGGATTCTTACCTCCGGTGACGAATACGGCAAATCAGACAACACTGAATGGTTCTCCCTCCTCGACAATGAATGCGCACTGGAAACTTCTCAGTCTGGGTAGTGATTTTGGAGGGAGAAACAGAGTCTTGCGTTTGATCGTTGGTCTTCTTAGGGCTTAATGTTATTCTCTCTCAACTGTGTGGGTGTTATAGACATTATACATAAGTAAAGGAGTAACAGTGTATATAAGGGACAGTGATGTAAACGACGTCGTTCTGGGCTCCAGGGACTTATTTGTCTACTTTCCAAATGCTCCATCTCCCTAATGTGCCACGTTGGCAGCCGTCATACCAGGTAAGCAGAAGGGGAGTCACGTCAGACTTTTTCGTTGGGTCTGACGGTGGCTTTTTGACGCAGGGACTGATTCGTCCTATTTTTAAGGAGATCAGGGATTTAAATGTATTTTCCAATGGTCAGGGACGAAAATGTCCGCAAGGTAAAAGGTTAGGGACTTATTTGTCCTTTTCTCTAAATAAAAAGTAGTTAGCGGGGCAGAAGGTTTCCTTTTACCAAATAAAAGTATAGAAGGTTAATTTTTTTTTTTTTTTACCAAAGATAGGAGACTCGAACCGCAACCTCTTAATTGAGTTTGAAGAGACTATGCCATTTGAGCTATAACTCATTGATATAGAAGGTTAATTACACGTGATGAAATTGCAGAGGTTATTACATGATTGAGTGACGTTAAGTTCGTTCATGAAATTATTTATTTATTTTTCTACATACCCCAACAATTCAAGTGCATATTGCTGATATTGCATTTTGATCACACTCATAAGGCACTATATACTATTATAAGAACAATAATAAAAGACTAACATAATTTGTTATTTTTAATCATTAATTAATTAATAATATTTAAAAATATTAGATAAAAATAAGATATTAAACTTTTGGACTAAAAATATTGGGCTAATGTGTTGATCAATATAAATTAAAATTATTAATTCTTGAATTTTTTTTTTGTAATTAGTATATAAATCAAATCAAATTTACTGTGCTTGATCGGTTAGTTCTTTTGTCCGTTTAAGTGATGAGAGTTTAAATATTATTTTGTATATATAGCAATTTATTAGTCAACGACAGAATTATTAAATGAAGCTCAAATTTACGATAAAATAATTATTAGTTTACCATACTGAAAAATATGGGACAAAAACAAAATTATATAAATCAAATGTCTAACCCACAACCTTTATTTTTCAGCAAAGAACAAAATCCTAGTTACGTGCTGATGATACCACTGAATATAATCCTCCTCCTTAAAAAACGACAACTCCCAAGTCCCACTCATCACGAAACTCATGCACTCACCTTCTAGCAAATATCATGAACCATCCAAAAACCATTATCTCAGCAAAAATGTCACTGGGAGAAGACGACCAAACCATAACCGATAAGGCTAACCAACCACATGCACTGTCACATCCCTCCTCACCACCTCCACAACAACCTCTTGTCAAGATGGTGCTCGCCGAGCTTCGAGCTCAGCGTGGAATAGCCCTCCCTCTAGTGGCCATGAACTTGGCTTGGTTTGCCAAGACAGCCATCACTACAGCCTTTTTAAGCCGCCTTGGCGAGCTTAACCTGGCAGCCGGATCCCTCGGCTTGTCTTTCACTAATGTCACCGGATTGTCCGTGTTGAATGGTCTATGTGGCGCCATGGAACCTCTTTGCGGACAAGCTCATGGAGCTAAGAACATTAAGCTCCTTCACAAGACCCTTCCCATGACAACTCTTTTGTTGCTAATGGTAACAATTCCTATATCTTTCTTGTGGCTTAACATTGATAAGATCTTGATTCTCCTTGGCCAGCAACAAGAAATAGCAATTGTGGCCAAATCTTATGTTAGGTATCTCTTACCTAACTTGGTTGTCACCTCATTACTCTGTCCCTTGAGAGCATACTTGAGCTCTCAGTGCATTACCCTGCCTACCTTGTTCTCCTCGGCTATATCGCTCGCTTTTCATGTACCGGTTAACATACTACTCTCCAAGGCCATGGGGCTCCGAGGAGTTGCGATGGCAGTTTGGATAACTGATTTGGTGGTTGTTATTCTGCTGGCTACTTATGTTTGGATTCTTGAATGTAGTAAAAGAAATGGAAGCAGGTGGAAGGAAGGAGGGTGGTGGGATCAGCATATCATCGACTGGATTGTGCTTCTCAAGCTTTGTGGGTCATGCTGCCTCAACACATGCCTTGAGTGGTGGTGCTATGAGATTCTTGTCTTGCTTGCCGGGCACTTGTCGAGTGCGAAGCAATCGCTTGGAGTTCTAGCCATAGTGCTCAACTTTGATTACTTGCTTTACTCAGTGATGTTGTCTCTAGGCACCTCTGTATCCACCCGTGTCTCAAACGAGCTTGGTGCAAACCAACCCGGCCAAGCTTACCGATCAGCATGCGTGTCCATGGCAATTGCCATCATCACAGGAAGCATCGGCAGCTCGGTAATGGTTGCTGCAAGGGGAACTTGGGGTGCAGTGTTCAGCCACGACGCCAGCATTATAAAGGGAGTGAAGAAGATGATGTTGCTGATGGCTTTCGTGGAAGTGTTCAATTTTCCATTGAATATTTGTGGTGGCATAGTCCGAGGAACAGCGAGACCTTGGCTTGGCATGTATGCAAATCTTTGTGGATTCTATTTCATAGCACTTCCTTTGGATTTGGTTTTTGCGTTTAAGCTTCACCTAGGTCTTGCTGGATTGTTGGTAGGGCTCTTGATTGGTGTTGTTAGCTGCTTTATTTTTTTATTAACATTCATTGCAAGAATAAATTGGATGGATGAAGCTGCCAAAGCTCAAACATTGGTTTGTGCACAGGTGCAGGAAGTTCCAAGACATGACGTAAATCATGTCCATGAAGAAGTTTAGAAGTATGTTCTAACATCCTTATCACCCCTTTAATGCATGTATATCTCCAAATATTTGGTGTGGAGCTGAGAACAAATTTGAAACGTCTCAAACACCCCATGTGTTTCTTTGATCTAGGATTTTTTTGTATAAAAAACTATTTTTTTACTCACCATTTCTTGGGCACAAAACCAACTTTTCTCAACAATTGGATCAGGTGTAGAACCTACCTCATCCAATCAACTTGGTATCCAATGAAAATGAGAAACAACACATTGTTTTTTCCCTAAAAATTATTGAAAAAGGTGAATCCTCCAAAAAGTTATCAGTGGATACAGTGAGTGGGACGGACTTCATCTTTGGAAAATAGTAAATTAACCAATAGGGCATAAAAAGCCCGTTTATCTAACTATTATACAATTACATCAAATTAATTATCACAATACACTCAAATCAAAATTATTTTTTTCATAGATCTAAAAGCTCAACATCAATCATCCTTGAAACCGGGTTTAGAAATTAATGATTGCAGCTCTTTAGCTATTTCATCATTAAAGCCAAGGATGGACAATATCTTATGACCAGGGGATTCCACTTCAGACCAAATCCCAAGAAGTATATGGGCTGTGGTTATTTCACCACCATCACCTGCAAGTCAAAGATGGATTTAGGAAATATGTTATTTAATTTCTTATAGCTTTGTGGATAGAACAGTAGATGGGAATCATATCATTTGATGAATCCCAACTATTGGCAAATAAGAAAATATCGCAAAGGATATTATCCTTGAAAATGTATTCAAAAGCACTATATACCTGTAATGGAAGTTGTTTTCTAGCAATATTGAATAATTTGTTACTTGTATCCAACATAGCAATGAAATACAGAACATGTGGATAAGTAACTAAAAGCAAACAGGTGAATTCTTTTCTTTTCTTTTTAGCAAAAAAAGGAATATGATTAAGACCATTATCACATTATAACAAGACTTTTCTAATAAGCAAACACCGTCTACAGTTAACAGTAAATATGATGCAAAAAAAATGTGTCAGAATCAAAAATGGTTTTCGGTTAACCATTAGAAAGAAATGCAATTCTAAATATAAGTTAAAATCAAACGAAATCATTCTTAAATTCATCAAGACTCCAAAGGGGATTTACACTGGTTTTAATCAAAGATCATGATTGTATTGTGGTCTCATTTACTATTAAAATCAGAAAGACAATTTACAAACTAAATAAATTATCAGTGAACTGCAAAAGAAAATTTTGACACCTATTACAAACAAATATGTCATTTCATAGAATATAACTGAATGAACTAGAATCATGGGCAATAGAATACCTCTGATGGAGGAAACATAAAAATGTACCACGCACACTCAACTATTACCACATTCTTTTTTCTTGTGAATTTTATCTATGTATTTTACTTGGATCCTAAACCCCAAAAGTAAAAACTTTTACACAAATCATAAATATAAAATGAGCAAGCAGGGCCTACAAGTATCAGGTTCCATACACAGCATGGGTTACTGGTTAGTACAATGTCATGTTGATCCTACATCAGACATCTCTCCTTATAATAATAATTTGGAAACAGAACAAACTATCAAACTAAATGCTGGAGAGAGAGAGAGAGAGAGAGAGAGAGAGAGAGAGAGAGAGAGAGAGAGAGAGAGAGAGAGAGAGAGAAACAAAACAAACTATCAAACTAAATAAAATTTAAACCTCAATCAACTTAAATTTCAAATACAAAACTAGGAATGCATAAATTATATGGAAAAACAACCATTTGTACCAATGAACTTTACGAACGCTAACAAAAATACCCATTAAAGAAGGAAAATAACGTTGTATCCATCAAAGATGGATTCCGTACGACAAAAGTACCCAAATCCTAAATTCATGTTGACTTTTTAATAAAATTCCAGAATTAGCCCCACCATTATCTTCAACATCAACTCCCAACCATCTCTTCTTTCCCACTCAAACTTTCACATCCCTCCATTACCACCACCTTAACCACCTTTTTTCTCTGCTACTCCACCACCGCTACCATGACGGCATTTCCATCTTCATGAACCCATCTCCAAGAAACTTGATCACCGACACAACCTCTCCAACCGGATCCCTCCCCCTTTCTCTCCCCCTCTTCCCCAAACCCCGCGTCATCTTCGTCACGGTCAACGCCACACACCTCCATTGCCGTTGTGGTTATCGGAGTCATTCTCTGACTTGACAAGTATCCTAACATATATATGATTGGAGATTTCTGAGAGAATTTGAACAATGAATACACTCAATTGGTTCAATTTGGGTATAGATAAAAACAAATAAATTATTAGTTACAGGAGATTTGTTCAACTTCATTAATTATATAATAAATTTGTAATTTGTACTGTTGTAAATATAGGACCTTTCTCCATGGAGTCCATGAGCTTGAAGTGGACCTAGGAGGAGTTGAATCGCACCACAGGCAGGGACCTTGCGTGCTGGATCTCGGTTCAGTCTCGCTTCCGGAGCTTCTCCTTCTTGTGGCGGCATTAGACGGGGTCTTGGCCGGAGAGGCATTGCGGCATCGCTGTGCATCGGCGCTGCTGGAGCTTGAATCTGGTGGCTCTAAACTCTGAACTTGCCACTGTGCCAAGGTATAGGTGATCTGTGCATGGGCTTGAGGCAGCGCTGGGGCCGCCGCGGAGTTTGGGTGGCTGCAGTTGAAGGTGGTAGCGTTGCGTGGGAACAGATGGATTGCCTAGTTGCCTTTTTGTCGTCTTTGTCATCGTCAGCGTGGAAAGATGGCGGCAGTGGTGGTTAGTGGAGTAGTAGAGAATAGAGGGTGGTTAAGGTAGTGGCAATGGAGGTGTTTGAGATTTGGGAAAGAAGAGAGGAGGGGTTAAAGATAAAGGATGGGGTAATTCTGGAATTTTATTAGAAAGTCAACATAAATTTAGAATTTGAGTACTTTGTTGTACGGAATCCATCTTTGACGGATACAACGTTAGTTCTTTAATGTGTATTTTTGTCAGCGTTCGTAAAGTTTATAGGTACAAATGGTTGTTTTTCCAAATTATATTTAAAATAACAACGGATAAGAAAAGGGTGAGAACTAACCAGATTTTAGTTTTTCATCAACCGCCCAATCAAGGGCCCTCTGGGCTTCTTCAGTTAATGGAGGATGCTCAGGGCTGAAGAAAAACCTATCAGCTTTCCCGAGCAACTTCACAGTTTCATCACGCACCTTAAAAAGTGTAATCCCATTCGCTCGCAAAAATTTAGCAGCTACATTAGTTCCTACAGCCCGGAGAAAGATCTGTCACTTTGGCATCTAAACATAAAATTGAAAGACATAGTAACATTGCAAGGGATGCAAATAACTAGAATACACTGAAACATAAGAAATGCCATAAAGGCATAAACACAAGAGAATGTATGTTGTGGGGTGCATCTATAAATGAGTGCCTTTAGATGGGACGTACATTGCAACTTGCAACAGTGGGATTTTCCAGCTCAAATGAAGACACTCAGACAGATAAAGTATCTTTGATCCCTTGAATTTGTTTGGGGAGGGAATTAACTCCATAAGTGTTTTGAATACAAACTAAGTAGATGACTTTCCAACTATAGTTGTCAGATAAGATTCTAATTCTATCAAAGAGAACAGGCAGTGAAAAAAGTGAGAAAGGAGGAAAATAGAAGCACAAGAAATTAGATGGCTAAATGGTAAAATAAATTGAAAATTAAATTATAGAACCTGACTGATATTCATAATATCTGTGTAAAGTCCTCACATGTGAAACTATTAAATGCTCTTACACTACTTCCACCTAATAGCTGACATGATTAGCACAATTTAATCAATACTCTCCTATTTCAGGACTAACATGACTAAACCAAGCTGTTATCCAAAATTTCAAGGCCCTGCACATTTATCTATCTCAATTTTCATCTAGTGGAGGAATAACGTTGTATCCCAAAACGATACCCTAAACCAAGAATCATTTTAAATTGCAGCTGCAGTCACAGGTGCAGTTCTCTTATGATATGAAAAATTGTACCAAATGCAGCTGCAACTGCCGCTGTGCAATATTGTGGCAGCGATTATGGTAACAAGCCCTTGAATGCAGCAGAAGATAAGCAAATATTATGAGGAATCAAAAAAGGGAAATTGGAGAGAAGGATATGATATTATTACCTTCAATGAGAATTCCCATTATAAGGGCTTCGGTCCCCGTAGTGGGATACTTCAATTTCCTAGCCTCCAACTCTCCCATCGCGAATGACTTTATACCCTTCCCAGACCATCTCCTCTCATCAAAACACAACCAACCAAACAATGCCAATCAAAATAAATATAAAAATAATAGTGGCTTATATTTGGAGATACTCACTTGGGAACGTTGTCAACCGAAGAAACTCTCTCTGGATTTCTGCACAACAAATCTGAACAACTCGATAACTTGGAGAATTGGGGAGAACCGAAGAGAAGAAAGAGAGAAAGGGCTTACGCGGTGGGGAGGCTGAAGGAGATGGCGGTGGAAGCGAGAGGGTGGCGCCGGCGGTTGGTGTTGCAACAAGACACGAATTGAGGTGTTAGGGTGCAAGGCTGAACGCAGAATACCTTGGCGCCGAGAAACGAGCCCTTGAGTGGTCTCGGCGTAATCGCCTGAGCTGAAAGTTCCCCGTAATGGAGTTTATTCTGACGTGGCAGATTGGTTGCCAGAACTTTCGAGAAGGAGTGTGCAGTAGCATTAGCAGCAGCAGCAGCCGCCATTTCTTCTGTTTCAGTTGCTGCGAACACTCACCTTGATGATAGATAGAAAGTTGAATTCTTTTCTGTTTTCTTTTTGGCAGTTGAAAATAGAAACACAAACCCCCATACCGCGTCGTATATAGAAACATCAACTCAGACAGTCAAACCTCACCCTTTCTTCTAATATTTTTGGAGACTTCTTGTGTATGAAAATTGGGCTAAAATAATATGGGC
The DNA here is from genome assembly GCF_059453495.1 of Arachis ipaensis. Lineage (NCBI taxonomy): Eukaryota > Viridiplantae > Streptophyta > Magnoliopsida > Fabales > Fabaceae > Arachis > Arachis ipaensis. The sequence continues at coordinate 56,951,967 of NC_142436.1, forward strand.
CTAAAGATAGAATGGCACAGGGGCCCGTGAGTTTCCCGAATCGTTCGTGACATACCCAGTGCACTTTTGACCAAAAAAAAAAAAAATACCCAGTGCACTCAAAGTGCTACTGCTATCGATATATGACGTTACAGCATGTCAAAAAAAAACTATGATGTTACAAAATCCCTAATCTCTCAATTACCAACAGAAAAAAGACTCAACCTAAAACATTAATGTCAACAATAAAAAGTCCAACATACAGTGAAAGAAATAGACCAAAAAAAATAAAAAATAAAAACTAAAGTGAAAGATATTCACGTCAATGGAATTCTGGAAATAAATAAACATGTTTCTAACCAATTTAGGTGGGTTAAGCGGTCACCTCATTTGTCTGCTTAAGTAAGTATTAGGAGTTCGAATCCCGCCTTGTGCATGCAGCAACTCATTAATCAGCGGCAAACCCTTAAATGGAGCTCAGAACCGCGATAAATTAATTCTTGACCTATCAGATTGGGAGATACCGTAGGTAACCAAATAAATAAATAAACATGTTTCTTGGCTTACATCCCGTTTGTTAATTCCAAAAATAAAAGACTAAACATGTTTCAATTTGGTACCTACGACCAAAAATAAGGAATCGTCTATGGTAAGGAAAGTAATGTGGTCCAATAAGGACCCTGTGAGAATATGCAAAATTGAGAGAAACTTCGTATAGGAGAATCTACCGCAATAACTTTTTATATTTGCAATTCATACTAATCGAATTAGATAAATGAGCGATGAGCTTGCTGTTCTTAGTTGTAAATGACGTTGGATCAATGGTGTCTTAGTTGGGCTCGCATTCGAAAATTGGATTGCGCTGAGGTTAATTGGGTGTGATATGATTGGGAAAGATCAATATGATTGGGTGTGTATTGGTACAAAAAACGGACTTTTTCGACTATTTGTAATTTCGACCATCGAGGCAGTATTTGGACTGCAGGTCAGGAACTGGGCAAGTAGGAGTCGATGGGAGGAGTTACAAAAAATGTCGAACTAGAAGGAAATTGGCTACCTCCGTCGAAGTATCAAAAGCTTAAACTAGCCTTTAAGCCGAAAATGGGAACATGAGAGCGAAAATTGAGGAACAAGTTATTACTTAGGGACCAGGGAATACGTAGTTGTCAAAACTTGGAGATAAAGGTTCTTCATGGTCAAGGCAAGGTCGTGGCTGAGAAAAAGGAGGAAGCGGGATCATGGACGACATGCTCCAAGGTCAGTTAAATTCACGGTCTATAAATAATAGAAATGCAGAATAAGCTCAGGATTCACTCAAGGATACTAGATCATCACCTAAACTCATAAAATTCCCAGTCTCTGCTAGCAATGGAAGAGTATGGATTGCAAGTGCATACGAGTGTCAGAAGTCAATCTTTAATTTGTTTTCTTTTGCTTTTTGTTGCATTCGTTGTTTTTTGCTTTATTTTATTATCATTTTTTTTAATTAACTTTTTACACTTTCATCTTCTTGTTTATGTTACTCCTTTGACGTTTGTCATAAGTTTACCATTAGTAATATCAAGATAAATTGCCTCAACACCAATTAAGTAATTCCCAGGTCGATCTCACTCTTTTTCAGAGGAATCGTATTTGCTCCCTTCTACTTGAGATCTTGACACAAGCTCGTTTCGACATCACCTGTCAAAGTCGACCAAAAAATGAGTGAAACAAATTGGCACGCCCGGTGGGACCCTGGGTTAAATTCGTGTTGAGTGGTGTGCGATTATGCAGTGGTAGATTAATTATGACAGATAGAGCTTCGACGTCGATGGGTACGTCAAATAGTGATAGTGGAAATTCCACTAAAGGTCCTGAAATAGAGGCAGTCCATTCGACCAGTCTTGCTAGTCAACAGTCGACGGAGGACATTCCGACGGCCATTCCTGTCACATGGCCTCAATATGGATTACCTCCAAATTATTCACCACCTTTGGAAAATCCTAGTGTTATATATACTGGAGGTATGAATACTATAAGAAACAATCCTTCGTACACCCGATACCTCCTTCAGGTTATCTTCCGATGGGTACACACAGTCAATACTACCATTACATGGTAAATTATAATGCTTATCAACCATCAATAAATAACCCTTCATATATGTGATCTATACCTATGCCACAAACAAATCCAACAGTCACAAATGTCATTTTGACACAGGGTATAAGAACCCGAAGAGTGTCGATAGGAGGAACTCATAATTCAATATTTCCTGAAATGTCGAGGCAGATTCTGGTAGGGACATCTTCGCCTAATACAATCAAATCTTTGGTTGTATTTAGACAACAAATTAAGGATAGCCATCATGATTTAGTCAATATGTTGACACAACAAATGGCCACAGTATTAAATCCAATATTAGAAAATAACAATGCTCGAATAGAACAAGTTGCTCGACGTGTTGATGATACTACAGGAGAAATTAATCGACCACTAGCCCAACCTTTTGTGGGAATTCATGTTAATAACCCTCCTATCATGTTAAATAGGGTGGATGATCTGAATAGGGTATTGAATAAAGCTAGAGCAAATAATGCTACTCAAGCTTATGGTCAAAATATAACGTAGGCAATCGAGCAAATCTTGAATAGAGATGGATTGAACATTGGAGTAACTAATCAACTTTATTTCATATCTCCTTTCCCCAATTATATCCAGCAATTTGAGCTCCCGAGAGGGGTTAAAACTTTTAAATCGCTCACAAAGTTTGCAGGAGAAAGTAGAGAATCGACTATGGAGCATATTGCTTGTTATTCGGTCGAGATAGGTGAATTGGCTAATCATGAATATTTGAAAATGAGATATTTTTCCTCTTCCCTAATAACATACTGTTTCAAATCCTTGCAGAAAACTCACGATTTGAGATGCCAAACAAAATCAATAGCTAGGGTGTTCAAAGAAATGAGTGAAGAAAAGAAAAATATTGTGGAAGAAATGGGATTCGGTGCGCTGGCACATAGTCCAGAAATGAACATCTCTCACAAACTCTTGAGGGAATTGATTCATTACTATGATGCCTATCATGGATTGTTGGACACTCTCTATAGAAAAATATACATAACTCCTGGCAAGATAAGGGATGCGTTGGGCATAAGTTCTGGCGGTATTATACTTTCAAATATTTTTGTTATTTTTTAAGTTATTTCGGTTCATTCCTTGCTTTATTTTAGGTTCATTTCAATACAGAAAATGAAACTGAGCCTTTTTTACTGATTTGTTTATATTAAAATATTGTAGGAGATCGTTTTCTTGTAAAAGTTGAGTACAACAAACTGAGTGATGAACAGAAGGAGATAATTGACAGCTTCAAAGGTGCTACTTTGGCATCTTTGACAAAATCTATCATTGATATGAGTGTTGAAGAGGAGGAGAACTGGCTGAAATTCAAAAGGACTTTTGTCATCTTCGTCCACAATGCTTCTTGCTGCCGACAATAGTAAGCACGGTCTCCCCAATCCATAAGCCACTTGCCCTTCATGTGGACACCGACCAATGATGGGATTAGGCATCTCATATGCTGAGCTTCTTGAGGAAGGAGATCAAATCTTAGAGAGAAGGAAAGAAACTTTTCGTTGATGATTGCATCTTTGTTTTAATGTTAATATATTTTCATGAATCGAAGTTCCCTCGACCAGAAACAGATGACGCTCTTGGGCCACTGTGGGTGGCCTATTGGACACAGAGGAATCTGGTTAACCGGATTGCTTTGGAAACAACTGATGAAATGGTAAATATAAAAAATTTTTCCTTGAAATTTCGGTTTAGATGCTTCTAAAAATACTGTGCTAACTAAATAAGTTTATGTTTTAGGGACTTGTGAACAGAGCATAATTGAGGGGAGGAGAGAGAGAAGAAAAGAAGGTGGAAAAGAAAATAGTTTTTCTCAAGGGGGAAGAGAAGGAAAAGGAGAAGAAAGAAAAAAGGAAAATTGTCATTTTGGATTCGTCTTCGGAAGAAGTCAGTTTTTCTGAATCTGAGTATACTTCTCACTATCGCTTATTGAAAACTATCTATTTATTTAAAGTTTTATATTGTTATTTTAACAAAACTTTTTGTATGTGTTGTAGAGAAGAAGAGGAAAAAATCGAGAAAACGCCGCCAAAGAAAAGAAAACAACCACAAAGGGAGGCAAATAACAAACGAAAATAAGGAAGATTGTTCTGACAGATTTGGAAAGCAAAACTGAATCTGAAGACGAGTAAGTTTTGGAAATGATTATTTTCGATTCATTTCTACATTTATTTGAGGTTCATTTGGTTTAGTTTTGCTTGTATTTGCTAAAAATTGTTCATGTGGGCTTGTTAAGTTAATTATAGCTCTGATATTTGTCTCTGGTATACATTTGATGTGTTTTTCTTGATGATTGACTTTATTTGACTGCTTGTTCAAATCTGAAATAAATTCGTTTCATTTATTTTTAACTATGGTTCATCCTGGTTTTAAGTGAAAACTTTTTGTATAAATTTTCAGACGACTGCTAAACAAAGAACACAAATGTTCAAGTTGAAAAAAGAAAAAAGAGCAAAGAGAAAAATTGATGGAACTAAAAAAACAAATGTTGCTCCGGATGACTGTGACTCGACAGACGCGCGATGTGATTTATTGCAGACGTAAGATTGAGTTTCTTATATAAAGTTATTTTTCTTTCTCTGCTAACTTTTCCTAAAACTTCAGGCAATTTCTTTTGATTTACTGAATAATATTTATTTTTCTGCTTAGACTGCTGACTGTAAGTGATGTGTGCGCATCATGTTGTGTTTTTCTATGCTTTTTCATATAAAAAAATTAATTCATAATGCTTAATTATGGATTGTTTTGGTGCTTAAGTTGTATATTGATTTGATCTCTTTGATTTGATTAATTTTGTAGAAAATAGAAAAAGAAGCGAAAAACACAAAACAAACTCAAAAAAAGAAAAAGTTTTGATCACGTTTTGCAGTTTGAACACGCTTTGAAACCTTAGACCACGCTGGTCCATGAAGCAAGCCAAGGGCGTTGTTAACGCCACGAACCAAAGCGCCTTCTCAAAAGTGGCGCTGGAACCAAGGAAGCCTTGCTAGGCATTAATAACGACAATGATCAATGAACCAAGGAAGCATGTGTTACTAACCATAAGCATATAATGAAGCATGCAAGCAATGCACGTACAAGGCATTTTTAACGCCAACAACGATGCAAACATGCATGTCTTGGCACGAATGATATGATGCATGCATGAGGCATTAATATATAAAGCAAGGAAGCAAACATGCAATGCGTTGAACATGAATGAAGCATCAAGACAGGGCACTAAATGAAGCAAAGTACTTACCTTGGGCATCAGTAACGCCAATGTGAATCAATGAAGCCATGTTTGGGTGTTATTAACGCCCTAATCATAAGCACCCATTTTGTACCAACGCCTTCGACACCTCTTGGGAGAAAGGCACTTGGGCGTTGGCAATGCCCAACTTTGAAGCGTTGATGAGAGAACTTTGGCGTGATCTAGAAATTTGCGGATAAATTCTCGTTGCAAGTATAGTTTCTAAACCTTCAAAAGTCCTTTCATACAAACGTTTTGGTTGTCACAAGTAACAAACCCCTAAATAAAGTATTCAAACCTCGGGTCGTCTTCTCAAGGAATTGCAGGGAGGTATGTTCTTATTATTGGTTGAGTTTGTAAATTGGGGTTCTGGAGTTTGGGCAATGGGCACAGGTATATTTTCAAAGCAATAAAAATAAATGAATAACAGTAAAATAAACTCTTGGCAAGGTATGAGAACTGGAAGTCCTATCCTGGTTATCCTTATCAATTGTGATGAGAATTGGAATTTTCTCCCACTTTGTTAACCTCTAACTATGAAGGTAAGTTAAGTGGATGAATTAATTTTTATTCCTCAGGTCCTAGTCTTTCCTTGGGAAAAGCTATAGTTATTGGAACTCGAATTAATTCTTGAAGAATCCCAATTTTCAGTCAACAATGAGTTTGATAACTCAAGTGTCTCCAATGACTCAACCAAAGCCAAAAGGAAAAAATTCAAATTATTTATATAATAAATAAAAGAAAGCAATTATAATTCTGAAATACCTCAATTAGCACTAATAAAGATATCAAATGTAACATGGAAGAGTTCATAAATCAAATTAGAAAAGTAAATAAAAGGAACATTGAACCTGGGATTGAGAGTCACTCCTAAAACTAAGAGAAATCCTAAATCATAATCCTAAGAGAGAGGAGAGAATCTCTCTCTCTAAAAACTAGATCTAAATCCTAAAATGGTGAATGTGAAAGCTTGATTATGAATAGATGCAATCCCCCTACTTTATAGCCTCTAATATGTGTTTTCTGGGTCGAGAACTGGGTCAGAAACAGCCCAGAATTTGCTGGTTGCGAATTCAAACACGCTGATTTTCGTCACTGCGACGCGTCTGTATGAATGACGCGTTCACGTCGCCTATAGTCAGGGAATTGATGAGCGGATAATTTATACGCTTTTTGGCATTGTTTTTAGTAGAATCTAGTCACTTTTAGGGATGTCTTCATTAGTTTTTATGTTAAATTCACATTTCTGGACTTTACTATGAGTTTGTGTGTTTTTCTGTGATTTCAGGTATTTTCTGGCTGAAATTGAGGGACTTGAGCAAAAATCAGATTCAGAGGTAGAAGAAGGACTGCTGATGTTGTTGGATTCTGACCTCCCTGCACTCAAAGTGGATTTTCTGGAGCTACAGAACTCAAAATGGTGCACTTCTAATTGCGTTGGAAAGTAGGCATCCAGGGCTTTCCAGCAATGTATAATAGTCCATACTTTGGCCGAGTTTAGATGACGTAAAAGGGCGTTGAACGCCAGTTCTACGCTGCTGTCTGGAGTTAAACGCCAGAAACACGTCACAAACCAGAGTTGAACGCCAGAAATACGTTACAACCTGGCGTTCAACTCCAGAAAGAGCCTCTGCACGTGTAACATTCAAGCTCAGCCCAAGCACACACCAAGTGGGCCCCAGAAGTGGATTTATGCATCAATTACTTACTTCTGTAAACCCTAGTAACTAATTTAGTATAAATAGGACTGTTTACTATTGTATTAGAGATCTTTGGATGCCTGGTTCTTAGATCATGGGGGCTGGCCATTCGGCCATGCCTGGACCTTTCACTTATGTATTTTTAACGGTAGAGTTTCTACACTCCATAGATTAAGGTGTGGAGCTCTGCTGTTCCTCAAAGATTAATGCAAAGTACTACTGTTTTTCTATTCAATTCAACTTATTCCGCTTCTAAGATATTCATTCGCACTTCAACCTAAATGTGATGAACGTGACAATCATCATCATTCCCCCACGAACGTGTGCCTGACAACCACTTCCGTTCTACCTTAGATTGAATGAGTATCTCTTGGATCTCTTAATCAGAATCTTCGTGGTATAAGCTAGATTGATGGCGGCATTCATGAGAGTCCGGAAAGTCTAAACCTTGTCTGTGGTATTTCGAGTAGGACTCTGGGATTGAATGACTGTGACGAACTTCAAACTTGCGAGTGCTGGGCGTAGTGATAGACGCAAAAGGAGGGTGAATCCTATTCCAGTATGATCGAGAACCTCAGATGATTAGCCGTGCTGTGACAGAGCATTTGGACCATTTTCACAAGAGGATAGGATGCAGCCATTGACAAGGGTGATGCCTCCAGACGATTAGCCATGCAGTGATAGCGCATCGAACCATTTTCCAGAGAGGATTAAAAGTAGCCATTGACAACGGTGATGTCCTTACATAAAGCCAGCCATGGAAAGGAGTAAGATTGATTGGATGAAGACAGCAGGAAAGCAGAGGTTCAGAGGAACGAATGCATCTCTATGCGCTTATCTGAAATTCTCACCAATGATTTACATAAGTATTTCTATCCTTATTTTATTATATATTTTCGGAAACTCCATAACAATTTTATATCCGCCTGACTGAGATCTACAAGGTGACCATAGCTTGCTTCATACCAACAATCTCCGTGGGATCGACCCTTACTCACGTAAGGTTTATTACTTGGACGACCCAGTGCACTTGCTGGTTAGTTGTATCGAAGTTGTGAATGAAAAACGATTTATTAAGACGTGCGTACAGAGTTTCTGGCGCCGTTGCCTGAGATCACAATTTCGTGCACCAAGTTTTTGGCGCCGTTACCGGGGATTGTTCGAGTTTGGACAACTGACGGTTCATCTTGTTGCTCAGATTAGGTAATTTTATTTTTTTTTATTTTCAAAAATTTTTCAAAAACCTTTCAAAAATTTCTCATCTGTTTTCGAAAAAATAAAATAAATGTTTTCAAAAATATATTTTTCTTCAGAATTTTTAAGAATGAATTCTAGAGTTTCACGAAGCATGTTGAAGCCTGGCTGGCTGTAAAGCCATGTCTAATTCTTTTGGATAGGGGCTTCCAAAGGGTATGTCAGCTGTGGCATGTCTGAGTTACATACTAAAGCTTGGCTGGCTATTAAGCCATGCCTAACCCTCAGATTGGAGCTTTAGAATAAGAGTGCAAGATTCCTGGAATTCATATTAAAAATTTTGGAATCCTTATTTTTCTTTTTCAAATTAATTTTTGAAAAATACCAAAAAAATTAGAAAATCATAAAAAAATCAAAAATATTTCATGTTTCTTGTTTGAGTCTTGAGTCAAGTTGAAAGTTTGGTGTCAATTGCATATTCATCTTGCATTTTTCGAAAAATTCATGCATTCATAGTGTTCTTCATGATCTTCAAGTTGTTCTTGGTAAGTCTTCTTGTTCGATCTTGATGTTTTCATGTTTGTGTCTTTTCTTGTTTTTCATATGCATTCTTGCATTCATAGTGTCTGAACATGAAAGATTTCTAAGTTTGGTGTCTTGCATGTTTTCTTTGCATTAAAAATTTTTCAAAAATATGTTCTTGATGTTCATCTTGACATTCAAAGTGTTCTTGGTGTTCATCTTGACATTCATAGTGTTCTTGCATTCATCACATATTTTGATCCAAAATTCTCATGCATTGCATCATTTTCATATTTTTCTCTCTCATCATAAGAAATTCAAAAAAAAAATATATATCTTCCCCTTTTTCTCTCATAAATTTCGAAAATTTGGATTGACTTTTTCAAAAATTTTTAAAATCTAGTTGTTTTTATGAGTCAAATCAAATTTTCAAATTTTATCTTTTTCAAAATCTTTTTCAAAAATTATATCTTTTTCACTTTTCTTATTTATTTTTGAAAATTTTTAAAATATTTTTCAAAAATCTTTTTTTATCTTTATCTCCTAATTTTCGAAAATAACATCATCAATTAATGTTTTGATTCAAAAATTTCAAGTTTGTTACTTGCTTGTTAAGAAAGATTCAAACTTTGAGTTCTAGAATCATATCTTGTGATTTCTTGTGAATCAAGTCATTAATTGTGATTTTAAAAATCAAATCTTTTTCAAAACTAATTTCAATCATATCTTTTCAAAAATATCTTTTTATCTTATCTTTTTCAAAATTTGATTTTAAAATATCCTTTCTAACTTCTTATCTTTTTATCTTTTCAAAATTGATTTTCAAATTTGTTTCAACTAACTAACTAACTTTTTGTTTATTTCTTATCTTTTTCAAAACTACCTAACTAACATTCTCTCTCTAATTTTCGAAAATATCTCCCTCTTTTTCAAAATTTCTTTTTAATTAACTAATTATTTTAATTTTTGATTCTAATTTTCGAAAATTACTAACCTTTTTCAAAAATCATTTTCGAAAATCACTAACTTTTTTTCAAAAATTATTTTCGAAAATTCTCTCTCTCTCTCATCTCCTTCTATTTTATTTATTCATCCACTAACATCTCTCCCTCACTCTCCAAAAATCCGAACCCTCTCTCTCTGAGTTCAGATTTTCTCTTCTTCTTTTCTTCTACTCACATAAGGGAACCTCTATACTGTGGTAAAGAGGACCCCTATTATTATTATTTTTCTGTCCCTCTTTTTCATATGAGCAGGAGCAAGGACAAGAACATTCTTGTTGAAGCAGATCCAGAACCTGAAAGGACTCTGAAGAGGAAACTAAGAGAAGCTAAATTACAACTATCCAGCAAGCACCTTTCAGAAATTTTCGAACAAGAAGAGGAGATGGCAGCCGAAAATAATAATAATGCAAGGAGGATGCTTGGTGACTTTACTGCACCTAATTCCAATTTACATGGAAGAAGCATCTCCATTCCTGCCATTGGAGCAAACAATTTTGAGTTTAAACCTTAATTAGTTTCTCTGATGCAGCAGAACTGCAAGTTTCATGGACTTCCATCTGAAGATCCTTTTCAGTTCTTAACTGAATTCTTGCAGATATGTGATACTGTTAAGACTAATGGAGTAGATCCTGAAGTCTACAGGCTCATGCTTTTCCCTTTTGCTGTAAGAGACAGAGCTAGAGTATGGTTGGACTTTCAACCTAAGGATAGCCTGAACTCTTGGGATAAGCTGGTCAAGGCTTTCTTAGCTAAGTTCTTTCCTCCTCAAAAGCTGAGTAAGCTTAGAGTGGATGTTCAGACCTTCAGACAGAAAGAAGGTGAATCCCTCTATGAAGCTTGGGAGAGATACAAAGGACTGACCAAAAAGTGTCCTTCTGACATGCTTTCAGAATGGACCATCCTGGATATATTCTATGATGGTCTGTCTGAATTGGCTAAAATGTCATTGGATACTTCTGCAGGTGGATCCATTCACCTAAAGAAAACGCCTGCAGAAGCTCAAGAACTCATTAACATGGTTGCTAATAACCAATTCATGTACACTTCTGTAAGGAATCCTGTGAATAATGGGACGCCTATGAAGAAGGGAGTTCTTGAAATTGATACTCTGAATGCCATACTAGCTCAGAATAAAATATTGACTCAGCAAGTCAATATGATTTCTCAGAGTCTGAATGGAATGCAAGCTGCATCCAACAGTACTCAAGAGGCATCTTCTGAAGAAGAAGCTTATGATCCTGAAAACCCTGCAATAGCAGAGGTGAATTACATGGGTGAACCTTATGGAAACACCTATAACCCCTCATGGAGAAATCACCCAAATCTCTCATGGAAGGATCAACAAAAGCCTCAACAAGGCTTGAATAATGGTGGAAGAAATAGGTTTAACAATAGTAAACCTTTTTCATCATCCACTCAGCAACAGACAGAGAACTCTGAACAAAATACCTCTAATTTAGCAAACTTAGTCTCTGATCTATCTAAGACCACTGTAAGTTTCATGAATGAAACAAGGTCCTCCATTAGAAATTTGGAGGCACAAGTGGGCCAGCTGAGTAAAAGGATCACTGAAATCCCTCCTAGTACTCTCCCAAGCAATACAGAAAAAAATCCAAAAGGAGAGTGCAAGGCCATTGACATAGTCAACACAGCCAAACCTGGAGAGGAAGAGGAGGACATAAATCCCAGTGAGGAAGACCTCCTGGGACGTCCAGTGATCAATAAGGAGTTTCCCTTTGAGGAACCAAAGGAATCTGAGGCTCATTTAGAGACCATAGAGATTTCATTAGACCTTCTTATGTCATTCATGAGCTCGGATGAGTATTCCTCTTCTGAAGAGAATGAGGATTACTGAAGAGCAAGTTACCAAGTACCTTGGTGCAATCATGAAGCTGAATGCCAAATTATTTGGTATTGAGACTTGGGAAGATGAACCTCCCTTGTTCACTAATGAACTGAGTGATCTGGATCAACTGACATTGCCTCAGAAGAAACAGGATCCTGGAAAGTTCTTAATACCTTGTACCATAGGCACCATGACCTTTGAGAAGGCTCTATGTGACCTTGGGTCAGGGATAAACCTCATGCCCCTCTCTGTAATAGAGAAACTGGGAATCTATGGGGTGCAAGCTGCTAAAATCTCTTTAGAGATGGCAGATAATTCAAGAAAACAGGCTTATGGACAAGTAGAGGACGTGTTAGTAAAGGTTGAAGGCCTTTACATCCCTGTTGATTTCATAATCCTTGATACTGGGAAGGATGAGGATGAATCCATCATCCTTGGAAGACCTTTCCTAGCCACAGCAAGAGTTGTGATTGATGTTGACAGAGGTGAATTAGTCCTTCAATTGAATGAGGACTCCCTTGTGTTTACAACTCAAGGTTACCCTTCTGTAAACATGGAAAAGAGGCACAGTAAGCTTCTCTCAAAACAGAGTCAACCAGAGCCCCCACAGTCAAACTCTAAGTTTGGTGTTGAACTCCCATATCCAAACTCTAAGTTTGGTGTTGGGAAGTCTCAACAATGCTCTGAACATTTGTGAGGCTCCCTGAGAGCCCACTGTCAAGCTATTGACATTAAAGAAGCACTTGTTGGGAGGCAACCCAATTTTTATTTATCTAATTTTATTTTTCTTGTTCTTTCATATTTTATTAGGTTCATGATCATGTGGAGTCACAAAATAAATATAAAAATTGAAAACGGAATCAAAAACAGTAAAAGAAAAATCACACCCTGGAGGAAGACCTTACTGGCGTTTAAACGCCAGTAAGAAGCATCTGGCTGGCGTTCAATGCCAGAACAGAGCATGGTTCTGGCGCTGAACGCCCAAAATGGGCAGCATCTGGGTGTTTGAACGCCAGAATTGCACCCTGGAGAAGAGCTGGCGCTGAACGCCCAGAACAAGCATGGTTCTAGCGTTCAACGCCAGAAATGGGCAACAAATGGGCGTTCAACGCCCAGAACAAGCACCAATTTGGCGCTGAACACCCAGAGTTGTGTGCAAGGTTGTAAATCCTTGAACACCTCAGGATCTGTGGACCCCACAGGATCACCTCAGGATCTGTGGACCCCACAGGATCCCTGCTTACCTCCACTCACTTCTTCTCGCCCCTCTTTTACACAATCCCATAAACACTCTTCCCCAAAACTCTTCACCAATCATCTCAATCTCTCTTCTCCATCACCACTTCACCACTCACATCCATCCACTCTTCCCCATAAACCTAACTCATAAACTCAACCTACCTTCAAAATTCAAAATCATTTTCCCACCCAAACCCACCCTATATGGCTGAAATTAACCCCCTTTCACCCATATTTTCTTCTTTTTCTTCATCTATTCTTTCTTCTCTTGCTCGAGGGCGAGCAATATTCTAAGTTTGGTGTGGTAAAAGCATAAGCTTTTTGTTTTTCCATTACCATTGATGGCATCCAAGACCGGAGAATCCTCTAGAAAAGGGAAAGGGAAGACAAAAGCTTCCACCTCCGAGTCATGGGAGATGGAAAGATTCAACTCCAAAGCTCATCAAGACCACTTCTATGATGTTGTGGTCAATAAGAAGGTGATCCCCGAGGTCCCTTTCAAGCTCAAGAAGAATGAGTATCCGGAGATCCGACATAAAATCCAAAGAAGTGGTTGGGATGTTCTAATAAACCCCATCCAACAAGTCGGCATCTTAATGGTTCAAGAGTTCTATGCCAATGTATGGATCACTAGGAACCATGATCAAAGTAAGAACCCAAACCCAAAGAATTATATTACAATGGTTCGGGGGAAATACTTAGATTTTAGTCCGGAGAATGTAAGATTGGCGTTTAACTTGCCTACAATGCAAGGAGATGCACGCCCCTACACTAGAAGGGTCAACTTTAATCAAAGGTTGGACCAAGTCCTCATGGACATATGTGTGGAAGGAACTCAATGGAAGATTGACTCCAAAGACAAGCCGGTTCAATTAAGAAGATTGGACCTCAAGCCTATGGCTAGAGGATGGTTGGAGTTCATCCAACGCTCCATCATCCCCACTAGCAACCGATCTGAAGTTACTGTGGATCGGGCCATCATGATCCATAGCATCATGATTGGAGAAGAAATAAAAGTTCATGAAGTCATCTCCCTTGAACTCTACAAAATAGCTGAAAAGCCCTCTCATGGGGCAAGGCTAGCTTTTCCTCATCTTATTTGCCATCTATGTTACTCAACTGGAGCTTTCATAGAAGGAGACATTCCCATTGAGGAAGAGAAGCCCATCACTAAGAAAAGGATGGAGCAAGCAAGAGAGCCCATTCATGGATCTCAAGAGATGCATGAAGCTCATCACCATGAGATCCCGGAGATGCCTCAAATGCATTTTCCTCCACAAAACTATTGGGAGCAAATCAACACCTCCCTAGGAGAATTAAGTTCCAACATGGGACAATTAAGGGTGGAACATCAAGAGCACTCCATCATCCTTCATGAAATAAGAGAAGATCAAAAAGCAATGAGGGAGGAGCAACAAAGACAAGGAAGAGACATAGAAGAGCTCAAGGACATCATTGGTTCCTCAAGAAGGAAACGCCACCATCACTAAGGTGGACTCATTCCTTATTCTTACATTCTCTGTTTTTCGTTTTCTCTATGTTAAGTGCTTATCCATGTTTGTGTCTTCATTACATGATCATTAGTAATTTGTAACTTTGTCTTAAAGTTATGAATGTCCTATGAATCCATCACCTCTCTTAAATGAAAACTGTTTTAATTCAAAAGAACAAGAAGTACATGAGTTCGAATTTATCCTTGAACTTAGTTTAATTATATTGATGTGGTGACAATGCTCCTTGTTTTCTGAATGAATGCTTGAACAGTGCATATGTCTTTTGAAGTTGTTGTTTAAGAATGTTAAATATGTTGGCTCTTGAAAGAATGATGATAAGGAGACATATTATTTGATAATCTGAAAAATCATAAAAATGATTCTTGAAGCAAGAAAAAGCAGCAAAGAACAAAGCTTGCAGAAAAAAATAGAAAAAAAATAGCGAAAAAATAGAAAAAAAAAGGAGAAAAAGCAAGCAGAAAAAGCCAAAAGCTCTTAAAACCAAGAGGCAAGAGCAAAAAGCCAATAACCCTTAAAACCAAAAGGCAAGGGTAAATAAAAAGGATCCCAAGGCTTTGAGCATCAGTGGATAGGAGGGCCTAAAGGAATAAAATGCTGGCCTAAGCGGCTAAACCAAGCTGTCCCTAACCATGTGCTTGTGGCGTGAAGGTGTCAAGTGAAAACTTGAGACTGAGCGGTTAAAGTCAAGGTCCCAAGCAAAAGAAGAGTGTGCTTAAGAACCCTGGACACCTCTAATTGGGGACTTTAGCAAAGCTGAGTCACAATCTGAAAAGGTTCACCCAATTATGTGTCTGTGACATTTATGTATCCGGTGGTAATACTGGAAAACAAAGTGCTTAGGGCCACGGCCAAGACTCATAAAATAGCTGTGTTCAAGAATCATCATACTGAACTAGGAGAATCAATAACACTATCTGAACTCTGAGTTCCTATAGATGCCAATCATTCTGAACTTCAATGGATAAAGTGAGATGCCAAAACTATTCAAGAGGCAAAAAGCTACAAGTCCCGCTCATTTAATTGGAGCTATGTTTCATTGATAGTTTGGAATTTATAGTATATTCTCTTCTTTTTATCCTATTTGATTTTTAGTTGCTTGGGGATAAGCAACAATTTAAGTTTGGTGTTGTGATGAGCGGATAATTTATACGCTTTTTGGCATTGTTTTTAGTATGTTTTTAGTAGAATCTAGTCACCTTTAGGGATGTTTTCATTAGTTTTTATGTTAAATTCACATTTTTGGACTTTACTATGAGTTTGTGTGTTTTTCTGTGATTTCAGGTATTTTCTGGCTGAAATTGAGGGACTTGAGCAAAAATCAGATTCAGAGGTAGAAGAAGGACTGCTGATGTTGTTGGATTCTGACCTCCCTGCACTCAAAGTGGATTTTCTGGAGCTACAGAACTCAAAATGGCGCGCTTCTAATTGAGTTGGAAATTAGACATCCAGGGCTTTCCAGCAATGTATAATATTCCATACTTTGGCCGCGTTTAGATGACATAAAAGGGTGTTGAACGCCAGTTCTACGCTACTGTCTGGAGTTAAACGCCAGAAACACGTCACAAACCAGAGTTGAATGCCAGAAATACGTTACAACCTGGCGTTCAACTCCAGAAAGAGCCTCTTCACGTGTAACATTCAAGCTCAGCCCAAGCACACACCAAGTGGGCCCCGGAAGTGGATTTATGCATCAATTACTTACTTCTATAAACCCTAGTAGCTAGTTTAGTATAAATAGGACTGTTTACTATTGTATTAGAGATCTTTGGACGCCTGGTTCTTAGATCATGGGGGCTGGCCATTCGGCCATGCCTAGACCTTTCACTTATGTATTTTTAATGGTAGAGTTTCTACACTCCATAGATTAAGGTGTGGAGCTCTGCTGTTCCTCAAAGATTAATGCAAAGTACTACTATTTTTCTATTCAATTCAACTTATTCCGCTTCTAAGATATTCATTCGCACTTCAACCTGAATGTGATGAACGTGACAATCATCATCATTCCCTCACGAACGTGTGCCTGACAACCACTTCCGTTCTACCTTAGATTGAATGAGTATCTCTTGGATCTCTTAATCAGAATCTTCGTGGTATAAGCTAGATTGATGGCGGCATTCATGAGAGTCTGGAAAGTCTAAACCTTGTCTGTGGTATTCTGAGTAGGACTCTCGGATTGAATGACTGTGACGAATTTCAAACTCGCGAGTGCTGGGCGTAGTGACAGACGCAAAAGGAGGGTGAATCCTATTCCAGTATGATCGAGAACCTCAGATGATTAGCCGTGCTGTGATAGAGCATTTGGACCATTTTCACAAGAGGATAGGATGCAACCATTGACAAGGGTGATGCCTCCAGATGATTACCCATGCAGTGACAGCGCATCGGACCATTTTCCAGAGAGGATTAAAGGTAGCCATTGACAACGGTGATGTCCTTACATAAAGCCAGCCATGGAAAGGAGTAAGATTGATTGGATGAAGACAGCAGGAAAGCAGAGGTTCAGAGGAACGAATGCATCTCTATGCGCTTATCTGAAATTCTCACCAATGATTTACATAAGTATTTCTATCCTTATTTTATTATATATTTTCGAAAACTCCATAACTATTTTATATCCGCCTGACTGAGATCTACAAGGTGACCATAGCTTGCTTCATACCAACAATCTCCGTGGGATCGACCCTTACTCACGTAAGGTTTATTACTTGGATGACCCAGTGCACTTGCTGGTTAGTTGTATCGAAGTTGTGAATGAAAAACGATTTATTAAGACGTGCGTACAGAGTTTCTGACGCCGTTGCCTGAGATCACAATTTATTGCACCAGGAATCTATGGCATATTATATATCAAATCGAAGCCCCGGACGTTAGCTTTCCAACGCAACTAGAACCACGTCGTTTGGACCTCTATAGCTAAAGTTATAGCCGTTTGAGTACGAAGAGGTCAGGCTGGACAGCTTAGCAATTTCTCCAACTTCTTGTATTCCTTCCACTTTTGCATGCTTCCTTTCCATCCTCTGAGCCATTCTTGCCCTGTAATCTCTGAAATTACTTAACACACATATCAAGGCATCTAATGGTAATAAGAGAGGATTAAACATAGGGAACTTAAGGCCAAAGAAGCATGTTTTCAATCATAGCACAAATTCTGGGAAGGAATTGTAAAACCATGCAAATAGTATGAATAAGTGGGTAAAGAGTTGATAAAAACCACTCAATTGAGCACAAGATAAACCATAAAATAGTGGTTTATCAACCTCCCCACACTTAAACATTAGCATGTTTTCAAGCTAAGCTCAAGAGAAGCTATAAAGATGAAGATGAATGGTAGAATGTATAAAATGCAACCTATGAATGCAACTACATGCAGAATATTTCTACCTACTTGGTTAAAAGTAAATAAGTCTTTTAAGTACAAATATGAACTGGATTTCACTAATTCAAATTACAAAATAGAGTACAACTAGACTTGCAAGAAGAAAATAGCTCATGAAAGCCGGGAACAAAGAATCGAGCATCGAACCCTCACTGAAAGTGTATACACTCTAATCACTCAGTGAAACAAAGGCCTCAATCATATAAGTGCATGCATACATCAAACCATGGAAATATAGAGTTAAGCAAGACAAAGATCACAATTTTAGAGAGAAAAATACACACTAAAAATAAAATATTGGTTGATAAAATGCAACCAATTCAAATAGGCTAAAAAATCTCACAGGTTTTGTGTGTTCGAGTTCTAAACCATGTTCCAGTATAATATTTCTTCAAACAAGTGTAACATTAAATTTTATTCAAATTAGTGAAATGCTCTAAAAATTTTCTTGAAAAAGAAAATATTACTTCAACCAAGTGGTAAAATATGCAAAAAATCAAACAAATATGCAATCAAACATGTAAATGCAACAACTAACAAGGAAAATAAACCATTGGTGTTGAGATAGAAGAGTAACTAACCTATGGAGATCGGTATCGACCTCCCCACACTTAAAGGTTGCACCGTCCTTGGTGCATGCTAAGATGTGCAAGTGGACGTGTTGTTCCAACTGATGCTTTTCTTCAAGGATTGTGCAGATGGACTTGTTTGTCTCCCTTTTTAGAAGTTTCTCCCTTTTTCCGTCTTCGGTGGCCAGCCTGAAAGAAGAGAAAAAGAACAGTAACCCAGAAATAAAGATAAGAAAATAAATGAAGTATGGGTGGGTTAATGCCAAATGATAAGGGTCTCATTTACATGGAAGCTTCAACATGTATGTGAGAAAATAATAGAAGCCATGGCATACCAGTGGTGCAAAATTTACAACAATGGGGAAGAGAGTGGGTAATGAAAGACAGGGTAAGTTCATGTCAATGCAAAAGGAATATCAGTAATATAAAAATTAGCATTGATTTAAATAATATTACCCAATCAGAATAAAACAAGTCATGAAGCACCAAGATAATACCAGAAAAGATATAACAGTTGAATAAGAACATTTGAACACCAATGGTAAAATAATAAATTTAGAAAAGAAAAATAAAAAATATACAAAATTAAAATGCAATGAATGAAAGTATGCAAATAAATAAAATAAAATAAAAGATAAGAAGAATGAGAAGTGAAAGAAATAAAGTAAGAAAGAAAGAAGAAAAGATAGAAGAAATTAGGATTAGAAAAGAAAAGATAAGATAATTGGCACTAATCTGGATAAGTTGTGCGGTGCAGGCGACGCGGTCGCGTGGGTGACGCGGTCGCGTGGTGCGCGATAAGGTTGGGTGACGAGGACGCGTGGGGCATGCGATCGCGTGAGTCGATTTGTGCTAGTGGCGCGAGTGCAGCCTCGCGGTCACACAACTCTCTGTTCAAAACTTAGTATTGCCAAAAATTCAGGGTGATGCGGTCGCGTGGTTGACGTGATCACGTGAGTGGCCATCATGGGATATGACGCGGACGCATGAGCCATGGGACCGCGTGGAAAGGCATGTGCGATCAGCACCAGCCCAGCACCACTCTCGCACAACTTTCGCTCGTGCACCCTTTCTTACGTTGATTTCTAGGTCACGCGGCCGCGTGTGTGACGCGGTCGCGTGGGAGGCATTTTTTCCACATGATGCGGACGCGTCAGCGACGCTGCCGCGTCGCGTGCTTCTCTTTTTTTTTATGCAAAATTAATGTTTGAAAAGGAACGATCATACCGTGGTGGGTTGTCTCCCACCTAGCACTTTTAGTTAAAGTCCTTAAGTTGGACATTTGGTGAGCTTCCTGTTATGGTGGCTTGTGCTTGAATTCATCCAGAAATCTCCACCAATGTTTGGAATGCCAACAGCCTCCGGGATCCCAAACTAGGCACGTAAAGCCTTTGAGCAGCTTCAAACAGATTCTTAGGCTCCCGGGGTGTTGGATGTCAGAACAGATTCCAGGATCCCAAACCTTGCTATTGCACCCGTCTTTGTGTTGATCATCATGATTCCATCCGGGTAGCAAGCAATCTGAATTCTCACTAAAGCGGCCAAACAACTTCCTAGACCCATTCAGTTGAGCTCTGCACCAACCTTTGCGTTTGAACTTAAAGCTTCCAACCATAATGAACCTTGCAGGATAATTCTTACCACTAGCCATCTTCCTCTTACTCTCAATGCCACAAAGAGCTCTAAGTTGACCATCCGTCTCCAGTAGCCCATATTCAAGTGGGATTAGAAAGCTAAGGGATATGAATTTTACCCACTTGAATGTTGTGAAGGATGATGGCAACTTAGGGGGAGGGGTCTCCAATAACTTTGGCAAGGTAATTTCAAGCTTCACTCCCTTGTGCTCTTTGACAACTTCCACCTCTTTGCAAACTTCTTTAATTTCAACCTCTTCCTCTTGGTAGCTTTCTTCCAATTCAATCTCTTCTTCATTACTTACCAAGGGCATGGGAGGTTGTGCTTCTTCTTCTTGAATCTCCATCTCTTGATCGACCTCTTCCAAGTCTTCAACCATGATACGCCTTGTAGGTTGTACACCCTCCTCAGCATCAATTTCAATCGCCTTGGAAGGAGGTTCTATAACTGGACTTTCCCATGGAGGTTCAGCATCTCCTAAGTCTTCAACCACTTCTTCCTCTGCAACTATTATGGCTTCCTCCACTTGTTCCAATACAAAGCCATGTTCCTCATTGTCCACCGAAGTTTCTAGTGTCTCCTTCATGCTTTGCTCTTCTTTTGATTCTCCACATGTAGCCATGGGAGTTCTTTGAGTGCTCAGATATTGGGAAGCTATTATATTTATGAACTCACCTAAGGCGGCCGCGAAATTTAGCACACTCTTATTCATCCTTTCTTGCCTTTGAAGAATAACACGAAGTCTGTCATCCATTGGAGGTTGGGGTGGATATGAGGATTCATTGGTTGGGAGAGAGGGTTCATAATAGGAATGTGGTTCATCTTGATAATGATATGGAGATGGTGAATATTGAGGTGGTGGTTCATGAGAGTAGTTGTGTTGTAAAGGTGGTGGTTCTGTGTATGGTTCATTTGGCTCATAAGGTGGTTGGTATGGTGGATACGAGTTAGGGTCATATGGAGGTGATTGGCAGAAAGGGGCTCGTGAGTTTGGTGGTCCAAAGTCATGTTGAAGAAAGGGTTCATAGGCATATGGTGGTGGTTGTTGATAGTCCATTGGAGGTGGTTGTTGCCATGAGGGTTGATCAAATCCTTGTGGCTCCTCCCATCTTTGATTGTTCCAACCTTGATGCCTGTTCTCCTTGTAATTTCCTCTTCCTGCAACATAATTGTAACCAGACTCATAGCCAAAGGGGTGAGAGTTCATAGTAGCAAATAAAAATTAAAAATGAAAATAAATTTAAATTAAAAGGTTATTTAAATTTTGAATTTGAAAATTAAATTTTGAAATTTGATTTTTGAAATAAGATAAGATAAGATTTTTGAAAAAGATATGATTTTTGAAAAAGATTTGAATTTTGAAATTTGAAATTTGAAATTTGAGTTTTAAATTTTGAATTTTTTGAATTTAATGAGGAAAGAGAAAAACAATAAAATGACACCAAACTTAAAATTTTTAGATCAGAACGAAGAAAACAACTAAGAACAACTTGAAGGTCAAGATGAACACGAAGAACAACTTGAAGATCAAGATGAACACCAAAAAAATTTTTTGAAAAATTTTTAATAACTAAATAAAAACCAATAACCTCTTAATTTACGAAAAGGAAAAAAATAAAAACAAAAATAAAAATAAATAAACAAGCAAAAAGCAAATATTTACAATAACCAATAATAAGGCACACGTTTGCAATTCCCCGGCAACGATGCCATTTTGATGAGAGAACTTTTGCGTGGTCTAGAAATTTGCGGATAAATCCTCGTTGCAAGTATAGTTTCTAAACCTTCAAAAGTCCTTTCATACAAACGTTTTGGTTGTCACAAGTAACAAACCCCTAAATAAATTGATAACCGAAGTATTCAAACCTCGGGTCGTCTTCTCAAGGAATTGCAGGGAGGTATGTTCTTATTATTGGTTATGAGTTTGTAAATTGGGGTTCTGGAGTTTGGGCAATGGGCACATGTATATTTTCAAAGCAATAAAAATAAATGAATAACTGTAAAATAAACTCTTGGCAAGGTATGAGAACTGGAAGTCCTATCCTGGTTATCTTTATCAATTGTGATGAGAATTGGATTTTTCTCCCACTTTGTTAACCTCTAACTATGAAGAATCCCAATTTTCAGTCAACAATAAGTTTGATAACTCAAGTGTCTCCAATGACTCAACCAAAGCCAAAAGGAAAAAATTCAAATTATTTATATAATAAATAAAAGAAAGCAATTATAATTCTGAAATACCTCAATTAGCACTAATAAAGATATCAAATGTAACATGGAAGAGTTCATAAATCAAATTAGAAAAGTAAATAAAAGGAACATTGAACCTGGGATTGAGAGTCACTCCTAAAACTGAGAGAAATCCTAAATCCTAATCCTAAGAGAGAGGAGAGAACCTCTCTCTCTAAAAACTACATCTAAATCCTAAAATGGTAAATGTGAAAGCTTGATTATGAATGGATGAAATCCCCCTACTTTATAGCCTCTAATCTGTGTTTTCTGGGCCGAGAACTGGGTCAGAAACAGCCCAGAATTCGCTGGTTGCAAATTCAAACACGTTGATTTTTGTCACTGCAATGTGTCCGCATGAATGACGCGTTCGCGTCACCTATCGTCAGGGCAACTATGGCATATTATATATCAAATCGAAGCCTCAGACGTTAGCTTTCCAACGCAACTAGAACCGCGTCGTTTGGATTTCTGTAGCTAAAGTTATAGCCGTTTGAGTGCAAAGAGGTCAGGCTGGACAGCTTAGCAATTTCTCCAACTTCTTGTATTCCTTCCACTTTTGCATGCTTCCTTTCCATCCTCTGAGCCATTCCTGCCATGTAATCTCTGAAATCACTTAACACACATATCAAGGCATCTAATGGTAATAAGAGAGGATTAAAAATAGGGAACTTAAGGCCAAAGAAGCATGTTTTCAATCATAGCACAAATTCTGGGAAGGAATTGTAAAACCATGCAAATAGTATGAATAAGTGGGTAAAGAGTTGATAAAAACCACTCAACTGAGCACAAGATAAACCATAAAATAGTGGTTTATCAAGCGTCCATTTTGAATAACGTCCATTAAAAAGTGGAAGCTCTTGCCACAATAGATGATCCTGGAACTAGGCACTTAGGCATCGTTGGTGACACTTAATTATGAAGCGCCCCCTTCAAGTAACACCCATGTCACAAGAGTTGATCTTGAAGCATGATTTTGGGCGTTGGTAACGCCAGGAAATAAAGGGCGCCTGTTCAAGTAACGCCTGGGATAAGTGGGGGGTGGAAGCTTCAGCAAATGTGTGTATGCACGATCGCCATGCGTACGCATGACAACAAAATCTCATCCCCAAGTATATGAGGCATTGTTTACGCCAAGGAATGAAGTGTTATTGTAAATAACGCCAGCAACACATACTTCACTACAAGGTTTTTGTCTATTTGTAGCAGTTTTTTTTTATTTGTGGAGGTTTATAATCCCCACCAAATGATTTATAGGGATTTCTAAAACCCCCAAAATTTGAGGTGCCACGAGGTCTTTTGTAGGAGTTTTTAAAAACCTCCACAATCTATTCAGTGGGGGAGGGGGGTTTGTGAGTGTTTAGTGAGGGTTTTATATTGGACTTTTGTGACAGTTTTAAATCGCTTTTGTGGCAGTTTAAAACCCCCACAAATTAATTTTTTAATTTAACAAAAATTAACTATTTTGTGTGATTTTCAAACCTCCACAAATCCTGTAATTAATTATTTATTTTTGATTAAAAATCATTCATTAATCTCATCTCATTCATATACTCTCAAATTAAAAATTTATTTTTTAATATCAAAATTTAAAAATCAAATCTTTTATAACACAATTTCTCAATATAAGACATAACTCTATATATAAAAAAAATTCTCAATGTCAATAGTTCCAAACATAATTCTGTATGATATTGTTCTACATAACTATTATTATTTTTCTTTAAAAAGTAAAATAAAACAACAACTTTAATATTTCAATATAATTTAATTACATAAAAATCTCAAAATAAAAACAGTAGCATAGAAGTAGCACCAGTATATCTACACAAACAGTTTTGGGCACGGCGGCTGATCATGATAGTCATGGTCCATGAGCGATCCAGTATATCTACACAAATAGTCACATAATTGGAATCAATAGCTGTTCACATTTTCAATCGGTTTTTAATTTAGTTTAGTGCATCAAAATCAAGTATTTAAATCCCTAAAATCACTCCAAAAAATAAAGAAAAATAAAACACCAGCAATAAACATTTTATGTTATCTTACAAGATGGACTTTGCTAAAAAGATAACAATATTGCACACCTTAAATACAAAATTATAAATAAATAAATAAAAGAAGCTTGTTTGATTTATTAGCTACTGTTTTCATTCTAATACACCGCATACATATAGTTATTTTAGAGTTGCCAATACTTTTCAACGAAGAATGGAGTAAGAATGTCAAAGAAGAAATCATCCTTAGGCATCAACCATTGAATTCCAAACCTTGCAATAAACATTTTAAAAATACAACCTCCAACATGCAGCAATGGTGCTGCTATCAATCTTGCATGTAACCCTCTTGCAATTAATACTCGCCTCATTTTCAGTAGCCATTGATCCAACACAAGGGTTCACCCAAGCCCTAATAAGCAACTCAAATTTCCAGGTCCAAAAGCCTTACGATGTTTGGCTATGGAGTTCATGCAATTATATTAGGGATAATTAAATCACCATCTAATTGCATAGATATAACAGATTGAACACCTCATACTGAAACTCAAAATACAAAGTAGTAGAAGGAATAATAATGAATTAATGACCATTTGTACCCATGAGAGATGAAAACGCTGACATTTGTACCCATGAAAGTTCGAAACTAATCTTGTACCCATGATAGATGCTGTCCGTACGACAAAAGTGCCCTGGCTTGGATCTGAGCTTGGTTCATGGGTTTCCGAACCTAAGTGGTACTCCCACCCCCCCAAAGCCATATCTGAGCCAACCATTCACCATCATCATCTTCATCTTCTTCACCATCATCCCTATCCATCACTGTCTCTTCCCAGCCACCATAACCTCCATCACCATCACCTCAGCACCGCCACAGCCACCTCCCTTCACCACAACTTCTGGCGACAACCCACACCGCCGCCCCCTTTCTCTTCTTCTTCCCCTCTTCTCACCTCCGCTGAGCCCAGAAACCACAGCGCCAGCTCCTCCTCTCCACCAAACAGCCACGACACCCAACCTTCTCCGCAGCGTCCTTACGGCATTCAAACCTGTCACCACTCCCCTGTCTGAACCCTACCTCCCCCAAAGCTCCCAGCAGCATTAGACAAGCCAAAATTTTCAAACAACATCATGAATCAAAACAGCAAAATTTTCAAACAGCAGCATGAATCAAAACAAACCTAAATCCACTATCCAGCTCAGATTATCTAACAACCTAAGCAACTAACATGCATTTCTAACTAACCAAATTAAGAAAAATGAACTAAAAGCAATACAATGAAAGAAACAGAACTCAACAAATGAAAATGGGAACCTGGGAAGCAAAGAATGAACAGGTAAAGGGAAGATGATGGATGAATTGGCTGGGACAGAAGTGGCGGCCTGGTAGTGGCACTGCTTCAATTACAGCAGCGGAGAGTGAATGCAGCCATGAAACAAGGGAAAACGGAGGGGATGGAAGACACAGGGGCTGCACCCTGTTCTAGTCGTTCTATGGGAGAACGGAAAACGGGACTGGAATCGCGACGGTGCTAAGCTGGTTCGTGATGGTGAGACGGGATGACAGAGAAGGAAGAAGAAAGGGGGAAAGGGGCTCATCGTCGGTGTCGCTGTGGCTCGTCGACGGCGCGGCAGTTCGGCCAGTGAGAGAGAGGGAGGAGAAGGTGGCCGGTTCGTTGGTGTGGCTGAGGAAGACAGAGAACACGCAAAGGGGAGAAAAGGGAAGAGGGTTACAGTGGCTCATAGAGGCCGACGGTGATGGTTGGCGGAGCTAGGGTTCGGACAGGGGAGTGGTGACGGGTTGGAACGCCGTAAGGACGCTGCGGAGAAGGTTGGGTGTCGCGGCTATTTGGTGGCAGACGAGAGGAGACTCAGGAATGGAGAAGGTGGCTGCTGCCGCTCTGGGCTTTGGTGGAGAGGTGGAGCTGGCGCTGTGGTTTCTGGGCTCAGCGGAGGTGAGAAGAGGGGAAGAAGAAGAGAAAGGGGTGCGGCGGTGTGGGTTGTCGCCGGAGGTTATGGTGAAGGGAGGTGGCTGTGGCGGTGCTGAGGTGATGGTGATGGAGGATATGGTGGCTGGGAAGAGACAATGATGGAGTGGTATGATGGTGAAGAAGATGAAGATGATGATGGTGAATGGTTGGCTCAGATATGGCTTTGGGGGTGGGGAGGGGGGGTGGGAGTGCCACGTAGGTTCGGAAACCCACGAACCAAGCTCAGATCCAAGCCAGTTCACTTTTGTCACACGGACAACATCTATCATGGGTACAAGATTAGTTTTGGGCTTTCATGGGTACAAATATCAGCGTTTTCATCTCTCATGGGTACAAATGGTCATTTATTCGAATAATAATTATTAAAAGAAGCCATTCATAGTATACCTTATAGGAAATTAAATAACAAATGCATGATGCACACATAAAAAGCTCAACAGCAACAAATACTATTAATTAAAAAGGGTAATAGTGATAACAATACCTCTGGTAACAATTCCAACTTCAGTATAAATCTTTGCCTCTACTATTATTATTAGTGGTTGTCTTTCTATATGAAATCTGCTCCAATAAATATACTTTTAATTAATAACATTATCAACCTTTGGTAAAATGTCAAGCACATAATAAATAAAAAGTTTAAAATGTTACCTTTGGTAAAATTTTGTAAAAATTTTCATTTAAACATATCCCTTGCCAAGTTAGTAGCTACATTATCTTCAATAGCATCGCTATCTAATAAATTGGTAGCTAATTGGATGTACTCATTATTGGGGTCAAATAATTGTTCAAGTTCTTGCTCTTGATATGGCTCATTTTCGTACACTATATCTTCATTTCCTTGACCCATGTCATACATATCCCTTGGCTTGACATGCACAGCAATACTCCACCCTTTATTTACCATATCATCAACATAATACACCATTTGTGCTTGAGATACTTCAGTATAAGGTTCATGTTCCTCACGCTCACCCGTGTGAATTAATCTATCAAAATTGACACAATTGAAATTCCAATGGTCCTTTTTATAGCCTCTGTCCCTAGTAGTGTCAGCCCATTTGCATTTAAAAAGAACAACGGCAAATTGTCCATGGTAGTTAAGTTCAATTATATCTTCTAACTTGCCATAATATGGCAAATTTGCTTGTCTCATATTTCTATCCGTAATACTTGCAATGCAGGGTGTGTTAGAGACTAAGAATACTCCACTATTTTGTGTCTTAAGACCAAATTCTCTAGTCAAAGTTTGAAATCTATACCCATTGATGTCATAAACAGAAAATCTCCTTGCATTCATCATTGGGCCTCATGCAGGAAACTTTATATCAGTTGACATTTCGTATGGATTATCTGGATTCACACTCTATAAAATAAACAAAAAGTATCAGTCAAGATTATTTAGTTGACTAATATACAATGTATACTTTATAAAATATGAACTTTCACTTACCAATTCTTGAAACCAATCAACAAAATCTTTATTAACTTTCTTTTCTATCTCTGCAGGTGAGATTCTTCTTCCCTTTGAAGTTCTCCTAATGTGGTCTCTAAAGGCATTGATATATGGTTTCACACCTTCGCGATTGAAAACCACATAGCGATGAGCTTGCAACTTCTCTATTTTAGTTAAATTGAAGTTTGAATGACCTCCATGTGGAGTACCTAACTTGGGCAAGACCGAAGACATTTCATAAGGGGGATCATAACAAAGACGACTAGGCCTATTAAATCTAGTCTCCATGTTGTCAATATACCGAGAACAAAAAGTAAGAGACTCTTCAGCTAAATAACCCTCAGCAATAGAACCTTCTGGATGTGCTTTATTTCGTACAAAGGACTTCAAGTATCCCAATTCCCTACATGGATGAATTGTCAATGTACTACAATTTTATCAAATAATTTTTATTTTAAAAAGGGAAAGCATTATTGTACCTTTCGACAAAATACATGTATCGATAATGGACTAGCTCCCCAAGTTTTGCTTCTTCAACAAGATGGACTTTTAGATGCACCATAACGGTGAAGAATGATGGAGGAAATAACATTTTCAAATGGCAAAGAGTAATCACAATGCGATCTTGGAGCTTATCAAGTTCTATACGACTTAGACTCTTACCACAGAGAATTCTAAAAAATGAGCAGAACTCTATCAAAACTGAGGTAACTTGGTTTAGTAGCACATTACGGATTGCTAGTGGAAGCAACTGCTCAATCAAAATATGACAGTCATGACTTTAAGTCCAATGATTTTTTGTTGTGCCTCATCAATACATCGAGATATATTACTTGAGTAACCATCGGGCACTCTAACATTCTTCAAAGTTGCAAGAAAGACCTTTTTAGCATCTCGTGTTAGTGAATACAAAGCAAGGTGATATTTTCCATTATCATCTGGCCAAAGATCACACTTTATTCCCATGTCTTGTAGATCTTTTCGGGCATTGAGATTATCTTTTGCTTTAGATTTCTCATTGAGCAAAGTATACAAAATATTATTGCATACATTTTTCTCAATGTGCATAAAGTCAAGGTTATGATGCAACAAGTTGGTTTTCCAATATGGAAGTTAAAAAAAGATGCTTATCTTTCTCCACTGCATAGTTGCTTGCCTACCTCTTTTTCATTTCTTGTTCAACTTTTCTTTCTTCCCGAATGTAACATCAATATTTTCTACTTGTGCCAGAATTTAAGATCCTGATAATTTAGTCGGGAGATCACATTCTTCTATGTGTCCATCAAAACGAACTCTACTTAATCTGAATCGATGTTGTCTACCAAGAAAACGTCGATGACCTATGTAACACCATTTTTCGCTATGATTAAGATAACAAGGTTTTGCATAAAAATTAGAAGTTGGGCAAGCCAAACCAGTATATGTGTTCCATCCAGAGAGCATGCTTAGGCCAGGAAAATCACTAACTATCCATATAAGAGCTGCATAAATCTTAAACATTTTATGTTCTGATGCATCATAAATTTTCATACCCTCATCCCATAATTCTTTTAACTCTCTGACAAATGGTTTAAGATATATGTCTATATTATTTTCGGGACTATGCTTGCCAGGTATAACTACTGACAGGATAAAGGAAGTGTGTTTCATACACATCCAAGGAGGAAGATTATATGGAATCAGAAACACAGGCCAAATGCTATGAGTAGAACTCATTGATCTATAAGGATTGAAACCATCACTAGCAAGTCCTAAGAGGACATTTCTAAGTTGCAATCCAAACTCTCTGTGTGTCAAATCAAAAGTCTTCCATGCCTCACCATCCCTTGGATGCACGATTTTGTCATTTTCTCCCTTCGCTGTTGCATGCCATAACATATGCTCTGTAGTTTTACGACACATGAACAATCTTTGCAACCTTGGTTTCAACAGAAAGTATCTCAAAACCTTGGTAGCTTACTTTTTCTTCTTCTTCTTCTTAGAATTCCACCTAGAAGCACCACAATGACTACATGTTTGTTGGATGTTATTTGGGTCTTCATCCTCGAACAACACACAATCATTGGGGCAAGCATCTATCTTAACATAGTCAAGACTTGGTTTTTGAATTAGTTTCTTTGCCTGGTCAAAAGTCGTAGGCAAATTCACACAACTAAAAGCATCCCTCACCAACTCAAGTATCATGGTAATGGCCTTGTCACTTAGTCCACACAAGACTTAAATATGATATAATTTGACTATGAATTCTAGCTTTGTGAAGTCGCTTCCTTCCTGTAGCTTTTAATTGCCTTCCTTGAGAAACTCATCAAAGTCTCTATAATTTTCTCTTGGCTCATTGTTTATAAAATCTTCCGTGCCTGAATCTTCACCGCTCTCCTGATCCATATGTATCC
Organism: Arachis ipaensis; assembly: GCF_059453495.1. Lineage (NCBI taxonomy): Eukaryota > Viridiplantae > Streptophyta > Magnoliopsida > Fabales > Fabaceae > Arachis > Arachis ipaensis. The sequence continues at coordinate 56,981,958 of NC_142436.1, forward strand.
CGAAAGCATCATTTACCATGTTATCTAGGGGATGTTCAGTTGCCAATGTCTCGCGTGACATGTGCACTTCTTGAGAATTCGGTTACTTCTTTCTCGCCATGAAAGTTCCATACAACATAATTCTTAGGGAATGGTTTGTAAAGTAAATGATCTCTAACATCTTTTCGAGCATGCCATTTGCGAAACCCACAACTTGGACACGGACATATTATCTTACTATTCTCAATTGCTCCATGTTGAAATGCAAAATCCAAGAAGTTTTCTAGACCAACTATATATTCATCTGAGTTTCGTGGCTTAGCAATCCAAGATTTATCCATTGGTGCTAGTTAAACTTCAAGTAGGGAAAAATAATTACTAGACATGTGTACTACTAAATATATATGGGATTTCTAACATAATAAACTACAAAGCTATAATAGACTTCTAACATATTTAAAACAAAACAGGATATAATTATTATCTTACCTCAACAAGCGCTTGTTCAAAAGCAATAACAAGAAACTGGTGAGAGAAAAATCAGTACCCACTTTAATCCCAGAAACAGAAGAAACCCAAGCAAATGCCTAATAAAACCAGAAATTAAATCCATGAGTGAGTTTAATTTGTAAAATAAAAATAAAAAAATAAAAGAGAATAATTAATAAAGAGAAAATAGCAGTACCGAGCCTCCTCTGCAAATTAAACTCAAATAGCAGAACATAATAATTAATAAAGAGAATAATTTGGTGTATTGGTATTTTTATTTAATAAATGAAATGATAGTTCTCTTATTAGTAAAGAACCCGATGAAAAATAAATTTGGTGTATTGGTATTTTTAAATATAAATATTCATAATATTAACAAATTTAAAAAAAATACTGATTTTATACACATGAAAATAAAAAATTATTAAAGTTTTTTGCTTTAATACGATATAGTTTTTCATATGTTTTTTTCAATTACAAAAAAATAAAGAAAGAAAGTAATAATAAGCAAATAATTGAGATTCAAGTAAGCAATTAACTCTCCTGGTCTTTCAGTTTGAACTAGTTTAAAATCTAAATGCCAAATCAAATTATTGTTAGTAACCAAAGCCTGTTCCTTATCATCTATGTTTTATATAGCTCAGTAATCACAAATACTTGAGATTCAAGTACTTTCATCCTTGTCAAGTCTTTATAGCAACCTGTCTTTTTCTCACAATAAAAAATCTTTACAAAGACATCATTCTAGTAGTTTCTGATAATATCCCTTGAAGGCATATCTCAAGATTCACAATAAACCATTAATATTCCAAATCAAGTATTAAATTTTTCATAATTCTTTTCTAGTACCACCATCAGTCATAAAAACAAAGAAATACTTTTTTATCACATGTGTTCTTTGGTAACAGCATTCAGTTAAGCACTCCCTTTTTTCTTTCCTTTCTTTCTAAGTAAAGATCCATAATTACTAAAATAATGATCACAAATATCACAAAAATCAATAAGTAACAATAGTTGACTATTTATCCATATAGGAAATATTAGAAATATTTTCCAAGAATCTATTGAGTCATGGTTTTTTATAACTATGCACAATTCTATATTTAACTATTGGAAAAGATTATTAAGGTCAAATAATTAAGTGTATGTAAGGCTAAGTAAAATAGTCAAATCGCACATGAATATAGTAAATCACGCATATCAGGCATCTTATTCTTCAGTTCTTTCCAAAAGTTTATTGTTTCCTTTTGACAAGATATCAAATAGAATAAGATTATTAAATCAGGGGGAAAATCATATATTAGGAAGTCAAACTTATTCTGAGTTAAAAAAGTACAAATGGAACTCATTTATGAAAATTTCGATCCTATACTTTACTCTCTAACCAAGTATATGCAAGCACATTTTATGCAACATATTGGATTCTATTTGCGCTTAATCTTTACCACAAGATGGCTTATGATTAATAAAACCCAACACAGAGTTATATACAAAATTATAAGAAATTTTTACATGAGAGAATATGATATAGTCCAACATAGAGAAACAAATACACATTAATGACTAAAAAAATAATGCTAAAAATGGAGGTTTCTACAATAATTATAGTTTTTCATGGAAAAAATACATGAAAGGTTGAATACCTGATAGGCTGATAGCCTCTAAGAGCTCCTTAGCAATTATAGCTGATTATTTTCTGATAATCCTTGTTCAACAACCTTTTTGCAAAATCTGTTGCAACAACCGTTAAAGAAAGCCAAGGAGCTTTATCAAAACCTGGATCTTCCTTCAGGACATCTCGATTGTTTTACTCATTCAACCTCTAATCTGCAAAAACTTCCAACACTTAGCACTGATAGTTTTATCTTTTGTCAATAAATCCGAGTACATAGATGGTAGCCAATATCATTGCTTTGCATCATCATGTTACTAACTTAAAAAAATATCCAAACCCCATTTCAGCTGTTGAAGAATAAACTATATACAGAGCATTTCAAAAATACTAGAGATAATGAAAAAAAAATAATGAAGAACCTGATGGAAGCTAATATGGTTTGATCAACAAGCTAATCAAATTCTCAGTTCCAGACTGCTAGATCTATCTCAAGCTCTTTGTACCTCAGTTTTTGCTTTGGCATAATATCTCTCAAGGTAAATATTAGCTAAAAAATGTGGGTGCACCAATACAAATACTTCCAATCTAGAGTAAATCTCAGCCTTAACAACAAATAACCATAAGTAAATAGAAGTAACTCAAAACTCTAGTTAAGAGACAGCTGATAAGAGCAGGTAGCAAAGGAAACAGTTAATTAATCAAGTAATTATAATTCACAATTAGAAAGAGAGATAGAGAATCATGATCATAGCAAATAATCAAATTGGTAAATGGGAAAAGGGCAGTGTTTACAGCAGTAATAAGAGAAAGGCCCACAAGAAGATACAGAAACACAAGGAATGCAAGGTCAAAATACTTGATAAACAGCAGTGAGATATTTATAGGAAAATAAACAGCACACAGGAAAGACATCAATAATTCACAGTTCATTCGTTTCTAGTAAATAAATACTAAAGTGTCGAACAATGCTTGGAAAATGTATGATATAGAAATTCATCACGACAAAGACAGTAATAAGAATACAGACTACTACCTAGAAAATTCGGTTGTGCATAGGCACTTAATGAAATTTTTAACTACAAAACGTATAGATTTGCTACATCCATAATTCACAAAGCATGACATGAAATTGGACTATCATTAACCTGATTAATAATGTCGAAGTAGCAGTGACCCAACATCATTTAGTGAGAGATGTAACTCCCATTTTAGCATAGTTGCAGAGTTTTTACCCCTCATTCACCTGGCTAAAAGGAAATCTCCCTTCAGCAACCCCTAACATTTCATTCCCTTGAAAGTAACAGACAATCTAATATTGAGATTACACATTAACAATTCCACATAAAAATCCTATTTTAATACTCCATGACCCAACCATTTGATGGAATAATAATAATAACTCTCATAGGCTCACTGACATATGAAACAAGCTCAAAATTTCACATTAATTTCTCACAGACCTATCAGTGTCCAAAGAATATCTTTGACTCTTTCCTTTTACTATACATCACAAGAATTGTGTAAGCTACTTATAGTTATAGACCATCTCCATAAAGCTTGCCATAGGACAGAATGATTTGCACCTTCTTACACCAAACTTAGTAATTTAGACTTTAAATACAGGATTTATTACTTAGTAAGATTGGACCACCTTTCTTCCATTCTTTATACTTCATTCCACTTCACTTGAAATTAGAACACAAGTTTGACACACACACATACACATTTGCCCAACCATGGCCTTAGTCTATTTAGCCAATAAATAATTATAGCAGAAGCAGATAAAGACCGCTTCGGATCTCACCATACACATATATTCAATCCAAGCAACTTTTGAATCCCTAAAACTATCCATTGTTAGCTACATGATGAAATTAATATGGCAAAAAACCAAAATGCGCATAACATGGTTAACCCGTTCGTCCACTAAATGAAACGGCACAAAACAAAAACCAAACATGACCAAAAATAAATAAATAAAAAGAAGAAGAAGAAGAAACAATAATACGGAAACAGCTAAGAAAAAAGAAAGAACACATTTAGGAAAATCCAAAAGTAGAGCGAATGGAATTTGCAAGAATATGATATGTGAGGAGTTTACTTAGCAACCATTTAGACAATGAAATCCTCGTAACGGATCTTACCATCAAGGCCAACATCAACCTCCCTAATTCAGAAGCTCTCGATCTAGAAGCTTTCTACCGCAACGAACACGACAGTAGTGACGGTGCCGGCGGCGGAAATGGCAGTGGGAACGACGGCGAAGATGGCATAGAAAACTTAGGGTTCTCTCTGAGCTCAGTCTCTCGTTTTGAAAAAAAAGAGAAAAAAAAAAGAAGAATCGCGTTTTAGCTAACTCAATGTCTCTTGTTCCAAAATTTAATTTTAATTAATTATTAGTGGAGGTTTTCTAAATTGTCATAAATAAAATGTATTGTGGAGGTTTTTAGAAACCTTCACTAAAATACTCCCTCAAATAAGTAAAAACCTTGTAGTGCTTTCACCCCTGGGAGCACAAATAGTGGCGTTAGTAATGCCCAATTCAAGAAGCGTTACTTTTAACTAACGTCGAATCTCATAATCAACCCCTAGAGCCTCAATTTGGTTCAATTATTTCATTTAAGGTCCACTCCAATTTAATGCAAGCAAGCCCACAATCAACAATCAATCAAGACCACAAAAATAATCTAGAAGTAATTAGGAAATTTTCATTTAATTGTAATTTGATTTGAATTCCATTTGAATTTGTAATATAGGATATCTTATAAATAGGCTTTAGTTTCATCATTTACACACCATCTTAGGGGGTCTTCGGGCCCTCTCTTCTCACCTTTATTCTCTTCTTCTCTTCAATTCTCTTTCACACACTTTTGTAAATATTTTGTTATGAGTCTCTAATTTTCATTATTGGGAAAGAGAGATCTGTTATAATTTAATAGACTAATTTTTTTTCTTCTTCATCTTCAATTCTTCTTTTATTGTTTCTTTAGAAAGATCTTTGATATTCATTTTAATGATTCGAATTCTATCAGAAGAGGAATTGATTCTATTTGAATCTATGTGAGCCTTGGAAAATGAATCATATAATTATGCTTAAAGTTCTTTCTCACAATGATTATGAAATTGGTTTTGGGATTGATACGTGACATATAATCATCCCAAAACTTGATTCATGACATTGTGCAGCTCTAAATCAGAGACCACTCTTCATCTCTTCTCATGAACAATTAGATCAAGGAATTAGCAATTGTTCAAGTTAAGAGAGATTGAATTACCAAGGAATTAGAATTCAATCACTTATGATTTACCAAGAGATCAATGATTGTATGATTGAAGTGGAGATGAGAATTATTGATCCTGAGAATGCAATATTTCTTGATCCCAATGTTCTTTTCATTTTTAATTCTTGTTATTTACTTTCTTGCAATTTAATTTCCAGCACTTTTCATTCTTGTCATTTACTTCCTTGTTATTTATTGCTTTCATTTATTTTAGTCATTTAAATTCCTGTTTTTTGTTTGCTCATCACCCAATTATGACCGTCTAACTAGAATAACCAATTAACTATTGCTTGCTTAATCCATTAATCCTCGTGGGATTGACACTCATCGTGAGTTTATTACTTGATACGACCTGGTGCACTTGCCGGTAGTTCTACGGAATAGTGAATTGTAAATTCTGTATCAAGTTTTTGGCGCCGTTGTCGGGGATTAATTGTGATTAACAAACTACCGGTTGGTTGATTACCTAGATTAGACACTTTTTTTCTTTGATTTAGTCATTTAATTGCTTTTAATTCTTTATTTTCTCTTGCTAGTTAAGTGTTTGTGTTATTTCCTCACTAAGAATTCGTTATTTTTGACATAAAGAATTTCAATTTCTCTTGGTGATTGTGTTTGTTACAGAGCATTTTCAAAGAAGAATGTAGTATACATCATCTTTTGGTTAAGAAAATTACATGGGATATATTTTACCACCACAAAATGATTCATGTTACTATCCTAATGGTGGCTGAGAATATTAAGGACAAAGAATGATGGGGTTTGAGCAATCAAACTAAATGGGATGCTTTCCAAGGCCACAAAATAATCCACATTGTTATGAATTTAACAACTACTCAAATTGTGGCTAGAACGGTCAAAATCAAAGAGAATTCAATGCTCTATATCCCATTCATCAAGAACCATCATCTTTAGATGCATTTATGAAAAATTTTTCAACCTCACCTCCTATTTTTTCATATCAAAAGCCTTCAGAACTTAAATTTATCTCATCTCAAAATTCATTTCACTTATTTCACTACCAACAAAACTCATTCCACAACCTCCAAAATAACTTTGCCATACCCCCCAATAAACCCACAAAATTCTCACTTGATTGCTTCAAATAACTCTCACCAATCACAGCCATACCCCACACAACCATCTCAAGAATCCCAATGGCTTTCTACTCTTGAACTTGTAATGGACAAATTCATAAAAAGTCAAGAGACATTCAATAAGTATCAAGAGGCGATTATGAGAAATCTTGAGGTACAATTAGGACAAATTGCAAAATAACTCTCTGAAAGATCCACCAATGCATTTTCTGGTGATACAATCCTTAACCCAAGGAAGAAAATCAACCAAGGGAATCTACACTCTAATGAAGCAGAGAATTACATAGAGGGTAATTTAATTGAACCATCAATCCAAAAGGTTCTTGATGAAGGAAACATTCCAACCATCATACAACACCCAAGTCTTGAAATCAAAGAAGTGAAGGCAACCAAGGAAAGAACGAAAAAGAGGATTGTGACCAAGGAACGAAAGATAACATCCAGGAAAAAGAGAAGGTCAACCACAAGCAATCCAACCCCCACCCCAACAAGCAAGTTGAATCAAGCTAATAACAAAAGAAAGCTTGCTGGGAGGAGATCAAAATAGGGGACATTAATTTTTTTTCTCTTCTCCCTTGAAGTTATTTGTCTTAACCAACTGGAAGAATGGGAAGAAATTCAAGAACCACATGTCAAGCTAATGACATTAAAAAAGTGCTTGTTGGGAGGCAACCCAATGTTTGGTAACAATTTCTTGCCTTACTTAGTTTTACTTTCAAATAATTTGGCATATGATTGCATAGGATAAGTTTGGTGTTGCCATGCAACAATTTGATTTCCAAATCTTTACTGGATATATGCATCATTCTAAAATGAAAGTGTCACACTAAGTTTGGTGTTGCCACTTACCTTTCATGTAATGTACCATGCATAACCCACTTATTAATGCAATCACATTGTCTCTGTTTCTCTTATGGCCTTTATTGTTATCTTTAATTTTGCTTGCTTAAACACATGCATTATGTACATCACTTTTGAAGACATTCATAATTAATTCACAATCCCATCACCACTACTCTCATTTGTTGCTTGAGGACAAGCAATCATTCTAAGTTTGGTGTAGGAGGAAAAGAATATGAGGAAAATAACAACAACAATGATGACGAACTACAAGATGGTTAAGTTCTTTTTTCTTTTATTTGTTTCATGTACATTTATTTACAGGCATGATTGTCTTCCATTTCATTTATATGCATGCATGTGTGTTCTTCCACTAGATAAGCATAGTGTAATTTTGAATTGTAACATGTTGCTTTTACATCATAATTACCATCTTGAAATTTTTTAGTCAAAGTAATTAAGCTTCATGATCATAAATAAACAAGGTAATTAAAGAAGAAACTAGCATGAGCATATAAGCACTGGAAGGCTAGCAAGAATATTTTTGCTCAAATGCATTTGAATTTATTTGATTAAAGTTTTTATCTAGAACACTTTATGAAATTTTTAAAACTTTGAAAACTTTGAAAAAACAAATCAATTAAGGATCAAGTAAAGAAAAAGGGAAAGAATGAGAAAGTTGAAGGCTTTGAATATCAATGACAATTCATTAGTCAAGTACTTGTGGTGTTTATATATCAAGCAAAAAAGCTTGAAAACAAACACTTAAAGTCAAGGCTAGGCTCAAGTGCAAAGCACTCCCTCAAAACTCAAGGCTCCTCAAAACTCAAGGCTCTGAGCATCAATAATTAGATATTAAATAATAGAAACAAACGAGCTTAAAGAGTTCTCTAATTAAATGCTTGTGGTGCTTATGTATCAAGTGGTAATACTTGAAAACAAAGCATTTAGAGTCGAAGCTAAAAAAAAATGGTGCAAAGCACCCAATAAGCGAAGCTAAGAAAAGAAAAGATAACAAGCTTGCTTCAAGGAAGGAATAAAAGAAAAGATTTCATAAAGTGAGCTAGATAGAAACATCAATCATTTGAATTCTTTTGTGATTGTTGCATACATAGTAAACTAGCCAACCATGAACATTACATTGTTATTCTTCTCACCTTGAATTGTCAAATTGTATTGCATGATTCTTTATTTGCTTGAGGGCAAGCAAAGTTTAAGTTTGGTGTTGTGATGCGTGCGCATCATGTTGTGTTTTTCTATACTTTTTCATATAAAAAAATTAATTCATAACACTTAATTATGGATTGTTTTGGTGCTTAAGTTGTATATTGTTTTGATCTGTTTGATTTGATTAATTTTGTAAAAAATAATAAAAAAAGAAGCAAAAAGCACAAAACAAACTCAAAAGAAGAAAAGAGAAAGTTTTGGACACGTTTTAAAGCTTGGATACGCTTTGGAACTTTAGACCATGCTTTTAAAATCGTGGCCATGAAGCAAGCCAAGGGTGTTGGTAACGCCATGAACCAAAACGCCTTCTCATCAAAAGTGGCGCTGGAACCAAGGAAGCCTTGCTAGGCGTTAATAATGCCAATGATCAATGAACCAAGGAAGCATGCGTTACTAACCATAAGCATATAATGAAGCATGCAAGCAATGCACGTATAAGGCATTTTTAATGCCAATAACGAGGCAAACATGCATGTCTTGGCATGAATGATATGATGCATGCATGAGGCGTTAATATATAAAGTAAGGAAGCAAACCTGCAATGCGTTGAACATGAATGAAGCATCAAGACAGGGCACTAAATGAAGCAAAGTACTTACCTTGGGCGTTAGTAACGCCAATGTGAATCAACGAAGCCATCTTTGGGCGTTAGTAACGCCCTAATCATAAGCGCCCATTTTGTACCAACGCCTTCGAGACCTCTTGGGAACAAGTGAAGTTGGGCACTTGGGCGTTGGCAACGCCCAACTTTAAAGGGCCCGTTTCAAATAACGCCTAATAAAAAGTGGAAGCTCTTGCCACAATAGATAATCCGGGAGCTAGGCACTTGGGCGTTGGTAATGCCCAATTATAAAGCGCCACCTTCAAGTAATGCCCATGTCACAAGAGTTGACCCTGAAGCATGATTTTGGGCATTGGTAATGCCAGGAATTAAAGAGCGTCCGTTCAAGTAACGCCTGTGATAAGTGGGGGGTGGAAGCTTCAGCAATCGTGGGTACGCACAATTGCCATGCGTACGGACGACAACAAAATCTCATCCCCAAGTATACGAGGCGTTGTTAATGCCAGGGAAAGAAGCGTTATTGTAAATAACGCCAACAACACACCCTTTCACCCCTAGGAGCACAAACAGTGGCGTTAGTAACGCCCAATTCAAGAAGCGTTACTTTCAACTAACGCCTAATCTCATAATCAACCCCTAGAGCCTCAATTTGGTTCAATTATTTCGTTTGAGGTCCACTCCAATTCAATGCAAGCAAGCCCACAATCAACAATTATTTAATGCCACAAGAATTATCTAGAAGTAATTAAGAAAATTTCATTTAATTGTAATTTGATTTGAATTCTATTTGAATTAGTAATTTAGAATAGCTTATAAATAGGCCTTAGTTTCATCATTTGCACACCATCTTGGGGGAGTCTTGAGATCCTCTCTTCTCACCTTCATTCTCTTCTCCTCTTCCATTCTCTTTCACACTCTTTTGTAAATATTTTATTATGAGTCTCTAACTTTCATCATTGGGAAAGAGAGCTATGTTACAATTTAATAGATTAATTTATTTTTCTTCTTCATCTTCAAATCTTCTTTTATTGTTTCTTTAGAAAGATCTTCGATATTCATTTTAATGATTCAAATTCTATCGGAAGAGGAATTGAATCTATTTGAATTCTATTTGAGTCTTGGAAAATGAATCATAGAATTATGTTTGAAGTTCTTTCTCACAATGGTTATGAAATTAGGTTTGAGATTGATATATGTGACATATAATCATTCCAAAACTTGATCCATGAAATTGTGTGGCTCTAAATCAGAGACCACTCTTTATCTCTTCTCATGAATAATTAGATCAAGGAATTGGCAATTGCTCAAGTTAAGAGAGATTGAATTGCCAAGGAATTGTCACTTATAATTTGCCAAGAGATCAATGATTGTATGATTGAAGTGGAGATGAGAATTGTTGATCCTGAGAATGCAATATCTCTTGATCCGAATGTTCTTTTCATTTTTAGTTCTTGTTATTTACTTTCTATGGCTAGTTATTTACTTTTCAGTCATTTACTTTCTTGCAATTTAATTTTCAGCACTTTATATTCTTGTCATTTGCTTCCCTGTTATTTACTGCTTTCATTTATTTCAGTCATTTAAATTCCTATTTCCTGTTTTCTCATCACCCAATTATAACCGTCTAACTAGAATAACCAATTAACTATTGCTTGCTTAATCCGTAAATCCTCGTGGGATCGACACTCACTCACCGTGAGTTTATTACATGATATGACCTGGGCACGTGCCGGTAGTTCTACGTAATAGTGAATTGTAAATTCCATATCAGTAAGACCCAGAGCTTTTAAAAAGTCTTATTATGAATTAATTTCAAATTATTTATTTATTTACAGCTTTAAATTCAGAAAGTATTTTATTAAGATTAATTAGAAGCAGTTTTGATTAGTTGAATTTGAAATAAATTAAGATTTTTATCCAAACTCTATAATTATTGAGTATTTTTCTATTACAACTTAAATTTTTAGAAATTTGAAAAATAATGAGGTTTGGCTATTTAAATTAGAATTTTATCTAATTCTACAATTATTAAATTATTTTCTATATTTAAATTATAAAGTTAGTAGTTATGAAATAATAAGAATTTTTATATGATTTAATTTAAATAATTGATATTTTTATGATGTAATACTTTAAGTTTTAGGAATAAAGAAAATTAATCTTATTATCTCATAATTTTAATTAGAGTATTTGATTGAGAATCAATTAGTATTTTGATACAACAAATAATGTTTTAAAGAAATTTTAAGGATTAAATTAGATTTCAAATTAATACTCTCTATACCCTAATTTTATTAAAATTACCCTACTCTAATTAAATCTAAAATTTCCAAGTTGAAACCCTAACCCTAACACAGCACAACACTCTCTCACACACACTCCCCAACCCAAAGAAAGTGAAAGAGGGAAGGGGGCCGCGGGAAGAGAAGGAGAGGGGAAGTGGGAGGACGGCGCCGGCGGGAGTTACTGCCGCCGCGCCACCGTGTTGCATAGAGGAGGGAGAGAGAGTGAAGAGCAGAGGGAAGAGAGAGGAAGAAGGCGTAAGAGGGAGCTCAGCCACGGGGAAAGGAGACGCGCGTCTGACCCGTCGCCGCCGATCCGTCCAGCCGACCCGTTGCCGAGCCTTGTTGCCGTCCTGCTGGTCCGCCTTGGAGCCGCCATCGTCACCATTAAAGCCGAAGAGAGAGAGAGAGAGAGAGAGAGAGAGAGAGAGAGAGGTCGAGATGAGAAAGGGGATGCACGTATGGCGTCGCTGTTGCTGTTGTGTCCAGCTGCCGCCATCGCGTGCTCCGTCGACGTTGCTGGAGGTAGGTGGCCGAGCCTCTGCCACTGTAGAACACCATTGTCGTCGCCAACGACCACTGCCGGTAAGAGTTTTGAGTTGATTTTCATTCTTTTTAATTTTCGGGAACGTCATCGTCGCTGCATGTTTGTTACAGTCGTCGTCACCGTCGTCGGAGTTCTGGTTGCCACTGTCACTTGAGGGGTTTTCGAGACTGCCGCCAAATCGATTCAAGCACTACTGCTACTTTGTTCCCTTATTACAGTAAGTATCTCTGTTTCAGAAAGCTCGCGTGAGTGTTCTGTTATGTGTTATTAATGTTTTCGTGATGTTAATGGTTTAGGATTTAGAAACTGAGGTTGCATATTGCAGTTTAAGTTGTATCTGCTGTTGCAAAAGTGAGTGGAGCTGTGGTTGTGGCTACCGCCGTTGCGAGTCGAGAGAAAACAGAGTTTGTTGCGTAGTTGAATCATGAAAATGATGTAGGGGTTTTCTAAAAACTCAATTTCATAATTTGAAATTATTATAAATGGATATTTATGTGAGAAATACCCTTTTAAGTGATTGTATAAGTCTTATGTATTGTCTGGTTGTTTTGAATGAATATGATTGTTTGTTTGACTGGATTGTTGTTTGGTTTTATTAAACAGACAGTTGCTGAATTGTTTCTGCAAAGTTTTGGAAATGAGTTTGATTCATTGAAAATGATTTGATTTTGAATTGGTTTCGTTGAGATATGAAAATGATATGAATTTTTGGAATCAACTTGATTTTGAACTGATTTGGTCTTGAACCCGTTGGAAAGGGTTGTGGAATGGTTTGGTTGGGACCCGAAAAGGATGGCAAAGTCCAAGTTTTAGGGGAGGTACTACCAAAATTTCTATAAAATCTGAGACTTTGTCTGAAATGTTATTTAGAAAATTATGAATTTAAGAATTATATTATTTTACTTGAATTATTTAAGAGAATAAATAATTATGTTTTGAATTGAATTGTTGAAAAGTGAATTATGATTGAGCTTTATTCATTAAGAAAATTTTTATATTTTGAGTGCAAGTTATTTAGAAAAGACTTATGTTTTGAGGTTGATTTAAATGTGAAAAGGGTTTATATTTTGAAATTTGATTAAAGAATCACATTTGGAGGAGTTTTAATAGATTTAAAGGAAATTGGACTTTGATTGAATAATTCCATTTGTGACATTTTGGAAGGAGTCAGAGAATTGGTTTTAAAAGTGAACTTGAAGGTGGTTTTGATTTGAATGGATTCGTTTTGTTCTAAGTGATTCGGTTTTGAAATTTGTTTGGAACTTCTGATTCATATGATTTGGTTTTTATTTTTTTTGGAACTTTATTTGGTTAATTCAATTTAAGAAAACAGTGATTTTTAAGGATCTTTAACGAATTTAAGAAATTGAGATTTGGTGGAATCTCCCTTAAAGTCTTAAGTCTTGATACTTTTCCGAGGTAGCTAATTAATAATTCTGATTTAAAGTAGTTAAACAAATGGTTTTAAGAGTGAACGATTTTTTAGTCTTTTCAAAGAGATTTATAATTGATATGATTTTGAAATTGTTTGGCGTCTTCGGAGAATATTACTGATAAACCCCGATTTTGTGGTTTATCTTGTGCTTATTTTGGAGGATTTTATCAATATTTCTCACACTTATTCGCAAGAAATGCATGTTTTGTGTTCACTTCCCAATATTGCTCCATGATGGAAAACATGCTTATTTTGCCTTAAAATTGCCATATTTTAATCCTCTTCTATTGCCATTCGATGCCGTGATGTATTTGTTGAGTAATTTCAAGAGATATAGGGTAGGAATGACTTAGAAGAGAGGGAGAAAGCATGTACAAAGAGGGAGGAATATGAACAATTGAAATCTTGGGAAAAGCAGCATCGGCGCGCCCGCGCACTCTACGCAGACGCGTGGATGGGATTGGCTGGAAGCGGCGCGCAAGGATGGACGCATCCACGCGGATTAGAAGATTCCTATCGACGCGCACGCGCCCTTGGCGCGCACGCGTGGATCGCAAAAGCAATCGGCGCGCACGCACGCATAGCGCGCACGCGTGGGAAGCTGCACGTGACCTCATTAAAGGAAATCGTGCCTGGCGATTTCTGAGGCTCATCAGGCCCAATTTCAAGCTATTTCTGCATGGAAAAGACCCAAGGATGCTAGAGGGAAAAGGGGGATCAATCATTTTTACACTAAGATATAATTTTAGCTAGTTTTTGGTTCTTTGGTTATTCTAGAGAGAGAAACCCTTGTTCCTCTCTAGATCTAGTTTTAATTTGATCTTCCCTTGTTGATTTATGAATTGGATCTTGTTAATTACTAGTTTTAATTGTTCAATTTGAATTCCTTGTTACAATTTTGCTTATATCTAGTGATAGTTTTATGAATTCTTGTCAATTGTCATTTTATACCCATTTCATGAATGTTGTGAATCTTGACTTGTTGATGTTACATTGATAATTTCTATGTTTAATCTTGTTGTTTGGATGATTGTATGTTGATAATTGTTAGTGGGTACTTGTAGATTTCAATTTAATTGCTATTTTGAACATGTCTTTTGTTAATGCTTACCAAGTGTTCGATGAATTGTTTACTTTGATTATGGAGTAGTCTTCTTTACTCTTGGCCTAGGTCAAGGAAATTGGGTAAACTTGAGTCATTGGGTCTAATGGATTTGATGATTTGGGAGCCCTTGGTGGTCAATTTGATACTCATTGATGCCAACCCACTACTAATCCAATTAGTAGATAGGTTGGGACTTATGGGTTGATGTGATCAAAGCCATTTGACGTACTTCAAGTCTAGGAGTAGATATCACGTACTTAAGACTTTGAGGGTAGACTTAATGAGCTTGGTTCCTCATAATTGTCAAGATACGGTTGTTAGACAAGGATCGTGACCCCAATTCCCATGCCTAGCCAAGAGTTGCTTTTATTATTCATATTTGAAAACCAATTTTCCCAAATTATTTGCTTTAGTTACAGTTACTTGCTTGGTTTATAATAAAATTAAGTGGAATGTTGCTTGTTCATTGGAATTGCTCATGTTTTGCTTAGATAGTTGAATTAGTTTGTTGCAATTTAAAATTACTTGCTTGTTAAGATTCCCATTTATTTTCATGCTCATAACTCACAACCCCGGATTTCTAACCAATGTTGAAGCACATGTTTGTCCATTCCTTGTGAGACGACCCGAGGTTTGAATACTTCGGTTATTTCTATTGGGGTTGAACTTGTGACAACCAAATCCCTCTCTAAATTTGACCCCCGAGGATTGTTGTTGGTAGAGCTATACTTGCAATGTGATTTTATTGGAGAAAATCTTTACCAATACACCCTTGGGAGCCTGTCAAATTTTTGGCGCCGTTGCCGGAGAATGGTTGCAACATATGCCTTGATATTGGTTATGTGAATATATGAATATTGTAAATATTTTACCTCTTTCAATACTTAGCTATAGTTTAGATTTCTTTTGCATTTGTGCTATGACTTTCAAGTTTGATGACTCGGTCTCAATCGAATTCTAGCTTAGCCAATTTTGACCCCCGAGGATTGTTGTTGGTAGAGCTATACTTGCAACGTGGTTTTATTGGAGAAAATCTTTACCAATACACCCTTGGGAGCCTGTCAAATTTTTGGCACCGTTGTCGGGGAATGGTTGCAACATATGCCTTGATATTGGTTATGTGAATATGTGAATATTGTAGATATTTTACCTCTTTCAATACTTAGCTATAGTTTAGATTTCTTTTGCATTTGTGCTATGAATTTCAAGTTTGATGACTCGGTCTCAACCGAATTCTAGCTTAGCCAATTTTGATCCTGAGATCGAAAGAACTTTGTTACACACTCGGCAAGCTAGACGGCGGTTGGACTATACGCCTAGTACTTCGGCCTCTTTTGAGGAAAATACCGAATCACTAGATGTCACCGAGAGTGACTTGGAGTCCGCTACTTCCTATTCTTCTGTTGACACTACTAATACATCTTTGTATCCTACAGGTGAGCCACACATGACGGAGCCACACCGGATTACTTTGCATGAGAAAGGAGCTCCGGATATCATATTTCAACCGTTGCAAGAAAGGTATCCTAACCTTGATCCAAACTTTGAGTTGAAGAGTAGCTTGATAAATCTACTTCCTAAGTATCATGGGTTGCCGGGTCAAGACCCCATCCGACATTTGAAGGATTTTCAAGTTTCTTGTTCTACGGCTCGAAGGCATGGAGCCGATGAGGTAGCTATCATGGTTTTTGCCTTCCCTTTCTCTCTTGAAGCGCAAGCAAAAACATGGTTCTACTTGCTACTGGATGAGATTGTGACTAATTGGGATTTCTTTAGAAGAGAGTTTCTTGATAAGTTCTTCCCACCGGAGAAGACCGACTACATCCGGAAAGAGATTTCGGGTATAATGCAAAGAGACCAAGAGAGTTTGTATGAGTATTGGTCTCAGTTCAAGAGGCTATTGGAGTCATGTCCACACCACGGAATGACCACTCACTTGCTCATTAGCTACTTTACCGGAGGTTTTTGTGCGGAAGATAGAAGATTGCTCGCCGCTTCTAGTGGCGGTTCCCTTTCGAAAAACAAGACGGAGGGAGAAGCTTGGAATTTGATAAAGGATGTTGCCGAAGCTACACAACACACAAGGGTGAGAAGTAATCCTCTCAAGGGTGTGGTAGAACCATCCCCCTCTGAAGCAAGTCTAACCAAGGTACTTGGGGATATGACCACCATCCTTACACAAATCCAAAGGGATTAAAAGGAATACTACTCCATCCAAGCCGTCCAAGCCCCACCTCCGATTGCTCAACTTGAAGGTCCTCCTAGAATTTGTGGTTTGTGCTCTAGCACCACACATTACACCGACCAATGCCATCAAATTCAAGAGGAACATGCCCTTGTGGTAGCCAATGTGAATTACAACAACCGTCCACCCTACCCTTCTCAAGGTCAAAACAACTACCATCAAGGTGGTAATCAACATCAAGGGTGGAGAGATAATACACAAAGAAGCAATCAAAACCAAAGGTGGAACAACTCTTCTTCTCATCACAACAACAACCAATCTTCATCCCAATACCACCATAACAACACCAACTACCAAGCCAACCAAGGCCACTCCAACCAAAACCAAAACAACTACACCAAGTACCAAGCACCACACCATAGACAACAAAATCAAAACCAAACTCCTCCATCTTCCAACAATCAAGTTGATGAGCTTAGAGCCGCTATGAAAAAACGAGATGAGAGCAACAAGGCTCAATTCGAGGCCTTGAATACCCAATTAGCCAACCTCACCAACATGCTTTCAAAGATGAACATGTCAAGCCAATTACCAACCCCCAATAACAACACCAATCAACCCTCAAGTTCCTCTAACCTTCCATCCCAACCCCAACCAAACCCAAGAGGCGATCTCAACACCATCACTCTACGGTCGGGGACTACATTAGAGAAGATACCTCCAAGGGTCATGGGAGAAATTCATGAGGAAGAGGTAGTTGTTGAAGCTCCACATGAAGAAGAGGTGGTAGACAAAAGGCATGAGGAAGAAGGAGTAAACCTCAAGGAACCCAAGAGGAAAGCTATAGTGGATGAGTCAATTCCTATTCCATTTCCTTCCATGGTGAAGAAGGTGAAGAAGACACCAAAGTTTGATTTAAACATGCTTCAAGTGTTCAAAAAGGTTGAGGTAACCATACCACTCCTTGATGCTATTCAACAAATTCCAAAGTATGCAAAATTTTTGAAAGACTTGTGTACACACAAGGATAGGATAGGAGAATTGGAGACATTATCCTTGGGTAGTTCAATTTCTTCCTTGATGGAACCTATTCCAAGAAAATGTGGTGACCCTGGACCGTGCTTAGTGTCTTGTTGTATTGGTGGATACACTTTTCATTATTGTATGTGTGACTTGGGAGCTTGTGTAAGCATCATGCCACTTTCTATCTATGTGCGGTTGAATTTAGCTCCATTAAAGAAGTCGGCGGCGAGGTTTGCTTAGCCGATAAGAGTGTGATCACAGTGATGGGGATAGCGGAAGATGTACTCGTGGCAATTAAGGATTTGGTTTTTCCGGTTGACTTTTACATCCTTGAAATGCCTCCAACAGAAAATAGAAGCTCCTCCTCCGTTCTACTTGGTAGACCCTTCCTCAAAACCTCCGAATTCAAGTTAGATGCCTTCACCGGTATATATTCCTTTGGGGTTGGAGACAAGACTATCAAGTTCAATTTAGAGGAAGCCATGAAACATCCTCCCGAAGAACATTCCGTGCTCCGATGTGATGTGATTGATGAAGTGGTAGCGGAAGTGCAAGAAGAAGACCATGACAAGTTGTGCTACCCCATTGTTGAGGAGACGAATGACCAAGAAGATGAACCTGAAGAAGTTGTCGAGAATGAATCCCATGAGATTGATGAAAAGGAACCTCAACTTGAGATAAAAAGTGAATTGAAGCCCCTTCCATCTCATTTGAAGTATGCTTTCTTAGAGGATAACCAAAGGTTTTCGATCATTATTGCTAGTGAGCTCTCAAGTGAAGAAGAGGGAAAGCTCCTAGATGTTCTCAGAAAGTACAAGAAAGCAATAGGATGGAGCCTAGTGGATATTGTGGGAATTGACCCCCGCAAGTGCATGCATAGGATATTTCTCCAAGATGGAGCTAAGCCGGTTAGGCAACCGCAAAGGAGGCTCAACCCAACCATCCTCGATGTAGTGAAGAAAGAGGTCACCCGATTACTGGATGCGGATATCATATACCCAATTTCCGACAGTGAGTGGGTGAATGAAGAGAGAACTTTTGCGTGGTCTAGAAATTTGCAGGTAAATCCTTGTTGTAGGTATAGCTTCTAAACCAACAAAAGTCCTTTCTTACAAACGTTTTGGTTGTCACAAGTAACAAACCCCTTTTAAAATTGATAATTGAAGTATTCAAACCTCGGGTCGTCTTCTCAAGGAATTGCAGGGAAGTATGCTCTTATTATTGGTTATGAGTCTTGTAAATTGGGGGTTTTGAAAGTAAGGAAGCAGTATGTTAAATGATAAGAAGAATAAAATAAATAAATAACTATAGAATAGACTCTTGGTAAGGTATGAAAACTGAAAGTCCTATCCTGGTTATCCTTATTAATTGTAATGAGAATTCGATTTTTCTCCCACTTTGTTAACCTCTAACTATGAAAGTAAGTTAAGTGGATGAATTAATTTTTATTGGAACTCAAATTAATTCTTGAAGAATTCCAATTTTCAATCAACAATGAGTTTGATAACTCAAGAGTCACCAATTATTTAACTAAAGCCAAAAGGGAAAATATCTAAATTAAATTAAAAGCATTCATATAAATAAAGCAAAGCAAAATTAAATCTGAAAATACCTCGAATTGCATTCACAAAAGAAATCAAATCTAACATGGATATTCATAAATTAAATTGGAAAAATAAATAAAAGAAACATTGAACCTGTGATCGCGAAAGATGAAATAATCATAAAATGAAAAGAATCCTAATTCTAAATCCTAAGAGAGAGGAGAGAACCTCTCTCTCTAAAAACTACATATAATCCTAAAGTTGTATATTATGAGCTTGTTTATGAATGGATGCATTCTCCCACTTTATAGCCTCTAATATGTGTTTTCTGGGGCGAAAACTGGGGCAGAAACAGCCCAGAAATCGCTGGTTGCGAAATCTGCCACGTTGGTTTTTCGTCACTGTGAAGCATCCGCGTAGAGCATGCGTTCGCGTTGCCTAGCGTCAGGGGAAACTATGACATATTATATATCAAATCGAAGCCCCGGACGTTAGCTTTCCAACGCAACTAGAACCGCATCATTTAGACCTCTATTGCCAAAGTTATAGCTGTTTGAGTGAGAAGAGGTCAGGCTGGACAACTTAGCAATTTCTCCAACTTTTTGTATTCCTTCCACTTTTGCATGCTTCCTTTCCATCCTCTAAACCATTCCTGCTCTGTAATCTCTGAAATCACTTAACACACATATCAAGGCATCTAATGGTAATAAGAGAGGATTAAACATAGGGAACTTAAGGCCAAAGAAGCATGTTTTCAATCAAAGCACATAATTAGGAAGGCAAATGTAAAACCATGCAAATAGTATGAATAAGTGGGTAAAGAGTTGATAAAAATCACTCAATTGAGCACAAGATAAACCATCAAATAGTGGTTCATCAACCTCCCCACACTTAAACAATAGCATGTCCTCATGCTAAGCTCAAGAGAAGCTATAAGAGAGTGAAGAAGAATGGTAGAAAGTATGAAATGCAACCTATTTATATGAATGCAACTACATGAAGAATGCTTTTTTCTACTTGGTTTAAAAGTAAATAAATTCTCCAAAAATAAATATGAACTGGATTTCACTAATTCAAATCATAAAAATGAAGTATAAATAGGCTTGTAGAAGAAAATAGCTCATGAAAGCCGGGAACAAAGAATCGATCATCGAACCCTCGCTGGAAGTGTATGCACTCTAATCACTCAAGTGTTTTAGGTTCGATTCTCTCAATTCTCTACTAACCTTGCTTTCTAAGGCTTGCTCTTTATCTAACAGTCAACATAAATTTAATGCACAGATACAAATATCAAGTGGTCTTTTTAAGGGTTGTAATGGGGTTAGGGTCAAGGTAGGATTGCATTTGGCCAAGTGGACTAAAATCTGAATCCTTAATTAACTTAAACTTTCCACCTAACTTTAGACAATCAATGTAACCATAATACCACATCTAACTATCTATTAACCATGTTTTTTACATATTCATGCATTCTAATTTCAAGTACAGTACATATGCATTGCTTTCACCACTTACTTTGGGGCATTTTGTCCCCTTTTTCTTATTTGCTATTTTTCTTTTCTCTTTTATATATATATATATATTTCTGTTATTTTTTTCAATGCATATGATTAAATTATTGGATGCATGAATCATGTCCTAAACATTTTTTTTCACAATATTTCAGAAAATTCTAACATACTCAATTCTCAAACCAAATGTTTCCAAATTCAACTTTCCCCATACTTAATTCGTGAGCACTCTCACTAGTCTAAGCTAACCAAGGATTCAAATTAAGAACATTATTGTTTTCCGCTTAGAGTTAATGATGTGCTAAAGTAAAGAACAAAGGGGTATAATAGGCTCAACATTGGTTTGCAAAGAATAATGAATGGGTAAGGCCATATGGGTATGCAAGCTCAATGAAACAAAGGCCTCAATAATGTAAGTGTTTGCATACATCAAACTATGGAAATATAGAATTAAGCAAGATAAAGATCACAATTTTAGAGAGAAAAACACACACCAAAAAAAAAATATTGGTTGGTAAAATGCAACCAATTCAAATGGGCTCAAAAAATCTCACAAGTTTTGTGTGTTCGAGCTCTAAACCATGTTCCAGTATAATATTTCTTCAAACAAGTGTAACATTAAATTTTATTCAAATTAGTGAAATGCTCTTAAAAGGTTTCTTGAAAAAGAAAATATTACTTCAACCAAGTGGTAAAATATGCATAAAATAAATAATCATGCAATCAAATTTGTAAATGCAACAACTAACAAGGAAAATAAACCATTGGTGTTGAGATAGAAGAGTAACTAACCCATGGAGATCGATATCGACCTCCCCACACTTAAATATTGCACCATCCTCGGTGCGTGCTAAGATGTGCAAGTGGACGGGTTGCTTCAACTGACGCTTTTCTCATCAAGGAATGTACGTAGGAACTTGTTTGTCTCTCTTTTAGAAGTTTCTCCCTTTTTCCGTCTTCAGTGGCCAGCCTGAAAGAAGAGAAAAAGAAGAACAGTAACCCAAAAATAAAGATAAAATAAAATATGGTTGGGTTAATGCCAGATAATGAGGGTCTCAATTACATGGTAGCTACAACATGCAAATGAGAAAACAGTAGAAGTACATGGCAAATCAAGAATGCAAAAAATAGGGAAGAGAGTGTGGGTAAGGAGAGATAATATAAATTCATGTCAATGTAAAAGTAATACAGGTATAAAAGATTGGCATTGATATAAATAATATTACCTATCCAAAACAAGTCACTAAGCACCCAAAATAATTCAAGAGAAGATGCAACAGTTAAATAAGAAAATTAACACCAAAGGTAAAATAATGAATTTAGAAAGAAAAGAAAAATATGCACAAAATTAAGATGCAATGAATGAAATATGCAAATAAATTAAGTAAAATAGAATGAAGGTGAAAAGGAATGAGAAGTGAAAGAAATAAAGTAAGAATGTAAGAAGAAAAGATAGAAGAAATTAGGATTAGAAAAGCAAAGAGAAGATAATTGGCACTGATTTGGATGAGTTGTGCGGCGCAGGCGACGCGGACGCGTGGGTGACGCGGTCGCGTGGTGCGCGATAAGGTCAGGTGACGCGGACGCGTGAATCACGTGATCGCGTGGCCTGATTTGTACGATTGGCGCGAGTGCAGCCTCGCGTTCGCACAACTCTCTGTTCGAAACACTTTTCGCCAAATTTTTGGGTGACGCGGTCGCGTGGTGGACTCGATCGCGTGGATGGCCTTATTTCCAATATGACGCGGACGCGTGGGTGACGCGTTCGTGTGGGAGGACTTGGGCTTCTAGCACGAGTCCAGCCCTACTCCAGCACAACTTTCGGCCATGCACCCTTTTTTATGTCGAATTTCAGGTCACGCGGCCGTGTGAGTGACGCGGACGCGTGAGAGGCATGTTTCCCATTTGACGCGGACGCATCAGCGACGCGGTCGGGTGGGGTGATTTGTGCCAAAGGCAAGCCTCTAGCCACGCTCTCGCGTGACTCTCTGTTCACTTTTCCTTTCTTCCAAACGCACTGGTGACGCGGACGCGTCAGCAACGCTGCCGCGTCGCGTGCATTTTTTTTTATGCATGAAAAATGCAGAATGCAATGCTAATATGAATGTTATGCAAAACACCAGGTTCAATACAATAAAATAAAATATAACTCGAAAACAAATAAAACTAAATAAAAATGAAAAAGGAACGATCATACCATGGTGGGTTGTCTCCCACCTAGCACTTTTAGTTAAAGTCCTTAAGTTGGACATTTGGGGAGTCCTACGTTACTGTGGCTTGTGCTTGAACTCATCTAGGAATCTCCACCAATGTTTGTAATTCCAGTAGCCTCCAGGATCCCAAACAAGGCACGTAAAGCTCTTGAGCAGTTTTAAACAGGTTCTCAGGCTTCCAGTGTGCTGAATGTCAGAACAGACTCCAGGATCCCAAACTTCGCTTTTACACCCGTCTTCTTGTTGATCATCATGATTCCATCCGGGTGGTAAGCAATCTGAATTCTCACTAAAGCGACCAACCAACTTCCTGGACCCATTCAGTTGAGCTTTACACCAGCCTTTGCGTTTAAACTTAAAGCTTCCAACCATAATGAACCTTGTAGGACAATTCTTACCACTGACCATCTTCCTCTTACTCTTAATGCCACAAAGAGCTCTAAGTTGACCATCTGTCTCTAGTAGCCCATATTCAAGTAGAATTAGAAAGCTAAGGGATATGAATTTTACCCACTTGAATGTTGTGAAGGATGATGGCAACTTAGGGGGAGGGGTCTCCAATAACTTTGGCAAGGTGATTTCAAGCTCCACTCCCTTGTGCTCTTTGACAATTTCCACCTCTTTGCAAACTTCTTTAATTTCAACCTCTTCTTCTTGGTAACTTTCTTCCAATTCAATCTCTTCTTCATTACTTACCAAGGGCATGGGAGGTAGTGCTTTTTCTTCTTTAATTTCCATCTCTTGACCAACCTCTTCCAAGTCTTCAACCATGATATGCCTTGGAGGTTGTACACCCTCCTCAGCGTCAATTTCAATTGACTTGGAAGGAGGTTCCATAACTTGACTTTCCCATGGAGGGTCAGCATCTCCTAAGTCTACAACCATTTCTTCTTCTTCAATAATTACAGCTTCATCCACTTGTTCCAGTACAAAGTCATGCTCCGTACTGTCTACTGGAGTTTCTAATATCTCCTTCATGCTACGTTCTTCATTAGATTGTCCACATGAAGCCATGGGGGTTCCCTGAATGTCTGAACGTTTGGAAGGTAATTGATTTATTGCTTGGTCCAGCTGGCGAAGAGTTGCATTAAGTCTTTCCATTGCTTCCTTGAAACAATCTGTTGAGTCTTGAGGTGATGGATATGGACATGGTACATAGGGAAGTGGTGGTTCTTGATATGGTTCATATGGCTCATAAGGTGGTTGGTATGGTGGATAAGGGTTAGGATCATATGAGGGTGTTTGGTGGTAAGGGGCTTGTGAGTATGGTGGTCCAAAGCTATTTTGAGGAGGTGGTTCATTGGCATATGATGGAGCTTGCTGGTAACTATAAGGGGGTCCACCATATCTATTGTCTTGGCATGCATTGTAGGATGGTCTTTGTCCATGGTATCCTGGAAAGTGTTGTTGCCTAAAGGGTTGATCAGATCCTCTTGGCTCCTTCCATCTCTGATTGTTTTGACCTTGATGCATGTTCCTGCTGTAGCTTCCATTTCTTTCAACATTATTAGAACCAAACTCAAAGCGAGAGGGGTGAGAACTCATAGTAATAAAAAATTAAAAACAAAAATAAAAGCAAATAAACAAGCAAAGGAAAATAAAATAAAATAAAATAAATAAGAGAAAATATTTGAAATTTGAATTTGAAATAAGATAAGATAAGATTTTTGAAAAAAAAAAGATATGATTTTTGAAAAAATTTGAATTTTGAAATTTAAAACTAAGATAAGATAAGATAAAAAATTTTAAAATAAAAATCTGAATTTTTTTTTTCGAAAATAAATCAATTTAAAAGCAAAATATTTACAATAACCAATAATAAGGCACTCGTTTGCAATTCCTCGGCAACGGCGCCATTTTGAAGAGAGAACTTTTGCGTGGTCTAAAAATTTGCAGGTAAATCCTCGTTCCAGGTATAGCTTCTAAACCAACAAAAGTCCTTTCTTACAAACATTTTGGTTGTCACAAGTAACAAACCCCTTTTAAAATTGATAACCGAAGTATTCAAACCTCGGGTCGTCTTCTCAAGGAATTGCAGGGAAGTATGCTCTTATTATTGGTTATGAGTCTTGTAAATTGGGGGTTTTGAAAGTAAGGAAGCAGTATGTTAAATGATAAGAAGAATAAAATAAATAAATAACTATAGAATAGACTCTTGGTAAGGTATGAAAACTGGAAGTCCTATCCTGGTTATCCTTATCAATTGTAATGAGAATTGGATTTTTCTCCCACTTTGTTAACCTCTAACTATGAATGTAAGTTAAGTGGATGAATTAATTTTTATTCCTCATGTCCTAGTCTTTTCTTGGGAAAAGTTAGAGTTATTGGAACTCGAATTAATTCTTGAAGAATTCCAATTTTCAATCAACAATGAGTTTGATAACTCAAGAGTTACCAATTATTTAACCAAAGCCAAAAGGGAAAATATCTAAATTAAATTAAAAGCATTCATATAAATAAAGCAAAGCAAAATTAAATCTGAAAATAACTCGAATTCCATTCACAAAAGAAATCAAATCTAACATGGATGTTCATAAATTAAATTGAAAAAATAAATAAAAGAAACATTGAACCTGTGATCGCGAAAGATGAAATAATCATAAAATGAAAAGAATCCTAATTCTAAATCCTAAGAGAGAGGAGAGAACCTCTCTCTCTAAAAACTACATCTAATCCTAAAATTGTGTATTATGAGCTTGTTTATGAATGGATGCATTCCCCCACTTTATAGCCTCTAATCTGTGTTTTCTGGGCCGAAATCTGGGTCAGAAACAGCCCCGAAATCGTTGGTTGCGAAATCTGCCACGCTGGTTTTTCGTCACTGCGATGCGTCCGCATGAAGCATGCTTTTGCGCGCCTAGTGTCAGGGGCAACTATGGCATATTATATATCAAATCGAAGCCCCGGACGTTAGCTTTCCAACGCAACTGAAACCGCATCATTTGGACCTCTGTAGCTAAAGTTATAGCCGTTTGAGTGAGAAGAGGTCAGGGTGGACAGCTTAGCAATTTCTCCAACTTCTTGTATTCCTTCCACTTTTGCATGCTTCCTTTCCATCCTCTGAGCCATTCCTGCTCTGTAATCTCTGAAATCACTTAAAACACATATCAAGGCATCTAATGGTAATAAGAGAGGATTAAACATAGGGAACTTAAGGCCAAAGAAGCATGTTTTCAATCAAAGCACATAATTAGGAAGGCAAATGTAAAACCATGCAAATAGTATGAATAAGTGGGTAAAGAGTTGATAAAAACCACTCAATTGAGCACAAGATAAATCATGATTCATCAGTGAGCCCGGTTCAAGTTATCCCCAAGAAGTCGGGCATCACAACGGTCGAGAAGGACGACGGTGAAATGGTCACTAAAAGAGTACAAAATGCATGGCGAGTATGTATTGACTACAGAAGATTGAACGCCGCCACACGGAAGGACCATTACCCCTTACCCTTCATCGATCAGATGCTAGACTGCTTGGCAGGTAAATCTCACTACTACTTTCTTGATGGATTTACTGGCTACTTCCAAATACATATTGCTCCTGAAGATCAGGAGAAGACCACGTTTACTTGTCCGTTTGGCACCTTTGCCTATAAAAGGATGCCATTTGGACTATGTAACGCACCCGCTACTTTTCAGCGGTGCATGACGAATGTCTTCTCCGATCTAATGGAGAATTGTCTGGAAGTCTTCATGGACAACTTCAGTGTTTATGGTACTTCATTCGATTTTTATTTAGAGAGCTTGGCCAAGGTCCTAGCTAGATGTGTTGACACTAACCTTGTCTTAAATTTTGAAAAATGTCACTTTATGGTACAACAATGTATAGTGTTAGGACATGTAGTATCTCATGAAGGCATTTCTGTAGACCCGGCCAAGGTCGATGTTATCACCACTTTGACTCACCCCTCATCCGTGAGGGAGGTCCGCTCGTTTTTGGGACATGCAGGATTTTATAGGCGCTTTATCAAGGACTTCAGCAAGATTGCTTTGCCATTGTCGCGCCTACTCCAAAAAGATGTGAATTTTGAGTTTGATGGTGAATGTGTAAAAGCTTTTGAAGAGCTAAGGAGAGTTCTTACCACGGCACCAATTGTGTGAGGCTCCAACTGGACGTTGCCATTTGAGATAATGTGCGATCGTCAAACCATGCTGTGGGTGCCGCGCTTGCACAGCGCGATGGTAAACTCCCTTATGTCATTGCTTACTCTTCTAAGACACTAGATGCGGCACAATCCAACTATACCACTACTGAAAAAGAACTCCTAGCTATTGTTCATGCTTTAGATAAATTCAGATCTTATTTGCTAGGTTCAAAGATAGTGGTATACACAGATCATGCAGCTTTAAAGTACTTATTGACAAAGAATGAGTCAAAGCCTAGACTCATACGTTGGATCTTGCTTTTGCAAGAATTCGACATTGAGATTAGGGACCAGAGTGGATATCAAAACCTGGTTGCGGATCATTTAAGCCCATTGAGAATTTAAAAATTGACCCATTTCCGATCAATGACTCATTCCCATTGGATAGTTTGCATGCTGTGTCAGATAGCTTTCCTTGGTTTGCCCCAATGGCGAACTACTTGGTTGTAAGAATCTTCCCTCCCAACTTTTCAAAAAACCAAAGGGACAAGTTGAGGAGTGATTCCAAATACTATATTTGGGATGATCCTCACTTGTGGAAGAGGGGCGTAGACCAAGTAATTCGAAGATGTGTCCCGGAGTCTGAATTCTAACCAATTCTTGAAGCTTGTCATTCGTCCGAATGTGGTGGCCACTTTGGCCCACAAAGGACTGCTAAAAAAGTGTTGGATTGTGGATTCTGGTGGCCAACCTTATTCAAGGATGCTAATCGGTTATGTGTGTCTTGCCATCAGTGTCAGAAGTCAGGAAACGCATCCCAAAGGGATGAAATGCCTCAGCAACCTATGTTGTTCTGTGAGATATTTGATGTATAGGGCATTGACTTTATGGGACCGTTTCCCAACTTTAGTGGGTATATTTATATTCTGTTAGCGGTTGACTACGTGTCAAAGTGGGTAGAGGCCGTACCTACCCGCCTTGACGATGCCAATGCCGTTGTTTCTTTCATTAGGAATCACATTGTATGCCGTTATGGGTCGCCACGAGCAATCGTGAGCGACCAAGGATCCCACTTTTGTAACAGGAAGGTAGAAGCATTGCTCAAGTGCTATGGAGTGTCGCATAAGGTTGCTACTGCTTATTATCCACAAACAAATGGACAAGCGGAAGTGTCCAACTGGAAAATCAAGAGAATCTTAGAGAAAGTGGTCAATCCACAAAGAAAGGATTGGAGCCTCCGATTAGGAGATGCACTATGGGCGTATAGAACGGCCTACAAGACTCCGATAGGGATGAGTCCTTTCCGGATCGTCTACGGTAAGGCGTGCCACCTTCCGGTGGAGATTGAGCATCGAGCCTATTAGGCGGTAAAGCATTGCAACATGGATTTAGCCAAGGCGGGTGAAGCTAGGAAGTTACAACTAGAAGAGCTTGAGTGTTTGAGGAACGAGTCATATGAGAATGCCCAAATTTACAAGGAAAAGACTAAGGCATTTCATGACCATCACATCCGGAAGAAGGACTTTCAAGAAGGTGATGAGGTCCTCCTCTACAACTCAAGGCTCCGATTTATGCCTGGCAAGCTCCGTTCTAGATGGGAAGGACCTTTCAAGGTGAAGGAGATGAAGCCCTACGGAGTGGTGGAATTGTTTGATCCCAAGAGTGAAGCAACTTTCAAAGTGAATGGACATAGAGTGAAGAAGTATCATGGTTGCAAGCCCCCAAGAGAGCTAGAGGTGTACATATTGGAGGATGCACCAAGGAGAGGGGAAGCTTAAGAAAAGGACCGTCCAACTTAAGGACGTTAAAGAAAAGTGCTTGGTGGGAGGCACCCTACCGTGGTAAGATCTTCCTTGTTTATACCATCTTGTTCGTATCTTTAGTTTCTTGTGAATTTTGTGATCTTTTGATGATTGATTGAGTGCATAGGAATGCTAGCTTTGTTGCTTTTGTTGGATAGGTAGAATGTTCATATAGATAGGATGTGAAAAAGATAAAGAAAACAAAAATATTTCTTTGAAGAAGGGCACCGACGCGCCAGCGCACAGTGCGCGCGCGCCAGTGGCGAAATTCCATGTAGTATGCTAAATCAAACTCAATTCTTTTTGAAAGGCTTTTGAATATTGTTTCAAATGAACAGTCTCCTCTTTCAGAAAAGGATTTCAGATTTCTCTTTTATTATAAACCTTTGTTTTTGTAAAGGGGCATAAGACGGTTATTAATCACTGGTACGGTTTATCTTCACGTATCCTATTACAGTAATTCCCAAAAACCCTCTACTGAGAACCCTTTCGAGGATGATGTTCTCACCCCCCCTACATTTTTCCCCTTTTAGAATATGGGCGCAGAAGTCACGAAGAGTTTATTTAGTTGTTGAAATTCTTTGTATTGTTTTAGATTATTACTTGTTGTACCCTCGCCTTTATCTTGATATATTCTGTAAGAGGGATAGGAATTGTATTGGTTGTAATGTTATTTATATATATACGTATATATATGTATGTACTCTTTGAGAGTTTTTGTAAGTTGTATGCTATCTATGGATGTACGTTACCAAACGAAAGTATTTTGGGAGCGGTATTGCAGTTTAAAGTTTTAAACAGGCTCATATTTTAGTATTAAATAGTATAAGTGTCGTCGTAATGTCCGAGCTATCAGAGTCGCGCAGCCGGAAGCGTGATCTTTGGTAGTTAGCGTGTTACATTATGGTATCAGAGCGGTCTTTCCTGTAGAGCCTGAGGAATGGACCGACTATGCTTTAGTTGCATACTCTGAGTGTTTGTCATGCAATAGTCTTGTCGAATAACGAGAATTAGAGCTTTATGCACATGACGATCTATTGATTAACGCCGTTAGTCTTGTGGTGCATGAAATTGTGATCATCAACAATGGCACCAAAGACTTGGAGTTCTCAAACGTGAATCACACTTTGTCACAATTCCGCACAACTAACTAGCAATAATTCTAGCCTATACCACGAAGGTTCTAATCTTATATTAGAAACCCAAGAGATACACATTCAAGCTTGTTTGCATGTAGAACGGAAGTGGTTGTCAGGTACGCGTTCATAGGTGAGAATGGTGACGAGTGTCACATAATCATCACATTCATTATGTTCTTGGGTGCGAATGAATATCTTGGAGAAGAAATAGACTTGAGTTGAATAGAAAAACAACAGTACTTTGCATTAATTCATGAAGAACAGCAGAGCTCCACACCTTAATCTCTGGTGTATAGAAACTCCACCGTTGAAAATACATAAGAAAAAAGTCTAGGCATGGCCGTGAGGCCAGCCTCCAAAAGCGTCTAAGATAGCATAAGACTTATCAAAGATAAAAATACAATAGTAAAATGTCCTATTTATAGAGAACTAGTAGCCTAGGGTTTACAGAAATAAGTAATTAATGCAGAAATCTTCTTCCGGGCCCACTTGGTGTGTGCTTGGGCTGAGCATTGAAGCTTCCATGTGTAGAGACTTTTCTTGGAGTTAAACACCAGCTTTTGTGCCAGTTTGGGCGTTTAACTCCAGCTTTTGTGCCAGTTCTGGCGTTTTGACGCCAAAATTCTTAAGCTGACTTGGAACGCCAGTTTGGGCCATCAAATATTGGGCAAAGTATGAACTATTATATATTTCTGGAAAGCCCAAGATGTCTACTTTCCAACGCAATTAAGAGCGCACCAATTGGGTTTATGTAGCTCCAGAAAATCCACTTCGAGTGCAGGGAGGTCAGAATCCAACAGCATCTGCAGTACTTTTTCAGCCTCTGAGTCAAATTTTGCTCAGGTCCCTCAATTTCGGCCAGAAAATACCTGAAATCACAGAAAAATACACAAACTCATAGTAAAGTCCAGAACTGTGATTTTTATTTAAAAACTAATAAAAAACATAATAAAAACTAACTAAAATATACTAAAAACATACTAAAAACAATGCCAACAAGCGTATAAATTATCCGCTCATCACAACACTAAACTTAAATTGTTGCTTGTTCCCAAGAAACTGAAAATAAAATAGGATAAAAAAAAGAGAATATACAATGAATTCCAAAAACATCTATGAAGATCAGTATTAATTAGATGAGCGGGGCTTTTAGCTTTTTGCTTCTGAATAGTTTTGGCATCTCACTTTATCCTTTGAAGTTCAGAATGATCGGCTTCTATAGAAACTCAGAATCCAGATAGTGTTATTGATTCTCCTAGTTAAGTATGTTGATTCTTGAACACAGCTAATTTATGAGTCTTGGCCGTGACCTAAAGTATTTTGTTTTCCAGTATTACCACCGGATACATGAATGTCACAGACACATAACTGGGTGAACCTTTTCAGATTGTGACTCAGCTTTGCTAGAGTCCCCAATTAGAGGTGTCCAGAGCTCTTAAGCACACTCTTTTTGCTTTGGACCACGACTTTAACCGCTCAGTCTCAAGTTTTCACTTGACACCTTCACTCCACAAGCACATGGTTAGTGACAGCTTGGTTTAGCCGCTTAGGCCAGGAATTTATTCCTGTGGGCCCTCCTATCCACTGATGCTCAAAGCCTTGGATCCTTTTTATTTTACCCTTGCCGTTTGGTTTAAAGGGTTACTGGCTTTTTCTGCTTGCTTTTCTTTCTTTTTCTCTCTTTTTTTTTGTGCAAGCTTTTCACTGCTTTTTCTTGCTTCAAGAATCAATTTTATGATTTTTCAGATTATCAAATAACATTTCTCCTTTTCCATCATTCTTTCAAGAGCCAACAATTTTAACATTCATGAACAACAAATTCAAAAATATGCACTGTTCAAGCATTCATTCAGAAAGACAAAAGTATTGCCACCACATCAAAATAATTAATCTATTATAAAATTCGAAATTCATGCACTTCTTTTTCTTTTTCAATTAAAAATATTTTTCATTTAAGAAAGGTGATAGATTCATTTTCATTGCTTTAAGGCATAGACACTTAGACACTAGTGATCATGTAATAAAGACACAAACATAAATAAACATAAAGCATAAAAATTCGAAAAACAAAAAATAAAGAACAAGGAGATTAAAGAACGGGTCCACCTTAGTGATGGCGGCTTGTTCTTCCTCTTGAAGATCTAATGGAGTGCTTGAGCTCCTCAATTTTTCTTTCTTGCCTTTGTTGCTCCTCTCTCATGACTCTTTGGTCTTCTCTAATTTCATGAAGGAGGATAGAATGTTCTTGGTGCTCCACCCTTAGTTGTCCCATGTTGGAACTTAATTCTCCTAGGGAGGTGTTGATTTGCTCCCAATAGTTTTGTGGAGGAAAATGCATCCCTTGAGGCATCTCAAGGTTTTCATGGTGAGGAATTTCCTCATGTCCATGAGTGGGATCTCTTGTTTGCTCAATCCTTTTCTTAGTGATGGGCTTATCCTCATCAATGAGGATGTCTTCCTCTATGTCAATTCCAGCTGAATTGAAGAGGTGACAAATGAGATGAGGGAAGGCTAACCTTGCCAAAGTAGAGGACTTGTCCGCCACCTTGTAGAGTTCTTGGGATATAACTTCATGAACTTCTACTTCCTCCCTAATCATGATGCTATTGATCATGATAGCCCGGTCTATAGTAACTTCAGACTGGTTGCTAGTGGGAATGATTGAGCGTTGGATGAACTCCAACCATCCCCTAGCCACAGGCTTGAGGTCATGCCTTCTTAGTTGAACCGGCTTCCCTCTTGAATCTCTCTTCCATTGAGCGCCCTCTTCACAGATGTCTATGAGGACTTGGTCCAACCTTTGATCAAAGTTGACCCTTCTAGTATAAGGGTATGCATCTCCTTGCATCATGGGCAAGTTGAATGCCAATCTTACATTCTTCGGACTAAAATCTAAGCATTTTCCCCGAACCATTGTAAGCCAATTCTTTGCGTCCGGGTTCACACTTTGATCATGGTTCTTGGTGATCCATGCATTGGCATAGAACTCTTGAACCATTAAGATTCCGACTTGTTGAATGGGGTTGGTGAGAACTTCCCAACCTCTTCTTCAAATCTCATGTCGGATCTCCGGATATTCACCCTTTTTGAGTTTGAAAGAGACCTCGGGGATCACCTTCTTCTTGGCCACAACTTCATAGAAGTGGTCTTGGTGCACCCTTGAGATGAATCTCTCCATCTCTCATGACTCAGAGGTGGAAGCTTTTTCCTTCCCTTTTCTCTTTCTAGAGGTTTTTCTAGCCTTAGGTGCCATAAATGGTTATGGAAAAATAAAAAGCAATGCTTTTACCACACCAAACTTAGAAGGTTTGATCGTCCTCGAGCAAAAGAAGAAAGAAGAGAGTAGAAGAAGAAGAAATAGAGGAGATGGAGGGGGCTTAATGTTTCGGCCAAGGGGGAGAAGTAGTGTTATGTTGTGTGAAAATGAAGGAGTGAAGATGGGTTTATATAGGAGTGGAGAGGGGGGTATGGTTTGGCCATTATGGGTGGGTTTGGGTGGGAAAGTGGTTTGAATTTGAATGGTGAGGTAGGTGGGGTTTTATGAAGGATGGATGTGAGTGGTGAAGAGAATGGTGGGATTTGATAGGTGAGGGGTTTTTGGGGAAGAGGTATTGAGGTGATTGGTGAATGGGTGAAGAAGAGAGAGAGAGGTGGGGTAGGTGAGGATCTTGTGGGGTCCACAGATCCAGAGGTGTCAAGGATATCTCATCCTTGCACCAAGTGGCATGCAAAAATGCCCCTTTCTGCCAATCCTGGCGTTAAACGCCAGGCTGCTGCCCATTTCTGGCGTTTAACGCCAGCTTCTTGCCCATTCCTGGCGTTAAACGCCAATCTGGTGCCCATTTCTGGCGTTAAACGCCAATCTGGTGCCCATTTCTGGCGTTAAATGCCCAGAATGGTGCCAGACTGGGCGTTTAACGCCCATTTTGCTACCCTTACTGGCATTTAAGCGCCAGTAAGTTTCTCATCCAGGGTGTTCTATTTTTAATACTGTTTTTCCTTCTATCTTTGCTTTTTCAATTGTTTTTTGTGACTTCACATGATCATCAACCTACAGAAAATATAAAATAACAAAAGAAAATAGAAATTTAACATAGATAATTAAAGATTGGGTTGCCTCCCAACAAGCGCTTCTTTAATGTCAATAGCTTGATAGTAGGCTCTCATGGATCCTCACAGATGTTTAGAGCAATGTTGGAGCCTCCCAACACCAAACTTTAGAGTTTGAATGTGGGGGTTCAACACCAAACTTAAAGTTTGGTTGTGGCCTCCCAACACCAAACTTAGAGTTTGACTGTGGGGGCTCTGTTTGTCTCTGTATTGAGAGAAGCTCTTCATGCTTTCTCCCCATGGTTACAGAGGCATATCCTTGAGCTTTAAACACAAGGGAGTCTTCATTCACTTGAATGATCAATTCTCCTCTGTCAACATCAATTACAGCTTTTGCTGTGGCTAGGAAGGGTCTGCCAAGGATGATGGATTCATCCATACACTTACCAGTCTCTAGGATATGAAATCAGCAGGGATGTAGTGGCCTTCAACCTTTACCAAGACATTCTCTACAAGTCCATAAGCCTGTTTCTTTGAATTGTCTGCCATCTCCAGTGAGATTCTTGCAGCTTGTACCTCAATGATCCCTAGCTTCTCCATTACAAAGAGAGGCATGAGGTTTATACTTGACCTTAGGTCACACAGAGCCTTCTCAAAGGTCATGGTGCCTATGGTACAAGGTATTGAGAACTTCCCAGGATCTTGTCTCTTCAGAGGTAATTTCTGCCTAGTCAAGTCATCCAGTTCTTTAGTGAGCAATGGAGGTTCATTCTTCCAAGTCTCATTACCAAATAACTTGGCGTTTAGCTTCATGATTGCCCCAAGGTACTTAGCAACTTGCTCTTCAGTAACATCTTCATCCTCTTCAGAGGAAGAATACTCATCAGAGCTCATGAATGACAGGAGTAAATTCAATGGAATCTCTATGGTCTCTGTGTGAGCCTCAGATTCCCATGGTTTCTCATCAGGGAATTCCATGGAGGCCAGTGGACGTCCATTGAGGTCTCCCTCAGTGGAGATCACTGTCTCTTCCTCCTCTCCAGGTTTGGCCATGTGAGATGTGTTTATGGCCTTGCACTCTCTCTTTGGAGTCTCTTCTGTATTGCTTGGAAGAGCACTAGGAGGGAGTTCAGTAACTTTCTTGCTCAGCTGACCTACTTGTGCCTCCAAATTTCTAATGGAGGACCTTGTTTCAGTCATGAAACTTTGAGTGGTTTTAATTAGATCAGAGACTATAGTTGCTAAGTCAGAGTGGC
The DNA here is from genome assembly GCF_059453495.1 of Arachis ipaensis. Classification (NCBI taxonomy): domain Eukaryota; kingdom Viridiplantae; phylum Streptophyta; class Magnoliopsida; order Fabales; family Fabaceae; genus Arachis; species Arachis ipaensis. The sequence goes on from NC_142436.1 coordinate 57,017,224, forward strand.
TCTGCTTAGAATCCTTTATCTGTTGCTGAGGAGATGATGAAAAAGGCTTGCTATTGCTAAACCTGTTTCTTCCACCATTACTGTTGTTGAAACCTTGTTGAGGTCTCTGTTGATCCTTCCATGAGAGATTTGGATGATTTCTCCATGAAGGATTATAGGTGTTTCCATAGGGTTCTCCCATGTAATTCACCTCTTCCATTGTTGGGTTCTCAGGATCATAAGCTTCTTCTTTAGATGAAGCTTCTTTGGTACTGCCTGTTGCTGCTTGCATTCCAGACAGACTCTGAGAAATCATATTGACTTGTTGAGTCAATATTTTATTCTGAGCTAATATGGCATTCAGAGTATCAATTTCAAGAACTCCTTTCTTCTGATTTGTCCCATTATTCACAGGATTCCTTTCAGAGGTGTATATGAATTGATTATTTGCAACTATTTCAATAAGTTCCTGAGCTTCTGCAGGCATCTTCTTCAGATGAAGAGATCCTCCAGCAGAGCTGTCCAATGACATCTTGGACAGTTCAGACAGACCATCATAGAAGATACCTATGATGCTCCATTCTGAAAGCATGTCAGAAGGACACCTTCTGATCAATTGCTTGTATCTTTCCCAAGCTTCATAGAAGGATTCACCTTCCTTCTGCTTGAAGGTTTGGACTTCCACTCTAAGCTTACTCAATTTTTGAGGTGGAAAGAACTTTGCCAAGAAGGCATTAACTAGCTTTTCCCAAGAGTTCAGGCTTTCTTTAGGTTGTGAGTCCAACCATGTCCTAGCTCTGTCTCTTACAGCAAAAGGGAAGAGAATAAGTCTGTAGACCTCAGGATCAACCCCATTGGTCTTGACAGTATCACAGATTTGCAAGAATTCAGCTAAGAACTGATGAGGATCTTTCAATGGAAGTCCATAAAACTTGCAATTCTGTTGCATTAGAGAAACTAATTGAGGCTTAAGCTCAAAGTTGTTTGCTCCAATGGCAGGGATTAAGATGCTTCTCCCATAGAAGTCGGGAGTAGGTGCAGTAAAGTCACCAAGCACCTTCCTTGCATTGTTGGCATTGTTGTTGTTTTCGGCTGCCAAAGCTCTGTTAGGTCCTCTACAGAGAGTTGTACTTTAGCTTCTCTTAGCTTTCGCTTCAAGGTCCTTTCAGGTTCAGGATCAGCCTCAACAAGAATGCTTTTGTCCTTGCTCCTGCTCATATGCAAGAGAAGAGAACAAGAAAGTATGGAATCCTCTATGTTACAGTATAGAGATTCCTTGAAGTGTCAGAGGAAAAGAAGAATAGAAGGAGAAGGTAGATAGAAGAGAATTCGAACTTATCAAGAAGGATAGCGTTCGAATTGCACCTTGAGGAGGAGTGTTAGTCCCTTAAATAGAAGGATGTGAGAAGAGGGGAAGAATTTTCGAAATTAAAGTAAAAGATTTTTAAAATAATAAAAAGAAATTTGAAAATTTGATTGAGATTTTCGAAAATTAAGATTGGAAAGAAATTAATTGATTTTGAAAAATATTTTGAAATTAGAAATTAAAAAGATATGATTGAAAATTAATTTTGAAAAAGATGTGATTGATAAGATATGATTGAAAATCAAATTAAAAAAAGAAAGTTTTAAAATTAAAGTTGATTACTTGACTAACAAGAAATTAAAAGATATGATTCTAAAATTTAAAATTTGATCCTTTCTTAATAGGCAAGTAACAACTTGAACATTTTGAAGTAAATCATTAATTGTAGCAAGGATTTTCGAAAATAATAATAAATAAAAAATGGAAAGAAATTGATTTTGAAGAGATATGATTGAAAAGATATGATTTGAAAAAGCTTTGATTTTGAAAAATTATGAAGATTTGAAAAAAATTTGAATTAAAAACAAAATCTTCCCTCTAGTGTCCTTCTGGCGTTAAACGCCCAGAATGGTATCCATTCTGGTGTTTAACGCCTAAAATGATACCTTTTTGGGCGTTAAACGCCCAGCCAAGTACCCTGGCTGGCGTTTAAACGCCAGTTTTCCTTCTTCACTGGACGTTTTGAACGCCCAGCTTTTGCTGTTTAATTCCTCTGCTGAATGTTCTGAATCTTTAATTCTCTATATTATTGACTTGAAAAGACACAATTTTGAACATATTTTTGAATTTTTAATGATGAGAAACAATAAAAAATGCAACTAAGATCAAATAAACAATGCATGCAAGACACCAAACTTAAAAATTGACACTAAGATACATAAAATATTTTTGATTTTTATGATTTTATAAATTTTTTTGTGATTTTTTGAAAATCATATGGAAAAGAGAATAAAGAGATTCAAAACTTTTAATAAGAATTCCAGGAATCATGCAATGTTAGTCTAAAGCTTCAGTCTAAAAAATTAGACATGGCTAGCCAAGCTTCAGCAGGACATTACATTCAGCAACTAAATTGATGATGATCAATTAGCTTTTGTGATGATAAGAACATTACCTTGAAACTCTAGAATTCATTCTTAAAAATTCTGAAAAATAAAAAGAAAAGTACCTAATCTAAGTAACAAGATGAACCGTCAGTTGTCCAAACTCGAACAATCCCCGGCAACGGCGCCAAAAACTTGGTGCACGAAATTGTGATCATCAACAATGGCGCCAAAGACTTGGAGCTCTCAAACGTGAATCACACTTTGTCACAATTCTGCACAACTAACCAGCAAGTGCACTGGGTCGTCCAAGTAATAGCTTACGTGAGTAAGGGTCGATCCCACGGAGACTGTCGGCTTGAACCAAGCTATGGTCATCTTGTAAATCTCAGTCAGGCAGATTTAAATGGTTATGGAGGATTGATAATTAAAGATAAATAAAACATAAAATAAAGATAGAGATAGAGATACTTATGTAATTCCTTGGTAGGAATTTCAGATAAACGTATGAAGATGCTTTGTTCCTCCTGAACCCCTGCTTTCCTATTGCCTTCTTCCAATCATTCATACTCCTTTCCATGGCAAGCTTTATGTTGGGCATCACCATTGTCAATGGCTACTTCCCATCCTCTCAGTGAAAATGTTCTACGCACGCTGTCACCGCACGGCTAATCATCTGTCGGTTCTCGATCATGTTGGAATAGGATCCATTGATCCTTTTGCGTCTGTCACACGCCCAACACTCGCGCATTTGAAGCTCGTCACAGTCATCCCTTCCTAGATCCTACTCAGAATACCACAGACAAGGTTTAGACGTTCCGGATCTCAGGAATGGCCGCCAATAATTCTAGCCTATACCACGAAGGTTCTAATCTTAGATTAGAAACCCAAGAGATACACATTCAAGCTTGTTTGCATGTAGAATGGAAGTGGTTGTCAGGCACGCGTTCATAGGTGAGAATGGTGATGAGTGTCACATAATCATCACATTCATCATGTTCTTGGGTGCGAATGAATATCTTGGAGAAGAAATAGACTTGAGTTGAATAGAAAAACAACAGTACTTTGCATTAATTCATGAAGAACAGCAGAGCTCCACACCTTAATATATGGTGTGTATAAACTCCACCGTTGAAAATACATAAGAACAAGGTTTAGGCATGGCAGTGAGGCCAGCCTCCAAAAGCGTCTAAGATAGCATAAGACTTATCAAAGATGAAAATACAATAGTAAAAGGTCCTATTTATAGAGAACTAGTAGCCTAGGGTTTACAGAAATAAGTAATTAATGCAAAAATCTTCTTCCGGGCCCACTTGGTGTGTGCTTGGGTTGAGCATTAAAGCTTCCATGTGTAGAGACTTTTCTTGGAGTTAAACTCCAGCTTTTGTGCCAGTTTGGGCGTTTAACTCCAGCTTTTGTGCCAGTTCTGGCGTTTTGACGCCAAAATTCTTAAGCTGACTTGGAACGCCGGTTTGAGCCATCAAATATTGGGTAAAGTATAGACTATTATATATTTCTAGAAAGTCCAGAATGTCTACTTTCCAACGCAATTGAGAACGTGCCAATTGGGCTTTTGTAGCTCCAGAAAATTTACTTCGAGTGCAGGGAGGTCAGAATCCAACAGCATCTGCAGTCATTTTTCAGCCTCTGAATAAGATTTTGCTCAGGTCCCTCAATTTCAGCTAGAAAATACCTGAAATCACAGAAAAACACACAAACTCATAGTAAAGTCCAGAAATATGATTTTTATTTAAAAACTAATAAAAAACATAATAAAAACTAACTAAAATATACTAAAAACATACAAAAACAATGCCAAAAAGTGTATAAATTATCCGCTCATCATCTTGCATTGCATAATTCTTGGTATTAAGTTTGACCAGCTTAATACTAGTGAATTATGTATATGAGAGTACTAATGGGTTATCATAGATGATATACGAGTTTTGAGTAAAGCGAATCGCGGGTTTTGGGAACGTTAGAAACTATTTCTCGAGACTATTCAATTGTGTGTCTTGGATCCTGTTCGAGTCGACCTGTTCCTTCATGTCCTAACTGAAGGTTCTTGTTTTCTAATCCTCTTGAAAAGTAGTTTGATTTTTTTCAACTCTATTCCTCTATTCATATGCCTTCTTGATTGATCTTAAGTGCATATGCTTGTTTGAAATCTTTGTTGCATCTATCTTCCTCTGTTTGAGTTCTTCCTGATTCCTGTATTCTTTGATATGGCTTTGAACTGGTCCTAATGCACTATACCTTTTAACTCCTGATTTTGAGTACATTCTTAGAAAAATTGTTGATTCAGGTTTTTCTCTTATTTGATAGTGATCACAGCCAATTTTGAGATTTTTATGAAAATTACTGTTGAATAGATGTATACTTATCTATATGTGAAACTTTGAAGATTTCTTACACAGTTTAGCAACTACTTATTTTAATACATCGCCTGTACTTTTACTGGTTTACGGAACTGCACTTACTTTAAAAGTAAATTGATTTTCTAGTAATTCTACTATAGCTCCAGTGCACATCTTCATTTGATTATGTATTTGGGTATTTTTCAGAATTTCGGAAAGAAATGGATTTTTCGCTTTTATTCCGGTTGAGTTTTGTTTGAAAAGCTTCACTTAACTTATTTTGAATTGAGTCTGGTTTAGCATACTACACGATTTATGCCATTATTGTTCTTTTGAAAATGTTGGACTCATGGCTTTCTTATGAGCGAACTCGTTCCTTCTTAAGCTTTTCACCTCTATGAATGTCATACGTGATTCTGTTTTTAATTATACATTTACCTTTTGGGAACACTACAATCAATCTAAACTTTTCTTTCTCTGGCGAATCTCATTCTTATATGAGTCAGTTTGATTCGTTTCAAAAACAGTGCATCATTTATCCTCTCATTGTCCTTACAAGAGTTTTTAGTCAAAGATATATCCTTGGAAAAATTACTAATGATTGGGTTGTATTTTCCTATGACTTTTGTATTCTTTTGAATCAATTGAAAGCTTGTTTGATGTTTCATGCCTAGTGGATCTTGTTTGAACTATCTTGGTTTAAGATCCTTTCTTGCATGGCTTGACTCCTTTTTAGTACATCTTAAACTTCTTGAATGTTCTTCTGAGATGGTGATTTCAAGAACACTTTTGGAGTCTTGTTTTGAACTTTTTAAAGAAGTTTTGAATTCTCTTTGAAGAAATATTAAACGGAATTTATTTTCTGTTGCTTGACTGAGATTGAAACCATTGTTCAATTTTGATGAAGCTAATTTAAAGTTGGCATGCGCTGTTTTAAATGAGGTTTTGGAAAGATTCCTTTTTTAGTGGAAACCGGTTCGTTTGTAACGCACCACTTAATTCTTTTACTAAATTGTAAGCAAATTTTTACTTCGGAGTTTCTTTTCTGAAAAGAATTTAACTTCCTCCTTTGTCCTTGCTATAAATGTTACACACGCTTGTTTGAATACGAACTTTGAGAATTTTTGAACAAGCATTTGATTACTTCCGAGTTTTTATGAACTGCTTTTGGTTAGGTTGTGCACCTAACTGTCCTTCTAAAATATTTGAGAAAATATTTTAGCTCTTAGCCAAACTTGTGTGCATTTTGTTTTTAAAACTCTACATGATCTACTTCAACATGAAATTGAATTAGAGCAAGGCCACGTTTATGTTTTCTTACTCTCTTGAAGGATGTTTGTTGTTTACCTTCTCTTTCAGGCTGCGAAGTGATTTTTGCAAGTTTTCAACTCTTTCATGAACAATGTATTCGAAAGTATTTTTAATCGTGCTCTTGAGATATGTGAACTTTGTCTTTGGTTTGAGAAGTTCTTCTCTATGAACCTCATACTTCTTCGACTCAACTTGAATTTGTTTCAAACTAAGGTGCTGATTTTCTCCTTATTGATCCTATTGGATTTCCTTGATTCAAGGGTTATCTTTGAAGTTGTCAATTGAATTGTGACTAGCAAACTTCATTGCTTGAGCATCCTTGTTTATCTGGAATTGGATACATTCTCTCAAATCTATGAGTACTATCCTTAACAATTGTCTCTCCGTTCTAAATATTGTATTCTTTTGAGTAGACTCGAAAATTGTTTGATATCACGTGTGACCCATAGACGTAGTAACGCGATGCGTTAGTTCTTTAAGACGTGATATGTGTATACGGAAGTTGAAGCGATAGGTGTACAACGTTATGAGTTGTGGTGTCTTGTTCCTTGCGAACGGGTTTGCGGTTGTCAGGCTTGTGATTGAATATGGAGATTGTAAAGTGCTTGATGGAGTTGGAAAGTTGAAACCTTGAGGTTGATATGAGATTAGCGTGCGGATGTTGAGCACGTCGTTTTAGCCCCATCATGTCTTATAGCCTTCGTTGCCTTGCTTTACTATCACATGCTTGAACCATGTCATCTTTTGCATTGAGCCTATCTTGTAATGTTTGCTTTGCAATCACACTCCTACCTTTGTACCCTTATGCATACGACAATCCAAGTATTTGAAAACCGTATATATGTTTATGTTTTGGGGATATTTCTGCTTCTTCCTTAAATGTGTTCAAGGGTGAACTGTTATGAAATTCCTTTCGTTTTGTATCAATTTTCGAGGGTGAAAATTTTTATAAGGTGGGTAGAATGTAAGACCCAAAACCTTTGAAAAAGGGCTATCATTAGCTAATTTCAAATTCAGTGTTTCTGTAGCTTTAATTTCAGAAATTTCTCTATTAAAGAAAATTAAAGCAAGTTTTGATTTATTGAATTTGAAATAAATTGAGATTATTATCCAATTTTACAATTATTGGATTATTTTTTATATTCAAATTATAAAGTTGGTAGTTGTGAAATAATAATGATTTCTATATGATTTGGATTAAATAATTAATATTTTAAATATTATTACTGCTATTTTGAAAAATGAAGAAATTAAGTATATTATTTCTAATTATTTGATTTGAACATTTTATTGAAAATAATTTGTGAAAGTGATGAGCAAATAGTATTTTCTATATACAATTAGTGTTGGATTTAATTTGGGTTTCAATTACTATAATATCCCTACTTTTATTTGAAATTACAAAAGTAACCCTAACCCTAAAACCCTAACCCATGACCCGGTCCCGTTTCCCCCAAACCAGTAGCAGCCGAAATCCTTTCTCCCCAAAACAGTAACACACGGTCTCCTTTCCCTTTTCCCTGAAAAGAAAGAAACAAACGAAACAAAGAAAGGAGAGGCAGAATTAGGGAAGATGGGAGAAGAGGGAGGCAGCGCGGTGGGTGCTACTGCCACCATCGCCAACAGAAAGAGAGGGAGACTGAGTCGTGGCAGAGGAGAGGAGGAGGGAGCTCGCTATCGTGCCACCGCAATGGTCGATGCCGCCGAAGCTTCCTGTGTCGTCACTGTGCGCGCCGAGGAGGGTTTAAGGGAGCAGGTGCCGCCACCGTGCCCAGCCATCTTGCCGCGCCGTTGTTCACGCCTTGAGGGCTGTCAGGCAAGGGAAGAAAGAAGGTCGGTGCGCCGTTGGAGCCTTTGCCATCGCCGTTCAAACCGGAGCCACCGTCGCGCCTGGGTGCCACTGCCGCGGACTCGCGTTGGCCGCATCGCCGTGCCACCCTCACACCATAGATCTACTCTGTTCGCGAGCTGAGCTAAGGAAGGAGAGACAAACGCGACGGAGTGGAGTGGGAGAGCCGCGCCGGCGCTGTTGGGGGTCTCACTGCCGCCGGAAAAAGGTTCAGGCCGTCGCAGGTGTCGCTGTCGGAGGGGGAAGCTGTGCCTCCGTGTTTCTGACCGCCGGGAGTGGTTATGTGGCTTACGGGATCACCGCCGGAGCTCCGGGCTGAGCTTCTGCCACTTGAGACCCTGCTGCCGTTGCCGGAAAAGTTTGCCGGTAAGGGTTTTAATTGTGGTTTCTGTCGTTTTTGAATTCCGAGAATATTATAGTCACTGCGTTTTGGTTCCAGTTGTCGTGATCGGAATTTGTCGCCGCTGCTTGTTGAGGTGGCTGCTGAGCTGCCGCTGACCCAGCTCGGAGACTGCCGCTATTTCGGTTCAGCCGTTCCTTCTTCGGTTCGGTAAGCGTTTCGATATGAAAGCCCTTCTGTTACTGTTCTGTAATCTCATGTTGAGGTTTATGGCATTAATTGCTATAAGATTGAGTTTTGGTTATTATATGTTGCGATTATTGATGCTATGGTTATTGCGAAAGTGGCTGGGAGCTGAGGTTTTGGTTGCCATCAGTTCGGGTTGAGGCGGAAAGGATTCTCTGAGGCGTTTGGGTTATGGAATTGCATTTTGAGGTAGGGGTGCTTTCCGAAAACTATATTTTATATGTTGGAATTATTACATATGGATACTGATGTGAGACAATGTATTTGCTGATTGTATCAGCCTTATGTATTGTTTGATTGTCTCTAATGATTATAAAGTTGTTTGGTTGGATTGTTGTGTGGTTTTGTGAAACGAAATGCTTTTTAAGTTGATTCTTTTAAAAGCTTTGAGATCGAGTTTAATCCGTTGGAAATTGATTTGAGTCAAATGGATTTTCTTAAGAATGTGAAAAATAGAATACACTCTTGAATTCAGCCTGGCTTGCTTTAAATGATCTGGTTTTTGATTAATGATTGTTACTGAACCGTTTCTTTGAAACTTTAGAAATGAGTTTATTTGGCTGATAATGATTTGATTTTTGAAACGGTTTTCTCAGGATATGGAATTGAGATGATTGTTAGATTTAGCTTGCCTTGAACTGATTTTGGATTTTGGGCTATTGAAAAGGATTGTAGACTGTTTTGTTGGGACCCGAACCGGGTGGCAAAGTCCAAGTTTTAGGGGAGGTGCTGTCAAAATTCCGGTAGAATTCGGGACTTTACTGAAACATTATTTGGAAACTTACGAGTTAACGGCTTCTACTATTTTATCTGAATTATTAAGAAAGGGGTGACTTATGCTTTTGAAATGAATTATTAGAAAGAAAATTGTGATTTAGTCTTATTTCTTAAGCAAAGTATTACATTTCCCTTGTGAACAAGTTATTTAAATGAAACTTATGCTTTAAGGCTGCTTGAATGTGAAAAGGGTTTATGCCTTTGGATTTGACTTGGGGGTTTCAATTAAAGAAGTTTCAATGGCTTTGAAAGAACCCGAGCGTCTATTGACAAGTCTCATTTTAAAGTGTTTTGGGAAAGGTTTTAACTACTCCTTGAGTTCTGAATTTTTGTAAGACTAAAACAATTTCTGAGCAGTTGAAACGCTTTAGAATTTCCTCATGTGGTTGAAGCTGATTTTTGTTTAAGTAAAGGAAATGGCTTTGAAAAGAGTAATTGACTTTATGACTCTGTATGGCTTAGATCCAATTTTGTTACTCAAATCAGGAAGTCAATATTTTAATGATTTTAAGTGAATTTGAGAAAATGAGTTATATTAATTTCCCCTAAAGACTTGGGACTCTGCCGAGAAACTTTGTTATAAAATCCCATTATTGGATGGATGATTTTGAATGTTTCAAAATGAATCTTTAACTTTCCATGGTTATGGAAGTTTTGAAAAGAGGATGCCGAGAGTGGTATGGTTTTAAAAGGGGAATTTACCTTGAGTAAAAGTGGCTTATGAGCCTGAGATGATTTGAGAAATGAGATCTTTAAAGCCAAGGCTGAAAAGAGTTGAAACTTGATTTCAAAGTGAAATGATTTGGAAAAAAGTGATTTATGGCTTAAATGCCGATTTTATGAATTGATGATGTTGAATGTGGAAGTGCTGTTTTGTTGTGAGCCAGAATGGCTGTGTATGATTATAAGTATTGGTTGGTTCTGGATTGAACCGTGAGCTGGAATGGCTGTGTATGATATGAATATTGGCTGGTTCTGGACTGAACCGTGAGCCGGATGGCTGAGATGGATGTTGATCCATGGATGAGATTGAATGCATGTATATGCTGAATCATTGATAAATGTGAATGTTGCACTTCCACTATCAGAGATAAGATTTTTCCTGGGAGAAAGCAGTGGCTAGCCACCACGTGCTCCAAGTTGAGACTCGAAGCTCTTTTGACCCAATGTTGTCAGGGTTGCTGGGCACTGTGAAAGCCCCAGATGAGCTCACCCCCATAAATATTCACCAGTAAGGGTGATGGATATGGATCATGATTATGATCAAGTTTATATTGAGTATAACTCGAGTTGGGGAGACACGACAGAGGGACAGTCCAATGATTAGCTACCAGGACTTGTCGGGTTGGCTCTATAACCGACAGATGATATCATCAGCCACTAGGAACAGACATGCATCATATGCATTTATGTGACATTATTTTGGTGTGCATATTGTACTTGGTTTGCCTTTGTGACTATTTGAGATTATCTGCTACTTGCTCTACTTGCTGTAACTGTTTGTTTGTGCTTGAACCTCCTATCTGTGTTTGCAACTGGGACTCTGTTGGATTGTGGTGATTGGTTGTTGTTGGATTATTTGGGCCTAAGGCCGTGGTTGAAATAAGATGGACCGATGGTTGGTTTCGGTTTTGTGTTTCTGATTTGGAATAGTATGAAAGGCTATTTTTGGTTTAGCATAGATAAACCTTTTTGAAAGGCTTTTGAATATTGTTTCAAATGAACAATCTCCTCTTTCAGAAAAGGATTTCAGATTTCTCTTTTATTGTAAACTGATGAGCGGATAATTTATACGCTTTTTGGCATTGTTTTTAGTATGTTTTTAGTATATTTTAATTAGTTTTTATTATATTTTTATTAGTTTTTATTTAAAAATTACTCTTCTGGACTTTACTATGAGTTTGTGTGTTTTTCTGTGATTTCAGATATTTTCTGGCAGAAATTGAGGGACCTGAGCAAAAATCTGATTCAGAGGCTGAAAAAAGACTGCAGATGCTGTTGGATTCTGACCTCCCTGCACTCAAAGTGGATTTTCTGGAGCTACAGAAGCCCAATTGAAGCTATCTCAATTGCATTGGAAAGTAGACATCCTGGGCTTTCCAGAAATATATAATAGTCCATACTTTGCCCGAGATTTGATGGCCCAAATAGGCGTTCCAAGTCAGCTCAAGAATTCTGGCGTTTAACTCCAAAACTAACACAAAAGCTGGCGTTTAACTCCAAGAAAAGTCTCTACACGAAAATGCTTCAATGCTCAGTCCAAGCACACACCAAGTGGGCCCAGAAGAAGATTTCTACATTAATTACCTATTTCTGTAACCCTAGGCTACTAGTTCTCTATAAATAGGATCTTTTGCTATTGTACTTTGAGACACTTGATATACTTTTGATCTTTGAGAGTCTTATGCACGTTTGGAGGATGGCCTCACCGCCATGCCTAGACGTTGTTCTTATGTATTTTCAACAGTGGAGTTTCTACACACCATAGATTAAGGTGTGGAGCTCTGCTGTTCCTCATGAATTAATACAAAGTACTATTGTTTTTCTATTCAACTCACGCCTACTTCTTCTCTAAGATATCACTTGTTCTTCAACTTGATGAATGTGATGATCCGTGACACTCATCATCATTCTCATGTATGAACGTGTGCCTGACAACCACCTCCGTTCTACCTTCGATTGAGTGTGTATCTCTTGGGTTTCTAATCTAAGATTGGAACCTTCGTGGTATAGGCTAGAATTATTGGCGGCCATTCCTGAGATCCGGAAAGTCTAAACCTTGTCTGTGGTATTCCGAGTAGGATCTGGGAAGGGATGACTGTGACGAGCTTCAAACTCGCGATTGTGGGGCGTGTGACAGACGCAAAAGGATCAATGGATCCTATTCCGACATGATCGAGAACCGACAGCTGATTAGCCGATGTTGTGACAGAGCATCAGGACCATTTTCACTGAGAGGACGGGATGTAGCCATTGACAACGGTGATGCCCAACATAAAGCTTGCCATAGAAAGGAGTATGAATGATTGGAAGAAGGCAATAGGAAAGCAGAGGTTCAAGGGGAACAAAGCATCTTTATACACTTATCTGAAATCCACCAATGAATTACATAAGTTTCTCTATCTTTATTTTATGTTTATTTTCATCACCTTAAACTCCATAACCATTTGAATCCGCTTGACTGAGATTTACAAGATGACCATAGCTTGCTTCAAGCCGACAATCTCCGTGGGATCGACCCTTACTCACGTAAGGTTTATTACTTGGACGACCCAGTGCACTTGCTGGTGAGTTGTGCGGAATTGTGACAAAGTGTGATTCACGTTTAAGAGCTCCAAGTCCTTTGGCACCATTGTTGATAATCACAATTTTGTGCACCAAGTTTTTGGCGCCGTTGCCGGGGATTGTTCGAGTTTGGACAACTGACGGTTCATCTTGTTGCTTAGATTAGGTACTTTTCAGAATTTTTAAGAATGAATTCTAGAGTTTCAAGGTGATGTTCTTATCATCACAAAAGCTTATTGATTCTCATCAATTTAGCTATTGAATGTAATGTCCTGCTGAAGCTTGGCCAAACATGTCTAATTCTTTTTAGACTGAAGCTTTAGACTAACATTGCATGATTCCTGGAATTCTTATTAAAAGTTTTGAATCTTTTTATTTTCTTTCCCATATAAATTTCGAAAATAAAAAAAAATTATAAAACCGTAAAATCAAAAATATTTTATGTTTCTTATTTGAGTCTAGTATCAATTTTTAAGTCTGGTGTCAATTGCATGTTTTTATTCTTCTTGCATTTTTCGAATTTATACATATTGTTCTTCATTAATCTTCAAGTTGTTCTTGATGATTTCATTGCTTTGATCTTCAAATTCTCTTGTTTTGTATGTTTTGTTGTTTCTTACATGCATTTTTACATTGTTATAGTCCTTAGTATACAAACTTTTAAGTTTGGTGTCTTGCATGCATTGTTTATTTGATCTTAGTTGCATTTTTTATTGATTCCCATCATCAAAAATTCAAAAATATTTTCAAAATTGTGTCTTTTCAAGTCAATAATACAAAGAATTGAAGATTTAGAACATTCAGCAGAGGAATCAAACAGAAAAAGCTGGGCGTCCAAAACGCCCAGTGAAGAAGGAAAACTGGCGTTTAAACGCCAGCCAGGGTACCTGGCTGGGCGTTTAATGCCCAAAAAGGTAGAGATTTGGGCGTTAAACGCCAGAATGGGCACCATTCTGGGCGTTTAACGCCAGGATGACACTAGAGGGAAGATTTTGTTTTTAATTCACATTTTTTTCAAGTTTTCATAATTTTTCAAAATCAAATCTTTTTCAAATCATATCTTTTCAATCATATCTCTTTCAAAATCAATTTCTTTCCATTTTATATTTATTTTTACCATTTTCAAAAATCCTTGCTTCAATTAAAGATTTACTTCAAAACTTTCAAGTAGTTACTTGCCTATTAAGAAAGGATCAAACTTTAAATTTTAAAATCATATCTTTTAATTTCTTGATAGTCAAGTAATCAACTTTAATTTTAAAAACTTTCTTTTTCTAAATTGATTTTCAATCATATCTTTTCAAACATATCTTTTCAATCACATCTTTTTCAAAATTAATTTTTTCAATCATATCTTTTTCTAATTTCAAAATCTTTTTCAAAAATCACTTTATTTCTTTCCCAATCTTAGTTTTCGAAAATCTCAATCAAATTTTCAAATTCCTTTTTAAAATCTTTTAATTAATTTTTGAAAATTCTTCCCCTCTTTTCACATCCTTCTATTTAAAGGACTAAGACTCCTCATCAAGGTGCAATTTGAACTCTATCCCTCTTGATAAGTTCGAATTCCCTCTTCTCCACCTCCTCCTTCTATTCTTATTTTCCTTTGACACCTCAAGGAATCTCTATACTGTGACATAGAGGATTTCCTACTTTCTTGTTCTCTTCTCTTTCATATAAGCAGGAACAAAGATAAAGGCATACTTGTTCAAGCTGATCCTGAACCTGAAAGGACCTTGAAGAGAAAGCTAAGAGAAGCTAAAGAACAATTCTCTTTAGAGGGCCTAACAGAACTCTTCAAAGAAGAAGAAACCATGGCAGCCGAAAACAACAACAATGCCAACAATGCAAGGAAGGTGCTTGGTGACTTTACTGCACCTACCCCTGATTTCTATGGGAGAAGCATCTCAATCCCTGCCATTGGAGCAAACAACTTTGAGCTTAAGCCTCAATTAGTTTCTCTAATGCAACAGAATTACAAGTTTCATGGACTTCCATTGGAAGATCCTCATCAGTTTTTAGCTGAGTTTTTGCAAATCTGTGACACTGTCAAGACCAATGGGGTTGACCCTGAAGTCCACAGACTTATGCTTTTTCCTTTTGCTGTAAGAGACAGAGCTAGGAAATGGTTTGATTCACAACCTAAAGAAAGCCTGAACTCTTGGGAAAAGCTAGTCAATGCCTTCTTGGCAAAGTTCTTTCCACCTCAAAAATTGAGCAAGCTTAGAGTGGAAGTCCAAACCTTTAGACAGAAGGATGGTGAGTACCTCTATGAAGCTTGGGAGAGATACAAGCAATTGATCAGAAGGTGCCCTTCTGACATGCTTTCAGAATGGAGCATCATAGGAATCTTCTATGATAGTCTGTCTAAACTATCCAAGATGTCATTGGATAGCTCTGCTGGAGGATCTCTTCATCTAAAGAAGACGCCTACAGAAGCTCAGGAACTCATTGAAATGGTTGCAAATAACCAATTCATGTACACTTCTGAAAGGAATCCTGTGAATAATGGGACAACTCAGAAGAAAGGAGTTCTTGAGATTGATACTCTGAATGCCATATTGGCTCAGAATAAAATATTGACCCGACAAGTCAATATGATTTCTCAGAGTCTGTCTGGAATGCAAGCAGCAACAGGCAGTACTAAGGAAGCTTCCTCTGAAGAAGAAGCTTATGATCCTGAGAACCCAGCAATGGAAGAGGTGAATTACATGGGAGAATCCTATGGAAACACCTATAATCCTTCATGGATAAATCATCCAAATCTCTCATGGAAGGATCAACAGAGACCTCAAAAAGGTTTCAACAACAATAATGGTGGAAGAAACAGGTTTAGCAATAGCAAGCCTTTTCCATCATCTTTTCAGCAACAGACAGAGCATCATAAGCAAGACTCCCCTGACTTAGCAACTATAGTCTCTGATTTAATCAAAACTACTCAAAGTTTCATAACTGAAACAAGGTCCTCCATTAGAAACTTGGAGGCACAATTGGGTCAGCTGAGTAAGAAAATTACTAAACTCCCTCCTAGCACTCTCCCAAGCAATACAGAAGAGAATCCCAAAAGAGAGTGCAAGGCCATAACCACATCTCACATGGCCGAACATGGAGAGGAGGAAGAGGCAGTGGTTCCCACTGAGGAAGACCTCAATGGACGTCCACTGGCCTCCATGGAGTTTCCTGATGAGGAACCATGGGAATCTGAGGCTCACACTGAGACCATAGAGATTCCATTGAATTTACTTTTTCCATTCATGAGCTCTGATGAGTATTCTTCCTCTGAAGAGGATGAAGATGTCACTGAAGAGCAAGTTGCTAAGTACCTTGGAGCAATCATGAAGCTAAATGCCAAGTTATTTGGTAATGAGAGTTTGGAGAATGAACCTCCATTGCTCATCAAAGAACTGGATGACTTGACTAGGCAGAGATTACCTCTGAAGAGACAGGACTCTGGAAAGTTCTCAATACCTTGTACCATAGGCACCATGACCTTTGAGAAGGCTTTGTGTGACCTAGGGTCAAGCATAAACCTTATGCCTCTCTCTGTAATGGAGAAGCTAGGGATCATTGAGGTACAAGCTGTAAGAATCTCACTAGAGATGGCAGACAATTCAAAGAAACAGGTTTATGGACTTGTAGAGGATGTCTTGGTAAAGGTTGAAGGCGACTACATCCCTGATGACTTCATAATCCTAGAGACTGGGAAGTGTATGGATGAATCCATCATCCTTGGCAGACCCTTCCTAGCCACAGCAAAGGCTGTGATTGATGTTGACAGAGGAGAATTGATCATTCAAGTGAATGGAGACTCCCTTGTATTTAAAGCTCAAGGATATCCCCCTGTCACCATGGAGAGGAAGCACGAAGAGCTTCTCTCAATACAGAGTCAAACAGAGCCCCCACAGTCAAACTCTAAGTTTGGTGTTAGGAGGCCACAACCAAACTTTAAGTTTGGTGTTGAACCCCCACATTCAAACTCTAAGTTTGGTGTTGGGAGGTTCCCACATTGCTCGGAACATCTGTGAGGCTCCATGAGAGCTACTGTCAAGCTATTGACATTAAAGAAGCGCTTGTTGGGAGGCAACCCAGTTTTTACTTATCTATGTTAAATTTCTATTTTCCTTTGTTATTTTATGTTTTCTGTAGGTTGATGATCATGTGAAGTCACAAAAACAATTGAAAAAGCAAAAACAAAGTGAAAAACAGAATGAAAAATAGAACACCCTGGAGGAGATAGTTACTGTCGTTTAAACGCCAGTAAAGGTAGCAGAATGGGCGTTAAACGCCCAGTCTGGCACCATTCTGGGCGTTTAATGCCAGAAATGGGCAAGAAGCTAGCGTTAAATGCCAGAAATGGGCAGTAGCCTGGCGTTTAACGCCAGGATTGGCAGAAAGGGGCGTTTTGCACTCCACTTAGTGTAGGGATGAGATATCCTTGACACCTCAGGATCTGTGGACCCCATAGGATTCCCACCTACCCCACCACTCTCTCTCTTCTTCACCCATTCACCTATCACCTCAATACCTCTTTCCCAAAAACCCCTCACCTATCAAATCCCACGATTCTCTTCACCACTCACATCCATCCTTCATAAAACCCCACCTACCTCACTATTCAAATTCAAACCACTTTCCCTCCCAAACCCACCCTCTATAGCCGAACCATACACACCCCTCTCACCCCTATATAAACCCATTTTCACTCCTTCATTTTCACACAACCTAACCAACACTTCTCCCCCTTGGCCGAAACACATAGCCCACTCCATCTTCTCTATTTCTTCTTCTTCTACTCTCTTCTTTCTTCTTTTGCTCGAGGACGAGCAACCTTCTAAGTTTGGTGTGGTAAAAGCTAAAGCTTTTTATTTTTCCATAACCATTTATGGCACCAAAGGCCGGAGAAGCCTCTAGAAAGAGGAAAGAGAAGGCAAAAGCTTCCACCTCCGAGTCATGGAAGATGGAGAGATTCCTCTCAAGGGTGCATCAAGACCACTTCTATGATTTGTGGCCAAGAAGAAAGTGATCCCCGAGGTCCCTTTCAAACTCAAAAAGAATGAGTATCCAGAGATCTGACATGAGATCCGAAGAAGAGGTTGGAAAGTTTTCACCAACCCCATTCAACAAGTCGGAATCTTAATGGTTCAAGAGTTCTATGCCAATGCATGGATCACCAAGAACCATGATCAAAGTGTGAACCCGGACCCTAAGAATTGGCTTACAATGGTTCGGGAGAATTACTTAGATTTTAGTCCGAAAAATGTAAGGTTGGCATTCAACTTACCTGTGATACAAGGAGATGCACACCCCTACACTAGAAGGGTCAACTTTGATCAAAGGTTGGACCAAGTCCTCATGGACATATGTGAAGAGGGCGCTCAATGGAAAAGAGATTCAAGAGGGAAGCTGGTTCAACTAAGAAGGCATGACCTCAAGCCTGTGGCTAGGGGATGGTTGGAGTTCATCCAACGCTCAATCATTCCCACTAGCAACCGGTCTGAAGCTACTATAGACCGGGCTATCATGATCCATAGCATCATGATTGGAGAGGAAGTGGAAGTTCATGAGGTTATATTCCAAGAACTCTACAAAGTGGCGGACAAGTCCTCTCCTTTGGCAAGGTTAGCCTTTCCTCCTCTCATTTGTCACCTTTGCAATTCGGTTGGAATTGACATAGAGGGAGATGTTCTCATTGATGAGGACAAGCCCATCACTAAGAAAAGGATGGAGCAAACAAGAGAACCTCATCAAGAGCATGAGGAAATTCCTCATCATGAAATCCCTGAGATACCTCAAGGGATGCATCTTCCTCCACAAAACTATTGGGAGCAAATCAACACCTCCCTAGGAGAATTGAGTTCCAACATGGGACAACTAAGGGTGGAGCACCAAGAGCATTCCATCCTCCTCCATGAAATCAGAGAAGATCAAAGAACCATGAGAGAGGAGCAACAAAGGCAAGGAAGAGACATTGAGGAGCTCAAGCACTCCATAAGATCTTCAAGAGGAAGAACAAGCTGCCATCACTAAGGTGGACCCGTTCTTTAACTTCCTTGTTCTTTATTTTCCTGTTTTTCGAAAATTATGCTTTATGTTTATCTATGTTTGTGTCTTTATTACATGATCATTAGTGTCTATGCCTTAAAGCTATGAAAATGAATCCATCAACTTTCTTAAATGAAAAATGTTTTTAATTGCAAAAGAAAAAGAAGTGCATGAATTTCAAATTTTAAAACAGTTTAATTATCTTGATGTGGTGGCAATACTATTGTTTTTCTGAATGAATGCTTGAACAGTGCATATTTTTGAATTTGATTGTTTATGAATGTTAAAATTGTTAGCTCTTGAAAGAATGAAAGAAAAAGGAGAAATATTATCTGATGATCTGAAAAATCATAAAATTGATTCTTGAAGCAAGAAAAAGAAGTGAAAAGCTTGCGGAAAAAAAAAAGAGAGAAAAGCAAGCAGAAAAAGCCAATACCCCTTTAAACCAAAGGCAAGGGTGATAAAAAGGATCCAAAGCTTTGAGCATCAATGGATAGGAGGGCCCACAGGAATAAAATCCTGGCCTAAGCGGCTAAACCAAGCTGTCCCTAACCATGTGCTTGTGGCGTGAAGGTGTCAAGTGAAAACTTGAGACTGAGCAGTTAAAGTCAAGGTCCAAAGTAAAAAGAAGAGTGTGCTTAAGAACCCTGGACACCTCTAATTGGGGACTCTAGCAAAGCTGAGTCACAATCTGAAAAGGTTCACCCAGTTATGTGTCTGTGGCATTTATGTATCCGGTGGTAATACTGGAAAACAAAGTGCTTAGGGCCACGGCCAAGACTCATAAAGTAGCTGTGTTCAAGAATCAACATACTTAACTAGGAGAATCAATAACACTATCTGGATTCTGAGTTCCTATAGACGCCAATCATTCTGAACTTCAAAGGATAAAGTGAGATGCCAAAATGTTCAGAAGCAAAAAGCTAAAAGCCCGCTCATCTAATTAATACTGATCTTCATAGATGATTTTGGAATTCATTGTATATTCTCTTCTTTTTATCCTATTTGATTTTCAGTTGCTTGGGGACAAGCAACAATTTAAGTTTGGTGTTGTGATGAGTGGATAATTTATACACTTTTTGGCATTGTTTTTAGTATGTTTTTAGTATATTTTAATTAGTTTTTATTATATTTTTATTATTTTTTATTTAAAAATCACTCTTCTGGACTTTACTATGATTTTGTATGTTTTTCTGTGATTTCAGGTATTTTCTGGCTGAAATTGAGGGACCTGAGCAAAAATCTGATTCAGAGGCTGAAAAAGGACTGCAGATGTTGTTGGATTCTGACCTCCCTGCACTCAAAGTGGATTTTTTGGAGCTACAGAAGCCCAATTGGTGCGCTCTCAATTGTGTTGGAAAAGTAGACATCCTAGGATTTCCATCAATATATAATAGTCCATACTTTGATCGAGATTTGATAGCCCAAACAGGCGTTCCAAGTCAGCTCAAGAATTCTGGCGTTTAACTCCAAAACTAGCACAAAAGCTGGAGTTAAACGCCCAAACTGGCACAAAAGCTGGCGTTTAACTCCAAGAAAAGTCTCTACACGAAAATGCTTCAATGCTCAGCCCAAGCACACACCAAGTGGGCCCGAAAGAAGATTTCTGCATTAATTACCTATTTATGTAACCCTAGGCTACTAGTTCTCTATAAATAGGACCTTTTGCTATTGTATTTTGAGACACTTGATATACTTTTGATCTTTGAGAGTCTTATGCACGTTTGGAGGATGGCCTCACCGCCATGCCTAGACGTTGTTCTTATGTATTTTCAACAGTGGAGTTTCTACACACCATAGATTAAGGTGTGGAGCTCTGCTGTTCCTCATGAATTAATACAAAGTACTATTGTTTTTCTATTCAACTCACGCCTACTTCTTCTCTAAGATATCACTTGTTCTTCAACTTGATGAATGTGATGATCCGTGACACTCATCATCATTCTCATGTATGAACGTGTGCCTGACAACCACCTCCGTTCTACCTTCGATTGAGTGTGTATCTCTTGGGTTTCTAATCTAAGATTGGAACCTTCGTGGTATAGGCTAGAATTATTGGCGGCCATTCCTGAGATCCGGAAAGTCTAAACCTTGTCTGTGGTATTCCGAGTAGGATCTGGGAAGGGATGACTGTGACGAGCTTCAAACTCGCGATTGTGGGGCGTGTGACAGACGCAAAAGGATCAATGGATCCTATTCCGACATGATCGAGAACCGACAGCTGATTAGCCGATGTTGTGACAGAGCATCAGGACCATTTTCACTGAGAGGACGGGATGTAGCCATTGACAACGGTGATGCCCAACATAAAGCTTGCCATGGAAAGGAGTATGAATGATTGGAAGAAGGCAATAGGAAAGCAGAGGTTCAAGGGGAACAAAGCATCTTCATACACTTATCTGAAATCCACCAATGAATTACATAAGTATCTCTATCTTTATTTTATGTTTATTTTCATCACCTTAAACTCCATAACCATTTGAATCCGCTTGACTGAGATTTACAAGATGACCATAGCTTGCTTCAAGCCGACAATCTCCGTGGGATCGACCCTTACTCACGTAAGGTTTATTACTTGGACGACCCAGTGCACTTGCTGGTTAGTTGTGCGGAATTGTGACAAAGTGTGATTCACGTTTAAGAGCTCCAAGTCCTTTGGCGCCATTGTTGATAATCACAATTTCGTGCTCCATAAACCTTTGTTTTTGTAAAGGGGCATAAGACGGTTATTAATCACTGGTACGGTTTATCTTCACGTATCCTATTATAGTAATTCCCAAAAACCCTCTACTGAGAACCCTTTCGAGGATGATGTTCTCACCCCCTCCCCCACATTTTTCCCTTTCGGGATGTGGGCGCAGAAGTCACGAAGAGTTTATTTAGTAGTTGAAATGCTTTGTATTGCTTTAGATTATTACTTGTTGTACCCTAGCCTTTATCTTGATATATTCTGTAAGAGGGATAGGAATTGTATTGGTTAATGCTTGTAATGTTATTTATATATATACGTATATATATGTATGTACTCTTTGAGAGTTTTTGTAAGTTGTATGGTATCTATGGATGTACGTTACCAAACGAAAGTATTTTGGGAGCGGTATTGCGGTTTAAAGTTTTAAACAGGCTCATATTTTAGTATTAAATAGTATAAGTGTCATCGTAATGTCCGAGCTATCAGAGTCGCGCAGCCGGAAGCATGAGCTTTGGTAGTTAGGGTGTTACATTACCCTCACTGGTGAATATTTATGGGGGTGAGCTCATCCGGGGCTTTCACAGTGCCCGACCACCCTGATGACATAGGGTCAAAAGAGTTTCGAGTCTCAACCTGGAGCACGTGGTGGCTAGCCACTGCTTTCTCCCAGGGAAACTCTTATCTCCGATAGTGGAAGTGCAACATTCACATTTATCAATGATTCAGCATATACATGCATTCAATCTCATCCATGGATCAACATCCATCTCAGCCATCTGGCTCACGGTTCAGTCCAGAACCAGCCAATATTCATATCATACACAGCCATTCCGGCTCACGGTTCAATCCAGAACCAACCAATATTTATAACCATACACAGCCATTCCGGCTCACAACAAAACAGCATTTCCACATTCAACATCATCAACTCATAAAATCGGCATTTAAGCCATAAATCACTTTTTCCCAAATCATTTCACTTTGAAATCAAGTTTCAACTCTTTTCAGCCTTGGCTTTAAAGATCTCATTTCTCAAATTATCTCAGGCTCATAAGCCACTTTTACTCAAGGTAAATTCCCCTTTTAAAACCATGCCACTCTCGGCATCCTCTTTTCAAAACTTCCATAACCATGGAAAGTTAAAGATTCATTTTAAAACATTCAAAATCATCCATCCAACAATGGAATTTTATAACAAAGTTTCTCGGCAAGGTCCCAAGTCCTTAGGGGAGAATAGCATAACTCATTTCACCAAATTCATTTAAAATCATTAAAACCTTGGCTTTCCGATTTGAGTAATAAAATAGGATCTAAGCCAAACCGAGTCACGTAATCATTTACTTCTTTCAAGCCGTTTCCTTTACTTAGGCAAAACCAACTTCAACCCCCATGATAAATTCTAGAACGTTTCAACTGTTCAAAATTGTTTTAGTCTTGCAAGAATTCAGAGTTCAAAGAGTACTTAAAACCTTTCCCAAAACATTTCAAAATGAAACTTGTCAATAGACATTAGGGTTCTTTCAACATCATTGAAACTCCTCTAATTGAAACCCTCAAGTCAAATTCAAAGGCATTGCCCTTGTCACATTTAAAACAGCTTTAAAACATAAGTTTCATCTAAATAACTTTCTCCTGAAAAAGATACAATGCCTTTCTTAAAAAGCAAGACTAAATCACAATTCCCTCTTTAATAATTCATTTCAAAAGCATGAATCATCCTTTTCTTGATAATTCAACTAAAATAGTAGAAGCCTTCAGCTCATCATTTTTCCTAGACAACATTTCAATAAAGACTCGGATTTTATAGAAATTTCGGCAGCATCTCCCCTAAAACTTGGACTTTGCCACCCGGTCCGGGTCCCAACAAAACCATTCCACAATTTTTTTCCAACAGCCCAGAATCCAAAATCAATTCAAAGGCAAGCCAAAATCCAACAGTTAATCTCAATACCATATTTCAAGAAAACCGTTTCAAAAATCAAATCTTTATCAGCCGAATAAACTCATTTCTAAAGTTTCAAAGAAACGATTCAATAACAATCATTCATCAAAAACCAGATCATTTAAACCAAGCCAGGCTAAATTCAAGAGTGGATTCTATTTTTCACATTCTCAATAATATTAACTCAATTCAATTCTCAACGGAATAAACTCGATCTCAAAGCTTTAAAAGAATCAACTTGAAAAGCATTTCGTTTCACAAAACCACACAACAATTCAACCAACAGATGTTCATAATCAATCAAGGCAAATCAAGCCATACATAAGGCCGATACAATCACCAAATACACATTCTCTCACATCAGTATCCATATGTAATAATTCCAATATAAAAGAATATAGTTTTTGGAAAGCGCCCCTACCTCAAAACGCAAATCCATAACCCTAACGTCTCACGGAGTCCCTTTCGCCTCAACCCGAAGTGACGGCAACCAACAACTCGGCTCCACTTGCTTTCTCAACAATCTCAACGACTCTAATCGCAACATACAACAACTGAAACTCAATCTTATAGCAATTAACGCCACAAACCTCAGCGTGAGATAACAGAACAATAACGAAAGGGCTTTCAAATCGAAACGCTTACCGAACCGAAGAAGGAACGGCTAAACCGAAACAGTAGCGGTCTCCGAACCGGTTCGACAGCAGCCTGGCAGCCACCTCAAGTAGCAGCGGTGACTGGACTCCGGCAATGGTGCCTGGAAACCACATACAGAGACGTTAAAGCTTCCAAAATCTTAAACAAATGAAGCCCAAATTCAAAACCCTTACCGGCAGAGTTTTCCGACGACGGCAGCGGGGTTTTCCGGCGAATAGGCGCGGCGGCGATAGCTCTTTCTCAGCGGACCGAGACAGCAGACATGGAGGGGGTTTCATCTCGCTTCTTCTTCGCTGCTGGCAGGGATAACAACTACCCAGCTCCGGCGATGGCGAGCTCGCAGTAGCAGCGGCGGTATCCAAGTGCGATGGCGGCGCGCAAGACAGCGCCCCTCTCTCTTCAACGCGAGCTCTCTCCCTTTCTCCCGCGATGGTGGTCCTCCGACGCGACACCAGTCACAACAGGGACGGCGGCGGTGAGGCTCCAATAACGCCGGATCGATGTGCTATTACAATTTATACATCTACCTTTTGGGAACACTACAATCAATCTCAACTTTCCTTTCTCTGGTGAATCTCATTCTTATATGAGTCAGTTTGATTCGTTTCAAAAATAGTGCATCATTTATCCTCTCATTGTCTTTACAAGAGTTTTTAGTCAAAGATTTATCCTTGGAAAAGATTACTAATGATTGGGTTGTATTTTCCTATGACTTTTGTATTCTTTTGAATCAATTAAAAGCTTGTTTGATGTTTCATGCCTAGTGGATCTTGTTTGAACTATCTTGGTTTAAGATCCTTTCTTGTATGGCTTGACTCCTTTTTAGTACATCTTAAACTTCTTGAATGTTCTTCTGAGATGGTGATTTCAAGAACACTTTTGGAGTCTTATTTTGAACTTTTTAAAGAGGTTTTTAATTCTCTTGTAAGAAGTTCTAAACAGAATTTATTTTCTGTTGCTTGATTGAGATTGAAACCATTTTTCAATTTTGACGAAATTAATTTAAAGTTGGCATGTGCCATTTTAAATGAAGTTTTGGAAAGTTTCCTTGTTTAGTGGAAACCGGTTCGCTTGTAACGCACCACTTATTTCCTTTACCAAATTGTAAGCAAATTTTTACGTCGGAATTTCCTTTCTAAAAAGAGTTTAACTTCCTCTTTTTCTCTTGCTATGAATGTTATACACGCTTGTTTGAATATGAACTTTGAGGATTTTTGAACAAGAATTTGATTACTTCCGAGTTTTTATGAACTGCTTTTGGTCAAGTTGTGCATCTAATTATCTTTCTAAAATATTTGAGGAAATATTTTAGCTCTTAGCCAAAGTTGTGTGCATTTGTTTTTAGAACTCTACAAAATCCACTTCAACATGAAATTGAATTAGAGCAAGGCCACGTTTATGTTTGGTTATTCTCTTGAAGGATGTTTGTTGGTTACCTTCTCTTTCAGACTGTGAAGTGATTTTTGCAAGTTTTCGACTCTTTCATGAACAATGTATTTGAAAGTATTTTTAATCGTGCTCTTGAGATATGTGAACTTTGTCTTTGGTTTGAGAAATTCTTCTCTATGAACCTCATACTTCCTCGACTCCGCTTGGATTTGTTCAAACTAATGTGCTGGTCCTTCTTCTTATTAGTCCTATTGAATTTCTTGGATCCAAGAGTTATCTTTGGAGTTGTCAATCGATTTATTTCTAGCAAACTTCTTTGCTTGGGCATCTTTGTTTATCTGGAATTGGATACATTCTCTCAAATCTATGAGTACTATCCTTGACTCTCCTTTCTAGAATCTTGTATCCTTCTGAGTAGACTCGAGAATTGTTTGATATCATGTGTGACTTGTAGACGTAGTAACGTGATGCGTTAGTTTTTTTTTAAGACGTGATATGTGTATACGAAGGCTGAAGCGGTAGGTGTACAACGTTATGAGTTGTGGGTGTTTTGTTCTTTGCGAAAGGATTTGCGGTTGTTAGGCCTATGATCGGATATGAGGATTGTAAAGTGCTCGATGGAGTTGAAAAGTTGAAGCTTTGAGGTTGATATGAGATTAGTGTGCGGATGTTAAGCACGTCGTTTTAACCCCATCATGTCTTATAGCCTTCGATGCATTGCCTTACTATCACATGTTTGAATCATATCATCTTTTGCATTGAGCCTATCTTGTAACGTTTGCTTGGCAATCACACTCCTACCCTTGCATGTTTATGCATATGACAACCCAAGTATTTGAAAACCGTATATATGTGTTTATATGTTAAGATATTTTTGCTTCTTCCTTAAATGTGTTCCAAGATGAACTGTTATGAGATTTCTTTTGTTTTGTATCAATTTTTGAGGACGAAAATTTTTATAAGTTGGGTAGAATGTAAGACCTAGAACTTTTGAAAAGTCTTATTATGATCAAGTCTCAAATCATATAGTTATTTACAGCCTTATTTTCAGAAATTATCTTATTAAATATAATTAAGGCAAGTTTTGATTTATTGGATTTGAGATAAGTTATGATTATTATCCAATCTCACAATTATTAGATTATTTTCTATATTCAAATCATAAAGTTGGTAGTTGTGAAATAATAAGGATTTCTATATGATTTGGATTAAATAATTAATATTTTAAATATTAATATTGCTACTTTGGAAAATAAAGGATTTAATTATATTATTTTAAATTTTTAGATTTGGACATTTTATTGGAAATAATTTGTAAAATTGATGAGCAAATAGTATTTTTCTATATCTATAACAATATATAATGCGAAAACCACAAGTTTGGTGTCCAATTTTTTTTCCTATTTTAACCCTGCTAAGTACCAACATAATCCAAAACTAACTTTACAGTTATGCATTTCACTATCAGTTACAAGAAAAATTCACACGTAACTTCTTTCTCAATCCTCCACTTAAATAATTTATTTTTTTTTATCATTTCTTTAATTTTCTTTACTTCTCTTACTTAACTCTAACATTTTCACCTTTTGAATAACTCTTTAGACAACTTCCTAAAATAGACTATGACTATGATAAATGTTGATTTTAGAAGCATGTACGAAAAAAACAAAAGAATAATTTATGATGGAGGAAGTGTTCAATTAAATTATATGTCATATTGGTAAGTAATTTTTGATAAATTTCATTATATTTTGTGATATTCATTTAAATTATATTTTATTTAGTTTTATCTTAGTTTTAGTTTGTACCGTTTTATTCTGAGTACAATGTACTCTGTAGCTTCACTTTAATTATTTTATTAGAGTTTTTGTTATAGTTTCTTAAAATTTTTTATCATTTTTGTATTTCTTTTGATGTTTTTTCTTCCCCTTTTTTAACATTCTCAGTTGAATTGCCTCCATCCTCCTTCTTTGCCTTCCTCCACTGCGGTTATAAATTTTTTTTTTCAATTTACTTATTCAATCTATATTTTTAATCCATTTTTAATTTTTTTATTTGTTACCAATTTTTCACGTAAACAAATAGCGTTATGTCTTTTTTCTCTCATTAATTTGATTTGACAAAAAAAAAGTTTATTTACATTTTATATGTACATTTTATTTATTTTTTTGACATGTCTGTATTTAACTACCTGTCATTGATGGGATAAAAAAATTTTATAAATATTTTTTAATATTTTTCTTTTTAAATTGCTTTTAATGGGATAATTTTTTTTATTTTCTAAAATACTTGATTATTAGAATATTGTATTTAAAATTTGAGTATATGAATATTTTTAAATTAAACTAAAATAAATAAATTATATTACAAGAAAATGTATTAATTTTTTTTTATAATATTATTTGTTTGGCATATTGGCTTAGTTATTTAATTGGTATATAATGCATGCAAGAGAATCACACCTATCAAGTGTTTCTTAAAATATTCGTATACTAATTTTTTAAATAATTAATTATTTAGAGTACTGGATTTGATATTTAATTATATAAAGTATTGTATTTGTCATACAGAAGACACAAAAAATATGCACATTTCTATAACAATATATAATGGGAAAACCGATTTTAGTGTCCAATATTTTTTTTTTCATTTTTATCCTTTTTAATAACTTACTTCCAGTTACAGAATTCCACTACTTCATTTTCATTCACGTTCACATCAATATAATATAACTTCTCCCATTAATTTCTCTCACATCACGTTACTGCATCAGTTACAGAATTTCCACTACTTAATATTTATCTTCATCCTATAATAACTAATAGGATACCAATTTCTCCTCTTAATCTCTCTCACTTCACTGGTTACTCCATACATATCTATCTCACTTCACTGGTTACTCCATAATAAAAAAAATTTCCTTCATTTCTCCTCCATCTTCTCCTGCGTTCTTCTCACTTCGCCTAAATATAATATAAAACCTACTGTAATTTATTTTTCTTCATTAGATAAAAGTGTAAAATTATTTTTATATGTTTCTTTGATTAATTACAGTTGACAACATACCAATAGAAGATTCACGTGGAAGTGGTGGACAAATTTAGCAAGACTATGCCAGACAACGAAGACAAAATATGAGTGAAGAACAGAGGCAGCAACACCTTGCCAGAAGGCGTGCCAGTTACCGAGAAAGTATTAGACGAGAAAAACAAATCAATACATCAAGTGGACTAACTAACATGGCAACACCATTACAAGATATCACAAATATACCCCCTCAACAATACTCTGTATCAGGTACTCGAAGTTATACTTCCCATTAATAAATTTATATTGTTAGTTTATCATTTAATATGAATTATTTTTTACGATATATCTATGTTACTGGACTCTTAGTAGGTACCAATTATGTATAATTTATTTCGTAAATGTACCCTTAAATTATCAAATTACATTATTATCATCTTAATAATGAATTTTTTATAACACCAGAGCTGGTTCAAGTAATATACCAAACGGTCCAAATATGGGTAAGAATCCTATATATTTATATTTATATTTATTTAATTAATAATAATTTATTTTTTCTTAAATTTTGATTCAATAAATCTTTTATTATTGGCCTAAATAATATTATTATAGATATTATTATATTGTCTTAAATGTACTTTACATCATTATAATCTCAATTATTATTAAATAGTTTAATAATTTTTTAATATAATATCATACAAATATAAAATTTTTATAACTGTATTTATAACAATATATAATCTATAACAATATATAATGGCAATACATGGGTTTGGTGTCCAAGATTTCTTTCTAATATTACCCTTTCTATTAACTTCACCACTACTTGGCCACCTTGACGTAACTTTTATCTGTTATCTTTTACTTCTCATCCATTTCTCTCTTCTCATCTTATCTCTTATAAGTATTATTAAATACAAATAGAAATTTTTTTATTTAATTTATTTTTAATCCAATTTATATTTTTTTTAAAGATATCACATACAAAAAAAAGACACATGCCAGAATTATTACCCTTCAATATTTTACTTGAGGTACTGTGTCTAAATTAATTATTATAAATTATAAATAATAATTTTTTTGTTTAGATCTATGTTTTTATTATTATTATTATTATTATTATTATTATTATTATTATTATTATTATTATTATTATTATTATTATTATTATTATATTTTTTTTTACTCTTAGTAGTTATGATTTAAATAAAAAATTATTTTATTTTTGGTAAAATTTAAAAATATATTAATTTCATATCAATAAAGTAATTTTTAAATTATATTAATTTTATATCAATAAAATAATTTTTAAATTATATTATTGATATAAAATTAATGTATTTTTAAATTTAAAATAATAAAGTAATTTTTTATATAAATCATAGCTACTAAGAGTAAAAAAAATATAATAATAATAATTAAAACATAGATCTAAACGAAAAAATTATTATTTATAATTTATAATAATTAATTTAGACACAGTACTTCAAGTAAAATATTGAAGGGCAATAATTTTGGCATGTGTCTATTTTTGTTTGTGATATCTTTAAAAAAATGATAAATTGGATTAAAAGTAAATTAAATAAAAATATTTCTATTTGTATTTAATAATACTAATAAGAGATAAGATGGTAGAAGAGAGAAACGGATGAGAAGTGAAAGATAACAGATAAAAGTTACGTCAAGGTGGCCAAGTAGTGGTGAAGTTGATAGAAAGAGTAATATTAGAAAGAAATCTTTGACACCAAACCCATGTATTGCCATTATATATTGTTATGGATTATTATTATTATTCTTATTATTATTATTATTATTATTAT
Organism: Arachis ipaensis; assembly: GCF_059453495.1. Classification (NCBI taxonomy): domain Eukaryota; kingdom Viridiplantae; phylum Streptophyta; class Magnoliopsida; order Fabales; family Fabaceae; genus Arachis; species Arachis ipaensis. The sequence goes on from NC_142436.1 coordinate 57,047,352, forward strand.
TATTATTATTATTATTATTATTATTATGGATTAAGCACCAAAAATGTCTCCAAATCATTTGAACGCCGACAAAAATACACGAAAATTTTACTATCGACAAAAATGTCTTTAAATAATTTAAAACACAAAAATATCCAACATTAAATATATTTTCAAAAAATACCTTAAAGATTGAATTTTGATACAATTTTTTGCAAGCGTGATTATAAAAACTAGCGGTTCAACAGGCACGGGGTTTAACCGCTTTTCTATTATTTTTAAGAAATTAATTTTATTTTTTATTAATATATCATTCACTTTTTAAATTTATTAGATACGTATTTTTATTTTAATATTAATGTAATCTTATTTATATCATATTTTATTAAAATTAAAATTACTATAAAAAAACTTTTAAAATGTTAAATTATAAAAGCACATAATAAAGAAGTATATATATTATCAGAAAAAATATAGTTCAAAAAATAATAATAATATTATACATGTAAAAAAATAATAAGAAAAAATAATAGTGTATAGTATGATGAGATGATATAATCAAAATAAAAATTAATAATTTTGAAATAATAATAAAATTTAAGATAATTAAAGATGTTCAATATAAGATTAAAAAAATAATTTTTTATCTATTAGAATTATATATCTTCTAAAAGAGTATTTTGAATATGAATATAAATTTATAAATTTATTCCAAATTAAATAGGATTGAGAAAATAAGTAAATTTAATATATAAATAATTAATTTGTAAATAATATTAGTAAATTTTTATCTTGATTTTGTTACACATAATAACAACATATTTTTTTATTTTTTAATTTAAATTTATTTATTTTATACTTTTTACATATATTAAATCATTTAAAATATTTTATTTTTCATAATTTATTTTTTAATTATTGATATTAAATTTAATTATTGATATTTATAAAGAGTGAATGATATATTAATAAAAAAATAAAATTAATTTCTTAAAAATAATAGAAAAGCGGTTGAACAAGCACGTTAGTGCCTGTTGAGCCGCTAGTACAAATAGTGTTGGATCTAAATTGGGTTTCAATTACTATATTTTCTCCAATTTCATTTGAAATTACTAAAATGCCCCTAACCCTAATTTTCAAAAATGAAACCCTAACCCAGTAACCCGTACCCGACCCAGTTTCCCCTTTTCCCCACACTCAGCAGACCTCTCCCCCCTTTTCTTCAATTCGATGCACAGCAGCAACAATGTTTCCCTCATCCAGCAACAGCAGCACCCCACGGTTTCTTTCCCTTTTCCATGAAAGAAATGAATCCGAAGCAGAAAGGGGGAGATGGAGCAGAGCTGCGAACAGGGGAGGGATGAGCCGCGCTACTGTCGCTGGTCACCTCGCCGCCGTGCCCAGATTGCGTCCAGCCATCGTCACCGCCATTCGCCCTCAGCCTCATCGCGTTCTTGTTTGACCGCTGCTGTTCCCATGTCCTCCAACGGCGCTGCTATTGTCGCCGATAGAGCCACCGCGAAGAGGAAGAAGGGCGCTGCTTCACGCCTCGCCGCCGTCGCTCCTCTGAAAGGGGCTGTAGTGGTCGCCGTCGAGCATGACGGGTGGAGGAGAGGGAGAACTCGCGTCTGAGACTGGGAGGAGGTGGGGTTTCGCCGCTGTTGGGGTCTCACTGCCGCCGTCCCCATGGTGGCTGGTGTCGTCGCCGGAGAAGACCACCGGAGTTGCTGTTTGCCTTTGCCTCGGGGTTCTGCAAGTTGTCGGAGCCCACTGCCGCCAGAGCTGCCCAGAACCATCGCTGTGGCTGCCACTGGGATTGTGAACAGAAGGAGGAGACGCTGTTTCCGTTACAGCCACTCCAGGAGGAGAAGTCAACTGCGCCGCCGTGCTGAGTTGCCGGAGGACTCTTTCGGTAAGGGGTTTTAATTGAGGTTTCTGCCTTTTTGGATTTCGAGAAGGTTTTAATGCTGCGTGGTTTTTATAGTTGATCCACCGGAGCTTCTGGCCGCCGCCGGAGCTGTTGCCGAGCCGGTTCAAAGTCACAGCTGCCTCATTGTGTTAATTCGGTAAGAAATTATGTTTCGAATAACCTCGCGTTAGTATTCTGTTATGCTTGGTTGTGAATTTGAATTTTGGTAACGTGGGGTCGAGTCTTGATTATTATATGTTGCAATTAGTGTTGCTATGGTTATTGTGAAAGTGGCTGGGAGCTGAGGTCTTGGTTGCCGTTAGTTCGGGTTGAGGCGGAAAGGACTCTGTGAGACGTTTGGGTTATGGAATTTGCATTTTGAGGTAGGGGCGCTTTTCGAAAACTATAGTTTATTATTGGAATTATTACATATGGGTATTGATGTGAGGATGTGTATTTGGTGATTGTATCAGCCTTATGTATTATTTGATTGTCTCGAAAGCTTATGAATGTTTGTTTGGCTGAATTGTTGTGTGGCTTTGTGAAATGTAATGTTTGGAAGTTGATTCTTTAAAGATTTGAAATATGAGTTTAATCCGTTGAGGATTGGTTTGAAGTGAGTCAATTATTTTGATGATGTGAAAGATAGAATACTCTTGAAATTCAGCCTGGGTTGCTTTAATTGATTTGGTTTTGATAAATGATTTATCACTGAACTGATTCTTTTAAACTTTGGGAATGAGTTAAATTGGTTGATATTGAGTTGATTTTGAAATGGTTTCCTTGAGATATGCCACTGAGGCATTTAGCTTGCTTTTGAATTGATTTCTGGTTTTGAGCTGTTGAAAAGGAATGAGAAACGGTTTAGTTGGGACCCGAACCGGGTGGCAAAAGTCCAAGTTTTAGGGGAGGTGCTGCTGAAATTTCTATAAAATCCGAGTCTTTGTTGAATGTTGTCTGGAAAAATGATGAGTTAAAGACTTCTACTATTTTATTTGAATTATTAAGAAAAGGATGATTCATGCTTTTGAAATGAATTATTAAAGAGGAAATTGTGATTTAGTCTTGCTTCTTAAGAAAGGCATTATATCTCTTTCAGGAGGAAGTTATTTAGACGAGACTTATGTTTTAAAGCTGTTTTTAAATGTGACAAGGGTAATGCCTTTGAATTTGACTTGAGGGTTTCAATTAGAGAAGTTTCAATGACTTTGAAAGAACCTGGATGTCTATTGACAAGTTTCATTTTGAAATGTTTTGAGAAATGTTTTAAGTACTCTTTAAATTATGAATTCTTGCAAGACTAAAACAATTTTGAACAGTTGAAACGTTATAGAATTTATCATGGGGGTTGAAGTTGGTTTTGCCTAAGTAAAGGAAACGGCTTTGAAAAGAGTAATTGACTTTATGACTCTGTATCGCTTAGATCCAATTTTGTTACTCAAATCAGGAAGTCAATATTTTAATGATTTTAAGTGAATTTGAGAAAATGAGTTATATTAATTTCCCCTAAAGACTTGGGACTCTGCCGAGAAACTTTGTTATAAAATCCCATTATTGGATGGATGATTTTGAATGTTTCAAAATGAATCTTTAACTTTCCATGGTTATGGAAGTTTTGAAAAGAGGATGCCGAGAGTGGTATGGTTTTAAAAGGGGAATTTACCTTGAGTAAAAGTGGCTTATGAGCCTGAGATGATTTGAGAAATGAGATCTTTAAAGCCAAGGCTGAAAAGAGTTGAAACTTGATTTCAAAGTGAAATGATTTGGGAAAAAGTGATTTATGGCTTAAATGCCGATTTTATGAATTGATGATGTTGAATGTGGAAGTGCTGTTTTGTTGTGAGCCAGAATGGTTGTGTATGATTATAAGTATTGGTTGGTTCTGGATTGAACCGTGAGCTGGAATGGCTGTGTATGATATGAATATTGGCTGGTTCTGGACTGAACCGTGAGCCGGATGGCTGAGATGGATGTTGATCCATGGATGAGATTGAATGCATGTATATGCTGAATCATTGATAAATGTGAATGTTGCACTTCCACTATCAGAGATAAGATTTTTCCTGGGAGAAAGCAGTGGCTAGCCACCACGTGCTCCAGGTTGAGACACGAAGCTCTTTTGACCCAATGTCGTCAGGGTTGCTGGGCACTGTGAAAGCCCCGGATGAGCTCACCCCCATAAATATTCACCAGTAAGGGTGATGGATATGGATCATGATTATGATCAAGTTTATATTGAGTATAACTCGAGTTGGGGAGACACGACAGAGGGACAGTCCAATGGTTAGCTACCAGGACTTCTCGGGTTGGCTCTATAACCGACAGATGATATCATCAGCCATTAGAAACAAGCATGCATCATATGCATTTATGTGACATTGTTTGGGTGTGCATATTGTACTTGGTTTTCCTTTGTGACTATTTGAGATTATCTGCTACTTGCTCTACTTGCTGTAACTGTTTGTTTGTGCTTGAGCCTCCTATCTGTGTTTGAAACTGGGACTCTGTTGGATTGTGGTGATTGGTTGTTGTTGGATTGTTTGGGCCTAGGGCCGTGGTTGAAATGAGATGGACCGATGGTTGGTTTCGGTTTTGTGTTTCTGATTTGGAATAGTATGAAAGGATATTTTTGGTTTAGCATAGATGAACCTTTTGAAAGGCTTTCGAAATATTGTTTTAAATGAACAATTTCCTCTTTTAGAAAAGGATTTCAAATTTTCTCTTTTACTGTAAACCGTTATTTTTGAAAAGAGGCATAAGTCAGTTATTAATCACTGGTACGGTTTATCTTCACGTATCCTATTACAGTAATTCCCAAAAACCCTCTACTGAGAACCCTTTCGAGGATGATGTTCTCACCCCCCTACATTTTTCCCCTTTCAGGATATGGGCACAGAAGTCACGAAGAGTTTATTTAGTTGTTGAAATGCTCTGTATTGCTTTAGATTATTACTTGTTGTACCCTCGCCTTTATCTTGATATATTCTGTAAGAGGGATAGGAATTGTATTGGTTAATGCTTGTAATGTTATATATATATATATATATATATATATATATATATATATATATATATATATATATATATATATATATGGTATATATATATATGGATGTACTCTTTATGAGTTTTTGTAAGTTGTATGGTATCTATGGATGTACGTTATCGAACAAAAGTATTTTTGGAGCGGTTTTGCAGTTTAAAGTTTTAAACAGGCTCATATTTTAGTATTAAATAATATAAAAGTCGTCGTAATGTCGGAGCTATCAGAGTCGCGCAACCAGAAGCGTGAGCTTTGGTAGTTAGGGTGTTACATTATGGTACCATAATGTAACACCCTACCATACAGAGTCTTATGCTTAAGTCATAATTCAGAGATGGCAAAGTATTATGACCTCTAAAATAAAAATTTAGTACGTATAGTAGTATGAATGATGTTTATAACTAGGAGCCTTTGAAGGAAAAAGGGGTAAACAAAAATCGTGACTCGAAAAACGCAACAATCCGATCGATAACATAGCGAACAAAAATAAACCATTGCGAGAATTATATATATATGAAAGAGTGTCAAAAACGGGAATATTAAAACTCAAAATCCGGTTTCGAAGATAACCGGTCCGAGCATAGCAATATATATACATATAATAAAATAAGGAAACACCAAAGGAAACCCAAAGGGACATAAAAACAGAGAACCTATTCTCCAAAAATCCTCTCTAGAAGGAGTCATCACAGTTTGTATTATTTAATAGAGATAAAAGTATCTACGCAAAACATATAAACCAAAACAGAGCCCCCAAGAACAAAGGATCTTCGCTAATCCGGAAGTCTCCAGCATGCCTCAACGAGAAGCCTCGCGTCCTGCATCTGAAAACCACAAAATCCGTATGGGTGAGAACCAGAGGTCCCCAGCATGGTAACAGTTCCCCATATATAACATGTAATAATAGAGGAAAGCGAAAGGCAATCCTATGACTTCCTCTAGATAATATCAAAGCTTATAAACAAGCTAAACCATAAGTGGCAACTGACTAAAGATCCTTCAGTCTAACTAATACTTCCCTTTCCAATTCCTTCAGACCTCCCAACCACCAACAGGAGTATAATGTAGCAAACACAGCTAAATCAAACAAGAGATATACAAATAGGAACAGATAAGGCATTTAGACAATTAGCAAGTAATATGCAGTCAAATAGGCAATCTCAAACAATTCATATAGTATGCATATGATGAATGCCTGTCCCTAGTGGCTGATGATATCATCTGTCGGTTATAGAGCCAACCCGACAAGTCCTGGTAGCTAAACATTGGACTGTCCCTCTGTCGTGTCTCCCCAACTCGAGTTATACTCAACAAATCGTGATCATAATCATGATCCATATCCATCACCCTCACTGGTGAATATTTGATGAGCGGATATTTTATACGCTTTTTGGGGATGATTCATATAGTTTAGAGTATGTTTTAGTTAGTTTTTAGTCTATTTCTAGTAGTTTTTAGGAAAAATTCATATTTCTGGACTTTACTATGAGTTGTGTGTTTTTCTGTAATTTCAGGTATTTTTATGGCTGAAATTGAAGGAGCTGAGCAAAAATCTGATTCAGGCTGAAAAAGGACTGCTGATGCTGTTGGATTCTGACCTCCCTGCACTCAAAGTGGATTTTCTGGAGCTACAGAACTCGAAATGGCATGCTTCCAATTGCGTTGGAAAGTAGACATCCAGGGCTTTCCAGCAATATTTAATAGTCCATACTTTGCACAAGGATAGATGACGTAAACTGGCGTTCAACGCCAGTTCTCTGCCCAATTCTGGCGTCCAGCGCCAGAAAAGGATAAAAAACTGGAGTTGAACGCCCAAACTGGCATAAAAACTGGCGTTCAACTCCACAAATGGCCTCTGCACGTGACTCACTCAAATCTCAGCCCCAGCACACACCAAGTGGGCCCCAGAAGTGGACCTCTGCATCATCTATCATAGTCCACTCATATTTTGTAACCCTAGGCTACTAGTTTAGTATTTAAACAACTTTTAGAGACTTATTTTGGATCTGATGACATTTCAGATCTAAACTTTGTATTCTCTGACGGCATGAGTCTCTAAACCTCATTGTTGGGGGTGAGGAGCTCTGCTGTGTCTCGATGAATTAATGCAAGTATTTCTGTTTTCCATTCAAACACGCTTGTTCCTATCTAAGATGTTCATTCGCGCTTAACTGTGATGGAGGTGATGATCCGTGACACTCATCACCTTCCTCAAACCATGAACGCGTGCCTGACAACCACCTCCGTTCTATATACGATTGAATGAAGTATCTCTTAGATTCCTTAATCAGAATCTTCGTGGTATAAGCTAGAACTGATGGCAGCATTCATGAGAATTCGGAAAGTCTAAACCTTGTCTGTGGTATTCCGAGTAGGATTCAAGGATTGAATGACTGTGACGAGCTTCAAACTCCTGAAGGCTGGGCATTAGTGACAGACGCAAAAGGATAGTAAATCCTATTCCAACCGGATCGAGAACCAACCGGTGATTAGCCGTGCTGTGACAGAGCGCGTGAGCGTAGTTTTCACTGGAAGGATGGAAGGTAGCCATTGACAACGGTGATCCACCAACACACAGCTTGCCATAGGAGGACGTGCGTGCGTGAACAAGAAGACAGAGGAAAGCAGAGATTCAGAAGACAAAGCATCTCCAAAACTCCAACATATTCTCCATTACTGCACAACAAGTAACCTTTAATTTATGCTCTCGTGGTTATTCACAATTCAACTGATAAACATAATTGCCTTCCTGACTAAGATTTACAAGATAACCATAGATTGCTTCAAACCAACAATCTCCGTGGGATTCGACCCTTACTCACGTAAGGTATTACTTGGACGACCCAGTGCACTTGCTGGTTAGTTGTATCGAAGTTGTGACAGACTGTAAAACTAGATCAGAGTATCTGGCCTAAGAAGCCATTACCAGAGATCACAATTTCGTGCACCAAGTTTTTGGCGCCGTTGCCGGGGATTGTTCGTGTTTGAACAACTGACGGATTATTTTGTTGCTTAGATTAGGAAAAATCTTTCTTTTTTGGTTTAGAGTCTTTTATTATTTATCCCTTGTTAAAATACTTTAAACTTATAGCTCAGTTATTTAGAACGTGGTGTTTATGTTCATGATAATTGGCTATCATATTTTTTAAAAAACCTTTTTCAAAAATAATTTTTCTATTAAATCCTGTGCCAAACTTTAAGTTTGGTGTTTTCAAAAATAATCTTTCTTAAAATTTCATCCTAAGGTCCCATAACTCATTTGGCTAGAGCGTTAATATGTGTCCTTGGTAATTAGGTTAGAATCTTTTATACTCTTTTCAAAACCTTCTTTTTCAAAAATATTTTTTTCTATTAAATCTTGTGCCAAACTTTAAGTTTGGTGTTTTCTTGTTGATTTCCCTTTGATTTTTGAAAATTTTGGTTTGGTTTTCTAAAAATTTTAGGTTTGGTGTTCTTCTTTCATGTTCTTGTGTTCTTGTGAGTCTTCAAAGTGTTCTTGAGTTTTCCTTGTGTCTTGATCTTAAAATTTTTAAGTTTGGTGTTCCTTGGTGTTTTCCCTCCAAATTTTTCGAAAACAAGGAGCATTAGATCTAAAAAATTTTAAATCTTGTACTATCTTATTGTTTTTCTCTCTCCTCACTAAATTAAAAAAAAAAAAAAAAATATCTTTTCAAAATATCTCTTCTAACTTCCTAACTTCTTATCTTTTCAAAATTTGTTTCAACTAACTAACAAACTTTTTGTTTGTTTCTTAACTTTTTCAAAACTACCTAACTAACTCTCCCTCTCTCTAAATTTCGAAAATACCTTCCCTCTTTTTCAAAAATTTCTTTTTTTATTAACTAATTAAATTCTTTTTTTTATAAACGAAAAAAAAAATTTTATTATTTCAAAATTCAAATTCTTTTTAGTTATTTTATTTTATTTAAGTATTTACTTCTTATAAAATAAAATAAATAAAAAGATAAATCAGTCCAAGTTATATCCATATATCCATCATGGACATAAGTGGAGATGGACAGTCCAGGAGGACTTTGGGGTCATATTCTAACCCCTCTACTGCTTCATATGGGAGTAGCATCTGCATACCCTCCATTGGAGTCAGTAGTTTTGAGTTGAATCCTCAGCTCATTATCATGGTGCAGCAAAGTTGCCAGTATTTCGGTCTTCCACAGGAAGAACCTACAGAGTTTCTGGCACAATTTTTACAAATTGCTGACACAGTACATGATAAGGAAATAGATCAGGATGTCTACAGACTATTACTGTTTCCATTTGCTGTAAAAGATCAAGCCAAGAGGTGGTTAAATAACCAACCTAAGGCCAGCATAAGAACATGGAAACAACTGACAGAAAAATTCCTGAATCAATATTTCCCTCCAAAAAGGATGACACAGCTAAGGCTGGACATCCAAGGCTTTAAACAAGGAGATAATGAATCTCTTTATGATGCCTGGGAGAGATACAGAGAGATGCTACGAAAATGCCCCTCTGAAATGTTTTCAGAGTGGGTTCAGTTAGACATCTTCTACTATGGGCTTGCAGAAGGAGCTCAGATGTCTTTAGATTACTCAGCTGGTGGATCTATCCATATGAGAAAGACAATTGAAGAAGTTCAAGAGCTCATTGATACAGTTGCCAGGAATCAGCATCTGTATCTAAGCAGCAACCCTTCCATGAATGAAGAGGTTAAAACAGTAACTGCTGAATTCAATACTGTAAAACAAGTTGCTGAATTCAATCAGCAATTAGATTTTCTAACAAAGCAGCTAGCTGAATTCAAAGACAGGTTACAGGAGACAAGGATAGCTAATATACATATGGAAGAACAGTTTAAGCAAACAAAGCAGCAGCTATCAAAGCAAATAGCAGAAGAATGCCAAGCAGTTCAATTAAGAAGTGGGAAAACATTAAATACCCTACCTCAAGGCATCAAAAATTCAAGAAATGAGCAACCCACCAAAGATTCCCCTGAGGACAGTAAGAGCCCAGGGAAAAATAATTCTGGCACTAAAACGCCAGAAAATGGGTGGAAGGCTGGCGCTGAACGCCCAGACCATGCCCAAAACTGGCGTTCAGCGCCAGAAACAAGGCAGGATTGGCGTTCAACGCCAGAAATGGGGCAGAATCCAGCGTTGAACGCCCAACAGTGGCACATTTCTGGCGTTCAGGCGCCAGGAACAGACAGTGTGCTGGCGTCTAATGTCACTCCAGCTTCTGACTCTGGCATTCAATTTCCAGTGAGGGATCAGACACACACAAGTGCTGATAACAACCCCTCTAAAAAGGCTTCTTTAACCACTAAGGTTGAGGATTATAAAGCCAAGATACCTTATCCTCAAAAACTCCGGAAAGAGGAGCAGGATAAGCAATTTGCTCGCTTTGCAGATTATCTAAGGACTCTTGAAATAAAGATTCCATTTACAGAGGCACTTGAGCAAATACCTTCTTATGCCAAGTTCATGAAAGAGATCTTGAGTCATAAAAAGGAGTGGAGAGAAACAGAAAGAGTTCTCCTCACTGAAGAATGCAGTGCAGTCATTCTGAAAAGCTTTCCTGAAAAGCTTAAAGACCCCGGGAGTTTTCTGATACCATGCATATTAGATGGTGATTGCACCAAGACAGCTTTATGCGATCTTGGGGCAAGCATCAACCTGATACCTGCATCCACTATCAGGAAGCTTGGCTTAACTGAAGAAGTTAAACCAACCCGGATATGTCTCCAACTTGCTGATGGTTCCACTAAATACCCATCAGGCGTGATTGAGGACATAATTGTCAGAGTTGGGCCATTCGCCTTTCCCACTGACTTTGTTGTGCTGGAAATGGAGGAGCACAAGAGTGCTACTCTCATTCTAGGAAGACCCTTCCTAGCAACTGGACGATCCCTCATTGATGTCCAACAGGGAGAAATAACCCTGAGAGTCAACGATGACGAGTTCAAGTTGAACGCTGTCAAAGCCATGCAGCATCCAGACACATCAACAGACTGCATGAAAGTTGACCTTATTGACTCTTTGGTAGAAGAGATCAACATGGTTGAGAGTCTCGAATCAGAGTTGGAAGACATCTTTAAAGATGTTCAGCCTGATTTGGAGGATTCAGGGGACATGAAAGAGCCTCTGAACTTTCTTCTGAAAGAGGAAAAACCTCCTAAACCAGAGCTCAAGCCACTGCCACCATCCTTGAAATACGCATTTCTAGGAGAAGGTGACACCTTTCCAGTGATCATAAGCTCTGCTTTAAATTCACAGGAAGAGGAAGCACTTATTCAAGTGCTAAGGACACACAAGACAGCTCTTGGGTGGTCCATAGGTGACCTTAAGGGCATAAGCCCAGCTAGATGCATGCACAAAATCCTATTGGAGGATAATGCCAAACCAGTGGTTCAACCACAGAGGCGGCTAAATCCAACCATGAAGGAAGTGGTGCAGAAAGAGGTCACCAAATTACTAGAGGCTGGGATTATTTATCCCATTTCTGATAGCCCCTGGGTGAGCCCTGTTCAAGTCGTCCCAAAAAAGGGAGGCATGACAGTGATTCATAATGAAAAAAATGAACTGGTTCCTACAAGAACAGTTACAGGGTGGCGCATGTGTATTAACTACAGAAGGCTCAATACAGCCACCAGAAAGGATCATTTTCCTTTACCATTCATAGACCAGATGCTAGAGAGACTAGCAGGTCATGATTATTACTGCTTTTTGGATGGCTACTCAGGCTATAACCAGATTGCAGTAGATCCCCAGGATCAAGAGAAAACAGCATTCACATGTCCATCCGGAGTGTTTGCTTATAGAAGGATGCCCTTTGGGCTATGCAATGCACCTGCAACCTTCCAGAGATGCATGCTCTCTATTTTCTCTGATATGGTGGAAAAATTTCTGGAAGTCTTCATGGATGACTTCTCAGTATATGGAGACTCATTCAGCTCCTGTCTTGATCACCTGAAACTTGTTCTGAAAAGATGCCAAGAAACCAACCTAGTTTTAAACTGGGAAAAGTGTCACTTCATGGTGACTGAAGGAATTGTTCTTGGGCATAAAATCTCAAACAAGGGAATAGAGGTGGATCAAGCAAAAATAGAGGTAATTGAAAAATTACCACCACCTGCCAATGTTAAGGCAATTAGAAGCTTTCTGGGGCATGCAGGATTCTATAGGAGGTTTATAAAGGATTTTTCAAAAATCGCAAAACCTCTAAGCAATCTGCTAGCTGCTGACACGCCATTTGTGTTTGACACAGCATGCCTGCAGGCGTTTGAAACGCTGAAAGCTAAACTGGTCACAGCACCAGTCATTTCTGCACCAGACTGGACATTGCCATTTGAGTTAATGTGTGATGCCAGTGATCATGCCATTGGTGCAGTATTGGGACAGAGGCATGACAAGCTTCTGCATGTCATTTATTATGCCAGTCGCGTTCTAAATGATGCCCAGAAAAATTACACAACCACAGAAAAAGAACTACTTGCAGTGGTTTACGCCATTGACAAGTTCAGATCCTACTTAGTAGGATCAAAGGTGATTGTGTACACTGACCATGCTGCTCTCAAGTATCTACTCACAAAGCAGGATTCAAAACCCAGGCTCATCAGATGGGTATTGCTTCTGCAAGAGTTTGATATAGAAATAAGAGACAGAAAAGGAACAGAGAACCAAGTGGCTGATCATCTGTCCCGGATAGAGCCAGTGGAAGGGACGTCCCTCCCCTTTCTTGAGATCTCTGAGACGTTCCCTGATGAGCATCTATTTGCCATTCAGGAAGCACCATGGTTTGCCGATATTGCAAACTATAAAGCTGCAAGGTTCATACCCAAGGAGTACAATAGAATACAAAAAAAGAAACTAATTACTGATGCAAATTACTACTTGTGGGATGAGCCCTATCTCTTTAAGAGATGTGCAGATGGAATTATCCGTAGGTGTGTCCCCAGAAAGGAAGCACAGAGAATCCTATGGCATTGCCATGGATCTCAATATGGAGGCCATTTCGGAGGTGAGCGAACAGCCACCAAGGTCCTCCAATGTGGCTTCTATTGGCCCACACTCTATAAAGATTCCCGAGAGTTTGTACGTAATTATGACAGTTGCCAAAGAGCTGGTAACCTGCCTCATGGTTACGCCATGCCTCAACAAGGGATCTTGGAAATAGAGTTGTTTGATGTATGGGGAATTGACTTCATGGGACCTTTCCCACCATCATACTCAAACACTTATATTCTTGTGGCAGTTGACTATGTATCAAAATGGGTTGAGGCTATCGCCACACCCTCCAATGATACTAAAACAGTGCTGAAATTCCTCCAGAAACATATCTTTAGCAGGTTTGGTGTCCCTAGAGTGTTAATCAGCGATGGTGGCACTCACTTCTGCAATAAACAGCTTTACTCTGCCATGGTTCGGTATGGAATTCGCCACAAGGTGGCCACTCCATATCACCCACAAACCAATGGGCAAGCTGAAGTCTCTAATAGAGAATTAAAGAGAATCCTGGAACGAACAGTAAATACCCGTAGAAAGGATTGGGCAAGGAGCTTGGATGATGCTCTGTGGGCTTACAGAACAGCATTCAAGACCCCTATAGGGACCTCGCCATACCAACTGGTGTATGGTAAGGCATGTCACCTGCCCGTGGAACTGGAACATAAGGCCTACTGGGCAACCAGATTCCTAAACTTAGATGCCAAATTAGCAGGAGAAAAACGATTGCTCCAGCTAAATGAGCTAGAGAAATTCAGATTCACAGCTTTCGAAAATGCCAAGTTTTATAAAGAAAAATAAAAAAAATGGCATGACAGAAAGCTGTCATCTAGAATCTTTGAACTAGGACAGAAGGTCCTGTTGTTTAACTCTAGACTCAGGCTATTCCCCGGGAAACTGAAATCCCGGTGGAGGGGACCATACGTGATTACAAGTGTGTCACCATATGGTTATGTGGAGCTTCAAGATATTGATTCTGATAAGAAGTTCATTGTCAATGGACAGAGAATCAAGCATTATCTTGAAGGCAACACTGAGCAAGAATGCTCAAGGCTGAAGCTAGATTAAAAGCTCAGCAAGGTCCAGCTAAAGACAATAAAGAAGCGCTTGCTGGGAGGCAACCCAGCCATGGGGCAACAATCCTCCAAGCATTTTGCCCTATTTCTATCTTTATTTTTTTCATTATTTTCTATTTTTTATATAGAATTCATTGACAACAAGGTAAATAATCATTTACAGAAGACCTCGGCACACAAAACAGAGTAAAAGAGCTCAATGGCAAGAAAACGCCAGTAAAGGGGCATTTTGGGCGTTCAGCGCCCAAAATGGGCATCCACTGGGCGCTGAACGCCAGTAATGGCAGCATTTGGGCGTTCAACGCCAGAAATGGCCACCCACTGGGCGTTGAACGCCAGGAATGGCAGCAACTGGGCGCTGAACGCCCAGGAGATCAGCATTTGGGCACTGAACGCCCAAAACAAGCAGTGTTTGGGCGTTCAAACGCCAGGAGGACAGGGAGGAGCCAAATCCAGTTATCCCACACGTATTTCCATCTTAATTTCAAATTTTATGCTTCAATGCATGATTTTTACATGAACATATCAAGAACCCTGATTTCTAAAATCCTTAATTTCTAAAAATCCATCTTTCCAAATTCAATCCAACTCTTTTCAAAATCTTTTCTGAAAAATCTATCTTTTTCAAAATCTATCTTTTTCACTCAAAAATCTTTTCAACTAATCCATATCTTTTTCAATATCTTTTTCATATTATCTTTTTCAAAAATCTATCCTATCTTTTCAAAATTAAACTATATCTTCTATCTTATCTTTTTCAACTCAATCTTTTTATCTTATCTCCTCCAATTTTTCGAAAATCCACCCCTCCCCCCCTTTAAATTGGGTTCGGCCTCCCCCCTCCTTCATCAACAAGTGCCACTCAATCTCCTTCTATCCCTCTCCTTTCTTTTCTTTTGCTTGAGGACAAGCAAACCTCTAAGTTTGGTGTGTTTTTCCGAAATCACTAAGATCATGGCTCCCAAAGGGAAACAATACACTCCTAGAGGCAAGAAAGAGAGCGTTCCAAAACCACTTTGGAATCAAGGGAAGTTCTTATCTAAAGAACATTCAGACCATTATCTTAAAGTAATGGGTCTGAAATCAGTGATCCCGGAAGTTAGATTCGATCTGAAAGAAGATGAATATCTGGAGATCCAGGAGCAAATTCGAATCAGGAACTGGGAAGTCCTAGCTAATCCTGAAACGAAAGTAGGAAGGAACATGGTCCAGGAGTTCTATGCTAATATGTGGCAGACTGACAAGCAAAGACTATCTGGAACAGCCTGCTACGAATTTCGGACCATGGTCAGGGGAAAGATTGTTCATACCACCCCTGACAAGATCAGAGAGATATTAAAGCTACCTCAGCTAAAGGATGATCCAGACTCCTTCAACAGGAGGATGATGAGAGTAGACATTGGCCTGGATAAGATTCTAGAGGACATCTGTATCCCTGAAGCCAGGTGGACCACCAACACAAAGGGCGTCCCAAATCAACTCAAGAGGGAGGATCTCAAACCAGTTGCCAGAGGATGGCTGGACTTCATTGGGCGTTCTCTGTTGCCCACCAGCAACCGTTCTGAAGTCACAGTTAAAAGAGCAGTGATGATTCATTGCATCATGATGGGAAAGGAAGTGGAGGTTCATCAGCTGATTTCAACAGAGCTCTATAAGATCGCTAACAAAAATTCAAGAGAGGCCAGGTTGGCTTATCCAAGCGTGATTTCTCTGCTCTGCAAGGACGCTGGAGTCAAAATGGGAATAACTGAATATATCCTAATTGAAAAGTCAATCACCAAAGCATCAATGGAGAGACAACCAGCACAGGAGGATCCTATCAAGAAGAGAGCACAGGAATTCCTCCCAGAGATTCCTCAAGCAGAATATTGGGAATATCTTGAGACGTCTGTCACCAAGATACAGGAAGCTATGGAGCAAATAATAAAACAACAGAAGGAACACAGTCAAATGCTGACCCATATGCTTAAAGAACAAGAGGAGCAGGGACGTGACTTAAGGGAACTGAAGCGCCAAAAGTCTTCTGTGATACCAAGCCTCCCAAGGATCAGAGGAACCCCCATACCCCCAGAATAAAGGTTGTTAATTTCCAATTTCTGCCTTAACTCTGTGACAGTGTCCGTATAAAGAGTACCTTAGAAGTCATATAGTAGTAATTAGTATCTATTTTGATTTTATCTCCAATTAAGCTATAGTTTATTTTTCTCATCATCATTAAACATGAATAAAGTAGTAGATCTTTTGAATAAGAAGCAATAAAATTTCGAGTTTAAATAAAACAAATTCTAATTGGTTAAATGTGGTGGCAATGCTTTCTGTCTTCTGAATGAATGCTTGAACAGTGCATATGTCTTTTGAATTTGTTGTTTAAGACTGTTAAATATGTTGGCTCTTGAAAGAATAATGAACATGAGACATGTTATTGATAATCTGAAAAATCATAAAAATGATTCTTGAAGCAGGAAAAAGCAGCAAAGAACAAAGCTTGCAGGAAAAAAAAAAAAAGCAAGCAGAAAAAGCCAATAACCCTTAAAACCAAAAGGCAAGGGTAATTAAAAAGGATCCCAAGGCTTTGAGCATCAGTGGATAGGAGGGCCTAAAGGACTGAAATCCTGGTCTAAGCGGCTAAACCAAGCTGTCCCTAACCATGTGCTTGTGGCGTGCAGGTGTCAAGTGAAAACTTGAGACTGAACGGTTAAAGTCAAGGTCCAAAGCAAAAAGAAGAGTGTGCTTAAGAACTCTGGACACCTCTAATTGGGGACTTTAGCAAAGCTGAGTCACAATCTGAAAAGGTTCACCCAGTTATGTGTCTGTGGCATTTATGTATCCAGTAGTAACACTGGAAAACAAAGTGCTTAGGGCCACGGCCAAGACTCATAAAGAAGCTGTGTTCAAGAATCATCACACTGAACTAAGAAAATCAATAACACTATCTGAATTCTGAGTTCCTATAGATGCCAATCACTCTGAGCTTCAATGGATAAAGTGAGATGCCAAAACTGTTCAGAAGCAAAAAGCTACTAGCCCCGCTCATCTAATTAGAATCTGAGCTTCATTCAAAAACTCTGAGATATTATTGCTTCTCAACCTATTAGTCTTATATTTTATTTGTCTGGTTGCTTGAGGACAAGCAACAGTTTAAGTTTGGTGTTGTGATGAGCGGATATTTTATACGCTTTTTGGGGATGATTTCATATAGTTTAGAGTATGTTTTAGTTAGTTTTTAGTCTATTTCTAGTAGTTTTTAGGAAAAATTCATATTTTTGGACTTTACTATGAGTTGTGTATTTTTCTGTAATTTCAGGTATTTTTCTGGCTGAAATTGAAGGAGCTGAGCGAAAATCTGATTCAGGCTGAAAAAGGACTGCTGATGCTGTTGGATTCTGACCTCCCTGCACTCAAAGTGGATTTTTTGGAGCTACAGAACTCGAAATGGCATGCTTCCAATTGCGTTGGAAAGTAGACATCCAGGGCTTTCCAGAAATATATAATAGTCCATACTTTGCACAAGGATAGATGACGTAAACTGGCGTTCAACGCCAGTTCTCTGCCCAATTCTGGCGTCCAGCGCCAGAAAAGGATCAAAAACTGGAGTTGAACGCCCAAACTGGCATAAAAACTGGCGTTCAACTCCACAAATGGCCTCTGCACGTGACTCACTCAAATCTCAGCCCCAGCACACACCAAGTGGGCCCCAGAAGTGGACCTCTGCATCATCCATCATAGTCCACTCATATTTTGTAACCCTAGGCTACTAGTTTAGTATTTAAACAACTTTTAGAGACTTATTTTGGATCTGATGACATTTCAGATCTAAACTTTGTATTCTCTGACGGCATGAGTCTCTAAACCTCATTGTTGGGGGTGAGGAGCTCTGCTGTGTCTCGATGAATTAATGCAAGTATTTCTGTTTTCCATTCAAACACGCTTGTTCCTATCTAAGATGTTCATTCGCGCTTAACTGTGATGGAGGTGATGATCCGTGACACTCATCACCTTCCTCAAACCATGAACGCGTGCCTGACAACCACCTCCGTTCTATATACGATTGAATGAAGTATCTCTTAGATTCCTTAATCAGAATCTTCGTGGTATAAGCTAGAACTGATGGCAGCATTCATGAGAATTCGGAAAGTCTAAACCTTGTCTGTGGTATTCCGAGTAGGATTCAAGGATTGAATGACTGTGACGAGCTTCAAACTCCTGAAGGCTGGGCATTAGTGACAGACGCAAAAGGATAGTAAATCCTATTCCAACCGGATCGAGAACCAACCGGTGATTAGCCGTGCTGTGACAGAGCGCGTGAGCGTAGTTTTCACTGGAAGGATGGAAGGTAGCCATTGACAACGGTGATCCACCAACACACAGCTTGCCATAGGAGGACGTGCGTGCGTGAACAAGAAGACAGAGGAAAGCAGAGATTCAGAAGACAAAGCATCTCCAAAACTCCAACATATTCTCCATTACTGCACAACAAGTAACCTTTAATTTATGCTCTCGTGGTTATTCACAATTCAACTGATAAACATAATTGCCTTCCTGACTAAGATTTACAAGATAACCATAGATTGCTTCAAACCAACAATCTCCGTGGGATTCGACCCTTACTCACGTAAGGTATTACTTGGACGACCCAGTGCACTTGCTGGTTAGTTGTATCGAAGTTGTGACAGACTGTAAAACTAGATCAGAGTATCTGGCCTAAGAAGCCATTACCAGAGATCACAATTTCGTGCACCAAGTTTTTGGCGCCGTTGCCGGGGATTGTTCGTGTTTGAACAACTGACGGATTATTTTGTTGCTTAGATTAGGAAAAATCTTTCTTTTTTGGTTTAGAGTCTTTTATTATTTATCCCTTGTTAAAATACTTTAAACTTATAGCTCAGTTATTTAGAACGTGGTGTTTATGTTCATGATAATTGGCTATCATATTTTTTAAAAAACCTTTTTCAAAAATAATTTTTCTATTAAATCCTGTGCCAAACTTTAAGTTTGGTGTTTTCAAAAATAATCTTTCTTAAAATTTCATCCTAAGGTCCCATAACTCATTTGGCTAGAGCGTTAATATGTGTCCTTGGTAATTGGGTTAGAATCTTTTATACTCTTTTCAAAACCTTCTTTTTCAAAAATATTTTTTTCTATTAAATCTTGTGCCAAACTTTAAGTTTGGTGTTTTCTTTTTGATTTCCCTTTGATTTTCGAAAATTTTGGTTTGGTTTTCTAAAAATTTTAGGTTTGGTGTTCTTCCTTCATGTTCTTGTGTTCTTGTGAGTCTTCAAAGTGTTCTTGAGTTTTCCTTGTGTCTTGATCTTAAAATTTTTAAGTTTGGTGTTCCTTGGTGTTTTCCCTCCAAATTTTTTGAAAACAAGGAGCATTAGATCTAAAAAATTTTAAATCTTGTACTATCTTATTGTTTTTCTCTCTCCTCACTAAATTTAAAAAAAAAAAAGAAAATATCTTTTCAAAATATCTCTTCTAACTTCCTAACTTCTTATCTTTTCAAAATTTGTTTCAACTAACTAACAAACTTTTTGTTTGTTTCTTAACTTTTTCAAAACTACCTAACTAACTCTCCCTCTCTCTAAATTTCGAAAATACCTTCCCTCTTTTTCAAAAATTTCTTTTTTTATTAACTAATTAAATTCTTTTTTTTTATAAACGAAAAAAAAATTTTATTATTTCAAAATTCAAATTCTTTTTAGTTATTTTATTTTATTTAAGTATTTACTTCTTATAAAATAAAATAAATAAAAAGATAAATCAGTCCAAGTTATATCCATATATCCATCATGGACATAAGTGGAGATGGACAGTCCAGGAGGACTTTGGGGTCATATTCTAACCCCTCTACTGCTTCATATGGGAGTAGCATCTGCATACCCTCCATTGGAGTCAGTAGTTTTGAGTTGAATCCTCAGCTCATTATCATGGTGCAGCAAAGTTGCCAGTATTTCGGTCTTCCACAGGAAGAACCTACAGAGTTTCTGGCACAATTTTTACAAATTGCTGACACAGTACATGATAAGGAAATAGATCAGGATGTCTACAGACTATTACTATTTCCATTTGCTGTAAAAGATCAAGCCAAGAGGTGGTTAAATAACCAACCTAAGGCCAGCATAAGAACATGGAAACAGCTGACAGAAAAATTCCTGAATCAATATTTCCCTCCAAAAAGGATGACACAGCTAAGGCTGGACATCCAAGGCTTTAAACAAGGAGATAATGAATCTCTTTATGATGCCTGGGAGAGATACAGAGAGATGCTACGAAAATGCCCCTCTGAAATGTTTTCAGAGTGGGTTCAGTTAGACATCTTCTACTATGGGCTTGCAGAAGGAGCTCAGATGTCTTTAGATTACTCAGCTGGTGGATCTATCCATATGAGAAAGACAATTGAAGAAGCTCAAGAGCTCATTGATACAGTTGCCAGGAATCAGCATCTGTATCTAAGCAGCAACCCTTCCATGAATGAAGAGGTTAAAACAGTAACTGCTGAATTCAGTACTGTAAAACAAGCTGCTGAATTCAATCAGCAATTAGATTTTCTAACAAAGCAGCTAACTGAATTCAAAGACAGGTTACAGGAGACAAGGATAGCTAATATACATATGGAAGAACAGTTTAAGCAAACAAAGCAGCAGCTATCAAAGCAAATAGTAGAAGAATGCCAAGCAGTTCAATTAAGAAGTGGGAAAACATTAAATACCCCACCTCAAGGCATCAAAAATTCAAGAAATGAGCAACCCACCAAAGATTCCCCTGAGGACAGTAAGAGCCCAGGGAAAAATAATTCTGGCACTAAAACGCCAGAAAATGGGTGGAAGGCTGGCGCTGAACGCCCAGACCATGCCCAAAACTGGCGTTCAGCGCCAGAAACAAGGCAGGATTGTCGTTCAACGCCAGAAATGGGGCAGAATCCAGCGTTGAACGCCCAACAGGGGCACATTTCTGGCGTTCAGGTGCCAGGAACAGACAGTGAGCTGGCGTCTAACGTCACTCCAGCTTCTGACTCTGGCATTCAATTGCCAGTGAGGGATCAGACACACACAAGTGCTGATAACAACCCCTCTAAAAAGGCTTCTTTAACCACTAAGGTTGAGGATTATAAAGCCAAGATACCTTATCCTCAAAAACTCCAGAAAGAGGAGAAGGATAAGCAATTTGCTCGCTTTGCAGATTATCTAAGGACTCTTGAAATAAAGATTCCATTTACAGAGGCACTTGAGCAAATACCTTCTTATGCCAAGTTCATGAAAGAGATCTTGAGTCATAAAAAGGAGTGGAGAGAAACAGAAAGAGTTCTCCTCACTGAAGAATGCAGTGCAGTCATTCTGAAAAGCTTTCCTGAAAAGCTTAAAGACCCCGGGAGTTTTCTGATACCATGCATATTAGATGGTGATTGCACCAAGACAGCTTTATGCGATCTTGGGGCAAGCATCAACCTGATACCTGCATCCACTATCAGGATGCTTGGCTTAACTGAAGAAGTTAAACCAACCCGGATATGTCTCCAACTTGCTGATGGTTCCACTAAATACCCATCAGGCGTGATTGAGGACATAATTGTCAGAGTTGGGCCATTCGCCTTTCCCACTGACTTTGTTGTGCTGGAAATGGAGGAGCACAAGAGTGCTACTCTCATTCTAGGAAGACCCTTCCTAGCAACTGGACGATCCCTCATTGATGTCCAACAGGGAGAAATAACCCTGAGAGTCAACGATGACGAGTTCAAGTTGAACGCTGTCAAAGCCATGCAGCATCCAGACACATCAACAGACTGCATGAAAGTTGACCTTATTGACTCTTTGGTAGAAGAGATCAACATGGCTGAGAGTCTCGAATCAGAGTTGGAAGACATCTTTAAAGATGTTCAGCCTGATTTGGAGGATTCAGGGGACATGAAAGAGCCTCTGAACTTTCTTCTGAAAGAGGAAAAACCTCCTAAACCAGAGCTCAAGCCACTGCCACCATCCTTGAAATACGCATTTCTAGGAGAAGGTGACACCTTTCCAGTGATCATAAGCTCTGCTTTAAATTCACAGGAAGAGGAAGCACTTATTCAAGTGCTAAGGACACACAAGACAGCTCTTGGGTGGTCCATAGGTGACCTTAAGGGCATAAGCCCAGCTAGATGCATGCACAAAATCCTATTGGAGGATAATGCCAAACCAGTGGTTCAACCACAGAGGCGGCTAAATCCAACCATGAAGGAAGTGGTGCAGAAAGAGGTCACCAAATTACTAGAGGCTGGGATTATTTATCCCATTTCTGATAGCCCCTGGGTGAGCCCTGTTCAAGTCGTCCCAAAAAAGGGAGGCATGACAGTGATTCATAATGAAAAAAATGAACTGGTTCCTACAAGAACAGTTACAGGGTGGCGCATGTGTATTAACTACAGAAGGCTCAATACAGCCACCAGAAAGGATCATTTTCCTTTACCATTCATAGACCAGATGCTAGAGAGACTAGCAGGTCATGATTATTACTGCTTTTTGGATGGCTACTCAGGCTATAACCAGATTGCAGTAGATCCCCAGGATCAAGAGAAAACAGCATTCACATGTCCATCCGGAGTGTTTGCTTATAGAAGGATGCCCTTTGGGCTATGCAATGCACCTGCAACCTTCCAGAGATGCATGCTCTCTATTTTCTCTGATATGGTGGAAAAATTTCTGGAAGTCTTCATGGATGACTTCTCAGTATATGGAGACTCATTCAGCTCCTGTCTTGATCACCTGAAACTTGTTCTGAAAAGATGCCAAGAAACCAACCTAGTTTTAAACTGGGAAAAGTGTCACTTCATGGTGACTGAAGGAATTGTTCTTGGGCATAAAATCTCAAACAAGGGAATAGAGGTGGATCAAGCAAAAATAGAGGTAATTGAAAAATTACCACCACCTGCCAATGTTAAGGCAATCAGAAGCTTTCTGGGGCATGCAGGATTCTATAGGAGGTTTATAAAGGATTTTTCAAAAATCGCAAAACCTCTAAGCAATCTGCTAGCTGCTGACACGCCATTTGTGTTTGACACAGCATGCCTGCAGGCGTTTGAAACGCTGAAAGCTAAACTGGTCACAGCACCAGTCATTTCTGCACCAGACTGGACATTGCCATTTGAGTTAATGTGTGATGCCAGTGATCATGCCATTGGTGCAGTATTGGGACAGAGGCATGACAAGCTTCTGCATGTCATTTATTATGCCAGTCGTATTCTAAATGATGCCCAGAAAAATTACACAACCACAGAAAAAGAACTACTTGCAGTGGTTTACGCCATTGACAAGTTCAGATCCTACTTAGTAGGATCAAAGGTGATTGTGTACACTGACCATGCTGCTCTCAAGTATCTACTCACAAAGCAGGATTCAAAACCCAGGCTCATCAGATGGGTATTGCTTCTGCAAGAGTTTGATATAGAAATAAGAGACAGAAAAGGGACAGAGAACCAAGTGGCTGATCATCTGTCCCGGATAGAGCCAGTGGAAGGGACGTCCCTCCCCTTTCTTGAGATCTCTGAGACGTTCCCTGATGAGCATCTATTTGCCATTCAGGAAGCACCATGGTTTGCCGATATTGCAAACTATAAAGCTGCAAGGTTCATACCCAAGGAGTACAATAGAATACAAAAAAAGAAACTAATTACTGATGCAAAGTACTACTTGTGGGATGAGCCCTATCTCTTTAAGAGATGTGCAGACGGAATTATCCGTAGGTGTGTCCCCAGAAAGGAAGCACAGAGAATCCTATGGCATTGCCATGGATCTCAATATGGAGGCCATTTCGGAGGTGAGCGAACAGCTACCAAGGTCCTCCAATGTGGCTTCTATTGGCCCACACTCTATAAAGATTCCCGAGAGTTTGTACGTAATTATGACAGTTGCCAAAGAGCTGGTAACCTGCCTCATAGTTACGCCATGCCTCAACAAGGGATCTTGGAAATAGAGTTGTTTGATGTATGGGGAATTGACTTCATGGGACCTTTCCCACCATCATACTCAAACACTTATATTCTGGTGGCAGTTGACTATGTATCAAAATGGGTTGAGGCTATCGCCACACCCTCCAATGATACTAAAACAGTGCTGAAATTCCTTCAGAAACATATCTTTAGCAGGTTTGGTGTCCCTAGAGTGTTAATCAGCGATGGGGGCACTCACTTCTGCAATAAACAGCTTTACTCTGCCATGGTTCGGTATGGAATTCGCCACAAGGTGGCCACTCCATATCACCCACAAACCAATGGGCAAGCTGAAGTCTCTAATAGAGAATTAAAGAGAATCCTGGAACGGACAGTAAATACCCGTAGAAAGGATTGGGCAAGGAGCTTGGATGATGCTCTGTGGGCTTACAGAACAGCATTCAAGACCCCTATAGGGACCTCGCCATACCAATTGGTGTATGGTAAGGCATGTCACCTGCCCGTGGAACTGGAACATAAGGCCTACTGGGCAACCAGATTCCTAAACTTAGATGCCAAATTAGCAGGAGAAAAACGATTGCTCCAGCTAAATGAGCTAGAGGAATTCAGATTCACAGCTTTCGAAAATGCCAAGTTTTATAAAGAAAAATAAAAAAATGGCATGACAGAAAGCTGTCATCTAGAATCTTTGAACCAGGACAGAAGGTCCTGTTGTTTAACTCTAGACTCAGGCTATTCCCCGGGAAACTGAAATCCCGGTGGAGGGGACCATACGTGATTACAAGTGTGTCACCATATGGTTATGTGGAGCTTCAAGATATTGATTCTGATAAGAAGTTCATTGTCAATGGACAGAGAATCAAGCATTATCTTGAAGGCAACACTGAGCAAGAATGCTCAAGGCTGAAGCTAGATTAAAAGCTCAGCAAGGTCCAGCTAAAGACAATAAAGAAGCGCTTGCTGGGAGGCAACCCAGCCATGGGGCAACAATCCTCCAAGCATTTTGCCCTATTTCTATCTTTATTTTTTTCATTATTTTCTATTTTTTATATAGAATTCATTGACAACAAGGTAAATAATCATTTACAGAAGACCTCGGCACACAAAACAGAGTAAAAGAGCTCAATGGCAAGAAAACGCCAGTAAAGGGGCATTTTGGGCGTTCAGCGCCCAAAATGGGCATCCACTGGGCGCTGAACGCCAGTAATGGCAGCATTTGGGCGTTCAACGCCAGAAATGGCCACCCACTGGATGTTGAATGCTAGGAATGGCAGCAACTGGGCGCTGAACGCCCAGGAGATCAGCATTAGGGCGCTGAACGCCCAAAACAAGCAGTGTTTGGGCGTTCAAACGCCAGGAGGACAGGGAGGAGCCAAATCCAGTTATCCCACACGTATTTCCATCTTAATTTCAAATTTTATGCTTCAATGCATGATTTTTACATGAACATATCAAGAACCCTGATTTCTAAAATCCTTAATTTCTAAAAATCCATCTTTCCAAATTCAATCCAACTCTTTTCAAAATCTTTTCTGAAAAATCTATCTTTTTCAAAATCTATCTTTTTCACTCAAAAATCTTTTCAACTAATCCATATCTTTTTCATATTATCTTTTTCAAAAATCTATCCTATCTTTTCAAAATTAAACTATATCTTCTATCTTATCTTTTTCAACTCAATCTTTTTATCTTATCTCCTCCAATTTTTCGAAAATCCACCCCTCCCCCCCTTTAAATTGGGTTCGGCCTCCCCCCTCCTTCATCAACAAGTGCCACTCAATCTCCTTCTATCCCTCTCCTTTCTTTTCTTTTGCTTGAGGACAAGCAAACCTCTAAGTTTGGTGTGTTTTTCCGAAATCACTAAGATCATGGCTCCCAAAGGGAAACAATACACTCCTAGAGGCAAGAAAGAGAGCGTTCCAAAACCACTTTGGAATCAAGGGAAGTTCTTATCTAAAGAATATTCAGACCATTATCTTAAAGTAATGGGTCTGAGATCAGTGATCCCGGAAGTTAGATTCGATCTGAAAGAAGATGAATATCCGGAGATCCAGGAGCAAATTCGAATCAGGAACTGGGAAGTCCTAGCTAATCCTGAAACGAAAGTAGGAAGGAACATGGTCCAGGAGTTCTATGCTAATATGTGGCAGACTGACAAGCAAAGACTATCTGGAACAGCCTGCTACGAATTTCGGACCATGGTCAGGGGAAAGATTGTTCATACCACCCCTGACAAGATCAGAGAGATATTAAAGCTACCTCAGCTAAAGGATGATCCAGACTCCTTCAACAGGAGGATGATGAGAGTAGACATTGGCCTGGATAAGATTCTAGAGGACATCTGTATCCCTGAAGCCAGGTGGACCACCAACACAAAGGGCGTCCCAAATCAACTCAAGAAGGAGGATCTCAAACCAGTTGCCAGAGGATGGCTGGACTTCATTGGGCGTTCTCTGTTGCCCACCAGCAACCGTTCTGAAGTCACAGTTAAAAGAGCAGTGATGATTCATTGCATCATGATGGGAAAGGAAGTGGAGGTTCATCAGCTGATTTCAACAGAGCTCTATAAGATCGCTAACAAAAATTCAAGAGAGGCCAGGTTGGCTTATCCAAGCGTGATTTCTCTGCTCTGCAAGGACGCTGGAGTCAAAATGGGAATAACTGAATATATCCTAATTGAAAAGTCAATCACCAAAGCATCAATGGAGAGACAACCAGCACAGGAGGATCCTATCAAGAAGAGAGCACAGGAATTCCTCCCAGAGATTCCTCAAGCAGAATATTGGGAATATCTTGAGACGTCTGTCACCAAGATACAGGAAGCTATGGAGCAAATAATAAAACAACAGAAGGAACACAGTCAAATGCTGACCCATATGCTTAAAGAACAAGAGGAGCAGGGACGTGACTTAAGGGAACTGAAGCGCCAAAAGTCTTCTGTGATACCAAGTCTCCCAAGGATCAGAGGAACCCCCATACCCCCAGAATAAAGGTTGTTAATTTCCAATTTCTGCCTTAACTCTGTGACAGTGTCCGTATAAAGAGTACCTTAGAAGTCATATAGTAGTAATTAGTATCTATTTTGATTTTATCTCCAATTAAGCTATAGTTTATTTTTCTCATCATCATTAAACATGAATAAAGTAGTAGATCTTTTGAATAAGAAGCAATAAAATTTCGAGTTTAAATAAAACAAATTCTAATTGGTTAAATGTGGTGGCAATGCTTTCTGTCTTCTGAATGAATGCTTGAACAGTGCATATGTCTTTTGAATTTGTTGTTTAAGACTGTTAAATATGTTGGCTCTTGAAAGAATAATGAACATGAGACATGTTATTGATAATCTGAAAAATCATAAAAATGATTCTTGAAGCAGGAAAAAGCAGCAAAGAACAAAGCTTGCAGGAAAAAAAAAAAAAGCAAGCAGAAAAAGCCAATAACCCTTAAAACCAAAAGGCAAAGGTAATTAAAAAGGATCCCAAGGCTTTGAGCATCAGTGGATAGGAGGGCCTAAAGGACTGAAATCCTGGTCTAAGCGGCTAAACCAAGCTGTCCCTAACCATGTGCTTGTGGCGTGCAGGTGTCAAGTGAAAACTTGAGACTGAACGGTTAAAGTCAAGGTCCAAAGCAAAAAGAAGAGTGTGCTTAAGAACTCTGGACACCTCTAATTGGGGACTTTAGCAAAGCTGAGTCACAATCTGAAAAGGTTCACCCAGTTATGTGTCTGTGGCATTTATGTATCCAGTAGTAACACTGGAAAACAAAGTGCTTAGGGCCACGGCCAAGACTCATAAAGAAGCTGTGTTCAAGAATCATCACACTGAACTAAGAAAATCAATAACACTATCTGAATTCTGAGTTCCTATAGATGCCAATCACTCTGAGCTTCAATGGATAAAGTGAGATGCCAAAACTATTCAGAAGCAAAAAGCTACTAGCCCCGCTCATCTAATTAGAATCTGAGCTTCATTCAAAAACTCTGAGATATTATTGCTTCTCAACCTATTAGTCTTATATTTTATTTGTCTGGTTGCTTGAGGACAAGCAACAGTTTAAGTTTGGTGTTGTGATGAGCGGATATTTTATACGCTTTTTGGGGATGATTTCATATAGTTTAGAGTATGTTTTAGTTAGTTTTTAGTCTATTTCTAGTAGTTTTTAGGAAAAATTCATATTTTTTGACTTTACTATGAGTTGTGTATTTTTCTGTAATTTCAGGTATTTTTCTGGCTGAAATTGAAGGAGCTGAGCGAAAATCTGATTCAGGCTGAAAAAGGACTGCTGATGCTGTTGGATTCTGACCTCCCTGCACTCAAAGTGGATTTTCTGGAGCTACAGAACTCGAAATGGCATGCTTCCAATTGCGTTGGAAAGTAGACATCCAGGGCTTTCCAGAAATATATAATAGTCCATACTTTGCACAAGGATAGACGACGTAAACTGGCGTTCAACGCCAGTTCTCTGCCCAATTCTGGCGTCCAGCGCCAGAAAAGGATCAAAAACTGGAGTTGAACGCCCAAACTGGCATAAAAATTGGCGTTCAACTCCACAAATGGCCTCTGCACGTGACTCACTCAAATCTCAGCCCCAGCACACACCAAGTGGGCCCCAGAAGTGGACCTCTGCATCATCCATCATAGTCCACTCATATTTTGTAACCCTAGGCTACTAGTTTAGTATTTAAACAACTTTTAGAGACTTATTTTGGATCTGATGACATTTCAGATCTAAACTTTGTATTCTCTGATGGCATGAGTCTCTAAACCTCATTGTTGGGGGTGAGGAGCTCTGCTGTGTCTCGATGAATTAATGCAAGTATTTCTGTTTTCCATTCAAACACGCTTGTTCCTATCTAAGATGTTCATTCGCGCTTAACTGTGATGGAGGTGATGATCCGTGACACTCATCACCTTCCTCAAACCATGAACGCGTGCCTGACAACCACCTCCGTTCTATATACGATTGAATGAAGTATCTCTTAGATTCCTTAATCAGAATCTTCGTGGTATAAGCTAGAACTGATGGCAGCATTCATGAGAATTCGGAAAGTCTAAACCTTGTCTGTGGTATTCCGAGTAGGATTCAAGGATTGAATGACTGTGACGAGCTTCAAACTTCTGAAGGCTGGGCATTAGTGACAGACGCAAAAGGATAGTAAATCCTATTCCAACCGGATCGAGAACCAACCGGTGATTAGCCGTGCTGTGACAGAGCGCGTGAGCATAGTTTTCACTGGAAGGATGGAAGGTAGCCATTGACAACGGTGATCCACCAACACACAGCCTGCCATAGGAGGACGTGCGTGCGTGAACAAGAAGACAGAGGAAAGCAGAGATTCAGAAGACAAAGCATCTCCAAAACTCCAACATATTCTCCATTACTGCACAACAAGTAACCTTTAATTTATGCTCTCGTGGTTATTCACAATTCAACTGATAAACATAATTGCCTTCCTGACTAAGATTTACAAGATAACCATAGATTGCTTCAAACCAACAATCTCCGTGGGATTCGACCCTTACTCACGTAAGGTATTACTTGGACGACCCAGTGCACTTGCTGGTTAGTTGTATCGAAGTTGTGACAGACTGTAAAACTAGATCAGAGTATCTGGCCTAAGAAGCCATTACCAGAGATCACAATTTCGTGCACCAATATTCATGGGGGTGAGCTCATCCGGGGCTTTCACAGTGCCCGGCCACCCTGACGACATAGGGTCAAAGAGCTTCGAGTCTCAACCTGGAGCACGTGGTGGCTAGCCACTGCTTCTTCCCAGGGAAACCCTCATCTCCGATAGTGGAAGTGCAAACATTCACAATTCATTCAACAGCATATGTGAATTTATACTTAGCCATAATCATGGCTCCGTCGTAACACGGCAATAATCCAGCCATCCGGCTCACGGTTAAATCCATAACCAGCCAATTCATTAACAATTACGGCCCTTCGGCCCATGGCATAACAAGCACTTCCACCGCCATCCTCCGCATTTCACATAATCATCTTTGATCCTCATTGATCACTCATTTTTCCCTTGCTTCACTCACAAGTTACCACATTCACTAGCTCCTCGTCTCATTGCTAGGCATATCATAATGATTTAAGACATAAGTGGTGAGATCGGAGGCTTAGAAGTATGAAATTTGGCTTTTAAAACTCAAAAATCAACTTTGGGATGAAAACAGGGCCACGCGTACGCGCATTCCACGCGCACGCGTGGATGGCCACAAAACTCATCGACGCGCAAGCGTTATACGTGCGGACGCGCGGATTGAGAAATAGTCAAATGACGCGCAAGCGTCAGCCACGCGTATGCGTTGGTGCTCTTGCGCCCCAGGCACAAAACTGGCACAACTCTGGCACAACTCTCGGGAAAATAGCTGGGCATTTAGTGCAGCGCATCGACACGCCCGCGCACACTATGCGTACTCGTGGATGGTGCTTTCTTGAAGAACGGCACGTACGCGCCAAGTGCGCCTACGCGCGGAGGGTCATTCTGCTAAAAATTTTCTAAGTTAAAAGCTGCAGAATTCACAGATTCAACCCCCAATCTTCCGACGGACATAACTTTCTCATTTTAAATCGTTTTCTGTTCGTTCTTCCAGCGGCGTGGACATCCCGGATCTAATTTCATTTCTAAAAAAGTTTGGTACAAAACGGGGATCCGTAGTCCAAGTTATGTCCCGTCAAAACATGCCCGAAAACCATATTTTCATACAAAACCACAAGGTGCCATTTTCAAAACAAACCATTTTCAACTCTTTTCAAAATCAACCAAAACATGCCAATTTCGCCTTTTTCGAAATCAATCTAAATGTACCAAAATCAACATCAAGGCATCCTCAACTCACACATTGACACTTTACCAAAATTCCCAAAACCACCGTCCAACCATTTTAACACTTCTCAATCAAATGGCTACAGGGCAAACACAATATCATATCACACATCCTTCCTCATCCCAATTTCCGATAATACCATTTCCAAATCAAACATTATTATACATAATCATCATCATACTCACCATCAACATGGTACCACCCACCAATTCAACCTCAATCATTCATCAAGCACATATCACAACATGCAGTTTCTCATATATCACACAATCAAGGCATCAATATTCATAATCACATATATGATCACATCATATATCTCAACCATTCAACAACATCATCAATTCAATGCCTATCTTAGGGCCTCTAGCCTAAGTATTTCCTACCACATTACATATTAGATACGAGAAACCGAGACCATACCTTAGCCGATTTTTTCCAAGCTCAACCGGAGCACTTCCAAATCACTTGTCCACAAGCTCTCAAGGTCTCAACACCTCCAAGAACAGATTTTTACCACCAAAAATCCCTTTTCAAGCTTTCCAAGGTCTCAATCAAGTTCCAATATTCACATATACACAACCTAAGCCACAATCATCATATCCATACACAACATCTCAGTACCCAAACATCATAGAACAACAAATTACACTAGGGCTGAGAATCTTACCACACCCAAGGTCCAAGGAGACAAGATTAACCTTCTCCTTCAAGAGAGTTGGGTCCTATAACATCAAAGAGCCCAAAATCTCAACATTTTTGCTCATGAAACTCGAAATCAAGGCTGGAAATTCGAAGAGCAAAACTTGGCTTACCTCAAGATTAATTGTATGGGTTTTGTAGAGTTCTCCACGATGAACGCGTGGCCATAAACGGTGCGACAATCGGAGCTCTAGATCAAAAGTTATGGTGGTTTGAAGATCAAGTGAGAGATAAAAGTTTGGGAGTGTTCTTCCCCCATTCTTCCCCCTTTCAGCGTGTTTGAGTGATAAGTGAGGAGAGAGAGTGCTGAAATGAGTGTTTTAGGGTTTAGTTATGTTGGGCCAAGGGCCCACTTTGGGTCTGGTTGGCCCGGTTTGGCCCGTTCGGTCCAATCTTTGTCCGATTTCTATAAAATTGGTACCGAAATTCTCGTCTCAATCTCCTCTATCATATTTAGCCATAAAAATCATATTTTTGGCTTTCTAGAATAAATTCTCATTTATGGGTTAATTAGCCGTTAATTAACCAGATTTTACATTCTACCCACCTAATTGGGAATTTTTTCCACAAAATTCAAATTCAATTACCTGAGAATAAGTGCGGATAATCCGATCGCATCTCCGACTCAAGTTTCCAAGTGTGTTTCTCAACACCGCCTCAACTCCATGCCACCTTGAATAATAAAACCTCTCTCCCACGTAACCGTTTGATACTAGTATCATTGATGAGCGGATAATTTATACGCTGTTTGGCATTATTTTTAGTATGTTTTTAGTATGATTTAATTAGTTTTCATTATATTTTTATTAGTTTTTAATAAAAATTTACATTTCTGGACTTTACTATGAGTTTGTGTGTTTTTCTGTGATTTCAGTATTTTCTGGCTGAAATTGAGGGACCTGAGCAAAAATCAGATTCAGAGGTTGAAGAAGGACTGTAGATGCTGTTGGATTCTAACCTCCCTGCACTCAAAGTGGATTTTCTGGAGCTACAGAACTTCAAATGGTACGTTTCCAATTGCGTTGGAAAGTAGACATCCAGGGCTTTCCAGCAATATATAATAGTCCATAATTTGCTTGAGTTTAGATGACGTAAACTGGCGTTCAACGCCAGTTCCATGCTGCATTCTGGAGTCAAACGCCAGAAACAGGTTGCAAAGTGGAGTTCAACGCCAGAAACACGTTACAAACTGGCGTTCAATTCCAAGAATGACCTCTCCACGTGTAAACCTCAAGCTCAGCCCAAGCACACACCAAGTGGGCCCCGGAAGTGGATTTCTGCATCATTTACTTATTTCTGTAAACCCTAGTAACTAGTTTAGTATAAATAGGACTTTTTACTATTGTATTTACATATCTTTGGATTATCTTTTGATCCTTTGCTCATGTTTTGGGGGCTGGCCATTCGGCCATGCCTGAACCTTCATCACTTATATATTTTCAACGGTAGAGTTTCTACACACCATAGATTAAGGTGTGGAGCTCTGTTGTTCCTCAAAGATTAATGCAAAGTACTACTGTTTTCTATTCAATTCAACTTATTTCGCTTCTAAGATATTTATTCGCACTTCAATATGATGGATGTGATGATCGTGACAGTCATCATCATTCTCAACTTATGAACGCATGCCTGACAACCACTTCCATTCTACCTTAGACTGAATGGATATCTCTTGGATATCTAATACAGGGGACCGAGTCTGAGTTATTAGTGTCTTCGTGGTATAAGTTAGAACCCATGGATGGCCGTTCCTGAGATTCAGAAAGTCTAAACCTTGTCTGTGGTATTCTGAGTAGGATCTGGGAAGGGATGGCTGTGACGAGCTTCAAACTCGCGAGTGCTGGGCATAGTGACAGACGCAAAAGGATCAATAGATCCTATTCCAGTATGATCGAGAACCGACAGATGAATAGCCGTGCCGGGACAGAGCATCTTGGACAATTTTCACTGAGAGGACGGGAAGTAGCCATTGACAACGGTGATGCCCTACATAGAGCTTGCCATGGAAAGGAGTAGGATTGATTGGATGAAGACAGCAGGAAAGTAGAAATTCTCACCAATGAAGTACATAAGTACCACTATCCTACTTTATATTTTATTTATCTTTTACTTATCAATTCATAAAATCAATTTAATCCGCCTGACTGAGATTTACAAGGTGACCATAGCTTGCTTCAAGCCGACAATCTCCGTGGGATCGACCCTTACTCACGTAAGGTTTATTACTTGGACGACCAAGTGCACTTGCTGGTTAGTTGTACGAAGTTGTGAAATAGATATGAGATCATGAACGTGCATATTGAGTTTTTAGCGCCGTTACCAAGGAATGGAATGATCACGATTTCGCACACCAAGTTTTTGGCGCCGTTGCCGGGGATTGTTCAAGTTTGGACAACTGACGGTTCATCTTGTTGCTCAGATTAGGTAACTTTCTTTTCGTTTTCTTTTCAAAAAAAAAATTTTTTTCCTTTATTTTTGAAAATTATTTTAAAATTTTTAAGAATGAATTCTAAAGTTTCAAATTGGTATGCTGAAGTTTGGCTGGCCATCAAGCTTTAGACTAACCCGGTATGATTCCTGGAATCTTGATTGAAGACTTTGAATTCATTGCTTCCTTTTCCCTATAGGTTTTCAAAAAAAACAAAAATATACAAAAATCCAAAAAAATTAATAAAATCATAAAATCAAAAATATTTTTGATGTTTCTTGTTTGAGTCTAGAGTCAATTTTTAAGTTTGGTGTCAATTGCATTTTTTTTCTAAAAATTTATGCATTTTTCGAAAATTCATGCATTCATAGTGTTCTTCATGATCTTTAAGTTGTTCTTGGTAAGTCTTCTTGTTTGATCTTCATATTTTCTTGTTTTGTGTCTTTTCTTGTTTTTCATATGCACTTTTAATTTGTTAGTTTCTGAAGTTTGAAAATTTCTAAGTTTGGTGTCTTGCATGTTTTTCTTTCATTAAAAATTTTGAAAAAAATAAGTCTTTATGTTCATCTTGATCTTCAAAGTGTTCTTGGTGTTCATCATGACATTCATAGTGTTCTTGCATGCATTGTGTGTTTTGATTCATAATTTTTATGTTATGAGTCTTTTTCATTTTTTCTCTTTCTTCATAAAAAATTCAAAAATAAAAAAATATCTTTTCCTTATTTTACTCAAAATTTTCGAGAATATGATTTGATTTAGTCAAAAAGTTTTTAAATTTAATTGTTTCTTATGATTCAAATCAAATTTTCAATTTAAAAATCTTATTTTTTCAAAATCTTTTTCAAAAATCAAATCTTTTTCATTTTACCTTCATATTTTCGAAAAATTTTTAAATTTGATTTTCAAAATCTTTTTTTCTCTTATTTTATTTCTTAATTTTCAAAATCTTTACTAACATTTAATATGATTGATTGAATAATTTCAAGTTGTTACTTGCTTATTAAAAAAGATTCAATCTTTAAACTCTAGAATCATATCTTTTTAGTTTCTTGTTAGTCAAGTAATCAACTTTAGTTTTCAAAATCAAATTTTTTTAATTTTCTTTTCAAATATTTTTCAAATTAAAATTTCAATCATATATTTTTCAAATTTAAGTTCAAAATCTTTTCTAACTTCTTATCTTTTTAAAATTGATTTTCAAATCTTATCTTTTTGTTTCAATCATATCTTTTTAAATTTCAATCATATCTTTTTCAAAAACAAATTTCAAAACTTTTTCAATCAATTTTATCTTTTTGCTTCAATCATATCTTTTTCAAAACTAGCTAACTAATCCTCTTTCTTATTTTCAAAAATTCCATCTTTTTCAAAATTTCATTTTAATTAACTAATTAGTTTTAATTTTAAATTTAATTCAATTTAATTTTCGAATTCTAAGTTTAATTTTAAAATTTTTTTTGTTTTTATTTTCAAAATTTAACTTTAAATTTTAATTTTTATTAAATTTCGAAATTCTCTCTCTCATCTCCTTCTATTTATTTATTCATCTACTAACACTTTTCTCCCATCCAAAAAATTCGAACACCACCTCCCTCTCTGTGTTCGAGTTTTTCCTCTTCTCTTCTTTACATTACATTCTTTTCTTCTTCTACTCACATAAAGGAACCTCTCCTTACTGAGGCAAAGAGGATCCCTATTATTTTCTATTTTCTTCTTTTTCATATGAGCAAGAGCAAGGACAAGAACACTCTTGTTGAAGCAGATCCTGAACCTGAAAGGACTCTGAAAAGGAAACTAAGAGAAGCTAAAATACAACAATCCAGAGACAACCTTACAGAAATTTTCAAACAAGAAGAGGAGATGGCAGCCGAAAATAATAATAATGCAAGGAGGATGGTTGGTGACTTTACTGCACCTAATTCCAATTTACATGGAAGTAGCATCTCCATTCCTGCCATTGGAGCAAACAATTTTGGGCTGAAACCTCAATTAGTTTCTCTGATGCAGTAGAACTGCAAGTTTCATGGACTTCCATCTGAAGATCCTTTTCAGTTCTTAACTGAATTCTTGCAGATCTGTGATACTGTTAAGACCAATGGGATTGATCCCGAGGTCTACAGGCTTATGCTTTTCCCATTTTCTGTAAGAGACAGAGCTAGAGTGTGGTTGGACTCTCAACCCAAAGATAGCCTGAACTCTTGGGATAAGCTGGTCACGGCTTTCTTAGCCAAGTTCTTTCCTTCTCAAAAGCTAAGTAAGCTTAGAGTGGATGTTGAAACCTTCAGACAGAAAGAAGGTGAATCCCTCTATGAAGCTTGGGAGAGATATAAGCAACTGACCAAAAAGTGTCCTTCTGACATGCTTTCAGAATGGACCATCCTGGATATATTCTATGATGGTCTGTCTGAATTAGCTAAGATGTCATTGGATACTTCTGCAGGTGGATCCATTCACCTAAAGAAAATGCCTACAGAAGCTCAAGAACTCATTGACATGGTTGCTAATAACCAGTTCATGTACACTTCTGAGAGGAATCCTGTGAGTAATGGGACGCATCAAAAGAAGGGTGTTCTTGAAATTGATTCTCTGAATGCCATACTGGCCCAAAACAAAATATTGACTCAGCAAGTCAATATGATTTCTCAGAGTCTGAATGGAATGCAAGCTACATCCAACAGTACTCAAGAGGCATCTTCTGAGGAAGAAGCTTATGATCCTGAGAACCCTGCAATAGCAGAGGTGAATTACATGGGTGAACCCTATGGAAACATCTATAACCCCTCATGGAGAAATCACCCAAATTTCTCATGGAAGGATCAACAAAAGCCTCAACAAGGCTTTAATAATGGTGGAAGAAACATGTTTAGCAATAGCAAGCCTTTTCCATCATCCACTCAGCAAAAGACAGAGAGTTCTGAGCAGAATCCATCTAGCTTGGCAAATATAGTCTCTAATCTATCTAAGGCCACTCTAAGTTTCGTGAATGAAACAAGGTCCTCCATTAGAAATTTGGAAGCACAAGTGGGCCAGCTGAGTAAAAGGGTCACTGAAACCCCTCTTAGTACTCTCCCAAGCAATACAAAAGAAAACCCAAAAGGAGAGTGCAAGGCCATTGAATTGATCATCATGGCCGAATCTGCAAGGGAGGGAGAGGACGTGAACCCCAGTGAGGAAGACCTCCTGGGACGTCCAGAGATCAATAAGGAGTTTCCCTCTGAGGAACCAAAGGACTCTGAGGCTCATCTAGATACCATAGAGATTCCATTGAACCTCCTTATGCCATTCATGAGCTCTGATGAGTATTCTTCTTCTAAAAAGAATGAAGATGTTACTGAAGAGCAAGTTGCCAAGTACCTTGGTGCTATCATGAAGCTGAATGCCAAATTATTTGGTAATGAGACTTGGGAAGATGAACCGCCCTTGCTCACCAATGAACTGAGTGATCTGGATCAACTGAGATTGCCTTAGAAGAAATAGGATCCTAGAAAGTTCTTAATACCTTGTACCATAGGCACCATGACCTTTGAGAAGGCTCTATGTGACCTTGGGTCAGGGATAAACCTCATGCCCCTCTCTTTAATGGAGAAATTGGAAATCTTTGAGGTGCAAGCTGCCAGAATCTCACTAGAGATGGCAGACAACACAAGAAAACAGGCTTATGGACAAGTAGAGGACGTACTAGTAAAGGTTGAAGGCCTTTACATCCCTGCTGATTTTATAATCCTAGACACTGGGAAGGATGAGGATGAATCCATCATTCTTGGAAGACCCTTCCTAGCCACAGCAAGAGCTGTGATCGATGTGGACAGAGGAGAATTGGTCCTTCAACTGAATGAGGACTACCTTGTGTTTAAAACTCAAGGATCTCCTTCTGTAACCATGGAGAGGAAGCATGAAAAGCTTCTCTCACTGTAGAGTCAACCAAAGCCCCCACAGTCAAACTCTAAGTTTAGTGTTGGAAGGCCACAACCAAACTCTACGTTTGGTGTTGAACCCCATATCCAAACTCTAAGTTTGGTGTTGGGAGGTCCCAACCTTGCTCTGATTATCTGTGAGGCTCCATGAGAGCTCACTGTCAAGCTATTGACATTAAAGAAGCGCTTGTTGGGAGGCAACCCAATGTTATTTAATCATTTTCATTTTATTTTGTCTTTGTTATTTCATGTTTTATTAGGTTGATGATCATGTGGAGTTACAAAAACTACAAAAAATCAAAAACAGAATGAAAAACAGCATTGAAAACAGAACACCCTGGAGAAAGGGCTTACTGGTGTTTAAACGCCAGTAAAGAGTATCTGGCTGGCATTTAACGCCAGAACAGAGCATGAAACTGGCGTTAAACGCCAGAAAGAAGCAGCATTCTGGTGTTTAAACGCCAGGAATGCACCCCAAAGGAAAACTGGCGTTCAACGCCAGAAACATGCTGCAGACTGGCGTTGAACGCCCAAAACAAGCATGGAAGTGGCGTTTAACGCCAGAAACATGCTGCAATCTGGCGTTAAACGCCAAGATTGCCTACAGAGGGCGTTTACACGCCTAATTGGAGCAGGGATGATTAAAGTCCTTGGCCCCACTGGATCTGTGGACCCCACAGGAGGCCCACCTACTTCTTCTCTCCTCTTCACACCTTTTCATAACTCTCTTCCCCAAATAACCCTCACCAATCAACTCAATCAATCTTTCCAATCACCTCTTCACCACTCACCTCCATCATCTCTTCCCCAAAAACCCCACCTACCTTTAAATTCAAAATAATTTCCCTCCCAAACCCAACCCTAAATGGCCGAACCCTAACCCCTCCCCACTCCTATATAAACCCCTCATTCCTTCTTCATTTTCACACAATACAACCCTCTTTTCTTCCCCTTGGCCGAATCCACCTTCTCCCTCCATCTCCTCCATTTTTCTTCTTCTTCTACTTCTTTCTCTTTTCTTTTGCTCGAGGACGAGCAACCATTTTAAGTTTGGTGAGGTAAAAGCATTGCTTTTTGTTTTTCCATAACCATTTATGGCACCTAAAGCCAGAGAAACCTCTAGAAAGAGGAAAGGGAAGGCAATTGCTTCCACCTCTGAGTCATGGGAGATGGAGAGATTCATCTCTAAGGTTCATCAAGACCACTTCTATGAAGTTGTGACCAATAAAAAAGTGATCTCTGAGGTTCCTTTCAAACTAAAAAAGAATGAGTATCCGGAGATCCGACTTGAGATCCAAAGAAGAGGTTGGGAAGTCCTCACCAACCCCATTCAACAAGTCGGGATCTTAATAGTTCAAGAGTTCTATGCAAACGCATGGGTCACTAGAAACCATGATCAAAGTGTGAACCCGAACCCAAAGAATTGGCTCACCATGGTTCGGGGGAAATACTTAGATTTCAGTCCAGAAAATGTAAGGTTGGCGTTCAACCTACCAATGATGGAAGAGAACGCACGCCCCTACACTAGAAGAGTCAACTTTGATCAAAGGTTGGACCAAGTCCTCATGGACATATGTGTGGAAGGAGCTCAATGGAAAATTGACTCAAAAGATAAGCCGGTTCAACTAAAAAGGCTTGACCTCAAACCAGTAGCTAGAGGATGGTTGGAGTTCATTCAACGCTCAATCATTCCTACTAGCAACCGGTCTGAAGTTACTATAGACCGGGCCATCATGATTGGGGAGGAAGTGGAAGTTCATGAGATTATACCTCAAGAACTCTACAAGGTGGCGGACAAGTCCTCCAACTTGGCAAGGTTAGCCTTTCCTCACCTCATTTGCCACCTCTGCAATTCGGCTGGGATTGACATAGAAGGAGACATCCTCATTGAAGAGGACAAGCCCATCACTAAGAAAAGGATGGAGCAAACAAGAGAGCATGGACCTCAACATGAGCATGAGGAAATTCCTTACTATGAAATCCCTGAGATGCCTCAAGGGATGCACTTTCCTCCACAAAACTATTGGGAACAAATCAACACTTCTCTAGGTGAATTAAGTTCCAACATGGGACAATTAAGGGTGGAACATCAAGAGCACTCCATCATCCTCCATGAAATTAGAGAAGATCAAAGAGCTATGAGGGAGGAGCAAGAAAGACAAGGAAGAGACATAGAGGAGTTCAAAAGCACCATTGGTCCTTCAAGAAGAGGAAGACGCCACCCTCACTAAGGTGGACTCATTCCTTAATCTCCTTGTTTATTTATTTTCCTATTTTTCGATTTTTATGCTTTATGTTTGTTTATATTTTTGTCTTCATGATCACTAGTATTTAAGTGTCTATGCCTTAAAGTTATGAATGTCCTATGAATCCAACACCTCTCTTGAATGAAAAATGTTTCAATTACAAAAGAACAAGAAGTACATGGTTTCGAATTCATCCTTGAAACTAGTTTAATTATTTTGATGTGGTGACAATACTTTTTGTTTTCTGAATGAATGCTTGAACAGTGCATATGTCTTTTGAAGTTGTTGTTTAAGAATGTTAAATATGTTGGCTATTGAAAGAATTATGAACAGGAGAAATGTTATTTGATAATCTGAAAAATCATAAAAATGATTCTTGAAGCAAGAAAAAGCAGTGAATACAGAAAGCTTGCAAAAAAAATGGCGAAAAAAATATATAGAAAAAAAAAAGAAAAAGCAAGCAGAAAAAGCCAAAAGCTCTTAAAACCAAGAGGCAAGAGCAAAAAGCCAGTAACCCTTAAAACCAAAAGGCAAGGGTAATAAAAAGGATCCAAGGCTTTGAGCATCAGTGGATAGGAGGGCCTAAAAGAATAAAATCCTGGCCTAAGCGGCTAAACCAAGCTGTCCCTAACCATGTGCTTGTGGCGTGAAGGTGTCAAGTGAAAACTTGAGACTGAGCGGTTAAAGTCAAGGTCCAAAGCAAAAGAAGAGTGTGCTTAAGAACCCTGGACACCTCTAATTGGGGACTTTAGCAAAGCTGAGTCACAATCTGAAAAGGTTCACCCAGTTATGTGTCTGTGGCATTTATGTATCCGGTGGTAATACTGGAAAACAAAGTGCTTAGGGCCACGGCCAAGACTAAAAAAGTAGCTATGTTCAAGAATCAACATACTGAACTAGGAGAATCAATAATACTATCTGAATTCTAAGTTCCTATAGATGTCAATCATTCTGGACTTCAATGGATAAAGCGAGATACCAAAACTATTCAAGAGGCAAAAAGCTACAAGTCCCGCTTATCTGATTGGAGCTAAGTTTCATTGATATTTGGGAATTTATAGTATATTCTCTTCTTTTTATCCTATTTGAATTTCAGTTGCTTGGGGACAAGCAATAATTTAAGTTTGGTGTTGTGATGAGTGGATAATTTATACGCTTTTTGGCATTGTTTTTAGTATGTTTTTAGTATGATTTAATTAGTTTTCATTATATTTTT
The DNA here is from genome assembly GCF_059453495.1 of Arachis ipaensis. Classification (NCBI taxonomy): domain Eukaryota; kingdom Viridiplantae; phylum Streptophyta; class Magnoliopsida; order Fabales; family Fabaceae; genus Arachis; species Arachis ipaensis. The sequence continues at coordinate 57,088,605 of NC_142436.1, forward strand.
ATTAGTTTTTAATCAAAATTCACATTTCTGGACTTTACTATGAGTTTGTGTGTTTTTCTGTGATTTCAGGTATTTTCTGGCTGAAATTGAGGGACTTGAGCAAAAATCAGATTCAGAGGTTGAAGAAGGACTGCAGATGCTGTTGGATTCTGATCTCCCTGAACGCAAACTGGATTTTCTGGAGCTATAGAACTCCAAATGGCACGCTTCCAATTGCGTTGGAAAGTAGACATCCAGGGCTTTCCAGAAATATATAATAGTCAATACTTTGTCCGAGTTTAGATGATGTAAACTGGCGTTCAACGCCAGTTCCATGCTGCATTCTGGAGTCAAACGCCAGAAACAGGTTGCAAAGTGGAGTTCAACGCCAGAAACACGTTACAAACTGGCGTTCAACTCCAAGAATGACCTCTCCATGTGTAAACTTCAAGCTCAGCCCAAGCACACACCAAGTGGTCCCCGAAAGTGAATTTCTGCATCATTTACTTATTTTTGTAAACCCTAGTAACTAGTTTAGTATAAATAGGACTTTTTACTATTTTATTTACATATCTTTGGATTATCTTTTGATCCTTTGATCATGTTTTGGGGGCTGGCCATTCGGCCATGCCTGAACCTTCATCACTTATGTATTTTCAACGGTAGAGTTTCTACACACCATAGATTAAGGTGTGGAGCTCTGCTGTTCCTCAAAGATTAATGCAAAGTACTACTGTTTTTCTATTCAATTCAACTTATTCCGCTTCTAAGATATTCATTCGCACTTCAATATGATGGATGTGATGATCGTGACAATCATCATCATTCTCAACTTATGAACGCGTGCCTGACAACCACTTCCGTTCTATCTTAGACTGAATGGATATCTCTTGGATATCTAATACAGGGGACCGAGTCCGAGTTATTAGTGTCTTCGTGGTATAAGTTAGAACCCATGGATGGCCATTCCTGAGATCCGAAAAGTCTAAACCTTGTCTGTGGTATTCTGAGTAGGATCTGGGAAGGGATGGCTGTGACGAGCTTCAAACTCGCGAGTGCTGGGCGTAGTGACAGACGCAAAAGGATCAATGGATCCTATTCTAGTATGATCGAGAACCGACAGATGAATAGCCATGCGTGACAGAGCATCTTGGACCATTTTCACTGAGAGGATGGGAAGTAGCCATTGACAACAGTGATGCCCTACATAGAGCTTGCCATGGAAAGGAGTAGGATTGATTGGATGAAGACAGCAGGAAAGCAGAGATCAGAGGGACGAAAACATCTCTATACGCTTATCTGAAATTCTCACCAATGAATTACATAAGTACCACTATCCTATTTTATATTTTATTTATCTTTTACTTATCAATTCATAAAATCAATTTAATCCGCCTGACTAAGATTTACAAGGTGACCATAGCTTGCTTCAAGCCGACAATCTCCGTGGGATCGACCCTTACTCACGTAAGGTTTATTACTTGGACGACCCAGTGCACTTGCTGGTTAGTTGTACGAAGTTGTGAAACAGATATAAGATCATGAACGTGCGTATTGAGTTTTTAGCGCCGTTACCAAGGAATGGAATGATCACGATTTCACTCGCACACCAATCATCAATTCTGACTGGAGCCACTGGAAGCGTCAAATCTTCTCTTAACTGAACCAATTCAGGTTCTAACACATGGCTAGCATCAGGAGTGTACTTCCGAAGTTGCGACACGTGAAACACGTCGTGCAGGTTTGAAAGATGAGGTGGTAGAGCCATCCGATATGCCACCGGTCCAACCCTTTCCAGGATCTGAAATGGACCAATGTACCGAGGATTCAACTTCTTTGCTTTAATTGCCCTACCTACTCCTGTGGTTGGAGTAACCTTAAGGAAAACATGATCTCCTTCCTCAAATTCCAAGGGCTTCTGCCTCTGATCAGCGTAACTCTTCTGGCGACTCTGCGCCGTAATTATCCTATCTCAAATTTTCTTTACTTGTTCAGTGGTCTCAGCTATCATCTCCGGCTCCAACAAGCCTTTCTCTCCAGCTTCATACCAACATAGCGGAGATTGACATTTTCTCCTATACAAGGCCTCATACGGAGCCATTCTAATGCTCGCATGGTAACTATTATTGTATGCAAACTCCACTAACGGCACATACCGATCCCAACTCGCCGGTTGGTCGAAAACACAAGCTCTCAACATATCCTCTAGTGTTTGGATCGTCTTCTCGGATTGACCATCTATCTGAGGATGGTAGGCTGTACTCAAGCTTAATCAGGTTCCGAAAGCTTTTTGAAATGCACTCCAAAACCTCGAAGTGAAGCGAGGATCTCTATCAGAGATTATAGTAGCCGGTATGCCATGAAGTCTCAAAATCTCCTTTATGTACAACCGTGCTAGTTCCTCAAGGGTGTAAGTCATCCGAATGGGTAAAAAGTGGGCTGATTTCATCAGTCGGTCCACAATCACCCAGATAGCATCAAAACCAGTCCTAGTACTTGGCAATCCTAACACAAAGTCCATTGCAATACTTTCCCACTTCCATTGCGGAACCTCTAAAGGTTGCAACATTCCGGAAGGTCTTTGATGTTCAATCTTTACCTTTTGACAGGTTAAGCACTTTGAAACATATTCCGCCACATCATTCTTCATACCCGGCCACCAAAACATCGCCTTTAAATCATGGTACATCTTAGTACTTCCCGGGTGAATGGAGAATCCGCTTTTGTGTGCCTTCTTTAAGATATCTTGTCTCAAAGTGCCAACATCCGGCACAATGATCCTACCCTTGAATCTCCATAACCCATCTTTTTCCTTCCGACACTCTCCACTATTTTCCTTGCTCGATAGTCGGTAACACCTTCCATAACGCTTCATCATTTTCATGAGCCTTTGGAAGTTTAGACTTAAAGTTACTTGAGATTTCTAATCGGCTCAAACACAAAGTTCCAGATACTTCTTGAGCACCAATTTTTAGACTCTCGAATCCCTTGAGCAACTTCTCCTCTTGAAGCATTATCCAAGCCGCATATAACGACTTCTGACTTAATGCATCCGCCACTACATTCGCCTTTCCCGGATGGTAATTCAACTCAAAATCGTAGTCCTTCAATAATTCCATCCACCTTCTCTGCCTCATATTAAGCTCTTTCTGATCAAAGAGATATTTCAAGCTCTTGTGATCGGAGAAGACTTGGAACTTAACCCCATAGAGATAATGCCTCCACACCTTCAAGGCAAACACGACCGCAACGAGTTCCAAATCGTGCGTAGGGTAACTAACTTCATGAGGTCTCAACTGTCGTGAGGCATACGCCACCACATTATGATGCTGCATCAGCACGCACCCTAGATCCTTTAATGAGGCATCACAGTACACCTCAAAAGGCTCGCTCGACTCAAGTAACACTAAATCAGGTGCAGTGGTCAACTTTTTCTTCAATGCCTGAAAGCTATCCTCGCACTCAGGAGTCCAAACAAACAGAGTGTCTTTGTGGGTTAACTTTGTCAACGGCAAGGCTAATTGTGAAAAGCCTTTGATGAACCTTCGATAATAGCCAGCTAAGCCCAGAAAACTCCTTATCTCAGTTACTGTGGTTGGTTGCTTCCAATCTATCACAGCCTCCACCTTAGCTGGATCTACAGCTATCCCTTTCTTACTCACCACGTGACCCAAAAACTTCACCTCACTCTTCCAAAACTCACACTTAGACAGTTTTGCATAGAGTTTCTTCTCCTTTAGGATCTGCAACACGATCCTCAAGTGTTCTGCATGCTCTTCTTCAGTCTTGGAATAAATTAGTATGTCGTCAATGAAGACAACAACGAATTTATCCAGAAACGGACGGAACACTCTATTCATATAATCCATGAATACTGCAGGGGCATTCGTCAACCCAAAAGACATTATAGTGTACTCGTAATGACCATAACGAGTCCTGAAAGCGGTCTTAGGGATATCCTCACCTCTCACCCTTATCTGGTGATAACCGGATCGCAAATCGATCTTGGAGAAAACCCCAGCTCCTTGTAACTGATCCATGAGATCATCAATTCTCAGCAATGGGTACTTATTCTTTATCGTGACCTTGTTCAGCTGCCTATAATCCACACAGAGCCGCATACTCCCATCTTTCTTCTTTACCAGTAACACTGGCACACCCCACGGTGAAACACTTGGTCGAATAAAATTCTTACCCAACAGATCCTCTAACTGAGACTTTAGCTCGGCCATCTCCAACGGTGACATTCTATAAGGAGCACTTGAGATTGGTCCCGCCCCAGGCATCAATTCAATAGCAAACTTGACCTCTCGATTAGGTGGAAATTCATCAATGTCATCGAGAAACACTTCCGGAAACTCACACACCACCGGAATCTTTTCCAACCTTTGATCATCACCCGAAACACCCGCGGTTAACAACAGGATACCCTGACATTCGATTCCGGAACAGTTCACTATCATCGAATTCAAGTAATAATTATTCACCACGGCCGGCCCTTCTGTATCTTCCGGCATAAAGTACACCGACTTTGTAGAACAATCAAGCAGGACATGATTCTCAGATAACCAGTCCAATCCCAAGATAAGGTCAATACCGATCATCGGTAAGCAGATTAAATTATGGACAAAATCACGCTGCCTGAACCTAAACGAAACTTTCGAGCATCCTAGCCTAGTTACCATGGCCTTATGGGTAGCATTATACACTTTTAGGTCATAACCTAAGGTTACGGTCTTCAATCCTAACTCATGGGCTTTCTCAAATGCACTGAATGAATGCGATGCTCCCGAATCAAATAAAGCATTTAAAGTTTGACCAGCTATTTCACAGTTACCTCGGATAAGTGCCTCAGATCCCTCAGCACCTATAGCTGAAGTGGTGAACACCCGACCAGTCTGCTGTGCTTTCCCAGCACCTTGTTTCTCTTTTTTCGGACAATTTGCGGCTTTATGCCCCGCCTTTCCACAATTGTAGCACAAACCCCATCCGGCCTTGCATGGTGCTCCCGGATGGTGACTTCCACACCTAGTACAAGCTTGATCATTCTGAGGCTGCTTCCCAAACCTTTTCTCTTGGGAGTTGTTGCTGTTGGGCCTCTTAAAAGAACCTCTCCTCTTGAAAGGTGGACCTCTAGGTGCAAGGCTCTTCCCTCGGTTCTGTGGGAATGATCCTTTGTGACTCTCTCTCTCAGCAGCCGCCTTCTTCACGCACTCTTCAGCAACTCTACACTTGTTCACCAACTCGGAGAAAGTTCTGATCTCCATTGGTCCCACTGAGCTGAAAATATCACTCCGGAGTCCTCCTTCATACTTAACGCACTTCCATTCCTCGTATTCCACCGGAGTACCTTGACACATACGAGAGAATCTGAACAGCTCCTCAAACTTGTCAGTATACTCAGATACGGACATAGTACCCTGCTTCAGCTGCAATAATTCAAGCTCCTTGGCCGTCCTAGCAGAAGTCGGAAAGTACTTCTTATAGAACTCCCCTTGGAAGACATCCCAGGTGATATAATCGTCACCCTGTTGCAGGAGGCGTCGGATTCCTTGCCACCAATGCGACGCTTCCCCAGTGAGCAAATAGGTAGGAAACTCCACACGCTGCCCTTCAGGTACCACCTGCGCTTGCAGTGCTCGTTCCATGGCCTGAAACCATGTATCGGCCTCAGTCGGGCTAGTGGTTCCCTTGAACTTAGGTGGATTAACCATCAAAAAGTTTGCCAGTGTCATCGGGCCCTGAACTCCACCTCCGTCATTACCATGGTTGTTCATCTGTTGACCAAGAGACTTAGCAGTGGCTTGCATAAAGCAGCCATATTCTCCAACGCAGTCATAAAGTTCACCAGGTCATTAGGGTTAACCTCCGGCGCACGAGCATTAGTACGACCTCTACCACGGCCTCTACCGCGTCCACGAGGCGCCATCTGGTTCCTATACACACCAAACAATCGATATTAAGTTGATCAATCTCAATATCAGAAGTTTAGTGCTTCAAAGTCCCAAATGCATGCTCATGAAAGTTTATGCCAACTATATCAAGTAGATATACTAACAGCACATAACACACATACAAAGAATGCACAGAAGCATAGTCAGTCCGTCCTCTGTTGGTGAATATTTATGGGGGTGAGCTCATCTGGGGCTTTCACAGTGCCTGGCCACCCTGACAACATAGAGTCAAAAGAGCTTCGAGTCTCAACCTGGAGCACGTGGTGGCTAGCCACTGCTTCTTCCCAGGGAAACCCTTATCTTCGATAGTGGAAGTGTAAACATTCACAATTCATTCAACAGCATATATGCATTTATACTTGGCCATAATCATGGCTCTGCCGTAACACGGCAATAATCCAGCCATCCGGCTCAGGGTTAAATCCATAACCAGCCAATTCATTAACAATTACGGCCCTTCGGCCCATGGCATAACAAGCACTTCCACCGCCATCCTCCGCATCTCACATAATCATCTTTGATCCTCATTGATCATTCATTTTTCCCTTGCTTCACTCGCAAGTTACCACATTCACTAGCTCCTTGTCTCATTGCTAGGCATATCATAATGATTTAAGACATAAGTGGTGAGATTGGAGGCTTAAAAGTATGAAATTTGGCTTTTAAAACTCAAAAATCAACTTTGGGATGAAAACAGGGCCACGCGTACGCGCACTCCACGCGCACGCGTGGATGGCCACAAAACTCATCGACGCGCAAGCGTCATACGCGTGGACACGCGGATTGGAAAATAGCCAAACGACGCGCAAGCGTAAGCCGCGCGTACGCGTGGGTGCTCTTGCGCCCCAGGCACAAAACTGGCACAACTCTGGCACAACTCTCGGGAAAATTGCTGGGCATTTGGTGCAGCGCATCGACGTGCCCGCGCACACCACGCGCACGCGTGGATGGTGCTTTCTTGAAGAATGGCACGTACGCGCCAAGTGCGCCTACGCACCGAGGGTCATTCTGCTAAAAATTTTTTAAGTTAAAAGCTGCAGAATTCACAGATTCAACCTCCAATCTTCCGACAGACATAACTTTCTCATTTTAAATCATTTTCTGCCCGTTCTTCCAGCAGCGTGGACATCCCGGATCCAATTTCATTTCTAAACAAGTTTGGTACAAAACGGGGATCCGTAGTCCATGTTATGTCTCGTCAAAACATGCCCGAAAACCATGTTTTCATACAAAACCACAAGGTGCCATTTTCAAAACAAACCATTTTCAACTCTTTTCAAAATCAACCAAAACATGCCAATTTTGCCTTTTTCAAAATCAATCAAAATGTACCAAAATCAACATCAAGACATCCTCAACTCACACATTGACACTTTACCAAAATTCCCAAAAACCACCGTCCAACCATTTTAACACTTCTCAATCAAATGGCTACAGGGCAAACACAATATCATATCACACATCCTTCCTCATCCCAATTTCCAATAATACCATTTCCAAATCAAACATCATTATACATAATCATCATCATACTCACCATCAACATGGTACCACCCACCAATTCAACCTCAATCATTCATCAAGCATATATCACAACATGCAGTTTCTCATATATCACACAATCAAGGCATCAATATTCATAATCACATATATGATAACATCATATATCTCAACCATTCAACAACATCATCAATTCAATGCCTATCTTAGGGCCTCTAGCCTAAGTATTTCCTACCACATTACATATTAGATACGAGAAACTGAGACCATACCTTAGCCGATTTTCCAAGCTCAACCTGAGCACTTCCAAACCACTTGTCCACAAGTTTTCTAGGTCTCAACACCTCCAAGAACAGATTTTTACCACCAAAAATCCCTTTTCAAGCTATCCAAGGTCTCAGTCAAGCCCCAATATTCACATATACACAACCTAAGCCACAATCATCATACCCATACACAACATCTCAATACCCAAACATCATAGAACACCAAATTACACTAGGGTTGAGAATCTTACCACACCCAAGGTCCAAGGAGACAAGATTAACCTTCTCTTTCAAGAGAGTTGGGTCCTATAACATCAAAGAGCCCAAAATCTCAACATTTTTGCTCATGAAACTCGAAATCAAAGCTGGACATTCGAAGAGCAAAACGTGGCTTACCTCAAGATTGATTGTATGAGTTTTGTAGAGCTCTCCGTGGTGAACGTGTGGCCGTAAACGGTGCGACAATCGAAGCTCTAGATCAAAATTTATGGGGGTGAGCTCATCCGGGGCTTTCACAGTGCCCAACCACCCTGACGACATAGGGTCAAAAGAGCTTCGAGTCTCAACCTGGAGCATGTGGTGGCTAGCCACTGCTTTCTCCCAGGGAAACTCTTATCTCCGATAGTGGAAGTGCAACATTCACATTTATCAATGATTTAGCATATACATGCATTCAATCTCATCCAGGGATCAACATCCATCTCAGCCATCCGGCTCACGGTTTAGTCCAGAACCAGCCAATATTCGTATCATACACAGCCATTCTGACTCACAGTTCAATCCAGAACCAACCAATATTTATAATCATACACAACCATTCCGGCTCACAACAAAACAGCACTTCCACATTCAACATCATCAATTCATAAAATCGGCATTTAAGCCATAAATCACTTTTTCCCAAATCATTTCACTCTGAAATCAAGTTCCAACTCTTTTCAGCCTTGGCTTTAAAGATCTCATTTCTCAAATCATCTCAGGCTCATAAGCCACTTTTACTCAAGGTAAATTTCCCTTTTAAAACCATGCCACTCTCGACATCCTCTTTTCAAAACTTCTTTAAAAGGTTCAAAACAAGACTCCAAAAGTGTTCTTGAAATCACCATCTCAGAAGAACATTCAAGAAGTTTAAGATGTACTAAAAAGAAGTCAAGCCATGCAAGAAAGGATCTTAAACCAAGATAGCTCAAACAAGATCCACTAGGCATGAGACATCAAACAAGCTTTCAATTGATTCAAAAGAATACAAAATTCATAGAAAAAGACAATCTGACTAAAAACTCTTGTAGAGATAATGAGAGGATAGACGATGCACGAAATTGAAACAAATCAAGCTGACTCACATAAGAGTGAGATTCACACGAGAGGAAAAACCAAGATCAATGGTAATGTTCACAAGATGTAAAAGATTAGTTAAAAATAAAGTCAAACATGACATTCATGGAGATGGAAAGCTTAAGAGAAAATGAGTCCGTTCATAAGAAGAAAGCTGTGAGTCCAACACTTTCAAAAGAACAACAATGGCATGAATCATATAGCATGCTAAATCAAACTCAATTCAAAATAAGTTGAGTAAAGCTTACCAAACGAAACTCAACCGGGATAAAAGTGAAAAATTCTTTCTTTCCAAATTTTTTTTAAATATCCAAATAAATAATCAAATGAAGATGTGCATTAGAAATATAGTAAAATTACTAGAAAGTCAAATTGTAATTTAAGGTAAATGCAGTTCCATAAACCAGTAAAAGCACAGGTAAGGTATTAAAAATAAATAGTTGTTAAACTGTATAAGAAATCTTCAAAGTTCATATATAGATAAGTATGTATCTAATCAACAGCAATTTTTATAAAATATCAAAATTTGCTGTGATCACCGTTAAATAAGAGAAAAAACTGAATCAATAATTCCTCTAAGAGTGGACTCGGAATCCAGAGTAAAATGCACAGTGCATTAGGACAAGTTCAAAGCCATATCAAAGGATACATTAATCAAGAGGAACTCAAACAGAGAAAGATAGATACAACAAGGATTTCAAACAAGCATATGCACTTAAGATCAAACAAGAATGCATATGAATAGAGGAATAGAGTTGGAAAATCAAACCACCTTTCTAAAGGATTAGCAAACAAGAACCTCAAGTTAAGCTATGAAAGAACAGGTCGACTCGAACTAAATTTAAGACACACAACTGAATAGCCTCGAGAAATAATCTCCAAGGTTCCCAAAACCCGCGATTCGCTTTACTCAAAACTAGTACGTCATCTATGATAACCCATTAGTGCTCTCATATACATAATTCACTAGTATTAAGCTGGCCAAACATAATATCAGGAATTATGCAATGCAAGACGAACAGCGTTAATCAATAGACCGTCATGTGCATAAAGCTCTAATCCTCGTCATTCGACAAGACTTAGTACATGACAAACGCTCAGAGTATGCAATTGAAGCATAGTCAGTCCATTCCTCAGGCTCTACAAGAAGGACTGCTCTGATACCATAATGTAACACCCTAACTACCAAAGCTCACGCTTCCGGCTGCGTGACTCTGATAGCTCGGACATTACGACGACACTTATACTATTTAATACTAAAATATGAGCCTGTTTAAAACTTTAAACCGCAAAGCCGCTCCAAAAAATACTTTTGTTTGATAACATACATCCATAGATACCATACAACTTACAAAGACTCACAAAGAGTACATCCATATATATATATATATATATATATATATATATATATATATATATATATATATAAATAACATTACAAGCATTAACCAATACAATTCCTATCCCTCTTACAGAATATATCAAGATAAAGGCGAGGGTACAACAAGTAATAATCTAAAGCAATACAGAGCATTTCAACAACTAAATAAACTCTTCGTGACTTCTGCGCCCATATCCTGAAAGGGAAAAAATGTAGGGGGGTGAGAACATCATCCTCGAAAGGGTTCTCAGTAGAGGGTTTTTGGGAATTACTGTAATAGGATACGTGAAGATAAACCATACCAGTGATTAATAACTATCTTATGCCCCTTTTCAAAAACAAAGGTTTACAATAAAAGAGAAATCTGAAATCCTTTTCTGAAAAAGGAAACTGTTCATTTAAAACAATATTCAAAAACATTTCAAAAGGTTTATCTATGCTGAACTAAATTAGCCTTTCACACATTTCCAAACCATAACCACAAAACCAAAACCAACCATCGGTCCATCTCAATTCAACCACGGCCCTAGGCCCAAACAATCCAACCAACAACCAATCGCCACGATCTAACAGAGTCCCAGTTGCAAACACAGATAGAAAGTTCAAGCACAAACAAACAGTTACAGCAAATAGAACAAATAGCAGTTAATCTCAAGTAATCACATAGGCAAACCAAGTACAATATGCACACGCAAACAATGTCACATAGATGCATATGATGCATGCCTGTCCCTAGTGGCTGATGATATCATCTGTCGGTTATAGAGCCAACCCGACAAGTCCTGGTAGCTAACCATTGGACTGTCCCTCTGTCGTGTCTTCCCAACTCGAGTTATACTCAATATAAACTTGATCATAATTATGATCCATATCCATCACCCTCACTGGTGAATATTTATGGGGGTGAGCTCATCCGGGGCTTTCACAGTGCCCGGCCACCCTGACGATATAGGGTCAAAAGAGCTTCGAGTCTCAACCTGGAGCACGTGGTGGCTAGCCACTGCTTTCTCCCAGGGAAACTCTTATCTCCGATAGTGGAAGTGCAACATTCACATTTATCAATGATTCAGCATATACATGCATTCAATCTCATCCATGGATCAACATCCATCTCAGCCATCCGGCTCACGGTTCAGTCCAGAACCAGCCAATATTCATATCATACACAGCCATTCTGACTCACGGTTCAATCCAGAACCAACCAATATTTATAATCATACACAGCCATTCTGGCTCACAACAAAACAGCACTTCCACATTCAACATCATCAATTCATAAAATCGGCATTTAAGCCATAAATCACTTTTTCCCAAATCATTTCACTCTGAAATTAAGTTCCAACTCTTTTCAGCCTTGGCTTTAAAGATCTCATTTCTCAAATCATCTCAGGCTCATAAGCCACTTTTACTCAAGGTAAATTCCCCTTTTAAAACCATGCCACTCTCGGCATCCTCTTTTCAAAACTTCCATAACCATGGAAAGTTAAAGATTCATTTTGAAACATTCAAAATCATCCATCCAACAATGGGATTTTATAACAAAGTTTATCGGCAAGGTCCCAAGTCTTTAGGGGAGAATAGCATAACTCATTTCACCAAATTCATTTAAAATCATTAAAACCTTGGCTTTCCGATTTGAGTAATAAAATAGGATCTAAGCCAAACAGAGTCACGTAATCATTTACTTCTTTCAAGCCGTTTCCTTTACTTAGGCAAAACCAACTTCAACCCTCATGATAAATTCTAGAACGTTTCAACTGTTCAAAATTATTTTAGTCTTGCAAGAATTTAGAGTTCAAAGAGTACTTAAAACCTTTCTCAAAACATTTCAAAATGAAACTTGTCAATAGACATTTAGGTTCTTTCAACATCATTGAAACTCCTCTAATTGAAACCCTCAAGTCAAATTCAAAGGCATTGCCCTTGTCATATTTAAAACAGCTTTAAAACATAAGTTTCATCTAAATAACTTTCTCTTGAAAAAGATACAATACCTTTCTTAAGAAGCAAGACTAAATCACAATTCCCTCTTTAATAATTCATTTCAAAAGCATGAATCATCCTTTTCTTGATATTTCAACTAAAATAGTAGAAGCCTTCAGCTCATCATTTTTCCCAGACAACATTTCAATAAAGACTCGGATTTTATAGAAATTTCGGCAGCATCTCCCCTAAAACTTGGACTTTGCCACCCGGTCCGGGTCCCAACAAAACCATTCCACAATCTTTTTCCAACAGTCCAAAATCCAAAATCGATTCAAAGGCAAGCCAAAATCCAACAGTTAATCTCAATACCATATTTTAAGAAAACCGTTTCAAAAATTAAATCATTATTATCAGCCGAATAAACTCATTTCTAAAGTTTCAAAGAAACGGTTCAATAACAATCATTCATCAAAAACCAGATCATTTGAAGCAGGCCAGGCTGAATTCAAGAGTGGATTCTATTTTTCACATTCTCAATAAAATTAACTCAATTCAATTCTCAACGGATTAAACTCGATCTCAAAGCTTTAAAAGAATCAACTTGAAAAGCATTTCGTTTCACAAAACCACACAACAATCCAGTCAAACAAACACCCATAATCATACAAATCAACCAAACAATACATAGGACTGATACAGTCACCAAATACACATCTTCACATCAGCACCCATATGTAATAATTCCAATAATAAACTATAGTTTTCGGAAAGCGCCCCTACCTCAAAACACAAATCCATAACCAAAACGCCTCATCAAGTCCTTTCTGCCTTGACCCGAATTGACGGCAACCAAAACCTCAGCTTCCAACCACTTTCGCAATAACCATATCAACACTATTCGTAACATATAATAATTAGGACTCGACCCCACGTTACCAAAACTCATATTCATTAACCAAACATAACGAAATACTAACGCGAGGCTTTCCGAAACATACTTACCGAAGAAGGAACGGCTGAACCGAACAGCGGCGGTCTCTTGAACCGGTTCGGCGGCAGCCCGTCAGCCACCTCAAGTGACAGCGGCGACCGGACTCCGGCGTTGGTAACTGAAACCCACATACAGAGGCGATAAAGCTTCCGGAATCTTAAACGAATGAAAATCAAATTCAAAACCCTTACCGGTAGAGTTTTCTGGCAACGGCAGAAGTAGCCAGAGGCTCTGGCGGTGGTCCCGGAAGTCACAGAACCACTCCCGTCGGTCAGTATCATAGAGACGTAGCTCTCTTGCTCGGCAGCGGCACCTGTGGCGGCCTAAACACTCTTCTGGCTGCAGTTCAGCTTGCCATCACCCGCAGCGGTGAGCTCAAATGGTGGCGGACACAACCCTCCTCCTCCTTACTCGTTCTGATCTCCCTCTCTCCAGCGGTGACGCAGGTGGATTCCTTTCCCGTCACAGCACCTTTCGTGCACTGTTTCCCCCGGTTCCCTTTCCCAGACGTGTTCTCTTCCCCAGCAGCGGCGAAACTACACCTCCTCCCAGCCTCAGACGCGAGTTCTCCCTCTCCTTCACTCATCATGCTCGACGGTGACTACAGCTCCTTTCAGAACAGCGACGGCGGCGAGGCGTGAAGCAGCGCCCTCTCCTCCTTTTCGTGGCGGCTTTATCAGTGACAACAATAGCGCCGTTGGAGGACATAGAAGCAGTGGCGGCCGAACAAGAACGCGATGAGGCTGAGGACGAATGGCGGCAACGAACTGGGGTGGTGGCTCCCTAGACGACAGTGGCACGGTAACAACTCGCAGGTCTGACGACGGCGACGCGACGGCAGTGGTGAAGCCCGACGCGCCGGTGACGCTCTTCCCTCCTCTCTTCCTTCCTTCCTTCTCCGTTTGTCCCTCACCCCACTTCCCTTTTTGTTTCGTTCTTTCCCTCTTCTGGTGGCTGGGTGTGTGTGTGTTTAAAGTAGAGAGGGTAGCAGCTGCGGCTGCTTGGGTTTGGGGGGCTAGGGCTTCATTTTTGAAACTTAGGGTTAGGGGTACTTTTGTAATTTCAAATAAAAGTAGGGGTAACATAGTAATTTGGAATAAATTTTAATCCAACAAAATTAATGTATAGAAATACTATTTGCTCATCAATTTTACAAATTATTTTCAATAAAATGTCCCAACCAAATAATTAGAAATAATATACTTAATTTCTTCATTTTCCAAAATAGCAGTATTAATATTTAAAATATTAATTACTTAGTTCAAATCATGTAAAACCCCTCTTATTTCATAACTGCCAAATTCATAATCTGAATATAGAAAAAAACCCAATAATTATAAAATTGGATAAAAATCATAACTCGTCTCAAATTCAATAAATCAAAACTTGCCTTAATTATCTTTAATAAAAATGATTTCCGAAATTAAGGCTATAAATAACAATATGATTTGAGACTTGATCATAATAAGACTTTTCAAAGGTTCTGGGTCTTACATTCTACCCACCTTATAAAAATTTTCGTCCTCGAAAATTGATACAAAACGAAAGAAATTTCATAACAGTTCACCCTTAAACACATTTAAAGAAGAAGCAAAAAATATCTCAACATATAAACATATGTACGGTTTTCAAATACTTGGATGGTTGTATGCATAAGGATACAAAGGTAGGGGTGTGATTGCCAGGTAAACATTACCAGATAGGCTTAATGCAAAAAGATGACATGGTTCAAACATGTGATAGTAAAGTAAGGCATCGAATGCTATAAAACAGGATGGGGTTAAAACAACGTGCTTAACATCCGCACACTAATCTCATATCAGCCTCAAGGCTTCAACTTTCCAACCTCATCAGACACTTTTCAATCCCCAAAACCGATCATAAGCCTAACGCCGCAAGCCCGTTCGCAAGGAACCAAACACCCACAACTCATAAAGTTGCACACCTACCGCTTCCACTTCCGTATACACATATCACGTCTTAAAGAACTAACGCATCGCGCTACTACGTCTATAAGTCGCACGTGATATCAAAACAATTCTCGAGTCTACTCAGAAGAATACAAGATTCAAAAAGGAGAGTCAAATATCAAGGATAGTACTCAAAGATTTGAGAGAATGTATCCAATTCCAGATAAACAAGGATACTCAAGTAATGAAGTTTGCTAGACACAATTCAATTGACAACTTAAAAAATAACCCTTGGCTCAAGAAAATTCAACAGGACAAATAAGAAGAAAGTCAACGCATTAGCTTGATACCAATTCAAGCTGAGCCAAAGAAGTATGAGATTTACAGAAAAGAATATCTCAAACCCAAGACAAAACTCACAGAACTTAAGAGCATGATTAAAAATACTTCCAAATACATTGTCCATAAAAGAATCGAAAACTTGCGGAAAATCACTTCGCAATTTAGAAGAAAAGCTCAATAGCAAACATTCCTCAAGAGGGAAACAAAAGTAATAACGTGGCTTTGCTCTACTCCAACTTCATGTTGAAGTAGATTATGCAGAGTTTTAAAAACAAACTGTACAAAGGTTTGGTTAAGAGCTAAAATATTTCCTCAAATATTTTAGAGAGATAGTTAGGTGCACAATCTTAACCAAAAGTAGTTCAGAAGACTCGGAAGAAAAATCAAATGCTTCTTCAAAAATCCTCAAGGTCCATATTCAAACGAGCGTGTATAAACTTATGGCAAGGACGAAAGAGAAAGTTAAACTCTTTTTAGAAAAGAAATTCCGAGATAAAAATTTGCTTACAATCTGGTAAGGAAATTAGTGGTGCGTTACAAACGAACAGGTTTCCATTAAACAAGGAAACTTTTCAAAACCTCATTTAAAATAGCGCATGTCAACTTTAAAACAATTTCGTCAAAAATTGAACAATGATTTCAATTATAACCAAGCAACTGAAAAATAAGTTTGATTTGGAACTTCTTCAAAGAGAGTTTAATCTGCTTTATAAAATTCAAAACAAGACTCCAAAAGTATACTTGAAATCACCATCTCAGAAGGACATTCAAGAAGTTTAAGATGTACTAAAAAGGAGTTAAGCCATGCAAGAAAGGATCTTAAGCCAAGATAGTTCAAACAAGATCCACTAGGCATGAAACATCAAACAAGTTTTAATTGATTCAAAAGAATACAAAAGTCATAGGAAAATACAACCCAATCATTAGTAATTTTTCCAAGGATAAATCTTTGACTAAAAACTCTTGTAAAGACAATGAGAGGACAAATGATGCACTATTTTTGAAACGAATCAAACTAACTCATATAAGAATGAGATTCACCAGAGAAAGGAAAGTTGAGATTGATTGTAGTGTTTCCAAAAGGTAGATGTATAATTAAAAACAGAATCACATATGACATTCATAGAGGTGAAAAGCTTATGAAGGAACGAGCTCGCTCATAAGAAAGGCATGAGTCCAACATTTTCTAAAGAACAATAATGGCATCAACCATGTAGTATGCTAAACCAGACTCAATTCAAAATAAGTTAAGTGAAGCTTATCAAACGAAACTCAACCCGAATAAAAGCAAAAAATCCATTCCTTTCCAGAATTTTGAAAAATACCCCAAATACATAATCAAATGAAATGTGTATTGGAACTATAGCAAAATTACTAGAAAATAAATTTGTATTTAAAGTAAATATAGTTCAGTAAACCAGTAAAAGTACAGGCGAGGCATTAGAAATAAATAGTTGTTAAACTGTGTAAGAAATCTTCAAAGTTTCACATATAGATAAGTATACATCTATTCAACAGCAATTTTCATAAAAATCTCAAAATTGGCTGTAATCACTATCAAATAAGAGAAAAACTGAATCAACAATTTCTCTAAGAATGTACTCGAAATCAGGAGTTAAAATGCACAGTGCATTAGGACCAGTTCAAAGCCATATCAAAGAATACAGGAATCAGAAAGAACTCAAACAGAGGAAGATAGATGCAACAAGGATTTCAAACAAGCATATGCACTTAAGATCAATCGAGAAGGCATATGAATAGAGGAATAGAGTTGAAAATATCAAACTACTTTTCAAGAGGATTAGCAAACAAGAACTTCAAGTTAGGACATGAAGGAACAGGTCGACTCGAACAGAATTCAAGACACACAACTGAATAGCCTCGAGAAATAGTTTCTAACGTCCCCAAAACCCACAATTCGCTTTACTCAAAACTCGTATATCATCTATGATAACCCATTAGTGCTCTCATATACATAATTCACTAGTATTAAGCCCGCCAAACTTAATACCAAGAATTATGCAATGCAAGACTAACGGCGTTAATCAATAGATCGTCATGTGCATAAAGCTCTAATTCTCGTCATTCGACAAGACTATTGCATGACAGACACTCAGAGTATGCAACTAAGGCATAGTCGGTCCATTCCTCAGGCTCTACAGGAAAGACCGCTCTGATACCATCTGTAACAGCCCAGACCACCCGCTACCACGATATTGTCCACTTTGGCACACAAGGCCTCAAGGTTTTGCCTTTGACGATAGGGATGCTAGCCGAAGTCCCCCACACTCACTCGTCAAAACGCGTCATGCTAGGGAGAGGTATCCACACCCTTATAAGGCATGCTTCGTTTTCCTCCCCAACCGATGTGGGCCTTACAATCCACCCCCTAAGGGAGCCTAGCGCCCTCGCTGGCACATCGATCCGGGTTCTGGCTCTGATACCATAATGTAACACCCTACCATACAGAGTCTTATGCTTAAGTCATAATTCAGAGATGGCAAGGTATTACGACCTCTAAAACAAAAATTTAGTACGAATAGTATGGTGAAAATGATTATAACTAGGAGCCTTCATAAGAAAAAGGGGTAAAACCAAAATCATAACTCGAAAAGTGCAACACTCCGATCGATAACGTAGCGAACAAGAATAAACCAACGCGAGATTATATATATACGAAAGAGTGTCAAAAACGGGAATATCAAACTCAAAATCCGGTTGCGAAGATAACCGGTCCGAGCATAGCAATATATACATATAATAAAATAAGGAAACCCCAAAGGAAACCCAAAGGGACACAAATACAGAAACCTATTCTCCAAAATCTCCTATAAGAGGAGTCATCACAGTTTGTATTATTTAATGGAGATAAAAGTATCTAAGCAAAACATATAAACCAAAATAGAGTCCCGAGAACAAAGAATCTTCGCTAATCCAGAAGTCTCCAGCATGCTTCAGCGAGAGACCTCACGTCCTGCATCTGAAAACCACAAAATCCGCATGGGTGAGAACCAGAGGTCCCCAGCATTGTAACAGTTCCCCATATATAACATGTAATAATAGAGGAAAGCCGAAGGCAATCCTAGAACTTCCTCCAGATAAAATCAAAGCTTATAAACAAGCTAAACCATAAAGGGCATCTAACTAAAGATTCTTCAGTCTAACTAATACTTCCCTTTCCAATTCCTTCAGACCTCCCAACCACCAACAGGAGTATAATATAGCAAACACAGTTATATCAGACAAGAGATATACAAATAGGAACGAATAAGGCATTTAGACAGATAGCAAGTAATATGCAGTCAAACAGACAATCTCAAACAATTCACATAGTATGCATATGATGAATGCCTGTCCCTAATGGCTGATGATATCATCTGTTGGTTATAGAGCCAACCCGACAAGTCCTAGTAGCTAACCATTGGACTGTCCCTCTGTCGCGTCTCCCCAACTCGAGTTATACTCAATATAAATTTGATCATAATCATGATCCATATCCATCACCCTCAAAGAGCTCCCACGCGTATACGTGGCAACGACAGAAATAGAGCTCAGGGACCAATAGAGATCAGAACTTTCTCTGTGTTGGTGAACAAGTGTATGGTTGCTGAAGGGTGTGTGCCGAAGGCAGCCACTGAGAGAGGAAGTCACAAGGGACCATTCCCACAAAATCGAGGGAAGAGCTTTGCTCCTAGAGATCTGCCTTTCAGGCAGGGAGGTTCTTTCTGGAGGCCCAACAACAACTCCCGAGGGAAAAGGTTTGGAAAGCAGCCTCAGAATGAGCAAGCTTGTGTTAGGTGTGGAAGTCACCATCTGAGAGCCCCATGCAAAGCCGGGTGGGGCTTGTGCTATTAGTGTGGTAAGGCGGGACATAAGGTCCCAAACTGTCCGGAGAAGCAGAAACAAGGTGTCGGGAAGGCGCAGCAGACTGGTCGGGTGTTCACCACTTCAGCTATAGGTGCTGAGGGATCTGAGGCACTTATCTGAGGTAACTGTGAAATGGCTGGTCAAACTTTAAATGCTTTATTTGATTCGGGAGCATCGCATTCATTCATTGCATTTGAGAAAGCCCATGAGTTAGGATTGAAGATCGTAACCTTAGGTTATGACCTAAAAGTGTATAATGCTACCCATGAAGCCATGGTAACTAGGCTAGGATGCCTGAAAGTTTTGTTTAGGTTCAAGTAGCGTGATTTTGTCCATAACTTAATCTGCTTACCGATGATCGGTCTTGATCTTATCTTGGGATTGGACTCGTTATCTGAGAACCATGTTCTGCTTGGTTGTTCTACAAAGTCGGTGTACTTTAAGCCGGAAGATACAGAAAGGCCGGTCGTGGTGAATAATTATTACTTGAATTTGATGATGGTGAACTGCTCCGGAATCGAATGTCAGGGTATCCTGTTGTTAACCGCGGGTGTTTCGGGTGATGATCAAAGGATGGAACAGATTCTGATGGTGTGTGAGTTTCCGGAGGTGTTTCCCGATGACATTGATGAATTTTCACCTAACCGAGGGGTCGAGTTTGCTATTGAATTGGTGCATGAGGCGGGACCAATCTCAAGTGCTCCTTATAGAATGTCACCGTTAGAGATGGCCGAGCTAAAGTCTCAGTTAGAGGACTTGTTGGGTAAGAACTTTATCAGACCAAGTGTTTTCCCGTGGGGTGCTCCAGTGTTACTGGTAAAGAAGAAGGACGGGAGTATGCAGCTCTGTGTGGATTACAGGCAGCTGAACAAGGTCACAATAAAGAATAAGTACCCGTTGCCAAGGATTGATGATCTCATGGATCAGTTACAAGGAGCTGGGGTTTTCTCCAAGATCGATTTGCGATCCGGTTATCACCAGATAAGGATGAGGGGTGAGGATATCTGACGTTAGGATTTTTGCTAGTAAAGAATTTTATAAAAATAGTCACGTTGTAGATATAGTTTCTAAACCAACAGAAATTCCTTCGTACAAACGTTTTGGTTGTCACAAGTAACAAACCCCTTAAAAATTGATAACCGAAGTGTTTAAACCTCGGGTCGTCTTCTCAAGGAACTACAGGGAAGTATGTTCTTTTTATTGGTTATGAAAATTGTAAATTGGGGTTTTGAAGATGAGGAACAAGTAATTTAAATGGCAAGTAAAATAAATAAATAACTGTAAAATAAACTTTTGGCAAGGTATGAGAAATTGGAAGTTTTATCCTAGTTATCCTTATCAATGATGATGAAAATTGAATCTTAATTCCACTTAGTTAACCTTTACTTAAAGCAAAGGAAGGTCAAGCGACTAATTAGTTTGATCTTCAGGTCCTAGTT
This sequence comes from Arachis ipaensis, assembly GCF_059453495.1. NCBI lineage: Eukaryota > Viridiplantae > Streptophyta > Magnoliopsida > Fabales > Fabaceae > Arachis > Arachis ipaensis. The sequence goes on from NC_142436.1 coordinate 57,109,495, forward strand.
ACTTCCGAAGAAAAGATTGGGATTATTAAAGTTCAATTCAATTAGCAAAGGTAATAATTATCAATCATGTTGAGTTTGATAACTCTTGAGTTACTGATTTCTTAACCAAGGCCAAAAGGGAAAAAAGTAAATCTACTGGAATAAAAATGTCTTCAGATTGGAAGCAACAGTAACATAAATAAAAGAGAGCAATAATAAACTGAAATACCTCAAATAACATTAATTAAAAAAATCATTTGTAACATAGAAGAATTCATAAATTGAATTGAGAAAATAAGTAATTAAAAAGAAATATTGAACCTGATAAAAAGGGGCAATCATGAAAGCAAGAAAAATCCTAAATCCTAATCCTAAGAGAGAGAAGAGAGAACCTCTCCCTAAAAACTACATCTAAATCATGAATAGTGAATAATTGGAGACTCTCCTCGAATGGATGCATTCTCCGACTTCATAACCTCTGATCTGTGCCTTCTGGACTTGGATTTGGGCCAAAAAGGGCTTTAGAAATCACTAGGAGCGTTTTCTGTAATTTCTAGTGCGTGGCTTCTATCACGCATCCGCGTGGGTCACGCGATCGCGTCATCTGGAGTTTTTCTTATCACGCGGTCGCTTCAGTCATGCGTCCGCGTCATATGCGTTTCGCTTAAGGCGCGCGATCACGTCAATCACGTGGTCGCGTCACTGCCATTTTGTGCTGGCATGCGGCCGCATCGTCCATGCGATTGCGTCACTGTCAGTTTCTCCAAAAACTCCGTTTTGTGCTTTCCTTCCATTTTTGTATGTTTCCTTTCCATCCTTTAAGTCATTCCTGCCTTAGAAGATCTGAAACTATTCAACACACGAATCACGGCATCGAATGGAAATAAAGGGTAATTAAAATAATTATTTTTAAAGCATAGGAAACATGTTTTTTCACATACATCACATAATAAGGAAGGGAAAGTAAAACCATGCAATTTTCATGAATAAGTGAGTGAAGGATTGAATAAATCACTTAATTTGAGCAAAAAATATATCATAAAATATGGGTTTATCAACCTCCCCACACTTAAACAATAGCATGTCCTCATGCTAAATCCAAGATAAAGATTAAGGTAAGGTTAAAGTGGTGGAATCTCATGCAATGCGATCTATTCTAAATGCAACTACCTAAATGAATCATGCAATTCTAATTGTTATTCACTTGTATATAAAACTTACATGTAGTTAAATTAATTCACATTCTCAAGGAATCATATATGCATAGCCAAACCTTACATAATGATAAAGCACTTTTACAATTGAGATGGGAAAGAAAAATATTTTACAAACTTGCAAGACAATTAACAATTTAAGCAGAGATATATGTTGATGAGCTATTGAACCCTCGCTGGATTTTGTGTTTACTCTCTAGTCACTCAGTGTTTATTGGGTTAATCACTCTATTCTTCTTTTTATCTTTACTTTCTATAACTTTGTTCTTCATCTAATCAATCAACAATTATAGAATATAGGCATACAAAAATTATGAGGTCTTTAATTAAGGTTGTAATATGGCCAAGGTAAAGGTAAGGGTATATGTATAAGGCTAAGTGAGCTAATAAGTGAATCCTTGATTAGTCTAAGATCTCACCTAACATACATACTTTGTAAGGCAAGAATTTCTTTACCTATTCACGCAAATTTTCCCACTTTTGATGTTACATGCTCATGCATTAGTTTTAATTTTGTCCCATGTGCATTGCTTTATTTTGCATTTGGGAAATTCTTTTGTATCCCCTTTATTCAAATACTAAAAAATAAATTTTTTTTAATGCACATGGTAGTTCAATTATTTTGATTTCACATGAGCATGCTTCCCAAAAATTTTTATTTTGAATTATTTTATTCTTTTTAACTTTCTACCCTTTGTTTTTATCATCCATGTTCCCAATGGGTTCCCCACACTTAAACAATACACACTTTCTATCTTAAGCTAACCAAGGATTCAATTTGGGATTTTTATTTTGTTTTTCTGCTTAAGGCTAGTATTGTGGTTTATAGAATAAGAGAGGATTTAAAGGCTCAAGGGGGCTAACAAGGGTGATGTAAAAGGTAGGCTAATTTGGGATAAGTGAGCTAGAATCAAATAGTGGCCTCAATCACTTTCTTGGTATGTATCTATATTCTATAATCGGACATATAGATTAAAACAAAGTAAAGAACACCAGAATAGAAAAGAAGGGCGGAACACACCGGAATAAAAATTATGGTTTGAATGTAACCATACAATTAAGCTCAAAACTCACAGGCTGTGTGTTCTCTAACTCAAAAATTATATATCAGTTATATATGTCATGCAAGTAAAAATTAAGAGTTCCCATTATTCTCAATGTAAATCTTAAGGTGGCTTTAAAGTTTTAGTGTTTCTCCTTGATGAAATGTTGTTAACTAACTAACATGTAATGCTATATACAAGGTGTGTGGATTGTTTTTATTATGTTAAAGTCTCTAGTTTACTTACTTTTTATATTTTCAATTTAAACTAAGTTATCTTATGCTAAAAAGGGTAAACTATACTAATTAATCCACATTTTCTATAACTAATAAGTTAGAATTGCAACTAAACTAAATGGCTAAAATATGAACTAAAGTGCAACATGCAGAAATATAGTAAAAATACATGAAAATAGTAATGTATAAGTACTGAGAAAATAAAAAATAAAAAGAAAAAATACAGAAAAGTAGCAAAATAAAGTAAAAGAGTCTGTAGTGGTTCACCAAAAAAATACGCCAGAGATGGCGACCTCCCCACACTTAAAATGAAGCATCGTCCCTGATGCTCACTCAAGCAGGGTGTGAAGGGGTGTCATCACTGGAAGGATGGGTAGCCGGAGTCTCTGTGGGGGTGGTCTGAGGATCTGCCTGCTGCAGAGGAGGTGCTGACTGAATAGGAATCTCTGGGTCTACAGCCTGAATCTGAGGCGGGGCCTCCTGCTATGATGTAGCCTGCTCTGTGCCTGCCTGTGCAGCCTCTTTCTATGGATGGGTCTCCACCTCGTGATCATCCGCCTCCTCCTCAGATGGCTTTAATAGTGTGTCAGGCTCGGAGGGGATGTCGCTGCCAGAATGGATCATCAGCTTCAGGTGCTCATAGTGTCGCTTGCTGCGACGCTCAGATCTTTCATATCGGCGCCGGTTGCGGCGCTCCATCTGGTCTAGCTGCTGAAATAGGTAGTGTACTAGGTGATAAACTAGCTCTGAGGCAGGTGGAGGTGCAGTGGTGGTAGCAGGGGTAGTTGGGGTAGCTGTAGAGGAAGAGGGGCCAGTAGACGGTGTGGCTATCTTACCAAAAGCTGTGAGGAATGGAGGTCTGTAGCCCAAAGCCAGAAAGTTCCTGCTGTGAGGGATAATCTTCTTGCATTCTGCAGCAGGTGGCTTCTCATCAGCATCCTCCCAAGGCACGTCAGCTCGACGGCCTAGCTGTGTAATCAGATATGGAAAGGGGAAAGTACCTCGGACGTGGACCCTGGCCATATAGTACCGGATGAAGCGTGGCAGGTACAGGTCCTTACCCTCCATCAAACACCATAGGAGGGTGATCATAGCGGCAGGTAGCTCTGTCTCATGGGAACTTGGCATAACAAAGTTGCTCAGGATCTGATGCCATAGCCGAGCCTCATCATTTAAGTAAATCCGCTTGATTCCCTTAGGCATGGTGGTGTTCTGACCCATGACCCATGGAACAGTCGGGTCAAGGGCTATCCTTGCCTTGACGGCATCCCAGTCAAACCTCATGAAGCGCATGTCCTCCTCAGCCTTTTGATAACCATCTGGCTGATCAGATTTAGGCAGAAGTTTCAGAATATCCTCAATGACCTCTTCAGTGACCAGTATCTGCTTCCCTCTTAGGTTCACTGCATCTAGGGAAGTTTTGAAGTAATTGCAGTAAAACTCTCTTACCCAAGAAGCATTGACCTCAGTCAGGTTTCTCTCCAGGAAGAACCAGCCTCTTTGTTTGATCTGATCAGAGGTGTATTGCTGGAGTTCATCCAGAATTTTTAGAGTCCGCTCCAGGTACAGGTTCCTGGAGGTTGTAAACACCAGATACTTTAACTCGCAGTATTTGTTTGCAAACTTGATGGGATCAGTAGCAGGGAGTAGCTGGTCAGCCTTCTCCTGTGGGGTAAAGTGTTTCTCCCGCCAGGAGTCATCATTTATGATGTCCAGGACGGACATAGAGGATTCTCCTCTTTTACGTTTGCCAGTTGTTGCCTTACCTTTTCCTTTTCTTTGGGTGTCAGACATCCTGAAAACAGGAATCAAGGATATAATAAAAACAGGAAACAAGGAGGCAAATAACAAAAGAAGCACATAATGGCAAAGGAGCAGTAGAATGATGAAAATGAGTTAAGTAAATGTGCATTAAGGATTGTATAGGAGTTAGAAAACTGAGAAGAAAAATTCGCAATCCAAAATGTAAGATCCATAGAATTCATGTTAATTAGGAAAACCACAAACATGCCTTGAGTTAAAATAAAAGTAAAGAGTGAGTCAGAAAGCAGAGGGGGTTGTTAGAAAGTTAAAAGTGGTGTGAAATTGAAAAAGAGGTTAGAAATAAAAAATCAGTGAGTTAGTAAAAAGAAAGTTAAGGTAAGCGGCATGATGATTGGTATCTAAGTAACAAGGATTCACAATTATAAGCTACAAGCAACTCATATTCAAACAAGGAAGTTGATGATGATTCATATGGATATAGAAATAGCAGAAATTGGAATCTAAACATCAAAAATGCAGATTATTATCTAGGAAATTAAAAAGAATAAGAAAGCTTGCCCTGGTATTCATGCAATGGTTTGGTAAAAGCAGAGTAAAGCAGAGTGCAAATTGCCAAAACCAAGACATGAATGAAAATCAAAATGGTTTATAGAAATTTGGGCAGCATTCCGGCTAAAATTGGAGGTTCCCAGAAAATAAACAGCAGCAGAATAGTTCATATAAGTTAAAATAAACTACAAATAGATATAAATAAGATGAACATGAAGGAACATTCGCAGTAGCAGCATGAATAGTAAGAACATCATATGAACAATACGTAGAGCACAGCAACAGCAGATTTGCGAAAAGTATAAAGCAAGTAGCATGAACAGCGCAATTAATCAGGTCTAAACCCACTAACCACATCCTAGGCTACCTAACCACCAAGAATCCACTACAACATGCATATCTAACTAGCCTAATTATGAACATAAACAAAAAAATTATGGTATTAACTATGAATTGAAAGAATGGTGACGTTCGGTGGAACCTGGTAGGCGTATGAATGAAAGTGGGGCAGAGAGATGGTAGGGGTGGCTGCGGTGGTGGCTGACGCGGTGGTTGAGGGTGGTTGGCACGGCGGTGGTGGCTATTCGGAGGCAGGGGGTTTCGGGTAGGGTAATGGGGGTAGGGTTTAAGGGGGAAGGAAGGGAAGAGGGGTGTGGGTGGTGGGTGGAGGCACGGCGGTGACGGCGCGGTGGGCGGTGGTTGTCGCGGAGGGGGTAGCGGTGGTGGAGGGAAGAAGAGAAAAGAAGAAGAAGAAAGAGAGGGAAGGAAGAAGGGGCTGGCGTTGCGGTGGGGTCTGGGTGGTCGACGGTGGGGCGGTGGTCGGTGGTGGTGGCTGGAAGTTGGTGGTGGTTGGTTGCAGAGAAGGGAGGAAGGAAAAGGGGTTGGGGGGCACGAATAGGTAGGGTTTTGCGTGGCTGGGTGTTATCGAATTTGAATCCGTTGATCGCGTGGGGGCACGCAGTCGCGTGGCTGGGGTGGAATGGGGGTTGACGCGATCGCGTGAGTGATGCGATCGCATGGAATGGGTAAAATGATGAATGACGCGATCGCGTGAGACATGCGACCGCATCGCTGGAAATTGTGCTAAACGCACAATTCCAGCGTCGTTTCAGCGCAACTCTCTGTCTCCTTTGGGGTGTTATGCAATCCACGCGACGTGATCGCGTCGCTCACGCTTTCGCGTGGGATGGGTGTTGTGCAAGTGACGCGATCGCGTCAGGGACGCGACCGCGTGGGTCGTTTTGTGCGAAACACGCAACAGCCGCACGATTCCAGCCCAACTTTCTGGGCGTTGGATCCTTACGCCAATTTCCAGATCACGCGGCCACGTGAATGACGCGGACGCGTGGGAAGTGTTTTTCGCAACTGACGCGATCGCATGAGTGATGCGATCGCGTCGCGCGCCCTTTCTCTTTTTTTTTTCTTTTTTTTTATGCAGGTATGTAATTATGCAGTATGCAATGCGAGTGAATAATATTCAGGTTCAATTGAAAAGGAAATAAAAATAAATAACACGAAATAAAACTGAAAAAGGAACGACCATACCATGGTGGGTTGTCTCCCACCTAGCACTTTTAGTTAAAGTCCTTAAGTTGGACATTGGATGAGCTTCCTGTTATGACGGCTTATGCTTAAATTCATCCGAAAATCTCCACTAATGTTTGGAATGCCAATGGCCTCCGGGGTCCCAAACTAGGCATGTAAAGCTTCTGAGCAGCTTCAAACAGATTCTCAGGTTCTCGGGGTGGCGAATGTCAGAATAGATTCTAGGATCCCAAACTTTGCTTTTAAATCCGCCTCCGTCTTGATCTATATTTTTCCATCCTGGTGGTTTAGAAAGTAGATTCTCACCATGGTGACCAAATGTTTTTCGAGATCCATTCGATTGATCATGATGCCAATCCGTGCACTTCGAGTTGAAGCGTGGAACCTTATTGAACCTTGTGCGCCAACTCTGAGTACAAGCCATTTCCTTCTTACTCTTAAAGCCGCAGAGAGCTCTAAGCTGGCCATCTGTTTCAAGCAACCCATATTCAAGTGAAAAAATAAAGCTAAAGGTTAAGGATTGTACCCACTTGAAGCTTGTATTGGGTGGTAATGGCCTTGGGATAGGTGTTTCCTGTGGTTCTGTAAGTTCTACTCCCTTGTACTCTTCTGTGAATTTCTTCACTTCCTTGCAGACTTCTTCAAATGCATCCATGTCCTAATCAAAGCCTTCTATGTCTTCCTCGTCACTTAAGTCATAAACGGGTGGTTGAGAGAAATCTACCTCCGCATCATCTTCATATTCACTTGGGGAACATTCTTCAATCTCGGAGAATTCACTTGCGGATGCAAGTTCATTACTAGGAGAACTTGACTTGAGGTTATCATCATCAAGGAAACTTGCTTCTTGGATTATTCCGTCTAGTTCTTCATAAAAGACTTGCTTTGAGAGTTGTGCACTATCCTCCTTAGCATCAATTGTAACGTCTTTGACAGGATTTTCCACAATTCTGGATTCCCATGGAAGTTCAGCTTCTCCTAAGTCTTCAACCAACTCTTCTTCTTTTACAATGATAGCTTCCTCTACTTGTTCCAGTACGAAGTCATGCCCTGTTCTGTCTAATGGAGTTTCTAGTATCTCCTTCATACTACGCTCTTCATTAGATTGTCCACATGGGGCTGTGGGAGGTCCTTGAATGTTCGAACGTCTAGAAGATAATTGACTTACTGCTTGCTCCAGTTGATGAAGGGTTGTTTGAAGTTGAGCTACTGTTTCCTTGAGGCAAACATCTGATTCTCAGGGTGATGGATTTGGACGTGGTACATGGGGAAATGATGGTGTTTGGGAGTAATTGGATTGGAATTGGGGTAAATGAGGATCATATGGTGGTGAATGGTGAAAAGGAGCTTGTGAGTGTGGTGGTTCGAAGTTATGTTGAGAGGATGGCCTATAAGCACAGGGTGGGACTTGTTGGTAACTACAAGGTTGTCCACCATGTCTATTGGCTTGGTATGTATTGTAGAATGGTCTTTGTCAATGATATCTTGGAGGGTGTTGTTGCCTAAAGGGTTGATCAGATCCTCTTGGCTCCATCCATCTTTGATTGCTCTGACCTTGATGCATGTTCTTGTTATAACTTTCACTCCTTTCAACAATATTAGAACCAAACTCAAAGCGAGAGGGGTGAGTATTCATAGTAGCTAATAAAAATAAAAAAAGGGAAAATAAAGACAAATAAATAAGCAAAAGAAAAGTATTTATAATAACCAATAATAAGGCACAAGATTGCAGTTCCCCGGCAACGGCGCCATTTTGACGTTAGGATTTTTGCTAGTAAAGAATTTTATAAAAATAGTCGCGTTGTAGATATAGTTTCTAAACCAACAGAAATCTCTTCGTACAAACGTTTTGGTTGTCACAAGTAACAAACCCCTTAAAAATTGATAACCGAAGTGTTTAAACCTTGGGTCGTCTTCTCAAGGAACTGCAGGGAAGTATGTTCTTATTATTGGTTATGAAGATTGTAAATTGGGGTTTTGAAGATGAGGAACAAGTAATTTAAATGGCAAGTAAAATAAATAAATAACTGTAAAATAAACTTTTGGCAAGGTATGAAAAATTGGAAGTCCTATCCTAGTTATCCTTATCAATGATGATGAAAATTGAATCTTAATTCCACTTAGTTAACCTTTACTTAAAGCAAAGGAATGTCAAGCGACTAATTAGTTTGATCTTCAGGTCCTAGTTACTTCCGAAGAAAAGATTGGGATTAATGAAGTTCAATTCAATTAGTAAAGGTAACAATTATCAATCATGTTGAGTTTGATAACTCCTGAGTTACTGATTTCTTAACCAAGGTCAAAAGGGGAAAAAGTAAATCTACTGGAATAAAAATCTCTTCAGATTGGAAGCAACAGTAACATAAATAAAAGAGAGCAATAATAAACTGAAATACCTCAAATAACATTAATTAAATGAATCATCTGTAACATAGAAGAATTCATAAATTGAATTGAGAAAATAAGTAATTAAAAAGGAATATTGAACCTGATAAAAAGGGGCAATCATGAAAGCAAGAAAAATCCTAAATCCTAATCCTAAGAGAGAGAGGAGAGAACCTCTCCCTAAAAACTACATCTAAATCATGAATAGTGAATAATTGGAGACTCTCCTCAAATGGATGCATTCCCCCACTTCATAACCTCTGATCCGTGCCTTCTGGACTTGGATTTGGGCCAAAAAGGGCTTCAGAAATCGCTAGGAGCGTTTTCTGTAATTTCTGGTGCGTGGCCTCTGTCACGCGTCCACGTGGGTCACGCGATCGCGTCATCTGGAGTTTTCCTTATCACGCGATTGCTTCAGTCATGCGTCCGCGTCATATGCGTTTCGCTTAAGGCGCGTGATCGCGTCAATCACGTGGTCGCGTCACTGCCATTTCGCGCTGGCATGTGGCCGCGTCGTCCATGCGATTGCGTCACTGCCAGTTTCTCCAAAAACTCCGTTTTGTGCTTTCCTTCCATTTTTGTATGTTTCCTTTCCATCCTTTAAGTCATTCCTGCCTTAGAAGATCTGAAACTACTCAACACACGAATCACGGCATCGAATGGAAATAAAGGGTAATTAAAATAATTATTTTTAAAGCATAGGAAACATGTTTTTTCACATACATCACATAATAAGGAAGGGAAAGTAAAACCATGCAATTTTCATGAATAAGTGAGTGAAGGATTGAATAAATCACTTAATTTGAGCATAAAATATATCATAAAATATAGGTTTATCAATATCCCTAAGACCGCTTTCAGGACTCGTTATGGTCATTACGAGTACCCTGTAATGTGTTTTGGGTTGACAAATGCTCCTGCAGTATTCATGGATTATATGAACAGAGTGTTCCATCCATTTCTGGATAAATTCGTTGTTGTCTTTATTGACAACATACTGATTTACTCCAAGACTAAAGAAGAGCATGCGGAACAATTGAGGACCGTGTTGCAGATTCTAAAGGAGAATAAACTCTATGCGAAACCGTCTAAGTGTGAGTTTTGGAAGGATGAGGTAAAGTTTTTGGGTCACGTTGTGAGTAAGAAGGGAATAGCCGTAGATCCAGCTAAGGTGGAGGCTGTGATGGATTGGAAGCAACCAACCACAGTAACTGAAATAAGGAGTTTTCTGGGCTTAGCTGGCTATTACCGAAGATTCATCAAAGACTTTTCGCAATTAGCCTTGCCGTTGACAAAGTTAACTCGCAAAGACACACCATTTGTTTGGACTCCTGAGTGTAAGGAGATCTTTCAGGCGTTGATGAAAAAGTTGACTACTGCACTTGTGTTGGTGTTACCTGAGCCGAACGAACCGTTTGAGGTGTACTGTGATGCCTCACTAAAGGGTCTAGGATGTGTGCTAATGCAGCATCATAATGTGGTGGCGTATGCCTCACGCCAGTTGAGACCGCATGAAGTTAGTTACCCTACGCATGATTTGGAACTCGCTGCGGTCGTGTTTGCGCTAAAGGTGTGGAGGCATTACCTCTATGGGGTTAAGTTCCAAGTCTTCTCCGATCACAAGAGCTTGAAATATCTCTTTGATCAGAAAGAGCTTAATATGAGGTAGAGAAGGTGGATGGAATTATTGAAGGACTACGACTTTGAGTTGAGTTACCATCCGAGAAAGGCGAATGTAGTGGCGGATGCGTTAGGTCGGAAGTCGTTATATGCGGCTTGGATGATGCTTCAAGAGGAGAAGTTGCTCAAGGGATTCGAGAGTCTGAAAATTGGTGCTCGAGAAGTATTTGGAACTTTGTGTTTGAGCCGATTAGAAATCTCAAGTGACTTTAAGTCCGAACTCCTAAAGGCTCATGAAAATGATGAAGCGTTATGAAAGGTGTTACCAGCTATCGAGCAAGGAAAACAGTGGAGAGTGTCGGAAGAAAAAGATGGGTTATGGAGATTCAAGGATAGAATCATTGTGCCGGATGTTGGCACTTTGAGGCAAGATATCTTAAAGGAGGCACACAAAAGCGGATTCTCCATTCACCCAGGAAGTACTAAAATGTACCATGATTTAAAGGCGATGTTTTGGTGGCCAGGCATGAAGAATGATGTGGCAGAATATGTTTCAAAGTGCTTAACTTGTCAAAAGGCAAAGATTGAACATCAAAGACCTTTCGGGATGTTGCAACCTTTAGAGGTTCCGCAATGGAAGTGAGAAAGTATTGCAATGGACTTTGTGTCAGGATTGCCAAGGACTAGGACTGGTTTTGATGTTATCTGGGTGATTGTGGGCTGACTGACGAAATCAGCTCACTTTTTACCCATTCGGATGACTTACACCCTTGAGGAACTAGCACGGTTGTAAATAAAGGATATTGTGAGACTTCATGGCGTACCGACTACTATAATCTCTGATAGAGATCCTCACTTCACTTCGAGGTTTTGGGGTGCATTTCAGAAAGCTTTCGGAACCCGACTAAGCTTGAGTACAGCTTACCATCCTCAAACAGATGGTCAATCCGAGAGGACAATCCAAACACTAGAGGATATGTTGAGAGCTTGTGTTTTGGACCAACCGGCGAGTTGGGATCGGTATATGCCGTTAGTGGAGTTTACATACAATAATAGTTACCATGCGAGTATCGGAATGGCTCCGTATGAGGCATTGTATGGGAAGAAATGTCAATCTCTGCTATGTTGGTATGAAGCTGGAGAGAAAGGCTTGTTGGGGCCGGAGATGATAGCTGAGACCACTGAACAAGTCAAGAAAATTCGAGATAGGATGCTTACGGCGCAGAGTCGCCAGAAGAGTTACGCTGATCAGAGACGGAAGCCCTTGGAATTTAAGGAAGGAGATCATGTTCTCCTTAAGGTTACTCCAACCACGGGAGTAGGTAGGGCAATTAAAGCAAGGAAGTTGAATCCTCGGTACATCGGTCCATTTCAGATCCTGGAAAGGGTTGGACCAGTGGCATATTGGATGGCTCTATCACCTCATCTTTCGAACCTGCACGACGTGTTTCACGTGTCGCAGCTTCCGAAGTACACTCCTGATGCTAGCCATGTGTTAGAACCTGAATCGGTTCAGTTAAGAGAAGATTTGACGCTTCCAGTGGCTCCAGTCAGAATTGATGATACTAGTATCAAACGGTTGCGTGGAAAAGAGGTTTCATTAGTCAAGGTGGCATGGAGTCGAGGCGGTGTTGAGGAACACACTTGAGAACTTGAGTCGGAGATTCGATCGGATTATCCGCACTTATTCTCAGGTAATTGAATTTGAATTTTGTGGGCAAAATTCCCAATTAAGTGGGTAGAATGTAAAACCCGGTTAATTAACGGCTAATTAACCCATAAATGAGAATTTATTCTAGAAAGCCAAAAATGTGATTTTTATGGCTTAATATGATGGAGGAGATTGAGACGAGAAATTCGGTACCAATTTTATAGAAATCGGACCAAGATTGGACCGAACAGGCCAAACCAGTCCAACCAGACCCAAAGTGGGCCCTTGGCCCAACTAAACTAAACCAAACCCTAGTTTTCAGCACTCTCTCTCCTCATTTGTTACACACACACGCTGAAATGGAGGCCATGGAGGGAAGAACACTCTCTCAAGTTCTCTCCCTTCGTTGATCTTCAAACCACCATAACTTTTGATCTAGAGCTCCGATCGCCGCACTGTTTGCGGCCATGCATTCTCCGCGGAGAGCTCTACAAAACCCATACAACCAATCTTGAGGTAAGCCACGTTTCGCTCTTCGAAATTCCAGCCCTTATTTTCGAGGTTCATTGGTAAAATGTTGAGATTTTGGGCTCTTTGATGTTATAGGACCCAACTCTCTTGAAGGAGAAGGTTAATCTTGTCTTCTTGGTCCTTGGGTGTGGTAAGATTCTCAACCCTAGTGTAATTTGTTGTTCTATGATGATTGGGTATTGAGATATTGTGTATGGGTATGATGATTGTGGCTTAGGTTGTGTATATGTGAATATTGGAGCTTGATTGGTGACTTTGGAAAGCTTGAAAAGGGAGTTTTGTGTGATAAAATCTGTTCTTGGAGGTGTTGAGACCTTGAGAGCTTGAGGAAAAATGATTTGGAAGTGCTCCGGTTGAGCTTGGGAAATCGACTAAGGTATGGTCTAGGTTTCTCGTATCTAATATGTAATGTGGTAGAAAATACTTAGGCTAGAGGCCCTAAGATAGGCATTGAATTGTTGATGTTATTGAATGGTTGAGATATATGATGTGGTCATATATGTGATGATGATTATTGATGCCTTGATGGTATGATGTATGAGAAATATGCATGTTGTGATATATGCTTGATGAGTAATTGAGGTTGAATTGTGGGTAACACCATGTTGATGGTGAGTATGATATTGAGTATGTGTAATGATGGTTAATTGAAAGTGGTATCATGGGAGATTGGGATGAGAAAGTATGTATGACATGATATTGTGTTTGTCCTTTAGCCATTTGATTGAGAAGTGTTAAAATGGTTGGATGGTGGTTTTGGGAATTTTGGTAAAGTGTCAATGTGTGAGTTGAGGATGGCTTGATGTTGATTTTGGTACATTTTGATTGATTTCAAAAAGGGTTGAAATTTGGCATGTTTTGGTTGATTTTGAAAAGATTTGAATATGGTTTGTTTTTAAAATGGCACCTTGTGGTTTTGTATGAAAACATGGTTTTTGGGCATATTTTGACGGGACATAACTTGGACTACGGATTCCCATTTTGTATCAAACTTATTTAGAAATGAAATTGGATCCGGGATGTCCATGCCGTTGGAAGAACGGGTGGAAAACGATTTAAAATGAGAAAGTTATGTCCGTCGGAAGATTGGGGGTTGAATCTGTAAATTCTGCAGCTTTTAACTTAGAAAATTTTTAGCAGAATGACCCTCCGCGCGTAGGCGCACTTGGCGCGTACGCGCCGTTCTTCAAGAAAGCACCATCCACGCTTGCGCGTGGTGTGCGCGGGCGCGTCGATGCGCTACACCAAATGCCCAGCCATTTTTCCGAGAGTTGTACCAGAGTTGTGCCAGTTTTGTGCCTGGGGCACAAATGTACCCGCGCGTACGCACAGCTGACGCGTACGCGTCGTTTGGCTATTTTTCAATCCGCGCGTCCACGCGTATAACGCTTGCGCGTCAATGAGTTTTGTGGCCATCCACGCGTGCGCGTGGAGTGCGCGTACACGTGGCCCTGTTTTCATCCCAAAGTTGATTTTTGAGTTTTAAAAGTCAAATTTCATACTTCTAAGCCTCTGATCTCACCACTTATGTCTTAAATCATTATGATATGCCTAGCAATAAGACAAGGAGCTAGTGAATGTGGTAACTTGCGAGTGAAGCAAGGGAAAAAAAGAATGATCAATGAGGATCAAAGATGATTATGTGAGATGCGGAGGATGGCGGTGGAAGTGTTTGTTATGCCATGGGCCGAAGGGCCGTAATTGTTAATGAATTGGCTGGTTATGGATTTAACCGTGAGTCGGATGGCTAGATTATTGCCGTGTTACGGCGGAGCCAGGATTATGTCCAAGTATAAATGCATATATGCTGTTGAATGAATTGTGAATGTTTGCACTTCCACTATCGGAGATGAGGGTTTCCCTGGGAGAAAGCAGTGGCTAGCCACCACGTGCTCCAGCTTGAGACTCGAAGCTCTTTTGACCCTATGTCGTCAGGGTGGCCGGGCACTGTGAAAGCCCCGGATGAGCTCACCCCCATAAATATTCACCAATGAGGGTGATGGATATGGATCATGATTATGATCAAATTTATATTGAGTATAACTCGAGTTGGGGAGACACGACAGAGGGACAGTCCAATGGTTAGCTACCAGGACTTGTCGGGTTGGCTCTATAACTGACAAATGATATCATCAGCCATTAGGGACAGGCATTCATCATATGCATACTATGTGAATTGTTTCAGATTGCCTATTTGACTGCATATTACTTGCTATTTGTCTAAATGCCTTATTCGTTCCTATTTGTATATCTCTTGTCTGATATAACTGTGTTTGCTATATTATACTCCTGCTGGTGGTTGGGAGGACTGAAGGAATTGGAAAGGGAAGTATTAGTTAGACTGAAGGATCTTTAGTCAGATGCCCTTATGGTTTAGCTTGTTTATAAGCTTTGATTTTATCTGGAGGAAGTTCTAGGATTGCCTTCGGCTTTCCTCTATTATTACATGTTATATATGGGGAACTGTTACCATGTTGGGGACCTCTGATTCTCACCCATGCGGATTTTGTGGTTTTCAGATGCAGGACGTGAGGTTTCTCGCTGAAGCACGCTGGAGACTTCTGGATTAGCGAAGATCCTTTGTTCTCGAGACTTTGTTTTGGTTTATATGTTTTGCTTAGATACTTTTATCTCCATTAAATAATACAAACTGTGATGACTCCTCTTATAGGAGATTTTGGAGAATAGGTTTCTGTATTTGTGTCCCTTTGGGTTTCCTTTGGGGTTTCCTTATTTTATTATATGTATATATTGCTATGCTCGGACCGGTTATCTTCGCATCCGGATTTGAGTTTTGATATTACCGTTTTTGACACTCTTTTGAATATATATAATCTCGCGTTAGCTTATCCCTGTTCATTACGTTATCGATCGGAGTGTTGTGTGTAACATCCCTTCCAGCAAAATACCTTGCTTAATTCAGGGTATTTCTACTAGAAAGAACGTTACGTGACCTTTTCTAATATTAACTACTTAATTACTGATCCTTTGTATCGATTTCGCGTTTCAGTTTTAGGAAAATGCCAGAAAATTTTGTTTTTATTCATTAGTGACATGTATCAAGGATAAACATTGCAAATAATAATAACAATCACATAAGTATTATTAATAGTAATTCTTATACATAAGAAGTCATATAAACCCAAATACAACACCTAACCCTTTGTTAAAATAAAACTTCAAAGGACAAGAGCGAGGGGACTCTATGAAAGCAATTAAAACCATAAAGAAAGCCTACTAATCGCTCGCAGCTTCAAATTGCGTCTTCAAACCTGTCACTGAAAGGGTGGAAAATTTCGGGGTGAGAACCAAACCACATGTTCTCAGTAGAGGCAGAGAATGCCGTGAAAGTAAAGAGTAAAACGCAAATAGTTAATTTCATTCAGAAATATTTAAAAGAAAAACTATTTTCATTTGCAGTGATCTTTATTCGCCTTATCAACCTTTTATTTTGAAAACCAACGGCATAACATTCAAATATCCAAAATCTTATAAAGCATCAGTTAATTATCCAAAATTCTAAACCCATATTTTCCTTTATAAAAATTTTGTAAAGCTTTCCTAGGCCGTATGAATGACTAATCTGTTCCAAGCATAGGTTTATTAAGTCTATGCTGAACCAGCTCAATCTTTCATACTTACTAAACCTCAAACACAACCCAATCATGGTCTCAAGCCCAAGCAATTCAACTAACACCCAATTCACCACAATCCAACCAATCAGTTACAAACACAAGTAATGAGATTCAAACACAATCAAGAGCAATTACATCAAGTATAGCAATTAGCAATTAAACAGGATTATTCACTTAGGCAAACCAATTACAATATATACACCCCAAACAATATCACATAGATGCATATGATGAATGTCTAGTCCTAGTACAGGCCATGAGCTCATGTGTCGGTTGGCTACCCGCAATCCCGACATTTATCCGATCACGAGTAGTCCCGATTTTCCCAGATACGATTTTTCGTTCCTAAATAAATGCGCATATAATAATAGCCACTCATTTGAGACAGCCTCTGCTTACTGCAGGAAAATATATATATACTCTGCTCTACTCTGGGGAAGCGGAAAATGGCTATAGGTAACTTAGTTTCCCTACAAAAGCTCTGTGTTGCATTAAGCAACTAATATATATAAATATAACTCTGGGTTGCATCAAGCAACTAATATATATATATATATATATATACAAATATCTCTTTACTCTGCTCTGGTTTCTCTTTTCTCTGCATCTCTTTACTCTACTCTGGTTGCTCTGTTCTCTGTATCCCTTTACTTTTCTTTAATTACTCTTTCATCTGTATCTATATTACTCTTTTTCTCTTTATCTCTTTACTCTTTTGTAATTGTAAATATGCAAGCGGGACAAAACCCACGCCCTTGCCAACAATCTCGTATACCAAATAATTTCTTCTTACAGGAATCATTGAAGTTTTTATCATTAAATAAGCTTTAAATATTGATTTTGATTAAGTCATTATACTTTTGTAAAAATTTGGACATAATCTCCTTTAAAAATAGGACTTATCCACCCTTACGGGTTCCTTCTTTCTCAACATTTCATCACCTTCTTTCAGCAATTGCCACAGCAATATATTCTCAAAAATATTTGATAATAGAAAATCTATTTCTTAAATTCCATATCCAAAATAATTACCAACACAACTTGGCAGCCTGATTTCCATTTTGTTTTTAAAATATCAAATGAATTCAGAATTACGCAAACTTTATATCCATGCGACCGTCTTGGATTAAGCTTTCTATTAAACTAAAAATCATAATTTTTTGTTGACTCTAGCTTCGGGAATATAAGCAAAAACGTGATGGCTCTACAGTGTTCTAAATCCAGAAAACAGCAGCAGCATACAACATTCGAAATTTCATATAAAATCCAAATTGAATCCAACCAACTTCAAAATTAATGTGATTAAACTTAACTTACCCAAATTTCTTTCTCAATTGGTTCCAGGGTCATACCATTTTTAATGAAGGAGTTACATAGCTTGGAAGTTAGGTAATTTTCTGCAGAATTCTGTTTTACAAATCATTAAACACAACCTCTTCCAAGTCTCATAACTCACTTATTAAAACATGGAAAACCCCGAAATTTGAATCATATGTACTAAACATACTCAACTTTTACCTTCAATTGGTTGCATCTGAATATCATTCCAGAATTAAAAATTATAAAGTCTCAAAGTTACTGACTTAGAAAACAAAACCTGACTTTTACTGCATAATACATCTTACTTTAAAAATCCAAATCTTTAAAACCACAACTCTAACAATTCTAAATTTTTGTGAAATTGAAGTATTAGGACCATAATTTCATTTAAAATTGGTTCCATTTCAAAATTCAAACTGGAGAAATTCCAATAGAGGAAACAAGTTGCTGCTGTGTTAAACGTTCTGCAGAAAAACCAGATTTGACATCCATAATTCAAAAATTTACCATAAATCATAAACTTAATAAAAAAGTCTCAAATTCACCAGTTCATCTCCCTATATTCCCAAGCTTAATCCGGACTTAGTTCCATGCAATTCCGATAATCACAGAATTAGTTATAGCTTTTCAAAGTTGCTGACTCAGTTTAGAAATTATGCAGAAAATCAGATTTTAGAATTCAACTTTGAAAAATCATAACTAATTCTTTAGTTGATACGAAACCTTAAAAATTGAGTTTTCACAATTACATTTAATATAATTTCATTAATACTTAAATTCTTATCATTTCAGTCACTATAGAGTCACTGATTCACTTTCAAAGTTGCCATTTAATTTTAAGAGAACCGGATTTTCAGCAAACCATTTAGTGTTCAAAATCCAACCCTTCAATACCCCTCAAAACCAATTCCAAAATCAACCACCAACCAAGCTCATTAACAATAATAGCTCAACAGCAACAAATCCAATATAACCCATTAAAATTCAGTAATTCTCAACAATAAGTCATCAAACTATTCCCAATCTACATAATCAATCAATATCACCAATCAACAATTCCAAATCACAATCTCAACCATTCCAATCACAATTTCAGCCATAATTCAATATTCACATAATCAATCAATTACTCACATCTATTAAATCTATTTGCAGTTATTCAATAAACCTTTTAGGCATTCTTAAATTGAAATCGTTTTAAACCCCCTACCTCGATGACGTAATTGCAGAATTTGAACACAACTGCCCCCGTTTCGTTCCTAATTTACAGCAGTGACAACAATCCTAATGCAATCAAGGACACCGCTGGAACAGCAACAACTTTAATTTCGCGGCAATGATGATGGTTGCAGCAGGACAAGAATTTGAATCTAATGTAGTCAAGGGCA
This sequence comes from Arachis ipaensis, assembly GCF_059453495.1. Taxonomy (NCBI): domain Eukaryota; kingdom Viridiplantae; phylum Streptophyta; class Magnoliopsida; order Fabales; family Fabaceae; genus Arachis; species Arachis ipaensis. The sequence continues at coordinate 57,128,355 of NC_142436.1, forward strand.
GAAACAGCCCTGGGAATTGACCACAAAGTAAAAACTAAAATTGAATTAAAACAAGAATATAACAACTATACTAGTGCCAAAACAGAGCGTGCAAATGGACAAGTCCCAAAGAAAAGATTAGACCAGTACCAAGATAATAGAATCAGAGATAAAGGGCAGATACAGGGTATTTACAGAGCAATAAAGGTTCAGAGATGGTGGTTCTCATGGCTAGGGTTTAACTGACTCACCATTAATCATGGCGGCAACCAGAAATTCCGGCGGCAGCAGCGGCAGAGGAATGGTCCCTCCTCGGTGCGTCACTCTCTCACACATGTCTCGTCCTCTTCCTCTGTGACAGCATCAACGAAACCTCTTCTCCCATGTTCGTTTTCCCCGCTGCGGTGGTAGCGGCTTCCACTAACAGCAGCGCCGGCGATGGAACTTCCCTCCTTCACGCGGTGCTTCTCTACTTCGATCACCCTCTCCTCTATGATGGCTAGGGTTTAGTGGTGTGGCGGTCAGACAGCGGCGATGGTGGCTGTGTTCATCACCGGCAACGCCTCTTCCTTCCCTTCCCCTCTCCTCTCCTTCTCATCCTCTGGCTCCCTTTGGTTCGGACTCTCCCTCTCCGTCACTCCCACTCTAATTTTTGCCTTCCCCTTTTATTTTGCTATCAACATATATATAATATACGTTCTTTTGAAGATAAACTGTGAGAGTGGATAAACGTGGGGTTATAAGGAGGAGATGAGTATACCAGTGCGTGTGTGCGTTTAATTGGTTTGGGAGTACACGTATTAGATACTAATAGTACGTATAAAATAAGAAACATAAGACTAAGAAAAATATATACGAGTAATTTAACAATTTTATAAAACATTTATGATAGGATAACAATTTAGAATTTAAATATAATGCTATAAAGATTACTTTTAAAACGCATATGATTTTATCTATCAATCTATTAACGAGCTCAAATAATTATTTTTAATTTAAATCATAAAGTAAATATACTAATTACATTTTTATAAAATGTAGTTTAAACTCAACTAATTATTCCAATTAAATAATATAACTTTTTATTATTTTTCTATCACCGAAACTTTAATTTCAATTTACAAAATATCTAATTATAATAAAATTACTTAAACTTAAAGTATTTATAAAAATCCATTTAATCATTCCTAATAAATTAATCTCTAGGAGATCAAACTAATAAAATAAACCATAATTTATCCATAATAGAAATTAATTAAATTAAATTATACAATTTTTAAAATATATAAAATAACCAACTATAAAAATTTACACAAGAATATTAATTGAATTAACTCCAAATATTAGTAAACTAATTTAATTACTCTCAATTGATTAATTTATAAAATAAGATATCAAATCAATAAAATAAATCGTAACCTTTTCAGAATAAAAGTTACTTAAATTAAATTATACAATTCTTTCTTATTTTTCAATTACTAAAATTATACAAAATATTCTATTATAATAAGATTACTTAAAAATATTAATTGATTTCAAAATAAAACTATCTCCGAATCTATTTAATTATTTCTAACAAAATAATTTCTAAAATTATAAAGTTTAAACTTAATAAGATAAAATCACAATTTATTTATATTTAGATTTTCAAAAATGCGGGATGTTACATTGCGCTTTCGAGTTACGGTTTTTGTTTATCCCTTTTTTCTTCAAAGGCTCCTAGTTATAAACATCATTCATACTATTATACGTACTAAATTTTAATTCTAGAGGTCGTAATACCTTGCCATCTCGGAATTATGACTTAAGCATAAGACTCTGTATGGTAGGGTGTTACATTATGGTATCAGAGCCAGAACCCGAATTGATGTGCCAGCGAGGGCGCTGGGCTCCCTTAGGGGGTGGATTGTAAGGCCCACATCGGTTGGGGAGGGGAACGAAGCATGCCTTATAAGGGTGTGGATACCTCTCCCTAGCATGACGCGTTTTGACGAGTGAGTGTGGGGTCTTCGGCTATCATTCCTATCGTCAAAGGCAAAACCGTGAGGCCTTGTGTGCCAAAGCGGACAATATCATACTAGCAGGTGGTCTGGGCTGTTACAGATGGTATCAGAGCCAGAGCCCGAACTCATGGGTTATGCTCAATTTTCGAGGACGAAAATTTTTATAAGGTGGGTAGAATGTAAGACCCAGAACCTTTGAAAAGTCTTATTATGATCAAGTCTCAAATTATATTGTTATTTATAGCCTTAATTTCGAAAATTATTTTTATTAAAGATAATTAAGGCAAGTTTTGATTTATTGAATTTGAGACGAGTTATGATTTTTATCCAATTTTATAATTATTGGGTTATTTTCTATATTCAGATTATGAATTTGGCAGTTATGAAATAAGAGGGGTTTTACATGATTTAAACTAAGTAATTAATATTTTAAATATTAATACTGCTATTTTGGAAAATGAAGAAATTAAGTATATTATTTCTAATTATTTGGTTAGGACATTTTATTGAAAATAATTTGTAAAATTGATGAGCAAATAGTATTTCTATACATTAATTTTGTTGGATTAAAATTTATTCCAAATTACTATGTTACCCCTACTTTTATTTGAAATTACAAAAGTACCCATAACCCTAAGTTTCAAAAATGAAGCCCTAGCCCCCCAAACCCAAGCAGCCGCAGCTGCTACCCTCTCTACTCTAAACACACACACACCCAGCCACCAGAAGAGGGAAAGAATGAAACAGAAGGGAAGTGGGGTGAGGGATAAACGGAGAAGGAAGGAAGGAAGAGAGGAGGAAGGAGCGTCGCTGGCGCGTCGGGCTTCACCACCGCCATCGCGTCGCTGTCATCCAGGGAGCCACCACCTCGGTTCGTCGACGCCATTCGTCCTCAGCCTCATCGTGTTCTTGTTCGGCCGCCATTGCTTCCATGTCCTCCAACGGTGCTACTGTTGTTGCCGATAAAGCCGCCACGAAGAGGAGGAGAGGGCGCTGCTTCACGCCTCGCCGCCGTCGCTGTTCTGAAAGGGGCTGTAGTCGCCGTCGAGCATGATGAGTGAAGGAGAGGGAGAACTCGCGTCTGAGGCTGGGAGGAGGTGTAGTTTTGCCGCTGCTGGGGAAGATAACACGTCTGGGAAAGGGAACCGGGGGAAACAGCACACGAAGGGTGCTTTGACAGGAAAGGAATCCACCTGCGTCACCGCTGGAGAGAGGGAGATCGGAACGAGTAAGGAGGAGGAGGGTTGTGTCCGCCACCATTTGACCTCGCCGCTGCGGGTGATGGCAAGCTGAACTGCAGCCAGAAGAGTGTTCAGGCCGCCATAGGTGCCGCTGCCGGGCAAGGGAGCTGCGTCTCTGTGATACTGACCGCCGGGAGTGGTTCTGTGACTTTCGGGACCACCGCCGGAGCCTCTGGGTACTTCTGCCGTCGCCGGAAAACTCTACCGGTAAGGGCTTTGAATTTGGTTTTCATTCGTTTAAGATTCCGGAAACTTTATCGCCTCTGTATGTGGGTTTCAGTTACCAACACCGGAGTCCAGTCGCCGCTGTCACTTGAGGTGGCTGACGGACTGCCGCCGAACCGGTTCAAGAGACCGCCACTGTTCGATTCAGCCATTCCTTCTTCGGTAAGTATGTTTCGGAAAGCCTCGCGTTAGTATTTCGTTGTGTTTGGTTAATTAATATGAGTTTTGGTAACGTGGGGTCGAGTCCTGATTATTATATGTTACGAATAGTGTTGATATGGTTATTGCGAAAGTGGCTGGGAGCTGAGGTTTTGGTTGCCGTCAATTTGGGTTGAGGCGAAAAGGACTTAATGAGGCGTTTGGGTTATGGATTTGTGGTTTGAGGTAGGGGCGCTTTCTGAAAACTATAGTTTATTATTGGAATTATTACATATGGGTACTGATGTGAGGATGTGTATTTGGTGATTGTATCAGTCCTATGTATTGTTTGGTTGTTTTGTATGATTATGGGTATTTGTTTTGTATGATTATTTGAGTTTTGAATATTGTTTTAAATGAACAGTTTTCTCTTTCAGAAAAGGATTTCAGATTTCTCTTTTATTGTAAACCTTTGTTTTTGAAAAGGGGCATAAGACAGTTATTAATCACTGGTACGGTTTATCTTCACGTATCCTATTACAGTAATTCCCAAAAACCCTCTACTGAGAACCCTTTCGAGGATGTTCTCACCCCCCTACATTTTTCCCCTTTCAGGATATGGGCGTAGAAGTCACGAAGAGTTTATTTAGTTGTTGAAATGCTCTGTATTGCTTTAGATTATTACTTGTTGTACCCTCGCCTTTATCTTGATATATTCTGTAAAAGGGATAGGAATTGTATTAGTTAATGCTTGTAATGTTATATATATATATGGATGTACTCATTGTGAGTCTTTGTAAGTTGTATGGTATCTATGGATGTACGTTATCGAGCAAAAGTATTTTTTGGAGCGGCTTTGCGGTTTAAAGTTTTAAACAGGCTCATATTTTAGTATTAAATAGTATAAGTGTCGTCGTAATGTCCGAGCTATCAGAGTCGCGCAGCCGGAAGCGTGAGCTTTGGTAGTTAGGGTGTTACATTATGGTATCAGAACAGTCCTTCCTGTAGAGCCTGAGGAATGGACCGACTATGCTTCAATTGCATACTCTGAGCGTTTGTCATGTACTAAGACTTGTCGAATGACGAGGATTAGAGCTTTATGCACATGACGGTCTATTGATTAACGCTGTTAGTCTTGCTTTGCATAATTCCTGATATTAAGTTTGGCCGGCTTAATACTAGTGAATTATGTATATGAGAGCACTAATGGGTTATCCTAGATGACCTACTAGTTTTGAGTAAAGCGAATCGCGGGTTTTGGGAACGTTGGAGATTATTTCTCGAGGCTATTCAGTTGTGTGTCTTAAATTTAGTTCGAGTCGACCTATTCTTTCATAGCCTAACTTGAGGTTCTTGTTTGCTAATCCTTTAGAAAGGTGGTTTGATTTTCCAACTCTATTCTCCTATTCATATGCATTCTTGTTTGATCTTAAGTGCATATGCTTGTTTGAAATCCTTGTTGTATCTATCTTTCTCTGTTTGAGTTCCTCTTGATTAATGTATCCTTTGATATGGCTTTGAACTTGTCCTAATGCACTGTGCATTTTACTCTGGATTCTGAGTCCACTCTTAGAGGAATTGTTGATTCAGTTTTTTCTCTTATTTAACGGTGATCACAACAAATTTTGAGATTTTATAAAAATTGCTGTTGATTAGATACATACTTATCTATATATGAACTTTGAAGATTTCTTATACAGTTTAACAACTATTTATTTTTAATACCTCGCCTGTGCTTTTACTGGTTTATGGAACTGCATTTACCTTAAATTACAATTTGACTTTCTAGTAATTTTACTATATTTCTAATGCACATCTTCATTTGATTATGTATTTGAATATTTAAAAAAAATAAATTTGGAAAAAAAGAATTTTTCACTTTTATCCCGGTTGAGTTTCGTTTGGTAAGCTTTACTCAACTTATTTTGAATTGAGTTTGATTTAGCATGCTATATGATTCATGCCATTGTTGTTCTTTTGAAAGTGTTGGACTCACAGCTTTCTTCTTATGAATGGACTCATTTTCTTTTAAGCTTTCCATCTCCATGAATGTCGTGTTTGACTTTATTTTTAACTAATCTTTTACATCTTGTGAACATTACCATTGATCTTGGTTTTTCCTCTCTTGTGAATCTCACTCTTATGTGAGTCAGCTTGATTTGTTTCAATTTCGAGCATCGTCTATCCTCTCATTATCTCTACAAGAGTTTTTAGTCAAAGATTTATCCTTGAGAAATTACTAATGGTTGAGTTGTCTTTTTCTATGACTTTTGTATTCTTTTGAATCAATTGAAAGCTTGTTTGATGTCTCATGCCTAGTGGATCTTGTTTGAGCTATCTTGGTTTAAGATCCTTTCTTGCATGGCTTGACTTCTTTTTAGTACATCTTAAACTTCTTGAATGTTCTTCTGAGATGGTGATTTCAAGAACACTTTTGGAGTCTTGTTTTGAACCTTTTAAAGAAGTTTTGAATTCTCTTGTAAGAAGTTTTAAACGGAATTTATTTTCTGTTGCTTGATTTAGATTGAAACCATTGTTCAATTTTGACGAAGTTAATTTAAAGTTGGCATGCACTATTTTAAATGAAGTTTTGAAAAGCTTCCTTGTTTAGTGGAAACCGGTTTGCTTGTAACGCACCACTTATTTCCTTACCAGATTGTAAGCAAATTTTTACCTCGGAATTTCCCTTCTAAAAAGAGTTTAATTTTCTCTTTTGTATTTGCTATAATTTTTATACACGCTTGTTTGAATATGAACTTCGGGAATTTTTAAACAAGCATTTGATTTCTCTTCCGAGTTTTTTGTGACTACTTTTGGTTAAGATTGTGCACCCAACTAACTTTCTAAAATATTTGATGAAAATATTTTTGCTCTTAGCCAAATCTGGGTGCATTTTGTTTTTAAAACTCTGCATAATCTACTTCAACATAAAGTTGAATTAGAGCAAAGCCACGTTATTGCTTTTGTTGCCCTCTTGAGGAATGTTTGCTATTGAGCTTTTCTTCTAAATTGCGAAGTGATTTTCCGCAAGTTTTCGATTCTTTTATGAACAATGTATTTGGATGTATTTTTAATCATGCGCTTAAGTTCTGTGAGTTTTGTCTTGGGTTTGAGATATTCTTTTCTGTAAATCTCATACTACTTTGGCTCTGCTTGAATTATTATCAAGCTAATGCGTTGACTTTCTTCTTATTTGTCCTGTTGAATTTTCTTGATCCAAGGGCTATTTTTGAAGTTGTCAATGGAATTGTGTTTAGCAAACTTCATTACTTGAGTATCCTTGTTTATCTAGAATTGGATACATTCTCTCAAATCTATGAGTACTACCCTTGACATTTGACTCTCCTTTCTAAATCTTGTATCCTTCTGAGTAGACTCGAGAATTGTTCTGATATCACGTGCAACTTGTAGACGTAGTAGCGTGATGCATTAATTCTTTAAGACGTGATATGTGTGTGTGGAAGGTGAAGCGGTAGGTATAAAACGTTATGAGTTGTGGGTGTTTTGTTCCTTGCGAACGAGTTCGCGGTTGTTAGGCTTATGATTGGCTATGAGGTTGTAAAATGATTGGTGGAGTTGGGAAATTGAAGTTCTGAAGTGGGAACGAGAATTGTCAGCGAACGTTATGTCACTGTTTAAATACCAACATGCTTTGCAGCCTTTTACCACACTAATTACCACTTTGCTTTGTGAACGCCTATCTTGATTTGCACCCTATTTTGGCACCTCAAGTTTTTGTAAAGCTTTGAGATCATATGACCTTGTGCATTGAGCCTATCTTGTAACGTTTGCTTTGCAATCACACTCCTACCTTTGTATCGTTATGCATACGACCATCCAAGTATTTGAAAAACAATATATATGTTTATATTTTGAGATATTTTTGCTTCTTCCTTAAATGTGTTCAAGGGTGAACTGTTATGAAATTTCTTTCGTTTTGTATCAATTTTCGAGGACGAAAATTTTTGTAAGGTGGGTACAATGTAATACCCAGAACCTTTAAAAAGTCTTTTTATGATCAAGTCTCAAATCATATAATTATTTATAGCCTTAATTTCAGAAATTATTTTATTAAAGATAATTAAGGCAAGTTTTGATTTATTGAATTTGAGATAAGTTATGATTATTATCCAATTTTATAATTATTGAATTATTTTCTATATTTAAACCACAAAGTTGGTGGTTGTGAAATAATAAGGATTTTTATATGATTTTGGACTAAATAATTAGTATTTTAGAATATTGATACTACTGTTTTGAGAAAATAAAGGATTTAATTATATTATTTCTAATTATTTGATTTGGACAATTTATTGAAAATAATTTGTAAAAATGAGGAGCAAATAGTATTTTCTATACATAATTAGTGTTGGATTTAATTTGGGTTTCAATTACTATATTATCCCTATTTTTGAGTGAAATTACCAAAGTACCCTTAATCCTAATTTTTGAAAATGAAACCCTAACCCTGAAAACCCTAATCAGAACCCGTTTTCCCTCTGAGCCCAACAGCAACAATGCAGATACTTTTCCTTTCCCAAATCATGCGCAGCAACCATGGAGAAATGGTGAGAGAGGGGGATCGAGCCAGAAGAAGCGGCGTCGAAGAGAGGGAACTTCACCCGCACCATCTTCTAACCGTCATCATCGGCATCTCACTGTCGCTGCTGGAGGGGCCGTCACCCACGCATTGTCGCTGCCAATCTCGTGCTGCCGCAGTCCCACCGAGCTTCTGCCAACACTGCACAAAGCAGAGAGAGAGACAGATGGAGAAGGGGGCCGCGGAGGGGGGAAGAGCTACCGATTGTAGTCGCCGTTGGGTCCTTGTTCCTCGCCATCGAAGGAGCTGCTCCCAGCCACAGTGGTCGCTGATGTTCGTGCCACTGTCGTCAGAGAAACCCGAGGAGAAAAGATGAACGCGACGGGGAAGAGTGAGTGAGCCGCCCCGGCGTTGTTGGAGCCTCACCACCGCTATCCCTGTTGTGACTGGTGTCGCATCAGAGGACCACCATCGCGGGAGAAAGGGAGGGAGCTCGCGGTGAAGAGAGAGGGGCGCTGTCTTGCGCGCCGCCGTCGCACTTGGATACCGCCGCTGCTATTGCGAGCTCGCCGTCGCCGGAGCTGGGTAGTTGTTGTCCCTGCCAGCAGCGAAGAAGAAGCGAGATGAAACCTCCTCCATGTCTGCTGTCTCGGTTTGCTGAGAAAGAGCTATCGCCGCCGCGCCTGGTCGCCGGAAAACCCCACTGCCATCGCCGGAAAACTCTGCCGGTAAGGGTTTTGAATTTGGTCTTCATTTGTTTAAGATTCTGGAAGCTTTAACGTCTCTGTATATGGGTTCCAGGCACCATTTCCGGAGTCCGGTCGCCGCTGCTATTTGAGGTGGCTACCGGGCTGCTGCCGAACCGGTTCGGAGACCGCCGCTATTTTGGTTTAGCCGTTCCTTCTTCGGTTCGGTAAGCGTTTTGATTTGAAAGCCCTTTCGTTATTGTTCTGTTATCTCACGCTGAGATTTGTGGCATTAATTGCTATAAGATTGAGTTTCAGTTGTTGTATGTTGCGATTAGAGTCGTTGAGATTGTTGAGAAAGCAAGTGGAGCCGAGTTGTTGGTTGCCGTCACTTCGGGTTGAGGTGAAAGGGACTCTGTGAGATGTTTGGGTTATGGATTTGCGTTTTGAGGTAGAGGCGCTTTCCAAAAACTATATTCTTATATATTGGAATTATTACATATGGATACTGATGTGAGAGAATGTGTATTTGGTGATTGTATCTGCCTTATGTATGGCTTGATTTGCCTTAATTGATTATGAACGTCTGTTGGTTGAATTGTTGTGTGGTTTTGTGAAACGAAATGCTTTTCAAGTTGATTCTTTTAAAGCTTTGAGATCGAGTTTAATCCGTTGAGAATTGAATTGAGTTAATTTTATTGAGAATGTGAAAAATAGAACCTACTCTTGAATTCAGCCTGGCCTGCTTTAAATGATCTGGTTTTTGATGAATGATTTTTACTGAACCGTTTCTTTGAAACTTTAGAAATGAGTTTATTCGACTGATAATGATTTGATTTTTGAAACGGTTTTCTTGAAATATGGTATTGAGATTAACTGTTGGATTTTGGCTTGCCTTTGAATTGATTTTGGATTCTGGGCTGTTGGAAAAAAATTGTGGAATGGTTTTATTGGGACCCGGACCGGGTGGCAAAGTCCAAGTTTTAGGGGAGATGCTGCCGAAATTTCTATAAAATCTGAGTCTTTATTGAAATGTTGTCTGGGAAAAATGATGAGCTGAAGGCTTCTACTATTTTAGTTGAAATATCAAGAAAAGGATGATTCATGATTTTGAAATGAATTATTAAAGAGGGAATTGTGATTTAGTCTTGCTTCTTAAGAAAGGCATTGTATCTTTTTCAAGAGAAAGTTGTTTAGATAAAACTTATGTTTTAAAGCTGTTTTAAATGTGACAAGGGCAATGCCTTTGAATTTGACTTGAGGGTTTCAATTAGAGGAGTTTCAATGATGTTGAAAGAACCTAAATGTCTATTGACAAGTTTCATTTTGAAATGTTTTGAGAAAGGTTTTAAGTACTCTTTGAACTCTGAATTCTTGCAAGACTTAAACAATTTTGAACAGTTGAAATGTTCTAGAATTTATCATGGGGGTTGAAGTTGGTTTTGCCTAAGTAAAGGAAACGGCTTGAAAGAAGTAAATGATTACGTGACTCGGTTTGGCTTAGATCCTATTTTATTACTCAAATCGGAAAGCCAAGGTTTTAACGATTTTAAATGAATTTGGCGAAATGAGTTATGCTATTCTCCCCTAAGGACTTGGGACCTTGCCGATAAACTTTGTTATAAAATCCCATTGTTGGATGGATGATTTTGAATGTTTTAAAATGAATCTTTAACTTTCCATGGTTATGGAAATTTTGAAAAGAGGATGCCGAGAGTGGCATGGTTTTAAACGGGGAATTTACCTTGAGTAAAAGTGGCTTATGAGCCTGAGATGATTTGAGAAATGAGATCTTTAAAGCCAAGGCTGAAAAGAGTTGGAACTTGATTTCAAAGTGAAATAATTTGGGAAAAAGTGATTTATGGCTTAAATGCCGATTTTATGAATTGATGATGTTGAATGTGGAAGTACTGTTTTGTTGTGAGCCGGAATGACTGTGTATGATTATAAATATTGGTTGGTTCGGGATTGAACCGTGAGCCAGAATGGCTGTGTATGATATGAATATTGGCTGGTTCTGGACTGAACCGTGAGCCGGATGGCTGAGATGGATGTTGATCCATGGATGAGATTGAATGCATGTATATGCTGAATCATTGATAAATGTGAATGTTGCACTTCCACTATCGGAGATAAGAGTTTCCCTGGGAGAAAGCAGTGGCTAGCCACCACGTGCTCCAGGTTGAGACTTGAAGCTCTTTTGACCCTATGTCGTCAGGGTGGCCGGGCACTGTGAAAGCCCCGGATGAGCTCACCCCCATAAATATTCACCAGTGAGGGTGATGGATATGGATCATAATTATGATCAAGTTTATATTGAGTATAACTCGAGTTGGGGAGACACGATAGAGGGACAGTCCAATGGTTTGATACCAGGACTTGTCGGGTTGGCTCTATAACCGACAGATAATATCATCAGCCACTAGGAACAGGCATGCATCATATGCATTTATGTGACATTGTTTGGGTGTGCATATTGTACTTGGTTTGCCTTTGTGACTATTTGAGATTATCTGCTACTTGCTCTACTTGCTGTAACTGTTTGTTTGTGCTTGAACCTCCTATCTGTGTTTGTAACTGGGACTCTGTTGGATTGTGGTGATTGGTTGTTGTTGGTTTGTTTGGGCCTAGGGGCCGTGGTTGAAATGAGATGGACCGATGGTTGGTTTCGGTTTTGTGTTTCTGATTTGGAATAGTATGAAAGGCTATTTTTGGTTTAGCATAGATAAACCTTTTGAAAGGCTTTCGAAATATTGTTTTAAATGAACAGTTTCCTCTTTCAGAAAAGGATTTCAGATTTTCTCTTTTACTGTAAACCGTTATTTTTAAAAAGAGGCATAAGTCAGTTATTAATCACTGGTACGGTTTATCTTCACGTATCCTATTACAGTAATTCCCAAAAACCCTCTACTGAGAACCCTTTCGAGGATGATGTTCTCACCCCCTACATTTTTCCCCTTTCAGGATATGGATGCAGAAGTCACGAAGAGTTTATTTAATTGTTGTGGAAATGCTCTGTGTTGCTTTAGATTACTATTTATTGTACCCTCGCCTTCAACTTGATATATTTTGTAAGAGGGATAGGGATTGTATTGGTTAATGTCTGTAATATTATTTATATATATGTATGTATATATATGGATGTACTCTACGAGTTTCTGTAAGTTGTATGGTATGTATGGATGTACGTTGTATAGCGAAAGTATTTTTGGGAACGGTATTGAGGTTTAAAGTTTTAAACAGGCTCATATTTTAGTATTAAATAATATAAGTGTCGTCGTAATGTCCGAGCTATCAGAGTCACGCAGCCGGAAGCGTGAGCTTTGGTAGTTAGGGTGTTACATTATGGTATCAGAGCCTAGTTTCGATCCAGGGACCGCCATAATTAGGCCAACCTTGTGCCAAAACTGACGCGTCCGCGCCAGTTGCGGAATACCTCAAGCACGCGTCCGCGCAAGGTGCGCGTCCGCGCGCCTACCTCACTGATTCACTCTAGTAAAAAAACCAGAGACTTGAGCCAACTTTGTGCCACTTCTGTGCCTGAGGCACAACTCCCCTCGCGCACACGCGCCATTGACGCGCACGCGTCCCCTGCTAGCATCCTCACCGACGCGCCAGCGCACCTTGCGCGCGGGCACCGGTTGCGCGAGTCAGTTTTATACTTCGCGCCTTGCCCTGTTTTTCTTTCTCTCAAACCCTTTTCTTTCCTAGTTTCTTTTCCTTCTCCCTCCATCATCTCCCTTCTCCTCTTGTTCTTTCCTACCCCCACCACCACTGTCTCCGGCCACTCACCGGCGACAACCAACTTTTTCCGGTGGCACTACACCTCTCCCATTTTCTTTCTCATCTTCACAAAAGAAGATTCAACCTTGTTCCTTCATGCTTTTCAAGGTTTCACTTCTTCTACTTCTCTTCTTTATTTTCTCTTGCATTATTTCCTCTAGTTAGATGCTTCTTATTGCTTTACTTAGTTTCCTTTTTACTTGGATGATGATGTTTCTTGCTTTTTGTTTGCTTACCTTTCCTTTTTCCTTATTTCTCCATGGATGTTGAATTTGAGCTTAATTTGCATTAATAGATATTTTGTCATTCTTTTTCTTATCTTTCCCATTGTGTGATGATTATGTGATGATTGATGTTCCATTTTGGGCTTTGAATTAGTTTAGTATCTCATAAATTCTAATTGCTTAATTATTGCACGCCAAGTGTTCGAGGAAATGCACATATACCATTTTGGTTCATTTTAGTCATATATTTTTCAAATTGGTGCTCCCTCCTCATTCACTTACTTTCTCTTAAATGCATTGAGTCTAATTTGTGTGCTTAAAGTTTATACTTGCCAATTAGATATTAATTGAACATGACTTGCTCTTTATTATGGATGCTTGAGACTACTTTTCTCATGCATTGAATGCTTTACTTCCTCTTGCATCCCATGCCAAGTGTTGTGACCCTTGCTTTTACATTCATTATGGGCACCACAAGTCACTTGCATATTTTTTGTCAAATTGATTCTTGGGTTTAATGTTTTCCTTCCTTCTCTTCCTTTTCAGGATGGCCACCAAGAAAGGCAAGGAGATAGCTTCAAGGAAACCAGCCACAAAAAGGGCACCCCAAAAGTCAAATTCTAAGGCGGCTCTTCATTAGGAGCCAAACCACTATCTAAGAAAGGGAAGACACCCGCTCTTTTTGATGAGAATGACAAGGGCAAACCGGCAAAAGATTCCTCAAGGTTCCCCAACCGCTTTTGTGAACTTATGTTCCCCTCCATAGCTGTAAGGAACTATCATCCTGAGCATCTACTCGCTCCGCCGGACAAGGTCACTCCTTATATTTTGTCCCGCATTGAACAGCGAGGATGGGAGTTTCTTTTGAGGAAACCAAGGGAAATCAACCTCTCTTGGGTGGAAGAATTCTACACTAACTACCATCTTCCCTCTCTTCAATCGGTATACAAGCGCCGAAAGCAAGTCTCAGTTTCCGAAGAAGCTATTCAGCAAGTGACATGGATGGCTACCAAGAAGTTTTACGTCAGCGAGAGAAGTATGATTCAATTGGGACTCGATTCTCTGAGTCATTGCTGAGCCAGGGACATTTTGGACCCAAGGTCGACTCCGGATGAGGTCCAAGAGCATTGACGCTCGCTTCCTCACTGTGAAAGCTAGAGCTTGGGCCCAGATCCTATCCCACTATGTCCTACCTAGCACCCACAAGTCGTCCCTCATGGCAGACCTCGCCTTGCTTGTTTGGTGTGTTCTCACAGAGAAGCCGGTGAATATTCCGCTTCTTCTCAGGTAAGCGATGAGTCAAGTTCACGACCGGGGTAATTTGCCATTTCCAGCATTGGTGTATGACTTAGTTACTGCTGCGGGTGTTTCTTGGGAAGCCAAGGACAAAAAGATTAAAGTTCCGGCTAAGGGCGATGTGGTCCCAAGCGGGAAATACCTACACCTTCCCATGAGCAAACCAAGCCTCGACATGGCCGTGCCACTTCTTTTTCCTTCTAGCTCATCATCACCACCACTGCGATCCACCCATCAAAGGATAGAAGATCTTCACCAGAAGCTTGATAGATAAGATCGGCGCAACCACCGCCGGTACACTTACATCAAGAAGCTTCTGTGTTGTTTTACCCCTAGCATGGAGGAACCCGAAATGTTCACATCCACCTCAAACCCAAGTGATGGGAGCTCTGATGATGGGGATAGTGAAGGTTCCGGTCCTGACCATCCCTTGCGTATTATTCGTAGTACGGAGGACCGTGCTAATTTCTAAAGTGTGGGGAGGTCGTTCGACCGATCTCTCTGGGTAACATTCTCTTCCCCTCAATACCCATGGATTTATCTTTTGCTTAGAAGTTAGTATATTGCATGTGTAGTTAGTTTTGCTTGTAAATACCCTTGCATGATAGTTAGTTTCTATAGGATTGCTTGGTCAAAACAATAACTTCCTTTTCAAGAAACTGTGTTCTGGGTGACCTACCAAAATTCTGAATTTTTTTTTTTTTGCAGTAAACTTGCTTTAAGAATGTATTTTGGAACATAGTGATTGAGCTAAGAATAGAAGCATGAAAGTTTTGAGCCTATTGCATGGTTACATCTTTTAACCATTATTTTCATTCTTGTGTGCATATCTCTCTCCCTCTCTCTATGATTGTGATCCTTGCTTTGTCTGATTCTATATGTCCATTGCTTGGTGTATGAATGCATTTACAAGATTGAGGCCATCATTTCAATAGTCACTTTTCCCAAATGGCCTTAACCCTTTTATCTACCGTTGCTAACCAATTTTGAGCCCATGATAAACCCTTTTGTTCTTAAATAGAGCACATAAACAACCCTAAGTGAAAAACCATGAATGTCCCTAAATTTGAATCCTTGATTAGCTTAGGTAAGTTAGGATGTGTGTCATTCAAATAGGAGGGTATACTTGGGAAATTCAGGTAGATATATAGGTGTGTAATTGTAGTCTTATTGAAAAATTCTAGGATTTGGGAACATACTCATGTGTTGAATGACAAAACTGTATGCAATGAAACTTTTGTTCACAAAGAAACCCCAAGAAAAAGGGGATAATAATAAAAAGAAAAAAAATAATAATAAAAGAGAGAAAGCAATGAAAGGGGACAAAGATGCCCCAAGATAAAGTAACAAAAACAATGCATATGGGTGTGAATTGAAAAGAATGCATGAATATGCACAAAGAGTAAAACTCAAGGGTAGCTAGGTAATATATTGTAGTTGTATAGGTTGTTCTATGTGTCTAGTGGATCCTAGGTTGATCAAGGACTCAAATTTTAAGCCCACTTGGCCATATACATCCTTACCTTCGCCCTAGCCCCGTTACAACCCATGAATAAGACCTCATGATACTTGTAAGCATGCATTAAGTAATTATCGATTGTTAGATGAAAGACAAATATTGGAAAGCATGATTAGGAGAAGACTGAGTGACGAACCCTATACACTTGAGCGAATAGAGCGAATACACTTCCGGTGAGGGTTCGATGCTCAATGCTTGTTCCCGGCTTTCACAAGCGTTCGTTTAGCAAGTCATATGCATTCCATGGTGATGTTCAATTTGGTAGGATTCATGAATCACATACTATTTTCACCCTATATGCTCACATGTATTCTTGGAGGATAGATTTACTCTTGACCAAGTAGGTAGATGATTTTACATTAGTTGCATGCATCCATTTAGGTAGTTTGCATTTCATAAACCCTTTCCCATCATGATCTTTGGTCTTTTTATTTTAAGCATGAGGACATGCTTGGTTTAAGTGTGGGGAGATTTGATAAACCCCGATTTTGTGGTTTATCTTGTGCTTATTTTGGGGGATTTTATCAATATCTTGTGTTCACTTTCTAATATTGTTCCATGATGGAAAACATGCTTATTTTGCCTTAAAATTGCCATATTTTAATCCTCTTCTATTGCCATTCGATGCCGTGATGTATTTGTTGAGTAATTTCAGGAATTATAGGGTAGAAATGACTTAGAAGAGAGGGAGAAAGCATGTACAAAGAGAGAAGAACATGAAGAATTGAAATCTTGGGAAAAGCAGCATCGGCGCGGCCGCGCACTCCACGCGGACGCGTGGATAGGATTGGCTGGAAGCGGCGCGAAAGGATGGACGCATCCGCGCAGATCAGAAGATTCCTATCGACGCGCACGCACACTTGGCGCACACGCGGGGATCGCAAAAGCAATCGGCGCGCACGCACGCATGGCGCGCACGCGTGGGAAGCTGCACGTGACCTCATTAAAGGAAATCATGCCTGGCAATTTCTGAGGCTCATCAGGCCCAATTTCGAGCTGTTTATGCATGGAAAAGACCCAAGGATGCTAGGGGGAAAGGGGGGATCAATCATTTTTACACTAAGACATAATTTTAGCTAGTTTTTGGTTCTTTGGTTATTCTAGAGAGAGAAACCCTTGTTCCTCTCTAGATCTAGTTTTAATTTGATCTTCCCTTGTTGATTTATGAATTGGATCTTGTTAATTACTAGTTTAATTGTTCAATTTGAATTCCTTGTTACAATTTTGCTTATATCTAGTGATAGTTTTATGAATTCTTGTCAATTGTCATTTTATACCCATTTCATGAATGTTGTGAATCTTGACTTGTTGATGTTACATTGATGATTTCTATGTTTAATCTTGTTGTTTGGATGATTGTATGTTGATAATTGTTAGTGGGTACTTGTAGATTTTAATTTAATTGCTATTTTGAACATGTCTTTTGTTAATGCTTACCAAGTGTTCGATGAATTGTTTACTTTGATTATGGAGTAGTCTTCTTTACACTTGGCCTAGGTCAAGGGAATTGGGTAAACTTGAGTCATTGGGTCTAATGAATTTGATGATTTGGGAGCCCTTGGTGGTCAATTTGATACTCATTGATGCCAATCCACTACTAATCCAATTAGTAGGTAGGTTGGGATTTATGGGTTGATGTGATCAAAGCCATTTGACGTACTTCAAGTCTAGGAGTAGATATCACGTACTTAAGACTTTGAGGGTAGACTTAATGAGCTTGGTTCCTCATAATTATCAAGATATGATTGTTAGACAAGGATCGTGACCCCAATTCCCATGCCTAGCCAAGAGTTGCTTTTATTATTCATATTTGAAAACCAATTTTCCCAAATTATTTGCTTTAGTTACAGTTACTTCCTTGGTTTATAATAGAATTAAGTGGAATGTTACTTGTTCATTGGAATTGCTCATGTTTTGCTTAGATAGTTGAATTAGTTTGTTGCAATTTAAGATTACTTGCTTGTTAAGATTCTCATTTATTTTCATGCTCATAACTCACAACCCCGGATTTCTAACCAATGTTGAAGCACATGTTTGCCCATTCCTTGTGAGACGACCCGAGGTTTGAATACTTCGGTTATTTCTATTGGGGTTGAACTTGTGACAACCAAATCCCTCTCTAAATTTGACCCCCGAGGATTATTGTTGGTAGAGCTATATTTGCAACGTGGTTTTATTGGAGAAAATCTTTACCAATACACCCTTGGGAGCCTGTCAAATTTTTGGCACCGTTGCCGGGGAATGGTTACAACATATGCCTTGATATTGGTTATGTGAATATGTGAATATTGTAGATATTTTACCTCTTTCAATACTTAGCTATAGTTTATATTTCTTTTGCATTTGTGCTATGACTTTCAAGTTTGATGACTCAGTCTCAACCGAATTCTAGCTTAGCCAATTTTGATCCCGAGATCGAAAGAACTTTGTTACACACTCGGCAAGCTAGACGACGGTTGGACTATACGCCTAGTACTTCGGCCTCTCTTGAGGAAAATACCAAATCACTAGACGTCACCGAGAGTGACTTAGAGTCCGCTACTTCCTATTCTTCTGTTGACACTACTAATACATCTTTGCATCCTACAGGTGAGCCACACATGGCGGAGCCACGCCGGATCACTTTGCATGAGCAAGGAGCTCCGGATATCATACTTCAACTGTTGCAAGCAAGGTATCCTAACCTTGATCCAAACTTTGAGTTGAAGAGTAGCTTGATAAATCTACTTCCTAACCTTGATAAATCATGGGTTGCTGGGTCAAGACCCCATCCGACATTTGAAGGATTTTCAAGTTGCTTGTTGGTGCACGAAATTGTGATCTCAGGCAATGGCGCCAGAAACTCTGTACGCACGTCTTAATAAATTATTTTTCATTCACAACTTTGATACAACTAACCAGCAAGTGCACTGGGTCGTCCAAGTAATAAACCTTACGTGAGTAAGGGTCGATCCCACGGAGATTGTTGGTATGAAGCAAGCTATGGTCACCTTGTAAATCTCAGTCAGGTGGATATCAAAAGGTTATGGATTTTCAAAATTAAATAATAAGTAAACATAAAATAAGGATAGAAATACTTATGTATATCATTGGTGAGAATTTCATATAAGCGTATAGAGATGGTTTCGTTCCTCTGAGTCTCTGCTTTCCCGCTGTCTTCATCCAATCAGTCCTACTCCTTTCCATGGCTAGCTTTCTGTAAGGGCATCACCGTTGTCAATGGCTACATCCCATCCTCTTGTGAAAATGGTCCGAATGCCCTGTCACGGCACGGCTAACCATCTGAGGTTCTCGATCATACTGGAATAGGATTCACCCTTCTTTTGCGTCTGTCACTACGCCCAGCACTCGCGAGTTTAAAGTTCGTCACAGTCATTCAATCCCAGGGTCCTACTCGGAATACCACAGACAAGGTTTAGACTTTCCGGACTCTCATGAATGCCGCCATCAATCTAGCTTATACCACGAAGATTCTGATTAAGAGATCCAAGAGATACTCATTCAATCTAAGGTAGAACGGAAGTGGTTGTCAGGCACGTGTTCATAAGGAATGATGATGATTGTCATGTTCATCACATTCAGGTTGAAGTGCGAATGAATATCTTAGAAGCGGAATAAGTTGAATTGGATAGAAAAACAGTAGTACTTTGCATTAATCTTTGAGGAACAGCAGAGCTCCACACCTTAATCTATGGAGTGCAGAAACTCTACCGTATGAAAATACATAAGTGATAATGGTTCAGGCATGGCCGAATGGCCAGCCCCCATGAAAGTCTAAGATAGCATAAAACTGATCAAAGATGTCTAATACAATAGTAAAAAGTCCTATTTATAATAAACTAGTTACTAGGATTTACAGAAGTAAGTAATTGATGCATAAATCCACTTCCGGGGCCCACTTGGTGTGTGCTTGGGCTGAGCTTGAATGTTACACGTGTAGAGGTCAATCTTGGAGTTGAACGCCAGTTTGTAACGTATTTCTAGTGTTCAACTCTGGCTTGTGACGTGTTTCTAGCGTTTAACTCCAGACAACAGCGTAGAACTGGCGTTCAACGCCCTTTTACGTCCTCTAACCTCTGCCAAAGTATGGACTATTATATATTTCTGGAAAGCCCTAGATGTCTACTTTCCAACGCAATTGGAAGCGCACCATTTTGAGTTATGTAGCTCCAGAAAATCGACTTTGAGTGCAGGGAGGTTAGAATCCAACAGCATCAGCAGTCCTTCTTCAACCTCTAAATCTGATTTTTGCTAAAGTCCCTCAATTTCAGCCAGAAAATACCTAAAATCACATAAAAACATACAAACTCATAGTAAAGTCCAGAAATGTGAATTTAACATAAAAACTAATGAAAACATCCCTAAAAGTAACTAGATTCTACTAAAAACATACTAAAAACAATGCCAAAATGCGTATAAATTATCCGCTCATCACAACACCAAACTTAAATTATTGCTTGTCCCCAAGCAACTGAAAATAAAATAGGATAAAAAAAAGAGAATATACTATAAATTCCAAACTATCAATGAAACATAGCTCCAATTAAATGAGCAGGACTTGTAGCTTTTTGCCTCTTGAATAGTTTTGGCATCTCACTTTATCCATTGAAGTTCATAATGATTGACATCTATAGGAACTCAGAGTTCAGATAGTGTTATTGATTCTCCTAGTTCAGTATGTTGATTCTTGAACAGAGCTACTTTATGAGTCTTGGCCGTGGCCCTAAGCACTTTGTTTTCAAGTATTACCACGGATACATAAATGCCACAGACACATAACTGGGTGAACCTTTTCAGATTGTGACTCAGCTTTGCTAAAGTCCCCAATTAGAGGTGTCCAGGGTTCTTAAGCACACTCTTCTTTTGCTTTGGACCTTGACTTTAACCGCTCAGTCTCAAGTTTTCACTTGACACCTTCACGCCACAAGCACATGGTTAGGGACAGCTTGGTTTAGCCGCTTAGGCCAGGATTTTATTCCTTTAGGCCCTCCTATCCACTGATGCTCAAAGCCTTGGGATCCTTTTTATTTACCCTTGCCTTTTGGTTTTAAGGGTTATTGGCTTTTTGCTCTTGCCTCTTGGTTTTAAAAGCTTTTGGCTTTTTCTGCTTGCTTTTTCTTTTTATTATTTTTTTTCGCCTATATTTTTTTTTATGCAAGCTTTGTTCTTTGCTGCTTTTTCTTGCTTCAAGAGTCATTTTTATGATTTTTCAGATTATCAAATAACATGTCTCCTTATCATCATTCTTTCAAGAGCCAACATATTTAACATTCTTAAACAACAACTTCAAAAGACATATGCACTGTTTAAGCATTCATTCAGAAAACAAGAAGCATTGTCACCACATCAATATAATTACACTAAGTTCAAGGATAAATTCGAAACTCATGTACTTCTTGTTCTTTTGAATTAAAACAGTTTTCATTTAAGAGAGGTGATGGATTCATAGGACATTCATAACTTTAAGACAAAGTTACTAAATGCTAATGATCATGTAATGAAGACACAAACATGGATAAGCACTTAACATAGAGAAAACGAAAAACAGAGAATGTAAGAACAAGGAATGAGTCCACCTTAGTGATGGTGGCGTTTCCTTCTTAAGGAACCAATGATGTCCTTGAGCTCTTCTATGTCTCTTCCTTGTCTTTGTTGCTCCTTCCTCATTGCTTTTTTATCTTCTCTTATTTCAGTAAGGATGATGGAGTGCTCTTGATGTTCCACCCTTAATTGTCCCATGTTGAAACTTAATTCTCCTAGGGAGGTGTTGATTTGCTCCCAATAGTTTTGTCGAGGAAAATGCATTTGAGGCATCTCCGGGATCTCATGGTGATGAGCTTCATGCGTCTCTTGAGATCCATGAATGGGCTCTCTTGCTTGCTCCATCCTTTTCTTAGTGATGGGCTTCTCTTCCTCAATGGGAATGTCTCCTTCTATGAAAGCTCCAGCTGAGTAACATAGATGGCAAATAAGATGAGAAAAAGCTAGCCTTGCCCCAGGAGAGGGCTTTTCGGCTATTTTGTAGAGTTCAAGAGAGATGACTTCATGAACTTCTATTTCTTCCCCAATCATGATGCTATAGATCATGATGGCCCGATCCACAGTAACTTCAGATCGGTTGCTAGTGGGGATGATGGAGCGTTGGATGAACTCCAACCATCCTCTAGCCACAGGCTTGAGGTCTAGTCTTCTTAATTGAACCGGCTTACCTTTGGAGTCAATCTTCCATTGAGCTCCTTCCACACATATGTCCATGAGGACTTGGTCCAACCTTTGAATAAAGTTGACCCTTCTAGTGTAGGGGCGTGCATCTCTTTGCATCATAGGCAAGTTAAACGCCAACCTCACATTTTCCGGACTAAAATCTAAGTATTTCCCCCGAACCATTGTAATATAATTCTTTGGGTTTGGGTTCTTACTTTGATCATGGTTCCTAGTGATCCATGCATTGGCATAGAACTCTTGAACCATTAGGATGCCGACTTGTTGGATGGGGTTTGTTAGAACTTCCCAACCTCTTCTTTGGATTTCATGTCAGATCTCTGGATACTCATTTCTCTTGAGTTTGAAAGGGACCTCGGGGATCACCTTCTTCTTGGCCACAACATCATAGAAGTGGTCTTGATGAGCTTTGGAGATGAATCTTTCCATCTCTCATGACTCGGAGGTGGAAGCTTTTGTCTTCCCTTTCCATCTTCTAGAGGATTCTCCGGTCTTGGGTGCCATCAATGGTAATGGAAAAACAAAAAGCTTATGCTTTTACCACACCAAACTTAGAATTTTGCTCACCCTCGAGCAAGAGAAGAAAGAATAGATGAAGAAGAAGAAGAAAATATAAAGGAGAGGGGGGAGGGGTGTATTCGGCCAAGAAGGGGAAGAGAGGGTTGTGTTGTGTGAAAATGAAGAAGAATGGAGGGATTTATATAGGGAAGGGAGGGGGGTAAGGTTCGGCCATAAGGGTGGGTTTTGGGTGGGAAATTGATTTTGAATTTTGAAGGTAGGTGGGGTTTATGAGGTAGGTTTATGGGGAAGAGTTTTGGGGAAGAGTGTTTATGGGATTGTGTGAAAGAGGGGTGAGAAGAAGTGAGTGGAGGTAGATGGGGATCCTGTGGGGTCCACAGATCCGGAGGTATTCAAGGATTTACAATCTTGCACCAAATTAGGCATGCAAAATGCCCTTGCACACAACTCTGGGCGTTCAGCGCCAGATTGGTGCTTGTTCTGGGCATTGAACGCCAATTTGTTGCCCATTTCTGGCGTTGAACGCCAGAACCATGCTTGATCTGGGCGTTCAGCGCCAGCTCCTCTCCAGGGTGCAATTCTGGCGTTCAAACGCCCAGATGCTGCCCATTTTGGGCGTTCAGCGCCAGAACCATGCTCTGTTCTGGCGTTGAACGCCAGCCAGATGCTTCTTACTGGCGTTTAAACGCCAGTAAGGTCTTCCTCCAGGGTGTGATTTTTCTTCTGCTGTTTTTTATTCCGTTTTCAATTTTTATATTTATTTTGTGACTCCACATGATCATGAACCTAATAAAACATGAAAGAACAAGAAAAATAGAATTAGATAAATAAAAAATTGGGTTGCCTCCCAACAAGCGCTTCTTTAATGTCAATAGCTTGACAGTGGGCTCTCATGGAGCCTCACAGATGTTCAGAGCATTGTTGAGACTCCCCAACACCAAACTTAGAGTTTAGATATGGGAGTTCAACACCAAACTTAGAGTTTGGTTGTGGCCTCCCAACACCAAACTTAAAGTTTGACTGTGGGGGCTCTGGTTGACTCTACAGTGAGAGAAGCTTTTTATGCTTCCTCTCTATGTTTACAGAAGGATGACCTCGAGTTTTAAACACAAGGGAGTCCTCATTCAATTGAAGGACTAATTCACCTCTGTCAACATCAATCACAGCTCTTGCTGTGGCTAGAAAAGGTCTTCCAAGGATGATGGATTCATCCTCATCCTTCCCAGTATCAAGGATTATGAAATCAGCAGGGATGTAAAGGCCTTCAACCTTTACTAACACGTCCTCTACTTGTCCATAAGCCTGTTTTCTTGAATTGTCTGCCATCTCTAATGAGATTTTAGCAGCTTGTATCCCATAGATTCCCAGTTTCTCTATTACAGAGAGGGGCATGAGGTTTATCCCTGAACCAAGGTCACACAGAGCCTTTTCAAAGATCATGTTGCCTATGGTACAAGGTATTATGAACTTTCCAGGATCCTGTTTCTTCTGAGGCAATGTCAGTTGATCCAGATCACTTAGTTCATTGGTGAACAAGGGAGGTTCATCTTTCCAAGTCTCAATACCAAATAATTTGGCATTCAGCTTCATGATTGCACCAAGAAACTTGGCAGCTTGCTCTTCAGTAACATCCTCATTTTCTTCAGAAGAGGAATACTCATCAGAGCTCATGAATGGCATAAGGAGGTTCAATGGAATCTCTATGGTCTCTAGATGAGTCTCAGATTCCTTTGGTTCCTCAGAGGAAAACTCCTTATTGATCACTGGACGTCCCAGGAGGTCTTCCTCCTTGGGATTCACGTCCTCCTCCTCTCTTGTGAGTTTGGCCATGATTGCTATATCAATGGCCTTGCACTCTCCTTTTGGATTTTCTTCTGTATTGCTTGGGAGAGTACTAGGAGGGATTTCAGTGATCCTTTTACTCAGCTGGCCTACTTGTGCTTCCAAATTTCTAATGGAGGACCTTGTTTCATTCATGAAACTCACAGTGGCCTTAGATAGATCAGAGACTAAGTTTGCTAAATTAGAGGTATTTTGTTCAGAGTTCTCTGTCTGTTGCTGAGTGGATGATGAAAAAGGTGTATTATTGTTAAACCTATTTCTTCCACCATTATTAAAGCCTTGTTGAGGCTTTTGTTGATCCTTCCATGAGAGATTTGGGTGATTTCTCCATGAGGGGTTATAGGTGTTTCCATAAGGTTCACCCATCTAATTCACCTCTGCTATTGCAGGGTTTTCAGGATCATAAGTTTCTTCTTCAGAAGATGCCTCTTGAGTACTGTTGGATGCAGCTTGCATTCCATTCACACTCTGAGAAATCATATTGACTTGCTGAGTCAATATTTTATTCTGAGCCAGTATGGCATTCAGAGTATCAATTTCAAGAACTCCCTTCTTCATAGGCGTCTGATGGGATATTTTCGCGGAGAAACGAATTTCTCCCAAAACACCCAAATCTAACCGGCAAGTGCACCGGGTCGCATCAAGTAATAATAACTCACGGGAGTGAGGTCGATCCCACAGGGATTGAAGGATTGAGTAATTTTAGTTTAGTGGTTGATTTAGTCAAGCGAATCAAGATTTGGTTGAGTGATTTGTAATTTGCAGAAATTAAATTGCATGGAAAGTAAAGGGAATGGGTCAATTGCATGAAATTAAAGAGAGCAGGAAATTAAAGTGCTGAATCTTAAAGAACAAGAAATTAAATGGCAGAACCTTAGAATGCAAGAAATGTAAAGTGCGGAATCTTAAAGTGCAAGAAATGTAAACGGCTGGAATTGTAAAGGGAATTGGGAATTGGATTTGCAGAATTTAAACAAGGAAAAGTAAATTGCATCAAACAGAAAAGTAAAAGAGTGTTTGGGTTGAATCGGATCTGAAGCAAAACAAGTAAATGAAGATGAAAAGCAAAAACAGAATGTAAATTGGAAATTCAGATCTCAGGACCCAGAGACTAGAAAACCAAGTCTAGATCTCAATGCCTTCCTAGATCCAATCAAGAAAAATTGCAAGGGAATTGTAAATTGCAAGGAAAGTAGATGAAGAGCAATTAACAGAAATTAAATTCACTCAAGCAGTAAATAAAGCAGAGAGATCCAAGGATGAGATTGAAACAGAATTTCTTCAATTCTCCAACCCAAGATCCAAGACAATTGTAATTGAAATTGAAAGCAATAAAACTAAGAGGAAGAGAAGTGAATTCTCCTTCCCCAAGACTAAGAAATTAAAGATCACTCAATATCCAAAGCTCTCCGAAAACTATTATGAAAATTCAAAGGGCAAGCTCCCCGAAGAACTTGAATTCTATCCTATTTATACACTTTCTTCAAATGATCTTCAAGCCTTGAGTTGGGCCTTTGCTCTTGGTGGAATTGGGTTGAAAGAGGCCTTGGTTGATTGCTCTTGGAGTTTGGAGAAGAACCAAAGTGAACCAAATGAACCGGGTTGGAGTTTTGCAAAAGTTGGACCAAAAGTTGGAGCAAAAGTTAGGGTCTAACTTTTGGTCCAACTTTTCATATTAGTCCCCATAATTTGCTGATACTCACGTTGGTGCAAAAGTTAGGGGTCTAACTTTTGCACCAACGTTGGCCTTCCTTGGTGCACTTATGGCGCCAACGTTAGCCCAAAAGTTAGGGGCTAACGTTGGCGCAAACTTTTGCTCCTCCCCTTGTAGTTTTCATGTGCCAACGTTAGCCCAAAAGTTAGGGGCTAACGTTGGCACAAACTTTTGGTGCCCAGGGAGGTTTTTCTTATGCCAACGTTAGCCTCAAAGTTAGGGGCTAACGTTGGCGCAAACTTTTGGTGCCCAGGGGTGAATTTCATGTGCCAACGTTAGCCCAAAAGTTAGGGGCTAACGTTGGCGCAAACTTTTGGTACCCAGGGAGTGATTTTCAAGTTCCAACGTTAGCCCAAAAGTTAGGGGCTAACGTTGGGGCTAACTTTTCACCCAAAAGTTTGTGCAAAAGTTTGAGGTTAACTTTAGGTCCAGCTTTTGGCTTCCTGGTTCAATTTCACTTATTCCATTATCCTCTCTTTACTCCTAGCCATTCCTTCTTGCTTCAACCTTTCTCCAAGCTTTCTTCACCTATCATTAATCAACCAAATATATCAAAGCTATGCTCAAAATCATGAGATATTCATTCTATCCTAATATGCAACAATTATGGCATCAAATCTCATGAAATTGCATTAATTTATCTATGGTTGACTAAATCAAAGGAAGCATGAAAATCTAACCAATTGGCTTGCTTGTAGCTCAAGAAAGTGCATAATTCAAGTGAAAACAAAAGAAAAAGACTAGTTAAAATAGGCTAAGATGACTTGTCATCAGCGTCCCATTACTCACAGGATTCCTCTCAGAAGTGTACATGAACTGGTTATTAGCAACCATGTTAATGAGTTCTTGAACTTCTGCAGGCGTTTTCTTTAGGTGAATGGATCCACCTGCAGAAGTATCCAATGACATTTTAGCCAATTCAGATAGACCATCATAGAATATATCCAGGATGGTCCATTCTGAAAGTATGTCAGAAGGACACTTTTTGGTCAGTTCTTTGTATCTCTCCCAAGCTTCATAGAGGGATTCACCTTCTTTCTGTCTGAAGGTTTGAATATCCACTCTAAGCTTACTCAGCTTTTGAGGAGGAAAGAACTTGGCTAAGAAAGCCTTGACCAGCTTATCCCAAGAGTTCAGGCTATCCTTAGGTTGAAAGTCCAACCATACTCTAGCTCTGTCTCTTACAGCAAAAGGGAAAAGCATGAGCCTGTAGACTTCAGGATCTACTCCATTAGTCTTAACAGTATCACATATCTGCAAGAATTCAGTTAAGAACTGAAAAGGATCTTCAGATGGAAGTCCATGAAACTTGCAGTTCTGCTGCATCAGAGAAACTAATTGAGGTTTCAGCTCAAAATTATTTGCTCCAATGGCAGGAATGGAGATGCTTCTTCCATGTAAATTGGAATTAGGTGCAGTAAAGTCATCAAGCATTCTCCTTGCATTATTATTATTTTCGGCTGCCATCTCCTCTTCTTGTTCGAAAATTTCTGAAAGGTTGTCTCTGGACTGTTGTATTTTAGCTTCTCTTAGTTTCCTTTTCAGAGTCCTTTCAGGTTCTGGATCTACTTCAACAAGAATATTCTTGTCTTTGCTCCTGCTCATATGAAAAAGAGGGACAGAAAAATAATAATAATAATAATAATAGGGATCCTTTTTACCACAGTATAGAGGTCCCTGTGTGAATAGAAGAAAAGAAGAAGAGAAAATCTGAACTCAGAGAGAGAGAGGGGGTTCGGATTTTTGGTGAGTGAAGAAGAGATGTTAGTAAATAAATAAACAAATAGAAGAAGATGAGAGGAGGAAGTGAATTTTCGAAAATAATTTTTGAAAAAGAGTTAGTGGTTTTCGAAAATAGTTTTTGAAAAAGGTTAGTAATTTTTGAAATTTTAAAATTAAAAATTAAAATAATTAGTTAATTAAAAAGAAATTTTGAAAAAGAGGGAAGATATTTTCAAAAATTAGAGAGAGAGGGAGTTAGTTAGGTAGTTTTGAAAAAGATAAGAAACAAACAAAAAGTTAGTTAGTTAGTTGAAACAAATTTGAAAATCAATTTTGAAGAGATAAGAGGATAAGAAGTTAGAAAGGATATTTTAAAATCAAATTTTGAAAAAGATAAGATAAAGAGATATTTTTGAAAAGATATGATTGAAATTAGTTTTGAAAAAGATTTGATTTTTAAAATCACAATTAATGACTTGATTCACAAGAAATCACAAGATATGATTCTAGAACTCAAAGTTTGAATCTTTCTTAACAAGCAAGTAACAAACTTGAAATTTTTGAATCAAAACATTAATTGATGATGTTATTTTCGAAAATTAGGAGATAAAGATAAGAAAAAGATTTTTGAAAAATATTTTTAAAATTTTCGAAAATAAATAAGAAAAATGAAAAAGATTTGATTTTTGAAAAAGATAAGATTTTTATATTGAAAATTTGATTTGACTCATAAAAACAACTAGATTTTAAAAAGTTTTGAAAAAGACAATCCAAATTTTTGAAATTTATGAGTGAAAAAGGGAAAGATATTTTTTTTTTATTTTTGAATTTTTAATGATGAGAGGGAAAAACATGAAAAAGACTCAATGCATGAAAATTTTGGATCAAAACAATGAATGCATGCAAGAATGCTATGAATGTCAAGATGAACACCAAGAACACTTTGAATGTCAAGATGAACATCAAGAACTTATTTTTGAAAAAAATTTTAATGCAAAGAAAACATGCAAGACACCAAACTTAAAAATTTTTCATGTATAGACACTATAAATGCAAGAATGCATATGAAAAACAAGAAAAGACACAAAACATGAAAACATCAAGATCAAACAAGAAGACTTACCAAGAACAACTTGAAGATCATGAAGAACACTATGAATACATGAATTTTTCGAAAAATGCAAGATGAATATGCAATTGACACCAAACTTTCAACTTGACTCAATACTCAAACAAGAAACATGAAATATTTTTTATTTTTATGATTTTATTAAATTTTTTTGGTATTTTCTTTTAATTTTTTTTCGAAAATCATTTTGAAAAAGAAAAATAAGGATTCCAAAATTTTTAATATGAATTCCAGGAATCTTATGCTCTTTAGTCTAAAGCTCCAATCAAAGGGTCAGGCATGGTTTAATAGCCAGCCAAGCTTTAGTATGTAACTCAGACATGACATGCCTGACATTCCCTATCCAGAAGAATTAGACATGGCTTTACAGCCAGCCAGGCTTCAACATGCTTCATGAAACACTAGAATTCATTCTTAAAAATTCTAAAGAAAAATATATTTTTGAAAACATTTTTATTTTAAATTTTTTTTTTCGAAAACAAAGGAGAAATTTTTGAAAAATTTTTGAAAATTTTTTTTGATGAAAAGAAAACGAAAAGAAAGTTACCCAATCTGAGCAACAAGATGAACCGTCAGTTGTCCAAACTCGAACAATCCCCGGAAACGGCGCCAAAAACTTGGTTCACGAAATTGTGATCTCAGGCAACGGCGCCAGAAACTCTGTACGCACGTCTTAATAAATCATTTTTCATTCACAACTTCGATACAACTAACCAGCAAGTGCACTGGGTCGTCCAAGTAATAAACCTTACGTGAGTAAGGGTCGATCCCACAGAGATTGTTGGTATGAAGCAAGCTATGGTCACCTTGTAAATCTCAGTCAGGCAGATATCAAAAGGTTATGGAGTTTTCGAAATTAAATAATAAGTAAACATAAAAGAAGGATAGAAATACTTATGTATATCATTGGTGAGAATTTCAGATAAGTGTATAGAGATGCTTTCGTTCCTCTGAGTCTCTGCTTTCCCGCTGTCTTCATCCAATCAGTCCTACTCCTTTCCATGGCTAGCTTTCTGTAAGGGCATCACCGTTGTCAATGGCTACATCCCATCCTCTTGTGAAAATGGACCAAATGCCCTATCATGGCACGGCTAATCATTTGAGGTTCTCGATCATACTGGAATAGGATTCACCCTCCTTTTGCGTCTGTCACTATGCCCAGCACTCGCGAGTTTGAAGTTCGTCACAGTCATTTGATCCCAGGGTCCTACTCGGAATACCACAGACAAGGTTTAGACTTTCCGGACTCTCATGAATGCCGCCATCAATCTAGCTTATACCACGAAGATTCTGATTAAGAGATCCAAGAGATAATCATTCAATCTAAGGTAGAACGGAAGTGGTTGTCAGGCACGCGTTCATAGGGAATGATGATGATTGTCGCGTTCATCACATTCAGGTTGAAGTGCGAATGAATATCTTAGAAGCGGAATAAGTTGAATTGGATAGAAAAATAGTAGTACTTTGCATTAATCTTTGAGGAACAGCAGAGCTCCACACCTTAATCTATGGAGTGCAGAAACTCTACCGTATGAAAATACATAAGTGATAATGGTTCAGGCATGGCCGAATGGCCAGCCCCCATGAAAGTCTAAGATAGCATAAAACTGATCAAAGATGTCTAATACAATAGTAAAAAGTCCTATTTATAATAAACTAGTTACTAGGGTTTACAAAAGTAAGTAATTGATGCATAAATCCACTTCCGGGGCCCACTTGGTGTGTGCTTGGGCTGAGCTTGAATGTTACACGTGTAGAGGTCAATCTTGGAGTTGAACGGTAGTTTGTAACGTATTTCTGGCATTCAACTCTGGCTTGTGACGTGTTTCTGGCGTTTAACTCCAGACAACAACATAGAACTGGCGTTCAACGCCCTTTTACGTCGTCTAAACTCGGCCAAAGTATGGACTATTATATATTGCTGGAAAGCCCTGGATGTCTACTTTCCAACGCAATTGGAAGCGCGCCAATTTGAGTTCTGTAGCTCCAGAAAATCCACTTTGAGTGCAGGGAGGTCAGAATCCAACAGCATCAGCAGTCCTTCTTCAACCTCTGAATCTGATTTTTGCTCAAGTCCCTCAATTTCAGCCAGAAAATACCTGAAATCACATAAAAATTCACAAACTCATAGTAAAGTCCAGAAATGTAAATTTAACATAAAAACTAATGAAAACATCCCTAAAAGTAACTAGATTCTACTAAAAACATACTAAAAACAATGCCAAAAAGCGTATAAATTATCCGCTCATCACTTGTTCTACGGCTCGAAGGCATGGAGCCGATGAGGTAGCTATCATGGTTTTTGCCTTCCCTTTCTCTCTTGAAGCGCAAGCAAAAACATGGTTCTACTCGCTACCGGATGAGATTGTGACTAATTGGGATTTCTTAAGAAGAGAGTTTCTTGATAAGTTCTTCCCACCGGAGAAGACCGACTACATCCGGAAAGAGATTTTGGGTATAATGCAAAGAGACCAAGAGAGTTTGTACGAGTATTGGTCTCGGTTCAAGAGGCTGTTGGAGTCATGTCCACACCACGGAATGACCACTCACTTGCTCATTAGCTACTTTACCAGAGGTCTTTGTGCGGAAGATAGAAGATTGCTCACCGCTTCTAGTGGCGGTTCCCTTTCGAAAAACAAGACGGAGGGAGAAGCTTGGAATTTGATAAAGGATGTTGTCGAAGCTACACAACACACAAGGTGAGAAGTAATCCTCTCAAGGGTGTGGTAGAACCATCCCCCTCCGAAGCAAGTCTAACCAAGGCACTTGGGGATATGACCACCATCCTTACACAAATCCAAAGGGATCAAAAGGAATACTACTCCATCCAAGCCGTCCAAGCCCCACCTCCGATTGCTCAACTTGAAGGCCCTCCTAGAATTTGTGGTTTGTGCTCTAGCACCACACATTACACCGACCAATGCCATCAAATTCAAGAGGAACATGCCCTTGTGGTAGCCAATGTGAATTACAAAAATCGTCCACCCTACCCTTCTCAAGGTCAAAACAACTACCATCAAGGTGGTAATCAACATCAAAGGTGGAGAGATAATGCACAAGGAAGCAATCAAAACCAAAGGTGGAACAACTCTTCTTCTCATCACAACAACAACCAATCTTCATCCCAATACCACCATAACAACAACAACTTCCAAGCCAACCAAGGCCACTCCAACCAAAACCAAAACAACTACACCAAATACCAAGCACCATACCATAGACAACAAAATCAAAACCAAACTCCTCCATCTTCCAACAATCAAGTTGATGAGCTTAGAGCCGCTATGGAAAAACGATATGAGAGCAAAAAGGCTCAATTCGAGGCCTTGAATACTCAATTGGCCAACCTCACCAACATGCTTTCAAAGATGAACATGTCAAGCCAATCACCAACCCCCAATAACAACACCAATCAACCCTCAAGTTCCTCTAACCTTCCATCCCAACCCCAACCAAACCCAAGAGGCGGTCTCAACGCCATCACTCTACGGTCGGGGACTACATTAGAGAAGATACCTCCAAGGGTCATGGGAGAAATTCATGAGGAAGAGGTAGTTGTTGAAGCTCCACATGAAGAAGAGGCAGTAGACAAAAGGCATGAGGAAGAAGGAGTAAACCTCAAGGAACCCAAGAGGAAAGCTATAGTGGATGAGTCAATTCCTATTCCATTTCCTTCCATGGTAAAGAAGGCGAAGAAGACACCGGAGCTTGATTTGAACATGCTTCAAGTGTTCAAAAAGGTTGAGGTAACCATACCACTCCTTGATGCTATTCAACAAATTCCAAAGTATGCAAAATTTTTGAAAGACTTGTGTACACACAAGGATAGGATAGGAGAATTGGAGACATTATCCTTGGGTAGTTTAATTTCTTTCTTGATGGAACCTATTCCAAGAAAATGTGGTGACCCTGGACCGTGCTTAGTGTCTTGTTGTATTGGTGGATACACTTTTCATGATTGTATGTGTGACTTGGGAGCTTGTGTAAGCATCATGCCACTTTCTATCTATGTGTAGTTGAATTTAGCTCCATTAAAGAAGTCGGCGGCGAGGTTTGCCTTAGCCGATAAGAGTGTGATCACAGTGATGGGATAGCGGAAGATGTACTCGTGGCAATTAAGGATTTGGTTTTTCCGGTTGACTTTTACATCCTTGAAATGCCTCCAACAGAAAATAGAAGCTCCTCCTCCGTTCTACTTGGTAGACCCTTCCTCAAAACCTCCAAATTCAAGTTAGATGCCTTCACCGGTATATATTCCTTTGGGGTTGGAGACAAGACTATCAAGTTCAATTTAGAGGAAGCCATGAAACATCCTTCCGAAGAACATTCCGTGCTCCGATGTGATGTGATTGATGAAGTGGTAGCGGAAGTGCAAGAAGAAGACCATGACAAGTTGTGCTACCCCATTGTTGATGAGACGGATGACCAAGAAGATGAACATGAAGAAGTTGTTGAGAATGAATCCCATGAGATTGATGAAAAGGAACCTCAACTTGAGATAAAAAGTGAATTAAAGCCCCTTCCATCTCATTTGAAGTATGCTTTCTTAGAGGATAACCAAAGGTTTCCGGTCATTATTGCTAGTGAGCTCTCAAATGAAGAAGAGGGAAAGCTCCTAGATGTTCTCAGAAAGTACAAGAAAGCAATAGGATGGAGCCTAGCGGATATTGTGGGAATTGACCCCCGCAAGTGCATGCATAGGATATTTCTCCAAGATGGAGCTAAGCCAGTTAGGCAACCTCAAAAGAGGCTCAACCCAACCATCCTCGATGTAGTGAAGAAAGAGGTCACCCGATTACTGGATGCGGATATCATATACCCAATTTCCGACAGTGAGTAGGTGAGCCCGGTTCAAGTTGTCCCCAAGAAGTCGGGCATCACAATGGTCGAGAAGGACGACGGTGAAATGGTCACTAAAAGAGTACAAAATGTGTGGCGAGTATGTATTGACTACAGAAGATTGAACGCCGCCACACGGAAGGACCATTACCCCTTACCCTTCATCGATCAGATGCTAGACCGCTTGGCAGGTAAATCTCACTGCTGCTTTCTTGATGGATTTACTGGCTACTTCCAGATACATATTGCTCCTGAAGATCAGGAGAAGACCACGTTTACTTGTCCGTTTGGCACCTTTGCCTATAAAAGGATGCCATTTGGACTATGTAACGCACCCGCTACTTTTCAGCGGTGCATGACGAATGTCTTCTCCGATCTAATGGAGAATTGCCTGGAAGTCTTTATGGACAACTTCAGCGTTTATGGTACTTCATTCGATTTTTGTTTAGAGAGCTTGGCCAAGGTCCTAGCTAGATGTGTTGACACTAACCTTGTCTTAAATTTTGAAAAATGTCACTTTATGGTACAACAAGGTATAGTGTTAGGACATATAGTATCTCGTGAAGGCATTTCTGTAGACCCGGCCAAGGTCGATGTTATCACCACTTTGCCTCACCCCTCATCCGTGAGGGAGGTCCGCTCGTTTTTGGGACATGCAGGATTTTATAGGCGCTTTATCAAGGACTTCAGCAAGATTGCTTTGCCATTGTCGCGCCTACTCCAAAAAGATGTGGATTTTGAGTTTGATGGTGAATGTGTAAAAGCTTTTGAAGAGCTAAGGAGAGTTCTTACCACGGCACCAATTGTGCGAGGCCCCAACTGGACGTTACCATTTGAGATAATGTGCGATGCGTCAAACCATGCTGTGGGTGCCGCGCTTGCACAGCGCGATGGTAAACTCCCTTATGTCATTGCTTACTCTTCTAAGACATTAGATGCGGCCAATCCAACTATACCACTACTGAAAAGGAACTCCTAGCTATTATTCATGCTTTAGACAAATTCAGATCTTATTTGCTAGGTTCAAAGATAGTGGTATACACGGATCATGCAGCTTTAAAGTACTTATTGACAAAGAATGAGTCAAAGCCTAGACTCATACGTTGGATCTTGCTTTTGCAAGAATTCGACATTGAGATTAGGGACCGGAGTGGATCTCAAAACCTGGTTGCGGATCATTTAAGCTGCATTGAGAATTTAAAAATTGATCCATTTTCGATCAATGACTCATTCCCGTTGGATAGTTTGCATGCTATGTCGGATAGCTTTCCTTGGTTTGCCCTAATGGCAAACTACTTGGTTGCAAGAATCTTCCCTCCCAACTTTTCAAAAAACCAAAGGGACAAGTTGAGGAGTCATTCCAAATACTATATTTGGGATGACCCCCACTTGTGGAAGAGGGGCGTAGACCAAGTAATTCGAAGATGTGTCCCGGAGTCTGAATTCCAACCAATTCTTGAAGCTTGTCATTCGTCCGAATGTGGTGGCCACTTTGGCCCACAAAGGACCGCTAAAAAAGTGTTGGATTGTGGATTCTGGTGGCCAACCTTATTCAAGGATGCTAACCGATTATGTGTGTCTTGCCATCAGTATCAGAAGTCAGGAAACGCATCCCAAAGGGATGAAATGCCTCAGCAACCTATGTTGTTTTGTGAGATATTTGATGTATGGGGCATTGACTTTATGGGACCGTTTCCCAATTCTAGTGGGTATCTGTATATTCTGTTAGCGGTTGACTACGTGTCAAAGTGGGTAGAGGCTGTACCTACCCGCCTTGACGACGCCAATGCCGTTGTTTCTTTCATTAGGAATCACATTGTATGCCGTTATGGGTCGCCACGAGCAATCGTGAGTGACCAAGGATCCCACTTTTGTAACAGGAAGGTAGAAGCATTTCTCAAGCGCTATGGAGTGTCGCATAAGGTTGCTACTGCTTATCATCCGCAAACAAATGGACAAGCGGAAGTGTCCAACCGGGAAATCAAGAGAATCTTGGAGAAAGTGGTCAATCCACAAAGGATTGGAGCCTCCGGTTAGGAGATGCACTATAGGCGTATAGAACGGCCTACAAGACTCCGATAGGGATGAGTCCTTTCCGGATCGTCTACGGTAAGGAGTGCCACCTTCCGGTGGAGATTGAGCATCGAGCCTATTGGGCGGTAAAGCAGTGCAACATGGATTTAGCCAAGGCGGGTGAAGTTAGGAAGTTACAACTAGAAGAGCTTGAGTGTTTGAGGAACGAGTCATATGAGAATTCCCGAATTTACAAGGAAAAGACTAAGGCATTTCATGACCATCACATCCAGAAGAAGGACTTTCAAGAAGGTGATGAGGTCCTCTTCTACAACTCAAGGCTCCGATTTATGCCTGGCAAGCTCCGTTCTAGATGGGAAGGACCTTTCAAGGTGAAGGAGATGAAGCCCTACGGAGTGGTGAAATTGTTTGATCCCAAGAGTGAAGCAACTTTCAAAGTGAATGGACATAGAGTAAAGAAGTATCATGGTTGCAAGCCCCCAAGAGAGCTAGAGGTGTACATATTGGAGGATGCACCAAGGAGAGAGGAACCTTAAGAAAAGGACCGTCCAACTTAAGGACGTTAAAGAAAAGTGCTTGGTGGGAGGCACCCCACCGTGGTAAGATCTTCCTTGTTTATACCATCTTGTTCGTATCTTTAGTTTCTTGTGGATTTTGTGATCTTTTGATGATTGATTGAGTGCATAGGAATGCTAGCTCTGTTGCTTTTGTTGGATAGGTAGAATGTTCATATAGATAGGATGTGAAAAAGATAAAGAAAACAAAAATACTTCTTTGAAGAAGGGCACCGACGTGCCAGCGCACAGTGCGCGCACGCCAGTGGCGAAATTCCACTCTTGGGCCAAATACCCGAGAGTCATGCCCACTTTGTGCCCAACTCGTGCCAGGCACCGACGCGTTCGCGTACATGCCGCCTGCACGCACCCTTGCAATTCAACCATCGACGCGCCAGCGCACGGTGCGCGCGCGTGCCGATGGAGATATGTGGACTCTCTGGTACAAAAACCAGAGAGTTGTGCCACAATTGGGCCAACCTTATGCCAAAACTGACGCGTCCGAGCATTGTGCGCGTCCGCACCAGTTGCGGAATACCTCAAGCACGCGTCTGCGCAAGGTGCGCGTCCGCGCGTCTGCCTCACTGATTCACTCTGGTACAAAAACCAGAGACTTGAGCCAACTTTGTGCCACTTCTGTGCCTGAGGCACAACTCCCCTCGCGTGCGCATGCCACTGACGCGCACGCGTCCCCTGCTAGCATCCTTACCGACGCGCCAACGCACCTTGCGCGCGCGCGCCGGTTGCGCGAGTCAGTTTTATACTTCGCGCCTTGCCCTGTTTTTCTTTCTCTCAAACCCTTTTCTTTCTTAGTTTCTTTTCCTTCTCCCTCCATCATCTCCCTTCTCCTCTTCTACTTCTTTACCCCACCACCACTGTCTCCGGCCACTCACCGGTGACAACCAACTTTTTCCGGTGGCACTACACCTCTCCCATTTTCTTTCTCATCTTCACAAAAGAAGATTCAACCTTGTTCCTTCATACTCTTCAAGGTTTCACTTCTTCTACTTCTCTTCTTTATTTTCTCTTGCATTATTTCCTCTAGTTAGATGCTTCTTATTTCTTTACTTAGTTTACCTTTTACTTGCCTGATGATGTTTCTTGCTTTTTGTTTGCTTACCTTTTCTTTTTCCTTATTTCTCCATGGATATTGAATTTGAGCTTAATTTTCATTAATAGATCTTTTGTCCTTCTTTTTCTTATCTTTCCCATTATGTGTTGTTTATGTGATGATTGATGTTCCATTTTGTGCTTTGAATTGATTTAGTATCTCATAATTGCTCATTGCTTGATTATTGCACGCCAAGTGTTCGAGGAAATGCACATATACCATTTTGGTTCATTTTAGTCATATAATTTTCAAATTGGTGCTCCCACCTCATTCACTTACTTTCTCTTAAATGCATTGAGTATAATTTGTGTGCTTAAAGTTTATACTTGCCAATTAGATATTAATTGAACTTGACTTGCTCTTTATTATGGATGCTTGAGACTACTCTTCTCATGCCATTGCATGCTTTACTTCCTCTTGCATCCCATGCCAAGTGTTGTGACCCTTGCTTTTACATTCATCATGGGCACCATAAGTCACTTGCATGTTTTTTGTCAAATTGATTCTTGGGTTTAATGTTTTCTTTCCTTCTCTTCCTTTTCAGGATGGCCACCAAGAAAGGCAAGGAGATAGCTTCGAGGAAACCGGCCGCAAAAAGGGCACCCCAAAAGTCAAATTCTAAGGCGCGCTCTTCATTAGGAGCCAAACCCCTATCTAAGAAAGGGAAGACACCCGCTCCTTTTGATGAGAATGACAAGGGCAAACCGGCACGCTTTTGTGAACTTATATTCCCCTCTATAGCTGTAAGAAACTATTATCCTGAGCATCTACTCGCTCCGCCGGACAAGGTCACTCCTTATATTTTTCCCCGCATTGAACAGCGAGGATGGGAGTTCCTTTTGAGGAAACCAAGGGAAATCAACCTCTCTTGGGTGGAAGAATTCTACACTAACTACCATCTTCCCTCTCTTCAATCGGTATACATGCGCCGAAAGTAAGTCTCAGTTTCAGAAGAGGCTATTCAGCAAGTGCTTAATGTCCTACCAGTGCCAAGTGACATGGATGGCTACCAAGAAGTCTTACGTCAGCGAGAGAAGTATGGATTCAATTGGGACTCGATTCTCCGAGTCATTGTTGAGCCAGGGACATTTTGGACCCAAGGTCGACTCCGGATGAGGCCTAAGAGAATTGACGCTCGCTTTCTCACTGTGGAAGCTAGAGCTTGGGCCTAGATCCTATCCCACTATGTGCTACCTAGCACCCACAAGTCGTCCCTCACGGCAGACCTCACCTTGCTTGTTTGGTATGTTCTCATGGAGAAGCCGGTGAATATTCCGCTTCTTGTCAGGCAAGCGATGAGTCAAGTTCACGACCGGGGTAATCTGCCATTTCCAGCATTGGTGTATGACTTAGTTGCTGCTGCGGGTGTTTCTTGGGAAGCCAAGGACAAAAAGATCATAGTTCCGGCTAAGGGCGATGTGGTCCCAAGTGGGAAATACCTACACCTTCCTATGAGCAAACCAAGCCTCGACATGGCCCCACCACTTCTTTTTTCCTTCTAGTTCATCATCACCACCACTGAGATCCACACATCAAAGGATAGAAGATCTTCACCGGAAGCTTGATAGATATGAGCGGCGCAACCTCCGCCGGTACACTTACATCAAGAAGCTTCTGCGTTGTGTTACTCCTAGCATGGAGGAACCCGAAATCTTCACATCCACCTCAAATCCAAGTGATGGGAGCTCTGATAATGGGGATAGTGAAGGTTCCGGTCCCGACCGTCCCTTGCGTATTATTCGTAGCACGGAGGACCGTGCTAATTTCTAAAGTGTGGGGAGGTCGTTCGACCGATCTCCATGGGTAACATTCTCTTCCCCTCAATACCCATGGATTTATCTTTTGCTTAGAAGTTAGTATATTGCATGTAGAGTTAGTTTTGCTTGTAAATACCCTTGCATGATAGTTAGTTTCTATAGAGTTACTTGGTCAAAACAATAACTTCCTTTTCAAGAAACTGTGTTCTGGGTGACCAACCAAAATTCTGAAATTTTTTTTTTTGCAGTAAACTTGCTTTAAGAATGTATTTTAGAACATAGTGATTGAGCTAAGAACACAAGCATGAAAGTTTTGAGCCTATTGCATGGTTACATCTTTTAACCATTATTTCCATTCTTGTGTGCATATATCTCTCGCTATGATTGTGATCCTTGCTTTGTCTGATTCTATATGTCCATTGCTTGGTGTATGAATGCATTTACATGATTGAGGCCATCATTTCAATAGTCACTTTTCCCAAATGGCCTTAACCCTTTTATCTACTGTTGCTAACCAATTTTGAGCCCATGATAAACCCTTTTGTTCTTAAATAGAGCACATAAACAACCCTAAGTGAAAAACCATGAATGTCCCTAAATTTGAATCCATGATTAGCTTAGGTAAGTTAGAATGTGTGTCATTCAAATAGGAGGGTATACTTGGGAAATTCGGGTAGATATATAGGTGTGTAATTGTAGTGTAATTGAAAAATTCTAGGATTTGGGAACATACTCTTGTGTTGAATGACGAAACTGTATGCAGTGAAACTTTTGTTCACAAAGAAACCCCAAGAAAAAGGGGATAATAATAAAAAAAATAATAATAAAAGAGAGAAAGCAATGAAAGGGGACAAAGATGCCCCAAGATAAAGTAACAAAAACAATGCATATGGGTGTGAATTGAAAAGAATACATGAGTATGCAAAAAGAGTAAAACTCAAGGGTGGCTAGGTAATATATTGTAGTTGTATAGGTTGTTTTATGTGTCTAGTGGATCCTAGGTTGATCAAGGACTCAAATTTTAAGCCCACGTGGCCATATACATCCTTACCTTCACCCTAGCCCCGTTACAACCCATGAATAAGACCTCATGATACTTGTAAGCATACATTAAGTAATTGTCGATTGTTAGATGAAAGACAAATCTTGGAAAGCATGATTAGGAGAAGATTGAGTGACGAACCCTATACACTTGAGCGAATAGAGCGGATACACTTCTGGTGAGGGTTCGATACTCAATGCTTGTTCCCGGCTTTCACAAGCGTTCGTTTAGCAAGTCATATACATTCCATGGTGATGTTCAATTTGGTAGGATTCATGAATCACATACTATTTTCACCCTATATGCTCACATGTATTCTTGGAGGATAGATTTACTCTTGACCAAGTAGGTAGATGATTTTACATTAGTTGCATGCATCCATTTAGGTAGTTTGCATTTCATAAACCCTTTTCCATTATGATCTTTGGTCTTTTTATTTTAAGCATGAGGACATGCTTGGTTTAAGTGTGGGGAGATTTGATAAATCCCGATTTTGTGGTTTATCTTGTGATTATTTTGGGGGATTTTATCAATATTTCTCACACTTATTCGCAAGAAATGCATGGTTTTGTGTTCACTTTCCAATATTGCTCCATGATGGAAAACATGCTTATTTTGCCTTAAAATTGCCATATTTTAATCCTCTTCTTTTGCTATTCGATGCCGTGATGTATTTGTTGAGTAATTTCAGGAATTATAGGGTAGGAATGACTTAGAAGAGAGGGAGAAAGCATGTAAAAAGAGGGAGGAACATGAAGAATTGAAATCTTGGGAAAAGCAGCATCGGCGCGCCCGCGCACTCCACGCAGACACGTGGATGGGATTGGCTGGAAGCGGCGCGTAAGGATGGACGCATCCGCGCGGATCAGAAGATTCCTATCGACGCGCACGCGCACTTGGCGCGCACGCGTGGATCGCAAAAGCAATCGACGCGCATGCACGCATGGCGCGCACGCGTGGGAAGCTGCACGTGACCTCATTAAAGGAAATCGTGCCTGGCGATATTTGAGGCTCATCAGGCCCAATTTCAAGCTGTTTCTGCATGGAAAAGGCCCAAGGATGCTAGGGGGAAAGGGGGGATGAATCATTTTTACACTAAGATATAATTTTAGCTAGTTTTTGGTTCTTTGGTTATTCTAGAGAGAGAAACCCTTGTTCCTCTCTAGATCTAGTTTTAATTTGATCTTCCCTTGTTGATTTATGAATTGGATATTGTTAATTACTAGTTTTAATTGTTCAATTTGAATTTCTTGTTACAACTTTGCTTATATCTAGTGATAGTTTTATGAATTCTTGTCAATTGTCATTTTATACCCATTTCATGAATGTTGTGAATCTTGACTTGTTGATGTTACATTGATGATTTCTATGTTTAATCTTGTTGTTTGGATGATTGTATGTTGATAATTGTTAGTGGGTACTTGTAGATTTTAATTTAATTGCTATTTTAAACATGTCTTTTGTTAATGCTTACCAAGTGTTCGATGAATTGTTTACTTTGATTATGGAGTAGTCTTCTTTACTCTTGGCCTAGGTCAAGGGAATTGGGTAAACTTGAGTCATTAGGTCTAATGGATTTGATGATTTGGGAGCCCTTGGTGGTCAATTTGATACTCATTGACGCCAACCCACTACTAATCCAATTAGTAGGTAGGTTGGGACTTATGGGTTGATGTGATCAAATCCATTTGACGTACTTCAAGTCTAGGAGTAGATATCACGTACTTAAGACTTTGAGGGTAGACTTAATGAGCTTGGTTCCTCATAATTATCAAGATACGGTTGTTAGACAAGGATCGTGACCCCAATTCCCATGCCTAGCCAAGAGTTGCTTTTATTATTCATATTTGAAAACCAATTTTCCCAAATTATTTGCTTTAGTTACATTTACTTGCTTAGTTTATAATAGAATTAAGTGGAATGTTGCTTGTTCATTGGAATTGCTCATGTTTTTCTTAGATAGTTGAATTAGTTTGTTGCAATTTAAGATTACTTGCTTGTTAAGATTTCCATTTATTTTCATGCTCATAACTCACAACCCCGAATTTCTAACCAATGTTGAAGCACATGTTTGCCCATTCCTTGTGAGACGACCCGAGGTTTGAATACTTCGGTTATTTCTATTGGGATTGAACTTGTGACAACCAAATCCCTCTCTAAATTTGACCCCTGAAGATTGTTGTTGGTAGAGCTATACTTGCAACGTGGTTTTATTGGAGAAAATCTTTACCAATACACCCTTGGGAGCCTGTTAACTACCAAAAGTGGTTTGGTTTTAAAGGAAATTGATTTGAGAAAACGTGACTCTTGGCGAGATGTGAACTGAGTATGTTTTATTTTTAAAAGAAAATGAGCCAAGAATGATTTTGAAATTGGATAAAGACGAGTTTGGTTTTGATTGAGGCGCATTCTGTAAGGCGCAAGAGTGAGCCGGGCACTATATCCCTGGGTAATGTGAGGACTGAGTCTAAATGTCCCGCTCACATCTTTTCGAGTCACAAGAGTGAGCCGGGCACTATATCCTTGGGAAAGTGAGCCAGACACTATATCCCTGGGAAGGGTACCCCTTTATATTCGTGGCCGAAAGCGACATTCCCATGGCCATGTGTCGGGTTGGCAGTTGAACCGACAATGTGATATGACAGCCAATAGGACAGACATTCATCATATACATCTATGTGACATTATTTGGGTGTGCATATTGTAATTGGTTTGCCTATGTGAATAATTATATTTAACTGCTAATTGCTATACTTGATATAACTGCTTTGATTGTGTTTGAACCTCATTACTTGTGTTTGTGATGGAAATTGGTTGGATTGTGGTGAATTGGATGTTGATTGAGCTGTTTGGGCCTGAGGCCGTGATTGATTATGTGATTGGTCGGAGGCCATGATTGGTCGGAGGTCGTGATTGGTTTGAGTTGTGGTCTAGTAAAGTATGAAGAATCAAACTGGTTCATCATAGACTTAATGAAACTATGCTTGGAACAGGTTGGTCATTCATACTGTCTAGGAAAACTTTTAAGATTTTATAAAAAAGAAAAAGGCTTTGGATTTTGAAGAATAAACTGATTTCTCTTTTAAATAGGATTTGGATTTGTGAATGTAAACCTTTGGCTTTTGAAAGGATAAATAAGACGAGTAACAATCACTGTAGTTTGAACACTGTTTTATTTTACTTATCTTATTATAGCAATTCTCTAACTCTATAGTGAGAACCATCGAGGATGATGTTCTCACTCCCCTATAGGTTTTCCCTTTTCAGGACATGGACGAAGAAGTCATGAAGAGTTTATCTCGTTTTCTGTTTACACGATAATTTGTATTATTTTAGATATTATGTTTCTCTCGCCTTTATCTTTACAAATTTTGTAATAGGGATAGGAATTGTGATATGCAATGCTTGTAAATTAAAATTATGTATATATATATATATATATATATACTTTGTAAGTATTGTATCTGGTCTGTATGTACATATTTATGTTTTCAACTAAAAAGTCTCTTTTGGAAAGATTATATGATTTTAAGTTTTAACAGGCTCCTATCTTAGTATTAAATATGATTAAAGTCGTCGTAATTGCCATGCTATTAGAGTGGCGCAGCCGGTAGCGTGATATTCTGGTGGCAAGGGTGTTACATTTGTGGTATAAGAGCAGTCTTTCTTGTAGAGCCTGGGGAATGGACTAACTATGCTTCAATTGCATACTGTGAGCGTCTGTCATGTAGTAGGTCTTGTTCGGATAACGAGAATTAGGGCTTTATGCACATGATGGTCTATTGATTAATGCTATTAGTTTATCTTTGCATACTTCCTGGTATTAAGTTTGGCCGGCTTAGCACTAGTGTATTATGTACATGGAATCACTAATGGGTTATCATAGACGATATACGAGTTATAGGTAACGCGAATCATGGGTTTTGGAAACGTTAGGAGTTAATTCTTGAGGTTACTTGATTAGGTGTCTGGAAACTCTACGGGTGTCATGTGACTTGTTCTTTCATGATGTGCTTTGAAGTTCGTGTTTGTGATTTCTTTCTTGGAAAGTAATTTGATTATCTCCCAACCCTGTTCTTTTGTTCATATGCATTCTTGTTTGATCTTAACTGCATATGTCTTTTTGAAATTTCTTGAAGTATCTGCCTTTACTTGTCTAGAATTTTCTCCTTGACTTATATACTCCTTGATGTAACTTTAAATTTGTTTGATACATCAAAAGGGTCTTTGAGAATCTTTAAGAAATCACTATTGATTGAGTTATCCTTCTTTGTAAGTTTTATAATTCATCGGATCAGCTAAAAACTTGTTCGTTATTTCATGCTTTGTCAATCTTGCTTGATTTCCTTTTAATTCATTTCCTTTCTTGAAAGCAAGTTAATTTCCCTTTTTAGCACTGATGAGCGGATATTTTATACACTTTTTGGGGTTAATTTCATGTAGTTTTTAGTATGTTTTAGTTATTTTTTAGTATATTTTTATTACTTTCTAGGCAAAATTTTTATTTTTGGACTTTACTATGAGTTTGTGTGTTTTTCTGTAATTTCAGGTATTTTCTGGCTGAAATTGAGGGAGCTGAGCAAAAATCTGATTCAGGCTGGAAAAAGGACTGCTGATGCTGTTGGATTCTGACCTCTCTGCACTCGGAATGCATTTCTTAGAGCTACAGGATTCCAATTGGCACGCTCTCAATTGCGTTGGAAAGTAGACATCCAGGACTTTCCAGCAATATATAATAGTCCATACTTTGCTCAAGGATAGACGACGTAAACTGGCGTTCAACGCCAGTTCCATGTTGCATTCTGGC
This sequence comes from Arachis ipaensis, assembly GCF_059453495.1. Classification (NCBI taxonomy): domain Eukaryota; kingdom Viridiplantae; phylum Streptophyta; class Magnoliopsida; order Fabales; family Fabaceae; genus Arachis; species Arachis ipaensis. The sequence goes on from NC_142436.1 coordinate 57,173,281, forward strand.
GTTAAACGCCAAAAACAAGTTACAAGTTGGAGTTAAATGCCAGAAACAGGTTACAACCTGGCGTTTAACTCTAGAAACAGCCTAGGCACGTGTAAAGCTCAAGTCTCAGCCCCAGCACACACCAAGTGGGTCCCAGAAGTGGATTTATGCACTATCTATCTTAGTTTACTCATTTTCTGTAAACCTAGGTTACTAGTTTAGTATTTAAACAACTTTTAGAGATTTATTTTGTATCGGATGACATTTTTAGATTCGAACTTTGTACTCTTTGATGGCATGAGTCTCTAAACTCCATTGTTGGGGGTGAGGAGCTCTGCTGTGTCTCGATGAATTAATGCAATTATTTCTGTTTTCTATCCAAACACGCTTGTTTCTATCTAAGATGTTCATTCACACTTCAATATGATGGATGTGATGATCCGTGACATTCATCACCATTCTCAACTTATGAACGCGTGACTGACAACCACCTCCGTTCTACCTTCGATTGAATGAGTATCTCTTGGATTCCTTAATCAGAATCTTCGTGGTATAAACCTTGTCTGTGATATTCCAAGTAGGATTCAGGGATTGAATGACTGTGACGAGCTTCAAACTCACAAGGGTTGGGCGTAGTAACAGACGCAAAAGGATCAATGGATCCTATTCCAGCATGAGTGAGAACAGAAAGATGATTAACCGTGCGGTGACACCGCACCTGGACCATTTTCACTGAGAGGACGGATGGTAGCCATTGACAACGGTGATCCACCAACACACAGCTTGCCATAGGAGGAACCTTGCGTGCGTGAAGAAGAAGACAGGGGAAAAGCAGAGATTCAGAAGACAAAGCATCTCCAAAACTCCAACATATTCTCCATTACTGCATAACAAGTATTTAATTCATGCTCTTTTATTTTTCGCAATCCAAATTGATAATTATAATTGATATCCTGACTAAGAATTACAAGATAACCATAGATTGCTTCAAGCCAACAATCTCCGTGGGATTCGACCCTTACTCATGTAAGGTATTACTTGGACGACCCAATGCACTTGCTGGTTAGTGGTACGAGTTGTGAAAAGTGTGATTTACAATTTGTGCACCAAGTTTTTGGCGCCGTTGCTGGGGATTGTTCGAGTTTGGGCAACTGACGGTTTATTTTGTTACTTAGATTAGAAAAAATTTTTCTTTTTGGTTTAAAGTCTTCTATTATTGTTTTTGGTTGAAATTTTTTTAGATCCTTATTTTCTTTTTTTTTTAATTTTTTTTCGAAAATTTTATAAACTAATAATTGATTTTTTCTATTTGAGTTTAGTTTTATATTTTAAGTTTGGTTTCAATTGTATGTTTTTTATTTTCTTTTAAATTTTTGAATTTTTGTTCATTGTTCTTTCTTAATCTTCAAGTTGTTCTTGTTTATTTTCCTTGTTTGATCTTTAGTTTTTCTTGTTTTGTGAGTTTTCTTGCTTTTTCTTGTGTATTTTCGAATTATTAGTATCCAAAAAAAATTTAATAATAATAATAATAGTTTTTCTTTGTTTAATCCTTGTATTTCTTGAACGTGTCTATGTTCTTGTGAATAGTTGCTCCTTTGAGTCTTTCTTTCTAAAATCTTTTCAAAAATAATTTTTCTTTGATTAAATCTTGTGTCAAGTTTTAAGTTTGGTGTTCTTTTTTTTGTGTTCTTTAGTCCTTTGAGTCTTTGAATTTTTGTTCTTCGTGTTCTTGTGAATCTTCAAGGTGTTCTTGAGTCTTGCTTGTGTTTTGATCTAAAATTTTTTATGTTTGGTGTTCCTTGGTGTTTTCCCTCCAAATTTTCGAAAATAAAGAGCATTAGATCTAAAAAATTTTTAAGTTTTGTGTCTTTTTATTGTTTTTCTCTTTCCTTATTAAATTCAAAAATATCTTTTCTCTTTAATTTAAATTGAATTTTCGAAAATTACTTTTAAAAATCTAGATTTTTATTTTAAAAATCATATCCAAAGTTTTTCAAATCTTCTCAATTAAGCAATTATTTTCACTTTCAAATTTATTTTTCTGTAAGTTTTCGAAATTTACATTCTAATTTCTAATTATTCTATTTTAGTTTATCTTATTATTTTTATTTATCTTAATAATTTGGTTTGTTCTACTTCAATAAAATAAAAACAAAAATATATTTTCCTTGTAATTCATATCAATTCCATTTTATCCATCATGGATCTAAGTGGAAATGAACAATCCAGAAGGACTCTGGGATCATATGTTAATCCCACTACTGCTGCATATGGGAGTAGTATCTGTATATGTCCCATTAAAGCAGGCAGTTTTGAGCTGAATCCTCAGCTCATTGTCATGGTGCAGCAAAACTGCCAGTATTCTGGTCTTCCACAGGAAGAACCTACTGAGTTTCTGGCACAATTCTTGCAAATTGCTGACACAGTACGTGACAAGGAGGTAGATCAGGATGTATACAGACTGTTACTGTTTCCGTTTGCTGTAAAAGATCAAACTAAAAGGTGGTTAAATAACCAACCCACAGCAAGCATAAGGACATGGAAACAGTTATCAGACAAATTCTTGAATCAATATTTCCCTCCAAAAAGGATGACACAGCTAAGGTTGGACATCCAAGGCTTTAAACAAGAGGATGATGAATCCCTTTATAATGCCTGGGAGAGGTACAGAGGGATGCTAAGGAAATGCCCCTCTGAAATGTTTTCGGAGTGGGTGCAATTAGACATCTTCTACTATGGGCTTACAGAAGGAGCTCAGATGTCCCTAGACCACTCAGTTGGTGGATCTATGCACATGAGGAAAACTATTGAAGAGGCTCAAGAGCTTATTGATATAGTTGCTAGAAACCAGCATCTGTACATAAGTAATGGGTCCTCCATAAAAGAAGAAGCCAAAGCAATGTCTACTGAACTTGGTCCTCCAGAACAAGTTGCTGAACTCAATCAACAATTGTGCTTTCTAACAAAATAGCTAGCAGAATTCAAGGAGATGCTACAAGACACTAAAAATGCTAATAAAAATATGGAGGCACAATTGAATCAGACAAAACAGCAGTTATCAAAGCAGATAACAGAAGAGTGCCAGGCAGTTCAATTAAGAAGTAGGAAGACATTAAATACCTCACTTCAGAGCAGCAGAAAGCCAAGAAAAGAACAACTAACAGAGGATGAGCAAAATATTATCCAAAATCCCTCTGAGGACAGTAAGGGCCAGAGAGGAACAACTCTAGCGTTCAAATGCCAGAAAAGAATGCAAGGTTGGCGTTAAACGCCCAACCCACGCACAGTTCTGGCGTTCAAACGCCAAGAACAGGCAAGGAGCTGGCGTCAAACGCCCAATGGAAGCTCAGTTCTGGCGTTCAAACGCCAGAAACAGGTGGGAAGTTGGCGTCCAATGCCAATCAAGCTTCCAACCCTGGCATTCAAACGCCAGTGAGGGATCAGACACACACAAGTGCTGATAAAAACCCCTCTAAAAAGGCTTCTCCAACCACTTCTGTAGGAAATAAACTTGCAGCAACCAAGGTTGAGGAATACAAAGCCAAGATGCCTTATCCTCAAAAACTCTGCCAAGAGGAGCAGGATAAGCAATTTGCTCGCTTTGCAGATTACCTCAGGACTCTTGAAATAAAGATTCCGTTTGCAGAGGCACTTGAGCAAATACCCTCTTATGCCAAGTTCATGAAAGAGATCTTGAGTCATAAGAAGGATTGGAGAGAAACTGAAAGAGTTCTCCTCACTAAGGAATGCAGCGCAGTCATTCTGAAAAGCTTCCCAGAAAAGCTTAAAGATCCTGGGAGCTTTATGATACCATGCATATTAGAGGGTGATTGAACCAAGACAACTTTATGTGATCTTGGGGCAAGCATCAACCTAATACCTGCATCCACTATCAGAAAGCATGGTTTAACTGAAGAAGTCAAACCAACCAGGATAAGTCTCTGGTGTGCGAAATCGTGATCATTCCATTCCTTGGTAACGGCGCTAAAAACTCAATACGCACATTCCTGATCTTATATCTGTTTCACAACTTCGTACAACTAACCAGCAAGTGCACTGGGTCGTCCAAGTAATAAACCTTACGTGAGTAAGGGTCGATCCCACGGAGATTGTCGGCTTGAAGCAAGCTATGGTCACCTTGTAAATCTCAGTCAGGCGGATTAAATTGTATTAAGAAATTATAGTGGATGAAAATTAAATAAAATATAAAATAGGATAGTGGTACTTATGTAATTCATTGGTGAGAATTTCAGATAAGCGTATAGAGATGCTTTCGTTCCTCTGATCTCTGCTTTCCTGCTGTCTTCATACAATCAATCCCACTCCTTTCCATGGCAAGCTGTATGTTGGGCATCACCGTTGTCAATGGCTACTTCCCGTCCTCTCAGTGAAAATGGTCCAAGATGCTCTGTCACGGCACGACTATTCATCTGTCGGTTCTCGATCATACTGGAATAGGATCTATTGATCCTTTTGCGTCTGTCACTACGCCCAGCACTTGCGAGTTTTAAGCTCGTCATAGCCATCCCTTCCCAGATCCTACTCGGAATACCACAGACAATGTTTAGACTTTCCGGATCTCGGGAATGGCCATCCATGGGTTCTAACTTATACCACGAAGACACTAATAACTCGGACTCAGTTCCCTGTATTAGATATCCAAGAGATATCCATTCAGTCTAAGGTAGAACGGAAGTGGTTGTCAGGCACGCGTTCATAAGTTGAGAATGATGATGACTGTCACGATCATCACATCCATCATATTGAAGTGCGAATGAATATCTTAGAAGCGAAATAAGTTGAATTGAATAGAAAAACAGTAGTACTTTGCATTAATCTTTGAGGAACAGCAGAGCTCCACACCTTAATCTATGGTGTGTAGAAACTCTACCGTTCAAAATACATAAGTGATAAGGTCCAGGCATGGCCGAATGGCCAGCCCCCAAAACGTGATCAAAGGATCAAAAGATAATCCAAAGATATCCAAAGATGTAAATACAATAGTAAAAAGTCCTATTTATACTAAACTAGTTACTACGGTTTACAGAAATGAGTAAATGATGCAGAAATCCACTTCTGGGGCCCACTTAGTGTGTGCTTGGGCTGAGCTTGAAGTTTACACATGGAGAGGTTATTCTTGGAGTTGAACGCCAGTTTGTAACGTGTTTCTGGCGTTGAACTCCACTTTGCAACTTGTTTCTGGCGCTGAACGCCAAACTGCAACATGGAACTAGCGTTCAATGCCAGTTTGCGCCGTGTAAACTCGGAAAAAGTATGAGTTATTATATATTGTTAGAAAGCCCTGGATGTCTACTTTCCAACGCAATTGAAAGCGCACCATTTCGAGTTCTGTAGCTCCAGAAAATCTACTTTGAGTGCAGGGAGGTCAGAATCCAACAGCATCTGCAGTCCTTCTTCAACCTCTGAATCTGATTTTTGCTCAGGTCCCTCAATTTCAGCCAGAAAATACCTGAAATCACAGAAAAACACACAAACTCATAGTAAAGTCCAGAATTGTGATTTTTAATTAAAAACTAATAAAAATATACTAAAAACTAACTAAATCATACTGAAAACTATGTAAAAATAATGCCAAAAAGCGTATAAATTATCCGCTCATCACAACACCAAACTTAAATTGTTGCTTGTCCCCAAGCAACTGAAAATCAAATAGGATAGAAAGAAGAGAATATACTATAAATTCTAAAATATCAATGAAACATAGCTCCAATCAGATGAGCGGGACTTGTAGCTTTTTGCCTCTTGAATAGTTTTGTTATCTCACTTTATCCATTGAAGTTCAGAATGATTGGCATCTATAGGAACTCAGAGTTCAGATAGTGTTATTTATTCTCCTAGTTTAGTATGTTGATTCTTGAATACAGCTACTTTATGAGTCTTGGCCGTGGCCCTAAGCACTTTGTTTTTCAGATTGTGACTCAGCTTTGCTAAAGTCCCCAATTAGAGGTGTCCAGGGTTCTTTAGCACACTCTTCTTTTGCTTTGGACCTTGACTTTAACCGCTCAGTCTCAAGTTTTCACTTGACACCTTCACACCACAAGCACATGGTTAGGGATAGCTTGGTTTAGCCGCTTAGGCCAGGATTTTGTTCCTTTAGGCCCTCCTATCCACTGATGCTCAAAGCCTTGGATCCTTTTTATTACCCTTGCCTTTTGGTTTTAAGGGTTACTGGATTTTTGCTCTTGCCTCTTGGTTTTAAGAGCTTTTGGCTTTTTCTGCTTGCTTTTTCTCTTTTTTTTTTTCTATTTTTTTCTTTTATTTTTTTTCTGCAAGCTTTTGTATTCACTGCTTTTTCTTACTTCAAGAATCATTTTTATGATTTTTCAGATTATCAAATAACATGTCTCCTTTTTCCTTATTCTTCAAGAGCCAACATATTTAACATTCATGAACATCAACTTCAAAAGACATATGCACTGTTCAAGCATTCATTCAGAAAACAAAAAATATTGTCACCATATCAAAATAATTAAACTAGTTTCATGGATGAATTTGAAACCATGTACTTCTTGTTCTTTTGTAATTAAAACATTTTTCATTCAAGAGAGGTGATGGATTCATAGGACATTCATAACTTTAAGGCATAGACACTTAAATACTAGTGATCATGAAGGAAAAAACATAAACAAACATAAAGCATAAAAATTGAAAAACAGGAAAATAAATAAACAAGGAGATTAAGGAATGAGTCCACCTTAGTGATGGTGGCGTTTTCTCCTTGAGGAACCAATGATGTCCTTGAGCTCTTCTATGTCTCTTCCTTGTCTTTGTTGCTCCTCCCTCATTGCTCTTTGATCTTTTCTAATTTCATGAAGGATGATGGAGTGCTCTTGATGTTCCACCCTTAGTTGCTCCCAATAATTGTGTGGAAGAAAATGTATCCCCTAAGGTATCTCAAGGATCTCTTGATTTGCAGTCAAATATTCTACCACTGAGCTATAGACCCTTGAGATGAATCTCTCCATCTCCTATGACTCAGTCAAATATTCCCTTTCCTCTTTCTAGAGGTTTCTCTGGCCTTAGGTGCCATCAATGGTTATGGAAAAACAAAAAAAAGCTATGCTTTTACCACACCAAACTTAGAATGTTGCTCGCCCTCGAGCAAAAGAAGAAAGAATAGAAGAAGAAGAAGAAGATATGGATGTGAATGGTGAAGAGGTGATAGGGAAGAGATTGAGGTCATATAGGATTATGAGGAGGGAAGGTGAGTGGAGGTATGTGGGGATCCTGTGGGGTCCACAGATCCTGAGGAGATCCTGTGGGGTCCACAGATCTAGTGGGGCCAAGGACTTTAATCATCCCTGCTCCAATTAGGCGTGTAAACGCCCTCTGTAGGTAATCCTGGCATTTAACGCCAGATTGCAGCACGTTTCTGGCGTTAAACGCCACTTCCATGCTTGTTTTGGGCGTTCAACGCCAGTCTGCATTATGTTTCTGGCGTTAAACGCCAATTTTCCTTTAGAGTGCATTCCTGGCATTTAAACGCCAGAATGCTGCTTGTTTCTGGCAATTAACGCCAGTTTCATGCTCTGTTCTGGCGTTAAACGCCAGCCAGATGCTCCTTACTGGCGTTTAAATGCCAGTAAGCCCTTCCTCCAAGGTGTTCTGTTTTTAATGCTGTTTTTCATTCTGTTTTTTTTATTTTTCAGTAGTTTTTGTGACTCCACATGATCATCAACCTAATAAAACATGAAATAACAAAGAGAAAATAAAATAAAAATGATTAAATAACATTGGGTTGCCTCCCAATAAGTGCTTCTTTAATGTCAATAGCTTGACAGTGAGCTCTCATGGAGCCTCACAGATAATTAGAGCAAGGTTGGGACCTCCCAACACCAAACTTAGAGTTTGGATATGGGGGTTCAACACCAAACTTAGAGTTTGGTTGTGGCCTCCCAACACCAAACTTAGAGTTTGACTGTGGGGGCTTTGGTTGACTCTGCAGTGAGAGAAGCTTTTCATGCTTCCTCTCCATGGTTACAGAAGGAGATCCTTGAGTTTTAAACACAAGGTAGCCCTTATTCAGTTGAAGGACCAACTCTCCTCTGTCCACATCAATCACAGCTCTTGCTGTGGCTAGGAAGGGTCTTCCAAGGATGATGGATTCATCCTCATCCTTCCCAGTGTCTAGGATTATGAAATCAGCAGGGATGTAAAGGCCTTCAACCTTTACTAACACGTCCTCTACTAGTTCATAAGCCTGTTTTCTTGAGTTGTCTGCCATCTCTAATGAGATTCTGGCAGCTTGCACCTCAAAGATTTCCAGTTTCTCCATTACAGAGAGGGGCATGAGGTTTATCCCTGACCCAAGGTCACATAGAGCCTTCTCAAAGGTCATGGTGCCTATGGTACAAGGTATTAAGAACTTTCCAGGATCCTGTTTCTTCTGAGGTAATGTCAGTTGATCCAGATCACTCAGTTCATTGATGAGCAAGGGAGGTTCTTCTTCCCAAGTCTCATTACCAAATAATTTGGCATTCAGCTTCATGATAGCACCAAGGTACTTGGCAACTTGCTCTTCAGTAACATCTTCATTCTCTTCAGAAGAAGAATACTCATCAGAGCTCATGAATGGCACAAGGAGGTTCAATGGAATCTCTATGGTCTCTAGATGAGCCTCAGAGTCCTTTGGTTCCTCAGAGGGAAACGCCTTATTGATCTCTGGACATCCCAGGAGGTCTTCCTCACTGGGGTTCATGTCCTCTCCCTCCCTTGTAGGTTCGGCCATGGTGATTAATTCAATGGCCTTACACTCTCCTTTTGGGTTTTCTTCTGTATTGCTTGGGAGAGTACTAGGAGGGATTTCAGTGATCCTTTTATTCAGCTGGCCCACTTGTGCTTCCAGCTTTCTAATGGAGGACCTTGTTTCATTCATGAAACTTAGAGTGGCCTTAGATAGATCAGAGACTATGTTTGCTAAGCTAGATGGGGTCTGCTCAGAACTCTCTATCTTTTGCTGAGTGGATGATGGAAAAGGCTTGCTATTGCTAAACCTGTTTCTTCCACCATTATTAAAGCCTTGTTGAGGCTTTTGTTGATCCTTCCATGAGAGATTTGGGTGATTTCTCCATGAGGGATTATAGATGTTTCCATAGGGTTCTCTGGATCATAAGCTTCTTCCTCAGAAGATGCCTCTTGAGTGCTGTTGGATGCAGCTTGCATTCCATTCAGACTCTGAGAAATCATATTGACTTGCTGAGTCAATATTTTATTCTGAGCCAATATGGCATTCAGAGTATCAATTTTAAGAACTCCCTTCTTCTGAGGCGTCCCATTACTCACAGGATTCCTCTCAGAAGTGTACATGAACTGGTTGTTAGCAACCATGTCAATGAGTTCTTGAGCTTCTGCAGGCGTTTTCTTTAGGTGAATGGATCCACCTGCAGAAGTATCCAATGACATCTTAGCTAATTCAGACAGACCATCACAGAATATATCCAGGATGGTCCATTCTGAAAGCATGTCAGAAGGACACTTTTAGGTCAGTTGCTTATATCTCTCCCAAGCTTCATAGAGGGATTCACCTTCTTTCTGTCTGAAGGTTTGAACATCCACTCTAAACTTACTCAGATTTTGAGGAGGAAAGAACTTGGCTAAGAAAGTCGTGACCATCTTATCCCAAGAGTTCAGGCTATCTTTGGGTTGAGAGTCCAACCACACTCTAGCTCTGTCTCTTACAGCAAACGGGAAAAGCATAAGCCTGTAGACCTCGGGATCAACCTCATTGGTCTTAACAGTATCACAGATCTGCGAGAATTCAGTTAAGAACTGAAAAGGATCCTCAGATGGAAGTCCATGAAACTTGTAGTTCTGCTGCATCAGAGAAACTAATTGAGGTTTCAGCTCAAAATTGTTTGCTCCAATGGCAGGAATGGAGATGCTTCTTCCATGTAAATTGGAATTAGGTGCAGTAAAATCCCCAAGCATCCTCCTTGCATTATTATTATTTTCAGCTGCCATCTCCTCTTCCTGTTCAAAAATTCCTGTAAGGTTGTCTCTGGATTGTTGTATTTTAGCTTCTCTTAGTTTCCTTTTCAGAGTCCTTTCAGGTTCAGGATCTACCTCAATAAGAATGTTCTTGTCCTTGCTCCTGCTCATATGACAAAGAAGGGAATAACAAAGAAAATATGGAATCCTCTATGTCACAGTATAGAGATTCCTTATTGTAAGTAGAAGAAGAAAGGGAATAAGGGTGAAGAAGAATGGATAATCCAAACACAAGGGTGAGGATAGGAGCAGAGATATGAGATGAAGAGAAGTGTTAGTAGATGAATAAATAAATAGAAGGAGAGGAGAGAGAGGGAATTTCGAAAATTAATTAAAATAAAAATTAAAACTTAAAGTTAAATTTCGAAAATTAAAGTTTGAAATTAAATTTAAAATTAAACAATTAGTTAATTAAAAAGGAATTTTGAAGAAGGAGAGAGGGCATTTTTGAAAATAAGAGAGAGATGATTAGTTAGGTAATTTTGAAAAAGATATGATTGAAACAAAAAGATAAGATTGATTGGAAAAAGTTTTGAAATTTGTTTTTGAAAAAGATATGATTGAAATGTAAAAAGATATGATTGAAACAAAAAGATACGATTTGAAAATCAATTTTAAAAAGATAAGAAGTTAGAAAAGATTTTGAAATTGAATTTGAAAAAGATATGATTGAAATTTTAATTTGAAAAAAGATTTGAAAAGAAAATTAAAAATATTTGATTTTGAAAACTAAAGTTGATTACTTGACTAACAAGAAACTAAAAAGATATGATTCTAGAGTTTAAAGATTGAATTTTTCTTAATAAGCAAGTAACAACTTGAAATTTTTCAATCAATCATATTAAATGTTAGTAAAGATTTTGAAATTTAAGAAATAAAATAAGAAAAAGATTTTGAAAATCAAATTTAAAAAGTTTTCGAAAATATGAAGGTAAAATGAAAAAGATTTGATTTTTGAAAAAGGTTTTGAAAAGATAAGATTTTTAAATTGAAAATTTGATTTGATTCATAAGAAACAATTAAATTTAAAAACTTTTTGACTAAATCAAATCATATTTTCGAAAATATTGAGTAAAATAAGGAAAAGATATTTTTTTGATTTTTGAATTTTTAATGAAGAAAGAGAAAAACATAAAAAAGACTCATAACATAAAAATTATGAATCAAAACACACAATGCATGCAAGAACACTATGAATGTCAAGATGAACACCAAGAGCACTTTGAATGTCAAGATGAACATCAAGAACTTTTTTGAAAATTTTTAAGAAAAGAAAAACATGCAAGACACCAAAATCAGAAATTTTCAATAATTAGACACTAACAAGTTAAAAATGCATATGAAAAACAAGAAAAGACACAAAACAAGAAAATATGAAGATCAAACAAGAAGACTTACCAAGAACAACTTGAAGATCATGAAGAACACTATGAATGCATGAATTTTTGAAAAATGCATAAATTTTTAGAAAAAATGCAATTGACACCAAACTTAAAAATTGACTCTAGACTCAAACAAGAAACAAAAAATATTTTTGATTTTATGATTTTATTAAATTCTTTTTTTTTGGATTTTTGTATATTTTTATTTTTTGAAAACCTATAGGGAAAAGGAAGCAATGAATTCAAAGTCCTCAATCAAGATTCCAGGAATCATTACAGGTTAGTCTAAAGCTTGATGGCCAGCCAAACTTCAGCTTACTAATTTGAAACTTTAGAATTCATTCTTAAAAATTTTAAAATAATTTTCGAAAATAAAGGGAAAAAATTTTTTTTTGAAAAGAAAACGAAAAGAAAGTTACCTAATCTGAGCAACAAGATGAACCGTCAGTTGTCCAAACTCGAACAATCCCCGGCAACGGCACCAAAAACTTGGTGTGCGAAATTGTGATCATTCCATTCCTTGGTAACGGCGCTAAAAACTCAATACGCACATTCATGATCTTATATCTGTTTCACAACTTCGTACAACTAACTAGCAAGTGCACTGGGTCGTCCAAGTAATAAACCTTACGTGAGTAAGGGTCGATCCCACGGAGATTGTCGGCTTGAAGCAAGCTATGGTCACCTTGTAAATCTCAGTCAGGCAGATTAAATTGTATTAAGAAATTATAGTGGATGAAAATTAAATAAAATATAAAATAGGATAGTGGTACTTATGTAATTCATTGGTGAGAATTTCAGATAAGCGTATAGAGATGCTTTTGTTCCTCTGATCTCTGCTTTCCTGCTGTCTTCATACAATCAATCCTACTCCTTTCCATGGCATGTTGGGCATCACCGTTGTCAATGGCTACTTCCCGTCCTCTCAGTGAAAATGGTCCAAGATGCTCTGTCACAGCACGGCCATTCATCTGTCGGTTCTCGATCATACTGGAATAGGATCTATTGATCCTTTTGCGTCTGTCACTATGCCCAGCACTCGCGAGTTTTAAGCTCGTCACAACCATCCCTTCCCAGATCCTTTTCGGAATACCACAGACAAGGTTTAGACTTTCCGGATTTCTGGAATGGCCATCCATGGGTTTTAACTTATACCACGAAGACACTAATAACTCGGACTCAGTCCCCTGTATTAGATATCCAAGAGATATCCATTCAGTCTAAGGTAGAACGGAAGTGGTTGTCAGGCACGCGTTCATAAGTTGAGAATGATGATGACTGTCATGATCATCACATCCATCATATTGAAGTACGAATGAATATCTTAGAAGCGGAATAAGTTGAATTGAATAGAAAAACAATAGTACTTTGCATTAATCTTTGAGGAACAGCAGAGCTTCACACCTCAATCTATGGTGTGTAGAAACTCTACCGTTGAAAATACATAAGTGATAAGGTCCAGGCATGGCCGAATGGCCAGCCCCTAAAACGTGATCAAAGGATCAAAAGATAATCCAAAGATATCCAAAGATGTAAATACAATAGTAAAAAGCCCTATTTATACTAAACTAGTTACTAGGGTTTACAGAAATGAGTAAATGATGCAGAAATCCACTTCCGGGCCCCACTTGGTGTATGCTTGGGCTGAGCTTGAAGTTTACACGTGGAGAGGTCATTCTTGGAGTTGAACGCCAGTTTGTAACGTGTTTCTAGCATTGAACTCCACTTTGCAACTTATTTCTGGCGCTGAACGCCAGCTGCAACATGAAACTGGCGTTCAACGCCAGTTTGCGCCATCTAAACTCGGGCAAAGTATGGACTATTATATATTGTTGGAAAGCCCTGGATGTCTACTTTCCAACGCAATTGGAAGAGCGCCCTTCTTTGAGTGCAGGGAGGTCAGAATCCAACAGCATCTGCAGTCCTTCTTCAACCTCTGAATCTGATTTTTTCTCAGGTCCCTCAATTTCAGCTAGAAAATAGCTGAAATCACAAAAAAACATACAAACTCATAGTAAAGTCCAGAAATGTGATTTTTAATTAAAAACTAATAAAAATATACTAAAAACTAACTAAATCATACTGAAAACTATGTAAAAACAATGCCAAAAAGCGTATAAATTACCCGCTCATCAGTCTCCAACTTGCTGATGTCTCCATTAAATACCCATCATGCATAATTGAAGACATGATTGTCAGGGTTGGGCCATTCGCCTTTCCCACTGACTTTGTAGTGCTGGAAATGGAGGAGCACAAGAGTGCTACTCTTATTCTAGGAAGACCTTTCCTTGCAACTGGACGAACTCTCATTGATGTCCAAAAGGGGGAAGTAACCCTGAGGGTCAATGAGGATGAGTTCAAGTTAAATGCTGTCAAAGCCATGCAGCATCTAGACACACCAAAAGACTGCATAAAAGTTGATCTTATTGACTCTTTGGTAGAGGAGATCAGCATGGCTGAGAGTCTCGAATCAGAGCTAGAAGACATCTTTAAAGATGCTCAGCCTGATTTGGAGGATTCAGAGATAAAAGAGCCCCTGGAAATTCCCCAGGAAGAGGAAAAACCTCCAAAACCCGAGCTCAAACCATTACCACCATCCCTGAAATATGCATTTCTGGGAGAATGTGACACTTTTCTGGTGATCATAAGCTCTGTTTTAAATCCACAGGAAGAGGAAGCACTACTTCAAGTGCTAAGGACACACAAGACAGCTCTTGGGTGGTCCATAAGTGACCTTAAGGGCATAAGCCCAGCTAGATGCATGCACAAGATCCTATTGGAGGATGATGCTAAGCCAGTGGTTCAACCACAGAGGCGGCTAAATCCAGCCATGAAGGAAGTGGTGCAGAAAGAGGTCACCAAGTTACTGGAGGCTGGGATTATTTATCCTATTTCTGATAGCCCCTGGGTGAGCCCTGTCCAAGTTGTCCCCAAAAAGGGAGGCATGACAGTGGTTCATAATGAAAAAACAAACTGGTTCCTACAAGAACAGTTACAGGGTTGCGCATGTGTATTGACTATAGAAGGCTCAATACAGCCACCAGAAAGGATCATTTTCCATTACCAATCATAGACCAGATGCTAGAAAGACTAGCAGGTCATGATTATTACTACTTTTTGGATGGCTATTCAGGCTACAACCAAATTGCAGTAGATCCCCAAGATCAAGAGAAAACAGGATTCACATGTCCATCTGGAGTATTTGCCTACAGAAGGATGCCATTTGGGCTGTGTAATGCACCTGCAACCTTTCAGAGATGTATGCTTTCTATTTTCTCTGATATGGTGGAAAATTTTCTGGAAGTCTTCATGGATGACTTCTTAGTATATGGAGACTTATTTAGCTCCTGTTTTGATCACCTGACATTGGTTCTGAAAAGATGCCAAGAGACTAACCTGGTTTTAAACTGGGAAAAATGTCACTTTATGGTGACTGAAAGGATTGTCCTTGGGCACAAGATTTTGAACAAGGGAATAGAGGTGGATCAAGCTAAGGTTGAGGTAATTGAAAAATTACCACCACCTGCCAATGTTAAGGCAATCAGAAGCTTTCTGGGGCATGCAGGATTCTATAGGAGGTTTATAAAAGATTTTTCAAAAATTGCAAAACCTCTGAGCAACCTGCTAGCTGCTGACATGCCATTTGTGTTTGACACAGAGTGCCTGCAGGTGTTTGAAACCATGAAAGCTAAGCTGGTCATAGCACCAGTTATTTCTGCACCAGACTGGACATTACCATTTGAATTAATGTGTGATGCTAGTGACCATGCCATTGGTGCAGTATTGGGGAAGAGGCATGACAAGCTTCTGCATGTCATTTATTATGCTAGCCGTGTTTTAAATGATGCCCAGAAAAATTACAGAACCACAGAAAAAGAATTTCTTGAAGTGGTTTATGCCATTGACAAGTTTAGATCATATTTAGTAAGATCAAAAGTGATTGTGTACACTGACCATGCTGCTCTTAAATATCTACTTACAAAACAGGATTCAAAACACAGGCTCATAAGATGGGTGTTGCTTCTGTAAGAGTTTGATATAGAAATAAGAGACAGAAAAGGGACAGAAAACCAAGTGGCTGATCATCTGTCCCGGATAGAGCCAGTAGAAGGGGCGTCATTTCCCTCTATTGAGATCTCTAAAACTTTTCCTGATGAGCATTTGTTCGTCATTCAGGAAATGCCATGGTTTGCAGACATTGCAAACTATAAAGCTGCAAGGTTCACACCCAAGGAGTATAGCAGGCAACAAAAGAAAAAATTAATTACTGATGCAAAGTACTACTTGTGGGATGAACCCTATCTCTTTAAGAGATGTGCAGACGGAATAATCCAAAGGTGTGTGCATAGAGAAGAAGCACAGAAGATCTTATGGCATTGCCATGGGTCACAATATGGAGGCCATTTCAGAGGTGAGTGAACAGCCACCAAGGTCCTTCAATGTGGCTTCTACTGGCCTACCCTCTATAGAGATTCCCAAGAGTTTGTACGTAACTGTGACAGTTGCCAGAGAGCTGGTAATCTGCCTCATGGTTACGCCATGCCTTAACAAGGAATCTTGGAGATTGAGTTGTTTAATGTATGGGGTATTGACTTCATGGGGCCTTTCCCACCATCATACTCAAACACTTATATTCTGGTTGCAGTTGACTATGTATCCAAATGGGTAGAAGCCATTGCCACACCCACTAATGATACTAAGACAGTGCTGAAGTTCCTCCAGAAACATATCTTCAGCAGGTTTGGTGTCCCTAGAGTACTAATTAGTGATGGAGGCACTCACTTCTGCAACAAACAGCTTTACTCTGCTATGGTTCGGTATGGAATTAGCCACAAGGTGGCAACTCCATATCATCCACAGACAAATGGGCAAGCTAAAGTCTCTAATAGAGAACTAAAAAGAATTCTGGAACGGACTGTAAGTACCCGTAGAAAGGATTGGGCGAGAAGCTTGGATGATGCTCTGTGGGCTTACAGAACAGCATTCAAGACTCCTATAGGAACCTCTCCATACCAGCTTGTGTATGGTAAGGCCTGTCATCTGCCCATAGAACTGGAACATAAGGCCTACTGGACAACCAGATTCCTAAACTTTGATGCCAATTTAGCTGGAGAAAAAAGATTGCTCCAGTTGAATGAGCTATAGGAATTCAGACTCACTGCTTTCGAAAATGCCATGATCTACAAAGAGAAAGCAAAGAGGTGGCATGACAGAAAGCTATCATCTAGAGTATTTGAACCAGGACAGAAGGTTCTGCTGTTTAACTCTAGGCTCAGGCTATTCCCCGGGAAACTGAAATCCCGGTGGAGGGGACCATATGTGATTACAAGTGTGTCACCATATGGCTATGTGGAGCTTCAAGACATTGATTCTAATAAGAACTTCATTGTTAATGGACAGAGAATCAAGCATTATCTTGAAGGCAATGTTGAGCAAGAGTGCTGATGTGCGGAAAACGATCCGACACAAAACTCACCGGCAAGTGCACCGGGTCGCATCAAGTAATAATAACTCACGGGAGTGAGGTCGATCCCACAGGGATTGAAGGATTGAGCAATTTTAGTTTAGTGGTTGATTTAGTCAAGTGAATCAAGATTTGGTTGAGAGATTTGTGATTTGCAGAATTTAAATTGCATGGAAAATAAAGGGAATGGGTAATTTGCATGAAATTAAAGAGAACTGAAATTTAAAGTGTTAAATCTTAAAGGGCAAGAAATTAAATGGCAGAAACTTAGAACGCAAGAAATGTAAATTGCAGAATCTTAAAGTGCAATAAATGTAAATGGCTTGAATTGTAAAGGGAATTGGGAATTGGATTTGCA
Organism: Arachis ipaensis; assembly: GCF_059453495.1. NCBI lineage: Eukaryota > Viridiplantae > Streptophyta > Magnoliopsida > Fabales > Fabaceae > Arachis > Arachis ipaensis. The sequence continues at coordinate 57,190,472 of NC_142436.1, forward strand.
GAAATTAAATAAGAAAGAGTAAAATTCAACACACAGAAGAGTAGAAGATGCCTTGGGTTGAATCGGATCTAAAACAGAAATATAAAAGAGCTTGAAAAGTAGTAAACAGAGAAATTGAGAATGGGAATCCAGATCTCAGGACTCAAGAGACTAGATAACCAAGTCTTCCTAGATCCAATCAAGAACAATTGCAAAGGAAATGAAGAAATGTAAATTGCAGAGAAAGTAAAAGAAGAAGCAATTAACAGAAACTGAAATTCAATGATGCGGAAAATTAAACAAGATCCCAAGGTGAGATTGAAACAGAATTTCTTCAATTCTCCACCCAAGATCCGAAGCAAGAAAAGTAAAGAGTATTCAAGCAAGAACAAGGAAGAAGAGAGATCAATTCTCCTCCCCAAATTCTCTTGAATTAAAACAACAATACCCAAAATGTAAAGGTGAGCTCTCTACAAAACTACCAAATCAAAACCGAAAAGAAAGCTCTCCTGAAAACTTAAATCTTAAGCTATTTATACACTTTCTTCAAATGGTTTTCAAGCCTTGAATTGGGCCTTTGCTCTTGATGGAATTGGGTTGATAGAGGCCTTGGTTGATTGCTCTTGGAGTTGGAGAGAGAACCGAAGTGAACCGGGTTGGGAATTATAAAAGCTTGAGTAAAAGTTTGAGTAAAAGTTTGAGGCAAACTTTTACTCAAACTTTTTACACCAGCTGCCCCATTCTTGCTGCTACCAACGTTTGAGCTAAAGTTTGGGGTCAAACTTTTGCTCAAACGTTGGCCCCCTTATGCACACTTATGGCGCCAACGTTTGCCAAAAAGTTTAAGGCAAACGTTGGCACAAACTTTTTGTCTCCAGGGTATGTTGTTGATGGCGCCAACGTTTGCCAAAAAGTTTGAGGCAAACGTTGGCGCAAACTTTTGTCCTCCAGGGTATTGATTTGTGATGCCAACGTTTGCCAAAAAGTTTGAGGCAAACGTTGGCTCAAGCTTTTCTCCCAAAAGTTTGAGCTAAAGTTTGAGGCAAACTTTTGCTCAAGCTTTTTGTTCCCTGGTGTGTTTTCACTTATTCGAAAGTTTGAGCTAAAGTTTGAGGCAAACTTTTGCTCAGACTTTTTGTTCTCTCTTGCTCCTAGCCATTCCTTCTTGCTTCATCCTTTCTCCAAGCTTTCTTCACCTATCATTAATCAACCAAACACATCAAAGCTATGCTCAAAATCATGAGATTGTCATTCTTTTATAATATGTGGCAATTATAGCATAAATCCTCATGAAATTGCATTAATTTATCTATGGTTGATTAAATCAAAGGAAACATGAAAATCTACCCAATTGGCTTGCTTGTGGCTCAAGAAAGTGCATAATTCAATTGAAAACAAAAGAAAAAGCCTAGTGAAACTAGGCTAAGATGACTTGTCATCAAGTGCTCAAGGCTGAGGCTAGATTAAAAGCTCAACTTGGTCCAGCTAAAGACAATAAAGAAGCGCTTGCTGGGAGGCAACCCAGCCATTAGCAAAACTTTTTCTTATTTATTTTTTTTATTATACAGGTTTAATATAAATAATCTTCAAGGTAAAGAATCAATTGCATAAGTTCACAGGGTTGCAGAAGGATTCAGAATACAAAACAGCAAAAAGCAGCTTACTGGTGCAAAAAGCCAGTAAGAGCTGTTTTGGGCGTTAAACGCCCAAAAAGAGAATCTACTGGGCGTTTAACGCCAGTAGAGATAGCCATCTGGGCATTAAACGCCAGAAAGAAGCAGTTTCTGGGCGTTTAACGCCAGATTTACAGCATCCTGGGCGTTCAGAAAAACGCCCAGTGACAAAGGAGTTTCTGGCGTTTAACGCCAGCTAGAAGCAACAGCTGGGCATTAAACGCCCAGACCAAGCACCAACTGGGCGTTAAACGCCCAAAACATGCAGCAGTTGGGCGTTTAACGCCAGGATTGTGGGGAGTAGGTAATGTCGTTTTCACTTCAAATTTTTTCTATTTTTCATGTTTCAATTCATGATTTCTTGCATAAACATATTACAAATCCTAATTTTTCAAATCCTTTTTCAAAGATATCAAATGTATCTTAATTCTAAACATAAACCTTTTTTTTAAATCCTCTTCAACTTCTTTCTAAATCTTTTTCAAAACAAATCTATCTCTTTTCCTTCTCAAATTTTTTTTTCAACTCATCAATATCTTTTTCAAATCTTCACAATATCTTTTTCCAAACAAAGCTATCTTTTTCAAATATCTTTCATATTATTCATATCTTTTAAATTTTAAAGTGCATCCTTTTCCTATCATACTCATCTTTTACAAATCATATCTTCTAACATATCTTCATCAAAATTTTCGAAACCCACCCCCCTTCCCTTCAAATCCTAGTTCGGCCTCCCCCCTACCTTCACAATTCGGACTTGGCTCTCCTCATATCCCTCTTCTTTCCTTTCTTTTGCTTGAGGACAATCAAACCTCTAAGTTTGGTGTGTTTATCCGTGATCACTAAGCCAATACCCACTAAGATCATGGCCCCTAAGGGAAAACAAACCAACTCAAGAGGCAAGAAAGAGAATATTCCAAAACCACTTTGGAATTAAGGGAAGTTCTTAACCAAAGAACATTCAGACCATTACTACAAAATAATGGGTCTAAGGTCTGTGATCTCGGAAGTTAAATTCGATCTGAAAGAAGACGAATATCCGGAGATCCAAGAGCAAATTCGAAACAGGAGCTGGGAAGTCCTAGCTAATCCTGAAACAAAGGTGGGAAGAATCATAGTTCAGGAATTCTACGCAAATCTGTGGCAGACGGACAGGCAGAGAATAGCGGGAACCGCATTCTATGACTATAGAACTCTGGTCAGAGGGAAGATTGTTCACACCCACTCTGACAAAATAAGGGAGATCTTCAAGCTGCCTCAACTGCAAGATGACCCAGACTCCTTTAATAGGAGAATGATGAGACCAAACCTGAGCTTAGACAAAATCCTAGAGGACATATGCCTCCCTGGAGCCAAATGGACAACCAACACAAAGGGTGCCCCAAACCAACTCAAAAGAGGAGATCTCAAACCAACTGCCAGAGGCTGGCTGGACTTCATTAGACGCTCTATACTGCCCACTAGCAACCGCTCTGAGGTCACCATTAGAAGGGCAGTGATGATTCATTGCATTATACTGGAAAAAGAAGTGGAAGTTCATCAGCTGATTTCTTGTGAGCTTTACAAAATTACAAACAAGAACTCCAAAGATGCCAAATTGGCTTATCCAAGCTTGGTCTCTCTGTTATGTAAAGATGCTAGGGTAAAAATGGGAGTAGATGAGTATATCTCAATTGAGCAACCAATCACCAAAAAGTCTAAGGAAGGACAACAAGTGCAGGACGACCCCATCAAGAGGAGAGCACAGGAGTTCCTCCTGGAAATCCCTCAAATTGAATACTAGGAAAGCCTAGAAGCATCTGTCACCAAGTTGCAAGAAACTGTGGATCAACTGAAGGAAGAATAGCAAAATCAAAACAGCATGCTCTGCAAACTGCTTAGGGAACAAGAAGAGCAAGGGCGTGAACTGAAGGAACTGAAGCGCCAGAAGCTATCTCTTGAAGGGCCAAGCACTCCACATACTAAAGAGGCATCCACCTCCCAAATTCAAGGTTGTTGAGTTCTAATCTTAGCCTTAACTCTGTGATAATTATTCTCATTAGAAATTTACCTTAGAAGTCATATATGAGTAGTAGTAATTAGTATCTCTATTTTGATTTTATCTCCAATTAAGCTATAATTTATTTTTCTCATCATCATCAAACATGAATAAAATAGCAGATTTTTAGAATAAGGAGACAATAATTTTTTTCGAGTTTTTAATAAGGAAATTCTAATTATTCATATGTGTTGGTGATGCGCGCGAAAATTGGCGAGTTAAGAATGATTATAAAATATGCGTTGCAAGTATAGTTCTCAACCAACCAGAAATCTGCTTATCAATTTAGAAGGGTGTCACAGAAATTAAAATTAAAATACTGGGAGTATGGATCCCAGGTCGTCTCCCAACGAGTTGCAGAAAAGTGTGCTATTTTATTAATCAGATGTTTTCAAAAAGGTTTGAGTTGAATGGCAGAAAATTAAATTAGAGAATTTATATAAATTTAAATAAAAGCCTTGACTGGGAGTTGATTAGCTGGAAGCCCTATTCTTGTTGGAGTACTCTCAAGATTAATTGACAATTGAGGGTTATTATGTTTAGTTGCCCCTTACTAAGTAAGGGAAAGTTAAACAAGTTGGAATGCTGTTTCTATCCACAAGTTCTAATCCGCTCTTGGGAGGATTGGTGTTAGTGACTAGAGAGTAATCCAACAATAAACCCAATTACAATCTTTCTCTTGAGCATTCCAACTCAAGGGTTCCTTTCAATCAACTCCCCATCAAGTTAGGGAACTACTCGCTCATTGTAAATGTAAAATTCATAACATAAGAAAGGGAATTAAAGAAAGACATGATAAATAATGATCAAAGGATTAATTGAAAATAAAAGTAATTCTTATATTAATAAATGCTAAAATAATCCAATAGTAAAATTAAGTAAATTAAGGAACATGGAAGAGTAAGAGACAAATAAAGAGAACGAACTAGAATGTCAAAGTCTTGATAAGGCAATAACTCTTCTCAATATCCCAATGCAAAAACAATGAAAATTAATGAATCCTAAAAACTATGAATGTGTAGAGAGAAAACTATGAATGTGTAGAGAGAAAACCTAAAGGAGAGAAAACCTAAAACTATGCAGAATGAATGTTGTTGTCGGTTTCTGCATGTTCTCTGGCTCTAGTATGCTTTTCGGGCCAAAAACTGGGTCAAAATAAGGCCCAAAATCGCCCCCAGCGATTTTGCAGATTATGCAGATCGCGCATGTCTCGCGGACGCGTCATTCAGGTGGACGCGTCATTCGGCATTTCGCTTTGCCACACGGACGCGTCGTCCATGCGGCCGCGTCACTCGTGCTATTCCATGCCATGCGGTCGCGTCATCCATGCGGCCGCATCACTGCGATTTCCTTTCTTTCGCGCGATCGCGTGATCCATGCGGCCACGTCGCTTCTCGCTGGTCATCTCCTCAATTTCTTGTGTTTCTTCCATTTTTGCAAGCTCCCCTTCCAATTTCTAACTCATTCATGCCCTATAAAGCCTGAAACACTTAACACACAGATCACGGCATCGAATGGAATAAAAGAGAAATAAAATACATAATTAAAAGTCTCTAGGAAGCAAGTTTTCAATCATGCAATAACTTTAGGAAGGAATTATAAATGCATGCTTATTTAATGAATAAGTGGGTAAAGATCATGATAAAACCACACAATTAAACACAATACAAACCATAAAATAGTGGTTTATCAACCTCCCCATACTTAAACATTAGCATGTTCTCATGCTTAGTTGAAGGAGATAAAATGAATGAGTAAGAACATGTAAAACCTATGAAATGCAATGCAACCTATATATGTGAATGCAACTATATGATTTTTGTCCACTTGATCAAAAGTAAGTAAGCTCTTCAAAACAATTACAAATCAAATTCCACTAACTCAATTCTTATACAGTAAGAACAGATAAAAATGCAAGAAGATAGCTCATGAAAGCAGAGAACATAGAAATTCAAGCATGGAACCCTCACTGATGATGTATGTACACTCTAGTCTCTCTAGTGTATAGGGTCATCACTCTATCCTTATCTAATCATGCTCTCTAATTTTTGTTCTTCTCCTAACCAATCAACAACATTTAATATACCAATGCAAACATCATGAGGTCTTTTAAAGGTTGTAACGGGGCCAAGGTAAGGGTAAGGATACATATATGGCTAAGTAAGCTTATAAATTGAATCTTTAATTAACCCAAGCTTTAACATAACCTATATATATATATATATATATATATATATATATATATATATATATATATATATATATATATATATATATATACATATTCTATATAACTTTAGAATTCATACCTAGCTACCCAGAAATCTCTTTCACTTCCATACTCATGTATCAACCTTTTATTTTGATTTTATCATACATGCATTGATCTTTGAATGCTTGACTCAGCATTGGGGTAATTTTGTCCCCTTATTTATTTATTGAGTATTTTTGGATTTTTTTTATAAACATAGAAACATAAAAATAACATAGCTTATCAATGCACATAGAGTTTTATAGTTTCACATGAGTAGGTATCCAAATTCCCATAATATTATCATGACTCATTTCCTTATTATCTTTTGTTCCCACAATTTCCCATACTTGGATAACGCACACAATTCTATCTTAAGCTAACCAAAGATTCAATTTGGGGTATATACTTGTTTTTCCGCTTAAGGCTAGTAATGTGGTAAAATATAGAACAAATGGGATTTAAAGGCTCAAAGTGGCTAACAAAGGTAATTGAAAGGGTAGGCTTTATTTGGATAAGTGAGCTAAACAAATAATGGCCTCAATCATATGCAGACATATAAATATAATAAACATTGGACATATAGGATGAAACAAAATATAGATTACAATCATAGAGAAGTAAACACACAAGAATAAAATAATTATGGTTAAATAATGTAACCATTCATAAAGGCTCAAATCTCACAGGTTGTGTGTTCTTTAGCTCAAAAATCATGTTCCAAATACAACTTCAAGCAAATTTAACATAAAAGTTTTAATTAAAATTAGTGAAATTTTGTTCCAAAGATAGGGTCTTAGAAGAAACCTATTGTCTTTTCAATCAAGCAGAACATGCATGCAACTAACCTATTACTATGCAATTTATCCTATTCTACAAGAGAAAAACTAACTAAATATCCTAATTTATTGGTGCTAGGGAAGAGAAATTACCTCCGGAAGTCAGGTACTAACCGACCTCCCCACACTTAAGGCTTTGCCCCGTCCTCGGTGCCATCTGTCAAGAACAAAGGTGGGCTGGTAGCAGTATCTCCACAGTCAGGACCATCATGGCTCCCTGTGCTGGTAAAGGAAGTGGAGTCCGGGGTGTCTGAGTCCTTGAATTTTCCCATAATCAGCTCCTTGAGGTATGTGAATCGGCGCTTGTTACGGCGCTCTCGCATCTTAGCTTTCTGTTCATGCTGATCCAACTTTTCAAGTATCTAATGGAGCAGTTGGGCTGTTGTAGGCGCTTGTGGTGTTGAAAAAGGAATATTTTCAACTGGTTCAGTAGGCTGGCTAATAGTGGCTGCTGGAAGTCGAATGTACTTCCCGTTGGGGACATACTGATCATCCCGTGGAAGCATGGCTTTGGTGTCCCCAGCTCTGTAGGAGGCTCCGGCTGCTGAGACAAGATCTGAGACCAAGGCGAGAAAAGGTAAGTTGCCTGCGATTTGTACGTGTCCCATGGCATTCCGGATATGTCTTGGTAGATTCAGAGGTTGGTCTGTAAGGATGCACCATAGTAGAACGGCCATGTTCGCAGTGAAAGAGGATTCGTGAGTGCTCGGAAAGATGTAATGGGACATGATCTGTGCCCATACGCGAGCCTCCAAGGTAAGTGCTGAAGCCAAAATTTCCTTAGGGCGGGTACGATGGTATCCGTAGATCCATCTGCTGCCAGGTAGTGCGATAACTCTGAGAACAGCGTCCCAGTCAAATTGGTACATCTGGCGCTTGAGTGCGGCTTCTTGAAAGGCGTCCAATCCTTCAGGGACAGGGGAAAGACCTAGAGCTTTTTGAATGGCTTCTTCAGTAATGGGGACTTGCTTCTGACGGATATAAACAGACTGCAGGGTTGGCAGGTGAAAGTTGTAGTAGAACTCGACTACCCAAGAAAGATTGACCTGCCTTGGCTGTCTTTGTAGGAAACCCCATTGTCTTCGGGCAATTTGCGGCTCAACAAAGGTAGCAATATTGGGCGGGAGGAGAAGAAGGTATTCGTTGTTGTAGTTCCTTTCTGCCAGGATGGGGAACATCTGCTCACAGTAGCGATTGGGAAACCGCACAGTGTCCTTTGTTGGGAAGACTTTTTCTTTATCATCAACCTTTATGATCCTGTTAATCTTCTTTGTTGAGGGCTTTACCGTTGTGGAAGAGGGTTCTACCACTAATGCTCTCTTTGTACCTCTTCTTGCTGGTTGTTTGGGGGTAGCTTTCTCCTTTCCTTTCTTGGTGGCCATCCTGAAAAAGGGAAGAGAAAGTAAATTAAATTTAAAGGGGTAAAGCAAGGAAGAGGGTGATGTAAGTGATAATCAATGCACAATAAAGAAGAATGACGTTAACACATGGTCCAGATTACATGTGAAAAGTTCATCAATGGAAATATAGCAAGTGCATGTAAGGAAAAGTAAATGCAAGGGGTTTATTGGCATGCAGGCAAAGTCATGAGTAGCATAGATCAAGCATTCAATGTCTAATTTAAATATGTCATCACTCGTAACTAACCATCACGTTTGTATTGACAATTAAATTCAATGAATAAAATAGTAAAGGAAATTTGTGAAAAGCAAGCATTGAATATGAGAGTAGAAAAATGTAAAGAAGTTCATAATGCCATATGGGCTTTTTCACAAACACATAGCATGCATGTAGAAGAAGTTCTTGAAAATAAGAATTTGAACATGCAAGTAATCCCTTAAAAAGTAATATATAATTGTCAAACAAATTTACAACAATCCACAAGCATATAACAATAAATAATGACTCAAATAAATTGATAACACCAAGTAAAAAGGAAAAAGAAAGAAAAAGAAAATATGAATAATGAAGGGAAAAAGAAAAGAAAAGAAGATAACATATAAAAATAAGAAGAATAATAGAAAAGTAAGGAGGGAAGGAGAACAAGAAGAACCTTGTTAATGGGGGTGAGAGAGAGTAAAAAGTAAGAAAGAAGGAAGAAAGGAGGAAGGGAGGGAGAAAAAATAAGGAGGGAAAAAAGAAAATAGGATTTGGGGAGAAAAAGATATGATAATTGGCAAAATTAGGGAGGCTGTGCGGCGCAAGCGACGCGGTCGCGTGGGGCACGCGGTCGCGCGACTTGCGCTTAAACTCAATGACGCGGTCGCGTCGGTCACGGGTCGCGTAACCCGTTTTAGGCTAATAGCGCGAGGGTAGCCTCGCACTCGCACAACTCTCTGTTCAAAATCATATTAGTGCCAAATTTTGGGTGACGCGATCGCATGGGGCATGCGATCGCGTGAGTGGTCAATTATTAGGATACGACGTGGTCACGTGGGGCACGTGATCGCGTGAGAGGGACTGCGCGTACAGCGCCAGTCTAGCACCACTCTAGCGCAACTTTCGGGTGTGCACCACTTTGACGTCGAAATCCTGGTCACGCGGCCGCATGGGGCACGCGGTCGCGTGGGAGGCCATTATTCCCATATGACACGGTCACGTCGGCGATGCGGTCACGTAGGGTGATTTGTGCCATTGGCACGCCTCCAGCCCTGCTCCTGCGTAACTCTCTGCTCATATTATTATATTCTCCCATCTCCTTGCAACGCGGACGCGTCAATGAGGCGGTCGCGTTGCGTGATTTTTTTTTTAATTAAAATAACGGTATGTAAATGCAGATGCACGAAATGTACTAATGAAGAGAAGAGCTATTGAATAAGAAAAGTAAAAATAAAGAAAAGAACGATCATACCATGGTGGGTTGTCTCCCACCTAGCACTTTGCTTTAACGTCCGTAAGTTGGACGCTCCACTAGCTCAGTCTTCGGCTATGTGGGGATCTTCCAAGAGGAAGATCTCAAGCTCCTTGTTTTTCTTCAGCTTCTCGCCATGGTACAGCTTTAAACGATGTCCATTAACTTTGATAAGTTCAGAGTTTGAAGGATGGCTTAGGTGATAAACTCCGTACGGTTCGGCCTTCTCTACTCTGTATGGACCTTCCCATCTTGATCTCAACTTGCCTGGCATGAGCCTCAGTCGAGATTTATAAAGGAGGACTAAGTCCCCAGGTTGGAACTCTTTCCTCTTGATGTGCTGATCATGTACATCCTTCATCTTCTCCTTGTGTAGTCTTGAGTTCTCATAAGCTTCTAGGCGAAGGCTCTCCAGTTCCTGCAGTTGCAACTTCCTTTCAGCTCCGGCCTTTTCAATTCCCATGTTGCATTCCTTTACTGCCCAAAAGGCTTTGTGCTCTACTTCAACAGGGAGATGACAAGCTTTTCCATAAACTAAGCAGAAAGGACTCATCCCAATGGGTGTTTTGTATGCTGTTCTGTATGCCCAAAGTGCATCTTGTAGCCTGGTGCTCCAGTCTCTTCTATGAGGTTTGACTATCTTCTGCAAGATACGCTTTATCTCTCTATTTGACACCTCGGCTTGCCCATTAGTCTGAGGATGATAGGCTGTTGCAACTTTATGAATTATCCCATGCTTCTTCATTAATCCTGTTAGTCTCCTGTTACAAAAGTGGGTGCCTTGATCGCTCACGATTGCTCGTGGTGATCCAAAGCGACAGATAATATGGTTTCTCACAAAGAAAACAACAGTGTTAGCATCATCAGTGCAGGTAGAAATTGCTTCCACCCATTTGGAAACGTAATCCACAGCTAACAATATATAGAAATAACCATTAGAATTTGGAAATGGACCCATGAAGTCAATGCCCCAAACATAAAAAATTTCACAGAAAAGCATAATCTATTGAGGCATCTCATCCCTCCTGGATATATTACCAAATTTCTGGCATAGGAAACAAGATCTACAAAATTCAGCAGCGTCCCTAAAAAGAGTAGGCCACCAGAATCCACAGTCTAAGATTTTTCTAGCAGTTCTTTGAGGACCAAAATGTCCTCCACTCTCAGATGAGTGACAGGCCTCTAAGATGGACTGGAATTCTAATTGAGGCACACACCGTCTAATTACCTAGTCAGTGCCACATCTCTATAAATATGGGTCATCCCATATATAATATTTAGACTCGCTTTTCAGCTTGTCTCTTTGATGCTTAGAAAAGTTCGGAGGGAAGGTGAGGCTAACTAGATAATTAGCTACAGGTGCATACCAAGGGACTATCTCAGATACTGCTTGCAGGTTATCAAATGGGTAATTATCAGTTATAGGAGTGGAGTCATCTGTAATATGTTCAAGGCGACTCAAGTGGTCTGCCACTAGATTCTGGTCACCATTCCTGTCCTTAATTTCCAAATCAAATTCTTGTAATAGTAGTATCCAACGTATAAGCCTTGGTTTGGACTCCTTTTTAGCTAATAAATACTTTAGAGCTGCGTGGTCTGAATACACTACTACTTTAGTACCAAGTAAATAGGCTCGGAATTTATCCAAAGCAAAAACAATAGCAAGAAGCTCTTTCTCAGTAGTAGTGTAATTCGACTGAGCGGCATCTAAAGTTTTAGACACGTAAGCAATAACAAAAGGATCCTTACCTTCACGCTGAGCCAGTGCTGCTCCTACAGCATGGTTGGAAGCATCACACATTATTTCAAATGGTTGGCTCCAGTCTGGTCCTCTCACAATTGGAGCTTGAGTCAGTGCGGTCTTCAGCTTATCAAACGCTTGTTTGCAATTTTCATTGAACTCGAACTCAATATCTTTCTGCAATAGTCTGGATAAGGGAAGTGCTACCTTACTGAAGTCCTTAACGAATCTCCTGTAAAAACCTGCATGGCCAAGGAAAGAACGGACCTCCCTCACAGAAGAGGGGTAAGGTAAACTAGAAATAACATCCACCTTTGCTGGATCTACAGAAATGCCAGTGTTAGACATAACATGTCCTAGTACAATCCCTTGTTTAACCATAAAGTGACATTTTTCAAAATTTAATACCAGGTTTGTACTGACACATCTATCTAATACTCTAGATAATCCATCTAAGCAAAGGCTAAAGGAATCGTCGTATACACTAAAATCATCCATAAAAACCTCCATACAGTCCTCAATAAGATCAGAGAAAAGACTTATCATGCACCTTTGGAAAGTAGCTGGTGCATTGCACAAGCCAAATGGCATTCTCTTGTAAGCATAAGTCCCGAAAGGACATGTAAAAATGGTCTTTTCCTGATCCTCAGGAGCTATATGAATCTGGAAATAACCTGTGTAACCATCTAAAAAATAATAATGCGATTTACCTGACAGGCGATGAAGCATTTGATCAATGAATGGAAAAGGATAGTGATCCTTACGGGTTGCTTGGTTGAGGTGTCTGTAGTCAATGCAGACCCTCCAGGCGTTCTGAACTCTGCTTGTCAGGAGCTCTCCGTGCTCATTCTTCACTGCAGTGACTCCAGACTTCTTTGGCACCATTTGCACTGGGCTTACCCATTCACTGTCTGAGATGGGATAGATGATATCTGCCTCTAGTAGCCTGGTCACTTTCTTTTTAACAACCTCTAAGATGGTGGGGTTCAGTCTTCTCTGGGGTTGACGGACAGGTCTTGCTCCCTCCTCTAAAAATATTCTATGCTCACAGACTTGAGGGTTGATGCCTACTATGTCTGCTAAACTCCAACCAGTTGCCTTCTTGTGCCTCCTCAGCACACCAAGTAGCTGCTCTTCCTGTTGAGAAGTGAGTTCCCTTGTAATGATAACCAGAAACTTCTGCCCGTCTTCAAGGTAAGCATATTTGAGGTGTGGGGAAGGGGTTTTAATTCTAGCTTCTGATCTTGTTCAAGCTCTGGGTTGTCTGGAGCTGGTAACAGTGGTAAGGCACTGTCATTGTCCTCTAAGAATGTCCTCACACTTGGACCTTGTCTTGTGTGCTTCTCTTCAAATTTCTCCTGGTGAACTTCAGCCACGGTTTCATCTATAATGTCACATTTGAGGATAGAGTGATCCTCTGGAGGATGCTTCATAACTCCATTCAGATTGAAGATTACTACTCTGCCATCTATTTCAAAAGAGTATGTTCCTGAGAAAGCATCTAATTTAAACCTTGAGGTCTTCAAGAATGGCCTTCCGAGTAGGATTGATGATGGCTTGTCTGAGTCACTTTGGGGCATCTCCAGGATATAAAAATCAGTGGGGAACGTGAGTCCCTTAATGCCCACTAAGACATCTTCAGCAACTCCAACCACTGTAATAATGCTTTTATCTGCTAACACAAAATGAGCTGCCGACCTTTTTAAGGGAGGGAGCCTCAAAATATCATATATGGACAAAGGCATTATACTCACACATGCTTCTAAATCACACATGCATTTAGAAATTATCACACCACCAATAGTACAATTAACTATACAAGGATCTGGGTCACTACACTTTTCAGGTAAACCTCCCATTAAAGCAGATATAGAACTTCCTAAAGGAATAGTTTCTAATTTATTAATTTTGTCTTTATGTATACATAAATCTTTTAGAAACTTTGCATACTTAGGTACCTGTTGAATAACATCAAATAGAGGAATAGTTACCTCAACCTTTTTGAATATCTCTACCATTTTTGGATCAGGTTCCAGCTGCTTCCTGGGCTTCCTTGCAAGTTGTGGAAATGGGATGGGAGTGGCGTCTTCTGCAGTGTCTGCGCCTTTTAGTGCTTCCTCCTATGGTTGCACTTCTTCTTCTTCAGCCACGTCCTGTATGTCCTCTTCTTCTTCAACATCTTCTATTTCCACTACCTCTTCAGCTGAGGCGTGTGCTGGTGAGCTTGTCTCCTCCTGATTCCTCTCCTACAATGTAGTTTTGGACCTCAGGGTGATGGCATTAATACCACCCTTAGGATTGGGTAATGGTTGAGAGGGGATTCCATCGGAGCTCAAAGGTTGATTATTGGAGTTGTTCATTGATCCAATCTGGGAGACAAGAGCCTACAAAGTCAACCTTCTCTCACTCTATATCCCTCTCTCTCTCTTTTTTCCTCTTTTCTCCAAAACAAGAGAGAGAATGAGAGAGAGAGAGAGAAAAAAAAAAGAAAGAGAGAAAGAGGAAGAGAGAAGGGAGGAAAGAGAAACAAAAGGGTCTCTCTCTCTCTCTCTCTTGTTAAGAAGTAAGGACCACTTGGCCAGATAACCAAGATTGTATGGAGGGAACCGATTCGGTAGATTGCCTCTTCGAGCCTTCCCCCTTCTCTCTCTCTCTCTCTCTCTCTCTCTCTCTCTCTCCTTTCTCCCCTCTCCCTTGCTCCCCCCTCTCCCTTTCTCTCTCCCTTCCTTCCTCTCTCTTTCCTCCCTTCTCTCTTTCTCTTTCTCCTCTTTCTTCTCTTCCTTTCTCTCTTTTTTCTTTCTCTCTCAACCTTCTCTCACTCTCTCTCTCATTCTCTCTCTTGCGGTCAGACCATTTAGAGTAGCATTAATGTTATTTTCCATGGTCTGTTGTCTCCGATCAATAGATTGTAGTAAGTCATCATTGGCAGATGCAGAAGGATGGGTAATTTGAGAGGTTTGCTGTAGGGTATTCTGTGGTCCTTGGGACTGCCTTAGGTGAGGTGCTCTGTAAGGCTAATTCTGATTCTGCTGCCTATTGTTGTTATTATTCCACCTCTGATTTCCCAGATTATCTCTGCCTCCTCTGTTGTTGTTGTCCCTCCAATTCTGGTTAGAATTGTCTTGCCATCCGTGGTTGTAATTGCCACCTTGATTGTACCCTTGGTTGGGGCGGTCATAGAAGTTCTGAGTGGCTGTCAGGGTGTTGTCTTCCTACTGGAGCTACGGACATTCATTAGTATAGTGGCTATAATCAGCGCAGATTCTGCAAACTTTCTGTGGGACTAACTGTTGGTTTTGCTGTGCTGGAGAAGGTTGAGCTTGCTGAACTTGTTGTTGATTCAATTGCATTTGCTTCAGCAAGTTGGTCATTTCACAGATACTCTGAGTTAAAGCAGTAGTCTCTTTGCTAGGATTTTGCATGGCCTTGTTTCTGCCTGTGATTCCTGGTAGATTCAGCTAAGTCACTGATCAATTACCATGCCTCATCAGTGGTCTTGTACTTTTTCATAGACCCATTGCTAGCACTTTCCAATGTGGTCTTATCTTGGGGCCTCATGCCCTGTGTGACATAATCGAGTAACACTATCTTGTCAATCATATGGTGGGGGAAAGCTTCTAGAAGATTATTGAAGCACTCCCAGTACTCATAGAGAGTTTCAGAGTCATCCTGAACAATCATGGAAATATCTTTCCTCAGTTTATCAGTAACTTCAGCTGGAAAGAACTTTTCCAAGAATTCACTTCTCAGTGTATCCCAGTTGGATACAATTGCTGCTGGTTGAGTGTAGTACCACTCTCTTGCCTTCCCCTCAAGAGAAAATGGGAAAGCTTTTAGCAAAATTGAAGTTTCATCTGCACCATCACGCCTAACAGTAGAACAGGCTGCCTGAAAATCTCTCAGGTGCTTGATAGGCTCTTGAGCAGGTAAGCCATGAAACTTGGGCATCAAATTGAGCAGTGCGGTCTTTATTTCAAAGTCTTTAGATACCGCTGGGTGATGCGCTTGAAATGGTTGCATTGTAAAATCAGGGGCTCCAGCTTCCTGGATAGTAACTCTCCTGGCTGCTGCCATGTTACCTGCACGTGAAACAACCAAATCAGTAGAACGGGGGCTGGTTTCTTTCTCAAGTGACGTTTCAGATCCGCCCTCAGAGAGGACTAACCGACGCCGAGCTTGCCTTATTCGTGAAATAGTTCTTTCAATCTCAAGATCGAATATTAGCAAGCTTGGGTCAGGAAGCGAACGTGTCATCTAACAAAAGAAACAAGAAGCTCATAGTAGCAAAATAAAATAAAATACAAATAAGTAAATTCCAATTAATAACCTTAGCACTCTATTGCAACTCATCGGCAACGGCGCCAAAAATTGATGCGCGCGGAAATTGGCGAGTTAAGAATGATTATAAAATATGCGTTGCAAGTATAGTTCTCAACCAACTAGAAATCCGCTTATCAATTTAGAAGGGTGTCACATAAATTAAAATTAAAATACTGGGAGTATGGATCCCAGGTCGTCTCCCAACGAGTTGCAGAAAAGTGTGCTATTTTATTAATCAGATGTTTTCAAAAAGGTTTGAGTTGAATGGCAGAAAATTAAATTAGAGAATTTATATAAATTTAAATAAAAGCCTTGACTGGGAGTTGATTAGCTGGAAGCCCTATTCTTGTTGGAGTACTCTCAAGATTAATTGACAATTGAGGGTTATTATGTTTAGTTGCCCCTTACTAAGTAAGGGAAAGTTAAACAAGTTGGAATGCTGTTTCTATCCACAAGTTCTAATCCGCTCTTGGGAGGATTGGTGTTAGTGACTAGAGAGCAATCCAACAATAAACCTAATTACAATCTTTCTCTTGAGCATTCCAACTCAATGGTTCCTTTCAATCAACTCCCCATCAAGTTAGGGAACTACTCGCTCATTGTAAATGTAAAATTCATAACATAAGAAAGGGAATTAAAGAAAGACATGATAAATAATGATCAAAGGATTAATTGAAAATAAAAGTAATTCTTGTATTAATAAATGCTAAAATAATCCAATAGTAAAATTAAGTAAATTAAGGAACATGGAAGAGTAAGAGACAAGTAAAGAGAACGAACTAGAATGTCGAAGTCTTGATGAGGCAATAACTCTTCTCAATATCCCAATGCAAAAACAATGAAAATTAACGAATCCTAAAAACTATGAATGTGTAGAGAGAAAACCTAGAGGAGAGGAAAACTAGATCTGAAAAAAAAACTAAAACTACGCGGAATGAATGTTGTTGTCGGTTTTTGCATGTTCTCTGGCTCTAGTCTGCTTTTTTGGGCCGAAAAATGGGTCAAAATAAGGCCCGAAATCGCCCCCAGCGATTCTGCAGATTATGCAGATCGCGCATGTCACGCGGACGCGTCATTCGGCATTTCGCTTTGCCACACGGACGCGTCGTCCATGCGGCCGCGTCACTCGTGCTATTCCATGCCGCGCGGTCGCGTCATCCATGCCGCGCGGTCGCGTCATCCATGCGGCCGCGTCACTGCGATTTCCTTTCTTTCTCGCGGTCGCGTGATCCATGCGGTCGCGTCGCTTCTCGCTGGTCATCTCCTCAATTTCTTGTGTTTCTTCCATTTTTGCAAGCTCCCCTTCCAATCTCTAACTCATTCTTGCCCTATAAAGCCTGAAACACTTAACACACAGATCACGGCATCGAATGGAATAAAAGAGAAATAAAATACATAATTAAAAGTCTCTAGGAAGCAAGTTTTCAATCATGTAATAACTTTAGGAAGGAATTATAAATGCATGCTTATTTAATGAATAAGTGGGTAAAGATCATGATAAAACCACACAATTAAACACAATACAAACCATAAAATAGTGGTTTATCAGGTGGCAATGCTTTTTGTCTTCTGAATGAATGCCTGAACAGTGCATATTTTTGATATTGAAGTTTACGAATGTTAAAATTGTTGGCTCCTGAAAGAATGATGAACAAGAAAAATGTTGTTGATAATTTGAAAAATCATAAAATTGATTCTTGAAGCAAGAAAAAGCAGTGAATACAAAAGCTTGTGAAAAAAAAAGCAAGCAGAAAAAGCCACTAGCTCTTAAAACCAAAAGTCAAGGGTAATAAAAAGGATCCAAGGCTTTGAGCATCAGTGGATATGAGGGCCTAAAGGAATAAAATCCTGGCCTAAGCGGCTGAACCAAGCTGTCCCTAACCATGTGCTTGTGGCGTGTAGGTCCAAGTGAAAAGCTTGAGACTGAGTGGTTAAAGTCGTGATCCAAAGCAAAAGAGTGTGCTTAAGAACTCTAGACACCACTAACTGGGGACTTTAGCAAAGCTAAGTCACAATCTGAAAAGATTCACCCAGTTATGTGTTTGTGGCATTGATGTATCCGGTGGTAATACTGGAAAACAAAGTGCTTAGGGCCACGGCCAAGACTCATGAAGTAGCTGTGTTCAAGAATCAACACACTAAACTAGGAGAATCAATAATACTATCTGAATTCTGAGTTCCTATGGATGCCAATCATTCTAAATTTCAAAGGATAAAGTGAGATGCCAAAACTGTTCGGAAGCAAAAAGCTACTAGTCCCGCTCATCTAATTAGAATCTGAGCTTCACTTAAAACTCTGAGATATTATTGCTTCTTTATTTCTTTTTATCCCATTTTATTTGTCTAGTTGCTTGGGGACAAGCAACAGTTTAAGTTTGGTGTTGTGATGAGTGGATATTTTATACGCTTTTTGGGGTTAATCTCATGTAGTTTTTAGTATGTTTTAGTTAGTTTTTAGTACATTTTTATTAGTTTCTAGGCAAAATTCATATTTCTGGACTTTACTATGAGTTTGTGTGCTTTTCTATAATTTCAGGTATTTTCTGGCTGAAATTGAGGGAGATAAGCAAAAATTTGATTCAGGCTGAAAAAGGACTGCTGATGCTGTTGGATTCTGACCTCCCTGCACTCGGAATGGATTTTTTAAAGCTACAAGATTCCAATTGGCACGCTCTTAATTGCATTGGAAAGTAGACATCCAGGGATTTCCAGCAATATATAATAGTCTATACTTTGCTCAAGGATAGACGACGTAAACTGGCGTTCAACGCCAGTTCCATGTTGCATTCTGGCGTTAAACGCCAGAAACATGTTACAAGTTGGAGTTAAACGCCAAAAACAGGTTAAAACCTGGCGTTTAACTCTAGAAACAGCCTAGGCAAGTGTAAAGCTCAAGTCTCAGCCCCAGCACACACCAAGTGGGCCTCAGAAGTGGATTTCTGCACTATCTATCTTAGTTTACTCATTTTCTGTAAACCTAGGTTACTAGTTTAGTATTTAAACAACTTTTAGAGATTTATTTTGTATCGGATGACATTTTTAGATCTGAACTTTGTACTCTTTGACGGCATGAGTCTCTAAACTCCATTGTTGGGGGTGAGGAGCTGATAAACTCCGATTTCGTAATTTATCTTATGCTTATTTTGGGAGATTTTATCACATTTTCTCACATTTATTCAATAAAATAGCATGGTTTTGTAATTCTCCCTTGAATTGTACTTAAATGTGAAAACATGCTTTTTAGGCCCTAAAATTGATAATTTTAATTCACTTTAATTCCATTTGATGCCTTGATATATTTGTTGAGTGATTTCAGGTTCATAGGGCAAGTATTGGATGGAAGAAGTGAGGAGAAAAACATGCAAAGTGGGAGTACTCATGAAGAAATGAGGCGGTTCCAGTTGCGTTGGAAAGCTAACATCCGGGGCTTCAAAATGATATAAAATTTGCCATATGTTGCTTCGCGTTAAGGGGCGCGCACGCGCCATGTACACGTGCACGCTGATTGAGCACGTGGCCCACTAATGTAAAATCGCCCCCAGCAATTTCTGAAGCACTTTGGGACCAAACCAACTCATTTCTAATACTATTTCATGCATAATTCAAGCTTGGGCAAAGGGGGGACAATTGTTTGTAGTGTAGCATCATGTAGTTTAGTTTCTAGAGAGAGAAGCTCCCTCTTCTCTCTGGAATTAGGGTTCTTAGGATATTTCCATCTTAGATCTAGGTTTAATTCATGCTTTGATTTACTCTTCCTTTTGCAATACTTCTTCTTCTACCTTTCCCATTTCTAGTTTTGTATTTAATTCATGTAATTCTCTACTTTTATGATGATGCATTTGTGTTCTTCTATTTTTAATTCAATGCAATTTATGATTCATGTTTCTTTATTGTTGATTTGGTTTTGTTGTTGTTTAATTCCTTGCAATTGAGTAGTGTAGATTTACATTCCTTGCAATTTACTATGTTTTCCTTTTATGCCTTCCAAGTATTTGATAAAATGCTTGGTTGGATTTTAGTGTAGGTTTTAGTGTTCTTGGCTTTGGTAGCGTAATTATTGACACTTGAGTTATCTAATTCCCGTGTTGATTGATAATTAGACGTTGCTAATTGATTTGGATACCACTAAAGCTGGTCTTTCCCTTGGGAGTTGGCTAGGACTTTTGGAATCAAATTAATTCATCCACTTGACTTTCCTCCATGGCTAGAGGTTAACTAAGTGGTAGCAATGGATAATTGTGGTCACAATTGAGAAGGATAACTAGGATAGGACTTCTAATTCTTATTCCTTGTCAAGAGCTTTCTAGTTGTTAGTTTATTTTCATTGCCATTTACCTTTCATGCCTCTTATCAAAAACCCCAAAACATGCTCCATAACCAATAATAAGGCACTTTATTGTAATTCCTAGGGAGAACGACCCGAGGTTCCAATACTTCGGTTTATAAATTTAGTGGTTTGTACTAGTGACAAACAAATTTTTGTATGAAAGGACTATTGTTTGGTTTAGAAACTATACTTTACAACGAGAATTCATTAGTGAAATTTTAGACCACACAAAAGTCTCGTTCATCAAAATGGCGCCGTTGCCAGGGAGTTGCAATGGTGTTATATTATTGGTTATTGTATATATGTGAATATTGTGAATAGCTTGATTTTTGGATTGCTTGTTAGTTTTTGCTAGTTTTAGGACTTTGTTTCATTATTTCTTGTTAGCTTTTTGTTTCTTATTTTCACTTTTCACTATGAATTCTCACTTTGGCTATGAGTGTGATTACAACTATGTTGTAGGAAATGAGAACTTCATTGAAGATGTGCATCAAAGATGGGATAACCAAAGGTGGGAGGAGCCATATGCATATGATCAATCCTCTTGGCAACAACCTCCACCAACGCACTATGAAGAAGAGTCATTCTATGATGCATACCAATCTAATGGTTATGGTGAATCCCCTTGTGACTTCCAAGAACCACCACCATATACCTATGAGCCATATCCTCAACATAGCCATCAACCATACTCACAAGCCACCTTTCACCAACCATCTTTATATGACCCTAATCCATATCCATCCTACCAACAACCATATGAGCCATATGAACCACATATAGAGCCACCACCATTCCAACATCAACATTTTCAAGAGCCACCCCCTCCATATTATTACCAAGAAGAACCACCTTCCAACTATAATACCTTTCCCCCAAACAATGAACCCTCTCTTCCATCATCACCTCCCAATGAAGCCTCTATGCTAGAATTAAGGGATCTTGAATCTCATATCTTAAGGTAACACGAGGAGGATGAAAAGAAATTTGAGGAGTTAAGAGAAAAAATGGCTATCATGGTAGAAGCCATTGGCAACATAGTCTCATCCCGCCTAAGTCTATGCGATCAAGGCACTTCCATTGTGGAATGTGACCGAGGAGCTTAGTGAGGGAGTGAACTTGAAGCTCCAAGGTGAAGAAGAGGAGTTAAAGCAAGAAATGCAACAAGAGGAGGAGGTAGAGATTATTGAACAAGAGGAAGAAGTGGTTGAAGACTTAGGAGATGCAGAACCACCTTGGGAGTCTAGGATTGAAGAAAACCCCTCCAAGATGATTGAATTTGATGCTAAGGAGGAATGTGCACAACCTCCAAGGCATATCCCTTGTGAAGAATTGGATGAGATAGAGCAAGAATTGAGTCCCCTTGGTGATGAAGATCAAGCATCAAGTCTTAGTGGTGAAGAATCCTTTGAGCATGAAGAACCTTCTCCCGATGAGATGGAAAGCAATGTGGAGGTAAATGTCTCTCATCCTCCCATTTATGATTTGAGTAAGGGAAAAGGTTTAGATAAAATTATTGAACAAAGGATTGAAATTAAGAGATCTTGTGAAGAGGTGGAAGTCCTTAAAAAGAGAAGGATGGGAATTGAATACGCTTTGTCAAGACCCTTGGAATTACCTTTGCCTAGGTTGCCATCTACTCCTTCATTTGAGTGGGTGAAACTCATTTCTGTTAGCTTTATTATACCACTTGAATATGGTTTGCTTGAGACGGATGGCCAACTTAGGATGCTTTGTGGGATGAAGCGTAAAAGAAAAATGTTTTGTGGTTGGCGTTGTAAGTCTAGGCTCATTATGGTTGAAGCTTCAAGGAGTAAAGGTTGGACTAGTGCTCAATTGGATGGGTCTAGGAGGATAGTTTGGTGCTTCCATGAGAATTCATCTCTCTTGCCACCTGGAGGAAACCACCATGATCAACTCAAGGACGGGTGTGAAAACAAAGTGTGGGATCCCGGATAGCACAAGGAAGATCAACTTTGGGAGCCTATGGTTTATGAAGAACTCCATCAAAGCTTGGAGTTATTAACTTTGAATGATGAAGCACAATGGAAGTCTAAGCATTGGTGGATGTTCAAGGATGGATTCAAGCACAAGCCACCTTGATGAAGAGCTCCCCATAAGTCCAACTTAAGGACAATAAACAAAGTGCTAGGTGGGAGACAACCTACCATGGTAATATCCTTCCATTTTTCTCTTTTGTATATATTGGTAGAACTAGTTTAATTTCATGTTTTGAATTGCTTAGTTGAGTTTATTTGGGAGTTTAGTAGGTTAAATAAGGTTTTATGATGCTTTGGTAGTTGTTTGGAGGTTTGGAATGCTTGGTTTGGTGCAAAAACAGAAAAAATTTGAAAAACAAAGCACCACCCACGCACACGCGCACTCCACGCGTACGCGTAAATCAAGCAATTTCGGCCATCCACACGGACACGCCATGTACGCGTACGTGTGGATTGAATTTTTCCACTTCCCATACATTCACCCGAGAGTTGTGCCTGAAGTGTGCCAACTTTGTGCCCCAAGGCATGCACACGCGCACCTTGCGCATACGCGCCGACTCTTTGCTTTGCCATGCACGCGTACGCGTCAGCCGTGCGTACGTGTCGCTGCCATTTCATCAATCCACGCTTACGCGTACATGACGTGCACGCGTGGATTACCCTATTTCACTCACCTTCTTTTCTTCTCCTCTTTCCATTTCTTTCATTCTTCTCTTCTCTTTCCACTCTTCAATCATCATCCAACACCACCAAACATCATGTAACACCATTTCTTTTAGTTAGTTAGTTAGTTTAGTTTTTGCTTTCCATTACAAGTGTTGAACTACTAATCTTGTTTCCTGTTTACTGCTGCTGCTTATTAATGGGATGTTAGTTTAACATCATTGTTGTTATTGTCATTGTTGGATTCCTTTGTTAAGGTTACAATTTATTACTTAGTTTTGAGTCTTCATGTTTAATACTTTTGAATACCAAGTACTTGTTACATTTCCTTCATGCATCTTAACTCTTTGAATTGCATGTTTTGGCCATCATGCATTCATCATCTATTGTTAGGCAATTGTATATTCTCATTGCATTTTTTTAGGTGATGCTTGTTTATGGTTTACCCTTATTCACATCACTTATTCCATGCATTGAGATCGTAGAATTGTGAAATTGGATCGAAAGCTTACCTAGTAACATATTTTTGAGCTTTGTAAAGCTTTGTGGGCCATGCTTGCTATGTGATTGATTTCCACTTCTATCTTCTTTTTCCTAAGTTCCATAGAATCCATGTGTTTCACCTCTATGCGACTTAGGTGTTGCAACAACTTCAATATGTGTCATTGATTGTTGTGTGAGTTTCATATACCATTTTGTTCACTAAGTCTACCTACACATCAATCAATGTCCATGCATTATCCAATTTCACAATTGCTTGATTTTTGCTTGAATGCTTTTATGCTTCTTCACTACTTGTTTGGTTAACTTAACCTACAAGTCTTTTTGAAGTATTTCAAGCACACTAGAATGAGTGAAATATGTGTCTTCTTTTGTATAATTGTGACATGGTCTCTAAATACTAGAGTGTGAGTTCTAAACTGCATGCAAGTTAGGACCCACACACTTATTTTTCATTATTGTCACACTAATTCACTCACTCATTTCTAGTGATTTACCTCATTCCAACAATCCATGCTTCCTTGCTTGTGCATTTACTTGTTTTCTATGTTCAGGATGAATAATCATAAGCAAAAACAGAAGTGGGAGAAGAACACGCAGCATCGGTTGACCTACCAACTGAAGGTAGCAACTAGGAAAGTCGCCGTACCCCCTCGTTCATCTTTGAGTGCACCGAGGCCGGTGCAAACTTTTAAGTGTGGGGAGGTCGTCCGACCGCTTGGCATTTTTGGGGTGACAAGTTTCTAATCCCAACACTTTTGCATTTCATTTTTAGGTCTTTTAGGATTTTTGGTTGCATTGCATATGTGTATATTAAGCTTAGTCAAAATCATGATACTTTCCAAGGACTTTATCTATAGGGCACCCCAATTGAAAAAAAAAAATTTTGGAACTTGCTTGAATTATATACTTTGTGGAACATGATTTTTGAGCTAAGAACACAAGCATGTGAGATTTGAGCCTAATTGTGTGGTTACATCATATATAACCACTTATTTTCATTCTTGTGTGCATTGTTCTCTTCCTATGATTGTAATATTTGATTTGTTTGATTCTTTATGTCCATTACTTTGTGTATACATGCATTTATATGATTGAGGCCATTGTTCAAATAGCTTACTTACCCAAATAAGCCTACCTTTTATCTTCCATTGATAACCAATTTGAGCCTATGCTTAACCCATTTGTTCTTAATTGTAGCACATTACAAGCCTAAGTGAAAAACAATAAATGTCTTTAATTTAGATCTTTGATTAGCTTAGACTAGTGAGAGTGTTCATCAATTGATTTTGGGAAGTTGGGAATATGGGGTAGAGATAAAAGTGTGTTTGTTGAAAAATCTTGGGAATTGGGTACATACTCATGTATTAATCATGTATAAACAATATGCATTGATGTTCTTGTATATATTTTAGTTGAAAAGAAAAAAAATAATAAAAAATGAGAAAAACAAAAAGAAAAAAAAAAATATATATATATATATATATATATATATATATATATATATATATATATAAGAAAAAAAATTACAAGAAAAAGGGGACAAAAATGCCCCAAAGTTCAAAGTTCAATAAAAGTCAATGCATATGGGTGGTGATCAAAAAGAGAATGCATGTGTGTGAAAAAGTGAAGAATGGGTAGTTAGGTTTGTTTAAAATTGTATAGGTTGTCATAGGTTAGGTGGGAAGTTTAAGTTAATCAAAGATTCGAATTTCAAGCTCACTTGACCATATGCATCCTACCTTGACCCTAGCCCCATTACAACCTATGGGAAAGTCCTCATGATATTTGTATGCATGCATGAAATAATTGTTGATTATTAGATGAAAAACAAATCTTGGAAAGCATGATTAGGGGAGAATTGAGTGAATCAACCCCATACACTTGAGTGCCTACAGCGGATACACATCCGGTGAGGGTTCGATCGCTCAATTACATGTTTCCACCCATGATCATCTCTTTTCTTGCAAGTTTGTAAAATCTTTTTAATAATTCAATTCAATTGTGGGTTGAGTGATTGCTATTGCCTTAGCCCTTGTGTCTGTATATGTATTCTTGGGAATTGATTTATTTTGACTAAGTGGATGCATTCATGTAGATAGATTGCATATAGATAGGTTGCATGTAGTTAGTTTGCATTGAATAAATGTTGATGTCCCTTTGCTTCTTTCTTGATTTTAGCATGAGGACATGCTTAGTTTAAGTGTGGGGAGATTTGATAAACCCCGATTTCGTGATTTATCTTATGCTTATTTTGGGGGATTTTATCACCTTTTCTCACATTTATTCAATAAAATAGCATGGTTTTGTAATTCTTCCTTGAATTGTGCTTAAATGTGAAAACATGATTTTTAGGCCCTAAAATTGGTAATTTTAATTCATTTTAATTCCATTTGATGCCTTGATGTATTTGTTGAGTGATTTCAGGTTCATAGGGCAAGTATTCGATGGAAGAAGTGAAGAGAAAAGCATGCAAAGTGGGAGAACTCATGAAGAAATGAAGGAACCGTAAAGCTGTCAAGTCCGACCTCTTCGCACTCAATCGACCATAACTTGAGCTACAGAGGTCCAAATGAGGCGGTTCTAGTTGCGTTGGAAAGCTAACATCCGGAGCTTTGAAATGATATAAAATTTTTCATATACTGCTTCGCGTTAAGGAGCGCGCATGCGCCATGTACGCGTGCACGCCGATTGAGCACGTGGCCCACTAATGTGAAATCGCCCCCAGCGATTTCTGAAGCACTTTGGGCCCAACCCAACTCATTTCTAATGCTATTTCATGCAGAATTTAAGCTTGGGCAAAGGGAGAGCAATTGTTTGTAGTGTAGCATCATGTAGTTTAGTTTCTAGAGAGAGAAGCTCCCTCTTCTCTCTAGAATTAGGGTTCTTAGGATATTTCCATCTTAGATCTAGGTTTAATTCATGCTTTGATTTACTCTTCCTTTTGCAATACTTCTTCTTCTACCTTTCCCTTTTCTAGTTTTGCATCTAATTCATGTATTTCTCTACTTTTATGTTGATGCATTTGTGTTCTTCTATTTTTAATTCAATGCAATTTATGATTCATGTTCCTTTATTGTTGATTTGGTTTTGTTGTTGTTTAATTCCTTGCAATTAGTAGTGTAGATTTACATTCCTTGTAATTTACTATGTTTTCCTTTTATGCCTTCTAAGTGTTTGATAAAATGCTTGGTTGGATTTTAGTGTAGGTTTTAGTGTTCTTGGCTTTGGTAGAGTAATTAGTGACACTTGAGTTATCTAATTCCCGTGTTGATTGATAAGTAGACGTTGCTAATTGATTTGGATACCACTAAAGCTAGTCTTTCCCTTGGGACTTGGCTAGGACTTTTGGAATCAAATTAATTCATCCACTTGACTTTCCTCCATGGCAAGAGGTTAACTAAGTGGTAGCAATGGATAATTGTGGTCACAATTGAGAAGGATAACTAGGATAGGACTTCTGATTCTCATTCCTTGTCAAGAGCTTTCTAGTTGTTAGTTTATTTTCATTGCCATTTACCTTTCATGCCTCTTATCAAAAACCCCAAAACATGCTCCATAACCAATAACAAGGCACTTTATTGTAATTCCTAGGGAGAACGACCCGAGGTTCCAATACTTCGGTTTATAAATTTAGGGGTTTGTACTAGTGACAAACAAATTTTTGTATGAAAGGACTATTGTTTGGTTTAGAAACTATACTTTACAACAAGAATTCATTAGTGAAATTCTAGACCACACAAAAGTCTCGTTCATCAGGAGCTCTGCTGTGTCTCGATGAAGTAATGCAATTATTTATGTTTTCTATTCAAACACGCTTGTTTCTATCTAAGATGTTCATTTGCACTTCAATATTATGGATGTGATGATCCGTGACATTCATCACCATTCTCAATTTATGAACGCGTGACTGACAACCACCTCCGTTCTACCGTCGATTGAATGAGTATCTCTTGGATTCCTTAATCAGAATCTTCGTGGTATAAGCTAGAATTCATTGGCAGCATTCTTGAGAATCCGGAAAGTCTAAACCTTATTTGTGGTATTCCAAGTAGAATTCAGGGATTGAATGACTGTGACGAGCTTCAAACTCACAAGGGTTGGGCGTAGTGATAGATGCAAAAGGATCAATGGATCCTATTCCAGCATGAGCGAGAACCGACAGATGATTAGCCGTGCGGTGACACTGTACCTGGACCATTTTCACTGAGAGGACGGATGGTAGCCATTGACAACGGTGATCCACCAACACACAACTTGCCATAGGAGGAATCTTGCGTACGTGAAGAAGAAGACAGGGGGAAAGCAGAGATTCATAAGACAAAGCATCTCCAAAACTCCAACATATTCTCCATTAATGTATAACAAGTATTTAATTTATGCTCTTTTATTTTTCGCAATCCAAACTGATAATTATAATTGATATCCTGACTAAGAATTACAAGATAACCATAAATTGCTTCAAGCTAACAATCTCCGTGGGATTCAACCCTTACTCACGTAAGGTATTACTTGGACGACCCAGTGCACTTGCTGGTTAGTGGTACGAGTTGTGAAAAGTGTGATTTACAATTCGTGCACCAAGCACATTTTGAATATCCTTATGAGGATGCTTTGAGCTCTTTTTGAAGAAATTTAAAATTAATTCTTCTCTTGCTTGATGGTATTCATAGCCATACTTTAAATTTTGATAAAGTTATTTTAAAATTTAGCATGCACTCCTTTATGTGAAACTCTAAGATATTTATTTAACTTAAAGCCTGTCTATTTGCAACGCATCACTTATTTCCTTTATTGACTTATAAGAAAATTTTACCTCAAATTTTCTTTTCTAAATAAAATTTGATCTTTGCTGCAACTTCTATGCCCATTTTGTTTGAACATGAATTTCGATAAATCACCTTTGGCATCATGAGTTTTGAAAGATAGAGGGTTTGCAAATTTTGGTAAAAACCCAATTTTTAACTAACTTTAACGAGCCATAACTTGGCTTTCGGACTCTCAAATTTTCTAAAACTTGTTTGAACTAAAACTGGGTCCGTGAAGTTTATAACATTTGAAGAACGGATAAAAAAGGTTTTAAAACAAAAAAGTTATATGCGTTTGAAGTTCGGTATGAAAATCTGAAATTTTGCAGTTTTTGAAAACTTCCAAGTTTTTCAAGGCATGCGTACGCAGAGCAGTGCACGTGACGTGGACGTTGGCCACTGCTAAGTGATCTCGCGTACGCGAGCACTAGCATGCGTATGCGGGAACGCAATGACGTTAAGAATTTTCGCCAGTAAAGAATTTCATAAAAACAGTCGCGTTGTAGATATAGTCTCTAAACCGACAGAAATCCCTTTCGTACAAACGTTTTGGGTGTCACATGTAACAAACCCCTTAAAAATTGTTAACCGAGTATTCAAATCTCGGGTCGTCTTCTCAAGGAACTGCAAGGAAGTATGTTCTTATTATTGGCTATAAGGGTTGCAATCGGGGTTTAGAAGGTGAGAGGCAAGTGATGACAAGTGAAGTAGATGGCAATTAAAATAAATAAATACTGTAAAGCAACTTTTGGCAAGGTAAGAGAAATTGGAAGTCCAACTTAGTTATCTCTTTTAACAATAATGAAAGTTGAATCTAAATTCCACTTAGTTAACCTTTACTAAAGTAAAGGAAAGTCAAGGTACTAATTAGTTTGACCTTCGAATCCTAGTTAATTCCTAAGAAAAAGTTGGGATTATTGAAGTTCAGTTCAATTAGCAAGATAGCGATTATCAGTTATGTTGAGTTTGATAATGTTGAGTTACTGATTTCTTAACCAAGACCAAAATGGGAAGAAGTAAAATTGTTGGAATAAAAATGTCCTTAGATGGAAAGCAATGGTAACACAAATTAAGAAGAAAGCAATCAATAACTGAAATACCTTAAATAATCATTAATTCAAATCATAGCATGGAAAGGGTTCATAAGTCAAGTTGGCAACATTTATAGGTACGAATAAAAGCATTAAAGTAAATAGTAAACCTGGATCGAGAGTCACTCTTACAAACTAAGAGAAGTCCTAAATCCTAATCCTAATCCTAAGAGAGAGAGAGGAGAGAACCTCTCTCAAACTAAATCTAAATCATGGAAAGTGAAAATTGGCGAGCTCTTTTTGAATGGATGCATTCCCCCACTTTATAGCCTCTAGTCTATGTGTTCTGCACTTGGATTTGGGCCAAAAAGGCTTCAGAATCTGCTTTGAGCGTATTCTGTAGATTCTGATACGTGGCCTCTGTCACGCGTCCGCGTGGGTCACGCGGTCGCGTCATTCAGAGCATTTCCTTGCCACGCGGTCGCGTCAGTCATGCAACCGCGTCATGTGCGTTCTGCTTAAGGCGCGCGGTCGCGTCAGTCATGCGGCTGCGTCGCTGTTGATTCGTGCTTGGCACGCGATCGCTTCATCCATGCGATCGCGTGGATGCCAGTTTCTTCAAAACTCCGTTTCGCACTTTCCTTCTATTTTTGTACGTTTCCTTTTTCATCCTTTAAGTCATTCTACCTTAAAAAATCTGAAACTACTCAATACACTAATCACGGCATCAAATGGAAGTAAAGGTAATTAAAGTAATTAAAATAATTAATTTTAAAGCTTAGGAAACATGTTTTTCACATACATCACATAATAAGGAAGGTAAAGTAAAACCACGCAATTAATATGAATAAGTGGGTGAAGGATTGAATAAATCACTCAAACTAAGCACAAAATAAACCATGAAATATGGGTTTATCAACCTCCCCACACTTAAACAATAGCATGTCCTCATGCTAAATCCAAGGTAATGAATAAGGTAAGATTAAAGTGGTGGAATGTTATGCAATGCAACCTATTCTAAATGCATCTACCTAAATGAGTCATGCAATTCCAATTTATCCACTCATATATAAAGCTTACATGTAGTCAAATTAATTCACATTCTCAAGGAGTCATATATATATATATATATATAGCCAACCCTTAAATAATAAAGAATTTTAGCAAATGAGATGGGAAATAAAAATATTGTACAAACTTGCAAAACAATTATTTAAATTAAGCACAGATATATGTTGATGAGTCATTGAACCCTCACTGGATTTTGTGTTTACCCTCTAGTCACTCAGTGTTTATTGGGTTTATTCACTCTACTTTTCTTTTTATTCCTACTTTCTATAACTTTGTTCTTCATCTAACCAATCAACAATTATAGAGTACAGTCATACCAAAAATCATGAGGTCTTTAATTATGGTTGTAATGGGGCCAAGGTAAAGGTAAGTATATATGTATAAGGCTAAGTGAGCTAATAAGTGAATCCTTAATTAGACTAGGATCTCACCTAACATACATATTTAGTAGAACAAGCTTCTCTACCAATTTTCCCATATTATCCCACTTGTTGTTACATGCTCATGTTTCAATTTTTGTTTTTATCTCATGTGCGTTGCTTTTATTTTGCATTGGGGAATTTTTTGTATCCCCTTTTATTAAATGCTGAAAAATAACTTTTTTTTTAATGCACATGGTAATTGAATCACTTTGATTTCTCATGAGCATGCTTCCCAAATTTTCTGAGTTATTTTATTTCTTTCAACTTTTTTCTACCTTTTGTTTCTATCATCCATGCTCCCAATAGGTTTCCCACATTCTAATCTATTCATAATTTTCTATCTTAAGCTAACCAAGGATTCAACTTGGGATTTTATTTTGTTTTTCTGCTTAAGGCTAGTAGTGTGGCTAAATAGAATAAAAGGGATTTTAAAGGCTCAAGGGGGCTAACAAGGGTGATGTGAAAGGTAGGTTATTTTGGGGTAAGTGAGCTAAAATCAAATGATGGCCTCAATCATTCTTTTGGCATGTATCTATATTCTATAATTGGACATATAGATTAAAGCAAAGTAAAGAACATCAGAATAAAAAGAAACGAAACACACAGGAATGAAATTATAGTTTGAATGTAACCATACAATTAAGCTCAAGACACACAGGCTGTGTGTTCTCTAACTCAAGCATCATATATCATTCATATATGTTATGCAGGTTTAGTTAAAACTTCCCATTATTCTCATAAAAAAATTATTTAGGGTAGCCTTTAAAGTTTTAATGTTCCTCCTTGATGAAATGTTGCAACTTAACTATATGATGTAATGCTATATATACAAGGTTTATGGATTTAAATCTGTTATGTTCAATTTCCTAGCTTACTTCCTTTTTATTTTTCAAATTAAACTATGCTATATTATGCTGAAAAGGGTAAACTATACTAATTAATCCACTAATAAGTCAGAATTGCAAACTAAACTAAATAACTAAAAATATGAACTAAAAATGCAAAATGTAGAAATAGAGTAAAAATACATAAAAGCAGCAATGTATAAGTACTCAGAAAATAACAGTAAAAAGAAAAATACAGAAAAATATCCAAAATAAAAGAAAAAAGAGATGTAGTGGTTCACCAAAATAGAACGCCAGAGATGGCGACCTCCCCACACTTAAAATGAAGCATCGTTCGTAATGCTCAATCAAGCCGGGTGTGAAGGGGTGTCATCACTGGTAGGGATGGTAGCTGGAGGCTCTGTGGTGGTGGTGGGCTGAGGGTCTGGCTGCTGTAGAGGCGGGGCTGATTGGATCGAAATCTCCGAATCTGCAGCCTCTATCTGGTGCGTAACCTCCTGATGTGGTGCAGCCTGCTCTGTGTCTGCCTGCTAATGGGTCTCCTCCTGGAAATGAGTCTCCTCCTCGTGCTCATCCTCCTCCTCCTCTGATGGCTCTGATGGTGTGTCGGGCTCGGAGGGGATGTCACCACCCTGTCGGATCATTAGCTTCAGATGTGAATAGTGTCGCTGGCTGCGACGCTCCAATCTCTCATACCGGCACTGGTTACGGTGCTCCATCTGATTAAGCTATCGGAATAGGCGGTGCATGAGGCGGTATACGGGCTCAGAGGCAGGTGGAGGTGCAGTGGATGCAGCAGGGGCAGCAGGGGCAGCAGGGGCAGCCGTGGATGAAGAGGGTCCAGCAGACGGTGGGGCTGTCTCATCAGTAGCAGTGAAGGGTGGGGGTCTGTAGCCCAAAGCTAGGAAGTTTCTGCTCTGAGGAATGATCTTCTTGCAGTTCGCTGCTGGTGGTCTCTCATCGGCATCCTCCCATGGCACGTCAGCTCGATGGCCTAGCTGTGTAACCAAAAACGAAAAAGGGAGGGTGCCTCGGACGTGGACCCTGGCCATATAATGCCGGATAAGGCGTGGCAGATAAAGGTCCTTACCCTCCAACACACACCATAGGAGGGTGATCATAGCAGCCGGGATCTCCGTCTCATGAGTACTTGGCATCACATAATTACTCAAGATCTGGTGCTATAACCGAGCCTCATCATTTAAGTACGCCCTCTTGATCCCTCTAGGCATGGTGGTGTCCTGACCCATCTCCCAAGGAACAGTCAGGTCGAGAGCTATCCGTGCCTTCACAGCATCCCAATCAAACTGCATCAGGCGCATGTCCTCCTCAGCCTTTGAATAACCATCAGGCTGATCGGACTTGGCTGGGAGCTGAAGAATGTCCTCTATGGCCTCCTCGGTGACTAGAATTTATTTTTCTCTTAGGTTCACTGCATCTAGGGTGGTGATGTAGTAGTTGTAGTAGAATTCCCGGACTTAAGATGCATTGACCTCTGTCAGTGTTCTCTCGAGAAAGAACCAGCCTCTTTGCTTGGTTGGCTCAGTGGTGTACTGCTGGAGTGCTTCTGGAATCCTCAGAGTTCTCTCCAGGTATAGATTCCTGGAGTTTGCAAATGGCGTATACATCAGCTCACAGTACTGGTTTGCAAATTTTATTGAATCATTTGCAGGGAGCAGCTGGTCAGCTTTTTCCTGCTGTGTAAAGTTCTTCTCCCGCCATGAGGAATCATGCATGAGGGCAATGATGGACTGGGAGGAATCTCCTCTCTTGCGCTTGCCAGTAGCCTTGCCTTTTCCTTTCCTGTGAGGCAGACATCCTGAAAAATGGGAAACCAGGATATGGATAAAAATAGGGAAGCAAATAGGCAATTTAAACAAAGAAAACTCAAAGCGGCAAAGGAGAATTAGAATGAGGTAAATGAGTCAAGTAAATGTGCATGAAGGATTGTTTAGTAATTTAAAATTTGGAAAGGAAGAATTTACAATCCAAAATGTATCAGAATTCGAGTTAAATAGAAAAATTGTCATTATGCCATGGTTAGAAAGTTAGAGGAAAGTGAAAAAAAATCAGAAAAGAGATTTTAAAAAGGTTAGCATGGTTAGAAGTTGAAAGAGGGGTTAGTAAATTAAAATTAGTAAAGCAATAAAATGTGGGTTAAGGTAAGTGGCATAAAGAAAATATTTCATGTAACAAGGATTCACAGGTAGGAACTATAGTGACTCATAACCAAACAAGGAAAACAGGGTGATGTTGATTCAAACAGATATAAAGAAAGCAAGAATTGGAATCAGAATATTACAGATGCAGTTTATAAACCAAGAAATCAAAGAGGATAAGAAAGTCTGCCACAGCATTCATGAAATGGTTTGGATAAAGCAGAGGACAACAGAGTTCAGATTGCCAAACCAAAACATGAATGAAAATAATTCAAAAAAATTTGGGCAGCATTCCGGCTAAAGTTGGATTGTCCCGGAAAATAAACAGCAAACAAGGCAGTTTATATGAATTAAAAAACTTGCTGCAGTTACCTATAATTAATAGAAACAGGAAAATTCAGAGTAACAAGCAGCAAATGCAGGAAATCATAGCATATGAACAAGGTCACAGGAACAGCAGAATTGCAGTTTTGATAAAATAGAGGCATGAACAGTGCAAGTAAACAGACCTAGATCCACTAACCACAGCCTAAGCTACCTAACAACCTAAAAATCCACTACAGCATGCATATCTATCTGTCCTAATTATAAACAGAAGAAAATTGTAAAATAACTGCAAAGGATAGAAAGGCGGCGTTCATCGGAACATGGTAGGCGTGAGGAGTAGAACGGGGTAAGAAAGCGGCTAGGTGGTGGCTGCGGCGGCATCCGGCGCGGTGGAGGGGCACGGCGGCGCGGTGGCGGCTGAGGGGGCAGTGGAGAAGGGGGTAATGGGGATAGGGTTTAGGGTAATTGATAGAGGAAGGGGAGTTGCGTGTGGGTGGCAGAGGGGGGCGCAGCTGGGTTGGGTGCGGCGGTGTGAGGTGGGCAGTGGCGGAGGGCAGTGGCCGAAAAGGAGGGAGAAAGAGGAAGAAAGAGAAAGAGGAAGAGAGAAGGGGTGGGGGTGGTACGGCGGCGGTGTCTGGGCGGTTGACGGCGTTGGCGGGGGTCGGAGATGGTGGTTGGGTGGTGGCTGGGTGGTGGTTGGGGAAAAAGAAGAGGAGAGGGAGAAGAGGGTTGGGGGTTGCGCGACTGATAGGGTTCGCGTGGCTGGGGGGGTTATATTTTCAAATCCACGTGATCGCGTGGGGGACGCGGTCGCGTGGTGGGGGTGAAAGTGGGAGTGACGCGATTGCGTGGGTCACGCGATCGCATGAGAGGGGTGGGAAAGGGGATGACGCGATCGCGTGGGTCGTGCGATCGCATCGCTGGAATTTGTGCTAAACGCAATTCTCTGTCTTGTCCTAGGGTGTTGTGCAATCCATGCGACGCGATCGCGTCGCTCACGCGGTTGCGTGGGATCGGTTTTGTGCAAGTGACGCGATCGCATGGGGCATGCGATCACGTGGGCCAATTTGTGCAAAATGCACAAGGGCCGCACGATTCCAGCCTAACTTTCTGGACGTTAGATATTTACGCTGATCTCCAGGTCACGCAGCCACGTGGATGACGCGGTCGCGTGGGTAGTGTTTTCGCTATATGACGCGATCGCATGGGGCATGCGGTAGTGTCGTGCATCCTTTTTTTTTAACTGAATGCAGGATGCAATGCTTAATGTGAATGCTATGCATGATTCCAGGTTCAATAAAATAAAAATAAAATTCAAAAATAAACAAAATGAAATAAAATCAAAATTGCAAAAGGAACGATCATACCATGGTGGGTTGTCTCCCACCTAGCACTTTTAGTTAAAGTCCTTAAGTTGGACGTTGTAGGAGCTTCCTGCTATGGCGGCTTATATTTAAATTCGTCCAAAAATCTCCACCAGTGCTTGGAATGCCAATAGCCTCTGGGGTCCCAAACTAGGCATGTAAAGCTTCTAAGCAGCTTCAAACAGATTTTCAGGCTCCCGGGGTGACGAATGTCAGAATAGATTCCAGGATCCCAAGCCTTGTTTTTAAATCCGCCTCCGTCTTGATCTATATGTTTCCATCTTGGCGGTTTAAAGAGTAGAATCTCACCATGGTGACCAAACGTTCTCTGTGATCCATGCAATTGAGTATGATACCAATCCGTGTACTTCGAGGTGAAGCGTGGAACCTTATTGAACTTTGTGCACCAGCTCTGAGTACGAGCCATTTCCCTCTTACTCTTAAAGCTGCAAAGAGCTCTAAGCTGGCCATCTGTTTCAAGCAAACCATATTCAAGTGAATAAGTAAAGTTATAGGTTAAGGATTGTACCCACTTGAAGCTTGTATTAGGTGGTAATGGCCTTGGGATAGGTGTTTCCGGTGGTTCTGTAAGTTCTACTCCCTTATGCTCTTCTGTGAATTTCTTCACTTCCTTGCAAGAGTCTTCAAATGTAGTATCACCCTGGTCAAAGTCTTCTATGTCTTCCTCATCACTCGAGTCATAGATTAGAGGTTGAGAGAAATCTACCTCTGCATCATCTTCGTATTCATCTGGGGAAGATTCTTCAATCTCAGAGAATTCACTTGCAGATGCAAGTTCATTACTAAGAGAGCTAGACTTGTGACTATCATCATCAAGGGAATTTGTGTCCTGGTTTATTCTTTCTGATTCTTCATAAAAAACTTGCCTTGGAGATTGTACAATATCCTCCTTAGCATCAACTATAGCGTCCTTGACGGAGTTCTCCTCAGTTCTGGATTCCCATGGAGGTTCAGCATCTCTTAGATCTTCAACCAACTCTTCTTCTTGAACAATGACAGCTTCTTCTACCTGTTCTAGTACGAATTCATTCTCTGTCTTGTCCACTGGAGTTTCTGGTATCTCCTGCATGCTACGCTCTTCGTTAGACTGTTCACATGGGGCTGTGGCTGATCCTTGTGTATTTGAGCGCCTAGAAACCCATTGAATTATTGTTTGCTCCAGTTGTCGAATGGTTGTTTAAAATTTATTTACTGTTTCCTTTAGGCGAACCTCTGCTTCTCGGGTTGCCGGATTTGGACATGATACAAAGGAAAGTGGTGGTGATTGGGAGTGATTGGATTGGTACTGGGGTAAGGAGGGATCATATGGTGGTGAATGGTGAAGAGAAGCTTGTGAGTGTGGTGGTTCGAGGTTATGTTGAAAGGATGGTTTATATGCACGGGGTGGAGCTTGTTGGTAGTTACAAGGTTGTCCACCATATCTTTCAGCTGGGTATGCACGGTAGAATGGTCTTTGTCCAGGATATCTCAGAAGGTGTTGCTGCCTAAAGGGTTGATTAGATCCTCTTGGCTCCATCCATCCTTGATTGGTCCGACCTTGATGCATATTCCTGTTGTAACTTCTATTTCCTTCAACAAAGTTAGAACCAAACTCAAAGCGAGAGGGGTGAGAGTTCATGGTAGCAAATAAAGATAAAAAGGAAAAACAAAAATAAATAAACAAGCAAAAGAAAAATATTTACAATAACCAATAATAAGACACACGTTAGCAGTTCCCCGGCAACGGCACCATTTTGACGTTAAGGATTTTTGCCAGTAAAGAATTTCATAAAAACAGTCGCGTTGTAGATATAGTCTCTAAACCGACAGAAATCCCTTCGTACAAACGTTTTGGGTGTCACAAGTAACAAACCCCTTAAAAATTGTTAACCGAGTATTCAAACCTCGGGTCGTCTTCTCAAGGAACTGCAAGGAAGTATGTTCTTATTATTGGCTATAAGGGTTGCAATCGGGTTTAGAAGGTGAGAAGCAAGTGATGACAAGTGAAGTAGATGGCAATTAAAATAAATAAATACTGTAAAGTAACTTTTGGCAAGGTAAGAGAAATTGGAAGTCCAACTTAGTTATCTCTTTTAACAATAATGAAAGTTGAATCTAAATTCCACTTAGTTAACCTTTACTAAAGTAAAGGAAAGTCAAGGGACTAATTAGTTTGACCTTCGAATCCTAGTTAATTCCTAAGAAAAAGTTGGGATTATTGAAGTTCAGTTCAATTAGCAAGATAGCGATTATCAGTTATGTTGAGTTTGATAATGTTGAGTTACTGATTTCTTAACCAAGACCAAAAGGGGAAGAAGTAAAATTGTTGGAATAAAAATGTCCTTAGATGGAAAGCAATGGTAACACAAATTAAGAAGAAAGCAATCAATAACTGAAATACCTCAAATAATCATTAATTCAAATCATAACATGGAAAGGGTTCATAAGTCAAGTTTGCAACATTTATAGGTATGAATAAAAGCATTAAAGTAAATATTAAACCTGGATCGAGAGTCACTCTTACAAACTAAGAGAAGTCCTAAATCCTAATCCTAATCCTAAGAGAGAGAGAGGAGAGAACCTCTCTCAAACTAAATCTAAATCATAGAAAGTGAAAATTGGCGAGCTCTTTTTGAATGGATGCATTCCCCCACTTTATAGCCTCTAGTCTATGTGTTCTGCACTTGGATTTGGGCCAAAAAAGCTTCAGAATCCGCTTTGAGCGTATTCTGTAGATTCTGATACGTGGCCTCTGTCACGCGTCCGCGTGGGTCACGCGGTCGCGTCAGTTATGCGACCGCGCCATGTGCGTTCTGCTTAAGGCGCGCGGTCGCGTCAGTCATGCAGCCGCGTCGCTGCTGATTCGCGCTTGGCACGCGATCGCTTCGTCCATGCGATCACGTGGATGCCAGTTTCTTCAAAACTCCATTTCGCACTTTCCTTCTATTTTTGTACATTTCATTTTTCATCCTTTAAGTCATTCTGCCTTAAAAAATCTGAAACTACTCAACACACTAATCACGGCATCGAATGGAAGTAAAGGTAATTAAAATAATTAATTTTAAAGCTTAGGAAACATGTTTTTCACATACATCACATAATAAGGATGGGAAAGTAAAACCATGCAATTAATATGAATAAGTGGGTGAAGGATTGAATAAATCACTCAAACTAAGTACAAAATAAACCATGAAATATGGGTTTATCACGCAATATTGAGGCATGCGTACGTGATGTGTAACACGCAACGCGAGGATTCCCCTCTGTTTGGGACTCTCACGTACGCGGGTGAGGCGCTATGTACGCGGCCATCCCTTTTTGCCGTTGTGCATACGCGGGATAGGGGCATGCGTACGCGGGACAGGGGAATGCGTACGCAGGACAGGGGCATGCGTACGCATGACCCCTGTTTTGCTGAAAACTTGTTTATTCAACATTTTAATTATTTCACTAGCTTCCTAATTTTCTCCAATTACTGTTTAAGGTTCATAACTAGTGATTAGGTTTTGAGTACTGAGGCTGGTTATGATTTTTACTTTTCGAAACTCACGTATTTTATTTTTAAACGTGGAAAATGTTTCGATGTAATACAACTTGATTTTCTTCCAACTATATAATAGTTTTATGCATGCTTTTGGTTAGTTGAGTACCTAAATGTCTTTCGAGATTTTCAAGAAACTGTTTTGGCCTTAACCCAATTGAATTTTCATTTTTCAAACCTCACCTATTCTTCTGTCTTTAACTTGGAAACTGTTTTGACAAAATGCAACTTAATTTTCTTTCAACCATATTACAGTTTTTGATACATGCTTTTGTAATTCTTTTACAAAATGTATGTTGCATACCTTTTCCTTTAGAACATGAGATAATTTCCTTGAGTTTTTCATTCCTTATATTCAATGTATCAGAAGATATTTTTAAATCATACTTTTAAACCTTGCGAGCGTCATCATTGGCTTTGGATGTTCTTTTTCTATAAACCTCATACTCCTTGACTCAGCTTGAATTCGTTTCAAACCGCTGTATTATTTTCTTCTTATTATTCCTAATCAAATTTCTTTGATTCGGGGGTTACCCTCAAAGTTGTCAATCAATTTTCTTCCAGCACCCTTTATTGCTTTTACCTCCTCATCTGCTTGTAATTTTAACAATTCTCTCAAACTCTTGCAGGTGCTGTCCTTGTCACTTGTCCTTCTTTTTTAAGGTCTTGTATCCATCTGAATAAACTCAAGATTTGTTTTAATGTCATGTGCAACCTTTAGGTATAGCAAGTGATACGTTAATTCTTTAAGACGTGGTTCGTGGATGTGGAAGGTGAAGCTTGTAAATGTGAGACATTACAAGAAGTTGTGGAAGTCTGGTTCTGACGAGGGAGTTTGCAGATGTTAGGCTTGCGACTGGTTATAGGTTTGTGAAGTGACTAATGAGGTTGAGAATAGTGAAGATACATCATGATAGTGTTGGGAAGTTGCAGTTTTGAAGTTGGTACGAGATCAATGTGTGAATGTTATACCCGTTGTTTTAATACCAGCCTGCCTTGTAACCTTTTGTCACTTTAACTACCGCATTACTTTTGCAAATTCCTATCTTGAAAAGCTTGCATCATATTGTGTTTCTATAAGTTTTGGTAAAGTATTAACCCCATGTAACCTCTTTGTTTGAGCCTATGTTGTACCGTTTGCTTTGCACCACACTTTTTCTTTGCACTAAAGTCTTATGGTTTATCCAGTATTTGAAAAGTTATATATATGCCAAGACCTTTGCTTTTCTAAAGTATTTAAAAGTAAAGTACTAAAAATATGCATTATCTTATGTATTACTTTAATTTTCGAGGACGAAAATTTTTATAAGGTGGGTGGAATGTAAGACCCACAACTTTTGAAAAGTTTTATTATGAATTAATTTCAAATCATTTATTTATTTATAGCTTTAATTTCAAAAAGTATTTTATTAAGGATAATTAGAGGTAGTTTTGATTAGTTGAATTTGAAATAAATTAAGGTTTTTATCCAAACTATATAATTATTGAGTATTTTCCAATTTACAACTTAAAGTTTGAGAAATTCAAAAATAATGAGGTTTAGCTATTTAAATTAGAATTTTATCTAATTTTACAATTATTGAATTATTTTCTATATTTAAATTATAAAGTTAGTAGTTATGAAATAATAAGAATTTTTATATGATTTAATTCAAATAATTGATATTTTTTTGATTTAATACTTCAAGTTTTAGGAATAAAAAAAATTAATCTTATTATCTTATAATTTCAATTAGAGTATTTGATTGAGAATCAATTAGTATTTTGATACAACAAATAATATTTTAAAGTAATTTTAAGGATTAAATTAGATTTTAAATTAGTTCTTTGTATATCCTAATTTTATTAAAATTACCCTACTCTAATTAATGCCAAAATTTTCAAATTGAAATCCTAACCCTAACATAACACTCTCTTACACACACTCCGCAACAAAAACCCTAGCCCCAAACCCACCGTCAGCAGAAAGAAAGAAAGAAGAAAACAAAGAAGGAAAGAAAGAAAGGGAAAGAGGGAAGGAGGCCACGGGAAGAGAATGAGAGGGGAAGATGGAGGATGGTGCCAGTAGGAGTCACTACCACCGTGCCACCGTGTTGCACAGAGTAGGGAGAGAAAGCAAAGAGCAGAGGGAAGAAAGAGGAA
This sequence comes from Arachis ipaensis, assembly GCF_059453495.1. Taxonomy (NCBI): domain Eukaryota; kingdom Viridiplantae; phylum Streptophyta; class Magnoliopsida; order Fabales; family Fabaceae; genus Arachis; species Arachis ipaensis. The sequence goes on from NC_142436.1 coordinate 57,231,365, forward strand.
GAAGGTGCACGAGGGAGCTCAGCCGCGGGGACAGGAGACACGCATCTGACATGTCGTCGCCGGTCCGTCTAGCCCGACCCGTTACCGAGCCTCGTCGCTGTCACCGCTGGTCACTTGAGAGAGAGAGAGAGAGAGAGAGAGAGAGAGAGAGAGAGAGAGAGAGAGAGAGAGAGAGAGAGAGTTAGCGAGGAGAGAGGGGATACGCGTATGGCTTCACTGTTGCTGTCATGTCCAGCAGCCACCGTCGCGTGCTCCATCGCCGCTACTAGAGGTGGGTGGCCGAGCCTCTGCCGTTGGTGAACGCTATTACCGTTATCGACGACCACTACCAGTAACGGTTTTGAGTTGGTTTCCATTCTTTTGAATTTTTGGGAATGTTATTGTCGCTGCATGTTTGTTACTGTCGACGTCACCGTCGCCGGAGTTCTGGTCGCCGCTGTCACTTGAGGTGGCTGTTGGGGTTGCCGCCAAATCGATTCAAGGACCGCTGCTGTTTTGTTCCCTTATTATAGTAAGTATCTCTGTTTCAGAAAGCTCACGTTAGTGTTCTGTTATGTGTTTTTAAGGTTTTCGTGATATTAAGGTTTTAGGATTTAGTATCCAAGGTTGCATGTTGCAATTTAAGCTATATCTGCTGTTGCGAAAGTGAGTGGAGCTGTGGTTGCGGCTGCTGGCATTGTGGGCTGAGAGAAAATGGAGTTTATCGCGTTGTTGAATCACGAACAAGGTAGGGGTTTTTCTAAAAACTCAATTTTATAATTTGGAATTGTTATAAATGGATATTGATGTGAGAAATACACTTTTTAGTGATTGTATAAGTCTTATGTATTGTTTGGCTGTTTTGGTTTAATATGATTGCTTGTTTGATTAGATTATTATTTGGTTTTTGTAAATGGACGGTTGCTGAATTATTTCTTCAAAGTTATGGAAATGAGTTTGATTCATTGAAAATAATTTGATTTTGAATCGGTTTCCTTGAGATATGAAAATGATATGAATTTTTGGAATCAGCTTGATTTTGAACTGATTTGGCCTTGAATCCATTGGAAAGGGTTGCGGAATGGTTTGGTTGGGACCCGAAAAGGGTGGCAAAGTCCAAGGTTTAGGGGAGGTGCTACCGAAATTTTTATAAAATCTGAGACTTTGTTCGAAATGTTCTTTAGAAAATTATGAATTTAAGAATTATATTATTTTACTTGAATTATTTAAGAGAATAATAAATTATGTTTTGAATTGAATTATTGAAAAGAGAATTATGATTGAGCTTTATTCCTTAAGAAAAGTATTATATTTTGAGTGCAAGTTATTTAGAAAAGACTTATGTTTTGAAGTCGATTTAAATGTGAAAAGGGTTTATATTTTGGAATTTGATTAAAGAATCACATTCGGAGGAGTTTTAGTGGATAATTCCATTTGTGACATTTTGGAAAGAGTCAGAGAATTAGTTTTAAAAGTGAACTTGAAGGTGGTTTTGATTTGACGGATTGGTTTTGTTCTAAGTGATTCGGTTTTGAAATTTGTTTAGAACTTCTAATTCATATGATTTCATTTTGATTTATTTTAGGAACTTTATTTAGTTAATTCATTTTAAGAAAATAATGATTTTTAAGGATCTTTAACGAATTTAAGAAATTGAGATTTATTGGAATCCCCCTTAAAGTCTTGATACTTTGCCAAGGTAGCTAATTAATAATTCCTATTTAAAGTAGTTAAACGAATAGTTTTAAGAGCGAAGGATTTTTGAGTCTTTTCAAAGAGATTCAGAATTGATATGATTTTGAAGTTTTTTGGTGTCTTCAGAGAATATTACCAAAAGTGGTTTGGTTTTAAAGGAAATTGATTTGAGGAAAGGTGACTCTTGGCAAGATATGAATTGAGTACATTTTATTTTTGAAAGAAAATGAGCCAAGAATGATTTTAAAATTGGATAAAGATGAGTTTGGTTTTGATTGAGGCGCAATTTGTAAGGCCCCAGAGTGTGGCGAGCACTATATCCTTGGGAGAGTGAGCCTGGCACTATAGCCCTAGGAAAGTGAGCCAGGCACTATACCCATGGGGAAGGTACCCCTTTATATTCGTGACCGAAAGCGACAATTCCATGGGGATGTGTCGGGTTGGCAGTTGAACCGACAATGTGATATCACAACTAATAGGGTAGACATTCATCATATGCATCTATGTGACATTGTTTGGGTGTGCATATTTTAATTAGTTTGCCTATGTGAATAATTATGTTTAACTGCTAATTGCTATACTTGATGTAACTACTTTGATTGTGTTTGGACCTCATTATTTATGTTTGTGACTGAAATTGGTTGGATTATGGTGACTTAGATGTTGATTGAGCTGTTTGGGACCAAGGCCTTGATTGATTATATGATGGACCGGAGGCCGTGATTGGTTTGTGTTATGGTCTAGTAAAGTATGAAAAATCAAACTGGTTCAGTATATACCTAATGAACCTATGCTTGGAATAGGTTGGTCACTCAAATTGTCTAGAAAAACTTTTAAGATTTTATAAAAAAGGAAAAGGCTTTGGATTTTGAAGAATTAACTGATTTCTCTTTTAAAAAGGATTTTGGATTTGTGAATGTAAACCTTTGGTTTTTGAAAGGATACATAAGACGAGCAACGATCACTGTACCTTGAACACAGTTTTATTTTATGTATCTTATTATAGTAATTCTCTAACTCTATAGTGAGAACCAGCGGGGACGATGTTCTCAGTCTCCTACAGGATTTCCCTTTTCAGGACATGGACAAAGAAGTCATGAATAGTTTATTTTGTTTTCTATTTACACGATATTTTGTATTGTTTTATATATTATGTTTTCCTCGCCTTTATCTTTACAAATTTTGTAAGAGGGATAGAAATTGTGATATGCAATGCTTGTAAATTAATATTATATTATATATATATATATGTGTGTGTGTGTGTGTGTGTGTGTGTATGTGTGTGTGTGTGTGTGTGTTTGTGTGTGTATGTATGTATACTTTGTAAGTATTATATCTGGTCTGTATGTACGTATTTATGTTTTCAACTAAAAAGTCCCTTTTGGAATGATTATACGGTTTTAAGTTTTAATAGGCTCCTATCTTAGTATTAAATATGTTTAAAGTCATCGTAATATCCAAGCTATTAGAGTAGCCCAACCGGTAGCGTGATATTCTGGTGGCAAGAGTGTTACAGTAAATGCACCAGGCAATACCAAGTAATTCCTCTTAACTTTTTTTTACATCTTGTGCTTTTAATTAGAATATCTTGGTTAATGATTTTAGTTTCGTATCTTTTTTCTTAGAAAAATTACCCCAAAAATCCCCGGGTACAATTTTTAGAACAAATAATTTAATGAAAAACAGAGTTTACTTGAGGTTCAAATATGGAGTAAATTCGATTCATTTCTATGTGGTTTAATTGAGATTCATTTGAATCCAAAAATAAATTTGATATGCTTTTAATCCTCCGCTTTTAATCTTAGTTGAAGAAGGAAATGGCATGAAAAAAAAAAAGAAAAACAGAGTTTACAACCTCCAAATATGTAAGTTGAAATATTTACGTTGGTCTTTTAGATTTAGGAAATAATTTTTGTTTAATTAATCGCACAAAATCTTTGTTTAATTGTTAATAGCACTACACCTGATCCTCAACTACAAATCATTGCGGTTGGGAAGAAACTCATTCTCAACCTCTGGATATGTGAGTTTTTCAATGTGCAGCTTTCAATTTTTCAGTTCTTATTCTAATCATTCAACATTAACTTCTTCCTTGTTTACCTTTCTTAGAGTTTCTATTGCAGTGTCTCTTCCAAGTTTTCTTATAGAAGAGATAATAAAACATCAAAAGAACTTTACCAATTCAAATAGAAAAAGCTTCTATAAATGAGTAAGTTGTACATAAAATTATTTTTATTAGTTTTAACGGTATAGGATAATAATTTTGGGTCAATATTGAACTCTTTTTTGTTTAATCCAGCAGCCTGATGTGGGCAGAAATTTGCCAATTAAGAATTTATAATAAGAACAGCGTTTCAAGTACAGTTCTTAACTGACGAAAGTTTCGCTTATCAATTTAAAAGGATTGTCACAAAATTAGAATAAAAATACTGGGAGTAGAAATCCCAGGTTGTCTCCCAACGAGTTGACAAAAGGGTGCTATTTTATTAGTTAGAAATTTTTCGAGAAATTTTAAGAGTTGGAGAACAGAAAAATAAGTGATTGTAAATTAAAAAAATGTAAATTAAAAGAGATTCATGTATTCAAAGTAAAAAACCTTGACTGGGAGAAGATTAGTCGGAAGTTCTATCCTTGTTGGATTTTCTCAAGTATGATAGTAAAATGTTGTTGTTTTTATTTAGTTAACCCTTACCGAATAAAGGAAAGTCAAGTAATTGAGCTAACTCTTATCCACAAGTCCTAATCCTCTCCTTATGGAAGGATTAGCATTAGTAAATAGAGAATTAGCCAACAACTTTCAATTAAAACCAACACTTGAGTATTCCAACTCAAGGGTCTCCTTTCAATCAAGTCCCAAGTCAAGTTGGGAGTCTACTCCATTAACATGAATACAACGTTCACAGATATATAAAGGGAATAAAAGGAAGACATGATAAACTTAAACAAAATAATAACTGAAAATCAATTACAAGTAAAAATAGTTCTTTGCATTAATAAATCCCAAAATCATAAACATACGTATCTGAACAGGGTTAATGGGCAATAAAAGAGTAAAGGAATAAGAAAACAAACTAGAATAATGGAAACTTCAACGGAGGTAGTGACTCTTCTCAATATCCAAAGCAAAAGCATAAAAAGCATAAAAGCTAGAACTATGAATGTGAAGAAAACCTAGGGGAGAATGATTTCTCTCTAAGATTTCAATCTAAAACTAAAACTATGCGAATGAGAATGTGTGTTGAGTCTCTGCTCGTCCCCTGGCTCTAGTCTGTGTTTCTGGGACGAAAACTGGGTCCAAACTCAGCCCAAAATCACCCCCAGCATTTTCTGTGATTTCTGCAGGTAGCGCATGTCATACGTACGCGTCAGTCATGCGTACGCGTCGCTGGTCATATTCGCGCGTCATGCGTACGTGTCAGGCACGCGCACGCGTCGCCGTGCAAACTCCAATTCACGCGCACGCGTGAGCCATGCGTGTGCGTCGCTCCTCGCTGGTTGTCTCCTTTTTTTCTTGTGTTCCTTCCATTTTTGCAAGCTTCCTCTCCATCCTCTAAGCCATTCTTGCCCTATAAAGCCTGAAAACACTTAACACATAGATCACGGTATCGAATGATAAAAAGGGGAATTAAAATACACAATTTAGAGGCTTAGGAAGCAAGTTTTCAACCATAGAACAAAATTGGGAAGGAATTGTAAACTCATGCAAATTGTATGAATAAGTGTGCAAAGGCTTGATAAAAACCACTCAATTGAGCACAAGATAAATCATAAAATAGTTGTTTATCAATCTCCCCACACTTAAACATTAGCATGTCCTCATGCTAAGCTCAAGGAGATAAAAGTAATGAATGAGGGAAAGTAAGACTCATGAGATGCAACCTATGAATGCAACTATATGCTAAGATGATTCTATCTACTTGGTTAAAAAGTAAATAAGTTCTCTAAGACAAACATGAATTAGATTCCACTAATTTAAATCACACAATAAAAGACAAGTAAAATTGTAAGAATATAGCTCATGAAAGTAGGAAACATAGAATCAAACATTGAACCCTCACTGGAAGTGTATATGCACTCTAATATCTCAAGTGTCTAGGATTAATTCACTCTACTCTTCTCTAGTCATGCTTTCTAAAACTTTGTTCTTCATCTAACCAATCAACAAATATTTAGTACACCAATGCAAACATCATGAGGTCTTTTTAAGGTTGTAATGGGGCTAAGGTAGGGGTGAGGATATATGTATGGCCAAGTGAGCTATAATATGAATCTTTGACTAACCTAAGCTCTCGCCTAACACACACACACACACACACACTCTATGTACTTCTAAGATCATGCCTAGCTACCCATAATTCCCACTTTTGCATCACATACTCATGTATCAAATTATCTTTAATTTTATCACATATGCATTGATCTTTTATTAAACTTAACACTGGGTAATTTTGTCCCCTTATTTAATTACCTTTTTATATTGTAATATTTAATTATTATCTTTTTTTAATCATAAAAGTAACATAACATATCAATGCACATGAGTTTTTAATTTTTTGTTTTGGTCTCACATGAGTAGGTGATGAGCGGATAATTTATACGCTTTTTGGCATTATTTTTAGTATGTTTTTAGTATGTTTTAGTTAGTTTTTATTATATTTTTATTAGTTTTTAAAATAAAAATCATATTTATGGACTTTACTATGAGTTTGTGTGTTTTTCTATGATTTCAGGTATTTTCTGGCTGAAATTGAGGGACCTGAGCAAAAATCTGATTCAGAGGCTAAAAAAGGACTGCAGATGCTGTTGGATTCTGACCTCCCTGCACTCGAAGTGGATTTTCTGGAGCTACAAAAGCCCAATTGTCACGCTCTCAATTGCGTTGGAAAGTAGACATCCTGGGCTTTCCAGAAATATATAATAGTTCATACTTTTCTTGAGATTTGATGGCCCAAACCGGCGTTCCAAATCAGCATAGAAATTCTGGCGTCAAAACGCCATAACTGGCATAAAAGCTGGAGTTAAACACCCAAACTGGCACAAAAGCTGGCGTTTAACTCCAAGAAAAGTCTCTACACATGAAAGCTTCAATACTCATCCCAAGCACACACCAAGTGGGCCCAGAAGTAGATTCTGCATCATTTACTCATTTCTGTAAACCCTAGGTTACTAGTTTTCTACAAATAGGACCTTTTACTATTGTATTCAAGGAATCTTTGGACGTTTAGTCTTTAGACCTGTGAGGCTGGCCATTCGGCCATGCTTAGACTATTTTCACTTATGTATTCTCAACGGTGGAGTTTCTACACACCATAGATTAAGGTGTGGAGCTCTGCTGTTCTTCATGAATTAATGCAAAGTACTACTGTTTTTCTATTCAATTCACGCCTACTTCTTCTCTAAGATATACACTCGTTCTTCAACTTGATGAATGTGATGATCCATGACACTCATCACCATTCTCACCTATGAACGCGTGCCTGACAACCATTTCCGTTCTACATGCAATCAAGCTTGAATGTGTATCTCTTGGGTTTCTAATCTAAGATTAGAACCTTCGTGGTATAGGCTAGAATTATTGGCGGCCATTCCTGAGATCTGGAAAGTCTAAACATTGTCTGTGGTATTCCGAGTAGGATCTGGGAAGGGATGACAGTGACGAGCTTCAAACTCGCGAGTGTTGGGCATAGTGACAGACGCAAAAGGATCAATGGATCCTATTCCAACATGATCGAGAACCGACAGATGATTAGCCGTGCGATGACAGCGCATTTGGAACATTTTCACTGAGAGGACGGGAAGTAGCCATTGACAACGGTGATGCCCAACATAAAGCTTGCCATGGAAAGGAGTATGAATGATTGGAAGAAAGCAATAGGAAACCAGAGGTTCAGAAGGAACAAAGCATCTTCATACGCTTATCTGAAATTCCTACCAATGAATTACATAAGTATCTCTATCTTATTTTATGTTTTATTCATATTTTAATTATCAATTCTCCATAACCATTTGAATTTGCCTGACTGAGATTTACAAGATGACCATAGCTTGCTTCAAGCCGACAATCTCCGTGGGATCGACCCTTACTCACATAAGGTTTATTACTTGGACGACCCAATGCACTTGCTGGTTAGTTGTGCGGAGTTGTGACAAGGAGTTGAGATTACAATTGTGCGTACCAAGTTGTTGGCGCTATTGATGATCACAATTTCGTGCACCAAGTTTTTGGCACCGTTGCCGAGGATTGTTCGAGTTTGGACAACTGACGGTTCATCTTGTTGCTCAGATTAGGTAATTTTATTTTATGTTTAAGCTTATTGCTTTTCAATTTTTGAAAAATTTCAAAAAAAAAAAAATTTATTTCTATTTTGTTCTTCAGAGTTTTTAAGAATGAATTCTAGAGTTTCATGATGATTTGTTGAAGTCTAGCTGGCTGAGGAGCCATGTCTAATCTTTTGGACCGAGGTTTCAACTTATCATCACAAGGGCTTGTTGATTTCTATCAATCATGCTGTTGAACGTAATGATTTGCTAAAGCTTGGCTGCCCATTGGCCATGTTTAGTGTTTTAGACCGAAGCTTTCACTAAATGCTTGGCTGGCTAGTAAGCCATGTCTAATTCCTGGACCGGAGTTTTAGACTTACATTGCATGATTCCTGGAATTCTCATTAAGAATTTTGAAGTCCTTTTTCTCTTTTTCCATATAATTTTTGAAAAATAAAAAAAAATTATAAAATCATAAAAACCAAAAATATTTTGTGTTTCTTGTCTGAGTCAAGTGTCAATTTTTAAGTTTGGTGTTAATTGCATGTCTTTATTCTTCTTGCATTTTTCGAATATATGCATTATGTTCTTCATTTATCTTCAAGTTGTTCTTGATGATTCTAGTGCTCTGATCTTTAATTTCTCTTATTTTGTGTCTTTTGTTATTTCTCACATACATTTTCAAATTGTTATAGTCCTTAGTATACAAACTTCTGAGTTTGGTGTCTTGCATGCATTGTTTATTTGATCTTAGTTGCATTTTTTATTGTTTCTCATCATTAAAAATTCAAAAAATTTTCAAAATTATGTTTTTTCAAGTTAATAATACAGAGAATTGAAGATTCAGAACATACAACAGAGGAACTACAGAGAAAAAAGCTGGGCGTTCAAAATGCCCAGTGAGGAAGGAAAACTGGCATTTAAACGCCAGCCAGGGTACCTGGCTGGGCGTTAAATGCCCAAAAAGGTAGCATTTTGGGCCTTAAACGCCAGAATGGATGCCATTCTGGGCGTTTAACGCCAGGAGGACACTAGAGGGAAGATTTTGTTTTTAATTCAAATCTTTTTCAAATTTTCATAATTTTTCAAAATTAATTTCTTTTCAAATCATATCTGTTCAAATCATATCTTTTCAATCATATCTTTTCAAAATCAATTTCTTTTCAATTTTTTTATTTATTACTATTTTCGAAAATCCTTGCTACAATTAGTGATTTAATTCAAAATTTTCAAGTTATTACTTGCCTATTAAGAAAGGATCAAAAGTTTTAATTCTAGAATCATATCTTTTAATTTCTTGTTGGTCAAGTAATCAACTTTAATTTTAAAAACTTTCTTCTTTTAAATTTGATTCTCAATCATATCTTCTCAATCATGTCTTTTCAATCACATATTTTTCAAAATTAAGTTTCAATAATATCTTTTTGATTTCTAATTTCAAAATCTTTTTCAAAAATCACTTAATTTCTTTCCCAATCTTAGTTTTCGAAAATCGTTTACCAAATTTTCAAAATTGCTCTTAATTATTTCAAAATCTTTTTACTTTATTTTCGAAAATTCTTCCCCTCTTTCTACATCCTTCTATTTATGGACTAACACTCCTCCTCAATGTACAATTCGAACCCTATCCCCCTTGATAAATTCGAATTCTTTCTTCTCTACCTTCTCCTTCTATTCTTCTTTACCTCTGACACCTCAAGGAATCTCTATACTGTGACATAGAGGATTCCATATTTTCTTCTCCTCTCTTTTTATATGAGCAGGAGCAAGGACAAGGGCATTCTTGTTGAAGCTGATCCTGAACTTGAAAGAACCTTGAAGAGAAAGCTCAGAGAAGCTAAAGTACAACTCTCTGTAGAGGACCTAACAGAACTTTTTAAACAAGAAGAAGACATGGCAGCCGAAAACAACAACAATGCCAACAATGCAAGGAAGGTGCTTGGTGACTTTACTGCATCTACTCCTGACTTCTATGGGAGAAGCATCTCAATCCCTGCCATTGGAGCAAACAACTTTGAGCTTAAGCCTCAATTAGTTTCTCTGATGCAACAGAATTGTAATTTTTATGGACTTCCATTGGAAGATCCTCATCAGTTCTTAGCTGAATTCTTACAAATCTGTGACACTGTCAAGACCAATGGGGTGATCCCGAGGTCTACAAGCTTATGCTCATTCCCTTTGCTGTAAGAGATAGAGCTAGAACATGGTTGGATTCACAACCTAAAGAAAGCCTGAACTCTTGGGAAAAGCTAGTCAATGCCTTCTTGGCAAAATTCTTTCCACCACAAAAATTGAGCAAGCTTAGAGTAGAAGTCCAAACCTTCAGACAGAAGGAAGGTGAATCCCTCTACGAAGCCTGAGAAAGATACAAGCAATTGATCAGAAGGTGTCCTTCTGACATGCTTTCAGAATGGAGCATCATAGGTATTTTCTATGATGGTCTATTTGAACTGTCCAAGATGTCATTGGACAGCTCTGCTGGAGGATCTCTTCATCTAAAGAAGACGCCTGCAGAAGCTCAGGAACTCATTGAAATGGTTGCAAATAACCAATTCATGTACACTTCTGAAAAGAATCCTGTGAATAATGGGACAAATCAGAAGAAAGGAGTTCTTGAGATTGATACTCTAAATGCCATATTGGCTCAGAATAAAATATTGACTCAACAAGTCAATATGATTTTTCAGAGTCTGTCTGGAATGCAAGCAGCAACAGGCAGTACCAAAGAAGCTTCATCTGAAGAAGAAGCTTATGATCTTGAGAACCCAGCAATGGAAGAGGTGAATTACATGGGAAAACCCAATGGAAGCACCTATAATCCTTCATGGAGAAATCATCCAAACCTCTCATGGAAGGATCAACAAAGGCCTCAACAAGGCTTCAACAACAATAATGGTGGAAGAAATAGGTTTAGCAATAGCAAGCCTTTTCCATCATCTTCTCAGCAACAGACAGAGAATTCTAAGCAGAGCCACTCTGACTTAGCAACTGTAGTCTCTGATCTAATTAAAATCACTCAAAGTTTCATGACTGAAACAAGGTCCTCCATTAGAAATTTGGAGGCACAAGTGGGTCAGCTGAGTAAGAAAGTTACTGAACTCCCACCTAGTACTCTTCCAAACAATACAAAAGAGAATCCAAAAGGAGAGTGCAAGGCCATCAATATAACCCACACGGCCGAACCTGGAGAGGAGGAAGAGGCAGTGATCTCCACTGAGGAAGACCTCAATGGACGTCCACTGGCCTCCAAGGAGTTCCCTAATGAGGAACCATGGGAATCTGAGGCTCACACTGAGACCATAGAGATTCCATTGAATTTACTTTTGCCATTCATGAGCTCTGATGAGTACTCTTCCTCTGAAGAGGATGAAGATGTTACTGAAGAACAAGTTGCTAAGTACCTTGGAGCAATCATGAAGCTAAATTCTAAGATATTTGGTAATGAGACTTGGGAGGATGAACCCCCCTTGCTCCCCAAAGAACTGGATGACCTGACTAGGCAGAAATTACCTCTGAAGAGACAGGATATTGGAAAGTTCTCAATACCTTGTACCATAGGCACCATGACCATTGAGAAGTCTCTGTGTGACCTAGGGTTAAGCATAAACCTCATGCCTCTCTCTGTAATGGAGAAGCTAGGAATCCTTAAGGTACAAGCGGCAAGAATCTCACTAGAGATGGCAGACAATTCAAGAAAACAGGCTTATGGACTAGTAGAGGATGTCTTGGTAAAGGTTGAAGGCCACTACATCCCTACTGATTTCATAATCCTAGACACTGGGAAGTGTATGGATGAATCCATCATCCTTGGCAGACCCTTCCTAGCCACAGCAAGAGCTATGATTGATGTTGACAGAGGAGAATTAGTCCTTCAAGTGAATAAGGACTCCCTTGTGTTTAAAGCTCAAGGATCTCCCTCTGTAACCATGGAGAGGAAGCATGAAAAGCTTCTCTCAATGCAGAATCAAACAAAATCCCACATTCAAACTCTAAGTTTGGTATTGGAAGGCCACAACCAAACTCTAAGTTTGGTGTTGAGAGGCCATCATTATGCTCTGAGTATCTGTGAGGCTCCATGAGAGCCCACTGTCAAGCTATTGACAATAAAGAAGCGCTTGTTGGGAGGCAACCCAATTTTACTTATCTATGTTAAATTTCTATTTTCCGTTGTTATTTTATGTTTTCTATAGGTTGATGATCATGTGAAGTCACAAAAACAATTGAAAAAGCAAAAATAAACTGAAAAACAGAATGAAAAATAGCACACCCTAGAGGAGAAGCCTACTGGCGTTTAAATGCCAGTAAGGGCAGCAAAATGGGCGTTAAACACCCAGTCTGGCACCATTCTGGATGTTTAACGCCAGAAATGGGCACCAAATTGGCATTTAATGCCAGAAAAGGGCAAGAAGCTGGCGTTAAACGCCAGAAATGGGCAGCAACCTGGCGTTTAACGCTAGGATTGGCAGCAGAAGGCGTTTTGCACGCCTAACTGGTGCAGGGATGAGAAATCCTTGACACCTCAGGATCTGTGGATCCCACAGGATCCCCACCAACCTCAACTCTCTCTCTCTCTCTTCTTCACACATTTCCATAATGCCTTTTCCCAAATACCCTTCACCAATCAAGTCAATACCTCTTCCCCAAAAACCCCTCACCTATCAAAACCCTTCACCGATCCACATCCATCCATCATAAAGTCCCACCTACCTTACCATTCAAATTCAAACCACTTTTCCTCCCAAATCCACCCATACATGGCCGAACCCAAGCCCCCCTCTCCACTCCTATATAAACCCATCTTCAATCCTTCATTTTTACACATCTTAAACACTACTTCTCCCCCTTGGCAAAAACACTAACCCCCCTCCATCTCCTCTATTTCTTCTTCTTCTACTATCTTCCTTCTTCTTTTGCTCGAGGACAAGCAAACCTTCTATGTTTGTTGTGGTAAAAGCGTTGCTTTTTGTTTTTCCATAACCATTTATGGCACCAAAGGCTGGAGAAACCTCTAGAAAGAGGAAAGGAAAGGCAAAAGCTTCCGCCTCCGAGTCATGGAAGATGGAGAGATTCATCTCAAAGGTGCATCAAGACCACTTCTATGAAGTTGTGGCCAAGAAGAAAGTGATTCCCGAGGTCCCTTTCAAGCTCAAAAAGGGTGAATATCCGGAGATCCGACATGAGATTCGAAGAAGAGGTTGGGAAGTTCTCACCAACCCCATTCAACAAGTCAGAATCTTAATGGTTCAAGAGTTCTATGCCAATGCATGGATCACCAAGAACCATGATCAAAGTGTGAACCCGGACCCAAAGAATTGGCTTACAATGGTTCGGGGAAAATACTTAGATTTCAGTCTGGAAAATGTAAGGTTGGCATTCAACTTGTCAATGATGCAAGGAGATGCACACCCCTACACTAGAAGGATCAACTTTGATCAAAGGTTTGACCAAGTCCTCATAGACATTTGTGAAGAGGGCGCTCAATGGAAAAGAGATTCAAGAGGGAAGCCGGTCCAACTAAGAAGGCATGATCTCAAGCCCGTGGCTAGGGGATGGTTGGAGTTCATCCAACGCTCAATCATTCCCACTAGCAACCGGTCTGAAGTTACTATAGACCGGGCTATCATGATCCATAGCATCATGACTGGAGAGGAAGTAGAAGTTCATAAGGTTATATCCCTAGAACTCTACAAAGTGGCGGACAAGTCTTCTACTTTGGCAAGGTTAGCCTTCCCTCATCTCATTTGTCATCTCTGCAATTCAGCTGGAATTGACATAGAGGAAGACATCTTCATTAATGAGGACAAGCCCATTACTAAGAAAAGGATGGAGCAAACAAGAGATCTCACTCATGGACAAGAACATGAGGAAATTCCTCATCATGAAATCCCTGAGATGTCTCAAGGCATGCATTTTCCTCCACAAAACTATTGGGAGCAAATTAACACCTCCCTAGGAGAATTAAGTTTCAATATGGGACAACTAAGGGTGGAGCACCAAGAGCATTCCATCCTCTTTCATGAAATTAGAGAAGATCAAAGAGTCATGAGAGAGGAGCAACAAAGGCAAGGAAGAGACATTGAGGAGCTCAAGCACTCCATAAGATCTTCAAGAGGAAGAACTAGTCGCCATCACTAAGGTGGACCCGTTCTTTAATTTCCTTGTTTCTTATTTTTCAATTTTTCGAATTTTTATGCTTTATGTTTATCTATGTTTGTGTCTTTATTACATGATCATTAGTGTCTTAGAGTCTATGTCTTAAAGTTATGAATGTCCTATGAATCCATCACCATTCTTAAATGAAAAATGTTTTTAATTGCAAAAAGAAAAAGAAGTACATGAATTTTGAATTTTAAAATAGTTTAATTATTTTGATGTGGTGGCAATACTTTTTGTTCTTCTGAATGAATGCTCATATTTTTGAATTTGTTGTTTATGAATATTAAAATTGTTGGATCTTGAAAGAATGATGGAAAAGGAGAAATGTTATTGATGATCTGAAAAATCATAACATGATTCTTGAAGCAAGAAAAAGCAGTGAATAGAAAAAATGCGAGAAAAAAAGAAAAAAAAAGAGAGAAAGAAAGAAAAAAGAAAAAGCAAGCAGAAAAAGCCAATAGCCCTTTAAACCAAAAGGCAAGTGTAAAATAAAAAGGATACAAGGCTTTGATCATTAGTGGATAGGAGGGCCCACAGGAAAAAATCCTGGCCTAAGCGGCTAAACAAAGCTGTCCCTAACCATGTGCTTGTGGCGTGAAGGTGTCAAGTGAAAACTTGAGACTGAGCGGTTAAAGTCGTGGTCCAAAGCAAAAAGAGTGTGCTTAAGAGCTCTGGACACCTCTAATTGGGGACTCTAGTAAAGCTAAGTCACAATCTGAATAGGTTCACCCAGTTATGTGTCTGTGGCATTTATGTATCCGGTGGTAATACTGGAAAACAAAATGCTTAGGGTCACGACCAAGACTCATAAAGTAGCTGTGTTCAAGAATCAACATACTGAACTAGGAGAATCAATAACACTATCTGAATTCTGAGTTCCTATAGACGCCAATCATTCTGAACTTCAATGGATAAAGTGAGATGCCAAAATTGTTCAGAAGCAAAAAGCTAATAGCCCCGCTCATCTAATTAAGACTGATCTTTATAGATATTTTTGGAATTCATTATATATTCTATTCTTTTTATCCTATTTGATTTTCAGTTGCTTGGGGACAAGCAACAATTTAAGTTTGGTGTTGTGATGAGTGGATAATTTATATGCTTTTTGGCATTGTTTTTAGTATGTTTTTAGTATGTTTTAGTTAGTTTTTATTATGTTTTTATTAGTTTTTAAATAAAAATCATATTTCTGGACTTTACTATGAGTTTGTGTGTTTTTCTGTGATTTCAGGTATTTTTTGGCTGAAATTGACGGACCTGAGCAAAAATCTGATTCAGAGGCTGAAAAAGGACTGCAGATGCTGTTGGATTCTGACCTCCCTACACTCGAAGTGGATTTTTTGGAGCTACAGAAACCCAATCGGCATGCTCTCAATTGAGTTGAAAAGTAGACATCCTGAGTTTTCCAGTAATATATAATAGTCCATACTTTGCCCGAGATTTGATGGCCCAAACTGGCGTTCCAAGTCAGCATAGAAATTCTGGCGTCAAAACGCCAGAACTGGCATAAAAGCTGGAGTTAAACGCCCAAACTGGCACAAAAGCTAGCATTTAACTCCAAGAAAAGTCTCTACACGTGAAAGCTTCAATACTCAGCCCAAACACACACCATGTGGGCCCGGAAGTGGATTCTGCATCATTTACTCATTTTTGTAAACCCTAGGTTACTAGTTTTCTACAAATAGGACCTTTTACTATTGTATTCAAGGAATCTTTGGACGTTTAGTCCTTAGACCTTTGAGGCTAGCCATTCGGCTATGTTTAGACTATTTTCACTTATGTATTCTCAACGATGGAGTTTCTACACACCATAGATTAAGGTGTGGAGCTCTGCTGTTCTTCATGAATTAATGCAAAGTACTACTGTTTTTCTATTCAATTCACGCCTACTTCTTCTCTAAGATATACACTCGTTCTTCAACTTGATGAATGTGATGATCCGTGACACTCATCACCATTTTCACCTATGAACGCGTGCCTGACAACCACTTCCGTTCTACATGCAATCAAGTTTGAATGTGTATCTCTTGGGTTTCTAATCTAAGATTAGAACCTTCGTGGTATAGGCTAGAATTATTGGCGGCCATTCTTGAGATCCGGAAAGTCTAAACCTTGTCTGTGGTATTTCGAGTAGGATCTGGGAAGGGATGACTGTGACAAGCTTCAAACTCGCGAGTGTTGGGCGTAGTGACAGACGCAAAAGGATCAATGGATGCTATTCCAACATGATCGAGAACCGACAGATGATTAGCCGTGCGGTGACAGCGCATTTGGAATATTTTCACTGAGAGGATGGGAAATAGCTATTGACAACGGTGATGCCCAACATAAAGCTTGCCATGGAAAAGAGTATGAATGATTGGAAGAAAGCAATAGGAAAGTAGAGGTTCAGAAGGAACAAAGCATCTTCATACGCTTATCTGAAATTTCTACCAATGAATTATATAAGTATCTCTATCTTATTTTATGTTTTATTCATATTTTAATTATCAATTCTCCATAACCATTTGAATTCGCCTGACTGAGATTTACAAGATGACCATAGCTTGCTTCAAGCCGACAATCTCTGTGGGATCGACCCTTACTCACGTAAGGTTTATTACTTGGACGACCCAGTACACTTGCTGGTTAGTTGTGCGGAGTTGTGACAAGGAGTTGAGATTACAATTGTGCGTACCAAGCTGTTAGCGCCATTGATGATCACAATTTCGTGCACCAGTAGGTACTCAAATTCCCAATATTTTGTCAATGAAACACTGTACACTTTTATCGACCCAAGTTCACATAGTTCCGCACACTTAATTGACACACAATCTATATCTTAAGCTAACCAAAGATTCACTTGGGGTAATTAATTTTTTTTCCGCTTTAAGGCTAGTGATGTGGTACAATATAGAACAAAGGGGATTAAAAGAAAGAAGAAGAAAGAAAGAGGAAGAAGGTGAAAGATATATATAACTAAAATCGGAGGGAAGAAAATACCAAGTGATAATGAATGCCAAAGAAAAGATCATAGCTTAAATACATGGTAGTTACAACATGTAGGTAAGACATCAATTAAGAGCAAGAAGGCAATTCATAATTAAATAGATGCAGGCATGAGAAGCATAACTCAAGCATCAATAATTAAATATACCAAATTAAAGAGCACTTTAGATGATGACAATTGTGAATGATAATCCCAAATACATGTGGAGCGTAAGTGTTGTGAAAAAGGGGTATTCAAGTAAAAGGGTAACAAAATAGAGTTCAAGATGCCATAAGCTTTTTCACAAACACTTGGTGAGCAAGTTAAAGTAGGAATGAAAATAATATAATCCAAATGTAAATGAGAGCCAAATTAAAATATCAATTGTCAAATCACTCCTCATAATATCCACAACTTCATTATAGTAAGGTAATACCGAAATAAAATTTCAACACCAACAGAAGAATGCAAGAAAAAGAAAGAAAAAGAAACCATGGATAATTAAACTAAAAGAAGAATAGAGAAGAAAGAGACATAAATTAATGTAATAATGAAAGAGTATATAAGAGGAAGAAAAAAAATCTGATGAAGAAGATGAAGAAAGAAAGAGGAAAGTAATAGATATGAATAAAGAAAAAGGAAGAAAGGGGGAAGAAGGAAGAAGAAATAATTAGGATTTGAAAAGAATTAGGATTGAGGGAGGGATGATTTGAAATCAGACACTGAGGTGGTTTAATTGTGTGTTGCATGCGACGCGTATGCGTGCATCACACGTACGCGTGGGTCGCGCAGATTGAATAGTGACACGTAAGCGTCGGGCACGCGTACGCGTGCCCTTGATTGTGCGAATCACGTGAAGGCATCAACACGTATGCACAACTCTCTGTTCGCTCTGGGCTTGGGGCAAAAATGACATACGATGCGTGCACGTTAGGCACGCGCACGCGTGGATGGCCCTTTTGGGAAAACGATGCGCACGCGTCAGGGACGCGTATGCGTGATGGGGCTTGTGCTTCTAGCACAGTTCCATCCCCACACCATCATAACTCTCTGGCCATACACCCATTTACATCGATTTGCAGGGTCACGCGTACGCGTGAGGGATGCGTACGCGTGGTCCTGCTTGTGCGCATGGCACGCCACTAGCACCACTCCTGCCCAACTCTCTGTTCAATTCTTATTTTCCATGCACGCACATATGACGCGTACGCGTCAGCGACATTTGCACGTCGTGTGCTCTTTTTTTTATATATACAGAATGCAAAATGCAAAATGCAGGTGAATATGCAGAATTGACGAATGAACACTAATAAAAATAAAATAAAATAAAATAAGACTAAGAATAATAAGGAACGATGATACCATGGTGGGTTATCTCTCACCCAGCACTTTGCTTTTACGTCCTTAAGTTGGACGGTCCTCAAGCTCATTCTGCTTCTGTTGGTGGGTCCTCCAAGAGGAAGAGCTCTAGCTCTTTATTGTCCTTCATCTTCTCACCATGATATATGTTTAAGCGATGTCCATTGACCTTGATGAATTTGGAACTTGAAGGATGACTCAGGTGAAAGACTCCGTATGGCTCTGCCTTTTCTACCCTGTAGGGGCCTTCCCATCTTAATCTCAACTTGCCTGGTAGGAGCCTTAGCCTTGAGTTGTAGAGGAGAACTAGCTCCCAAGGTCTAAAATGTCTTCTCTTGATGTGCTTGTCATGCACAGCCTTCACCTTCTCTTTGTATAGTCTAGAGTTGTCATATGCTTCGAGTCGAAGGGTCTCTAGCTCTGCTAGTTGTAGCTCCCTTTCAGCACCAGCCTTCTCAAATCCCATGTTGCATTTCCTTACCGCCGAGAAAGCCTTGTGTTCCACCTCCACTGGGAGGTGACAAGCTTTGCCATAAACCAGGCTGAATGGACTCATTCCGATGGGTGTCCTGTATGCTGTCCGATAAGCCCAAAGCGCATCTACAAGTCTGGTGCTCCAGTCCTTCCTATGAGGCTTGACTATCTTCTCCAGTATGCACTTTACCTCTCTGTTAGACACCTCCGCTTGTCCATTGGTCTGGGGATGGTAAGCTGTTGCTACCTTGTGAACAATCCCATGCTTCTTCACTAGTCCTGCTAATCTCCTGTTACAAAAGTGAGTGCCTTGATCACTCACGATTGCTCGTGGTGATCCAAAGCGACAGATAATATGGTTTCTAACAAAAGAGACAACAATGTTAGCATCATTAGTATGGGTAGGAATTGCTTCCACCCATTTAGAAACATAATCTACAGCTAACAATATGTATAAGAAACCACTAGAGTTTGGGAATGGACCCATGAAGTCAATGGCCCAAACATCAAAAATTTCACAGAAAAGCATAAGCTGTTGGGGCATCTCATCCCTCTTGGATATATTACCAAACCTTTGGCATGGGGAACAAGATTTACAGAAGGCAGTGGCATCCTTAAAAAGAGTGGGCCACCAGAATCCACAGTCTAAAATTTCTTTAGCTGTTCTTTGAGGGCCAAAATGTCCACCACTCTCAGAAGAGTGGCAGGCCTCTAAAATTGACTGGAATTCTGATTGAGGCACACACCTTCTAATTACCTCGTCAGCACCATACCTCCATAAATATGGGTCATCCCATATATAATATTTGGACTCGCTTTTCATCTTGTCCCTTTGATGCTTAGTAAAATTAGGAGGGAAGATATGACTAACTAGATAATTAGCTACAGGTGCATACCAAGGAACTACTTCAGATATTGCGTGCAAGCTATCAAATGGAAAAGCATCATTAATAGGAGTGGAGTCATCCTTAATGTGCTCAAGGCGACTCAAGTGGTCCGTCACTAAATTCTGGGAACCACTCCTATCCTTAATTTCTAAATCAAATTCTTGCAGCAACAATATCCAATGTATTAACCTTGGTTTGGACTCTTTTTTAGCTAATAAATATTTTAGAGCTGCATGGTCTGAGTACACTACCACTTTAGTACCAAGTAAATAGGCTCGGAATTTATCCAGAGCAAAAACAATAGCCAGAAGCTCTTTTTCAGTGGTAGTATAATTAGACTCCGTAGCATCTAAGGTCTTAGAAGCATAAGCAATTACAAAAGGGTTCTTACCTTCGCGCTGAGCCAGTGCCGCTCCCGCTGCATGGTTGGAGGCATCACACATAATTTCAAAAGGCTGGCTCCAGTCTGGTCCTCTCACAATCGGAGCTTGAGTCAAGGCGATCTTCAGCTTATCAAACACTTCCATGCAATCCTCACTCAGCTCAAACTCAACATCCTTCTACAACAGTCTGGATAAAGGCAATGCTACCTTACTGAAGTCCTTGATAAATCTCTGGTAGAAACCTGCATGACCAAGGAACGAACGGACTTCCCTCACGGAGGAGGGGTAAGGTAAACTAGAAATCACATCTACCTTTGCTGGATCTACAGAAATACCAGTATTAGAAACAACATGTCCTAGAACAATACCTTGTATTACCATAAAATGACATTTTTCAAAATTTAAAACAAGGTTTGAACTAACACACCTGTCTAATACTCTAGCTAAACTATCCAAGCAAAGGCAAAATGAATCACCATACACACTAAAGTCATCCATAAAAACTTCCATACAGTTCTCAATAAGATCTGAGAAAATACTCATCATGCACCTTTGGAAAGTAGCTGGTGCATTACATAAGCCAAAAGGAATCCTCTTGTATGCATACGTTCCAAAGTGACATGTAAAAGTAGTTTTCTCCTGATCTTCAGGAGCTATATGAATTTGAAAATAGCCTGTATAACCATTTAAAAAGCAGTAGTGTGATTTACCTGACAGGTGATCAAGCATCTGATTGATAAATGGCAGGGGATAATGATCCTTGCAAGTAGCTTGGTTGAGGCGCCTGTAATCAATGCACACCCTCCAGGAGTTCTGCACTCTAGTTGTCAGGAGCTCTCCATGCTCATTCTTTACTGTTGTGACTCCAGACTTTTTGGGCACCACTTGTACTAGACTGACCCATTCACTGTCTGAGATGGGGTAGATGATATCAGCTTCAAGCAGTCTGGTCACTTCCTTCTTGACAACTTCTAAGATGGTGGGGTTCAGCCGCTGATAAGCGGATAATTTATACACTTTTTGGCAGTGTTTTTAGTATGTTTTTAGTATGTTTTAGTTAGTTTTTATTATATTTTTATTAGTTTTTAATTAAAATTTTCTTTTCTGGACTTTACTATGAGTTTGTGTGTTTTTCTATGATTTCAGGTATTTTCTGGTTGAAATTGAGGGACCTGAGCAAAAATCTGATTCAGAGGCTGAAAAAGGACTGCAGATGCTATTGGATTCTGACCTCCTTGCACTCGAAGTGGATTTTCTGGAGCTACAAATACCCAATTGGTGCACTCTCAATTGCGTTGGAAAGTAGACATCCTGAGTTTTCCAGTAATATATAATAGTCCATACTTTTCCCGAGATTTGATGGCCCAAACCGGTGTTCCAAGTCAGCATAAAAATTTTGGCGTTAAAACGCCAGAACTGGCATAAAAGCTGGAGTTAAATGCCCAAACTACCATAAAAGCTGGCGTTTAACTCCAAGAGAAGCCTCTACACGTGAAAGCTTCAATGCTCAGCCTAAGCACACACCAAGTGGGCCCGGAAGTGTATTTCTGCATCATTTACTTATTTCTGTAAACCCTAGGCTACTAGTTCTCTATAAATAGGACCTTTTGCTATTGTATTTACACACCTCATGACACTCTACACGTTTCATATTGTATCTTCTACGGCATGAGTCTCTGAACCCCATTGTTGGGGGTGAGGAGCTCTGCTGTGTTTCTATGAATTAATGCAATTACTAGTGTTTTCCATTCCATCATGCTTGCTTCTATTCTAAGATATTCATTCGCACTTCAACCTGATGAATGTGATGATCCGTGACACTCATCATCATTCTCACCTATGAACGCGTTCCTGACAACCACTTCCGTTCTACATGTAATCAAGCTTGAATGTGTATCTCTTGGGTTTCTGATCTAAGATTAGAACCTTCGTGGTATAGGCTAGAATTATTGGCGGCCATACCTGAGGTCCGGAAAGTCTAAACCTTGTCTGTGGTATTCTGAGTAGGATCTGGGAAGGGATGACTGTGACGAGCTTCAAACTCGTGAGTGTTGGGTGTGTGACAGACGCAAAAGGATCAATGGATCCTATTCTAACATGATCGAGAACCGACAGATGATTAGCAGTGCGGTGACAGCGCATTTGGAATATTTTCACTGAGAGGGCGGGAAGTAGCCATTGACAACGGTGATGCCCAACATAAAGCTTGCCATGGAAGGAGCCTTGCGTGTGTGAAGATGAAGATAGTAGGAAAGCAGAGATTTAGGGGACAGAGCATCTCCAAAACCTCAACCTATTCTCCATTACTGCATAACAAGTATTTATTTCATGTTCTTCTACTTTTTACAATTAAATATGAGAATTATTGATATCCTGACTAAGAGTTACAAGATAACCATAGCTTGCTTCAAGCCGACAATCTCTGTGGGATCGACCCTTACTCACGTAAGGTATTACTTGGACGACCCAGTGCACTTGCTGGTTAGTTGTGCGGAGTTGCAAAAGTGTGATTGTAATTTCGTGCACCAAGTTTTTGGCGCCGTTGCTGGGGATTGTTCGAGTTTGGACAACTGACGGTTTATCTTGTTGCTTAGATTAGGAATAAATTATTTTTGTTGGTTTAGAGTCACTAAATTTGAGTCTTTTATTTGAGTTTAGTTTTATATTTTAAGTTTGGTGTCAATTACATGCTTTTATTTTCTTTCAATTTTTTTCGAATTTGCATGTTCTTAGTTGTTTCTTGATCTTTAAAAATTCTAAGTTTTGTGTCTCCTTTGTGTTTTCCTTTAAATTTTCGAAAATATTGTATTTGATTTTCTAAAAATTTTAAGTTTGGTGTCCCTTGTGCTTTTATTTACTTAAAAATTTTTCAAAAATTTGTTCTTGGTGTTCATCTTGATCTTCAAAGTGTTCTTGGTGTTCATCTTGACATTCAAAGTTTTCTTGTTTGTTCTCTTTGTTTTGATCTAAAATTTCTAAGTTTAGTGTCATTTTGTTGTTTTTCTCTTTCCTCATTAAAATTCAAAAATCAAAAAAATATCTTTTCCTTATTTTACTCATAAATTTTGAAATTTTGCATTAAATTAGTCAAAGATTTTCAAAATCATATCTTTTTTTTAGTCAAGTCAAAATTCTGATTTCAAAAATTGATCTTTTCAAATCTTTTTCAAAAATCAAATATTTTTAATTTCTTTAATCATATCTTTTCAATCATATCTTTTTTTTAAATTGCAACCATATCTTCTCAATCATATCTTTTTCAAAATAATTTTCAATCATATCTTTTTGATTGCTAATTCCAAAATCTTTTTAATTAATTAATTAATTTAGTTTTCAATTTGCTTTTATTCCACCTTTTTCTAATTTTCGAAAATCATATCCAGAAGTTTTCAAATCTTTTTAAATTAATTAGCCTTTTTAGCATTCAAATTATTTATTTATCTTTTTTACTTTTTTCTTAATTTTTGAAAACTTTTATTTTATTTTTTCGGTTACTTTTAATTAAAAAATTTTAATTAAAAATATAATTTATTTACAATTCATATCAATTCCTTTTCTCCATCATGGACATAAGTGGAAATGAACAGTCCAGAAGGACTCTGGGGTCATATGCTAACCCCATTACAGCTGTATATGGGAGTAGCATCTGTGTACCTCCCATCAAAGCAAGCAGTTTTGAGCTAAATCCTCAGCTCATTATCATGGTGCAGCAAAATTGCCAGTATTTTAGTCTTCCACAGGAAGAACCTACTGAGTTTCTGGCACAGTTCTTACAAATTGCTGACACAGTACGTGATAAAGAAGTGGATCAGGATGTCTACAGATTATTACTGTTTCCATTTGCTGTAAAAGTTCAAGCTAAGAGGTGGTTAAATAACCAACCCACAACAAGCATAAAAAGGATAATGAATCCCTTTATAATGCCTGGGAGAGGTACAGAGGGATGCTAAGGAAATGCCCCTCTGAAATGTTTTCAGAGTGGGTACAGTTAGACATCTTCTACTATGGGCTTACAGAAAGAGCTCAAATGTCTCTAGACTACTTAGCTGGTGGATCTATACACATGAGAAAGACAATTGAAGAGGCTCAAGAACTTATAGATACGGTTGCTAGAAATCAACACTTGTACTCTAGCAGTGAGTCCTCCATAAAGGAAGAAGCTAGGGCAGTAACAACTGACCCTAATCCTCAAGAACAGATTATTGAGCTTAATAAAAAATTACTCCTTATGACAAAACAATTAGCAGAATTTAAAGAGAGGCTCCAAGACACTAAAAATGCTAACAAGAATATGGAAGCACAATTGAATCAGACAAGACAGCAGCTATCTAAACAGATAACAGAAGAATGCCAAGCTGTCCAATTAAGGAGCGGGAAGACATTGAATAAATCAGCTCAAAGTAGCAGAAAGCCAAGAAAGGAACAACTGACAGAGGATGACCAAACCACTACCCAAAATCCCTCTAAGGACAGTAAGAGCCCAGAGAGGAATAATTCTGGAATTCAAACACCAGAAAAGGGTGAAAGATTGGCGTTAAACGCCCAGTGGATGCCCACTTCTGGCGTTCAAACGCCAGAAAAGGGAGAAAAGTTGGCGTTAAACGCCCATTCCCTGCCTAGTTCTGGCGTTCAAACGCCAGAAAAGGGTGGGAAGCTGGCGTTAAACGCCCATCCAGCACCCAATCCTGGCGTTCAAACGCCAATGAGAGATCAGACACCTGCAAGTGCTGATAGTAACCCCTCTAAGAAGGCTTCTCCAACCACCTCTGTAGGGAATAAACCTGCAGCAGCTAAGGTTGAAGAATATAGAGCCAAGATGCCTTATCCTCAGAAACTCCGCCAAGCGGAGCAGGATAAACAATTTGCTCGCTTTACAGACTATCTCAGGACTCTTGAGATAAAGATTCCATTTGCAGAGGCACTTGAGCAAATACCCTCTTATGCTAAGTTCATGAAAGAGATCTTAAGTCATAAGAAGGATTGGAGAGAAACTGAAAAGGTGTTTCTCACTGAAGAATGCAGTGCAGTCATTCTGAAAAGCTTACCAGAGAAGCTTCAAGATCCAGGAAGCTTTATGATACCATGCACATTAGAGGGTGCTTGCACCAAGACAGCTCTATGTGACCTTGGAGCAAGTATCAACCTAATACCTGCATCCATTATCAGAAAGCTTGGCTTGACTGAAGAAGTCAAACCAACCCGGATATGTCTTCAACTTGTTGATGGCTCCATTAAATATCCATCAGGCATAATTGAGAACATGATTGTCAAGGTTGGGCCATTTGCCTTTTCCACTGACTTTGTAGTGCTGGAAATGGAGGAGCACAAGAGTGCAACTCTCATTTTAGGAAGACCTTTCCTAGCAACTGGACGAACTCTTATTGATGTACAAAAGGGGGAAGTGACCCTGAGAGTCAACGAGGATGAGTTCAAGTTAAATGCTGTCAAAGCTATGCAGCATCCAAACACATTAGATGACTGCATAAGCACTAATATTATTGACTCTTTGGTGGAAGAGATCAATATGGCTGAAAGTCTTGAATCAGAGCTAGAGGACATCTTTAAAGATGTTCAGCTTGGTCTGGAGAAATCAGAAGAAATAAAAGAACCTCTGAAAATTCCTCAGGAAGAGGCTAAGCCTCCTAAACCTGAGCTCAAACCACTACCACCATCCCTTAAATATGCATTTCTGGGAGAAGGTGTCACTTTTCCAGTGATCATAAGCTCTGCTTTAAATCCACAGGAAGAGAAAGCACTAATTCAAGTGCTAAGGACACACAAGACAGCTCTTGGGTGGTCCATAAGTGATCTTAAGGGCATTAGCCTAGCAAGATACATGCACAAGATCCTATTGGAGGATGATGCTAAGCCAGTGGTTCAACCACAGAGGCGGCTAAATCCAGCCATGAAGGAGGTGGTGCAGAAAGAGGTCACTAAGTTACTAGAGGCTGGGATTATTTATCCTATTTTTGATAGCCCCTGGGTAAGCCTGTCTAAGTTGTACCCAAAAAGGGAGGCATGATAGTGGTTCACAATGAAAAGAATGAACTGGTTCCTACAAGAACAGTTACAGGGTGGCGTATGTGTATTGACTACAGAAGGCTCAATACAGTCACCAGAAAGGATCATTTTCCTTTACCATTCATAGACCAGATGCTAGAAAGACTAGCAGGTCATGACTATTACTGTTTTTTGGATGGCTATTCAGGCTATAACCAAATTGCAGTAGATCCTCAGGACCAAGAGAAAACAGCATTCACATGTCCCTCTGGCGTATTTGCTTACAGAAGGATGCCTTTTGGTCTTTGCAATGCACCTGCAACCTTTCAGAGGTGCATGCTCTCTATCTTCTCTGATATGGTAGAGAAATTTTTGGAAGTCTTCATGGATGACTTTTCAGTATTTGGAGACTTATTCAGCTCCTATCTTGACCATTTAGCACTTGTTCTGAAAAGATGCCAAGAGACCAACCAAGTTTTAAACTAGGAAAAATGTCACTTTATGGTGACTGAGGGAATTGTCCTTGGGTATAAAATTTCAAACAAGGGAATAGAAGTGGATCAAGCTAAATTGGAGGTAATTGAAAAATTACCACCACTTGCCAATGTAAAGGCAATCAGAAGCTTTCTGGGACATGCAGCATTCAACAGGAGGTTTATAAAGGATTTTTCAAAAATTGCAAAACCTCTGAGCAATCTGCTAGCTGCTGACACGCCATTTGTGTTTGATACAGAGTGTCTACAGGCGTTTGAAACCCTGAAAGCTAAGCTGGTAACAGCACCAGTCATCTCTGCACCAGACTGGACATTACCATTCGAACTAATATGTGATACCAGTGACCATGCCATTGGTGCAGTGTTGGGACAGAGGCATAACAAGCTTCTGCACGTCATTTACTATGCTAGCCGTGTTTTAAATGATGCACAGAAGAATTACACAACCACAAAAAAAGAGTTACTTGCAGTGGTTTATGCCATTGACAAGTTTAGATCCTATTTAGTAGGTTCAAAAGTGATTGTGTATACTGACCATGCTGCTCTTAAATACCTACTCACAAAGCAGGATTCAAAACCCAGGCTCATAAGATGGGTGTTTCTTCTGCAAGAGTTTGATATAGAAATAAGAGACAGAAAAGGGACAGAGAACCAGGTAGCTGATCACTTGTCCCGAATAGAACCAGTAGCAGGGGCGTCCCTTCCTCCTACTGAGATCTCTGAGACCTTTCCGGATGAGCAACTCTTTGCCATTCAAGAGGTAGCATGGTTTGCGGACATTGCAAATTATAAAGCTGTGAGGTTCATACCCAATGAGTACAGCAGGGTACAAAGAAAAAAACTAATTTCTGATGCAAAGTACTACCTATGGGATGAGCCATACCTCTTTAAGAGATGTGCAGACGGAATGATCCACAGATGCGTACCTAGAGAGGATGCACAGAAGATCCTATGGCATTACCATGGATCACAGTATGGAGGAAATTTCGGAGGTGAGCGAACATCCACTAAGGTCCTCCAATGTGGCTTCTACTGGCCTACTATCTATAAAGATGCCCGAGAGTTTGTGCGTAACTATGACAGTTGCCAAAGAGCTGGTAACTTGCCTCATGGTTACGCCATGCCTCAACAAGGGATCTTAGAGATTGAGTTGTTTGATGTATGGGGTATTGACTTCATGGGTCCTTTCCCACCATCATACTCAAACACTTACATTCTGGTGGCAGTAGACTACGTATCTAAATGGGTAGAAGCAATTGCCACACCCACTAATGATACTAAGACTGTGATGAAGTTTCTCCAGAAACATATTTTCAGTAGATTTGGTGTTCCCAGAGGACTAATCAGTGATGGGGGCACTCATTTTTGCAATAAACAGCTTTACTCTGTTATGGTCAGATATGGAATTAGCCACAAAGTGGCAACTCTGTATCATCCACAGATAAATGGGCAGGCTGAAGTCTCTAACAGAGAACTAAAGAAAATCCTAGAATGGACTGTAATTGCCCATAGAAAGGATTGGACAAAAAGCTTGGATGATGCTCTGTGGGCATACAGAACAGCATTCAAGACTCCTATAGGAACCTCTCCATACCAGCTGGTATATGGCAAGACCTATCATCTGCCCATGGAACTGGAACATAAAGCCTACTGGGCAACCAGATTCCTAAACCTAGATGCTAAGTTAGCTAGAGAGAAAAGACTGCTCCAGCTGAATGAGCTAGAGGAATTTAGACTCAATGCTTTTGAAAATGCAAAAATTTATAAGGAGAAATTAAAAAGGTGGCATGACAAGAAACTGTCATCTAGAGTCTTTGAACCAGGACAGAAGGTACTATTGTTTAACTCTAGGCTCAGACTATTCCCTGGGAAATTAAAATCCCTGTGGAGGGGACTATATGTGATTACAGGTGTGTCACCATATGGATATGTTGAGCTTCAGGATTTTGACTCTGATAAAAAGTTCATTGTTAATGGACAGAGAATCAAACATTATCTTGAAAGCAATTTTGAGCAAGAATGCTCAAAACTGAGGCCTGAATAAAGCTCAGTCAAGGTCCAGCTAAAGACAATAAAGAAGCGCTTGCTAGGAGGCAACCCAGCCATTAGCAAGTTATTTGTCTTAAGTAATACTTGCAAAAGCTGAAATAAATTTTCTTTGAAGATTAATCATCAAAATTGAAGGAATTCACAGAGTTACAGAAGGATTCAGCGCAAAAAGCAGAGAAAAGGAGCTCACTGGCAAGAAAATGCCAGTAAGGAGCATTTTGGGCGTTAAACGCCAGAATGGGTACCATTCTGGGCGTTTAACGCCAGAATTGCAGCATCCTGGTGATGCACGGAAAACTTATCTCGCAACAAATTTCCTTCGGCAAGTGTACCGAATTTGTCGTCAAGTAAAAACTCACAATAGAGTGAGGTCGAATCCCACAAGGATTGATTGATCAAGCAACTTTAATTAGAGGAATGTTCTAGTTGAGCGAATCCAGGATTTGAGTTTAGAATTGCAGAAAATAAAACGGCGGGAAGGTAAATGACAGAAAAAGTAAATGCTAAAATTAAAGAACTGAAAGTAAATGACTGAAGTAAATTGTAGAATTGTAAATGGGAATCGGGGAATTGCTCATAAAAGTAAGTGACAGAAAATAAAGAGAATGGGTAAGATCAGAAATGGGGAGTTCATTGGGCTCAGGAGATGTTGCATTTTCCGGATCAATTTCATTTTCATCTCTTCCTCAATCAATGCACTCATTGATCTCCTTGGCAATCTTAAGTGATTGAATTACAATTTTTTGTAATTCAATCTCTCAAATCTTGATTAATAGCCAATTTCTTGGTCAATTGCTCATGAGAAGAGATGAAGTATGGTCACTGATTATACCACATGCATTTCCCAAATCAAGTGTTGAGAGGATTATAGTCACATATCCATCCAAACCCAATTTGGTCCAGCATGAGAAAGCATTTATAGCTTGATCTCTTCATTCCTCTTTCAAGGCTCAGAAGAGATCCAAGTATGAATAGCTTCTTTTCCAAGATAACTACCCAATTGGATGAAGATCGAAAGCTTTCAAGTAAAATCAAGAGAAAAGATAGAAGAAGAATAATGAAAACTAGTATTGATCCATCAAATTACAACAGAGCTCCCTAACCCAATGAAAGGGGTTTAGTTGTTCATAGCTCTGGAAAATGAAAAAAAAGATGGAGAATACATAATGAAACTAGAAGTGCAGAGAAAGTAAATACAGAGAGTAATTCTATGCCCAGAGGCTCCCTATATTTTCCAACTCCCAAAATAATTCAAAGTTACTCCTATATATACTACTCTTCTACTCTTCTAGTTGGTTCTTCAAGTCTTGGGTCTGGGCTTTTGGATCTTGAGTTTGAAGCAGTTATCTTCTTCATTGGGCTTGGCTTTACTTGCAGAGAGAAATTGTGAAGTGGGCAGAGACTTTAGCTCAGGACGTTAGTGGTGTTAACGTTCAGTGAAAATATGGGTTCGAGAACGTTAGTGACATTCAACTTTTTCACTAACATTCCTTACCCAAGAAAGAGCCACGTTAACCTCAACGTTAGTGGCACAAACGTTGCCACTAACGTTGCCTCTTTGTCCTTCGTGCACGTTATTGGGACTCAACTTTCCCAATAACGTTGAGAAGCCTCCCCCTTCCCTACGTTAGAGTCCACGTTAACATAGTTAACGTGGCTCTTTTAACGTAGGCTTGCCAACCTTTGAGAACGTTAGTGACACTTAACATTGTCACTAACGTTCTAATGTGCCCCTTAGCTCCCACGTTAGAGTCCACGTTAACTAGGTTAACGTGGCTTCTAACGTGGCCTATGCTAGCCATCTCCAACGTTAGTGACAATGTTGAGTGTCACTAACGTTAGTTCAACATTCCTTTATCCACGTTAGCTTCCACGTTAACTAAGTTAACGTGGGAGTTAACGTGGCTCATGGTGGCATGTGTAGGCTCCTTCCAACGTTAGTGACAATGTTGGGTGTCACTAACGTTGGCGTCACCTCTCTTCTTCACGTTAACTTCCATGTTAACTAAGTTAACGTGGGAGTTAACGTGGCTCATTGGGGCTTGTATGGGTTCCTTCCAACGTTAGTGACAATGTTTAGTGTCACTAACGTTGTCGACCACCTTGTTTCCTCACGTTAGCTTCCACGTTAACTAGGTTAACGTGGGAGTTAACGTGGCTTAGTGTGACTTGGCCAACGTTAGTGATAATGTTGAATATCACTAACGTTGGCTTCCCCCCTTTCTTCTTAACGTTAGAGGCCACGTTAACTAAGTTAACGTGGTGACTAACGTGGCCACTCATGAGCTTGGTCCAACGTTAGTGATAATGTTAAGTGTCACTAACGTTGGCTCCAATGATGCCTTCGAGAGCGTTATTGGCAATCACTTTTCTCATTAACTTTGCAAGTTACTCCCATTCCACGTTAGTGTTAACGTTAGTGTAACTAACGTAGCCACTAATGTGGTTCTTCTTTGCTTCCTTTGTCCTGAAATCAAGCAATAAAGTGCATCAAAGTTCTAGTCCAAGTCATGGGAAATGCAACATCCAATTTGTCCTTAAATTCATGCAAAATCCTCATGAAATCATGTAAAGTGCACAATGTATGCTTGAATCAAGATGTAAGTGAATATCTACCCAAAACTAGCTTATTTCCTAAGGAAATGCATGAAACTACCCTAAAAACAGTAAAGAAAAGGTCAGTGAAACTGGCCAAAATGCCCTGGCATCACCTGGGCGTTCAGAAAAACGCCCAGTAACAAAGAATTTCTGGCGTTTAACGCCAGCCACGCCAACAATGGCCAACATATGGGCGTTAAATGCCAGAATGGATACCATTCTGGGCGTTTAACGCCAGAAAGGCAGGGGGAGGAGATTTTGTTTTCCACTTCAAAATTTTTCAAATTTTCATGTTTTGACTCATAATTTTCTGCATAGACATGTTTCAAACTTGCATCATTCATCCTCAAATTTCAAAAATTCAACACTTTTCTAAATCTCTTTTCAAATTACTTTCAAATCCTTCCCAAATCTTCTTCAAAAAACTCAAGTATCTTTTCAATTTCTTTCCAAATATTTTCAAACTAATCATATCTCTTATTTCTTAGATGCATAACAAAAATTTTCAGATTTAACCTCTTTATATCTTTTTCAATTAAAAATCTCATCTTTTTCATATCATGATTTTATTTTCTTCCACCAATCATATCTCTATGTCATATCTCTTTCAAAATTTTTGAAATCCCTCCCCTCCTCTTATAAATACACATTCGGCCATCCCCTCCTCTCTACCATTTGATTTTGCTTCTCCTCCTCTCTCTCCCCTTTCCTTTCTTTTGCTTGAGGGCAAGCAAACCTTTAAGTTTGGTGTGTTTTTCCGCGATCACTGAGCTAAGACTCATCAAGATCATGGCACCTAAGGGAAAACAAACCAATTCAAGAGGCAAGAAAGAGAATACTCCAAAGAGTCTTTGGAATCAAGAGAGGTTCTTAACCAAAGAACATGCAGACCATTACCACAAAATAATGGGTCTGAGGTCAGTAATCCCGGAAGTTAAATTCAATCTGAAAGAAGATGAATATTCGGAGATCCAAGAGCAAAGGTTGGAAGAAACATGGTTCAGGAATTCTACTCAAATCTGTGGCTAAAAGATAAGCAGAGAATAACTGGAACCACCTTTCACACCTACCGAACTATGGTCAGAGGGAAGCTTATTTACTTCCATCTGGACAAAATAAGAGAGGTCTTCAAACTGCCTCAACTACAAGATGATCCAGAATCCTTTAATAGGAGAATGGTGAGAGTAGATAAGGGGTTGGATCAAGTTCTAGAGGACATATGCCTCCCTGGAACTAAGTGGATAACCAATTCAAAAGGTGTCCCAAACCAACTCAAGAGGAGAGATCTCAAACCAGTCGCAAGAGGCTGGTTGGACTTCATTGGGCGTTCTATATTGCCCACTAGCAACCGCTCTGAGGTCACTGTCAAAAGAGCAATGATGATTCATTGTATTATGCTGGGAAAAGAAGTGGAGATTCATCATTTGATTTCTTGTGAGATTTACACAATTGCAAACAAGAACTCCACTGAAGCTAAACTGGCTTACCCAAGCTTAATTTCTCTGCTATGTAAAGATGCTGGGGTAAGGATGGGAGTAGATGAATTCATCCCAATCGAACACCCAATCACCAAGAAGTCAATGGAAGGACAGGTGCAAGACAACTCCATCAAAAGGAGGGCGCAGGAGTTCCTCCCAGAAATCCCTGAAATTGACTACTGGACCCGCCTAGAAGCATGTGTTACCAAGCTGCAAGAAGCTATGGAACAACTTAAGGAAGAACAGCAGAATCAAAACTGCATGCTCTGCAAGCTGCTAAAGGAACAGGAGAAGCAGGGGCGTGAGCTACAGGGGCTGAAGGGTCAGAAGCTCTCCCTTGAAGAACCAAACACCCCATAGATTGAAGGAGCATCCATTGCTCAAAATCAAGGTTGTTGAGTCCTAACTCTGTGATAACCTCTATTAATAGGAATCTATTTTAAGAGTCATTTATTTTTCTATTTTTAATTATTATTGGTTTGCTCTTATATTTATTTTTGAGTCTTATTGTCATTCCATGATTAATAAAATTTAAAGTTTATGTCTTAAAGCTATGAATGTCCTATGAATCCATCACCTTTCTTAAATAAAAAATGTTTTTAATTGCAAAAGAAAAAAGAAGTACATGAATTTTAAATTTTAAAACAGATTAATTATTTTGATGTGGTGGCAATACTTTTTGTCTTTCTGAATGAATGCTTGAACAGTGCATATTTTTGAATTTGTTTTTATGAATGTTAAAATTGTTGGCTCTTAAAAGAATAAAGGAAAAGGAGAAATGTTATTGATAATCTGAAAAATCATAAAAATGATTCTTGAAGCAAGAAAAAGCAGTGAAAAGCTTGCAGAAAAAAGATATATGCGAAAAAAAGAGAAGAAAAAAAAAGAAGAAAAAGAAAAAGCAAGCAGAAAAAGCCAATAGCCCTTTAAACCAAAAGGCAAGGGTAAAATAAAAAGGATCCAAGGCTTTGAGCATCAGTGGATAGGAGGGCTCACAGGAATAAAATCCTGGCCTAAGCGGCTATACCAAGCTGTCCCTAACCATGTCTTGTGGCGTGAAGGTGTCAAGTGAAAACTTGAGACTGAGCAGTTAAAGTCGTGGTCCAAAGCAAAAAGAGTGTGCTTAAGAGCTCTGGACACCTCTAATTGGGGACTCTAGCAAAGCTGAGTCATAATCTGAAAAGGTTCACCCAGTTATGTGTCTGTGGCATTTATGTATCCGGTGGTAATACTGGAAAACAAAATGCTTTGGGTCACGGCCAAGACTCATAAAGTAGCTGTGTTCAAGAATCAACATACTGAACTAGGAGAATCAATAACACTATCTGAATTCTAAGTTCCTATAGATGCCAATCATTCTAAACTTCAAAGAAAAAAGGGAGATGCCAAAACTGTTCAGAAGTAAAAAGCTAATAGCCCCGCTCATCTAATTAAGACTGATCTTCATAGATGTTTTTGGAATTCATTGTATATTCTCTTCTTTTTATCCTATTTGATTTTTAGTTGCTTGGGGACAAGCAACAATTTAAGTTTGGTGTTGTGATGAGCGGATAATTTATACGCTTTTTGGCAGTGTTTTTAGTATGTTTTTAGTATGTTTTAGTTAGTTTTTATTATATTTTTATTAGTTTTTAATTAAAATTCACTTTTTTTGACTTTACTATGAGTTTGTGTATTTTTCTATTATTTCAGGTATTTTCTGGCTGAAATTGAGGGACCTGAGCAAAAATCTGATTCAGAGGCTGAAAAAGGACTGCATATGCTGTTGGATTCTAACCTCCCTGCACTCGAAGCGGATTTTCTGGAGCTATAGAAGCCCAATTGGTGCGCTCTCAATTGCGTCAAAAAGTAGACATCCTGGGCTTTCCAGCAATATATAATAGTCCATGCTTTGCTCGAGATTTGATGGCCCAAACCGGCGTTCCAATTCAACATAAAAATTTTGGCAAAAGCTGGCGTTTAACTCCAAGAGAAGCCTCTACACGTGAAAGCTTCAATGCTCAGCCCAAGCACACACCAAGTGGGCCCGAAAGTGGATTTCTGCATCATTTACTTATTTCTGTAAACCCTAGGCTACTAGTTCTCTATAAATAGGACCTTTTACTATTGTATTTACACACCTCATGACACTCTACACGTTTCATATTGTATCTTCTACGACATGAGTCTCTGAACCCCATTGTTGGGGGTGAGGAGCTCTGCTGTGTTTCTATGAATTAATGCAATTACTACTGTTTTCCATTCCATCACGCTTGCTTCTATTCTAAGATATTCATTCGCACTTCAACCTGATGAATGTGATGATCCGTGACACTCATCATCATTCTCACCTATGAACGCGTGCCTGAAAACCACTTCCGTTCTACATGCAATCAAGCTTGAATGTGTATCTCTTGGGTTTCTGATCTAAGATTAGAACCTTCATGGTATAGTCTAGAATTATTGGTGGCCATTCCTGAGGTCTGGAAAGTCTAAACCTTGTCTGTGGTATTCCGAGTAGGATCTGGGAAGGGATGACTGTGACGAGCTTCAAACTCGCGAGTGTTGGGCGTGTGACAGACGCAAAAGGATCAATGGATCCTATTCCAACATGATCGAGAACCGACAGATGATTAGCCGTGCGGTGACAGTGCATTTGGAATATTTTCACTGAGAAGACGGGAAGTAGCCATTGACAACGGTGATGCCCAACATAAAGCTTGCCATGGAAGGAGCCTTGCGTGTGTGAAGAAGAAGATAGTAGGAAACCAGAGATTCAGGGGACAGAGCATCTCCAAAACCTCAACCTATTCTCCATTACTGCATAACAAGTATTTATTTCATGTTCTTCTACTTTTTACAATTAAATCTGAGAATTATTGATATCCTGACTAAGAGTTACAAGATAACCATAGCTTGCTTCAAGCCAACAATCTCCGTGGGATCGACCCTTACTCACGTAAGGTATTACTTGGACGACCCAGTGCACTTGCTGGTTAGTTGTGCGGAGTTGCAAAAGTGTGATTGTAATTTCGTGCACCAGCCGCCTTTGAGGTTGACAGACAGGCCTTGCTCCCTCTTCTAAAAATATTCTGTGCTCACAAACTTGAGGGCTGATGCCTACTGTATCCGCCAAACTCCACCCAATTGTTTTCTTGTGTCTTCTCAGCACACTCAGCAGCTGCTCCTCTTGTTGGGAAGTGAGTTCCCTTGCAATGATAACTGGGAGCTTCTGATGATCCTCAAGGTAAGCATACTTGAGGTGGGGTGGAAGGGGCTTTAACTCTATTTTCTGCTCATGGCTAGGTACTTGATCTTCTGGAGCTAGTGATGGCGGCAAGGTGTTTTCATCTTGTTCAGGGGGTGTCCCCACACTTGCACCCTGCTCCATGTGCATCTCTTCTACCTCTTCTTGGCGAACTGCAGCTAGAGTTTTATATATGATGTCGCACTGGAAGATGGAATGATCTTCCGGAGGATGCTTCATAGCTTCATCCAAGTTGAAGTTCACAGCTCATCCAACTATCTCAAAGGAGTAAGTTCCTGAGAATGAATCCAACTTGAACTTTGAAGTCTTCAGAAATGGCCTTCCAAGCAGGATGGACGATGGTCTGCCTGAGTTATCAGGGGGCATCTCTAAAATATAGAAGTCAATAGAAAATGTGAGCCCCTTAATGCTCACTAGCACGTCCTTAGCAATTCCAACCACCGAGATTATGCTTTTATCTGACAAAACAAAACGTGATGCCGACCTTTTTAAGGGAGGGAGTGACGTTGGGGATTTTTTCCAGTAAAGAATGTCATAAAAACAGTCGCGTTGTAGATATAGTCTCTAAACCGACAGAAATCCCTTTCGTGCAAACGTTTGGTTGTCACAAGTAACAAACCCCTTATAATTGATAACCGAGTATTTAACCTCGGGTCATCTTCTCAAGGAACTGTAAGGAAGTATGTTCTTATTATTGGCTATGGAGATTGCAAATTGGGGTTTCAAGAATGAGGAACAAGTAATTTAATGGTGAGTACATTAAATAGCAATTAAAATGAATAAATAATTGTAAAGCAAACTTTTGGCAAGGTATGAGAAATTGGAAGTCCAAATTAGTTATCCTTAGCAATAGTAACGAAAGCTGAATCTTAATTCCTCTTAGTTAACCTTTGCTAAAGCAAGGGAAGGTCAAGGGACAAATTGGTTTGATCTTTGAATCCTATTTATTTCCTAAGAAAAGATTGGGATTATTGAAGTTCAATTCAATTGGCAAGATAACAATTATCAATTATGCTGTTGAATTGGATAACTCCTGAGTTACTGATTTCTTAACCAAAACCAAAACGGGAAAAGTAAATCTACAGGAATAAAGATGTCTTCAGAGTAAAAGCAATAATAGCATAAATGAGAGAAAGCAATATTAAACAGGAATACCTCAAATAACATTAGTTCAAATAATCTGGAACATGAAAGAATTCATAAATCAAATTGCAAAAGTAAATAATCAACTAAAGTAAAGGAACATTAAACCTGGATCGAGAGTTACTCCTAAAACTAGGAGAAGTCCTAAATCCTAATCCTAAGAGAGAGAGAAGAGAACCTCTCTCCAAGCTAATCTCAATCATGGAAAGTAACTAAATTGGCGAGCTCTCCTTGAATGGATGCATTCCTTCACTTCATAACATCTGGTCTATGCCTTCTGGACTTGGATTTGGGCCAAAAAGGGCTTCAGAATTCGCTATGAGCGTTTTCTGCAATTTTTGGTGCGTACCCTCTGTCACGCGTCTGCGTGGGTCACGCGTCTGCGTGGGTCACGCGTCTGCGTGGGTCACGCATCCGCGTGGGTCACGCGGTCGCGTCATTCGGAGCTTTTCCTTGCCACGCGGTCGCGTCAGTCATGCGGCCGCGTCATATGTGTTCTGCTTAAGGCGCGTGGTCGCGTCATTCATGCGGCCGCGTCGCTGCTGATTCACGCTTGGCACGTGATCGCGTCGTCCTTGCGATCGCGTGGATGCCAGTTTCTTCAAGGACTCCGTTTTGTGCTTTCCTTCCATTTTTGTATGTTTCCTTTCCATCCTTTGAGTCATTCCTGCCTTAAAAGATCTGAAACTACTCAACACACTAATCACGGCATCGAATGGAAATAAAGGTAATTAAAATAATTAATTTAAAAGCATAGGAAACATGTTTTTCACATACATCACATAATAGGGAAGGGAAAGTAAAACCATGCAATTAACATGAATAAGTGGGTGAAGGATTGAATAAATCACTCAAACTAAGCACAAAATACATCATAAAATATTGGTTTATCAGGGAGCCTCAGAGCATCATATACAGATAATGGCATAATGCTAACACACGCGCCTAGATCACACATGCAGTCAGAAAATTTTACAACTTCTATAGTAATAGTAACCATGCATGGACCTGGATCACTACATTTTTCTGGTATATCACCCATTAAAGCAGAAATAGAGCTACCTAGAGGAATAGTTTCTAAATCCTGTATTTTATCTTTATTCATGCATAAATCTTTTAGAAACTTCGCATATTTAGGTACCTGGCAAATGGCATCAAAAAGGGGAATTGTTACCTCAACCTTTTTGAAGATCTCTACCATCTTGGGGTCTAGCTCCATCTGCTTTCTGGACTTCCTAGCAAGGTGTGGAAATGGAATGGGAATGGCTTCACTTGTGACTTCAGCTTCTTTTGGTGTTCCATTCCCTGGTTGAGCTGCTTCTTCTTCAACCATGTCTTGTACTTCCTCCTCTTCTTCAACATCCTCCACCTCAACAATGTCTTCAGCTTAGGTATCTTCCTTTGAGCTTGGCTCCTCCTGACTCCTCTCTTTCAGTGTGGTACCAGACCTCAAAGTAATGCATTGATTCCACCTTTGAGAAGGCAGTGCACTGGAGCATGAAGGTTGATTGTTGGGGGTAGAAGGTGGTTCCAGCCGGGAGATGAGAGCCTGTAAAGTGGAGGTAAGACCAGTGATGCTAGAGGTAAGTGTATTCTGAAGGTCTTTCTGTCCTTGTACAATAGAGTGAAGCATCTCATCATTGATAGAGGAAAGGGGGTAAGTAATTTGAGGGGCCTGCTGTTGGTTGTTCTGAGGCACTTGGGACTGCCTTTGGTGAGGTGCTCTGTAAGGCTGGTTTTGGTTTTGCTCAGTACAAGAAAAGAGAGATATTTTAACATGATTTTTTTTAACAACCATAGTTAAGTGTAAAAATTAATATATATTTTTGACAAATATCACAAATGTCAAATTTTCTATGTTTTTTTTATTTATAATTTGATTGTAGAAAATTATTCCTCAATTTTGACACTCATTTGTTTTCAACATACTCTATTATTCCTTTTTTTCGTTGAGTTCCATTAATTTTGGCATCACACTGCTCTCAGTTTGGGATCATACTACTCATTCTTCATCTTCAAAATCTCAGTTTATTCTTCAGTTTCAAGATTTCATCTCATTCTGTTAAAACTTTTTGTTGAGAATTTTTTATGGTCAATAAATGTCAAAATAAATACTATTTTTGATGGTTAATAAGTATCACAAAAAATATATTCTCAAATTTTTTCTAATAAATTATTTTTGATGGCCAATATTGATCAAAATAAGATTTAAACTTTTTTTACAATTACTTATATGTTAAAAATAATATTTTTGACAAAACTTTTATTAACATATTTTTATAGTTAAAATAGTGTCAAAATTTATTTTTTTGATGAATTTTAATTTTTTTTGACACATAATAATCCTTAAAAATAGTCTATATTATTGTAGTGGCTATTGGTAAAGAGGGTTCTGCTGTCTGTTGTTGTTGTTGTTCCACCTCCGATTCCCACTGTTGTCTATGCCTCCTCTATTGTAGTTGTCCCTCCATCCTTGGTTTAAATTATCTCTCCACCCCTGGTTGGAGTTATCTTGCCAACCTTGATTGTAGCTTCCACCTTAGTTATAATTGCCGCCTTGTTGATAGTATCCTTGATTTGGGCGGTCATAGAAATTATGAGTAATTGCCAAGGTGTTATCTTCTTGTTGGAGCTACGGACACTAATCAGTGTAATGAGTATAACAGGCACATATTTCGCACACCCTTTGAGGAACCAACTGTTGGCACTATT
Organism: Arachis ipaensis; assembly: GCF_059453495.1. Classification (NCBI taxonomy): domain Eukaryota; kingdom Viridiplantae; phylum Streptophyta; class Magnoliopsida; order Fabales; family Fabaceae; genus Arachis; species Arachis ipaensis. Next base: position 57,271,248 of record NC_142436.1, read on the forward strand.
GTTATGGGAGAGGCTGAGGTTGTTGTTGATTCAGCTGTAGCTACTTCAGTATGTTGGTCATCTCTCCCAGAGTCTGTGTGAGAGTAGCAGTCTCACTACTAGAAAAAACCTCCGCAATCGCCTTGGGATGGTTGTTCCTGTGCCTGACATTCCGGGTGGATTTAGCTAGATCGGTGATCAGTTGCCAAACTTCTGTCACCGTCTTGTATTTCTTCAGAGAACCATTACTTACAGCATCTAATGTAGTCTTATCCTGAGGTTTCATGCCTTGTGTGAAGTAGCTAATCAACACTAACTAGTCAATCTTGTGGTGGGGGCATGAGTCTAGGAGATTCCTGAAGCATTCCCAGTACTCATAAAGAGTCTCTGATTCGCCTTGAATAATACAGGAAATTTCTTTCGTCAGTCTGTCTGTAACTTCAGCTGGAAAATATTTTTCCAGGAATTCCCTTCTAAGCAGATCCCAATTGGTAACGACTGCTTCAGGTTGAGTGTAGAACCACTCTCTTGCCTTTCCTTCAAGAGAAAACATAAAGGCATACAACCAAATAGTAGTTTCATCTGTGCCATGACGCCTAGTAGTTGAGCAGGCTGTCTGAAAGTCTCTGAGGTACTTTATGGGCTCTTGAGCAGGTAAGCCATGAAATTTTGGCAGTAAGTTAATTAGCGCAGTCTTCAGTTCAAAATCTGCAACTAGATTTGGTTGACGCGCTTGATACGGTTGCAGGGTAAAGTCCGGAGCTCCTGCTTCCTGGAGAGTAATTCTTCTAGACTTCGCCATATTACTGAAAGAGCTGAAGATTGATGGTTTAGAAGTTATGGTAAATACACGTTGCAAGTATAGTTGATGTAGCGGAAAACGATCCGACACAAAACTCACCGGCAAGTGCACCGGGTCGCATCAAGTAATAATAACTCACGGGAGTGAGGTCGATCCCACAGGGATTGAAGGATTGAGCAATTTTGGTTTAGTGGTTGATTTAGTCAAGCGAATCAAGATTTGGTTGAGTGAATTGTGATTTGCAGAATTTAAATTGCATGAGAAGTAAAGGGAATGGGTAAATTGCATAAAATTAAAGAGAATTGAAATTTAAAGTGCTGAATCTTAAAGAATAAGAAATTAAATGGCAGAAACTTAGAACGCAAGGAATGTAAATTGCAGAATCTTAAAGTGCAAGAGATGTAAATGGCTTGGATTGTAAAGGGAATTGGGAATTGGATTTGCAGAAATTAAATAGGAAAAGTAAAATTCAACAAGCAGAGGAGTAGAAGATAACTTGGATTGAACCGGATCTAAAAACAGAATTGTAAATGAGCATGAAAAGCATTAAACAGAGGATGTAAAATTGGAATTTAGATCTCAGGACCCAAGAGACTAGATAACCAAGTCTAGATCTCAATGCCTTCCTAGATCCAACAAGAACAATTGCAAAGGAAATGTAAATTGCAAAGAAAGTAGATGAAGAAGCAATTAACCGAAACTGAAATTCAATTAAGCAGAGAATTAAACAAGATCCCAAGGTGAGATTGAAATAGATTTCCTTCAATTCTCCAACCCAAGATCCAAGACAATTGTAATTGAAATTGAAAGCAAGAAAACTAAGAGGAAGGGAATTCAATTCTCCTTCCCCGAGACTTAGAAATTAAAATTCACTCAATACCAAAAGCTCTCCGAAAACTCTCTATGAAAACTAAAAGGAAAAGCTCTCTTAAAAACTTAAATCCTATGCTATTTATACACTTTCTTCAAATGGTTTTCAAGCCTTCAATTGGGCCTTTGCTCTTGATGGAATTGGGTTGATAGAGGCCTTGGTTGATTACTCTTGGAGTTTGGAGAAGAACCGAATTAAACCGGGTTTGGAATCAGGAAAGCTTGAGTAAAAGTTTGAGTAAAAGTTTGAGGCAAACTTTTACTCCAACTTTTCACATCAGCCACCCTCTTTTGCTGATACCAACGTTGGGGCAAAAGTTTGGGGTCAAACTTTTGCTCCAACGTTGGCCTCCCCTTGCACACTCATGGCGCCAACGTTTGCCAAAAAGTTAGAGGCAAACGTTGGTGCAAACTTTTGCTCTCCAGGGTGTGTTGTTCATGCGCCAACGTTTGCCAAAAAGTTTGAGGCAAACGTTGGCGCAAACTTTTTCTCTCCAGGGTGTTGATTTGTGATGCCAAAAGTTTGCCAAAAAGTTTGAGGCAAACTTTTGGTCCAGCTTTTTGCTCCCTGGTTCATTTTCACTTATTCCAAAAGTTTGAGCTAAAGTTTGAGGCAAACTTTTGCTCAAACTTTTTGTCCTCTCTTCCTCCTAGCCATTCTTTCTTGCTTCAACCTTTCTCCAAGCTTTCTTCACCTATCATTAATCAACCAAACACATCAAAGCTATGCTCAAAATCATGAGATATTCATTCTTTCATAATATGTGACAATTATAGCATAAAACCTCATGAAATTGCATTAATTCATACATGGTTGATTAAATCAAAGGAATCATGAAAATCTACCCAATTGGCTTGCTTATGGCTCAAGAAAGTGCATAATTCAATTGAAAACAAAAGAAAAAGACTAGTGAAACTAGGCTAAGATGACTTGTCATCACAACACCAAACTTAAAGCTTGCTTGTCCCCAAGCAAGAAATGATTTATTGAGAAGAAAGAATGAAATGGAAGAGGATGTTCATGCTAGTAGAGTGTTATTGGTAGTTCATGGGGTTTTATGTGGATATGTAAACACTCACCTCTTATTGACTCTTAAGCCTAGAAAGTCTCCTTCAAGCTTCAAGTAACATACTGCTATGACCTCTCATTATTTCTTTATCCTTGGCTATTATTTTGTTCATAAGCTTTATTTGAGTGTCATGTGTAGCAAGTTCATTTCCTTTTCTTTATACTTGACAGATTATTCACTATAGACACTTGGCTCACATTCCTTCTTAGAACATTGATGCCCAGCACCTCTTTGGGCTACTAAATACCTTGTAGTTAGGTTGCTCTTGATAGTGGACTTTCAGCTGATGATCCCGGGTTAGTTAACCCAAGTCATCAAGTGTTGATGCACTCCAAAGAGCTTAATAATCCAAGCAGATCCTAATACAAAGACACCACAGACATATATTCTAAGGTTCAAGCTATTGGTGTCCAGCTTTGTTTCTTTTTGTTTTTCTTTTGTTCTGCCACTCTTTGGCTATTTCTTTTTCTCCCCCTTTTTTTTTCTGTCTTTTTGTTTTTCTATCTAACCAAGGACTTTTATTTGATTGAGATTCATAGACAGTAGGCCACTTTATACTTAGAAGGAGACATCCTAGTTCTTTTATTCACTAAAGTGAGCTATTATACTATCACACACACACACCACCACTTACTTTTATTGTACTTCTATCTAACAGAGAACTATCTCACTTCACATTCAAACATTTCTTTTATTGAATTGAAAATGCAGGGGACAAAGCATGCTTTTTGTTCAGTGAAAGTAAACACACAAGCACACACATAAACTAGCTTACTTATTCTAAGAGTGATTCTACTTGTATTAGATGAACACTTTAACAAAACACAAGTCAAAACATTTTTCAACAGTAAGAGTTAAGTGTAAACACAACCTAGTGGTTTGCAGTTCCTTTGTCCTTCCTTCTGTTGTGCCCTTTTGAGTTATGATGCATAGTGTCTTCAAATGGTGGTGAATTCCCTGCATAATTCTCAAAAGTTGCTTGCTTCTCAAACCCTTAGATGACCAGTTAGTATGCATGAATTGATTGTGGCTTGTGGATTCAATTTGATGTGGGAACACCAAACTTAATTTCTTGCCACTTTTCTGGATACAGTAGGTTAACTCTAGGCAAAATTTTGTGTCCTTGCTAAAGGTTATGAAGTTTAAGACTAAAAAAAAACAGTTAAGTGGTTGAATAATCTGTTTGATTGCTTGGAACTAGCAATGTGCAGGAAGTTAAAATGTGCTTTTGAATGAGGTTTTGGTTGAATACCAAACTTGGAATCCTCTATTCTCACTTGAGTTGTTTTTGGTGTACAACACCAAACTTAGCTCCTTGCAATACATATTAATTATTCAACATTTTTATTGAAAAAGCTATGAAAAGAAAACTACCTCAGGTTGGGTTGCCTCCCAACAAGCGCTCTTTTATTGTCACTAGCTTGACATTGGAGCTTTCTTTTATGGTGGTTGAGGATTGTAGTGCCTCAACTTGTCTCCCTTGACTGTGATCTTCCTCTTTGTTCTCTGGTGTTCAATTTCGGCATGTTCCAACGAGATTATATTGCTGACAGTGTAATAGTCATCAGTCTGTTAGCTTGCTCCCAGTTGTTGATATATCAATTGCACTTTGTCACCTTTGGAAAGCCCCTCTGTTGGAATCTTCCTGTTCTTCCAACCCCTTTTTATTTTGTTTCTGCGTTTCATCCCTTTTTTTGTTGATCTTTCTTTTATGGCTGTAGACTTACCTTAGGGATTTCTCTCTTCAGTGGCTAATACTCCAATATCCTCTTGGACTTTTTCATCCTTCTGTACAATCTTCTGCCTTGGGATATTGTTGTGAATCACCTTGTCAATTTCCATAGAGTCCCTCCTCCTATTACTAGACTGGGCTTTTAGTAATACTTTCAGAGTGACACTCTTATCATGCATCCTGAGAGTTAGTTCTCCTTGCTCTATGTCTATGATAGCTCTAGCAGTGGCCAAGAATGGCCTTCCCAGTATAATAGAATCACCATCATCCCCATCTGAATCCAGAACCACAAAATCTGCAGGGTATATGAAATTGTCCACCTTGACCAGAAGGTTTTTAATCATACCCCTGGGGTATACCGTTGACTTATCTACTAGCTCTAGAGATATCTGTACTGGTTTAACTTCCTCTATACGCAGCTTTTTCACCAAGGAGGATGGTATTAAGTTGATACTTGCTCCTAGATCGCACATTGCTTTAGTGATGGTTAATTCCCCAATGGTGCAAGGCAGCAAGAAGCTCCCTGGATCCTCAAGCTTAGGGGGAAGCCCTTTTTGAATCAAGGCTCTGCATTCCTCAGTAAGCAGTATGGTTTCTTTCTCATCCCAACTTCTCTTCTTATTGATATGCTCCTTCAAAAACTTGGCATACAGAGGCATTTGCTCAAGTGCTTCAGCCAAGGGAATATTGATTTCCAGCTTTTTTAAAGTCTCAAGGAACTTATGAAAATGTTGGTCCTTAGTTTCTTTGTTGAACCTCTGGGGATATGGCAGTGGAGGTGTGATGCTATTTCATATTTGCTGCTGTCCCTGAGTTACTTCTTTTGAACCGTGTGGTGGGTTGTCCTTCTCTTTGAGTTTCTCAATGCTCTTGTTTGGCATCACAACTTGATCCTTGGTTTCATCTGCCTTTGTTTGCTCCTCATCTTCTATTGGCCTTTTGCTGCTCTCTGCTTGCTTTTTTGTAGTGTCATTATTGCTCATCAATGTTCTCCCACTCCTTAATCGTATTGCCTTGCATTCTTCCTTAGGATTTGGAATTGTGTCACTCGGCAGAGAGCTTGAAGGTCTCTCAATAGAGATCTGCTTGGAGATTTGCCCCATCTGCCTCTCTAGGCTCTTTATGGAGGCTTCATGGTTCTTGGTTGTCATTTCCTGGTGTTTCAACATTTTATCCATCAAGGTCTCCAAGTTAGTGAGTCTTTAAGATTCAGGTGATACTTGAGGTGGGTTATGAGATGTGGGTGGTAGATGGTAGGCATTTTGGTTGGTGGGTTGGTTATTGGATTGGTACTGATTGGGGTTGGGGTAGTTGTTTTGAGGTTTTCTGTAGGGGTTCTGGTTAGTTTGCTGCTGGTTGTGGTTTTGGTTGCTTCTTGGGTTGTTTTGGTTTGAGTTCCTCTGCCATGGTTGTTGGTTTTGGGTGTGATTATCTCCCCATCTGAGGTTTGGGTGGTTCTTCTAGGATGGATTGTATGTATCACCATACACTTCATTTGGTCCTTGGTTGTGCATATACTGTACTTGCTATTGTTGTTGTTCTTCTTAAGTTTCTTCATTTTGCCCCCATGTGGATGATGGTTGGCTTGTGTTAACTGCTGCAACTTGGAGGCTATCAATCCTCTTGGCTATTTACTCAAATTGTTGTTGAATTTGCTGCTGCATCATCTTGTTTTGAGCCAAGATTGAGTCCACTCCTTCTAGCTCCATTACTCCTCTCCTTTGTGATGGTTGGCGATTTCTTTGGTGAGCAAAGAAATATTGATTGTTGGCCACCATGTCAATAAGATTTTGAGCTTCTTCTGCTATTTTCATCAGTTGCAATGATCCTCCAGCTGAGTGGTCAAGTGATTCTTGAGCCTTTAGAGTGAGTCCTTCATAGAAGTTCTGTAGCTTGTCCCACTCAGTGAACATTTCTGATGGGCATTTCCTCAACAGAGCCTTGTATCTCTCCCATGCTTCATACAGATTTTTAGCATCCAATTGTGTGAATGTTTGCACCTCAGTTTTCAGCCTGATGACTCTTTGAGGTGGATAGAATTTGGCTAGAAATTTAGTCACCAAATCATCCCAGCTAGTGATGCTTCCTTGAGGAAAAGTTTCAAGCCATTGTGCGGCCTTGTCCCTTAATGAGAACGGGAACAGCAGAAGCTTGTAGGTCTCAGGATTCACGCCATTGGACTTGACAGTGTCACAAATCCTTAAGAAGGTAGATAGATGTTGATTTGGATCCTCCAATGGTCCTCCCCCAAACGAGCAGTTGTTTTGGACCAATGTAATGAGTTGTGGCTTCAATTCAAAGTTATTTGCATTGACATTAGGGGTGAGAATGCTGCTTCCACAATGTCTAGCATTTGCAAAGGTGTAGGAGGCCAAAACTCTCCTCTGGGGTGGGTTGTTGTTGTTATTGTCTGCTCCACCAGGTGGATTGGTTGAATGTTCCTCCATATCTTGGAATTCTTCTTCTGATTCCTCTTCTCCAACAATATTTTTCCCTCTTTCAGCTCTTCTTAACCTCTTGAGAGTTCTTTCGTCTTGTTCATGAAAGGTGGGTGTGGTTCTTCTTGTACCTGACATACAAGCAGAACATAAGAAACACTCAAACCAGTGACACTTCAATCTACTGCTAGAATGAAGTTTTAGTTAGCTTAAGCAAAAATTCAAACAGTTAGTGGGTAAATTGAAAATTAAAGAACAGAAAAGTGAAAGTGCTTGATCTAGATCACCACCTCACTTAATCATTGTCAATCTAATCAATCCCCGGCAACGGCGCCAAAAACTTGATGTAGTAGAAAACGATCTGACACAAAACTCACCGGCAAGTGCACCGGGTCGCATCAAGTAATAATAACTCACGGGAGTGAGGTCGATCCCACAGGGATTGAAGGATTGAGCAATTTTGGTTTAGTGGTTGATTTAGTCAAGCGAATCAAGATTTGGTTGAGTGAATTTTGATTTGCAGAATTTAAATTGCATGAGAAGTAAAGGGAATGGGTAAATTGCATGAAATTAAAGAGAACTAAAATTTAAAGTGCTGAATCTTAAAGAACAAGAAATTAAATGGCAGAAACTTAGAACGCAAGGAATGTAAATTGCAGAATCTTAAAGTGCAAGAGATGTAAATGGCTTGGATTGTAAAGGGAATTGGGAATTGGATTTGCAAAAATTAAACAAGGAAAAGTAAAATTCAACAAGCAGAGGAGTAGAAGATAACTTGGATTGAACCGGATCTAAAAACAGAATTGTAAATGAGCATGAAAAGCATTAAACAGAGGATGTAAAATTGGAATTTAGATCTCAAGACCCAAGAGACTAGATAACCAAGTCTAGATCTGAATGCCTTCCTAGATCCAACAAGAACAATTGCAAAGGAAATGTAAATTGCAAAGAAAGTAGATGAAGAAGCAATTAACCGAAACTGAAATTCAATTAAGCAGAGAATTAAACAAGATCCCAAGGTGAGATTGAAACAGATTTCCTTCAATTCTCCAACCCAAGATCCAAGACAATTGTAATTGAAATTGAAAGCAAGAAAACTAAGAGGAAGGGAATTCAATTCTCCTTCCCCGAGACTTAGAAATTAAAATTCACTCAATACCAAAAGCTCTCCGAAATCTCTCTATGAAAACTAAAAGGAAAAGCTCTCTTAAAAACTTAAATCCTATGCTATTTATACACCTTCTTCAAATGGTCTTCAAGCCTTCAATTGGGCCTTTGCTCTTGATGGAATTGGGTTGATAGAGGCCTTGGTTGATTGCACTTGGAGTTTGGAGAAGAACCGAATTGAACCGGGTTTGGAATCATGAAAGCTTGAGTAAAAGTTTGAGTAAAAGTTTGAGGCAAACTTTTACTCCAACTTTTCACATCAGCCACCCTCTTTTGCTGATACCAACGTTGGGGCAAAAGTTTGGGGTCAAACTTTTGCTCCAACGTTGGCCTCCTCTTGCACACTCATGGCGCCAACGTTTGCCAAAAAGTTAGAGGCAAACGTTGGCGCAAACTTTTGCTCTCCAGGGTGTGTTGTTCATGCGCCAACATTTGCCAAAAAGTTTGAGGCAAACGTTGGCGCAAACTTTTTCTCTCCAGGGTGTTGATTTGTGATGCCAAAAGTTTGCCAAAAAGTTTGAGGCAAACTTTTGGTCCAGCTTTTTGCCCAAAAGTTTGCACAAAAGTTTGAGGCAAACTTTTGCTCCAGCTTTTTGCCCAAAAGTTTGCACAGAAGTTTGAGGCAAACTTTTGGTCCAGCTTTTTGCTCCCTGGTTCATTTTCACTTATTCCAAAAGTTTGAGCTAAAGTTTGAGGCAAACTTTTGCTCAAACTTTTTGTCCTCTCTTCCTCCTAGCCATTCCTTCTTGCTTCAACCTTTCTCCAAGCTTTCTTCACCTATCATTAATCAACCAAACACATCAAAGCTATGCTCAAAATCATGAGATATTCATTCTTTCATAATATGTGACAATTATAGCATAAAACCTCATGAAATTGCATTAATTCATACATGGTTGATTAAATCAAAGAAATCATGAAAATCTACCCAATTGGCTTGCTTATGGCTCAAGAAAGTGCATAATTCAATTGAAAACAAAAGAAAAAGGCTAGTGAAACTAGGCTAAGATGACTTGTCATCAATAGTTACTAAACCAAGCAATCAACCTTTCTTACAAACGTTTTGGTTGTCACAAGTAACAAACCCCTTAAAATTGATAACCGAGTATTTAAACCTCGGGTCGTCTTCTCAAGGAACTCCAGGGAAGTATGTTCTTATTATTGGTTATGGAGATTGTAAATTGGGGTTTCAAGAATAAGGAATAAGTAACTTAATGGCGGGTAAATTAAATGGCAATTAAAATAAATAAATAGCTGCAAGAAAAACTTTTGGCAAGGTATGAGAAATTGGAAGTCCAGACTTAGTTATTCTTATCAATAACAATGAAAGTTGAATCTTAATTCCACTTAGTCAACCTTTACTAAAGTAAAGGAAAGTCAAGGGACTAATTAGTTTGATCTTCGAATCCTATTTAATTCCTGAGAAAAGGTTAGGATTATTGAAGCTCAGTTCAATTAGCAAAGATAATAGTTATCAATTATGTTGAGATAAGATAACTCCTGAGTTACTGCTTTCTTAACCAAGACCAGAAGAGAAAAGAGTAAATTTGCTGGAATAAAAAAAATGCCTTAAGATGTAAAGCAACAATAACATAAATTAAAGAAAGCAATCATGAATTGAAATACCTCAAATAACATTAATAAGGGAAATTATAATCTAACATGAAGGGTTCATAAACTAGATTGGAAGAATAAATAAAATTAAAGAACCTGGGATTGAGAGTCACTCCTAAAACTAAGAGAAGTCCTAAATCCCAAGAGAGAGAGGAGAGAACCTCTCTCAAAACTAGATCTAAATCATGGAAAATAACTAAATTGGCGAGCTCTCTCTGAATGGATGCGTTCCCACACTTTATAACCTCTAGTCTATGCCTTCTGGACTTGGATTGGGCCAAAAAGGGCTTCAAAAATTACTGGAAGCGTTTTCTGCAATTGCTGGTGCGTGGCCTCTGTCACGCGTCCGCGTGGGTCATGCGGTCGCGTCATTCGGAGCTTTTCTTGTCACGCGGTCGCGTCAGTCATGTGACCGCATCATATTCGTTCTGCTTAAGGCGCACGGTCGCGTCAGTCATGCGGCCGCGTCGCTGTTGATTCGCGCTTGGCATACGATCGCGTCGTCCAGGCGATCGCGTGGATGCCAGTTTCTTCAGAACTCTGTTTTGCACTTTCCTTCCATTTTTATATGTTTCCTTTCCATCCCTTAAGTCATTCCTGCCTTAGAAGATCTGAAACTACTCAACACACTAATCACGGCATCGAATGGAAATAAAGGTAATTAAAATAATTACTTTTAAAGCATAGAAAACATGCTTTTCACATACATCACATAATAAGGAAGGAGAAGTAAAATCATGCAATTAATATGAATAAGTGGGTGAAGGATTGAATAAATCACTCAAACTAAGCACAAAATATATCATAAAATATGGGTTTATCAACCTCCCCACACTTAAACAATAGCATGTCCTCATGCTAAATTCAAGGTAATAAGTAAGGTTAAAGTGATGGAATGTTATGCAATGCAATCTAATCTAAATGCAACTACCTAAATGCATCATGCAATTCTAATTTATTCACTCATATATAAAGCTTACAGGTAGTTAAATTAATTCACATTCTCAAGGAGTCATATATGTATATATAGCCAAGCCTTAGATAATCAATAAGCACTTTTACAATTGAGATGGGAGAAAAAGCATTTTATGAACTTGCAAGACAATTAGATAATTCAAACAGGGATAAATGTTAATGAGCTATTGAACCCTCACTGGATTTGTGTTTACTCTCTAGTCACTCAGTGTTTATTGGGTTAATCACTCTATTCCTCTTTTTTATTCTTCCTTTCTATAATTTTGTTCTTCATCTAACCAATCAACAATTATAGAATACAGTCATACCAAAAATCATGAGGTCTTTAATTAAGGTTGTAATGGGGCCAAGGTAAAGGTAAGGATATATGTATAAGGCTAAGTGAGCTAATAAGTGAATCCTTAGTTAGACTAAGATCTCACCTAACATACATACTTAGTAAAACAAAACTTCTTTACCTATTTTTCCATATTTTCCCACTTGATGTTACATGCTCATGTTTTAATTTTATTTTTTTATCCCATGTGCATTGCTTTTATTTTGCATTTGGGAAATTCTTTTGTATCTCCTTTATTAAATACTGAAAAATAACTTTTTTTTATGCACATGGTAATTTAATCACTTTGATTTCTCATGAGCATGCTTCCCAAAATTTCTTAATTTGAGTTATTTTATTCCTTTCAACTTTTCTACCTTTTGTTTTTATCATCCATGTTCCCAATAGGTTTGCCATTTTTTAAACTATTCATAATTTTCTATCTTAAGCTAACCAAGGATTCAACTTGGGATTTTATTTTGTTTTTCTGCTTAAGGCTAGTAGTGTGGCTAATATAATAAAAGGGGATTTAAAGGCTCAAGGGGGCTAACAAGGGTGATGTAGAAGGTAGGCTATTTTGGGATAAGTGAGCTAAAATCAAATAATGGCCTCAATCACTCTCTTGGTATATATCTACATTCTATATTCTATATTCTATAATCGGACATATAGATTAAAACAAAGTAAAGAATACCAGAATATAAAAGAAGGGTAGAACACACAGGAAAAAAATTATGGTTTGAATGTAACCATACAATTAAGCTCAAAACTCACAGGCTATGTGTTCTCTAGCTCAAAAATCATTTATCACTTATGTATGTCATGCAGGTTTAGTTAAAAATTCTCATTATTCTCAATGTAAAACTTATATTGAATGGCTTTAAAGTTCTAGTGTTTCTCCTTGATGAAGTGTTGTTAACTAACATGTAATGCTATATATACAAGGTGTGGGTTGTTTTGATTCTGTTAAAGTCTCTAGTTTACTTCCCTTTTTATATTTTCCAATTTAAACTAAGCTATCTTATGCTAAAAAGGGTAAACTATACTAATTAATCTACAATTTCTATAACTAATAAGTTAGAATTGCAACTAAACTAAGTGGCTAAAATATGAACTAAAAATGCAAAATGCAGAAATAAAGTAAAAATACATGAAAGTAGCAATGTATAAGTACTCAGAAAATAAAAATAAAAATAAAGGGAAAAATACAGAAAAATATCCAAAATAAAAGAAAAAGAGTCTGTAGTGGTTCACCAAAATAATATGCCAGAGATGGCGACCTCCCCACACTTAAAATGTAGCATCGTCCCCGATGCTCACTCAAGCCGGGTGTGAAGGGGTGTCATCACTGGAAGGGATGGTAGCTGGGGTCTCTGTGGTGGCTGGCTGAATGTCTGGCTGCTGGAGAGGAGGGGCTGTTTGAATGGGGATCTCAGGATCTGCAGCCTGGATCTGCTGGGGTGCTACCTGCTGGGTGTCTGCCTGCTCTGCCCCTTCCAGGGGATGGGTCTTTGCCTCGGGTGCATCCGCCTCCTCCTCAGATGCCTCGGATGGTGTGTCAGGCTCGGAGGAGATGTCGCCGAATTGTATCATCAGCTTCAGGTGCTCATAGCGTCGCTTGTTGCGATGCTCCATCTGGTCAAGTCGTCGAAACAAGTGGTGCACCAGATGATAGATAGGCTCTGTGACAGGTGGAGGTGCAGTGGTGGTGGCAGGGGTAGGTGGTGCAGCAGTGGAGGAAGAGGGACCGGCAGATGGTGTAGCTGTATCATCAGCAGTGGCAGTCAGGAATGGAGGTCTGTAGCCTAAGGCCAGGAAGTTCCTGCTGTGCAGGATAATCTTCTTGCATTCCGCAGCAGGTGGCCTCTCATCAGCATCCTCCCATGGCACGTCAGCTCGACGGCCCAGCTGTGTAACCAGATAGGGAAAGGGAAGAGTGCCTCGGACGTGGACCCTGGCCATATAGTGCCGGATAAAGCGTGGCAGGTATAGGTCCTTGCCCTCCATCACACACCATAGGAGGGTGATCATAGCGGCTGGTATCTCAGTCTCGTGAGTACTCGGCATAATGTAGTTTCTGAATATCTGATGCCATAGCCGAGCCTCATCATTCAAGTAAATTCGCTTGATCCCTTTCGGCATGGTGGTATTCTGACCCATGATCCAAGGAACTGACGGGTCAAGGTTAATCCGGGCCTTGACTGCATCCCAATCAAATCGCATATAGCGCATATCCTCCTCAGCTTTCTGATAGCCATCTGTCTGATCAGTCTTAGGCAGAAGTTTCAGAACCTCTTCTATTGCCTCCTCAGTAACCAGAATCTGCTTCCCTCTGAGGTTCACTGCATCTAGGGAAGTTTTGAAGTAGTTGCAGTAGAATTTCCTAACCCAAGATGCATTAACCTCAGTCAGAGGTCTCTCCAGAAAGAACCAGCCTCTTTGTTGGATTTGATCAGAGGTATATTGCTGGAGTTCTTCTGGGATCTTCAAAGTTCACTTCAGGTATAGGTTCCTAGAGTTTGCAAACACCGGATACTTCAGCTCACAGTATCGGTTTGCAAACTTTACTGGGTCATTGGCGGGAAGTAGCTGGTCGGCCTTCTCCTGCGGGGTAAAAGCTTTCTCCCGCAAGGAGGCATCATGCATGAGGTCGATGATAGACACGGAGGCTTCTCCTCATTTCCTTTTGCCAGTAGTGGCCTTGCCTTTTCCCTTTCTCTGGGAATCTGACATCCTAAAAAACAGAAAACCAGGATATAATAAAAATAGGAAAGCAAATAGGCAAATAATCAAAGAAAATACAAAGTGGCAAAGGAGCAATAGGATAATGAATATGAGTTAAGTAAAATGTTCATTTAGGATTGTATAGGAGTGTGATGCGTGAGCATCTTGTCTATCTTTTTCTAGTGAATTTGCATCTAATTTGTTGAGTTTAATTAAGAATTAATTATATTTTAGCCACTATGGATGCTATTTTGAGTTTTGTGCAATACTATTTATTTTAGGTAGCATTTGGCAGAATTTGATGAAGTTTCTGCAGAGAAAGAGAAGAAGCCAAGGAGATGACCAGCGAATACCGACGCGGACGCATGGCTCACGCGACCGCACGGAATGGAGAAAATCGCAATGATGCGATCGCATGCCTGACGCGAACGCGTGGACTGGAATCTGCACAAATGACGCGAACGCGTGGACGACGCGGACGCGTCACATGCGCCACGTGCAGAAAATGCAGAAAAACACTGGGGGCGATTTCTGGGCTGTTTTGACCCAGTTTCCAGTCCAGAAATCACAGATTAGAAGCTGCAGAATGGACAAATCAAGTGGTCCCACCCATCAGCTGAAGATTTGTTAATTAATTCGAATTTAAATTCAAATCTTAAATTAGAAAGAGATATTATTTTAAGTTTAATTTTAAATATTAGATTTTTTATTTATTAGGATTAGTTATAAAAAGGGATCTGATGCCATCAGATTGGAACTCTGTACATTTTTACCTGAATCCTTATTTTCTCTTTTCCATGAGCAACTAAACCTCCACTGTTAAGGTTAGGAGCTCTGTCTAATTCTATGGATTAATTTTATTGCTTTTACTACTTTAATTTATGTGTGGATTTATAATTTAAGAATTGTTTTCGCACTTTATTTTATGAATTTGGGTGGAACGGAAGTATGACTCTCTTTCTATTTGAGTTCTTGTAAAACTTGGAAAAGCTCTTTACCTGAACAACAGCTTGAAAACTATTTCTCCTAAATTTTAATTATCTGAATTTAATAGGATACGTGACATATAATCCTTTTACCTCTTAGATAATTAGAGTTTTTGTGGCATATAAACTAGAAATTGATTATCACCCTCTAATTGGAATTAATTGACCAAGGAATTGGTAGTTAATGAATTTTAGGGGAGACTAGGAAGGTCTAAGGAATTAGGGTCTAGTCACATACAGTTTGCCATAAATTAAATCCTGCATAATTAAATTAGTTAGTAAGAAAAGTTAATCCGAAAAAAATAGATAACTCTGAAACCTTAACTATCTTCTCCATATATTATTCCCATCTTAATTACTTGCCTTTCTTCAATATTTTTGATATTATTTAATGTCTTTTATATTGCATCTCAACACTATTTTCTGTCTGTCTAACTAATCCTATCAAATGCTATTGTTGCTTAATCCATCAATCCTCGTGGGATCGACCCTTACTCACGTAAGGTATTACTTGGTATGATCCGGTGCACTTGCCGGTTAGTAAGTGTGGTTATAAAAATACCGCACCAGAGTGAAAAGTCTGAAAAGAAGAAATCACAATCCAAAATGTAATTGAATGCAAGTTAAATAGAAAAATTAACATCATGCCTTGGTTAGAATGTTAAAAGAAAGTGAAAGAAAAGCAAAAAAAAAAAAAAGAAGTTTTGAAAAGGTTAGGTTGCTTAGAGTTAAAATTAGTGAGTTAGTGAAAAATGGGTTAAAGTAAGAGGCATAATGAAAATAGTCCAAGTAACAAGTAATCACAGGTAGAAGCTATACGTAACTCATATTCAAACAAGTAAAATAGTTTGATGATGATTCAAATAGAGATAAAGAAAGCAAAAAAAAGAATCAAACATCAAAATTGCAGTTTAGGAACCAGGAAATCAAAGAGGATAAGAATGCATGCCCTGGAATTCATGAATGGTTTGGTTAAAGCAGAGGAAAACAAAGTTTAAGATTCCAAAATCAAAACATGAATGAAAGTCAAAAAGATTTATAAAAATTTGGGTAGCATTCCGGCTAAAATTGGATTCTCCCGGAAAATAAACAGCAATCAAACAGTTCATGTGAATTAAAAAAATCAAGCTGTAGTTACATATAATGAATATAAACATGAAAATTCAGAGTAAAGAGTAGCAATATACAAGAAATACAGCATATGAACAAGATCACAGCAGCAGCAGATTTACAAATTTGATAAAACAGAAACAAGAACAGTGCAAGTAAACAGACCTAAATCCACTAACCACATCCTAGGCTACCTAACAACCTAAAATCCACTAGAACATCCATATCTAACTAGCCTAGACATGAACATAAACGGAAAAATAAGAATAAACTACGAATGGATAAAAGGGATTGCGTGTTACGGAACCTGGAAGGCCAAATAATGAGAATAGGCATAAAGGTGGCTGGGGGTGGTGATGATGGCGGCGTCCGGTGCTAGGCACGGCGGCTGGCGGTGGTGGGCACGGCGGCATGGCTGTTCGGGGCAGGAGGGAAGAGAGGGTAATGGGGGTAGGGGAAGGGAGGGGGGGAAAGGGGCGGTGTTGCAGGTGGAAGGGGGGTTGCGGTTGGGACGGTTGGCGGCAGTGGGTGGTGGCGCGGAGGGGAGCAGTGGCGGAGGAAGAGGGAGAAAGAAGAAAGAGGAAGAAAGAAGGGGGAAGGAAGGAAGGCGTGGCTGGCGGCAGCGTCTGGGTGGTCGGCGGCGTCTAGGTGGTGGTTGTGGTTTGGAGGAGGAGAGAAGGAAAGGGGTGGGGTTCAGGGGGGGCGCGAGAATAGGGTTTCGCGTGACCTAGGGGGGTTATAATTTAAATCCACACGGTCGCGTGGGGCACGCGGTCACGTGGCTGGAGCGAAAAAGGTGGTTGACGCGATCGCATGGATGACGCGATCGCGTGGAGAGCAAAAAAGAGTAAATGACGCGATCGCATGGGGCATGCGATCGCGTCACGGAGATTTGTTCTAAACGCACGAATCCAGCATTATTTCAGCGTAACTCTCTGTCTCCTATGGGGTGTTCGTGCAATCCATGTGACGCGGTCGCGTGGGATTGGTATTGTGGGAGGGACCCGATCGCGTGGGTGACGCGATCGCGTGGGCCATTTGTGCGAAACGCACAGTGGCTGCACGATTTTGAACCTAACTTTCTGGACGTTAGATGTTTACACCGATCTCCAGGTCACGCGGCCGCGTGGATGACGCGGTCGCGTGGGAAGTGTAGTTCGCCATTTGACGCGATCGCATGGGTTATGCGGTCGCGTCGCGCACCCTTTTTTTTTTCGCATGAAAAATGCAGAATGCAATGATTATTGTGAATGCTATGCATGATCCCAGGTTTAATAAAATAAAATAAAACTCAAAAATAAAACTAAATAAAAGTGTAAAAGGAACGATCATACCATGGTGGGTTGTCTCCCACCTAGCACTTTTAGTTAAAGTCCTTAAGTTGGACATTGGAAGGGCTTCCTGTTATGGTGGCTTGTGTTTAAATTCATCCAGAAATCTCCACCAATGCTTGGAATGCCAATAGCCTCCGGGGTCCCAAACTAGGCATGTAAAGCTTCTGAACAGCTTCAAACAGATTGTCAGGCTCCCGGGGTGACGAATGTCAGAATAGATTCCAGGATCCCAAGCCTTGTTTTTAGATCCGCCTCCGTCTTGATCTACATGTTTCCATCCGGGCGGTCTAGAAAGTAGATCCTCACCATGGTAACCAAACGTTTTCCATGATCCATTCGATTGAACATGATACCAATCTGTGCACTTCAAGTTGAAGCGTGGAACCTTATTAAACCTTGTACACCAGCTCTGAGCACGAGCCATTTCCCTCTTACTCTTAAAGCCGCAGAGGGCTCTAAGCTGGCCATCTGTTTCAAGTAAACCATATTCAAGTGAAAAAGTAAAGTTAAAAGTTAAGGATTGTACCCACTTGAAGCTTGTATTGGGTGGTAATGGCCTTGAGGAAGGTGTTTCTGGTGGTTCTGTAAGTTCTGCTCCCTGGTAATCTTCTGTGAATTTCTCCACTTCTTTGCAAGGATCTTCAAACGCATCATCACCCAGGTCAAAGTCTTCTATGTCTTCCTCATCACTCGAGTCATAGATTGGAGGTTGAGAGAAATCTACCTCCGCATCATCTTCGTATTCACTCGGGGAAGATACTTCAATCTTAGAGAATTCACTTGCGGATGCAAGTTCATCACTAAGAAAACTTGACTTGTGACTATCATCATCAAGAGAATTTGCTTCTTGGATTATTCCGTCTGATTCTTCATAAACAATTTGCCTTGGGGATCGTGTGCTATCCTCCTTAGCATTAACTGTAATGTCCTTGACGGATTTCTCTTCAGTTCTGGATTCCCATGGAGGTTCAGCATCTCCCAGATCTTCAACCAACTCTTCTTCTTGTACAATGACAGCTTCTTCTACTTGTTCTAGTACGAATTCATGCTCTGTCTTGTCCACTGGAGTCTCTAGTGTTTCCTTCATGCTACACTCTTCATTAGATAGTCCACATGGGGCTGTGGTCGGTCCTTGAATGTTCGCGCGTTTAGAAGCTAATTGAATTACTGCTTGCTCCAGTTGTCGAATGGTTGTTTGAAGTTTATTTACTGTTGCCTTGAGGCGAACCTCTGATTCTCTGGGTGATGGATTTGGACATGAAACATAGGGAAGTGGTGGTGCTTGGGAGTGATTGGATTGGAACTGGGGTAGGAAAGGATCATACGGTGGCGAATGGTGAAGAGAAGCTTGTGAGTGTGGTGGTCTGAGGTTATGTTGAGAGGATGGTCTATAGGCACGGGGTGGGGCTTGTTGGTAGTTACAAGGTTGTCCACCATATCTATCAGCTGGGTATGCATTGTAGAATGGTCGTTGTCCATGATATCTTGGAGGGTGTTGTTGCCTGAAGGATTGATTAGATTCTCTTGGCTCCATCCATCCTTGATTGGTCTGACCTTGATGCATATTCCTGCTGTAACTTCTATTTCCTTCAACAAAGTTAGAACCAAACTCAAAGCGAGAGGGGTGAGAGTTCATAGTAGCAATTAAAAATAAAAAGGAGAAACAAAAATAAATAAACAAGTAAAAGAAAAATATGTACAATAACCAATAATAAGGCACATGTTAGCACAAATCCCCGACAACGGCGCCATTTTGAAAGAGCTGAAGATTGATGGTTTAGAAGTTATGGTAAATACTCGTTGCAAGTATAGTTACTAAACCAAGAAATCAACCTTTCTAACAAACGTTTTGGTTGTCACAAGTAACAAACCCCTTAAAATTGATAACCGAGTATTTAAACCTCGGGTCGTCTTCTCAAGGAACTGCAGGGAAGTATGTTCTTATTATTGGTTATGGAGATTGTAAATTGGGGTTTCAAGAATAAGGAATAAGTAACTTAATGGCGGGTAAATTAAATGGCAATTAAAATAAATAAATAGCTGCAAGGCAAACTTTTGGCAAGGTATGAGAAATTGGAAGTCCAGACTTAGTTATTCTTATCAATAACAATGAAAGTTGAATCTTAATTCCACTTAGTCAACCTTTACTAAAGTAAAGGAAAGTCAAGGGACTAATTAGTTTGATCTTCGAATCCTATTTAATTCCTGAGAAAAGCTTGGGATTATTGAAGCTCAGTTCAATTAGCAAAGATAACAGTTATGAATTATGTTGAGATAAGATAACTCCTGAGTTACTGCTTTCTTAACCAAGACCAGAAGAGGAAAGAGTAAATTTGCTGGAATAAAAAAATGCCTTAAGATGTAAAGCAACAATAACATAAATTAAAGAAAGCAATCATGAATTGAAATACCTCAAATAATATTAATAAGGGAAATTATAATCTAACATGAAGGGTTCATAAACTAGATTGGAAGAATAAATAAAAATAAAGAACCTGGGATTGAGAGTCACTCCTAAAACTAAGAGAAGTCCTAAATCCCAAGAGAGAGAGGAGAGAACCTCTCTCAAAACTAGATCTAAATAATAGAAAATAACTAAATTGGTGAGCTCTCTCTGAATAGATGCGTTTCCACACTTTATAACCTCTGGTCTATGCATTCTGGACTTGGATTGGGCCAAAAAGGGCTTCAGAAATTGCTGGAAGCGTTTTCTGCAATTGCTGGTGCGTGGCCTCTATCACGCGTCCGCGTGGGTCACGCGGTCGCGTCATTCGGAGCTTTTCTTGTCACGCGGTCGCGTCAGTCATGCGACCGCGTCATATTCGTTCTGCTTAAGGCGCGCGATCGCGTCAGTCATGTGGCCGCGTCGCTGTTGATTCGCGCTTGGCACGCGATTGCGTCGTCCATGCGATCGCGTGGATGCCAGTTTCTTCAGAACTCCATTTTGCACTTTCCTTCCAATTTTATATGTTTCTTTTCCATCCTTTAGGTCATTCCTGCCTTAGAAGATCTGAAACTACTCAACACACTAATCACGGCATCGAATGGAAATAAAGGTAATTAAAATAATTAATTTTAAAGCATAGAAAACATGCTTTTCACATACATCACATAATAAGGAAAGAGAAGTAAAATCATGCAATTAATATGAATAAGTGGGTGAAGGATTGAATAAATCACTCAAACGAAGCACAAAATATATCATAAAATATGGGTTTATCAATTACCTGCACGTAAATCAACAGTATCAGTAGAAGAGGAGCTTGTTTCTTCCTCGGATGGTGCTTCAGATTCGCCCTCAGATGAGATTGGTGAATTGGTAAGAACAACTTCACCACCCCCAGAGGCTAACCGACGCCGAGCTCGCCTAATTCATGAAATAGTTCTTTCAATTTCGGGATCAAACGCGGCTAAGCTCGAGTCAGATAGTGAACGCGTCATTCAATGAAAGAAACATACAGCTCATGGTAATAAAATAAAATAAAAATATGCGAATATGTAAAATTAAAAGTATTTACACTAACTAATAATTTAGCACACTATTGCAACTCCCCGGCAACGGCGCCAAAAATTGATGTGGGCGAAAATTTGCCAATTAAGAATTTATAATAAGAACAGCGTTGCAAGTACAGTTCTTAACTGACGAAAGTTCTACTTATCAATTTAAAAGGGTTGTCACAAAATTAGAATAAAAATACTGGGAGTAGAAATCCCAGGTCGTCTCCCAACGAGTTGACAAAAGGGTGCTATTTTATTAGTTAGAAATTTTCCGAGAAATTTTAAGAGTTGGAGAACAGAAAAATAAGTGATTGTAAATTAAAGCAATGTAAATTAAAAGAGATTTATGTATTCAAAGTAAAAAGCCTTGACTGGGAGAAGATTAGTCGGAAGTTCTATCCTTGTTGGATTTTCTTAAGTATGATAGTAAAAGGTTGTTGTTTTTACTTAGTTAACCCTTACCGAATAAAGAAAAGTCAAGTAATTGAGCTAACTCTTATCCACAAGTCCTAATCCTCTCCTTATGGAAGGATTAGCATTAGTAAATAGAGAATTAGCCAACAACTTTCAATTAAAACCACCACTTGAGTATTCCAACTCAAGGGTCTCCTTTCAATCAACTCCCAAGTCAAGTTGGGAGTCTACTCCATTGACATGAATACAACGTTCACAGACATATAAAGGGAATAAAAGGAAGACATGATAAACTTAAACAAAATAATAACTGAAAATCAATTAAAGGTAAAAATAGTTCTTTGCATTAATAAATCCCAAAATCATAAACATACGTATCTGAACAGGGTTAATGGGCAATAAAAGAGTAAAGGAATAAGAAAACAAACTAGAATAATAGAAACTTCAACGGAGGTAGTGACTCTTCTGAATATCCAAAGCAAAAGCATAAAAAGCATAAAAGCTAGAACTATGAATGTGAAGAAAACCTAGAGGAGAATGATTTCTCTCTAAGATTTCAATCTAAAACTAAAACTATGCAAATGAGAATGTGTGTTGAGTCTCTGCTTGTCCCCTGGCTCTAGTCTGTGTTTTTCGGCCGAAAATTGGGTCCAAACTCAGCCCAAAATTGCCCCCAGTGTTTTCTGCGATTTCTGCAGGTAGTGCATGTCATGCATACACGTCAGTCACACGAACGCGTCGCTGGTCATCTTCGCGCGTCACGCGTACGCGTCAGGCATGCGCACGCATCGCCGTGCAAACTCCAATTCACGCGCATGCGTGAGCCACGCGTGCGCGTCGCTCCTCGCTGGTTGTCTCCTTTATTTCTTGTGTTCCTTCCATTTTTGCAAGCTTCCTCTCCATCCTCTAAGCCATTCTTGCCCTATAAAGCCTGAAAACACTTAACACACAGATCACGGCATCGAATGGTAAAAAGGGAAATTAAAATACACAATTTAGAGGCTTAGGAAGCAAGTTTTCAACCATAGAATAAAATTGGGAAGGAATTGTAAACTCATGCAAATTGTATGAATAAATGTGCAAAGGCTTGATAAAAAAGCACTCAATTGAGCGCAAGATAAACCATAAAATAGTGGTTTATCACAGCCCTCCGGAACCACAACAGCAACCTTGCGAAGAACCTCTGAGAAGGTAATCGGAATAAAAAGCACCTCTTAATGTGTAAGTTTTACTTAAAATCTCTTTTATTAGTTTTGATGGTATATATAATAGTAATTTCGGTTTATTCCTTAGTTTATTTGAGGTTCATTTGAATCTAGATATGAATTCGTTGTGTTTTTTTCTATGATTGAGTCTAAATTACTGTTTGTTCAAATCTGGAGTAATTTCGGTTCATTACTTCGTTTATTTGAGGTTCATTTGAATGCAGAAATGAATTCGATGTGTTTTTCTTGATGATTGAGCTTTTTTTACTACTAATTAAAATATGAAGTAAATTCAGTACAGCTGCCCTTCGAAACCCCAACACTAGGCCTGCAAAGAATCTTATGCAAGGCAAATGGATCAAGAACCTCCACAAAATGTGTAAGTTTTAGTTAATATCCTTTTTATTAGTTTTGATGTTATATCATAAAGCTTTTTGATTATTAGTTAAAACTTTTCTCTATCGTCTTGCAGTTCTACCTGTCCTCGGCATTGGGAAGATGATGCACCTTAATAGAGAGGATCACGATGGTTCAGAAATTTAGCAAAACAATTTCTTCGTTGATAGCATAGTCCAAACCAACAAATAACCCTCTCAATCAAATTTTAAAATTTCTAATTCAAATTAACCGAGAGTAATCAAACCTCGGGTCATCTTCCCTAGGAACTAGTGCCAATAAGCACACAATTTTGGCTGTGAAGAGCGAGGAATTTTCAATGATGAAGGAAGCAATAAAGAGATAAAAGAACGATCCAAAATTGCAATTAGTCAAGTAATAAAGGAATAAAATAACTTTGTATGTAATATGGACAAGTAAGACTCAAAATTGATGGAAAAGTGGTTCAAAACATAAATGAAGCCTTGACTTGGGATGAGTTATGGAATTCCTTCCTTGCCATAACCACAACTATGATAATTATGATGGATTAATCTCACCTAGTCAATTCTTAACATCGAAGAGTAAGTCAAGTGAGCATAATTGTGCTTAATTCGTAAATCCTAACTAACTTACTAATTACCTTAGTAAGAAGCTAGCGTTAGTGGAAACAAGGACAATTAACAACCCAAGAATTATCACTAAATATCGGACATTATGACTCTAATAATCCATATACTCATTTCCCCAAGCCAATGGGTGGAAATTTACCCCATAATCAAAATTGGCATTTCATCAAACACATAGTGGGCATAATCATAAAACATGGCAAAATTGGAAAATTACTTAAAACTATGAACAACCAATGATAAAAAATCAACACTAGTAACTCAAACAAACATATAATAACCATCAAACATCAAATTCATTAACTCAAACTCACAATTGCAAAACTATGTATATATTGACAAAGGAAATTAAAGTATAAGAAAATGTAGAACAAGTAGTGCAATAAAAGAGAAAATTAAGAAAATACTTACAATGAAAATAGCTAGAATCTAAGATCAAAATTGGGAATTGAAAACTTGTAGATAAACCCTAATTACATCCTAAGAAATTTGAGAGAAAACCTAAACTAAACTACCCTAAAACTATCTTAAGTGTGTTGTATGATGTATATTAGTGTATGGTGTTGCTTGCCCCTTCATATATGCTTTAGCACCTTTAGAAATGGGCTAAAAAGCCCTCAAAATTGCGAGCCACGTGACTTTTTAATGAAGTCACGCGCTGGTACTTGTCTGTATGCACAGAAGTTGTGCATGGGTACACTTGCTTATTTCTGTTCTGTGCATACGCACAGAAGTTGTGCGTAGGTACACTTGCTGATTTTGACCCTTGTGCGTAGGCACAGAAGGTGTGCGTAGGCACACTCTGAAATGCTTCTCTCTTTTGATTTCTTCATGTTTCCTCCCAATTCTATGCTTTTCTTCCACTCTTATCAAGCCATTCCAACCTATTATACCTAAATCACTCATCAAAACCATCAAGGCATCGAATAGAATGAAAGTGAAATAAAATTGATTAAATTAAGCATAAAATAGCATGTTTTCCCAATTGGGCATGATTTAGAGAGAAAACACAAAAGCATGCTATTTAGGTGAATAAATGTGGGTTTATATGATGAAATCCACTCAAATCAAACCAAAATTTATCATCAAATATGGATTCATCAATTCCTCCACACTTAAATAATAGCATGTCCTCATGCTAATCATAATCAAAGGAGACGGGTAAAAGGACAAGCAACTTATTCAATGAAAATACTTATATGCATGCAACTATGCAAAATGCTATCTATCTATATCTATACTATGGTCTCTATTGAGTTTGGCAAAAACAAACAATAGAATTCCAATCAATCCAAAATAAATCCTTAGGGCTAAGGCAAGAAAATATAGCAATATGATTAATGTCCAAAGATTTGATTTGAAATTTCCAAAAACTAACAAGCAACTTGCAAGAAGATACAAGATAAGAAATGAGAACATAGAATTGAGCAATTGAACCCCTCACCGGATGTGTATACACTCTAGTCGCTCAGTTTGTAGGGCTTATGGTGCGTGGCAGAAGTTAGGCCAATTAAGAGATTATAATATAATAGAACAGCGTTGCGAGTATAGCTCTTAACCAGCTAAAATCCGCCTCACCAATTTAGAAGAGTGTCACAAAAATTCTGAATAAAAATACTGGGAGTATGAGTCCCAGGTCGTCTCCCAACGAGTTGCGAGAAAGGATGCTATTTTATTAATTAGGAATTTCCAAGAGAGTTTAAGTTTGGATAACGAGTAATTAAATAATTGTAAATTAAAGCAATAAAAACTAAGAATGATTATTAATATTCTAGATAAAAAGCCTTGACTGAGGGAATGATTAATTGGAAGTTCTATCCTTGTTGGGGTCTCTTAAGTGTAGTATTAAAAAGGTTATTGTTTTCACTTAGTTAACCCTTACTAAATAAAGGAAAGTCAAGTGATTGAGCTAACTCTTATTCGCAAATCCTAGTCCTCTCCCTTGGGAAGGTCTAGCGTTAGTAAATACAGAACTAGCCAACAATTTCCAATTCAACCATCACTTAAGCCTTCCAACTCAAGTGTCTCCTTTTAATCAACCCCCATATCAAGTATGGAGTCTACTCCATTGACATGAATATAATGCTCATAGAAATATAAAAAGAAGACATAATAAATTGAATAAAATAAAGCTTTGAAAATTAATTAAAGATAAAGTAATCCTTTTCACTAACAATCCATGAAAATAATCCAACTATCACTTTAAACAAGAATTAAGAATATGGAATAAATAAAAGAGCAAGTAAGGAAACAAACTCGAATAGTATCTTCAACGGAGGTAATGACTCTTTAATATCCAAAAGCAAAACAAATAAACTATGAATGTAAAGGAGAACCTAGAGGGAGAGTAATCCTCTCTAAATTCAGATTTAAAAACCTAAAACTATCCTAATAAGATTATGTGAATGTATCTCTGTGTGTGTGTTGAGTCTCTGCATGTTTTCTGGCTTTATTCTGTGATTCTAGGCCGAAAACTAGGTCAAAACGCAGCTCAAAATCGCCCCCAGCGTTTTCTGTTAATTCTGCAGATCGCGAAGGTCACGCGTACGCGTCGTCTACGCGCGTGTCATTTGGCGAATTTCCTTGTCACACATACGCATCGTCCATGCATTCGCGTCATTTGTGCAGACTCCAATCCACGCGTACGCGTCAGGCACGCACACGCGTCGCTACAATTTTCTCCATTATGCGCACTCGCGTGAGCCATGCGCGCACGTCGGTGTTCGCTGGTCATCTCCTTAGTTTCTTGTGTTCCTTCCATTTTTGCAAGCTTCCTCTCCATCTTCTAAGCCATTCCTGCCCTATAAAGCCTGAAACACTTAACACATGGATCACGGCATCGAATGGTATAAAGGAGAATTAAAATATACTAATTAAAGATCTTTAGGAAGAAAGTTTTCAATCATAAAACAATATTAGGAAGGGATTATAAAATCATGAAATTAGTATGAATAAGTGGGTGAAGACTTGATGAAACTACTCAATTAAACACAAGATAAACCATAAAATAGTGGTTTATCAGCTTAATTACTCAATTCTGCTTTAATCATGTTTTGTAGGATTTACTAGTCATCTGACAATCAACAACATTTGATGCATGAATGCAAATATCATGAGGTCTTTGGAGGGTTGTAATGGGGTTAGGGTAAGGGTAGGATTAATATAGTTAAGTGGACTAGTAGATTGGATCTTTTATTAGCTCAAGTGTCCCACCTAATCCTATATTAACCTTTTTACACTAAAAGAAAAACAAGCTAACTTCCCATTCATTCCCTTTTTTCACACTCACTCATACATTCTTCTTTCTAATTCAACCACATATGCATCCTTTATATACATTCTTATTATCATTCATTTTTCTTTTCTATTTTTTCTTTTCTCTTCTTTTTTCTTCTTTTTTTTAAATAAACAAAGCATGTACACCAAAATTTTTCTTTTCTTTTATCATAAAAAAGAGATGCATATGTTTTCAGTAATGAATGCATGAATGTTTACCCAATTTGCCAAATTTTCTCAATGAATACTCAAAGTAAACTCACTACCAATGTTTCCCCCACAAATTTCCCCCCACTTGAGTAACACACTCTCTTCAATCCAAGCTAATCAAAGATACAATTCATGGACATTAATAGTTTTTCACTTAGGGAGAAAGATGTGCTTCAAATTAGAACAAAAGGGGAATCAAAAGGCTCAAAATTGGGTTACAATAGTAGATATAAGGGTTGGCCATATGGGTTAGTGAGTTCAATTAAAAAATGGCCTCAATCATACTAAATGCATTCAAAATATTAAATATAGAACATAAAGACTCAAACAAATCTAAGATCACAATCGCAAAGGAGTATAACACACAAGAATAAAATTTATGGTTGAAAATGTGCAACCATTCATTAAAGCTCAAGTCTCACTAGGTGTTTTGTTCAAGCTCTTTTCTATGTTCCATAAGAAAAATACTTCAAGCAAGTTGAAAAACAAGTTTCAAATCTAATCAATGGAATGACCTAAAAGAGATTTCTTGTAAATTCTTTTGTTGTTTTTACCAACTTTATTTCCTATACTAGGTAACATGCAAATATTTACTACTATAAAGGTATAAGCAAACTAAGATATATGTATAAGCAAACTAAGTAAAATGTAATAAAATGAAATACTAACTAATATTCACAAAAAACATAACTACTAAAAACTAAAAAAAATAGTTCAAAGTGTTAGAAAGAAAAATTTATGCCCCAAAAATTGCGGATCCTTCCCCACACTTAAACGTTGCACGGTCCTCCATGCATGCACATAATCCGGGGGTGAAGAGATGTGAGGCTCCACCTTTAGCTGGTGGGCACCGGGGCTCAGGTCGTTGTATAAAACAAACAAGCAAGAATTGAGGAAAACGTTTATATGAGTGTGGTACGATAGAAGACAATGTGTGTATTCTAAGTGTGCACACAGTTTAGAACACACACATTGGCCGGGTAGAACGATAACCACAAAAGTAAAATAAAAAGCATGTGTTCCTCAATTAAGTGGCCTAGGTTGTAAGTAAAGCATAAGTAAGAGTTAAGGCACAAACAAACCTAGGTAACCACAACTAAAGTGAATTGAATATATGGTGCACGAAATTGTGATTCACGCTTTTCACAACTCCACAAAACTAACCAGCAAGTGCACCGGGTCATCCAAGTAATACATTACGTGAGTAAGGGTCGATCCCACGGAGATTGTCAGCTTGAAGCAAGCTATAGTTATCTTGTAAATCTCAGTCAGGCGGATTGAAATGGTTATGAGGTTTTGATAATTAAAAGATAAATAAAACATAAAATAAAGATAAAGATGCTTATGTAATTCATTGGTGAGAATTTCAGATAAGCGTTTGGAGATGCTTTGTTGCTTCTGAACCTCTGCTTTCCTATTGTCTTCTTCCAATCATGCGTGCTCCCTTCCATGGCAAGCTGTATGATCCTCTCGGATGAAAAATACCAGGTACGATCTCTGCACGGCTAATCAACTGTCGGATTTCTCGTCTCGGATGAAAAATACCAGGTACAGCTACCGCACGGCTAATCATCTGTCGGTTCTCACTAGCGTCGGAATAGGATCTTTATCCTTTTGCACACTGTCACTGCGCCCAACATTCACAAGTTTGAAGCTCGTCACAGTCATCCCTTCCCAGATCCTACTCAGAATACCACAGACAAGGTTTAGACTTTCCGGATCTCAGGAATGCTGCCAATGGTTCTAGCCTATACCACGAAGGTTCTAATCTCAGAATCGGATGCTCTATTGTCAGGAGAGACGATGCGAATCGCGGATCAGAGACCCAAGAGAATATAATCTGGCTGTCGTCCAGTGACTACGTTGAACATCATGTAGACCGTTTGTGGTTGTCAGGCACGCAGATCTTGGCTAAGCGAGTAACGAAGATAGTGGGTGATTGTCACGGGTCACCCCTTCATTCTGACTTAACTGAATTAAGTACAAGAGTATATCTTGGAGAAGAAGTAAGCGTGAATTGAAAGAAAAACAATAGTACTTTCATTAATTCATGAACGACAGCAGAACTCCACACCTTAATTTATGAGGTGTAGAAACTCCACCGTTGAAAATACATAAGAGAAAAAGGTCTAGGCATGGCCGTGTGGCCAACCTCCAAATGTAACATAAGATAGTCTCCAAAGTATTTAAAAGATATGAATACAATAATAAAAAGTGCTATTTATACTAAAACTAGTTACTAAGTATTATAGAAAATAAGTAACTAAGTGTAGATAGTGCAGAAATCCACTTCCGGGGCCCAGTTGGTGTGTGCTTGGGCTGAGCATTGAGATTTACACGTGCATAGGCCTTTTCTAGAGTTAAACGCCAGCTTGGATGTCAGTTTGGGCGTTTAACTCCAGTTCTGGTGCCAATTCTAGCGTTTTACGCCAAAAAAGGGTCTTTGGTAGGCATTTAAATGCCAGTTTGGGCCATCAAATCTCGGGCAAAGTGTTGACTATTATACATTTCTGGAAAGCCCAAGATGTCTACTTTCCAACGCAATTAAGAGTGCATCAATTGGGCTTTTGTAGCTCCAGAAAATCCACTTCGTGTACAAGAGGGTCAGAATCCAACAACATCTCCAGTCCTTTCTTAGCCTCTGAATCAGACTTTTGCTCAGGTTCCTCAATTTCAGCCAGAAAATACCTGAAATTACAAAAAAACACACAAACTCATAGTAAAATTCAGAAATGTTATTTTTGCATAAAAACTAATAAAAATATAATAAAAGTAACTAAAACATACTAAAAACTACGTAAAAACAATGTCAAAAAGCGTATAAATTATCCGCTCATCAATATATGAGATATTGGATATTAAAATTGTGCAAGTGAAAGCGCAAGATGAATGTAAAATGGCACAATCAACAATAACTAATTCCATGATGAAAAGAAAACTACTTGTTCATCCTTAAACATAATGAAATACTCACATGGTAAAGGTACTCATTGCAAAAAGTGATAAGCTTAATAAGAATCAAGTTGAGTCACTCAAACAAATGCAAAGCATTAACAAGAAACAAGTACCGGTCATGTGATGAATTTGATATGAAAATCATGATGAACAAGTAATTTCAACTGAATTCACTTAATTTAATATGCACTCCTAAATAATTTGTCCTAGGATACGATCAAAACATGAATCATCAAACCCACTAGGTCCTAGTATTTAAAGCAAAGTATAAGTGCATTGATGAAATTCAATCAAGAAGCAACCCAATCAACATCAATCAAATACTTGGAATTTATTTAATTAACAAACAACTAAACCAAAACTAATATAATTACTAAAATGAAAATGAGATGCAGTGAAAACTAAGTAAAATAAGTAGAAAAACAAGGGAAAATCAAGAGAAGAGAGGGGTGGAGGGGGCGGAAGTGTGTTAGGGCTTAATTCAAAGTGCAATCAAAATTTTGCCCAAAACAACACTGGTGCGTATGCACACAGGGTGAAACAGAGAAAGTGAGTGGACGCACAAGCGTATGCGAACGCTCTGAGCAGATAGAGGATTAAGAAGTGTGCGTATGCACAAGTGTGTGCACACGCACAGAAGACTCTTTTTTTTAATAACTTGGGGAAGGATCATGTGTGCGCGTGCACTAGGGACCGTGCACACGCACAAGAACAAAAATGTATACGGGTTCACATGCACAAGGCGTGCCAGTGCTCCCAGCAGAAAGGGTGAAAGCTGGTGTGTGGACGCACAAGGCTGTGTGCGCGTACAGAGTGCGAAAAGAGGTTTGTGTGCATATGCACAGATGGGTGCGCACGCACAAAGCGCAAGAAAAATAGGGGAGCACCCACGCACAAGTCGTGCGAGCGCTCTTAACAGAGGACGCATAGGCTTGTGTGCGCGCGCACAAAGAGGTGCGCATGCACAGAGCGCAAAATATAAAGATTGTGTGCGTACGCATAAGAGTGTCCGCACGCACAGTGCCCTGTTTTTCGAAAAACTTTTCTTCAAATTCTAGGGCAGTCTACCTTAGCTCAACAAAAGTTCGACCCATCAACATTCAAAAATCCATAAATGCGTGATCCATATGAAAATTAACCTACTAAACTCAAAATTAAACTAATCCTACGCTAGCTAAGATAAACAAAAATGCAATTAAGCCAAATTATAAACAAACAGAAGGGTTGGAAAAATGTTACCATGGTGGGGTGTCTCGCACCTAGCACTTTAGTTTATAGTCCTTAAGTTGGACTTTTTGAGGAGACTCTTGTTAGGGTGGCCTATGTTTCCACTCCTCATTGAATTTCCATCCAAGCTTGCACTTCAAAGCTCCTCCGGGATCCCATATTCTAGTTTCCTATTCTCCTTCTTGTTGATCTCTATGCTTCAAGCCAGATGGACGAATGGACAAAATATCAAATTACCCTTAACGCATCCCAACATTTTCCGGAAACCACTCATTTGTGCTTCACACCATGCTTGAATCCCAAAGCTTGAATTGTCTTTCTTAATGAGCTTTGGATTCCCTTGGCAACCATCACTCCTTCCTCCACTATGTAACAACTTAAGAAGAGCCTTAATATTAAATATGTTTAAAGTCGTTGTAATATCCAAGCTATCAGAGTGGTACAGCCGATAGCGTGATATTCTGGCGGCAAGAGTGTCACGGTAAATGCACTAGGCAATACCAAGTAATTCCTTTTAACTTTTTATTTTACATCTTATGCTTTTAATTAGAGTATCTTGGTTGATGATTTTAGTTTCGTATCTTTTTCTTAGAAAAAATACCCCTAAAATCCCCGATTAAAATTTTTAGAACAAATAATTGAATGAAAAACAGAGTTTACTTGAGGTTCAAATATGGAGTAAATTCGGTTCATTTCTATGTGGTTTAATTGAGGTTTATTTGAATCCAAAAATAAATTTGATATGTTTTTAATCCTCCGATTTTAATCTTAGTTGATGATTTTAATTTGGTATCTTTTTTATTAGGAAAAATACCCCTGAAATTCGGGTAAGAGTTTTTAGAAGAAGGAAATGGCATGAAAAAAAAAGGAAAAACAGAGTTTACAACCTCCAAATATGTAAGTTGAAATATTTACGTTGGTCTTTTAGATCTAGGTAATAATTTTTGTTAAATTAATCACACAAAATCTTTGTTTAATTGTTAGCAGCAATATACTTGATTCTCAACTATAAATCATAGCGGTTGGAGAAGAAATTCATTCTCAACCTCTGGATATGTGAGTTTTTCAATGTTCAGCTTTCAGTTTCTCAGTTCCTATTCTAATCATTCAACATTAACTTCTTCCTTGTTACCTTCTTTAGAGTTCCTATTGCAGTGTCTCTTCCAAGTTCTCTTGTAGAAGAGATAATAAAACATCAAAAGACCTTTACCAAGTCAAACAGAAAAAGCTTCTATAAATGAGTAAGTTGTACTTAAAATTATTTTTATTAGTTTTAATGGTATAGGATAATAATTTCAGGTCAATATTGAACTCTTTTTTGTTTAATGCAGCAGCCCTTCGGAACCACAACAGCAACCCTGCGAAGAACCTCTGGCAAGGCAATTGGAACAAAAAGCACCTCTTAATGTGCAAGTTTTACTTAAAATATTTTTTATTAGTTTTGATGGTATATATAATAGTAATTTCGGTTTATTCTTTAGTTTATTTGAAGTTCATTTGAATCCAGATATGAATTCGCTGTGTTTTTTTCTATGATTGAGTTTAAATTACTGCTCCGGAGTAATTTTAGTTCATTACTTCGTTTATTTGAGGTTCATTTGAATCCAGAAATAAATTCGATGTGTTCTTCTTGATGACTGAGCTTTTTTTGCTACTAGTTCAAATATGAAGTAAATTCATTACAGCTGCCCTTCGAAACCCTAACACTTAGTCTGCAAAGAATCTTATACAAGGAAAATGGATTAAGAGCCTCCACAAAATGTGTAAGTTTTAGTTAATATCCTTTTTATTAGTTTTGATGTTATATCAAAATTCTTTTTGATTATTGGTTAAAACTTTCCTCTATCGTCTTGCAGTTCTCCCTGTCCTCGGCATTGGGAAGATGATGCACCTTGATAGAGAGGATCACGATGGTTCAAAAATTTAGCAAAAAAATTTCTTCATTGATAGCATAGTCCAAACCAACAAATAACCCTCCCAATCAAAGTTTAAAATTTCTAATTCAAATTAACCGAGAGTAATCAAACCTCGGGTCGTCTTCCCTAAGAACTAGTGCCAATAAGCGCACAATTTTGGTTGCAAAAAGCGAGGGATTTTCAATGATGAAGCAAGCAATAAAGAGATAAAAGAATGATCCAAAATTGCAATTAATAAAGTAATAAAGGAATAAAAGAACTATGTATGTAATATGGATAAGTAAGACTCAAAATTGATGGAAAAGTGGTTTAAAACATAAATAAAGCCTTGACTTGGTATGAGTTATGGAATTCCTTCCTTGCCATAACCACAACTATGATAATTATGATGGATTAATCTCACCTAACCAACTCTTAACATCAAAGAGTAAGTCAAGGGAGCATAATTGTGCTTAATCCGCAAATCCTAACTAACTTACTAATTACCTTAGTAAGAATCTAGCGTTAGTGAAAACAAGGACAATTAACAACCCAAGAATTATCACTAAATGTCGGACATTGTGACTCTAATAATTCATATACTCATTTCCCCAAGGCAAGGGGTTGAAATTTACCCCATAATCAAAATTGGCATTTCATCAAACACATAGTGGGCATAATCATAAAACATGGAAAAATTGGAAAATTACTTAAAATAATGAACAACCAATGATCAAAATCAACACTAGTAACTCAAACAAACAAATAATAACCATCAAACATCAAATTCATTAACTCAAACTCAAAATTACAAAACTATGTATATATTGACAAAGGAAATTAAAGTGTAAGAAAATGTAGAACAAGTAGTGCAATAAAAGAGAAAATTAAGAAAATATTTACAATGAAAATAGCTAGAATCCAAGATCAAAATTGGGAATTGAAAACTTGTAGATAAACCCTAATTACATCCTAAGAAATTTGAGAGAAAACGTAAACTAAACTACCCTAAAACTATCCTAAGTGTGTTGTATGATGTATATTAGTGTATGGTGTTGCTTGCTCCTTCATATATGCTTCAGCACCTTCAAAAATGGGCCAAAAAGCCCTCAAAATCGTGAGCTACCTGACTTTTTAATGAAGTCGCGCGCTGGTACTTGTGGTAACGCACAGATGTGTGCGTACGCACACTTGCTGATTTTTCCTCCTATGCGTACGCACAGAAGTTGTGCATGGGCACACTTGCTAATTTTCATTCTCTGCGTACCCACAGAAGTTGTGCGTAGGCACACTTGCTAATTTTGACCCTTGTGCGTAGGCACAGAAGGTGTGTGTAGGCACACTCTGAAATGCTTCTCTCCTTTGATTTCTTCATGTTTTCTCTCAATTCAATGCTTTTCTTCCATTATTATCAAGCCATTCCAACTTATTACACCTGAAATCACTCATCAAAACCATCAAGGCATCGAATGGAATGAAAGTGGAATGAAATTGATTAATTTAAGCACAAAATAGCATGTTTTCACAATTGGATATAATTTAGAGAGAAAACACAAAAGCATGCTATTTTGGTGAATAAATGTGGGTTTATTTCATGAAATCCACTCAAATCAAACAAAAATTTATCATCAAATATGGATTCATCACACCTTCCTTCAGCCTTGGCATAAGTCCCCTAGCCTTTCAACCAAGTCAAATAGAAAAAGCTTCTATTAATGAGTAAGTTGTACTTAAAATTCTTTTTATTAGTTTTAATGGTATAGGATAATAATTTCGGGTCATTTTTGAACTCTTTTTTGTTTAATGCAGCAGCCCTCTGGAACCACAACAGCAACCCTGCGAAGAACTTTTGGCAAGGCAATTTGAACAAGAAGCACTTCTTCATGTGTAAGTTTTACTTAAAATATTTTTTATTAGTTTTGATGGTATATAATAGTTATTTCGGTTTATTCCTTAGTTTATTTGAGGTATATTTAAATCCAGATATGAATTCACTATGTTTTTTTTATGATTGAGTCTAAATTACTTCTTGTTCAAATCTGGAGTAATTTCGGTTCATTACTTCGTTTATTTAAGGTTCATTTGAATCCATAAATGAAGTAAATTTGGTTCATTATTAGACTATTTTCTATTTATTACACCTGTCCTCTAGAACCCCAACACCAAGCTTGCAAAGAATCTTCTGCAAGGCAAACGGATCAAGAACCTCCACAGAATGTGTAAGTTTTAATTAATATCCTTTTTATTAGTTTTGATATTATATCATAATACTTTTTTATTATTAGTTAAAACTTTCCTCTGTCATCTTACAGTTCTCCCTGTCCTCAGCATTGAAAAGATGATACACCTTCCTTCAGTCTTGGCGTAAGTCTCCCGACCTTTCAACCAAGTCACTCGATCTCTCAACTAACAGTAATACAACGTGAAATGTTGTCAGAGGTGGTGATGGATGCTGGGGTGATAGCAGCATTATAATTTGCTGAGGGAACCAGTGCAGAGCCGATTTTGAGCACCCTTGAATGGTACAAGACTCCGGAGAAAGAAAAGAAATGATAGAGGAGTTGAGGGAGAAATGTTATCAATGGATAAAAAATTAAAGGTTTTCAAAGATACAACCAATGAATATGACACGATATTCATGTTGGACCATGAAGCGCATTTGGAGGCGGCTAGATTCCACTTCTTGTCTCTAACACTCGGACAAGATGTAGAAAATACGGTAAATTCTTCACCTATTACATTAACATTAATGATTTTTCTAAAAAATTTTATATGCATATATATCTAATAAATTTTCTTCCTATAGGTGGTCAATACAATGTGTATGCTTCTCAACAACAGAAAATGTCATCGATTTGAGGAAGAAGTATACTGTGTGCTGACAGATGTTGTGGTAAGCCAAATTTTTTATTCCTTAAATAATTTATTGGTTCTGATAAATAATTTAGTTCATTTGTTAGTTTAACTGAGCTCATTTGCATGAAGAAATGAATTAAAAATGTGTTTTTCTTACTGATTGAATGTATATGACTTCTAGTTCAAATCTGAATCGAAAATTCGGTTCATTTGGGAATTGAGTTAGGTTCACTTGACACTACTGCTATGTATTCACCAAATCTATTATTCCTTAAAAAATTTGGTTCATCTGTTAATTTAATTGAGTTTATTTGCATGCAGAAATGAAATGAAATGTGCTTTCTTGCTGATTGAATGTATATGACTACTAGTTTAAATCTAATGTAATTCGGTTCATTTGTGATTTAACTGAGGTTCATTTGGCAGAGTTGAATGATGGGACTCCATAATGAAGACTACATTAATCCAAATACTAAGAAGGCCTATCAGATCACTCAATATAAGGACTACCTCCCTTTTCTTGACAAAAGAAAACTAGCATCACATCCATTTGTAAGTTGTGATTTCTAAAATTTCTTTAATAATTAT
Organism: Arachis ipaensis; assembly: GCF_059453495.1. Classification (NCBI taxonomy): domain Eukaryota; kingdom Viridiplantae; phylum Streptophyta; class Magnoliopsida; order Fabales; family Fabaceae; genus Arachis; species Arachis ipaensis. The sequence goes on from NC_142436.1 coordinate 57,307,493, forward strand.
GTCACTTGCTATCATTTAGACTGAAATATTCTATCACTTTCCAAAACTTCAGCTGTTTGTACCGGTTTGCCATGGAGGACATTGGTGGTTGTGGATTGCCGATGTCAAAAAGAAGGCCTTCTATGTGCTTGACCCCGTCAAGAAAAATAAAGATGAAATACCTCAATCTAGAATAACTTTAAACAAATTTTGTTGTAAGTTATTTATATAATACATATTTATGTTGTAAATTATCTCTTATTTATAGCCATCATCAATCACTTTTTGTATCCTTTTCAAGGCTTAATAGTATCCTAGATGAGGGTTTATACTGAGGCAAAACCTTTGATAGAGGACGGAGAAGGCATTGAAGCACCATATATCACGATCAGCAGTCAACAAACAAAGTAAATCTTTTTTTGCTATAGTACTTTAATTAATATGTTTTATTGTGTCTACTTTTAATCATATTTTACTTTCTTATTTCTTAGTTATGATTGTGCGATATATGTGATGAAATTGCTGGAAACAATTGATCTTGAAAATGTTAAAAAAGGAAAGTATAAATGTAAAAACAGGAAACATGTAAGTAATTTCTAAATTAATTTATTTTGGTTCATTTCTTATTTTATTTGAGTTCAAATTAAGCAATTTCATTGAGGCATCTGAAGCGATAAGACTCCCAAAGCCATCCGTTGCCCTCTTAAGCCCTTTTTGTAAATTCAAGTCTGAGGATATAGAAAGTAAATAAGTTATAGTTTCTTTGACTTGGTGTAAGGAATCGTAATTAACACTAATTTGTTTAACTCGTTGTAAAAAAGTAAACACTTCTTCTTTAATGTATATATGTTAATGTTAATGTAAATGTTAATGTTAATCTTAATGTTAATGTATATATTTGTTGGAACTGTCTGGGCTACTGTTTTGAATGAATCTAGGTTCACAGTGTATGGATTCAATGTATTTATCAAACATCAAGAGCCCCAAAAATACAAATGAACCGAAAAAGTGTATATATCACTATTCAATTTCAGAAACACCTAAACTATTTAACATAACACAATTGCAGAAAGTTAATTTGAAAAAAAAAGTGGTTATTCAATAAAACATAACATGAATCGAAATTAACCCTCCTAGAACTTAAATGAACCGAAATTTGGTCATACATGAATCGAAATTTATATTAATAAAAACTAAAACTTCTATAATCCTCTCTGGGATAATTCATATCATGTGCATCATAAATGCTGGAGCTTGACTGAATCATTGATCCACCATCTAAAAGGTTCAACTGCAAAAAAGAAAATAAATCATATATTAGCAAAATGCACAAATGAATTTTTTCCTAATCAAAAGCAAATCAATGTTACCTCGCTTAGAGTTGGCTTTTTCTTTTTCTTTGTTGCATTTGCAATCTTTTTTTCCATATTTGGTCCCAATCCGTTCTTGGGACGGCCTCCTATTCTAACACATAGGGCCTTTAAAGGTTGTTAACATCACTCAACGTCACGTCTTCGTGAGATAACTAACTTTTACCTTTACTTTTCGCTTGATATTCTTGCATCTCTGCCATGACATTATCAAAAGCGTGGTGCAAAATTCTAGTAAACTCCTCAGATTCTGCCACAAATTCACAAATATTATGGGACTGAAACACCAAATCGTTGAATCTCTTTCTTCTTGGCTCCAATAGAGTCTCGTCTTGACTGCTCTTGATATGTGTGTGCCTCCTCTTTATGTTTTTACTCCAGTGTTTCAATATATATTTTGGTGCCACTTTATCTACTCGCTCAACGCTTAAGACACTTAGAGAATGACGGCACAATATATCCCTTGACTCAAATAGCAAGCACTGGCACTTTACTTCTCGTGATATTGCGTCATAAGTAACAAAAAACTTGTTGAATGTGGAGTTAGAAACCTCATCTACAACTTCGTATGTCATAAAACCTAGAATGGAATGCATTGATCTTGTGATGAAATTCACCTTTCCTCTGAATTGTGCTTGAACTTTCCTAAACTTCTCGTTAATATACACGTGCTAAAATTGAGCTTCTATTGCTGATTTTGTTGCACACGATATCACGGTGTGAAAATCTCCAGCATCAAATTCTCTCTCTATTTGCTCTCTTCTTGCTAGGCAATTATTGTATTGCTTCACAAATTGAATTAAGGAGCTATTGCGTGTGATAAACTTGTTAAAAAATATATGCATGCTCTCGCTCCTTTGTGTGCTTCTCATCCCAGACCAAAAGTGGTGATCCAGATAAACTGGAATCCATAAATGGCGATCTTCAAATAGCTCTGCAGAATGAACTGAAAACGGATGCAAAAATGAACCGAGCATTATACTCGTTTTCACCGAAAAAGTAACAGCATCAAATAATTCGAATTAAAACCTCGGTTACCTGAAAGCCACTTATTGCCTCCAACACCATACTTTGTGACAAAATCATTCCAATTTCTATCGAATGCATCTTTTGTAAACGAGTTCCAAATGACATGGCTCATCTCTTGTTCAAATTCTTCATGTGGCTTGTACCCGTTTAATTTGCTTGGGATCTTCTTCATGATATGCCAAAAGCACCACTGGTGAATTGTTGTTGTCATACACATCTCAATAATTGTTTGTATCGATGCGCATTGTTTGGTAAGAATCCTTTTTGGTGCCTTTCCCTCCCATGCAACGAAGCCAGCATTCGAATAGTCATTTGAATGATTAGATGTCCTTATTTTTCATCAAAGCGCATCCGAGAAGTGTCGACTGACCGTGGTGATTCACACCCACAAAAGAACCAAAAACCTGATTATACCAGTAAAAATGGACACTCGCAACAGTTATGAACTGAAATGTGTTGGCTTTGTGAACCTAAAACTATATCACAGTGAACTGAATACCTGTTTGTGTTGTAAGTTGTATGAAATGAAACAACATTCTCCAAAATACTTGTATGCAGCTCTGCTTCTTGCATCGGCCCAAAATGCATTTTTGATGGAGTGATCACCTTCAAGGTTAATCTCGAAAAAGAAATTTTGATTCTTCTCTTTCATTCTTAATAAGTACTTGCCAAATTCTTTGGCATCGTCTTGTTCAGAAACATTCCATGCTTTCCTTGTAATATAATTCCTCACATCTTTTTCGATAAAACTTAGTTCGCGATGATTGCCCACTACTGCTATGAATAACTGATATGTTTTACTCAGTCTGATTCCGGCTTCATTGTTATTTTCAATGGTGCGACGCACAAACATGCTTATCTCCCTGTATTGTTTGAGCATCTCTGCTCGATCTAGACAGCAAGGGTATGAATGATTGAGAACAACTTTTGAAATTATCCAAAGACTGACGTCCTTCAATATATGTACATAAATCCTGGCTGGACAGTTTATTGGAGCTGAGGGGTTTGTGTTCAGAGTTGGAGATATCTTGGATTTTTACTCCCTCTCTATTACATGTAATTAATTGATTCTTAATCTCATCTCCCTTCTGAGTCGGGTTTCTTATTTCGGTAGAAAAATCGACAAGTTTGGAATAATCTTTGTAGAACTTTCCAGCTTCTTCCAGTGTCTTGAAAGTCATCCCAACCTTTGGGACAAATTGTTCATCCACAACACACCTGGACTGTAAAATGAACTGAAAATATTATTAAATTAAAATCATTGTATTATACCAAATGAACCAAACATTTATCCATTATATCAATTCGAATTTAGCAACACCTACGTCTAGAATGAACCGAAAATATTATCAAAGCGAAACCATTGTATAATACTAAATGAACCAAAAATTGTGCATTATATAAAAATTAAAATTCAGAACACCTGCGTCTTGAATGAAATGAGAAATACCATCACAAAACCAATGTACAATTCTAAATGAACATAAAATTGTGTTCATAAATAACTGGATTTAGTGATTGTATTCCATTCAATTCAGTTCAAAATTGAATAATCCAAACCTCGTCTGCTTGATTCGATTCAAAAGAATAATTAAAATTTCTCTCATTCAACTGATTTGAAGTTGAATCATTCATTGTTTTGATATGTGATACACGGAATTGTGATCACACTTTTCACAACTCCGGTACAACTAACCAGCAAGTGCACTGGGTCGTCCAAGTAATAAAACCTTACACGAGTAAGGGTCGATCCCACGGAGATTACCGGTTTGATGTAAGCTATGGTCATCCTGTAAATCTTAGTCAAGCGGATTCAATTGGTTATGAGTTTTGATAATTGAAAGATAAATAAAACGTAAATTAAAATAAAGATACTTATGTAATTCATTGGTGAGAATTTCAGATAAGCGTTTGGAGATGCTTTGTTGCTTCTGAACTTCTGCTTTCCTATTGTCTTCATCCAATCATGCATGCTCCCTTCCATGGCAAGCTGTATGTTGGTGGATCACCATTGTCAATGGCTACCATCTGTTCTCTCAGTGAAAATGGTCCAAGCACGGTTTCTGTGTGGCTAATCAACTGTCGGATCTCTCATCTCGGATGAAAAATACCAGGCACAGCTACCGCACGGCTAATCACGGGTCACCCCTTCACTCTGACTTAACTGAATTAAGTACAAGAGTATATCTTGGAGAAGAAGTAAGCATGAACTGAAAGAGAAATAATAGTACTTGCATTAATTCATGAAGAACAGCAGAGCTCTGGACCTTAATCTATGAGGTATAGAAACTCCACCGTTGAAAAATACATAAGAGAAAATAGCCTAGGCATGGCCGTGAGAAAGATGATAAAGATGCGAATACAATAGGAAATACTAGTATTTATACTAAACTAGTTACTAAGGATTACAGAAATTGAGTAACTAAGTGCAGATAGTGCAGAAATCCACTTCCAGGGCCCCACTTGGTGTGTGCTTGGGTTGAGCATTGAGCTTTACACGTGCATAGGCCTTTTCTAGAGTTAAACGCCAGCTTGGATGCTAGTTTGGGTGTTAAACTCCAGTTCTGGTGCCAATTCCGACGTTTTACGCCAGAAAAAGGGTCTCTGGCTGGCGTTGAACACCAGTTTGGGCCATCAAATCTCGAGAAATGTGATGCCAGGGCATTTTGGCCAGTTTCACTGACCTTTTCTTTATGGTTTCAGGGTAGTTTCATGCACTTTCTTCGGAAATAAGCATGTTTTGGGTAAATAATCATTTACATCTTGATTCAAGCAAACATTGTGAATTTTATATGATTTCATGAGAATTATGCATGAATTGAATGATAAATTGAATGATGCATGATCTCATGGGTTAGAACCTAGCTTTGATGCACTTTATTTGCTTGATTTCAGGACAAAGGAAGCAAGGAAGATGCCACGTTAATAGCCACGTTAGTCCAACTAACGTGACCATTAACGTGGAAAGGAGGCTAGCTTACAACGTTAACGAGAAAAATGAACACTAATAACGCTTTCGTGAGCCATCATAGCCCACGTTAGTGTCCATGTTAACTACGTTAACGTGGAAGCTAATGTGGAAGAAAAGTAAAGCTCCAACGTTAGTGGTAAAAGTGAATGCCACTAACGTTGGGGAGAAGGGCACACTTAGCCACGTTAAGAGTCACGTTAACTACATTAACGTGAAATCTAATGTGGGAGAAGCAATGAAAAGCCAACGTTAGTGATACTCACCTTTGTCACTAACGTTGGACTAAGCCTCTATTAGCCACATTAGTTGCCACGTTAATTGCATTAACGTGGAAGCTAACGTGGAGGAAAGGAATGATGAGCCAACGTTAGTGACACTCACCTTTGTCACTAACAGTGGAGATGGCTATCACTACCACGTTAGAAGTCACGTAACATGAACTCTAACCTGGGAAGGAAGGTGTTTGGAGCGTTAGTGACAAAGGTAAGTGTCACTAACGCTCTCGAAGTTGAGGCATACCCACGTTAAGAGTCACATTAGCTACACTAATGTGAACTCTAACGTAGGGAAGAAGGGGCCAAGGGCAACATTATTGGCAAAGGTAAACGCCAATAATGCTCATGATGGATCAAGAGGCAACGTTAGTGGTCACGTTAGTGCCACTAACATTGAAGTTAACGTAACTCATCTTGGGCTAGGAACGTTAGTGCAAAAGGTGATTGTCACTAACGTTCTCGAACCCACATTTTCACTTAACGTTAATGCCACTAACGTCTTAGCCAAAGTCCATGCCTACTTCACACTTTCTCTGTAAGTAAAGCTGAGCCCACTAAAGATTCCAAACTGCTTCAACTCAAGATCCAAAGGCCCATATCCAAGACTTGAAGAGCCAACTGGAAGATCAAAAGAGTAGTATATATAGGGGTAGTTTTGAACTAGAAAGGAGCTTTTGGATTGAGAGGACTACTCTCTGTATAATTTTACTTTCTCTACAACTTCTAGTTTTACTTCAGAATGTACTCTCCATCTTTGCTTTCCATTCCCAGATCCATGAACAACTAAACCCCTTTCATTGGGTTAGGGAGCTCTGTTGTAATTTGATGGATCAATAATAGTTTTCATTATTCTTCTTCTTTCTTTTCTCTTGATTTTACTTGAAAGCATTCAATCTTCATCCAATTGGATAGTTGTCTTGGGAAAGAAACTATTCATACTTGGATCTCTTCTGAACTTTGAAAGAGGAATGAAGAGATCATGCTAGAAATGCTTTCTCATGTTGGACCAAATTGGGGTTTGGGCGGATATGGTGACATATAATTCTCCCAATACTTTGATTTGGAAATACATGTGGTATAATCAGTGACCGCACTTCATCTCTTCTCATGAGCAATTAGACCAAGGAATTGGTTATTGATCAAGATTTGAGAGATTGAGTTACCAAGGAATTGGAATTCAATCACTTAAGATTGCCAAGGAGATCAATGAATGCATTGATTGAGGAAGAGATGAGAATGAACTTGATCCGGAGAATGCAACATCTTTTAAGCCCAATGAATTCCCCATTTTTGATCTTACCCATTCTCTTTATTTTCTGTCATTTACTTTCATGCTAAATTCCCCATTCCCCATTTAAGATTCTGCAATTTACTTTCCGTCATTTATATTCAGCTCTTTATTTCCAGCATTTACATTTTCTGCCATTTACTTTCCCGCCATTTAATTTTCTGCAATTCTCATATCAAATTCTGCTTAGCTCAACTAGAACATTCCTCCAATTAAAGTTGCTTGACCAAACAATCCCTGTGGGATTCGACCTCACTCTATTGTGAGTTTTTACTTGACGACAATTTCGTATACTTGCCGAATGTAAATTTGTTGAGAGACAAGTTTCCGTGCATCAAGTTTATGGCGCCGTTGCCGGGGATTGATTTTGTATCAACAATGATTAAATTGGTGGATAACTAGATTGAGCACTTTTCTTTTGTTTGATTTAATTCCATCTGAGTAATTTACTTTTAGTTTTAGTTATTTCCTTCCCTTTACCTCTAACCCATTTGTGGTGCTATCTGCATATCATTTTTTTTACTATTTCGTCCACTGACCCACTAACTGTTTGATATATTGCATCACTCACACTAACAGCATTTCTGCAAAAAATACTGTCTGCATCTACCCTTCTTGCTTTTGCCTTGTTTGTTGTATGATAGGTAGAAGAAGCGGGGCTTCAACTTCCTTTGATTCTGAACCTGAGAGGACCTTCTTTAGATTAAGGAGGGAAGCAAGAGGGAAGATAGTAGTTGGTGCTGAGGAAGAGGAAGAGTACTTTGAACTAGACATAGATGAGAATATGGAGAACCATCTTGAAGAAGAGGCTCACAACCATGGCAGAGAAGGTCCAGCGCATCATGCTGGGTAAGAGAGAAGAGTTCTAGGATCCTACATCAATCTAAACCTAGGAAACTGTGGAAGTAGCATTCAAAAGCCAACCATACATGCCAACAACTTTGAACTAAAGCCACAGCTCATCACCGTTGTTCAGAACAATTGTTCATTCAGAGGAAGTGTTCAAGAAGATCCCAGTCAACATCTAACTACCTTTCTGAGGATATGTGACACTGTAAAGTCTAATGGTGTTCATCCTGACACCTACAGACTACTTCTATTTCCCTTCTCACTCAAGGACAAGGCATCTAAATGGATGGAATGCTTCCCGAAGGAGAGCTTAACAACCTGGGAAGATGTGGTAAACAAATTCTTGGCGAGATTCTATCCTCCTCAAAGAATCAACAAGTTGAGAGCTGAGGTTCAAACTTTCAAGCAGCAAGATGGTGAGACTCTATATGAAGCATGGGAGAGATTCAAAGACTTGACAAGAAGATGCCCGCCAGATATGTTCAATGAATGGGTGCAGCTGCACATTTTCTATGAAGGTCTTTCTTATGAATCAAAGAAGGCAGTAGACCACTCATCTGGGGGATCTCTGAACAAGAAGAAGACCATTGAAGAAGCCATAGATGTCATTGAGACTGTAGCTGAGAATGACTACTTCTATGCTTCTGAAAGAGGCAACACTAGAGGAGTGATGGAGCTAAACAATGTGGATGTACTGCTAGCTCAAAACAAGATGATTACCAAGATATTGGCTGACCTCACCAAGAAGATGGAGAGGAATCAAGTAGCAGCAATCACCACTTCAGCAACAACTCAAGAAGGAGTGAATGAAGAAGCAGAGGGTAGTCAGGAGCAAGCCAACTACATTGGAAATTCACCTAGGCAGAACCATGACCCATACTCCAAAACGTATAATCCTGGCTGGAGGAACCACCCAAACTTTGGGTGGGGAAATCAACAAGACCAAGGCCAAGATCAGAGACGGTACAACCCCAATAACAATGCAGCTCACCAACATCCCACACAGAGATCATATCAGCACTCACCTAACAACACATCTCAACATCCATACCAAAGCCAAAATGGTCCTTCTCATCCCTCCAATCTCAACTCTCCATCATCGGAAGAAAGACTATCAAGGATTGAGACTCTACTTGAAGGCATATGTAAGGAAATCCAAGATAACAAGGTGTTCAAGGAGGAGGTGCGAGCCAATATCAAAAACCAGGGAGACACCATCAAGAGGTTGGAGTTTCAAGTGGGATACATCTCTGAGAAGATTCCCAAACCTACTGATAGCTTCCCAAGTGACACAGAGAAGAACCCGAGAGGTGAAGCAAAGAAGGTCAGATGGGAAGATTGCAAGATGGTCACTATAAGTGATAAGGGTACTGAGGAAGATCTAAACAAACATTTAAAACAACCTGGAAATACCTCAGTAGAGACACAAGAAGAGGATCACCAAGAAACCACACTTACACAGAAGGAGCTGCTGAAACTCTATGCACCTTTTTCCCCAAAGACTCAAGGGTGGTGTAGAAAAAAGAATATAATCAAAGTTCCTTGATATGTTTGCATCTCTCCATGTAAACGTACCATTCATCAAGGCTCTCCAACAAATGCCCTCATACATTAAGTATATGAAAGAGCTGTTGACCAGGAAAAGCTCACTCAAAGGAGGGCAAACAATAGTGATGAACAAGGAGTGCAGTGCTCTCATTCAACCAGAGTTGCCTACAAAAAGGAGGGACCCAGGGAGTTTTCACATCCCCTGTGCCATAGGAGAAACAATGTTTGACAAAGGACTCTGTGATCTGGGAGCAAGCATCAACTTAATGCCTTTATCTCTCATGAAGAAGCTACAGATCAATGAGCTAATACCTACAGACGTAGTCATCAGGCTGGCTGACAAAACTTAAAAACAAGCAGTGGGAGTGGTTGAAAACGTGTTGGTAAAGGTTGGGAACTACTTCCTTCCTACAGACTTTGTCATATTGGAAATGGAAGAAAGTCACATCCACCCAATCATATTGGGAAGACCGTTCCTAGCTACAGCCAGAGCGCTCATAGATGTGAAGCGAGGAGAGCTAATACTGAGGATACATGATGAACAACTCGCATTCAATGTCTTCAAACCCTCACAAGAGGGCGATCAGGAAAACAAGGAACCAAGGAAAGAGCACAACAAAGCACTGGTGGAAGAAACAAGTATTGAAGCATAGGGAATTCCCTTGGTTAATGAATAAGACAGTCAGCAATTACCACAACTAAAGAAAACTCAAGTGGAGCCAAAACCACCAGAATCATATGAGACCAGTAACAAAGTCTCCCTAGGAAAAGAGACCATAAAGAGCAGGGCAACAGCAAAAGAAACAAAGAAGAAGGCACCAAGGAGATGGAGGAACAAGAAGATCCCTACAGAGGATTTCTCTCCAGGGGATAAAGTGATCTCAGCCTACTTCCTAGACATCCCACTTCATCTTCCCACCATCCCATCTCAGTTACCTAAGGTTTTCACCATCAACAAAGTTCTCTCCCTAGAACATGTGGAGATCCTTGATGAAGCCAATGGATATAGGTTTACTACAAGAGGGGAAGATCTGAAGCATTACCAACCACCTTGACAAAGGCAGAACGTCAAGCTAGTGACGCTAAAGAAGCGCTTCATGGGAGGCAACCCATGTTTTACATGCTTTTAAAGTAGTTAATAAAGCAAGGTTCATGAATTTCAAATCAACTTTGACATGCACTTGAATGAATCCTTTTATGCAACATATAGTGAAGAACAAGTTTGGTGTTCAAGGCACACTAAGAGAACATAAATGTAACTCCTATCATGTCACTCTTAGAGCCTTGAACAAGTCATTTACACCACATAGCCCCAAACTAAGTTTGGTGTTACCAATGTTGCATACATGGATATTTGGCTGGTTAGTTGGTTTGCACTCATGAATAGCACTTAGTAATTAGAAACAAAAATCTTTAAAAAGTAGTTACCCCACTTTTTAAATTTTGCCGCCACTCTCCACAATTTTATTAATCATATTTCTTTTATTTTGTAGGAAAATTGATGGGACAATTGAAGGAGCGTTCGGCCACCACAAAAAGAGAGGACTATGCATGTGTATTCAAGGGGATTGCATTGGGAAACATTGCCATGCAACATTGGAAGAGTGACACGCTTGGAACTCGAACCAACCACCCTTCATAAAAGTGATGATCCTTGTGCCCATCCCATGCTAAACCCCATCCGTTCATCATACACCCACTCCATCAATCCACACCTTTCATTCACTCACCACTTCTCTATATAAGTGGTTCTTATTCCATACCCTTCCATATTCCAAATTCTCATTCTTTGTACTTCTAACTCTCGGAACCCAATACCTCTTACCCCATCAAAAACACTCTCACTCACTCCCTTCACTACACCCCACCGTAACCGGCCGAATCCCATCATTAACCAATAATTCTCAACACATTCACATCTCAAAAGTCACTTATGGCATCATCAAGCTCCAAGAGGCAAAAGAGGAAGGAACCGGTGGAGAGCATCCCTTTCGATGAAGGGAGATTCAAAACTGCATTCCATGAACTCCAATTTGAACGGATAAAGCTCAAAAAGATATTGCCTGGGTTAACATTCCAGTTCAACGAGGATGAGTGCCCACAGATTTGAAAGAAGATTGAACAAAGGGGTTGGCAAAGGCTCACGAACCCAGAAGTAAAGATAAATGCAAACCTCATCAAAGAGTTCTATGCAAATGTGGTCAAAGAAGACAAAACCAAGGCCCCCACCTTCAAAAGTTATGTGAGAGGAACAGAGGTGGACTTCAGCTCTAATGCCATAACAAGGACTCTTCAGCTGAAATCACCACATTTTGATGAGCCCAGTTATCATGTAAGGATAAGTAATGGCCCCAAGAATGATAAACTTGAAGAAATTGTGAACGATATGTGTGTTATAGGATCTGACTGGGAAAGGTATTCGAATAGGAGACCCAGGTTCATCAGGAGAGAAGACCTCATCCCAGAAGCCAAGGGATGGTTTGAGCTCGTGAGGAGATCTATCCTCCCCGCTGCAAACAATTCGGAGGTTAACACTACTCGAGCTACTATAGTACATTGCTTAATAAAGGGTGGAGGCATCAATGTGCACGAGATTATAGCTGAGGGAATTCAAGAGTCAGCCGAGAAGAATGATCCAGGTGCTAGACTTTGCTACCCCAGCACCATCCTTAGACTGTGTACGAAAGCCAAGGTAGTCTTCGAGGACAGCAATCCAAGTTAGGTGAACCCTGGAAGGTCAGTCATGCTATAGTGAATAACTTATGTGGCACCCGCCCAACAATAAAGAAGGCCTCAAATAGGGAAAAGAACAACACAAGAGGGACCTCATCGAGAAGAATCTCATCAAGAAGAATACCAGCAAGAAGAGTACTATGATCCAACCAACATCAACTTGAATCACATTCACGGAGCCATTGAGGAGCTAGCAAGGAGTTATATGGAGGGACAAGAACAACAACTGCACATTCAAGCCCAAAGGATAGATCGTCAAGAAGAACTGCTTTCTAATTGGATAAATCAACAAGGGAAGTTGCAGAAACAGCAAATGGAACATTACTCCCAGCTCACTCAAGCCATAAATCAAGTGACTAAAAGGCAAGAGCATCAAGACAAACGCCTTCAAGAACTCAACCAACGACAGCTAGCTCAGACGAAGGCATTCAATGAGTTCAGCGTACTGAATGAAGGACGGCAACTACATAGGGAGGAGTTCAACATAAACACTCAAGCCAAGTTGAACTATATGTCTGGTCATATGCATAATCTGCATTCTACAATCCCTACGTATGATGAAGTCCAAAAAGAGCTAACAGAACAAGAGAAAAGGAAGGTGAAACAGCAGAAGAAAACATTGAAAAAGAAGATGGAAGATGCTGGCTTCTGGAAAAAGTTGATTGGAAAAAGCAAGGGAAGTGGGAGTTCAAGCACTCAAGAAAAACACAAAGAGGACAAACAAGAGGGAGGGCATGAGCAATCCCATGAGTAAAAGGTGGTGGAGTTCCCTTATTGTCCCATCTTTTTCAAGTTTTAAATAAGGAAAATCATGTATGAAATAGAACATGCTTCCATGGTAGTTTAGGATTTTCAATTCTATCTTTAGTATTTTCCTTGCTTTTTTCATATGTGTTCTGGTTCAAGTTACCTGTTTTCATTTGCATCATGCTTATTGTATGTTTGTCCTTTTAAACTAAATAAAAAGAGATGGTATGAAAGACCAGAGTGATGTTCAAGTTGTGGAGTAGGTCCTTAAATTTATGGTGTAGTAATCACTTAGCTAAGTTGGTTCACCAACAAGGTAGGAAGGCAACTATCTGTCCTGAATCATATGCTTAAAACACACCCCATGAGACTAGCTAAATAACAAGATCCTAATAAGAAAAAGGAAAAGAACAATAAGAGTTGAAAGAGAAAGAAAAGTAATAAGAAATAAGGCTAGGCACCAAGGGCTTGAATCTTGAGGGATATGTCTGTAGTGCTCTTGTACCAAGGATCTGCTTGGATGAATAAGTTCTTATGAGTGCTTCATCACTTGGTAACTTGGGTTAACTAACCCGGGATTATCAACTGAAAATCCACTATCAAGAGCAACCTTGCTACAGAACATTTAGTAACCCAAAGAGGTGCTGGACACCAAGGCCTCAAGGAAAGAAAATAACAAACCATGTGCCTGTGGTGTGTATGTATGGGGGAGAGAGACTTGAGGGAGTAAGTCCTTAGGGGTGTTTCAACACCTAGCACCTTGAACCAACTGGTTTGGGAGTGTTGGCTGAAAGCTTATCTTAAAGAGCCGCCCCCCTCACAGAACACTTAGCCTAAGGATGCAATAAATCGTGGAAAGACAAAGGGATCAATAAATAAAAGTCTCAAAGGGTGCAATCAAGTGAGTATTCCAGGGCATGATAAAGGTCTGAAAGCCAATAAAGGAATGAACCTAAGTTGCTATGCATAAAACCCCATAAAACCAAGGACATGACTTCCACAATAATGATTCATTTCTCTTGTCATTTCATTCATCATTCTCTTGTTCCAGTACTTGCTTAGGGATAAGCAAGCTTTAAGTTTGATGTTGTGATGCCAGGGCATTTTGGCCAGTTTCACTGACCTTTTCTTTATGGTTTTAGGGTAGTTTCATGCACTTTCTTAGGAAATAAGCAAGTTTTGGGTAAATAATCATTTACATCTTGATTCAAGCAAACATTGTGAATTTTATATGATTTCATGAGAATTATGCATGAATTGAATGATAAATTGAATGATGCATGATCTCATGGGTTAGAACCTAGCTTTGATGCACTTTATTTGCTTGATTTCAGGACAAAGGAAGCAAGGAAGATGCCACGTTAATAGCCACGTTAGTCCAACTAACGTGACCATTAACGTGGAAAGGAGGCTAGCTTACAACGTTAACGAGAAAAGTGAACACCAATAACACTTTCGTGAGCCATCATAGCCCACGTTAGTGTCCACGTTAACTACGATAAGGTGGAAGCTAACGTGGAAGAAAAGTAAAGCTCCAACGTTAGTGGTAAAAGTGAATGCCACTAATGTTGGGGAGAGGGGCACACTTAGCCACGTTAAGAGTCACGTTAACTACATTAACGTGAACTCTAACGTGGGAGAAGCAATGAAGAGCCAATGTTAGTGACACTCACCTTTGTCACTAATGTTGGACTAAGCCTCTATTAGCCACGTTAGTTGCCACGTTAATTGCATTAACGTGGAAGCTAACGTGGAGGAAAGGAATGATGAGCCAACGTTAGTGACACTCACCTTTATCACTAACGTTGGAGATGGCTATCACTACCACGTTAGAAGTCACGTAACGTGAACTCAAACGTGGGAAGAAAGGTGTTTGGAGCGTTAGTGACAAAGGTAAGTGTCACTAACGCTCTCGAAGTTGAGGCATACCCACGTTAAGAGTCACGTTAGCTACACTAACGTGAACTTTAACGTAGGGAAGAAGGGGCCAAGGGCAACGTTATTGGCAAAGGTAAACGCCAATAACGCTCGCGATGGATCAAGAGGCAACGTTAGTGGTCACGTTAGTGCCACTAACGTTGAAGTTAACGTAACTCATCTTGGGCTAGGAACGTTAGTGCAAAAGGTGATTGTCACTAACGTTCTCGAACCCACATTTTCACTTAACGTTAACGCCACTAACGTCCTAGCCAAAGTCCATGCCTGCTTCACACTTTCTCTGCAAGTAAAGCTGAGCCCACTGAAGATTCCAAACTGCTTCAACTCAAGATCCAAAGGCCCATATCCAAGACTTGAAGAGCCAACTGGAAGATCAGAAGAGTAGTATATATAGGGGTAGTTTTGAACTAGAGATGAGCTTTTGGATTCAGAGGACTACTCTCTGTATAATTTTACTTTTTCTGCAACTTCTAGTTTTACTTCAGAATGTACTCTCCATCTTTGCTTTCCATTCCCAGAGCCATGAACAACTAAACCCCTTTCATTGGGTTAGGGAGCTCTGTTGTAATTTGATGGATCAATAATAGTTTTCATTATTCTACTTCTTTCTTTTCTCTTGATTTTACTTGAAAGCTTTCAATCTTCATCCAATTGGATAGTTGTCTTGGGAAGAAAACTATTCATACTTGGATCTCTTCTGAACCTTGGAAGAGGAATGAAGAGATCATGCTAGAAATGCTTTCTCATGTTGGGCCAAATTGGGGTTTGGGCGGATATGGTGACATATTATTCTCCCAATACTTTGATTTGGAAATACATGTGGTATAATCAGTGACCGCACCTCATCTCTTCTCATGAGCAATTAGACCAAGGAATTGGCTATTGATCAAGATTTGAGAGATTGAGTTACCAAGGAATTGGAATTCAATCACTTAAGATTGCCAAGGAGATCAATGAATGCATTGATTGAGGAAGAGATGAGAATGAACTTCATCTGGAGAATGCAACATCTCCTAAGCCCAATGAATTCCCCATTTCTGATCTTACCCATTCTCTTTAGTTTCTGCCATTTACTTTCATGCTAAATTCCCCATTCTCCATTTAAGATTCTGCAATTTACTTTCCGTCATTTATATTCAGCTCTTTATTTCCAGCATTTACATTTTCTGCCATTTACTTTCCCGCCATTTAATTTCCTGCAATTCTCATACCAAATTCTGCTTAACTCAACTAGAACATTCCTCCAATTAAAGTTTCTTGACCAATCAATCGCTGTGGAATTTGACCTCACTCTATTGTGAGTTTTTACTTGACGACAATTCGGTATACTTGCCGAAGGTAAATTTGTTGAGAGATTATTTTGCATGCATCAAAAAGTATAGACTATTATATATTGCTGGAAATCCCAAGATGTCTACTTTCGAACGCAATTGAGAGCACACCAATTGGGATTCTGGAGCTCCAGAAAATCCACTTCGAGTGCAGGAGGGTCAGAATCCAACAACATCTGCAGTTCTTTCTCAGCTTCTGAATCAGACTTTTGCTCAGATCCCTCAATTTCAGCCAGAAAATACCTGAAATTATAGAAAAATACACAAACTAATAGTAAAGTCCAGAAATGTGTTTTCTTCATAAAAACTAATAAAAATATAATAAAAAGTAACTAAAACATACTAAAAACTATGTAAAAATAATGCCAAAAAGCGTATAAATTATCCGCTCATCAATATGCTATTAAAATCTGAAAGTGAAGAAGAAATATAAAATTTGAAAATGAAGAAGATAAATACAATGTAGATCGAAGAAGAAAACAAAGAAGAATATGAAGAAGTTTAATACAATACAGTTTGAAGAAGAAAACGAAGAAGAATAGGAAGAATACAAAGTTTTATGCTATAGAAATCAGAGCATAACAGAACACAAGAGCTTTACGTTAAGGAATAGAAGATCTACGTTTAGATAGAAGAACGAAGAGAAGGTTTACATTGAGAAAGAGAAGCTCTACATTGAGGAAGAACCTTTACACTAATAAAGAGTGGGTGCGTGATCTAAAAAGAACTTGGTTAACTTGATTAGGGAAATTACATGGATCTGGAGCGTTATTGTATTTATTAATGTAGATTATGTAAACCCCGCTAAAATCGATAAATAAATAGTTAATAAATTGAATTTTAATTAGGAAAATTAAAAATGTAAAACTAATATCAAAATAGGATAGGTGGTGCACGAAATTGTGATTACACTTTAATTATGTAAAGTTTATGGCTCTTTCTTTCCCTGGCAATGGCGCCAAGAACATGGTGCCAATACCATGGTTCACAATTTCGATACAACTAACCAGCAAGTGCACTGGGTCGTCCAAGTAATACCTTACGTGAGTAAGGGTCGAATCCCACGGAGATTGTTGGTATGAAGCAAGCTATGGTCACCTTGTAAATCTCAGTCGGGCGGATTTAAACATGATATTTTATTAGATTCAAATAAACAATAAAAGGGATAGAGATACTTATGTAGATTCATTGGTAGGAATTTCAGATAAGCGAATGGAGATGCTTTTCGTTCCTCTGAACCTCTGCTTTCCTGCTATCTTCATCCAACCAGTCTTACTCCTTTCCATGGCTGGCTTTATGTGATACATCACCACTGTCAATGGCTACTTTCGGTCATCTCACGGGAAAATGATCCAATGCCCTGTCACGGCACGGCTAATCGTCTGGAGGCATCACCCTTGTCAATGGCTTCATCTTATCCTCTCAGTGAATAATCTGCTCACGCACCCTGTCACGGCACGGCTATTCATCTGTCGGTTCTCGATCATGCCGGAATAGGATTTACTATCCTTTTGCGTCTGTCACTAACGCCCTGCAATCGCGAGTTAGGAGCTCGTCACAGTCATTCAATCATTGAATCCTACTCGGAATACCACAGACAAGGTTTAGACCTTCCGGATTCTCTTGAATGCCGCCATCATTCTAGCTTACGCCACGAAGATTCTGGTTAGGAGATCTAAGAGATACTCATTCTAGCTTAATTCATGTAGAACGGAAGTGTTTGTCAGGCACGCGTTCATAGGGGAGATGGTGATGAGCGTCACACATAATCATCACCTTCATCACGTTCTTGGGTTCGAATGGATATCTTAGAAGCGGAATAAGAAGAATTGAATAGAAAATAGAAGTACTTTGCATTAATCTTTGAGGAACAGCAGAGCTCCACACCTTAATCTATGGAGTGTAGAAACTCTACCGTTGAAAATACATAAGTGAAAGGTCCAGGCATGGCCGTGTGGCCAGCCCCTCTGATCTAAGAACCAGGCGTCCAAAGATGTCAAATACAATAGTAAGAGGTCCTATTTATAATAAACTAGCTACTAGGGTTTACATGAGTAAGTAATTGATGTACAAATCCACTTCCGGGGCCCACTTGGTGCGTGCTTGGGCTTGGGCTTGAGTGTTACACGTGCAGAGGCCATTTGTGGAGTTGAACGCCAGTTTCTGTGCAAGTTTGGGCGTTCAACTCTGGTTTTGGATCCTTTTCTGGCGCTGGACGCCAGATTTGGGCAGAAGGCTGGCGTTGAACGCCAGTTTACGTCATCAATTATTGACCAAAGTATGGACTATTATATATTTCTGGAAAGCCCTGGATGGCTACTTTCCAACGCAATTGGAAGCGCGCCATTTCGAGTTCTGTAGCTCCAGAAAATCCACTTTGAGTGCAGGGAGGTCAGAATCCAACAGCATCAGCAGTCCTTTTTCAACCTCTGAATCTGATTTCTGCTCAAGTCCCTCAATTTCAGCCAGAAAATACCTGAAATCACAGAAAAACACACAAACTCATAGTAAAGTCCAGAAATGTGAATTTAACATAAAATCTATTAAAAACATCCCTAAAAGTAACTAGATTCTACTAAAAATATACTAAAAACAATGCCAAAAAGCGTATAAATTATCCGCTCATCACAACACCAAACTTAAATTGTTGCTTGTCCCCAAGCAACGGAAAATCAAAATAGGATAAAAAGAATAGAATATACTATAAATTCCAAACTATCAATGAAACAGAGCTTCAATCATATGAGCGGGACTTATAGCTTTTTGCCTCTTGAATAGTTTTGGCATCTCACTTTATCCATTGAGGTTCAGAATGATTGGCATCTATAGGAACTTCAGATTTCGAATAGTGTTATTGACTCTCTTAGTTCAGTATGATGATTCTTGAACACAGCTTCTTTATGAGTCTTGGCCGTAGCCCTAAGCACTTTGTTTTCCAGTATTACCACCGGATACATAAATGCCACAGACACATAATTGGGTGAACCTTTTCAGATTGTGACTCAGCTTTGCTAAAGTCCCCAATTAGAGGTGTCCAGGGTTCTTAAGCACACTCTTTTTTTGCTTTGGACCTTGACTTTAACCGCTCAGTCTCAAGTTTTCACTTGACACCTACACGCCACAAGCACATGGTTAGGGACAGCTTGGTTTAGCCGCTTAGACCAGGATTTTATTCCTTTAGGCCCTCCTATCCACTGATGCTCAAAGCCTTGGGATCCTTTTTATTTGCCCTTGCCTTTTGGTTTTAAGGGTTATTGGCTTTTTGCTCTTGCCTCTTGGTTTTAAGAGCTTTTGGCTTTTTCTGCTTGCTTTTTCTTTTTCTTTCTAATTTTTTTTTTCGCCTATATTTTTTTTCTATATATTTTTTTTTTCTGCAAGCTTTGTTCTTTGCTGCTTTTTCTTGCTTCAAGAATCATTTTTATGATTTTTCAGATTATCAAATAACATGTCTCCTAGTCATCATTCTTTCAAGATCCAACATATTTAACATTCTTAAACAACAACTTCAAAAGACATATGCACTGTTCAAGCATACATTCAGAAAACAAGAAGCATTGTCACCACATCAATATAATTAAACTAAGTTCAAGGATAAATTCAAAACTCATGTACTTCTTGTTCTTTTGAATTAAAACAGTTTTTTTTTTTTTAAGAGAGGTGATGGATTCATAGGACATTTATAACTTTAAGACATAGTTACTACTACTAATGATCATGTAATGAAGACACAAACATAGATAAGCACATAACATAGAAAGCGAAAAACAGAGAAAGTAAGAACAAGGAATGAGTCCACCTTAGTGATGTCCTTGAGCTCTTCTATGTCTCTTCCTTGCCTTGGCTGCTCCTCCTTCATTGCTTTTAGATCTTCTCTGATTTCATGAAGGATGATGGAGTGCTCTTGATGTTCCACCCTTAGTTGCTTCCAATAATTGTGTGGAGAAAAATGTATCCCCTGAGGTATCTCAGGGATCTCTTGATTTGCAGTCAAATGTTCTACCACTGAGCTATAGATCCTTTACATAATTGTTTTACCACACCAAACTTAGAATGTTGCTCGCCCTCGAGCAAAAGAAGAAGGGATAGATGAAGAAGAAGATGTGGAAATAAAAACTAGGATTATGAGGAGGTAAGGTGGGGATCCTGTGGGGTCCACAGATCCTGAGATGATTCTGTGGTGTCCACAGATCCTGAGGTGTCAAGGCATTTACATCCCTGTACCAATTTAGGCATGCAAAATGCCCTTGCACACAACTCTGGGCGTTCAGCGCCAGGTTGGTGCCCATTTTGGGCGTTCAACGCCCCCTTTGCTGCCATTTCTGGCGTTGAACGCCAGAACCATGCTTGTTCTGGGCGTTCAGCGCCAGGATGCTCCCATTCTGGGCGTTCAGCGCCAGAACTATGCTCTGTTCTGGCGTTTGAACGCCAGACAGATGCTCCTCCAGGGTGTGATTTTTCTTCTGCTGTTTTTGATTCCGTTTTCAATTTTTATTTTTATTTTGTGACTCCACATGATCATGAACCTAAGAAAACATGAAAAACAATAAAAATAAGAATTAGATAAACATTGGGTTGCCTCCCAACAAGCGCTTCTTTAATGTCAATAGCTTGACAGTGGGTTCTCATGGAGCCTCACAGATGTGCAGAGCTTTGTTGAAACTCTCCAACACCAAACTTAGAGTTTGGATATGGGAGTTCAACACCAAACTTAGAGTTTGGTTGTGGCCTCCCAACACCAAACTTAGAGTTTGACTGTGGGGGCTCTAGTTGACT
The DNA here is from genome assembly GCF_059453495.1 of Arachis ipaensis. Lineage (NCBI taxonomy): Eukaryota > Viridiplantae > Streptophyta > Magnoliopsida > Fabales > Fabaceae > Arachis > Arachis ipaensis. The sequence continues at coordinate 57,328,324 of NC_142436.1, forward strand.
CTGCTTGGAGAGAAGCTTTTCCTGCTTCCTCTCTATGGTTGCAGAGGGGGATCCTTGAGTTTTGAATACAAGGGAGTTCTCATTCCATTGAAGGAATATTTCACCTCTGTCAACATCAATCACAGCTCTTGCTGTGGCCAGGAAAGGTCTTCCTAGGATGATGGATTCATCCTCTTCCTTTCCAGTATCCAGGACTATGAAATCAGTAGGTATGTAAAGGCCCTCAACCTTTACTAATACATCTTCTACTTGTCCATAAGCCTGTTTTCTTGAGCTGCTGACATCTCTAGTAAGATTTTAGCAGCTTGCACCCCATAGATTCCCAGTTTCTCTATTACAGAGAGGGGCATGAGGTTTATTCCTGAACCAAGGTCACACAGAGCCTTAAAGATCATGGTGCCTATGGTACAGGATATTATGAACTTTTCAGGATCCTGTCTCTTCTGAGGCAATGTCAGTTGATCCAGATCACTTAGTTCATTGATGAACAAGGGAGGTTCAACTTCCCAAGCATCAATGCCAAATAATTTGGCATTCAGCTTCATGATTGCACCAAGAAACTTGGCAGTTTGCTCTTCAGTAACATCCTCATTCTCTTCAGAAGTGGAATACTCATCAGAGCTCATGAAGGGCATAAGGAGGTTCAATGGAATCTCTATGGTCTCTAGATGAGCCTCAGAGTCCTTTGGTTCCCCAGAGGGAAGCTCCTTATTGATCACTGGACGTCCCTAGAGGTTTTCCTCCTTGGGATTCACGTCCTCTCCTCTCCTCATAGGTTCGGCCATGGCGCTTATGTCAATGGCCTTGCACTCTCCTTTTGGATTCTCTTCTGTATTGCTTGGGAGAGTACTAGGAGGGATTTCAGTGATCCTTTTACTCAGCTGGCCCACTTGTGCTTCCAAATTTCTAATGGAAGACCTTGTTTCATTCATGAAACTTACAGTGGCCTTAGATAGATCAGAGACTAGATTTGCTAAATTAGAAGCATTTTATTCAGAGTTCTCTGTCTGTTGCTGAGTTGATGATGGAAAAGGCTTGCTATTGCTAAACCTGTTTCTTCCACCATTATTAAAGCCTTGTTGGGGCTTTTGATCCTTCCATGAGAAATTTGGATGATTTCTCCATGATGAGTTATAGGTGTTTCTATAAGGTTCACCTAAGTAATTTACCTCTGCTATTGCAGGGTTCTCAGGATCATAGGCTTCTTCTTCAGAAGATGCCTCTTGAGTACTATTGGATGCAGCTTGCATTCCATGCAGACTCTGAGAGATCATATTGACTTGCTGAGTCAATATTTTATTCTGAGCCAATATGGCATTCAGAGTATCAACTTCAAGAACTCCCTTCTTCATAGGCGTCCCATTACTCACAGGATTCCTTTCAGAAGTGTACATGAACTGGTTATTAGCAACCATGTCAATGAGTTCTTGAGCTTCTGCAGGCATTTTCTTTAGGTGAATGGATCCACCTGCAGAAGTGTCCAATGACATCTTAGATAACTCAGACAGACCATCATAGAATATATCTAGGATGGTCCATTCTGAAAGCATGTCAGAAGGACACTTTTTGGTCAACTGTTTGTATCTTTCCCAAGCTTCATAGAGGGATTCACCTTCTTTCTGTCTGAAGGTTTGAACATCAGCTCTAAGCTTGCTCAGCTTTTGAGGAGGAAAGTACTTGGCTAAGAAAGCCGTGACCAGCTTATCCCAAGAGTTCAGGCTGTCTTTAGGTTGAGAATCCAACCATAATCTAGCTCTGTCTCTTACAGCAAAAGGGAAAAGCATGAGCCTGTAGACTTCAGGATCTATTCCATTAGTCTTAACAGTATCACATATCTGCAAGAATTCAGTTAAGAACTGAAAAGGATCTTCAGATGGAAGTCCATGAAACTTGCAGTTCTGCTGCATCAGAGAAACTAATTGAGGTTTAAGCTCAAAGTTGTTTGCTCCAATGGCAGGAATGGAGATGCTTCTTCCATGTAAATTGGAATTAGGTGCAGTAAAGTCACCAAGCATTCTCCTTGCATTGTTGTTGGGTTCGGCTGCCATCTCCTTTACTTGTTCGAAATTTTCAATCAAGTTGTCTCTGGATTGTTGTAGTTTAGCTTCTCTTAATTTTCTCTTCAGTGTCCTTTCAGGTTCTGGATCAGCTTCAACAAGAATGCCTTTTTCTTTGTCCCTGCTCATAAGAAAGAGGAGAACAAAAGAAAAGAAGAGGAGTCCTCTATGTCACAGTAAAAAGGATCCTTATTGTTAGTAGAAGAAAAGAAGAAGAAATTCGAACACAGATAGAGTAGGGGGTTCGAATTTGGTGATGATGTGAGGAAGTAATGTTAGTTAGTTGAAACAAATTTTGAAAAGATAGGAAGTTAGGAGGTTAGGAAAGATATTTTGAAAAGATATTTTTGAAAAAGATAAGATAAGAAGATATTTTTGAAAAAGATATGATAGAAATTAGTTTTTGAAAAAGATTTGATTTTTAAAATCACAATTAATGACTTGATTCATAAGAAATCACAAGATATGATTCTAGAACTCAAAGTTTGAATCTTTCTTAACAAGCAAGTAACAAACTTCAAATTTTTGAATCAAAACATTAATTGATCATATTATTTTCGAAAATTTGATGGAAAAATAAGAAAAAGATTTTTGAAAAATATTTTTGGAATTTTCGAAAATAACTAAGAATTTTGAAAAAGATTTGATTTTTTGAAAAAGATTTTGAAAAAGATAGGATTTTCAAATTGAAAATTTGATTTGACTCATTGGCAACAACTTGATTTTAAAAAAAACTTTGAAAAAGTCAATCCAAATTTTCGAATTTGATGAGAGAAGAAGGGAAAGATATTTTTTTTTTTTATTTTTGAAATTTTTATGAAAAACATGAAAATTATGCAATGCATGAAATTTTTAGATCAAAACAATGAATGCATGCAAGAATGCTATGAATGTCAAGATGAACACCAAGAACACTTTGAAGAACATGATGAACATCAAGAACATATTTTTGAAAAATTTTTAATGCAAAGAAAATATGCAAGACACCAAACTTAGAAATCTTTCATGTTTAGACTCTAAGAAACGAAAAATGCATATGATAAATATGAAAAGACACAAAACAAAAAATCATCAAGATCAAACAAGAAGACTTACCAAGAACAACTTGAAGATCATGAAGAACACTATGAATGCATGAAATTTTCGAAAAATGCTAGATGCATATGCATGTGACACCAAACTTATGATATGACTCAAGACTCAAACAAAAAACATGAAATATTTTTGATTTTTATGATTTTCAAATTTTTTTGGATTTTTATTTTAATTTTTTCGAAAATTAAAAGGAAAAATAAGGATTCCAAAATTTTTAATATGAATTCCAGGAATCTTGCCATGTTAGTCTTAAAGCTCCAATCAAAGGGTCAGGCATGGCTTAATAGCCAGCCAAGCTTTAATCAAAATATGAGTGTAATTCAGACATGACAAGCCTAACATGCTCTATCCAAAAGGATTGGGGCATGACTCCACTGAGGTGATTAGCCAATCCCAAAGCAGTTTGGGTATGGCTTTACAGCCAGATAGGCTTCAACATACTTCATGAAATACTAGAATTCATTCTTAAAAATTTTGAAGCCATAGAATAATTTATTTTTGAAAACATATTTTTTTTTTTCGAAAACATATGAGAGATTTTTTTGAAAATATTTTTGAAAAATTTTTGAAAAGAAAAATAAAAAGAAAATTACCTAATCTGAGCAACAAGATGAACCGTCAGTTGTCCAAACTCGAACAATCCCCGGCAACGGCGCCAAAAACTTGGTGCACGAAATTGTGATTACACTTTAATTATGTAAAGTTTATGGCTCTTTCTTTCCCTGGCAATGGCGCCAAGAACATGGTGCCAATACCATGGTTCACAATTTCGATACAACTAACCAGCAAGTGCACTGGGTCGTCCAAGTAATACCTTACGTGAGTAAGGGTCGAATCCCACGGAGATTGTTGGTATGAAGCAAGCTATGGTCACCTTGTAAATCTCAGTCGGGCGGATTTAAACATGATATTTTATTAGATTCAAATAAACAATAAAAGGGATAGAGATACTTATGTAGATTCATTGGTAGGAATTTCAGATAAGCGAATGGAGATGCTTTTCGTTCCTCTGAACCTCTGCTTTCCTGCTATCTTCATCCAACCAGTCTTACTCCTTTCCATGGCTGGCTTTATGTGATACATCACCACTGTCAATGGCTACTTTCGGTCATCTCACGGGAAAATGATCCAATGCCCTGTCACGGCACGGCTAATCGTCTGGAGGCATCACCCTTGTCAATGGCTTCATCTTATCCTCTCAGTGAATAATCTGCTCACGCACCCTGTCACGGCACGGCTATTCATCTGTCAGTTCTCGATCATGCCGGAATAGGATTTACTATCCTTTTGCGTCTGTCACTAACGCCCTGCAATCGCGAGTTAGGAGCTCGTCACAGTCATTCAATCATTGAATCCTACTCGGAATACCACAGACAAGGTTTAGACCTTCCGGATTCTCTTGAATGCCGCCATCATTCTAGCTTACGCCATGAAGATTCTGGTTAGGAGATCTAAGAGATACTCATTCTAGCTTAATTCATGTAGAACGGAAGTGTTTGTCAGGCACGCGTTCATAGGGGAGATAGTGATGAGCGTCACACATAATCATCACCTTCATCACGTTCTTGGGTTCGAATGGATATCTTAGAAGCGGAATAAGAAGAATTGAATAGAAAATAGAAGTACTTTGCATTAATCTTTGAGGAACAGCAGAGCTCCACACCTTAATCTATGGAGTGTAGAAACTCTACCGTTGAAAATACATAAGTGAAAGGTCCAGGCATGGCCGTGTGGCCAGCCCCTCTGATCTAAGAACCAGGCGTCCAAAGATGTCAAATACAATAGTAAGAGGTCCTATTTATAATAAACTAGCTACTAGGGTTTACATGAGTAAGTAATTGATGTACAAATCCACTTCCGGGGCCCACTTGGTGCGTGCTTGGGCTTGGGCTTGAGTGTTACACGTGCAGAGGCCATTTGTGGAGTTGAACGCCAGTTTCTATGCCAGTTTGGGCGTTCAACTCTGGTTTTGGATCCTTTTCTGGCGCTGGACGCCAGATTTGGGCAGAAGGCTAGCGTTGAACGCCAGTTTACGTCGTCAATTCTTGGCCAAAGTATGGACTATTATATATTTCTGGAAAGCCCTGGATGTCTACTTTCCAACGCAATTGGAAGCGCACCATTTCGAGTTCTGTAGCTCCAGAAAATCCACTTTGAGTGCAGGGAGGTCAGAATCCAACAGCATCAGCAGTCCTTTTTCAACCTCTGAATCTGATTTCTGCTCTCAAGTCCCTCAATTTCAGCCAGAAAATACCTGAAATCACAGAAAAACACATAAACTCATAGTAAAGTTCAGAAATGTGAATTTAACATAAAATCTATTAAAAACATCCCTAAAAGTAACTAGATTCTACTAAAAATATACTAAAAACAATGCCAAAAAGCGTATAAATTATCCGCTCATCAATAGGGCTCATCAAAACGAGAATTTTGATACCAATTTTGAAAAATTGGCCCAAAATCAGACTGGAAGGGCCGAACCGGTTGAACCGGGACCTAAATCAGGCCCGTGGGTCCAACCGGACCCAAACACTTAAAACAAACAGCAGATCCTTCTTCCCCCATTTCATGCAACGACACAAACAAATTGGGGGAGGGAAGAGGAGCTCTCAAACCCTCATCAACATTGAATCCACCATAACTCTTCCGTCCGGGCTCCGATCGTCGCACCGTTTGTGGCCACGCGCCTAGCGCGTCGAGCCCTACCTTTCTATCAGATAATTTCACCGGTAAGCTTCATTTTCATTTCAGAATCTCTACTCCCTTTCTTTATAGTGAAATCTTGCCCAATTTTGTGTTTTAGGTTCGAGTTAGCTTCCAGAGCATATTGGGCTTGAGCTATTATGCATATGGGAATGGTAAGGACAACCTAACCCTAGCTCAATCTTACATTTATAGTGGGAAAATTGAATTTGGAACATGTATATGAATTAGGTGATTAATTGGATATATATGCATTGTAATTAAATTGGGGGTATTTGAAGGCTTATTGGTGATCAAGGCTTGGTTTGTGGTTGGTTTATTTGAGCTTGGAGGGGCTGTGTTTTGCTTGTGAGGTTGCCTTGGATTGAACGAAGTGATCGGCCAAGGTATGGTTTAGGTTTCGTAAGGTGTTGTGAAAACTTAGGCTAGAAGAACCATAGGTTAGGTTGAATTGGTTAATTGCATTACATGTTTAGTCTTGTGAAGTTATTGGATAAATTTATGGATGAACTTGTATTGCAATTTGTGAGTTGTTGAAATTGTTGAGTATGTATTCTTGTGTTTCAGCTAGTGTTGGAAGTTATGATCATGATTTGTTAGTGTTAGATATGTGTGCTTGAGATCATTAATGAGGGGTTGATGAAGATGTTGATATATGTTAATAAAGAGTTGATGTATGTGTTGAAGGGATAATATATGTAAAGTGTTGATATATGTTGATATAGTTTGGTGGTTAAGGCTTGTTGAATTGATTAAAGGTAATTTGGTAGAGGTTGTTAATGAAATGGGCTGATATGTTAATGATATGTAGGTTTTGATGCTAAGGAATATGGAATTGGTGAAAACGAGGTTTGGAAGTGAAATGGTAAAAAGTGAATTTCGGTGAAATTTGAAAGTCCATAACTTACCCCTCAAATTTTCGATGGAATTGTGGTTTATTTCAAATGAAAGATGATTTTTAAGCTTTTAAACGATACCAATTTTGTGAAAAATGGAATTTTGTAGAGGAAGTTATGGACGATGAAAGTTTGGTATAAAAACTATGCTTGCAGGGTCACAAAATCTGGTTGTAACAGCTTTTTGGGCATTCTGACAATTTTGGAAAAACGCCCATCCACGCGTGCACGTGGCTCATGTGTACGGGTGGCATGGCATTTTAGCGATGCATACGCGAGAAGCCATGTACGCGCGTGAAAAGCTGAAACGCATGATCACGCGTACGCATGACTCACGCGTACGCGTGGCTGCTGCCTGCTGCAAAATCGGATTTTGGCTGTTTTAAACCAAATTTTTCACTTCTAAACCTCCATTTTCTTCCTTTTAAGTCTTAAAGTATGGTACTAGGTCCAGTAGATAAATGAAGCTAGGAAAATAAGATAACTTGAGGATGAAGTAAGAGGTAAATGATGGCTTTTATGAAGAAGATAAGAATATTAAAGAAGTTTAATGATAAGGCTTGATAATTGATGGTGTATTGACAATGAAAATGAAATGGCTTATGAATAATGATATCTGAGATACGAGTTTCCCTAGGTAAGAACTGTGGCTTACCACCACGTGTTCTAGGTTAAATCTCGACACTCTGTTGACCCTAAGTCGTAAGGGTGACCGTGCACATATAAATTCCTGGGTATGGATAGCCCCCATTGAGTGATTACTTTATGTTTGAATGTAAAACCTATGCATAGGTTCTTGGGGATGAGCGACGGGGGACAGTCTAAGGTTTTCGAACTTGTCGGGATGGCTGGATAACCGACAGATGAGCCTCATCAGCCATAGGACAGTCATGCATCATGTGCACTTGTTTGTTTTTATTGCTCTGCATTTCCTGGGTTTGCCTAATTGAATATATATCTCCTGCTACCTGTTGAACTTGCTATTTGCACTATCTGCTTATTACTTGTGCGTGAACTTGTTTGGTTGTTTGTCTCTGCTGAATTGTGGAAGACGGAGGGATGGAGGAAAGGGTGATATGGCTTGGTGTTATGTTAGGTTTAGAATTGAGTGAGTTTAAGCAGATTTAGATTACCTACCCCTATTATGGCTTCTATTTAGTAACTAAGCTTTATAATTGTATGACGAAGTTCTAGGATTGCCTCTAGCATTCCCAAGACCTTATTTATTATACGCGTGACACCTTTACCATGCTAAGAACCTCCGGTTCTCATCCCATACTGTGTTGTTGTTTTTCAGATGCAGGTCGAGAGGCTTCTCGCTAGGCGTCTAGAGCCTTGAAGCGAAGTAGTTCCTAAGTGTATTTTGGATTTCGATTTATACATATATGTATATATATATGTTTAGCTTACTCTCCAAGTAACTTGTGTATGCTGCTCCTCATAGAGGTTGAGGGAGAGATATGAGCTTATTTTGGTATTTTGGTGTATTTTGGGATACCTATGTATGTATATATGTATATATCTATATCCTCCGGCCAGCTTTGGCTTCGCAGGCTAGGTCAGGAGCTAGTTACGCTGTTTTTTTTTTTGCTTTCCATTCCTCTTTTGTTTGTCTTTATCAATACCTTTTAGGTTTCTTAGCACGCAAGTAATCGTATCTCTTGAGCGTTGCACTTTTCATTTTGCGATTTTGTTTACCCGTTTGTTCAAGACTCCCAGTATATTGTCTTTTCCACTATTACATATATATCTTTTGCTGTTTAGAGGTCCGTAACACCACACTACCTCTATTCTACGACTTAAGCGTAAAACTCTGTGTAGTAAGGTGTTACAGATTACCCTAATATTAATATATTCACATATCTTAGTACAAGTTAGATTCCTCATCATTGGTGTCAAATACGCAGAGATGGACCCACATGTAACAAAGAGGGGGCATTTGCCCCCACAAAATAAAAAAAAATACTAATACTTGTATACATTTATCTTGTATTCTATTATGTTTATTCTAAAATAAAATATAAATAATTTTCTTATGTTTTTTGTTAATTGTTATTTGGTTAAACTTAACATATAATAATAATTATATTATTAAATTTGAGTTAGTATAATAATAATAATAAATAAATAAATAAACTCAAAAAATAGTGATAATTTTTATTATATTAATTAATTAGTTAATAATTAAATTGAAACTTAGTTTTTTAATTAAATACTGTTTAAATTATTAGTATTTTTTTTAAAAATTATTTAAGATAAAAAAATATATTATCTACGTATTAATATACTATATTAATATTCATTATTAAAATGATCTTAATTATAATAATTACTTTGGTTAAGAATTTTATTTATACCATAAAGACTATAATAAATAGACCTAATAATTAAATATAAGATAATAAAAATAAAATAATTATTTAAAAACTTATATAGAAAAATAATATTATCATGTTATAAATAAAAAGAAAGCCATTATAAATTATTATGTTTTATTATTTTGAATATTATACTGTGTGCGTAAAACTATCTTTTTATTATTTAAATACTATAATAAGTGAATGTGTGTATATTTCTAGTTTTTATCAACATGTATAAATAGTTCTAATTTTAAAAAATTTTAAATATATCTAAATCAATTTGGGTTGGTCGAATAAACAGCTTAGTCGTTTATTTAAACAAGTGTTGGGAGTTCGAATTCTATCTGGTATGTATAACAATTGATTGGCCAATTACAGACTCTTAAATAGGACTCAAATTTATGACAGATTAGTCCTTAACTTGTTGGGTATTGTGAGAAACCAAAAAAAAATTCTATATCTAAATTTTATTATATTTTTGCCTCATTATAAAATTTCTCTGGGTTCGTCACTGCAAATACAGATTCCATCTCTTTAAGTAGTTCTCATGCTTGCAACATGAAATTGTGACACATATCGAGCATTGTAATCTTTACTTTATTTTGTAATTTTCTCTTTGGTAGTTAGACATTTTCAGTCCCATTTGTTAACATTTTTAGTTTTTAAAAATAACTTATTAAAACTAATTTTTAAAATATAATTTTGTTACTTGTAATAGTTATGTTTGATAAATAAAAAAAATCAAAATAAATATTTAATTCAATAAGTACAAACTACAAAAATTACGTTTGATGAAATTATTTTTAAAATTTAAAATAATTTTAAGAGATATAAATATAATAAAAAATAAAATAAACATAAATATTTATTAAATAGATTTTAAATTATTTAAAATTTATAAAAGGAAGGATAAGACATTTTTTATTACCAAACAAACAATGATATAATTCTTTAGATTAACTCTGAACATTCAAATATACTTTTGATATTTATTTCATAATAAATTTAATGGAGTCTTATGGATCATATATAATTAATTAATTTAATTTGCAATAATCTTATATATTTCCAATTCTTTAGAAATATATAATATTATCATTTTTTATAACATGAATGTTCTAAGCAAGTTGAGAATGGGTTGAATCAAGAAATCATTTTTAGATTTGAATAAACAAGTTATGCAGAAATCTGGTTTTAGGAGTTTATTTCTGGTTTTATCTCGTAAGTGCAGAATAGAATTGAAACAGTGAAAACTGTGACGCCTTGATATATTCTGGTTCGGCCACGATGACCTACGTCTAGTCTCCACCATAACAATGGTAGAATTTTCACTATAATCAAGATAGATTACAACCACCCATTCTAAGAGACTCACACTTTTGTAAACCACTTACACTATTCTAAGCTTAGTAAATTACCTAGGTACTAACCCAACCTAATTAAGGGGAACCAAGTGTACTCTAATCAGCACATTTTCGAATTCAAACACTCAAAGAATAATTGAATTTTGGCTTTTGTATGAACTCCTGTCTTTGTCTTTTTCATCTTTCAAATTGATCTTAATTCTAGACACAAGAGAAGAAGAACACACTCAATATGACAAAAGAATATGCTTGTATATCAAATCAGATTTTACTTCAAAGGGTTACTTTCGTCCTTATCTTTGTTGTTGTTCTTATATAAAGATTGATATACTCTTATTCAAGGTTGTTATAATTTTCTTTTTCACAAAACTATCTATTGCACCAATTATGCTTATGGATGGTGGCATTAAGGAGAAGAACTTTCCTTCTTTGTTCCTCAAATTCGAATGCAGCAACTTCTTATGAATATAATCTGATTTTGGAGTGCATTATTTGATGTCTTGATCATAAATAACATCTTTAATTGATTCATATAATGCTCATCATAATGATTAGTTATAATAGGAAATAGTTAATTATATTTGTTATTATAAGCACTACTAGAAAAATTACTTTAAGTGGCCATTTATTTTGCTTTTAGCGGCAATAAAAATAGCCGCTAATATATTTACCGGCAATTAGACATTAGCCGTCTTATGCTTTGTTGCTAAAAGGTTTTAGCGACAATTATAATATTTGCCGGTAAAGACCATTTTAATGGCCGCAAAAAGTATATAACTTTTAGCGGCCATTTTTTTGGCAATTATATGGCTACCAAAAGTAATTTTCAGATTGCAATATTATTCACTTTTAGTGGCCATTACTATTGCCGCCAAAATCCATTTTACCAGCCATTTATATGGCTACTAAAAATAATTCTAAAATTGTAATGTTATTCACTTTTAGTTGCTATTACTATTGTCGCTAAACTCTTAAGACTTTTTTAATTATACTCACTCTTCTAGAAATAACAACCTATCCTTTTTCGAAAATTTCAAATTATTTTTACCAACAATTATTATTATTGTACATAATATAAATATACTAAAATTAATTACTACAAAATAAAATATTTTATTAAATTATTTATACACAAATTTTTCTTGAAAAGTAATAAAGCATATAATACGAATTTAAACAACATAAATACTACAAGTCTATGTTACATCAATGATTAGCACATAGAAATACAAATCTTTGAGTCATTACAAACACCACTGCTATCGCTGCATTGCAGAAAACAAACATATACATAATCATTAGAATAATACTAATTCATTTTCATTGTTGTTTAATTTAAAGAGAGAGTGTGACAGAATTAATAACCTAGATGAGGACTTGTAGTTAATAATGACTAAAAATAAAATAGAACACAGTAAACCTTATTAGGCTACAAATAAAATAGCAAGGTATATCATGGTGTTTAAAATTTACAATGGCAGAGTCAAACTTTGCTTATCTAGTATAATTGGTCATAACCATGTATGGGGAGACTAAAAAAATAATTCCATTCATGCCAGATTTAAGAATCTACATCTTAAAGACAGATTATGTCATAACGTCGACAAATATGAAGTTTCTTTAAATTCCTGCAGCCTTTAACAATACTACACATGGCTTCATCTCCAATGCCCAAGCAATCCACTAAGTGAAGAGCATGCAAGAATATGCAACCCTGTCTAAACTTAAGAAGGCTAACATTTCCAATTCTTTGGCAGTAAAGCAATGTTAACTTAGTGAGATGCCTGTGCATTTTGAAAGCTGGATTAACATCATAGGTTAATTTTACCAATTTCTAGACAGTAACAGAATTTGTATGGAAATCAAAATTAGACTACTAAATAAATTAAACAGAAACTTATAAGCAAAGACTAGTTGGTAGATCCAATAATTTAGATATACTTATTGCTAACATTATTGCTTCTAACATATATAGCACTAAAGGGAACAAACTAACAGATACAAACAAGCATATATCAATATCAAAACCAAGATATTTTATTTTAAGATATGCTTTTTCTGACTTTTGAGCTTCCTCCCATTGGGCAGCACACTTTTCAAATTCAATTTTCTCATGTAGTTTCGCATTTGCATCCTTGGTATCAGACTTTTTCTCTTCCTCATCGTCGTTGCTTGCCCATGCAGCAATATTCATCTTACCAAACTGCATGCCAAGGGCTGCAATCTCTCTCCTTGTCCAAAGCTTTATTTCTTTTTCAGACAAGTGTTTTCCTCCATTTTCAGTTGGAAAGTGCGAATCATCGTCAGTTGTGTTGTCCAAAGGTGTTGGAGTAGGCTCACCTCTCCTTGGGGTTGAAGGCATTGAAGACATTGGGCTACGTAGTGGAGTTGCCGAGCCACTAAAATTCTTGTATATTCTTGGAGCAATGCGAGATTCAGACACATTCAAACCACTTAATTCTTATATTATCAACCTAGAATCTACAAGCTAATATATATAATCAAGACTACGTAGTTGTTCATGAGAAGTATAAATCAATTAGAAAGAAGACAAGATAAGGAATAAAAGTTTGTCACCATTTCAACATCTTCACGCTCTTCCTTTAAGACGCTAAGCATTACAGGAAAGCCTGCAAAGAAACATTAATCATCAAATGAAAAAAATAAATAAAAGGAAAATAGAGCAAAATAATTTATTTAAGTATACCCATGGCAGCAAATGCTAATTGGGAAGCCTGATATTCTGAGACAATAACTTGAAGCTTAAAAATAGCATTTCTTCTATCATCTGCTAGTTTACCATTGCTTATCGGGTCAAGCAACCGCTCAACATAGATATAAGATAAATATCAAGCATGTAGCATCAACTATTAGGAACTCATTACTGTATTAAGATTAAGCAACATATTATTCCAAATAAAAATAAAAGAAATAGTATTTGGATAACTGAAAACAACGAAATAGATAAAGGGAAATTAATACAACACAAAAGATTTAAAGAACGCTAATTAAGCAGAGTGAATTTCTCACTTAACATTCTGTCGAATGACCAAATCCACAATGCACTTAAACGACATTTGTATAGCAAAGCAAGAACATTGAACATTCTTCAGGTCTTGTTACTTTAAGTTTATAGCATATGAAATCAGAAAAAAGAAAAGGGTAAGAACTGACTATGTGAACCCTGCGTAATTTGTGAATAATTAGCTAATAAATTAATTATTAATAAAAAATTACAAAATTGAATTATATAATTTAATGAAGTATAAATAATTAAAATATGATTTTTGACACTAATTTTAAAGGTTTTGACCCAAAATTGGGTCGAACGGGCCAAACCAGTTGGACCGGACCCAAACCGGGCCTATGGCCCAATATATAAAGCATGCAACTCTTCTTTCCCAATTAGATGTGAAACACGCTGAAAGGGGGGGGGGGGTAGAGGGTGAAGAACATTTCCAAAACCCTTATCTCCAATTTAAACTCATATATCTTCCAATTCGGAGCTCTGATCATCACACCGTTTATGGCCACGCGATCACCGCGACGAGCTCTACAAAAGCCATAGAACAATTTGGTAAGTACCTCATTATTTCCTACTCAGCCACTCTCTCCTAATTTCAAATTTAAGGTTTTTATTTTGAGATTTTTTTGAATTTCGGTATTTAGGATCAAACTAGCCTTGTGGACTTGCCAGGTCTTGTCTCACATTTTCATCGGTAAGGTGAGAAACCACTAAATCTCATGAATCATTAATGATTATGAACCCTAGTATGATTTTTGTGGTATTTATGTGGAATTAGAGTGAGATATATGTTTTGGAGGCAAATTGGGTGATATCGGTGACTAGAAAGCGAACTGTGGAGGTTGGGTTTTCATTCGGTGAGGATTCGGGGCCTTGGACACTTGAGAAATGGAGATATTTGAGGTGCTTTGGAACTAGAAAGGAATCGGCCAAGGTATGATTTTGGTTTCTCGTAGATAATATGTAATGTCATGTGCAAATATAGGCTAGACAACCATAGGATAGGTTGGATTATGTTAGTATTTGATGGTTAGTAATTGAAGCAAATGTTGAACTTGTTATGATGTTGTGTTGAGTAATGTGGTTGATGCTTGATGAAATGGTGGTTTTGAGGAATGATAATGATACCTTGATGATTGAGCATAAAGTGGTATTGAACATGAATTGTGTGGTTGAACTTAATGAAATTGTATATTGGTATGCCATGGAGTGATGAGAAGGATTGAGAGATAGTTTAGCTTGTTTTGGTGCTGTTTAGAAGCTTGAGATATTGGTTTTGAATTGAAAACTTGGTAAAAATGTAGGTTTGCGATTTTTGAGAAAAACTAATTTTTTACCAAACTTCGGCGGGCCATAACTCGACTTCCAGACCCTTAAACTTTCCAAACTTGTCTTAAATGAAAATAGGGTCTGTGAATGTTACACCATTCAAAGAATAGACAAAACATGGTTTTGAACAAAAAGTTTATGTGCGTCGGAAGTTTGATGTGCAAAAAGTGTTATGCAAATTTTGTAATAGCTTTTTAAGGAGATACAGGGACCGCCTACGCAGGAATTCATTGAATTTTGGAATGATCGCGTACGCGGACAATGGTTGTGTATGCGAGATAGCGAATTATACCCCTACGTACGTGAGATATAGCTTGCATACGCGGCCATTCACTTCTATCCTGCGTACTCGCATATACGGACAGGGTTCGCGTATGCGAGACCCCTTGTTTTCGGAAAAATGGATTTTATGAACTTTAACCTATTTTCTAACCTCTAAACCTCTATTTTTACCCCTAAGACCCTTAAACTTAGTTTTTTTTATCATAGTGAGGGGGTTAAACCTTGATTGGGTGGCAACTTGGAAGTGAAGAAAGATTGTGAAGTGGTGATTTAGGCCTGAGAAGTGCTGTAACACTAAATACGTGATGGATGATGGCTAAGATGAAAAAGACTAATTGAACGTGAATGAATATGATAAATGAGGATGATTGGTGATGAGTATGTTTAAGTTTTCTCTCTATTGTAAAGTATGTTGGGCACTATATCCCATGAGTGTGTCGAACACTATATCCCAAGAGTGTGATGGGCACTATATCCCAAGAGCGTGGGAGCACTTTATCCTCGATAGTGTGTTGGGCACTATATTCCATGAGCGTGGTTGGTTGACACAAAAATTTTTACCGGTTCGGAATTTAGCAAAATAATTTCGTTGTGAGCATAGCTCCAAACCAATAGCCAATCCTCAAATCAAATTTAAAAGTGTTGGTTGTCACAAGTACAAACCCCAATAAAAATTAACCGAAGTGTTTAAACCTCGGGTCGTCTCACAAGGAATTGCAATGAAGTGAATGATTATTGGCTATGAATATGCAGGGGGTTTGATTTATAAAAGGGACAAGAAAATAAATGGGAAGAAAACTAAAGGAAACAATTAAAGAAAGCAATTAATAAAGATAGACATTCATGGCAAGGATTGAGAGTATAGGCTTTCTATCCTAGTTACTAATCATAACAGTGATTAACAAGAATTTATCTTATTTCGTCATCTCCAACAATGGAAGAAGGTATAATGTTATCTTCACATAGGGAGAAAGTCAAATAAGACTAGCTAATCTCAATTCAAAAGTCCTAATCAAGTCACTAATTGAATTAGCAAGAGATTAGAGTCAATAAAAATAATACTAGCTAACAACTCTAGATCACCAACATAGGTTGGGTCTTAATGACTCAAGATTGCCTAATTCCTCTTTCCAAGCCAAGAATGCTAAAAAAATCTACTCTAACATCCTTCCAAGTATTTTGTCAAATACTTGGAAGGCATAAAAGGAAAGCAAGATAAAATGACAACAAGAATATTAAATCTATAACTACCCAATTGCAAAGAATTTACATCAACCCAATCAAACAACAAGGGAATATAAAACATGAATTGCATTAAAAGGAAATCCAAATCCAACAATAGTGCATCAACATAAAAGATACATCAAAGGGTAAATTGACAAGAAAACTAAGAGAGCATAGATGTAACAATAAGAAATTAAAATGGAAACAAGATGAAAACAGGAAATTAAACCTAGATCTAAGATACAAATACCCTAAGAACCCTAATTCTAGAGAGAAGATGGAGCTTCTCTCTCTAGAAACTAAACTACATGATGCTAATCTATAACTAAGTGCTCCCTCCTTGCTCAATCTTCAATTCTACATGAAATACCCTCAAAAACGAGTTGGATTTGGGCCTGGGCAGCTCAGAAATCACCCCCAGCGTTTTCACTTTAATGAGGTCATGTGATCAGCGTCACACATGCGCGTGGGTGACGCGTGCGCGTGGGTGACGCGTGCGCATCGCTGGCCAAAATTCCTCCTCACGCGTATGCGTGGGTGACGCATGTGCGTGGCTTGCAAATCTTCAACTCACGTGTACGCGTGGATGACGTGTGCGCTTGGCCCTCAAAATCCTAAAAAACCTAAAATTGAAATGTAAAAGTGTTGGGATTAGAAA
This sequence comes from Arachis ipaensis, assembly GCF_059453495.1. NCBI lineage: Eukaryota > Viridiplantae > Streptophyta > Magnoliopsida > Fabales > Fabaceae > Arachis > Arachis ipaensis. The sequence continues at coordinate 57,345,317 of NC_142436.1, forward strand.
ATTGTCACCCAAAAACGCTGATTGGTCGGATGACCTACCCACACTTAAAAATTTGCACTGTCCTCGATGCATTCAAAGATGAGCAAGGGGGTACGGCGACTCCCCGAGTTGCCACCTTCAGCTGGTGGGTCAACCGGCTGCTGCATGTTCTTTCTCCCGCTTCCATATTCGTTTATGATGACTTGTCCTAAAAATAGAAGAAAAGATAAGAAGAAGAGTAAATGCAAAAGCAAGAAAGCGTAAATTGTTAGAATGAGGTAAATCACTAGAATGGAGTCAGTGAATTAGTGTGACATTAAGGAAGAATAGTGTGTGAGTTCTAAGTTGCATGCGGTTTAGAACACACATACTAGCATAAAGAGCTATGTCACAATTACACAAAAGAAGGGTGCACTTCACTTATTCTAGTGTGCTTGAAATACTTTAAAAGACTTGTATGTTAAGATACAAACAAGTAGTGAAGAAGCATAAAAGCATTCAAGCAATAATCAAGTAATTGTGAAATTGTATAATGCATGTGTATTGATTGATGTGTAAGGAAACTTAATGAACCAATTGAAATATAGAGCTCACACATCAAACAATGACACATGTTGAAGTTGTTGTAACACCTAAGCGACATAGAAGTGGAACACATGAGTGCTATGGAACTTAGGAAAAAGAAGATAGAAGTGAAAATCAATCACATAGCAAGCGTGGTCTACAAAGCTTGAAAAGCTCAAAAATATGTCACTAGGTAAGCTTTCGATCCAATTCCATAATTCCAAAATCTCAATGCATGAAATGGGTGATGTAAATAAAGGTAAATCATAAACAAGTATCACCTAAAAAATGCATTGATAATGTACAATTGCCTAACAAAGGACAATGAATGCATGGTGGCCAAAACATGCAATTCAAAAGAGTTAAGATGCTTGAAGGCAATGTACAAGTACTTGGTGTTCAAAAGGGTTAAGCATGAAAAATTCAAAACCAAGTAACAAATTGTAATCTCAATAATGAATCCAATAATGACAATTAACAATAATGATGTTAAAACAACATCTTAGCAGTAATTAGCAATAGTAAACAGCAAACAATATTAATAATCCAACACTTGTAATGAAAAACGAAACAAAAATGAAACAAACTAATTACTAACTAAAAGAAATGGTGACCAATGGTGATTAGTAGTGTTAGGTGATGGTTGAAGAAGGGAAAAAAAGAGGAGAAAAGAAAATTAGGAAAGAAATGGAAAGAAAAGAAGAAAAAAAATGAGTGAAATAGGGCAGGGGTGTCACGCGTATGCGTCATGTCACGCGCACGTGATGAGCGGATAATTTATACCCTTTTTGGCATTATTTTTACATAGTTTTTAGTTTGATTTAGCTACTTTTTATTATATTTTATTAGTTTTATTTAAAAATCACATTTTTTGACTTTACTATGATTTTGTGTGTTTTTCTATGATTTCAGGTTTTTTCTGGCTGAAATGGAGGGACCTGAGCAAAAATCTGATTTAGAGGCTGAAAAAGGACTGCAGATGCTGTTAGATTCTGACCCTCCTGCACTCGAAGTGGATTTTCTGGAGCTACAGAAGCCCAATTGGTGTGCTCTCAATTGCGATGGAAAGTAGACATCCTGGGATTTCCAGAAATATATAATAGTCCATACTTTTCCTGAGATTTGACGGCCCAAACTGGCGTTCAAAGACAGCCTAAAACATCTTGACGTAAAACGCCCAAACTGGCACCAGAATTGGAGTTAAACGTCCAAACTGGTACCAAAGCTGGCGTTTAACTCCAGGAACAGCCTATGCACGAAAAAGTTTCAATGCTCAGCCCAAGCACACACCAAGTGGGCCCCAGAAGTGGATTTCTGCACTGTCTGCACTTAGTTACTCATTTTCTGTAATCCCTAGTAACTAGTTTAGTATAAATAGCACTTTTTACTATTGTATTCGCATCGAGACTTTTACCATCTTATGCTATTGTACACGTTTGGAGGCTGACCTCATGGCCATGCCTAGACCTTTTTCACTTATGTATTTTCAACGATGGAGTTTCTACACCCCATAGATTAAGGTGTGGAGCTCTACTGTTCTTCATGAATTAATGCAATTACTACTGTTTTCTATTCAATTCATGCCTACTTCTTCTCCAAGATATACTCTCGTACTTAATTCAGTTAAGTCATAATGAAGGGGTGACCCGTGACAATCACCCAATCTTCGTTACTCGCTTAGCCAAGATCGCGTGCCTGACAACCACAAAGCGGTCTACATGATGTTCAACGAAGTCATTGGACGACAGCTGGAGTATATTCTCTTGGGTATCTAATATATGGACCGAGTCCATGAGATTAGTATCTTCGTGGTATAGGCTAGAATTATTGGCAGCCATTCCTGGGATCCGAGAAGTCTAAACCTTGTCTGTGGTATTCCGAGTAGGATCCAGGAAGGGATGACTGTGATGAGCTTCAAACTTGCGAATGTTGGGCGCAGTAATAGTGTGCAAAAGGATCAATAGATCCTATTCTGACGCTAGTGGGAACCGACAAATGATTAGCCATGTGATAGTTGTACTTGGTATTTTTCATCCGAGATGAGAAATCCGACAGTTGATTAGCCGTGCAGAAACCGTAGAGGACCATTTTCACTGAGAGGATCTTACAGCTTGCCATGGAAGGAAGTAATGCATGGTTGGAAGGAGGCAATAGGAAAGCAGAGGTTCAGAAGCAACAAAGCATCTCCAGATGCTTATCTGAAACTCCCACCAATGAATTACATAAGTAACTTTATCTTATTTTTTGTTTTATTTATCTTTTAATTATCAAAACCTCATAACCATTTGAATCCGCCTGATTGAGATTTACAAGATGAACATAGCTTGCTTCAAGCTGACAATCTCCATGGGATCGACCCTTACTCACGTAAGGTATTACTTGGACGACCCAGTGCACTTGCTGGTTAGTTACGCGGAGTTGTGAAGAAGTGTTGAGATCACGATTTCGTGTACCAAGTTTTTGGCGCCATTGCCGGGGATTATTCGAGTTTGGACAACTGACGGTTCATCTTGTTACTTAGATTGGGTAATTTTATTTTATGTTTAAGCTTTTTATTTTTATTTTCGAAAAAAATACAAAAAAATTTAATAAAATAAAAAAAATCACAAATTTTGTGTTTCGTGTTTGAGTCTAGTGTCTAAACATTAAAAATTTCTAAATTTGGTGTCTTGCATCTGTTTCTTTTCATAAAAATTTTCAAAAAATTTATTCTTGATGTTCATCATGATCTTCAAAGTGTTCTTGGTGTTCATCTTGACATTCAAAGTGTTCTTGCATCCATTATTTGTTTTAATCTTAATTTCTCATGTTTTGTGTCATTTTGATGTTTTTTCTCTTTCCTCATTAATTCAAAAAATCAAAAATAATATCTTTCCCTTATTTTACTCATAAATTTTGAAATTTTGGATTGATTTAGTCAAAGATTTTTAAAATTAGTTGTTTCTTATTAGTCAAGTCAAAATTTCAATTTAAAAATTCTATCTTTTCAAATCTTTTTCAAAAATCAAATCTTTTTCATTTTTTTTCTTAAGTATTTTCGAAAATTTTAAAATTGATTTTCAAAATATTTTTCTTATTTTTACTTCATATTTTCGAAATTATTGCTAACATTTAATGTTTTGATTCAAAAATTTCAAGTTTGTGATTTTCTTGTTAAGAAAGGTTCAATCTTTAAATTCTAGAATCATATCTTTTAGTTTCTTGTTAGTCAAGTCATCAACTTTAATTTTTAAAATCAAATATTTTTAATTTCCTTTTCAAATCTTTTTCAAAATAAATGTCAATCATATCTTTTAGTTTCTTGTTAGTCAAGTCATCAACTTTAATTTTAAAAATCAAATCTTTTTAATTTCCTTTTCAAATCTTTTTCAAAATAAATTTCAATCATATCTTTTTCAAAACTTAATTTCAAAATCTTTTTCTCACTTCTTATCTTTTCAAAATTTTCAAATCTTTTTCAATTAACTACTTGACTGTTTGTTTGATTTTAAAAAGTTTACTATTTCTTATCTTTTTCAAAACCACCTAACTATTTTTCTCTCTCTAATTTTCGAAAACCACTAACCATTTTTTCAAAAACCTTTTTAATTAACTAATTGTTTTAAATTCTAAATTTATTTTATTTCTTTTAATAATTTTGAAAACTAACCAATAATTAAAATAAAAACAAAAATATTTTTCTTTTCTTTTAATTAATATTCGAATTCCCTCTCTCTCTCTCATCTCTTTCTATTTATTTTATTTAATTACTAAAACTTCTGTTCTACTAATAATTCGAACCCTCTCCCTCTCTCTGTGTTCGAATTCTTCTCATTCTTCTATTCTTCCATTCTTCTACTCACATAAAGGAATCTCTATACTGTGACATAGAGGATTTCTCTTCTTTTCTGTTCTCTTCTTTTACATATGAGCAGGAACAGGGATAAAGATATCCTTGTTGAAGCTGATCCTAAACCTGAAAGGACTTTGAAGAGGAAGCTAAAATAAGCTAAAGCACAACACTCTGGAAAGGACCTGACAGAAATTTTCGAAAAAGAAGTAGACATGGCAGCCGAACCCAACAATAATGGTGGAGATGCAAGGAAGGTGCTTGGTGACTTTATTGCCCGAACTTACAACTTCAATGGAAAAAGTGAATTACATGGGAGAATCCTATGGAAACACTTACAATCTTTCATGGAGGAATCATCCTAATTTCTCATGGAATGATCAGCAGAAGCCTAATCAAAGCTTCAATAACAACAGTGGTGGGAGAAATAGGTTTGGTAATAGCAAGCCTTCTCCATCCTCTTCTGAACAACAGACAGAGAATTCTAAGCAGAGTCCCTCTGACTTAGCAACTATAGTCTCTGATCTATCTAAGACCACTCTCAGTTTTATGACTGAAACAAGGTCCTCCATCAGAAATTTGGAGGCACAAGTGGGTCAACTAAGTAAAAGAGTGACTGAAATTCCTCCTAGTACTCTCCCAAGCAATACAGAAGAGAATCCAAAAAGAGAGTGCAAGGCCATCAATATACCCAACATGGCCGAACCTGGAGAGAGTCAAAAGGCAGTGATTTCCAGTGAGGAAGACCTCAATGGACGTCCACTGACCACTAAGGAGTTTCTTCCTGAGGAACCAAAGGAATTTGAGGCTCATATAGAGACCATAGAGATTCCACTGAACTTACTGTTGCCATTCATGAGCTCTGATGAGTATTCTTCCTCTGAAGAGGATGAAGATATTGTTGAAGAGTAAGTTGCTCAGTATCTAGGAGCAATCATGAAGCTGAATGCCAAGTTATTTGGTAATGAGATTTGGGAGGATGAACCTACATTGCTTATCAATGAAATGAATACCTTGGTTCAACAAAAATTACCTCAGAAGAAACCGAATCTCGGAAAGTTCTTAATACCTTGCATCATAGGCACCATGACCTTTAAGAAAGCTCTACGTGACCTTGGTTCAAGTATAAACCTCACGCCACTCTCTGTAATGGAGAAACTAGGGATCTTTGAGGTACAAGCTGCAAGAATCTCACTAGAGATGGCAGACAATTCAAGGAAACAGGCTTATGGACTTGTAGAGGATGTCTTAGTGAAGGTTGAAAGCTCTTACCTCCCTGCTGATTTCATAATCCTAGATACTGGGAAGGATGAGGATGAATCCATTATCCTTGGAAGACCCTTCCTATCCACAGCAAGAGCTGTGATTGATGTGGACAAAGGAGAGTTAGTCCTTCAATTGAATGAGGACTACCTTGTGTTTAAGGCTCAAGAATCTTCTTCTGTAACCATGGAGAGGAAGCATGAAAAGCTTCTCTCAATACAGAGTCAAATAGAGCCCCCACACTCAACTTCTAAGTTTGGTATTGGGAGGCCATCATCAAGCTCTGAGTCTCTGTGAAGCTCTCTAAGAGCTCACTATCAAGCTATTGACATTAAAGAAGCGCTTATTGGGAGGCAACTGGTGCACGAAATTGTGATCTCTGGTAATGGCTCCAACAACTTGGTGCTCTAATCTCAATTCATAATTTGTCACAACTTCGATACAACTAACTAGCAAGTGCACTGGGTCGTCCAAGTAATAAACCTTACGTGAGTAAGGGTCGATCCCACGGAGATTGTTAGTATGAAGCAAGCTATGGTCACCTTGTAAATCCCAGTCTGGCGGATATAAAATAATTATGGAGTTTTCGAAATTAAATAATAAAAGAGGGATAGAAATACTTATGTAAATCATTGGTGAGAATTTCAGATAAGCGCATAGAGATGCTTTCGTTCCTCTGAACCTCTGCTTTCCTGCTACCTTCATCCAATCAATCCTACTCCTTTCCATGGCTGGCTTTATGTAAGGACATCACCGTTGTCAATGGCTACTTTATATCCTCTCTGGAAAATGGTCCGATGCGCTGTCACTGCATGGCTAATCGTCTAGAGGCATCACCCTTGCCAATAGCTGCAATCCATCCTCTTGTGAAAATGGTCCAAATGCTTTGTCACAGCACGGCTAATCATCTGAGGTTCTCGATCATACTGGAATAGGATTCACCCTCCTTTTGCGTCTGTCACTACGCCCAGCACTCGCGAGTTTGAAGCTCGTCACAGTCATTCAATCCCTGAATCCTACTCGGAATACCACAGACAAGGTTTAGAATTTCCGGATTCTCATGAATGCCGCCATCAATCTAGCTTATACCACGAAGATTCTGATTAAGAGATCTAAGAGATACTCATTCAATCTAAGGTAGAACGGAAGTGGTTGTCAGGCACGCGTTCATAAGGAATGATGATGATTGTCACGTTCATCACATTCAAGTTGAAGTGCAAATGAATATCTTAGAAGCGGGATAAGTTGAATTGAATAGAAAAACAGTAGTACTTTGCATTAATCTTTGAGGAACAGCAGAGCTCCACACCTTAATCTATGGAGTGCAGAAACTCTACCGTATGAAAATACATAAGTGAATAGAGGGTAGGCATGGCCGAGTGGCCAGCCTCCCATGGAGGTCTAGAGATCTACAAATGATCAAAAGGTATTCAAAAGATGTCTAATACAATAGTAAAAAGTCCTATTTATAATAAACTAGCTACTAGGGTTTATAGAAGTAAGTAATTGATGCATAAATCCACTTCCGGTGCCCACTTGGTGTGTGCTTGGGCTGAACTTGAAGTCTACACGTGAAGAGGTCATTCTTGGAGTTGAACGCCAGCTTTTGTGCCAGTTTGGGCGTTGAACTCCACTTTGCAACTTGTTTCTGGCGCTGGACGCCAGAATTGGGCAGAGAGCTGGCGTTGAACTCCAGTTTTCGTCATCTAAACTTTGGCAAAGTATGGCCTATTATATATTTCTGGAAAGCCCTGGATATCTACTTTCCAACACAATTGGAAGCACTCCGTTTTGAGTTCTGTAGCTCCAGAAAATCCATTTTGAGTGCAGGGAGGTCAGAATCCAACAGCATCAGCAGTTCTTCTTCAAGCTCTGAATCTGATTTTTGCTCAAGTCCCTCAATTTCAGCCAGAAAATACCTGAAATCACAGAAAAACACACAAACTCATAGTAAAGTCCAGAAATGTGAATTTAACATAAAAACTAATGAAAACATCCCTAAAAGTAACTAGATTCTACTAAAAACATACTAAAAACAATGCCAAAAAGGGTATAAATTATCTGCTCATCACAACACCAAACTTAAATTGTTGCTTGTCCCCAAGCAACTGAAAATAAAATAGGATAAAAAGAAGAGAATATACTATAAATTTCAAACTATCAATGAAACATAGCTCCAATTAAATGAGCGGGACTTATAGCTTTTTGCCTCTTGAATAGTTTTGGCATCTCACTTTATCCATTGAAGTTCAGAATGATTGGCATCTATAGGAACTCAGAGTTCAGATAGTGTTATTGATTCTCCTAGTTCAGTATGATGATTCTTGAACACAGTTACTTTATGAGTCTTGGCCGTGGCCCTAAGCACTTTGTTTTCCAGTATTACCACCGGATACATAAATGCCACAGACACATAATTGGGTGAACCTTTTCAGATTGTGACTCAGCTTAGCTAAAGTCCCCAATTAGAGGTGTCCAGGGTTCTTAAGCACACTCTTTTTTTTTTTGCTTTGGACCTTGACTTTAACCGCTCAGTCTCAAGTTTTCACTTGACACCTACACGCCACAAGCACATGGTTAGGGACAGCTTGGTTTAGCCGCTTAGGCCAGGATTTTATTCCTTTAGGCCCTCCTATCCACTGATGCTCAAAGCCTTGGGATCCTTTTTATTGCCCTTGCCTTTTGGTTTTAAGGGTTACTGGCTTTTTGCTCTTGCCTCTTGGTTTTTAGAGCTTTTGGCTTTTTCTGCTTGCTTTTTCTTTTTCTTTCTATTTTTTTTCGCTATATTTTTTTTTCTGCAAGCTTTGTTCTTTGCTGCTTTTTCTTGCTTCAAGGATCATTTTTATGATTTTTCAGATTATCAAATAACATGTCTCCTTATCATCATTCTTTCAAGAGCCAACATATTTAACATTCTTAAACAACAACTTCAAAAGACATATGTACTGTTCAAGCATTCATTCAGAAAACAAGAAGCATTGTCACCACATCAATATAATTAAACTAAGTTCAAGGATAAATTCAAAACTCATGTACTTCTTGTTCTTTTGAATTAAAACATTTTTCATTTAAGAGAGGTGATGGATTCATAGGACATTCATAACTTTAAGACAAAGTTACTAACTACTAATGATCATGTAATGAAGACACAAACATAGATAAGCACTTAACATAGAGAAAACGAAAAATAAAAAGTGAGAACAAGGAAGGAGTCCACCTTAGTGATGGTGGCGTTTTCTTCTTGAGGAACTAATGATGTCCTTGAGCTCTTCTATGTCTCTTCCTTGTCTTTGTTGCTCCTCCCTCATTGCTTTTTGATCTTCTCTGATTTCATGAAGGATGATGGAGTGCTCTTGATGTTCCACCCTTAGTTGTCCCATGTTGGAACTTAATTTTCCTAGGGAGGTGCTGATTTGCTCCCAATAGTTTTATGGAGGAAAATGCATTTGAGGCATCTCCAGGATCTCATGGTGATGAGCTTCCTGCGCCTCTTAAGCTCCATGAATGGGCTCTCTTGCTTGCTCCATCTTTTTCTTAGTGATGGACTTCTCTTCCTCAATGTGAATGTCTCCTTCTATGAAAGCTCCAGCTGAGTAACATAGATGGCAAATAAGATGGGGAAAAGCTAGCCTTGCCCCAAGGGAGGGCTTTTTGGCTATTTTGTAGAGTTCAAGGGAGATGACTTCATGAACTTCTACTTCCTCTCCAATCATGATGCTATGGATCATGATGGCCCGATCCACAGTAACTTCAGATCGGTTACTAGTGGGGATGATGGAGCGTTGGATGAACTCCAACCATCCTCTAGCCACAGGCTTGAGGTCCAGTCTTCTTAGTTGAACCGGCTTGCCTTTGGAGTCAATCTTCCATTGAGCTCCTTCCACACATATGTCCATGAGGACTTGGTCCAACCTTTGATTAAAGTTGACCCTTCTAGTGTAGGGGCGCTCATCTCCTTGCATCATAGGCAAGTTAAACTCCAACCTCACATTTTCCGGACTAAAATCTAAGTATTTCCCCCGAACCATGGTGAGATAATTCTTTGGGTCCGGGTTCTTACTTTGATCATGGTTCCTAGTGATCCATGCATTGGCATAGAACTCTTGAACCATTAGGATGCCGACTTGTTGGATGGGTTTTGTTAGAACTTCCCAACCTCTTCTTTGGATTTCATGTTGGATCTCCGGATACTCATTCTTCTTGAGCTTGAAAGGGACCTCAGGGATCACCTTCTTCTTGGCCACAACATCATAGAAGTGGTCTTGATGGGCTTTGGAGATGAATCTTTCCATCTCCCATGACTCGGAGGTGGAAGCTTTTGTCTTCCCTTTCCCTTTTCTAGAGGATTCTCCGGTCTTAGGTGCCATCAATGGTAATGGAAAAACAAAAAGCTTATGCTTTTACCACACCAAACTTAGAATGTCGCTCGCCCTCGAGCAAGAAAAGAAAGAATAGATGAAGAAGAAGAAGAAAATATGGAGAGGAGGGGGGAGGTGTGTTTCGGCCAAGAAGAGAAAGGAGGGTTGTGTTGTGAGAAAATGAGGAAGAATGGAGGGGTATATATAGGGAAGGGAGGGGGGTAAGTTCGGCCATTTAGGGTGGGTTTGGGTGGGAAATTAATTTTGAATTTTGAAGGTAGGTGGAGTTTATGAGGTAGGTTTATGGGGAAGAGTGGATGGATGTGAGTGGTGAAGAGGTGATGGGGAAGAGAGATTGAGGTGATTGGTGAAGGATTTTGGGGAAGAGTGTTTATGGGATTGTATGAAAGAGGGGTGAGAAGAAGTAAGTGGAGGTAGGTGGGGATCCTGTGGGGTCCACAGATCCTGAGGTGTTCAAGGATTTACAACCATGCACCCAATTAGGCATGCAAAATGTCCTTGCACACAATTTTGGGCGTTCAGCGCCAGATTGGTGCTTGTTCTGGGTGTTGAATGCCCATTTGTTGCCCATTTCTGGCGTTGAACGCCAGAACCATGCTTGTTCTGGGCGTTCAGCGCCAGCTCTTCTCCAGGGTGTATTTCTGGCGTTCAAACGCCCAGATGCTGCCCATTTCTGGCGTTCAGCGCCAGAACCATGCTCTGTTCTGGCGTTGAACGCCCAAAACATGCTTCTTACTGGCGTTTAAACGCTAGTAAGGTCTTCCTCCAGGGTGTGATTTTTTTTTTCTGCTGTTTATGATTCTGTTTTCAATTTTTATATTTATTTTATGACTCCACATGATCATGAACCTAATAAAACATGAAAAACAATGAAAATTAGATAAATAAACATTAGGTTGCCTCCCAACAAGTGCTTCTTTAATGTCAATAGCTTGACAGTGGGCTCTCATGGAGCCTCACAGATGTGCAGAGCTTTGTTGAGACCTCCCAACACCAAACTTAGAGTTTGGATATGGGGGTTTGACACCAAACTTAGAGTTTAGTTGTGGCCTCCCAACACCAAACATAGAGTTTAACTGTGGGGGCTTTGTTTGACTCTGCTTTGAGAGAAGCTCTTTATGCTTCCTCTCCATGGATGCAGAGAGAGATCCTTGAGTTGTAAACACAAGGTTGTCCTCATTTATTTGAAGGATCAATTCTCCTCTGTCCACATCACTCACAGCTCTTGCTGTGGCTAGGAAGGGTCTTCCAAGGATGATGAATTCATCCTCATCCTTCCTAGTATCTAGGACTATGAAATCAGCAGGGATGTAAAGGCCTTCAACCTTTACTAACACGTCCTCTACTTGTCCATAAGCCTGTTTTCTTGAATTGTCTGCCATCTCTAATGAGATTTTAGTGGCTTACACCCCAAAGATTCCCAGTTTCTCTATTACAGAGAGGGGCATGAGGTTTATTCCTGAACCAAGGTCACACAGAGCCTTAAAGATCATGGTGCCTATGGTACAAGGTATTAAGAACATTCCAGGATCCTGTTTCTTCTGAGGAAATGTCAGTTGATCCAGATCACTTTGTTCATTGGTGAACAAGGGAGGTTCATCTTCCCAAGTTTCAATGCCAAATAATTTGGCATTCAACTTCATGATTGCACCAAGGTACTTGGTGACTTGCTCCTCAGTGACATCCTCATTCTCTTCAGAAGAGGAATACTCATCAGAGCTCATGAATGGCATAAGGAGGTTTAATGGAATCTCTATGGTCTTTAGTTGAGCCTCAGATTCTTTTGGTTCCTCAGAGGGAAACTCCTTATTGATCACTGGACGTCCCAGGAGGTCTTCCTCACTGGGATTCACGTCCTCTCCTTCCTTTACAGGTTCGGCCATGGTGATCAATTCAATGGCCTTGCACTCTCCTTTTGGATTTTCTTCTGTATTGCTTGGGAAAGTACTAGGAGGAATTTCAGTGATCCTTTTACTCAGCTGGCCCACTTGTGCTTCCAAATTTCTAATGGAGGATCTTGTTTCATTCATGAAACTCATAGTGGCCTTAGATTGATCAGAGACTAAGTTTGCTAGATTAGAAGTATTTTGTTCAGAGTTCTCTGTCAGTTGCTGAGTGGATGATGGAAAAGGTTTACTATTGTTAAACCTGTATCTTCCACCATTATTAAAGCCTTGTTGAGGCTTTTGTTGATCCTTCCATGAGAGATTTGGATGATTTCTCCATGATAGATTATAGGTGTTTCCATAAGGTTCACCTAAGTAATTCACCTCTGCTATTGTAGGGTTCTCAGGATCATAAGCTTCTTCTTTAGAAGATGCCTCTTGAGTATTGTTGGATGCAGCTTGCATTCCATTCAGACTCTGAGAAATCATATTGACTTGCTGAGTTAATATTTTGTTCTGAGCCAATATGGCATTCAGAGTATCAATTTCAAGAACTCCCTTCTTCATAGGCGTCCCATTATTCACAAGATTCCTCTCAGAAGTGTACATGAACTGGTTATTAGCAACCATGTCAATGAGTTCTTGAGCTTCTGCCGGTGTTTTCTTTAGGTGAATGGATCCACCTGCAGAAGTATCCAATGACATCTTTGATAGCTCAGATAAACCATCATAGAATATATCCAGGATGGTCCATTCTGAAAGCATGTCAGAAGGACACTTTTTGGTCAGCTGCTTGTATCTTTCCAAAGCTTTGAACATCTACTCTAAGCTTGCTCAGCTTTCTTTCTGTCTGAAGGTTTGAACATCTACTCTAAGCTTGCTCAGCTTTTAAGGAGGAAAGAACTTGGCTAAGAAAGCCGTGACCAGCTTATCCCAAGAGTTCAGGCTGTCTTTGGGTTGAGAGTCCAACCACACTCTAGCTCTGTCTCTTACAGCAAAAGGGAAAAGCATGAGCCTGTAGACTTCAGGATCTACTCCATTAGTCTTAACAGTATCATAGATCTGCAAGAATTCAGTTAAGAATTGAAAAGGATCTTCAGATGGAAGTCCATGAAACTTGCAGTTCTGCTGCATCAGAGAAACTAGCTGAGGTTTCAGCTCAAAGTTGTTTGCTCCAATGGCAGGAATGGAGATGCTTCTTCCATGTAAATTGGAATTAGGTGCAGTAAAGTCACCAAGCATCCTCCTTGCATTATTATTATTTTCGGCTACCATCTCCTCTTCCTGTTCGAAAATTTCTGAAAGGTTATCTCTGGATTGTTGTAATTTAGCTTCTCTTAGTTTCCTCTTCAGAGTCCTTTCAGGTTCTGGATCTGCTTCAACAAGAATATTCTTGTCCTTGCTCCTGCTCATATGACAAAGAAGAGGGCACAGAAATAATAATAATAATAATAATAATAGGGATCCTTTATACCACAGTATAGAAGTCCCTGTGTGAGTGGAAGAAAGGAAAGGGACAAAGAATGTAATATAAGGAAAGAAACACAAGGGGTGAGGAGAGTAGAGATGTGAGGTGAGGAGATGTTAGTAGATGAATAAATAAATAGAATAAGATGAGAGAGAGAAAATTTCGAAAATAATTTTTGAAAAAGAGTTAGTGATTTTCGAAAATAGTTTTTGAAAAAGGTTAGTAATTTTCGAAAATAAAAAAAATCAAAAATTAAAATAATTAGTTAATTAAAAAGAATTTTTGAAAAAAAGGGAAGATATTTTCGAAAATTAGAGAGAGAGAGAGAGTTAGTTAGGTAGTTTTGAAAAAGATAAGAAACAAACAAAAAGTTAGTTAGTTAGTTGAAACAAATTTGAAAATCAATTTTGAAAAGATAAGAAGATATTTTTGAAAAGATATGATTGAAATTAGTTTTGAAAAAGATTTGATTTTAAAAATCACAATTAATGACTTGATTCACAAGAAATCACAAGATATGATTCTAGAACTCAAAGTTTGAATCTTTCTTAGCAAGTAAGTAACAAACTTGAAATTTTTGAATCAAAACTTTAATTGATGATGTTATTTTCAAAAATTATGGTATAAAATTAAGAAAAAGATTTTTGAAAAATATTTTTATAATTTTTGAAAATAACTAAGAAAAATGAAAAAGATTTGATTTTTGAAAAAGATTTTGAAAAAGATAAGATTTTTAAATTGAAAATTTGATTTGACTCATAAAAACAACTAGATTTTAAAAATTTTTGAAAAAGTCAAATCTAATTTTCGAAATTTTAAGAGAGAAAAAGGGAAAGATATTTTTTTGATTTTTTTGAATTTTTATGATGAGAGAGAAAAATTTTTAATGCAAAGAAAACATGCAAGACACCAAACTTAGAAATCTTTCATGTTTAGACTCTATGGATGCAAAAATGCACATGTAAAACAAGAAAAGATGCAAAACAAGAAAACATCAAGATCAAACAAGAAGACTTACCAAGAACAACTTGAACATCATGAAGAACACCATGAATGCATGAATTTTCGAAAAATGAAAAATGAATATGCAATTGACACCAAACTTATAACATGACACATGACTCAAACAAGAAACATGAAAAATATTTTTGATTTTTATGATTTTATGAAATTTTTTTGTATTTTCTTTTAATTTTTTTCGAAAATCATTTTGAAAAAGAAAAATAAGGATTCCAAAATTTTTAATATGAATTCCAGGAATCTTATGCTCTTTAGTCTAAAGCTCCAATCGAAGGGTCAGGCATGGCTTAATAGCCAGCCAAGCTTTAGTATGCTATTACATGCATCAGCTAATTTGCTAAGAAAGACAAAGAAGCTCTTCTCTTGAGTATAAGTGAAACCTCAGTCCAAAAGAATTTAGACATGGTTTTACAGCCAGCCAGGCTTCAACATGCTTCATGAAACACTAGAATTCATTCTTAAAAATTCTGAAGAGAGAAATATATTTTTGAAAACATTTTTATTTCAAAATTTTTTTCGAAAACAAATGAGAAATTTTTGAAAGATTTTTTGAAAAATTTTTGAAAACTTTTTGAAAAGAAAATGAAAAGAAAGTTACCCAATCTGAGCAACAAGATGAACCGTCAGTTGTCCAAACTCAAACAATCCCCGGCAACGGCGCCAAAAACTTGGAGCACGAAATTGTGATCTCTGGTAATGGCTCCAACAACTTGGTGCTCTAATCTCAATTCATAATTTGTCACAACTTCGATACAACTAACCAGCAAGTGCACTGGGTCGTCCAAGTAATAAACCTTACGTGAGTAATGGTCGATCCCACGGAGATTGTTGGTATGAAGCAAGCTATGGTCACCTTGTAAATCCCAGTCAGGCGGATATAAAATAATTATGGAGTTTTCGAAATTAAATAATAAAAGAGGGATAGAAATACTTATGTAAATCATTGGTGAGAATTTCAGATAAGCGCATAGAGATGCTTTCGTTCCTCTGAACCTCTGCTTTCCTGCTGCCTTCATCCAATCAATCATACTCCTTTCAATGGCTGGCTTTATGTAAGGACATCACCATTGTCAATGGCTACTTTGTATCCTCTCTGGAAAATGGTCCGATGCGCTGTCACTGCATGGCCAATCGTCTGGAGGCATCACCCTTGCCAATGGCTGCAATCCATCCTCTTGTGAAAATGGTCCAAATGCTCTGTCACAGCATGGCTAATCATCTGAGGTTCTCGATCATACTGGAATAGGATTCACCCTCCTTTTGCGTCTGTCACTACGCCCAGCACTCGCGAGTTTAAAGCTCGTCACAGTCATTCAATCCCTGAATCCTACTCGGAATACCACAGACAAGGTTTAGACTTTCCGGATTCTCATGAATACCGCCATCAATCTAGCTTACACCACGAAGATTCTGATTAAGAGATCTAAGAGATACTCATTCAATCTAAGGTAGAACGGAAGTGGTTGTCAGGCACGCGTTCATAAGGAATGATGATGATTGTCACGTTCATCACATTCAAGTTGAAGTGCAAATGAATATCTTAGAAGCGGGAAAAGTTGAATTGAATAGAAAAACAGTAGTACTTTGCATTAATCTTTGAGGAACAGCAGAGCTCCACATCTTAATCTATGGAGTGCAGAAACTCTACCGTATGAAAATACATAAGTGAATAGAGGGTAGGCATGGCCGAGTGCCCAGCCTCCCATGGAGGTCTAGAGATCTACAAATGATCAAAAGGTATTCAAAAGATGTCTAATACAATAGTAAAAAGTCCTATTTATAATAAACTAGCTACTAGGGTTTATAGAAGTAAGTAATTGATGCATAAATCCACTTCCGGGGCCCACTTTGTGTGTGCTTGGGCTGAGCTTGAAGTCTACACGTGGAGAGGTCATTCTTGGAGTTGAACGCCAGCTTTTGTGCCAGTTTGGGCGTTGAACTCCACTTTGCAACTTGTTTCTGGCGCTGGACGCCAGAATTGGGCTGAGAGCTGGCGTTGAACTCCAGTTTGCATCATCTAAACTTGGGCAAAGTATGGACTATTATATATTTCTGGAAAGCCCTGGATGTCTACTTTCCAACGCAATTGGAAGCGCGCCATTTTGAATTCTGTAGCTCCCGAAAATCCATTTTGAGTGTAGGGAGGTCAGAATCCAACAGCATCAGCAGTCCTTCTTCAACCTCTGAATCTGATTTTTGCTCAAGTCCCTCAATTTCAGCCAGAAAATACCTAAAATCACAGAAAAACACACAAACTCATAGTAAAGTCCAAAAATGTGAATTTAACATAAAAACTAATGAAAACATCCCTAAAAGTAACTAGATTCTACTAAAAACATACTAAAAACAATGCCAAAAAGCGTATAAATTATCCGCTCATCAGCAACCCAATGTTATTTAATTAGATTTATTTATATTCCATTGTCATTTTATGTTTTCTTTAGGTTGATGATTATGTGAAGTCCTAAAAACAACTGCAGAATTGAAGCAAAATCAAAAACAGCATCAAAAGCAGCACACCTTTGAGGATAGGCTTACTGGCATTTAAACGCCAGTAAGGATAGCAGAATGGGCGTTTAACGCCCAGCCTGGCAGCATTCTGGGCATTAAATGCCAGAATAGGCAGCACTTTGGGCGTTTAACGCCAGAAAAGGGTGTCTGGCTGGCGTTAAACGCCAGAAAGGGGCAGCAGACTGGCGTTTAATACCAAGAAAGGTAGCAAGGCTGGCGTTTAACGCCAGAATTCGCACACAGAGGGCGTTTGAATGACAGAATGATGCAGGGAGAAGAATTCCTTGACACCTCAGGATCTGTGGACCCCACAGGATGCCCACCTACCCCACCTCTTCTTCTCTCCTCTTCACACCTTTCCATAACACTCTTCCCCAAATACCCTTGACCAATCACATCCATCCATCATAAACCCCACCCACCTCACCATTCAAATTCAAATTATTTCCCTCCCAAACCCACCCCTTCATGACCGAATTCCCTCTCTCTCTTACCCTATAAATACCCCTCCTTACAACCTTTAATTTCGCACTTCATACACACTTAACCCCCCTTGGCCGAACCACTCACCCCCCCTCCATCTCCTCCATTTCTTCTTCTTCTACACCTTTCTTTCTTCTTTTGCTCGAGGACGAGCAAAACTTCTAAGTTTGGTGTGGTAAGGCTCAGTTTTTTTTTTATTTTTCCATAACCATTAATGGCACCTAAGGCCGGAGAAATCTCTAGAAAGAGGAAAGAGAAGGCAGTTGCTTCCAACTCCGAGTCATGGGAGATGGAGAAATTCATCTCAAAAGCCCATCATTAGAAAGAGGATGGAGCAAACAAGAGAGCCCACTCATGGACCTCAACAAAAGCACTCCATTATCCTCCATAAAATCAGAGAGGACCAAAAGGCCATGAAAGAAGAGCAACAAAGGCAAGGAAGAGATATTGAGGAGCTAAAGCACTCCATGGGATCTTCAAGAAGAAGAACTAGCCGCCATCACTAAGGTGGACCCGTTCTTTAATTTTCTTGTTCTTATTTTTTTGTTTCTCGAATTCTATGCTTTATGTTTTGTCTATGTTTGTGTCTTTATTTCATGATCATTAGTGTCTATTGTCTTTGTATTAAAGCTATGAATAATTCCATGAATCCTTCACCTTTCTTAAATGAAAAATGTTTTCCGAAAAAGAAAAAAGGAGTACATGAATTTCGAATTCTATCTTGAAAATAGCTTAATTATTTTGATGTGGTGGCAATACTTTTTGTTTTCTGAATGAATGCTTGAACAGTGCATATTTTTGATATTGATGTTTATGAATGTTAAAATTGTTGGCTTTTGAAAGAATAATGAAAAAGGAGAAATGTTATTGATAATCTGAAAAATCATAAAATTGATTCTTGAAGCAAGAAAAAGCAGTGAAGAAAAAAAAAGCAAAAGCTTGCGGAAAAAAATGGCGAAAAAAATAAATAAAGAAAGAAAGAAAAAGAAAAAACAAGTAGAAAAAGCCAATAACCCTTTAAACCAAAAGCAAGGGTAAAAAGGATCCAAGGCTTTGAGCATTAATGGATAGGAGGGCCCAAAGGAATAAAATCATGGCCTAAGCGGCTAAATCAAGCTGTCCCTAACCATGTGCTTGTGGCGTGAAGGTGTCAAGTGAAAAGCTTGAGACTGAGCGGTTAAAGTCGTGGTCCAAAGCAAAAAGAGTGTGCTTAAGAGCTCTGGGCACCTCTAACTAAGGACTATAGCAAAGCTGAGTCACAATCTGAAAAGGTTCACCCAGTTATATGTTTGTGGCATTTATGTATCCGGTGGTAATACTGGAAAACAAAATGCTTAGGGTCACGGCCAAGACTCATAAAAGTAGCTGTGTTCAAGAATCAACATACTGAACTAGGAGAATCAACAACACTATCTGAATTCTAAGTTCCTATAGATGCCAATTATTCTGAACTTCAAATGATAAAGTGAGATGCCAAAGCTGTTCAGAAGCAAAAAGGCTACAAGTCCCGCTCATCTAATTGAAGCTTATTTTCATTGATAAGTTTGGAATTTATTGTATATTCTCTTTTTTTATCCTATTTTGTTTTTAGTTGCTTGGGGACAAGCAACAATTTAAGTTTGGTGTTGTGATGAGCGGATGATTTAGCTACTTTTTATAATATTTTTATTAGTTTTATTTAAAAATCACATTCTAGACTTTACTATGAGTTTGTGTATTTTTCTGTGATTTCAAGTATTTTCTGGCTAAAATTAAGGGACCTGAGCAAAAATCTGATTCAGAGGCTGAAAAAGGACTGCAGATGCTGTAGGATTCTGACCCTCCTACACTCGAAGTGGAGTTTCTGGATCTATAGGAGCCAAATTGGCGCGCACTCAATTGCGTTGGAAAGTAGACATCCTGGGCTTTCCAGAAATATATAATAGTTCATACTTTGCCCGAGATTTGATGGCCCAAACTAGCGTTCAAAGACAGCCTAAAACATCTTGGCGTAAAACGCCCAAACTGGCACCAGAATTGGAGTTAAACGTCCAAAACTGGCACCAAAGCTGGCGTTTAACTCCAGAAAAAGTCTATACACGAAAAAGCTTCAATGCTCAGCCCAAGCACACACCAAGTGGGCCCCAGAAGTGGATTTCTGCACTATCTGCACTTAGTTACTCATTTTCTGTAATCCCTAGTAACTAGTTTAGCATAAATAGCACTTTTTACTATTGCATTCGCATCGAGACTTTTACCATCTTATGCTATTGTACACGTTTGGAGGCTGGCCTCACGGCCATGCCTAGACCTTTTTCACTTATGTATTTTCAACGATGGAGTTTCTACACCCCATAGAATAAGGTGTGGAGCTCTGCTATTCTTCATGAATTAATGCAATTACTGCTATTTTCTATTCAATTCACGCCTACTTCTTCTCCAAGATATACTCTCGTACTTAATTCAGTTAAGTCAGAATGAAGGGGTGACCCGTGATAATCACCCAATCTTCGTTACTCGCTTAGCAAAGATCGCGTGCCTGACAACCACAAAGCGGTCTACATGATGTTCAACGTAGTCATTGGACGACAGCTGGAGTATATTCTCTTGGGTATTTAATACACGGACCGAGTCCGTGAGATTAGTATCTTCGTGGTATAGGCTAGAATTATTGGTAGCCATTCCTGGGATCCGGGAAGTCTAAACCTTGTCTGTGGTATTCCGAGTAAGATCCGGGAAGGGATGACTATGACGAGCTTCAAACCTGCGAATGTTGGGCGCAGTGATAGTGTGCAAAAGGATCAATGGATCCTACTCCAACGCTAGTGGGAACCGACAGATGATTAGCCATGCGGTAGCTGTACCTGGTATTTTTCATCCGAGACGAGAAATCCGACAGTTGATTAGCCGTGCAGAAACCGTAGAGGACCATTTTCACTGAGAGGATCTTATAGCTTGCCATGGAAGGAAGTAACGCATGGTTGGAAGGAGGAAATAGGAAATCAGAGGTTCAGAAGCAACAAAGCATCTCCAGACGCTTATCTGAAACTCCTACCAATGAATTACATAAGTAACTTTATCTTATTTTATGTTTTATTTATCTTTTAATTATCAAAATCTCATAACCATTTGAATCCGCCTGACTGAGATTTACAAGATGACCATAGCTTGCTTCAAGCTGACAATCTCCGTAGGATCGACCCTTACTCACGTAAGGTATTACTTGGACGACTCAGTGCACTTGCTGGTTAGTTACGCGGAGTTGTGAAGAAGTGTTGAGATCACGATTCCGTGTACCAAGTTTTTGGCGCTGTTGCCGGGGATTGTTCCAGTTTGGACAACTGACGGTTCATATTGTTGCTTAGATTGGGTAATTTTATTTTATGTTTAAGCTTTTTATTTTTATTTTTGAAAAAAATACAAAAAAAATTTAATAAAATAAAAAAAACCACAAATTTTGTGTTTCTTGTTTGAGTCTAGTGTCTAAACATTAAAAATTTCTAAGTTTGGTGTCTTGCATCTGTTTCTTTTCTTAAAAATTTTCAAACATATGTTCTTGATGTTCATCATGATCTTCAAAGTATTCTTAGTGTTCATCTTAACATTCAAAGTGTTCTTGCATGCATTATTTGTTTTAATCTTAATTTCTCCTGTTTTGTGTCATTTTGTTGTTTTTTCTCTTTCCTCATTAATTCAAAAAAACAAAAATAATATCTTTCCTTATTTTACTCATAAATTTTGAAATTTTGGATTGACTTAGTCAAAGATTTTTAAAATTAGTTGTTTCTTATTAGTCAAGTCAAAATTTCAATTTAAAAATTCTATCTTTTCAAATCTTTTTCAAAAATCAAATCTTTTTCATTTTTTTCTTAAGTATTTTCGAAAGTTTTAAAATTAATTTTCAAAATCTTTTTCTTATTTTTACTTCATATTTTCGAAATTATTGCTAACATTTAATGTTTTGATTCAAAAATTTCAATCTTTAAATTTTAGAATCATATCTTTTAGTTTCTTGTTAGTCAAATCATCAATTTTAATTTTTAAAATCAAATCTTTTTAATTTCCTTTTCAAATTTTTTTCAAAACAAATGTCAATCATATCTTTTAGTTTCTTGTTAGTCAAGTCATCAACTTTAATTTTAAAAATCAAATCTTTTTAATTTCCTTTTCAAATCTTTTTGAAAATAAATTTCAATCATATCTTTTTCAATACTTAATTTCAAAATCTTTTTCTCACTTCTTATCTTTTCAAAATTTTCAAATCTTTTTCAATGAACTACTTGACTGTTTGTTTGATTTTAAAAAGTTTACTATTTCTTATCATTTTCAAAACCACCTAACTACTTTTCTCTCTCTAATTTTTGAAAACCACTAACCACTTTTCCAAAAACCTTTTTAATTAACTAATTGTTTTAAATTCTAAATTTATGTTATTTCTTTTAATAATTTCGAATACTAACCAATAATTAAAATAACAACAAAAATATTTTTCTTTTCTTTTAATTAATATTTGAATTCCCTCTCTCTCTCATCTCTTTCTATTTATTTTATTTAATTACTAACACTTCTCTTCTACTAATAATTCGAACCCTCTCCCTCTCTGTGTGTTCGAATTCTTCTCATTCTTCTATTCTTCCATTCTTTTACTCACATAAAGGAATCTCTATACTATGACATAGAGGATTCCTCTTCTTTTCTGTTCTCTTCTTTTTCATATGAGCAGGAACAGGGATAAAGACATCCTTGTTGAAGCTGATCCTAAATCTGAAAGGACTCTGAAGAGGAAGCTAAAATAAGCTAAAGCACAACACTTTGGAGAGGACCTGACAGAAATTTTTCAAAAAGAAGTAGACATGGTAGCCGAACCCAACAATAATGGTGGAGATGCAAGGAAGGTGCTTGGTGACTTTACTGCACCAACTTCCAACTTCAATGGAAGAAGTGAATTAAATGAAAGAATCCTATGGAAACACTTACAATATTTTATGGAGGAATCATTATAATTTCTCATGGAATGATCAGCAGAAGCCTAATCAAAGCTTCAATAACAACAATGGTGGGAGAAATAGGTTTGGCAATAGCAAGCCTTCTCCATCTTCTTCTGAACAACAGACAGAAAATTCTAAGCAGAGCCTCTCTGACTTAGCAACCATAGTCTCTGATCTATCTAAGACCACACTCAGTTTCATGATTGAAACAAGGTCCTCCATCAGAAATTTGGAGGCACAAGTGGGTCAACTAAGTAAAAGAGTGACTGAAACTCCTCCTAATACTCTCCCAAGTAATACAGAAGAGAATCCAAAAAGAGAGTGCAAGGCCATCAATATACCCAACATGGCTGAACCTGGAGAGAGTCAAAAGGCAGTGATTTCTAGTGAGGAAGACCTCAATGGACGTCCACTGACCACTAAGGAGTTCCCTCTTAAGGAACCAAAGGAATCTGAGGCTCATATAGAGACCATAGAGATTCCACTGAACTTACTGTTGCCATTCATGAGCTCTGATGAGTATTCTTACTCTGAAGAGGATGAAGATATTGTTGAAGAGCAAGTTGCTTAGTATCTAGGAGCAATCATGAAGCTAAATGCCAAGTTATTTGGTAATGAGACTTGGGAGGATGTACCTCCATTGCTTATCAATGAACTAAATACCTTGGTTCAATAGAAATTACCTCAGAAGAAATCGAATCCTGGAAAGTTCTTAATACCTTGCATCATAGGCACCATGACCTTTAAGAAGGCTCTATGTGACCTTGGTTCAAGTATAAACCTCATGCCACTCTCTGTAATAGAGAAACTAGGGATCTTTGAGTTACAAGCTGCAAGAATCTCACTAGAGATGGCAGACATTTCAAGGAAATAGACTTATGGACTTGTAGAGGATGTCTTAGTGAAGGTTGAAAGCTTTTACATCCCTGCTGATTTCATAATCCTAGATACTTGGAAGGATGAGGATGAATCCATTATCCTTGGAAGACCCTTCCTACCCACAGCAAGAGCTGTGATTGATGTGGACAGAGGAGAGTTAGTCCTTCAATTGAATGAGGACTACCTTGTGTTTAAGGCTCAAGGCTCAAGGATCTTCTTCTGTAACCATGGAGAGGAAGCATGAAAAGCTTCTCTCAATAAAGAGTCAAATAGATCCCCCACACTCAACTTCTAAGTTTGGTGTTGGGAGGCCATCATCAAGCTCTGAGTCTCTGTGAAGCTCTCTAAGAGCTCACTATCAAGCTATTGACATTAAAGAAGCGCTTATTGGGAGGTAACCCAATGTTTTTTAATTATACTTATTTATATTCCATTGTCATTTTATGTTTTCTTTAGGTTGATGATCATGTGAAGTCATAAAAACAACTGCAGAATTGAAGCAAAATAAAAAACAGCATCAAAAGCAGCACACCCTGGTGGATAGGCTTACTGGCGTTTAAACGCCAGTAAGGATAGCAGAATGGGCGTTTAGCACCCAGCCTAGCAGCATTCTGGGTGTTAAATGCCAGAATGGGTAGCACTCTGGGCGTTTAACGCCAGAAAAGGGTGTCTGGCGTCTGGCTGGCATTAAACGCCAGAAATGGCAAACAGACTGGCGTTTAACGCCAGAAAAGTGTGTCTGGCTGGCGTTGAATGCCAGAAAGGGGCAGCAGACTGGCGTTTAATGCCAGGAAAGGTAGCAAGGCTGGCGTTTAACGCCAGAATTCCTTGACACCTCAGGATCTGTGGACCCACAGGATGCCCACCTACCCCACCTCTTCTTCTCTCTACTTCACACCTTTCCATAACACTCTTCCCCAAATACCCTTGACCAATCACATCCATCCATCATAAACCCCACCTACCTCACCATTCAAATTCAAACTATTTCCCTCCCAAACCTACCCCTTCATGACCGAATTCCCTCTCTCTTTTACCCTATAAATACCCCTCCTTACAACCTTCAATTTCACACTTCATATGCACTTAACCCCCCTTGGCCGAACTACACACCCCCTCCATCTCCTCTATTTCTTCTTCTTCTACTACTTTCTTTCTTCTTTTGCTCGAGGACGAGCAAAACTTCTAAGTTTAGTGTGGAAAAGCTCATTTTTTTTTTGTTTTTCCATAACCATTAATGGCACCTAAGGCTGGAGAAATCTCTAGGAAGAAGAAAGAGAAGGCAGTTGCTTCCAACTCTGAGTCATGGGAGATGGAAAAATTCATCTCAAAAGTCCATCACTAGAAAGAGGATGGAGCAAACAAGAGAGCCCACTCATGGACCTCAACAAGAGCACTCCATTATCCTCCATAAAATCAGAGAGGACCAAAAGGCCTTGAAAGAGGAGCAACAAAAGCAAGGAAGAGGTATTGAAGAGCTAAAGCACTCCATGGGATCTTCAAGAAGAAGAACTAGCCGCCATCACTAAGGTGGGCCCATTCTTTTATTTCCTTGTTCTTATTTTTCTGTTTCTCAAATTCTATGCTTTATGTTTTGTCTATGTTTGTGTCTTTATTACATGATTATTAGTGTCTAATGTCTATGTCTTAAAGCTATGAATGATTCCATGAATCCTTCACCTTTCTTAAATGAAAAATGTTTTCTGGAAAAGAAAAAGGAGTACATGAATTTCGAATTTTATCTTGAAAATAGTTTAATTATTTTGATATGGTGGCAATACTTTTTGTTTTCTGAATGAATGCTTGAACAGTGCATATTTTTGATATTGTTGTTTATGAATGTTAAAATTGTTGGCTCTTGAAAGAATGATGAAAAAGGAGAAATGTTATTGATAATCTGAAAAATTATAAAATTGATTCTTGAAGCAAGAAAAAGCAGTGAAAAAAAAAAAAGCAAAAGCTTGCGGAAAAAAATGGCAAAAAATATAAATAAAGAAAAAGAAAGAAAAAGAAAAAGCAAGCAGAAAAAGCCAATAACCCTTTAAACCAAAAGGGAAGGGTAAAAAGGATCCAAGGCTTTAAGCATTAATGGATAGGAGGGCCCAAAGGAATAAAATCCTGGCCTAAGCAACTAAGTCAAGCAGTCCCTAACCATGTGCTTGTGGCGTGAAGGTGTCAAGTGAAAAGCTTGAGACTGAGCGGTTAAAGTCGTGGTCCAAAGCAAAAAGAGTGTGCTTAAGAGCTCTGGGCACCTCTAACTGAGGACTCTAGCATAGCTGAGTCACAATCTGAAGAGGTTCACCCAGTTATGTGTTTGTGGCATTTATGTATCCGGTGGTAATACTGGAAAACAAAATGCTTAGGGTCACGGCCAAGACTCATAAAAGTAGCTGTGTTCAAGAATCAACATACTGAACTAGGAGAATCAATAACACTATCTGAATTCTAAGTTCCTATAGATGCCAATCATTCTGAACTTCCAAGGATAAAGTGAGATGCCAAAACTATTCAGAAGCAAAAAGGCTACAAGTCCCGCTCATCTAATTGAAGCTAATTTTCATTGATAACTTTGGAATTTATTGTATATTCTCTTCTTTTTATCCTATTTTGTTTTCAGTTGCTTGGGGACAAGCAACAATTTAAGTTTGGTGTTGTGATGAGCGGATAATTTATATACCCTTTTTAGCATTATTTTTACATAGTTTTTAGTACGATTTAGCTACTTTTTATTATATTTTTATTATTTTTTATTTAAAAATCACATTTTTGGACTTTACTATGAGTTTGTGTGTTTTTCTGTGATTTCAGATTTTTTCTGGTTGAAATTGAGGGACCTGAGCAAAAATCTGATTCAGAGGCTGAAAAAGGACTGCAGATGCTGTTGGCTTCTTACCCTCCTGCACTCGAAGTGGATTTTCTGGAGCTACAGAAGCCCAATTGGCGAGCTCTCAATTGCGTTGGAAAGTAGACATCCTGGGCTTTCCAGCAATATATAATAGTTCATTCTTTTCCTGAGATTTTTGATGGCCCAAACCGGCGTTCAAAGACAGCCTAAAACATCTTGGCGTAAAATGCCCAAACTGGCACCAAAGCTGGCGTTTAACTCCAGGAACAGCCTATGCACGAAAAAGCTTCAATGCTCAGCCCAAGCACACACCAAGTGGGCCCCAGAAGTATATTTCTGCACTATCTGCACTTAGTTACTTATTTTCTGTAATCCTAGTAACTAGTTTTGTATAAATAGCACTTTTCTGTAATCCCTAGTAACTAGTTTAGTAACCTAGGGTTACAGAAAATGAGTAACTAGGTGCAAATAGTGCAGAAATATACTTCTGGGACCCACTTGGTGTGTTCTTGGGCTGAGCATTGAAGCTTTTTCGTGCTTAGGCTGTTCCTGGAGTTAAACGCCAGCTTTGGTGCCAGTTTGGGCGTTTAACTCCAATTCTGGTGCCAGTTTGGGCGTTTTACGCCAGAATTTTTAGGCTGACTTTGAACGCCAGTTTGGGCCATCAAATCTCAGGTAAAGTATGGACTATTATATATTGCTGGAAAGCCCAGGAAGTCTACTTTCCAACGCAATTGAGATCGCGCTAATTGCGTTTCTGTAGATCCAACAAATCCAGTTCGAGTGCAGGGAGGTCAGAATCCAACAGCATCTGCAGTCCTTTTTCAGCCTCTGAATCAGATTTTTGCTCAGGTCCCTCAATTTCAGTCAGAAAATACCTGAAATCACAGAAAAACACACAAACTCATAGAAAAGTCTAGAAATGTGATTTTTGAATAAAAAATGATAAAAATATGATAAAAAGTAACTAAAACATACCAAAAACTATGTAAAAACAATGCCAAAAAGGGTATAAATTATCCGCTCAACATATATCTTGGCTATAATTGGATGGATTTCATCATATAAACTCACACTTATTTACCAAAATAGCATACTTTTGTGTTTGATCCCTAAATTGAACCTAAATATGAAAACATGCATTTTTATGCTTAAATTGAGAAATTTAATCCCACTTTTATTCCATTCGATGCCGTGATATGTTTGTTGAGTGATTTCAGGTTCTAGAGGCAAGAATGGTTTGGAAGACGTGGAAGAAAGCATGCGAAAAGGGAGAAAACATGAAGAAAACAAAGGAGAAAAGCATTTCAGCCTGTGCTACGCACACCTTCTGTGCCCATACACAAGGCAGGGTAAAAATCTGGACCTGTGCCCACGCACAGGAGGAAAATCAGCAAGTGTGCCCATGCACAGACCTGTGCGTCCACACAGGTACCAGCGCATGCCTCCATTAAAAAGTCACGTGGACTCGCGTTTTGGGGGCTTTTTGGCCCCTTTTTTGAAGGCCTTGGAGCATGTTTGAAGGGGGAAGCAACCATATATCATACCATACACTACCATACTTCATAGAATAGTTTTTAGGAGTAGTTTTAGGGTAGTTAGTTTAGGTTTTCTCTCTAGTTCATTAGGGTTTTAATTATGTTTTCAATGTAGAATTTTATAGTTCAAGTTTTGCTTTTGGATTTTTCTATCTCAATGTAAGTATTTCTTTAATTTCCTCTTTTATTATACTCTTTGTTCTACACTTCTATTTTAAGTCACTTTGTCAATACACATATGATTTTGCAATTTTGAGTTCTTGTTAATGAATTTGATGTTTGATCCTAGCTTCATGTTTGTTTGAGTTGCCTTTATTGATTTTGATCATTTATGGTTCATAGCTTTTACCATTTTCTTAATTTTGTTATGTTCAAGTTTTGCTTTTGGATTTTTCTATCTCAATGTAAGTATTTCTTTAATTTCCTCTTTTATTATACTCTTTGTTCTACACTTCTATTTTAAGTCACTTTGTCAATACACATATGATTTTGCAATTTTGAGTTCTTGTTAATGAATTTGATGTTTGATCCTAGCTTCATGTTTGTTTGAGTTGCCTTTATTGATTTTGATCATTTATGGTTCATAGCTTTTACCATTTTCTTAATTTTGTTATGTTTTATGTTTATGCCCTCTATGTGTTTGATGAAATGCCAATTTTGATTATGGGGTAATTTACACCCCTTGGCTTGGGGGAAATGAGAGTATGGATTACTAGAGCCATAATGTCCAACATTTAGTGCTAATTCTTGGGTTGTTAATTGTTCTTGTTCCCACTAACGCTAATTTGTTGCTAAGGTAATTAGCAAGCAAGCTAGGATTTGTGGGTTAAGAACACTTATGCTCATTTAACTTACTCTCCGATGTGAGGGTTGACTTAGTGAGATTAATCCATCATAATTATCATAGTTGTGGTTATGGCAAGGAAGGGATTCCATAACTCATCCCAAGTCAAGGTTTCATTTACGTTTTGAACCACTTTTCCATCAATTTTGAGTCTCACTTGTTTATATTACATACATAGTTCTTTTGCTCTTTTATTACTTCATTAATTACAATTTTGTCTTGTTCTTTAATTCCCTTATTTTGTTTGCTCTCAATCATTGAAAACTCCTTTTGATTCTCACAACCAAAATTGTGTGCACTCTTTGGCATTAGTTCCTCGGGAGGACGACCCAGGAGCTAAATACTCTCGGTTTATGTTTGGTTTGAATTGTGACAATATCTTGGATTAAATTTTGATTAGGATCAATTGTTGGTTCGGAGCTATACTTACAAGGAAAATCTATTTTGTAAAAAAATCCGAAAGCACGTTTGGTCTTCTATCAAAATTTTGGCGCCGTTGCCGGGGAGCTAGCGTCATGAGTGCTATATTTTGGTTGTTGTTAATATGTGAATTGTGTGAATAGATACTTTTTGGTTGTTTGTTTGCTTTTGTTGGTAACTTAGGTCTATTTCTTTTGTTACTTGATGTCTTTAGTTTTTATTTTCTATTTCCTCTATGAGTTATCACCCTCTTGGTTTGGAGTTTGGTTGTGATTATTTTATATGGTTTGATAACTTCATTTTTGGATCGAATAATGGGATTGGAGCATCTATTTTGGAAGGAGTGACCTCCTCTACACTACAATGAGCCAAACCCTTCCCATTATGCATACCCAAACCAAGGATATGGTGGATTTCACTTAGATTATGCACCTCCACCACCATATGCCTATGACCCCTACCCCAACATAACCCTCAATCACCACATTTTCAAACACCACACTAATACCAACATCCACCTTCTTACATACCACCTCTAAACACTTGCCAACATGAGTCACCTCCCACATATACAACCTTTCTCCCAAATTATGAACCTTCCTTCCCACCCTTTGCCCAAGACCATCAAGACCTTTAAGCCTTTCTCGAAGAGCAAGAAGGGTTCCAAAGGACACAAGGGCAATTTGTGGCAATCATAGCCAAAGCAATGAACCGTTTAGTCCTCTTACGCTCATCCGATCAAGACACTTCTCTTGAAGAATGTGAAGAATCAACTAAAGAATGGAGTGAAGAGGAGAATATAAAGCCTCAAGGGAAAGAAGAAGGGGTAGAGCATGAAGTAAAACAAGAGGAAGAAATGGAAGTATGTGAACCGAAGGAGAGAAAGAGAGAATTGAGGGAGATTGATCAAGATGAGAATTCCATCATTGATGATTTTTTGTCCTCCTTGGTCAATCCTCTTAATGATCTTAATGATCCTCTACCCATTGAGTTTGAGAAAGACATGGAGGTAGACTTCTCACAACCTCCATGTTATGATTTGAGTGAAGAGGAAGAGGAAGTTGGTGAGGAAGCAATCCCGGACCAAGAGCACATTGAGTGGGTGGCAATTTCATCTAGGAGCTTCATTGGCCCCCATCAATAAGCTATCTTGGAGACGGATTACTAACGTAAGGTCCTTCTTAGGTTGGTATATGGTGGAGAAAGGGGTGTTGGTTGCCAAGAGAATCCAAGGCCCTTCAAGAAGAACAATTTGAGAATTGGAGTTTAAGAATGGTGTAGAGCACAATTGGGTGATTTTCGGAGAGTGTTGGGTCGTTCTAAGGGTCATTTGAGAGTTTGTCCATCCGGCTTGAAGCATAAAGAGCAACAAGAAGGTGACTGGATGCCTAGAATATGGGATTTCGGAGGAGCTTTAAAGACCAAGCTTGGATGGAGATTTAAGGAGGAGTGGAAACACAAGCCACCCTACAAGAGTGTCCACAACAAGTCCAACTTAAGGACTATAAACCAAAGTGCTAGGTGGGAGACACCCCACCATGGTAACATCTTTCTTACCCTTTCTCTTTGTTTATAGTCTTGTTTTATTGCATGTTTGCTTGTCTTAGTTAGCTTAGGATTAGATTGATGTTTTTGAGTTGGATAAGTTAAATTGCTTGTGTATCATGAATATTGGTATCTTTGAATTTTTTTTGGGTTGAAATGTTGATTGAACTAAGGCTTAGTACCTTAGGAATGGAAGAAAAATTTTTTGCAAAATAGGGCACCTGTGCGTGCGCACCTGCTCGTGCGTACGCACACATACCATCTTTTTGCCACTTTGTGCGAGCGCACAGCATTGTGCATCCGCACGCAAGCTTGCAGCCCCTCTGATGGGAGCGTTAGCATAGGTTGTGTGCCTGCACCCCAACCCTTCTTGCTTCTGTGCGTGCGCACGGGCCTGTGTGCGCATGCACACATGAACCATTACCAAGCAATTTGAAAAAAAAAACCCCCTTATGTGCGAGCACACACCCTTGTGCGCACGCACACTCCTTAATTCCTCTTCTGCCTGGAGTGCTCGCATAGAGTGTGCGCTCGCACACCTTCCCTTGTCCGTCTAGTGTGCGTACGCACACCCCTGTTTCCTCACCACTATATTTCTCTTCTTCTCTTCTCTCTACTCCATCCCTCCCCTACCTTGTTTTTTCCATGTTTTTCTACTTGTTTTACTTAGTTTTCTTTGCATTTCATTTTTCATCTTAGTAATTAAATAAGTTGCAAGTGTTTGCTTATTGATTGAATTTTATCAATGCACTTATACTTTACCTTAAATTACTAGCACCTAATTAGATTTGCACATATACATTTTGTTGCATATTAGGTGAAACTTTTATGAGTGCACATGGAGTTTAGTGAATTGAATTGAGTTGCTTGTTCATCATGGATTTTAAATTAATATAATCACATCACAAGGTCCTTGTTTCTTGTTAATGCTTTGCATTTGTTTGAGTTGACTTAACTTGATTCTATCAAGTTTGTCACCTTTTTGTAACAAACACCTTAACCGTGTGATTATTTGATTTTTCCTAAGGATGAATAAGTAATGTTCTTTTCATCATTGCATTGGTTATTGTTTGTTGTGCTATTTTATATATCAATTTTGCTCTTTCACTTGCACACCTTCAATATCCAATATTTCATACATTCAATTCACTCTTGTTGCAATTGCCTAAGCTGCTTGTGTTTAGTTGATGCTCATCTCTTAGTTGCATCTTAGACCATTTAATTGAGGAACTCATTATTACTTTTGATTGTCTGGATGCCTTTTTAACTGGCTGTTGTGTGTATTCTAACCACGTGCACACTTGGAATACACACATGGCTCATCATTTTGATCATCCACACCATAATGCAAACTCCTCAATTAGATGCTTATTAGTTTCCCCCAACCCTTTTGTGCTACTTGCCCTATGATTCTTAATTATACTTTATCCATTCTTTTTGAGTATGATACATGAAGGCAAGGAGCCGGGAGAGGAGGAGGACACCGAGGAGGGAGATGCCGAGCATACATTGGACTTGGCGATTTTCCCACAACCCAAACCCCCACATCCGCCAGCTGAAGGTGGAGCACTTCAGAGCCATTCTCCACGGATTGTGTTTGTGCACGGAGGACCGTGCAACGCTTAAGTGTGGGGGAGAATTCGTCATTTTGGGGAGTAAACTTATTTTTCTGAACACTTTGCACTTTATTTTTGTTTCTTTTATTAGGTTTCCTGTATATATTTGGAGTGTTTTTTTATTGTTGCATTGCACTTTTTTCTAGTTATATATATATATATATATATATATATATATATATATATATAAGCCGTGTCAAACCAAACTACCTAACAAGCATTAGCTCATATATATATATATATATATATATATATATATATATATATATATATATATATATCTTAGTTCATCCATAGTTATTGCATTTTGCATCTTTTTCTTAGTATATATTTTATAGATAGAAATTGTGATTAGATGATGTGAATAGTATAGCACCTAGTTCAATTTTATCCTAATTGTTCATGTTAATTTTTTCTTGTTGAAAATTAGGAATAGAAGTAGGAAATTTTTTGAAAAATTGCATCCATCACATTTTACATACATATAGAAAATAATATTGGTGAAAAACAACAAGGATTTCCAAGAATTTTGTCTCAAGGGAATTTTATTGAATTGATTAGAAAACTATTTTTAAAACTTGCTTGAATGATTTCTTGATGGAACATAGAAGAGGATAGAACAAATACCTTGTGAGTTTTTGAGCTATATTGAGTGGTTACACATTTTAACCACTAATTTTGTTCATTGTGTGCTATGATCCTTCTATGATTGTAATCTTGGTTTTTCTTGATTCATTATTTCTAATATTTGATGTTGTGATTGCATTTAGCATGATTGAGGCCATCTTTGAATTAAACTCACTCACCCATATGGACCTACCCTTGCACCTACCTTTGTTAACTCCTTTTGAACTTTTTAATCCCCTTTGTTCTAATTATTAGCACATCACAACCCTAAGTGAAAAACCATGAATAACCCTGAATTGCATCTTTGATTAGCCTAGGTTGAAGAGTGTGTGTCATTTAAGTGTGGGAAAAATTTTGAGAAGCATTAGTAGAGAAAAAATTTGTTTTGGGTAATTATTGAAAATTTAGAAAAAATGGGTGCACATTCATGTATCAATTTGCTTTAACCATATGTATTTGTCATAGAAAAAGAAAAAGAAATGAAAAAATGAAATGAAAGAAAAATATAGTAATAAGATGGGACAAAAGTTATTCCAAAAAAAAAGAAAAAAAATGAATAAGAAATGCATATGTGTTTTGAATAGAAACTAAAGCATGAATGTGTGTGTGAAAAGAAGTAATGGGTGGCTAGAATGCATTTTCGTGGGTTGATTGATATAGGTTGAGTTGGATACTTGAGCTAATCAAAGATTCAATCTTTTAGTTCACTTAGCCATATATTCATCTCACCCTTATCCCAACCCCATTACAACCTTCTAAAGACCTCATGATACTTGCATACATGCATCAAATACTTGTTGATTATTAGATGAAAAGCAAATCCTTGAAAGCATGATTAGAGGAGACTTGAGTGATTAAACCCTAAACACCGAGCGTTGAGAGTGTATGCACACCTAGTGAGGGTTCAATCACTCAACTCTATGTTTCCATAATTCTTATCATGCATTCTTGCAAGTTGCTTCTTTTTGATGAGTTAAATCAATTCTTTAGATTTTGATTGCATTGAGCTACTTCTTTGCTTAGCCCTATATGTCTATATACTTGCTTGGGAATTTGATTGTTTGTTTTTACCAATTCAATAGGATACTATAGTATATATAGGTATACGTGCATGCATATAGATAGTTGCATTCAATAAGTTGTTTCCCTTTGATCATTCTCCTTGTTTGGTTTAGCATGAGGACATGCTATTGTTTAAGTGTGGGGGAATTGATGAATCCATATTTGATGATATATCTTGGCTATAATTGGATGGATTTCATCATATAAACTCACACTTATTCACCAAAATATCATACTTTTGTGTTTGATCTCTAAATTGAACCTATAGGTGAAAACATATGTTTTTGTGCTTAAATTGATAAATTTAATCCCACTTTTATTCCATTTGATGCCGTGATATGTTTGTTGAGTGATTTTAGGTCCTAGAGGCAAGAATGGTTCGGTAGAAGTGGAAGAAAGCATGCAAAAAGGGAAAAAACATGAAGAAAACAAAGGAGAAAAGTATTTCAGCCTATGCCTACGCACACCTTCTGTGCCCATGCACAAGGCAGGGTAAAAAGCAGGACCTGTGCCAACGCACAGGCTGTGCCCATTCTCAGGGCAGAATGGAAATCAGGACCTGTGCGAAACGCATAGGTCTGTGCCCACGCACAGGAGGAAAATCAGCAAGTGTGAGCATGCACAGATCTGTGCGAACGCACAGGTACCAGCGCATGCCTACATTAAAAAGTCAAGTGGACTCATATTTTGGGGGCTTTTTGGCCCTTTTTTTGAAGGCTTTGGAGCATATTTGAAGGGGGAAGCAACCATATATCATACCATACACTACCATACTTCATAGAATAGTTTTTAGGAGTAGTTTTTGGGTAGTTAGCTTAGGTTTTCTCTCTAGTTCATTAAGGTTTTAATTAGGTTTTCAATGTAGAATTTTATAGTTCAAGTTTTGCTTTTGGATTTTGCTATCTCAATGTAAGTATTTTTTTTAATTTCCTCTTTTATTATACTCTTTGTTCTACACTTCTATTTTAAGTCACTTTGTCAATACACATATGATTTTGCAATTTTGAGTTCTTGTTAATGAATTTGATGTTTGATCCTTACTTCATATTTGTTTGAGTTGCCTTTATTGATTTTGATCATTTAAGGTTCATAGCTTTTACCATTTTCTTAATTTTGTCATGTTTTATGTTTATTCCCTCTATGTCTTTGATGAAATGCCAATTTTAATTATGTGGCAAATTTACATCCCTTGGCTTGGGGGAAATGAGTGTATGGATTACTAGAGCCATAATGTCCAACATTTAGTGCTAATTCTTGGGTTATTAATTGTTCTTGTTCCCACTAACGCTAATTTGTTGCTAAGGTAATTAGCAAGAAAGCTAGGATTTGTGGGTTAAGAACACTTATGCTCATTTAACTTACTCTCCGATGTGAGGGTTGACTTAGTGAGATTAATCCATCATAATTATCATAGTTGTGGTTATGGCAAGGAAGGAATTCCATAACTCATCCCAAGTCAAGGTTTCATTTATGTTTTGAACTACTTTTCCATCAATTTTGAGTCTCACTTGTTTATATCATATACATAGTTCTTTTGCTCTTTTATTACTTCATTAATTGCAATTTTGTCTTGTTCTTTAATTCCCTTATTTTGTTTGCTCTCAATCATTGAAAACCCCTTTTGATTCTCACAACCAAAATTGTGTGCACTCTTTGGCATTAGTTCCTTGGGAGGACGACCCGGGAGCTAAATACTCTCGGTTTATGTTTGGTTTGAATTGTGACAATATCTTGGATTAAATTTTGATTAGGATCAATTTTGGTTCGGAGCTATACTTACAACGAAAATCTATTTTGTAAAAAAATCCGAAACCACGTTTGGTCTTCTATCAGCTCTATCATTCAAAGTTAATAGCTCCATGCTTTGATGGAGTTCTTCACAAACCATGAGCTCCCAAAAGTGATCCTCTTCTAGTAATCTGGGATTCCATACTTTGTTTTTATACCCGTCTTCAAGTTGATCACGATAGTTTCCTCC
Source organism: Arachis ipaensis (assembly GCF_059453495.1). Taxonomy (NCBI): domain Eukaryota; kingdom Viridiplantae; phylum Streptophyta; class Magnoliopsida; order Fabales; family Fabaceae; genus Arachis; species Arachis ipaensis. The sequence goes on from NC_142436.1 coordinate 57,381,020, forward strand.
GGGTGGTAAGCAAATAGAATTCTCATTAGAGCACCAAACTATCCTTCTAGACCCATTCAATTGAGTAGTGCACCAACCTTTACATCCAACCCTTGAAGCCTCAACCATAATGAGCCTAGATTTACAACGCCAACCACTAAACATCCTCCTCTTACGCTTAATTCCATAAAGCACCCTAAGCTGGCCATCCGTTTTAAGCAAGCCAAATTCAAGTGGGATAATAAAGCTAAGAGTTAGAAGTTTTACCCACTCAAATGAAGGATTAGATGACAACTTAGGTAGAGGAGTTCCCAACGGTCTTGATAAAGTACGTTGCACTCCTGTCCATCTACTTTTAGAGGCTTCCACCACTTGGCAAGGTTCTTCAAGCTCTACCTCTTGCCAAGCTTCCTCAAGTTCACATTCTTCTTCACCAATTTCCTCTAGCTCTTCCCCATCACTCAAATCATAGATAGGAGGTTTAGTGAAGTCTACTTCATCATCAATTCCAAGCCCAATGGGGAGGGATTCCTCAAACTCAAAAGGATCATATGTTGATACAGAATCATCATAGATAGGGGAATTAGGTACGTTCCCCATTTCTTCCAATTCTTCAATCTCAAAATGCCTTGGACGTTGTGCACTATCCTCCTTGACATCACTTTCAAACTCTATGGAAGAAGGCTCTTCAACTTGAGATTCCTCCTTGCATCCAACGTCTCCTAAATCTTCAACCACTACTTCCTCTTATTCAATAATCTCTACCTCCTCCCCTTGTTGCACTTCTTGTCTCAACTCCTCTTCTTTACCTTGAAGCTCCGAGTTCACTCCATCACTAAGCTCCTTGGTTGCTTCTCCACATTCAAAAATGGGAGTGCCTTGATCGCGTAAGCTTAGGTGGGATGAGACCATGTTGCTAACGGCTTCCATCATGATAGCAATCTTGGTTTCTACCTCCTTAAACTCCTTTTCCGTCTCCTCTTGTTGCCTTAGGATATAAGATCTAAGATCTCTTTGCTTTAGCATGAGGGCATAGAGACCTTCATCTATTGGAGGTGGTGGAAGAGAGGGTTCATTGTTTGATAAAAGGGTATTGTAGTTGGAAGATGGTTCATATTGGTGAAAGTCTTGAGGTGGTGTATATGGAATTTGTGGTTCATGGGAGTATTGGTGTGGAATGGTGGCAGCTCTAGATATGGTTCATATGGTGGTTGGTATGGTGGATATGGGTTAGGATCATATGGAGGTGAATGGTGGTATGAGGCTTGTGAGTATGAAGGACAACAACGTTGAGGGTTTGGGTCATAATTATGTACATCATGGGGTGGATTGTAACCATGAGAGATTGGAGGAGGGTGTTACCATGAAGGTTGACCATAAGCATATGGCTCCTCCCAAATTTGATATCCATTCCCACAATGTGGTTCCTCATTGAAGCTTTCATTCTCTACAACATAATTGTAGCCAAACTCATAGCCAAAAGGATGAGAATTCATTGTGAAAGAGAAAAAAAAAACAAAAGCTAACAAGAAACAAAGAAAGCAAAGTTCTAAAACTAACAACAACTAACAAAGAAGCAAAAGGCAAACATATTCACATATTCACAATATATACAATATCCAATAACATAGCACCATTGCAATACCCCGGCAACGGCGCCATAAATTTGATAGGAGAATTATTGTCGGTCTAGAATTTTCTTCTTATAGAAAAGGAATTTCTTCGTTGCAAGTATAGTTCCAAACCAACAAACAATTCTCAATAAAATTTAAAAGATATTGGTTGTCACAAAATACAAACCCCAATGAAAATTAACCAAAGTATTTAAACCTCGGGTCGTCTCACAAGGAATTGCAATGAAGTGGTCAATTATTGGCTTTGAAAGAACAAGGGGTTTGATTTATAAAAGGGGCAAGAAAATAAATGGCAAGAAAATAAAGCAAACAAGTAAAGAAAGCAATTAATAAAAGAGATACATTCATGGCAAGGATTGAGAATATAGGTTTTCTATCCTAGTCACTAATAACAATAATTAACAAGAATTTATCCTATTTCGTCATTTCCAACAATAGAAGAAGGTATAATGTTATCTTCACATAGGGAGAAAGTCAAATAAGACTAACTATGTTATAACACTATATCCCAAGAGTGTGGCGGGTGCTATATCCCAAGAGTGTGGAAACACTTTATCCCGGGAAATGCGACAGGCACTATATCCCATGAGTGTGACAAGTACTACATCCAGAGAGTGTGATGGACACTATATCCCAAGAGTGTGAAGGCATGTCAGAGAGACGATATATGGGTTAGCTACTTAGTGTGTCGGGTTCTGGCAAAGTAACCGACACGTGAGCTCATGGCCAGTAGGAAAGGCATACATCATATGCATTTGTTTGTCTTGTTGAGTTTGCATTACTTGGGTTTGCCTATTTAAATATCTATGTTTATTTGCTATATGTTATACCTGCTGTAACTACATTCTATCCGTGTTTTCTTTGTCTACATTATGTGTCTGTTCAACTAAAAGGCCCCTTGCCTGGTAGATGAGTGACTAGGACAGTTCCATCGGAGTTTTGGAGGGCTGGAGGAAGTAGGATTTGAAGGGTTAAGTCTGAAAATTGAGTTATAACCTGAAACCATATATTATATAACCAAAATCAGGTTTAGCTTATTCTTTAAGTTTAAATTCTCAGTGTCGGAGTTTTAGGATCGTCTCTGACTTTTTCAGGACCTTATATATTATGTATGTTGGCACCATCACCATGCTGAGAACCCATGGTTCTCATTCCATACAAATGTTGTTGTTTTTAGATGCCGGTCGAGTGGCACCTTGCTAGGCGTCTGGAGTCTCCAGAGCAAGCAGAGTTGATTCTTTTGGGGATTCTATATATTGTACTAGGCCATGTTCATATGTGTGTGTGTGTGTGTGTGTGTGTGTGTGTGTGTGTGTGTGTGTGTGTGTGTGCGTGTGTGTGTGTGTGTGCGTGTGCGCGCGCGCGCTTAGACTCTCCTTTTATGTATTTTTGGATATTGTACCTCTTAGAGGATACTTTGGAGAAGATAGGTGTCAGTTGTGTTTTAGGTTAAATTTTGGGTTTATGTATATATGTTTACATACTTATACTCCGATCGGCCTTGGCTACGCAGTTCGAGCCCGGAGATTGCTATTCTGTATTTTGGTACTCTATCCTTTATATATTTCATGTCTTACCCTTATCTGTTTATCGGTTTACATTTTCGAGTGTGATTCGCTTTTCTTTTGCGGATTTTGTTTAAACTTTTCTCCAAGGCTCTTGGATACAACTTTCTTCAACTATATCTATACATATATTTTATTTTAGAGGTCGTAATAACTTACCACTTCTATTTACAAACGTAAGAGTAAAGCTCTGTGTGGTAGGGTGTTACAGACTACACTTGCAGAAAACTTCCAATTGCAATTACATTTATTACGTTAAAACCATTTAAGAACTAGCTTACCGATCTGTATCCGAACAACTCTCATTGCCGAAAACAAGTCCAACAACCCCATATAGCAACTCAAATTAATCGAATTAAACAACTAATTAATTTTTAAACAAGCACAAATTCACCATAAACTCAAAGCTAACCCACTATAAAAAAATGCACACATATAACTTCTCAAAAACTATATTTTTTTTCTTCTTTCTTTTTATTTTGTTATAAAAATACAAACAAAAAATTGAAATTGAGCTGAAGTATTACCTTGTAACCGGATCTTAAATCCATCTTCATGGACTACAGAGTTCACCAGAAACTAATTCAATACACAATAATGATTGAGGATTGAGGATTTATCAATACCCTAGAAGAATTCGATTTTATTCATGCCCATGGAGCACACACACACTTATGGAAGCATCTCGAGTGCAAATGGAAAATTGGAGAGTAGAAGCTAAAGCTCACTATATCTGATCGTTTTTGGAGTTATTGGCGGTTATAAGCTCAACGAATTCGAATTTATCAAGCAATTCAACCTTTAGCGACTCCAGCAACAACCATCGAAAATGCCACACTAGCAAAAATATGAATAAAAATTAAGTAGAAAGTCTAAGGGTTAAAATTAGTAGCACTTTCATTTAGCAGATTTGACATCTTAGATAAACACTTTTCTTTCTGATATAAGCACATTACATTCACAGAAACATGAACTAGAAGAGTAGAGAATTTCAACGAATAGTGAAGCATCAACTCAGGTCAGAAGCATTACTAACAAGATGAGTGTTTTATAGCATGAAGACATAAATATATTACAATTAAGAGAATAAATGAGGATTGGAATCGTTCATGATGTGAAATAATTGAGTACAAGGCTTATATACTAGTATAAAATAATGATTACTTATACAGCTATGAAGCTAAAACGAACCTAACAAGCAAGATGCAAAATCAGAAAGCAAATTCAAACGAAGCAAGCAACATACACTCGAAAAATTAAAAAACTCCAAAAATAAAATCCCAAAACCCCACCCCTCCGAAATTCACAGAACCAGTTGAAAATCCATACACACCTTATGCTACAATCTTAGTTCACCATGGCAGTTCATCATCGATATATTATTCTTCTTTGTTCTTCGTCACTGAAAACAAAGAGAGCAAATAGGACAGAGTGAGATAGAGATAACAAGCGAGAAAGAGTATGTTGAATGCAGAATCAACAAACCCTAACAAACCTCACATAAGATTTATTACTAAGAGAAAACTTTGATTTCAGCTTGATTTGCCAGATTCATTAGGATCAAGCAAGCAAACAGAGCAAAAGTAATAACACAGAGAGAGAATCACATGTTTCTGAATATTCAAACCCAAATCAAAAAAATAAAGGGAGAAGACCTACCGGCAGCAATAATCTTGTGCATCTACATGCAAGAACGGCAACGGTGCAAGCGGCGGAGGTCTAGTGTTACAATAAGAGTAGCAACGGTGGCTAGAAGACCTAGGCAGCATAGATCTGAGACGAACAAATGATGACAACGATGCGGATCTGAAGCGGATCGGATGGAAACAAAGTCCAAGGAGTAGGATGATGGATGGAGGCTATCGGCGATGGCAATGGTTAGGCGATGGTGATCGGCGATGGAGGGATTACGTGAATTAACCAGTGGCGATATTTTTCTTTCTTTTTTCACTTTTTCTCTCTTTCCGTTTTTCAATTTAATTTAGGAGATAAAAATAAAAAAGAGTGATAATAAAATTTTAGCAGCAATAATAGTAATAGCCACTATAATAATTTAGAAAAATTAAAATTAAAAGTGAAAAAGGATAATAATTTTCTGACAATAGTAATAATGGCCATTATAACATATAATAATAATAGTAAATATATAATTGTTTTAAAAACATAATTCAAATTAACGAATTAATGGCCATTATATTATTGCCACTAAAAATTTATCGCTAAAATATGTTTTTCTTGTAATGAAGGTACCAAATTAATTTTTGACTCAAAAACCTAAATATTAATTAATTTACAAAGATATATTTTGAGTTGAATAAAATAGATATTAGTTTTTTCAACGTAAGAAAAATAATATTTACACATTATATAATATTCTCTAAAATCTAAAACTTTGATTATACGTATAAATCATACATCCTAATTTCTCATTAAATAAAATAATTTTATAATAGCTAGGATAGATAAATATAATGTATAAAAACAATGTTAAAGGTAAATAAGTAATATTAAGGATTCACTAAAAACAACAAATATGTATGATTGAAATTTATACCCTAATGCCTAAATCTTTAACCCTACTCCTTAATTAATTCTTGATACAAACCTATCCTTCATAGCTATTAGGTTTTATTTGATAAAATACTAATTTTTTTTTTAGTATTGTGGCTGGTCCATAAAAAATGGAAACCAAATTCACTTCGTATGCATTTTGTATGGATTGAATCTGTACACTTGTGTCTACCCTTTTTTCTTATTTTTATAAGGTAGTGTTTGGTAGAGAGACAGAGACTGAAAGATTGAGATTGAGAGACAGAGACTAAGAGACTGAGACTGAAATAAATTTTAGTATTCTGTTTGGTACAAAGTGGGAGATAGAAATTAAAACAAGAATGAAATTCTAATTTAATTTGTACAAAGAATAAAATTGTACTTAATTAATTAAAATGAGAGTATTGTAGGTATAAAATGTTATTAAGATTTCACTCTCTATCTCTAAAAATTTCAGTCTCTTGTGTCTCCACTTTTTGGAGGTACTGAAATACTGAAATTTTGGAGATAGAGACAGAAATTTCAATACCAGTCTTTGAGCCAACAAACATGATACTGAATTTCAGTCTCCCAGTTTCTGTCTTAGTACCTCAAAACAACACTACCTAAATAAAAAAGCCCACTATACATGTGGATACCTTTTGTCATCATTGGTAAAGTATACATTTAGTGACAAGCAATTTGTTTAATGTTATGCATTTGACAAGGACAAAGTTCAAAAACAAAAGGTTTATTTTATATGTGAATAAATTATTATTTTTTACCATAAACTAAGTATTTCATCCCCAATAATTCTAACCGTAGACACCTAGTAGAAGATGAGTTAGTTTTAAAAATTTAACCAAAATAGATAATTCATTTCATAATTTTGTTGCATGTTTTGAAAATAGATACAAGTATTATTTTAGTCTCAAATATTTGAATTAAGTTTTAATTTTATCTCTAATTTTTAAACGTATAACCTATTTTAGTCTTAAAAAATTTTAAATATCATATTTTATTCTCAAAAAGTTTTGAACGGGTTTAACGTTGTCCCATCGTTAAATTTAACATGAACAATTAGCATATTGAAGGGCTAATAATATTTGATTTCAGTACATAAGTAAAATCGATCTACTAACAATCACCAGTGTAAAAATTGATTGCTAGGATTTGGAATTATTTTACAAGAAGGAGATCAAGAAAAGAAAGCGTTACAAAAAAGTTTTTGCTATATATTTCTAACACATAAAAGAAGATATGACTTAACAATAATGTTGTAAACATCCACGTCACTCATTCCATTAACTATTCGGGTCAAATTTAATAATAGGACAACATTATATTGAACCCATTTAAAACTTTTCAGGATAGAAAAAGGACATCTAAATGTTAGCGATCAAATTAAAATTTTGGTCCAAATGTTGGGACTAAAATAATACTTTACCCTTGAAAATAAGTTGTCACTATTTGAATTTTCAAAAATATTTTTTGTACACCAAAATCAACACTAAAATAAACTACCATGTATTTATGTAATTGACCATTAGGCTTTCCAAATAGACTTTTCTCCCCATTCGGTGATTGGGTCGAGGTTATAACTTTATAATTATCGAAAACAAATGTATTTATGTATAGGATTAATCACCAAAAACGTGCTCAAATTATACAAATACTGACAATAATGACCTCCACTTTTATTATTAACAAAAAAATCTTTAATAATTTAAAAACATGCACGAAATATCCATCCGTAAAGAGAGATGCACTCTGTTAACAAAAATGTATGATGTGGCAAACGGAAAATCATATGTGGCTCTCTCCCTCCCTCCCTCCCCCCCTCTCTCTCTCAAAATTGTTAATACTAAACTCCCAAATCTCTATCCTGTCCTTCTCCCCCCGATACCATAGCCACTATTGTAGCTTTGTCTTCTTCTCTTCCCAACGGCAGAAGCTACAATACAACCATAAATTACACCCAGAACTACAAAGCGAACACAATCGGAATCAAAAGGCAAGTGCAACGGTCAAAACTGGAAGGCAAGCGCTACAACTGGAACAGGAAGGCGAGCACGGCAAGATCTAGAGGGAGAGCACGATCAGATCTATAAGGCGAGCATGATGGGATAGGAGTTGGCTCCGCCTCAATTCTCCTTCCTGGATCATTCGCCATCGCGACAAAAACTTCTGCCTCCTCCATTATTTTTCTCTCATTGTCATTGACTTCTTCACCATTCACTTTTGATTTTGTTTCTATTGTTAAATCTGTTATTGAAATCAGAGTGAGTTAACTACAAAAAAAAAAGGGTTAAAATGGAGGTTTTTTAAGGTAATTACGGCGGTTACAACTGCCATTATTACCGAAAATGGCGCCCCCAAGAAATGCCGGAATTCTGGGCGCCATTCTGGTTATTACAGCGGTTTTTTGAAAACCGCCGTAATAACTAGTGGATAATACGGCCGTTTTTTGGCGGTTAAAACGGCGGTTTTAACCGCCATTTTAACCAAATAAAACGGCGGTTTTGTTGTTGTTTAAAATGGCGGTTTGTAACTGCCGTTTTTTCCTGGGTTTAATGGCATCTTCTTGTTTAAAATGGCGTTTCTAACCGCCGTTTTTACCTTGGTTTAATGGCATCCTTCTCGTTTAAAATGGCGTTTATAACCGCCGTTTTTACCTATATTTAGTGGCATCCTTTTCGTTTAAAATGGCATTTTTAACGCCGTTCTTACCAAGATATAATGGCACCATTTTCATTTAAATTGGCATTTTTAACCGCCGTTTTTACCAGGATATAATGGTACCATTTTTGTTTAAAATGGCGTTTTTAACCGTCGTTTTTACCTAATTGCAATTTTATACTTTTTAAAATGAGATTGAAACTATGTATTTATAGTGACATTTTTAGAACTCAAACTTTAAAATCTCATAATAACCAAAAAGCATAACCTTAAATCAAACATCATAACAAAATTTTTAATTCATACACAATCTTCGAAAATAAAAAATCATAATCCAAAAATAAAGTATCAAAGATAACATTTTTCAATAATTTGTCTTAACATATATCTATAATACTTAATACATAAAATCTTTATCATACAAGATCATGCTTCTTTGTTGCTCGCTCCAGAAGACCTACTTCCTAACTCTCTTGGTGATGGAATCTCACTCTCTTGATCCAATCCCTACAACAAAAATATAATTATGAGCACAATAAAAAAGGATATAAAACTGAATCTGAAACTATTAATATAAAATTATTCAATCAAAAAAGAAAAGATCAAAGATCACATAAAACTGAATCTGAAACTATTAATATAAAACTGAATTTGAAACTATTAATATATAATCCAACAAGGTCATATGAATGCAACTTCTGCAAGAGAGGCTTCTCTAATGCACAAGCACTTGGAGGTCACATGAGCCTTCATAGGAAGGACAAAGCAAAGATCAAAGAGTAGCAACAATTTTCTTCTTCTTCAAATCAAACTACTCATCATCAACAATTTTTATTGGAGGGGAATCTTGGTAGTAACAATGATAATAATAATAATAAAGAGCTTTTGAATGTGCTTCATCAACCAGTTATGGACGATGAAACCAATAATAATAATGTTGTGATGATGAGGCAGTTACCACTCTTTTCAGAATTATCATCATCACCTCCTCCTCATCATCATCTTCAACAGCAAGAGGATCAAATTTCTGGTCAACAAGGTCCCTCATCATCTTCAGAATTAGACCTTGAACTAAGATTAGGGCTTGAGCCTCCACAAGGATCTAATTCATCATCAGCTAGCAACTACTTCAATCTAATTTTGGTTATTATAATATTAACTTAGCTTCATTAAAAAATCCAAAAACTTGTTTAAACCATCGTTATACTCATGCGTGATTCGTGGTTTTCCAATCCATGACTTATCGATTGACATGACTAAGAGGGACTACAAATAGGGATTTTAAAAAATCTATTCATTAAAATTCTATATATATTCTGAAGGAAAGAAATTTATTCTTTTATATGCAAATAGATATTAAAAACTTACTTAAATAGTATTTAAAAGAAAATATAAGAAAATTATAATTACCTCTTTCAAATGATAATTCCCTTCTTTTTTCTTTCCCAGCAAATATTAAAACTTGAAACTTTCAAAGTAAAGTAGCTAGCAGCAAGAGTTGAAGAAGATCTAAAACCTGTTTCAAATAATCAGCATGCACGTGGTCAACTAGAATGACATATTGATATATATATATATATATAGACCAAAATTTTCAACTCAAAATAATAAGAAATGTATAAACTCAAAACAGTGTGCAGCCTACAATAGAAATGGAAAAACTACTTGCAGGTCTGACATCTGAGATAAAGAAAAAATTTTAGAAGTGTAGATGAAAGTTGCAAATGATTTAATTTTGCCTTGTTCATACTATTTTAAACAAAGACTAACAAAATTATAAATAAAGAAATTATATTTGCACAATTTTTCATGTTATCTCAACTAAGTTCAAATATTAATTGCTTTTCTAATTCTCACCATAACCGAAGAAAAACTCAATTAATAAGATTCAAATAAGATTGGCGAACATAGAAAACATTATTTACTGAAACTGTGTTTAGTTTACTGCAAATTAAACAATTGAATATTGAACCTTTTGCTTTACAGGGTTTTCTTACTGTATAAACCCTAAATTAACTTTAGGCATTTAATTCATAACAGGGAACCAAAAAAAAAAAAAAAAGAAGTCAAAATCATTATATATCAATAATGCTTTTGTTCACTAAAGAAAAAAAAAGAAAGAACAGTAGTATAGTACCTCTCTTTTAAAGTTACAAATCATAAATGCGAGGCACTGTTGATCAGATAAAAAACTTTATACACCAATCAATAGTATATTGAATCCCATAAACAATTCAATAATTTTATTTAGTGAGAGAATGATGAAGAGAAAACAAAGCACTATTAAATATAGTTTTAGTACATAACATATGCTATATTTATATACATTCCAATTGGGAAGGAATAAATAAAAAGAGTATATAGAATAATAATTCAACTAGAGACAAATAGTATCCATAGAGAGAAAAGAATTAATAGAGATCAAACTATATACGTCATCTAATTTATCTCCAAATAAAATTAATTAAGGCACTACAAAAAATATTGATAAAAATGGCAGTAATTTTATGGCGGGTCAAAAAAACTGCCATTATGTTTGTTAATTACGGCAGCGCCCACTCATGCCATAATGCTAATGGTCTTTGTGGCAGCTTTGTTGATTGTGGCGTTTCAAACTGCCATAGAATTTTTTTCCATTTTTAACTCGAGCGATGTTGCATATGAGAGTGTGATTAGTATTGTTGCATATGAGAAAATGAGGATGAGTGTCAATGACGAACCCTAATTTCTTGCCATTGTTCATCTTTCTGATTTGTCATTCAACTCCTCGCTATCGCTCATCCCTTTGTTGCAGCTCATCTCCTCGCTGCTGCAAGCAACGCCGTTGTTGCTGCCTTCAGTGAACTTCTATGATTTGGCTTTGATCTGAAGATTTGTTAGCGTTCGTCTCATCACGATCGTTCATCTCCTCGCCATTGCAAGAAACACCGTTGTCGCCTTCAGTGAGCTTCAACGATTTGACTTCGATATGAAGATCGCCGCTCATCTCATCGCCATCATTCAGCTCTGCACCATCGCAAGCAACACCGTTGTCGCTGCCTTCTATGATCTGATTTTCAATCTGGCTCACCTCCTCACCTCTTGCTGCCTTCAGCAAGCTTCTACAATTTGGTTTCACCATCTCTGTCACTTCTAATAGGTAATCTACTTAATCTTCTTCTTTGATTTTTTCCTTCCTGTTCATCCTTTTAGATCTAGTTCATGCTCTAGTAGAAAGAAACAAAGAATGCTGGTTCTTTTGTGTATTTTAATTTTCTGTTCCGTTGTTATTTTCTTGCTTCTGATTTTATTTAGTTTGAGACCTAATCTGTTCTATTAAACTAAATGATCTCATAATCTGCATCATTTGTCCGAAATTAGTACAACACAACACTTTACTTTCTCTTCAAAACAAGTCACGGCATTGTGGAGGAACTGATTGGGTTTGGAGCAAGAGTGCACGCTTGTGAAAGGAACGAAGCTGAGCTCACTAAGTCTCTCATCTAATGAAATGATTCTGGTTTTGAGGTTACTGACTCTGTTTGCAATGTCTTTGTTCTTCATCAGAGGGAGAAGCTGATGGACTCTGTGTGTTCTAAATTCCAAGGGAAACTCAACATCCTTGTAAGCTCTCTTCTTTCTCTGCATTTCATCTGTTTGATATTATTCCCCAACTAAAACTATTGTGTATGTTTTGAATTTACATTAATTGATATTATTCCCCAATTAACACTATTTTGCATAATTCGAGTCTATAAATTTTCAAACAATAATAGGAAAAAAAAATTAATATTCTTATAGTTGAAATTTTCAAGCTGCACTATAATTTGAAGGTGCAGGAGGATGACTTTACAATTCTTCAAGATCCCTCTTAAGTCTTTACTCTTCCACTGCTTCCTGCTCTTACTCTTCCGATTATGACAACATTTTTGTATATTAAGCTTTCATTATAATGTATAAAAAATTAATCATGATTTGTATATGATTTTCATTATAATATAAAATCTTCTGATGCGGCAGAGTTGGTTGCATAACAGGGTGACTTGGTCATACATACCCCTCTCTTCATCGAGGTTACAACTTCACTAAAGCAGGTTTCTTTTTTTCTATCTTATTTTATTATTCTTAGCTTTGGAATCTGCCTTTGAAGTTTGTTGTGGCCTTAATTGGGTCTATAAATTAAGTAAAGTTTGGATGAGAAATTGGTTAAAAAATCTGTCATTCTGTCTCTAATGTTTGTTAATAGATTTGATTTTGCCGATGATGTCTTAATTAATTGGGTTCCTTTCTTTTATCTTCTTTTTTAATGATTATTTCAGAGGAGAAGATCTTGGAAATCTTAGGTACGGTTTGTTGAGGATATTTTTGAAGCACTACTTGTCTTGTCTGCAGATGCATGCTGCTCTATATAAATAGTATTCTAAGACCATAATCAACTTCAAATTATCACACCAAACTCTTGAGGATTTACATTCCTGATGTCAACTATCTACTGATGATTCTCAGTCTCACCGTCACAATTAGTTTCAGAGACATGATGAAGATTGGCTATGCAGCAGGTTTGGCTATAATTTGTGGAATGCTTGTAACAACTAGTCTAATGTCACTTATCATCTCATTGTGTTGGGAGAAGAACTTGAGCGTATCCGCGTGCTTTCTGCTATGCTTTAGTTTTGTTGAGGCGGTGTATCTCTCTGCTTGTCTGCTACAGATTCACAAAGGAGCCTGGTATCTGCTTATTCTTTTGACAATGGCAATGACAATCATGCTCTCGTGGCACTATGGAACTGTCAAGAAGTATGAGTTTGATATGCAAAACAACAGAATGGCTCGTAGATGTGAGTCCGGGTCTCGCGATCGCCAGGGTGCCTGGGATTGGCTTTATCTACACCGACATTGTAGCAGGAATCCCAGCTTTCTTCTCACACTTCATTACTAATTTTCCCGCGTTCCATCAAGTCCTGATCATGCTATCCTTCAAGTCTATGCCGGTGCCTTATGTCTCCGAAGGCAAAAGGTATCTCATAGGCCGGATTGGCCCAAAAGATTACAAGATTTACCGCTACATCGTCAGATATGGATACTGCGATCACATCAGGGATACTGGCGACTTTGAGGAGCACATCATTCGTTCCATAGGGGAATTCATTTCCATTGAGGAGAGAGATATTGAATCCGTGGATGCCGCCACCGCCACAAATGAAAGAATGATTGTTGTAGGGAATTCTTCAACAACGCATGGACATAACAATGCTCTAGTTCTTCTGGATGCATATCAGGGTCCAGCGGTGAACAATGAATCTCAGATCATTCCAGTTCCTGACACGGAGGGTACAAGCAAGAAGAAGCGAAAGAAGGTTCGGTTCATGCTGCCTGTTAATAGTCCTAAAATAATGCAGCCATGTGTGAGGAAGGAACTTTTGGACCTAATTGATGCCAGGGAGAGCGGTAGTGCTTATTTCTTAGGCCAATCACACCTAGTAGTGCGTGACGGCTCAAACTTTCTCAAGAGATTCTTAATCATGGTCTATCGTTTTAGTATGCATTAATATATTTGTTCTTGGTATATATATATATATTTGTTTTAGTATGCATTAATATATCATTTTAGTATGCATTAATATATTTGTTTTTGGTATATTCTCAAGAGATTCTTATATATATATATATACCTTGTTTTTGGTATGCATTAATATATTTGTTTCCCAGAAACATCTCTTTAGCTAATTACCTTGGTCATTAACCTTTTAGTGTGCTGTTGGACAATGTATGCATGAAAGGGCCAAAATCTTCAGCAATTTGCTCTCTCCTCCAACACGTGCTTCTTCTAGACCCAATGGAAAAGCCATAATTGCTATGTCAAGTATGACTTCACTTTGCTGCAATGAGATTTATACTGGTGTTTTAAAATAATGCATGTCCTTTCTTAAATGGATGAATTTGATAAATTACTTTGTGTGCATACCTTTCGATGCATCTTGTATGCTTTGGTTTCCTCTCATTTTAACTTTTCAATTTTTAATTCTCGAAAGAAATACAAACTAAAGGGGGGTAATTGCAGGGCTAATAGTGGAAAATATTTTCTTCTTGATAGAAGATAATGAACAAATGTATTGTAGGTAAAAAGAAAATGCGATAGGTCTACCAATCTAATTTTATTTTTTCTCTTTATATTATTTGACTAGTTATATATTGTTTTTAATGACATCTTTTCTTTATTATAATTTCAATTTATAACAGCCAGCTTGATAGAGGAGAGGTACCTACAAATCTTTGTAAGAGATGAGTTTGGATAATGAAAATGGAGTGTTGGAGCAAGAAACAAAGATGTTGGAGCAAGTTCTCGGGATGAAACTCACACAAGAGACCAAAAAACTAAGGCAGGCTTGTTTTAAAGTTAATTACAAAAGGAAAAAACTTTTGGCCTCCAAATCTTATTCATCATCACTTAGCTAAGCTACTTGTCTTGTATATTCATATTCTAAGTAGTTAAAACAGCACTTATTAGATGGTTTAAATACATTATTAGATATTAACATAGTTTAGGGAACTGGATGGAAGATTTGACTGATTAGTGTATATTGCAATGCTTGTATTTTGGTAAGTTTAGTAAGACAAGGTTTTGTTTAGGAGTTATTACTTTTGATTTTTAATAATAAAAAATTATTTATTTAATGCGATAAAAATGATGGTAAAAATTATTTTTTTAAACGATAAAAAATGTCACTGTCAGTGTAAAACGGCGGTTTAAAAATGCCATTTTAACCAACCAAAACGTTACTGTCACGGTAAAATGGCGGTTCAAAAATGCCGTTTTAACCAACTAAAACGCCACTCTGTCAGGGTAATAATGGCGGTTCAAACCGCCGTTTTAACCTATCCAAAAATCGCCATTTTAACCATGGAAATAACGGCGGTTTGAACCGCCGTTTTAACCAATCAAAATGGCACTCTGTCAAGGTAATAATGGCGGTTCAAACTGCTGTTTTAACCTATCCAAAAACTGCCATTTTAACCCTGGAAATAACGGCGGTTTGAACCACCGTTTTAACCAATCAAAATGCCACTCTGTCAAGGTAATAATGGCGGTTCAAACCGCTGTTTTAACCTATCCAAATACCGCCATTTTAACCCTGGAAATAACGGCGGTTTGAACCGCCGTTTTAACCTATTCAAAAACCGCCGTTTTAACCCAGGGAATTATGGCGGTTTTCTGAAAACCGCCGTAATAACCAGAATGGCGCCCAGAATTACGTCACTTTACGAAACCGCCATTCTTGGTAATAATGGCGGTTCAAACCGCCGTAAATACCAAAAAAAACCGCCGTTTTTACCATAATTTTTTATAGTGAGGTAAGTTTTACCAAACCCAAAGTTCATGAGATGAGTCACAAAGAAGGCATGAACCACACAAGGGACAAAGATATTGATGATATTGATACATATAATGCCATATGCAAATGCAACTTAACACAAGGGAATAAAAAAAAGGTGCATTATCCTTGTTTCTTCAATTACAATACAGCAAGAACAACAGGATTTCGTGTTGCATTTGTAAATAAAGCAAAAATCATGTGATTCCTATTTAGTTAAGGTGTAAAGTAATGCTTGTTTTTGTTCCTAATATATATAATTTATGGGTCGGTTGAAAGCAACGAATCTTAAGCATATAAAAGGGTATGTATGTATGTATGTAACGTGTAATATGCTAAATTCAAGAGTTTTATTGGTTTATGGTGCAAAATTTTCTACAAACTTTAATTGTTTAACTGAGTTTTTGATTGATAAAGAATGCTAAATTCAACTAACGAACAAAACGATTGTTTCAATTCTTAATTAAAAAAAGAAAGTAACTAGCTATGACTTTGTCTTCTTGATGTTTCTCTGTTTTTTCTTAATGTTTAATGGTGGTTGGAAAAATTCTAAGGACTCTTGTGAATGAGGAGTATACTGACAGTTACTTGACAGAAGAGAAAGGCAAGAGGAATCTGCTTCTTCAAAGTTCATTGACTTGTGCAATCTTAAACAACTATTTCATTCTATTAATCTGTTTGACAAGTTTAATCCTTTCATCAATTAATATATTTAAATATAGCTTATTTTTTAAAATCTTAAAGAAATTGGTGATTGGAACCAGCAAGTATAATTTAAGGTACAAATACAAATTATTACAATACCCTATCTTTGCAATATATGAAATTAAATTAATTTTTATAACACTAGTTTGTTTTTTTCTGAGAAGCCAAGTTATTTGTATTATTTGAATGAGTTGGAAAAAATCTATCTAGAAAGGAGACAAGGCATGGCAAACAAGATACTGAAGAATTTATAGCAGAGACATGTGATGTTAAAATCATAAGAGAATGAGAGGAAGTAATTGATCAGAAATATAATAATGTGAATTGCATAGTAAATGGACAATTTACTATGATAGAAATATAATCATAAATAATTACTTTATTGTTTTGTTGCTCTAGACCATGTACTAACAAGGTGTTAACAAGGTGTCTCCCTCTCAACATTACCAAATTTGACTCAATGATTTTGATATCACTATCCTTTTCACTCAAATAGATTTGAAAGCTTTCTACTTACAGCATTGAATTCCTGAAACTAAAGCCACACAACACAACACAACACAGCAATAGCAACTGAGAAATAATACATTAAAAAAACTCGACAACCAGCAGAATTTATTGCTTTTTACCAACACTTTTAGTTATTAATCAAATTTCTTTAGTACTGAGAATTCCTTTTTTTTCGTCTTTCATTTCCCTTGATAAATATATCTACTAGAATAACACATTTACACATTTATTAGTCATGATCTTAAGAACACATTTGCCAAATTTGCATTATTGACCGCTGAGACTGACCATGAGTCATGGCGAAGTAATTCAATAGAATCATATAAATTCATGTATTTATATCATAAGAAAAAGCATCTATTGCAAGTTCATCAAAGTCAAACATTCTAGCATGAAAAAAAAATCAATTTTACCAATTTTCAGAGATAAAAAAAGAAAGAAAGATTCTTCAAAGTTATACTACTCCCAACATGTTAATGTATGGACAAAGAGCCTATAAAAATTTGGTTACTGAAAGATGGCCTGCATTTATCTGCTAGTATGCACCTTCAATAAAGTAATTTCATTGTCGCATAAGTTTTTTATTTTATTTTATCTTTAAGATAGTGAATTTAAAAGCTAATTAATTTTGTCTATGCAACAACTAATGATTAGATATGAATGTTTTAAGTTGCATAAAAACTAACTATATTGTATACAACAAATACAGATTAAGGCATCTACTATGATGGATTTGCATGATACTGACATCATGTCTATAAAGCATATCAAAGGGGTGAAAGGACATCTACTGATCAATGGAGATATCTTCAATTCTTGTATTTTTATTTGATTTGATATAATTTTAACCTTTCTATCTTCAAAATCTATTCAAGATTATGGTTTGGAGAATGAAGAGAACTTAGATTCCTATGGCTACAAATGAAATCCGACACCATTTGATTCCCTAATCCTTTTAAAAAGCAGAATTAATTAACTCTTCTAAACAGCAATCAGCAGGGATTTGAAGGACAGTTCGCACACATGGGAACAAAAGAAAAATTGCTAATGTGTCTAAGTACAAGGGTTCAGTTAATGCAAAAAACATTGAACAGAGCAAGGGCAGCAGAGCTAAACAACTACAGAGATTACTCATTTATAGCTTTGCTTAAAAGAACCAAAAAAGAACCAAAGAGGCAAATAGAGAAATTGAGATTGGAGCAGTTTTTTCTGAGATCTAAGATCTGAGCTCGGAGATCAGAGAAACACCTTAATAGAAGTAAGCAATAGAAGATCTGAGTTCAGAGAGAGAGAGAGAGAGAGGAGGGAGTAAAGTTAAGAAAGAAGACCTGAGATCGTCGTCAATCACCCCCGCACCAACGTCAATCCAATGCTTCAAGGAAGACCCAAAAATCCCTAACAGAGCTGCAGAGAAACAAAAACCCCCAAAAATCAGCACCAAAAGCAATTTTGAAACCCTAACCCAAACAAAAACAAAGAAATCGGTGCCTTCTGGAATCGAAATGTTGAGGTCAGTAGCCACCAGAACCTTGCCTCTCGCTGGAATCTTCGTCTCCACAGCACAAAAGAAAAAACAAAATAAAACAGCATTTCAATTTAACTTGAGAGGGAGAGGTACCTGGAGAGATCGTAACCGGCGGAGAGAGGAGAAACCCTAGAAGGAAGAACGGCGTTGTTGGAGAGCTTCTTTACACGGAGGAGATGATGAACGTTGTTTGTTTAGAGAGGAGATCGTAACCAGAGCATTATTCAGAGAGGAGATGATGAACGTTGTTTCCTACCTTTACGTTGTTTGTTGGTGTAACCAGATTGTAACCAGAGAGGAGAAGCCCTAGCTAGAACGAAGAACGGCGTTGAATGAGCCAGGATTACAATTTTTTTCATTTTATATGCGTGTGAAAACGGCGGTTCAAACTGCCATAATCACCAGAACCGCCAAAATATATAAAGCCAATTACAGCAGCAGCAACAATTGTCATAATGACTTGATATTATGGTGGTTCTTTAAAACCGCCTTAATATCAATGCCATTTTAACCCCTTTTTTGTAGTGGTTGTAATTGGCATTGTTGTTGTTATTATTAGTAGTGATGGAATGTGAGAGTTGGGAGATTTTTCAAAGGGGTGACGATGAGTAAGGAGTGATAGCAGAGATATAATGATGACAAGATCGGTGAAAGTTGTAGGTTGAGTTTCAGATGGAGGTGAGAGGCTTCATGTGGTGTTACGACAAGTATATATGAAAAAGGGGCAATTAACCATGTGATGGTGGCAAGATGTGATGGGGTGGGCTTGAAAGAGAGAGAGAGAGATAGCATAGAGAGAATGTATATTTCTTCATTTGTTACATCAGACATTTTCGTTAATTAGGTACGTCTCTTGGCGGATGGGTATGTTGTGCATGTTTTTAAATTATTAAAGGTTATTTTTGTCGATAATAAAAGTAGAGGTCATGGCAGTCAGCTTTGGAATAATTCAAAAGTATTTTAGATAGTTAATCATTATGTATAAATACATGTGTAGTTTAACACAATTTTAATATATTTTATTTTTAATATATATTTTATATTAATAACTAATTTAATAATAAATTTTAGTGTATACTTAGTATTGTTACTATATTTAGTGTATACTTAGTAAATGGGGGAAATCCATGATGAGGAAGCTCTGCTATAATGGAATGACTTGAACCAGTCCATGATGTGAAATTGTGCACAACCATCAGACAAGAATGTTGATTCTAGCTAGATCCCGAACCGGAAAGAGTATCTTTTATGAAATTTAAGTAATATTACGTAATTAAAAGAATTTATTTTTAATTAGTATTTAGTTAACTCTAAATATTAAAAATTAAATTTTAAATTTTAAATTCTAATGGTATAAAATAAGATGTTAGTTTAAAATATTAACAAATATTTATAAAAATTATTCACTTCTTAATATTTTTCGTCAAATTTAATTTCCTTATTACAATAATACACTTGATATATGATCTTTAAATGGAACGTGATTAACGCAACGCAATGCACGCACTCAACCATTATTTTCTGCCTCGACACTTTTTCTGATTCTTACTCAAATTCCATTAGTTGAATTTAAAGTGTTCTTGTTATAATATGTGCATCATATTCACATCGTTATCAAAATCTAAAACTCTAATTACACGTACCATTCCAGGTAAATTCACGTGGCAAAATCGTTTGGGACTTTAATAGCGTAACAGCTGGACTTTGATGTGTGTTTCATTTAAAAGCATGCTTTTTAGGTGACGAAAAGCAGTAGCTGCGATTTAATAAACGACGGGTTAAGTCTAATTTCATGTTATTCAAGTCGGGTGGTTGCAGAAGATTTTTCAGTTGAGAATGACATGAAGGCGGTCATTGAAACGAAAACCAAATTAATTAAAACGAATTATTCAATTAACCCAAGATCTTATATAATAAGGCAATTATTTTGGAATTATTAAGATTTAAGAGTCTCAGTAATGTAGAAACTGAATATTCTTTCTATTTTGATAGTATTTACCTTTTTTAACTTTATAAAAATATACCGTGTAAAAAAAATTATATTTAGTAGGTGTTTAAAACTGATCCAATTCAAATAAAATCGAACAACCGAACTAAAAAAACCAATAACCAAATAAACTAAAAACTAAAAAAACCGAAAATCAATGAAATTTTGCAGTTTTTATTTGGTTTGGTTCGGTTTTGATACCAAAAACTTGAATTAAACCGAACCGAACCGATAAATGTAAATAACCTGCCACAAACTTAACCTAACCCTAATACTCATTCTCTCCCTCTTTCCCACTCATTCACACCACACACACACACATTGGCGTTGCCACTCTCCTCTCTTGTCATAGCCTAGCAATCGTCGTTCTCAGTCTCTCTCCACGTCTTTCTCAGTCTCTCTCTCCGCTTTGTTCTCATTCTTTCTCTCCGCGGCTCACTGGCTCACTGCTTCTCTCAACTTCGTCGTTCTCAGTCTCTGTGTGTCGTTCTCTCTGCCATTGCCGTGGTGCACCCGCTTCATTCTTGCTCCTCAATCCCGTCATTCTCAGTAGGCAGCAGTGGCGTGGTTCTCAGAGTCGGCGTCATCATCGTTGTCAGCGTTGTGCCGCGATGGTGTTCCAATGGAGCCTCAGCCTCAGGTATTAATATGATTCATTGATTTCAATTTTATTTTTGTTCGGTTTTTTTTTCTCTATATTTTTTGTTCTATTTATTAGGGTTTTATTTTTTCAATTATGTTTTGAATTTTTGTTTCTATTATTCTAATTCTTGATGTTCTGTTTGTAAATTTGTTATGATTTTGATTTTTTAAATTCTATTTTTTTTGTTTTGTTATCATTTTGAGTTTTGAAGATTTTTATGATTCTGTTATAATTTCACTGTTTTGAATGGATTTGCTTTTTCAGAGCTTGGAATCACCTAGCAAGAAGGAGAGAAAAGGTGGAAGAAATGGAAGAGCTAGAATCAATTAGCACTTTTGATTATGTTGATTCTGATTTTGTTGAATTTGTTCTATTCTGATTTGTTTTGTTCTAATTTTATTTGTTCTTTCTGATTCAATTTGGTTGTATTTCTGATTCAGTTGGGTTCTATTTCTGATTTGTCTCTTACATTTTTTTGCTTCTTTATTTTTTCTGAGTAAGGTTGATTATTGTTCCACCAACTTATGCTTTTTTTGCAAAATTGTTAATGATTTTAATTTGTTGTGCTTCTGCTATTTTGTTAGTGATTTCTGCAAATTTGGTAGGGATTTCTGAGTCAGGTTGATTATTCTGAGTGACTATGAAATAGTATACCAGGTTTTTGTTTGAATTAATAATTAAAAAAATTGAACAAACCGAACCAAACTAAACCGATTTCAATTGGTTTGGTTTGGCTCGGATGATTTTGATAAAAATCGAACCAAACCAAGCCGCAGTTTTAATAAACGATTGGATCGGATGACTTTTTTGTAAATAACCGAACCAAACCGCACCGCGATCACCCCTAATATTTAGAGTGACATTATTAAAAATGAGAGTAAAATTATTATTTTCCTATAATAATGTGTTTTTTATGAGGAACAGGGCCTGAGGCCCAAAAATAGCAAAAATATTAAACTAAGATATTTCTAGTAAAAATAACTCCAGCTTCATCTTCTCTAATCCGTCTAACCACCATCGGAGAAGCATCCTTACCACCGCCACCACCAGCACCTGAGCCGACTTATCTGTTAGTGTAGCACCTTCTTCGCTTTATGGTGCGCTTCGAGCGTCGTGTCATGCGACGTCTTGACCGCATAGACCAGGTGTTCGCATCGCAGGGCATTGAGCTCCCTCCACTTCCAGAGTCTCCCGCCTCTGACGAGCAGGATCAGGAGGAGGAGCATAGTGAGGAGCCGACACAGTAGGAGGCACCACCAGAGACGCAGACCACCACTGAGGTCCAGCAGCCTCCTGGGGTCCAGCATGACATTCCAGAGCCACAGCCAGTACCACCTCCAGTCCTACAGCCTGAGCATGAGCCATAGCCTGGTGTGATTGTTGACCCCAATCCCGAGCTTCAGTAGTAGCATCGTAGTTGTTGATTCTGATTAGAAAATTTCTGGATTGCTGAAAATCTAGTCAACCATTTTTAGACAAGAAATGTGTTTTGATTGAAAAAGGGGTAAACTAGGAGAATTTTTAAATAATATAACTTCGACGTATTTTCTTATAGATTTTATAATTAAAATTAATATAGATATAATACATTTTTTTAATTGTTTTATCCTTCAGATCTGTTCAAATTGTGTCAAATAAGAATTTAATTTTTTTAGGCATTATGTGTGCATGTTCCGATGGGGAGTTAGCTGCACCCACAAATGATATAAATACTACTGTTGCATTAGCTTTACTTACATCAGTAGCATATTTCTATGCGGGTCTTTCGAAAAAGGATTAGCTTATTTTGGTAAATACATCCAACCAACTCCAATCCTTCTACCAATTAACATCTTAGAAGATTTCACAAAACCCCTATCGCTTAGCTTTCGACTTTTCGGAAATATATTAGCTGATGAATTAGTAGTTGTTGTTCTTGTTTCTTTAGTACCCTTAGTAGTTCCTATACCTGTCATCGCAAAAAACAAAAAACCCAGAAATATTAAGTGATTAGTCGATATTCAAAATAAAGGATTTAACAGACAATTGAAAAAATAGATGGTTGAATAAAAATAATTTCTTTCAAGTTCTATTTATTTTGAGGGCAATATGAATATTCTATTATGTTCCATCAACACATTAAAAAGACTATATGAGATATCTTCCGTGGAAGTAGGTCAACATCTCTATTGGCAATTAGGGGGGTTCCAAGTGCATGCCCAAGTACTTATAACTTCTTGGGTCGTAATTGCTATCTTATTGGTTTCAGCCATTTTAGTTGTTAGAAATCCGCAAACCATTCCCACTTTTGGTCAGAATTTCTTTGAATATGTCCTCGAATTCATTCGAGATGTAAGCAAAATTCCTTGGGGTTATCCTGCACTTGGAGAAGAAGTAGAAAAAGGAATAAATATAGTGATAATTTGATTCTTCGTCGCCGTAATAAATAGTAGAATAGAGAAAATAGAATTTGTTTCTCCCTCTTTACAAAAAATCAATTTCTTTCCATTTTATATTTATTTTTACCATTTTCAAAAATCCTTGCTTCAATTAAAGATTTACTTCAAAACTTTCAAGTTGTTACTTGCTTATTAAGAAAGGATCAAACTTTAAATTTTAAAATCATATCTTTTAATTTCTTGATAGTCAAGTAATCAACTTTAATTTTAAATTTTTTTTTCTAAATTGATTTTCAATCAAATCTTTTCAAACATATCTTTTCAATCACATCTTTTTCAAAATTAATTTTTCAATCATATCTTTTTCTAATTTCAAAATCTTTTTCAAATATCACTTTATTTCTTTCCCAATCTTAGTTTTCGAAAATCTCAATCAAATTTTCAAATTTCTTTTTAAAATCTTTTAATTAATTTCGAAAATTTTTCCCCTCTTCTCACATCCTTCTATTTAAGGGACTAACACTCCTCCTCAAGGTGCAATTCGAACTCTATCCCTCTTGATAAGTTCGAATTCTCTCATCTCTATCCCCTCCTTCTATTCTTCTTTTCCTCTGACACCTCAAGGAATCTCTATACTGTGACATAGAGGATTCTATACTTTTTTGTTCACTTCTCTTTCATATGAGCAGGAGCAAAGATAAAAGCATTCTTGTTGAAGCTGATCCTGAACCTGAAAGGACCTTGAAGAGAAAGCTAAGAGAAGCTAAAGAATATCTCTCTTTAGAGGGCCTAACAGAGCTTTTCAAGGAAGAAGAAACTATGGCAGCCGAAAACAACAATGCCAACAATACACGGAAGGTGCTTGGTGACTTTACTGCACCTACTCTTGATTTCTATGGGAGAAGCATCTCTATCCCTGCCATTGGAGCAAACAACTTTGAGCTTAAGCCTCAATTAGTTTCTCTAATGCAACAGAATTGCAAGTTTTATGGACTTCCATTGGAAGATCCTCATCAGTTCTTAGCTTAGTTCTTGCAAATCTGTGACACTGTCAAGACCAATGGGGTTGACCCTGAAGTCTACAGACTTATGCTCTTTTCTTTTGCTGTAAGAGACAGAGCTAGAACATGGTTGGATTCACAACCTAAGGAGAGCCTGAACTCTTGGGAAAAGCTAGTCAATGCCTTCTTGGCAAAGTTCTTTCCACCTCAAAAATTGAGTAAGCTTAGAGTGGAAGTCCAAACCTTTAGACAGAAGGATGGTGAGTCCCTCTATGAAGCTTGGGAGAGATACAAGAAATTGATTAGAAGGTGCCCTTCTGACATGCTTTCAGAATGGAGCATCAAAAGAATCTTCTATGATGGTCTGTCTGAACTATCCAAGATGTCATTGGATAGCTCTGTTGGAGGATCTCTTCATCTGAAGAAGACGCCTGCAGAAGCTCAGGAACTCATTGAAATGGTTGCAAATAACCAATTCATGTATACTTCTAAAAGGAATCCTGTGAATAATGGGACAGCTCAGAAGAAAAGAGTTCTTGAGATTGATACTCTGAATGCCATATTGGCTCAGAATAAAATATTGACCCAACAAGTCAATATGATTTCTCAGAGTCTGTCTGAAATGCAAGCAGCAACAGGCAGTACTAAGGAAGCTTCCTCTGAAGAAGAAACTTATGATCCTGAGAACCCAGCAATGGAAGAGGTGAATTACATGGGAAAACCCTATGGAAACACCTATAATCCTTCATGGAGAAATCATCTAAATCTCTCATGGAAGGATCAACAGAGACCTCAACAAGGTTTTAACAACAATAATGGTGGAAGAAACAGGTTTAGCAATAGCAAGCCTTTTCCATCATCTTCTCAGCAACAGACAGAGCATCCTAAGCAGGACTCCCCTGACTTAGCAACTATAGTCTCTGATTTAATCAAAACCACTCAAAGTTTCATTACTGAAACAAGGTCCTCCATTAAAAACTTGGAGGCACAATTGGGTCAGCTGAGTAAGAAAATTACTGAACTCCCTCCTAGCACTCTCCCAAGCAATACAGAAGAGAATCCCAAAAGAGAGTACAAGGCCATAACCACATCTCACATGGCCGAACATGGAGAGGAGGAAGAGGCAGTGGTTCCCACTGAGGAAGACCTCAATGGACATCCACTGGCCTCCATGGAGTTCCCTGATGAGGAACCATGGGAATCTGAGGCTCACACTGAGACCATAGAGATTCCATTGAATTTACTCTTGCCATTCATGAGCTCTGATGAGTATTCTTCCTCTGAAGAGGATGAAGATGTTACTGAAGAGAAAGTTGCTAAGTACCTTGGAGTAATCATGAAGCTAAATGCCAGGTTGTTTGGTAATGAGACTTGGGAGGATGAACCTCCATTGCTCATTAAAGAACTGGATGACTTGACTAGGCAGAGATTACCTCTGAAGAGACAAGACCCTAGAAAATTCTCAATCCTTTGTACCATAGGCACCATGACCTTTGAGAAGGCTCTGTGTGACCTAGGGTCAAGCATAAACCTTATGCCTCTCTCTGTAATGGAGAAGCTAGGGATCATTGAGATACAAGCTGCAAGAATCTCACTAGAGATGGCAGACAATTCAAAGAAACAGGCTTATGGACTTGTAAAGGATGTCTTGGTAAAGGTTGAAGACCATTACATCCCTGCTGATTTCATAATCCTAGAAACTGGGAAGTGTATGGATGAATCCATCATCCTTGGCAGACCCTTCCTAGCCACAGCAAAAGCTGTGATTGATGTTGACAGAGGAGAATTGATCATTCAAGTGAATGAAGACTCCCTTGTGTTTAAAGCTCAAGGATATCCCTCTGTAACCATGGAGAGGAAGCATGAAGAGCTTCTCTCAATACAGAGTCAAACAGAGCCCCCACAGTCAAACTTTAAGTTTGGTGTTGGGAGGCCACAACCAAACTCTAAGTTTGGTGTTGGGAGGTTCTAACAATGCTCTGAACATTTGTGAGGCTCCATGAGAGCCCACTGTCAAGCTATTGACATTAAAGAAGCGCTTGTTGGGAGGCAACCCAATTTTTACTTATCTATATTAAATTTCTATTTTCTATTGTTATTTTATGTTTTTTGTAGGTTGATGATCATGTGAAGTCACAAAAACAATTGAAAAAGCAAAAACAAAGTGAAAAACAGAATGAAAATAGAACACCCTGGAGGAGAAACTTACTGGCGTTTAAACGCCAGTAAAGGTAGCAGAATGGGCATTTAACGCCCAGTCTGGCACCATTCTGGGCGTTAAACACCAGAAATGGGCAGCAGCCTGGCGTTTAACGCCAGGATTGGCAGCAAGGGGCATTTTGCACGCCACTTGGTGCAGGGATGAGATATCCTTGACACCTCAGGATCTGTGGACCCTACAGAATCCCCACCTACCCCACCACTCTCTCTCTTCTTCACCCATTCACCAATCACCTCAATACCTCTTCCCCAAAAACCCCTCACCTATCAAATCCCACCATTCTCTTTACCACTCACATCCATCCATCATAAAACCCCACCTACCTCACCATTCAAATTCAAACCACTTTCCCTCCCAAACCCACCCTCTATAGCCGAACTATACACACCCTTTTCACCCCTATATAAACCCATCTTCACTCCTTCATTTTCACACAACCTAAACACCACTTCTCCCCCTTGGCCGAAACACATAGCCCACTCTATCTCCTCTATTTCTTCTTCTACTACTCTCTTCTTTCTTCTTTTGCTCGAGGACGAGCAACCTTCTAAGTTTAGTGTGGTAAAAGATAAAGCTTTTTGTTTTTCCATAACCATTTATGGCACCAAAAGCCGGAGAAACTTCTAGAAAGAGGAAAGGGAAGGCAAAAGCTTCCACCTCCGAGTCATGGAAGATGGAGAGATTCCTCTCAAAGGTGCATCAAGACCACTTCTATGAAGTTGTGGCCAAGAAGAAAGTGATCCCCGAGGTCCCTTTCAAACTCAAAAAGAATGAGTATTCGGAGATCCGACATGAGATCTGAAGAAGAGGTTGGGAAGTTCTCACCAACCCCATTCAACAAGTCGGAATCTTAATGGTTCATGAGTTCTATGCCAATGCATGGATCACCAAGAACCATGATCAAAGTGTGAACCCGGACCCTAAGAATTGGCTTACAATGGTTTGGGGGAATTACTTAGATTTTAGTCCAGAAAATGTAAGGTTGGCATTCAACTTGCCTATGATGCAAGGAGATGCACACCCCTACACTAGAAGGGTCAACTTTGATCAAAGGTTGGACCAAGTCCTCATGGACATATGTGAAGAGGGCGCTCAATGGAAGAGAGATTCAAGAGGGAAGTCGGTTCAACTAAGAAGGCATGACCTCAAGCCTGTGGCTAGGGGATGGTTGGAGTTCATCCAACGCTCAATCATTCCCACTAGCAACTGGTCTGAAGCTACTATAGACCGGGCTATCATGATCCATAGCATCATGATTGGAGAGGAAGTGGAAGTTCATGAGGTTATATCCCAAGAACTCTACAAAGTGGCAGACAAGTCCTCTCCTTTGGCAAGGTTAGCCTTTCCTCATCTCATTTTTCACCTTTGCAATTCGGTTGGAATTGACATAGAGGGAGACATTCTCATTGATGAGGACAAGCCCATCACTAAGAAAAGGATGGAGCAAACAAGAGAACCTCATCAAGAGCATGAGGAAATTCATCATCATGAAATCCCTGAGATACCTCAAGGGATGCATCTTCCTCTACAAAACTATTGGGAGCAAATCAATACCTCCCTAGGAGAATTAAGTTCCAACATGGGACAACTAAGGATGGAGCACCAAGAGCATTCCATCCTCCTCCATGAAATCAGAGAAGATCAAAGAACCATGAGAGAGGAGCAAAAAAGGCAAGGAAGAGACATTGAGGAACTCAAGCACTCCATAAGATCTTCAAGAGGAAGAACAAGCCGCCATCACTAAGGTGGACCCGTTCTTTAACTTCCTTGTTCTTTATTTTCTTGTTTCTCGAAAATTATGCTTTATGTTTATCTATGTTTGTGTCTTTATTACATGATCATTAGTGTCTATGCCTTAAAGCTATGAAAATGAATCCATCACCTTTCTTAAATGAAAAATGTTTTTAATTGAAAAAGAAAAAGAAGTGCATGAATTTCAAATTTTAAAACAGTTTAATTATCTTGATGTGGTGGCAATACTATTATTTTTTTGAATGAATGCTTGAACAGTGCATATTTTTTAATTTAATTGTTTATGAATGTTAAAATTGTTGGCTCTTGAAAGAATGAAAGGAAAAGGAGAAATGTTATCTGATGATCTGAAAAATCATAAAATTGATTCTTGAAGCAAGAAAAAGCAGTGAAAAGCTTACGAAAAAAAAGAGAAAAAGAAAAAGAAAAGCAAGCAGAAAAAGCCAATACCCCTTTAAACCAAAAGGCAAGGGTGATAAAGAGGATCCAAGGCTTTGAGCATCAGTGGATAGGAGGGCCCACAGGAATAAAATCCTGGCCTAAGCGGCTAAACTAAGCTGTCCCTAACCATGTGCTTGTGGCGTGAAGGTGTCAAGTGAAAACTTGAGACTGAGAGGTTAAAGTCGAGGTCCAAAGCAAAAAGAAGAGTGTGCTTAAGAACCCTGGACACCTCTAATTGGGGACTCTAGCAAAGCTGAGTCACAATCTGAAAAGGTTCACCCAGTTATGTGTCTGTGGCATTTATGTATCTGGTGGTAATACTGGAAAACAAAGTACTTAGGGCCACGGCCAAGACTCATAAATTAGCTGTGTTCAAAAATCAACATACTTAACTAGGAGAGTCAGTAACACTATCTGGATTCTGAGTTCCTATAGATGCCAATCATTCTGAACTTCAAAGGATAAAGTGAGATGCCAAAACTGTTTAGAAGCAAGAAGCTAAAAGCCCCGCTCATCTAATTAATACTGATATTCATAGATGTTTTTGGAATTCATTATACATTTTCTTCTTTTTATCCTATTTGATTTTTAGTTACTTGGGGACAAGCAACAATTTAAGTTTGGTGTTGTGATGAGCGGATAATTTATACGCTTTTTGGCATTGTTTTTAGTATGTTTTTAATATATTTTAATTAGTTTTTATTATATTTTTATTAGTTTTTATTTAAAAATCACTATTCTGGACTTTACTATGAGTTTGTGTGTTTTTCTGTGATTTCAGGTATTTTCTGGCTGAAATTGAGGGACCTGAGCAAAAATCTGATTCAGAGGCTGAAAAAGGACTGCAGATGCTGTTGGATTCTGACCTCCCTATACTCAAAGTGGATTTTCTGGAGTTACAGAAGCCCAATTGGCGCGCTCGCAATTGCGTTGGAAAGTAGACATCCTGGGCTTTCCAGAAATATATAATAGTCCATACTTTGCCCAAGATTTGATGGCCCAAACAGGCGTTCCATGTCAGCTCAAGAATTCTGGCGTTTAACTCCAAAACTGGCACAAAAGCTGGAGTTAAACGCCCAAACTGGCACAAAAGCTGGCGTTTAACTCCAAGAAAAGTCTCTACACATGAAAGCTTCAATGCTCAGCCCAAGCACACACCAAGTGGGCCCGGAAGAAGATTTCTGCATTAATTACCTATTTCTGTAACCCTAGGCTACTAGTTCTCTATAAATAGGACCTTTTGCTATTGTATTTCACACACTTGATATACTTTTGATCTTTGAGAGTCTTATGCATGTTTGGAGGCTGGCCTCATGGCCATGCCTAGACCTTGTTCTTATGTATTTTCAACGGTGGAGTTTCTACACACCATAGATTAAGGTGTGGAGCTCTGCTGTTCCTCATGAATTAATGCAATTACTACTGTTTTTCTATTCAATTCACGCCTACTTATTCTCTAAGATATCACTTGTTCTTCAACTTGATGAATGTGATGATCCGTGACACTCATCATCATTCTCACCTATGAACGTGTACCTGACAACCACCTCCGTTCTACCTTCGATTGAGTGTGTATCTCTTGGGTTTCTAATCTAAGATTAGAACCTTCGTGGTATAGGCTAGAATTAATGGCAGCCATTCCTGAGATCCAGAAAGTCTAAACCTTGTCTGTAGTATTCCGAGTAGGATCTGGGAAGGGATGACTGTGACGAGCTTCAAACTCGTGATTGTGGGGCGTGTGACAGACGCAAAAGGATCAATGGATCCTATTCCGACATGATCGAGAACCGACAGCTGATTAGCCGATGTTGTGACAGAGCATCAGGACCATTTTCACTGAGAGGACGGGATGTAGCCATTGACAACGGTGATGCCCAACATAAAGCTTGCCATGGAAAGAAGTTTGAATGATTGGAAGAAGGCAATAGGAAAGCAGAGGTTCAAGGGGAACAAAGCATCTTCATACGCTTATCTAAAATCCACGAATGAATTACATAAGTATCTCTATCTTTATTTTATGTTTTATTCATCTTTTAATTATCAATCCTCCATCACCATTTGAATCTGCCTGACTGAGATTTACAAGATGACCATAGCTTGCTTCAAGCCGACAATCTCCGTGGGATCGACCTTTACTCACGTAAGGTTTATTACTTGGACGACCCAGTGCGACAAAGTGTGATTCACGTTTGAGAGCTCCAAGTCTTTGGCGCCATTGTTGATGATCACAATTTCGTGCACCACTTCCTTGTTTCTTTTGCCACATTTTTCCCTTCCTTGTGCCACGCTTCTTAGGCTACGTTTTCTTGTTTTCTTCTATTCTTCACCTACAAGTAATCAAAACAACCAATCAAAGTATCACCAAATTCACAAGGTTTATAAATCATTCAAAAACCAATTAAATTTAGCTTAAACCTCATGATTTAGTATCAATTAAAGGGTGGTTGATTAATTCAACAAAACCATGCAATTCCACTCCAAACCACTTACTTACAATGCAAGAAAGTGTATAAAACCTAATGAAACAAGTGAAAAATGCTTGAAAATCTAGTATAATATGACTTGTCATCAGCCTCCTCTTGGATTGAATCTATCTTTTTTCCAGCTTGCAATTGTCTCTCTATAATAGTGGCAATATCTCTTACCAACTGTGTCATGATGGCTTCCAATCTTGCAAAATTGCCACTGTTATCACTTGGTTGTGAAGTCGGGGATGGTGCATGATAAACCCATATTTTATGATATATTTTGTGCTTAATTTGAGTGATTTATTCAATCCTTCACCCACTTATTCATGTTAATTGCATGGTTTTACTTTCCCTTCCTTATTATGTGATGTATGTGAAAAACATGTTTCCTATGCTTTTAAATTAATTATTTTAATCACCTTTAATTCCATTCGATGCCGTGATCAGTGTGTTGAGTAGTTTTCAGATCTTCTAAGGTAGGAATGACTTAAAGGATGGAAAGGAAACAGACAAAAATGGAAGGAAAGCACAAAATGGAGCTTCTGAAGAAACTGGCATCCACGCGATCGCATGGGCGACGTGGACGCATGCCAAGCGCAAAGAAGCAGCGACGCGGCCGCATGACTGATACGACCGTGCGCCTTAAGCAGAATGAATATGACGCGGTCGCATGACTGACGCGACCGCGTGACAAAAAAAGCTCCGAATGACGCGACCGCGTGACCCACGCGGACGCGTGACAGAGGCCACACACCAGAAATTGCAGAAAACGCTCATAGCAAATTCTGAAGCCCTTTTTGGCCCAAATCCAAGTCCAGAAGGCATAGACCAGAGGTTATGAAGTGAGGGAATGCATCCATTCAGAGAGAGCTCGCCACTTTAGTTTAGTTTTCATGATTTAGATTTAGTTTTGAGAGAGGTTCTCTCCTCTCTCTCTTAGGATTAGGATTTAGGACTTCTCTTAGTTTTAAGAGTGACTCTCAATCCCAGGTTTAATGCTTCTTTTACTTTAAGCTTCCCTTTTACTTTTATTCATGCCATTATTTCAGAGGATTATTTACTTTTATAATTTAATTTATGAATTCTTCCATGTTACAGATTACTATTTTGAATTAATGTTATTTGAGGTATTTCAGTTTATGATTGCTTTAGTTTATTTATTAGTTGCAATTATTCCCATCTGAGGATAGTTTTATTCCAGCAATTTTACTCTTTTCCCTTTTGGTCCTGGTTAAGAAATCAGTAACTCAGGAGTTATCTTAGCTCAATATAATTGATAACTGTTATCTTTGCTAATTGAACTGAACTTCAATAATCCTAATCTTTTCTTAGGAAATAATAGGATTCGAAGGTCAAAATAATTAGTCCCTTAACTTTCCTTTGCTTTAGCAAAGGTTGACTAAGTGGAATTAAGATTTAACTTTCATTGTTGTTGATAAGGATAACTAATTTTGGACTTCCAATTTCTCATACCTTGCCAAAAGTTTGCTTTACAGTATTTATTTATTTTAATTGCCATTTAAATTATTTGTCATATTTATTCCTTACTCTCAACCCCGATTTATAATCTTCATAGCCAATAATAAGAACATACTTCCCTGCAGTTCCTTGAGAAGACGACCCGAGGTTTGAATACTTCGGTTAACAATTTAAAAAGGGGTTTGTTACTTGTGACAACCAAAATGTTTGTAAGAAAGGTTGATCGCTTGGTTTAGTAACTATACTTGCAACGAGTATTTACCATAACTTCTAAACCATCAATCTTCCGCTCTTTCAGTGCATTTTGAGGATGGTTATTGTATGGTTGTTGGTTTGAGTGGTAGGGTGCATTATGTGAATTGTGGTAAGGTCTATTGTTGCTTGATTGATGGTTGGGGTTGTGGTTGTTATACTGGTTAGAGAGGTAAGGTTTGTGGGCTTGGGTATGGTTTTGTTGATTTCTCCGCCCAAAATTTGGGTGGTTTTTGAACCTGAATTGTAGGTTTTAGCATTAGAATCATATGATTGTCTGGATGAATTATTCACATAATTGGTTTACTCCCATTCACATTCAACTTTTGGGTTGTCTTCTTCTAGCATAGGTGCTTGAGCATGGATAGCTGAGACTTGATTCTTTTCCATTTGCTTGGTTAGAGCTGCTAGTTGAGCTGTGATCATCTTGTTTTGAGCCAGCAGAGCATCCATAGAGTTGAGCTTCATTACTCCTCTTCTTAGGTTTCTATCAGAGGCATAGAAGTACTCATTGTTGGCCACAGTTTCTATGATGTCTATGGCTTCTTCGATTGTCTTTTTCTTGTTAAGAGAGCCTCCTGAAGAGTGATCTAAAGCCTTCTTTGGTTCTTGTGTCAAGCCTTCATAGAAAATGTGCAGTTGTACATATTCATTGAACATGTCCGAAGGACATTTTCTTGTCAATTCTTTGTATCTCTCCAATGCTTCATAGAGAGTTTCCCCATCTTGTTGTCTAAAGGTTTGCACCTCATCCCCCAACCTGTTAACTCTTTGGGGAGGTTGAAATCTTGCCAAGAACTTATTCACCACCTCTTCCCAAGTTGTCAAACTCTCCTTTGCAAATGATTCTAACCACTTTCATGCTTTATCCCTAAGAGAAAAGGGGAATAAAAGCAGCTTATAGGTGTCCGGGTGAACACCATTAGCCTTCACAGTGTCACAAATTCTCAAAACTATGGTTAGATGTTGGTTTGGATCTTCTTGAGCATTTCCTCCAAAAGAACAGTTGTTTTGAAGAAGAGTGATTAGCTGTGGTTTGAGCTCAAAATTGTTGGCATGTATGTTGGGTCTCAAGATGCTGCTCCCACAATTCCCAGGATTGGGATTGATGTAAGAGCCTAACACTCTCCTCTCTTGTGGGGGAGCATGGTTGCCAACTGCTTCTTCATGATGATTGTGCACTTCACCTTCCATGTTTTGGGTTGGATTCTTTTCTTCTTCTTCTTCTTCACTAACTATCCTTTTGCCTCTTGCCACTGCTTCTCTTTTCAATCTCAAGAATGTTCTTTCTAGTTCAGAGTCGTAGGAGGTTACAGCTCCTCTTCTTCCTGTCATACACAACACAAACACAATCTAAAACAAGAGTTATCACCCTTTTTGGAAGAAGGGTGGGTAAGTCAAATTTGATTGATGCAAAGCATCAAACTGTTAGTGTGCTTCTTGTTAGAGTGGATATATATACAATGAACAGTTAAGAATTCAAATATTAAACAAAATGAATAAAGTAAACACTGAAATTAAAGAGACTAATAAAACAAAAAAATGCTTAATCTAAAAATACTCATCAACTTAATCATTGTCAATTCAAAATCAATCCTTGGCAACAGTGCCATAAAACTTAATGATCGGATTTCACTCACTATATAATGAATCCATTCTTTGGCAAGCGCACCAAATTATCATCAAGTAATAACTCACTTTGAGTGAGGTCAAATTCCACAGAGATTGATTGATTGAGCAACTTTAGTTAATGGGTGAATTTAGTCAAGCTGATCAATAGAAATTGTTGAGTGCAAAATTCTTAGATAGCAAAAATAGAAATGACTCAAAAGTAAAGGAAAGCAATAAGGTACAGAAAAGTAAATAACAGAATTGTAAAGTGTTGAAACATAAATGACTAAATTGTAAATGGGGAATGGGTAATAGCAGAAATTAAGAAAGCTATAAAGAATAGGGAAGATAAGAATAGGGAAGATTCATTGGAATTAGGAGATTTGCTCTCTTTGGATTAAATCTAGATCATCTCATCTTTAATCATACAACTCATTGACCTCTTGGCAATCATGATTGATTGAACCTCAATCCCTTGGTGCTTCAATCTCTTAAATCTTGATAATCAGCTAATTCCTTGGTCTAATTGCTCATGAAGAGAGATATGCTTGGTCCCTGATTATACCACACATCCTCATAGATCCAAATAGTGGGTAGATTTCATGTCACCATATCCAATCCCAAAACCCAGATCTACTCAAATGTGAGAAGGGATTTCAAGCATGGTTTCATGTTTCCTTTTCCAAGGTTCCCATGAAACCCATTTTGCATTCATCTTCTTTTCCAAGATGATTGAACACTAATCATGAAGAACGAAATTCCTCTTCTAGCAATCAAAGAGAAGATGAAGAGAAGAAGAAATTCACTTATCATTAATTCATCAAGTGCAATAGAGCTCTATCTCCCAATGAGAGGGAGTTTAGCTACTCATAGCTTAGAGAAAAGTATAAGAGATGGAAGAAAATGAAGTGAAGTGTAAAAGTAAAACTAAAGCTAAAACTACCAATCCAACTCTCTAACTTTCTAACCCCCTTTTCAGTACTCTTAGGGGGTATTTATACTACTCATATCACTAAAAAATAAAAATTACAAAAAGAGAAAGAAAATTATAATTGAAAAGAAAAGGAAAACTCTAATAAAATGAACCATGTGCCTGGCATGTGACTGGCGTGCCACGCCCAGCTCCTTATCTTGGCTTGGCGAGCCACGCCTAGCTTCCAAGTGGCACGCCCTTCTCATGCAGCTAGCTTGGCGTGCCACGACTTCAAGCTCAAGTGGCATGCCCATTGTATTTCTTTCACTTTGCTCTCTGGACTTGATAGCCATCATGCCACACCCATCAATTGGTGTGCCACACCCACTCAATTTGTTGGCGTTTGCACCAAGTGGCACGCCCAGCTTCTCTTTCTTGTTTCCTTCTTCTTCTGATGCTATTTTCACCTGAAATTCAAAAAAAACTCATTTCAAAGCAATGTACCATAAAATTCATCATTTAGTCCATGAATTTGCATTAGTTGAATAAGATTTTACTATTTCTATGGTCTTTTTAGATAAGAGAAAGAGGTAGATGATGCAAGTAATCAACGCGCACGCGTGAGTGGAGAGAAAGGAAGGTGACGCATACGCGTAAAGCACGCGCACGCGTGTGGTGAAATTGTGCTAAATGCACAATTTCAGCACCCCTGGTACACAACTCTCTGGTTTTTGTACTGCAGCAGCAGCACCCTCCCCGACGCGTACATGTCAGTCACACGCACGCATGGGAGTCCCTCTTTTTTTTTTAGAAACATAAAAAAAGGATTTAAAATTCTTCCTAAACTATATACAACTCCAAACTAACCAAAATTCAAAATTAAAAAAATCTTTAAGTTTTTGAGAAAATTTTCAAATACTATACTAACAAACTCAAACAAAACTTCCAATTCAAATAAAATGCAATTCAAAACAACTAACCTACAACCTAGGGCATCAATTTAATTAGAAAAACTAGCAACTAAAACAATATATACAAGAATGTAAAGAGAAAGAAAAATACCTAACAATGGGAACTCAATTCATTCATTAATTATATCTACAAGAGAAATGGAAAGAGTTTACCATGGTAGGGTATCTTCCACCTAGCACTTTTATTTAAAGTCCATAAGTTGGACAATTGGTGGGGGTCCTTGCTATGGTGGCTTATGCTTGAACTCTTCCTTGAATCCCCATCAATGCTTGCATATCCAATGTCCACCGGGATCCCAAATTAGGCACACAAAGCCTTCAAACAAGTTTAAACAAGTGATAAGGCCCCAAAGCTATTGATTGTCGAAGTGGATTCTGGGGTCCCAAACCTTGTTTTTGCACCCGTCTTCCTGTTGACTACCATAGTTCAATTTGGGTTACAAGACTTGTGAATTCTCATTGAAGCACCAAACTCTCCTAGATCCTCTCAATTGAGTACTACACTATCCCTTGCACTTAGATTTTGGTGATTCAACCATAGTGAACCTTGAATTGTGGTGCCTACCACTAACCAACCCTTTCTTGCTTTCCATTCCACAAAGAGCTTGAAGCTGGCCATCCGTTTCAAGAAAACCATATTCAAGTGGGATTACAAAGCTTAGAGATAAGAGATTTACCCACTTGAATGAAAGAATGTATGGTTGCTTAGTGAGGGAGGCTTCCAATGGAATTGTAATTTGCACTCCCTTGTGCTCTTCTTTGACTACCTCTACCTCTTGACAAGCATCTTCCATTTCCACTTCTTAAGA
Organism: Arachis ipaensis; assembly: GCF_059453495.1. NCBI lineage: Eukaryota > Viridiplantae > Streptophyta > Magnoliopsida > Fabales > Fabaceae > Arachis > Arachis ipaensis. Next base: position 57,418,424 of record NC_142436.1, read on the forward strand.
AGGTTCTTCACATTCAATCACTTCCTTACCAACCTTTTCTAACTCTTCTCCATCCTTCATGTCACAACTCAGAGGTAATGTGGAATTTATCTCAATATCAACCTCAATTTTAATGGAAGAAGACTCCTCAAATACAAAAGGAGCATGCGTTGGTGTGGAATCATCATCAAGATGCGGATTTGTTGTTTGTTCACCTTCTTCCAATTCTTCGTCATTCACCATATACCTTGGAGGTTGTGCACCCTCCTTAACATCGCTTTCAAGCTCAATGGAAGAAGGTTCAATAGGATCAGAGAGGTGATTTGTTAGTGTGGACAATAACTTATCAATGATTGAGTCCGATTCTTGATCAACCTCCCCTAATTCTTCAACCATTCCTTCCGGCTCAATTATCTCAACTTTCTCCTCTTGTTGCAATTCTTACTTTAACTACTCTTCTTCACCTTGAAGCTCCAAATTCAATCCCTCACTATGCTCTTTGGTTGATCCTCCAAATTCGTCAATGGGAGTTTCTTGATTGTATGAACGTAGTTGGGAGGCTATGCGGTTAACAGCTTCAGTCATAGCAGCCAACATGGTTTCTAACCTTTTTAGCTCCTTTTGATCTTCTTCTTCTTGCTTTTAAAGGCGGGAATATAGATCTTTTTGTTCTTGCATTAAGGGTTTGAGAAATTCATCCAATGAGGGCGATGGTTGAAGAAAGGGTTCATTGTTTGGAGGGAAGGTATCATAACTGGAAGGTGATTCATCTTGGTGAAAGTATGGAGGTGGTGTGTATGAAAGTTGTGGTTCTTGTGAATATTCATATTGAAATGGTGGTGACTCGAAGTATGGTTCACATGGTTGTTGGTATGGTAGATAGAGGTTAGGATCATATGGAGATGAATGGTGGTATGGGGTGATGAACGGATTTTTGCTAGTAAAGAATTCACAATAAATTCCCGTTGCAAGTATAGTTTCTAAACCAACAATAATCCTTTCATACAAAAATTTAGTTGTCACTAAAACAAACCCAATAAAATTAAACCGAAGTATTTAAACCTCGGGTCGTCTCTCAAGGAATTGCAGGGAGGTGTGTTACTTATAATTCGTTATGAGATTGTATCTTTTTGGGTTTTTTGAAATAAGGAACAAGGAAAGTAAATGACAAGAAAGTAAACTAATAGCTAAGAAAGCTCTTGGCAAGGTATGAGAATTAAAAGTCCTATCCTAGCTATCCTTATCAATTGTGACATCAATTGTCCATTGCTCCCACTTAGTTCACCTCTAACTATGAAGGAAAGTCAAGTGGATGAATCAATTTGATTCCTCAAGTCCTAGTCAACTCCTAAGGAAAGACTAGCTTTAGAGGGATCCAAATCAACTAGCAACTTTCAATTATCAATTAACAAAGGAGTTTGATAACTCAAGAGTCTCCAATTACTCAACCAAAGCCAAGAGGAGAGAAATCTACACTAAAATCCAATCAAGCATTTTATCAAACACTTGGAAGGCACAATCTAAAAACATAGAAAACTAATAAGAGAATGTAAATACTAAAACCAACAATTGCAAAATCAATGATAACAAATAATAGAAGAAGCAATAAACATAAAATACCTCAAATTGCATTAAAAGGGAAATCAAGTCTAACATGAGAATTCATAAACTAAAATAGCAACATAAAGTAATCAACAAGGGAAATAAATAAACTAGAATGCCAGAACAAATAAAAGTAGGAGAGAAAACTAAATTAAACTAAGGTAGAAATCTGAAATTGAGAAGAACTAAAAGGAACCCTAAAACCTAGAGAGAAGATAGAGCCTCTCTCTCTAGAAAACTACATCTAAAACCTAAAATTATGTGAATGAATGTTGTATGATTGATTCGTCCACTCTGCAGCCTCTAATATGTGTTTTCGGGCTTGGAACTGGGCTAAAAGGAGCCCAGAAATTGCCCCAGCGTCTTCTGCAATTTCTGCACGTGGTGCCCGTCACGCGTACGCGTAATGCACGTGTGCACGTCGATGAACTTTTGCAAGGTCACGCATACGCGTGATGCACGCGTGCGCGTCGCTTAACTGCATGGCAACTATGGCAAATTGCATTTCATTTTGAAGCCTCGGATGTTAGCTTTCCAACGCAACTGGAATCGCCTCATTTGGACCTCTGTATAGCTCAAGTTATGATCGATTTAGTATGAAGAGGTCAGGCTTGACAGCTTAGCAATTCCTTCAATTTCTTGTATTCCTTCCACTTTTGCATGCTTCCTTTCCATTCTCTAAGCCATTCCTGCCCTATAAACCCTGAAAACACTTAACAAACGTATGACGGCATCGAATGGTAATAAGAGAGGATTAAAATTAGCAAATCTAAGGCCAAAGAAGCATGTTTTCAATCATAGCACAAAATTAGGAAGGAAAATGTAAAACATGCGAATTATATGAATAAGTGTGAGTTTAGTGGATAAAATCCATTCAATTAAGCATAAAATGTACCACGAAATAGTGGTGCATCATAAGGCTTGGGAGTAAGGTTGTTGAGGGCTATGTTGAGGGAAGGGGTCATATGCATGTGGTGGTTGTGGTTGACAACCACAATGAGGGTCACCACATCCATTAGGTTAGTAAGCATTAGGAGTTGGATTGTACCCATAAGAAACTGGAGGAGGTTGTTGCCAAGAAGGTTGTTTATATGCTGGAGGCTCCTCCCATCTTTGATTTCCAAACCCTTGATGAAAATTCTCATTGAAGCTTCCATTTCCTACAACATAGTTAGAACCAAACTCATAGCCAAAGTGGTGAGAATTCATAGTAGCAGTAGAAAATAAAAACAAAACCAATAAGAAACAAAGAAAACCAAATCCTAAAACTAGCAAAAACTAGCAAACAAACCAAAAATCAAGTTATTCACAATAATAACATATAAATGATAACTAATAACAAGCACACATTGCAATTCCCCGATAACGGCGCCAAAAACTTGAAAGAAGGTTATCGTCGGCTTAGAATTTCTTCTCAATAAAAGAAATCTCTTCATTGCAAGTATAGTTCCAAACCGACAAACAACCCTCAATCAAAGTTTAATTTTGTTTGTCACAAGTGCAAACCAAGAAAAATACCAAGAGTATTAGATCTCGGATCGTCTCTCAAAGGAATTACAGTGAGGTATGCACATTATTGGTTATGAGGTTCAAGGGGGTTTCTATATAAGAGGACAAGAATTTAAATGACAAGAAAATTAAAGTAGACAATAAAGTAAATCAACAACGAAAGATAACAATTACTAAAAAGAAGCATTCATGGCAAGGATTGAGAATCTAGGTTTTCTATCCTAGTCATTAATCATAACACAATAATAAGCAAGAGATAATCCTATTTCGTTATCTCCAACATCGGGAAAAAATCAAATAAGACTAGTTAATCTCAATCCATAAGTCCTAATCCACTTACTAATTGAATTAGCAAAAGATTAGCGTCAATAGAAATAATATTAACTAACAACTCTAGATCACTAACATGAGTTGGGTATTAATAACTCAAGAGCACCTAATTTCTCTTTCCAAGCCAAGAATGCACAAAATCTACTCTAAAGCCTAACCAAGCATTTTGTCAAACACTTGGAAGGCATAAAAGGAAAGCATGGTAAAATAACAAGAAACATAAATTCTACAACTACCCAATACAAGAAAATAACAACAATAACTCAATTAAGCATTAAAAGAATATAAAACATAAAATTGCACTAAAGAAAAGTGAAATTAACAAGAGTTCATATAACATAAAAAGTGGTAAAATAAAGGAAATAACAAGAGAAACTAAGAAGATTGAAGCAAATCAACAAGGAAAAGTAAAGGAAAATAAATGAAAACAAGTAATTAAACCTAAACCTAAGAGAAGACTAAACTAAGAACCCTAATTTCTAGAGAGAAGATGGAGCTTCTCTCTCTAGAACTAACCTAAGGCATGTTTCCTACACTACTATAATTGCTCCCCCTTTGTTCCCTCTTGAATTCTGCATCAAATAGCTTCAGAAATGAGTTGGATTTGGACCTGGATGGCTCAGAAATTGCCCCCAGCGTATTCACTTTAACGAGGTCACGTGATCAATGTCGCGCGTACGCGTGGGTGACGTGTGCGCGTCGCTGGGCAAAATTCCTTCTCCCACGTACGCGTAAATGACGCGTGTGCGTGGCCTTGAATTCAGCAAATCCTCATTTCTTCATGAATTCTCCACTTTGAATGGATGTGAAATGCTTTTAATTGACCAAAATTTTAATTTTTGCATGATTGAGGTTCTTTATCCAATAGTACAAGATTAATACAATTTTAAGCTCCTTGATTCTATATAATCCAAGAATGTTAATTTGGGATGTTTATTTGGGTTTGAGTTATATTAGGAACGATTTTCGATTCTTGAAATCAATCTTGTGCTATTGATTATAGGAAGTACATTAGTGTTGAACTTGTTCCTCATGCTTGCACTTTATTGTTATAATTTATTGTTGACTTGTGCTGAATTTTTGTTAATTGGTATGCTATTTGCAGACATGACGACAAGTAGAGGTGCTGAGGATCATGCTGCTGGTCGTGCCCATAGCTGTGGTCGGGGTAGAGGGAGGGTTTCTTTCGACACCCCCATGACTTCTGGATCCTTTCCCTCTACTCCAACCGCTCCGGTGACGCCATAGGTTGCGGGTTTAGTAGACTAGCCATTTATCATGGAACCTAACTCCAACTATGTGCCTCCATCTACGGCAACACTGCCTCCTACCGCTCAGCAGCCCGCATCCATGGTGACGCCGCCTCCAGCGATGGATGTCGCGGCCCGGAGTCCATCATCAAACCTTTGAATACCTTCAAGAAATCTCCCTTGCCTATAAATTTGTAACCATTTTTAACTATGGCACTCAACAAGGTCAGATTTCTGCCCAGTTGTGGTACGTGCCATTCATGGAGCAATATACTGGTCCCATCATCTAATTTGATTTTGACTTGTCCTTCACCTACCACTTGAATTAACATGTTGTCTCCTAGTCGAACACTTCCTTCCCAATTTTTATAGAAAATGAAAATGTCTTTGCTAGGTGTCATATGAAATGATGCACTAGAATCCATGATCCACTCGTCTCCGAAGTTACCAGTGAGAGCAAAACCAGTATTACTATCTTCAAAACTATCAATTATTATGCTGGCAGAGTTTTCTTGTTTCTTCTTTCTCTGTAGGCAATTTCTTCTAACATGTCATGATTGGTGACTGATAAACTACAATTTTATGGTTTATTTTGTATTGAAATGAGTGGATTTTATCAACTTATCCTACATTTATTCATTGAAATTGCTTAGTTTTGTCAATTCCTCCTAAATTGTGCTTAAGATTAAAAACATGCTTATTAGGCCCTTAAATTGCTAAATTTAATTCACTTTAATTCCATTCGATATCTTGATATGTTTGTTGAGTGGTTTGATGAGTGGATATTTTATACGCTTTTTGGGGATAATTTCATATAGTTTTGAGTATGTTTTAGTTAGTTTTTAGTTTATTTCCAGTAGTTTTTAGGAAAAATTCATATTTCTGGACTTTACTATGAGTTGTGTGTTTTTCTGTAATTTCAGGTATTTTTCTGGCTGAAATTGAAGGAGCTGAGCAAAAATCTGATTCAGGCTGAAAAAGGACTGCTGATGCTGTTGGATTCTGACCTCCCTGCACTCAAAGTGGATTTTCTGGAGCTACAGAACTCGAAATGGCGTGCTTTCAATTGCGTTGGAAAGTAGACATCCAGGGATTTCCAGCAATGTATAATAGTTCATACTTTGCACAAGAATAGACGACGTAAACTGGCGTTCAACGCCAGTCCTCTGCCCAATTCTAGCGTCCAGCGCCAGAAAAGGATAAAAAACTGGAGTTGAACGCCCAAACTGGCACAAAAACTGGCGTTCAACTCCACAAATGGCCTCTGCACGTGAATTGCTTAAAGTCTCAGCCCCAGCACACACCAAGTGGGCCTCAGCACACCATGTGGGCCCCAGAAGTGGATCTCTGCATCATCCATCATAGTCCACTCATATTTTGTAACCCTAGGCTACTGGTTTAGTATTTAAACAACTTTTAGAGACTTATTTTGTATCTCATGACATTTCAGATCTAAACTTTGTATTCTCTGACGGCATGAGTCTCTAAACCCCATTGTTGGGGGGTGAGGAGCTCTGCTGTGTCTCGATGAATTAATGCAAGTATTTCTGTTTTCCATTCAAACACGCTTGTTCTTATCTAAGATGTTCATTCGCGCTTAACTGTGATGAAGGTGATGATCCGTGACATTCATCACCTTCCTCAAACCATGAACGTGTGCCTGACAACCACCTCCGTTCTATATCCGATTGAATGAGTATCTCTGAGATTCCTTAATCAGAATCTCCGTGGTATAAGCTAGAACTGATGGCGGCATTCATGAGAATCCGGAAAGTCTAAACCTTGTCTGTGGTATTCCGAGTAGGATTCAAGGATTGAATGACTGTGACGAGCTTCAAACTCCTGAAGGCTGGGCGTTAGTGACAGACGCAAAAGGATAGTAAATCCTATTCCAACCGGATCGAGAACCAACCGGTGATTAGCCGTGCTGTGACAGAGCGCGTGAGCGTAGTATTCACTGGAAGGATGGAAGGTAGCCATTGACAACGGTGATCCACCAACACACAGCTTGCCATAGGGGGACGTGCGTGCATGAACAAGAAGACAGAGGAAAGCAGAGATTCAGAAGACAAAGCATCTCCAAAACTCCAACATATTCTCCATTACTGCACAACAAGTAACGTTTAATTCATGCTCTACTGGTTATTCACAATTCAATTGATAAATATAATTGACTTCCTGACTAAGATTTACAAGATAACCATAGATTACTTCAAACCAACAATCTCCGTGGGATTCGACCCTTACTCACGTAAGGTATTACTTGGACGACCCAGTGCACTTGCTGGTTAGTGGTACGCGTTGTGAAAAGTGTGATTCACAATTCGTGCACCATGGTTTCAGGCTTAGAAGGCAAGGATGGCTTGAAGAAGCGAAGAAAAAGCATGCAAAAGTTGAGAATTCATGAAGAAATGAAGTTTGGAGCATCTCATGGTTGTGCGTTCGTATGAATCTCAAGTTATGTGTACACATGCCTCATGCGTACGTATTTTTGGAAATTTGCAATTTTGCGTGTATGCATGCCTCATGCGTACGAATGACTGCCAGCACATGATTTTACTTAAGTGAATACGTGGGTCGCGATTTCAGGCCTTTTCAAGCCCATTCCAACTCATTTCTGAAGTATTTCATGCCAAACTCAAGGAAGATCAAGGGGGGGAGCAATGAGGATAGTTTTAGTTTATGTTTAAGGTAGATTTCTAGAAATAGAAGCTCCCTCTTCTCTCTAGATTTCAGGGTTTCTTAGGTTAAATTGTCCTTAGATTTATGTTTTAATCTTGTTTTAGTTTAGTTTTCTTGACAATTTCTTATTCTAACATCTAAACTTGTTTAGATTTACTTGTTAGTTTCTTTATATTGTCAATTTTAGTTTATGAACTCTTTTGTTTATTTTCCAATTTCCTTTAATGTAATTTAATTTTTTCATGTTATTGTTGCTTATTGAGTAGTTATTATTATTTTCTTGCAATTGGTAGCCAAAGATTTTATTATTCATGCAATTTACCATGCTTTTTCTTTTATATATTCCAAGTGTTTGATAAATTTTCTCTTTTAGTTATTGAGTAGCTTTTCACACTCTTGGCTTGGGATTGAGGATTTGGGTGACCTTGAGTCATTGATGTCCAATATTGATTGGTGATTTAGGGTTGTTAGTTGATTTTGTTTTAACTAATGCTAGTCTTTCACTAAGCTAATTTGTGAATTGTCTAGGATTTGTAGATTAAGATCAATTATGCCTATTTGATTTACCCTCAATGTTAGGGTTAACTAAGTGGGATTAACTATTCATAATTGCCATGTTTGTGGTCAATGACTACAATAGAAAATATTAACCCTTGCCAAGACTCTTTTTGCCATTTGAATTTCCTTTTCATTACTTTAATTGCTTTTCGTTTAATTTCTTGCATGCTTCTTTAAATTCTTGTCATTTAATTTTCTTGTTTATTGCTATCACAACCAACTTTCCCTCATAGCCAATGATACATACACCTCATTGCAATTCCGTGAGAGAATGACTCGGAACTTAAAACTCCCGATTTTTCTTGATTTAAATTGTGACAATCATTTAAATTTTAATTAGGGTCATTTGTTGGTTTGGAACTATACTATTGACGAAGCAATTCTTTTTATGTTTAGCCCTCATCCGTTACAATGGAAGCACTTTACATATTTGTGCTTTCGATATAATAATTTTGATTACTTTTGCTTGAGTTTGTGGACTCTTTTTCTTGACTGTGACCTCTTGTCCTGAACAACCCATCGGCAGGATTGTCTGCATTGGATCAAGATACTAACTTCTTATGACAGAGGTAGTGACGTCAACAAGTTCATAGCTTGATCAATACCTTCGACTTTTATTCTGTCTATAGCAACATCGAATATTATCTGATTGAAGTCATCTATGTGGACTCTCATAGATTTATCTCCTGAATTTTTAAATGTAGAAAATATCTTTCTTTGATACACATTGTTGGACAAGGTCTTGACAAAATATTTTTTATCCAAGGCCTTCCATAATGAATCAACAGTTTTTTCATCCATTATCTCTTGCAACAGTTGTCTGCCAAACATAAATGGATTGTACTTCTTACTTTTGCCATTGTATCTATCTTTTTATCATTAGATAATGTCTTCGACAATTCTGTTATTTTGTCCAACACCTTTGCTATACCTTGCTGATCTAGCAAAGCTTGCACCTTTAGTTTTTATAACTGGAAGTCATTGGAACCGTCAAATTTCTCCACTTTAAATTTTTGTACCAACATCTTATGTCATGGTAAAATTCTTTTTCTGATGTGGAAGATCAGACAAAGCTGCAACCACTGAGTACACAAAGAATTGAACCTTCTTCTTAAAACCAAGTGGGTCTGACACCACTTGTTAGGGATAAGACAGAGTCATAGTGGAAGCGGGCCAAATAATTTATGTAGAGAGTGACGGAATTAATATACCAACAAAATAGATCAAAGAAGAAAGAGTAACACCAATATTATAACACGAAAAAATCTCCCCTAATGAACAGAGTAAAAAATCACAAGCTAACATTCTGAAACAATATCCACTGTATTAAAAGTGTTATAATATAGTGTATTAATAGTGAGGAATCGTCGTTGATGACTAGCATCATCTACCCTTCTTTCTTGCATAAAGAGGACCATAAAAGAGCATAAACCTCATTTGATCATTGCAATTCATGCATTATTTGATGAATATTATGGTACATTGCTTTGAGATGAGTTGTGCTGAATTTCAGGTAAAAAAAAAAACATCAAAAATGGGAAGAAAGCAACAAAGAAGCTGGGCGTGTGAAACTGGCATGCCACTTGGAGCAAACGTCACAAAAAATAACTAGCGTGGCACGCCAGGAGCTAGGCGTGGCACGCCAGGGACTGGGCGTGGCACGCTAGTACAAAGTTCCAGAGAGCAACAATGGAGGACACTAAAGGGGCGTGGCACGCTAGGTTGGGCGTGGCACGCCAGGTTGGGCGTGGCACGCCTAACCCATCACCTACTATGGGAGTGCCACTTGAGCCAAGGGGCGTGGCACGCCAGCTCATCATTCTAGGAGGAACCATCACTATGGCGTGCCACTTGGTATCGAAGGTGTGGCACGCCAGCTCCAAAAAGTCACTTAGGCGTGCCACTTGAGGAACCAGGCGTGGCACGCCAAGCTTGAGAAGTCCACAATTGTATGGACGTGCCACTTGAGCGACCAGGCGTGGCACGCCAATGCACAAAGAGGCCAAAATAAGGGCTGGGTGTGCCACTTGGTATCGAAGGCGTGGCACGCCAGTCCAAAAATCTCACTATGGCATGCCACTTGAGTGCTGGCCGTGGCCCGCCAGCTGTTGGAACCAAGGCAAGATCATGGGTATGGCACACCAGCCTCTAGGCGTGGCACGCTAGTACAAGTTTTCAGAAAGGATGAAGGAGGCCAAATACATGGGCGTGCCACTTGGTGTCGAGGCCGTGGCACGCCATTCACTATTCCTCACTTAGGCGTGCCACTTGAACCCCAGGCGTGGCACGCCAGTGTCATTCAGGAAGCAAAAGCCATTGGGGTGTGCCACTTGAGTTCGTGTCGTGGCACGCCAAATAGAAGAATCACTTGCTTACAAAGGGCGTGGCACGCCAGACCTTGGGCGTGCCAGCTAGTTCAACTTTCCAGAAAGCTTGTTCAAGCATGCAGCAAAGGCGTGGCATGCCAGACCCTGGGCGTGCCATGCTAGTTCAAGTCTCCAGAGGTAAGAAGAAGACGAAAGAGGATAGGGCGTGCCACTTGAGCTCGAAGGCGTGGCACGCCAGGCTACGTGGGTATTAAAAGACCTTGGGCATGCCACTTGAGCTCGAAAGCGTGCCACGCCAGGGATGTTATTGAAGAAGAGCGTGCCACTTGAGGGACAGGGCGTGGCACGCCAAGCTAGAATTGGAGGAGCACGTGACACGCCACTGAAGTGCCAGCCACACGCCAGCTGGGAAGTCACGTTTATTGAGTTTCTTTTCCCTCCGAATTGTAATTTTTCTTTTTCACTTTTGTAATTCTTTTATTTTGAGAGCTAGGAGTAGTATAAATACCCCCAAGAAGTATTGAAAAAAGGTTTAATCAGTTAGAGAGACTAGTTTTAGATTCACTTTTACACTTCATCATCTTCTTTACTTTTGAGTACTTTTCTTTGAGCCATGAGTAGCTAAATTCCCTCTCATTGAGAGAGGGAGCTCTGTTGTACTTGATGGATTGATGATAGTGAAATTCTTCTTCTCTTCATCTTCTCTTTGATTTGCTAGAAGGAATTTCGTTTTTAATGTTTCGTGTTCAATTATCTTGGAAAAGAGATTGAATGCAAAAATGGGTTTCATGGGAACCTTGGGAAAGGAAACATGAAACCATGCTTGAAATCCCTTCTCACACTTGAGTAGGATCAGGGTTTTGGTGTTTGGATATAGTGAATATAATCCTCCCTCTACTTGGACCTATGATGATGTGTGGTATAATCAGGGACCAAGCATATCTCTCTTCATGAATAATTAGACCAAGGAATTGGCTATTGATCAAGATCTGAGAGATTGAGTCACCAAGGGATTGGGGCTCAATCAATCATGATTGCCAAGAGGTCAATGAGTTGCATGATTGAAGAGGATATAAGCTGGAATTGATCCAAAGAGACAACATCTCCTGATCTCAATGAATTTCCCCATTCTTATCTATCACTTTCTTTATAACTTACTTTTATATTCTGCAATTCCCCATTCCCATTCCTAATTAAGTCATTTTTGATTCTGCACTTTACATTCTGCCATTTCCATTTCTGCACTTTATTGCTTTCCTTTACATTTTGGCCATTTACATTTTGGCCCTTATGGAGTCTTTACTTATAGGAGAATGCCCTTTGGATTGTGCAATGCACCTGCAACATTCCAAAGGTGCATGCTCTCCATCTTTTCGGACATGTTTGAGAAGTTCATAGAAGTATTCATTGACGACTTTTCTGTGTTTGGAAACTCATATTCTGATTGCCTATGTCATCTTGCCCTGGTGCTAAAAAGGTGCCAAGAAACCAACCTGGTTTTGAACTGGGAGAAGTGCCATTTTATGGTAACTGAGGGGGTGGTTCTTGGTCACAAGATTTCAAAAAATGGCATAGAAGTAGACAAGGCAAAGGTGGAAGTAATTGAGAAATTACCTCCACCTTGCAATGTCAAGGCAATCAGAAGCTTTTTGGGACACGCTGGGTTCTATAGAAGGTTCATCAAGGACTTTTCAAAAATTGCAAAACCTCTTAGCAACCTACTTGTCTCAAATACTCCCTTTATTTTTGATAGAGAGTGCATGGTAGCCTTTGATGAGCTTAAGAAGAGACTCTCCTCTGCACCTATTATAGCACCACCTAGCTAGGATCTTCCATTTGAATTAATGTGTGATGCATCTGATTTTGCTGTTGGTGCTGTTCTAGGACAGAGGAAAAACAAGCTAGTACATGTTACTTACTATGCAAGCAAGGTCCTTAATGAGAATCAAAGGAACTACACCACCATAGAGAAAGAACTTTTAGCCATAGTCTTTGCTTTTGATAAGTTTAGATCATATCTTATTGGCTCTAAAGTAATTGTATTCACTGATCATGCAGCACCCAAATACTTGCTTACAAAACAAGAATCTAAGCCCAGATTAATAAGATGGATTCTGCTACTCTAAGAGTTTGACATTGAGATTAAAGATAGGAGCGAAGCAGATAACAAGGTGGCTGACCACCTCTCAAGGATTCCACAAGAAGAAGAAGAGACGCACCAAGTTGCAGTAAATGAAAGCTTCCCTGATGAGCAGTTGATGATGATCCGAGTAGCCCCTTGGTTTGCAAACATAGATAACTTCAAGGCTATTGGGGAACTACCAACCAACATCAACAAACACATAAGGAGAAAGCTAATTAAAGATGCCAAAGACTACATCTGGGATGACCCCTATTTGTTCAAAAAGTGTGCTGATGGAATCTTGAGAAGGTGTGTTTCCCATGAAGAAGGGCAGGAAGTGCTGTGGCAGTGCCATGGATCCGCATATGGAGGCCACTTCCGTGGAGAAAGAACAGCAGCAAAAGTGCTTCAATCCAAATTTTACTGGCCAACAATGTTCAAGGATGCTAAGTAATTGGTGTCAAGATGTGATGAGTGCCAAAGAGCTGGTAATCTAACCAAGAGAAATGAGATGCCACAGCAATTCATACTAGAGCTTGAACTATTTGATGTATGGGGAATTGACTTTATAGGACCCTTCCCAACCTTCTACTCAAATAGTTACATATTGGTGGCTGTTGATTATGTCTCAAGATGGGTAGAAGCCATAGCCACTGCAACAAATGTCAACAAGGTTGTAATAAGCTTCTTGAGAAAGAACATCTTCAGCAGATTTGGAGTTCCTAGAGCCCTCATTAGTGATGGAGGGACACACTTCTGCAACAAACAACTTGAGACACTCCTTCTCAGGTATGGAGTTAAGCACAAGGTTGCAACTCCGTACCATCCACAGACCAACGGACAAGCTGAGATTTCAAACAGAGAACTAAAAAGAATTCTTGAAAAAACTGTTGGAAGCTCTAGAAAGGATTGGTCTAAGAAGCTGGATGATGCATTATGGGCCTAGCCTACAAGACACCCATTGGGATGTCCCCATACCAACTGGTATATGGCAAGGCTTGTCACTTACCAGTTGAGCTTGAGCATAGAGCATTTTGGGCTCTAAAAATGCTAAACTATGTGACATATAATCCTCCCTCTACTTGGACCTATGATGATGTGTGGTATAATCAGGGACCAAGCATATCTCTCTTCATGACCAATTAGACCAAGGAATTGGCTATTGATCAAGATCTGAGAGATTGAGTCACCAAGGGATTGGGGCTCAATCAATCATGATTGCCAAGAGGTCAATGAGTTGCATGATTGAAGAGGATATAAGTTAGACTTGATCCAAAGAGACAACATCTCCCAATCTTAATGAATTTCCCCATTCTTATCTATCCATTTCTTTATAGCTTAATTTTACATTCAGTAATTCCCCATTCCCATTTACATTCAAGTCATTTATGATTCTGCACTTTACTTTCTGCCATTTATATTTCTGCACTTTATTGCTTTTCTTTATATTCTAGTCATTTCCATTTATGTCATTTAAAATTCTGCACTCTATAATTCTATTGATCCGCTTGACTAATTCATCAATCGATTAAAACTGCTCGAATTTGCCAATCTCTGTGGATACGATCCCACTCCACTGTGGGTTATTACTTGACGATAATTTTGGTGCGCTTGACAAAGAACGGATTCACCAATTTTGAATGGGGTGTGAATTCGACTCATCAAGTTTTATGGCACCGTTACCGGGGATTGGCTTAAATTTGGCAGTGATTAAATCAATTGGAGAGCTAGATTAAGCAATTTAAATTCCTTTTTATTTTATCTTTTTTTTAGCATTTTTTATTTTCCTTTGAGTTCTATCTCTTTCTTCTTTGATTATTCTTATCATTCGTATTTTCACTCTTCTAACTGTTTGATTAATTGCATCACTCACACTAACATTCACTCTAACAAGAGTAACTTCCTTACTCAATTTTTTTTCTTTCTTCTCTTGTTTTGCCTTGTTGGTTGTATGACAGATAGAAGAAGCGGAGCTTCTTCTTCCTTTGATTTTGAACCTGAGAGGACCTTTCTTAGATTAAGGAGGGAAGCAAGAGGGAAAAGAGTTGTTGGTGCTGAGGAAGAGGAAGAGTATTTTGAAACAAACATGGAGGAGAACATGGAGAACCATCATGAAGAAGAAGCACACAACCATGCCAGAGAAGGTCCAGTAAATCATGATGGGCAAGAGAGGAGAGTCTTAGGCTCCTACATCAACCCAAATCCAAAAATTTGTGGCAGCAGCATCTTAAAGCCAACAATTCATGCCAACAATTTTGAGCTGAAACCTCAGCTCATCACACTCGTTCAGAACAATTGCTCATATGGAGGAAGTGCCCAAGAAGACCCTAATCAATATTTCAGCACATTCTTGAGGATATGTGATACTGTAAAGTCTAATGGGGTACACCCCAACATCTACAAACTACTCTTGTTCCCTTTCTCGCTCAGAGATAAGGCAGTAAAGTGGTTGAAATCATTCCCCAAGGATAGCCTAACTATATGGGAGGAAATCGTGAACAGATTCCTTGCAAGATTTTACCCTCCACAAAGAATCATTAGGCTAAGAGCTGAGGTACAAACTTTCAGACAACAAGATGGAGAAACACTCTATGAGGCCTGGGAGAAATTTAAAGATCTAACAAGAAGATGCCCACCAGAAATGTTCATTAAATGGGTACAACTACACATCTTTTATGAGGGACTATCCTATGAAGCAAAGAAGGTTGTGGATCATTCTTCAGGAGGCTCACTCAACAAGAAGAAAACCATTGAAGAAGCCATAGATGTCATTGAAACTATAGCTGAAAATGAGTATTTCTATGCTTCAGAAAGGACTCAAAAAAAGGGAGTGCTAGAGCTCAACACTGTAGACACTTTGTTAGCTCAGAACAAAGCAATTGCAGCTCAAATAGCAGCTCTAACAAAAAGGATGGAGGCTAACCAAGCCTCAGTTATTCAGGACCAAACTCCCCAACAAGAAGGGAATGCACCAGGATCTGAAGGTGACTGGGAACAAGCAAATTATGTGAACAATTCATCCAGACCACCATATGACCCACACTCTAAGACATACAACCCAGGTTGGAAGAATTACCCAAACTTTGGGTGAAAAAATCAACAAAACCACAACCAGGACCACAACAAGCCTTATTCATCAAATCAGCATTTCAACCACAACCCCAACCATCAAACAGGGAACCATAGACCCTACCATAACTCACAAAACACATCATACCATAGTAACCAGCCCACACATAACAACCTCAACCAAGATGCACCATCCTCAACTATGCAACCATGCAAAATCAAGAGCAATTTTGAGAAGATGGAAGCTGCAATAGCACAAATATCCTCACAAATTACAAGAGCAGTCTCCACCCTCATGGACAGACAAGCACAAACTGACAGAAGGATAGATGCTAATCAAGAGGAATACAGGTCAAATCTGAAAAATCAAAGCGCAGCAATCTCAAAGTTGGAAGCACAAGTGGGGATTTTATCCAAGCAAATCCCACTTCCCACACACACGTTTCCTAGTGATACTATGGCCAATCCAAGAGGGAAATGCAAAGCCATTACTTTAAGAAGTGGGAAGGTTGTAGAAGAAGGAACCCCAAGCAAAGACAAGCATGAAGAAGTTGCAGCAAAGCATGGGAACAAGGATGAAGAAGAAATCCCTGCTCCACCTCCACCAAAACCAGTCTTGAAGCCTTATGTGCCAAAGGCACCATACCCACAAAGACTAGAAAAAGATGGGAAGGATGGCCAGTTTTCTAAGTTCTTAGAGATCTTCAAGAGGCTCCAAATCAACATACCATTTGCTGAGGCATTAGAACAAATGCCACTCTATGCTAAATTTTTGAAGGAGCTTACAACTAAAAAGAGGAACTGGGAAGCAAAAGAAATATAATATTGACTGAAGAATGCAGTGCCATCATACAGAAGAAGCTGCCTCAAAAGCTGAAGGACCCAGGTAGTTTCCAAATTCCCTGCATCATAGGAGACATCACCATTGAGAAGGCTTTGTGTGATTTGGGAGCTAGCATAAATCTTATGTCCATGACCATGATGAGAAGGATAAAGATTGAGGAAGCCAAGGCAACAAGAATGGCACTCCAATTGGCCGACAGAACATTTAAGTTTCCACATGGAGTGGTAGAAGACTTGCTAGTGAAAGTAGGAGAGTTCATCTTTCCTGCTGATTTTGTTGTGCTGGACATGGAAGAAGAGGTCAACACCTCGATTATTCTAGGAAGACCATTCTTAGCTACTGTTGGAGCCATCATCGATGTGCAAAAAGGGGAACTAGTCTTGAGGTTGCATGAAGAGAAAATGGTCTTCAATGTCTTCAAAGCAATGAGTTACCCCAAGGAATCCATAGGAGAATGCATGCTGGTAGACACCATGGAACAAATAGTTCAAGAAGTCTTGGAAGAAGAACAATGTGGAGAAGCCATTGAGTTGGAACAAACACCAGATGGAGAATCACCACAAGCAACAATGAAAAACTCAATCATGCCAACCATCACAGGCAACACAGATGCAGAGCCACCAAAACTAGAACTGAAAGCATTACCACCCAGCTTGAAGTATGCATACCTAGATGCTAACAACACCCAACCAGTGATCATAAATTCAAGTCTGAGTAAGGAACAAGAAGAGGAGCTCATCCAAGTGCTGAGACAACACAACAATGCCATAGGCTGGACACTTGGAGATTTAAAAGAGATCAGTCCTTCAATGTGTATGCATAAGATCTTGCTTGAAGAAGATGCCAAACCTTCAAGAAACAACAAAGGAGGCTGAACCCAACTATGAATGAAGTGGTTCAGAAAGAAGTGTTGAAACTATGGCAAGCAGGGGTGATATACCCTATAACAGATAGCCCTTGGGTAAGCCCGGTGCAAGTAGTCCCTAAGAAGGGAGGGATCACTGTTGTGGCAAATGAGAAGAATGAATTGATACCCACAAGGACAGTGACCGAATGGCGTATGTGCATTGACTACCGGAAACTTAATGAAGCCATCCGGAAGGACCACTTTCCCTTACCTTTCATGGACCAGATGCTTGAAAGATTGGCAGGACATGAATATTATTGCTTCCTAGATGGGTATTCGGGCTACAACCAAATTGTTGTAGACCCCAAGGACTAGGAAAAAACTTCATTTACTTGTCCATATGGTGTTTTTGCTTATAGGAGAATGCCTTTTGGATTGTGCAATGCACCTGCAACATTCCAAAGGTGCATGCTCTCCATTTTTTCAGACATGATTGAGAAGTTCATAGAAGTATTCATGGATAACTTCTCTGTATTTGGGAACTCATATTCTGATTGCCTATACCATCTTGCTCTTGTGCTAAAAAGGTGTCAAGAAACCAACCTAGTTTTAAACTGGGAGAAGTGCCATTTTATGGTGACTGAAGGGGTGGTTCTTGGTCACAAGATTTCAAAAGATGGTATAGAAGTGGACAAGGCAAAAGTGGAAGTAATTGAAAAATTACCTCCACCTTGCAATGTCAAAGCAATCAGAAGCTTTTTGGGACATGCTGGGTTCTATAGGAGATTTATCAAGGATTTTTCAAAAATTGCAAAACCCCTTAGTAACCTACTTGTCTCAAATACTCCCTTTGTTTTTGATAGAGAGTGCATGATAGCCTTTGATGAACTTAAGAAGAAACTCTCCTCTGCACCTATTATAGCACCACCAAGCTGGGATCTTCCCTTTGAACTAATGTGTGATGCATCTGATTTTGCTATTGGTGCTGTTCTAGGACAGAGGAAAGACAAGCTAGTACATGTTGTTTACTATGCTAGCAAGGTTCTCAATGAGAATCAAAGGAACTATACCACCACGGAGAAAGAACTTTTAGCCATAGTTTTTGCTTTTGACAAGTTTAGATCATATCTTATTGGCTCAAAAGTAATTGTGTTCACTGATCATACAGCACTCAAATACTTGCTTACCAAACAAGAATCTAAGCCCAAACTAATAAGGTGGATATTGTTGCTCCAAGAATTTGATATTGAGATTAAAGATAGGAGCGGAGCAGAGAACAAGGTAGCTAACCACCTCTCAAGAATCCCACAAGAAGAAAAGATGCAGCAAGTAGTAGTCAATGAAAGCTTTCTTGATGAACAATTAATGATGATTCGAGTAGCTCATTGGTTTGCAGACATAGCCAACTTCAAGGCTATTGGGGAGCTACCTAGTAACATCAATAGGCACATGAGGAGGAAGCTAATCAAGGATGCCAAACACTACATCTGGGATAATCCTTATTTGTTCAAAAAGTGTGCTGACGGAATCCTAAGAAGGTGTATACCCCATGAAGAAGGGCAGGAAGTACTATGGCAGTGCCATGGATCTGCATATGGAGGTCACTTTAGTGGAGAAAAGACAGCAGCAAAGGTGCTTCAATCCGGATTCTACTGGCCAACATTGTTTAAGGATGCCAAGGAAATAGTGTCAAGATGTGATGAATGCCAAAGAGCTGGTAATCAAACCAAGAGAAATGAGATACCGCAGCAATTCATACTAGAGTTAGAGCTGTTTGATGTATGGGGGATTGATTTCATGGGACCCTTCCCAACCTCCTACTCAAATAGCTACATATTGGTGGCTGTTGATTATGTCTCAAGATGGGTAGAAGCCATAGCCACTGCAACAAATGATAACAAGGTTATGATAAGCTTCTTGAGAAGGAACATTTTCTAGAGTCCCTAGAGCTCTCATTAGTGATGGAGGGACACACTTCTGCAACAAACAACTCGAGGCACTCCTTCTTAGATATGGAGTGAAGCACAAAGTGGCAACTCCATACCACCCACAGACCAACGGGCATGCTGAAATTTCCAACAGAGAGCTAAAAAGAATCCTTGAAAAGACTGTTGGAAGCTCAAAAAAGGATTGGTCTAAGAAGTTGGATGATGCACTATGGGCCTACAGGACAGCCTATAAGACTCCCATTGGGATGTCTCCATACCAACTGGTATATGGCAAGGCTTTTCACTTGCCAGTTGAACTTGAACATAGAGCCTTTTGGGCTCTAAAGATGTTAAACTATGATGAGCAAGCTACTGGAGAAAAGAGATTAATGCAACTCAATGAGCTGGAAGAGTTCAGGAATCAAGCATATGAGAATGCAAAAATCTACAAAGAAAACACAAAAAGGTGGCATGACCAAAAGATAGCAAGAAGGGAGTTCACTGAAGGACAGAAAGTGTTACTCTACAACTCAAGACTCAAGTTTTTCCCTGGAAAACTGAAGTCTAGATGGTCAGGACCTTTTACCATACTCAAGGTGTTTCCCTATGGTCATGTGGAGCTCATGGAGGACAAGACTCAGAGAACTTTTACTGTCAATGGCCATAGACTCAAACACTAATTGGGAGGCTCCTTAGAGGAGCAGGGAGAGAACTACAAGCTCAGCTGAAGATGAAGAAATGTCAAGCTAATGACAATAAAGAAGCGCTAGTTGGGAGGCACCCCAACACTTTATCCTTTTTTAGTTTTTTGATTTAGTTACTTTTCTTAGAAGTAGTTTAAAAATTTGTTGCATTAGGTAGTTTAATTTTCAATCTTACATTGCCATATTAGGTAGTTTACAATTGCAGATTAGAACGTTGATTTTAGCTTTGGTAGATAGATTTTCTTTACAATTTTTTTTCTATTCCGGAATTGTAACTTGATGAAGGCATTGATCATAATGAGTGATTGGGCTGAAGACTAGCTAAAGTGCTAAGTTTGGTGTGGCCTCTCACCCACTTAATCTAGGCTTACAGACAATTTATATCTTGATTTGAAGAGTAAACCCAAGGATTAAGTTTGGTGTGGTCACCACCAAAAATCATCTAGCAGCCCAAGTCACCCAATTTGAAAGCACTTAATGCTTTGGGTAAAAACATGAATGTGGTTTAATGAGTTCAGAGGAATTGGAATCAAAAGAGAATGAAAAGATTTATGTTATTCCACTCTTATAAACACATTAAATACACAATGATAAAACCAATTTATTGAGATGCCAAAGAATTAAGTTTGGTGTCCCAAGGGACACCCATCAGTTGCAATCCGATTCACTTTTGATGAGAAGGAATGTGAAAGGATTCTTTTGTCATTACTAATGGGGTCAGTTTCATTTCAGGAGAGAAGATGGGGCCCACATGGTAAACAATTCACAAAGCAAGGAAGTCAAAGTGTACTTACACTTTGGAACTCAACACACGCAGAAGATACAGTGAGAAAAGAGTTGGCGCCTCTTCCCACGCTAGGCGCCACTCCCCAAGTGGGAAAACATTTACCCTTTTCATTTCCCACCACAACATTCACCCATTATAAAAACCTCACTTCACCATCTCCTATTCCATTTCAACAACCCCTTCCTTTCTCTTTTCATCCTTTACCATCTCCTTCCCTACTTTCTTTCTTTCTTTTTTTCTTGATTGGGACAATCAAGTCTTAAGTTTGGTGTTGGAGTAAAACCTTATTTTGCTTGTTCTTTCTTGCAACTCCATTTCACTTTCAAACACACTCTCTCAAACTCATGGCACCACCAAAAAGCTCAGCCTCAAAGAAAAGAAAAGTCAAGAAACCAACCTCTGGGTCCTCAAGCTCCTTCAATGACTACAAGTTCCTCTCCGCGTTCAACCAAAACCAATTCTATGGTTGGGTAAGTGAGAGGGAGATCATTCCAGAAGTTGGGTTCCAATTAGGGAGGAACAAGCACATTGAAATCAACATTGAGATCAACAATAGAGCTTGGTCACTTCTATACAACCCACCAAGGAAAGTGGTAGAGAGCTTGGTGAGGGAATTCTATGCCAATGCAGTGCCTCAACCAGGGCAACAATATGGCTACATTAGCTATGTAAGGGGGAAGTCCATTGACTACAGTCCCTCTAGCATAGAAAGGATTCTAATGGTAAAGAGGACAAGTTCCACTCGGAGCTATGAAGAAAAAATGAAGCAGCAAGATCCTGGATTTGATGAGATCCTAAATGAGATTTGTATGATGCATGTGCGTTGGATCAATGACAATGATGGGGTACCTAATCAATTGAGGAGAAGATATTTGAGCCCCCAAGCTAGAGGGTGGCTAGAATTTGTGAGGAGGTCCCTAATCCCCACATCCAACACTTCAGAGGTGACCAAGGAGAGAGCTGTACTCATCTACAGCATCATGAAAGGAGAGAACATCAACATGGGGGAGATGATTGCCAACAACATCAACAAAGTGCTGAAGAGCACCAGTGACAATACAAGGTTGGCATTCCCCAGCATTATACAGAGGCTATATGATGAGGTTGGAGTTAAAAAGATTATTGATGAAGTGCTTGTGAAGCAAGACAAGTTCATAACTGCCAAGAAGATGGCCAAGGTGGTAGTTGTGCACCCACTCCACAGGGCCAGAGAACGAAGAGCTCAGGCCCATGAACAACAACAACAACAACAAGAAGAGGAGGCAGAAGAGCAACCTCAATTCCTGGCACTTCAACCACCACCACAATATCAATATCAACAATTTCCAAAGGGATTCAACTGGGAGCAACTGCAAGGAGATGTACACCAAATGAAGGGAGATCTACACCATTTGAGGGAAGATGTAAATCAACTTAAGAAAACCCAACAACAACAATGGAGCCAAGTCAACCACAACATCCAACAACTCCAAGGGAATTGGGAGCATATGAGGAAGGAGCAGCAAGAACAATTTGACTAAGGAGAGGTGCGAAGTGCACTGGACAAAATAGTAGAGCAGGGAAAATGGTAACAGAAGAACCTGGCTGAATTCAGACATCTCTATGATGCCAGAACCATATCCAGGAGGCAGTATGACATTAACACACAAGCGAAGCTGAATCACTTGTGTAACGTCGTGGCCGCTCTGAACCTAGGATACCCAACCTTCATGCAAGGAATGGAAGAACTAAGTGCAAGACAAGAAGAAATCCTAGCCAAACATAAGGAGGATGAAAGGAATTACATGAGGAGGGTAGGATTTTGGAAACCCAAGGATGATAAATCACAAGAAGGCTCCTCCAAACCAGATAAAGGTGGTTCTTCCCCCTCCAAGAAGAAGGACAAAGGGAAGGGGCCAATGAACTAAAGATGAAGCTGCTCAAGGTTGTTGAGTCCCATGGTTGACACTTTCCAATTTCTGAATTCTTGCTTAAGTTTTTGCTTTATTTACTTTTTGAATAAATAATCATGCTAGGATAGTTTATGTTTTATGCATAGTTTTTAATTCCTATTTGAAATCTTTATGAGTTCTTCTTTTCAAGAAAGAAAATGCCATGTATTTCAAGTCTTCATTCCAACAAAAATAAAAAGTAGAGTTTGTCTCCATAAGAGTCACTGTGAGTTGTGAAAAAATAATGAGAAAGACCAAGGCCAAGATGGATTATGAAACAAACTAAGATATAAGTGACCAAGTGTAAGACTTTGAATGAACTAAAAAAAAAAGAAAATGAGTCATGGAAAAGCAACTAGTCCTAGAAGGTATAACTAGGGGAAGGTTAAGGGGTGTTCCTTGAATATCCATAGAACCAAGAGGTAGTAGGCAATAAAGACCCAAGGCTCTGAGCATCAACTACTGGGATAGAAAAAGAAACATTAAAAAGCTCAAAAATAATCAAAAAAATCTTAGTAGATGCTTGTGGTGAAGATGTGTCAAGAAGAGACCTGGGCAAGTAAATTCTTAGGGGTGTCTCAACACCTAGTACCCTAAAACCAACTGGTTTGGGAGTGCTAATTGAAAGCTTAATTAAAGGGTTGTCTTGAGACAAAACACTTAGAATCGTGGTCAAGAAAGCAAAGCTACCCTTGCTACCTCAAGGTGACAATCAATAGAAAGGACCCCTAAAGCCTATACTTGAAAGAACCCTCAAGGATCCAAGAGTTTTTCATGACATTAAAACATTCATGCATGTGTTGAACACTTAGCCTTAATCTTAGTTGTATTGCAATCACTCAAAGCCAAGGCCTCAAGTTATAAAGGTTTACTCACATTGATTTGCTTGGGACAAGCAAAACTTAAGTTTGGTGTTGTGATGACTTGCATCATCTACCCTTCTTTTTTGCATAAAAAAGACCATAAAAGAGCATAAATCTCATTTGATCAATACAATTCATGCATTATTTGATGAATATTATGGTACACTACTTTGAGATGAGTTGTGCTGAATTTCAGGTGAGAAAAGCATCAAAAATGGGGTAGAAGACAAACAAGAAGTTGGCCATGTGAAACTGGCGTGACATTTGAAGCAAATGCCACAAAAACGCATTGGCAAGGCACGCCAGGAGCTGGGCATGGCACGCTAGTTTTAAAGTCCAGAGAAGAGATTCAAAGCGTGTATATGGGCGTGGCACGCTGATACAAAATTCCAGAAAGCTACAATGGAGGACACAAAAGGGGTGTGACACGCCAAGCTGGGCGTGGCATGCCTGACCCATCAAATACTATGGGCGTGCCACTTGAGCAAAGGAGCGTGGCACGCCAACTCTCCATCCCAAGAAGAACCTTCACTATGGCGTGCCACTTGGTGTCGAAGGCGTGGCACGCCAGCCCCAAGAAGTCACTTGGGCGTGCCACTTGAGAACCCAGGCGTGGCACGCCAAGCTTGAAGAGTTCACAAAACCATGGGCGTGCCATTTGAGCAGCATGGTGTGGCACGCTGATACAACAATCCAGAGAAGGGGCTGAAGGCAATTGAAGACTGGGCGTGCCACTTGAGCAACCAGGCGTGGCACGCCAATGCACAAAGGACCAGAAGCAAGGACTGGGCCTGCCACTTGGTATCGAAAGCGTGGCACGCCAACGTTAGCATTTCAGTATGGCGTGTGATGAGCAGATAATTTATACGCTTTTTGACATTGTTTTTAGTATATTTTTAGTAGGATCTAGTTACTTTTAGGGATGTTTTCATTAGTTTTTATGTTAAATTCACATCTCTGGACTTTACTATGAGTTTGTGTATTTTTCTGTGATTTCAGGTATTTTCTGGCTGAAATTGAGGGACTTGAGCAAAAATCAGATTCAGAGGTTAGAAAGTAGACATCCAGGGCTTTCCAGAAATGTATAATAGTCCATACTTTGGCCGAGTTTAGACGACGTAAAAAGGCGTTGAACGCCAGTTCTACGCTGCTGTCTGGAGTTAAACGTCAGAAACAAGTCACAAACCAGAGTTGAACGCCAGAAATACGTTACAACCTGGCGTTCAACTCCAGAAAGAGCCTCTGCACGTGTAACATTCAAGCTCAGCCCAAGCACACACCAAGTGGGCCCCGGAAGTGGATATATGCATCAATTACTTACTTTTGTAAACCCTAGTAGCTAGTTTATTATAAATAGGACTTTTTACTATTGTATTAGACATCTTCGGATCATCTTTGGATTATCTTTTGATCTATTGATCACGTTTGGGGGCTGGCCATTCGGCCATGCCTGGACCTTCATTACTTATGTATTTTCAACGGTAGAGTTTCTGCACTCCATAGATTAAGGTGTGGAGCTCTGCTGTTCCTCAAAGATTAATGCAAAGTACTACTGTTTTCTATTCAATTCATCTTATTTCGCTTCTAAGATAGTCATTCGCACTTCAACCTGAATGTGATGAACGTGGCATTCATCATCATTCTCTATGAACGCGTGCCTGACAACCACTTCCGTTCTACCTTAGATTGAATGAGTATCTCTTAGATTACTAATACAGGGGACCGAGTCCGAGACATTGGGATCTTCGTGATATAAGCTAGATTGATGGCGGCATTCATGAGAGTCCGGAAGGTCTAAACCTTGTCTGTGGTATTCCAAGTAGGACTCTGGGATTGAATGACTGTGACGAACTTCAAACTCGCGAGTGCTGGGCGTAGTGACAGACGCAAAAGGATAGTAAATCCTATTCCAGTACGATCGAGAACCTCCAGATGATTAGCCATGCAGTGACAGCGCATCGGATCATTTTCACAAAGAGGAATAGGATGCAACTGATGAGATATTTTGGTGAGAAACGAATCTCTCCCAAAACACCACAAATCTAACCGGCAAGTGCACCGGGTCGCATCAAGTAATAAATACTCACGGGAGTGAGGTCGATCCCACAGGGATTGAAGGATTGAGCAATTTTAGTTTAGTGGTTGATTTAGTCAAGCGAATCAAGTGTTGGTTGGGTGATTTGTGATTTGCAGAATGTAAATTGCATGAAATTAAAGAGAGCAGGAAATTAAGTTGCTGAATCTTAAAGAACAAGAAATTAAATGGCAGAAACTTAGAGTGCAAGAAATGTAAATTGCGGAATCTTAAAGTGCAAGGAATGTAAATTGCTTGAAATGTAAAGGGGATTGGGATGTGGATTTGCAGAAATTAGATAAGGAAAAATTAAATTGTATCAAACAGAGGAGTACAAGGGAATTGGGATTGAACCGGATATGAAGCAGAAAAGTAAATGAACATAAGAAGCAGTAAACAGAGAATTGAAATGGGAAATTCAGATCTCAGGACCCAGAGACTAGAAAACCAAGTCTAGATCTCAATGCCTTCCTAGATCCAACAAGAACAATTGCAAGGGAATTGTAAATTGCAAAGGAATTAGATGAGAAGTAAGTAACAGAAACGGAAATTCAATTAAGCAGTAAATAAACAGAGAAATCCAAGATTGAGATTGAAACAGAATTTCTTCAATTCTCCAATCCAAGATCCAAGACAAAAGTAAAATGAAATTGAAAGCAAAGAAATTAAAGTTCACTCAAAAGCTCTCCAAAAAAAAAAACTATTATGAAAATTCCAAAAGGAAAGCTCCCTCAATAACTTGAATTCTATCCTATTTATACACTTTCAAAAATGATCTTCAAGCCTTGAGTTGGGCCTTTGTTCTTGGTGGAATTGGGTTGAAAGAGGCCTTGGTTGATTGCTCTTGAAGTTTGAAGAAGAACCGAAGTGAACCAATTGAACCGGTTTTGAAGTTAGCCATAGTTGGACCTAACGTTTGAGCCAAAGTTAGGGGCCTAACTTTGGCTCCAACTTTTCATAGCAGCAAGCAACATTCTACTGGTATGGACGTTGGTGCCAACGTTAGGGGTCTAACTTTGACCCTAACGTTGGCAATGCTTTGTGCTAGTGGCGCCAACGTTAGCCTCCAAGTTAGGGGGCTAACGTTGGCGCAAACGTTGGTGCCCCTCCCTTGTGTCTTCATATGCCAACGTTAGCCTCCAAGTTAGGGGGCTAACGTTGGCGCAAATGTTGGTGCCCCTCCCCCTTTGTGATTCATGTGCCAACGTTAGCCTCCAAGTTAGGGGGCTAACGTTGGCGCAAACGTTGGTGCCCAGGGGAGAACTTCTCTTGCCAACGTTAGCCTCCAAGTTAGGGGGCTAACATTGGCTCAAACGTGGGGAGCCCAGGGAGTAATCTTCATTCCCAACGTTAGCCTCCAAGTTAGGGGGCTAACGTTGGGGCTAACTTCATGCCTCCAGGTTCAATTTCACTTATTCCATTCTTCACTTCTAGCCATTCCTCTTTGCTTCAACCTTTCTCCAAGCTTTCTTCACCTATCATTAATCAACCAAACTCATCAAAGCTATGCTCAAAATCATGAGATATTCAATCTTTCATAATATGCAACAAATATAGCACAAAACCTCATGAAATGGAATGAATTCATATATGGTTGGTTCAATCAAGGGAAACATGAAAATCTACTCAATTAGCTTGCTTGTAGCTCAAGAAAGTGCATAATTCTAATGAAAACAAAAGAAAAAGACTAGCTAAAATAGGCTAAGATGACTTGTCATCACAACACCAAACTTAAAGCTTGCTTGTCCCCAAGCAAGAAATGAATTATTAAGAAGAAAGAATGAAATGGAAGAGGAAGTTCATGCTAGCAGAGTATTATTGATAGTTCATGGGGTTTTATGTGGATATGCAAATACTCACTTCTTATTGACTCCTAGGCCTAGAAAGTCTCCTTCAAGCTTCAAGTGACATACTGCTATGACCTCTCATTATTCCTTTATCCTTGGATATTACTTTATTCAAAAGCTTTATTTGAGTGTCATGTGTAGCAAGTTCATTTTCTTTTCTTTATACTTGACACATTATTCACTATAGACACTTGGCTCACATTCCTTCTTAAAACATTGATGCCCAGCACCTCTTTGGGTTACTAAATGCCTTGTAGTTAGGTTGCTCTTGATAGTGGATTTTCAGCTGATGATCCCGGGTTAGTTAACCCAAGTCACCAAGTGTTGAGGCACTCCTAAGAGCTTACTAATCCAAGCAGATCCTAGTACAAAGACATCACAGGCATATATTTTAAGGTTCAAGCTATTGGTGTCCAGCTTTGTTTCTTTTTGTTTTTCTTTTGTTTTGCCACTTTTTGGCTCTCTTTGTTCTTTCCTTCTTTTTGTTTTTCTTTCTAACCAAGGAATTTTTTTTTATTCAATTGAGATTCATAGACAGTAGGCCACTCTTTACTTAGAAGGAGATATCCTAGCTCTTTATTCACTAAAAGTGAGCTATTATACAATCACACACATACCACCACTTACTTTTATTCTACTTCTAACTAACATAGATTATCTTGCTTCACATTCAAACTGTTCTTTTATTGAATTTAAAGATGCAGGGGACAATACATACTTCTTGTCAAGTGAAAATGAACACACAAGCAAACACAAAAACTAGCCTACTTATTTTGAAAGAAACAAACATAATGCAAAGATCTTTAATTAAAACAGACTACTTGGAAATGCAAAGACAATTTAGAACAGATTGAATTTGTAGTGATGAATAAGGAGCAAGTCCACCTTTCATTTGTCATGCCTTTTCTTTCTCCTTTCATACACTTGGCTGCTAGAGTTCCCACCATCCTTGTTTGGTGGTTGTTGATCTTGCCAAAAGCCAGCATTATTCATAGCCTCCTCCACTCTATCTTCAAGTCTCATAGCCCTCTTCACTTCTACCTCACTTCTCATTTTGAAGAATTCATCAAAGGTTGGGAATGCCGGATCCATGTTGTGCATATGTTCTCCAATATAGTTCAGTTTGATTTGGCTATTGACATTATAATCGGCTTGCACTTCATACCTTGCTTCTTGGAGTGTTGGTTTGAGTTCCTCTGCCATGGTTGTTGGTTTTGGGTATGGTTATCTCCCCATCTGAGGTTTGGGTGGTTTTTCCAGGATGGATTGTATGTATCACCATACACTTCATTTGGTCCTTGATTGTGCATATACTGCACTTGCTCTTGTTGTTGTTCTTCTTGAGTTTCTTCACTTTGTCCCCATGTGGTTGATGGTTGGCTGGTGTTAACTACTGCAACTTGGAGACTATCAATCCTCTTGGCCATTTGCTCAAATTGTTGTTGAATTTGCTACTGCATCATCTTGTTTTGAGCTAGGATTGAATCCACTCCTTCTAGCTCCATTACTCCTCTCCTTTGTGATGGTTGGCGGCTCCTTTGATGAGCAAAGAAATATTGGTTGTTGGCCACCATGTCCACAAGATTCTGAGCTTCCTCAGCAGTTTTCATCAGTTGTAGTGAACCTCCAGCAGAATGATCTAATGCCTCCTGAGATTTCAATGTCAGGCCTTTATAGAAATTTTGCAGCACGTCCCATTCATTGAACATCTCTGGAGGACACTTTCTGATTAAGGCTTTGTACCTCTCCCA
Organism: Arachis ipaensis; assembly: GCF_059453495.1. Taxonomy (NCBI): domain Eukaryota; kingdom Viridiplantae; phylum Streptophyta; class Magnoliopsida; order Fabales; family Fabaceae; genus Arachis; species Arachis ipaensis. The sequence continues at coordinate 57,447,428 of NC_142436.1, forward strand.
TGCTTCATACAAGGATTCGGCATCTAATTGTGTGAATGTCTGCACCTCGGTTTTCAGCCTGATGACTCTTTGGGGTGGATAGAATTTGGCTAGAAATTTAGTCACCAAGTCATCCCAACTAGTGATACTTCCTTGGGGAAAAGTTTCAAGCCATTGTGCAGCCTTATCTCTTAATGAGAACGGGAACAGCAGAAGCTTGTAGGTTTCAGGATTCACGCCATTGGATTTGACAGTGTCACAAATCCTTAAGAAGGTAGATAGATGTTGATTTGGATCCTCCAATGGTCCTCCCCCAAATGAGCAATTGTTCTGGACCAATGTGATGAGTTGTGGCTTCAGTTCAAAGTTATTTGCATTGACATTAGGGGTGAGAATGCTACTTCCACAATGTCTAGCATTTGCAAAGGTATAGGAAGCCAACACTCTCCTCTGTTGTGGTTGATTATTGACTCCTTCTCCTGGATTAGATGTATCTCCTTCCATCTCGTGGAATTCTTCGTCTGATTCCTCTTCTCCAACAATACTTTTCCCTCTTTCAACTCTTCTTAACCTCCTGAGAGTTCTTTCGTCTTGTTCATGAAAATTGGGTATGGCTCTTCTTGTACCTGACATACAAGCAGAACATAAGAGCACACAAACTAGTTACACTTCAATCTACTGCTAGAATGAAGTTTTGGTTAGCTTAAGCAAAAATTCAAACAGTTAGTGGGTTAGTCAAAATTAAAGAAAAAGTGCTTGATCTAGATTACCACCTCACTTAATCATTGTCAATCTAATCAATCCCCGGCAACGGCGCCAAAAACTTGATGAGATATTTTGGTGAGAAACGAATCTCTCCCAAAACACCACAAATCTAACCGGCAAGTGCACCGGGTCGCATCAAGTAATAAATACTCACGGGAGTGAGGTCGATCCCACAGGGATTGAAGGATTGAGCAATTTTAGTTTAGTGGTTGATTTAGTCAAGCGAATCAAGTGTTGGTTGGGTGATTTGTGATTTGCAGAATGTAAATTGCATGAAATTAAAGAGAGCAGGAAATTAAGTTGCTGAATCTTAAAGAACAAGAAATTAAATGGCAGAAACTTAGAGTGCAAGAAATGTAAATTGCGGAATCTTAAAGTGCAAGGAATGTAAATTGCTTGAAATGTAAAGGGGATTGGGATGTGGATTTGCAGAAATTAGACAAGGAAAAATTAAATTGTATCAAACAGAGGAGTACAAGGGAATTGGGATTGAACCGGATATGAAGCAGAAAAGTAAATGAACATAAGAAGCAGTAAACAGAGAATTGAAATGGGAAATTCAGATCTCAGGACCCAGAGACTAGAAAACCAAGTCTAGATCTCAATGCCTTCCTAGATCCAACAAGAACAATTGCAAGGGAATTGTAAATTGCAAAGGAATTAGATGAGAAGTAAGTAACAGAAACGGAAATTCAATTAAGCAGTAAATAAACAGAGAAATCCAAGATTGAGATTGAAACAGAATTTCTTCAATTCTCCAATCCAAGATCCAAGACAAAAGTAAAATGAAATTGAAAGCAAAGAAATTAAAGTTCACTCAAAAGCTCTCCAAAAAAAAAACTATTATGAAAATTCCAAAAGGAAAGCTCCCTCAATAACTTGAATTCTATCCTATTTATACACTTTCAAAAATGATCTTCAAGCCTTGAGTTGGGCCTTTGTTCTTGGTGGAATTGGGTTGAAAGAGGCCTTGGTTGATTGCTCTTGAAGTTTGAAGAAGAACCGAAGTGAACCAATTGAACCGGTTTTGAAGTTAGCCATAGTTGGACCTAACGTTTGAGCCAAAGTTAGGGGTCTAACTTTGGCTCCAACTTTTCATAGCAGCAAGCAACATTCTACTGGTATGGACGTTGGTGCCAACGTTAGGGGTCTAACTTTGACCCTAACATTGGCAATGCTTTGTGCTAGTGGCGCCAACATTAGCCTCCAAGTTAGGGGGCTAACGTTGGCGCAAACGTTGGTGCCCCTCCCTTGTGTCTTCATATGCCAATCTTAGCCTCCAAGTTAGGGGGCTAACGTTGGCGCAAACGTTGGTGCCCCTCCCCCTTTGTGATTCATGTGCCAACGTTAGCCTCCAAGTTAGGGGGCTAACGTTGGCGCAAACGTTGGTGCCCAGGGGAGAACTTCTCTTGCCAACGTTAGCCTCCAAGTTAGGGGGCTAACGTTGGCTCAAACGTGGGGAGCCCAGGGAGTAATCTTCATTCCCAATGTTAGCCTCCAAGTTAGGGGGCTAATGTTGGGGCTAACTTCATGCCTCCAGGTTCAATTTCACTTTTTCCATTCTTCACTTCTAGCCATTCCTCTTTGCTTCAACCTTTCTCCAAGCTTTCTTCACCTATCATTAATCAACCAAACTCATCAAAGCTATGCTCAAAATCATGAGATATTCAATCTTTCATAATATGCAACAAATATAGCACAAAACCTCATGAAATGGCATGAATTCATATATGGTTGGTTTAATCAAGGGAAACATGAAAATCTACTCAATTAGCTTGCTTGTAGCTCAAGAAAGTGCATAATTCTAATGAAAACAAAAGAAAAAGACTAGCTAAAATAGGCTAAGATGACTTGTCATCAGCAACCAACGACAAGGGTGATGCCTCCAGACGATTAGCCGTGCTGTGACAGAGCATTTGGACCATTTTCCCGAGAGGATTGAAAGTAGCCATTGGCACTGGTGACATCCTTACATAAAGCCAGCCATAGAAAGGAGTAAGACTGATTGGATGAAGAAAGCAGGAAAGCAAAGGTTCAGTGGGACGAATGCATCTCCATACGCTTATCTGAAATTCTCACCAATGATTTACATAAGTATTCCTATCCTTCTTTTATTATTTAATTTCGAAAACCCCATTATGATTTTATATCCACCTGACTGAGATTTACAAGGTGACCATAGCTTGCTTCATACCAACAATCTCCGTGGGATTCGACCCTTACTCACGTAAAGTATTACTTGGACGACCCAGTGCACTTGCTGGTTAGTTATGCGAAGTTGTGAAGATATGTTTAGACCATGGTTCTGTGCATCCGTTTTTGGTGCCATCACCAGGAAATCAATTGCGAACAATAATTCACAACCTGAGTAACAATTTCACATACCAAGTTCTTGGCGCCGTTGCCGGGGATTGTTCGAGTTTAGACAACTGACGGTTCATTTTGTTGCTCAGATTAGGTAATTTTCTTTTTGTTTTGTTTTCAAAAAAATTTTCAAAAAAATTTTCAAAAATTTCTCCCTTGTTTTCGAAAAAAATTTTTAAAATAAAAATGTTTTTAAAAATATTTTTTTCTTCAGAATTTTTAAGAATGAATTCTAGTGTTTCATGAAGCATGTGAAGCCTGGCTGGCTGTAAAGCCATGTCTGAATTCATTTGGACTGAGGCTTCCAATTTGTTATCAAGAGCAAGATAGTTGTTGCTAATCCATCTGCTACTGTTCCTGATTTACATACTAAAGCTTGGCTGGCTATTAAGCCATGCCTGACCCTTTGATTGGAGCTTTAGAGCATAAGATTCCTGGAATTCATATTAAAAAAAATTTGGAATCCTTATTTAGAAAAAATTAAAAGAAAATACAAAAAATTTAGAAAACCAAAAAATTCAAAAATATTTCATGTTTCTTGTTTGAGTCTTGAGTCATGTTATAAGTTTGGTGTCAATTGCATATTCATATTGCATTTTTCGAAAATTCATGCATTCATAGTATTCTTCATGATCTTCAAGTTGTTCTTGGTAAGTCTTCTTGTTTGATCTTGATGTTTTCTTGTTTTGTGTTATATGGTGTTTTTCATATGCATTCTTGAAATCTTAGTGTCTAAGCATTAAAGATTTCTAAGTTTGGTGTCCTGCATGTTTTCTTTGCATAAAAAATTTTCAAAAATATGTTCTTGATGTTCATCATGATCTTCATAGTGTTCTTGGTGTTCATCTTGACATTCATAGCATTCTTGCATGCATCACATGTTTTGATCTAAAACGTTCATGCATTGCATCATTTTTCTTGTTTTTCTCTCTCATCATAAAAATTCAAAAATCAAAAAAATATTTTTCCTTTTTTCTCTCGCAAAATTTCGAAAATTAGATTTGACTTTTTCAAAAATTTTTAAAATCTAGTTGTTTTTATGAGTCAAATCAAATTTTCAATTTAAAAATCTTATCTTTTTCAAAATCTTTTTCAAAAATCAAATCTTTTTCATTTTTCTTAGTTATTTTCGAAAATTATAAAAATGTTTTTCAAAAATCTTTTTCTTAATTTTATCTCATAATTTTCGAAAATAACATCATCAATTAATGTTTTGATTCAAAAATTTCAAGTTTGTTACTTACTTGTTAAGAAAGACTCAAACTTTAAGTTCTAGAATCATATCTTGTGATTTCTTGTGAATCAAGTCATTAATTGAGATTTTAAAAATCAAATCTTTTTCAAAAACTAATTTCTATCATATCTTTTCAAAAATATCTTCTTATCTTATCTTTTTCAAAATTTGATTTCAAAATATCTTTTCTAACTTCCTATCTTCTTATCTTTTCAAAATTGATTTTCAAAATTTGTTTCAACTAACTAACTAACTTTTTGTTTGTTTCTTATCTTTTTCAAAACTACCTAACTAACTCTCTCTCTCTCTAATTTTCGAAAATATCTTCCCTCTTTTTCAAAAATTCTTTTTAATTAACTAATTATTTTAATTGTTTATTTTAATTTTCGAAAAAAAAAATCACTAACCTTTTTCAAAAACTATTTTCGAAAATCACTAACCATTTTTCAAAAATAATTTTCGAAAATTCCATCTCTCTCTTTTCTTCTCCTTTTCTTCCACTCACCTAAAGGGAACCTCTATACTTGGGTAAAAAGGATCCCTATTATTATTATTTTTCTGTGCTCTCTTCTTTGTCATATGAGCAGGAGCAAGGACAAGAACATCCTTGTTGAAGCAGATCCAGAACCTGAAAGGACTCTGAAGAGGAAACTAAGAGAAGCTAAATTACAACTATCCAGCAAGCACCTGTTAGAAATTTTCGAACAGGAAGAGGAGATGGCAGCCGAAAATAATAATAATGCAAGGAGGATGCTTGGTGACTTTACTGCACCTAATTCCAATTTACATGGAAGAAGCATCTCCATTCCTACCATTGGAGCAAACAATTTTGAGCTGAAACCTCAGCTAGTTTCTCTGATGCAGCAGAACTGCAAGTTTCATGGACTTCCATCTGAAGATCCTTTTCAGTTCTTAACTGAATTCTTGCAGATCTGTGATACTGTTAAGACTAATGGAGTAGATCCTGAAGTCTACAGGCTCATGCTTTTCCCTTTTGCTGTAAGAGACAGAGCTAGAGTGTGGTTGGACTTTCAACCCAGAGACAGCCTGAACTCTTGGGATAAGCTGGTCACGGCTTTCTTAGCCAAGTTCTTTCCTCCTCAAAAGCTGAGCAAGCTTAGAGTGGATGTTCAAACCTTCAAACAAAAAGATGGTGAATCCTTCTATGAAGCTTGGGAAAGATACAAACAGTTGACCAAAAAGTTTCCTTCTGACATGCTTTCAGAATGGACCATCCTGGATATATTCTATGATGGTTTATCTGAGCTATCAAAGATGTCATTGGATACTTCTGCAGGTGGATCCATTCACATAAAGAAAACGCCTGCAGAAGCTCAAGAACTCATTGACATGGTTGCTAATAACCAGTTCATGTACACTTCTGAGAGGAATCCTGTGAGTAATGGGACGCCTCAGAAGAAGGGAGTTCTTGAAGTTGATACTCTGAATGTCATATTGGCTCAGAATAAAATATTGACTCAGCAAGTCAATATGATTTCTCAGAGTCTGAATGGAATACAAGCTGCATCCAACAGTACTCAAGAGGCTTCTTATGAAGAAGAAGCTTATGATCCTAAGAACCCTGCAATAGCAGAGGTAAATTACATGGGTGAACCATATGGAAACACCTATAATCTATCATGGAGAAATCACCAAACTCTCATGGAAGGATCAAAAGCCTCAACCAGGCTTTAATAATGGTGGAAGAAACAGGTTTAACAATAATAAACCTTTTCCATCATCCACTCAGCAACAGACAGAGAACTCTGAACAAAATACCTCTAATTTAGCAAATTTAGTCTCTGATCTATCTAAGGCCACTGTGACTTTCATGAATGAAACAAGGTCTTCCATTAGAAATTTGGAAGCACAAGTGGGCCAGCTGAGTAAAAGGATCACTGAAATCCCTCCTAGTACTCTCCCAAGCAATATAGAAGAAAATCCAAAAGGAGAGTGCAAGGCCATTGACATAAGCACCATGGCCGAACCTGTAAGGGAAGGAGAGGACGTGAATCCCAAGGAGGAAGACCTCCTGGGACGTCCAGTGATCAAGAAGGAGCTTCCCTCTGAGGAACCTAAGGAATCTGAGACTCATCTAGAGACCATAGAGATTCCATTGAACCTCCTTATGCCATTCATGAGCTCTGATCAGTATTCCTCTTCTGAAGAGAATGAGGATGTTACTGAAGAGCAAGCTGCCAAGTTTCTTGGTGCAATCATGAAGCTGAATGCCAAATTATTGGTATTGAGACTTGGGAAGATGAACCTCCCTTGTTCACCAATGAACTAAGTGATCTGGATCAACTGACATTGCCTCAGAAGAGACAGGATCCTGGAAAGTTCATCATACCTTGTACCATAGGCACCATGATCTTTAAGGCTCTGTGTGACCTTGGTTCAGGAATAAACCTCATGCCCCTCTCTGTAATAGAGAAACTGGGAATCTATGGGGTACAAGCTGCTAAAATCTCATTAGAGATGGCAGACAATTCAAGAAAACAGGCTTATGGACAAGTAGAGGACGTGTTAGTAAAGGTTGAAGGCCTTTACATCCCTGCTGATTTCATAGTCCTGGATACTGGAAAGGAAGAGGATAAATCCATCATTCTAGGAAGACCTTTCCTAGCCACAGCAAGAGTTGTGATTGATGTGGACAGAGGAGAATTGATCCTTCAATTAAATAAGGACAACCTTGTGTTTACAACTCAAGGATCTTTCTCTGCATCCATGGAGAGGAAGCATAAAAAGCTTCTCTCAAAGCAGAGTCAAACAAAGCCCCCACAGTCAAACTCTAAGTTTGGTGTTGGGAGGCCACAACCAAACTCTAGGTTTGGTGTCAAACCCCCATATCCAAACTCTAAGTTTGGTGTTGGGAGGTCTCAACAGAACTCTGCACATCTGTGAGGCTCCATGAGAGCCCACTGTCAAGCTATTGACATTAAAGAAGCACTTGTTGGGAGGCAACCCAATGTTTAATTATCTAATTTTATTTTTGTTTTTCATGTTTTATTAGTTTCATGATCATGTGGAGTCACAAAATAAATATAAAAATTGAAAACGGAATCAAAAACAGCAGAAGAAAAATCACACCCTGGAGGAAGACCTTACTGGCGTTTAAACGCCAGTAAGAAGCATGTTTTGGGCGTTCAATGCCAGAACAGAGCATGGTTCTGGCGCTGAACGCCAGAAATGGGCAGCATCTGGGCGTTTAAACGCCAGAAATGCACCCTGGAGGAAAGCTGGTGCTGAACGCCCAGAACAAGCATGGTTCTGGCGTTCAACGCCAGAAATAGGCTACAAATGGGCGTTCAACGCCCAGAACAAGCACCAACCTGGCGCTGAATGCCCAGAGTTGTGTGCAAGGGCATTTTACATGCCTAATTTGGTGCAAGGTTGTAAATCCTTGAACACCTCAGGATCTGTGGACCCCACAGGATCACATCAGGATCTATGGACCCCACAGGATCCCCACCTACCTCCACTCACTTCTTCTCACCCCTCTTTCACACAATCCCATAAACACTCTTCCCCAAAATCCTTCACCAATCACCTCAATCTCTCTTCCCCATCACCTCTTCACCACTCACATCCATCCACTCTTTCCCATAAACCTACCTCATAAACTCCACCTACCTTCAAATTTCAAAATCAATTTCCCACCCAAACCCACCCTAAATGGCCGAACCTTCACCCCCCTCTCTTCCCTATATAAAGCCTTTCATTCTTCCTCATTTTCACACAGCACAACCCTCTCTTCTCTTCTTGGCCGAAACACACCTCCCCCCTCTTCTCCATTTTTTCTTCTTCTTCTTCTTCATCTTTTCTTTCTTCTCTTGCTCGAGGGCGAGCAAAATTCTAAGTTTGGTGTGGTAAAAGCATAAGCTTTTTGTTTTTCCATTACCATTGATGGCACCTAAGACCGAAGAATCCTCTAGAAAAGGGAAAGGGAAGACAAAAGCTTCCACCTCCGAGTCATGGGAGATGGAAAGGTTCATCTCCAAAGTCCATCAAGACCACTTCTATGATGTTGTGGCCAAGAAGAAGGTGATCCCCGAGGTCCCTTTCAAACTCAAAAGAAATGAGTATCCGGAGATCCGACATGAAATTCAAAGAAGAGGTTAGGAAGTTCTAACAAACCCCATCCAACAAGTCGGCATCCTAATGGTTCAAGAGTTCTATGCTAATGCATGGATCACTAGGAACCATGATCAAAGTAAGAACCCGAACCCAAAGAATTATCTCACCATGGTTCGGGGGAAATACTTAGATTTTAGTCCGGCAAATGTGAGGTTGGCGTTCAACTTGCCAAACATGGAAGAGAACGCACGCCCCTACACAAGGAGAGTCAACTTTGATCAAAGGTTGGACCAAGTCTTCATGGACATATGTGTAGAAGGAGCTCAATGGAAGATTGACTCAAAAGGCAAACCGGTTCAACTAAGAAGACTGGACCTTAAGCTTGTAGCTAGAGGATGGTTGGAGTTCATTCAATGCTCAATCATTCCCACTAGCAACCGGTCTGAAGTTACTATAGACCGGGCCATCATGATCCATAGCATCATGATTAGAGAAGAGGTGGAAGTTCATGAGATTATACCTTAAGAACTCTACAAAGTGGCTGACAGGTCCTCCACTATGGCAAGGTTAGCCTTTCCTCACCTCATCTGCCACCTATGCAATTCGGCTGGTATTGACATAGAGGGAGATATCCTCATTAAAGAGGACAAGCCCATCACTAAGAAAAAGATGGAGCAAGCAAGAGAGCCCATTCATGGAGCTCAAGAGGCACATGAAGCTCATCACCATGAGATCCCGGAGATGCCTCAAATGCATTTTCCCCCACAAAACTATTGGGAGCAAATCAACACCTCCCTAGGAGAACTAAGCTCCAACATGGGACAATTAAGGGTGGAACATCAAGAGCACTCCATCATCCTTCATGAAATTAGAGAAGATCAAAAAGCAATGAGGGAGGAACAACAAAGACAAGGAAGAGACATAGAAGAGCTCAAGGACATCATTGGTTCCTCAAGAAGGAAACGCCACGATCACTAAGGTGGATTCATTCCTTGTTCTTATTTCTTCTGTTTTTCGTTTTCTCTATGTTAAGTGCTTATCTATGTTTGTGTCTTCATTACATGATCATTAGTAGTTAGTAACTATGTCTTAAAGTTATGAATGTCCTATGAATCCATCACCTCTCTTAAATGAAAACTATTTTAAATTCAAAAGAACAAGAAGTACATGAGTTTCAAATTTATCCTTGAACTTAGGTTAATTATATTGATGTGGTGACAATGCTTCTTGTTTTCTGAATGAATGCTTGAACAGTGCATATGTCTTTTGAAGTTGTTATTTAAGAATGTTAAATATGTTGGCTCTTGAAAGAATGATGACTAGGAAACATGTTATTTGATAATCTGAAAAATCATAAAAATGATTCTTGAAGCAAGAAAAAGCAGCAAAGAACAAAGCTTGCAGAAAAAAAAAGAAAAAAAATAGGCGAAAAAAATAAAGAAAAAGCAAGCAGAAAAAGCCAAAAGCTCTTAAAACCAAGAGGCAAGAGCAAAAAGCCAATAACCCTTAAAACCAAAAGGCAAGGGCAAATAAAAAGGATCCCAAGGCTTTGAGCATCAGTGGATAGGAGGGCCTAAAGGAATAAAATCCTGGTCTAAGCGGCTAAACCAAGCTGTCCCTAACCATGTGCTTGTGGCGTGTAGGTGTCAAGTGAAAACTTGAGACTGAGCGGTTAAAGTCAAGGTCCAAAGCAAAAAAAGAGTGTGCTTAAGAACCCTGGACACCTCTAATTGGGGACTTTAGCAAAGCTGAGTCACAATCTGAAAAGTTTCACCCAATTATGTGTCTGTGGTATTTATGTATCCGATGGTAATATTGGAAAACAAAGTGCTTAGGGCCACGGCCAAGACTCATAAAATAGCTGTGTTCAAGAATCATCATACTGAACTAGGAGAATCAATAACACTATCTAAACTCTGAGTTCCTATAGATGCCAATCATTCTGAACCTCAATGGATAAAGTGAGATGCCAAAACTATTCAAGAGGCAAAAAGCTACAAGTCCCGCTCATCTGATTGGAGCTATGTTTCATTGATAGTTTGGAATTTATAGTATATTCTCTTCTTTTTATCCTATTTGATTTTCAGTTGCTTGGGGACAAGCAACAATTTAAGTTTGGTGTTGTGATGAGCGGATAATTTATACGCTTTTTGGCATTGTTTTTAGTATGTTTTAGTAGGATCTAGTTTCTTTTAGGGATGTTTTCATTAGTTTTTATGTTAAATTCACATTTCTGGACTTTACTATGAGTTTGTGTATTTTTCTGTGATTTCAGGTATTTTCTGGCTGAAATTGAGGGACTTGAGCAAAAATCAGATTCAGAGGTTGAAGAAGGACTGCTGATGCTGTTGGATTCTGATCTCCCTGCACTCAAAGTGGATTTTCTGGAGCTACAGAACTCAAAATGGCGCGCTTCTAATTGCGTTGGAAAGTAAACATCCAGAGCTTTCCAGCAACGTAATAGTCCATACTTTGGCCGAGTTTAGATGACGTAAAAAGGCGTTGAACGCCAGTTCTACGCTGCTGTCTGGAGTTAAACGCCAGAAACAAGTCACAAACCAGAGTTGAACGCCAGAAATACGTTACAACCTGGCGTTCAACTCCAGAAAGAGTCTCTGCACATGTAACATTCAAGCTCAGCCCAAGCACACACCAAGTTGGCCCCGGAAGTGGATTTATGCATCAATTACTTACTTCTGTAAACCCTAGTAGCTAGTTTATTATAAATAGGACTTTTTACTATTGTATTAGACATCTTCGGATCATCTTTGGATTATCTTTTGATCTATTGATCACGTTTGGGGGCTGGCCATTTGGCCATGCCTAGACCTTCATTACTTATGTATTTTCAACGGTAGAGTTTCTGCACTCCATAGATTAAGGTGTGGAGCTCTACTGTTCCTCAAAGATTAATGCAAAGTACTACTGTTTTCTATTCAATTCATCTTATTTCGCTTCTAAGATAGTCATTCGCACTTCAACCTGAATGTGATGAACGTGACATTCATCATCATTCCCTATGAACGCCTGCCTGACAACCACTTCCGTTCTACCTTAGATTGAATGAGTATCTCTTAGATTACTAATACAGGGGACCGAGTCCGAGATATTGGGATCTTTGTGGTATAAGCTAGATTGATGGCAGCATTCATGAGAGTCCGGAAGGTCTAAACCTTGTCTGTGGTATTCCAAGTAGGACTCTGGGATTGAATGACTGTGACGAACTTCAAACTTGCGAGTGTTGTGCGTAGTGACAGACGCAAAAGTATAGTAAATCCTATTCCAGTACGATCGAGAACCTCCAGATGATTAGCCATGCAGTGACAGCGCATCGGATCATTTTCACAAAGAGGAATAGGATGCAACCAACGACAAGGGTGATGCCTCCAGACGATTAGCCGTGCTGTGACAGAGCATTTGGACCATTTTCCCGAGAGGATTGAAAGTAGCCATTGGCACTGGTGACATCCTTACATAAAGCCAGCCATAGAAAGGAGTAAGACTGATTGGATGAAGACAGCAGGAAAGCAGAGGTTCAGAGGGACGAATGCATCTCCGTACGCCCCGATACTCTCACGTGACCCACTTAAAGGCAAAACGCTGGGGGCAATTTCTGAGCTGCCCAGGCCCAAATCCAACTTGTTTCTGAGTGTATTTCATGCAGAATTGAAGTCCAAGCAAATGGAGGAGCAATTGTTTGTAGTATAGCATCTTGTAGGTTAGTTTCTAGAGAGAGAAGCTCCCTCTTCTCTCTAGAATTAAGGTTGCTAGGGTTAATTTCTCTTAGATCTAAGTCCAATTTCATGTTTTTATCTTATTTCCTTTATGATTTCTTGCTTCTACTATTTCATTCTCATGGTTTGTATTGTTAATTTTACTTTTATGCTTCTTTCATGTTTATGAATACTCATATTGGATTTGGTTTACATTTAATACAATTTGATGTTGATGTTTTTTTTATTGATGAATTGAGATTTGAATTTACTTTCCTTGCTATTGGTAGTTGGTAGATTTATTATTCTTGCACATTTATTATGCTTTTCTTGTACACCCACCAAGTGTTTGACAAAATACTTGGTTGGGCTTTAGAGTAGATCTTGAGCATTCTTGGCTTGGAAAGAATAATTAGGCAATCTTGAGTCATGGAAACCCAACCTATGTTGGTGATCTAGAGTTATTAGTTAATATCATTTCCATTGACTCTAATCTCTTGCTAATCCAATTATTGAGTTGATTAGGACATTTGAATTGAGATTAGCTAGTCTTGTTAGACTTTCTCTCATGGAAGATAACCTATATCTTCTTCCATCATTGGGGATGACGTAATAAGATAAATTCTTGTTAATTATTGTTATTAGTGACTATGATGGAAGGCCTATGATCTCAATTCTTGCCATGAATGTCTCTCTTTATTAATTGCTTTTCTTTATCTTGCTTTCTTTAATTGCTTGCTTAATTTACTTTTCTTGCCATTTATTTTCCGCCCCTTATAAATCAAACCCCCTTGTTCCTTCATAGCCAATAATCATTCACTTCATTGCAATTCCTTGTGAGACGACCCAGAGTCTAAATACTGCGGTAAATTTTCATTGGGGTTTGTACATGTGACAAAACCATATTTTAATTTGATGTGAGAGTTGTTTGTTGGTTTGGAGCTATGCTTACAACGAAGTAATTCCTTTCTTTAGGAAGAAAATCTAGACCAACAACAATTTTTGCAATCAAATTACACGCCAAGCCTGAATTGGAGGAGCACGTGACACGCCACTGAAGCGCCAGCCACACGCCAGCTGGGAAGTCACGCTTATTGAGTTTCTTTTCCCTCCAAATTGTAATTTTTCTTTTTCACTTTTGTAGTTCTTTTATTTTGAGAGCTAGGAGTAGTATAAATACCCCCAAGAAGTACTAAAAAAGGGGTTAAGCAGTTAGAGAGACTAGTTTTAGATTCACTTTTACACTTCATCATCTTCTTTACTTTTGAGTACTTTTCTTTGATCCATGAGTAGCTAAATTCCCTCTCATTGAGAGAGGGAGCTCTGTTGTACTTGATGGATTGATGATAGTGAAATTTTTCTTCTCTTCATCTTCTCTTTGATTTGCTAGAAGAATTTTATTTTTAATGCTTAGTGTTCAATTATCTTGGAAAAGAGATTGAATGCAAAAATGGGTTTCATGGGAACCTTGGGAAAGGAAACATGAAACCATGCTTGAAATCCCTTCTCACACTTGAGTAGGATCTCGGTTTTGGTGTTTGGATATGGTGACATATAATCCTCCCTCTACTTGGACCTATGATGATGTGTGGTATAATCAGGGACCAAGCATATCTCTCTTCATGAACAATTAGACCAAGAAATTGGCTATTGATCAAGATCTGAGAGATTGAGTCACCAAGCGATTGGGGCCCAATCAATCATGATTTCCAAGAGGTCAATGAGTTGCATGATTGAAGAGGATATAAGCTGAAATTGATCCAAAGAGACAACATCTCCTGATCTCAATGAATTTCCCCATTCTTATCTATCACTTTCTTTATAGCTTGCTTTTACATTCTGCAATTCCCCATTCCCATTTATAATTAAGTCATTTATGATTCTGCACTTTACATTCTACCATTTCCATTTCTGCACTTTATTGCTTTCCTTTACATTTTAGCCATTTACAATTCTGTCATTTATAATTCTGCAATCACAATCTATCTGTCCGCTTGACTAATTCATCAATTGATTAACACTGCTCATATTTACCAATTTCTGTGGATACGATCCCACTCCACTGTGGGTTATTACTTGATGATAATTTTGGTGCACTTGCCAAAAGAACTGATTCACCATTTTTGAATAGGGTGTAAATTCAGACTCATCAGTCGTGTTGGTCTAGAATTTCTCAAAATTAATTCTCGTTGCAAGTATAGTTCTAAACCAACAAATAATTCTCAGATAAAAAATTTGAGTTGTCCCAAGTACAAACCCCAATAAAAATTAACCAAAGTATTTAAACCTCGGGTCGTCTCACAAGGAATTGCAATGAAATACTCAATTATTGGCTATGAAGAACAAGGGAGTTTGATTTATAATTGGCAAGGAAATATAAAAGCAAGAAAGTAAACAAAAAGAACTAATAAAATAAAGGAAAAAAACTCTTGCCTAAGAAATGGGAAATTGAGATTAGCATCCTTGTCAACAAACCATATATTGACAATTATGAGGGACCAACCCATTAAGTCTACTTCTAAAAGCTTTAAGTACATTTAATGTCTACTCCTAAGCTTGAAGTACGTCAAATAGACTTGATCAACATCAACCATAAGTCCCAACCTAGCTATTAATTAGCTTAATAGTAGGTTAATGTCAATAGACATCAAATTGACCACATAGGGTTCTCAAATCACCAATTCAATGAGGCCCAATGACTCAAGGTCACTCAATTCCCTTGGCCTAGGCCAAGAGTAAGAAAAACTACTCAAAAACTAGAGAAAACATTTCATCAAACACCTAGAGTGCAATAAAAGTAAACATCACAAAATCCAAGAATTAACAAAACCTATAACCATCGTAAGAAAGAAATCAACAATAGCAATGGAGATAAACATAAAAGAGACATGGAAACATAAAATTGCATTAGAAGAAATTAAGATCCAATAATGGTTCATCAACATTAAAGAGAGCAAAATAAGAAATGACAAGTAAAACTAGAAGAACAAAGATGTAATAATAAGAAATTAAAAGGGAAGACTAAATCAAAACAAGAATTGAAAATTGGATTTAAGAAAATTAAACCTAAATTACCCTAAATTCTAAAGAGAAGGGAGAGTTTCTCTCTCTAGAATTCTAACCTACAACATGGTAAAAACTCAAACTATGACTACTTGGTTCATCCCCCCTTCAATCCTTGGGTTCAATAGCATCAGAAATGAGTTGGATTGGGCCCAAAATGCTTCAGAAATCACTGGCCACGAGTTGCCTTTAGTGAGTCACGTGCAGCTTCCCACGCGTACGCGTGATGCATGCGTACGCATCCCTAAACACCATGCAACTATGCAAATTTTATATCATTTTGAAGCCTCAGATGTTAGCTTTTTAACGCAACTAAAACCGTCTCATTTGGATCTCTGTAGCTCAAGTTATGATTGATTTAGTACGAAGAGGTCAGGATTGACAGCTTTGCAGTTCCTTCATTTCTTCATGAGTTCTCCCACTTTGCATGCTTTTTCTTCATTCCTTCAATCCAATCTTTGCCTTCTAAACCTGAAATCACTTAACAAACATATCAAGGCATCGAATGGAATTAAAGTGAATTAAATTTAGCTATTTTAAGGCCTAAAAAGCATGTTTTCACACTTAATCACAAATTTAGGGAGAATTACAAAACCATGATATTTCATTGAATTAATGTGAGAAAAATAGATAAAATCTCCCAAATTAAGCATAAGATAAACCATGAAATTGAGGTTTATCATGTACCACAGTAAGACACTCTTATACAAGAATTAGTAGTATATAGTAAGTATCGAGAGTATAGTCAAACTCAAATGTGTATCACTCACAATCTTCTGAAGTTTTACACACACTCATTATAATATTACACTCACTATTTTATAAGAAAACTCACTCATAAAACAAAAAGCAAAAACACACATGAAGCTTAGAATAAATGCTTCGTTGCTTACTAAGGTAACGTTTATTTTGGGGTACTGGACTGAGAATAGAGGACTGAGACTAAGAGACTGAGACTTAGTGTTATGTTTGTTGTCCTAAGACTAAAACAGAAATTTCAGTCGCTGGATACAAAATTTCAGTTTCTTTAGTACCTCCAAAAAGTAAGGACACAAGGGACTGAAATTTTCAGGGAAGGAGGCTGAAATTTAACTAATAATTTATTCTTAAACTACCCTCATTACAAATCTCAAATTCAAGTTTACCTTTCGCTCAAAACTAAGTAAGGCTTCTTCTTGTCATTGGTTTTTCCTCTTTACGCATCCTAGAGAACCACCATCGTCGACACGCTGTTGAAGACTTTGTCCCATCACCACCGTTAGGACCACATACTCCTCGTCGTCGTAGCCACTATGACACAAGTAAGTTGTCATCGCATCTTCTTCTTCTTTTCCTCTTTGATTTTCTTGTCTTCTATTCTCTTGTCTGCTCAAGGTTTTCTTCTCATTTATAGGTTGAGGTCTCTTCAGGGTTTATGGGTGCACTTTTCTTCCCATTCCTTGTACTTGTTTTTGTATTGTTTCATATGGTTTCTATGTTTACATTATTTCTATTTCTGTTCTATGTTTTTATGATTGTTCCTAAATTTGATTTACATTCTAAATAACATGTGTTAGAGTCAATGAATTAACATTTGGTTACTTTCAATTCTTTCTAATTTTTGCTATAGTGAGATGCAAATTTTAATAAGCATTAAAATGAGGCATAAAAATTATTGATGACTGCATTATGAAAAAAAAATTACACTTTTTAGAAAAATATATACTTATTACATTATGAGAAAAATTATACTAAATTATTGATGACTTTGTCTTGTTTTTCTTGAACGGTAGAGAGAATATGGTGATTGATAAACCTATATTTTATGATATATTTTGTGCTTAGTTTGAGTGATTTATTCAATCCTTCACCCACTTATTCATATTAATTGCATAGTTTTACTTTCCCTTCCTCATTATGTGATGTATGTGAAAAACATGTTTCCTATACTTTAAAACTAATTATTTTAATTACCTTTAATTCCATTCGATGCCGTGACTAGTGTGTTGAGTAGTTTCAGATCCTCTAAGGTAGGAATGACTTAAAGGATGGAAAGGAAACATACAAAAATGGAAGGAAAGCACAAAACGGAGTTTCTAAAGAAACTGGCATCCACGCGATCGTATGGGCGATGCGGACGCATGCCAAGCGCGAATCAACAGCGACGCGGCCGCATGACTGACACGACCGCGTGACAAGAAAAGCTCCAAATGACGCGACCGCGTGACCCACGCGGACGCGTGACAGAGGCCACGCACCAGAAATTGCAGAAAACGCTCCCAGCGATTTCTGAAGCCCTTTTTGGCCCAAATCCAAATTCATAAGGCATAGACCAGAGGTTATGAAGTGAGGGAATGCATCCATTCATGGAAAGACGACTTTAGTTTTAGTTTTCATGATTTAGATTTAGTTTAGAGAGAGATTCTCTCTCTCTTCTAGGATTAGGATTTAGGATTTCTTAGTTAGGGAGTGACTCTCGATCCCAGGTTTAATGTTCCTTTACTTTAAGCTTCTCTTTTACTTTTATTCATTACTTTAGTTGATTATTTACTTTTGTAATTTAATTTATGAATTCTTCCATGTTACAGATTATTATTTTGGATTAATGTTATTTGAGGTATTTCAGTTAATATATGCTTTCTTTTATTTATTAGTTACAATTATTCCCAATCTGAAGATATTCTTATTCCAGTAGATTTACTTTTCTCCTTTTGGTTTTGGTTAAGAAATCAGTAACTCAGGAGTTATCAAACACAAACATGCTTGATAATTGTTATCTTTGTTAACTGAATTGAGCTTCAAGAATCCCAATCTTTTCTTAGAAAATAAAATAGGATCCGAAGATCAATCCAATTAATCCCTTGACCTTCCTTTATCTTAGTAAAGGCTAACAAAGTGGAATTAAGATTCAATTATTATCATCATTGATAAGGATAGCCAGGATAGGACCTCTAATTTCTCATACCTTGCCAAAAGTTTATTTACATTCATTTATTTATTTCACTTGCTATTTAAATTACTTGTTCTTCATTTACTTTAATTGCCACTTAAATTACTTGCTCCTCATTCTCAAAACCCCAATTTACAATCTCCATAGCCAATAATAAGAACATACTTTCCTGCAGCTCCTTAGGAAGACGACCCGAGGTTTGAATACTTCGGTTATCAATTTATTTAGGGGTTTGTTACTTGTGACAACCAAAATTTTTGTACGAAGGGATTTCTGTTGGTTTAGAGACTATATCTACAAGGCGACTATTTTTATAAAATTCTTTACTGGCAAAAATCCTAACGTCAGTGATATTGTTAGTGCTATTTGGTCTACCATACCTGGTGCTGTCATTGTTGGGGAATATGTTATTGAAAATGGAGATGGAAGGTCTTCAAGTGATAGGGAACAACAGAGTGTGCGGAATGCTGATAACAAGTTTGAATAAGAACAGTAGATCCTTGAATAGTATGTTCATTTAACAAAGCTTGTCTATTGGAATTTTTCTTGGAGCACATTCCAATAACTACCTTGGGAGAAATTGATTTTTCTCAAGGGTCACATAGAGTTGTTGCATTTGTCATTAATGTATAATTGATGTCTGTACATCTAGATTGTTCAACGTGTCTTTTCCACTAAATCATTGTTCACTTTAAGGTTGTGATCTTATGGATATTGCGGTTTTATTTGTTGTCTTTTTAACACAATGATTATTCATGATCCTAATGATAGAGCTTCAACTTAGATGTTGAGATGTGTAACAAGAATTTATATGGAATTATGTTTTATTTCTCAGACATTCTTCCACTAATATTATGTATTGCCCATACAAATTTATGATGTTGATGTACTTTTTTCTGAGCATAGCTTCCTCTGATTCAATGCGTTAACAATAAAAATTAAGTAGCTACAATATTTCTTACTCCACTCAGGTTATGTATTAACAATAAATTATTAATTAGCTATGAAATTCAACTTTTTCAGCAAAACCCAAGCATGGACACACTTATATTGTAATCATTTCATTCAAGTTCCATCACTACTTTATTTTCTTTTAGCAATATCCAGGACACAAAATGGTTATTCAATATATCCATAATATCCCTAAAACAATGTTATTTCATTGAAGTTCTAGCTTTTACAGTATGTTCATATGCTTAAAAAACAAGACTATGATTACAAATGTAACACCCTACCACATAGAGCCTTATGCCTAGGATGTAAATCAGAGATAGCGAGGTGCTATGACCTCTATAGCTTGGAGCCTTAAAGAAGATCTAAACAAAAAAAAACGAAATAGAAAATTGCATCACACTCATTCGGGTATACATAGGAGAATAGATAAGATCAAACGGAAAGGATAATATATTAAAACCAGAATTGCAAAAGATACGAATAACAAACTCTAGACTCGACCTACAAAGCAAAGGTCGGCGAGAGTGTGTGTGTGTGTGTGTGTGTGTATGTGTGTGTGTGTGTATATATATATATAACCCAAAAGTGTTTTCCAAAATACAGAATATAAATCATGTTTCTCCAAGTCAACCTCTAGGATGGACAAAATACAAATATATACAATGTGGAGAACCTATATACATATATACATATATACAGCACAAAACATAAAGCCCCGAGGTAAATCTTCGCTTCAGTAGAGCCTCCAGCATGCTCAGCGAGGTGCCTCGCATCTTGCATCTGAAAACAACAATATATATATGGAATGAGAACTGGAGGTTCTTAGTATGGTAAAGGTGTTGGCATAGATAATAAATAATGTTCCAAAAAGCCAGAGGCATTCAAAAACTCCAACAACCCAGGTCAAACTTAAAGATTATATTAAACGAGAAATTTTGGTAATCTATCTAAGGGATTCTAGTCCTAATTCATCTCTTTATTGTTCGCCTTCTACAAACCTCCCAAACTCCAAGAAAAATAACCCTCAACACTCCTCCATTACTGAGGGATCTCTCAAAAACAAGCACAGACGAAATAGTCAAGGAAAGTATAGGTATAGATAGCAGTTAATCACAAATAAGCAATTAGGCAAGCCAAAAGAAATGCATACTCAAACAATTCATACAAATGCACATGATGTAAGAACCAGAGTTTTCACATAAAACTACTTCAATAAAATAATAATTTAATTGTCCAGAATAGGTTCGAAAATATAAAAATGTTATTTTTAAAATATAAAGGTGAAATTTGATTTCAATGAATTTTTCTAAATTGGAAAATGTATCTATTGCGGGAAATTTTTATAGAAATGCGTATCGGTGCTTAAGCCGGTAGTACCAACTCTAGTATGTCTGGTACCGCATATTTTGGAAAATGAGATTTTAAAAATTGAATTTATTGTTTTGAAGAGTCGAAAATAATTTAGAATCGAAAACCGGGCGCTAATCTTAAAGGTTTTGGCCCAAAATTAGACCAACGGGCTAAAACAAGTGAACCGAGCCAAGTGGACCCAAGCTCTCATATATTTACCCACATTTAATGAGTTTTCTGCCACCGTTTCACTCATTTTTGAGAGAGACACGGAATTGAGAGAAGAGAAAGAGAGGAGAGAAAACCCTAGCCACCCACACCTTCAAACCACCATAACCTTCTCTCCGGAGCTCCGATTGACGAGCTGTTTACAGCCACGCGAAGCTCTCGTCGAGCTCTTCGTTTCTATTTAAACAAAGTAGTAATATTTTCGAAATCCATGCTCTATTTTCCAGCCCTAACAGTTTCGCATTTTTTGTTATAGTTTTTCAGTAGATTTTGTAATTTTATTTGTTTAGGGGTAATCTAACATTGGAATATTCTTAGGTTTTACCCCTAATCTCATTGGGTAAGGTAAGGTCTTACTAAACCCTTGTGTTTAGTTGTTTTTGTGAACCCTAGGTTTGATGTGATATGTTATATGATGTTATATTAAGGGCTGGTGTTTGTTGGAGTGAGCTTGATGGTTTTGGAGCTTTGAGTTCGAGCTTTGTAATGTTTTTGGATACTTAGGCTAGTTGACCCTAAGATAGGATTGAATGATGGTTGTGTATGATTAATTATATGTGAATTTATGTTTGATGATGAAAAATATGACATGGAGTGTTAGTATGTGTGATATATGAATTATGATGATAATATGATGAGTATTGGTGTTATTTATGTTCATGGGGTTGATTATGGAGATTGAGATTGAATAATGATAATTATGAGGATTTATGATGAGAGGTGATGAATGATGTTTATGATGAGTGAATTGTACAAATTGTTGATGATCGAGATCTTAAGTTGGGAATTATGGATTTGTGTTGATTAATGGTAGAAACGTTGAGTGAATTAGGTGTGGAAGTGATGGAAGTTCAATGGAATGGTAAGGTGTAGTGTGTGATAGTGTTTCATGATGTTTGGGTATGTTTTGGTTTGTTTTGGTTATGGAATTTGGAAATTTGAGAACTTTGATGTTTTTATGTAAAACTTGATTTTTGGTGAACTTTGACGGATCATAACTTGAGCCTCAGTTGTTGAAATTAGTTGAACTTTATCTTAAATTAAAGTTCATATAAAGATCTTTAAATTGATATAAATTTTAAGGAAAATAGATTTTTGTAAAGGAAGTTATGAACGTTTAAAGTTTGGGGTTTAAAATTGATTTCTGCAACTTTGTAAAATTTTCTGAGTCTGGGAGTGCATGCGTACGCATACCCCCATACGCATACATGCCATTCTGTTTGACACCTATGCGTATGCATACATGTGTATGCATACACGAAATGGGCCAAATTATATGTATGTGTACGCATACATAATGCAAGCGTACGCATACACCCAGTTATGCTAAAAAATGATTTTTCTTCATTTTTAAGGGTTCTCTAACTTTCCAAACTTTCTCCAAATGCTGTTTAAGAGTACTATCTAGTAATTAGGTTCTAATACTATTAAAGATGAGTTATAAACTTATATAAATGAATTTCTACATGAGTTTAGAAGCCGAAGACTTAGGTTTTTGAAGTTGTGGGTGAGCGGGTGGAGTATTATATTAGTGATGACTCAGAGAACTTAAGAGGTGACAATAGTTGATAATGATTTGAGGAATTGGAAACCGGTGATGGTTATGATGAGTTGAGAACTTGGAAAGGAATGATGATATTATTGGATTATATGAAAGTGTGCAAGGCCTATATCCCTAGTGTGGCAGTTTTTCTACTGCAAGAGTGTACATTGTAACGACCCAATTTTCAATATGTCTAGATCATACCGGAAATTGAGCGCTACCAATTTGTCTTCCTAATTATTATCTATTATTTATCATATGAGCCTGATTCATTGTTAAAAGCATAGTTAATTTGCGAGGTGTATTTTTTTTTTTAAAACGTGTGGATTAATAGACAGAATCATTTATAATCAATTCACAAATAATAACAGATAAAACAGTTATAAACAACCACACAAAAATACATCACAAGTAGTTGACAACATTTGGTGATTCAGCCTTTATTAGCATATAGACTGTTAGTTAGAACACCCCTAGATATAGCTAAATAATATCTATATACATATATATACATACAACATCCCAGGTCCTGACCTGTTCAAGAGGTCCTTAAGCTGGCACCTAGACTAGCCTAGACTCTATACTCACCTAGTCCCTCTAAACTACTAAAGCGAGGGAAAGTACGTTCTAAATCTTCAAAACTCAAGTCAAGTGGAACGTCATCAAAAGATAGAACATCATCTGCTACTCCTCTGCACGATCAGACTTTTCCACAGGACGTCTCTCTGGTACCTCATGAAGTAGCCACACAATAGGAATCTCGTACACAGGATTTAGGTTAAAGTACGCATATGAACGGGGTGCAGACGTTGGATGGTCTCACAGTATATACATATAATCAGAGAACGATATTCACCCTAGACTAAGAAGACTATCTAGAGTGGAATCCCTTTTTGCTTACAATTGTCAGCGAACTACGGAAAGGAACTCTTACTTCCATCTGAAGGGGAAAGGGAGAGAGAAGGGGTAAGAACTGGGGAGTTCTTAGTAGGGTCGGGGTTATTAGTTACGTTCATTTATTTGTGGTCGATTAGTAGACGAGTAACATAATATAGCGAAGCAGTAAACAGAAGATAAAGATAGAAAGAGAAAGTAGAGACAACAGAAAGCAGAACACAAACAAAATAATACAAGAAAATAAAACACAGAAATAGCATACAAGCAGACAAACATAAAGAAGTAGATCACACACAGAAAGGAATGCAACAGAGAATGATACGCAGACAAGAATGATGCATGTCTAGCCCTAGCGCAGGCCATGAGCTCATGTGTCGGTTGGCTGCCCGCAATCCCGACATTTATCCGGTCACGAGTAATCCCGATTTCCCGAATACGATTTTCCGTTCCTAAATAAATGCACATATAATAATAGCCGCTCATTTAAGACAGCCTCTGCTTACTGCAGAAAAATATATATATACTCTGCTCTGCTCTGGGGAAGCGGAAAATAGCTGTAGGTAACTTAGTTTCCCTACAGAAGCTCTGGGTTGCATTAAGCAACTAATATATATTAAATATAGCTCTGGGTTGCATCAAGCAACTAATATATATATATATATAAATATAGCTCTGTGTTGCATCATGCAACTAATATATATAAATATAGCTCTGGGTTGCATTAAGCAACTAATATATATATATATATATATATATAGCTCTTTATTATATTACTCTTCTCTTTATATCTCTTTACTCTGTTCTGGTTTTTCTTTTCTTTGTATCTCTTTACTCTGTTTTAATTACTCTGTCCTCTGTATCTCTTTTCTCTTCTCTGATTACTCTTTTCATCTGTATCTATATTACTCTTTTTCTCTTTATTTCTTTACTTTACTCTGGTTACTCTGTTTTCTGTGTTTCTCTACTCTGCTCTGATTTCTCTGCTTAACGTATGTATTTAAAGTTTATGTAAATTTTGGTATGAATAGTTCGCCTGTCCCAAGTATAGGTTCATTAAGTCTATACTGAAACAGTTTAACTTTTCATATAATACCTAACCCTAGTCGCAACTCAAGGACTAACTATGTTGTCCTAGTTCGTTCACTAATGTCTGTCTGTTTTTCTGTTATTAAAACCTTACAGACTTTTCTTTAGTTTATATCTTTTCTTTGACTTTTTATCTTTCTTTTATCTTTGCCTCACTAATATGTTCTTACCACTCCCTAAGTGTTTTATGAAGGTAATTATGAGATTCTGCGCTTAAAGTTGTCTTTCTAAAGCTTTTACAGAAAACTGCCTTTTCTGCATTATTTTATTATTTTTATTAAAATATTATTTTTAATTAAATATTATTATTTAATATTTTATTATTATTTATTATTTTATTATTAAATTTTCGAAAATTAACTTTACTTTAACCTTTAACCTTTAAAATTCACTTTTTACCACCCGTAACTTTTAATATTTCTACTTTTACCACCCTAACTTTCAGAAATTACAAAATAACTCCCGAAACACCAAAATATTTACTTCCTTGCCCTATTATGGATCAAAAAGGTGTTCTTCATTGTTCTTCACCACACTCAAAGTGTTCTTCGTGTTCTTCGTAAATTCTTCAGATTCTTTCTCTGTTTTTACTTGTTTTTCAGTCTTTTCAGCAACCGATTTTTACCATAATTCATAATAAATTTGCATCCACTAAAACCCCATCTTTTCTACATGATTTTAACACAAATTGAACCCCAATTTAAGGTCTAGGGTTCGTTTTTCCAGCATCCATGAAGAACACAAATTCAAAGTTGAATATCATCAAATTTCATCAAATTTTCACCAAAATTTCAACAAGAATCACTCATATAAATAATCAATTTCAAGCATAACCAAACCATATCATAATCACACAATTCAAACACAATCAATCAACATTAATTTTACCATACCCTACCTGGTTTTGCTGCTCCTAATTCGGTTAAACTTTCAGGTGGTCCTTAAGCACTTTTTCCTCCTAAATCACATCAAGAACAACTTTAAATCCAAAAACTCTCAACTGATCAAATCTCACTTAGTATGTTAGGAAGAGATATCTCACCTTATACTTGCTGGAAATTCACGTTTCTTGGCCCTCAAGTCAAGTTAAGCATGATTCCTAAGGAAGAACATAAAGAAAACACATGTTTTACATGGTTTTCCTTAAAAACCGAATTGAAATGGGAGGGAGACAGCCATCTCACCTTATTTCCATCCTTGATAAGTTACATGGTTATGTAGAGGAAGAAGAGAGGATCATTTTGGTGAAATTGGAGTTTTGATTTGAGTTTTAGTTCAGAAGAAATCAAGCTTTGAAGATTAAGTGTTCATGAAAGTTTCTCTCTTTTCTCTCTTGTTATTTTCGGCCAAAATGATGAAATGAGACAGCCTTGGAGGTCTTGGGGGTGTAAGGTGAGTTGTGATTGGTTGGCTTGGAGGTGGATTAAAATAATATTAAAATATCTCTGGTGTACAACTACTAAAACTTGGTGTACCGGAAAACTTGTAAAAACATCTCTAAAAATTATTTTCTGAGCTACTAGCATAAATGACACTAGTAAAATATTTATTATGAGAATAGAACATGTATAATGAGGCCTTAGCATTGCTAAATTCATCAGAGAGTGCTGGTGCTAAGCTGCACCAGTAAACCGTAAATCTGGTTAAACCGATTTTCTGTTTTTAACAAAAACAGACCAGGTAACCTTATAATGTCATTCAAGCATTATCTAATACTAATATAATGATAATATTATACTATTATCTCTCTCCTCTCATGAATCGAGTCCGGTTCGTCAAACAGAGACTATTTACGAAAATCAGAATCAAAACTGCCAACCGATACGGTTCAAAAACTAGGTTCTTCGCGATTGCATTATCGAGCTTGCCTCAAAGAAGGTTCTACCTTAAGAATGACATAATGATAATGAGGATTGAAATACTTGATGATATAGCAGAGGTGTTCCCTTTACTGATCTTCCAGAGAAATCCGTACTTTTAGAAAAGATCTCATGTACTCGAAAATCAGGGTTGTTACATTCAACCCTCCTAAAAGAAAATTTTGCCCTCAAAATTTCAATTACCTAGGAATAAATGCGGGTAATCAGCTTTCATCTTATCTTCTAGTTCCCAAGTGTGCTCTTCCTCTCCTCTTGGTTCCCATGCTACTTTGACTAAGCGAACAGTCTTGCCTTTTAGCTGCTTATCACTTCTTTCTACGATCTGAACCGGTGATGCTTGATATGTCAAATCATTTCATAACTGTACTGTCTCTGATTGTAAAACGTGACTCTTGTCGAGAATATATTTCTTAAGTTGCGAGACATGAAAAACATCATGAAGGTTTGATAAATAAGGAGGAAGGACTATTTGATGAACTACTAGACCGACTCTTTTAAGTATTTGGAAAGGTTCTATGTATCGTGGGTTAAGCTTTTTAGTCTTAAGGGCTCTACCTATTCCAGTAATCAAGGTTACTTCTAGAAAGACACGGTTTCCGTCACTAAACTCTAAGGGTCTACGTCTATTATCGGCATAGCTCTTTTGACGGCCTTGTGCTGTCTGGATCTTCCGACGAATCTCCTTTATCTTCTCAGTGGTTTCTTACACTAAGTCTGAACCTAAGACACTAGCTTCTCCATCGTCATTCCAACACAATGGTGTCCGACATCTTCTTCCATAGAGAGCTTCATATGGTGCCATCCCGATACTTTATTGGAAACTGTTGTTGTAGACGAATTTGACCAAAAGCAAATACTTATCCCAGCTGCTTTGGTTGTCTATCATACATGATCGTAACATGTCTTCTAACGTCTGGATTGTCTGCTCTGATTGTCCGTCTATCTGAGGATGGTATGCTATACTCGTGTACAATTCTGTTTCCAACGCTTTTTGAAAAGCTCCCCAAAATCTAGTAGTAAACCTCGAAACTCGATCTGAGACAATTTATGAAGGTATCCCATGTAGTCGTACGATTCCTTGAATATATATATTCATTCCAGCCTTTCTAAAGTATAGTCAACTCGAATCAGAAGGAAGTGCGCTGACTTTGTCAACCTGTCCACAATTACCCAGATGGTATCGTGTCCAGTTGAGGTCCTTGGCAATCCCGTGACAAAATCCATAGAAATTTGCTCCCATTTCCATTGTGGTATTTCTAAGGGTTACAGGGTTCCTGACAGCTTCTAATGTTCCACCTTCATCTTCTGGCAGGTTAAACATTTTGAGACATAATCAGCTACTTCTTTCTTTAAGCCTGGCCACCAGAACATTTGTTTCAAATCTCGATACATCTTTGTCACTCCAGGATGCATAGAAAATCTACTTTGGTGAGCTTCAGCAAGAATCTTTTGTCGTAATTCCCCAGAGTTAGGCACACAAATTCTTTTCTTGTACCTCCACAGGCCACTACGATCCTATCTCACAGCTTCTTCAGCTCTGCAAGCAATGGTGACATCCAGTACAGTGCTATGGAAATCGGTCCAGCTCCAGGTACTAGATCAATGCTGAATTCTATCTCTCGCTGAGGAGGAGACTCGGGTATGTCGTCCAAGAAAACATTAGGAAATTCCTTCATCATTCAGATTCGTTCTAAGCTTAATTCACTATCATTCGAGCTAGCCGCTAACAGAACGTACCCCTCACAATCACTCCCACCTAAGGTAACTCTTACAGAATTCAGATATAAGGTGTGGGACAGAAATGGTTTAGTACATAGACTATCAGATGGAATAACAGCAGTTCTCTTAAAATAATCAAGGAAAGCATGATACTTAGATAACCAATCTAATCCTAAAATAACTTCTAAACCACATAGAGGTAAACAGATTAGATCGTGTATAAAATTCATGTTCCTAATAGCGAATGGTACATACAGGAACACTAAACTGGTCAAAGCATTTTGGGATGCAGGTGTATGGACAATCAAGTAAAAATTCAATTTAAAGAAATATAATCCTAACTCGTGAGCAATAGTTAAAGAAATAAAAGAATGCGATGCACCCGAATCATACAGTACAGTTAGAAATCGATTCTTGACATAACCTGACCTTGAATGAGGGCGTTCGATTGCACAACATCATCAATAGTGATAGTAAACACTCGTCCTTGTTGCTGGGTTCTAACTGAATTTTGAGTAAATCCCTTCGGACAATCCTTGGCAATATGTCCAAGTTCTCCACAAGCATAGCAGTTAGGTGATCCAAACTGGCAAGACCTGTTACTATGCTCTTTTCCGCATTGCTTACATGTAGGGTTTATGCAAGTCTGACAGGCTCGTTTACCATTGCCTTGCCTTACTTTACGTCGAGCGATAAATCCAAACTTTATAGTATTGCCAGTGGACTCATCTACCATTCTTTTTCGACAGTCTCTTGCCCGATGTCCTTCCTTATTACAGTAGTAACATAAACCTGTTCTGAACTGGCAAAGCCTACTACCATGATGCTTTCCACAAGTTGGGCATACTACACCACTTTGAGCTTGGTGAGGTTGACTCTCATGTCCTTGTTCAATGTCACGGTTATTGTCACTACCATTATTGCGAGTTAAAAGGTTGACATCTCGGTGGTTTCCATTCCAACACTGGAATTGATCAATGGCTTTATAGTTACGACCTTGCGGGGCTAAATTTTGAACAAAGTCTCTTTTTGAATCCTCCCTACGTCTTGCTCGAGCTATCGCCACCTTCTTTGAACATTCTTCCACTAGTTTACTTTTATTCACTAGTTCAGCAAAATTTCGTATCTCTAGCGAAACAACAGAATTCATCAGTTCTTCTTGGAGTCCTCCTTCAAACTTTAAATACTTCCATTCCTCAAAGTCTTCTGGGTTCCCTTGACAAATCTTGGAGAAACGGCACAAGTTATCAAACTTACGGGCATACTCAGCAATAGTCATATCCCCTTGTTTCAACTGCATAAGCTCCATCTCCTTAGCATCTCGTGCTGCTCCCAAAAAATACTTTTTATAAAATTTGTCCCTAAAGATATCCTAAGGAATGTCATTTTCATTCTGTTGTAGCAGTCGCTGTATCCCCTGCCACCAGTACTCAGCTTCTCCCTCGAGCATATAAGTAGCAAACTCCACGTGTTGTCCTTCCGGAACATGTTGCGCTCTCAGTGATTGTTCAATACCTCGAAACCAGTTATCAGCGTCAGTCGCAACGAGTGTACCCTTGAACTTAGGCGGATTAACCTTCAGAAATGTCGCAAGGGTCATAGGTCTTTCAGGATGCCCTAAGTTGTTCTCATTATTCCCATTATCTTCTTCGTATTCATTCTCGTTCCCATTTCTCACTCCGAGACGTTCAATAGCCCTAGCCGCTGCTACAGCAGCTTCACGCACTACTTCAGCCACGTTGTTCATGGTAGCCATAAACGTTTCCTATTCCTTCTCGTAGTTAACATTATGAATTCCTTCCCGTACGCCTCGTCTCCGTGAACCCATTGTAGTCTTGTTCACACCAAACAATCATTGTTAAGGTGATCAGTCTTAACACTTCAAGTCAAGTGTGAATATTCCCAAAATGAAAACACAGAGACAATCATGCAACATATATCACTGGGATATCCTATACGCATGAGACACATAACAGAGTATGCAATGAAGCATAGTCAGTCCACTCCCCAGGCTCTACTGGGAACGAATTGCTCTGATACCAAATTGTAACGACCCAATTTTCAATATGTCTAGATCATACCGGAAACTGAGCGCTACCAATTTGTCTTCCTAATTATTATCTATTATTTATCATATGAGCCCGATTCATTGTTAAAAGCGTAGTTAATTTGCGAGGTGTATTTTTTTTTAAAACGTGTGGATTAATAGACAGAATCATTTATAATCAATTCACAAATAATAACAGATAAAACAGTTATAAACAACCACACAAAAATACATCACAAGTAGTTGACAACATTTGGTGATTCAGCCTTTATTAGCATATAGACTGTTAGTTAGAAAACCCCTAGATATAGCTAAATAATATCTATATACATATATATACATACAACATCCCAGGTTCTGACCTGTTCAAGAGGCCCCTAAGCTGGCACCTAGGCTAGCCTAGACTCTATACTCACCTAGTCCCTCTAAACTACTAAAGCGAGGGAAAGTACGTTCTAGATCTTCAAAACTCAAGTCAAGTGGAACGTCATCAAAAGATAGAACATCATTGTAAATCATGTTGCTTGTATGCGAAGTTTGTATTCGTAGGTTTTGATGAATGACAAACCAACAAACGACATGAAAGACAAACCAACAAACAACTTGAATGAACAAGCATGTTGAAAGATCAACCAACATTCAACGTTGAGGAATGAAGAGTTGAAAGCAACACAACAACAACAAGAAACTCAAGTCCACAACATTTGAAGACAAGTATAGTGTCTTAGGACTTAGGTAACTTCTTGTTAAGAACCAATTGCTAAATCTCTCAACACACACTCACAAAATGTTTTGATGCACATTTTGCAATTCGATGCTAGCCAAATGGTTTAAAAACTTGTTTTCAAAGGTACAAAAGCATAGGAATTGACTCCAACAAGTTTGAGATCAATCCTAAGTATTTTGAAGTGATTTTAAGCCATTCTTTAAGGTTTGCATCGATGCACACTCATCTTGCATCGATGCAAAGCATGCGACGACTTGTTGCATCGATGCAAAGATGTTTGCATCGATGCAACCTAGCTGAAAATTCAAATTTCAGCTTCAAAGACACATTTGCATCGATGCAAAGTGTTATGCATTGATGCAAATGATTCAAAAACATAAAAAACGGCTAGTTTTGACAAAAAGGCTCCATCCCATTAACTCCCCAACGTTTCTAAGGTTTGGGGAGTCTATAAATAGATGGATTGAAGCCTTATTTCAAATACTTGAGTATTTGCAAACTATCTTGTTCATATTCTTTCATTCTACACATTTTTTTTAAAGTGTTATAATACACAATTTGAGAGAGCAATATCAATTGGTTCAATAGTGCTAAACTTGTAATCATACACTCTTCTAGAGAGTACTCATTTCGTCTCAACAATTCTTTGAGAATTGTTTTCTTGTACACTTTGTAAATTGGAGTGTGATCTCCAAGGTTGAGTCAAGAGTTATAAACACTATAGTCGGTGAGGATACCAAAGAAGTATACTAAGTACTCAAGGCAAATCTTAGAGAAGGTATCTCTAAGTGGAGTGGGTTAGTATACGAGTGGTGATCATATACCGTGAGGTGTTAGAAACTAAGGACTCGGATTGTAAAAGGTTTTGCGCGAGCACCTTGAAGCTTGGCAATAGTGGAACTTCTCAATAGCGATTGAGAAAGAAAGTGGACGTAGGACAAGGATTGTGCCGAACCACTCTAAATAGTGTTTGCATCTCTCCAAACTCATCTCTTCAATATTATTGTCTTTTACCTTTGAGCAAATAAATTGTGATCGAAAAGTAGCTTCGTAAGTACTTAAGGAATAGCTTAAGTCCGATTGGTGAAAAGCTTGATCAATTTATTTGAGTTGGTGTCTATTGGAAAGTAAAAGCTCCTTATAAATGCTTAGCAATTGAGTTAAGCTCTTGGAAAAATACTAGTACAATAACACTTTTGTATATTGTCTTTAACTTTCGCAAAAAGATTCATTGTTGTTGCAATACTCAATTCACCCCCCCCTCTTGAGTAATTGTGCATAGGTTCTACAAGTGGTATCAGAGCTTAACCCTTTGAAAGACTTAACCGTTTAAGGGAAAAGATCATGGCAAGCACAAGCTTTAACAACAACAACACTAGTGAAGGTAACTCAACCGCTAGACCTCCTCTTTTTAGCGGAACAAATTACTCTTATTGGAAAAATAAGATGAGAATTTGGATCCGTTCTCAAGATGTGAGAATTTGGAAAGTAATTGAGAATGGAAATCACATTCCAACAAAGACAACAAGCACTAAAGAAGGAGAAGTCTCCGTCTCAAAGCAATTACTGAAAGGAGAAGATGAATATAGTGACGATGATTGGAAGAAAGTGGCAATGAATGATAAAGCCATCAACTTCATTCATTGTGCACTTAACGAGCATGATTATATGAAGATCTCTACATGTGAAACCGCTAAAGAGATTTGGGATAAACTCCAAATCACTTACGAAGGAACCGACCACGTTAAAGAATCAAAGGTATTTATGTTGGTTCATGAATGGGAAAATTTTAAAATGAAAGATGAAGAGAGCATTGAAGAAGCTCTTAAAAGACTCTCCAAGATCTTCAACAACCTAAGCATGCTTGGCACAAAATACAATGATAAACAAATTGTGACCAAGGTGCTTACAAGCCTTACACCAAAATGGAACTCAAAAGTGAACGCCATTGTGGAAGGAAGGCTCTATGATCAACTTACATTTGATCAACTACGAGGTAATCTTCTCACCTATGAAATGACTATGCTAAATAGACAAAAAGGTGAAGAAAGCAAGAAGAAAAGTCTCGCCCTTAAAACAACATCACTACAAGAAGAGAGTGATGATAATGAAGAAGAAAGAGATGAAGAATTTGCACTCTTATTAAAAAGATTCAATAAGTTTGCAATGAAGAAAAACTTCAAGAGCAAAACAAAGGTACCAAAATGCTATGAGTGTGGAGAAGTTGGACACATTAAACCCAATTGTCCAAAACTTCAAAAGGAGGACAAAAACAAGAAATTTAAGAAGAAGGAGAAAGCATACATATCATGGGAGAACGAGGATGAATCCGACTCCGATGACGACGAGGTTGCAAATCTTTGCTTAATGGCAAGCGAAGAAAAGGTTAGTGATGACAACTCCACTTCTTTTAATTTACAAGATGAATATGATGCCTTACTTGAGGTGTACACAAAACTTACCCAAGATTATTCTCTCCTAAAGAAAAAGAATATGGATCTTTTAAAACAAAATGAGATGTTGAAAAACGAGAATATCAATCTTGGAAAAGATAAGTGTAGCACAAGTAGTGATCCATACAAATCTTGTAAAATGCATGAAAATGAAATTACAAATCTTAAGAACACTTTAGCTAAGTTCAATGAATCTTCAAAGAACTTAGATAAAATGTTGAAAAACCAAAAGCATGTTCATAATAAGGAAGGTTTAGGTTTTGAAAAAGGAAAATTTAAAAATATTAAAACTCCTATTAGGCAACCGCAAGCCCAAAAGGCAAGCATGCCTAAAAGGAATGAAGCCTTTAAACATCCTCCTCAACATGCTTCATTTAGAAATTATAATCACAATGCATATAGATCAAAAGATGTTGCATTTAGGAAACAACCTAGGCAACCATTTAGAAACATGCATAGGATGCATAATCCAAATGTCATATGTCATTATTGTAATAAAGTAGGTCATATAGCACCCGTATGCTTTACTAGAATTAAACATATAAACTTTCGTAGTCAAGATACGAGATGGGCACCTTATGGGCATTATGCTCATACTAACCATCAAGGACCCAAATTCACTTGGGTACCTAAATCCCAATTTTAATTGTTTTGTAGGTACGTGTTGGAGCTAAGGATACAAATTGGTATGTTGATAGTGGATGCTCCAAACACATGACCGGCGATGAATCAAAGTTCACCGCAATAGAGCCTACAAACGGAGGAAACGTGATCTATGGAGACAACAACACCGGCAAAGTAATCGGCGTTGGAAAAGTTGAAAAGATTTTGATGAAAATGTAGAAAACTTTGATTCACTAAATTTGAATGGTGAAGACAAAGAAAAAGATTTAAATGAAGCCTCTACAAGCTCAACAAAGGATAGTGTTCAAGTTGAAGAAATTGAACCATCACAAGCACAAATAAATGCACTTCCAAAGGACTGGCGTACTTCAAAGGATCATCCTCTAGACAACGTCATTGGTGATGTTTCGAAAGGGGTAACAACTCGATCCACTTTTAGAAATTTATTTGCATATAGTGCTTTTGTTTCTCAAATTGAACCATCTACCATTGAGTCCGCAATTGATGATGAACATTGGGCTATGGCAATGCAAGAGGAGCTTAACCAATTCAAACGAAATGACGTTTGGGAATTGGTGCCTAAACCAAGTAATCAAACAATTGTAGGAACAAAATGGGTTTTTAGAAATAAACTCGATGAAAATGGTACAATTGTTAGAAACAAAGCTAGATTGGTAGCTAAAGGTTATAATCAAGAGGAAGGCATTGATTATGACGAAACTTATGCTCCCGTAGCTAGATTAGAAGCTATTAGGATGTTACTTGCTTTTGCATCCTCTTATAACTTCAAACTTTATCAAATGGATGTTAAGAGTGCCTTTCTTAATGGTTTCATTCAAGAAGAAGTATATGTTGAACAACCTCCCGGTTTTGAGGATTATGAAAATCCTAATCATGTTTTTAAACTCAAGAAAGCTCTTTATGGTCTTAAACAAGCTCCAAGAGCTTGGTATGAACGTTTGAGCAAGTTTTTAATAGAAAAGGGTTTTAGAAGAGGGAAGGTTGATACAACTTTATTTATCATGATTGAAAACAAAAATATCCTTTTGGTACAAGTTTACATCGATGACATAATATTTGGTTCAACTAACGAATCACTTTGCAAGTTTTTCTCAAACCTCATGCAAAGTGAATTTGAAATGTCCATGATGGGCGAACTCAACTTCTTCCTTGGTCTTCAAATCAAACAAGGAAAAGAAGGAACTTTCGTTAGCCAAACCAAATATTGCAAGGAATTGCTCAAAAGATTTGGAATGGACAATGCTAAGGCAATGGACACACCAATGAGCACTACTTGCTACCTTGACAAAGATGAACAAGGTAAAAACATAGATGTAAAGAAGTATAGAGGCATGATAGGATCATTACTTTATCTAACGGCAAGTAGGCCAGATATCATGTTTAGTGTATGCATGTGTGCGAGATACTAAGCTAATCCTAAGGAATCTCACTTAAGTGCGGTGAAAAGGATTATGAAGTATCTCATAGGAACATTAAATGTTGGATTGTGGTATCCGAAAGGATCCACTTGTGATTTGATTGGTTATTCCGATTCCAATTTTGCCGGTTGCAAATTGGATAGGAAAAGCACTAGCGGCACTTGTCACTTGCTAGGAAACTCTCTTGTTTCATGGCATAGTAAGAAACAAGTAAGTGTAGCCTTGTCTACCGCCGAAGCCGAGTATGTAGCCGCCGGTAGTTGTTGCGCCCAAATTTTATGGATGAAACAACAACTTGTGGACTATGGACTCATGCTTGATCACATTCCTATCAAATGTGATAATACTAGTGCAATAAATTTAACCAAGAATCCGGTTCAACATTCAAGAACCAAGCATATTGAGATTAGACATCACTTCATAAGAGACCATGTTGAAAAGGGTGATGTGGTTATTGAATTTGTCGAAACTAGTAAACAACTAGCGGACATCTTCACTAAACCTTTATGTAAAGAAAGTTTTTTTAACATCCGAAATGAACTTGATATCTTGGATTCTAATCTAATATGATTTGTTTGAATTCATTGTATTTATATTGCTATTTTTGTATCTCTTACTAACTTAAGCATTGGAGATATCCAATTAGCCATTGTTTTGTAGGTTTATGAGTTGATGAATGAGTGATTAATCTTGAGGTAGATTGAAGAATTTGAAGATTATAAACAATGGAGGATCAACAAATTGAAGTTTATAATAGTTTAAGTGAGTATATACATGATGGAACTCAAAGGATTGAAGAAAGAACCACCAAAGGATGAAAATTTGGTGATTTTGGGCAAAATGATGCATGTTGCATCGATGCAACCAAGCTTTGCATCGATGCAAAGCACACAACGTGCTATGTGCATCGATGCAAAGCCTATTGCATCGATGCAAACACGACCAAATTGCACAAAAACACGTGAATTTGGCATTTTTGAGCAACAAAACCCCACTTTTTCATCATCTTCAACCTCACAACTCATATCCCCACATTCAAACCTCCATAACCTCCAAAACAAGCTCACATATAGCTTCATACAACTCACAAAACTTAGATACCCACTACAAACAAATTACATATTTGAAGTCCCCACATTCTCCTCTACAAAACCCATAAAACAAAATCATCCACAATGCCTAGAATCAAGAGAACCATCAAGAAGTCAAAAGGCTCTTCAAGTGTGGTTCCACCTCCAAATGATCATCCTTTGGCAAGGTACTTTGCTTCTAATGAAGATCTTCAATTCTATGAGGCAAGGCTCACCGGAAGAAAGGAAATTCCTCCGAGGTATTTGGATCCGACCCTTCTTGTCATTCATAAGTTTGATACTCTTAAGGCTATTCTAGTTCATCAAGGCCTCATGGATTTTGTTCAAATTAAGAGTAAATATTATCCGGATTTAGTTGCCATAGCCTATAGTACACTCATGCTTGAGATTAATGAGGAAGATGAATCAAATTTCACATTATTCTTCAAGATAGGAAGAAAGGATTATAGGCTAGATGGTGATGAGTTAGCCACCATTTGGGAGTTGCCAAATCAAGGTGACTTGTTTCAAGGTGGTAAAACCCCAATTGATGAATGGGGTTATTCAAAGGACAATGCCATGCATTTGTTCAACCTTGTACAAGGAGCTCACTCCAAAATTAGTTGCAATTCAATGAGTGTGGAACATAGAACTTTGTTATATCTAGTCACCTATGTATTGCAACCTAGAATATCCGGGCATGCGAATGTAAATGATGAAGATTTGATTGTCATGTGGGCTATGATGAATGGGATTAAAATTAATTGGCCATACTTTATAGTACAACATATGATTAGGCTCAAGATGAAGGATAGGAATGGTGGATTAGGATTCCTTTGCCTATGGTCTAAAGTCTTTGATTATGTTGGTATTGATATATCAAATGAGATTGCCAAGGAAGTACCACCTCAATCTTGTATCAACACTTATATTCTCAACAAAATGGGAAGAAGAAATGTTGATGAACAAGGTCCTCAAGAGCAAGCTCCTCCACAAGCACCTCAAGCTCAAGAACCACCCTCCTTGGTTGATGTAATGAGAGAATTACAATCCATCAACCAAAACATCCAAAGGATTGAAGTAGAGCATGGTAGGCAACTTGAAGCACTTAATCGTCGTGTTTCTCGTGTAGATCATCGCACGGGTCGCTTGGATCGTCGTATTGATGACTTATATGAGCATTTCGGCATCCACCTACCGTATGAAGAGGATAATGATGATGATGAAGACCAAGATTGATTGTCTCCTCTTCATCAAGTCACTTTTTATTGCTTTATGTTTATTTGATTATATGAATTGTTAAACTAACTCCTAGTAAGCTAAGGATTTCTATTATGGTTTAAATACTTTGATATTTCCTTCATAATTTTGTTTAATGATTAATGCTTGTATGCTTATTTGGTGAATAACTCAAAATAGGCTTGGTACCCCTATTTTAAGTTAATGTGCATGCCTTGATATATTTCACTTCTTTAGGGGGAATTATGCATGCTTGTTATATATAAAAAGAGGAAATCAAATTCTTTTTGAAAGGGGGAATATCTCATCCTTGAGATTAATAGAGATATTGAACTTAAAAAAATTCATTGTTTTATGCATGCTTCTATGACACATTTCAAACTCCTTTCTTTTTGATAATGTCAAAAGGGGGAAGAAAAGTTTGAGGATATTTGAAGTTTTGAACTTTTGAAAAAGAAGAAGTTTGAGGATTTGAAAAGAAGAAATAAGTTTGCGAAACAATGATTTCAAAAAGACTTCCGCTAAGCAAAAACTTTTGATATCTAAATCGTTTTCTTTGATAAACGCCCTTTAAGGGAACAAATGCACATATTTAGGAGGAACTCCTGCAAAATTTTTTTTGTGAAGTCTTCTCCAAAGCTTTCTATAAAACAAAGTGCATTATTGTTGCTTTCAAAATCATTTATAAATGCATATCCTCAAAATTGGTTTGTCATTATCAAAAAGGGGGAAATTGTAAATCATGTTGCTTATATGCGAAGTTTGTATTCGTAGGTTTTGATGAATGACAAACCAACAAACGACATGAAAGACAAACCAACAAACAACTTGAATGAACAAGCATGTTGAAAGATCAACCAACATTCAACGTTGAGGAATGAAGAGTTGAAAGTAACACAACAACAACAAGAAACTCAAGTCCACAACATTTGAAGACAAGTATAGTGTCTTAGGACTTAGGTAACTTCTTGTTAAGAACCAATTGCTAAATCTCTCAACACACACTCACAAAATGTTTTGATGCACATCTTGCAATTCGATGCTAGCCAAATGGTTTAAAAACTTGTTTTCAAAGGTACAAAAGCATAGGAATTGACTCCAACAAGTTTGAGATCAATCCTAAGTATTTTGAAGTGATTTTAAGCCATTCTTTAAGGTTTGCATCGATGCACACTCATCTTGCATCGATGCAAAGCATGCGACGACTTGTTGCATCGATGCAAAGATGTTTGCATCGATGCAACCTAGCTGAAAATTCAAATTTCAGCTTCAAAGACACATTTGCATCGATGCAAAGTGTTATGCATCGATGCAAATGATTCAAAAACATAAAAACGGCTAGTTTTGACAAAAAGGCTCCATCCCATTAACTCCCCAACGTTTCTAAGGTTTGGGGAGTCTATAAATAGATGGATTGAAGCCTTATTTCAAATACTTGAGTATTTGCAAACTATGTTGTTCATATTCTTTCATTCTACACATTTTTTTAAAGTGTTATAATACACAATTTAAGAGAGCAATATCAATTGGTTCAATAGTGCTAAACTTGTAATCATACACTCTTCTAGAGAGTACTCATTTTGTCTCAACAATTCTTTGAGAATTGTTTTCTTGTACACTTTGTAAATTGGAGTGTGATCTCCAAGGTTGAGTCAAGAGTTATAAACACTATAGTCGGTGAGGATACCAAAGAAGTATACTAAGTACTCAAGGCGAATCTTAGAGAAGGTATCTCTAAGTGGAGTGGGTTAGTATACGAGTGGTGATCATATACCGTGAGGTGTTAGAAACTAAGGACTCGGATTGTAAAAGGTTTTGCGCGAGCACCTTGAAGCTTGGCAATAGTGGAACTTCTCAATAGCGATTGAGAAAGAAAGTGGACGTAGGACAAGGATTGTGCCGAACCACTCTAAATAGCGTTTGCATCTCTCCAAACTCATCTCTTCAATATTATTGTCTTTTACCTTTGAGCAAATAAATTGTGATCGAAAAGTAGCTTCGTAAGTACTTAAGGAATAGCTTAAGTCCGATTGGTGAAAAGCTTGATCAATTTATTTGAGTTGGTTTCTATTGGAAAGTAAAAGCTCCTTATAAATGCTTAGCAATTGAGTTAAGCTCTTGGAAAAATACTAGTACAATAACACTTTTGTATATTGTCTTTAACTTTCGCAAAAAGATTCATTGTTGTTGCAATACTCAATTCACCCCCCTCTTGAGTAATTGTGCATAGGTTCTACAATCATCTGCTACTCCTCTGCACGATCAGACTTTTCCACAGGACATCTCTCTAGTACCTCATGAAGTAGCCACACAATAGGAATCTCGTACACAGGATTTAGGTTAAAGTACGCATATGAACGGGGTGCAGACGTTGGCTGGTCTCACAGTATAAACATATAATCAGAGAACGATATTCACCCTAGACTAAGAAGACTATCTAGAGTGGAATCTCTTTTTGCTTACAATCGTCAGCGAACTACGGAAAGGAACTCTTACTTCCAACTGAAGGGGAAAGGGAGAGAGAAGGGGTAAGAACTGGGGAGTTCTTAGTAGGGTGGGGGTTATTAGTTACGTTCATTTATTTGGGGTCGATTAGTAGACGAGTAACATAATATAGCGAAGCAGTAAACAGAAAATAAAGATAGAAAGAGAAAGTAGAGACAACAGAAAGCAGAACACAAACAAAAGAATACAAGAAAATAAAACACAGAAATAGCATACAAGCAGACAAACATGAAGAAGTAGATCACACACAGAAAGGAATGCAACAGAGAATGATGCGCAGACAAGAATGATGCATGTCTAGCCCTAGCGCAGGCTATGAGCTCATGTGTCGGTTGGCTGCCCGCAATCCCGAGATTTATCCGGTCACGAGTAATCCCGATTTCCCGAATATGATTTTCCGTTCCTAAATAAATGCGCATATAATAATAGCCGCTCATTTGAGACACCCTCTGCTTACTGCAGGAAAATATATATATACTCTGCTCTGCTCTGGGGAAGCAGAAAATACCTATAGGTAACTTAGTTTCCCTACAGAAGCTTTGGGTTGCATTAAGCAACTAATATATATTAAATATAGCTCTAGGTTGCATCAAGCAACTAATATATATATATAAATATAGCTCTGGGTTGCATCAAGCAACTAATATATATAAATATAGCTCTGGGTTGCATTAAGCAACTAATATATATATATATATATATATATATATATATATATAGCTCTTTATTATATTACTCTTCTCTTTATATCTCTTTACTCTGTTCTGGTTTCTCCTTTCTCTGTATCTCTTTACTCTGTTTTAATTACTCTGTCCTCTGTATCTCTTTTCTCTTCTCTGATTACTCTTTTCATCTGTATCTATATTACTCTTTTTCTCTTTATTTCTTTACTTTATTCTGGTTACTCTGTTTTCTGTGTTTCTCTACTCTGCTCTGATTTCTCTGCTTAACGTATGTATTTAAAGTTTATGTAAATTTTGGTATGAATAGTTCGCCTGTCCCAAGTATAGGTTCATTAAGTCTATACTGAAACAGTTTAACTTTTCATATAATACCTAACCCTAGTCGCAACTCAAGGACTAACTATGTTGCCCTAGTTCGT
This sequence comes from Arachis ipaensis, assembly GCF_059453495.1. Lineage (NCBI taxonomy): Eukaryota > Viridiplantae > Streptophyta > Magnoliopsida > Fabales > Fabaceae > Arachis > Arachis ipaensis. The sequence goes on from NC_142436.1 coordinate 57,488,415, forward strand.
TCACTAATTTTTGTCTGTTTTTCTGTTATTAAAACCTTACAGACTTTTCTTTAGTTTTTATCTTTTCTTCAACTTTTTATCTTTCTTTTATCTTTGCCTCAATAATATGTTCTTACCACTCCCTAAGTGTTTTATGAAGGTAATTATGAGATTCTGCGCTTAAAGTTGTCTTTCTAAAGCTTTTACAGAAAATTGCCTTTTCTGTATTATTTTATTATTTTATTATTAAATTTTCGAAAATTAACTTTACTTTAACCTTTAACCTTTAAAATTCACTTTTTACCACTCGTAACTTTTAATATTTCTACTTTTACCACCCTAACTTTCAGAAATTACAAAATAACCCCCCAAACCCCAAAATATTTACTTCCTTGCCCTTTTATGGATCAAAAAGGTGTTCTTCATTTTTCTTCACCACACTCAAAGTGTTCTTCATATTCTTCGTAAATTCTTCACATTCTTTCTCTGTTTTTACCCGTTTTTTAGTCTTTTCAGCAACCGATTTTTACCATAATTCAAAATAAATTTGCAGCCACTAAAACCCCATCTTTTCTACATGATTTTAACACAAATTGAATCCCAATTTAAGGTCTAGGGTTCGTTTTTCCAGCATCCATGAAGAACACAAATTCAAAGTTGAATATCATCAAATTTCATCAAATTTTCACCAAAATTTCAACAAGAATCACTCATATAAATAATCAATTTCAAGCATAACCAAACCATATCATAATCACACAATTCAAACACAATCAATCAACATTAATTTTACCAAACCCTACCTGGTTTTGCTGCTCCTAATTCGGTTAAACTTTCAGGAGGTCCTTAAGCACTTTTTCCTCCTAAATTACATCAAGAACAACTTTAAATCCAAAAACTCTCAACTGACCAAATCTCACTCAGTATGTTAGGAAGAGATATCTCACCTTAGACTTGCTGGAAATTCACGTTTCTTGGCCCTCAAGTCAAGTTAAGCATGATTCCTAAGGAAGAACATCAAGAAAACACATGTTTTGCATGGTTTTCCTTAAAAACCGAATTGAAATGGGAGGGAGACAGCCATCTCACCTTATTTCCATCCTTGATAAGTTACATGGTTATGTAGAGGAAGAAGAGAGGATCATTTTGGTGAAATCGGAGTTTTGATTTGAGTTTTAGTTCAGAAGAAATCAAGCTTTGAAGATTAAGTGTTCATGAAAGTTTCTCTCTTTTCTCTCTTGTTATTTTCGGCCAAAATGATGAAATGAGACAGCCTTGGAGGTCTTGGGGGTGTAAGGTGAGTTGTGATTGGTTGGCTTGGAGGTGGATTAAAATAATATTAAAATATCTCTGGTGTACAACTACTAAAACTAGGTGTACCGGAACACTCGTAAAAACATCTCTAAAAATTATTTTCTGAGCTACTAGCATAAATAACACCAGTAACATATTTATTATGAGAATAGAACATGTATAATGAGGCCTTAGCATTGCTAACTTCATCAAAGAGTGCTGGTGCTAAGCTACACCAGTAAACCGTAAACCCGGATAAACCGATTTTCTGTTTTTAACAAAAACAGACCAGGTAACCTTATAATGTCATTCAAGAATTTTCTAATACTAATATAATGATAATATTATACTATTATCTCTCTCCTCTCATGAATCAAGTCCGGTTCGTCAAACAGAGACTATTTACGAAAATCAGAATCAAAACTGCCAACCGATACAGTTCAAAAACTAGGTTCTTCGCGATTGCATTATCGAGCTTGCCTCAAAGGAGGTTCTAGCTTAAGGATGACATAATGATAATGAGGATTGAAATACCTGATGATATAGCAGAGGTGTTCCCTTTACTGATCTTCCGGAGAAATCCGTACTTTTAGAAAAGATCTCATGTACTCGAAAATCAGGGTTGTTACATGCATGACCTATATCTCTGGTGTAGCAGTTTTTCTGCTGCAAGAGTATGCCAGGCACTATATCCTTGGAATGATTTATGGTGACACAGTGGTTGTTGTTTCCTTTTCTGCTGCATAAGTGTGCAGCACCTATATCCCTGCTACATAAGTGTGCGGGCCTATATCCCCGGCATGGCAGATTTCTCTACTGTATGAGTGTGTAGTGCCTATATCCCTGGCGTGGCAGGAAGGCTACATCCGGAAGGATGTGTCGGGTTGGCATTTATAGACCGACAAGTGATATCACAAGCCAAATAAGATAGACATTCATCATATTCATCTTCTATATGCTTGCTTGCTTTGATTACTTAAGTTATGCCTATTTGAATTACATGCCTAAATGCTAGTTGAATTACCTGCTGTATATGTGTATTACTTGTGTTTTACTTGGTTGCATTAATCGTGTTTTACTGGCATTGAGGAGGATCAGGAGGCAGTGGCGATGGGATCGCACGGAGGTTAGATTGGTGAAGGCTGTGGGATACAGCAATGTGATTAGTATTAGTTAGAAATCTCCTATGTTTAGATAACCCAGTTTACGGTTCATGGTTTAAGTTATTTATTTTTGTTAAGCATGAATATCTGTTTTTGATGTGAAGTTCTAGGATTGCCATTAGCGTCCCATAACCTTATATCTTATATATGGGGCACTGTTACCATATTGAAAATCTCTGGTTCTCATACCATATATTCTTGTTGTTTTTCATATGCAGGTCGCAACTCACCTTGGTGAGTTTGCAGATGGTGACAGAGCGGGGGATCTTTTGTTCTCTCTGTAATTTGATTATTTGTTGTAGTATTTTCTCTCACATTTTTATTTTAGAAAAAACTATGGCCTTAGAGGCTTGAGTTAAGAGATAAGTTGTATAAGCTATTTTAAATTTCCAAAACTCTTTTGTATTTCAGTTTGATTAGCCAACCTAACCTCCGCAGGCTGTGACTAGTCCACTTTTCCGTGCACCTTACTTATATATATACATCATGTTTAATTTAATTATTACCTTGTGTATCCTGGAGCTAGCTACAAGGTTCTATATATAGTATTATGACTTGTTCTGTCTGTGCCTAAGCATTTTAGTTTTCGTGTGTGAACGCTTCGCGTATTGTAATTCCGCTTTATGCGACTTTGGGTTTTATTCCTTCATCGGGCTTCTAGTAGTACTATTTCTTTCTCTCTCTCTCTCTCTCTCTCTCTATATATATATATATATATATATATATATGAGCCTTAGAACTATCATGACACCTTGTTATCCTTCGCTTTACGGCATGAGGTAAGGCTTAGGCTTAGGCTAACGGGGTGTTACACATGATGCATGCCTATCCTACTGGCCATGAGCTCACGTGTTAATTATTTTACCAGAACCCGACACACCCGGTAGCTAACCTGGATATCGTCTCCCTGACATGCATCTAAACTCTTGGGAAGTAGTGCTCGCCATACTCTTAGGATATAGTGCCCACCACACTCTTAGAATATAGTGCCTGCCGCATTTTTCGGGTTAAAGTGTTCCCACACTCTTGGAATATAGTACCCGCCACACTCTTGAGATAAAATGCTCGTCACATTCATGGGATAGTACCTGACACACTTCCCAGGGTAAAGTGCTCCAAACTCTTGGGATATAGTATCCGCCACACTCTTGGAATATAGTGCCCGCCACACTCTTGGGCTATAGTGCCCGACACACTTTACAAACAGAGAGAATATGATGCATCAAAAGCGGAACAGATTATACACAACCAATCTCACAAGTAGAATTGCAACTTAACATGATCATTCCTCAATCCATCAAATCATAGTCACAATCACCATCTATCATGAATATAGTGCTCAGCACACTCTTTGGATATAGTGTGGTAGTGGGAAATTGTGATTCACACTTTTCACAACTCCGCACAACTAACCAACAAGTGCATTGGATCATCCAAGTAATACCTTACGTGAGTAAGGGTCCATCCCACGGAGATTGTCGGCTTGAAGTAAGCTATGGTCATCTTGTAAATCTCAGTCAGGCGGATTCAAATGGTTATGAGTTTTGATAATTAAAAGATAAATAAAACATAAAATAAAATAAAGTTACTTATGTAATTCATTGGTGGAAATTTCAGATAAGCGTTTGGAGATGCTTTGTTGCTTCTAAACCTCTGCTTTCCTATTGCCTTCTTCCAATCATGCCTACTCCCTTCCATGGCAAGCTGTAGGATCCTCTCAGTGAAAATGGTCCTCTACGATTTCTGCACGGCTAATCAACTGTCGGATTTCTCGTCTCAGATGAAAAATACTAGGCACAGCTACCGCATGGCTAATCATCTGTCGGTTTCCGCAAGCGTCGGAATAGAATCCATTGATCCTTTTGAATACTGTCACTGCACCCAACATTCGCAGGTTTGAAGCTCGTCACAGTCATCCCTTCCCAAATCCTACTCGGAATACCACAGATAAGGTTTAGACTTTCCGGATCCCAGGAATGCTGCCAATTGGTTCTAGGCTATACCACGAAGATACTAATCTCACAGAATCGGTCCGTGTATTAGATACCCAAGAGAATATACTCCGGCTGTCGTCCAATGACTACGTTGAACATCATGTAGACCGCTTTGTGGTTGTCAGGCACGCGGATCTTGGCTAAGCGAGTAACAAAGATTGGGTGATTGTCACGGGTCACCCCTTCATTCTGACTTAACTGAATTAAGTACGAGAGTATATCTTGGAGAAGAAGTAGGTGTGAATTGAAAGAAAAACAATAGTACTTGCATTAATTCATGAAGAACAGCAGAGCTCCACACCTTAATCTATGGGGTGTAGAAACTCCACCGTAGAAAATACATAAGTGAAAAAGGTTTAGGCATGGCCATGAGGCCAGCCTCCAAGTCAAAGGTCTAAGATCGAAAAATGATCAAAGGATCTCAATACAATAGTAAAATGTGCTATTTATACTAAATTAGTAACTTAGGTTTACAGAAAATGAGTAACTAAGTGCAGATAGTGCAGAAATCCACTTCTGGGGCCGACTTGGTGTGTGCTTGGGCGGAGCATTGAAGCTTTTTCGTGCATAGGCTGTTCTTGGAGTTAAACGCCAGTTTGGGTGCCAGTTTGGGCGTTTAACTCCCATTCTGATGCCAGTTTGGGCGTTTTACGCCAGAAAGTTTTAGGCTGGCTTTGAACGCCAGTTTGAGCCATCAAATCTCGGGCAAAGTATGGACTATTATATATTGCTGGAAAGCCCAGGATGTCTACTTTTCAACGCAATTAAGAGCGCGCCAATTGGGCTTCCATAGCTCTAGAAAATCCACTTCGAGTGCAGGAGGGTCAGAATTCAACAGCATCTGCAGTCCTTTTTCAGCCTCTGAATCAAATTTTTGCTCAAGTCCCTCAATTTCAGCCAAAAAATACCTGAAATCACAGAAAAACAAACAAACTCATAGTAGAGTCCAGAAATGTGATTTTTGCATAAAAACTAATAAAAATATAATAAAAAATAACTAAAACATAATAAAAACTATGTAAAAACAATGCCAAAAAAGGTATAAATTATCCGCTCATCACAACACCAAACTTAAATTGTTGCTTGTCCCCAAGTAACAAAAAACAAAATAGGATAAAAAGAAGAGAAAATACAATAAATTCCAAACTTATCAATGAACTTAGTTCCAATTAGATGAGCGGGGCCAGTAGCCTTTTTGCTTCTGAACAGTTCTGGCATCTCACTTTATCCTTTGAAGTTCAGAATGATTGGCATCCATAGGAACTTAGAATTCAGATAGTGTTATTGATTCTCTTAGTTCAGTATGTTGATTCTTGAACACAGCTACTTTATGAGTCTTGGCCGTGACCCTAAGCATTTTGTTTTCCAGTATTACCATCGGATACATAAATGCTACAGACACATAACTGGGTGAACCTTTTCAGATTGTGACTCAGCTTTGCTAGAGTCCCCAGTTGGAGGTGCCCAGAGCTCTTAAGCACACTCTTTTTGCTTTGGACCATGACTTTAACCACTCAGTCTCAAGCTTTTCACTTGACACCTTCACGCCACAAGCACATGGTTAGGGACAGCTTGATTTAGCCGTTTAGGCCAGTATTTTATTCCTTTGGGCCCTCCTATCCATTAATGCTCAAAGCCTTGGATCCTTTTTACCCTTGCCTTTTGGTTTAAAGGGTTACTGACTTTTTCTGCTTGCTTTTTTTTTTCTTTTTTTTTATTTATTTTTTTGCCATTTTTTTTGCAAGCCTTTGTTTTTCACTACTTTTTCTTGCTTCAAGAATCAATTTTATGATTTTTCAGATTATCAATAACATTTCTCCTTTTTTATTATTCTTTCAAGAGCCAATAATTTTAACATTCATAAACCTCACTATCAAAAATATGCACTGTTCAAGCATTCATTCAGAAAACAAAAAGTATTGCCACCACATCAAAATAATTAAACTAATTTCAAGATGGAATTCAAAATTCATGTACTTCTTTTTCTTTTCAGAAAACATTTTTCATTTAAGAAAGGTGAAGTATTCATAGGACATTCTTAGCTTTAAGACATAGACACTAGACACTAATGATCATGTAATAAAGACACAAACATAAACAAAACATAATGCATATAAACCGAAAAATAGAAAAATAAGAACAAGGAAATTAAAGAACGGGTCCACCTTAGTGATGGTGGCTTCTTCTTCCTCTTGAAGATCTTATGGAGTGCTTGAGCCCCTCTATGGCTCTTCCTTTTCTTTGTTGCTCCTCTCTCATGGCTCTTTGGTCCTCTTTGATTTCATGGAGGATAATGGAGTGCTCTTGTTGAGGTCCATGAGTGGGCTCTCTTGTTTGCTCCATCCTTTTTCTAGTGATGGGCTTTTGAGATGAATCTCTCTATCTCCCATGACTCGGAGTTGGAAGCAACTGCCTTCCCTTTCCTCTTCCTAGAGGTTTCTCCGGCCTTAGGTGCCATTAATGGTTATGGAAAAATAAAAAGCAAAGCTTTTTTTCCACACCAAACTTAGAAGGTTTGCTCGTCCTCGAGCAAAATAAGATAGAAGGGAGTAGAAGAGGAATGATGCAATAAATTTTGAAAACTTATTAATGTATGCAAGAGAAATTAAAAAGAGTTGAAAGAATTTGAAAAGATATGTAAGTTTTGAAATTATTTTGGAAGGAATTGAAAAGAATTGAAAAAATAATTAAAAAGAATTGGAAAGGTTATTAATATTTGAAAATAGAAATTGAAAGATGAACATTTAAAATATGCTTCATGCAAAAAATTATGAATTAAAACATGAAAAATTGAAAAAAAAATCGAATTGGAAACAAAATTACCTCCCTTGTGTCATCCTGGCGTTAAACGCCCAAAATGCTATCTATTCTGGCGTTTAATGCCCACTTGACTTCCATTTTGGGCGTTTAACGCCCAGCCAGATACCCTGGCTAGCGTTAAATGCCAGGAATCCTTCTTTACTGGGCGTTTTTCTGAATGCCCAGAATGCTGTCATTTCTGGCGTTAAACGCCCAGAATGCTGCCCATTCTGGCGTTTAACGCCCAGAATGCTGCCATTTTTGGCGTTAAACGCCCAGAATGCTATCCTTACTGGCGTTTAAATGCCAGTAAGCATGTCCTCCAGGGTGTGCTATTTTTTATGCTGTTTTTTATTTTGCTTTAATTCTGCAGCTGTTTTTATGACTTCAGATGATCATCAACCTAAAGAAAACATAAAATTACAATGGAAAATAAATGTCTAAAATAAATATAATTAATTAACATTGGGTTGCCTCTGAATAAGCGCTTCTTTAATGTCAATAGCTTGACAATGAGCTCTTAGAGAGCTTCATAGAGACTCAGAGCTTGATGGTGGCCTCCCAACACCAAACTTAGAAGTTGAGTGTGGGGGCTCTGTTTGACTCTGTATTGAGAGAAGCCTTTCATGCTTCCTCTCCATGGTTACGGAAGGAGATCCTTCAGCCTTAAACACAAGGTGTCCTCATTCAATTGAAGGACTAACTCTCCTCTGTCCACATCAATCACAGATTTTGCTATGGCTAGGAAGGGTCTTCCAAGGATGATGGATTCATCCTCTTCCTTCCCAGTGTCTAGGATTATGAAATCAGCAGGGATGTAAAAGTCTTCAACCTTCACTAAGACATCCTCTACAAGTCCATAAGCCTGTTTTCTTGAATTGTCTACCATCTATAGTGAGATTTTTGCAGCTTGTACCTCAAAGATCCCTAGTTTCTCCATTACAGAGAGTGGCATGAGGTTTATACTTGAACCAAGGTCACACAGAGCCTTCTTAAAGGTCATGGTGCCTATGATGCAAGGTATTAAGAACTTTCCAAGATCCGGTTTCTTCTGAGGTAATTTCATTTGAACCAAGGTATTCAGTTCATTGATGAGCAATGGAGGTTCATCCTCCCAAGTCTCATTACCAAATAACTTGGCATTCAGCTTCATGATTACTCCTAGATACTGAGCAACTTGCTCTTCAATAATATCTTCATCCTTTTCAGAGGAAGAATACTCATCAAAGCTCATGAATGACAACAGTAAGTTCAGTGAAATCTCTATGGTCTCTATATGAGCCTCAGATTTCTTTGGTTCCTCAATGGGGAACTCCTCAGGGGTCAGTGGACGTCCATTGAGGTCTTTCTCACTGAAAATCACTGCCTCTTCCTCCTCTATAGGTTCGGCCATGTAAGTTATATTAATGGCCTTGCACTCTCTTTTTGGATTTTCTTCTACATTGCTTGGGAGAGTACTAGGAGGAGTTTCGGCCACTCTTTTACTCAGTTGACCCACTTGTGCCTCCAAATTTCTAATGGAGGACCTTGTTTCAGTTATTAAACTGAGAGTGCTCTTAGATAGATCAGAGACTATGGTTGTTAAGTCAGAGAGGCTCCGCTTAGAATTTTCTGTCTGTTACTCAGAAGATGATGGAAAAGGCTTGCTATTGCCAAACCTATTTCTCCCACCATTATTATTATTGAAGCCTTGATTAGGCTTCTGCTGATCCTTCCATGAGAAATTTGGATGATTTCTCCATGAAGGATTATAGGTGTTTCCATAGGATTTTCCCATGTAATTCACCTCTTCCATTGCAGGATTCTCTGGATCATAAGCTTCTTCTTCAGAGGAAGCTTCTTTAGTACTGCCGGATGTAGCTTGCATTCCAATCAGATTCTGAAAAATCATATTGACTTACTGAGTCAATATTTTATTTTGAGCTAATACGGCATTCAGAGTATCAATCTCAAGAACTCCTTTTTTCTGAGTCATCCCATTATTCACAGGATTTCTTTCAGAAGTATACATGAACTGGTTATTTGCAACCATTTCAATAAGTTCCTGGGCTTCTGCAGGCATCTTCTTCAGATGAAGAGATCCACCAACAGAGTGATCCAATGACATCTTGGATAATTCAGACAGACCATCATAGAATATACATAAGATGCTCTATTCTGAAAGCATGTCAGAAGGACACCTTCTGATTAATTGCTTGTATCTTTTCCAAGCTTCATAGAGGGATTCACCTTCCTTCTATCTGAAGGTTTGGACTTCCACTCTAAGCTTGCTCAACTTTTGAGGTGGAAAGAATTTGGCCAAGAAGGCATTGACCAACTTTTCCCAAGAGTTCAGGCTTTCTTTAGGTTGTGAGTCCAACCATGTCCTAGCTTTATCTCTTACAGCAAAGGCGAAAAGCATAAGTCTATAGACCTCAGGATTAACCCCATTGGTCTTAACAGTGTCACAGATTTGCAAGAATTTAGCTAAAAATTGATGAGGATCTTCCAATGGAAGTCCATGAAACTTGCAATTCTGCTGTATTAGAGAAACTAATTGAGGCTTAAGCTCAAAGTTGTTGCTCCAATTGCAGGAATTGAGATGCTTCTTGATGACAAGTCATCTTAGCCTAGTTTCACTAGCTTTTTTCTTTTGTTTTCAATTGAATTATACACTTTCTTGAGCCATAAGCAAGCCAATTGGGTAGATTTTCATGTTTCCTTTGATTCAATCAACCATGTATGAATTCATGCACTTTCATGAGGTTTTATGCTATAATTGTCACATATTATGAAAGAATGAATATCTCATGATTTTGAGCATAGCTTTGATGTGTTTGGTTGATTAATGATAGGTGAAGAAAGCTTGGAGAAAGGTTGAAGGAAGAAGGAATGGCTAGGAGGAAGAGAGGACAAAACGTTTGAGCAAAAGTTTGCCTCAAACTTTAGCTCAAACTTTTGGATTAATTGAAAACGAACCAGGGAGTAAAAAGCTTGAGCAAAAGTTTGCCTCAAACTTTTGCGCAAACTTTTGGGAGAAAAGCTTGAGCCAACGTTTGCCTCAAACTTTTTGGCAAACGTTGGCATCACAAATCAACACCCTGGAGAGCAAAAGTTTGCACCAACGTTTGCCTCAAACTTTTTGGCAAACGTTGGCGCCATGAGTGTGCAAGGGGAGGCCAACGTTTGAGCAAAAGTTTGACCCCAAACTTTAGCTCAAACGTTGGTAGCAGCAAAATGGGGTGGCTGATGTGAAAAGTTTGAGTAAAAGTTTGCCTCAAACTTTTACTCAAACTTTTACTCAAGCTTTCATGATTCCAAACCCGGTTCACTTCGGTTCTTCTCTAAACTCCAAGAGCAATCAACCAAGGCCTCTATCAACCCAATTCCATCAAGAGCAAAGGCCCAATTGAAGGCTTGAAGACCATTTGAAGAAAGTGTATAAATAGCATAGGATTTAAGTTTTTAGAGAGCTTTCTTTTCGGTTTTGATTAGTACACTTAGTAGAGAGCTCACTTTACATTTCTTGGCATTGTTGTTTTAATTCAAGAGAATTTGGGAGGAGAATTGATCTCTCTTCTTCCTTGTTCTTGCCCAGCACTCTTTACTTTCCTTGTCTTAGATCTTGGGTTGGAGAATTGAAGGAAATCTGTTTCAATCTCATCCTGAGATCTCTCTGTTTCATTTTACTGCATAATTGAATTTCCATTTTGGTTAATTGCTTCTGTCTTCTACTTTCTCTGCAATTTACAATTTATAATTCCTTTGCAATTGTTCTTGTTGGATCTAGGAAGGCATTGAGATCTAGACTTGGTTATCTAGTCTCTTGAGTCCTGAGATCTGAATTTTCATTTTACTTTCTCTGTTTAACGCTTTTCATGCTCATTTACAATTCTGTTTTTAGATCCAATTCAATCCAAGTCATCTTCTATTTCTCTGTTTGTTGCAATTTTACTTTTCCTTGTTTAATTTCTACAAATCCAATTCCCAATTCCCTTTACAATTCAAGCCATTTACATTTCTTGCACTTTAAGATTCTGTAATTTACATTTCTTGCATTCTAAGTTTCTGCCATTTAATTTCTTGTTCTTTAAGAATCAGCACTTTAAATTTTAGTTCCCTTTAATTTCATGCAATTTACCCATTCCCTTTACTTTCTATGCAATTTAAATTCTGCAAATCACAAATCTCTCAACCAAATCTTGATTCGCTTGACTAAATCAACCACTAAACTAAAATTGCTCAATCCTTCAATCCCTGTGGGATCGACCTCACTCCCGTGAGTTATTATTACTTGATGCGACCCGGTGCACTTGCCGGTGAGTTTTGTGTCGGATCGTTTTCCGCACATCAAGTTTTTGGCGCCGTTGCCGGGGATTGATTAGATTGACAATGATTAAGTGAGGTGGTGATCTAGATCTAGCATTTTTATTTTCTGTTTCTCTAATCTTTGACTAACACGCTAACTGTTTGAAATTTTGCTTAAACTAAACTTCATTCTAGCAATAGACTGAAGAAGTACTGGTGGTGTTTCTTTTGTTTTGTTTGTATGTCAGGTACAGGGAGATCCATTCCTGTTTTATCTGAAACTGACCAGAGAACTCTTAGAAGGTTGAGAAGAGCTGAAAGAGGGAAAAATATTGTTGGAGAGGAAGAATCTGAGGAAGAATATCACGAAATGGAAGGAGATCCATCTAATCCAGGAGGAGGGGTTAACAATAACCCACAGCAGAGGAGAGTATTGGCCTCCTATACCTTTGCAAATGCTAGACATTGTGGAAGCAGCATTCTCACCCCTAATGTCAATGCAAATAACTTTGAATTGAAGCCACAACTCATTACATTGGTCCAAAACAACTGCTCGTTTGGGGGAGGACCATTGGAGGATCCAAATCAACATCTATCTACCTTCTTAAGGATTTGTGACACTGTCAAGTCCAATGGCGTGAATCCTGAAACTTACAAGCTTCTGCTGTTCCCGTTCTCATTAAGGGACAAGGCCGCACAATGGCTTGAAACTTTTCCTCAAGGAAGCATCACTAGCTGGGATGACTTGGTGACTAAATTTCTAGCCAAATTCTATCCACCTCAAAGAGTCATCAGGCTGAAGACTGAGGTGCAAACATTCACGCAATTGGATGCTGAAAATCTGTATGAAGCATGGGAGAGATACAAGGCTCTGCTGAGGAAATGTCCACCAGAAATGTTCACTGAGTGGGACAAGCTACAGAACTTCTATGAAGGACTCACTCTAAAGGCTCAAGAATCACTTGACCACTCAGCTGGAGGATCATTGCAACTGATGAAAACAGCAGAAGAAGCTCAAAATCTTATTGACATGGTTGCCAACAATCAATATTTCTTTGCTCATCAAAGAAATCTCCAACCATCACAAAGGAGAGGAGTAATGGAGCTAGAAGGGGTGGACTCAATCTTGGCTCAAAACAAGATGATGCAGCAGCAAATTCAACAACAATTTGAGCAAATGGCCAAGAGGATTGATAGCCTCCAAGTTGCAGCAGTTAACACAAGCCAACCATCATCCACATGGGGCAAAATGAAGAAACTCAAGAAGAACAACAACAAGAGCAAGTACAATATATGCACAACCAAGGACCAAATGAAGTGTATGGTGATACATACAATCCATCCTGGAAGAACCACCCAAACCTCAGATGGGGAGATAATCACACCCAAAACCAACAACCATGGCAGAGGAACTCAAACCAAAACAACCCAAGAAGCAACCAAAACCACAACCAGCAGCAAACTAACCAAAACACTTACAGAAAACCTCAAAACAACTACAACAACCTCATCCAGTACCAATCTAATAACCAACCCACCAACCAAAATGCCTACCATCCACCACCCACATCTCACAACCCACCACAAACATCACCTGAATCTCAAAGAATCACTAACTTGGAGACCTTGATAGACAAAATGTTGAAACACCAGGAAATGACAACCAAGAACCATGAAGCCTCCTTGAAGAGCCTAGAGAGGCAAATTGGGCAAATCTCCAAACAGATTTCTGTTGAGAGACCATCAAGCTCACTGCCGAGTGACACAATCCTAAATCCTAAGGAAGAATGCAAGGCAATACAATTAAGGAGTGAGAGAACATTGGAGAGCAGCAAAAGACCACTAGAAGAGGAACAACCAACACACACAGAGGAAGCTGGTGCACGAAATTGTGTTGTCCAGGCTCGAACAATCCCTGGTAATGGCTCCAAAGCTTGGTGCTTTGATCTTAATTTATAGTTGACACAACTTCGATACAACTAACCAGCAAGTGCACTGGGTCGTCCAAGTAATACCTTACGTGAGTAAGGGTCGAATCCCACGGAGATTGTTGGTATGAAGCAAGCTATGGTTACCTTGTAAATCTCAGTCAGGCGGATTTAAACATGATACTTTATTAGATTAAAATAAACAATAAAAGGGATAGAGATACTTATGTAGATTCATTGGCAGGGATTTCAGATAAGCGAATGGAGATGCTTTTCGTTCCTCTGAACCTCTGCTTTCCTGCTATCTTCATCCAATCAGTCTTACTCCTTTCCATGGCTGGCTTTATGCAAGGGCATCACCATTGTCAGTGGCTACATCCCCTCCTCTCAGTGAATAATATGCTCACGCACCCTGTCACGGCACGGCTATTCATCTGTCGGTTCCCGATCATGCTGGAATAGGATTCACCCTCCTTTTGCGTCTGTCACTAACGCCCAGCACTCGCGAGTTTGAAGCTCGTCACAGTCATTCAATCATTAAATCCTACTCAGAATACCACATACAAGGTTTAGACCTTCCGGATTCTCTTGAATGCCGCCATCATTCTAGCTTACGCCACGAAGATTCTGGTTAGGAGATCTAAGAGATACTCATTCTAGCTTAATTCATGTAGAACAGAAGTGTTTGTCAGGCACGCGTTCATAAGGGAGAAGGATGATGAGCGTCACACATAATCATCACCTTCATCACGTTCTTGGGTGCGAATGGATATCTTAGAAGCGAAATAAGAAGAATTGAATAGAAAACAGTAGTACTTTCATTAATCTTTGAGGAACAACAGAGCTCCACACCTTAATCTACGGAGTGTAGAAACTCTACCGTTAAAAATACATAAGTGAAAGGTCCAGGCATGGCCGTGTGGCCAGCCCCTCTGATCTAAGAACCAGGCATCCAAAGATGCCTAATACAATAGTAAGAGGTCCTATTTATAATAAACTAGCTACTAGGGTTTACATGAGTAAGTAATTGATGTACAAATCCACTTCCGGGGCCTACTTTGTGCGTGCTTGGGCTTGGGCTTGAGTGTTACACGTGTAGAGGCCATTTGTGGAGTTGAACGCCAGTTTCTGTGCCAGTTTGGGCGTTCAACTCTGGTTTTGGATCCTTTTCTGGCGCTGGACGCCAGATTTGGGCAGAAGGCTGGCGTTGAACGCCAGTTTACGTCGTCAATTCTTGGCCAAAGTATGGACTATTATATATTGCTGGAAAGCCCTGGATGTCTACTTTCCAATGCAATTGGAAGCGCGCCATTTCGAGTTTTGTAGCTCCAGAAAATCCACTTTGAGTGCAGGGAGGTCAGAATCCAACAGAATCAGCAGTCCTTTTTCAACCTCTGAATCTGATTTCTGCTCAAGTCCCTCAATTTCAGCCAGAAAATACCTGAAATCACAGAAAAACACACAAACTCATAGTAAAGTCTAGAAATGTGAATTTAACACAAAATCTATTAAAAACATCCCTAAAAGTAACTAGATCCTACTAAAAACATACTAAAAACAATGTCAAAAAGCGTATAAATTATCCGCTCATCACAACACCAAACTTAAATTGTTGCTTGTCCCCAAGGAACTGAAAATCAAAATAGGATAAAAAGAATAGAATATACTATAATTTCCAAACTATCAATGAAACAGAGCTTCAATCATATGAGCGGGACTTATAGCTTTTTGCCTCTTGAATAGTTTTGGCATCTCACTTTATCCATTGAGGTTCAGAATGATTGACATCTATAGGAACTTCAGATTTCGAATAGTGTTATTGACTCTCTTAGTTCAGTATGATGATTCTTGAACACAGCTTCTTTATGAGTCTTGGTCGTGGCCCTAAGCACTTTGTTTTCCAGTATTACCACCGGATACATAAATGCCACAGACACATAATTGGGTGAACCTTTTCAGATTGTGACTCAGCTTTGCTAAAGTCCCCAATTAGAGGTGTCCAGGGTTCTTAAGCACACTCTTTTTTTTTTTTTTGCTTTGGACCTTAACTTTAACCGCTCAGTCTCAAGTTTTCGCTTGACACCTACACGCCACAAGCACATGGTTAGGGACAGCTTGGTTTAGCCGCTTAGACCAGGATTTTATTCCTTTAGGCCCTCCTATCCACTGATGCTCAAAGCCTTGGGATCCTTTTTATTTGCCCTTGCCTTTTGGTTTTAAGGGTTATTGGCTTTTTCTGCTTGCTTTTTCTTTTTCTTTCTATTTTTTTTTCCTATTTTTTTTTCTGCAAGCTTTGTTCTTTGCTGCTTTTTCTTGCTTCAAGAATCATTTTTATGATTTTCAGATTATCAAATAACATGTCTCCTAGTCATCATTCTTTCAAGAGCCAACATATTTAACATTCTTAAACAACAACTTCAAAAGACATATGCACTGTTCAAGCATTCATTCAGAAAACAAGAAGCATTGTCACCACATCAATATAGTTAAGCTAAGTTCAAGGATAAATTCGAAACTCATGTACTTCTTGTTCTTTTGAATTAAAACAGTTTTTATTTTAAGAGAGGTGATGGATTCATAGGACATTCATAACTTTAAGACAGAGTTACTAACTACTAATGATCATGTAATGAAGACACAAACATAGATAAGCACATAACATAGAAAACGAAAAACAGAGAAAGTAAGAACAAGGAATGAGTCCACCTTAGTGATGTCCTTGAGCTCTTCTATGTCTCTTCCTTACCTTGGCTGCTCCTCCTTCATTGCTTTTAGATCTTCTCTGATTTCATGAAGGATGATGGAGTGCTCTTGATGTTCCACCCTTAGTTGCTTCCAATAATTGTGTGGAAAAAAAATGTATCCCCTGAGGTATCTCAGGGATCTCTTGATTTGCAGTCAAATGTTCTACCACTGAGCTATAGATCCTTTACATAATTGTTTTACCACACCAAACTTAGAATGTTGCTCGCCCTCGAGCAAAAGAAGAAGGGATAGATGAAGAAGATGTGGAAATAAAAACTAGGATTATGAGGAGGTAAGGTGGGGATCCTGTGGGGTCCACAGATCCTGAGATGATCCTGTGGTGTCCACAGATCCTGAGGTGTCAAGACATTTACATCCCTGCACCAATTTAGGCATGCAAAATGCCCTTGCACACAACTCTGGGCGTTCAGCGCCAGGTTGGTGCCCATTTTGGGCGTTCAACGCCCCTTTGCTGCCATTTCTGGCGTTGAACGCCAGAACCATGCTTGTTCTGGGCGTTCAGCGCCAGGATGCTCCTATTCTGGGCGTTCAGCGCCAGAACTATGCTCTGTTCTGGCGTTTGAACGCCAGACATATGCTCCTCCAGGGTGTGATTTTTCTTCTGCTGTTTTTTATTCCGTTTTTGATTTTTTTGTTTATTTTGTGACTCCACATGATCATGAACCTAAGAAAACATGAAAAACAATAATAATAAAGTTAGATAAATATTGGGTTGCCTCCCAACAAGCGCTTCTTTAATGTCAATAGCTTGACAGTGGGCTCTCATGGAGCCTCACAGATGTGCAGAGCTTTGTTGAGACTTTCCAACACCAAACTTAGAGTTTGGATATGGGAGTTCAACACCAAACTTAGAGTTTAGTTGTGGCCTCCCAACACCAAACTTAGAGTTTGACTGTGGGGGGCTCTGGTTGACTCTGCTTTGAGAGAAGCTTTTTCTGCTTCCTCTCCATGGTTGCAGAGGGAGATCCTTGAGTTTTGAATACAAGGGAGTTCTCATTCCATTGAAGGAATATTTCACCTCTGTCAACATCAATCACAGCTCTTGCTGTGGCCAGGAAAGGTCTTCCTAGGATGATGGATTCATCCTCTTCCTTTCCAGTATCCAGGACTATGAAATCAGTAGGTATGTAAAGGCCCTCAACCTTTACTAATACATCTTCTACTTGTCCATAGGCCTGTCTTCTTGAGCTGTCTGCCATCTCTAGTGAGATTTTAGCAGCTTGCACCCCATAGATTCCCAGTTTCTCTATTACAGAGAGGGGCATGAGGTTTATACCTGAACCAAGGTCACACAAAGCTTTAAAGATCATGGTGCCTATGGTACAAGGTAATATGAACTTTCCAGGATCCTGTCTCTTCTGAGGCAATGTCAGTTGATGCAGATCACTTAGTTCATTGATGAACAAGGGAGGTTCAACTTCCCAAGTATCAATGCCAAACAATTTGGCATTCAGCTTCATGATTGCACCAAGAAACTTGGCAGTTTGCTCTTCAGTGACATCCTCATTCTCTTCAGAAGAGGAATACTCATCAGAGCTCATGAAGGGCATAAGGAGGTTCAATGGAATCTCTATGGTCTCTAGATGAGCCTCAGAGTCCTTTGGTTCCCCAGAGGGAAGCTCCTTATTAATCACTGAACGTCCCAGGAGGTCTTCCTCTTTGGGATTCACGTCCTCTCCTCTCCTCACAGGTTCGGCCAGGGCACTTATGTCAATGGCCTTGCACTCTCCTTTTGGGTTCTCTTCTGTATTGCTTGGGAGAGTACTAGGAGGGATATCAGTAATCCTTTTACTCAGCTGGCCCACGTGTGCTTCCAGATTTCTAATGGAAGACCTTGTTTCATTCATGAAACTTACAGTGGCCTTAGATAGATCAGAGACTAGATTTGCTAAATTAGAAGCATTTTGTTCAGAGTTCTCTGTCTGTTGCTGAGTTGATGATGGAAAAGGTTTGCTATTGCTAAACCTGTTTCTTCCACCATTATTAAAGCCTTGTTGGGGCTTTTGATCCTTCCATGAGAAATTTGGATGATTTCTCCATGTTGAGTTATAGGTGTTTCCATAAGGTTCACCTAAGTAATTTACCTCTGCTATTGCAGGGTTCTCAGGATCATAAGCTTCTTCTTCAGAAGATGCCTCTTGAGTACTGTTGGATGCAGCTTGCATTCCATGCAGACTCTGAGAAATCATATTGACTTGCTGAGTCAATATTTTATTCTGAGCCAATATGGCATTCAGAGTATCAACTTCAAGAACTCCCTTCTTCATAGGCGTCCCATTACTCACAGGATTCCTTTCGGAAGTGTACATGAACTGGTTATTAGCAACCATGTCAATGAGTTCTTGAGCTTCTGTAGGTGTTTTCTTTAGGTGAATGGATCCACCTGCAGAAGTGTCCAGTGACATCTTTGATAGCTCAGATAAACCATCATAGAATATATCCAGGATGGTCCATTCTGAAAGCATGTCAGAAGGACACTTTTTGGTCAACTGTTTGTATCTTTCCCAAGCTTCATAGAGAGATTCACCTTCTTTCTGTCTGAAGGTTTGAACATCAGCTCTAAGCTTGCTCAGCTTTTGAGGAGGAAAGTACTTGGCTAAGAAAGCCGTGACCAGCTTATCCCAAGAGTTCAGGCTGTCTTTAGGTTGAGAATCCAACCATAATCTAGCTCTGTCTCTTACAGCAAAAGGGAAAAGTATGAGCCTGTAGACTTTAGGATCTACTCCATTAGTCTTAACAGTATCACATATCTGCAAGAATTCAGTTAAGAACTGAAAAGGATCTTCAGATGGAAGTCCATGAAACTTGCAGTTCTGCTGCATTAGAGAAACTAATTGAGGTTTAAGCTCAAAGTTGTTTGCTCCAATGGCAGGAATGGAGATGCTTCTTCCATGTAAATTGGAATTAGGTGCAGTGAAGTCACCAAGCATCTTCCTTATATTATTATTATTTTCGGCTGCCATCTCCTCTGCCTGTTAGAAAATTTCTGAAAGGTTATCTCTGGATTGTTGTATTTTAGCTTCTCTTAATTTTCTCTTCAGAGTCCTTTCAGGTTCTGGACCTGCTTCCACAATAATGTTCTTGTCCTTGCTCCTGCTCATATGACAAAGAAGAAGGCACAGAAAAATAATAATAATAATGGAGATCCTTTATATCACAGTATAGGGATCCTTGTGTTAGTAGAAGAAAAGAAGGGAAGAAAATCTGAACTCAGAGAGAGAGGGGGTTCGGATTTTTGGAGAGTTGAAGGAAAGATGTTAGTCTATCAATATACAAATAGAAGAAGATGAGAGGGGGAAGTGAATTTTCGAAAACAATTTTTGAAAAAGAGTTAGTGATTTTTGAAAATAGTTTTTGAAAAAGGTTAGTATTTTTTTTCGAAATTTTTTTTTTTGAAATAAAAAATAAAAATAATTAGTTAATTAAAAAGAAATTTTTGAAAAAGAGGGGAGATATTTTCGAAAATTAGAGAGAGAGAATTAGTTAGGTGGTTTTGAAAAAGTTAAGAAACAAACAAAAAGTTAGTTAGTTAGTTGAAACAAATTTTGAAAAGATAAGAAGTTAGGAAGTTAGAAAAGATATTTTGAAAAGATATTTTTGAAAAAGATAAGATATTTTCGAAAATTAGAGAGAGAGAGAGTTAGTTAGGTGGTTTTGAAAAAGTTAAGAAACAAACAAAAAGTTAGTTAGTTAGTTGAAACAAATTTTTGAAAACCAATTTTGAAAAGATAAGTAGTTAGGAGGTTAGGAAAGATATTTTTAAAAGATATTTTTGAAAAAGATAAGATAAGAAGATATTTTTGAAAAAATATGATAGAAATTAGTTTTGAAAAAGATTTGATTTTTAAAATCACAATTAATGACTTGATTCACAAGAAATCACAAGATATGATTCTAGAACTTAAAGTTTGAATCTTTCTTAACAAGTAAGTAACAAACTTCAAATTTTTGAATCAAAACATTAATTGTTTATGTTATTTTCGAAAATTATGATATAAAATAAGAAAAAGATTTTTGAAAAATATTTTTGAAATTTTCGAAAATAACTAAAAATTTTTGAAAAAGATTTGATTTTTGAAAAAGATTTTGAAGAAGATAAGATTTTCAAATTGAAAATTTGATTTGACTCATTGGCAACAACTTTGATTTTTAAAAATTTTTGAAAAAGTCAATCCAAATTTTCGAATTTGATGAGAGAAAAACGGAAAGATATTATTTTTTTTTTATTTTTTGAAATTTTTTTGATGCAAGAGAAAAACACTAAAAAGATGCAATGCATGAAATTTTTAAATCAAAACATGTGATGCATGCAAGAATGCTATGAATGTCAAGATGAACACCAAGAACACTATGAAGATCATGATGAACCTCAAGAACATATTTTTGAAAAATTTTTAATGCTAAGAAAACATGCAAGACACCAAACTTAGAAATCTTTCATGTTTAGACTCTAAGAAACGAAAAATGTATATGATAAACATGAAAAGACACAAAACAAAAAATCATCAAGATCAAGCAAGAAGACTTACCAAGAACAACTTGAAGATCATGAAGAACACTATGAATGCATGAAATTTTCGAAAAATGCTAGATGCATATGCATGTGACACCAAACTTATGATATGACTCAAGACTCACACAAAAAACATTAAATATTTTTTATTTTTATGATTTTATGATTTTTTTGGATTTTTAACTTATATTTTTCGAAAATTATTTAGAAAAAAAGAAAAATAAGGATTCAAAATTTTTAATATGAATTCCAGGAATCTTATGCTCTAAAGCTCCAATCAAAGGGTCAGGCATGGCTTAATAGCCAGCCAAGCTTTAGTATGTAACTCAGACATGACACGCCTGACATTCCTTACATTCAACAGCCAATTGGCTAAGAAAGATAAAGAAGCTCTTCTCTTGGGTATAAGGATTGAGACAAGGCTTTACAGCCAGCCAGGCTTTAACATGCTTCATGAAACACTAGAATTCATTCTTAAAAATTCTGAAGCCATAGAATAATTTATTTTTGAAAACATTTTTTTTTCTTTTTTTTTTGAAAACTTTTTTTTTTTTTCGAAAACAAAGAAGAATTTTTTGAAAGATTTTTGAAAAATTTTTGAAAACAAAACAAAAAGAAAATTACCTAATCTGAGAAACAAGATGAACCGTCAGTTGTCCAAACTCAAACAATCCCCGGCAACGGCGCCAAAAACTTGGTGCACGAAATTGTGTTGTCCAGGCTCGAACAATCCCTGGTAATGGCTCCAAAGCTTGGTGCTTTGATCTTAATTTATAGTTGACACAACTTCGATACAACTAACCAGCAAGTGCACTGGGTCGTCCAAGTAATACCTTACGTGAGTAAGGGTCGAATCCCACGGAGATTGTTGGTATGAAGCAAGCTATGGTCACCTTGTAAATCTCAGTCAGGCGGATTTAAACATGATACTTTATTAGATTAAAATAAACAATAAAAGGGATAGAGATACTTATGTAGATTCATTGGCAGGGATTTCAGATAAGCGAATGGAGATGCTTTTCGTTCCTCTGAACCTCTGCTT
Organism: Arachis ipaensis; assembly: GCF_059453495.1. Taxonomy (NCBI): domain Eukaryota; kingdom Viridiplantae; phylum Streptophyta; class Magnoliopsida; order Fabales; family Fabaceae; genus Arachis; species Arachis ipaensis. The sequence continues at coordinate 57,510,179 of NC_142436.1, forward strand.
TCCTGCTATCTTCATCCAATCAGTCTTACTCCTTTCCATGGCTGGCTTTATGCAAGGGCATCACCGTTGTCAGTGGCTACATCCCCTCCTTTCAGTGAATAATATGCTCACGCACCCTGTCACGGCACGGCTATTCATCTGTCGGTTCCCGATCATGCTGGAATAGGATTCACCCTCCTTTTGCGTCTGTCACTAACGCCCAGCACTCGCGAGTTTGAAGCTCGTCACAGTCATTCAATCATTAAATCCTACTCAGAATACCACAGACAAGGTTTAGACCTTCCGGATTCTCTTGAATGCCGCCATCGTTCTAGCTTACGCCATGAAGATTCTGGTTAGGAGATCTAAGAGATACTCATTCTAGCTTAATTCATGTAGAACAGAAGTGTTTGTCAGGCACGCGTTCATAAGGGAGAAGGATGATGAGCGTCACACATAATCATCACCTTCATCACGTTCTTGGGTGCGAATGGATATCTTAGAAGTGAAATAAGAAGAATTGAATAGAAAACAGTAGTACTTTCATTAATCTTTGAGGAACAGCAGAGCTCCACACCTTAATCTACGGAGTGTAGAAACTCTACCGTTAAAAATACATAAGTGAAAGGTCCAGGCATGGCCATGTGGCCAGCCCCTCTGATCTAAGAACCAGGCGTCCAAAGATGCCTAATACAATAGTAAGAGGTCCTATTTATAATAAACTAGCTACTAGGGTTTACATGAGTAAGTAATTGATGTACAAATCCACTTCTGGGGCCCACTTGGTGCGTGCTTGGGCTTGGGCTTGAGTGTTACACGTGTAGAGGCCATTTGTGGAGTTGAACGCCAGTTTCTGTGCCAGTTTGGGCGTTCAACTCTGGTTTTGGATCCTTTTCTGGCGCTGGACGCCAGATTTGGGCAGAAGGCTGGCGTTGAACGCCAGTTTACGTCGTCAATTCTTGGCCAAAGTATGGACTATTATATATTGCTGGAAAGCCCTGGATGTCTACTTTCCAATGCAATTGGAAGCCCGCCATTTCGAGTTCTGTAGCTCCAGAAAATCCACTTTGAGTGCAGGGAGGTCAGAATCCAACAGCATTAGCAGTCCTTTTTCAACCTCTGAATCTGATTTCTGCTCAAGTCCCTCAATTTCAGCCAGAAAATACCTGAAATCACAGAAAAACACACAAACTCATAGTAAAGTCCAGAAATGTGAATTTAACACAAAATCTATTAAAAACATCCCTAAAAATAACTAGATCCTACTAAAAACATACTAAAAACAATGTCAAAAAGCATATAAATTATCCGCTCATCAGAAGCCAATCATGATGATGCAATGGCAAGCAAGCAAGCTTCAAAGCAAACTCAAGAAAAGAAGGAACAATAAAAAATCCCAAAAAAGGGGAATAAAGCAATTGAAGAGCCAACAAAGAATCAAAAGCAACAAGCAGAGAAGACCTTTGTACCTCCACTGCCATATCCTCAGAGATTCAATAAGGAGGCAAAGGACCAACAATTTCACAAGTTCCTTGAGACTTTCAAGAAGTTGGAGATAAATATCCCCTTGGCTGAGGCACTGGAACAGATGCCCTTATATGCCAAGTTCATGAAGGAGCTAATCAACAAGAAGAGAAGTTGGCAAGAAAAGGAAACCATCATGCTCACTGAAGAATGTAGCATTGTGATCCAGATGGGTATCCCACCAAAGCTCAAAGATCCAGGGAGTTTTGTAGTCTCATGCACCATAGGCAAGATAACATTGGAAAACGCCCTGTGTGATCTAGGTGCCAGCATCAACTTGATGCCTCTATCATTGATGAGAAAGCTTACCATAGAAGAAATTAAACCCACCAGGATGTCACTAGTCATGGCTGATAGATCAATCAAGACACCCAATGGTATTGTGGAGAATTTACTAGTGAAGGTTGGAAAGTTTATCTTCCCCGCAGACTTCGTAATCTTAGACACAGAAGGGGAAGGAAGCAGCTCAATCATCTTGGGGAGACCATTTCTAGCCACAGCAAAAACCACTATTGATGTGGAGAAGGGAGAAATGACCTTCAGGGTGCATAATGAACAAATGGTAATCAATGTCTTCAAATCAATGCAACACCCCTCAGAGCAAGAAAACTACATGAATGTGGACATGATTGAAGGGTTGGTAGAAGAAATGTTTGAAGACAACTATTTAGAGCATCAGAAAGAACAAAGAGAGGAAGTGATAGAAATACTCATTGAAGACAAGAAAGAGGACAAACCAAAATAGGAGTTGAAACCTCTCCCTCCTCAACTCAAAGACGTATTTCTTGGGGAAGCAGAGGCATTTCCAGTAATTATAAATTCCTCTTTGAGCATGGATGAGGAAGCAAGGTTGATTGAAGTATTAAAAACTCACAAAACAGCCTTGGGGTGGACAATTGAGGACATCAAAGGCATCAGCCCTGCTATTTGCATGCACAAAATTTTATTGGAGGAAGAATCAAAACCTGTGGTTCAACCTTAAAGAAGACTCAACCCAACCATGAAAGAGGTGATTCAAAAAGAAGTGATGAAGCTATGGAATGCAGGGATAATTTTCCCAATCTCAGACAGCTCTTGGGTGAGTCCGGTTCAAGTTGTGCCAAAAAAGGGAGGAATGACAGTCATCACCAATGAAAAGAATGAGTTGATCCCCACTAGGACAGTGACTGGGTGGAGAATGTGCATAGACTACAGGAGATTGAATAATGCAACAAGAAAAGATCATTTTCCTTTGCCATTCATCGATCAAATGTTGGAAAGACTAGCAGGCCATGCTTATTATTGCTTCCTGGATGGGTATTCTGGTTACAATCAAATAGTGGTGGACCCCAAGGATCAAGAGAAGACCTCCTTCACATGCCCATTTGGAGTTTTTGCCTATAGAAGGATGCCCTTCGGGCTGTGCAACGCCCCAGCCACTTTTCAAAGGTGTATGCTTTCTATTTTTTCTGATATGGTGGAAAAATTTTTAGAAGTCTTCATGGATGATTTTTTTTGGCAATTCGTTTAACACTTGCTTGCATAACTTAACTCTTGTTTTGAAAAGATGCCAAGAAACTAATTTGGTGTTGAATTGGGAAAAATGCCATTTCATGGTTCCGGAAGGAATAGTTCTTGGGCATAATGTGTCATGTAGAGGTATAGAAGTTGATAAAGCTAAAATAAAGTTATTGAAAAACTCCCTATACCTGTTAATGTGAAAGCAGTAAGAAGTTTTCTTGGGCATGCTGGCTTCTACAGAAGGTTCATCAAGGACTTTTCAAAAATAGCAAAACCATTGAGCAATTTACTAATGAATGATGTTCCCTTCATTTTTAATGCTGACTGTAGACATGCCTTTGAAACTCTCAAGAGAAAGCTCATTACAGCACCAATCATCACACCCCCTGATTGGAATTTACCTTTTGAACTTATGTGTGATGCAAGCAACCTTGCTATCGGTGTTGTACTGGGGCAAAAAAAGGACAAATTACATCATGTCATATATTATGCTAGCAAAGTGTTGAATGAAACACAGAAAAATTATACCACCACTGAAAAAGAACTTTTAGCAATTGTATATGCATTTGATAAGTTTAGACAATACTTGATCGGTTCAAAAGTTATAGTATACACTGACCATTCTGCTCTCAAGTATTTAATGTCTAAACAGGATTCAAAGCCAAGGCTTATTAGGTGGGTGTTGCTGCTACAAGAATTTGATATTGAAGTGAGGGATAGGAAGGGAAGTGAAAATCAAGTAGCAGATCATCTATCAAGAGTGCCACAAGAAGCTAAGCAAGACAAACCACATCAAGTAAATGAGAACTTCCCTGATGAACATCTTTTCCAAATTCAACAAACACCTTGGTTTGCTGACATAGCAAACTACAAGGTAGGAAGGAAGATACCTCAAGAATTTTCCAAGCAACAAATGAAGAAATTACTCAATGAAGCAAGGAAGTTCTTGTGGGATGAACCTTTTCTATTCAAAAGATGCTCTGATGGAATGATTAGGAGGTGTGTCCCTGAAAGTGAAATGAAGGACATACTATGGCATTGCCATGGCTCAGCATATGGTGGACACTTTGGACCAGAGAGAACAGCTGCAAAGGTATTACAGAGTGGGTTTTATTGGCCAACTATCTTCAAGGATGCCAGAGAGTTTGTTCACCAATGCAATGAATGTCAAAGAACTGGAGGATTGACAAGAAGGAATGAGATGCCTCAAAACTTCATCTTGGAACTGGAATTATTTGATCTATGGGGAATTGATTTCATGGGGCCCTTTCCCCCTTCCTATTCTTTCAGATATATCTTAGTCGCAGTGGAGTATGTCTCAAAGTGGGTGGAAGCCATAGCCACGACCACCTGTGATGCACAGATTGTCCTCCAATTCCTTAAAAAGCACATTTTCACAAGATATGGAGTGCCCAAGGGTCTTGTCAGTGATGGTGGTAGTCACTTTTGCAACAAACAGATGGAGAAGCTCCTCCACAAATATGGAGTAATCCATAAAGTGGCCACACCTTACCACCCTCAGACTAATGGCCAGGCTGAACTAGCAAATAGGGAATTAAAGAAGATCCTAGAGAAAACAGTGGGAAGCACAAGAAAAGATTGGGCTAGGAAGCTATAAGATGCATTATGGGCATATAGGACAGCTTTCAAAACTCCTATTGGCAAGTCACCCTTTCAGCTATTGTATGGCAAATCCTGCCACCTCCCTGTAGAGCTTGAACACAGAGCTTTTTGGGCCACTAAACTCCTCAACCTTGATTCCCAAGCTGCAGGAGAAAAAAGGTTGTTGCAACTAAATGAGTTAGATGAATTCAGGATAGAAGCTTATAAGAGTGCCAAGATATACAAGGAAAGAGCTAAGAGGTGGCATGACAAGAAGATTACAAAGAAGGAATTCAAGCCAGGACAGCAAGTGCTCCTGTATAATTCAAGGCTTAAGATTTTCCCTGGCAAACTGAAGTCTAAGTGGACTGGCCCATACTTGGTAACAAAGGTTTTTCCTTACGGGAGTATTGAACTGCTAGATGAAGCAACAAAGAATCAATTCACAGCAAATGGTCACAGAGCAAAGCTGTACTTGGGAGGACAATGGGATAAGGAAAAAGAGGTCCAGAACCTACAGCCTTCTTGAAAGGAATTGAAAGATGTCAAGCTAGTGACAATAAAAGAGCGCTTGTTGGGAGGCAACCCAACCTGAGGTAGTTTTCTTTTCATAGCTTTTTCAATAAAAATGTTGAATAATTGATATGTATTGCAAGGAGCTAAGTTTGGTGTTACACACCAAAAATAACTCAAGGGAGAATGGAGGATTCCAAGTTTGGTGTTCCACCAAAACCTCATTCAAAAGCACATTTTAACTTCCTGCACATTGCTAGTTCCAAGCAATCAAACAGATTATTCAACCACTTAACTGCTTGTTAGTCTTAAACTTCATAACCTTTAGCAAGGACACAAGATTTTGCCTAGAGTTAACCTGCTGTATCCAGAAAAGTGGCAAGAAATTAAGTTTGGTGTTCCCACACCAAATTAAATCCACAAGCCACAATCAATTCATGCATACTAACTGGTCATCTAAGGGCTTGAGAAGCAAGCAACTTTTAAGAATTGTGCAGGGAATTCACCACCATTTGAAGACACTATGCATCATAACTCAAAAGGGCACAACAGAAGGAAGGACAAAGGAACTGCAAACCAATAGGTTGTATTTACACTTAACTCTTGCTGTTGAAAAATATTTTGACTTGTGTTTTGTTAAAGTGTTCATCTAATACAAGTAGAATCACTCTTAGAATAAGTAAGCTAGTCTATGTGTGTGCTTGTGTGTTTACTTTCACTGAACAAAAAGCATGTTTTGTCTCCTGCATCTTTAATTCAATAAAAGAAATGTTTGAATGTGAAGTGAGATAGTTCTCTATTAGATAGAAGTACAATAAAAGTAAGTGGTGGTATGTGTGTGTGATTGTATAATAACTCACTTTTAGTGAATAAAAGAACTAGGATGTCTCCTTCTAAGTATAAAGTGGCCTACTGTCTATGAATCTCAATCAAATAAAAGTCCTTGGTTAGAAAGAAAAATAAAAAGAAAGAAAAAAGGGGAGAAAAAGAAATAGCCAAAGAGTGGCAGAACAAAAGAAAAACAAAAAGAAATAAAGATGGACACCAATAGCTTGAACCTTAGAATATATGCCTGTGGTGTCTTTGTATTAGGATCTGCTTGGACTACTAAGCTCTTTGGAGTGCATCATCACTCGGTGACTTGGGTTAACTAACCCGGGATCATCAGCTGAAAGTCCACTATCAAGAGCAACCTAACTACAAGGCATTTAGTAGCCCAAAGAGGTGCTGGGCATCAATGTTTTAAGAAGGAATGTGAGCCAAGTGTCTATAGTGAATAATGTGTCAAGTATAAAGAAAAGAAAATGAACTTGCTACACATGACACTCAAATAAAGCTTATGAACAAAATAATAGCCAAGGATAAAGGAATAATGAGAGGTCATAGCAGTGTGTTGCTTGATGCTTGAAGAAGACTTTCTAGGCTTAAGAGTCAATAAGAAGTGAGTGTTTACATATCCACATAAAACCCCATGAACTACCAATAATACTCTGCTAGCATGAACATCCTCTTCCATTTCATTCTTTCTTCTCAATAAATCTTTTCTTGCTTGGGGACAAGCAAGCTTTAAGTTTGGTGTTGTGATGACAAGTCATCTTAGCCTAGTTTCACTAGCTTTTTTCTTTTGTTTTCAATTGAATTATGCACTTTCTTGAGCCATAAGCAAGCCAATTGGGTAGATTTTCATGTTTCCTTTGATTCAATCAACCATGTATGAATTCATGCACTTTCATGAGGTTTTATGCTATAATTGTCACATATTATGAAAGAATGAATATCTCATGATTTTGAGCATAGCTTTGATGTGTTTGGTTGATTAATGATAGGTGAAAAAAGCTTGGAGAAAGGTTGAAGGAAGAAGGAATGGCTAAGAGGAAGAGAGGACAAAAAGTTTGAGCAAAAGTTTGCCTCAAACTTTAGCTCAAACTTTTGGATTAATTGAAAACGAACCAGGGAGCAAAAAGCTTGACCAAAAGTTTGCCTCAAACTTTTGCGCAAACTTTTGGGCAAAAAGCTTGAGCAAAAGTTTGCCTCAAACTTTTTGGCAAACGTTGGCGCCATGAACAACATACCCTGGAGAGCAAAAGTTTGCGCCAACGTTTGCCTCAAACTTTTTGGCAAACGTTGGCGCCATGAGTGTGCAAGGGGAGGCCAACGTTTGAGCAAAAGTTTGACCCCAAACTTTAGCTCAAACGTTGGTAGCAGCAAAATGGGGTGGCTGATGCGAAAAGTTTGAGTAAAAGTTTGCCTCAAGCTTTTACTCAAACTTTTACTCAAGCTTTCATGATTCCAAACCCGGTTCACTTCGGTTCTTCTCTAAACTCCAAGAGCAATCAACCAAGGCCTCTATCAACCCAATTCCATCAAGAGCAAAGGCCCAATTGAAGGCTTGAAGACCATTTGAAGAAAGTGTATAAATAGCATAGGATTTAAGTTTTTAGAGAGCTTTCTTTTCGGTTTTGATTAGTACACTTAGTAGAGAGCTCACATTACATTTCTTGGCATTGTTGTTTTAATTCAAGAGAATTTGGGAGGAGAATTAATCTCTCTTCTTCCTTGTTCTTGCCCAGCACTCTTTACTTTCCTTGTCTTAGATCTTGGGTTGGAGAATTGAAGGAAATCTGTTTCAATCTCATCCTGAGATCTCTCTGTTTTATTTTACTGCATAATTGAATTTCCATTTTGGTTAATTGCTTTTGTCTTCTACTTTCTCTGCAATTTACAATTTATAATTCCTTTGCAATTGTTCTTGTTGGATCTAGGAAGGCATTGAGATCTAGACTTGGTTATCTAGTCTCTTGAGTCCTGAGATCTGAATTCTCATTTTACTTTCTCTGTTTAATGCTTTTCATGCTCATTTACAATTCTGTTTTTAGATCCGATTCAATCCAAGTCATCTTCTATTTCTCTGTTTGTTACAATTTTACTTTTCCTTGTTTAATTTCTGCAAATCCAATTCCCAATTCCCTTTACAATTCAAGCCATTTACATTTCTTGCACTTTAAGATTCTGTAATTTACATTTCTTGCGTTCTAAGTTTCTACAATTTAATTTCTTATTCTTTAAGATTTAGCACTTTAAATTTCAGTTCCCTTTAATTTCATGCAATTTACCCATTCCCTTTACTTTCTATGCAATTTAAATTCTGCAAATCACAAATCTCTCAACCAAATCTTGATTCGCATGACTAAATCAACCACTAAACTAAAATTGCTCAATCCTTCAATCCCTGTGGGATCGACCTCACTCCCGTGAGTTATTATTACTTAATGCGACCCGGTGCACTTGCCGGTGAGTTTTGTGTCGGATCGTTTTCCGCACATCACTTCTTCCATAGAAGTCAGAAGTGGGTGCAGTAAAGTCACCAAGCATCTTCCTTGCATCTCCACCATTATTGTTATTTTCGGCTGCCATAACTTCTTCTTTTTCGAAAATTTCTGTTAGGTCCTCTCCAGAGTTTTGTGCTTTAGCTTCTCTTAGTTTTCTCTTCAGAGTCCTTTCAGGTTCAGGATCAGCTTCAACAAGAATGTTCTTATCCTTGTTCCTGCTCATATGAAAAAACAGAGAACAGAAAAGAAGAGAAATCCTCTATGTCACAGTATAGAGATTCCTTTATGTGAGTAGAAGAATAGAAGAATAGAATGAAGAAGGGAGAAGAAGAAGAATTCGAACACAGAGAGGGGGGAAGGGTTCGAATTTTAAGAAGAAGAGAAGTGTTAGTAAATAAATAAAATAAATAGAAAGAGATGAGAGAGAGAGAGAGTATTCGAAATTTAATTTAAAAGAAAAGAAAAATATTTTTGTTTTTATTTTAATTATTAGTTAGAATTCAAAATTTAAGGAAAGAAATAAAATAAAAATAAAATTAAAATTTAAAACAATTAGTTAATTAAAGAGAATTTAAAAAAAAGGGGTTAGTGATTTTCGAAAATTAGAGAGAGAAAAGTAGTTAGGTGGTTTTGAAAAAGATAGGAAATAGTAAATTTTTTTTTAAAAAATCAAACAAAGAGTCAAGTAGTTAATTGAAAAAGATTTGAAAATCAATTTTGAAAAGACATGAAGTTAGAAAAAGATTTGAAATTAAGTTTTGAAAAAGATATGATTGAAATCTATTTTGAAAAAGATTTGAAAAGGAAATTAAAAAGATTTGATTTTTGAAATTAGAGTTGATTACTTGACTAACAAGAAATTAAAAGATATGATTCTGGAATTTAAAGATTGATCCTTTCTTAATAGGCAAGTAACAACATAAAAATTTTTGAATCAAAACATTAATTGTTAGCATTAATTTCGAAAATTATGAAATAAAAATAAGAAAAATATTTTGAAAATTAATTTTGAGATTTTCGAAAACATGAAAGAAAAATGAAAAAGATTTGATTTTTTTTTTGAAGAAGATTTGAAAAGATAGGATTTTTAAATTGAAATTTTGACTTGACTAACAAGAAACAACCAAATTTTAAAAATTTTTGACTAAGTCAATCCCAAAATTTCGAAATTTATTAGAAGAATAAGGGAAAGATATTTTTTTATTTTTGAATTTTAATGAGGAGAGAGAAAAACAAACAATTGAAACAAAGCATAAAAATTTAAGATTAAAACAAATAATGCATGCAAGAACACTTTGATTGTCAAGATGAACACCAAGAACATTTTGAAGATCATGATGAACATCAAGAACATATTTTTGAAAATTTTTGAGAAAAGAAACACATGCAAAACACCAAACTTAAAAATTTTTAAACTTTAGACACTAATAATTCGAAAATGCATGTGAAAAACAAGAAAAGACACAAAACAAGAAAATTAAAAGATCAAACAAGGAAAATCATCAAGAACAAATTGAAGATCAATGAAGAACATAATGCATATATTTTCGAAAATTTAAAAGCATGCAATTGACACTAAACTTTAAATTTGACACTAGACTCAAACAAGAAACACAAAATTTTTGGTTTTTATGATTTATTAGTTTTTTTGTATTTTTCAAAAATATTTTGGAAAAAGAAAATAAAGAATATCAAAATTTTTAATAGAAATTCCAGGAATCATGCAATGTTAGTCGAAAGCTTCGGTCCAAAAGAATTAGACATGGCCAAATGGCCAGCCAAGCTTTAGCATGACATTACATACAACAGCCAAATTGATGGGAATCAAAAGGCTCTTGCAAGGATAATTAGAAACCTTAGTCCAAAAGATTTAGACATGGCTTAACAGCCAGCCAGGCTTCAACATATCTTATGAAACTCTAGAATTCATTCTTAAAAGTTCTGAAGAACATAATTAAATTTTTTTTCGAAATTAAAATTAAAAAGCTTAAACATAAAATAAAATTACCTAATCTAAGCAACAAGATTAACTGTCAGTTGTCCAAACTCGAACAATCCCCGGCAACGACGCCAAAAACATGGTAGTGGGAAATCGTAATTCACACTTTTCACAACTCCTCACTAACTAACCAGCAAGTGCATTGGGTCGTCCAAGTAATACCTTACGTGAGTAAGGGTCGATCCCACGGAGATTGTCGGCTTGAAGCAAGCTATGGTCATCTTGTAAATCTCAGTCAGGTGGATTCAGATGGTTATGAGTTTCGATAATTAAAAGATAAATAAAACATAAAATAAAATAAAGATACTTATGTAATTCATTGGTGGGAATTTCAGATAAGCGTTTGGAGATGCTTTGTTGCTTCTAAACCTCTGCTTTCCTATTGCCTTCTTCCAATCATGCGTGCTCCCTTCCATGGCAAGCTGTAGGATCCTCTCACTGAAAATGGTCCTCTACGGTTTCTGCACGGCTAATTAACTGTCAGATTTCTTGTCTCAGATGAAAAATACCAGGCACAGCTATCGCATGGCTAATCATCTGTGGGTTCCCACTAGCATCGGAATCGAATCCATTGATTCTTTTGCACACTGTCACTGCGCCCAACATTCGCAGGTTTGAAGCTCGCAACAGTCATCGCTTCTCAGATCCTATTCGGAATACCACAGACAAGGTTTAGACTTTTCGGATCCCAAGAACGCTGCCAATTGGTTCTAGCCTATACCACGAAGATACTAATCTCACGGACTCGGTCCATGTATTAGATACCCAAGAGAATATACTCCGGCTATCATCCAATGACTACGTTAAACATCATGTAGACCGCTTTGTGGTTGTCAGGCACGCGGATCTTGGCTAAGCGAGTAACGAAGATTGGAGATTGTCACGGGTCACCCCTTCATTCTGACTTAACTGAATTAAGTACGAGAGTATATCTTGGAGAAGAAGTAGGCGTGAATTGAAAGAAAAATAATAGTACTTGCATTAATTCATGAAAAACAGCAGAGCTCCACACCTTAATCTATGGGGTGTAGAAACTCCACCATAGAAAATACATAAGTGAAAAAGGTTTAGGCATGGCCGTGAGGCTAGCCTCCAAGTCAAAGGTCTAAGATCGAAAAATGATCAAAGAATCTCAATACAATAGTAAAAAGTGCTATTTATACTAAACTAGTAACTTAGGTTTACAGAAAATGAGTAACTAAGTGCAGATAGTGCAGAAATCCACTTCCGGGGCCCACTTGGTGTGTGCTTGGGCTGAGCATTGAAGCTTTTCGTGCATAGGCTGTTCTTGGAGTTAAACGCCAGCTTGGGTGCCAGCTTGGGTGCTAGTTTGGGCGTTTAACTCCCATTCTAGTACCAGTTTGGGGGTTTTACACTAGAAAGTTTTAGGCTGGCTTTGAACGCCAGTTTGAGCCATCAAATCTCGGGCAATTGAGAGCGCGCCAATTGGACTTCTGTAGCGCTAGAAAATCCACTTCGAGTGCAGGAGGGTCAGAATCCAACAGCATCTGCAGTCCTTTTTCAGCCTCTGAATCAGATTTTTGCTCAAATCCCTCAATTTTAGCCAGAAAATACCTGAAATCACAGAAAAACACACAAACTCATAATAAAGTCCAGAAATATGATTTTTGCATAAAAACTAATAAAAATACAATAAAAAGTAACTAAAACATAATAAAAACTATGTAAAAACAATGCCAAAAATGTTATAAATTATCCGCTCATCATAGTGCCCAGCACACTCTTTGGATATGGTGTCCATCACACTTTTCAATCATAATCATTATCCTCATAATCACATTGAATCATTCTCATCAAACTCATCTTTAACATACACTGGATCAAGCATGTTCAAGATCAGAAACAAAATCATAACTCAATATATTCATCCAATCACAATTCCACACCTCATATTAATTCAATTATCCACATCACAAATATCCTTCAATGTCACCCTAACTCCTTCAATAGGTTCACTCCCTTTTCAAGCCTAAAAGCTAGCTATTGTACCTTAGATAGGGGTTACGAAAGTTTACAAGCTTGCCAGGAAAGTCAAATAGTTAAAAATAAAGTTTTATGTAAAAAACAGGTCTCGTGCATACAAATCATTGCTGTGCGTACACACGGACAAGACGAATTTTACAGCCTGTGCATACGCATCATAGTGTGCATACGCACAACTTGTAAAACTTCTAGGGTGTGCGTGCCCACACCTCTCATGTGTACGCACGAGTCTTGTCACACACCCTGGACCGTGCGTGCACACGGTAGTGTGCATGGGCACACAAACCAGAATTTCTGGTTTTCTGCAACAATATAGAGTTTAGTTTTTTATATCTAATTTCCGATGTTCATAACTTTCTCTTTAAAAATCCATTTTTTCTCATCTTTACATCGTTTTAAAGGCAATTTAATTATCTTTAATTTGAGACAAACTCGACTCAGATCTGAACTCCGAGCGCTAAGTTACAGCCCGTTGAAGTTGGTTAAAAGTCAATTTTCTGAAAATTCTACATTATCTCAATACATGCTGAATTCTCAACTCCTATCCTTTAAACCAACCCAAAGCACATTTCCAAACCTTTTCAATGTTCTATCATTATTCTCAATCATTCCATATTCATTCCAGGCCTGTGACCTCATTTCCCTAGTGATTAGTGATTATCCAAAGTTCAATTATTCATCAATGCTATTCAATTCTCTATAATTTTATCCAATTTGCAAAATTCCCATATATACCAACAAATTCAATTTCACGCATCCTAATTCCAATCAACCTACCAAAACATACCTCGTTTCGACCTCCGACCTAATTTCACACTAATCATCATCATATTTCATAATTCCATCGAAGTCACATACACATCTCAAAATAAAATGCACACATATACACATTTAATCAAACCAAAGTCAACAATTCAAAATATTCAGGCCTATCTTATGGCAACTAACCTAAATTTTTATGCAACATTGTATATTAACTACAAGAAACTAAAATCATACCTTTACCGATTCCTTCCTAAGCCAAAAACACCTTAAACCCTCTACTCCACACAAGCTTCCAAAGATTCCAAAGCTCCAATTCAGTTAGTCCAGCCACAAATGCTCCAAATCAAGCATTTAAAACCTTCAATTTGACTTCAATTCTCAAGCATACAATCTAATTTCATACATTACCATTATAGTCAATACAAGGGTTTGCTAACTCAATAATTCACAAATTTTTAGTGGTTTCTTAACTTACCTACTCAAAATTGGGATAAAACCCACTTATAATCCACACCAGAGTACCCTTAAACAATCAAAATCACAATAATTCAACATTCTCAAAACCAAAAATGCAAAAATTATAGGGAAGGGAGAATTGGGCATGAAGAGTACTCCGAGACGAATGCGTGGCCACAAATGACTCGTCAATCAGAGCTCCGGATTGATAGTTATAGAAGATTGAAATTAGAGGAGATTTAGGGTTAGGTTTTCCTCTTCTTCTCACCGTTTTTCACTCTCTCTTACCCAAGGGGAACAAATGTGTGCTGAAAGCACAAGGGAATGGTAAGTTAAATGATTGAGCTTGAGCCCAACATGGGCCCAGTTCATCCAGTTTAGTTTGTTGGCCTAATTTCGGGCCAAAATCTTTAAAATTAGTGTTTTAACTCCTATTCTAAATATTTTTACTTCTCTAAATTATAAAATTTAATTTTTTAATTTTTTTGGCTCATAATTAATTTATTAATTAATTATTTATTAACTTACCGGATTTTACAACAAACATACAAACTACAAGCTAAAAATAAGAAAACATGCTAACAATTTAAATAATAAAATTTTATTCTCTAGTTTTCCAACTTGTTCGTTCAGCTTCATCTTAAAACTACCATCACTAGAGCAATCTCCATCCAGCACCTCTTTCAGAATGTTGGATACTTTGACATTGATTAGACGAGCTTGCCCATCTAAGGCACACTCACAAAAATGTTCTCACAAAAATCTTCTATTTCTAGATGCCATTATTAAATAAACTGTTGTACCTATGAGAGTTGACAAAACTCAGAACTGCATTTAGAAAAGAATAATATAAACAGATTTTAACTATTGATTTATGATTTTCTTAACCCAAAGAATATGTTTTGCAATAAGTCACAACCAACATGTGGTAGTGCATAACAAACTCTAACTTAAATCTATTCTGAATAAAGGGATTCCATTCTTGAATTCTTTCTAGTCCAAATACACACTAAATACTAGCATTCCATTCAATTAATCCTAGCACAAACTTAATTATCAAAATCTGTTAAGTATACTACCATGATATCAAATCTGTTGTAGTTACTTTAATTCCATACAAATCTTCACTCTAATCAAACATATGAAGTTGGAAAACATTGCATGAAATGAGACAGATTATTTTGCTAATTTTAATTCCATTTCTGTTCTAATAACTTTAATTCCGTTCAAATCTTCACTCTAACAAACACTTTCTTAAACTATTTCCAAAAACTCAAATAAAACACACATATATCACTTATTCTTCAAAAAAGCAAGTCAAATTCTTAGTAGTTCATAATACATAACTATGATCTCTGAAACAAAAGAACTCACCTGCAAGATTCTACCTCTACTGAATCACTATAACATATGCGGATATTAGCAGCAGTTTTTTTTTTTGGCTGTTTAAAACTACTTTCCAACAGTTCCCCAACCGTCATCCTTTAGCATGTGGGGTTTAAGTATTGTGGCGATTTTTAGCAACCACTGGTATAACCATCGCAAATTAGATAATTAACTTTTTAGCAACCGCTGGTATTTTTTTTACTATCTTTTTAAAAAAAATTGTGTCGGTTTTTAACTGCCGTAATTTTCATGTTGCTTTTTTTAAAAAATTGCGAAGCTGCCGCAATTTTTACATGAGAATTTTTTGAAAGAAAGGTGAGAAACATATGGTAAATCCCTTAGACTACCTATTTTTCTTATCTGCCCTTACCTTTGCATGTCTAAATCAATTTATCACAAAATTTGCATTATTACAAATTGAATTCAGGTACACACACAAGTTAAAGTATTTCTTACATCATGTTAAATGTAAGTCATGGACTCTACTGTAAGTCATTCTACTAAATTTAAAAAGATAAATATTAACAAAACTGGCCTTATTTATCCTAATGAGCTTGGACCCCTTAACTGCACCTGCACTTGAAAAAAGCTCTTGAAGAAGGAATTTTAAAACCTGAGGATGGATGAATGTTTCCTACATGGCTGGATTTCTTCAAATTTGATTAACGATTACCAAATTAAAACATAATACAAATCAAAGAGATTGACCTTAACAAAATCATCTACTATTTTATTCTCCTTGCAAACATACGTATCTAATATAATTCCAAAACAAATTTTAATAGCTTTACCTTGACAAAATATATGAAAATACATCACAATATGTAACAAAGTGCATGCAAAAAAAGTTATAGGAAACCGTTCATAATTATGAAAAATTTCTGAAAAAATTAAACAGTCTTCAATTTTTTGAGGTTGCTGACAAAACTCAAAGTAAGTCGAAAAATCAAAGAAAAATAGTATGCAAATATACACATGATTTGGTGTATCTCAACTACAAGTTGACACCAAAGTTCAGTACGTGACTGCAGTAAAATCTTCACAAGGATGCTTTCTTTCAATGTTGATGATGCGAAACCTAAAACAAAAATAGGAAATTTCAGTAACAACATAGTAAAATCATAACGAAACCAAAACACATAACAATAGCAGCAACATATATAGCATCAAAACATATAACAATGAAACCAAGCAAAGGTAACCCCTAAAAGCTAGCAGCCCATAAATGAATGAGCACTAAAAGATATTATCATCTATAAATGACAATCCAGATTAAACAAATCCTAGCCTAAATAACTATAAATGTATAAAATAAAATGAAACGCCCAATGCTAGAGTTATCATCATCTACAAGAAACAACACAATAAGTATCAACAACCAATCAAAGAGAGTGTGTCATGTTCAATTTCATGTTACATAATTCGTAAAACAAAAACTAATTGTGTACAATTCTAATCTCCATAATAAATAATAGATAATAAGAAGCCATAGATAAAAGACTTGAAACTTTGTGCAATGTCATTGACACAAGTAAAGCAAACATGATATGAAGCTGAGGAACACAAAATTGAAAATATATGGAGCAATCACTATGAGATTCTAACACATAATTCAGGTTATTGGCAATCGTAATTATCCACTCACAATATGCAATGATTACTAACATAATATCAAAGTACAAGGAATTAGTATGAGATTCTAATACATAATTCAGGTTATTGGAAATCTTAAGTGTCTACTCACAATCTCCAATAATTACTAACATTTTAAAAATCATGCAAACATGTATATGAAATTAGGACTTATTAGTGAAACTAAAACTCAAACTGCCAACCTTATCAGGGTGATCTTCATTAAACTCTAGTAGCATGTCCCTAAACGAAAACCACTCAATTATTCTATACTTCTCTGCCCCTAACAAGAATGATGAGTGTTGTCATAAACACCAAAAGAGAGTAATCAAGAAAGCAAGAGTGATAGAGAGAATGCTAAACAAGAAAGAAGAAATCAATTTCAACAACGAACACAGAGAGATAACAAACAATAAAGAAGAAGGCATAATGGAGAGGAAGAATAACAAGATCATCTGTGATTACTTGGAAAGAATAACAAGAGTAGCAATGTTTTGTTCGAGATTTGGAGGTCTGGAGGTAGCAGTGATGAGAAGGCAATGCAAGATTGATAGATAGAAGAGAGGCTCTTGCTCTTGTTCTTACTCTTATTAGAAATCAAAGCTCTTGCTCTACCAGCAAAAAATATTGTCCATATTCCAGAAGGGTGCATCTTTCAACGTTATAAATACTAAACTTGAATGTAATTTTAATGAAAAACAACAACAAAAATTGACTTCATTAATTTTGTCAGATTTAAAAGTTGAAACAGAATAGGAAATTTCAATAATGGCATAACAAAATTACACAAGTGCTAAGATAGAGAGTTTCAATCACAAAATAATCTAAGTTCATCTCATGACAAGGATGAAATTGCCACACAATTTTAAATGAAACTTCCAAATTATAGAAACAAAATCCATATTCTATTGGAATTTATCTCAATAACATAATAGTTAATTGAATTGAAGGCAAAATCTTTGATCTAAAATGGAAGTGAATTGAATTGAAAAAAAATAGAGAACATGGTGATAATCTTCGGAAGGGATAACTATAGTATCAAGAAAGGGAGAATAATAATACATTAAAGACCTTAAAGAAGAGAGTATGTCTTTTACCTTGTTTAATTTTCTAAATTACAGTTTAGATTAACCTCTAAAATAAGTTCAGCTCACAGAAGGAAAAGGAAGAACCTGTGATGTGTGATAGAGGCAACGAGGGTGGCAGCGACAAAGGTCGGAAGAGATAGTGATAGATTCAAACCATGCACAATGTATGAGAAGATTGCGCTCAAATATGGTTGAAGAGATGAAACAAAGGAGCATGTCATCACAGATCGTAGAAGCAGTTTTAATGAAGCTCGGGAAAGGAAGTTTAGGGTAGCAGGGTATTTTCAAAGTGGAAAAATAGGATAAAGGTGCGTATAACAAGGTTGACAACAACAAAGGTTCATAAGATGGAAGAGGAAAACATGGCCAAGAACAATGCAAGAGAACTCGAGTAGGAGAAACAAAGATGGTGATGGAGGCTTATGAAAGAGGAAAAACAATATGAAGATTGAGCGAGAAGAAGTTGATCGAACCCTAGGGGTAAAGTTAAAGACAAGCAGATTTAGCGTCGGTTCTTATCCCAAATGCAGGGAAATTGAGGCATATAGCTGCTTTTTTTAACGCTGTCACCAAATTACGGTCAAACTGCCACAAAATTGGCAGATAGCAGTGCTTTCGTTAACCGACCTAAATTGCCTGTCACTATCTGCCACCTCTCTTGTAGTGAATGTCAATATTCAACAGTTGCTTCAACAAATTCAATTCTATCACCTACAACCAACAGAAGAAACAAATTAAAAAAAAAACATACAGAAAAAAGGGAAAATAAGAACGAAACAGAATATGGGTGGAGAAGAAATTAAAGACGACAACAGTTGCTATAGAGAGTGAGAAAGAGATGGGGAGAGAGACTGACAAAGGTCGACAGCCACAAAGAGGGAGAGAGATCAACAGAGGATGGTGGCTACAGAGATGAGAGAGATCGACAGAGAATGCAAAGGACGAGGTGAGAGTAACGTCTTTACAGAAAAGGAGAAATTGTGGCAAGCCTTCCTCACCGCCGGCGAAATCGACGCCGGAAAAAGAGCGGGATGGCGGCAAAATAGGCTTCTCTAGTAGTGAAGCTCTGGCACCTATAAGAAAGGGGAAAGGGACCGAAAAGGGTTAGGGCTTTCTTTTTGTTTTTTTATTTTAATAACCAAGGTTAATTTAGTCATTTCACTTATTTTAATATCTGCATTTATTTTGAACTAAACAAAATATTTAGACATAATTCAGTCATGCACATCTTATACTAAACACAATTCAAAGGCTTGATTAAGTATTTGTTTCTCAATTTCTATCCTCTAATCTCTATTTTTTAATCTTAGTCTTAGGGATGTCAACGAGGCAGGGCAAGGGCGGGGGATGCCTCCCTGCTGCCCATCTCCGGCCCCAGATTTGCTCCACATCTCCATCTCCGTCCCCGTTCTCTGCCATGGGAGAATATTGCTCCCATCCCATTCCTCACAAGGTCCCATTCTCTGCGGGACTCCATTTTCCATCTATCTGATAGTTCTAATTAATTATTAATTTCCATATGAATAGAGCTGTAAGTATCCATCCTATACAAAAATAGCAAGATTTTATACAAAAAGTCTAAACAACAAGATGGTGACTTCTTTTGAAATGACGCAATGGGGAGACACAACGGCGAGCTAGAGGATAGAGTAGTGGATGAGGTGGGAGACGCGGCAACAGAGAGAAGAATGGACATGACGACAGAGTTACGAAAAGGAACGCCCAAACAAAGAGCACAACACGGTGACACAACTAGAAAATTACTTAATACAGACAGATTTACAGACAGATTTGGCCTTTATTACAGACGAATTTTTGGTTACCACCGAAATTACCGACAGATATTGTCCCTCTGTAAAAGCCTTGTCGGAAATTATTTACCGACGAATTTTTTCTGTCAGAAAATTACCGACGGTTTTTTACCAGTTACAGATGGATTTTCCCTCTATAAATTCTCCATCCATTTCTCTGAAATGTCAAACTTTCTGACAAATTTTCTGTCGGTAATTGGAACCTTGGAAAACCATTCCAAACTCTAAATACAGACAGAAAATCCGTCTGTAAATCCATCGGTAAGGTAAAATATTTTTTTTATTTTTCCATTACAAAATAAACTTGTTTTCATACAAAATAAATATAAATTTAATAAATACAAATTTTTATCTAATTTGTATTCGAATATTTATAATATTTCATAAAATAAATAAATTCATCGTATTATCAAACTAAAAGAAAAATACTATAAATAAACAAGTCAATATAATTCAAAACATAAACAAAGTGTATTGATACATCAACTATAATAATAAATAACAACCATACATCAACAAAGTGTATTGAGTAAATTAAAAGTTGTTAATGGGTATCCAAAGGGCTCTAAATAATTTTCCTCATACTAGTAAATTAAAAGACCTATGCTGCAAGCAACTCCTATTCAATTTCTTAACTCATTTGAACAATTTTCGCTGCTCTAATAATTAACTTGTAACATAGGATTCATTAGATGAAGTTGCTGAAGGAGGTCCTATGTTAATTCTACTTATCTCATTTGCAAAATTCACTTCACTTACTCTTTCTGCTGCTACTGCTCTTCATCATCCCAACTTTCCTCACACGGTCACAAATGTTCTCTAAGACCAGATCATCCATGTGCTGAAATAGTGGTACCTGAAAAAATTAAAATTTTTTTAGCATCCAAGGCCTGTTCACCCCTTTAGGGTTTGGGCTAGTTCAACTCATATCTTTAGGACCCAAAAGAGAATTAACATCTCAAGTAGCTGATGTGTATCAAAATCATGAAAGACATTTACTAGAAACAGAACCAGGTAGCTGATGTTACATTACTGAAGCAAGCTAGAACTCTGGGGACACCATCACATGGTCCATCCACACCAGGAATGAAGTCCATTCTTGGGCCAATCTAGTTATAGGGTCTCACAATTGTGAACTTGAGGCCATTCTTCGCATGCTCAGCTATAGTTTTTCACAGCAATATAATTAAGTTAACAAAGAAAATAAAATCTAATTATAGCTTACCATAAAAGAGAAAAAGTAGATTCTTTACCATATATTAGCCTATCGGTCATTTGCTTTGCACAGGCATAAGACCATCTCTGCTTCTCTATTGGACCAAATATACAAGGACTGACATCTTCCTTTAGCATATAGTATTTAAGATCCTGCAGCATGAAAAAAGTAAGGGTAAAATACAAGGGTACCAGCATCATATTAACCTAAATCCTCAATTTCTTTTGGAATTCTTTGCATCAGAACATACCTAAGCAACGAACTTTGACAATTATACCCTGGCTTTCCAATATGGAGTCAACGTACACTACAAAAAAAGAGACATAAAATGGCATAAGTATTATGGCAATTTTGTAAATATGCCGTAATACCCGGATATTATGACGTTTTTTAGTGTTGCTATAATTGAATTGCATTTAATGGCGGTTTTTATTAATTCTGGCGGTTTTAAAACGCCATTATCACTGCTATATAAAAAAGCATAACCCTCATCCAATTTTCATTTTTATTTGAAACGTAAAGGTTGAATCACTGCCACAGTGATCTTCTCTGTGACGATCTCCTCTAACCGATCTCCTCCGGCGACAACTTTCTCCGACCGATCTCCTCCGGCGAAAACCTCTTCCAACGACGACCTCATTCGGTGACATCTTCCTCAGCGGCGATCTTCTCTGGTGACCTCTCCTCCAACGACAATCTCCTCCTGCGACGGTCTCCTCCGGCGAAATCTCCTACTGCGATAATCTCCTCCGGTGGCATTCTCTTACGCCAGCAATCTCATCCATCGAGCTAATGTGCTGTAAGATTCTCCTCCCACAAGCTCGCGAGGTAGGTTCCACTCCATGTTTTCCTTTGTTCTCTTGAAAATAGTTTACTCTAATTCCTTCGATCTCTTGAATTATTTATCCAAAATTTCAGAATACATGATAGACTTTGCGAAATGGCAACTACAACTACTAAAATTGCAGGAGCTATGGTTTCTGAGGAAGGGATCGTTGAAACATTTCATAATGATGATGATGAAGCGCTCGATGCTGCGGAGAATGGAGTTGCGGTAATTTTGTTGTTTTATTGGATTATTTGTGCCTGAAACTTAATGCTTTTAGTTGACAGTTTGTTTTAGTTCCTTGAGTTGATTATTTCATGCTTTATCAGTTCTGAATTTGTTCAGGGCATCAGATTCTAAAATGTTTGTGCTACTGAGCTGATTTCTTCTCTGTGTTTATCAACGCATAGTCAGGATGGTTAGCTTGCAAAAAGATACCATAGACGTTCCTATGTTCTACTACATGATGTTCCTTACTCTGTATTTTTCCACTGATTTATGATTCTTAAACTTCATAGCTTATGATTTTTTCTGTCAACTGCATTAGCAACCGTTAAGTTTTATGAATATTTTCTTACAGGCACTAGATTATTGCCACTCTCAAGGAATCATGCATCGGGATGTAAAGCCGCATAATGTAATGATTGATCATGAGTAGCGCAAGCTTCGCCTAATAGATTGGGAGCTTGCAGAGTTTTATCATCCTGGAAAAAGAATATAATGTCTGCGTTGCCTCCAGGTTTGTTATGTCTCTTTATTGGATTTCTTTGTGGTATTTATGATAAATTGGTTGAGGTTTGAAATAGGTTTGATATTTAGTCTTTGAAGACAATGCAATCAAGGCAAGGGGATATTAGGAACTACTACGGTGTTCAGCTTCTTCATGCTTCAATGACAAAGTACCAAGATTATGGTCACTAACAGAAATTATATGAGACAAGATGTTCTTCACATTTAATTTCAACCAATGGTAAAGACTACAGAAATTATGTCATATTAGATAAAGAAAAAGAAATACAGCTACACATCAAAAACCGCTTACTTTTTCTGTAATAACATCAAGTAGCCAACCTCACCCACTTTTTTCCATTTCTTTCCAATCTTCTTTGCTTGTCCCTTTAGTATTGGGGTCTTTTGTATGATTTTATCTAATCTGTTATATCATTTCTCTCATCCAATACTGGCCATAATGCTAAATATAAATATGGCATGATATAGGAAAGCATTTAACTAAGCATGCACATTCCTCATGATGTCAAAAGGCTTTGGAACATGAGTATTTATTATTTTACGAATAAAAATATTTGAAAATTTATATCCCCCACCCCCTCTTCTGTTTCTCTAACTGTGGTTATGCATGTGCATGAAGAAACTAAGAGACGAGCTTACCAGAGCACTAATGGAAGAGTGGGGGAAGCTAGCATAGCAAGAAAAATAATGAGTTGAATTGAAACTTAATGAATTGATCAATTGTAGCACACAATTAAGTATCAATGTTTTAAAGAAGCTATGATTTTATTAATTCTGAAATTAGCATTATGAGAATTTGGGTGATGATACATCATAAAAAGCGCAGTTAGCAAAACAGCAGGAATCGGTTTACTGGCATCTTGCTTCACAGGGTATTCCCAAAAGTCTCTATTGTCTTAGTTTGAATTTAGTTGAAGAGTATGCTGTAAATGCCATTGCTTGCTCTCGTCTACCTTCTCCCGAATACGCGACTCGCCTCATTGATCCTAATTTTCACCACCTGGTTCTCCTAACTGACAATGTCCTTGCTGCCTCTGTTGTTGTGGCCTCTGCAGTTCAAAATTTGGAAGCATTATCATAGTAAAGGTACGTGGTTTAATTTCTCTCCTTCAAAGGGAATCACTCTATATACTCAACACCCCCTACCACACCATTTTCCCACCTAACCATAGCTTTAGTTTCTCTCCATCTTACATCTCCTTTTATTTTCTCTGTCATTACCATTATCAATTGTAAATAAGAAATAATTTACATTTATATAAGACAAGTAGCTAGTTAGTACCCTCTATATAGACTCATTATTGCAATATATATTTGGTGAAAGCTTAGCTTCAAGGTGCAGTTTTTTCCCTCCAGGTTTGATCATAATCCATAGAATATTTCTAATTGATTGCTACATACAATTGATGATGATATATTCTTCTTCTTTTCTTTTTTTTGTAGATGGTGATATGAAGATTTGTTCATAGTAAGGAAAGGGTATTGCAAGTTGAATTCATTGGCTAAGGTTTAAAGAACATGTAATATTGCAGTGAAATATTCATCAGAAATTTCCTTGGCAGGTACATATATATATATATAGTTAATTAATTAGTTTTTTCAGAAGAATTAATTTAATTATATATGGACTCTTAAGTCTTAATAAATATACCTCTAATCAAAGAGTGGAAGCTGTAGACTTGAGTTTCATGATCATAACTATAAAATTGGTCAACAAATTGAAAATCACATTAATAACCTCTGTTACAATTACCATATGAATGCAATGAATAATTAACACACGATAGTAGATAAGGATTCTAAAAATGGATAAATAGCTAGAGGGAATTGAAATAAAGTTGAAGAAAGAATTATTGTTTTATTTGTAAGGTGATCCTGAATGCAAGAAATTAAAGAGGAACAAACATGTGATTAAGTAAAGGTAGTGTTTATTATTTGCCATAATGTTATGAGAATATGTGGCAACAATAGTTTTAATTATATTATAATATGTGATGCAATTTGCAAAAATGATTTGATCTTAACCGTGCCATGCAATTTCAAAATTTTCATGGTTTATTTATTTAGTAATTATATATATATATATATATATATATATATATATATATATATATATATATATATGATTCTTCAGAACCTGAAGTCTGGATTGAAATTGCTGGAATGGTAAGTTATCCACTTTCATTAAAATGCAATTTGACTGTTATTTAGGATTTAGTTCTGATTCTTACATTGCATTGGTAACCTTGACATTTTTTTCTTGTCCATAACCATGATGTATCATTTTCTCATTGCAAAGCCATTCTTTTACGGACATGCTAACTATGATCAACTAGTCAAAATAGTTAAGGTTGGTAAGGATTATGAACTTCACTTGGCAGAGTCAGCCATATTCTTTTGCTTGCTATGTGTTATTTAGGTGATAATTACTTGATGCTTTGCTTTTGCTTTGCTTTTGCATCTGTCATGTTGCTAGTTTTTAACTTTTATTGTTATTGAATACAAGTAAAATAAATGGTAGACTGGAAGAGTCCATTAGAGATTCCAAAAGCATGAGGCGAAAAGAATTTGAAGAGGCTTAAAAGCAGTAGAAAGTCAAAAAAAAGTTTTTTGTAGACTAGAAATTATGGTGGGTTAATTTCTCAAGCTCATGCCAATGCTACCAGAAATGTTATGATGTTAGAAGTCGACTTTTTAGCTCATAGCTCATGTCCTTCGAGCTCTTTTTTTTTGCATGCCTATGCTAATACTTCTCAAAGTAATAACTAGTGGATATGATTTGCTTAATTATTTGTATAGGAGTTATCATTTTTTATTTCTAATACTAAAAAATTATATATTATGTTTGATATTTTATTTGAGTTATGTAATATTTTGTTTATGGATTATATTGTTTGTTATTGTAAAATTTTAAAGAAAAAATTATTTGTTTAACGTGGTAAAAATAATAGTTAAAAATGCCTTTTTAGACGATAAAAAATGTCATTTTTATTCAATAAAAACGGTAGTTCATGAATGCCATTTTAAACATTAAATGCCATTTTAACTCCGTAAAAATGTCAGTTTCAAACGTCGTTTTAACTAATTAGAAAATGCCATTTTATCCAGAAATAATGGCAGTTTGAACCGCCGTTTTAACCAACAAAAAGAATGCCGTTATATCTGAAAATTTTAGAAATAACGGCGGTTTAAACCGCCATTTTAACTAACTTAAAAACTCCGTTTTATCCGGAAATAAACCGCCATTTTAACCAACCAAAAGAATGCTGTTTCATCCGGAAATAACATCGGTTCAAACCGCCATTTTAACCAACTTAAAAACGCCGTTTTATCCTAAAATAACGGCGGTTTGAACCGCCGTTTTAACCAACCAAAAGAATACCGTTTCATCCAGAAATAACGGCGGTTCAAACCGCCATTTTAATATGTTAAAAAACTGCCGTTTTAACCATGGGAATTGTGGCGGTTTTTTAAAAACCGCCGTAATAACCAAATGGCACTTAGAATTTTGGCGGTTTTTCTTAGCTGCCATTCAAGGTAATAATGGCGGTTTTAACCGCCGTAATTACCAAATTTTTTTGTAGTGGTATAGGCCAGAACCAGCACAAGTGATGCAAAGCACAGCACCTTTAGCTTCGCAATATGGAGTCAAACTTGACATAGACTGAAACAATAGGAAATAGTTATCTTTGAGGTACATTACGTGAAATTTTGCAATCAAGATTTATTTACTACCATGTAGTTCTCAGGTTCTAATAGCTCAAATATGGTTTAGGCAAACTGTGATTGGATTTTAGAAATAGAACCGTCGTTTTTCTGAACATAAGTCATTGAAGTGAACCATTGGTTTACACTTTCAACAGGAGCATTGGCATAAATTAACAAACAAAAAATATTATAAATTAAATAAAACATATTAGAAGCAAATTCTAAAACCAATGTAAAAAAATCAAAGGTGAAAGTGGCCTCACTCTCCAAACAATAATTATAAACCAACTTTAATTAAAGGTAAATTAAAAAAAAAAAGAACATTACCTCACTTTTCAAGTATTTTAATTCTCATATCTAGAATTTTGCATCCCATTGATTTAAAACTGAATTGTTAAAGCTAAGCTTCAGTTTGATTCTTCTTTTGCCATTGAAGCAAATAAATAACAAACTTCTCCATTTTTATACTTTTCTTCTACTATTCAATTTCTCCATCCTAAAAAATACAAACAAAAAAACACACGCACGTACACATAGGTTCATTCTATTTATATGCATTCATTACTTTGCTGCATTCACTGGCACTAGAATAAAGGGCTACGAATTGATTCAGACTCTTCCTATTTCTTTTCAATCATGCTAGGTGTATAGTGTATATTAAAAGAAATGACATGTACATGCACAAAGTGCTCCACCAAGAAGAGGTGACTGGTTTGGAAAATCGTGATTCACACTTTTCACAACTCCGCACAACTAACCAGCAAGTGCACTGGGTCGTCCAAGTAATACCTTACGTGAGTAAGGGTCGATCCCACGGAGATTGCCGGCTTGAGGCAAGCTATGGTTATCTTGTAAATCTTAGTCAGGAGATTAATGATAAAGGTGATTTTGTTTATGAAAAATAAATAACATGAAATAAAAGGTACTTGTGATTCAGTAATGAGGAATAGCAAGCTGTATGATTCAGTAATCCGGAGATGCTCTGTCGTCTGAATCTCTACTTTCCTATTGT
This sequence comes from Arachis ipaensis, assembly GCF_059453495.1. Taxonomy (NCBI): domain Eukaryota; kingdom Viridiplantae; phylum Streptophyta; class Magnoliopsida; order Fabales; family Fabaceae; genus Arachis; species Arachis ipaensis. The sequence goes on from NC_142436.1 coordinate 57,537,279, forward strand.
CTTCTTCTCCAAGCACGCATGGCTTCCTTCAATAGCAAGCTGTATGATCCTCTCGGATGAAAAATACCAGGTACGATCTCTGCACGGCTAATCAACTGTCAGATTTCTCGTCTCGGATGAAAAATACCATGTATAGCTACCACACGGCTAATCATCTGTCGGTTCTCACTAGCGTCGGAATAGGATCTCTCTATCCTTTTGCACACTGTCACTGCGCCCAACATTCGTGAGTTTGAAGCTCGTCACAGTCATCCCCTCCCAGATCCTACTCGGAATACCACAGACAAGGTTTAGACTTTTCGGATCCTAGGAATGCTGCCAATTGGTTCGAGCCTCTACCACGAAGGTTCTGACCTCACGGAATCGGTCTGTGGATTAGAAACCCAAGAGATACGCACTCAAGCTATCACCCAATGAATACGTTGAGCTCAGATAGAACGGGAGTGGTTGTTAGGCACGCATTCATAGAATTGATAATAATGATGAGTGTCACGGATCATCACATTCTCTATATTGAAGTACGAATGAGTATGTTAGAAAAGAATCAAGCGTGATTGAATAGAAAACAGTAGTAATTGCATTAATCCATTGAAACACATCAGAGCTCCTCATCCACCTATAAGGTTTAGAGACTCATGCCGTAGGAGATACAATATGAAGTGTAAAATGTCATGAGTTACAAAATAAATCTCTAAAAGTAGTTTTTATACTAGACTAGTAACTTAGGTTTACAGAAAATGAGTAACTAAGTGCAGATAGTGCAGAAATCTACATTCGGGACCCACTTGGTGAGTGTTTGGGCTGAGCTTTCAAGCTTTCACGTGCATATGCCTCAGGTTGGAGTTAAACGCCACCCTGGGTGCCAAAATGGGCGTTTAACGCCAAGAATTATGCCAGTTCTGGTGTTTTACGCCAGAAATTTTTTGGCTGGTTTTAATTCCAGTTTAGGCCATCAAATCTCGGGCAAAGTATAGACTATTATATATTGCTGGAAAGCCCAAGATGTCTACTTTCAAACGCAATTTAGAGCGTGCTAATTAGGTTTCTGTAGCTCCAGAAACTCTACTTCGAGTGAAGGAAGGTCAGAATCCAACAACATCTGGTGTCCTTTCTCAGCCTCTGAATCAGATTTTTGCTCAGGTCCCTTAATTTCAGCCAGAAAATACCTGAAATTATAGAAAAACACACAAACTCGTAGTAAAGTCCAGAAATGTGATTTTTGCATAAAAACTAATCAAAATACAATAAAAAGTAACTAAAACATACAAAAAACTACTTAAAAACAATGCCAAAAAGGGTATAAATTATCCGCTCATCACAACACCAAACTTAAATTGTTGCTTGTCCCCAAGCAACTAAAAACAAAATAGGATAAAAAGAAGAGAATATACAATGAATTTCAAAAATATCAATGAAGATTAGTTTCAATTAGATGAGCGGGACTAGTAGCTTTTTGCTTCTAAATAGTTTTGGCATCTCACTTTATCCTTTGAAGTTTCTGAATGATTTGCATCCATATGAACTCAAAATTTAGATAGAGTTATTAATTCTCCTAGTTCAGTATGTTGATTCTTGAACACAGCTACTTTATGAGTCTTGGCGTGAACCTAAGCCTTTTGTTTTCCAGTATTACTGGTGCACGAAATTGTGATTATCAACAATGGTGCCAAAGACTTGGAGCTCTCAAACGTGAATCACACTTTGTCACAATTCCGTACAACTAACCAGCAAGTGCACTGGGTCGTCTAAGTAATAAATCTTACGTGAGTAAGGGTCGATCCCACGGAGATTGTCGGCTTGAAGCAAGCTATGGTCATCTTGTAAATCTCAGTCAGGCGGATTCAAATGGTTATGGAGTTTAAGGTGATGAAAATAAAGATAAAATAAAGATAGAGATACTTATGTAATTCATTGGTGGATTTCAGATAAGCATATGAAGATTACCCTTGCCTTTTTAGTTTAAAGGGTTACTGGCTTTTTTCTGCTTGCTTTTTCTTTTTCTTTTTTTTTGCTTTTTTTTGGAAAGTTTTGTGTTTTTCACTGCCTTTTCTTGCTTCAAGAATCAATTTTATGATTTTTCAGATTATCAATAACATTTCTCTTTTTTCATTATTCTTTCAAGAGCCAACAATTTTAACATTCGTAAACTTCACTATCCAAAATATGCACTGTTCAAGCATTCATTCAGAAAACAAAAAGTATTGCCACCACATCAAAATAATTAAACTATTTTCAAGATAGAATTTGAAACTCATGTACTTCTTTTTCTTTTTCAGAAAACATTTTTCAATTAAGAAAGGTGAAGGATTTATGGGACATTTATAGCTTTAAGACATAGACACTAGACACTAATGATCATGTAATAAAGACACAAACATAAACAAAACATAAAGCATAAAAACTGAAAACAGAAAAGAAAATAAACAAAGAGATTAAAGAACGGGTCCACCTTAGTAAGGGCGGCTAGTTCTTCCTCTTGAAGATCCTATGGAGTGCTTGCGCTCCTCAATATATCCTCCTTGCCTTTGTTGCTCCTCTCTCATGGCTCTTTGGTCCTTTCTGATTTCATGGAGGATAATGGAGTGTTTTTGTTGAGGTCCATGAGTGGGCTCTCTTGTTTGCTCCATCCCCTTTCTAGTGATAGGCTTTTGAGATGAATCTCTCCATCTCCCATGACTCGGAGTTGGAAGTAACTGCCTTCCCTTTCCTCTTCCTAGAGGTTTCTCTGGCCTTAGGTGCCATTAATGGTTATGGAAAATAGAAAGCAGAGCTTTTTCCACACCAAACTTAAAAGGTTTGCTCATCCTCGAGCAAAATAAGATAGAAGGGAGTAGAAGAAGAATGATGCAATTAATTTTTAAAACGTATTACTGTATGCAAGAAAAATTAAAAAGAGTTGAAAAGGATTTGAAAAGATATGTAAGTTTTGAAAACGTTTTGGAAGGAATTAAAAAGAATTAAAAAGAGAATTAAAGAGAATTGGAAAGATTATTAATTTTTGAAAATAGAAATTGAAAGATGAATGTTTAAAATGTGTTTGATGCAAAAAATTATGAATTAAAACATGAAAAATTGAAAAAAATCGAATCGGAAACAAAATTACCTCCCTTGTGTCATCCTGGCGTTAAACGCCCAGAATGCTATCTACTCTGGCGTTTAACGCCCACTTGACTGCCATTTTGGGATTTAACGCCCAGCCATATACCCTGGCTGGCGTTAAACGCCAGAAATCCTTCTTTACTGGGCATTTTTCTAAACGCCCAGAATGCTGCCATTTCTGGCGTTAAACGCCCAGAATACTGCCTATTCTGATGTTTAACGCCCAGAATGGTAGCCATTCTGGCGTTTAACACCCAAATTGCCTCTTTACTGGCGTTTTAATGCCAGTGAGCTCTTTTTCTCTGTGATTCCTCTGCTTTATGTTATGAACCTTTATTTCCTTGACTTGTTCACTGAAAAGAATTAACAAACATGAATAACAAAATTAAATGGACTTATATAATTGTTATAAACATCTAATTTTTTATAATGGCTGGGTTGCCTCCCAACAAGCGCTTCTTTACTGTCTTTAGCTGGTCTTTTACCGAGCTGTTAATTTAGTCTTAGCTTTGAGCAATCTTGCTCAACATTGCCTTCAAGATAATGTTTGACTCTCTGTCCATTAACAATGAACTTTTTGTCATAATCAATATCCTGAAGCTCCATATATCCATATGGTGACACACTTGTAATCACATAAGGTCCCTTCTACCGGGATTTCAATTTCCCAGGGAACAATCTGAGCCTAGAGTTAAACAGTAGAACCTTCTGTCCTGGCTCAAAGACTCTAGATGACAGCTTTCTATCATGCCACCTTTTTGCTTTCTCCTTGTAAATTTTAGCATTTTCTAAAGCATTGATTCTGAACTCCTCCAGCTCATTCAACTAGAGTAATCTTTTCTCTCCAGCTACCTTACCATCAAGGTTTAGGAATCTGGTTGCCCAGTAGGCTTTGTGTTCCAGTTCCACTGGCAGATGGTAGGCTTTTCTATACACAAGCTGGTATGGAGAGGTTCCTATGGGAGTCTTAAATGCGGTTCTGTATGCCCATAGAGCATCATCCAAACTTCTTGCCCAATCCCTTCTACTGGTACTTACAGTTTGTTCCAGGATACGCTTTAGTTCTCTATTTGAGACTTCAGCCTGCCCATTTGTCTGTGGATGATATGGAGTTGCCACTTTGTGGTTAATTTCATATCGGATCAGAGCAGAGTCAAGCTGTTTATTACAGAAATGAGTACCTCCATCACTGATCAATATCCTAGGGACACCGAACCTGCTGAAGATACGCTTTTGGAGGAACTTCATCACTGTCTTAGTATCATTAGTGGGTGTTGCAATTGCCTTTACCCATTTAGATACATAGTCTACTGCCACCAGAATATAAGTGTTTGAATATGATGGTGGGAAAGGCCCCATGAAGTCAATACCCCATACATCAAACAACTCAATCTCTAAGATCCCTTGCTGAGGCATGGCATAAATGTGAGGCAGATTACCAGCTCTCTGGCAGCTGTCACAGTTACGTACAAACTCTCGGGAGTCTCTATAGAGAGTGGGCCAGTAGAAGCCACATTGGAGAACCTTGGTGGCTGTTCGCTCACCTCCAAAATGTCCTCCATACTGTGATCCATGGCAATGCCATATGATTTTCTGTGCCTCTTCTCTAGGCACACATCTAGGGATCATTCCGTCTGTACACCTCTTTAAGAGATATGGTTCGTTCCATAAGTAGTACTTTGCATCAGAAATCAATTTTTTCATTTGTTGCTTAGTGTACTCTTTGGGTATGAACCTCACAGCTTTATAGTTTGCATTGTCTGAAAACCATGGTACTTCCTGAATGGCGAAGAGTTGCTCATCCGAAAAGGTTTCAGAGATCTCAGTAGGAGGAAGGGACGCTCCTGCTACTGGTTCTATTCGGGATAGGTGATCAGCTACTTAGTTCTCTGTCCCGTTTTTGTCTCTTATTTCTATATCAAACTCTTGCAAAAGCAACACCCATCTTATGAGCCTGGGTTTTGAATCCTGTTTTGTGAGGAAATATTTTAGAGCAGCATGGTCAGTGTACACAATCACTTTTGATCCTACTAAATAAGATCTGAACTTGTCAATGGCATAAACCACTGCAAGCAACTCTTTTTCTGTGGTTATGTAATTCTTCTGTGCGTTATTCAAAACACGGCTAGTATAATAAATGACGTGCAGAAGCTTGTTATGCCTCTGTCCCAATACTGCACCAATGGCATGGTCACTGTCATCACACATTAGTTCGAATGGTAATGTCCAGTCTCGTGCAGAGATGACTGGTGCTGTGACCAGCTTAGCTTTCAGAGTTTCAAATGCCTGCAGACACTCTGTTTCAAAGATAAATGGCATATCAGCAGCTAGCAAATTGCTCAGAGATTTTGCAATTTTTGAAAAATCCTTTATAAACCTCTTATAGAATCCTGAATGCCCCAGAAAGCTTCTGATTGCCTTAACATTGGTAAGTGGTGGTAATTTTTTAATTACCTTTACCTTAGCTTGATCCACCTATATTCCCTTGTTCGAAATTTTGTGCTCAAGGACAATTCCTTCAGTCACAATAAAGTGACATTTTTCCCAGTTTAAAACCAGGTTAGTCTCTTGGCACCTTTTTAGAATAAGTGCAAGATGGTCAAGACAGGAGCTGAATAAGTTTCCAAATATTGAGAAGTCATCCATGAAGACTTCCAGAAATTTCTCTACCATGACAGGGAAAATAGATAGCATGCACCTCTGAAAGGTTGCAGGTGCATTACACAGACCAAATGGAATCCTCCTGTAGGAAAATACTCCAGATGGACATGTGAATGTTGTTTTCTCTTGGTCCTGAGAATCTACTGCAATTTGGTTGTAACCTGAATAGCTATCCAAAAAGCAGTAGTATTCATGGCCTGCTAGTCTCTCTAGCATCTGGTCTATGAATGGTAAAGGAAAATGATCCTTTCTGGTAGTTGTATTGAGCCTTCTGTAGTCAATACACATATGCCACCCTGTAAATGTTCTTGTAGGAACTAGTTCATTCTTTTCATTATGAACCACTGTCATGCCTCCCTTCTTGGGGACAACTTGGACAGGGCTCATCCAGGGGCTATCAGAAATAGGATAAATAATCCCAGCCTCTAGTAACTTAGTAATCTCTTTCTGCACCACCTCCTTCATGGCTGGATTTAGCCGTCTCTGTGGTTGAACCACTGGCTTAGCATCATCCTCCAATAGGATCTTGTGCATGCATCTTGCTAGGCTAATACCCTTAAGATCACTTATGGACCACCCAAGAGCTGTCTTGTGTGTCCTCAGCACCTGAATTAGTGCTTTCTCTTCCTGTGGCTTTAAAGCAGAGCTTATGATCACGGGAAAAGTGTCATCTTCTCCCAGAAGTGTCATCTTGGTAGTGGTTTGAGCTTGGGTTTAGGAGGCTTATCCTCTTCCTGAGAAGTTTTTAGAGGTTCTTCTGTTCTCTCTGGTTCCTTCAGATTAGGCTGAACATCCTTAAAAATGTCCTCTAGCTCTGATTTGAGACTCTCAGTCATATTGACCTCTTCCACCAAGGAGTCAATAATATCAACGCTCAGGCAGTCTTTCGATGTGTCTGAATGCTGCATAGCTCTGACAGCATTCAACTTAAACTCATCCTCATTGACTCTCAGGGTTATCTCCCCTTTTTGGATGTCAATGAGGGTTTGTCCAGTTGCTAGGAAAGGTCTTCCTAGAATGAGAGTTGCACTCTTGTGCTCCTCCATTTCCAGCACTACAAAGTCAGTAGGAAAGGCGAATGGCCCAACCTTGACAATCATGTCCTCAATTATGCCTGATGGGGTTTTAATGGAGCCATCAGCAAGTTGGAGGTATATCCGGGTTGGTTTAACTTCATCATTCAAACCAAGCTTTTTGATAGTGGATGCAGGTATTAGGTTTATACTTGCCCCAAGATCACACAGAGCTATCTTGGTACAAGCATCCTCTAATGTGCATGGTATCATAAAGCTTCCGGGGTCTTTAAGCTTCTCTGGTAAGCTTTCCAGAATGACTGCACTGCATTCTTCAGTGAGAAAAACTTTTTCAGTTTCTCTCCAATCCTTCTTATGACTTAAGATCTCTTTCATGAACTTAGCATAAGAGGGTATTTGCTCAAGTGCCTCTGCAAACGGAATCTTTATTTCAAGAGTCCTGAGATAGTCTGCAAAGCGGGAAAATTGTTTATCCTGTTATGCTTGGTGGAGTTTCTGAGGATAAGGCATCTTGGCTTTGTATTCTTCAACCTTAGTTACTGCAACTTTATTTCCTATAGAAGTGGTTGGAGAAGCCTTCTTAAGGGGGTTGTTATCAGCACTTACAGGTGTCTGATCCCTTATTGGCGTTTGAATGCCAGAATTGGGTGCTGCATGGGCGTTTAATGCCAGATTGCCACCCTTTTCTGGCATTTGGACGCCAGAAGTGGCCATCCCTTGGGTGTTTAACGCCACTATTTTACTCTTTTTTGGCGTTTGAACGCCAGAATCATTCCTCTCTGGGCTCTTACTATCCTTAGAGGGATTTTGGGCAGTGGGTTGGTCATCCTCTGTCAGTTGTTCTTTTCTTGGCTTTCTGCTGCTTTGAGTTGAGACATTCAATGTCTTCCCACTCCTTAATTGAACAGCTTGGCATTCTTCTGTTATCTGTTTAGATAGCTGTTGTCTTGTCTAATCCAATTGTGCTTCCATATTCTTGTTAGTATTTTTAGTGGCTTGGAGAATCTCTTTGAATTCTATGATCTATTTTGTTATAATAAGCAATTGCTGATTGAGTTCAGCAACTTGTTCTTGAGGACTAAGTTCAGTGGATACTGCTTTAGCTTCTTCTTTCATGGAGGACCCACTACTTAAGTATAAATATTGATTTCTAGCAATTGTATCAATAAGCTCTTGAGCCTCTTCAATTATCTTTCTCATGTGTATAGATCCACCAGCTGAGTGGTCTAGAGACATCTGGGCCTTTTCTGTAAGCCCGTAGTAGAAGATGTCTAACTGCACCCATTTTGAAAACATTTCAGAAGGGCATTTCCTTAGCATCCCTCTGTACCTCTCCCAGGCATTATAAAGAGATTCATTATCCTCTTGTTTAAAGCCTTGGATGTCCAGCCTTAGCTGTGTCATCCTTTTTGGAGGGAAATACTGATTCAGAAATTTGTCTGATAACTGTTTCCATGTCCTTATACTTGCAGTGGGTTAGTTATTTAACCACCTCTTAGCTTGATCCTTTACAGCAAATGGAAACAGTAATAATCTGTAGACATCCTGATCTACTTTCTTATCACGTACTGTGTCAGCAACTTGTAAGAACTGTGCTAGAAACTCAGTAGGTTCTTCCTGTGGAAAACCAGAGTATTCAAACCTCGGGTCGTCTTCTCAAGGAATTGCAGGGAAGTATGTTCTTATTATTGGTTATGAAGATTGTAAATTGGGGGTTTTGGAAGTTGGGCAATGCGCACAAGTATATTTTCGAGCAATAAGAATAAATAAATAACTGTAAAATAAACTCTTGGCAAGGTATGAGAACCGGAAATCCTGTCCTTGTTATCCTTATCAGATGTGATGAGAATTGGATTTTAATCCCACTTAGTTAAGTCAAGTGGACTAATTAGCTTGATCCTCAAGTCCTAGTCAACTCCTGTGGAGAGACTAGTGTTAGAGCAATCCTAGCTAAAGCAAAATCAGCCAATTTCAACCACTCCTGAGTTTGACAACTCAAGTGTTACCAATTACCTAACCAAAGCGAAAAGGGAGAAAATATCTAATTTAAATTAAAAGCAATCTTAAACAGAGCATCAATATAAATAAAGCAAAGCAATCTTAAATCTGAAATACCTCGAATTGCATTAATAAAAGAAATTAAATCTGGCATAGATGTTCATAAATTAAATTGGAAAAATAAATAAAAATAAAGAACCTGGGATTGAGAGTCACTCCTAAAACTAAGAGAAATCCTAAATCCTAATCCTAAGAGAGAGGAGAGAATCTCTCTCTCTAAAAACTACATCTACTCCTAAAATTGTGAATGTGTAAGCTTTCCATGAATGGATGCATTCTCCCACTTTATAGCCTCTAATCTGTGTTTTCTGGGCCGCAAATTGGGTCAGAAACAGTCCAGAATTCGCTGATTTCGAATTTTAATGCGCTGATTTCCGTCACTGCGACGTGGCCGCATGGATCACGCGGTCGCATCGCCTAACATCAGGGGAACTATAGCATATTATGTATCAAATTGAAGCCCCGGACATTAGCTTTCCAACGCAACTGGAACCGCGTCGTTTGGACCTCTGTAGCTAAAGTTATAGCCGTTTGAGTGCAGAGAGGTCAGGTTGGACAGCTTAGCAATTTCTCCAACTTCTTGCATTCCTTCCACTTTTGCATGCTTTCTTCCCATCCTCCAAGCCATTCCTGCCTTATAATATCTGAAAACACTTAACACACATATCAAGGCATCTAATGGTAATAAGAGAGGATTAATAATAAGCAAATATAAGATCAAAGAAGCATGTTTTCAATCAAAGTACATAATTAGGAAGGCAAATGTAAAACCATGTGAAATAGTATGAATAAGTGGGTAAAGAGTAGATAAAAACCACTCAATTGAGCACAAGATAAACCATAAAATAGTGGTTTATCAACCTCCCCACACTTAAACACTAGCATGTCCTCATGCTAAGCTCAAGAGAAGCTATAAAGGATGAAGAATGTATGAAATGCAACCTATGAATGTAACTACATGCAGAATGTTTTCACCTACTTAGTTAAAGGTAAACAAATCCTTCAAGAGGAAATATGAACTGGATTTCACTAATTCAAATCATGAAAATGAAGTACAAATAGACTTGCAAGAAGAAAATAGCTCATGAAAGCAGGGAACAAGGAATTGAGCATCGAACCCCTACGGGTAGTGTATACACTCTAATCACTCAAGTGTTTTTAGGTTCGATTCTCTCAATTCTCTACTAACCTTGCTTTCTAAGGCTTGCTCTTCATCTAACAATCAACATAAATTTAATGCACAGATACACATATCAAGAGGTCTTTTAAGGGTTGTAATGGGGTCAGGGTCAAGGTAGGATTGTATTTGGCCAAGTGGACTAAAATCTGAATCCTTAATTAACTTAAACTTTTCCCACCTAACTTAAACAATCCATGTAATCATAATACAACATCTAACCATCCATTAACCATGTTTTCCACATATTCATGCATTCTAATTTCAAGTACAACTCATATGCATTGTTTTCAACATTTACTTTGGGGCATTTTGTCCCCTTTTTCTTATTTGCTCTTTTTCCTCTTTTCTCTTTTTTTTTATACATAATTTTTCTTTTTCTTTTATTTTTCTCAATGCATATGATTAAATTATTGGATGCATGAATCATGTCCTAAACATTTTTTTTCACATTTTCAGAAAATTCTAACATACTCAATTCTCAAACCAATTGTTTCCTACTTAATTTATGAGCACTCTCACTAGTCTAAGCTAACTAAGGATTCAAATTAAGGACATTATTGTTTTTCGCTTAGAGTTAATGATGTGCTAAAGTAAAGAACAAAGGGGTATAATAGGCTCAAAGTGGTTTGCAAGGCATAATGAAGGGTTAAGGCCATATGGGTATGTAAGCTCAGTGAAACAAAGGCCTCAATCATATAAGTGCATGCATACATTAAATAATGGAAATATAGAATCAAGCAAGACAAAGATCACAATTTTAGAGAGAAAAACACACACCAAAAATAAAATATTGGTTGATAAAATGCAACCAATCAATTAGGCTAAAAAATCTCACAGGTTTTGTGTGTTCGAGCTCTAAACCATGTTCCAATATAATATTTCTTCAAACAAGTGTAACATTAAATTTTATTCAAATTAGTGAAATACTTTAAAAGGTTTCTTGAAAAAGAAAATATTACTTTAACCAAGTGGTAAAATATGCAAAAATCAAACAAATATGCAAATGCAACAACTAATCTACAAAGAAAATTTAAACATTGGTGTTTGAGACAAGAAAGTACTAACCCATGGAGATCGGTATCGACCTCCCCACACGTAAATATTGCATCGTCCTCGGTGCATGCTAAGATGTACAAGTGGATAGGGGTTGTGGTTCCTCAACTGGGGCTCTTTTTGTTCCTTTCCTTGCTGTTGATTTGGGAATGGCTTTCTCTTTTCCTTTCTTGGTGGCCATCCTGAAAAAGGGAAGATAAAGTAAATTAAATTCAAAGAGATATATATAGCAAGGAAGACAACGGAAAAAGTGGTGATGGATGCACATTAAGATATAATTGACATTATCAAATGCTCGCGAGTACATGTGAAAAGCCAACAATGGGAAATAGCTAGTGCATGTAAAGACAAGTTAATACAAGGTGTTTATTGGTATGCCAGCAAAGGGCATGAGTAGCATAGACCAAGCAATACTTTGTAACAAACCATCACGTTTGTATTGACAATTAATTTCAATTAATACAATAGTAAAGGGAGTTTATGAAAAGCAAGCATTCAGAGTAGTAGGATAAAAGATACTGAAAAGCAGTGCACAATGCCATACGGGCGTTTTCACAAACACATATCATGCATGTTAAATAATCTAATGAAAATAATAAATTGAACATGCAAGCAGCCCTTTAAAAATATATATAATTGTCAAATAATGCCTCTAATAATCCACAAATAAAATATAGAAATAATGACCCAAATAAATTTCTAACACCAATGAAAATAATGCAATGAATAAAAGTATGTAAATAAACTAAAATAAAATGAAAAGAAAAATAAGAGAGATGAGAAGGGAAACAAGATAAGAAAGGAAGAAGAAAGAAATAAGAAAAGATAAGAAAAATAAGGATTAGAGAAGAAGAGATAAGAAATTTGGCTGATCTGGATAATCTGTGCGCCGCTTGTGACGCGGACGCGTGAGTGACGCGGTCGCGTGGTGCGCAAGAAGGTCAGGTGATGCGGATGCATGGGTCACGCGATCGCGTGGCCTGTTTTGTGCAATTAGCGCGAGTGCAGCCTCGCGGTCGCGCAACTCTCTGTTCGAAACTCTTTTTGCCAAAATTCTGGGTGACGCGATCGCGTGGGGGACGCGATCGCGTGAGTGGCCATCATGGGGATGTGACGGGACGCGTGGGGCACGCGTTCGCGTGGTGAGGCTTCGGCTTTCAGCACGATTTCAGCCCAACTCCAGCTCAACTTTTGGCCATGCACCCTTTGACGTCGAAATCCAGGTCACGCGGCCGCGTGGGGCACGCGATCGCGTGGGAGGCCAGTATTCCCCTGCGACCCGGACGCGTCAGCGATGCGGTCGCGTGGGACGAATTGTGCCACTAGCACGCCTCCTGCCTTGCTCCAGCGTGACTCTCTGTTCGGTTTTATTTTCTCTTCTCTCCTTGTGACGTGGACGCGTCGCTGATGCGGTCGCGTCGCGTGCTCGCTTCTCTTTTTTTTTTTTAATCTGAAAAGATGCAGAATGCAGTGTTAATATGAATGTGATGCAAAACTCCAGGTTCAATATAACAAAATAAAATAAAATTCAAAAACAAATAAAACTAAATAAAAATGAAAAAGGACGATCATACCATGGTGGGTTGTCTCCCACCTAGCACTTTTAGTTATAGTCCTTAAGTTGGACATTTGATGAGCTTCCTGTTATGGTGGCTTATGCTTGAACTCATCCAGGAATCTCCACCAGTGTTTGTGATTCCAGTAACCTCCGGGGTCCCAAACTAAGCATGTAAAACCCTTGAGCAGCTTCAGAAAGATTCTTAGGCTCCTTGGGTGACAAATGCCAGAACAGATTCCAGGATCCCAAACTTTACTTTTACACCCGTTTTTGTCTCAATCTGCATTTTTCCAGCCGGGTGAAAGGTGATCTGAATTCTCACTGCAGCGACCAAACAGCTTCCTAGACCCATTCAGTTGAGCTTTATACCAACCTTTGTGTTTGAACTTAAAGCTTCCAACCATGATGAACCTTGCAGGACAATTCTTATCACTTGCCATCTTCCTCTTTCTCTTAATGCCACAAAGAGCTCTAAGTTGACCATCCGTCTCCAGTAGCCCATATTCAAGTGGGATTAGAAAGCTATGGGATATGAATTTTACCCACTTGAATGTTGTGAAGGATGATGGCAACTTAGGGGGAGGTATTTTTAATGAAATTGCAAGTTCCACTCCCTTGTGCTCTTCTCTGATAATTACCACTTCTTTGCAAGCTTCTTCAATTTCAACCTCTTCCTCTTGGTAGCTCTCTTTCAATTCAATCTCCTCTTCATTGCTTTTCAAGGGCATGGGAGGTTGTGCTTCTTCTTCTTGAATCTCCATCTCTTGATCAACCTCTTCCAAGTCTTCAACTATGATATGCTTTGGAAGTTGTACACCCTCCTCAGCATCAATTTCAACCGTCTTGGAAGGAGGTTCTATGACTGGACTTTCCCATGGAGGTTCTGCATCTCCTAAGTCTTCAACTTCTTCTTCTTCTTGAACAATGACAGTTTCTTCTACTTGTTCTAGTACGAATTCATTCTCTGTCTTGTCCACTGGGGTTTCTGGTATCTCCTTCATGCTATGCTCTTCACTAGACTGTCCACATGGGACTGTGGCTGATCCTTGTGTATTTAAGCGCCTAGAAGCCCATTGAATTAATGCTTGCCCCAGTTGTTGAGTGGTTGCCTGAAATCGATCCACTATTTCCTTGAAACGATCCTTTGTCTCTTGATGCACTTGGCTTTCATAAGTAGGATCATAGTGCTCTTGGATTGATGGATATGGAGATGATGAATATTAAAGTGGTGGTTCTTGGGAGTAATTGGGTTGGAATTGGGGTGGTTCTATATATGGTTCATATGGCTCATAAGGTGGTTGGTATGGTGGTTGAGGGTTAGGGTCATATGGAGGTGAATGGCGGAAAGGGGCTTGTGAGTTTGGTGGTCCAAAGTTATGTTGAGGAAAGGGTTCATAGGCATATGGTGGTGGTTGTTGATGAGTATTTTTTGTGGAAAAACGAATTTCTCCAAAACACCCAAAACTAACCGGCAAGTGCACCGGGTCGCATCAAGTAATAATAACTCACAGGAGTGAGGTCGATCCCACAGGGATTGAAGGATTGAGCAATTTTAGTTTAGTGGTTGATTTAGTCAAGCGAATCAAGATTTGGTTGAGAGATTTGTGATTAACCGAACTGAAATTGCATAGAAAGTAAAGGAAATGGGTAAATTGCATGGAATTAAAGAGAACTGGAATTTAAAGTGCTGAATCTTAAAGAGCAAGAAATTAAATGGCAGAAACTTAGAACGCAAGAAATGTAAATTGCAGAATCTTAAAGTGCAAGAAATGTAAATGGCTTGAATTGTAAAGGGAATTGGGGATTGGATTTGCAGAAATTAAACAAGAAAAAGTAAAATTGAAACAAACAGAGAAATAGAAGAAGACTTGGATTGAACCGGATCTAAAAACAGAATTGTAAATGAGCATGAAAAGCGTTAAACAGAGAAAGTAAAATGAGAATTCAGATCTCAGGACTCAAGAGACTAGATAACCAAGTCTAGATCTCAATGCCTTCCTAGATCCAACAAGAGTAATTGCAAAGGAAATGTAAATTGCAGAGAAAGTAGATGAGAGAGCAAGTAACAGAAACTGAAATTCAATTAAGCAGAGAATTAAACAAGATCCCAAGGTGAGATTGAAATAGAAGTTCTTCAATTCTCCACCCAAGATCCGAAGCAAGAAAATTAAAGAGTGCTGGGCAAGAACAAGGAAGAAGAGAGATCAATTCTCCTCCCCAATTCTCTTGAATTAAAATAACAATGCTAGAATGTAAAAGTGAGCTCTCCACAAAACTCCCCAATCAAACCCGAAAAGAAAGCTCTATGAAAACTAAAAAGAGAAGCTCCTGAAAAACTTAAATCCTATGCTATTTATACACTTTCTTCAAATGGTCTTCAAGCCTTCAATTGGGCCTTTGCTCTTGATGGAATTGGGTTGATAGAGGCCTTGGTTGATTGCTCTTGGAGTTTGGAGAAGAACCGAATTGAACCGGGTTTGGAATCATGAAAGCTTGAGTAAAAGTTTGAGTAAAAGTTTGAGGCAAACTTTTACTCCAACTTTTCACATCAGCCACCCTCTTTTGCTGATACCAACGTTGGGGCAAAAGTTTGGGGTCAAACTTTTGCTCCAACGTTGGCCTCCCCTTGCACACTCATGGCGCCAACGTTAGCCAAAAAGTTAGAGGCTAACGTTGGCGCAAACTTTTGCTCTCCAGGGTGTGTTGTTCATGCGCCAACGTTAGCCAAAAAGTTTGAGGCTAACGTTGGCGCAAACTTTTGCTCTCCAGGGTGTTGATTTGTGATGCCAAAAGTTTGCCAAAAAGTTTGAGGCTAACTTTTGCTCCAGCTTTTTGCCCAAAAGTTTGCACAAAAGTTTGAGGCTAACTTTTGCTCTAGCTTTTCGCCCAAAAGTTTGCACAAAAGTTTGAGGCTAACTTTTGCTCCAGCTTTTCGCCCAAAAGTTTGAGGCAAACTTTTGGTCAAGCTTTTTGCTCCCTGGTTCGTTTTCAATTAATCCAAAAGTTTGAGCTAAAGTTTGAGGCAAACTTTTGCTCAAACTTTTTGTCCTCTCTTCCTCTTAGCCATTCCTTCTTGCTTCAACCTTTCTCCAAGCTTTCTTCACTTATCATTAATCAACCAAACACATCAAAGCTATGCTCAAAATCATGAGATATTCATTCTTTCATAATATGTGACAATTATAGCATAAAACCTCATGAAATAGCATGAATTCATACATGGTTGATTAAATCAAAGGAAGCATGAAAATCTACCCAATTGGCTTGCTTATGGCTCAAGAAAGTGCATAATTCAATTGAAAATAAAAGAAAAAGGCTAGTGAAACTAGGCTAAGATGACTTGTCATCAGTTGTTTATAGTCCATTGGAGGTGGTTGTTGCCATGAGGATTGATCAAGTCCTTGTGGCTCCTCCCATCTTTGATTGTTCCAACCTTGATGCCTGTTCTCATTGTAATTTCTTCTTCCTGCAACATAATTGTAACCAGACTCATAGCCAAAAGGGTGAGAGTTCATAGTAGTAAATAAAAATTAAAAATGAAAATAAAAATAAATTTAAATTAGAAGGTTATTTAAATTTTGAATTTTGAAAATTAAATTTTGAAATTTTGAATTTTAAATTTTTGAAATTTGAATTTTTGAAATTTAATTTTTGAAATAAGATAAGATAAGATAAAATTTTTAAAATAAAAATCAATAACCTCTTAATTTAATAAAAATAAAAATAAAAACAAATCAAAAAGCAAATATTTACAATAACCAATAATAAGGCACACGTTTGCAATTCCCCGGCAATGGCGCCATTTTGACGTTAGGATTTTTGCTAGTAAAGAATTTCATAAAAACAGTCGCGTTGTAGATATAGTCTCTAAACCGACAGAAATCCCTTCGTACAAACGTTTTGGTTGTCACAAGTAACAAACCCCTTTGAAATTGATAACCAAGTATTAAAACCTCGAGTCGTCTTCTCAAGGAATTGCAGGAAAGTATGTTCTTATTATTGGTTATGAAGATTGTAAATTGGGGGTTTTGGAAGTTGGGCAATGCGCACAGGTATATTTTCGAGCAATAAAAATAAATAAATAACTGTAAAATAAACTCTTGGCAAGGTATGAGAACTGGAAATCCTGTCCTTGTTATCCTTATCAGATGTGATGAGAATTGGATTTTAATCCCACTTAGTTAAGTCAAGTGGACTAATTAGCTTGATCCTCAAGTCCTAGTCAACTCCTGTGGAGAGACTAGTGTTAGAGCAATCCTAGCTAAAGCAAAATCAGCCAATTTCAACCACTCCTGAGTTTGACAACTCAAGTGTTACCAATTACCTAACCAAAGCCAAAAGGGAGAAAATATCTAATTTAAATTAAAAGCAATCTTAAACAGAGCATCAATATAAATAAAGCAAAGCAATCTTAAATCTGAAATACCTCGAATTGCATTAACAAAAGAAATTAAATCTGGCATAGATGTTCATAAATTAAATTGGAAAAATAAATAAAAATAAAGAACCTGGGATTGAGAGTCACTCCTAAAACTAAGAGAAATCCTAAATCCTAATCCTAAGAGAGAGGAGAGAACCTCTCTCTCTAAAAACTACATCTACTCCTAAAATTATGAATGTGTAAACTTTCCATGAATGGATGCATTCTCCCACTTTATAGCCTCTAATCTGTGTTTTCTGGGCCGCAAAATGGGTCAGAAACAGTCCAGAATTCGCTGGTTTCGAAATTTAATGCGCTGATTTTCGTCACTGCGACGCGGCCGCATGGATCACGCGGTCGCGTCACCTAGCGTCAGGGGAACTATAGCATATTATATATCAAATCGAAGCCCCGGACGTTTGCTTTCTAACGCAACTGGAACCGCGTCGTTTGGACCTCTGTAGCTAAAGTTATAGCCGTTTGAGTGCAGAGAGGTCAGGTTGGACAGCTTAGCAATTTCTCCAACTTCTTGCATTCCTTCCACTTTTGCATGCTTTCTTCCCATCCTCCAAGCCATTCCTACCTTATAATATCTGAAAATACTTAACACACATATCAAGGCATCTAATGGTAATAAGAGAGGATTAATAATAAGCAAATATAAGATCAAAGAAGCATGTTTTCAATCAAAGCACATAATTAGGAAGGCAAATGTAAAACCATGCAAATAGTATGAATAAGTGGGTAAAGAGTAGATAAAAACCACTCAATTGAGCACAAGATAAACCATAAAATAGTGGTTTATCAGGTATACAGATACTACTCCCATATGAAGCAGTAGTGGGGTTAGCATATGACCCCAGAGTCCTTCTGGACTGTTCATTTCCACTTTGGTCCATGATGGAGAAAGGGAGATGATGTGGATTGTAAATAAAAATAGG
Source organism: Arachis ipaensis (assembly GCF_059453495.1). Classification (NCBI taxonomy): domain Eukaryota; kingdom Viridiplantae; phylum Streptophyta; class Magnoliopsida; order Fabales; family Fabaceae; genus Arachis; species Arachis ipaensis. The sequence goes on from NC_142436.1 coordinate 57,555,283, forward strand.
GTAAAAGAAAAATTATAATATTTTTGTTTTTATTTTATTTATTTAATGCTAATTTGAAATTAAAGAAATTAAAATAAAGTAAATGGGAAAAATGGTATAAGTTTCGAAAATTAAAAGAAAAGAAATAAAAGAAAATTGAAAACTAAAATAATTAATTAATTAAAAAGATTTGAAAAATTTTGAGTGTGATTTTTGAAAATGAAGAAATAGAAAGGGGTTAGGAAGTTTTGAAAAAGATATGTCTTAAATTTAGAGATACTTGTAAGAAAATAAATAAAAGAAAAGATAAGATAAGTTAGGTAAGAGAAGATAAGGAATTTTAAATTAAAAAATTTTGAAATTTAAATTTTAAATTTGAAAATTAAATTTTGAATTTTGAAATTTTGAAATTTGAAATTTTAAATTTGAAATTTTAAATTTGAATTTGAAATAAGATAAGATAAGATTTTAAAAAATATATGATTTTTGAAAAAGATTTGAATTTTGAAATTTAAAACTAAGATAAGATAAGATAAAAATTTTAAAATAAAAATCTGAATTTTTTCTAATGTAAATTTCAAAAATTTAATTAAAATAAAGAGAAAAGATAATTTTTTGAATTTAATGAGGAAAGAGAAAAACAATAAAATGACACCAAACTTAGAATTTTTAGATCAAAACAAAGAAAACAAACAGGAAAACTTTGAATGTCAAGATAAATACCAAGAACACTTTGAACATCAAGATGAACACCAAGAACAAATTTTGAAAATTTTTAAGAAAATAAGGACACAAAAAACACCAAACTTAAAAATTTTTTATACTTTGGACAATAATAATTCGAAAATGTATAAGATAAACAACAACAAACACCAAACAAGAAAATTTAAAGATCAAATAAGGAAAATAAATAAGAACAACTTGAAGATTAAGAAAGAACAAGGAACATAAAACTCGAAAATATGAAGAAAAATAAGAACATGCAATTCGAAAAATTGAAGGAAAATAAAAACATGCAGTTGACACCAAACTTAAAACATGAAACTAAACTCAAATAGAAGACTCAATTATTAATTTATTGGTTTTTTTTATTTATTTATATAGAAAATCTCGAAAAAGGAAAACAAGGATTTTAAAATTTTAACCAAAAACAATAATAGAAGACGCAATTTTAGTGACTCTAAACCAAAAAGATAAATTTTTCCTAATCTAAGCAACAAGATGAACCGTCAGTTGTCCAACTCGAACAATCCCCGGCAACGGCGCCAAAAACTTGGTGTGAGAAATCGTGATTCACACTTTTCACAACTCCGCACAACTAACCAGCAAGTGCACTGGGTCGTCCAAGTAATACCTTACGTGACTAAGGGTCGATCCCACGGAGATTGCCGACTTGAAGCAAGCTATGGTTATCTTGTAAATCTTAGTCAGGAGATTAATGATAAAGATGATTTTGTTTATGAAAAATAAATAACATGAAATAAAAGGTACTTGTGATTCAGTAATGAGGAACACATTGAGGTTCCGGAGATGCTTTGTCATCTGAATCTCTACTTTCCTACTGTCTTCTTCTCCAAGCACGCATGGCTTCCTTCAATGGCAAGCTGTATGATCCTCTCAGATGAAAAATACCAGGTACGATCTCTGCACGGCTAATCAACTGTCGAATTTCTTGTCTCGGATGAAAAATACCATGTACAGCTACCGCACGGCTAATCATCTGTCGATTCTAACTAGCGTCGGAATAGGATCTCTCTATCCTTTTGCACACTGTCACTGCGCCCAACATTCGTGAGTTTGAAACTCGTCACAGTCATCCCCTCCCAGATCCTACTTGGAATACCACAGACAAGGTTTAGACTTTTCGGATCCCAGGAATGCTGCCAATTGGTTCTAGCCTCTACCACGAAGGTTCTGATCACACGGACTCGGTCCGTGGATCAGAAACCCAAGAGGTACGCACTCAAGCTGTCGTCCAATGACTATGTTGAGCTCAGATAAAACGGGAGTGGTTGTCAGGCACGCGTTCATAGAATTGAGAATAATGATGAGTGTCACGGATCATCACACTCTCTATATTGAAGTACGAATAAGTATCTTAGAATATAATCAAGCGTGATTGAATAGAAAACAGTAGTAATTGCATTAATCCATTGAAACACAGCAGAGGTCCTCACTCCCACCTATAGGGTTTAGAGACTCATGCCGTAGGAGATACAATATGAAGTGCAAAATGTCATGAGTTACAAAATAAATCTCTAAAAGTAGTTTTTATACTAGACTAGTAACTTAGGTTTACAGAAAATGAGTAACTAAGTACAGATAGTGCAGAAATCCACTTTCGGGACCTACCTGGTGAGTGTTTGGGCTGAGCTTTCAAGCTTTCACGTGCATATGCCTCAAGTTGGAGTTAATCGCCACCCTGGGTGCCAAAATCGGCATTTAACGCCAAGAATTCTGCCAGTTCTGGCGTTTTACGCCAGAAAGTTTTTGGCTAACTTTTAATGCCAGTTTGGGCCATCAAATATCAGGGAAAGTATGAACTATTATATATTGCTGGAAAGCCCAAGATGTCTACTTTCAAACGCAATTGAGAGCGCGCCAATTGAGCTTCTGTAGCTCCAGAAAATTTACTTCGAATGCAGGAGGGTCAGAATCCAATAGCATCTGGTGTCCTTTCTCAGCCTCTGAATCAGATTTTTACTCAGGTCCCTCAATTTCAGCCAGAAAATACCTGAAATTATAAAAAAACACACAAACTCATAGTAAAGTCCAGAAATATGATTTTGCATAAAAACTAATAAAAATACAATAAAAAGTAACTAAAACATACTAAAAACTACTTAAAAACAATGCCAAAAAGGGTATAAATTATCCGCTCATCAGTGCCTAGAACCAATCAATCAGAAGAAACACACACATACACACAAATAGAAGCTAATTAATAATAAAAGGAAGAAATTAAGGAAGAAAAACTCACCATACCCCAAGAAAGGCCCTTCCAAGCTTGATGACCAGATTTTTCGCCGTATTGCCAAACCGAACCCATGGCTATAATCCTTCAAACAGAAAAGCAACAATATAATGAAGCAAAATGAAAGCATGAATGATAAAGCAAAGAGTGTGTTAGAGAGAGAGAAGAGGATGAAGAGAAGATGCACCATCAATAACCCAAAATTGTTCATTCCTCCACCAATCATGTATTCCAACACCTCCTCATTGCATTTCAAGGATGCTGGTTGCAGCTATAGAGATGAAGAGGAACATGAACATGATACTAGCATAGTTGCTAATCTGTTTATAAGAAAATGTAATATTTTTTGTCACATTTGTTGAAATCTTAAGTTAAATATGAATATTAATTTTTGAAATAGAATAAATATATTTTAAATTTTTATGCTTTAGCTTTAGATTTTTCATTTGAAAAATCCTAAGTTAAATATGAAATACTTTTTGAACCACAGCTCTTTTAGGAGTCGCAGCATACCTGAAAGAAAAAAATTATAGTTTTCAACGAAAGAAAAAATAGACAGCCATCAAACTTTAATGAAAATATAAGGACAAACAAAACAGACAAGCCAGGGAAGTAATGAAGAGTGGGTACCAGCAACTGAATGTAAACAACACGGCAGAGCATCTTATACGTTAAATAATAATAATAATAATAATAATAATAATAATAATAATAATATTATTATTAAATTTTGAAGCTCTCTGCTACATCCTACTCACATTGAACTAACAAGTGCCAAGTTTTATAAATTATTCCCATTGAACTAGCTTACATTCAATATTTTTATTAAAAGTTTAATTTTCCTAAAACTTTCTCTAAATGTAAACTTGCAATTTGTCATGAGTTTGTACTTAATTTATTGCCTAATGCTTGAAACATATCTCATTCAGATTATTCTCCTCTGTAACATGGCATTTTGATGGGTCAACATTTGGAAAAAAATTATCAAATCAATTGAAACTGACCTACCTTTTTATCATTGCAGATTTGGAAGTACCTTATTATTCCCCTAATTCTCTATTCCACTGAGAAACTGCATCCATTTGTTAACCGTGAAGATCATCGCGTTAGCGTGATTAAGGTCTATGTTAGCAACTTATTCTTTCTAGTTTTGCATCGCGAGGCAAGACACTAACATTATTAATAGTTGGGAATAATTTTCAGGTAATATTATACACAGAAAATGATAGCTCAGATCAAATTCAAATAAAGCATCTACTCTTATAAGATTAATTAGTTATGGCAAATGAACCAAGCATTGAAAACACAAAACAGTATTTGATTAAGGGAATTAGGGAAACATAGCATTTTTTTAGGGTGGCCACCTTGAAGAATCAATAGAAATAACTAATTATTATTACAATTTATTTATTTATTAACATAAATCATGACATGGAGTTGTAGGGACAAACTTTATGGAAGTTGAATATCAACTCCAATTCACAGACCTGCAAATGGTGATGCAAGCAATACTGAATTACAAAGATATGAGAAAACGCTATATTCTGAGGAAGAGAAGAATGGTACATTAGGGTTTGAATGGTATTAATTGTTACCTTTAGGGGTGTTTGTTCTTTGTTGGAAATTCTTTTAATGCCGGAAGACAAGAATGGTACAGTATTATTAGTATAGAGTCATACAAGCAAGAAACTCAAATTCATTAACCTTGATTTCAAATTTATACCCTCCAAAAAGATAGAGAATGAACTATGAAGTGTTGTTTAGTAGTGTTTACCTTTAGAAGCATTGATGAGAGCGAAGAAGCTCTGTTCAAGGTCATGGATGAAATCACCTTCCTTCTTTGACAAGAAGTGCTTGATGCGATGGTAGCTCTCAAACATGGTTCGAACCTCATCTTTGTTCCTCTGCTTGGTGATGACCTCATTTTATGACAGAGGCGGAGGAGGAGGAGTAGGTGGACGAGCTAGGGTTTGAGGAGATTGTGGCGGCGGTGCTAGCGGCGGTGGTGTGACAATGGGGATTCCGGGAGAGTGTCGTGCTTTCGCTTCTTCAATGGCTACTCGGCAGACGCCATTGGTTATGGTTAGTGCCACTGAATGAGCGATCGGTGCTGTAGTTTTATAAAATCGCGAAGCTAAAAAGAGTGAACGCAGGAGAAGGTGAAAAGGATGGGGACGAAGGCGACGAAGATGGTGGTGGAGAAATGCACATTAGGGTTCGAAAGGGAACGACGCGAGCAACACACATAGAAGAGCCGGGAAGGGGTGTGACGGGGCGATGGAAGTTCAGTGCAATGGAGGGGCGGCGCAAGGTACGACGGCGGTGCAAGGCTGAGAAGTGCCGCCGATAGAGCCTTTGGAGGGGAGGGTACGGAGGCGCGGGGAAGAATATGTGAAATGAGAAGGAGTTCATAATGCCGAACTTTATTTTAATATTTTCGACAGAAAATTTTAAATTACAGACAAATTTTCTATCTGTAATAATTTAATCATATGCAGCATTTTTGTTCATTTAATTACAGACGGATTTTTTGTCGGTCGAAAAAAATTAATTTTTCCGACAAAATTATCAACGGATTCTTTTTTACGTCTGTAATTTATGCTAATTTATTTTTTTTGTTTCCGACAAAAAATTCCTCGGAAATTCCATCTGTATTTCTGTGGGATAAAATCTATCGGAATTATCCGTCTGTAATAACTAGTTTTCTAGTAGTGAAAGGGTAATGGCACGGTTAGGTGTGACGATGTGATGAGAAGGGAGAGTGGCGAGGAGGTGGCTACAGAGAGGTTGGATGGAGTATGGACAACGTTAGGAATCTCTGAATTGAAGAAGGGTTATGCAAATTATGATTAGGAGTTGTGCATTTTTTTGTGTGTGTGTGAAATGACTAAAAAATATATATAAAAAATAAACTATTAAGGACAATTCAGTAAATTTATGAATTTCAGGAATTAGCAGGGATGGGACCAGAATCCCCACTCGAATCTCTGCACCTGCCACGGAAAAATTTTGTCCCCTGTATGTCCCATCTCCGCAGAAAAATTTTTCCACAATCGGATCCCCATTTGAGACAGTCCATGCACAAATCCCCGTGTCTCAGGGAGTTTTGTCATTCCTACTTAGTCTCTCTTCCAAATACTAACTTAATGTTTTGTATTTTTAGTTGATGAAAATAAGAGTTCGTTATTATCTATTTATAGTTGAAGCCAATGAACCACAGCTACTCATTATCTCATTATTTTAATACTAGTGGTTTCAATGAACACCCAACTGCTTCACTTGCTCTCTTTGCTTTTGGCAGAAAGGACAATGAAAATGCAAATCATTAACACCTACAATGAATTTGATGTTCAAAACGTACGTAGTAAATAAAAATGTGAGCTTTTGAACGATCAAAGCATTTCAGTAGTATTAAAGTATTAACCCTAACTAGCAGCACGCAGTACGTAGCTTGCCATTTAAATGCATGCACGAGTTATACTATATATTTCCATTTTTGTTACTTGTTAGATTTTCCGATACGATTGTTTCCCCGCGGAAACAGCAATTAAGACAGTAATATTAATGCATGGATAATGCAAAACGTGATTGCTAAACACAGACACGGTATGAATAAAAATGGAACTGAACGAATTTTACTAATTTTTCATTTTAAAATTGCCTTTATGCTGTCATTTAATTGTTGTAAACTATTTTAAAGGATCGCTAGAAGGTTTATCTGAAACGATTTCATGAAAGAGCGTTGCTATTAAGCGAAAACCGTTTCCCGAAACTACTTAATCAAATACTGTATTGCGTTTGATTGAATTTTATACTTTAATTAATTTTATAGTGACAATATATATGTAAAAATTAAATTACTAATAAAGATCACTCCATCAAATGAAAAACAGGAAAGGAACAATTTTTTTATGTAATATTATTTTGGTTGAATGTACAGTTTTAAATTCCTGTTATTCAATTTCCTCCTTTGTGTTTTTTCTTCTATTCATTATCTTCTCTTCACTTTTCTACATATTTTTCAAACGATTTTTATGTAGGTTCAACATAAACATTCGTGATGGTTATTTTCTTTAAAGAGACTCAAGACTCTCTTCCTCTTCGTTTCTATCATTTTTCTCCAGTTTTTTTTTCTTATATAAAATAAAAAAATAAAAAATTACAGATCTCCTGAAATAAATTTAATTACATTCATGTTTTTTTCTTTATATATATAAATCGTGGTTAGAAGAGCATAAATCGTAGATGTTAACCACGAATTTGGTACACACAGATTTTGTATAAACCGTGAAACAAAATCACAATTTATAAACAGTCAATTGGTTGGTGAGAATAAATCGTGAATTAAAAATTTGAAAATGTCATACTAATATAACTAAAATTATATTGTAAATAATTTTTAAATTTGTAAAACTTATTATCAAATTTTGAAAGTACTTTATTATTTTTGTCAAAATCACACCATTACTTATTATTTAAGTATTAGAAGTTTCAAAATTTGATAATAAATTTTACAAATTTTAAAATAATTTTAGTTATATTAATATATGACATTATAATTTTTTGTTTTACAATTTATTCTCACTAACTTACTGTTCAGAAATCGTGATTCTATTTTTTGCACTATAAAAAAATGAAGCATTTGTAATAAAAAAATTTGTATTAAATTTAAAATTGTTATAACAAGAAATTATGTTGGCTTTCGTATTAAATTGTTGTTTTATTGTAAAATGTTATAATATTTTGTAACAAATGATTATATTGTTGCAAAAATTCAAAATATTTTGTAACAAAAAATTAATTTGTCATAAAATACAATATTTTTATAACAAGTTATTTATTTGTCACAAAATTCAAAGATTTTTTGTAACTAATAAAAAATTTTGTTTTAACATATTAAATGTAAGACTTCAAATTTTTAAAATTAACATAATGAGTTATTTATGATGTATTATATTTATTTAAGATTTTATTTTCAAAAATTTATTTTACTAAAAATATTTAAGTCAAATTAATGATATTTTGAGTTTAAAATTATTTTAAAAATTAAATAATAAGTCATTTATGATTTATTATATTTATTCAAAATTAATTTTTAGAGATTTTATATTAAACGGAGTATTTTTTTATTTATAATTTAAAAGTTTAGTAATTAAAAAAAATATAAAAATTTTATATGATTTGACTTAAATATTTAAAATTTTTGAATTTAATACTTTAAGTTTTATGAATAAAAAAAATTAACTTAATTATCTCCAATTTTATTTTAATAAGTGTTTATTTAATAATAATTTATAAATTAATAATAAAATGGTATTTTAAGGATAATTAATTTAATTACCTCTAATTCTTAAAATTAGAGTATCTATTTAAAAATAATTTAAAAATTTATAATTAAATAATATCTTTATATAATTATATTAGATTAAAATTAATTTTTACTTATTATACTACCTTTATTTTTATTAAAATATCTAAATTACCCAAACTCTAACCTTAATACAGCTCACACTCACCCCACCCCGTAAATCTAGTAGCCGCCAGCCCTCTTCCTTCCCAAAATCCTTACTCAGTGGGAAAGAAAAGAAAGAAAGTAAGAGAAAGGGGAAACGGAAACAAGGAAAAGAGGAAGAAGAGAATAAGAGGGGGAAGGAGGGGCAGAAGGCGTCGGTGGGCATCACTGCCGCCGCGCCGTCGTGTCACACCCAGATGAGAGAGGGAGCCGTCGAGCAAAGGCGAAGGAGAGAGAGTGTGTCGCGCCTGCTACGAGCTCGCTGTCGGAGGAGTCGTCGTCGCACCGAGCTAGAAAGTCCTAAGATCTCTTCTCTCCCTTCTTCTTTTTCTTCTGCAAAATCCATTTATGAGTTCAGGTTTGAATTGAAGTGATCGATTGTTGGGTTCCTTCCAATTTTGGATAATCCTATTATCTGGATATCCAGAAAGTTCAGATTTTTTTTTGTTATCTATAGTAGATTTTATCAGGTATTTTGGTAGAATTTTATTATCTGGCTATCTATGAAGTTCTGTGAAATTTAATTATTTATTTTTATCTAAAATTCTGAGCTGATTTTTTGTTTGGTATAATTTTAATATCCAGGTATTCATAAATTTGTTCTTATTTTGTTTATTTGATTTTATTTTTGGTGGTTAAGTTTGAGAGAGATAAGGAGAGAAGAGTAGCGGCTCATAGGAGAGTAGTGCTGAGAAAAGAATGCCAAGTTGATGAAGATTCTAGAAGACTTCATGCCATTGAGACTCGGATCAATCTAGAGACCTCCAAGATGGGAAAAACTATTGCAGAGGTGTCCAGTTTGCACAGGATCAAGTACTTTTCTAATCTTATTGTTTTTATTGAAAATTTGGTAGCAAAGTTTTCATGCCTGTTATAATGTTGTCATAGTAGTAGTTATTTGCATGCTGATCACATGTTTAGGGACAAATTATTTACAATCTTTAGCATGAATGCATTGCTATAATTGCCTTGTATTTACTGCAAAAAAAAAAAATACAAGGCAAAGTTAGTAATTCTTTATGAATTAATTGCTAATTGCTATTGCTCTGAACCTTGCTTGATTTTTTGCAGCCACCATTCTTTATGAATGCATTGCCAATTGTTGATTGCTCTGAACCTTGTTTGATTTTCTACAGCCGCCGCATGCTTTGTGCTTCTTTTATGCATTTTTTGTGCTTGTTTTCTCCTAAATATAAGTATTAAGGGACTAAAAGCTTTTAATTAAAAAAATAATTGAATAGGCTAAAAATTTCAAAAGAAATTGAATAGTATAAATCTTAATCTGTGCTCCTAGTAAAAATTGTTTTGAAATTATTTGGGTGGCTAAGACTTCTTATTCGGTAATTGTTTGGCTAGTGTCAATGTGTACAGGTTTTAAGCTTTGAAGTTTTTTGAGTGATCGGGTATAAAGTTGTGCTTCTTCTGTTATTAAGTTTTTGTTTCTATAATGTTTATGAAACTGAAATAACTATTGATGGTTGATTTTAATGATTCTAGTATAATTTTGTTGATGGTGCTGTTAAGGCTAATGATGTAATGCAAGAGCAATTAGAGTTCAAGAAAGCTCAAGATAGTGTTGCTTAGCTATCAAGTTATTATTTAGTTTGTTAAAAGTTGATTAGGGAGCTTTTAGCTTTATAATCAACAGTCTCCCTCTATATAAGCCTAATATTCATTGTAATCAATTAGCGCTTTTTACTCATTTTCAATTTTGGTCAATTCAGTTCTATTTTTTCGTTCTTGCTATACTTCTCTATTTCCAAACTTTCTCTGCATCACTATTGCTTCTACAATAACAGAAACTCTGTTTAGGTGCTTCTCTATGTTCTTATCTTCTGTTTTGACATAAATCTCATTATGGAACTTTATGAGTGTAAAAGTGTAAAAAAAAGTCAAGTATATTTGTTATGAAGATTTTGGTGGAAATTGTGTTTTGCAATGATTGTTTGACAATTGATACTATGTAAATCTAATGACTTTGTTCACTAAGTTGTGATTGAATCATAATTAATTAGCCCAAGTTTATAGATTGAATTGCTAATTCTTGATCATTTGCATTCTTGATTGGCTAATTTTGAATTTTGAGAATAGATTCTTAAAGAATTAGTTAATTTTAACTTGTAAGTTCTAACTTAATTTTTACTCGAATGAAGATACTGTTATGTGTTATTTTTTAATTTTGGTTTTCATTGTTTATATTTGCAGGAGTACAAAATTGATGCCAACATGCTAGACTTTATATTGACTTAAATATACTAAAAGAGTCAAGAATTATAAATTTGATATGATACAATTTTATGTTAGGAAAAAGTTATGTTTAGTTGAATTTGTAGAACTTATTTTATTGTAAAAGAATCTTAATGACATGTAAGATATTTTAATTATTTATATGATTTTATATTATATAAATGTTGAGTTAGTGGAATTAAAAAATTAATTGATATATTAATTATTTAATTAAATATTTTAAAATGAACTTTCTATTTTTGTAACTAAAAGAATAAAAAATTTTACAAAAGTAAGTAGTATTTTTGTAACAAAATATTATGACACAAAAATCTAAATTGTTACGACAAATATTTTAAAGTTGTCTCAAGATCAATCTTTATTAACTGATTAAACTCATTTCCAAAATTTTAAAGAGGCAATCCGGCAACAACCCATTTATCAAAACCAAACAATAACCCAATCAAACATATAATCATATTCATCCAAAATAGCCAGGCAATACATAAGACTTATACAATCACTGAAAAGCATATAATTCTCACATCAGTATCTATTTATACAATTCCAAATTATAAAATCAAGATTTTAGAAAAATCCCTACCTCGACAAGCAAAACCATAACCCAAACGCCTCACAGAAATCCTTTTATCTCGACCCGAAATCAACAACCAAAATCCCAGCTCCGCTTATTTTTCTCAATAGCAGAAATAGCCTCAACGCCACATATAAGCTCGGTTACTAATTCCTAACACATCAATATCGTGGAAATCTTAAAAATTATAACTGAAAACTAATGGTGAAGATTCCGGGATAGAGACACTTACTGAAATAAAAGGAACGGCACAGCAACCACAACAACACTTATGCGACACGCAATCATCAGAACTCAAACCTACGTTTCCAAGCCTCAAGGTCTTTAACCAAGCATAACCGAACACTAAAGCAGGGGTTTTCGGAACGTAGAATACTTACTGTAATACCAAAGTGAGGCATCCGCAACTCCAAATCGACCTAGCAGTAGCTCTGTCAATAATTTTTGAGTGACGGCAGCTGCTTGAATCTCTGATAATAGCAGCTGTACAACCACGCAGTATCAACAATCTTCCCAGAATTTCAAAAGAATAGAAACCAGACTTAAAACCCTTATCGGCATAATTTTTGGCGACGGCAGCAGGGGCATTTTCCAGTGGCAGAGGCTTACCGGCGCACCCCATGAGCGGCGACAAGGCTCCCGAGAGTAGCTGGGCGCAGCGGCAGGGATAGCTTCGCGACAGTTCTTCTCCGTCGTGGCTCTCTCTCTCCTCCTCGTGACAATGCCGGCGACGTTGGTGGCATGCAGACCGGCGACTGGGTGGCGCGACTCCTTCCCCATCACGGCCCTATCCTTCGCCTCAGATCTGCTCCATGACGGCATAGGGACAGCGGCGTGATGAACGGATTTTTGTGTGGTCTAGAATTTCTCTAATGAGATCTCGTTGTAAAGTATAGTTTCTAAACCAAGCAATAATCCTTTCATACAAAAATTTGTTTGTCACAAGTACAAACTCCTAAAATTATAAACCGAAGTATTGAGGTCGTTCTCCCTAGGAATTGCAATAAAGTGTCCTTGTTATTGGTTATGAGTTATGTTTTAGGGTTTTTGAGATAATAGGCATGAAATGTAAATGGCAATGAAAATAAACTAACAATAAAGTTTTCATCTTCATGATCACTACATGTTGTGCCATCCTTTTTTTTTAATTTTCTCAACTGTAAAGTTGTGATTTTTGAATTTGTTGAAATTCTGACAAGAAGGTAACCAATAATAAATAAATAAATGTGTGTGTGTGTGTGTGTTTAGGAACTAGGAATATTAATGGGAATGGTGAGAGGCAAAGTTGGGCTACATCACCTTCCACTATCTTCAATCACGTTGATACAAGTGGACTTTCTATGGCAGTTGCAACTGTAATGACTCACCCTTTAGGTTCTTCTCTCTATCTCTTACCTTCCCAAATATTTGGATTTTTTTATTCCCAAAATTCAATTTTTTTTTATGTTTGGTATTGATTGGCTATTTGGTTGGGTGTCATTAGGAGATTTGTAGCTTGTTTTGATTTGATTATAAGCAGCTTTGAATCCAACATAAAGTTAGTCTAAATGCATATATAAACAGTTTGAAGATCTAATATGTCTCATATATTTGTCCCTTTTGGTTGTTTTGCAAATTATATTATATCCCTTGTTGTTTGCATTGCAAGAAAATGATTGTTGTGTTAGTGGATTCAATTGCGGAAGCAGCTTGTTGACACAAGGCATATGAATGAAAGGTGAACTGGGGATAGTTCAAATCAATGATACTTTCTGAAATTTAACCATCATAATGCAACTTATTTTTTGCATAGTTTCAAGAACAGAAAATGTAGTTTATAACAATGTAGAACTCTATCTATGTTTTTATTTCTCGTGGATAAGCATGGTTCAAAGCTACATTTAGGAAAATGTTATTTTTAAGTACTAACGAAGTCAATGGTTTCAATGAAGGTACTGTCAAAAAGAAAAAAAAATATATATATTATGTAAAAATTGGTGAAGGCTAAATGGGATTGAGACTTTGAACATGTTTAGAAGAAACTACTGTATTTGGGATCCGAAAAAACTGAAAACAAAACCAGTAAGAACAGCTAAATATCTTGTTTTTACTTTCTATGCAGATGTATTGAAAGTAAGGCTGCAAATACAACTTGTTGGTTAGAAAGGTCCTTTGACTGGAATGGTAGTGTGCCGAGTTCGACCTTACCTATGAATGACCTCCATTATCACATTATAGTTACATAACTTTTTTCATTTAAGCATTTGTTCAACGACAAAAAGGAGAAACAAGATATGGAAAAAAAATAATAATATATGGCTATTAAAAACGACGGCAATGTTATCGCTTTCTAAATTTAATATAGACAAAAATCGACGGAAATGTTGTTGATTTTTAATGTAAAATATACATAAGAAAATTGAAAATATGTCGGTAATTTAATAATTAAATCGACAGCTAATTTGTCAATTTTAATAAATCAAATATCGACATAAGCACCGTCAATTTTAGATAATATTATTAACAACAAAGGTATCGCTTTGCTTAAACATGTAAAAATCTTAAACCTATATTATCGACACGGTAGCCGTCGATTTTATTGAAAGTTTATCGACAACCCGAAAAGCCATCAATTTTATTAGTTTTTGAAAAATCGATACGTTTTAAAGCGACGGCAAATATCGTCGATTTTATCATCAATTTTTAATATTATTGACGGCTTTGCCGTCGATTTGGCCATCGATTTTATCGGTGTTTCTTGTAGTGTATATGAACATGATGGAGCTTGTACTTCGTAGATTACATGTTAAAGAGTTATAATTCCCTGTTTTTCTTTTCCTATGTACCTGATAAACTGCTATTTTACGATTTATTTTGTCTTGATTTGAGTGGATTTTATCCATTATTCTCACACTTATTCATATAATTCGCATGTTTTACATTTTCCTTCCTGATTTTGTACTATGATTGAAAACATGCTTTTTTGGCCTTAAATTTGCTAATTTTAATCCTCTCTTATTACCATGCGACGCTGTGATATGTGTGTTAAGTGTTTTCAGGATTTATAGGGCAGGAATGGCTTAGAGGATGGAAAGGAAGCATGCAAAAATGGAAGGAATACAAGAAATTGAGAATTTCAGAAGCTGGTAGTGATGTGCACGCATGGACGACGTGTACGCATGACTGGTGCAGCAGACAAATGACGCGCACGCGTGGATGACGCGTACGCGTGACTAGGAATTCTTTCAGCGACAAGTATGCGTCGTCAACGTGTACGCGTGACAGAGCGTCACGTGCTGCAGATATCAGAATTCGCTGGAAGCGATTTCTGGGCTACTTTGGACCCAGTTTCAGGCTTGAAAATACTTATTAGAGGCTGCAGAATAGAGTTGGAAGGGGAAATCAATTATTCACACATTCATTCACATTAGTTAGGTTTTAGATGTAGTTTCTAGAGAGAGAGGTTCTCTCCTCTCTCTAGGTTTTAGGGTTTTTAGGTTTAGCTTTTCTCAAATTCATATTTCTACCTTGCTTTTATTTAGTTTTCTTCTACCTTCATTTGTTTTAGTACTTTGGTTTGTCTACTTCTATCATTGATTCCTTTATGTTGCCAATTTAGTTTATGAATTCTTCTTGTTTCTTTTAATCCTTATTAATGCAAGTTATGTTTTCATGTTTATGATTGCTTCTTTTACTTTGTTGTTATTCTTTCCTCTTGCAATTGTTAGTCTTAGATTTTGCTATATCTTGTTAGTTTTCCATGTTTTTATTTTGTGCCTTCCAAGTTTTTGATAAAATGCTTGGTTGGATTTTAAATTATATTTTTGTATTCTTAGCTTGGATTGAGTATTTAGAGACTCTTGAGTTATCAACAGTCTTTTGTTGAATGGTAATTAAGACTTGCTGGTTGGCTTAGGCTTCACTAAATCTAGTCTTTGATTAGGACTTGTGAACTTAAGTTGATTTGCTCACTTGACTTTCCTTCATTGTTAAAGGTTAACTAAGTGAAAGCAAAAGGCAATTACCATCACAAGTGACTATGATAATGGGATAGGAATTCCAACTATCAATCCTTGCTAGGACTTTCCTTAGTTGTTATTTTATTTCCTTGTTATTTACATTACTTGTCTCTTATCACAAAAACCCCAAAAATACTTTTCTATAACCAATTATAAGTACACTTCCCTGCAATTTCTTAAGAGACGACCCGAGGTTTGAGTACTTTGGTTAATTTTATTGGGTTTGTATTCGTGACAAACAATTTAAACATTGATTGAGACTTAGTTGTCGGTTTAGAACTATACTTGCAACGCGAATTTTTGTGAAAATTTTTACCGACATTTTTCCTCCATCAGTACCTATCTAGTTTATTAGGGATCTTGATAAACCCCAATTTTGTGCTTTATCTTGTGCTTAATTTGGGGGGTTTTATCAACTTTTTCACATTTATTTAGTGAAATAGCATGGTTTTGTAATTCTCCCTAAATTTGTGCTTAAGAGTGAAAACATGCTTTTTAGGCCTTAAAATAGCTAAATTTAATTCACCTTAATTTCATTCGATGCCTTGATATGCTTGGACGGAAGAAGTGAAGAGAAAAGCATGCAAAGTGGAGAATTCATGAAGAAATGAGAATTTGGAGAATTGAAGACCACGCGCACGCGTTAGGAGGAATTTTGCAATGCGACGCGTACGCGTAACCCATGCGTACGCGTGACAAGTGGCACGTGACTCACTTAAAGTGAATTCGTTGGGGGCAATTTCTGAGCTGTCCAGGCCAAATCCAACTCATTTCTAAGGCTATTTGATGCAGAACTCAAGAAGGATTAAAGGGGGAGCAATTAGATTAGCTTAGCATCATGTTGTAGGTAGTTTCTAGTGAGAGAAGCTCCCTCTTAGATTTAATTTCTCATTTTCATCTTGTTTTCTTTACTTTTCTTTGTTCAATTGCTTTGATTCTCTTAGCTTCTCTTGTTAATTTCTCTTTTATGCCTCTTTTATGTTTATGAACTCTTTGTTGGATTTGGGCTTTCTTTAATGCAATTTGATGTTTCTTTGTTTATTGTTGCTTAATTGAGTAGTTATTGCTAATTTCTTGCAATTGTTAGTTGTTAGATTTTATATTTCTTGCACTTTTACCATGCTTTCCTTTTATGCCTTCCAAGTGTTTGACAAAATGCTTGGTTGGATGTTAGAATAGCTTTTTGAGTATTCTTGGCTTGGAAAGAGAAATTAGGCAATCTTGAGTCATTACCCAATTTAGATTGGTGATCTAGAGTTGTTAGTTAATATTGTTTCCATTGACTCTAATCTCTTGCTAATTCAATTAGTAAGTTGATTAGGACTTTTGGATTGAGATTAACTAGTCTTATTTTGACTTTCTCCCTATGTTAAAGATAACATTGTACCTTCTTCCGATGTTGGAGATGATGAAATAGGATTAGCTCTTGATAATTCTTGTAATATGATTAGTGACTAGGATAGAAAGCCTATATTCTCAATACTTGCCATGAATATCTCTCTTTAGTTATTTCCTCCTTTAATTGTTTACTTTATTTACTTGCCATTTATTTTCTTGCCCTTTTACCAACCCATCCCTTGGATACCATAGCCAATAGCACACATACCTCACTGCAATTCCTTGAGAAGACGACCGGAGATTAATAATCTCGGTTACTTTTATTGGGTTGGACTTGTGACAACCAAAATTAAACTTTGATTTGAGGATCGATTATCGGTTTGGGCTATGCTCACAACAAAATTATTTTGTTAAATTCTGAACCGGTATAAATCTTCACTATCAGATCTTCAATGTGTCTTGCTAGACTGTGGAACTGAACAATGACTGATTTTATAAAATAAATGTGAATCATTATGTTTGTTAACCGTTATTTTGTGTCTATATTTGATAATTTTGATATTTTGTTGAGTTATAATTGTATATAAAAATTAGGATTTAAGAATAATAGATGTAAAATTTAGTTTAAAAAATAGGTAATTAGAAAATTAGGATCAACGATCAATTTAGCCACCAAAAAATCAGGTCATTATCAGCAACAGAGAATTTAGTTACTAATGTTTGGTCGCTAATTAACGACCGATTTAGCGACCGATACATTGGTTGCTAATTAGTGACTGATTTGGTTAGCTTGTTTGGTGAAGGTTGGTAGTCTTGGCTGAAAATCGGTCGCTAAATCAGTCACTAATGATTAGCGATCAACATTGGTTGCTGTTTTAAATTTAGCGACTATGATTTTAGTGATTACTAAAATTAGTCACTAAATTGATCATTATACTAACACTTTTTTTTTGTAGTGAATGTAACTAAATTTACTTCAAAAATTTTTGTAATTTTTCTTTTTAATTTTATATGTGAAAGAAATCCTTTTCCCCCTGAACCAAAATCAAGCAATGGGTCAATCTTAGCCTCTCAAATATCTTCAAGCCGGAATTCTTATTAGAAAAATAAATATCATCTCTATATTTTATTTTATTTTCCCAAAATGAAAGTAAGCATGATCTATGTATTAAACAAGTATTTTATTTAGAAAAATAAATATTTATTTATAAATATAATCAAAAACTCATAGTTTACAAACATGCATGTAACGATTAAACAATTCCAAACAAAATAAATATTAGATCTCTCGAAATAGTGATTTCTAATATCAGAATGATCTCTATGCTTTTTAAAGAATAAACATGATTTATATTGACAAAAGAAAATAATTTTTCTTTAACCAAATAATAAACATATTTAATAAATAAAAATATTATGTGTAAATTAAATACTATGTAAGACCCAGAATCTTTGAAAAGTCTTTTTATGATCAAGTCTCAAATCATATAGTTATTTATAGCCTTAATTTCAGAAATTATTTTATTAAAGATAATTAAAGCAAGTTTTGATTTATTGAATTTGAAATAAATTGAGATTATTATCCAATTTTACAATTATTGGATTACTTCCTTTATTTGCATTATAAAGTTGATAGTTATGAAATAATACGAATTTTATATATGATTCGGATTAAATAATTAGTATTTTAAATGTTAATACTACTGTTTTGGGAAAATAGAGAAATTTAGTATATTATTTCTAATTATTTGATTTAGGCATTTTATTGAAAATAATTCGTAAAATGGATGAGCAAATAGTATTTTCGATATACAAGAAGTGTTGGATTTAATTATGGATTTCAGTTATTATATAAATCCCAATTTTATTTAAAATTACTGAATTACCCTTAACCCTAATTTTCAAAATAAAGAAACCCTAACCCAGTGACCCATTACCCGACCCGGTCCCCTTTCACCCACACTCAGCAGGACCTTTTCCCCCTTTCCCCAACAGAACGCAACACACACACACACACGGCTACCTGAGGGAAAGAAAACAACGAAGAAAAAGAAAGGGAGGCAGAATCGGGAAGGGGAAGAAGAGAGGAAGAAGGACTTGACGCCGCCGCCACCACTAGGGTTTTGTCGCTGCCACTTGTGCCACTACCGGCGAGCACGAAGGGAGGGAGAGGAAGAACGAGCGTGAGAGAGCTCAGCTGCGGGAAGGGGAGGCGCAGGTCTGACCTATCACCGCAGATCCGTCTGTCCCGAATTGTCACCGCGCGAGGAGAAACCATCACCGTGCATCCTCATTGCCGTCGCGAGCCTCCTTGCCATCACCGCAGAAGCCGCCCTCGTCGATGCCATGAATCGCGAACAGAAGGGAACGATGGACCAAGAGAGAAGGAGCGAGGAACGAAGTTGTCACTGAGCCTTGGTCGTCGCTGCCGAAGGCGTGGAGGAAGGGAGGCAGAACCGCGAGGTAGAGGAGCCATTGTGGTCTGCCGTCGAGCTGCACGCCGCCTCTGCCGTCGGAGACCGCCGTTAGAATCGCTACCATTTTGGTGAGCTTGCCTTGTTTCTAGTTCTTCCTAGTTCTGCCAATTCAATTTTACTTTGAAGCTGTCACCGAAACTGTTGTGTTTAATGAAGTGGCTGTCATAAGTTACGTTGTCGCTGCCGGAGGAGCTGCGTCTCTGCGTTTTCGACCGCCGGGTGTGGCGTGGGTGTTGCTGGAAACACCATCGGAGCTACCGCCACTCGGTGTAGTTGTTCTTCCCTTGTTTCGGTAAGCATGTTCATTTCGGAAAGCCCTTTTAGTCAGTATTCTGTTATGCGTGGTTAAAGACTCTGAGGTTTGGTAACATAGGTTCGAGTTCTGATTGCTGCCGTTCTGGTCACCGGGTGTGGCACGGTTGTTGCCGGAACCACCGCCGGAGCTACCATTGCTTGATTCAGCCGCTCTTTCTTAGTTTCAGTAAGTATTTCTGTTTCGAAAGCCCTGCGTTAGTGCTCTGTTCCGTGTAATAAAGTATTTGCGATGTTAATAGTTTTAGGAGTTAGAATCCGGTTTGCTTATGCCGCTTGTAGCTGTTTCTGCTTTTGAGAGAGCAAGCCGAGCCGGGTTCTGATTGCCGGTGATTTCGGGCAGAGCGAAAAGAGTGCAGTTGACACGGTTGGGTTAAGTTTTGCTTGCCGAGGTAGGGGCGCTTTCCAAAAACTATATTTTTATATGTTGGAATTATTACATATGGATACTGATGTGAGAAAATGTGTATTTGGTGATTGTATCGGCTTTATGTATTATTTGATTGACTCGAATGTTTATAGATGTTGGTTTGGCTGAGTTGTTGTGCGGCTTTGTGAAATGTAATGTTTTGAAGCTGATTCTTTAAATATTTGAAATATGAGTTTAATTCGTTGAGGATTGATTTGAATTGAGTTGATTATTTTGATGATGTGAAAGATAGAATACTCTTGAAATTCAGCCTGGGCTGCTTTAATTGATTTGGTTTTGATAAATGATTTATTGCTGAACCGATTCTTTAAAGCTTTGGAAATGAGTTAAATCGCTTGACATTGAGTTGATTTTGAAATAGTTTTCTTGAGATATGCCACCGAGGCGACTGTTGGATTTAGCTTGCTTTGAATTGATTTATGGTTTTGAGCTGTTGAAAAGGAATGCAACGGTTTAGTTGGGACCCGAACCGGGTGGCAAAAGTCCAAGTTTTAGGAGTGGTGCTGCCAAAATTTCTACAAAATCCTAGTCTTGTTTGAAAAGTTATTTAAAAAGGATTGGATTTGAGAAGTTGTATTATTTGATTTATTAAGAGAATATTTATATTTTCAAGCTTAATTTATTTAGTGAACTTTATGCCTTGAGTTTGACTTATTTAGAAATGAACTATTTTTACCGTTTGAATCACTGAAAGAAAGAATGATGCTCTATTTTTGATTTCAATATAAAAAGGAGCTTTTAGAGATTTCAAAGGAATCTAGACTTTTGATTGAGTAATTAAGTTTGAGGCATTTTGGAAGAGTTATAAAAATGGGTTCCAAAAAGAAACCTGAAAGTGGTTTGATTCAAATAAACCGGTTCCTTTTCAAATGAGTTGATTTTTGGACCGGGTTGGAACTTGTGATTTTGTATGGTTGATTTCATAATAAATTCAGTTTTATTTACTTGAACCGAGAATCCATTATTTTAAGAGTTTCAATGAATTTTAAGGAATTGATATAGGTTGACCTTCCCTAAAGACTTGGGACTCTGTCGAGAAACTTTTGTTATAAAATCCCATTGTTGTATGGGTGATTTTGAATACTTTGAAATAAATCCTTAACTTGCCATGGTTTTGGAATTTTTGGAAAGAGAATACCGAGAGGGACTTTGTTTTAAAAAGGGAACTCACTTTGAGTAAATTTGGCTTATGAGCCTGAGATGATTTGAGAAACGAGATTTCTAAAGCCAAGGCTGAAAAGAGTTGAAACTTGATTTCAAAGTGAAGCGATTTGAGAAAAAGTGATTTATGGCTTAAATGCCGATTTTATGAATTTGATGATGTTGGATGGTGGAAGTGCTGTTTTGTTATGGGCCGGAATGGCTGTGTATGATTATGAATATTGGCTGGTTCTGGATTGAACCGTGAGCCGGAATGGCTGTGTATGATATTGATTTATGGCTGATTGCCGAATGAGTTATGGGCCGTATGGCTGACTATGAATTATGAATTTAAGCCGGATGGCTGAGATGGATGTTGATCTATGGCTGGGACTGAATGAATATGTGCTTGAGATACCTGGGTAATAGCAAGGGTTGTGGTTCATCCCACTTGCTCCAGGTCAGAGACTGTGACGCCTGGGTAGTAGCGGTAGTAGTAGTGATTCCACTCGCTCCAGGTTGAGCTTTTAAACACCTGCCTGGGTAGTAGCCGCAGTAGTGGTTATTCCACTGGCTCTGGGTTGAGCGGGTAGTAGCAATGGGGTTGTAGCTCAAACCTACTTGCACCGTGATGGGTGTTTCTGTCCATGGCTAGCTACTAGGACGTGTCGGGTTGGCTATATAACCGACAGATAATATCATCAGCCACTAGGGACAGGCATGCATCATATGCATCTATGTGACATTGTTTGGGTGTGCATATTATACTTGGTTTGTCTTTGTGATTAATTGCTAATTGTTCTACTTACAATAACTGTTTGTTTGTGCTTGCATCTTCCTATTTGTGTTTGCTACTGGGACTCTGTTGGACTGTGGTGATTGGTTGATGGTTGGATTGATTGGGCCTAGAGCCGTGGTTGGAATGAGATGAACAGATGGTTGATTTCAGTTTTGTGTTTCTGGTTTGGAATAAAATATGAAAGTCTATTTTGGTTCAGCATAGATAAACCTTTTTGAAAAGCTTTTGGTGTTTTTGAGAATTGAACGGTTCCTCTTTCAGAAAAAGATTTCCGACTTTACTTCTATTGTAAACTGTAGTTTTTGAAAAGAGGCATAAGACGGTTATTAATCACTGGTACGGGTTACCTTCATGTATCCTATTACAGTAATTCCCAAAAACCCTCTACTGAGAACCCTTTCGAGGATGATGTTCTCACCCCCCTACATTTTTCCCCTTTCAGGATATGGGCGCTGAAGTCTCGAAGAGTTTATTTAGTTTTTGTTCTGATGCTCTGTATTGCTCTAGATTATTTATTGTACCCTCGCCTTTATCCTGATATATTCTGTAAGAGGGTTAGGAATTGTATTGGGTAATGCTTGTAATATTATTTATATATATGTGTATATATATATATGGATGTACTCTTTATGAGTTTTGTAAGTCGCATGGTATCTATGGATGTATGTTATCGGATGAAAGTATTTTTGGGAGCGGTTTCACGGTTTAAAGTTTTAAACAGGCTCATATTTTAGTATTAAATATTATAAGTGTCGTCGTAATATCCGAGCTATCCGCGCAGCCGGAAGCGTGAGCTTTGGTTGTTAGGGTGTTACATTATGGTATCAGAGCAGTCCTTCCTATAGAGCTTGAGGAATGGACTGACTATGCTTTAGTTGCATACTCTGAGTGTTTGTCATGTATTAGGTCTTGTCGAATGATGAGAATTAGAGCTTTATGCACATGACATTCTATTGATTAACGCTGTTAGTCTCACATTGCATAATTCTTGGTATTAAGTTTGGCCGGCTTAATACTAGTGAATTATGTATATGAAAGCACTGATGGGTTATCATAGATGAAATCCGAGTTTTGAGTAAAGCGAATCGCGGGTTTTGGAAAGGTTGGAAACTATTTCTCGAGGCTATTCAGTTGTGTGTCTTGAATTTTGTTCGAGTCGACCTGTTCTTTTATATCCTAACTTGAAGTTCTTGTTTGCTAGTCCTTTTTGAAAAGTAGTTTGATTTTTCAACTCTATTCCTCTATCCATATGCATTCTTGTTTGACCTTAAGTGCATATGCTGGTTTAAGATCCTTGTTGCATCTATCTTCCTCTGTTTGAGTTCTTCTTGATTTAAGTATTCTTTGATATAGCCTTGAACTTGTCTTAATGTGCTGTGACTTTTAACTCCGGGTTCCGAGTTCATTCTTAGAGAACTTGTTGATTCAGTTTTCCTCTTATTTGATAGTGATTACAGCTAATTTTGAGATTTTTATAAAAATTGCTGTTGACTAGATATACACTTATCTATATATGGAACTTTGAAGATTTCTTATACAGTTTAACAACTATTTATTTCTAATGCCTCACCTGTACTTTTTCTGGTTTATTGCATTTACTTTAAATTACAATTTGACTTTCTAGTAATTTTACTATAGTTCCAATGCACATCTTCAATTGCTTATGTATTTGGGGTATTTTTCAAAATTCTGGAAAGAAAGGGGATTCTTCGCTTTTATTCCGGTTGATTTTTGTTGATAAACTTTACCTAAATTATTTTTAACTTGAGTTCGGTTCAGCATACTACATTGTTGATGCTATTGTGATTCTTTTAAAAATGTTGGACTCATGGCTTTCTTCTTATGAGCGGACTAAAGTCTCTTTTAAGCTTTTCATCTCTATGAATGTCATACGTGATTTTGTTTTTAATTATACATCTACCTTTTGGGAGCACTACAATCAATCTCAACTTTCCTTTCTCTGGTGAATCTCATTCTTATGAGTCAGTTTGATTTGTTTAAAAAATAGTGCATCGTTTATCCTCTCACTGTCTTTACAAGAGTTTTTGTCAAAGATTTATCCTTGAAAAATTACTAATGATTGAGTTGTCTTTTCCTATGACTTTTGTATTCTTTTGAATCAATTGAAAGCTTGTTTGATGTTTCATGCCTAGTAGATCTTGTTCGAACTATCTTGGTTTAAGATCTTTTCTTGCATGGCTTGATTCCTTTTTAGTACATCTTAAACTCCTTGAATATCCTTCTGAGATGGTGATTTCAAGAACACTTTTGGAGTCTTGTTTTGAACTTTTTAAAGAAGTTTTGAATTCTCTTTAAGGCAGTTCTAAACTAAATTTATTTTTCAACTACTTGATTGTAATGGAAACCATCGTTCAACTTTGACAAAGTTGTTTTAAAGTGGCATGCGCTATTTTAAATGAGGTTTTGGAAAGCTTCCTTGTTTAGTGGAAATCGGTTCGTTTGTAACGCACTACTTATTTCCTTTACCAAATTGTAAGCAAATTTTTACTTCGGAGTTTCTTTTCTAAAAAGAGTTTAACTTCCTCTTTCGTACTTGCTATAAATGTTATACATGCTTGTTTGAATATGAAATTTTGAGAATTTTGAACAAGCATTTGATTACTTCTGAGTTTTTATGAACTGCTTTTGGTTAGGTTGTGCACCTAACTATCCTTCTAAAATATTTGAGGAAATATTTTAGCTCTTAGCCAAACTTGTGTGCATTTTGTTTTTAAAACTCTACATGATCTACTTCAACATGAAATTGTATTGAAGTAAAGCCACATTTATGCTTTTGCTACTCTCTTGAAGAATGTTTGCTGCTCAACTTTTCTTCTAGACTGCAAAGTGGTTTTTCTGCAAGTTTCGACTCTTTCATGAACAATGTATTCAGAAGTGTTTTTAATCGTGCTCTTGAAGTTCTGTGAGCTTTGTCTTGGGTTTGAGAGATTCTTCTCTATAAACTTCATACTTCTTCAACTCAGCTTGAATTTGTTTCAAACTAATGCGCTGATCCTTCTCCTTGTTGATCCTATTGGATTTCTTTGATTCAAGGTTTATCTTTGAGGTTGTCAATTGAATTGTGTCTAGCAAACTTCATTGCTTGAGTATCCTTGGTTATCTGGGATTGGATATATTCTCTCAAATCTATTATTGCTATCTTTGACAATTGTCTCTCCGTTCTAAATCTGGTATCCTTCTGAGTAGACTCGAGAATTGTTTTGATATCACATGTGATCTGTATATGTAGTAACGCGATGCGTTAGTTCTTTAAGACGTGATGTGTGCATACGAAATTTGAAGTGGTAGGTGTGCAACGTTAAGAGTTGTGGGTGTTTTGTTCCTTGTGAACGGGTTTGCGATCGTTAGGCTTATGATCGGATATGGGGATTGTAAAGTGCTTGATGGAGTTGGAAAGTTGAAGCTTGGAGGTTGATATGAGATTAGTGTGCGGATGTTGAGCATGTCGTTGTAACCACATCCTGTTTTATAACCTTCAATGCCTTGCCTTACCATCACATGTTTGACGCATGCCACCTTTTGCATTGAGCCTGTCTTGTAATGTTTGCTTTGTAACCATACTCCTACCTTTGTATCCTTATGCATATGATAATCCAAGTATTTGAAAACCGTATATATGTTTATATGTTGAGATATTTTTACTTCTTCCTTAAATGTGTTCAAGGGTGAACTGTTATGAGATTTCTTTCGTTTTGTATCAATTTTCGAGGACGAAAATTTTTATAAGGTGGGTAGAATGTAAGACCCAGAATCTTTGAAAAGTCTTTTTATGATCAAGTCTCAAATCATATAGTTATTTATAGCCTTAATTTTAAAAATTATTTTATTAAAGATAATTAAAGCAAGTTTTGATTTATTGAATTTGAAATAAATTGAGATTATTATCCAATTTTACAATTATTGGATTACTTCCTTTATTTGCATTATAAAGTTGATAGTTATGAAATAATACGAATTTTATATATGATTCAGATTAAATAATTAGTATTTTAAATGTTAATACTACTGTTTTGGGAAAATAGAGAAATTTAGTATATTATTTCTAATTATTTGATTTGGGCATTTTATTGAAAATAATTTGTAAAATGGATGAGCAAATAGTATTTTCGATATACAAGAAGTGTTGGATTTAATTATGAGTTTCAGTTATTATATAATTCCCAATTTTATTTAAAATTACTGAATTACCCTTAACCCTAATTTTCAAAATAAAGAAACCCTAACCCAGTGACCCATTACCCGACCCGGTCCCCTTTCACCCACATTCAGCAGGACCTTTTCCCCCTTTCCCCAACAGAACGCAACACACACACACACACGGCTACCTGAGGGAAAGAAAACAACGAAGAAAAAGAAAGGGAGGCAGAATCGGGAAGGGGAAGAAGAGAGGAAGAAGGACTTGACGCCGTCGCCACCACTAGGGTTTTGTCGCCGCCACTTGTGCCACTACCGGCGAGCACGAAGGGAGGGAGAGGAAGAACGAGCGTGAGAGAGCTCAGCCGCGGGAAGGGGAGGCGCGGGTCTGACCTATCACCGCAGATCCGTCTGTCCCGACCTGTCACCGCGCGAGGAAAACCATCACCGTGCATCCTCATTGCCGTCGCGAGCCTCCTTGCCGTCGCCGCAGAAGCCGCCCTCGCCGATGCCATGAATCGCGAACAGAAGGGAACGATGGACCAAGAGAGAAGGAGCGAGGAACAAAGTCGTCACTGAGCCTTGGTCGTCGCTGCCGGAGGCGTGGAGGAAGGGAGGCAGAACCGCGAGGTAGATGTGCCATTGTGGTCTGCCGTCGAGCTGCATGCCGCCTCTGCCGTCGGAGACCGCCGTTAGAATCGCTACCATTTTGGTGAGCTTGCCCTGTTTCTAGTTCTTCCTAGTTCTGCCAATTCAATTTTACTTTGAAGTTGTCACCGAAACTGTTGTGTTTAATGAAGTGGCTGTCATAAGTTACGTTGTCGCTGCCGGAGGAGCTGCGTCTCTGCGTTTTCGACCACCAGGTGTGGCGTGGGTGTTGCTGGAAACACCATTGGAGCTGCCGCCACTCGGTGTAGTTGTTCTTCCCTTGTTTCAGTAACCATGTTCGTTTCGGAAAGCCCTTTTAGTCGGTATTCTGTTATGCGTGGTTAAAGACTCTGAGGTTTGGTAACATAGGTTCGAGTTCTGATTGCTGCCGTTCTGGTCACCGGGTGTGGCACGGTTGTTGCCGGAACCACCGTCGGAGCTACCACTGCTTGATTCAGCCGCTCTTTCTTAGTTTCAGTAAGTATTTCTGTTTTGAAAGCCCTGCGTTAGTGCTCTGTTCCGTGTAATAAAGTTTTTGCGATGTTAATAGTTTTAGGAGTTAGAATCCGATTTGCTTATGCCGCTTGTAGCTGTTTCTGCTTTCGAGAGAGCAAGCCGAGCCGGGTTCTGATTGCCGGTGATTTCGGGCAGAGCGAAAAGAGTGCAGTTGACATGCTTGGGTTAAGTTTTTCTTGCCGAGGTAGGGGCGCTTTCCAAAAACTATATTTTTATATGTTGGAATTATTACATATGGATACTGATGTGAGAAAATGTGTATTTGGTGATTGTATCTGCTTTACGTATTATTTGATTGACTCGAATGTTTATAGATGTTGGTTTGGCTGAGTTGTTGTGCGGCTTTGTGAAATATAATGTTTTGAAGCTGATTCTTTAAATATTTGAAATATGAGTTTAATCCGTTGAGGATTGATTTGAATTGAGTTGATTATTTTGATGATGTGAAAGATAGAATACTCTTGAAATTCAGCCTGGGCTGCTTTAATTGATTTGGTTTTGATAAATGATTTATTGCTGAACCGATTCTTTAAAGCTTTGGAAATGAGTTAAATCGGTTGACATTGAGTTGATTTTGAAATGGTTTTCTTGAGATATGCCACTGAGATGACTGTTGGATTTAGCTTGCTTTGAATTGATTTCTGGTTTTGAGCTGTTGAAAAGGAATGCAAAACGGTTTAGTTGGGACCCGAACCGGGTGGCAAAAGTCCAAGTTTTAGGGGAGGTGCTGCCGAAATTTCTACAAAATCCTAGTCTTGTTTGAAAAGTTATTTAAAAAGGATTGGATTTAAGAAGTTGTATTATTTGATTTATTAAGAGAATATTTATATTTTCAAGCTTAATTTATTTAGTGAACTTTATGCCTTGAGTTTGACTTATTTAGAAATAAACTATTTTTACCGTTTGAATTACTGAAAGAAAGAATGATGCTCTAATATTGATTTCAATATAAAAAGGAGCTTTTAGTGATTTCAAAGGAATCTAGACTTTTGATTGAGTAATTAAGTTTGAGGCATTTTGGAAGAGTTATAAAAATGGGTTCCAAAAAGAAACCTGAAAGTGGTTTGATTCAAATGAACCGGTTCCTTTTCAAATGAGTTGATTTTTGGACTGGGTTGGAACTTGTGATTTTGTATGGTCGGTTTCATAATAAATTCAGTTTTACTTACTTGAACCGAGAATCCATGATTTTAAGAGTTTCAATGAATTTTAAGGAATTGATATAGGTTGACCTTCCCTAAAGACTTGGGACTCTACCGAGAAACTTTTGTTATAAAATCCCATTGTTGTATGGGTGATTTTGAATACTTTAAAATAAATCCTTAACTTGCCATGGTTTTGGAAGTTTTGGAAAGAGAATGCCGAGAGTGGCTTTGTTTTAAAAAGGGAGCTCACTTTGAGTAAATTTGGCTTATGAGCCTGAGATGATTTGAGAAACGAGATTTCTAAAGCCAAGGCTGAAAAGAGTTGAAACTTGATTTCAAAGTGAAGCGATTTGAGAAAAAGTGATTTATGGCTTAAATGCCGGTTTTATGAATTTGATGATGTTGGATGGTGGAAGTGCTATTTTGTTATGGGCCGGAATGGCTGTGTATGATTATGAATATTGGCTGGTTCTAGATTGAACCGTGAGCCGGAATGGCTGTGTATGATATTGATTTATGGCTGATTGCTGAATGAGTTATGGGCCGTATGGCTGACTATAAATTATGAATTTAAGCCGGATGGCTGAGATGGATGTTGATCCATGGCTGGGACTGAATGAATATGTGCTTGAGATACTTGGGTAGTAGCAAGGGTTGTGGTTCATCCCACTTGCTCCAGGTCAGAGACTGTGACGCCTGGGTAGTAGCGGTAGTAGTGGTGATTCCACTCGCTCCAGGTTGAGCTTTTAAACACCTGCCTGGGTAGTAGCCACAGTAGTGGTTATTCCACTAGCTCTAGGTTGAGCGTGTAGTAGCAATGGAGTTGTAGCTCAAACCTACTTGCTCTGCGATGGGTGTTTCTGTCCATGGCTAGCTACTAGGACGTGTCGGGTTGGCTATATAACCGACAGATGATATCATCAGCTGATGCGCATAAACGTGTTATGCTACGATTTAGGAAATTGCACGATCGGCAAAATTCCTTCCGGCAAGTGCACCGGTTATCGTCGTCAAGTAAAAACTCACAATAGAGTGAGGTCGAATCCCACAAGGATTGGTTGAGTGAGCAATTCGGATTAGAAGTGTGTTCTAGTTGAGCGGAATCAAGATTTGAGATGAGAATTGCGGAATGTAAAATTGGCGGGAAAAGTAAATGACAAGAAAATTAAATGGCTGAATCTTAAATTGCATGAATTAAAGAGCAGAATGTAAATTGCTGAAATTAAAAGGGAATGGGGATGATTGCAAGAATTGAATTGCAGAATGTAAAGAGAAAGTGGAAATCAGAAATGGGAAATTCATTGGGTTTAGGAGATATTGAAATCTCCGAATCAAAACATGTAAATCTCTTCCTCAACCAATGCATTCATTGAATTTTGCTTGGCAATCTTATATGATTGGATCCCAATTCCTTGGCTCACCAATGCTCTCTAAAAACAAACAAATTCCCAATCCCTTGGTTTAAATGTTCATAAGAAGAGATGATGCTTGATCACTGATTATACCACACAATTTCATGAACCACAATTTGGTAGGATTACATGTCACAATATCCATCCAAACCCCAATCCAATCCACTGTGAGAAAGCTTCTCTAGCATGAATCCTCCATTCCTTTCCCAAGGCTCCGAAGGATTCCAAGTATGAGTAGTTTCTTTCCCAAGACAACTACTCAATGGAATTAGATCGAGAAGCTTTCTAACAAAATTCAAGAGAAAAGATTGAAGAAGAAGATAAACTATTATTGATTCATTGAATTACAATAGAGCTCCCTAACCCAATGAAAGGGGGTTTAGTGAATCATAGCTCTGAATTCAATTCCAAAGAAAAGGAAAACTAGCTAAAAGTGAAAGTAAAGGTCCTCTCTAACTTAACTTCTATCCTATTTATACACTTTCTATATTGAGCTTCAGTTGTGCTTCTTGGGCTTTGAGGCCTCTCCTTGCTTTCCTTTTGCCTTGGGTTTATGATCCATAATCTTGATGAGGTTGTTGATCCAAATCCTGTAACATTTATTGAGCCAACTTAGTGATAATCAAATAATGACACATGACTCAATAAATTGAGATTTCAAACTCATCAATCCTTCAGGCCCAATCCCATAAACCATGATATTCAATTGGGTTTCACACCAAAGTAAGTTTAAGTTAATAATTGTGCTCAAAGACTAACTTAAATCACAATATTTTTGGCCCAGAAACCTTTTTCAAGAGTGGCGTTTAAGTTGTAGTTTAAGCTTAAACTGCAACTTAAACGCCAGACACTTCCAGTGAGGCCATTTGTAGAAGCACGTTTAAGCTTCAGTTAAGGTTAAACTGAAGCTTAAACGTGGAAATGGAAGAAGGTAGCCCTGGAGAGTCATGTAGTCGAACACGTTTAAGCTTCAGTTTAAGGTTAAACTGAAGCTTAAACGTGGAGATAGGAAGGGCAGCCCTGGAGGTCGAACACGTTTAACCTCCAGTTTGAGGTCAAACTGGAGGTTAAACGTGGAAAAGGGTGGAGGCATACTGGAGGTCGAACACGTTTAACCTCCAGTTTGAGGTCAAACTGGAGGTTAAACGTGGAAGCTTGGAATGGTGGCCCTGGAGGTGTCGAACACGTTTAACCTCCAGTTTGGGGTCAAACTGGAGGTTAAACGTGGAGATGGAGAGAGCAACCCTGGAGTGAAAAAAACTATCGAACACGTTTAAGCTCCAGTTTGAGTCAAACTGGAGCTTAAACGTGGAATGGCTCCCTGGTACTCTTCCTGGTTCTGGCGTTTAACCTCCAGTTTGAGGTCAAACTGGAGGTTAAACGTGGAACTCCTCCCTGGTGGCATACTCATTCTGGCGTTTAAGCTCCAGTTTGAGGTCAAACTGGAGGTTAAACGTGGAATGCTCCTTAAGTGAGGCTTTTCATTCTGGCGTTTAACCTCCAGTTTGAGGTCAAACTGGAGGTTAAACTTCAATCCCAGCATTTCTTATCCTTCATGATTTTGGCGTTTAAGCTCCAGTTTAGGCTTAAACTGGAACTTAAACTCCACATGTGATATTCAAGCTTCCTTTATTGATTTTGTTGCTTCCTTGCTTAGCCTCTTCTTCCCTGAAATCATCCAAACAATTGCATCAAAGTCTTGCAAAATTTCATGAGAAATCTTTCATTCATAGTATTTAAGTAATAGAACTAAAACTCATGGAATTTGCATCAAAATCATATTGTTTGGATGGTTCATTACTTTGTTCTTCATTTAACCATTTTTGGTTACTTTAAGCTCAAGAAAATGCATAAAACAACTAAAACTAACAGAAAAATGCTAGTGAAACTAGCCTATGATGCCTTGGCATCACAACACCAAACTTAATACTTGCTTGTCTCTAAGCAAGTCCTGAGTTATTTGAGAAGAAAGTATGGAACAGAAAGCAATTACATTGGCTATATTAGCAAGCATTTGAAGTTCATCAGAAGGGTTTTATGCAGAAAGTTGCAGCATCACTTTTTCATACTTATCAGGTAGGATTATCACTTTTTCATTGCATCCATCAAAAATTGCTATGGCCTCTTGTTATTCTTATGTCTTTGGCGCTTTTCTCTTCTTTGTTTTTCTTTTCTTTTTCTTAGAGCTTCTTTTGCTCCTTGTTTGCTTAGTGTCATGTGTTGCACAAGCCTTTGGCATTTTCTTTTTCTTATCAGTGCACTACACATATCCACTTTAGGCATTTTAGTTCACATGTCTTCTTGAGACATTGGTGCCCAGCACCTCTTTGTGTGACTAAATGTTTTGTATTTAGGTTGCTCTTGATAATGGACTTTTGGTTGATAATCCCGGGTTAGTTAACCCAAGTTACCAAGTGTTGAAACACTCCTCAGAACCTATTCATCCAAGCATATCCTTAATACATAAACACCACAGGCATTTGTCTCAGAAGTTCAAACCATTGGTACCTAGCTTATTTTCTCAATTTTTTTGCTTTTTGGTTGCCTTTTTCCGTGGCTTTTTCTTTTTCTTTTTCTTTCTTTTTCATGGCCAAAGACATTTATTCATCAAGATCCATAGACAATTTTTACTTTCTACATAAAAAATGATAATTCTACACTCTAATTTTAGTGATCTGACTAAACAATCAAGCATGCATACCACCACTTAATTCTACTTGATTTGTCACTAATTTAGCCAAGTTACTTTTGTTCAAACTTTTCTTTTATTTTTGGAAACAGAACAAGCATGGCACGCACTTGTTTAAGAAGGTGAAGTTATATCCAAACATCTAGGCATTCACTTTATTCAAAGCAATTAACAAAAAAAAAACTACACATTCCAGAAAGTTTCAACATTTACAGTTTAAACCAGAACACGCATGCTTTTGTTTGCCCTTTTTAAAGAATTATCAAGGAACAATACCACCTTGTGAAATTCCTTGTTTTCTCTTTGTTGTCAGGAAACACTTTGATTTCTCCTTCTTCTTCCTAAATGTTGCTTCATGCTTTAAGGTTCTTGTTTCCTTTCCTGCAAAGAGTAATGAAGTTGCTTGCACCTCAAGCACTTGAGTGGTTAGCTCAACTATGTGTGGGTAAGTATCGGATTCTTAAGTTGGTGTGTGAACACCAAACTTAGTCTCCCACTTACTTCTCTGTGTTCTTGAATCCTTGAGTTATCTTGGAATGATGTTGCTACTAAGGGTTTTAAGCATTTCTGTGACTGCTTAGAATAGTTGTTCCTTTCACATAATTCAAAGGTTGTTGTGTTCAGTTGATCTTTATGGTGGAACACCAAACTTAGAGTCACACATTCCCCTTTGACTTATTGATCCATGAATTCATTGTTTGGTGTGAAACACCAAACTTAATTCTTTGCAATGCACAGAAACTACTTTACCCTTTTTATTGAAACAAATAAAAGAAACAGCAAGAAGGTATTACCTCGGGTTGGGTTGCCTCCCAACAAGCGCTTGTTTAACGTCATTAGCTTGACGGTCAGCTTCCTCAGTTGAGGTGATATTTAACTTTGTCCTTCTCCTCCACATCTCCCAAGTAATGTTTGAGTCTTTGACCGTTAACAATGAAGGTTCGTTGTGACTTTTCTTCCATGATTTCTACTTGTCCATAATTGGAGACCTTGGTGACAAGGAATGGTCCAGACCACCTTGATTTTAGCTTCCCTGGAAATAGCTTCAGCCTAGAATTGTAGAGCAATACTTTTTGCCCTTCTTCAAATTTCCTTGGGGTTATGTTGCTGTCATGCTTCTTCTTTGCTCTTTCTTTGTAAATTTTGGCATTCTCATAAGCTTCCGCTCTGAATTCTTCCAACTCTTGAATTTGCAACATCCTTCTTTCTCCAGCAGCTTTGTTGTCCAAGTTCAGAAGTTTCAAGGCCCAGTATGCCTTGTGCTCCAACTCCAGTGGCAGATGGCAAGCTTTTCCATATACTAGTTGGTAAGGAGACATTCCAATTGGTGTTTTGAAAGCTGTCCTATATGCCCAAAGAGCATCATCGAGCTTAATCGACCAGTCCTTTCTTGAAGTTCCCACAGTTTTTTCCAGGATTCTTTTGAGTTCTCTGTTAGATATTTCGGCTTGCCCACTTGTCTGTGGATGGTATGGTGTGGCTACCCTGTGTTTGACTCCATATTTTAGGAGCAATGCCTCTAATGGTTTGTTGCAAAAGTGGCTTCCTCCATCACTGATGATTGCTCTTGGAACCCCAAAACGGCAAAAAATGTGTTTTCTGAGGAAGTTCATGACTACCTTATTATCATTGGTTGGAGTTGCTATTGCTTCAACCCATTTGGAGACATAATCTACTGCCACAAGAATGTAATTATTTGAGTATGAGGAGGGAAATGGTCCCATGAAATCTATCCCCCATACATCAAACAATTCAAGTTCCAGAATGAATTGTTGTGGCATTTCATTTCTTCTTGGCAGGTTCCCAGCTTTCTGGCATTCATGGCAGTGCTTCACTAATTCTTTTGCATCTTTGAAGATAGTAGGCCAATAAAAACCACACTGCAACACCTTAGCTGCTGTTCTTTCCCCTGCAAAGTGCCCTCCATAAGTGGAGCCATGGCAGTCCCATAAAACTTCCCTTCCTTCTTCCTCGAATATGCATCTTCTGAGTATGCCATCGGAACATTTTTTGAACAAGTATGGTTCGTCCCAGATGAAGTATTTGGCATCATTTACCAATTTCTTCCTTTGATGTTTGTTAAATTCCAAAGGTAAACTCCCAGTGGCCTTGAAGTTTGCTATGTCTGCAAACCAGGGTGCTTTGTGAATTATCATGAGTTGTTCATCAGGAAAGCACTCATTTACATGTGTGCTTTGTGTGCTTCCTTCTTCACATGGTATCCTTGATAAATGATCTGCCACCTTGTTCTCTACGCCCTTCTTGTCTTTGATTTCAATGTCAAATTCCTGCAACAAAAGAACCCATCTAATAAGTCTCGGTTTAGATTCTTGTTTGGCAAGTAAATATTTTAAAGCTGAATGATCAGTGAAGACAATGACTTTAGATCCAATGAGATAAGATCTAAATTTTTCAAATGCAAAGACTATTGCCAAGAGTTCTTTTTCAGTGGTTGTGTAATTCCTTTGGTTAGCATTCAAGACTTTGCTGGCATAATAAATCACATGTACCAAATTGTCTTTCCTTTGTCCTAACACTGCCCCAATAGCAAGGTCTGATGCATCACACATCAGTTCAAACGGTAAGTTCCAATCAGGTGGGGCAATGATAGGTGCAGAGGAAAGTTTTTGCTTCAAAAGTTCATAGGCTAGCATGCAATTTTTATCAAATACAAAGGGTGTATCAGAGACAAGCAAGTTACTCAAAGGTTTGGCTATTTTAGAAAAGTCTCTAATAAACCTTCTGTAAAAACCAGCGTGACCCAAAAAGCTCCTAACTGCCTTGACATTACTTGGTGGAGGTAGTTTTTCAATGATTTCCACCTTAGCTCTGTCCACCTCCATGCCTCTATTAGAGATTTTGTGGCCAAGGACTATTCCTTCTGTGACCATGAAATGACACTTTTCCCAGTTTAATACTAGGTTAGTCTCTTGGCACCTCTTAAGCACCAAGGCAAGGTGATGTAGGCAGCTGGGAAAAGAATCCCCAAACACAGAAAAATCGTCCATGAAGACCTCAATAAATTTTTCAATCATGTCCGAAAAGATGGACAGCATGCATCTTTGGAAAGTGGCAGGTGCATTGCACAATCCAAAGGGCATGCGTCTATAAGCAAAAACTCCATATGGACAAACAAATGATGTTTTCTCTTGATCACTAGGATCAACTACTATTTGGTTGTAGCCTGAATATCCATCCAAGAAGCAATAGTAAGCATGTCCGGCAAGCCTTTCAAGCATCTGATCCATGAATGGGAGTGGGAAATGATCTTTTCTGGTGGCTTCATTGAGCTTCC
Source organism: Arachis ipaensis (assembly GCF_059453495.1). Lineage (NCBI taxonomy): Eukaryota > Viridiplantae > Streptophyta > Magnoliopsida > Fabales > Fabaceae > Arachis > Arachis ipaensis. Next base: position 57,590,923 of record NC_142436.1, read on the forward strand.
TGTAGTCTATGCACATCCTCCACCCAGTAACGGTTCTTGTGGGTATGAGTTCGTTCTTCTCATTTGGCACCACAGTTATGCCACCTTTCTTAGGAACTACATGGATGGGACTAACCCATGGGCTATCAGAAATGGGGTAGATTACCCCTGCCTGCCATAACTTCCTCACTTCCTTTTGTACCACTTCTTTCATGACGGGATTCAATCTTCTCTGAGCTTGAATGGAGGGTCTAGCATCTTCTTCTAACAAGATTTTATGCATGCATATGGATGAACTTATCCCCTTCAAATCAGCTAGGGTCCATCCAATGGCATCTTGATGAGTTTGCAGCACCTTGATCAATTCTTCTTCTTGTTCTTGGCTCAAGGCCGAGCTAATGATAACAGGGTGACTCTCATCACTACCCAAGTATGCATACTTGAGATTAGGGGGCAATGCTTTGAGCTCAGGTTTTGGTGCTTCCTTTTCTTCTTTCACTTTCTCTGGCCTGCTTAGCATGGTTGTGTCAGCACCCTTGATATCACTAACTTCAATATCCTTGGTGAACTCCTCCTCTGCCACTTCCTTTATTGTTTCCTCAAAAGTTTCTTGTACTGCAATGTCCACTACATCAACCCTCATGCATTCCCTTAGTGATTCTGATGGATAGCTCATTGCCTTGAATACATTAAACACCAATTTCTCATTATGGAGTCTAAGAGTGAGTTCACCCTTTTGTACATCTATGATGGCACCAGCAGTAGCTAGGAAGGGTCTTCCCAGGATTATTGAAGCTTTGGCTTCTTCCTCCATATCTAACACCACAAAATCAGCAGGAAATATAAATTCTCCCACTTTCACCAACAAATCCTCAACTATCCCATGAGGGAATTTAAAAGTTCGATCTGCCAATTGGAGGGCCATTCTTGTTGGTTTAGCTTCTTCAATCTTCATTCTTCTCATCATTGTTAGCGACATCAAATTGATGCTGGCCCCTAAATCACACAAGGCCTTCTCCACCATGACTTCTCCTATAATACAGGGGATTTGGAAACTGCCTGGGTCCTTCAATTTCTGAGGCAATTTGTACTGAATGATGGCACTGCATTCTTCAGTTAACAACACAGTTTCCTCATTTCTCCAGCTTCTCTTCTTGGTCATCAATTCTTTTAAGAATTTTGCATAGAGTGGCATTTGCTCTATTGCCTCAGCAAAGGGAATGTTGATTTGAAGCTTCTTGAAAATCTCCAAGAACCTGGAGAATTGGCCATCCTTTTCACTTTTCATCAAACGTTGAGGATAAGGTGCTTTAGGTGTGTAAGGCTTCAAGACCTCTTTTTCTTTTTCTTTTGTTGCAAACGGTGTAACAGATTGTCCTTGTTCTTTGTCTTTCACATTTTCCTTTGCTTCATCCTCTGTGGTTTCCCTTGAAATCTCCTTTAGATTCTTTCCACTTCTGAGGGTTATGGCCTTACATTCCTCCCTTGCAATAGCCTTGGTAGCATGAGAACCGCTTGTCCCAGGGGCTTGCTTAGTCAAATACAAAATTTGATTTTCTAGCTTCTGGATGGCAGCTCCTTGGTTTTGCAAGTTAGAATTTACTTCTTCCTTAAAAGCTTTCAATTCAATTATGTCTTGGCTCATGGTTGCAAGCATTCCTTCTATCCGGTTTAATTGATCTTGAAATTGTTGGTTCGGATTAGGTTGGGTATGTTGATTATTTTGGCCATGATATGATGATTGGGGGTAAGTGTTTTGTGTGGCTTGGTATGATCTTTGGTTGGAGTTTTGGTATGTGGAATTGTTTTGTTGGTTGTGGTTGTAAGGTTTGTGGTTTTGTGGTTGGGTTTGTTGGTTTCCCCACCCAAAGTTTGGGTGGTTTCTCCAGCCTGGGTTGTAAGTGTTGGAGTGTGGATCATATGATTGCCTTTGTTGGTTTCCCACATAGTTAACCTCATCCCAATCACCTCCTTCAATGCCTGCTTCCTCTTGATCTTGTGTGTGTATTGCAGCCACTTGCTTTGTTTCTAATTGCCTGGTAAGCTCTGCTAGTTGCTTGGCAAACACCTTGTTTTGGGCTAGAATTGTATCAACATGGTTCAGCTCCATGACTCCCTTAGTGTTGTGCCTTTCTGATGCATAATAGTACTCATTCTCAGCCACTGTCTCGATCACTTCAATGGCTTCTTCCACAGTCTTTTTCTTGTTCAATGAACCTCCTGATGAATGGTCTACAGCCTTCCTTGATTCATAAGAGAGCCCATCATAGAAGATGTGCAATTGCACCCAATCATGGAACATGTTTGGTGGGCATTTCCTTGTCAAGTCCTTGAATCTCTCCCATGCCTCGTAGAGAGTTTCACCATCTTGTTGTCTAAAAGTCTGAACCTCAGATCGAAGCCTATTGACCTTTTGTGGAGGGTAGAAACGTGCCAGAAACTTGCCTTCCACCTCATCCCATGTGGTTAGACTCCCCCTTGGGAATGATTCCAGCCACTTAGCTGCTTTGTCCCTAAGTGAAAATGGGAACAAAAGCAGTTTATAGGCATCTTCCTGAACTCCATTGGACTTCACAGTGTCACAAATTCTCAGGAATTTTGTGAGATGTTGGTTTGGGTCTTCATTAGCACCTCCTCCAAAAGAACAATGATTCTCCACAAGTGATATTAGCTGTGGCTTGAGCTCAAAATTGTTGGCCTGAATGGGTGGTTTCTGGATGCTACTACCACAATTCCCAGAGGTTGGGTTTATGTATGAACTAAGAACCCTCCTCTCAGGAATGGCATTGTTTCCATCAGCTCTCTCATGGTTGTGAACTTCTCTATCCATGTTGAGATCTAAAGCTTCCTCAAAATTGTCCTCAGATTCTCCTTCAGATTCCTCTTCTCCCACTATTCTCTTCCCTCTTGCTTCCCTTCTAAGTCTATGAAGGGTCCTTTCCGGTTCGGTATATGGAGGAGTTGATGTCTCTCCTCTCCTACCTGTCATACAAGAACACAGCTCAAACACAAACAAGTAAAATACTCTTGGTTAATGGAAGAGTATGGTTAGATCAATTGAGGAATTAAATCAAACAGTTAGTGAGTCAGTGAGTTAGTTGCATGAATTTAAAGGCATAAAGAAGGAAAGCATGTAACCAAGTGCAGAAATTAAAATTCAACAAGTATCTAGAACAGAATTAACAAGCAAGAGAAAATTGCTCAATCTAGTTAGCTTCCAATTTGAGAATTGTCAATCGAAAACCAATCCCCGGCAACGGCGCCATAAACTTGATGCGCATAAACGTGTTATGCTACGATTTAGGAAATTGCACGATCGGCAAAATTCCTTCCGGCAAGTGCACCGGTTATCGTCGTCAAGTAAAAACTCACAATAGAGTGAGGTCGAATCCCACAAGGATTGGTTGAGTGAGCAATTCGGATTAGAAGTGTGTTCTAGTTGAGCGGAATCAAGATTTGAGATGAGAATTGCGGAATGTAAAATTGGCGGGAAAAGTAAATGACAAGAAAATTAAATGGCTGAATCTTAAATTGCATGAATTAAAGAGCAGAATGTAAATTGCTGAAATTAAAAGGGAATGGGGATGATTGCAAGAATTGAATTGCAGAATGTAAAGAGAAAGTGGAAATCAGAAATGGGGAATTCATTGGGTTTAGGAGATATTGAAATCTCCGAATCAAAACATGTAAATCTCTTCCTCAACCAATGCATTCATTGAATTTTGCTTGGCAATCTTATATGATTGGATCCCAATTCCTTGGCTCACCAATGCTCTCTAAAAACAAACAAATTCCCAATCCCTTGGTTTAAATGTTCATAAGAAGAGATGATGCTTGATCACTGATTATACCACACAATTTCATGAACCACAATTTGGTAGGATTACATGTCACAATATCCATCCAAACCCCAATCCAATCCACTGTGAGAAAGCTTCTCTAGCATGAATCCTCCATTCCTTTCCCAAGGCTCCGAAGGATTCCAAGTATGAGTAGTTTCTTTCCCAAGACAACTACTCAATGGAATTAGATCGAGAAGCTTTCTAACAAAATTCAAGAGAAAAGATTGAAGAAGAAGATAAACTATTATTGATTCATTGAATTACAATAGAGCTCCCTAACCCAATGAAAGGGGGTTTAGTGAATCATAGCTCTGAATTCAATTCCAAAGAAAAGGAAAACTAGCTAAAAGTGAAAGTAAAGGTCCTCTCTAACTTAACTTCTATCCTATTTATACACTTTCTATATTGAGCTTCAGTTGTGCTTCTTGGGCTTTGAGGCCTCTCCTTGCTTTCCTTTTGCCTTGGGTTTATGATCCCTAATCTTGATGAGGTTGTTGATCCAAATCCTGTAACATTTATTGAGCCAACTTAGTGATAATCAAATAATGACACATGACTCAATAAATTGAGATTTCAAACTCATCAATCCTTCAGGCCCAATCCCATAAACCATGATATTCAATTGGGTTTCACACCAAAGTAAGTTTAAGTTAATAATTGTGCTCAAAGACTAACTTAAATCACAATATTTTTGGCCCAGAAACCTTTTTCAAGAGTGGCGTTTAAGTTGTAGTTTAAGCTTAAACTGCAACTTAAACGCCAGACACTTCCAGTGAGGCCATTTGTAGAAGCACGTTTAAGCTTCAGTTAAGGTTAAACTGAAGCTTAAACGTGGAAATGGAAGAAGGTAGCCCTGGAGAGTCATGTAGTCGAACACGTTTAAGCTTCAGTTTAAGGTTAAACTGAAGCTTAAACGTGGAGATAGGAAGGGCAGCCCTGGAGGTCGAACACGTTTAACCTCCAGTTTAAGGTCAAACTGGAGGTTAAACGTGGAAAAGGGTGGAGGCATACTGGAGGTCGAACACGTTTAACCTCCAGTTTGAGGTCAAACTGGAGGTTAAACGTGGAAGCTTGGAATGGTGGCCCTGGAGGTGTCGAACACGTTTAACCTCCAGTTTGGGGTCAAACTGGAGGTTAAACGTGGAGATGGAGAGAGCAACCCTGGAGTGAAAAAAACTATCGAACACGTTTAAGCTCCAGTTTGAGTCAAACTGGAGCTTAAACGTGGAATGGCTCCCTGGTACTCTTCCTGGTTCTGGCGTTTAACCTCCAGTTTGAGGTCAAACTGGAGGTTAAACGTGGAACTCCTCCCTGGTGGCATACTCATTCTGGCGTTTAACCTCCAGTTTGAGGTCAAACTGGAGGTTAAACGTGGAATGCTCCTTAAGTGAGGCTTTTCATTCTGGCGTTTAACCTCCAGTTTGAGGTCAAACTAGAGGTTAAACTTCAATCCCAGCATTTCTTATCCTTCATGATTTTGGCGTTTAAGCTCCAGTTTAGGCTTAAACTGGAACTTAAACTCCACATGTGATATTCAAGCTTCCTTTATTGATTTTGTTGCTTCCTTGCTTAGCCTCTTCTTCCCTGAAATCATCCAAACAATTGCATCAAAGTCTTGCAAAATTTCATGAGAAATCTTTCATTCATAGTATTTAAGTAATAGAACTAAAACTCATGGAATTTGCATCAAAATCATATTGTTTGGATGGTTCATTACTTTGTTCTTCATTTAACCATTTTTGGTTACTTTAAGCTCAAGAAAATGCATAAAACAACTAAAACTAACAGAAAAATGCTAGTGAAACTAGCCTATGATGCCTTGGCATCATCAGCCACTAGGGACAGGCATGCATCATATGCATCTATGTGACATTGTTTAGGTGTGCATATTATACTTGGTTTGTCTATGTGATTAATTGCTAATTGTTCTACTTGCAATAACTGTTTGTTTGTGCTTGCATCTTCCTATTTGTGTTTGCTACTGAGACTCTGTTGGACTGTGGTGATTGGTTGATGGTTGGATTGATTGGGCCTAGAGCCGTGGTTGGAATGAGATGAACCGATGGTTGATTTTGGTTTTGTGTTTCTGGTTTGGAATAAAATATGAAAGGCTATTTTGGTTCAGCATAGATAAACCTTTTTGAAAAGCTTTTGGTGTTTTTGAGAATTGAACGGTTCCTTTTTCAGAAAAAGATTTCCGAATTTACTTCTATTGTAAACTGCAGTTTTTGAAAAGAGGTATAAGACGGTTATTAATCACTGGTACGGGTTATCTTCATGTATCCTATTACAGTAATTCCCAAAAACCCTCTACTGAGAACCCTTTCGAGGATGATGTTCTCACCCCCCTACATTTTTCTCCTTTCAGGATATGGGCGCTAAAGTCTCGAAGAGTTTATTTAGTTGTTGTTCTGATGCTCTGTATTGCTCTAGATTATTTATTGTACCCTCGCCTTTATCCTGATATATTCTGTAAGAGGGTTAGGAATTGTATTGGGTAATGCTTGTAATATTATTTATATGTATATGTGTATATATATATATGGATGTACTCTTTATGAGTTTTGTAAGTCGCATGGTATCTATGGATGTATGTTATCGGATGAAAGTATTTTTGGGAGCGGTTTCGCAGTTTAAAGTTTTAAACAGGCTCATATTTTAGTATTAAATATTATAAGTGTCGTCGTAATATCCGAGCTATCAGAGTCGCACAGCCGGAAGCGTGAGCTTTGGTTGTTAGGGTGTTACATACTAACTTTCAAATTAACTGATGAGCGGAAATACCAGTAAATACATCAGATCACACAAATAATACCACGGTAAATGGATATCATTTTTACGAGGATTAATGTATTGAACAAATAAATTTTTGATAGAAAAGTCTAACTAGATTAATAAAACCTTATTGATGATTGAAGAGGGCAAGAGAGTGTCTTGCTCAGAGCCTTGAGAATCTTGAATGTTGAATGCTTGGATGTCACGGAAAGTGAGCTTGAATGATGAACTGAGAGAAGACAGTGACAGTGAGAGTCAAGGGTTTTGGAGATGCTTATGCTCTTAGGAAAACCAATCTTATTTATTTATCTTGAAGTTTGCAAAGATCTTTCATGACCAAACCTTTAGTAACTGATTTTCAATTCCTTGACTCCTCAGTTTCTTAAGCATTAATTAGGCGTCAATTAATTAATCAAGAGATTAAGCATAAAAACTGATTTTATATTCAAATAAGATTTAAAAGTAGTTCTTAGGTCGAATTGTATATCATGTATTTAAGCTAGTCCTATCCAGTAAAATCTTAAAAGAAAACATAATTTTCAAAAGTTGTTCTAATCCGAATTATATGTCACTTATTCAAAATTAGAGTGATTAAAAATCATGTATGTGTCGCACACTAGTTGAACCAATATTCCTAGCCAAATTCAAATAATCATGTGAAAGAGTTTTTAACCTTTAATTCAAATATTAATTTTCCAATTATAATAATAGAATCCAAGAAGAATTAGCTTACCTTTTGATCCACTAGTCTGAATGAAGAACGATTAAGTCAATTACGAAATAGATCAATGCAACACTTTGAAATAAAATAAATGTAGATTAATTATCCATAGAAAATATAAATAGAGCTCTTAACCCTTTGACAAAAAATTAGTTACCCATGAAGAAGTAAGAAAAACAAGAAGAACAGAAGTAGTCCAAGGGGTTGATGCCCTTCTCTGTGAGCTATGCTCACTGATTTATAGACTAAATTCTAGAATTCAAATTCAACACTAAACTAATGTTATCATTTAAAGAGAGATAAGATAACTACTTATCTTTTGGAGAGAAAGATAAGCTACTGACTTCAATTTCAAATTCAAAATGAAAATTTAATTCAAACTCTAATAACCAAATCTCTTATGCTTCTAGAGAGAATCAATAACTAATCTTCTAGAGTCTTCAATATTCTAGATGTGATTAAGGCTTCTAATGATGTGGTTAATTAAGTTTGGGCCTTAATTATTGAATCCTGAGATTTGTAATTGCCTTTAAGCTAAGTTGGATTGGAGATAATTTGAGCAAAAATCCCAAGAACACCTTTTCAGGAGGGGTGTGTCCGCCAGGCATGAGATGGAGGCCGCCAAGCGGAGGTGAGGCATGAAGGGGGACCGCAAGGAGCAGGGTGAGGCCGCCAGGCGCAGGTTCCTCCCACAGGGTGTGCATGCAACGCGAAGGAGGGTCCGTCGGGCATACTTCTTGTAAGACCCCGGATTTTTGGAAATTAAATCATGAGTTAATTGAGATTTGTAATACTTATTTATGATTTTATTTTCAAAAAATTATCTTACAGAAAGATAATTAAAGCAAAGTTATGATTTTTTGAGTTTAAAAATAATTAGAACTTATATAATTTTTATAGTAATTAGATATTTTCTTATTTACAATTTAAAGCTTTAGTAATTGAAAAATAATAAGAATTTTGTATGCTTTATTTTGAATATTGAGATTTTGAACTCTATTTTATAAATAAAGGAAAATTAATTTGATTATCTCTAATTTAAAATTAGAGTACTTCTTGAAAATAATTTGTAAGCTGATAAATAAATATTATTCTCAAAAGTAATTTTATTGAACTATATTTGATTTTCAATTACTAATATACCCTTTTATTTTATTAAAAATACTTACACCAACCCTAATCCTAATACAACACACTCTCAACACACACACACACACACACACACACACACACACACACACACACACACACACACACACACACAAAACCCTAACTCAGCACCGCCACCCCCTTTCCCACATATCCCTCACCCAGGAAGAAAGAAAGAAGGGAGGAGAGGAAGAGGACATCACCGGCGGGGTTGGGAGCCACTGTTGCCATCACCGTCAATATGAAGAGAGAGAGAGAGAGAGAGAGAGAGAGAGAGAGTGGAGTTGTCGAGCAAGAGCTGAAGAGAGAGAGGCCTTGAGAGAGGCAGAGCTGTGCCGAGAAGAACGAGATCGTCATCGTCGTGCATGTCGCTGCCACTGGAACGAGTTTTCGTCGTTGTCGTTGATGAAGAACGTCACCCGTGGAGCTGAAGAAGCCCACCATCGAGCTGCTGCATCCCATCGCCGCTGTCACGCCTGGATGCTGCCAGCTCTGTCACCGCAGAAAGTGTCATCATCACGACTATGGACTGGGGCTTCGTAGTGGGAGGGAGCTCGCGAATATGAGAGAACTGCAAGGGCCAGGGAGAAGGCAGCTCTGCTTCCATCACTGTTGCTTTCACCAGTGAGTTGCACTGTGCCGTTAGGGATGTTGTTCTGTCACCGTCGGAGCCACGGCCATCATCACTAAAAGAGCTTCACTGCCAGAACTCTCTGTCACTGTTCTACTCCCCAGAAGCCGCCACCAGAGCTGTTGTTGCACCCTTCCTGCATTCCTCTTTGGTACAGTAAGTATTTATATTTTAGAACCCTCGCCATTAGTATTCTGTTATAGTTTATTGAGAATTTTGTGATGTTAATGTCTTAGGGATGAGTTACTGTTGCTGCATTCCGCGTTTGTTGCTGTCACAGCACTACGGCAGAGTTTCTTTAGACGTTGCGGCTGCCGCTACCATGAACTAAAAGAAAAAAGTGAGTTGTCGTGAAGTTAAGTCACGTTTGAGGTAGGGATCTTTTCTTAAAACTGTTTTATTATCAAGAATTGTTACAATTCAATATTGCCATGAAAAATATATTTTTATGATTATTGAGTCTTATGGATTGAACTGCATTGCTCTGGATGATTGCAATTGTTTGCCTAGTTGATTTATTGACTATTTGAGAAGACTAGATAATATAGTTTGTTGGTTGACTTTGTTGAATTAGTTTGCTCTATTTATTGTAAGTGAGTTGATATTTGAAAATGATTTGATATTGAAATTTGTTTGATATTTCAAAATGATTTGATATTTGGAAATAATCTGATATTTGAATTGATTTAATTTCGGAAATGGTTGAGAAGAGCTTGAGAAATGGTTTGGCTGGGATTCGAGGAAGGTGGAAAAGTTCGAGTTTTAGAAGAGATGCTGCCGAAATTTTTATGAGAATTTGGAAATTCTAGTTTGGTTAATTTAATTGAAGAATTATTTTATTTGATTTTGATCTAACTAGAGAAAAGAGTACGATTTGGGGTATTTTAGCGAGCTTTAAAGTATTTATTAAAGAATAAATGGTTATGTTGTTTCAGTTAAGATTATGATTTGCAAACAGGATGACTTTTGAGTCTTTTGACGGAGGTTTAAACTTAAAAAGGTTTTGGAGTTAGCTTGGGATTTTTGGTTGAGTAAAAATGAGGATTTAACTTGCTTTTTAAGAGAATAAATTTTGAAAATGGTTTATTTTTTATGCGCTAAGTTTTTGGATAAAAGATTTTTTGTTGAACCGAAAGTGAGTTTTATTCAATTAATTCTGATTAATAGTTATATTTTTTAAAATTTCAAATGGATTTGAAGGGATTAATTATTGAAGTTAATTTGATAACTTGGTTTAAGAAAAATAGAATATTTATGGTTTTATTAATTTAGAAAATTGATTTGTGAATTTCAAGAATTATAAGATAAGGGTTGAGGACCATGGAAGTACTTTAAATTGAACCTAAGATGCTTGAAAGTTGGATTTAGTTAGCCTTTAAAGTGATTGACATATAATTATTATATAATTGTGATTTTGATATTGAGTTTGGTTATGCCTAATTATGATTACATTTGAAATATGATAAAGACTTGATTTTTGAGATACCTAGGCGGAAGCAAGGGTTGTGACTTAGTCTCACTTCCTTCGTATTAAGATTTGAGACACCTGGGTAGACGCAAGGGTTATAGCTTAGTCCCACTTGCTTTCGATGGATATTTTAAACACCTGCTTGGGTAGATATAAGGGTTGTGGTTCGTCCCACTTGCATCCAGAATTGTGGTAAGATGCACCTACCTGGATAGATGTAAGGGTTGTACTAGGATTGTGGTGAAAGGCACCTGCTTGGGTAGATGTAAGGGTTGTTGTTCGTCCCATTTGCATTTAGAATTGTGGTGAGAGGCACCTGGCTGGGTAGATGTAAAGGTTGTGGTTCGTCCCACTTGCATCCGAGATGTGGTGAAGCACCTACCTGGATAGATGTAAGGGTTGTGGTTTATCCTACTTGCATCCGAATTGCAGTGTGAAGTACCTGTATGGATAGATGCAAGGATTGTGGTTGGTCCTACTTACTCTGTGATATGGTGTTCTATGTCCGGGTTAGCTACCAGATGTGTTAGGTTCTGGTAATATAACCGACATGTGAGCTTATGGTCAGTAGGACAGGCATGCACCATATGCATTTATGTGACATTGTTTGCGTCTCCATATTATATTTGGTTTGCCTATGTGAATATTTCTATTTAGCTGCTAATTGTCGTACTTACTGTAATTGCTCTTGATTGTGTTTGAACCTTAATACTTGTGATTGTGACTGATTGGTTCGGATTATGGTGGTTTGAGCGTGATTTGATTACTTGTTGGGCCGCGGAGGCTGTGATTTGATTATATTTTGGGCCGGAGGCTGTGATGTGATTATATATTGGGCCAGAGACCGTGATTTGATTATATTTTAGGTAGGAGGACGGGATTGGTTGAATTATTGGTAAGTCTAGTCAGAGTGGGTCGTTGATATGTGATGAAATTTTTTGGAGATTAAGTTTGATTGGGTCTTTTTATAATTTAAAATATGAACTTGGATTTTGGATAATTGTTAATTTTTAAAAAGATTCAGAAGACGAATGATGATCACTGCGATTGAAATCCATTCTTTTCCTTACGCGTATCCTTTTTGACAATTCTAAAATCCTCTAGTCAGACCGTGTGGTTAGGTTCTCACCCCCTACAGCCTTATCTTTTTCAGGAAACGGACGAAAAGCCTACGAGGACTTTTCTGAGTATTTGAGTATTTCGGTTGCACTGTATCTGTTTTAATGCGTTAGTTATAGTTTTTCCATCGCCTTTATTATTATATTTTTGTAAGAGGAATAGGAGTCATGATTGTAATGATGTGGACATATGTAATATTTGTAATTACTTGTATAAGGAACTCTAGTTATTATGTATGTGTGTGTATATATATATATATATATATATATATATATATATATATATATATATATATATATATGAAGTGTTGTGATTCAATTTGTATTTATGTATGTTTATAAAAAGAAAAAGTATTTTTGATTTTTTGAAGAAAATAGTGATACGGTTTCGAGTTAAAGGCTCCTATTTTATTATTAAGTATATAAAGTCCTCGTAATATTCTCGCTATCAGAGTAGCGCAGCCGGAAGCGTGACATTCTGATAGTAAAGGTGTTCCACTTCTTGCTCCGTAGCTTCGTTTTCCTTGGGCTACCTTTTTTTTTCCTTTGTGCTTTCTTTGTGAAAAAAGTCTTGATTTTTTTTTTACTTTTTGACCCCAAAATTCCTAAAAACATAAAAATACTATCCTGATTCCAAATATTTGATTATTTATTAAATGCTATTAGAAAACATAAGAAATTTAATTAAAACTTAAAAAAATAAATAAGAAAAAAATTAAAAACTAATTAAGATGACATGTCATCATTAACTATTATATATTTTTATATATTCATATACATATATATTGTTTTATATATTTTTAATGTGTATTTAATATTTATAGAAGATCAAGCATAGTTGCTTGTGGAAGAAGTCAAACACAAGTGAAGCAACAAGAAGCAATGCAGATAAACTGAAGAGAAGTAAAGAAGGTTTCTTAAACTATAAAAAATGAAGTAATGAACCAAAGAACTAATAATCACTAAGTAATTGAAAACAAAAAGTGTTAGTGCGAATACACTAGCGTAGAATTACACAAAATAGAATCTCATCCCACTGATATAAGGCCTACATTATATATAAGGAAATTGTAGATTTTATGTTGTTTAAAAGACTAAAGCAAGACTCTAACTGCTCTTCTTTTGCTCTTTCTAGATCAAAATCTTGTTCAGTTATAGTTATATCCTCAATACACCCAACTCAAGTTGTGTCTTAGAATAACTCTGAGTTTGGTCTTCAATCGATCAAAAGAAGTTGTTGAGAAGGGCTTGGTCAGAATGTCAACAATTTGTTCAGAACCAGATATGTACACAACTTGTAAAGCCTTGGCTTTAACCTTTTTTGCTAATAACTTGAATGTTAAGTTGGAAGTACTTTGTTTTATCATATAACACTGGATTAGCCATGAAGAGAACGATGTTTAAGTTATCACAAAATATTGTTGGGACTCTTGCAAATTCTTCATCTATACTAATTCAACTTCACATGATGCAAGATTCGTAAACTAAGCCTCAAATGATAACCTACTAATAGTAGTTTATTTCCTACAAGACCAAGAGATTAAGTTAGTACCTAAATAAAGACAATAACCTAAAACTAACTTTCTATCCTCCAAATTTGCTATCCAATCAACATCTAAAAAAGCGTACAACCTGAAATCTAAAAACTTATGCATAATCAAACCATGCTATTTTGTGCCTTGAACATACTTCAACATTCTTTTCACAACGTTTCAATGAGCCAATAAAGGAGTATGCATGAATTGGCTCACTTTACTCACAGCAAAACTTAAATCTGGACGAATTATAATAATATATTGTGAACTTCCAACAACAAATCGAAATAGTTTAGGATCAATGATGACAAGTCATCTTATGCTAGCTTTTCAAGTATTTTTCACTTGTTTTATTAGGTTTTATATATTTTCTTGTATTATAAGTAAGTGATTTGGAGTAGATTTGCATGGCTATGTCAAATCAATCAACCATCCTTTATTTGACACAAAATCATGAGGTTTAAGCTAGAATTAGTTAGTCTTTGAATGATTTATAAACCTTGTGAATTTGGTGATGCTTTGATTGGTTGTTTTGATTACTTGTAGGTGAAAAAAAGAAAGAAACAAGGAAAGTGTGCTCAACCAAGCGTGGCCCAAGGAAACAAAAGCGTTGCGCATCAAGAGGCTAAGGCATAACGCTCAAAAAGTGAGCGTACCGCTCAAAAAGTGAGCGTAGCACTCAAAAAGTGAGCGCTAGAGAAAGAGGGGTACCCCAAATCAAGAAGCCAAGGCACAAGGCCAAGGATGCTACGTTGTGTAATTTAACTGAGCGCCCAAGGGACAAGGCAAAAGCATTGATGCACGGAAAACTTGTCTCTCAACAAATCTCCCTTCGGCAAGTGTACCGAAGTTGTCGTCAAGTAAAAACTCACAATAGAGTGAGGTCGAATCCCACAGGGATTGATTGATCAAGCAACTTTAATTAGAAGAATGTTTTAGTTGAGCGAATCCAGGATTTGGGTTGAGAGTTGCAGAAAATAAAATGGAGGGAATGTAAATAACAGAAAAGTAAATGCTAGAATTAAAGGACTGAAAGTAAATGACTGAAAATAAATTGCAGAATTGTAAATGGGAATGGGGGATTTGCTCATAAAAGTAAATGGCAGAAATTAAAGAGAATGGGTAAGATCAGAGATGGGGAGTTCATTGGGCTTAGGAGATGTTGCAATTCTCCAGATCAAGTTCATTTTCATCTCTTCCTCAATCAATGCACTCATTGATCTCCTTGGCAATCTTAAGTGATTGAATTACAATTTCTTGCAATTCAATCTCTCAAATCTTGATCAATAGCCAATTCCTTGGTCAATTGCTCATGAGAAGAGATGAAGTATGGTCACTGATTATACCACATGCATTTCCCAAATCAAGTATTGAGAGGGTTATAGTCACATACCCATCCAAACCCAATTTGGTCCAGCATGAGAAAGCATTTCTAGCTTGATCTCTTCATTCCTCTTTCAAGGTTCAAAAGAGATCCAAGTTTGAATAGCTTCTCTTCCAAGATAACTACTCAATTGGATGAAGATCGAAAGCTTTCAAGTAAAATCAAGAGGAAAGTTAGAAGAAGAATAATGAAAATTAGTATTGATCCATCAAATTACAACAGAGCTCCCTAACCCAATGAAAGGGGTTTAGTTGTTCATAGCTCTTGAAAATGAAAACAAAGATGGAGAATACATCCTAAAACTAGAATTTGCAAAGAAAGTAAAATACAGAGAGTAGTTCTCTTTTTCCCAGCCTCCAGAGCTTCTTTACAATTCAAAGCTACTCCTATATATACTACTCTTCTCAGCTTCTAGTTTACTCTTCAAGTCTTGGGCCTTTGGATCTTGAGTTTGAAGCAGTTCTTTTCTTCATTTGGGCTTGGCTTTGCTTGCAAAGAGAAAGTGCTAAGTGGGCAGAGACTTCAGCTCAGGACGTTAGGGGTGTTAATATTTAGTGAGAATATAAGTTCGAGAACGTTAGTGACACTTAACATTGTCACTAACGTTCCAATGCACCCCTTTGCCTTACGTTAAAACCCACGTTAACTAGGTTAACGTGGCTTTTAACTTTGCCTTGTTAATCCTTCGAGAACGTTAGTGACACTCAACATTGTCACTAACGTTCCAGTGTGCCCCTTCTTGTTTCACGTTAAAGCTTACATTACTAGGTTAACGTGGCTTCTAACGTGGTCCTTGCCAACCTTCGAGAACGTTAGTGACACTCAACATTGTCACTAACATTCCAATGTGCCCCTGGGTCTCACGTTAGAGTCCATGTTAACTAGGTTAACGTGGCCTCTAACGTAGCCATCTTTAGCCATCCCAACGTTAGTGACAATGTTGAGTGTCACTAACGTTGGCTCATCCTTCATTCCTCATCGTTAGCTTCCACGTTAACTAAGTTAACGTGGAGGTTAACGTGACTCTTAGGGGTTGTGTGGTTGCTTCAACGTTAGTGACAATGTTGAGTGTCACTAAAGTTGTCGACAACTCTTCATCCTTTACGTTAGTTCCCACGTTAACCAAGTTAACGTGGGAGTTAACGTGGTACTTTGCACCATAGGCCAACGTTAGTGACAATGTTGAGTGTCACTAACGTTGGCTTCTCTTCCCCCCTTAACGTTAGAGGCCACGTTAACTAGGTTAACGTGGCTTCTAACGTGGCCACTTATGAGTAATTGCCAACGTTAGTGACAATGTTAAGTGTCACTAACGTTGGCTCATCTTCTCTTCTCCACGTTAGATTTCACGTTAACTTAGTTAACGTGACTCTCTAATGTGGGCATTGATGGCTTTTTGAGAGTGTTATTGGCAATCACTTTCTCATTGTCCTTGCAAGTTACCTCCCCTTTTCTTGCTTCCTTTTGGTCCTGAAATCAAGCAATAAGGTGCATCAAAGCTCTAGTCCAAGTCATGAGTAATGCAACATAATATTTGTCACTAAGCTTATGTAAAATCCTTATGAAATTATGTAAAATGCACAATGTATGCTTGAATCAAGGCATGGGTGAATATCTACCCAAAACTAGCTTATTTCCTAAAGAAATGTATGAAACTAACCTAAAAACAGTAAAGAAAAGGTCAGTGAAACTGGCCAAGATGCCCTGGCATCACAACACCAAACTTAAAGCTTGCTTGTCCCTAAGCAAGTACTGGAACAAGAGAATGATGAATGGAATATCCAGAGGAATGAGTCATCCTTGTGGAAGTCATATTACTGATTTTATGGTGGTTTCATGCATAGCAACTTAGGTTCATTCTATTACTGGATTTCAGACCTTTATCATGTCCCTAAACACTTACTTTGTTTATATCTCATGAGACTTTTATTCATTGATCCTTTTATTGTTATTTCAAGGGTTATTTGTGTTATTTAGGCTAAGTGCTCTGTAAGGGGGCAACTCTTTAAGATAAGCTTTCAGCCAACACTCCCGAACCAGTTGGTTCAAGGTGCTAGGTGTTGAAGCACCCCTATGGACTTACTTCCTCAAGTCTCTCCCCCATACATACACACCACAGGCATATAGTTTATTTATTTTCTTTTCTTGAGACCTTGGTGTCCAGCACCTCTTTGGGTTACTAAATGCTCTGTAGTGAGGGTTACTCTTGATAATGGATTTTCAGCTGATAATCCCGGGTTAGTTAACCCAAGTTACCAAGTGATAAAGCACCCCTAAGAGCTTATTCATCCAAGTAGATCCCTCACACAGGAGCACCACAGACACTTGCGTCAAGCTTAAAACCATTGATGCCTAGCATTATTGCTTACTCTTTTTCTTTTGTTTTTTACTTCCATTGTTCTTTCCCTTTTCTCTTCTTAGGATCTTGTTATTAACTTAGTCTCATGAGTGTATCTAAAGCAAGGTATTCAGGATAGATAATTGTTCTCCTAGCCTGGTGGTTGAACCAACTTAGCTAACTTATGACTACCCCAAAGATTCATGAATGCACTTCCACAATATCAACTCCACTCTGGTCTTTTAAAAACATAATCCTTCTCTTCTTCAATTTGATTTAAAAGGGACAAGCTTACAAGAAAGGGAAGTAATGATGCAGTGACATAAAGACCAGTGCACATAGACTCTCTTCAATACCAAAAACAAAAAAATAACATGATTTGAAAAAGGTTCAAACATAAGATGGAAGCAAGTTCTATTTCATACAAGATCTTCCTTATTTAAAACATAGAGAAAGATGGAACAAAGAAGGAACTCCACCACCTTTTACTGTTGTGGATGTCCACGCTCTTTTCCTTGCTTGTCCTCCTTGTTTCCTCTTGCATTTCCTCGCATCCGTGCCAATCTTGCTTGCTTCCAATCCTCAAGTGCCTTCCTCACTGACTCATGACTCTCTTCCACCCTTTGTCTTTCCTTTCGTGCTAATTCATCCTTCATTTCATCATACTTGGCTATTCCTGGATGCAATATTGGTAGCTGTCCCACTAAGTAGCCGAGCCTGGCTTGAGTATTTATCTGATGTCCTGTTTGACTCATGTAAACTCCTTCTGCGAATGCCCTTTACTCGTCCAATAGTTCTGCCTGTTCTATTTGTCTTCGATGCATCTCATGTATGTGTGCCCCTTGATGTGCTTGGATGTTGATTAGCCTCTGGGTGGATTCTTGTTGCTCGTTTTGCCTTTGTTCCATCCTGTTGAATGCTTCTCCCCATTGTTGTCCTTGGTTTAGTTGCTGTTCCATCATTTGCCTTTGCCACTCATCTTGCTGAATCCTCCATCTTGAAAGTGTTTCTTCTTGCTGCCCCATCATCTGTAATTGAAGCTCTTTCTGAGCTCCTTGGCCTTCCAAATATTGTCTAGATAAGCCATCAATGGCCTCCTGCAATTGGTGCATGTCCAAGGTCTGTTGTGCTGATCCCTCTGAGACTTGGCCTTCCACTACTTGAGGGGCTGTCCTCTTTCTTTGCTTCCGTTGAGGCAGGGGGGATGCTGCAGCATTCATCCTTCGGACCGTTATTGGAATGCCTTCCTTTATCTAAACGGGGTCCTCATCTTCAAAAACCACCCTAGCTTTCTTGCATATTAGGTAAATAGTGCTGGGGTAACCTAATGTTCCTCTTGAGTCACTTTTCTTTGCCATCTTTCTAATTCCTTGAGCTATGATCTCATGAACCTTGATTTCTCCTCCCTTGAGTATACAATGCACCATTGTTGCTCTCTCGAAGCTTGTATATGACTCATCTTTCTTATCATACCTGACAGCATTTGCATAAAATTCTCTTATGAGATTTGCATTCACCTTCGTGACCGGGTCAGTGAGGAGCTCCTATCTTCTCCTTTCTACCTTCTCTGTGATTTCGGGGCATTCAGTCTTCTTAACTTGGAATCCCAGCTCATAAATGATTTCCTTATCAACCATTCACCCGTATTGCAATGCATGATGCAAGCTTCTAAATCTCTTCTCATCATATGGGTGTTCTTCCATGGGTTCCTTCTCTTCCCTTCTCTTAGAACTTGAAGATGCCATGAATGATGGTTAATATGTGAAGGTGGTAAGGTTGTGGAGACTTTTGGTTGTTTAGGGTTTTATGGCAGTGAAGAGAGTAGGAAAAAAATGTTTATAATTAATAGAGGGTGTCTTGTACAGAAAGGAAGAGTGGTGAAGGGTGTGTGATGAGAATGAAGGGTAATACGGATAAGGGTTGTTTATATAGAGAAGTTGTGAAGGAATGGAGGGTGTAGATTGATGAAATAGTCACTTGATGGACGGTTGGGGTTATGCATGGCTAGAAGACAAGGATCATCACTTTATGATGGGGATTGCTCGGTCTTCTAGGGGTCCCATTTTTTCAATGTTGCATGGCAACATTTTCCAATGTATTCCCTCTTTTTGTGGTGTCCGAACCTTCTTTGTTTGGCTGTCCAATCTATCCCTTTTAATGCTCCTTTTTCTTTCCTATAAAGACAAACTAAGTAAAGTAAGAAAAGATATTAAAATGACCATATAAATTTTATGGCTAATATTAATAAAGGGGAAGAAAGGATTTGATTGTTTATCTATGAATTTCAACTAACTAACTAACTATTGGTGGGTCCTTATATGCATTTTGGTGGCACCATGAGGTGACACCAAACTTAGTTTGAATCACTGTGATGAAAGTTTTGTGTTCAAAGCTCCCAAGACTAGCATGCAACTTGGTTTGCTTTGAACACCAAACTTGTTCCTCACTATATTCTGCATAAGAAGATTTTCACCAATTGTTTGTTAAGTTTGGATTGAAGCTCATAAAGATTGACTTATTCATTATCATCTGAAAGCATATAAAACATGGGTTGCCTCCCATGAAGCGCTTCTTTAGCGTCATTAGCTTGACGTTTTTCCTTCATCATGGTGGTTGGTAGTGCTTAAAGTCCTCCCCTCTTGCTGTGGACTTGTATCCATTGGTTGGATCAATAATCTCCACATGTTCCAAGGAAAGAACTCTGTTGATAGTGAAGACCTTGGGTAATTGAGATGGCACAGTAGGGAGATTAGGGGGAATATCTGGGAAGTAGGCTGAGACAACTCTATCCCCTGGAGAGAAGTCTTTCGTAGGGATCTTCTTGTTCTTCTACCCTCTTGGTACCTTCTTCTTTGTTTCTTTTGAGGTTGCCTTCCCCTTGGTGACCTCTTTTTCTAAAGGAGCTGTGGTGCTGTCTTCACCTGCCTCTAGAGGTTTAGGTTCCTCCAACTTTTCCTTGAGTTGTGGCAATTGCTGTTTTCCTTGTTTGTCAGTTAAGGGGATCTCAGAATGAACTGGCTGTGCTTCAGTGCTTGTTTCCTCCTTCAGTGTCTCATTATCATTTGTGCTTAGTTCCTTGTCCTCTTGATCTGTTTCTTGTGAGAGTTTGAAAACATTGAAGTTGAGTCGTTCATCATGGATTCTCAATATTAGCTCCCCTTTCTCTACATCAATAAGTGCTCTGGCCGTAGCTAGGAATGGTCTTCCCAATATGATTGGATGAGTGTGACTCTCTTCCATGTCCAGAATGACAAAGTCTGTTGGGAGAAAGTACTTCCCAACTTTTAGCAACACATTTTCCACCACTCCTATTGCTTGCTTTTGAGTTTTGTCAGCCAGTCTGATAATGACATCTGTGGGCATTATCTCATTGATCTGCAGCCTCTTCACCAGGGATAAGGGCAGTAAGTTGATGCTGGCCCCTAAATCACATAGTGCTCTGTCAAACATGTTTTCACCTATGGCACAAGGTATATGAAAACTTCCTGGGTCTCTTCTTTTTGTAGGCAACTCAGGTTGAATAAGGGCACTACATTCCTTGTTCATCACTATAGTCTGCCCTCCCTTGAGTGAGCTTTTCCTGGGAAGAAGTTCCTTCATATACTTGATGAATGCAGGCATTTGTTGAATTGCCTTGATGAATGGTATGTTCACATGCAGAGATGCAAACAAGTCTAGGAACCTTGAGTATATTCTTTTTCCCACATTACTATTGAGTAGTTGAGGGAATGGTGCATAGAGCTTCAGCAGCTCTTGTTGTGAGATTTCTGGTTCTTTGTGATCTCTATCCTCCTCCTTTGTTGAGTTGTCTTCAGGTTGTTTGCACACTTTGCTTTGCTTGTCTTCAATCTCTTGATCACTTGTAGTGACCATTTTGCAATCTTTCCATCTTACTTTCTTTGCTTCTCCCTTGGGGTTTTTCTCTGTGTCACTTGGGAAGCTATCAGTAGGTTTGGGAATCTTCTCAGCTAAATATCCCACCTGAAATTCCAACTTCCTGATGGTCTCTCCCTGGTTCTTAATATTGGCTCGCACCTCCTCTTTGAACACCTTATTTTCTTGAATTTCTTGGCATATTCCTTCAAGTAAGGCTTCAATCTTAGAGAGCTTGTCATCAATTGATGAGTGATTCGGAGCAGACGTGCTGTTTTGGTTTTGATAAGTATGTGGAGAAGTGTTGTTGTGGGGGTGTTGAGATGTCCTCTGGGTGAATTGATTTTGATCTTGCTCACTTCCCCACCCAAAGTTCGGGTGATTTCTCCTTCCAGGGTTGTAAGTCTTGGAGTATGGATCATAGTTTTTCCTTGGTGAATTCCCAATGTAGTTGGCTTGCTCCTGACTCCCCTCTGCTTCTTCATTCACTCCTTCTTGGATTGTTGATGAAGATGAGATTGCTGCTACTTGGTTCCTCTCCATCTTCTTGGTGAGGTCAGCCAGCTGCTGGGTAATGAGCTTGTTTTGGGCCAACAGAGCATCTACATTGTTTAGCTCCATCACTCCTCTTGTGTTCCCTCTTTCGGAAGCATAGAAGTAGTCGTTTTCTGCTACTATTTCAATAACATCTATGGCTTCCTCAATGGTCTTCTTCTTGTTCAAGGATCCTTCAGATGAATGGTCTACAACCTTCTTTGACTCATAAGAGAGCCCTTCATAGAAAATGTGCAGCTGGACCCATTCGTTGAGCATGTCAGGTGGACACCTCCTTGTTAAGTCTTTGAACCTCTCCCATGCTTCATACAGAGTCTCACCATCTTGTTGCCTGATGGTTTGAACCTCAGCTCTCAGTCTATTGATTCATTGAGGAGAGTAGAATCTTGCTAAGAATTTGTTCACCACATCCTCCCAAGTTGTCAAGCTCTCCCTTGGGAAGGATTCCAGCCACTTGGCTGCCTTGTCTCTGAGTGAGAAGGGAAATAAGAGCAGTCTATAGGCGTCAGGATGAACACCATTAGATTTCACTGTGTCACATATTCTCAGGAAGGTGGTCAAATGTTGATTGGGGTCTTCTTGAACACCTCCTCCAAACGAACAGTTGTTCTAAACAAGGGTGATGAGCTGGGGTTTAAGTTCAAAGTTGTTGGCATGGATTGTTGGCTTTTGGATGCTACTTCCACAATTGCCTGGGTTTGGATTAATGTAAGAGCCCAAAACTCTTCTATCCTCCCCAGCATGATTTGCTCCACCTCCTCTGCCATGGTTGTGAGTCTCTTCTTCATGATGATTTTCCATGTTTTCTTCCATGTTTGGTTCAAAGTATTCCTCAAACTGTTCCTCCTCTTCTTCAGCACCAACTACTCGTTTTTCTTTTGCCTCCCTCCTTAGTCTAAGGAAGGTTCTCTCCGGTTCAGAATCAAAGGAAGTTGAAGCCCCGCTTCTTCTCCCTGTCATACAACCAACAAGTACAAGCAGAGAAAATAGGTGCAGACAGTATTTGTGTCAGAATTGCTGTTAGTTGTGGGTGATGCAATATATCAAACAGTTAATGGGTTAGCAAACAGAATTGAAAATAACAAAGAAAAAACAAAAGAGTAGAGGGAGAAGGGAAGAAGTATAACTAAAACAAAAAGTAAATCACTCAAACAGAAAATGAAATTCACAAAATAAAATGCTCAATCTAGTGATCTTCCAATCTAATCATTGTTGATGCACAATCAATCCCCGGCAACGGCGCCATAAACTTGATGCACGGAAAACTTGTTTCTCAACAAATCTCCCTTCGGCAAGTGTACCGAAGTTGTCGTCAAGTAAAAACTCACAATAGGGTGAGGTCGAATCCCACAGGGATTGATTGATCAAGCAACTTTAATTAGAAGAATGTTCTAGTTGAGCGAATCCAGGATTTGGGTTGAGAGTTGCAGAAAATAAAATGGCGGGAATGTAAATAACAGAAAAGTAAATGCTAGAATTAAAGGACTGGAAGTAAATGACTGAAAATAAATTGCATAATTGTAAATGGAAATGGGGGATTTGCTCATAAAAGTAAATGGCAGAAATTAAAGAGAATGGGTAAGATCAGAGATGGGGAGTTCATTGGGCTTAGGAGATGTTGCAATTCTCCAGATCAAGTTCATTTTCATCTCTTCCTCAATCAATGCACTCATTGATCTTCTTGGCAATCTTAAGTGATTGAATTACAATTTCTTGCAATTCAATCTCTCAAATCTTGATCAATAGCCAATTCCTTGGTCAATTGCTCATGAGAAGAGATGAAGTATGGTCACTGATTATACCACATGCATTTCCCAAATCAAGTATTGAGAGGGTTATAGTCACATACCCATCCAAACCCAATTTGGTCCAGCATGAGAAAGCATTTCTAGCTTGATCTCTTCATTCCTCTTTCAAGGTTCAAAAGAGATCCAAGTTTGAATAGCTTCTCTTCCAAGATAACTACTCAATTGGATGAAGATCGAAAGCTTTCAAGTAAAATCAAGAGGAAAGTTAGAAGAAGAATAATGAAAATTAGTATTGATCCATCAAATTACAACAGAGCTCCCTAACCCAATGAAAGGGGTTTAGTTGTTCATAGCTCTTGAAAATGAAAACAAAGATGGAGAATACATCCTAAAACTAGAATTTGCAAAGAAAGTAAAATACAGAGAGTAGTTCTCTTTTTCCCAGCCTCCAGAGCTTCTTTACAATTCAAAGCTACTCCTATATATACTACTCTTCTCAGCTTCTAGTTTACTCTTCAAGTCTTGGGCCTTTGGATCTTGAGTTTGAAGCAGTTCTTTTCTTCATTTGGGCTTGGCTTTGCTTGCAAAGAGAAAGTGCTAAGTGGGCAGAGACTTCAGCTCAGGACGTTAGGGGTGTTAATATTTAGTGAGAATATAAGTTCGAGAACGTTAGTGACACTTAACATTGTCACTAACGTTCCAATGCACCCTTTTGCCTTACGTTAAAACCCACGTTAACTAGGTTAACGTGGCTTTTAACGTTGCCTTGTTAATCCTTCGAGAACGTTAGTGACACTCAACATTGTCACTAACGTTCCACTGTGCCCCTTCTTGTTTCACGTTAAAGCTTACATTACTAGGTTAACGTGGCTTCTAACGTGGTCCTTGCCAACCTTCGAGAACGTTAGTGACACTCAACATTGTCACTAACATTCCAATGTGCCCCTGGGTCTCACGTTAGAGTCCACGTTAACTAGGTTAACGTGGCCTCTAACGTAGCCATCTTTAGCCATCCCAACGTTAGTGACAATGTTGAGTGTCACTAACGTTGGCTCATCCTTCATTCCTCATCGTTAGCTTCCACGTTAACTAAGTTAACGTGGAGGTTAACGTGACTCTTAGGGGTTGTGTGGTTGCTTCAACGTTAGTGACAATGTTGAGTGTCACTAAAGTTGTCGACAACTCTTCATCCTTTACGTTAGTTCCCACGTTAACCAAGTTAACGTGGGAGTTAACGTGGTACTTTGCACCATAGGCCAACGTTAGTGACAATGTTGAGTGTCACTAACGTTGGCTTCTCTTCCCCCCTTAATGTTAGAGGCCACGTTAACTAGGTTAACGTGGCTTCTAACGTGGCCACTTATGAGTAATTGCCAACGTTAGTGACAATGTTAAGTGTCACTAACGTTGGCTCATCTTCTCTTCTCCACGTTAGATTTCACGTTAACTTAGTTAACGTGACTCTCTAATGTGGGCATTGATGGCTTTTTGAGAGTGTTATTGGCAATCACTTTCTCATTGTCCTTGCCAGTTACCTCCCCTTTTCTTGCTTATTTTTGGTCCTGAAATCAAGCAATAAGGTGCATCAAAGCTCTAGTCCAAGTCATGAGTAATGCAACATAATATTTGTCACTAAGCTTATGCAAAATCCTCATGAAATTATGTAAAATGCACAATGTATGCTTGAATCAAGGCATGGGTGAATATCTACCCAAAACTAGCTTATTTCCTAAAGAAATGTATGAAACTAACCTAAAAACAGTAAAGAAAAGGTCAGTGAAACTGGCCAAGATGCCCTGGCATCAAGCATAGCGCTCAGTTAAGTATTTTACCTTTATCGTGCCTCACTCAAAAGAAAATACAAGGCGCAGCACACTAAAGGGAATCACCAAGAATTGAACCTTGCACATGGGAACCAAGAGAAGTGCTATACATTACAAAGGAAGCTCCCAAAATGAAGCCACCAGGATTCGAAATGGGGACCTTGTGCTAGCAAGGAAGGAGCGCTACAAGGCTTGGCAAGGAAAATGACCAAAGTGGCTTTACCAAGGCTCGAAGGGGGAGACATAAGGAAAACAAGTAGCGCTGCGTTTGAAGTCTTCACTGAACGCTAGTAGGCTTCACAAGGGAATGGGCACAAAATGCAACCAGCAAGGCTCGAAGTGGGAGCCTCTCTCCAAAGCAAAGTAGCGCTACGTTTAATAAGTTCACTGAGCGCTATTAGTGTGCAAGAAAATTGGCCAAATTGGGAGAGCCAGGATTCGAAGTGGAAACCAAGGCTTACAAGCAAGGGCGCTACGTTAAAATGATTAATTGAGCGCTATGCCTTGAAGCTTGGCACGACTAAGGCTGGCAATGGGTAGGGTAGGGTAGGGTTTAGACTCTACCCTAACCTTACCCACAGGTTGAAAATTTTATTAAAACTCTACCCTACCCTACCCGCGGGTTGAGAATCTCTCAACCCTAACCCTACCCGCACCCTAAAGTTCTAAACCCTACCCTACCCGCAGAAATATCAAATTTTTTCAAAGTAAATATAAAATTCAATCATTTCAAATTTTATACATATTAATAACATAAAAAATAAAAAATTAATGCTCTAAATTACTAAATTACTAACTAGTTTAGCGATTGTTCACTTATTGTAAGTCATTACATAAGGGAGGTTGTGAGTTCAACTCTCACTTCCTTCACTATATACCTATTTTTTAATAAAATATGCGTTATATGTGAGGTGCGGGTAGGGTAGGGTACACCTTAAACCCGTACCCTACCCTACCCTACCCGCAGCCATACCCGAACCGTACCCTATCCTACCTGAATGGGTTGGACCGGGTTGGGTACTCGCGGGTAGGGTATGAATTGCCAGCCCTAGGCACGAGCACAATAACAAAGCAAAGGGAGCGCTACGTTTAGTTAATTCACTGAGCACTTCCCTGGGAGGTGGCCTTGGTTGAATTTCAATTAAAAACCAATTTGGATCCAATTCTTCACCAATTTGAAAAGCCCACTCCAAAGTCTGAAGATCAAAATTAGAAAGTGTATAAATAGGACTTAGTTTGATTTGTAGGAACCTTCATTTCATTTTTATTTTTAGTTTTGCCTTTTAGCTAAATTTTAGTTTTCACTTTAGCTTTCATTTTTAAATTTGGGAATTAGGATTGAGATCTGAGTTCTTTTTCTCCTTGTTCTTACTTCTGCATTTCTTAATTTCTGTTTCTGAATTTTGGATTGAAATTGAAGAAATTCTGTTTCAATTCTTGATCTGAAATTCATCTTTGTTTTTCTTCTGCAAAAATCCTGAGAATTGAGGAATCTGAGTTTTATTTGCTGCTTTCATTTACATTTCTTCTGCAAATTGTTTTCTATTTGATCAAGGAAGGAATTGAGATCTAGATCTACTTTCTCATCTCATTGATTTCCTGAGATCTTCAATTTCTCTTTTAGATTTCACAATTGAGCTAAGTTTACTTTCTGTTTTGTTTTTCAAGCAAATTTTACCTTTCTGTTTAGATTCTCTACAACTTATTTCATCTTCTATTTCTCTGATTAATTTCTCTTTACATTCTCTTGTTGAATTCTGAATCCCAGCTTCCACATCCCTTTACTATTCAAGCAATTTACATTTCTTGCACTCTAAGCTTCAGCTATTTACATTTCTTGCAATCTAAGCTTCAGTTATTTACATTACTTGCACTTTAAGATTTAGCTCTTTTACTTTCTTGCACTTTAAGTTTCATGCAATTTACTCTTCTGCACTTTACTTTTTTTGTCAATTTCCCCTTTCCCTTTTATTTTCATGCAATTTATCTTCTGCTATTCATGTTTCACTCAAATCATCAACTGTTTGCTTAACTAAACTAACCACCTAACTAAAATTTCTCAATCCATCAATTCCTGTGGGATCGACCTCACTCATGTGAGTAATTACTACTTGATGCGACCCGGTACACTTGCCGGTGAGTTTAGGTGTTGGAATCTAATTTCCAACCCATCAATCATCAAATTATTCTAATCTAGAAGACAATAATTAAAGAGATGATATCATTGGGGTGGGCATAGCATTTGCCTCATTCATCCCAAGCTTAAATAAAAGGTTTTTTACACATAGTGATATCATCAACATAACACAAAATATACCTAACATAATGAGGTTTATTTTGATGAATAAAGAGGTATCAGACATAGTACTATCAATTCCATAAGACTATAATGTGCAAATCAATTTTATAAACCATTCCCTAGGCGCCTATTTTTGGGGTTAATGAGAAGATTTTGATTATTAGCATAATTTTCATAATCATAATTGCTTGCGTTTACAGGATTCAGGTTATTAGAAGATGCATCCATGTTTGAGAGAACCAAAAGCTCTGGTACCATATAGAAGATCAAGCATAGTTGCTTGCGGAAGAAGCCAAACACAAGTCAAGCAGCAATAAGCAATGCAAATGTACTGAAGAGAAGTAAAGAAGGTTTCTTGAACGATAAGAAATGAAGTAATAAACCAAAGAACTAATAACTATTGAGTAATTAATATATTAGTGTAGAATTACACAAAATAGAATCTCATCCGATCAATATAAGGCGTGCGCTATATATAAGGAAACTATAGACCTTATGCTGTTGTTAGACAAAATATAATTTTTATAAGAAAATCATAAAAAGAAATAATTAGCTACATGGTGATGTCTCCATATATAATATTTATATTTGTTTTAATTAAATTAGGTCATTTGACAGTTTGATTATTTATTTGATTTTTAAAATTGATATCAAGCAAGAAGTGCGGAAACAGTTACGGGACAATTCAAATTTTTCGCAAGTGGTGTACAAACGATAACTGTCAGTTGACATTAGGTTAGTCTATAAATAGAGTTTTAGGAACACATGGTAGGGAGTTCAGTTCTTCTTAGAAAACACTTAGAAATCCAAAACGCTCTCAACCCCTTGGCATCACAGAGTAAAATTGGGAATCTTAAGTAATTCCTCTAAACTCAAACACTTGTAATTCGTTTCTTTCCCGTTTTTATTAATAAGATTTCTCTACTTTTACTTTGTTCCTTTCTTTTTACGTTTATTTTTCTTTCTTCGTATTCTCTTTAATTTCTCCTTTGTTTTAATTTCTGCAATTAACTTTGCCTCCAGCACCTTGCATTCCTTTGTTTATTTGTTACTTTCAATCCTTTTTAATTCTTATTGACGATACGATTGCGACATTGAGATATCCATATTTTCTTTTAAACATTAACAAAAATTTGAGTAAAACAAATTGGCGTGCTAGGTAGGGGACTTTGTCAATAGATTGTAGTTTGTCAAAAGAAAAAAATCAGGAGTTTTGAATTTGCATGTTGTTACGCAGTGGGAAGATTGTGTTTCCAGAAACCAAGAAATCAACTCAGTTGACATGTCAAATACATCTGCAGCATCTTCTTCTACTTCCAACGATGAGACTAGAGGAAATGAGTCCGGGAGTTCTCCCGTGATGTCAAACGCAGAGCCTACCTTGCTGTCAGTGAGGCATGATGGCGTTGGCCATGCCCATCCTGGGTTAAATACTACTCACATAAATACTGTGGGGTGGCCGCCTTATAGCTTGCCACTGGGGTATGTCCCCCCATGGTGACACAAAGATTGCCTGTGCCTCTCTACTCAACTTTTCAAAAATCCTCTTTACCAGAATGCATATGGCATGTCAAATGTACCTATTTCTAGGGTGTCAGGTTCACACATGTCGCAACAAAATTTTTCACATGCGATTAACACAGGAAATAACAGCGCATCTAATCCTACTACATCCACTGTTACTATGGTAGAAAACTCTAGGCCTATGTTTCCTGACACATCAAGAGCAATGCCTATTAATCATCCTAGTCAAACTGTTGTATCATTAGCAAATATTAAACAACAGATGGATGAAAGCCACCATGATCTAGTAAACAGATTAACTTATCAAATGGTGACAGTTTTAAATCCTCTTTTAGAAAACACAAACACTATAATTGAGCAATTAAATAGGCAAGTCAATAGAATTGCTACTGTGGTAAATTTAGAAGAAAATGATAACCATGGTTCAGGGCTTGATAATGTCAATCAAAATGGTGGAGCAATTCCTAATTATGACGTTCATATGCCTAGACATGGTCAAAATGCTAATGATATGTTAAAAAGACTTAGGCAAAACAACTTAGGGGGCATTATAATCTAGCAAAAAATGTCGAACAAGTTTTAAACCATTTGGGATTTAATGTTGGTTGCTTAAATAGGCCATATTTTGTGTCTGCTTTTCCTGAATGTGTCCAACAAGCAGAGCTCCCAAGAGGTTGGAAAATTCCAAAATCCCTGACAAAATTTTTTGGAGAAGAAAATGAGTCTAAAGTAGAGCATATTGCTCGATATACTATTAAAATTAGGGAAGCAACTTCTAATGAATATCTCAAGATGAGATACATTCCTTCTTCTTTCACAAAAAATGCATTTACATGGTTCTCCGAGACCAAATTCTATTCATTCTTGAGCGCAGTTATAAAGAAATTTTTATGATCAATTTTTCCGAGGTGAATTGAAAGTTAGCCTTACGGATTTATTCTCTGTCAAACATGCAGAAGGAGAATCCATCGACACTTATTTGGCATAGTTTAGAAACATGAGAAATAAGTGTTTTACTCCGATTTCGAAAACTGAAGTTGTCAAAATGGCAACTAATTGGTTAGAATTTGGAGTTAGGAAGAAACTTGTCAATCAGCAAACTTTATGTAACACCCCGAATTTTTGAAAATTAAATAATTAGTGATTTATGATTTATTATATTTATTGAGAGTTTTATTTAAAGAAAATTATTTTTACAAAAATTAATTAAATTAAATTTTATAATATTTTAAATTTAAAATTTATTAAGATTTTAAATAATTTTTATTATAATAAGATAATTCAAAAAATAAAAAATAAAAGAATTATTATTATTATTATTATTATTATTATTATTATTATTATTATTATTATTATTATTATTATTATTATTATTATTATATTCCTTTCACGAGGGTCATTACATATCCATTATATATATATATATATATATGTATACATAGTTAGGAAAGAGAGCAAGCCAAAACGTGGCTGATGTATAGCCATATATATATACATATATAATTGTTCGGTAGGTCGGGTACCGGACGGTCCTGATTAGTGAGGGGGGGTCTCGTCTGGTCATAGGCTACCGGGCTAGTGTAGCCGAGGTCCCGAGAACTTCACGTGAAAAAGGGGGTGTCACCTGCAAAGGCACTCCGATGCTCTAGTCAGTGAGTGTGCAGGCGAAAAGAGGGGTAGAATGATGTGTGACGTACCGTGGGGGAAGGGTAGGTCCTTCCCCATTTATACCGTGTCAGAGGTGGGCCCTGCAAGGACAGGCCCACCTTCGTCGAGACCTTCCTTGCACAGCTGTAGCAAAGCTGTCAGGGATGCGTGTCCGGGTCGGCGATCGGGCGCCTTGCTCGTAACCGTTCGGGTCGGGTGCTGGGATATATTCATCCATGCCTATCTGTACCCCTGCATCTTTACATAACAGACTGATCAAGCTTGGGTAAGCCAATTTAGCATCAGTGAATTCCTTGTTTGTAAATATGTAAATTTCACCAGGAATCAGCTGATGAATCTCTACTTCCTTTCCCAGCATAATACAGTGAATCATCACTGCCCTCTTGACAGTGACTTCAGATCGATTGCTGGTTGGAAGTATAGAATGCCTAATGAAATCTAGCCAACCTCTAGCAACTGGTTTGAGATCACCTCTCTTTAGTTGGTTTGGGATACCTTTTGAATTAGTAATCCACTTGGTTCTAGGGAGGCATATGTCCTCTAGAACTTGATCTAGCCTTTTATCCTTGGCCATTATCCTATTAAAGAACTCTGGATCATCTTGTAGTTGAGGAAGTTTGAGAACTTCTCTCACTTTGTCAAAATGGAAGTAAATAATCTTCCCTCTGACCATAGTCCGAAAGGTGTAGAAAGCAGTTCCCTCTAATCTTTACTTTTCTGTCATCCACAGATTTGCATAAAATTCCTGGACCATGTTTCTTCCAACATGTATCTCAGGATTAGCCAAGACTTTCCAGTCCCTGTTTTGAATCTGCTCTTGGATCTCCGGGTATTCGTCTTCTTTCAAATTGAACTTAACTTCCGGCATCACTTATCTTCTGCACACAATTTTGAAATAATGGTCTGCATGTTCTTTGGTGCAGAAGTTCTCGTGCATCCAACCTGTTTTTGGATTGCTTTCTTTCTTCTCTCTTGAAGTAGTTTGTCTTCCTTTGGGTGCCATGAGATTGGTTTGTTTTAACTCAGGGATCGCGAAAATCACACCAAACTTAGAGATTTGCTTGCCCTCAAGCAAAATAAAAAGAAATAAGATGAATAGATGGAGAGAAGGATTCGAATGATGGAGGAAAGGGATGACCGAATGTATAAATAAAGGGGAGGGAGGGAATGGGTTCGAAATTTTAGAGAAAGATATGATATGAAAGATATGATTGATAAAAGATAATCATGATACGAAAAAGAGAAGATTGTTTTCAAAATTTAAGAGATATAAAAAAGATATGAGGAAGTTAGATCTGAATTTTTGTTTATGCATTGGTGCACAAATTGTAAATCACACTTTTCACAACTCGTACCACTAACCAGCAAGTGCACTGGGTCGTCCAAGTAATACCTTACGTGAGTAAGGGTCGAATCCCACGGAGATTGTTGGCTTGAAGCAATCTATGGTTATCTTGTAATTCTTAGTCAGGATATCAATTATAATTATCAGTTTGGATTGCGACAAATAAAAGAGCATGAATTAAATACTTGTTATGCAGTAATTGAGAATATGTTGGAGTTTTGGAGATGCTTTGTCTTCTGAATCTCTTCTTTCCCCCTGTCTTCTTCTTCACGCACGCAAGGTTTCTCCTATGGCAAGCTGTGTGTTGGTGGATCATCGTTGTCAATGGTTACCATCCGTCCTCTCAGTGAACTTGGCTTAAGAGGGTATTTGCTCAAGTGCCTCTGCAAACAGAATCTTTATTTCAAGAGTCCTGAGATAGTCTGCAAAGCGAGCAAATTGCTTATCCTGCTCCTCTTGGTGGAGTTTTTGAGGATAAGGTATCTTGGCTTTGTACTCCTCAACGTTGGTTGCTGCAGGTTTATTTCCTACAGAGGTGGTTGGAGAAGCCTTTTTAGAGGGGTTGTTATCAGCACTTGTGTGTGTCTGATCCCTCACTGGCATTTGAATGCCAGGGTTAGAAGCTGGAGTGGCGTTGGACACGAACTCCTTACTTGTTCCTGGCGTTTGAACGCCAGAATTGAGCTTCCATTGGGCGTTTGACGCCACATCCTTGCCTGTTTCTGGCGTTTGAACGCTAGAGTTATTCCTCTCTGGGCTCTTATTGTCCTCAGAGGGATTTTGGATAGTAGGTTGTTCATTTCTTGGCTTCCTGCTGCCTTGAAGTGAGGTATTTAATATTTTTCCACTTCTTAATTGAATTGCTTGGCACTCTTCCATTATTTATTTTGATAACTGCTGTTCTGTTTGCTTCAACTGTACTTCCATATTCAGATTAGCCATTCTTGTGTCTTGTAGTATCTCCTTGAATTCGGCCAGTTGTTTTGTTAGAAAGTCTAATTGCTGATTGAATTCAGTAATTTGTTCTGCAGGACTAAGTTCAGCAGTTACTGTTTTAGCCTCTTCTTTCAT
Source organism: Arachis ipaensis (assembly GCF_059453495.1). Taxonomy (NCBI): domain Eukaryota; kingdom Viridiplantae; phylum Streptophyta; class Magnoliopsida; order Fabales; family Fabaceae; genus Arachis; species Arachis ipaensis. The sequence goes on from NC_142436.1 coordinate 57,623,769, forward strand.
GGAGGATTCACTGCTTAGGTATAGATGCTGATTTCTGGCAACTGTATCAATAAGCTCTTGAGCCTCTTCAATTGTCTTTCTCATGTGTATAGATCCACCAGCTGAGTGATCTAGAGAAATTTGAGCTTTCTCTGTAAGCCCATAATAGAAGATGTCTAACTGCACCCATTCTGAAAATATTTCAGAGGGGCATTTTCTTAGCATCTCTCTGTATCTCTCCCAGGCATAATAAAGAGATTCATTATCTCCTTGCTTAAAGCCTTGGATGTCCAGCCTTAGCTGTGTCATCCGTTTTGGAGGGAAGTATTGATTTAGGAATTTTTCTGACAGCTGTTTCCATGTCCTTATGCTAGCCTTAGGTTGGTTATTTAACCACCTCTTAGCTTGGTCTTTTACAGCAAATGGAAACAGTAATAATCTGTAGACATCCTGATCTACTTCTTCTTTATCATGTACTGTGTCAGCAATTTATAAAAATTGTACCAGAAACTCTGTAGGTTCTTCTTGTGGAAGACCAGAATACTGGCAACTTTGCTGCACCATGATAATGAGCTGAGGATTCAACTTAAAGCTACTGACTTCAATGGATGGTATACAGATACTGCTCCCATATGAAGCAGTAGTGGGGTTAGCATATGACCCCAGAGTCCTTCTGGACTGTTCATTTCCACTTAGGTCCATGATGGAGAAAGGGAGATGATGCAGATTGCAAAAATAATTTTTTTTTGAAACCGAAATTAAAATAAAATAAAATAAAAAAAATAACTGAAAAATTTACTATATTTTCGAAAATTAGAAGAAAAAGAAATAAAAAAAATTGAAAACTAAATTAATTAATTAAAAAATTTGAAAAAGATGTGGGTGGGGATTTTCGAAAAAAATGAAGAGAGAGAAATTGGTTAGGAAGTTTTGAAAAAGATATGTCTTAAAATTAAAGATACTTGTAAGAAAATAAAATAAAATAAAATAAAGAAAAGATATGAAAAAGATTTAATTTTAAGATTTGAGATTAGAAAAGATAAGATAAGTTAGGTAAGAGAAGATAAGGAATTTAAATTAAAAAGTTTTGAAATTTAAATTTTAAATTTGAAATTTTGAAATTTGAAATTTGAAATTTGAAATTTTAAAAATTTAAATTTGAAAATTGAAATTTGAAAGTTGAAATTTCAAAATTGAATTTTGAATTTTCGAAAAAGTCAACAATATAAGATAAGGATTTGAAAAAGATTTAAATTTTGAAAAGATTTGATTTTTAAATTTGAAAATTAAATTTTGAATTTTAAATTTTGAAATTTGAATTTTGAACTTTTGGAAGTTAAAATTTGAAATTTGAAATAAGATAAGATAAAATTTTGAAAAAGATATGATTTTTTTGAAAAAAAATTTGAAATTTGAAATTTTTTAAAACTAAGATAAGATAAAATAGAAATTTTAAAATAAAAATCTGAAACTCTTATATAAATTTCGAAAATTAACTTAAAATAAAGAGAAAAGATATTATTTTTTTTAATTTAATGAGGAAAGAGAAAAAAATAAAATGACACAAAACTTGAAAATTTTTAGATCTAGGATCCTGAGTTTTCGAAAATTTGAAGAGAAAAACAACTAAAAGACACCCAACTTAAAATTTTAAGATTAAACAAAAAGAAAACACAAGAACAACTTGAAGATCAAGAAGAACACAAAGAACAAAACTCAAGGAACTCAAGAATATAAAAAGAACACCAAACTTAAAATTTTTAGAAAACTAAAAATAAGTTTTCAAAAATTAAAGAAAAATAACAAGAAGACACCAAACTTAAAAATTTGACACAAGATTTAATCAAAGAAAAATTATTTTTGAAAAGTTTTGAAAGGAAGATACCAAAAAATTTGAAAATTACTGTAATTAATAAACACTGAAAATCAAAGAAGCAATAGTTACCAAGAACATAAGCACAACGCTCTAACCAATTGAGTTATGAAAGAAAGAAAAAAAAATATTCTTAAAAAACCTTTTTGAAATTTTTGAAAAAAATAGAGAGGGAAAATAAAGATAAGAGACTCAAATTTAATGACTCTAAATTAAAAAGATAATTTTTTCCTAATCTAAGCAACAAAATAAACCGTCAGTTGTCCAAACTCGAACAATCCCCGGCAACGGCGCCAAAAACTTGGTGCACAAATTGTAAATCACACTTTTCACAACTCGTACCACTAACCAGCAAGTGCACTGGGTCGTCCAAGTAATACCTTACGTGAGTAAGGGTCGAATCCCACGGAGATTGTTAGCTTGAAGCAATCTATGGTTATCTTGTAATTCTTAGTCAGGATATCAGTTATAATTATCAGTTTGGATTGCGACAAATAAAAGAGCATGAATTAAATACTTGTTATGCAGTAATTGAGAATATGTTGGAGTTTTGGAGATGCTTTGTCTTCTGAATCTCTTATTTCCCCTGTCTTCTTCTTCACGCACGCTTCACGCACGCAAGGTTCCTCCTATGGCAAGCTGTGTGTTGGTGGATCACCGTTGTCAATGGTTACCATCCGTCCTCTCAGTGAAAATGGTTCCGGTGCGCTGTCACCGCACGGCTAATCATCTGTCGGTTCTCACTCATGCTGGAATAGGATCCATTGATCCTTTTGCGTCTGTCACTACGCCCAACCCTTGTGAGTTTGAAGCTCGTCACAGTCATTCAATCCCTGAATCCTACTCGGAATACCACAGACAAGGTTTAGACTTTCCGGATTCTAAAGAATGCTGCCAATGGATTCTAGCTTATACCACGAAGATTCTGATTAAGGAATCTAAGAGATACTCATTCAATCGAAGGTAGAACGGAGGTGGTTGTCAGTCACGCGTTCATAGGTTGAGAATGGTGATGAGTGTCACGGATCATCACATCCATCATAGTGAAGTGCGAATGAACATCTTAGATAGAAACAAGCGTGTTTGAATAGAAAACAGAAATACTTGCATTAATTCAACGAGACACAACAGAGCTCCTCACCCCCAACAATGGAGTTTAGAGACTCGTGCCGTTAAAGAGTACAAAGTTTAGATCTAAAATGTCTTGAGGTACAAAATAAATCTCTAAAAGTTGTTTAAATACTAAACTAGTAACCTAGGTTTACAGAAAATGAGTAAACTAAGATAGATGGTGCAGAAATCCACTTTTGGGGCCCACTTGGTGTGTGCTAGGGCTAAGACTTAAGCTTTACACGTGCTTAGGCTGTTTCTGGAGTTAAACGCCAGGTTGTAACCTGTTTCTGGCGTTCAACTCCCATTTGTAACTTGTTTCTAGCGTTTGACGCTAGACTGCAACATGGAACTGGCGTTGTATGCCAGTTTACATCGTCTATCCTTGAGCAAAGTATGAACTATTACATATTGCTGAAAAGCCCTGGATGTCTACTTTCCAACGCAATTGAGAGCGCGCCAATTGGACTCATGTAGCTCTAGAAAATCGATTCCGAGTGCAGGGAGGTCAGAATCCAACAGCATCAGCAGTCCTTTTTCAGCCTGAGTCAGATTTTTGCTCAGCTCCCTCAATTTCAGCTAGAAAATACCTGAAATTATAGAAAAACACACAAACTCATAGTAAAGTCCAGAAATGTAATTTTTATTTAAAAACTAATAAAAATATAATAAAAAGTGACTAAAACATATTAAAAACTACCTAAAAACAATGCCAAAAAGCGTATAAATTATCCGCTCATCATGCATCTAAGAAATAAAAGATAATATGAATGAGTTAAAAAGATTTGAAGAGAAATTGGAAATATGAATGAGTTTTAAAAAAGAATTGAGAAGAATTTGAAAAGAATTAGAAAAGAAATTTTTTTTTTTAAATTATGAATTTTTTAGAATGGGAATTGAGAATTGAATGTTTGTAATATTTGGATGCAAAAAATCTTGAATTAAAACATGAAAAGTCGACAAAAATTGGATTGGAAATGAAATTACCTCTCCCCTAGCTGTTCTGGCATTAAACGCTAGAATGGCTATCATTCTGGGCGTTTAACGCCCATCTGGTGGCCATTTTGGGCATTTAACGCCCAGCCAGGTACCCTGGCTGGCGTTAAACGCTAGAAATTCTTCTTCACTGGGCGTTTTTCTGAACGCCCAGAATGCTGCCTATTCTGGCGTTTAACGCCCAGAATGATACCTTTACTGGCGTTAAATACCCAGAATGGTAGCCATTCTGGCGTTTAACGCCCAAATTGCCTCTTTACTGGCGCTTTAACGCCAGTGAGCTCTTTTTTTCTGTGATTCCTCTGCTTTATGTTCTGAACCTTCATTTTCTTGACTTGTTCACTGAATAGAATTAACAAACATGAATAACAAAATTAAATGGACTTATATAATTGTTATAAACATCTAATTTTTTATAATGACTGGGTTGCCTCTTAGCAAGCGCTTCTTTACTGTCTTTAGCTGGACTTTTACTGATCTGTTAATTTAGTCTCAGTTTTCAGCACTCTTGCTCAACATTGCCTTCAAGATAATATTTGACTCTCTGTCCATTAATAATGAATTTTTTGTCAGAGTCAATATCCTGAAGCTCCACATATCCATATGGTGACACACTTGTAATCACATATGGTCCCTTCGACCGGGATTTCAATTTTCCAGAGAACAATCTGAGCCTGGAGTTAAACAGCAAAACCTTCTGCCCTGGCTCAAAGACTCTAGATGACAACTTTTTGTTATGCCATCTTTTTGCTTTCTCTTTATAAATTTTTGCATTTTCGAAAGCGTTGAGTCTGAATTCCTCCAGCTCATTCAACTGGAGTAATCTTTTCTCTCCAGCTACCTTAGCATCAAGGTTGAGGAATCTGGTTGCCCAGTAGGCTTTGTGTTCCATTTCCACTGGCAAATGACAAGCTTTTCCATACACAAGCTGGTATGGAGAGGTCCCTATAGGGGTCTTGAATGCTGTTCTGTATGCCCACCGAGCATCATCCAGACTTCTTGCCCAATCCCTTCTACGGGTACTTACAGTCCGTTCCAGGATTCGTTTTAGTTCTCTATTTGAGACTTCAGCCTTCCCATTTATCTGTGGATGATATGGAGTCGCCACTTTATGGTTAATTCCATATCGGACAAGAGCAGAGGCAAGCTGTTTATTGCAGAAATGAGTGCCTCAATCACTGATCAGTATCCTAGGGACACCGAACCTACTGAAAATATGCTTCTAGAGGAACTTCATTACTATCTTAGTATTATTAGTGGGTGTTGCAATTGCCTCTACCCATTTAGATACATAGTCTACTGCCACCAGAATATAAGTGTTTGAATATAATGGTGGGAAAGGCCCCATGAAGTCAATACCCCATACATCAAACAACTCAATCTCCAAGATCCCTTGCTGAGGCATGGCATAACCGTGAGGCAGATTACCAGCTCTCTGGCAACTGTCACAGTTACGTACAAACTCTCGGGAGTCTCTATAGAGAGTAGGCCAGTAGAAGCCACATTGGATAATCTTTGTGGCTGTTCGCTCACGTCCAAAATGTCCTCCATATTGTGATCCATGGCAATGCCATAGGATCTTCTGTGCCTCTTCTCTAGGCATGCATCTACAGATTATTCCATCTGTGCACCTCTTAAAGAGATACAGTTCATCCCACAAGTAGTACTTTGCATCAGTAACCAATTTTTTCGTTTGTTGCTTATTGTACTCCTTGGGTATGAATCTCACAGCTTTATAGTTTGCAATGTCTGCAAACCATGGTACTTCTTGAATGGCAAAGAGTTGCTCATCTGGAAAGGTTTTAGAGATCTCAGTAGAAGGGAGGGACGCTCCTGTTACTAGTTCTATCCGGGATAGGTGATCAGCTAATTGGTTCTCTGTCCCTTTTTTGTCACTTATTTCTATATCAAACTCTTGCAGAAGCAACACCCATCTTATGAGTCTTGGTTTTGAATCCTACTTTGTGAGGAGATATTTTAGAGCAGCATGGTCAGTGTACACAATCACTTTTGATCCCACTAAGTAAGATCTGAACTTGTCAATGGCATAAACCACTGCAAGCAGCTCCTTTTCTGTGGTTGTGTAATTCTTTTGTGCATCATTCAAAACATGGCCAGCATAGTAAATGACGTGCAAAAGCTTGTTATGCCTCTGTCCCAATACTGCACCAACAGCATGGTCACTAGCATCACACATTAGTTCGAATGGTAGTGTCCAGTCTGGTGCAGAAATGACTGACGTTGTGACCAGCTTAGCTTTCAGAGTTTCAAACACCTACAGACACTCTGTGTCAAATACAAATGGCGTGTCATCAGCTAACAGATTACTCAGAGGTTTTGCAATTTTTGAAAAATCCTTTATAAACCTCCTATAGAATCCTTCATGCCCCAGAAAGCTTCTGATTGCTTTAACATTGGTAGGTGGTGGTAATTTTTCAATTACCTCTACCTTAGCTTGATCCACCTCTATTCCCTTGTTTGAAATTTTGTGCCCAAGGACAATTCCTTCAGTCACCATAAAGTGACATTTTCTCCAATTTAAAACCAGGTTAGTCTCTTGGCACCTTTTCAAAACAAGTGCTAGATGGTCAAGACAGGAGCTGAATGAGTCTCCAAATACTGAGAAGTCATCCATGAAGACTTCCAGAAATTTCTCTACCATATCAGAGAAGATAGAGAGCATGCACCTCTGAAAGTGATGCACGAAAACTTGTCTCTCAACAAATTTCCCTCGGCAAGTATACCGAATTGTCGTCAAGTAAAAACTCACAATAGAGTGAGGTCGAATCCCACAGGGATTGATTGGTCAATCAACTTTACTTAGAAGAATGTTCTAGTTGAGCTAAGCAGAAATTGAGTTGAGTAATTGCAGAAAGTTAAATGGCGGGAAAGTAAATAACAGAAAATGTAAATGTTAGAAATAAAGAGCAGAATGTAAATGGCGGAAAGTAAATTGCAGAATCTTAAATAGGGAATTGGGAGGATGAGCATAAAAGTAAGTGGCAGAAAGTAAAGAGAATGGGTAAGATCAGAAATGGGGATTCATTGGGCTCAGGAGATGTTGTATTCTCCAGATCAAGTTCATTCTCATCTCTTCCTCAATCAATGCATTCATTGATCTCCTTGGCAATCTTAAGTGATTGGATTCCAATTCCTTGGTAATTCAATCTCTCAAATCTTGATCAATAGCCAATTCTTTGGTCTAATTGCTCATGAGAAGAGATGAAGTATTGTCACTGATTATACCACATGTATTCCCAAATTAAAGTGTTGGTAGGATTATATGTCACTATATCCATCCAAACCCCAATTTGGTCCAACATGAGAAAGCATTTCTAGCATGATCTCTTCATTCCTCTTCCAAGGTTTCGAAGAGATCCAAGTATGAATAGCTTCTTTTCCAAGACAACTACCCAATTGGATGAAGATTGAAAGCTTTCTAGTAAATCAAGAGAAAAGAAAGAAGAAGAATAATGAAAACTATTATTGATCCATCAAATTACAACAGAGCTCCCTAACCCAATGAAATGGGTTTAGTTGTTCATAGCTTTGGGAATGGAAAGCATAAATGAAAAGTACATACTGAAGAATAAAACTAGAAGTTGCAGAGAAAGTAAAATATACAGAGTGTAGTTCTCCAAAATGCCCAAAAGCTCCCTACTAGTTCAAAACTACTCCTATATATACTACTCTTCTGATCTTCTAGTTGGCTCTTCAAGTCTTGGATATGGGCCTTCGATCTTGAGTTGAAGCAGTTACAATCTTCAGTGGGCTCAGCTTTGCTTGCAGAAAAAGTGTGAGTTAGGCATGGGCGTTAGTTAGGACGTTAGTGGTGTTAACGTTAAATGAAAATGTGGGTTCGAGAACGTTAGTGATGATCACGTTTTTCACTAACATTCCAAGCTAAAAACATTCCACGTTAACTTCAACGTTAGTGGCATTAACATGACCACTAACGTTGCCTTTTGGTCCTTCGCAAACGTTATTGGCATTCACCTTTTCCAATAACGTTGCTTATTGCCTCCTTTCCCCACGTTAGAGTTCACGTTAGTATAATTAACGTGACCCTTAACGTGGGCATGCCTAAGCTTCGAGAGCGTTAGTGACACTTACCTTTGTCACTAACGCTCCAAACGCCCCTTGACGTGGTGGAAATTGGCGGGTTAAGAAATTATTATAAGAGATACGTTGCAAGTACAATTCTTAACCAACAAAAATCCGCTTATCAATTTAGAAGGGTTGTCATAAAATTAGAATTAAAATACTGGGAGTATGAATCCCAGGTCGTCTCCCAACGAGTTGCAAAAAGATGTGCTATTTTATTAATCAGATATTTTCCAAAAGGGTTTGAGTTTGATAGACAGGAAATTAAATAAGAGAATTTATGTAATTTAAATAAAAACCTTGACCGGGAGTAGATTAGTTGGAAGTCCTATCCTTATTGGAGTTCTCCCAAGATTAATTGATAATTGAAGGTTGTTCTGCTTAGTTATCCTTTACCAGATAAAGGAAAGTCAAGCAAGTTGGAAGTCAGTTTCTATTCACAAGTTCTAATCCTCTCCCTTAGGAAGGACTAGTGTCAGTGACTAGAGGGCGACCCAACGATAAACCCAATTACAATTTTACTCTTGAGCATTCCAACTCAAGGTTCTCCTTTCAACCAACTCCCAATCAAGTTATGGAACTACTCGCTCATTATGAATGTAACATTCACGAAATAAGAAAGGAAAATAAAGAAAGACATGATAAATAATAATAATAATCAAAGAGACCAATTAAAAATAAAAATAGTTCTTGTATTAATAAATTCTAAAAAAATAATCCAATAGTAACTCTGAATAAATTAAGGATATGAAAGAGTAAGTGACAAGTAAGGAAAACAAACTAGAGTAATGAAGTCTTGGCGGAGGTAATAACTCTTCTCAATATCCCAATCCAAAAAGCAATAAAAACAAAATCCTAAGAACTATGAATGTGTAGAGAGAAAACCTAGAGAGGAGTAAAGTCAGATCTAAAAACTAAAATTATGCGGAATGAATGTCGTCCCTCGTCTCTGCATGTTACCTGGCTCTAATCTGCTTTTCTGGGCCGAAAACTGGGTCAAAACATGGCCCAAAATTGCCCCCAGCGAATTCTGCAAATTCTGCAGATCGCGCACGTCACGCGATCGCGTCATCCAGCATTTTGTCTTGCCACGCGTGTGCGTCGTCCACGCATTTGCGTCACTCATGCAGCTTTTAGTTCACGCGTTCGCGTCAGGCACACGAGCGCGTCACTATGATTTCTCCAATTCACGCGGTCGCGTGAGCCATGCGTCCGCGTCGCTTCTCGCTGGTCATCTCTTTAATTTCTTATGTTCCTTCCATTTTTGCAAGCCTCCTTTCCAATCTCCAAGTCATTCATGCCCTATAAAGCCTGAAACACTTAACATACGGATCACGACATCAAATGGAATAAAGGAGAATTAAAATACATAATTAAAAGTCTCTAGGAAGCAAGTTTTCAACCATGGAGTAATTTTGGGAAGGAATTGTAAATACATGCTAATCATATGAATAAGTGGGTAAAGATTTGATAAAACCATACAATTAAACACAATATAGACCATAAAATAATGGTTTATCAACCTCCCCACATTTAGACATTAGCATGTCCTCATGCTTAGTTGAAGGAGATAAAATAAATGAATATGAACATGTAAAACTCATGCAATGCAATGCAACCTATACATATGAATGCAACTATATGATTCTTGTCCACTTGGTCAAAAGTAAATAAGCTCTTCAAGACAATCACAAATCAAATTCCACTAATTCAATTCTTATATAGTAAGAATAGATAAAAATGCAAGAAGGTAGCTCATGAAAGCAGGGAACATAGAATTTAAGCATTGAACCCTCACTGATGATGTATGTATGCTCTAATCTCTCTAGTGTATAAGGTAGTCACTCTATCCTTCTCTAATCATGCTTTCTAATTTTTGTTCTTCACCTAACCAATCAACAATATTTAATGTACCAATACAAACATCATGAGGTCTTTTCAAGGTTGTAATGGGGCCAAGGTAAGGGCAAGGGTACATATATGGCTAAGTAAGCTTATAAATTGAATCTTTAATTAACCTAAGCTTTCACCTAACACACACATATATATATATATATATATATATATATATATATATTCTATATAACTTAAATTTCACACCTAGCTACCCAAAATTTCCCTTTCACATTCCGTACTCATGTATCAACTTTTATTTTAATTTTATCACATGTGCATTGATCCTTGAATTTTAACTTAGTATTGGGGTAATTTTGTCCCCTTATTTAATTATTGAATATTTTTAGATTTTTTTTCCTCTTTTTTTTTTAACATGAAAATAAACATAGCTTATCAATGCACATGGATTCTTAATTCTTTTATAAGTTCACATGAGTAGGTACCCAAATTCCCATTATATTATCATGACACATTTCCTTATTATCTTTTGTTCCCCACAATCTCCCCATATTCAATTAACACACAATTCTATCTTAAGCTTGATGTCAGGGAATTTTGGCCAGTTTCACTGACCTTTTCTTTACTGTTTTAGGGTAGTTTCATGCATTTTCTTAGTTAATAAGCAAGTTTTGGGTAGATAATCACTTACATCTTGATTCAATCAAACATTGTGAAATTTATATGATTTTATGAGAATTATGCATGAATTGAATGATAAAGTGGATGATGCATGATCTCATGAGTTAGAACCTAGCTTTGATGCACTTTACTTGCTTGATTTTAGGATAAAGGAAGCAAGGAAGATGCCACGTTAGTCTAACTAACGTGACCATTAACGTGGAATGGGAGCTAGCTTGCAATGTTAATGAGAAAGGTGATCGCCAATAACGCCTTCGTGAGCCATCATAGCCCATGTTAGTTGCCACGTTAACTACATTAATGTGGAAGCTAACGTGGAAGAGAAGTAAAGCTCCAACATTAGTGGTAAAAGTGAATACCACTAACGTTGGAAAAAGGGACACACTTAGCCACGTTAAGAGTCACGTTAATTACATTAACATGAACTCTAACGTGGAAGGAACAAAGAAGTGCCAACGTTAGTGACACTCACCTTTGTCACTAACGTTGGACCAAGCCACTATTAGCCACGTTAGTTGCCACGTAAACTACATTAACGTGGAAGCTAACGTGGAGGAAAGAAATGATGAGCCAACGTTAGTGACACTCACCTTTGTCACTAACATTGGAGATGGCAATCACCACCACGTTAGTGGCCACGTTAATACAATTAACGTGAGGCACTAACATGAGAAGGGGCGTTTGGAGCGTTAGTGACAAAGGTAAGTGTCACTAACGCTCTCGAAGCTGAGGCATGCCCACGTTAGGGGTCACGTTAGCTACACTAACGTGGACTCTAACGTAGGAAGGAAAGGCAACAAGCAAACGTTATTGGAAAAGGTGAATGCCAATAACGTTTGTGAAGGACCAAGAGGCAACGTTAGTGGTCACGTTAGTGCCACTAACGTTGAAGTTAACGTGGACCATCTTAGGTTAGGAACGTTAGTGAAAAAGGTGATCATCACTAACATTCTCGAACCCACATTTTCACTTAACGTTAACACCACTAACATCCTAACTAACGTCCATGCCTAACTTCACATTTTCTCTGCAAGCAAAACTGAGCTCACTGAAGACTGCAACTGCTTCAACTTAAGATCCAAAGGCCCATTGATAAACCACTATTTTATGGTTTATCATGTGCTCAATGGAGTGATTTTTATCAACTCTTTACCACTTATTCATACTCACTTGAATATGGGCTACTTGAGACAGATGGTCAACTTGGAGCTCTTTGTGGCTTTAAGAGTAAAAGGGAGATGGTTAGTGGTTGGCAACACAATCCTAGGTTCATTATGGTAGGTAGCTCACGGCTGAATTATTATGGTTGCAAGAATACTATATTGAATGGGTCTAGGAAGTTGGTTGGCCACTTTAGTGAGAATTCAGATTGCCTGCCACCCGATTGGAACACTAATGATCAACAAGATGACGGGTGCAAAAGCAAGATTTGAGACCCCAAAATTCATTCTGGCAATCAACACTCTTGGGGCCTTATCACTTGCTTTAACTTACTTGAAGGCTTTCTGCGCCTAGTTTGGGATCCCGGAGGCTATTGGCATTCCAAACATTGGTGGAGATTTCTGGATGAATTCAAGCACAAGCCACCATAACAAAAGACTCCCCAAATGTCCAACTTAAGGACTTTAACTAAAAGTGCTAGGTGGGAGACAACCCACCATGGTATGATCACTCCTTTTTCCAATTATAATTTTATTTAGTTTTGTTTGTTTTTGAGTTTTATTTTACTTCATTGAACCTGGAATAATTCATAACATCTGCATCAGCATCTGCATACTGCATAATTGCATAAAAAAAATCGCACGTGACGCGACAACGTCGCCGACGCGCCCGCGTCACCAGTGCGTTGGGAAGAAAAAAAGATTGAACATAGAGTCATGCGAAAGCATGGCTGGAGGTGTGCCTTTGGCACAAATTGATCCACGCGACCGCGTCGCTAACACGTCCGCGTCATGTAGGAAAATGCCTCCCATGCGTCCGCATCACCCACGCGAACGTGTGGCCCTGTAAAATCGACGTAAACGGGTGTATGGCAGAATGTTGGGCTGGAACGTGGCTGGACTAGTGCTAGAAGCACAAACCCTATCACGCGACTGCGTGCCCCATGCGTCCGCGTCACTTTCAAAATATGGCCATCCACGCGATCGTGTCAACCACGCGACCGCGTCACCCAATAATTTGGCAAAAAGAGTTTCGAACAGAGAGTTGCGTGAACGCGAGGCTGCACTCGCGCCAATCGCACAAATCAGGTCACGCGATCGCGTGACCCACGCGTCCGCATCACCTGACCTTATCGCGCACCACGCGACCGTGTCACTCATGCGTCCGCGTCGCTTGCACCGCACAGCTTATCCAGATCAGCCAAATATCTTATCTTTTCTTCCCCAATCCTAATTTTTCTTATCCTTTCTTACTTTCTTCTTCTTCATCTTTTTAACTTCTCATCCCTCTTATCTTTCATTTTATTTATTTAATTTATTTGCATTCTTTCATTCATTGCATTTTAATTTTGTGCATATTTTTATTTTTTTCTTAATTTATTATTTTACCATTGGTGTTCAAATGTTCTTATTCAACTGTTACATCTTTTCTGGTATTTTCTTGGTGCTTATGACTTGTTTTATTCTGATTAGGTAACATTATTTAAATCAATGCTAATCTTTTATGATACTTGTACTTCTCTTGCATTGATATGAACTTATACTATCTTGCATTACCCACATTCCCCTCTCCTTTGTTGCAAATTCTGCACCACTGGTATGCCATGTGCTTCTATTGTTTTCTCACTTGCATGTTGTAGCTACCATGTAATTGAGACCCTCATTATTTGGCATTAACCAACCCATGTTTTATTTGTTTTTTATCTTTGTTTTGGGTTACTTTTCTTCCCTTTTTCTTTCAGGATGGCCACCAGGAAGAGAACCGGAAGACGTTTACATGGGAGAGACAAACAAGTTCCTACGCACATTCCTTGACGAGAAAAGCGTCAGTTGAAGCAACCTGTCCACTTGCACATCTTAGCATGCATCGAGGACGGTGCAATCTTTAAGTGTGGGGAGGTCGATATCGATCTCCATGGGTTAGTCATTTTCTTCTTTTCAAAACCATTATTTTATTTTCTCTGTTTGTTCATTGTTGCATTTGCATGGTTAATTGCATGTTTATTTGATTTTGTGCATTTAGTTACTACTTGGATGAAGTAATATTTTATTTTTCAAGAAATTTTTATAATATTTCACTAATTTAAATTGAAAAATTTTTGTGTTAAACTTGTTTGAAGTTGTATTTGGAACATGGTTTTTGAGTCAAAGAACACACAACCTGTGAGATTTTGAGCTTATTTACATGGTTACATTATTTAACCATAAATTTTTATTCTTGTGTGTTTTCTTCTCTATAATTGCAATCTTTGCTTTGTTCCATTCTATATGTCCATTATTTAGTGTATTTACATGCTTGCATATGATTGAGGCCATTATTTGTTATTAGCTCACTTATCCCAAATAAGCTTACCTTTTACATCACCCTTGTTAGCAACTTTGAACTTTTTAATCCCCTTCTATTTCATAACCACATTACTAGCCTTAAGCAGAAAAACAAAATAAAAATCCCAAGTTGAATCCTTGGTTAGCTTAAGATAGATATTGTGTATAATTTAAGTGTGGGGAATTTTATGGGAATATGGGATGATATGAAAAAATAGGGAATTAAATTGAATAAGTTATTTAAAAATTTGGGAAGCATGCTCATATGAAATCAAAATAATTAAATTACCATGTGCATTGAAAAAAAAATATTAAGTAATTAAATAAGGGGATACAAAAAAAAAAGGAGAAGAAAAGAAAAGAGAAGAAAATAATATTACCCCAAATGCAAAATAAAAAGAATCAATGCACATGGGACAAAATTCAAAAAATAAGTTTGATACTTGAGCATGAAATACAAAAGAAAAAAAAATTTTGGGTAGCTAGGTAAAGTATTTTAAATTATATAAAGTATGTATATGTTAGGTGAGATCTTAGACTAATCAAAGATTCACTTTATAAAGCTCACTTGGCCATACATATATCCTTACCTTTACCTCAGCCCCATTACAACCCTAAAAAGACCTCATGATGTTTGCATTAATATGCTAAATATTTGTTGATTGGTTAGATGAAGAACAAAGTTTTATAAAGCATGACTAGAGAAGAGTAAAGTGAATTACCCTATACACTTGAGAGACTAGAGTGATATACACTACCAGTGAGGGTTCAATGCTTGATTCTATGTTCCCTGCTTTTATGAGCTATCTTCTCACAAGTTTACTTGTCTTTTATTATATGATTTGAATTAGTGAAATCTGATTTATGTTTGTCTTGAAGAGCTTATTTACTTTTAACCAAGTAGGTAGAAACATCTTAGCATGAAGTTGCATTCATATAGATAGGTTGCATTTCATACATTTTACCATTCCTCTTCACTCCTTTATAGTTTCTCTTGAGCTTAGCATGAGGACATGCTAATGTTTAAGTGTGAGGAGGTTGATAAACCACTATTTTATGGTTTATCTTGTGCTCAATTGAGTGATTTTTATCAACTCTTTACCCACTTATTCATACTATTTGCATGGTTTTACGTTTTCCTTCCTAATTTTGTGTTTTAATTGAAAACATGCTTCTTTGGCCTTAAGTTCCCTATGATTAATCCTCTCTTATACCATTAGATGCCTTGATATGTGTGTTAAGTGATTTCAGAGATTACAGGGCAGGAATGGCTCAGAGGATGGAAATGAAGCATGCAAAAGTGGAAGGAATACAAGAAGTTGGAGAAATTGCTAAGCTGTCCAGCCTGACCTCTTCGCACTCAAACGGCTATAACTTTAGCTTCAGAGGTCCAAATGATGCGGTTCCAGTTGCGTTGGAAAGCTAGCATCCGGGGCTTCGATTTGATTCATAAAGTGCCATAGTTGCCTGGTGCACGAAATTGTGATCTCCAGGCTCGAACAAATCCTGGTAATGGCTCCAAAGCTTGGTGCTCTGATCTTAATTCATAATTGTCACAACTTCGATACAACTAACCAGCAAGTGCACTGGGTCGTCCAAGTAATACCTTACGTGAGTAAGGGTCGAATCCCATGGAGATTGTTGGTATGAAGCAAGCTATGGTCACCTTGTAAATCTCAGTCAGGCAGATATAAAGTGATAATGGTGTTTTCGAATTTAATATAATAGAATAGGGATAGAAATACTTATGTAAATCATTGGTAGAAATTTCAGATAAGCGAATGGAGATGCTTTCGTTCCTCTGAACCTCTGCTTTCCTACTATCTTCATCCAATCCGTCTTACTCCTTTCCATGGCTGGCTTTATGCAAGGGCATCACTGTTGTCAGTGGCTACATCCCCTCCTCTCAGTGAATAATATGCTCACGCACCCTGTCATGGAACGGCTATTCATCTGTCGGTTCCCGATCATGCTGGAATAGGATTCACCCTCCTTTTGCGTCTGTCACTAACGCCCAGCACTCGCGAGTTTGAAGCTCGTCACAGTCATTCAATCATTGAATCCTACTCAGAATACCACAGACAAGGTTTAGACTTTCCGGATTCTCTTGAATGCCGCCATCATTCTAGCTTACGCCACGAAGATTTTGGTTAAGAGATCTAAGAGATATTCATTCTAGCTTATTTCATGTAGAACGGAAGTGTTTGTCAGGCACGTGTTCATAGGGGAGATGGTGATGAGCGTCACACATAATCATCACCTTCATCACGTTCTTGGGTGCGAATGGATATCTTAGAAGCGAAATAAGATGAATTGAATAGAAAACAGTACTACTTGCATTAATCTTTGAGGAACAGCAGAGCTCCACACCTTAATCTATGGAGTGTAGAAACTCTACCGTTGAAAATACATAAGTGAAAGGTCCAGGCATGGCCGAGATGGCCAGCCCCCAAAACGTGATCAAAGGATCATAAGGTAATCCCAAGATGAACAATGGAATAAAACTGAGACCAAAGATGCCTAATACAATAGTAAGAGGTCCTATTCATAATAAACTAGCTACTAGGGTTTACATGAGTAAGTATTTGATGTATAAATCCACTTCCGGGGCCCACTTGGTGTGTGTTTGGGCTGAGCTTAAGTGTTGCACGTGCAGAGGCCATTTGTGGAGTTGAACGCCAGTTTTTGTGCCAGTTTGGGCGTTCAACTCTGGTTTTGGATCCTTTTCTGGCGCTGGACGCCAGATTTGGGTAGAAAGCTGGCGTTGAACGCCAGTTTACGTCGTCAATTCTTAGCCAAAGTATGGACTATTATATATTTCTGGAAAGCCCTGGATGTTTACTTTCCAACGCAATCGGAAGCGCGCCATTTCGAGTTCTGTAGCTCCAAAAAATCCACTTTGAGTGCAGGGAGGTCAGAATCCAACAGCATCAGCAGTCCTTTTTCAACCTCTGAATCTGATTTCTGCTCAAGTCCCTCAATTTCAGCCAGAAAATACCTGAAATCACAGAAAAACACACAAACTCATAGTAAAGTCCAGAAATGTGAATTTAACACAAAATCTATTAAAAACATCCCTAAAAGTAACTAGATCCTACTAAAAACATACTAAAAACAATGTCAAAAAGCGTATAAATTATCCGCTCATCACAACACCAAACTTAAATTGTTGCTTGTCCCCAAGCAACTGAAAATCAAAATAGGATAAAAAGAATAGAATATACTATAAATTCCAAACTATCAATGAAACAGAGCTTCAATCATATGAGCGGGACTTATAGCTTTTTGCCTCTTGAATAGTTTTGGCATCTCACATTATCCATTGAGGTTCAGAATGATTGGCATCTATAGGAACTTCAGATTTCGAATAGTGTTATTGACTCTCTTAGTTCAGTATGATGATTCTTGAACACATCTTCTTTATGAGTCTTGGCCGTGGCCCTAAGCATTTTGTTTTTCAGTATTACCACCGGATACATAAATGCCACAGACACATAATTGGGTGAACCCTTTCAGATTGTGACTCAGCTTTGCTAAAGTCCCCAATTAGAAGTGTCCAGGGTTCTTAAGCACACTCTTTTTTTTGCTTTGGACCTTGACTTTAACCGCTCAGTCTCAAGTTTTCACTTGACACCTACACGCCACAAGCACATGGTTAGGGACAGCTTGGTTTAGCCGCTTAGACCAGGATTTTATTCCTTTAGGCCCTCCTATCCATTGATGCTCAAAGCCTTGGGATCCTTTTTATTTCCCTTGCCTTTTGGTTTTAAGGGTTATTGGCTTTTTGCTCTTGCCTCTTGGTTTTAAGAGCTTTGGCTTTTTCTGCTTGCTTTTTCTTTTTTTTTCTATTTTTTTTTCGCCTTTTTTTTTTTCTGCAAGCTTTGTTCTTTGCTGCTTTTTCTTGCTTCAAGAATCATTTTTATGATTTTTCAGATTATCAAATAACATGTCTCCTAGTCATCATTCTTTCAAGAGCCAACATATTTAACATTCTTAAACAACAACTTCAAAAGACATATGCACTGTTCAAGCATACATTCAGAAAACAAGAAGCATTGTCACCACATCAATATAATTAAACTAAGTTCAAGGATAAATTCGAAACTCATGTACTTCTTGTTCTTTTGAATTAAAACATTTTTCATTTAAGAGAGGTGATGGATTCATAGGACATTTATAACTTTAAGACAAAGTTACTAACTACTAATGATCATGTAATGAAGACACAAACATAGATAAGCACATAACATAGAAAACGAAAAGCAGAAGAATTAAGAACAAGGAATGAATCCACCTTAGTAATGGTGGCGTTTCCTTCTTGAGGAACTAATGATGTCCTTGAGCTCTTCTATGTCTCTTCCTTGTCTTTGTTGCTCCTCCTTCATTGCTTTTAGATCTTCTCTGATTTCATGAAGGATGATGGAGTGCTCTTGATCTTCCACCCTTAGTTGCTTCCAATAATTGTGTGGAAGAAAATGTATCCCCTGAGGTATCTCAGGGATCTCTTGATTTGCAGTCAAATGTTCTACCACTGAGCTATAGACCCTTGATGGAAGCTTTTGTCTTCCCTTTCCTCTTTCTAGAGGTTTCTCTGGCCTTAGGTGCCATCAATGGTTATGGAAAAAACAAAAAAGCTATGCTTTTACCACACCAAACTTAGAATGTTGCTCGCCCTCGAGCAAAAGAAGAAAGAATAGAAGAAGAAGAGGATATGGAGGAGATGGATGGCTGTGTGTATTCGGCCATATGGGTGGGATTGGGTGGGGAAGAGATGTTGAATTTTTGAAGGTAAGTGGGTGTGTGGGTGTGAGTGGTAAATGGAAGACAGAAGGGATGAGTGTTTATTGGGAATAGAGGATGATTGAGAAGAGAGAAGAGAGTGAGTGAAGGTAGGTGGGGATCCTGTGGGGTCCACAGATCTTGGGGTGTCAAGGCATTTACATCCCTGCACCAATTTAGGCATGCAAAATGCCCTTGCACACAACTCTGGGCGTTCAGCGCCAGGTTGGTGCCCATTTTGGGCGTTCAACGCCCCTTTGCTGCCATTTCTGGCGTTGAACGCCAGAACCATGCTTTTTCTGGGCGTTCAGCGCCAGGATGCTCCCATTCTGGGCGTTCAGTGCCAGAACTATGCTCTGTTCTGGCGTTTGAACGCCAGACAGATGCTCCTCCAGGGTGTGATTTTTCTTCTGCTGTTTTTGATTCCGTTTTTGATTTTTTTGTTTATTTTGTGACTCTACATGATCATGAACCTAAGAAAACATGAAAAACAATAAAAATAAGAATTAGATAAACATTGGGTTGCCTCCCAACAAGCGCTTCTTTAATGTCAATAGCTTGACAGTGGGCTCTCATGGAGCCTCACAGATGTGCAGAGCTTTGTTGAGACTCTCCAACACCAAACTTAGAGTTTGACTGTGGGGGCTCTGGTTGACTCTGCTTGGAGAGAAACTTTTTCTGCTTCCTCTCCATGGTTGCAGAGGGAGATCCTTGAGTTTTAAACACAAGGGAGTCCCCATTCCATTGAAGGACTATTTCACCTCTGTCAACATCAATCACAGCTCTTGCTGTGGCCAGGAAAGGTCGTCCTAGGATGATGGATTCATCCTCTTCCTTTCCAGTATCCAGGACTATGAAATCAGTAGGTATGTAAAGGCCCTCAACCTTTACTAATACATCTTCTACTTGTCCATAAGCCTGTTTTCTTGAGCTGTCTGCCATCTCCAGTGAGATTTTAGCAGCTTGCACCCCATAGATTCCCAGTTTCTCTATTACAGAGAGGGGCATGAGGTTTATTCCTGAACCAAGGTCACACAGAGCCTTAAAGATCATGGTGCCTATGGTACAGGGTATTATGAACTTTCTAGGATCCTGTCTCTTCTGAGGCAATGTCAGTTGATCCAGATCACTTAGTTCATTGATGAACAAGGGAGGTTCAACTTCCCAAGCATCAATGCAAAATAATTTGGCATTCAGCTTCATGATTGCACCAAGAAACTTGGCAGTTTGCTCTTCAGTGACATCCTCATTCTCTTCAGAAGAGGAATACTCATCAGAGCTCATGAAGGGTATAAGGAGGTTCAATGGAATCTCTATGGTCTCTAGATGAGCCTCAGAGTCCTTTGGTTCCTCAGAGGGAAGCTCCTTATTGATCACTGGATGTCCCAGGAGGTCTTCTTCCTTGGGATTCACGTCCTCTCCTCTCCTCACAGGTTCGGCCATGGTGCTTATGTCAATGGCCTTGCACTCTCCTTTTGGGTTCTCTTCTGTATTGCTTGGGAGAGTACTAGGAGGGATTTCAGTGATCCTTTTACTCAGCTTATCCCATGAGTTCAGGCTATTCTTAGGTTGAGGAATCCAACCAGAGTCTAGCTCTGTCTCTTACAGCAAAAAGGGAAAAGCATGAGCCTGTAGACTTTAGGATCTACTCCATTAGTCTTTACAGTATCACATATCTGCAAGAATTCAGTTAAGAACTGAAAAGGGTCTTCAGATGGAAGTCCATGAAACTTGCAGTTCTGCTGCCTCAGAGAAACTAATTGAGGTTTCAGCTCAAAGTTGTTTACTCCAATGGCAGGAATGGAGATGCTTCTTCCATGTAAATTGGAATTAGGTGCAGTAAAGTCACCAAGCATTCTCCTTGCATTATTATTATTTTCAGCTGCCATTTTCTTTTCTTGTTTGATAATTTCTGACAGGTGCTTGCTGGTTTGTTGTAATTCAGCTTCTCTTAGTTTCCTCTTTAGAGTCCTTTCAGGTTCTGGATCTGCTTCAACAAGAATGTTCTTGTCCTTGCTCCTGCTCATATGACAAAGAAGAGGGCGCAGAAAAATAATAATAATAGAGATCCTCTTTTTTTTTTTTTTTTGAGTGAGGGAGAGATGTTAGTGGATGAATAAACAAATAGAATAAGGTGAGAGAGGGGAAATTTCGAAAATAATTTTTTTGAAAAAGAGTTAGTGATTTTTGAAAATAGTTTTTGAAAAAGGTTAGTAATTTTTTGAAAAAATTTTAAAATAAAAAAATAAAAATAAAAATAATTAGTTAAAAAGAAATTTTTTTGAAAAGGAGGGAAGATATTTTCGAAAATTAGAGAGAGAGAGAGTTAGTTAGGTAGTTTTGAAAAAGTTAAGAAACAAATAAAAAGTTAGTTAGTTAGTTGAAACAAATTTTGAAAAGATAAGAAGTTAGGAAGTTAGAAAAGATATTTTGAAAAAGATAAGATGAGAAGATATTTTTGAAAAGATATGATAGAAATTAGTTTTGAAAAAGATTTGATTTTTAAAATCACAATTAATGACTTGATTCACAAGAAATCACAAGATATGATTCTAGGACTTAAAGTTTGAATCTTTCTTAACAAGCAAGTAACAAACTTAAAATTTTTGAATCAAAACATTAATTGATTATGGTATTTTCAAAAATTTGATATAAAAATGAGAAAAAGATTTTTGAAAATTATTTTTGGAATTTTCGAAAATAACCAAGAATTTTGAAAAAGATTTGATTTTTGAAAAAGATTTTGAAAAAGATAAGATTTTCAAATTGAAAATTTGATTTGACTCATGAGAAACAATTTGATTTTTAAAAATTTTTTGAAAAAGTCAACTCAATTTTCGAATTTGATGAGAGAAAAAGGGAAAGATATTTTTTTGATTTTTGAATTTTTTTATGAAAAACATGAAAATTATGCAATGCATGAAATTTTTAGATCAAAACAATGAATGCATGCAAGAATGCTATGAATGTCGAGATGAACACCAAGAACACTTTGAATGTCATGATGAACATCAAGAACATATTTTTGAAAAATTTTTAATGAAAAGAAAACATGCAAGACACCAAACTTAGAATTCTTTAATGCTTAGACACTAAGAATTCAAGAATGCATATGAAAAACACCAAAAGACACAAAACAAAAAATCATCAAGATCAAACAAGAAGACTTACCAAGAACAACTTGAAGATCATGAAGAACACTATTAATGCATGATATTTTCGAAAAAATGCAAGATGCATATGCAATTGACACCAAACTTATAACATGACTCAAGACTCAAACAAGAAACACAAAAATATTTTTGATTTTTATGATTTTCTAATTTTTTTGTATTTTTATTTATTATTTTTTTCGAAATTTATTGTGAAAAATAAAAATAAGGATTTCAAAATTTTTAATATGAATTCCAGGAATCTTGCCATGTTAGTCTTAAAGCTCCAATCAAAGGGTCAGGCATGGCTTAATAGCCAGCCAAGCTTTAGCATATAATTACATGGACTGGAGTGATTAGTTGAATGCCAATCCCAAAGTAGTTTGGGTATGGCTTTACAGCCAGATAGGCTTCAACATGCTTTATGAAACACTAGAATTCATTCTTAAAAATTCTGAAGAAAAATAATATTTTTGAAAACATTTTTTTTTTCGAAAACAAGTGAGAAAATTTTGAAATATTTTTGAAAAATTTTTGAAAAGAAAACAAAAAGAAAATTACCTAATCTGAGCAACAAGATGAACCGTCAGTTGTCCAAACTCAAACAAATCCTGGTAATGGCTCCAAAGCTTGGTGCTCTGATCTTAATTCATAATTGTCACAACTTCGATACAACTAACCAGCAAGTGAACTGGGTCGTCCAAGTAATACCTTACGTGAGTAAGGGTCGAATCCCACGGAGATTGTTGGTATGAAGAAAGATATGGTCACCTTGTAAATCTCAGTCAGGCAGATATAAAGTGATAATGGTGTTTTCGAATTTAATATAATAGAATAGGGATAGAAATACTTATGTAAATCATTGGTAGAAATTTCAGATAAGCGAATGGAGATGCTTTCGTTCCTCTGAACCTCTGCTTTCCTGCTATCTTCATCCAATCCGTCTTACTCCTTTCCATGGCTGGCTTTATACAAGGGCATCACCGTTGTCAGTGGCTACATCCCCTCCTCTCAGTGAATAATATGCTCACGCACCCTGTCACGGCACGGCTATTCATCTGTCAGTTCCCGATCATGCTGGAATAGGATTCACCCTCCTTTTGCGTCTGTCACTAACGCCCAGCACTCGCGAGTTTGAAGCTCGTCACAGTCATTCAATCATTGAATCCTACTCGGAATACCACAGACAAGGTTTAGACTTTCCGGATTCTCTTGAATGCCGCCATCATTCTAGCTTACGCCACGAAGATTCCGGTTAAGAGATCTAAGAGATATTCATTCTAGCTTATTTCATGTAGAACGGAAGTGTTTGTCAGGCACGTGTTCATAGGGGAGATGGTGATGAGCGTCACACATAATCATCACCTTCATCACGTTCTTGGGTGCGAATGGATATCTTAGAAGCGAAATAAGATGAATTGAATAGAAAACAGTACTACTTGCATTAATCTTTGAGGAACAGCAGAGCTCCACACCTTAATCTATGGAGTGTAGAAACTCTACCGTTGAAAATACATAAGTGAAAGGTCCAGGCATGGCCGAGATGGCCAGCCCCCAAAACGTGATCAAAGGATCATAAGGTAATCCCAAGATGAACAATGGAATAAAACTGAGACCAAGATGCCTAATACAATAGTAAGAGGTCCTATTTATAATAAACTAGCTACTAGGGTTTACATGAGTAAGTATTTGATGTATAAATCCACTTCCGGGGCCCACTTGGTGTGTGTTTGGACTGAGCTTAAGTGTTGCACGTGCAGAGGCCATTTGTGGAGTTGAACGCCAGTTTGGGCGTTCAACTCTGGTTTTGGATCCTTTTCTGGCGCTGGACGCCAGATTTGGGTAGAAAGTTGGCGTTGAACGCCAGTTTACGTCGTCAATTCTTGGCCAAAGTATGGACTATTATATATTGCTGGAAAGCCCTGGATGTCTACTTTTCAACGCAATTGGAAGCGCGCCATTTCGAATTCTGTAGCTCCAAAAAATCCACTTTGAGTGCAGGGAGGTCAGAATCCAACAGCATCAGCAGTCCTTTTTCAACCTCTGAATCTGATTTCTGCTCAAGTCCCTCAATTTCAGCCAGAAAATACCTGAAATCACAGAAAAACACACAAACTCATAGTAAAGTCCAGAAATGTGAATTTAACACAAAATCTATTAAAAACATCCCTAAAAGTAACTAGATCCTACTAAAAACATACTAAAAACAATGTCAAAAAGCGTATAAATTATCCGCTCATCATTGCCCTGACGCTAGGCGACGCGAACGCGTGCTCTACACGGACGCGTCGCAGTGGCGAAAATCAGCGTGGCAGATTTCTTCTCCACCGATTTCTGGGCTGTTTTCGACCCAGTTTGCAGCCCAGAAAACACAGGTTAGAGGCTATAAAGTGGGGGAATCCATTCATTCATAATCATCAGCTCATAATTCATAATTTTAGGATTAGATGTAGTTTTTAGAGAGAGAGATTCTCTCTTCTCTCTTAGGATTTAGGATTAGGATTACTTTTAATTTTATTGCTTCAATACCAGGTCCAATATTTTCCTTTAATTAATGTCTCTCTTCTATTTTTTATTCCAATTCTCTTACTTGTTAATGTTCCAATCTAGCTTATGAACCTTCCCATGTTAAGATTTGAATGTTCTATTTAATATATTTCGAGGTATTTCAGTTTATGATTGTTTTATTCTATTTATGAATGCTTTTAATTTAATTTAGATAATTTCTTTCTTTTGGCTCTGGTTAAGTAATTGGTGACGCTTGAGTTCTCAAATAAAGCAGTGGTTAAAATTGGGAGTTGCTCCAATAACTCTAGTCTTTCCATAGGAATTGACTAGGACTTGAAGATCAAACTAATTAGTCCACTTGATTTACCTTCATAGTTAGAGGTTAACAAAGTAAGATTAAAATCCAATTCTCATCACAATTGATAAGGATAGGACTTCCAATTCTTATACCTTGCCAAGAGTTTTATTTTATAGTTATTTATTTATTTTACTTGTCATACTTCTTCCTTACTTTCAAATCGCCCCAATTTACAAGACTCATAACCAATAATAAGAACACTTCCCTGCAATTCCTTGAGAAGACGACCTGAGGTTTAAATACTCAGTTATCAATTTTATTGGGTTTGCTTAAGTGACAAACAAAACGTTTGTAAGAAAGGACTTTTGTTGGTTTAGAAGCTATACCTACAACGAGGATTTATTCCGGATTCTAGACCACGCAAAAATTCTCTCTTCAAAATGGCGCCGTTGCCGGGGAATTGCAAACGTGTGCCTTATTATTGGTTATTATAAATAATTTCTTTTGCTTATTTATTTGTTTTTATTTTTGTTTTTTCATAAATTAAGAGGTTATTGGTTTTTATTTAGTTATTACAAATTTTTTTTCAAAAATTTGTTCTTCGTGTTCATCTTGACCTTCAAGTTGTTCTTAGTTGTTTTTTTCGTTTTGATCTAAAAATTTTAAGTTTGGTGTCATTTTATTGTTTTTCTCTTTCCTCATTTAATTCAAAAATATCTTTTCTCTTTATTTATTTTTTTTGAATTTTCGAAATTTCAGTTAAAAAATTTTTTCAGATTTTGATTTTAAAATTTTTATCTTATCTTATCTCAGTTTTAAATTTCAAATTTCAAATCTTTTTCAAAAATCATATCTTTTTCAAAATCTTATCTTATCTTATTTGAAAATCAAATTTCAAATTTTAAATTTAAAAATTTTAAAAATCAAACCTTTTCAAAATTTAAATCTTTTTCAAATTTTTATTTTATATTGTTGACTTTTTCAAAATTCAAATTTCAAAATTTAATTTTCAAAAATTTAAATTTCAATAACCTTTTTAATTTAAAATTTGTTTTTATTTTCGTTTTTAATTTTTATTTACTATTATGAGTTCTCACCCCTCTCGCTTTGAGTTTGGTTCCAATGCTGTTGCAAGGAATGAAAATTATAACAAGAACATGCATCAAGGTCAAAACAATCAGAGATGAAAGGAGCCACGAGGATCTGATCAACCCTTTCGGCAACATCACCTTCCAAGATACCATGGACAACGACCATTCCACAATGCATGTCAAAACAACAGTTATGGTGGACCCTCTTGTAATTACCAACAAGGCTCACCACATGAATATGAACCGCCTCTTCAACATACCTTTGGACTACCATACTCACAAGCCCCTTACAACCATTCACCTCCATATGACCCTAATCTTTATCCACCACACCAACCACCATATGAACCACACCCAGAACCACCACCTCAATATTCACCATCTCCATATCCTTATCAAGAAGAACCACCTTCCTATTATGAACCCTTTCTCCAAAATAATGAACCCTCATATCCACCCCAACCTCCAATGGATGACAGACTTCGTGTTATTCTTCAAGGGCAAGCAAGGATGCAAAGGAGTGTATTGGAACTCACTACTGCCTTAACCGAGGTAGTAAATATAATAGCCTCCCGGGATCTGAGAACTCATAGTACTCCCATGGCTGCATGTGGAGAATCAAAAGAAGAGTGTAGCATAAAGGAAACACTAGAAAATTCAGTGGATAATGAGGAACATGGCTTTGTATTGGAACAAGTGGAAGAAGCCATAATAGTTACAGAGGAAAAAATGGTTGAAGATTTAGGAGATGCTGAACCTCCATGGGAAAGTTAAGACATAGAGCCTCCTTCCAAGACGGTTGCATTTGATGTTAAGGAGGGTGTACAACCTCCAAGGCATATCATGGCTAAAGACTTTGAAAAGGTTGATCAAGAGATGGAGATTAAAGAAGAAGAAGCACAACCTCCCATGCCCTTGGAAAGCAATGAAGAGGAGATTGAATTGGAAGAAAGCTACTAAGAGGAAAAGGTTGAAATTGAAGAAGCTTACAAGGAGGTGGAAGTTGTCAAAGAAGAGCACAAGGGAGCGGAGCTTACAGGATCATTAGAAATGCATCTCCTAAGGCCATTACCGTCCAACACAACGTTCAAGTGGGTAAAATTCTTATCCTTGACCTTTACTTTCTCACTTGAATATGGGCTACTTGAGACAGATGGTCAACTTAGAGCTCTTTGTGGCTTTAAGAGTAAGAGGGAGATGGTTAGTGGTTGGCAACACAATCCTAGGTTCATTATGGTAGGTAGCTCACAGCTGAATTATTATGGTTGGAAGAATACTATATTGAATGGGTCTAGGAAGTTGGTTGACCGCTTTAGTGAGAATTCAAATTGCCTGCCACCCGGTTAGAACACTAATGATTAACAAGATGACGGGTGCAAAAGCAAGATTTGGGACCCCGGAATTTATTCTGGCAATCAACACTCTTGGGGCCTTATCACTTGCTTTAACTTACTTGAAGGCTTTCTGCACCTAGTTTGGGATCCCGGAGGCTGTTGGCATTCCAAACATTGGTGGAGATTTTTGGACGAATTCAAGCACAAGCCACCATAATAAAGGACTCCCCAAATGTCCAACTTAAGGACTTTAACTAAAAGTGCTAGGTGGGAGACAACCCACCATGGTATGATCGCTCCTTTTTCCAATTATAATTTTATTTAGTTTTGTTTGTTTTTGAGTTTTATTTTACTTCATTGAACCTGGAATAATTCATAACATCAGCATCAGCATCTGCATACTGCATAATTGCATAAAAAAAATCGCACGTGACGCGACAGCGTCACCGACGCGCCCACGTCACCAGTGCGTTGGGAAGAAAACAAGATTGAACAGAGAGTCATGCGAAAGCATGGCTAGAGGCGTGCCTTTGGCACAGATTGATCCACGCGACCGCGTCGCTGACGCGTCCGCGTCATGTAGGAAAAATGCCTCCCACACGTCCGCGTCACCCACGTGAACGCGTGGCCCTGTGAAATCGACGTAAACGGGTGTATGGCAGAATGTTGGGCTGGAACGTGGCTGGACTCGTGCTAGAAGTACAAACCCTACCACGCGACCACGTGCCCCATGCGTCCGCGTCATTTTCAAAATATGGCCATCCACGCGACCGCGTCACCCAATAATTTAGCAAAAAGAGTTTCGAACAGAGAGTTGCGCGAACGCGAGGCTGCACTCGCGCCAATCGCACAAATCAGGTCACGCGATCGCGTGACCCACGCTTCCGCGTCACCTGACCTTATCGCGCACCACGCGACCGTGTCACTCACGTGTCCGTGTCGCCTGCGCCGCACATCTTATCCAAATCAGCCAAATATCTTATTTTTTCTTCCCCAATCCTAATTTTTCTTATCCTTTCTTACTTTCTTCTTCTTCATCTTTTTAACTTCTCATCCCTCTTATCTTTCTTTTCATTTTATTTAATTTATTTGCATACTTTCATTCATTATATTTTAATTTTGAGCATATTTTTATTTTCTTTTCTAAATTTATTATTTTACCATTGGTGTCTAAATGTTCTTATTCAATTGTTACATCTTTTCTGGTATTTTCTTGGTGCTTATTACTTGTTTTATTCTGATTGGGTAACTGACGTTGGGATTTTTGCCAGTAAAGAATTTCATAAAAACATTCGCGTTGTAGATATAGTCTCTAAACCGACAGAAATCCCTTCGTACAAAAGTTTTGGTTGTCACAAGTAACAAACCCCTTAAAATTGATAACCGAATATTTAAACCTCGGGTCGTCTTCTCAAGGAATTGCAGGGAAGTATGTTCTTATTATTGGTTATGAAGATTGTAAATTGGGGGTTTTGGAAGTAAGGTGGGAATATGTTATATGACAAGTAAAATAAAGCAATAATAATAAAATCTCTTGGCAAGGTATAAGAAATTGGAAGTCCAGACTTAGTTATCCTTATCAATAACAATGAAAGTCGAATCTTGTTTCCACTTGGTCAACCTTTACTAAAATAAAGGAAAGTCAAGGGACTAATTAGTTTAATCTTTGAATCCTATTTATTTCCTAAGAAAAGGTTGGGATTATTGAAGCTCAATTCAATTAGCAAAGATAACAGTTATCAATTATGCTGTTGAGTTGGATAATTCCTGAGTTACTGATTTCTTAACCAAGACCAAAAGGGGAAAAGTAAATCTACTGGAATAAGAATGCCTTCAGATGGGAAGCAATAATCATGTAAATAAAAGAGAGCAATAATAACTGAAATACCTCAAATAACATTAATTCAAGTAATCTGGAACAGTTCATAAACTAAATTGGGAAAATAAATAAAAATAAAGAACCTGGGATTGAGAGTCACTCCTAAAACTAAGAGAAGTCCTAAATCCTAATCCTAAGAGAGATGAGAGAACCTCTCTCTCTAAAAACTACATCTACTCCTAAAATTGTGAATGTGAAAGCCTCTTTATAAATGGATGCATTCCCCCACTCTATAGCCTATAATCTGTGTTTTCTGGGCCGCAAACTGGGTCAGAAACAGCCCAGAATTCGCTGGTCCTGAATTCAACCACGCTGGATTTCCGTCACTACGACGCGGCCGCATGGATCACGCGATCGCGTCACCTAGCGTCAGGGAAACTATAGCATATTATATATCAAATCGAAGCCCCGGAAGTTAGCTTTCCAACGCAATGGGAACAGCATCGTTTGGACCTCTATAGCTAAAGTTATAGCCGTTTGAGTGCGAAGAGATCAGGCTGGACAGCTTAGCAATTTCTCCAACTTCTTCTATTCCTTCCACTTTTGCATGCTTCCTTTCCATCCTCCAAGCCATTCCTGCCCTGTAATCTTTGAAATCACTTAACACACATATCAAGGCATCTAATGGTAATAAGAGAGGATTAATAATAAGCAAATATAAGATCAAAGAAGCATGTTTTCAATCAAAACACATAATTAGGAAGGAAATATAAAACCATGCAAATAGTAAGAATAAGTGGGTAAAGAGTTGATAAAAACCACTCAATTGAGTACAAGATAAACCATAAAATAGTGGTTTATCAGTAACATTATTTAAATCAATGCTAATCTTTTATGATACTTGTACTTCTCTTGCATTGATATGAACTTATACTATCTTGCATTACCCACATTCCCCTCTCCTTTGTTGCAAATTCTGCACCACTGGTATGCCATGTGCTTCTATTGTTTTCTCACTTGCATGTTGTAGCTACCATGTAATTGAGACCCTCATTATTTGGCATTAACCAACCCATGTTTTATTTGTTTTTTATCTTTGTTTTTGGTTACTTTTCTTCCCTTTTTCTTTCAGGATGGCCACCAGGAAGAGAACCGGAAGACGTTTACATGGGAGAGACAAACAAGTTCCTACGCACATTCCTTGATGAGAAAAGCGTCAGTTGAAGCATCCCGTCCACTTGCACATCTTAGCATGCACCGAGGACGGTGCAATCTTTAAGTGTGGGGAGGTCGATACCAATCTCCATGGGTTAGCCATTTTCTTCTTTTCAACACCATTATTTTATTTTCTCTGTTTGTTCATTGTTGCATTTGCATTTCCAGCAGACTTTGTAGTGTTAGACATGAAAGAGGAAGCCAAGGCCTCCATCATCCTGGGAAGACCATTCTTGGCCACTGCTGGAGCTATCATTGATGTCCAAAAAGGTGAACTTACCCTGAGATTACACAATGAGAAGATGACATTCAATGTGTTCAAGGCCATG
This sequence comes from Arachis ipaensis, assembly GCF_059453495.1. Lineage (NCBI taxonomy): Eukaryota > Viridiplantae > Streptophyta > Magnoliopsida > Fabales > Fabaceae > Arachis > Arachis ipaensis. The sequence goes on from NC_142436.1 coordinate 57,654,376, forward strand.
AGCTACCCACAAGAACCATTGGGAGAATGTATGAGGTTGGATTCACTGGAAGATGCAGTACAAGAAATTTTTGAAGAAGAAGAACTTGAAGGGTTAACAGAAGAGGAATCAGCATCAAGCGAAGAAGCTGCAACAGCAGAGATTCATGTTCAGGGTGCACCAAAGGAGGAGAATGAAAGAAAAGAAGCACCCAAACTTGAACTCAAAGCATTGCCACCCACTCTCAAATATGCATACTTAGGAGAGAATGAAAGTTACCCAGTGATCATAAACTCAGCCCTCAACCAAGATCAAGAGGATGAACTACTCCAAGTATTGCGAAAGCATAAGGATGCCATTGGATGGACCCTCGCTGACCTGAAGGGAATCAGTTTGGCCATATGCATGCATAAGATACTGTTGGAAGATGATGCCAAACCATCCATTCAACCCTAGAGAAGGCTGAATCCAGTCATGAAGGAAGTGGTATAGAAAGAAGTCATGAAGTTATGGCAAGGAGGGGTGATCTACCCGATCTCAGACAGCCCATGGGTTAGCCCCGTCCAAGTGGTCCCCAAGAAAGGAAGAATCACTGTAGTACCCAATGAGAAGAACGAAGTCATTCCTACAAGGACCGTCACAGGATGGTGGATGTGCATAGACTACAGAAAACTCAATGAAGCTACAAGAAAATATCATTTCCTCCTCCCTTTCATGGATCAGATGCTGGAAAGACTTGCAGGACATGCATATTACTGTTTTCTCGATGGTTATTCAGGATATAACCAAATAGTGGTTGATCCGAGAGACCAAGAGAAAACCTCATTCACTTGCCCATATGGAGTGTTTGCCTACAGGCGCATGCCATTTGGGCTATGTAACGCGCCTGCAACTTTCCAACGCTGCATGCTCTCCATTTTCTCAGACATGATAGAGAAATTCATTGAAGTCTTTATGGATGACTTTTCAGTATTCGGAGATTCCTTTCCTAATTGCCTAAATCACCTGGCCCTCATATTAAAAAGATGTCAAGAGACCAACTTGGTCTTGAACTGGGAGAAATGTCACTTTATGGTGACAGGAGGAATAATTCTTGGCCATAAGGTTTCTAACCAAGGCATTGAGGTAGACAGAGCTAAGGTGGAACTCATTGAAAAATTACCCCCACCAAGTGATGTCAAGGCAATTAGGAGCTTTTTAGGGCATGCTGGCTTTTACATAAGGTTTATTAAAGATTTCTCAAAGATAGCCAAGCCCTTAAGCAATCTCCTTGTATCTGATACACCATTCGTCTTTGATGAAAAATGCATGCTAGCATTCGAAAACATGAAAAAGAGGCTGTCCTCTGCCCCTATCATTTCTCCACCTGATTGGAACTTACCATTTGAACTGATGTGTGATGCATCTGATTTTTCAATTGAGGCAGTGTTAGGACAGAGGAAAGATAACTTGGTCCATGTGATATACTATGCCAGCAAAGTCCTCAATGACACTCAAAGAAATTATACCACTACTGAAAAGGAGTTTCTGGCAATAGTTTTTGCATTCGACAAGTTTAGATCATACCTCATTGGTGCCAAAGTGATCGTTTTCACAGATCACACAGCACTTAAATATTTGTTTGCCAAGCAAGAATCAAAACCAAGACTAATAAGATGGATCTTGTTGTTGCAGGAATTCAATATTGAAATTAGAGACAAGAAAGGAGTGGAGAACAAAGTAGCAGATCACTTATCCAGAATCCCTCATGATAAAGAAGGAACACATGATACAATTATAAATGAGTTCTTCCCAGATGAGCAGTTGATGACGGTTCACAGAGCACCCTGGTTTGCAGATATTGCCAATTTCAAGGCAACTGAGGCTTTACCTCCAGAAATCAACAAGCATAAAAAAAGAAAGCTCATCAATGACATGAAGTATTTTGTTTGGGATGAACCATATCTATTCAAGAAGTGTTCAGATGGAATCCTTAGAAGATGTGTTTCAGAAGAAGAGGGAAGAGAGGTCCTATGGAACTGCCATGGTTCGTGTTATGGAGGCCACTTTGGAGGGGAAAGAACTGCAGCCAAGGTGTTACAAAGCGGACTCTTTTAGCCCACCCTTTTCAAGGATGCCAAAGAAGTAGCAAAGAACTGCAATGAATGCCAAAGAGCTGAAAACCTACCCAAAAGAAATGAGATGCCACAGAATTTCATCTTAGAGCTGGAACTGTTTGATGTATGGGGAATCGATTTCATCGGACCATTCCCAACCTCATATTCAAACAAGTATATCCTAGTAGTAGTGGATTACGTTTCCAAGTGGGTAGAGGCCATTGCAACCCCAACAAATGATAACAAGGTGGTCATGAACTTCCTCAGAAAGAATATCTTTAGCCGGTTCGGAGTCCCACGAGTGCTCATCAGTGATGGAGGGAGCCATTTTTGTAACAGACCACTAGAAGCTCTTCTCCTACGATACGGGGTAAAGCACAAGGTTGCCACACCTTACCACTCCCAAACAAGTGGGCAAACCGAGATATCTAACAGAGAGTTAAAAAGGATTCTGGAGAAGACTGTAGGAGCATCAAGAAAAGACTGGTCGAAGAAGCTAGATGATGCTCTTTGGGCATACAGAACGGCATTCAGAACACCAATCGGGATGTCCCCATATCAACTGGTGTATGGGAAGGCCTGTCATTTACCATTGGAACTTGAACACAAAGCTCTCTGGGCTCTCAAGCTACTAAATTTTGATAGCCTTGCCGCTGGTGAAAAAAGAGTCTTGCAGCTGCAGGAAATGGAGGAGTTTAGATCTCAAGCCTATGAAAATGCCAAGATCTATAAAGAAAAGGTAAAGAGAAGACATGACCTCAATCTGACACCTAGGAGCTTTGAAAAAGGACAGCAAGTGCTCCTCTACAACTCCAAATTGAGACTTTTCCCCGGGAAACTCAAAGAGGACCTTCACTGTGAACGGACAAAGGCTCAAGCACTACATGGGCAACATGGGGGAAAGCCCCAAAATGAAATATCATCTCAACTGATGGAGAAATCATCGAGCTAGCAACGCTAAAAGAGCGCTTCGTTGGGAGGCAACCCAACCTAAGGTAGTTTCCTTTTCATAATCATCTCAATAAAAGTTACAAGTAGTTTGCCCTATATTGCGAGGAGCTAAGTTTGGTGTTGCACACCAAAACAATCCAAGAGTGAATGTGTGATTCTAAGTTTGGTGTTCCACCAAAGATCTCAGTTAGAATCACACTACACCTCTTCAAGAGCAGTTTGCTAGCCTCAACCAATCAGGGAAACCACTTGACAAGAGTTTAGTTTCTAGTTCATAGTCGGTTTAGTAATAAAAGCACATAAGGTTCTCTGCATGTATTCAATCTGTCGCATTAGGCAAGGAATTAAGTTTGGTGTCCACACACCAAATCAGGTTCAGAAATTCACAAGCATACATGCATGCTAACTATTTCTCAAGTGCTTTGGGAACAAGCAACTTACAATAACTTTGCAGGAACTCAATCAAATCTTTGGGAAAAGTAGTGCACCATCATCCAAGGAGGCGAAGAATGATGCAAAAGCTATGGACGATGACAACAAAAGGATGGCTAGAAGTCACCACCAAAAGGTTGTATTGTTACTTGATTCCACATGCTTGAAAATGCTCAAATTGGAAGTCTGAATGTATCCCTGATTATTAGCTACTCTTTAGTTACATCACTAAGATTTGATGTTCGTTTTTTCCCGCCTTTGTCATATGTGTGCTATTTCAAGATACCTGATGCATTTTCAACTTGCCTACTTGTATGCTTATCCTCTAATTCAAATAAAAAGAGATGTTATGAAAGACCAGAGTGAGGTTCATATTGTGGAGTAAGTTCTTAAGCTTGTGGTGTAGAAATTACTTAGATAAGTTAGTTCACCAACAAGGTAGGAAAGCAACTATCTGTCCTGAATCATATACTTGAAACACACCCCATGAGACTAGCTAAATAACAAGATCCTAATAAGAAAAAGGGAAAGAAAAATGAAAGTTGAGAAATAAAGAAAAAAGAGTAAGAAATAAGGCTAGGCACCAAGGGTTGAATCTTGAGGCATGTGTCTGTGGTGCTCCTGTGTAAAGGATCTACTTGGATGAATAAGCTCTCAGGGATGCCTTATCACTTGGTAACTTGGGTTAACTAACCCGGGATTATCAGCTGAAAGTCCACTATCAAGAGTAACCTTTGCTACAGAACACTTAGTAACCCAAAGAGGTGCTCGACACCAAGGTCTCAAGTAAGAAAACAACAAACCAAGTGCCTGTGGTGTGTATGTATGGGGGAAAGAGACTTGAGGGAGTAAGTCCTTAGGGTTGTCTTAACACCCAGCACCTTGGACCAACTGGTTCAGGAGTGCTGACTGAAAGCTTATCTTAAAGAGTCGCCCTCTCACGAAGCACCTAGTCTAAGAACACAATTAAACCTTAAAAAGATAATGGGATTGTTCCGAGGGTTACCTGAAACTGTAGGTCGATCTCGGATGAGATCTTCTGTACTGGTTGGAGATGACGTGTTCGGCTGGCTGGTGGTGGCCGGAGCTGTTGTGTCCGACTTGTTGGACTGGCTGCACTTCGATGCTTAAGTTAGCATGGGTATTAGGCAGGTTTATTGTAGAATCAGAGTATGAGTTATACCTGGGTGCTCCAGTGTATTTATAGTGGTTGTAGAGTGACCTTTCTAGATAAGATAAGTTAGTTATCTTATCTTATCTTTATCTTTAAGTTGTGGTCAGCTTATCTTCAAGGGAACCGCCCTTATCTCTATAGGCTTGGACTACCTTTGAATTTGGGTCGTGTTCCTCTATTTGGGCCCTTTACTGGGCTTTTCTGTCGATTTGACCGACTTCTTTTGAGAAAAGGTCGGATAGCCTGACCTGAAGAGGTCGGTCGCTTTATTGCTGATCATCCCGGATCGGATAGCTCGAACCAGGGTGTGAACAGTGCCCCTGCTCGAGCTCGGTCTTCTGCTTTGAGGTCGAGTCCTTGGCTTCGATCTTTCTCTAGTGAAGCCAAACTCGATCATTTTGTCGATTCCTTTCTTTGTAGAACCTTTTTGAATGTGGAACGCTTTCCTCTAAGAGCGCACATTTTTATATCAGCGCTTTGGCTTTGGGAATATACGAAGCTTTAAATACCTTCATTAATTGGTTTTGATTGCCCGTTTCTTTGGCTTTTATTTTTGAAATTCACGATCAAAAACGGTTTCTCTTCTTCATCTTTCTTCGTAACTTCTCCCTTCACTCTCTCACTTTCTGTTTTCGCCTGCATTTTGCCTCAGCATCATTTGGCGATTCTCTGGGTGATTCCATCTTTCCATCTTCAATCTCCTTTGAAGCTTCCTTCTTTGTTCAGGTTGGTTTTTTCTTCCTTTCTCACGTCATTTTTCTGTCTGGTTTTGAGAAATTTTTGATTTTGTTTGGAGAAAGTTTGGATCTTTCTGCTTTTGCTGTGCCTGATTGCTGTTGTAATGTGTGTTCTGGGAGTTTCTTCGCCCTTTTGCATGAACCTTTTCGTCTTTCCTATTGCTTGATGTTCTTAAGGCTTTTGCATGTTATCACCGTTTCTGTTTGTGCTTTTGATGATGATTTTGTTTGATTCTGAAAAAAGGTTGTGCCTTTGACGATTTCTACTTGGCGTGTTTGATATTGTCGATGCTTTTTGCTGATAGACTGTAAAAAGATAGTGGCTTTGATTTCTTTTTGTGTTTTGAATTTCTGAAATGTTTGTGATTTGACTTTTCTTGTTTGAGAGATGCCAGGACGTAAGCTGTAGATTTTTCCTGAATCCTTGCTTTGTTACTGCCTCCAAAGGATGCCCAAGGGCTTTGGTTTGAGTCTTGGGGTTTTCCTTTTCTGTTTCTTCTTCTGTATCATATTAGTCGAGTTGTTTTGCCCCTCATCCGAGACGTTTTTTATTAATCCAATCTTCTTTTCTTATTGTAGGATTAGTTGGCCTCATGTCTTCTCGCCATAACATTGTAGAGATGTCTTCTAAAGTTCCCGAGGGGATGTCCGATTGGTTGGACTCCCTTGTCTTAATGTGTGTCTCTATTGTGGATGCTGAGTTTTGTGTAGAGCTGAGGAAACGTCATAGGGTTTGTGGTGGTGGTGCCCGGGAGAGAGATTATGAGCTTGTGGCGCCCGACTCTGACGAGAGGGTTTGCTTTCCTACTTCTGTCGAGGGGGAGCGTCCCTTTTTCTACGCCTATGAATATTTCTTCAGCCAGTTGGACATTACCTTTCCTTTTTACTGCTTTCAAGACCGACTTGTTGTGGTCGTGTAATATTGCCCCATCCTAGCTTCATCCGAATTCCTGGGGTTTTATCAAGATTTTTCAGCTGCTTTGCCAAGAGTTAGGCATAACACCTTCTCAGACTCTTTTCCTCTATCTTTTTGTTTCTGCCAAGTCCGGAGGGTCTTCCAAAAAGAAAGCTTCCTGGGTTTCTTTCAGGTCGGCCCAGGGGCATAAAGTTTTTGCCATGTTCGATGAGCCTGCCTTTCCTCTAGAATGGCAAAAGAATGTGAGAGTGTCTCGCTATACATGGGAGATGCTTGACGAGGTTGAGCAGGCTTTTGTAATTATTCTTGAAGATTTATGGGGGGAATCACCCCATCTTGATACAAAAAGATTTTTGAGTGATCCATCTTTGATTCGAACTGCTTTGGGTACTGTCTGACTTGTTTCTATACTTGCTTTTTAGTTTTGCTTCTTCTTTTTGTGATTGTAACCCATTGCTGTGGTCGATTCTGTATTTTCAGAGATGTCGAAAAACAACGATCCCATGAAAGGCCTACAAGAAAGCAAAGAAGGCTGCAGTTGCTCAAAATATCTCAGCCAAGGTGGCGGGAGAGGGATCCTCTCAAGTTCCGGTGAAGCCTCCCGTGCCGAGTTCTCCTGGCCCGAGGAGGGTAATTCCCACTCCTAGGGTTCGCCTGGCCAAGCCTCCGCAGTCTTCCACTGCTACTTCTGGTGCTCCTCCCAACAAGAAACAAAAAACAATTGAGCCTTTCAACCTTGATGCCCCTGATTTTGACGCGGTCGAGTTTGTAGATCAACAGATCGGTCCATACGGTGTCCTCCCTATGGATGATGTATCACTCCTTCGTCATTTAGACTTTATAACTCGGAGTAGTGTAAAGATGGCACATATGGGAGCTGCCTTGTACCGAACGGCTCAAAATCTTCCTCTACATGCCACCAAAGCCTTCATGGAGGAGGCAAAACAGGAATTCGATCAGATGAAGGGCTTGAAAGAGGAGCTTGAGGTGAAGGTGGCCAAACTGGAGAAGGATCTGGAGAATGAGAAGGCGAGTTCCCTTGCTCTGGCGGCTTCTGTGCGGTTGGCCGAGGACACGGCATTAAGGCATAAAGACAGCTACGTTACGTCCTATCGGGAAGGAATGCGTTCGAAGGGGGAGTTGGAGAACGCCCGAGCTGATTATTCTGAGCTTCATGGTCATCTTGTTGGCAGTGTGAATGCTGCTTACGAGAACCTGAAGGAGCAGGTTCGAATTATTGCTCCCGAGGCCGACCTTACTCTTTTTAGCCTGGATAATGTTGTGAGGGATGGTAAGATTATCCCTGATGACCAGGATGATGACGATATCGAGCCTCCCCCTGTGCCTTCTGTCAAAGTGTCAACTTCTGTTGTTCCTCCAGGTGAGGTCGATCATTCCGTTTCTGATCCGGACTGTCAGATCTTGAACCGGGATGATGGTACTGTGGATACGGTGCCTATTCAGACTCGCCCTCCTTCTCCCCGTACTGATGCTACCGAGAAGGCTCCCGATCTTAGCTGATTTTTCTTGGATGTTTGTGTAGATGGCCCGACTTGTGGGCTTTTAAACTTTTTATTTTGTAATTTGAATATTTTGCTGACTGTTGATACTCCTTCTGGTTGCTTGTTTAGCAACTTTTCGTTTTAAAAAAAAACAACAAGTAGCTTTCAAGCTTTGGGCCTGATCCTGAAGCTTGTTTATAATATTGTATTTCATATCATGCTTGTTTGCACTTGTCTTGGCACCTTTTTGGGTTTTGAGAATGCTGAAGCCTTGCTGCTCGGCCTCTTTGGATTGCTTTGTACCTATTGCTTGTAGCATGGATCCTTTGAGGTTGTGGATGTGTGGATCCAACTTGTATTTCAGTTTTCTGGCTCTTACTTGTATTTATTTCTGGACATCCATAACCGATTTCTTTACGCTGGTCCTCTTTCCAGTTATTTATGTAGTCCTCTTTTTTGGACCTTTGTCAGGTCTCTTTCAGGGACTACTTTTATAACTTGTTTGTTGCAGGAGACTGACTTCTTTATGTCGATTTCTTATAAGTTATTTTGTAATCCTCTTTCTTGGACCTTTGTCAGGTCTCTTTCAGGGATTACTTTTATAACTTGTTCGTTTGTAGGAGACCGACTTCTTTATGTCGATCTCTTCTAAGTTATTTTTGTAATCGTCTTTCTTGGACCTTTGTCAGGTCTCTTTCAGGGATTACTTTTATAACTTGTTCGTTTGTAGGATACCGACTTCTTTATGTCAATCTCTTCTATGTTATTTTTGTAATCCTCTTTCTTGGACCATTGTTAGGTCTCTTTCAGGGATTACTTTTATAACTTGTCCGTTGTAGAAGACTGACTTCTTTATGTCGATATCTTCTAAGTTATTTTGTAATCCTCTTTCTTGGACCTTTGTCAGGTCTCTTTCAGGGATTGCTTTTATAACTTGTCTGTTGTAGGAGACCGACTTCTTTATGTCGATCTCTTCTAAGTTATTTTGTAATCTTCTTTCTTAGACCTTTGTCAGGTCTCTTTCAGGGATTACTTTTATAACTTGTTTTTCGTAGGAAACTGACTTCGTCATGTCGATCTCTTATAAGTTATAGCAATTCCTCTTTTATAGGGTTGGCCAGACCTCTTTCCAGGGATTTGCTGATAACTTAGGTTGACTTGATCCGACTTTTTAACGTCGGCCAGTCTTTAAGTTATTATTTAGTGATCCATAAGACCTCGTCAGGTTCTTTTTCCAGATCACTTTCGATAACTTCTTGTATTATTCTGTGTTCATCTTTGCCGATTTGTAGAAGGTGGTTTCTATCTTTGTTTGGTCGACCTTTAGATGAATCGCGTTTTCATCTCTATTGGTCTTTATCGTGATCGTGCAGTGAATCTGTTTTTCACTTTTCTGCCAATCTGTTGCTTTATAATCGGACGATGAATGCTTCAGATTAATGCGTCTTGAGAATTTGTAGAATATCTAAAATATGCTTTATTTAAAAGAAAATGCAAATATATATATGTGGGAGTTTTTTATCCCTTTAAGTCGGATAATTTCTGAATCTCAACTTGATAGCTCATTAAAAAAACTTTTTAGGAAAAAGAGTGCATCCTATGACGAGATCTTCTATTTTTTCTAGCTATAGTACCTTCTTAGGTTGTAGGCGTGCCATGATCTGGGAAGCTCTCGTCCCTTGAGTTCGAATAGTCTGTAGTAGCCCTTCCCAAGTACTTCTGACTCGGTAGGGTCCTTTCCAGTTTGCTGCCAGCTTTCCTTCTCCGGGTCGAGTTGTTCCAATATCATTTCGGATTAGGATGAGATCATTCTCAGAGAAACCTCTCGGCACTACCTTTTGATTATATCTGGAAGCCATTCGATGTTTTAGTGCTTCTTCCCTGATCCGAGCTTTTTCTTGGGTTTCAGGAAGTAGGTCGAGCTCTTCCCTTTGAAGTTGGGAGTTGGCTTCCTCATTGTAATGAACCACTCTAGGCGACCTTTCCTCGATCTCTACTGTGATCATTGCCTCCACTCCGTATGCTAGTCGAAATGGTGATTCATTTATGGTGGAATGTGGCGTTGTTCGATATGCCAATAGGACTTGTGGAAGTTCTTCGGCCCAGGCTCTCTTTGCATCTTGCAGTCTCCATTTCAACCCAGCCAATATGACTTTGTTGGCCGCTTTGGCTTGTCCATTGGCTTGGGGATGTTCAACGGAGGTGAACTGGTGTTTTATGTTTAAGTCGGCTACTAACTTTCTGAAGCCCGCGTCTGTGAATTGGGTGCCATTGTCTGTAGTGATGGAGTATGTAACCCCAAACCTTGTAACAATATTCCTATATAGGAATTTCTGGCTCCTTTGAGCAGTGGCGTTGGCTAGGGGCTCTGCCTCGATCCACTTTGTGAAGTAGACTACCCCGACTATGAGGAATTTAACTTGTCCCGATCCCTGGGGAAAAGGTCCGAAAAGATCGAGTCCCCATTTTGCAAATGGCCAAGGCGAGGTTACGCTGATGAGCTCTTTTGGCAGGGCGATGTGAAAGTTGGCATGTTTCTGGCATGATGGGCATGTCCTTACAAACTCTATTGCTTCCTTTTGTAGAGTTGGCCAATAAAATCCCGCCCGGAGTACTTTTTTGGTGTGAGCTTGTGCTCCGAGATGATTACCACAAATGCCACTGTGTACTTCCTCTAAAACTTCCCTTGTGTTAGAGGTCGGCACACATTTTAATAGTGGTATTGAAATCCCTCTTTTATATAGGGTGTTGTTTATGATAGTGTAGTACTGAGCCTCCCGTTTTAACCTCTTTGCCTCCTTCTCATTTGTGGGGAGTGTTTCTGTTTTGAGGTAATTAATTATGGGGGTCATCCATCCTTGATCCTGACTTGTTATGGCTAGGACTTTTTTCTCTTCCGAGATTGACGGGTTCTGCAGCATTTCCTGGATGAGGCTTCTATTGTTGCCCCCTGGTTTGGTGTTGGCTAGTTTTGAGAGTGTATCAGCTCGGGCATTTTGTTCACGGGGTATGTGGCAGATCTTATATTCCCCGAGTTGTCCGAGCTGTTCCTTGGTTTTATCCAAATACTTTTTCTTGGTGGGATCTTTGGCTTGGTAGCTCCCTGTTATTTGTGAGGTGACTACTTGTGAATCGCTGAAGATGTTGAGTTTTTGAGCTCTGATGCACGAAAAACTTGTCTCTCAACAAATTTTCCTTCGGCAAGTATACCAAATTGTCGTCAAGTAATAACTCACAAAAGAGTGAGGTCGAATCCCACAGAGATTAACGGATTAAGCAATCAATGGTTAATTGATTATGCTAGTCAGACAAATCATATTGGAGTGATAAGTAACAAGGAAATGTAAATGGCATAAAAGTAAAGAAAAGCAATAAAGTGCAGAAAAGTAAAATGGCAAGAAAAGTAAATGTAAGAACTAAAAATAAAATGAACATTGGGATCAAGAGATATTGCAATCCTCCGAATCAAGTTCATTCTCATCTCTTCCTAAATCAATGCATTCATTGATCTCCTTGGCAATCTTAAGTGATTGAATTCCAATTCATTGGAATTCAATCTCTCAAATCTTGATCAATAGCCAATTCCTTGGTCAATTGCTCATGAGAAGAGATGAAGTATGGTCACTGATTATACCACATGTATTTCCAAATCAAGTGTTGGTAGGATTATAGTCACCATACCCATCCAAACCCCAATTTGGTCCAACATGAGAAAGCTTTTCTAGCATGATCTCTTCATTCCTCTTCCAAGGTTCAGAAGAGATCCAAGTATGAATAGCTTCTTTTCCAAGATAACTACCCAATTAGATGAAGATTGAAAGCTTTCTAGTAAAATCAAGAGAAAAGAAAGAAGAAGAGTAATGAAAACTATTATTGATCCATCAAATTACAACAGAGCTCCCTAACCCAATGAAAAGAGTTAGTTGATCATTGCTCTACCAAAATAGAAAAGAAAGAAAGTGCAGAAAAGTAAAGATGAAGATTAAAACTAAAATTGAAACTTCAAAATTCATAAATGAAAAGTACAAAGAAAACGAAACTACTCCTAAGAAAGAAAAGAAGAGAAAAGGAAGAAGAGTGTAGGAGGGGAGGGGTCCGAAGACCCACTCCCCTTGGAGTGTGCCAATTCACAGAAGTTCGAATTGGTCTTCATTCTCTCCCCCTTCCTTCAATTCTCCGTTCCAGTATATCCCTTGAATGTAAAAACTAAGGCCTTTATATAGGCTCTCCTAAATTACAAAATGAAATTCAAAGCAAATTACAATGAAATAAAAATTTCTATTCTAGATGCTTCTTGTGGCCTTGATTGGTTGACACTTGTGGGCTTGCTTGCTTGAGCTTTGAAGTGGACTTGAGAGAGAAGTGAATCAAATTGAGGTCCAAGATGACTTAGCATTATTGCTGCCGTTAGCCATACTAACGCTACAAGTGTGGCATTAGTGCTAAAGTTAGTGTGGCTAACGTCACACTTGCTACCCAGTTGGTGTTTTGAGGCTTAAAAGATGCCTCTGGTTTGTGCTCCAATTTCATACCTACTATAGAGTATTATATATCGTTGGAAAGCTCTAAATGTCAGCTTTCTAACACAACTAAAATCACCTCAATTGGACTTTTGTAACTCAAGTTATGTACCTTTGAAGTGGACAAGGTCGCTGGCTTAGTCACTAGGGTTACTGGAAAACGTGAGTCACAATAACGTTAGCGATCAGGGGATGAATATTGCCAGTTTCTGAAGCTCAAACTTAATGTCCACCCTATACTATTATATATTGTTAGAAAGCCCTGGATGTCTACTTTCCAACGCCTTTAGAAGTGCATCATTTGGAGCTCTACAACTCGAGTTATACTTCTTGGAAGGTGAAGAGGTCAGCTGGCCTTACTACAGGTTGATACCATGTTCATCTTTGCACTTTCGGGGCAGGTTTTCTCCCTCAAATTTAGTGTCCACCATGTAGTGTCATATATGCTTGGAAAGCTCTGGAATCCTACTTTCCAATGCCATTGGAATCACCTCATTTGGAGCTTTATGGCTCAAGTTATTCTTGTTTGAAGAAGGCATGGTCAGGCTGCCGGGTGAGATTTTTGCCTACATTAATGTCCACGTTAACTACACTAACGTGGCCATTAACGCGGGTCTTCCTTTGCTTCACAAACGTTAGTGGCACTCACCTTTTCCACTAACGTTGGCATTTTCCTTTTCTTCCACGTTAGTTCCCACGTTAATGTAACTAACGTGGAAGCTAACATGAGTCTTCTAGCCTTCGCAAACGTTAGTGGCACTCACCTTTTCTACTAACGTTGGCGTTTCCCTTTCCTTCTTCAAAGTTAATGCCATTAACTTTCTCACTAACGTTGGGGCTTCTCTTTTCTTCCACGTTAGTGCCCACGTTAGTGAAGCTAACGGGGTCGCTAACATGGGTCTTCTTGCCTTTTGCTAACGTTAGTGGCGTTAACGTTCTCACTAGCTTTCCAAGCTTTCCTTCCTTCCAATTTAATGGCCACGTTAGTGGCGCTAACGTAGCTACTAACGTAGCTCTTCTCTGCTTCTTTTGGTCTGAAATCAAGCAAACAAAGTGTATCAAAGTAACATACAAGATAAACTTTACTATACTAAGTGTGCTAATAATGCTCAAAATCATACTTTCACTTAGTGTGATCTATTTCATCATATTTACCATGTATATTAACTAAAATTCACCTATGCTTGAGATTTTGTTTCATACAGAGATTTTTCATGCTTTTGCTCCTTTATCAGCAGAAATTGTATGAAAACTGAATTAAAATCTACTGAAAAAGCATAGAAAAACAGGCCATGATGCCCTGGCATCACAACACCAAACTTAAATCTTGCTTGTCCTCAAGCAAGAAGGGAATCATGCAATAAGGTTTGACATCCAAGGTAAGAAGAGTAGCAGTGTAATGTTCATGGTTAGTTAGCTTTCTATGCATGCAACAATCACAAAAAAAATTCAGATGATTGATGCCTCTATCTAGCTCATTTTATGAAATCTTTTCTATATGTTTCTTTCTTGAACAAGCTTGTCATTCTCTTTTTATCTTATCTTCTCAGGTGCTTTGCACCATGATTTGAAAGCTACGACTCTAAATGCTTTGTTTTCAAGTATTACCACTTGATACATAAGCACCACAAGCATTTAATCAGAGGACTCTTTTTGCTCATTTTGTTTTCTTGTCTTCTTGACTCTCTAATCATTGATGCTCAGAGCCTTGAGCTTTAAGGGAGTGCTTTTGCACTTGAGCCTAGCCTTGACTCTAAATGTTTTGTTTTCAAGCTTTTTGCTTGATACATAAACACCACAAGCACTTAACAATTGAATTGTCATTGGTACTCAGAGCTTTCAACTTTCTCATTCTCTCCCTTTCTTTTCTTGCCTTATTTGCAATTGCTTTTTCAAGGTTTTCATGATTTCAAAAATTTCATAAAATGTCCTAGATGAAAACTTTAATTAAATAAATTCAAATGTAATTGTGCAACAATAGTCATGCTAGCTTCCCAATACTTATATGCTCATGCTAACTTCTTCTTAAATGACCTTGTTTATTTATGATCATGAAACTTCATTGCTTTGGACTCACAAAAATTCAAGATGGCAATCATAATGTTAAAGCAACATATTGTAATTCAAAAAATCAAACTATGCTTATTCATAAGGAGCAAGCACACATACATACAAAGAAATTAGAAGACAATCATGCAATTGAATGTACTGGAAATAAGTAAGAGGAAAAAGGAATTTTACCACCTTGTAGTTCATCTTCATTATTGTTGCCCTTTTTCTCCTACTTTTCTCCCTTCCCACACCAATTTAGACTAATTTCTTGTCTTCAAGTAGCAAATAAAACAGTGGTGGTGGGGTATATGATGGGTCATGAACGTCTTACATACTGAAATGTAGGTGATGTATGCGGTTAAGCAAGCAAAAATTAAGGATAACACTGCAGGCCAAAGAAGCAAAGGCATTATGATTTTACAAACAAGTGGTGTTGCTGGATACATTGCATAGAAAACTAAGTGGTACACCAAACTTAGTGTGACACTTTCTCTTGGAATTGATGCAAGTATCCAAAAAGATTGAAAACAGATTGTTGCAGGGAAACACCAAACTTAGAATGTGATCATATGCCAATTTTATTTAAAAAGAAGCTAAGTAAAAGGAACTATTGTATTAATAACAAAATCACCAAGAGCCAGAGCTATCACGAACAGGGGCTTCTTGATGAGGCATTAACACAAACAGTTGCAGAGCATAGAAAACAAATAACAAAAATAATTACATGAACAAACGAAAACAAAAGAAAATGTCTAATCTAGGTAATCAATCAACCGGTAGTTTGTTAATCACAATTAATCCCCGGCAACGGTGCCATAAACTTGATGCACGGAAAACTTGTCTCTCAACGAATTCTCCTTCGGCAAGTATACCGAATTGTCGTCAAGTAATAACTCACAAAAGAGTGAGGTCTAATCCCACAGAGATTAACGGATTAAGCAATCAATGGTTAATTGATTATCCTAGTCAGACGAATCATATTGGAGTGATAAGTAACAAGGAAATGTAAATGGCATAAAAGTAAAGAAAAGCAATAAAGTGCAGAAAAGGAAAATGGTAAGAAAAGTAAATGTAAGAACTAAAAATAAATTGAACATTGGGATCAAGAGATATTGCAATCCTCCGGATCAAGTTCATTCTCATCTCTTCCTCAATCAATGCATTAATTGATCTCCTTGGCAATCTTAAGTGATTGAATTCCAATTCATTGGAATTCAATCTCTCAAATCTTGATCAATAGCCAATTCCTTGGTCAATTGCTCATGAGAAGAGATGAAGTATGGTCACTGATTATACCACATGTATTTCCAAATCAAGTGTTGGTAGGATTATAGTCACCATACCCATCTGTTCCGAGGGTTACCTAAAATTGTAGGTCGATCTCGGACGAGATCTTCTGTACTGGTCGGAGATGACGTGTCCGGCTGGTGGATAGTGGCCGGAGCTGTCGTGTCCGACTTGTTGGACTGGCTGCACTGCTAATTCTGGGTCACCGGAGGGTGGAGGGTACCTGCAAGAGACTCTGATGCTTAAGTTAGCATGGGTATTAGACAGGTTTTTAGTAGAATCAGAGTATGAGTTATACCTGGGTGCTCCAGTGTATTTATAGTAGTGCGGGCTGACCTTTCTGATAAGATAAGTTAGTTATCTTATCTTATCTTATCCTGTTTTGGATGAAGTCAGCTTATCTTCAAGGGAACCACCTTTATCTCTATAGGCTGGGATTGCCTTTGGATTTGGGTCGTGTTCCTCTATTTGGGCCCTTTATTGGGCTTTCCTGTCGATTTGGCCGAGCTCTTTAGAAGAGGACGGGTAGTCTGACCTGAAGAGGTCGGTCACTTTATCGCCAATCATCCCAGGTCGGGTAGCTCGACCCAGGGTATAAACAGTGCCCCTGCTTGAGCTCGGTCTTCTTTTTTGAGGTCGAGTCCTTTTGACTTCGATCTTTAGTGAACCGAGTTCAAGCATTTGTCGATTTCTTCCTTTTGTAGACTCTTTTTGAATGTAGAACGTTTTCCTCTAAAGGCGCGCGCTTTTATATCAGCGCTTTTTTGGGAACGCAAGCGGTTTTAATATCCGCATTTAATTGGCATTTAATTGCCCCATTCTCTCTTGGCTTTTATTTTGAATTTCTCGATCAAAAAATGGTTTCTCTTCTTCGCTTCTTCTTTGTAACTTCTTTCTCACTTTCAACTTTTTCCTTTGATTTTTCTGAAGCCTCCGCCTGTAGCTTTCGCGTTTCAGCCCAGCGATGTTGCTTTGTGACTTTGCTTTTTCGTGGGGGAAGGGGTGATTCTGGATTTTGCCTTCCGCTTTTCTACTTTTCTTTGCAGCTTTCTCATTTCCAGGTTTGGTTCTTCTTTCTTTTCTCCCTCTACGCCATTTTTGGGTCTGTTTTGAAAAAGTTTTTATCTTAGTTGGGAAAAATTTGGATCTTTCTACTTTCTACTGTGCCTGATCACTGTGCGTTTCGTAATTTCTTCGTCTTTTGCATGGTCTTTTTCGCTTTTCCTGTTGCTTGATACCTTTAGGGTTTTTGCATATTGTGAAATGCTTTTGATTTTGAAGCTTTGGAATGATAATTTTGTTTGATTCTGAAAAAAGGTTGCATCTTTGGCGATTTTTGCCTAGTATGTTTGCTGTTGTTTCTTGCTGATAGACTGTAGGAAGATGATTTTCTGTTTTGTTTGTGTTTTGTCTTTCTCCTATGAAAAATGCTTGCTGTTTGAGGTCTTCTATTCTTGTTTGCGAGATGCCGGGACATAAGTAGATTTTCCTTGATACCTCACTTTGTTACTGCCTCCAAAGGATGCCCCAGGAGTTTTAGTTTGAGTCTTGGGGTTTCCTTTTCTGTGTATTCGTCCGCCGAGATATTTTTGAGTAATCCGTTCTTCTTTTCTTTTGTAGGGTTTAGTTGGCCTCATGTCTTCCTGAAATAACGTTGTAGAGATGCCTTCTCCGCCGATTGGGTGGACTCGATGGTTCTTATGTGTGTCTCTCTGGTTGATTCTGAGTTTTGTGCACAGCTTAGACAGTTTCATAGTGTTTGTAGTAATTCCAGTGATGAGAAGAACTATGAGCTTGTCCCTCCCTCTTCTGATGAGAGAGTCTGCTTTTCTACTCGGGTTGTTGATGATCGCCCCTTCTTTTATGTTTATGATTTTTTCTTCGGTCCGCTGGGTATCACCCTTCCTTTTACTCAATTTGAAACCGACCTGTTATGGTCCTGTAATGTTGCCCCCTCTCAACTTCACCCCAATTCCTGGGGTTTCATAAAAATTTTCCAATTGTTGTGCAATGGTTTTGGTATTCCTGCTTCCCAATCTCTCTTTTTCTATCTGTTTGTCTTGACTAAGCCCGCTGTGGTAAAAAAGAAGTCAGCTTGGGTCTCCTTTCGTTCCACCCAGGGAAAGAAGGTCTTTTCCATGTTTGACGAGTCGTTCCGTGATTTTAAAAACTACTTTTTCAAAGTCCGAGCTGTTGAAGGAGCTCGGCCCTTTTTTCTGGATGAAAATGACGAACCTACTTTTCCCTTGGAATGGCAAAAATATGTGAGGGTCTCCAGATATGCGTGGGAAATGTTGGATGAGGCTGAACGAGCCTTTGTGACTGTCTTGGAAGAACGCTGGGGTCATCCTCCCCATCTTAACACAAAGAAATTTCTAACCAATCCTTCTCTTCTTCAAACTGAACTGGGTATCTTGTGTTTATCTGTTTATGTTTCTTGTAGCTATCTTTCTGACTTATCCGACTTGTAGCTTAATTTCTGTTTTATTTGCAGAGGCAATGAAGAATAATGAATCTATGAAAGCTTTTAAGAGGGCGCAGAGGGCGACTGCTACCAGGAATATTGCGGCCAAGGCGGCTGGAGAGGGGTCCTCCCAAATGCGCGAGAAGCCATCAGTGCCGAGTTCTCCTGGGGTGAAGAATGTGGTCCCTACACCCCGAGTCCGTTTGGTGGATCCTCACCCCACTTCTGCCACTCTATCTGTTGCTCCTCCTAATAAAAAACAAAAAACAGCTGAGCCCTTTGACCTCGATGCTCCTGATTTTAATGCCATTGAATTTGTGGATCAGCAAATCGGTCCCTATGGCTCCCTCTCCATGGATGATGTGTCCATCCTCCATCACTTGGAATTTATGGCCCGAAATCACGTAAAGATGGCGTATATGGCGGCTGCCATATATCGGACTGCTCAGAATTTCCCTCTCCATGCCACTAAAGCATTTATAGAGGAGGCAAAACAAGAGTTTGATCGGATGAGGGAGTTGAAGGAGGAACTTGAGATAAAGGTAGCCAAGCTGGAGAAGGCGAGTTCTCAATCACTGGCAGCTTCTTTAAGGTTGGCTGAGGACACAGCCATGATGCACAAGGATAGTTACGTTACATCCTATCGGGAGATGATGCGCCTGAGGGGGGAGCTCGACAATGTTCGGGAAGATTATTCTGAGCTCCAAAGTCATCTCGTTGGTAGCGTGACTGCTACTTACGAGAACTTGAAGGAGCAAGTTCGGGTTATTGCTCCCGAGGCCGATCTCACCCCCTTTAGCCTGGACAACATTGTCAGGGATGGCAAGATTGTCCCTGATGATGAGGATGATAATGATGAGGTCGATCCCCTCCCTGTGTCTTCTGCCAAGGTGTCAGCGCCTACTGTTCCTCTTGCCAAGGTCGACCCTCCCGCTTCTGATCCTGATTGTCAGATCTTAAACCGGGATGATGGTACTGTGGATGTTGTTCCTCTCCAGGCTTTCCCTCCTTCTCCTCAGACTGATGCTGCTAAGAAGTCTTCTAACCTTTAGCTGATTTATTTTGGACCTTTTGGTAATTGGCCCGGCTTGTGGGCTTTAAAACTCTTTGGTTTATTTTGTTGACACTATTTCTGGTTGCTTGTTTAGCAACATTATTTAAAAACACAACGAATAGCTTCTGAGCTTTTGGGTCTGACCCTGAGGCTTTGTTACTTTATGTCACGCTTGCTTGCGCCTGTCTTAGCTTCTTTGAGGCCTTGTTGCTTAGCTTCTTTGAACTGGTTTGTTGTCGATGCGTGGATCCGATTTAGCAATCCATGCCCGACTTATTTGTCCTTTTCCAAGTAGTTGACCGATGTCAATCTTTTTCAATTATTTAAAGTAATCTTCTTTTTTGGACCTTGGTCAGGTCTCTTTTAGAGATTACTTTTATAACCTGTTTGTAGGAGACTGACTTCTTTCTGTCGATTTCTTCTAAGTTACTTCGTAATCCTCTTTCTTGGACCTTTGTCAGGTCTCTTTCAGGGATTACTTTTATAACTTTCCGTTGTAGGAGACCGACTTCTTTATGTCGATCTCTTCTAAGTTACTTCGTAATCCTCTTTTTTGGACCTTTGTCAGGTCTCTTTCAGGGATTACTTTTATAACTTTCCGTTGTAGGAGACCGACTTCTTTATGTCGATCTCTTCTAAGTTATTTCGTAATCCTCTTTCTTGGACCTTCGTCAGGTCTCTTTCAGGGATTACTTTTATAACTTTTCGTATTTTGTAGGAGACCGACTTCGTTAGGTCAATCTCTTTCTAGGTTATTTTTGTAATCCTCTTTCTTGGACCTTTGTCAGGTCTCTTTCAAGGATTACTTTTATAACCTTTTTATTTTGGGCTGACTTTGTTAGGTCGAGCCCTTCTAAGTTAAAGTAATCCTCTTTAATAGGGTTGGCCAGACCTCTTTCCAGGGTTTACTTATAACTTGGGTTGACTTGGTCCGACTTCTGGACGTCATCCAGTCTTTAAGTTATTATTTTAGCTATCCATAAGACCTCGTCAGGTTCTTTTTTGGATTACTTTCAATAGCTTCTTACATTATTCTGTGTTCATCTTTGCCGATTTGTAGAAAGTGGTTGGCATCTTTGGATCGTCCTTTGGGTGAATCGCGCTTTCACCTTTATCGGACGGTTTATCTTTATCGTGGTCGTGCAGTGAAATTGTTTTTCACTTTATGCCGACCTGTCGCTTTATAATCGGACGATGAATTCTTCAGATTAATGCGTCTTGAATTCTTTGTAGAATATCTAAATAAACTTTATTCAAAGTAAAAGTGCAAATATATACATGTGGGAATTTTTTCATCC
Source organism: Arachis ipaensis (assembly GCF_059453495.1). Lineage (NCBI taxonomy): Eukaryota > Viridiplantae > Streptophyta > Magnoliopsida > Fabales > Fabaceae > Arachis > Arachis ipaensis. Next base: position 57,674,838 of record NC_142436.1, read on the forward strand.
CTTTAAGTCGGATAGTGTCTGGGTCTCAACTTGGTGCCTCATTAAAAAACCTTTTCAGGAAAAAGAGTGCATCCAATAATGAGATCTGTTACCTTCCTAACTGTAGTACCTTCTTAGGTTGTAAGCGTGCCATGATCTGGGAAGCTCTCGTCCATCGAGATCGGACAGTCTGTAGTAGCCCTTCCCAAGTACTTCTACAACTCGGTAGGGTCCCTTCCAGTTTGCTGCCAGCTTTCCTTCTCCTGGTCGAGTTGTTCCAATATCATTTCGGATTAGGATGAGATCATTTTCTACGAAACTTCTTGGCACTACCCTATGATTATATCTGGAAGCCATTCGGCGCTTTAGAGCTTCTTCCCTGATCCGAGCTCTTTCTTGGATTTCAGGTAGGAGGTCGAGCTCTTCCCTCTGAAGTTGGGAGTTTGCTCCCTCATTGTAATGAACTACTCTAGGCGATCCTTCCTCAATTTCTACTGGAATCATTGCCTCTATTCCGTATGCTAGCCGGAAGGGGGATTCCTTCGTGGTGGAGTGTGGCGTCGTTCGATATGCCCATAGGACCTGTGGAAGCTCTTCTGCCCAAGCTTCCTTTGCATCTTGTAATCTCCGTTTTAATCCGGCCAATATGACTTTCTTGGCAGCTTCGGCCTGTCCGTTGGCTTGTGGATGTTCCACGGAGGTGTACTGATGCTTTATATTTAAGTCGGCTACTAGTTTTCTGAAGCCTGCATCTGTGAATTGAGTACCATTGTCTGTGGTTATTGAATATGGAACCCCGAACCTTGTGACGATGTTTCTATATAGGAATTTCCAGCTTCTTTGAGCGGTGGCATTGGCTAGGGGCTCTGTCTCGATCCACTTTGTGAAATAGTCTACCCCTACTATGAGAAATTTAACTTGTCCTGACCCCTGGGGGAAGGGGCCAAGAAGGTCGAGCCCCCACCTTGCAAACGGCCAAGGCGAAGTTACGCTGATGAGCTCTTCTGGCGGGGCAATGTGAAAGTTGGCATGTTTCTGACATGGTGGGCATGTCTTTACAAATTCTGTAGCTTCTTTCTATGGAGTTGGCCAATAAAACCCTGCCCGGAGTACTTTTTTGGCGAGAGCTCGTGCTCCGAGATGATTGCCACAAATGCCGCCGTGTACTTCTTCTAACACTTCCTTTGTGTGGGAGGTCGGTACGCATTTCAGTAATGGTACTGAGATCCCTCTTTTGTACAGGATGTTGTTTATAATGGTGTAGTATTGTGCCTCCCTTTTTACCCTCTTTGCCTCTTTTTCTTCTGTGGGGAGTGTTCTTGCTCTGAGGTAGTTGATTATGGGAGTCATCCATCCTTGGTCCTGGCTTGTTATGGCTAGGACTTTTTCCTCTTCCGAGATTGACGGGTTCTGTAACATTTCCTGAATGAGGCTTCTATTGTTGCCCCCTGGTTTGGTGCTGGCTAGTTTCGAGAGTGCGTCAGCTCGAGCATTTTGTTCTCGGGGTATGTGGTATATCTTATATTCCCGATTTGTCCGAGCTGTTGCTTGGTCTTGTCCAAATATCTTTTCATGGTGGGATCTTTGGCTTGGTAGCTCCCTGTTATTTGTGATGTGACAACTTGCGAATCGCTGTAGATGTTGAGTTTCTGAGCTCCAACCTCTTCAGCCAGCTTCAAACCAGCTAGCAGTGCTTCGTATTCTGCCTGGTTATTTGAAGCCGAGAACCCGAACTTGAGGGAGAGCTCAACTTGGGTTCCCTGGTTGCTTTCTATTATCACTCCTGCGCCGCTTCTAGTTTTATTTGAAGAACCGTCCACATAGAGATTCCACTCTGTGAGGGTTTTCAGGGCATTTGTGAATTCTGCGATAAAGTCGGCCAGATATTGTGACTTAATGGCCGTCCGAGCTTCATATTGGAGGTCGAACTCTGACAGCTCGACTGCCCATCGTAGAATTCTACCTGCTAAATCTGTTTTCTGCAATATTCCTTTCAAGGGCTGGTTAGTGCGAACTTTGATGGTGTGGGCCTGAAAGTAAGGGCGGAGTCGTCTAGATGTTAGAATGAGAGTATACGCAAATTTTTCTATTTTCTGATAGTTCAGCTCGGATCCCTGTAGTGCTTTACTAATGAAGTAGACGGGTTGTTGTCCGTTTTCGTCTTCTCTGACTAGTGCTGACGCTACTGCCTGGCTTCCTACTGCGAGATATAATATGAGTGGTTCTCCTTTTCGTGGTCAGGAGAGGATAGGTGGCTGTCCTAAGAACTTTTTAAAGTCTTGGAAGGCTTGCTCACATTCTGTCGTCCATTCGAACTGCCTTCCCTTTCTTAAAGTAGCATAAAAGGGGAGAGATCTTATCGCAGCTCCTGCTAAGAATCGGGATAGGGCTACCAATCTTCCGTTGAATTGCTGTACTTCTTTGACACAGGTTGGGCTCTTCACGTTGAGTATGGCCTGACATTTGTCTGGATTTGCTTCAATTCCTCTTTGTGTGAGCATGAAACCTAAGAATTTGCCTGCTTCTACTGCAAAGGTGCATTTCGCGGGATTGAGTCGCATGTCATGCTTCCTTATGGTGTCGAATACTTGGACCAGGTCGGACAATAATGTCTCTTCACTTTGTGTTTTTATTAGCATGTCGTCCACGTAGACTTCCATGATCTTTCCGATGTGATCCGAGAAGACTTTATTCATTAGCCTTTGATAAGTAGCTCCTGCGTTCTTGAGACCGAAAGGCATCACAATATAGCAGTAGTTTGCTTTCGATGTTAAGAACGAGGTCTTTTCTTGATCTAGTGGATACATGGGGATCTGGTTGTATCCCGAGTATGCGTCTATAAATGAGAGATATTTATATCCAGAGGAAGCGTCTACCAGAGCGTCGATATTTGGGAGTGGGTAAGGATCTTTTGGACAAGCCTTGTTGAGATCGGTGTAATCGGTGCACATTCGCCACTTCCCATTTGATTTTTTCACCAAGACAACATTGGCTAGCCATAGTGGATATTTGACTTCTCTTATGAATCCTGCTTCCAGTAGTGCCTGTACTTGTTTTTCCACAGCCTGGGGTCGCTCTGGCCCAAGTTTTCTTCATCTCTGCTGTACCGGCCGAGATCCTGGATAGACCGCCAACTTATGACACATCAGCTTAGGGTCTATGCCTGGCATATCTGCAGCTTTCCATGCGAGGAGATCGACGTTATCTCGCAAGAATTGTATTAGTAATTCCTTTGAATCTTCTTTTAGGATTGTGCCGATATTAGTTATTTTTTCTAAGGTATCCCCGATCTGAATCTTTTCTATCTAACCCTCTGGCTGGGGACGAAGTTCTTTTCGTTGTTGAACTCCACCCAACTCGATTGTGTGGAACTCTTCTCCTTTGCCTCTGAGGTTTAGGCTTTCGTTGTAACAGCGACGTGCCATTTTTTTATCTAATTTTATCGTGGCTATCCCTTTTGGTGTTGGGAATTTCATACATAGGTGTGGGGTCGAGACTATCGCACCGAGTTGGTTGAGTGTTGTCCGACCAATGAGAGCATTGTAAGCTGAACTTACGTCGACCACGATGTAGTCTATTTTGAGGGTCCTGGATTGGTTCCCTTTTCCGAAGGTTGTATGTAGTGGTATGTATCCTAGTGGTCGAACCGGGGTGTCTCCTAGTCCAAACAGACTATTTGGATATGCTTGAAGTTCTTTTTCTTCTAAGCCAAGTTTATCAAAGGCTGTTTTGAATAAGATGTCGGCAGAACTCTCTTGGTCTATTAAGGTACGGTGTAGGTTGGCGTTTGCTAATATGATGGTGATGACCATGGGATCATCGTGTCCTGTGATGATTCCGGATGCGTCCTCTTTAGTGAATGTTATTGCCGGGATGTTGAGTGCTTCCTCCTTTCCTTCGACAAGATATACTTCTTTGAGATATCTTTTGCGAGAGGATTTGGAGATCCCACCTGCTGTGAATCCGCCATGTATCATGTGGACATGTCTTTCTGGTGTCCGAGGTGATCGTTCTGTTCATTCGGTATCTTCATCCCTTCGTCTCTTTCTTTGATCATCATCTCGGGTGGCCAGGAATCGATCTAACTTTCTTTCTCTCACCAATTTTTCTATGATATTTTTTAAGTCGAAACATTCGTTTGTGGAGTGTCCTCGGACTCGATGGTATTCGCAATATTCCTTCCGGTTTCCTCCTCACTTTTTGCCTTTGAGTGGCCGTGCTGGGGGGATTTTTTCTGTATGGCAGACTTCTTTGTATATCTCGACCAAGGATGCCCTGAGAGGAGTATAATTATGGTATTTTTTTATTTTCTCCCCTTGTCGATCTTCTTTCCTCTTAGATTCTTTGTCTCTATCTCAGTAAGAGGCCCCCGATTTTGAGGTCTCTCCTAACCGAGCGTTTTCTTCCATGTTGATGTATTTTTCTGCTCGTTCCTGCACTTCATCCAAGGAGGTCGGGTACTTTTTTGATATAGATTGGCTGAAAGGTCCTTCTCGTAGGCCGTTAATGAGTCCCATGATGGCGGCCTCTGTGGGTAAACTTTGTATGTCCATGCATGTTTTGTTGAATCTCTCCATATAGTTGCGGAGGCTCTCCCGATCTCCTTGTTTGATTCCTAGTAAACTGAGGGCGTGCTTCGCTTTATCTTTCTGAATGGAGAATCTGGCTAGGAATTTTTTAGCTAGGTCATCAAAGCTTGAGATGGACTTTGGGGGTAGGTTGTCGAACCATCGAATGGCTGTCTTTGTGAGAGTTGTTGGAAAGGCTTTGCAGCGAACAGCATCTGGGGCGTCGGGGAGGTACATTCTGCTTCTGAAGTTACTGAGGTGGTGGTTGGGATCCGTGGTGCCATCATACAGGGTCATATCCGAGAGTTTGAAGTCTTTTGAAATTTTGGTTTTCATGATTTCCCTGGTGAACGGGTCTTGCTCTTTGCGTGAATTTTCTTTGAGATTGGCCCGAGGGGCTTTTGATTTGAGATCGGCTTCTAATTGCTATAGTTTTTCTTCTAACTCCCGACGTCGCCGCACCTCTCTTTGTAGATCCCTTCCGATTTCCCGTTGTTGTTGAGTTTCTTTTTCCAGTTGTTTTAGGCGATCTAGGAGCGCTTCTATTGCCCCTGAATTTGGCGAGTCTTTGTCTTTATTGGTTTCCAGAGTATCTTGTAGCGTGACATCCGCATTCTTGTGCGGTGTTCTCTCTTCCAGACCTGAATCGTGGTCGTTGTTATGGTTGTCCGCCATGGTGATGGGATGACTTCCAGGTCCCCGGCAACAGCGCCAATGTTCCGAGGGTTACCTGAAACTGTAGATCGATCTCGGACGAGATCTTCTGTACTGGTCGGAGATGACGTGTCCGGCTGGTGGGTAGTGGCCGGAGCTGTCGTGTCCGACTTGTTGGACTGGCTGCACTGCTGATCCTGGGTCACCGGAGGGTGGGGGGTATTTAAGAGACTCCGATGCTTAAGTTAGCATGGGTATTAGACAGGTTTTTAGTAGAATCAGAGTATGAGTTATACCTGGGTGCTCCAATGTATTTATAGTAGTGCGGGCTGACCTTTCTGATAAGATAAGTTAGTTATCTTATCTTATCTTATCCTGTTTTGGATGAAGTCAGCTTATCTTCAAGGGAACCGCCTTTATCTCTATAGGATGGGATTGCCTTTGGATTTGGGTCGTGTTCCTCTATTTGGGCCCTTTATTGGGCTTTCCTGTCGATTTGGCCGAGCTCTTTAGAAGAGGTCGGGTAGTCTGACCTGAAGAGGTCGGTCGCTTTATCGCCAATCATCCCGGGTCGGGTAGCTCGACCCAGGGTATGAACACCATCCAAACCCCAATTTGGTCCAACATGAGAAAGCATTTCTAGCATGATCTCTTCATTCCTCTTCCAAGGTTTAGAAGAGATCCAAGTATGAATAGCTTCTTTTCCAAGATAACTACCCAATTAGATGAAGATTGAAAGCTTTCTAGTAAAATCAAGAGAAAAGAAAGAAGAAGAGTAATGAAAACTATTATTGATCCATCAAATTACAATAGAGCTCCCTAACCCAATGAAAAGAGTTAGTTGATCATTGCTCTACCAAAATAGAAAAGAAAGAAAGTGCAGAAAAGTAAAGATGAAGATTAAAACTAAAATTGAAACTTCAAAATTCATAAATGAAAAGTACAAAGAAAATTAAACTACTCCTAAGGAAGAAAATAAGAGAAAAGGAAGAAGAGTGTAGGAGGGGAGGGGTCCGAAGACCCACTCCCCTTGGAGTGTGCCAATTCACAGAAGTTCGAATTGGTCTTCACTCTCTCCCCCTTCCTTTAATTCTCCATTCTAGTATATCCCTTGAATGTAAAAACTAAGGCCTTTATATAGGCTCTCCTAAATTACAAAATGAAATTAAAAGCAAATTACAATGAAATGAAAATTTCTATTCTAGATGCTTCTTGTGGCCTTGATTGGTTGACACTTGTGGGATTGCTTGCTTGAGCTTTGAAGTAGACTTGAGAGAGAAGTGAATCAAATTAAGGTCCAAGATAACTTAGTGTTATTGCTGCCGTTAGCCATACTAACGCTACAAGTGTGGCGTTAGTGCTAAAGTTAGTGTGGCTAACGTCACACTTGCTACCCAGTTGGTGTTTTGGGGCTTAAAAGATACCTCTGGTTTGTGCTCCAATTTCATGCCCACTATAGAGTATTATATATCGTTGGACAACTCTGAATGTCAGCTTTCTAACACAACTAGAATCACCTCAATTGGACCTCTGTAACTCAAGTTATGCTCCTTTGAAGTGGACAAGGTCGCTGGCATAGTCGCTAGCGTTACTGGAAAACGTGAGTCACAATAACATTAGCGATCAGGGGATGAATATTGCCAGTTTCTGAAGCTCAAACTTAATGTCCACCCCATACTATTATATATTGTTGGAAAGTCCTGGATGTCTACTTTCCAACTCCTTTGGAAGCGCATCATTTGGAGCTCTACAACTCGAGTTATACTTCTTGGAAGGTGAAGAGGTCAGCTGGCCTTACTACAGGTTGATACCATGTTCATCTTTGCACTTTTGGGGCAGGTTTTCTCCTTCAAATTTAGTGTCCACCATGTAGTGCCATATATACTTAGAAAGCTCTGGAATCCTACTTTTCAATGCCATTGAAATCACCTCATTTGGAGCTTTGTGGCTCAAGTTATTCTTGTTTGAAGAAGGCATGGTCAGGCTGCCGGGTGAGATTTTTGGCTACGTTAATGTCCACGTTAACTACACTAACGTGGCCATTAACATGGGTCTTCCTTTGCTTCGCAAACGTTAGTGTCACTCACCTTTTCCACTAACGTTGGCGTTTCCCTTTCCTTCCACGTTAGTTCCCACGTTAATGTAACTAACGTGGAAGCTAACGTGAGTCTTCTAGCCTTCGCAAACGTTAGTGGCACTCACCTTTTCCACTAACGTTGGCGTTTTCCTTTTCTTCTTCAAAGTTAATGCTATTAACTTTCTCACTAACGTTGGGGCTTCTCTTTTCTTCCACGTTAGTGCCCACGTTAGTGAAGCTAACGGGGTCGCTAACGTGGGTCTTCTTGCCTTTTGCTAACGTTAGTGGCTGATAAACCCATATTTCATGAGTTCTTTTGTGCTTAATTAGAGTGATTTATTCAACTCTTCACCTACTTATTCACATTAATTGCATAGTTTTACTTTCCCTTCCTTATTATGTCATATAATGAAAAACATGTTTCCTAAGCTTTAAAAATTAATTATTTTAATTACCTTTATTTCCATTCGATGCCGTGATTAGTGTGTTGAGTAGTTTCATATTTTCTAAAGCTGAACGACTTAAAGGATGAAAAAGGAAACATGCTAAAATGGAAGGAGGAAGCAAAACGGAGCTTTAAAGAAACTGGTGTTCACGCGATCGCATGGATGACACGATCGCGTGCCAAGCACGAATCAGCAGCGACGCGGCCGCATGACTGACGCGACCGCGTGGAAAGGAAAAGCTCCAATTGACGCGACCGCGTGACCATGCGGACGCGTGACAGAGGCCACGCATCAGAAATTACAGAATACGCCCCCAGCGAATTCTGAAGCCCTTTTTGGCCCAGATCCAAGTACAGACAGCATAGACCAGAAGTTATAAAGTGTGGGAATGCTTCCATTCAAAGGGAGCTCGCATATTTTCACCTTTCAATGATTTAGATTTAGTTGAGAGGGAGATCTTCTCTCTCTCTTTTAGGATTTAGGATTTCTTCTTGTTTTAAGAGTAACTCTGGATCCAGGTTTAATGTTCTTTTAGTTTTTACTTCTATTTATTTATTCCAACATTTGAATTGATTATTATAACTTGATCTAAGAATTCTTCCGTGTTACAGACAGTTATTTGAATTAATGATATTTGAGGTATTTTCAGTTCATGATTATTCTCTTTGACTTAAGTTATCATTACTTTCCATCCAAGGATATTTTTATTATTATTCCAGCAATTTTACTTTTTCTTTCCTTTTAGTTCTGGTTAAGAATTTAGTAACTCAACAGTTATTAAACTCAACATAATTGATAATCGTTATCTTGCTAATTGAGCTGAACTTAAATAAGCCCAACCTTCTCTTAGGAAATAATTAGGATTCAAAGGTCAACTTAATTAGTCCCTTGACTTTCCTTTGCTCTGGTAAAGGTTGACCAAGTGGAGTTTAGATTCAACTTTCATTATTGTTGAGAGAGATAACTATGTTGGACCTCTAATTTCTCTACCTTGCTAAAAGTTGCTTTACAGTTATTATTTATCTTTAATTGCCATTTAATTCACTCGTCATTTAAATTGCTTGCTTCTCACCTTCTAAACCCCGATTACAACCCTTATAACCAATAATAAGAACATACTTCCTCGCAGTTCCTTGAGAAGACGACCCGAAGTTCGAATACTCGGTTAACAATTTTTAAAGGGGTTTGTTACTTGTGACACCCAACACGTTTGTACGAAGGGATTTTTTCCGGTTTAGAAACTATATTTGCAACACAACCGTTTCTATGAATTTCTTTACTAGTAGAAAACCCAACGTCAAAATGGCGCCGTTGCCGGGGAACTGCTAACATGTGCCTTATTATTGGTTATTGTAAATATTTTTCTTTTGCTTGTTTAATTATTGTTGTTTTCCCTTTTTATCTTTATTTGCTACTATGAACTCTCACCCCTCTCGCTTTGAGTTTGGTTCTAATATTGTTAAAGGAAATAGAAGTAACAGCAGGAATGTGCATCAAGGTCAGATCAATCAAGGATGGATGGAACCAAGAGGATCTAATCAACCCTTTTGGCAGCAACACCCTCCGAGAAATCCTGGACAAAGACCATTCTACCGTGCATACCCAGCTGAAAGACATGGTGGACAACCTTGTAACTACCAACAAGCCTCACCCCGTGCATATGAACCATCCTTTCAACATAACCTCGAACCACCACACTCACAAGCTTCTCTTCACCATTCGCCATCATATGATCCTTCCTTACCCCAATACCAAACCAATCGTTCCCAATCATCACCACTTTCCTTTGTATCATGTCCAAGTCTGGCAAACCGCGAAGCAAAGGATCGCCTGCAAGAAACAATGATTAAATTTCAAACAACCATTCAACAATTGGAGCAAGCGCTAATTCAATGGGTCACTAGGCACTAAAATATACAAGGACCAACCACAGCCCCATGTGGACAGCCTGATGAAGAGCGTAGCATGAAAGAAATACTAGAGACTCCAGTGGACAAGACAGAGAATGAATTCGTACTAGAACAAGTGGAAGAAGCTGTCATTGTTCAAGAAGAAGAGTTGGTTGAAGATCTAGGCGATGCTGAACTTCCTTGGGAATCCAGAATTGAGGAAAACTCCGTCCAAGATGCCACAGTTTATGCTAAGGAGGATACCGTACAATCTCCAGGGCAAGTCGGTTACGAAGAATCAGACGGAATAATCCAAGAAGCAAATTTCCTTGATGATGATAGTCACAAGTCTAGTGCTCCTAGTGATGAACTTGCGTCCGCAAGTGAATTCTCTGAGATCGAAGAATCTTCCCCAAGTGAATATGAAGATGATGCGGAGGTAGATTTCTCTCAACCTCCAATCTATGACTCGAGTGATGAGGAAGACATAGAAGACTTTGACCAGGATACAGATACAATTGAAGATCTTTGCAAGGAAGTGGAAGAATTCACAGAAGAGCACAAGGAAACGGAACTTGCAGAACCACCAAAAACACCTATCCCAAGGCCGTTACCACCCAATACAAGCTTCAAGTGGGTACAATCCTTAACTTATAATTTTACTTATTCACTTGAATATGGTTTGCTTGAAACAGATGGCCAACTTAGAGCTCTCTGCGGCTTTAAGAGTAAGAGGGAAATGGCTCGTATTCAGAGCTGGTGCACCCGGTTCAATAAAGTTCCATGCTTCACCTCGAAGTACACAGATTGGTATCGTGCTCAATTGCATGGATCACGGAGGACGTTTGGTCACCACGGTGAGATTCTACTTTTTAACCCGCCCGAATGGAAACTTACAAATCAAAACGGAGGCGGATCAAAAAACATAGCTTGGGATCATGGATTATGTTCTGACATTCGTCATCCCGGGAGGCTGGATATCTGTTTAAAGCTGCGCAGGAGCTTTACATGCCTAGTTTGGGACCCCGGAGGCATTGGCATTCCAAGCACTGGTGGAGATTTTTGGACGAATTTAAACACAAGCCACCATAACAGGATACTCTTCCAATATCCAACTTAAGGACTTTAACTAAAAGTGCTAGGTGGGAGAGAACCCACCATGGTATGGTCGCTTCTTTTTCAATTTATTTCTTGTTAATTGCTTTCATTTTCCCTTTTTCTTTTTAATTTATTAAACCTGGAATCATGCATAAGCATCCATGATAGTCATTGCATTCTGCACTTTTCAGTTAAAAAAAAAAAGTGGTTGCATGGCGTGACCGCATGCCCCATGCGATCGCGTCATATCGCGAAAGACACCACCCATGCGACCGCGTGACCCACGCGGCCGCGTGATATATATATCGGCGTAATGATCCAACGAACATAAAGTTGGGCTGGAATCGTGCGGCCCTTGTGCGTTTCGCACAAATTGGCCCACGCGATCGCATGCCCCATGCGATCGCGTCACATGTACAATATCAATCCCACGCGACCGCGTAAGCAACGTGATCGCGTCGCATGGATTGCACATCACCCGAAAAGGAGACAGAGAGTTGCGCTGAAACGGCGCTGGAGTCGTGCGTTTAGCACGAATTCCAGCGACGCGATCGCGCGACCCAAGCGATCGCGTCAACCTTCTTTCCCCCTCTCATGCAATCGCGCACTCCACGCGATCGCGTCACTCCCATTCTAGTCCCAGCCACGCGATCGCGTGCCCCACGCGGCCGTGTGGATTCGAAAATATAACCCCCCCAGCCCGCGAACCCTATCAGTCGCACAGCCCTCCCCTTTCACCCCCAACCCTCTTCTCCTTCTCTCTTCTTCTCCTTCTCCCCCACCGCCGGCACCCCAGCCGCCACACCACCACCCCAACGCCGCCGCCACCCCATACGCCGCGCCCTAACCCCCTCCCCTCCCTTCTCCTCCCTTCCTCCTCTCCCCTCCCCTCTCCGCCACTGCCTCCGCGACCACCGCCCCCCCACCGCCGGCACCCCAGCCGCACACCCCTCCGCCACCCACCCGCAAGCCCCCCCTCCCTTCCTCTATCACTAACCCAAATCCTCGCCGCCACTGCCCCCTCCGCCGCCACCACCGCGCCGGACGCCGCCGCAACCACCTTCTTCCCTGTTCCACCCCTTCCGCTTACCAGGTTCCGCAACACGCAACCATTTTTTTTCTTATCTGTTCGTCACTTTTCTGTATTTTTTATTCCGTTTATGTTCATAATTAGGATAGTTAGACTTGCATGTTGTAGTGGATTTTTAGGTTGTTAGGTAGCTTAGGCTGTGGTTAGTGGATCTAAGTCTGTTTACTTGCACTGTTCTTACTTCTGTTTTATCCTATGTGCAAATCTGTTGCTGCTATAATCATGATTCATATGCTGCTTTCTTGTATGTTGCTGCTGTTTACATTGAGTTTTTATGTTTATTTTATATCTATGTACATGCAACTTGATTTTTTTTATTCATTTGAACTGATTAAATTGCTGTTTATTTTCCAGGACAATCCAATTTTAGCCAGAATGCTGCCCAAATTTTTTTTTTTAATTTTGTTTTCATTCACGTTTTGGTTTGGCATTCCTGAATTCTATTTTGCTCTGCTTTACCCAAACCACTACATGAATGCTAGGGCAGACCTTCTTATTTTTTTGATTTCCTGGTTCATAAACTGCTTGTTCGATTGTGAGTACCTCCATGCTTACCTGTGAATCCTTGTTATATGGAATTTTTCTAGGCCACTTACCTTCCTAACTCACTAATTTTAATTTATTAATTTCTTTTTAAAATCCTAACCATACTAACCCTTTTAATCTCTTTTCTGATTATTTTCACTTTCCTATAACCTTCTCACTATGGCATATTGATTTTTCTTTCCATTTAACATTCATTCACTCACTTTCTATTACTCATTTTCCTTATTTTATTTCTCTCTTAGCGCTTTGAGTTTTCTTTGTTTAAATTGCCTATTTACTTTCCTGTTTTATCCATTTTCTGGTTTTCTGTTTTTCAGGATGTATGCCTCACAGAGGAAAGGTAAAGGCAAGGCCACTGGCAAGCGCAAGAGAGGAGATTCCTCCCAGTCCATCATTGCTCTAATGCACGATTCATCATGGCGGGAGAAAAACTTCACACCGCAGGAGAAAGCTAACCAGCTGCTTCCTGCAAATGATCCTATAAAATTTACAAACCGGTACTGTGAACTGAAGTACCCAGCTTTTGCAAACTCCAAAAATCTATACCTGGAACGTACCTTGAAGATTCCAGAAGCCCTCCAGCAGTACACTACTGAGCAAATCAAGCAAAGGGGCTAGTTCTTTCTGGAGAGACCACTGACAGAGGTCAATGCATCTAGGGTCAGGGAATTCTATTGCAACTACTACCTTACTACCCTTGATGCAGTGAACCTGAGGGGAAAGCAAATTCTGGTCATAGAGGAAGCCATAGAGACCATTCTCCAGCTCCCAGCCAAGTCCGATCAGCCAGATGGTTTTGCACGGGCTGAGGAGGACATGGGCCAGATGCAGTTTGACTGGGATGCTGTGAAGGAAAGAATAGCTCTCGACCCTGCTGTTCCTTGGGAGATGGGTCAGAACACCACTATGCCTAGAGGGATCAAGAAAGTGTACTTGAACGATCAGGCTCGGCTTTGGCGTCAGATCTTGAGTAACTTTGTGATGCTGAGTACTCACGAGATGGAGATCCCGGCTACCATGATCACCCTCCTTTGGTGTGTGCTGGAGGGTAAGGACATTTATCTGCCTCGTTTTATCCGGCATTATATGGCCATGGCCCACCTCCGAGGCACCCTCCCCTTTCCTTACCTGGTTACACGGCTAGGCCGTCAGGCTGGTGTGCCTTGGGAGGATGCCGATGAGAGACCACCCACAGCGGACTGCAGGAAGATCATCCCGCACAGTAGGAACTTCCTTGCTTTGGGCTACAGACCACCACCTGTCACTGCTTCTGATGAGACAGCCCCTCCGTCTGCTGGACCCTCTTCATCCACAGCTGCCCCAGCTGCCCCAGCTGCCCCTGCTGCCACCACTGCACCGCCACCCGCCTCTGAGCTAGTCTATCGCATCGTGCACCGTCTATTCCACCAGCTTGATCAAATGGAGTGCTGTAACAGGCGCCGGTATGAGAGATTAGAGCGCCGCAGCAGGCGACGCTATTTCCATCTAAAGCTAATGATCAGACAGGGCGCCGACATCTCCTCAGAGCCCGACACCCCTTCAGAGCCATCAGAGGATGAGCACGAGGAGGAGGATGAGCACGAGGAGGAGCCTCATTCCCAGGCGGAGACTCATCAGCAGGCAGCCACAGAGCATGCTGCCACGCATTAGGAGGTTATGCCCCAGATAGAGGCTGCAGATCCGGAGATCCCGCTCCAGTCCGTCCCACCTCCACAGCAGCCAGACCCCCAGCCCACCACCGCCACAGAGACCCCAGCTGCCATCCCTACCAGTGATGACACTCCTTCACACCAGGCTTGATTGAGCATCGAGGACGATGTTTCATTTTAAGTGTGGGGAGGTCGCCATTTCTGGTGTTTATTTTGGTGAACCACTACATACTTTTTCTTTTATTTTGGACATTTTTCTGTATTTTTCTTTTATTGTTATTTTCTGAGTACTTATACATTGCTACTTGTGTATTTTACTCTATTTTCTGCATTTTGCATCTTTAGTTCATATCTTAGTTATTTAGTTCATTTTAGTTATTTAGTTTAGTTTGCAATTCTGATTTATTAGTGGATTAATTAGTATAGTTTACCCTTTTTAGCATAAGATAGTATAGTTTAAATAGAAAAATATAAAAAGGAAGTAAACTAGGAACTTTAACAGAATCAAAATAACCCACACCTTGTATATATAGCATTACATGTTAGTTGACAACATTTCATCAAGGAGGAACATTAAAACTTTAAAAGCTACCCTAAATAATTTTTTTCAAGAGAATAATGGGAATTTTTAACTAAACCTGCATACAATATATGAATGATATATGATGCTTGAGTTAGAGAACACACAGCCTGTGAGTCTTGAGCTTAAATTGTATGGTTGCATTCAAACCATAATTTCACTTCTGTGTGTCACATTTCTTTTTATTCTGATGTTCTTTACTTTGCTTTAATCTATATGTCCAATTATAGAATATAGAATAAGATACATACTAAGAGAATGATTGAGGCCATCATTTGATTTTAGCTCACTTACCCCAAATTAGCCTACCTTTTACATCACCCTTGTTAGCCCCCTTGAGCCTTTTAAAACCCCTTTATTCTATTTAGCCAAATTACTAGCCTTAAGCAGAAAAACAAAATAAAATCCCAAGTGAATCTTTGGTTAGCTTAAGATAGACAAATTATGAATAGAGTAAAATGTGGGAAGCCTTTTGGGAACATGGGTAATAGAAACAAAAAGGTAGAAAAGCAAAAGGGAATAAAATAAAATTTGGGAAGCATGCTCATGAGAAAATCTAAATGATTCAATTATCATGTGCATTAAAAAAAAAAAGAAGAAGAAATTCCCCAATGAAAACAATGCACATGGAATAAAAATAAAAAGTAAAACATGAGCATGTAACAATAAGTGGAAAATTATGGGAAATTAGGTAAAGAAATTTTATTTTGCTAGATATGTATGCTAGGTGAGATCTTAGTCTAATTAAGGATTCACTTATTAGCTCACTTAACCCTATACATAAATCCTTACCCTTACCTTGGCCCCATTACAACCTTAATTAAGACATCATGACTTTTTGGTATGACTATGTTCTATAATTGTTGATTGGTTGGATGAGAAACAAAGCTGTAGAAACTAAGAATAAAAAGAAAAATAGAGTGAATAAACCCAATAAACACTGAGTGACTAGAGAGAAAACACAAAATCCAGTGAGGGTTCAATAACTCATCAACATATATCTGTGCTTAAAATTTACCAATTGTTTTGCAAGTTTGTACAATGCTTTCTTTCCCATCTCAATTGCTAAGGTACTTTATTATTTAAGGGTTGGCTATATATATACACACAACTCCTTGAAAATGTGAATTAACTTAGCTACATGTAAGCTTTATATATGAGTGGATGAACTAGAATTGCATGACTCATTAGGTAGATGCATTTAGCATAGGTTGCATTTCATAACATTCCATCACTTTAACCTTAATTATTTACCTTGGATTTAGCATGAGGACATGCTAGTGTTTAAGTGTGGGGAGGTTGATAAACCCATATTTCATGAGTTCTTTTGTGCTTAATTAGAGTGATTTATTCAACTCTTCACCTACTTATTCACATTAATTGCATAGTTTTACTTTCCCTTCCTTATTATGTCATATAATGAAAAACATGTTTCCTAAGCTTTAAAAATTAATTATTTTAATTACCTTTATTTCCATTCGATGCCGTGATTAGTGTGTTGAGTAGTTTCAGATTTTCTAAGGCTGAACGACTTAAAGGATGAAAAAGGAAACATGCTAGAATGAAAGGAGGAAGCAAAACAGAGCTTTAAAGAAACTGGTGTTCACGCGATCGCATGGATGACACGATCGCGTGCCAAGCACGAATCAGCAGCGACGCGGCCGCATGACTGACGCGACCGCGCGCCTTGAGTAGAGCGCACATGACGCGGTCGCATGACTGACGCGACCGCGTGGAAAGAAAAAGCTCCAAATGACGCGACCGCGTGACCCACGCGGACGCGTGACAGAGGCCACGCATCAGAAATTACAGAATATGCCCCCAGCGAATTCTGAAGCCCTTTTTGGCCCAGATCCAAGTACAGACAGCATAGACCAGAGGTTATAAAGTGTGGGAATGCTTCCATTCAAAGGGAGCTCGCATATTTTCACCTTTCAATGATTTAGATTTAGTTGAGAGGGAGATCTTCTCTCTCTCTTTTAGGATTTAGGATTTCTTCTTGTTTTAAGAGTAACTCTAGATCCAGGTTTAATGTTCTTTTAGTTTTTACTTCTATTTATTTATTACAACATTTGAATTGATTATTATAATTTGATCTAAGAATTCTTCCGTGTTACAGACAGTAATTTGAATTAATGATATTTGAGGTATTTTCAGTTCATGATTGTTCTCTTTGACTTAAGTTATCATTGCTTTCGATCCAAGGATATTTTTATTATTATTCCAGCAATTTTACTTTTTCTTTCCTTTTAGTTCTGGTTAAGAATTTAGTAACTCACAGTTATTAAACTCAACATAATTGATAATCGTTATCTTGCTAATTGAGCTGAACTTAAATAATCCCAACCTTCTCTTAGGAAATAATTAGGATTCAAAGGTCAACTTAATTAGTCCCTCGACTTTCCTTTGCTCTGGTAAAGGTTGACCAAGTAGAGTTTAGATTCAACTTTCATTATTGTTAAGAAAGATAACTATGTTGGACCTCTAGTTTCTCTACCTTGCTAAAAGTTGTTTTACAGTTATTATTTATCTTTAATTGCCATTTAATTCACTCGTCATTTAAATTGCTTGCTTCTCACCTTCTAAACCCCGATTACAACCCTTATAACCAATAATAAGAACATACTTCCTCGCAGTTCCTTGAGAAGACGACCCGAGGTTCGAATAATCGGTTAACAATTTTTAAAGGGACTTGTTACTTGTGACACCCCACACGTTTGTACGAAGGGATTTTTGCCGGTTTAGAAACTATATCTACAACGCAACCGTTTCTATGAATTTCTTTACTGGTAGAAAACCCGACGTCAGTGGCGTTAACGTTCTCACTAGCTTTCCAAGCTTTCCTTCCTTCTACTTTAATGGCCACATTAGTGTTGCTAACGTAGCCACTAACGTGGCTCTTCTCTGCTTCTTTTGGTCTGAAATCAAGCAAACAAAGTGTATCAAAGTAACATACAAGATAAACTTTACTATACTAAGTGTGCTAATAATGCTCAAAATCATACTTTTACTTAGTGTGATCTATTTCATCATATTTACCATGTATATTAACTAAAATTCACCTATGCTTGAGATTTTGTTTCATGCAGAGATTTTTCATGCTTTTGCTCCTTTATCAGTAGAAATTGTATGAAAACTGAATTAAAATCTACTAAAAAAGCATAGAAAAACAGGCCATGATGCCCTGGCATCAAGCTCCAACCTCCTTAGCCAGCTTCAAACCAGCTAGTAAAGCTTCATATTCCGCCTGGTTGTTTGAGGCCGAGAACCCAAATTTGAGGGAAAGCTCAACTTGGGTTCCTTGGTTGCTTTCTATTATCACACCTGCGTCGCTTCTAGTCTTATTCGAAGACCCGTCCACGTAGAGATTCCATTCTGTGGGGTTTCCAGGGTATCTGTGAATTCTGCAATGAAGTCGGCCAAGTATTGTGATTTGATGGCTGTCCGAGCTTCATATTGGAGGTCAAACTCGGATAACTCGACTGCCCATTGTAAAATTCTGCCTGCTAGATCTGTTTTTTGCAGTATCCCTTTTATGGGCTGGTCGGTCCGAACCTTAATGGTGTGAGCCTGGAAGTACGGGCGAAGTCGTCGAGATGTCAATATGTGAGTATAGGCGAACTTTTCTATTTTTTGGTAGTTCATCTCAGATCCCTGTAGCGCTTTACTAATAAAGTATACAGGTTGTTGCCCTTTGTCGTCCTCTCAAACCAGTGCTGAGGCTACTGCCTGACTTCCTACCGCAAGGTACAATACGAGTGGTTCTTCCTCTTGTGGTCGAGTTAGGATAGGTGGTCGTCCCAGGTAATTTTTGAAATCCTGGAAGGCTTGCTCGCATTCCATTGTCCATTCGGACTTCTTTCCTTTCCTTAAAGTGGCATAGAAGGGGAGAGATCTTATCGCTGATCCCGCTAAAAATCTGGATAAGGCTGCCAATCTCCCGTTGAGTTGTTGTACCTCTCTAACACAAGTTGGGCTCTTCATGTTGAGTATGGCCTGGCATTTTTCCGGATTTGCTTCAATTCCTCTTTGTGTGAGCATGAAACCTAAGAATTTGCCCGCTTCTACTGCAAAGTGCATTTTGCGGGATTGAGTCGCATGTCATGCTTCCTTATAATGTCGAACACTTGAGCCAGGTCAGACAGTAATGTCTCTTCGCATTGTGTCTTTATTAACATGTCGTCCACGTAGACTTCTATGATTTTTCTGAGATGATCTGAAAAGACTTTATTCATTAGCGTTTGATAAGTAGCTCCCGCATTCTTAAGACCGAAAGGCATCACAATGTAGCAATAATTTGCTTTTTGTGTCAAAAACAAGGTCTTTTCTTGATCTGGTAGATACATGGGGATTTGGTTGTATCCGGAATATGCATCCATAAACGAGAGGTATCTATATCCGGATGAAGCATCTACCAGAGCGTCGATACTTGGGAGTGGGTAAGGATCTTTTGGGCAGGCTTTGTTGAGATCGGTGTAGTCGGTGCACATTCGACATTTCCCATTTGATTTTTTTACCGAGACGATGTTATCTAGCCATAGTGGGTACTTGACTTCTCTTATGAATCCTGCCTCCAGTAGTGCTTGTACCTGTTCTTCCACAGCTTGGGATCATTCTGGCCCAAGTTTTCTTCGTCTCTACTGTACCGGCCGAGATCCTGGATAGACCGCCAACTTGTGACACATTAGCTTGGGGTCTATGCCTGGCATGTCTGCAGCTTTCCATGCGAAGAGATCGACATTATCTCGTAAGAACTACACTAGTAATTCTTTTGCGTCTCCCTTCAGGATCGTGCCAATATTAGTTGTTTTGTCCGAGGTATCTCCGATCTGAACTTTCTCTATTTCTCCTTCGGGCTGTGGACGGAGTTCTTTTTATCTCTAAACTCCACCAAGCTCAATTGTATAGAACTATTCTCTTCTGCCTCTGAGGTTTAGACTTTCGTTATAACAGCGGCGTGCCATCTTTTGATCTGCTTTTATCGTAGCTATCCCTTCTGTAGTTGGGAATTTCATGCATAGATGTGGAGTTGAGACTATTGCGCCGAGTTAATTTAGTGTTGTCCGACCTATTAGGGAATTGTAGGCTGAACTCACATCGACCACGATGTAGTCTATCTTGAGTGTTCTGGACTGGTTCCCTTTTCCGAAGGTTGTATGTAGTGATACGTATCCCAGTGGTTGTACTGGAGTATCTCCCAGTCCGAACAGGCTGTTAGGGTATGCTCTAAGCTCCTTTTCTTCTAAGCCGAGCTTGTCGAAGGCAGTTTTGAATAAGATGTCAGCGGAGCTCCCTTGGTCTATTAATGTGCAGTGGAGATTGGAGTTTGCCAGTATGATGGTGATGACCATGGGGTCGTCGTGTCCTGAGATGATACCGGATGCATTTTCTTTGGTGAATGTGATTGCAGGGATGTCAGGTGTCTCCTCCTTTCCTTCGACATGATATACTTCTTTGAGGTATCTTTTGCGGGATGATTTGGAGATTCCTCCTCCTGCAAATCCTCCGTGTATCATATGGACATGTCTTTCTGGCGTACGAGGTGATCGCTCGATTCGTCTGACATCTTCATCCATTCTTCTCTTTCTTTGATCATCATCTCGGGTGGCCAGAAACCGATCTAGTTTTCCTTCTCTCACTAATTTTTCTATGATTTTTTTAAGTCGAAGTATTCATTGGTGGAATGCCCTCGGACTCGGTGATATTCACAGTATTCGTTCCGATTTCCTCCTCCTCTTTTGCCTTTGAGTGGTCTAGCTGGGGGTATCTTTTCTGTATGGCAGACTTCTTTGTAGACATCTACCAGGGATACCCTAAGAGGGGTGTAATTATGATATTTTTTAATTTTCTCCCCTTGTCGATCTTCCTTCTTTTTGGATTCTTTATCTTTGTCTCGGTAGGAGAATCCGGATTTTGAGGTTTCTCCCAACCGAGAGTTTTCTTCCATGTTGATATATTTTTCCGCTCGCTCCTGCACCTCATCCAGAGATGTGGGATATTTCTTCGATATAGATTGGCTAAAAGGTCCCTCTCGTAGGCCATTGATGAGGCCCATGATGGCGGCCTCTATTGGCAAGCTTTGTATGTCTAGGCATATTTTGTTGAATCTCTCCATGTAGTTGCAAAGACTTTTCCGATCTCCTTGCCTGATTCCTAGTAGACTGAAGGCGTGCTTGGCCTTATCTTTTTGGATGGAGAATCTGGCCAGGAATTTTTTGGCTAGGTCGTCAAAGCTTGAGATGGATTTAAGAGGTAAGTTATCGAACCATCTAATTGCTGTCTTCGTGAGGGTCGTTGGAAAAGCTTTGCAGCGAATAGCGTCCGAGGCGTCGGTGAGGTACATTCTACTTCTGAAGTTGCTGAGGTGATGGTTGGGGTCTGTGGTGCCATCATACAGAGTCATATCCGGGAGTTTGAAGTCCTTAGGAATTTTAGTCTTCATGATGTCCCTAGTGAATGGATCTTGATCTTTGCGTGAATTATCCTTAGGGGTGGTCCGGGTAGCCTTTGCTTTAAGATCAGCTTCGAGTTGTAGGATTTTATCTTTTAGCTCTCGACGTCGCCTTACCTCTCTTTGTAGATCTTTGCCAACTTCTCGTTGATGCTGGCTTTCTTTTTCAATTTGCTTTAAATGATTTTGAAGTGCTTCTATTACTCCTGGATTTGATAAGTTTTTGTCTCTGTTAGATTCTGGAGTATCTTTTGGTGTAGCATCCGTGTTTTTGTGCGGCGTTCTGTCCTCCAGATCTGAATCATGGTCGTTGTCATGGTCGTCCGCCACGGGGATGGGATGACTTCCAGGTTCCCCGACAACGGCGCCAATGTTCCGAGGGTTACCTGAAACTATAGGTCGATCTCAGATGAGATCTTCTGTACTGGTCGGAGATGACGTGTTCGGCTGGCTGGTGGCAGCCGGAGCTGTTGTGTTCGGCTGGCTGGTGGCAGCCGGAGCTGTTGTGTTCGACTTGTTGGACTGGCTGCACTTCTGATCCTTTGTCACCGGAGGGTGGGGGGTACCTACAAGAGACTCCGATGCTTAAGTTAGCATGGGTATTAGGCAGGTTTATTGTAGAATCAGAGTATGAGTTATACCTAGGTGCTCCAGTGTATTTATAGTGGTTGTAGAGTGACCTTTCTAGATAAGATAAGTTAGTTATCTTATCTTATCTTTATCTTTGAGTTGTGGTCAACTTATCTTCAAGGGAACCGCCCTTATCTCTATAGGCTTGGACTGCCTTTGGATTTGGGTCGTGTTCCTCTATTTGGGCCCTTTACTGGGCTTTTCTGTCGATTTGACCGACTTCTTTTGAGAAGAGGTCGGATAGCCTGAGCTGAAGAGGTCGGTCGCTTTATTGCTGATCATCTCGGATCGGATAGCTCGAACCAGGGTGTGAACAGGGATCAATAAATAAAAGTCTCATAGGATGCAATCAAGTGAGTATTCCAGGGCATGATAAAGGTCTGAAAGCCAGTGAAGGAATGAACCTAAGTTGCTATGCATGAAACCCCATAAAACCAAGGACATGACTTCCACAATAATGACTCATTTATCTTGGCATTTCATTCATCATTCTCATGTTTCAATACTTGCTTAGGGACAAGCAAGCTTTAAGTTTGGTGTTGTGATGCAATGGAATTTTGGTCAGTTTCACTGACCTTTTCTTTACTGTTTTAGGGTAGTTTCATGCATTTTCTTAGTTAATAAGCAAGTTTTGGGTAGATAATCACATACATATTGATTCAAGCAAACATTGTGAAATTTATATGATTTTATGAGAATTATGCATGAATTGAATGATAAAGTAGATGATGCATGATCTCATGAGTTAGAACCTAGCTTTGATGCACTTTACTTGCTTGATTTTAGGATAAAGGAAGCAAGGAAGATGCCACGTTAATAGCCACGTTAGTCTAACTAACGTGACCATTAACATGGAATGGGAGCTAGCTTGCAACGTTAATGAGAAAGGTGATCGCCAATAATGCCTTTGTGAGCCATCATAGCCCACGTTAGTTGCCACGTTAACTACATTAATGTGGAAGCTAACGTGGAAGAGAAGTAAAGCTCTAACGTTAGTGGTAAAAGTGAATACCACTAATGTTGGAAAAAGGGGCACACTTAGCCACGTTAAGAGTCACGTTAATTACATTAACGTGAACTCTAACGTGGAAGGAACAAAGAAGTGCCAACGTTAGTGACACTCACCTTTGTCCCTAACGTTGGACCAAGCCACTATTAGCCACATTAGTTACCACGTTAACTACATTAACGTGGAAGCTAATGTGGAGGAAAGAAATGATGAGCCAACGTTAGTGACACTCACCTTTGTCACTAACGTTGGAGATGGCAATCACCACCACGTTAATACAATTAACGTGAGGCACTAACGTGAGAAGGGGCGTTTGGAGCGTTAGTGAAAAAGGTAAGTGTCACTAATGCTCTCGAAGCTGAGGCATGCCCACGTTAGGGGTCACGTTAGCTACACTAACGTGGACTCTAACGTAGGAAGGAAAGGCAACAAGCAAACGTTATTGGAAAAGGTGAATGCCAATAACGTTTGCGAAGGACCAAGAGGCAACGTTAGTGGTCACGTTAGTGACACTAACGTTGAAGTTAACGTGGACCATCTTAGGTTAGGAACGTTAGTGAAAAAGGTGATCGTCACTAACGTTCTCGAACCCACATTTTCACTTAACGTTAACACCACTAACGTCCTAAATAACGTCCATGCCTAACTCACATTTTCTCTGCAAGAAAAGCTGAGCCCACTGAAGACTGCAACTGCTTCAACTTAAGATCCAAAGGCCCATATCCAAGACTTGAAGAGCCAACTAGAAGATCAGAAGAGTAGTATATATAGGAGTAGTTTTGAACTAGTAAAGGAGCTTTTGGCATTTTGGAGAACTACACTCTGTATACTTTACTTTCTTTGTAACTTCTAGTTTTAGTTTTCATAATATACTTTACACTTACGCTTTCCATTCCCAGAGCTATGAACAACTAAACCCTTTTCATTGGGTTAGGGAGCTCTGTTGTAATTTGATGGATCAATAATAGTTTACATTATTCTTCTTCTTTCTTTTCTCTTGATTTTACTAGAAAGCTTTCAATCTTCATCCTATTGTGTAGTTATCTTAGAAAAGAAGCTATTCATACTTGGATCTCTTCGGACCTTGGAAGAGGAATGAAGAGATCATGCTAGAAATGCTTTCTCATGTTGGACCAAATTGGGGTTTGGATGGATATGGTGACATATAATCCTACCAATACTTTGATTTGGGAATACATGTGGTATAATCAGTGACCATACTTCATCTCTTCTCATGAGCAATTAGACCAAGGAATTGGCTATTGATCAAGATTTGAGAGATTGGGTTGCCAAGGAATTGGAATTCAATCACTTAAGATTGCCAAGGAGATCAATGAATGCATTGATTGAGGAAGAGATGAGAATGAACTTGATCCGGAGAATACAACATCTCCTGAGCCCAATGAATCCCCCATTTCTGATCTTACCCATTCTCTTTACTTTCTACCATTTACTTTTATGTTCATCTTTCCCATTCCCTATTTAAGATTCTGCAATTTACTTTCCGTTATTTACATTCAGTTCTTTATTTTCAGTAATTACACTTTCTGCCATTTACTTTCCCGCTAGTTAATTTCCTGCAAATCTCCAATCAAATTCTGCTTAGCTCAACTAGAACATTCCTCCAATTAAAGTTGCTTGACCAATCAATCCCTGTGGGATTCGACCTCACTCTATTGTGAGTTTTTACTTGACGACAATTCGGTATACTTGCCGAGGGAAATCTGTTGAGAGACAAGTTTCTGTGCATCAAAGCTAACCAAAGATTCAATTGGGATATATAATTATTTTTTCCGCTTAAGGCTAGTGATGTGGTAAAATACAGAACAAATGGGATTTAAAGGCTCAAAGTGGCTAACAAAGGTAATTAAAAGGGTAGGCTTATTTGGGATAAGTGAGCTGAACAAATAATGGCCTCAATCATATGAAAGCATATAAATATATTAAACATTGGACATATAGAATGAAACAAAATATAGATTACAATCATAGAGAAGTAAACACACAAGAATAAAATATTTATGGTTAAATAAGGTAACCATGTAACTAAGCTCAAATCTCACAGTTTGTGTGTTCTTTAGCTCAAAAACCATGTTCCAGATACAACTTCAAGAAAATTTAACATAAAAGTTTTTAAAATTAGTGAAATTTTGTTCTAAAAAATAGGATCTTAGAAGAAACTTAGTATCTTTTCAATCAAGTAGAACATGCATGCAACTAACCTATTACTATGCAATTTATCTTATTCTACAAAAGAAAAACTAACTATATATCCTATTTTATTGATGTTAAGGAAGAGAAATTACCTCCGAAAGTCAGGTACTAACCAACCTCCCCACACTTAAGTTGCCCGCAATTTGTACATGTCCCATGGCAGTCCGGATGTGGCTTGGTAGGTTTAGAGGCTGGTCTGTAAGAATGCACCATAGTAAAACAGCCATGTCTGCAGTGAAGGAGGACTCGTGAGTGCTCGGAAAGACATAATGGGACATAATCTGTGCCCATACGCGAGCCTCCAAGGTAAGTGCAGAAGCCGATATTCCCTTAGATCGGGAATGATGGTATCCCTAGATCCATCTGCTGCCAGGTTGTGCGATAACTTTGAGAATAGCGTCCCAGTCAAATTGGTACATCTGGCACTTGAGTGCGGCCTCTTGAAATGCGTCCAGTCCTTCTAGAGTAGGGGGAAGATCTATAGCTCGTTGAATGGCCTCTTCTGTAATGGGGACTTGCTTCTGATGGACATAGATAGACTGCAGGGTTGGCAGGTGGAAATTGGAGTAGAACTCGACTACCCAGGAAAGATTAACCTGCCATGGCTGTCTCTGTAGGAATCCCCATTGTCGTCGCTCAATTCGCGGCTCAACAAATTTAGCAATATGGGTCGGGAGGATAAGAAGGTATTCGTTGTTGTAACTCCTTTCTGCCAGGATGGGGAACATCTGCTCACAGTAGCGGTTGGTAAATCGCGCAATGTCCTTTGCTGGGAAGGCTTTCTCTTTTTCATCAACCTTTATAATCCTCTTAATTCTTTTTGTTGAGGGTTTAACCGCAGTTGAAGATGGCTCTGCCACTAATGCTCATTTGGTTCCTCTCCTCGCTGTTGATTTGGGAGTAGCTTTCTCCTTACCTTTCTTGGTGGCCATCCTAAAAGAAAGAAAAGAGAGAGTATGTTAAAATGTCAAGGGTTAGAGCAAGGAAGAGGGCGGTAAAGGTGGTAAACAATGCACATGAAAGGTGAATGATGCTAACACATGAATAGCATAGATCAAGCATTCAATGTCCAAGTTAGATTACCAAGTCTTTCAAACTAATAACCTGTTTGTAATAGCAATTATATGGAATTAATATAATACGAAAAGGGTTTTGTGAAAAGCAAGCATTCAGAGTAGTAGAATAAAAGATATCAAAAAATAGTGTATAATGCCATACGGGCATTTTCACAAACACATAGCATGCATGGTAAATAAGCTATTGAAAATATTAAATTGAACATGCAAGCAACCCTATAAAATTAATATATAATTGCCAAATGATGAGCGGATAATTTATACGCTTTTTGGCATTGTTTTTAGTATGTTTTTAGTAGGATCTAGTTACTTTTAGGGATTTTTTCATTAGTTTTTATGTTAAATTCACATTTCTGGACTTTACTATGAGTTTGTGTGTTTTTCTGTGATTTCAGGTATTTTCTGGCTGAAATTGAGGGACTTGAGCAAAAATCTGATTCAGAGGTTGAAGAAGGACTGCTGATGCTGTTGGATTCTGACCTCCCTGCACTCAAAGTGGATTTTCTGGAGCTACAGAACTCGAAATGGCGCGCTTTCAATTGCGTTGGAAAGTAGACATCCAGGGCTTTCCAGAAATATATAATAATCCATACTTTGGCCAAGAATTGACGACGTAAACTGGCGTTCAACGCCAGCCTTCTACCCAAATCTGGCGTCCAGCGCCAGAAAAGAATCCAAAACCAGAGTTGAACGCCCAAACTGGCACAGAAACTGGCGTTCAACTCCACAAATGGCCTCTGCACGTGCAACACTCAGGCTCAGCCCAAACACACACCAAGTGGGCCCCGGAAGTGGATTTATGCATCAATTACTTACTCATGTAAACCCTAGTAGCTAGTTTATTATAAATAGGACCTTTTACTAGTCTTTTTGACCATCTTTGGATTACCTTATGATCCTTTGATCACGCTTTAGGGGGCTGGCCATCTCGGCCATGCCTGGACCTTTCACTTATGTATTTTTAACGGTAGAGTTTCTACACTCCATAGATTAAGGTGTGGAGCTCTGCTGTTCCTCAAAGATTTATGCAAAGTACTACTGTTTTCTATTCAATTCTTCTTATTTCTCTTCTAAGATATCCATTCGCACCCAAGAACGTGATGAAGGTGATGATTATGTGTGACGCTCATCATCCTTCTCCTTTATGAACGCGTGCCTGACAAACACTTCTGTTCTACATGAAATAAGCTAGAATGAATATCTCTTAGATCTCCTAACCGGAATCTTCGTGGCGTAAGCTAGAATGATGGCGGCATTCAAGAGAATCCGGAAAGTCTAAACCCTGTCTGTGGTATTCCAAGTAGGATTCAATGACTGAATGACTGTGACGAGCTTCAAACTCGCGAGTGCTGGGCGTTAGTGACAGACGCAAAAGGAGGGTGAATCCTATTCCAGCATGATCGAGAACCGACAGATGATTGGCCGTGCTATGACAGAGCATGTGAGCATATCTTTCACTGAGATGAGGGGATGTAGCCACTGACAACGGTGATGCCCTTGCATAAAGCCAGCCATGGAAAGGAGTAAGACAGATTGGATGAAGATAGCAGGAAAGCAGAGGTTCAGAGGAATGAAAAGCATCTCTATTCGCTTATCTGAAATTCCTACCAATGATTTACATAAGTACCTCTATCCCTATTCTATTATTTATTATTCGAAAACCACATAACCATTTATATCTGCCTGACTGAGATCTACAAGGTGACCATAGCTTGCTTCATACCAACAATCTCCGTGGGATTCGACCCTTACTCACGTAAGGTATTACTTGGACGACCCAGTGCACTTGCTGGTTAGTTGTATCGAAGTTGTGACAATTATGAATTAAGATCAAGCACCAAGCTTTGGAGCCATTACCAGGATTTGTTCGAGCCTGGAGATCACAATTTCGTGCAACCAAGTTTTTGGCGCCGTTGCTGGGGATTGTTTGAGTTTTCGGCAAGCCTTTGGTCCGGTAACATCAGTGCCAGATTCCCTTTTGATCCGGCAACAGCACCAAGTTTTTGGCGCCGTTGCCGGGGATTGTTCGAGTTTGGACAACTGACGGTTCATCTTGTTGCTCAGATTAGGTAATTTTCTTTTTGTTTTCTTTTCAAAAAATTTTCAAAAATCTTTCAAAAATTTTTCTTTTGTTTTCGAAAAAAAAAATATTTTAAAATAAAAATTTGTTTTCAAAAATAAATTATTCTATGGCTTCAAAATTTTTAAGAATGAATTCTAGTGTTTCATGAAATATGTTGAATCATATCTGGCTGTAAAGCCATACCCAAACTACTTTGGGATTGGTATTCAACTAATCACTCCAGCCCATGTAATTATATGTTGCAGCCTGGCTGGCTGTAAAGCCATGTCTAAATTTATTTGGACTGAGGCTTGCAATTTGTTATCAAAAGCAAGCTAGTTGGAGCTAATCCACCTACTACTGTTTCTGATTTACATGCTGAAGCTTGGCTGGCCATTGGCCATGTCTAGTCTTTTGGACTGGAGCTTTCTTTGAAAGCTTGGCTGGCTAGTGAGCCATGTCTAATTCCTGGACTGAAGCTTTAGACTAAGAATGCAAGATTCCTGGAATTCATATTAAAAATTTTGGAATCCTTATTTTTTCTTTTTTTTTTTCATATAATTTTCGAAAAAAATCCAAAAAAAATTAGAAAATCATAAAAATCAAAAATATTTTTGTGTTTCTTGTTTGAGTCTTGAGTCACATTATAAGTTTGGTGTCACTTGCATATGCATCTTGCATTTTTCGAAAATATCATGCATTCATAGTATTCTTCATGATCTTCAAGTTGTTCTTGGTAAGTCTTCTTGTTTGATCTTAATGATTTTTTGTTTTGTGTCTTTTCATGTTTTTCATGTGCATTCTTGAATTCTTAATGTCTAAGCATTAAAGAATTCTAAGTTTGGTGTCTTGCATGTTTTCTTTGCATTAAAAATTTTTCAAAATTGTGTCTATGATGTTCATCTTGACATTCAAAGTGTTCTTGGTGTTCATCTTGACATTCATAGCATTCATACATGCATTCATTGTTTTGATTCAAAAATTTCATGCATTGCATCTTTTTAGTGTTTTTCTCTTGCATCATAAAAATTCAAAAATCAAAAAAAAAATATCTTTCCCTTTTTCTCTCATCAAATTCGAAAATTGAGTTGACTTTTTGAAAAATTTTTAAAAAATCAAATTGTTTCTCATGAGTCAAATCAAATTTTCAATTTGAAAATCTTATCTTTTTCAAAATCTTTTTCAAAAATCAAATCTTTTTCAAAATTCTTAGTTATTTTCGAAAATTCCAAAAATATTTTTCAAAAATCTTTTTCTTATTTTATATCATAATTTTCGAAAATAACATAATCAATTAATGTTTTGATTCAAAAATTTGAAGTTTGTTACTTGCTTGTTAAGAAAGATTCAAACTTTGAATTCTAGAATCATATCTTGTGATTTCTTATGAATCAAGTCATTGATTGTGATTTTAAAAATCAAATCTTTTTCAAAACTAATTCCTATCATATCTTTTCAAAATATCTTCTTATCTTATCTTGTTCAAAAATATCTTTTCAAAATATCTTTTCTAACTTCCTAACTTCTTATCTTTTTAAAATTTGTTTCAACTAACTAACTAACTTTTTGTTTGTTTCTTAACTTTTTCAAAACTACCTAACTAACTCTCTCTCTCTAATTTTCGAAAATATCTTCCCTCTTTTTCAAAAATTTCTTTTTAATTAACTAATTATTTTTATTTTTTATTTTTGATTTCAAAAATTTTCGAAAATTACTAACAATTTTTCAAAAACCATTTTCAAAAATCACTAACTCCTTTTCAAAATAATTTTCGAAAATTATCCCTCCCCCATCTCATTCTATTTATTCATTCATATCCTAACATCTCATTTCACCTCCTTCCATCCTCACAGATGTGTTTCTTCCTTTATATTACATTCTTTGTCTCCCCCTCTTCTTCCACTCACACAGGGATCCCTATACTGTGGTATAAAGGATCTCCATTATTATTATTATTTTTCTGTGCCTTCTTCTTTGTCATATGAGCAGGAGCAAGGATAAGAACATTCTTGTGGAAGCAGATCCAGAACCTGAAAGGACTCTGAAGAGAAAATTAAGAGAAGCTAAAATACAACAATCCAGAGATAACCTTTCAGAAATTTTCGAACAAGCAGAGGAGATGGCAGCCGAAAATAATAATAATGCAAGGAGGATGCTTGGTGACTTTACTGCACCTAATTCCAATTTACATGGAAGAAGCATCTCCATTCCTGCCATTGGAGCAAACAACTTTGAGCTGAAACCTCAATTAGTTTCTCTGATGCAGCAGAACTGCAAGTTTCATGGACTTCCATCTGAAGATCCTTTTCAGTTCTTAACTGAATTCTTGCAGATATGTGATACTGTTAAGACTAATGGAGTAGATCCTGAAGTCTACAGGCTCATGCTTTTCCCTTTTGCTGTAAGAGATAGAGCTAGATTATGGTTGGATTCTCAACCCAAAGACAGCCTGAACTCTTGGGATAAGCTGGTCATGGCTTTCTTAGCCAAGTACTTTCCTCCTCAAAAGCTGAGCAAGCTTAGAGCTGATGTTCAAACCTTCAGACAGAAAGAAGGTGAATCCCTCTATGAAGCTTGGGAAAGATACAAACAGTTGACCAAAAAGTGTCCTTCTGACATGCTTTCAGAATGGACCATCCTGGATATATTCTATGATGGTTTATCTGAGCTATCAAAGATGTCACTGGACACTTCTGCAGGTGGATCCATTCACCTAAAGAAAACGCCTGCAGAAGCTCAAGAACTCATTGACATGGTTGCTAATAACCAGTTCATGTACACTTCTGAAAGGAATCCGGTGAGTAATGGGACGCCTATGAAGAAGGGAGTTCTTGAAGTTGATACTCTGAATGCCATATTGGCTCAGAATAAAATATTGACTCAGCAAGTCAATATGATCTCTCAGAGTCTGCATGGAATGCAAGCTGCATCCAACAGTACTCAAGAGGCTTCTCATGAAGAAGAAGCTTATGATCCTGAGAACCCTGCAATAGCAGAGGTAAATTACTTAGGTGAACCTTATGGAAACACCTATAACTCAACATGGAGAAATCATCCAAATTTCTCATGGAAGGATCAAAAGCCCCAACAAGGCTTTAATAATGGTGGAAGAAACAGGTTTAGCAATAGCAAGCCTTTTCCATCATCAACTCAGCAATAGACAGAGAACTCTGAACAAAATACTTCTAATTTAGCAAATCTAGTTTTTGATCTATCTAAGGCCACTGTAAGTTTCATGAATGAAACAAGGTCTTCCATTAGAAATTTGGAAGCACAAGTGGGCCAGCTGAGTAAAAGGATCACTGAAATCCCTCCTAGTACTCTCCCAAGCAATACAGAAGAGAACCCAAAAGGAGAGTGCAAGGCCATTGACATAAGTGCCATGGCCGAACCTGTGAGGAGAGGAGAGGACGTGAATCCCAAGGAGGAAGACCTCCTGGGACGTCCAGTGACCAATAAGGAGCTTCCCTCTGGGGAACCAAAGGACTCTGAGGCTCACCTAGAGACCATAGAGATTCCATTGAACCTCCTTATGCCCTTCATGAGCTCTGATGAGTATTCCTCTTCTGAAGAGAATGAGGATGTTACTGAAGAGCAAACTGCCAAGTTTCTTGGTGCAATCATGAAGCTGAATGCCAAATTGTTTGGCATTGATGCTTGGGAAGTTGAACCTCCCTTGTTCATCAATGA
Source organism: Arachis ipaensis (assembly GCF_059453495.1). NCBI lineage: Eukaryota > Viridiplantae > Streptophyta > Magnoliopsida > Fabales > Fabaceae > Arachis > Arachis ipaensis. Next base: position 57,706,546 of record NC_142436.1, read on the forward strand.
ACTGAGTGATCTGGATCAACTGACATTGCCTCAGAAGAGACAGGATCCTGGAAAGTTCATAATACCCTGTACCATAGGCACCATGATCTTTAAGGCTCTGTGTGACCTTGGTTCAGGAATAAACCTCATGCCCCTCTCTGTAATAGAGAAACTGGGAATCTATGGGGTGCAGGCTGCTAAAATCTCACTAGAGATGGCAGACAGCTCAAGAAAACAGGCATATGGACAAGTAGAGGACGTGTTAGTAAAGGTTGAAGGCCTTTACATCCCTGCTGATTTCATAGTCCTGGATACTGGAAAGGAAGAGGATGAATCCATCATCCTAGGAAGACCTTTCCTGGCCACAGCAAGAGCTGTGATTAATGTTGACAGAGGTGAAATAGTCCTTCAATGGAATGAGGACTCCCTTGTGTTTAAGACTCAAGGATCTCCCTCTGCAACCATAGAGAGGAAGCAGAAAAAGCTTCTCTCCAAGCAGAGTCAACCAGAGCCCCTACAGTCAAACTCTAAGTTTGGTGTTGGGAGGCCACAACCAAACTCTAAGTTTGGTGTTGAACTCCCATATCCAAACTCTAAGTTTGGTGTTTGGAGAGTCTCAACAAAGCTCTGTACATCTGTGAGGCTCCATGAGAGCCCACTGTCAAGCTATTGACATTAAAGAAGCGCTTGTTGGGAGGCAACCCAATGTTTATTTATCTAACTCTATTATTTTTGTTTTTCATATTTTCTTAGGTTAATGATCATGTGGAGTCACAAAATAAATATAAAAATTGAAAACGGAATCAAAAATAGCAGAAGAAAAATCACACCCTGGAGGAGCATCTGTCTGGCGTTCAGCGCCAGAACAGAGCATGGTTCTGGCGCTGAACGCCCAAAATGGGCAGCTTCTGGGCGCTGAACGCCAGAACAGGCATGGTTCTGGCGTTCAACGCCAGAAATGGCACACAGATGGGCGTTGAACGCCCAAAATGGCCACCAACCTGGCGCTGAACGCCCAGAGTTGGATACAAAGGCATTTTTACATACCTAATGGGTACAGGGATGTAAATCCTTGAACACCTCAGGATCTGTGGACCCCACAGGATCCACTCAGGATCTGTGGACCCCACAGGATCCACTCAGGATCTGTGGACCCCACAGGATCCCCACCTACCTCCACTCACCTCTTCTCACCACTCTCTTTCACACAACCCCATAAACACTCTTCCCTAAAAACCCCTCACCAATCACCTTAATCTCTCTTCCCCACTAAACCTTCACCACTCACATCCACCCACTCTTCCCAATAAACCTACCTCATAAACTCCACCTACCTTCAAAATTCAAAACCAATTTCCCACCCAAACCAACCCATATGGCCGAACCTTAACTCCCCCTCCATTCCCTATATAAAGACCTCCATTCTTCACCAAATTCACACAACACACCTCTCTATACTCTCCTTGGCCGAAACCACATCTCCCTCTTCCTCTCCATATTTCTTCTTCTTCTTCTTCTATTCTTTTGTTTATTGCTCGAGGGCGAGCAATATTCTAAGTTTGGTGTGGTAAAAGCATAGCTTTTTTGTTTTTCCATTACCATTGATGGCACCCAAGACCGGAGAATCCTCTAGAAGAGGGAAAGGGAAGACAAAAGCTTCCACATCCGAGTCATGGAAGATGGAAAGATTCATCTCCAAAGCCCATCAAGACCACTTCTATGATGTTGTGGCCAAGAAGAAGGTGATCCCTGAGGTCCCTTTCAAACTCAAAAGAAATGAGTATCCGGAGATCCGACATGAAATCCAAAGAAGAGGTTGGGAAGTTCTAACAAATCCCATCCAACAAGTCGGCATCCTAATGGTTCAAGAGTTCTATGCCAATGCATGGATCACCAAGAACCATGATCAAAGTAAGAACCCGGATCCAAAGAACTATGTTACAATGGTTCGGGGGAAATACTTAGATTTTAGTCCGGAGAATGTGAGGTTGGCGTTCAACTTGCCATACATGGAAGAGAACGCACGCCCCTACACAAGGAGAGTCAACTTTGATCAAAGGTTGGACCAAGTCCTTATGGACATATGTGTAGAAGGAGCTCAATGGAAGATTGACTCCAAAGGCAAGCCGGTTCAACTAAGAAGATTGGACCTCAAGCCTATAGCTAGAGGATGGTTGGAGTTTATTCAATGCTCAATCATTCCCACTAGCAACCGATCTGAAGTTACTATAAACCGGGCCATCATGATCCATAGCATCATGATTGGAGAAGAGGTGGAAGTTCATGAGATTATACCTCAAGAACTCTACAAGGTGGCTGACAAGTCCTCCACTATGGCAAGGTTAGCCTTCCCTCACCTCATTTGCCACCTATGCAATTCAGCTGGGATTGACATAGAGGGAGATATCCTCATTAAAGATGACAAGCCCATCACTAAGAAAAAGATGGAGCAAGCAAGAGAGCCCAATCATGGAGCTCAAGAGGCGCAAGAAGCTCATTTCCATAAGATCCCGGAGATGCCTCAAATGCACTTTCCTCCACAAAATTATTGGAAGCAAATCAACACCTCCCTAGGAGAATTGAGTTCCAATATGGGACAACTAAGGGTGGAACATCAAGAGCACTCCATCATGCTTCATGAAATAAGAGAAGATCAAAAAGCAATGAGGGAGGAGCAACAAAGACAAGGAAGAGACATAGAAAAGCTCAAGGACATCATTGGTTCCTCAAGAAGGAAACGCCACCATCACTAAGGTGGATTCATTCCTTGTTCTTGCTTTCTCTGTTTTTCGTTTTCTATATTATGTGCTTATCTATGTTTGTGCCTTCATTACATGATCATTAGTAGTTAGTAACTTTGTCTTAAAGATATGAATGTCCTATGAATCCATCACCTCTCTTAAAAAGAAAAATGTTTTAATTCAAAAGAACAAGAAGTACATGAGTTTTGAATTTATCCTTGAACTTAGCTTAATTATATTGATGTGGTGACAATGCTTCTTGTTTTCTGAATGTATGCTTGAACAGTGCATATGTCTTTTGAAGTTGTTGTTTAAGAATGTTAAATATGTTGGCTCTTGAAAGAATGATGACTAGGAGACATGTTATTTGATAATCTGAAAAATCATAAAAATGATTCTTGAAGCAAGAAAAAGCAGCAAAGAACAAAGCTTGCAGAAAAAAAAAAAAAAAAAGAAAAGAGAAAAAAAATAGGCGAAAAAAAAAATAGAAAGAAAAAGAAAAAGCAAGCAGAAAAAGCCAATAACCCTTAAAACCAAAAGGCAAGGGAAATAAAAAGGATCCCAAGGCTTTGAGCATCAGTGGATAGGAGGGCCTAAAGGAATAAAATCCTGGTCTAAGCGGCTAAACCAAGCTGTCCCTAACCATGTGCTTGTGGCGTGAAGGTGTCAGGTGAAAACTTGAGACTGAGCGGTTAAAGTCAAGGTCCAAAGCAAAAAAAGAGTGTGCTTAAGAACCCTGGACACCTCTAATTGGGGACTTTAGCAAAGCTGAGTCACAATCTGAAAAGGTTCACCCAATTATGTGTCTGTGGCATTTATGTATCCGGTAGTAATACTGGAAAACAAAGTGCTTAGGGCCACGGCCAAGACTCAAAAAGAAGCTGTGTTCAAGAATCATCATACTGAACTAGGAGAATCAATAACACTATTCGAAATCTGAAGTTCCTATAGATGCCAATCATTCTGAACCTCAATGGATAAAGTGAGATGCCAAAACTATTCGAGAGGCAAAAAGCTATAAGTCCCGCTCATATGATTGAAGCTCTGTTTCATTGATAGTTTGGAATTTATAGTATATTCTCTTCTTTTTATCCTAATTGATTTTCAGTTGCTTGGGGACAAGCAACAATTTAAGTTTGGTGTTGTGATGAGCGGATAATTTATACGCTTTTTGGCATTGTTTTTAGTATGTTTTTAGTAGGATCTAGTTACTTTTAGGGATGTTTTCATTAGTTTTTATGTTAAATTCACATTTCTGGACTTTACTATGAGTTTGTGTGTTTTTCTGTGATTTCAGGTATTTTCTGGCTGAAATTGAGGGACTTGAGCAAAAATCTGATTCAGAGGTTGAAGAAGGACTGCTGATGCTGTTGGATTCTGACCTCTCTGCACTCAAAGTGGATTTTCTGGAGCTACAGAACTCGAAATTGCGCGCTTTCAATTGCGTTGGAAAGTAGACATCCAGGGCTTTCCAGAAATATATAATAGTCCATACTTTGGCCAAGAATTGATGACGTAAACTGGCGTTCAACGCCAGCCTTCTACCCAAATCTGGCGTCCAGCGCCAGAAAAGAATCCAAAACCAGAGTTGAACGCCCAAACTGGCACAGAAACTGGCGTTCAACTCCACAAATGGCCTCTGCACGTGCAACACTCAAGCTCAGCCCAAACACACACCAAGTGGGCCCCGGAAGTGGATTTATGCATCAATTACTTACTCATGTAAACCCTAGTAGCTAGTTTATTATAAATAGGACCTTTTACTAGTCTTTTTGACCATCTTTGGATTACCTTATGATCCTTTGATCACGCTTTAGGGGGCTGGCCATCTCGGCCATGCCTGGACCTTTCACTTATGTATTTTTAACGGTAGAGTTTCTACACTCCATAGATTAAGGTGTGGAGCTCTGCTGTTCCTCAAAGATTAATGCAAAGTACTACTGTTTTCTATTCAATTCTTCTTATTTCTCTTCTAAGATATCCATTCGCACCCAAGAACGTGATGAAGGTGATGATTATGTGTGACGCTCATCATCCTTCTCCTTTATGAATGCGTGCCTGACAAACACTTCTGTTCTACATGAAATAAGCTAGAATGAATATCTCTTAGATCTCCTAACCAGAATCTTCGTGGCGTAAGCTAGAATGATGGCGGCATTCAAGAGAATCCGGAAAGTCTAAACCTTGTCTGTGGTATTCCGAGTAGGATTCAATGACTGAATGACTGTGATGAGCTTCAAACTCGCGAGTGCTAGGCGTTAGTGACAGACGCAAAAGGAGGGTGAATCCTATTCTAGCATGATCGAGAACCGACAGATGATTGGCCGTGCTGTGACAGAGCATGTGAGCATATCTTTCACTGAGAGGAGGGGATGTAGCCACTGACAACGGTGATGCCCTTGCATAAAGCCAGCCATGGAAAGGAGTAAGACAGATTGGATGAAGATAGCAGGAAAGCAGAGGTTCAGAGGAATGAAAAGCATCTCTATTCACTTATCTGAAATTCCTACCAATGATTTACATAAGTACCTCTATCCCTATTCTATTATTTATTATTCGAAAACCACATAACCATTTATATCTGCCTGACTGAGATCTACAAGGTGACCATAGCTTGCTTCATACCAACAATCTCCGTGGGATTCGACCCTTACTCACGTAAGGTATTACTTGGACGACCCAGTGCACTTGCTGGTTAGTTGTATCGAAGTTGTGACAATTATGAATTAAGATCAAGCACCAAGCTTTCTTACGCACATATGACGCGGACGCGTCGAGGACGCTGTCGCATCTCGTGCCATTTTTTTTATATGCAATATGTGAATGCAAATGCAAACTATAGGTAGTAGTACTGAGAAGAGTTATTGAGAAAGGAAATAAAGTGATAAAAGAAAGAAACGATCATACCATGGTAGGTTGGACGCTCCACTAGCTCAGTCTTCTGTTGTTGGTGGATCCTCCAAGAGGAGGATCTCTAGATCTTTATTTTTCGTCTCCTTCTCACCATGATATAGCTTTAAGTGATGTCCATTAACCTTGATGGAATCAGAGCTTGAAGGATGACTCAGGTGGAAAACTCCGTATGGCTCAGCCTTCTCTACTCTATATGGACCTTCCCATCTTGATCTCAACTTGCCTGGCATGAGCCTCAGTCTAGAGTTGTAAAGGAGAATAAAGTCCCCAGGTTGGAACTCTCTTCTCTTGATGTGCTTATCATACACAACCTTCATCTTTTCCTTGTACAGCCTTGAGTTCTCATAAGCTTCAAGGCGAATGCTTTCTAATTCTTACAGTTATAACTTCCTTTCAGCTCTGGCTTTCTCAAATTCCATATTGCACTCCTTCACTGCCCAAAAGGCTTTGTGCTCCACCTCAACTGGGAGGTGACAGGCTTTTCCATAAAGTAAGCGGAAGGGACTCATCCCAATGGGTGTCTTGTATGTTGTTCTGTATGCCCAGAGTGCATCTTGTAGCCTGGTGCTCCAGTCTCTTCTATGAGGTTTGACTATCTTCTGCAATATACTCTTTATCTCTCTGTTAGACACCTCAGCTTGCCCATTAGTCTGGGAATGGTAGGCTATTGCCACCTTATAAATTATCCCATGCTTCTTCACTAATCCTGTTAGTCTCCTGTTATAGAAATGGGTGCCTTGATCGCTCACGATTGCTCGTGGTGATCCAAAGCGACAAATAATATGGTTTGTAACAAAGGAAACAACGGTGTTAGCATCATCAGTGCGGGTAGGAATTGCTTCCACCCATTTAGAAACGTAATCTACAGCTAACAATATATAAAAATAACCATTAGAATTTTGAAATGGACCCATGAAGTCAATGCCCCAAACATAAAAAATTTCACAGAAAAGCATAATCTGTTGAGGCATCTCATCCCTCTTGGATATATTACCAAACCTTTGGCATGGGGAACAAGATTTACAAAATTCAGCAGCGTCTTTAAAAAGAGTAGGCCACCAGAATCTACAATCTAAAATTTTTCTAGCTGTTCTTTGAGGGAAAAATGTTCTCCACTCTCAGATGAGTGGCAGGCCTCTAAAATGGAGTGAAATTCTGATTGAGGCACACATCGTCTAATCACCTGGTCAGCGTCACATCTCCATAAATATGGGTCATCCCATATATAATATTTGGACTCGATTTTTAGCTTGTCTCTTTGATGCTTAGTAAAGTTTGGAGGAAAAGTGCGGCTAACTAGATAATTAGCTACAGGCGCATATCAAGGGACTACTTCAGATACTGCTTGTAAGTTGTCAAATGGGAAATTATCATCTATAGGAGTGGAGTCATCCCTAATGTGCTCAAGGTGACTCAAGTGGTCTACCACTAGATTCTGGTTACCACTCCTATCCTTAATTTCTAAATCAAATTCTTGTAGTAGCAGTATCCAACGTATAAGCCTTTGTTTGGATTACTTTTTAGCTAATAAATACTTTAGAGCTGCGTGGTCTGAGTACACTACTACTTTAGCACCAAGTAAATAGGCTCGAAATTTATCCGGAGCAAAAATAATAGCAAGAAGCTCTTTCTCAGTAGGAGTGTAATTAGACTGAGCGGCATCTAAAGTCTTAGACGCATAAGCAATTACAAAAGGATCCTTACCTTCACGCTGAGCCAGCGCCGCTCCTACTGCATGGTTGGAAGCATCGCACATGATTTCAAATGGCTAGCTCCAATCTGGTCCTCTCACAATTGGAGCTTGAGTCAGGGTGGTCTTCAGCTTATCAAACGCTTGTTTGCAATCCTCACTGAACTCGAACTCAATATCCTTCTGCAGTTGTCTGGATAACGGTAGTTGTTCATACCCTGGGTCGAGCTATCCGACCCGGGATGATCGGCGACACAGCGACCGACCTCTTCAGGTCAGACTACCCGACCTCTTCTAAAAGAGCTCGGCCAAATCGACAGGAAAGCCCAATAAAGGGCCCAAATAGAGGAACACGACCCAAATCCAAAGGCAATCCCAGCCTATAGAGACAAAGGCGGTTCCCTTGAAGATAAGTTGACTTCGTCCAAAACAGGATAAGATAAGATAAGATAACTAACTTACCTTATTAGAAAGGTCAGCCCACACTACTATAAATACACTGGAGTACCCAGGTATAACTCATACTCTGATTTTACAAAAAACCTGCTTAATACCCGTGCTAACTTAAGCATCGGAGTCTCTTGCAGGTACCCCCCACCCTCCGGTGGCCGAGGATCAGCAGTGCAACAAGTCCAACAAGTCGGACACAACAGCTCCGGCCGCCACCAGCCAGCCGGACACACCATCTCCGACCAGTACCGAAGATCTCATCCGAGATCGACCTCTAGTTTCAGGTAACCCTCGGAACATTGGCGCTGTTGCCGGGGAACCTGAAAGTCATCCCAAAACCATGGCGGACGGCCATGACAACGACCACGACTCGGATCTGGAGAACAGAACGCCGCACAAGAACGCGGACACTACGCTAAAGGATACTCCAGAATCCAACGGGAACAAAAGCTCATCAAATCTGGGAGACATGGAAGCACTTCAAGATCGCTTAAAGCAACTTGAGAAAGAAACCCAGCAACAACGAGAGATCGAAAAGGATCTACAAAGAGAGGTACGGCGACGTCGAGAACTAGAAGAAAAACTACAGCAGTTAGAGGCCGACCTCAAATCAAAAGCTCCTCGGACCACTCCTGAGGAAAATTCACGCAAAGAACAGGATCCATTCACCAGGGAAATCATGAAGACCAAAATTCTGAAGGATTTCAAGCTCCCGGATATGGTTTTGTATGAGGGCACTACAGATCCCAACCATCATCTCAGCAATTTTAGAAGCAGAATGTACCTTACCGACGCCTCAGATGCTGTTCGCTGCAAAGCTTTTCCGACAACTCTTACGAAAACGGCGATCAGATGGTTCGACAACTTACCTCCGAAGTCCATCTCAAACTTCGATGACCTGGCCAAAAAGTTCCTGGCCAGATTCTCCATCCAGAAAGATAAGGCCAAGCACGCACCCAGTTTGCTAGGGATCAAGCAAGGAGATCGGGAGAGCCTCCGTAACTACATGGAAAGATTCAACAAAACATGCATGGACATACAAAGTTTACCAACAGAGGCTGCCATCATGGGGCTTATTAATGGCTTACGAGAGGGACCTTTCAGCCAATCTATATCAAAAAAGTATCCCACCTCCTTAGACGAAGTACAGGAGCGAGCAGAAAAATACATCAACATGGAAGAGAACGCTCGGCTAGGAGAAACCTCAAAATTCGGAACCTCCTACCGAGACAAAGACAAGGACTCCAAAAGGAAAGAAGATCGACAGGGTGAGAAAATCAAAAAATACCACAACTACACTCCTCTCAAAGCATCCCTGGTCGACGTGTACAAAGAAGTCTGCCATACAGAAAAAATTCCCCCAGCACAACCACTCAAAGGCAAAAGGGGAGGAGGAAATCGAAAGGAATATTGCGAATACCATCGAATTCGAGGGCACTCTACCAACAAATGCTTTGACTTGAAAAATATCATAGAAAAATTGGTAAGAGAAGGAAAATTAGATCGATTTCTGGCCACCTGGGATGATGACCAAAGAAAAAGACGAAGAGACGAAGATAATGGACGAGCTGAACGGTCACCTCGGACACCAGAAAGACACGTCCACATGATACACGGTGGATTCGCAGGAGGTGGGATCTCCAAATCGTCCCGAAAAAGATATCTCAAAGGAGTATATCATGTCGAGGGAAAGGAGGAAGCACCCGACCTCCCGGCGATAACATTTAATAAAGAGGACGCATCCGGCATCATCTCGGGACATGACGATCCCATGGTCATCACTGTTATACTGGCAAACGCCAATCTACATCGCACACTAGTAGACCAAGGGAGTTCTGCCGACATCTTATTCAAAACGGCTTTCGACAAGCTCGGTTTAGACGAAAAGGAACTTAAAGCATACCCGAACAATCTGTTTGGACTAGGAGACACTCCGATACAACCATTGGGATACGTATCGCTACACACTACTTTTGGAAAAGGAAACCAAACTAGAACCCTCAAAATAGACTACATTGTGGTCGACGTAAGTTCAGCCTATAATGCGCTCATAGGTCGGATAACACTCAATCAACTCGGCGCAATAGTCTCAACTCCGCATCTATGCATGAAATTCCCAACTACAGAAGGGATAGCCACGATAAAAGCAGATCAAAAGACGGCACGTCTCTGTTACAACGAGAGCTTAAACCTCAAAGGCAGAGGAGAAGAGTTTCATACAATTGAGATTGGCGGAGCTCAGCATCGAGAAGAACTCCGTCCACACCCAGAAGGTGAGGTAGAGAAGGTTCAGATTGGAGACACCGCGGACAAAACGACTAATATCGGCACGGTCCTAAGAAAAGATTCAAAAGAATTACTGATACAATTCTTACGAGATAATGTCGATCTCTTCGCATGGAAAGCCGCAGACATGCCAGGCATAGACCCTAAGCTAATGTACCACAAGTTGGCGGTCTATCCAGGATCTCGGCCGGTACAGCAGAAGCGAAGAAAACTCGGACCAGAACGATCCCAAGCTGTGGAAGAACAAGTACAAACGTTACTGGAGGCAGGATTCATAAGAGAAGTCAAGTACCCACTATGGCTAGCCAACGTCGTCTTGGTGAAAAAATCAAACAGGAAGTGGCGCATGTATACCGATTACACCGATCTCAACAAAGCCTGCCCAAAAGATCCATACCCACTACCAAGTATTGACGCTCTGGTAGACGCTTCCTCTGGATATAGATACCTCTCGTTTATGGACATCTATTCGGGATACAACCAAATTCCCATGTATCCACCAGATCAAGAAAAAACCTCGTTCTTAACACCAAAGGCGAACTACTGCTACATCGTGATGCCTTTCGATCTCAAGAACGCGGGAGCTACCTATCAAAGGCTAATGAATAAAGTCTTCTCGAATCACATCGGAAAAATCATGGAAGTCTATGTGGACGACATGTTGATAAAAACACAAAGCGAAGATACACTATTATCTGACCTGGCTCAAGTGTTTGACACTATAAGGAAGCATAACATGCGACTCAACCCCGCGAAATGCACCTTCGCAGTTGAAGCAGGCAAATTCTTAGGCTTCATGCTCACACAAAGGCGAATTGAAGCAAATCCAGACAAATGTCAAGCTATACTCAACATGAAGAGCCCAACCTGTGTCAAAGAAGTACAACAACTCAACGGGAGACTAGCCGCCCTTTCCCGATTCTTAGCAGGAGCTACGATAAAATCTCTCCCCTTCTATGCTACTTTAAGAAAGGGAAAACAGTTCGAATGGACGACAGAATGTGAGCAAGCTTTCTGAGACTTCAAGGAGTTCTTAGAACGGCCACCTATCCTATCTCGACCATGAGAAGGAGAACCACTCATATTATATCTCGCAGTAGGAAGCCGGGCGATAGCCTCAGCACTAGTCAGAGAAGACAAAAATGGGCAATAACCCGTCTACTTCATTAGTAAAGCACTACAGGGATCCGAGCTGAACTACCAGAAAATAGAAAAATTTGCCTATATTCTCATCCTAACATCTCGACGACTCCACCCGTACTTCCAGGCTCACACCATTAAGGTTAGAACTAACCAGCCCATAAAAGGAATATTGCAGAAAACAGATTTAGCAGGCAGAATTCTACAATGGGCAGTCAAGTTGTCAGAATTCGACCTCCAATACGAAGCCCGGATGGCCATCAAGTCACAGTATCTGGCTGACTTCATCGCAGAATTCACAGATACCCTGGAAACTCCCACAGAATGGGATCTCTATGTGGACGGTTCCTCAAATAAAACTGGAAGCGGCGCAGGCGTGATAATAGAAAGCAACCAAGGAACCCAAGTTGAGCTCTCCCTTAAGTTCGGGTTCCCAGCCTCCAAAAACCAAACGGAATATGAAGCATTATTAGCTGGTTTGAAGCTAGCTAAAGAGGTCGGAGCTCAAAAACTCAACATTTACAGCAATTCACAAGTGGTCACATCACAAATAACAAGGAGCTACCAAGCCAAAGACCCCACCATGAAAAAATATTTGGATAAAACCAAGGAACTACTCGGACAAATCGGGGAATATAAGATCTGCCACATACCCCGCGAATAAAATGCCCGAGCTGATGCACTCTCAAAACTAGCCAGCACCAAACCAGGGGGCAACAATAGAAGCCTCATCCAGGAAATGTTGCAAAACCCGTCAATCTCGGAAGAGGAAAAAGTCCTGGCTATAACAAGTCAGGACCAAGGATGGATGACCCCCATAATCAAATATCTCAAAGAAGGAACACTCCCCGCAGAAAAAAAAAGGAGGCAAAGAAGTTAAAAAGGGAGGCACAGTACTACACCATCATAAACAACATCCTGTACAAAAGAGGAATCTCAATACCTTTACTAATATGCGTGCCGACCTCCAACACAAGAGAAGTGCTAGAAGAAATACACGGCGGCATCTGTGGCAATCATCTCGGAGCACGAGCTCTGGCCAAAAAAGTATTTTGGGCAGGATTTTATTGGCCAACTCTACAAAAAGAAGCCACAGAATTTGTAAAGACATGTCCACCATGTCAAAAACATGCCAACTTTCACATCGCCCCACCAGAAGAGCTCATCAGCGTGACTTCGCCTTGGCCGTTTGCAAAATGGGGACTCGATCTTCTCGGCCCCTTCCCACAGGGATCAGGACAAGTTAAATTTCTCATAGTGGGAGTAGATTACTTTACAAAGTGGATCGAGGCAGAGCCCTTAGCCAATGCCACCGCTCAAAGAAGCCGGAAGTTCTTATATCAGAACATTGTCACAAGGTTCAGGGTTCCATATTCAATAACCACAGACAATGGCACCCAATTCACAGATGCAGGCTTCAGAAAACTAGTAGCCGACTTGGGTATAAAGCACCAGTACACCTCCGTCGAACATCCACAAGCCAATGGGCAGGCCGAAGCTGCGAACAAAGTCATACTAGCTGGATTAAAACGGAGATTACAAGATGCAAAGGGAGCCTGGGCAGAAGAGCTCCCACAAGTCCTATGGGCATATCGAACAACGCCACATTCCACCACGAAGGAATCCTCCTTTCGATTAGCATACGGAACGGAGGCGATGATTCCAATAGAGATTGAGGAAGGGTCGCCCAGAGTAGTTCACTATAATGAGGACGCAAACTTCCAACTTCAGAGAGAAGAGCTCGACTTGCTACCCGAAATCCAAGAAAGAGCTCGGATCAGGGAAGAAGCTCTAAAACGCCGAATGGCTTCCAGATATAATCAAAAGGTAGTGCCGAGAAATTTCACAGAAAATGATCTCATACTAATCCGAAATGACATCGGAATAACTCGACCAGGAGAGGGAAAGCTGGCAGCGAACTGGAAAGGGCCTTACCGAATTGTAGAAGTACTTGGAAAGGGCTACTACAGACTGTCTGAACTCGATGGACGAGAGCTTCCCAGGTCATGGCACGCCTGCAACCTCAGAAGGTACTACAGTTAGAAAAGATAAAAGATCTCATCATTGGATACACTCTTTTTCCTGAAAAGGTTTTTTAATGAGGCACCAAGTTGAGACTCAGACAATATCATATGTATATACTTGCACTCTTCCTTTAAATAAAATATATTTTAGATATTCTACAAAGATTTCAAGACGCATTAATCTGAAGTATTCATCGTCCGATTATAAAGCAACAGATCGGCAGAAAGTGAAAAACAATTTCACTGCACGATCACGATAAAGACAACCGTCCGATAAAGGTGAAAATGCGATTCACCCAAAGGACGATCTAGAAATGACAACCACTTTCTACAGATCGGCAAAGATGAACACAGAATAATGTAAGAAGTTATCAAAAGTGATCCAAAAAAAAAAACCTGACGAGGTCTTGCGGAATGCTAAAATAATAACTTAAAGACTGGCCGACATTGAGAAGTCGGACCAAGTCAACCCAAGTTATAAGGAAACCCTGGAAAGAGGTCTGGCCAACCCTATTAAAGATGATTACTTTAACTTAGAAGGGCTCGACATGACAAAGTCAGCCCAAAATGAGAAGTTATCAACGTAGTCCCTGAAAGAGATCTGACAAAGATCCAAGAAAGAGGACTACAAATAACTTAAAGGAGACCATATAACCAAGTCGGACTCCTACTACTAAAAAGTTATCAATGTAGTCCTTGAAAGAGATCTGACAAAGATCCAAGAAAGAGGACTACAAATAACTTAAAGGAGACCGATATAACCAAGTCGGACTCCTACAACTAAAAAGTTATCAACGTAGTCCCTGAAAGAGATCTGACAAAGATCCAAGAAAGAGGACTACAAATAACATAAAGGAGACCGAGATAACCAAGTCGGACTCCCACAACTAAAAAGTTATAAAAGTAGTCCCTAAAAGAGATCTGACAAAGATCCAAGAAAGAGGACTACAAATAACTCAAAGGAGACCAATATAACCAAGTCGGACTCCTACAACTGAAGAGTTATAAAAGTAATCCTTGAAAGAGATCGGACAAAGATCCAAGAAAGAGGATTACAAAGATAACTTAGAAAAGGACTGCGAAAACAACTCGGAGGACTAACTTGAAGAAATCGGTTACAAATCGTCAGAAATACAAACCGAAGCGAGAACAAACCAAAAATCAAGTTAGACCTACCTAATCACAACCACAAAGGATTCAAGATACAATGTACAAAGCAATCCAAAAGGGATACCAAGTCAAGCACAAAAGTGCGATATCATCCACAAGGTTATAAAAGCCTCAGAGGCCACCAAAACCTATCTCAAAAAAGCTAAAGCATGCTACCATTTGTTTTTCATAAAAAACAAAAGTTGTTGGGCAAGAAACGGGAAAGTGTCAGCAATTAACAAAATATAAAGAGTTTAAAAAAGCCCACAAGCCGGGCCAACTACATATCCAGAATAAAGATTAAAACTAAGGGTCAGAAGATTTTTTAGCAGCATCAGGCTGAGGAGACGGAGGCCGAGTCTGGAGAGGAACGGCATCTACAGTACCGTCATCCCGGTTCAAGATCTGGCAGTCGGGGTGAGAAGCGGAAGGACCAACCTCGGCAGGGACAGCAGAAATCGACACCTTGGTAGAGGCTACAGGGGGAGGATCGACATCATCCTCATCCTCGTCATCAGGGACAACCTTGCCATCCCTAACAACGTTCTCCAAGCTAAAGAGGGTCAGGTCGGCCTCGGGAGCAATAACCCGAACCTATTCCCTCAGGTTCTCATAGGAAGCAGTTACACTGCCAACAAGATGACCTTGGAGTTCGGAATAATTAGCCCGGGCATTCTCCAACTCTTCTCTCAGACGCAACACCTACCGGTAAGACGTCAAATAACTGTCCTTATGCCGCATAGCCGTGTCCTCGGCCAGTCTCAGAGAACCAGCCAGAGAAGTAGAGCTAGCCTTTTCATTCTCCAAGTCTTTCTCCAACTTGGCCACCCTTACTTCAAGTTCCTCCTTCAAGCCCTTCATCCGATCAAACTCCTGCTTGGCCTCCTCCATAAAAGCTTTAGTGGCATGGAGAGGAAGACTTTGAGCAGTTCGATATAGGGCCGCCCCCATGTGTGCCAACTTGATACCACTCCGAGTGATATAATCAAAATGATGAAGAAGCGACACGTCGTCCATAGGAAGAACACCATAAGGGCCGATTTGTTGATCTACAAACTCAACCGCATCAAAGTCAGGAGCATCAAGGTTGAAAGGCTCAATTGTGTTTTGCTTTTTACTAAGAGGGGCACCGGAAGTTGCAACAGAAGATTATGGAGGATCGGCCAGACGGACCCGAGGAGTAGGAATTGCTTTCCTCGGCCCGGGAGAACTCGATATAGTAGGCTTAACTGGAGGCTGAGAAGATCCCTCTCCAGGCGCCTTGGCCGAGATGTTTAAAGCAGCGGTCGCCTTCTTCGCCTTCTTATAGGCCCTCATGGAATCATTATTCTTCGACATCTCTGAAAAACACAAAAATCAAAGACAAGTTACAACACAGGAGAAGCAAAGCTCGGGAACAAGTATAAAAACAAATCAGACAGTACCCAAAGCAGCCCGAACCAAAGATGGATCACTCAAAAATCTCTTCGTGTCCAAGTGGGGAGGCTTCCCCCACAAATCTTCAAGAACAACTACAAAGGCCCGCTCAACCTCACTAAGCACTTCCCATGTGTAACGTGGCACTCTTACATTCTTTTGCCACTCCAGAGGAAAAGCAGGCTCATCATTTTCATCAAGAAAAAAGGGGCGAACCCCCTCAATGGCACGGACTTGGAAGAAATAGTTCTTAAAATCCTTAAACGACTCATCATACATGGCAAAAACTTTATGCCCCTATGTGATGACATGTCACCATGTCATGTTTTTCTATGCTTTTTCATACAAGAAATTGATAATTAGTGCTTAAATATTATATTCTTTTATGCTTAAATGGTATATTTCCTTGATCTTTTAATTTTATAAATTTGGTAGGAAATAAGAAGAAAAAGAAGCACAAAATAAGCTAAAAAGGAGAAAAAAAGAGCTTTGGGGCACACTTTGAAGCTGGAGCACACTTTGGAGCCTTAGGCCACGCTTTTAAAAGCGTGGCCCATGACCAAATAAAGGAAGCATGAACAATCAGCACACAAAGCTCAGTTCACTAAGTGAACTTAGTGAACTTAGCTTTGCCGTACAAGAAAAATGTGCTTGGAGGCAAGAAATTTCGCTAAGTTAAAAGTGGGCGTTTACAACATGACCATGCCTCCTTCAAAGGGCAATAACTTGAGCTACAGACGTCCAATTGATGTGCTTCCAGTTGCGTTGGAAAGCTGACATTCAGAGCTTTCCAACGATGTATCATAGTCCATATTTAGCACGAAATTGAGGCACGAGTGAAATGCATCTTTAAGGGCTAAAAATAAGCAAAAAAATCAGCCAATGCTTCCACCAAGGCTCGAAGGGGGAGACACAAGGAAAACAAAGAAAGCAAAATAAAGCTCAGTTCACTTTCTCAACTGAGCGTTATCGGGCTCCCACTCATGAAAATACAAGAAAAAAAGCTCACAAAAGTGCTTCCACCAAGTGTTGAACCTAAGACCTTGAGGCCGAAAGCAAGGCACCACAAAGGAAAGCTCAGTTGGTTTTTCCAACTGAGCACTATCTCCCCCCTTCTCCCCCACAAATTGATATGGACCCAAGGCACCAAGGAACTTTGTCGCACAATTTTGGCACACAACCAAGGCTGGACGCGCATCAAATGACACGGACAGCACAACTTGAAAGCTAAGTTGGGTTTTCCAACTGAGCTTTCCCCTGGGAGCAACACCCATGGACCAAAAATTGAATAAAAGTTCCATTTAAATTCAATTCTTCTCCAAATTGAATCAAGGCCAACCAAACCCATTTCTCCTCAGATCCAAAGCAAGCAAAGCCCACATCATCACTCAAAGGCACAAGAACAAGCTAGAATTAGGATTTTCATTTAATTTGTTTTTCATTTCAATTTCATTTTTTACTTTGTAAAGCCTATATAAAGGCATCACTCTCATTTTCAAAGGGGAGCTCCAGGAGAAAGGAGGCTAGCTCCAATAGGGAGTTGTGCACTCTTTAGTTTTCATTTTGCTTTCTCTCTTAGTTTTCTTTTCTGTTTTGAAATTTTGGATTGAGATTGGAAGGAATTCTGTTTTCATTCTCCATCTGCAACCTCTCTTGTTCTTCTTCTACAATTTACTCTTCCATTTTCATTTTGCAATTGTTCTTGTTGGATCAAGGAAGGATTTGAGATCTAGACTTGTTTTCTAGTCTCTTCCACTCCTGAGATCTTGAACTACTTTTAAATTGCTGCAAATTAAGCACTGCTTTTCTGTTTTGAAGTCTTCAAGCAATTTCCCTTTTTTGTTTAGATCTGTTGCATGATTTTGCACCATTTACTTCTCTGTTTGATTGCTATTTACACTTTTCTGTTAAATTTTAATTTCCAGCACCCACTCCCCTTTATATTTCATGCAATTTACATTTCTTGTCATTTAAGATTCTTGCAATTTACATTTCTTGCTCTTTAAGTTTCTGTCAAATTTACTTTCTGCACTTTAATTCCTCTTGCCATTTACTTTCTGTTGTTTCAACTGTCACTCAAATCTCTCAATGTTAGCTTGACTAAACTAATCACCCACTAAAGTTGCTTGATCCATCAATCCCTGTGGGATCGACCTCACTCTAAGTGAGTTTTACTACTTGATACGATCCGGTACACTTGCCGGTGAGTTTATGGTGTTTTGAAAAATTCAGTTTTCCACAAAAATACCATCAAGTTTTTGGCGCCGTTGCCGGGGATTGATTTAGATCAACAATGATTAAGTGGGTGAGAAGTCTAGATCAAGCATTTTCTTTATTTTTGTTTTCTATTTTAGATTGAAACCAAGGTGTTTGAGTTATTGCCTCACTAAGAAATTCATCTCTGAGATATGAATTTCAATTTTCCTTGGTGTTGTGTTTTCCAAAATTCAAATGGAGTTCAACTCATCTTATGATCAAACAAATTTTATGGGATATTACCCACCATCACCAATCTCTAATGATGGCTGGGAATATCACCAAGAAAATACCAATTCTGAGCACTCCAATTCATGGAGATTTGCTTTAAAGACACAAGATGAGCAAGAGAATCATATGGGATACTTCCCACCACCACAAAATGATTCAAGTCATTATTCTAATGGTGGCTGGGAGTATCACCAAGGAATGAAAGAGCATCCACCCTCACGTTCCAGTTTCTCATTTGAAAGTTCTTCATCACTTGATTATGCCTCAACACAAACCTCCATGAACCAAAGCCTCTCAAAGCTTGAGACCATGTTTGAAAAATATGAGAGGGAGGCACAGATATCCTGGAACGAGCAAGAGAGTTCATTCAAAAACATAGAAGTGCTGGTAAACCAAATGTTAAGTGCACGGGAGAAGGTGGAAGAGCAAAATGAAGAAACCCTTGAACTAGTTGAAGATCCCCTTCAAAAATCCAGAGAATTATTGAAAAGACAAGAACAACTCATGGAGGAACAACAACAATCCTGGAGAGAACAAGAAATCCTTCTTCAGAAGAAGGATGAGCATTTGGAGAACATAGGGAAACACTCAGAATCACTAAGCAAGGAAAATGAAGACCAATTGATGGATGTGAAGGATAAAGTGAAAGAGCAAGATGAGGAGGCTACTGCATCAAGTGAACTTTCAATAAAGAATGAGGTGGTTGAAAATGAAACTGCACTTGAGATGACAAGGGAACGTGAAGACTCACAACTCTCACAAACGTCCCTGACCCAAAAACTCTCAACAATTGAATCTGTGATTGAAAAATATGAAGAGGAGATGAAGAAATGTTGGGAAGATCAACAAACCTCCTCAATGAAAAAGCTATTAAGTCAAATGTTGGGAGGGGAGGAGCATGAAAGTGAGGAAGTCATTCCAGAAAATTTACACTCAAGTGAGGCAGAGAAGTACATGAAGGAAGAGTTCATGGAACCACCAATTCAAAAGGCTCTGGATGAATATAAAACTCCAATAATCACACAGCAACCAAGTCTTGAATCCAAAGAAGTGAAGGCAACTAGCAAGAACACCAATTCTGTCCCTGATCCAGCAAGCAAGATTAATCAAGCCATTTGCAAAAGGAAGCTTGCTGAGGAAAGGCCAAGACAAGGGACACTAGCTGAATCTTCTCCCCCTTTAAGGTCATTCCTCTTAACAAACTGGAAGAAGAGGAAGAAAGTGAAGAACAACATGTCAAGCTAATGACACTAAAAGAGCACTTGTTGGGAGGTAACCCAACCGTAGGTAACATTTCTTTTCTGCTTTGTCTTCGTTCTTTGTTTTGTTTAAATTCAATAAATTGGCATATGGTTACATTCTAAGTTTGGTGTTGCCTTGTAACAAATTGTTTTCAATCTTTTTGGATGATTGCATCAAATTAAAAATGAAAGTGACACACCAAGATTCTAAGTTTGGTGTGCTACTTATTTTTCTATGCAATTTATTCAAGCAACACTGCTTGTTTGCCTAATCATAATGCCTCTGAAATTTTATTTTTCTCTTTTGGTTTAACATTTTAGTTTCCTCTTTATTCATTTACGTGTTTTTTTTAATCCTTTCTTTTATTAACTGTGTTTGTTAATACATCATCAAGAGAGCTTTATTCATGACAAGATTCTTGGCTTGGTGATTGTATTTAACATACCACAGTTTCATTTAGTCTTATTTCAAATAAAATGGACATAGGATTGCATTCTATGTTTGGTGTTGCTATGCAACAAAATTTGGTTCCAATTCTTACAAGATACTTGCATCAATTCCAAGTGAAAGTGTCACACTAAGTTTGGTGTGCCACTTATCTTTTATGCAAATTATTATGCACACCTTCTTAAGTTTGCAATCACAATGTCTCTGTCTCTTGTGCCTTGATTATTATCTTTAATTTTGCTTGCTTAGAACACATGTACTACTAACATTTCATTATGTAAGACATTCATGATCCATCTTAGTCCCATAGCCATTGTTCTAATTGTTGCTTGAGGATGAGCAAGCATTCTGAGTATTGGTATGGGAGGAAGGAAGAATAGAAGGAAAAGAACAACAATAGAGAAGATGAATTACAAGGTTGCAAAGTTCCTTTTCTTCTCATTTGTTTCCAGTATTTATTGCATGATTGTCTTCACCTTCTCTGTTTACATGTGTGTATGAATAAAGCATAACTTGAATCTTGATTTGTAACATGCTGTTGTGGCATTATGACTACCAACTTGAGTTTTGTGAGTTCAAAAGCAATAAAGCATCATGATCATAAACAAACAAGGCATTAAAGAAGATTTTAGCAAGTGCATACAAGTATTGGAAAGCTAGTATGATTAATTGTTGCTCAATTGCATTGGATTTTATTTAATTGAAGTTTTCATCTAGTACATTTTGTGAAATCTTTTGAAAATCATGAAAACCTTGAAGAAGCAAATACAATTAAAGCAAGAAAAGAAAAAGGGAAAGAATGAGAATGCTGAAGGCTCTGAGTACCAATGGCAATTTATTTGTTAAGTACTTGTGGTGTTTATGTATCAAGCCAAATGCTTGAAAACAAAACACTTAGAAGTCAAGGCTAGGCTCAAGTGCAAAAGCACTCCCTCAAAGCTCAAGGTTCTGAGCATCAATGATTAGAGAGTCAAGAAAAGAAAAGAAAAATGAGCTTAATGAAGTCCTCTAATTAAATGCTTGTGGTGCTTATGTATCAAGTGGAAATACTTGAAAACAAAGCATTTAGAGTCGTAGCTTTGTTATTAACTCATGGGGCAAAGCACCCAAAAGGAGAAGCTAAATAAGAAAATCAAAAGCTTGTTTCAAGGAAGAAATATAAGAGAAAGATTTCATAAAATGAGCTAGATAGAAGCATCAATCATTTACATTTCTTTTGTGATTGTAGCATGCATAGAAAACTAGCCTACCATGAACATTGAGTTGCTATTCTTCTTACCTTGGGTTGTCAATCTTAATTGCATGATTCTTTTCTTGCTTGGGGACAAGCAAGGTTTAAGTTTGGTGTTGTGATGACATGTCACCATGTCATGTTTTTCAATGCTTTTTCATACAAGAAATTGATAATTAGTGCTTAAATATTATATTCTTTTATGCTTAAATGGTATATTTCCTTGATCTTTTAATTTTATAAATTTGGTAGGAAATAAGAAGAAAAAGAAGCACAAAATAAGCTAAAAAGGAGAAAAAAAGAGCTTTGGGGCACACTTTGGAGCCTTAGGCCACGCTTTTAAAAGCGTGGCCCATGACCAAATAAAGGAAGCATGAACAATCAGCACACAAAGCTCAGTTCACTAAGTGAACTTAGCTTTGCCGTACAAGAAAAATGTGCTTGGAGGCAAGAAATTTCGCTAAGTTAAAAGTGGGCGTTTACAGCATGACCATGCCTCCTTCAAAGGGCAATAACATGAGCTACAGACGTCCAATTGATGTGTTTCCAGTTGCGTTGGAAAGCTGACACTCAGAGCTTTCCAACGATGTATTATAGTCCATATTTGGCACGAAATTGAGGCACGAGTGAAATGCATCTTTAAGGGCTAAAAATAAGCAAAAAAATCAGCCAATGCTTCCACCAAGGCTCGAAGGGGGAGACACAAGGAAAACAAGGAAAGCAAAATAAAGCTCAGTTCACTTTCTCAACTGAGCTTTATCGGGCTCCCACTCATGAAAATATAAGAAAAAAAGCTCACAAAAGTGCTTCCACCAAGTGTTGAACCTAAGACCTTGAGGCCGAAAGCAAGGCACCATAAAGGAAAGCTCAGTTGGAAAATCCAACTGAGCACTATCTCCCCCCTTCTCCCCCACAAATTGACACGGACCCAAGGCACCAAGGAACTTTGGCGCACAATTTTGGCACACAACCAAGGCTGGACGCGCATCAAATGACACGGACAGCACAACTTGAAAGCTAAGTTGGGTTTTCCAACTGAGCTTTCCCCTGGGAGCAACACCCATGGACCAAAAATTGAATAAAAGTTCCATTTAAATTCAATTCTTCTCCAAATTGAATCAAGGCCAACCAAACCCATTTCTCCTCAGATCCAAAGCAAGCAAACCCCACATCATCACTCAAAGGCACAAGAACAAGCTAGAATTAGGATTTTCATTTAATTTGTTTTTCATTTCAATTTCATTTTTTACTTTGTAAAGCCTATATAAAGGCATCACTCTCATTTTCAAAGGGGAGCTCCAGGAGAAAGGAGGCTAGCTCCAATAGGGAGTTGTGCACTCTTTAGTTTTCATTTTGCTTTCTCTCTTAGTTTTCTTTTCTATTTTGAAATTTTGGATTGAGATTGGAAGGAATTCTGTTTTCATTCTCCATCTGCAACCTCTCTTGTTCTTCTTCTACAATTTACTCTTCCATTTTCATTTTGCAATTGTTCTTGTTGGATCAAGGAATGATTTGAGATCTAGACTTGTTTTCTAGGCTCTTCCACTCCTGAGATCTTGAACCACTTTTAAATTGCTGCAAATTAAGCACTGCTTTTCTGTTTTGAAGTCTTCAGGCAATTTCCCTTTTTTGTTTAGATCTGTTGCATGATTTTGCACCTTTTACTTCTCTGTTTGATTGCTATTTACACTTTTCTGTTAAATTTTAATTTCTAGCACCCACTCCCTTTTATATTTCATGCAATTTACATTTCTTGTCATTTAAGATTCTTGCAATTTACATTTCTTACTCTTTAAGTTTCTGTCCAATTTACTTTCTGCACTTTAATTCCTCTTGTCATTTACTTTCTGTTGTTTCAACTGTCACTCAAATCACTCAATGTTAGCTTGACTAAACTAATCACCCACTAAAGTTGCTTGATCCATCAATCCCTGTGGGATCGACCTCACTCTAAGTGAGTTTTACTACTTGATACGACCCGGTACACTTGCCGGTGAGTTTATGGTGTTTTGGAAAATTCAGTTTTCCACAAAAATACCATCAGGGCCGACCTGAAGGAAACCCAGGAAGCTTTCTTTTTGGAGGAACCTCCAGGTTTGGCCGAGACAAAAAGATAAAGGAAAAGAGTTTCAGAAGGTGTTATGTCCAACTCCTGACAAAGAAGCTGAAATATTTTTATAAAACCCCAAGAGTTGGGATGAAGCTGGGACGGAGCAATATTGCAGGACCACAACAAGTCAATTTTAAAAGCAGTAAAAGGGAAAGTAATGTTTAATTGGCTGAAGAAGTATTCATAAGCATAGAAAGAGGGACGCTCCCCCTCGACGGAAGTCAGAAAACAAACTCTCTCATCGGAACCAGGAGCAACAAGCTTGTAATCACTCTCGCGGGCACGGTTATCACAAATCCTATGGCACTTCCTCAGCTCTGTGCAAAATTCAGCATCCACAATAGAAACACACAACAAAATAAGGGAGTCCAGCCAATCGGACATCCCCTCGGGAACTCTGGAAGACATCTCTACAATGTTATTGCGAGAAGACATGAGGCCAACTAATCCTACAAGTAAGAAAAGAAGATGGGATTACTAAAAACATCTCGGACAAGGGAAGAAAACAACTCAATACGATGCAGGCGAACACACAGAAAAGGAAAACCCCAAGACTCAAACCAAAATCTTGGGGCATCCTTTGGAGGCAGTAACAAAGCAAGGTTTCCAGGAAAATCTACAGCACCCACCCCAGCATTTTTCAAATAAGAAAAAGACTTTAAATAGTAAGTAGTGTCAAAAGAAAAAGTCATCACAATCAATCAGCAAAAGCATTCCCAAAATCAAGTACGCCAAGAAGAAACCATCAAAGGTGCGAACTTTTTCAGAATCAGGCAAAGCAATCGTCAAATAAAAGCAAGAAACAGATACGGGTTTTTTCTGGATAAACGGCATCAGAACGGAAACAACAAAGAACATGAAAAACCCTAAAAGCATTAAGCAAAGGCAAAAAGGATCATGCAGAAAATAAAGAAACTCCCAGAACGCACAACAATACGGCATAACAAAACCAAAGATCACTTTCTCTAAAGAAAGGGTCAAAATCAAAGCAAAACAAGAAGAATATATGAAACGGGACTAACCTGGAGACGATGAAAAACTTCGA
Source organism: Arachis ipaensis (assembly GCF_059453495.1). Classification (NCBI taxonomy): domain Eukaryota; kingdom Viridiplantae; phylum Streptophyta; class Magnoliopsida; order Fabales; family Fabaceae; genus Arachis; species Arachis ipaensis. The sequence goes on from NC_142436.1 coordinate 57,730,896, forward strand.
GGAGAAAGACAGAAGCGCAGAAATAAAAGCTGCCCAAGAAAATCACCAAACAACGTCGCAACTCAAGGAAGCAGAAGAACAAAATGAAAAACAGAGAGCGAAGAGAGCAGAGAAAGAAGTTACGAAAAGGGCGAAGGAGAGAAACCGTTTTTGAGGTTTTCAAAATCAAAATGAAAGAGCCAAAGGGAAATGGGGCAATTAATGACAAAATTAATGAAAGCATTAAACCCTTGCACATTCCCAAAGCGCCGATATAAAAGCACGCGCTTTTAGAGGAAACGTTCTACATTCAAAAGCTGTTTCAAAGGAATCGACAAAATGTTTGAGTTCGGCCTCACTAGACCGAAGTCAAAGAACTCAACCTCAAAAGAAGACCGAGCTCAAGCAGGGGCACTGTTCATACCCTGGGTCGAGCTATCCGACCCGGGATGATCGGCGACACAGCGACCGACCTCTTCAGGTCAGACTACCCGACCTCTTCTAAAAGAGCTCGGCCAAATCGACAAGAAAGCCCAATAAAGGGCCCAAATAGAGGAACACGACCCAAATCCAAAGGCAATCCCAGCCTATAGAGACAAAGGCGGTTCCCTTGAAGATAAGCTGACTTCGTCCAAAACAGGATAAGATAAGATAAGATAACTAACTTATCTTATCAGAAAGGTCAGCCCACACTACTATAAATACACTAGAGTACCCAGGTATAACTCATACTCTGATTCTACAAAAAAACCTGCTTAATACCCGTGCTAACTTAAGCATCGGAGTCTCTTGCAGGTACCCCCCACCCTCCGGTGGCCGAGGATCAGCAGTGCAGCAAGCCCAACAAGTCGGACACAACAGCTCCGGCCGCCACCAGCCAGCCGGACAAACCATCTCCAACCAGTACCGAAGATCTCATCCGAGATCGACCTCTAGTTTCAGGTAACCCTCGGAACAGTAGTGCTACCTTACTAAAGTCCTTAATGAATTTCCGGTAAAAACCTACGTGGCCAAGGAATGAACGGACTTCCCTCACAGAGGAGGGGTAAGGTAAACTAGAAATAACATCCACCTTTGCTGGATCTACAGAAATGCCAGTGTTAGATACAACATGTCCTAGTACAATCCCTTGTTTTACCATAAGGTGACATTATTCAAAATTCAATACAAGGTTCGTACTAACACATCTATCTAATACTCTAGATAAACTATCTAAGCAAAGGTTAAATGAATCACCATAAACGCTAAAATCATCCATAAAAACCTCCATACAGTCCTCAATAAGGTCAGAGAAAAGACTCATCATGCACCTTTGGAAAGTAGCTGGTTGATGAGCGGATAAATTATACGCTTTTTGGCATTGTTTTTACATAGTTTTTAGTATGATTTAGTTATTTCTAGTATATTTTTATTAGTTTTTAAATAAAAATCACATTTCTGGACTTTACTATGAGTTTGTGTATTTTTCTGTGATTTCAGATAATTTCTGGCTGAAATTGAGGGACTTGAGCAAAAATCAGATTCAGAGGTTGAAGAAGGACTACAGATGCTATTGGATTCTGACCTCCCTGCACTCAAAGTGAATTTTCTGGAGCTACAAGAGTCCAAATGGCACGCTCTCAATTGCGTTGGAAAGTAGACATCCAGGGCTTTCCAGAAATATATAATAGTCTATACGTTTCCCGAGTTTAGATGATGCAAACTGGCGTTCAACGCCTGCTCTCTATCCTATTCTGGAGTCAAACGCCAGAAACAGGTTGCAAAGCAGAGTTAAACGCCAGAAATAGGTTACAAACTGGTGTTTAACTCCAAGGAAGACCTTTACATGTGAAAGCTTCAATGCTCAGCCCAAGCACACACCAAGTGGGCCCCAGAAGTGGATTTCTGCATCATTTACTCATTTTTGTAAACCCTAGTAACTAGTTTAGTATAAATAGGACTTTTTACTATTGTATTTATATCTCTGGACGTTTAGTTCTTCGATCATGGAGGCTGGCCATTCGGCCATGCCTGGACCTTCATCACTTATGTATTTTCAACGGTAGAGTTTCTACACACCATAGATTAAGGTGTGGAGCTCTGCTGTTCCTCATGAATTAATGCAAAAGTACTATTGTTTTTCTATTCAATTCAAGCCTATTTCTTATCTAAGATATAAACTTGTTCTTTAACTTGAGGAAGGTGATGATCCGTGACACTCATCATCATTCTCACCTATGAACGCATGCCTGACAACCACTTCCGTTCTACTTGCAATAGCTTAAGTGCATATCTCTTAGCCTCCTGGTTCATGACGCATGGTTGCCTCGCCTGACAACCGAGCCTTCCATTCCATGAGATCAGAGTCTTCGTGGTATAGGCTAGAATTATTGGCGGCCATTCTTGAGATCCGGAAAGTCTAAACCTTATCTGTGGTATTCCGAGTAGGATCCGGAAAGGGATGGCTGTGACGAGCTTCAAACTCGCGAGTGCTGGGCGTAGTGACAGACGCAAAAGGATTACTGAATCCTATTCCAGTATGATCGAGAACCGACAGATGAATAGCCGTGCGGTGACAGCGCATTTTGGACCATTTTCACTGTAAGGATGGGATGTAGCCATTGACGACAGTGATGCCCTACATAACGCTTGCCATGGAAATGAGTAGGAATGATTGGATAAAGACAGCAGGAAAGCAGAGGTTCAAGAGGAACAAAAGCATATCCATATGCTTATCTAAAATTCTCACCAATGAATTATATAAGTATTTCTATCCTATTTTACGTTTTATTTATCTTTTAATTATTAAAACTCTATAACCATTTAAATCCGCCTGACTGAGATTTACACGGTGACCATAGCTTGCTTCAAGCCGACAATCTCCGTGGGATCGACCCTTACTCACTTAAGGTTTATTACTTGGACGACCCAGTGCACTTGCTGGTTAGTTGTGCGAAGTTGTGAGAAAGTGTGATTTATATTTGAGAGCACCAAGTCTTTGGCGCCATTGTTGATGATCACAATTTCGTACACCAAGTTTTTGGTGCCATTGCCGGGGATTGTTCGAGTTTGGACAACTGACGGTTCATCTTGTTGCTCAGATTAGGTAATTTTCTTTTAATTTTAAGCTTTTTATTTTTATTATTTTTATTAGTATTTTTGAAAAATTTTCAAAAAAAAAATTTTTCAAAAAAAAAATTTTTCTATAGCTTCAGAATTTTTAAGAATGAATTCTAGAGTTTCACAAGATATGTTGAAGCCTGGCTGGCTGTAAAGCCATGTCTAATTCTTTTGAACCGAGGCTTCCACTCATCAGCACAGAAGCAAGTTGAATGAAGTATCAGTTGTTGTATGTCTAATTTGTATCTGCTAAAGCTTGGCTGGCCATTGGCCATGTCTAGTGTTTTGGACCGGAGCTTTCACTGAAAGCTTGGCTGGCTAATAAGCCATGTCTAATTCCTGGACCGGAGTTTTAGACTAATATTGCAAGATTCCTGGAATTCCTATTAAAAATTTTGAAATCCTTATTTTTCTTTTCCAATTAATTTTCGAAAAACTCAAAAAAAAATTTTTTTAAATCATAAAAACCAAAAATATTCTATTTCGTGTTTGAGTCTTGTGTCAGTTTTTAAGTTTGGTGTCAATTGCATGTTTATCTCTTTCTTGCATTTTTCAAAAATCCATGCATTGCATTCTTCATGATCTTCAAGTTGTTCTTAGTAAGTCTTCTTGTATGATCTTTAAAATTTCTTGTTTTGTGTCTTTTCTTGTTTCTCACATGCATTTTTGAATTATTAATGTCTCAACATTAAAAATTTCTAAGTTTGGTATCTTGCATGTTTTTCTTCTCTTAAAAATTTTCAAAAATAAGTTCTTGGTGTTCATCTTGACATTCAAAGTGTTCTTGGTGTTCATCTTGACATTCATAGTGTTCTTGCATGCATCATTTGTTTTGATCCAAAATTTTCATGCATTGAGACTTTTTGATGTTTTTCTCTCTCCTCATTAAAAATTCAAAAATAAAAAATATCTTTCCCTTTTTCTTCTCATAAAATTCGAATATTTGACTTGACTTTTTCAAAAAAATTTAAAATCTAGTTGTTTCTTATGAGTCAAATCAAATTTTCAATTTAAAAATTCTATCTTTTTCAAATCTTTTTCAAAAATCAAATCTTTTTCACTTTTTCTTTTATATTTTCGAAAATTTCAATTTGATTCTCAAAAATCTTCTTCTTATTTTGTTTCATAATTTCAAAATCTTTACTAACAATTAATGTGATTGATTCAAAAAAATTTTAAGTTTGTTACTTGCCTAATAAGAAAGGTTCAATCTTTAAATTTTAAATCATATCTTTTTAGTTTCTTGTTAGTCAAGTAATCAACTTTAATTTTCAAAATCAAATCTTTTTAAATTTCTTTTTCAAATCTTTTTCAAAATAAGTTTCAATCACATCTTTTTTAAAATCAATTTCAAAATCTTTTCTAACTTCTTTTCTAACTCTTTATCCTTTCAAAAATTGATTTTCAAATCTTTTTCAATTAACTACTTGACTTTTTGTTTGATTTTAAAAGTTTACTATTTCAATCATATCTTTTTCAAAACTACCTAACTAATTCTCTCTCTAATTTTCGAAAATCACCTTCCTCTTTTTCAAAATTCCTTTTTAATTAACTATTTGTTTTAAATGTTAATTTGATTTAATTTTATTTTCCTTTTTTGTATTTTCCTTTTTTTTCGAATTTTAACTAAACAAAAATATTTTTCTTTTCTTTTCAATTATTTTTGAAAATTTCATCCCTCATCCCCTTCTATTTATTTATTTATTTACTAACACTTTCTTCACTCAAGAATTCGAACCCACTCTTCCCCTCTGTGTTTGGATTCTTATCTGTTCCTTCTTCTATTCTTCTCTTTTTATACTTACATAAGGAATCTCTATACTGTGACATAGAGGATTCCATATTTTCTTTTCTGTTCTCTTCTTTTTTATATGAGCAAGAACAAGGATAAGAACATTCTTGTTGAGGCTGATCCTGAACCTGAAAGGACTCTGAAGAGGAAGCTAAGGGAAGTTAAAGCACAACTCTCTGGAGAAAATCTGACTAAAAATTTTGAAAAAGAAGGAGACATGGCCGAAAATAATAACAATGCAAGGAAGATGCTTGGTGACTTTACTGCACCAAATTCCAACTTACATGGAAGAAGCATCTCAATCTCTGCAATTGGAGCAAACAATTTTGAGCTTAAACCTCAATTAGTTTCTCTGATGTAACAGAACTGCAAGTTTTATGGACTTCCATCAGAAGATCCTTTTCAGTTCTTAACTGAATTCTTGCATATCTGTGATACTGTTAAGACCAATGGGGTTGATCCCGAGGTCTGTAGGCTTATGCTTTTCCCGTTTGCTGTAAGAGACAGAGCTAGAATATGGTTGGACTCTCAACCTAAGGATAGCTTGAACTCTTGGGATAAGCTGGTCACGGCTTTCTTAGCCATGTTCTTTCCTCCTCAAAAGCTTAGTAAGATTAGAATGGATGTTCAAACCTTCAGACAGAAAGAAGGTGAATCCCTCTATGAAGCTTGGGAGAGATATAAGCAACTGACCAAAAAGTGTCCTTCTGACATGCTTTCAGAATGGACCATCCTGGATATATTCTATGATGGTCTGTCTCAGTTATCAAAGATGTCATTGGACCATTCTGCAGGTGGATCCATTCACCTAAAATAAATGCCTGCAGAAGCTCAAGAACTCATTGACATGGTTGCAAATAACCAGTTCATGTACACTTCTGAAAGGAATCCTATGAGTAATGGGACGCCTCAGAGGAAGAGAGTTCTTGAAATTGATACTCTGAATGCCATATTGGCTCAGAATAAAATATTGACTCAGCAAGTCAATATGATTTCTCAGAGTCTGAATGGATTGCAAGCTGCATCCAACAATACTCAAGAGGCATCTTTTGAAGAAGAAGCTTATGATCCTGAGAACCCTGCAATAGAAGAGGTAAATTACATGGGTTAACCCTATCAAAACACCTATAATCCCTTATGGAGAAATCATCCAAATTTCTCATGGAAGGATCAACAAAAGCCTCAACAAGGCTTTAATAATGGTGGAAGAAACAGGTTTAGCAATAGCAAGCCCTTTCCATCATCCACTCAGCAACAGACAGAGAATTCTGAGCAGAATCCATCTAGCTTAGCAAATATATTTTCTGATCTATCTAAGGCCACTTTAAGTTTCATGAATGAAACAAGGTCCTCCATTAGAAATTTGGAGGCACAAGTGGGCCAGCTGAGTAAAAGAGTCAATGAAACCCCTCCTAATACTCTCCCAAGCAATACAGAAGAAAATCCAAAGAGAGAGTGCAAGGCCATTGATTTGACCATCATGGCCGAACCTACAAGGGAGGAGAAGGACGTGAATCCTAGTGAGGAAGACCTCCTGGGACGTTCAGTGACCAATAATGAGTTTCCCTTTGAGGAACCAAAGGAATCTGAGGCTCATCTAGAGACCATAGAGATTCCATTGAACCTCCTTCTGCCCTTCATGAGCTCTGATGAGTATTCTTCTTCTGAAGAGAATGAAGACATTACTGAAGAGCAAGTTGCTAAGTACCTTGGTGCAATCATGAAGCTAAATGCCAAATTATTTGGTAATGAGACTTGGGAAAATGAACCTCCCTTGCTCACCAATGAACTAAATACATTAGATAGGCAGAACTTACCTCAAAAGAAACAGGATCCTGGTAAATTCCTAATTCCCTGTAACATAGGCACCATGACCTTTGAGAAGGCTCTGTGTGACCTGGGGTCAGGAATAAACTTAATGCCACTCTCTGTAATGGAGAAACTTGGGATCTTTGAGGTGCAAGTTGCCAGAATCTCTTTAGAGATGGCAGACAACTCAAGAAAACAGGCTTATGGACAAGTAGAGGATGTGTTTGTAAAGGTTGAAGGCCTTTACATCCCTGCTGATTTCATAATCCTAAACACTGGGAAAGAGGAGGATGAATCCATCATCCTGGGAAGACCATTCCTAGCCACAGCAAAAGCTGTGATTGATGTGGACAGAGGAGAGTTGGTCCTTCAACTGAATAAGGACAACCTTGTGTTTAAAACTCAAGGATTTCCTTCTGTAACCATGGCGAGGAAGCATGAAAAGCTTCTCTCACTGCAGAGTCAACCAAAGCCCCCACAGTCAAACTCTAAGTTTGGTGTTGAACCCCCACATTCAAACTCTAAATTTGGTGTTGGGAGGTTCCAACAATGCTCTAAACATCTGTGAGGCTCCATGAGAGCTCACTGTCAAGCTATTAACATTAAAGAAGCGCTTGTTGGGAGGCAACCTAATGTTATTTAATTATATCTATTTTATTTTTTATTTCTATTTCGTGTTTTATTAGGTTGATGATCATGTGGAGTTACAAAAACTACAAAAAAAAATCAAAAACAAAATGAAAAACAGCATAAAAAAATAGCACACCCTAGAGGAGGAGCATTCTGGCATTTAAACGCCAGAAACAAGCATCTTTCTGGCGTTAGCGTTTAACGCCAGAAACAAGCATTTACCTGGCGTTAAACGCCAGAAACAGGCTACTTTTGGGCGTTTAACGCCAAAAACAGGCAGCAGTCTGGCGTTAAATGCCAGGATTGCACAGCAAGGGCGTTTTACACGCCTAATTGGAGCAGGGATGTTAAGTCCTTGACCCCATTGGATCTGTGGACCCCACAGGATTCCCACATGATCTGTGGACCCCACAGGATCCCCACCACTTCTTCTCTCCTCTTCACACCTTTTTATAACTCTCTTCCCCAAATACGCTTAACCAATCACCTCAATCACTCTTCCCCATCACCTCTTCACCACTCACATCCATCCTCTCTTCCCCATAAACCCCACCTACCTCCAAAATTCAAACTCTTATCCCTCCCAAACCCAACCCTAATGGCCGAACCCTAAACCTCCTCCCACTCCTATATAAACCCCTCATTCCTTCTTCATTTTCACACAACACAATCCTCTCTTCTTCCCCTTGGCCGAATACACCTTCTCCCTCTATCTCCTCCATTTTCTTCTTTCTTTCTTCTTTTGCTCGGGGACGAGCAAACATTTTAAGTTTGGTGTGGTAAAAGCATAGCTTTTTGTTTTTCCATAACCATCAATGGCACCTAAGGCCAAAGAAACCTCAAGAAAGAGGAAAGGGAAGGCAATTGCTTCCACCTCTGAGTCATGGGAGATGGAGAGATTCATCTCAAATGTCCATCAGGACCACTTCTATGAAGTTGTGGCCAAGAAGAAAGTGATCCCTGAGGTTCCTTTCAAGCTCAAAAAGAATGAGTATCCGGAGATCCGACATGAGATCCGAAGAAGAGGTTGGGAAGTTCTCACCAACCCCATTCAACAAGTCGGGATCTTAATGGTTCAAGAGTTCTATGCAAACGCATGGATCACTAGGAACCATGATAAAAGTGTGAACCCAAATCCAAAGCATTGGCTTCCCATGGTTCGGGGGAAATACTTAGATTTCAGTCCGGAAAATGTAAGGCTGGCGTTCAACTTGCCAATAATGGAAGAAAATGCACGCCCCTACACTAGAAGGGTCAACTTTGATCAAAGGTTGGACCAAGTCCTCATGGACATATGTGTGGAAGGAGCTCAATGGAAAGTTGACTCAAGAGGCAAGCCGGTTCAATTGAGAACACTGGACCTTAAGCCTGTAGCTAGAGGATGGTTGGAGTTTATTCAACGCTCAATCATTCCAACTAGCAACCAGTCTGAAGTTACTGTAGACCGGGCCATCATGATCCATAGTATCATGATTAGGGAAGAAGTAGAGGTTTATGAATTAAGTTCCAACATGGGACAATTAAGGATGGAGCACCAAGAGCACTCCATCATCCCCCATGAGATTAGAGAAGATCAAAGAGCTATGAGGGAGGAGCAACAAAGACAAGGAAGAGACATAGAGGAGCTCAAGAGCACCATTGGTTCTTCAAGAAGAGGAAGACGTCACCCTCACTAAGGTGGACCCATTCCTTAATCTCCTTGTTCTTATTTTCTGTTTTTCGTTTACTATGCTTAATGTTTATTTATGTTTGTGTCTTTACTATATGATCATTAGTGTCTAAGTGTCTATGTCTTAAAGCTATGAATATCCTATGAATCCATCACCTCTCTTAAAAGAAAACTGTTCTAAAAACAAAAGAACAAGAAGTAAATGGTTTCAAATTCATCCTTGAAACTAGTTTAATTATTTTGATGTGGTGACAATACTTTTTGTTTTTTGAATGAATGCTTGAACAGTGCTTATGTCTTTTGAAATTGTTGTTTATGAATGTTAAATATGTTGGCTCTTGAAAGAATGATGAAAAAGGAGAAATGTTATTTGATAATCTGAAAAATCATAAAATTGATTCTTGAAGCAAGAAAAAGCAGTGAATACAAAAGCTTGCAAAAAAAAAAAAGAAAAGAAAAGTGGCAAAAAAAAATAATAAGAAAGAAAAAGAAGAAGCAAGCAGAAAAAGCCAAAAGCTCTTTAAACCAAAAGGCAAGAGCAAAAAGCCAATAGCCCTTAAAACCAAAAGGCAAGGATAATAAAAAGGATCCAAGGCTTTGAGCATCAGTGGATAGGAGGGCCTAAAGGAATAAAATCCTGGCCTAAGCGGCTAAACCAAGCTGTCCCTAACCATGTGCTTGTGGCATGAAGGTGTCAAGCCAAAAGCTTGAGACTGAGCGGTTAAAGTCGAGGTCCAAAGCAAAAACAGAGTGTGCTTAAGAACCCTGGACACCTCTAATTAGGGACTCTAGCAAAGCTGAGTCACAATCTGAAAAGGTTCACCCAGCTATGTGTCTGTGGCATTTATGTATCCGGTGGTAATACTGGAAAACAAAGTGCTTAGGGCCACGGCCAAGACTCATAAAGTAGTTGTGTTCAAGAATCAACATACTGAACTAGGAGAATCAATAACACTATCTGAATTCTAAGTTCCTATAGATGCCAATCATTCTGAACTTCAAGGGATAAAGTGAGATGCCAAACCTATTCAAAAGGCAAAAAGCTACTAGTCCCGCTCATCTGATTGGAGCTAAGTTTCATTGATATTTTGGAATTTATAGTATATTCACTTCTTTTTATCCTATTTGATTTTCAGTTGCTTGGGGACAAGCAACAATTTAATTTTGGTGTTGTGATGAGCGGATAATTTATACGCTTTTTGGCTTTATTTTTACATAGTTTTTAGTATGATTTAGTTGGTTTTTAGTATATTTTTATTAGTTTTTAAATAAAAATCATATTTCTGGACTTTACTATGAGTTTGTGTGTTTTTCTGTGATTTTAGGTAATTTCTGGCTGAAATTGAGGGACTTGAGCAAAAATCAGATTCAGAGATTGAAGAAGGACTGCAGATGTTGTTGGATTCTGACCTCCCTGCACTCAAAGTGGATTTTCTGGAGCTACAGAAGTCCAAATGGTGCGCTCTTAATTTCATTGGAAAGTAGACATCCAGGGCTTTCCAGCAATATATAATAGTTCATACTTTGCTCGAGTTTAGATGACGCAATCTGGCGTTCAACGCCAGCTCTCTGCCCATTCTGGAGTCAAACGCCAGAAATAGGTTGCAAAGCAGAGTTAAACGCCAGAAACAGGTTACAAACTGGCATTTAACTCCAAGGAAGACCTCGACACGTGAAAAATTCAATGCTCAGCCTAAGCACACAGCAAGTGAGCCCCGGAAGTGGATTTCTGCATTATTTACTCATTTCTGTAAACCCTAGTAACTAGTTTAGTATAAATAGGACTTTTTACTATTGTATTTATATCTCTAGATGTTTAGTTCTTATATCATGGAGGCTGGCCATTCGGCCATGCCTGGACCTTCATCACTTATGTATTTTCAACGGTAGAGTTTCTACACACCATAGATTAAGGTGTGGAGCTCTGTTGTTCTTCATGAATTAATGAAAAAGTACTATTGTTTTTCTATTCAATTCAAGCCTATTTCTTATCTAAGATATACACTTGTTCTTCAACTTGAAAAAGGTGATGATCCGTGACACTCATCATCATTCTCACCTATGAACGCGTGCCTGACAACCACTTCCGTTCTACTTGCAATAGCTTAAGTGCATATCTCTTAGCCTCCTGGTTCATGACGCATGGTTGCCTCACCTGACAACCGAGCCTTCCATTCCATGAGATCAAAGTCTTCATGGTATAGGCTAGAATTATTGGCGGCCATTCTTGAGATCCAGAAAGTCTAAACCTTATCTGTGGTATTCTGAGTAGGATCCGGGAAGGGATGTCTATGACGAGCTTCAAACTCGTGAGTGCTGGGCGTAGTGACAGACGCAAAAGGATTACTGAATCCTATTCTAGTATGATCGAGAACCGACAGATGAATAGCCGTGTGGTGACAGCGCATTTTGGACCATTTTCACTGTGAGGATGGGATGTAGCCATGGACAACGGTGATGCCCTACATAACGCTTACCATGGAAAGGAGTAGGAATGATTGGATGAAGACAGCAGGAAAGCAGAGGTTCAGGAGGAACAAAAGCATCTCCGTACGCTTTTCTGAAATTCTCACCAATGAATTACATAAGTATTTCTATCCTATTTTACGTTTTATTTATCTTTTAATTATTAAAACTCTATAACCATTTGAATCCGCCTGACTGAGATTTACAAGGTGACCATAGCTTGCTTCAAGCCGACAATCTTCGTGGGATCGACCCTTACTCACGTAAGCTTTATTACTTGGACGACCCAGTGCACTTGCTTGTTAGTTGTGCAAAGTTGTGACAAAGTGTGATTCACGTTTGAGAGCACCAAGTCTTTGGCGCAATTGTTGATGATCACAATTTCGTGCACCACTGGTGCATTGCATAAGCCAAAGGGCATTCTCTTATAAGCATAAGTTCCAAAAGGACATGTAAAAGTAGTTTTTTCTTGACCTTCAGGAGCTATGTGAATTTGAAAATAGCCTGTATAACCATCTAAAAAGCAATAATGGGATTTACCTAACAGGCGATCAAGCATCTGATCAATGAATGGCAAGGGGTAATGATCCTTGCGAGTGGCTTGGTTGAGATGCCTATAGTCAATGCAAACTCTCCATGAATTCTGCACTCTAGTTGTCAGAAGTTCTCCATGCTCATTTCTTACAGTAGTGATTCCAGACTTCTTGGGCACCACTTGTACTGGACTGACCCATTTGCTATCTGAGATGGGATAAATGATATCTGCCTCAAATAGCCTGGCACAAAAGCTGGCGTTTAACTCCAAGAAAAGTCTCTACACGTGAAAGCTTCAATGCTCAGTCCAAGCACACACCAAGTGGGCCCCGGAAGTGGATTCTGCATCATTTACTCATTTCTGTAAACCCTAGGTTACTAGTTCTCACTAAATAGGATCTTTTCCTATTGTATTTTTATACCTTTACACACCTGATCATACTTTCATAGGCCTTTTCACGTTTGGGGGCTGGCCATTCGGCCATGCCTAGACCTTTTGTTCTTATGTATTTTTAACGGTAGAGTTTTTACACACCATAGATTAAGGTGTGGACCTCTGCTGTTCCTCATGAATTAATGCAAAGTACTATTGTTTTTCTATTCAATTCACGCCTACATCTTCTCTAACATATACACCCGTTCTTCAACCTGATGAATGTGATGATCCGTGACACTCATCATCATTCTCACCTATGACCACGTGCTTGACAACCACCTCTGTTCTACTTGCAATAGCTTGAATGTGTATCTCTTGGGTTTCTAATCTAAGATTGGAATCTTCGTGGTATAGGCTAGAATTATTGGCGGCCATTCCTGAGGTCCAAAAAGTCTAAACCTTGTCTGTGGTATTCCGAGTAGGATCTGGGAAGGGATGACTGTGACAAGCTACAAACTCATGAGTGTTGGGTGTGTGACAGACGCAAAAGGATCAATGGATCCTATTCCAACATGATCGAGAACCGACAGATGATTTGCCGTGCGGTGACAGCGCATTTGGAACAATTTGACTGAGAGGACGGGAAGTAGCCATTGACAACGGTGATGCCCAACATAAAGCTTGCCATGGAAGGGAGTATGAATGATTGGAAGAAGGCAATAGGAAAGCAGAGGTTCAGAAGGAACAAAGCATCTTCATACGCTTATCTGAAATTCTCACCAATGAATTACATAAGTATCTCTATCTTTATTTTATGTTTTATTCATATTTTAATTATCAATTCTCCATAACCATTTGAATCTGCCTGACTGAGATTTACAAGATGACCATAGCTTGCTTCAAGCCGACAGTCTCCGTGGGATCGACCCTTACTCACGTAAGGTTTATTACTTGGACGACCCAGTGAACTTGCTGGTTAGTTGTGCGGAGTTGTGACAAAGAGTTTAGATTACAATTGTGCGTACCATGATGTTGGTGCCATTGATGATCACAATTTCGTGCACCAGTAAGCATACTTGAGGTGTGGAGGAAGGGGCTTTAATTCTAATTTCTGCTCATAGCCAGGCTCTGGATCATCTGGAGCTGGCGATAATGGTGAAGTGCTCTCATTGTTTTCAAAAAGTGTCCCCACACTTGGACCTTGTTCCATGTACTTCTCTTCTAATTCCTCCTGGTGAACTTCAGCCACGGTTTCATCTATGATGTCACACTGGGAGATAGAATGATCATCCGGAGGGTGCTTCACAGCTCCATTTAAACTGAATTTCACTATTCTGCCATCTATTTCAAAAGAATAAGTTCAGGAAAATGCGTCCAGCTTGAACTTTGAAGTCTTCAAGAATGGTCTTCCAAGCAGGATTGATGATGGCCCTCCTGAGTCATTAGGGGGCATCTCCAGGATATAGAAGTCAATGGGAAATGTGAGCCCCTTAATGCTCACTAATACATCTTCAGCAATTTCAACCACTGTAATAATGCTTTTATCTGCTAACACAAAATGAGCTGCCGACCTTTTTAAGGGAGGGAGCCTCAAAGTATCATATATAGACAAAGGCATTATACTAACACACGCTCCTAAATCACACATGCAGTCAGAAAATATCACACCACCAATAGTACAATTAACCATACATGGACCTGGATCACTACATTTTTCAGGTATACCTCACATTAAAGCAGATATAGAACTACCTAAAGGAATAGTTTCTAATTCATTAATTTTGTCTTTATTTATACATAAATCTTTTAGAAACTTTGCGTATTTAGGTACCTGCTGAATAACATCAAAAAGGGAAACAGTTACCTCAACCTTTTTGAATATTTCTACCATTTTGGGATCAAGTTCCATCTGCTTCCTGGGCTTCCTTGCAATTTGTGAAAATGGAATAGGAAGGGCGTTTTCTGCAGCGTCTATATCCTTTGGTGCTTCTTTCTGTGGTTGAGCTTTTTCTTCTTCAACCATGTCTTGTATGTCCTCTTCCTCTTCAGCATCCTCTACTTCCATCACCTCTTCAGCTGAGGCGTGTTCTGTTGGGATTGGCTCCTCCTGATTCCTCTCTTGCAATGTGGTTCTAGATCTTAGGGTGATGGCATTGATGCCAACCTTTGGATTACGTAAGGGTTGAGAAGGAATTCCACTGGAGCTTGCATGTTGAGTGTTTGAAGTATTGGATGATCCCAGCTGAGAGATGAGAGCTTGTATAGCGAATGTTAGACCGTTAAGTAAACTTTCCACGTTCTTTTGTCCTTGCGCAATGGATTGAAACACCTCGTCACTCGGGGAGGAATTAGATTGAGTGATCTGCAGAACTTGTTGTTGGTTGTGCTGCGCTCCTTGGGATTGCCTCAGGTGAGGTGCTCTGTAAGGCTGGTTTTGGTTCTGCTGCCTATTGTTGTTATTATTCCACCTCTAATTTCCTTGATTGTCTCTGCTTCCTCTGTTATTCTTGTCCCTCCAACCCTGGTTAGAATTATCTCTCCAACCTTGGTTGGAATTGTCTTGCCATCCATGGTTGTAGCTGACACCTTGATTGTATCCTTGATTGGGGCGGTCATAGAAGTTATGAGTGGCTGCCATAGTGCTGTCTTCCTGCCGGAGCTGCGGACATTCATCAGTATAATGGCTATAATCAGCACAGATTCCGCACACTCTCTGTGGGACTAACTGTTGGCTCTGCTGCGCTTGTTGTTGACTCAACTGCATATGCTTCAGTAAGTTGGTCATTTCACATATACTCTGAGTCAGAGCAGTAGTCTCTTTGCTAGAAGATACCTCTGCAATAGCTTTTGACCGGCTTTGTTTCTGCCTGTGATTCCGAGTAGATTCAGCTAATTCGCTGATCAATTGCCATGCCTCATCAGTGGTTTTGTACTTTTTCATAGACCCATTGCTAGCACTTTCCAATGTGGTCTTATCTTGAGGCCTCATGCCCTGTGTGACGTAGCCGAGCAACACTATCTTGTCAATCATATGGTGGGGACATACTTTCAGAAGATTGTTGAAGCACTCCCAGTATTCGTAGAGAGTCTCGGATTCGTCCTGAACAATCATGGAAATGTCTTTCCTCAGTTTATCAGTAACTTCAGCTGGAAAGAATTTTTCCAAAAATTCTCTTCTAAGCGTATTCCAGTCAGAAACAGTTGTTGCGGGTTGAGTGTAGTACCACTCTCTCGCCTTTCCCTCAAGAGAGAATGGGAAGGCTTTCAACAAAATAGAAGTTTCATCTGCACCATCACGCCTGACAGTAGAACAAGCTACTTGGAAATCCCTAAGGTGCTTGATAGGCTCTTGAGCAGGTAAGCCATGAAACTTAGGCATCAAGTTGAGTAGTGCAGTCTTTATTTCAAAATCTGCAGCCACCGCTGGGTGATGCACTTGAAACGGTTGCATTGTAAAATCAAGGGCTCCAGCTTCCTGGATAGTAACTCTCCTAGGTGCTGCCATGTCACCTGCACGTAAATCAACTGAATCAGTAGAAAGGGAGCTTGTTTCTTCCTTACGTGACGTTTCAGATTCGCCCTCGGGGAGGACTAACCGACGTCGAGCTTGCCTTATACATGAAATAGTTCTTTCAATCTCAGGATCAAATACTGGCAAGCTTGGATTAGGAAGTGAACGCGTCATTTAAAGAAAGAAACATGCAGCTGATAGTAGCAAAAATAAAATAAAATGCAAATAAATAAATTCCAATCAATAACTTAGCACTCTATTGCAACTCCCCGGCAACGGCGCCAAAAATTGACGTGGCGAAAATTGGCGGGTTAAGAAATTATTATAAGAGATACGTTGCAAGTACAGTTCTTAACCAACAAAAATCCGCTTATCAATTTAGAAGGGTTGTCACAAAATTAGAATTAAAATACTGGGAGTATGAATCCCAGGTCGTCTCCCAACGAGTTGCAGAAAGATGTGCTATTTTATTAATCAGATGTTTTCCAAAAGGGTTTGAGTTTGATAGACAGGAAATTAAATCTGTGAATTTATGTAGTTTAAATAAAAACCTTGACCGGGAGTAGATTAGTTGGAAGTCCTATCCTTGTTGGAGTTCTCCCAAGATTAATTGATAATTGAAGGTTGTTCTGCTCATTTATCCTTTACCAGATAAAGGAAAGTCAAGCAAGTTGGAAGTCAGTTTCTATTCACAAGTTCTAATCCTCTCCCTTGGGAAGGACTAGTGTCAGGGACTAGAGGGCAACCCAACGATAAACCCAATTACAATTTTACTCTTAAGCATTCCAACTCAAGGTTCTCCTTTCAACCAACTCCCAATCAAGTTATGGAACTACTCGCTCATTATGAATGTAACATTCACAAAATAAGAAAGTGAAATAAAGAAAGACATGATAAATAATAATAATCAAAGAAACCAATTAAAAATAAAAACAGTTCTTGTATTAATAAATTCTGAAAAAATAATCCAATAGTAACTCTGAATAAATTAAGGATATGAAAGAGTAAGTGACAAGTAAGGAAAACAAACTAGAGTAATGAAGTCTTGGCGGAGGTAATAACTCTTCTCAATATCCCAATCCAAAAAGCAATAAAAACAAAATCCTAAGAACTATGAATGTGTAGAGAGAAAACCTAGAGAGGAATAAAGTCAGATCCAAAAACTAAAATTATGCGGAATGAATGTCGTCCTTCGTCTCTGCATGTTCTCTGGCTCTAATCTGCTTTTCTGGACCAAAAACTGGGTCAAAACATGGCCCGAAATCGTCCCCAGCGAATTCTGCAAATTCTGCAGATCGTGCATGTCACGCGATCGCGTCATCCACGCGTTCGCGTCGTCCAGCGTTTTGCCTTGCCACGCGTGCGCGTCGCCCATGCATTTGCGTCACTCATGTAGCTTTCAGTTCACGTGTTCGCGTCGAGCACGCTAGCGCGTCACTATGATTTCTCCAATTCGCGCGGTCGTGTGAGCCATGTGTCCGCGTCACTTCTCGCTGGTCATCTCCTTAATTTCTTGTGTTCCTTCTATTTTTGCAAGCCTCATTTCCAATCTCCAAGTCATTCATGCCCTATAAAGCCTGAAACACTTAACACACGGTTCACGGCATTGAATGGAATAAAGGAGAATTAAAATACATAATTAAAAGTCTCTAGGAAGCAAGTTTTCAACCATGGAGTAATTTTGGGAAGGAATTGTAAATACATGCTAATCATATGAATAAGTGGGTAAAGATTTGATAAAACCACACAATTAAACACAATATAGACCATAAAATAGTGGTTTATCACACCTTCTTCCCACGTTAGAGTTCACGTTAATTAGATTAACGTGGCCACTAACGAGGTGGTAATTTCCATCTCGAATGTTAGTGACAAAAGTGAGTGTCACTAACGTTGGACTATCACTCCTTGCTCCATGTTACCCTTCACGTTAGTGGTCTTAACGTGACCACTAACGTGGGCAATCTTGGCCTGTTCCAACGTTAGTGACAAAGGTGAGTGTCACTAACGTTGGCGATCTCCTCTAATCTCCACGTTAGAGTTCACGTTAATTAGATTAACGTGGCTCTTAACGTGGCTAATGTATGGCCTTTTAGAATGTTAGTGGTGTTCACTTTTACCACTAACATTGGAGCTCTTCTTTTCTTTCCACGTTAGCCCCCACGTTAATGTAACTAACGTGGCAACTAACGTGGGTTATGATGGCTTCGAAGGCGTTATTGGTGATCACTTTTCTCATTAACGCTACAACCTTATGCCCATTCCACGTTAGTGGTCACGTTAATTAGACTAACGTGGCTCTTCCTTGCTTCCTTTGTCCTGAAATCAAGCAAATAAAGTGCATCAAAGCTCTATTCCAAGTCATGAGATTATGCATTATCCAATTTGTCATTCAATTCATGCATAATTCTCATGAAATCATGTAAAGTTCACAATGTTTGCTTGAATCAAGATGTAAGTGTATTTCAACCCAAAACTTGCTTATTTACTAAGAGAATGCATGAAACTACCCTAAAATAGTAAAGAAAAGGTCAGTGAAACTGGCCAAAATGCCCTGGCATCACAACACTAAACTTAAAGCTTGCTTGTCCCTAAGCAAGTACTGAAACATCAGAATGATGAATGAAAGAACAAGAGAAATAAGTTCTTATTATAGAAGTAAAGTTCTTGGTTTATGGGGTTTCATGCATAGCAACTTAGGTTCATTCCCTTACTGGTCTCCAGGTCCTTATCATGCTCTTGAATACTTGCTTGATTGCATCCTATGAGATCCTTATTCTTTGATCTTCCCTTTTTTTTTCAGGGTTTATTGCATCCTTAGGCTAAGTGCTCTGGAGGGGGCGACTCTTTAAAATAAGCTTTCAGCCAACACTTCCGAACCAGTTGGTTCAAGGTGCTAGGTGTTGAAACACCCCTAAGGACTTACTCCCTCAAGTCTCTCTCCCCCATAGATGCACACCACAGGCACATGGTTTGTTATTTTCTTTCCTTGAGGCCTTGGTGTCCAGCACCTCTTTGGGTTACTAAATGTTCTGTAGCAAGGTTGCTCTTGATAGTGGATTTTCAGTTGGTAATCCCGAGTTAGTTAACCCAAGTTACCAAGTGATGAAGCACTCCTAAGAACTTATTCATCCAAGCAAATCCTTGGTACAAGAACACCACAGACACATCCCTCAAGATTCAAGCCCTTGGTGCCTAGCCTTATTTCTTATTACTTTTCTTTCTTTTTCAACTCTTATTGTTCTTTTTCTTTTTTTTCTTATTAGGATCTTGTTATTTAGCTGGTCTCATAGAATGTGCTTCAAGCATGTACTTCAATACACATAAGTGCTCTCATACCTTATAGGTGATCCAACTTAGCTAATCTATTACCACACCACAAACCTTGAGGACTTATTTCACCACATGAACTCTACTCTAGTTTCTTTCATAACATTCTCTTTTATTAAATTCAGAGGGCAAGCATACAAGTAAGTAGGATGAAGATGAAAACAGGTAACTTGGACCAACACATATAGACTTAATAACTGAAAATGCTAAAGACAGAATTGAAAATTCCTAAGCTACTATGGAAGCATGTTCTATTTCATACATGATTTTCCTTATTTAGACTTGAAAAAGATAAAATGAAGAGGGAACTCCACCACCTTTTACTCATGGGGCTGCCCATGCTCTCTCTCTTGTTTGTCCTCTTTGTGTCCTTCTTGAGTGCTTGAGCCCCCATTTCCCTTGCGCTTTCCGATCAACTTTTTCCAGAAGCCAGCATCTTCCATCTTCTTTTTCAATATTTTCTTCTGTTGTTTCACCTTCCTTTCCTCTTGTTCTGTTAGATCTTTTTGGACTGTATCATACCTAGGGATTACAGAGTGCAAATTATGCATATGCCCAGACATATAGTTCAACTTGGCTTGAGTGTTTATGTTGAATTCTTCCTTATGTAGTTGTCGTCCTTCATTAAGCACGCTGAACTCATTGAATGCTTTCGTCTGAGCTAGCTGACATTGGTTGAGTTCTTGAAGGCATTTATCTTAACGCTCTTGCCGTGCAGTCACTTGATTGATGGCTTGAGTGAGCTAGAAGTAGTGTTCCTATTGCTACTCCATTTGTTGTTTCTGCCACTCTCCTTGCTGATTCATCCAGTTAGCAAGTAGTTCTTCCTGACGATCCATCCGTTGGGATTGGAAGTGTAGTTGTTGCTCTCGTCCTTCCATATATCTCCTTGCCAAGTCTTCAATGGCTCCTTGAATGTGAACCAGATTTACATTGGTTGGATCATAGTACTCTTCTTGCTGGTATTCTTCTTGATGAGTTTCTTCTTGGTGAGGTCCTTCTTGTGATATTCTTTTTCCTATTTGAGGCCTTCTTTGTTGTTGGGCGGGTGCCACATAATTTATACGCTGGAGCGTAACTAACCTCCCAGGGTTTACCCACTGTCGATTGCTGTCTTCGAAGACCACCTTGGCTTTCTTACATAATCTCAGGATGGTACTGGAATACAAAAGCCGAGCATTCGAATCACTCTTTTCGGATGCTTCTTGGATTCCCTCAGCTATAATCTCGTGTACATTGATGTCTCCACCGCTTATAATGCAATGTAGCATGGTAGCTCGAGCAATGTTGACCTCAGAATTGTTTGAGGCTGGAAGGATAGATCTTCTCACGAGCTCAAACCATCCCTTGGCTTTCGGGATGAGATCTCCTCTTCTGATGAACCGTGGCCTCTTATCCGAATACCTTTTCCAATCTGATCCTATGACACACATGCCATTCATAATTTCTTCAAGCTCATCATTGTCAGGACCATTACTTATTCTTGCTTGATAACTTGGCTTGTTAGAGGGTTGTGATCTCAGATGAAGAGTCCTTATTATAGCATTGGGACTGAAGTCCACCTCTGTTCCTCTCACGTGCTTTTGAAGATAGGAGCCTTGGTATTGTCTTCTCTGGCTACATTGGCATAGAACTCTTTAATGAGATTTGCATCTATCCTTGTTTCTGGGTTTGTGAGCTCTTGCCAACCCCTCTGTTCAATCTTTTCTCCAATCGGCGGGTACTCATCGTAGTTGAATTGGAATGTCAGCTCTGGCAATACTTTCTTGTGTTTCATACGTTCGAATTGAAGCTCATGAAAGGCGGTCTTGAACCTTCCTTCATCAAAAGGAATGCTCTCCACCGGTGTCTTTCCCTTTCGCCTTTTGGAGTTTGATGATGCCATAAGTGACTTTTGATATGTGAAAGGTGTGGATAGGTGATGGAATTCGGCCTGGTTAGGATA
Source organism: Arachis ipaensis (assembly GCF_059453495.1). Lineage (NCBI taxonomy): Eukaryota > Viridiplantae > Streptophyta > Magnoliopsida > Fabales > Fabaceae > Arachis > Arachis ipaensis. Next base: position 57,752,036 of record NC_142436.1, read on the forward strand.
GGGTGTAGTTAAGGGAGTGGGTGAGAGTTCTTTCGATGGGTAAGAGGTGTTGAGGGTGTGTTCCGAGAGTAAAAAGTACGAATTGAGAATTGGAATGTGAAGGGTTACGGACTAGGAACCACTTATATAGAAAAGTGGTGAGTAAATGACTGGTGTGGATTGATGGTGTAGGCTTATAATGAACGGATGGGCACAAGGATCATCACTTTTATGATGGGGTTGGTTCGGTCTCCAAGGGTATTATTCTTCCAATGTTGCATGGCAACATTTCCCAATGTATTCTCTTTGAAGACATGTGTATAGTCCTCCTTTGTGAAGTAGTCGAACCCTCCTTCTTCAATTGTCCCATCAATTCCTTCCAATCTTCCCTTCATTTCTCCTACAAGAAAAAAAAGGAATGTAATTAATAAATTTTCGGATAGTGGCGGCAAAAATAAAAAAATGGGATAACTACTTTTTAAAATTTTTGTTTTTAACTAACTAAGTGCTATTCATGAATGCAAACCAACTGACTATTTAACTGTCTATGTATGCAACATTGGTGACACCAAACTTAGTTTGTGGCCATGTGGTGTAAAAAGATTTGTTCAAGGTTCTAAGAGTGACATGAGATGAGTTGCATTTATGTTCTCTTAGTGTGCCTTGAACACCAAACTTGTTCTTCACTTTATGTTGCATAAAAGGATTCATTTAAGTGTATGTCAAAGTTGATTTGGAATTCATGAACCTTGCTTTATTAACTACTTTAAAAGCATATAAAACATGGGTTGCCTCCCATGAAGCGTTTCTTTAGCGTCACTAGCTTGACGTTCTACCTTTGTCAGGGTGGTTGGTAATGCTTCAAATCTTCCCCCCTCGCAGTGAATCTATCTCCATTGGCTTCATTAAGGATCTCCACATGTTCTAAGGAGAGAATTCTGCTGATGGTGAAGACTTTAGGCAGCTGAGATGGGATGGTGGGGAGATGAGGTGGGATAGCTGGGAGATAAGCTGAGATCACTTTATCCCCTGGAGAGAAATCCTCTGTAGGGATCTTCTTGTTCCTCCATCCCCTTGGTGCCTTCTTCCTTGTTTCTTTTAACGCTACCCTACTCCCTGTGGCCTCTTTTTCCAAGGAAATTTTGTTGCTGGTCTCATATGACTCTGGTGGTTTTAACTCTTCTTGGGTTTCCTCTAGCTGTGGCGCCTTTTGACTGTTTTGCTTACCAACCAAAGGGATTCCCAGGTGTACAGTTTGTGCTTCAGTGCTTGTTTCTTCCACCAGTGCCTTGTTGTTATCTTCCCTTGGTTCCTTATTTTCTTGATCTGCTTCTTCTGAGGGTTTGAAGACATTGAAGGTAAGTTGTTCATCATGTATCCTCAGTATTAGCTCTCCTCGCTCCACATCTATAAGTGCTCTGGCTACAGCTAGGAATGGTCTTCCCAATATGATTGGATGGAGGTAACTCTCTTCCATTTCCGATATGAGAAAGTCTGTGGGAAGGAAGTAGTTCCCAACCTTCACCAACACGTTTTTAACCACTCCTACTGCTTGTTTTTTAGTTTTGTCAGCCAGCCTAATGACTACGTCTGTGGGCATTAGCTCATTGATCTACAGCTTCTTCATGAGGGATAGAGGCATTAAATTAATGCTTGCTCCCAAATCACAGAGTCCCTTATTAATCAGTGTTTCTCCTATGGCACAAGGGATGTGAAAACTCCCTGGATCCTTCCTTTTTATGGACAACTCTGGTTGAATGAGAGCATTGCACTCCTTATTCATTACTATTGTTTGTCCTCCTTTGAGTGAGCTTTTCCTGGTCAGCAGCTCCTTCATATACTTAATGTATGAGGGCATTTGTTGGAGAGCCTTGATGAATGGTTTGTTCACATGAAGGGATGCAAACATGTCGAGGAACTTTGAGTACATTCTCTTTTCTACACCACCTTTCAGTCTTTGGGGAAAAGGTGCATAGAGGTTCAGAATCTCCTTCTTTGTAGTTTTGGTTTCTTGGTGACCCTCTTCTTGCTTTTCTGTTGAGGTATCTCTAGGTTGTTCTAAGGGTTTGCTCATCTCTTCCTCAGTCCCCCTATCACTTATAGTGACCATCTTGCATTCTTCCCATCTTACTTTCTTTGCTTCACCTCTCGGGTTTTTCTCTGTGTCACTTAGGAAGCTGTCAGTAGGTTTGGGAATCTTCTCAGAGAGGTATCCCACTTGAAATTCTAGCCTCTTGATGGTGTCTCCCTGGTTTTTGATATTGGCTCGCACCTCCTCCTTGAACACCTTGTTATCTTGGATTTTCATACATATGCCTTCAAGTAGAGTCTCAATCCTTGAGAGTCTATCTTCAGATGATGGTGAGTTGAGATTGGAGGAATGAAAAGGGCCATTTTGGTTTTGATATGGATGTTGAGAGGTGTTGTTAGGTGGGTGCTGATATGATCGTTGTGTGGAATGTTGGTGAGCTACATTGTTGTTGGGGTTGTGACGTCTCTGATCTTAGCCTTGATCTTGTTGATTTCCCCACCCAAAGTTTGGGTGGTTCCTCCAACCAGGATTATAAGTTTTGGAGTATGGATCATGGGTCTGCCTAGGTGAGTTCCCAATATAGTTGGCTTGTTCCTGATCACCATCTGCCTCTGCATTCACTCCTTCTTGAGCTGTTGATGAAGTGGTGATTGCTGCTACTTGGTTCCTTTCCATCTTCTTGGTAAGGTCAGCCAACTGTTTGGTGATCAACTTGTTTTGAGCCAGCAGTGCATCCACGTTGTTCAGCTCCATCACTCCTCTAGTATTTCCTCTTTAAGAAGCACAGAAGTAATCATTCTCAGCTACAGTCTCAATGACATCTATGGCTTATTCAATGGTCTTCTTCTTATTCAGAGATCCCCCAGATGAGTGGTCTACTGCCTTCTTTGATTCATAAGAAAGACCCTCATAGAAAATATGTAACTGCACCCATTCATTGAACATGTCTGGTTGGCACCTTCTTGTCAAGTCCTTAAACCTCTCCCACGCTTCATAGAGAGTTTCACCATCTTGTTGCCTGAAGATTTGTACCTCAGCTCTCAACCTATTAATTCTCTGAGGGGGGTAGAATCTCGCCAAGAATTTGTTCACCACATCTTCCCATGTTGTTAACCTCTCCTTCGGGAAAGATTCCAGCCATTTAGATGCTTTGTCCTTGAGTGAAAAGGGAAACAGAAGCAGTCTATAGGTGTCAGGATGAACACCATTAGACTTCACAGTATCACATATCCTTAGGAAGGTAGTGAGATGTTGATTGGGGTCTTCTTGGACACTTCCTCTGAATGAACAATTGTTCTGAACAAGGGTGATGAGTTGTGGCTTTAGTTCAAAGTTATTGGCATGTATGGTTGGCTTTTGGATGCTACTTCCACAGTTTCCTGGGTTTGGATTGATGTAAGAGCCCAGAACTCTTCTCTCTTGCCCAGCATGATGCACTGGACCTTCTCTGCCATGGTTATGAGCCTCTTCTTCATGATGGTTCTCCATATTCTCATCCATGTCTGGTTCAAAGTACTCTTCCTCCTCCTCAGTACCAACGACTCTCTTTCCTCTTGCTTCCCTCCTTAATCTAAGGAAGGTCCTCTCAGGTTCAGAATCAAAGGAAGTTGAAGCCCCGCTTCTTCTACCTGTCATACAACCAACAGAGCAGAAAGCAGGAAAGAGAATTGTAAGAAGTTAGTGGGTTAGTGAACTGAATTGTAAAAAGAATGAAGATAACACCACAAACGGGTAAGGGGTAAAGGGAAGAAAATAGCTAGAACTGAAAATAAATCACTCAAATGAAATTTAATCAAACAAAAGAAAAATGCTCAATCTAGTTATCCACCAATTTAATCATTATTGTTACAAAATCGATCCCCGGCAATAGCGCCATAAACTTGATGCACGAAAACTTGTCTCTTAACAAATTTCCCTCGGCAAGTATACCGAATTATCGTCAAGTAAAAACTCACAATAGAGTGAGGTCGAATCCCACAGGGATTGATTGGTCAATCAACTTTAATTAGAGGAATGTTCTAGTTGAGCTAAGCAAAAATTGAGTTGAGTAATTGCAGAAAGTTAAATGGTGTGAAAGTAAATAACAGAAAATGTAAATGCTGGAAATAAAGAGCAGAATGTAAATGGCGGAAAGTAAATTACAGAATCTTAAATGGGGAATTGGGAGGATGAGCATAAAAGTAAGTGGCAGAAAGTAAAGAGAATGGGTAAGATCAGAAATGGAGATTTATTGGGCTCAGGAGATGTTGTATTCTCCGGATCAAGTTCATTCTCATCTCTTCCTCAATCAATGCATTCATTGATCTCCTTGGCAATCTTAAGTGATTGGATTCCAATTCCTTGGTAATTCAATCTCTCAAATCTTGATCAATAGCCAATTCCTTGGTCTAATTTCTCATGAGAAGAGATGAACTATGGTCACTGATTATACCACATGTATTCCCAAATCAAAGTGTTGGTAGGATTATATGTCACTATATCCATCCAAACCCCAATTTGGTCCAACATGAGAAAGCATTTCTAGCATGATCTCTTCATTCCTCTTCCAAGGTTCCGAAGAGATCCAAGTATAAATAGCTTCTTTTCCAAGACAACTACCCAATTGGATGAAGATTGAAAGCTTTCTAGTAAAATCAAGAGAAAAGAAAGAAGAAGAATAATGAAAACTATTATTGATCCATCAAATTACAACAGAGCTCCCTAACCCAATGAAAGGGGTTTAGTTGTTCATAGCTCTGGAATGGAAAGCATAAATGAAAAGTACATACTGAAGAATAAAACTAGAAGTTGCAGAGAAAGTAAAATATACAGAGTATAGTTCTCCAAAATGCCCAAAAGCTTCCTACTAGTTCAAAACTACTCCTATATATACTACTCTTCTGATCTTCTTGTTGGCTCTTCAAGTCTTGGATATGGGCCTTTGATCTTGAGTTAAAGCAGTTACAATCTTCAGTGGGATCAGCTTTGCTTGCAGAAAAAGTGTGAGTTAGGCATGGGCGTTAGTTAGGATGTTAGTGATGTTAACGTTAAGTGGAAATGTGGGTTCGAGAACGTTAGTGATGATCACCTTTTTCACTAACGTTCCAAGCCAAAAATGATCCACGTTAACTTCAACGTTAGTGGCACTAACGTGACCACTAACGTTGCCTCTTGGTCCTTCGCAAATGTTATTGGCATTCACCTTTTCCAATAACGTTGCTTATTGCCTCCTTTCCCCACGTTAGAGTTCACGTTAGTATAACTAACGTGACCCTTAACATGGGCATGCCTAAGCTTCGAGAGCGTTAGTGATACTTACCTTTGTTACTAATGCTCCAAATGCCCCCCTCCTTCCCATGTTAGAGTTCACGTTAATTAGATTAACGTGGCCACTAACGTGGTGGTAATTGCCATCTCCAACGTTAGTGACAAAGGTGAGTGTCACTAACGTTGGCCTATCACTCCTTGCTCCACGTTACTCTTCACTTTAGTGGTCTTAACGTGACCACTAACGTGGACAATCTTGGCCTGTTCCAATGTTAGTGACAAAGGTGAGTGTCACTAATGTTGGCGATCTCCTCTAATCTCCACGTTAGAGTTCACGTTAATTAGATTAACGTGGCTCCTAACGTGGCTTATGTATGGCCTTTTAGAACGTTAGCCCCCACGTTAATGTAACTAACGTGGCAACTAAAGTGGGTTATGATGGCTTCGAAGGCGTTATTAGCGATCACTTTTCTCATTAACGCTACAAGCTTATGCCCATTCCACGTTAGTGGTCACGTTAATTAGACTAACGTGGCTACTAACGTGGCTACTAACGTGGCTCTTCCTTGCTTCCTTTGTCCTGAAATCAAGCAAATAAAATGCATCACAGCTCTATTCCAAGTCATGAGATCATGCATTATCCAATTTGTCATTCAATTCATGCATAATTCTCATGAAATCATGTAAAGTTCACAATGTTTGCTTGAATCAAGATGTAAGTGTATTTCTACCCAAAACTTGCTTATTTACTAAGAAAATATATGAAACTATCCTAAAACAGTAAAGAAAAGGTCAGTGAAACTGGCCAAAATGCCCTGGCATCAGAAAGGTTGCAGGTGCATTGCACAGACCAAGTGGCATCCTTCTGTAGGCAAATACTCTAAAAGGACATGTGAATGCTGTTTTCTCTTGGTCCTGAGGATCTACTGCAATTTGGTTGTAACCTGAATAGCCATCCAAAAAGCAATAGTATTCATGACCTGCTAGTCTTTCTAGCATCTGGTCTATGAATGGTAAAGGAAAATGATCCTTCCTGGTGGCTTTATTGAGCCTTCTGTAGTCAATACACATACGCCACCCTGTAACTGTTCTTGTAGGAACCAGTTCATTCTTTTCATTATGAACCACTGTCATGCCTCCCTTCTTGGGGACAACTTGGACAGGGCACACCCAGGGGCAATCAGAAATAGGATAAATAATCCCAGCCTCTAGTAGCTTAGTGATCTATTTCTGCACCACCTCCTTCATGGCTGGATTCAGCCGCCTCTGTGGTTGAACCACTGGCTTAGCATCATCCTTCAATAGGATCTTGTGCATGCACCTGGCTGGGCTAATGCCCTTAAGATCACTTATGGACCACCCAAGAGCTGTCTTGTGTGTCCTTAGCACATGAATTAATGCTTTCTCTTCCTGTGGTTCTAAAGTAGAGCTGATGATCACAGGAAAAGTGTCATCTTCTCCCAGAAATACATATTTCAGGGATGGTGGTAGTGGTTTGATCTCGTTTTTAGGAGGCTTCTTCTCTTCCTGAGGAGTTTTTAGAGGTTCTTCTATTTTCTCTGGTTCCTCCAGATCAGGCTGAACATCTTTAAAAATATCCTCTAGCTCTGATTCGAGACTCTTAGTCATATTGACCTCTTCCACCAGGGAGTCAATAATATCAGCGCTCATGCAGTCTTTTGATGTGTCTAGATACTGCATAGCTTTGACAGCATTCAACTTGAAATCATCCTCATTAACTCTCAGGGTTATCTCCCCTTTTTTGACGTCAATGAGGGTTCATCCAGTTGCTTGGAAAGGTCTTCCTAGAATAAGAGTTGCACTCTTGTGCTCCTCCATTTCCAGCACTACAAAGTCAGTGGGAAAGGTAAATGGCCCAACCTTGACAATCATGTCCTCAATTATGCCTGATGGAATCTTAATGGAGACATCAGCAAGTTGGAGGCATATCCGGGTTGGTTTAACTTCATCAGTCAAACCAAGCTTTTTGATAGTTGATGCAGGTATTAAGTTGATACTTGCCACAAGATCACATAGAGCTGTCTTGGTACAAACACCCTCTAATGTGCATGATTTCATAAAGCTTCCGGGATCTTTAAGCTTCTCTGGTAAGCTTTTCAGAATGACTGCACTGAATTCTTCAGTGAGAAAAATTTTTTCAGTATCTCTCCAATCCTTCTTATGACTTAAGATCTCTTTCATGAACTTAGCATAAGAGGGTATTTGCTCAAGTGCCTCTGCAAACAGAATCTTTATTTCAAGAGTCCTGAGAAAGTCTGCAAAGCGGGCAAATTGTTTATCCTGTTCCACTTGGCGGATTTTCTGAGGATAAGGCATCTTGGCTTTATATTCTTCAACCTTAGTTGCTGCAGGTTTATTCCCTACAGAAGTGGTTGGAGAAGCCTGCTTAAGGGGGTTGTTATCAGCACTTACAAGTGTCTGATCCCTTACTGGCGTTTGAACGCCAGAATTAGGTGCTTTTTGGGCGTTTAACGCCAGATTGCCACCCTTTTCTGGCATTTGAACACCAAATTTGGCCACCCATTGGGCATTTAACGCCAACTTTTCCCTCTTTTCTGGCGTTTAAACGCCAGAATCATTCCTCTCTGGGCTCTTACTATCCTCAGAGGGAGTTTGGGTAATGGCTTGGTCATCCTCTTTCAGTTGTTCCTTTCTTGACTTTCTGCTGCCTTGAGTTGAGACATTCAATGTCTTCCCACTCCTTAATTGAACAGCTTGGCATTCTTCTGTTATTTGTTTAGATAGCTGCTGTCTTGTCTGATTCAATTGTGCTTCCATATCCTTGTTAGCATTTTTGGTCTCTTGCAGCATCTCTTTAAATTCTGCTAACTATTTTGTTATAGAAAATAGTTGCTGATTGAGTTCAACAATTTGTTTTGGAGGACTAAGTTCAGTGGATATTGCCTCAGCCTCTTCTTTCATGGAGGACTTACTACTTAAGTACAGGTGCTGATTTCTAGCAACTGTATCAATGAGCTCTTGAACCTCTTCAATTGCCTTTCTCATGTGTACAGATCCACCAGCTGAGTGGTCTAGAGATATTTGGGCCTTTTCTGTAAGCCCATAGTAGAAGATGTCTAACTGTACCCATTCTGAAAACACTTCAGAGGGGCATTTCTTTAGCATCCCTCTGTACCTCTCCTAGGAATTATATAGAGATTCATTATCCTCTTGTTTAAAGCCTTGGATGTCCAGCCTTAGCTGTGTCATCCTTTTTGGAGGGAAATACTGATTCAAGAATTTGTCTGATAACTGTTTCCATGTTCTTATGCTTGCTGTGGGTTGGTTATTTAACCACCTTTTAGCTTGATATTTTACAGCAAATGGAAATAGTAATAATCTGTAGACATCCTGATCTACTTTCTTATCACGTACTGTGTTAGCAATTTGTAAGAACTGTGCCAGAAACTCAGTAAGTTCTTCCGGTGGAAGACTGGAATACTGGCAATTTTGCTGCACCATGATAATGAGCTGAGGGTTTAACTCAAAACTGCTAGCCCTGATGGGAGGTATACAGATACTACTCCCATATGAAGCAGTAGTGGAGTTAGCATAAGACCCCAGAGTTCTTCTGGACTGTTCAATTCCACTTAGATCCATGATGGAGAAAGGGATATGAGATAGAAAAAATATGGATGTGGAAGAAGGATTATGTTTTGAAAAATAAAAATAAAAATAGAATAAAAGAAAAATTAAAATATTTTTTATTTTTATTTTATTTATTTAATTCTAATTTGAAATTAAAGAGATTAAAATAAAGTAGATGGAAATATATATATATATATACAAGTTTCGAAAATTAAAAGGAAATAAATAAAAGAAATTATAAAACTAATTTAATTAATTAATTACAAAGATTTGAAAAATTATGGGTAAGGATTTTCGAAAAAATGAAGAGAGAGAAAGTGGTTAGGGAGTTTTTGAAAAAGATATGTCTTAAAATTAAAGATACTTGTAAGAAACTAAATAAATAAAAGAAAAGGTTTGTGATGAGCGGATAATTTATACACTTTTTAGCACAGTTTTTAGTATATTTTAGTTAGTTTTTATTATATTTTTATTAGTTTTTATTTAAAATTTAATTTTCTGGACTTTACTATGAGTTTGTTTATTTTTCTGTGATTTCAGGTATTTTCTGGTTGAAATTGAGGGACTTGAGCAAAAATCTGATTCAGAGGCTGAAAAATGACTGTAGATGCTGTTGGATTCTGACCTCCCTGCACTCGAAGTGAATTTTCTGGAGCTACAAAAACCCAATTAGTGCGCTCTCAATTGCGTTGGAAAGTAGACATCTTGGGCTTTCTAGCAATATATAATAGTCTATACTTTTCCCGAGATTTGATGGCCCAAACCGGCGTTCTAAGTCAGCATAGAAATTCTAGCGTCAAAACGCCAGAACTGGCATAAAAGCTGGAGTTAAACGCCCAAACTGGTATAAAAGCTGGCGTTTATCTCCCAGAAAAGTCTCTACACATGAAAGCTCCAATGCTCAGCCCAAGCACACACCAACTGGGCCCCGGAAGTGGATTTTACACTAAACACCCTAGCTTACTCATTTTCTGTAACCCTAGGCTACTAGTTTTCTATAAATAGGACCTTTTGCTATTGTATTTGGACGGCATGACATTCTACACGTTTCATATTGTATCTTCTACGGCATGAGTCTCTAAAACCCATTGTTGGGGGTGAGGAGCTCTGCTGTTCTTCATGAATTAATGCAATTACTATTCTTTTCCATTCTATCACGCTTGCTTCTATTCTAAGATATTCATTCGTACTTCAACCTGATGAATGTGATGATCTGTGACACTCATCATCATTCTCACCTATGAACGCGTGCCTGATAACCACCTCCATTTTACATGCAATCAAGCTTGAATGTGTATCTCTTGGGTTTCTAATCTAAGATTGGAACCTTCGTGGTATAGGCTAGAATTACTGGCGGCCATTCTTGAGATCCAGAAAGTCTAAACCTTGTCTGTGGTATTCCGAGTAGGATCTGAGAAGGGATGACTGTGACGAGCTTTAAACTCGCGAGTGTTGGGCGTGTGACAGACGCAAAATGATCAATGGATCCTATTCCAACATGATCGAGAACCAACAGCTGATTAGCCGTGCGGTGACAGCGCATTTGGAACATTTTCACTGAGAGGACGGGAAGTAGCCATTGACAACGGTGATGCCCAACATAAAGCTTGCCATGGAAGGAGCCTTGCGTGCATGAAGAAGAAGACTGTAGGAAAGCAGAGATTCAGAAGACAAAACATCTCCAAAACCTCAACCCGTTCTTCATTACTGCATAACAAGTATTTATTTCATGTTCTTTTACTTTTTACAATTAAATCTGAGAATTATTGATATCCTGACTAAGAGTTACAAGATAATCATAGCTTGCTTCAAGCCGACAATCTCCGTGGGATCGACCCTTACTCACGTAAGGTATTACTTGGACGACTCAGTGCACTTGCTGGTTAGCTGTGCGGAGTTGCAAAAGTGTGATTGTAATTTCGTGCACCAAGTTTTTGGCACCATTGCCGGGGATTGTTTGAGTTTGGACAACTGACGGTTTATTTTGTTGCTTAGATTAGGAATAATTTATTTTTGTTGGTTTAGAGTCACTAAATTTGAGTCTTTTATTTGATTTTAGTTTTATATTTTAAGTTTGATGTCAATTGCATGCTGTTATTTTCTTTCAGTTTTTCGAATTTGCATGTTCTTAGTCTTTCTTGATCTTTAAAAAATTTCTAAGTTTGGTGTCTTCTTTGTGATTTCCTTTAAATTTTCGAAAATTTGTGTTTGATTTTCTAAAAATTTAAGTTTGCTGTCCCTTGTGCTTTTATTTACTTAAAAATTTTTTCAAAAATTTGTTCTTGGTGTTCATCTTGATCTTCAAAGTGTTCTTGGTGTTCATCTTGACATTCAAAGTTTTCTTGTTTGCTCTCTTTGTTTTGATCTAAAATTTCTAATTTTAGTGTCATTTTGTTGTCTTTCTCTTTCCTCATCAAAATTCAAAAATCAAAAAAATATCTTTTCCTTATTTTACTCATAAATTTCAAAATTTTGCATTAAATTAGTCAAAGATTTTCAAAATCATATCTTTTTTTTAGTAAAGTCAAAAATTTTAATTTCAAAAATTGATCTTTTCAAATCTTTTTCAAAAATCAAATCTTTTTAATTTCTTCAATCATATATTTTCAATCATATCTTTTTTTTAATTGCAATCATAACTTCTCAATCATATCTTTTTTTTATAATTGCAATCATATCTTCTCAATCATATCTTTTTTTTTAAATAATTTTCAATCATATCTTTTTGATTGCTAATTTCCAAAATCTTTTTAATCAATTAATTAATTTAGTTTTCAAATTGCTTTTATTTTCTTCTAATTTTCGAAAGTTCTATTTTATCTTCCTTTTATTTTGTTTTATTTTTTTCGGTTATTTAAAAAAAACAAAAATATATTTTATTTGCAATTCACATCATCTCCCTTTCTCCATCATGGACCTAAGTGGAAATGAGTAGTCTAGAAGAACTCTGGGATCATATGCTAACCCCATTACAGCTGCATATGGGAGTAGCATCTGTATACCTCCCATCAAAGCAAGCAGTTTTGAGCTAAATCCTTAGCTCATTATCATGGTGCAGTAAAATTGCCAGTATTCCGGTCTTCCACAGGAAGAACCTATTGAGTTTCTGGCACAGTTCTTACAAATTGCTGACATAGTACGTGATAAAGAAGTGGATCAGGATGTCTATAGATTACTACTATTTCCATTTGCTGTAAAAGATCAAGCTAAGAGGTGGTTAAATAACCAACCCACAGCAAGCATAAAAACATGGAGACAGTTAACAGACAAATTCCTGAATCAATTCTACCCTCCAAAAAGGATGACACAGCTAAGGCTGGACATCCAAGGTTTTAAACAAGAGGATCATGAATCCCTTTATAATGCCTGGGAGAGGTACAGAGAGATGCTAAGGAAATGCCCCTCTGAAATGTTTTCAGAGTGGGTACAGTTAGACATCTTCTACTATGGCCTTACAGAAAAAGCTCAGATGTCTCTAGACCACTCAGCTGGTGGATCTATACACATAAGGAAGAAGATTGAAGAGGCTCAAGAACTCATACATACGGTTGCTAGAAATCAATATCTATACTCAAGCAGTGAGTCCTCCATAAAAGAAGAGGCTAGGACAGTAACTACTGATCCTAATCCTCAAGAACAAATTGTTGAACTTAATCAGCAATTACTCCTTGTGACAAAACAATTAGCAGAATTTAAAGAGATACTCCAGGACACTAAAAATGCTAACAAGAATATGGAAGCACAATTGAATCAGACAAGACAGCAGCTATCTAAACAGATAACAGAAGAATGCCAAGCTGTCCAATTAAGGAGCGGGAAGACATTGAATAAATCAGCTCAAAGTAGCAGAAAGCCAAGAAAGGAACAACTGATAGAGGATGACCAAACCACTGCCCAAAATCCCTCTGAGGACAGCAAGAGCCCAGAGAGGAATAATTCTGGCGTTCAAACGCCAGAAAAGGGTGAAAGACTGGCGTTAAACGCCCAGTGGATGCCCAATCCTGGCGTTCAAATGCCAATGAGGGATCAGACACCTGCAAGTGCTGATAGTAAGCCTTCTAAGAAGGCTTCTCCAACCACCTCTGTAGGGACTAAACCTGCAGCAACTAAGGTTGAAGAATATAAAGCCAAGATGCCTTACCCTCAGAAACTCCGCCAAGCGAAGCAGGATAAACAATTTGCCCGCTTTGCAGACTATCTCAGGACTCTTGAGATAAAGATCCCATTTGCAGAGGCACTTGAGCAAATACCCTCTTATGCTAAGTTCATGAAAGAGATCTTAAGTCATAAGAAGGATTGGAGAGAAACTGAAAAAGTGTTTCTCACTGAAGAATGCAATGCAATCATTCTGAAAAGCTTACCAGAGAAGCTTCAAGATCCAGGAAGCTTTATGATACCATGCACATTAGAGGGTGCTTGTACCAAGACAGCTCTATGTGACCTTGGAGCAAGTATCAATCTAATACATGCATCCACCATCAGAAAGCTTGGCTTGACTGAAGAGGTCAAACCAACCGGAATATGTCTTCAACTTGCTGATGGCTCCATTGAATACCCATCAGGCATAATCGAGGACATGATTGTCAAGGTTGGGCCATTTGCCTTTCCTACTGACTTTGTAGTGCTGGAAATGGAGGAGCACAAGACTGCAACTCTGATTCTAGAAAGACCTTTCCTAGCAACTGGACGAACTCTCATTAATGTCCAAAAAGGGGAAGTGACTCTGAGAGTCAATGAGGATGAGTTCAAGTTAAATGTTGTCAAAGCTATGCAGTATCTAGACATGTCAAATGACTGCATGAGCATTGATATTATCGACTCCCTGGTGAAAGAGGTCAATATGACTGAAAGTCTTGAATCAGAGCTAGAGGACATCTTTAAAGATGTTCAGCCTGATCTGGAGGAATCAGAGGAAAAACCTCCTAAACCCGAGCTCAAACCACTACCACCATCCCTGAAATATGCATTTCTGGGAGAGGGTGACACTTTTCCAGTGATCATAAGCTCTGCTTTAAATCCACAAGAAGAGAAAGCACTAATTCAAGTGCTAAGGACACACAAGACAGCTCTTGGGTGGTCCATAAGTGACCTTAAGGGCATTAGCCCAGCAAGATGCATGCACAAGATCCTATTGGAGGATGATGCTAAGCCAGTGGTTCAACCACAGAGGCGGCTAAATCCAGCCATGAAGGAAGTGGTGTAGAAAGAGGTCACTAAGTTACTAGAGGCTAGGATTATTTATCCTATTTCTGATAGCCCCTGGGTGAGCCCTGTCCACGTTGTCCCCAAGAAGGGAGGCATGACAGTGGTTCATAATAAAAAGAATGAACTGGTTCCTACAAGAACAGTTACAGGGTGGCGTATGTGTATTGACTACAGAAGGCTCAATACAGCCACCCGAAAGGATCACTTTCCTTTACCATCCATAGACCAGATGCTAGAGAGACTAGCAGGTCATGAATATTACTGCTTTTTGGATGGCTATTCAGGTTACAACCAAATTGCAGTGGATCCTCAAGACCAAGAGAAAACAACATTCACATGTCCTTCTGGAGTATTTGCCTACAGAAGGATGCCTTTTGGTCTGTGCAATGCACCTGTAACCTTTCAAAGATGCATGCTCTCTATTTTCTTTGATATGGTGGAAAAATTTCTAGAAGTCTTCATGGATGACTTTTCAGTATTTGGAGACTCATTCAGCTCCTGTCTTGACCATTTAGCACTTGTTCTGAAAAGATGCCAAGAGACCAACCTAGTTCTAAACTGGGAAAAATGTCACTTCATGGTGACTGAAGGAATTGTCCTTGGGCATAAAATTTCAAACAAGAGAATAGAGGTGGATCAAGCTAAAGTGGAAGTAATTGAAAAATTACCACCACCTGCCAATGTAAAGGAAATCAGAAGCTTTCTGGGACATGCAGGATTCTACAGGAGGTTTATAAAGGATTTTTCAAAAATTGCAAAACCTCTGAGCAATCTGCTAGCTGCTGACACTCCATTTGTATTTGACACAAAGTGTCTGCAAGCGTTTCAAACCCTGAAAGCTAAGCTGGTCACAGCACCAGTCATCTCTGCACCAGACTGGACATTACCATTCAAACTAATGTGTGATGCCAATGACCATGCCATTGGTGCAGTGTTGGGACAAAGGCATAACAATCTTCTACACGTCATTTACTATGCCAGTCGTGTTCTAAATGACGCACAGAAGAATTACACAACCACAGAAAAAGAGCTGCTAGCAGTGGTTTATGCCATTGGCAAGTTTAGATCCTATTTAGTAGGATCAAAAGTGATTGTGTACACTGACCATGCTGCTCTTAAATATTTACTCACAAAGCAGGATTCAAAACCCAGGCTCATAAGATGGGTGTTGCTTCTGCAAGAGTTTGATATAGAAATAAGAGACAGAAAAGGGACAGAGAACCAGGTAGCTAATCACTTGTCCCAGATAGAACCAGTAGCTGGGGCGTCCCTCCCTTCTACTGAGATCTCTGAGACCTTTTCAGATGAGCAACTCTTTGCCATTCAAGAAGCACCATGGTTTGCAGACATTGCAAATTATAAAGCTGTGAGGTTCATACCCCAGGAGTACAGCAGGGTGCAAAAGAAAAAACTAATTTCTGATGCAAAGTACTACTTGTGGGATGAACCATATCTCTTTAAGAGATGTGCAGACGGAATGATCCGCAGATGCGTCCCTAGAAAGGAGGCATAGAAGATCCTGTTGCATTGCCATGGATCACAGTATGGAGGATATTTCTAAAGTGAGCGCACAGCCAGTAAAGTCCTCCAATGTGGCTTCTACTGGCCTACTCTCTATAGAGATGCCCGAGAGTTTGTGCATAACTGTGACAGTTGCCAAAGAGCTGGCAACTTACCTCATGGTTACGCCACGCCTCAACAAGGGATCTTAGAGATTGAGTTGTTTGATGTATGGGGTATTGACTTCATGGGTCCTTTCCCACCATCATACTCAAACATTTACATTCTGGTGGCAGTAGACTACGTATCTAAATGGGTGGAGGCAATTGCCACACCCACTAATGATACCAAGACTGTGCTGAAGTTCCTCCAGAAACATATTTTCAGCAGATTTGGTGTTCCCAGAGTACTAATCAATGATGGGGGCACCCATTTCGGCAATAAACAACTTTACTCTGCTATGGTCCGATATGGAATTAGCCACAAAGTAGCAACTCCGTATCATCCACAGAAAAATGGGCAGGCTGAAGTCTCTAATAGAGAGCTAAAAAGAATCCTGGAACGGACTGTAATTGCCCGTAGAAAGGATTGGGCAAAGAGCTTGGATGATGCTCTGTGGGCATACAGAACAGCATTCAAGACTCCTATAGGAACCTCTCCATACCAGCTTGTCTATGGCAAGGCCTGTCATCTACCCGTGGAACTGGAACATAAAGCCTACTGGACAACCAGATTCCTAAACCTAGATGCTAAGTTAGCTAGTGAGAAAAGATTGCTCCAGCTAAATGAGCTAGAGGAGTTCAGACTCCATGCTTTTGAAAATGCAAAAATTTATAAGAAAAAAGTAAAAAAGTGGCATGACAAGAAATTGTCATCCAGAGTCTTTGAGCCAGGGCAAAAAGTTCTGCTGTTCAACTCTAAGCTCAGATTATTCCCTGGGAAATTAAAATCCCGGTGGAGGGGACCATATGTGATTACAGGAGTGTCACCATATGGATATGTTGAGCTTCAAGATATTGATTCTGACAAAAAGTTCATTGTTAATGGACAAAGAATCAAACATTATCTTGAAAGCAATTTTGAGCAAGAATGCTCAAAACTGAGGATTGAATGAAGCTCAGTAAAGGTCCAACTAAAGACAATAAAGAAGCGCTTGCTGGGAAGCAACCCAGCCATTAGCAGGTTATTTGTTTTAATTAATACTTGTAGAAATTTGATATACATTTTCTTCAAAGGTTAATCATCAAAATTGAAGGAATTCACAGAGTTACAGAAGGATTCAGTGCAAAAAGCAGAGAAAAGGAGCTTGCTGACAAGAAAATGCCAGTAAAGGGCATTTTGGGCGTTAAACGCCAGAATGGGTACCATTCTGGGCATTTAATGCCAGTAAAGGTACCATTTTGGGCGTTAAACGCCAGAATGGGTACCATTCTGGGCGTTTAACGCCAGAATTGCAGCATCCTGGGCGTTCAGCAAAATGCCCAGTGATAAAGGGGTTTCTGGCGTTTCATGCCAGCCAGGGTACCTGGCTGGGCGTTAAACGCCCATAATGGCCAACAATTGGGCGTTAAACGCCAGAATGGATACCATTTTGGGCGTTTAACGCCAGAAAGGCAGGGGAGGAGATTTTGTTTCCAAATTCAAATTTTTCAAATTTTCATGTTTTAACTCATAATTTTCTGCATAAACATGTTTCAAACTTTCATTATTCACCCTCAATTTTCAAAAATTCAACAATTCTCTAAATCTCTTTTCAATTTTCTTTCAAATCCTTCCCAAATCTTCTTCAAAAACTCAAGTATCTTTTCAATTTCTTTTCAAATCTTTTCAAACCCATCATATCATCTCTTATTTCTTAGATGCATAACCAAATTATTAGATTTAACCTCTTTATATCTTTTTCAATTGAAAATCTCATCTTTTTCATATCATGATTTTATTTTCTTCCACCAATCATATCTCTATGGCATATCTCTTTCAAAATTTTCGAAATCCCTCCCCTCCTCTTATAAATACACATTCGGCCATCCCCTCCTCTCCAACATTCGAATTTGCCTCTTCTTCTCTCTCTCCCATTTCCTTTCTTTTGCTTGAGGGCAAGCAAACCTCTAAGTTTGGTATGTTTTTCCGTGATCACTGAGCTAAGAATCATCAAGATCATGGCACCTAAGGGAAAACAAACCAAATCAAGAGGCAAGAAAGAGAATACTCCAAAGAGTCTTTGGAATCAAGAGAGGTTCCTAACCAAAGAACATGCAGACCATTACCACAAAATAATGGGCCTGAGGTCAGTGATCCCGGAAGTTAAATTCAATCTGCAAGAAGATGAATATCCAAAGATCCAAGAGCAAATCCGAAATAGAGGATGGGAAATTCTAGCTAATCCTGAAACAAAGGTTGGAAGAAACATGGTTCAGGAATTCTACTCAAATTTGTGGCTAACAAATAAGCAGAGCATAACTGGAACCGCCTTTCATACCTACCGAACCATGGTCAGAGGGAGACTTATTTACTTCCATCTGGACAAAATAAGAGAGGTCTTCAAACTGCCTCAACTACAAGATGATCCAGAATCCTTTAATAGGAGAATGGTGAGAGTAGATAAGGGGTTGGATCAAGTTCTAGAGGACATATGCCTCCCAGGAACTAAGTGGATAACCAATTCAAAAGGTGTCCCAAACCAACTCAAGAGAGGAGATCTCAAACCAGTTGCAAGAGGCTGGTTGGACTTCATTGGGCGTTCTATATTGCCTACTAGCAATCGCTCTGAGGTCACTGTCAAAAGAGCAGTGATGATTCATTGTATTATGCTTGGAAAAGAAGTGGAGATTCATCATCTAATTTCTTGTGAGATTTACACAATTGCAAACAAGAACTCCATTGAAGCCAAAATGGCCTACCCAAGCTTAATTTCTCTGCTATGTAACGATGCTGGGGTGAGGATGGGAGTAGATGAATTCATCCCAATCGAACACCCAATCACCAAGAAGTCAATGGAAGGTTAAGTGCAAGACAACTCCATAAAAAGGAGGGCGCAGGAGTTCCTCCTAGAAATTCCTGAAATTGACTACTGGACCCGCCTAGAAGCATCTGTTACCAAGCTGCAAGAAGCTATGGAACAACTTAAGGAAGAACAGCAGAATCAAAACTGCATGCTCTGCAAACTGCTGAAGGAACAGGAGAAGCAGGGGCGTGAGCTACAGGAGCTGAAGCGCCAGAAGCTCTCCCTTGAAGGACCAAGCACCCCACAGATTGAGGGAGCATCCACTTCTCAAAATCAAGGTTGTTGAGTCCTAACTCTGTGATAACCTTTATTATTAAAAGTCATTTATTTTTCTGTTTTTTAATTTTCTGTCTTCTATTATTATTGGTTTCCTCTTATATTTATTTTTGGGTCTTATTGTCATTCCATGATTAATAAAATTTAAAGTTTATGTCTTAAAGCTATGAATGTCCTATGAATCCATCACCTTTCTTAAATAAAAAGTGTTTTTAATTGAAAAAGAAAAAGAAGTACATGAATTTCAAATTTTAAAACAGTTTAATTATTTTGATGTGGTGGCAATACTCTTGTTTTCTGAATGAATGCTTGAACAGTGCATATGTTTGAATTTGTTGTTTATGAATGTTAAATTGTTGGCTCTTGAAAGAATGATGGAAAAGGAGAAATGTTATTGATAATCTGAAAAATCAAAAAATTTGATTCTTGAAGCAAGAAAAAGCAGTGAATAGAAAAAAAAAAGAGGATGATATGCGAAAAAAAAAGAGAGAGAGAAAGAAAGAAAAAGCAAGCAGAAGAAGCCAATAGCCCTTTAAACCAAAAGGCAAGGGTAATAAAAAGGATCCAAGGCTTTGAGCATCAGTGGATAGGAGGGCCCTCAGGAATAAAATCCTGGCCTAAGCGGCTAAACCAAGCTGTCCCTAACCATGTGCTTGTGGCGTGAAGGTGTCAAGTGAAAACTTGAGACTGAGCGGTTAAAGTCATGGTCCAAAGCAAAAAGAGTGTGCTTAAGAGCTCTGGACACCTCTAATTTGGGACTCTAGCATAGCTGAGTCACAATCTGAAAAGGTTCACCTAGTTATGTGTCTGTGGCATTTATGTATCCGATGGTAATACTGGAAAATAAAATGCTTAGGGTCACGGCCAAGACTCATAAAGTTGCTGTGTTCAAGAATCAACATACTTAACTAGGAGAATCAATAACACTATCTGGATTCTGAGTTCCTATAGAAGCCAATCATTCTGAACTTCAAAGGATAAAGTGAGATGCCAAAACTGTTTAGAGGCAAAAAGCTAAAAGCCCCGCTCATCTAATTAATACTGATCTTCATAGATGTTTTTGGAATTCATTGTATATTCTTTTCTTTTCATCCTATTTGATTTTCAGTTGCTTGGGGACAAGCAACAATTTAAGTTTGGTGTTATGATGAGCGGATAATTTACACGCTTTTTGGCACTATTTTTAGTATGTTTTTAGTATATTTTAGTTAGTTTTTATTATATTTTTATTAGTTTTTATTTAAAATTCACTTTTTTGGACTTTACAATGAGTTCGTGTGTTATTCTATGATTTCAGGTATTTTCTGGCTGAAATTGAGGGACCTGAGCAAAAATATGATTCAGAGGCTGAAAAAGGACTGCAGATGCTGTTGAATTCTGACCTCCCTGCACTTGAAGTGGATTTTCTGGAGCTACAGAAGCCCAATTAGCGCGCTCTCAATTGTGTTGGAAAGTAGACATTCTGTGCTTTCCAGAAATATATAATAGTTTATACTTTGCCCGATATTTGATGGCCCAAACTGGCGTTTCAAGTCAGCATAGAAATTCTCGCGTCAAAACGCCAGAACTGGCATAAAAGCTGGAGTTAAATGCCCAAACTGGTATAAAAGCTGGCGTTTAACTCCAAGAAATGTCTCTACACATGAAAGCTCCAATGCTCAGCCCAAGCACACACCAAGTGGGCCCCGGAAGTGGATTTTTACACTAAACACCCTAGCTTACTCATTTTCTGTAACCCTAGGCTACTAGTTTTCTATAAATAGGACCTTTTGCTATTGTATTTGGACGGCATGACATTCTACACATTTCATATTGTATCTTCTATGGCATGAGTCTCTAAACCCCATTGCTGGGGGTGAGGAGATCTGCTGTTCTTCATGAATTAATGCAATTACTATTGTTTTCCATTCTATCACGCTTGCTTCTATTCTAAGATATTCATTCGTACTTCAACCTGATGAATGTGATGATCCGTGACACTCATCATTATTCTCACCTATGAACGCGTGCCTGACAACCACCTCCGTTTTACATGCAATGAAGCTTGAATGTGTATCTCTTGGGTTTCTAATCTAAGATTGGAACCTTCGTGGTATAGGCTAGAATTACTGGCGGCCATTCCTGAGATCCGGAAGTCTAAACCTTGTCTGTGGTATTCCGAGTAGGATCTGGGAAGGGATGACTATGACGAGCTTCAAACTCACGAGTGTTGGGCGTGTGATAGATGCAAAAGGATCAATAGATCCTATTCCAACATGATCGAGAACCGAAAGCTAATTAGCCGTGCGGTGACAGCGCATTTGGAACATTTTCACTGAGAGGACGGGAAGTAGCCATTGACAACGGTGATGCCCAACATAAAGCTTGCCATGGAAGGAGCCTTGCGTGCATGAAGAAGAAGACAGTAGGAAAGCAGAGATTCAGAAGACAAAGCATCTCCAAAACCTCAACCTGTTCTTCATTACTGCATAACAAGTATTTATTTCATGTTCTTTTACTTTTTACAATTAAATCTGAGAATTATTGATATCCTGACTAAGAGATACAAGATAACCATAGCTTGCTTCAAGCCGACAATCTCTGTGGGATCGACCCTTACTCACGTAAGGTATTACTTGGACGATCCCACGGAGATTGTTGGCTTGAAGCAAGCTATGGTTATCTTGTAACTCTTAGTCAGGATATAATATCAATAATAATTTTTAGTTTGAATTGTAAAAAGTAAAAGAGCAGAACACAAATAATACTTGTTACGCAGTAATGGAGAATATGTTGGAGTTTTGGAGATGCTTTGTCTTCTGAATTTCAGCTTTTCTCTTGTATTCCTCTTCCCTCATGCATGAAAAAGTGCAAAGTTCCTTCCATGGCAAGCTCTATGTAAGGTGTCACCGTTGTCAATGGCTACTTCCCATCTTCTCTGTGAAAATGGTCCAAATGCTCTGTCACAGCACGGCTAATCATCTGAAAGTTCTCGATCATACTGGAATAGGATTTACTATCCTTTTGCGTCTGTCACTACGCCCAGCACTCACGAGTTTGAAGCCCGTCACAGCCATCCAATCCCAGAATCCTACTCGGAATACCACAGACAAGGTTTAGACTTTCCGGATTCTCATGAATGCCGCCATCAATCTAGCTTATTCCACGAAGATTCTGATTAAGAAATCTAAGAGATAATCATTCATTCTAATGTGGAACGGAGGTGGTTTTTAGACACATGTTCATGGATTGAGGAAGGTGATGAGTGTCACGGATCATCACCCTCTCCATAGTTAAGCACGAATGAGTATCTTAGAGAGGAACACGCATGTTTGAATGGAAAACATAAGTACTTGCATTAATTCATCGAGACGCTGCAGAGCTCCTCACCCCCAACAATGGGGTTTAGAGACTCATGCTGCCAAAAGGTATAAATTTCAGATCTAAAATGTCATGAGATAAAAATTAAATCTCTAAAAGTTGTTTAAATACTAAACTAGTAACCTAGGTTTACAGAAAATGAGTAAACTATGATAGATAGTGCAGAAATCCACTTCTGGGGCCCACCTGGTGTGTGCTGGGGCTGAGACTAAAGCTTCTCACGTGCCTGGGCTGTTTTGGGCGTTCAACGCCAGGCTGTAACCTGTTTCTGGCGTTGAACTCCAACTTGTAACGTGTTTCTAGCGCTGGACGCCAGACTGCAACATGGAACTGGCGTTGAACGCCAATTTACGTCGTTTATCCTTGAGCAAAGTATGGACTATTATATATTGCTGGAAAGCCCTGGATGTCTACTTTCCAACGCAATTAGAAGCGCGTCAATTGGACTCCTGTACCTCCAGAAATTCCATTCCGAGTGCAGAGAGGTCAGGATCCAACAGCATCAGCAGTCCTTTTTCAGCCTGAATCAGATTTTTGCTCAGCTCCCTCAATTTCAGCTAGAAAATACCTGAAATTACAGAAAAACACACAAACTCATAGTAAAGTACAAAAATATGAATTTTTCCTAGAAACTAATGAAAATAAACTAAAAACTAACTAAAACATACTAAAACTATATGAAATTAACCCCAAAAAGCGTATAAAATATCCGCTCATCACAACACCAAACTTGAACTGTTGCTTGTCTCCAAGCAACTAGACAAATAAAATAGAATACAAATGAGTCAAGAAACAATAATATCTTAGAGTTTTTGAGTGAAGCTCAGATTCTAATTAAATGAGCGGGGCTAGTAGCTTTTTGCTTCCGAACAGTTTTGGCATCTCACTTTATCCATTGAAGCTCAGAATGATTGGCATCTGTAGGAACTTAGAATTCAGATAGTGTTATTGATTCTCCTAGTTCAGTATGTTGATTCTTGAACACAGCTACTTTTATGAGTCTTGGCCGTGGCCCTAAGCACTTTGTTTTCCAGTATTACCACCGGATACATAAATGCCACAGACACATAATTGGGTAAACCTTTTCAGATTGTGACTCAGCTTTGCTAAAGTCCCCAATTAGAGGAGTCCAGGGTTCTTAAGCACACTCTTCTTTTTGCTTTGGACCTTGACTTTAACCGCTCAGTCTCAAGTTTTCACTTGACACCTTCACGCCACAAGCACATGGTTAGGGACAGCTTGGTTTAGCCGCTTAGACCAGGATTTGATTCCCTTAGGCCCTCCTATCCACTGATGCTCAAAGTCTTGGATCCTTTTTATTACCCTTGCCTTTTGGTTTTAAGGGTTATTGGCTTTTTCTGCTTGCTTTTTTTTTTTTTGCAAGCTTTGTATTCACTGCTTTTTCTTGCTTCAAGAATCATTTTTATGATTTTTCAGATTACTAATAACATGTCTCATGTTTATCATTCATTCAAGAGCCAACATATTTAACATTCAAGAACATCAAATTTCAAAGACATATGCACTGTTCAAGCATTCATTCAGAAGGCAGAAAGCATTACCACCACATGTAATTAATCAGAATTTCTTGTATTAAAAACTCGAAAAATATTGCCTCCTTATCCTAAAGAAAATCTTCTATTTTATTCATGTTTAATGATGATGAGAAAAATAAATTATAGCTTAATTGGAGATAAAATAACTACTAATTACCACTATAACTACTAAGGTAGAACTCAAATAAGAACAATTATCACAGAGTTAAGGCTAAGATTAGGGCTCAACAACCTTGAGTTTGGGATGTGGATGTTCCTCTGGTCTGTGGAGTGCTTGGTCCTTCAAGAGATAACATCTGACGCTTTAGTTCCTTTAAGTCACGCCCTTGCTCTTCTTGTTCCCTAAGCAGTTTGCAGAGCATACTGTTTTGATTTTGCTGTTCTTCCTTTATTTGGTCCATAGATTCTTGCAACTTGGTAACAGATGCTTCAAGCTGTTCCCAATATTCAAATTGAGGGACTTCTGGGAGGAATTCTTGCGCCCTCCTCTTGGTGGGGTCATCCTGCATTTGTTGTTTTTTCATTGTGATTTTAGTGATTGGTTGCTCTACTGAGATATACTTTGTTATTCCCATCTTTACTCCAGCATCTTTGCAAAACATAGAGATTAAGCTTGGAGAAGCCAACATGGCATCCTTGGAGTTCTTGTTAGCAAGTATGTAAAATTCAGATGGGATCAGTTGATGAACTTCTACTTCTTTTCCCAACATAATGCAATGGATCATCACTGCTCTTTTAACAGTGACTTCAGAACGGTTGCTTGTGGGCAATATAGAACGCCCAATGAAGTCCAGCCAACCTCTGGCGACTGGTTTGAGATCTTCTCTCTTGAGTTGATTTGGGACACCCTTGCTGCTAGTGGTCCACCTGGCTCCAGGGATGCATATATCTTCTAGAATCTTATCCAGGCCCTTGTTTGTTCTCATCATTCTCCTATTGAAGGAGTCTAGGTCATCTTTCAGCTGAAGTAGCTTAAAGATCTCCCTGATTTTGTCAGGGTGGATGTGAACAATCTTTCCTCTGACCAAAGTTCGATAGTCATAGAGGGCAGTTCCAGATATTCTCTGCCTGTCTGTTTGCCACAGATTAGCGTAGAATTCCTAAACCATATTCCTTCCCACTTTAGTTTTAGGAATAGCTAGGACTTCCCAGTTCCTGTTTCGAATCTGCTCTTGGATCTCCGGATATTCATCTTCTTTCAGATCGAACTTGACTTCCGGGATCACTGATCTTAGACCCATTATTTTGTAGTAATGGTCTGAATGCTCTTTGGTTAAGAACCTTCCTTGATTCCAAAGTGGTTTTGGAATGCTCTCTTTCTTGCCTCTTAGAGTGGGTTATTTTCCTTTAGGAGCCATGATCTTAGTGGGTATGGTTTAGTGATCACGGATAAACACACCAAACTTAGAGGTTTGCTTGTCCTCAAGCAAAAGAAAGAAAGGAGAGGGATAGATGGAGAGCGAGTGTTGAATGGTGGGTGAGAGGAGGGAGGCCGAATGTGTTTTTAAAAAGGAGGGGGTGGGTTTTCAAAAATAGGGAGAAAGATAAGATAGAATATATGATTTAAAAAGAAATAAGTATGATAAGAAAAGATATAATTTAAAATTGAAGAGATATGAAAGATATTTGAAAAAGATAAATTTGGATTTTTGAAAAAGATAATATGGAGATTTTAAAAAAAAGATATTGATTAGTTGAAAAGATTTTAGAATGAAAAGAGATAGATTTGTTTTGAAAATTTGAAAAAGAGTTGAATTGGATTGAAAAAAAGATTTGTGCTTATAGATTAAGATACATTTGATATTTTAAAGTAGGGTTTTTAGAAATTAGGGATTTTAGAAATCAGGGTTTGTAACATGTTTATGCAAGAAATCATGAAAATTAAAATTAAAATGAAAAATATGAAGTAAAAACGAATTTACCTCCTCCCCACCATCCTGGCGTTTGAACGCCCAAACGCTGCATGTTTTGGGCGTTCAATGCCCAAATGCTGTTTCTCCTGGGTGTTCAACGCCCAGCTGTTGCTTCTTTCTGGCGTTCAACGCCAGGAACTCCTTTGTCACTGGCCATTTTTCTGAACGCCCAGGACGCTGTAAATCTGGCGTTAAACGCCCAGAAAGAGCTTCTTTCTGGCGTTCAACGCCCAGAAGATGCTTCTTTCTGGCGTTTAACGCCCAGATGGCTATCCTTACTGGCGTTCAATGCCCAGTGGATGCTTCTTTTGGGCGTTGAACGCCCAAAACAGACTTTTACTGGCGTTTTCTTGCCAATGAGCTCTTTTTCTCTATTTTGTGTCCAGGATCCTTCTGTAACCCTGTGAACTTATACAATTGCTTCTTTACTTTAGTATCAATGAACTTTATATAAACAAATAAAATCAAGAATAGGGCAAAATGCTTAGAGGAAGTGATGCCCCATGGCTGGATTGCCTCCCAGCAAGCGCTTCTTTATTGTCTTTAGCTGGACCTTGCAGAGTTTTTAATCTAGCCTCAGCCT
Source organism: Arachis ipaensis (assembly GCF_059453495.1). NCBI lineage: Eukaryota > Viridiplantae > Streptophyta > Magnoliopsida > Fabales > Fabaceae > Arachis > Arachis ipaensis. Next base: position 57,778,299 of record NC_142436.1, read on the forward strand.
TGAGCACTCTTGCTCAACATTGCCTTCAAGATAGTGCTTGATTCTCTGTCCATTAACAATGAACTTCTTATCAGAATCAATGTCTTGAAGCTCCACATATAGTCCCCTCCATCGGGATTTCAGTTTTCCGGGGAATAGCCTGAGACTAGAGTTAAATAGCAGAACCTTTTGTCCTGGTTCAAAGACTCTAGATGACAGCTTTCTGTCATGCCACCTTTTTTATTTTTCTTTATACAGCTTGGCATTTTCGAAAGCAGTGAATCTGAATTCCTCTAGCTCATTCAGCTGGAGCAATCTTTTTTCTCCAGCTAATTTGGCATCAAAGTTTAGGAATCTGGTTGCCCAGTAGGCTTTATGTTCCAGTTCCACGGGCAGGTGACAAGCCTTACCATACACAAGTTGGTACGGAGAGGTTCCTATAGGAGTCTTGAATGCTGTTCTGTAAGCCCACAGAGCATCATCCAAGCTTCGTGCCCAATCCTTTCTACGGGTACTTACAGTCCGTTCCAAGATTCTTTTTAGTTCTCTGTTAGAAACTTTAGCTTGTCCATTTGTCTGCGGATGATATGGAGTTGCCACCTTATGGCAAATCCCATACCGGACCATGGCAGAGTAAAGCTGTTTGTTGCAGAAGTGAGTGCCCCCATCACTGATTAGTACCCTAGGGACACCAAACCTGCTGAATATATGTTTCTGGAGGAACTTCAGTACTGTTTTAGTATCATTGGTGGGTGTGGCAATGGCCTCTACCCATTTTGATACATAGTCAACTGCCACCAGAATATAAGTGTTTGAGTATGATGGTGGAAAAGGGCCTATGAAATCAATACCCCATACATCAAACAACTCAATCTCCAAGATTCCTTGTTGAGGCATGGCGTAACTGTGAGGCAAGTTACCAGCTCTCTGGCAACTATCACAGTTACGTACAAACTCTCGGGAATCTCTGTAGAGTGTAGGCCAGTAGAAGCCACATTGGAGGACCTTGGTGGCTGTCCGCTCACCTCCGAAATGACCTCCGTATTGTGACCCATGGCAATGCCATAAGATCCTTTGTGCTTCTTCTTTAGGCACACATCTACGGATTATGCCGTCTGCACATCTCTTAAAGAGATAGGGTTCATCCCACAAGTAGTACTTTGCATCAGTAATTAATTTTTTCTTTTGTTGCCTGCTGTACTCCTTGGGTATGAGCCTTGCAGCTTTATAGTTTGCAATGTCTGCAAACCATGGTATTTCCTGAATGGCAAATAAATGCTCATCCAGAAAGGTTTCAGAGATCTCAATAGCGGGGGAGGACGCCCCTTCCACTGGTTCTATCCGGGATAGATGGTCAGCCACTTGGTTCTCTGTCCCTTTTCTGTCTCTTATCTCTATATCAAACTCTTGCAGAAGCAACACCCATCTTATGAGTCTGGGTTTTGAATCCTGCTTTGTGAGTAGATATTTAAGAGCAGCATGATCAGTGTACACAATCACTTTTAATCCTACTAAGTATGATCTAAACTTGTCAATGGCATAAACCACTGCAAGCAATTCTTTTTCTGTGGTTGTGTAATTTTTCTGGGCATCATTCAAAACACGGCTAGCATAATAAATGACATGCAGAAGCTTGTCATGCCTCTGCCCCAGTACTGCACCAATAGCGTGATCACTGGCATCACACATCAATTCGAATGGTAATGTCCAGTCTGGTGCAGAGATAACTGGTGCTGTGACCAGCTTAGCTTTCAGAGTTTCAAACGCCTGCAGACACTCTGTGTCAAACACAAATGGCGTGTCAGCAGCTAGCAGGTTGCTTAGAGGTTTTGCAATTTTTGAAAAATCCTTTATAAACCTCCTATAGAATCCTGCATGCCGCAGAAAGCTTCTGATTGCCTTAACATTGGCAGGTGGTGGTAATTTTTCAATTACCTCTATTTTAGCTTGATCAACCTCTATTCCCTTGTTTGAAATTTTATGCCCAAGGACAATCCCTTCAGTCACCATAAAGTGACATTTTTCCCAGTTTAAAACCAGGTTGGTCTCTTGGCATCTTTTCAAAACCAGTGTCAATTGATCAAGACAGGAGATGAATGAGTCTCCATATACTGAGAAGTTATCCATGAAGACTTCCAAAAATTTTTCCACCATATCAGAGAAAATAGAGAGCATGCATCTCTGAAAGGTTGCAGGCGCATTACACAGCCCAAAAGGCATCCTTCTGTAAGCAAATACTCCAGATGGACATGTGAATGCTGTTTTCTCTTGTTCCTGGGGATCTACTGCAATTTGGTTGTAGCCTGAATAGCCATCCAAAAAGTAGTAATAATTATGACCTGCTAGTCTTTCTAGCATTTGGTCTATGAATGGTAAAGGAAAATGATTCTTTCTGGTGGCTGTATTGAGCCTTCTGTAATCAATACACATGCGCCACCCTGTAACTGTTCTTGTAGGAACCAGTTCATTTTTTTCATTATGAACCACTGTCATGCCTCCCTTTTTGGGGACAACTTAGACAGGGCTCACCCAGGGGCTATCAGAAATAGGATAAATAATCCCAGCCTCCAATAATTTGGTGACCTCTTTCTGCACCACTTCCTTCATGGCTGGATTTAGCCGCCTCTGTGGTTGAACCACTGGCTTAGCATTGTCCTCCAATAAGATCTTGTGCATGCATCTAGCTAGGCTTATGCCCTTAAGGTCACTTATGGACCACCCAAGAGCTATCTTGTGTGTCCTTAGCACTTGAATTAGTGCTTTCTCTTCCTGTGGATTTAAAGCAGAGCTTATGATCACTGGAAAAGTATCACCTTCTCCTAGAAACGCATATTTCAGGGATGGTGGTAATGGTTTGAGCTCGGGTTTAGGAGGTTTTTCCTCTCCCTGAGGAAATTTCAGAGGCTCTTTCAATTCCTCTGAATCCTCTAGGTCAGGCGGAACATCTTTAAAAATGTTTTCCAGCTCTGATTCGAGACTCTCAGCCATGTTGATCTCCTCCACCAGAGAGTCAATGAGATCAACTTTCATGCAGTCTTTTGGTGTGTCTGGATGCTGCATGGCATTGACAGCATTCAACTTAAACTCATCCTCATTGACTCTCAGGGTTATTTCCCCCTGTTGGACGTCAATGAGAGTTCGTCCAGTTGCTAGGAAAGGTCTTTCTAGAATAAGAGTAGCACTCTTGTGCTCCTCCATTTCCAGCACAACAAAGTCAGTGGGAAAGGCGAATGGCCCAACCCTGACAATCATGTCCTCAATCATGCCTGATGGGTATTTAATGGAGCCATCAGCAAGTTGGAGACATATCCGGGTTGGTTTAACTTCTTCAGTTAAACCAAGCGTTTTGATGGTGGATACAGGTATTAGGTTGATGCTTGCCCCAAGATCACATAGGGCTGTCTTGGTGAAATTACCCTCTAATATGCATGGTATCAGAAAGCTTCCGGGATCTTTAAGCTTTTCAGGAAAGCTTTTCAGAATGACTGCACTGCATTCTTCAGTGAGGAGAACTCTTTCAGTTTCTCTCCAATCCTTCTTATGACTTAAGATCTCTTTCATGAACTTCACATAAGAAGGTATTTGCTCAAGTGCCTCTGCAATCAGAATCTTAATTTCAAGAGTTCTGAGATAATCTGCAAAGCGAGCAAATTGCTTATCCTGCTCCTCTTGGCGGAGTTTTTGAGGATAAAGTATCTTGGCTTTATATTCTTCAACCTTGGTTGCTGCAAGTTTATTTCCTACAGAAATGGTTGAAGAAGCCTTTTTAGAGGGGTTGTCATCAGCACTTGTGTGTGTCTGATCCCTCACTGGCATTTGAGTGCTAGAGTTAGAAGCTGGAGTGACGTTAGACGCCAACTCCTCATCTGTTCCTGGTGTCTGAACGCCAGAGCTGTGCTTCTTTTGGGCATTCAACGCCAGTTCCTTGCTTGTTTCTGGCGTTGAACGCCAGTCCTGAGCATGGTCTGGGCGTTCAGCGCCAGCCTTCCACCCAATTTCTGGCGTTTTAACGCCAGAATTATTTTTTCCTGGGCTCTTACTGTCCTCAGATGGATTTTGGGTGGTTTGCTCATTTCTTGGCTTCCTGCTGCCTTGAGGTGGGGTATTTAATATTTTCCCACTTCTTAATTGAACTGCTTGGCATTCTTCTGTTATTTGTTTTGACAGCTGCTGTTTTGTTTGCTTCAATTGTTCTTCCATATTTATATTAGTCATCCTTGTCTCTTGTAGTCTTTCTTTGAATTCAACTAACTGTTGTGTTAGAAAGTCCAATTGCTGATTGAATTCAATAGCTTGTTCAAATGCTGATTTTTGGCAACTGTATCAATGAGCTCTTGAGCTTCTTCAATTGTCTTTCTCATGTGGATAGATCCACCAGCTGAGTAATCTAGAGACATCTGAGCTCTTTCTGCAAGCCCATAATAGAAGATGTCTAACTGAACCCACTCTGAAAATATTTCAGAGGGGCATTTTCTTAGCATCTCTCTGTATCTCTCCCAGGCATCATAAAGAGGTTCATTATCTCCTTGTTTAAAGCCTTGGATGTCCAGCCTTAGCTGTGTCATCCGTTTTGGAAGAAAGTATTGATTTAGAAATTTCTCTGTCAGTTGTTTCCATGTCTTTATGCTAGCCTTAGGTTGGTTATTTAACCACCTCTTTGCTTGGTCTTTTACAGCAAATGGAAACAGTAATAATCTGTAAACATCCTGATCTACTTTCTTATCATGTACTGTGTCAGCAATTTGTAAAAACTGTGCCAGAAACTCTGTAGGTTCTTTCTGTGGAAGACCGGAATACTGGCAGCTTTGCTGCACCATGATAATGAGCTGAGAATTCAACTCAAAGCTACTGACTCCAATGGAGGGTATGCAGATACTACTCCCATATGAAGTAGTAGAGGGGTTAGCATATGACCCCAGAGTCCTTCTGGACTGTTCATTTCCACTTAGATCCATGATGGAGAAAGGTAGTTGATGTAGAAAAAAATTATTTTTATTTATTTATTTATTTATTTTGAAAATAAAATAAATTAAAATAAAATAAATAAAAATGGGTGAAGATTTTTGAAAAATGGAGAGAGAGAGAGAGAAAAAAAATGGTTAGGAAGTTTTGAAAAAGATATGGTTGAAAGGATTTGATTTGAAAAAAAAGATTTTGAATTTTGAAAAAAAATCTGAATTTTAAAAGTAAATTTTGAAAATTTACTTTAAAATAGAGAGAAAAGATATTTTTGAATTTAAAGAGGAAAGAGAAAAACAATAAGATATCACAAGATTTAAAATTTTTAGATCTGATGCTCCTTATTTTCGAAAATTTTGGAGGGAAAACATCAAGGAACACCAAACTTAAAAATTTTAAGATCAAGACACAAGGAAAACTCAAGAACACTTTGAAGATTCACAAGAACACAAGAACATGAAGAAAGAACACCAAACTTAAAATTTTTAGAAAACCAAACTAAAATTTTCGAAAATTATAGAAAGATTAACAAGAAAACACCAAACTTAAAGTTTGGCACAAGATCAAGAAAAATTATTTTTGAAAAAGATTTTTAATAAAACCGGTGCCCAATCATCAAGAACATAAACCAATGCTCTAGCCAATTGAGCTGTAAATGTAACACTTGTTTTGAAGAAGTATTTTTAATAACTAAGAAAAAAAAATTTTTTTTTTGAAAACTAATGTTTTGAAAAGGCACACGAAAAACAAGAAAAGAAACAGAATAAGAAAAAATAAAAACTAATAAAGAAAAATAATATTTTTGAAAAATTTTTGAAAAGAATATAAAAGACTCTGACCCAAAAGACAAAATTTTCCTAATCTAAGCAACAGGATTCACCGTCAGTTGTTCAAACTCAAACAATCCCCGGCAACGGCGCCAAAAACTTGGTGCATGAAATTGGAAATCACAATTCTTCACAAATTCGCACAACTAACCAGCAAGTGCACTGGGTCGTCCAAGTAATACCTTACGTGAGTAAGGGTCGATCCCATGGAGATTGTTGGCTTGAAGCAAGCTATGGTTATCTTGTAACTCTTAGTCAGGATATAATATCAATAATAATTTTTAGTTTGAATTGTAAAAAGTAAAAGAGCAGAACACAAATAATACTTGTTACGCAGTAATGGAGAATATGTTGGAGTTTTGGAGATGCTTTGTCTTCTGAATTTCAGCTTTTCTCTTGTATTCCTCTTCCCTCATGCATGAAAAAGTGCAAAGTTCCTTCCATGGCAAGCTCTATGTAAGGTGTCACCGTTGTCAATGGCTACTTCCCATCTTCTCAGTGAAAATGGTCCAAATGCTCTGTCACAGCACGGCTAATCATCTGGAAGTTCTCGATCATACTGGAATAGGATTTACTATCCTTTTGCATCTGTCACTATGCCCAGCACTCGCGAGTTTGAAGCCCGTCACAGCCATCCAATCCCAGAATCCTACTCGGAATACCACAGACAAGATTTAGACTTTCCGGATTCTTATGAATGCCGCCATCAATCTAGCTTATTCCACGAAGATTCTGATTAAGAAATCTAAGAGATAATTATTCATTCTAATGTGGAACGGAGGTGGTTGTCAGACACATGTTCATGGATTGAGGAAGGTGATGAGTGTCACAGATCATCACCCTCTCCATAGTTAAGCGCGAATGAGTATCTTAGAGAGGAACACGCATGTTTGAATGGAAAACATAAGTACTTGCATTAATTCATCGAGACGCTGCAGAGCTCCTCACCCCCAACAATGGGGTTTAGACACTCATGCTGCCAAAAGGTACTAATTTCAGATCTAAAATGTCATGAGATAAAAATTAAATCTCTAAAAGTTGTTTAAATACTAAACTAGTAACCTAGGTTTACAGAAAATGAGTAAACTATGATAGATAGTGCAGAAATCCACTTCTGGGGCCCACTTGGTGTGTGCTGGGGCTGAGACTAAAGCTTCTCACGTGCCTGGGCTGTTTTGGGCGTTCAACGCCAGGCTATAACCTGTTTCTGGCGTTGAACTCCAACTTGTAACGTGTTTCTGGCGCTGGACGCCGGTGTTGAACGCCAGTTTACGTCATCTATTCTTGAGCAAAGTATGGACTATTATATATTGCTGGAAAGCCCTGGATGTCTACTTTCCAACGCAATTAAAAGCGCGTCAATTGGACTCCTGTAGCTCCAGAAATTCCATTCCGAGTGCAGAGAGGTCAGGATCCAACAGCATCAGCAGTCCTTTTTCAGCCTGAATCAGATTTTTGCTCAACTCCCTCAATTTCAGCCAGAAAATACCTGAAATTATAGAAAAACACACAAACTCATAGTAAAGTCTAGAAATATGAATTTTGCCTTGAAACTAATGAAAATAAACTAAAAACTAACTAAAACATACTAAAACTATATGAAATTAACCCCAAAAAGCGTATAAAATATCCGCTCATCAGTCAACCTAAGGAATTCGAAAATGATGAGTAAATAAAGGAAAAGATTTTTTTTTTGAATTTAATGAGTAAGGAGAAAAACAATAAAATGACACCAAACTTGGAATTTTTAGATCAAAACAAAGAAAACAAATAAGAAAACTTTGAATGTCAAGATGAACACCAAGAGCAAATTTTGAAAATTTTTAAGAAAATAAAAGCACAAAGGATACCAAACTTAAAAATTTTTATACTTTGGACACTAATGATTCGAAAATGCACAAGAAAAACAAGGAAAGACACAAAACAAGAAAAACTAAAAATCAAACAAGGAAAATAAACAAGAACAGCTTGAAGAACAATGAAGAACACAATGCATATATTTTCGAAAATTAAAGAAAAATTAAAACATGCAATAGACCCCAAACTTAAAGCATGAAACTAAATTCAAACAGAAAACTCAAAGGAAAATTAAAGATTAATAAAGAAAAATAAGATTTTTGAAAAGAAAACAAAAGACTCAAATTTAGTGACTTTAAACCAAAAAGGTAAATTTTCCTAATCTAAGCAACAAAATAAACCGTCAGTTGTTCAAACTTGAACAATCCCCGGCAACGGCGCCAAAACCTTGGTGCACAAAATTGTGATCACACATTTCACAACTCCACACAACTAACCAGCAAGTGCATTGGGTCGTCCAAGTAATACCTTACGTGAGTAAGGGTCGATCCCACGGAGATTGTCGGCTTGAAGCAAGCTATGGTTATCTTGTAAATTTAGTTAGGAGGTCAATGATAAAAATGATTTTGTTAAGAAAAGTAAATAACATGAAATAAATGGTACTTGTGATTTAGTAATGAGGAACAGGTTGAGGTTTCGGAGATGCTATGTCGCCTGAATCTCTTCTTTCCTACTATCTTCTTCTCCAAACACGCATGGCTTCCTTCAATGACAAGCTGTATGATCCTCTCGGATGAAAAATACCAGGTACGATTTCTGCACAGCTAATCAACTATCGGATTTCTCGTCTCGGATGAAAAATACCAGGTACATCTACCGCACGGCTAATCATCTGTCGGTTCCCGCTAGCGTCGGAATAGGACCCTTGTCCTTTTGCACACTGTCACTGCGCCCAACATTCGCAAGTTTGAAGCTCTTCACAGTCATCCCTTTCCAGATCCTACTCGGAATACCACAGACAAGGTTTAGACTTTCCAGATCCCAGGAATGCTGCCAATTGGTTCTAGCCTCTACCACAAAGGTTCTAATCTCACGGACTCGGTCCGTGGATTAGAAACCCAAGAGATACACACTCAAGCTGTCGCCCAATGACTACGTTGAGCTCAGATAGAACGAGAGTGGTTGTCAGGCATGCGTTCATAGATGTGAGAATAATGATGAGTGTCACGGATCATCATATTCTCTATATTGAAGTACGAGTGAGTATCTTAGAATAGAATCAAGCGGGATTGAATGGAAAACAGTAGTAATTGCATTAATCCATTGAAACACAGCAGAGCTCCTCACCCCCACCTATGGGGTTTAGAGACTCATGCTGTAGAAGATACAATATGAAATGTAAAATGTCATGAGTTACAAAATGAATCTCTAAAAGTAGTTTTTATACTAAACTAGTAACTTAGGTTTACAGAAAATGAGTAACTAAGGGCAGATAGTGCAGAAATCCACTTCCGGGGACCACTCGGTGTGTGCTTGGGCTGAGCATTGAAGCTTTCACGTGCATAGGCCATTCATGGAGTTAAACGCCAGCTTGGGTACCAGTTTGGGCGTTTAACTCCAGTTTTGGTGCCAGTTCTGGCGTTTTACTCTAGAAAAAAGGTCTCTAGCTGGCGTTTAACGCCAGTTTGGGCCATCAAATCTCGGGAAAAGTATGAACTATTATATATTTTTGGAAAGACCAAGATGTTTACTTTCCAACGTAATTGAGACCGTGCCAATTGAGCTTCTGTAGCTCCAGAAAATCTATTTCGAGTGTAGGAGGGTCAGAATCCAACAGCATCTACAGTCCTTTCTCAGCCTCTGAATCATATTTTTGCTCAGGTCCCTCAATTTCAGCCAGAAAATACCTGAAATCAAAGAAAAATATACAAACTCATAGTAAAGTCCAAAAATGTGATTTTTGCATAAAAATTAATAAAAATATAATAAAAAGTAACTAAAACATACTAAAAACTATCTAAAAACAATGCCAAAAAGGGTATAAATTATCCGCTCATCAGCCAACTATTCAAAGAGATTGTATAAATTACGCTAGTTCCTATGAAGAATGCCAAAAGCATGGAAGCCTTCAACATATTTCAGCATCAGAATTGCATGTTATAGTTAAGCCATGGCCGTTTAGAGGTTGGGCTTTAGATCTGATCGGTCACATTCACCCACCTTCTTCTAAAGGTCATAAGTTCATTTTGGTTGGTGTTGATTATTTTTCTAAATAGGTAGAGGCTATCCCTTTGAGGGAGGTCAATCACAATGAAATAATTTATTTTATTAGGAGCATATTGTGCATAGATTTGGAATTTCGCAATCTATTACCACTTATCAAGGAACCATGTTTATTGGGAAAAAGGTCATAGAGTATGCCAAGTCTAAGGATATAAAAATGTTTTCTTCTACACCGTATTATGCCCAAGCCAATGGACAAATTGAGGCAGTAAATAAAATTTTGATTTCCTTAATTAAAAAACACATTGGAAGGCAGCCAAGAAATTGGCATCAGACTCTCAGTCAAGTTCTTTCGGCTTACCGAAATTCTCCAAGAGGCTCTACTGGAACCACCCCTTATAAGTTAGTTTACAGTTATGATGCGGTATTGCCAATTGATATTAATTTGCAAAGTATAAGGGTGGCTAGACAAGATGAGATACCATTAGTAGATTATTGGAATTCTTTGTATGATGAGCTCAATGAACTAGATAACGAAAGGTTAAGAGCTTTAGATCGGGTGATTCGACAAAAAGAGATTGTGTCAAAATCATACAACCGCCATGTTAAAGCAAAGATGTTTGCGGTTGGAGATTTAGTTTGGAAAACAATTTTGCCTATAGAAAAAAGTCAAAAGTTATGGTAAGTGGTCTCCAACTTGGGAAAGACCTTATGTGGTTGACAAGATTTATTCTGGAAATGCCTATAAGATTATTGAAGTCGGATCAGGAAGAATAATTCTTTCAATAAAAGGCAAGTATTTAAAAATATATAGGCCAGGTATTCATGAGGAAAACACTCCACATGTTTAAGGATACGAAAATATCCAGTTGAAGTGTCAAGGGATAAAATAAAGAGCTAACTAACATTTGTAATTTAGTTTGTAAAAGCTAACATATCCATGTGACTTCTATCAATTGCAAGTTCCAATGACGATATAAAGCATTAAAGAGTATGAGGCAGATATGTGTCCAAAGCATTAATTTAAAATAGGAGTTAATACAGAAAATAACTTATCATTCCTTAAGTTCAGTACAGTACATGCCAACATATAGAAATAAAAGGTTTAGTGAATAAACTTGTGTAAAGCTAGAAGCATGTCAACAATTGCACAGTTGATTTACTTTGACAGCACTTGAGGCGAATGCACACGAGATGGCATACACCAGTGCAACCTGATATAAACAGATATGAAGGTCATCTCAAATGAAATATAAAAGAGGTCACTATGATATTAATAATTGGTTCAGTGTGAAGTAATATAATAACTTCCCAAAGATAACAAGTGACAACCATTCTACAAGATAAACATAAGGTGCATACAAAGACAAATACCAAAAAAAATCTAAAAGCTCAAAAAGTGAAGATTGTAGGAACATATTAAAATGACAGAAGTTCACATAAGAAATACAAGACTAAACTTCAAAGATCTTCTTCAAGCGAGTAACTTCAATTTGGAGAGCGGTTTGGAAGTTCCTGGCTTCTTTTGCAGCTTCATGTGAAGAAAGCATCTTCTCTTCAAGTGACTGTAAGGATGCATTGCTACTGTCAAGCATGCTGCTTGCTTTGGCAAATTGACCTTCATTCTTTATCAAAGCAGCATCCAGCCTATTTTTTGCTTCTCTCTTGACAGTCAGCTATTGTTCCAAGTCTCGAATCTCCTCAAATAACTCATGAGCCTGATCTTTAGCTTTTGCAATATGGGCAGCCAAGGTAGTTTTGGCAATCTCAAAAGATGAGATGTCTTGTTTCAACTTAGAAAGAGTTTCAGTTGATTGTTGATATGATGAGATAGCCGCTTAAGAGTCTGAAAATTTGACATAAAGGTCCTCATAAACCATTCGCAATCGAGCCAACAAAGGCTCAATAGTCACATGATGTGGTGTAATTGAAAAGGTCTGAAGAATATCAGAAAGTTGAGCCTTAAAGTTTGGATCAGTGGCAAGTGTCAAAACAGGTTTCGATAGAACAGCACCAAGTTGTTGGGCCAATGGAAGCAGGATGGATTTGTCGACAGTCTTGGTTGTGGGAGGTGTAGAATGGAGATGCTCTGTTGGAAGGGGACTTTGAATGGTAGAGCAAGATGCAACTATGGCCTTCTGTGTATCCATACTACATGCATATGCTTCATTCAGACTTCCTAATTCAGCCAACAAATCATTCACCATATTAGGGGTCGAAGCATGAATGGAAGGGATTGGTATTTGTTTTTTTGACCGCTCACTCGGGGCGATTTCAAAATATTGAAGCTAAACAAAAATGTAAAAGAAAGTGTCAACATAAAAAAAAGAAATATACAAGGAAGAGATACTAATAATCAGGCTAAATGACATGCCATACCTTATTAGCATTGGCATTAGGTGTAGGCTTGTCAGATGTAGCAGCCATCAGATTTTCAGTGCTAGGCACAATCAAGGAAATGGTAGGACCCACGGTGACCTAAAGCAAGAAGTAAAATGAGGACAAAGATAATTAATGAGATTAAAAATCAGCATGAGAGACATCATCATCATTTAAGTTCTTCAAGATAATGCTATTTTTAATATGGATGATGTGAAAACATATAAAAATACCTGAGAAGCAAGTTGACCACTGAGGCTAAGGGCATCAACATCATTATCTTTCAAAGAGGATTTACTCACTGCTTTATTACTAGACGAGTTGCTCTCATTTTCCTCTTTATTTTTCTGAGAGACTACCAGTCCGTCAAGGTTGTTATCGGATGCATTCGACGTGTCATCCTTGTCATCACTATTTGAGGATGTTGTCACTGTAATTGGTTTAAGTCTTCTCTTTACTAGGTTGTTTGTGTAATTAAAATTGAGTGTCTTTTTTCCTACAAGCCTACCAGAAGTCTTTCTCAAAGGAGGATTGGCATCAAGTGAGGTGGTTTTTTCCTCTGTGACAAAATAATAATAATAATAATAAAATAATTAAAACAAGTGCCATTCTTAGAAGGCATTATGCATGAAGGAAATAACATTAATAACAACAGCACAGGGAAGAGCATGATTTTTCGAGTTCAAATGGGTAAATAATTTTGTAATTACCTTTTTTGACGATTGATGCTCTCCTCACTTGTTGCATTACAAGAGCAGTGGTCATTGATGGGTGAAAATTAGATTTCTACACAAACTCACCGGCAAGTGTACCAGGTCACATCAAGTAGTAATAACTCACAAGAGTGAGGTCGATCCCACATGGATTGATGGATCAAGCAACTTTAGTGATGGATCAGTCTAGTCAAGTTAACAGTAGTGAATTGAATGAACATTGGAGCAACAAAGAGTGAATTGTAAAAATTAAAAATTACAGAAAGTAAATTGGCAGAAACTTAAAGAGCAAGAAATGTAAAGTGCAGCAAATGTAAAGAGAATTGGGTGCAGGAAATTTAAGGAAAGTAGTAGATCAAAACTCAGAACAATTACAGAAGCTTAAAATTGCATGAAAAGTAAATTTAGATCACAACAAACTCAAATGTAAAGTTGCTGAAAGTAAAATTGCAGAAAAGGAAATTCTAGCAGAGGATTGCAGAAACTGAAATTTCATAAACTGAATTCAATACTGAAATGTAGAAAGTGCAGAAAAATAAAAGTGTATCAAAGAGAGCCTTCTATTCTACTCCTACTCCTACTCCTACTGCTGCCTCCTACTACTGTTGCCTACTACTACTACAGCCTAACAGAGCTCCCCCCAATGAAATGAAACTGATGCCTTTATATAGGCTTTACAAAATGAAAAATAAAATTGAAATTAAAAACAAATTACAATTCAAATGAAATTCCTATTCTAACTGTTTCTTGTGCCTTTAAGTGATGATACTGGGCTCTGCTTGCTTTGAATTTTCAATTGGGCTTCGAATCAGTCAAATTGAGCAGAGTTGCAGCTTCCAGGAGAGCGTAGTGTTCATCTAGAGAAGGGAGCGTTCGGGTACCCACGCATACACGTCCTTCACGCTTGCGCGTGCTTTTGCCTTTTCGCTCATCGACGCGTACGCGTCACTCACGCGTACACGTCCCTTTCAGCGTTCTCTTAATGAGCGCTATGCTGGCTTAGTGAGCACTACCCCACGCGTGCGCGTGGGTAGCAAAATCCCAATATCATGCTTCTGCGCCAGCCACGCGTTCACGTGCTTCGTCCCAGGTGACCCATTGACGCGTGCGCGTCAAGCACGCGTGCGCATCGTTTGCAAAACTTTGCCTCCAAATTTTAACTTGCCCGAAGATGCTGGCTTAGTGAACGTAGCATTCTTTGTGTAAATGAGCACTGGTTTGTACAAGTAGAGCATGCTTCCTTGTTTAAATCATGGGCCACGCTTTTAAAAGCGTGGCCTAAGGCTCCAAAGTGTGCCCAAGTTCCAAAACGTGCCCCAGAATTCCTCTTTTCTCCTTTTTAGCTTATTTTGTACTTTTTTTTTGCTTCTTTTTCCACTTATTTCCTACAAATTTTATAAAATCAAAAGATCAAAATAATGTACTATTTAAGCACAAGAAAACTTAATAATTAATCATTAATCATTAATTTCTGGTGTGAAAAAGCATAGAAAAACATGACATGATGACATGTCATCACAACACCAAACTTAAACCTTGCTTGTCCCCAAGCAAGAAAATAATCATGCATTAAGTTTTGACAAACCAAGGTGAGAAGAATAGCAAGTTGATGTTCATGGTTGGCTAGTTTTCTATGCATGCTACAATCACAAAAGAAATGTAAATGATTGATGCTTCTATCTAGCTTATTTTATGAAATCGTTTCCTTATATTTCTTCCTTGAAACAAGCTTTTTTTATTTTTTATTAGCTTCTCCTTTTGGGTGCTTTGCCCCCCATGAGTTGATAACAAAGCTACGACTCTAAATGCGTTGTTTTCAAGTATTACCACTTGATACATAAGCATCACAAGCATTTAATTAGAGGACTTTGATTTAGGAGTATTTATTGTGTCGGTATAGAATTTCACACAAAATGAATGAATTCTCGTTGCAAGCATAGTCCTACTGATGAGCGGATAATTTTTACGCTTTTTGGCACTGTTTTTAGTATGTTTTCAATGTAATTTGGTTAGTTTTTATTATATTTCTATTAGTTTTTAAATAAAAAATCACAATTCTGGACTTTACGATGAGTTTGTGTGTTTTTCTATAATTTCAGGTATTTTCTTGCTGAAATTGAGGGAGCTGAGCAAAAATCTGATTCAGGCTGAAAAAAGGACTGCTGATGCTATTGGATTCTGACCTCCCTGCACTCGAAATAGATCTTCTGGAGCTACAGAACTCCAAATGGCGCGCTCTCAATTGCGTTGGAAAGTATACCTCCAGGGATTTCCAGCAATATATAATAGTCCATACTTTGCTCAAGGATAGATGACGTAAACTGGCGTTCAATGCCAGTTCCATGTTGCAGTCTGGCGTCAAACGCCAGAAACAGGTTACAAATGGGAGTTGAACGCCAGAAACAGGTTACAACCTGGCGTTCAACTCCAGAAACAGCCTAGGCACGTGAGAAGCTTAAGTCTCAGCCCCAGCACATACCAAGTGGGCCCCAGAAGTGGATTTCTGCACCATCTATCATAGTTTAGTCATTTTCTGTAAACCTAGGTTACTAGTTTAGTATTTAAACAACTTTTAGAGGTTTATTTCGGATCTCATGACATTTTTAGATCTGAACTCCATTGTTGGGGGTAAGGAGCTCTGCTGTGTTTTGATGAATTAATGCAACTATTTCTGTTTTCTATTCAAACACGCTTGTTTCTATCTAAGATGTTTATTCGCACTTCAATATGATGGATGTGATGATCCGTGACACTCATCATCATCCTCAACCGATGAACGCGTGCCTGACAACCACCTCCATTCTACCTTCAATTGAATGAACATCTCTTGGATTCCTTAATCAGAATCTTCGTGGTATAAGCTAGAATCCATTGGCAGCATTCATGAGAATCCGGAAAGTCTAAACATTGTCTGTGGTATTCCGAGTAGAATTCAGGGATTGAATGACTGTGACGAGCTTCAAACTCACAAGGGCTGGGCATAGTGACAGACGCAAAAGGATCAAAGGATCCTATTCTAGCATGAGTGGGAACCGATAGATGATTAGCTATGCGGTGACAGCGCACCTAGACCTATTTCACTGAGAGGACGGATGGTAGCCATTGACAACGGTGATCCACCAACACACAGCTTGCCATAGGAGGAACCTTGCGTGCGTGAAGAAGAAGACAGGGAGAAAGCAAAGATTCAGAAGACAAAGCATCTCCAAAACTCCAACATATTCTCTAGTACTACAGAACAAGTATTTAATCCATGCTCTTTTATTCTTCGAAATTCATACTGATAATTATAATTGATTTCCTGACTAAGATTTACAAGATAAACATAGATTGCTTCAAACCAACAATCTCCGTGGGATCGACCCTTACTCACGTAAGGTATTACTTGGACGACCCAGTGCACTTGCTGGTTAGTGGTACAAGTTGTGAAAAGTGTGATTCACAATTTGTGCACCAAGTTTTTGGCGCCGTTGCTGGGGATTGTTCGAGTTTGAACAACTGACGGTTCATCCTGTTGCTTAGATTAGGAAGATTTTGTCTTTTGGGTCAGAGTCTTTTATTATTGTTCTTGTTAAAAGTTTTGAATCCTTATTTTCTTTTTCAAAAATTTTTCGAAACTTTATTTTTTTATTTTATTTATTTATTTTATTTTATTTTATTTTTATTTTTACTGATAATTGAGTTCTTCTGTTTAAGTTTAGTTTCATATTTTAAGTTTGGTGTCAATTGCATATTTTATATTTTCCTTTAAACTTTCGAATTTGTGTTCTTTGTTTTTCCTGGATCTTCAAGTTGTTCTTGTTTATTTTTCTTGTTTGATCTTTAGTTTTTCTTGTTCTATTTCTTTCCTTATTTTTCTTGTGCTTTTTCAAAACATTAGCTTTCAAAAAAAAATTTATTCTTAATTATAAAAAAATTACTTCTTCAAAACAAGTGCTACATTTACAGCTCAATTGGCTAGAGCGTTGGTCTATGTTCTTGGTAATTGGGTATCTTCTTTTTTAAATCTTTTTCATAAATAATTTTTCTTTGATTAAATCTTGTGCCAAACTTTAATTTTGTTGTTTTCTTGTTGATCTTTCTATAATTTTCGAAAATTTTATTGTGATTTTCTAAAAATTTTAAGTTTGGTGTTCTTCATGTTCTTGTTGTTCTTGTGAGTCTTCAAAGTGTTCTTGAGTTTTTCTTGTGTCTTGATCTTAAAATTTTTAAGTTTGGTGTTCCTTGGTGTTTTCCTTCCAAAATTTTCGAAAATAAGGAGCATTAGATCTAAAAATTTTAAGTTTTGTGTCTTTTTATTGTTTTTCTCTCTCCTCATTGAATTCAAAAATATCTTTTTTCTTTATTTTAATTGATTTTTTGAATTTTCCTTTTAAAAATTCAGATTTTATTTTAAAAATTTTTTATTTTATCTTATCTTAATTTTAAATTTTCAAAATTCAAATCTTTATCAAAAATCATATCCAAAATTTTTCAAATCTTCTTAATTAAGTAATTATTTTAGTCTTAAATTTTTTATTTCTAATTTTTGAATTCTATATTTAATTTCAAACTATTTTATTCTCTTTTATTTTATTATTTACTCGTTCCCTTTTTACAAAAAATAATAATAATAATAATAAAAATATATTCTATTTGCTATTCGTATCAATTCCCTTTTCTCCATCATGGATCTAAGTGGAATTGAACAGTCCAGAAGGACTCTGGGGTCATATGCCAACCCCACTATTGCTTCATATGGGAGCAGTATCTGTATACCCTCCATTGGAGTTAGTAGCTTTGAGTTGAATCCTCAGCTCATTATCATGGTGCAGCAAAGTTGTCAGTATTCCGGTCTTCCTCAAGAAGAACCTACAGAGTTTCTGGCACAGTTTTTACAGATTGCTGACACAGTACATGATAAGGAAGTAGATCAGGATGTCTACAGACTATTACTGTTTCCATTTGCTGTAAAAGATCAAGCTAAGAGGTGGTTAAATAACCAACCTAAAGCTAGCATAAAGACATGGAAACAGCTGTCAGAAAAATTCCTGAATCAATACTTCCCTCCCAAATGGATGACACAGCTAAGGCTGGACATCCAAGGCTTTAAACAAGGAGATAATGAATCTCTTTATGATGCTTGGGAGAGATACAGAGAGATGCTAAGAAAATGCCCCTCTAAAATGTTTTCAGAATGGGTGCAGTTAGACATCTTCTATTATGGGCTTACAGAGAAAGCTCAGACTTCTCTAGACCACTCAGCTGGTGGGTCTATACATATGAGAAAGACAATTGAAGAAGCTCAAGAGCTCATTGATACAGTGGCCAGAAATCAGCATCTGTACCTAAGCAGTGAATCTTCCATGAAAGAAGAGGCTAAAACAGTAACTGCTGAACTCAGTCCTACAGAACAACTTACTGAATTTAATCAGCAATTAGATTTTCTCACAAAACAGCTGGCCGAATTCAAGGAGATATTACAAGATACAAGAAGGGCTAATATAAACATGGAAGTACAATTGAGGCAAACAGAACAGCAGTTATCAAAACAAATAACAGAAGAATGCCAAACAGTTCAATTAAGAAGTGGAAGAACATTAAATACCTCACTTCAAGGCAGTAGGAAGCCAAGAAATGAACAAACTACTATTCACGATCCCTCTGAGGATAGTAAGAGCCCAGAGAAGAATAACTCTGGCGTTCAAACGCCAGAAACAAGCAATGATTTGGTGTCAAACGCCCAATAGAAGCTCAGTTCTGGCGTTCAAATGCCAGGAACAAGTAAGGAGTTGGCGTCCAATACCACTCCAGCTTCTGACTCTGGCAATCAAATGCCAGTGAGGGATCAGACATACACAAGTGCTGATAACAACCCCTCTAAAAAGGCTTCTCCAACCACCTCTATAGGAAGTAAACCTGCAGGAACTAAGGTTGAGGAATACAAAGCCAAGATGCCTTATCCTCAAAAACTCCATATAGATGAGCAGGATAAGTAATTTGCTCGCTTTGCAGACTATCTTCAGACTCTTGAAATAAAGATTCCGTTTGCAGAGGCACTTGAGCAAATACCTTCTTATGCCAAGTTCATGAAAGAGATCTTGAGTCATAAGAACGATTGGAGAGAAACTGAAAGAGTTCTCCTCACTAAAGAATGTAGTGCAGTCACTCTGAAAAGCTTTCCAGAAAAACTTAAGGATCCCGGGAGCTTCCTGATACCATGCACACTAGAGGGTAATTGCACCAAGATAGCTTTATGTGATCTTGGAGCAAGCATCAATCTAATACCTGCATCCACTATCAGAAAGCTTGGTTTAACTGAAGAAGTCAAACCAACCCGGATATGTCTCCAACTTGCTGATGGCTCCATTAAATACCCATCAGGCGTGATTGAGGACATGATTGTTAGGGTTGGGCCATTCGCCTTTCCCACTGACTTTGTAGTGCTGGAAATTGAGGAGCACAAGAGTGCTACTCTCATTCTAGGAAGACCTTTCCTAGCAACTGGACGAACTCTCATTGATGTCCAACAAGGGGAAATAACCCTGAGAGTCAATGAGGATGAGTTTAAGTTGAATGCTGTCAAGGCCATGCAGCATCCAGACACACCAAAGGACTGCATGAAAGTTGATCTTATTGACTCTTTGGTAGAGGAGATCAACATGGCTGAGAGTCTCGAATCTGAGCTGGAAGACATCTTTAAAGATGTTCAGCCTGATTTGGAGGATTCAGAAGAATTGAAAGAACTTCTAAAACTTCCTCAGGAAGAGGAAACACCTCCTAAACCTAAGCTCAAGCCATTACCACCATCCCTGAAATATGCATTTCTGGGAGAAGGTGACACTTTTCCAGTGATCATAAGCTCTGCTTTAAATCCACTGGAAGAGGAAGCACTAATTCAAGTGCTAAGGACACACAAGACAGCTCTTGGGTGGTCCATAAATGACCTTAAGGGCATAAGCCCAGCTAGATGCATGCACAAAATCCTATTGGAGGATGATGCTAAGCCAGTGGTTCAACCATAGAGGCGACTAAATCCAGCCATGAAGGAAGTGGTGCAGAAGGAGGTCACCAAGTTACTAGAGGCTGGGATTATTTATCCTATTTCTGATAGCCCCTATGTGAGCCCTGTTCAAGTTGTCCCCAAAAAGGGAGGTATGACAGTGGTTCATAATGAAAAGAATGAACTGGTTCCTGCAAGAACAGTTACAGGGTGGCGCATGTGTATTGACTACAGAAGGCTCAATACAGCCACCAGAAAGGATCATTTTCCTTTACCATTCATAGACTAGATGCTAGAGAGACTAGCAGGTCATGAATACTACTGCTTTTTGGATGGCTATTCAGGTTATAACCAAATTGCAGTAGATCCTCATGACCAAGAGAAAACAGCATTCACATGTCCTTCTGGAGTGTTTGCTTACAGGAGGATGCCCTTTGGTCTGTGTAATGCACCTGCAATCTTTCAGAGGTGCATGCTCTTTATCTTCTCTGATATCGTAGAGAAATTTCTGGAAGTCTTCATGGATGACTTTTCAGTATTTGGAGACTCATTCAGCTCCTGCCTTAACCATTTAGCACTTGTTCTGAAAAGATGCCAAGAGACCAACCTAGTTTTAAACTGGGAAAAATGCCACTTTATGGTGACTGAAGGAATTGTCCTTGGGCATAAAATTTCAAACAAGGGAATAGAGGTGGATCAAGCTAAAGTAGAAGTAATTGAAAAATTACCACCACCTGCTAATGTTAAGGCAATCAGAAGCTTTCTGGGACATGTAGGATTCTATAGGAGGTTTATAAAGGATTTTTCAAAAATTACAAAACCCCTGAGTAATCTGCTGGCTGCTAACATGCCATTTGTGTTTGACACAGAGTGCCTGCAAGCATTTGAGACTCTGAAAGCTAAGCTGGTCACAGCACCAGTTATTTCTGCACCAGATTGGACATTACCATTTGAACTAATGTGTGATGCCAGTAACCACGCCATTGGTGCAGTACTGGGGCAGGGGCATGACAAGCTTCTGCATGTCATTTATTATGCTAGCCATATTTTAAATGATGCCCAGAAAAATTACACAACCACAGAAAATGAGTTGCTTGCAGTGGTTGACGTTAGGATTTTTGCCAGTAAAGAATGTCATAAAAACAGTCACGTTGTAGATATAGTTTCTAAACCAAAAAAATCCCTTTCGTGCAAACGTTTTGGTTGTCACAAGTAACAAACCCCTTAAAATTGATAACCGAGTATTTAAC
Organism: Arachis ipaensis; assembly: GCF_059453495.1. Classification (NCBI taxonomy): domain Eukaryota; kingdom Viridiplantae; phylum Streptophyta; class Magnoliopsida; order Fabales; family Fabaceae; genus Arachis; species Arachis ipaensis. The sequence goes on from NC_142436.1 coordinate 57,799,408, forward strand.
CTCGGGTCATCTTCTCAAGGAACTGCAGGAAAGTATGTTCTTATTATTGGTTATGGAGATTGTGAAATTGGGGTTTCAAGAATGAGGTACAAGTAATTTGATGACAAGTAAATTAAATGGCAATTGAAAATAGATAAATACTGTAAAGCAAACTTTTGGCAAGGTATGAGAAATTAGAGGTCCTATCCTAGCTATCCTTAGCAATGATGATGATGGTTGAATCCTAATTCCACTTTGTTAACCTTTACTAAGATAAAGGAAGGTCAAGGGATTAATTGGTTTGATCTTCGAATCCTATTTATTTCCTAAGAAAAGATTGGGATTATAGAAGTTCAATTCAATTAACAAAGATAATAATTATCAATTATGCTGTTGGATTGGATAACTCCTGAGTTACTGATTTCTTAACCAAGACCAAAAGGAGAAAAATAAATCTACTTGGAATAAAAATGTCTTCAGATAAAAGTAACAATAGCATGAATAAGAGAAATCAATATTAAACTAAAATACCTCAAATAACATTAATTCAAATAATCTGTAACAGGAAAGGATTCATAAAGTAGCTTGCAAAAGTAAATGAAAGGAATATTGAACTTGATCAAAAGAGATAATCCTGAAAGTGAATTAAAATCCTAAATCTAAATCCTAATCCTAAAGAGAGAGAGAGAATCTCTCGCTAAACTAAATCTAATTCATGGAAAGTAAAAATTGGCGAGCTCCCTCTGAATGGATGCATTCCCTCACTTCATAACCTCTGGTCTATGCCTTCTGAACTTGGATTTGGGATAAAAAGGGCTTCAGAAATCGCTGGAAGTGTTTTCTGCAATTTCTGGTGCGTGGCCTCTGTCACACGTCCGCGTGGGTCACGTGGTCGCGTCATTCGGAGCTTTTCTTGCCACGCGATCGCGTCAGTCATGCGGCCGCGTCGCTGCTTCTTTGCGCTTGGCATGCGTCCGCGTCGCCCATGCGATCGCGTGGATGCCAGTTTCTTCAGAAGCTCCATTTTGTGCTTTCCTTTCATTTTTGTATGTTTCCTTTCCATCCTTTAAGTCATTCCTACCTTAGAAGATCTGAAAACTACTCAACACACTAATCACGGCATCGAATGGAATTAAAGGTGACTAAAATAATTAATTTAAAAGCATAGGAAACATGTTTTTCACATACATCGCATAATAAGGAAGGAAAAGTAAAACCATGCAATTAACATGAATAAGTGGGTGAAGGATTGAATAAATCACTCAAACTAAGCACAAAATATATCATAAAATATGGGTTTATCAGTGGTTTATGCCATTGACAAGTTTAGATCATACTTAGTAGGATCAAAAGTGATTGTGTACACTGACCATGCTGCTCTTAAATATCTACTCACCAAGCAGGATTCAAAACCCAGGCTCATAAGATGGGTGTTGCTTCTGTAAGAGTTTGATATAGAAATAAGAGACAGAAAAGGAACAGAGAACCAAGTGGCTGATCATCTGTCCCGGATAGAGCCAATAGAAGGGGCGTTCCCCCCTTCTTTTGAGATCTCTGAAACCTTTCCGGATGAGCATTTGTTTGCCATTCAGGAAACACCATGGTTTGCAGACATTGCAAACTATAAAGCTGCAAGGTTCATACCCAAGGAGTACAGCAGGCAACAAAAGAAAAAATTAATTACTGATGCAAAGTACTACTTGTGGGATGAACCCTATCTCTTTAAGAGATGTGCAGACGGAATAATTCATAGGTGTGTGCCTAGAGAAAAAGCACAGAAGATCTTATGGCATTGCCATGGATCACAATATGGAGGCCATTTTGGAGGTGAGCGAACAGCCACCAAGGTCCTCCAATGTGGCTTCTACTGGCCTACCCTATATAGAGATTCCCGAGAGTTTGTACGTAACTGTGACAGCTGCCAAAGAGTTGGTAATCTGCCTCATGGTTACGCCATGCCTCAACAAGGGATCTTGGAGATTGAATTGTTTGATGTATGGGGAATTGACTTCATGGGACCTTTCCCACCATCATACTCAAACACTTATATTCTGGTGGCAGTCGATTATGTATCAAAATGGGTAGAGGCCATTGCCACACCCACTAATGATACTAAGACAGTGCTGAAGTTCCTCCAGAAACATATCTTCAGCAGGTTTGGTGTCCCTAGAGTACTAATCAGTGATGGGGCACTCACTTCTGCAACAAACAGCTTTACTCTGCCATGGTCCGGTATGGGATTAGCCACAAGGTGGCCACTCCATATCATCCACAGACAAATGGGCAAGTTGAAGTTTCTAATAGAGAACTAAAAAGAATTCTGGAATGGACTATAAGTACCCGTAGAAAGGATTGGGCAAGAGGCTTGGATGATGCTCTGTGGGCTTACAGAACAGCATTCAAAACTCCTTTAGGGACCTCTCCATACCAGCTTGTATATGGTAAGGCCTGTCATCTGCCCGTGGAACTGGAACATAAGGCCTACTGGGCAACCAGATTCCTGAACTTTGATGCCAAATTAGCCGGAGAAAAAAGATTGCTCCAGCTAAATGAGCTAGAGGAATTTAGACTCACTGCTTTCGAAAATGCCAAGCTTTATAAGGAGAAATCAAAAAGATGGCATGACAAAAAGCTGTCATCTAGAGTCTTTGAACCAGGACAAAAGGTTCTGTTGTTTAACTCTAGGCTCAAGATATTCCCTGGGAAACTGAAATCCCGGTGGAGGGGACCATATGTGATTACAAGTGTATCACCATATGGTTATGTGGAGCTTCAAGACATTGATTCTAATAAGAAGTTCATTGTTAATGGACAGAGAATCAAACACTATCTTGAAGGCAATGTTGAGCAAGAGTGCTCAATGCTGAGGCTAGATTAAAATCTCAGCAAGGTCCAGCTAAAGACAATAAAGAAGCGCTTGCTGGGAGGCAACCCAGCCATTGGGAAAACTTTTTCTATTATTTTGCCCTATTCTTGATTTTATTTGTTTATATAAAGTTCACTATTAATAAGGTAAAGAGTCAATTGCATAGGTTCACAGGGTTACAGAAGGATTCAGCACACAAAACAGAGAAAAAGAGCTCACTGGCAAGAAAATGCCAGTAAGAGGCACAACTGGGCGTTAAACGCCCAAAAGGAGCATCTACTGGGTGTTTAACGCCAGTAATGATAGCCATCTAGGCGTTAAACACCAGAAAGAAGCAGCTTTTGGGCGTTTAACGCCAGATTGACAGCATCCTGGGTGTTCAGAAAAACGCCCAGTGACAAAGTGGTTTCTGGCGTTTAACGCCAGCTAGAAGCAACAGCTGGGCGTTAAACGCCCAGACCAAGCACCAACTGGGCGTTAAACGCCCAAAATATGCAACAGTTGGGCATTTAATGCCAGGAATGTGGGGAGTAGGCAATTTTGTTTTCAATTCAAATTTTTTTCCATTTTTATGTTTCAATTCATAATTTCTTGCACAAACATGTCACACACCCTAATTTCTAAAAACCCTAATTTCAAAAAAAAAAATCAAATGTATCTTAATTCATAAGCCCTTTTTCAAATCCTTTTCAAAACAAAGCTATCTCTTTTCACTCTAAAATCTTTTCAAAACATCAATATCTTTTTCAAATCTTCACATCATCTTTTTCAAAATTCAGATTTATCTTTTTCAAATATCTTTCATATCTTTTCAATTCTAAATCATATCTTTTTCCTATTATACTTATCTTTTACAAATCATATCTTCTATCATATCTCCTTCTAAATTTTCGAACCCACCCTCCCTTTTTCCCTTTAAATCCTTATTCGGCCTCCTCCTCTCCTCCACAAGTTGTGCTTGGCTCTCCCTCTTTCCCTCTCCTTTCTTTTCTTTTGCTTGAGGACAAGCAAACCTCTAAGTTTGGTGTGTTTATCCGTGATCACTAAGCCAATACCCACTAAGATCATGGCTCCCAAGGGAAAACAAACCGACTCAAGAGGCAAGAAGGAGAATATTCCAAAACCACTTTGGAATCAAGGGAAGTTCATAACCAAAGAACATTCAGACCATTTTTACAAAATAAAGAGTCTAAGACCGGTGATCCCGGAAGTTAAATTCGATCTGAAAGAAGATGAATATCCGGAGATCCAAGAGCAAATTCGAAACAAGAGTTGGTAAGTCCTAGCTAATCCTGAAACAAAGGTGGGAAGAAACATGGTTCAGAAATTCTATGCTAATCTATGGCAGACGGACAGGCAGAGAATTGTTGGAACCGCATTTTATGACTATAGAACTCTGGTCAGAGGGAAGGTTGTTCACGCCCACCCTGACAAAATAAGGAAAATCTTCAAGCTGCCTCAACTGCAAGATGACCCAGATTCCTTCAATAGGAGAATGATGAGATCAAACCTGGGATTGGACAAAATCCTAGAGGACATATGCCTCCCTGGAGCCAAGTGGCAACCAACACAAAGAGTGCCCCGAACCAACTCAAGAGAGGAGATCTCAAACCAGTTGCCAGAGGCTGGCTGGACTTCATTGGGCGCTCTATACTGCCCACCAGCAACCGCTCTGAGGTCACCATCAGAAGAGCAGTGATGATTCATTGCATTATACTAGAAAAAGAAGTGGAAGTTCATCAGCTGATTGCTTGTGAGCTCTACAAAATTACAAATAAGAACTCCAAAGATGCCAAATTGGCTTATCCAAGCTTAGTCTCTCTGCTATGTAAAGATACTGGAATAAAAATGGGAGTAGATAAGTATATCTCAGTTGAACAACCAATCACCAAAAAGTCTATGGAAGGACTACAAGTGCAGGACAACCCCATCAAGAGAAAAGCAGAGGAGCTCCTCCCGAAAATCCCTCAAATTGAATACTGGGAGCGCCTAGAAGTATCTATCACCAAGTTGCAAGAAGCTATAGATCAACTGAAGGAAGAACAGCAAAATCAAAACAGCATGCTATGCAAACTGCTTAAAGAACAAGAAGAGCAGGGGCGTGACATAAAAGAACTGAAGCGCCAGAAGCTGTCTCTTGAAGGGCCAAGCACTCCACAGGCTAAAGGGGCATCTACCTCCCAAAATAAAGGTTGTTGAGTCCTAACTCTGAGATAACCTTTTATCTATGTTGAGAGTATATAAGTATTAGATTTAGAGTTATTTATTTTTATGTCTTTAATTTCCTGTCTTTAATTACAAAAGAACAAGAAGTACATGGTTTCAAATTCATCCTTGAAACTAGTTTAATTATTTTGATGTGGTGACAATACTTTTTGTTTTCTGAATGAATGCTTGAACAGTGCATATGTCTTTTGAATTGTTGTTTAAGAATGTTAAATATGTTGGCTCTTGAAAGAATGATGAACAGGAGAAATGTTATTTGATAATCTGAAAAATCATAAAAATGATTCTTGAAGCAAGAAAAAGCAGTGAATACAGAAAGCTTGCGAAAAAAAAAGCAAGCAGAAAAAGCCAAAAGCTCTTAAAACCAAGAGGCAAGAGCAAAAAGCCAGTAAACCTTAAAACCAAAAGGCAAGGGTAAATAAAAAGGATCCAAGGCTTTGAGCATCAGTTAATAGGAGGGCCTAAAGGAATAAAATCCTAGCCTAAGCGGCTAAACCAAGCTGTCCCTAACCATGTGCTTGTGGCATGAAGGTGTCAAGTGAAAACTTGAGACTGAGCGGTTAAAGTCAAGGTCCAAAGCAAAAGAAGAGTGTGCTTAAGAACCCTGAACACCTCTAATTGGGGACTTTAGCAAAGCTGAGTCACAATCTGAAAGGGTTCACCCAGTTATGTGTCTGTGGCATTTATGTATCCGGTGGTAATACTGGAAAACAAAGTGCTTAGGGCCACGGCCAAGACTCATAAAGTAGCTGTGTTCAAGAATCAACATAATGAACTAGGAGAATCAATAACACTATCTGAATTCTGAGTTCCTATAGATGCCAATCATTCTGAACCTCAATGGATAAAGCGAGATGCCAAAACTATTCAAGGGGCAAAAAGCTACAACTCCCGCTCATCTGATTGGAGCTAAGTTTCATTGATATTTTGGAATTTATAGTATATTCTCTTATTTTTATCCTACTTGATTTTCAATTGCTTGGGGACAAGCAACAATTTAAGTTTGGTGTTGTGATGAGCGGATAATTTATACGCTTTTTGGCACTGTTTTTAGTATGTTTTCAATGTAATTTAGTTAGTTTTTATTATATTTCTATTAGTTTTTAAATAAAAAATCACAATTCTAGACTTTACTATGAGTTTGTGTGTTTTTCTATAATTTCAGGTACTTTCTGCCTGAAACTGAGGGAGCTGAGCAAAAATCTGATTCAGGCTGAAAAAATGACTGCTGATGCTGTTGGATTCTGACCTCCCTGCACTCGAAATGGATCTTCTGGAGCTACAGAGCTCCAAATGGCACACTCTCAATTGAGTTGGAAATTAGACATCCAGGGCTTTCCAGCAATATATAATAGTCCATCCTTTGCTCAAGGATAGATGACGTAAACTGGCGTTCAACGCCAGTTCCATGTTGCAGTATGGCGTCAAATGCTAGAAACAGGTTACAAATGGGAGTTGAACGCCAGAAACAGGTTACAACCTGGCGTTCAACTCCAGAAACAGCCTAGGCACGTGAGAAGCTTAAGTCTCAGCCCCAGCACACACCAAGTGGGCCCCATAAGTGGATTTCTACACCATCTATCATAGTTTAGTCATTTTCTGTAAACCTAGGTTACTAGTTTAGTATTTAAACAACTTTTAGAGGTCTATTTTGGATCTCATGACATTTTTAGATCTGAACTTTGTACTCTTTGATGGCATGAGTCTCTGAACTCCATTGTTGGGGGTGAGGAGCTCTGCTGTGTTTCGATGAATTAATGCAACTATTTCTGTTTTCTATTCAAACACGCTTGTTTCTATCTAAGATGTTTATTCGCACTTCAATATGATGGATGTGATGATCCGTGACACTCATCATCATCCTCAACCTATGAACGCGTGCCTGACAACCACCTCCGTTCTACCTTCAATTGAATGAACATCTCTTGGATTCCTTAATCAGAATCTTCGTGGTATAAGCTAGAATCCATTGGCAGCATTCATGAGAATCCGGAAAGTCTAAACCTTGTCTATGGTATTCCGAGTAGGATTCAGGGATTGAATAACTGTGACGAGCTTCAAACTCACAAGAGCTGGGCATAGTGACAGACGCAAAAGGATCAAGGGATCCTATTCTAGCATGAGTGGGAACCGACAGATGATTAGCTATGCGGTGACAGCGCACCTAGACCTATTTCACTGAGAGGACGGATGGTAGCCATTGACAACGGTGATCCACCAACACACAGCTTGCCATAGGAGGAACCTTGCGTGCGTAAAGAAGAAGACAGGGAGAAAGCAGAGATTCAGAAGACAAAGCATCTCCAAAACTCCAACATATTCTCTATTACTGCAGAACAAGTATTTAATCCATGCTCTTTTATTCTTCAAAATTCATACTGATAATTATAATTTATTTCCTGACTAAGATTTACAAGATAACCATAGATTGCTTCAAACTAACAATCTCCGTGGGATCGACCCTTACTCATGTAAGGTATTACTTGGACGACCCAGTGCACTTGCTGGTTAGTGGTACAAGTTGTGAAAAGTGTGATTCACAATTTGTGCACCACCTACACCAACAAACAATCCTTCCAATAAAAAATTTATGGTTTTGTCACAAGTACAAACCCCAAATGAAAATTTACCGAAGTATTTAGACTCCGAGTCATCTCACGAGGATAGCAATGAAGTGGTCAACTATTGGCTATGAAAAAGCAGGGGGGGTTTGATTAATAAGAGGGCAAGAAATTAAATGAGCAAGACGCGTAAATCAACCAAGTAATTAAAGGAAGCAAGATAAAGGACTCTTGGCTAAGACTTAGGTAATCGATATCACTATCCTTGTCAACAATTCAAACATTGATAATCATGCGGAACCGAGCTCATTAGGTCTACTCACTAAAGCCTTAAGTACATAATGTCTACTCCTAGGCTTTGAGTACATCAAATGTCTTGATCAACATCAATCCATAAGTCCCAACTTAGCTACTAATTAACTCAGTAGTAGGCTAGAGTCAATGGTTATCAAATTGATCCCCAAGGGTTCTAGAATTACCAATTCAATGAAGCCCAAAGACTCAAGATCACTCAATCCCTTTAGCCTAGGCCAAGGGTCAAGAGAACTACTCAAAAACTATAGGAAGCATTATATCAAACACCTAATGTGCAATAAAAGTAAATATCACAAAATGTTAAAATTAAGGAGACCCATAACTTCATAAGCGAGAAAACAGTAATAGCAAGCAAGATCAACATGAAAGAAACATCAACATCAAATTGCATTAATTGTAAACCAAATCCAACATGAGTTCATCATCACAAAAGAAAGAAAAATGAGAAATTAACATTACAACTAAGAAAATCAAGATGTAGATATGAGAGAATATAAAAAAAACAAGATGAAAGCAAGGAATTAAACATGGATCTAAGATAATTTAACCTAATCCTAACCTAATTCTAGAGAGAAGAGGGAGCTTCTCTCTAAAAAACTAACTAAAGGCTCATGTTGACTAACTAATTGCTCCCCCTTTGCTTGGACTTCAATTCTGCATGAAATACACTCATAAATAAGTTGGATTTGGGCCTGGGCAGCATAGAAATCGCCCCCAGGGTTTTGCCTTTAAGTGGGTCACGTGCTGGTATCGGCGCGTACGCGCCATGTGCGCATGTGTGTCGATTGGCTATTTCTTCATCCGCGCGGACGCGGCATGTACGCGTGCGCATCTCTATGAAAAATCACTTCTGCGCGTGCGCGCCTTGTGCGCGTGCGTGCCCATTGATGCATTCCCAATCTTTTGTTTCCTCATGCATTCTCCACTTTGTATGCTTTTCTCCTCATTTCTTCCATCCAATACTTGCCTTATAAACCTGAAATCACTCAACAAACACATCAAGGCATCGAATCGAATTAAAGTGAATCAAAATCACCAATTTAAGGGCCTAAAAAGCATGTTTTTACACTTAGGCACAGTTCAGGGGAGAATTACAAAATCATGCTATTTCATTGAATAAATGTGGGAAAAGGTGATAAAATCCCCTAAAATAAGCATAAGATAAACCACAAAATTGGGGTTTATCAAATCTCTCCACACTTAAGCTAAGCATGTCCTCATGCTAAATCAAGAAAGAAGTAAAGGGTATCAACATTTATTCAATGCAAACTAACTAAATGCAATCTATCTATGTGCAACCTATTTACATGAATGCAATGGCTTAGTCAAAATAAATCAATCTCCAAGAATATGAATGCAAGCACAAGGGATAAGGCATTAGCAATCAAAGTAAACCACAATTGGATTGAATCATTGAAAGATTTTTACAAACTTGCAAGAAAAGATAACCATGGGTGGAGACATGTAATTGAGTGATCGAACCCTCGCCAGATGTGTATCCGCTCTAGGCACTCAAGTGTATGCGGTTGATTCACTCAATTCTCCCCCAATCATGCTTTTCAAGATTTGTTTTTCATCTAACAATCAACAATTACTTTATGCATGCATACAAATATCATGAGGACTTTCCCATAGGTTGTAATGGGGCTAGGGTCAAGGTAGGATGCATATGGTCAAGTGAGCTTAAGATTTGAATCTTTGATCAACTTAAACTTCCCACCTAACCTATGACAACTTATACAATTCTAAACAACCTAGCTATCTATTCTTCACTTTTACACACACTCATGTATTCTCTTTTGATCACCACACACATGCATTGATCATTATTAAGCTTTGAACTTTGGGGCATTTTTTGTCCCCTTTTTATTGCAGTTCTCTCTCTTTTTTTTTTTGAAAGAAACATAAACTATATACAAGAACATCAATGCATAGGGGTTACACATGATTAATACATGAGTATGTACCCAATTCCCAAAATTTTCAACATAAATACAAAAACACCCTTTTATCTCTACCCAATGTACCTAACTTTCCCAAATTCTATTGATGAACACTCTCACTAGCCTAAGCTAATCAAAGATCCAAACAAAGGACATTTATTATTTTTTACTTAGGCTTGTAATGTGCTACAATTAAGAATAAATAGGTCAAGCATAGGCTCAAAATTGGCTAGCAATGGAAGATAAAAGGTAGGCTATTTGGGGTAAGTGAGCTATTTGAACAATGGCCTCAATCATGTAAATGCATGTATACACAAATTAATAGACATAAAGAATCAAGCAAATCAAAGATTACAATCATAGGAAGAGAATAATGCACACAAGAATGAAAATAAGTGGTTATATGATGTAACCAACAATTAGGCTCAAAACTCTCATGCTTGTGTTCTTAACTCAAAACATGATTCACAAAGTGTGTTAATCCAGCAAGTTCTAAAAACAATTTTCAACCAATTGGGGTGGTGCTCTAGAAATGGATTTTCTTGGGAGTTTTCATTATATTGACTAAGCTTATTCTAATGCAATGTTGTGATTTAGAAAAATTTTTTTTTTTAATTTTCTCTAGTTTAACCCTTTTTCAATCACAACACAATCCTTATATAAAAAGGGTCAACTAGGTTTCAACAATCCAAAATATTTTTTTAATCACAATCAAAAGCCAAAATGCAATATACACATATATAATAAAAGTGTGCAACAACCAAAATAAGGGTATCCACAATAATAAATATGTACAGTAATCCCAAAATAATTTCAAAGATAAAGTGCAAGGATAAAATGTGGAATAAAATAAAGTAGCAGAAACTAGAGGATAAATGTCTAAAAATTCACCACATAAATGCTATTCACCGGTCACGAACGGTGACCTCCCCACACTTTAGGATGAAGCATCGTCCTCGATGCTACTGCTGAAGCTCGGGATGGGGGTCAACAATCGCGCCGGGCTGTGGCTCAGGCTGTGGCTGTGGCTTGGGCTCAGGCTGTGGATCCTCAGAAGGCTGCTGAACTTCTGTGGCGGCCTGTGTCTCTGGTGGTGCCTCCTGCTGAGTCGGTTCCTCAACATGCTCCTCCTCCTGATCCTGCTCGTCGGAGGCGGGAGAGTCTGGGAACAGAGGTAGCTCAATGCCCTGTGATACGAACACCTGGTCTATGCGGTCGAGACATCGCATGATACGACACTCGCTGCGCTCCATGAAGCGAAATAGGTGCTGCACCAACAGGTATGTCGGCTCAGGTGCAGGTGGTGGTAGCAAGGATGATGCGGCTGAAGTAGAGGGGGGTCCTGCTGCTGCTGATGATGATGAGGGCTGAGCTGCCTCCACCACTCCTCTGGCTCGAGAACGGCGTCTGGGTGGAGGCTTCTCGTGCACCCACCCACCCCCATGGAATAGTAACCTCCTTGTCGTCGTCATCTGGGGGTGGTGGTGTCACATCATCGTCCTCCCACGAGACATCAGCCAGCTCAATCATGCTGGTAACCAGTGTAGAAAATGGCAGTAGACACGAATGTGAGCACGCCACATACTCTGCCTAATCAGCCGAGGGAAGTCTACCTCCTTCCCCTCCATTACACACCTAATCAGAACTAGCATATCCATCAGAATCTCTGAGAAATGAGTGGTAGGTAGGACATAATGGGCGAATATATGCTGCCAAGTCTTAGCCTCTCTCGACATATAAGTGAAGAGCATCCCCTTGGGTTTCTTGTTCCCAGAATCCATCACCCAGGGGGCGTCAGGTGTGGCAATCACGCGCTTTAGCGCCTCATAATCAAAAGTCATGCAATGGATAGCTACCTCTGCCTGCTGACAGGCGCATGAGTCACTAGTACGAGGTCGGCAAAGCAATGCCTCCCCAATAGCAGCCTCAGTGATCAAAATCTCTCTACCCCGCAGATGGACTGAATCAAGAGTGGCACGGAAGAAGTTACAGTAGAATTCTCTCACCCATGAAATGTTTTTCCTCCCCAGATCTCTATCAACAAAGTCCAAACCCAACTCCAGAATACGGGTGTTTATGGCGCGTCTCACATCATTGGGAAGGACTAGCTTCTTCTCAATGTTCAGGTTCGTCTTCCGGAATTTAGGGAAGCGAAGCTCACAGTAGAGGTTGGGGAATTTGATTGGGTCAGTGGATGGGAGCAGCTGATTCTCTATGTCCACGTCATTCAGTAGATTCTTAGCATAATTAGCATAAGGAGAAGGGGTAGAGGCTTTAGAGCACTTTCTCTTCTTAGAAGTAGTGGCTATAGCTTTTCCTTTGTCTGACATCCTGAAAAACATTTATGATATGATATAAGCAATTAGCCAAGTAGATATAAAGCACTTAAGGTAAGACATATTCATGAAGTGAGTGAAGAAAACAGAATTCTTGGAATGCAAGTAACAAAACTCAAAATTCAACCCAAGTCACAAACCAAGAATTCAAACCACAATTGCACATTGCTTATTCATTGAGCCTAAGAAATGCCATATTCAAAAGAATGATTAAAAAGGGTTATGTTTAAAACAAATGGAAGAAATCAGTTGGTTAATCAAGTTAGAGTTAGAAATTAGTTCAAAAATCAGTGATATGACAATTATCGGCTCAATTAAAAGAAGTGTACAAAGTATGGATGCAAGCATACTCACAACCATGAAATGCATATAGTCATTGATGATGAAATATAATATTGCCAAAAAGTAACCAATTATGAAAACAAGTCATCAATCAATGTGAAGATCACTAGAATTGTATGAATTGGTGTTGGTAAAATCAGAATATTTAGGAACAAGTTAATCAAGAAATATGCAAACACGAAATTCAATGAGGCATAAAATTCACAAGTTAAAAAAAGAATGGAAAATCTCATGATCCATGTGACTTAATACAAATTAGGCATGAATATAGTGAATCAATTAATCATACAGATTAAAAACCTTCAAACTTGTGAGTTTATGCAAAAGAGGCACAAAATCTCAAAAGAGTTTCAAGTTATGGTCAATCTGAAAGCTTACTTAACTATGCAATGCATGTAAGCAAACAAAGAGTACTACAAGCATGACCAAAACCTGTAAACATGTTCTTGAAGAGTTTCCAAAACCATTTAGCAAACAAAATCATATTGACACAGAAATCGTCAAACAGAAGCTTGTTGCATCAATTAAACAATTTTATTTCATGAAACATGGTTAGGAAAAATCCGGCAGCATTTCAGCAGTAAATTGGCTATTTCTCAAATTCAAACAATCAGTCCAAATTCCATATGAATTCATTAACAATTAAAACACAAGAACCATATGCGAGTTCATATGAATGGAACAGATAAGCCAATTTTTTTTCAGCAGGAAAATATTGAAAGGCAATTTAAACCAAACTAGCCAGCAACAAAGAACATTCTTTCTTTGAACAATGAACAGAAACACTGGCTTAAAATACAGCACCAAATATGCCAAATGAACAAGGATAATGAATTCAGGCAGCATGTTATTTATTGAATTCAACTTGCAAATACCATTCTAAAACAATAATCATTCCACTTGCAAGCAGTATGAATTCAAGCAATTAAGCATGTTTGAATCCAACAATGAAGTGAAAATTTAATCAGGAATTCAGCCAACAGTACTCAGCAAAAGCAAATAACCAGGCAACAGCATTCTTTTCTTTTATTGGACAAATAACAGAAAATAATGCCCTGAAAATATAGCACCAAAACAGCACAAGGAACAACAGTAATTGCTTCAGTCAGCATTCCTTTTATTGAATTCAATAATCAATCACAAGTAGGCAGCATCAACAGATCAAATGAGCACAGAGCAAATCAATGAAACAGAACAACTCCAAACAGCAGGATAAATTCAAACAAGCCTAAATCCACTATTCAGCCCAGATTCTCTAACCACTTAATCAAACTAAACTAACTAAACTAATCTAACTAAACAAGCTAAACAGAATAAGCTAAACAGAATAAGCTAAACTAGATTAATCAAACAAAAATAAAATGAAAATGAGAAGAAGGGGAACCTGGGAAGCAGGGGGGTTGAAACAGAGGAAGGGAAAGTGGAGGGAGAGGAGTGAACCGGCCAAAGCAGGGCGGCGGTCTAGGGATATGGCGGAATGTTTGCCGGCGACAATGGAGGTCGCGGCGGTGCTTGTGGCGGCGCTGGGGTGCCGTGAGAACGGGTGAGAGAGAGACAAGGTCGGGGTGAGAAAGAGGGGGCGAGGAAGAAAGAGCGAGGGAAGAAGAGAGGTGAGGGCGCTGGCGGCGGTGATGGTGTCGCCGGAGGTGGTTGCAGCACTGGTCATGGAGGGGGAGAAGAGGAAATGGAACGTTGGAAAAGAAGAGAGGGTTGGGGCGCGACTACGCTAGGGCTTTTGCGTCCCTGGTTAAATGAGATTCTTGAATCCACGCGTGCACGCACCGTGCGCGTCTGTGTGGGTGAGAAAATAAGGAACTGGTGCGGAGGTGTCATATGCGCCCGCGTGTGGATGGGTGAATTGAGAATGGGCACAGACGCATACGGTGCGCGTCCACGCAGGTGAGCTGGGCCAGAGGCACAAAAGGGGCCCATAGTTGGCATAACGCTCGGGTCTTTTGGCCTGGGGTGATGCACGACTGCATCGATGCGCGCGCACTGTGCGCTTGCCGTGGATGAGTTGATTGATGATTGGGGCGCGGAGGCGCCAAGTGCGCCTACGTGTAGGTACGAAAACGCAAGGGGAGCGAACGCGTACAGCATGCGTCCGCATTGGTTAGCGCACAGAGTTGGCCCAAAAGTGGCACAACTCTCTGGTCCTTAGCCCAGAAAGCTTAAATATGCAGCCGACGCATGCGCGCACAATGCGCTTGCACGTGGCTGGTGTTTTTTTTAAGAGCATCAAGAAGGGCTCATAATCCTTCCAACCTCCTCTAAGACTCTAAAACTAGCTAAGATGCAAAAATAAAACATATTTTGAATTTTTTTTTGGGGGATTTTTCAAACAAATTGAGGAAACTTGCAATCCAAGCAAAAACTCAAATTCAAAGAATCGTCCCTAATTAAGGCATAGAATGTATAAACACTTTAGCAAGCAAAGCAAAATATATTGACAAGTAAAGAAACTATCTACAATGGAACCCAATTCATTCATTCATCATATCTACAAGAGAATGGAAAGAGTTTACCATGGTGGGGTGTCTCCCACCAAGCACTTTTGGTTTAAGTCCTTAAGTTGGACATTTGGAAGGTTCCTTGTCAAGGTGGTTTATGCCTGTATTCATCCTTGAACCTCCAAGAGTGCTTGTCCTTCAATTGGTTGTCAGAAGTTCCGACCACTTTCACCAAGCTTTGGTTTGGTTCTCTCCAAGATATGAGCTCCCAAACTTGGTTTCCATAGTGTGATCCAGGATCCCATATCTTATCTTCGCACCCATCTTCTAGTTGATTGCCTTGATTCTGTCTGGGTGACAAGAAAGATGAATCCTCATGAAGGCACCAAACTACCTTCCTAGACCCATTTAATTGAGTACGACACCAATCCACACTCTTCAATTTTGAGTTTCCAACCATAATGAGTCTAGATTTACAACGCCAACCACTAAACATCCTCCTCTTTCGCTTAATTCCACAAAGCGCCCTAAGTTGGTCATCCGTCTCAAGAAAACCATACTCAAGTGGGATAATAAAGCTAAGAGTTAGAAGTTTTACCCACTCAAATGAAATATTGGATGACAACCTAGGTGGAAGAGTTCCCAAAGATCTTGATAAAGCACGCTCTACTCCCGTCCATCCTCTTCTAGAGGCTTCCACCACTTGGCAAGGTTCTTCGAGTTTTACCTCTCGCCAAGCTTCTTCAAGTTCACACTCTTCTTCACCAATTTATTCTATCTCCTCCCCATCACTCTCATCATAGATAGGAGGTTTAGTGAAGTCTACCTCGTCATCAATTCCAAGCACAGTGGGGAAGGACTCATCAAGTTCAAAAGGGTCATATGTCGATTCGAAATCATCATAAATAGGAGGGCTTGTTACTTGGGACACTTCTTCCAATTCTTCATTCACAATATGCCTTCGAGGTTGCACGTCCTCCTCAATATTGCTTTCTGATTCATTAGAAGAAGGCTCAATAAGATCATCAAGGAGATTGACCAATGTGGACAAAAAATCACCAATGATGGAATCCACTTCTTGATCAATTTCCTTCGACTCTCTATCCACTTTCTCAACATCACTCTCCTCTTTAACATCCCTCCCAAACTTCGTGGAAGAGGTCTCTTCAACTTGAGACTCCTTTATGTGCTCAACATATCCTAAACATCCAACCACTACTTCCTTTTGCTCACTAATTTCTACCTCCTCCTCTTGTTGTACTTCCTGTTTTAACTCCTCCTCCTTACCATGGAGCTTCAAGTTCACTCCCTTGCCAAGCTCTTTGGTTGCTTCGCCGCATTCCACAATGAGAGCGCCTTGATCGCATAGGCTTAGGCGGGACGAGACCATGTTACTAATGGCGTCTACCATGATAGCCATTTTTGATCTTAACTCCGCAAACTTCTTTTCATCCTCCTCTTGTCGCCTTAAGATATGAGATTCAAGATCTCTTAATTCCAACATGGGGGCTTCATTGGGAGGTGATGGTGGAAGAGAGGATTTGTTTGAGGGACAGTTGTTATAATTGAAAGGTGGTTCATATTGGTGAAATTCTTGAGGTGGTGTGTATGGACTTTGTGGTTCATGGAAGTATTGGTATTGGAAAGGTGGTGGTTCTAGATATGATTCATATGGTGGTTGGTATGGTGGGTATGGGTTGGGGTCATATGGAGGTAAATGGTGGTAGTAGGCTTCTGAGTAGGGTGGTTCAAAATTATGCTGCGGAGAGGGTTCATATGCATGTGGTGGTTGTGGTTGACAATCACAATAAGGGTCATCACACACATTGGATTGGTATGTATTAGGATCAGGATTATACCCATATGAGTTCGGAGGAGGTTGTTGCGAAGAAGGTTGTCCTTGAGCTTGGGGTTCCTCCCATCCTTGATTTCCAAATCCTTGATGCACATTCTCACTGAAACTTCCATTTCCTACAACATAGTTTGAACTACACTCATAGCCAAAAGGATGAGAATTCATAGTGAAAGAGAAAATGAAAACAAGGACTAACAGGAACAAAGAGAGCAAAATTCTACACTAGCAAAAACTAACAAATAAACCAAAATTCAAGCTATTCACAGTATATACAATAGCCGATAGCATAGCACCATTGATATCCCCAGCAACGGCGCCATTTTGATTTAGGTGTATTTGTCATGTCGGTATAGAATTTCATACAAAATAAATGAATTCTCGTTGCAAGCATAGTCCTAAACCAACAAACAATCCTCCCAATCAAAAATTTATGGTTTTGTTACAAGTACAAACCCCAAATGAAAATTTACCAAAGTATTTAGACTCCGGGTCGTCTCACGAGGATAGCAATGAAGTGGTCAACTATTGGCTATGAAAAAGCAGGGGGGTTTGATTAATAAGAGGGCAAGAAATTAAATGAGCAAGACATGTAAATCAACCAAGTAATTAAAGGAAACAAGATAAAGGACTCTTGGCTAAGACTTAGGTAATCGAGATCACTATCCTTGTCAACAATTCAAACATTGATAATCATGCGGAACCGAGCTCATTAGGTCTACTCACTAAACCCTTAAGTACATAATGTCTACTCCTAGGCTTTGAGTACGTCAAATGGCTTGATCAACATCAATCCATAAGTCCCAACCTAGCTACTAATTAACTCAGTAGTAGGCTAGAGTCAATGGTTATCAAATTGATCCCCAAGGGTTCTAGAATTACCAATTCAATAAAGCCCAAAGACTCAAGATCACTCAATCCCTTTAGCCTAGGCCAAGGGTCAAGATAACTACTCAAAAACTATAGGAAGTATTATATCAAACACCTAATGTGCAATAAAAGTAAACATCACAAAATGTTAAAATTAAGGAGACCCATAACTTCATAAGCGAGAAATCAATAATAGCAAGCAAGATTAACATGAAAGAAACATCAACATCAAATTGCATTAATTGTAAACCAAATCCAACATGAGTTCATCATCACAAAAGAAAGCAAAATGAGAAATTAACATTACAACTAAGAAAATCAAGATGTAGATATCAGAGAATATAAAAGAAACAAGATGAAAGCAAGGAAATAAACATGGATCTATGACAATTTAACCTAATCCTAACCTAATTCTAGAGAGAAGAGGGAGCTTCTCTCTCTAGAAAACTAACTAAAGGCTCATGTTGACTAACTAATTGATCCTCCTTTGCTTGGACTTCAATTCTGCATGAAATACACTCAGAAACAAGTTAAATTTGGGCCTGGGCAGCATAGCAATCGCCCCTAGGGTTTTGCCTTTAAGTGGGTCACGTGCTGGTATCGGCGCGTACGCACCATGTGCGCATGTGCGTCGATTGGCTATTTCTTCATCCGCGCGGACACGGCATGTACGCGTGCGCGTCTCTATGAAAAATCACTTCTACGCGTGCTCGCCTTGTACGCGTGCGTGCCCATTGATGCATTCCCAATCTTTTGTTTCCTCATGCATTCTCCACTTTGTATGCTTTTTTCCTCATTTCTTCCATCTAATACTTGCCTTATGAACCTGAAATCACTCAACAAATACATCAAGGCATCGAGTGGAATTAAAGTGAATCAAAATCACCAATTTAAGGGCCAAAAAAGCATGTTTTTACACTTAAGCACAATTCAAGGGAGAATTACAAAATCATGCTATTTCATTGAATAAATATGGGAAAAGATGATAAAATCCCCTAAAATAAGCATAAGATAAACCACGAAATCGGGGTTTATCAGACTTCTTTAAGCTCATTTGTTTCTTTTCTTTACTCTCTCGAATCATTGATGCTCAGAGCCTTGAGCTTTGAGGGAGTGCTTTTGCACTTGAGCCTAGCCTTGACTCTAAGTGTTTTGTTTTCAAGCTTTTTGCCTGATACATAAACACCATAAGTACTTAACAATTAGATTGTCATTGGTACTCAGAGCCTTCAGCTTTCTCATTTTTTTCCCTTTTGCTTTCCTTGCCTTAATTTGTGCTTGCTTCTTCAAGGTTGTCATGATTTCAAAAATTTCATAAAATGTCCTAGATGAAAACTTTAATTAAATAAAATCTAATGCAATTGAGCAACAGTTAATCATACTATCCTTCCAATACTCATAAGCGCACGCTAAGTTCTTCTTTAATGCCTTGTTTGTTTATTATCATGATACTTTATTGCTTTTGACTCATAGAATTCAAGCTGGTAGTCATGATGTCACAGCAAGATGTTACTAATCAAAATTCAGGCTATGCTTCTATACAGAGAAGATAAAGACAATCATGATCTTTAAAGTACTGGAAGCAAATAAGGGGAAAAAGAACTTTACCACCTTGTAGTTCATCTTCACTGTTGTCCTTTTGCTCCTATTCTTCCCCCTTCCCATACCAAACTCAGAATTCTTGCTCATCCTCAAGCAACAATTAGAACAATAGTGATGGGGTCTAGAATGGACCATGAGTGTCTTACACAATAAAATGTTAGTAGTACATGTGTTTAAGCAAGTAAAATTAAAAATAACCATGAAGGCACAGGAAACAAAGACATTGTGATTGCAAAACAAGTGAGGTGTGCATGATACATTGTATAAAAGATAAGTAGCATACCAAACTTATTGTGACACTTTCACATGGGATTGATGCAAGTATCCAGTAAAGATTGCAAGAAAATTTTGTTGCGTAGCAACACCAAACTTAGAATACAATTACATGTCAATTTATTTGAACTAAAACTAAGCAAATGAAACTGTTATATGTTAAATACAATCATCAAGCGAAGGATCTGTCATGAATGAAGAATTCTTGGTGAGGTATTAATAAAAATATTTAAGGAGCAAAAATAAAAGAAAGCATTAAAAACAAAGAAATGACTAAAACAAAGATAATAATAAAAATGTTACACCAAAAAAAAGATAACTTTACAGAAGCATTATGATTATGCAGACAAGTGGTGTTGCTGAATAACTTGCATAGAAAAATAAGTGGCACACCAAATTTAGAATCTTAGTGTGACACTTTCAATTAGAATTGATGCAATCATCCAGAGGGATTGAAAACAAATTGTTGCATGGCAACACCAAACTTAGAATGTAATCATATGTCAATTTATTGAAAATAAACAAACCAGAGGAATAAAATGTTACCTAAGGTTGGGTTGCCTCCCAACAAGCACTCTTTTAGTGTCATTAGCTTGACATGTTGTTCTTCACTTTCTTCCTCATCTTCGAGTTTGTTAAGAGGAATGACCTCAAGGGGGGAGAAGATTCAGCTATTGTCCCCTGTCTTGGTCTCTCCTCAGCAAGCTTCCTTTTGTTAATGGCTTGATTGAGCTTGCTTGCTGGATCAGGGGTAGGATCGGTGCTCTTGTTAGTTGCCTTCACTTCTTGAATATCAATACTTGAGGGTTGTGTGATGGTTGGAGCATTATCTTCATCAAAAGCCTTTTGAATTGGTGGTTCAATGAGCCCTTCTTCTATGCAACTTTCTGCTTCACTTGACTTTGGATTTCCTTGATTGTCTTCCTCACTTGCACTCAACATCTTATTTAACAGAACTTCTATGGAAGGGATTTCTTGATTTTCCCAAGCTTTCTTCATCTCCTCTTCGTATCTTTCAATCACGGATTCAAGTGTTGAGAGTCTTTGGTTCAGAGAAGTTTGTGGGGGTTGTGAGTTTTCATTTTCCTTTGTCATCTCAAGTGGTCTCTATAGATATGTAATCTCAGGTTCAAATATCTCCACAACCTCCTCCTTCATTGAAATTTCACTTGATATAGTAGCCTCTTCATCTTTCTTCTCTACTTCTCCCTTTTCATCTACCAATTGATCTTCATCTTCCTTGCTTAGCAATTCTTTGTTTCACCTTGCTTGCTTCAAATATCCATCCATCTTATTGCAGAGGGCTTCTTGTTCTTTCCAAGAGTCTATGGATGTTTGCAAGTATTGTTCAAATGCTAGCTCAAGGGATGAAGGCTGAGAATGAGCTTCTGGATATGTGGGTATTGTGGTGAGGTTGTTTTGAGTAGTATGAAATGAATGTTGTGAGTTATGAAATGAGTTTTGTGACTATTGAGATGAGTTTTTTGTGGAGTGGAATGAATTTCGTGGTTAGTGAAATGAGTCGTATGAATCTTGGGGAAAATTTTGTGTTGAAGCAAAATCAAGTGATGAAGAGTTTTCAAGTGAAAAATTGGAAGGTGAGGTTGGACAATTTTACATGAATGAATTGAAGGTTTGCTCAAGTGATGATGGCTCTTGATGACTAAAGTATGAACTGTCAAATGCTTTCTGGTTTTGATCCTTCCATCCACAATGTGAATCATTGTTGAATTCATCATGGTATGGATCATCTTGTGGCATTGGGAGACAATCTTGCATGAATTTATTGAAATCAGTATCAAGTGATGATGTCTCTGGATGAATAGCATATGGAGTATTAGAATTCCCTTCCCAGCCAAAGTTTGTGTTAGTGTCATAATAGTATGATTCACTTTGTGGCTCTGGGAGGAGATTTCTTTCACTTGATTGTTCATACTCTTGTTGATATGCCCAGTCACTATGAGGATAATGACATAAATCATTTTGTGATTCTGGATAATATCTCATGTGATTTGTTTGATCAATTTGTGGTTCTGAAGCATATCCTCATTGATTGGGTTGCTCAGAATCTATTAATTCTTAGTGATACTCCCAACCACCATTAGAATAATGACTTGAATCATTTTGTAGTGGTGAGCAATATCCCATATGATTCTCTTGCTCATCTTGTGGCTCTGAATCATATCTCCATTGATTGGAGTGCTCAGAATCTATGATTTCTTGGTGATATTCCCAGCCACCATTAGAATAGTCAATTGGTGATGGTGGGTAATATCCCATAAAATTTGTTTGATCACAAGATAAGTTGAACTCCATTTGAATTTTGTAAAACACATCACCAATGAAAATTGAAATTCATGTCACAGAGAAGAATTTCTTAGTGAGGCAATAACTCAAACACCTTGGTATCAGTTTAAAACATAAAATTAAAATGACAAAAACAAAGAAAATGATTAATCTAGACTTCTCACCCACTTAATCATTGTCGATCTAAATCAATCCCTGGCAACGGCGCCAAAAACTTGATGGGTGAAAATTAGATTTCCACACAAACTCACCGGCAAGTATACCAGGTCGCATCAAGTAGTAATAACTCACAAGAGTGAGGTCGATCCCATAGGGATTGATGGATCAAGCAACTTTAGTGATGGATCAGTCAAGTCAAGCTAACAGTAGTGAATTGAATGAACATTGGAGCAACAGAGAGTGAATTACAAGAATTAAAAATTGCAGAAAGTAAATTGGCAGAAACTTAAAGAGCAAGAAATGTAAAGTGTAGCAAATGTAAAGATAATTGGGTGCAGGAAATTTAAGGAAAGCAGTAGATCAAAACTCAGAACAATTGCAGAAGCTTAAAATTGCATGAAAAGTAAATTCAGATCACAACAAACTCAAATGTAAAGTTGCTGAAAGTAAAATTGCAGAAAAGGAAATTGTAGCAGAGGATTGCAGAAACTGAAATTTCATAAACTGAATTCAATACTGAAATGTAGAAAGTGCAGAAAAATAAAAGTGTATCAAAGAGAGCATTCTATTCTACTCCTACTCCTACTCCTACTGCTGCCTCCTACTACTGCTGCCTACTACTACTGCAGCCTAACAGAGCTCCCCCCAATGAAATGAAACTGATGCCTTTATATAGGCTTTACAAAATGAAAAATGAAATTGAAATTGAAAACAAATTACAATTCAAATGAAATTCCTTTTCTAACTGTTTCTTGTGCCTTTAAGTGATGATACTGGGCTCTGCTTGCTTTGAATTTTCAATTGGGCTTGGAATCAGTCAAATTGAGCAGAGTTGCAGCTTCCAGTAGAGCGTAGCGTTCATTTAGAGAACGGAGCGTTCGGGCACCCACGCGTACGCGTCCTTCACGCTTGCGCGTGCTTTTGCCTTTTCGCCCATTAACGCGTGAGTGACCCTTTCAGCGTTCTCTTAATGAGCGCTACGCTGGCTTAGTGAGCACTACCCCACGCGTGCGCATCATGTACACATGCGCGTGGGTAGCAAAATCCCAATTTAATGCTTCTACGCCAGCCACGCGTTCGCGTGCTTTGTCCCAGGTGACCCATCGACGCGTGCGCGTCGTTTGCAAAACTTTGCCTCCAAATTTTAACTTGCCCGAAAATGCTGGCTTAGTGAACGTAGCGTTCTTTGTGCAAATGAGCGCTGGTTTGTGCAAGTAGAGCACGCTTCCTTGTTTAAATCATGGGCCACGCTTTTAAAAGCGTGGCCTAAGGCTTCAAAGTGTGCCCAAGTTCCAAAACGTGTCCCAAAATTCCTCTTTTCTCCTTTTTAGCTTATTTTGTGCTTTTTTTGCTTCTTTTTTCACTTATTTCCTACAAAGTTTATAAAATCAAAAGATCAAAGTAATGTACTATTTAAGCACAAGAATACTTAATAATTAAGCATTAATCATTAATTTCTTGTGTGAAAAAGCATAGAAAAACATGACATGATGATATGTCATCACATCCTTTGACAACAGGTACTAAAAGTGACCTTCATGGACGAGTAATAGGTTTTCCACCAAGAGAAGAATGAGTATGTGGTTAATTGGCAAGGTTTAAAAGCAAATAGGTGGAATTTATTTCTCCGCGAAGCATTGTCCTTCTAAAAGTTCAACATATCTTTTGGTGAAGTGGCTTTGATATGCAAAGATTGAGACCCTTGAAGATGGTAAGGGGACGGAATGGCTTGAGCTAACCCAAACTATCTAGAAACGGCATTTGGCATGTAAGTTGCTGTTCTTAGGTCATCTTCACCTAGGAACCCAGCAAAAAGTAGTTGGGAAGTCAAGAATTGTGACCAAATAGTGACAGTTTCCTTTTGTGAAATCTTAGCCGGGGTAAGAGACCGTGTCAACTGTTCCAAGGGTTACCTGAAACTGAAGGTTGATCTCGGAGGAAATCTGCTGTTGTGGCCAGAGCTGTCGTGTCTGACTTGCTGAGCCTTGAGATGCGGCTGATCCTTGATCACCGGAGGGTGTTGGTACCTGCAAGAGACTCCGATGCTTAAGTTAGCATGGGCTTTAAGTAGGATTTTTGTGTAGAATCAGAGTATGAGTTATACCTAGGTGCTCCAGTGTATTTATAGTAGTGTAAAGTGCTCTTTCCATGAGATATGATAGTTATCTTATCTTATCTTTTTAGGGGAACTGCCTTATCTTTCTTGGCTTTGCCGCCTTTAGAATGGGCTTTTCTCCTTTCGTTTGGGCCTGCTTTGGCCTCTATGGTGATTTGGCCGAACTCTTTTAGTAAGAGGTCGGTGGCGACCGTCCTGAAGAGGTTGGTCACTTGTGTCTTTAGCCAGCCCGGGTCGCATAGCTCGATCCAGGGTATGAACATCAACCATTCCGAGCCAATTTGACAATTAGCAAAACGAGTTAAATTGATGTTGTGGTCTTTCTCTGGCAAGTAATAGAAAGCACGGAAGAAGTATTTCATTTTATCATGTGAGGCCATCAACTTGTTGGGAAAAACTAAGTTGAGCAGATGGTGTCCTGCAATCACAAAATTTGTAGGACCTTTTTGGGTCAAGCGCGGTTGTAGCTCAGACTCAAAAATGGCAGGCAGCCACAATTGAAAGAACCAAACGGGACCGTCAATATTAGTGATTCTCTTCTTCTCCCTCATAAGGTCCGTGATCCAATCTAGAGTGAAATATAGTAAAGCTAGAAATAATTTGGCTAAACACAACTTCCTACCTTCAGCTAATATAATGACTAATGGGAGATAAGTGACTTCAACTTGAATACTCCGGACACAGAAAATAACATCGCTCAACTAATAGAGAAGAAAGGCAATGTGCTCATTATTAGAAACCATGTGCTTCATCTTGACCTCTGTTATTGAGAATGAAGCTCTGGTAAGTGGTAGAAGAGATATTAATGGCATACTTAACTCCTGTGGTCGACTTGGTGGTAGTTAAAATTTTCTCTCCCAAAGGAGGTAGGCCAGTTATAGTAGCTACATCCAGAAGAGTAGGCGTAATCATACCATATGGGTGTGAAAAGTGTGAGAAGTCTCATCCCAGAAATACAAAGCACCTCCCATTAATCCTGAATTGACAGTGTAAGAGTTTTGACTAAGATAAATTAGATCGTATATTATAATCTCTTTCCACAGTGTCATCTTCTCAGTTTCAACCCTATCCAACCAAGTACGGAAACATCCAATGTTGGTCTTTAGGGGATTTCTGAACATCCTGTTATTGGAGTCGAAGTATCCAATAGGAATGGAGTCTTGAAAAGCAACGGGTTTTCTTTGAGGGTGACCAGGAAAATAATTTTTTATTTTGTTGGTGACATTGGGAGAGCTAATAGGGTCGACGAAAATTGAGTCTACACTATCAATGGTGAAAGGGAGTAGCACCTAAAATTCCCATATTTTTATTTTGAGGCCTCTGATTCAGGAGCAAAATCTTTGCCGTTTTTGACAACAGGCTTATCACAATTGATCACTTTAGATGAAGAAGGAGGACTTGTTGATAGATGGTGACTTGAGGTTGCCATAAAAATGCAGATTGAAAAAATCCAAGTATTAAGTATCGAGGTTGTCAACAATCAACAAACAAGCTGTAAAGGTAGAAGATAAAAAAATGAAATTGAATTTATATGGGTTTAATTTGGTTTAAGCAGTAAGCAAGGATTTAACATGAAACAAGACTTAATACTACTTGCTAACACTCATGAATATAAGAATAAAAAAATCTGTAAATGAAACATATGAAAAAAATTCATTATCTACTAGATTGATCATTGGTAAAAGTAAGGAGAATGTGTATATAATCTAAGCAAGATAGAAGTATATAATATGGGTATTCATCCCTTTGTTTTCTATTACATTTGTGTAACGTTGCTTCAGAACATTGCTAGGAATCCTAGATATTGCATTCTTCATTAAGAAATCCAATGGCAAAAATGTTGCAAAAGCTAAATTATTCCTAATAAGTATGGCCACAAGATAGCAATTGTTTCTACTTACATTGGAAAAAGTCTAGTTAAAGTAAAATATATCATATTAAGTGAAGGGGTCAAAACAAGCTCACTTGCTGTTAGAAAGAAACTGGCAAGTATATGCACAAAGAAGTTTGGCAAAGCATTTCCTTCAACAAGACCTCGAGGATTATAAGACAGTCGAACCAACAAAAAGCAAACTGAAAAAATTCAAGACCTTGATCCTCAACACGTCATGAAACAGGTTCTAAGGCAGCACACAATTTTCAATTAGGGAACATCAGGTTATATTTGTAGATATAATAATATATATTTCCACAAAAAAAAAGAGGGGGATGAAATTTCGAGATTTTTGTGCCAAGAAAATAAACCATCTCTCTTATCCTATTTTTGGGAGCAAAATCGACAGAAATATTCTTCTTTTTTCATACCTCCATTTTCATACTTGAAAACAGAAAATGACAGTAACATAGTAGAATTGAAGAATAAGAGTTCAACAGTCAAATCTTAATTTGAGTCAAATAATGTAAAAGAATCAAGGAGAATGCTCTTCAGAGTAAGATTCTAGTACTCATAAATAACACATGGAATATTTTGCATACCATTTTTGGGGTTAGGGTTCCTCTAAATCAACAATGAGAAAGAGAAAGATAAAAATAGACCTAGCAGTGAAATCTTACCTAGAATATCAGAAGAGTTAAGTATAGTCAAACCCTTGTGAATGGAGGAAGCCCACCATAGTAGATGAAATTTGGAAGAATGGAAGACACAGAGTTGAAGAAGAAGCTTTTGGATGTTCAAACACTAACGTATTCTCTCTCACAAGTATTACAAGACAATAAGGTATTGGGTTGTTTTTTTTTTTTTTTTGGTTTGGTCAAAATAAAAATAAATAAATAAATACATAAATAAACAAATAAATAAATAAATAAAATAACAAAGAAAAGAGAAAGAGTACGAGTACTCTTGTGTGCTTTCTAAGTGACGTTTCAAAATATCATTCTTGTCAATGCGTGTTGTTATTATTTATATATATACATTTTAAAAGGAAAAAAAATAATAGTATATATGTATATATACATATAATAAATCAATGTAAAAGTATATATATAATAATAATAAAAAACAAATAAATATATGTTTGTATATACTCTTCTTATTATTATAAACAACAAAATATTTTCACTTTCAATCACTGTACGACTTCAAGTGAAAAATTTTGGGGGCATTATATTAGACAAAATATAATTTTTAAAAGAAAATTATAAAAAAAATAATTAGTTACATGGTGATGTTTCCGTATATAATATTTATATTTGTTTTAATTAAACTAGGTCATTTGACAGTTTGATTATTTATTTCATTTTTAAAATTGACATCAAGTAAGAAGTGTGGAAACAGTTACGGGGCAATTCAAATTTTCCGCAAGTAGTGTACAAAGGATAACTGTCAGCTGACATTAGGTTAGTCTATAAATAGAGTTTTAAGAACACACTGTAGGGAGTTCAGTTCTTTTTGGAAAACACTTAGAAACTCAAAATTCTCTCAGCCCCTTGGCATTACAAAGTAAAATTGGAAATCTTAAGTAATTCCTCTGAACTCAAACACTTGTAATTTATTTCGTTCCCGTTTTTATTAATAAGATTTCTCTACTTTTACTTTGTTCCTTTTTTTACATTTATGTTTCTTTCTCCATCTTTTCTTTAAGTTCTCATTTGTTTTAATTTCTGCAATTTACTTTATCTCCGACACCTTGCATTCCTTTATTTATTTGTTATTTTCAATCCTTTTTAATTCTTATTGATGATACAATTGCGATATTGAGATATCCACAATTTTTTTAAACATTGACAAAAAATTGAGTAAAATAGTTGTATATAACAGACTAAAACAAGACTCTAACTACTCTTCTTTCACTCTTTCTTCATCAAAATCTTATTAAATTATATTGTGTCCTTAATAGTATTCTAATACGTATTTTATTTAGATAATACTACAACAAAATTCACTTTTAGCGGCAAATTTTTAGCGACAATAATACAATGGTCACTATTTCCTTTATTTAACTTATATTTTTGTGGTCATTATACATTTGCTATTATTAATATATGTTATAATTGCAATTATTATTATTGCCACTAAATTATTACTTCTTTTACTATTATTTTTATCTTTTTTAAATTAATAACGACAATTGTTATTATTGCCAGTAAAAGTATTCCAATTTCCTAAACTAAATTGATTGAAAAAGAAAAAGAAAAAGAATTGTTCCTGTGTTGGGGTTTGGCTCTTCAGAAGAAACACTCACTTCCCTCCGTCTCCACCTTAACAGAACTCACTTCCCTCCATCATCGACCATTGCCGCCATAGGCCTTGCCACCGCTGACAGCCGCTGTCTGTCGTCCTACACTCATTCAAACTGCATTTCTATTCTTCCACCTCAGATTTGCGTTGATATCTCGGATTCACCGTTGCCAAGGTCTTTCAGTTCCAGAGCCACCGTTGCTACGCCATCCTCAGATCTACTCTTTCGATTGAAATTGCCTCCGACTTGTAGCTATGGACTCGGGAATTCAGAACTTGAGGAACCAGGAGGTCGAAAGCGGTAGAGATCATCATCACAATTGTTCGTCGTTTTCGTGATAGAGTGCTAGCCATCGTCATCCACTTCTTCTTGGTGATTGGCTTGGTTATCATAGCTTCTCTACATAATAAGCTTTATTGATTAATGTGATTCGTTTGACTTGATGTGAAATTCTGCATAAATTTGATAATATCCATTAGTTAGGTTTAGCTAAACTTGATTTCATTACAATTTTGAACTCTGAATTTTGAAATTAGGAATTGTTACACCAAATTGTATTATCATTTTCGTGTAACACTGGGTTATACTATTTAAGCATTATTTCCCGAATGTATTGGCAATATAGCAATTTGAAAAAGCTTATTTCTGTTACATTTCACCGTGGTCTTTGTTTTGAATTTTGTTATCTAATTTTATTCTTTACACTCTACATTATGTTTTTCTTTTCAGCACATTGATGAGTTAGATCTGAATATAAAGAAGTATCTCAGAGGAGAAGCTACTTCTTTTGATATATATAGTATTATTCTGGTTTCTAGAATCAATACGTTGGCATCCAATTATATTATCTCTTAATCTTAATTTGCAGAATTTGAAAGATAGAAATCTCAAGCATCAGCTATCTGTCAGAGAAGAATTATATGGCAATGCTACAAAAGCTGCTGCCAAGGCAAAAAAGGTAAGCTATTTTTCATGTGTCTTTTATGTTCAACAATTAAACTAAATTTATCCTTTTGTTCAATGATCTCTATGTGACATGCTAAAAGAAGAATTCAATTTTAGTTGTGCATTATATTCTTATTCGAAATTGACTAAATTCAAGATTAAGTATCAGATTTAACTAAATCTAAATTTGATGTGTGAAGAACTTTGATAATTAAAAGAAATGTTGTGCTCTGGTCTGTGGTTACCGAGATCAATCAGATGATCCATATTCAAGGTTCTATATATATGGATTCTTGTTTGATGTAGTATATTTTTTATTTGGCTTGTTGAATTTTATGTTGTCAAGCTAGTAATTAACTTGAGCAAAACAGTTGAACAAATAATAATGGCATAAAAATTATTTCTCCTACGTGTAAAAATTAGAAAAGTAAATACCAATAGTGTCCCATAATCCAAGGTTAACTGTACTGCCATCAACCACAACATTTGCACTAAAGTTGTCAAAAACTGTAGGCACATAGTGATGATTTCTTGCTTAAGCATAAGCTTGGTTTTTTCTCCTATTTGAAAAGCATGCTAGCAAGATTTAGTGATAATTTCTTGCTTGTTTCTGTTTGTATATATTCTAATATTATATTCTGTTTCTTGTTTTGCTTTTTAAGTATTTATGCATTCTTGGATTGGTTTCACACTCCTCAAATCTTGAATGCAGATCACAACATTTAATATCTCATTAGTTGTCCATGGAACCATTGTGAAAAATGATGATTTTCATAAGGTAATTTTTTCTTCTGCAAATGGAGAGGCACTAATACTCCTTCTCCAGCATGACTTTTCTTAACTCTTGTGAAATTGATTCTTGTACAGGAAGAATCCAACCCATATGTTGTTCCCATTAGCATAGGCATCTTCAGAGTCTTGGTTAGTCCTTTAGGGATAACAACCATTACAATGATTAGAAGGATTGTATCAAATCACGAGGCATTCCAGGTATGATTGCGCATCATCATCATCACATTTCTTTTCTTTTCAATTCTAGTTCGAATGTTAGCATATTTATAAAATAGTCAATGATAAGTATGGTGAATTAGCTTTTTATAAAAAAAAAAGAAAGAAAAAAGGAAAATGTGAATTAGTTAATAACTATATCACCGACATAGGGTTCGTTGAAAGGCTAGATGTTTTGACTTGTAAATCGGGTGTCTTGTGTTCGAACCAATAGAATGCAAAAATTAGCCTTTGAGATACTTAAATCTTTTTGGATTTCTATGAGTTGAGCTGAATTATTTGGATTCCTAGTAATAAACCCTGATGAACTGGTGGGTTTTACCCAATAAAAGAAGCTAATGTTAGATCCTTGATTGGTTCAAGAAAACAAAATTTATTTGAACATAAAAGTGGACATTCTAAACTCAACCTTGGATGAGAGGACATAATATACAAAGAATAGGAAGAAAATTATCCAGTGGAATGTCTGTTATGGTTAGTTGGTTTTCTTTGACCTTTTCTTGTTCCTTTGGCCATGATTTCCTATAATGCACTATCAGTTTTTTTGACCCGCTTTATTTTAGTTTATCTTTGATTCAGAAACGGAATAAAAAGAAATGGGAGAGTGAGAAGAGATAGTACGACAGTAAGACTCATGTCCATGAAGACTGAATGATTTCTATTGTTCTCGGCATTAGACATGGAAGCTTAGTAAATTTGTAGGCCTTTTTTTATTCTTTCTCTGTTAGTAAAATGAAATGATAGTTCTGTACTATTATTCAATTTGGACCATAATTGGACATTGCGATCTGTAAACCCCGTGAAATGAGCGAATAATTAGTCAATAAATTAAATTTTAATTAGGAAAATTAAAATGCAAAGCTAATCTCAAAATAGGATAGAGCTCTTCAAAACGAGAATTTTGACACCAATTTTAAAATTTTTGGCCCAAAATTAGACCGAATGGGTCAAACCGATTAAACCGGGCCCAATTGGATCCAACCAGACCCATCACTTAAAAAGAACACAGCATCCCTTCCCTTCATTTCTGCATCCACGCTGCCATTGTTGGGTGGAAGAACACCAAAGCTTCCAAACCCTCATTGAAATTTCATTTCTCAATAACTTTTGATCCGGAGCTCTGATTGACGATCCATTTGCGGCCACGCGACCGCGGCGTCGAGCTCTACAAAGCCCATAACATTGTAAGTAAGGAAGCCACGTTTTCTTCCTAAATATTCTCATTTCCAGTTCTGAATTTATTGGGCTTTGGTGTTGAGATTTTGTATAATTTGGTGTTCTAGGTTTAATTTAGCTTGCGGAGCTTATTGAGTTCGAGTTGTTACGCGTGTGGGCACGGTAAGGACAACCTAAACCCTAGCCCAATCTTGTATTTATTATGAAAAATCTAAAATTGAAACATGTATATGAATTAGGTGTGAATTAAGTAGATACTTGTGCATTGGAATTAAATTGGGAGCATATGGAAGCTTGTTGGTGATTGGAGCCAAGACTTGGGTTGGTTTCTCAAGCTTGTGAGGGGCTGTGATTGTGTTTGTGTGGCTGCCTTGGGCCAAGCGTGGTGATCGGCCAAGGTATAGTTTAGGTTTCGTGCATTTAACATTTAAGGTGTTGTGAAAACGTAGGTTAGAAAGCCATAGGTTAAGTTGAAAAGGTTAAATGTATTAAATGGTTGGCTTGTGATGATGTTGGATAATTATATGATTGATTTTAAATTAGAATTTATGAGCTTGAGTTGTTGATGTTGTGGTATGTATGCTCTTGGATTTATTTATGATGGGTTGTGTTGATGTTGGTATATATTAATGGATTATGGTTGGTGTTTGTTAATAAGGAGTTGTTATATGAATTGATGGATTAATATATATGAAGGGTTGATAATGTATTAATGGATTAATGGATTAATATATATATATATGGTATATGTTAATGCAAATTTGTGGTTATGGCTCATTGGATTGGTTAAAGGTAGCTTGAAGTGGTTGTTGATGAGTTGGGATTAGATATGTTAGCAATATGCAAGTTTTGAGGGTAAGGAATATGAGTTGATGAAAATAAGGTTTGGTTGAGAATTGGTTAAAAAGCAAATTTTGATAAACTTTGGACGTCCATAATTTACTCCTCAAATTTTGGATTGAGTTGTGATTTATTGTAAATGAAAGATGGTTTTATGAGCTTTTGATTGATATTAATTTTATGAAAAACAGAATTTTGTAGAGAAAGTTATCGACGTTGAAAGTTTGGTATATAAATCTATATTACAGGATGGCTAAAACTGGTTGCAGCAAGCATTCTGGGCATTCTACCCATTTTTGAAAAACGCCCATCCACGCATACGCGTGGCGTGGAATTTTGATGACGCATGCGCGAGAAGCATGCATATGCGTGCATGCATATTCACGCGTACGCATGGCTGCTGTTTGCTGCAAAAACCGATTTTGACTGTTTGAAACCAATTTGCCACTTCTAAACCCAATAGCTAGTTGAAGCTAGGAATATGAGATAACTTGGAAATGAAGAAAAGGGGTGAACAAGATGAATTGTGAGGGAAGTGGTGTGAAGCTGAATGAATATACGTCGCTATGGTTATAAAGAATGAATGTAAGAACGTGATGTGATAAATGATAAGATTTAAGATGACTGTGTGTGGCCAAGATGGTCGGAATGGCAAGGTCTGGGTATAATCCCGCTTGTGTAATTAATTTGAATATGTGTTCGGATGGCAAGTTGAGGGTGGAAGTTTCCTCTCTTGTCGTGATGTGGATGTGGGAAATGTGGAAAGGCACTCTCCTTCGTATCGTATCCCCCACGTTCTTCTCTGGTTGCAAGGTGGAAAGGCACAGTCCTTCGATGTGGAAAGGCACTCTCCTTCGTATATCCTCCAGGAGAAGGTGGAAAGGCATACTCCTTCGATGTGGAAAGGCACTCTCCTTCGTTTATGATCCTCCTGGAGATGCGCAACCTAGAGACCAATGTCTGGGTTAGCTACCAGATGTGTCAGGTTCTGGCAAAATAACCGACACGTGAGCTCAAGGCCAGTAGGATAGACATTAATCATGTGCATATGTGTGCTTTGTTTACTATGCCTTAATTGGGAATGCCTAATTGATTATATACCTCCTGCTTCTTGTTATACTTGCTACTTGCACTATCTGCTCATTACTTGTGCGTGAATTTGTGTGGTTGCTTGTTTCTGTTGCATTATGGGTGATGGAGGGATGGAGGAAAAGGTGAAATGGTTTGGTGTTATGATAGGTTTGAAATTGAGTGAGTTAGGCAGATTTAGAATACCTACCCCTGTTTATAGCTTCTGTTTAGTAATTAAGTTGGATAACTAAATAACGGAGTTCTAGGATTGCATATGGCATTCCCAAGACCTTATTTATTATACACGTGGCACCTTTACCATGCTGAGAACCTCTGGTTCTCATTCCATATTGTGTTGTTATTTTTCAAATGCAGGTCGAGAGGCTCTTCGCTAGGCGTCTGGATCCTTGAAGCGAAGTAGTTCTTGGGTGTATTTTGGATCTCTGTTTGTATATATGTATTAATGCGTTTAGCTTACTCTCCAAGTAACTTGTGTATGCTGCTCCTCATAGAGGTTGAGGGAGAGATAGGAGTTTATTTTGGTGTAATTTTTGGATACCTATATATATATATATATCTTCCGGCTAGCCTTGGCTTCGCAGGCTGAGTCAGGAGCTAGTTATGTTATCTCCTTGGCCATCCTTTACTCTTTTGCTTATCTTTACCATTTCCTATTAGGTTTCTTAGCACGCAAGTAATTCTATTCCTTGAGCGTTGCACTTTTTATTTTGCGATTTTGATTTATCCGTTTTTCAAGGCTCCTAATATATTATCTTTTTCCACTATTATATATATACTTTACTGTTTAAAGGTCCATAACACCACACTACCTCTATTCTACGACTTAAGCGTAAAACTCTGTATAATAGAGTGTTAGACGATCTCTGTATATGATTAATCATTTACTAAACTGATTTAGCCAATGATATGTTTGTAGTTAACCATTATTATTATCTCTGAATAAATTCATGGTTAAATAAACCATGGCTGAATTAGTTTGGAAAAATGATCCAACTTTATGATTCAAGCTGAGCAAAGCTATCATTTTCACTTTATTTTGGTTATTGGTCTCTTATCTAGATTTATCCCTTAGCTTTTTTAATAACATGTTACATTTTATTATTGCTGTATGTGGATTTGATGAGGATTGATCGTCTTTGGTCGAATTCCTTTTGTTCTTCTTTGATAAATTAGTAAAGATATATTCATTGAACAAGATATATTGGAATTATAGTTCATTTCCATTTCTATTGAATAATTACCAGTAAAAATAAAAGCCTTAAGATATATTCCTTTTTCATAATATTACTTTTAGTATAGGTTTATAGCATTTTTTATTTTTTAGATTTGTAACATAATTTATTATTTTTCAAAAGAAATTTATGTATCAATATTTGAGTTTAATAAAATATCTCATTTTGTAGTAATTAATTTCAGTATATTATAACTAAAAAAAGTCTTAAGATTTTAGCGGCAATAGTAATGATAACTAAAAGTGAATAACATTATAATTTTAGAATAATTTTTAGTGACCATATAAATTGTCGGTAAAATAGATTTTGGCGGCAATAGTAATGGCTACTAAAAGTGAATAACATTACAATCTTAAAATTATTTTTGGTGGCCATATAAATTGCCAAGAAGATGGCCACTAAAAATTATATACTTTTTGCGGCCATTAAAAAGGTTTTTACCGGCAAATATTATAATTGCCGCTAAAATCTTTTAACGTCAAAGCATAAGACGGCTAATGTCTAATTGCCGATAAATGTATTAGCGACTATTTTTATTGCCGCTAAAAACAAAATAAATAGCCGCTAAAAGTGATTTTTTTTATAGTGATAACTTAGTTTCAATGCATATGTAGCATACTTATAAATCCAATGAAAATGGCTTATTGTTTGCAACAAACACATGTTACAACTAACAAATAAATCATTTTAAACAAAAATAAATATTTTGCAAAATTTAGTTTTATTTTATTGTGGGTCTTCACATATATATTCATATATGATACATAAATAGATTCTTTTGTAGTATCATTGAAAAGAAAAGACAAAAAAAATAACAAAAGAGAAACCTATAAATATGTTTTTTTTTTTCCTCTTTGTATCTCTTTACTTTTTAAATCTGCTGTATCAGAATATCTCCCTTATTTTATATCTATGTAACGTGTTTTGAATTAAGTGAATTATAATGATATTTATTTTATTTAAAATATATGTTTATTCTTTATTTGAAGCATGTTAAGTTATTAATACAAAGTATTTTGTATTGAATAACAAGTGGGTAGATAAATTTTGGTGTTTTGGTTTTATAATTTCTAACTTATTAGTTGATAAATCAACCATTATTTTAAAATAGAGTTATATTTTAAAATGGATACAATAAATATTTATTTAAAATTTAGTGAAGATAATGCTTAGATATAAATAAGTGGCAGAACTACATATTTTTTATTCATTAATTTTAACAAATTTAAAAATTTTACTAACACTAATTTTATCTTTACATTTTTGATAAATTTCAATTTTATTTTTCCGTTCAACACAATTTTTTTTTTCCAATATTCTATTACGTGGTTTGGTTGATGGAAACAAGCAAACAACGTCAAATATTGTCGAGTGATTAGTGACGTGGAAAGAATGGAACCCCGTCACGTCATGTCTATTGAAAAATGGGGGAAACAATAACATGGTGAGAAATTAGTTTCTTGCTCCATTGACAAATAAGTTTGCTTCCGCATTTCTTCCTCCAATTTGTCTCCATGTTTCCTTGCATTTCATCATGCTTGTTTCCTAGTCGGCCGACGCCTAGCACAATTTTTGGGCTAAATGACGTAAACAAATTAAATGACCTCTAATATTACACTAATATCTTAAAACAAAACAACTTATATGGATGTCTTATTTGTATATCTATGTAAATCAAATTAATTATATTTGATTTACATTAAAAAAAGTGTAAATCGATTAGTTGATTCGATTATATGTAATTACTTTAAAACGTGCATGTAAGCTAATTCACTTTATGATATTTGTGTAATATTTTTTTTTCGTGACTGAAAAGTAACAATAGAAAAAACAAAAAAGAGAAAACAAAGAATAAAGAACTGCTTAAGAAGCAAGACAGTCGCGTTGAATGCTACTCACAAATTCATTCCAAGGTAACGGGAGCTCCACTTAATGAGTATGAGTCCTCATCGCCGTTTTTGCCATGATGTCTGCCACTTTGTTTGTATCTCTCAAGATCAACCGAAGGTCACCATTTTCAAGATATGATATCTCAAATTTTCAACACCAAAGGACCAACAAAACCAGAGTTATCTTGGAAATTGTTGGCAAGAGTCAAGACATCCACACAATCTGTTTCACAAATAATATCTCTTTGCCCTAAGTCCTAGGCTAGAAGATATCCTCTCTAAATAGAAAACAATTCTCCTTGCAAAATATTACTACTCTCAATCGTTTCCAAACAGTCTCGTTGCTAACTTCCATTCCAATCTCTTCTAACACAGGCAAAACCAACATGACCACTAATACCAGGATAACTTACATCACATTAATCTTAAAAGTGCCCACCAAGGGAGAATTCATGAGCCACTAATGGTAGAAGGGATTGAAATTCGTTGCAACTCAAAAATATTCCGAAACACCATTTCCAAGGATAAAGTCATACTAGTCACCTTATTCAGGGGCCAAGACTCGTGTGGATGAAAGATCTCATTATTCCTGGAATGCCAAATCTATTATAGACTAGAAAAGAATTTAAAAGGGCGCTCTTTGTTATGAAGCAAGAACCAGTTCATCAAATCCAGAGGTTGATCAGAAATATCCAAAGCCTGTCAAACTAGCTGAGGTTTCGGACAATCCCAAATATAATGAACAACCAATTCCTGACCAGAAAATATCGTGGACAACTGTCCGTCGGTGAGATGCCCCTCCTGAAATGAAAAGCAGCAGTAGACAGAGTCTACATAAGACAAAATCAGGCCAAAAATTTATGTTTTTCCGAAATAAGCTAATGCCAAAGTCAAAGCCAAAGCCAATTCTCCTGGTCCTTCCAACCAAACTTCTTCTTACTGAGCCACAAGTAACCACTATGAGAGTCATATACTTTTGGCATCGCATCAGACCAAAACCATCTTACCACTGAACCTGCTTGCACATCCAAATTATAGGAAAGAATGTTGCCTTGCAAAAAACAGTTTAGAGGAGAATAGATATTTTGAAGGTGCTACTATCCAAATGACCAAAGATCCAAGATCCGAAAATTCAAATAAAAAAATGAATATAATTCATCTCATGACAAAGCTGCCCCTCTTTTCTTCAATTAGAAAATCAAAAGTTCTGGTTTAGATCCCAATGCACCAAACAATGCCATCCTTCAAGAGATCCCAAGTTTTACATATACTCTTCCAAACATAAGAGCCCGTGTCTCGAGACTGATTGAAATAGTCTCTGGGAGAGGAACGGTATTTTTTCGCCAAGAATTGAACCCTTAACTTGTTTGGATGATGAAAAAATTGCCAAACTAGCTTCCCAAGAAGAACAACATTAGCACAAAACGAATCTCGAATCCCCAAACCACCAAACTTCTTAGGGGTGACTAACGCCTTCCAACTAACCAGATTCATGCATCTACCATCAACTTGACCTTTTCAGAGAAAGCTCCGCATCATAGATTCTATCTTAAAGGAAAAAAGATACTTACATGCGGTAAGAAGGAATTGCAGCCATTACTAAATTGATCAAACATAGTCTTTTTTCCTTGTTAAGCAATCTCCCTTTCCAACTAACCATCCTCCCCCGAATCTTATTCAGAACATCATTGAATGCTACTTGCGTCATCCAAGAGTGACTAAGGGTAACCCTTATATACTTGCTCAAGTTCCGGACAATGATGGATGACACCCCAGTAAAAATTTTTTTTCTTGCCGCTGGACATTCTTGGGCCATAGCTCCATCTATCGACACATTTCAAAAGCATGACCATAAAATACGTTTAAGAAAGCGTGGCTATATTATCACCCAGAAAGCATGCTTATAAAGTGTGGCTATAGCATCACATATACGACCATGCTTTTTGTCACGGCCCAAAATGAACCATGACCGGCGCTCAGGGAAACGGTTTCCTAGCAAGCCTATCAAACTCAAATATAAATCAAATAAGAAAGTTACAAATATTTTAAAGAAATTTACAGTTTCTAAAACGAATAATTTCATATTTTTAATAAAAGGTAAAACAATTAGATATGGATGGATCCTGCCTGTGATATATGGAGCATATGACGTCTAAGAACTCAACAAAAATGAAGTACCAATTGCAGATCATTACTCTTGAATAGAAGGCTCACACATTCAAGTATTTGTTCCTGAAAATCATTTTTAGAAAAACGGAATGAGTTTTGCAACCCAGTGACCAGACAATACATCTATAATCGACATGAGACCATATATAAACATTATATCAAAAATAATGTTAATTAGAAAATAATAATTCATAATAATAAGTGAATCAATAAGGGAGTTCTCATACAGAAATCAAATCAAAAGTCCACACTTAGGCGGCTCCACCTCTATGGGTAGCCATTTCCTCTAGTGTGTCCGTACGGAATAACAGATCTAACGTGTGGCCTACACGTTAGGCTAGCAACGCCCCTGCTAGCTGAGGTCTGAGCCAGATGCATCTAGGTTAACGTCATAACCGCCGTTAACTACGGTTTTCTAATACGAGCCTCCCAAACCAATTCAAAACATATAATTTCAAACACAACAAATCTTTGATCTTACAAATATATAAGGTATCGAATCAAATCAAATCAGATAATATTTTTTTCATCCAAATCATATTCAATCATATTTTCTCAATCTTAAGGCATTTCAAAATATTTCACAATTCCAAAACAAGTGAGTACCAACAAAATTTCAATACTTCAAAAATACATATTCGAATAAAATCAAGTACTTTAAAACAATATAAAACTTCTTCAACATACATATAATCTCATAAAAATATATAGTCTCATGTGCATATTAAAATGAGTTTAACAAGGATAAGCATTTAGTTCTAATAAATCAATTAGTAAAACTAATTTTAAAATCATTTGATAATAATCTTTATAAGTATAACTAAGTTCAAACACCATATATCCAAATAATTATAGACGTAAAGCCAAACAATTATAAATGTAAAGCCTACTCACAACTTGGTCCCAGGAGACCGAAGAAACTGAAACCGGAGTGGCAAATTAAAAGGGTGAAGATGGTTGGAATAGAATGGATCGAAAGGACGTAGAATCTAGACCGAGGCAGTAGCAACAACTCCAACTAATCCCGCAGCAACAACTTTGTAATAGTCACAGCTATAGCGGCTGAAATAGAATGGAAACAAGGTAGCATAAATGGAATAGTAGCAGAGCAAAAGTGGAAACGATGCAAGTTTAAGGAAAAGACCTAAACCAAAACAAAGGCACTATTCGGCGGCGTTTTTCCAGAAACCACAACGGTGATGGCAACCTTAGCTCCGATAAGATGCTTAAACCGGAAGCATAGGACCAGCAACGGCGCCAGCAAGGAATGGCTCTGACGGCGGCCGCAGCTCGAATGTGACCTCCTTCCCCAGCAACGGCAGCAGCAGCGGCAACACACCACCGTTACCCCTCTTCCCGGCGACGAGTTCTGTTATATTCTCCTTCCCCTTTCGCGAAGTCTCTCCCTTCTCTCTCCTCGTGCTCTCCTCAGTGACGGCGACTTGGCATGGCGGCTGTTGAGGCTCAGCGGCGATGGAGACAAGGCGCGGCAGCTGTAGCAGTTTGACGGTAGCGAAGCAGAACGGCGGCAGTCCTTCTTCCTCGTCTCTTCTCTCGCGCTCGTCCCCTCTCTCAGAGGCATCTCACTCAGTTCTGGCCTCTGATGGCGATGCGACGGCGGCGAGCTGGACGTGGCTGGCGGCGACGCGACGGGACACGAAGGGCGAGCTCCAGGCCAGCGATGACGAGGCACGGCTCTCTCTCTCCTCGCATGGTGGCTCGGCGTGGACAGCTCTCTCCTTCCTCCTCCCTTCTCTTCTCACGGTCTCCCCTCTTCTCTCTTTCCCTTTTCTTTCTTTCTTTCTTTTTCCTTCAAGTCTGTGTGTGTGCTGTGAGGAAGAGGGTGTGAGGGGAGTGAGTGTGTGTGCGGTAGTGAGAGGTGAGTGTGTTAGAAGAGGGTTAGGGTTTGGTTTGAAAAAAAAGAGGAACAAGGGGTATCGTAGGGATTTTACATTCTACCCTCCTTATAGAAATTTTCGTCCTCGAAAATTGATATAATCTTCAAAACTTTACATGATTTTAGCACTTTACCGAACATGAGAAATGAGCATAACGAGGTGCAAAAGTTACAAGATAGGATCCTGATAAAACGATGTCATTGGCCTTTCCCTACCCTCGTTCCCTTGACAACTCAGATATACATAACCCTCTTCACGTCGTTCGTCAATCTTTTCTAAATACAATCTTGGTTCTGTAGTACATATCCATGGTAGCAACCAGTCTTATGTCAAGTGTTCGAATTTCAACTTTCTGAACTTCCGCATCAGTAGCTGTGTCCTAAAGAACTAACGTATCGCTTGCTATATCTGAGAATCGCACGTGATATTGAAACAAACACGAGTATGTTTAAAAAGATTCTAAACTTAGGTAGAAAAGAGCAAACATCACAGATGGTGTTCGCAAGAATTCGGGGAGATGCGTAGGATCGCAACTAAACAAGGATATACAAAAACGGTGAAGCATGCCAAAAAGAGAATCAATCGCATCTTAGTAAGGAAATTTGAATCAAGAACTTTGATAGAACAATAAAAGAAAAGATGGTGTATGAAGTCAAAATAAGTTTATGTTGGATCAAAGAAGTACGAAGTTCACAAGAGATGGCCACTAAAATCAACGGTAATATTCACAAAGATTTAAGAGAATGACTAGAAACACAATTAAATAACACACAATCTTTTAGAATTAAAGAAGAGGAAGAACATACAAAGCCTAAAAATTTTATAATATTTATCGAGCAAAATAAGAACACTAGGACAAATGAAGTTAAAGAAAACAATAAGCAACAGCACTATAGGTAAGGAAAGCTAAACAGCAACAAACATACAACGTAAATAAAATACCCATAACAATTATAAATCCAAATCCTAAGCAACAAGACAAAGACAATAACAGAGAGACAAAGCAAAACAACAAATAGAAGATTTGACCGCACATTTTAGAAAGATAATGGTACAATTATGAAAATTAAAAACAGTAATTGTCACAAAAATTAACATCCTCATTTTCTCTTATCTAGAATTCTTTGACAAAGGCCATTTGAAATAATTATTGCCATAACCTTGAATATTAAGTATACTAGAATAAAATTTAATAGCTTTTGACTATAAATAAAAGACAAATAACGTAAATCATAATGAGAAAATGCAAGCAATCATCTCATTATTCCCAAGGCCAAAATTCACCTATAATCATATAGCTAAACTTAGTATGAAGTTACAAATAAATTCACATATAAAATAATAATAATAATAAAACTAAAATTTAAAGTATTGGCAATTAACACACTAGGATCAATTATAATAACTACTTTCTTCTTTTTATTTTTTTGGTTTAAATCTCCAATTATGAATTTGCTCTTAACATAATCAAAGCACATAGCAAAAGAATTTCAGAAAATTAGTATGAAATTAGATTTCTTGTAAAGATAAAACACCAAAAGAAGAAAAAAAAATCATGTTCATAAATATATATACTTTATCTTTTTTTTTTTTTGGATAAATAGAGAACACACATGCAAGTATAACTATAGTTATAGAAAAAGTTGACTATTTTTTTTTTTTTGTGAAAAGGAGAACAACAACTATAAACTATAAATTACCAATTGTAAACAAGTCATTATGCATACACTGATGCACATTTTATATAGACAAATATCTATATCTGCTTTGCAGCAGTTTTCAACCGATATTAATGGCTCCTAAAATTTTAATAGGCATAAGAATTAATAAAATGAAAATAGGAGCATATAATCATCAATGGTTGGAGGAAGATGTGAAATCCTTGTAAAAGAAATTTCTCAAAAGAAAAAGGAAAGGAAAAGCTTAAAGTAATGGTGAGGTTTTATGTATAAAATACATTCTGATAGAAATCAAAACACCAAATGCTGAAATACTTTAACAACTTCGCAAAGAGTCAAGAATTATAATAATTAAATACTTAAATGAGTGTAAAGCAAGAGAACAGAGCTTCCATAATCGTGACAAAGAAGCTAATGATTAAGATGTAAAGCAAGGAAATATTCAAGTAAATACTCCATAATACTAATAATAAAATTAGCAATAACTTCGTTACAAGAGAAAAGACTTTCAAATTACTAATCATTCAATAAAAAAAAATCCTAACTTGTTGAAAAATTTACCAAAATAGTCTCTATATATTATGATTGTCCTAATAAAATCTCAAGTTGTTTTGAATATTGATTCCCACTTATAAATTTAAAAGCAACAAAGTTCACAAAAAATCCTATATTATCACATTAAAATAAATAATATATTTTCAATCCTAGTGAAAATTTAATTTAAAGTATCATTGTATAGCTCAAGTAAATACATAATTTTACTTACACTATTTTATTCCACAAACCCAACCAAATGTAATTCATGAAACATCAAGTTTCGTTGAGAAATCAGATAATTTTAAAACTAGGGTTATTAAGGGGTACATAATAAGAAAGCATGGTTTATAATAATTAGTTGAATATAATAAAGAAAAAAAATTCGTATAAGTAATTTATTTTGCTTTAAGAAATTAGATATCTAGTCTTTTTATCAAAAATTGTCAACAATTCTTTTCAATCTCTAAGATCTACTTCCAAATATCACAAAGGCACTACAAATCAAGAAAATCAATCTCCCTAAACCTCTAAGAATAAGAACAATAGGTGAAAATAAGGAAATTTTCAGAAAAGCAAGGGTTAAGAAAATTCTCAGGTTTCAGATTATACTCAAAAGCAAAGTTCATCTTATAATCACCAACCAAAAGGCAAGCGTTCACAATCTTTCTCTCAACTTATCAAGCAGGAAATGGTTCCGTGACAAAAAGTCATATTCAGCAACAAAGAACCATAATGGAAACAGATCATCAATTAGAAAAATAAAACTAAACTTCTAGATC
This sequence comes from Arachis ipaensis, assembly GCF_059453495.1. NCBI lineage: Eukaryota > Viridiplantae > Streptophyta > Magnoliopsida > Fabales > Fabaceae > Arachis > Arachis ipaensis. Next base: position 57,843,027 of record NC_142436.1, read on the forward strand.
GAAAAAGCTAACTTATCACCCAAATAATTCACTACACTTAAGCAAAGAAAATCAACAATCGAACAAACAATGATAACACTCTATTCATATGTTGCATCACATAGTCCTTCTTGAGCAACTAAATAGCTGTTTTCGAAATTATTGATTTGAAAAAAAAGAATCAAAAGCTAATCAAAATTATGTTAGCTTCAAAAATCATCAACATAAGAAGGAAAATCTCAATATCGCTTATCAAATCCAGAACAAAGCATCTCGATCAGAAACTCAGCAAATTCATGCAATCCACAAATCTAAATACAATTCTATAAGGAAATCAGATTGTAATTCACAACAAACATAAATCAAATCTTTTAAGTAACTCATGAACTATTGACATTAGGAATCATAGAGAACAACCCAAAGACGAAGAAGATTAAAGCACACATTCACAAAATCGGAAAAAATTAGAACTAGCTAGGAGAGAAATCGCGAACCAGAACCAAAACTTAAACCCTTGCAAAAACAAATTCGAGAAAATCTACCAAAGGATATGTCAAGATTGGGTACAAAAGGACAAGAGTAGTAAGAAGCAGAGAGGACGCATGCTCTCAATAATCAGAAGACAGCAATGACATAGAGGACAAGAAGACATTCCTATAGGCCTTTGATAGTGCCACAATTTGTACAAATAGGCGCGCTTCTATTTATACAATTGTGATCCTATCATAGGACACTTGCTCCATATTACACAGATTAAACCTAAGCTCTGATACCACTTTGTCACGGCCCAAAATGAACCATGACCGGCGCTCAGGGAAACGGTTTCCTAGCAAGCCTATCAAACTCAAATATAAATCAAATAAGAAAGTTACAAATATTTTAAAGAAATTTACAGTTTCTAAAACGAATAATTTCATATTTTTAATAAAAGGTAAAACAATTAGATATGGATGGATCCTGCCTGTGATATATGGAGCATATGACGTCTAAGAACTCAACAAAAATGAAGTACCAATTGCAGATCATTACTCTTGAATAGAAGGCTCACACATTCAAGTATTTGTTCCTGAAAATCATTTTTAGAAAAACGGAATGAGTTTTGCAACCCAGTGACCAGACAATACATCTATAATCGACATGAGACCATATATAAACATTATATCAAAAATAATGTTAATTAGAAAATAATAATTCATAATAATAAGTGAATCAATAAGGGAGTTCTCATACAGAAATCAAATCAAAAGTCCACACTTAGGCGGCTCCACCTCTATGGGTAGCCATTTCCTCTAGTGTGTCCGTACGGAATAACAGATCTAACGTGTGGCCTACACGTTAGGCTAGCAACGCCCCTGCTAGCTGAGGTCTGAGCCAGATGCATCTAGGTTAACGTCATAACCGCCGTTAACTACGGTTTTCTCATACGAGCCTCCCAAACCAATTCAAAACATATAATTTCAAACACAACAAATCTTTGATCTTACAAATATATAAGGTATCGAATCAAATCAAATCAGATAATATTTTTTTCATCCAAATCATATTCAATCATATTTTCTCAATCTTAAGGCATTTCAAAATATTTCACAATTCCAAAACAAGTGAGTACCAACAAAATTTCAATACTTCAAAAATACATATTCGAATAAAATCAAGTACTTTAAAACAATATAAAACTTCTTCAACATACATATAATCTCATAAAAATATATAGTCTCATGTGCATATTAAAATGAGTTTAACAAGGATAAGCATTTAGTTCTAATAAATCAATTAGTAAAACTAATTTTAAAATCATTTGATAATAATCTTTATAAGTATAACTAAGTTCAAACACCATATATCCAAATAATTATAGACGTAAAGCCAAACAATTATAAATGTAAAGCCTACTCACAACTTGGTCCCAGGAGACCGAAGAAACTGAAACCGGAGTGGCAAATTAAAAGGGTGAAGATGGTTGGAATAGAATGGATCGAAAGGACGTAGAATCTAGACCGAGGCAGTAGCAACAACTCCAACTAATCCCGCAGCAACAACTTTGTAATAGTCACAGCTATAGCGGCTGAAATAGAATGGAAACAAGGTAGCATAAATGGAATAGTAGCAGAGCAAAAGTGGAAACGATGCAAGTTTAAGGAAAAGACCTAAACCAAAACAAAGGCACTATTCGGCGGCGTTTTTCCAGAAACCACAACGGTGATGGCAACCTTAGCTCCGATAAGATGCTTAAACCGGAAGCATAGGACCAGCAACGGCGCCAGCAAGGAATGGCTCTGACGGCGGCCGCAGCTCGAATGTGACCTCCTTCCCCAGCAACGGCAGCAGCAGCGGCAACACACCACCGTTACCCCTCTTCCCGGCGACGAGTTCTGTTATATTCTCCTTCCCCTTTCGCGAAGTCTCTCCCTTCTCTCTCCTCGTGCTCTCCTCAGTGACGGCGACTTGGCATGGCGGCTGTTGAGGCTCAGCGGCGATGGAGACAAGGCGCGGCAGCTGTAGCAGTTTGACGGTAGCGAAGCAGAACGGCGGCAGTCCTTCTTCCTCGTCTCTTCTCTCGCGCTCGTCCCCTCTCTCAGAGGCATCTCACTCAGTTCTGGCCTCTGATGGCGATGCGACGGCGGCGAGCTGGACGTGGCTGGCGGCGACGCGACGGGACACGAAGGGCGAGCTCCAGGCCAGCGATGACGAGGCACGGCTCTCTCTCTCCTCGCATGGTGGCTCGGCGTGGACAGCTCTCTCCTTCCTCCTCCCTTCTCTTCTCACGGTCTCCCCTCTTCTCTCTTTCCCTTTTCTTTCTTTCTTTCTTTTTCCTTCAAGTCTGTGTGTGTGCTGTGAGGAAGAGGGTGTGAGGGGAGTGAGTGTGTGTGCGGTAGTGAGAGGTGAGTGTGTTAGAAGAGGGTTAGGGTTTGGTTTGAAAAAAAAGAGGAACAAGGGGTATCGTAGGGATTTTACATTGCTTTTAAAGCGTGATAATAGCGAAAAGCGTGACAAAAAAGAAAGTATGTCAATAGATCCACAAAAACATGCCGATAGCTCAGAAAGTATGGCGAAAATCTATTGGCATGATTTTTTGCACTTTTCGACACACTTTAAAAGCGTGGCATAAAACTGATTTTCTTGTAGTGAAAGAGGCAATGACACAATGCATAATCAAATTGATTCCTATTTAATTTGTTTGTGTGATTTACCTCAATTTTTTGCAAACAGTAATCCGATATCTCTTATTTTATGGAAAAGATTTTTCAAGTTTTTAATTAATAATATCACCTTTTATTATTTATTATTTCTCAATTACTTTCAATTTTTATGAGTCTTTTTTCGTCATTAAAAAAAATCGAATAACAAAAATAATGGAGGATAATTACAAAAAAATCACATTATGAAAATTTGATATTATCAAATTAAAAAATGACATTGTCGCTCTCTTTATATATATATATATATATATATATGTTTTTATATAAAAAAATGTCAATCACAAAAATAAGAATGAATATATAACTGCATAATATTTAAAATTCATGTATTTTCTAATAAAAAATATTACGTGCATCCTAAAATTAAATCATCTACCAAGCTATTCACCATGTGTTTAAATAATATATGTTATTTAATTTATTGTTAATATATATTTATATTCTTTTAGAGAAATTCTTCACATTCAAGCGTTTCCATACAAGTCATTTATTTCTTTTTTTTTTTTCTTTTTTCATGCCTCCTCTTTTTCTTCTTCTTCTTCTTCTTTTTTCGTGATTCTTCGTTTTTGAAGTGTTTCATCTTCATCATCGTGTTTCTCCTCTTTCTTCTTTTGATTTTGCAACATTATGTATTTTTTGTTCTTTGTTTGATTTTTTCCTTCCAAAAAGAATTATGAGAATATGAAATAAGAAAATGAAGAAGAAGAAACAACAAAAGATGAGGAGGAGAAAGAGGAAGAATTCTGAATTATGCATAAGGTGTACTTCAACGAATTTTGGGTGTATTTTTTAAATTTTTTGGGTGTATTTCTGTAATCCTTTGGGTGTATTTCTATAATCATTTGGGTGAATTCCTATAACCGTTTGGGTGTATTTCTGTAACCGTTTGGGTGTATTTCTGTAATTGTTTGGGTGTATTTCTGAAGTTCCATTATCTTCAAAACGATTTCAAAGCTTGATTTCAGAAATCATGAAAATCGAAAAAAAAAACGAAGCAAGAATACCAGTGATAAACACAGATAAAACAACGAATGAAAAGACAAAGAGAAAACGCACGAATGAGATCAAATTTGGCAAGAAACTCGTTTTCATGGAGGAAAAAGAAGAAAAGTAGGAGAAGAAGAAAGAAAAGAAGAAGGAAGAGGAGGAGGAGAAGGAGGAACGCGAAGTACGCCATAGAAATCGTATATGGGTTAGTGTACTTTTTATTAAGTTTCTCTCAACTTGTATGACTTGTAAACCAAATAACTTGTATGTGTAGCACTCCTCATTTTTTTAAGAATAACTATTTTAGTAGATAATTTTTTTTATACAAATAGATGTTTTTTATGTACACATCTAAACATAACTTTACTACAGGATCTTCTATTTTATTAAGAGCTTTTGTTACAAACCTTTTAAGGATACTAATTAAAAAAACCATTGTTCAAAATAATATACATTCAAATATATTAATACTTTTAACAAAAATATTATATGCACATTAATTATTATTATAGTAGTTATTATATATTTATGTAACTGTATAATTTATTTTTAATATTTATTTCATATTTTAATATAAATATGTATTTTATAAAAATAACTAATTTAATAACTGATTTTTATGTACCTAATATTATTATAGTTTTAATCATTAAAGATTTAACTTATACAGTGGGTTAACATCAGTGAAAGTTGGCATAATAAATGATAAAAATTTCAATTTATAGTAATCTACTAGTGAATGGTAACTAAATTCACAAGGATAATTAGAAAAGATAAGATAAAGGAGTAGTTAATGCCAAGGTCAATGATACCAATAGGTGCATGTTCTTTCCCTTAGCTTGCTACCTAACCATAAAAGAAAAAGATATATATACAATGAATTGTGAAGGAGTGAAGCTGATGGGGTGGGACTTGGGAGCGAGACACGAGAAATTGCGTAAGGAATATTTTTCTCAAAGCGGTCAAATCAGGGAATGTGGCCTGCATGGAAGCGAGAAAGTTGAAAACCAAAAAAATGATGCCAAAATTCAAGCCAAGATTCGTGCTTTCCAATTTCCATCCACAATTCCACATAATCGTAATGGTAACCACGTTCTTTTGATTCAATACCTATTCTTATTCATTCATGCACGTCGAGAGAAGAAGAAAACCTGCCTCCAACACAAGCGGCGCCGTTGCATCGATCCAAGTTTTCAAACTAACGACGCAACCACGCTAACTTCGAATTTGGCGCCATCCACCGCTCCGAAGTCTTAACGGTCAAAAAGGTTCTGACTCGCAATAAAATTGGCGGGATTTACGAAAATACTAATTTTCTTTTTGAGAAAAATAATTGGTGGGCCCTCATGAGGTCCTCGCTCTGAGTTGTCAATGACGTGGCACCACTCATTTTTGGTTCACACTTCTAATTACGCGAACTCTTGAAGGCTTCTCGCTCTATCTTCTCTAGTACACTGCCCTTTCGCCCCTGTCAAAAGACGCTACCCACGTTGTGGCTGGCTACCATTCTCGAATTCACTCATTTTGGCTTTTAATTTAGCCCCAGCAAGCAACCACACTCTATTCTCTTCACCCACATTGTTGTCTCTTTATTCTTTTTATGTCAAGTTTTGGAGTCTATTTTATGTTTAATTCGGTAGAGTCGATCTATGTTTTACTGTTATTAATTATATCCTAATCAAAATGAAAACCATAAGGGGCTAAGGGCAATAAAAATATGAAGGACGTATCAAATCTTACTTATTTAAACTGATTGGTTCGTTAGTACAATGTAACTTTTAAATGGCGGATCAATGAATATTAAATAAAAAAGTTGGAGTTGGACTACTTGTAGTAGCTAGTAATTAGGCCCTTAACCTAACATTCAAAATTATTTATATCAGTTAATCGGTCTCTTTTCACTTGAAAGAAAATAACTAAATTTTTTTAAAAGAAATTGCATATAAATTCAAGGGCAAAAAACCCAAATAAACCAAGGAGCATTTGAAATTACCTAAATCCGCCAAATCAAAAATCTTCACCTGTATCCACCAGGACCAATTATTATGTAATTCGAATCAATAAGATTCGAATTATGATATCAAGTAATTCGAATTGATTTAATTCGAATTGTGTACATGCAATGACTTAAGGTAATTCGAATCAATATGATTCGAATTACTATGAACGTAAGAATATATAGGTAATTCGAAACAACTTGTTTCGATATATATATGTAGAATTCGAATCTTATTAATTCGAATTACTAGGTTATTTTGTGTTTTAACATAATTCGAAACAACTTGTTTCGAATTATAACTTAAGAATTCGAGTTTAGTTAGTTCGAATTACTATGTTAGGTTGTGATAAATCGAAACAACTTGTTTCGAATTATATATATATAGCACGAACCAGGGCTATATATATATGCTGTGAACTCATGATGCTGTGAACAAAGTGGGGAGATGGCTAGTGAGGAGAGTTTCCTAGTGTTGGTACATTATAGAGGGTCGATTAAGAGAAAAACTCGATCCGGCGTGAAGTTCACTGATAAGGATCCACTATGTATTATCGTGACGCCAACAACCACCTACGATGCTCTTGTTAGCTGTGTGCTGGATAAGCTTGGTCTCGAAGGAGTTAAAAGGGTCAAGAAGTTTTTCTACCGCATTCCAACAGCGGTGCTCCATGACACCGTGAAGTTTGATTGTTCCACAATCGGCAGTAACGAGGACTTGCAGGTTATGTTTCTTTGTCGTAGGCAGTATCCCGAGGTAAGGACACCGGAGTTGTTGGCTAAGTTGGTTGATGTGGTATCTAGCTCGGGTGGTTCAAACCGGAATGCGAATACTATAGCCGCAGTTGCCGGGTCGAGCTCGAGACCTGCTGTTGCTTCGTCCTCTGCTCCTGTGTATGAGCCACCGATGCAGCCTGTTGCGTCCCCTTCGTTTGCCGTAGATCTGGGCGGGAATGTTGGAGATGAGGTTCGGCATGGGGAACATATTCCCACCGAGGAGCATTGTCCCACACCGGCTGGTGTTGGTGATGGTTTGTTTGAGGATCCAGATGACGATGACGTGGAGCCGGATTTGATCGCTGATGAAAGCGGCGATGATGTTGGAACTACTGTTCCGAGAAGGGCTACAGGTGGATCTAGTTCTGGCACACAGCAGTATCCACCCCATTTTTCCTCGTTGGACCTGGATGCTATGCGGCAGGATGAAAATGCTCTGCTGCCCTCAGGATTTGGCGGTAGAGATACCGAGGGGTCTGCCGGTGTGAACGAGTTTCAGGTTGGCCAACAATTTCAGGATAAAGATGAGGCGCTGTTCAATGTGAAGACGTACAGTATCCGCCGAGGGGTCCAGTACAAGGTCGTTGAGTCTGACTATCGGAGGTATGTGGGAAAGTGTTCTGAGTTTGGGAATGGGTGCACATGGCTCATTCGGATGAGTCTCCGACAGCGGAAGGGTATCTGGGAAGTGAAGCGATACAACGGTCCGCATACATGTCTCGCCAGCTCCATCTCCAGCGACCATAGGAGTCTGGACTACCATGTGATATCCACCTTCATTATGCCGATGGTTAGGGCTGATGCAGCTGTGAACATCAAGGTCCTTCAAAATGCCACGGCCGCACAATTTGGGTTCAGGCCAACGTACAGGAGGGTATGGATGGCGAAGCAGAAGGCCGTTGCCGTCATATATGGGGACTGGGACGAGTCGTACAACGAGCTGCCAAGGTGGGTTTTAGGAGTTCAGCTGACGATGCCTGGCACTGTAGCCGTCCTCAGGACTTGCCCTGTTCGAGTTGGGGGACAGGTTGACGAGTCTCAAGTTTATTTTCATAGGCTGTTCTGGACTTTCCCCCCTTGTATCCAGGCATTCCGTCATTGCAAGCCTCTGGTGAGTATTGATGGGACCCATCTATATGGGAAATATGGGGGAACACTGCTAGTCGCCATTGCACAGGACGGAAACTCGAACATCCTCCCCGTGGCATTTGCACTAGTCGAGGGTGAGAATGCTGAGTCATGGTCTTTCTTTCTTTCCCACCTCCGTGAGCACGTGACACCTCAGCCGGGTCTGTTAGTTATTTCAGATAGGCATAATGGCATCAAGGCAGCACTCGAGGCTCCGGATGGGGGATGGCTACCCCCAGCTGCGTACCGGGCGTTCTGCATTCGACACGTTGCATCGAACTTTGCATTGACGTTCAAGGGAAAAGATGCGCGGAGGCTTCTTGTTAACGCCGCATATGCGAAGACTGAAGTGGAGTTCGACTACTGGTTTGACATTCTGCGCTCTGAGAATCCGGCAATGTGTGACTGGGCGAACCGAATCGAGTATTCGTTGTGGACACAGTACTGTGATGCGGGTCGGAGATTCGGGCACATGACAACCAATATTTCTGAATGTGTCAACTCAATCCTGAAGGGGGTAAGAAACCTCCCTGTTTGCTCGCTGGTGAAGGCCACATACGGAAGGCTAGCTGAGCTATTTGTCCGTAAGGGAAGGGAGGCCGAGGCTCAGATGGGTACTGGACAACAATTCAGTCAATACCTAGTAAAGTGTATCGAGGCCAACCTGAAGACAGCCAGGTGCTTCACGGTGACTGTTTACGACAGGGATAACTCGGAATACACCGTTGCTGAGACGACTCCGACAGGTTCATTCTCCCTTGGTACGTACAGGGTCTCGTTAGGTTCTAAGACTTGTGATTGTGGATACTTCCAAGCACTTCATTTTCCCTGTCCACACGCACTGGCATGTTGTGCTTATTCACGACTTACATGGCAGCCCCACGTCCACGAGGTCTATCGCCTGAGTTCCGTTTTTGGTGTCTATCAGATGGGATTTACACCTCCCATTCCAGAGGGTTTCTGGCCACCTTATGCAGGGCCAACCGTTATACCGGATCCGAATATGAGGCGTGCGAGGGAGGGTCGTCCTAGATCCACAAGAATCCGCACCAACATGGATGAAGCAGATCCGAACCGGCCAAAGAGATGTGGCCTCTGCAGGCAGCCAGGTCACACCAGGCGTAGTTGTCCACAAGGCGCAGGCCCCAGCGGACCTGCTGGAAATCAATAGGAGATTTCTTAATGTATTAGCACTTGTCTTCTATGTAAGTTAGCAACCATTGTGCTCCTTTGTACTAAGTTGTTTCCTATTAGTAATGAAACTTGTTATTCGGACCAAATTTTTCTGCTGACTATGTTTTAAGTGATTGAAATTAGTTTCTAAAACAAACAACATTACCGCGAGGGATGAATCATAATGAATAACATAACATGAAACTATATACCATAACAGAAAAGTGGAATACATCATAGTAAATGACATAACAAAACAACAAAGTACATACCATAACATCAAATAACATAACTACAACGTACATACCATAACAATGATAACCAACCAATAAGGTAGACAATATAAATATAACAACATGACATACACCACTATCCATAAATCATCTAAATAGGTGCGATCCAGTGCCGCAACGGCGTGGCACCCGTGTCCGGAAACTCCTCCGTATAAGTGGCTCCTCATCCTCAATAGACTCGTCGCTGTCATCCGGAACTGGCTGTCTCGGGGTCACACGCGCAGCATGCACGGGTCTAGATGATGACGGGCCGGCAACTGAATGTGACCCAATAGTCTGGGCAGATGGTGGGGTCCCTCCCATGGCAAAAGGATGCGGGGGAGCTATCGTGGCAGGCTCGTTCAGATCTACATCCAGGGGTGCCTGTGTCCCTGTCGTCTGAACCCGTCCGGCTGCAGCCTCATCCTCCTGCATGATAGTCCGGATATCATCAAGGAAATGCGGTCCACCAAACTCGGCCACAATGCCATCACTAGCAAGCAAGTCTCCAAACATCGAGCTCGGACTCACCCATGGAGTACTCTCCTGGAGGGTATGATCATCACCGGGAACACCTACGAAGTAATCTCCAAGACCTCCACCACCAAGCCCAGCATCAGTGTGAGTCGTCGGATCTCCCATGCCAGATCCACGCGACCCACCCTCATGCCCGCCCCGATGGGCCCTATCAACCCCCGCAACATCACCTCCCATAGGCATCTGGGCACCCTCTCTAGCAGCACCCACTCTCCTCCTGCCTCCACGACCACGAACTCTCCCGCCACCCCTAACTGGGGGTTCGACGTCATCCATAGCAAGATCCGCCCCGATCCACTCCCGCTGGCTACGACGTGTCCCAACTCGAGCTCTCCGCTCAATACGACGTCTGTCGGGAACGTCCTCGACCCGGTCCATATCTGGAAGTCGACCAGCACCCCTCTGCGTAGCCTCATCTGGAATAGGAATACCTCTCGGATCCCCCAATAACATCTCCGGCGACAGAAACCTCTTTCCGTGCTGATACCACCATGTCAAGAAATCGTGTGACGGACCGGGATCGGGGACGATGTCAAACTGTAGAATGTGCTCCGCACGCTCCTGCCAGTGATCGTGCCAGTCAGCGTACTGTGCCGGGAACCAACGGTCACCTCCTCTCCCATCCTTCGACATCAAGAAGTCGATGTTCAAGGCGGGAGACGGTATGGGCTGAACGCCACCAAACTGAGGTAAAACTCTATCAACCTGATGCCACTCCACAACCGCAAAGTAAATCAGGGACGTCCTGCAGCGCCATAACATCGTATGCCGAGGCTCCAAGACCTCCGGATGTACAACCTGGATGACGTCTAGTGCGCTATAAGGCATCCATATGAACTGGAAAAATAAAATTTAAAAGGGTTGGACAATATAAACTGAAACAATGACTTGAAATACACATGCTCTGCGTACTTACCTGCCGAGGCTGTAACAAGTCGATCTTCAGGCGAGCCATCTGTACCCGAGGTCCCTTGTTGCTAATCCCAGGATTGTAACCAGACCATCTACGTAGGAGAAACATTAAAATTGGTTTCATAATCGAAAATAAATACGAGAAGCATATATAATACAAAACAATAACGGTACCTCGAGGCAAGGGGCCAGCTAATCTCATCATACCCAGATGGTCTAAGAGTGGGAAACCTCCAGAATATCCAAGACTGTAGTAACTGTAAAGGGCCAGCTAACTTCACCACATGTCTGTTGGCGACTCGGCACATGCACCTGTACAACCATGCAAGTGCCGCCGACCCCCAACTGTAGCGACCCATCTCCTCAAGCCGAGCAACATAAGGTAGCCATCTGATGTGTATACGGTTGCCGGACTTGTCGGCAAACAGCTGCGTGCCCAATAACATCATGATATAGGCCCGGACAAAGCGCCTAACTGTCTCCTCATCAGCCCCGTCTGGACACTCTGCAAATGTCTCCTGAAACCAGGTGCAGTTGACTGCGAATTTCTGCACCTGGTTCTCGGGAGGTAAAACACCGAGCAACTCATGGAACCACTGCCAAGCAGGTCTCCCACCCTCAATGTAAAGGTGGAAGTCTGTCAGGCAACCACTAACGTAATCTCCGTCCACTGGCAACCCCAGCTGGTATGCGACGTCCTGAAGAGTGATGGTGCACTCTCCGAACGGCATGTGGAAGGTGTGCGTCTCAGGCCGCCACCTCTCGACGAATGCGCTGACTAGGGGCTCGTCTAGTCGGAACCATCTGTCATTCAGTCTCGCAAGATGGTACAATCCGGCCATCTGCAGGTACGGAACGTACCTCTCATCAAGACGCATCCCCTGCTGCCGCCTAACGCTGGATATGCAACGACGAGGCTGGCCAGTACATAAACCGCGTAATTAGAAGAGATGCACAACCCACTAACATATACAATATCTTTCATAAGGAAGCAGAAAATAAATCGTCATGTGTAAAAGATAAATGAAACAAACGACCAACATTTTATACAGAAACCGCTCACTCAAACCTAGTGCAAATACCATTAACAAAAACAGATGCATGATCACATTTATCATAAACCGCTACCGTTAACCACTAAACCGCTAAACCGCTTAGTTAAACCGCTAAGACTAAAATAAACCGCTATAAAAAATCATTAAGAAAACCCTCTACCATACACCACCAACTCACACCACCCCCTAAACCGCTAACCATCACAAAAACCACTATCCAAAACAATTAGCACAAACCGCTTAAAAAAACCAATTTCAAATACCACTAACAAAAACCACTGGCCTAAACCGCTTGCCTAAACTGCTAACAGTAAAATAAACCGCTATAAAAAACCATTAAAAAAACCCACTACCATACACCACCAACTCAAACCACCCCCTAAACCGCTAACCATCACTAAAACCACTATCCAAAACAATTAGCACAAACCGCTTAAAAAAACCAATTTCAAATACCACTAACAAAAACCAATGGCCTAAACCGCTTGCTTAAACCGCTAACACTAATATAAACCGCTTTAAAAAACCATTAACAATAAACCACTAGCATGCACCACTCTCCTAAACCACTATCCTAAACCACTAACAGTAACATAAACCATCATCAAAAACCATTAACAAATACCGTTATCATAAAACGCTTTCATAAACCACTAACCTCGTCGTTGATGACACCGGCGATATGCGCAACTCCATCCAAACGATAAAGCCTTCCCGGATCGTCCCCCATCCACAAAAAAAGGCGATCTCCTCTTACTCGTACGAAAGGTTGGTCGTTTTCTCTGGGATTTGGTGGGGTTACAGAACGACAAACTGATTCGAATGAACTTGCTTCGAACTCCTTTTATAGCCGAAACAGTTGTAATTCGAATCAACTTGATTCGAATTACTATGGAAATAGTTTCTAGCCCTAATTCGAATCAACTAGATTCGAACCTCTCTAACATAAACTTCTCCTAGTAATTCGAATTAATTGAATTCGAAATAGCTTATGTCAATTCGAAACGTATTGATTCGAATTACATGATTTCTTGGATGAGTATAATTCGAATCATATTGATTCGAATTACGTTCATATGTTGCATGGAGATAATTCGAATTATATCAATTCGAATTACTTGAGAGTATAATTCGAATCTTATTGATTCGAATTATATAATAATTCGTCCTGATTGATTCAGGTATGAATTTCTGGTTTGGCTGATATTGGTAATTTTGAGCTCTCCTTGGTATATATTGGTTTTTTGCCCTAAATTCAATGCCCTATTTATTATTTCAGTTTTGGAACAATAGGGAGTAGGGGGACCCATGAATTCCTTTTTAGCCTCCACAATATCTATGCGGATAATAAGTGGGGTCAAGTAACCACCACCGTCCCATTTTTTGGCGCGAACAGCGTCTCTTCCCGCCACATCTTTTTCCGCTTCAAAAATGCGCTCCTTCTCATGACCCAACGGCCGTTTGTCTTTTCCCAAGCCGTCCTCGCCTGCATCCTTAACGGCTGACGACAGGTTAATTCCTCTTGCTGCCACATCGGACAGGTCCCTCCTACATGCTTTTATGACGCGCTTGCAATGCATGTGACCTGCGACAATGGAGTGCAAAGAAAAGAAGGTCCATTCTACTGCGTGGGTCCCATTCGTGGAACTTTTTGTTGACACGGTGTTGGTACTTGGTAGGGATCACACTGTTCTCTGACACGTGTTTGACAGATTTGCGACCGAAATTCTTTTGTTTCAAAAGCTTCATCTTGTATGAATCACAATTTTGAGTATGTCTAAAATGGGTAAATTATACAGTAACGCTGTAAGTTTAGAGATTTTTTTTATAGGTTAAAAGAGAGATTAAAAAAGTTAGGGCTCTTATTTTGAATAGTAATAAAATAATAAAAATAATTATAAAAAAATTTATATTTTCTTTTTATATAATTTTAATTTGTATAGTAGGGATTTTGATCCTCTAAAGTTTAAATTTCATTTTAGAAAATAAAGTGTCATCTTCTACCCTTAAATAGTTTCTCTCTCATATTTATTATTGGTCCCATCTATAAAATCAATGGTGAGAGATCACACTTTACTCTTTAAAATGAAATTCAAACTTTAGAGGATCCAAATTCGTATAATAGAATATCTTCTCTAAATTTATATCTTCTCTTTATATAATTTTAATCTGTATAGTAGAATATCTCTTAAAATAAACACAATAATTATGTATTTATTAGATGTGTCACATTTATATAAATTATTAGATTTTATTTGATAAAAATTAAAGATCAATATAAAAAAAAGAATATTGATGGACTCTAATAAATAAAAAATATCCTAATATATAAATAAATATTTTAAATAACAATACTTTAATACATAATACTTTAAATGACAACAAAATTTTTTATTCTTAAATAATTAAATATAAAATATATAAATACAAAATATATAAATATTTTTTATTTATTAAAATTAATTATTATGCATAAAATTTTTATAATATTAAAAATTATATTAAAATAATATTTTAAATTGTAACGTACTAAATTTACACCTCAATTCTAATTGTTCTACCGTACCATAAATCTATAATCATATCTCAATGTAACCAGACATAATTTAAAATCATATACACACGAATTCATTAAAATAAATAAATAAATTTAATTAAGAAACTAAAAAAATATAAAATAATATTAAATTAAATTATCTAATTTTTCAAAGATAACACATGAAATTATAATTGTTTATAATTTAGTTTAGAACTTAAAAGATCAAAACTTTGAATATTATAACACCAATATTTATTGAATATTTTAATTTTTTTATCTAAAAAAATTAATAAAGCTTAAAATAACATTAAATTAAATTACTGTCAAAAGCTAATTAATTATCAAAGCCTATTATAGTCCAATATATTAGATTTTTTTTTTAACTTGTAAGACTTCAATTAGGTAAAAAGACCAAAGCCTATTATACTTAAATAACATAGTTTTTTCATTCTCATTTAGAGGTCTTGGTTCGAATCTCACTTCCAGTGACGACGGATCCAGAAAATTTTGGTAGTGGGGGCAAAATTTATATAACATCATAATAATTTTTATAATAAAAATAATATGCGTATATAAAAAATTAAATATTAAATTATCTATTAACCATTATATATATGTGTATAAATATATATATATTATTTAATTTATTTTTAATATGTATTTTATATTTTAATATATATTTTATACAAATAATTATTTTTTATGTACATATAACATGATTATTAATATGATTATATTTTATTATTGTAAAATATGATTAGCTTTCAAAATATCTAATATATAAATTACAATACTAAAATAGTAATTTAAATAATAATATATAATTTAAAATTCTATTGTTTTAGGTTTTATATTTTAAAAAATTAAATAATTTTTCTCTTAACACTACCATCAAAATTTCTCTCTTTTTATATATATTACTAAATAATTATTTAGAAATTCACTTCCCAACGCAATTAGAAGTCGACTCTTATTGTTATTTATAGTTAAAAAAGTTTTTTCAATTAATATAGTTGCTATGCAAAAATTAAAACTAATTTAAAAAGAAGATAAATAATATTCTTTTGAGTTGATTTTTAAAAAAGAACACTAATTTCGTTTAAATTTGAGAATTGATCATTCTAACGAATTTCTAATATAATGTTTTTAAATTGACGATTAAGTACCAAAAGTTGAGTAAAAAATTATTGTGGAGTCAAATTTAATAATCTAATGGGGCAAATAAATATTATTATCATATAGTACTCAAAAAAATTTCAAATCGTAGTGGGGGCGCTTGCCCCCACACCACTGTACATAGAACCGTCCCTGCTCACTTCTAACTTTAGAAAAAAATAAAAATATAAAATAATTAAAATTTTATTTTATATTACTTGACCAATAATTAGATTATTATATTCAAAATTTATTAATTAACTATTTTGGTTAAAGATATTATTATATAATATAATTTTTCATCAAAATATTTTAAAAATATAATTTATTTAAAATATGATATATAATATATAAAAGTATTAACTTTTTTTTTCAATTTTTAAAAAAACAGAATAAATAATATAATTATAAATATATATCTATCATATTATATATTTACTTATATTAGTAAGAACTAAACTAATCAAATTTACGTAATTAAAAATATAAAATATATAAATACAAAAAATATAAATATCTTTTATTCATTAAAATTAATTATTATACAAAAAACTTTCTATAATATTAAAAATTTATATTAAAATAATATTAAAACTACAACATAAAAATATAAAAGAATTAAATTTTATTTTATATTACTTGATAAATAATTAAGTTATTATATTCAATACTTATTAACTAAATACTTTTGTTAAAAATATTATTATATAATATAGTTTTTTATCAAATATTTGTCAAAATATAATTTATTTATAATTTTATATATAAAATATTTTTTTAATTTTTTTGGAAAAACTGAACAAATAATATGTATCAACTATGTATATGTATCATATGTGTGTACGTAATAATAATAATGACTAATATAGGATTGATATATATTCTTTTATTCTTTAGATTTTTTAATATATATGTCACCTTATGATTCTCTCTTATAGTCTTTCTTATTTATATTTATTTTGTGATAATATTAAATAGATAATAATTTAAAATTATTTTTTAAATTTAATATTTATAGTTTTATATATATAATATTTATAATTATATATTTATAATAAGATTATTTTTTATTTTTTATTATTTTATATATATATATATAATTGGTGTACAAATATCTTTCACAAAATATTTTTCATCATATATAATTTACTAAAAATATATTTTGGAAGTAAAATATATAATTTTTTAGTTTTAGTATAACAAATTTAATATCTTATCTTATTTTAATGTTATTATATTATTATAATTATTTAATATATAAAAAACTTAATATATATATATATATATATATATATATATATATATATATATATATTATGAAGATTATCACCTATTTCGTTATATAAAGCTGAAAGTTTTTTGTTTTAAAAAATATAAAATAGATAAATACAAAAAATATAAATATTTTTTATTTATTAATATTAATTATTATGCAAAAAATTTTTATAATATTAAAAAATTATATTAAAATGGTATCTTAAACTATAACATAAACATATAAAATAATTAAAATTTATTTTATGTTACTTGACAAATAATTAGATTATTATATTTAGAATTTATTAAATAATTCATTTGTTAAATATATTACTATATAATATAATTTTTTATTAAAATATTTGTAAAAATAAAATTTATTTAAAAAATTATATACAATATATGAAAATATTAATTTTTTATTTTTTTTTAAAATTTTTTTAAAAAATTAAATAAATAATATAATTTATTTTTTTCAATTTTTTTAGACAAATATATATAGGTATAATTACATATAATAACTAGTCTACATTTTAATTTAGATAGTATATAGTATATATTTTTTTTTGAGAAAAGTATAAAAAGAAACAGTATATTTATGTGATTATATTTCTCCAATAGACTTTGTATATGATGACAAGTCATCTTAGCCTAGTTTCACTAGCCTTTTTCTTTTGTTTTCAATTGATTTTATGCACTTTCTTAAGCCATAAGCAAGCCAATTGGGTAGATTTCCATGTTTCCTTTGATTCAATCAACCATGTATGAATTCATGCACTTTCATGAGATTTTATGCTATAATTGTCATATATTATGAAAGAAACACAATCTCATGATTTGGGGCATAGCTTTGATTGTTTTGATTGATTGATGATAGGTGGAAAGAGTTTTGAAGAAGGTTGAAGGAAGAAGGAATGGCTAGGAGCAAGAGAGAACAAAAAGTTTGAGCCAAAGTTTGCCTCAAACTTTAGCTCAAACTTTTAGTGCCTCAAACTTTAGCTCAAACTTTTGGGAGAAAAGCTTGAGCCAACGTTTGCCTCAAACTTTTTGGCAAACGTTGGCATCACAAAACCAACACCCTGGAGGAGAAAAGCTTGCGCCAATGTTTGCCTCAAACTTTTTGGCAAACGTTGGCGCCACACTTGCACACCCTGGAGGAGAAAAGTTTGCGCCAACGTTTGCCTCAAGCTTTTTGGCAAACGTTGGCGCCACACACATTTACAAGGGGGCCAACGTTTGAGCAAAAGTTTGACCTCAAACTTTGGCTCAAACGTTGGTAGCAGCAAGCTTAAGCAATCTGGTATAAAAAGTTTGAGTAAAAGTTTGCCTCAAACTTTTACTCAAACTTTTACTCAAACTTTTATGATTTCAACCCGGTTCACAATGGATCTTTCTCCAACTCCAAGAGCAATCAACCAAGGCCTTTATCAACCCAATTCCATCAAGAACAAAGGCCCAATTCAAGGCTTGAAGACCATTTGAAGAACGTGTATAAATAGCTTAGGATTTAAGTTTTCGAAAAGTTTTTCCTTAGAGAGCTTTCCTTTTAGTTTTGCTGAGTAGTTTTTGGAGAGCTTTTGGTTTTGAATTATTCTGAGTTTCTGAGTTTGGGGGAAGAGAATTTCCTCTTAGTTTTCTTGTTTTCAATTTCAATTACACTTGTCTTGAGTCTTGGGTGTTGAGAATTGGGGAAATTCTGTCTCAATCTCACCTTGAGATCTCTTTCTGTTTCTTTTACTACACCATTGGAGAATTGAGATCTACATTCAAGCTTTCTTCTGTTTTGATATTAAATTTCTTGCAATTGAATTCTACATTTGGATCTAGGAAGGCATTGAGATCTAGACTCAGTTATCTAGTCTCTTGGGTCCTGAGATCTGGATTTTGCATTTTAAATTCTCTGTTTAAAGCTTTTCAAGTTCATTTACATTTCCGTTTGAGATCCAGTTCAATTCAAGTCACTTTCTACTTGTCTGATTAATGCAATTTACTTTTCCTTGTTTAATTTCTGTAAATCCACTTCCCAATTCCCTTTACCATTCAAGCCATTTACATTTCTTGCACTTTAAGATTCTGCAATTTACATTTCTTGCAATCTAAGTTTCTGCAATTTACATTACTTGTTCTTTAAGATTCAGCTTATTTACTTTCTTTGCTCTTAAATTTTCTACAATCTACCCTTCTCCCTTTTAATTTCATGCAATTTAGCTTCTGTCGAATACAAACCACTCAAATCAACTCTTGATTCGCTTGACTAAATCAACCACTAAACAAAAATTGCTCAATTCTTCAATCCCTGTGGGATCAACCTCACTCCCGTGAGTTTTATTACTTGATACGACCCGGTGCACTTGCCAGTTAGTTGTGTGTTTGGAATTCGTTTTTCGTTTTCCGAAAATACGCATCAGTATACAGTTTTAATATTTTTAATTGCGTAAGTTTGATTAGTTTAAGTCTTACTAATATAAGCAAATATATAATGTGATAGGTGTGTATTTAGAATTATATTATTTATTCTATTTTTTAATTAAAAAATAAAAAAGTTAATATTTTCATGTATTATATATAATAATTTAAATAAATTATATTTTTTAAATATTTTGATAAAAATTATATTATATAATAATATTTTTAACAAAACAAGTTAGTTATTAAATTTTGAATATAATGATCTAATTATTTGTCAAGTAATATGAAATAAAATTTTAATAATTTTATATTTTTATATTTCTTTTTAAAATATTATTTTAATATAATTTTTTAATATTATAAAAAATTTTGCACAATAATTAATATTAGTGAATAAAAAAATATTCTCACTTTTTGTATTTATATGTTTGATATTTAATTATTTAAAAATAAAAGATTCTGTTGGTATTTAAAGAATTGTGTATTAAAGTATTGTTATTTAAAATATTTATTTATATATTAGGATATTATATATTTATTAGAGTCCATCAATATTTTTTTTTATATTAGCCTTTGATTTTCATGTAATAAAATATAATAGTCTATATAAATATAGTACATCCAATAAGCACATAATTGTTGTGTTTATTTTACTGATTTTAGACATAATCCACCATTTTTATTCTATTTATTTATTTATTTATTTATTTTTCTTTATATTATATATTTTCAATTTTTTTTAGTTTTTCGTTAAATTAATACGAAAGAATTATGAATCTTTTATTTTTATATGTAAATATTTTTTTGAAAATTAAAGCACCGCTAAAAAGAAATGAAGAATGATAATTTATTATTTATATCAAATTATTAGTTAAAAATTATTAAATATTTTAATATATTTAATTAAATTATTATTTAATATTTTTAATTATTAATTTCATACGAAAATAATTACTAAGCAATCACTCGAACTTATTCTCTTTTATTTGGTCTTGGGAGGTGTCTCCCCTCAATTACGTTATTTGAGTCATGCGTGTGCGTATGTTATTCGCAACCAATACTATTTAGACATTTTCAATGTGGACCATTTATTATTTGATTGTGAATAATCACACCTAATGATATGAAATATGCAATATGTAGAAATGTCATAATAAGTGGTTGACAGATTTATTAGTCTGATTCTAGATTGACGATGATTACATTAATGATTTATAATTTACATGCGTTTTAATCCTTCTTCTAGATTGGGAATAAAAGAAAATATGATGAAAGAGACGGTAGAAATTTTAAATGAAATAAAATAGTCAATAACGCTTTTCAATTTTGTTTATAAAATATTCCCTTTGGCATGCCTACCTGATGGATTGTTTGTAAAGATATTAGTATCCTTTACTTATAAGATTCGAAAAATTTTAAGTGTATCAGGAATATCGGTATTTTTTTATTTTAATATTTAATTTAAATTATAAAAAAATATATAATATATATTAATTAAAATCAACTGTTAAAATAATTAGAATATCGATATTTTTGATACATTTAAAATTTTTTCTAAAAATATAATTAACCTACATTGTTGTTATACTACAACAGAAATAAACAACATACCACACCACAACTTAATCTCACAAAACGCAACAGAATTAGATAAAGCTTCTCCTCAAATTTTTTAGTCACCAAAATTTATAAATGTTAGAGCAGGATTAAGTATCTTTTTTAAACTTTAATCTTAATTTTTGTATTTCTCAAATCTTAACTTGAATTGATCGTTGGAATTTTTATAGGTATACTACTTCTATGTAGATACCGAAATAACAGCTGACTGTTGACTCCTTATTCAACCCATCATTTACTACCATTACCATTGTGAGTAATTCTTGATCAGAACAAATTTGAATTGTCTTAAAAAAAATAATTAATATAATTAATTTTAAAAAAATAATAATATCACTCCTCATGTAACTTTTTTTTGCATTATATTTTATATGAATTTGTAAAAAAAATTCCATTATCAAAATAGAAATAGTATTATGATTTTCCTTGTTTTATTGTTATATCCAACTTTAGTGCACCAATTATAATATATTATTCAAAAAAAAAAGAGAAATACATTCCTATAATTTAAGAATAATTTTTTTAATTTTTTTCTTATTTATTTTATCAAGTGTGATTTTTTACTATACATGTTTTAAATAAAATAAAAAATATATATACAAAAAAACTAAATAAAAAATTACACTTAACAATTAAAAAAAATTGAAAATGTCTATTTTTCGTAATTTCTGATAATGTAAGTGTTGGCTAAAAATAATTTAAATTTGATGATGAACAAATCGAAGATATTTGTCTGGATTATGTTGAGGAGGTGCTCAAGGTGATTGAAGAGAAATCGTCGATGAGCAAGCTAGGTTGATTGAAAATACATATCGAAAATGAGGATTTGTGATTGAAGCAACGGAAAGACCAGTAATCGAGGCAGTTGAAAATGGTTATCACACTATTGTTGTGGCGGGAACAGTTATATTTGGTTTCTTTGTATGTGGAGCACGTGAAGGACTTTTGATTAGTTGAAAATGATTATAAATAGACAAAGCTTGGGAGGAATAAGGGTTGGAATTCGTTCTCGGAAAACACTCACACACACTCATATCTCAGCGACTTTCTGAGTTTGCTTTGAGTTTCTTTCTTGTAGAATTCCTTCCATTGTCTTACATTTCTTTTAAGATTCCTTGTCAAGTTTCCTTTTTGAAATTTATTTTTTCCTTTGCAAGTTTTCTTTATTTTCATTCAATTTCTTGTATTGTCTTTTGAATTTGAAGTCTTCGACTTTGCTGAAGGTATTTTATTGTGTTTTTTTTTAATTTAGTCTTTTACTTTATTTCTCTTGCATCGTTTCCATTCAAAACATTGTAGTTTTTTGTCTTTTGTTTCTATGTCCTTTCTTTTTATTATTAGTCCAACGGGAGTTTTTGATGCACAATTAAAATCTGGAATTCTTAAAAAGAGTAGGTTTCGCTCCCAGATCACTAGATATCGAACCAACTCAAATTTGCTAAAAATCTGCATAACTAATTGGCACACCCGGTGGGACAACTTTGAAAAAGTGTGTCAAAAGTCTTTTGTAATGATTTAGTTTATGCAACTTAGAAGTGGAAGAATTATACATATCGTAGAAGAAATTTCTAATACCAATGGTGGATCATCTATAAATGATAATATTCCTATAGTTGCACAAACTTTTCTGCAGAGTTCACATCGCATATGAAAGGTAGTATGTTGGGAGAAAATGTGACGGTTAACAATCCCCCTGTTGGGAATAGTGGGCGTAATCCACGCCCACGAATTGCTCCAACAAAAACACAACCGCCAATAACTTCAAGTTACCCTTCTTTCGACCTTCCTCCAGGTTATACTCCACCAATGGGTGGTTATGGGCCTCCAATTCGATTTGGAAATGCATAAGGAGAAGTTAACAATCAACCACCTTTACAACATCCTAAGTTTGCCCGTGATTATCCGGTGGGTTCAACATCGAATGGCTTTGGTTCGATAGCAGTATTTCGACAGCATGTTGATGAAAGTCATCATGATTTGGTCAATTTATTGACTCAGCAGATGACTACTATTTTGAATCCCATGATGGCTGATCACAAGACAAAGTTTGAACGTCTTGCTAGACAAGTTGAGCGGATTGTTCGAATTGTTAATTATGATGAAGTTGATCGACAAAATGTTGAAGTAAATCCGGAAGATTTAGAGAACACGCCTAGAAATAGGGATGGTGATATACGTTTGGTTGGAGATATCCCTCGAGTAGTTCGGCGTAACCAAAATGTAGATGAAGTATTGGCTCGAATGCGAGTCAATCAATGTGGTGAACGTTATCAAGTTACGAGAATTGTTGAAGATGTTCTTAACATAGTCAGATTTAATGTGGGTTATATGAATCGATCATATTTTGTTTCTGCATTTCTTGCTATCGTGCAAATGGCAGAAGTACCTAAGGGTGTGAAAACCCTAATAACAAAGTTTGCAGGAGAGGTTGGTGAATCGACTACCGAGCATATCACTCGATATATGGTCGAATTAGGCAATTTAGAAAATGATAAAAATTTGAAAATGAATTTTTTTTCCTTCTTCTTTTAACAAAGAATACTTTTACTTGGTTTTCGAATCTCAGGCCTAATTCGATTGTAACTTGGGCATAATTAGAAAGTGCTTTTCATTTCCAATTTTACAGAGGAGAATTGAATGTAACAATCACTAATTTAGTGGCTTTGAAACGCGATGATGGGGAGTCGATTAATGACTTCATGATTTATTTTAAGAATGCTCGGAGTTACTGTTATGCGTCACTTCTCGAAAGTGAAGTAGAGAAAATAGCAACTATGAGATTAGGATTTTATATGCGTCGAAAGTTGCTTAATGTGTATATACCTGATTTAGCTCATTTGGCTTAAAGGGTTCATCAGGTAGAAATTCTTAAAAAAGAAAAAGAAAAGTTTAAAAGTGAGAACAAGTTAAAAAGGAAAACCTTTGCTCAAAAGGAAAAGGTTTTGTATGTTGAAATAGAGTCCTCGAGTGAGGAGTTTGATGTTGAATTTTCTGAAGTTGATTTGGCTGAGTTGAAAAAAAAAGTCCATCTTATGTTTGTTCTTTGCTTAAGAAAATCACAAGTGTTGATAAAGCAAATGATATGAAATATAAGAGTGAAAAAAAAAGTATAGTTTCGATATTTCGAAATTAGATCAAATATTTGATGTGTTGCTTAGAGATAAACAATTGGCTTTGCCGGAAGGCAAGACATTGCTTTCGATTAAAGATCTAAAAAGAAAACCTTATTGTAAATTTCACCAAGAAGCTAGCCATTCGATTAATAATTGTGTCCATTTCAGGGACTTGATCCAAGAAGCAATTAGGAAGGGAGATTAAAGTTCGATGATGGCAAAAAGGATATGAAAATTGATAATGATCCTTTTGATGCTGGAGCAAATTTTGGTGAGCCTATTTTCTTAGGGATCAACATGGTCAGATTCACTTATGAAGACGCTACTTTGGAAGACTTTAAAACTAATGTTAGATCAGTGTACACTGGTGTTGGTGAGGGGTTGTTGGAGTTTCTGATGCAGTAGAAATTAAAGGATCGAGATGTGTCCTCGTGCCCTCGATGTAATGTTGTATTTGATACTGAGGCTGCAACAATATTTGAAAAGGAAAGAATGAAAAAGGAGCTAGCTCATAAGGAGGAATAGATATGTCAGAGGAATCCCCCTCGACAACAAGAGGGATAGAGTTCTCGAAGTTCTCAAAGAAATTTTATGCCTCCACTTAATCGTTCACAAGCTTTAGGAGTCCAATGGACCAAGAATTGTCAAGAGTTTTGGGAACATGAAACGTCCCAATATCGACAACGCCAATTCTAAAGGGGTTATAAGGGTTTTAATCAAGGTCGATATTCATACCCCCGAGGAAGGGCAAGAGGTAATCGAGGAGGAAGGTTTTCACGTTAATTGGTGCCAGAAAAGCCATCGACCTCGATAGGCAAGGGGACAACAACTTCCGTTCATTCATGAATAGTTTTTCTTATTGATGGAAAAACTCATCTTAAATGAATTACTTTAGCTAAAAATGAGAAAGGTAATGCCATTGAAGTTACCCCAATTAAAACTGATGAGAAAGATGCTGATCTTGATTAGGAGTATTTCGATGAGGGGGATGAGAAAATGGTGAGTACCATTTCCATCATCCCTATAGAATATTTGGGAGAATATGAAGGAAATTTGAATGAGGATTATGATATGGAAGATGAAGAAGCTTTTTCTTTTATTCGTGAAAATGAAGAATTGGGATGTTTCCAAAAGCCAACAGAGAAGCAGAAGTCACATCTTTGACTTTTACACATTACCGCTTATATGAGTGGTATTTGTGTTAATAAAGTATTGATTGATGGTGGCGCGACAATTAGCTTGTTTCCGGAGAGGATGCTAATCAAAGTGGGAAAGCATTTCGATGACCTGATACCCACAAATATTTCAGTGACTGATTATACTGGAGTATCAATACCTGCAAAAGGCATGGTAACTCTTCAAGTGCAGGTAGGGTCATCATCTCGGACCACGGTTTTTCTGGTGGTTTCTTCAAAGGCAAGTCATAATGCCTTACTTGGTCGAGATTAGATTTATGTTTTTGGGGTTGTTCCTTCGACTGTGCATCAAAGTATCCTTCTTTGGACTATGAAGGAAAGTCTGAAGTAGTAAAGGCAGATTCAAGTCTTTATATGAGGAAATGCATATTTATTTCAAGGTGTATAATGATAAGTTGAAACCTCTTGATGTTGACAGGATGCTCAATTATTATAATAGTAAAGGTTGTTTTTTAACTTCAGAAGGACTTAGTGTAAAGCTTCGACACCCAGTACTTGATTATACTCCTACTGGCTGGGAGTGATTCTGTTCAGTGTGAGAGTTCGATATCAGTTTGTCATGGCTAATGGACAAGATGTATTGTGTTATTTAAGCTCTTTAAGAAATTATCTAAGTAGTTTTAATTCTGTAAAAAATATTTCATGCTCTAGAAACTATTCTTTTGATGAAGTTGGGTCGAATAGAAATTTCAATTCAGTTTTTTAAATTCCTAGTACAACTTTGATTCCTAAAATTGATTTTGGTCATAGTTTCGACTCTGCATGTATTTCAAATTCCTAGGGGTTATGTTATTGACCAGTCTTGCGTCGATGTATTTGGAAATCCTAGCTTTGTAAGAGAATCGATTGCTGATTCGGTTGATAATAAAGTTTGTTTTTCCTCACATGATTTAATAGACATTTCTTTCGATTGTATTTATGATTTGGAACCTTTGGTTTTTGAAAAATCTTTAGTAAATGATGATCATGATAAAAGAGGCTTTGAGTCTCAAGACCCTCTTGAAGAAATTAACTTGGGGTCTGATGACGATGTTAGACCCATTTATATTTGCAAAAATATCGATGTGCAATTCCGAGAAAATTTGATCAATCTTTTGACTGAATACAAAGATTTTTTTTGCTTGGAGTTATGATGAGATGTCTGGACTTGACCGATCTCTGGTAGAACATCGATTGGCATTAAAACTATTCTCTTGATCGGTGAAACAAGCACCTCGACGTTTTACTCCTGAGATTAATCTTAAGATTAAAGAGGGGATTGAAAGATTGATTAAGGCAAAATTCATTCGAACAGCTCGTTATGTTGACTGGGTATCAAATATTGTGCCAATTATGAAAGAATAGAATGTTATGTGTTTGTATTGATTTTCGGGATCTAAATAATGCTACTCCCAAAGACGAGTATTTTATGCCTGTGGCAGACATGTTAATCGATTCAACAGCAGGTAATAAAATTTTAAGTTTCATGAATGGTTATTCTGCCTATAATCAAATCTTCATAGCTAAGAATGATGTATCGAAAACTGCTTTTCGATGTCCTGGGACTTTGGGAACTTATGAGTGGATAGTGATGCTTTTTGGGTTGAAAAATGCTGGAGCAACATACCAACGTGCCATGAATACTATCTTCCATAAATTTATAGGAAATTTTATGGAGGTGTATATCGATGGTGTGATAGTAAAATCAAACTTGATGGATCAACATCTCGATTATTTATGTCAGGCATTCAACACGATGCGACAGAAAGGTTTAAAAATGAATCCTCTAATATGTGAAATTTTAGAATTGCCACCCCCTAAATCAAAAAAAGAGATTCAATCATTTTTGGGAAAAGTAAATTTTCTTCGCTAATTTATTTCTAACTTATTTGGTCGAAGATGCATTTTTTTTTTACTTTGGTCAAACTTAAAAATGAGTCCGAATACGTATGGACACATGAACATCAAAAATCATTTTATTCGGTTAAGGATTATTTGTCAAGAGCACCAGTAATGGCAACAGTGCGCCCCTTTGAGCCTTTGAAATTGTATATTAAGGCTTCGACAAATACAAGTAGGTGTATGTTGGCTTAAGATGACAAGGAAGGACAAGAAAGAGAAATTTATTATTTAAGTCGCGTATTATCTAATATGGAGACAAGATATTCTCCTATTGAGAAATTGTGTTTGTCCCTCTATTATGCTTGTACAAAGTTGAAATCTTATATAGTTGCAAAAACTACAAAAGTAATTGCTCAGATGGATTTGATAAAGTACATGTTGTCTTATCCAATGTTAAGAGGTCAAATAGGAAACTGGATGCTCGTATTGATGGAGTTTGATTTGCAATATGTCCTAGCTATGGTTGTTAAAGGTCGGGTTATTGCAAATTTTCTAGTTGATCGACCGTATGATCTCAATGACCAGGGAGAAAATATTAATAAAGTCAATTCTGAACTTTGTAAGTTATACTTTGGTGGATTGAAACACAAGGATGGTACTGGTGTTGGCATTTTGATTATATCTCCAAAAGATATCCTATCAAAATTTTTGTTCGAATTAAAATACCATGCTCGAACAATATAGCTGAATATGAGGCTTTGATTTTGGGATTACAAATTTTGATCGACAAGGAGGCATTAGATGTCCAAATTTTAGGGGATTCTCAATTGGTTTTAAAACAGTTGTCGAAAGAATTTAAGTACAATAATGAAAACTTGCAAAAGTATTTGTCGATAGCTTGAGAGTTACTATTGTCATTTCAAAAAGTATCATTGGTTCATATTCCAAGAATTCAAAATAAAATTGCTAATGAGTTAGCTCAAATTGCATCAAAATATAAGGTTCTTCCTGAGACCTTAAGAAAATTAGCAAAAGTCCAACAAATTCTTGCGCCTATTGAAGAAAGGGAAGTTTTGGTCATAGATGAGTGGGAAGATGATGATTGGAGAAAACCAATTGTAGAATATTTGAAAAGTCCTAATGTCTAGGCTGATCGAAAGATCAAATTAAAGGCAATGAATTTTGTGGTGGTAGGCGATGAATTGTATAAAAAAGGCATTGAGGGAAGCCTCATGGGGTGTTTAAGTCAATCTGAAATAGTTATTGCTCTTGGTGAAGTAAATGAGGGTATATGTGGTGCTCTTCAAGCTGGTGAAAGAATGAAATGGGTACTTCGACGGGATCGAGTATATTGGCCATCTATGGTCAAAGATTGTATTGGTTATGCAAAATCATGTTAAGAGTGTCAGAAACATGGAGTAATACAACAAATTCCTGCTTCTGAGTTGTATTCAATTATAAAACCTTGACCATTTAGAGGATGGATTTTGGATTTGATTGGAATAATTCATCCCCCATAATATAAAAATCGCAAATATATTTTGGTGGTTCTCGATTATTTTACAAAATGGGTCGAAGCCATTCCTTTAGTAAAAGTTGGTTAGAATGAAATTATCAATTTCATAGAAGAAAATATAACTCATCGATTTGCAATTTCTCAAACATTGAGCATTGATTAGGGTACCATGTTTATTGGCACAGTATTAAGAATTTTTCAATATCAAGAAATATAACCATGGTGACTTCGCCCCATATTATTGATGAGCGGATAATTTATACGCTTTTTAGCATTGTTTTTGGGTAGTTTTTAGTATGATTTAGTTAGTTTTTAGTATATAATTATTAGTTTTTAAATAAAAATCACATTTTTGGACTTTACTATAAGTTTGTGTATTTTTCTGTGATTTCAGGTCTTTTCTGGCTGAAATTGAGGGACTTGAGCAAAAATTTGATTTAGAGGCTGAAAAAGGACTGGATGCTGTTGGATTCTGACCTCTCTGCACTCGAAGTAGATTTTTTGGATCTACAGAAGCCCAATCGGTGCGCTCTCAATTGCGTTGGAAAGTAGACATCCTGGGATTTCCAACAATATATAATATTCTATACTTTGCCTGAGATTTGATGGCCCAAACTGGCGTTCAAAGTCAGCCCAAGGAATTCTAGCGTAAAACGCCCAAACTGGCACCAGAATTGGAGTTAAACGCCCAAACTGGCACCAAAGCTGGTGTTTAACTCCAAGAATAGCCTAAGCCTGAAAAAGCTTCAATGCTCAGCCCAAGCACACACCAAGTGGGCCCCGAAAGTAAATTTCTGCATCTTTTACTTATTTCTGTAAATCCTAGGCCATTAGTTCATTATAAATATGACCTTTTACTATTGTATTTTCATCTTGGATCACTTTCATCTTTGATCTTTGGGAACTTGTATGTTCATGTTTGGAGAGGCTGGCCTCACAGCCATGCCTAGACCTTTCACTTATGTATTTTCAACGGTGGAGTTTCTACACCCCATAGATTAAGGTGTGGAGCTCTGCTGTTCTTCATGAATTAATACAAGTACTATTGTTTTTCTCTTCAATTCACGCCTACTTCTTCTCTAAGATATCCACTCGCACTTCAACCTGATGAATGTGATGATCTGTGACACTCATCATCATTCTCACCTATGAGCGCGTGCCTGACAACCACGTCTGTTCTATCTGCAATAGCTTGAGTGCGTATTGCTTGGGTTTCTAATCTAAGATTAGAACCTTCGTGGTATAGGCTAGAATTATTGGCAGCCATTCCTGGGATCCGGAAAGTCTAAACCTTGTCTGTGGTATTCCGAGTAGGATCTGGGAAGGGATGACTGTGACGAGCTTCAAACCTGCGAATGTGGGGCGCAAGTGACAGTGCGCAAAAGGACAATGGTCCTATTCTGACGCTAGCGGGAACCGACAGATGATTAGCTGTGCGGTGACAGCGCATATGGATTTGTTTTCATTCGAGAGGATCATACAGCTTGCCATGGAAGGAGGTAACGCATGGTTGGAAGAAGGCAATAGGAAAGCAGAGGTTCTAAAGCAACAAAGCATCTCTAGATACTTATCTGAAATTCCTACCTATGAATTACATAAGTATTTCTATCCTATTTTATATTTAATTTATCTTTTAATTATCAAAACCTTATAACCATTTGAATCCGCCTGACTGAGATTTACAAGGATGACCATAGCTTGCTTCAAGCTGACAATCTCCGTGGGATCGACCCTTACTCACGTAAGGTATTACTTGGACGACCCAGTGCACTTGCTGGTTAGTTGTGCGGAATTGCAAAAGTGTGATTGTGATTTCGTGCACCAAGTTTTTGGCGCTGTTGCCGGGGATTGTTCGAGTTTGGACAACTGACGGTTCATCTTGTTGCTCAGATTAGGTAATTTTATTTTAATTTTAAGCTTTTTATTTTCGAAAAAAAAAATTTCAAAAAAATATATTATTATATGTTCTTCAGAATTTTTAAAAAGGAATTCTAGAGTTTCAGATGATGCTTTTATCATCACAGGAGCTAGTTGATTCCCATCAATTTGGCTGTTGTATGTAATGTCCTGCTGAAGCTTGGCTAGCCATGTCTAATCTTTTTAGACTGAAGCTTTAGACTAACATTGCATGATTCCTGGAATTCTTATAAAAAATTTTGAATTTCTTAAAACCATGAAAATAAAAAATAATTTGTGTTTCTTGTTTGAGTCTAGTGTCACATTTTAAGTTTGGTGTCTTGTATATTTGTAATTTTCTTGCATTTTTCTAAAATATATGCATTGAGTTTTGTTCTTCATGATCTTCAAGTTGTTCTTGATGAATTTCTTTGGTCTGATCTTTAAATTCTCTTGTTTGGTGTATTTTCTTATTTTTCATATGCATTTTGAATTATTAGAGTCTACAGAATGAAAATTTCTAAGTTTGGTGTCTTGCATGTCATTCTTTTCTTAAAAATATGTGTTGATGTTCATCTTGACATTCAACGTGTTCTTGCATGCATTGTTTATTTGATCTTAGTTATTCATGATTAGTTTCATTTTGTTGTTGCTCTTTCTCATCATTAAAAATTCAAATTTTTTTTTTTCAAAATTATGTATTTTCAAGTCAATAATACAGAGAATTGAAGATTCAGAACATACATCAGAGGAATTACAGAGAAAAAGTTGGGCGTTCAAAACGCCCAGTGAGGAAGGAAAACTGGCGTTTAAACACCAGTCAGGGTACCTGGCTGGCCGTTAAACGCCCAAAAGGGTAGTATTTTGAGCGTTAAACGCCAGAATGGTATACCATTCTGGGCGTTTAACGCCAGGACAATACAAGGGAGGTAAGTTAGTTTTTAATTCAAATCTTTTTCAAATCTTCATACTTTTTCAAAATCACATCTTTTTTTTAAATCATATCTTTTTTAATTTCCTTCTTAATATTTTTGAAAACTTTAAAATTTGATTTTCAAAATCTTTTTCTTATTTTTATTTCATAATTTTCAAAATTAATGCTAACAATTAATATTTTGATTCAAAAAATTTCAAGTTGTTACTTGCCTATTAAGAAATGTTCAATCTTTAAATTCTAAAATCATATCTTTTAGTTTCTTATTAGTCAAGTAATCAACTTTGATTTTCAAAAAAACATTCAAATCCTTTTAAAATTATTTTTCAATCATATCTTCTCAACCACATCTTTTTCAAAATAATTTTCAATCATATCCTTTTGATTACTGATTTCAAAACCTTCTTCAAAATCAACTAACCACTTTCTCACTTTTAATTTTCGAAAAACCATTAACCATTTTTCAAAATTCTTTTTAATTAACTAATTATTTTAAATTTTAATTTTATTTTGTTTCTTTTAAAAATTTTTGAAAATTTCCTCTCTCATCTATTTCTATTTAAGGACTAACACTCCTCCTCAATTAGCAATTTGAACTCTCTCTCCTTCTTCATATGTTTGAATTCTTATCTACCTACCTCATCCCTCTATTTCTCTTTTCCTCTGACACCTCAAGGAATCTCTATACTGTGACATAGAGGATTCCATACTTTCTTGTTTTCTTTTCTTTCTTATGAGTAGGAACAAGGACAAGGGCATTCTTCTTGAAGCTGATCCTGAACCTGAAGGACCTTAAAGAGGAAGCTAAAAGAAGCTAAAGCACAACTCTCTAGAGAGGACCTAACAGAAATTTTTGAAAAAGAAGAAGATATGGCAGCCGAAAATAACAACAATGCCAACAATGAAAGGAAGATGCTTGGTGACTTTATTGCACCCTCTTCTAACTTCTG
Source organism: Arachis ipaensis (assembly GCF_059453495.1). Classification (NCBI taxonomy): domain Eukaryota; kingdom Viridiplantae; phylum Streptophyta; class Magnoliopsida; order Fabales; family Fabaceae; genus Arachis; species Arachis ipaensis. Next base: position 57,875,446 of record NC_142436.1, read on the forward strand.
TGGAAGGAGCATCTCAATTCCTGCAATTGGAACAAACAACTTTGAGCTTAAGCCTCAATTAGTTTCTCTAATGCAGCAGAATTGCAAGTTTCATGGACTTCCATTGGAAGATGCTCATCAGTTTTTAGCTGAATTCTTGCAAATCTGTGACATTGTTAAGACCAATGGGGTTAATCCTGAGGTCTACAGACTTATGCTTTTACCCTTTGCTGTAAGAGACAGAGCTAGGACATGGTTGGACTCACAACCTAAAGAAAGCCTGAACTCTTAGGAAAAGCTGGTCAATGCCTTCTTGGCAAAGTTCTTTCCACCTCAAAAATTGAGTAAGCTTAGAGTGGAAGTCCAGACCTTCAGACAGAAGGAAGGCGAATCCCTCTATGAAGCTTGAAAAAGATACAAGCAGTTGATTAGAAGGTGTCCTTCTGGCATGCTTTCAGAATGGAGCATCATATGCATATTCTATGATGGTCTGTCTGAACTGTCCAAGATGTCATTGGACAACTCTGCTGGAGGATCTCTTCATCTAAAGAAGACGCTTGAAGAAGCCCAGGAACTCATTGAAATGGTTGCAAATAACTAATTCATGTACACTTCTGAAAGAAATCCTGTGAATAATGGGACAACTCAGAAGAAAGGAGTTCTGGAGATTGATACTCTGAATGCCATACTGGCTTAGAATAAAATATTGACTCAGCAAGTCAATATGATTTCTCAAAGTCTGACTGGAATGCAAGCTACATCCGGCAGTACTAAAGAAGCTTCCTCTGAAGGAGAAGCTTATGATCCTAAGAATCCTGCAATGGAAGAGGTGAATTACATGGGAGAATCCTATGGAAACACCTATAATCCTTCATGGAGGAATTACCCTAATCTCTCATGGAAGGATCAACAGAAGCCTAATCAGGGCTTCAATAATAACAATGGTAGAAGAAACAGGTTTGGCAATAGCAAACCTTTCCCATCATCTTCTCAGCAACAGACAGAGAATTCTAAGCAGAGCCACTCTGACTTAGCAACTGTTGTCTCTGATCTATCTAAGACCATTCTCAATTTCATGACTGAAGCAAGGTCCTCCATTAGAAATTTAGAGGCACAAGTGGGTCAGCTGAGTAAAAGAGTTACTGAACTCCCTCCTAGTACTCTCCCAAGCAATACAGAAGAGAATCCAAAAAGAGAGTGCAAGGCCATAACTATAACCAACATGGCCAAACTTGGAGAGGGAGAAAAGGCAGTGATTTCCGACGAGGAAGACCTCAATGGATGTCCACTAGCCACTAAGGGGTTCTCTATTGAGGAACCAAAGAAATCTGAGGCTCATACAGAGACCATAGAGATTCCATTGAACCTACTTCTGCCATTCATGAGCTCTGATGAGTATTCTTCCTCTGAAGAGGATGAAGATATTACTGAAGAGCAAGTTGCTAAGTACCTGGGAGCAATCATGAAGCTGAATGCCAAGTTATTTGGTAATGAGACTTGGGAGGATGAACGCTCATCAATGAAGTAAATGATCTGGTTCAACTGAAATTACCTCAGAAGAAACAAGATCCTGGAAAGTTCTTAATACCTTGTACCATAGGCACCATGACCTTTGAGAAGGCTCTGTATGACCTAGGGTCAAGTATAAACCTCATGCCCCTCTCTGTAATGGAGAAACTATGGATCTTTGAGGTGCAAGCTGCAAGAATCTCACTAGAGATGGTAGACAATTCAAGAAAATAGGCTTATGGACTTGTAGAGGATGTCTTGGAAAAGGTTGAAGGCCTTTACATCCCTGCTGACTTCATAATCCTGGACACTGGGAAGAATAAGGATGAATCCATCATCCTTGTGATAGCACGGAAATTTGTCTCTCAACAATTTTCCTTCGGCAAGTATACCGAATTGTCGTCAAGTAAAAACTCACAATAGAGTGAGGTCGAATCCCACATGGATTGATTGGTCAAGCAACTTTAATTAGAGAAATGTTCTAGTTGAGCGAAGCAGAATTTGGTTGAGAGTTGCAGGAAATTAAATGGCGGGAAAGTAAATAGCAGAAAATGTAAATACTGGAAGTAAAGAGCTGAAAGTAAATGACGGAAAGTAAATTGCAGAATTGTAAATGGAAATGGGGAAGATGCTCATAAAAGTAAATTGCAGAAATTAAAGAGAATGGGTAAGATCAGAAATGGGGATTCATTGGGCTTAGGAGATATTGCATTCTCCGGATCAAGTTCATTTTTATCTCTTCCTCAATCAATGCATTCATTGATCTCCTTGGCAATCTTAAGTGATCGAATTCCAATTCCTTGGTAATTCAATCTCTCAAATCTTGATCAATAGCCAATTCCTTGGTCAATTGCTCATGAGAAGAGATGAAGTATGGTCACTGATTATACCACATGCATTCCCAAATCAAGTGTTGGTAGGATTATAGTCACCATACCCTACCAAACCCAATTTGGTCCAACATGAGAAAGCATTTCTAGCATGATCTCTTCATTCCTCTTCCAAGGTTCAGAAGAGATCCAAGTATGAATAGCTTCTTTTCCAAGATAACTACCCAATTGGATGAAGATTGAAAGCTTTCTAGTAAAATCAAGAGAAAAGATAGAAGAAGAGTAATGAAAATTAGTATTGATCCATCAAATTACAACAGAGCTCCCTAACCCAATGAAAGGGGTTTAGTTGTTCATAGCTCTTGAAATGGAAAACAAAGATGGAGAATACATCATGAAAACTAGAACTAGAAGTGCAGAGAAAGTAAATTATACAGAGAGTAGTTCCCAATTTCCAATCCCCCCCAAAAGCTTCCTTCTAATTCAAAACTACCCCTATATATACTACTCTTCTGATCTTCTAGTTGGTTCTTCAAGTCTTGGATATGGGCCTTTGGATCTTGAGTTTGAAGTAGTTATCTTCCGCAGTGGGCTTAGCTTTACTTGCAGAGAGAAAGTGTGGAGTAGGCAGGGTGTTTAGCTCAGGACGTTAGTGGCGTTAACGTTAAGTGAGAGTGTGGGTTCGAGAACGTTAGTGGAAATCACCTTTTTCACTAACGTTCCTCACCCAGGGATAATCCACGTTAACTTCAACGTTAGTGGCACTAACGTGACCACTAACGTTGCCTCTTGGTCCTTCGCACACGTTATTAGGACTCACCTTTTCCAATAACGTTGAGAGGCTTCCCTTCCCCCTATGTTAGAGTCCACGTTAACTTAGTTAACGTGGCTCTTAACGTAAGCTTGCCAATCCTTCGAGAACGTTAGTGACACTTACCTTTGTCACTAACGTTCCAATGTGCCCCTACTTCCCACGTTAGAGTCCACGTTAACTAGGTTAATGTGGCTTCTAACGTAGTAATGCTAGCCATCTCCAACGTTACTGACAAAGGTGAGTGTCACTAACGTTGGCTCATCATCTCTATTATCTACGTTGGCTTCCACGTTAACTAAGTTAACGTGGGAGTTAACGTTGCTCATAGTGGCTTGTGTGGGTTCACCCCAACGTTAGTGACAAAGGTAAGTGTCACTAACATTGGCGATCACATGCTTCCTCCACGTTAGCTTCCACGTTAACTAAGTTAACGTGGGAGTTAACGTGGCTCATTGTGGCTTGGCCAACGTTAGTGACAAAGGTGAGTGTCACTAACGTTGGCTTTTCTTTTGCTTCCCAACGTTAGAGTCCATGTTAACTGAGTTAACGTGGCTCTTAACGTGGCCACAACGTTAGTGACAAAGGTGAGTGTCACTAACGTTGGCTCCACTTTCTTTTTTCCACGTTAGAGTTCACGTTAACTTAGTTAACGTGACTCTTAACGTGGGCTATGATGGCTTCGAGGACATTATTGGCGATTACTTTTCTCATTAACGTTGCAAGCTAGCTCCCATTCCACGTTGGTGGTCACATTAGTTAGACTAACGTGGCTACCAACGTGGCTCTTTCTTGCTTCCTTTGTCCTGAAATCAAGCAATACAGTGCATCAAAGTTCTAATCCACATCATGAGACATGCATCATCCAATTTGTCATCTAATTCATGCAAAATTCTCATGAAATCATGTAAAGTGCTCAATGTATGCTTAAATCAAGATGTAAGTGAAATTCTACCCAAAACTTGCTTATTTCCTAAGAAAATATATGAAACTACCCTAAAACAGTAAAGAAAAGGTCAGTGAAACTGGCCAAAATGCCCTGGCATCACAACACCAAACTTAAAGCTTGCTTGTCCCTAAGCAAGTACTGGAACAAGAGAATGATGAATGGAATGCCAAGAGGAATGAGTCATTGTTGTGGAGGTCATATCCTTGGTTTTATGGTGGTTTCATGCATAGCAACTTAGGTTCATTCCTTCACTGGCTTTCAGACCTTTATCATGTCCTGGAATACTCACTTGATTGCACCCTATGAGACTCTTATTCACTGATCCTTTTATTGTTTTTCAGGGCTTATTTGTGTTCTTAGGCTAAGTGTTCTGTGAGGGGGCAACTCTTTAAGATAAGCTTTCATCCAGCACTCCCGAACCAGTTGGTTCAAGGTGCTAGGTTTTAAGACACCCTTGGGGACTTACTCCCTCAAGTCTCTTTCCCCCATACATACACACCACAGGCACATGGTTTGTTTATTTTCTTTCTTGAGACCTTAGTGTCCAGCACCTCTTTGGGTTACTAAATGTTCTGTTGCAAGGTTGCTCTTGATAGTGGACTTTCAGCTGATAATCCTGGGTTAGTTAACCCAAGTTACCAAGTGATGAAGCACTCCTACGAACTTATTCATCCAAGCAGATCCTTGGTACAGGAGCACCACAGACACATCTCTCAAGTTTCAAACCCTTGGTGCCTAGCTTTATTCTTTATTAATTTTTCTTTCTTTTTCAACTCTTATTGTTCTTTTCCCTTTTTCTTATTAGGATCTTGTTACTTAGCTAGTCTTATGGGGTGTGTTTCAAGCATATGATTCAAGACAGATAGCTGTCTTCCCACCCTTGTTGGTGAGCCAACTTAGCTAACTTATGACCACATCACACACTAAGGAACTTACTCCACAATATGAACTCTACTCTGGTCTTTGATAACAAACATTCTCTTTTTATTTGATTCAAAAGGAGACAAGCAACACAATAAGCAGGATGGAATTGAAAACAGGCAACTTGACTAGTAATCATAGACCTAGGCAAGGAGAATACTAAAAACAGAATTGAAAATCCTAAACTATCATGGAAGCATGTTCTATTTCATACATGATTTTCCTTATTTAATGCTTGAAAAAGATGGAACAAAGAGGGAACTCCACCACCTTTTACTCATGGGGTTGCCCATGCTCTTCCTCTTGCTTGTCCTCTTTGTGTTTCTCTTGAGTGCTTGTACTCCCACTTCCCTTGCCTTTTCCAATCAACTTCTTCCAAAAACCAGCATCTTCCATCTTCTTTTTCAGTGTTTCCTTTTGCTGTTTCACCTTCCTTTCTTCTTGTTCTACAAAATAAAAGAATTGTGATTAAAAAAATATGTGTGGAAAGTGGTGGCAAAATTAAAAGAATAACTACTTTTTAAAGTTTTTTTGTTTTAACTAACTAAGTGCCATTCAATAGGGCAAACCAACTGACTAACTCAACATCCATGTGTGCAACATTGGCAACACCAAACTTAGTTTGGTGCTGTGTGGTGTAAAAGATTTGTTCAAGGCCCCTAAGAGTGACATGATATGGGTTACGTTGATGTTCTCTTAGTATGCCTTGAACACCAAACTTGTTCTTCACTATATGTTGCACACAAGGATTCATTCAAGTCCATGTCAAGTTGATTTGATATCCCTGAACCTTGCATTATTAACTACTTTTAAAAGCATGTAAAACATGGGTTGCCTCCCATGAAGCACTTCTTTAGCGTCACTAGCTTGACGTTTTGCCTTTGTCATGGTGGTTGGTAATGCTTCAGATCTTCCCCTCTTGCAGTAGACCTATATCCATTGGCTTCATCAAGGATCTCCACATGTTCTAAGGAAAGAACTCTGTTGATGGTGAAAATCTTAGGTAACTGAGATGGGATAGTGGGGAAATGAGGTGGAATATCTGGTAAGTAGGCTGAGATCACTTTATCCCCTGGAGAGAAGTCCTCTGTAGGGATCTTCTTGTTCCTCCACCTCCTTGGTGCCTTCTTCTTTGTCCCTTTTGATGTTGCCTTGCTCTTTGTGACCTCCTCTTCTAAGGAAATTTTGTTTCTGGTCTCATATGACTCTGGTGGTTTAGGTTCCTCCTGATTTTCTTTGAGCTGTGACAGCTGCTGATTGCCTTGTTCCTCAACTAAGGGGATTTCCAGATGTGCTGGTTGTGCTTCAGTACTTGTTTCTTCCTTCAGTATCGCACTGTGATCTTTGCTTGGTTCTTTGTTCTCTTGATCTGTTTCTTGTGAGGGTTTGAAAACATTGAAAGTGAGTTGTTCATCATGAATCCTCAAAATTAGCTCCCCTCGCTCCACATCTATAAGTGCTCTGGCTGTAGCTAGGAATGGTCTTCCCAATATGATTGGGTGAAGATGACTCTCTTCCATGTCCAAGATGACAAAGTCTGTGGGCAGGAAGTATTTTCCAACCTTCACCAGCACATTTTCAACCACTCCTACTGCTTGTTTTTGAGTTTTGTCAGCCAGCCTGATAATTACATCTGTGGGTATTATCTCATTGATCTACAGCCTTTTCATAAGGGATAAAGGCATTAAGTTGATGCTTGCTCCCAAATCGCAGAGTGCCTTATCAAACATTGTTTCTCCTATGGCACAGGGGATGTGAAAACTTCCTGGGTCCTTCCTTTTTATAGGCAACTCTGGTTGAATGAGAGCACTGCACTCCTTATTCATCACTATTGTTTGTCCTCCCTTGAGTGAGCTTTTCCTGGTCAGCAGCTCCTTCATATACTTAATATATGAGGGCATTTGTTGGAGGGCCTTGATGAATGGTATGTTTACATGGAGGGATGCAAACAGGTTAAGAAACCTTGAGAATATTCTCTTCTGTACAACACCATTGAGTAATTGGGGAAACGGTGCATAGAGTTTCAGTAGCTCCTTCTGTGTCAGCTCTTTTTGTGAAATTTTGGGTTCTTGGTGATCCTTTTCCTATTTTTCTGCTGATGTCTCTCCGAGTTGTTCTAATGGCTTGTTTTGCTTTTCCTCAGTCTTCTTACTACTTATAGTAACCATCTTGCAATCTTTCCATCTGACTTTCTTTGCTTCACCTCTCGGATTTTTCTCTGTGTCACTTGGAAAGCTATCAGTAGGTTTGGGAATCTTTTTAGATAAGTATCCCACTTGAAATTCCAGCCTCTTGATGGTGTCCCCCTGGTTCTTGATACTAGCTCGCACCTCCTCTTTGAATACCTTATTATCTTGAATCTCTTTGCATATGCCTTCAAGCAGAGTCTCAATTTTGGAGAGTCTTTCTTCAGATGATGGTGAGTTGAGAGTGGATGGGTGAGTTGGGTCATTTTGGTTTTGGTATGGATGTGGAGAGGTGTTGTTAGGGTGGTGCTGATATGATCTCTATGTAGAATGTTGGTGAGCTGCATGGTTGTTGGGGTTGTGACGTCTCTGATCTTGGCTTTGATCTTGTTGATTTCCCCACCCAAAGTTTGGGTGATTCCTCCAACCAGGATTGTACGTTTTGGAGTAAGGATCATGGGTCTGTCTGGGTGAGTTTCCAATATAGTTGGCTTGTTCTTGCTCCTCATCTGCCTCAGCATTCACTCCCTCTTGGGTTGCTGATGAGGTGGTGATTGCTGCCACTTGGTTCCTCTCCATCTTCTTGGTGAGGTCAGCCAGCTGCTTGGTAATAAGCTTGTTTTGGGCCAGCAGTACATACACATTGTTTAGTTCTATCACTCCTCTAGTGTTGCCTCTTTCAGAAGCATAGAAATAGTCATTCTCTGCTACAGTTTCAATGACATCTATGGCCTCCTCAATGGTCTTCTTCTTGTTCAGAGATCCCCCAGATGAATGGTCTACTGCCTTCTTTGATTCATAAGAAAGGCCTTCATAGAAAATGTGTAGCTGCACCCATTCATTGAACATATCTGGTGGGCACCTTCTTATCAGGTCCTTGAACCTCTCCCATGCTTCATATAGAGTCTCACCATCCTGCTGCCTGAATGTTTGCACCTCAGCTCTCAGCCTGTTGATCCGTTGAGGAGGATAGAATCTTGCCAGAAATTTGTTCACCACATCTTCCCAGGTTGCTAAACTCTCCTTTGGGAAGGACTCAAGCCATTTGGATGCTTTGTCCTTAAGCGAGAAAGGGAACAGAAGTAGTCTATAGGTGTCAGGATGAACACCATTGGACTTCACAGTATCGCATATCCTCAGGAAGGTTGTTAGATGTTGATTGGGGTCTTCTTGGACGCCTCCTCCGAATGAACAGTTGTTCTGAACAAGGGTGATGAGCTGCGGCTTTAGTTCATAGTTGTTGGCATGTATGGTTGGCCTTTGGATGCTACTCCCACAGTTTCCTGGGTTTGGGTTGATGTAAGAGCCTAGAACTCTTCTCTCTTGCCCAGCATGATTTGCTAGACCTTCTCTGCCATGGTTGTGAGCCTCTTCTTCATGATGGTTCTCCATGTTCTCATCCATGTCTGGTTCAAAGTACTCCTCCTCTTCCTCAGCACCAACTACTCTCTTTTCTCTTGCTTCCCTCCTTAATCTAAGGAAGGTCCTCTCAGGTTCAGAATCAAAGGAAGTTGAAGCCCCGCTTCTTCTCCTTGTCATACAACCAACAAGGCACAAGTAAGGAAATAGTTGCAGAAAGTACTCTTGTTAAAATTACTGTTAGCCTGAGTGATGAAATATATCAAACAATTAGTGGTTTAGTGAATTGAATAGTAAATAACTAAGAAAAAAGGAGTAGGAGGGAAGGGAGGAAAATAACTAAAACTGAAAGTAATTAACTCAAACAGAAATTTAAATCAAACAAAAGAAAAATGCTCAATCTAGTTATCCTCTAATTTAATCATTGTCGATATAAAATCAATCCCCGGCAACGGCGCCATAAACTTTATAGCACGAAAACTTGTCTCTCAACAATTTTCCTTCGGCAAGTATACCGAATTGTCGTCAAGTAAAAACTCACAATAGAGTGAGGTCAAATCCCACAGGGATTGATTGGTCAAGCAACTTTAATTAGAGGAATGTTCTAGTTGAGCGAAGCAGAATTTGGTTGAGAGTTGCAGGAAATTAAATGGCGGGAAAGTAAATAGTAGAAAATGTAAATGCTGGAAGTAAAGAGCTGAAAGTAAATGACGGAAAGTAAATTGCAGAATTGTAAATGGGAATGGGGAAGATGCTCATAAAATAAATTGTAGAAATTAAAGAGAATGGGTAAGATCAGAAATGGGGATTCATTGGGCTTAGGAGATGTTGCATTCTCCAAATCAAGTTCATTTTCATCTCTTCCTCAATCAATGCATTCATTGATCTCCTTGGCAATCTTAAGTGATCAAATTCCAATTCCTTGGTAATTCAATCTCTCAAATCTTGATCAATAGCCAATTCCTTGGTCAATTGCTCATGAGAAGAGATGAAGTATGGTCACTGATTATACCACATGCATTCCCAAATCAAGTGTTGGTAGGATTATAGTCACCATACCTTACCAAACCCAATTTGGTCCAACATGAGAAAGCATTTCTAGCATGATCTCTTCATTCCTCTTCCAAGGTTCAGAAGAGATCCAAGTATGAATAGCTTCTTTTCCAAGATAACTACCCAATTGGATGAAGATTGAAAGCTTTCTAGTAAAATCAAGAGAAAAGATAGAAGAAGAGTAATGAAAATTAGTATTGATCCATCAAATTACAACAGAGCTCCCTAACCCAATGAAAGGGATTTAGTTGTTCATAGCTCTTGAAATGGAAAACAAAGATGGAGAATACATCATGAAAACTAGAACTAGAAGTGCAAAGAAAGTAAATTATACAGAGAGTAGTTCCCAATTTCCAATCCCCCCAAAAGCTTCCTTCTAATTCAAAACTACCCCTATATATACTACTCTTTTGATCTTCTAGTTGGTTCTTCAAGTCTTGGATATGGGCCTTTGGATCTTAAGTTTGAAGCAGTTATCTTCGCAGTGGGCTTAGCTTTACTTACAGAGAGAAAGTGTGGAGTAGGCAGGGTGTTTAGCTCAGGACGTTAGTGGCGTTAACGTTAAGTGAGAGTGTGGGTTCGAGAACGTTAGTGGCAATCACCTTTTTCACTAACGTTCCTCACCCAGGGATAATCTACGTTAACTTCAACGTTAGTGGCACTAACGTGACCACTAACGTTGCCTCTTGGTCCTTCGCACACGTTATTGGGACTCACCTTTTCCAATAATATTGAGAGGCTTCCCTTTCCCATACGTTAGAGTCCACGTTAACTTAGTTAACGTGGCTCTTAACGTAAGCTTGCCAATCCTTCGAGAACGTTAGTGACACTTACCTTTGTCACTAACGTTCCAATGTGCCCCTACTTCCCACGTTAGAGTCCACGTTAACTAGGTTAACGTGGCTTCTAACGTAGTAATGCTAGCCATCTCCAACGTTAGTGACAAAGGTGAGTGTCACTAACGTTGGCTCATCATCTCTCTTATCTACGTTAGCTTCCACGTTAACTAAGTTAACGTGGGAGTTAACGTTGCTCATAGTGGCTTGTGTGGGTTCACCCCAACGTTAGTGACAAAGGTAAGTGTCACTAACGTTGGCGATCACATGCTTTCTCCACGTTAGCTTCCACGTTAACTAAGTTAACGTGGGCGTTAATGTGGCTCATTGTGGCTTGGCCAACGTTAGTGACAAAGGTGAGTGTCACTAACGTTGGCTTCTCTTTTGCTTCCCAACGTTAGAGTCCACGTTAACGTGGCTCTTAACATGGCCACTTATGAGCTTGGTCCAACGTTAGTGACAAAGGTGAGTGTCACTAACGTTGGCTCCACTTTCTTTCTTCCACGTTAGAGTTCATGTTAACTTAGTTAACGTGACTCTTAACGTGGGCTATGATGGCTTCGAGGACGTTATTGGTGATTACTTTTCTCATTAACGTTGCAAGCTAGCTCCCATTCCACGTTGGTGGTCACGTTAGTTAGACTAATGTGGCTACCAATGTGGCTCTTTCTTGCTTCCTTTGTCTTGAAATCAAGCAATACAGTGCATCAAAGTTCTAATCCACATCATGAGACATGCATCATCCAATTTGTCATCTAATTCATGCAAAATTCTCATGAAATCATGTAAAGTGCTCAATGTATGCTTAAATCAAGATGTAAGTGAAATTCTACCCAAAACTTGCTTATTTCCTAAGAAAATGCATGAAACTACCCTAAAACAGTAAAGAAAAGGTCAGTGAAACTGGCCAAAATGTCATGGCATCACCTTGACAGACCCTTCCTAGCCACAGAAAAAACTGTGATTGATGTTGACAGAGGAGAGTTGGTCCTTCAGGTAAATGAGGACTACTTGTGTTTAAAGCTAAAGAATCTCCTTCTGTACACATGGAGAAGAAGAATGACAAGCTTCTCTCAATGCAGAGCCAAATAGAGCCCCCACATTCAAACTCGAAGTTTGGTGTTGGGAGGCCTTCATCATGCTCTGAGTAATTGTGAGGCTCCATGAGAGCCCACTATCAAGCTATTGACATTAAAGAAGCGCTTGTTGAGAGGCAACCCAATTTTTACTTTTTTATGTTAAATTTCTATTATTATTTTATATTTTCTTTAGGATGATGATCATGTGGAGTCACAAAAAGCAAAAGCTAAAATAAAAATCAGCATTGAAAACAGCACACCCTGGAGGATGAGCTTACTGGCGTTTAAACGCCAGTAAGGGTAGCAAAATGGGCGTTAAACGCCCAGTCTGGCACCATTCTGGGCGTTCAACGCCAGAAAAGGGCACCAGACTGGCGTTTAATGCCAGAAAGGGAAGAAAAGTTGGCGTTTAATGCCAAAAAGGGGAGAAAAGCTAGCGTTAAATGCCAGAAATGGGCAGCAACCTGGCGTTTAACGCCAGGATTGGCACTCCAAGGGGCGTTTACACGCAAAAATGGTGCAGGGATGGAAAATCCTTGACACCTCAGGATCTGTGGACCCCACAGGATCCCCACCTACCTCAACTCCATCTCTCTCTTCTTCACACCTTCCCATAACACCCTTCACCAATCACCTCACAATTCAAATTCAAAATCCTTCCTCTCCCACACCCAACCCCTAATACACAAACCCTACCCCTCTCTCCACTCCTATATAAACCCCTCATCCCTCCTTCATTTTCACACATCATAAACACTCCTTTCCCCCCTTGGCCGAACCACTCACACCTCTCCATCTCTTCCATTTTCTTCTTCTTCTACTTCCCTCTTTCTTCTTTTGCTCGAGGACGAGCAAACCTTCTAAGTTCGGTGTGGTAAAAGCGTTATTTTTTATTTTTCCATAACCATTTATGACACCTAAGGCCAGAGAAACCTCTAGAAAGAGGAAAGGGAAGGCAAAAGCTTCCTCCTCTGAGTTATGGGAGATGGAGAGATTCATCTCAAAGGTCCATCAAGACCACTTCTATGAAGTTGTGGCCAAGAAGAAGGTCACCCCTGAGGTCCCTTTCATGCTCAAAAGGAATGAGTATCTGGAGATCCGACATGAGATTCAAAAAAGAGGTTGGGAAGTTCTCACCAACCCCATTCAACAAGTCAGAATCTTAATGGTTTAAGAGTTCTATGCTAATGCATGGGTCACCAAGAACCATGATCAAAGTGTGAACCCGAACCCAAAGAATTGGCTTACAATGGTTCGGGGGAAATACTTAGATTTCAGTCCGAAAAATGTAAGGTTGGCATTCAACTTGCCAATGATGCAAGGAGATGCACGCTCCTACACTAGAAGGGTCAAATTTGATCAAAAGTTGGACCAAGTCCTCATGGACATATGTGTGGAAGGAGCTCAGTGGAAAAGAGACTCCAAAGGCAAGCCGGTTCAACTAAGAAGGCTTGACCTCAAACCCGTGGCTAGGAGATGGTTGGAGTTCATCCAACGCTCTATTATTTCTACTAGCAACCGGTCTGAAGTTACAATAGACCGGGCTATCATGATCCATAGCATCATAGTTGGAGAGGAAGTATAAGTTCATGAGGTCATATCTCTAGAACTCTACAAAGTGGCTGACAAAACCTCCACTTTGGCAAGGTTAGCCTTCCCTCATCTCATTTGTCACCTATGCAATTCAGCTGGAGTTGTCATAGAGGAAGACATCCTCATTGAAGAGGACAAGCCCATCACTAAAAAGAGGATGGAGCAAATGAGAGAGCCCACTTATGGACCTCATCAAGAGCATGAGGAAGTCCCTCATCAAGAAATCCCTGAGATGCCTTAAGGGATGCATTTTCCTCCACACAACTACTGGGAGCAAATCAACACCTCCTTAGGAGACCTGAGTTCCAATATGGAGCAACTAAAAATGGAGCACTGGTGCACGAATTGTGAATCACACTTTTCACAACGCGTACCACTAACCAGCAAGTGCACTGGGTCGTCCAAGTAATACCTTACGTGAGTAAGGGTCGAATCCCACGGAGATTGTTGGTTTGAAGCAATCTATGGTTATCTTGTAAATCTTAGTCAGGAAGTCAATTATGTTTATCAATTGAATTGTGAATAACCAGTAGAGCATAAATTAAAAGTTACTTGTTGTGCTGTAATGGAGAATATGTTGGAGTTTTGGAGATGCTTTGTCTTCTGAATCTCTGCTTTCCTCTGTCTTCTTGTTCACGCACGCACGTCCCCCTATGGCAAGCTGTGTGTTGGTGGATCACCGTTGTCAATGGCTACCTTCCATCCTTCCAGTGAATACTACGCTCACGCGCTCTGTCACAGCACGGCTAATCACCGGTTGGTTCTCGATCCGGTTGGAATAGGATTTACTATCCTTTTGCGTCTGTCACTAACGCCCAGCCTTCAGGAGTTTGAAGCTCGTCACAGTCATTCAATTCTTGAATCCTACTCGGAATACCACAGACAAGGTTTAGACTTTCCGGATTCTCATGAATGCCGCCATCAGTTCTAGCTTATACCACGGAGATTCTGATTAAGGAATCTAAGAGATACTCATTCAATCGGATATAGAACGGAGGTGGTTGTCAGGCACACGTTCATGGTTTGAGGAAGGTGATGAATGTCACGGATCATCACCTTCATCACAGTTAAGCGCGAATGAACATCTTAGATAAGAACAAGCGTGTTTGAATGGAAAACAGAAATACTTGCATTAATTCATCGAGACACAGCAGAGCTCCTCACCCCCAACAATGGGGTTTAGAGACTCATGCCGTCAGAGAATACAAAGTTTAGATCTGAAATGTCATGAGATCCAAAATAAGTCTCTAAAAGTTGTTTAAATACTAAACTAGTAGCCTAGGGTTACAAAATATGAGTGGACTATGATGGATGATGCAGAGATCCACTTCTGGGGCCCACTTGGTGTGCTGGGGCCCACTTGGTGTGTGCTGGGGCTGAGACTTTAAGCAATCCACGTGCAGAGGCCATTTGTGGAGTTGAACGCCAGTTTTTGTGCCAGTTTGGGCGTTCAACTCCAGTTTTTGATCCTTTTCTGGCGCTGGACGCCAGAATTGGGCAGAGGACTGGCGTTGAATGCCAGTTTACGTCGTCTATTCTTGTGCAAAGTATGGACTATTATATATTTCTGGAAAGCCCTGGATGTCTACTTTCCAACACAATTAGAAGCACGCCATTTCGAGTTCTGTAGCTCCAGAAAATCCACTTTGAGTGCAGGGAGGTCAGAATCCAACAGCATCAGCAGTCCTTTTTCAGCCTGAATCAGATTTTTGCTCAGCTCCTTCAATTTCAGCCAGAAAAATACCTGAAATTACAGAAAAACACACAACTCATAGTAAAGTCCAGAAATATGAATTTTTCCTAAAAACTACTAGAAATAGACTAAAAACTAATTAAAACATACTCAAAACTATATGAAATTATCCCCAAAAAGCGTATAAAATATCCGCTCATCACAACACCAAACTTAAACTGTTGCTTGTCCTCAAGCAACTAGACAAATAAAATAGAAGACTAATAGGTTGAGAAGCAATAATATCTCAGAGTTTTTGAATGAAGCTCAGATCCTAATTAGATGAGCGGGACTAGTAGCTTTTTGCTTCTGAACAGTTTTGGCATCTCACTTTATCCATTGAAGCTCAGAGTGATTGGCATCTATAGGAACTCAGAATTTAGATAGTGTTATTGATTCTCTTAGTTCAGTGTGATGATTCTTGAACACAGCTTCTTTATGAGTCTTGGCCGTGGCCCTAAGCACTTTGTTTTCCAGTATTACTACCGGATACATAAATGCCACAGACACATAATTGGGTGAACCTTTTAGATTGTGACTCAGCTTTGCTAAAGTCCCCAATTAGAGGTGTCCAGAGTTCTTAAGCACACTCTTCTTTTTGCTTTGGACCTTGACTTTAACCGCTCAGTCTCAAGTTTTTACTTGACACCTTCACGCCACAAGCACATGGTTAGGGACAGCTTGATTTAGCCGCTTAGGCCAGGATTTTATTCCTTTTTGGCCCTCCTATCCACTGATGCTCAAAGCCTTGGGATCCTTTTTATTACCCTTGCCTTTTGGTTTTAAGAGCTTTGGCTTTTTCTGCTTGCTTTCTCTTTTTTCTTTCTCTCTTTTTTTTTTTCTGCAAGCTTTGTTCTTTGCTGCTTTTTCTTGCTTCAAGAATTATTTTTATGATTTTTCAGATTCTCAATAACATGTCTCCTGTTCATCATTCTTTCAAGAGCCAACATATTTAACAGTCTTAAACAACAAATTCAAAAGATATATGCACTGTTCAAGCATTCATTCAGAAGACAGAAAGCATTGCCACCACATTTAACTAATTAGACTTTCTCTTATTAAAACTCGAAATTTTATTGCTTCTTATTCAAAAGATCTACTGCTTTATTCATGTTTGCTGATGATGAGAAAAATAAACTATAGCTTAATTGGAGATAAAATTAAAATAGATACTAATTACTACTATATGACTCCTAAGGTAAAATTAAAATAAGAACAGTTATCACAGAGTTAAGGCTAAGATTAGAACTCAACAACCTTGAGGTTTGGGAAGTGGATGTTCCTCTAGTCTGTGAGGTGCTTGGTCCTTCAAGAGAGAATTTCTGGCGCTTCAGTTCCTTTAAATCACGCCCTTGCTCCTCTTGGAGTGGGTTGTTTTGCTTTAGGGGCCATGATCTTAGTGATCACGGATAAGCACACCAAACTTAGAGCTTTGCTTGTCCTCAAGCAAAAGAAAAAGAAGGAGATGGGTAGAAGGAGATCTCCTCCCCACCATCCTGGCGTTTGAACGCCCAAACACTGCCTGTTTTGGGCGTTCAACGCCCAAGTGCTGCTCTCCTGGGCGTTCAACGCCCAGTTGTTGCCCTTTTCTGGCGTTGAACGCCAGATAGCTATCCTTACTGGCGTTCAGCGCCCACTGGATGCCCATTTTGGGCGCTGAACGCCCAAAATGGCCTTCACTGGCGTTTTCTTGCCAGTAAGCTCCCTATCTCTGTTTTGTGTGTAGATTCCTTCTGTAACCCTGTAAACTTATGCAATTGATTCTTTACCTTAGTGTCAGTGAACTTTATATAAACAAATAAAAATAAAAAATAGGGCAAAATGCTTAGAGGATTGTTGCCCCATGGCTGGGTTGCCTCCCAGCAAGCGCTTCTTTATTGTCTTTAGCTGGACCTTGCTGAGCTTTTAATCTAGCTTCAGCCTTGAGCATTCTTGCTCAGTGTTGCCTTCAAGATAATGTTTGATTCTCTGTCCATTGACAATGAACTTCTTATCAGAATCAATATCTTGAAGCTCCACATAACCATATGGTGACACACTTGTAATCACGTATGGTCCCCTCCACCGGGATTTCAGTTTCCCGGGGAATAGCCTGAATCTAGAGTTAAACAACAGGACCTTCTGTCCTGGTTCAAAGATTCTAGATGACAGCTTTCTGTCATGCCATTTTTTTTATTTTTCTTTATAAAGCTTGGCATTTTCGAAAGCTGTGAATCTGAATTCCTCTAGCTCATTTAGCTGGAGCAATCGTTTTTCTCCTGCTAATTTGGCATCTAAGTTTAGGAATTTGGTTGCCCAGTAGGCCTTATGTTCCAGTTCCACGGGCAAGTGGCATGCCTTACCATACACGAGTTGGTATGGAGAGGTCCCTATAGGGGTCTTGAATGCTGTTCTGTAAGCCCACAGAGCATCATCCAAGCTCCTTGCCCAATCCTTTCTACGGGTATTTACTGTCCGTTCCAGGATTCTCTTTAATTCTCTATTAGAGACTTCAGCTTGCCCATTGGTTTGTGGATGATATGGAGTGGCCACTTTGTGGCGAATTCCATACCGAACCATGGCAGAGTAAAGCTGTTTGTTGCAGAAGTGAGTGCCCCCATCACTGATTAACACTCTAGGGACACCAAACCTGCTAAAGATATGTTTCTGGAGGAACTTCAGCACTGTTTTAGTATCATTGGTGGGTGTGGCAATAGCCTCAACCCATTTTGATACATAGTCAACTGCCACCAGAATATAAGTGTTTGAGTATGATGGCGGGAAAGGTCCCATGAAGTCAATTCCCCATACATCAAATAACTCTATTTCCAAGATCCCTTGTTGAGGCATGGCGTAACCATGAGGCAGGTTACCAGCTCTTTGGCAACTGTCACATTTACGTACAAACTCTCGGGAATCTTTATAGAGTGTGGGCCAATAGAAGCCACATTGGAGGACCTTGGTGGCTGTTCGCTCACCTCCGAAATGGCCTCCATATTGAGATCCGTGGCAATGCCATAGGATTCTCTGTGCTTCCTCTCTGGGGACACACCTACGGATAATTCCGTCTGCACATCTCTTAAAGAGATAGGGCTCATCCCACAAGTAGTACTTTGCATCAGTAATTAGTTTCTTTTTTTGTATTCTATTGTACTCTTTGGGTATGAACCTTGCAGCTTTATAGTTTGCAATATCGGCAAACCATGGTGCTTCCTGAATGGCAAATAGATGCTCATCAGGGAATGTCTCAGAGATCTCAAGGAAGGGGAGGGACGTCGCTTCCACTGGCTCTATCCGGGACAGATGATCAGCTACTTGGTTCTCTGTCCCTTTTTTGTCTCTTATTTCTATATCAAACTCTTGCAGAAGCAATACCCATCTGATGAGCCTGGGTTTTGAATCCTGCTTTGTGAGTAGATATTCAAGAGCAGCATGGTCAGTATACACAATCACTTTTGATCCTACTAAGTATGATCTGAACTTGTCAATGGCGTAAACCACTGCAAGTAGTTCTTTTTCTGTGGTTGTGTAATTTTTCTGGGCATCATTTAAAACGCGACTGGCATAATAAATGACATGCAGAAGCTTGTCATGCCTCTGTCCCAATACTGCACCAATGGCATGATCACTGGCATCACACATTAACTCAAATGGCAATGTCCAGTCTGGTGCAGAAATGACTGGTGCTGTGACCAGCTTAGCTTTCAGCGTTTCAAACGCCTGCAGGCATGCTGTGTCAAACACAAATGGCGTGTCAGCAGCTAGCAGGTTGCTTAGAGGTTTTGCGATTTTTGAAAAATCCTTTATAAACCTCCTATAGAATCCTGCATGCCCCAGAAAGCTTCTGATTGCCTTAACATTGGCAGGTGGTGGTAATTTTTCAATTACCTCTATTTTTGCTTGATCCACCTCTATTCCCTTGTTTGAGATTTTATGCCCAAGAACAATTTCTTCAGTCACCATGAAGTGACACTTTTCCCAGTTTAAAACTAGGTTGGTTTCTTGGCATCTTTTCAGAACAAGTTTTAGGTGATCAAGACAGGAGTTGAATGAGTCTCCATATACTGAGAAGTCATCCATGAAGACCTCCAGAAATTTTTCCACCATATCAGAGAAAATAGAGAGCATGCATCTCTGGAAGGTTGCAGGTGCATTGCATAGCCCAAAGGGCATCCTTCTGTAAGCAAACACTCCGGATGGACATGTGAATGCTGTTTTCTCTTGATCATGGGGATCTACTGCAATCTGGTTATAGCCTGAGTAGCCATCCAAAAAGCAGTAATAATCGTGACCTGCTAGTCTCTCTAGCATCTGGTCTATGAATGGTAAAGGAAAATGATCCTTTCTGGTGGCTGTATTGAGCCTTCTGTAGTCAATACATATGCGCCACCCTGTAACTGTTCTTGTAGGAACCAGTTCATTTTTTTCATTATGAATCACTGTCATGCCTCCCTTTTTTGGGACGACTTGAACAGGGCTCACCCAGGGGCTATCAGAAATGGGATAAATAATCCCAGCCTCTAGTAATTTGGTGACCTCTTTCTGCACTACTTCCTTCATGGCTGGATTTAGCCGCCTCTGTGGTTGAACCACTGGTTTGGCATTATCCTCCAATAGGATTTTGTGCATGCATCTAGCTGGGCTTATGCTCTTAAGGTCACCTATGGACCACCCAAGAGCTGTCTTGTGTGTCCTTAGCACTTGAATAAGTGCTTCCTCTTCCTGTGAATTTAAAGCAGAGCTTATGATCACTGGAAAAGTGTCACCTTCTCCTAGAAATGCATATTTCAAGGATGGTGGCAGTGGCTTGAGCTCTGGTTTAGGAGGTTTTTCCTCTTTCAGAAGAAAGTTCAGAGGCTCTTTCATGTCCCCTGAATCCTCCAAATCAGGCTGAACATCTTTAAAGATGTTTTCCAACTCTGATTCGAGACTCTCAGCCATGTTGATCTCTTCTACCAAAGAGTCAATAAGGTCAACTTTCATGCAGTCTGTTGATGTGTCTGGATGCTGCATGGCTTTGACAGCGTTCAACTTGAACTCGTCATCGTTGACTCTCAGGGTTATTTCCCCCTGTTGGACGTCAATGAGGGATCGTCCAATTGCTAGGAAGGGTCTTCCTAGAATGAGAGTAGCACTCTTGTGCTCCTCCATTTCCAGCACAACAAAGTCAGTGGGAAAGGCGAATGGCCCAACTCTGACAATCATGTCCTCAATCACGCCTGATGGGTATTTAGTGGAACCATCAGCAAGTTGGAGACATATCCGGGTTGGTTTAACTTCATCAGTTAAGCCAAGCTTCCTGATAGTGGATGCAGGTATCAGGTTGATGCTTGCCCCAAGATCGCATAAAGCTGTCTTGGTGCAATCATCTTCTAATATGCATGGTATCAGAAAACTCCCAGGGTCTTTAAGCTTTTCAGGAAAGCTTTTAAGAATGACTGCACTGCATTCTTCAGTGAGGAGAACTCTTTCTGTTTCTCTCCACTCCTTTTTATGACTCAAGATCTCTTTCATGAACTTGGCATAAGAAGGTATTTGCTCAAGTGCCTCTGCAAATGGAATCTTTATCTCAAGAGTCCTTAGATAATCTGCAAAGCGAGCAAATTGCTTATCCTGCTCCTCTTTCCGGAGTTTTTGAGGATAAGGTATCTTGGCTTTATATTCCTCAACCTTAGTGGTTAAAGAAGCCTTTTTAGAGGGGTTGTTATCAGCACTTGTGTGTGTCTGATCCCTCACTGGCAATTGCGTACCAGAGTCAGAAGCTGGAGTGACGTTAGATGCCAACTCACTGTCTGTTCCTGGCGTCTGAACGCCAGAAATGTGCCCATTTTGGGCGTTCAACGCTGGATTCTGCACCATTTCTGGCGTTGAACGCCAATCCTGCCTTGTTTCTGGCGCTGAACGCCAGTTTTGGGCATGGTCTGGGCGTTCAGCGCCAGCCTTCCACCTATTTTCTGGCGTTTTAGTGCCAGAATTATTTTTCCCTGGGCTCTTACTGTCCTCAGGGGAATCTTTGGTGGGTTGCTCATTTCTTGAATTTTTGATGCCTTGAGGTGGGGTATTTAATGTTTTCCCACTTCTTAATTGAACTGCTTGGCATTCTTCTGCTATTTACTTTGATAGCTGCTGCTTTGTTTGCTTAAACTGTTCTTCCATATGCATATTAGCTATCCTTGTCTCCTGTAACCTGTCTTTGAATTCAGCTAGCTGCTTTGTTAGAAAATCTAATTGTTGATTGAATTCAGCAGCTTGTTTTACAGTACTGAATTCAGCAGTTACTGTTTTAACCTCTTCATTCATGGAAGGGTTGCTGCTTAGATACAGATGCTGATTCCTGGTAACTGTATCAATGAGCTCTTGAGCCTCTTCAATTGTCTTTCTCATGTGGATAGATCCACCAGCTGAGTAATCTAAAGACATCTGAGCTCCTTCTGCAAGCCCATAGTAGAAGATGTCTAACTGAACCCACTCTGAAAACATTTCAGAGGGGCATTTTCGTAGCATCTCTCTGTATCTCTCCCAGGCATCATAAAGAGATTCATTATCTCCTTGTTTAAAGCCTTGGATGTCCAGCCTTAGCTGTGTCATCCTTTTTGGAGGGAAATACTGATTCAGGAATTTTTCTGTCAGCTGTTTCCATGTTCTTATGCTGGCCTTAGGTTGGTTATTTAACCACCTCTTAGCTTGATCTTTTACAGCAAATGGAAACAGTAATAGTCTGTAGACATCCTGATCTATTTCCTTATCATGTACTGTGTCAGCAATTTGTAAAAATTGTGCCAGAAACTCTATAGGTTCTTCCTGTGGAAGACCAGAATACTGGCAACTTTGCTGCACCATGATAATGAGCTGAGGATTCAACTCAAAGCTACTAACTCCAATGGAGGGTATGCATATGCTACTCCCATACGAAGCAGTAGAGGGGTTAGAATATGACCCCAAAGTCCTCCTGGACTGTCCATCTCCACTTATGTCCATGATGGATCTATGGATATAACTTGGACTGATTTACCTTTTTATTTATTTTATTTTATAAGAAGTAAATACTTAAATAAAATAAAATAAGTAAAAAGAATTTGAATTTAAATTTTTTTTTTCGTAAAAAAAATTAAAAATAATTAGTTAAAAAAAAACGAAATTTTTTTGAAAAAGAGGGAAGATATTTTCGAAAATTAGAGAGAGAGTTAGTTAGGTAGTTTTGAAAAAGTTAAGAAACAAACAAAAGTTAGTTAGTTAGTTGAAACAAATTTGAAAAGATAAGAAGTTAGGAAGTTAGAAGAGATATTTTGAAAAGATATTTTTGAATTTAGTGAGGAGAGAGAAAAACAATAAGATAGTACAAGATTTAAAATTTTTAGATCTAATGCTCCTTGTTTTCGAAAAATTTGGAGGGAAAACACCAAGGAACACCAAACTTAAAAATTTTAAGATCAAGACACAAGGAAAACTCAAGAACACTTTGAAGACTCACAAGAACACAAGAACATGAAGGAAGAACACCAAACTTAAAATTTTTAGAAAACCAAACCAAAATTTTCGAAAATCAAAGGAGAATCAACAAGAAAACACCAAACTTAAAGTTTGGCACAAGATTTAATAGAAAAAATATTTTTGAAAAAGAAGGTTTTGAAAAGAGTATAAAAGATTCTAACCCAATCAAATTAATGTTCTAGCCAAATGAGTTATGGGACCTTATTAAAGTTTGGCACAGGATTTAATAGAAAAATTATTTTTGAAAAAGGTTTTTTTTTTTTTTTAAATATGATAGCCAATTACCATGAACATAAACACCACGTTCTAATTAACTGAGCTATAAATTTAAAGTGTTTTAACAAGGGATAAATAATAAAAGACTCTAAACCAAAAAAAAAGAAGATTTTTCCTAATCTAAGCAACAAAATAATCCGTCAGTTGTTCAAACACGAACAATCCCCGGCAACGGCGCCAAAAACTTGGTGCACGAATTGTGAATCACACTTTTCACAACGCGTACCACTAACCAGCAAGTGCACTGGGTCGTCCAAGTAATACCTTACGTGAGTAAGGGTCGAATCCCACGGAGATTGTTGGTTTGAAGTAATCTATGGTTATCTTGTAAATCTTAGTCAGGAAGTCAATTATGTTTATCAATTGAATTGTGAATAACCAGTAGAGCATAAATTAAAAGTTACTTGTTGTGCTGTAATGGAGAATATGTTGGAGTTTTGGAGATGCTTTGTCTTCTGAATCTCTGCTTTCCTCTGTCTTCTTGTTCACGCACGCACGTCCCCCTATGGCAAGCTGTGTGTTGGTGGATCACCGTTGTCAATGGCTACCTTCCATCCTTCTAGTGAATACTACGCTCACGCGCTCTGTCACAGCACGGCTAATCACCGGTTGGTTCTCGATCCGGTTGGAATAGGATTTACTATCCTTTTGCGTCTGTCACTAACGCCCAGCCTTCAGGAGTTTGAAGCTCGTCACAGTCATTCAATCCTTGAATCCTACTCGGAATACCACAGACAAGGTTTAGACTTTCCGGATTCTCATGAATGCCGCCATCAGTTCTAGCTTATACCACGGAGATTCTGATTAAGGAATCTAAGAGATACTCATTCAATCGGATATAGAACGGAGGTGGTTGTCAGGCACACGTTCATGGTTTGAGGAAGGTGATGAATGTCACAGATCATCACCTTCATCACAGTTAAGCGCGAATGAACATCTTAGATAAGAACAAG
Source organism: Arachis ipaensis (assembly GCF_059453495.1). NCBI lineage: Eukaryota > Viridiplantae > Streptophyta > Magnoliopsida > Fabales > Fabaceae > Arachis > Arachis ipaensis. The sequence goes on from NC_142436.1 coordinate 57,898,982, forward strand.
CGTGTTTGAATGGAAAACAGAAATACTTGCATTAATTCATCGAGACACAGCAGAGCTCCTCACCCCCAACAATGGGGTTTAGAGACTCATGCCGTCAGAGAATACAAAGTTTAGATCTAAAATGTCATGAGATCCAAAATAAGTCTCTAAAAGTTGTTTAAATACTAAACTAGTAGCCTAGGGTTACAAAATATGAGTGGACTATGATGGATGATGCAGAGATCCACTTCTGGGGCCCACTTGGTGTGCTGGGGCCCACTTGGTGTGTGCTGGGGCTGAGACTTTAAGCAATCCACGTGCAGAGGCCATTTGTGGAGTTGAACGCCAGTTTTTGTGCCAGTTTGGGCGTTCAACTCCAGTTTTTTATCCTTTTCTGGCGCTGGACGCCAGAATTAGGCAGAGGACTGGCGTTGAACGCCAGTTTACATCGTCTATTCTTGTGCAAAGTATGGACTATTATATATTGCTGGAAAGCTCTGGATGTCTACTTTCCAACGCAATTGGAAGCACGCCATTTCGAGTTCTGTAGCTCCAGAAAATCCACTTTGAGTGCAGGGAGGTCAGAATCCAACAGCATCAGCAGTCCTTTTTCAGCCTGAATCAGATTTTTGCTCAGCTCCTTCAATTTCAGCCAGAAAAATACCTGAAATTACAGAAAAACACACAACTCATAGTAAAGTCCAGAAATATGAATTTTTCCTAAAAACTACTAGAAATAGACTAAAAACTAACTAAAACATACTCAAAACTATATGAAATTATCCCCAAAAAGCGTATAAAATATCCGCTCATCAAGCACCAAGAGCACTCCATTATTCCCCATGAAATTAGAGAGGATCAAATAGCCATGAGGGAAGAGCAACAAAGGCAAGGAAGATACATAGAGGAGCTCAAGCGTTCCATTGGATCTTCAAGAGGAAGAACTAGCTGCCATCACTAAGGTGGACCCGTTCTTTAATTTCCTTGTTCTTTATTTTCTATTTTTCGTTTCTTATGCTTTATATTTTGTCTATGTTTGTGTCTTTATTACATGATCATTAGTGTCTAGTGTCTATGCTTTAAAGTTATGAATGTCCTATGAATCCTTCACCTCTCTTAAATGAAAAATGTTTTCTGAAAAAGAAAGAGAAGTACATGAATTTCGAATTTTAAAATAGTTTAATTATTTTGATGTGGTGGTAATACTTTTTGTTTTTCTGAATGAATGCTTGAACAGTGCATATTTTTGAATTTGTTGTTTATGAATGTTAAAATTGTTGGCTCCTGAAAGAATAATGAAAAAGGAGAAATGTTATTTGATAATCTGAAAAATCATAAAATTGATTCTTGAAGCAAAAAAAAGCAGTGAAAAGCTTGAAGAAAAAAAAAAGAAAAAAAATTAAAGAAGAAAGAAAGAAAAAGAAAAAGCAAGCAGAAAAAGTCAAATACCCTTCAAACCAAAAGGCAAGGGTAGAAAAAGGATCCAAGGCTTTGAGCATTAATGGATAGGAGGGCATAAAGGAATGAAATCCTGGCCTAAGTGGCTAAACCAAGCTATCCCTAACCATGTGCTTGTGGCATGAAGGTGTCAAGTGAAAGCTTGAGACTGAGTAGTTAAAGTCATAGTCCAAAGCAAAAAGAGTGTACTTAAGAGCTCTGGACACCTCTAATTGGGGACTCTAACAAAGCTGACTCACAATCTGAGAAGGTTCACCCATTTACGTGTCTGTGGCATTTATGTATCCGGTGGTAATGTTGGAAAACAAAATGCTTAGGGTCACGGCCAAGACTTATAAAGTAACTGTGTTCAAGAATCAACATACTGAACTAGGAGAATTAATAACACTATTTGAATTCTAAGTTCCTATAGATGCCAATCATTCTGAACTTCAAAGGATAAAGTGAGATGCCAAAACTGTTCAGAAGCAAAAAGCTAATGGCCCCGCTCATCTAATTAAGACTGATCTTCATAGATGTTTTCGAAATTTATTGTATATTCCCTTCTTTTTATCCTATTTTGTTTTTAGTTGCTTGGGGACAAGCAACAATTTAAGTTTGGTGTTGTGATGAGCGGATAATTTATACGCTTTTTAGCATTGTTTTTAGGTAGTTTTTAGTATAATTTAGTTAGTTTTTAGTATATAATTATTAGTTTTTAAATAAAAATCACATTTCTGGATTTTACTATGAGTTTGTGTGTTTTTCTGTGATTTCAGGTATTTTCTGGCTGAAATTGAGGGACCTGAGCAAAAATCTGATTCAGAGGTTGAAAAAGGACTCAGATGCTGTTAGATTCTGACCTCCCTACACTCGAAGTGGATTTTCTGGAGCTACAGAAGCCTAATCAGCACACTCTCAATTGCGTTCGAAAGTACACATCCAGGGCTTTCCAGCAATATATAATAGTCCATACTTTTCCCGAAATTTGATGGCCCAAATTGGCGTTCAAAGTCAGCCCAAGGAATTCTGGCGTAAAACGCCCAAACTGGCACCAGAATTGGAGTTAAACGCCCAAACTGGCACCAAAGCTGGTGTTTAACTCCAAGAATAGCCTAAGCCTGAAAAAGCTTCAATGCTCAGCCCAAGCACACACCAAGTGGGCCCCGGAAGTGAATTTCTGCATCTTTTACTTATTTCTGTAAATCCTAGGCCATTAGTTCATTATAAATATGACCTTTTACTATTGTATTTTCATCTTGGATCACTTTCATCTTTGATCTTTGGGAACTTGTATGTTCACGTTTGGAGAGGCTGGCCTCACAGCCATGCCTAGACCTTTCACTTATGTATTTTCAGCGGTGGAGTTTCTACACCCCATAGATTAAGGTGTGGAGCTCTGCTGTTCTTCATGAATTAATACAAGTACTATTGTTTTTCTCTTCAATTCACGCCTACTTCTTCTCTAAGATATCACTCACACTTCAACCTGATGAATGCGATGATCTGTAACACTCATCATCATTCTCACCTATGAGCGCGTGCCTGACAACCACATCCATTCTATCTGCAATAGCTTGAGTGCGTATCTCTTGGGTTTCTAGTCTAAGATTAGAACCTTCGTGGTATAGGCTAGAATTATTGGCAGCCATTCCTGGGATCTAGAAAGTCTAAACCTTGTCTGTGGTATTCCGAGTAAGATCTGGGAAGAGATGACTGTGACGAGCTTCAAACCTGCGAATGTGGGGCGCAAGTGACAGTGCGCAAAAGGACAATGGTCCTATTCCGACGCTAGCGGGAACCGACAGATGATTAGCCGTACGGTGACAACGCATATGGATTTGTTTTCATTCGAGAGGATCATATAGCTTGCCATGGAAGGAGGTAACGCATGGTTGGAAGAAGGCAATAGGAAAGCAGAGGTTCTAAAGCAACAAAGCATCGCTAGACGCTTATCTGAAATTCCTACCTATGAATTACATAAGTATTTCTATCCTACTTTATATTTAATTTATCTTTTAATTATCAAAACCTTATAACCATTTGAATCCACCTGACTGAGATTTATAAGGATGACCATAGCTTGCTTCAAGCCGACAATCTTCGTGGGATCGACCCTTACTCACGTAAGGTATTACTTGGACAACCCAGTACACTTGCTGGTTAGTTGTGCGGAATTGCAAAAGTGTGATTATGATTTCGTGCACCAATTATGTGCAAGCAAATGGCCATATTGAGACTTCAAATAAAATTTTAATCAATCTAATTAAGAAACAAATTGGTCAATGACCTCGAACATGGCATGAGACTTTAAGCCAAGTGTTATGGGCTTATCAAAATTCATGAATAGGATTGATGAACACGTCTCCTGATGAGTCCATATTTTCCGATGTATTTCGGCTTGATTTGAATGGATTCTAGCACATGAACTCACACTTAAGCACCAAAATAGCATACTTTTGTGTTTGATCCCCGATTTGATCTTTAATGTGAAAACATGCATTTTAATGCTTAGATTAGTGATTTTTAATTCCACTTTTATGCCATTCGATGCCGTAATATGGTTTGGGAGTGATTTCAGGCCTGGCAAGAATGGATGCCAAAAGTGGAAGGAAGCATGTACAAGGGAGAAAATGAAGAAAACAAGGAAAAGCACACACAGCGAAGTGTGCGTGCGCATAGCCCTGCGTGCGCGCGCACAAGCGAGAATTTCCTTGCGTGCGTACGCACGCACCTGTGCGTATGCACAGGTCAATTTTCAGCTAAGTGTGCGGACGCACATGTCTGTGCATCCACACAGGTCCCTGCACGTGATTTCATTGATGAAACATGTGCTGCGTGAATTTGGAGGCCCGTGGCTCATTTTTGGAAGGCTGAAATGCTGAAATGACGTGCTATATAAAGGGGGGGGATCAACACATATGAAGGCATTATGACTTAGACTTTATTTTTTTGTCATAGCTTTCATAGTATTAGGAGTAGGAGTAGTGTAGAATAGAAAGCTTTCCTAGGGTTTGTCAATTTCCATTGTAGCATTTTATAGCAAGCTTTGATCTTTGAATTTACTTCTTCAATTGTAAGTACTCTCAATTTCCTCTTTAATTCAAGCACTTTTACTTTCACTTTCTTTTGGTTCAAGTTACTTTGTTCATATTGCAATTTTGTGTTTCTTGAAGTTTTGATCAATGAATTTTATGTTTCATGCTTTCTTTATGTTTGATTGCTTGTTTATGTTTGGTTTTATTGATAGTTGGTTATAGTTTTGTATTTTACTTTGCAAATTTCCCATGCTTTCCTTTTATGCACACAAGGTGTTTGTGAAAATTTCAACTCTAGATTTTGAGTAGATTTTCCCACCTTGGCTTGTAGTTTGAGTTCCTAGGATACTAGAGTCATAATGTCTGACATTTAGTGGTAATTCTTGGGTAGTTAGTTGACTCTTGTTTCCATTGACGCTAGCCTTATATCAACTAGTTTGGTAAGTTGGTTAGGACTTATGGATTAAGGTCAATTATGCTTGCTTGACTTACTCCTCGATGGTTGGGGTTGACTAGGCGAGATTGACTCATCATAATTACCATAGTTGTGGTTGTGGCGATGATAGGATTCCTTGGATCCTCATTCCCAAGTCAAGGATCTTATTTCATTTATAGCATTTTCACTAGTTTTGATCTCATTCTCCCTTTACTTGCATTAATTACAATTTTGATCATTGCTTAGTTCTTTTATTGCTTAGTTTCTTTAATCTTTCATTCTTTGATTGCACAAACCCCCCCCCTTTTTCCCCTCTTAACAACCGAAAGCGTAACATTTTATTTGCATTCCTAGGGAGAATGACCCGAGGTTGAAAGACTCTCGGTTTAGATTAGAAATTATAAACTTTGACCGAGCATTACTTGTTGGTTGAGAACTGTACTTGCAACGAGGTTATTTCTCCTTTACCGAGAAAGAATTCTTAACCGATGGTTTCGCTCGCATCATCTCCATATAAATTAGTTTATGGTAAGATGCAATTTTACCTTTGGAAATTAATCTTAATACTATAAGAGTAATGAGACAAGATGAGTTGCCAGTTGAATATTATTGGAATGCAATGTTTGATGAACTAAATAACTTAGATGAAGAACACATTTTAGCATTCAATAATCTTATTCGCCAAAAAGAGATTATAGCGCATATCTATAATCGATGAGTTAAGGAAAAGGTTTTTGATAATGGCGAGTTAGTTTTAAAGTTATCCTGCCTATCGATAAAAAATCTGGAGTTTATAGAAAGTGGTCCCCTAACTGGTAGGGGTCTTTTCAAGTGATCAAATTGTATTCAGGGAACGATATCGAATTAAACATATTGATACTGGAATCGAGATAAAATCGATAAATGGAAAGTATTTGAAACGTTATCGACGTCACAAACATAATTAAAACCAAGTACAAAAAATGTATTTAAAAGGAATTTCAGTTACAAAAGAAACTTGGCATCCCAAGCCTTTAATCTTCATAAATTTGCAAGAGTTGGTCCAGTTGTTCTTTTATTTTGGTGTGATCCTGTACGAGCGATTAAAGTTCTTGAAAACACTCGTTTTCTGCAGTTTGGTGTTGAAGAGTTCGATTGTCCAGATCATCCTTTTCTTTTGATAAAGAAGGACCTCTTTGGCAAGAAAACGTTTTATACTTTGAAGTTTGCTAAGTGGCTTTTGGAGAAGGGCTTTGTTTTGTGTGATTTTAGCAAGTTCTCTTTCAGCTCTTTTTCCCTAGCAATTAGTTGATTCATTTCGACAGAAGCATCAGTCAGATGAGCTTCGTTCTAACAAGAGAAGAGCTTTTCAGTATGATTGATCAAGGACACAAATGGTTGACATGGTCAGACGGATTTTGCAGAGAAATGTTAGAGATCAAAATCTAGTTGAGCACAGCGTCAAGACCATCTTGTGAAAACCATACTTTAATAGGGTTGACAAGTAGAAGTTTCAGCTTTTGAAGAAGTTCAAAAACATCAGGATCAATATGATTTTTCGTTATATTTTGATCATGTGTGCCTTCAAGAGGATTAGCAATTTGCGGACTTCGATCTAGAGGAATTGATTTGTTTTCAGAACTCAAAAGCTTAGTTTCTTTGCCTTTGGGGATTTTTGAGACAACTCCAAGGAGCTCACTTACAATGTCATCTCCTTGACTAAGATCGATGATTTCTTCCCTTTGGTAATTTAAAACATCATCACCTTAGTTTGGATCAATGACATCTTCCTTTCGATGATGAACTTCTATGCACCCAGTTTGAAGCAAATGAGAAATTGGGTCTTGTGCAAAGGGTGTGAGTTCGTCTTTGTTAGAAAGAGTATCCACAATGACGTCATGTGTAGTTGATGGAGCTTCGATGATACTTCTAGTTTGCAACAAGTTGGTTTCAGCATGTGTTGTTTTCTTTAGCTCAGCATTGATTGGTGGTGTTGAGTTGGTACTGGAAGATTTGAAAGACAAATTGTGAATTGTGGTGCCGGTACTAGCTTTTCTTGGAGGAGAAGTTGCTTCCTGCATACGAGTTTTCAATAAAGGATTTTGTATTATAATTTTTATCTATAAAAGATAAGAAGATGCAAATACTTTGGTAGTCTCAGAATCCACTAAGTTGTAAGAACTAGACAAAATATCTTCAGGATTAGCATTGAAACCTTCCGTGTTCGATGGAGAATTTCTGATACTTGGGTTTCTTTAGGGAGATTCGACAGACTTGCTGGAGGAAGAGTCAAAGCCTGTGGTTCAACCTCAGAGAAGACTCAACCCAACCATGAAAGAGGTGGTTCAAAAAGAAGTGATGAAGCTATGGAATGCTGGGATAATCTTCCCAATCTCGGACAGCTTGTGGGTGAGTCCGGTTCAAGTTGTACTAAAAAAGGGAGGAATGACAGTCATCACCAATGAGAAGAATGAGCTGATCCCCACTAAGACAGTGACTGGGTGGAGAATGTGCAAAGATTACAGGAGGCTAAATGATGCTACAAGAAAATATCACTTTCCTCTGCCCTTCATTGATCAAATGTTGGAAAGATTAGCAGGCCATACTTATTACTACTTCCTTGATGGGTACTCTGGGTACAATCAAATAGTGGTGGATCCCAAGGATCAAGAAAATACTTCCTTCATATGCCCATTTGGAGTTTTTGCCTACAGGAGGATGCCCTTTGGGCTATGCAATGCCCCAGCCACTTTTCAAAGGTGTATGCTTTCCATCTTTTCTGATATGGTGAAAAATTTTTTAGAAGTCTTCATGGATTATTTTTATGTCTTTGGCAATTCATTTAACACTTGCTTGCATAATTTAACTCTTGTTTTGAAAAGATGCCAAGAAACTAAATTGGTATTGAATTGGGAGAAGTGCCATTTCATGGTTCTGGAAGGAATAGTTCTTGTGCATAAAATGTCATGTAAAGGTATAGAAGTTGATAAAGCTAAAATAGAAGTTATTGAAAAACTCCCTATACCTATTAATGTGAAAGCAGTAAGGAGTTTTCTTGGGCATGCTGGCTTTTACAGAAGGTCCATCAAAGACTTCTCAAAAATAGCAAAACCATTGAGCAATTTACTAATGATCGATACCCTTTTCATCTTTGATGACAACTGTAAACATGCCTTTGAAACTCTCAAGAGAAAACTCATTACAACACCAATCATCATACCCCCTGATTGGAATTTACCTTTCGAACTTATGTGTGATGCAAGTAACCTTGCTATTGCTGTTGTGCTGGGGCAAAAGAAAGACAAATTACATCATGTCATATATTATGCCAGTAAGGTGTTGAATGAAACACAGAAAAATTATACCACCATTGAGAAAGAACTTTTAGCAATTGTATATGCATTTGATAAGTTTAGGCAATACTTGATTGGTTCAAAGGTTATAGTGTATACTGACCATGCTGCTCTAAAGTATTTAATGTCTAAACAGGATTCAAAGCCAAGGCTTATTAGGTGGGTGCTGCTGCTACAAGAATTTGATAATGAAGTGAGAGATAGAAAAGAAAGTGAAAATCAAGTAGCAGATCATTTATCAAGAGTGCCACAAGAAGCCAAGTAAGATAGACCACAGCAAGTAAATGAGAATTTCCCTGATGAGCACCTTTTCCAAGTTCAACAAACACCTTGGTTTGCTGACATAGCAAATTTCAAAGTAGGAAGAAAAATACCTCAAGAATTTTCCAAGCAACAAGTGAAGAAGCTACTCAATGAAGCAAGGAAGTTCTTGTGGGACGAACCTTTTCTATTCAAGAGATGCTTTGATGGAATGATTAGGAGGTGTGTCCCTAAAAATGAAATGAAGGACATATTGTGGCATTGTCATGGTTCAGCATACGGTGGACACTTTGGACCAGAGAGAACGGCTGCAAAGGTACTGCAGAGTGGCTTCTATTGGCCAACTATCTTCAAGGATGCCAGAGAGTTTGTTCACCAATGCAATGAATGTCAAAGAGCTGGAGGATTGACAAGAAGGAATGAGATGCCTCAGAATTTCATCCTGGAAGTGGAGCTATTTGACTTATGGGGCATTGATTTCATGAGACCCTTTCCTCCTTTCTACTCTTTCAGATATATCTTGGTGGCAGTGGAGTATGTATCAAAGTGGGTGGAAGCCATAGCCACAACCACCTGTGATGCACAGATTGTCCTTCAATTCCTTAAGAAGCACATTTTCATTAGATATGGAGTGCCCAAGGGTCTTATTAGCGATGGTGGTGGTCATTTCTGCAACAAATAGATGGAGAAACTCCTCCACAAATATGGAATAATCTATAAAGTAGCCACACCATACCACCCTCAGACTAATGGCCAAGCTGAATTAGCAAATAGGGAGTTGACGAAGATCTTAGAGAAAACAGTGGGAAGCACAAGAAAAGATTGGGCCAGGAAGCTAGAAGATGCACTCTGGGCATATAGGACAGCTTTCAAAACTCCCATTGGAAAGTCCCCCTTTCAGCTATTATATGGAAAATCATGCCATCTCCCTGTAGAGCTTGAACACAGAGCTTTTTGGGCTACTAAACTCCTCAACCTTGATTCTCAGGCAGCAGGGGAGAAAAGGTTACTACAACTAAATGAGTTGGATGAATTTAGGCTAGAAGCCTATGAAAATGCTAAGATATACAAGGAAAGAGCCAAAAGGTGGCATGACAGGAAGATTTTAAAGAAAGAGTTCAAACCAGGACAGCAAGTACTCCTGTATAATTCACGACTCAAGATTTTCCCTGGCAAGCTCAAGTCTAAATGGACTGGCCCATATTTAGTGACAAAGGTTTTTCCTTATGGAAGTCTTGAGTTGCTAGATGAAGCTACACAGAGTCATTTCACAGCAAACAGGCACAGAGCAAAGCCTTACTTAGGAGGGCAATGGGACAAGGAAAAAGAGGTTCAGAACCTAAGCTAAGCAAGAATGAAGGATGTCAAGCTAATGACAATAAAGAAGCGCTTGTTGGGAGGCAACCCAACCTGAGGTAGTTTTCTTCTCATAACTATTTTAATAAAGAGGTTAATTAGCTTTATCTATATTGCAAGAAGCTAAGTTTGGTGTTGCACACCAAAACAATATAAGGGAGAATGAAGGATTCTAAGTTTGGTGTTCCACCAAAGTCTCATCATAAAATGCATTCTCACTTCCTGCATAATGCCAGCTTCAAACATTTAGATAAACTAGTTAACTATTTGCTGTTTCATAGTTTTTAGTTTTATTACCTTTAGCTAGGAAAGAGGATTTCACAGATAGTTAAATTGTTGCATGAGAAATATTGGCAAGGAACTAAGTTTGGTGTTCACACACCAAAGTAAGTTCAAAAGCCCACAAATAAGCTTTGCAGATTAACCGGATATCTAAAGAGCTTGAAAAGCAAGGAACGTTTGAGGAGTATGTAGGAAAACAGCCAACAAATTAAAGAACATTTGCATTATGATTCAGAAGGAGCATAACAGAAGGAAGAATGAAAAGCTGCAACCCAACAGGTTGTATCTATACTTGATCCTTGTTATTATGAAATGTTTTAATTTAGGGATTCCTTCATGTCTGGCTAGATTGTTCATTTAGTTGCAAATGGAAGTACATGCTAAAGAAAGCTATATGCATAATTTTTGCTAGAATAAACTATCTGCATAATAATTGTCATCCTTAATCAGTTTGAGTCTTTTGTTTTGTTCCCCTTGCTCTGTTTGAATAAAAGAAAGATGTTTGATTTAGAAAAGTAATTGTTCAATGTTGCAAAAGTTAGAATGAAAGTTAGTGGTGGTATGTGTTTGATTCAATTGTTAGCTCACAAAATAATTGCTGTAAAATGACATGTTACTTGAAGCTTAAGCTAGTTTGCTACTATGATCCTTCAACTAATGAAAATCCCTTGAAAATAAACCAAAATAGAAAGAAAAAAAGAAATAGAAAAAGCCAAAAAGTAGCAAAGAAACAAACAATAAGGCTAGGCACCAATAGCTTGGACCCTAGGACATATGCCTGTGGTGTTTGTGTACTAGGATATGCTTGGACAAGTAAGTTCTAAGGAGTATTTCAAAACTTGGCCACTTAGATCAACTGATTTGGGATTGCCAACTGAAAGTCCACAATAAAGAGCAACCTAGCTACAAAATACTTAGTTATCCAAAGAGATGCTGGGCATCAATGATCCTAGGAAGAAAAAGGTGAGCCATGTATCTGTGGTGAAGAAATGTTAAGTATAATTAAGCCAAAGGCTACTGCAACATTTGCCACCAAGCCTTCAATAAGTAATAAGCTCTCTAAGCAAAAGAAAGAAGGAAAAAGCTAACAAGGGAAGTAAGCAGAAAGCAAGGCATTATAGCAGCAACCTTAGTGAACTCTTGAGGAAATATTGTTTGTTTAACAGCAAGTAATAAATGAGCTACTATTGATCTGCATGAAACCCCATGAACCAAGTTCAATTCTCTGCTTAATAAGGACATATATACTTCTCTATCTCATTTTATCTTCTCTTATGTCTAATGTTTGCTTGGGGACAAGCAAGTTTTAAGTTTGGTGTTGTGATGACAAGTCATCTTAGCCTAGTTTTACTAGTCTTTTTCTTTATTTTTATTAGGTTTCATGCACTTTCTTGCATTGTAAGTAGGTAATTTGGAATGGAATTTCATGGTTTCTTTGAATCAATCAACCACCATTTAATTGATACTAAATAATGAGGTTTAAGCTAAATTTAATTGATGTTTGAATGATTTAAAAACCTTGTGAATTTGGTGATACTCTGATTGGTTGTTTTGATTACTTGTAGGTGAAGAAAAGAAGAAAATAAGAAAGCGTGGCCAAAGAAGCGTGGCCCAAGGAGAAGAAGAGGTGGCAAAAGAAACAAAGAGGCGTGGCACAATGAAGGAGGCATGCCACAACACTCTACTGGGAGCATAACAAAGAACTAAGGAAGCAAGCTTGGATGCTACGCTCTCCTTGAGAGCGGAGCACAATTTGGAACCAAGAAACAAAGGAGGGAAGAATGATGCTCCGCTCTCCTTGAGAGCATTATCGGGCTTCACTCAAGAATAAATCCAAAAACAAAGTTTGCTAATGAAGGCTACAAGGTTCGAACTCATGAGCAAGGGGGAGTGGAGGAGCGCTACTCACAAAGGAAATAAGCCAAAAATGGCTAAAATGCTACCCCCAAGGATCGAACAAGGCACCCTAAGGAAGCAAGGAGTAAGGCACCACTTCCTTCACAAAGAAAAGAAGCCAGCGCATGCCTCCAACAAGTTTCGAACTTGGGACCTCACCCAAGCAAAAGCCAATGCTCCGCTCCCAAGGAGAGCAGAACGCTACTCTCTTCACTCCTTGCACAAGCTTGACACGGCCAAGGAAACTTGGAGCGCAACATGACACAGTCAGGAGGAGTTGGAGCGCACAAGACACACACCAAGCCATAATGCTCTGCTCCCTACAAGAGCGGAGCGCTATCCTGAATGCCTCCCAAGCCTTGGCACGCAACAAGGAGCTCCAACACAAGCCTCAATGCTCCGCTCCCCACAAGAGCAGAGCACTCCACTGGGAGCAATTTCTCTTGGGTTGAAAATTCAATTAAAAATCCAATTAAAGTCAAATCTTCACCAAATTAAAAAGCCCACCCAAATTCTTAAATCCAAGAATAGAAAGTGTATAAATAGAAGCTAGTTTGATTTAGTTAGGGACTTTTTTGGAACCTTTTGCTTCTTAGAGAATTTTCATTTTATAATTTTTAGAGTTTTTACTTTGAATTTGGATCTTGGAGAATTGGGAAGGAGAATCGATCTCTCTTCTTCCTTGTTCTTGCTTGAGCACTCTTTACTTCTTGTTTTGGATCTTGGGTGAAGAATTGAAGAAATTCTGTTTCAATCTCACCTTAAGATCTCTTTGTTTATCTTTCTACATAATTTTAGAAACTTTGATTTACATTTCAAATTCTGTTTACTGCTTTTACTCTTCTACTTCTTCTGCAACTTACTTTTCCATTACTTTTGAAATTGTTCTTGTTGGATCAAGGAAGGATTTGAGATCTAGACTTATTTTCTAGTCTCTTCCACTCCTGAGATCTTTAATTTCTCTTCTAATTTCTGCAATTGAGCTACATTCACCTTCTGTTTTAATTCTTCAAGCATTTTTACTTTTCTGATTTAGATATCCTTAAATTCAATTCATCTTTTGCTCTTCTGTTTATTGCAATTTACTTCTGCTTGTTTAAATTTCTGCAATCCCAGCTCCCAATTCCTTTTATAATTCAAGCAATTTACCTTTCTTGCATTTTAAGATTCAGTCATTTATATTTCTTGCAATCTAAGCTTCTGTAATTTAACTTACTTGTTCTTTAAGATTCAGCACTTTTACTCTCTATTCTCTTTAATTTACTGCAATTCTTCCCTCTCCTTTTACATTTCATGTAATTTAGCTTCTGTCAATTACAAATCACTCAAACCAATACTTGATTCGCTTGACTAAATCAACCACTAAACTAAAATTGCTTAATCCTTCAATCCCTGTGGGATCGACCTCACTCATGTGAGTTATTATTACTTGATACAACCCGGTACACTTGCCGGTGAGTTTTAGGTGTTTGGAATTCGTTTTCCAAAATGCACCATCAGCTGCGATTGTATTGAGAATAATACTTTTGCCATCAAACGAGAAAAGATTTGGCCACATATCAACTTGGAACAAAATTAATCGCTTCATACTCAGATCAATGATCTTTATTATGTTTCAGTTCTCAAGTTACAAGAGACATTGAAGTGTAGACTTTTTGACCTAATTGACTTAATAATGTTGAACCAAATGGGGCTGGCAAGGCTTGAGAAAATCCCATTTATCGAGCCACAAGATGGGGAGTATGAAAAGTGACTCAATATTGGTCTTTTTTGTACATAGGAATACTAGTAGAAAAAATTTGAATGGCAGTGTAATTACCCCAATTTCTGTCAATTACACGTTGCACTTTCTCATTTTTCTCTTTGGCAATTCTTGGTCCTCGAAACCAAGTTGGACCCTATTTGCGATCAACAAAAGGTGCAAAATTAAGCTCCTCATTCTGAAAAGTTCTTGCATGGAAGAATTTGGTGAAAGTTTCCCAAAAAGGTCTCCAATTTTGGGTCCAAGGAAAGATGGTTTTAAGGATGCAAAGCGAATGCCTTTGATAGGTTGTTGGCTGAAATCGGAAAACTATCAACTTCTATAAACTTCTCAAAGACTACATTTAGCCATAATTGGAGAAGCCAGAGTGGTCCACCTACACTGAGAGGAGTTCGATTCTCAAGGCTTGTTACTATTTGGCCAAGCTCGTCGTATAAGTTACCAATAAGGAGTTTGGAGAGACATAAAGGTGATTTGTTCTCATGGATCAGAGCAGTAAGAGGTTGATAAAGTCTTTGCATAGCAACACTTCGAGAATAGAAAACCACAACATTTAACTAAAAACATAAAAAGGCTACATGCTCGTCATCAGAAACGGGATCTTTACCTTGACCCATGTTATTTTTTATGAATTCCTCGTAAGAAGAACTCTCCCAATGGATTTTATATTTCTTTTCTGGTTCTATGTTCGAGGTAATATCAATCCCAAAAGGATTTAACCCTGTAATAGCTTCTATATCAAAAAGAGTTGGGCCGACCATCCCATATGGCAAGTGAAAGTTGTTAGTCGACCGACTCCAGAAGTACAAGGCAGCTCCGATCATCCAATGGTGAGTGATAAGTTGGTATTGGGATAATCGAAGTAAGTCATATATACCATGTCAGACCCAAAAGTCTTTCTTTTCTGGTTTAATCCTTTTGAACCAGGCTATATAGTTCACACTCTTCAAAAAAGTCTTAGGATTGTTCCGAAATGGTTTTGTATGGTCATCGAAGGGAGCCATGTACATGTCCTTTTTTATTAGCAACTCTTGACCAGGGAGAGGGTTTGCTGCTAGTGGCCATGGTAATTCTGGAAAATGCACGGTGTCAAGATGAGTAAAATAAGAATACTCCTTTATGAAACGAATATATCAGAAATAATGGTTCCAAATATATATGGCTAGTATATGAAACGTACCTTGAAAAGAGAAGTAAATGGAGATGAGATTTATGAACAATGAGAGATCTATGAGAGATCTATGAAGAAGTTGCGCTTTGCTCTTTTGGATGTAGAACTTGAAAGATGAAATAATTCCGCACTGGTAAGAAGAAGATGAATTTAAGTCTCACAAACAGTAAAGGCATGTGAAGAAGATGTTTCTTGCCTTCAGGTGCAAAATTTAGAAGGAGAAATAATCTTTTGTGATGAAGAAATTTCTGGAAAAAATCTTAAAAAGTTGATAAAGTGGTATTTATAAGGAAAATTGAAGAACTTTTTGAATTGAAGAGAGTTGAAACACCAAAACTAATGGAAAAGTGTATATGATGAGACGCACATTTAATGAAAATGATGAAGTGGAGCAGTTTCTAAAATTTGGTGTCAATTGGGGATCCCAAACATTTTGAGTTTAAATTTTGTTTTCTTAAATGTTTTAAATAAAGAGAAAAGAAGTTTATTCATTCTTTATTCCATGAAAAGAATCGTCAATCCAAGGGCAATGTGTTAGCTAAAAATAATTTAAATTTGATGATGAACAAATCAAAGATATTTGTTTGGATTATGTCGAAGAGGTGCTCAAGATGATCGAAGAGAAATCGTCGATGAACAAGCTAGGTTGATCGAAGATGAATATCAAAAATGAGGATTTGTGATTGAAGCAACGGGAAGACCAGTAATCGAAGCAGTTGAAGATAGTTATCACACTATTGTTGTGGCGAGAACAATTATGTTTAGTTTCTTTGTATGTGGAGCACGTGAAGAACTTTTGATTGGTTGAAAATGACTATAAATAGACATAGCTTGAGAGGAATAAGGGTTGGAATTCATTCTCAGAAAACACTCACGCACACTCATATCTGAACGATTTTTTGAGTTTGCATTGAGTCTCTTTTATGTAAGATTCTTTCTATTGTCTTACATTTTTTTAAAATTCCTTATCAAGTTTCCTTTCTGCAATTTATTTTTTCCTTTGCAAGTTTTTTTTATTTGTATTCAATTTCTTGTATATTCTTTTGAATTTGAAGTCTTTCGATTTTGTAGAAGCATTTTATTGTGTTTTTTTTAATTGAGTCATTTACTTTATTTTTTTTGCATTTTTTATTTCAAATTTTATAGTTTTTGGTTTTTTGTTTCTACGTTCGTTTTTTATTATTAGTCTAAGAAGAGTTTTTTATGGATAATTAAAAATTAAAATCTTTAAATTAAAGTGTATTTTCATAACCTAAATTTACTAAAAATTTTCATAACAGTAAATAACTCACATTAACTACAACTGACGAGACGTGCACATTATGTTATCAACGAACTTTTCCCCCTTTTGACCTCGTTATTAGGGAATTTCAAACATTAGCAACAAGATAGTTTTAGCCTATGCCTCAACTTATAAGATTAAAGATTAGTTGTTAATTGTTTGGAAGTAAGTAAAGCTGGTAATATGCTATTGAATGAGTTGGAATTTGGAAGCTCCTTGCAAATTAGGTGAGAACGAACATATTTGTTAGGGCTAGGGTGGAATAGGCGAACACGAGGTAAAAGTACCGACAAAATCAATTGAGTTGAGCTATGGTTATAAGCAAAGTCGATGATCAAAATAATTAATAATACAACATACAATAACACTATGCATTGCTACTACACTACACAACATATATACACAAAGCAGAAAATAAAAATATAAAATACAAGAAAAACCAGCCAAAAAACAACGGGACATGTGAAAAGCCGATGAAAGCGGTGCCGTCACGTGAGACCACGTCATAATATGCGTCGTCAAGACAAAAAATCCCGAACCCTTACCTTAATTACCAATAGCAACTCGCAACTAGCAACTAACAACTATAATTATCCGTGTCGATTGAAATTATAATTTTAAATTTTTTTAAATTAATTTAAATTATAATAATTTGATTAATAAAAAAATAACATATTATATATTATTTTTTTTAAATTTAGTATTAATTGAATTAACTTTAAAATAATTATTAATCGATTTTAATAATTTATTTTTTTAATAAATCAGATATATATACTGAATGTGATTATAAATAATATAGTAATAGTTAAATTCACCAATAAATATATTAGTTATTATCACATTATAAAACAAATTAAATATAAAAGCTATTAGTACTTATAAATCTATAAAATTACACTGTCTTTGTTCGCGTGCAAGGGTTTACTTATCAAATAAACTTAAAATATGAAAAAAAATATTTATAAATTGAACTAGCATCACTTGAAAGAATAATAAAAAATAATCAACTTACCTTATCATCTATGAGAACCGTTTCTATGTAAATCGTCTTGTTCTTGTCAAATTTAGATGAGACTTTTCATAACCTTATATATTAATTTTGTTAATATATATATATATATATATATATATATATATATATATTTATCGGTAGTTTTTCTTAATATATATACATATACATAAATAAAAAAATATATGAATTATATTTTATTAAACTCTATGTTACCGGTTATTAAAAACATTAAAATATATGAACTAAAAAATTTATAAAATGGACCTAACATCACTTGAAAGAATCATAGAAAATAATTTACTTACCTTATTATCCATGAGAAACATTTCTATGTAAGTCGTCTTGTTATTGTCAAATTTAGATAGAACTTTCCATAACCTTATATATTAATTTTATTAAATAATTCTATATATATTTATATTACCGTAGTTTTTTTTAATATATATACATATACATAAATAATTCTATACATATACATAAATAAAAAAATATGTGAATTATATTTTGTTAAACTCTATGTTTTCGGTTATTAAAAACATCTAAATCACATATATTAATTATTTTTTTGTTATAATTATTTCGTTTTATATATATGATTATTTTTTATTCTACAATCGTGCAATAATTTTTTATTTTTTTATATCTATATATATTCCTCAATTCCGACTCCATTCATACACATATTAACAGTTTTTTTCTAATAGTGATGTTTTAACTTTTCGTTTTCTTTTTTTTCACGTATCTTTCTTTTTTTCTTAAATAGTGATGTTTTAATATTTTTTTTATAAATATATTTTTCTTATTAATTAAAATATAAAATGAGAATAATGACTTATTTAATTCAGTATTTATGATAATAAATAAGATGACCATTATATAAGTCATTTAATGTAAAATAGTTTAATTTACAATTATAATTAATATATGTATTGCCCATAAATAGATTAAAAAATAATAATTTCGTAACAAAATAATCACTTAAATTGAATTACAATTAATTAATTGATAGAAATTATAATAAATTGTATGATATTTAAAAGGGTGTGTTTGATTTTATATTGAAGAAGAAAAAAATATGTTTGAGTCTCTTAAACATTTTTTTATGTTCGGTAATTTTTATATATTCTGAACGCGGGAATAATTTTATTTCTGAACACGTTTACATGAAATTAAAAATTGTAGTTTAGTTATCTTAGCTTGTTACTATAAAAAATTAGGTGTAAAAATTTATTTTTTTCACTCAATTATATCTTCTATTTTATTCTTATATACTATATTATTATTAAAATTTTGTATAATATGAATAATAATTTTATTAAAAAAATAAAATAAAAAAAAATTAATTATAAATAATATTAAAATTAAATAATAAAAATTTATAATAAAAAATAATATTAAATTAAAAAATACTGAAAATACTAAAAAAATTATAAAACATTTTTTTTGTTTGACATTATAAAATTTGTAGTATTCTCTTTTATATTTTTATTTTTTATTGTATTTATTTTATTTATATAATAAATATTTTCTATATTAATTTTTTAGTATTTTGATTTCTCATGTATGCTATTTTTTTTAGAGTTTTTATTATTTCTTAGTTTATACGAGATTTTTTTTATTATACTGTCTTTTAGGCCTATATTTTAGGAATTTTTTTTTATTTTTATTTGGATTTGATCATTTAGTTTTTTACTTATTTTTTTTGGCTAGTTATTTTTTTATGTATTTTATTAGTGTTTTATCTTTTAATTTAATATTTATTTGTATTAAAATATTAAACTATTAATTTATTCATATATTTTTTTATTTTTAATATAAAATATATTTTATTAATTTTTATATATTATTTTTAATTTAATAAATAAATATTAGTTTTATTATAAAATTAATTAATAAGACCTATTTAAATATCTAAATAAAATAATAGGATAATATAAAAAATTATTTAAATTGATATTTTTTAATAATTTTTTTATCTAAAAATTAATTTTGAGTAGTATAATTTAAATAATATTTATTTTATTATAATTTATTTTGTTATAAAGATTGACAAATATAAATTATGTTAATATAAATTTATTTTTTATCATAATCAAATTTACAAAATTAATGTTATACAAATTCTTCTTTGTAAATTATAATCTAAACACACACTAAGATGAGTAGTAACAAGATTGTGGGCTTGTTTGGGAAGTTTTAAAAATTATTTATTTGAGTTTTTGACTTATAAAAAGTAGTAGTATTAATGTTTGATGCAATTTTTAAAATCAAATGGTAGCTTTTTAAAAAACTATTTAAATACTTATACAAAAGTTAAAAAAAATAAATTTTTTTATAATAAAAAGTTTTTATCTTATTTTTTTAAATAAGCACTTTTAGAATTAAAAAACTAAATATAAAATAATTTATTTTTAACATAAATATTTATTATTTAAACTATTTTTTAAAAAAATATTTAAATAAGCCGTTTTTTCATTGCTTTTTACCTGGTCCCAACTTGCCACGTGGATCGACCCCTCTCATTAATCGAGCATCAGCTACTCCCTCAGCTGTTGAGTCCACAATACGCAAAGCAAGACCGCCATCGATCCCACGTGTTCTGCCAGCTGGATCGTTAACTAACCCCGTTTCCCCACGACACGTGTCCTCGTGGTTGGTTGACCTGTCAGTAAAGAATACAACTGTGAGAGTAGCGGGACATAAGGAGGATAGAGAAAGAGCTTGTTCGGTCAGGGCGGGCAAACCAACGGGCAGGCTTAGTCACTCACTCACTCTATGTCAAACGGCCTAATAACATTCTCTCTCTTTCCGTGTAGGCGTCGCTTAGAAATTCCTCATTTTTCTAATTAATAATTAAATAACAATAAAGGAAGGGTGGGAAGAAAATTGTCGTAAATATAAATACGCATAAGTATATTGTGCGGTGTGAGGATTTGGAAGAGTTAAGAACGAAGCATGCTTTGCGGTTGGAAGAGAGAGAAGTAACTCTGGCAGTGTTGCCAAACGCAGAGAGAAGGCGACAGTTTGGTGAAGGTAGTTTTATGGCGATTGATTCGAAGGTGGAATTGCAATAAAAGCCACCGTTTGGAATTTAAGCCTTTACCTATTTACGTTTCTTCTTGTTGCTGCGGCTTCAGGTATATATATATACACATACATAAAAAGAAGGAGGTTCTGAAACGTGTAAATCTACTTCTGCAACAGAGTGTAGTGTACTGAAAACTGAGGTTTCTGAAGCTCGCAAAAAGGATTAATGGAGTGGTCAGCTTGTACGGATGAATACGAGAAGCTTGTGATTCGGATGAGCACGCCTAGGTCCGTTTGTTAAACCTTCATCTTCTTCAAATTTTTACAATGTTTGTTGCCTTCTTTTCTGGTTTCCATATTTAGGAGTTATATGATATGATTTTGAGATGTGTCAAGAATCAGGTTGATTTTTTGGTGAATCTTATCTCAAATTTGTGTGTTAATCGTCATTCTTATGTAGTTTCTCTGTTAGATTTCGCCATGTGTTTAGCTCCTTCCAACGAATTCTCTGAAATGTTCATCATTCCAGATCTCGTAATTTGGAATTCAAACCGGTGGCTTTCATCACGTGTTAGAATATTCGTAAATTTCTTTACATGAGATTTCATTCATGTTTCGTTTGTAGCGGTTCCATTACAAAATCTTTTAAAATATTTTGCCAAATCCCCAAAATGTGTAAGAGTGATGACAAAAGCATTTTCCTAATTTCACCAACTTTTCAAAATTGATTTGTGCAAATAACTATATCTAAATAATCTTGACTCTGCCTTCTTAATTTTTTCCCTTATTGTTTCTTTTGCCTACCCTTCCAGAGTTTTATTTGTTCTTTTCATCTTCAACGCTTATGCAATAATTCCTTGTTTTTCAAAACAGAACAAAATTGTTGACATTGAATATCTGGAATTCCGAGGAAAAAAATGACTAACTTTTTACCTTTACCTGCAAAACAGGGTCGTAATTGACAATGCCGTGTGCTCCACAGCTACTATAGTTAAGGTACAGCAAAATGTCTTCATTTTGTTTTTTTTTTTTTTAAAAATTAGGTTTTCGTGTAAAACAGGAAAAACCAATAGAAATATTTGCTTTGATGTGGTTCACAGGTTGATAGCGCCAGAAAACATGGGATTTTGTTGGATGCAATACAAGTGCTCGCTGATCTGGACCTTTTGATTAAGAAGGCTTACATTTCCTCCGACGGAAGGTGGTTCATGGATGGTAAGCTATTTTGCTTTCCTTTTTTACTTCTAGTAGTAATTAGTTATCCTGATGTGCACTAACTTATGGCTATATCTACGCAGTTTTCCATGTTACAGACCAATTAGGAAACAAGTTAACGGATGAGAGCGTATTAAATTATATTGAACAGGTATTGGATTGAGGATTGAGATTCTTATTTAATTTAATTTTGATCCTATTTACTGATTAAAATTGATTGGAATTTAATTGTAACTTAAATTCTTGTCTATATTTGGTAACAGTCACTTGGGAGTATTCACAATGGTAAAATCAACAGCTCCAATGGTTTCACTGCCCTGGAATTAACAGGCACTGACCGTGTTGGTATTCTTTCGGAGGTGTTTGCTGTACTGGCTGAGCTGCAGTGCGATGTGGTTGAGGCAAAGGTTTGGACTCACAATGGCAGGATTGCCTCCCTGATCTATGTTAGAGACTGTGATTCCAGATCTGCTCTTGAGGACTATCAGAAGATTAATAAGCTTGAAGCACGTTTAAGAAATGTTTTGAAGGGTGACAATGACATTAGGAGTGCAAAAACTTCAATTTCTAATTCTGTCATACACCCGGAAAGAAGGCTACACCAGATGATGTTTGCTGACCGTGACTATGAAAGGAGTCGCATTTTCAAGTTTACCCCTGAGACACCATTTGTATCGGTGCAAAATTGGGCGGAAAAGGGTTACTCTGTTGTAAATGTTCAGTGCAAGGATCGAATTAAGCTAATGTTCGATGTTGTGTGCAATTTGACAGACATGGAATATGTTGTGTTTCATGCAACTATTAACACAAAAGATGATCAAGCTTACCTGGTATTTATTCGACATAAAATCTGTTCTTTTTATCTCACATCTTAATTTATTTGCTTATTTAATGATATTCAATTTGTCACTTACAGGAGTTTTATATAAGGCATAAAGATGGCACTCCAATTAGTTCAGAACCAGAGCGCCAACGTGTGATTCAATGCTTGCAAGCTGCTGTGGAGAGAAGGGCAAATGAGGTAAATCATTAAGCATCATTTAAACGCACTTTTTATCTGTTATATTAAATTGGCATCTACCTATTGATCAATATGAATGAACATATACTATGATTAATTATTCTTCCCATTTCCAAGTTCTAATAATTATCCGTAATTCTTTGGATAACAGGGTGTTAGGCTAGAGTTATATGCTGAAGACAAGCAGGGCCTTTTAGCAGAGGTTATGAGAACGTTCAGAGAGAATGGGATGAATGTGACTAGAACTGAAATATCTACCGTTGGAGGTGTGGCTGCAAATGTTTTCTATGTAACTGATGCAATGGGTTACCCAGCTGACCCAAAAATAATAGAATCTGTTAGGCAGAAAATTGGGTTAAGCAATTTAAAAGTGAAGGAGTTGCCTTTATTACGTCAACAGAAGACAAAGAGCGAAGGAGATCAACCAGGTGGAGTTGGTGGGGCAGTGTTATTGTCTCTTGGTAGCCTCGTGAGGAGGAATCTCTACAATTTGGGCTTAATCAAATCTTGTTCTTAAAGCAGAAAGTGAGGAGGGAATTTAGAAGGAAGTGGAAGGAAGATAATGTTCAACTTTTTAAATTAGAGCATATTAGCTAGTAATATTCTTTGCTTCATGCTTGGGCATTGTGTACATAAAAAGTAAAGGTGGAATTTGGTGATGGTAGTTGTTCCTAGTTGGTTGGGTTGGGATTTGGTTGGTGAAAAACAACAGATAGGTATACATGTAGCTGGAGGGGTATGGGGCCCCACTTTACACCATTTTAAATGCTTTGCGTGAGGAATTAAAGAATTTGCATGAGAGATAGGGCATTATAGAAGAAGGTTGTTGTTTACCTTGGTGGGACGGTAGTTGTGAAGTTGGATGGAAATATAGGTAGGGATTGGATTCTTGGTGGCACACAGTTTAGGTAGAGGCGGCACAAAGTTTGGTTCATACAGAAGAAAAAGAAAAAAAAAATTATGTAGAAGTCATTAAAATTGTGTACATAACGACGTTTGGATGATTATTGTTATTAATTAAAGTGGTTGACTCCATTATTTAATTTATACTGGTAAATTGTTAACTTTGTTTCTCCAATAACTGACTCTGCACGCGTTTGAATTTTATTTGTTTGGTGGCTCCACCTTGTGTTACCCATTGCCACTACCGGATCTTGCTGGATCTTGGGGCCCCCTTGGAAAGAACTCTGATAAGTACTGAAGTATTTGTACATGAACCTGATATATTATTCTATTCGGAAGAGTTTTAACTGTACCAAGAACATCGGTATTTCAGTTGTTTCAACGGTTGATCTGAATTATAAAAAATATATATAATATATATTAATTAAAATTAATGGTTAAAACGGTTGATCTGAATTATAAAAAATATATATAATATATATTAATTAAAATCAATGGTTAAAACAATTGAAATACCGATGTTCTTCAGTACACTTGAAATTTTTCCTATTCTAATTTCTAACTTGTAATATATAAGTAATTAATATAATGGCGTTAACATATGAGAATGTTAAAATAAATCAAATATCAGAAAGAATTAACCTCATGTAAAAATCTTATCTAATAGAGTCCTGATAGATTACTGTAGGCAATTATTTCGGTACTTTTTAGAAATTAGAGGGTGAATTATTATCTTTTTATATATTATTGAATAATAGTATAATTTTACATGTAATTTAACACATAAATTTTTTAATATATTTTTTGAATATGAAGTATAATGTTTAAATTAAACTCTAAATAATTAACTTATTGCATTATTTTCATTTTAATGAGATTATAATAAAATTTGATAAATACTTGCATACTCTTAAAGTATATTTTAAGTTTTTAACACGTATTTCAAAAATCTATTTTTATCTAAACTTTAATTATGTATTAGATTAGTTAAGTGTTTGTTTGGGCGCCATTGTTTTTGATAAAAAAAGATCTTTTTTCATCAAAATAATGACGCCCAAACAAGCACTTAACTAATCTAATACATAATTAAAGTTTAGATAAAAATAAATTTTTGAAATACGTGTTAAAAACTTAATTTTTTTTTTCTTTTTTAGCGTATTTGGCCAATTTTGAGTAGTAAAAGTAAAAGTACTAGAAAAATCAGAAAAACATCTTTTTTTAGAAGCTGTAATTTACATCTTTTTTTAAAAGATTTTTTTTCCTTAAAAAAAAGATGTTTTTCATGTAATAAATAAACAAAAAGATACTTTTATATTGTTATATCCAAACATAATTGATAGATAAAAAGATCTTTTTGCATGAGATAACTAAACATAAAATTACTTTTACTTTTTCATAAGATCTTTTAAAAAAAAAATAATTCGAAAAAAGATCTTTTCTTAAAAGTTCAACCAAACAAACCCTAAATATATGATTATTTCATATATTAAAATTGTATAAAAAAATTTCGTGTTATAATATATAAGAAATAGTAATTTATCCTTTAGTTTCATCAATTGCATTGCCACTTTTATATATGGTTTTTGTACAAATAAAATAAAATTTTAGAGAACACTTCTTATCCAGAAAGATGGCTCCATCTATTGTAATTTAAGCAAGAAGCTAAGAGTTGGAAGTTTCGTTTCTCTAAAATCCAAAATCTTCTATTTACTTATTACGTAGCTGAAACGGCTCCAGATACATATATACATATAGGGAAAGAGGGAGAAATTAAACTAAAGCAAATAGTCCCTTTTCCCCATCTTGCTGTTCGAGGACGCTACATAAAATCATTTTGTCTGTTCAATTAATGAATGGAACTATGCCAGATATAATTTTTTATTTGGTACAACTTGGACGGACATTTTAAGCATCATGTTTAATTTTAGGATAGTCACTATCCAATCAATTCACATATTATTTTATTTTTAATCTAATTAATTCATCACATAATCTTTTAGTAAATTATATATAGAAAGAAATTAATGTACTTAAGGTTTCAGGATAGTCATTAGTCTCTACCCAATCTGATATATATTTATCTTAGAAATCAAGCTTATCATATCAAATTAATGTGCACAAGGTTTATCCTATAGAACACATAAGGCAACTAAGTTACATATTATGGTAACACCAAGCATAACTAATAATAAAATATTATGGCAATTTATTGATCACTTATGCAATTGATTTGTTAATTAGTAACTCAAGATTTTCTAAAGCATTACATGATTTGGACAGGTGGCAATTCAATATTCGGAGACATGGACATGCCGGCTCACGTGAAATCAATTTTTATGGTTTGATGCATGCTTGACATGGATGATGCAAAGGATGCAGTATCATGTGAAGAATACTAGGTGATGAAGACCCAAAAGTAATGGTACCCAAACAAGGTGCATGCATGTAGCATACACTGAAACACTACCCATGACGAAGATGCATCTATTAAACTCCACATGAATTTTCTGTTTATATAGTTAATGCCATATGGCTTCAACTGTTGCTTTCATTCTATCTATTTTTTTAAACCAATTTAAGTGATGATGTGCCCTTCAAAATTCAGATATTTGGTTATGCTTTATTTTTACTCTAGTTTAGTAGCATTTTAACTTTTGTTCCCATGCTTGCAAGTTCTAGAAATTATTGACACCAAATTCATAAATTGATTTAGTGTATAATAAGTCACTATAAGAAAAAAAAAAGTCTCTCTGGTAACATTTTTTTTCTTCCCACTTTTTAAAGTGTAGTCAAAAGGGGTTAATGGCTACGCTTTTATGAGGGTGGTGATTGATTAGAGATTTGACCACGCCTTATTTTTGCCACACTTCAAAAGCGTTCTGAAAGAGGTCAGTAGCTACACTTTTATGAGGGTGGCGATTGATTAGAGATTTAGCCACACTTTTTTTGCCACGCTTTTGAGCAATAGGTATGCTTTTAAAACGTGCCAATAGAGTTAAGTTACAGTGACATTTTTAAAATACCGTCGCTACGTTTTTTGGCATACTTCAAAAGCGTGGCCTAAAGGTATCAATCGGCACGATTTTAAGTTTTGGTCACCTTTTAAAAGCGTACCCATTTTCAACCTATTATGTGTGTATATATATATATATATATTTCAGAAACCTTAAATTGTCATACACTCCTCTCACTCTCACTCACACACTCACGCCGCGCACACAGTCACAAACTCCTCTCTCACTCATGCAATCTCATGCTCCATTCTCCTCTCTCCGTCACAGTCCTCTCTATCGCTGTCGGTCAAAGCCTCACGCCATCCAGCAGCCGCGTGTTCTCAGTTGCAGTTCGTCAGCCTCCAGCCGTTCTCAGTGCCCTGGTGTTTTGTCATTCTCAACGCCTTGGTGTTTCGTCGTTCTCAGCGTCGTCGTGCTCCATCACAATTCGTCAATTGTCAGTCTTGCAACGTCCAGCCTCTCCGCCAACGTCCAGCCTCTTTTCCTCTGTCGCAGCATCTTCCAATCTCTTAGGGTTTTTGATTTTTTTTCTTAATTCTGTTTTTAAATTCTTTTTATTTGTCATCATTTGTTGTTATGATTCTGATTTTTAAATTCAATTTTAAAATTTTTCAAGCCTTAGGGTTTTTGATTTTTTAATTCTGTTTATTTGTCGCAATTTATAAATGAAAGTGCTGATTAATAATGCATTGAAGCTGAAAAAGTTTCATTTTTGATAACATGTTTTGATTCCCTGTATCTTCCACAATGCCATTCAGGTCTTAATTGTTTCTTCTTTTTGTCTGTGGCTTTTTCTCACTATTGATTGGATCTGGTTTTTTCTCTTTTTTTCTTGTATCTTTTTCTGTTTGTTCTGGATTCATGTGTAGTAATTGAATTATTGATTAGAGACTGTTAATACCAAATTATAATTGTCTCAATATGTGACTCACTACTATTTTGTGATTAGAATTAATCTTTACTTAGTAATTCTTATCTGATTGAGAAATAATTGTGATTGGCTTGTTTGTAGTATTATATAGCTCTTAATTCTATAGATTAATTTGGTTGTTAGAAAAATACTTGATGCACGAAAATCTGTATTGCTACAAATTTCCTTCGGCAAGTATACCGAATTGTTGTCAAGTAAAAACTCACAGTAGAGTGAGGTTGAATCCCACAGGGATTGATTGGTTGAGCAACTTTAATCAGAGGAGTATTCTAATTGAACTGAGCAGATTTAAATTGGGAATTGCAGACATTAAAATGGCGAGAATCGTAAATAGCAAGGAATGTAAATAACAGAATATAAATGGCAGAAGGTAAATTGCAGAAACTTAAATGGGAATGGGGATGATGAACATAAATGTAAAACAACAAAAGAAAGAGAATGGAAAGATCAGAGATGGGAGATTCATTGGGCTCAGGATATATTGTATTCTCCGGATCAAGTTCATTCTTACCTCTTCCTCAATCCATGCAACTCATTGATCCCTTGACAATCTTAGGTGATTGAATCCCAATTCCTTGGCAATTCAATCTCTCTAAGTTTGACCAATTGCCCAATTCCTTGATCTAATTGCTCATGGGAAGAGATGAAATACGGTCACTGATTATACCACATGTTTTCCTAGATCCAAGTAATGGTAGGATTATATGTCACTATATCCATCCAACCCCCAACCCAATCCAACATGAGAAAGCGTTTCTAGCATGATTTCCTCATTCCTTTTCCAAGGTTCAGAGGAAATCCAAGTATGAATAACTTCTCTTCCGAGACAGTTACCCAATTGGATGAAGATCAAAAGCTTTCAAGTAAATCAAAGAGAATGGAAAGAAGAAGAAGAATAAGAACTAGAATTGATCCATTGAATTACAACAGAGCTCCCTAACCCAATGAAGGTGGGTTTAGTTGTTCATAGCTCTGGGAAAGGAAAAGTGGAATGTAAATTGCATTGAAAGTAAAAACTGAATTACAGAGAAAAGTAAAATACAGAGTGTTTTCAATCCTGGAATCCTAGGTCCTTGATGAGCGGATAATTTATATGCTTTTTGGCATTGTTTTTAGTATGTTTTTAGTATATTTTAGTTAGTTTTTATTATGTTTTTATTAGTTTTTAAATAAAAATCACATTTCTGGACTTTACTATGAGTTTGTGTGTTTTTCTGTGATTTTAGGTATTTTCTGGTTGAAATTGAGGGACCTGAGCAAAATGATCAATGGATCCTATTCCAAGAAATACCTAAAATCCACTTGGCATAGAATTAATTAGGTGAGTTGGAAAATATAGGGAGCCACTTGGCATAGAATTACTCTCTGTATTTTACTTTCTCTGCACTTCTAGTTTCATCATGTATTCTCCATCTTTGTTTTCATTTTCCAGAGCTATGAACAAATAAACCCCTTTCATTGGGTTAGGGAGCTCTGTTGTAATTTGATGGATCAATATTAGTTTTCATTATTCTTCTTCTATCTTTTCTCTTGATTTTACTTGAAAGCTTTCGATCTTCATCCAATTGGGTAGTTATCTTGGAAAAGAAGCTATTCATACTTGGATCTCTTCTGAACCTTGAAAGAGGAATGAAGAGATCAAGCTAGAAATGCTTTCTCATGCTGGACCAAATTGGGTTTGGATGGGTATGTGACTATAATCCTCTCAACACTTGATTTGGAAAATGCATGTGGTATAATCAGTGACCATACTTCATCTCTTCTCATGAGCAATTGACCAAGGAATTGGCTATTGATCAAGATTTGAGAGATTGAATTACAAGAAATTGTAATTCAATCACTTAAGATTGCCAAGGAGATCAATGAGTGCATTGATTGAGGAAGAGATGAAAATGAAATTGATCCGGAGAATGCAACATCTCCTAAGCCCAATGAACTCCCCATTTCTGATCTTACCCATTCTCTTTATTTTCTGTCATTTACTTTCATGAGCAATCCCCCCATTCCCATTTACAATTCTGCAATTTACTTCAGTCATTTACTTTCAGTTCTTTAATTCTAGCATTTACTTTTTCTGTCATTTACCTTCCCGCCATTTTATTTTCTGCAATTCTAAACTCAATTCCTGGATTTGCTCAACTAGAACATTCCTCTAATTAAAGTTACTTGATCAATCAATTCTTGTGGGATTCGACCTCACTCTATTGTGAGTTTTTACTTGACGACAAATTCGGTACACTTGCCGAAGGAAATTTGTTATGAGACAAGTTTTCCGCGCATCAGTGGGCCCTGGAAGTGGATTTCTACATCAATTACTTACTTCTGTAAACCCTAGTAGCTAGTCTAGTATAAATAGGACTTTTTACTATTTATTTGAAATCTTCGGATCATCTTTAATTAGTTTTATGCTATCTTAGACTTTCATGGGGGCTGGCCATTCGGCCATGCCTGGACCATTATCACTTATGTATTTTCAAACAGTAGAGTTTCTACACTCTATAGATTAAGGTGTGGAGCTCTGCTGTTCCTCATGAATTAATACAAAGTACTACTATTTTTCTATTCAATTCAAGCTTATTCCTATTCTAAGATATCCATTCGCATCCAAGAATATAATGAATGTGATGATTATGTGACGCTCATCATCATTCTCACCTATGAACGCATGCCTGACAAACACTTCCATTCTACATGCAAACAAGCTAGAATGAGTATCTCTTAGATATCTAATATAGAGGACCGAGTCTGAGATATTGGAATCTTCGTGGTATAAGTTAGAACCCATGGATGGCCATTCCTGAGATCCGGAAAGTCTAAACCTTGTCTGTGGTATTCCGAGTAGGATCCGGGAAGGGATGGCTGTGACGAACTTCAAACTCGCAAGTACTGGGCGTAGTGACAGACGCAAAAGGAGGATGAATCCTATTCCAGTATGATCGAGAACCTCCAGATGATTAGCCATGCAGTGACAGCGCATCGGACCATTTTCACAGAGAGGATGGGAAGTAGCCATTGACAACGGTGATGCCCTACATACAGCTTGCCATGGAAAGGAGTATGAAGGATTGGATGAAGACAGCAGGAAAGCAGAGGTTCAGAGGGACGAAAGCATCTCTATACACTTATCTGAAATTCTCACCAATGAATTACATAAGTACCACTATCCTATTTTATATTTTATTTATTTTCATCCACTATAATTTCTTAAAACAATTTAATCCGCCTGACTGAGATTTACAAGATGACCATAGCTTGCTTCATACCAACAATCTCCGTGGGATTCGATCCTTACTCACGTAAGGTATTACTTGGACGACCCAGTGCACTTGCTGGTTAATTGTACGAAGTTGTGAAATAGAATTAAGATCATGAACGTGCGTATTGAGTTTTTAGCGCCGTTACCAAGGGAGCAATGATCACGATTTTGCACACCAAGTTTTTGGCGCCGTTGTCGGGGATTGTTCGAGTTTGGACAACTAACGGTTCATCATGTTGCTCAGATTAGGTAACTTTATTTTAATTTTAACCTTTTTGATTTTATTATTCTTATTTTCGAAAAAAATCAAAAAAATATTTTCTTCTTTTTCGTTTTTCCCAATTAATTCTCGAAAAATACAAAAAATTTACAAAATCATAAAATCAAAAATATTTTTTTGTGTTTTTTGTTTGAGTCTTGAGTCAAATTTTAAGTTTGGTGTCAATTGCATCTTTTTAATTTTCTAAAAATTATTTTCAAAAATTTCATGCATTGCATTCTTCATGATCTTCAAGTTGTTTTTGGCCAGTCTTCTTGTTTGATCTTCATATTTTCTTGTTTTGTGTCTTTTCTTGTTTTTCATATGCATTGTTGAATTCTTAGTGTCTAAAAATTAAAAATGTTTAAGTTTGGTGTCTGGCATGTTTTCTTTTCTTGAAAATTTTTCAAAAATAGTTCTTGGTGTTCATCTTGACATTCAAAGTGTTCTTGGTGTTCATCTTGACATTCATAGTGTTCTTGCATGCATCACATGTTTTAATCCAAAATTTTCATGCATTGAGTCAATTTTGTGTTTTTCTCTTTCATCATTAAAAATTCAAAAATAAAAAAAATATCTTTCCCTTTTTCACTCATAAATTTTCGAAAATTTGAGTTGACTTTTCTAAAACTTTTTAAAATTTAGTTGTTTCTTATGAGTCAAACCAAATTTTCAATTTGAAAATCCTATATTTTTCAAAATATTTTTCAAAAATAAAATCTTTTTCATTTTTTCTAATTTATTTTCGAAAAATATAAAAATATTTTTCAAAAATATTTTTCTTAATTCTATCTCATAATTTTCGAAAATATTACTAACAATTAATGTGATTGATTCAAAAATGTAAAGTTTGTTACTTGCCTAATAAGAAAGGTTCAATCTTTAAATTTTAAAATCAAATCTTTTTGTTTCTTGTTAGTTAAGTAATCAACTTTAATTTTTAAAATCAAATCTTTTTAAATTTCTTTTTCAAACCTTTTTCAAAATAATTTTCAATCATATCTTTTTCAATTTCAATCATATCTTTTTCGAAATCAAATTTAAAATCTTTTCTAACTTCTTTTCTAACTTCCTATATTTTCAAAATTTGACTTTCAAATCTTTTTCAATCAATCTTATCTTTTTGTTTCAATCACATCTTTTTCAAATTTCAATCTTATCTTTCCGAAATTTGATTTTCAAAATCTCTTAACCACTTAACTTTTTGTTTGATTCTTATCTTTTTCAAAACTGCCCAACTAACTTTCTACCTTTAATTTTCGAAAATCCCTCCCTCTTTTTTTTCAAAATTCCTTTTTAATTAACTAATTATTTTAAATTTTAATTTTTAATTTAATTTCAAACTTTAATTTTCAAAATTTAACTTTAAATTTAGCTTTTATTTTAATTAATTTTCGAAATTCTCTTACCTCTCATCTCCTTCTATTTATTTATTCATCTACTAACACTTCTCTTCCACCCAAAACTTCAAACCCCATCCTCCTCTCTGTGTTCGAGTTTTTCCTCTTCTCTTCCTTACATTACATTCTTCTTTTCTTCTACTAACAATAAGGAACCTCTATACTGTGGTAAAAAGGATCCCTATTATTATTTTCTGTTCCCTTCTTTTTCATATGAGCAGGAGCAAGGACAAGAACATTCTTGTTGAAGCAGACCCTGAACCTGAAAGGACTCTGAAGAGGAAACTGAGAGAAGCTAAAATACAATAATCCAGAGACAACCTTACAGAAATTTTCGAAAAGGAAGAGGAGATGGCAGCCGAAAATAATAACAATGTAAGGAGGATGCTTGGTGATTATACTACACCTACTTCCAAGTTTGATGGAAGAAGCATCTCAATCCCTACCATTGGAGTAAACAATTTTGAGCTGAAACCTCAATTAGTTGCTCTAATGCAACAGAACTGCAAATTTCATGGACTTCCATCAGAAGATCCTTTTCAGTTCTTAACTGAGTTCTTGCAGATCTGTGATACTGTTAAGACCAATGGGGTTGACCCCGAGGTCTACAAGCTTATGCTTTTCCCGTTTGCTGTAAGAGACAGAGTTAGAGTATGGTTGGACTCTCAACCTAAAGATAGCCTGAACTCTTGGGATAAGCTGGTCACGACTTTCTTAGCCAAGTTCTTTCCTCCTCAAAAGCTTAGTAAGCTTAGAGTGGATGTTCAAACCTTCAGACAGAAAGAAGGTGAATCCCTCTATGAAGCTTGGGAGAGATACAAGCAACTGACCAAAAAGTGTCCTTCTGACATGCTTCAGAATGGACCATCCTGGATATATTCTATGATGGTCTGTCTGAATTAGCTAAGATGTCGTTGGATACTTCTGCAGGTGGATCCATTCACCTAAAGAAAACGCATGCAGAAGCTCAAGAACTCATTGACATGGTTGCTAATAACCAGTTTATGTACACTTCTGAGAGGAATCCTGTGAGTAATGGGACACCTCAGAGGAAGGGAGTTCTTGAAATTGATACTCTGAATGCCATATTGGCTCAGAATAAAATATTGACTCAGCAAGTCAATATGATCTCTCAGAGTATGAATGGATTGAAGGAATCATCCAACAGTACTAAAGAGGCATCTTCTGAAGAAGAAGCTTATGATCCTGAGAACCCTGCAATAGCAGAGGTGAATTACATGGGTGAACCTTATGGAAACACCTATAACCCCTCATGGAGAAATCATCCAAATTTCTCATGGAAGGATCAACAAAAGCCTCAACAAGGCTTTAATAATGGTGGAAGAAACAGGTTTAACAATAGTAAACCTTTTTCATCATCCACTCAACAACAGACAGAGAATTCTGAGCAGAATCCATCTAGCTTAGCAAATTTAGTCTCTGATCTATCTAAGGCCACTGTGAGTTTTATAAATGAAACAAGATCTTCCATTAGAAATTTGGAAGCACAAGTGGGCCAGCTGAGTAAAGGAATCACTGAAACACCTTCTAGTACTCTCCCAAGCAATACAGAAGAGAATCCAAAGAGAGAGTGCAAGGCCATTGATATATCAATCATGGCCGAACCCTTAAAAGAGGAAGAGGACGTGAATCCCAGTGAGGAAGACCTCCTGGGACGTCCAGTGATCAACAAGGAGTTTCCCTCTGAGGAATCAAAGGAATCTGAGGCTCATCTAGAGACCATAGAGATTCCAATGAACCTCCTTATGCCCTTCATGAGCTCTGATGAGTATTCTTCTTCTGAAGAGAATAAG
The DNA here is from genome assembly GCF_059453495.1 of Arachis ipaensis. Classification (NCBI taxonomy): domain Eukaryota; kingdom Viridiplantae; phylum Streptophyta; class Magnoliopsida; order Fabales; family Fabaceae; genus Arachis; species Arachis ipaensis. Next base: position 57,933,069 of record NC_142436.1, read on the forward strand.
GATGTTACTGAAGAGCAAGCTGCCAAGTACCTTGGTGCAATCATGAAGCTGAATGCCAAATTATTTGGTAATGAGACTTGGGAAGATGAACCTCCATTTCCCATCAATGAACTAAGTGATCTGGATCAACTGACATTACCTCAGAAGAAACAGGATCCTGGAAAGTTCCTAATACCTTGTACCATAGGCACCATGACCTTTGAGAAGGCTCTATGTGACCTTGGGTCAGGGATAAACCTCATAAGAAAACTCTAAGTTTGGTGTTGAACTCCCATATCCAAACTCTAAGTTTGGTGTTGGGAGTCTATAAAAATTGACCTGATCACCTGTGTGGCTCCATGGGAGCCCACTGTCAAGCTATGACATTAAAGAAGCGCTTGTTGGGAGGTAACCTAATTTTTATTTATCTAATTTTATTTTTATTTTTATTGTTCTTTCATGTTTTATTAGGTTCATGATCATGTGGAGTCACAAAATAAATACAAAAATTAAAAACAAAATAAAAAACAGCAAAAGAAAAATCACACCCTGGAGGAAGGACTTACTGGCGTTTAAACGCCAGTAAGGAGCATCTGGCTAGCGTTCAACGCCAGAACAGAGCATGGATCTGGTGTTGAACGCCAGAAACAAGCAACATCCTGGCGTTCAAATGCCAGGAATGCACCTTGAGAAGAGCTGGCGCTGAACGCTAGAAACAAGTATAGAACTGGCATTCAATGCCAGAAATGCATGCAAAGGCATTTTACATGCCTAATTGGTGCAGGGATATAAATCCTTGACACCTCAGGATCTGTGGACCCACAGGATCCCCACATACCTCCACTCATATTCTTCCCTCTTCTCAACATTCATCCTCTCTTCCCAATAAACACCCTTCCCCAAAACCCTTCACTAATCACCTCAATCTCTCTTCCCTATTACCACCTACCACCACTCACATTCATCCACTCTTTCCCATAAACCCCACCTACCTTCAAAATTCAAAATCAGTTTTCCACCCAAACCCACCTAATATGGCTGAACCTACCCCCTCTCCCCTCACTATATAAACCCCTCCATCCCTCCTTCATTTCCACATAACACAACCCTTTCTTCTATACCTTGGCCGAATACACCCCCCTCACTCTCCTCCATATTTTCTCTTCTTCTACTTCTTTTCTTTCTTCTCTTGCTCGAGGGCGAGCAATATTCTAAGTTTGGTGTGGTAAAAGCATAAGCTTTTTGTTTTTCCATTACTATTGATGGCACCTAAGACCGGAGAAACCTCTAGAAAAGGGAAAGGGAAGACAAAAGCTTCCACCTCTGAGTCATGAGAGATGGAGAGATTCATCTCCAAAGTCCATCAAAACCACTTCTATGATGTTGTGGCCAAGAAGAAGGTGATCCCCGAGGTCCCTTTCAAACTCAAGAAAAATGAGTATCCAGAGATCCGACATGAGATCCAAAGAAGAGGTTGGGAAATCCTAACCAACCCCATTCAACAAGTCAGAATCCTAATGGTTCAAGAGTTCTATGCAAATGCATGGATCACTAGGAACCATGATCAAAGTGTGAACCCGAATCCAAAGCCTTGGGTCACCATGGTTCGGGGGAACTACTTAGATTTCAGTCCGGAAAATGTAAGGCTGGCATTCAACTTGCCAATCATGGAAGAGAACGCACGCCCCTACACAAGAAGAGTCAACTTTGATCAAAGGTTGGACCAAGTCCTCATGGACATATGTGTGGAAGGAGCTCAATGGAAGATTGACTGAAAAGGCAATCTGGTTCAACTGAGAAGACTGGACCTTAAGCCTGTAGCTAGAGGATGGTTGGAGTTCATTCAACGCTCAATCATTTCCACTAGCAACCGGTCTGAAGTTACTGTAGACCGGGCCTTCATGATCCACAGTATCATGATTGGGGAGGAAGTGGAAGTTCATGAGATTATACCTCAAGAACTCTACAAGGTGGCTGACAAGTCCTCCACTATGGCAAGGTTAGCCTTTCCTCACCTCATTTGCCATCTATGCAATTCGGCTGGGATTGACATAGAGGGTGATATCCTCATTGATGAGGACAAGCCCATCACTAAGAAAAGGATGGAGCCAACAAAAGAGCCTATTCATGGATCTCAAGGGACGCATGAAGAAGCTCATCACCAAGAAATCCCTGAGATGCCTCAAGGGATGCACCTTCCTCCACAGAATTTTTGGGAGCAAATCAACACCTCCCTAGGAGAATTAAGTTCCAACATGGGACAACTAAGGGTGGAACATCAAGAGCACTCCATCATCCTTCATGAAATTAGAGAAGATCAAAGAGCAATGAGGGAGGAGCAACAAAGACAAGGAAGAGACATAGAAGAGCTCAAGGACATCATTGGTTCCTCAAGAAGGAAACGCCACCATCACTAAGGTGGACTCATTCATTGTTCTTAAATTTTATGTTTTTCGTTTTTTATGTTAAATGTTTATCTATGTTTGTGTCTTATTACATGATCATTAGTATTTAAGTGTCTATGCCTTAAAGTTATGAATATGAATCCATCACCTCTCTTAAATGAAAAATGTTTTAAAAACAAAAGAACAAGAAGTACATGGTTTCGAATTCATCCTTGAAACTAGTTTAATTATTTTGATGTGGTGACAATACTTTTTGTTTTCTGAATGAATGCTTGAATAGTGCATATGTCTTTTAAATTTGATGTTTAAGAATGTTAAATATGTTGGCTCTTGAAAGAATGATGACAAGGAGAATCTTATTTGATAATCTAAAAAATCATAAAAATGATTCTTGAAGCAAGAAAAATCAGTGAATACAAAGCTTGCAAAAAAAAAAGAGAGAGAAAGAAAAAGAAAAAGCAAGCAGAAAAAGCCAATAGCCCTTAAAATCAAAAGGCAAGGGTAATAAAAAGGATCCAAGGCTTTGAGCATCAATGGATAGGAGGGCCTAAAGGAATAAAATCCTGGCCTAAGCGGCTAAACCAAGCTGTCCCTAACCATGTGCTTGTGGCGTGAAGGTGTCAAGTGAAAACTTGAGACTGAGCGGTTAAAGTCGAGGTCCAAAGCAAAAATAAGAGTGTGCTTAAGAACCCTGGACACCTCTAATTGGGGACTTTAGCAAAGCTGAGTCACAATCTGAAAAGTTCACCCAGTTATGTGTCTGTGGCATTTATGTATCCGGTGGTAATACTGGAAAACAAAGTGCTTAGGGCCACGGCCAAGACTCATAAAGTAGCTGTGTTCAAGAATCAACATACTAAACTAGGAGAATCAATAACACTATCTGAACTCTGAGTTCTTATAGATGCCAATCATTCTGAACTTCAATGGATAAAGTGAGATGCCAAAACTATTCAAGAGGCAAAAAGCTACAAGTCCCGCCCATCTGATTAGAGCTAAGTTTCATTGATAGTTTGGAATTTATAGTATATTCTCTTCTTTTTATCCTATTTAATTTTCAGTTGCTTGGGGACAAGCAACAATTTAAGTTTGGTGTTGTGATGAGCGGATAATTTATACGCTTTTTGGCATTGTTTTTACATAGTTTTTAGTATGATTTGGTTAGTTTTTAGTATATTTTTATTAGTTTTTAATTAAAAATCACATTTCTAGATTTTACTATGAGTTTGTGTATTTTTCTGTGATTTCAGGTAATTTCTGGCTGAAATTGAGGGACCTGAGCAAAAATCAGATTCAGAGGTTGAAGAAGGACTGCAGATGCTGTTGGATTCTGACCTCCCTGCACTCAAAGTAAATTTTCTGGAGCTACAGAAATCCAAATAGCGCGCTTTTAATTGCGTTGGAAAGTAGACATTCAGGGCTTTCCAGCAATATATAATAGTCCATACTTTGCCCGAGTTTAGACGATGTAAACTGGCGTTGAACGCCAGTTCCATGTTGCAGTCTGGCGTTCAGCGCCAGAAACAAGTTGCAAAGTGGAGTTCAACGCCAGAAACACGTTACAAACTGGCGTTCAACTCCAAAATTGACCTCTCCACGTGAAAGCTTCATGCTCAGCCCAAGCACACACCAAGTGGGTGATGCCAGGGCATTTTGGCCAGTTTCACTGACCTTTTCTTTACTGTTTTTAGGGTAGTTTCATGCATTTCCTTAGGAAATAAGCTAGTTTTGGGTAGATATTCACTTACATCTTGATTCAAGCATACATTGTGCACTTTACATGATTTCATGAGGATTTTGCATGAAATTAAGGACAAATTGGATGTTGCATTTTCCATGACTTGGACTAGAACTTTGATGCACTTTATTGCTTGATTTCAGGACAAAGGAAGCAAAGAAGAACCATATTAGTGGCTACGTTAGTTACACTAACGTTAACACTAACGTGGAATGGGAGTAACTTGCAAAGCTAATGAGAAAAGTGACTGCCAATAACGCTCTCGAAGCCATCATTGCCCACGTTAAGAGTCACGTTAACTAAGTTAACGTGAACTCTAACGTGGAAGAAAGGAAATGGAGCCAACGTTAGTGACACTTAACATTATCACTAACGTTGGACCAAGCTCATGAGTGGCCACGTTAGTAACCACGTTAACCTAGTTAACGTGGCCTCTAACGTTAAGAAGAAAGGGGGGGAAGCCAACGTTAGTGATATTCAACATTATCACTAATGTTGGCCAAGTCACACTAGGCCACGTTAATTCCCACGTTAACCTAGTTAACGTGGAAGCTAACGTGAGGAAACAAGGTGGTCGACAACGTTAGTGACACTAAACATTGTCACTAACGTTGGAAGGAACCCATACAAGCCCCAATGAGCCACGTTAACTCCCACGTTAACTTAGTTAACGTGGAAGTTAACGTGAAGAAGGGAGGTGACGCCAACATTAGTGACACCCAACATTGTCACTAACGTTGGAAGGAGCCCACACATGCCACCATGAGCCACGTTAACTCCCACGTTAACTTAGTTAACGTGGAAGCTAACGTGGATAAGGGAATGTTGAGCCAACGTTAGTGACACTCAACTTTGTCACTAACATTGGAGATGGCTAGCATGGCCACGTTAGAAGCCACGTTAACCTAGTTAACGTGGACTCTAACGTGGGAGCTAAGGGGCACATTGGAACGTTAGTGACAATGTTAAGTGTCACTAACGTTCTCGAAGGTTGGCAAGCCTACGTTAAAAGAGCCATGTTAACTAAGTTAACGTGGACTCTAACGTAGGGAAGGGGGAGGCTTCTCAACGTTATTGGGAAAGTTGAGTCCCAATAACGTGCGCGAAGGACAAAGAGGCAACGTTAGTGGCAACGTTTGTGCCACTAACGTTGAGGTTAACGTGGCTCTTACTTGGGTAAGGAATGTTAGTGAAAAAGTTGAATGTCACTAACGTCCTCGAACCCATATTTTCACTGAACGTTAACACCACTAACGTCCTGAGCAAAAGTCTCTGCCCACTTCACACTTTCTCTCTGCAAGTAAAGCCAAGCCTAATGAAGAAGATAACTGCTTCAAACTCAAGATCCAAAGGCCCAGACCCAAGACTTGAAGAACCAACTAGAAGAGTAGAAGAGTAGTATATATAGGAGTAGCTTTGAATTAATTAGGTGAGTTGGAAAATATAGGGAGCCACTTGGCATAGAATTACTCTCTGTATTTTACTTTCTCTGCACTTCTAGTTTCATCATGTATTCTCCATCTTTTTTTTCATTTTCCAGAGCTATGAACAACTAAACCCCTTTCATTGGGTTAGGGAGCTCTGTTGTAATTTGATGGATCAATATTAGTTTTCATTATTCTTCTTCTATCTTTTCTCTTGATTTTACTTGAAAGCTTTCGATCTTCATCCAATTGGGTAGTTATCTTGGAAAAGAAGCTATTCATATTTGGATCTCTTCTGAACCTTGAAAGAGGAATGAAGAGATCAAGCTAGAAATGCTTTCTCATGCTGGACCAAATTGGGTTTGGATGGATATGTGACTATAATCCTCTCAACACTTGATTTGGGAAATGCATGTGGTATAATCAGTGACCATACTTCATCTCTTCTCATGAGCAATTGACCAAGGAATTGGCTATTGATCAAGATTTGAGAGATTGAATTACAAGAAATTGTAATTCAATCACTTAAGATTGCCAAGGAGATCAATGAGTTCATTGATTGAGGAAGAGATGAAAATGAAATTGATCCGGAGAATGCAACATCTCCTAAGCCCAATGAACTCCCCATTTCTGATCTTACCCATTCTCTTTATTTTCTGTCATTTACTTTCAAGAGCAATTCCCTCATTCCCATTTACAATTCTGCAATTTACTTCAGTCATTTACTTTCAGTTCTTTAATTCTAGCATTTACTTTTTCTGTCATTTACCTTCCCGCCATTTTATTTTCTGCATTTCTAAACTCAATTCCTAGATTCGCTCAACTAGAACATTCCTCTAATTAAAGTTACTTGATCAATCAATCCTTGTGGGATTCGACCTCACTCTATTGTGAGTTTTTACTTGACGACAAATTCGGTACACTTGCCGAGGGAAATTTGTTATGAGACAAGTTTTCCGCGCATCAGTGGGCCCCGGAAGTGGATTTCTACATCAATTACTTACTTCTGTAAACCCTAGTAGCTAGTCTAGTATAAATAGGACTTTTTACTATTGTATTTTAAATCTTCAGATCATCTTTGATTAGTTTTATGCTATCTTAGACTTTCATGGGGGCTGGCCATTCGGCCATGACTGGACCATTATCACTTATGTATTTTCAAATGCTAGAGTTTCTACACTCCATAGATTAAGGTGTGGAGCTCTGCTATTCCTCATGAATTAATACAAAGTACTACTGTTTTTCTATTCAATTCAAGCTTATTCCTATTCAAAGATATCCATTCGCACCCAAGAACATGATGAATGTGATGATTATGTGACGCTCATCATCATTCTCACCTATGAACGCGTGCCTAACAAACACTTATGTTCTACATGCAAACAAGCTAGAATGAGTATCTCTTGGATATCTAATACAGAGGACCGAGTCCGAGATATTGGAATCTTCGTGGTATAAGTTAGAACCCATGGATGGCCATTCCTGAGATCTGAAAAGTCTAAACCTTGTCTGTGGTATTCCGAGTAGGATCTGAGAAGGGATGGTTGTGACGAACTTCAAACTCGCAAGTACTGGGCGTAGTGATAGACGCAAAAGGAGGGTAAATCCTATTCCAGTATGATCGAGAACCTCCAGATGATTAGCCATGCAGTGACAGCGCATCGGACTATTTTCACAGAGAGGATGGGAAGTAGCCATTGACAACGGTGATGCCCTACATACAGCTTGCCATGGAAAGTGTAGGAAGGATTGGATGAAGACAGCAGGAAAGCAGAGGTTCAGAGGGACGAAAGCATCTCTATACACTTATCTGAAATTCTCACCAATGAATTATATAAGTACCACTATCCTATTTTATATTTTATTTATTTTCATCCACTATAATTTCTTAAAACAATTTAATCCGCCTGACTGAGATTTACAAGATGACCATAGCTTGCTTCATACCAACAATCTCCGTGGGATTCGACCCTTACTCACGTAAGGTATTACTTGGACGACCTAGTGCACTTGCTGGTTAGTTGTACGAAGTTGTGAAATAGAATTAAGATCATGAACGTGCGTATTGAGTTTTTAGCGCCGTTACCAAGGAAGCAATGATCACGATTTCGCACACCATTAAGCCTCAATTAGTTTCTCTAATGCAACAGAATTGTAAATTTCATGGACTTCCATTGGAAGATCCTCATCAGTTCTTAGCTGAATTCTTGCAAATCTATGACACTGTCAAGACCAATGGGGTTGACCCTGAAGTCTACAGACTTATGCTCTTTCCTTTTGCTGTAAAAGACAAAGCTAGGACATGGTTGGACTCACAACCTAAGGAAAGCCTGAACTCTTGGGAAAAGCTAGTCAATGCCTTCCTGGCAAAGTTCTTTCCACCTCAAAAATTGAGTAAGCTTAGAGTGGAAGTCCAAACCTTCAGACAGAAGGAAGGTGAATCCCTCTATGAAGCTTGGGAAAGATACAAACAATTGATCAGAAGGTGTCCTTCTGACATGCTTTCTGAATGGAGCATCATAGGTATATTCTATGATAGTCTGTCTGAACTATCCAAGATGTCCTTGGATAGCTCTGCTAGAAGATCTCTTCATCTGAAGAAAATGCTTGTAGAAGCTCAGGAACTCATTGAAATGGTTGCAAATAACCAATTCATGTACACTTCTGAAAGAAATCCTGTGAATAAAGGGACAATTCAGAAGAAAGAAGTTCTTGAAATTGATACTCTGAATGCCATATTGGCTCAGAATAAAATATTGACTCAGCAAGTCAATATGATTTCTCAGAGTCTATCTGGAATGCAAGCAGCAACAGGAAGTACTAAGGAAGCTTCCTCTGAAGAAGAAGCTTATGTTCCTGAGAACCCAGCAATGGAAGAGGTGAATTACATGGGAGAACCCTATGGAAACACCTATAATCCTTCATGGAGAAATCATCCAAATCTCTCATGGAAGGATCAACAGAGACCTCAACAAGGTTTCAATGACAATAATGGTGGAAGAAACAGGTTTAGCAATAGCAAACCTTTTCCATCATCTTCTCAGCAACAGACAAAGAATTCTAAGCAGAGCCACTCTGACTTAGCAACCATTGTCTCTGATCTAAAACCACTCAAAGTTTCATGACTGAAACAAGGTCCTCCACTAGAAATTTGGAGGCACAAGTAGGTCAGGTGAGTAAGAAAATTACTGAACTCCCTCCTAGTACTCTCCCAAGCAATACAGAAGAGAATCCAAAAAGAGAGTGCAAGGCCATAACCACAACCCACACGGCCAAACCTGGAGAGGAGGAAGAGGCAGTGATCTCTACTGAGGAAGACCTCAATGGACGTCCACTGGCCTCCATGGAGTTCCTTGATGAGGAACCATGGGAATCTGAGGCTCACACAGAGACCATAGAGATTCTATTGAATTTACTTCTGCCATTCATGAGCTCTGATGAGTATTCTTCCTCTGAAGAGGATGAAGATGTTACTGAAGAGCAGGTTGCTAAGTACCTTGGAGCAATCATGAAGCTAAATGTCAGGTTGTTTGGTAATGAGACTTGGGAGGATGAACCTCCATTGCTCATCAAAGAACTGGATGACTTGACTAGGCAGAAATTACCTCTGAAAAGACAAGACCCTGGAAAATTCTCAATCCCTTATACCATAGGTACCATGACCTTTGAGAAGACTCTGTGTGACCTGGGATCAAGTATAAACCTTATGCCTCTCTCTGTAATAGAGAAGCTAGGGATCATTGAGGTACAAGCTGCTAGAATCTCACTAGAGATGGTAGACAATTCAAAGAAATAGGCTTATGGACTTGTAGAGGATGTCTTGGTAAAGGTTGAAGGCCACTACATCCCTGCTGACTTCATAATCCTAGAGACTGGGAAGTGTATGGATGAATCCATCATCCTTGGCAGACCCTTCCTAGCCATAGCAAAAGCTGTGATTGATGTTGACAGAGGAGAATTGACCATTCAAGTGAATAAGGACTCCCTTGTGTTTAAAGCTCAAGGATATCCCTCTGTAACCATGGAGAGGAAGCATGAAGAGTTTCTCTCAATACAGAGTCAAACAGAGCCCCCACAGTCAAACTCTAAGTTTGGTGTTGGGAGGCCACAACCAAACTTTAAGTTTGGTGTTGAACCCCCACATTCAAACTCTAAGTTTGGTGTTGGGAGGTTCCAACATTGCTCTGAACATCTGTGAGGCTCCATGGGAGCCCACTGTCAAGCTATTGAAATTAAAGAAGCACTTGTTGGGAGGCAACCCAATCTTTAATTATCTATGTTAAATTTCTATTTTCTTTTGTTATTTTATGTTTTCTGTAGGTTGATGATCATGTGAAGTCACAAAAACAATTGAAAAAGTAAAAATAGAATGAAAAATAGAATTAAAAATAGAACACCCTGGAGGAGAAACTTACTGGCGTTTAAACGCCAGAAATGGGCACCAGACTGGCGTTTAACGCTAGGAATGGGCAAGAAGCTGGCGTTAAACGCCAGAAATGGGCAGCAGCCTGGCGTTTAACGCCAGGATTGGCAGAAAGGGGCATTTTTGCACGCCACTTGGTGCAGGGATGAGATATCCTTGACACCTCAGGATCTGTGGACCCCACAGGATCCCCACCTACCCCACCTCTCTCTCTCTTCTTCACCCATTCACCAATCACCTCAATACTTCTTCCCCAAGAACCCCTCACCTATCAAACCCCACCTACCTCACCATTCAAATTCAAACCACTTTCCCACCCAAACCCACCCATACATGGCCGAACCATACCCCCCTCTCCACTCCTATATAAACCCATCTTCACTCCTTCATTTTCACACAACCTAAACACTACTTCTCCCCCTTGGCCGAAACACAAAGCCCCCTCCATCTCCTCTATTTCTTCTTCTTCTACTCTCCTCTTTCTTCTTTTGCTCGAGGACGAGCAAACCTTCTAATTTTGGTGTGGTAAAAGCGTTGCTTTTTATTTTTTCATAACCATTTATGGCACCTAAGGCCGGAGAAACCTCTAGAAAGAGAAAAGGGAAGGCAAAAGCTTCCACCTCCGAGTCATGAGAGATGGAGAGATTCATCTCAAGGGTGCACCAAGACCACTTCTATGAAGTTGTGGCCAAGAAGAAGGTGATCCCCGAGGTCCCTTTCAAACTCAAAAAGGGTGAATATCCGGAGATCCGACATGAGATTCGAAGAAGAGGTTGGGAAGTTCTCACCAACCCCATTCAACAAGTCAGAATCTTAATGGTTCAAGAGTTCTATGCCAATGCATGGATCACCAAGAACCATGATCAAAGTGTGAACCCGGACCCTAAGAATTGGCTTACAATGGTTCGGGGGAAATACTTAGATTTTAGTCCGGAGAATGTAAGGTTGGCATTCAACTTGCCTATGATGCAAGGAGATGCACACCCATATACTAGAAGGGTCAACTTTGATCAAAGGTTGGACCAAGTCCTCATAGACATCTGTGAAGAGGGCGCTCAATGGAAGAGAGATTCAAGAGGGAAGCCGGTTCAACTAAGAAGGCATGACCTCAAGCCCGTGGCTAGGGGATGGTTGGAGTTCATCCAACGCTCAATCATTCCCACTAGCAACCGATCTGAAGTTACTATAGACCGGGCTATCATGATCCATAGCATCATGATTAGGGAGGAAGTAGAAGTTCATGAAGTTATATCCCAAGAACTCTACAAGGTGGCGGACAAGTCCTCTACTTTGGCAAGGTTAGCCTTCCCTCATCTCAATTGTCACCTCTGCAATTCGGTTGGAATTGACATAGAGGGAGACATTCTCATTGAAGAGGACAAGCCCATCACTAAGAAAAGGATAGAGCAAACAAGAGATCCCACTCATGGACAAGATCATGAGGAAATTCCTCATCATGAAATCCCTGAGATGCCTCAAGGGATGCAATTTCCTCCACAAAACTATTGGGAGCAAATCAATACCTCCTTGGGAGAATTAAGCTCCAATATGGGACAACTAAGGGTAGAGCACCAAGAGCATTCCATCCTCCTCCATGAAATTAGAAAAGGCCAAAGAACCATGAGAGAGGAGCAACAAAGGCAAGGAATAGACATTGAGGAGCTCAAGCACTCTATAAGATCTTCAAGAGGAAGAACTAGCCGCCATCACTAAGGTGGACCCGTTCTTTAATTTCCTTGTTCTTTATTTCTCTGTTTTTCAAATTTTTATGCTTTATGTTTATCTATGTTTGTGTCTTTATTACATGATCATTAGTGTCTAAGTGTCTATGCCTTAAAGCTATGAAAATGAATCCATCACCTTTCTTAAATGAAAAATGTTTTTAATTGAAAAAGAAAAAGAAGTGCGTGAATTTCAAATTTTAAAACAGTTTAGTTATTTTGATGTGGTGGCAATACTATTGTTTTTCTGAATGAATGCCTGAATAGTGCATGTTTTTGATATTGTTGATTCATGAATGTTAAAATTGTTGGTTCTTGAAAGAATGATGGAAAAGGAGAAATGTTATTTGATAATTTGAAAAATCATAAAATTGATTCTTGAAGCAAGAAAAAGCAGTGAAAAGCTTGCAGAAAAATATATATATGCGGAAAAAAAAGAGAAAAAGAAAGAAAAAGCAAGCAGAAAAAGCCAATAACCCTTTAAACCAAAAGGCAAGGGTAAAATAAAAAAGGATCCAAGGCTTTGAGCATCAGTGGATAGGAGGGCCCTCAGGAATGAAATCCTGGCCTAAGCGGCTAAACCAAGCTGTCCCTAACCATGTGCTTGTGGCGTGAAGGTGTCAAGTGAAAACTTGAGACTGAGCACGGTTAAAGTCGTGGTCCAAAGCAAAAAGAGTGTGCTTAAGAGCTCTGGACACCTCTAATTGGGGGACTCTAGCAAAGCTGAGTCACAATCTGAAAAGGTTCACCCAGTTATGTGTCTGTGGCATTTATGTATCCGGTGGTAATACTGGAAAACAAAATGCTTTGGGTCACGGCCAAGACTCATAAAGTAGCTGTGTTCAAGAATCAACATACTTAACTAGGAGAATCAATAACACTATCTAGATTCTGAGTTCCTATAGAAGCCAATCATTCTGAACTTCAAAGGATAAAGTGAGATGCCAAAACTGTTCAGAAGCAAAAAGCTAAAAGCCCCGCTCATCTAATTAATACTGATCCTCATAGATGTTTTTAGAATTCATTGTATATTCTCTTCATTTTATCCTATTTGATTTTTAGTTGTTTGGGGACAAACAACAATTTAAGTTTGGTGTTGTGATGAGCGGATAATTTATACGCTTTTTGGCATTGTTTTTAGTATGTTTTTAGTATATTTTAGTTAGTTTTTGTTATGTTTTTTTTAGTTTTTAAATAAAAATCACATTTTTGGACTTTACTATGAGTTTGTGTGTTTTTTTGTGATTTTAGGTATTTTCTGGCTGAAATTGAGGGACCTGAGCAAAAATCTGATTCAGAGGCTGAAAAAGGACTGCAGATGCTGTTGAATTCTAACCTCCCTACACTCGAAGTGGATTTTCTGGAGCTACAGAAGCCCAATTGGTGCGCTCTCAATTGCGTTGGAAAGTAGACATCCTGGGATTTCCAGCAATATTTAATACTCCATACTTTGCCCAAGATTTGATGGCCCAAATAGGTGTTCCAAGTCAGCTCAAGAATTCTGGCGTTTAACGCCGGAACTGGCACAAAAGCTAGAGTTAAATGCCCAAACTGGCACAAAAGCTGGCGTTTAACTCCAAGAAAAGTCTCTACACATGGAAGCTTCGTTGCTCAGTCCAAGCACACACCAAGTGGGCCCGAAAGAAGATTTCTGCATTAATTACTTATTTCTGTAAATCCTAGGCTACTAGTTCTCTATAAATAGGACATTTTGCTATTGTATTTTCAATATTTGGACGTTTAGTCCCTAGACCTTGGAGGCTGGCCATTCGGCCATGCTTACACCATTATCACTTTTGTATTTTCAATGGTGGAGTTTCTACAAACCATAGATTAAGGTGTGGAGCTTTGCTGTTCTTCATGAATTAATACAAGTACTATTGTTTTTCTATTCAACTCAAGTCTATTTCTTCTCCAAGATATTCATTCGCACCCAAGAACATGATGAATGTGATGATTATGTGACACTCATCACCATTCTCACCTATGAACGCGTGACTGATAACCACTTCCGTTCTACATGCAAACAAGCTTGAATGTGTATCTCTTGGGTTTCTAATCTAAGATTGGAACCTTCGTGGTATAGGCTAGAATTATTGGCGGCCATTCCTGAGATCCGGAACGTCTAAACCTTGTCTGTGGTATTCTGAGTAGGATCTGGGAAGGGATGACTGTGACGAGCTTCAAACTCGCGAGTGTTGGGCGTGTGACAGACGCAAAAGGATCAATGGATCCTATTCCAACATGATCGAGAACTGACAGATGATTAGCCGTGCGGTGATAGCGTGCGTAGAACATTTTCACTGAGAGAACGGGAAGTAGCCATTGACAACGGTGATGCCCAACATAAAGCTTGCCATGGAAAGGAGTATGAATGATTGGAAGAAGGCAATAGGAAAGCAGAGGTTCGAGAGGAACAAAGTATCTTCATATGCTTATCTGAAATTCCTACCAATGAATTACATAAGTATCTCTATCTCTATCTTTATTTTATGTTTTATTTATCTTTAATTATCAATCCTTCATAACCATTTGAATCTGCCCGACTGAGATTTACAAGATGACAATAGCTTGCTTCAAGCTGACAGTCTCCGTGGGATCGACCCTTACTCACGTAAGGTATTACTTGGACGACCCAGTGCACTTGCTAGTTAGTTGTGCGGAATTGTGACAAAGTGTGATTCACGTTTGAGAGATCCAAGTCCTTTGGCGCCATTGTTGATGATCACAATTTCGTGCACCAGTCCCGATTTTTTTTCTAGTTCAAAACTACTCCTATTTATACTACTCTTCTTATCCTCAGTTGAGTTTGCAAGTCTCTAGATGTGGGCCCTTGGCCTCAGTTGAAACAGTTAACTAACTCATTGGGCTCTGCTTAGCTTGCTAGAAGGGTTGAGGTTGGGCAGCACTTCACGTTAGTCCCCACGTTAGTGGCATTAACGTGGCCACTAACGTGGGCTTCCTTGGCCTATCAAAAGTTAGTGGAACAAACTTTTCAACTAACTTTTCATGCAGCTCCTGTAACGACCCAATTTTCAGTATGTCTAGATCATACCGGAAACTGAGCGCTACCAACTTGTCTTCCTAATTATTATACTATTATCTCTCTTCTCTCATGAATTGAGTTTGGTTCGTCAAATTGAGGCTATTTATGAAAAACAAAATCAAAACTGCCAACTGATACGGTTCAAAAACTAGGTTCTTTGCGATTGCATTATCGAGCTTGCCTTAGAAAAGGTTCTAGCTTAAGGATGACATAATGACAATGAGGATCGAGATACTTGTTGATATATCAGAGGTGTTCCCTTTACGGATCTTCCGGTGAAATCCGTGCCTTCAGAAAAGATCTCGCGTACTCGAAAATCGGGGTTGTTACATTCTACCCTCCTAAAAGAAAATTTTGTCCTCAAAATTTCAGCCACATGCAGAATCCATCTTCAAGAAGTCTATTTCCTTCAAGCCATCCTAACGAAGATATCAGTTCCTTCTTTACAGCATCTAAATATCACGTAGCCATAGCCATGGAGATCATAACAGCTATAAGAATAGTTGTGCCTCGCACGAATTTGTCGTTTGGAACTCGATTAAACCATGCCTATTCACAGTCATTGAGGTCTTATCCGCACCAAACAATCAATATTAAGGTGATCAGTCTTAATATCTCAAGTTAGGCACGAACATTCCCAAAATGAGCACTCATAGACATTCATGCCAAATGTATCTTGAAGATACCCTAACAGCATGAGACACACAAGCAGAGTATGCAATGAAGCATAGTCAGTCCACTCCCCAGGCTCTATTGGGAACGAACTACTCTGATACCAAATTGTAACGACCCAATTTTCAGTATGTCTAGATCATACCGAAAACTGAGCGCTACCAACTTGTCTTCCTAATTATTATACTATTATCTCTCTTCTCTCATGAATCGAGTCCGGTTCGTCAAATTGAGACTATTTAAGAAAAACAGAATCAAAACTGCCAACTGATACGGTTCAAAAACTAGGTTCTTCTTGATTGCATTATCGAGCTTGCCTCAGAAAAGGTTCTAGCTTAAGGATGACATAATGACAATGAAGATCAAGATACTTGTTGATATATCAGAGGTGTTCCCTTTACTGATCTTCCGGTGAAATCCGTGCCTTCAAAAAAGATCTCGCGTACTCGAAAATCGGGGTTGTTACAGCTCCCATCTCCACGTTAGTGCCTCACATTAGTGGCACTAACATGGCCACTAACGTGGATCTCCTTGGCTTCAAACAAGTTAGTGGCACTAACTTTTGCACTAACTTTTCATCCTTGGCTTCGAACAAGTTAGTGCCACTAACTTTTGTACTAACTTTTCATTGTGCCCCTTTCTTCCACGTTAATGCCCACGTTAGTGGCACTAACGTGGCCACTAACATGGGTCTTCCTTGCTTTGAACAAGTTAATGGGACCAACTTTTGTATCAACTTTTGAAGCTGCCCTTCTCTTCTACGTTAATGCCCACATTAGTGGTACTAACGTGGCTACTAACGTGGGTCTTCCTTGCTTCGAACAATTTAATGGGACCAACTTTTGTATCAACTTTTGAAGTTGCCCTTCTCTTCTATGTTAGTGCCCACATTAGTGGCACTAACGTGGCCATTAACGTGGGTCTCTTTGCCCTTCGCTGAAGTTAGTGGCGTTCACTTTTGCACTAACTTTTCCAAACCTTCCTCTCTTCCACGTTAGTGGCACAAACATAGGCCTCTGCTTCTTGCTACCTGAAATTAACCAAGCAAGGTGCATCAAAGTCTTGCTCTAATCATGAGATGATGCATCATTCATTCTTTCATTCAACTCTTGCATTATTCTCATGAAAAATGTATAGAATTCACAATGTTTGCTTGAATCAAGGTATGAATGCATATTCAAGTAAATACTTGCGTATTATCTAAAAAATGCAAGAAACTACCTTAAAACATACTAAAAATGGCTAGTAAAACTAGCCAAGATGCCCTGGAATCAATACTAGGTGTTAATTCTAGATGTTTCACATTAAATTATTTTGGGAGTGAAGTGTTTATGGGTTGACTTTTTCTCTGTAGAGTGCATGGCTGTAAAAGCATAGAGAATAAATTGAGATATGGATTATGGACATGGATAGGCAAGAGTTACAGTGTCACAAAATGGTTACATTTTTGCAAAATGTCAAAAAATTTAATGTTGCATATACATATTTTCTTGGAAAATTGTAATGGAAACCTGTGTTTTATTTTGTCACATGCTGGCTTATTAGGATTGTGTGTTCTACTGACACAGGTTTATGGTGAAGATGAATGGTCATTTGAACTCTGTGCGCAAGGTACTGGAGTTTTTAGTTGCCCTTATGGAAAAAATCCAATGTACATATATCGAGAATTTATTGTTCTAGGGAAAACAAGCTGTTCCATTTTCAAGGTAAATCAAATATTAAGGTAGCGTTTGTTTTGAGGTACTGAGATAGAGATTGAGAGACTAATACTCAGTATCATGTTTGTTGGTTCAGAGACTGATACTAAAATTTCTGTCTCTGTCCCTAAAATTTCAGTATTTCAGTACTTCCAAAAAGTAGAGACACAGGGGACTAGAATTTTTAGAGATAGAGACTGAAACTTTAATAATATTTTATACCTAAAATATCCTCATTTCAATTAATTAATTTCAATTTTACCCTTTGTACAAATTAAATTAGAGTTTCATTCTTGTTTCACTTTCTGTCTCCCACTTTGCACTAAACAGAATATTGAGATTCATTTCAATCTCTGTCTCTTACTCTCTGTCTCCCAGTCTCAGTCTTTCCATCTCTGTCTCTCCACCAAATACTACCTAAGAGAACTCAGTGATGCGTGCGCATCTTTAGTGTTTTTTCTTCTTGATTTCAAGCAATTTATTAAGAATTTCTGTCAAATAATCAATGAATTTAATGTTAGAATGAACATTACTTTCATTTGTTGAATTTGATTGATTACAGGGAGCTTTAGAAGGAAAATAGAAGGAAACAGAATAGATAGAAGCATAGAAAGCTCCTGGAAACTGAAAGCCCCTGGAAGCAGAATGCTTTCTATTAAGGACAGAAAGCTCACTGGAAAGAGAAAGTGAGTGGCGTAGAACGTGGACAATTTGGTTTACTATGTGAAAGCAGAAAAAGAATCTGTGTGTACACATACATCTGTGTGTAAGCACAAACAGCTATCATTCACCATTTCACGTAGTACGTGGGCAATTTCACGTAGTACGCAGCATATGTGTGTACGTTCAAAATTGTAAATTTTTGTGAGTGTGCGTACGCACACACTTGTGCGTACGCACAAGTTGGTTTTCACGTATAACGTGAGAATTCTCACATACAATGCTAGGGCAATCAACAGGCCAAATTGAAGGAAATTAGCTCACGTACAACGCAGCCTACTTCACGTTGTACGTGAGCCTATAAAAGACACTCCAGGACGAATCTTTTATATCAAGTATAACGTGGAATAAGCCACGTACTACGTGGGCCTTGCTGCCTCAGACCAGAATCTCAAATCAAGACCTTCTGTTCTTCAAATTCTCAACCTTTGAAGGATCAATCACAAGCCTATTAATAAGGAAAGTTATTAAAGATCACAAGCAATCAAGGGAGATATCTTCTCTGTGAAAAATTATTAGGAAATAGATTTGATTCTGTTGTAGTTTTGATTCTGTTTTAATTTGAATTTGAATTAAGGTTAGTATTTAATGGAGAGGGAGACACTTTGTTCCTCTCGGATCTGGGGGATCTCTCTTCTTCGGCTCCTTCGGTCATTTCATTTTTCTTAAGGATTTTCTGAAGAACATGAGTTTCTATTTCTCCTCGGTTAAGGTTAGGAGCTCTGTTGATTTCATGGATTAATGTTTTAAGCTTTTCTACTTTTGATTAATGCGTTGATTTCTTTTCAAGAATGGGTTTTCGTTCTTCATCTTAAAGGCTTGAATATGTTGGGAAATAATTTTTCTCTTATTTGAATTCTTTTAACTTCTTGGAAAAGTTGATTAATTGAATTAAGCTTGAAAATCGATTTTCACAATTCTTAAGTTTTGAAACTGGATTGATAAGTGACATAAAATCAACTAGGAGAGATTCTTATGAATTGTGACATTCTTCAACTATTTTCTTAAGTAACTGACTAAGGGATTAGCAATTAATTAGGTTAAAGAGAAATTAAATTACCAAGGGATTGGGGTTTGATTATTGATGATTTGCCATGATTGTATCTTTGCATGATCCAAGTAGAAAGAGAAAAGTATTAATCTAGAAGTTTTAACATCTCCAAAGCCTTAACTCTTTCATTCATATTATTTCTCACATCCACTGTTTTCTTACGTTAGCCTTTATTTAATTGCTATTTATGTTTAAAAGCTTTCAAAACCCTAATTTGCTAGTCTGACTAGATTAATCGATTGATTTTGCTTGCTTAATCCGTTAATCCTCGTGGGATCGACCCTCACTCACTTGAGGTTATTACTTGATTCGACTTGGTGCACTTGCCGGTGTTTTGTGGATTGTAAAATTTTCATCAAGTTTTTGGCGCCGTTTTCAGGGGCTAATTATGATTAACAAACTACCAATCAATTGATTACCTAGATTAGACATTTTTTCTTTTGTCTGTTTCTCTTATATTTTAATTTTTTTATAAATATTTTTTTCTATTCGTTCCTCTTTTCTTCTCTGTTTACCACATGGTGCGTTTGATTTGGTTTTGTGTTTTGTGCTAAGAAACATAATGGAGAGAGATTACATGGGTTACTACTCATACCCAAGGAATGATTCATATTATTGTGGATGGAGGAATTACGCGAAATTTGGTTGGCAAAGTCAAGACCAAGGAAGCTACAATGTCCCATATCCCATCTATCAAGAACCATCATCTCCTTACTCATACCAAGAACCATCATCTCTCTATTCATATCAAGAACCCTCGTCTCTTGAGCTTGCAATAAAAAACCTAGAGAACATTGCTGCTAAGTTTACTCAATACACTCAAAGTTACACACATGAGATAAGAATGAAAAATATAGAGAGAAATCTGGACTTGATCAGCAAGCATGTGACAGAGAAACAAGCAAATTTCTTTCCAAGAGATACTATGCAAGACTCTTGTCAAAATCCACAAGTTGCATTTCACAGTCCACAAAACTCCTTTCATATCCCTCAAAACAACTTCACCATAGTACCTACATATTCACAAAACCATTCCCAACCTTCATCTCTTGAGCTAGCATTAGAAGAATATACTCAATGGTCTAGGGCATATATAGAAGAAAGTGAAGCCTCAAGAAGAAACCTAGAAGTGCAAGTGGCCTGGATGACACAATATCTTGCTAAGCAAGAAGAACGCAAGGCGATAAGCTTGAAGAGTGGAGTAGTGCTTAGCAAGGAGATTGAAGATCAAATTGTGGTTGCAAAGGAGAAATTAGAAGAGCAAGACCAATAGACTCCTACACCAAGTGAAATTCCAATGAAGAAGGAGGTTGTGGAGGCATACAAGCCTAGGATTCCATATCCCAAGAGGCTATTAGAGGCGACAAGAGAATATGCAAATTCCTTCTCAAAAGAATCTCTGCAAAATCATGTAGAAAGGGAGGAAAATAGTCAAGGGAGTCCACCCTTCATTGAATCAAGAAAGTGCAAGCACCCAAGTCCTGAAATTAAAGAGGTCAATGCAATAAAGGAAAGCACTCAAAGAAGGCTTGTAACCAAGAAAAAAAAATAATATCCATGAAAAAGAGAAGGTCAATGAAAAGCAATCCAACTCCTACGCCAACAAACAAGGTGAATCAAGCTAATAACAATAAAAGAAAGCTGGTTAGGAGGAATTCAAATCCGAGGGTACCAATCTTCCCCTTCTCTCCCTTGGAGTCCTTTTTTTTAACTAACTGGAGGAAGAGGAGAAAAATTCAGGAACAACCGTCAAGCTAGTGACGTTAAAGAAGCGCTTGTTGGGAGGCAACCCAAAGTTTGGTATCTTCTTTTCATTCGCATTTTTGTTTTTCTGTTACTTAATTCTTAGTTATTATCTTACTTTATAATATGCATGATTGACAAGGGTTTGGTGCAAGAAATTGGTGTGTTGAAACATGATCCCATTTAAGTTTGGTGTTGAGGTGGATGCTGCAGCCTAACCTCTTCACCTTCAAATGAGAATAACTTAAGCTACAAAGCTCCAATTAAGCAATTTTAGTGCCCTTAGAAAGCTAACTGATGCACGAAAACTTGTCTCTCAACAAATTTCCCTTCGGCAAGTATACCGAATGGTCGTCAAGTAAAAAACTCACAATAGAGTGAGGTTGAATCCCACAGGGATTGATTGGTCAAGCAACTTTAATTAGAGGAATGTTCTAGTTGAGCTAAGCAGAAATTGAGTTGAGAAATTGCAGAAAATTAAATGGCGGAAAAGCAAATAACCGAAAATGTAAGTGCTGGAAATAAATGGCGAAATGTAAATTGCAGAAAGTAAATTGCAGAATCTTAAATGGGGATTTGGGGAGATGAGAATAAAAGTAAATGGCAGAAGGTAAAGAGAATGGGTAAGATCAGAAATGGGGGATTCATTGGGCTTAGGAGATGTTGCATTCTCCATATCAAGTTCATTCTCATCTCTTCCTCAATCAATGAATTCATTGATCTCCATGGCAATCTTAAGTGATTGGATCCCAATTCCTTGGCAACCCAATCTCTCTAAGCTTGAACAATTGCCCAATTCCTTGATTTAATTGCTCAAGGAAAGAGATGAAGTATGGTCATTGATTATACCACATGTTTTTCCAAATCAAAGTGTTGGTAGGATTATATGTCACTATATCCATCCAAACCCCAATTTGGTCCAACATGAGAAAGCAATTCTAGCATGATCTCCTCATCCCTTTTCCAAGGCTCAGAGGAGATCCAATTATGGAGAATTTCTTTTCCAAGACAACTAACCAATTGATTTAAGATCGAAAGCTTTCTAGTAAATCAAGAGAAAAGAAAGAAGAAGAAGAATGAAAACTATAATTGATCCATCAAATTACAACAGAGCTCCCTAACCCAATAAAAAGGGGTTTAGTTGTTCATAGCTCTGGAAATGGAAGATGATAGAGAAGAGTGCATTTTGAAAATTAAACTAGAAGTTGCAGAGAAAGTAGAATGTACAAAGTGTAGCTCTCCAAATTTCAGATCCCCATTTTAATTCAAAACTATCCTTATATATACTATTCTACTCTTCTGATCTTCTAGTTAGCTCTTCAAGTCTTGGATATGGGCCCTTGATCTTTAGTTGAAGCAGTTACAGTCTTCAGTGGGCTTAGCTTTGCTTACAGAAAGAATGTGAGTCAGGCATGGTAAGACGTTAGTTAGGACGTTAGTGGCATTAACGTTAAGTGTGAACTTGGGTTCGAAAGCGTTAGTGATCCACGTTAACTTCGATGTTAGTGGTACTAACGTGACCACTAACGTAGCCTCTTATCCCTTCGCAAGCATTATTGGCACTTACTTTTACCAATAACGCTACTCCTTGTCCCTCTTTCCCACAATAATGATCCACGTTAGTGTAACTAACATGGCCCTTAACGTGGGCATGCCAAAACTCGAGGGTGTTAGTGACACTTACCTTTGTCACTAATGCTTCAAAACGCCCCTTCTTTCCACGTTACCATTCACGTTAGTGGTCTTAATGTGACCACTAACGTAGGCAATCTTGGCCTGATCCAGCGTTAGTGACAAAGCTGAGTGTCACTAACGTTGGCGATCTCTTCTTACTCCACGTTAGAGTTCACGTTAATTGGATTAACGTGACTCTTAATGTGGCTATGTGTGGCCTTTTGGAACATTAGTGGTGTTTACTTTACCACTAACGTTGGAGCTTCTCTTTCCTTCCACGTTAGTTCCTACGTTAATGTAACTAACGTAGCAACTAACGTGGGTTATGATGGCTTTCGAAGGCGTTATTGGTGGTAACTTTACCACTAACGTTGCAAGCTTGCTCCCATTCCACGTTAGTGGTCACGTTAGTGAGACTAACGTGGCTGCTAACGTGGCTCTTCTTTGCTATCTTTGTCCTGAAATCAAACAAACAAGATGCATCCAAGCTTTGTTTCAAGTTATGAGATCATGCATCATCCATTTTATCATTCAATTCATGCATAATTCTCATGAAATCATGTGAAGTTCACAATGTTTTCTTGAATCAAGATGTAAGTGTATATTCACCCAAAACTTGCTTATTTACTAAGAAAATACATGAAACTACCTTAAAATAGTAAAGAAAAAGGTCAGTAAAACTGGCCAAGATGCCTTGGCATCACAACACCAAACTTAAAGCTTGCTTGTCCCTAAGCAAGTACTGAAACATAAGAATGATGAATGAAAGAACAAGAGAAACAAGTCCTTATTATAGAAGTCAAGTTCTTGGTCTATGGGGTTTCATGCATAGCAACTTAGGTTCATTCCTTTACTTGTTTTTAGGTCCTTATCATGTTCTTGAATACTCGCTCGATTGCATCCTATGAGATCCTTATTCATTGATCTCCCTCTTCTTTTCAGGGTTTATTGCATTCTTAGGCTAGGTGCTTTGTGAAGGGGCGACTCTTTAAGATAAGCTTTCAGCCAACACTCCCGAACCAGTTGGTTCAAGGTGCTAGGTGTTGAAACACCCCTAAGGACCTACTCCCTTAAGTGTCTCTCCCCCATACATGCACACCACAAGCATATGTTTGTTATTTTCTTTTCTTGAGGCCTTGGTATCCAGCACCTCTTTGGGTTACTAAGTGTTCTGTAGCAAGGTTGCTCTTGATAGTGGATTTTCAGTTGATAATCCGGGTTAGTTAACCCAAGTTACCAAGTGATAAAGCACTCCTGAGAACTTAGTCATCCAAGCAGATCCTTTGCACAGGAACACCACAGACATATGCTTCAAGATTCAAACCCTTGGTGCCTAGCCTTATTTCTTCTTTTTTTTTCTTTCTTTTTCAAACTCTCACTATTCTTTTCCTTTTTCTTATTAGGATCTTGTTGTTTAGCTAGTCTCATAGAATGTGCTTCAAGCATATGATTCAGAACATCTAGTTGCCTGTATACCTTGTTGGTGAACCAACTTAGCTAACCAATTATCACACCACAAACTTTGAGAACTTACTTCACAAAATGAACCCCACTCTGGTTTTTCATAACATTTTCTTTTATTTAGCTTAAAGGACAAGCATACATTCAAGCAGGATGAAAATGAAAATAGGAAACTTAGACCAGCACACATAGACTTAAACAATGAAACCTTAAAGACAGAATTGAAAATTTCCAAGCTACTATGGATGCATGTTCTATTTCATACATGATCTTCCTTATTTTAGGCTTGAAAGAAAGAAAAGGAAAAGAAACTCCACCACCTTTTACTCATGGGGATGCTCATGCTCTCTCTCTTGTTTGTCCTCTTTGTGTCCACTTGCGCTTCCCTGTTTCCGTGTCATTCTGGCTCTTTTCCAATCTTCCAGTGCCTTCCTTACTGATTCATGACTCTTTTCTGCTCTTTCTCTTTCCTCTCGTGCTAATTTATCCTTGACTTCTTCATATCTTGTGATCCCAGGGTGCAATATAGGCAGTTGTCCGACTAAGTATCCGAGCCTGGCTTGAGTGTTCATATGATATCCAGTCTCACTCATATAGACTCCTTCTGAGAATGCTCTGTATTCATCGAAGAGATCTGCCTGTTCTCTTTGTTTCCGATGCATCTCATGAACGTGCACACCTTGATGTGCTTGGATGTTGATTAGCTTTTGGATGGCTTCTTGTTGTTGATCTTGCTTTTGGTTCAACTTGTGGAAGGATTCACCCCACTGTCTCCCTTGTTCCAGTTGCTGCTCCATCAATTGCTTTTGCCACTCCCCTTGTTGATTCATCCATCTAGAGAATGATTCTTCTTGGCGATCCATCATTTGTAGTTGAAGCTCCTTCTGTGCCCTTGATTCTCCAAGTATTGCCTAGACAAGCCATCAATGGCTTCTTTTAATTGGTGCATGTCTAAAGTGGCATGGGCTTGCTCCTCTGGGTTTTGTCCTTCTACAGCTTGATGGGCTACCCTCTTTCTTAGTCTTCGTTGAGGTAGGGGAGATGCAACGGAATGCATCCGTCGAACAGTAAGTGGGATGCCAACCTTTATCCACTCGGGGTCTCCATTTTCGAATACTACCCCAGCCTTGTTGCACAGACAAAAAATGGTGCTGGGGTAGCCTAACCTTCCCCCGGAATCACTTTTCTCAGCTAACTTCCGAATGCCTTGAGCTATGAGTTCGTGAACCTTGATCTCTCCCCCTTTGAGTATACATTGCACCATTGTTGCTCTCTTAAGATTCACCTCTGAGTTGTTTCCGGCGGGAAGGATAGATCTCCTTACAATTTCGAACCACCCCTTTGCTTCAGGGGTGAGATCCCCTCTCTTTATAAATTTGGGCTTCCTATGGGAATCTCGTACCCAATTCGCTCCTTGTATGCAGATATCTTTCACAATCTGGTCATAATTGGGACTGCTATCTATTCTGGATTGATAGCTCTCTTCTGCAAATGGTATGGTTCATAGCTTTAACACCCTCATGATGTTCATGGGACTAAAATCCACCATCACCCCTCTTACAAAGCTTATATAGGATTCATCTGCCCTATCATACCTGACTGCGTTTGTATAAAACTCTTTCACAAGAGTTACGTTTACTTTTGTGACCGAATCAGTGAGTAGCTCCCATCTTCTCTTTTCCACCTTCTCTGTGATTTCAGGACACTCAGTTTTCTTGACTTAAAATCCTAGCTCATATATGATCTCTTTATCAGCCATCCACCCAAATTGTAATGCATGGTGAAAGGTTCTAAATTTCTTCTCATCAAAAGGGCATTGCTCCATAGGCTCCTTCCCTTTTCTTCTTTTTGAGCTCGACGATGCCATGAGTGACCTTTGATTTCGAATTTGTAGAAGTATGGATGATTGTAGCTTAAAAGATGTAGCTGTGAGAGTGTGTGAAAAAGCTTTTGATGGAGGAAGAAGTTTTGAGGGTATTTTCCAAAAATAAGAAATGTGAGGAGAGGGTTCTGGAATGTGGGACGGTACGGAATGAGAGGGCCACTTCTATGGAAGGGTAATGACTAAGTGGAAGGCGTGGATCAACCTTTATGGGTTAAGGATGGACGGTTGGGTTTTGGCATGAGATGGGCACAAGGATCATCACTTTGTATGAAGTTCTTGGTTCGGTCTCCAAGGATATCCTTCTTCCAAAGTTGCATGGCAACACTTCCCAATGTACTCCTTTTGAAGACATGTGTATAGTCCTCCTTTGTGAAGTGGCCGAACCTCCTTCTCAATTTGTCTCATCAATTCTGTTCAATTCTTCCTTCATTTCCTACACAAGACAAAAGGAAAGCAAAAGTTAGCATTGAATTTTTGGTGGCAAAAGTTAAAGAATGGACTGGCTACTTTTTAGATTTTTGTTTTTAAACATCTAAATGCTATCCATGAACGCAAACCAACTGACCTATTTAGTGTTCATGTGTGCAACATTGGTGACACCAAACTTATTTTGTGACCATGTAGTGTAAAAAGGGTTGATTAAGGCTCTAGGATTAACACGATATAAATTGTGTTTATGTCCTCTTAGTGTGCCTTGAACACCAAACTTGTTGATCACTATATGTTGCATACAAGGGTTCATCTAAGTGTTTGTCAAAATTGATTTGGAATTCATGAACCTTGCTTTATTAACTACTTTAAACACCCTAAAAAATGAAAGGATATAAAACATGGGTTGCCTCCCATGAAGCGCTTCTTTAACGCCATTAGCTTGACGTTTAGCCTTTGTCAGGGTGGTTGGTAATGTCTCAAATCTTCCCTTCTCGCAGTGAATCTATCTCCGTTGGCTTCATTAAGAATCTCCACATGTTCCAAGGAGAGAATTCTGCTGATGGTGTACACTTGAGGTAGCTGAGATGGAATGGTAGGGAGATGAGGTGGAATAGCTGGGAAATGAGCAGAGATTACTTCATCCCCTGGAGAGAAATCCTCTGTAGGGATCTTCTTGTTCCTCCATCCCCTTGGCACTTTCTTCCTTGTTTCTTTGAATGTTACCCTACTCCTTGTGGTCTCTTTTTTCAGGGAAATTTTGTTGCTGGCCTCATATGACTCTGGTGGGTTTAGCTCCTTTTGGGTTTCCCTTAGCTGTTGTCCCTTCTGACTGTATTATTTGTCAACCAAAGGAATTCCCAGGGGTATTGTTTGTGCTTTAGTTCTTGTTTCTTCCACCAGTGCCTTATTGTGATCCTCCATTGATTCCTTGTTTTCTTGATCTGCTTCTTGTGAGGATTTGAAGACATTGAAGGTAAGTTGTTCATCATGTATCCTCAGTATTAGCTCTCCTCGCTCCACATCTATAAGTGCTCTGGTTGTGGCTAGGAATGGTCTTCCCAATATGATTGGGTGGAGGTGACTATCTTCCATCTCTAAGATAACAAAGTCTGTGGGAAGGAAGTAGTTCCCAACCTTCACCAACATGTTTTCAACCACTCCTATTGCTTGTTTTTGAGTTTTGTCAACCAACTTGATGATTACATCTGTGGGCGTTAGCTCATTGATCTGAAGCTTCTTCATGAGGGATAAAGGCATTAAGTTGATGCTTGCTCCCAGGTCACAGAGTCCCTTATTAATCCTTGTTTCTCCTATAGCACAAGGGATATGAAAACTTCCCGGGTCCTTTCTTTTTGTAGGCAGCTCTGTTTGAATGAGAGCATTGCACTCCTTATTCATCACTATTGTTTGCCCTTCCCTTAATGAATTTTTCTTGGTCAGCAGCTCTTTCATACACTTAATGTATGAAGGCATTTGTTGGAGAGCCTTAATGAATGGTATGTTTACATGGAGAGATGCAAACATGTCGAGGAACTTTGAGTACACTTTCCTTTCTACACCCCCTTTGAGTCTTTGGGAAAAAGGTGCATATGGGTTCAGAATCTCTTTCTCCCTTAACTCCTCCTTCTATGTGGGTTTGGTTTCTTGGTCACTCTCTTCTTGCTTTTCTACTGGAATATCTCGAGAGTGTTCTAATGGTTTGTTCTGTTTTTCCACACTCCTCTCATTACTTATAGTGACCATCTTGCATTCTTCCCATCTTACTTTCCTTGCTTCACCTCTCGGGTTTTTTTCCGTGTCACTTGGGAAGTTATCAGTAGGTTTGGGAATCTACTGAGAGAGATATCCCACTTGAGACTCCAGCCTCTTGATGGTGTCTCCCTGTTTTTTGATATTAACTCACACTTCATCCTTGAAAACTCTGTTATCTTGGACTTCCTTGCATATACCTTCAAGTAGAGTCTCAATTCTGGAGAGTCTATCTTCGGATGGTGATGGTGGGTTGAGGTTGGAGGGGTGAGAAGGGCCATTTTGGTTTTGATATGGATGTCGAGAGGTATTGTTGTGTGGGTGTTGATATGATCTCTGTGTGGAATGTTGGTGAGTTGCATTGTTGTTGGGGTTGTGACGTCTCTGATCTTGGCCTTGATCTTATTGATTTCCCCACCCAAAGTTTGGGTGATTCTTCCAACCAGGATTATAAGTTTTGGAGTATGGATCATGGGCCTGCCTAGGTGAGTTCCCTATATAGTTGGCTTATTTCTGGTCACTCTCTTCCTCTGTATTTACTCCTTCTTGAGCTGCTGATGAGGTGGTGACTGCTACAACTTGGTTCTTTTCCATCTTCTTGGTAAAGTCAACCAGCTTCTTAGTGATCATCTTGTTTTGAGCCAGCAATGCATCCATGTGGTTTAGCTCCATCACTCCTCGAGTGTTGCTCCTTTCAGAAGCATAGATGTGGTCATTCTCAGCTACAGTCTCGATGACATCTATGGCTTCTTCAATGGTCTTTTTCTTATTTAGAGATCCTCCGGATGAGTGGTCTACTGCCTTCTTTGATTCATAAGAAAGACCCTCATAGAAAATGTGTAGTTGCACCCATTCATTGAACATGTCTGGCGGGCAACCTTCTTGTTAAGTCCTTAAACCTCTCCCATGCCGCATAGAGAGTTTCACCATCTTGTTGCCTGAAGGTTTGTACCTCAGCTCTCAACCTGTTGATTCTTTGAGGAGGGTAGAATGTCGCCAAGAATTTGTTCACCACATCTTCTCACGTTGTTAAACTCTCCTTCGGGAAAGATTCCATCCATTTAGATGCTTTATCCCTGAGTGAAAAGGGGAACAAAAGCAGTCTATAGGTGTCAGGATGAACACCATTGGACTTCACAGTATCGCATATCCTTAGGAAGGTGGTTAGATGTTGATTGGGGTCTTCTTGGGCGCTTTCTCCGAATGCACAGTTGTTCTGAACGAGGGTGATGAGCTAGGGCTTTAATTCAAAGTTATTGGCATGTATGGTTGGCTTTTGGATGCTACTTCCACAATTTTCTGGGTTTGGATTGATGTAAGAGCCCAAAACTCTTCTCTCTTGCCCAGCATGATTTACTGGGTCTTCTCTAGCATGGTTGTGAGCTTCTTCTTCATGGTGGTTCTCCATATTCTCCTCCATATCTGTTTCAAAATACTCTTCCTCTTCCTTAGCACCAACGACTTTCTTCCCTCTTGCTTCCCTCCTTAATCTAAGGAAGGTCCTCTCAGGTTCAGAATCAAAGGAAGTTGAAGCCCTGCTTCTTCTACCTATCATACAACCAACAAAGCAAAAAGCAAGAAAGAAACTGAATGAAGAAATTACTCTTATTAGAATGGCTGTTAGTGTGAGTGGTGCAATGTATCAAACAGTTAGTAGGTTAGTGAACTAAACTATAAACAACTAAGAAAACACAACAAACGGGCAAGGAAAAAAAAGGAAGAAAATAGCTAAAACTGAAAGTAAATCAGTCAGATGGAATTATACAAAACAAAAGAAAATTGCTCAACCTAGTTATCCTCCATCTTAATCATTGTCGATACAAAATCAATCCCTGGCAACGGCGCCATAAACTTGATGCAGGAAAAATTGTTTCTCAACAAATTTCCCTTCGGCAAGTATACCGAATTGTCGTCAAGTAAAAACTCACAATAGAGTGAGGTCGAATCCCACAGGGATTGATTGGTCAAGCAACTTTAATTAGAGGAATATTCTAGTTGAGCTAAGCAGAAATTGAGTTGAGAAATTGCAGAAAATTAAATGGCGGGAAAGCAAATAACAGAAAATGTAAGTACTGGAAATAAATGGCGAAATGTAAATTGTAGAAAATAAATTGCAGAATCTTAAATGGGGATTTAGGGAGATGAGCATAAAAGTAAATGGCAGAAGGTAAAGAGAATGGGTAAGATCAGAAATGGGGGATTCATTGGGCTTAGGAGATGTTGCATTCTCCGGATCAAGTTCATTCTCATCTCTTCCTCAATCAATGCATTCGTTGATCTCCTTGGCAATCTTAAGTGATTGGATCCCAATTCCTTGGCAACCCAATCTCTCTAAGCTTGAACAATTGCCTAATTCTTTGATTTAATTGCTCATGGGAAGAGATGAAGTATGGTCACTGATTATACCACATGTTTTTCCAAATCAAAGTGTTGGCAGGATTATATGTCACTATATCCATCCAAACCCCAATTTGGTCCAACATGAGAAAGTAATTCTAGCATGATCTCCTCATCCCTTTTCCAAGGCTCAGAGTAGGAGATCCAATTATGGAGAATTTCTTTTCCAAGACAACTAACCAATTGATTTAAGATCGAAAGCTTTCTAGTAAATCAAGAGAAAAGAAAGAAGAAGAAGAATGAAAACTATAATTTATCCATCAAATTACAACAGAGCTCCCTAACCCAATGAAAAGAGGTTTAGTTGTTCATAGCTCTGGAAATGGAAGATGATAGAGAAGAGTGCATTCTGAAAATTAAACTAGAAGTTGCAGAGAAAGTAAAATGTACAAAGTGTAGCTCTCCAAATTTCAGATCCCCATTTTAATTCAAAACTATCCCTATATATACTACTCTACTCTTCTGATCTTCTAGTTAGCTCTTCAAGTCTTGGATATGGGCCCTTGATCTTTAGTTGAAGCAGTTACAGTCTTCAGTGGGCTTAGCTTTGCTTGCAGAAAGAATGTGAGTCAAGCATGGTAGGACGTTAGTTAGGACGTTAGTGGCGTTAACGTTAAGTGTGAACTTGGGTTTGAAAGCGTTAGTGATGATAACTTTGTCACTAACGTTCCAAACCAGTTGATCCACGTTAACTTCAATATTAGTGGTACTAACGTGACCACTAACGTAGCCTCTTAGCCCCTCGCAAGCGTTATTGGCACTTAATTTTACCAATAACGCTGCTCCTTGTCCCTCTTTCCTACGTAATTGATCCACGTTAGTGTAACTAACGTGGCCCTTAACGTGGGCATGCTAAAACTCGAGGGTGTTAGTGACACTTACCTTTGTCACTAACGCTTCAAAATGCCCCTTCCTTCCACGTTACCATTCACGTTAGTGGTCTTAACGTGATCACTAACGTAGGCAATCTTGGCCTGATCCAGTGTTAGTGACAAAGGTGAGTGTCACTAATATTGGCGATCTCTTCTTACTCCACGTTAGAGTTCACGTTAATTGGATTAATGTGACTCTTAACATGGCTATGTGTGGCCTTTTGGAACGTTAGTGGTGTTTACTTTTACCACTAATGTTGGAGCTTCTCTTTCCTTCCACGTTAATGTAACTAACGTAGCAATTAACGTGGGTTATGATGGCTTTCGAAGGCGTTATTGGTGGTAACTTTACCACTAACGTTGCAAGCTTGCTCCCATTCCATGTTAGTGGTCACGTTAGTGAGACTAACGTGGCTGCTAACGTGGCTCTTCTTTGCTTCATTTGTCCTAAAATCAAACAAACAAGATGCATCAAAGCTTTCTTTCAAGTTATGAGATCATGCATCATCCATTTTATCATTCAATTCATGCATAATTCTCATGAAATCATGTGAAGTTCACAATGTTTGCTTGAATCAAGATGTAAGTGTATATTCACCCAAAACTTGCTTATTTACTAAGAAAATGCATGAAACTACCTTAAAATAGTAAAGAAAAAGGTCAGTGAAATTGGCCAAGATACCCTGGCATCACTAACTTCCAGAGCTTTCCAACGATATACAATAGTCTATAGTGAACATTGAATCAGAGGGTGCAAATCATCATTTTAAGCCAAGTTTTAAAAGGAGAAAAAGGGGCTGGCGTACAACGTGGGGGAAGCCACATAGTACGTGAAGGTTTTAGCATCCTGACCTCTTCACCTTTAAAGGAGCATAACTTGAGCTAAAGAGGTTTAAATGACTTGGTTCTAATGGCGTTATAAAGCTAACTTCAAGAGCTTTTCAACGATACATAATACTCCATAGGTGACATAAATCTCATACAGCTTTGTCATGCACCAAAGGATGCCACACTTAAGGCTAATTCTTGCCCAGCGTACAACGTGAAAATTTCATGTTGTATGCCAAAGAGGAGTTATACATAGCGTATGCATGTTTGGGATTTTAGGGCAATGTGCGTACGCAGACACCTGTGCATACGCACATGAAGCTTTTCACGTACAACATAAAATTTTTCACGTATAATGTGGGGAGCAAAAGCCACTCCCACGAGGCAAATACATTGTCACGTAGTATGCCCGTTCTTCACGTACAACGTGAACACCTTTTTCACTCCCAGGGAACCATTTCACTTCACGTATAACGTGAATTTCCTACGTAGAACGTTAGGGCATACACCTTACATAGCTGACTCCTTCATTGAGCCCTAATCGTACTACATCCTCTTTGAGCCACCATTTAGTCTTCACACATACAGGCATGCTTATTTGTCAACTCATCATTCTCACACTACATCCAAACCTAAGTTTGGTGTGGTGGCATTCATGCATGCAATATAAAGAAGCACACCTCACTCTCCACATGCTGCACCTCATGCATAAGTTCTTCATTCTATTAACTTATTTTCCTTTTTTGTGTTTCATAATTATTTTTCCATACTAATTATCACTTGAGTTTGTTTGTATGTGCAGTACTTGTGACTACTCAGGAATTCAGGGAGTCTCTGCGAGCTCCATCATCAAGACTATTGCACTTATCAGGGTTGTATCATGGAGTAAGTTTGGTGTGCTACACCAATTTCGTACTCCACTGGATACTTGACCTAGTTCATATAGATTATAGCATACTAAGTTTGGTGTTCTCACACCAAGTTTGGGGTTGCCACATTCACCATGCAAACACATACTCTTTCTTTTCTTTGATGCTTGAGGACAAGCAATCATTCTAAGTTTGGTGTTGGAGGCTATGCTCTACATAGCCGAAAAGGGGATGAAGAAAAAGACGATGAAGAGAAAGGCAGTGAGAACTAAGGTTGTTTCCTTTCTTTTTTTTAATAATGATAATATGCATGCGTGCCATTTTTTTAATCTCACATATTGCATTTAAGATTTTCAATTGTCAAGTACATATCTTGTCCATAACAACACACAATACTAATTGTGCTTGCCTTTGAATGTGAGCAAAGAGTCATTGATAAACCATTATTTTATGGTTTATCTTGTGCTCAATTGAGTGGTTTTTATCAACTCTTTACCCACTTGTTCATACTATTTGCATGGTTTCACATTTGCCTTCCTAATTATGTGCTTTGATTGAAAACATGCTTCTTTGGCCTTAAGTTCCCTATGTTTAATCCTCTCTTATTACCATTAGATGCCATGATATGTGTGTTAAGTGATTTCAGAGATTACAGGGCAGGAATGGATCAGAGGATGGAAAGGAAGTATGCAAAAGTGGAAGGAATACAAGAAGCTGAAGGAACTGCTAAAGCTGTCTAGCCTGACTTCTCTGCACTCAAACGGTCATAACTTGAGCTACAGAAGTCCAAATGATGCGGTTCTAGTTGCGTTGGAAAGCTAACGTCCGGGGCTTCGATTTGATATATAATTTGCCATAGCTGCCCCGAAGTTAGACGACACGAACGCGTGAATGACGCACCCGCATCGCATCTGCGAACTTCAATCCGCGCGGACGCGTGGACGACGCCTCCGCGACCTGAACGTAACAGAAATCGCAGGGGGCGATTTATGGGCTGTTTTTGACCCAATTTTCAGCCCAGAATACACAGATTAGAGGCTATAAAGTGGGGGAATGCATCCATTCATAAACAAGCTCACAACACACAGTTTTAGGATTAGATGTAGTTTTTTTAGAGAGAGGTTCTCTCCTCTCTCTTAGGATTATGATTTAGGATTTCTTTGCTTTCAGGATTGTTTCTTTTTATCAGGTTCAATTTTCCTTTTATTTATTTTTCCAATTCAATTTATGAACTCTTCCATGTTACATTTGATATCTTTATTAGTATAACTTGAGGTATTTCAGAATTATGATTGCTTTCCTTTATTTATATAAATAATTTGAATTTTTCCCTTTTGGCTTTGGTTGAGTCATTGGAGACACTTGAGTTATCAAACTCATTGTTGACTGAAAATTGGAATTCTTCAAGAATTAATTCGAGTTCCAATAACTCTAGCCTTTCCCAAGGAAAGACTAGGACCTGAGGAATCAAAATTAATTCATCCACTTAACTTACCTTCATAGTTAGAGGTTAACAAAGTGGGAGAAAAATCCAATTCTCGTCACAATCGATAAGGATAACTAGGATATGACTTCTAATTTTCATACCTTGCCAAGAGTTCTATTAGATATTAATTTATTAATTCCTGCAATTTATTTTCCTTGTTATTTAAATTACCTGTTCCTCACTTTCAAAACCCCCAATTTACAAAACTCATAACCAATAATAAGAACATACCTCCCTGCAGTTCCTTGAGAAGACGACCCGAGGTTAAATACTTCGGTTATCAATTTTAAAGGGGTTTGTTACTTGTGACAACCAAAATGTTTGTAAGAAAGGTTGATTGCTTGGTTTAGTAACTATACTTGCAACGAGAGTTTACTATAACCTCTAAACCATCAATCTTCAGTTCTTTCAAAATGGCGCCGTTGCCGAGGAACTCCAAACGTGTGCCTTATTATTGGTTATTGTAAATATTTGCTTTTTACCTGTTTATTTGTTTTTATTTTTGTTTTTATTTTTGCTTTTTCGTAAATTAAGAGGTTATTGGTTTTTATTTAGTTATTAAAAATTTTTTTAAAAAATTTGTTCTTGGTGTTCATCTTGACCTTCAAGTTGTTCTTAGTTGTTTTCTTCGTTTTGATCTAAAAATTTTAAGTTTGGTGTCATTTTATTGTTTTTCTCTTTCCTCATTAAATTCAAAAATATCTTTTCTCTTTATTTAAATTTTATTTTCGAAATTTGCATTTAAAAATTCAGATTTTTATTTTAAAATTTTTATCTCATCTTATCTTAGTTTTAAATTTCAAAATTCAAATCTTTTTCAAAAATCATATCTTTTTCAAAAACTTTATCTTATATTGTTGACTTTTACAAAATTCAAATTTCAAAAATTTAAAATTAAAATTTTAAATTTCAAAATTTAAAATTCAATTTTCAAAATTCAAAATTTTAAAATTCAATTTTCAAAATTCAAAATTTTAAAATTCAATTTTCAAATTTCAAAATTTTAAATTTCAAAATTCAAATTTCAAAATTTAAAATTCAAAAATTCAAAATTTAATTTTTCAAATTCAAAATTTAAATTTCAATAACCTTTTAATTTAAAATTATTTTTATTTTTGTTTTTACTTTTTATTGTTACTATGAACTCTCACCCCTTTGGCTATGAGTCTGGTTACAATTATATTGCAGGAAGAGGAAATTACAATGAGAACAGGCATCAAGGTTGGAACAATCAAAGATGGGAGGAGTCACAAGGATTTTATCAACCCTCATGGCAGCAACCACCTCCAATGGACTATCAACAACCACCACCATATGCCTATAAACCCTCTCCTCAACATGACTTTGGACCACCATACTCACAAGCCCCTTTTCACCATTCACCTCCATATGACCCTAACCCGTATCCACCATACCAACCACCTTATGAGCCAAATGAACCCTCCTATCCACCCCAAACCTCCATGGAGAAAGCACTTACTGATCTAAACTCTACTATACAAGCTCTCGTCGCCCAAATCGGACCACCAAATACCTTCAACAATCAACCCTCAAGCTCTAGTGCACTTCCTTTTCAACCACAGAATGATCTCTCCATCCCATCACCACCACCTCAATATTTGCCATCTCCATATCCATCAACCCAAGAGCACTATGATCTTACTTATGATAGCCGAGCGCAACAAGAATCAAGGGATCGTCTCACGGAAACAGTGGAAAATTTTCACGCAACCCTTCACCAATTGAATCAAGCAATAAATCAATTATCCTCTCAACGTTCGGACACTCAAGAAACCCCCATGGCTTCATGTGAACAATCTAATGAAGAACGTAGCATGAAGGAGATACTAGAAGCTCCAATGGACAATACGGAGCATGACTTTGTACTGGAACAAGTGGAGGAAGCTGTAATTATTGAAGAGGAAGAAGTGGTTGCAGAGTTAGGAGATGCTGAACCTCCATGGGAAAGTCAGGTTATAGAACCTTCTTCCAAGGCGATTGAAATTGATGCTGAGGAGGGTGTACAACCTCCAAGGCATATCATGGTTGAAGACTTGGAAGAGGTTGGTCAAGAGATGGAGATTAAAGAAGAAGAAGCACAGCCTTCCATGCCCTTGGTAAGTAATGAAGAAGAGATTGAATTGGAAGAAAGCTACCAAGAGGAAGAGGTTGAAATTAAAGAAGTTTGCAAAGAGGTGGAAGTTGTCAAAGAGTACAAGGGAGTGGAGCTTGAAATCACCTTGCCAAAGTTATTGGAGACCCCTCCCCCTAAGTTGCCATCATCCTTCACAACATTCAAGTGGGTAAAATTCATATCCCTTAGCTTTCTAATTCCACTTGAATATGGGCTACTGGAGACGGATGGTTAACTTAGAGCTCTTTGTGGCATTAAGAGTAAGAGGAAGACGGTCAGTGGTAAGAATTGTCTTGCAAGGTTCATTATGGTTGGAAGCTTTAAGTTTAAACGCAAAGGTTGGTGTAAAGCTCAATTAAATGGGTCTAGAAAGTTGTTTGGCCGCTTTAGTGAGAATTCAGATTGCTTGCTACCCGGATGGAATCATGATGATCAACACAAAGACGGGTGTAAAAGCAAAGTTTGGGATCTTGGAGTCTGTTCTGACATTCAGTACACTGGAAGCCTGAGAACCTGTTTAAAACTGCTCAAGGGCTTTACGTACCTTGTTTGGGATCACGGAGGCTACTGGAATTACAAACATTGGTGGAGATTCCTGGATGAGTTCAAGCACAAGCCACCATAACAGGGAGCTCACCAAATGTCCAACTTAAGGACTTTAACTAAAAGTGCTAGGTGGGAAACAACCCACCATGGTATGATCGTTCTTTTTCAATTTTATTTCGTGTTGTTTATTTTTATTTTATTTTCATTGAACCAGGAAGTTTTCATAGCATCTACATTAGCACTGCATATTGCATACTACATAATTGCATAAAAAAAAAACACACGCACGCGACGCAGCAGCGTCGTTGACGCATCCGCATCACCAGTGCGTTTTGAAGAAAAGAATTGAACAGAGAGTCACGCGAGAGCGTGGCTGGAGGCATGCCTTTGGCACAAATCACCCCACGTGACCGCGTCGCTGACGCGTCCGCATCACCTGGAAATCGACGTAAGAAAGGGTGCACGACCAAAAGTTGTTCTAGAGTGGTGCTGGACTGGTGCTGAACGCACAATTCTTACCACGCGGACGCATGGCTCACGCGTCCGTGTCATATCCCAATGATGGCCACTCACGCGATCGCGTCAACCACGCGACCGCGTCACCCTGGATTTTGGCAATACTAAGTTTTGAACAGAGAATTGTGCGAGCGCGAGGCTGCCCTCGCGCCAGTAGCACAAAACGCGTCACGCGTCCGCGTGACCGGCGCGACCGTGTCGATTAATTTAAGCACAAGTCCCGCGACCGCGCCACTCACGCGTCCGCGTCGCTTGCGCCGCACAGCTTAATCCTAATTTGCCAAATATCTTATCTTTTCTTCTCCAATCCTAATTTTTCCTCCCTCCTTTCTTACTTACTTCTTCTTCCCTCCTTTCCCTTCTCATTCTTCTTATCTTTCATTTTATTTTACTTAATTTATTTGCATATTTCATTCATTACATCTTAATTTTGTGTATATTTTTCTTTTTTTTTCTAAATTCATTATTTTTCCTTTGGTGTTAATTTTCTTATTTAACTGTTGCATCTTCTCTTGAATTATTTTGGGTGCTTAGTGACTTGTTTTATTATGATTGGGTAATATTATTTAAATCAATGTCAATCTTTTATATCTGTATTACTTTTGCATTGACATGAATTTATATTATCTCTCCTTCTCCACTCTCTTCCTCATTGTTGCAAATTTTACACCACTGGTATGCCATGTGCTTCTATTATTTTCTCACTTGCATGTTGTAGCTACCATGTAATTGAGACCCTCATTATTTGGCTTTAACCAACCCATGTTTTAATTGTTTTTTTATCTTTGTTTTGGGTTACTTTTCTTCCCTTTTTCTTTCAGGATGGCCACCAGGAAGAGAATCAGAAGACGTTTACATGGGAGAGACAAACAAGTTCCTACGCACATTCCTTGATGAGAAAAGCGTCAGTTGAAGCAACCCGTCTACTTGCACATCTTAGCATGCACCAAGGACGGTGCAATCTTTAAGTGTGGGGAGGTCGATATCGATCTCCATGGGTTAGTTACTCTTCTATCTCAACACCAATGGTTTATTTTCCTTGTTAGTTGTTGCATTTGCATGTTTGATTGCATATTTATTTGATTTTGTACATATTTTACCACTTGGTTAAAGTAATATTTTCTTTTTCAAGAAACTTTTTAGAGCATTTCACTAATTTGAATAAAATTTAATGTTACACTTGTTTGAAGAAATATTATACTGGAACATGGTTTAGAGCTCGAACACACAAAACCTGTGAGATTTTTGAGCCTATTTGAATTGGTTGCATTTTACCAACCAAAATTTTATTTTTGGTGTGTGTTTTTCTCTCTAAAATTGTGATCTTTGTCTTGCTTAATTCTATATTTCCATGGTTTGATGTATGCATACACTTACATGATTGAGGCCTTTGTTTCACTGAGCTTACATACCCATATGGCCTTACCCTTTCATTATTCTTTGCAAACCAATGTTGAGCCTATTATACCCCTTTGTTCTTTACTTTAGCACATCATTAACTCTAAGAGAAAAACAATAATGTCCTTAATTTGAATCCTTTGGTTAGCTTAGACTAGTGAGAGTGCTCATGAATTAAGTATGGGAAAGTTAAATTTGGAAACATTTGGTTTGAGAATTGAGTATGTTAGAATTTTTTGAAAATGTATATATAAAAAAAACCTAAAAAAAAAGAAGTGAGAAAAAGAAAAGAAAAAAAGAGCAATTAAGCAAAAAGGGGATAAAATGCCCCAAAGTAAGTGGTGAAAGCAATGCATATGTACTGTACTTGAAATTAGAATGCATGAATATGTGGAAAAACATGGTTAATGAATAGTTAGATGTGGTATTATGATTACATGGATTGTCTAAAGTTAGGTGGAAAGTTTAAGTTAATTAAGGATTCAGATTTTAGTCCACTTGGCCAAATACAATCCCACCTTGACCCTAACCCCATTACAACCCTTAAAAGACCTCTTGATATGTGTATATGTGCATTAAATTTATGTTGATTGTTAGATGAAGAGCAAGCCTTAGAAAGCAAGGTTAGTGGAGAATTGAGAGAATCGAAGCTAAAACACTTGAGTGATTAGGGTGCATACACTCCCAGTGAGGGTTCGATGCTCGATTCTTTGTTCCCGGCTTTCATGAGCTATTTTCTTCTACAAGCCTATTTGTACTTCATTTTTATGATTTGAATTAGTGAAATCCAGTTCATATTTATTCTTGGAGAATTTATTTACTTTTAAACCAAGTAGGTAGAAACATTTTTGCATGTAGTTGCATTCACATAGATAGGTTGCATTTCATACATTCTACCATTTCTCTTCACTTTTATAGCTTCTCTTGAGTTTAGCATGAGGACATGCTAATATTTAAGTGTGGGGAGGTTGATAAACCACTATTTTATGGTTTATCTTGTGCTCAATTGAGTGGTTGTTATCAAATCTTTACCCACTTATTCATACTATTTGCATGGTTTCACATTTGCCTTCCTAATTATGTGCTTTGATTGAAAATATGCTTCTTTGGCTTTAAGTTCCCTATGTTTAATCCTCTCTTATTACCATTAGATGCCTTGATATGTGTGTTAAGTAATTTCAGAGATTACAGGGCAGGAATGGCTCAGAGGATGGAAAGGAAGCATGCAAAAGTGGAAGGAATACAAGAAGCTGAAGGAACTGCTAAAGCTGTCCAGCCTGACCTCTCTACACTCAAACGGTCATAACTTGAGCTACAGAGGTCCAAATTATGCGGTTTCAGTTGCGTTGGAAAGCTAACGTCCGGGGCTTCGATTTGATATATAATTTGCTATAGCTGCCCCGAATTTAGGTGACACGAACGCGTGAATGACGCACCCACATCGCATCTGCGAACTTCAATCCGCGCGGACGCGTGGACGACGCCTCCGCGTCACTTTTCCGCGACCTAAACATAATAGAAATCGCAGGGGGCGATTTTTGAGCTATTTTTTACCCAATTTTCAGCCCAGAACACACAGATTAGAGGCTATAAAGTGGGGGAATGCACCCATTCATAAACAAGCTCACAACACACAGTTTTAGGATTAGATGTAGTTTTTAGAGAGAGAGGTTCTCTCCTCTCTCTTAGGATTATGATTTAGGATTTCTTTGCTTTCAGGATTGTTTCTTTTTATCAGGTTCAATTTTCCTTTTATTTATTTTCCCAATTTAATTTATGAATTCTTCCATGTTACATTTGATATCTTTATTAGTATAACTTGAGGTATTTCAGAATTATGATTGCTTTCCTTTATTTATATAAATAATTTGAATTTTTCCCTTTTGGCTTTGGTTGAGTCATTGGAGACACTTGAGTTATCAAACTCATTGTTGACTGAAAATTGGAATTTTCTTCAAGAATTAATTCGAGTTCCAATAACTCTAGCCTTTCCCAAGGAAAGACTAGGACCTGAGGAATCAATATTAATTCATCCACTTAACTTGCCTTCATAGTTAGAGGTTAACAAAGTGGGAGAAAAATCCAATTCTCGTCACAATCGATAAGGATAACTAGGATATGACTTCTAATTTTCATACCTTGCCAAGAGTTCTATTAGATATTAATTTATTAATTCCTGCAATTTATTTTCCTTGTTATTTAAATTACCTGTTCCTCACTTTCAAAACCCCCAATTTACAAAACTCATAACCAATAATAAGAACATACCTCCCTGCAGTTCCTTGAGAAGACGACCCGTGGTTAAATACTTCGGTTATCAATTTTAAAGGGGTTTGTTACTTGTGACAACCAAAATGTTTGTAAGAAAGGTTGATTGCTTGGTTTAGTAACTATACTTGCAACGAGAGTTTACTATAACCTCTAAACCATCAATCTTCAGTTCTTTCAGTCATGTACTGAGAAAGAAACAAAAAGAACAGGGAATGATCATAACAAATCATGAAAAATTGAGTTTGGAAAGCCAAATCAACTAAGAATGTTCGACATGATCTGAGCTACATTACTTGAGGCTTTAGTCTAGAAGACTATTATAGGGTCTTTACACTTGACAAAACCTTGAAGAAGCAACAATATAAGAAATAATAAGTAAGAAAAAGGGGTTATAAGAGAAAACCAAAGGCTTTGAGTACCACTGATTAAGAAAATCAAAAGAAAAATAAGCTCAAAGTATAGCCTAGTCAAGTGCTTGTGGTGCTTAGGTACCAAGCTAAAAGCTTGAAGAACAAAGCATTTAGAAGTCACGGTTAGACTCAAGGTGCAAAGCATCCCGCCTAAAAAGAGAAAGCCAAAGGCTTGATGAACGGATTTTCGACGGTTTAGAATTCATAATAAGTCTCGTTGTAAAGTATAGTTTCTAAACCAAACAATAATCCTTTCATACAAAAATTTGTTTGTCACAAGTACAAACCCCTAATAATCCTATAACTAAAGTATTTAAACCTCGGGTCGTCTCTCAAAGGAATTGCAGGGTAGTGTTCTTGTTATTGGCTACGAGTTGTATATTTTTGGGGTTTTGGATGAGAAACATGAAAAATAAATGGCAAGGAAATTCAAATAACAAAAAGGCCTTGGCAAGGGTTGATGGTCAAGGATCTCTATCCTAATCACTAACCACAACATGATAATTGGCAAGGATCAACCCCATTAAGTCATTCTCTAGCTAGTAGTAAAGAAAAGTCAAATGAGCTATATCAATCCAAGTCCATAAGTCCTAGTTCTCCACCAATTCAATTAGTGAGATCTAGCGTTAATGGTTCTCAATCGTCAATCACTTGGACATTAGTAACTCAAGAGTTCCTAAGTTACCTTCCCAAGGCAAGAGCACTAAAATCTACTCTAACATCTTCTCAAGCATTTTGACAAACACTTGGAAGGCAAAAGAATAAAGCATAGTAAATCAACAACAAGAGTAAAATCTAACAACAACTAATTGCAAAGGATTAACAACAACAACTAAAAGAAGCACAATTATTATGAATTACCTCAACTTAAATTGAAAAAGAATAGAAGGAACAAAAGTAGATCTACAACAAAGCATAGAAACAAAGTAGAAGAGATTACAACAAAAGAATAGAGGAATCATGAATGTAACAACAAAGAATTAAGAAGAAGAAGTAGAAGAAAGCATGAATCAAAACCTAGATCAAAGAACTAAACCTAATCCTAATCCTAATGTGTATGAATGAATTAAAAGTGAGTGAATCCCCCTTTTTCCTTCAATCCTTGGTCCTTATATGCATTTCGGCGCCAAAGTTGGTTGCAAATTGGGCCCTACATCTCTCAGAAATCGCTGGACACCTTTTCTATTAAAAAAATCAAGTACGGCCACCGGCAGGTATGCGTACAGTGCGCGTGTGCACCCCTTGAAGTTCTCCCGATCCACGCGTGCGCGTGCGCGTGGATGATGTTTCTCAAATCTTTGGCTTTTCATGATTTCTCTACTTTGCATGCTTTCCTCTTCACTCTTTTGATCCATTCCTAGCCTTTTCAACCTGAAATCGCTTAACAAACAAATCAAGGCATCTAGTGGAATCAAATGTGAGTTAAAATCAACAATTAAGGACCTAGAAAGCATGTTTTCACACTTAAGCACAAATTGGGAGATAATCATGAAACCATGCTATTTCATTGAATAAATGTGGGTAAAAGGTTATAAAATCCCCTAAATCAAGCACAAGATAAACCCTAAATATGGGGTTTATCAAGGCTCTGAGCACCAATGATGGGGAAGAACAAAAGAAAAATAAGCTCAAAGAGCTCCCTAACTATGTGCTTGTGGTGTTTCTGTATCGAGTAAAAACTTGAGACAAAACATTTAGAGTCACGACTAGGCTCAAGATGTAAAGCATCCAATGAACTTAAATGATGGAAAGAAAGTAAATAAGCTTTCTTCAAGGTGATGATTCAAGGAAGAATTCCATAATCTAATCCGAACAGAAGCCTTGAAAGATTATAATCAATTGGGTTGAATTATGCATAAGTGAAATGGTTGTCCAAACTCATTTAGATTGCAATCCTTTACCTCAGTTTCATAAAGTTAAGATATTTAGATTAAGCCATGATTCTTTGCTTGTTTGAGGACAAGCAAGATTTTAAGTTTGGTGTTGTGATGCATGTACATCTTTAGTGTTTTTACTTCTTGATTTCAAGCAATTTATTAAGAATTTCTGTAAAATAATCAATGAATCTAATGTTAGAATGAATATTACTTTGATTTGTTGAATTTGATTGATTACAGGGAGCTTTAGAAAAAAAAGGAAACAGAATAGAAAGAGGAACAGAAAGCTCCTGGAAACAGAAAGCCCCTAGAAGTAGACTAGTTTCTATTAAGGACAGAAAGCTCATTGGAAAGAGAAAGTGAGTGGCGTAGAACGTGGACAATTTGGCATATTACGTGAAGGTAGAAAAAGAATATGTGCATATGCACGCACTTGTGAGTAGCACAAACAGCTATCATTCACCATTTCATATAGTACGTGGGAAATTTCACGTAGTACGCAGCATATGTGCGTACGCACAAGATTGTAATTTTTTGTGAGTGTGCGTACGCACACAGTTGTGCGTACGCACAAGTCGATTTTCACGTATAACGTGAGAATTCCCACGTACAACGCCAGGGCAAGCAATAGACCAAATTGAAGGAAATTGGCTCACGTACAATGCAGCCTACTTTACGTTTTATGTGAGCCCATAAAAGACACTCCAGGACCACTCTTTTATATCAAGTATAACGTGGAATAAGCCATGTACTACGTGGGCCTTGCTGCCCTTCCAGAATCTGACATCAATACTTTCTGCTCTTCAAATTCTCAACCTTTGAAAGATCAATCACAAGCCTATTAATTAGGACAGTTATTAAAGATCACAAGTAATCAATGGAGATATCTTCTCGGTGGGAAATAATTAGGAAATAGATTTGATTCTGTTTTAGTTTTGATTCTGTTTTAATTTGAATTTGAATTAGGGTAAGTATTTAAGGGAGAGGGAGACACTTTGTTCCTCTCGGATCTGGGGGATCTCTCTTCTTCGGCTCCTTCGGCCGTTTTATTTTTCTTAAGGATTTTCTGAAGAACATGAGTTTCTAATTCTCCTTGGTTAAGGTTAGGAGCTCTGTTG
This sequence comes from Arachis ipaensis, assembly GCF_059453495.1. Taxonomy (NCBI): domain Eukaryota; kingdom Viridiplantae; phylum Streptophyta; class Magnoliopsida; order Fabales; family Fabaceae; genus Arachis; species Arachis ipaensis. Next base: position 57,977,611 of record NC_142436.1, read on the forward strand.
ATTCCATGGATTAATGTTTTATGCTTTTTTACCTTTCATTAATGCATTGATTTCTTTTTAAGAATGGGTTTTTGTTCTTCATCTTAAAGGGTTTGAATATGTTGGAAAATAATTCTTCTCTGATTTGAATTCTTTTAACTTCTTGGAAAAGTTGATTAATTGAATTAAGCTTGAAAACCAATTTTCACAATTCTTAAGTTTTGAAATTGGATTGATAAGTGACATAAAATCAGTGAACATTCTTAAACGCTTTTCTTAAGTAATTGCCTAAGGGATTAGCGATTAATTAGGTTAAAGAGAAATTAAATCACCAAGAAATTGGGGTTTGATTATTGATGATTTGTCATGATGGTATCTTTGCATGATCAAGGTGGAAAGAGAAAAGTATTAATCTGAAAGTTTAAACATTTCCAAATTCTTAGCTCTTTCATTCATATTATTTTTCACATCCACTATTTTCTTACGTTAGCCTTTATTTAATTGCTATTTATGTTTAAAAGCTTTCAAAACCCTAACTTGCTAGTCTGACTAGATTAATCAATTGATTTTGCTTGTTTAATCCGTTAATCCTCATGAGACCGACCCTCACTCACCTGAGGTTATTACTTGATTCAACTCGGTGCACTTGCAGGTGTTTTGTGGATTGTAAAATCTGCATCACTTAGTAGAAAGTGGCCTGGGTGTTCGTACGATCTATTGGCCAAAAACTGTAACCACTTTTATGATGAATTTTTTGAGAGGCTTGGTGTTCCAAAACTTCCAGGTAAACACCTAATAGTAATTCTACTTATATGATATGTATTTGGCTTTTTTAGTTGCTAAAAGTTTTGTTGAAAATTATGTTGCAACACAAACAGTGGTACTAAATAGTGACACAAACAGTACGGCTAGTGTCTGTAATTGGTGATGCGCTTAATGTGTACACTTTGTTTTAGTTTGTAGCGACATAGATGGTGTGGTTTAGTAGGAATAACACATGGCGTAGCTTCCCGGATTTGGCAGAGCAGTGAATAAGCTTTAGGAGAGTGTGAAGAATATCGAGAAGAATTTCGATGGTGCTCTCGGGCTTGAGGAAAATTCTGAATCCAACAATGAAAGTAATTTATTTGCATTGTTCAAATTTCTTAGTGTAGTTTTGGTGAGGTTTTACAAGGTATAGAGGCCATAGAGTGTCTATCTAATCTCAAAATTATTTTGTAATTTCAATTAGCTTGTATTAAAAGCTTTTATAAGTTTGCAGTCTAGATATGAATCTATATGGTTAGTTCTTTTTGTTCGTGTCAAACTCTAAAATCTTGGCATACTATTCATATTAGATACATGAGGCTCTCACTATAATTCACGTTCAGCACTAATGATAAACAAAATATGGTTATTCGTTGCTGTCCTGAATCTTGATGGTCAGTAATTGTTGTTTGTTGTTTATGACAGTCTGATTCTTTGGTTTTGCTCTGCACATTCTTTTAAAATTGATTTTTGTATTTCTTTAGTTCAAAGTAATGTCTGGTTGTCTTGTTTAAGATTTGAAGATGATTACCATTTTTTTAAAAAAATTTAATAAGGATATAGCCACGCTTTAAAAGCATGTTAATAGGTTCACGATTTAAAAAGTGTGGCCATGGTTTACATCTAGGTATGTTTAAGAAAGCGTGGTTATAGGGTTATGCATTTGGCCACGCTTTTAAGTGTGGCAATAGATAAAAGCGTGGCAACAAAAAAGTGTGCCAATAGATTGAGAAAAGCGTAGCAATAGAGCAACTAGCACGCTTGCAGATGTGACTCTTTCAAAAGCATGCTGGTAGCTTAAGAAGCGTGGAGAAAAGCTATCGCTACATTTTTAAACTTTTTGCCACACTTTTTTTAATTTTTTGCCACGCCTTAAAAGCATGGCAAAAGCCTAGTTTTCTTGTAGTGAGTGGAAAAGTTTGTAGTAAGAGAAATGATAGGCAACTCACTTTGAATTACACACCAAGATGGTGTATGTTTCAAATTGCATTTTATAATAGTATTAGGTTGTAACTTGTATGTCTTAATTTATTCAAGGTGAGTAATTGAGGACAAAATAGGGAATTTGGCAACCCATGAGATGTGTTGAAAGATGGGTGGATGGCTTTCTGAATGTGGATATGTGTACTTCTAAGCAATTCCAATGTTCTAGTTAGAAAACTCATGGTAGGAATCAGAATTTTGTATACACTACGGCAGAGGCGGACGATAGCTGCGACAAAATAGTGGCATTGGCCATAACCGCTGCTCATTCGAAGGATAGCGGCGCAGGTGAGTGGCGGTCTTTACCGAGGCCGCAAAACACCCCTAGATAGCGGCCCAGCAGTGAAAATCGCCGCTCATTCGGGGTATATATCCTCAGGCCCGCTCGATTTGGCAAGCCTTCTTGGCGCGAAGAGAAGCAGGAGCAGAGGCGCGCAACATGCCCGCCCTTCGTTTCGCAACAATACCTGGCGATTACCTCAAGAAACGCAGCTAAGTAGGTTTCAATTCATTGTTTCAATTCCCCCCGTTTCGTACTTCCAGCATTTGATTCCCCCCAATTGTTCAGAAATCCGCGTCTTGTGTTTTTGGTAGCGCGCCAAACGAGCAGGCGCAGAGCCCCGATTCATCAGCGGAAGAACCCACCCAGGTGAGCATTTGATCACAATTCAATTTGGCCATTCCCCTTGTCCTGTTACAACCATTAATCGAATTCCCCAAATTTGCAGAAACCCCCAATCTTTCGAGCTTTCCTCTGTCATCCACAATTCCTGAAACTCATACTCTCTCCTGTCTAGTCGCGCAGTTCCCATCACGACCTCTCCCCGTCACTGGTTAGTCCTGACACTCTGATCTTTTCTTGCTTTTTTCATTCTTGGTTAGAATTTTGCAAAAAAAAATTTGATTTTAACTGTCTTTTAGTGGGGTTAATTGCTGCTCTTGAGTGATTGGAATTAGAAGGTACCCGTTTTTTTGATTTAATGGGTGCTTTGCATTGAAAGTGATAGTTAGAGTAGATAAATCAAAAAAGGGTCGTTATCATTATTATAGGGATGACTTTCCTTGGTTTGCATCTCTATTGCATCTTGTTCCTGTTTTTTTAAGTACCCAAGAATGTGTTTCTTTGGTTTGCATCTCTCCTCCACAGGAGAAATTGAGGAACTTTGCATTCTCTAATCTGCATCTTTTGTTTAATTGATAACTTTATCATGTAAAGTACAAGACATTGGTTTAAATTTATAAATTATATGGAGATGTAATAACAAATATGATGACATAGTACTTGATCATTGCCCTCTTGTGATTCGAATGAGTGGCTAAGATGTATTGTTATGAACTTGGATAAGATGAAGCTTTCTAGGTCTTGCATTTTTTGCTTTCTTTTTGGATTGGAAAAAAGAGATAATTTCATTAAGATGAGAAGATAATACAAATTGGGGATAAGGATTCCCTATACAAAGAATTTGGAATAAGGTTTATTACACGCACACGAGCTTTTCACTTTGTCTTTCTTCTGTATCTCTTGATCTTCTTAGCTATATCTATATCATATCACCAAGAATCTGATCAATCTACTATGAGAAACTATAGTTTCATAAAAACTCTAAAAACTGTTAGCAAAAAAACTGCAATTTTATGTTCTAAATTTGAAACTAATTGTAGTTGATTCCGTTGGTTTTCTTTCTTTCCATGATGCTTCGATCCTTGTTCCAAAAAGATTATAGAATTCAGTTTTTTTTTTCGAAAAATTGATTACAAGAAAAACACGCACGCATGCTAGTTATTTTCATTAAAATATTGATACCATTGTGTGATGAGTGTGGAGTTGAGAAACAAGATTGAGGTGTTTGAGTGATCAGAGGAGCATGTTGATACCATTCTATTGTTTTAATTTTACAGATTCTGTTCTTCTCAATTGATTGTTCATTGTTGCTTTTTTCCTCCCCTTTTTCTTATGATCAATCATCAATGGCAAAATTGAAGAAGTGGATGATGATGAGAAACCGTGTTGTTGTTTGATCATGTGTGTGTTTTTATTTTCATTTTGAAGAATCAAAAGTGGTAACAAAACAAGAAAAGTAAGATTTGTTTGCTGCATGTATGTGTACGAACTTGCAATGGATATTTTCAGTTGATGTTTAATTTCCTGAAGAACCTCTGCATAAACAGAAGAACATAGCTAATAACAAAGTCATTAAAGAAAGATTGAAATTGGGAAAATAAATATAGATTCATGATGTTAAAATTTGATTTGAAGTGAACTTTCAATTAAGTAACTGGAAATTTGACTATAAGATTTAATTAAGTTATATGTTCGTACAGTATTATCAAAATTTTAAAACAAAATCTCTGTAGTTTATAATTTTATAATTATATTCTGATGTTATATAAATTTTCCAATAGATTCCTAACAAGTAGAAAATGTAAGATACTTGCTGGTTAATAGCTCCCTTTCAGTGCAATGGCAAGGCATGGTAGTTAAACTCTCCCAAGTAGCCAAGACCTTTATATAGTAGTAGAGAAGTTGATTTAAATAGCTACTAGCTCCCTTTCTGTAATTCACCTCTTTTGATGCACCATTTTCTTAAACTCTTGTTGATTCATTTGCTCTTAGCAATAGGCATAACACAGTTATGATGTAACTCTACATATCTAATTCAATATACTTGCTGGTTAACATTCATTATATAACAAGTATATGGTCATGGTTGGATTGATTATGTAGTATTTAATCTTGTTTTTATTGTATTATTAGTTAAATAATCTTATATGGAATCCTAAATTAATCTAGTTTTAAATAGGATGCAAGTTCTGAGGATAATAATAATATCTGGATTAATCTAGTTTTAATTATTAGGATGCAAGTTCTTGGACCTTGTCGATAATAATTTCCTGATTGCATTGACTATGGCTAACTAGGAGGAATGCTACTTTCAATTTGATATTTTCAAACGGTCACATCTCAAGTTGACAAGATCTAGTCAATATTGAGAATAATATCTCTTAAATAATGTGACAGTATCAAATTGAAAGTAACACAAAGATTAAATTAAAGGGAAATTAAGCATTGAATCTTGCTGGAGTAACAGAAAGCAATAGAGTCATTGAATAAAGTGACTTTATTCGATGTACATAATACTTTCATGCTAATCCATCACAAATTTGATTGGATTATTGGATTTGGTCATGCTCTTATATTGTAAATGCAATAATTGCAACTGGATTCGAAGCAAATTCATAGACAAACCTTGTGTGTTTGAAGTCTCCATTAATTGATTCTTGAATGATGGATCAGGCATGGTTCTAAACAAAGTATCTTGATGAGAAGCTTGTGTATTCATTCATTTTCTTAGAATAGGGAGAAAAAAATTGAAGAAAAAAAAAATTAATCTTGTTAGAATGGTTTCATATTATAGCATAAACTAAACTTCTAAATTTTAAGTTATTTTTGTGCAGCATAATCCGTGATAAAATAATTATAATTCTTATCATATAAAATCATTACTGAATACTATTGGCATTTTTTATTGTTTTATGATTTATATCATTTGTTTGGTTTTGTTTTTATACTGTGTATGGTCTTTCATGAAGATGCCGTTTTGTTTGGTGATATAAGAGTCATGAACTAATGATGGTCCATGAGAATCAAATTTAAATGTATTTAACTGAATAGTGTTTTCAATGCTTTAATCATTGATTCTTTGTTTTTTAGAGAATATTATCCATATATCTTTTCCGAAAATATTCCTGAATGAAGGGTTAATAATTTATTTTTTTCACTAAACTAATATATGCTATTTACACGGTCGAAGACAGGGGAACTAAAATTTGGCTTTCTTATAAGCATACAAGGCATAATATATCTACAATTTTAAGATCCTATCCTCTATCTGTTATAATTGTCCACCTAGTTTTTTTTTTAATTGTTTTTTAATTCTAAATTTCAATTATGTTATGTCTTCTATCAATAAGATATTTTGTATATTTTATTCATTGTACTTTATGATTTTTTAGTTATATTCATTGACTTATTTATTTTTAAAATTTTAAATTTATTCTTGTTTTCTTTTTCAATTTTTAAGGAAGTTTTTCTTTGTCTTTTCTTTTTCTGGACTTGGAACCAGCAGTTCTTTCTACCAGTAATCTTTTAAGAAAGCACAGAATTTTGCAATGAGTAAGCCTCTTTTCCAATACCTTTCGTGTGCTTCATGTTATCCGGGATGCAAGTAACTTTGTTTCTATTTCTCTTTTGAATTATTCCGTCGCTCCCTACATGGTATTGCTTGTAATATATTGTCGAATTTATTACGTATGGTACTCTCTCATATCATAATTGTGATCAACTGTTATTGGTTCTCCTAACACACACCCCCTTTTTTTTAGTTCCATTTCTTTTTAATACTAATAATCTATTTGTATGTGCTAATTCATTTATTTAGACATTGATAAGAGCTGGATTACAAAGCCACGGGGTAGTATAGAATATAAGAATGGACTGAATAGATTCCTTGACTTTGCGTTTGACAATGCATCATCCGATGGGATGATACATTGTCCATGCCCTCTGTGTGGGTTCCGGTTTTTCCAAACTAGAGAAGCTGCATACGATCATCTTCTGATGAAACCATTTCCCCCTAACTATACCTTTTGGTTACATCACGGTGAGAGGATTGTAGACGAGAGACCCAGCGGTAGGGAAGAACTAGATTCCACTATAAATTCAGGAGATCAAATGCGTGACATGATCCACGACGCATTCAATTTGCCGGGACTGCAGAATGAGGATGAAGATTCCATGGATGGGCATGCTGGAGCCGTTGCGGATGGGTTGCCGTACTTATCCGAAGGACCTAGTCACGAGGCTCGTGCCTTTCAAGACTTGCTAAAGGACGGCGAGTAGGAATTATATCCGGGATGTTCTAGATTTTCGAAGCTGTCATTCTTGGTCAGGCTGTACCATATAAAGTGCATGTGCGGAGTGAGCAACAAGGCTTTCGGATTGATTCTAGAGCTATTGGGGGATGCCTTTGAGCATGCACAGATTCCGAAGACCTTGCACGATGCCAAGAGGATCATAAGAAAGCTGGGTATTGAGTACAAGAAGATAGATGCATGTCCAAATGACTGCATGCTATACCAGGGTTCCGACCACGGTCTTTCTAGATGCAAACGGTGTGGAGCATCGAGGTGGAAGCAAAAGACCAGGAAGAATGCTTTAGTAAGGATCAACGCCGTTGTTAAGAAGAATGGTAAACCTCAGGCGGCGAAAGTTCTTCGTTATTTTCCTCTAATTCCACGGTTGCAGCGATTATTTATGTCCAGCAAGACAGCTGTGGACATGTTGTGGCACAAGAGAGGCACCAACTCTGACGGTTTCTTGAGGCATCCCAGAGACGGCGAGGGTTGGAAAGCATTCGACATGAGATATACTGACTTTTCCTGCGATCCGCGCAGTGTTCGCTTAGCCTTGGCCAGTGATGGCTTCAATCCTTACGGAAACCTCAGTTCAAAGTACTCAATATGGCCAGTGATTCTTATTCTATACAACTTACCCCCATGGATTTGCATGAAACAAACCAACTTTATACTCTCTATGATTATTCCCGGTCCTAAAATGCCTGGCAATGACATAGATGTATACCTGCAGCCCCTGATCGATGAGTTGAAGCAGTTGTGGGCCGGTGTTGATACCTACGACGCCAGTCAGAAGAAAACATTCAAGATGCGTACAGCGTTGATGTGGACTATCAGCGATTTTCCTGGCTTGGGCAATTTATCTGGTTGGAATACGTACGGCGGGAGAGCTTGCCCCACGTGTAATTTGGACGCCGAGACTAGGCGACTCACCTTCAGTCAGAAATGGTGTTATATGGGTCATTGTCGCTTCTTGAATCGTGATCACAGATATAGACAAGACCGGATTAGATTTGATGGTAAAGTAGAGGATAGATCCCCACCTACCAAATTGACTGGCAGGGATATCCTGAGACAATTGGAGGGTGTGCCCGTCTCACAGGGCAAGGTGCAAGCGATGGGGGGTAAAAGAAGACGCGGACATCAGACCGTGCTGCAAGACGAGTCACCCTGGAAGAAGAGGAGTGTATTCTTTGATTTGCCATACTGGGAGAACAACGAATTACGTCACAACCTTGACGTCATGCACATAGAGAAGAATGTGTGCGACAACATTGTATTCACCATGTTGAACGAGAGCGGTAAATCCAAAGACCACCTAAAAGCTCGTAAAGATCTCCAGTTGATGGGAATCAGGCATGATATGTGGCCACTTGAAGGTGGAAAGTATCCCGCTGCAGTCTTTACCATGTCGAACCCACAGAAGGATGTCTTTCTTAGGACCATCAAGAATGTGGTCTTTCCAGACGGGTACTCTAGCAACATCTCTCGCTGTGTTGACTTAAAACAGCGCAAGTTATTTGGTTTGAAGAGTCATGACTGCCATGTTCTAATGGAACATCTGTTGCCAGTTGCGTCAAAACACGTATTGCCCACCCCAGTGTCTGCCGTCTTGGCTGAGTTATCAGCCTTCTTCCGACTAATATGTAGTAAATCTATAGATCCTCAACAACTTCCTCTCCTTCAGGATCGTGTGGTCCATACTCTGTGCCACATGGAGATGATATTTCCACCTTCCTTCTTCACAGTTATGGTTCATCTAACGGTGCATTTGGTTGAGGAGGTACGTCTCGGTGGCCCAGTGCACTACCGGTGGATGTACCCAATCGAGAGGTAAAGATCTACTTAGGCTTTTTCGGCCTGTTTTAGTAGGATATCTGTCACCTAGTAATTTATGTTATGTTCTCGAAGGTACCTATGTCGTCTCAAGCAGTACGTGCGTAATAGGGCCCAACCAGAAGGATCGATTGCAGAGGGCTACCTATCCGAGGAGATTCTCACATTCTGTTCAAGATACCTAGATAACGTGGAGACTAGGATCAACCGACCGACACGCGTTGACGACCGTCCGAGCGATGCTCCACCGAGCGAGATTGCCAACATGTTCCCAGAGGTTGGAAAGGCAGTCGGGGCAGCTTCATTTTTCACACTAAGTCCAACCGAAAAGCTTCAGGCACATCGTCATGTACTGGTTAACTGCATTGCTGTAGAGAAATTCTTGGAGTACGTATAGAGCTTGGGTTCTAAAATTATACAATGAGCCAATTTGATATTGATGGTACTGAACTTGAAGTATCTTTTTATGTGCACAGTGAGTACAGAGCCATCACAAAAAGAAAACTGCGAAGTAAAACAAGGTCCCAGTCTCACATAGATAGTGTTGTGCACAGAGGATTTTCAAACTGGCTCAGGCATGAGGTAATCTCTAAAATCCAAGGATCCTACTACCCTTTGGTGCTTTCTTGCCTCTAATGTTTCAATGCCAGGTCCCATTTGGAAGCACCAATCATTCGAACGAGTTGCAATGGCTCGCCTGCGGTCCAATTGCTCAGGCCAAACGCTATCAGGCGTACAACGTCAATGGATTTAAATTTAGGACCATGTCAAGGGAGGAAGGGATGAAAACACAGAATAGCGGGGTTTATGTCACTTCGGATACTAGAAGTTATGCAAGTAAACGGGATGCCAATGTTGCTGTTGGCGGTGTCTCGTATTACGGGAGATTAGTAGACATCATCGAGCTTAACTACAGTGGTCAATTCACTGTAGTCTTGTTCAAGTGTCTTTGGGCAGATACCACGTCGGGGAGAGGCATCCGACAAGATGTTTTGGGCCACACCTGTGTCAATTTTGCCATGCCGATTCACACCGGTGAACATGAAGACGATGAGCCGTACATCTTGGCATCTGAGGCGCGTCTTGTGTTCTACGTGGAGGATGAGGTGGAGAGCGGATGGAGTGTAGTAGTCCATGTGAAGCCAAGAGATTTGTTTGACATGGGCGAAGATTATGAACACTGTGAGGTCGACCTTCATCCACAGTCTTGTATGACTAGCTTGCCTGAATTTGATGTCGAAGGCCTGCGGTTGACAAGAGACGGCGATTTAGAGGAGACCATTACCGACGGGGTTGAAGATTGTGATGAGGCAGCCGATTCCTAAAATACTGAGTTGTATTTAGTGGAGTGTATTTTAGTCATATCATTAGACAGTATATCATTAGACAGTAGGTTGAATGGAATGAGTTTTCTTATATTCTTTAAAATTTATCCTTTTATATAAAATTCTCTTATCTAATTGGGTCTTCACAATATTTAAAATTTATACTGTCCTTGAACATTCTTTACATCTCCGTTGACTTTCAGGGAAATTGGAGAGCAGAGACTTCTTTCTCATTTCCAGAAGCCGTTGGTTTGCAGAGAAGATGATAGATGCGTCTCCTTTCTCTTCATTGGAGGACGCAATCTCATTTGCAAGGCAGTTGTGGTTCAAAGAGTCCCGTATACAATCATGGTTGGATGCCTTCTCTGGACACAGTCACCTCTTTCGAGCCATTCGTTATGCCCCGGGATCAATGATGAGGGTTTGTTTGCCGCTGCCCGATTTAATTTTGTAAATCCTTTTCTTATTCGTGAATGAAACCCATATTCACATGGTTATGTTTAAATTTTAGGAAATGCTTCATTGGGACCGAAAGTACCGGGCTAAATTTGGGTTTGAGTTTATAACAAGTACGGAAACATGGTTATCACAGGAAATACTTGACGAGGTGAAGGTAAAATAGTTTATATTTTCCTTGCTATTTATCTAAAGTATATAAAACTGAACCTTGATATTTGCTTTCTAGAGTTAATAAATTTGAGTCATTAAGGCGAATCACCTTTGAGGCTGGGTAGTTTAATTGTATTTTGTATAGCAAGATTAACTTGATGAGATATGTTTGCTAGAAGATAATAGCATATAATAGAGAGTTTATAGTTGTACTCAATCATATAATATAGACCCTCTTGCAAAAAGTTTTAGAAGGGTTGTGTTAACTATAAGGAGAAGTATTAGAAGGATATTTAGGAAGGTATATCCGTATGCATAAAAGAATTTCTAAGTTGCAACAAGAAGGGCATTCTCTTCTGGATAAAATCTATAAGTTGTGAAAGTAATGGGATCGAACAAGAATAAATGTAGGGGATGAAATGTGGAGGAAGAAAAGATTTGCTCGAGGAGGAAACCTGGCACAACCAGCAGCCCTTTAGCTGCTCTAATGCAACACTGCTGGCATGCAGATTGGAGCAGATTGAATGTAGCTGTTACATATTCATATATGGTATGATGACATATGGAAGAGAAGTGGTGGCTTGCAGCAGCATGTAGTGATCTGGCAGTAAGGGGCTGCAATTTTAGTGGCAATGAGGCAGTTCTTTCCTGCATTGGTTCAGTAGTACAGTGTTGAGGTGCTGCAGTACCTGGGGGAAGGTTGCTCTTGACGTTAGTTTGTGGCACTAGAATGGGAACTGGAGATTGGGATATTTACTGATCGAGCTGTTGGTTTTTGTGATCTTTGAGCTATGTGCTGCATTTCTTTTCTGAACTTTCTTCAATTGGTATGGCTATGTTTTGGAACATGCAGCTAAGCATGAGATTAAGGCTATTTTTTGAACTGATTAAAGTTTTCTTTTTTCTTTATCGTTTTACTTATTCTGGATTTGTTGCATTGTGAATATATGGTTTTGTTGTTTTGGGGTTCTGGTTGAAAAGCTCCCGCAAGGCAACATTATTGCACTATAGGCGGGCAGCACACTGTATGTGTATATGCATAAAGGGCATGGGACAGATGGTTATCTCAGGTTCTTGCAAAAAGTTTTTCTACATTATCTTGGTGGTGTGTTGTGTAGGTACGCTATGAAAATACTCTTGTTGTTGAACTGGATATTGCAGCACGAGAGGAATTCAAACTCATAGAACATGGACTCGAACGACTATGGGAACGTAAGATGATCAACTTTTTAGTAGTTTAATTAGTATGATTATGTTCATACACTGATTCTGGATATTCTGTGCTTATATTTGGCTATGATGTACCTCTCAGGATTAGCTCGATCCCAAATTCAGGAGGCATCGGTAGAAACGGGGGAGGTGGTTCCGGATTCAGTGGAGAAAGAGGCCGTTGTCTCCTCCGATAACTCTGAAGAGGTTGATTCTGCTGGACAAAAGGGTTCGATGCTGTCATATGACCTCAATAAAACGCCAGATGAGAATGAATATCCGTATAGTGGAATGTCTCCTGATAAGAAGAATGCTTGGCACCTATCTATGTGGGCGACACGATACCTGAACCCTTGAGGATATTGCAATAGTATAATTGAAAATTTTGGTTTCAAATTTATAGGATGCCCAAAACTTGTGTTTTGAAGTTGTCGTGACTTTATAACGCTTCATATTATTTTTAGGGATTGTTAGTATGCTGCATTGAAGACCATTAGTCTACTATTTTAACTATTTCTGCATTTTTTTATTTTGACTACTCCAAGATGCTGATTAATATAAAGTTTTTTGGGACAAATTCAGTTTCATTGTTGTTGGCAATAAAAATATGCCAAATGATCAACAAGCCCAATTTGATTTTCCAGGCATTGCAGAATAATCTTTGCTGCACGTGTATCATTCAAGATACACAAAAAAAATAAAGGTTTCAATTGCCATGAAATTGTCACTATTTCAATTTCACGGTGTTGAATGCTTATGTTTAAGTACAAAGTCCTTGCAAACAATAAAATGGGAATAATAACTAGTGAAAAATTTAAGTTCAAATCTTGTTAAATGCTACAAATGCTACAGTATGAGCAAATAGAAAGTATGGCAAATCCTTTGCAAAATAGAAAGATAAGAACCAGCTGCACCATGAACTGCGGCAAAATTGGGAAAAGTTTCTCCTCCACTGAAATATCATAACCATAGTGAAGATAGATGTGATAGAAATGGATGGGAAGAAATTTGGATCAAGAACCAGGATAATAGGGATGTTGTAAATTATGGGATAGATCCTGAAATGGACAATAAGTCCATAGTAAAATATATTATTTTAGCATTAAATACAAAAATTTTATCACTGTTAATATATATAACAATCAAAATTTATTTATAGATATTGAATAATTAATAATAAAATACAAAAAAATTATTAACGAAAATTTTGGTAAAAATATAATTTACCAAAACGTAAAAATTCTTGTAAGGTATTTTAAAAAAAATAATCTAATTATTAAATTATATTAAAAATACAATTTAATCAATAAAAGAATAAATTTTTAACGGGTATTTTGGTAAATAAAATTTAATGATAAATAATAAAATTTGTACTAATGGATTTTTACTTTAAATTAAATATTTTTTTCTTATAAAATGGATATACTTAACATTAGTTAATACAAAAGGTTTAAAATGGTTTAAAGAGAAACTTTTATTATTATTATTATTATTATTATTATTATTATTATTATTATTATTATGATTATTATTACTATTATTATTAAAATTATTATTATTAATATTTCTAAATTAAAGAAGCGGTAATAAATTTTGATTGTACAATATTTTTATTGTTTCAATTTCCTCTTGCTATAATCATTCCCGCGTCTCACAATTTTTTCTTTTTATTTGGGCAATGCTATGATCATTATATAACAACTAGTGGGTATGGTTTTACCCAATTTCAAAAAAACCCAGCTACTGCGCCCTACCCCTTCTCCTCACTCCTTATACACATTAAAACCCACAAAGCCCTAGCTCACTATTCTGCTCTGTCTTTGTTGTCGACGAAGAGTACTGCTCATCCGCATCCTTGATTTTCAGGTTCAGAACCTCCCGGTCACCTCGCTCTCTCTATCATTTCAAGTTCCAGAACCTGCCACCCTCTCTATCCCGGTAACCACCCCAATTTCTTTCAAATACATTTGTGATCTTCTAATGTTATTGCTTCTTGCTATCTGTCAATACTTGTTGGGAAACAAGTGTTGTGTTTACTTTCACAATTTAGAATGAGAGGTGGAGTATAGGTTCATTACTACTACTGTAATTATCTTGCTTCTCATGTACCCATGAAGATTCTGACTTTAATATGTTTTGATGAACTTGGATGCATCATAAGCTTGCATTTATGCCATCTACAACTTGATTTATCATATATGCCATTTTTATCAACTCAGAATATGCTTGGGAGTTTGATGTAATTAGGAAAAAAGGATGAAGGGTAGAGATTTTGGGAATTAAGAACTCCCAGTTATAGGTTGAAAATTTGTTATTAACCAATTATTACATACACAATAAAATTGGAATAGTTACTTGGTTAGCAAATAAGCGTGTTATGTGTTGTAACTTCTCCCCTGTTTACACGTTACCATTGGTACATATTATTAAAAGTTATTTGTGTTTGGACTTTGGTAATGAACAAATCAAGAATAGAGTCATGGGTGAAACATTATTTTATTTTTTATATAATCAAAGTATGCTTGTTTTTTTCATTTTTCTTTTTTTAATAAAATGGCACATTTGTAAATAAGGTTGCTTAGTGAAGAAGAATGGATTTCGGCAGTTCCAAAAGAGTGAGTACTATTGTTTTAGTGGTATGATATAATGCTACACGACAACAAGATAAGCAAATTTGGTCCATATATATATACTAGAGTTTTAATGATTAATTAGGTCATACAGGGACATTTTTTCTATTAGATTTTGTTATTTAACTTTTCAAGATTTAGCTATTTCAGATAAGCAAATATTTGTAACTTATATATAGGTCAGACAAATTATGCTTATATAGAGATCTATGCTGGTGGGTTTCTTAGTCAGGACCTTGTAGTATTTTTAATAGTCCAATTTTGGTGCATTTGTATTGTGCTTGTAAATGCATTTAGATAACTGTGTCAAAAATTTAGTTTTTCACATTGCTAATTATTTTGACGTGCCGGGCAATATTGTTCAAATGCATCTTTTAAATTCTTGTAGCAAATCATTACTATTGACTACTATAAACCCAGATTATGAAACATGTATATACCTTCTGCTCCAGTGATTTTTTCTGTTATAATTGTTGATGAATGCTGTTCGAACTCGATCATGGTTACACAAAAATTATTTTAATTGGATATTAATTTGACTTGATTTTATCCTGTCCACTGGTGTTATGGCATTTAGATGGCTAGGAAAGGTCGGTACACGAAAAAGCCAAAATCAGGACCAGGATGTCAGCAACCTCTAACCGCTCCACCTTCGGGCTCAGGTTCCCACCAGGCTGACTCTCAAGTCCTCCCCGCTGGTGGTGACGGCATCCCTCCAACTTCCCGCCCATTTCGTCCGCCGCGCAGTGAACCTAGGCCTGCTACACAAATGAGCGCAAATAGCGTTCACAACTCGGAGCTAGGCCAGGAGACCCTTTTGGAGGCTAATGCTCCAGAGGTAGAATCTCGTGATCATGAAGATGACGACCACTCTAGTGCTTCTGGAGCTCAGAGTCGTAAAAGGCGCAAGACTACAGAATTTTGGACAGTTAAGATAATCGGTAACGTATTTTATAATTTTTCTATGATCGATTTGAGCTATGTTAAATAATTTTTTTCGTGCATACTTTCAACAACGGATGCACACATAAGGATTTATATTTTGCTTATAGATTCTGACGGCACAGTCAAGCCGGCAAGATTAAGCGTGAGGGAGGCTATGGAACGGCCTAATGGGAGAAGGATCGTGTTGAGATTCAACAACGAAATGCAGCCAATTGGAGACGAGGCTGGACTGCTAAGTGGGGTGCTTGGTCTGCTTGGATCTGACTACGCAAAATTTCCTATCGGTAAGGAAAGTTGGCACAAGGTTACCACTAAAAACAAGGTGTATAACGAATGTGTGAAGGTAAAGATTTAAATCCCCTTTGTAACAAATTTGCTTATTGTTCAATTATTGACAAATTGTATTATGAAATATATGTGCAGTAAAAATTTCAAATCTGCTTCAATTTAAATCCCCTTTGTAACGATTTAAAACCCCTTTGTAACAAATTTATTTTATTAACAAATCTGCTTATTGTTCATTTATATGTGCAGCAAATTTTTCATTTTGACGAAGATAGTGAAGGTAGTATCAAGAAATATATTTTGCAAAGTATGGGAAGGTCTTGGAAGGAAACTAGGATGAGGTTGTATAATGCCTTCTACGAGCCAACATTCACATTTGAGCAGAATATCGAGCACCGTCCGCCAGGAATTGATCGAGAGCACTGGAGAGAGTTCCTAGAATATCGCGCCAAACCTGAGACGAAGGTAATCCTGTATACCATTGGTAGAATGTGCTGTATTTTATGTAGCATTAAGTGCTGTTAAATCAGTATCTAATTGTGACTTTAATTTGGCTTTTATGGACCGATAGGAGAAATGCAAGAAGAACGCGACTAATCGATCAAAACAAGTATATACCCACACTGGCGGTTCAAAAAGCTTCGCACGGCGGATGGAAGAAGAGGTACTCCACTTGTTATTCACTGTTTGGACTATCTATATGACTTCAGTTTTCTTGATTGCGTGGAATACGGTAATGGCGTAAATGTTGTTGTTACAGTCTGAAGAACAAGGAAGAAGAATTGGTAGAGGAGAGCTATGGATAAAAGTGCACAAGAAAAATGATGGCTCCTATATGAATGAGGAAGCAAGGGCAATTGGTGTAAGTACTACTTCTCATAAATTTTCGGTAAAATTATGTTTTCAAATACGTTAATAGTTTAGTTCTCTATTATATTTTGTTCTGTTTTTCTTTGCTGAATGGTTTGGACTTGGGTTAGAAACAGCAAGAAGGTATTGAAAGATGAGTTTCTATCAATCCTAATTCAAAATGGACCCACGGAAAATTTTTTTTCCAACACTGGTTTCTTTTATTAAGTTTGCTATTTTACCTCAGTTATTTCTAGAGAGTTTAAACTTCTATGTAATTTAGAGACAGCTAGGTTTAAATTGAAATAAATCAATTTAAATTATTCCTTATTTCTTTTTATAGTGTTAGCAACATCCTATGTGACGTGCGTTATTTTGGTTGTTTTACATAAATTACTTTCGAACCATATATCTTTCTCTCATATTTGACTGAGTTTTTATTGACATAGACCGATAAATGCTATGATTGTATTTGCTAATTTGTGTCTGTAGGAAAGAATTGAGGAGATTGAGCAACAGGATGAATCTTCTAGAGTGTTGTCTCAAAATGACTCCATTGCTCAGGTTTTTGGTAAAGAGAAACCGGGTAGAGTACGTGGTGTGGGTTTCGGTCCGACTCCTACCCAACTCTTCGGTTCGAATTCACGTGCGCCAGGCAACAGAGTCGAAGAAGAGGAGACCCAGAGGAAGTTGTGTGCACTGGAGGCAGAATTGGAAAGCGAGAAGTTGAAGAGGAAGGCGATGGAAGACGAGGCAGCAGCAGATAAGAAAAAGATGCAGGCGATGGAGAGAGCTCTGATTTATCTTTTTCAAAGGCAGGGTGAGGAGCTGCCGGGAGACATCGCTGTAGGGATGAGTTCCGTCGAATGAAAGAGTGAACAATAATAGTAGGATTAGATAGTGTTTGGATCGAATCAAGTATTTTTTTTCTTTAAATTAGACTATGCAACTCTTTGCAAGAGATTTGTACTCTTCATATTTTTATGAAAATATTATTTTGGCTTGCAGATAATTTATTTGTTTTTTGTACAATTTTACATTCTAAATTCTAAAATATATTAACACTTAAGATATTACAAAAATCTAAAAAGCCACAAAAAGAAAACAAAATAGTTCTGATATTAAAAATTACACGATTTTTTTAATAAAAATTCTATTTTCCTGTTTTTTAATTATTCTTAATTTTGCGGCGGTTTAGAACAGCCGGAAAATCGAACAAAGTAATTGGAAAATTTGCATAGATTGCAGCGGTTACAAACCGCCAGAGAATGTTTCGGAAAAACTGGACCGTTTTGTGGCGGCTCTAAAAACGCCGCAAAACAAGCGGCATCAAGCAAAGATCAAACTGAATTGTGGCGGTTTTGGAACCGCCGGTGAACATGCCAGTAATTGTGTCACCCTCGTTTAGCGGCGGTTATGCCAGCGGTTATTAAAAACCGACGCCGAATATAACCCCCGCGCCCATAACCGTGGCAGTTGGGAGAGCCGCCGGTCTTTGATTTTGCGGCGGTTTAAAACCGCCGCTAATCATTTTAAAAAACGCCGCTATGCTCCGCCTCTGCTGTAGTGATATACTACTACCAGAATACGCTTACAACCATTGAATTTATTGTCAAATTTAGTGAAATACTGTGGAATTTGGTGATACTTACGGCTAGATTTAAATATGTATTACTAAATTTGACAGTAAATATAAACTTCAAAAGACTTTTAAAATGGTGATAAAATTATTATTAGAACTTTCTAAGTAAATAAAAGAGAATTTTTAAGGTAATCCAAAACCTTATATTTCATTTAGGTGAATTCTATCATACCCTCTCTAAAATAAAGATAAATTATCCCTTGTGACATACACCATGATTATTGATAAATTATCCTTCCACCAAAACTCTAAGATTCACGTTATTTTCTCTTTTCTTTTCAATTGACACTATGTTTCTCTTAAAGCTTAATAACAGTGTCATTTTTATCATCTCCACCAAATATACCTCTTCTTTTCCAATTAAAAAAAAAAAAACTGATGTATTGATGGGAGCATATTGAACTATTATATTGTCACCAAAATATTAAATTATTATTCAGATAACAATGAGAGAAAATGGGATAAGTATATTTAATATTCATATTTGCCTCAAATATTAACTAATTATTTTATTATTCATGCCATTAATTACCCACAGGAATTTTATTTATGGCGCAAATCTATATCTGCCATACAGATTCATACCCTTTTACTTCTCCCCGAACGTAATATCTTCTGGTTTTTATGGTATCTTTTTTCTTTGAAATATAATCTATGATTTATGAACATAAATACAAAATACGAAAAAAAAATTTAGGAAGGACAGAGTTGAAAAATTGATAGATATGCTCGTTGAAATTGGAGATTGAAAGCGTAAGAACAAGTTTAAAATCTTAACATAATTGATTGGAAATGGTGATTGGATTTGAAAGGAATTAGGTTTTAAAATTGGAGAAGAAGAGGTGTATTTAGTGGGGATGATGAAAATGACACTGTTATCAAGTTTCAAGAGAAACACAGCATCAATTGAAAAGAAAAGAGAAGATAACGTAAATTTTGAAGCTCTGGTGAAAGAATATTTTATCAATAATCACTATATATGTCACAAGGAGTAATTTATCCTTTATTTTAGAGAAAATATGGTAGAATTCACCTTTCATTTAACATCATTACATTATTGTTAGATTAATCCAATGCAAAATCAGAAGAAAACTTTAACCTAAGAAAAAGATAAGAACTAGAAGAAAAAACATACTTAAATTCCAACTACTTGATGAGCACAAAGCAATTTGAAGAGGTAGTGTGAGGAATAACCGTTTCTCAGAACGTGGGTTGAAGTGCTTGACATACAAGAAAAACCATTTCTCAAAGACATGGGTAAAACTACACGATCACTAAGTAAAATTGATTGAACCAAGATGCTCATCTATAAATAGAAGATTTGAATATCAAAGAGGAACTTCCATTCCAGTTCTCACACTCACGTATACATGCTGAAAATTTCAGCAGTCACACTGACTCAATAAACAAAAAGCCATGAAATGCAAGTTTTTGTGAGCATCTGGAAACCATTTTTATTGCTTTATTTTTATTTCAATTTGCCTCTTTACTCAGTTGATCTCATATATTTTCACATTTTAAATTTTAGTTTTATTTATTCAAGTTTATATTGAATTCACTATTTATTTATCAATTGTGAAGTCCTAATCCATTATTAATGAAAGTTAATTTTTTTTAAGTATCATTACAGACATTTCTGAATTTTTTTATTTTTAAGAAGCTATAAGAGTCATATTTAACTTTAGAATTGAAATTGCGATACAAGTTTGATTGAAATATTTATCGAAATCGAAAATAAAGTCTAAGTAAAACAATTATTTATAAATGAAATTCTCTTCTTTTGAATTTTATTTAAATGTTCCTTTTGATCAAATATTTTTTTATTTTTAAAAAATTAAAAATCATTTGTTAAAAGAGTAAAATACTTATCATGTTCACTATATATATATATATATATATATATATATATATATATATATATATAAACAAAAGGAATGGTAATTGATTATTAGGGATTTAGTGTACGTAGTGGCAAGTGGTAATTAACTATCCACTTGTAATAATAATCATTTGGCTCAACATGTTGTAAGAATGCAGGGTGAGTTCCCTAGATATAAAATTTATCGAACAGCAAGGGCAATAATGTAGGGCATGTGAGTTGCTGAGGTGGTAGTAATTAATGAAGGACTTGGGGTAGTGGCAAGTGGTTCGTTAGTGATGAAATACTATAGTACGTTGTTGGATGGTATTGGAATTGAGAAAAGGTAAGGTACATATAAAGTATAAACCGTGTGTCCCTGTCGGCAAATAATGTGGCAGCAACTACCACACTTTGATGCCTCCAACTGTCATCTACCTGTTTCCTTCTTCTTCTTATACTCGGAAAAATTAATATCAAGGAACATACTAATCTCATATTGTCGCTCCTATATCTATATAACCATGGTATATTCGTGTGTATTGTTATCCGAGGTGGAATTTTTTCATTTTTTTGAGTTTTTTTTTTCTAAAAAATATCAATTCAAGGGTCTTTCTGTGGCACTCATCTTCTCCCTTTTCTTCTCTTTCTTTATTTACGCTGTCCATTTTTCTCTTTCTCTTATTCTCATTTTAATCCCAGTTTTCTTTCTCTCTCAAAAATGAATGCATATCTCATTCTTTGCATGTGAAATTAATCCATGTTCAATATCACTCTGGGTCCATTTTCTTTTCTTCTCTGGAATTTCAATCCATCTCTTATAGTTGTGAACCATCAAACGCTCTTTAGGGATTATGATGGAAATCTGTCGAGTTGAAGAGAGGCGCTGAGGAGGAACGATCAATTGTCGTGATGAGATTCAACAACAGATTCTTCAGGAGAGAGCAAGAGCGCGCTTAACATCTGGGTGGACAAGATGAGAATCGTTCATGAGTTCTTTCTCTCTCTAGAATCTGCACTCTAGATCAGAAGAACACACTCAATTTCATCGGAAGAACCTTTTCATTCTCTGTTCCATCAGCTTCGGTTTTCTTGTGTCCGCACAATGGAGTGGTACGACCGGTCCAGTTAGGGTTCCCGATCTGATCCATCGCCGGAGTGGACTGGAACTCGTCTCGAAGGTATGATATTATATTGTATTTGATATAATGCCCCAACTGTTCTGTTCTTTTCATTTTTGTTCATAAAATAAAATATGAAAATCGTTTCCCTTTTTTCCCAATATTTGTGGCTTTCTGCGATTGTGATTTATCTTATAGGAGAATGTGGGGTGTTGTGAAGTGTATTTGATCCTGATTTTGAAAAATGCAGAGCCGGTGTGGCAAATTGGGTTGGATGCTGAAAAGGAATCTTATCCCCAAAGGCCTGGTGAGGCTGATTGTATCTACTATTTGAGGACTGGATTCTGTGGCTATGGTTTTCGCTGTCGTTTCAACCATCCCCGTGACTAGGTCGAGGTAAAATTTATAGTTCATTTGATTTTTAAGTTTGTGGAGGTTTTTTGTTGTGTTATTTTTGCGTTTAATGTGATCATAAGTTTTTCTTAATGTAGCTTGATTTGATATTAGCTATGATCAGTGTGATAGTGTTGAGCTTATTGAATCAAAAGTCTTTTTTTTGAAGGGTTTTCCTTTGAATCACTATTTTTTTAATGAGTAAAGTATCGTTTTTGTCCCCAACGCTTGGGGGTAAGTCCTATTTGTGTTCCTAACATTTAAATCGTCCTATTTGTATCCCTAACTTTTATAAAAGTGATTCAATGTTATCATACTATCAATTATACTAACAAATCAGATTATATTTTTCAATTATTCTCACTTGGATGTATTCATTCTCAATTAGGTCTCACTTGGATGTGGTCGATTTTAATATTATACCCACTATTTGTGTTTAGATTCAATTATGTCCCTAAAAAAGTGAATTATGTAAATGTTGTAGGAATTAGTTTCAACATTTGATGAGCTATTTTTTGGAGTAGATCATTAATTCTATCCCAGACATTTGTATTCTAACTTCAAGAAGAGATTTTTAAAACTCAAACTAAAGCGCTCATGATGTGTAATTAACGGCAGGATAACATTGAATCACTTTTACAAACGTTAGGGATACAAATAGGACGATTTAAACGTTAGGGACACAAATAGGATTTACCCCAAACGTTGGGGATAAAAATGATACTTTACTCTTTTTTAATCAATTGATCGCTGAGATTCATATATTTGCAGTGATCTAATGATTTGGTGATATGTGAATGTTTTAGGTTGTTGGTGCTGTTGCTAAGACTAGAGGAGGGGAGTACTCGGAGCGAATTGGCCAGCCTTTATGCCAGGTGCTTAATATGGTTCTGCTTGTACTTTTGATATGCATTGATATTCCCTTTGACAATTGACTCCTGTGATTTCTTGTTTTATATGAAATGATGTGCTCTGTAGTAATCTATAATTCTATTACATGCTGAGGATTGAATAATCTTGAATTTCTGTTTTGACTCATCTTTGTAGTTTGAGTTTCTTTTTGCGTATTGATTATATTTGCTGATGCCTAAAAATGCAGTATTACATGAAGACAGGGTCATGCAAATATGGTTCTTCCTTCAAGTACAACAATCCTAGGCAGGCTGGAGGCTCTGCTACCCCTATGTCACTAAATTATAAACGTGGAGGAGATGAAGATGAGTTTTATATCTCCATGTAATTGTGGTGAATTATTTTGGTTGCTGTATTATTCTAAACATCTTTTGGTTTGTCACCAACTACTCTTACTTTTTATTCTCTACAGGTTTTCAAGTTGTGGATGCATTTGTGTGCTGTACGTTTATTTTCCTGAGAGTATTCTGAGATATGCTCTATGACCATGTTGCTTGGTAACTCTGTTTTGGTTCCTTTTTCTCTTTCATGGTTAATTTTAATTGCTTTTAATGATAGTTATAAGGCATCATACTGTTCAAATGGAAAAAGACAAATGAGAATCAAAATAAAATACATGAATAGAAGATATGGTATGTATTATGTAAGCTCTTCTTTATTTGTTTGATTATAAGCTTTAGGCTATTCCTTTTTCTAATTAGTTTGTGAGGACCTTTTATTTGATAGAAAATGGTATATAGAAATACTAGCTTTACTTGATTTAAATTCTGTAACATGCTACCACACAGAGCTTTACGCTTAAGCCGTTAAACAGAGGTGGTGTGGTATTACGGCCTTTGAAATAAAATATATGCATATAGTAGTAGAAAGAACATAATAACTAGGAGCCTTGAAAAACAGGTGAAACAAAGTTCGCAAAATAAAAAGCGCAACGCTCAGGAAACAAGATAACTTGCGTGCGAAGAAACCTACAGATCATAGGTATAAAGAGATAGAAAGAGAGAATAGAGAGTCAAAGATACAGAATAACTAGCTCCTAACTTGGCTGGCCGGAGAATATTTACATACATATATATATCTCCCATCAACCCAAAATACAAAGATAAAACCTTAACTCTCCTTAAACCTCTAAGAGGAACAAAATAAACAAGTTATTCAGAGAGAAAGCTAAGTGCATACATATATACATAAACTGTATAGCAAAAGAAACCCAGAAACTACTCCGCGTTAGAAGTTCAGATACCTACCGAGGAGCCTCCCGACCTGCATTTGAAAAATACCAACACAGTATGGGGTGAGAACCAGATGTTCTCAGCATGGTAAAGGTGCCACACACATAATATATAAGGTCCTGGGAATGCAAGAGGCAATCCTAGAACGCCGATACTCAGATTATAAAGCTTAAAATACTAAACAGAAACCATAAAAAGGGGTAGGTATCTAGGGAAAATCTAAACTCAGCTTAACTTAATCTTAACCTCATGTTGACCACCTTTTCTCCATTCTTCTATCTCCAGTGAGTTTGCACAAACAGACAAACAGACAATTGTAAGCACAGGTAGGAGACAAGAAGTGCAAGTAACAAATATAGCAATTAACAAAGTATATATAGTTAGGCACTCCCAAATAATGCATAGCGAACAAACAAACATAATGCACATAATGTATGCCTGTCCTATGGCTGATGAGGCTCATCTGTCGGTTATCAAGTCAACCCGACAAGTCTGAAACCCTTGGACTGTCCCTTGTCGCGCATCCCCATGAGTCTATGCATAGCTTTTTCTCATTTCATTCATAATTCATACATTCATACATTCATATATAACTTACTCAATGGGGGATATCCATTCCCGGGAATTTATACGTGCCCGGTCACCCTTACGACGTAGGGTCAATAGAGTATTGAGTCTCAACCTGGAACACGTGGTGGCAAGCCATGGTCCTATACCCAGGGAAACTTGTATCTCAGATCATATTAAATTCATAAGCCGCATAGTATTCATAACTATTCGTATTCATTACATAATCATTCGTCACAACCATGGCATCATATAGCCGTCATACATACACATTCTCCTCATATAATTCATCACTTTTAACCTTTACTTCATCCCTAAGTTACCTCAATTTCCTAACTCCATCTCGTTACTAAGCTTCCTAATCAAGTTTAGAACTAAAAATATGAAAATAGAGGTTTAGGGGGTTAATTTGGATTTGAAAACACAAAATAATGATTTGCTAAAAACAGGAGTGTGCGTATGCATACACATGTATTCGTACGCACAGGCCTCCTTTAGGCCAAGATGCGTACGCATGCACCTGTCCGCGTATGCAAGTGCGCTGGACAGAATTGCATGCATGTGTATGGCTCCTGTATGCGTGCGCGAAACCCCCTTTTTTTGGTGCTATGCATATGCATAGGTACGAAACAGAATGTAATCAATGCATATGAAAGGGTATGCGTACGCATGCATGGGTTTTTGGTTAAGTAAAAAAGATGCAGAATTTACATTTTGAACCCCGAACTTCCGACACACATAACTTCTTCGTTTTAAATCATTTTTCATTTGGTCTTCGAACGGTGTAAATTTCACGGACCTAATTTTCATACAAAATAAGTTTGAAATCATTTGGAGGTCCGAAAGCCAATTTATGGCTTGCCAAAATTCGGCAAAAAACTAATTTCACACCAAGTTCAAAAACCTCAATTTTCTTAAAGAATCCAATTCAAACCTAATATACCATACACCAAAATCAACACAACATAACCTTGCCATCACCACAATAATCCTTCCATGACTACCATATCTCAATTCAACAATATCACACATCAATCTCTCAAATACATCAACAAATTTGTCATCCACCTATCCTAGGCATTTATATAGTCTTGTCAACAAGTCCATAATCATAAATTCATCAATTCACATCCTATTATTATCATCCATAGCAGATATCCAATCCAATACACAACTCATAGTATAATTCAACAACAAGGATACTAAGCATTAAACATTTCTTTACATTCTAACCTATCCTAGGGTCGTTGATGAGCGGATAACTTATACGCTTTTTGGTATTATTTTTAGTA
Source organism: Arachis ipaensis (assembly GCF_059453495.1). NCBI lineage: Eukaryota > Viridiplantae > Streptophyta > Magnoliopsida > Fabales > Fabaceae > Arachis > Arachis ipaensis. The sequence goes on from NC_142436.1 coordinate 58,003,219, forward strand.
TGTTTTTAGTATATTTTAGTTAGTTTTTATTATGTTTTTATTAGTTTTTAATTAAAAATCACATTTCTAGACTTTACTATGAGTTTGTGTATTTTTCTGTGATTTCAGGTATTTTCTGACTGAAATTGAGGGACCTGAGCAAAAATCTTATTCAGAGGTTGAAAAAGGACTGCAGATGCTATTGGATTCTGACCTCTCTACACTCAAAGTGGATTTTCTGGAGTTACAAAAGCCCAATCGGCACGCTCTTAATTGCTTTGAAAATTAGACATCTTGGACTTTCCAGCAATATATAATAGTCTATACTTTGCTCGAGTTTTGATGGCCCAAATCGGCGTTCCAAGTCAGCATAAAAATTCTGGCGTCAAAACGCCAGAACTGGTAGAAAAGTTGGAGTTAAACGCCCAAACTGGCACAAAAGCTGGCGTTTAACTCCAAGAAAAGTCTCTACATGTGAAAGCTTCAATACTCAGCCCAAGCACACACCAAGTGGGCCCGAAAAAAGATTTCTGCATTAATTACTTATTTTTGTAAACCCTAGGCTACTAGTTCTCTATAAATAGGACCTTTTGCTATTGTATTTTCATCTTGGTTCTTCTGGTTCCCTCTCTAGGGCCGAAGCCAATGATCACTATCATCACTTTTGTATTTTCAACGGTGAAGTTTCTACACACCATAGAATAAGGTATGGAGCTCTGCTGTTCCTCATGAATTAATGCAAAGTACTATTGTTTTTCTATTCAATTCAAGCCTATTTCTTCTCTAAGATATACACTCGTTCTTCAACCTGACGAATGTGATGATTCGTGACACTCATCATCATTCTCAGCTATGAACGCGTGCCTGACAACCACTTCCGTTCTACTTGCAATAGCTTGAGTGCGTATCTCTTAGCCTCCTGATTCATGACGCATGGTTGCCTCGCCTGACAACCGAGCCTTCCATTCCATGAGATCAGAGTCTTCGTGGTATATGCTAGAATCAATTGGCAGCATTCTTGAGATCCGGAAAGTCTAAACCTTGTCTGTGGTATTCCGAGTAGGATCTGGGAAGGGATGACTATGACGAGCTTCAAACTCGCGATTGTTGGGCGTTGTGACAGATGCAAAAGGATCAATGGATCCTATTCTAACATGATCGAGAACCAACAGCTGATTAGCCGTGCGGTGACAGCTTATTTGGACCATTTTCACTGAGAGGACGGGAGGTAGCCACTGACAACGGTGAAACCCAACATAAGCTTACTATGGAAAAGGAGTATGAATGATTGGAAGAAGGCAATAAGAAAGCAGAGGTTCAGAAGGAACAAAGCATCTTCATATGCTTATCTAAAATTCCTACCAATGAATTACATAAGTATCTCTATCCTATTTTATATTTTATTCATCTTTTAATTATCAATTCTCCATAACCATTTGAATCCACCTGACTGAGATTTACAAGGTGACCATAGCTTGCTTCAAGCCGACAATCTCCGTGGGATCGACCCTTACTCACGTAAGGTTTATTACTTGGACGACCCAGTACACTTGCTGGTTAGTTGTGCGGAGTTGTGACAAAGAGTTGAGATTACAATTGTGCGTACCAAGATGTTGGTGCCATTGATGATCACAATTTTGTGCACCAAGTTTTTGGCGCCGTTGCCGGGAATTGTTCGAGTTTGGACAACTGACGGTGCATCTTGTTGCTTAGATTAGGTAATTTTATTTTATGTTAAAGCTTTTTAATTGTTATTTTCGAATATATATATATATATATATATATATATATATATATATATATATTTTCTATGTTCTTCAGAATTTTTAAAAATGAATTCTAGAGTTTCAGATGATGCTTTTATAATCACAGAAGCTAGTTGATTCCCATCAATTTAGCTGTTGTATGTCTGCTGAAGCTTGGCTAGCCATGTCTAATCTTTTTAGACTGGAGCTTTAGACTAACATTGCATGATTCCTGGAATTCTCATTAAGAATTTTGAAATCCTTGTTCTTCCTCCAATTAATTTTCGAAAAATCCAAAAAAAAAAAAGAAATTTTAATACTATAAAACCAAAAATATTTTGTGTTTCTTGTTTAAGTCTAGTGTCAATTTTTAAGTTTGGTGTCCTGCATATTTTATTTAACTCCCTGCATTTTTCGAATATATGCATTATGTTCTTCATTAATCTTCAAGTTGTTCTTGATGATTTCCTTGCTCTGATCTTTAAATTCTCTTATTTTGTGTGTTTTGTTATTTTTCATATGCATTTTCAATTTATTAGTGTCTTTAATATGAAAACTTCTAAGTTTGGTGTCTTGCATGCATTGTTTGTTTAATCTTAGTTTTCCATGATTAGTTGCAATTTGATTGTTTCTCATCATTAAAAATTCAAAAAAACTTTTAAATTGTGTCTTTTCAAGTCAATAATATAGAGAATTGAAGATTCAGAACATTCAGCAGAGAAATTACACAGAAAAAGCTGGGCGTTCAAAACGCCCAGTGAGGAAGGAAAACTGGCGTTTAAACGCCAGCCAGGGTACCTAGAGGGAAGATTTTGTTTTTAATTCAAATCTTTTTCAAATTTTCATAGTTTTTCAAAATAAAATCTTTTTCAAATCATATATTTTCAATCATATCTTTTTAAAATTAAATCCTTTCCATTTTTTATTTTCGAAAATCCTTACTTCAATTAATGATTTAATTCAAAATTTTCAAGTTGTTACTTGCCTATTAAGAAAGGATCAAATTTTAATTCTAGAATCATATCTTTTAATTTTCTGTTAGTCAAGTAATCAACTTTAATTTTAAAAAATTTCTCTTTTTAATTTGATTCTCAATCATATCCTCTCAATCATATCTTTTCAATCATATCTTTTTCAAAATTAATTTTCAATCATATTTTTTTGATTTCTAATTTCCAAATCTTTTTCAAAAATCACTTAATTTCTTTCCCAATCTTAGTTTTCGAAAATAATTTACCAAATTTTCAAAATTTCTTTTAATTATTTCAAAATCTTTTTACTTTAATTTTGAAAATTCTTCCCCTCTTCTCACATCCTTCTATTTAAGGACTAACACTCCTCCTCTATCAGCAATTCGGACTCTCCCTCTATAAGTTTGAATTCTTCTCCTTCTATCTCATCCTTCTATTCTTCTTTTCCTCTGACACCTCAAGGAATCTCTATACTGTGACATAGAGAATTCCATATTTTCTTCTCTTCTCTTTTCATATGAGCAGGAGCAAGGACAAGGGCATTCTTGTTGAAGCTGACCCTAAACCTGAAAGGACCTTGAAGAGAAAGCTAAAAGAAGCTAAAGTACAACTCTCTATAGAGGACCTAACAGAAATTTTCAAACAAGATGAAGCCATGGCAGCCGAAAATAACAACAATGCCAACAATGCAAGGAAGGTGCTTGGTGACTTTACTGCACCTACTCCCGACTTCTATGGGAGAAGCATCTTAATCCCTGCCATTGGAGCAAACAACTTTGAGCTTAAGGCTCAATTAGTTTCTCTAATGCAACAGAATTGCAAGTTTCATAGACTTCCACTGGAAGATCCTCATCAGTTCTTAGCTGAATTCTTGCAAATCTGTGACACTGTCAAGACCAATGGGTTTGATCCCGAGGTCTATAGACTTATGCTTTTTACCTTTGTTGTAAGAGACAGAGCTAGAATATGGTTGGATTCACAACCTAAAGAAAGCCTGAACTCTTGGGAAAAGCTAGTCAATGCCTTCTTGGCAAAGTTCTTTCCACCTCAAAAATTGAGCAAGCTTAGAGTGGAAGTCCAAACCTTCAGACAGAAGGAAGGTGAATCCCTCTATGAAGCTTGGAAAAGATACAAGCAATTGATCAGAAGGTGTTCTTCTAACATACTTTCAGAATGGAGCATCATAGGTATCTTCTATAATGGTCTGTCTGAACTGTCCAAGATGTCATTGGACAGCTCTGCTGGAGGATCTCTTCATCTGAAGAAGACGCCTGCAAAAGCTCAGGAAACCAATTCATGTACACTTCTGAAAGGAATCTTGTGAATAATGGGACAAGTCAGAAGAAAGGAGTTCTTGAGATTGATACTCTGAATGCCATATTGGGTCAGAACAAAATATTGACTCAGCAAGTCAATATGATTTCTCAGAGTCTGTCTGGAATGCAAGCAGCAACAGTTAATACCAAAGAAGCTTCATCTGAAGACGAAGCTTATGATCCTAAGAACCCAGCAATGGAAGAGGTGAATTACATGGGAGAATCCTATGGAAACACCTATAATCCTTCATGGAGAAATCATCCAAACCTCTCATGGAAGGATCAACAGAGGCCTCAACAAGGCTTCAACAACAATAATGGTGGAAGAAATAGGTTTAGCAATGGCAAACCTTTTCCATCATCTTCTCAGCAACAAACAGAGAATTCTAAGCAGAACCACTCTGAATTAGCAACTGTAGTCTCTGATTTAATTAAAACCACTCAAAGTTTCCTGACTGAAACAAGGTCCTCTATTAGAAATTTACAGGCACAAGTGGGTCAGCTGAGTAAGAAAGTTACTGAACTCGCTCCTAGTACTCTTCCAAGCAATACAGAAGAGAATCCAAAAGGAGAGTGCAAGGCCATCAACATAACCCACACGGCCAAACCTGGAGAGGAGGAAGAGGCAGTGATTTCCACTGAGGAAGACCTCAATGGACGTCCACTAGCCTCCAAGGAGTTCCCTAATAAAGAACCATGGGAATCTGCGGCTCACACTGAGACCATAGAGATTCCATTGAATTTACTTTTGCCATTCATGAGCTATGATGAGTATTCTTCCTCTGAAGAGGATGAAGATGTTACTGAAGAACAAGTTGCTAAGTACCTTGGAATAATCATGAAGCTAAATGCCAAGCTATTTGGTAATGAGACTTGGGAGGATGAACCCCCTTGCTCCCCAAAGAACTGGATGACTTGACTAGGCAGAAATTACCTCTGAAGAGACAGGATCCTGAAAAGTTCTCAATACCTTGTACCATAGGCACTATGACCTTTGAGAAGGCTCTGTGTGACCTAGGGTCAAGTGTAAACCTAATGCCTCTCTCTGTAATGGAGAAGCTAGGAATCCTTGAGGTACAAGCTGCAAGAATCTCACTAGAGATGGCAGACAATTCAAGAAAACAGGCCTATGGACTTGTAGAGGATGTCTTGGTAAAGGCTGAAGACCACTACATCCCTGCTGATTTCATAATCCTAGACACTGGGAAGTGTATGGATGAATCCATCATCCTTGGCAGACCCTTCCTGGCCACAGCAAAGGCTGTGATTGATGCTGACAGAGGAGAATTGATCCTCCAAATGAATGAGGACTACCTTGTGTTTAAAGCTCAAGGATCTCCCTCTGTAACCATGGAGAGGAAGCATGAAAAGCTTCTCTCAATACAGAGTCAAACAAAACCCCCACATTCAAACTCTAAGTTTGGTGTTGGGAGGCCACAACCAAACTCTAAGTTTGGTGTTGAGAGGCCATCATCATGCTCTGAGTATCTATGAGGTTCCATGAGAGCCCACTGTCAAGCTATTGACATTAAACAAGCGCTTGTTGGGAGGCAACCCAATTTTTTTACTTATCTATGTTAAATTTCTATTTTCCATTGTTATTTTATGTTTTATGTAGTTTGATGATCATGAGAAGTCACAAAAACAACTGAAAAAGCAAAAACAGAATGAAAAATAATATTAAAAATAGCATACCCTGGAGGAGAAGCCTACTGGCATTTAAACGCCTGTAAATGCAGCAGAATGGGCGTTAAATGCCCAGTCTGGCACCATTCTGGGCGTTTAACGCCAGAACTGGGCACCAGACTGGCGTTTAACGCCAGAAAAGGGCAAGAAGCTGGCGTTAAACGCCAGAAATGGGCAGCAACCTGGCATTTAACGCCAGGATTGGCGAGAAAGGGCGTTTTGCATGCCTAATTGATGCAGGGATGAAAATCCTTGATACCTCAGGATCTGTGGACCCCACAGGATCCCCACCAACCTCAACTCACTCTCTCTCTTCTTCACACCTTTTCAGAATACCCTTCCCCAAATATCCTTCACCAATCAACTCAATACCTCTTCCCCAAAAGCCCCTCACCTATCAAATCCTACCCTCTTCTCCATAATCTCTTTACCAATCTAATTCCCTCCATCATAAAATCCCACCTACCTCACAATTCAAATTCAAACCACTTTCCCTCCCAAACTCACCCATACATGGCCGAAACCTACACCTCTCTCCACTCTTTCATTTTCACACATCTTAAACACTACTTCTCCCCCTTGGCCGAAACACGAACCCCCTCCATCTCCTCTATTTCTTCTTCTTCTACTCTCTTCTTTCCTCTTTTGCTCGAGGACGAGCAAAGCTTCTAAGTTTAGTGTGGTAAAAGTGTTGCTTTTTGTTTTTCTATAACCATTTATGGCACCAAAGGCCGGAGAAACCTCTAGAAAGAGGAAAGGTAAGGCAAAAGCTTCCACCTCCGAGTCATGGGAGATGGAGAGATTCATCTCAAGGGTGCATCAAGACCACTTCTATGAAGTTGTGGCCAAGAAAAAAAGTGATCCCCGAGGTCCCTTTCAAGCTCAAAAAGGGTGAATATCCGGAGATCCGACATGAGATTCGAAGAAGAGGTTGGGAAATTCTCACCAACCCTATTTAACAAGTTGGGATCTTAATGGTTCAAGAGTTCTATGCCAATGCATGGATCACCAAGAACCATGATCAAAGTGTGAACCCGGATCAAAAGAATTGGCTTACAATGGTTCGGGGAAAATACTTAGATTTCAGTCCGGAAAATGTAAGGTTGGCATTCAACTTGCCCATGATGCAAGGAGATGCACGCCCCTACACTAGAAGGGTCAACTTTGATCAAAGGTTGGACCAAGTCCTCATAGACATTTGTGAAGAGGGCGCTCAATGGAAGAGAGATTCAAGAGGAAAGCCGGTTCAACTAAGAAGGCATGACCTCAAGCCCGTGGCTAGGGGATGGTTAGAGTTCATCCAACACTCAATCATTCCCACTAGCAACCGGTCTGAAGTTACTATAGACCGGGCTATCATGATCCATAGCATCATGATTAGAGAGGAAGTAGAAGTTCATGAGGTTATATCCCTAGAACTCTACAAGGTGGCAGACAAGTCCTCTACTTTGTCAAGGTTAGCCTTCCCTCATCTCATTTGTCACCTTTGCAATTCAACTGGAATTGACATAGAGGAAGACATCCTCATTGATGAGGACAAGCCCATCACTAAGAAAAGGATGGAGCAAACAAGAGATCCCACTCATGGACAAGAGCATGAGGGAATTCCTCATCATGAAATTCCTGAGATGCCTCAAGGGATGAATTTTCCTCCAAAAAATTATTAGGAGCAAATTAACACCTCCCTAGGAGAATTAAGTTCTAATATGGGACAACTAAGGGTGGAACACCAAGAGTAGTCTATCCTCCTTCATGAAATTAGAGAAGATCAAAGAATCATGAGAGAGGAGCAACAAAGGCAAGGAAGAGACATTGAGGAGCTCAAGCACTCCATAATATCTTCAAGAGGAAGAACAAACCGCCATCACTAAGGTGGACTCGTTCTTTAATTTCCTTGTTCTTTATTTTCTGTTTTTTGAATTATATTCTTCATGTTCTATCTATGTTTGTGTCTTTATTACATGATTATTAGTGTCTTAGTGTCTATGTCTTAAAGCTATGAATGTCCTATGAATCCATCACCTTTCTTAAAAGAAAAATGTTTTAATCACAAAAGAACAAGAAGTACATGATTTCGAACTCATCCTTGAAACTAGTTTAATTATTTTGATGTGGTGACAATACTTTTTGTTTTCTGAATGAATGCTTGAACGGTGCATATTCTTTTGAATTTGTTGTTTATGAATGTTAAAATTGTTGGCTCTTGAAAGAACAATGGAAAAGGAGAAATGTTATTGATAATCTGAAAAATCATAAAAATTGATTCTTGAAGCAAGAAAAAGCAATGAAAAAGCTTGCAAAAAAAATATATGCGAAAAAAAAGGAAGGAAAAAGAAAAAGCAAGCAGAAAAAGCCAATAGCCCTTTAAACCAAAAGGCAAGGGTAAAATAAAAAGGATCCAAGGCTTTGAGCATCAGTGGATAGGAGGGCCCATAGGAATAATTTTCTGGCCTAAGCGGCTAAACCAAGCTGTCCCTAACCATGTGCTTGTGGCGTGAAGCTGTCAAGTGAAAAGCTTAAGACTGAGCGGTTAAAGTCGTGGTCCAATGCAAAAAAAAAAGAGAGTGTGCTTAAGAGCTCTGGACACCTTTAATTGGGGACTCTAGCAAAGCTGAGTCAAAATCTGAAAAGGTTCACCCAGTCATGTGTCTGTGGCATTTATGTATTCAGTGGTAATACTGGAAAACAAAATGCTTAGGGTCACGACCAAGACTCATAAAGTAGCTGTGTTCAAGAATCAACATACTGAACTAGGAGAATCAATAACACTATCTTAATTCTGAGTTCCTATAGATGCCAATCATTCTGAACCTCAAAGGATAAAGTGAGATGCCAAAACTGTTCAGAGGCAAAAAGCTACTAGTCACGCTCATCTAATTAGAGCTAAGTTTCATTGATATTTTGGAATTTATAGTATATTCTCTTCTTTTTATCCTATTTGATTTTCAGTTGCTTGGGGACAAGCAACAATTTAAGTTTGGTGTTGTGATAAGCGGATAATTTATACAATTTTTGGTATTGTTTTTTGTATGTTTTTAGTATATTTAGTTAGTTTTTATTATGTTTTTATTAGTTTTTAATTAAAAATCACATTTCTAGACTTTACTATGATTTTGTGTATTTTTCTGTGATTTCAGATATTTTCTAACTGAAATTGAGGAATCTGAGCAAAAATCTGATTCAAAGGTTGAAAAAGGACTGCGGATGCTGTTGGATTCTGACCTCCCTGCACTCGAAGTGGATTTTCTGGAGTTATAGAAGCCCAATTAGCGCACTCTTAATTGCGTTGGAAGGTAGATATCTTGGGCTTTCCAGAAATTTATAATAGTCTATACTTTGCTCGAGTTTTGATGGCCCAAATCGGCATTCCAAGTCAGCATAAAAATTCTGGCGTCAAAACGCCAGAACTGGCAGAAAAGTTGGAGTTATACACCCAAACTGGCACAAAAGCTGGCGTTTAACTCCAAGAAAAGTCTCTACATGTGAAAGCTTCAATACTCAGCCCAAGCACACACCAAGTGGGCCCGGAAAAAGATTTCTGCATTAATTACTTATTTCTGTAAACCCTAGGCTACTAGTTCTCTATAAATAGGACCTTTTGCTATTGTATTTTCATCTTGGTTCTTCTGGTTCCCTCTCTGGGGCCGAAGCCACTGATCACTATTATCACTTTTATATTTTCAACGGTGGAGTTTCTACACACCATAGAATAAGGTGTGGAGCTCTGCTGTTCCTCATGAATTAATGCAAAGTACTATTGTTTTTCTATTCAATTCAAGCCTATTTCTTCTCTAAGATATACACTCGTTCTTCAACCTGACGAATGTGATGATCCGTGACACTCATCATCATTCTCAGCTATGAACGCGTGCCTGACAACCACTTCCATTCTACTTGCAATAGCTTGAGTGCGTATCTCTTAGCCTCTTGATTCATGACGCATGGTTGCCTCGCCTGACAACCGAGCCTTCCATTCCATGAGATCAGAGTCTTCGTGGTATAGGATAGAATCAATTGGCAGTATTCTTGAGATCCGGAAAGTCTAAACCTTGTCTGTGGTATTCTGAGTAGGATCTGGGAAGGGATGACTGTGAAGAGATTCAAGCTCGCGATTGTTGGGCGTAGTGACAGACGCAAAAAGATCAATGGATCCTATTCCAACATGATCGAGAACCAACAGCTGATTAGCCGTGCGGTGACATCGCATTTGGACCATTTTCACTGAGAGGACGAGAGGTAGCCATTGACAACGGTGAAACCCAACATAAGCTTGCCATGGAAAGGAGTATGAATGATTGGAAGAAGGCAATAAAAAGCAGAGGTTCAGAAGGAGCAAAGCATCTTCATAAGCTTATCTGAAATTCCTACCAATGAATTACATAAGTATCTCTATCCTATTTAATATTTTATTCATCTTTTAATTATCAATTCTCCATAAACATTTGAATCCACCTGACTGAGATTTACAAGGTGACCATAGCTTGCTTCAAGCCGACAATCTCTGTGGGATCGACCCTTACTCACGTAAGGTTTATTACTTGGACGACCCTGTATACTTGCTGGTTAGTTGTGCGGAGTTGTGACAAAGAGTTGAGATTACAATTGTGCGTACCAAGATGTTGGCACCATTGATGATCACAATTTTGTGCACTAGTCGTCTAGCCTAAGTTTTCATAGAACATTATATATTAAATACGAGAAACCTAAACCATATCTTAGCCGATTTTCATGTTTTGTCTAAGGCAAACTGATGAGCGGATAATTTATACGCTTTTTGGCACTGTTTTTAGTATGTTTTTAGTAGAATCTGGTTACTTTTAGGGATGTTTTCATTAGTTTTTATGTTAAATTTACATTTCTGGACTTTACTATGAGTTTGTGTGTTTTTCTGTGATTTCAGATATTTTCTGGCTGAAATTGCGGGACTTGAGCAAAAATCAGATTCAGAGGTTGAAGAAGGACTGCTGATGCTGTTGGATTCTGACCTCCCTGCACTCAAAATGGATTTTTCTGGAGCTACAGAACTCAAAATGGTGCGCTTTCAATTGCGTTAGAAAGTAGACATCCAGGGGTTTCCAGCAATATATAATAGTCTATACTTTGCCCAATTTTAGACGACGCAAAGTGGCGTTCAACGCCAACTCTCTGCCCAATTCTGGCGTCCAGCGCCAGAAACAAGTTGCAAAGTGGAGTTCAATGCCCTAAATGGCACAAAAGCTGGCGTTCAACTCCAGAAAGAGCCTCTGCACGTGTAACATTCAAGCTCAGCCCAAGCACACACCAAGTGGGCCCCGGAAGTGGATTTATGCATCAATTACCTACTTCTGTAAACCATAGTAACTAGTTTATTATAAACAGGACTTTTTACTATTGTATTAGACATCTTTGAAAATCTTTGGAATCATCTTTGGATGCCTATTTCTTAGATCATGGGGGCTGGCCATTCGGCCATGCCTGGACCTCTCACTTATGTATTTTCAACGGTAGAGTTTCTACACTCCATAGATTAAGGTGTGGAGCTCTGCTGTTCCTCAAAGATTAATGCAAAGTACTACTGTTTTTCTATTCAATTCAACTTATTCCGCTTCTAAGATATTTATTCGCACTTCAACCTGAAGGTGATGAACGTGACAATCATCATCATTCCCCATGAACGCGTGCCTGACAACCACTTCCGTTCTACCTTCGATTGAATGATTATCTCTTGGATCTCTTAATCAGAATCTTCGTGGTGTAAGCTAGATTGATGGCGGCATTCATGAGAATCCGGAAAGTCTAAACCTTGTCTGTGGTATTCCGAGTAGGATTCTGGGATTGAATGACTGTGACGAGCTTCAAACTCGCGATTGCTGGGCGTAGTGACAGACGCAAAAGGAGGGTGAATCCTATTCCAGCATGATCGGGAACCTCAGATGATTAGCCGTGCTGTGACAGAGCATTTGGACCATTTTCACAAGAGGAGGGGATGTAACCATTGACAACGGTGATGCCCTTGCATAAAGCCAGCCATGGAAAGGAGTAAGACTGATTGGATGAAGACAGCGGGAAAGCAGAGATTCAGAGGAACGAAAGCATCTCTACACGCTTATCTGAAATTCTCACCAATGAATTATATAAGTGTTTCTATCCTTATTTTATGTTTAATTTATTTTTCGAAAACTCCATAATCAATTATTATCCGCCTGACTGAGATTTACAAGGTGACCATAGCTTGCTTCATACCAACAATCTTCGTGGGATCGACCTTTACTCACGTAAGGTTTATTACTTGGACGACCCAATGCACTTGCTGGTTAGTTGTATCGAAGTTGTGACAAATTATGAATTGAGATTAGAGCACCAAGTTATTGGAGCTATTACCAGAGATCACAATTTCGTGCACCAAGTTTTTGGCGCCGTTGCCGGGGATTGTTCGAGTTTGGACAACTGACGGTTCATCTTGTTGCTCAAATTGGGTAACTTTCTTTTCGTTTTCTTTTCAAAAAGTTTTCAAAAATTTTTCAAAAAATCTTTCAAAAATTTCTCCTTTGTTTTCGAAAAAAAAATTTTAAAATAAAAATGTTTTCAAAAATATATTTTTCTTCAGAATTTTTAAGAATGAATTCTAGTGTTTCATGAAGCATGTTGAAGCCTGGCTGGCTGTAAAGCCATATCTTATTCTTCTGGATAGGGTTTGTCAGGCGTGTCATGTCTGAGTTACATACTAAAGCTTGGCTGGCTATTAAGCCATGCCTGACCCTTTGATTGGAGCTTTAGATTAAAGAGCATAAGATTCCTGGAATTCATATTAAAAATTTTGGAATCCTTATTTTTCTTTTTCAAAATGATTTTCGAAAAAAATTAAAAGAAAATACAAAAAAAAAAAATTTCATAAAATTATAAAAATAAAAAATATTCTTCATGTTTCTTGTTTGAGTCATGTGTCATGTTATAAGTTTGGTGTCAATTGCATATTCATCTTGCATTTTTCAAAAAAAAATCATGCATTCATGGTGTTCTTCATGATCTTCAAGTTGTTCTTGGTAAATCTTCTTGTTTGATCTTGATGTTTTCTTGTTTTTCATCTTTTCTTGTTTTTCATGTGCATTTTTGCATTCATAGTGTCTGAACATGAAAGATTTCTAAGTTTGGTGTCTTGCATATTTTCTTTGCATCAAAAAATTTTCAAAAATATGTTCTTGATGTTCATCATGATCTTCAAAGTGTTCTTGGTGTTCATCTTGACATTCATAGCATTCTTGCATGCATTCATTGTTTTGATCCAAAATTTTCATGCATTGCATCATTTTCATGTTTTTTCTCTTTCATCATTAAAAATTCAAAAATAAAAAAAATATCTTCTCCTTTTTCTTCTCACAAATTCGAAAATTTGAGTTGACTTTTTCAAAACTTTTTAAAATCTAGTTGTTTTTATGAGTCAAATCAAATTTTCAATTTAAAAATCTTATCTTTTTCAAAATCTTTTTCAAAAATCAAATCTTTTTCATTTTTCTTATTTATTTTCGAAAATTCTAAAAATATTTTTCAAAAACCTTTCTCTTATCTTTATCACATAATTTTCGAAAATAACATCATCAATTAATGTTTTGATTCAAAAATTTCAAGTTTGTTACTTACTTGTTAAGAAAGATTCAAACTTTGAGTTCTAGAATCATATCTTGTGATTTCTTGTGAATCCAGTCATTAATTGTGATTTTTAAAATCAAATCTTTTTCAAAACTAATTTCAATCATATATTTTCAAAAATATCTTCTTATCTTATCTTTTTCAAAATTTGAATTTTAAAATATCTTTTCTAACTTCTTATCTTCTTATCTTTTCAAAATTGATTTTCAAATTTGTTTCAACTAACTAACTAACTTTTTGTTTGTTTCTCATCTTTTTCAAAACTACCTAACTAACTCTCTCTCTCTCTAATTTTCAAAAATATCTTCCCTCTTTTTCAAAAATTCTTTTTAATTAACTAATTATTTTAATTTTTTATTTTTTATTTTCGAAAATTACTAACCTTTTTCAAAAACTATTTTCGAAAATCACTAACTCTTTTTCAAAAATTATTTTCGAAATTTTCCCTCTCTCATCTTATTCTATTTATTTATTCATCTACTAACATCTCCTCACCTCACATCTCTGCTCTCCTCACCCTTGTGTTTCTTTCCTTACATTACATTCTTTGTCCCCTTCCTTCCTTCCAATCACACAGGGACTTCTATACTGTGGTATAAAGGATCCCTATTATTATTATTATTATTATTTCTGTGCCCTCTTCTTTGTCATATGAGCGGGAGCAAGGACAAGAATATTCTTGTTGAAGCAGATCCAGAACCTGAAAGGACTCTGATGAGGAAACTAAGAGAAGCTAAATTACAACAATCCAGAGAGAACCTTTCAGAAATTTTCGAATAGGAAGAGGAGATGGCAGCCGAAAATAATAATAATGCAAGGAGAATGCTTGGTGACTTTACTGCACCTAATTCCAATTTACATGGAAGAAGCATCTCCATTCCTGCCATTGGAGCAAACAACTTTGAGCTGAAACCTCAGCTACTTTCTCTGATGCAGCAGAACTGCAAGTTTCATGGACTTCCATCTGAAGATCCTTTTCAGTTCTTAACTGAATTCTGGCAGATATGTGATACTGTTAAGACTAATGGAGTAGATTCTAAAGTCTACAGGCTCATGCTTTTCCCTTTTGCTGTAAGAGACAGAGCTAGAGTGTGGTTGGATTCTCAACCCAGAGATAGCCTGAACTCTTGGGACAAGCTGGTCACAGCTTTCTTAGCCAAGTTCTTTCCTCCTCAAAAGCTGAGCAAGCTTAGAGTGGATGTTCAAACCTTCAGACAGAAAGAAGGTGAATCCCTCTATGAAGCTTGGGAGAGATACAAAGAACTGACCAAAAAGTGTCCCTCTGACATGCTTTCAGAATGGACCATCCTGGATATATTCTATGATGGTTTATCTGAGCTATCAAAGATGTCATTGGATTCTCCTGCAGGTGGATCCATTCACCTAAAGAAAACGCCTGCAGAAGCTCAAGAACTCATTGACATGGTTGCTAATAACCAGTTCATGTACACTTCTGAGAGGAATCCTGTGAATAATGGGATGCCTATGAAGAAGGGAGTTCTTGAAATTGATACTCTGAATGCCATATTGGCTCAGAACAAAATATTGACTCAGCAAGTCAATATGATTTCTCAGAGTCTGAATGGAATGCAAGCTGCATCCAACAGTACTCAAGAGGCATCTTCTGAAGAAGAAGCTTATGATCCTGAGAACCCTGCAATAGCAGAGGTGAATTACTTAGGTGAACCTTATGGAAACACCTATAATCCATCATGGAGAAATCATCCAAATCTCTCATGGAAGGATCAACAAAGCCTCAACAAGGCTTTAATAATGGTGGAAGATACATGTTTAACAATAGTAAACCTTTTCCATCATCCACTCAGCAACTGACAGAGAACTCTGAACAAAATGCTTCTAATCTAGCAAACTTAGTCTCTGATCTATCCAAGGCCACTATAAGTTTCATGAATGAAACCAGGTCTTCCATTAGAAATTTGGAAGCACAAGTGGGCCAACTGAGTAAAAGGATCACTGAAATCCCTCCTAGTACTCTCCCAAGCAATACAGAAGAAAATCCAAATGGAGAGTGCAAGGCCATTGAATTAATCACCATGGCCGAACCTGTGAAGGAAGGAGAGGACATGAATCCCAAGGAGGAAGACCTCCTGGGACGTCCAGTGATCAATAAGGAGTTTCCCTTTGAGGAACCAAAGGAATCTGAGACTCATCTAGAGACCATAGAGATTCCATTAAACCTCCTTATGCCATTCATGAGCTCTGATGAGTATTCCTCTTCTGAAGAGAATGAGGATGTTACTGAAGAGCAAGCTGCCAAGTTTCTTGGTGCAATCATGAAGCTGAATGTCAAATTATTTGGTATTGAGAGTTGGGAAGATGAACCTCCCTTGTTCACCAATGAACTGAGTGATCTGGATCAACTGACATTGCCTCAGAAGAAACAGGATCCTGGAAAGTTCATAATACCTTGTACCATAGGCACCATGATCTTTAAGGCTCTGTGTAACCTTGGTTTAGGAATAAACCTCATGCCCCTCTCTGTAATAGAGAAACTGGGAATCTTTGGGGTGCAAGCCACTAAAATCTCATTAGAGATGGCAGATAATTCAAGAAAACAGGCTTATGGACAAGTAGAGGACGTGTTAGTAAAGGTTGAAGGCCTTTACATCCCTGCTGATTTCATAGTCCTAGATACTGGGAAGGATGAGGATGAATTCATCATCCTTGGAAGACCCTTCCTAACCACAGCAAGAGCTATGATTGATGTGGACAGAGGAGAATTGATCCTTCAAATAAATGAGGACAACCTTGTGTTTACAACTCAAGGATCTCTCTCTGCATCCATGGAGAGGAAGCATAAAAAGCTTCTCCCAAAGCAGAATCAAACAAAGCCCCCACAGTCAAACTCTAAGTTTGGTGTTGGGAGGCCACAACCAAACTCTATGTTTGGTGTCAAACCCCCATATCCAAACTCTAAGTTTGGTGTTGGGAGGTCTCAACAAAACTCTGCACATCTGTGAGGCTCCATAAGAGCCCACTGTCAAGCTATTGACATTAAAGAAGCACTTGTTGGGAGGCAACCCAATGTTTATTTATCTAATTTTTATTGTTTTTCATGTTTTATTAGGTTCATGATCATGTGGAGTCACAAAATAAATATAAAAATTGAAAACAGAATCAAAAACAGCAGAAGAAAAATCACACCCTGGAGGAAGACCTTACTGGCATTTAAACGCCAGTAAGAAGCATGTTTTGGGCGTTCAACGCCAGAACAGAGTATGGTTCTGGCGCTGAACGCCAGAAATGGGCAGCATCTGGGCGTTTGAACGCCAGAAATACACCCTGGAGAAGAGCTGGCGCTGAACGCCCAAAACAAGCATGGTTCTGGCGTTCAACGCCAGAAATGGGCAAAAAATGGCACAGAACAAGCACCAATCTGGCGCTGAACGCCCAGAGTTGTGTGCAAGGGCATTTTGCATGCCTAATTGGGTGCAAGGTTGTAAATCCTTGAACACCTCAGGATCTGTGGACCCCACAGGATCACCTCAGGATCTGTGGACCCACAGGATCCCCACCTACCTCCACTTACTTCTTCTCACCCCTCTTTCACACAATCCCATAAACACTCTTCCCCAAAACCCTTTACCAATCACCTCAGTCTCTCTTCCCCATCACCTCTTCACCACTCACATCCATCCACTCTTCCCCATAAACCTACCTCATAAACTCCACCTACCTTCAAAATTCAAAATCAATTTCCCACCCAAACCCACCCTAAATGGCCGAACTTACCCCCCCTCCCTTCCCTATATATACCGCTCCATTCTTCCTCATTTTTCTCACAACACAACCCTCCTTTCTCTTCTTGACCGAAACACACCTCCCCCCTCCTCTCCATATTTTCTTCTTCTTCTTCTTCATCTATTCTTTCTTCTCTTGCTCGAGGGCGAGCAAAATTCTAAGTTTGGTGTGGTAAAAGCATAAGCTTTTTGTTTTTCCATTACCATTGATGGCACCTAAGACCGGAGAATCCTCTAGAAAAGGGAAAGGGAAGACAAAAGCTTCCACCTCCGAGTCATGGGAGATGGAAAGATTCATCTCCAAAGCCCATCAAGACCACTTCTATGATGTTGTGGCCAAGAAGAAGGTGATCCCCGAGGTCCCTTTCAAACTCAAGAAAAATGAGTATCCGGAGATCCGACATGAAATCCAAAGAAGAGGTTGGGAAGTTCTAACAAACCCCATCCAACAAGTCGGTATCCTAATGGTTCAAGAGTTCTATGCCAATGCATGGATCACTAGGAACTATGATCAAAGTAAGAACCCAAATCCAAAGAATTATGTTACAATGGTTCGGGGGAAATACTTAGATTTTAGTCCGGAGAATGTGAGGTTGGCGTTTAACTTGCCTATGATGCAAGGAGATGCACGCCCCTACACTAGAAGGGTCAACTTTAATCAAAGGTTGGACCAAGTCCTCATGGACATATGTGTGGAAGGAGCTCAATGGAAGATTGACTCCAAAGGCAAGCCGGTTCAACTAAGAAGACTGGACCTCAAGCCTGTGGTTAGAGGATGGTTGGAGTTCATCCAACGCTCCATCATCCCCACTAGCAACCAATCTGAGGTTACTGTGGATCGGGCCATCATGATCCATTGCATCATGATTGGAGAGGAAGTAGAAGTTCATGAAGTGATCTCCCTTGAACTCTACAAAATAGCTGAAAAGCCCTCCCCTGGGGCAAGGCTAGCTTTTCCTCATCTTATTTGCCATCTATGTTACTCAGCTGGAGCTTTCATAGAAGGAGACATTCACATTGAGGAAGAGAAGCCCATCACTAAGAAAAAGATGGAGCAAGCAAGAGAGCCCATTCATGGAGCTCAAGAGGCGCAGAAAGCTCATCACCATGAGATCCCGGAGATGCCTCAAATGCATTTTCCTCCACATAACTATTGGGAGCAAATCAACACCTCCCTAGGAGAATTAAGTTCCAACATGGGACAACTAAGGGTGGAACATCAAGAGCACTCCATCATCCTTCATGAAATCAGAGAAGATAAAAAAGCAATGAGGGAGGAGCAACAAAGACAAGGAAGAGACATAGAAGAGCTCAAGGACATCATTGGTTCCTCAAGAAGAAAACACCACCATCACTAAGGTGGACTCATTCCTTGTTCTTACATTCTCTGTTTTCGTTTTCCCTATGTTAAAGTGCTTATCTATGTTTGTCTCTTCATTACATGATCATTAGTAGTTAGTAACTTTGTCTTAAAGTTATGAATGTCCTATGAATCCATCACCTCTCTTAAATGAAAAATGTTTTAATTCAAAAGAACAAGAAGTACATGAGTTTCGAATTTATCCTTGAACTTAGTTTAATTATATTGATGTGGTGACAATGCTTCTTGTTTTCTGAATGAATGCTTGAACAGTGCATATGTCTTTTGAAGTTGTTGTTTATGAATGTTAAATATGTTGGCTCTTGAAAGAATGATGACAAGGAGACATGTTATTTGATAATCTGAAAAATCATAAAAATGATTCTTGAAGCAAGAAAAAGCAGCAAAGAACAAAGCTTGCAGAAAAAAAAAATATAGCGAAAAAAAATAGAAAGAAAAAGAAAAAGCAAGCAGAAAAAGCCAAAAGCTCTTAAAACCAAGAGGCAAGAGCAAAAAGCCAGTAACCCTTAAAACCAAAAGGCAAGGGCAATAAAAAGGATCCCAAGGCCTTGAGCATCAGTGGATAGGAGGGCCTAAAGGAATAAAATCCTGGTCTAAGCGGCTAAACCAAGCTGTTCCTAACCATGTGCTTGTGGCGTGAAGGTGTCAAGTGAAAACTTGAGACTGAGCGGTTAAAGTCAAGGTCCAAAGCAAAAAAAAGAGTGTGCTTAAGAACCCTGGACACCTCTAATTGGGGACTTTAGCAAAGCTGAGTCACAATCTGAAAAGGTTCACCCAATTATGTGTCTATGGCATTTATGTATCCGGTGGTAATACTGGAAAACAAAGTGCTTAGGGCCACGGCCAAGACTCATAAAATAGCTGTGTTCAAGAATCATCATACTGAACTAGGAGAATCAATAACACTATCTGAACTCTGAGTTCCTATAGATGCCAATCATTCTGAACTTCAATGGATAAAGTGAGATGCCAAAACTATTCAAGAGGTAAAAAGCTATAAGTCCCGCTCATTTAATTGGAGCTATATTTCATTGATAGTTTGGAATTTATAGTATATTCTCTTCTTTTTATCCTATTTGATTTTCAATTGCTTGGGGACAAGCAACAATTTAAGTTTGGTGTTGTGATGAGCGGATAATTTATACGCTTTTTGGCACTGTTTTTAGTATGTTTTTAGTAGAATCTGGTTACTTTTAGGGATGTTTTCATTAGTTTTTATGTTAAATTCACATTTCTGGACTTTACTATGAGTTTGTGTGTTTTTTTTGTGATTTTAGGTATTTTCTGGCTAAAATTGAGGGACTTGAGCAAAAATCAGATTCAGAGGTTGAAGAAGGACTGTTGATGCTGTTGGATTCTGACCTCCCTGCACTCAAAATGGATTTTCTGGAGCTACAGAACTCAAAATGGCGCGCTTCTAATTGCGTTGGAAAGTAGACATCCAGGGATTTCCAGCAATATATAATAGTCCATACTTTGTCTAAGTTTAGATGACACAAACTGGCGTTCAATGCCAGCTCTCTGCCCAATTCTGGCGTCCAGCGCCAGAAACAAGTTGCCAAGTGGAGTTCAACGCCCAAAATGGCACAAAAGCTGGTGTTCAACTCCAGAAAGAGCCTCTGCACGTGTAAAATTCAAGCTCAGCCCAAGCACACACCAAGTGGGCCCCGGAAGTGGATTTATGCATCAATTACCTACTTCTGTAAACCCTAGTAACTAGTTTATTATAAATAGGACTTTTTACTATTGTATTAGACATCTTTGAACATCTTTGGAATCATCTTTGGACCCCTAGTTCATAGATCATGGGGGCTGGCCATTCGGCCATGCCTGGACCTCTCACTTATGTATTTTTAACAGTAGAGTTTCTACACTCCATAGATTAAGGTGTGGAGCTCTGCTGTTCCTCAAAGATTAATGCAAAGTACTACTGTTTTTCTATTCAATTCAACTTATTCCGCTTCTAAGATATTCATTCGCACTTCAACCTGAATGTGATGAACGTGACAATCATCATCATTCCCCATGAACGCGTGCCTGACAACCACTTCCGTTCTACCTTCGATTGAATGATTATCTCTTGGATCTCTTAATCAGAATCTTCGTGGTGTAAGCTAGATTGATGGCGGCATTCATGAGAATCCGAAAAGTCTAAACCTTGTCTGTGGTATTCCGAGTAGGATTCTGGGATTGAATGACTGTGACGAGCTTCAAACTCGCGATTGCTGGGCGTAGTGACAGACGCAAAAGGAGGGTGAATCCTATTCCAGCATGATCGGGAACCTCAGATGATTAGCCGTGCTGTGACAGAGCATTTGGACCATTTTCACAAGAGGAGGGGATGTAACCATTGACAACGGTGATGCCCTTGTATAAAGCCAGCCATGGAAAGGAGTAAGACTGATTGGATGAAGACAGCGGGAAAGCAGAGATTCAGAGGAACAAAAGCATCTCTACACACTTATCTGAAATTCTCACCAATGAATTACATAAGTGTTTCTATCCTTAATTTATGTTTAATTAGTATTATTTTCGAAAACTCCGTAATCAATTATTATCCGCCTGACTGAGATTTACAAGGTGACCATAGCTTGCTTCATACCAACAATCTCCGTGGGATCGACCCTTACTCACGTAAGGTTTATTACTTGGACGACCCAGTGCACTTGTTGGTTAGTTGTATAGAAATTGTGACAAATTATGAATTGAGATTAGAGCACCAAGTTATTGGAGCTATTACCAGAGATCACAATTTCGTGCACCACAAACCACAAGGCAAGAAGCAAGTCCTCTCACCACAAATCTAGCCCTAACACCAACCAAGCTTCCATCAATCACCAATGTCGACAATTCAAACTCTAACATACATATATATACACCTAAATTCAATATCCAACATACAAAATCAAAGAATTAACTAGGGTTGATGGTCCTCACCTTATCCAGGCATCACATAAGCAAGAATGAATGTCTTCCTCAAGTTAATTTGAGCTTAAATGTTAAGACATTGAATTTCAACAACCAAAGACCCAAATTTCAAAAATTCAAGAGAATGAGAGATGAGAGATGAGAGATGAGAGATGAGACTTACCTACAAAATTCTTCCGATAGATTTGTAGAGCATGTCCCAAGAAACTCCTAACTGTTTTGACATTGCAAGGTGGGGTAATTTTTCAATCACTTCCACCTTGGCTCAATCTACTTCTATGCCTTTTTTAGAGATTTTGTGGCAAAAAACTACCCCTTTGGTAACCATACAATGTCACTTTTCCCAGTTCAAAACCAGGTTAGTTTCTTGGCTTCTCTTGAGCACTAAGGCAAGATGGTGTAAGCAATTAGGAAAGGAGTCACCAAATACTGAGAAATCATCCATGAAAATCTCAATAAATTTCTTAATCATATCAGAAAAAGGACAGCATGCACCTTTGGAATGTGGCAAGTGTATTGCACAAACCAAAGGGCATACGTCTATATGCAAAAACACCATAAGGGCAAGTGAAAGATGTCTTTTTTGGTCCTTAGGATCCACTACAATCTGGTTGTAGCCTAAATATCCATCCAAGAAACAATAGTACTCATGCCCAGCAAGCCTCTCCAACATTTGATCCATGAAGGGTAGAGGAAAATGATCCTTCCTTGTGGTTTCATTGAGCTTTCTGTAGTCTATACACATGCACCATCCGGTCACTGTTCTTGTTGATATTAGCTCATTCCTTTCATTTGGCATAACTGTGATTCCCCATTTCTTAGGAACCACTTGCACAGGCCTCACCCAAGGACTATCTGAGATAGGGTAGATCACCCTTGCTTGCAATAGCTTGAGCACTTCGTTTTGAACCACTTCCTTCATTGATGGGTTCAATCTTCTTTGTGGTTGAATTGATGGCTTGGCATCCTCCTCAAGAAGGATTTTATGCATGCACATTGAAGGGCTTATTCCCTTTAAGTCTGAAAGTGTCCACCCAATGGCATCCTTGTGTTGTTTCAGCACCTTAATGAGCTCCTCCTCTTGTTCCTTACTCAAGGTTGAATTGATAATTACTGGATAAGTGTTATTGCTCCACAAGTAAGCATACTTCAAGCTTGGAGGCAAAGTCTTTAATTCCAGCTTGGGTGCTTCTTCTTTCTCCTTTCTTACCTTGTCTAGCATGATTGAGCTCTCCATGCTTTCTTGTGGTACTTCACTACATGATGCTTGTTGTTCTTGCTCCGTTGCATCTTCAAGTTTGTCTTCTTCTATCACTCCTTGGACCAGTGTCTCCATTGTGTCCACCATCATACACTCTCCAATGGACTCTTTTGGGTAACTCATAACAGTAAAAACATTGAATACTATCTTTTCTTCATGAAGCCTGAGGACCAATTCTCCCTTTTGTACATTAATTATAGCTCCAGCTGTTGCCAAAAATGGGCTTCCTAGTATGATTAATGTATTGGCCTCTTCTTCCATGTCAAGCACTACAAAATCTATTGGAAAGATGAAGTCACCCACCTTAACTAACAAGTCCTCCACTACTCCATGGGAGAACTTTAATGTTCTGTCTGCTAGTTGAAGTACCATCCTTGTTAGCTTAGCCTCTTCAATTCTCATTCTCTTTATCATGGCCAAGTACATAAGGTTGATGCTAGCTCCCAGATCACACAATGCTTTCTCAATGCTAATGTCTCCTATGATGCATGGGATTTGAAAGCTTCCAGGGTTTTTCATCTTTTGGGGAAGCTTCTTCTGTATAATGACACTACATTCCTCTGTGAGCACTACAGTTTATTTTTCTCCCCAATTTCTTTTCTTGGTCATGAGCTCCTTTAGAAACTTAGCATAGAGTAGAATTTTCTCTAATGCTTCAGCAAAAGAAATGTTGATCTTGAGCCTCTTGAATATCTCTAAGAACCTAGAAAACTGGTTGTCCTTCCCATCTTTTCTTAGCCTCTGTGGGTATGGTGCTTTTGGTACATAGGGCTTCAAGACTTCCTTTGGTAGGGTAGGAGTATGTATCTCTTCTTCCTCTTTGATTTCTGAGTTTTTGTCAGCTTTTTCTTCTTGTAAGTTATGGCTTGAAGATGACACCTTCACCACTTTCCCACTTCTTAATGTGATGGCCTTGCATTCCCCCTTGGATTGGTCATGGTATCACTGAAAAATGAATTTGTGGACATGGGTAATTGCTTGGATAGGTATTGATGTGAAGATTTATACTGGTTCAGAATTTAACAAAATAATTTCGTTGTGAGCATAGCCTAAACCAACAATCGATCCTCAAATCAAAGTTTAATTTTTGGTTGTCACGAGTCCAACCCAATAAAAATAACCAAGAGTATTAGTCCCGGATCATCTTCTCAAGGAATTACAGTGAGGTATGCATATTATTGGTTATGGTATCCAAGGGGTTGGGAATAAAGGGAGACATTCATGGCAAGGATTGAGAATCTAAGCTTTCTATCTAGTCACTAATCATATCACAATACTTATCAAGAGCTAATCCTATTTCGTCATCTCCAACATCGGAAGAAGGTACAATGTTATCTTCAACATAGGGAGAAAGTCAAATAGGACTAGTTAATCTCAATCCAAAAGTCCTAGTCAACTTACTAATTGAATTAGCAAAAGACTAGCGTTAATGAAAACAATATTAACTAACAACTCTAGATCACCAACATGAGTTGGGTATTAATGACTCAAGATTGCCTAATGGTGCACGAATTGTGAATCACACTTTTCACAACGCGTACCACTAACCAGCAAGTGCACTGGGTCGTCCAAGTAATACCTTACGTGAGTAAGGGTCGAATCCCACGGAGATTGTTGGTTTGAAGCAATCTATGATTATCTTGTAAATCTTAGTCAGGAAGTCAATTATGTTTATCAATTGAATTGTGAATAACCAGTAGAGCATGAATTAAACGTTACTTGTTGTGCAGTAATGGAGAATATGTTGGAGTTTTGGAGATGCTTTGTCTTCTGAATCTCTGCTTTCCTCTGTCTTCTTGTTCACGCACGCACGTCCCCCTATGGCAAGCTGTGTGTTGGTGGATCACCGTTGTCAATGGCTACCTTCCATCCTTCCAGTGAATACTACGCTCACGCGCTCTGTCACAGCACGGCTAATCACCGGTTGGTTCTCGATCCGGTTGGAATAGGATTTACTATCCTTTTGCGTCTGTCACTAACGCCCAGCCTTCAGGAGTTTGAAGCTCGTCACAGTCATTCAATCCTTGAATCCTACTCGGAATACCACAGACAAGGTTTAGACTTTCCGGATTCTCATGAATGCCGCCATCAGTTCTAGCTTATACCACGGAGATTCTGATTAAGGAATCTCAGAGATACTCATTCAATCGGATATAGAACGGAGGTGGTTGTCAGGCACACGTTCATGGTTTGAGGAAGGTGATGAATGTCACGGATCATCACCTTCATCACAGTTAAGCGCGAATGAACATCTTAGATAAGAACAAGCGTGTTTGAATGGAAAACAGAAATACTTGCATTAATTCATCGAGACACAGCAGAGCTCCTCACCCCCAACAATGGGGTTTAGAGACTCATGCCGTCAGAGAATACAAAGTTTAGATCTGAAATGTCATGAGATACAAAATAAGTCTCTAAAAGTTGTTTAAATACTAAACCAGTAGCCTAGGGTTACAAAATATGAGTGGACTATGATGGATGATGCAGAGATCCACTTCTGGGGCCCACTTGGTGTGCTGGGGCCCACTTGGTGTGTGCTGGGGCTGAGACTTTAAGCAATTCACGTGCAGAGGCCATTTGTGGAGTTGAACGCCAGTTTTTGTGCCAGTTTGGGCGTTCAACTCCAGTTTTTGATCCTTTTCTGGCGCTGGACGCCAGAATTGGGCAGAGGACTGGCGTTGAACGCCAGTTTACGTCGTCTATTCTTGTGCAAAGTATGGACTATTATACATTACTGGAAAGCCCTGGATGTCTACTTTCCAACGCAATTAAAATCACGCCATTTCGAGTTCTGTAGCTCCAGAAAATCCACTTTGAGGGCAGGGAGGTCAGAATCCAACAGCATCAGCAGTCCTTTTTCAGCCTGAATAAGATTTTTGCTCAGCTCCTTCAATTTCAGCCAGAAAAATACCTGAAATTACAGAAAAACACACAACTCATAGTAAAGTCCAGAAATATGAATTTTTCCTAAAAACTACTGGAAATAAACTAAAAACTAACTAAAACATACTCAAAACTATATGAAATTATCCCCAAAAAGCGTATAAAATATCCGCTCATCACAACACCAAACTTAAACTGTTGCTTGTCCTCAAGCAACTAGACAAATAAAATAGAAGACTAATAGGTTGAGAAGCAATAATATCTCAGAGTTTTTGAATGAAGCTCAGATTCTAATTAGATGAGCGGGGCTAGTAGCTTTTTGCTTCTGAACAGTTTTGGCATCTCACTTTATCCATTGAATCTCAGAGTGATTGGCATCTATAGGAACTCAGAATTCAGATAGTGTTATTGATTTTCTTAGTTCAGTGTGATGATTCTTGAACACAGCTTCTTTATGAGTCTTGGCCGTGGCCCTAAGCACTTTGTTTTCCAGTATTACCACCGGATACATAAATGCCACAGACACATAATTGGGTGAACCCTTTCAGATTGTGACTCAGCTTTGCTAAAGTCCCCAATTAGAGGTGTCCAGAGTTCTTAAGCACACTCTTCTTTTCGCTTGGACCTTGAATTTAACCGCTCAGTCTCAAGTTTTCACTTGACACCTTCACGCCACAAGCGCATGGTTAGGGACAGCTTGGTTTAGCCGCTTAGACCAGGATTTTATTCCTTTAGGCCCTCCTATCCACTGATGCTCAAAGCCTTGGGATCCCTTTTATTTGCCCTTGCCTTTTGGTTTTAAGGGTTATTGGCTTTTTCTGCTTGCTTTTCCTTTTTTTCTTTTTCTCTTCTCTTCTCTCTTTTTTTTTTTTTTCTGCAAGCTTTGTTCTTTGCTGCTTTTTCTTGCTTCAAGAATCATTTTTTATGATTTTTCAGATTATCAATAACATGTCTCATGTTCATCATTCTTTCAAGAGCCAACATATTTAACAGTCTTAAACAACAAATTCAAAAGACATATGCACTGTTCAAGCATTCATTCAGAAGACAGAAAATATTGCCACCACATTTAACTAATTAGACTTTCTCTTATTGAAACTCGAAATTTTATTGCCTCTTATTCAAAATATCTACTACTTTATTCATGTTTGCTGATGATGAGAACAGTAAACTATAACTTAATTGGGGATAAAATCAAACTAGACACTAATTACTACTAATGATCATGTAATGAAGACGCAAACATAGATAAGCACTTAACATAGAGAAAACGAAAAACAGAGAAAGTAAGAACAAGGAACGAGTCCACCTTAGTGATGATGGCATTTCCTTCTTGAGGCACCAATGATGTTCTTGAGCTCTTTTATGTCTCTTCCTTGCCTTTGTGGCTTGATTCCTAGTGATGTTTGGTATTTCTATCCTCAGTTGCTTCCAATAATTATGTGGAGGGAAGTGCATCCCCTGAGGTATCTCTTGATTTGCAGCCACATGTTCTACCACTGAGCTATAGATCCTTCACATAATTGTGATGTCCACACCAAACTTAGAATGTTGCTCGCCCTCGAGCAAAAGAAGAGGGAATAGATGAAGAAGAAGATGTGGAAATAAAAAAAACTAGGATTATGAGGAGGGAAGGTGGGGATCCTGTGGGGTCCACAGATCTTGGGTGTCAAGGCATTTACATCCCTGCACCAATTTGGGCATGCAAAATGCCCTTGCACACAACTCTGGGCGTTCAGCGCCAGGTTGGTGCCCATTTTGGGCGTTCAACGCCCCTTTGCTGCCATTTCTGGCATTGAACGCCAGAACCATGCTTGTTCTGGGCGTTCAGCGCCAGGATGCTCCCATTCTGGGCGTTCAGCACCAGAACTATGCTCTGTTCTGGCGTTTGAACGCCAGACAGATGCTCCTCCAGGGTGTGATTTTTCTTCTGCTGTTTTTGATTCCGTTTTTGATTTTTTTTTTATTTTGTGACTCCACATGATCATGAACCTAAGAAAACATGAAAAACAATAAAAATAAGAATTAGATAGACATTGGGTTGCCTCCCAACAAGCGCTTCTTTAATGTCCTTAGCTGGACCTTGCTGAGCTTTTAATCTAGCTTCAGCCTTGAGCATTCTTGCTCAATGTTGCCTTCTAGATAATACTTGATTCTCTGTCTATTGACAATGAACTTCTTATCAGAATCAATATCTTGAAGCTCCACGTAACCATATGGTGATACACTTGTAATCACGTATGGTCCCCTCCACCGGGATTTCAGTTTCCCGGGGAATAGCCTGAGTCTAGAGTTAAACAACAGAACCTTCTGTCCTGGTTCAAAGATTCTAGATGACAGCTTTCTGTCATGCCACTTTTTTGATTTTTCTTTATATAGCTTGGCATTTTCGAAAGCTGTGAATCTGAACTCCTCTAGCTCATTTAGCTGGAGCAATCTTTTTTCTCCTGCTAATTTGGCATCAAAGTTTAGGAATCTGGTTGCCCAGTAGGCCTTATGTTCCAGTTCCACGGGCAGGTGACATGCCTTACCATACACCAGTTGGTATGGAGAGGTCCCTATAGGGGTCTTGAATGCTGTTCTGTAAGCCCACAGAGCATCATCCAAGCTCCTTGCCCAATCCTTTCTACGGGTATTTACTGTCCGTTCCAGGATTCTCTTTAATTCTCTGTTAGAGACTTCAGCTTGCCCGTTGGTTTGTGGATGATATGGAGTGGCCACTTTGTGGCGAATTCCATACTGAACCATGGCAGAGTAAAGCTGTTTATTGCAGAAGTGAGTGCCCCCATCACTGATTAACACTCTAGGGACACCAAACCTGCTAAAGATATGTTTCTGGAGGAACTTCAGCACTGTTTTAGTATCATTGGTGGGTGTGGCAATAGCCTCAACCCATTTTGATACATAGTCAACTGCCACCAGAATATAAGTGTTTGCGTATGATGGTGGGAAAGGTCCCATGAAGTCAATTCCCCATACATCAAACAACTCTATTTCCAAGATTCCTTGTTGAGGCATGGCGTAACCATGAGGCAGATTACCAGCTCTTTGGCAACTGTCACAATTACGTACAAACTCTCGGGAATCTTTATAGAGTGTGGGCCAATAGAAGCCACATTGGAGGACCTTGGTGGCTGTTCGCTCACCTCCGAAATGGCCTCCATATTGAGATCCATGGCAATGCCATAGGATTCTCTGTGCTTCCTCTCTGGGGACACACCTACGGATAATTCCGTCTGCACATCTCTTAAAGAGATAGGGCTCATCCCACAAGTAGTACTTTGCATCAGTAATTAGTTTCTTTTTTTGTATTCTATTGTACTCCTTGGGTATGAACCTTGCAGCTTTATAGTTTGCAATATCGGCAAACCATGGTGCTTCCTGAATGGCAAATAGATGCTCATCAGGGAACGTCTCAGAGATCTCAAGGAAGGGGAGGGACGTCCCTTCCACTGGCTCTATCCGGGACAGATGATCAGCTACTTGGTTCTCTGTCCCTTTTCTGTCTCTTATTTCTATATCAAACTCTTGCAGAAGCAATACCCATCTAATGAGCCTGGGTTTTGAATTCTGCTTTGTGAGTAGATACTTAAGAGCAGCATGGTCAGTGTACACAATCACCTTTGATCCTACTAAGTAGGATCTGAACTTGTCAATGGCGTAAACCACTGCAAGTAATTCCTTTTCTGTGGTTGTGTAATTTTTCTGGGCATCATTAAAACGCGACTGGCATAATAAATGACATGCAGAAGCTTGTCATGCCTCTGTCCCAATACTGCACCAATGGCATGATCACTGGCATCACACATTAACTCAAATGGCAATGTCCAGTCTGGTGCAGAAATGACTGGTGCTGTGACCAGCTTAGCTTTCAGCGTTTCAAACGCCTGCAGGCATGCTGTGTCAAACACAAATGGTGTGTTAGCAGCTAGCAGATTGCTTAGAGGTTTTGCGATTTTTGAAAAATCCTTTATAAACCTCCTATAGAATCCTGCATGCCCCAGAAAGCTTCTGATTGCCTTAACATTGGCAGGTGGTGGTAATTTTTCAATTACCTCTATTTTTGCTTGATCCACCTCTATTCCCTTGTTTGAGATTTTATGCCCAAGAACAATTCCTTCAGTCACCATGAAGTGACACTTTTCCCAGTTTAAAACTAGGTTGGTTTCTTGGCATCTTTTCAGAACAAGTTTTAGGTGATCAAGACAGGAGCTGAATGAGTCTCCATATACTGAGAAGTCATCCATGAAAACTTCCAGAAATTTTTCCACCATATCAGAGAAAATAGAGAGCATGCATCTCTGGAAGGTTGCAGGTGCATTGCATAGCCCAAAGGGCATCCTTCTATAAGCAAACACTCCGGATGGACATGTGAATGCTGTTTTCTCTTGATCCTGGGGATCTACTGCAATCTGGTTATAGCCTGAGTAGCCATCCAAAAAGCAGTAATAATCATGACCTGCTAGTCTCTCTAGCATCTGGTCTATGAATGGTAAAGGAAAATGATCATTTTTGGTGGCTGTATTGAGCCTTCTGTAGTCAATACACATGCGCCACCCTGTAACTGTTCTTGTAGGAACCAGTTCATTTTTTTCATTATGAATCACTGTCATGCCTCCCTTTTTTGGGACGACTTGAACAGGGCTCACCCAGGGGCTATCAGAAATGGGATAAATAATCCCAGCCTCTAGTAATTTGGTGACCTCTTTCTGCACCACTTCCTTCATGGCTGGATTTAGCCGCCTCTGTGGTTGAACCACTGGTTTGGCATTATCCTCCAATAGGATTTTGTGCATGCATCTAGCTGGGCTTATGCCCTTAAGGTCACCTATGGACCACCCAAGAGCTGTCTTGTGTGTCCTTAGCACTTGAATAAGTGCTTCCTCTTCCTGTGAATTTAAAGCAGAGCTTATGGTCACTGGAAAAGTGTCACCTTCTCCTAGAAATGCATATTTCAAGGATGGTGGCAGTGGCTTGAGTTCTGGTTTAGGAGGTTTTTCCTCTTTCAGAAGAAAGTTCAGAGGCTCTTTCATGTCCCCTGAATCCTCCAAATCAGGCTGAACATCTTTAAAGATGTCTTCCAACTCTGATTCGAGACTCTCAGCCATGTTGATCTCTTCTACCAAAGAGTCAATAAGGTCAACTTTCATGCAGTCTGTTGATGTGTCTGGATGCTGCATGGCTTTGACAGCGTTCAACTTGAACTCGTCATCGTTGACTCTCAGGGTTATTTCCCCCTGTTGGACGTCAATGAGGGATCGTCCAGTTGCTAGGAAGGGTCTTCCTAGAATGAGAGTGGCACTCTTGTGCTCTTCCATTTCCAGCACAACAAAGTCAGTGGGAAAGGCGAATGGCCCAACTCTGACAATCATGTCCTCAATCACGCCTGATGGGTATTTAGTGGAACCATCAGCAAGTTGGAGACATATCCGGGTTGGTTTAACTTCATCAGTTAAGCCAAGCTTCCTGATAGTGGATGCAGGTATCAGGTTGATGCTTGCCCTAAGATCGCATAAAGCTGTCTTGGTGCAATCATCTTCTAATATGCATGGTATCAGAAAACTCCCAGGGTCTTTAAGCTTTTCAGGAAAGCTTTTAAGAATGACTGCACTGCATTCTTCAGTGAGGAGAACTCTTTCTGTTTCTCTCCACTCCTTTTTATGACTCAAGATCTCTTTCATGAACTTGGCATAAGAAGGTATTTGCTCAAGTGCCTCTGCAAAAGGAATCTTTATTTCAAGAGTCCTTAGATAATCTGCAAAGCGAGCAAATTGCTTATCCTGCTCCTCTTTCCGGAGTTTTTGAGGATAAGGTATCTTGGCTTTATATTCCTCAACCTTAGTGGTTAAAGAAGCCTTTTTAGAGGGGTTGTTATCAGCACTTGTGTGTGTCTGATCCCTCACTGGCAATTACGTATCAGATTCAGAAGCTGGAGTGACGTTAGACGCCAACTCACTGTCTGTTCCTGGCGCCTGAACGCCAGAAATGTGCCCATTTTGGGCGTTCAACGCTGGATTCTGCACCATTTCTGGCGTTGAACGCCAATCCTGCCTTGTTTCTGGCGCTGAACGCCAGTTTTGGGCATGGTCTGGGCGTTCAGCGCCAGCCTTCCACCCATTTTCTGGCGTTTTAGTGCCAGAATTATTTTTCCCTGGGCTCTTACTGTCCTCAGGGGAATCTTTGGTGGGTCGCTCATTTCTTGAATTTTTGATGCCTTGAGGTGGGGTATTTAATGTTTTTCCACTTCTTAATTGAACTGCTTGGCATTCTTCTGCTATTTGCTTTGATAGCTGCTGCTTTGTTTGCTTAAACTGTTCGTCCATATGTATATTAGCTATCCTTGTCTCCTGTAACCTGTCTTTGAATTCAGCTAGCTGCTTTGTTAGAAAATCTAATTGCTGATTGAATTCAGCAGCTTGTTTTACAGTATTGAATTCAGCAGTTACTGTTTTAACCTCTTCATTCATGGAAGGGTTGCTGCTTAGATACAGATGCTGATTCTTGGCAACTGTATCAATGAGCTCTTGAGCTTCTTCAATTGTCTTTCTCATATGGATAGATCCACCAGCTGAGTAATCTAAAGACATCTGAGCTCCTTCTGCAAGCCCATAGTAGAAGATGTCTAACTGAACCCACTCTGAAAACATTTCAGAGGGGCATTTTCGTAGCATCTCTCTGTATCTCTCCCAAGCATCATAAAGAGATTCATTATCTCCTTGTTTAAAGCCTTGGATGTCCAGCCTTAGCTGTGTCATCCTTTTTAGAGGGAAATATTGATTCAGGAATTTTTCTGTCAGCTGTTTCCATGTTCTTATGCTGGCCTTAGGTTGGTTATTTAACCACCTCTTAGCTTGATCTTTTACAGCAAATGGAAACAGTAATAGTCTGTAGACATCCTGATCTATTTCCTTATCATGTACTATGTCAGCAATTTGTAAAAATTGTGCCAGAAACTCTGTAGGTTCTTCCTGTGGAAGACCGGAATACTGGCAACATTGCTGCACCATGATAATGAGCTGAGGATTCAACTCAAAGCTACTAACTCCAATGGAGGGTATGCAGATGCTACTCCCATATGAAGCAGTAGAGGGGTTAGAATATGACCCCAGAGTCCTCCTAGACTGTTCATTTCCACTTATGTCCATGATGGATCTATGGATATAACTTGGACTGATTTACCTTTTTATTTATTTTATTTTATAAGAAGTAAATACTTAAATAAAATAAAATAACTAAAAAGAATTTGAATTTTGAAATAAAAAATAATTTTTTTTTTCGTAAAAATAAAAATTAATTAGTTAATAAAAAAAGAAATTTTTGAAAAAGAGGGGAGATATTTTCGAAAATTAGAGAGAGAGAGAGTTAGTTAGGTAGTTTTGAAAAAGTTAAGAAACAAACAAAAAGTTAGTTAGTTAGTTGAAACAAATTTTGAAAAGATAAGAAGTTAGGAAGTTAGAAAAGATATTTTGAAAAGATATTTTTGAATTTAGTGAGGAGAGAGAAAAACAATAAAATAGTACAAGATTTAAAATTTTCAGATCTAATGCTCCTTGTTTTTGAAAATTTTGGAGGGAAAACACCAAGGAACACCAAACTTGAAAATTTTAAGATCAAGACACAAGGAAACTCAAGAACACTTTGAAGACTCACAAGAACACAAGAACATGAAGGAAGAACACCAAACTTAAAATTTTTAGAAAACCAAACCAAAATTTTCGAAAATCAAAGGGAAATCAACAAGAAAACACCAAACTTAAAGTTTGGCACAAGATTTAATAGAAAAAATATTATTTATGAAAAAGAAGGTTTTGAAAAGAATATAAAAGACTTTAACCCAATTACCAAGAACACAGATTAACGCTCTAGCCAAATGAGTTATGGGACCTTAAAAAAAATTTTAAGAAAGATTATTTTTGAAAACACCAAACTTTAAGTTTGGCACAGGATTTAATAGAAAAATTATTTTTGAAAAAGGTTTTAAAAAAATTATGATAGCCAATTATTATGAACATAAACACCACGTTCTGAATAACTGAGCTATAAGTTTAAAGTATTTTAACAAGAGATAAATAATAAAAGACTCTAAACCAAAAAAAAGAAAGATTTTTCCTAATCTAAGCAACAAAATAATCCGTCAGTTGTTCAAACACGAACAATCCCCGGCAACGGCGCCAAAAACTTGGTGCACGAATTGTGAATCACACTTTTCACAACGCGTACCACTAACCAGCAAGTGCACTGGGTCGTCCAAGTAATACCTTACGTGAGTAAGGGTCGAATCCCACGGAGATTGTTGGTTTGAAGCAATCTATGGTTATCTTGTAAATCTTAGTCAGGAAGTCAATTATGTTTATCAATTGAATTGTGAATAACCAGTAGAGCATGAATTAAACGTTACTTGTTGTGCAGTAATGGAGAATATATTGGAGTTTTGGAGATGCTTTGTCTTCTGAATCTCTGCTTTCCTCTGTCTTCTTGTTCACGCACGCACGTCCCCCTATGGCAAGCTGTGTGTTGGTGGATCACCGTTGTCAATGGCTACCTTCCATCCTTCCAGTGAATACTACGCTCACGCGCTCTGTCACAGCACGGCTAATCACCGGTTGGTTCTCGATCCGGTTGGAATAGGATTTACTATCCTTTTGCGTCTGTCACTAACGCCCAGCCTTCAGGAGTTTGAAGCTCGTCACAGTCATTCAATCCTTGAATCCTACTCGGAATACCACAGACAAGGTTTAGACTTTCCGGATTCTCATGAATGCCGCCATCAGTTCTAGCTTATACCACGGAGATTCTGATTAAGGAATCTCAGAGATACTCATTCAATCGGATATAGAACGGAGGTGGTTGTCAGGCACACGTTCATGGTTTGAGGAAGGTGATAAATGTCACGGATCATCACCTTCATCACAGTTAAGCGCGAATGAACATCTTAGATAAGAACAAGCTTGTTTGAATGGAAAATAGAAATACTTGCATTAATTCATCGAGACACAGCAGAGCTCCTCACCCCCAACAATGGGGTTTAGAGACTCATGCCGTCAGAGAATAAAAAGTTTAGATCTGAAATGTCATGAGATACAAAATAAGTCTCTAAAAGTTGTTTAAATACTAAACCAGTAGCCTAGGGTTATAAAATATGAGTGGACTATGATGGATGATGCAGAGATCCACTTCTGGGGCCCACTTGGTGTGCTGGGGCCCACTTGGTGTGTGCTGGGGCTGAGACTTTAAGCAATTCACGTGCAGAGGCCATTTGTGGAGTTGAACGCCAGTTTTTGTGCCAGTTTGGGCGTTCAACTCCAGTTTTTGATCCTTTTCTGGCGCTGGACGCCAGAATTGGGCAGAGGACTGGCGTTGAACGCCAGTTTACGTCGTCTATTCTTGTGCAAAGTATGGACTATTATACATTGCTGGAAAGCCCTGGATGTCTACTTTCCAACGCAATTGAAAGCATGCCATTTCGAGTTCTGTTGCTCCAGAAAATCCACTTTGAGTGCAGGGAGGTCAGAATCCAACAGCATCAGCAGTCCTTTTTCAGCCTGAATCAGATTTTTGCTCAGCTCCTTCAATTTCAGCCAGAAAAATACCTGAAATTACAGAAAAACACACAACTCATAGTAAAGTCCAGAAATATGAATTTTTCCTAAAAACTACTGGAAATAAACTAAAAACTAACTAAAACATACTCAAAACTATATGAAATTATCCCCAAAAAGCGTATAAAATATCCGCTCATCACCTAATTTCTCTTTTCAAACCAAAAATTCTCAAAAAGCTACTCTAACATCCAACCAAGCATTTTATCAAATACTTGGAAGGCATAAAAGAAAAGCATCATAAATTGCAAGAATAATAAATCTACAACTACCCAATATAATGAATCAACAATAAACAAAGCAATTAACCATAAGAACATAAAAGAAACATAAAACATCAAATTGCATTAAAGGAAAATCAAAGTAACAAGAGTTCATCAATATAAAAGAAACATAAAAAGGAAATTAACAAGAGAACTAAGAGAACAAAGATATAGGAACAAGAAATTGTAAAGAAAACAAGATGAAAACAAGAATTAAACCTAAATCTAAAGGAGATCTAACATAATTCTAACCTAATTCTAGAGAGAAGAGGGAGCTTCTTTCTCTAGAAGCTAACTAAAGCAATCACTTTGAGAAGCGGAAAAAAGGTAGAGAAAGAAGCCAACACCCAAGAAGAGCACAACAAAGAAGGCTCAAGAGAGGAAGTGAAGGAGAAAAAGCAGGAGCAAGAAACTTCTACACAGAATAATAAGTCAACCAGGATGGATACAGTGAAAGCATACCAACCAATGTTACCATATCCTCAAAGTTTCAAGGGAGAAAACAAAGAGAAGCAATACTCCAAATTCCTGGAGATATTCAAGACACTGCACATCAACATCCCTTTCATAGAAGCACTTGAACAGATGCCACTATATGCTAAGTTCATGAAAGAATTATTGACAAAGATAAGATCTTTGAAAGAAGGAAAAATGGTTGTGATGACCAGGAAGTGTAGTGCCATCATCCAGAGAGAATCGCTAAGGAAGAGGAAGGATCCAGGGAGCTTTCATATTCCCTGCACCATAGGCAGCATGATAATTGAGAGAGCATTTTGTGACCTTAGTGCAAGCATAAATCTGATACCTCTATCCTTGATGAAGAAGTTTCAAATTCATGAATTAAAACCCACACAGATAACTCTCCAAATAGCAGACAAATCCATTAATCAAGCACTTGGAGTTGTGGAGAATGTATTCATAAAGGTGGGGAAAATTTTCCTCCCAGCTGACTTTGTTATTCTAGACATGGAGGAAGATCATAACACTCCCACCATTCTAAGGAGACCCTTCTTAGCTATGGGCGGAGCATTGATAGATGTTGAAAAAGGAAAATTGATGCTAAGAGTGGACGAAGAGCATATAGTGTTTCATATCTTCAAAAGCTTGCAAGATCCCAATCAAGAAGAAGAGTGTATGAAGATTGATATGAGAGATCCAAATTTGAATGAAGCACCTGATGAGTCACTCCTAATGCACTCAAGCTCATGCTAGAAAAGAAGGGAAGAGGTAGAACTGTTGCAACAAGCTCAAGGAATAGAGAAGGAACTACAATCAAAGCCTCCATATGAGATCCTCAGCAAGAACCTTCCAAAAATTGAGACTTCAGAACATGAACCACCCCCTGGAAAAGAAGAGAATTCTAAGAAGAAAGTGCCAAGATGGTGGAGAAACAAAAAAAATTCCCACTGAAGGCTTCATACCAGGGGATAAAGTGATGATAACTTATCAACCAATGGAAACATCTCCACATTTCTCTGGATATTACACAGTGAACAAAATCCTCTCACTTGAACATGTGGAAATCATCAAGAATGATACTGGAGGAAAGCTCACAGTGAGAGGGGAAGGGTTTAGGCACTATATTCATCATCCTCCATAACAAGGGACAACCATCAAGTTAGTGACGATAAAAGAGTGCTTGTTGGGAGGCAACCCAACCAGAGGTAACTCTCTTTACTATTTCAATAAGAAAGTTAAGTAGATTTATCTATATTGCAAGGGGCTAAGTTTGGTGTTGCACTCCAAAGTAATTAAAGGGTGAATGTTGGATGCTAAGTTTGGTGTTCCACCAAAGATTTCATTAAAAACACATTTCAACCCTCGGCATGACTAGTTATCAGCTCCAAACAATCAGAGAAACTACATAACAATTGTTTAGTTTCTAGTTCATAGTTTGTTTTCTAGTTTATAGTTTGCTTACTTTATAAAAGCACAAGGTTTCATGTATGAGATTAATCTGCTGCATAACAGACATTGGCAAGGAACTAAGTTTGGTGTTCACACACCAAAGTACGTTCAAAAGCTTACAAACATTCTTGCATGCTAACCATCTTTCAAGTGCTTGGGGGACAAGCAACTTCCACTATTATCGCAGAAAGTCACTCAATTTCTTGGAAGGACTATGCATCATCACTAAGCAGAATACAAAAGCAAGAGGGGATGATGAAGGACTAAGCAAGAAGACACCAAGGGGGTGTATTATTGCCTATCTGTTTCTGCTTTAAAGTGCTCTAAATTGGAAGTCTTAATATACCCCTGCTGAGTAGTTTAAGTTGTTTATATTCTGCTTGTTTACTGTCTTTTAATTGCCAGTGTCATTTAAGTGTTCTAGTCTTAGTGTTTGCTTCATTTTCATCTGCTTGAATCTATGTCTTATTCCCCTTTGCATGAACAAAAGAAAATGATTTTGAAACAGAAAGAGTAATAGTCCAATTTGACAGAAAATAGAATAAGGATCAATGGTAGTATATGTTTGATTTTTTAGCAAGTTCACTAATAAAGGTGAAGGGCTGGAATGTTCCTTGAGTATGAATTTAGCTGCTATATGTGAAACCTTAGTAAATAAATTTCCTTAAAATAAAGAACGAAAATGCAAGAGAAAGAAACAAAAAGAATAAGCTAGGCACCAATAGCTCAACCCTTAAGACACATGCCTGTGGTACTTTTGTACTAGGATCTGCTTGGATAATTAGGTTCTAAGGAGTGTTTTAACACTCGGTAACTTGGATTAACTAGCCCGGGATTATCATCCAAAAGTCCACTATCAAGAGCAACCTAGTTACAAGATATTTAGTGACCCAAAGAGGTGCTGGGCATCGATGTCTCTAGAATTGAATTGTAAGCCAAGTGTTTGCGGTGTGTATGTATTGAGGAGAGGCTTGAGTTAGTAGGTCTGAGGGGTGCTTCATCACCCAACACCTTGAGCCAATTGGATCGGGTGTGTTGACTGAAAACTTATCTAAATAGCTGCCTCAACATAGAACACTAAGCTGCAATTAAAGAATAAGTTCCTAAGCTAAAGAAAAAGCAAAAATCAAACATCAAGGAGCAATGAATAATAAGATTTCATAGCAACACTTTAGTTAGTACTCAAGGGGACATATCAAACCTGGAAACTAATAAAAGTTGAGCTGCAAACATATCCTGCATAAAACCTCATGAACCAAGTTTAATTGCTTTCTAATAAGGACATCTATTCTTCTCTGTTTTCATTCATTCTCCTCATGATTTACTCCTTGCTTGGGGACAAGCAAGATTTAAGTTTGGTGTTGTGATGACAAGTCATCTTAAGCTAGTTTCACAAGCATTTTTCATTTGTTTTCATTAAGTTTCATGCACTTTCTTGAGCAATAAGTATGTAATGGATTAGAATTTCATGCATCCCTTGATTCAATTAAACATGGTTATTTTTGTGCTTTTTCATAAGATTTTATGCAAATTTACTTGATTGTTATTAATGATGCAATTTCTTGTGAGTTTGCCAAGACTTTGATGCATGTGTTTGGTTGATGATAGGTGAAAAGAAGCAAGGAAGAAGCAGAGAAAGAAGCAGAGGAAGAGGGAGTAACGTTGGTGGCCAAGCTGGCTGATGAACGGATTTTTGCTAGTAAAGAATTCACAATAAATTCCCGTTGTAAGTATAGTTTCTAAACCAACAATAATTCTTTCATACAAAAATTTGGTTGTCACTAAAACAAACCCAATAAAATTAAACCGAAGTATTTAAACCTCGGGTCGTCTCTCAAGGAATTGCAGGGAAGTATGTTAATATTGGTTATGGAAAAGTATCTTTTAGGGTTTTGAATAAGGAACAAGAAAAGTAAATTGCAAGAATTAAACTAATAGTTAAGAAAGGCTCTTGGCAATGTATGAGAACTAGAAGTCTTATCCTAGTTATCCTTATTAATTGTGATGAGAATTGTCCATTGCTCCCACTTAGTTAACCTCTAACTATGGAGAAAAGTCAAGTGGATGAATCAATTTGATTCCTCAAGTCCTAGTCAACTCCTAAGGAAAGACTAGCTTTAGAGGGATCCAAATCAACTAGCAACTTCTCAATTATCAATCAACAAAAGAGTTTGATAACTCAAGAGTCTCTAATTACTCTACCAAAGCCAAGAGGAGAAAAACTTACTCTAAAATCCAACCAAGCATCTTATCAAACACTTGGTAGGCACAACATAAAAACATAGAAAACTAGCAAGGAATATTAAATCCAAACAACCAACTGCAAACATCAATGACTCAAAAATAATAGAAGAAGCAATAAATATGAAATACCTCAAATTATATTAAATAGAAAATCAAATCTAACATGAGAATTTATAAACTAAATTGGCAACATAAAGCAATTAACAAGGGAAATAAATAAACTAGAATTCTAGAGCAAATAAAAGTAGAAGAGAAACTAAATTGAAATAGAGTAGAAATCTAAAATTGAAAATAGCTAAACCTAAGAATCCTAAAACCTAGAGAGAGGAGAGAGCCTCTCTCTCTAGAAAACTACATCTAAAACCTAAAAATTATGTGAATGAAAGTTATGTGAATGAATCCCTCAATTATTCCCCCACTCTGTAGCCTCTATTCTGTGTTCTCGGGCTTGGAACTGGGCCAAATAGGAGCCCAGAAATTGCCCCCTGCGCTTTTTGCAATTTCTTCACGTGGCGCATGTCACGCGTACGCGTCGATTGTTTTCTGTGCTATGCGTCGCTGCCAGCTTCTCAAAACTTCATTATCTTGCCTTCCTTCCACTTTTGCATGTTTTCTTTCCATCCTCTAAGCCATTCCTGCCCTATAAACCCTGAAATCACTTAACACACATATCAAGGCATCGAATGGTAATAGGAGAGGATTAATATTAGCAAATTTAAGGCCAAAGAAGCATGTTTTCAATCATAGCACAAAATTAGGAAGGAAAATATAAAACATGCGAATTATATGAATAAGTGTGAGTTTAGTGGATAAAATCCACTCAATTAAGCATAAAATGTACCACGAAATAGTGCTGCATCATTGGCTCGCTAACGTTACCTCAAACATTGGAGGAAAGGGCAATGTAATGTTCTGCAAAGATCTGGTGCCAACGTTGGAGGGAACATTGTTAAGCCAACGTTACCTCGAACGTTTTTGATATAGTTTGCTTTCTAAAATTAGACAAAATTGGCTGCAACGCATGAACTGTGGAATTTTGATACTACACGCGCACGCATGAGTGACGCGCACGCGTAAGTTAGCCAACGTTGGAGAGAACGTTGCCAAGCCAATGTTACCTCCAACGCTTGCGACAAAGAGTTCATTTCTGGAATTGGAGAAATCAGCAGCAACGCACACGCGTACGCGTGGGTGATGTGCATGCGTGTGTAAGCCAACGTTGGAGGGAATATTGCCAACCCAATGTTACCTCCAACGCTCGCGACAAGTTTTCAAAAACTAGAGTTGGGAAATTTGAAGTGACGCGTACGCGTGGACGTGCACTTTCTTCCCAACCTCGCGCACGCGTGAAATGGAAAAACCACCCCTTCACGCGTACGCGTGGGCCATGCATACGCGTGACCAGGAGAACATTGGTGCCCCAACGTTGAGTCAAACATTACTGAAAACACCCAAAATCCATTTTTCTTTAAGGGAACATTTGACCCAACGTTTGCTTAAAAACGTTGACCCCAACGTTGATACCAGAGCTATGCAATTGAGCACCCATGCAGATCAGGAACATTAATTGCCAAACATCCCTCTTCAACGTCACTAAGACCCACTCTAGCTTGCTTCAATAAAGGCCAAAAGCCCAATCCAAAGACTTGAAGACTGAATACAGAAAGTGTATAAATAGCATTAAGTTTAAGTTAGTTAGGAGTTCTGGAAGGCTGAGTCAGGGACCCAAATTGGGAAACCTACACTGATTTTCTTTTGTATTTCCTTTTCTGCACTTTTCTGCAATTTTTCTATTTTCTGTTTTACTTGAGCAATGATGAACTAAACCCTATTTTCATCAGGGGGAAGAGCTCTACTGTAATCATAATGAATCAATGAAATTGTTCTTCTTCTCAATTCATTTGGGTAGCTATAGGATAACTTCTGTTTTGACTGTGAATTAATCATTCCGGAAGGGGGTTTAATTCAATTGAATGCTTGTGTGAGCTTCAGAAGGGGAATCACTTACATTAGAATTGGAGCTCTATCCTTCACAACTCTCTTGATCAACACCATTCGGGAGGAATTGAGATCTTGAGAGTTAGTGTGGCTTATAGATGAGAGACATACACTTAACCTCTTCTCATGACAATTAGATCAAGGAATTGGCAAGATTGATTGTGATTAAAGAGATTGGATTGCCAAGGAATTGGGATCCAATCAATTTCAGTCTGCCATAGATTTACTCATATGATTGAGAAAGGAGTTAAGGCCCATTTGATTCATGAAGGATTATGATATCTCCAATCCCTGATGAATCATTCTCTTTGATTTTCTTCAATTTAGATTATTCTGCATTTACTTTAATTGCAATCTGTCTCTGCTGTTTTGATTCCCAGACCCAATTTCTTTTATAATTCATGCAATTTAAGTTTCACTACAATTTAGATTCTGCAATTTTACTTTCTTGCACTTTAAAATTCAAGTTATTTACATTTCTTGCAATCTAAGATTCAGTTCTTTTACTTTCTTTCTTTTTAAGTTTCAGTCATTTAAGTTTTTTGCCATTTAAGTTTCAAGCAATTTACATTCAGCACTTTAGATTTCCTGCAATTTACTTTCTGTTGATCCAATTTCACTCAATTCATCAATATTAGCTTAACTAGATTTATCACCCAACTAAAATTGCTTGATCCATCAATCCCTGTGGGATCGACCTCACTCTGGTGAGTTTTACTACTTGATGCGACCCGGTACACTTGCCGATTAGTTTGTGCAAATTCAATTTTTTGCCATCAAGATTTTGGCGTCGTTGCCTGGGATTGATTTAGATTGACAATGATTAAGTAGGTGATAATCTAGATTAAGCATTTTTCTTTGTTTATGTTAAGTCTACTAACTGTTTGAGATTTTGTTTCTGCTAACTGTAACTCCACTCTAGCAATAGAGTGATCTGCTTTTGTTTTTGGTTTGTTTGTGTTATATGCCAGGAGGAAGAAGAGGTGAATCCACCTCCTTTGATTCTGAACCAGAGAGAACCTTCTTGAGGCTAAGAAGAGAAGCAAGAGGAAAGGGAGTGATTGGAGAAGAAGAATCAGAAGAGGGAGATCAAAAGATGGAGGATAATCTCCCTAATCCACCAGAGGAAGTGGCCAACAACAATGGCCAACCTCCAAGGAGATTTCTAGCCTCTTACACCATCCCAAACCCAAGAAACTGTGGGAGCAGTGATGAGCGGATAATTTATACGCTTTTTGGCACTGTTTTTAGTATGTTTTTAGTATATTTTAGTTAGTTTTATTATATTTTTATTAGTTTTTATTTAAAATTCACTTTTATGGACTTTACTATGAGTTTGTGTGTTTTTCTATGATTTCAAGTATTTTCTGGCTGAAATTGAGGGA
Source organism: Arachis ipaensis (assembly GCF_059453495.1). NCBI lineage: Eukaryota > Viridiplantae > Streptophyta > Magnoliopsida > Fabales > Fabaceae > Arachis > Arachis ipaensis. Next base: position 58,046,153 of record NC_142436.1, read on the forward strand.
CCTGAGCAAAAATCTGATTCAGAGGCTGAAAAAGGACTGCAGATGCTGTTGGATTCTGACCTTCCTACACTCGAAGTGGATTTTCTGGAGCTACAGAAGCCCAATTGGCTTTCTCTTAATTGCGTTGAAAAGTAGACATCCTGGGCTTTCTAGCAATATATAATAGTTCATACTTTGCCCGAGATTTGATGGCCCAAATAGGCGTTCCAAGTCAGCTCAAGAATTCTGGCGTTTAACTCCAGAACTGGCACAAAAGCTGGAGTTAAACGCCCAAACTGGCACAAAAGCTGGCGTTCAACTCCAAGAAAAGTCTCTACACATGAAAGCTTCAATGCTCAGTCCAAGCACACACAAAGTGGGCCCCGAAAGTGGATTTTTACACTAAACACCCTAGCTTACTCATTTTCTGTAACCCTAGGTCACCAGTTTACTATAAAAACTACTTTTAGTGATTCATCTTGTACCTCATGACACTTTACACGTTTCATATTGTATCTTCTACAGCATGAGTCTCTAAACCCCATTGTTGGGGGTGAGGAGCTCTATTGTTCTTCATGAATTAATGCAATTACTACTGTTTTCCATTCTATCATGCTTGCTTCTATTCTAAGATATTCATTCGCACTTCAACCTGATGAATGTGATGATCCGTGACACTTATCATCATTCTCACCTATGAACGCGTGCCTGACAACCACCTCCGTTCTACCTTAGATTGAATGCATATCTCTTAGTCTCATGATTCAGATCAGAGTCTTCGTGGTATAAGCTAGAATTATTGGCGGCCATTCCTGAGATCCAGAACGTCTAAACATTGTCTGTGGTATTCTGAGTAGGATCTGCGAGGGGATGACTGTGACGAGCTTCAAACTCGCGAGTGTTGGGCATAGTGACAGACGCAAAAGGATCAATAGATCCTATTCCGACATGATCGAGAACCGACAGATGATTAGCCGTGCGGTGACAGCGCATTTGGAACATTTTCACTGAGAGGACGGGAAGTAGCCATTGACAACGGTGATGCCCAACATAAAGCTTGCCATGGAAGGGGCCTTGCGTGCATGAAGAAGAAGACAGTAGGAAAGTAGAGATTCAGAGGACAAAGCTTCTCCAAAACCTCAACCTATTCTTCATTACTGCATAACAAGTATTTATTTCATGTTCTTTTACTTTTTACAATTAAATCTGAGAAGCATTGATATCCTGACTAAGAGTTACAAGATAACCATAGCTTGCTTCAAGCCGACAATCTCCGTGGGATCGACCCTTACTCACGTAAGGTATTACTTGGACGACCCAGTGCACTTACTGGTTAGTTGTGCGGAATTGCAAAAGTGTGATTGTGATTTCGTGCACCAAGTTTTTGGCGCCGTTGCCGGGGATTGTTCGAGTTTGGACAACTGACGGTTATTCTTGTTGCTTAGATTAGGAATATTTTATTTTTGTTGGTTTATAGTCTTTTATTTGAGTTTAGTTTTATATTTTAAGTTTGGTGTCAATTGCATGATTTTATTTTCTTTTAATTTTTCGAAATTGCATGTCCTTAGTTCTTTCTTGATCTTTAAAAATTCTAAGTTTGGTATCTTCTTTGTGTTTTCCTTTAATTTTTTGAAAAGTTGTGTTTGATTTTCTAAAAATTTTAAGTTTGGTGTGTTTTGTGTTTTTATTTACTAAAAAAATTTTTCAAAAATTTATTCTTGGTGTTCATCTTGATCTTCAAAGTGTTCTTGGTGTTCATCTTGACATTCAAAGTTTTCTTGTTTGTTCCCTTTGTTTTGATCTAAAATTTCTAAGTTTAGTGTCATTTTGTTGTTTTTCTCTTTCCTCATTAAAATTCAAAAATAAAAAATATCTTTTCCCTATTTTACTCATAATTTTCGAAATTTGGCATTAAAGTAGTCAAATATTTTCAAAATCATATCTTTTCTTTTTAGTCAAGTCAAAATTACAATTTCAAAAATTGATCTTTTCAAATCTTTTTCAAAAATCAAATCTTTTTAATTTCTTCAATCATACCTTTTCAATCACATCTTTATTTTTTTTTGAATTGTAATCATATCTTCTCAATCATATCTTATTCAACATAATTTTCAATCATATCTTTTTGATTGCTAATTTCAAAATCTTTTTATTTAAATTAATTAATTTAGTTTTCAACTTGCTTTTATTTTCTTTCTTTTTTTCGAAATTTTATTTTATTTTATTCTATTTTAATTTCGGTCACTTTAATTAAATAAATAAAAATAAAAATATAATTTATTTGCAATTCATATCAATTCCCTTTTCTCCCTCATGGACATAAGTGGAAATGAACAGTCCAAAAGGACTCTGGGGTCATATGCTAACCCCATTACAACTGCATATGGGAGTAGCATTTGTATACCTCCCATCAAAGCAAGCAGCTTTGAGCTAAATCCTTAGCTCATTATCATGGTGCAGCAAAATTGCAAGTATTCTGGTCTTCCACATGAAGAACCTACTGAGTTTCTGGCACAATTCTTACAAATTACTGACACAGTGCGTGATAAAGAAGTGGATCAGGATGTCTACAGATTATTATTGTTTCCATTTGCTGTAAAAGATCAAGCTAAGAGGTGGTTAAATAACCAACCCACAGCAAGCATAAAAACATGGAGACAGTTGACAGACAAGTTCCTGAATCAATTTTACCCTCCAAAAAGGATGACACAGCTAAGGCTGGACATCCAAGGCTTTAAACAAGAGGATCATGAATCCCTTTATAATGCCTGGGAAAGGTACAGAGGGATGCTAAGGAAATACCCCTCTGAAATATTTTCAGAGTGGGTGATGCACGGAAACTTGTCTCTCAACAAATTTCCCTTCGGCAAGTATACCGAATTGTCGTCAAGTAATAACTCACAAAAGAGTGAGGTCGAATCCCACAGAGATTAACGGATTAAGCAATCAATGGTTCATTGATTATCCTAGTCAGACAAATCATTAAGGAGTGATGAGCAACAGGAAAAGTAAATTGCATGAATGTAAAGGAAAAACTATAAAGTGCAGAAAAATAAAATGGCAAGAAAAGTAAACGTAAGAACTAAAAATAAAATGAACATTGGGATCAAGAGATATTGCAATCCTCCGGATCAAGTTCATTCTCATCTCTTCCTCAATCAATGCATTCATTGATCTCCTTGGCAATCTTAAGTGATTGGATCCCAATTCCTTGGCAATCCAATCTCTCTAAGCTTGAACAATTTCCCAATTCCTTGATTTAATTGCTCATGGAAAGAGATAAAGTTTGGTCACTGATTATACCACACACATTCATAGATCAAAGTATTGGTAAGATTAAATGTCACAATATCCATCCAACCGCCAACCTAATCCAATGTGAGAGAGCATTTCTAGCATGATCTCCTCATTCCTCTTCCAAGGTTCAGAGGAAATCCAAGTATGAGCAATTTCTCTTCCGAGACAATTACCCAATTGGATGAAGATCGAAAGCTCTCTAGTAAAATCAAGAGAAAAGAAAGAAGAAGAAGAATAAGAACTACAATTGATCCATTGAATCACAATAGAGCTCTCTAACCTAATGAAAAGAGTTAGTTGATCATTGCTCTACCAAAATAGAAAAGAAAGAAAGTGCAGAAAAGTAAAGATGAAGATTAAAACTAAAATTGAAACTTCAAAATTCATAAATAAAAAGTACAAAGAAAAGAAAGAGAGGGAAAAGTGTGTGAGGGGAGGGAGTCCAAAGACCCCTCTTCCATCCCCCTATTCCCGAATGTCCCTCCCTTGAATGTAAAAACTAAGGCCTTTATATAGGCTCTCCTAAATTACAAAATGAAAAAGCAAATTACAATGAAATGAAAAATTCTATTTTGGATGCTTCTTATGGCCTTGATTGGTTGACACTTGTGGGCTTGCTTGCTTGAGCTTTGAAGTGGATTTGAGAGAGAGGTAAATCAAATTGAGGTCCAGGGTGACTTGGCATTATTGCTGCTGTTAGCCATACTAACGCTACAAGTGTGGCGTTAGTGCTAACGTTAGTGTGACTAACGTCACACTTGCTACCCAATTGGTGTTTTGGGACTTAAAAGATGCCTCTGGTTTGTACTCCAATTTCATGCCCACTATAGAGTATTATATATCGTTGGAAAGCTCTGAATGTTAGCTTTCTAACATAACTAGAATCACATCAATTGGATTTATGTAACTCAATTTATGCTCCTTTGAAGTGGACAAGGTCGCTGGCATAGTCGCTAGCGTTACTGGAAAACGTGAGTCACAATAACGTTAGCGATCAGAGGATGAATATTGCCAGGTTCTGAAGTTCAAATTTACTGTCCACCCCATACTATTATATATTGTTGGAAAGCTCTGGATGTCTACTTTCCAACGCCTTTGGAAGCGCATCATTTGGAGCTCTACAGCTCGAGTTACATTTCTTGGAAGGTGAAGAGGTCAGTTGGCCTTACTACAGGTTGATACCATGTTCATCTTTGCACTTTCGGGGCAGGTTTTCTCCCTCAAATTTAGTGTCCACCATGTAGTGCCATATATTCTTGGAAGGCCCTGGAATCCTACTTTTCAATGCCATTGGAATCACTTCATTTGGAGCGTTGTGGCTCAAGTTATTCTTGTTTGAAAAAGGCATGGAAAGGCTGCCTGGTGAGATTTTTGCCTACGTTAATGTCCACATTAGTGTAACTAACATGGCCATTAACGTGGGTCCTTCTTTGCTTCACAAATGTTAGTGGCGTTCACCTTTTCCACTAACGTTGGCATTTCCCTTTCCTTCCATATTAGTTCCCACGTTAATGTAAATAACGTGGAAGCTAACGTGGGTGTTCTAGCCTTCGCAAACGTTAGTAGCATTCACTTTTTCCACTAACGTTGGCGTTTCCTTTTGCTTTCACGTTAGTTCCCACGTTAATGTAACTAATGTGGAGACTAACGTGGGTCTTCTTGCCCGTCGCTAACGTTAGTGGTGTTTACTTTTACCACTAACGTTCCATGCTCTCCTTCTTCAAAGTTAATGCCACTAACTTTCTCACTAACGTTGGGGCTTCTCTTTTCTTCCACGTTAATGGCCACGTTAGTGGCACTAACGTAGCCACTAACGTGGCTCTTCTCTGCTTCTTGTTACCTGAAATCAATCAAACAAAGTGCATTAAAGTCTTGCTCTTAATCATGGGATCATGCATCATCCATTTTATCATTCAATTCATGCATAATTCTCAAGAAATCATTCAAAATTCACAATGTTTGCTTGAATCATGGTGTGAATGCATTTTCAACCAAATACTTGCTTATTTCCTAAGAAAATGCATGAAACCAACCTAAAGCATACAAAAAAATGGCTAGTAAAACTAGCCATGATGCCCTGGCATCAGTGGGTACAGTTAGACATCTTCTACTATGGGCTTATAGAAAGAGCTCAAATGTCTCTAGATCACTCGGCTGGTGGATCTATACACATGAGAAAAACAATTGAAGAGGCTCAAGAACTCATAGATACAGTTGCTAGAAATCAACATCTGTACTCAAATAGTGAGTCCTCCATAGAAGAAGAGGCTATGGCAGTAACTACTGATCCTAATCCTCAAGAACAGATTGTTGAACTTAATCAGCAATTACTCCTTATGACAAAACAATTAGCAGAATTTAAAGAGATGCTCCAAGACACTAAAAATGCTAACAAGAATATAGAAGCACAATTAAATCAGACAAGACATCACCTATATAAATAGATAATAGAAGAATGCCAAGTTGTTCAACTAAGGAGCGGGAAGACATTGAATAATTCAGCTCAAAATAGTAAAAAGCCAAGAAAGGAAAAATGGACAGAGGATGACCAAACCACTGCCCAAAATCCCTTTGAGGATAGCAAGGGCCCAGAGAGGAATAATTTTGGCATTCAAACGCCAGAAAAGGGAGAAAAGTTGGCGTTAAACGCTCATTCCTTGCCCAGTTCTGGCGATCAAACGCCAGAAAAGGGTGGGAAGCTGGCGTTAAACACCCATTCCTTACCCAGTTCTGGCATTCAAACGCCAATGAGGGATCAGACACCTGCAAGTGCTGATAGTAACCCCTCTAAGAAGGCTTTTCCAACCACTTCTGTAGGGAATAAACCTACAGCAACTAAGGTTGAAGAATATAAAGCCAAGATGCCTTATCCTCAGAAACTCCGCCAAGCAGAACAGGACAAACAATGTTCCCGTTTTGCAGACTATCTCAGGACTCTTGAGATAAAGATCCCGTTTGCAGAGGCACTTGAGCAAGTACCCTCTTATGCTAAGTTCATGAAAGAGATCTTAAGTCATAAGAAGGATTGGAGAGAAACTGAAAAAGTGTTTCTCACTGAAGAATGCAGTGCAGTCATTCTGAAAAGCTTACCAGAAAAGCTTCAAGATCTAGGAAGCTTCATGATACCATGCACATTAGAGGGTGCTTGTACTAAGACAGCTCTATGTGACCTTGGAGCAAGTATCAACCTAATACCTGCATCTACTATTAGAAAGCTTGGGTTGACTGAAGAAGTCAAACCAACCCGAATATATCTTCAACTTGCTGATGGCTCCATTAAATATCCATCAGGCATAATTGAGGACATGATTGTCAAGGTTGGGCCATTTGCCTTTCCCACTGACTTTGTAGTGCTGGAAATGGAGGAGCACAAGAGTGCAACTCTCATTCTAGGAAGACCTTTCCTAGCAACTGGACGAACTCTTATTGATGTACAAAAAGGGGAAGTGACCCTGAGAGTCAATGAGGATGAGTTCAAGTTAAATGCTGTCAAAGCTATGCAGCATCCAGACACATCAAATGACTGCATGAGCACTGATATTATTGACTCTTTGGTGGAAGAGATCAATATGACTGAGAGTCTTGAATCAGAGCTAGAGGACATCTTTAAGGATGTTCAGCCTGATCTGGAGGAACCAGAAGAAATAAAAGAACCTCTAAAAAACCCTCAGGAAGAGGAGAAACCTCCTAAACCTGAGCTCAAACCACTACCACCATCCCTGAAATATGCATTTCTGGGAGAGGGTGACACTTTTCCAGTAATCATAAGCTCTGCTTTAAATCCACAGGAAGAGAAAGCACTAATTCAAGTGCTAAGGACACACAAGACAGCTCTTGGGTGGTCCATAAGTGATCTTAAGGGCATTAGCCCAGCAAGATGCATGCACAAGATCCTATTGGAGGATGATGCTAAGCCAGTGGTTCAACCACAGAGGCGGCTAAATCCAGCCATGAAGGAGGTGGTGCAGAAAGAGGTCACTAAGTTACTAGAGGCTGGGATTATTTATCCTATTTCTGATAGCCACTGGGTGAGCCCTGTCCAAGTTGTCCCCAAGAAGGGAGGCATGACAGTGGTTCATAATGAAAAGAATGAACTGGTTCCCACAAGAACAGTTACAGGGTGGCGCATGTGTATTGACTACAGAAGGCTCAATACAGCCACCAGAAAGGATCATTTCCCTTTACCATTCATAAACCAAATGCTAGAGAGACTAGCAGGCCATGAATACTACTGCTTTTTGGATGGCTATTCAGGCTACAACCAAATTGTGGTGGATCCTCAAGACCAAGAGAAAACAGAATTCACATGTCCATCTGGAGTATTTGCTTACAGAAGAATGCCTTTTGGTCTGTGCAATGCACCTGCAACCTTTCAGAGGTGCATGCTCTCTATCTTCTTTGATATGGTAGAAAAGTTCCTGGAAGTCTTCATGGATGACTTCTCAGTATTTGGAGACTCATTCAGCTCCTGTCTTGATCATCTAGCACTTGTCCTGAAAAGGTGCCAAGAGACTAACTTGGTCTTAAACTGGAAAAAATGTCACTTTATGGTGACTGAAGGAATTGTCCTTGGGCACAAAATTTCAAGCAAGGCAATAGAGGTGGATCAAGTCAAGGTAGAGGTCATTGAAAAATTACCACCACCTGCTAATGTTAAGGCAATCAGAAGCTTTCTGGGGCATGCAAGATTCTATAGGAGGTTCATAAAGGATTTTTCAAAAATTGCAAAACCTCTGAGAAACCTACTAGCTGCTGATACGCCATTTGTGTTTGACACAGAGTGTCTACAGGCGTTTGAAACCCTGAAAGCCAAGCTGGTCACAGCACCAGTCATCTCTGCACCTGACTGGACATCACCATTCGAATTAATGTGTGATGCCAGTGACCATGCCATTGGTGCAGTGTTGGGAAAAAGGCATAACAAGCTTCTGCATGTCATTTACTATGCCAGTCGTGTTCTAAATGACGCATAGAAGAAATACACAACCACAGAAAAAGAGCTGCTTGCAGTGGTTTATGCCATTGACAAGTTTAGCTCCTATTTAGTAGGATCAAAAGTGATTTTGTACACTGACCATGCTGCTCTTCAATATTTACTCACAAAGCAAGATTCAAAACCCAGGCTCATAAGATGGGTGTTGCTTCTACAAGAGTTTGATATAGAAATAAGAGACAGAAAAGGGACAGAGAACCAGGTAGCTGATCACCTGTCCCGGATAGAACCAGTAGCTGGGGCGTCCCTGATGACAAGTCATCTTAGCCTAGTTTCACTAGCCTTTTTCTTTTGTTTTTGATTGATTTATGCACTTTCTTGAGCCATAAGCAAGCCAATTGGGTAGATTTCCATGTTTCCTTTGATTCAATCAACCATGTATGAATTAATGCAATTTCATGAGATTTTATGCTATAATTGTCATATATTATGAAAGAATAACAAACTCATGATTTTAAGCAAAGCTTTGATGTGTTTGGTTGATTGATGATAGGTGAAAAGAGTTTTGAAGAAGGTTGAAGAAAGAAGGAATGGCTAGGAGCAAGAGAGAACAAAAAGCTTGAGCAAAAGTTTGCCTCAAACTTTAGCTCAAACTTTTAAAAGAGTTGAAAACACTCCAGAGGAAAAAAGCTTGAGCAAAATTTTGACCTCAAACTTTAGCTCAAACTTTTGGGAGAAAAGCTTGAGCCAACGTTTGCCTCAAACTTTTTGGCAAACGTTGGCATCACAAAATCAATACCCTGGAGGAAAAAGCTTGCGCCAACGTTTGAGGTCAAACTTTTGCTTAAACGTTGGCGCCACACTTGCACACCCTGGAGGAAAAAGCTTGCGCCAATGTTTGAGGTCAAACTTTTGCTCAAACGTTGGCGCAACACACATTTACAAGGGGGCCAACGTTTGAGCAAAAGTTTGACCTCAAACTTTGGCTCAAACGTTGGTAGCAGCAAAGTGAAGCTATCTGGTATAAAAAGTTTGAGTAAAAGTTTGCCTCAAACTTTTACTCAAACTTTTACTCAAGCTTTTAAGTTTTTCAACCCGGTTCACAATGGATCTTTCTCCAACTCCAAGAGCAATCAACCAAGGCCTTTATCAACCCAATTCCATCAAGAACAAAGGCCCAATTCAAGGCTTGAAAACCATTTGAAGAAAGTGTATAAATAGATTAGGATTTAAGTTTTAAGAGAGTTTTTTCGTAGAGAATTCTTAGAGACTTACAGTGGAGAACTCACCTTTAGATTTTTGAATTGTTGTTTTAGAATTCTAGAGAATTGGGAAGGAGAATTGATCTCTCTTCTTCCTTGTTCTTGCTTGAGCATTCTTTACTTTTCTTGCTTCGGATCTTGGGTGGAGAATTGAAGAACTTCTGTTTCAATCTCACCTTGAGATCTTGTTAAATTTTCTGCTTAATTGAATTTCCTTTTCTGTTAATTACTTCTTCTTCTATTCTCTCTGCAATTTACACTCCTTTATTTCTCTTGCAATTGATTTCTGGATTGGATCTAGGAAGGCATTGAGATCTAGACTTGGTTATCTAGTCTCTTGGGTCCTGAGATCTGAAATTCCCTTTTTATTTCTCTGTTGAACGCTTCTTCAAGCGATTTACATTTTCTGTTTGAGATCTATTGCAATTAAATCCATCTTTTACTTCCTTGCTTTTTGCAATTTTACTTTTCCTTGTTTAAATTCTGCAAATCCACTTCCCAATTCCCTTTACAATTCAAGCCATTTACATTTCTTGCACTTTAAGATTCTGCAATTTACATTTCTTGCGTTCTAAGTTTCTGCCATTTAATTTCTTGTTCTTTAAGATTTAGCACTTTATTTTCTGTTCTCTTTAATTTCATGCAATTTACCCATTCCCTTTACTTTCCATGCAATTTAAATTCTGTTAATCACAAATCACTCAACCAAATCTTGATTCGCTTGACTAAATCAACCACTAAACTGAAATTGCTCAATCCTTCAATTCCTGTGGGATCGACCTCACTCCCGTGAGTTTTTATTACTTGATGCGACCCGGTGCACTTGCCGGTTAGATTTGTGTGCTTGGAATTCATTTTCCGAAAATACACATTAAGTTTTTGGCGCCGTTGCCGGGGATTGAAATAGATTGACAATGATTACGTGAAGTGGAGATCTAGATCAAGCATTTTTTCTTTTCTGTTTCTCTAATTTTTGACTGACACACTAACTGTTTGAATTTTTACCTGAGCTAATTGAAACCTCACTTTAGCAATAGAGTGAAGTTCTCTTGGTTTAACTTGCTGAGTATGATTCTCATAGCTTGATAAATCAACGAGAGAAGTGATTTTCGATCATTAATCTCTCAAGTTTACCAACTGTTTGACACATTGCGTTAACTAACCCTTTAATCATATCTTGGCATAAATATACTCTATCTTCATTTGAACTGTATGTGATTGTGCAGACCATGGAAGGGAAATCAATGAATGCCAGTAATCATGGGAGCGATATCCCCACCTTAGACGACAAGCAACCACTCATCACCATGAACGACATTGCTCAGTGGTTTGAAGCTTTCCCACAAGGAAACATCATCGGATGGGAAGAACTAATGAGTGAACTCCTAGTCAAGCTGAAGCCACCTCAAAGAACTGTTAAACCAGAGGCAGGAGTGCAACCATTCGCACAAGAGAAGGAAATTGAAGGTATTCGTGCAATCATGGCCCAAAGCGAGCAGATACATCAACAGCTTAAGCAACAATTGGAGCTGATTAACAGAAAAGTAGATGAACTTCAACATGCTGTGGCAAATGCACAGAACTCACCTCAAAATCCCCATTGTTGGAATCAATCTGAAAACGGTTCTGGAGTAATTAACTATGAGCAACAAAGTCATGAGCGATCACACTCTCCAAATAGCTCCTCAAGCATGTTCCAACGTAGGACTCAGAATGATGTGTACAACCCACCCTAGAGAACTCAATCCAACTGGAGGGGGGTTGAAAACCAAAATCAAAGACCAAGGGACTTCAACTGTAACAACCCCAATTTCAAAAACCAGCATAAAAACCACCCCCACAACAACAACCATCACGCACCACCCCAATGCACACACTTCCAACCCCATCCTACCTCACAACTCGCCCAAAATGACTCTCATCAACCATCACAGTTGACACAACCACAACCAATTCCAAACTCTCAAAAATTCTATGTCCTAGAAATAATGATGGAAAGATACATGAAGGTTCAAGAAATGATGACAGTAGAGCAAGAAGAAATAAGGAAAAATCAAGAGATGATAAGCAGGAACCAAGAGGCCTCACTCAGAAGAGTTGAAAAGCAAATGGAACAGCTGGTTCAAAACCTTGCTGAATTGGGTGAGAGAGAGGCAAATATATCCCTAAGGGCCACTGAAGATGACCCAAAGAACAGTGAAAAAGCTGCTGGGTTGAAAGGGAAAGCAGTTATGGAAAAAAGTGAGAAGGCTATGGGAAAAGAAACAATCATCAAGGAAAAGCCCACGGTGAGAGGGGGAAACCGAAGGCAACAGAAGCCTCAACTTCCATGATCAGAAAATGAAGGATGTCAAGCTAATGACAATAAAAGAGCGCTTGTTGGGAGGCAACCCAACCTGAGGTAGTTTTCTTTCCATAGTTATTTTAATAAAAAGGTTAATTAACTTCATCTATATTGCAAGAAGCTAAGTTTGGTGTTTCACACCAAAACAATCTAAGGGAGAATGAAGGATTCTAAGTTTGGTGTTCCACCAAAATTTTATCATAAAACGCATTCTCACTTTCTGCATAATGCTAGCTTCAAGCATTTAGATAAACTAGTTAACTATTCTGCTGTTTCCTAGTTTTCAGTTTATTACTTTTGAAAAAGAAAAAAAGTTTCACACATGGTTAATCTGATGCATGAAACCCATTGGCAAGGTACTAAGTTTGGTGTTTCCACACTAAAGTAAGTTCAAAAGGCCCACAAATAAATCATGCATGCTAACCATTTTTCAAGTGCTTGGGGAACAAGCAACTTTCAATATCATTGCAGAGCATCATACAAGCTTTTGGAAGGATTAAGCATCATCAACCAAAGAGATGAAAGAGGAATGTGTGGATCAGTGATGATGATGATGAGGAGTAAAGCAAGCGAACTCCAAAAGGTTGTATTGTTAAGTGATTATCTTACATCAAACACTGCTATGATTGAGAGTGGTTTTGTTTCCCTGATTATCTGTCTGTTTAGTATAGTTTTTTTTTTTCTGAAATTCAATAAGCAAGATGCTTGATCATTTACAACATCATACTCTCCAAAACTTGTTTGCACTCAATTTTTCAAAAAAATGCATCACATGAAAGTTCTTTGAAAAGAAGGATTGAGGAATTAAACAATTTTGAGGCAAGCAAAAGATTAGGAGAAGTGGTGGTTCTAGTTGTATAATTATGTATTGAGGTTGCATGCTTATGAAAACTTACATGGGAGCTCATAGGCGGGACATAGAGTTCAAAGAAGTGTTGTGGAGATTCTCAAACATTTATTGATCCAAGAAGCAGCAAACAAAACAAAAGAAAATAAAGAAAATACAAAAACAAAAAGAACATGGCCCAAGGGTCTGAGCATCAATTACTAGGCAGAAAAGAAAAGAGAAACAAAAACTCAAAGAGTTGTTATCCTAGTAAATGCTTGTGGTTGAATTGTGTCAAAGAAAGAGGCTTGAGCAAGTAAATCCTTAGGGGTGCTTTAACACCTAATACCTTAAAACCAACTGGTTTAGGAGTATTGATTGAAAGTTTATCTAAAGAGCCGCTTTGAGACATGACACTTAGAGTCAAGGCCAAAGCACAGAAACTATAAGCTGCTTCAAGGTGATTACTTATAGAGAGATCTCCATGATATCATTTGGATGAAAGTCCTAAGACCTAAGACTTCCAATATGTAAGGACTAGTAAGCACTGAGGCCCTTGCATGAGCATATGATTTAAAGTTCACCCCACTGTCACTTGATCACTTCACTCACAGGATAGTACATGTAACTTTTCAAATCCATTCTGATTGAAAGAACCTTTGAGCATAATTCCTTTCTTGCTTGGGGACAAGCAAGTTTTAAGTTTGGTGTTGTGATGACAAGTCATCTTAGCCTAGTTTCACTAGCCTTTTTCTTTTGTTTTCGATTGATTTATGCACTTTCTTGAGCCATAAGCAAGCCAATTGGGTAGATTTCCATGTTTCCTTTGATTCAATCAACCATGTATGAATTAATGCAATTTCATGAGATTTTATGCTATAATTGTCATATATTATGAAAGAATAACAAACTCATGATTTTAAGCAAAGCTTTGATGTGTTTGGTTGATTGATGATAGGTGAAAAGAGTTTTGAAGAAGGTTGAAGAAAGAAGGAATGGCTAGGAGCAAGAGAGAACAAAAAGCTTGAGCAAAAGTTTGCCTCAAACTTTAGCTCAAACTTTTAAAAGAGTTGAAAACACTCCAGAGGAAAAAAGCTTGAGCAAAAGTTTGACCTCAAACTTTTGGGAGAAAAGCTTGAGCCAACGTTTGCCTCAAACTTTTTGGCAAACGTTGGCATCACAAAATCAATACCCTGGAGGAAAAAGCTTGCGCCAACATTTGAGGTCAAACTTTTGCTCAAACGTTGGCGCCACACTTGCACACCCTGGAGGAAAAAGCTTGCGCCAACGTTTGAGGTCAAACTTTTGCTCAAACGTTGGTGCAACACACATTTACAAGGGGGCCAACGTTTGAGCAAAAGTTTGACCTCAAACTTTGGCTCAAACGTTGGTAGCAGCAAAGCGAAGCTATCTGGCATAAAAAGTTTGAGTAAAAGTTTGCCTCAAACTTTTACTCAAACTTTTACTCAAGCTTTTATGTTTTTCAACCGAGTTCACAATGGATCTTTCTCCAACTCCAAGAGCAATCAACCAAGGCCTTTATCAACCCAATTCCATCAAGAACAAAGGCCCAATTCAAGGCTTGAAGACCATTTAAAGAAAGTGTATAAATAGCTTAGGATTTAAGTTTTAAGAGAGTTTTTTCGTAGAGAATTCTTAGAGACTTACAGTGGAGAACTCACCTTTAGATTTTTGAATTGTTGTTTTAGAATTCTAGAGAATTGGGAAGGAGAATTGATCTCTCTTCTTCCTTGTTCTTGCTTGAGCATTCTTTACTTTTCTTGCTTCGGATCTTGGGTGGAGAATTGAAGAACTTCTGTTTCAATCTCACCTTGAGATCTTGTTAAATTTTCTGCTTAATTGAATTTCCTTTTCTGTTAATTGCTTCTTCTTCTATTCTCTCTGCAATTCACACTCCTTTATTTCTCTTGCAATTGATTTCTGGATTGGATCTAGGAAGGCATTGAGATCTAGACTTGGTTATCTAGTCTCTTGGGTCCTGAGATCTGAAATTCCCTTTTTATTTCTCCGTTGAATGCTTCTTCAAGCGATTTATATTTTCTGTTTGAGATCTATTGCAATTAAATCCATCTTTTACTTCCCTGCTTGTTGCAATTTTACTTTTCCTTGTTTAAATTCTGCAAATCCACTTCCCAATTCCCTTTACAATTCAAGCCATTTACATTTCTTGCACTTTAAGATTCTACAATTTACATTTCTTGCGTTCTAAGTTTCTGCCATTTAATTTCTTGTTCTTTAAGATTCAACACTTTATTTTCTGTTCTCTTTAATTTCATGCAATTTACCCATTCCCTTTACTTTCCATGCAATTTAAATTCTGTTAACCACAAATCACTCAACCAAATCTTGATTCGCTTGACTAAATCAACCACTAAACTGAAATTGCTCAATCCTTCAATCCCTGTGGGATCGACCTCACTCCCGTGAGTTTTTATTACTTGATGCGACCCGGTGCACTTGCCGGTTAGATTTGTGTGCTTGGAATTCATTTTCCGAAAATACACATCAGTCCCTCCCTTCTATTGTGATCTCTGAGAACTTTCCAGATGAGCAACTCTTTGCCATTCAGGAAGCACCATGGTTTGCAGACATTGCAAATTATAAAGTTGTGAGGTTCATACCCCAGGAGTACAGCAGGGTACAAAAGAAAAAACTAATTTCTAATGCAAAGTACTACTTATAGGATGAACCATATCTCTTTAGGAGATGTGCAGACGGAATGATCCGCAGATGCGTTCCTAGAGAGGAGGCACAGAAGATCCTATGGCATTGCCATGGATCACAGTATGGAGGACATTTTGGAAGTGAGCGCACAGCCACTAAAGTCCTCCAATGTGGCTTCTACTGGCCTACTCTATATAGAGATGCCCGAGAGTTTGTGCGTAACTGTGACAGTTGCCAAAGAGCTGGTAACTTGCCTCATGGTTACGCAATACCTCAACAAGGGATCTTAGAGATTGAGTTGTTTGATGTATGGGGTATTGACTTCATGGGTCCTTTCCCACCATCATACTCAAACATTTACATTCTGGTGGCAGTAGACTACGTATCTAAATAGGTAGAAGCAATTGCCTCACCCACTAATGATACTAAGACTGTGCTGAAGTTCCTCTAGAAACATATTTTTAGCATATTCGGTGTTCCCAGAGTACTAATCAGTGATGTGGGCACTCATTTCTGCAATAAACAGCTTTACTCTGCTATGGTGAGATATGGAATTAGCCACAAAGTGGCAACTCCGTAGCATCCACAGACAAATAGGCTGGATGAAGTCTCAAATAGAGAGCTAAAAAGAATCCTGGAACAGACTGTAATTGCCCATAGAAAGGATTGGGCAAAGAGCTTGGATGATGCTCTGTGGGCATACAGAACAGCATTCAAGACTCCTATAGGAACCTCTCCATACCAGCTTCTGTATAGCAAGGCCTGTCATCTGCTCGTGGAACTGGAACATAAAGCCTATTGGGCAACCAGATTCCTAAACCTGGATGCTAAGTTAGCTGGTGAGAAAAGATTGCTCCAGCTAAATGAGCTAAAGGAGTTCAGACTCAATGCTTTTGAAAATGCAAAAATTTATAAAGAAAAATAAAAAAAGTGGCATGACAAGAAATTATCATCCAGAGTCTTTGAGCCAGGACAAAAAGTTCTGCTGTTCAACTCTAGGCTCAGATTATTCCCCGGGAAATTAAAATCCCGGTGGAGGGGACCATATGTGATTACAGGAGTGTCACCATATGGATATGTTGAGCTTCAAGATATTGATTCTGACAAAAAGTTCATTGTTAATGGACAGAGAATCAAACATTATCTTGAAAGTAATTTTGAGCAAGAATGCTCAAAACTGAGGCTTGAATGAAGCTCAGTAAAGGTCCAGCTAAAGACAATAAAGAAGCGCTTGCTGGGAGGCAACCCAGCCATTAGCAAGTTATTGGTTTCAATTAATACTTGTAGAAGTTTTATATATATTTTTCTTCAAAGGTTAATAATAAAAATTGAAGGAATTCACAGAGTTACAGAAGGATTCAGTGCAAAAAGCAGAGAAAAGGAGTTTGCTGGCAAGAAAACGCCAGTAAAGGGCATTTTGGGCGTTAAACGCCAGAATGGGTACCATTTTGGGCGTTTAACGCCAGAATTGCAGCATCCTGGGCGTTCAGAAAAACACCCAGCGATAAAGGGGTTTCTGGCGTTTAACGCCAGCTAGGGTACCTGGCTGGGCGTTAAACGCCCATAATGGCCAACAATTGGGCATTTAACGCCAGAAAGGCAGGGGGAGGAGATTTTGTTTCCAACTTCAAATTTTTTTAAATTTTCATGTTTTGACTCATAATTTTCTGCATAAACATGTTTCAAACTTTCATCATTCACCCTCAATTTTCCAAAATTCAACAATTTTCTAAATCTCTTTTCAGTTTTCTTTCAAATCCTTCCCAAATCTTTTCAAAAAGTCAATTATCCTCTTAATTTCTTTCCAAATCTTTTTCAACTCATCATATCATCTCTTATTTCTTAGATGCATAACCGAATTTTCAGATTTAACATCTTTATATCTTTTTTAATTACAAATCTCATCTTTTTCATATCATGATTTTATTTTCTTCCATCAATCATATCTCTATGTCATATCTCTTTCAAATTTTTCGAAATTCCTCCCCTCCTCCTATAAATATACATTCGGCCATCCCATCCTCTCCACCATTCGAATTTGGCTCTCCTCCTCTCTCTCCCCTTTCCTTTCTTTTGCTTGAGGGCAAGCAAACCTCTAAGTTTGGTGTGTTTTTCCGTGATCACTGAGCTAAGACTCATCAAGATTATGGCACCTAAGGGAAAATAAACCAATTCAAGAGGCAAGAAAGAGAATACTCCAAAGAGTCTTTAGAATCAAGAGAGGTTCCTAACCAAAGAACATGCAGACAATTACCACAAAATAATGGGTCTGAGGTCAGTGATCCCAGAAGTTAAATTCAATCTGAAAGAAGATGACTATCCAGAGATTCAAGAGCAAATTCGAAACAGAGGATGGAAAATTCTAGCTAATCCTAAAACAAAGGTTGGAAGAAACATGGTTCAGGAATTCTACTCAAATATGTGGCTAACAGATAAGTAGAGAATAACTGGAACCGCCTTTCATACCTACCGAACCATGGTTAGAGGGAGGCTATTTACTTCCATCTGCACAAAATAAGAGAGGTCTTCAAATTGCCTCAACTACAAGATGATCCAGAATCCTTTAATAGGAGAATGGTGAGAGTAGATAAGTGGTTGGATCAAGTTCTAGAGGACATATGCCTCCTTGGAACTAAGTGGATAACCAATTCAAAAGGTATCTGAAGAACTGAAGATTGATGATTTAGAAGTTACAATAAACTCTCGTTGTGAGTATAGTTACTAAACCAAGCAATCAACCTTTCTTACAAACGTTTTGGTTGTCACAAGTAACAAACTCCTTTTAAAATTGATAACCGAGTATTTAAACCTCGGGTCATCTTCTCAAGGAATTGCAGGGAGGTATGTTCTTATTATTGGTTATGAGTTTGTAAATTGGGAAAATTTGGAGTTTGGGCAATGGGCACAGGTATATTTTCAAAGCAATAAAAATAAATAAATAACTGAAAAATAAACTTTTGGCAAGGTATGAGAAATTGGAAGTCCAGACTTAGTTATTCTTATCAACAATAATGAAAGTTGAATCTTAATTCCACTTAGTTAACCTTTGCTATAACAAGGGAAGGTCAAGTGACTAATTAGTTAGATCTTTGAATCCTAGTTAATTCCTAAGAAAAGATTGGAATTATTGAAGATCAATTCAATTAGCAAGGATAACAATTATCAATTATGCTGTTGAATTGGATAACTCCTGAGTTACTGATTTCTTAACCAAGACCAAAAGGGAAAATATCTAAATTAAATTAAAAGCATTCATGTAAATAAAGCAATCAAACTACGTCTAAATATAAATTCAAGTCATAACATGGAAAGGTTCACAAGCCAATTGGGCAACATAAATCAAATACAAATAAAAGTATTAGAGTATCTGAAAGTAAAAGAGAAATATAAAGTAAAAGGAATATTGAACCTGGGATTGAGAGTCACTCCTAAAACTAAGAGAAGTCCTAAATCCTAATCCTAAGAGAGAGGAGAGAACCTCTGTCTCTAAAAACTGCATCTACTCCTAAAATTGTAAATGTGAAGGCCTTTTTTTATGAATGGATGTATTTCCCTACTTTATAGCCTCTAATTTGTGTTTTCTGGGCTGCAAACTAGGTCAGAAACAGCCCAGAAATTGCTGGAGAAGAATTCAAACACGCTGATTTCCGTTATTGCGATGCGGCCGCCTGGATCACGCGGTCGCATCGCCTAGTATCACGGAAACTATAGCATATTATATATCAAATCGAAGCTCCGGACGTTAGCTTTCCAACGCAACTAAAACCGCGTCATTTAGACCTTTGTAGCTAAAGTTATAGCCATTTGAGTGCGAAGAGGTCAGGCTGGACAGCTTAGCAATTTCTCCAACTTCTTGTATTCCTTCCACTTTTGCATGCTTCCTTTCCATCCTCCAAGCCATTCCTGCCTTATAATATCTGAAAACACTTAACAAACATATCAAGGCATCTAATGGTAATAAGAGAGGATTAATAATAAGCAAATATAAGATCAAAGAAGCATGTTTTCAATCAAAACACATAATTAGGAAGGAAATATAAAACCATGCAAATAGTATGAATAAGTGGGTAAAGAGTTAATAAAAACCACTCAATTGAGTACAAGATAAACCATAAAATAGTAGTTTATCAACCTCCCCACACTTAAACACTAGCATGTCCGCATGCTAAGCTCAAGAGAAGCTATAAAGATGAAGAGGAATGGTATGACATGCAACCTATGAATGCAACTACATGCTAAATGCTTTTACTTACTTGGTTAAGAGTAAATAAGTTCTCCAAGACAAATACAAACCAATTTTCACTAATTCAAATCAGACAATAAAAAGAAAGTGAACTTGTAAGAAGACAGCTCATGAATACAGGGAACATAGAATTTAAGAGTTGAACCCTCACTGGAAGTGTATATCACTCTAATCTCTCAAGTGTATAGGGTTATTCACTCTACTCTTCTCTAGTCATGCTTTCTAAACCTTGTTCTTCATCTAACCAATCAACAAAAATTTAATGTACCAATGCAAACATCATGAGGTCTTTTCAAGGTTGTAATGGGGCTAAGGTAAGGGTGAGGGTATATATATATAAGGCTAAGTGAGCTAACAAAGTGAATCCTTGATTAGTCTAAGATCTCACCTAACATATACATACTTTATATAATTTAAAAATACTTTACCTAGCTACCCAAAATTTTCCCACTTTTGTATTACATGCTCATGTATCAAACTTATTTTTGAATTTTGTCCCATGTGCATTGATTTTTTTATTTTGCATTTGGGGTATTTTTTTCATTTTTCTTTTCTTCTTCCTTTTTTTTTTGGTATCCCCTTATTTAATTACTTAATATATTTTTCTTCAATGCACATGGTAATTTAATTATTTTGATTTCACATGAGCATGCTTCCCAAATTTTTAAATAACTTATTCAATTTAATTCCCTACTTTTTCATATCATCCCATGTTCCCATAAAATTTCCCACACTTAAATTTTACACAATATCTATCTTAAGCTAACCAAGGATTCAACTTGGGATTCTTATTTTATTTTTCTGCTTAAGGCTAGTAATGTGATTATAAAACAGAGGGGATTTAAAAGCTCAAGGGGGCTAACAAGGGTGATGTAAAAGGTAGGCTAATTTTGGGATAAGTGAGCTAAAATCAAACAATGGCCTCAATCATATGCAAACATGTAAATATACTAAATATTGGACATATAGATTGGAACAAAATATAGATTACAATCATAGAGAAGAAAACACACAAGAATAAAATATTTATGGTTAAATAATGTAACCATGCAAATAAGCTCAAAATCTCACAGGTTGTGTGTTCTTAGCTTTTTAAACTATGTTCCAATTACAACTTCAAACAAGTTTTAACATAAAAATTTTTCAATTTAAATTAGTGAAAATTTTCAAAGAGAGGGTCTTAAAAGAATTTTATTACTTTAACCAAGTAGTAACTAAATGCACAAAATCAAATAAATATGCAATCAAATATGCAATTGCAGTAACTAATTTAACAAAGAAAATTTAAACATTGGTGTTGAAACAGAAAGGTACTAACCCATGGAGATCGGTATCGACCTCCCCACACTTAAAGATTGCACCGTCCTCGGTGCATACTGAGATTTACAGGTGGACGGGGGTTGTGGTTCCTCAGCTGGGGCTCTTTTTGTTCCTTTCCTTGCCGGTAGTTTGGGAGTAGCTTTCTCTTTACCCTTCTTGGTGGCCATCCTGAAAAGGGAAAAAGAATGTGACTTATAAAGCTAAGGGTTAGAGCAAGGAAGAGAGCGGGAGAGGTGGTAATCAATGCACAATAAAGAAGAATGACGTTAACACACGCTCATGAGTACATGTGAAAAGTCATCAATGGAAAATAGCTAGTGCATATGATAACAATTGAATGCAAGGTGTTTATTGGCATGCAGGCAAAGGCATGAGTAGCATAGATCAAGCATTCAATGTCCAGGTTAGATTACCAAGTCTTTCAAACTAGCAACATGTTTGTAATGACAATTATATTGAATGAATATGATATGGAAAAGGGTTTTGTGAAAGCAGGCATTCAGAGTAGTAGGATAAAAGATACTGAAAAGCAGTGCACAATGCCATACGGGTGTTTTCACAAACATATAGCATGCATGGTAAATAATCTAATGAAAATAATAAATTGAACATGCAAGCAACCCTTTAAAAATAAATATATATAATTGTCAAATAATTCCTCTAATAATCCACAAGTAAAATATAGAAATAATGACCCAAATAAATTTCTAACACCAATGAAAATAATGCAATGAATGAAAGTATGCAAATTAATTAAAATAAAATAAAAAAATAAGAAAAATGAGAAGGGAAAGAAGATAAGAAAGGAAGAAGAAAGAAATAAGAAAAGATAAGAAAAATAAGGATTAGAGAAGAAAAAATAAGAAAATTGGCTGATCTGGATATTTTGTGCGCCGCATGTGACGCGGTCGCGTGGTGCATGATAAGGTTAGGTGACGCGGACGCGTGGGTCACGTAATCGCGTGGGTCACGTAATCGCGTGGCCTATTTTGTGCGATTGGCGCAAGTGCAGCCTCGCGGTCGCGCAACTCTCTATTCGAAACTCTTTTGCCAAAAATCTGGGTGACGCGATCGCGTGGGGCATGCGATCGCGTGAATGGCCATCTTTAAAAAATGACGCGGACGCGTGGGGCACACGTTCGCGTGGTGAGGCTTGGGCTTCCAGCACGAGTCCAGCCCAACTCCAGCTCAACTTTCTGTCATACACCCATTTACGTCGATTCCACAGAGCCACGCGTTCGCGTGGGTGACGCGGACGCGTGGGGAAGCTATTTTTCAAATGACGCGTCTGCGTCAGCGACGCGGTCGCGTGGATCAATTTATGCCATTAGCGCGCCTCCAGCCACGCTTTCGCGTGACTCTCTGTTCATCCTCATTTCTTCCAAACGCACATACGACGCGGATGCGTCGGCGACGCTGTCGCATCGCGTGCAAAAATCCCTCTTTTTTTTAGTCTGAAAAAAAAATATGCAGAATGCACTGTTAATATGAATGTGATGCAAAACTCCAGGATCAATATAATAAAATAAAATGAAACTCAAAAACAAATAAAACTAAATAAAAATGAAAAAGGAACGATTATACCATGGTGGGTTGTCTCCCACCTAGCACTTTTAGTTAGAGTCCTTAAGTTGGACATTTGGTGAGCTCCCTGTTATGGTGGCTTATGCTTGTATTCATCCAGGAATCTCCACCAATGTTTGTATCTCCAGTAACCTCCGGGGTCCCAAACTAGGCGCAAAAAGCCTTCAAGTAAGTTAAAGCAAGTGACAAGGCCCCAAGAGTGTTGATTACCGGGATGAATTCTGGGGTCCCAAATCTTGCTTTTGCACCCGTCTTTAAGTTGATTATCATGATTCCATCCGGGTGGTTCAGTTTTAGAATTCTCGCTGAAGCGTCCAAACAACTTCCTAGACCCATTCAATTGAGCTTTACACCAACCTTTGCATTTAAACTTAAAGCTTCCAACCATGATGAACCTTGCAGGACAATTCTTACCACTGGCCATCTTCCTCTTACTCTTAATGCCACAAAGTGCTCTAAGTTGACCATCCGTCTCCAGTAGCCCATATTCAAGTGGGATTAGAAAGCTAAGGGATATGAATTTTACTCACTTGAATGTTGTGAAGGATGATGGCAACTTAGGGGGAGGGGTTTCCAACAACTTTGGCAAGGTAATTTCAAGCTCCACTCCCTTGTGCTCTTCTTTGACATCTTCTACCTCTTGATCAACCTCTACAAAATCTTCAACCATGATCTGCCTTGGAGGTTGTACGCTCTTCTCAACATCAACATCAAACACCGTGGAAGGAGGCTCTGTGACTGGACTTTCCAATGGAGGTACAGCATCTCTTAAGTCTGCAATCACTTCTTCCTTTTTAATAATTGCTGCTTTGCCCAGTTGTTTAAGTATAAAATCGTACTCATCCTCGATGTTTTTCTTTCCATGACAACTCCTTTCAATTATTCTTTCATCTTCAAGGGTCTCTCCTACCCTTACCCGTAGGGCCTCCTCTAGCTCTTTATGAAGTATGGATTCGCGAAGATGATTCCTTCTTTCCTGTTCCATATCAATAGCATAATTGGGATCATCTTGCTTTTGGATTGATGGATGTGGGTGTTCTTCCATGGAGGGTGGTGATGGGATGAAAAGATCATTATGTGGTTGAAAAGGAAGTGCACTAGAGCTTGAGGGTTGATTGTTGAAGGTATTTGGTGGTCTGATTTGGGCGACGAGAGCTTGTATAGTAGAGTTTAGATTGGCAAGTGCTTTCTCCATGGAGGTTTGGGGTGGATCTATGTATGGTTCATTTGGTTCATAAGGTGGTTGGTATGGTGGATGTGGGTTAGGGTCATATGGAGGTGAATGGTGGAAAGGGACTTGTGAGTATGGTAGTCCAAAGTCATGTTGAGGAAAGGGTTCATAGGCATATGGTGGTGGTTGTTGATAGTCCACTGGAGGTGGTTGATGCCATGAGGGTTGATCAAATCCTTGTGGCTCCTCCCATCTTTGATTGTTCCAACCTTGATGCCTGTTCTCATTGTAATTTCTTCTTCCTGCAACATAATTGTAACCAGACTCATAGCCAAAGGGGTGAGAGTTCATCGTAGCAAAATAAAAATTAAAAATAAAAATAAAAATAAATGTAAATTAAAAGGTTATTTAAATTTTGAATTTGAAAATTAAATTTTGAAATTTGAAATTTGAAAATTTTTAAATTTAAATTTTGAAAATTTTTAAATTTGAATTTTGAAATTTGATTTTTGAAATAAGATAAGATAAGATAAAAATTTTAAAAATAAAAATCTGAAATTTTTTTTTTTGAAAAAAAATTAATTAAAAATGTTTTTGAATTTAATGAGGAAAGAGAAAAACAATAAAATGACACCAAATTTCAAATTTTTAGATCAAAATGAAGAAAACAACTAAGAACAGCTTGAAGGTCAAGATGAACGCGGAGAACAACTTGAAGATCAAGATGAACACTAAGAACAAATTTTTGAAAAAAAATTTTTTTATGACTAAATAAAAACCAATAACCTCTTAATTTATGAAAAAGCAAAAACAAAAACAAAAATAAAAACATATAAACAAACAAAAAGCAAAAAATATTTACAATAACCAATAATAAGGCACACGTTTGCAATTCCCCAGCATCGGCGCCATTTTGAAGAACTGAAGATTGATGGTTTAGAAGTTATAATAAACTCTCGTTGTGAGTATAGTTACTAAACCAAGCAATCAACCTTTCTTACAAACGTTTTGGTTGTCACAAGTAACAAACCCCTTTTAAAATTGATAACCGAGTATTTAAACCTCGGGTCGTCTTCTCAAGGAATTGCAGGGAGGTATGTTCTTATTATTGGTTATGAGTTTGTAAATTGGGGAAATTTGGAGTTTGGGCAATGGGCACAGGTATATTTTCAAAGCAATAAAAATAAATAAATAACTGAAAAATAAACTTTTGGCAAGGTATGAGAAATTGGAAGTCCAGACTTAGTTATCCTTATCAACAATAATGAAAGTTGAATCTTAATTCCACTAAGTTAACCTTTGCTATAACAAGGGAAGGTCAAGTGACTAATTAGTTAGATCTTTGAATCCTAGTTAATTCCTAAGAAAATATTGGGATTATTGAAGATCAATTCAATTAGCAAGGATAACAATTATCAATTATGCTGTTGAATTGGCTAACTCCTGAGTTACTGATTTCTTAACCAAGACCAAAAGGAAAAATATCTAAATTAAATTAAAAGCATTCATGTAAATAAAGCAATCAAACTACGTCTAAATATAAATTCAAGTCATAACATGGGAAGGTTCACAAGCCAATTGGGCAACATAAATCAAATACAAATAAAAGTATTAGAGTATCTGAAAGTAAAAGAGAAATATAAAGTAAAAGGAATATTGAACCTGGGATTGAGAGTCACTCCTAAAACTAAGAGAAGTCCTAAATCCTAATCCTAAGAGAGAGGAGAGAACCTCTCTCTCTAAAAACTACATCTACTCCTAAAATTGTGAATGTGAAGGCCTTTTTTTATGAATGGATGTATTCCCCCACTTTATAGCCTCTAATCTGTGTTTTCTGGGCCACAAACTGGGTCAGAAACAGCGCAGAAATCGCTGGAGAAGAATTCAAACACGCTGATTTCCGTCACTGTGACGCGGCCGCATGGATCACGCGGTCGCGTCGCCTAGCATCACGGAAACTGTAGGATATTATATATTAAATCGAAGCCCCAGACGTTAGCTTTCCAACGCAACTAGAACCGCGTCATTTAGACCTCTTTAACTAAAGTTATAGCCGTTTGAGTGCGAAGAGGTCAGGCTGGACAGCTTAGCAATTTCTCCAACTTCTTGTATTCCTTCCACTTTTGCATGCTTCCTTTCCATCCTCCAAGCCATTCCTGCCTTATAATATCTGAAAACACTTAACACACATATCAAGGCATCTAATGGTAATAAGAGAGGATTAATAATAAGCAAATATAAGATCAAAGAAGCATGTTTTCAATCAAAACACATAATTAGGAAGGAAATATAAAACCATGCAAATAGTATGAATAAGTGGGTAAAGAGTTAATAAAAACCACTCAATTGAGTACAAGATAAACCATAAAATAGTGGTTTATCAGTGTCCCAAACTAACTCAAGAGGGGAGATCTCAAACCAATTGCAAGAGGCTGGTTGGACTTCATTGGGCGTTCTATATTGCCTACTAGCAACCGCTCTGAGGTCACTGTCAAAAGAGCAGTGATGATTCATTGTATTATGCTTGGAAAAAAAGTGGAGATTCATCATCTGATTTCTTGTGAGATTTACACAATTGCAAACAAGAACTCCACTGAAGCCAAACTGGCCTACCCAAGCTTAATTTCTCTGCTATGTAAAGATGCTGGGGTGAGGAAGGGAGTAGATGAATTCATCCCAATCGAACACCCAATCACCAAGAAGTCAATGGAAGGACAAGTGCAAGACAACTCCATCAAAAGGAGGGCGCAGGAGTTCCTCCCAGAAATTTCTGAAATTGACTACTGGACCCGCCTAGAAGCATCTGTTACCAAGATGCAAGAAGCTATGGAACAACTTAAGGAAGAACAGCAGAATCAGAACTGCATGCTCTGCAAACTGCTGAAGGAACAGGAGAAGCAGGGGCGTGAGCTACAGGAGCTGAAGCGCCAGAAGCTCTCCCTTGAAGGACCAAGCACCCCACAGATTGAGGGAGCATCCACTTCTCAAAATCAAGGTTGTTGAGTCCTAACTCTGTGATAACCTTTATTATTAAGAGTCTATTTTAAGAGTCATTTATTTTTCTGCTTTTAATTTTCTGTCTTCTATTATTATGGGTCTACTCTTATATTTATTTTTGAGTCTTATTTTTATTCCATAATCAATAAAAATTTAAAGTTTATGTCTTAAGGCTATGAATGTTCTATGAATCCATCACCTTTCTTAAATAAAAAGTGTTTTTAATTGAAAAAGAAAAAGAAGTACATGAATTTCGAATTTTAAAATAGTTTAATTATTTTGATGTGGTGGCAATACTCTTGTTTTCTGAATGAATGCTTGAACAGTACATATTTTTGAATTGTTGTTTATGAATGTTAAAATTGTTGGCTCTTAAAAGAATGATGAAAAAGGAGAAATGTTATTGATAATCTGAAAAATCAAAAAATTGATTCTTGAAGCAAGAAAAAGCAGTGAATAGAAAAAAAAAGAGGATGATATGTGAAAAAAAAAAGAGAAAAAGAAAGAAAAAGCAAGCAGAAGAAGCCAATAGCCCTTTAAACCAAAAGGCAAGGGTAATAAAAAGGATCCAAGGCTTTGAGCATCAGTGGATAGGAGGGCCCTTGATGAGCGGATAATTTATACGCTTTTTGGCATTGTTTTTACATAGTTTTCAGTATAATTTAATTAGTTTTTAGTATATTTTTATTAGTTTTTAATTAAAATTCACATTTCTGGACTTTACTATGAGTTTGTGTGTTTTTCTGTGATTTCAGGTATTTTCTGGCTGAAGTTGAGAGACTTGAGCAAAAATCAGATTCAGAGGTTGAAGAAGGACTGCAAATGCTGTTAGATTCTGACCTCCCTGCACTCAAAGTGGATTTTATGGAGCTACAGATCTCCAAATGGCACGCTCTCAATTGCGTTGGAAAGTAGACATCCAGGGCTTTTCAGCAATATATAATAGTCCATACGTTGTCCGATTTTAGATGACGAAAACTGGCGATCAATGCTCAGCCCAAGCACACACCAAGTGGGCCCCAGAAGTGGATTTCTGCATCATTTACTCATTTCTGTAAACCGTAGTAACTAGTTTAGTATAAATAGAAATTTTTACTATTGTATTTACATCTTCAGATCAGATCTTTGATCAGTTTTATGCTATCTTAGACCTTTATGGGGGCTGGCCATTCGGCCATGCCAGGACCTTCATCACTTATGTATTTTCAACGGTAGAGTTTCTACACACCATAGATTAAGGTGTGGAGCTCTGCTGTTCCTCATGAATTAATGCCAAGTACTATTGTTTTTCTATTCAATTCAAGCTTATTCCTATTCTAAGATATCCATTCGCACCCAAGAACATGATGAATGTGATGATTATGTGACGCTCATCATCATTCTCACTTATGAACGCGTGCCTGACAAACACTTTCGTTCTACATGCAAACAAGCTAGAATGAATATCTCTTAGATATCTAATACAGAGGACCGAGTCTGAGATATTAGAATCTTCGTGGTATAAGTTAGAACCCATAGACGGCCAATCCTGAGATCCGGAAAGTCCTTGTCTGTGGTATTCCGAGTAGGATTTGGGAAGGGATGGCTGTGACGAGCTTCAAACTCGCGAGTGCTGAGCATAGTGACAGACGCAAAAGGATAGTAAATCCTATTCCAGTATGATCGAGAACCGACAGATGATTAGCCATGCAGTGACAGCGCATTGGACCATTTTCACAGAGAGGATGGGATGCAGCCATTGACAACGGTGATGCCCTACATAAAGCTTGCCATGGAAAGGAGTAGGAAAGATTGGATGAAGACAGCAGGAAAGCAGAGGTTCAGGAGGAACGAAAGCATCTCTATATGCTTATCTGAAATTCTCACCAATGAATTACATAAGTATCTCTATCCTAGTTTATATTTTATTTATATTTATTATCAATTCACCATAACCATTTGAATCTGCCTGACTGAGATTTACAAAGTGACCATAGCTTGCTTCAAGCCGACAATCTCCGTGGGATCGACCCTTACTCACGTAAGGTTTATTACTTGGACGACCCAGTGCACTTGCTGGTTAGTTGTGCGAAGTTGTGACAAAGTGTGATTCACGTTTGAGAGCACCAAGTTGTTGGCGCCATTGTTGATGATCGCAATTTTGTGCACCAAGTTGTTGGTGCCACTGTTGATGATCGCAATTTCGTGCACCAAGTTTTTGGCACCGTTGCCGGGGATTGTTCGAGTTTGGACAACTGACGGTTCATCTTTTTGCTCAGATTAGGTAATTTTATTTTAATTTTAAGATTTTTATTTCTTATTTTCGAAAAAAATAACAAAAAAAATCTTCTTCATTTTCGTTTTTCCCAAAAAAATTTCGAAAAAAAAAATTAATAAAATCATAAAAACAAAAAAAATTGATGTTTCTTGTTTGAGTCTTGAGTTAAATTTTAAGTTTGGTGTCAATTGCATGTTTTTAAAATTTGTGCATTTTTCGAAAACTTATGCATGTGTTCTTCATGATCTTCAAGTTGTTCTTGGTAAGTCTTCTTGTTTGATCTTTAAAATTTCTTGTTTTTGTGTCTTTTCTTGTTTTTTCATATGCATTTTTAATTTGTTAGTGTCTAAAAATTAAAAATCTTTAAGTTTGGTGTCTTGCATGTCTCTTCTTCAAAATTTTCAAAAATAAGTTCTTGGTGTTCATCTTGACATTCAAAGTATTCTTGGTGTTCATCTTGACATTCATAGTGTTCTTGCATGCATCATGTGTTTTGATCCAAAATTTTCATGCATTGAATCTTTTTGATGTTTTTCTCTTTCTTTATTAAAATTCAAAAATCAAAAAAATATCTTTCCCTTTTTTTCACTCATAAATTTTCGAAAATTTGAGTTGACTTTTTCAAAACTTTTTAAAATTTAGTTGCTTCTTATGAGTCAAATCAAATTTTCAATTTAAAAATTCTATCTTTTTCAAATCTTTTTCAAAAATCAAATCTTTTTCAATTTTTCTTTCATATTTTCGAAAACTTTATGATTGATTTTCAAAATCTTTTTCTTATTTCTAATTCATATTTTCGAAATTAATGCTTAACAATTAATGTGATTGATTCAAAATTTTTAAGTTGTTACTTGCCTAATAAGAAAGGTTCAATCTTTAAACTCTAGAATCATATCTTTTTAGTTTCTTGTTAGTCAAGTAATCAACTTTGATTTTAAAATTCAAATCTTTTCAAATTTCTTTTTCAAATCTTTTTCAAATTAAATTTCAATCACATCTTTTTCAAAATTTAATTTCAAAATCTTTTCTAACTTTTTATCTTTTCAAATTTGATTTTCAAATCTTTTTCAATTAACCACTTTACTTTTTATTTGATTCTTATCTTTTTCAAAACTACCTAACTAACTAACTCTCTAATTTTCAAAAATCCCTTCCCTCTTTCTCAAATTTCCTTTTTAATTAACTAATTGTTTTGATTTCAATTTAATTTGATTTCAATTTTAACTTTAATTTTAAAATATTTTTATTTTATTTTATTTAAATTTTTGAATTCTTCTCTTCCTCACATCCTTCTATTTATTTATTCATCTACTAACACTCCTCTTCCACCCAAAAATTTGAACCCCATCCCCCTCTCTGTGTTCGAACTTTTCCTCTTCTCCTTCTTACATTCTTCTCTTCTTATACTTATATCAGGAATCTCTATACTGTGACATAGAGGATTCTATATTTTCTTTTGTGTTCTCTTCTTTTTCATATGAGCAGGAACAAGGATAAGAACATTCTTGTTGAAGCCGATCCTGAACCTGAAAGGACTCTGAAGAGGAAGCTAAGGGAAGCTAAAGCTCAACTCTCTGGAGAAAATCTGACAGAAAATTTTCGAAAAGGAAGGAAACATGGCCAAAAATAATAACAATGCAAGGAAGATGCTTGGTGACTTTACTGCACCAAATTCTAATTTACATGGAAGAAGCATCTCCATCCCTATCATTGGAGCAAACAATTTTGAGCTTAAACCTCAACTAGTTTATCTGATGCAACAAAACTGCAAGTTTCATGGACTTCCATCTGAAGATCCTTTTTAGTTCTTAATTGAATTCTTGCAGATATGTGATACTGTTAAGACCAATGGGGTTGATCTCGAGGTCTACAGGCTCATGCTTTTCCCATTTGCTGTGAGAGACAGAGCTAGAATATGGTTGGACTCTCAACCTAAAGATAGCCTGAACTCTTGGGATAAGCTGGTCACGGCTTTCTTAGCTAAGTTCTTTCCTCCTCAAAAGCTTAGTAAGCATAGAATGGATGCTCAAACCTTCAAACAAAAGTAAGGTGAATCCCTCTATGAAGCTTGGGAGAAATACAAGGAACTGACCAAAAAGTGTTCTTCTGACATGCTTTCAGAATGGACCATCTTGGATATATTCTATTATGGTCTGTCTGAGCTATCAAAGATGTCACTGGACCATTCTGCAGGTGGATCCATTCACCTAAAGAAAAAGCCTACAGAAGCTTAAGAACTCATTGACATGGTTGCAAATAACCAGTTCATGTACACTTCTGAAAGAAATCCTGTGAATAATGGGACGCCTATGAAGAAGGGAGTTCTTGAAATTGATGCTCTGAATGCCATATTGGCTCAGAACAAAATATTGACTCAGTAAGTCAATATGATTTCTCAAAGTCTGAATGGAATGCAAGCTGCATCCAACAGTACTCAAGAGGCATCTTCTGAAGAAGAAGCTTATGATCCTGAGAACCCTGTAATAGCAGAGGTGAATTACATGGGTGAACCTTATGGAAACACCTATAACCCCTCACGGAGAAATCATCCAAATTTCTCATGGAAGGATCAACAAAAGCCTCAACAAGGCTTTAATAATGGTGGAAGAAACATTTTTAACAATAGTAAACCTTTTCCATCATCCACTCAACAACAGACAGAGAATTCTGAGCAGAATCTATCTAGCTTGGCAAATATAGTCGCTGATCTATCTAAGGCCACTTTGAGTTTCATGAATGAAACAAGGTCCTCCATTAGAAATTTGGAGGCACAAGTGGGCCAGCTGAGTAAAAGAGTCACTAAAATCCCTCCTAGTACTCTCCCAAGCAATACAGAAGAGAATCCAAAGAGAGAGTACAAGGCCATAGATTTAACCATCATGGCCGAACCTACAAGGGAGGGAGAGGACGTGAATCCCAGTGAGGAAGACCTCCTGGGACGTTCAGTGATCAATAAGGAGTTTCCCTTAGAGGAACCAAAGGAATCTGAGGCTTATCTAGAGACCATAGAGATTCCGTTGAACCTTCTTCTGCCCTTCATGAGCTCTGATGAGTACTCTTCTTCTGAAGAGAATGAAGACATTACTGAAGAGCAAGTTGCCAAGTACATTGGTGCAATCATGAAGCTGAATGCCAAATTATTTGGTAATGAGACTTGGAAAGATGAACCTCCCTTGCTCACCAATGAACTGAATGCATTGAATAGGCAGAAATTACCTCAAAAGAAACAGAATCCTGGTAAATTCCTAATTCCCTGTAACATAGGCACCATGAACTTTGAGAAAGCTCTGTGTGACCTGGGGTCAGGAATAAACTTAATGCCACTCTCTGTAATGGAGAAACTTGGGATCTTTGAGGTGCAAGCTGCTAGAATCTCATTAGAGATGGTAGACAACTCAAGAAAATAGGCTTATGGACTAGTAGAGGACGTGTTAGTAAAGGTTGAAGGCCTTTACATCCCTGCTGATTTCATAATCCTAGACACTGGGAAGGATGAGGATGAATCCATCATCCTTGGAAGACCCTTCCTAGCCACAGCAAGAGCTGTGATTGATGTGGACAGAGGAGAATTGATCCTTCAACTGAATGAGGACAACTTTGTGTTTAAAACTCAAGGATCTCCTTCTGTAACCATGGAGAGGAAGCATGAAAAGCTTCTCTCACTGCAGAGTCAATAAAAGCCCCCACATTCAAACTCTAAGTTTGGTGTTGGGAGGTTCCAACCTTGCTCTGATTATCTGTGAGGCTCCATGGGAGCTCACTGTCAAGCTATTGACATTAAAAAAGTGCTTGTTGGGAGGTAACCTAATGTTATTTAATCATATCTATTTTATTTTCTCTTTGTTATTTCATGTTTTATTAGGTTGATGATCATGTGAAGTCATAAAAACTACTGAAAAATCAAAAATAGAATGAAAAACAGGATTGAAAACAGCACACCCTAGAGGAAAGCAGTCTGGCGTTTAAACGCCAGAAACAAGCATCTATCTGGCGTTTAACGCCAGAAACAGGCACCAAGCTGGCGTTTAATGCCAGAAACAAGCATCTACCTGGCGTTAATCGCCAGAAACAAGCTACATTTGGGCGTTTAATGCCAGAAACAGGCAGTAGTCTGGCGTTAAACGCCAGGATTGCACAGCAAGGGCATTTTACACGCCTAATTGGAGCAGGGATGTTAAGTCCTTGACCCCACTTGATCTGTGGACCCCACAGGATCCTCTCAGGATCTGTGGCCCTACAGGACCCCCACATTTTCTTCTCTCTTCTTCACACCTTTTCATAACACTCTTCCCCAAATACCCCTCACCAATCACCTCAATCACTCTTTCCCATCACCTCTTCACTACTCACATCCACCCTCTCTTCCCTATAAACCCTACCTACCTTCAAAATTCAAACTAATCTCCCTCCCAAACCCAACCCTAATGGCCGAACCTTACACACCCCCTCACTCCTGTATAAACCCTTCACTCCTTCTTCATTTTCACACAACACAACCCTTTCTTCTTCTCCTTGGCCGAATACATCTTCTTCCCCCATCTCCTCTATTCTCTTCTTCTTCTACTTCTTTCCTTCTTCTTTTGCTCGAGGACGAGCAAACATTTTAAGTTTGGTGTGGTAAAAGCATAGCTTTTTATTTTTTCATAACCATTTATGGCACCTAAGACCAGAGAAACCTCTAGAAAGAGGAAAGGGAAGGCAATTGCTTCCACCTCTGAGTCATGGGAGATGGAGAGATTCATCTCAAAGATCCATCAAGACCACTTCTATGAATTTGTGGCCAAGAAGAAAGTGATCCCTGAGGTTCCTTTCAAGCTCAAAAAGAATGAGTATCCGGAGATCCGACTTAAGATCCAAAGGAGAGGTTGGGAAGTTCTCACCAACCCCATTCAACAAGTCGGGATCCTAATGGTTCAAGAGTTCTATGCAAACGCATGGATGACTAGGAACCATGATCAAATTGTGAGCCCGAATCCAAAGCATTGGCTCACCATGGTTCGGGGAAAATACTTAGATTTCAGTCCAAAAAATGTAAGGCTGGCGTTCAACTTGCCAATGATGGAAGAGAACGCACGACCCTACACAAGAAGGGTCAACTTTGATCAAAGGTTGGACCAAGTCCTCATAGACATATGTAAGGAAGGAGCTCAATGGAAAATTGACTCAAGAGGCAAGCCAGTTCAATTAAGAAGGCATGACCTCAAACCAGTGGCTAGGGGATGGCTAGAGTTCATTCAACGCTCAATCATTCCTACTAGTAACCGGTCTGAAGTCACTATAGATCGGGCCATCATGATCCATAGTATCATGATTGGAGAAGAGGTGGAAGTTCATGAGATTATACCTCAAGAACTCTACAAGGTGGCTGACAAGTCCTCCACTTGGGCAAGGTTAGCCTTTCCTCACCTTATTTGCCACCTCTGCAATTTGGCTGGAATTGACATAGAAGGAGACATCCTCATTGAAGAGGACAAGCCCATCACTAAGAAAAGGATGGAGCAAATAAGAGATCATGGACCTCAACATGAGCATGAGGAAATTCCTCACCATGAAATCCCTGAGATGCCTCAGGGGATGCACTTTCCTCCACAGAATTATTGGGAGCAAATCAACACGTCCCTAGGAGAATTAAGTTCCAACATGGGACAACTAAGGGTGGAGCACCAAGAGCACTCCATCATCCTCCATGAAATTAGAGAAGATCAAAGAGCTATGAGGGAGGAGCAAGAAAGACAAGGAAGAGACATAGAGGAGCTCAAGAGCACCATTGGTCCTTCAAGGAGAGGAAGACGCCACCCTCACTAAGGTGGACTCATTCCTTAATCTCCTTGTCTATTTATTTTCTGTTTTTCGGTTTTTGAGCCTTATGCGTTATTTATGTTTGTGCCTTTAGTACATGATCATTAGTGTATAAGTGTCTATGCCTTAAAGTTATGAATATGAATCCATTACCTCTCTTGAATGAAAAATGTTTTAATTACAAAAGAACAAAAAGTACATGGTTTCGAATTCATCCTTGAAACTAGTTTAATTATTTTGATGTGGTGATAATACTTTTTGTTTTCTGAATGAATGCTTGAACAGTGCATATGTCTTTTGAAGTTGATGTTTATGAATGTTAAATATGTTGGCTCTTGAAGAATAAGGAAAAAGGAGACATGTTATTTGGTAATCTGAAAAATCATAAAAATTGATTCTTGAAGCAAGAAAAAGCAGTGAATACAAAAGCTTGCGAAAAAAAAAGAAAAGAAAAATGGCGAAAAAAAAAAGGGAAAGAAAAAGAAAAAGCAAGCAGAAAAAGCCAAAAGATCTTAAAACCAAAAGGCAAGAGCAAAAAGCCAATAGCCCTTAAAACCAAAAGGCAAGGGTAATAAAAAGGATCCAAGGCTTTGAGCATCAGTGGATAGGAGGGCCTAAAGGAATAAAATCCTGGCCTAAGCGGCTAAACCAAGTTGTCCCTAACCATGTGCTTGTGGCGTAAAGCTGTCAAGTGAAAACTTGAGACTGAGCGGTTAAAGTCGAGGTCCAAAGCAAAAACAGAGTGTGCTTAAGAACCCTGGACACCTCTAATTGGGGACTTTAGCAAAGCTGAGTCACAACCTGAAAAGGTTCACCCAGTTATGTGTCTGTGGCATTTATGTATCCGGTGGTAATACTGGAAAACAAAGTGCTTAGGGCCACGGCCAAGACTCATAAAGTAGCTGTGTTCCAGAATCAACATACTGAACTAGGAGAATCAGTAACACTATATGAATTCTAAGTTCCTATAGATGCCAATCATTCTGAACTTCAATGGATAAAGTGAGATGCCAAAACTATTCAAGAGGCAAAAAGCTACAAGTCCCGCTCATCTGATTGGAGCTAAGTTTCATTGATATTTTGGAATTTATAGTATATTTTCTTCTTTTTATCTTATTTGATTTTCAGTTGCTTAGGGATAAGCAACAATTTAAGTTTGGTGTTGTGATGAGCGGATAATTTATACGCTTTTTGGCATTGTTTTTACATAGTTTTCAGTATAATTTAATTAGTTTTTAGTATATTTTTATTAGTTTTTAATTAAAATCTATATTTCTGGACTTTACTAGGAGTTTGTGTGTTTTTCTGTGATTTTAGATATTTTCTGGCTGAAATTGAGAGACTTGAGCAAAAATCAGATTCAGAGGTTGAAGAAGGACTGCAGATGCGGTTGGATTCTGACCTCCCTGCACTCAAAGTAGATTTTCTGGAGCTACAGAACTCCAAATGGCACGCTCTCAATTGCGTTGGAAAGTAGACATCCAGGGCTTTCCAGCAATATATAATAGTTCATACTTTGCCCGAGTTTAGATGACGCAAACTGGCGTTCAACGCCAGTTCCATGCTGCATTCTGGAGTTAAACGCCAGAAACAGGTTGCAAAGTGGAGTTAAATGCCAGAAACAGGTTACAAACTGGCGTTCAACTCCAAGAGAAGCCTCTACACGTGTAAAGCTCAATACTCAGCCCAAGCACACACCAAGTGGGCCCCAGAAGTGGATTTCTTCATCATTTACTCATTTTTGTAAACCCTAGTAACTTGTTTAGTATAAATAGGACTTTTTACTATTGTATTTACATCTTCAGATCAGATCTTTATCAGCTTTTATACTATCTTAGACCTTTATGGGGGCTGGCCATTCGGCCATGCTTGGACCTTCATCACTTATGTATTTTCAACGGTAGAGTTTCTACACACCATAGATTAAGGTGTGGGAGCTCTACTGTTCCTCATGAATTAATGCAAAGTACTATTGTTTTTCTATTCAATTCAAGCTTATTCCTATTCTAAGATATCCATTCGCACCTAAGAACATGATGAATGTGATGATTATGTGACGCTCATCATCATTCTCACTTATGAACGCGTGCCTGACAAACACTTCCGTTCTACATGCAAACAAGCTAAAATGAATATCTCTTAGATATCTAATACAGAGGACCGAGTCCGAGATATTAGAATCTTCGTGGTATAAGTTAGAACCCATGGATGGCCATTCCTGAGATCCAAAAACTCTAAACCTTGTCTGTGGTATTCTGAGTAGGATCTGGGAGGGGATGACTGTGACGAGCTTCAAACTCGCGAGTGCTGGGCATAGTGACAGACACAAAAGGATCAATGGATCCTATTCCGACATGATCGAGAACCGACAGATGATTAGTCGTGCGGTGACAGCACATTTGGAATATTTTCACTGAGAGGACGGGAAGTAGCCATTGAAAAGGTGATGCCCAACATAAAGCTTGCCATGGAAGGGGCCTTGCGTGCATGAAGAAGAAGACAGTAGGAAAGCAGAGATTTAGAGGACAAAGCATCTCCAAAACCTCAACCTTTTCTTCATTACTGCATAACAAGTATTTATTTCATGTTCTTTTACTTTTTACAATTAAATCTAAGAATTATTGATATCCTGACTAAGAGTTACAAGATAACCATAGCTTGCTTCAAGCCGACAATCTCCGTGGGATCGACCCTTACTCACGTAAGGTATTACTTGGACAACCCAGTGCACTTGCTGGTTAGTTGTGCGAAATTATAAAAGTGTGATTGTGATTTCGTGCACCAAGCAGTATACTCACTCCAAATGTCCATGCCAACAACTTTGAGTTGAAACCTCAATTTATCACTTTGGTGCAGAACAATTGCTCTTATGGAGGGGGTCCTCTTGAAGACCCAAATCAACACTTATTTGTCTTCCTGAGGATATGTGAAACAGTCAAGACAAATGGTGTGCATCCAGATATCTACAAGTTGCTATTTTTTTCCTTTTTTCTTTATAGAGGAATCTCCAACTTTGGGTGCCATGAATGGTAATGGAAAGAACAAAGCTATGCTTTTCCCACACCAAACTTAAAACTTTGCTCCTCCTTGAGCAAAAATAAGGAAAAGAGAAGAAAAGAGTAGAAGAAGAAGAAAATAGAAGGATATAAAGGGAGAAAGTGCTTTCGGCCTTGTGGCTATAGTAGTGTATGAGAGGTGTGTGTATGAAGGGTTATGAAGAGGGTTATTTATAGGAGTGGAGAAGGGTATAGGTTCGGCCATAGGGTTTATAGGGAAGTGTGTAAGGGGAAGTGTGAAAGTAAGTGGGGTAGGTAGGGTAGGTGAAAGATGTTGTGGGACCCACAGGTCCTGAGAGGCTAGGGAATCCAGATTCCCTACTTCTCTGCATTGGCATTTGAACACCCAGTGGCTGCTCCCTGGCTGGCGTTCAACGCAAGCAACGCTACCCATGATGGGCGTTGAACGCCCAACAGGGATACCCTGGCTGGCGTTCAACTTTAACACTCCATCCAGAGTGTTTTGTTTACACTGCTGTGAAATTCTGTCTCTATTCTGAATGTTGCATATGATCATGACCCTAAAAGAAAAACAAAACAAAATAAATAATTAATTAATGTTGGGTTTCCTCCCAACAAGCGCTCTTTTAACGTCATTAGCTTGACGGTTAGCTCCTTACGGAGGTGAGTATGGGCTCAAATTTTTGCCCCTTACAGTGAACTTTCTTCCTGTCCTCTTTTGAATGAGCTCTACATGCTTTAGAGATAGGACACGACTCACTGTATGTGGTAAGGCTGGCTTCTTAGTGAAGACAACTCTCATGCCAGGTGAGAAGCCTTCAGTTGGAACTTTCTTATCCCTCTAGCCTTTAGGTACTTTCTTCTTAGTACCTTTGTGCTTAGAGCTTGTTGATGGCTGCCCAACACCAAACTTAGAATTGATGTTTGGGGGCTCTACCTTGCTCTGCACAGAAAGAGAGTGTTGGAAGACTAGGTGTTGCACAGTTATCTCTCTTTTAGAGGAAGAATTGGGATGAGGCATCTTGAATAAGATGTGGTCCTCCCCTAATTGTAGGGTCAATTCTCCCTTAGCCACATCAATGATAGCATTGGCCGTGTTTTAGGTTCGATTCTCTCAATTCTCTACTAACCTTGCTTTCTAAGGCTTGCTCTTCATCTAACAATCAACATAAATTTAATGCACAGATACACATATCAAGAGGTCTTTTAAGGGTTGTAATGGGGTTAGGGTCGAGGTAGGATTGTATTTGGCCAAGTGGACTAAAATCTGAATCCTTAATTAACTTAAACTTTCCACCTAACTTTAGACAATCCATGTAATCATAATACCACATCTAACTATCCATTAACCATGTTTTCCACATATTCATGCATTCTAATTTCAAGTACAGTACATATGCATTGCTTTCACCACTTACTTTGGGGCATTTTGTCCCCTTTTTGCTTAATTGCCCTTTTTTCTTTTCTTTTTCTCACTTCTTTATATATATATATATATATATATATTTTTTTTTTTCTTTTATTTTTCTCAATGCATATGATTAAATTATTGGATGCATGAATCATGTCCTAAACATTTCTTTCACATTTTTAGAAAATTCTAACATACTCAACTCTCAAACCAAATGTTTCCAAATTCACTTCCCCACACTTAATTCATGAGCACTCTCACTAGTCTAAGCTAACCAAGGATTCAAATTAAGGACATTATTATTTTTTCGCTTAGAGTTAATGATGTGCTAAAGTAAAGAAGAAATGGGTATAATAGGCTCAACATTGGTTTGCAAAGAATAATGAAAGGGTAAGGCCATATGGGTATGTAAGCTCAGTGAAACAAAGGCCTCAATCATATAAGTGTATGCATACATCAAATAATGGAAATATAGAATTAAGCAAGACAAAGATCACAACAAATATGCAATCAAACATGTAAATGCAACAACTAACAAGGAAAATAAACCAATGGTGTTGAGATAGAAGAGTAACTAACCCATGGAGATCGATATCGACCTCCCCACACTTAAAGATTGCACCGTCCTCGGTGCATGCTAAGATGTGCAAGTGGATGGGGGTTGTGGTTCCTCAGCTGGGGCTCTTTTTGTTCTTTTCCTTGCCGGTGGTTTGAGAGTAGCTTTCTCTTTATCCTTCTTGGTGGCCATCTTGAAAAGGAAAAAAGAAAGTAACTTTCAAAGCTAAGGATTAGAGCAAGGAAGAGAGCGGGAAAGGTGGTAATCAATGCACAATAAAGAAGAATGACGTTAACACATGGTCATGACTACACGTGAAAAGTTCATCAATGAAAATATAGCAAGTGCATGTAATGATAATTAAATGCAAGATGTTTATTGGCATGCTGGCCAAGGCATGAGTAGCATAGATCAAGTATTCAATGTCCAAGTTAGATTACCAAGTCTTTCAAACTAATAACCTGTCTGTAATAAAAGTATATTTAAGTAATAAAATATAAAAAGGGTTTTGTGAAAAGCAAGCATTTAGAGTAGTAGAATAAAAGAAATCTAAAGATAGTGCACAATGCCATACGGGCTTTTTCACAAACACAAAGCATGCATGGTAAATAAGTTATTGAATGTATTAAATTGAACATGCAAGCAACCCTTTAAAAAGTAATATATAATTGTCAAACCATTTTAATAATCCACAAAAATATAGAAAATAATGACCTAAATAAATTTCTAACACCAATGAAAATAATGCAATGAATGAAAGTATGCAAATAAATTAAATGAAATAGAATGGAAGTGAAGAGGGATGAGAAGTTAAAGAGATGAAGAAGAAGAAAGTAAGAAAAGGAAGAAGAAAGAAGAAAAGATAGAAGAAATTAGGATTAGAAAAGAAAAGATAAGATAATTGGCGCTGATCTGGATAAGTTGTGCGGCGCAGGCATTGCAGACGCGTGAGTGACGCGGTCGCGTGGTGTGCGATAAGGTCAGGTGACGCGGACGCGTAGGTCACGCGATCGCGTGGCCTGATTTGTGCGATTGGCACGAGTGCAGCCTCGCGTTCGCGCAACTCTCTGTTCGAAACTCTTTTTGCCAAATTTTTTTGGGTGACGCGGTCGCGTGGTTGACGCGATCGCGTAAATGGCCATATTTGCAAAACGACGCGGACGTGTGGGAAACGCGTTCGCGTGGTAAGGCTTGTGCTGCTAGCACCGTTCCAGCCCCATTTCAGCCTAACTTGCTGTCAAACACCCGTTTACGTCGATTTTACAGGGCCACGCGTTCGCGTGGGTGACTGAAAGAATGGTAGATTGACGGTTTAGAATTCAGAATAAATTGCTGTTGCAAGTATAGTTTCTAAACCAAGCAATCATATTTTCTTACAAACGTTTTGGTTGTCACAAGTAACAAACCCCTTTAAAATTGATAACCGAAGTATTCAAACATCGGGTCATCTTCTCAAGGAATTGCAGGGAGGTATGACTTATTATTAGCTATGAGTTTTGTAAATTGGGGGTTTTGAAAGTAAGGAATAAGTAATTTAAAAGACAAGTAAAATAAATAAATAACTATAAAATAAACTCTTGGCAAGGTATGAAAATTCGGAAT
Source organism: Arachis ipaensis (assembly GCF_059453495.1). Classification (NCBI taxonomy): domain Eukaryota; kingdom Viridiplantae; phylum Streptophyta; class Magnoliopsida; order Fabales; family Fabaceae; genus Arachis; species Arachis ipaensis. Next base: position 58,087,436 of record NC_142436.1, read on the forward strand.
TCCTATCCTAGTTATTCTTATGAGAATTGAAGTTAATCCCACTTAGTTAACCTTTATGAAAGCAAGGAAAAGTCAAGTGGACTAATTAGTTAGATCCCCAAGTCCTAGCCAACTCCTAAGGAAAGACTAGAGTTAGTAGAATTCAATTCAATTAGCAGACATAACAATCAATCACGATAAGTTTGATAACTCAAAAGCCTCCAGTTAATCAATTAAAGCCAAGAATATAGAAAGCTAAATAAGAATCATAAACTGAAATACCTCAAATTGCATTAAATAGAAATTATAATCTAACATGAAGAGTTCATAAGCTAATTTGGCTAAAAAGAGAATCAACAAGAAAAATAGAATAAACTAGTAAGCTAGAATAAAAGTAGAACAGAAGTCAAATAAAAGGAACATTGAACCTGGAACTCGGAAGAAATTGTAAGTTGAAATAATAAAGTTGAAATCCTAATTCCTTTAAGAGGAATCCTAATCCTAAATTCTAAGAGAGAGGAGAAAACCTCTCTCTCTAAAAACTACATCTAAATTATGAAAAGTGAATAATGGAAGGCCTGTTAATGAAGTGATGCATTCCCCCACTTTATAGACTCTAATCTGTATTTTCTGGACCGAAAACTGGGTGAAAAACAGCCCAGAAATCGCCCCCAGTGATTTTTGTTACGTTCAGGTCGCGGCAAATTGACGCGGAGGTGTCGTCCACGCGTTTGCATGGATTGCATTTTTGCCAGGTCACGCATCCACGTGATCAATGCGTTCGCGTCGCCTGGCATCAGGGCAGCTATAGAAAATTATATATTGTTGCGAAGCCCTGGAAGTTAGCTTTCCAATGCAACTGGAACCGTCTCATTTGGACCTCTGTAGCTTAAGTTATGACTATTTTAGTGCGAGAGGGTCAGGCTGACAGCTTTGCAGTTCCTTCAACTTCTTGTATTCCTTCCACTTTTGCATGCTTCCTTTCTATCCTCCAAGCCATTCCTGCCCTGTAATCTCTGAAAACACTTAACACACATATCAAGGCATCTAATGGTAATAAGAAAGGATTAATATTAGCAAATATAAGATCAAAGAAGCATGTTTTCAATCATAGCACAAAATCAGGAAGGAAAACGTAAAACCATGCAAATAGTATGAATAAGTGGGTAAAGAGTTAATAAAATCCACTAAATTGAGCACAAGATAAACCATAAAATAGTGGTTTATCAACTTCCCCACATTTGAACAATAGCATGTCCTCATGCTAAGCTCAGGAGAAGCTATAAAGGAGTGAAGAGGAATGGTAAAATGTATGAAATGCAATCCTATCTATATGAATGCAACTAAATGTGAAATGCTTCTACCTACTTGGTGAAAAGTAAATAAACCTTTCAAGAACAAACATGAACTGAATTTCACTAATTCAAATCATAAAAATGAAGTACAAATAGACTTGCAGAAGAAAATAGCTCATGAAAGCCGGAAACAAAGAATCGAGCGTCGAACCCTCACTGGAAGCGTATGCACTCTAATCGCTCACGTGTTTAAGGTTCGATCTCTCAATTCTCTACTAATCTTGCTTTCTAAGGCTTGCTCTTCATCTAACAATCAACAAAAATTTAATGCACAAATATACATATCAAGAGGTCTTTTAAGGGTTGTAATGGGGTTAGGGTCAAGGTAGGATTGTATTTGGCCAAGTGGACTAAAATCTGAATCCTTAATTAACTTAAACTTTTTCACCTAACTTAGACAATCCATGTAATCATAATACAACATCTAACTATCCATTAACCATGTTTTCCACATATTCATGCATCCGATTTTGAGTACAGTACATATGCATTGCTTTCACCATTTAACTTGGGGCATTTTGTCCCCTTTTACTTATTTTCTCTTTTTCTTTTCTTTTTCTCACTTATTTCTTTTTTTATATATATATTTTTTCTTTTCTTTTATTTTTCTCAATGCATATGATTAAATTATTGGATGCATGAAGCATGTCCTAAACACTTCTTTCACATTTTCAAAAAATTCTAACATACTTAATTCTCAAACCAAATGTTTCCAAACCCAATTTTTCCACACTTAAATCATAAGCACTCTCACTAGTCTAAGCTAACCAATGATTCAAATTAAGGACATTATTGTTTTTCACTTAGAGTTAATGATGTGCTAAAGTAAAGAACAAAGGGGTAAAACAGGCTCAAAATTGGTTTGCAAAGAATAATGAAAAGGGTAAGGCCATATGGGTATGTAAGCTCAGTGAAATAAAGGCCTCAATCATGTAAGTGTATGCATACATCAAATAATGGATTTATATAATTAAGCAAGACAAAAATCACAATTTTAGAGAGAACAACACACACCAAAAATAAAATTTTGGTTGATAAAATGCAACCAATCAAATAGGCTCAAAATCTCACTGGTTTTGTGTGTTCAAGCTCTAAACCATGTTCCAGTATAATATTTCTTCAAACAAGTTTAACATTAAATTTTTTTCAAATTAGTGAAATACTCTAAAAGGTTTCTTGAAAAAGAAAATATTACTTCAACCAAGTGGTAAAATATGCACAAAATCAAATAATCATGCAATCAAGAGAGAAAGAAAGAAAAGAGAAAGTATGTTAAAATGTCAAGGGTTAGGGCAAGGAAGAGAACAGAAAAGGTGGTAATTAATGCACATTAAAAGATGAATGATGTTAACAAATGATCATGACTACATGTGAAAAATTATCAATGGAAATATAGCAGGTGCATATGATGACAATTAAATGCAAGGTGTTTATTGGCATGCAGGCAAAGGCATGAGTAGCATAGATCAAGCATTGAATGTCCATGTTAGATTACCAAGTCTTTCAAACTAACATGTTTGAATAATAATTATATTTAATTAATAAAATATAAAAAGGGTTTTGTGAAAAGCAAGCATTTAGAGTAGTAGAATAAAAGAAATCTAAAAATAGTGCACAATGCCATACGGGAGTTTTTACAAACACATAGCATGCATGGTAAATAAGTTATTGAATGTATTAAATTAAACATGCAAGCAACCCTTTAAAAAGTAATATATAATTGTCAAACCATTTTAATAATCCACAAAAATAAAGAAAATAATGACCCAAATAAATTTCTAACACCAATAAAAATAATGCAATGAATGAAAGTATGCAAATAAATTAAAAGAAATAGAATGGAAGTGAAGAGGGATGAGAAGTTAAAGAGATGAAGAAGAAGAAAGTAAGAAAAGGAAGAAGAAAGAAGAAAAGATAGAAGAAATTAGGATTAGAAAAGAAAAGATAAGATAATTGGCGCTGATCTGGATAAGTTGTGCGACGCAGGCGACGCAGACACGTGAATGACGCGGTCGCGTGGTGCACGGTAAGGTCAGGTGACACGGATGCGTGGGTCACGCGATCGCGTGACCTGATTTGTGCAATTGGCGCGAGTGCAACCTCGCGTTCGCGCAACTCTCTGTTCGAAACTCTTTTTGCCAAATTTTTGGGTGACGCGGTCGCGTGGTTGACGCGATCGCGTGAATGGCCATACTTTCAAAAACGACGCGGACGCGTGGGGCACGCGTTCGCGTGGTGGGGCTTGTGCTTCTAGCGCGGTTCTAGCCCCACTCCATCATAACTTGCTGCCATACACCTTTTTTACGTCGATTTTTAAGGCACGCGTTCGCGTGGGTGACGTGGACGCGTGGGAGGCATTTTTGGCAAATGTCGCGAACGCGTCAGCGATGCGGTCGCGTGGATTAATTTGTGCCAAAGGCACACCTCCAGCCACGCTTTCGCATGACTCTCTATTCAATCCTCTTTTCTTCCCAATGCACTGGTGACGCGGACGCGTCAGCGACGCTGTCGCATCGCATGCGATTTTTTTTTATGCAAAATGCAGAATGCGGTATGCAGATGCTGATGCAGATGTTATGAATAATTCCAGGTTCAGTATAATAAAATAAAACTCAAAAACAAACAAAACTAAATAAGATTGAAAATGGAACGATCATACCACGGTGGGATGTCTCCCACCTAGCACTTTTAGTTAAAGTCCTTAAGTTGGACATGTGCTGAGCTCCTTGTCATGGCGGCTTGTGCTTGAACTCGTCTTGAAATTTTCACCAATGCTTGAACTTCCAATAAGCTCTATTGATACTAAGTAAATTCCTCAAGCTTTGATGGGGTTCTTCACAAGATTTGAGCTCCCAAAGTTGATCCTCATATATTCTTGGATCCCAAATCTTGTTTTTACACCCGTCTTCAAGTTGATTATCATGATTCCATCTGGGTGGTTCAACTTTAGAATTTTCACTGAAGCGTCCAAACAACTTCCTAGACCCATTTAATTGAGCTCTGCGCCAACACTTGTACTCCAGTGCGGAATGTGGAACCTTAATGAACCTTGCCTGACAACTCCGACCACTAACCATCTTCCTCTTATTCTTAATGCCACAAAGAGCTCTAAGTTGACCATCCGTCTCCAGTAGCCCATATTCAAGTGGAATTAGAAAGCTAAGGGATATGAATTTTACCCACTTGAATGTTGTGAAGGATGATGGCAACTTAGGGGGAGGTATTTCTAACGAATTTGCAAGCTCCACTCCCTTGTGCTCTTCTCTGACAACTTCCACCTCTTTGCAAGTTTCTTCAATATCAACCTCTTCCTCTTGGTAGCTTTCTTCCAATTCAATCTCTTCTTCATTGCTCACCTAGTGCATGGGAGGCTGTGCTTCTTCTTTTTTAATCTCCATCTCTTGACCAACCTCTTCCAAGTCTTCAACCATGATATGCCTTGGAGGTTGTACACCCTCCTCAGCATCAATTTCAAGTGCCTTGGAAGGAGGTTCTATAACCTGACTTTCTCTTAGAGTTTCAGCATCTCCTAAGTCTGCAACCACTTCTTCCTCTGCAACTATTATGGCTTCCTCCACTTGTTCCAATACAAAACCATGCTCCTCATTGTCCACCGAAGTTTCTAGTGTCTCCTTCATGCTTTGCTCTTCTTTTGATTCTCCACATGTAGCCATGGGAGTTCTTTGAGTGCTCAGATGTCGGGAAGCTATTCGATTTATTAACTCGCCTAAGGCGGTCGCAAAATTTAGCACACTTTTATTCATCCTTTCTTGCCCTTGAAGATTAGCACTAAGGGCGTTGTTATTCAATGGAGGTTTGGGTGGATAGGAGGGTTCATTATTTTGGAGAAAGGGTTCATAATAGGAAGGTGGTTCTTCTTGATAAGGATATGGAAATGGTGAATATTGAGGTGGTGGTTCTGGGTGTGGTTCATATGGTGGTTGGTGTAGTGGATAAGGATTAGGGCCATATGGATGTGAATGGTTGTAGGTGGCTTGTGAGTATGGTGGTTCAAAGCTATGTCGAGGAAGCGGTTCATAAGCATATGGTGGGGCTTGTTGGTAACTGCAAGGGGGTGGTTGTTGCCATGAGGGTTGATCAAATCCTTGTGGCTCCTCCCATCTTTGATTGTTCCAACCTTGATACTTGTTCTTATTGTAATTTCCTCTTCCTGCAACATAATTGTAACCAGACTCATAGCCAAAGGGGTGAGAGTTCATAGTAGCAAATAAAAATTAAAACGAAAATAAAAACAAATTTAAATTAAAAGGTTATTGAAATTTAAATTTTGAAAATTAAATTTTGAATTTTAAATTTTGAAATTTGAATTTTGAATTTTGAAATTTTAAATTTGAAAATTTTTTAAATTTGAATTTTTAAATCTTGAAATTTGAATTTTGAAAAAGTCAACAATATAAGATAAAAATTTGAAAAAGATTTAAATTTTGAAAAGATTTGATTTTTAAAATTTTAAATTTAAAATTTTAAACTTGGATTTTGAATTTTTGAATTTAAATATTGAAATTTGAAATTTGATTTTTGAAATAAGATAAGGTTTTGAAAAAGATATGATTTTTGAAAAAGATTTGAATTTTGAAATTTAAAACTAAGATAAGATAAGATAAAAATTTTAAAATAGAAATCTGAATTTTTTTTTATGCAAGTTTTGAAAATTCAATTAAAATCAAGAGAAAAGATATTTTTGAATTAAATGAGGAAAGAGAAAAACAATAAAATGACACCAACTTAAAATTTTTTAGATCAAAACGAAGAAAACAACTAAGAACAACTTGAAGGTCAAGATGAACACGAAGAACAACTTGAAGATTAAGATGAACACCAAGAACAAATTTTTGAAATTTTTTTTAAATAACTAACTAAAAACCAATAACCTCTTAATTTACGAAAAAGCAAAAAAAAAAACAAAAATAAAAACAAATAAACAAGCAAAAAGCAAATATTTACAATAACCAATAATAAGGCACACGTTTGCAATTCACCGGCAATGGCGCCATTTTTTGAAAGAACGGTAGATTGACGGTTTAGAATTCAGAATAAATTCCTGTTGCAAGTACAGTTTCTAAACCAAGCAATCATCCTTTCTTACAAACGTTTTGGTTATCACAAGTAACAAACCCCTTTAAAATTGATAACCGAAGTATTCAAACCTCGAGTCGTCTTCTCAAGGAATTGCAGGGAGGTATGACTTATTATTAGCTATGAGTTTTGTAAATTGGGGGTTTTAAAAGTTAGGAACAAGTAATTTAAATGACAAGTAAAATAAATAAATAACTATAAAATAAACTCTTGGTAAGGTATGAAAATTTGGAAGTCCTATCCTAGTTATTCTTATGAGAATTGAAGTTAATCCCACTTAGTTAACCTTTACGAAAGCAAGGAAAAGTCAAGTGGACTAATTAGTTAGATCCCCAAGTCCTAGCCAACTCCTAAGGAAAGACTAGAGTTAGTAGAATTCAATTCAATTAGCAGACATAACAATCAATCACGATAAGTTTGATAACTCATGAGCCTCCAATTAATCAATTAATGCCAAGAATATAAAAAGCTAAATAAGAATCATAAACTGAAATACCTCAAATTGCATTAAATAGAAATTATAATCTAACATGAAGAGTTCATAAGCCAATTTGGCTAAAAAGAGAATCAACAAGAAAAATAGAATAAACTAGTAAGCTAGAATAAAAGTAGAACAGAAGTCAAATAAAAGTAACATTGAACCTGGAACTCGGAAGAAATTGTAAGTTGAAATAATAAAGTTGAAATCCTAATTCCTTTAAGAGGAATCCTAATCCTAAATCCTAAGAGAGAGGAGGGAACCTCTCTCTCTAAAAACTACATCTAAATTATGAAAAGTGAATAATGGAAGGCCTGTTAATGAATGGATGCATTCCCCCACTTTATAGCCTCTAATCTGTGTTTTCTGGACCGAAAACTGGGTCAAAAACAGTCTAGAAATTGCCCCCCAGTGATTTCTGTTACGTTCAGGTCGCGGCAAAGTGACGCGGAGGCGTCGTCCACGCGTTTGCATGGATTGCATTTTTGCCAGGTCACGCGTCCGCGTGATCAACGCATTCGCGTCGCCTGGCATCAAGGCAGCTATGGCAAATTATATATCGTTGTGAAGCTCCGAACGTTAGCTTTCCAACGCAACTGGAACCATCTCATTTGGACCTCTGTAGCTCAAGTTATGACTATTTTAGTGCGAGAGGGTCAGGCTGACAGCTTTGCAGTTCCTTCAACTTCTTGTATTCCTTCCACTTTTGCATGCTTCCTTTCTATCCTCCAAACCATTCCTGCCCTGTAATGTCTGAAAACACTTTCTTGGTGGCCATCCTGATAGAAAGAAAAGAGAAAGTATGTTAAAATGTCAAGGGTTAGGGCAAGGAAGAGAACAGAAAAGGTGGTAATCAATGCACATTAAAAGATGAATGATGTTAACACATGGTCATGACTACATATGAAAAATCATCAATGGAAATATAGCAGGTGCATATGATGACAATTAAATGCAAGGTGTTTATTGGCATGCAGGCAAAGGCACGAGTAGCATAGATCAAGCATTCAATGTCCATGTTAGATTACCAAGTCTTTCAAACTAACATGTTTGAATAACAATTATATTTAATTAATAAAATATAAAAAGGGTTTTGTGAAAAGCAAGCATTTAGAGTAGTAGAATAAAAGAAATCTAAAAATAGTGCACAATGCCATACGGGCGTTTTCACAAACACATAGCATGCATGGTAAATAAGTTATTGAATGTATTAAATTGAACATGCAAGCAACCCTTTAAAAAGTAATATATAACTGTCAAACCATTTTAATAATCCACAAAAATATAGAAAATAATGACCCAAATAAATTTCTAACACCAATAAAAATAATGCAATGAATGAAAGTATGCAAATAAATTAAAAGAAATAGAATGGAAGCGAAGAGGGATGAGAAGTTAAAGAGATGAAGAAGAAGAAAGTAAGAAAAGGAAGAAGAAAGAAGAAAAGATTGAAGAAATTAGGATTAGAAAAGAAAAGATAAGATAATTGGCGCTGATCTGGATAAGTTGTGCGACGCAGGTGACGCAGACACGTGAGTGACGCGGTCGCGTGGTGCGTGATAAGGTCAGGTGACGCGGACGCATGGGTCACGCGATTGCGTGACCTGATTTGTGCGATTGGCGCGAGTGCAGCATCGCGTTCGCGCAACTCTCTGTTCGAAAATCTTTTTGCCAAATTTTTGGGTGACGCGGTCGCGTGGTTGACGCGATCGCGTGAATGGCCATACTTTCAAAAACGACGCGGACGCGTGGGGCATGCGTTCGAGTGGTGGGGCTTATGCTTCTAGCGCGGTTCCAGCCCCACTCCATCATAACTTGCTGCCATACACCTTTTTACGTCGATTTTTAGGGCACGCGTTCGCGTGGGAGGCATTTTTTGCAAATGACGCAAACGCGTCAGCGATGCGATCTTGTGGATCAAATTGTGCCAAAGGCACGCCTCCAGCCATGCTTTCGTGTGACTCTTTATTCAATCCTCTTTTCTTCCCAATGCACTGGTGACGCGGACGCGTCGGCGACGCTGTCGCGTTGCCTGTGATTTTTTTTATGCAAAATGCAGAATGCAGTATGCAGATGCTGATGCAGATGTTATGAATAATTCCAGGTTCAATAAAATAAAATAAAACTCAAAAACAAACAAAACTAAATAAGATTGAAAATGGAACGATCATACCACGGTGGGTTGTCTCCCACCTAGTACTTTTAGTTAAAGTCCTTAAGTTGGACATGTGCTGAGCTCCTTGTCATGGTGGCTTGTGCTTGAACTCGTCTTGAAATTTCCACCAATGCTTGGACTTCCAATAAGCTCTATTGATACTAAGTAAATTCCTCAAGCTTTAATGGGGTTCTTCACAAGATTTGAGCTCCCAAAGTTGATCCTCATATATTCCTGGATCCCAAATCTTGTTTCTACACCCGTCTTCAAGTTAATTATCATGATTCCATCCGGGTGGTTCAGATTTAGAATTCTCACTGAAGCGTCCAAACAACTTCCTAGACCCATTTAATTGAGCTATGCGCCAACACTTGTACTCCAGTGCGGAATGTGGAACCTTAATGAACCTTGCCTGACAACTTCGACCACTAACCATCTTCTTCTTACACTTAATGCCACAAAGAGCTCTAAGTTGACCATCTGTCTCCAGTAGCCCATATTCAAGTGGAATTAGAAAGCTAAGGGATATGAATTTTACCCACTCGAATGTTGTGAAGGATGATGGCAACTTAGGGGGAGGAATTTCTAACGAATTTGCAAGCTCCACTCCCTTGTGCTCTTCTCTGACAGCTTCCACCTCTTTGCAAGTTTCTTCAATATCAACCTCTTCCTCTTGGTAGCTTTCTTCCAATTCAATCTCTTCTTCATTGCTCACCAAGGGCATGGGAGGCTGTGCTTCTTCTTCTTTAATCTCCATCTCTTGACCAACCTCTTCCAAGTCTTCAACCATGATATGCCTTGGAGGTTGTACACCCTCCTCAGCATCAATTTCAAGTGCCTTGGAAGGAGGTTCTATAACCTGACTTTCCCATGGAGGTTCAGTATCTCCTAAGTCTTCAACCACTTCTTCCTCTGCAACTATTATGGCTTCCTCCACTTGTTCCAATACAAAGCCATGCTCCTCATTGTCCACTGAAGTTTCTACTATCTCCTTCATGCTTTGCTCTTCTTTTGATTCTCCACATGTAGCCATGGAAGTTCTTTGAGTGCTCAGATGTTGGGAAGCTATTCGATTTATTAACTCGCCTAAGGCGGCCGCGAAATTTAGCACACTCTTATTCATCCTTTCTTGCCTTTGAAGAATAGCACTACGGGCGTTGTTATCCAATGGAGGTTGGGGTGGATAGGAGGGTTCATTATTTTGGAGAAAGGGTTCATAATAGGAAGGTGGTTCTTCTTGATAAGGATATGGAAATGGTGAATATTGAGGTGGTGGTTCTGGGTGTGGTTCATATGGTGGTTGGTGTGGTGGATAAGGATTAGGGCCATATGGAGGTGAATGGTTGTAGGTGGCTTGTGAGTATGGTGGTTCAAAGCTATGTTGCGGAGGCGATTCATAAGCATATGATGGGGCTTGTTGGTAACTGCAAGGGGGTGGTTGTTGCCATGAGGGTTGATCAAATCCTTGTGGCTCCTCCCATCTTTGATTGTTCCAACCTTGATGCTTGTTCTCATTGTAATTTCCTCTTCCTGCAACATAATTGTAACCAGACTCATAGCCAAAGGGGTGAGAGTTCATAGTAGCAAATAAAAATTAAAAACGAAAATAAAACAAATTTAAATTAAAAGGTTATTGAAATTTAAATTTTGAATTTTAAATTTTGAAATTTGAATTTTCAATTTTGAAATTTGAAATTTGAAAATTTTTTAAATTTGAATTTTTAAATCTTGAAATTTGAATTTTAAAAAAGTCAACAATATAAGATAAAAATTTGAAAAAGATTTAAATTTTGAAAAGGTGTGATTTTTAAAATTTTAAATTTAAAATTTTAAATTGAATTTTTAATTTTTGAATTTAAATATTTAAATTTGAAATTTAATTTTTGAAATAAGATAAGGTTTTGAAAAAGATATGATTTTTGAAAAAGATTTGAATTTTGAAATTTAAAACTAAGATAAGATAAGATAAAAATTTTAAAATAGAAATCTAAAATTTTTTTTATGCAAGTTTTGAAAATTCAATTAAAATCAAGAGAAAAGATATTTTTGAATTAAATGAGGAAAGAAAAAAACAATAAAATGACACCAACTTAAAATTTTTTAGATCAAAACGAAGAAAACAACTAAGAACAACTTGAAGGTCAAGATGAACACGAAGAATAACTTGAAGATCAAGATGAACACCAAGAACAAATTATTGAATTTTTTTTAAATAACTAAATAAAAACCAATAACCTCTTAATTTACGAAAAAGAAAAAATAAAAAACAAAAATAAAAACAAATAAACAAGCAAAAAGCAAATATTTACAATAAGCAATAATAAGGCACACGTTTGCAATTCCCCGGCAACAGCGCCATTTTTTGAAAGAACGGTAGATTGACGGTTTAGAATTCAGAATAAATTCCCGTTGCAAGTACAGTTTCTAAACCAAGCAATCATCCTTTCTTACAAACGTTTTGGTTGTCACAAGTAACAAACCCCTTTAAAATTGATAACCGAAGTATTCAAACCTCGGGTCGTCTTCTCAAGGAATTTCAGGGAGGTATGACTTATTATTAGCTATGAGTTTTGTAAATTGGGGGTTTTGAAAGTTAGGAACAAGTAACTTAAATGACAAGTAAAATAAATAAATAACTATAAAATAAACTCTTGGTAAGGTATGAAAATTTGGAAGTCCTATCCTAGTTATTCTTATGAGAATTGAAGTTAATCCCACTTAGTTAACCTTTACAAAAGCAAGGGAAAGTCAAGTGGACTAATTAGTTAGATCCCCAAGTCCTAGCCAACTCCTAAGGAAAGACTAGAGTTAGTAGAATTCAATTCAATTAGCAGACATAACAATCAATCACGATAAGTTTGATAACCCATGAGCCTCCAGTTAATCAATTAATGCCAAGAATATAAAAAGCTAAATAAGAATCATAAACTGAAATACCTCAAATTGCATTAAATAGAAATTATAATCTAACATGAAGAGTTCATAAGCCAATTTGGCTAAAAAGAGAATCAACAAGAAAAATAGAATAAACTAGTAAGCTAGAATAAAAGTAGAACAGAAGTCAAATAAAAGGAACATTGAACCTGGAACTCGGAAAAAATTGTAAGTTGAAATAATAAAGTTGAAATCCTAATTCCTTTAAGAGGAATCTTAATCCTAAATCCTAAGTGAGAGGAGAGAACCTCTCTCTCTAAAAACTACATCTAAATTATGAAAAGTGAATAATGGAAGCCCTGTTAATGAATGGATGCATTCTCCCACTTTATAGCCTCTAATTTGTGTTTTCTGGACTGAAAACTAGGTCAAAAACAGTCCAGAAATTGCCCCCCAGTGATTTCTGTTACGTTCAGGTCGCGGCAAAGTGACGCGGAGGTGTCGTCCACGCGTTTGCATGGATTGCATTTTTGCCAGGTCACGCGTCCGCGTGATCAACGCGTTCGCGTCACCTGGCATTGAGGCAGCTATGGCAAATTTTATATCGTTGTGAAGCTCCGAACGTTAGCTTTCCAACGCAACTGGAACCATCTCATTTGGACCTCTGTAGCTCAAGTTATGACTATTTTAGTGCGAGAGGGTCAGGCTGACAGCTTTGCAGTTCCTTCAACTTCTTGTATTCCTTCCACTTTTGCATGCTTCCTTTCTATCCTCCAAGCCATTCCTGCCCTGTAATCTCTGAAAACACTTAACATGTAACAACCCTGATTTTCGAGTATGCAAGATCTTTTTCGAAGGCACGGAATCCTCCGAAAGATCAGTAAGGGGAGAACCTCTGATATATCATCAAGTATCTCAATCCTCATTGTCATTATATCATCTTTAAGATAGAACCTTTTCTGAGGCACGCTCGATAACGTAGTCACAAAAAACCCAGTTTTTGAACCGTATCGGTTAAGAGTTTTAATTCTGTTTTTTTGTAAATAGTCTCAGTTTGACGAACCGGACTCGATTCATGAGAGAAGAGAGATAATAGGATAATATTATCATTATATTAGTATTAGAAGCTTCTTGAATGATATTATAAGGTTACCTAGTTTGTTTTAGTTAAAAATAGGAAATCGGTTTAACCGGGTTCACAGTTTACTGGTGCAGCTTAGCACCGGCACTCTCTGATGACTTTAGCAATGCTAAGGCCTCATTATACATGTTTTATTCTCATATTAAATATGTTACTAGTGTCTTTTATGCTAGTAGCTCAGAAAAGAATTTTTAGAGATGTTTTTACGTGTGTTTCGATACACCTAGTTTTAGTAGTTATACACATGAGATATTTTAATATTATTTTAATCCACCTTCAAGCCAACCAATCAAAACTCACCCTACACCCCCAAGACACTCCAAGACTGTCTCATTTCTTCATTTTGGCCGAAAATAACAAGAGAGAAAAGAGAGAAACTTTCATGAACACTTAATCTTCAAAGCTTGATTTCTTCTGAACTAAAACTCAAATCAAAACTTCGATTTCACCAAAATGATCCTTTCTTCTTTCTTTACATGATCATATGACTTATCAAGGGTGGAAATAAGGTGAGATGGCTGTCTCCCTCCCTCTTCAATTCAGTTTTCAAGGAAAACCATGCAAAACATGTGTTTTTTTGATGTTTTTCCTTAGAAATCATGCTTAACTTGACTTGAGGGCCAAGAAACGTGAATTTACAGCAAGTCAAAGGTTAGAAATCACTTCTTAACATGCTGAGTGAGATTTGGTTAGTTGAGGGTTTTTGGATTTAAAGTTGTTCTTGATGTGATTTAGGAGGAAAAAGTGCTTAAGGACCACCTGAAAGTCTAACCGAATTAGGAGCAGCAAAACCAGGTAGGGTGTGACGACTTTAATCTTGATTGATTTTTTTTGAGATGTGTGATTATGATATGGTTTGGTTATGCTTGAAATTGATTGCTTATATGAGTTATTCTTGGTGAAAGTTTGTTGAAATTTTGATGAAATTTGATGATATTCAAGCTATGAATGTTGTTCTTGAGGGCTGCTGGAAAAACAAACCCTAGGCCTTAAATTGGAGTTCGATTTGTGTTAAAATCATGTAGAAAAGATGGAGTTTTAGTGGCTGCTAATTTATTATGAATTTTGGTCACAATCGGTTGCTGAAAAGACTGAAAAACGGGTAAAAACAGAGAAAGAATCTGAAGAATTTATGAAGAACACAAAGAACACTTTGAGTGTGGTAAAGAACATGGAAGAACAGGCCTTAGATCTTAAAAAGGGCAAGGTTGTAATTATTTTGGTGTTTGAGGGGTTATTTTGTAATTTCTGAAAGTTAGGGTGGTTAAAGTAGAAATATTAAAAGCTACCGGGGTAAAAAGTTAATTTTAAAGGTTAAAAGGTAAAGGCAAGGTAATTTTCGAAAATTTAGTAATAAAATAATAAATAATAATAAAATATTAAATAATAATATTTAATTAAAAATATTATTTTAATAAAAATAATAAAATATGCGGAAAAGGCAGTTTTCTGTAAAAGCTTTAGAAAGACAACTTTAAGTGCAGAATCTCATAATCACCTTCATAAAACACTTAGGGAGTGGTAATAACATGTTAGTGAGGCAAAGATAAAAGAAAGATAAAAAGTTGAAGAAAAGATAAAAGTCAAAGAAAAAGTCTGTAAAGTTTTAATGACAGAAAAACAGACAGAGATTAGTGAACGAACTAGGGCAACATAGTTAGTTCTTGAGTTCCGACTAGGGTTAGGTATAATATGAAAAGTTAAACTGTTTCAGTATAGACTTAATGAACCTATACTTGGAACAGACTAACTATTCATACCGAAATTCACATAAGCTTTAAATACATATGTTAAGCAGAGAAATCAAAGCAGAGTAAAGAAACACAGAGAACAGAGTAACCAAAAAAGAATAAAGGGATACAGAGAAAAGAGTAATCAGAGCAAAGTAAAAAGACAAAGAGAAAAGAGTAATGTGATAAAGAGAAATGGTTTGAGTAAAGATGTTGTAAAAGTAAAAGCTGTAGAGTTTGTATAGCATGATTGAACAAAGAAAGAAAGAGGTACTGCATAAGAATGTGAAAGTGATGATGAATAATGAGAATGTTAATGAATGATGATAATGAGAATGATTATGTAAGAATCTGTTGCAGAGAGGCAGTCAGATAGATGGTGGTACGACCACTGAGAACGCTTTCCTGGGATACCTTGCTATAATGCTTTGCTGTAAGACAGAGGTTGCTTACAGAGGTATCGAGATGAGTGTGCTCCTGTAAGATAGAGGTTGCTTACAGTGAGTGTGTTATTGCTCATGTAAGACAGAGGTTGCTTACAGTGAGTATGTTGTTGCTCCTGTAAGACAGAGGTTGCTTACAGTGAGTCTGTTGGGCGTATATCGGCTAATAAGTGCTGCCCTGCAAGACAAAGGTTGCTTGCAGTGGATACCCTGCAAGACAAAGGTTGCTTACAGTGGATATTGCCAACAAGAAAGCCTTATCCAGACAGAGGTTGCTGGGTAACGTCGGGAGCGGGTATGTAACCGATAGATGAGCTCATTACCTGCACTAGGGCTAGACATGCATCATATTTGGTTGCGCATTTCCTCTGTTATGATTGTTGTTTGAATGTATGCCTTCTTTGTTTTCATTCTATTTTCTGTGTCTGTGTTTTATTTTTTTGTATTCTTTTGTTTGTGTTTTGCTTTTTGATTTCTCTATTTTCTCTATTTATCTGTTTCTTCTGTCTACTGCTTCTCGGTATTCTACTATTTATCTGCTAAACAACACAGAATTAATGAACGTAACTAATAACCCCGGCCCTACTAAGAACTCCCCAGTTCTTACCCCTTCTCTCTCCATTCCCCCTTCAGATGGAAGCATGAGTAACCTTCCATAGTTTGCTGATGACTGTTCTGCAAAGAGGATTCCGCTCTAGGTAGTCTTCTGAGTCAATAGTGAACTCCGTTACCTGTTTATATGTATATACTGTGAGGCCAGCCAATGTCTACACCCTGCTTATCTACAAACTTTAACCTAAGTCCTTCGTACGATGTTGCTATTATGTGGCCACTCGATGAAGTACTTGAGAGACGCTCTTTGATGGCAATATTGATCGCAGAGGAGTAGTAGTAATGTTCCATCTTTTGATGACGATCCACCTGACTTGAGTTTTGAAGACCTAGAACGTACTTTCCCTCGTTTTAGTAGTTTAGAGGGACTAGGTGAGTATAGAGTCTAGGCTAGCCTGGGTGCCAGCTTAGGGACTTCTTGAATAGGTCAGGACCTGGGATGTTGTATGTATATATATGTATATAGTTATTATCTAGCTATGTCAAGGGGTGTTCTAACTAAAAGGCTATACTCTAATAAATGCTAGATCACGGAATGATATCAACTGCTTGTGATATATGTATGTATGGTAGTTTATAAATGTTTTATCTGTTACTATTTGTGGACTGATTATAAATGATTCTGTTTTTAATCCAAACATTTTTTAAAAAAAAAGGTACCTCGCAAAATAGCTACGCTTTTAACAACGAATCAGGCTCATATAATAAATAATAGATAATAACTAGGTAGACAAGTTGGTAGCGCTCAGTTTCTAGTATGATCATGACGTACCAGAAATTGGGTCATTACAGAACACATATATCAAGGCATCTAATGGTAATAAGAGAGGATTAATATTAGCAAATATAAGATCAAAGAAGCATGTTTTCAATCATAGCACAAAATCAGGAAGGAAAAAGTAAAACCATGCAAATAGTATGAATAAGTGGGTAAAGAGTTGATAAAATCCACTCAATTGAGCACAAGTTAAACCATAAAATAGTGGTTTATCAACCTCCCCACACTTAAACAATAGCATGTCCTCATGCTAAGCTTAAAAGAAGCTATAAAGGAGTGAAGAGGAATGGTAAAATGTATGAAATGCAATCCTATCTATATGAATGCAACAAAATGTGAAATGCTTCTACCTACTTGGTGAAAAGTAAATAAACCTTTCAAGAACAAACTTGAACCAGATTTCACTAATTCAAATCATAAAAATGAAGTACAAATAGACTTGCAGAAGAAAATAGCTCATGAAAGCTGGGAACAAAGAATCGAGCGTCGAACCCTCACTGGAAGTGTATGCACTCTAATCGCTCACGTGTTTAAGGTTCGATCTCTCAATTCTCTACTAATCTTGCTTTCTAAGGCTTGCTCTTCATCTAACAATCAACAAAAATTTAATGCACAGATATACATATCAAGAGGTCTTTTAAGGGTTCTAATGGGGTTAGGGTCAAGGTAGGATTGTATTTGGCCAAGTGGACTAAAATCTGAATCCTTAATTAACTTAAACTTTTTCACCTAACTTAGACAATCCATGTAATCATAATACAACATCTAACTATCCATTAACCATGTTTTTCACATATTCATGCATCCGATTTTGAGTACAGTACATATGCATTGCTTTCACCATTTAACTTGGGGCATTTTGTCCCCTTTTACTTATTTGCTCTTTTTCTTTTCTTTTTCTCATTTCTTTCTTTTTTATATATATATATTTTTTTCTTTTCTTTTATTTTTCTCAATGCATATGATTAAATTATTGGATGCATGAATCATGTCCTAAACATTTTTTCACATTTTCAAAAAATTCTAACATACTCAATTCTCAAACCAAATGTTTCCAAACCCAATTTTTCCACACTTAAATCATAAGCACTCTCACTAGTCTAAGCTAACCAATGATTCAAATTAAGGACATTATTGTTTTTCGCTTAGAGTTAATGATGTGCTAAAGTAAAGAACAAAGGGGTAAAACAGGCTCAAAATTGGTTTGCAAAGAATAATGAAAAGGGTAAGGCCATATGGGTATGTAAGCTCAGTGAAATAAAGGCCTCAATCATGTAAGTGTATGCATACATCAAATAATGGATTTATAGAATTAAGCAAGACAAAAATAACAATTTTAGAGAGAACAACACACACCAAAAATAAAATTTTGGTTGATAAAATGCAACCAATCAAATAGGCTCAAAATCTCACTGGTTTTGTGTGTTCAAGCTCTAAACCATGTTCTAGTATAATATTTCTTCAAATAAGTTTAACATTAAATTTTTTTCAAATTAGTGAAATGCTATAAAAGGTTTCTTGAAAAAGAAAATATTACTTCAACCAAGTGGTAAAATATGCACAAAATCAAATAATCATGCAATCAAACATGCAAATGCAACAACTAATTTAACAAAGAAAATTAAACATTGGTGTTAAAATATGAAGTAACTAACCCATGGAAGTCGGTATCGACCTCCCCACACTTAAAAATTGCACCGTCCTCGGTGCATGCTAAGATGTGCAAGTGGATGGGGGTTGTGGTTTCTCAGCTGGGACTCTTTTTGTTCCTTTTCTCGCTGTTGATTTGGGAGTCGCTTTCTCCTTGCCTTTCTTGGTGGCCATCCTGATAGAAAGAAAAGAGAAAGTATGTTAAAATGTCAAGGGTTAGGGCAAGGAAGAGAACAGAAAAGGTGGTAATCAATGCACATTAAAAGATGAATGATGTTAACACATGGTCATGACTACATATGAAAAATCATCAATGGAAATATAGCAGGTGCATATGATGACAATTAAATGCAAGATGTTTATTGGCATGCAGGCAAAGGCATGAGTAGCATAGATCAAGCATTCAATGTCCATGTTAGATTACCAAGTCTTTCAAACTAACATGTTTGAATAACAATTATATTTAATTAATAAAATATAAAAAGGGTTTTGTGAAAAGCAAGCATTTAGAGTAGTAGAATAAAAGAAATCTAAAAATAGTGCACAATGCCATACGGGCGTTTTCACAAACACATAGCATGCATGGTAAATAAGTTATTGAATGTATTAAATTGAACATACAAGCAACCCTTTAAAAAGTAATATATAATTGTCAAACCATTTTAATAATCCACAAAAATATAGAAAATAATGACCCAAATAAAATTCTAAAACCAATAAAAATAATGCAATGAATGAAAGTATGCAAATAAATTAAAAGAAATAGAATGGAAGTGAAGAGGGATGAGAAGTTAAAGAGATGAAGAAGAAAAAAGTAAGAAAAGGAAGAAGAAAGAAGAAAAGATAGAAGAAATTAGGATTAGAAAAGAAAAGATAAGATAATTGGCGCTGATCTGGATAAGTTGTGCGACGCAGGTGACGCAGACACGTGAGTGACGTGGTCGCGTGGTGCGCGATAAGGTCAGTTGACGTGGACGCGTGGGTCACGCGATCGCGTGACCTGATTTGTGCGATTGGCGCGAGTGCAGCCTCGCGTTCGCGCAACTTTCTGTTCGAAACTCTTTTTGCCAAATTTTTGGGTGATGCGGTCGCGTGGTTGACGCGATCGTGTGAATGGCCATACTTTCAAAAACGACGCGGACGCGTGGGGCATGCGATTTCGTGGTGGGGCTTGTGCTTCTAGCGCGGTTCCAGCCCCACTCCATCATAACTTGCTGCCATACACCTTTTTTACGTCGATTTTTAGGGCACGCGTTCGCGTGGATCAAATTGTGCCAAAGGCACGCCTCCAGCCATGCTTTCGTGTGACTCTCTATTCAATCCTCTTTTCTTCCCAATGCACTGGTGACGCGGACGCGTCGGCGACGCTGTCGCGTCGCATGGCGATTTTTTTATGCAAAATGCAGAATGCAGTATGCAGATACTGATGCAGATGTTATGAATAATTCCAGGTTCAATAAAATAAAATAAAACTCAAAAAGAAACAAAACTAAATAAGATTGAAAATGGAACGATCATACCACGGTGGGTTGTCTCCCACCTAGCACTTTTAGTTAAAGTCCTTAAGTTGGACATGTGCTGAGCTCCTTGTCATGGTGGCTTGTGCTTGAACTCGTCTTGAAATTTCCACCAATGCTTGGACTTCCAATAAGCTCTATTGATACTAAGTAAATTCCTTAAGCTTTGATGGGGTTCTTCACAAGATTTGAGCTCCCAAAGTTGATCTTCATATATTCCTGGATCCCAAATCTTGTTTCTACACCCGTCTTCAAGTTTATTATCATGATTCCATGCGGGTGGTTCAGATTTAGAATTCTCACTGAAGCGTCCAAACAACTTCCTAGACCCATTTAATTGAGCTCTGCACCAACACTTGTACTCCAGTGCGGAATGTGGAACCTTAATGAACCTTGCCTGACAACTCTGACCACTAACCATCTTCCTCTTACTCTTAATGCCACAAAGAGCTCTAAGTTGACCATCTGTCTCCAGTAGCCCATTTTCAAGTGGAATTAGAAAGCTAAGGGATATGAATTTTACCCACTCGAATGTTGTGAAGGATGATGTCAACTTAGGGGGAGAAATTTCTAACGAATTTGCAAGCTCCACTCCCTTGTGCTCTTCTCTGACAGCTTCCACCTCTTTGCAAGTTTCTTCAATATCAACCTCTTCCTCTTGGTAGCTTTCTTCCAATTCAATCTCTTCTTCATTGCTCACCAAGGGCATGGGAGGCTGTGCTTCTTCTTCTTTAATCTCCATCTCTTGACCAACCTCTTCCAAGTCTTCAACCATGATATGCCTTGGAGGTTGTACACCCTCCTCAGCATCAATTTCAAGTGCCTTGGAAGGAGGTTCTATAACCTGACTTTCCCATGGAGGTTCAGCATCTCCTAAGTCTTCAACCACTTCTTCCTCTGCAACTATTATGGCCTCCTCTACTTGTTCCAATACAAAGCCATGCTCCTCATTGTCCACCGAAGTTTCTACTGTCTCCTTCATGCTTTGCTCTTCTTTTGATTCTCCACATGTAGCCATGGGAGTTCTTTGAGTGCTTAGATGTTGGGAAGCTATTCGATTTATTAACTCGCCTAAGGCGGCCGCAAAATTTAGCACACTCTTATTCATCCTTTCTTGCCCTTGAAGAATAGCACTAAGGGCGTTGTTATCCAATGGAGGTTGGGGTGGATAGGAGGGTTCATTATTTTGGAGAAAGGGTTCATAATAGGAAGGTGGTTCTTCTTGATAAGGATATAGAGATGGTGAATATTGAGGTGGTGGTTCTGGGTGTGGTTCATATGGTGGTTCGTGTGGTAGATAAGGATTAGGGCCATATGGAGGTGAATGGTTGTAGGTGGCTTGTGAGTATGGTGGTTCAAAGCTATGTCGAGGAAGCGATTCATAAGCATATGGTGGGGCTTGTTGGTAACTGCAAGGGGGTGGTTGTTGCCATAAGGGTTGATCAAATCCTTGTGGCACCTCCCATCTTTGATTGTTCCAACCTTGATGCTTGTTTTCATTATAATTTCCTCTTCCTGCAACATAATTGTAACCAGACACATAGCCAAAGGGGTGAGAGTTCATAGTAGCAAATAAAAATTAAAAACGAAAATAAAACAAATTTAAATTAAAAGGTTATTGAAATTTAAATTTTGAATTTTAAATTTTGAAATTTGAATTTTCAATTTTGAAATTTGAAATTTGAAAATTTTTTAAATTTGAATTTTTAAATCTTGAAATTTGAATTTTGAAAAAGTCAACAATATAAGATAAAAATTTGAAAAAGATTTAAATTTTGAAAAGGTGTGATTTTTAAAATATTAAATTTAAAATTTTAAACTTGGACTTTGAATTTTTGAATTTAAATATTGAAATTTGAAATTTGATTTTTGAAATAAGATAAGGTTTTGAAAAAGATATGATTTTTGAAAAAGATTTGAATTTTGAAATTTAAAACTAAGATACGATAAGATAAAAATTTTAAAATAGAAATCTAAAATTTTTTTTATGCAAGTTTTGAAAATTCAATTAAAATCAAGAGAAAAGATATTTTTGAATTAAATGAGGAAAGAAAAAAAACATTAAAATGACACCAACTTAAAATTTTTTAGATCAAAACGAAGAAAACAACTAAGAACAACTTGAAGGTCAAGATGAACACGAAGAACAACTTGAAGATCAAGATGAACACCAAGAACAAATTTTTGAATTTTTTTTAAATAACTAAATAAAAACCAATAACCTCTTAATTTACGAAAAAGCAAAAATAAAAAACAAAAATAAAAACAAATAAACAAGCAAAAAGAAAATATTTACAATAAGCAATAATAAGGCACACGTTTGCAATTCCCCGGCAATGGCGCCATTTTTTGAAAGAACGGTAGATTGACGGTTTAGAATTTAGAATAAATTCCCGTTGCAAGTATAGTTTTGAAACCAAGCAATCATCCTTTTTTACAAACGTTTTGGTTGTCACAAGTAACAAACCCCTTTAAAATTGATAACCGAAGTATTCAAACCTCGGGTCGTCTTCTCAAGGAATTGCAGGGAGGTATGACTTATTATTAGCTATGAGTTTTGTAAATTGGGGGTTTTGAAAGTTAGGAACATGTAATTTAAATGACAAGTAAAATAAATAAATAACTATAAAATAAACTCTTGGTAAGGTATGAAAATTTGGAAGTCCTATCCTAGTTATTCTTATGAGAATTGAAGTTAATCCCACTTAGTTAACCTTTACGAAAGCAAGGGAAAGTCAAGTGGACTAATTAGTTAGATCCCCAAGTCCTAGCCAACTCCTAAGGAAAGACTAGAGTTAGTAGAATTCAATTCAATTAGCAGACATAATGATGCGCATAAACGTGTTATGCTACGATTTAGGAAATTGCACGATCGGCAAAATTCCTTCCGGCAAGTGCACCGGTTATCGTCGTCAAGTAAAAACTCACAATAGAGTGAGGTCGAATCCCACAAGGATTGGTTGAGTGAGCAATTCGGATTAGAAGTGTGTTCTAGTTGAGCGGAATCAAGATTTGAGATGAGAATTGCGGAATGTAAAATTGGCGGGAAAAGTAAATGACAAGAAAATTAAATGGCTGAATCTTAAATTGCATGAATTAAAGAGCAGAATGTAAATTGCTGAAATTAAAAGGGAATGGGGATGATTGCAAGAATTGAATTGCAGAATGTAAAGAGAAAGTGGAAATCAGAAATGGGGAATTCATTGGGTTTAGGAGATATTGAAATCTCCGAATCAAAACATGTATATCTCTTCCTCAACCAATGCATTCATTGAATTTTGCTTGGCAATCTTATATGATTGGATCCCAATTCCTTGGCTCACCAATGCTCTCTAAAAACAAACAAATGCCCAATCCCTTGGTTTAAATGTTCATAAGAAGAGATGATGCTTGATCACTGATTATACCACACAATTTCATGAACCACAATTTGGTAGGATTACATGTCACAATATCCATCCAAACCCCAATCCAATCCACTGTGAGAAAGCTTCTCTAGCATGAATCCTCCATTCCTTTCCCAAGGCTCCGAAGGATTCCAAGTATGAGTAGTTTCTTTCCCAAGACAACTACTCAATGGAATTAGATCGAGAAACTTTCTAACAAAATTCAAGAGAAAAGATTGAAGAAGAAGATAAACTATTATTGATTCATTGAATTACAATAGAGCTCCCTAACCCAATGAAAGGGGGTTTAGTGAATCATAGCTCTGAATTCAATTACAAAGAAAAGGAAAACTTCGCTAAAAGTCCAAGTCCAGGTCCCTCTAACTTAACTTCTATCCTATTTATACACTTTCTATATTGAGCTTCAGTTGTGCTTCTTGGGCTTTTGAGGCCTCTCCTTGCTTTCCTTTTGCCTTGGGTTTATGATCCATAATCTTGATGAGGTTGTTGATCCAAATCCTGTAACATTTATTGAGCCAACTTAGTGATAATCAAATAATGACACATGACTCAATAAATTGAGATTTCAAACTCATCAATCCTTCAGGCCCAATCCCATAAACCATGATATTCAATTGGGTTTCATACCAAAGTAAGTTTAAGTTAATAATTGTGCTCAAAGACTAACTTAAATCACAATATTTTTGGCCTAGAAACCTTTTTCAAGAGTGGCGTTTAAGTTGTAGTTTAAGCTTAAACTGCAACTTAAACGCCAGACACTTCCAGTGAGGCCATTTGTAGAAGCACGTTTAAGCTTCAGTTAAGGTTAAACTGAAGCTTAAACGTGGAAATGGAAGAAGGTAGCCCTGGAGGGTCATGTAGTCGAACACATTTAAGCTTCAGTTTAAGGTTAAACTGAAGCTTAAACGTGGAGATAGGAAGGGCAGCCCTGGAGGTCGAACACGTTTAACCTCCAGTTTGAGGTCAAACTGGAGGTTAAACGTGGAAAAGGGTGGAGGCATACTGGAGGTCGAACACGTTTAACCTCCAGTTTGAGGTCAAACTGGAGGTTAAACGTGGAAGCTTAGAATGGTGGCCCTGGAGGTGTCGAACACGTTTAACCTCCAGTTTGGGGTCAAACTGGAGGTTAAACGTGGAGATGGAGAGAGCAACCCTGGAGTAATAAAACTATCGAACACGTTTAAGCTCCAGTATGAGTCAAACTGGAGCTTAAACGTGGAATGGCTCCCTGGTACTCTTCCTGGTTCTGGCGTTTAACCTCCAGTTTGAGGTCAAACTGGAGGTTAAACGTGGAACTCCTCCCTGGTGGCATACTCATTCTGGCGTTTAACCTCCAGTTTGAGGTCAAACTGGAGGTTAAACGTGGAATGCTCCTTAAGTGAGGCTTTTCATTCTGGCGTTTAACCTCCAGTTTGAGGTCAAACTGGAGGTTAAACTTCAATCCCAGCATTTCTTATCCTTCATGATTTTGGCGTTTAAGCTCCAGTTTAGGCTTAAACTGGAACTTAAACTCCACATGTGATATTCAAGCTTCCTTTATTGATTTTGTTGCTTCCTTGCTTAGCCTCTTCTTCCCTGAAATCATCCAAACAATTGCATCAAAGTCTTGCAAAATTTCATGAGAAATCTTTCATTCATAGTATTTAAGTAATAGAACTAAAACTCATGGAATTTGCATCAAAATCATATTGTTTGGATGGTTCATTACTTTGTTCTTCATTTAACCATTTTTGGTTACTTTAAGCTCAAGAAAATGCATAAAACAACTAAAACTAACAGAAAAATGTTAGTGAAACTAGCCTATGATGCCTTGGCATCACAACACCAAACTTAATACTTGCTTGTCCCTAAGCAAGTCCTGAGTTATTTGAGAAGAAAGTATGAAACAGAAAGCAATTACATTGGCTATATTAGCAAGCATTTGAAGTTCATCAGAAGGGTTTTATGCAGAAAGTTGCAGCATCACTTTTTCATACTTATCAGGTAGGATTATCACTTTTTCATTGCATCCATCAAAAATTGCTATGGCCTCTTGTTATTCTTATGTCTTTGGCACTTTTCTCTTCTTTGTTTTTCTTTTCTTTTTCTTAGAGCTTCTTTTGCTCCTTGTTTGCTTAGTGTCATGTGTTGCACAAGCCTTTGGCATTTTCTTTTTCTTATCAGTGCACTACACATATCCACTTTAGGCATTTTAGTTCACATGTCTTCTTGAGACATTGGTGCCCAGCACCTCTTTGTGTGACTAAATGTTTTGTATTTAGGTTGCTCTTGATAATGGACTTTTGGTTGATAATCCCGGGTTAGTTAACCCAAGTTACCAAGTGTTGAAACACTCCTCAGAACCTATTCATCCAAGCATATCCTTAATACATAAACACCACAGGCATTTGTCTCAGAAGTTCAAACCATTGGTACCTAGCTTATTTTCTCAATTTTTTTTGCTTTTTGGTTGTCTTTTTCCGTGGCTTTTTCTTTTTCTTTTTCTTTCTTTTTCATGGCCAAAGACATTTATTCATCAAGATCCATAGACAATTTTTACTTTCTACATAAAAAATGATAATTCTACACTCTAATTTTAGTGATCTGACTAAACAATCAAGCATGCATACCACCACTTAATTCTACTTGATTTGTCACTAATTTAGCCAAGTTACTTTTGTTCAAACTTTTCTTTTATTTTCGGAAACAGAACAAGCATGGCACGCACTTGTTTAAGAAGGTGAAGTTATATCCAAACATCTAGGCATTCACTTTATTCAAAGCAATTAACACACAGACATACTAAAAAAAAACAACTCATAAAACAAAACTCCACATAACACCTAAATGACTTATGATGAAAACACATTCATAAAGACAATTCACCAATTATCATTTGATTATTAAGGAACGAGACCACCTCTTATTTATTGCTTGGTTCTTCTTAATTCTTGGGATCCTGCTTCTTCTTGCTTCCTGCCTCTTTTTGACCACTTGTGCTTCCTTTGTCTTTTCTTATGAGCTTTTTCCAGAATCCAGCCTTTTTCATCGTTTCTTCCACTCCTTTTTCAAGGATCATTGCCTTGTTTATTTCTCCTTCTTTCCTCCCTTTGAAATACTCATCATAAGCTGGGAATGCTGGGTCCATCTTGTGTAGATGTTCCCCTATGTAGTTAAGCTTGATTTGCGAACTGATGTTGTAGTCAGCTTGGACTGAGTATCTTGCATTCTGTAAAGTGGTGGCTTCCTTGATTGCCAAGACATTGGCATCTTGGTGTTGGCATATGTGGCTGAAGGATTCCTGTAAGTGTAGATTTTGTTCCCTTTGCAGATCAAAGAATCTTGATTCAAAGTTCCTTTGCATATCCATCATTTTTAGATGAAAGTCTTCTTGTCTCTCCTGAGACCTCATGTATTGTTGAGACATTCCTTCCATGATTTCCTGCATTCTGCTCATATCTATGGGGTCTCTGGGAATTCGTTGTCTTCTTTCAGGAGTTGCTTGCTCTTCTTGCTCTTCTTCTCTATCTTCTCCTTCTTGTCTTTCTTGTTCTGCTTCTTGCTCGGCTTCCACTTGTTGCCCTTCTTCATTTCTTCTTCTTGTATGTCTTGGAGGAGTTGGGCCAAGAGTCATTCTGTGTGCAGTTATGGCCAGTCCAGGATATAGCCAATTAGGTCTTTCATCCTCAAGTGGTACTTGGGCATCGATGCATAGTCTAATGATAGTGCTAGGGAAGTGAAGCCAGGATTCAGGGTCACTTTTCTCACTAAACTCTTGTATCTGTTCAGCAATGAGTTTATGAACTTTGATCTCCCCTCCAACCATAATGCAATGTAGCAAGATGGCTCTTTTAGGGACTATTTCTGAAGAGTTTGCAGTGGGTAGGATGGATCTCCTAACTATTGCATACCACCCTTTAGCTTCAGGTGTTAGGTCTCCCCTTCTCAAGACTCTTGGAGCCCCTCTTGTTTTTCTCACCCATTCAGCTCTGATGGCACAAAGGTCTTCAGCAATAGTTGTATAGTCAGGTTCTCCTATCATCCTTTCTTCATAACTTGCTTGGCTGAAATGTATGTTTTTCAGGCCAAGAGTTTTCATGATTGCTTTGGGACTGAAGTCAACTTCCACCCCTCTCACATAGCTTTTGTATGTGGGGTTCTTGGTTTGATCCTCCCTTACTGCATTTGCATAAAACTCTTTCACCAAGTTGATGTTGATTCTAGTGATTGGCTTAGTTAGGAGCTCCCACTTCCTCTTTTTGATCTTTTCCCAAACACCTGGGAACTCATCCTTTTCAAGGTCAAAGGGAACCTCAGCTAGTACCGTTTTAGGTCTCATCCATTCGGCTTGAATCTCATGGAATACTGATCTGTATCTCCATGCATCGAATTCCCTGTTTTCCTCCATTGGCTGCTTGTCTTTTCTTCTTTTGTGGCTAGATGAAGCTGCCATTGGTTTTTTTTTTTTTTTTTTAGTTTTGGTAAGTGACAACTGAAGTTGACAAGGTGAAGCAAGAAGTGTTGTTGGAGGTGTGGTGAGGTTGTTTTCGGCAAGAGATGGTTATGCTATGATGAAGGAAAATGTGTATGAAGGAGAATTGGTGGTGTGGGACTCGTTCCCCAAGTGGTTCTTTATAGTGCCCATGAGTGAAAAATGAACGGCTAGGGTGGTTTGTGAAGGGTGGCTTGATGGTAAATATATGAATTGTAGATAAGGACGATTGGCTTTTCATTTTCTTGGAAGTATTCTGGATGCATTAGGTTGTACATGTAGCTTTCTTTTCTTGCAGAACTTCCTTTTCCCATGTGTTAGTTTCAAAGATTTGTGAATTTTCTTTTTGACCAAGCACGTACCTCCCTTTGTCTTTTTCCTCCATTTTTGTCTTTTCTTTTGTACCTGCACAAACAAACAAATTTGCTATCATTTTTCGGTCCATGTGAATCATGAATAGTATTTGCACATGTAAATCAATGCTTGTCTTTATGAGCTTATAGCCGTGACTTCTACATGTATGCACACTTATTATTTGGACACCAAACTTAGTGTTTGGTTAAGTCTCCTGATGACATGAAATCCACATTGGTTGTCCTTAATGAGTGTGCATAATTCTAATAAATCATAGTCACCTTGGCTCTTTGATTCTAAATAAAGTTACTACCCTAAGTAATTGAAAACAAAGTATTAAAACATGTGAATGGTATACTTGTCATGAATTTTGAAATCCAGAGGAACTTCTTGCTTTTCATAAACTGTGTTCAAAAAGAACACCAAACTTAATGTTTGGTTGTGCACCTTGAATGAAAGATGGAATTCAATTTGAGTAAGATTTGGGAGTGCCATCAGGCACACCAAACTTAGAGACCAATTGTAGTTTACATGCACGGTTTAGTGCACTTAATCAATAGTTGTCCTGAGGATTCAAGTTCATGCATAAGAAACCATGTTTTATTAGACGTAAGCAAAGCACTAAAGATTAAGGATACTAAAAACATGGGTTGCCTCCCATGAAGCGCTTCTTTAACGTCACTAGCTTGACGGTTGTCCCTTGTTAGGGTGGATTGTAGTGCTTGACGTCATCTCCTCTCACTATGAAAACGTCCCCACTTGATTCATTCATGACCTCTAAATGTTCCATAGAAAGAACTTTCCTGATTGTGAACACTTGAGGAAGCTGGGAAGGAATGGTTTTGAGGCTAGGTGGGATTTGCAGATAATGACTTGATATCACGTTATCTCCCGGAGAAAAACCTTCAGTGGGAATTTTCTTGTTTCTCCATCCTCTTGGCAATCTCCCTATTACTCTTCCCTTTCTCTTGAGGATTTCTTCATTGACCTTTATGTTAAGAGGATCCTTCTGATCTGTTTCCACTGACTCTTGTGGCTCTAACTCTTGCAACTCTTGTTTGCCTTCCAATGACTGTTTTAGAGTCTCAGCTGCTGGATTACTTTCCTCCAAACACGGATGGCTACTATCATCTTTAGGCTTTTCAGGTTCTGGTTCAGGCTCAGATGCAGGTTTGAAGACTTTGAAAATGAGCTGTTCCTCATGTATTCTCAGAATTAGCTCTCCTTGTTCTACATCTATGAGCGCTCTAGTAGTGGCTAGAAATGGTCTGCCCAGAATGATAGGGTGTAAGTAGCTTTCCTCCATGTCCACAATGACAAAGTATGTGGGGAAATAATAATCCCCCACTTTCACCAGCACATTTTCAACTACCCCTTCAGCTTGCTTCTGAGTTTTGTCAGCCAGTTGTATGATTACATCAGTGGATCTCACCTCATTCAGTTGTAGCCTCTTCATAAGAGTTAGAGGCATCACGTTTATGCTAGCTCCTAGATCACAGAATCCTCTGTCAATTTTTGTTTCCCCTATGATGCAAGGGATATGAAAACTTCCTGGGTCCGTTTTCTTAGAGAGTGTGTCCTTCTTGATGAGAGCACTGCATTCTTTGTTCATTGTTACCGTTTGTCCTCCCTTCAAAACTCTTTTCTTGCTTAACAATTCCTTTAAATACTTGATGTGTGTGGGAATTTGATGAAGAATCTCAAGAAAGGGAATATTGACATGCAGAGAGTTAAATGTCTCTAGAAACCTTGAATAGGTTTTCTTTTTTTCACCTCCTCCTAACCTCTCAGGAAATGGTGCTTTTGGTTGGTATACTTCCATCATGCCTTTTTGCAGATCCTTGGCTTGCTCAGTTCCACCTTCCTGCTTAACTTCTTCCACACCTTCCTTCAAGATTTCTGGTTCCTGCTCTGAGGACCTGATTCCTTCTTCTCCTGAGACTTCCTTCATTATGGTGATGGCTTTGCATTCTTCCCATCTTACTCTCTTTTGTTCCCCTTTAGGATTCTTTTCTGTGTCACTAGGGAACACTGCAGTTGATTTGGGTGCCTGTTGAGATAGCTCTCCTACTTGAGATTCCATCCTTTTGAGTTTTTCACCATGGTTTCTTAAGGTAGTTCTCACATCATCCCTGAAGCTCTTCAGTTCAATGATGTCTTGACTCATGGTTGCCATAATTCCTTCTATCCGGTTTAATTGATCTTGAAATTGTTGGTTCGGATTAGGTTGGGTATGTTGATTATTTTGGCCATGATATGATGATTGGGGGTAAGTGTTTTGTGTGGCTTGGTATGATCTTTGGTTGGAGTTTTGGTATGTGGAATTGTTTTGTTGGTTGTGGTTGTAAGGTTTGTGGTTTTGTGGTTGGGTTTGTTGGTTTCCCCACCCAAAGTTTGGGTGGTTTCTCCAGCCTGGGTTGTAAGTGTTGGAGTGTGGATCATATGATTGCCTTTGTTGGTTTCCCACATAGTTAACCTCATCCCAATCACCTCCTTCAATGCCTGCTTCCTCTTGATCTTGTGTGTGTATTGCAGCCACTTGCTTTGTTTCTAATTGCCTGGTAAGCTCTGCTAGTTGCTTGGCAAACACCTTGTTTTGGGCTAGAATTGTATCAACATGGTTCAGCTCCATGACTCCCTTAGTGTTGTGCCTTTCTGATGCATAATAGTACTCATTCTCAGCCACTGTCTCGATCACTTCAATGGCTTCTTCCACAGTCTTTTTCTTGTTCAATGAACCTCCTGATGAATGGTCTACAGCCTTCCTTGATTCATAAGAGAGACCATCATAGAAGATGTGCAATTGCACCCAATCATGGAACATGTTTGGTGGGCATTTCCTTGTCAAGTCCTTGAATCTCTCCCATGCCTCGTAGAGAGTTTCACCATCTTGTTGTCTAAAAGTCTGAACCTCAGATCGAAGCCTATTGACCTTTTGTGGAGGGTAGAAACGTGCCAGAAACTTGCTTTCCACCTCATCCCATGTTGTTAGACTCCCCCTTGGGAATGATTCCAGCCACTTAGCTGCTTTGTCCCTAAGTGAAAATGGGAACAAGAGCAGTTTATAGGCATCTTCCTGGACTCCATTGGACTTCACAGTGTCACAAATTCTCAGGAATTTTGTGAGATGTTGGTTTGGGTCTTCATTAGCACTTCCTCCAAAGGAACAATGATTTTCCACCAGTGATATTAGCTGTGGCTTGAGCTCAAAATTGTTGGCCTGAATGGGTGGTTTCTGGATGCTACTACCACAATTCCCAGAGGTTGGGTTTATGTATGAACTAAGAACCCTCCTCTCAGGGATGGCATCGTTTCCATCAGCTCTCTCATGGTTGTGAACTTCTCTATCCATGTTGAGATCTAAAGCTTCCTCAAAATTGTCCTCAGATTCTCCTTCAGATTCCTCTTCTCCCACTACTCTCTTCCCTCTTGCTTCCCTTCTAAGTCTATGAAGGGTCCTTTCCGGTTCGGTATATGGAGGAGTTGATGTCTCTCCTCTCCTACCTGTCATACAAGAACACAGCTCAAACACAAACAAGTAAAATACTCTTGGTTAATGGAAGAGTATGGTTAGATCAATTGAGGAATTAAATCAAACAGTTAGTGAGTCAGTGAGTTAGTTGCATGAATTTAAAGGCATAAAGAAGGAAAGCATGTAACCAAGTGCAGAAATTAAAATTCAACAAGTATCTAAAGCAAGAGAAAATTGCTCAATCTAGTTAGCTTCCAATTTGAGAATTGTCAATCGAAAACCAATCCCCGGCAACGGCGCCATAAACTTGATGCGCATAAACGTGTTATGCTACGATTTAGGAAATTGCACGATCGGCAAAATTCCTTCCGGCAAGTGCACCGGTTATCGTCGTCAAGTAAAAACTCACAATAGAGTGAGGTCGAATCCCACAAGGATTGGTTGAGTGAGCAATTCGGATTAGAAGTGTGTTCTAGTTGAGCGGAATCAAGATTTGAGATGAGAATTGCGGAATGTAAAATTGGCGGGAAAAGTAAATGACAAGAAAATTAAATGGCTGAATCTTAAATTGCATGAATTAAAGAGCAGAATGTAAATTGCTGAAATTAAAAGGGAATGGGGATGATTGCAAGAATTGAATTGCAGAATGTAAAGAGAAAGTGGAAATCAGAAATGGGGAATTCATTGGGTTTAGGAGATATTGAAATCTCCGAATCAAAACATGTATATCTCTTCCTCAACCAATGCATTCATTGAATTTTGCTTGGCAATCTTATATGATTGGATCCCAATTCCTTGGCTCACCAATGCTCTCTAAAAACAAACAAATTCCCAATCCCTTGGTTTAAATGTTCATAAGAAGAGATGATGCTTGATCACTGATTATACCACACAATTTTATGAACCACAATTTGGTAGGATTACATGTCACAATATCCATCCAAACCCCAATCCAATCCACTGTGAGAAAGCTTCTCTAGCATGAATCCTCCATTCCTTTCCCAAGGCTCCGAAGGATTCCAAGTATGAGTAGTTTCTTTCCCAAGACAACTACTCAATGGAATTAGATCGAGAAACTTTCTAACAAAATTCAAGAGAAAAGATTGAAGAAGAAGATAAACTATTATTGATTCATTGAATTACAATAGAGCTCCCTAACCCAATGAAAGGGGGTTTAGTGAATCATAGCTCTGAATTCAATTACAAAGAAAAGGAAAACTTCGCTAAAAGTCCAAGTCCAGGTCCCTCTAACTTAACTTCTATCCTATTTATACACTTTCTATATTGAGCTTCAGTTGTGCTTCTTGGGCTTTTGAGGCCTCTCCTTGCTTTCCTTTTGCCTTGGGTTTATGATCCATAATCTTGATGAGGTTGTTGATCCAAATCCTGTAACATTTATTGAGCCAACTTAGTGATAATCAAATAATGACACATGACTCAATAAATTGAGATTTCAAACTCATCAATCCTTCAGGCCCAATCCCATAAACCATGATATTCAATTGGGTTTCATACCAAAGTAAGTTTAAGTTAATAATTGTGCTCAAAGACTAACTTAAATCACAATATTTTTGGCCCAGAAACCTTTTTCAAGAGTGGCGTTTAAGTTGTAGTTTAAGCTTAAACTGCAACTTAAACGCCAGACACTTCCAGTGAGGCCATTTGTAGAAGCACGTTTAAGCTTCAGTTAAGGTTAAACTGAAGCTTAAACGTGGAAATGGAAGAAGGTAGCCCTGGAGGGTCATGTAGTCGAACACGTTTAAGCTTCAGTTTAAGGTTAAACTGAAGCTTAAACGTGGAGATAGGAAGGGCAGCCCTGGAGGTCGAACACGTTTAACCTCCAGTTTGAGGTCAAACTGGAGGTTAAACGTGGAAAAGGGTGGAGGCATACTGGAGGTCGAACACGTTTAACCTCCAGTTTGAGGTCAAACTGGAGGTTAAACGTGGAAGCTTAGAATGGTGGCCCTGGAGGTGTCGAACACGTTTAACCTCCAGTTTGGGGTCAAACTGGAGGTTAAACGTGGAGATGGAGAGAGCAACCCTGGAGTATAAAAACTATCGAACACGTTTAAGCTCCAGTATGAGTCAAACTGGAGCTTAAACGTGGAATGGCTCCCTGGTACTCTTCCTGGTTCTGGCGTTTAACCTCCAGTTTGAGGTCAAACTGGAGGTTAAACGTGGAACTCCTCCCTGGTGGCATACTCATTCTGGCGTTTAACCTCCAGTTTGAGGTCAAACTGGAGGTTAAACGTGGAATGCTCCTTAAGTGAGGCTTTTCATTCTGGCGTTTAACCTCCAGTTTGAGGTCAAACTGGAGGTTAAACTTCAATCCCAGCATTTCTTATCCTTCATGATTTTGGCGTTTAAGCTCCAGTTTAGGCTTAAACTGGAACTTAAACTCCACATGTAATATTCAAGCTTCCTTTATTGATTTTGTTGCTTCCTTGCTTAGCCTCTTCTTCCCTGAAATCATCCAAACAATTGCATCAAAGTCTTGCAAAATTTCATGAGAAATCTTTCATTCATAGTATTTAAGTAATAGAACTAAAACTCATGGAATTTGCATCAAAATCATATTGTTTGGATGGTTCATTACTTTGTTCTTCATTTAACCATTTTTGGTTACTTTAAGCTCAAGAAAATGCATAAAACAACTAAAACTAACAGAAAAATGTTAGTGAAACTAGCCTATGATGCCTTGGCATCACATAACAATCAATCACGATAAGTTTGATAACTCATGAGTCTCTAGTTAATCAATTAATGCTAAGAATATAAAAAGCTAAATAAGAATCATAAACTGAAATACCTCAAATTGCATTAAATAGAAATTATAATCTAACATGAAGAGTTCATAAGCCAATTTGGCTAAAAAGAGAATCAATAAGAAAAATAGAATAAACTAGTAAGCTAGAATAAAAGTAGAACAGAAGTCAAATAAAAGGAACATTGAACCTGGAACTCGGAAGAAATTGTAAGTTGAAATAATAAAGTTGAAATCCTAATTCCTTTAAGAGGAATCCTAATCCTAAATCCTAAGAGGGAGGAGAGAACCTCTCTCTCTAAAAACTACAGCTAAATTATGAAAAGTGAATAATGGAAGCCCTGTTAATGAATGGATGCATTCCCCCACTTTATAGCCTCTAATCTGTGTTTTTCGACTGAAAACTGGGTCAAAAACAGTCCAGAAATTGCCTCGCAGTGATTTCTGTTACGTTCAGGTTGCGGCAAAGTGACGCGGAGGTGTCGTCCACGCGTTTGCATGGATTGCATTTTTCCCAGGTCACGCGTCCGCGTGATCAACGCGTTCGCGTCGCCTGGCATCGAGGCAGCTATGGCAAATTTTATATCATTGTGAAGCTCCAAATGTTAGCTTTCCAACGCAACTGGAACCATCTCATTTGGACCTCTGTAGCTCAAGTTATGACTGTTTTAGTGCGAGAGGGTCAGGCTGACAGCTTTGCAGTTCCTTCAACTTCTTGTATTCCTTCCACTTTTTCATGCTTCCTTTCTATCCTCCAAGCCATTCCTGCCCTATTATCTCTGAAAACACTTAACACACATATAAAGGCACCTAATGGTAATAAGAGAGGATTAATATTAGCAAATATAAGATCAAAGAAGCATGTTTTCAATCATAGCACAAAATCCGGAAGGAAAAAGTAAAACCCTGCAAATAGTATGAATAAGTGGGTAAAGGGTTGATAAAATCCACTCAATTGAGCATAAGAAAAACCATAAAATAGTGGTTTATCAATCTCCCCACACTTAAACAATAGCATGTCCTCATGCTAAGCTCAAGAGAAGCTATAAAGGAGTAAAGAGGAATGGTAAAATGTATGAAATGCAATCCTATCTATATGAATGCAACTAAATGTGAAATGCTTCTACCTACTTGGTGAAAAGTAAATAAACCTTTCAAGAACAAACATGAACTGGATTTCACTAATTCAAATCATAAAAATGAAGTACAAATAGACTTGCAGAAGAAAATAGCTCATGAAAGCCGGGAACAAAGAATCGAGCGTCGAACCCTCACTGGAAGTGTATGCACTCTAATCCCTCAATTGTTTAAGGTTCGATCTCTCAATTCTCTACTAATCTTGCGTTCTAAGGCTTGCTCTTCATCTAACAATCAACAAAAATTTAATGCACAGATATACATATCAAGAGGTCTTTTAAGGGTTGTAATGGGGTTAGGGTCAAGGTAGGATTGTATTTGGCCAAGTGGACTAAAATTTGAATCCTTAATTAACTTAAACTTTTCCACCTAACTTAGACAATCCATGTAATCATAATACAACATCTAATTATCCATTAACCATGTTTTCCACATATTCATGCATCCGATTTTGAGTACAGTACATATGCATTGCTTTCAACATTTAACTTGGGGCATTTTGTCCCCTTTTACTTATTTGCTCTTTTTCTTTTCTTTTTCTCACTTCTTTCTTTTTTATATATATATATAT
Organism: Arachis ipaensis; assembly: GCF_059453495.1. Taxonomy (NCBI): domain Eukaryota; kingdom Viridiplantae; phylum Streptophyta; class Magnoliopsida; order Fabales; family Fabaceae; genus Arachis; species Arachis ipaensis. The sequence continues at coordinate 58,123,421 of NC_142436.1, forward strand.
ATTTTTTTCTTTTCTTTTATTTTTCTCAATGCATATGATTAAATTATTGGATGCATGAATCATGTCCTAAACATTTCTTTAACATTTTCAAAAAATTCTAACATACTCAATTCTCAAACCAAATGTTTCCAAACCCAATTTTCCCACACTTAAATCATAAGCACTCTCACTAGTCTAAGCTTACCAATGATTCAAATTAAGGACATTATTATTTTTCGCTTAGAGTTAATGATGTGCTAAAGTAAAGATCAAAGGGGTAAAATAGGCTCAAAATTGGTTTGCAAAGAATAATGAAAAGGGTAAGGCCATATGGGTATGTAAGCTCAGTGAAATAAAGGCCTCAATCATGTAAGTGTATGCATAAATCAAATAATGGATTTATAGAATTAAGCAAGACAAAAATCACAATTTTAGAGAGAACAACACACACCAAAAATAATATTTTGGTTGATAAAATGCAACCAATCAAATAGGCTAAAAATCTCACTGGTTTTGTGTGTTCAAGCTTTAAACCATGTTCCAGTATAATATTTCTTCAAACAAGTTTAACATTAAATTTTATTCAAATTAGTGAAATGCTCTAAAAGGTTTCTTGAAAAAGAAAATATTACTTCAACCAAGTGGTAAAATATGCACAAAATCAAATAATCATGCAATCAAACATGCAAATGCAACAACTAATTTAACAAAGAAAATTAAACATTGGTGTTAAAATATGAAGTAACTAACCCATGGAAGTCAGTAACGACCTCCCCACACCTAAAAATTGCACCATCCTCGGTGCATGCTAAGATGTGCAAGTGGATGGGGGTTGTGGTTTCTCCGCTGGAGTTCTTTTTGTTCCTTTCCTCGCTGTTGATTTGGGAGTCGCTTTCTCCTTGCCTTTCTTGGTGGCCTTCCTGAAAGAAAGAAAAGAGAAAGTATGTTAAAATGTCAAGGGTTAGGGCAAGGAAGAGAACAGAAAAAGGTGGTAATCAATGCACATTAAATGCAAGGTGCATATGATGTTAACACATGGTCATGACTACATGTGAAAAATCATCAATGGAAATATAGCAGGTGCATATGATGACAATTAAATGCAAGGTGTTTATTGGCATGCAGGCAAAGGCATGAGTAGCATACATCAAGCATTCAATGTCCAAGTTAGATTACCAAGTCTTTCAAACTAACATGTTTGAATAACAATTATATTTAATTAATAAAATATAAAAAAGGTTTTGTGAAAAGCAAGCATTTAGAGTAGTAGAATAAAAGAAATCTAAAAATAGTGCACAATGCCATACGGGCGTTTTCACAAACACATAGCATGCATGGTAAATAAGTTATTGAATGTATTAAATTGAACATGCAAGCAACCCTTTAAAAAGTAATATATAATTATCAAACCATTTTAATAATCCACAAAAATATAGAAAATAATGACCTAAATAAATTTCTAACACCAATAAAAATAATGCAATGAATGAGAGTATGCAAATAAATTGAAAGAAATAGAATGGAAGTGAAGAGGGATGATAAGTTAAAGAGATGAAGAAGAAGAAAGTAAGAAAAGGAAGAAGAAAGAAGAAAAGATAGAAGAAATTAGGATTAGAAAAGAAAAGATAAGATAATTGGCGCTGATCTGGATAAGTTGTGCGACGCAGGCAACGCAGACGCGTGAGTGACGTGGTTGCGTGGTGCACGATAAGGTCAGGTGACGCGGACGCGTGGGTCACGCGATCGCATGACCTGATTTGTGCGATTGGCGCGAGTGCAGCCTCGCATTCGTGCAACTCTCTGTTCGAAACCCTTTTTGTCAAATTTTTGGGTGACACGGTCGCGTGGTTGACGCGATCGCGTGAATGACCATACTTTGAAAAACGACGCGGACGTGTGGGGCATGCGTTCGCATGGTGGGGCTTGTGCTTCTAGCGCGGTTCCAGCCCCACTCCATCATAACTTGCTGCCATACACCTTTTTTACGTCGATTTTTAGGACATGCGTTCGCGTGGGTGACGCGGACGCGTGGGAGGCATTTTTCGCAAATGATGCGAACGCTTCAGCGATGCGGTCGCGTGGATCAATTTGTGCCAAAGGCACGCCTCTATCCATGCTTTCGTGTGACTCTCTATTCAATCCTCTTTTCTTCCCAATGCACTGGTGACGCGGACGCGTCAGCGACGCTGTCGCGTCGCATGCGATTTTTTTTATGCAAAATGCAGAATGCAGTATGCAGATGCTGATGCAGATGTTATGAATAATTCCAGGTTCAATAAAATAAAATAAAACTCAAAAACAAACAAAACTAAATAAGATTGAGAATGGAACGATCATACCATGGTGGGTTGTCTCCCACCTAGCACTTTTAGTTAAAGTCCTTAAGTTGGACAAGTGCTGAGCTCCTTGTCATGGCGGCTTGTGCTTGAACTCGTCTTGAAATTTCCACCAATGCTTGAACTTCCAATAAGCACTATTGATACTAAGTAAATTCCTCAAGCTTTGATGCGGTTCTTCACAAGACTTGAGCTCCCAAAGTTGATCCTCATATATTCCAGGATCCCAAATCTTATTTCTACACCCGTCTTTAAGTTGATTATCATGATTCCATCCAGATGGTTCAGCTTTAGAATTCTCACTGAAACGTCCAAACAACTTACTAGACCCATTTAATTGAGCTCTGCACCAACACTTGTACTCCAGTGCGGAATGTGGAACCTTAATGAACCTTGCCTGATAATTCCGACCACTAACCATCTTCCTCTTACTCTTAATGCCACAAAGAGCTCTAAGTTGACCATCCGTCTCCAGTAGCTCATATTCAAGTGGAATTTGAAAGCTAAGGGATACGAATTTTACCCACTTGAATGTTGTGAAGGATGATGGCAACTTAGGGGGAGGTATTTCTAACGAATTTGCAAGCTCCACTCCCTTGTGCTCTTCTCTGACAACTTCCACCTCTTTGCAAGTTTCTTCAATATCAACCTCTTCCTCTTGGTAGCTTTCTTCCAATTCAATCTCTTCTTCATTGCTCACCAAGGGCATGGGAGGTTGTGCTTCTTCTTCTTTAATCTCCATCTCTTGACCAACCTCTTCCAAGTCTTCAACCATGATATGCCTTGGAGGTTGTACACCCTCCTCAGCATCAATTTCAAGTTCCTTGGAAGGAGGTTCTATAACCTGACTTTCCCATGGAGGTTCAGCATCTCCTAAGTCTGCAACCACTTCTTCCTCTGCAACTATTATGGCTTCCTCCACTTGTTCCAATACAAAGCCATGCTCCTCATTGTCCACCGAAGTTTCTAGTGTCTCCTTCATGCTTTGCTCTTCTTTTGATTCTCCACATGTAGCCATGAAAGTTCTTTGAGTGCTCAGATGTTGGGAAGCTATTCGATTTATTAACTCACCTAAGGCGGCCGCGAAATTTAGCACACTCTTATTCATCCTTTCTTGCCCTTGAAGAATAGCACTAAGGGCGTTGTTATCTAATGGAGGTTGGGGTGGATAGGAGGGTTCATTATTTTGGAGAAAGGGTTCATAATAGGAAGGTGGTTCTTCTTGATAAGGATATGGAGATGGTGAATATTGAGGTGGTGGTTCTGGGTGTGGTTCATACGGTGGTTGGTGTGGTGGATAAGGATTAGGGCCATATGGAGGTGAATGGTTGTAGGTGGCTTGTGAGTATGGTGGTTCAAAGCTATGTCGAGGAGGCGGTTCATAAGCATATGGTGGGGCTTGTTGGTAACTGCAAGAGGGTGGTTGTTACCATGAGGGTTGATCAAATCCTTGTGGCTCCTCCCATCTTTAATTGTTCCAACCTTGATGCTTGTTCTCATTGTAATTTCCTCTTCCTGCAACATAATTGTAACCAGACTCATAGCCAAAGGGGTGAGAGTTCATAGTAGCAAATAAAAATTAAAAACAAAAATAAAAACAAATTTAAATTAAAAGGTTATTGAAATTTAAATTTTGAAAATTAAATTTTGAATTTTAAATTTTGAAATTTGAATTTTGAATTTTGAAATTTGAAATTTGAAAATTTTTTAAATTTGAATTTTTAAATCTTGAAATTTGAATTTTGAAAAAGTCAACAATATAAGATAAAAATTTGAAAAAGATTTAAATTTTGAAAAGGTTTGATTTTTAAAATTTTAAATTTTAAATTTTAAATTTGGATTTTGAATTTTTGAATTTAAATATTGAAATTTTGAAATTTGATTTTTGAAATAAGATAAGGTTTTGAAAAAGATATGATTTTTGAAAAAGCTTTGAATTTTGAAATTTAAAACTAAGATAAGATAAGATAAAAATTTTAAAATAGAAATCTGAAATTTTTTTTATGCAAGTTTCGAAAATTCAATTAAAATCAAGAGAAAAGATATTTTTGAATTAAATGAGGAAAGAGAAAAATAATAAAATGACACCAAGTTAAAATTTTTTAGATCAAAACGAAGAAAACAAATAAGAATAACTTGAAGGTCAAGATGAACACGAAGAACAACTTGAAGATCAAGATGAATACCAAGAACAAATTTTTGAAATTTTTTTTAAATAACTAAATAAAAACCAATAACATCTTAATTTACGAAAAAGCAAAAATAAAAAACAAAAATAAAAACAAATAAACAAGCAAAAAGCAAATATTTACAATAACCAATAATAAGGCACATGTTTGCAATTTCCTGGCAACGGCCCCATTTTTTGAAAGAACGGTAGATTGATGGTTTAGAATTCAGAATAAATTCCTATTGCAAGTATAGTTTCTAAACCAAGCAATCATCCTTTCTTACAAACGTTTTGGTTGTCACAAGTAACAAACCCCTTTAAAATTGATAACCGAAGTATTCAAACCTCGGGTCGTCTTCTCAAGGAATTGCAGGGAGGTATGACTTATTATTAGCTATGAGTTTTATAAATTGGGGGTTTTGAAAGTTAGGAACAAGTAATTTAAATGACAAGTAAAATAAATAAATAACTATAAAATAAACTCTTGGCAAGGTATGAAAATTCGGAAGTCCAATCCTAGTTATTCTTATGAGAATTGAAGTTAATCCCACTTAGTTAACCTTTGCAAAAGCAAGGGAAAGTCAAGCGGACTAATTAGTTAGATCCCCAAGTCCTAGCCAACTCCTAAGGAAAGACTAGAGTTAGTAGAATTCAATTTAATTAGCAGACATAACAATCAATCACGATAAGTTTGATAACTATAGAGCCTCCAGTTAATCAATTAAAGCCAAGAATATAAAAAGCTAAATAAGAATCATAAACTAAAATACCTCAAATTGCATTAAATATAAATTATAATCTAACATGAAGAGTTCGTAAGCCAATTTGGCTAAAAAGAGAATCAACAAGAAAAATAGAATAAACTAGTAAGCTAGAATAAAAGTAGAATAGAAGTCAAATAAAAGGAACATTGAACCTAGAACTCAGAAGAAATTGTAAGTTGAAACAATAAAGTTGAAATCCTAATTCCTTTAAGAGGAATCCTAATCCTAAATCCTAAGAGAGAGGAGAGAACCTCTCTCTCTAAAAACTACATCTAAATTATGAAAAGTGAATAATGGAAGGCCTGTTAATGAATGGATGCATTCCCCCACTTTATAGCCTCTAATCTGTGTTTTCTGGACCGAAAACTGGGTCAAAAACAGCCCAGAAATCACCCCCAGCGATTTTTGTTACGTTCAGGTCGCGGCAAAGTGACGCGGAGGCGTCGTCCACGCGTTTGCGTGGATTGCATTTTTGCGAGGTCATGCGTCCGTGTGATCCACCCGTTCGTGTCGCTTGGCATCAGGGCAGCCATGTTAAATTACATATCGTTGCGAAGCCTCAGACGTTAGCTTTCCAACGCAACTGGAACCATCTCATTTGGACCACTGTAGCTCAAGTTATGACCGTTTTAGTGCGAGAGGGTCAGGCTGACAGCTTTGCAGTTCCTTCAACTTCTTGTATTCCTTCCACTTTTGCATGCTTCCTTTCTATCCTCCAAGCCATTCCTGCCCTGTAATCTCTGAAAACACTTAACACATATATCAAGGTATCTAATGGTAATAAGAGAGGATTAATATTAGCAAATATAAGATCAAAGAAGCATGTTTTTAATCATAGCACAAAATCAGGAAGGAAAAAGTAAAACCATGCAAATAGTATGAATAAGTGGGTAAAGAGTTGATAAAATCCACTCAATTGAGCACAAGATAAACCATAAAATAGTGGTTTATCAGTGACGTGGACGCGTCAGCGAAGCGGTCGCGTGGTTGAATTTGTGCCGAAAGCACGCCTCCATCCACGCTCTCGCGTGACTCTCTGATCAATTCTTTTTTCTTTAAAATGCACTGGTGACGCGGACGCGTCAACGACGCTGCCGCGTCACGTGCGTGTTTTTTTTTTTATAATGCAGTATGTAGAATGCAATGCTAATATGAGTGTTATGCATGGTTCCAGGTCCAATCAAAACTCAAAAACAAACAAAACAGACTAGAATTAAAACTAAAAAAGGAACGATCATACCATGGTGGGTTGTCTCCCACCTACCACTTTTAGTTAAAGTCCTTAAGTTGGACATTTGGTGAGCTCCCTGTTATGGTGGCTTGTGCTTGAACTCGTCTTGAAACTTCTACCAATGCTTGGACTTCCAATAAGCTCTATCAATACCAAGTAAATTCCTCAAGCTTTGATGGAGTTCTTCACAAGCTTTGAGCTCCCAAAATTGATCCTCATATATTCCTGGATCCCAAATCTTGCTTCTACACCCGTCTTCAAGTTGATTATCATGATTCCATCCAGGTGGTTCAGCCTTAGAATTCTCACTGAAGCGTCTAAACAACTTCCCAGACCCATTCAATTGAGCTCTATACCAACCTTTGCGTTTAAACTTAAAGCTTCCAACCATAATGAACCTTGCAGGACAATTCTTACTACTGACCATCTTCCTCTTACTCTTAATGCCACAAAGAGCTCTAAGTTGACCATCCTTCTCCAGTAGCCCATATTCAAGTGGGAAGGTAAAAGTCAAGGATAAGAATTTTACCCACTTGAACGTTGTGTTGGACGGTAATGGCCTTGGGAGAGGTGTTTCAAATGAACTTGCAAGCTCCACTCCCTTGTGCTCTTCTCTGATAACTTCCACCTCCTTTAAGCTTCTTCAATTTCAACCTCTTCCTCTTCGTAGCTTTCTTCCAATTCAATATCTTCTTCATTGCTCACCAAGGGCATGGGAGGTTGTGCCTCTTTTTCTTGAATCTCTATCTCTTGATCAACCTCTTCCAAGTCTTCAACCAGGGTATGCCTTGGAGGTTGTACACCCTCCTCAACATCAAATGTAACCGTCTTGGAAGGAGGCTCTATGTCTTGACTTCCCCATGGAGGATCAGCATCTTGCAAGTCTTCAACCACTTCTTCCTCTTCAATAATTACTGCTTTGTCCAGTAGTTTTAATATAAAATCGTACTCATCCTTGATGATTTTTTTTCTTGACAACTCCTTTCAACTATTCTTTCATCTTCAAGGGTCTCTCCTATCTCCACATTTTGGGCCTCCTCTTGCTCTAAGACAAAATTAGACTCCTCCTTGATGTCTTCCTTGACTAATTCTTCAACCACTCCTTCGACTTCAAGGGTCTTTACTACCTTCACCTTTAGGGCCTCCTCTAGCTCCTTATGAAGTATGGATTCGCGAAGATGATCCCTTCTCTCTTGTTCCATGTCAATAGCATCATTGGGATTATGTTACTCTTGGATTGATTGATGTGGGTGCTCTTCCATGGATGGTGGTGATAGGATGGAGAGATCATTCTGTGGTTGAAAAGGAAGTGCACTAGAGCTTGAGGGTTGATTATTGAAGGTATTTGGTGGTCCGATTTGGGCGACGAGAGCTTGTATAGTAGAGTTTAGATCGGCAAGTACTTTCTCCATGGAGGTTTGTGGTGGATAGGAGGGTTCATTTGTTGGGAGAAAGGGTTCATGGTAGGAAGGTGGTTCATCTTGATAATGATAAGGTGATGGTGTATATTGAGGTGGTGGTTCATGAGAGTAGTTGTGTTAGAATGAGGGTGGTTCTGTGTATGGTTCATTTGGCTCATAAGGTGGTTGGTATGGTGGATGTAGGTTAGGGTCATATGGAGGTGAATGGTGGAAAGGGGCTTGTTGGTGAGTATGGTGGTCCAGAGTTGTGTTGAGGAGATGGTTCATAAGCATATGGCGGGACTTGTTGGTAACTACAAGGGGGTCTACCATAGTCATCATTTTGGTATGCATCACAGAATGGTTGTTGGTTATAGTGCATTGGAGGGGGTTGTTGCCAAAAGGGTTGATCAAATCCTTGTGGCTTCTCCCATCTTTGATTCTTCCAACCTTGATGCCTATTTTCATTATAGTTTCCATTCCTTACAACAACATTGGAACCAAACTTAAAGCGATGGGGGTGAGAACTCATAATAGCAAATAAAAATTAAAAACGAAAATAAAAATAAATTTAAATTAAAAGGTTATTTAAATTTTAAATTTGAAAATTAAATTTTGAATTTTAAATTTTGAAATTTTAATTTTTGAATTTTTAAATTTGAAATTTGAATTTTAAATATTTGAAATTTAAAATTTGATTTTGAAATAAGATAAGGTTTTGAAAAAGATATGATTTTTTGAAAAAGATTTGAATTTTGAAATTTAAAACTAAGATAAGATAAGATAAAAAATTTTAAAATTAAAAATCTGAATTTTTTTCGAAAATAAATCAATTTAAAAGCAAATATTTACAATAACCAATAATAAGGCACACGTTTGCAATTCCCTGGTAACGGCGCCATTTTGAAGAACGAATGATTGACGGTTTAGAATTCAGAATAAATTCCCATTGCAAGTATAGTTTCTAAACAAAGCAATCATCCTTTCTTACAAACGTTTTAGTTGTCACAAGTAACAAACCCAATAAAATTTATAAACCGAAGTATTCAAACCTCGGGTCGTCTTCTCAAGGAATTGCAGGGAGGTGTTCTTATTATTAGTTATGGAAAACAGTGGTTTTGGGTTTTGAAAGGTTTGAACAAGGAAAATAAGTTGCAGGAATTAATAAATTAATATCTAATAAAACTCTTGGCAAGGTATGAAAATTCAGAAGTCCTATCCTAGTTATCCTTATGAGAATTGAGTTTAATCCCACTTAGTTAACCTTTACGAAAGCAGGGAAAAGTCAAATGGACTAATTAGTTAGATCCTCAAGTCCTAGCCAACTCCTAAGGAAAGACTAGAGTTAGTGGAATTCAATTCAATTAGCAAAAATAACAATTAACAATCACGATAAGTTCAATAACTCAAGAACCTCCAGTTAATCAATTAAAGCCAAGAATATAAAAAGCTAAATAAGAATCATAAATCTGAAATACCTCAATTTATATCAAATAAAGAAAATCCTAACATGAATGGTTCATAAGCCAATTTGGCAACATAAGTAATTAAATAAAAGCATTAAAGTATCTAAAAGTAAAAGAGAAATATAAAGTAAAAGGAATATTGAACCTGGAACTCAGAAGAAATTGTAAGTTGAAATAATAAAAAATCCTAAATCCTTTAAGAGGAATCCTAATCCTAAATCCTAAGAGAGAGGAGAGAGCCTCTCTCTCTAAAAACTACATCTAAATCCTAAAAATTGTGTATTATGAAAGCATGATTATGAATGAATGGATTTTCCCACTTTATAGCCTCTAATCTGGGTTTTCTGGGCCGCAAACTGGGTCGAAAACAGCCCAGAAATCGCTGGAGAAGAAATCTGCCACGCTGATTTTCGTCACTACGACGCGTCCGTGTGGAGCACGCGTTCGCGCTACCTAGCATCAGAGCAACTATGACATATTATATATCAAATCGAAGCCCCAGATGTTAGCTTTCCAATGCAACTAGAACCGCGTTGTTTGGACCTCTGTAGCTCAAGTTATGACAGTTTTAGTGTGAGAGGGTCAGGCTGACAGCTTTGCAGTTCCTTCAACTTCTTGTATTCCTTCCACTTTTGTATGCTTCCTTTCCATCCTCCAAGCCATTCCTGCCCTGTAATCTCTGAAAACACTTAATACACATATCACGGCATCGAATGGTATAAAGGGAGAATTAATATTAATGAAATTAAGGTCAAAGGAGCATGTTTTCAATCATAGCACAAAATCAGGAAGAAAAATATAAAACATGCAAATAGTATGAATAAGTGGGTAAAGATTGATAAAATCTACTCAATTGAGCACAAGATAAACCATAAAATAGTGGTTTATCACCGTGGCTAGGAAAGGTCTTCCAAGGATGATTGCATCAAATCAAAAATAAAAGTGACACACCAAGATTCTAAGTTTGGTGTGCCACTTATTTTCTATGCAATTCATTCAAGCAACACTACTTGTCTGCATAGTCATAATGCCTCTGCAGTTTTATTTTTCTCTTTTAATTTGACACTTTTTCATTCTACTTTCTTTAGTCATTTTTCTGTTTTTAAATGCTTTCATTTTAGTTTCCTTATTTATTGTGTTTGTTAATACATCACCAAGAGAGCTTTATTCATGACAGGTTCTTGACTTGGTGATTGTACTTAACAAATAACAGTTTCACTTACTTAGTTTTAATTCAAATAAATTGACATATGATTGCATTTTAAGTTTGGTGTTGCTGTGCAACAAAATTTGGTTCCAATTCTTACAAGATACTTGCATTAATTTCAAGTGAAAGTGTCACACTAAGTTTGGTGTGCCACTTATCTTTTATGCAATGTATTGTGCACACCTTCTTATCTATGCAATCAAAATATCTCTGTCTCTTGTGCCTTGATTGTTATCTTTAATTTTGCTTGCTTAAAACACATGTGCTACTAACATTTCATTGTATAAGACATTCATGATCCATCTTAGCCCCATAGCCATTGTTCTAATTGTTGCTTGAGGATGAGCAAGCATTCTGAGTTTGGCAAGGGAAAGGGAAGAATAAGAGGAAAATGACAACAATAGAGAAGATGGACTACAAGGTTGTAAAGTTCATTTTCCTCTCCTTTGTTTCCATCACTTTATTTTGCATGATTGTCTTTATATTCTCTGTATGCATGTGTGGTATGAATAAGCATAGCTTGAATATTGATTTGTAACATGTTGCCATGCCATTATGACTACCAACTTGAGTTTTGTAAAGCTTAAAGCAGTAAAGTATCATGATCATAAACAAACAAGGCATTAAAGAAGAGTTTAGCATGTGCATATAAGTTTTGGAAAGCTAGTATGATTAATTGTCGCTCAATTGCATTGGATTTTATTTAATTGAAGTTTTTATCTAGGACATTTTGTGAAATCTTTTGAAATCATGAAAATCTTGAAAAAGCAATTGCAAATAAAGCAAGAAAAGAAAAAGGGAAAGAATGAGAAAGCTGAAGGCTATGAGTACCAATGGCAATTTATTTGTTAAGTACTTGTGGTGTTTATGTATCAAGCCAAATGCTTGAAAACAAAACACTTAGAAGTCAAGGCTAGGCTCAAGTGCAAAAGCACTCCCTCAAAGCTCAAGGTTTTGAGCATCAATAATTAGAGAGTCAAGAAAAGAAAAAAAAAATGAGCTTAATGAAGTCCTCTATTTCAAATGCTTGTGGTGCTTATGTATCAAGTGGTAATACTTGAAAACAAAGCATTTAGAATCGTAGCTTTGTTATCAACTCATGGGACAAAGCACCCAAAAGGAGAAGCTAATAAGAAAATCAAAAGCTTGTTTCAAGGAAGAAATATAAGAAAAAGATTTCATAAATTGAGCTAGATAGAAACATCAATCATTTACATTTCTTTTGTGATTGTAGCATGCATAGAAAACTAGCTAACCATGAATAATTGAGTTGCTATCCTTCTTACCTTGGATTGTCAATCTTAATTGCATGATTCTTTTCTTGCTTGGGGACAAGCAAGGTTTAAGTTTGGTGTTGTGATGACATGTCATCATGTCATGTTTTTCTATGCTTTTTCATACAAGAAATTGATGATTAGTGCTTAAATATTGCATTCTTTTGTGCTTAAATGGTATATTTCTTTGATCTTTTGATTTCATAAACTTTGTAGGAAATAAGAAGAAAAAGAAGCAAAGAATCACAAAATAAGCTAAAAAGGAGAAAAAAAAAAGAGTTTTGGGGCACACTTTGAAGTTGGAGCACACTTTGGAGCCTTAGGCCACGCTTTTAAAAGCGTGGCCCATGACCAAATCAAAGAAAATTGGTAACCAGCAGTCAAAGCTCGGTTAACTTAGTGAACTTAGCTTTGCCGTACAAGAAACTTAGCTTGGAAGCAAGAATTTTCGCTAAGTTAAAACTTGGGCGTTTACAGCATGACCATGCCTCCTTCAAAAGGCTATAACTTGAGCTACAGACGTTCAATTGATGTGCTTCTAGTTACGTTGGAAAGCTGATATTCGAAGCTTTCCAACGATATATAATAGTCCATATTTGGCATGAAATTGAGGCACAAGTGAAATGCATCTTTAAGGGCCAAAAATAAGCAAAAAAAATCAGCCAATGCTTCCACCAAGGTTCGAAGCTGGAGCCTCACTCCAAAGCAAAATAGCACTCAGTTCACTTTCCCAACTGAGCTTTATCGGGCTCCCACTCAAGAAAATTCAAGGAAAAGGCTCACAAAAGTGCTTCCACCAAAGTTCGAACTCAAGACCTCACACTCAAGCCAAAGGCGCTACCAAGACACACAAAGGAAAGCTCAGTTCACTTTCCTAACTGAGCACTACTCCCCCATGCACTCCAACAACGTGATACGAGCAAGGATCAAAGGGGGCAGCAACAAAGAAGGCTTGGTGCGCACAACTTGGCACACCAAGTGCAAATAGAGAGCTCAGTTTGATATTTGAACTGAGCCGTGCCCTGGGAGTGTCACCCATGGGCCAAAATCAACCAAAATTCCAATTAAATTCAATTCTTCACCAAATTGAATCAAGGCCAACCAAACCCATCTCTCTTCAAATCCAAAGCAAGCAAAGCCCACATCATCACTCAAAGGCACAAGAACAAGCTAGAATTAGGATTTTCATTTAATTTGTTTTTCATTTCAATTTCATTTTATTTTCATTTTGTAAAAAGCCTATATAAAGGCATCATTCTCATTTTCAAAGGAGGTCAATTCCATTAGAGAGTATAGGGGCTGGCTCCATTTGAGAGCTCTCTCTCTTAGTTTTCATTTCTATTTTAAATCTTGGATTGAGATTGGAAGGAATTCTGTTTTCATTCTCTATCTACAACTTCTCTTGTTCTTCTTCTGCAACTTTCAAGTGAATTGTGATTTGAATCAAAGTTCTCTTCATTGCTTCAATCTTTAATTTCCTGCATCTTATTTTCTGTTGGATCAAGGAAGGGGTTGAGATCTAGACTTCTTTTCTAGTCTCTTTGATCCCCTGAGATCTTCACTTGTCTTTCTAGATTTCACAATTGAATTGAGTTTTCTTGCTGGTTTACTTTTCTGCTACAATTTCCTTCTCTGCAATTTTTACTTTCTGTTCCTAATGCTCTCAATTTATTTTCCTGCACTTTTGTTCATCTACACTTTACATTTGAGTTGCTGTGATTTGAATTTACTTTTCCTGCACTTTAAATTTCCTGTTACTTGTTCTCAAGATATCTTCAATTGCTTGCTTTACTTCTCTCTTTAATTTCCAGCACCCCAACCCCCTTTACATTTCATGCAATTTACATTTCTTGTTATTTAAATTTCTGCAATTTACTTTTCTTGTTCTTTAAGTTTTTGCACATTTACTTTCTGTAACTTTAAATTTTCTGTCATTTAAAATTCTGTTGGTCACTTTACACCTCAAATCATCAATGTTAGCTTGACTAAACTAATCACCCACTAAAGTTGCTTGATCCATCAATCCCTGTGCGATCGACCTCACTCTAAGTGATTTTTACTACTTGATGTGACCCGGTATACTTGCCGGTAAGTTTTAGGTGTTTTGGAATTCGTTTTCCAAAGTATCCCATCAATGGCCTTGCACTCTTCTCTAGGATTAACCTCAGTATTACTGGGAAGAGTTTCAGGAGGAATCTCAGGGATCCTCTTTCTCAGTTGACTAACTTGTACCTCCAACTTTCTAATGGAGGACTTTGTTTCATTAATGAAACTATGAGTGGTCTTAGAGAGGCTAAAAACTAGAGTAACTAAGTTAGAAAGGCTCTACTTAGAGGTTTCCATATTCCCTTAAGAAGATGGGAATGGTGGTCTATTATTGAACCTATTCTTGTTCCTACCACCTTGATTGTTATTGAAACCTTGCTGAGGTTTCTATTGATCTTTCCATGAAAGATTAGGATGGTTCCTCCATAAAGGCTTGTAGGTGTTTCCATAGGGTTCTCCCATGTAGTTTCCCTCCTCCGTGGTGGGTTAATCAGGATCATAAGCTTCTATGTCAGGAGAAGCTTCCTGAGCACTGCCAACTGTAGTTTGCATTCTAATCAGATGCTGGGAAATCAGGTTGACCTGTTGGGTCAAGATCCTGTTCTGAGCCAATATGGCATTCAGAGTATCAACTTCATGAACTCTTTTCTTCTGAGTTGTCCCATGGTTTACAGGATTCCTTTTAGAAGTGTACATAAACTGGTTATTTGCAACCATTTCAATGAGTTCTCTTGCTTCTGCAGGTGTTTTCTTCAAGTGGATTGATCCACCTGCAGAGCTGTCCAATGAAATTTTGGACATCTCAGACGAGCCATCATAGAACATGCCTATGATAGACCATTCTAAGAGCATGTCAGGAGGACATCTCCTAATTAGTTGCTTGTTTCTTTCCCAAGCTTCATAGAGGGATTCACCTTCTCTTTGTTTGAAGGTTTGAACTTCCACTCTAATCTTGCTCATCCTTTGAGGGGGAAAGAGTTTAGCCAGAAAAGCATTAACCAACTTTTCCCAAGAGTCAAGACTCTCTCTTGGTTGGGCATCCAACCATATCTTAGCTTTGTCTCTTACAGTAAAGGGAAAGAGCATAAGCTTATAGACTTCAGGATCTACTCCATTGGTCTTTACAGTATCACAGATCTGTAAGAATTCAGCTAAGAACTGATGTGGATCTTCCAATGAAAGTCCACAGAATTTGCAGTTCTGTGCAGAAGAGAGACTAACTGAGGCTTAAGCTCAAAATTGTTAGCTCCAATGGCAGGTACAGAGATACTTTTGCAATAAAAGTCAGAGGTAGGCATGGTGAAGTCACCAAGAACCTTTCTCAAAACTTTTTGGAAGATCTTTTCCGGAGTGTTGTGCTTTAGCTTGTTGTAAATGCCTCCTTAGAGTCTTTTCAGGTTCAGGATCAGGAGTCAAGAGGGGTTCTTTATCCCTGTTCCTGGTCATAAACAAGAAGAAAAGAAAAAAGAAAGAAAGGAAAGCACAAGAATGCTTTTTGTGCCAATTGGCAAGAAGCTCCTCCTTAGAGTCAGATGTAAAGAAAGAAGAGAGAAATAAAAGAGAGGATGGAAGATGAGAAGGAAGAATACAGAGGGGGGAAGAAGAAGAATAATATGAGTAGAGATGAGAAGAGAAGAAGTATAAATAAAAAAGAATTAAAAATATTTTTGTAGAAAATATTTTAATTTAAAATAAGATAGAAGATAAGATAAGAAAAGATTTGAAATTAAAATTTGAAATTAGAAAAAGATAAGATAAGAAATTTAATTTTGAAATAGATTTAATTTTGAAAATTGAAATTTGAAAAAGATAAGATTTTTAATTTTGAAATTTGAAATTTGAATTCTTAAAATTTGAAAATTAAAAAAGATAAGATTTTATTTTTGAAATTTTGAAAACCAAGATAAGATAAGATAAAAATTTGAAATTGAAATATGAATTTTTATTAAGAATTTTCGAAAATTAAATTAATTTTTAGATAAAAAAGATATTTTTTTTTTTGAATTTACTGAGGATAGAGAAAAACAAGTAAAAGACAAAATACTTAAAATTTTTAGATATAATGCTCCTTATTTTCGAAAATTTTTGAGGAAAACACAAAGGAACACCAAACTTAAAAATTTTAAAATCAAAACACAAAAAAGACTCAAGAACACTTTGAAGACTGATGAATCCATATTTGATGATGATATTTGGTTAAAATTGAATGGATTTCATCATATAAACTTGCACTTATTCCCTTAAACAACATGCTTTTGAACTTTCCTCCTAATTTGTGCTTGATTATGAAAACATGCTCTTTTGTGCCTAATTTGATTAATTTTATCCCATTTGCCTTTCATTCGATGCCTTGATGTTGTTTGTGAGTGATTTCAGATGTATAGGGTAGAAATGGCTTGGAGAAAATGGAAGAGGAGCATGCAAAGTGGAGGAAGCATGAAGAATCAAAGGAGAAGAGCATAGCGATGTGTGCGTACGCACAGACCTGCATGCGTACGCACAGCCATTAGAGCAAAGCCATGCGTGCGCGTGAGCCGTATCGTGTGCACCGTGAATCCATCTAAACATCGCCTAGTGTATGTGCGCACAACCACTTGTGGTACGCACAGGATGAGATTTCGGCAGAGTGTGCGTGTGCATACGTCTGTGCGTACGCACAGGTTGCTGGACATGCCTTCATTAAATGGCGTGTGACACGTGAATTTAGTGGATTGGAGGCCCATTTCTGAAGCCATTTAGCTCATAATGAAGGAAGAATGAGAAGAATACCATAGCATATCATTAGGGTAGTTTAGGAGTAGTAGTAGGAAGCTTTAGTATAGTTTTTCTTTAAGTTTTTCATCATTTCCATTAGGGTTTAGACTAGGGTTTTTATATTCAAGTGCCATTTCCATTTTTTATCTTGGATTTTGCTAGCCTCCATTGTAAGTATCTCTTTGTTACTACTCTTTATAGCTACATTGTTCTTACTCTTTCTTATACTTCAAGTTATAGTTCAATTTTACTTCTCTTTTGCAATTTCAATTTCTTGTTGATAAATTTGATAGTTGATGATTGTTATATGTTTTCTTGAGTTGTTATTGTTGATTGAGATCATTTGTTGCTTCTAGCTTCAAGCATTTTCTCATTTTTCCCATGTTTAATGTTTTTTCCCACCAAGTGTTTGACAAAATGTCAATCATCATTTTGGGCTAGTTTTCTATCTCTTGGCTTGGAAAAAGTGAGCAATTGGGTTCCTAGAGTTAGAATGTCCAACATTTAGTGTCAATTCTTGGATTGTTAATTGTTCTTGTTCCCACTAACGCTAATTTGTTGCTAAGGCAATTAGCAAGCAATTTAGGACTTGTGGGTTAATAACACTTATGCTCACTTAACTTACTCTCCGATGTGAAGGTTAGTCAAGTGAGTTGAATCCATTCTAATTGTCATAGTTGTGGTTCCAACAAGGAAAGGACCCTTAGCTCATTTCAAGCCAAGATACCTTTTATGCTTTACATTGTTCATACACATTTACATTAATTCCTTTTATACCTTACTTGTCTATATTACATAGTTAATTCGCTAATTCCTTTATTAGTTCATTTATCACAATTTTGCATGTTCTTTTATTGCTTTATATGTTTATCTCTTCATTGAAAATCCCATGAGCATCACAACTGGAATTGTACACTCGTTGGTCTCAAGTGTCCATGGGAGACGACCCTAGAACTAAATACTCCCAGAATTGAATTGGTTTTTAATTATGACATATCTTTGAATTCAAACTTTGATTGTGAGAGTTCATTGTTGGTTTGGACTATGCTACTGATGAACTTGAATTCAAACTTTGATTAATTCTTGATGAGCGGATATTTTATACGCTTTTTGGGGTTAATTTCATATAGTTTTTAGTGTGTTTTAGTTAGTTTTTAGTTTATTTTCAGTAGCTTTTAGGCAAAATTCATATTTCTAGACTTTACTATGAGTTTGTGTGTTTTTCTGTGATTTCAGGTATTTTCTGGCTGAAATCGAGGGAGCTGAGCAAAAATCTGATTCAGGCTGAAAAAGGACTGCTGATGCTGTCGGATTCTGACCTCTCTGCACTCAAAGTGGATTTTCTGGAGCTACCGAACTCCAAATGGCGCGCTTCCAATTGCTTTGGAAAGTAGACATCCAGGGCTTTCCAGCAATATATAATAGTCCATACTTTGCTCAAGGATAGACGACGTAAACTGGCGTTCAACGCCAGTTCCATGCTGCTGTCTGGCGTCCAGCGCCAGAAACAAGTTAGGAGTTGGAGTTCAACGCCAGAATTGGATCCAAAGCTGGCGTTGAACGCCCAAAACAGCCCTATGCACGTGAGAAGCTTTAGTCTCAGCCCCAGCACACACCAAATGGACCCCAGAAGTGGATTTCTGCACCATCTATCATAGTTTACTTATTTTCTGTAAACCTAGGTTACTAGTTTAGTATTTAAACAACTTTTAGAGATTTATTTTGCATCTCATGAAATTTTAGATCTAAACTTTGTACCTTTTGACGGCATGAGTCTCTAAACTCCATTGTTGGGGATGAGGAGCTCTGCTGTGCCTCGATGAGTTAATGCCAGTATTTCTGTTTTCTATTCAATCATGTTTGTTCCTATCTAAGATATTCATTTGTGCCTTATTATGATGAATGTGATGATCCGTGACACTCATCACCATTCTCAACCTATGAACGTGTGCCTGACAACCACCTCCGTTCTACATTAGATTGAATGTGTATCCCTTAGATTCCTTAATTGAAATCTTCGTAGTATAAGCTAGAATCCATTGGCAGCATCCTTGAGAATCCAGAAAGTCTAAACCTTGTCTGTGGTATTCCTAGTAGGATTCTGGGATTGGATGACTGTGACGAGCTTCAAACTCGCGAGTGATGGGCGTAGTGACAGACGCAAAAGGATAGCGAATCCTATTCCAGTATGATCGAGAACCTACAGATGATTAGCCGTGCGGTGACAGAGCACCTGGACCATTTTCACTGAAAGGAAGGATGGTAGCCATTGACAACGGTGATCCTCCAATACACAGCTTGCCATAGGAGGGATGTGCGTCTGTGAAGAAGAAGATAGAGAGAAAGCAGAGATTCAAAAGGCAAAGCATCTCTAAAACTCCAACATATTCTCATTTACTGCATAACAAGTAACCTTTAATTCATGCTCTCTTGTTCATTTGCAAGTCAATTGATAGCCACTAATTAATATCCTGACTAAGAGTTGCAAGATAACCATAGCTTGCTTCAAGCCAACAATCTCCGTGGGATCGACCCTTACTCACGTAAGGTATTACTTGGACGACCCAGTGCACTTGCTGGTTAGTTGTGCGGAATTACATAGTGTGAAGTAATTTTTGTGCGCCAAGTTTTTGGCGCTGTTGCCGGGGATTGTTTGAGTTTGGACAACTGACGGTTTATTTTGTTGCTTAGATTAGGAAAAATTTTTCTTTTTGGTTTAGAGTCTCTTATTATTTATACATTGTTAAAACACTTTAAATTTATAGCTCAATTAGTTAAAGCGTAGTGCTTATGTTCTTGGTAATTGGCTATCCTATTTTTAGAATCTTTTTCAAAAATAATTTTTCTTTGAATAAATCTTGTGCCAAACTCTAAGTTTGGTGTTTTCTTGTTGATTTTTCTTTGTTTTTCGAAAATTTTAGTTTGGTTTTCTAAAAATTTTAAGTTTGGTGTTCTTTCTTCATGTTCTTGTGTTCTTGTGAGTCTTCAAAGTGTTCTTAAGTTTTCCTTGTGTCTTGATCTTAAAATTTTTAAGTTTGGTGTTCCTTGGTGTTTTCCCTCCAAAATTTTCAAAAACAAGGAGCATTAGATCTAAAAATTTTAAAATCTTGTGCTGTTTTATTGTTTTTCTCTTTCCGCACTAAATTCAAAAATATCTTTTCTCTCTATTTTTAAAACAAATTTCGAAAATTATTTTTAAAAAATTCAGATTTTTTTTTTCAAAATTTAAAATCTTTTCCAAATCATATCTTTTTCAAAACTTCCTAACCACTTCCTCTCTCCTCATTTTTTTTTTCGAAAATCTTCACCTATTTTTATTTATTTTATTTTAATTTATTTTTTTCGAAATAATTAAATAAATAAATAAATAAGAATAAATATTTTTTTTATCATCTCCCTTTCTCCATCATGGATCTAAGTGGAAATGAACAGTCCAGGAGGACTCTAGGGTCATATGCTAACCCCTCTACTGCTTCATATGGGAGTAGTATCTGCATACCTTCCATTGGAGTCAGTAGCTTTGAGTTGAATCCTCAGCTCATTATCATGGTGTAGCAAAGCTGCCAGTATTCTGGTCTTCCACAGGAAAAACCTACAGAGTTTCTGGCACAATTTTTACAAATTGCTGACACAGTACATGATAAGGAAGTAGATCAGGATGTCTACAGATTATTACTGTTTCCATTTGCTGTAAAAGACCAAGCCAAGAGGTGGTTAAATAACCAACCTAAGGCTAGCATAAGGACATGAAAACAGCTGACAGAAAAAATCCTGAATCAATACTTTCCTCCAAAACGGATGACACAGCTAAAGCTGGACATCCAAGGCTTTAAACAAGGAGATAATGAATCTCTTTATGATCCTGGGAGAGATACAAAGAGATGCTAAGAAAATGCCCCTCTAAAATGTTTTCAGAGTGGGTTCAGTTAGACATCTTCTATTATGGGCTTATAGAAAGAGCTCAGATCTCTTTAGATTGCTCAGTTGGTGGATCTATCCACATGAGAAAGACAATTGAAGAAGCTCAAGAGCTCATTGATACAGTTGCCAGAAATCAGCATCTGTACCTAAGCAGTGACTCTTCCATGAAAGAAGAGGCTAAAACAGTAACTGCTGAACTCAGTCCTGCAGAGCAAGCTGCTGAATTCAATCAATAATTGGATTTTCTAACAAAGCAGTTAGCTGAATTCAAGGATAAACTACAAGAGACAAGAATGGCTAATATAAACATGGAAGAACAATTGAAGCAAACAAAGCAGCAGCTGTCAAGACAAATAACAGAAGAATGCCAAGCAGTCCAATTAAGAAGTGGGAAAACATTAAATACCCCACCTCAAGGCAGCAAGAAGCCAAGAAATGAGCAAACCATCCAAAATCCACCAGAGGACAGTAAGAGCCCAGGGAAAAATAATTCTGGCGCTAAAACTCCAGAAATTTGGTGGAAGGCTGGCGCTGAACGCCCAGACCATGCTCAGGACTGGCGTTCAGATGCCAGGAAGAACTGGGAAGCTGGCGTCAAACGCCACTCCAACTCCTAACTCTGGCATTCAATTGCCAGTGAGGGATCAGACACACACAAGTGCTGATGACAACCCATCTAAAAAGGCTTCCTCAACCACTTCTGTAGGAAATAAACTTACAGCAACTAAGGTTGAGAAATATAAAGCCAAGATACCTTATCCTCAAAAACTCCACCAAGAGGAGCAGGATAAGCAATTTGCTCGCTTTGCAGATTATCTCAGGACTCTTGAAATAAAGATTCCATTTGCAGAGGCACTTGAGCAAATACCTTCTTATGCCAAGTTCATGAAAGAGATCTTGAGTCATAAGAAGGATTGGAGAGAAACTGAAAGAGTTCTCCTCACTGAAGAATGCAGTACAGTCATTCTAAAAAGCTTTCCTGAAAAGCTTAAAGACCCTGGGAGTTTTCTGATACCATGCACATTAGAAGGTAATTGCACCAAGACAGCTTTATGTGATCTTGGGGCAAGCATCAACCTAATACCTGCATCCACTATCAGAAAGCTTGGTTTAACTGAAGAAGTTAAACCAACCCGGATATGTCTCCAACTTGCTGATGGCTCCATTAAATACCCATCAGGCGTGATTGAAGACATGATTGTCAGAGTTGGGCCATTCGCCTTTCCCACTGACTTTGTAGTGCTGGAAATGGAGGAGCACATGAGTGCTACTCTCATTCTAGGAAGACCCTTCCTAGCAACTGGACGAACTCTCATTGATGTCCAACAGGGGGAAATAACCCTAAGAGTCAATGAGGATGAGTTTAAGTTGAATGCTGTCAAAGCCATGCAGTATCCAGACACATCAAAAGACTGCATGAAAGTTGATCTTATTGACTCTTTGGTAGAAGAGATCAACATGGCTGAGAGTCTCGAATCAGAGTTGGAAGACATCTTTAAAGATGTTCAGCCTGATTTGGAGGATTCAGAGGAAATGAAAGAGCCTCTGAAATTTCCTCTAGAAGAGGAGAAACCTCCTAAACCCGAGCTCAAACCATTACCACCATCCCTGAAATATGCATTTCTGGGAGAAGGTGACACTTTTCCAGTGATCATAAGCTCTGCTTTAAATCCACAGGAAGAGGAAGCACTTATTCAAGTGCTAAGGACACACAAGACAGCTCTTGGGTGGTCCATAGGTGACCTTAAGGGCATAAGCCCAGCCAGATGCATGCACAAAATCTTATTGGAGGATAATGCTAAACCAGTGGTTCAACCACAGAGGCGGCTAAATCCAGCCATGAAGGAAGTGGTGCAGAAAGAGGTCACCAAATTACTGGAGGCTGAGATTATTTATCCTATTTTTGACAGCCCCTGGGTGAGCCCTGTCCAAGTTGTCCCCAAAAAGGGAGGCATGACAGTGGTTCATAATGAAAAGAATGAACTGGTTCCTACAAGAACAGTTACAGGGTGGCGCATGTGTATTGACTACAGAAGGCTCAATACAGCCACTAGAAAGGATCATTTTCCTTTACCATTCATAGACCAGATGCTAGAAAGACTGGCAGGTCATGATTATTACTGCTTTTTGGATGGCTACTCAGGCTATAACCAGATTGCAGTAGATCCCCAGGATCAAGAGAAAACAGCATTCACATGTCCATCTGGAGTGTTTGCTTATAGAAGGATGCCATTTGGGCTGTGTAATGCGCCTGCAACCTTCCAGAGATGCATGCTCTCTATTTTCTCTGATATGGTGGAAAAATTTTCTGGAAGTCTTCATGGATGACTTCTCAGTATATGGAGACTCATTCAGCTCCTGTCTTGATCACCTGAAACTAGTTCTGAAAAGATGCCAAGAGACCAACCTGGTTTTAAACTGGGAAAAATGTCACTTTATGGTGACTGAAGGGATTGTCCTTGGGCATAAAATTTCAAACAAGGGAATAGAGGTGGATCAAGCAAAAAGAGAGGTAATTGAAAAATTACCACCACCTGCCAATGTTAAGGCAATCAGAAGCTTTCTTGGGCATGCAGGATTCTATAGGAGGTTTATAAAGGATTTTTCAAAAATCGCAAAACCTCTGAGCAATCTGCTAGCTGCTGACACGCTATTTGTGTTTGACACAGAGTGTCTGCAGGCATTTGAAACGCTGAAAGCCAAGCTGGTCACAGCACCAGTTATTTCTGCACCAGACTGGACATTACCATTTGAGCTAATGTGTGATTCCAGTGATCACGCCATTGGTGCAGTGCTGGGGCAGAGGCATGACAAGCTTCTGCACGTCATTTATTATGCTAGCCACGTTTTAAATGATGCCCAGAAGAACTACACAACCACAGAAAAAGAATTACTTGCAGTGGTTTATGCCATTGACAAGTTTAGATCATACTTGGTAGGATCAAAGGTGATTGTGTATACTAACCATGATGCTCTCAAATATCTACTCACAAAGCAGGATTCAAAACCCAGGCTCATAAGATGGGTGTTGCTTCTGCAAGAGTTTGATATAGAAATAAGAGACAAAAAAGGGACAGAGAACCAAGTGGCTGATCATCTATCCCGGATAGAGCCAGAAGAAGGGATGTCCCTCCCCTCTCCTGAGATCTCTGAGACTTTTCCGGATGAGCATTTATTTGCCATTCAGGAAACACCATGGTTTGCAGACATTGCAAACTATAAAGCTGCAAGATTCATACCCAAAGATTACAATAGGAAACAAAAGAAAAAATTAGTTACTGATGCAAAGTACTACTTGTGAGATGAACCCTATATCTTTAAGAGATGTGCAGATGGAATAATCTGGAGATGTGTGCCTAGAGAAAAAGCACAGAGGATCCTATGGCATTGCCATAGATCACAATATGGAGGCCATTTCGGGGGTGAGCGAACAGCCACCAAGGTCCTCCAATGTGGCTTCTATTGGCCCACACTATATAAAGATTCCCGAGAGTTCGTACGTAACTGTGACAGTTGCCAAAGAGCTGGTAATCTGCCTCATGGTTACGCCATGCCTCAACAAGGAATCTTGAAGATTGAGTTGTTTGACGTTTGGGGAATTGACTTCATGGGACCTTTTCCACCATCATACTCAAACACTTATATTCTGGTGGCCGTTGACTACGTATCAAAATGTGTACAGGCCGTTGCCACACCCACCAATGATACTAAAACATTGCTGAAGTTCCTCTAGAAATATATCTTTAGCAGGTTTGGGGTCCCTAGAGTACTAATCAGTGATGGGGGCACTCACTTCTGTAACAAACAACTTTACTCTGCCATGGTCCGGTATGGGATTCGCCACAAGGTGGCGACTCCATATCATCCACAGACTAATGGACAAGTTGAAGTCTCTAACAGAGAGCTAAAAAGAATCCTAGAACGGACTGTAAGTACCCGTAGAAAGGATTGGGCAAGAAGCTTGGATGATGCTTTGTGGGCATACAGAACAGCATTCAAGACTCCTATAGGGACCTCTCCATACCAACTTGTGTATGGTAAGGCATGTCACCTGCCCGTGGAACTGGAACATAAAGCCTACTGGACAACCAGATTCCTAAACTTTGATGCCAAATTAGCTGGAGAAAAAAGATTGCTCCAGCTAAATGAACTAGAGGAATTCAGATGCAATGCTTTCGAAAATGCCAAGCTTTATAAAGAAAAATAAAAAAAATGGCATGACAGGAAGCTGTTATCTAGAATCTTTAAACCAGGACAAAAAGGTTCTGTTGTTTAACTCTAGGCTCAGGCTATTCCCCGGGAAACTGAAGTCCCGGTGGAGGGGACCATATGTGATTACAAGTGTATCACCATATGGTTATGTGGAGCTTCAAGATATTGATTCTGATAAGAAGTTCATTGTTAATGGACAGAGAATCAAGCACTATCTTGAAGGCAATGTTGAGCAAGAGTGCTCAAGGCTGAAGCTAGATTAAAAGCTCAGCAAAGTCCAGCTAAAGACAATAAAGAAGTGCTTGCTGGGAGGCAACCCAGCCATGGGGCATCACTTCCTCTAAGTATTTTGCCCTATTCTTGATTTTATTTGTTTATATAAAGTTCATTGATCCTAAGGTAAAGAGTCAATTGTATAAATTCACAGGCTTACAGAAGGATTCTGCACGCAAAACAGAGAAAAAGAGCTCACTGGCAAGAAAACGCCAGTAAAAGTCTGTTTTGGGCGTTCAACGCCCAACAGAAGCATCCACTGGGCGTTGAACGCCAGTAAGGATAGCCATCTAGGCGTTGAATGCCAGAAAGAAGCTCTTTCTGGGCGTTTAACGCCAGATTTACAGCGTTCTGGGCGTTCAGAAAAACGCCCAATAACAAAGGACTTCCTGGCGTTCAACGCCAGAAATAAGCAGCAGCTGGGCGTTGAACGCCCAGGAGAAGCAGCATTTGGGCGTTGAACGCCCAAATCATGTAGCGTTTGGGCGTTCAAACGCCAGGATGGTGGGGAGGAGGTAAATTCGTTTTTTCTTCATATTTTTCATTTTAATCCTAATTTTCATGTTCCAATTCATGATTTCTTGCATAAACATGTTAAGAACCCTGGTTTCTAAAATCCCTAATTTCTAAAAACCCTTCTTTAAAAATATTAAATGTATCTTAATCCATAAGCACAAATCCTTTTTTCTTTAAATCCAACTCAACTCTTTTTCAAAATGTTTCATTCAAAAATCTTTTCAACTAAGCAATATCTTTTTCAAATCTCCATACTATCTTTTTCAAAATTTCAAATCTATCTTTTTCAAATATCTTTCATATCTTTCCAATTTTAAATCATATCTTTTATTATCATATTTTTTTCTAAAAATCATATCTTCTATCTTATCTTTCTCCCTATTTTTCGAAAATCCACCCCCTCTCCCTTTAAATATGGGTTCGGCCTCCCTCCCCTCCCATCCACCATTGCACCTAGCTCTCCTTCTCTCCCTCTCCTTTCTTTTCTTTTGCTTGAGGACAAGCAAACCTCTAAGTTTGGTGTGCTTATCCGTGATCACTAAGATCATGGCTCCTAAAGGAAAACAACCAACTCCAAGAGGCAAGAAAGAGAGTGTTCCAAAACCACTTTGGAATCAAGGGAAGTTCTTAACTAAAGAACATTCAGACCATTATTACAAAATAATGGGTCTAAGATCAGTGATCCCAGAAGTTAGATTTGATCTGAAAGAAGACGAATATCCGGAGATCCAGGAGCAAATCCGAATCAGGAACTGGGAGATCCTAGCCAATCCTGAAATGAAAGTGGGAAGGAATATGGTCCATGAGTTCTATGCTAATATGTGGCACACAGACAAGCAAAGACTATCTGGATCTGCTATCTATGACTATCGGACCTTGGTCAGAGGAAAGATTGTTCACACCCACCCTGACAGGATCAGGGAGATCTTAAAGCTACCTCAGCTGAAAGATGATCCAGACTCCTTCAATAGGAGAATGATGAGAACAGACAAGGGCCTGAATAAGTTTCTAGAAGACATATGCATCCCTGGAGCCAGGTGGACCACCAGCACGAAGGGTGTTCCTAATCAACTCAAAAGAGAAGATCTCAAACCAGTCGCCAGAGGATGGCTGGACTTTATTGGGCATTCTCTGCTGCCCACTAGCAACCGTTCTGAAGTCACTATTAGAAGAGCAGTGATGATCCATTACATCATGATGGGAAAAGAAGTGGAAGTTCATCAACTGATTTCAACTGAATTTTACAAAATTGCAAACAAAAATTCCAAACATGCCAGGTTGGCTTATCCAAGCTTGATTTCTATGCTCTACAAGGACGTTGGAGTAAGGATGGGAATAACTGAGTATATCTCAATTGAGCGACCAATCTCCAAGGCATCAATGGAAAAACAACAAGCACAGGATGACCCCATCAAGAAGAAAACACAGGAATTTCTCCCAGAAATCCCTCAATCTGAATACTGGGAGTATCTTGAAACATCAGTAACCAAGATGCGAGAAGCTATAGAACAAATAATGAAAGAACAGAAGGAACAAAGTAGCATTCTTTGCTATTTGATTAAAGAACAGGAGGAGCAAGGGCGTGACTTAAGGGAATTGAAGCGCCAGAAATTATCTCTTGAAGGACCAAGCACCCCGCAGATTAGAGGAACATCCATTCCCCAGAACAAAGGTTGTTAAATTCCAATCTTAGCCTTAACTCTGTGATAACTGTTCTTATTCTAGTTTTACCTTAGGAGTCATATAGTAGTAATTAGTATCTATATTTTTTTGATTTTATCTCCAATTAAGCTATAATTTAATTTTTTTCATCATCATCAAACATGAATAAAATAGAAGAATTTCTTTAGAATAAGAGGCAATAATTTTCGAGTTTTTAATAAGAAAATTCTAATTATTTACATGTGGTGGCAATGCTTTCTGTCTTCTGAATGAATGCTTGAACAGTGCATATGTCTTTTGAATTTGATGTTTAAGACTGTTAAATATGTTGGCTCTTGAAAGAATGATGAATATGAGACATGTTATTGAGAATCTGAAAAATCATAAGAATGATTCTTGAAGCAAGAAAAATCAGCAAAGAACAAAGCTTGCAAAATATATATATATATATATATATAGAAAGAAAAAGAAAAAGCAAGCAGAAAAAGCCAATAACCCTTAAAACCAAAAGGCAAGGGTAAATAAAAAGGATCCCAAGGCTTTGAGCATCAGTGGATAGGATGGCCTAAAGGAATAAAATCCCGGCCTAAGTGGCTAAACTAAGCTGTCCCTAACCATGTGCTTGTGGCGTGAAGGTGTCAAGTGAAAACTTGAGACTGAGCGGTTAAAGTCAAGGTCCAAAGCAAAAAGAAGAGTGTGCTTAAGAACCCTGGACACCTCTAATTGGGGACTTTAGCAAAGCTGAGTCACAATCTGAAAAGGTTCACCCAATTATGTGTCTGTGGCATTTATGTATCCGGTGGTAATACTGGAAAACAAAGTGCTTAGGGCCACGGCCAAGACTCATAAAGTAGCTGTGTTCAAGAATCAACATACTAAACTAGGAGAATCAATATCACTATCTGAATTCTGAGTTCCTATAGATGCCAATCACTCTGAGCTTCAATGGATAAAGTGAGATGCCAAAACAGTTCAGAAGCAAAAAGCTACTAGTCCCGCTCATCTAATTAGAATCTGAGCTTCACTCAAAAACTCTGAGATATTATTGCTTCTTAAATTATTTGTATTCTATTTTATTTATCTAGTTGCTTGAGGAGAAGCAACAGTTTAAGTTTGGTGTTGTGATGAGCGGATATTTTATACGCTTTTTGGGGTTAATTTTATATAGTTTTTAGTGTGTTTTAGTTAGTTTTTAGTTTATTTTCAGTAGCTTTTAGGCAAAATTCATATTTTTGGACTTTACTATGAGTTTGTGTGTTTTTCTATGATTTCAGGTATTTTCTGGCTGAAATCGAGGGAGCTGAGCAAAAATCTGATTCAGGCTGAAAAAGGACTACTGATGCTGTTGGATTCTGACCTCCCTGCACTCAAAGTGGATTTTCTGGAGCTACAGAACTCCAAATGGCGCGCTTCCAATTGCGTTGGAAAGTATACATCATCTAGGGCTTTCCAGCAATATATAATAGTCCATACTTTGCTCAAGGATAGACGACGTAAACTGGCGTTCAACGCCAGTTCCATGCTGCTGTCTGGCGTCCAGCGCCAGAAAGAAGTTAGGAGTTGGAGTTCAACGCCAGAATTGGATCCAAAGCTGGCGTTGAATGCCCAAAACAGCCCTATACACGTGAGAAGCTTTAGTCTCAGCCCCAGCACACACCAAGTGAGCCCCAGAAGTGGATTTCTGCACCATCTATCATAGTTTACTCATTTTCTGTAAACCTAGGTTACTAGTTTAGTATTTAAACAACTTTTAGAGATTTATTTTGCATCTCATGAAATTTTAGATCTAAACTTTGTACCTTTTGACGGCATGAGTCTCTAAACTCCATTGTTGGGGGTGAGGAGCTCTGCTGTGCCTCGATGAGTTAATGCCAGTATTTCTGTTTTCTATTCAATCATGTTTGTTCCTATCTAAGATATTCATTTGTGCCTTATCATGATGAATGTGATGATCTGTGACACTCATCACCATTCTCAACCTATGAACGTGTGCCTGACAACCACCTCCGTTCTACATTAGATTGAATGAGTATCTCTTAGATTCCTTAATCGGAATCTCCGTGGTATAAGCTAGAATCCATTGGTAGCATCCTTGAGAATCCGGAAAGTCTAAACCTTGTCTATGGTATTCCTAGTAGGATTCTGGGATTGGATGACTGTGACGAGCTTCAAACTCGCGAGTGCTTGGCGTAGTGATAGACGCAAAAGGATAGCGAATCCTATTCCGGTATGATCGAGAACCTACAGATGATTAGCCGTGCGGTGACAGAGCACCTGGACCATTTTCACTAAAAGGAAGGATGGTAGCCATTGACAACGGTGATCCTCCAACACACAGCTTGCCATAGGAGGGACGTGCGTGCGTGAAGAAGAAGATAGAGAGAAAGCAGAGATTCAAAAGGCAAAGCATCTCTAAAACTCAAACATATTCTCATTTACTGCATAACAAGTAACCTTTAATTCATGCTCTCTTGTTCATTTGCAAGTCAATTGATAGCCACTAATTAATATCCTGACTAAGAGTTGCAAGATAACCATAGCTTGCTTCAAGCCAACAATCTCCGTGGGATCGACCCTTACTCACGTAAGGTATTACTTGGACGACCCAGTGCACTTGCTGGTTAGTTGTGTGGAATTACATAGTGTGAAGTAATTTTCGTGCACCAATTCTAAACAATGCAATAATTCTCCCGTCAAGTTTTTGGCGCCGTTGCCAGGGACTCACTTTAAGTGCAATGAGTGCTATAATTTTGGTTGTTGTAAATATGTGAATAGTGTGAATACTTGGTTTTTATTTGCTACTTGGTACTAACTGGTAGATGGCACCTCTATCTAAGTAGTGGTAGTAACTAACATTCTTGTTTGTTTAGTTCTAGGTAATTGGATATAATTGGAGTATATATTCATTTTTCTATTACTTCTATTAGTATTGTTGCATTTTATCTTTTTTTCATCATGAGTTATCACCCTTTTGACATGGAGTCTAGTTGTTATCATGTTGTAGGGGGTAGAAACCCCAACATGGTAGAAATTTTTAAGAATGTTGAAGTCACCGTCCCTCTCTTTCAAGCCATTCAACAAGTGCCCAAGTATGCCAAGTTCCTCAAAGATGTTTGCACACATAAGGACAAGATTGGCGAATTCAATAAAAGGCCGGTAGATGAGTCTATTTCTTCTCTAATTCCTGAAAAGTGCAATGATCCCGATCCATGTTTGGTTACTTGTTTGATTGGTGGGATTAAGTTCATGGACTATATGTGCGACTTGGGGGCGTGCGTAAGCATTATGCCACTCCCCATTTATGAGAAATTGAACTTGGCCGATAAGAGCATTGTATCAGTTGTGGGGATTACGGAAAATGTTCTAGTTGACATCCAAGGTTTACTCTTCCCGGTAGATTTTCACATCTTGGAGACCTCTCCCATTGACTCAGACAAGCCATCATCCATTCTACTTGGAAGGCCATTTTTGAAGACATCTCGGTTCAAGCTAGATGCACATTCAGGAGTCTATTCTTTCGAGGCCGATGGCAAGGTAGTAAAGTTCACTTTGGAGGAATCCAAGAGACCCATTCTTAAAGCCTACTCTATCTTTGGGTGTGATATAATTGAAGATCAAGTGATTGAGGTTGGCGAGGAACAAGAAGAAGAGAATGTTGCCAAGAAGTCTAATTCAATGGATCATACTCAACCCAAGAATGCCAAGGAGTTGGAGATTTTTCTCCTTGGAGAGGCCTCAAATTGACCAATGAAGCCATGCAAAGTCCAACTTAGGACTTTAAACCAAAGTGCTTGGTGGGAGACACCCCACCATGGTAACATTGTTCTAACTTTATCTTTTGTTTATACCTTTTTGGATTAGTTGTTTTCTTGTGATATGATGATTAGCTTAGGTTTAATTTGATGTTTTTCTTGAGTTAAATAAGTTGAATTGCTTGTGGATCATGAATTTGTGAATGTTTGTATGATTTGGGGTTGATATGTTAATGCACTAAGGGTTGGTACCTTAGTTTTGAAAAGAAAAATTTTTGTGAAATAGGGCATCTATACGTACGCACCCATCTGTGCGTGCGCACACAACTGCTATTTTCACCATCTGTGCATGCGCACGAGCCTGTGAGTCTGCACACCCCTTGAAGTGCCCTCTGGTCGCAGCGCCAGCACAGTCTGTGCATGGGTGCTGCCCTGTTTTCTATGACCTGTGCGTGCGCACTGCCCTGTGCGTACGCACACGTTTCCCTTTCTGCGCTATCTGTGCGGCCGCACACCAATTGACAGCCCCTCTGGTAGGAGCGTTGGCATGAGTTGTGCGCTTGAACGCCCTCCCTATGTTTGCTTTTGTGAGTGCGCACGGACCTGTGTGCGCACGCACACATAATTCTGTACCTCAAGCAATTGTTTTTTTTAAAAAAAGAGAGAAGCCATCTGTGCGAGCACATGCCTTTGTGTGTCCACACGCTTTAGTGCAATCCCTCTTGTGGGAGCGATCACATGGTTTGTGCGCTCACACCCCTTTATCTTTTTCGCATCTCTGCGTGCGCACACACCCCTCTTTCTAGCCACTCCTGTGCACGCGCTCAAAGCTGTGCGTCCGCACACTCTCATACACGCCCTCTGTTTGTAGTGATTGTACACTGTGTGCGTTCGCACCCCTCTAATTTCTGCCTTCTGTGCGTGCGCACAGGTCTTTATGCGTACGCACTCGACTCATTTTGGGCAATAACAGGGCACGCTCCCCTGTTGAGCAGCAACTCTTTTCTTTTCTTTTTTTCTTCTCTTCACTGCCTATGCTCCCAGCCTCTCACGCGACCCTGCCGTCGGCCACCGCCGCTGTCAGCCCGCTGCCATCTCTCTCTCTCTCATACACCCTCTCTCTCTTACTTCTCTTCTCTTTCTTTCTCTTTCCTTTCTCTTTTCTTTCTTCGTCACTGGTACTTTTCCGGTGACCCAACCGCTGCAAGATCGTAGTGGCTATAAGAAGTGCCATTGTTTCTTTCCCAAATTCTTGTTTTCTCAATCTTCAACTTTCAGGTTCTTATTTTCATTTTTTGTTGATTTTTAAAATTGTGTTTATTTTTCTTTTCATGTTGCTTAGATTAAGTTTATTACTTTCTTTGTCTCTCTTTGTATTGCAAGTGTTGATATATGATTGTTGGGTTGATTATAATTAAATTTGAGCATTATTTGTGATGAGCTTGCACATTGCATTCCACATGTTTGATAAAATGCCTCGATGAACATTTCGTTTAATTCATATGGCATGGCCATCATATGCATTCAATTTATCTCCTGTTAGGCATATTGTATGAATTGTGCAACTTCAATTATGACTTTTGATGACAATCAAGTTGAATTTACCAATGCATTTCCTTGTTTGTATGCTTTAAGTGATCACTTTACAAATGTTCAGCTTTTGACGATGTCTAGATTGAACATCTTGTGATTTTAAATCAAGAACATTGTACATGTGATTACCATTCCTTGAGAATGAATAATTGACAAGTCATTTTGAGTGAATGGTTATTGTTGTTGTACAACCTCTTTTGTTAATGAACTTTCAAGCCGACAACCTCAATGGCCATTTCACTCAAAGAATTTAAATGAATCATTTGGTGCTTGCTTGACGTTGCTTTCATATCCATGCTTTAAATTTGCAACTTAAGCACTTGATTGTGAAGCATTGAGCTTTGATTGTTTTAATCGTGTGATTGCCGTTTTATCCGCCCTGTGTGTCTGTTCTAACCGCGTGCACTTTTAGAATACACACACTGTTGTCTCTTTAATCACACTGTTTAGAAGGCTTCCAATTAAGAGTTAAATTGTCTTCAATTTATTGGTGCTTCCTCCATAATCTTGTTTTATTTATTGCCGGAAGATCTTGAAACCTTTTGCTTTTGATTCTCCTTTTTAGGATGCAGAAGAAAGGTAAAGCACCGGTCACACCACCGGTTGTACAACCAACAATTCACCATCCTGATATTTGGCGGGATCGCCGAGGTGACAAACCAAGTACTTTGGTTAACCGAAGAGCCGACTCTCAATATGAAGCAATTGAGAAAAGAACAATCCATTGGGAGTGGATACTGAAGGTTCCAAACAAGTACAAGGCGATTATTCATGAAAGGATTGCCTCACTTCATTGGAATTTTCTTGAGCAAGACCCCATTGAAGTTAATGAATCCATGGTGCGGAAATTCTATGCGAACTACCAAGCTTGGGAAGAAGAGTCGGTATTCCTCCGGGGAAAGATGTTGGACACTTCCAACAAAGCTTTAGAGGCTATTCTGAACATTCTCCACATTCCGCCTGAGAAGGATGATTATTCAAAGATCAAAGTGAATGTGTTCAAGGGGAGGATGTCTTTGGCTCCTATTCTTAAGAGAATTGGCCGTCCTGATGCATCTTGGGAGTTTAGCAAAGGGAGAAAATATGTTCCCACTAGTATTGCTTATTCTAATTTGAATGCCGAGGCGTGTATATGGCATCAGATTGTGGCGGACTACATCATCTCAGCACCCATGCTACCCATGTCAGATTTAGAACTGCTTTGCTACTTTGGGCTATTATGGAAGGAAAGAACATAGCCATTGTGCCTTTGATACACAAATTGATTTGGAAAGTCATTGAGAAGAAAAAGATCAACATTCCATTTCCATCGATGGTGATGCGTTTAGCACTAGTAGCGGGGGTAGAGAGACAACCGACGGACGTCATGTTCAAGAGTCCGAGAGGCAACAAGTTCATTCCGAGGGGAGAATTGGATGAATCATCAAAGAAGACACCCTCTAAGAGGAAAATAGAAAGAATTGGATGAATCATCAAGATCAGGGAGCTATTAGATGAAGAGATTTAGCTCAATAGCAAAATAGAAAGGAAAATTTCTTGAAGAAAGAAACAGCAAGGAAACTTAGCTCAATTATGAAATCCTAAAGACAAATTGAAGATCAAAGAAGAGAAATGAGATTAGAAAGAAGATCTAGATCTCAATTGCTCTCTTGATCAATGGTACACGGAATCGTGATCGCACACTTTTCACACAACTCCGTGCAGCTAACCAGCAAGTGCACTGGGTCGTCCAAGTAATACCTTACATGAGTAAGGGTCGATCCCACGAAGATTGTTGAAGTAAGCTATGGTCATCTTATGTAAATCTCAGTCAGGAAGATTCAAATGGTTATGGGATTTGATAATTAAAATATAATTAAAACAGAAAATAAAGATAGAAGTACTTATGTAATTCATTGGTGGGATTTTAGATAAGTGTATGAAGCTACTTTGTTCCTTCTGAACCTCTGCTTTCCTATTGCCTTCATCCAATCATTCATACTCCCTTCCATGACAAGCTGTATGTTGGGGGATCACCGTTGT
The DNA here is from genome assembly GCF_059453495.1 of Arachis ipaensis. Lineage (NCBI taxonomy): Eukaryota > Viridiplantae > Streptophyta > Magnoliopsida > Fabales > Fabaceae > Arachis > Arachis ipaensis. The sequence continues at coordinate 58,157,999 of NC_142436.1, forward strand.
CAATGGCTACCGTCTGTCCTCTCAGTGAAAATGGTCCAAATACACTGTCACCGCACGGCTAATCATCTGTCGGTTCTCACTCATGTTAGAATAGGATCCAATGATCCTTTTGCGTCTGTCACTACGCCCAACACTCGCGAGTTTGAAGCTCGTCATAGTCATCCCATCCCAGATCTTACTCGGAATACCACAGACAAGGTTTAGACTTTCTGGATCTCAGGAATGACCGCCAATAAGTCTAGCCTCTACCACGAAGGTTCTAATCTTAGATTAGAAACCCAAGAGATATGCATTCAAGCTCGTTTTCAAGTAGAACGGAAGTGGTTGTCAGGCACGCGTTCATAGGTGAGAATGGTGGTGAGTGTCACTAGTTCATCACATTCATCATGTTGAAGTGCGAATGGATATCTTAGAGAAGAAGTAGGCGTGAATTGAATAAAAAAACAATAGTAATTGCATTAATTCATGAAGAACAGCAGAGCTCCACACCTTGATCTATGGGGTGTAGAAACTCCACCGTTGAAAATACATAAGTGAAAATAGGGTAGACATGACCGAGTGGCCAGCCTCCCATGGAGGTCTCAGAACATAAAAACTACATAATGTGTTCTAGAGATGATTCAAAGATCCAAAGATGATCAAAAGATGAAAGTACAATAGCAAAAGGTCCTATTTATAGAAAACTAGTAACCTAGGGTTTACAGAAATAAGTAAATGATGCATAAATCCACTACTGGGCCCACTTGGTGTGTGCTTGGGCTGAGCATTGAAGCTTTCACGTGCATAGGCTGTTCCTGGAGTTAAACGCCAGCTTTTGAGCCAGTTTGGGCATTTAACTCCAATTCTTGTGCCAGTTTTGATGTTTTTACGCTAGAATTTTTATGCTGACTTGGAGCGCCGGTTTGGGCCATTAAATCTTAGGAAAAGTATGAACTATTATATATTTCTGGAAAGCCCAGAATGTATTCTTTTCAACTCAATTAAGAGCGTGCCAATTGGGCTTCTGTAGCTCCAGAAAATCCATTTCGAGTGCAGGGAGGTCAGAATCCAACAGCATCTGCAGTCCTTTTTCAGCCTTTGAATCAGATTTTTGCTCAGGTCCCTCAATTTCAGCCAGAAAATACCTGAAATCACAGAAAAACACACAAACTCATAGTAAAGTCCAGAAATGTGAATTTTTCATAAAAACTAATAAAAATATATTAAAAAGTAGCTAAATCATACTAAAAACTACCTAAAAACAATGCCAAAAAGCGTATAAATTATCCGCTCATCACAACACCAAACTTAAATTGTTGCTTGTCCCCAAGCAACTAAAAACAAAGTAGGATAAAAAGAAGAGAATATACAATAAATTCCGAAAACATCTATGAAGATCAGTCTTAATTAGATGAGTGGGGCTCTTAGCTTTTTGCTTCTGAATTGTTTGGCATCTCTCTTTATCCTTTGAAGTTCAGAATGATTGGCTTCTATAGGAACTCAGAATTCAGATAGTGTTATTGATTCTCCTAGTTCAGCATGTTGATTCTTGAACACAGTTACTTTATGAGTCTTGGCCGTGACCCTAAGTATTTTGTTTTCCAGTATTACCACCGGATACATAAATGCCACAGACACGTGACTGGGTGAACCTTTTCAGATTGTGACTTAGCTTTGCTAGAGTCGCTAGTTAGAGGTGTCCAGAGCTCTTAAGCACACTCTTTTTGCTTTGGACCACGACTTTAACCGCTCAGTCTCAAGCTTTTCACTTGACACCTTCACGCCACAAGCACATGGTTAGGGACAGCTTGGTTTAGCCGCTTAGGCCAGAATTTTATTCCTGTGGGCCCTCCTATCCATTAATGCTCAAAGCCTTGGATCTTTTTTATTTTACCCTTGCCTTTCGGTTTAAAGGGCTATTGGCTTTTTCTGCTTGCTTTTTCTTTTTCTTTCTTTTTCTTTTATTTTTTTTCCGCCTCTTTTTTTTTCTGCAAGCTTTTCTATTCACTGCTTTTTCTTGCTTCAAGAATCAATTTTATGATTTTTCAGATTATCAACTAACATTTCTCCTTTTTCATCATTCTTTCAAGAGCCAACAATTTTAATATTCGTAAACAACAAATTAAAAAATATGCACTGTTCAAGCATTCATTCAGAAAACAAAAGTATTGCCACCACATCAAAATAATTAAACTATTTTAAAATTCGAAATTCATGTACTTCTTTTTCTTTTTCAGAAAACATTTTTCATTTAAGAAAGGTGATGGATTCATAGGACATTCATAGCTTTAAGGCATAGACACTAGACACTAATGATCATGTAATAAAGACACAAACATAGATAGAACATAAAGCATAGGAAACAAAAAACAGAAAATAAAGAACAAGGAAATTAAAGAACGGGTCCACCTTAATGATGGCGGCTTGTTCTTCCTCTTGAAGATCCAATGGAACGCTTGAGCTCCTCTATGTCTCTTTCTTGCCTTTGTTGCTCTTTCCTCATGGCTATTGTTGAGGTCCATGAGTGGGCTCTCTTGTTTGCTCCATCCTTTTCTTAGTGATGGGCTTGTCCTCTTTAATGAGGGTGTCTTCCTCTATGACAACTCCAGCTAAATTGTATAGGTGACAAATGAGATGAATCTCTCCATCTCCCATGACTCGGAGTTGGAAGCAATTGACTTTTCTTTCCTCGTTCTAGAGGTTTCTCTGGCCTTAGGTGCCATTAATGGTTATGGAAAAACAAAAAGCAACGCTTTTACCACATTAAACTTAGAAGGTTTGCTCGTCCTAGAGCAAAAGAAGAAAGAAGGAAGTAGAAGAAGGAGAAAATGGAGGAGATAGAGAGATGTGAGTGGTTCGGCCAAGGGGGGAAGGAGTGTTATGGAAAGGTGTGAAGAAGAGAGAGAAAGTTGAGGTAGGTGGGGATCCTGTGGGGTCCACATATCCTGAGGTGTCAAGGATTTCTCATCCCTACACCATTTTGGAGTGTAAACGCCCCTTGGAGTGCCAATCCTGGCGTTAACGCCAGGTTGCTGCCCATTTCTTGCGTTTAACGCCAGCTTTTCTCCCCTTTATGGTGTTAAACGCCAACTTATTGCCCTTTTCTGGCGTTAAACGCCAGTCTGGTGCCCTTTTCTGGTGTTAAACGCCCAGAATGGTGCCAGACTGGGCGTTTAACGCCCATTCTGCTACCCTTACTGGCATTTAAATGCCAGTAAGTTCCTCCTCCAGGGTGTGCTATTTTTAATGCTATTTTTTGATTTTGCTTTGATTTTTGCAATTGTTTTTGTGACCCCACATGATCATCAACCTAAAGAAAACATAAAATAACAATAGAAATTTAACATAGATAAGTAAAAATTGGGTTGCCTCCCAAAAAGCGCTTCTTTAATGTCAATAGCTTGACAGTGGGCTCTCATGGAGCCTCACAGATACTCAGAGCATAATGATGGCCTCCCAACACCAAACTTAGAGTTTGAATGTGGGGGCCCTGTTTGACTCTGCATTGAGAGAAGCTTATCATGCTTCTTCTCCATGTGTAAAGAAGGAGATTCTTTAGCTTTAAACACAAGGTAGTCCTCATTCACTTGAAGGACCAACTCTCCTCTGTCAACATCAATCACAGCTTTTGCTGTGGCTAGGAAGGGTCTGCCAAGGATGATGGATTCATCCTTATTCTTCCCAGTGTCCAAGATTATAAAGTCAGCAGGGATGTAAAGGCCTTCAACTTTTACCAAGACATCCGCTACAAGTCCATAAGCCTGTTTCCTTGAATTGTCTACCATCTATAGTGAGATTCTTGCAGCTTGCACCTCAAGGATCCCTAGTTTCTCCATTACAGAGAGGGGCATGAGGTTTATACTTGACCCCAGGTCACACAGAGCCTTCTCAAAGGTCATGGTGCCTATGGTACAAGGTATTAAGAACTTTCCAGGATCCGGTTTCTTCTGAGGTAATTTTAGTTAAACCAGATCATTCAGTTCATTGATGAGTAATGGAGGTTCATCCTCCCAAGTCTCATTAGCAAATAACTTGGCATTTAGCTTCATGATTGCTCTAAGGTACTTAGCAACTTGCTCTTCAGCAATATCTTCATCCTCTTCAGAGGAAGAATACTCATCAGAGCTCATGAATGGAAGAAGAAAGTTTAATGGAATCTCTATGGTCTCTGTATGAGCCTCAGATTCCTTTGGTTCCTAATTAGGGAACTCCCTTGTGTCCAGAGGACATCCCATGAGGTTTTTCTCAATGGGACTCACGTCCTCCTCACTCTCTCCAGGTTTGGCCATGTTGGTCATTGTTATGGCCTTGCATTCTCTCTTGGGATTTTCTTCTGTATTGCTTGGGAGAGTGCTAGGAGGAGTTTCAGTAATTCTCTTACTCAGCTGACCCACTTGTGCCTCCAGATTTCTGATGGAGGACCGTGCTTCATTCATGAAACTAAGAGTGGTCTTGGATAGGTTAGAGACTATAGTTGCTAAGCTAGAGAGACTCTGCCTAAAATTCTCTGTCTGTTGCTGAGAAGATGATGGAAAAGGCTTGCTATTGCTAAACCTATTTCTTCCACCATTATTATTGTTGAAACCTTGTTGAGGCTTCTGTTGATCCTTCCATAAGAGATTTGGATGATTTTTCCATGAAGTATTATAGGTGTTTCCATAGGGTTCTCCCATGTAATTCACCTCTTCCATTGCAGGATTCTCAGGATCATAAGCTTCTCCTTTAGAGGAAGCTTCCTTAGTACTGCCTGTTGCTGCTTGCATTCCAGACAGACTCTGAGAAATCATATTGACTTACTGAGTCAATATTTTGTTCTGAGCCAATATGGCATTCAGAGTATCAATATCAGAACTTCTTTCTTCTGAGTTGTCCCATTGTTCAAAGGATTTCTTTCAAAAGTGTACATGAACTGGTTATCTGTAACCATTTCAATGAGTTCCTGGGCTTCTTCAGGAGTCTTCTTCAGATGAAGAGATCCTCCAGCAGAGTTGTCCAATGACATCTTGGACAGTTCAGACAGACCATCATAGAATATGCATACGATGCTCCATTCTGAAAGCATGCCAGAAGGACACCTTCTGATCAACTACTTGAATCTTTCCCAAGCTTCATAGAGGGATTCACCTTCCTTCTGTCTGAAGGTCCGGACTTCCACTCTATGCTTACTCAATTTTTGAGGTGGAAAGAACTATGCCAAGAAGGCATTGACCAGCTTTTCCCAAGAGTTCAGGCTTTCTTTAGGTTGTGAGTCCAACCATGTCCTAGCTCTGTCTCTTACAGCAAAGGGAAAAAGCATAAGTCTGTAGACCTCAGGATTAACACCATTGGTCTTAACAATGTCACAGATTTGTAAGAATTTAGCTAAAAACTGATGAGGATCTTCCAATGGAAGTCCATAAAACTTGCAATTCTGCTGCATTAGAGAAACTAATTGTGGCTTAAGCTCAAAGTTGTTTGCTCCAATGCAGGAATTGAGATGCTCCTTCCACAGAAGTTAGAAGAGGGTGCAATAAAGTCACCAAGCATCTTCCTTGCATCTCCACCATTGTTGTTGGGTTCGGCCATGTTTGTTTTATCTGCTTCCTTTTCGAAAATTTCTGTTAGGTCCTCTCCAGAGAGTTGTGCTTTAGCTTCTCTTAGCTTTCTCTTCAAGGTCCTTTTAGGTTCAGGATCAGCTTCAACAAGAATGCCTTTGTCCTTATTCATGCTCATATGAAAGAGAAGAGAACAAGAAATCATGGAATCCTCTATGTCACAGTATAGAGATTCCTTGAGGTGTCAGAAGAAAAGAAGGATAGAAGGATGAGGTAGAGAGGAGAATTCAAACTTATAGAGAGGGAGTGAGTCCGAATTGCTAAAAGACGGGGAGTGTTAGTCTTAAATAGAAAAAAGGTAAGGAGGGAGAAGAATTTTCGAAAGCAAAATTAAAAAAAATTAAATTAATTAAAAGAAATTAAAAAAAATGGTTGATGGTTTTCGAAAATTAAAAGTGAGAGAGTGGTTAAGTGATTTGGAAAAAGATTTTGAAATTAGGAATAAAAAAGATATGATTGAAAATTATTTTGAAAAAGATGTGATTGAAAAGATATGATTGAGAAGATATGATTGAAAAACAATTTAAAAAGATTTGATTTTTAAAATTAATGACTTGCCTAACAAGAAATTTAAAAGATATGATTCTAAAATTCAAATATTTAACCTTTCTTAACAAAGAAGTAACAAACTTGAAATTTTTGAATCAAATCATTAATTGGTAGCAAGGATTTTCAAAAATAGTGAGAGAAAAATGGAAAGGATTTGATTTTGAAAAAGATATGATAAAAAAATATGATTTGGAAAAGATTTAATTTTGAAAAATTATGAAAATTTGAAAAAGATTTGAATTAAAAACTAACTTACCTCCCTTGTTGTCCTGGCGTTAAATGCCCAGAATGGTATCCATTCTGGCGTTTAACACCCATGGTACTACCCTTTTGGGTGTTTAACGCCTACCCTGGCTGGCGTTTAAATGTCAGTTTTCCTTCCTCATTGGGCGTTTTGAACGCCTAGCTTTTCTCTGTAATTCCTCTGCTGAATGTTCTGAATCTTCATTTCTCTGTATTATTGACTTGAAAAGACAAAATTTTGAAAATTTTTTTGAATTTTTAATGATGAAAAAGAACAAAATGAAACTAATCATGGAGAACTAAGATCAAATAAACAATGCATGCAAGACACCAAACTTAGAAATAGACACTAACAAATTGAAAATGCATATGAAAAACAACAAAAGATACAAAACAAGAGAATTTAAAGATCAGACCCAAGAAAAAAAACATCAAGAACGACTTGAAGATCATTGAAGAACATAATGCATATATTCGAAAAAATGCAAGAAAATTAAAAATATGCAGGACACCAAACTTAGAAATAGACACTAGACTCAAATAAGAAACACATATTATTTTTTATTTTTATGATTTTATTTATTTTTTTGTAATTTTTCGAAAATTAATTGGAAAAATAAGAAATTCAAAAATTTTTTAATACAAATTCTAGGAATCATGCAATGTTAGTCTAAAGCTTCAGTCTAGAAAGATTAGACATGGCTAGCCAAGTTTTAGCAGGACATTACATACAACAGCCAAATTGATGGGAATCAATTAGCTCCTGTGATGATAAAAGCATCATCTGAAACTCTAGAATTCATTCTCAAAAATTCTAAAGAACATAGAATAATTTATTTTTTTGAAATTTTTTTTTTCGAAAATAAAAAGCTAAAAAAAAAATAAAATTACCTAATCTGAGCAACAAGATGAACCGTCAGTTGTCAAAACTCGAACAGTCCCCGGCAACGGTGCCAAAAACTTGGTACACAGAATCGTGATCGCACACTTTTCACACAACTCCATGCAGCTGACCAGCAAGTGCACTGGGTCGTCCAAGTAATACCTTACATGAGTAAGGGTCGATCCCACGGAGATTGTCGGCTTGAAGCAAGCTATGGTCATCTTATGTAAATCTCAGTCAGGCAGATTCAAATGGTTATGGGATTTGATAATTAAAATATAATTAAAATAGAAAATAAAGATAGAAGTACTTATGTAATTCATTGGTGGGATTTCAGATAAGCGTATGAAGATGCTTTGTTCCTTCTGAACCTCTGCTTTTCTATTGCCTTCATCCAATCATTCATACTCCCTTCCATGGCAAGCTGTATGTTGGGGGATTACCGTTGTCAAGGGCTACCGTCCATCGTCTCAGTGAAAATGGTCTAAATGCGCTATCACCGCACGGCTAATCATCTATCAGTTCTCACTCATGTTGGAATAGGAACCATTGATCCTTTTGCGTCTGTCACTACGCCCAACACTTGCGAGTTTGAAGCTCATCATAGTCATCCCATCACAGATCCTACTCGGAATACCACAGACAATGTTTAGACTTTCCAGATCTCAAGAATGACCACTAATAATTCTAGCCTCGACCACGAAGGTTCTAATCTTAGATTAGAAACCCAAGAGATATGCATTCAAGCTCGTTTTCATGTGGAACGGAAGTGGTTGTCAGGCACGCGTTCATAGGTGAGAATGGTTATGAGTGTCACTAGTTCATCACATTCATCATGTTGAAGTGCGAATGGATATTTTAGAGAAGAAGTAGGCGTGAATTGAATAGAAAAACAATAGTAATTGCATTAATTCATAAAGAATAGCAGAGCTCCACACCTTGATCTATGGGGTGTAAAAACTCCACCGTTGAAAATACATAAGTGAAAATAGGGTAGACATGGCTGAGTGGCCAGCCTCCCATGGAAGTCTCAGAACATAAAAACAACATAAAAGTGTTCCAGATATGATCTAAAGATCCAAAGATGATCAAAAGATAAAAATACAATAGCAGAAGGTCCTATTTATAGAAACTAGTAACCTAGGGTTTACAGAAATAAGTAAATGATGCAGAAATCCACTTCCGGGCTCACTTGGTATATGCTTGGGCTGAGCATAGAAGCTTTCACGTGCATAGGCTGTTCCTGGAGTTAAACGCCAGCTTTTGTGCCAGTTTGGGCGTTTAACTCCAATTCTGGTGCCAGTTTGGGTGTTTTTACGCCAAAATTTTTATGCTGACTTGGAGCGCCGGTTTGGGAATCAAATCTCAGGCAAAGTATGGACTATTATATATTGCTGGAAAGCTCAGGATGTCTACTTTCCAATGCAATTAAAAGCGCCCTAATTGGGCTTCGGTAGCTCCAGAAAATCAATTTTGAGTGCAGGGAGGTCAGAATCCAATAGCATCTGCAGTCCATTTTTAGCCTCTGAATCAGATTTTTGCTCAGGTCCCTCAATTTCAGCCAGAAAATACCTGAAATCACAGAAAAACACACAAACTCATAGTAAATTCTAGAAATATAAATTTTGCATAAAAACTAATAAAAATATATTAAAAAGTAGCTAAATCATACTAAAAACTACCTAAAAAGTGTATAAATTATCCGCTCATCAATCAAGCAGAAAAGTAATTACAAAAGAAATAAAAAGGAAGACAGTAAATGAAATTTAAATCCAATTCTCCAATTCCTAAAACAGAAAAGTAGATATTGCAGAAGAAGAGAATAAAAATAGAAAACTAAACTCAGATCCAATTCTTAGAACAATTGAGAAGAGAGGCAAAAGATGATTCTCAAACTTAGAATCAATGAAGCTCTTCAATCTCAATTCAAATTCCAAGAACAGATAGCAGAAATTGTAGAGGAAAATGAAAACTGCAGAAAGAAGAACTCAGATCCAAATTCCAATTTCCCAATGCAAAACAATTGACAATTCCAAGTGAGCTAGAGGTAAAACTAAAAATGAGCAAAAAGTTCCAAGGTAAAAAAGTAAAGGTGAGCAAAAAAGGTCTCTACCCCCCAAAAAAAAGTCCTCTACAAATCAAATTAACTCCTATTTATACACTTTTTATTTTTGTTTTTCAGAATTTGGAGTGGGCTTTTCAGGTTGGTGAAGAAGTGGATCCAAGATGGCATTTGATTGAAAATGGTCCATGGGTGCAATTATTTGAAAATGGATTGGGGGCTAGCTCCAATGGAGCGCTCAGTGAGGAAAGGTAACGTAGTGCTCCCTTGCTTAGTGTGCCTCCCTTCGAGCCAAGCATGTTTCACTTTGTGCCAATACATAGCGCTCAGTTGGAATTTCGAACGTAGCACCCCTTGCTTCCATGGTTCCCTCTTCGAACCTTGCTGGCCTCCTTTTGCTAGCAATTTCCTTGTAGTAGCGCTCAGTGAGAACCTTTGAACGTAGCGCTCCTTTGTGTGCATGGTTCCCCTTTTGCACCTTGGCTGCCCCATTTTAGGAGTGTCGCGCCTTGTTTTTCTTTAAATGGGCCACGAAAACGTTGAAAGAGTTAAGGTAGCGCTCCTTTGATTTGAGCGCTGGCCTTTCTAGTTGAGTTTCCTTGTAGCGCTCAGTTGGGACACTCAACGTAGCGCCCTTGCTTTCTTGGTGCATCATTGGGCACTCCGTTGGTTCTTCGAGTGCTGGCCCTTTCTCCTTTGGGTGAGCGCCACGCTTTCATATCATGGGTCACGCTTTGATAAGGCACGCTTCCTGGTTCTTTCTTTTCTTCATCATTTCTTCACCTACAAGTAATCAAAACAACCAATCAAAGCATCACCAAATTCACAAGGTTTCTAAATCATTCATAAAATTAACTAATTCTAGCTTAATCCCTATGATTTTATGTCAATTAAATGATGGTTGATTGGTTTAACATAGCCATGAAAATCCACTCCAAATCACTTACTTATTATGCAAGAAAGTGCATAAAACCTAATCAAACAAGAGAAAAATGCTTGAAAAGCTAGCATAAGATGACTTGTCATCACAACACCAAACTTAAATCTTACTTGTCCCCAAGCAAGCACTAAACATAAGAAGAAATGAAATGAAACAGAGAAGCATACATGTCCTTATTTAGCAGATAATTGAACTTGGTTCATGGGGTTTTATGCAGACAAATGTAGCTCAATTATTCTTAGCTATGTGATATGGAATGTCTCTTTGATGGTTTACTAGAGTTGCTGCTATAATACCTTGCTTTTTGATTGATCCTTGTTAGCTTTTCTTTCTTTCTTTTTCTTAATGAAAGCTTGGTGGCAAGTGTTGCAGAAGCCTTTTGGCTCAATTTTTGCTCAACACTTCTTCACTATAGACACTTGGCTCACAATTTCTTCCTAGGAACATTGATGCCCAGCATCTCTTTGGATCACTAAATGCTTTGTAACTAAGTTGCTCTTGATAACGGACTTTTGGTTGGAAATCCCAGATTAGTTAATCCAAATTGCCAAGTTTTAAAATACTCCTCAGAACCTCATTGTCCAAGCATATCCTAGTACAAAAGAACCACAGGCATATGTCCTAAGGTCCAAGCTATTGGTGTCTAGCCTTATTGTTTGTTTCTTTGCCAATTCTTGGCTTTTCTTTTCTTTTGCTTTCTTACTTTGATCCATTCTCAAGGGATATTGATGGTGGTGGAAATTGGCGAGTTAAGAATTGTTATAAGATATGCGTTGCAAGTATAGTTCTCAACCAACCAGAAATCCGCTTATCAATTTAAAAGGGTGTCACAGAAATTAAAATTAAAATACTGGGAGTATGAATCCCAGGTCATCTCCCAACGAGTTGCAGGAAAGTGTGCTATTTTATTAATCAGATGGTTTTCAAAAAGATTTGAGTTGAATGACAGGAAATTAAATCAGAGAATTAATGTAATTTAAATAAAAGCCTTGACTGGGAGTAGATTAGTTGGAAGCCCTATTCTTGTTGCAGTACTTTCAAGATTAATTGATAATTGGGGTTGTTCTATTTAGTTATCCCTTACTAGGTAAGGAAAAAGTCAAACAAGTTAGAATGCTGTTTCTATTCACAAGTCCCAATCCGCTTACTTGGAAGGACTGGCGTTAGTGACTAGAGAGCAAACCAATAATAAACCCAATTACAATTTCTCCCTTGAGCACTCCAACTCAAGGGTTCCTTTCAATCAACTCCCCATCAAGTTAGGGAACTACTCGCTCATTGTGAATGTGGAATTCATAACATAGGAAAGGGAATTAAAGGAAGACATGGTAAATAAGACTCAAAGGAATTAATTAAAAATAAAAATAACTCTTGTATTGATAAATTCTAAAATAATCCAATAGTAAGATTGAAATAAATTAAAGGACATGGAAGAGTAAAGCCAAGTAAAGAAAACGAACTAGAATGACGAAGTCTTGATGAGGTAATAACTCTTCTCAATATCCCAATGCAAAAAGCAATTAAAAATCCTAAGAACTATGAATGTGTAGAGAGAAAACCTAGAGGAGAGGAAAACTAGATCTGAAAAACTAAAACTACCTAGAATGAATGTTGTTGTCAGTTTCTGCATGTTCTCTGGCTCTAGTATGCTTTTCTGGGCCGAAAACTGGGTCAAAATAGGGCCCGAAATCGTCCCCAGCGATTCTGCAAATTATGCAGATCGCGCACGTCCCGCGATCGCGTCATTCATGCGGACGCATCATTCGGCATTTTGCTTCTCCACGCGGACGCGTCGTCCACGCCTTCGCGTCACTTATGCTATTCCAATCCGCGTGGTCGCGTGAGCCATGTGGCCGCGTCAGTTCTCGCTGGTCATCTCCTTAATTTCTTGTGTTCCTTCCATTTTTGCAAGCTTTCTTTCCAATCTCCAACTCATTCGTGCCCTATAAAGCCTGAAACACTTAACACACAGATCACGGCATCAAATGGAATAAAGAAGAATTAAAATACATAATTAAAAGTCTCTAGGAAGCAAGTTTTCAATCGTGTAATGATTTTAGGAAGGAAATATAAATGCATGCTAATTATATGAATAAGTGGGTAAAGATCATGATAAAACCACACAATTAAACACATTATAAACCATAAAATAATGGTTTATCAACCTCCCCACACTTAAACATTAGCATGTCCTCATGCTTAATTGAAGGAGATAAAATGAATGAGTAGGAACATGTGAAACTCATGCAATGCAATGCAACCTATGTATGTAAATGTAACTATATGATTCTTGTCCACTTGATCAAAAGTAAATAAGCTCTTCAAAACAATTACAAATCAAATTCCACTAATTCAATTCTTATACAGTAAGAACAACTAAAAATGCAAGAAGATAGCTCATGAAAGCGGGAAACATAGAATTTCAAGCATTGAACCCTCACTGAAGATGTATGTACACTCTAGTTTCTCTAGTGTATAGGGTAATTACTCTATTCTTCTCTAATCATGCTTTCTAACTTTTGTTCTTCTCCTAACCAAGCAACAACATTTAATATACCAATGCAAACATCATGAGGTCTTTTCAAGGTTGTAATGGGGCCAAGGTAGGGGTAAGGATGTATATATGGCTAAGTAAGCTTATAAATTGAATCTTTATTTAACCCAAGCTTTCACCTAACCTCTATGTATATTCTATATAACTTTAGAATGCATACCTAGCTACCCAGAAATTCCCTTCATATTCCATACTCATGTTTCAACTTTTTATTTTAATTTTATCATACATGCATTGATCTTTGAATTTTTAACTCAGCATTGGGATAATTTTGTCCCCTTATTTATTTATTGAATATTTTTGGATTTTTTTTCATAAACATAAAAATAAATATAGCGTATCAATGCACATAGATTTTTAATTCTTATAGTTTCACATGAGTAGGTATCCAAATTCCCATTATATTATCATGACACATTCCCTTATTATCTTTTGTTCCCACAATTTTCCATACTTAAATAACGCACACAATTTTATCTTAAGCTAACCAAAGATTCAATTTGGCATATATAATTGTTTTTCCGCTTAAAGCTAGTAATGTGGTAAAATATAGAACAAATGGGATTTAAAGGCTCAAAGTGGCTAACAAATGTAATTGAAAGGGGTAGGCTTAATTTGGATAAGTGGGCTAAACAAATAATGGCCTCAATCATATGCAAACATATAAATATAATAAACATTGGACATATAGGATGAGACAAAATATAGATTACAATTATAGAGAAGTAAACACACATGAATAAAACAATTATGGTTAAATAATGTAACCATTCATAAAGGCTCAAATCTCACAGGTTGTGTGTTCTTTAGCTCAAAAATTATGTTCCAAATACAACTTCAAGCAAATTTAACATAGAAGTTTTGATTAAAATTAGTGAAATTTTGTTCCAAAGATAGGGTCTTAGAAGAAACTTATTGCCTTTTCAATCAAGCAGAACATGCATGCAACTAACCTATTACTATGCAATTTATCCTATTCTACAAAAGAAAAATCTAGCTAAATATCCTAATTTATTGGTGTTTAGGGAAGAGAAATTACCTCCGGAAGTCAGGTACTGACCGACCTCCCCACACTTAAGGCTTTGCACCGTCCTCGGTGCCATCTGTCAGGAACAAAGGTGGGTTGGTAGCAGTATCTCCATCGTCAGGGCCATCATGGCTCCCTGTGCTGGTAAAGGAAGTGGAGTCTGGGGTGTCTGAGTCTTTGAATTTTCCCAAAATCAGCGCCTTGAGGTATGTGAATCGGCGCTTGTTACAGCGCTCTCTCATCTTAGCTTTCTGTTCCTGCCGATGCAACCTTGCAAGTATCTGCTGGAGCAGGTGATCTGTAGTAGGTGCTTGTGGTGTTGAAAAAGGAATATCTTCAACTGGTTCAGTAGGCTGGCTAGTAGTGGCTGCTAGAAGTCTAAGGTACTTTCCGTTAGGGACATACTGATCATCCCGGGGAAGCATGGCTTTGGTGTCTCCAGCTCTGTAGGAGACTCCGGCTGCTGAGGCAAGATCTGAGACCAAGGCGGGAAAAGGTAAGTTGCCCGCAATTTGTACGTGTCCCATGGCATTCCGAATATGTCTAGGTAGATTCAGAGGTTGATCTATAAGGATGCACCATAGAAGAACGGCCATGTCCGCAATGAAGGAGGATTCATGAGTATTCGAAAAGACGTAATGGGACATGATCTGTGCCCATACGCGAGCCTCCAAGGTAAGTGCTAAAGCCGAAATTCCCTTAGGGCGGGTACGATGGTATCTGTAGATCCAACGACTGCCAAGTAGTGCGATCACTCTAAGAACGGCGTCCCAGTCAAATTGGTACAGCTGGCGCTTGAGTGCGGCTTCTTGAAAGGCATCTAATCCTTCTGGAACAGGGGGAAAACCTAGAGCTTTTTGAATGGCCTCTTCCGTAATGGGGACTTGCTTCTGACGAATGTAGACAGACTGCAGGGTTGGTAGGTGGAAGTTGGAATAGAACTCGACTACCCAAGAAAGATTGACCTGCCTTGGCTATCTCTGTAGGAAATCCATTGTCTTCGTGCAATCTGCAGTTCAACAAATGTAGCAATATGGTTTGGGAGGAGAAGAAGGTATTCGTTGTTGTAACTCTTTTCTGGCAGGATGGGGAACATCTGCTCACAGTAGCGATTGCGGAATCGCGTAGTGTCCTTTGCTGGGAAGGCTCTTTCTTTATCATCAACTTTTATAATCCTCTTAATTTTCTTTGTTGAGGGCTTAACCGCAGTTGAAAAGGGTTCTGCCATTAATTCTCTTTTTGTTCCTCTTCTTGCTGGTTATTTGGGAGTAGCTTTCTCCTTTCCTTTCTTGGTGGCCATCCTGAAAAAGGAAAGAGAAAGTAAATTAAATTCAAAGAGATAGAGCAAGGAAGAGGGCGGGAAAAGTGGTAATCAATGCACAATAAAGAAGAACGACGTTAACACATGGTCATGACTACATGTGAAAAGTTCATCAATGAAAATATAGCAAGTGCATGTGGGGACAATTAAATGCAAGGGGTTTATTGGCATACAGGCAAAGGCATGAGTAGCATAGATCAAGCATTCAATGTCCAAGTGAGATTACCAAGTCTTTCAAACTAACAATTTGTTTGTAATAACAATTATATCAAATTGATAAAATATAAAAAGGGTTTTGTGAAAAGCAAGCATTAAAAAGTAGAATAAAGTAAGAAAAATGCATAATGCCATATGGGCCTTTTCACAAACACATAGCATGCGTGATAGTGAAGTTATTGAAAGCATGAATTTGAACATGCAAGCATCCCTTGAAAAAGTAATATATAATTGTCAAACAAATTTATAACAATCCACAAGCATATAATGAGAAATAATGACTCACATAAATTTATAACACCAAATAAAAAGGAAAAAGGAAGAAAAAGAAAATATGAATAATGAAGGTAAAACAAAAAGAAAAGAAGATAACATATAAAAATAAGAAGAATATTAGAAAAGTAAGGAGGGAAGGAGAAAAAAGAAAAACCTTGTTAATGGGGGTGAGAGAGAAAGAGTGTAAAAAGTGAGAAAGAAGGAAGAAGGGGGGAAGGAAAGAAAAAGAAATAAGGAGGGAAATGAGAAAATAGGATTTGGGGAGAAAAAGATAAGATGATTGGCAAATCAGGAAAACTGTGCGGCGCAAGCGACGCGGTCGCGTAAGGCACGCGATCGCGCGACTTGCGCTTAAACTGATTGACGCGGTCGCGTCGGTCACGCGGTCGCGTGACCCGTTTTAGGCTAATGGCGCGAGGGCAGCCTCGCGCTCGCACAACTCTCTGTTCAAAATTATTAATTGCCAAATATTGGGTGATGCGATCGCATGGGGCATGCGATCGCGTGAGTGGCCAGTTATTAGGATGTGACGCGGCTGTGTGAGGCACGCGGTCGCGTGAGAGGGATTGCGCGTCCAGCGTCAGTCCAGCACCACTCTAGCACAACTTTTGGCTGTGCACCATTTTTACGACGAAATCCAGGTCCCGCGGCCGCGTGGGGCACGCGGTCGCGTGGGAGACCAGTATTCCCACTCGACGCGGACGCGTCAGCGACGCGGTCGCGTAGGACGATTTGTGCCATTGGCACGCCTCCAACCACGCTCCTGTGTGACTCTCTATTCGTTTATTATTTTCTCCCATCTCCTTGTGACGCGGACGCGTCAATGATGCGGTCGCGTCGCGTAACATTTTTTTTTAAATAAAAGTAGACAAATGCAGATGCACGAAATGTACTAATAAAGAGAAGAGTTATTGAATAAGAAAATTAAAAGTAAATAAAAGAACGATCATACCATGGTGGGTTGTCTCCCACCTAGCACTTTGCTTTAACGTCCGTAAGTTGGACGCTCCACTAGCTCAGTCTTCGGCTATGTGGGGATCTTCCAAGAGGAAGATCTCGAGCTCTTTGTTTTTCTTCAGCTGCTCGCCATGGTACAGCTTTAAACGATGTCCATTAACTTTGATAAGTTCAGAGCTTGAAGGATGGCTTAGGTGATAAACTCCGTACGGTTCGGCCTTCTCTACTCTGTATGGACCTTCCCATCTTGATCTCAACTTGCCCGGCATGAGCCTCAGTCGAGATTTGTAAAGGAGGACCAAATCCCCAGGTTGGAACTCTTTCATCCTGATGTGTTGATCATTTACAGCCTTCATCTTCTCCTTGTATAGTCTTGAGTTCTCATAAGCTTCCAGGCGAAGGCTTTCCAATTCTTGCATTTGCAATCTCCTTTCAACTCCGGCTTTCTCAATTCCCATGTTGCACTCCTTTAATGCCCAAAAGGCTTTGTGCTCTACTTCAACAGGGAGATGACAAGCTTTTCCATAAACTAAGCAGAAAGGACTCATCCCAATGGGTGTTTTGTATGCGGTTCTGTATGCCCAAAGTGCATCTTGTAGCCTGGTGCTCCAATCTCTTCTATGAGGTTTGACTATCTTCTGCAAGATACACTTTATCTCTCTGTTTGACACCTCGGCTTGCCCATTAGTCTAAGGGTGGTATGCTGTTGCAACCTTATGAATTATCCCATGCTTCTTCATTAATCCGGTTAGTCTCCTGTTACAAAAATGGGTTCCTTGATCGCTCACGATTGCTCGTGGTGATCCAAAGCGACAAATAATATGGTTTCTCACAAAGGAAACAACAGTGTTAGCATCATCAGTGCGGGTAGGAATTGCTTCCACCCATTTGGAAACGTAATCTATAGCTAACAATATATATAAATAACCATTAGAATTTGGAAATGGACCCATGAAGTCAATGCCCCAAACATCAAAAATTTCACAGAAAAGCATAATTTGTTGAGGCATCTCATCCATCCTAGATATATTACCAACTTTCTGGCATGGGAAACAAGATCTACAAAATTCAGCAGCGTCTCTAAAAAGAGTAGGCCACCAGAATCCACAATCTAAGATTTTTCTAGCAGTTCTTTGAGGGCCAAAGTGTCCTCCACTCTCAGATGAGTGACAGGCCTCTAAGATGGACTGAAATTCTGATTGAGGCACACACCGTCTAATTACCTGGTCAGCGCCACATCTCCATAAATTTGGGTCATCCCATATATAATATTTAGACTCGCTTTTCAGCTTGTCTCTTTGATGCTTAGAAAAGTTTGGAGGAAAGGTGTGGCTAACTAGATAATTAGCTACAGGTGCATACAAAGGGACTATCTCAGATACTGCTTGCAGGTTATCAAATGGGAAATTATCAGCTATAGGAGTGGAGTCATCTGTGATAAGCTCAAGGCGACTCAAGTGGTTTGCCACTAAATTCTGGTTACCACTCCTGTCCTTAATTTCCAAATCAAATTCTTGTAATAGCAGTATCCAACGTATAAGCCTTGGTTTGGACTCCTTTTTAGCTAATAAATACTTTAGAGCTACGTGGTCTGAATACACTACTACTTTAGTACCAAGTAAATAGGCTCGGAATTCATCCAGAGCAAAAACAATAGCAAGAAGCTCTTTCTCAGTGGTAGTGTAATTAGACTGAGCAGCATCTAAAGTTTTAGACGCATAAGCAATAACAAAAGGATCCTTACCTACACGCTGAGCTAGTGCTGCTCCTACGGCATGGTTGGAAGCATCACACATTATTTCAAATGGTTGGCTCCAGTCTGGTCCTCTCACAATTGGAGCTTGAGTCAGGGCGGTCTTCAGCTTATCAAACGCTTGTTTCCAATTTTCACTGAACTCAAACTCAATATCTTTCTGCAGTAGTCTGGATAAGGGAAGTGCTACCTTACTGAAGTCCTTAATGAATCTCCTGTAAAAATCTGCATGGCCAAGGAACAAACGGACTTCCCTCACAGAAGAGGGGTAAGGTAAACTAGAAATAACATCCACCTTTGCTGGATCTACAGAAATGCCAGTATTAGACACAACATGTCCTAGTACAATACCTTGTTTTACCATAAAGTGACATTTCTCAAAATTTAATACAAGGTTTGTACTGACACATCTATCTAATACTCTAGATAATCAATCTAAGCAAAGGCTAAAGGAAACGCCGTATACACTAAAATCATCCATAAAAACTTCCATACAGTCTTCAATAAGATCAGAGAAAAGACTCATCATACACCTTTGGAAAGTAGCTGGTGCATTGCACAAGGCAAAGGGCATTCTCTTGTAAGCATAAGTCCCAAAAGGACACGTAAAAGTGGTCTTTTCCTGATCCTCAGGAGCTATATGAATCTGGAAATAACCTGTGTAACCATCTAAAAAACAATAATGCGATTTACCTGACAGGCGATCCAGCATTTGATCAATGAATGGAAGAGGATAGTGATCCTTACGGGTTGCTTGGTTGAGGCGTCTGTAGTCAATGCAGACCCTCCAGGCATTCTGAACTCTGGTTGTCAAGAGCTCTCCATGCTCATTCTTCACTGCAGTGACTCCAGACTTCTTTGGCACCACTTGTACTGGGCTCACCCATTCACTGTCTGAGATGGGATAGATGATATCTGCCTCCAGTAGTCTAGTCACTTCCTTCTTGACAACCTCTAAGATAGTGGGGTTCAGTCTTCTCTGGGGTTGACGGACAGGTCTTGCTCCCTCTTCTCAAAATATTCTGTGCTCACATACTTGAGGGTTAATGCCTACTATGTCTGCCAAACTCCAACCAATCGCCTTCTTGTGCCTCCTCAGCACACTAAGTAACTGCTCTTCTTGTTGAGAAGTAAGTTTCCTTGCAATGATAACTGGAAACCTCTGCCCGTCTTCAAGGTAAGCATATTTGAGGTGTGGAGGAAGGGGTTTTAATTCTAACTTCTGATCATGGTCAGGCTCTGGGTTGTCTGGAGCTGGTAACAATGGCAAAGCACTGTCATTATCCTCTGAGAATGTCCCCACACTTAGACCTTGTCCTGTATGCTTCTCTTCAAATTCCTCCTGATGGACTTCAGCCACGGTTTCATCTATAATGTCACACTTGAGGATAGAGTGATCCTCCGGAGGATGCGTCATAACTCCATTCAGATTGAAGATCACTATTCGACCATCTATTTCAAAAGAGTATGTTCCTAAAAAAGCATCTAATTTAAACTTTGAGGTTTTCAGGAATGGCCTTCCGAGTAGGATTGATGAAGGCTTGTCTGAGTCATTTTGGGGCATTTTCAGGATATAAAAATCAGTGGGGAACGTGAGTCCCTTAATGCCCACTAATACATCTTCAGCAACTCCAACCACTGTAATAATGCTTTTATCTGCCAACACAAAACGAGCTGCTGACCTTTTTAAGGGAGGGAGCCTCAAAATATCATATATAGACAAAGGCATTATACTCACACATGCTCCTAAATCACACATGCAATCAGAAAATACTATACCACCAATAGTACAATTAACCATACAAGGACCTGGGTCACTACACTTTTCAGGTAAACCACCCATTAAAGCAGATATGGAACTTCCTAAAGGAATAGTTTCTAATTCATTAATTTTGTCTTTATGTATACATAAATCTTTTATAAACTTTGCATACTTAGGTACCTGTTGAATAACATCAAATAGAGGAACAGTTATCTCAACCTTTTTGAATATCTCTACCATTTTTGGATCAGGTTCCAGCTGCTTCCTGGGCTTCCTTGCAAGTTGTGGAAATGGAATAGGAGTGGTGTCTTCTGCAGTGTCTACGCCTTTTGATGCTTCCTCCTGTGGTTGAGCTTCTTCTTTTTCAGCTATGTCCTGTATGTCATCTTCCTCTTCAACATCTTCTATTTCCACTATCTCTTTAGCTGAGGTGTGTTCTGGTGGGCTTGGCTCCTCCTGGTTCCTCTCCTGCAGTGTGGTTCCGGACCTTAGGGTGATGGTATTAATACCACCCTTGGGATTGGGTAATGGTTGAGAGGGAATTCCACTGGAGCTCAAAGGTTGGTTATTGGAGTTATTCATTGATCCAATCTGGGAGACAAGAGCTTGCAAAGTAGCGTTTAGACCATTTAGAGTAGTATTAATGTTATTTTCTATGGTCTGCTGTCTCCGATCAATAGATTGTACTAAGTCATCATTAGCAGAAGAAGAAGGATAGTTAATTTGAGAGGTCTGCTGTTGGGTATTCTGTGGTCCTTGGGTTTGCCTCAGGTGAGGTGCTCTGTAAGGCTGGTACTGGTTCTGCTGCCTGTTGTTGTTGTTATTCCACCTCTGATTTCCCTAATTATCTTTGCTTCCTCTGTTGTTGTTGTCCCTCCAATTCTGGTTAGAATTGTCCTGCCATCCATGGTTGTAATTGCCACTTTGATTGTACCCTTGGTTGGGGCGGTCATAGAAGTTATGAGTGGCTGCCACGGTGTTGTCTTCCTGCTGGAGCTGTGGATATTCATCAGTATAGTGGCTATAATCAGTACAGATTCCGCAAACTCTCTGTGGGACTAACTGTTGGTTTTGCTGTGGTGGAAAAGGTTGAGCTTGCTGAACTTGTTGGTTCAATTGCATCTGCTTCAGCAAGTTGGTCATTTCAAAGATACTCTGAGTTAAAATAGCAGTCTCTCTGCTAGAGGATACTTCTGCAACGGCTTTTACACGGCCTTGTTTCTACCTGTGATTCCTAGTAGATTTAGCTAAGTCACTGATCAATTGCCATGCCTCATCAGTGCTCTTGTACTTTTTCATAGACCCATTGCTAGCACTTTCCAATGTGGTCTTATCTTGGGGCCTCATGCCCTGTGTGACATAGCCGAGTAACACTATCTTGTCAATCATATGGTGGGGGCAAGCTTCCAGAAGATTATTGAAGTGCTCCCAGTACTCATAGAGAGTTTCAGATTCATCCTGAACAATCATGGAAATATCCTTCCTCAGTTTATCAGTAACTTCAGCTGGAAAGAACTTTTCCAAAAATTCTCTTCTAAGTGTATCCCAGTTGGATACAGTTGCAGCGGGTTGAGTGTAGTACCACTCTCTTGCCTTTCCCTCAAGAGGAAACGGGAAGGCTTTCAGCAAAATTGAAGTTTCATATGCACCATCACGCCTGATAGTAAAACAGGCTGCTTGAAAATCTCTCAGGTGTTTGATAGGCTCTTGAGCAGGTAAGGCATAAAACTTGGGCATCAAATTGAGCAGTGCGGTCTTTATTTCAAAGTCTGTAGCCACCACTGGATGATGCGCTTGAAACGGTTGCATTGTAAAATCAAGGGCTCCAGCCTCCTGGATAGTAACTCTCCTAGGTGCTGCCATGTCACCTATACGTAAATCAACCGAATCAGTAGAATGGGGGCTAGTTTCTTCCTCAAATGACGTTTCAGATCCGCCCTCAGAGAGGACTAACCAACGCCGAGCTTGGCTTATTCGTGAAATAGTTCTTTCAATCTCAGGATCGAATACTGGCAAGCTTGGATCAGGAATTGAACGCGTCATCTAGCAAAAGAAACAAGCAGCTCATAGTAGCAAAATAAAATAAAATGCAAATAAATAAAATCCAATCAATAACTTTAGCACTCTATTGCAACTCCCCGGCAACGGTGCCAAAAATTGATGGTGGCGGAAATTGGCGAGTTAAGAATTGTTATAAGATATGCGTTGCAAGTATAGTTCTCAACCAACCAGAAATCCGCTTATCAATTTAAAAGGGTGTCACAGAAATTAAAATTAAAATACTGGGAGTATAAATCCCAGGTCGTCTCCCAATGAGTTGCAGGAAATTAAATCAGAGAATTAATGTAATTTAAATAAAAGCCTTGACTGGGAGTAGATTAGTTGGAAGCCCTATTCTTGTTGCAGTACTTTCAAGATTAATTGATAATTGGGGTTGTTCTGTTTAGTTATCCCTTACTAGGTAAGGGAAAAGTCAAACAAGTTGGAATGCTGTTTCTATTCACAAGTCCCAATCCGCTCACTTGGAAGGACTGGCGTTAGTGACTAGAGAGCAAACCAATAATAAACCCAATTACAATTTCTCCCTTGAGCACTCCAACTCAAGGGTTCCTTTCAATCAACTCCCCATCAAGTTAGGGAACTACTCGCTCATTGTGAATGTGGAATTCATAACATATGAAAGGGAATTTAAGGAAGACATGATAAATAAGACTCAAAGGAATTAATTAAAAATAAAAATAACTCTTGTATTGATAAATTCTAAAATAATCCAATAGTAAGATTGAAATAAATTAAAGGACATGGAAGAGTAAAGCCAAGTAAAGAAAACGAACTAGAATGACGAAGTCTTGATTGGGTAATAACTCTTCTCAATATCCCAATGCAAAAAGCAATTAAAAATCCTAAGAACTATGAATGTGTAGAGAGAAAACCTAGAGGAGAGGAAAACTATATCTGAAAAATTAAAACTATCTAGAATGAATGTTGTTGTCGGTTTCTGCATGTTCTCTGGCTCTAGTATGCTTTTCTGGGCCGAAAACTGGGTCAAAATAGGGCCCGAAATCGTCCCCAGCGATTCTGCAAATTATACAGATCGCGCACGTCACGCGATCGCGTCATTCATGCGGACGCGTCATTCGGAGTTTTGCTTCTCCACACGGACGCGTCGTCCACGCCTCCGCGTCACTTATGCTATTCCAATCCGCGCGGTCGCGTGAGCCATGCGGCCGCGTCACTTCTCGCTGGTTATCTCCTTAATTTCTTGTGTTCCTTCCATTTTTGCAAGCTTCCTTTCCAATCTCCAACTCATTCGTGCTCTATAAAGCCTGAAACACTTAACATACAGATCACGGCATCGAATGGAATAAAGGAGAATTAAAATACATAATTAAAAGTCTCTAGGAAACAAGTTTTCAATCGTGTAATGATTTTAGGAAGGAAATATAAATGCATGCTAATTATATGAATAAGTGGGTAAAGATCATGATAAAACCACACAATTAAACACATTATAAACCATAAAATAGTGGTTTATCAGATATTCATTGATAAAAGGCTTTACAGCAGCAACCTAATTCACACTTCAAGGAACATTTTATTATGCAATTTTTATTATTGAGCTAATCATTAACTCAAGCAAGTACCACCACTGAATTTTATTCTAATTTCTACAACACTGGACAATCACTTTCTGTTTCAAACATTTTTCTTTTATTCATGCAGAAGGGAACAAAATAGAATTTAAGCAAGTGATTTATAACAAGTACAATGCAGGCTAGCATTCTTAGCAAACATCTCTACTTACACCTAATTGAACACTGCAGCAAGACATATAGAAATCTCCAAGTTAAAACACAGCAAAAAGGATTAAGTGTCTATACAACTTGGGAATGTCTCTCAGCTTTTCTTCTGTCATCATTATTTCTCTCTGTTGTACCTCCTTGGGATGATGATGCAGATTATTTCTCAAGGTTGAATGTTTTCCTACACAATCCTTAGAAGTTGCTTGTTTCCCAAGCCCTTAGGTAAATGGTTAATATGCAGAACTGTTTGTAGGTTTTTGAACTTACTTTGGTGTGTAAACACCAAACTTAGTTCCTTGCCAATGTCTCTTATGCAACAAGTCAACCATTTATATGAAACAATGTGCCTTTGCTGAGGGTCACAAAACTAAAAACTAGAAAACAGACAATGGCTAAGTAGTTTCTCTGATTGTTTGGAGCTAGCAACTATTTATGCAGAAGGTGAAAATGTGTTTTCAAATGAGATTTTTGGTGGAACACCAAACTTAGCATCCTTTATTCTCCCTTAAATTGTTTTGGTGTGCAACACCAAACTTAGATCCTTGCAATACAGATAAAGCTACTCAACCTTTTTATTTAAATAGTTAGGAAAAGAAAACTACCTCTGGTAGGGTTGCCTCCCAACAAGCGCTCTTTTAATGTCACTAGCTTGACATTCCTCATTCTTGCTCAACTTAATTCTTGAACCTCCTTCTCTTTGTTCCAAGGGCCTCCCAAATAATGCTTTTCTCTGTGGCCATTTGCTGTGATTGTGTCCTTTGTAGCCTCATCCAAAAGTTTAAGGCTTCCATAAGGGAGAACCTTTGTGATCAAATACGGGCCAGTCCATTTAGACTTGAGCTTGCCTGGGAAAATCTTGAGCCTGGAATTATATAGGAGTACTTGCTGTCCTGATTTGAACTCTCTTTTCAAAATTTTCTTGTCATGCCACTTTTTAGCTCTCTCCTTGTATATCCTTGCATTCTCATAAGCTTCCAGTCTGAATTCATCTAGCTCATTGAGTTGCAACAACATTTTTCCTCTTGCTGCTTAGGGATCAAAATTGAGGAGCTTAGTGGCCCAGTAAGCTTTGTGTTCTAGCTCCACAGGAAGGTGGCATGATTTTCCATAGATCAGCTGAAATGGAGACCTTCCTATAGGAGTTTTGAATGCTGTTCTGTATGCCCACAAGGCATCATCCAGTTTCCTGGCCCAATCTTTCTTGGTAGTTCCCACAGTTTTCTCCAAAATCCTCTTCAACTCCCTATTTGCAAGCTCTGCTTGGCCATTGGTCTGTGGGTGATATGATGTGGCTACTTTATGCATCACCCCATATTTGTGAAGTAATTTCTCCATCTGTTTATTGCAAAAATGACTACCACCATCACTGACAAGACCCTTAGGCACTTCATATCTAGTAAAAATGTGCTTCTTAAGGAATTGGAGGACAATTTGTGCATCACATGTGGTTGTGGCTATAGCTTCCACCCACTTTGACACATACTCCACTACTACCAGAATGTATTTGAAGGAGTATGAAGGAGGAAAAGGGCCCATAAAATCAATTCCCCAAAGATCAAATAGCTCCACTTCAAGAATGAAATTTTGAGGCCTTTCATTTCTTTTTGATAGTCCTCCAACTCTTTGGCACTCATTACGCTGATGAACGAACTCTCTGGTATCCTTGAATATAGTTGGCCAATAGAATATGCTTTGCAGTACTTTGGCAGCTATTCTCTCTGGTCCAAAGTGTCCACCATAGGCTGAACCATGACAATGTCACAATATGTCTCTCATCTCAGTTTCAGGGACACACCTCCTAATCATTCCATCCGGACATCTTTTGAACAAAAATGGTTTATCCCATAAAAACTTCCTAGCTTCATTGAGTAACTTTTTCACTTGTTGCTTGGAGAGTTATTGAGGGATCTTTCTTCCCACCTTGTAGTTTGCTATGTCAACAAACCAAGGTGCTTGTTGGACTTGGAAAAGATGTTCATCAGGAAATTTCTTATTCACTTGCTGTGGTACATCTTGATTGGCCTTTTGTGGCACTCTTGATAAATGATCTGCCACCTGATTCTCACTCTCCTTCCTATCTCTTACTTCAATGTCAAATTCTTGTAGCAGCAGCACCCATCTGATGAGTCTAGGCTTTGCATCCTGTTTAGACATAAGATACTTGAGAGCAGCATGATCAGTATACACTATAACTTTTGAACCAATCAAGTATTGTCTAAACTTATCAAATGCATATACAATGGCCATTAGCTGTTTCTCTGTGGTTGTGTAATTCTTTTGTGCCTCATTTAACACCTTACTGGCATAGTATATGACATGATGCAGCTTGTCTTTCTTTTGCCCCAATACAGCACCAATTGCAACATCACTTGCATCATACATAAGCTCAAAGGGGAGTCCCCATTCTGGAGGTGTGACAATTGGTGCTGTAGTGAGTTTTCTTTTTAAAGTTTCAAAGGCATGTTTACAATTGTCATCAAAATTGAAAGGATTTTCAACCACTAGCGAATTGCTCAATGGTTTGGCTATTTTTGAAAAATCTTTGATGAATCTTCTATAAAATCCAGCATGCCCAAGAAAATTTCTCACTGCCTTTACATTGACAGGTACATGAAGTTTTTCAATGATTTCTATTTTAGCTCTATCAACCTCTATACCATTGTTTGAAACTTTATGCCCAAGAACAATACCCTCTGGTACCATGAAATGGCATTTTTCCCAATTTAAGACTAAATTTGTTTCTTGGCATCATTTCAATATAAGAGTTAGATGTTGCAAACAATTTTTAAAAGAATTTCCAAAAACAGAGAAATCATCCATGAAGACCTCTAAGAATTTTTCAACTATATCTGAGAAGATGGAGAGCATACACCTTTGAAAGGTAGCTAGGGCATTGCATAGCCCAAATGACATCCTTCTGTAGGCGCAAGCTCCAAATGGACATGTGAAGGAGGTCCTTTCTTGGTCCTTGGGGTCCACCACTATCTGATTATACCCGGAATACCCATCCAGGAAGCAATAATAAGCATGGCTAGCCAACCTCTCCAGCATTTGATCAATGAAAGGGAGAGAAAAGTGATCTTTCCTTGTAGCTTCATTCAGTCTCCTATAGTCTATGCACATCCTCCAACCAGTCACTGTCCTTGTAGGGATCAACTCATTCTTCTCATTGGAGATCACAGTCATCCATCCTTTCTTTGGCACAACCTGAACTGGGCTCACCCAAGAGCTATCATAGATTGGGTATATGATTCTAGCATTCCATAGCTTCATTACTTCCTTTTGAACTACCTCCTTCATGGTTGGGTTGAGTCTTCTTTGAGGTTGTACTACAGGTCTTGAATCCTCTTCTAGCATGATTTTGTGCATGCAGATGGCAGGGCTTATGCCCTTGATATCATCAATTATCCATCCTAAAGCTGTCTTGTGAGCTTTCAATATTTCAACCAGCTTTGCCTCTTCTTCCATGCTTAAGGAGGAATTGATGATCACTGGCAGAGTCTCTCCTCTTCCCAGAAACACATACTTGAGATGAATAGGTAGAGGCTTTAATTCTTGTTTTGGCACCTCCTCTGTCTTGTCTTGTTCCACCTCTTTCTCACTGGAAATTTCAGCTACTTGTTCTTCCATTGTCTCTTGATCTCCTTCCCCTTCTTCTTCCTATTGCTCATGATAATTGGCTTCCAACATTTCTTCCACCAAACCTTCTATCATATCTACTCTCATGTAGTTCTCTTGCTCAGGGGGATGTTGCATTGATTTGAAAACATTGATGACCATTTGCTCATTGTACACCCTGAAGATCATTTCTCCCTTTTTTACATTAATAATAGCTCTTGCTGTGGCTAGAAATGGTCTTCTCAGGATAATTGAGTTGTTTTCTTCCTCTTCTGTGTCCAAGATCACAAAGTCTGCAAGGAAGATAAACTCTCCAACCTTCAGTAATAGATTTTCCACAATTCTATTGGGTGTCTTGATTAATCTATCGGCTATTACAAGTGACATCCTGGTGGGTTTGATTTCTTCTATGGCAAGCTTTCTCATCATTGAGAGGGGCATCAAGTTGATGCTAGAACCTAGATCGCAGAGAGCTTTCTCCAATTTCATCTAGCCTATGGTGCATGAAACTACAAAACTTCATGGATCTTTAAGCTTTAGTGGAATACCCCTTTGAATTACTGCACTACATTCTTCAGTGAGCATGACGGTTTCCTTCTCATGCCAGCTTCTATTTTTATTGATGAGCTCCTTCAAGAATTTAGCATACAGAGGCATTTGCTCTAATACTTCAGCAAGTGGGATACTAATCTCCAGCTTCTTGGAATTGTTGATCCTTGAGTTCTTTTTGTAGTCTTTGAGGATATGGTAGAGGAGGTGTGTAAGCCTTCACAACCTTCTTCTGTTCTTGTGATGATTCCTCCATGACTTGCTTCCCTTTCCTTGAAAATTGTGGCTGCTCATCTTTCTCTTTACGCTTCTCCTGTTCTTGCTCGTCTTCTTTCTTGTTGCTGGCTTCATCTTTCTTGCTGCTAGCCTTGTCATTGTCCATAGGCTTTTTGTTGACTTCTTTGTCATTCACCAAGGTTCTTCCACTCCTTAATTAGATAGCTTTGCATTCTTTTTTAGGATTCAGAATGGTATCACTTGGGAGTGAGCTTGTTGGTCTCTCAATCACCGCTTGCTTGGACAGTTGCCCAATCTACTTTTTTAAGTTTCTCATTGAGGCTTCATGATTGACGTGGCAGAAATTGGTGAGTTAAGAAATTGTTATAAGAGATATGTTGCGACTACAGTTCTTAACCAACCAAAAATTTGCTTATCAATTTAGAAGGGTTGTCACAAAATTAAAATTAAAATACTAGGAGTATGAATCCCAGGTCGTCTCCCAACAAGTTGCAGAAAGATGTGCTATTTTATTAATCAGATGTTTTCTAAAAATGGTTGAGTTGATAAACAGGAAATTAAATAAGAGAATTTATGTAATTTAAATAAAAATCTTGACCGGGAGTAGATTAGTTGGAAGCCCTATCCTTGATGGAGTTCTCCCAAGATAAAAGTGATAATTAAAGGTTGCCTGCCCAGTTATCCTTTACCAGATAAAGGAAAGTTAAGCAAGTTGGAAGTCAGTTTCTATTCACCAGTTCTAATCCTCTCCCTTGGGAAGGACTAGTGTCAGTGATTAGAGGGCGACCCAATGCGAAACCCAACTATAATTTTACTCTTGAGCATCCAACTCAAGGTCCTCCTTTCAATTAACTCCCAATCAAGTTATGGAATTACTCGCTCATTATGATTGTGAAATCCACGAAATAAGGAAGGGAAATATTGAAAGACATGATAAATAATAATCAAAAGGATCAATTAAAAATAAAAATAGTTCTTGTATTAATAAATTCTAAAAATAATCCAATAATAATTCTGAGTAAATGAAGGATATGGAAGAGTAAGTGACAAGTAAGAAAAACAAACTAGAATGACGAAGTCTTGACGGAAGTAATAACTCTTCTCAATATCCCAATCTAAAAAGCAATAAAATCAAAATCCTAAGAACTATGAATGTGTAGAGAGAAAACCTAGTGGAGGAGTAAAATCAGATCTAAAACTAAAATTATGCGGAATGAATGTTGTTCTCTGGTCTCTGCATGTTCCTTGGCTCTAATATGCTTTTCTGGGCCGAAAACTGGGTCAAAACAGGGCCCAAAATCGCTTCCAGCAAATTCTGTAGATTCCGCAGATCGCGCATGTCACGCGATCAAGTCATTCACGCGTTCGCGTCATCCAGTATTTTGCCTTGAAACGCGTGCGCGTTGTCCACGCATTCGCGTCATTTGTGCAGTTTCCAATCTGCACGATGGCGTGAGCCATGCGTCCGTGTCACTGCAATTTCCTCTATTTCGCGCGGTCGCGTGAGCCATGCGTCTGCATCACTTTTCGCTGGTCATCTCCTCAATTTCTTGTGTTCTTTCCATTTTTGCAAGCTTCCTTTCCAATCTCCAATTCATTCATGCCCTATAAAACCTGAAACACTTGACACACAGATCACGGCATCGAATGGAATGAAGGAGAATTAAAATGCAAAATTAAAAGTGTCTAGGAAGCAGCTATTCAACCATGAAGTAATTTCGGGAAGGAATTATAAATGCATGCTAATCATATGAATAAGTGGGTAAAGATTTGATAAAACCACACAATTAAGCACAATATAAACCATAAAATAATGGTTTATCAACCTCCCCACACTTAGTCATTAGCATGTCCTCATGCTTAGTTGAAGGAGATAAAATAAATTAGTAGGAACATGTAAAACTCATGCAATGCAATGCAACCAATATATGTGAATGCAACTATATGATTCTTGTCCACTTGGTCAAAAGTAAATAAGCTCTTCAAGACAATCACAAATCAAATTCCACTAATTCAATTCTTATACAGTAAAAACAGATAAAAATACAAAAAGGTAGCTCATGGAAGCAGGAAACATAGAATTTAAGTATTGAACCCTCACTGATGATGTATGTATGATCTAATCTTTCTAGTGTATAGGGTAATCACTCTATCCTTCTCTAATCATGCTTTCTAATTTTTGTTCTTCTCCTAACCAATCAACAACATTTAATATACCAATGCAAACATCATGAGGTCTTTTTAAGGTTGTAATGGGGCCAAGGTAAGGGTGAGGGTATATATATATGGCTAAGTAAGCTCATAAATTGAATCTTTAATTAACCCAAGCTTTCGCCTAAAACACATAAATATTATTTATAGCTTAAATTTCACACCTAGCTACCCAAGATTTCCCTTTTACATTCCTTACTCATGTATCAACTTTTATTTTAATTTTATCATATATGCATTGATCCTTGAAATTTAACTTAGCATTGGGGTAATTTTGTCCCCTTATTTAATTATTGAGTATTTTTGGATTTTTTTTTTAAACAAAGCTTATCAATGCACATAGATATTTAATTTTTCTTTTACAGTTTCACATGAGTAGGTACCCAAATTCTCATTATATTATCATGACACATTCCCTTATTATCTTTTGTTCCCACAATTTTCCCATACTTAATTAACACACAATTCTACCTCAAGCTAACCAAAGATTCAATTGGGATATATAATTGTTTTTCTGCTTAAGGCTAGTAATGTGGTAAAATAAAGAACAAATGGGATTTAAAAGCTCTAAGTGGCTAACAAAGGTAACTTAAGGGGTAGGCTTAATTTGGATAAGTGAGCTAAACAAATAATGGCCTCAATCATATGCAAGCATATAAATATATTAAACATTGGACATATAGGATGAAACAAAATATAGATTACAATCATAGAGAAGTAAACACACAAGAATAAAATAATTATGGTTAAATAGTGTAACCATGTATCTAAGTTCAAAGTCTCACAGGTTGTGTATTCTTTAGCTCAAAAACCATGTTCCAAATATAACTTCAAACAAATTTAACATAAAAAGTTTAGATTAAAATTAGTGAAATTTTGTTATAAAAAATAGGGTCTTAGAAGAAGCTTATTGTCTTTTCAATCAAGTAGAACATGCATGCAACTAACCTATTACTGTGCAATTTATCCTATTCTACAAAAGAAAAACTAACTAAATATCCTATTTTATTGGTGTTAGGGAAGAGAAATTACCTCCGGAAGTCAGCTACTGACCGACCTCCCCACACTTAAGGCTTTGCACCGTCCTCAGTGCCATCTGTTAGGAACAAGGGTGGGCTGGTAGCAGTATCTCCACAGTCGGGACCATCATGGCTCCTGGTGCTGGTAAAGGAAGTGGAGTCCGGGGTGTCTGAGTCTCTTTATTTTCCTTTAAGTAGCTCCTTAAGGTATGTGAATCGGCGCTTGTTATGGCGCTCTCTTAGCTTTGCTTTGTGTTCCTGCCGATCCAACCTTTCAATTATCTAATGGAGCAGTTGATTGGTTGTAAGTGCTTGTGGTGTCGAAGGAGGAATGTCATCAGCCAGTTCAGTAGGCTGGCTTGTAGTGACTGCTGGAGATCTGATATATTTCCCGTTAGGGACATACTGATCATCCCGTGGAAGCATGGCTTTG
This sequence comes from Arachis ipaensis, assembly GCF_059453495.1. NCBI lineage: Eukaryota > Viridiplantae > Streptophyta > Magnoliopsida > Fabales > Fabaceae > Arachis > Arachis ipaensis. Next base: position 58,189,985 of record NC_142436.1, read on the forward strand.
GTGTCCCCAGCTCTGTAGGAGACTCCGGCTGCTGAGACAAGATCTGAGACCAAGACGGGAAAAGGTAAGTTGCCCGCAATTTGTACGTGTCCCATGGCATTCCGGATGTGTCTTGGTAGGTTCAGAGGCTGATCTATAAGGATGCACCATAGTAGAACGGCCATGTCTGCAATGAAGGAGGACTCGTGGGTACTCGGAAAGACGTAATGGGACATGATCTGTGCCCATACGTGATCCTCCAAGGTAAGTGTAGAAGCCAATATTCCCTTAGGACGGGAACGATGGTATCCGTAGATCCATCTGCTGCCAGGTAGTGCGATAACTCTAAGAATAGCGTCCCAGTCAAATTGGTACATCTGGCGCTTGAGTGCGGCTTCTTGAAATGTGTCAAGTCCTTCTGGAGTAGGGGGAAGATCTAAAGCTCGTTGAATGGCCTCTTCTGTAATGGGGACTTGCTTCTGATGGACATAGACAGACTGCAGGGTTGGCAGGTGGAAATTAGAGTAGAACTCGACTACCCAAGAAAGATTAATCTGCCGTGGCTGTCTTTGTAGGAAACCCCATTGTCTCTGCACAATTTGCGGCTCAACAAATTCAGCAATATGGGTCGGGAGGATAAGAAGGTATTCGTTGTTGTAACTCCTTGCTGCCAGGATGGGGAACATCTGCTCACAGTAGCGATTGGTGAATCGCACAGTATCTTTTACTGGGAAAGCTTTCTCTTTTTCATCAACCTTTATAATCCTCTTAATTCTTTTTATTGAGGGCTTTACTGCAGTTGAAGATGGTTCTTCCACTAATGCTCTTTTTGTTCCTCTTCTTGCTGGTGGTTTGGGAGTAGCTTTCTCCTTGCCTTTCTTGGTGGCCATCCTAAAAAAGAGAAAAGAGAAAGTACGTTAAAATGTCAAGGGATAGAGCAAGGAAGAGAACGGGAAAGGTGGTAATTAATGCACATTAAAAGATGAATGATGTTAATCGCATGGTCATGACTACATGTGAAAAATCATCAACAGAAAATAGCGAGTGCATACGATGACAATTAAATGCAAGGTGTTTATTGGCATGCAGGCAAAGGCATGAGTAGCATAGATCAAGCATTCAATGTCCATGTTAGATTACCAAGCCTTTCAAACTAATAACCTGTTTGTAATAATAATTATATTAAATTAATAAAATTTAAAAAAGGGTTTTGTCAAAAGCAAGCATTTAGAGTAGTAGAATAAAAGAAATCTAAAAATAGTGCACAATGCCATATGGGCGTTTTCACAAACACATAGCATGCATGATAAATAAGCAAATGAAAATAATAAATTGAACATGCAAGCAACCCTTAAAAATTAATATATTATTGCCAAACAATTTTGCAATAATTCACAGGTATATAATAAGGAATAATAAGGAATAATAAGGACCCTAATAAATTTCCAACACCAATTAAAAGAAAAAGAACGAAAAGGAAAACATGAATAATGCAAGTAAAAAGAAAAAGAAAAGTAGAAGAAAACATAAAAATAAAAAAGAAGAATAGAAAAGGAAGGAGGGAAGAAGGAAAGAAAAACCTTGATAATGGTGGTGAGAGAGAGAGAGAGAAAGTAGAAAGTGAGAAAGAAGGAAGAAGGAAGAAGAAAGAAGTAAGGAGGGAAAAGAAAAAGTAGGATTGGGGAAGAGAAAGATAAGATATTTTGGCAGATTAGGTTAAGCTGTGCGGCGCAAGCGACGCGGAGGCGTGGAAGACGCGTTCGCGGAAATTGCACTCATATGAATCGACGCGGTAGCGTCGGTCACGTGGACGCATGACTCGTTTTGTGCTACTGGCGCGAGGGCAGCCTCGCGCTCGCACAACTCTCTGTTCGAAACCTTGTTTTGCCAAATTTTGGGTGACGCGATCGCGTGGTTGACGCGGTCATGTGGGTGGCCAATATTGGAATATGACGCGGACGTGTGGGGCACGCGTTCGCGTGGTAGGGTTTGTGCGACTAGCGCCAGTCCAGCCCCACTTAAGCACAACTTTCAGCCATGCACCCTTTCTTATGTCGATTTTCATGTCACACGTCCGCATGGGTGACGCGAACGCGTGGGAGGTAATTCTCCCATATGACGCGGATGCGTCAGGGACGCGGTCGTGTGGGGTGATTTGTGCCACAGGCATGCCTCTAGCCACTCTCTCGCGTGACTTTCTGTTCGATTGCTTTTTCTTCCGTACTCACATGCGACGCGGACGCGTCGGTGACGCTGTCGTGTCGCGGGACACTTATTTTTTTTAAAATAAAAATATGCGAATGCAGATGAAAACTAAATGTGCTAATAAAGAGAAGAGTTATTGAAAAAAGAAAACTAAGAATAAAGAAAGGAATGATCATACCATGGTGGGTTGTCTCCCACCCAGCACTTTGCTTTAACGTCCTTAAGTTGGATGCTCCACTAGTTCAGTCTACTGCTATAGGTGGATCCTCCAAGAGGAAGATCTCTAGCTCCCTGGTTTTCGTCGCCTTCGCACCATGATATAGCTTTAGGCGATGTCCATTAACTTTGATGAATTCAGAGCTTGAAGGATGACTCAGGTGGAAAACTCCGTATGGCTCAGCCTTCTCTACTCTATATGGACCTTCCCATCTTGATCTCAACTTTCCTGGCATGAGTCTCAATCTAGAGTTGTAAAGGAGGACAAAGTCCCCAGGTTGGAACTCTCGCCTCTTGATGTGTTTATCATGCACAGCCTTCATCTTTTCCTTGTACAGTCTTGAGTTCTCATAAGCTTCTAGGCGTAGGCTCTCTAATTCTTGCAGTTGCAACTTTCTCTCAGTTCTGGCCTTCTCAAATTCCATATTGCACTCCTTCACTGCCCAAAAGGCTTTGTGCTCTACCTCTACTGGGAGGTGACAGGCCTTTCCATAAACTAAGCGGAAGGGACTCATCCCAATGGGTGTCTTGTATGCAGTTCTGTATGCCAGAGTGCATCTTGTAGCCTGGTGCTCCAGTCTCTTCTATTAGGTTTGACTATCTTCTGCAATATACTCTTTATCTCTCTGTTAGATACCTCAGCTTGCCCATTAGTCTGGGGATGGTAGGCTGTTGCCACTTTATGAACTATCCCATGCTTCTTCAGTAATTCTGTTAGTCTCCTGTTACAGAAATGGGTGCCTTGATCGCTCACGATTGCTCGTGGTGATCCAAAGCGATAAATAATGTGGTTTCTAATAAAGGAAACAACAGTGTTAGCATCATCAGTATGGGTAGGAATTGCTTCCACCCATTTAGAAATGTAATCTACAGCTAACAATATATAAAAATAACCATTAGAATTTGGAAATGGACCCATAAAGTCAATGCCCCAAACATCAAAGATTTCACAGAAAAGCATAGTCTATTGAGGCATCTCATCCCTCTTGGATATATTACCAAACCTTTGGCACGGGGAACAAGATTTACAAAATTCAGCAGCATCTTTAAAAAGGGTAGGTCACCAGAATCCACAGTCTAAAATTTTTCTAGCTGTTCTTTGAGGGCCAAAATGTTCTCCACTCTCAGATGAGTGACAGGCCTCTAAAATGGACTAGAATTCTGATTGAGGCACACACTGCCGAATTACCTGGTCAGCGCCATATCTCCATAAATATGGGTCATCCCATATATAATATTTGGACTCGCTTTTCAGCTTGTCTTTTTTATGCTTAGTAAAGTTTGGAGGAAAGGTGCGGCTAACTAGATAATTAGCTACAGGTGCATACCAAGGGATTACTTCAGATACTGCTTGTAAGTCATCAAACGGGAAATTATCATTTATAGGAGTGGCGGTATCCTTAATGTGCTCAAGGCGACTTAAGTGGTCTGCCACTAGATTCTGGTTACCACTCCTATCCTTAATTTCTAGATCAAATTCTTATAGTAGCAGTATCCAACGTATAAGCCTTGGTTTGGACTCTTTTTTAGCTAATAAATACTTTAGAGCTGCATGGTCTGAGTACACTACTACTTTAGTACCGAGTAAATAGGCTCGGAATTTATCCAGAGCAAAAACAATAGCAAAAAGTTCTTTCTCAGTAGTAGTGTAATTAGACTGAGCTGTGTCTAAAGTCTTAGACGCATAAGCAATTACAAAAGGATCCTTACCTTCATGCTGAGCCAGCGCTGCTCCTACTACATGGTTGGAAGCATCGCACATGATTTCAAATGGCTGGCTCCAGTCAGGTCTTCTCACAATTGGGGCTTGAGTCAGGGCAGTCTTCAACTTATCAAACGCTTGTTTGCAATCTTCACTGAACTCGAACTCAATATCTTTCTGCAGTAATCTGGATAAGGGAAGTGCTACCTTACTAAAGTCCTTAATGAATCTCCGGTAAAAACCTGCATGGCCAAGGAACGAACGGACCTCCCTCACAGAGGAGGGGTAACGCAAACTAGAAATAACATCCACCTTTGCCAGATCTACAGAAATGCCAGTATTAGACACAACATGTCCTAGTACAATCCCTTGTCTAACCATAAAGTGACATTTTTCAAAATTCAATACAAGGTTTGTATGGACACATCTATCTAATACTCTAGATAAAATATCCAAGTAAAGGCTAAATGAATCACCATAAACACTAAAATCATCCATAAAAACCTCTATACAGTCCTCAATAAGGTCAGAGAAAAGACTCATCATGCACCTTTGGAAAGTAGCTAGTGCATTGCACAAGCCAAAGGGCATTCTCTTATAAGCATAAGTTCCAAAAGGACATGTAAAAGTAGTCTTTTCCTGATCTTCAGGAGCTATATGAATTTGAAAATAGCCTGTATAACCATCTAAAAAGCAATAATGGGATTTACCTGACAAGCGATCAAGCATCTGATCAATGAATGGCAAGGGGTAATGATCCTTGCGAGTGGCTTGGTTAAGACGCCTATAGTCAATGCAAACTCTCCATGAATTCTGCACTCTAGTTGTCAGAAGCTCTCCATGCTCATTTCTTACTGTTGTGATTTCGGACTTCTTGGGCACCACTTGTACTGGATTGACCCATTCGCTATCTGAGATGGTGTAAATGATATCTGCTTCAAGTAGCCTGGTCACTTCTTTCTTGACAACTTCTAAGATGGTGGGATTCAGTCTTCTCTGAGGTTGACGGACGGGCTTTTCTCCCTCTTCTACGAATATTCTATGCTCACAAACTTGAGGGCTGATGCCTGCTATATCCGCCAGGTTCCATCCAATTGCTTTCTTGTGTTTTCTCAGCACATTGAGTAGCTGTTCTTCTTGTTGGGAAGTGAGTTCCCTTGCAATGATAACTGGAAACTTCTGCTTGTCCTCAAGGTAAGCATACTTGAGGTGTGGAGGGAGGGGCTTTAATTCCAATTTCTGCTCATGGTCAAGCTCTGGATTATCTGGGGCTGGTGATAATGGCAAAGTGCCCTCATTGTCCTCTGAAAATGTCCCCACACTTGGACCTTGTCCTGTGTATTTCTCTTCTAATTCCTCCTGGTGAACTTCAGCCACGGTTTCATCTATGATGTCATACTGGGAGATAGAAAGGTCATCCGGAAGGTGCTTCATAGCTCCGTTTAAACTGAATTTCACTATTCTGCCATCTATTTCAAAGGAATAAGTTCCGGAAAATGCATCCATCTTGAATTTTGAAGTCTTCAGAAATGGTCTTCCAAGCAGGATTGATGATGGCCTTCCTGAGTCATTAGGGGGCATTTCCAGAATATAGAAGTCAATGGGAAATGTGAGTCCCTTAATGCTCATTAATACATCTTCAGCAACTCCAACCACTGTAATAATGCTTTTATCTGCTAACACAAAACGAGCTGCCAACTTTTTTAAGGGAGGGAGCCTCAGAGGATCATATATAGACAAAGGCATTATACAAACACATGCTCCTAGATCACACATGCAGTCAGAAAATATCACACCACTAATAGTACAATTAACCATACATGGGCCTGGATCACTACACTTTTCAGGTATACCTCCTATTAAAGCAGATATAGAACTACCTAAAGGAATAGTTTCTAGTTCATTAATTTTGTCTTTATGTATACATAAATCTTTTAGAAACTTTGCGTATTTAGGTACCTGCTGAATGACATCAAAAAGGGGAACAGTTACCTCAACCTTTTTGAATATTTCTACCATTTTGGGATCAAGTTCCATCTGCTTCCTGGGCTTCCTTGCAATTTGTGGAAATGGAATAGGGAGGGTGTTTTCTGCAGGGTCTGCCTCCTTTGGTACTTCTTTATGTGGTTGAGCTTCTACTTCTTCACCCATGTCTTGTATCTCATCTTCCTCTTCAGCATCCTCTACTTCTACCACCTCTTCAGCTGAGGCGTGTTCTGATGGGATTGGCTCCTCCTGATTCTTCTCTTGCAGTGTGGTTCTGGACCTTAGGGTGATGGCATTGATGCCACCCTTTGGATTGGGTAAGGGTTGAGAAGGAATTCCACTGGAGCTTGCATGTTGAGTAATTGAAGTATTGGGTGATGCCAGCTGAGAGATGAGAGCTTGTATAGCGGATGCTAGGCCATTAACTGAACTTTCCACGTTCTTTTGCCCTTGCGTAATGGATTGAAGCGCCTCTTCACTCGGAGAGGAATTAGATTGAGTGATATGCAGAACTTGTTGCTGGTTGTGCTTTGGTCCTTGGGACTACCTCAGGTGAGGTGCTCTGTAAGGTTGGTTCTGGTTCTGCTGCCTGTTGTTGTTATTATTCCACCTCTGATATCCTTGATTGTCTCTGCCTCTTCTGTTATTGTTGTCCCTCCAATTTTGGTTAGAATTGTCTCTCCAATTCTGGTTAGAATTGTCTCTCCAACCTTGGTTAGAATTGTCCAGCCATCCATGGCTGTAACTGCCACCTTGATTGTACCCTTGGTTGGGGCAGTCATAGAAGTTATGAGTGGCTGCCACAGTGTTATCTTTCTGCTGGAGCTGCAGACATTCATCAGTATAATGGCTGTAATCAGCACAGATCCCACACACTCTCTGTGGGACTAGCTATTGGCTCTGATGTGCTTGTTGTTGACTCAACTGCATCTGCTTCAGTAAGTTGGTCATTTCACATATATTCTGAGTCAGAGCAGTAGTTTCCTTGCAAGAAGATACTTTCGCAACAGCTTTTGACCGGCCCTGTTTTTGCCTGTGATTCCTTGTAGACTCAGCCAAGTCGCTGATCAATTGCCATGCCTCCACAGTGGTCTTGTACTTTTTCATAGATCCATTGCTAGCACTCTCCAATGTGGTCTTATCTTGGGGCCTCATGCCCTGTGTGACGTAACCGAGTAACACTATCTTGTCAATCATATGGTGGGGACATGCTTCCAGAAGGTTGTTGAAGCGCTCCCAGTATTCGTAGAAAGTCTCATATTCGTCCTGAACAATCATGGAAATATCTTTCCTTAGTTTGTCAGTAACTTCAGCTGGAAAGAATTTTTCCAAAAAAATTCTCTTCTAAGCGTATCCCAGTCAGAAACAGTTACTGCGGGTTGAGTGTAGTACCACTCTCTCGCCTTTCCCTCAAGAGAGAATGGGAAGGCTTTCAATAGAATAGAAGTTTCATCTGCACCATCTCGCCTGACAGTAGAACAGGCTACTTGGAAATCCTTCAGGTGCTTAATAGGCTCTTGAGCAGGTTGGCCATGAAACTTGGGCATCAAGTTGAGTAGTGCAGTCTTTATTTCAAAGTCTGTAGCCACTGCTGGGTGATGTGCTTGAAACGGTTGCATTGTGAAATCAGGGGCTCCAGCCTCCTGGATAGTAACTCTCCTAGGTGCTTCCATGTCACCTGCACGTAAATCAACCGAATCAGTAGAACGGGGGCTTGTTTCTTCCTCAAGTGACATTTCAGATCCGCCCTCAGAGAAGACTAACCGATGCCGAGCTTGCCTTATACGTGAAATAGTTATTTCAATCTTAGGATCAAATACTGGCAAGCTTGGATCAGGAAGTGAACGCGTCATTTAATGAAACAAACATGCAGCTCATAGTAGCAAAATAAAATAAAAAAAATGCAGATAAATAAATTTCAATCAATAACTTAGCACTCTATTGCAACTCCCCGGCAACAGCGCCAAAAATTGACGTGGCGGAAATTGGCGAGTTAAGAAATTGTTATAAGAGATACGTTGCGAGCACAGTTCTTAACTAACCAAAAATCTGCTTATCAATTTAGAAGGGTTATCACAAAATTAAAATTAAAATACTGAGAGTATGAATCCTAGGTCGTCTCCCAACGAGTTGTAGAAAGATGTGCTATTTTATTAATCAGATGTTTTTTCTAAAAATGGTTGAGTTGATAAACAGGAAATTAAATCAGAGAATTTATGTAATTTTAAATAAAAACCTTGATCGGGAGTAGATTAGTTGGAAGCCCTATCCTTGATGGAGTTCTCCCAAGATAAAAGTGATAATTAAAGGTTGCCTGCTCAGTTATCCTTTACCAGATAAAGGAAAGTTAAGCAAGTTGGAAGTTAGTTTCTATTCACCAGTTCTAATCCTCTCCCTTGGGAAGGACTAGTGTCAGTGATTAGAGGGCGACCCAACGCGAAACCCAACTATAATTTTACTCTTGAGCATCCAACTCAAGGTCCTCCTTTCAATCAACTCCCAATCAAGTTATGGAACTACTCGCTCATTATGATTGTGAAATCCACGAAATAAGGAAGGGAAATATTGAAAGACATGATAAATAATAATCAAAAGGATCAATTAAAAATAAAAATAGTTCTTGTATTAATAAATTCTGAAAATAATCCAATAATAATTCTGAGTAAATGAAGGATATGGAAGAGTAAGTGACAAGTAAGGAAAACAAACTAGAATGACAAAGTCTTGACGGAAGTAATAACTCTTCTCAATATCCCAATCCAAAAAGCAATAAAATCAAAATCCTAAGAACTATGAATGTGTAGAGAGAAAACCTAGAGGAGGAGTAAAATCATATCTAAAACTAAAATAATGCGGAATGAATGTTGTTCTCTGGTCTCTGCATGTTCCCTGGCTCTAATATGCTTTTCTGGGCCGAAAACTGGGTCAAAGCAGGGCCTAAAATCGCTCCCAGCAAATTCTGTAGATTCTGCAGATCGCGCATGTCACGCGATTGCGTCATTCACGCGTTCGCGTCATCCAGTGTTTTGCCTTGCCACGCATGCGCATCGTCCACGCATTCGCTTCATTTGTGCAGTTTCCAATCTGCGCGGTCGCGTGAGCCATGCGTCTGCATCACTGCAATTTCCTCTATTTCGCGCGGTCACGTGAGCCAAGCGTCCGCGTCACTTCTCGCTGGTCATCTCCTCAATTTCTTATGTTCTTTCCATTTTTGCAAGCTTCCTTTCCAATCTCCAATTCATTCATGCCCTATAAAACCTGAAACACTTGACACACAGATCACGGCATCGAATGGAATGAAAGAGAATTAAAATGCAAAATTAAAAGTCTCTAGGAAGCAGCTATTCAACCATGAAGTAATTTCGGGAAGGAATTATAAATTCATGCTAATCATATGAATAAGTGGGTAAAGATTTGATAAAACCACACAATTAAGCACAATATAAACCATAAAATAATGGTTTATCAATGATTCTTGCTAGTCATCTCCTGATGATTCATCATGGATTGTGGTTAGTGTTTTGCTAGTTGTGGTTTGTGTTTCTTGAGTTGTTCTGGTTTGAATTCTTCTGCCAAGGCTGCTAGTTTTGATTGTCTCCCCACCTTAGATTGGGATGGTTTCTCCAAGAGGGGTTGTATGTGTCTCCATAGAATTCATTCTGGCTGGATCTTTGGTTGTGCATGTAGTTCACTTGTTCCTGCTGTTGATCTTCATAATTTTCCTCATTTTGTCCCCATCCAGCTGGTGGTTGATTGGTGACATTTATTGATGCAACTTGCAGACTATCAATCCTCTTAGCCATCTGCTCAAACTGTTACTGGATTTGCTGATGCATCACCTTGTTTTGGGCTAGAATGGTGTCCACACCTTCCAACTCCAGTACACCCTTTCTTTGGGCTGGTTGGCATTGTCTTTGATGAGCAAAGAAGTATTGATTGTTTACCACCATATCTACTCCATCACTCCTCTAGTGTTCCCTTTTTCGGAGGCATAGAAGTAGTCATTCTCTGCTACTGTTTCAATGACATCTATGGCCTCCTCAATGGTCTTCTTCTTGTTCAAAGATCCTCCGGATGAATGGTCTACGGCCTTCTTTGACTCATAAGAGAGCCCTTCATAGAAAATGTGCAGCTACACCATTCATTGAACATATCTGGTGGGCACCTCCTTGTTAGGTCTTTAAACCTTTCACATGCTTCATATAGAGTCTCACCATCTTGTTGCCTGAAAGTTTGGACCTCAGCTCTCAGCCTATTGATTCGTTGAGGAGGGTAAAATCTTGCTAAGAATTTGTTCACCACGTCTTCCCAAGTTATCAAGCTTTCCCTTGGGAAAGACTCCAGCCACTTGGCTGCCTTATCCTTGAGTGAGAATGGAAATAAGAGTAGTCTATAGGCGTCAGGATGAACACCATTAGACTTCACTGTGTCACATATTCTCAAGAAGGTGGTTAGATGTTGATTGGGGTCCTCTTGGACACTCCCTCCGAACGAACAATTGTTCTAAACAAGGGTGATGAGCTGTGGCTTCAGTTCAAAATTGTTGTCATGGATGGTTGGCTTTTGAATGCTACTTCCACAGTTTCCTGGGTTTGGATTGATGTAAGAGCCTAAAACTCTTCTATCTTCCCCAGCATGATTTGCTCGACCTCCTCTGCCATGGTTGTGAGCCTCTTCTTCATGATGGTTTTCCATGTTTTCTTCCATGTTTGGTTCAAAATATTCCTCAAAGTATTCCTCCTCTTCTTCAGCACCAACTACACATTTTTCTCTTGCCTCCCTCCTTAGTCTAAGGAAGGTTCTCTCAGGTTCAGAATCAAAGGAAGTTGAAGCCACGCTTCTTCTCCCTGTCATACAACCAACAAGTACAAGCAAAGAGAATAGGTGTAGAAAGTATATCTATCAGAATTACTGTTAGTGTGAGTGATGCAATATATCAAACAGTTAGTGGGTTAGTGAGATGAATAGTAAATAACAAAGAAAAAGTAAGGGAGAAGGGAAGAAATTAATTAAAACAGAAAGTAAATGACTCAAACAGAAATTTAAATCAAACAAAAATAAAATGCTCGATCTAGTTATCCTCCAATCTAATCATTGTTGATGCACAATCAATCCCCGGCAACGGCGCCATAAACTTGATGCACGAAAAACTTGTCTCACAACAAATTTCCTTCGGCAAGTGTACCGAATTTGTCGTCAAGTAAAAACTCACAATAGAGTGAGGTCGAATCCCACAAGGATTGATTGATAAAGCAACTTTAATTAGAGGAATGTTCTAGTTGAGCGAATCCAGAATTTGAGTTGAGAGTTGCAGAAAATAAAATGGCGGGAAGGTAATGGACAGAAAAGTAAATGCTAGAATTAAAGAGCTGAAAGTAAATGACTGAAAGTAAATTGCAGAATTGTAAATGGGAATGGGGGAATTGCTCATAAAAGTAAATAACAGAAATTAAAGAGAATGGGTAAGATCAGAAATGGGGAGTTCATTGGGCTTAGGAGATGTTGCATTCTCCGGATCAATTTCATTTTCATCTCTTCCTCAATCAATGCACTCATTGATCTCCTTGGCAATCTTAAGTGATTGAATTACAATTTCTTGTAATTCAATCTCTCAAATCTTAATCAATAGCCAATTCCTTGGTCAATTGCTCATGAGAAGAGATGAAGTATGGTCACTGATTATACCACATGCATTTCCCAAACCAAGTGTTGAGAGGATTATAGTCACATATCCATCCAATCCCAATTTGGTCCAGCATGAGAAAGCATTTCTAGCTTGATCTCTTCATTCCTCTTTCAAGGTTCAGAAGAGATCCAAGTATGAATAGCTTCTTTTCCAAGATAACTACCCAATTGGATGAAGATCGAAAGCTTTCAAGTAAAATCAAGAGAAAAGATAGAAGAAGAATAATGAAAACTAGTATTGATCCATCAAATTACAACAGAGCTCCCTAACCCAATGAAAGGGGTTTAGTTGTTCATAGCTCTGGAAAATGAAAACAAGGATGGAGAATACATGATGAAAACTAAAAGTGCAGAGAAAGTAAAATACAGAGAGTAGTTCTATGCCAAGAGGCTCCCTATAATTTCCAACTCACAAAATAATTCAAAGCTACTCCTATATATACTACTCTTCTGTTCTTCTAGTTGATTCTTCAAGTCTTGGGTATGGGCCTTTGGATCTTGAGTTTGAAGCAGTTCTCTTCTTCATTGGGCTCAGCTTTACTTGCAGAGAGAAAGTGTGAAGTGGGTAGAGACTTTAGCTCAGGACGTTAGTGGTGTTAACGTTCAGTGAAAATATGGGTTCGAGAACGTTAGTGACATTCAACTTTTTCACTAACGTTCCTTACCTAAGTAAGAGCCACGTTAACCTCAACGTTAGTGGCACAAACGTTGCCACTAACGTTGCCTCTTTGTCCTTCGCGCACGTTATTGAAACTCAACTTTCCCAATAACGTTGAGAAGCCTCCCCCTTCTCTACGTTAGAGTCCACGTTAACTTAGTTAACGTGGCTCTTTTAACGTAGGCTTGCCAACCTTCGAGAATGTTAGTGACACTTAACATTGTCACTAACGTTCCAATGTGTCCCTTAGCTCCCACGTTAGAGTCCACGTTAACTAGGTTAACGTGGCTTCTAACGTGGCCATGCTAGCCATCTCCAAAGTTAGTGACAAAGTTGAGTGTCACTAACGTTGGCTCAACATTCTCTTATCCACGTTAGCTTCCATGTTAACTGAGTTAACGTGGGAGTTAATGTGGCTCATGGTGGCATGTGTGGGCTCCTTCCAACGTTAGTGACAATGTTGGGTGTCACTAACGTTGGCGTCACCTCCCTTCTTCATGTTAACTTCCACGTTAACTAGGTTAACGTTGGAGTTAACATGGCTTCTTGGGGATAGTGTGTGTTCATCCCAACGTTAGTGACAATGTTGAGTGTCACTAACATTGTCGACCACCTAATCTCTTGACGTTAGCTTCCACGTTAACTAGGTTAACGTGGCCTTGTGTGACTTGGCCAACGTTAGTGACAATGTTGAATGTCACTAACGTTGGCTTCCCCCTTTTCTTCTTAACGTTAGAGGCCACGTTAACTAAGTTAACATGGACTCTAACGTGGCCACTCATGATCTTGGTCCAACGTTAGTGATAATGTTAAGTGTCACTAACGTTGGCTCCATTTCTTTACTTCCACATTAGAGTTCACGTTAACTTAGTTAACGTGACTCTTAACGTGAGTAATGATGGCTTCGAGAGCGTTATTGGCAATCACTTTTCTCATTAACTTTGCAAGTTACTCCCATTCCACGTTAGTGTTAACGTTAGTGTAACTAACGTAGCCACTAATGTGGTTCTTCTTTGCTTCCTTTGTCCTGAAATCAAGCAATAAAGTGCATCAAAGTTCTAGTCCAAGTCATGGGAAATGCAACATCCAATTTGTCCTTAAATTTATGCAAAATCCTCATGAAATCATGTAAAGTGCACAATGTATGCTTGAATCAAGATGTAAGTGAATATCTACCCAAAACTAGCTTATTTCCTAAGGAAATGCATGAAACTACCCTAAAAATAGTAAAGAAAAGGTCAGTGAAACTGGCCAAAATGCCCTGGCATCATGATGACAAGTCATCTTAGCCTAGTTTCACTAGCCCTTTTCTTTAGTTTTCAATTGAATTATGCACTTTCTTGAGCCATAAGCAAGCTAATTGGGTAGATTTTCATGTTTCTTTTGATTTAATCAACTATGTATGAATTCATGCTATTTCATGAGGTTTTATACTATAATTGTCACATATTATGAAAGAATGAATATCTCATGATTTTAAGCATAGCTTTGATGTGTTTGGTTGATTAATGATAGGTGAAGAAAGCTTGGAGAAAGGTTGAAGCAAGAAGGAATAGCTAGGAGTAAAGAGAAGACAATGGAATAAGTGAAATTGAACCAGGAAGCAAAAAGCTGGACCTAAAGTTAGCCTCAAACTTTTGCACAAACTTTTGGGTGAAAAGTTAGCTCCAACGTTAGCCCCTAACTTTTGGGCTAACGTTGGAACTTGAAAATCACTCCCTGGGTACCAAAAGTTTGCGCCAACGTTAGCCCCTAACTTTGAGGCTAACGTTGGCACATGAAAATCACCCCTGGGCACCAAAAGTTTGCGCCAACGTTAGCCCCTAACTTTGAGGCTAACGTTGGCATGAGAAAAACCTCCCTGGCCACCAAAAGTTTGCGCCAACGTTAGCCCCTAACTTGGTGGCTAACGTTGGCACATGAAAATCACAAGGGGAGGAGCAAAATTTTGCGCCAACGTTAGCCCCTAATTTGGTGGCTAACGTTGGCGCCACAAGTGCACTAAGGAAGGCCAACGTTGGAGCAAAAGTTAGACCCCTAACTTTTGCCCCAACGTGGATAGTAGCAAATCAAGTAGGCTGATATGAATAGTTAGAGCAAAAGTTAGCCCCTAACTTTTGCTCAAACTTTTGGTCCAACTTTTGCAAAACTCAAACCCGGTTCAATTGGTTCGTTTTGGTTCCTCTTCAAACTCCAAGAGCAATCAACCAAGGCCTCTTTCAACCCAATTTCACCAAGAGCAAAGGCCCAACTCAAGGCTTGAAGATCATTTGAAGAAAGTGTATAAATAGGATAGAATTCAAGTTCTTCAGAGAGCTTTTTTTTAGTGCTTTCCCTTTGAATTTTCATAATAGTTTTCGGAGAGCTTTGGATATTGAGTGATCTTTAATTTCTTAGTCTTGGGGAAGGAGAATTCACTTCTCTTCCTCTTAGTTTTATTGCTTTCAATTTCAATTACAATTGTCTTGGATCTTGGGTTGGAGAATTGAAGAAATTCTGTTTCAATCTCATCCTTGGATCTCTCTGCTTTATTTACTGCTTGAGTGAATTTAATTTCTGTTAATTGCTCTTCATCTACTTTCCTTGCAATTTACAATTCCCTTGCAATTTTTCTTGTTGGATCTAGGAAGGCATTGAGATCTAGACTTGGTTTTCTAGTCTCTGGGTCCTGAGATCTGAATTCCCAACCAAAACTTGATTCGCTTGACTAAATCAACCACTAAACTAAAATTGCTCAATCCTTCAATCCCTGTGGGATCGACCTCACTCCCGTGAGTTTTTATTACTTGATGCGACCCGGTGCACTTGCCGGTTAGATTTGGGTATTTTGGGAGAAATTCGTTTCTCCACCAAAATAACTCATCAAGTTTTTGGTGCCGTTGCCGGGGATTAATTAGATTGACAATGATTAAGTGAGGTGGTGATCTAGATCAAGCACTTTTTCTTTATTTTTGACTAACCCACTAACTGTTTGAAATTTTGTCTCAACCGGCTACACTCAATTTTCAAGAGAATCACTGTGTTTTCTATTGATTGATTCATATGTCACAGGAAAGAAGAGCAGCCAGAGGGAAGGATATCATTGAGGATGGAGTTTTTGAGAAAGAAGAACATCCCAACATGAAGCCGCAACTCATTACACTAATAGAGAACAATTGTTCTTATGGTGGAAATCCATTGGAGGATCCTGAACAGCATCTATCTATTTTTCTGAGGATCTGTGATGATGTCAATCATGATGTCTATAAGCTCTTGCTATTCCCTTTCTCACTAAAGGATGAGGTAGCACAATGGCTTGAAACTCTTCCCCAAGGAAGTATCACTAGTTGGGATGGTCTGGTTGCCAAATTTCTAGCCAAATTCTCTACATCCCAACAAAACATCAAGATGAAAGAGGGAACACATCCATTCATGCAAGGAGAGGAAGAACCATTGCTCAAAGCATGGGAAAGATACAAGAAAGCAAATGACAAAGTGGCTTTCCAAGCATTCTATGAAGGATTAACCCCAGAAACAAGAAGAGCGGTGGATCACTTCTCAGATGACTTACTCGAAGCAACAGCAACTGGTCAAGGAACTGCAAGGTTCAATGACAAGAGAACCAACAACCAACACTCCTTTGAGATACCACAGAATGTAACTTCAGAGAAAGATGCAATGAATCTTGAAGGAATGAAGGCAGTCATGAATCAAAGCAAACAGCTACATCAGCAAACTCAGCAACAATAGAAGTTAATGGCTAGACAACTTGATTTTCTCCACTCCACTACAGTGAATGCTCAGTTCCCACCATGGAAGCCACATTCTTATCTAAGAATGAGGGAACCTCAACATCAGGAACCAAGGAACTTCAACTACAACAACCACTTCCCAAACCTGCAACAACCTCACCACACAATCTCACAGAATTCTCAAAGGATCACCAATCTAGAGAGCGTAGTAGAGAGAATGATGACACATCAAGTGATGATGAACAAACACCATGAGAACTTACTTGGGGGAATTGGGAAGCAAATGGAACAATTAGCCAAAAACCTCACAGAAACGAGTGAGAAGAAAGCAATGCCTCACTTAGAAGGACAATGGGACAAGGAGAAGGAAGCTCAGAATTTGAGCTGAGCAAACACAGAGGATGTCAAGCTAGTGACAATAAAAGAGCGCTTGTTGGGAGGCAACCCAACCGGAGGTAACTATCTTTTCATATCTATTTCAATAAAAAGGTTAATTAGTTTTATCTATATTGCAAGAAGCTAAGTTTGGTGTTGCACACCAAAACAATCTAAAGGAGAATGCAGGATTCTAAGTTTGGTGTTCCACCAAAATCCCATCATAAAACACATTCTCACTCTCTGCATAATGCTAGCTTCAAGCATCTGGATGAATTGGTTAACTAGCTTACTGTTTCCTAGTTTTCAGTTTTATTGCTCCTTGAAAAAGAAAAAAGATTATCACACATGGTTAATTTGATGAATGAGAACCATTGGCAAGGTACTAAGTTTGGTGTTCCCACACCAAAGTAAGTTCAAAAGCCCACAAATAAATCATGCAGACTAACTGTTGTTTCCAAGTGCTTGGGGAACAAGCAACTTTCAATATCATTGCAGAATATCATACAAGCTTTTGGAGGGATTGAGCATCATCAACCAAAGAAGCAAAAGATGAACATAAAGGACAGCAATGATGATAATGAGAAGAAGGAAAGCAAGTGAACTCCAACAGGTTGTATTGTTAAGTGATTGTTTACATCAAATACTGCTGTGATTGAAAGTTGGGTTGTATCCTTATTTGCCCTGCCTGTCTGCATAGTATAGTTTTTTTTTATATATACCCCCTGCCTGCCTGTATAGCATAGTTTTTCTTTATAATTCAATAAGCAAGATGCTTGATCATTCTCAACATTCTTATCTTCAAAACTTGTTTGCCCTCAATTTTCAAGAATGCATCACATGAAAGTTCTTTGAAAAGAAGGATTGAGGAATTAAACAATTTTGAGGCAAGCAAAAGATTAGGAGAAGTGGTGGTTCTAGTTGTATGATTATGTATTGAGGTTGCATGCTTGTGAAAACTTGCATGGGAGCTCATAGGCAGGACATGAAGTTCAAAGAAGTATTGTGGAGATTCTCAAAAATTTATTGATCCAAGAAGCAGCAAACAAAACAAAAGAAAGAAAAGAAAATACAAAAATAAAAAAAAAGAACATGGCCCAAGGCTCTGAGCATCAATTACTAGGCAGAAAAAGAAAGAAAGAAACAAAAACTCAAAGAGTTGTTATCCTAGTAAATGCTTGTGGTTGAAGTGTGTCAAAGAAAGAGGCTTGAGCAAGTAAATCCTTAGGGGTGCTTTAACACCTAATACCTTAAAACCAACTGGTTTAGGAGTATTGATTGAAAGCTTGTCTAAAGAGCGGCTTTGAGACATGATACTTAGAGTCGAGGCCAAAGCACAGAAACTATAAGCTGCTTCAAGGTGATTACATATAAAGAGATCTCCATGATACCATTTGGATGAAAATCCTAAGACCTAAGACTCCCAATATGTGAGGACTAGTAAGCACTGAGGCCCTTGCAAGAGCACATGATTTAGAGTTCACCCCACTGTACCTGATCACTTCACTCACTGGACTTTACAAGTTATTCTTCAATCCATCTTAATTGAAAGAACCTTGGAGCATAAATTTATTTCTTGCTTGAGGACAAGCAAGCTTTAAGTTTGGTGTTGTGATGACAAGTCATCTTAGCCTAGTTTCACTAGCCCTTTTCTTTAGTTTTCAATTGAATTATGCACTTTCTTGAGCCATAAGCAAGCTAATTGGGTAGATTTTCATGTTTCCTTTGATTTAATCAACCATGTATGAATTCATGCTATTTCATGAGGTTTTATACTATAATTGTCACATATTATGAAAGAATGAATATCTCATGATTTTAAGCATAGCTTTGATGTGTTTGGTTGATTAATGATAGGTGAAGAAAGCTTGGAGAAAGGTTGAAGCAAGAAGGAATAGCTAGGAGTAAAGAGAAGACAATGGAATAAGTGAAATTGAACCAGGAAGCAAAAAGCTGGACCTAAAGTTAGCCTCAAACTTTTGCACAAACTTTTGGGTGAAAAGTTAGCTCCAACGTTAGCCCCTAACTTTTGGGCTAACGTTGGAACTTGAAAATCACTCCCTGGGTACCAAAAGTTTGTGCCAACGTTAGCCCCTAACTTTGAGGCTAACGTTGGCACATGAAAATCACCCCTGGGCACCAAAAGTTTGCGCCAACGTTAGCCCCTAACTTTGAGGCTAACGTTGGCATGAGAAAAACCTCCCTGGCCACCAAAAGTTTGCGCCAACGTTAGCCCCTAACTTGGTGGCTAACGTTGGCACATGAAAATCACAAGGGGAGGAGCAAAATTTTGCGCCAACGTTAGCCCCTAACTTGGTGGCTAACGTTGGCGCCACAAGTGCACTAAGGAAGGCCAACGTTGGAGCAAAAGTTAGACCCCTAACTTTTGCCCCAACGTGGATAGCAGCAAATCAAGTAGGCTGATATGAAAAGTTAGAGCAAAAGTTAGCTCAAACTTTTGGTCCAACTTTTGCAAAACTCCAACCCGGTTCAATTGGTTCATTTTGGTTCCTCTTCAAACTCCAAGAGCAATCAACCAAGGCCTCTTTCAACCCAATTTCACCAAGAGCAAAGGCCCAACTCAAGGCTTGAAGATCATTTGAAGAAAGTGTATAAATAGGATAGAATTCAAGTTTTTCAGAGAGCTTTTTTTTTAGAGCTTTCCCTTTGAATTTTCATAATAGTTTTCGGAGAGCTTTGGATATTGAGTGATCTTTAATTTCTTAGTCTTGGGGAAGGAGAATTCACTTCTCTTCGTCTTAGTTTTATTGCTTTCAATTTCAATTACAATTGTCTTGGATCTTGGGTTGGAGAATTGAAGAAATTCTGTTTCAATCTCATC
This sequence comes from Arachis ipaensis, assembly GCF_059453495.1. Classification (NCBI taxonomy): domain Eukaryota; kingdom Viridiplantae; phylum Streptophyta; class Magnoliopsida; order Fabales; family Fabaceae; genus Arachis; species Arachis ipaensis. Next base: position 58,209,364 of record NC_142436.1, read on the forward strand.
CTTGGATCTCTCTGCTTTATTTACTGCTTGAGTGAATTTAATTTCTGTTAATTGCTCTTCATCTACTTTCCTTGCAATTTACAATTCCCTTGCAATTTTTCTTGTTGGATCTAGGAAGGCATTGAGATCTAGACTTGGTTTTCTAGTCTCTGGGTCCTGAGATCTGAATTCTCAATTTACATTTTGTTTCTTGCTTTTAATGTTCATTTACTTTACTGCTTCAAGATCCGATTCAACCCAAACCTTCTTTTACTCTTTTGTTTGATGCAAGTTACTTTTCTTTGTTTAATTTCTGCAAATCCAACTCCCAATCCCCTTTACATTTCGAGCCATTTACATTTCTTGCACTTTAAGATTCCGCAATTTACATTTCTTGCACTCTAAGTTTCTGCCATTTAATTTCTTGTTCTTTAAGATTCAGCAATTTAATTTCCTGCTCTCTTTAATTTCATGCAATTTACATTCTGCAAATCACAAATCACCCAACCAAAACTTGATTCGCTTGACTAAATCAACCACTAAACTAAAATTGCTCAATCCTTCAATCCCTGTGGGATCGACCTCACTCCCGTGAGTTTTTATTACTTGATGCGACCCGGTGCACTTGCCGGTTAGATTTGGGTGTTTTGGGAGAAATTCGTTTCTCCACCAAAATAACTCATCACATCACAACACCAAACTTAAAGCTTGCTTGTCCCTAAGCAAGTACTGGAACAAGAGAATGATGAAAGGAATGCTAAGAGAAATGAGTCATTCTTGTGGAAGTCATGTCCCTGGTTTTATGGTGGTTTCATGCATAGCAACTTAGGTTCATTCCTGGCTTTCAGACCTTTATCATGTCTTAGAATACTCACTGTGATTGCATCCCATGAGACTTTTATTCATTGATCCTTTTGTTGTTATTTCAGGGCTTATTTTTTTTTAAGCTAAGTGCTCTGTAAGGGGGCAACTCTTTAAAATAAGCTTTCAGCCAACACTCCCGAACCAGTTGGTTCAAGGTGCTAGGTGTTGAAGCACTCCTAAGGACTTACTTGCTCAAGTCTCTCCCCCATACATACACACCACAGACACATAGTTGATTTATTTTCTTTTCTTGAGACCTTGGTGTCCATCACCTCTTTGGGTTACTAAATGCTCTGTGATGAGGGTTACTCTTGATAGTGAACTTTCAGCTGATAATCCCGGGTTAGTTAACCCAAGTTACCAAGTGATAAGGCACTCCTAAGAGCTTATTCATCCAAGTATATCCGTCACACAGGAGCACCACAGACACATGTCTCAAGATTAAGACCATTGGTGCCTAGCCTTATTGCTTACTATTTTTCTTTTATTCCTCAACTTTGATTGTTCTTTCCCTTTTTCTTATTAGGATCTTCTTATTTATCTAGTCTCATGGGGTGTGTCTCAAGCATAGTATTCATGATAGATAGTTGTCTTCCCACCTTTGTGGTTGAACCAACTTAGCTAACTTATGACCACACTACAAACTCAGGAACTTACTCCATAGTATGAACTCCTCTCTGGTCTTTTGAAAACACTCATTCTCTTTTCATTTGATTCAAAGGGACAAGTATACAAATAAGCAAAGTCAGGATGCAGTGACATAAGGACTAGCAATCATAGACCTCTTTAATACAAAAACTTAAAAGACGGAATTTAAAAAGGTTTAAACTGAAATGGAAGCAAGTTCTATTTCATACAAGATCTTCCTTATTTAAGGCATAGAGAAAGATGGACCAAAGAAGAAACTCCACCACCTTTTATTCTTGTGGATGTCCATGCTCTCCTTCTTGATTGCTTGTGCTCCCACTTCCCTTGCCTTTTCCAAGCAGCTTCTTCCAGAAACCACCATCTTCCATCTTCTTCTTGAGTGTTTCCTTTTGCTATTTCACCTTCCTCTCTTCTTGTTCTACAAAATCTTTTTGGACCTCATCATATGTAGGGATGGCATAGTGTAGATGGTGCATATTACTGGACATGTAGTTCAACTTGGCTTGAGTGTTGACGTTGAACTCCTCCCGATGTAGTTGCCGTCCTTCATTAAGTACAGTGAACTCATTGAATGCTTTCATCTGGGCTATTTGTCGCTGATTGAGTTCATGCAAATGTTTATCTTGACGTTCTTGCCTCTCAATAACTTGGTGGATGGTTTGAGTGAGCTGGGAGTATTGTTCCTGTTGCTGCTCCATTTGTTGTTTCTTCCACTCTTCTTGTTGGCTTATCCAGTTCAATATTTGCTCTTGTCCTTCCATATGTCTCATCCCCAAATCTTCAATAGCTCTTAGAAGGTGATTCATATTCAAATCGGCTGGGTAAGGATGCTCTCCCTGTTGATATTCTTCCTGATGAGACTCCTCTTGGTGAGCTCCTTCCTTTGCTTTTAGTTTCCCTATTTGTGGCCTTCTTTGTTGCTGAGCAGGTGTAGTATAGGCCATACGCTGGGTTGTCATTAGCCTCCCTGGGTTTACCCAGTCTAGATTGCTATCCTCAAAGACCACCTTGGCCTTTGTGCACAATCGGAGAATGGTGCTGGGGTACCAAAGCCTGGCACCTGATTCAAGCTTCTCAGCTGAATCTTGAATTCCTTCAGCTATAAGTTCATGCACGTTGATTTCTCCACCTTGTACTAGGCAATGTACCATAGTTGCTCGATTAATATTTACCTCTGAATTATTTGCAGCTGGGAGAATAGACCTCCTCACGAGTTCAAACCACCCCTTGGCCTCTGGGCTAAGGTCTCCCCTCTTGATGAGCCGGGGTCTCCCATCTCCATACCTCTCCCAGTCAGCTGCTATAACACAGATGTCAGTCACTATCTCAGTGAGCTCATGATTGTCTTGGCTTTTACTTATCCTTGCATGATAGCTAGGCTCATCAAAGTGTGGTGATTTCAGGTGAAGAGTTCTTATTATAGCATTTGGGCTGTAGTCTACCTCCTTTCCTCTTACATAGCTTTTGAAGGTTGGGGCCCTAGTTTTGTCTTCTCTGACCATATTTGTGTAGAATTCTTTGATGAGGTTTGCATTGATCTTCCCCTCTGGATTGGTGAGCAATTGCCACCCTCTTCCTTCAATCTTTTCCCGAATCTGTGGGCATTCGTCTTCATTAATTTGGAAGGTTAACTCGGGCAGTATCTTTTTGAGCTTTATCCGCTCAAATTCTCGTTCATGGAAGGCAGTCTTGAATCTCTTCTCGTCGAAGGGAATGTTCTCCATTGGTTCCTTCCTCTTCTGCCTCTTGGAGCTTGATGATGCCATGAATGAAGTTAAAGCGAAAAGGGTGTAGTGAAGGGAAGAGATGTGGGATTTAGAGAGTGGGAAGTTGAAGAATTGGTTGCTGGAAAGTGAAGTGCAAGGGGTATGAATTTCGAATGTGGAGATGGTGTGGATTTGATCCACTTATATAGAGAAGTGATGAAGAGATGAAAGGTGTGGATTGATGGGGTTGGTGTATGATGAACGGATGGGGTTTTGTATGGAGTAAGCACGAGGATCTTCAACTTTATGATGGAGTTGGTTCACTTTCCAAGTTTGTTCTTCCTCCAATGTTGCATGGCAACCATTCCCAATGCATTCCCCCTTGAGGCACGTGTGTAGTACCCTCTTCATGAAGTGGCCGAACCTTTCCCATTAAATTGTCCAATCAATCTCTTTCAATGCTCCTTTTCTTTTCCCTATAAAAAATAAAATAAGAAAAATCAATATCATAAAAAAGTTTTTAAACTTTTCGGCTAGTATGATAAAGAGAAGAAAAGATTTTGCTTATTCATGAACTCCAACTAACGAACCAACTGTGTATCCTTATATGCATATTGGTGGCACCATGGGGTGACACCAAACTTAGTTTGGAGCACTGTGATGAAAAGTTCTGTTCAAAGCTCCAAGACTAGCATGCTCTCTGTTTTATTCATGCTTTTTTGGTACGCTTTGAACACCAAATTTGTTCTTCACTATATACTGCAATATAAGGACTTCACCAAGTTTGGGTTGGAATTCATGAATATTGACTTATTCACTAGTAAAAGCTAATAAAACATGGGTTGCCTCCCATGAAGCACTTCTTTAGCGTCAATAGCTTGACGTTTCTCCTTCATCAGGGAGGTTGATAATGCTTCAAGTCCTCCCCTCTTGCCTTGGACTTATATCCATTGGTTGTATCAATGATCTCTACATGTTCCAAGGAGAGAACTCTGTTGATAGTGAAGACCTTAGGTAACTGAGATGGTACAGTGGGGAGATTAGGGGGGATATTTGGGAAGTAAGCTGAGATCACTTTATCTCCTGGAGAGAAGCCTTTCGTAGGGATCTTCTTGTTCCTCCACCCCCTTGGTACCTTCTTCTTTATCCCTTTTGATGCTGCCTTGCTCTTGGCGACTTCTTCTTCTAAGGGAATTTTGTTGTTGTCTTCACATGCTTCTGGTGGTTTAGGTTCCTCCAGCTTCTCCTTGAGCTGTGACAATTGCTGTTTGCCTTGTTCATCATTCAGTGGGGTTATCAGATGTGTTGGCTGTGCTTCAGTGCTTGTTTCCTCTGTCAGCATCTCATTATGGTCATTGCTTGGTTCTTTGTTTTCTTGGTCTGCTTCTTGTGAGAGTTTGAAGACATTAAAGCTGAGTCGTTCATCATGGATCCTCAATATTAGCTCCCCTCGCTCCACATCTATGAGTGCTCTGGCTGTAGCTAGGAATGGTCTTCCCAATATGATTGGGTGAGTGTGACTCTCTTCCATGTCCAAGATGACAAAGTCTGTAGGAAGAAAGTATTTCCCCACCTTTAACAACACGTTTTCCACCACCCCTCTTGCTTGTTTTTGAGTTTTGTCAGCCAGCCTGATGACTACATCTGTAGGCAATATCTCATTGATCTGCAGCCTCTTCACCAGGGACAAGGGCATTAAGTTGATGCTTGCTCCCAAATCACAGAGTGCTCTATCAAATATTGTTTCCCCTATGGCACAGGGGACATGAAAACTCCCTGGATCTTTTCTTTTCGTAGGCAACTGCGGTTGAATGAGGGCACTGCACTCCTTGTTCATCACTATAGTTTGGCCTCCCTTGAGTGAGCTTTTCCTGGGAAGCAGCTCCTTCATATACTTGATGTATGTAGGCATTTGTTGGATAGTCTTGATGAACGGTATGTTCACATGCAAAGTTGCAAACAAGTCAAGGAATCTTGAGTAAATTCTTTTCTCCACAGCACCATTGAGCAGCTGGGGAAAAGATGCATAGAGTCTCAGCAGCTCCTGTTTTGAGATTTCTGGTTCTTGGTACTCTTTTTCCTCCTTCTTTACCGAGGTATCTTCAGGTTGTTCTGACAGCTTGCTTGGCTTGTCCTCAGTCTCCTTATTACTTACAGTGACCATCTTGCAATCTTCCCATCTTACCTTTTTTGTTTCACCTCTCGGATTCTTCTTTGTGTCACTTGGGAATCCATCTGTGGGTTTGGGAATTTGCTCAGAGAGATACCCTACTTGAGATTCCAACCTCTTGATTGTGTCTCCCTGGTTCTTGAAACTGGCTCGCACTTCCTCCTTGAACACCTTGTTGTCTTGAATCTCCTTGCTTATGCCTTCAAGTAGATTCTCAATCCTTGAGATTCTTTCATCAAATGATGATAGGTCAGGCTGAGTAGGGTTATTCTGGCCTTGATATGAATGTGGGGAGGTGTTGTTATGGGGGTGTTGATATGGTCTAGATGTGAAGTGTTGGTGGGCTGCATTGTTTGGATTTGGGCGTCTTTGATCAAGGCTTTGGTCTTGTTGATTTCCCCACCCAAAGTTTGGGTGATTCCTCTATCCAGGGTTGTAGGTCTTGGAGTATGGATCATGGTTTTGCCTAGGTGAATTCCCAATGTAGTTGGCTTGCTCCTGACTACCCTCTGCTTCTTCATTCACTCCTTCTTGGGTTGTTGATGAAGTGGAGATTGCTGCTACTTGGTTACTCTCCATCTTCTTGGTGAGGTCAGCCAGCTGCTGGGTAATGAGCTTGTTTTGGGCCAGCAGAGCATCTACATTATTCAGCTCCATCACTCCTCTAGTGTTCCCTCTTTCGGAGGCATAGAAGTAGTCATTCTCTGCTACTGTTTCAATGACATCTATGGCCTCCTCAATGGTCTTCTTCTTGTTCAAAGATCCTCCGGATGAATAGTCTATGGCCTTCTTTGACTCATAAGAGAGCCCTTCATAGAAAATGTGCAGCTACACCATTCATTGAACATATCTGGTGGGCACCTCCTTGTTAGGTCTTTAAACCTTTCCCATGCTTCATATAGAGTCTCACCATCTTGTTGCCTGAAAGTTTGGACCTCATCTCTCAGCCTATTGATTCATTGAGGAGGGTAAAATCTTGCTAAGAATTTGTTCACCACGTCTTCCCAAGTTGTCAAGCTTTCCCTTGGGAAAGACTCCAGCCACTTGGCTGCCTTATCTTTGAGTGAGAATGGAAATAAGAGCAGTCCATAGGCGTCAGGATGAACACCATTAGACTTCACTGTGTCACATATTCTCAAGAAGGTGGTTAGATGTTGATTGGGGTCCTCTTGGACACTCCCTCCGAACGAACAGTTGTTCTGAACAAGGGTGATGAGCTGTGGCTTCAGTTCAAAATTGTTGGCATGGATGGTTGGCTTTTGAATGCTACTTCCACAGTTTCCTGGGTTTGGATTGATGTAAGAGCCTAAAACTCTTCTATCTTCCCCAGCATGATTTGCTCGACCTCCTCTGCCATGGTTGTGAGCCTCTTCTTCATGATGGTTTTCCATATTTTCTTCCATGTTTGGTTCAAAATATTCCTCAAAGTATTCCTCCTCTTCTTCAGCACCAACTACACGTTTTTCTCTTGCCTCCCTCCTTAGTCTAAGGAAGGTTCTCTCAGGTTCAGAATCAAAGGAAGTTGAAGCCCCGCTTCTTCTCCCTGTCATACAACCAACAAGTACAAGCAAAGAGAATAGGTGCAGAAAGTATATCTGTCAGAATTACTGTTAGTGTGAGTGATGCAATATATCAAACAGTTAGTGGGTTAGTGAGATAAATAGTAAATAACAAAGAAAAAGTAAGGGAGAAGGAAAGAAATTAACTAAAACAGAAAGTAAATGACTCAAACAGAAATTTAAATCAAACAAAAATAAAATGCTCGATCTAGTTATCCTCCAATCTAATCATTGTTGATGCACAATCAATCCCCGGCAACGGCGCCATAAACTTGATGCACGAAAAACTTGTCTCACAACAAATTTCCTTCGGCAAGTGTACCGAATTTGTCGTCAAGTAAAAACTCACAATAGAGTGAGGTCGAATCCCACAAGGATTGATTGATCAAGCAACTTTAATTAGAGGAATGTTCTAGTTGAGCGAATCCAGAATTTGAGTTGAGAGTTGCAGAAAATAAAATGGCGGGAAGGTAATGGACAGAAAAGTAAATGCTAGAATTAAAGAGCTAAAAGTAAATGACTAAAAGTAAATTGCAGAATTGTAAATGGGAATGGGGGAATTGCTCATAAAAGTAAATAACAGAAATTAAAGAGAATGGGTAAGATCAGAAATGGAGAGTTCATTGGGCTTAGGAGATGTTGCATTCTCCGGATCAATTTCATTTTCATCTCTTCCTCAATCAATGCACTCATTGATCTTGTTGGCAATCTTAAGTGATTGAATTACAATTTCTTGTAATTCAATCTCTCAAATCTTGATCAATAGCTAATTCCTTGGTCAATTGCTCATGAGAAGAGATGAAGTATGGTCACTGATTATACCACATGCATTTTCCAAACCAAGTTTTGAGAGGATTATAGTCACATATCAATCCAAACCCAATTTGGTCCAGCATGAGAAAGCATTTCTAGCTTGATCTCTTCATTCCTCTTTCAAGGTTCAGAAGAGATCCAAGTATGAATAGCTTCTTTTCCAAGATAACTACCCAATTGGATGAAGATCGAAAGCTTTCAAGTAAAATCAAGAGAAAAGATAGAAGAAGAATAATGAAAACTAGTATTGATCCATCAAATTACAACAGAGCTCTCTAACCCAATGAAAGGGGTTTAGTTGTTCATAGCTCTGGAAAATGAAAACAAGGATGGAGAATACATGATGAAAACTAGAAGTGCAGAGAAAGTAAAATACAGAGAGTAGTTCTATGCCAAGAGGCTCCCTATAATTTCCAACTCCCAAAATAATTCAAAGCTACTCCTATATATACTACTCTTCTGTTCTTCTAGTTGATTCTTCAAGTCTTGGGTATGGGCCTTTGGATCTTGAGTTTGAAGCAGTTCTCTTCTTCATTGGGCTCAGCTTTACTTGCAGAGAGAAAGTGTGAAGTGGGTAGAGACTTTAGCTCAGGACGTTAGTGGTGTTAACGTTCAGTGAAAATATGGGTTCGAGAACGTTAGTGACATTCAACTTTTTCACTAACGTTCCTTACCTAAGTAAGAGCCACGTTAACCTCAACATTAGTGGCACAAACGTTGCCACTAACGTTGCCTCTTTGTCCTTCGCGCACGTTATTGAGACTTAACTTTCCCAATAACGTTGAGAAGCCTCCCCCTTCTCTACGTTAGAGTCCACGTTAACTTAGTTAACGTGGCTCTTTTAACGTAGGCTTGCCAACCTTCGAGAACTTTAGTGACACTTAACATTGTCACTAACGTTCCAATGTTTCCCTTAGCTCCCACGTTAGAGTCCACGTTAACTAGGTTAACGTGGCTTCTAACGTGGCCATGCTAGCTATCTCCAACGTTAGTGACAAAGTTGAGTGTCACTAACGTTGGCTCAACATTCTCTTATCCACGTTAGCTTCCACGTTAACTAAGTTAACGTGGCTCATGGTGGCATGTGTGGGCTCCTTCCAACGTTAGTGACAATGTTGGGTGTTACTAACGTTGGCGTCACCTCCCTTCTTCACATTAACTTCCACGTTAACTAGGTTAACTTTGGAGTTAACGTGGCTTCTTGGGGATAGTGTGTGTTCATCCCAACGTTAGTGACAATGTTGAGTGTCACTAACGTTGTCGACCACCTAATCTCTTCACGTTAGCTTCCACGTTAACTAGGTTAACGTGGAAGTTAACGTGGCCTTGTGTGACTTGGCCAACGTTAGTGACAATGTTGAATGTCACTAACGTTGGATTCCCCCTTTTCTTCTTAACGTTAGAGGCCACGTTAACTAAGTTAACGTGGACTCTAACGTGGCCACTCATGATCTTGCTCCAACGTTAGTGATAATGTTAAGTGTCACTAACGTTGGCTCCATTTCTTTACTTCCACGTTAGAGTTCACGTTAACTTAGTTAACGTGACTCTTAACGTGGGTAATGATGGCTTCGAGAGCGTTATTGGCAATCACTTTTCTCATTAACTTTGCAAGTTACTCCCATTCCACGTTAGTGTTAATGTTAGTATAACTAACGTAGCCACTAATGTGGTTCTTCTTTGCTTCCTTTGTCCTGAAATCAAGCAATAAAGTGCATCAAAGTTCTAGTCCAAGTCATGGGAAATGCAACATCCAATTTGTCCTTAAATTTATGTAAAATCCTCATGAAATCATGTAAAGTTCACAATGTATGCTTGAATCAAGATGTAAGTGAATATCTACCCAAAACTAGCTTATTTCCTAAGGAAATGCATGAAACTACCCTAAAAACAGTAAAGAAAATGTCAGTGAAACTGGCCAAAATGCCCTGGCATCACCCATTCATTGAACATTTCACGGGGGCATTTTCTAATCAAGGCCTTGTATCTCTCCCAAGCCTCATAGAGGCATTCTGCATCCATCTGTGTAAAGGTTTACACCTCTGTCTTCAATCTGATAATCCTTTTGAAGTGGGTAGAACTTGGCTAGGAATTTGCTCACTAGATCCTCCCAGCTAGAGATGCTTTCTTGTGGAAAGGCTTTTAGCCATTGAGCAGCCTTGTCCCTCAATGAAAATGGGAACAGCAAGAGTTTATATATGTCTGGATGCACACCATTGGATTTTACTGTGTCACAGATCCTCAGGAAGATAGATAAATACTGATTTGGATCTTCTAGTGGGCTTCCTCCATAGGAGCAGTTGTTTTGTACCAAAGTGATGAGATGGAGCTTCAATTTAAAGTTGCTTGCATTGACATTTAGGGTAAGGATGCTACTCCCACAATGCCTAGGATTAGCAAATGTGTAAGAAGCCAAAACTCTCCTCTGGGGTTGACCATTGTTGTTGGCCACTCCTATTGGTAGATTTGTTGGATTCTCCACCATATCTTGGTATTCTTCTTCAGAAGCTTCTTCACCAATGACCCCCTTTCCTCTGGCTTCCCTTCTCAGTCTTCGAAGAGTTCTCTCATCACGATCACCAGAGGTGGAGACCTCTCTCCTTGCTTCTGTCAGACAACCAAAACAACAAGAAACACATAGAGCACTCTATAGCTTGAGTGCAGTAAGAGTTAGTAGAGACAAAGTCTCAAATAGTTGGTGTGCTTATCAAAAATAAAGAAAAACAAAGAAAAAGTGCTTAATCTAGACCACCTCCTTACTTAATCATTGTCAATCTAGATCAATCCCCAGCAACGGCGCCAAAAACTTGATGGGTGAAAATTAGATTTCCACACAAAACTCACCGGCAAGTGTACCAGGTCTCATCAAGTAGTAATTACTGACAAGAGTGAGGTCGATCCCACAGGGATTGATGGATTGAGCAATTTTAGTTAGGTGATAAATTTAGTTAAGCAAATAGTCGATGATTTGAGTGAATTGTGATCAACAGAAGCTAAATTGCAAGAAATTAAAAGTTCAGAAGGTGAATTGAGCAGAAAAGTAAAGTGTAGAAGAAGTAGATTGCAGTAACTTAAATAGCAAGAAAGTAAAAGAGCTAAAACTTAAATGGCAAGAAAAGTAAATTACAGAAACTTAAAGTGCAAGAAATGTAAGTTGCTGAATCTAAATTGCTGAGAAATGTAAATTACTTGAAGAATAAAAGGAATTTGGGTACTGGACTTCAGAATTCAATAAGAAAATGTAAATTGAAGTAGATCAGAGAGCTATTAGATGAAGAGATTTAGTTCAGTAGCAAAATAGAAAGGAAAATTTCTTGAAGAAAGAAACAGCAAGAAAACTTAGCTCAATTATGAAATCCTAAAGAGAAATTTAAGATCGAAGAAGAGAAATGAGATTAGAAAGCAGATCTAGATCTCAATTGCTCTCTTGATCAAGCAGAAAAGTAATTGCAAAAGAAATAAAAAGGAAGACAGTAAATGAAATTTAAATCCAATTCTCCAATTCCTAAAATAGAAAAGTAGATAATGCAGAAGAAGAGAATGAAAACAGAAAACTAAACTCAGATCCAATTCTTAGAACAATTGAGAAGAGAGGCAAGAGATGATTCTCAAACTTAGAATCAATGAAGCTCTTCAATCTCAATTCAAATTCCAAGAATAGATAACAGAAATTACAGAGGAAAATAAAAAATGTAGAAAGAAGAACTCAGATCCAAATTCCAATTTCCCAATGCAAAACAATTGACAATTCCAAGTGAGCTAAAGGTAAAACTAAAAATGAGCAAAAAGTTCAAAGGTAAAAAAAGTAAAGGTGAGCAAAAAAGGTTTCCACCCCAAAAAAAGGTCCTCTACAAATCAAATTAACTCCTATTTATACACTTTCTATTTTTGGTTTTCAGAATTTGGAATGGGCTTTTCAGGTTGGTGAAGAAGTGGATCCAAGATGGCATTTGATTGAAAATGGTCCATGGGTGCATGGTACGCGAAATCGTGATTATTCACTCCCTGGCTATAGCGCCAAAAACTTGGTGTGGGAGAACATGATCTCAAGACTTCTTCACAATTTTGTGTAACTGACCAACAAGTGCACTGGGTCGTCCAAGTAATAAACCATACGTAAGTAAAGGTCGATCCCACGGAGATTGTCGGCTTGAAGCAAGCTATGGTCATTCTTGTAAATCTCAGTCAGGCGGATTCAAATGGTTATGAGTTTTGGTAATTAAAATATAAATAAAACAGAAAATAAAATAGAAATACTTATGTAATTCAATGGTGGAAATTTCGGATAAGCGTCTGGAGATGCTTTGTTGCTTCTGAACTTCTGCTTTCCTATTGCCTTCTTCCAACCATGCGTTACCTCCTTCCATGGCAAGTTGTATGATCCTCTCGGATGAAAATAAATCTATATGCGCTGTCACCGCACGGCTAATCATCTGTCGGTTCCCGCTAGCGTCGGAATAGGACCATTGTCCTTTTGCACACTGTCACTGCACCCAACATTCACAAGTTTGAAGCTCGTCACAGTCATCCCTTTCCAGATCCTACTCGGAATACAACAGATAAGGTTTAGACTTTCAGGATCTCAGGAATGCTGCCAATGGTTCTAGCCTATACCACGAAGGTTCTAATCTCAGATTCAAATGCTCTGTTGTCAGGAGAGACAATATGAATCGTTGATTGGAAACCCAAGAGGATATACTCTGGCTGTCGTCCAATGACTACGTTGAACATCATGTAGATTGCTTTGTGGTTGTCAGGCACGCGATCCTGGCTAAGCGAGTAACGAAGATTGGGTAATTGTCACGAATCACCCCTTCATTCTGACTTAACTGAATTAAGTGCGAGAGTATATCTTGGAGAAGAAGTAGGCGTGAATTGAATAGAAAACAGTAGTAATTGCATTAATTCATGAAGAACAGCAGAGCTCCACACCTTAATCTATAGGGTGTAGAAACTCCACCGTAGAAAATACATAAGTGAAAAAGGTCTAGGCATGGCCGTGAGGCTAGCCTCCAAATGTGTACAATGGTCAATAGATCAAAAATGATCAAAAGATATTCCAAAGATATAAAATGAATCTCTAAAAGTAGTTTTTATACTAAACTGGTAACATAGGTTTACAGAAAATGAGTAACTAAGTGCAGATAGTGCAGAAATCCACTTTCGGGGCCTACTTGGTGTGTGCTTGGGCTGAGCATTAAAGCTTTCCATTGCATAGGCTGTTCCTGGAGTTAAACGCCAGCTTTAGTGCCAGTTTGGGCGTTTAACTCCAATTCTGGTGCCAGTTTGGGCGTTTTACGCCAAGATGTTTTAGGCTGACTTTGAACGTCAGTTTGGGCCACCAAACCTCGGGCAAAGTATGAACTATTATATATTTCTGAAAAGCCCAGGATGTCTACTTTCCAACACAATTGAGAGCGCACCAATTGGGCTTCTGTAGCTCCAAAAAACCCACTTCGAGTGCAGGAGGGTCAGAATCCAACAGCATCTGCAGTCTTTTTTTAGCCTCTGAATCAGATTTTTGCTCAAGTCCCTCAATTTCAGCCAGAAAATACCTGAAATTATAGAAAAATACACAAACTCATAGTAAAGTCCAGAAATGTGATTTTGGAATAAAAACTAATAAAAATATAATAAAAAGTAATTAAATCATACTAAAAACTATGTAAAAATAATGCCAAAAGGGGTATAAATTATCCGCTCATCAGTGCACTTGTTTGAAAATGGGTTGGGGGCTTGCTCCAGTGGAGCGCTCAGTGAGGAAAGTTAATGTAGCACTCCCTTGCTTAATGTGCCTCCCTTCGAGCCAAGCATGTTTCACTTTGTGCCAATACATAGCGCTCAGTTGGAAATTTCCAACGTAGCGCCCCTTGCTTCCATGGTTCCCTCTTCGAACCTTGTTGGCTTCCTTTTGCTAGCAATTCCCTTGTAGTAGCACCCAGTGAGAACCTTTGAACATAGCTCTCCTTTGTGTGCATGGTTCACCTTTCGAACCTTGGCTGCCCCATTTTAGGAGTGTCGCACCTTGTTTTTCTTTAAATGGGCCGCGAAAATGTTGAAAGAGTTAACGTAGCGCTCCTTTGATTTGAGCGCTGGCCTTGCTAGTTGAGTTTCCTTGTAGTGCTCAGTTGGGACACTCAACGTAGCGCCATTGCTTTCTTGGTGCATCATTGGGCGCTCCGTTGGTTCTTCGAGCGCTGGCCCTTGCTCCTTTAGGTGAGTGATGATAGGACTTTTGTGTGGTTTAGAAATTCACAAATGAATCCTCGTTGCAAGTATAGTTTTTAAACCAATAATAGTCCTTTCATACAAAAATTTGTTTGTCACTAGTACAAACCACTAAAATCTATAAACTGAAGTATTGAAACTCGGGTCGTTCTCCCTAGGAATTGCACCAAAGTGTCTTGTTATTGGTTATGAGGTAAGTTTTTAGGGTTTTGGATAAGAAACATGAAAAGTAAATGGCAATGAAAATAAACTAACAACTAAAAAGTTCTTGGCAAGGTTTGGTAGTCAAGGATCTCTATCCTAATCACTAACCACAACATGAGAATTGGCAGGGACCAACCCCACTAAGTTAACCCCTAACTAATAGTAGAGAAAAGTCAAGTGAGCTATGTCAATCCAAGTTCATAAGTCTTAGTTCTCCACCAAATCAATTAGTGAGATCTAGCGTTAATGGCTCCCAATCGTCAATCACTTGGACATTAGTAACTCAAGAGTTCCTAAGTTACCTTCCCAAGCCAAGAGCACTAAAATCTACTCTAAAATCCAACCAAGCATTTTATCAAACACTTGGAAGGCATAAAAGGAAAGCATAGTAAAATTGCAAGGAAAGTATATCTACAACTACAAAAGTAAGAGATTAACAATAGCTCGTTATGGTCGATTAAGTGCGAAGAGGTCGGCTTGACAGCTTTGCGATTCCTTCATTTCTTCATGAGTTCTCCATTTTTACATGTTTTTCCTTCATTCCCTTGATCCAATCTTTGCCTCCTAAATCTGAAATCACTTAATAAACATATCAAGGCATCTAATTGAATCAAGGTGAATTAAATTTAGCTATTCTAAGTCCTAAAAAGCATGTGTTCACTCTTAAGCACAATTAAAGGAGAATTTACAAAACCATGCTATTTCATTGAATAAATGTGGGTAAAAGGTGATAAAATCCCTTAAATGAAGCATAAGATAAACCCTACAAATGGGGTTTATCAACCTCCCCACACTTAAACCAAGCATGTCCTCATGCTTAAACCAAGAGAGAGCTAAGTGTATCAACATTTATTCAATGAAATCTAACTAAATGCACCCTACCTATATGCAACTATCTGCGTGAATGCAATTGCTTGGTCAAAATAAATTAATTTCCAAGGATACATATATGCACAAGGGCCAAAGGTATTAACAACTGTGCCAAACCACAATTGAATTGAGCTATTAAGTATTTTTATAAACTTGCATGAAGAATGATGATCATAGGTGAAAACATGTAATTGAACATCAAATCCTCACCGGATGTGTTTGCACTCTATTCGCTCAAGTGTTTAGGGTTGATTCGCTCAATTCTCCCCTAATCATGCTTTTTAAGATTTATTTTTCTTCTAACAATCAACATTTATTTCATACATGCATATAAGTATCATGAGGTCTTTTCATAGGTTGTAATGGGGCTAGGGTCAAGGTAGGATGCATATATGGTTAAGTGAGCTTAAAATTTGAATCTTTAATAAGCTTAAACTTCCCACCTAACCTATGACATCCTATACAATTCAAAACTAACCTAACTACCCATTTTTCACTTTTTAACATACTCATGCATTTTTTTTGTCATTTTTCACAACTCATATGCATTGATCTTTATTGAACTTTACTTTGCTTTGGGGCATTTTGTCCCCTTTTTATTTCTTTCTTTTCTTCTTTTTTTTTTCTTTCTTTTTCTATATTTTTTTTTCTTTTTTTTTCTTTTGTTTTTCTTATTTTCTTCTTTCTATATACAAGAACATCAATGCATAAGGTTTTACATTTGATTAATACATGAGCATGTACCCAATTCCCAATATTTATAATAAAAATACAAAACTACCCTTTTATTCCCCCAATGTCCCAAGGTTCCCATACTTGAATGATACACACACACTAGCCTAAGCTAATCAAAGATCCAAATAAAGGACATTTATTGTTTTTCGCTTTAAGGCTTGTAATGTGCTAAATTAAAGAACAAAGTGGGTTAAGCGTAGGCTCAAAGTTGGCTAACAATGGATGATAAAAGGTAAGGCTATTTGGGTAAGTGAGCTAAAATGATGGCCTCAATCATATAAATGCATGAATACACCAAATAATGGACATAAAGAATCAAACAAATCAAATATTACAATCATAGAAAGAGAATAATTGCACACAAGAAGGAAAATAAGTGTTTATAAGATGTAACCACACAATTAGGCTCAAATCTCACTAGCTTGTGTTCTTAGCTCAAAACATGTTCCACAATATATATAATTCAAGCAAGTTTAATGAAAAGTTTTCACTCAAATCAATTGAGGTGCCCTATAGATAATTTTCTTGAAAAATTTTATTATTTTGACTAAGCTTATTATGTATATATATGTAAAAATAAGAAAATGAAACAAAAATCCTAAAAGACCTAAAATGAAATGAAAAAGTGTTGAGATTAGAAACTTGTCACCCAAAATCACCGACCGGTCGGATGACCTCCCCACACTTAAAAGTTTGCACCGTCCTCGGTGCACTCAAAGATGAGCAAGGGGGTACGACGACTCTCCGGATTGCTACCTTCAGCTGGTAGGTCAACCGATTGCTGCGTGTTTTTTCTTCTGCTTCTATTTTTGCTTGTGGTGCGTCATTCATGAAAAATAGAAAACATCACCAAAAGATGGGAGAATACAAAGGTAAGGAGGCATAATTGTTAGAATGAGGTAAATCACTAGGAATAAGTGAGTGAATTAGTGTGACATTAGAAAAATAAGGGTGTGAGTTCTAAATTAGGCGCCTTTTAGAACACACTAGTATAAAAAGCGATGTCACAAAAGAAGCATGCACATCACTCATCCTAGTGTGCTTGAAATGCTTTAAGTGAACTTGTAAGGTAAAACAAGCATTAAAGAAGCATGAAGGCATTCAAGCTATAAGCATATGGATGCATATGACAATACATTATGGTAAATGCACACCGTCCAATATCAAGAGATTGCCTAATCAAAGAATAGGGTTCAAATCACATGGTGGCAAAATCATGCAATTCAAGAAGACTTACAAGCTCGAAGGCAATTCTCATCACTTGGTATTCTTAAAAGGTAAGCATGAAGATCTTAAAACCAAGTAGCAAAATATAACCTCAATAATAACATCCAACAAAGATTATAAACATAATGATGTTAAGATAACATCCCTTTTTAATACTCAGCAGCAATTAATGGTAAAGAAGAATAACAATCCAACATTTACAATGAAAAAGAGAAAATGAAATGAAAACTAACTAAAACTAACTAATCAACTAGCTAACTAACTAATTAGTTAACTAAAATAAATGGTTATAAATGGTGTTTGGGAGTGCTGGATGAGGGGTAGAAGAAGGGAAGAAGAAAGGAGAAGGAAAGAAATGGAAAGAGGAGAAGAAAAGAGATGTGTTGAAGGAAGGAAATCCACGTGTATGCTTGCATGGCGCGCGCGTGGGTGGCGGTGCAATGGACACGACGCGTACACGTACATGGCGCGTCCGCGTCGATGGCTTATTTCGAGAGTGACGCGTACGTGTCATGTGCGTGTACGTGCGAGTTGGTTTGTGCGAAAGGCATAATGCGCGCGCAATGTTCGCACAACTCTCGGGTATTTGGCTTGGGGGTGGAATTTCTCAATCCACGCGTATGCGTACATGGCGCGTCCGCGTGGGTAGCGAAAATGCTTGATGCACGCGTACGCGCGGATGGTGCTCTTTTTTTTTCAAAATTTTTCTATGTTTTTGCACTAATCCAAGCATTCCAAACCTCCAAACAACTACCAAAATACCATAAAACCTTTTTTAACATACTAAACTACCAAACAAAGTCAACAAATCAATCAAAACATGAAGTTAAACTATTTTAACCAATATGTGCAAAAGAGAAAAAAAAAAGAAAAATTTTACCATGGTGGGGTGTCTCCTACCTAGCACTTTTGTTTATTGTCCTTAAGTTGGACTTATGGGGAGCTTCTCTCAAGGTGGCTTGTGCTTAAACTCATCTTGGAACATCCACCAATGCTTGATTCTCCAATAAGCACCATTCTTCAAAATTAATAACTCCAAGCTTGGGTGGAGTTCCTCACAAACCATGGGCTCCCAAAATTGAGTCTCCTTGTGCGATCCAGGATCCCACACTTTGTTTTGACACCCATCTTCAAATTGATCATCATGATTCCAATTGGGTGGCATGACCTTAGAATTCTCAAAGAAGCCCCCCAAACAACTTCCTAGACCCTTGCAATTGGGTTCTACACCAACCATTACTATTCACCTTTGAACATGCAACCATCATGAGCTTAGAATGATATTTCCAACCACTAACCATCTCCCTTTTGCTCTTAAAGCCACAAATATGTCTAATTTGACCATCCGTCTCAAGCAAACCATATTCAACGGGAATAATAAAGCTTAAGTATAAGGAATTTACCCACTTGAATGAAAGAATGGATGGTGGTGGCTTGGGGAGAGGTATCTCCAACGTGCTAGCAAGCTTTACTCCCTTGTGTTCTTCCTTCTTAATCTCCACCTCTTCATAAGCTTCTTCACTTCCAATCCTTTGTTCATCAATTTCATCTAACTCTTCCCCATCACTCAAATCATAAATGGGAGGTTGAGAGAAATCTACCTCCACATCGCTTTCTATCTCATTGGGAGAAGGTTCTTCAAATTCAAAGGATTCACCACCAAGAAGATTGGATGCATGGTCTTCATCTCCAAGGGAACTCAATTTTGATCCATTTCTTCCAAGTCTTCAAATGGAATATACCTCGGAGGTTATGCACATTCCTCCTCAACATCAAATTCACTCTTCTTGGAGAGGTTCTCTTTAACTCTAGGTTTCCAAGGAGGTTCCGTATCTCCTAAGTCTTCAACCATTTCTTCCTCTTCTTCAATGATCATAGGCTCCTCCAATTGCTCTAATACAAAATAACGTCCCTCATTTTCCACCGGAGTTTCCAATCTCTCCTTATGATTTTCAATTGATTCTTCACATGTGACCATGGGAGTGCTTTGAGTGCTCAAATATTGGGAGGTTAAAATGTTTACAACCTTGATCAAGGTAGCCACAAATTCTAGTGTCTCCTTTTGCATTTCTCCTTGCCCTTGAAGTATAAGGCTAAGGGTTTCATCCATTGAAGATTGGGATGGATAAGAGGGTTCATTGTCTTGGAGAAAGGGTTCATAATAGGAAGGTGGTTCTTCTCGGTAAGGATGTGGTAGTGTGTATTGAGATGGTTCTTGGGAGTAGTGATCTTGGGATGGTGGTTCCATGTATGGCTCATATGTTTCAAAAGGTAGTTGGTGGGGTGGAAATGGGTCAAGGTCATATGGAGGTGTTTGGTGAAAAGAGGCTTGTGAGTATGGTTGAGGTTCATGTTGAGGATATGGCTCATAGGCATATGGTGGTGGCTCTTGAAAGTCACAAGGAGATTCACCATAGCCATTAGATTGATATGCATCATAGAATGGCTCTTCTTCATAGTGCATTGGTGGAGGTTGTTGCCATGAAGATTGATCATGTGCATATGGCTCCTCCCACCTTTGATTATCCCATCCTTGATACACATCCTCATTGTAGCTCTCATTTCTTACAACATAGTGAGAACCAAACTCATAGCCAAAGTGAGAATTCATAATAAAAGGAGAAAATAAGAAACAAAAGCTAATAAGGAATAATGAAACAAAGTCTTAAAACTAGCAAAAACTAACAAGCAATTCAAAAATCAAGCTATTCGCAATATTCACATATATACAATAACCAATTACATAACACCATTGCAACGGCGCCATTTTGATGATAGGACTTTTGTGTGGTTTAGAAATTCACAAATGAATCCTCGTTGCAAGTATAGTTTCTAAACCAACAATAGTCCTTTCATACAAAAATTTGTTTGTCACTAGTACAAATCCCTAAAATCTATAAACCGAAGTATTGAACCTCGGGTCGTTCTCCCTAGGAATTGTAATAAAGTGTCTTGTTATTGGTTATGAGGTATGTTTTTGGGGTTTTGGATAAGAAACATGAAAAGTAAATGGCAATGAAAATAAACTAACAACTAAAAAGGTCTTGGCAAGGTTTGGTGGTCAAGGATCTCTATCCTAATCACTAACCACAATATGAGAATTGACAAGGACCAACCCCACTAAGTTAACCCCTAACTAATAATAGAGGAAAGTCAAGTGAGTTATGTCAATCCAAGTCCATAAGTCCTAGTTCTCTACCAAATCAATTTGTGAGATCTAGCGTTAATGGCTCTCAATCGTCAATCACTTGGACATTAGTAATTCAAGAGTTCCTAAGTTACCTTCCCAAGCCAAGAGCACTAAAATCTATTCTAAAATCCAACCAAGCATTTTATCAAACACTTGGAAGGCATAAAAGGAAAGCATAGTAAAATTGCAGGGAAAGTAAATCTACAACTACAAAAGTAAGAGATTAACAATAGAAAGGCAAAATAATAGAAAAAGTAAACTCATATCTAGAAGAGCCATTTTAACAAACACATAGAAGGCATTAAAGGTAAACAACATGAATTGCAAGAATTAAAGCGAGATCTCACTAGAATAGCAAGAGATAAACAATAGAAAAGGAAAACAATTATGAAAGAACAAAAAACTTACCAATTGCATTGAAGAAGAAATGTAGAGCTACAAAAGAAAGTTCATAAACTACAACTAACAATACAAAGGAATTACAAGAGAAGACGAATTCTACAATCTACAAGAGAACAATTGAAGATGAAAGAGGAAAATTAAGAGAGAAGAAGAAGAAGTAGATCTAGATCTAAAACCTAATCCTAATTCTAGAGAGAAGTGAGAGCTTCTCTCTCTAAAACTAACTAAAGCATAATAAAACTAAAATAAAACTAAAATAATGACTAGATGTCCCATTCCTCTTCAATCCTTGGGTTAAATAGCATTAGAAATGAGTTGGATTGGGCCCACAAGGCTTTAGAATTTGCTGGCCACTAATTTGCTGTTAATGAATCACGTGCAAATCGGCACATACGCGTATATGCTGCGTGCGCGCCCCATAAACATGATGCAACTATAGCAAATCTTATATCATTTCGAAGCTCCGAATGTTATCTTTCCAACGCAACTGGAACCGTATCATTTGGACCTCTATAGCTCGAGTTATGGTCGATTAAGTGCGAAGAGGTCGGCTTGACAGCTTTGCGATTCCTTCATTTCTTCATGAGTTCTCCATTTTTACATGCTTTTCCTTCATTCCCTTGATCCAATCTTTGCCTCCTAAATCTGAAATCACTTAATAAAAATATCAAGGCATCTAATGGAATCAAGGTGAATTAAATTTAGCTATTCTAAGTCCTAAAAAGCATGTGTTCACTCTTAAGCACAATTAAAGGAGAATTTACAAAACCATGCTATTTCATTGAATAAATGTGGGTAAAAGGTGATAAAATCCCTTAAATGAAGCATAAGATAAACTCTACAAATGGGGTTTATCAGTGAGCACCACGCTTTCATATCATGGGTCACGCTTTGATAAGGCATGCTTCCTGGTTCTTTCTTTTCTTCATCATTTCTTCACCTACAAGTAATCAAAACAACCAATCAAAGCATCACCAAATTTACAAGGTTTCTAAATCATTCATAAAATTAACTAATTCTAGCTTAATCCCTATGATTTTATGTCAATTAAATGATGGTTGATTGGTTTAACATAGCCATGAAAATCCACTCCAAATCACTTACTTATTATGCAAGAAAGTGCATAAAACCTAATCAAACAAGTGAAAAATGCTTGAAAAGCTAGCATAAGATGACTTGTCATCAGAAGGCACCCACAGCACCACCATCAAGTCTACTGGTGCACGAAATTGTGATCTCCAGGCTCGAATAAATCCTGGTAATGGCTCCAGAGCTTGGTGCTCTGATCTTAATTCATAATTGTCACAACTTCGATACAACTAACCAGCAAGTGCACTGGGTCGTCCAAGTAATACCTTACGTGAGTAAGGGTCGAATCCCACGGAGATTGTTGGTATGAAGCAAGTTATGGTCACCTTGTAAATCTCAGTCAGGCGGATATAAAATAATCATGGAGTTTTCGAATATTAATTAATAAAATAGGGATAGAGATACTTATGTAAATCATTGGTAGGAATTTCAGATAAGCGAATGGAGATGCTTTTTGTTCCTCTGAACCGCTGCTTTCCTGCTATCTTCATCTAATCTGTCTTACTCCTTTCCATGGCTGGCTTTATGCAAGGGCATCACCGTTGTCAGTGGCTACATCCCCTCCTCTCAGTGAATAATATGCTCACGCACCCTGTCACGGCACGGCTATTCATCTGTCGGTTCCCGATCATGCTGGAATAGGATTCACCCTCCTTTTGCGTCTGTCACTAACGCCCATCACTCGCGAGTTTGAAGCTCGTCACAGTCATTCAATCATTGAATCCTACTCGGAATACCACAGACAAGGTTTAGACTTTCCGGATTCTCTTGAATGCCGCCATCATTCTAGCTTACGCCACGAAGATTCTGGTTAGGAGATCTGAGAGATACTCATTCTAGCTTAATTCATGTAGAACAGAAGTGTTTGTCAGGCACGCGTTCATAAGGGAGAAGGATGATGAGCGTCACACATAATCATCACCTTCATCACGTTCTTGGGTGCGAATGGATATCTTAGAAGCGAAATAAGAAGAATTGAATAGAAAAAAGTAGTACTTTGCATTAATCTTTGAGGAACAGCAGAGCTCCACACCTTAATCTATGGAGTGTAGAAACTCTACCGTTGAAAATACATAAGTGGAAGGTCCAGGCATGGCCGAGATGGCCAGCCCCCTAAACGAGATCAATAGTCTCCTAAGATGAACAATGGAATAAAACTGAGACCAAAGATGGTCAAAAAGACTAGTAAAAGGTCCTATTTATAATAAACTAGTCACTAGGGTTTACATGAGTAAGTAATTGATGCATAAATCCACTTCCTGGGCCCACTTGGTGTGTGTTTGGGCTGAGCCTGAGTGTTGCACGTGCAGAGGCCATTTGTGGAGTTGAACGCCAGTTTCTGTGCCAGTTTGGGCGTTCAACTCTGGTTTTGGATCCTTTTCTGGCGCTGGACGCCAGATTTGGGCAGAAGGCTGGCGTTGAACGCCAGTTTACGTCGTCAATTCTTGGCCAAAGTATGGACTATTATATATTGCTGGAAAGCCCTGGATGTCTACTTTCCAACGCAATTGGAAGCGCGCCATTGCGAGTTCTGTAGCTCCAGAAAATCCACTTTGAGTGCAGGGAGGTCAGAATCCAACAGCATCAGCAGTCCTTCTTCAACCTCTGAATCAGATTTCTGCTCAAGTCCCTCAATTTCAGCCAGAAAATACCTGAAATCACAGAAAAATACACAAACTCATAGTAAAGTCCAGAAATGTGAATTTAACATAAAAACTAATGAAAACATCCCTAAAAGTGACTAGATCCTACTAAAAACATACTAAAAACAATGCCAAAAAGCGTATAAATTATCCGCTCATCACAACACCAAACTTAAATTGTTGCTTGTCCCCAAGCAACTTAAAATCAAATAGGATAAAAAGAAGAGAATATACTATAAATTCCAAACTATCAATGAAACAGAGCTCCAATCATATGAGCGGGACTTATAGCTTTTTGCCTCTTGAATAGTTTTGGCATCTCACTTTATCCATTGAGGTTCAGAATGGTTGGCATCTATAGGAATTTCAGATTTCGAATAGTGTTATTGACTCTCCTAGTTCAGTATGATGATTCTTGAACACAGCTTCTTTATGAGTCTTGGCCGTGGCCCTAAGCACTTTGTTTTCCAGTATTACCACCGGATACATAAATGCCACAGACACATAATTGGGTGAACCTTCTCAGATTGTGACTCAGCTTTGCTAAAGTCCCCAATTAGAGGTGTCCAGGGTTCTTAAGCACACTCTTTTTTTTTTTTTTTTTTTTTGCTTTGGACCTTGACTTTAACCGCTCAGTCTCAAGTTTTCACTTGACACCTACACGCCACAAGCACATGGTTAGGGACAGCTTGGTTTAGCCGCTTAGACCAGGGTTTTATTCCTTTAGGCCCTCCTATCCACTGATGCTCAAAGCCTTGGGATCCTTTTTATTTGCCCTTGCCTTTTGGTTTTAAGGGTTATTGGCTTTTTCTGCTTGCTTTTTCTTTTTCTTTCTATAATTTTTTTTTCGCCTATTTTTTTTTTCTGCAAGCTTTGTTCTTTGCTGCTTTTTCTTGCTTCAAGAATCATTTTTATGATTTTTCAGATTATCAAATAACATGTCTCCTAGTCATCATTCTTTCAAGAGCCAACATATTTAATATTCTTAAACAACAACTTCAAAAGACATATGCACTGTTCAAGCATTCATTCAGAAAACAAGAAGCATTGTCACCACATCAATATAATTAAGCTAAGTTCAAGGATAAATTCGAAACTCATGTACTTGTTCTTTTGAATTAAAACAGTTTTTATTTAAGAGAGGTGATGGATTCATAGGACATTCATAACTTTAAGACATAGTTACTACTACTAATGATCATGTAATGAAGACACAAACACAGATAAGCACATAACATAGAAAACGAAAAACAGAAGAGATAAGAACAAGGAAGGAATCCACCTTAGTGATGGTGGCGTTTCCTTCTTGAGGAACCAATGATGTCCTTGAGCTCTTCTATGTCTCTTCCTTGTCTTTGTTGCTCCTCCCTCATTGCTTTTTGATCTTCTCTTATTTTATGGAGCATGATGGAGTGCTCTTGATGTTCCACCCTTAGTTGTCCCATATTGGAACTCAATTCTCCTAGGGAGGTGTTGATTTGCTCCCAATAGTCTTGTGGAGGAAAGTGCATTTGAGGCATTTCCGGAATCTCATGGTGATGAGCTTCTTGCGCCTCTTGAGCTCCATGACTGGGCTCTCTTGCTTGCTCCATCTTTTTCTTAGTGATGGGCTTGTCCTCTTTGATGAGGATATCTCCCTCTATGTCAATCCCAGCTGAATTGCATAGGTGGCAAATGAGGTGAGGAAAGGCTAACCTTGCCATAGTGGAGGACTTGTCAGCCACCTTGTAGAGTTCTTGAGGTATAATCTCATGAACTTCCACCTCTTCTCCAATCATGATGCTATGGATCATGATGGCCCGGTCTATAGTAACTTCAGACCGGTTGCTAGTGGGAATGATTGAGCATTGAATAAACTCCAACCATCCTCTAGCTATAGGCTTGAGGTCCAATCTTCTTAGTTGAACCGGCTTGCCTTTGGAGTCAATCTTCCATTGAGCTCCTTCTACACATATGTCCATAAGGACTTGGTCCAACCTTTGATCAAAGTTGACTCTCCTTGTGTAGGGGCGTGCGTTCTCTTCCATGTATGGCAAGTTGAACGCCAACCTCACATTCTCCGGACTAAAATCTAAGTATTTCCCCCGAACCATTGTAACATAGTTCTTTGGATCTGGGTTCTTACTTTGATCATGGTTCTTGGTGATCCATGCATTGGCATAGAACTCTTGAACCATTAGGATGCCGACTTGTTGGATGGGATTTGTTAGAACTTCCCAACCTCTTCTTTGAATTTCATGTCGGATCTCCGGATACTCATTTCTTTTGAGTTTAAAAGGGACCTCAGGGATCACCTTCTTCTTGGCCACAACGTCATAGAAGTGGTCTTGATGGGCTTTGGAGATGAACCTTTCCATCTCCCATGACTCGGATGTGGAAGCTTTTGTCTTCCCTTTCCCTCTTCTAGAGGATTCTCCGGTCTTAGATGCCATCAATGGTAATGAAAAAACAAAAAAGCTATGCTTTTACCACACTAAACTTAGAATATTGCTCGCCCTCGAGCAATAAACAAAAGAATAGAAGAAGAAGAAATATGGAGAGGGAGAGGGAGATGTGGTTTCGGCCAAGGAGAGTGTAGAGGGCTGTGTTGTGTGAATTTGGTGAAGAATGGAGGTCTTTATATAGGGAATGGAGGGGGGGTTAAGGTTCGGGCATATGGGTGGGTTTGGGTGGGAAATTGGTTTTGAATTTTGAAGGTAGGTGGAGTTTATGAGGTAGGTTTATGGGGAAGAGGAGATGGATGTGAGTGGTGAAGGTTTAGTGGGGAAGAGAGATTGAGGTGATTGGTGAGGGGTTTTTTTGGGAAGAGTGTTTGTGGGATTGTGTGAAAGAGAGTGGTGAGAAGAAGTGAGTGGAGGTAGGTGGGGATCCTGTGGGGTCCACAGATCCTGAGTGGATCCTGTGGGGTCCACAGATCCTGAGTGGATCCTGTGGGGTTCACAGATCCTGAGGTGTCAAGGCATTTACATCCCTGCACCAATTTAGGCATGTAAAATGCCCTTGCACACAACTCTGGGCGTTCAGCGCCAGGTTGGTGCCCATTTTGGGCGTTCAACGCCCATTTGCTACCATTTCTGGCGTTGAACGCCAGAACCATGCTTGTTCTGGGCGTTCAGCGCCAGGATGCTCCCATTCTGGGCGTTCAGCGCCAGAACTATGCTCTGTTCTGGCGTTTGAACGCCAGACAGATGCTCCTCCAGGGTGTGATTTTTCTTCTGCTGTTTTTGATTCCGTTTTCAATTTTTCTATTTATTTTGTGACTCCACATGATCATGAACCTAAGAAAACATGAAAAACAATAAAGATAAGAATTAGATAAACATTGGGTTGCCTCCCAACAAGCGCTTCTTTAATGTCAATAGCTTGACAGTGGGCTCTCATGGAGCCTCACAGATGTGCAGAGCTTTGTTGAGACTCTCCAACACCAAACTTAGAGTTTGGATATGGGAGTTCAACACCAAACTTAGAGTTTGGTTGTGGCCTCCCAACACCAAACTTAGAGTTTGACTGTGGGGGCTCTGGTTGACTCTGCTTGGAGAGAAGCTTTTCCTGCTTCCTCTCTATGGTTGCAGAGGGAGATCCTTGAGTTTTGAATACAAGGGAGTTCTCATTCCATTGAAGGAATATGTCACCTCTGTCAACATCAACCACAGCTCTTGCTGTGGCCAGGAAAGGTCTTCCTAGGATGATGGATTCATCCTCTTCCTTTCCAGTATCCAGGACTATGAAATCAGCAGGTATGTAAAGGCCCTCAACCTTTACTAATACATCTTCTACTTGTCCATAAGCCTGTTTTCTTGAGCTGTCTACCATCTCCAGTGAGATTTTAGCAGCTTGCACCCCATAGATTCCCAGTTTCTCTATTATAGAGAGGGGCATGAGGTTTATCCCTGAACCAAGGTCTCACAGAGCCTTAAAGATCATGGTGCCTATGGTACAAGGGATTATGAACTTTCCAGGATCCTGTCTCTTCTGAGGCAATGTCAGTTGATCCAGATCACTTAGTTCATTGATGAACAAGGGAGGTTCAACTTCCCAAGTATCAATGCCAAATAATTTGGCATTTAGCTTCATGATTGCACCAAGAAACTTGGCAGTTTGCTCTTTAGTGACATCCTCATTCTCTTCAGAAGAGGAATACTCATCAGAGCTCATGAAGGGCATAAGGAGGTTCAATGGAATCTCTATGGTCTCTAGATGAGCCTCAGAGTCCTTTGGTTCCTCAGAGGGAAGCTCCTTATTGGTCACTGGACGTCCCAGGAGGTCTTCCTCCTTGGGATTCACGTCCTCTCCTCTCCTCACAGGTTCGGCCATGGCACTTATGTCAATGGCCTTGCACTCTCCTTTTGGGTTCTCTTCTGTATTGCTTAGGAGAGTACTAGGAGGGATTTCAGTGATCCTTTTACTCAGCTGGCCCACTTGTGCTTCCAGATTTCTAATGGAAGACCTTGTTTCATTCATGAAACTTACAGTGGCCTTAGATAGATCAGAGACTAGATTTGCTAAATTAGAAGCATTTTGTTCAGAGTTCTCTGTCTGTTGCTGAGTGGATGATGGAAAAGGTTTATTATTGTTAAACCTGTTTCTTCCACCATTATTAAAGCCTTGTTGGGGCTTTTGATCCTTCCATGAGAAATTTGGATGATTTCTCCATGTTGAGTTATAGGTGTTTCCATAAGGTTCACCTAAGTAATTTACCTCTGCTATTGCAGGGTTCTCAGGATCATAAGCTTCTTCTTCAGAAGATGCCTCTTGAGTACTGTTGGATGCAGCTTGCATTCCATGCAGACTCTGAGAGATCATATTGACTTGCTGAGTCAATATTTTATTCTGAGCCAATATGGCATTGATGAGCGGATATTTTATACGCTTTTTGGGGATAATTTCATATAGTTTTGAGTATGTTTTAGTTAGTTTTTAGTTTATCTCCAGTAGTTTTTAGGAAAAATTCATATTTCTGGACTTTACTATGAGTTGTGTGTTTTTCTGTAATTTCAGGTATTTTTCTGGCTGAAATTGAAGGAGCTGAGCAAAAATCTGATTCAGGCTGAAAAAGGACTGCTGATGCTGTTGGATTCTGACCTCCCTGTACTCAAAGTGGATTTTCTGGAGCTACAGAACTCGAAATGGCGTGATTCCAATTGCGTTGGAAAGTAGACATCCAGGGCTTTCCAGCAATGTATAATAGTCCATACTTTGCACAAGAATAGACGACGTAAACTGGCATTCAACGCCAGTCCTCTGCCCAATTCTGGCGTCCAGCGCCAGAAAAGGATCAAAAACTGGAGTTGAACGCCCAAACTGGCACAAAAACTGGCGTTCAACTCCACAAATGGCCTCTACACGTGAATTGCTTGAAGTCTCAGCCCCAGCACACACCAAGTGGGCCCCAGCACACCAAGTGGGCCCCAGAAGTGGATCTCTGCATCATCCATCATAGTCCACTCATATTTTGTAACCCTAGGCTACTGGTTTAGTATTTAAACAACTTTTAGAGACTTATTTTGTATCCGATGACATTTTCAGATCTAAACTTTGTATTCTCTGACGGCATGAGTCTCTAAACCCCATTGTTGGGGGTGAGGAGCTCTGCTGTGTCTCGATGAATTAATGCAAGTATTTCTGTTTTCCATTCAAACACACTTGTTTCTATCTAAGATGTTCATTCGCGATTAACTGTGATGAAGGTGATGATCTGTGACATTCATCACCTTCCTCAAACCATGAACGTGTGCCTGACAACCACCTCCGTTCTATATCCGATTGAATGAGTATCTCTTAGATTCTTTAATCAGAATCTCCGTGGTATAAGCTAGAACTAATGGCAGCATTCATGAGAATCTGGAAAGTCTAAACCTTGTCTGTGGTATTCCGAGTAGGATTCAAGGATTGAATGACTGTGACGAGCTTCAAATTCCTGAAGGCTGGGCGTTAGTGACAGATGCAAAAGGATAGTAAATCCTATTCCAACCGGATCGAGAACCAACCGGTGATTAGCCGTGCTGTGACAGAGCACGTGAGCGTAGTTTTCACTGGAAGGATGGAAGGTAGCCATTGACAACGGTGATCTACCAACACACAGCTTGCCATAGGGGGACGTGCGTGCGTGAACAAGAAGACAGAGGAAAGCAGAGATTCAGAAGACAAAGCATCTCCAAAACTCCAACATATTCTCCATTACTGCACAACAAGTAACTTTTAATTTATGCTCTACTGGTTATTCACAATTCAATTGATAAACATAACTGACTTCCTGACTAAGATTTACAAGATAACCATAGATTGCTTCAAACCAACAATCTCCGTGGGATTCGACCCTTACTCACGTAAGGTATTACTTGGACGACCCAGTGCACTTGCTGGTTAGTGGTACGAGTTGTGAAAAGTGTAATTCATAATTCGTGCACCAAGTTTTTGGCGCCGTTGCCGGGGATTGTTCGTGTTTGAACAACTGACGGATTATTTTGTTGCTTAGATTAGGAAAAATCTTTCTTTTTTGGTTTAGAGTCTTTTATTATTTATCCATTGTTAAAACACTTTAAATTTATAACTCAGTTAGTTAAAACGTGGTGTTTATGTTCATGGTAATTGGCTATCATATTTTTTTAAAACCTTTTTCAAAAAGAATTTTTCTATTAAATCCTGTGCCAAACTTTAAGTTTGGTGTTTTCAAAAATAATCTTTCCTAAAATTTTCGAAAATTCCATAACTCATTTGGCTAGAGCGTTAATCTGTGTTCTTGGTAATTGGGTTAGAATCTTTTATACTCTTTTCAAAACCTTCTTTTTCATAAATAATATTTTCTCTACTAAATTGTGTGCCAAATTTTAAGTTTGGTGTTTTCTTGTTGAATTCCCTTTGGTTTTCGAAAATTTTGGTTTGGTTTTCAAAAAAATTTGAAGTTTGGTATTCTTTCTTCATGTTCTTGTGTTCTTGAGAGTCTTTAAAGTGTTCTTGAGTTTTCCTTGTGTCTTGATCTTAAAATTTTTAAGTTTGGTGTTCCTTGGTGTTTTCCCTCCAAATTTTTCGAAAACAAGGAGCATTAGATCTAAAAATTTTAAATCTTGTACTATCTTATTGTTTTTCTCTCTCCTCACTAAATTCAAAAATATCTTTTCAAAATATCTCTTCTAACTTCCTAACTTCTTATCTTTTCAAAATTTGTTTCAACTAACTAACTAACTTTTTGTTTGTTTCTTAACTTTTTCAAAACTACCTAACTAACTCTCCCTCTCTCTAATTTTCGAAAATATCTTCCCTCTTTTTCAAAAATTTCTTTTTTATTAACTAATTAATTTCTTTTTTTATAAACGAAAAAAAAAAGAAAAAAAAATATTTAACTTCAAAATTCAAATTCTTTTTAGTTATTTTATTTTATTTAAGTATTTACTTCTTATAAAATAAAATAAATAAAAAGGTAAATCAGTCCAAGTTATATCCATAGATCCATCATGGACATAACTGGAAATGAACAGTCCAGGAGGACTCTGCGGTCATATTCTAACCCCTCTACTGCTTCATATGGGAGTAGCATCTGCATACCCTCCATTGGAGTCAGTAGCTTTGAGTTGAACCCTCAGCTCATTATCATGGTGCAGCAAAGTTGCCAGTATTCCGGTCTTCCACAGGAAGAACCTACAGAGTTTCTGGCACAATTTTTACAAACTGCTGACACAGTACATGATAAGGAAATAGATCAGGATGTCTACAGACTATTACTGTTTCCATTTGCTGTAAAAGATCAAGCTAAGAGGTGGTTAAATAACCAACCTAAGGCCAGCATAAGAACATGGAAACAGCTGACAGAAAAATTCCTGAATCAATATTTCCCTCCAAAAAGGATGACACAGCTAAGGCTGGACATCCAAGGCTTTAAACAAGGAGATAATGAATCTCTTTATGATGCCTGGGAGAGATACAGAGAGATGCTACGAAAATGCCCCTCTGAAATGTTTTCAGAGTGGGTTCAGTTAGACATCTTCTACTATGGGCTTGCAGAAGGAGCTCAGATGTCTCTAGATTACTCAGCTGGTGGATCTATCCATATGAGAAAGACAATTGAAGAGGCTCAAGAGCTCATTGATACAGTTGCCAGGAATCAGCATCTGTATCTAAGCAGCAACCCTTCCATGAATGAAGAGGTTAAAACAGTAACTGCTGAATTCAGTACTGTAAAACAAGCTGCTGAATTCAATCAGCAATTAGATTTTCTAACAAAGCAGCTAGCTGAATTCAAAGACAGGTTACAGGAGACAAGGATAGCTAATATACATATGGACAAACAGTTTAAGCAAACAAAGCAGCAGCTATCAAAGCAAATAGCAGAAGAATGCCAAGCAGTTCAATTAAGAAGTGGGAAAACATTAAATACCCCACCTCAAGGCATCAAAAATTCAAGAAATGAGCAACCCACCAAAGATTCCCCTGAGGACAGTAAGAGCCCAGGGAAAAATAATTCTGGCACTAAAACGCCAGAAAATGGGTGGAAGCCTGGCGCTGAACGCCCAGACCATGCCCAAAACTGGCGTTCAGCGCCAGAAACAAGGCAGGATTGGCGTTCAACGCCAGAAATGGGCAAGAATCTGGCGTTGAACGCCCAAATGGGGCAGAATCCAGCGTTGAATGCCCAAAATAGGCACATTTCTGGCGTTCAGGCGCCAGGAACAGACAGTGAGCTGACGTCTAACGTCACTCCAGCTTCTGACTCTGGCACTCAATTGCCAGTGAGGGATCAGACACACACAAGTGCTGATAACAACCCCTCTAAAAAGGCTTCTTTAACCACTAAGGTTGAGGATTATAAAGCCAAGATACCTTATCCTCAAAAACTCCGAAAAGAGGAGCAGGATAAGCAATTTGCTCACTTTGCAGATTATCTAAGGACTCTTGAAATAAAGATTCCATTTGCAGAGGCACTTGAGCAAATACCTTCTTATGCCAAGTTCATGAAAGAGATCTTGAGTCATAAAAAGGAGTGGAGAGAAACAGAAAGAGTTCTCCTCACTGAAGAATGCAGTGCAGTCATTCTGAAAAGCTTTCCTGAAAAGCTTAAAGACCCTGGGAGTTTTCTGATACCATGCATATTAGAAGGTGATTGCACCAAGACAGCTTTATGCGATCTTGGGGCAAGCATCAACCTGATACCTGCATCCACTATCAGGAAGCTTGGCTTAACTGATGAAGTTAAACCAACCCGGATATGTCTCCAACTTGCTGATGGTTCCACTAAATACCCATCAGGCGTGATTGAGGACATGATTGTCAGAGTTGGGCCATTCGCCTTTCCCACTGACTTTGTTGTGCTGGAAATGGAGGAGCACAAGAGTGCTACTCTCATTCTAGGAAGACCCTTCCTAGCAACTGGACGATCCCTCATTAATGTCCAACAGGGGGAAATAACCCTGAGAGTCAATGATGATGAGTTTAAGTTGAACGCTGTCAAAGCCATGCAGCATCCAGACACATCAACAGACTGCATGAAAGTTGATCTCATTGACTCTTTGGTAGAAGAGATCAACATGGCTGAGAGTCTCGAATCAGAGTTGGAAGACATCTTTAAAGATGTTCAGCCTGATTTGGAGGATTCATAGGACATGAAAGAGCCTCTGAACTTTCTTCTGAAAGAGGAAAAACCTCCTAAACCCGAGCTCAAGCCACTACCACCATCCTTGAAATATGCATTTCTGGGAGAAGGTGACACTTTTCCAGTGATCATAAGCTCTGCTTTAAATTCACAGGAAGAGGAAGCACTTATTCAAGTGCTAAGGACACACAAGACAGCTCTTGGGTGGTCCATAGGTGACCTTAAGGGCATAAGCCCAGCTAGATGCATGCACAAAATCCTATTGGAGGATAATGCCAAACCAGTGGTTCAACCACAGAGGCGGCTAAATCCTGCCATGAAGGAAGTGGTGCAGAAAGAGGTCACCAAGTTACTAGAGGCTGGGATTATTTATCCTATTTCCGATAGCCCCTGGGTGAGCCCTGTTCAAGTCGTCCCAAAAAAGGGAGGCATGACAGTGATTCATAATGAAAAAAATGAACTGGTTCCTACAAGAACAGTTACAGGGTGGCGCATGTGTATTGACTACAGAAGACTCAATACAGCCACCAGAAAGGATCATTTTCCTTTACCATTCATAGACCAGATGCTAGAGAGACTAGCAGGTCATGATTATTACTGCTTTTTGGATGGCTATTCAGGCTATAACCAGATTGCAGTAGATCCCCAGGATCAAGAGAAAACAGCATTCACATGTCCATCCGGAGTGTTTGCTTATAGAAGGATGCCATTTGGGCTATGTAATGCGCCTGCAACCTTCCAGAGATGCATGCTCTCTATTTTCTCTGACATGGTGGAAAAATTTCTGGAAGTCTTCATGGATGACTTCTCAGTATATGGAGACTCATTCAGCTCCTGTCTTGATCACCTGAAACTTGTTTTGAGAAGATGCCAAGAAACCAACCTAGTTTTAAACTGGGAAAAGTGTCACTTCATGGTGACTGAAGGAATTGTTCTTGGGCATAAAATCTCAAACAAGGGAATAGAGGTGGATCAAGCAAAAATAGAGGTAATTGAAAAATTACCACCACCTGCCAATGTTAACGCAATCAGAAGCTTTCTGGGGCATGCAAGATTCTATAGGAGGTTTATAAAGGATTTTTCAAAAATCGCAAAACCTCTAAGCAATCTGCTAGCTGCTGACACGCCATTTGTGTTTGACACAAAATGCCTACAAGCGTTTGAAACGTTGAAAGCTAAGCTGGTCACAGCACCAGTCATTTCTGCACCAGACTGGACATTACCATTTGAGCTAATGTGTGATGCCAGTGATCATGCCATTGGTGCAGTATTGGGACAGAGGCATGACAAGCTTCTGCATGTCATTTATTATGCTAGTCGCATTTTAAATGATGCCCAAAAAAATTACACAACCACAGAAAAAGAATTACTTGCAGTGGTTTACGCCATTGACAAGTTCACATCATACTTAGTAGGATCAAAGGTGATTGTGTACACTGACCATGCTGCTCTTAAGTATCTACTCACAAAGCAGGATTCAAAACCCAGGCTCATCAGATGGGTATTGCTTCTGCAAGAGTTTGATATAGAAATAAGAGACAGAAAAGGGACAGAGAACCAAGTGGCTGATCATCTGTCCCGGATAGAGCCAGTGGAAGGGACGTCCCTCCCCTTTCTTGAAATCTCTGAGACGTTCCCTGATGAGCATCTATTTGCCATTCAGGAAGCACCATAGTTTGCCGATATTGCAAACTATAAAGCTGCAAGGTTCATACCCAAGGAGTACAGTAGAATACAAAAGAAGAAAATAGTTACTGATGCAAAGTACTACTTGTGGGATGAACCCTATCTCTTTAAGAGATGTGCAGACGGAATTATCCGTAGGTGTGTCCCCAGAGAGGAAGCACAGAGAATCCTATGGCATTGCCACGGATCTCAATATGGAGGCCATTTCGGAGGTGAGCGAACAGCCACCAAGGTCCTCCAATGTGGCTTCTATTGGCCCACACTCTATAAAGATTCCCGAGAGTTTGTACGTAACTGTGACAGTTGCCAAAGAGCTGGTAACCTGCCTCATGGTTACGCCATGCCTCAACAAGGGATCTTGGAAATAGAGTTGTTTGATGTATGGGGAATTGACTTCATGGGACCTTTCCCACCATCATACTCAAACACTTATATTCTGGTGGCAGTGGATTATGTATCAAAATGGGTTGAGGCTATTGCCACACCCAACAATGATACTAAAACAGTGCTGAAGTTCCTCCAGAAACATATTTTTAGCAGGTTTGGTGTCCCTAGAGTACTAATCAGTGATGGGGGCACTCACTTCTGCAATAAACAGCTTTACTCTGCCATGGTTCGGTATGGAATTCGCCACAAGGTGGCCACTCCATATCATCCACAAACCAATGGGCAAGCTGAAGTCTCTAATAGAGAATTAAAGAGAATCCTGGAACGGACAGTAAATACCCGTAGAAAGGATTGGGCACGGAGCTTGGATGATGCTCTGTGGGCCTACAGAACAACATTCAAGACCCCTATAGGGACCTCTCCATACCAACTGGTGTATGGTAAGGCATGTCACCTGCCCGTGGAACTGGAACATAAGGCCTACTGGGCAACCAGATTCCTAAACTTTGATGCCAAATTAGCTAGAGAAAAATGATTGCTCCAGCTAAATGAGCTAGAGGAATTCAGATTCACAGCTTTCGAAAATGCCAAGCTTTATAAAGAAAAATAAAAAAAATGGCATGACAGAAAGCTGTCATCTAGAATTTTTGAACCAGGACAAAAGGTCCTGTTGTTTAACTCTAGACTCAGGCTATTCCCCGGGAAACTGAAATCCCGGTGGAGGGGACCATACGTGATTACAAGTGTGTCACCATATGGTTATGTGGAGCTTCAAGATATTGATTCTGATAAGAAGTTCATTGTCAATGGACAGAGAATCAAGCATTATCTTGAAGGCAACACTGAGCAAGAATGCTCAAGGTTGAAGCTAGATTAAAAGCTCAGCAAGGTCCAGCTAAAGACAATAAAGAAGCGCTTGCTGGGAGGCAACCCAGCCATGGGGCAACCCAGCCATGGGGCAACAATCCTCTAAGCATTTTGCCCTATTTCTATCTTTATTTTTTATATAGAGTTCATTGACAACAAGGTAAATAATCATTTACAGAAGACCTCGGCACACAAAACAGAGTAAAAGAGCTCAATGGCAAGAAAACGCCAGTAAAGGGGCATTTTGGGCGTTCAGCGCCCAAAATGGGCATCCACTGGGCGCTGAACGCCAGTAATGGCAGCATTTGGGCGTTCAACGGCAGAAATGGCCACCCACTGGGCGTTGAACGCCCAGGAGATCACCATTTGGGCGCTGAACGCCCAAAACAGGCAGTGTTTGGGCGTTCAAACGCCAAGAGGACAGGGAGGAGCCAAATCCAGTTATCCCACATGTATTTCCATCTTAATTTTAAATTTTATGCTTCAATGCATGATTTTTACATGAACATATCAAGAACCCTGATTTCTAAAATCCTTAATCCATCTTTCCAAATTCAGTCCAACTCTTTTCAAAATCTTTTCTGAAAACAAATCTATCTTTTTCACTCAAAAATCTTTTCAACTAATCCATATCTTTTTCAAATATCCATATTATCTTTTTCAAAATTCAGAGTTATCTTTTTCAAAAATCTATCCTATCTTTTCAAAATCAAACTATATCTTCTATCTTATCTTTTTCAACTCAATCTTTTTATCTTATCTCTTCCAATTTTTCGAAAATCCACCCCCCACCCCTTTAAATTTGGGTTCGGCCTCCCCCCTCCTCCATCAACAAGTGCACCTCGATCTCCTTCTCTCCCTCTCCTTTCTTTCCTTTTGCTTGAGGACAAGCAAACCTCTAAGTTTGGTGTGTTTATCCGAGATCACTACTAAGATCATGGCTCCCAAAGGGAAACAATCCACTCCAAGAGGCAAGAAAGAGAGCGTTCCAAAATCACTTTGGAATCAAGGGAAGTTCTTATCTAAAGAACATTCAGACCATTATCTTAAAGTAATGGGTCTGAGATCAGTGATCCCGGAAGTAAGATTCGATCTGAAAGAAGATGAATATCCGGAGATCCAGGAGCAAATTCGAATCAGGAACTGGGAAGTCCTAGCTAATCCTGAAATGAAAGTAGGAAGGAACATGGTCCAGGAGTTCTATGCTAACATGTGGCAGACTGACAAGCAAAGACTATCTGGAACTGCATGCTACGAATTTCGGACCATGGTCAGGGGAAAGATTGTTCATACCACCCCTGACAAGATTAGAGAGATATTAAAGCTACCTCAGTTAAAGGATGATCCAGACTCCTTCAACAGGAGGATGATGAGAGCAGACATTGGCCTGGATAAGATTCTAGAAGACATATGTATCCCTGGAGCCAGGTGGACCACCAACACAAAGGGCGTCCCAAATCAACTCAAGAGGGAGGATCTCAAACCAGTTGCCAGAGGATGGCTGGACTTCATTGGGCGTTCTCTGTTGCCCACTAGCAACCGTTCTGAAGTCACAGTTAAAAGAGCAGTGATGATTCATTGCATCATGACTGGGAAGGAAGTGGAGGTTCATCAGCTGATTTCCACTGAACTCTACAAGATAGCTAATAAAAATTCAAGAGAGGCCAGGTTGGCTTATCCAAGCGTGATTTCTCTGCTCTGCAAGGACGCTGGAGTCAAGATGGGAATAACTGAATATATCCTAATTGAAAAGTCTATCACCAAGGCATCAATGGAGGGACAACAAGCACAGGAGGATCCTATCAAGAAGAGAGCACAGGAATTCCTCCCAGAGATTCCTCAAGCAGAATATTGGGAATATCTTGAGACATCTATCACCAAGATACAAGAAGCTATGGATCAAATAATAAAACAACAGAAGGAACACAGTCAAATGCTGACCCATATGTTTAAAGAACAAGAGGAGCAGGGACGTGACTTAAGGGAACTGAAGCGCCAAAAGTCTTCTGTAATACCAAGCCTCCCAAGGATCAGAGGAACTCCCATACCCCCAGAATAAAGGTTGTTAATTTCCAATTTCTGCCTTAACTCTGTGACAGTGTCCTTATAAAAAGTTTACCTTAGAAGTCATATAATAGTAATTAGTATCTATTTGATTTTATCTCCAATTAAGCTATAGTTTATTTTTCTCATCATCATTAAACATGAATAAAATAGTAGATCTTTTGAATAAGAAGCAATAAAATTTCGAGTTTAATAAAAGAAATTCTAATTGGTTAAATGTGGTGGCAATACTTTCTGTCTTCTGAATGAATGCTTGAACAGTGCATATGTCTTTTGAATTTGTTGTTTAAGACTGTTAAATATGTTGGCTCTTGAAAGAATGATGAACATGAGACATGTTATTGATAATCTGAAAATAAAAAAAAAATGATTCTTGAAGCAAGAAAAAGCAGCAAAGAACAAAGCTTACAAAAAAAAAATAAAAAAAAAAAGAGAAAAAGAAAAAGAAGAAAAAAAGAAAAAGAAAAAGCAAGCAGAAAAAGCCAATAACCCTTAAAACCAAAAGGCAAGGGCAAACAAAAGGGATCCCAAGGCTTTGAGCATCAGTGGATAGGAGGGCCTAAAGGAATAAAATCCTGGTCTAAGCGGCTAAACCAAGCTGTCCCTAACCATGTGCTTGTGGCGTGAAGGTGTCAAGTGAAAACTTGAGACTGAGCGGTTAAAGTCAAGGTCCAAGCGAAAAGAAGAGTGTGCTTAAGAACTCTGGACACTTCTAATTGGGGACCTTAGCAAAGCTGAGTCACAATCTGAAAAGGTTCACCCAGTTATGTGTCTGTGGCATTTATGTATCCGGTGGTAATACTGGAAAACAAAGTGCTTAGGGCCACGACCAAGACTCATAAAGAAGCTGTGTTCAAGAATCATCACACTGAACTAAGAGAATCAATAACACTATCTGAATTCTGAGTTCCTATAGATGCCAATCACTCTGAGCTTCAATGGATAAAGTGAGATGCCAAAACTGTTCAGAAGCAAAAAGCTACTAGCCCCGCTCATCTAATTAGAATCTGAGCTTCATTCAAAAACTCTGAGATATTATTGCTTCTCAACCTATTAGTCTTCTATTTTATTTGTCTAGTTGCTTGAGGACAAGCAACAGTTTAAGTTTGGTGTTGTGATGAGCGGATATTTTATATGCTTTTTGGGGATAATTTCATATAGTTTTGAGTATGTTTTAGTTAGTTTTTAGTTTATCTCCAGTAGTTTTTAGGAAAAATTCATATTTCTGGACTTTACTATGAGTTGTGTGTTTTTCTGTAATTTCAGGTATTTTTCTGGCTGAAATTGAAGGAGCTGAGCAAAAATCTGATTCAGGCTGAAAAAGGACTGCTGATGCTGTTGGATTCTGACCTCCCTGTACTCAAAGTGGATTTGCTGGAGCTACAGAACTCGAAATGGCGTGATTCCAATTGCGTTGGAAAGTAGACATCCAGGGCTTTCCAGCAATGTATAATAGTCCATACTTTGCACAAGAATAGACGACGTAAACTGGCGTTCAACGCCAGTCCTCTGCCCAATTCTGGCGTCCAGCGCCAGAAAAGGATCAAAAACTGGAGTTGAACGCCCAAACTGGCACAAAAACTGGCGTTCAACTCCACAAATGGCCTCTACACGTGAATTGCTTGAAGTCTCAGCCCCAGCACACACCAAGTGGGCCCCAGCACACCAAGTGGGCCCCAGAAGTGGATCTCTGCATCATCCATCATAGTCCACTCATATTTTGTAACCCTAGGCTACTGGTTTAGTATTTAAACAACTTTTAGAGACTTATTTTGTATCCGATGACATTTTCAGATCTAAACTTTGTATTCTCTGACGGCATGAGTCTCTAAACCCCATTGTTGGGGGTGAGGAGCTCTGCTGTGTCTCGATGAATTAATGCAAGTATTTCTGTTTTCCATTCAAACACGCTTGTTTCTATCTAAGATGTTCATTCGCGATTAACTGTGATGAAGGTGATGATCTGTGACATTCATCACCTTCCTCAAACCATGAACGTGTGCCTGACAACCACCTCCGTTCTATATCCGATTGAATGAGTATCTCTTAGATTCTTTAATCAGAATCTCCGTGGTATAAGCTAGAACTAATGGCAGCATTCATGAGAATACGTAAAGTCTAAACCTTGTCTGTGGTATTCCGAGTAGGATTCAAGGATTGAATGACTGTGACGAGCTTCAAACTCCTGAAGGCTGGGCGTTAGTCACAGATGCAAAAGGATAGTAAATCCTATTCCAACCGGATCGAGAACCAACCGGTGATTAGCCGTGCTGTGACAGAGCACGTGAGCGTAGTTTTCACTGGAAGGATGGAAGGTAGCCATTGACAACGGTGATCCACCAACACACAGCTTGCCATAGGGGGACGTGCGTGCGTGAACAAGAAGACAGAGGAAAGCAGAGATTCAGAAGACAAAGCATCTCTAAAACTCCAACATATTCTCCATTACTGCACAACAAGTAACTTTTAATTTATGCTCTACTGGTTATTCACAATTCAATTGATAAACATAATTGACTTCCTGACTAAGATTTACAAGATAACCATAGATTGCTTCAAACCAACAATCTCCGTGGGATTCGACCCTTACTCACGTAAGGTATTACTTGGACGACCCAGTGCACTTGCTGGTTAGTGGTACGAGTTGTGAAAAGTGTAATTCATAATTCGTGCACCAGGCATTCAGAGTATCAACCTCAAGAACTCCCTTCTTCATAGGCGTCCCATTACTCACATGATTCCTTTCAGAAGTGTACATGAACTGGTCATTAGCAACCATGTCAATGAGTTCTTGAGCTTCTGCAGGCGTTTTCTTTAGGTGAATGGATCCACCTGCAGAAGTGTCCAGTGACATCTTTGATAGCTCAGATAAACCATCATAGAATATATCCAGGATGGTCCATTCTGAAAGCATGTCAGAAGGACACTTTTTGGTCAACTGTTTGTATCTTTCCCAAGCTTCATAGAGGGATTCACCTTCTTTCTGTCTGAAGGTTTGAACATCAGCTCTAAGCTTGCTCAGCTTTTGAGGAGGAAAGTACTTGGCTAAGAAAGCCGTGACCAGCTTATCCCAAGAGTTCAGGCTGTCTTTGGGTTGAGAATCCAACCATAATCTAGCTCTGTCTCTTACAGCAAAAGGGAAAAGCATGAGCCTGTAGACTTCAGGATCTACTCCATTAGTCTTAACAGTATCACATATCTGCAAGAATTCAGTCAAGAACTGAAAAGGATCTTCAGATGGAAGTCCATGAAACTTGCAGTTCTGCTGCATCAGAGAAACTAATTGAGGTTTCAGCTCAAAGTTGTTTGCTCCAATGGCAGGAATGGAGATGCTTCTTCCATGTAAATTGGAATTAGGTGCAGTAAAGTCACCAAGCATCTTCCTTACATTATTATTATTTTCGGCTGCCATCTCCTCTTCCTGTTCGAAAATTTCTGAAAGGTTATCTCTGGATTGTTGTATTTTAGCTTCTCTTAATTTTCTCTTCAGAGTCCTTTCAGGTTCTGGATCTGCTTCCACTAGAGTGTTCTTATCCTTGCTCCTGCTCATATGACAAAGAAGAAGGCACAGAAAAATAATAATAATAATGGAGATCCTTTATACCACAGTATAGGGATTCCTGTGTGAGTGGAAGAAGAGGGGGAGATAAAGAATGTGATGTAAAGGAAGAAACACAACTGTACGGATGGAAGAGATGTGAGATGAGATGTTAGGATATGAATGAATAAATAAAATAGGATGGAGGAGGGATAATTTTCGAAAATTATTTTGAAAAAGAGTTAGTGATTTTTGAAAAATGGTTTTTGAAAAATGTTAGAAATTTTCGAAAATTAAGATTTTAAAAATTAAAATAATTAATAAATTAAAAAGAAATTTTGAAAAAGAGGGGAGATATTTTCGAAAATTAGAGAGAGAGAGTTAGTTAGGTAGTTTTGAAAAAGTTAAGAAACAAACAAAAAGTTAGTTAGTTAGTTGAAACAAATTTTGAAAAGATAAGAAGTTAGAAAAGATATTTTGAAAAGATATTTTTGAAAAAGATAAGATAAGAAGATATTTTTGAAAAGATATGATAGAAATTAGTTTTTGAAAAAGATTTGATTTTTAAAATCTCAATTAATGACTTGATTCATAAGAAATCACAAGATATGATTCTAGAACTCAAAGTTTGAATCTTTCTTAACAAGCAAGTAACAAACTTCAAATTTTTGAATCAAAACATTAGTTGATTATGTTATTTTCGAAAATTTGATATAAAAATAAGAAAAAGATTTTTGAAAAATATTTTTAAAATTTTCGAAAATAACTAAGAATTTTGAAAAAGATTTGATTTTTGAAAAAGATTTTGAAAAAGATAAGATTTTCAAATTGAAAATTTGATTTGACTCATAAGAAACAACTAGATTTTAAAAATTTTTGAAAAAGTCAACTCAAATTTTCGAATTTGATGAGAGAAAAAGGGAAAGATATTTTTTTGATTTTTGAATTTTTATGAAAACATGAAAATTATGCAATGCATGAAATTTTTAGATCAAAACAATGAATGCATGCAAGAATGCTATGAATGTCAAGATGAACACCAAGAACACTATGAATGTCATGATGAACATCAAGAACATATTTTTGAAAAATTTTTAATGCAAAGAAAATATGCAAGACACCAAACTTAGAATTCTTTAATGCTTAGGCACCAAGAATTCAAGAATGCATATGATAAACATGAAAAGACACAAAACAAAAAATCATCAAGATCAAACAAGAAGACTTACCAAGAACAACTTGAAGATCATGAAGAACACCATGAATGCATGAAATTTTCGAAAAATGCAAGATGCACATGCAGATGACACCAAACTTATGATATGACTCAAGACTCAAACAAGAAACACAAAATATTTTTTATTTTTATGATTTTCTAATTTTTTTGGATTTTTTTCGAAAATAGTATGAAAAAGAAAAATAAGGATTCTAAAATTTTTAATATGAATTCTAGGAATCTTGCCATGTTAGTCTAAAGCTTCAGTCCAGGAATTAGACATGGCTCACTAGCCAGCCAAGCTTTCAATGAAAGCTCCAGTCCAAAACACTAGACATGGCCAATGGCCAGCCAAGCTTTAGTCTTTAACACGAGAGTATATTGCTCTTTATAACAAATTGCAAGCCTCAGTCCAAATAAATTTAGACATGGCTTTACAGCCAGTCAGGCTTCACATGCTTCATGAAACACTAGAATTCATTCTTAAAAATCTTGAATCAAATTTTTGAAAACATTTTTATATTTTTCGAAAACAAAAGAGAAAAATTTTTTTGAAAATATTTTTGAAAGATTTTTGAAAAGAAAACGAAAAGAAGGTTACCCAATCTGAGCAACAAGATAAACCGTCAGTTGTCCAAACTCAAACAATCCCCGGCAACGGCGCCAAAAACTTGGTGCACGAAATTGTGATCTCCAGGCTCGAATAAATCCTGGTAATGGCTCCAGAGCTTGGTGCTCTGATCTTAATTCATAATTGTCACAACTTCGATACAACTAACCAGCAAGTGCACTGGGTCATCCAAGTAATACCTTACGTGAGTAAGGGTCGAATCCCACGGAGATTGTTGGTATGAAGCAAGCTATGGTCACCTTGTAAATCTCAGTCAGGCGGATATAAAATAATCATGGAGTTTTCGAATATTAATTAATAAAATAGGGATAGAGATACTTATGTAAATCATTGGTAGGAATTTCAGATAAGCGAATGGAGATGCTTTTTGTTCCTCTGAACCGCTGCTTTCCTGCTATCTTCATCCAATCTGTCTTACTCCTTTCCATGGCTGGCTTTATGCAAGGGCATCACCGTTGTCAGTGGCTACATCCCCTCCTCTCAGTGAATAATATGCTCACGCACCCTGTCACGGCACGGCTATTCATCTGTCGGTTCCCGATCATGCTGGAATAGGATTCACCCTCCTTTTGTGTCTGTCACTAACGCCCAGCACTCGCGAGTTTGAAGCTCGTCACAGTCATTCAATCATTGAATCCTACTCGGAATACCACAGACAAGGTTTAGACTTTCCGGATTCTCTTGAATGCCGCCATCATTCTAGCTTACGCCACGAAGATTCTGGTTAGGAGATCTGAGAGATACTCATTCTAGCTTAATTCATGTAGAACAGAAGTGTTTGTCAGGCACGCGTTCATAAGGGAGAAGGATGATGAGCGTCACACATAATCATCACCTTCATCACGTTCTTGGGTGTGAATGGATATCTTAGAAGCGAAATAAGAAGAATTGAATAGAAAACAGTAGTACTTTGCATTAATCTTTGAGGAACAGCAGAGCTCCACACCTTAATCTATGGAGTGTAGAAACTCTACCGTTGAAAATACATAAGTGGAAGGTCCAGGCATGGCCGAGATGGCCAGCCCCCTAAACGAGATCAATAGTCTCCTAAGATGAACAATGGAATAAAACTGAGACCAAAGATGGTCAAAAAGACTAGTAAAAGGTCCTATTTATAATAAACTAGTCACTAGGGTTTACATGAGTAAGTAATTGATGCATAAATCCACTTCCTGGGCCCACTTGGTGTGTGTTTGGGCTGAGCCTGAGTGTTGCACGTGCAGAGGCCATTTGTGGAGTTGAACGCCAGTTTCTGTGCCAGTTTGGGCGTTCAACTCTGGTTTTGGATCCTTTTCTGGCGCTGGACACCAGATTTGGGCAGAAGGCTGGCGTTGAACGCCAGTTTACGTCGTCAATTCTTGGCCAAAGTATGGACTATTATATATTGCTGGAAAGCCCTGGATGTCTACTTTCAAACGCAATTAGAAGCGCGCCATTTCGAGTTCTGTAGCTCCAGAAAATCAACTTTGAGTGCAGGGAGGTCAAAATCCAACAGCATCAGCAGTCCTTCTTCAACCTCTGAATCAGATTTCTGCTCAAGTCCCTCAATTTCAGCCAGAAAATACCTGAAATCACAGAAAAACACACAAACTCATAGTAAAGTCCAGAAATGTGAATTTAACA
Organism: Arachis ipaensis; assembly: GCF_059453495.1. NCBI lineage: Eukaryota > Viridiplantae > Streptophyta > Magnoliopsida > Fabales > Fabaceae > Arachis > Arachis ipaensis. The sequence goes on from NC_142436.1 coordinate 58,254,286, forward strand.
TAAAAACTAATGAAAACATCCCTAAAAGTGACTAGATCCTACTAAAAACATACTAAAAACAATGCCAAAAAGCGTATAAATTATCCGCTCATCATCTACCAACTTCATCAACTTCTTTACCGTTTCTCTGGTTACTTCCAGATTTATTCCGAGACATCTTGCACGATATCCACCACATGGAGCATCTTGAACACAAGCGTTTTGAGTGGATGGTGGCAAAGCTAAAAGGAAGAGATCCCGGCCCAAATCCTGAGGCTTCATCTAAGCTAGTTAGGGAGGAGCATGATGAAGGTGACCAACCCATTTTCGAGACCACCGGCTGAAGGTGGACCCCCGAAGTTATCTTTCTCCCGGATCGTAAGCATGCACGGAGGACCGTGGACGAATTAAGTGTGGGGGAGGATCGGCGACTTCGTGGGGTAAAAATTCTTTTCTCAAAACACTTGGCAATACTCTTTTAGTTCTTTTTCTTCATTTTTAGTACCTTTATCTCTATTTCATTTTGGTTGGTTTTTTTGTAAATATCTCTATTGTTCATAGTTATATAGTAGTTGATGTTGCATGTTGCATGATAGAGTGAATAAGTTGGGTGAAACACCAAGAAATTTCCATGAAATCTTTCTTAGGGCGTACCATTGATTGAATTGAAGAAAAATCTTGCGTTTTTCAACTTGCTTGAAGTATTCTGTTTGTAGAACATAGAAAATAGCTAGAACAACATACCTTGTGAGATTTGAGCTCTAATAGATGGTTGAATTTTTCAACCATAATGTTTGTTCTTGTGTGATTATGCTCCTTTTTTATTGTGATCATTGATTTGCATGATTCTTTATGTCCTGTATTTATTGTTTGGATGCATTTAGCATGATTGAGGCCATCTTTGATATTGAACTCACTAACCTATACGGCTAACCCTTGCATTCACCTTTGTGAACCTCTGTTGAGCCTGTAAATCCCCTTTTGTTATGATTTTAGCACATCATTCTCTCTTAAGCGAAAAAACCACTGATGTCCCTGAATTACTCTTTGATTAGCTTGGGTAGATTAGTGTGTATATTCTAAGTGTGGGGGGAATTATTGGGAAGCATTGGTAATAGAGGTATGAAACTCATTGTGAAAAATTGGCAATTGGGTAATGCTCATGCATTCATTGTTTTAAGTCATATGCATCTCTTGTGCTAACAAAGATAAGAAATAGTTCATTAAAAAAAACTTGTGCATAATAGAATGTGAAATAAAAAGTTGAAATAAAGGATGTATATGTTTATGTTTCGAAAAGAAAGTGCATGAGTAGGGTGAGATAGGAGAAAAATGGGTGGATAGGTTGCATTGTTATGAGTATATAGGCAAAATAGGATTAGGTGGACACTTAAGCTAATCAAAGAACTAATTCTTTAAGTCCACTTAACCATATTTATCCTACCTAAACCCTAACCCCATTACAACCCTCCAAAGACCTCATGATATTTATTTTTCATGCATCAAATACTAGCTCATTGTTAGATGACTTGCAAATCTTTGAAAAGCATGATTAAAGGGGAATTGAGTGATTAAGCCCTAAACACTGAGTGAATTGAGTGAATACCCATCCGGTTAGGGGTTCGATCGCTCAATTCTATATTCTTGCATCTCATGTTGTATCTTCTTGCAAGTTGTCTGTTGGTTAGTTTTAGAAATTTTAATTCAAATCTTTGGACATTGATTTTAGTGCATAAAATCTTTGCATTGGCCCTAAAGCTTTCTTGTGATGGATTGAAATTTCATGGTTTGTTTTACCAACTCCTTGCATAGTACATATTGGTTGTAACCTTTAGGATAGTTACATGCATTTAGGTAGTACATAGAATAAATCGTTTTTCCTTTCATTGATCTCCTTTGAGTATGTTTAACATGAGGACATGCTAGTGTTTAAGTGTGGGGAATTGATGAATCCATATTTGATGATGATTTTTGGTTGAAATTAAATGGATTTCATCATATAAACTTGCACTTATTCCCTTAAATAGCATGCTTTTGAAATTTTCTCCTAATTTGTGCTTGATTAAGAAAACATGCTCTTTTGTGCTAATTTAATTAATTTTATCCCATTTACCTTCCATTCAATGCCTTGATATTGTTTGTGAGTGATTTCAGATGTATAAGGTAGGAATGGCTTGGAGAAAATAGAAGAGGAGCATGCAAAGTGGAGGAAGCACGAAGAATCAAAGGAGAAGAGCACAGTGATGTGTGCGTACGCACAGACCTGTGTGTGTACGCACAACCATTAGAGCAAAGACAAGCGTGCGCGTGAGCCATATCGCGCGCGCCGTGCGTCTATCTAAGCAACGCCTAGTGTGCGTGCGCACAACCACTTGTGCGTACGCACAGGTGGCCGGACATGCCTTCATTAAAATGGCACGTGACACACGAATTTGGTGGATTGGAGGCCCATTTCTGAAGCCATTTAGCTCATAATGAAGGAAGAATGAGAAGAATACCATAGCATATCATTAGGATAGCTTAGGAGTAGTAATAGGAAGCTTTAGTATAGTTTTTTCTTGAAGTTTTTCATCATCTCCATTAGGGTTTATACTAGGTATTTACATTCAAGTGCCATTTCCATTTTTGATATTGGATTTTTCTAGCTTCCCTTTTATGTATCTCTTTATTACTACTCTTTATAGCTACATTGTTCTTACTCTTTCTTATACTTCAAGTTATAGTTCAATTTTACTTCTCTTTTACAATTTCAATTTTTTGTTGATGAATTTGATAGTTGATGATTGTTATATGTTTTCTTGAGTTGTTATTGTTGATTGAGATCATTTGTTGCTTTTAGCTTCAAGCATTTTCTCATTTTTCCCATGTTTAATGTTTTTGCCACCAAGTGTTTGACAAAATGTCAATCATAATTTTGGGCTAGTTTTCTATCTCTTAGCTTGGAGAAAGTGAGAAATTAGGTTCCTAGAGTTGGGATGTCCAACATTTAGTGTCAATTCTTGGATTGTTAGTTGTTCTTATTCCCACTAACGCTAATTTGTTGCTAAGGCAATTAGCAAGCAATTTAGGATTTGTGTGTTAAGAACACTTATGCTCACTTAACTTACTCTCCGATGTGAGGGTTAATCAAGTGAGATTAATCCATTCTAATTGTCATAGTTGTGGTTCCAATAACAAGGAAAGGACCCTTAGCTCATTCCAAGCCAAGATACCTTTTATGCTTTACATTGTTCATACACATTTATATTAATTCCTTTTATACCTTACTTGTCTATATTACATAGTTAATTCGCTAATTCCTTTATTAGTTCATTTATCACAATTTTGCATGTTCTTTTATTGCTTTATATGTTTATCTCTTCATTAAAAACCCCATGAGCATCACAACTGGAATTATACATTCGTTGGTCTCAAGTGTCCTTGGGAGACGACCCGGGAACTAAACACTCCCGGAATTGACTTGGTTTTTAATTGTGACATATCTTTGAATTCAAACTTTGATTGTGAGAGTTCATTGTTGGTTTGGGCTATGCTACTGATGAACTTGAGTTCAAACTTTGATTAATTCTAAACCGGCAATAATTCTCCCGTCAAAGAGTCACAAGAACACAAAGAACAAAACTCAAAGACTCAAAGAACACAAGAACATAAAAAGGACACCAAACTTAAAATTTTTAGAAAACCAAACATATATTTTTGAAAATTGAAAGAAAAATAACAAGAAAACACCAATCTTAAAGACTTAACACAAGATTTTACCAAGAACATAAGCACAAGGCTCTAACCAAAAATAAAGATTGAACAAAGAAAAGACAAATATTTCTTGTAAAAGGTTTAGGAAGAAGTTTTAAAATTTTTGTAATTGAAAAAAATTAAAAAACAAGAACATGCAAGACTCAATACCAAGAACACAAATTAAACAAAGAAAAGAGAAATATTTTTGAAAAGCTTTTTGATTTTTTTTCGAAAATTTTTAGAAGAAAATAAAAAAATAAAAGACTCAACAAGAACATAAGACTCAAACAAAGAACAAAGATTAAACAAAGAAAAGAAAAAATATTTTTGAAAAAGGTTTTAAAATTTTTCAAAAATTGAGGAAGAAGAAAATAAAAATAAAAGACTCAAATAAAACAAAAATTACCTAATCTAGGGAGCAAGACAGTCCGTCAGTTTGTCCAAATACGAACAATCCCCGGCAACGGCACCAAAAACTTAGTGCATGAATCCCCACACTTTCGTACAACTGTACCACCAAGTGCACTAGGTCGTCCAAGTAATACTTGAGCGAGTCAGGGTCGATCCCACGAGGATTGTGGTTTGAAGCAAGCTATGGTTTTCTTGCAGGTCTTAGTCAGGCAGATCAGAAGGTTGATAGATAAATATTTGTGAGATTATTATAATAGGGTGCTAATACTTTAAAGATAGAGTTGAGGATTGGAGTTGCTTTGCCTTTCTGAATTAACTCCGATATTACTACTCTCTTTGCTTGTGAGTGATTTCTTCAATGGTAGGCTGTATGTGATTGACACTGGTTTGAGCAGCTGCCAATACTCCTCTAGATCTGAACCACGAGTTTAGTGTGGATCCATTTTGATTGAGGGTGAAGCTCATACAGTTCTTTCTCCTTAATGATCCTACTGAAAATGCCACAGACAAGGACAGATCTTCCAGATCAGAGAATGCTGCACTTTGGGTTCTAGCCTCTACCACAGAGACCCTAATCTCCCAGGAAATTGGCTGAACTGATGTCTCAAGAAGTCCCCAACGAAGTCGTGGATTAGCCGTGTGAGAGACATATATTCAAGCTGGTGGTTCATCATTGTCCGATGAAAGACGCACTCTGAACCCATATAGAATATGATAACCTTATGCCAGTTCAACGCATTCATATTGATGAAGAACGAGTATACATCTTAGAATTAATCAAACACGGATCGAAGAGAAACAGGAATACTTTTATTAATTTATAGGACTCAGCAAGGCTCCTCCCCTCAACCTAGGAGGTTCAGAAACTCATACTGATGTAAAGACACATGGTAAAACACGAAAATAGCATAAAGAGGTAGATGTTGTTCGAATGATTATGTAAAATACACTTTAAATACTCAACAGATGACTAGTAAGGGTAAAACAGTCTATCTAGTGCTAAAATTCACTTCTGGGGCCCACTTGGTGAGTGTTTGGGCTGAGATTTGATGAGATCCACGTACTTTGAGGTCTCTAGGCGTGGAACGCCAGCTAGGGGGTCATCTTTGGGCATTTGTACATTGGTCTCTGCTCTTTTGGGCGCTGGATGCTTGGAAGGGTGAAGGAAGCTGGCGTTGGATGCAAGTTTTGGGCCTTCTAATCCGAAGCAAAGTATGGACTATTATATATTGCTGGAAAGATCTTGAAGTCAGCTTTCCAGAGCCATTGAAAGCGCTCCTTTTGGACTTCTTTATCTCCAGAAAAGCTCTTCCGAGTTCAGGCAGGCCAGATTCGGACAGCATCTGCAGTGCTTTCTCTGTCTCTGAATCAGACTTTTGCTCTAGCTCCTCAATTTCAGCCAGAAAATACCTGAAATTGTCCAAAAACACAAAAACTTATAGTAGAATCCAAAAATGTGAATTTAACACTAAAACCTATAAAAACTTAATAAAAACTAAATCAAATATACTAAAAACTATATGAAAATGATGCCAAAAAGCGTATAAAATATCCGCTCATCATATGCATATTATTGGTTATGGTATCCAAGGGGTTGGGCTGGTAGAAAGGGGCAAGAAAATAAATGGCAACAAAATAAAGCAACAACTGAAGAAAGCAAGTAATAAAGAGAGACATTCATGGCAAGGATTGAGAATCTAGGCTTTCTATCCTAGTCACTAATCATATCACAATACTTATCAAGAGCTAATCCTATTTCGTCATCTCCAACATCGAAAGAAGGTACAATGTTATCTTCAACATGGGGAGAAAGTCAAATAGGACTAGTTAATCTCAATCCAAAAGTCCTAGTCAACTTACTAATTGAATTAGCAAAAGACTAGCGTCAATGGAAATAATATTAACTAACAACTCTAGATCACCAACATGGGTTGGGTATTAATGACTCAAGATTGCCTAATTTCTCTTTCCAAACCCAGAATGTTCAAAAAGTTACTCTAACATCCAACCAAGCATTTTATCAAACACTTTGAAGGCATAAAAGAAAAGCATCATAAATTGCAAGAATAATAAATCTACAACTACCCAATGCAAGGAATCAACAATAAACAAAGCAATTAACCAGAAGAACATAAAAGAAACATAGAACATCAAATTGCATTAAAGGAAAATCAAAGTAACAAGAGTTCATCAACATAAAAGAAATATAAAAAAGAAATTAACAAGAGAACTAAGAGAACAAAGATGTAGGAACAAGAAATTGTAAAGAAAACAAGATGAAAACAAGAATTAAACCTAAATCTAAAGGAGATTTAACCTAATTCTAACCTAATTCTAGAGAGAAGAAGGAGCTTCTCTCTCTAGAAACTAACTAAAGCATTGTCCTAACCTAAACTAATCACTTCCCCCTTGACCCATCTTGAATTCTGTATGAAATAGCCTCAGGAATGAGTTGGATTTCGGGATGGGCAGCTCAGAAATCGCCCCCAGCGAATTCACTTTAATGAGGTCTCGTGCTGGCTGTGACGTGTACGCATGGGTCACGCGTACACGTCGTCTGGCTTTTTCTTGACACGTGTACGCGTCGCTTGGACGACCTCCTCTTCACGCGTGCGCGTCGGTCACGCGTGCACGTCGCTCTAAATGCTCCAAATCCTTGTTTTTCCATGAATTCTCTACTTTGCCTGCTTTTCTCTTCATTTCTTCCATCCAATACTTGCCTTATGAATCTGAAATCACTCAACAAACATATCAAGGCATCGACTGGAATTAAGGTGAATTAAATTTAGCTATTTTAAGGCCTAAAAAGTATGTTTTCACTCTTAAGCACAAATTTAGGGAGAAGTATAAAACCATGCTATTTCATTGAATAAATGTGAGATAAGTTGATAAAATTACCTAAATTAAGCATAAGATAAACCAAAAAATTGGGATTTATCAGGTATCCAAATTGTGCTTCCAATTTTGTGATTGCTGCTCCTTGGTTATTTAGATTCGATCTAACTTCTTCTTGGTATGCCTCCAACTTTTTGTCAGTTTGTTCTTGTTTTGCTGCTACATCTTCTGCCATTTTTGCAAACATGGCCTCTAACCTTCCAAATTTGTCACTGTCATCGCATGGTTGTGAAGTTGAAGATGCTATATTGCGATTGGTTGGGTTTTGAAAATGGTTACTGTGTAATTGTTGATTGGTTTAGAAGGGGACATTATATGAGTTGTGGTAAGATCTATGGTTGTTTGGGTGGTGGCTGGGGTTGTTGTATTGGTTAGAGTGGTATGGCTTGTGGTATTGGGCTTGGTTTTGCTGGTTTTCCCAGCCAAAATTTGGGTGGTTCTTCCAACCTGGATTGTAGGTTTTAGCTTGGGGATCATATGGTTGTCTAGGTGGATTGTTCACATAGTTGGCCTGCTCCCAATCATATTCAGCTTCTGGACTAGCTCCCTCTTATACTAGTGCTTGAGTGTTGATTGCTGAGACTTGATTCTTCTCCATTTGCTTAGTGAGAGCTGCAAGTTGGGCTGTGATCACCTTGTTTTGAGCCAGCAGAGCATCCATCTAGTTTAGCTCCATCATTCCCCTCCTTGGGTTCCTATCAGATGCATAGAAATACTCATTATTGGCCACAGTTACTATGATGTCTATGGCCTCTTCAATGGGTTTTTTGGTATTGAGGGAATCTCTTGAAGAGTGATCTAAGGCCTTCTTTGCCTCTTGAGACAATCCTTCATAGAAAACGTGCAACTGCACCCACTCATTAAACATATTCGGAGGGCATCTCCTTGTCAGTTCTTTGTATCTCTCCCAAGCTTCATAGAGAGTCTCTCCATCTTGTTGCCTGAAGATTTGTACCTCAGTCCTCAACTTGATAACTCTTTGGGGAGGGTAGAATTTTGCCAAGATATTTGGAGTCCTCAGATATTGATTTGGATCTTCTTGAGCATTTCCTCCAAATGAGCAGCTATTCTGAACAAGGGTGATTAGTTGTGGTTTGAGCTCAAAATTGTTGGCATGTATGGTGTGTCTCAAGATGCTGCTCCCACAATTCCCAGGATTGGAATTGATAAAAGAGTCTAGTACTCTTCTTTCTTGTGGAGGAGCATGGTTGCCAACTACTTTATCTTGATGATTGTATGCTTCACCCTCCATGTTTTGGGTTGGATTCTCTTCTTTCTCTTCTTCACCAACTACCCTTTTTCCTCGTACCACTGCCTCTCTTTTCAGTCTTAGAAATGTCCTCTCAGGTTTAGAATCATAAGAGGTTACAACTCCTCTTCACCCTGTCATGCACAACATAAACACAATCCAAATCAAAAATGAACACCCTCTTGGTAGAAGGGTGGGTAAGTCAAGATTGGTTGATGCAAAACATCAAACAGTTAGTGTGCCTCTGTTAAAATGGCAATATATACAAAGAACAATTGCAAATTCAAATGTTAGAAAAATAAAGATAATTGAAGAACTAAAATTAAATTGATTAACAAAATAAAGAAAATGCTTAATCTAAGCTCCCATCAACTTAATCATTGTCAATTTACAATCAATCCCCGGCAACGGCGCTATAAACTTGATGACAGAATTGATGTATCACTACAAAAATTCCTTCGGCAAGTATATCGAATTATCGCCAAGTAAAAACTCACAGAGAGTGAGGTCGATCCCACGAGGATTGATTGATTGAACAACTTTGGTTAGCAGAGTAACTTAGTTAAGCTAATCAAGAATAAGTGTTGAGTGTAGAAATCTAAATGACAAAATTATAAATGACGTGAAAACTAAAGGAAGCAGAAAAGTGCTGAATTGTAAAGAGCATAAAGATAAATTGCTGGAAGGTAAATAACAGAAATGTAAATAACTAAATTGTAAAGGGGAATGGGTTGATTGACAGAAATTAAACAAAGCTATAAAGAATAGGAAAGGTAAGAATGGGGAAGATTCATTGGAGTTAAGAGATGTTGCTTTCTCCGGATTAATTTCAGATCATCTCATCTTCAATCATGCAACTCATTGACTTATTGGCAATCATGATTGATGGAATCCCAATTCTTTGATAATTCAATCTCCCAAATCTTGATAATCAGCTAATTCCTTGGTCTAATTGCTCATAAAGAGAGATAAGCTTGGTCCTGATTTTACCACACATCCTCATAAATCTAAGTAGTGGGTAAATTTAATGTCATCATATCCAATTCTAAAACCCAGATCTACTCAATGTGAGAAGGGATTTCAAGCATGATTTCAATTTTCCTCTTCCAAGGTTTTCACGAAACCCAAATTGCATTCAATCTCTTTTCCAAGATAATTGGATGCTAAGCATGAGGAACGAAATTCCTTCTAGCAAATTAAAGAGAGATGAAGAGAAGAAGAAATTCACTATCATTAATCCTTCAAGTACAATAGAGCTCCCTCCCCCAATGAGAGAGATTTTAGCTACTCATAGCTTGAAGAAAGTACAAAAGATGAAAGTAAAGTAAAAAGTGAAGTAAAAGTTCCAAGCCCCTTTTCAGTACTCTTCAAGGGGTATTTATACTACTCCATTACCATAAAATGAGAAAATACAAAAAGAAAAGAAATTACAATTAAAAGGAAAAGAGGAATAACCACTCATTAGTGGCATGTGAGTGGCGTCTGAGTGGCGTGTGAGCAGCGTGCCACGCCCATCTTGGTATGGCTTGGTCTTCCACGCCCTAGATCTTAAGTGGCACGCCCCATGGTGAAGTCTTCCATCCCTTTCTCTGAGAATTTGAACTGGCGTGCCACGCCCTCATTAAAATCTTCAATCTTCTTCTCTGGAAAGTTGGCTTGGCGTGCCATGCCCTTGTTGGTGCACAAATGTTCCTTCATGGTCTAGTAAACTGGCATGCCACGCCCATGGTGCGAGCAAGGTTGGCGTGCCACGCCCAGAGTCTCAAGTGGCACGCCCTCAATGAGGTCTTGACCTGGCGTGCCACGCCCAGGTCTGGCGTGTGATGAGCGAATATTTTATACGCTTTTTGGGGTTAATTTCATATAGTTTTGAGTATGTTTTAGTTAGTTTCTAGTTTATTTCCAGTAGTTTTTAGGAAAAATTCATATTTCTGGACTTTACTCTGAGTTGTGTGTTTTTCTATAATTTCAGGTATTTTTCTGGCTGAAATTGAAGGAGCTGAGCAAAAATCTGATTCAGGCTGAAAAAGGACTGCTGATGCTGTTGGATTCTGACCTCCCTGCACTCAAAGTGGGTTTTCTGGAGCTACAGAACTCGTAATGGCGTGCTTCCAATTGCGTTAAAAAGTAGACATCCAGGGCTTTCCAGCAATATATAATAGTCCATACTTTGCACAAGAATAGATGACGTAAACCGGCGTTCAACGCCAGTCCTCTGCCCAATTCGGGCGTCCAGCGCCAGAAAAGGATCAAAAACTGGAGTTGAACGCCCAAACTGGCACAAAAACTGGCGTTCAACTCCACAAATGGCCTTTGCACGTGAATTGCTTAAGTCTCAGCCCCAGCACACACCAAGTGGGCCCTAGCACACAGAAGTGGGCCCCAGAAGTGAATTTCTGCATCATCCATCATAGTTTATCCAATTTTTGTAAACCTAGGCTACTAGTTTAGTATTTAAACAAATTTTAGAGACTTATTTTGTATCTCATGACATTTCAGATCTAAACCTTGTATTCTCTGACAGCATGAGTCTCTAAACCCCATTGTTGGGGGTGAGGAGCTCTGCTGTGTCTCGATGAATTAATGCAAGTATTTCTGTTTTCCATTCAAACACGCTTGTTCCTATCTAAGATGTTCATTCGCGCTTAACTATGATGGAGGTGATGATCTGTGACACTCATCACCTTCCTCAAATCATGAACGTGTGCCTGACAACCACCTCTGTTCTATATACGATTGAATGAGTATCTCTTAGATTCCTTAATTAGAATCTCCGTGGTATAAGCTAGAACTGATGGCGGCATTCATGAGAATTCGGAAAGTCTAAACCTTGTCTGTGGTATTCCGAGTAGGATTCAAGGATTGAATGACTGTGACGAGCTTCAAACTCCTGAAGGCTGGGCGTTAGTGACAGACGCAAAAGGATAGTAAATCCTATTCCAACCGGATCGAGAACCAACCGGTGATTAGCCGTGCTGTGACAGAGCGCGTGAGCGTAGTTTTCACTGGAAGGATGGAAGGTAGCCATTGACAACGGTGATCCACCAACACACAGCTTGCCATAGGAGGACGTGCGTGCGTGAATCAGAAGACAGAGGAAAGCAGAGATTCAGAAGACAAAGCATCTCCAAAACTCCAACATATTCTCCATTACTGCACAACAAGTAACCTTTAATTTATGCTCTCTTGGTTATTCACAATTCAACTGATAAACATAATTGACTTCCTGACCAAGATTTACAAGATAACCATAGATTGCTTCAAACCAACAATCTCCGTGGGATTCGACCCTTACTCACGTAAGGTATTACTTGGACGACCCAGTGCACTTGCTGGTTAGTGGTACGCGTTGTGAAAAGTGTGATTCACAATTCGTGCACCAAGTTTTTGGCGCCGTTGCCGGGGATTGTTCGTGTTTGAACAACTGACAGATTATTTTGTTGCTTAGATTAGGAAAAATCTTTCTTTTTTAGTTTAGAGTCTTTTATTATTTATACCTTGTTAAAACACTTTAAATTTATAACTTAGTTAGTTAGAACGTGGTGTTTATGTTCATGGTAATTGGCTATCACATTTTTTTTTAAAAAACCTTTTTCAAAAATAATTTCTCTATTAGATCCTGTGCCAAACTTTAAGTTTGGTGTTTTCTTGATTGATTTTCCTTAAAATTTTCGAATATTTTGGTTTGGTTTTCTAAAAATTTTAAGTTTGGTGTTCTTTCTTCGTGTTCTTGAGTTTTCCTTGTGACTTGATCTTAAAATTTTTAAGTTTGGTGTTCCTTGGTGTTTTCCCTCCAAATTTTTCGAAAATAAGGAGCATTAGATCTAAAAATTTTAAATCTTGTGCTATTTTATTGTTTTTCTCTTTCCTCACTAAATTCAAAAAATATCTTTTCTCTCTAATTTTAAAACAAATTTTCAAATTTTTTTTTAATTCAGATTTTTTTTTTCAAAATTGAAAATCTTTTCCAAATCATATCTTTTTCAAAACTTCCTAACCACTTTCTCTCTCCTCAATTTTTTCGAAAATCTTCACCCACTTTTATTTATTTTTATTTTATTTTTGAAATAAATTAAAAAAAAAATTAATTTCAAAATTCAAATTCTTTTTAGTTATTTTATTTAAGTATTTACTTCTTATAAAATAAAATAAATAAAAAGGTAAATCAGTCCAAGTTATATCCATATATCCATCATGGACATAAGTGGAAATGAACAGTCCAGGAGGACTCTGGGGTCATATTCTAACCCCTCTACTGCTTCATATGGGAGTAGCATATGCATACCCTCCATTGGAGTTAGTAGCTTTGAGTTGAATCCTCAGCTCATTATCATGGTGCAGCAAAGTTGCCAGTATTCCAGTCTTCCACAGGAAGAACCTACAGAGTTTCTAGCACAATTTTTACAAATTGCTGACACAGTACATGATAAGGAAATAGATCAGGATGTCTACAGACTATTACTGTTCCCATTTGCTGTAAAAGATCAAGCTAAAAGGTGGTTAAATAACCAACCTAAGGCCAGCATAAGAACATGGAAACAGCTGACAGAAAAATTCCTGAATCAATATTTCCCTCCAAAAAGGATGACACAGCTAAGGCTGGACATCCAAGGCTTCAAGCAAGGAGATAATGAATCTCTTTATGATGCCTGGGAGAGATACAGAGAGATGCTACGAAAATGCCCCTCTGAAATGTTCTCAGAGTGGGTTCAGTTAGACATCTTCTACTATGGGCTTGCAGAAGGAGCTCAGATGTCTTTAGATTACTCAGCTGGTGGATCTATCCATATGAGAAAGACAATTGAAGAGGCTCAAGAGCTCATTGATACAGTTGCCAGGAATCAGCATCTGTACCTAAGCAGCAACCCTTCCATGAATGAAGAGGTTAAAACAGTAACTGCTGAATTCAGTACTGTAAAACAAGCTGCTGAATTCAATCAGCAATTGGATTTTCTAACAAAGCAGCTAGCTGAATTTAAGGACAGGCTACAGGAGACAAGGATAGCTAATATACATATGGACGAACAGTTTAAGCAAACAAAGCAGCAGCTATCAAGGCAAATAGCAGAAGAATGCCAAGCAGTTCAATTAAGAAGTGGGAAAACATTAAATACCCCACCTCAAGGCATCAAAAATTCAAGAAATGAGCGACCCACCAAAGATTCCCCTGAGGACAGTAAGAGCCCAGGGAAAAATAATTCTGGCACTAAAACGCCAGAAAATGGGTGGAAGGCTGGCGCTGAACGCTCAGACCATGCCCAAAACTGGCGTTCAGCGCCAGAAACAAGGCAGGATTGGCGTTCAACGCCAGAAATGGGCAAGAATCTGGCGTTGAACGCCCAAATGGGGCAGGATCCAGCGTTGAACGCCCAAAATGGGCACATTTCTGGCGTTCAGGCGCCAGGAACAGACAGTAAGCTGGCGTCTAACGTCACTCCAGCTTCTGACTCTGGCACTCAATTGCCAGTGAGGGATCAGATACACACAAGTGCTGATAACAACCCCTCTAAAAAGGCTTCTTTAACCACTAAGGTTGAGGAATATAAAGCCAAGATACCTTATCCTCAAAAACTCCAGAAAGAGGAGCAGGATAAGCAATTTGCTCGCTTTGCAGATTATCTAAGGACTCTTGAAATAAAGATTCCATTTGCAGAGGCACTTGAGCAAATACCTTCTTATGCCAAGTTCATGAAAGAGATCTTGAGTCATAAAAAGGAGTGGAGAGAAACAGAAAGAGTTCTCCTCACAGAAGAATGCAGTGCAGTCATTCTGAAAAGCTTTCCTGAAAAGCTTAAAGACCCTGGGAGTTTTCTGATACCATGCATATTAGAAGGTGATTGCACCAAGACAGCTTTATGCGATCTTGGGGCAAGCATCAACCTGATACCTGCATCCACTATCAGGAAGCTTGGCTTAACTGAAGAAGTTAAACCAACCCGGATATGTCTCCAACTTGCTGATGGTTCCACTAAATACCCATCAGGCGTAATTGAAGACATGATTGTCAGAGTTGGGCCATTCGCCTTTCCCACTGACTTTGTTGTGCTGGAAATGGAGGAGCACAAGAGTGCTACTCTCATTCTAGGAAGACCCTTCCTAGCAACTGGACGATCCCTCATTGACGTCCAACAGGGGGAAATAACCCTGAGAGTCAATGATGATGAGTTTAAGTTGAACGCTGTCAAAGCCATGCAGCATCCAGACACATCAACAGACTGCATGAAAGTTGATCTCATTGACTCTTTGGTAGAAGAGATCAACATGGCTGAGAGTCTCGAATCAGAGTTGGAAGACATCTTTAAAGATGTTCAGCCTGATTTAGAGGATTTAGAGGACATGAAAGAGCCTCTGAACTTTCTTCTGAAAGAGGAAAAACCTCCTAAACCCGAACTCAAGCCACTACCACCATCCTTGAAATATGCATTTCTGGGAGAAGGTGACACTTTTTCAGTGATCATAAGCTCTGCTTTAAATTCACAGGAAGAGGAAGCACTTATTCAAGTGCTAAGGACACACAAGACAGCTCTTGGGTGGTCCATAGGTGACCTTAAGGGCATAAGCCCAGCTAGATGCATGCACAAAATCCTATTGGAGGACAATGCCAAACCAGTGGTTCAACCACAGAGGCGGCTAAGTCCAGCCATGAAGGAAGTGGTGCAGAAAGAGGTCACCAAATTACTAGAGGCTGGGATTATTTATCCCATTTCTGATAGCCCCTGGGTGAGCCCTGTTCAAGTCGTCCCAAAAAAGGGAGGCATGACAGTGATTCATAATGAAAAAAATGAACTGGTTCCTACAAGAACAGTTACAGGGTGGCGCATGTGTATTGACTACAGAAGGCTCAATACAGCCACCAGAAAGGATCATTTTCCTTTACCATTCATAGACCAGATGCTAGAGAGACTAGCAGGTCATGATTATTACTGCTTTTTGGATGGCTATTCAGGCTACAACCAGATTGCAGTGGATCCCCAGGATCAAGAGAAAACAGCATTCACTTGTCCATCTGGAGTGTTTGCTTATAGAAGGATGCCCTTTGGGCTATGTAATGCGCTTGCAACCTTCCAGAGATGCATGCTCTCTATTTTCTCTGACATGGTGGAAAAATTTCTGGAAGTCTTCATGGATAACTTCTCAGTATATGGAGACTCATTCAGCTCCTGTCTTGATCACCTGAAACTTGTTCTGAAAAGATGCCAAGAAACCAACCTAGTTTTAAACTGGGAAAAGAGTCACTTCATGGTGACTGAAGGAATTGTTCTTGGGCATAAAATCTCAAACAAGGGAATAGAGGTGGATCAAGCAAAGATAGAGGTAATTGAGAAATTACCACCACCTGCCAATGTAAAGGCAATCAGAAGCTTTCTGGGGCATGCAGGATTCTATAGGAGGTTTATAAAGGATTTTTCTAAAATCGCAAAACCTCTAAGCAATCTGCTAGCTGCTGACACGCCATTTGTGTTTGACACAAAGTGCCTGCAGGCGTTTGAGACGCTGAAGGCTAAGCTGGTCACAGCACCAGTCATTTCTGCACCAGACTGGACATTACCATTTGAGTTAATGTGTGATGCCAGTGATCATGCCATTGGTGCAGTATTGGGACAGAGGCATGACAAGCTTCTGCATGTCATTTACTATGCCAGTCGCGTTCAAACGCCAGGATGGTGAGGAGGAGCTCTCCTTCTACCCATCTCCTTTCTTTTCTTTTGCTTGAGGACAAGCAAAGCTCTAAGTTTGGTGTGCTTATCCGTGATCACTAAGATCATGGCCCCTAAAGAAAAAACAACCCACTCCAAGAGGCAAGGACCAAGCACCTCACAGACTAGAGGAACATCCACTTCCAAACCTCAAGGTTGTTGAGCTCTAATCTTAGCCTTAACTCTATGATAATTGTTCTTATTTTAGTTTTACCTTAGGAGTCATATAGTAGTAATTAGTATCTATTTTGATTTTATCTCCAATTAAGTTATAGTCTATTTTTCTCATCATCATTAAACATAAATAAAGTAGTAGATCTTTTGAATAAGAGGCAATAAAATTTTGAGTTTTAATAAGAGAAAGTCTAATTAGTTAAATGTGGTGGCAATGCTTTCTGTCTTCTGAATGAATGCTTGAACAGTGCATATGCCTTTTGAATTTGTTGTTTAAGACTGTTAAATATATTGGCTTTTGAAAGAATGATGAACATAAGACATGTTATTGATAATCTGAAAAATCATAAAAATGATTCTTGAAGCAAGAAAAAGCAGCAAAGAACAAAGCTTGCAGAAAAAAAAAAGAAGAAAAAGAAAAAAAAAGAAAAAGCAAGCAAAAAAAGCCAATAACCCTTAAAACCAAAAGGCAAGGGCAAATAAAAGGGATCCCAAGGCTTTGAGCATCAGTGGATAGGAGGGCCTAAAGGAATAAAATCCTGGTCTAAGCGGCTAAACCAAGCTGTCCCTAACCATGTGCTTGTGGCGTGAAGGTGTCAAGTGAAAACTTGAGACTGAGCGGTTAAAGTCAAGGTCCAAGCGAAAAGAAGAGTGTGCTTAAGAACTCTGGACACCTCTAATTGGGGACTTTAGCAAAGCTGAGTCACAATCTGAAAAGGTTCACCCAGTTATGTGTCTGTGGCATTTATGTATCCGGTGGTAATACTGGAAAACAAAGTGCTTAGGGCCACAGCCAAGACTCATAAAGAAGCTGTGTTCAAGAATCATCACACTGAACTAAGAGAATCAATAACACTATCTGAATTCTGAGTTCCTATAGATGCCAATCACTCTGAGCTTCAATGGATAAAGTGAGATGCCAAAACTGTTCAGAAGCAAAAAGCTACTAGCCCCGCTCATCTAATTAGAATCTGAGCTTCATTCAAAAACTCTGAGATATTATTGCTTCTCAACCTATTAGTCTTTATTTTATTTGTCTAGTTGCTTGAGGACAAGCAACAGTTTAAGTTTGGTGTTGTGATGAGCGGATATTTTATACGCTTTTTGGGGTTAATTTCATATAGTTTTGAGTATGTTTTAGTTAGTTTCTAGTTTATTTCCAGTAGTTTTTAGGAAAAATTCATATTTCTGGACTTTACTATGAGTTATGTGTTTTTCTGTAATTTCAGGTATTTTTCTGGCTGAAATTGAAGGAGCTGAGCAAAAATCTGATTCATGCTGAAAAAGGACTGCTGATGTTGTTGGATTCTGACCTCCCTGCACTCAAAGTGGATTTTCTGGAGCTACAGAACTCGAAATAGTCTGCTTCCAATTGCGTTGGAAAGTAGACATCCAGGGCTTTCCAGAAATATATAATAGTCCATACTTTGCACAAGAATAGACGACGTAAACTGGCGTTCAACGCCAGTCCTCTGCCCAATTCTGGCGTCCAGCGCTAGAAAAGGATCAAAAACTGGAGTTGAACGCCCAAACTGGCACAAAAACTGGCGTTCAACTCCACAAATGGCCTCTGCACGTGAATTGCTTAAGTCTCAGCCCCAGCACACACCAAGTGGGCCCCAGCACACAGAAGTGGGCCCCAGAAGTGAATTTCTGCATCATCCATCATAGTTTATCCAATTTTTGTAAACCTAGGCTACTAGTTTAGTATTTAAACAACTTTTAGAGACTTATTTTGTATCTCATGACTTTTCATATCTAAACCTTGTATTCTCTGATAGCATGAGTCTCTAAACCCCATTGTTGGGGGTGAGGAGCTCTGCTGTGTCTCGATGAATTAATGCAAGTATTTCTGTTTTCCATTCAAACACGCTTGTTCCTATCTAAGATGTTCATTCGCGCTTAACTGTGATGGAGGTGATGATCTGTGACACTCATCACCTTCCTCAAATCATGAACATGTGCCTGACAACCACCTCTGTTCTATATACGATTGAATGAGTATCTCTTAGATTCCTTAATCAGAATCTCCGTGGTATAAGCTAGAACTGATGGCGGCATTCATGAGAATCCGGAAAGTCTAAACCTTGTCTGTGGTATTCCGAGTAGGATTCAAGGATTGAATGACTGTGACGAGATTCAAACTCCTGAAGGCTGGGCGTTAGTGACAGACGCAAAAGGATAGTAAATCCTATTCCAACCGGATCGAGAACCAACCGGTGATTAGCCGTGCTGTGACAGAGCGCGTGAGCGTAGTTTTCACTGGAAGGATGGAAGGTAGCCATTGACAACGGTGATCCACCAACACACAGCTTGCCATAGGAGGACGTGCGTGCGTGAATCAGAAGACAGCGGAAAGCAGAGATTCAGAAGACAAAGCATCTCCAAAACTCCAACATATTCTCCATTACTGCACAACAAGTAACCTTTAATTTATGCTCTCTTGGTTATTCACAATTCAACTGATAAACATAATTGACTTCCTGACTAAGATTTACAAGATAACCATAGATTGCTTCAAACCAACAATCTCCGTGGGATTCGACCCTTACTCACGTAAGGTATTACTTGGATGACCCAGTGCACTTGCTGGTTAGTGGTACGCGTTGTGAAAAGTGTGATTCACAATTCGTGCACCAGCGTGCCACGCCCTTGTTGGAGTCTCCAATCTCCCTCACTGGTTAAGTGAACTGGCGTACCACGCCCAGGACTCAAGTGGCACGCCCATGATGATGGTTTGGGCTTACAAGCTTGGCGTGCCATGCCTCTAGTACCAAGTGGCACGTCCATTGATGATGTTCCTTCCTTTCTCCTCTGGAAATGATAGTTGGTGTGCGACATCGTGCAGTGGCGTGCCACGCCCATTGTGAATCATCAAATACTTCTTTTTGGTCCATATGCTTGGCGTGCCACGCCCATGATAAAGCTTAGTAACTATTCCCTGGATCAAGTAATTGGCGTGCCACGCCTGGCCTTGGCGTGCCACGCTTATAGTGAACTTTGAAGCACTCTTTTCTGGACAAAATAGTTAGCGTGCCATGCCCAGCAGTGGCGTGACACGTCCATTGTGCATTTTGAAAGGCCTCTTTTGGAGATTATAGCTGGTGTGCCACACTCAGCAATGGCGTGCCACGCCCATTTTGATGTTAGAAAATCCTTCTCTGGAGAGCATAACTGCATGCCATACCCAATAGTGGCATGCCACGTCCATAGTGGATCTTAGAAAACCTCCTCTGGACACTGTGCCTGGCGTGCCACGCCCAACAGTGGCGTGCCACGCCCCTTGTAGAGCTCCAAGGATTCTTCTCTGGGTTAGATAATTGCCATGCCCATAGTGAAGTTCAAGACTTTCCTCTGGACACTGTGCCTGGTGTGCCACGCTCAGCAACGACGTGCCATACCCCTTGTAGAGCTCCAAGGATTCTTCTCTGGGTTAGATAACTGGCATGCCACGCCCATAGTGAAGTTCAAGACTCTCCTCTGGACACTGTGCCTGGCGTGCCACGCCCAGCAATGGCGTGCCACGCCCACTTCAAAGTCTTGGCGTTTGCTTGAAGTGGCACGCCCCACACACACGCCCAGCACCTTTGCTTACTTTCTTCCTCTTTTGTTGCTCTTTTCATCTGTAATGCAAGCAATAACTCATTTCAAAGCAATGTCCCATAAATTCATGATATAGCTCTTATAAATGGATCAAATCAATGAGGATTTATCACTTTTATACCCCTTTTTGATGAGAGAAAGAGGTAGATGGTGCAAGTCATCAGTCGTCAATCATAACTGGGATTACCGGAAGCATTAGATCTTCTCTCACTTGAACTGATTCCGGTTCCAGGATATGACTTGCATCAGGAGTATATTTATGAAGCTGCGACATGTAAAACACATTGTGCAGGTTCGAAAGATGTAGTGGTAAAGCGATCCTATAAGCCACTAGTCCAATTCTCTTCAGAATCAGAAATAGTCTGTCCTTGCCATTAATTCAGGTCCTAAAACTCTTCGATTTCAATCCTTTAGTCTTGACTTACTCATTGAGTCCAGCTTGCTAAAGTAACCTTCTTGAATACAGGATTTCCTTGGTTCTTATAACTCTCTTGTCGGCCTTTGTAGTAAGAATCTTAATTCGAATTTGTATAGTTTTTCTCCGTTGTCTCGGCTATCAAATTCAGGAACTAAGATGTTTGATGTTTTAGTTTCTGATTAATAGAGAGGTGTTTAGCGTACTGTGAAGTCTCACCTTCTCCCTGATGTTTAGTCTCGTTGATATCCCCAATGAGTAGTTTGCTCCGATGGACGAAATGGACTTGGTCACTTGATCCACGATTACCAAACAACATCACCTTTTGTCTTAGACCTCGTCAATCTATTACGAAATTGATGGCTACTCTTCCTTGCTTTTAAAGTAGAATCTTCAATGGTCGCAACATTCCGAATGGCTTCTGGTGGTCACTATTTTCTTCCTCATGCGTCAAGCACGCCCTCACAGGCATCGTCACTTTGTTCTTTGATATGTAAAAATTTAATTGTATTAACTACCGGCAAGTATACCGGGTCGTATCAAGTAATAAAACTCACAAGAGAGAGGTTGATCCCACGAGGATTAAAGGATTAAGCAATCAATGGTTAATTGATCATTCTAGTTAGACGTTTCAGATTGGAGTGATAATCAAACAAGAAATGTAAATGACATGAAATTAAAAGAAAGCAATAAAGTGCAAGAAAATAAATAACGTGAAAGTAGAGTGCAAGAAAATAAAGTGCTAGAAAGTAAATTGCAAGAAATGAAAAGTACAAGAAAGTAAAATGTAAGAAAATAAAATGCTAGAAAGTAAATGACGGAAAGTAAAGATAGCAAACATAAGGGATTTGAGATGTTGAATCCTCATGAATCAATGGATCACACTCCTTCTCAATCATGTAAGATAGATCTATGGCGAATTATGAGTAATTAAACCCCAATCTCTTGGTGATTTAATTTCTCTTCACATAAGCAATTGCCAATCTCTTGATCTAATTGCTCATGAGAAGAGGTGAAGTTCAATTTCTAATCCAAAAGCCACACAACCCTTAAGACCTCAATTCAAAGAGGTTATATGTCACGTACCAACTAGGAATGTATTAATCAAGAGGATTATGAGACAAGAGCCTTAAACTGAATTCTACGATCCCTCTCTCGAGGCTCACATGAAATTCTAATAGATTCATTCCCTCTCTTGATGGTGATTGAATCTTTAAAGCACAAAAGCCCTTTCTTAGAAAAACAAACATGATTTCTAATCTCATACTACATAAATCCAAAGACCCCAATATTAGAGAGGTTACATGTCACAATACTAACTCTAAATCAAAATCAACTTTATTATGCCAAGAGAGCTCAAACTGAACCCTATGATCCCTCTCCCGAGGCTCACAATAGGATTCTAATAGATCCAAGGATCTTTGAAGAACAAAACTCTCTTGCAAGGATTCTAATAGATATCCAAGTATGAAGATAGAATGAAGAAGAGAAGAAGAAATAGACATCAATTCAATCAAAATTGAAATAGAGCTCCTTTCCCAAATGAGTTGGGGATAGTTGATCATTGCTCTAAGAAAACTCAAAAGAAAATTAAAGTGCATGAAAGTAAAAATGAAAATTAAAGATTTATAACAAAAATGAACAATAAAGATTCATAACTAAAATGTATACACAGTAATAAAGGAAGTGGGAGAGAAGAAGAGTGTATGAAGGGAGGGGTCCGAAGACCCACTCCCAGTGGAGTGTGCCAATGAAGTGTGTGTGTATGTGGGTGTTCCCAACCAAGAGTTCCTTTTTTCTCTCTATGAAACTAAAACCTATTTATAAGCTAGCCTATTACAAATTGAAATGAAATTGAAAATAAGTTACAATCAAATGAAAATTAACTATTCTAAATGATTCTTATGGCCTTGATTGAGTGGTGTTATGGGCATGCTTGCTTGAGGTTAGGGTGGACTTGGAATGCATTTGAACCAAGATGAGGCTTCCAGGCTTGCGTAGCATTTTTCTGCAGCGTTAGCGCTTGTGCACTCACGCGTACGTGTCGCCAATGTATGCGCGTCATCAATGTTTTTGGCACTTGTCACGCGTATGCTTCGTCCATGCGTGCACGTGGTCTTCAGCGTTGGCGTCAAAGGTGTAGCGTTAGCGTCAAAGGCGCTCTTCCACGCGTACGTGTCACCTACGTGTACGCGTCACCGACAAAATTTTCCAACTTCGCAGGTGCTCTTGGAACAAATGTAGTGCCAAAGGTGCTCTTCCTGGAGATGCATAGCGCTCTTGAAGAGAACGTAGCGCCAAGGGCGCTCTTCTGGAGATTTACAGCGTTATTGAGGAAAGCGTACCGCCAAAGGTGCTCTCCTCTGTTTCTTATCTTCTCTGTTTCACCCTTTAAACTCCTTTCTTCTTTCATGCTTATTTTGTTCTTTTTACTTCTTTTTCCACCATTTTCTACAAAATAGATCAAAATCAAAAAGATGAAAGTAATATATGACTTAAGCACAAAAACACTTAATAATTAAACATGATTACTTAAGTTTTAATATGAAAAAGTATAGGAAAACACAACATGATGTGTAGTCATCACAACACCAAACTTAAACTTTGCTTGTCCTCAACCAAATAAAGAATCATGCAATAGAGTTTGACAAGCCAAGGTGAGAAGAATAGCAATTTGATGTTCATGGTTGGCTAGTTTCTTATGCATGCAACAATTACAAAAGGAATTTAAATGATTGATGCCTCTATCTAGCTCAATTTATGAAATCTTGGGTGCTTTGCACCATGAGTTTAAAAGCTACGACTCTAAATGCTTTGTTTTCAAGTATTACCACTTGATACATAAGCTCTACAAGCATTTAATTAGAGGACTCTTTTAGCTCATTTGTTTCTTTTCTTTACTCTCTAATCATTGATGCTCAGAGCCTTATGCTTTGAGCGAGTGCTTTTGCACTTGAGCCTACCCTTGACTCTAAGTGTTTTGTTTTCAAGCTTTTTGCTTGATACACAAACACCACAAATACTTGACAATTGAATTGTCATTGGTACTCAGAACCTTCAGCTTTCTCATTCTTTCCCTTTTTCTTTTCTTGCCTTAATTACATTTGCTTCTTCAAAGTTTTGATGATTTAAAAAATTTCATAAAATGTCCTAGATGAAAACTTCAATTAAACAAATTCAAATGCAATTGAGCAATAAGTTAATCATACTAGCCTCCCAATACTTATAGCTCATGCTAGCTTCTTCTTTAATTACCTTGTTTGTTTATGATCATGATTACTTAATTACTGACTCACAAAATTTAAGATGGTAGTCATAATATCACAGAAACATGTTATAATTCAAATATTAAGCTATGCTTATTCACAAGGAACAACCACACATGCATAGAAAGGAATAGAAGACAATCAGACAATTTAAAGTACTGGAAATAAATAAGAGGAAAAGGAAATTTACCACCTTATAGTTCATCTTCATTGTTGTTGTCGCTTTCCTCCTATTCTTTCCCTTCCCATACCAAACTTAGAATGATTGCTTGTCCTCAAGCAACAAATAAAACAGTGGTGATGGGGTTTATGATGGGTCATGAGTGTCTTACACAATGAAATGTGAGTAATGCATGTGCTTAAGCAAGCAAAATTAACGGTACAATAAAGGCACAAGAAGTAAAAACAGAGACAACGTGATTGCATTAATAAGTGGTGTGCATGGTACATAGCATGAAAAATAAAAGGCAACACCAAACTTAGTGTGACACTTTCATTTAGAATGATGCAAGTACCCAGTGAAGATTGAAAATCAAATTGTTGAATGGAAACACCAAACTTAGAATGCAATCATATGCCAAATTACTGAAAGTAAAAAAAGCAAAGAAAGGAAATGTTACCTACGGTTGGGTTGCCTCCCAACAAGCGCTTGATAAACCCCTTTTCTAGGGTTTATCTTGTATTGAATTTAGAGTATTTTATCAACCTTTTCTCACATGTATTCAATGAAATGGTATGATTTTGTGATTCTCCCTTAATTTGTGCTTAAGTGTGAAAACATGCTTTTAGACCTTTAATTTGATGATTTTGATTCACCTTTGATTCCATTAGATGCCTTGATGTGTTTACTAGTGATTTCAGGATTGAAAAGGCTAGAAATGTATCAAAGGAGTGAAGAGAAAAGCATGCAAAGTGGAGAACACATGAAAAAGCCAAAGATTTGGATATATACATCCACGCGCACGTGCACTGTACGCGCACGCGTGGATCGCAAAACTTCAAGGGACGCGCACGCGTGACGTACGCGTACGCTTCGGTGGCCGCACGTGATTTTTAAATAGAAAACGTGCCCAGCGAATTCTGGAAAGTTGTGGGGCCTAGTTTGCAACCAATTTTGGCGCCGAAGTGCTTTAAAGGACCAAGGATTGAAGGGAATGGGGATCTTTTGCTCATTCATACACATTAGGATTAGTTTTAGTTAGTTTTAGAGAGAGAAGCTCTCACTTCTCTCTAGGATTAGAATTAGGATTAGGTTTAGATCAATAATCTTAGATCTAGGTTTCAATTCTTTGCTGTTACATTCTTCATTCCTCTATTCCTTTGTTATAATTTCTTCTACTTTGTTTCTATGCTTTGTTGTAGATCTACTCTTGTTTCTTCTATTTTCTTTCAATTCAATTTGAGGTAATTCATAATAATTGTGTTCCTTTAGATTGTTGTTGTTAATTCTTTGTAATAATTGTTGTTAGATTCTATTCTTGTTGTCAATTTACTATGTTTTCCTTTTATGCCTTCTAAGTGTTTGATGAAATGCTTGGTTGGATTTTAGTGTAGATTTTTCCCCTCTTGGCTTTGGTAGAGTAATTAGTGACTCTTGAGTTATCTAATTCCTTTGTTGATTAATAATTAGAAGTTGCTAATTAGCTTGAATGCCACTAAAGATAGTCTTTCATCTAGATTTGGCTAGGACTTGTGGACTCAAGTTAATACCTCCACTTGACTTTCCTCCACGGTTAGAAGTTAACTAAGTGGGAGCAAAGGACAATTGTGGTCACAATTGAGGAGGATAACTAGGATAGGACTTCTAATTTTTATACCTTGTCAAGAGCTTTGTTAGTTGTTAGTTTATTTCCATTACCATTTACATTTCATGTCTCTTATCTCAAAAACCCCAAAACATACCTCGTAACCAATAACAAGACACTTTATTGCAATTCCTAGGGAGAACGACCCGAGGTTTAAATACTTCGGTTTATAATTTTAACGGTTTGTTTTAGTGACAAACAATCTTTTGTATGAAAGGATTATTTGTTGGTTTAGAAACTATACTTGCAATGAGATTTCATTTGTGAATTCTAAACCGTCAAAAATTCAATCATCAGCGCTCTTTTAATGTCAATAGCTTGATATGTTGTTCTCAACTTTCTTCATCTTCTTCCAATTGATTAATAGAAATGACTTTAGAGAAGCAGAGGAGAAGTTTGATATCCCCTATTTTGGCCTCTTCCTAATGAGCTTTCTTTTGTTATTTACTTGATTTGCTTTGCTTGTTGGGGTAAGGGTTGGATTGTTTGCAGATGACCTTTTGTTCTTCATGGATATTGTCCTCCGTTCCATGGTAACAATCCTCTTTTTAGTGCTTTTGTTGATTGACTTCACTTCTTTGTTTTCAAAACTTGGGTGTTGTGTGATGATCGAAGTGTCCTCTTCATCAAGAATTTCTCGAATTGGTGGTTCAATGAACTCACCCTCTATGCAAATTTCTGCTTCATTACAACTCCCTTGGTTGATTTCCTTCTGGAGTTGTTTTACAATTTGTCCTAAGTGTACCTCAAGCTTTCTCATGGATGCTTCTTATCTTTCTTGGTTTTAGGCAAGAATCTGTCTGGTTTGAGCAAGAGTTTGAGTGAGCTGAGAAAGAGAGTGTAATGTTGCCTCAATAGTGGTCAGCCTAGCTTCTTGGTGGGGTTGTGTAATGTATGATTGTGCTTGGTAAGGATTATGAAATGAGTTTTGTGGGTAATGACATGAAGGATATGAATTTTGTGGTGAGGTAAAGTCAAGTGCTGAAGGCTTTTGATATGGAGAACCATGAGGTGAGGTTGGCCAATCTTGCATTAATGTATCTGAGGGACAATTAAGTGATGATGGCTCTTGATGACTAAAATATGGAGCATCAAAATCTTCTCCCCAACCACAATTTGTGTAAGTGTCATAACAATATGAGTTATTTTGTGGCTCTGGGAGATATCCCATTTCACTTGATTGTTCACACTCCATCATTCCTTGTTGATATTTCCAGCCGCCATGAGGATAATAACATGCATTTTGTGGTGGTGGACAATATCCCATGTAATTTTCTTTATCATTTTGTGACCCTGGAGCATATCCCATTTGGGTTGATTGTTCATACTCTATCATTCCTTGGTGATATTCCCAGCCACCATTAGGATAATGACTTGAATCATTTTGTAGTGGTGGGCAATATCCCATATGATACGATTGATCAAAATGTGAGGTAAACTCCATTTGAATTTTATAAAACACAATCACCAAGAGAAATTTAAAATTCGTTGTGTCACAACTAAGGAATTCTTAGGGAGGCAATAACACAAACACTTAACATGCAATAAGAAAAGAGAAATAAAAAAATAAAGTAAATGACAAAAAAAATGCCTAATCTAGATAATCAATCAACCGGTAGTTTGTTAATCACAATTAATCCCCAGCAAGTATACCGGGTCGTATCAAGTAATAAAACACACAAGAGTGAGGTCGATGCCACAAGGATTAAAGGATTAAGCAATCAATGGTTAATTGATCATTCTAGTTAGACGTTTCAGATTGGAATGATAATCAAACAAGAAATGTAAATGACATGAAATTAAAAGAAAGCAATAAAGTGCAAGAAAAGTAAATGACGTGAAAGTAGAGTGCAAGAAAATAAAGTGCTAGAAAGTAAATTGTAAGAAATGAAAAGTACAAGAAAGTAAAATGTAAGAAAATAAAATGCTAGAAAGTAAATGACGGAAAGTAAAGATAGCAAACATAAGGGATTGGAGATGTTGATTCCTCATGAATCAATAGGTCACACTCCTTCTCAATCATGTAAGATAGATCTATGGCAGATTATGAGTAATTAAACCCCAATCTCTTGGTGATTTAATTTCTCTTCACATAATCAATTGCCAATCTTTTGATCTAATTGCTCATGAGAAGAGGTGAAGTTCAATTTCTAATCCAAAAGTCACACAACCCTTAAGACCTCAATTCAAAGAGGTTATATGTCACGTACCAACTAAGAATGTATTGATCAAGAGGATTATGAGACAAGAGCCTTAAACTGAATTCCACGATCCCTCTCTCGAGGCTCACATAAAATTCTAATAGATTCAATCCCTCTCTCAATTGTAATTGAATATTTGAAGCACAAAAGCTCTTTCTTAGAAAAACAAACATGATATCTAATCTCATACTACATAAATCCAAAGACCCCAATATTAGAGAGGTTACATGTCACAATACCAACTCTAAATCAAAATCAACTTCATTATGCCAAGAGAGCACAAACTGAACCCTATGATCCCTTTTCCGAGGCTCATAATAGGATTCTAATAGATCCAAGGATCTTTGAAGAACAAAACTCTCTTGCAAGGATTCTAATAGATATCCAAGTATGAAGATAGAATGAAGAAGAGAAGAAGAAATAGATGTCAATTCAATCAAAATTGAAACAGAGCTCCTTTTCCCAAATGAGTTGGGGTTAGTTGATCATTGCTCTAAGAAAACTCAAAAGAAAATTAAAGTGCATGAAAGTAAAAATGAAAATTTAAGATTTATAACAAAAATGAATAATAAAGATTCATAACTTAAATGTATACACAGTAATAAAGGAACTGGGAGAGAAGAAGAGTGTATGAAGGGAGGGGTCCGAAGACCCACTCCCATGGAGTATGCCAATGAAGTGTGTATGTGTGGGTGTTTCCAGCCAAGAGTTCCTTTTTTCTCTCTATGAAACTAAAACCTATTTATAAGATAGCCTAAATTACAAATTGAAATGAAATTGAAAACAAGTTACAATCAAATTAAAATTAACTATTCTAGATGATTCTTGTGGCCTTGATTGAGTGGTGTTATGGGCTTCCTTGCTTGAGGTTAGGGTGGACTTGGAATGCATTTGAACCAAGATAAGGCTTCCAGGTTTGCGTAGCATTTTTCTGCAGTGTTAGTGATAAAACCAATTTTGTGGTTTATATTGTGTTGATTTTGGGGAATTTTATCAACTTTTCTCACATTTATTCAATAAAATAGCATGATTTTGTATTTCTCCCTTAATTTGTGCTTAAGTGTAAAAACATGCTTTTTAGGCCCAAAAATTGCTAAATTTAATTCACTTTAATTCCATTCGATGCTTTGATATGTTTGTTAAGTGATTTCAGGATTATAAGGCAAAGATTGGGTTGAAGAAATGAAGAAAAAGCATGCAAAAATGGAGAGTTCATGAAGAAATGAGGATTTGCTGAACTGAAGGCCACGCACACGCGTTACCCACGCGTACGCGTGAGATGAAGATTCGCTAGCGATGCGTACACGTCACCCACGCGTACGCTGACCAGAGAATCATCAAGCGACGCGCACGCGTCATCCACACGCACACGTGATGTTTGTCACATGACTCACTTAATAGCAAAATGCTGGGGGCGATTTCTGAGCTTAAGGAGGCCCAAATCCAACTCATTTCTGATGCTTTTGAACCCAAAGATGGCAAGAGATTGAGGGGGGAGCAATTAGTTGTAGCTTAGCATCATGTAGTTTAGTTTCTAGAGAGAGAAGCTCCCTCTTCTCTCTAGAATTAGTGTTCTTAGGGTACTTTGTATCTTAGATCTATGGTTCAATTCTTGTTTTCCTTTAGTTTGCCTTGTAATTTCTTGTTCCTATATCTTAATTCTCTTAGTTTGTAGTGTTAATTTTCCTATTTTGCTCTCTTTTGTGTTCATGAACTCTTGTTGACTTGTATTTTCTTTCAATGCAATTTTATGTTTCCATGTCTCTTTTGCGTTTATCTTCATTGTTGTTATTGATTTCTTGCTTGTGATAGTTATTGTTTCCATTAATTATTGCATGTTGTGATGTTTACTTTTCTTGCACTCTAGGTGTTTGCTAAAATGATTTCATTAGCTTTTGAGTAGTTCTCTTTACTCTTGGCCTAGGCTAAGGAAATTGAGTGACCTTGAGTCATTCGGTCTCATTGAATTGATGATTTGAGAACCTTATGTGGTCAATTTGATAACCATTGACACTAGCCTACTACTAAGTCAATTAGTAGCTAGGGTAGGACTTATGGATTGATGTTGGTCAAGCCATTTGACATACTTCAAGTATAGAAGTAGACTTAATGAGCTCGGTTCCTCATAATTATCAATGTATGGTTTGTAGACAAGGATGGTGATTTCAACTCCCATGTCTTAGCCAGAAGTTCATTTCCTTATTTTATTAGTTCTTGTTATTTACTTTCTTGCTTTTATATTTCCTTGCCCCCTTGTTCTTCATAGCCAATAATTGATCACTTCATTGCAATTCTTTGTGAGACGAGGACGTTTAAATACTTCGGTTAATTCTTATTAGGGTTTGTACTTGTGACAACCAATCTTTTAAATATGAAAAAGCTAAACCATACCTTGGCCAATTTCCACGTTTTGTCCAAGGCAACCCACAAGGCAAGAAGCAAGTCCTCTCACCACAAATCCAGCTCTAATACCAACCCAAGCTTCCACCAATCACCAATGTCCACAATTCAAACTCTAACATACATATATATACACCTAAATTCAATACCCAATATACAAACTCAAATAATTAACTAGGGTGGATGATCCTCACCTTATCCAAGCATCACACAAGCAAGAATGAATGTCTTCCTCAAGTCAATTTGAGCCTAAACGTTAAGACAATGAATTTCAATAACCAAAGCCCCAAATTTTGAAAATTCAAGAGAATGAGAGGCTGCGATGAGAGATGAGACGTACCTACAAAATTGTTTTGATGAATGGGCTTGGGCCCATTTTTGGACCCGGTTCAACTGGTTCGGCCCATTCGACCCAATCTTGGGTCAAATTCTTTGAAATTAGTGTCAAAATTCTCATTTTAATGAGCTCTATCCTAATTTAATATAATATTCATATTTTTAATTTTCTTTATTAAAATTTAATTTATGGACTAATTATTTACTAATTTAACAAGGTTTATAGATTCCTAAACAGATAGAGTATATCAATTCCATTTGTTCCTCTAAAATGCAAAGAAATTGAGCACAATTTTTATTTGATATTGGATATGATCAGATTAATAGTGTTGAGCTTATTCAATTAAAAGTCTTTTTATTTGATGGGTTTTTCTTTGAATCACTATTTTTTTAATCAATTGAACTCTGAGATTCATATATTTGCAGTGATCTAATGATTTGGTGATATGTGAATGTTTCAGGCTATTGGTGTTGTTGCTAGGACTGGAGAAGAGGAGTATCCGAAGCGAACTGGTTAGCCTTTGTGCCATGTGCTTAATATGGTTCTGCTTATACTTTTGATATGCATTGATATTTCCTTTGACAATTGACTCCTGTGATTCCTTGTTCTATATGAAATGATGTGCTCTGTGGTAATCTATAATTCTATTATATGTTGAGGATAGAATAATCTTGAATTTCTGTTTTGACTCATCTTTGTAGTTTGCTTTTAATGATAGTTTTATGGCATCATACAGTTCAAATGGAAAAAGATAAATGAGAATCAAAATAAAATACATGAATAGAGGATATGGTATGTATTATGTAAGCACTTCTTTATTTGTTTGATTATAAGCTTTAGGCTATTTCCTTTTCTAATTAGTTTGTGAGGACCTTTTATTTGATAAAAAATGGTATATAGAAATACTAGCTTTACTTGATTTAGATTCCTAAACAGGTAAAGTATATCGATAGCATTTGTTCCTCTAAAACGATCTGGTTATCAAATTTCTATTATCACTTATACTAAAGAGTTGGATTAATCTTAGTTGGTGATGCTGGTGGTTTACTAAATAGTAAATACAATGATGGAATTGAACTCCATGATATAATTTGAAGTCTGTGTCTTTTTATGCTACATCTATGGGTTTAATTTCCTAAAAAAGGTTACTTCGACAGATCAAGTTTTTTTGGGTAGTGTATTTTATTGGTATCACTTTAGTCATGCAATGTGTACTCTTTTTGGTTAACGGGAGTCTCATGTTATATTCAATATAATAAGTTAATAACTGTTGTTTAAGATTTTTCGAAGATAGCAAATCACTAATGATGGTTGCTAGGTGCTTGTTTAAATGCAGTAGTGTGTGGCAAATTTTGCATGCAATTTTATGTTGTCGGTTTCTCAACTGGATTAATTGGTTACAAATTTGCTTTGGTTCATTTTTCTATTTCATGGTTGTCCCTTCCTATTTTATTTGTTGCTTTGTTTAATCTTGCTTTCTTTTCAGTTACTGGCTAAATGAATTTATATGTGTCTTTAAGGTTTTGTTAGGTGTAGTGTTTCATGATTTTAGTGACCTGAAGGTTTTATGGCATCATATATTTCAAGTGAAAAAAGATAAATGAGAATATGTTAAGAGAAAGAGAAGTCTTTGATTTGAGTTTGTATATGGTGGTATTTGCTACTTGTTATTCTGTTGATACCTCAAAGTTGTGCATCGTGTGTTTGAGTTAAACCCCAAATGATACCACTCCATTATTTTCTTGTCTACAATTACTACTTTAGGAGGATATATTGAGTTACATGTAGTTTTATCGTTATTTTCTTCTTTGACTGTCAACAATCTAGCTTTTCTTTAACAATTTTGCACTCATTTAAATCAATCTTATGACTTGGTTGTTGTTAGTGTATGCTTTGTATTTAGGGGGTTGGAAAATTTCATTTCATTAACGATATAGCATATTTCTATTCGATGAAGAATGCAAACATAAAAATCGAGATTTATGTGTCTTGGTTCAGTATAGGGAGTATTTGATTGCATTTGTAATGAAATAGTCACCCATATAATGCCAATGACTTCTATTTCCTTGAGTCCATCTTTTATAGAGTGTACTTATTTGTTCTAATTACTATTCTAACCCACTTTCTATCTTTTTCTTCCTTTGTTTTTATATATGTTTTTAGAGAGTGATATTTGTTTTCGTCTTGGAGAGAAGAAGATGTGTGGGAAGACAGTGAGGGTCAAACTTATATCTACTGATTGGACTACTTCTGTGGTATTTTTCTCCTATTATTATTCCAATTTCCGCTCCTACCAATCAAACTAACCTTGGTTTTTTGTACTATAAAAATATCAGAAATTGGAGAAAACTCCACACTAGCTAGAAGTTCACGGGAATACTATTGTTATATGATGATATGATGCCTCTAGTATCATATCATATACTCATAGTATTCTCGTGGGATTATAACCGGTGTGGAGTTTTCTCTATTTTTTTTAGATGTTCATAATATGAAAATTAGGGTTATTTTGATTGGTGGATTGGGGCTTCGAATAGTGACAGGATATGAAAAAGCAGTCAAAGGTCAATGTTATTAACTTACCACTGTTCATCATGTATAATGGATGGTCCAAGTGAAGATGGTTGGAATAAAAACTTCCGGTGGGAGGAGGGTAATAATATTTTACAAAGAGAATTGAAATATGCTTTATATCCACTAGGATTATACTATTTTAAATAATTTGTGTGTATCTACTTCCTTTTTTATATTAATCATGTTTTTTTAAAGAGATTAAGTTATTTTTTATTGGGAATATACTTATTTCTTATATTTTTGGGGTACAATTGCTTGAGTTGTTTCTCTGAGTTATGCTAATGTATATATTTTGGCATTTTTGTTTTTGGTTGTGATTGAGCTGTCTCGCGGACGAAGAGATGTGCTGCACCACCTACAACCTCACTCACTTTTTCAGAGAATCGCCCCTTTGTCTAGCCTACTTGATCTCAAGCTCTGTGATCTGTTGTGGGGCAAATCATCGCGGTGGTAGTGCTGTCTCCAACGATGAAGGGTTTAGTTGCGGTGAAGCCTGATACAAATGTTCACTCACCTGAATTTGTGAGTGTTCTTTGTGTGTTTTAAAGTATTTATTTTTTAATTGAGATACCTGTGTATATTTTATTTGGCTGGGTGATACTAATACTAATAATAGTATTAGTAAACGATTGGAAGTTGTCTATGGTAATGTTGTTTTGGCATAAGTTTATTGCAATTTACTTCTGTTGTTTTAGTTATTTAAAGCACAAATATCCGATCTTGAGAGAACTCTCAAGCCAGCAACTTCAATTCAGGATAAATAATGATGGACAATTAACAAATTTTCTTAAAAAATTGTGTTCTAAATCATTAGATTTTCTTTTTTTAAAAATATCCTGTTTTTTTTTTTTTTTTTGTTGTATGCTACATAGTTATTTCTGAATTCTAATTCTAATTATAGTCTGCTATAAAGATAGAAATTGTGTATTGTTTAAGTAGGTTACCGGTATTTACAATTTTTGGTTGCAGAAATTGTATATTGCTTAAGCAGCTTACTAAGCAACTTTAGCTCCAATAGGTTCTCAAAATCGCTATTGGTGAATAACTACTGGCTGGACACCGATTAGTTGGCTGAACCAAGCGTTCTGAAGAATCTTTGCTACTCTCTGGGTTTACTGGCTTGGGGGAAGAAGCTCTTCTACCATCAAGTTAAGTTAAATAATTTTTCTTCTTACTTGTTTTAAGGAAAATTGTTCAAACTTTGATATTTTGAATTGTGTCCAATTTTACGGTGTCTTTTGTTAAAAATGATATAGTGTATTTGTTTAAAATGATAAAATTGAGGTATTGTTTACTTTTATGAGTCAATATGTATTACACGTATTTTTTAATAAAATAACCATAGGTCTTATTTATAAGAAGAATTGAATAGATGTACCATACTTTTCATTGTCTTTGAAAGTTTTTGTATTGGTTGTGATTGTGGTTGGTTTATTGGCTTTTTGTTCCTTTCAGATCTTATTAAATTTTTTTATTTTTAAATTTATATTTTATCTTTTTTACTATTAGTATGAAGTTCATGCTTTTTTTATTTTCGGATTTTTTTCAATCGTGGTTTTTGTCTTGTTTTTCTTGTGAGTATCTGCATTTTTTTTGGACTGGACTATTTTGGGTAGTTGAAAAAATTACCTTTGTAGCGTCTTGGTTGAATTTTACTTTAAATTTGCTACTGTGTAATTGTGCTAATGTTAGATATGCTCTTGATTTAAGTGATTAACTAAAAGATCTGATATTTCTTTTTTTCTTCCGAAACCTATTTTGTTAGTGTTATACAATGTAAAAGGTGCATGCTACTTTTTCTTTCATGGTCAGTATGATTAATTGTATGTTGATTTTAATTTTTTTTCTAATGCTTTGAGTTGTCTGGTATTATTTGTAGTGTAATTTTTTGTCCCTTGTAGTTAGTGGGTCTAATACTACTCTTTGGCGTGGGCATTTTGTTTGAAGTATATTCTATCATAGTAGAATAGTCTTTTCTGAAGAATTTATAGCAATTGCAGTGCTAAAAGTTCCGAATCATGTTGAACCTCTGTGATTTCAGTTTTTTTCAAAGCTCTGGGTTAAGTTTGTAGAAGCTTTTAATTTGCTTTTCTGTTTTTGTCGTGTTAATATGTCTCTTCCTGGTTTAATTTTTTGGAATGTGTAAATAGTTGCCTTTTGTTATTAGTTATTTACTATTACTTTGCATACCAAATAACATAAAAAAAAAAATAGACAAACATTCTATGGGATTTATTTATATTTTACATATTGGATCTAACCTTATTTTTTGTTGGCTTTTCAATTGTTGCTTGTTCTAACCATTTAGATTTTACAACAGTTTATATTTTTTTGTAATAAAGCAACTGACATATAAAAATATATTATAATTTTGTAAGTATTTAGTTGCTCTAAATATATTTCATTCATTAACTGGTTTTGCAAATAGTTAATTGCTCAAAAATAATTTATAGTAGGTGGAGGCTCAGGATTCAGTGCTGAGACTTGTTTTCTATTGTTATAAAATAAGATTTTCTTATTGTTAATTTTTTTTTGTTTTTGTTGTCAATTAGGAATGTAGACTAGTAAAAGTATTTAATCTTATGATTTGTTAAAAAATTTTCTGTCAAATTGTTATTGCTATAATGGTATTTTTTTTTTGAGTTTTAATCTAACATATCATTTTGCATTTATTAATTTTTTTCAGCATGTTTCTGCTTATCTTCCACATCATGCTATTTGTAGCAAAAAATTAAATATGCAATTTGATAATCTATCAACATCTACTAAAAAAGATTAGAAATATGCATTCAGTACTTGAATGGACACAAGTGCTATTAACTACTATAAATCATATGTTGAAGACAACAAAAAAGATTACATTTCTGGCTATGTATTATAACAAATTTAACAAATAAGAAAATGACCAAGTAATTTCGAATATTTGCTTTTAGGTTTTTTTGGTTGCCGTCAATAAGAAAAAAATTCACTCTTAATAATATTAATAGTAATGTATTTTATGTGTTTAATGTTTTTAATAATTTTTTGTTTATGCATTATACTTGTCTATAATTCTGTGATATATTCCACGGTTAGATGGGAAGAGATTATTTTGATTGTAACAGGAGTTCCCATAAGAAAAATCATTGAAAGTGAAGGTATAAATTCTAATATATTGTACCAGTTTTAACGGTAGATTAAAGTATTCATTAATATTATTTCTTAGCTGTTTATTTTACCTTAATTTTTTTATTCTTTCTAATATTCCCAGAAAAAAATATAATTTACTTAAATCAATACATCATGAAAATGTTTATTCAAATACTGTAATATCAGAGAATTTTTTTCTGTCTCTTTACGTATTTTGTAATTTTTTATTGTCTTCTTTCCAAAGGGTATCAGTCTACTTATTTTATATTGTTTATTTTTTTTTATTGTCCGTGGTGAATGATGTATTTGTTAATTTTTATAGGTCTCTTATGTTAGTTATCATGATTGATGTGATTGAGAGAGATAATTGGTATTTCTAATAAGATTTTTTTATATGTTTTTTAACTCCTATATATGTAAAATTAAATTTTTAATAATTGTAGAATCTATTTCGTAGGTTCATTTTAGTATACTATTTCTAATGCAATAATATGGGATATCTATGTTGATTGATGTACTTTTGTTATATGGATTTGATAAAAGTTAATAGTCTATGGGTTAGAAGTCTATGATTAGGTGGTAGGATTCAATTTGGTGTGGGTGGGTTGTAGGGTAATCTATGACTCTATAATAGGATTAGATTTGTTGGATGATGTCTTTTCTTATTGAATTAGTACTAAATACTAGATCAGTATGTTTTCTATGTCTTCTTCCTTTTTGTTTTAAATGAATATGAATTTAATTTAATTTTTATATTCTTTTTTAATTTATTCTATAGATTGTTTTTTTATCTTTTTTTTCCTTTGTATGTTGATCTTTTATTGTATTTTTTTTATATGCTCTTATAACTAGGACTTACTACCTTATGAAATTTTATGTATAATGTATTATTATTTTTAGAAAAAATATTATTTAAAAAGTGGAGTAATTTATTTATTTTGTTTTTTTCTCACCTTATATTATTTTACTTTTTATATGTTTTCTAGATTCTATATGTGTCAACTCAACTTTTTTGATGTAAGAAATTAGGACAGTTTGTGACTTTCTTTTCTTTGGGCTGTTTTAGATTTTAGCTATAGATTGCATCTATCAAATCAGTTAGGCAATGAAATATGATTTAATTAATATATAATATATAGATATAGATATACAGTTACTACCTATACTGCAGATACGTTGTCCAAGAAATTATATTGAATTTAACTTCTAAATTAATATTGGTACTCTAGCCATTTTCTATTGAGTGTTATATTTAGGTTAAATAATTAATTGGTTTTTTGAAAATATTAATGTTGTTTTAATATTGCTACTCTTTATATTTTCATTTTTTTGTGATTGATTAATCTAACTGATTTGTTGGTTGATAATTATATTTATCGTTTGTCGATTTTTTTTTTTAATTTTTTTCCTGCAATTGGAATTCTGGAATTTAGATGTTAATGGTTTACATTGAGTTAGTAAGTTCAGTTAGATATTAATGGGTTATAAGATATTGTATATCTCTATAATAGTATGAGATATGAGATTTATTATTCAATTTTAGGAAATTCTATTATTGTTATATTTTAAAAATTATTCATAAGGCACATATAAAAAAAAAATTTCTCAATCATTTTTACATTTTATTAATTTTTTGCTATCTTTAACAAAACCAGAACGCACACCCGTACATTTTTGTTGTTATATTTTAAAAATTATTCATAAGGCACATATAAAAAAAATAATCCCCACTCAACCAAGAAATCCTAACACCCCACTTTTCCAGTGCCAAACCCCAGCACCTCCTACCACATACCAAATCGTCGTAGTCCACAATCCACGCTGACCTCACCGACTTGTCCGATAGCACCCTCCCGGACAGCTTCTTCGCGGACAGCCCCGTCCTTGAGCTATTAACAGACCGAGACTCCAAATATCGTGCCACTATCAACGGACCTCAGGATGAGCTAAATCATTGGAAAATCGAACAACAAGTTGAGGTTTTGCGCTTATCATTGCATTCCCAACACACAATCTTTTGTTCACTTTTTCCTGTTATGCTTTTCTTTTCTCTTTTGGTTGTTTTTGTTTGGTTAATTTGATTGAGTGAAGTTTTGGGTATTGAAAGAATTGAGTTCATAAGTTGATGTGCTAAGTGTGAATGTGTTGAGTTCAAACATGCTTTGTAACAAGGTGGAATGTTGACGTTTGAAATAAGTAACGTATGTTGTTATTATTATTATCACATTTGTTGTTATTAAAGTTACATTAATAATATATAATTACATGGTGTTGGAAGATGTAAAGAAAAACAAAAAATAAAACTCCGAATATAAAAAGATAAGAATCTGGTTCTTTCGATTTACAAAATAAAAAATATTCTTATAAATTGAAGTTTCTTCTTTTATTAAATAGACATCATAAAATTTCTCATTTTATTGATATTAGCCTAATAGATATTTTTCCTTTTTTCTTCTTTGTACTGTGCCCTACTGACTTCATCGATCTCTACCCTGCATGTTCCTAAAAGAGAAGACTACAATCATTTTCCAAAAGGTAATTCCATTTCTGGTTACTTTTTTGGTTATGATGCATCATTTTTTTCTTACTTTAGTTCTTTTCAGTCTTCTGGGTTATACATTTTCAACCAGCAAGTGCACTGGGTCGTCCAAGTAATACCTTACGTGAGTAAGGGTCGATCCCATGGAGATTGTCGGCTTGAAGCAAGCTATGGTCATCTTGTAAATCTCAGTCAGGCGGATTCAAATGGTTAAAAGGTTTTGATAATTAAAATATAAATAAAACAGAAAATAAGATAGAGTTACTTATGTAATTCATTGGTGGGAATTTCAGATAAGCGTCTGGAGGTGCTTTGTTGTTTCTGAACCTCTGCTTTCCTATTGCCTTCTTCCAACCATGCGTTACTTCCTTCCATGGCAAGCTGTAAGATCCTCTCAGTGAAAATGGTCCTCTATGGTTTCTGCACGGCTAATCAACTGTCGGATTTCTCGTCTCAGATGAGAAATACCAGGTACAGCTACTGCATGGTTAATCATCTGTCGGTTCCCACTAGCATCGGAATAGGATCCATTGATCCTTTTGCACACTGTCACTGTGCCCAACATTCGAAGGTTTGAAGCTTGTCGCAGTCATCCCTTCCCGGATCCTACTCGGAATACCACAGACAAGGTTTAGACTTTCTGGATCCCAGGAATGGCTGCCAATAATTCTAGCCTATACCACGAAGATACTACTCTCACGGACTCGGTCCGTGTATTAGATACCCAAGAGAATATACTCCAGCTGTCGTCCAATGACTATGTTGAACATCATGTAGACCGCTTTGTGGTTGTCAGGCACGCGATCTTGGCTAAGCGAGTAACAAAGATTGGGTGATTGTCACGGGTCACCCCTTCATTCTGACTTAACTGAATTAAGTACGAGAGTATATCTTGGAGAAGAAGTATGCGTGAATTGAATAGAAAACAGTAGTAATTGCATTGATTCATGAAGAACAGCAGAGCTCCACACCTTAATCTATGGGGTGTAGAAACTCCACTGTTGAAAATACATAAGCGAAAAAGGTCTAGGCATGGCCGTGAGGCCAGCCTCCAAATGTGTACAATAGCATAAGATGGTAAAAGTCTCGATGCGAATACAATAGTAAAAAGTGCTATTTATACTAAACTCGTTACTAGGGATTACAGAAAATGAGTAACTAAGTGCAGATAGTGCAAAAATCTACTTCTGGGGCCCACTTGGTGTGTGCTTGGGCTGAGCATTGAAGATTTTTCGTGCTTAGGCTGTTCCTGGAATTAAACGCCAGCTTTGGTGCCAGTTTGGGCGTTTTACGCCAAGATATTTTAGGCTGTCTATGAACGCCAGTTTGGGCCATCAAATCTCAAGAAAAGAATGGACTATTACATATTGCTGGAAAGCCCAGGATGTCTACTTTCCAACGCAATTGAGAGCGTGCCAATTGGGCTTCTGTAGCTCCAGAAAATCTACTTCGAGTGCAGGAGAGTCAGAATCCAACAGCATCTGCAGTCCTTTTTCAGCCTCTGAATCAGATTTTTGCTCAGGTCCCTCAATTTCAGCCAGAAAATACCTGAAATCATAGAAAAATACACAAACTCATAGTAAAGTCCAGAAATGTGATTTTTAAATAAAAACTAATAAAAATATAATAAAGGGTATAAATTATCCGCTCATCACAACACCAAACTTAAATTGTTGCTTGTCCCCAAGCAACTGAAAATAAAATAGGATAAAAAGAAGAGAATATATAATAAATTCCAAACTTATCAATGAAAATTAGCTTCAATTAGACGAGCGGGACTTGTAGCCTTTTTTCTTCTGAACAGTTTTGGCATCTCACTTTATCCTTTGAAGTTCAGAATGATTGGCATCTATAGGAACTTAGAATTCAGATAGTGTTATTGATTCTCCTAGTTCAGTATGTTGATTCTTGAACACAGCTAGTCTTGGCCGTGACCCTAAGCATTTTGTTTTCCAGTCTTTCCACCAGATACATAAATGGCACAGACACATAACTGGATGAACCTTTTCAGATTGTGACTCAGCTTTGCTAGAGTCCCCAGTTAGAGGTACCCAGAGCTCTTAAGCACACTCTTTTTATTTTGGACCACGACTTTAACCGCTCAGTCTCAAGCTTTTCACTTGACACCTTCACGCCACAAACACATGGTTAGGGACAGCTTGATTTAGCCGCTTAGGCCAGGATTTTATTCCTTTGGACCCTCCTATCCATTAGTGCTCAAAGCCTTGGATCCTTTTTACCCTTGCCTTTTGGTTTAAAAGGCTATTGGCTTTTTCTGCTTGCTTTTTCTTTTTCTTTCTCTTTTTTTTTCCGCCACTTTTTTCTTTTCTTTTCTTTTCTTTTCTGCAAGCTTTTCACTGCTTTTTCTTGCTTCAAGAATCAATTTTATGATTTTTTAGATTATCAATAACATTTCTCCTTTTTCATTATTCTTCCAAGAGCCAACAGTTTTAACATTCATAAATAACAAATTCAAAATATGCACTGTTCAAGCATTCATTCAGAAAACAAAAGGTATTGCCACCACATCAAAATAATTAAACTAATTTCAAGATAGAATTTGAAATCATATACTTCTTGTTCTTTTGCAATTAAAAACATTTTTCATTCTAAGAAAGGTGATGGATTCATAGGACATTCATAGATTTAAGATATAGACACTAATGATCATGTAATAAAGACACAAACATAGACAAAACATAAAGCATAATTTTCGAAAAACAGAAAAATAAAAACA
Organism: Arachis ipaensis; assembly: GCF_059453495.1. NCBI lineage: Eukaryota > Viridiplantae > Streptophyta > Magnoliopsida > Fabales > Fabaceae > Arachis > Arachis ipaensis. The sequence goes on from NC_142436.1 coordinate 58,295,432, forward strand.
AGGAAATTAAAGAACGGGTCCACCTTAGTGATGGCGGCTAGTTCTTCCTCTTAAAGATCTTATGGAGTGCTTGAGCTCCGCTATGTCTCTTCCTTGCCTTTGTCGCTCCTCCCTCAAGGCTCTTTGGTCTTCTCTAATTTTATGGAGGAGGATGGAATGCTCTTGGTGCTCCATCCTTAGTTGTCCCATGTTGGAACTCAGTTCTCCTAAGGAGGTGTTAATTTGCTCCCAATAATTTTGTGGAGGAAAGTGCATCCCTTGAGGCATTTCAGGAATTTCATAATGAGGGACTTCCTCATGCTCTTGTTGAGGTCCATGAGTGGGCTCTCTTGTTTGCTCCATCCTCTTCTTAGTGATGGGCTTATCTCCTTTAATGAGGATGTCTTTCTCTATGACAATTCCAGCTAAATTGCATAGGGTACAGATGAGATGAGGGAAGGCTAACCTTGCCAAAGTAGAGGGCTCGTCCGCCACCTTGTAGAGTTCTAGGGATATGATCTCATGAACTTCTACTTCATCTCCAATCATGATACTATGGATCATGATAGCCCGGTCTATTGTAACTTCAGAACGGTTGCTAGTAGGAATGATAGAGCGTTGGATGAACTCCAACTAACCCCTAGCCACGGGTTTGAGGTCAAGCCTTCTCAGTTGAACCAGCTTGCCTCTTGAGTCTCTCTTCCATTGAGCTCCTTCCATACAAATGTCCCTAAGGACTTGGTCCAACCTTTGATCAAAGTTGACCCTTCTAGTGAAAGGGTGAGGATCTCCTTGCATCATTGGCAAGTTGAATGCCAACATCACATTTTCTGGACTAAAATCCAAGTAATTCCCCCAAACCATTGTGAGCCAATTCTTTGGGTTCGGGTTCATAATTTGATCATGGTTCTTAGTGATCCATGCATTGGTATAGAACTCTTGAACCATTAAGATTCTGACTTGTTGAATGGGGTTGGTGAGAGTTTTCCAACATCTTCTTTGAATTTCATGTCAGATCTCTGGATATTCACTCTTTTTGAGCTTGAAAGGACCTCGGGGATCACCTTTTTCTTGGCCACAACTTCATAGAAGTGGTCTTGATGGACCTTTGAGATGAATCTCTCCATCTCCCATGACTCAGATGTGGAAGCAATTGCCTTCCCTTTCCTCTTTATAGAGGTTTTTCCGGCCTTAGGTCCCATTGATGGTTATGAAAAAACAAAAAAAAGCTTAGCTTTTCCCACACTAAACATAGAATTGTTGCTCGTCCCCGAGCAAAAGAAGAAAGAAAGGAGTAGAAGAAGAAGAAATGGAGGAGATGGAGGGTAGTGGTGGTTTCGGCCAAGGGGGGTAGTAGTGTGTATGATGTGTGAAATTGAAGGTAGTGAGGAGGGGTATTTATAGGGTAAGAGAGAGGGGGAATTCGGTCATGAAGGGGTGGGTTTGGAAGGGAAAGGGTTTGAATTTAAATGGTGAGGTAGGTGGGGTTTATGATGGATGGATGTGAGTGGTGAAGAGAATATGGGGAAGAGGGTAGGATTTGATAGGTGAAGGGTACTTGGGGAAGAGTTATTGATGGGATTGGTCAAGGGTATTTGGGGAAGAGTGTTATGGAAAGGTGTGAAGAGGAGAGAAGAAGAGGTGGGGTAGGTGGGGATCCTGTAGGGTCCACAGATCCTGAGGTGTCAAGGAATTCTGCTCACTGCACCATTTTGGCATTCAAACACCCATTGTGTGCCCATTCTGGCATTTAACGCCAGCTCTGCTACCTTTCCTAGCATTAAACGCCAGCTGTGCTACCTTTCCTGGCGTTAAACGCCAGTCTGCTACCCATTTCTGGCGTTTAACGCCAACCAGATGCCAAACAGCCCTTTCTGGCGTTAAATGCCCAGAGTGCTGCCCATTCTGGCGTTTAACGCCCTGAATACTGGCAGGCTAGGCGTTAAACGCCCATTCTGCTATCCTTACTGGCGTTTAAATGCCAGTAAGCCTGTCCTCCAGGGTGTGCTATTTTTAATGCTATTTTTCATTTTATTTTTGATTTTTCACTTCTTTTTGTGGCTTTACATGATCATCAACCTAAAGAAAATATAAAATAACAATGGAAAATAAATAAATATAATTAAATAACATTGGGTTGCCTCCCAACAAGCTTCTTTAATGTCAACAGCTTGACAGTGAGCTCTTAGAGAGCTTCACAGAGATTCAGAGCTTGATGATGGCCTCCCAACACCAAACTTAGAAGTTGAGTGTGGGGGCTCTGCTTGACTCTGTGTTGAGAGAAGCTTTTCATGCTTCCTCTCCATGGTTACAGAAGAAGATCCTTGAGCCTTAAACACAAAGTAGTCCTCATTCAATTGAAGGACTAACTCTCCTCTGTCCACATCAATCACAGCTCTTGCTGTGGCTAGGAAGGGTCTTCTAAGGATGATGGATTCATCTTCATCCTTCCTAGTGTCTAGGATTATAAAGTCAGCAGGGATGTGATATCCTTCAACCTTCACTAATACATCCTCTACAAGTCCATAAGTAACTTTATGTTATTTTATGTTTTATTTATCTTTTAATTATCAAAACCTCAAAACCATTTGAATTCACCTGACTGAGATTTACAAGATGACCATAGCTTGCTTCAAGCCGACAATCTCCGTGGGATCGACCCTTACTCACGTAAGGTATTACTTGGACGACCCAGTGCACTTGCTGGTTAGTTACACGGAGTTGTGAAGAAGTGCTGAGATCATAATTCTGTGTACCAAGTTTTTGGCGCCGTTGCCGGGGATTGTTCGAGTTTGGACAACTGACGGTTCATCTTGTTGTTTAAATTGGGTAATTTTATTTTATGTTTAAGCTTTTTATTTTTATTTTCGAAAAAATTCAAAAAAATATATAAAATATATATTTGTTCTTCAGAATTTTTAAGAATGAATTCTAGAGTTTCAGATGATATGTGAAGCCTGGCTGGCTGCTAAGCCATGTCTAATTTTTTTTTACTGAGGCTTTCACTTATCATTGCAAGAGCTTTTTGATTCCCATCAATTTGGCTGTTGTATGTAACGCTCTGCTGAAGCTTGGCTGGCCATTTGGCCATGTCTAATCTTTTGGACCGAAGCTTTCACATAAAGCTTGGCTGGCTATTTAGCCATGTCTGAATTTTTGGACGGAAGCTTTAGACTAGCATTGCATGATTCCTGGAATTCTTATTAAAAATTTTGAATTTCTTATTTTTCTTATTCCAAAATATTTTCAAAAAATACAAAAAAATTAATAAAATCATAAAACCAAAAATGTTTTGTGTTTCTTGTTTGAGTCTTGTGTCAAATTTTAAGTTTGGTGTCAATTGCATCTTTTTAATTTCTCTTTAAATTTTTGAAAATTCATGCATGTGTTCTTTCTTGATCTTCAAGTTGTTCTTGATGATTTTCCTCTTTTGATCTTTGGTTTTTCTTGTTTTGTGTCTTTTTTTGTTTTTCATATGTATTTTTTTTTATTATTATTAGTGTCTAACCATTGAAAATTTCTAAGTTTGGTGTCTTGCATGTTTTTCTTTTCTTAAAAATTTTCAAAAATATGTTCTTGATGTTCATCATGATCTTCAAAGTGTTCTTGGTGTTCATCTTGACATTCAAAGTGTTCTTGCATGCATTTTTTGTTTTCAATCATATCTTTTTTCAAAACCACCTAACTACTTTTCTCTCTCCAATTTTCGAAAGTCACTAACCATTTTTTTTAAAATTCTTTTTAATTAACTAATTGTTTTAAATTCTAATTTTATTTTATTTTCCTTCTTAATTTTTGAATACTAACCAATAATTAAAATAAAAACAAAAATATTTTTCTTGTCTTTTGAATTAAAATTCGAATGCTCTCTCTCTCTCTCATCTCTTTCCATTTATTTATTTATTTACTAACACTTCTCTTCTACTTATAATTTGAACCCTCTCCCTCTCTCTCTTTGTTCGAATTCTTCTTCTCTCTTCTTCATTCTATTTCTTCTATTCTTCTACTCACATAAAGGAATCTCTATACTGTGACATAGAGGATTCCTATTCTTTTTTATTCTCTTCTTTTTCATATGAGCAGGAACAAGGATAAGAACATTCTTGTTGAAGCTGATCCTGAACCTGAAAGGACTCTGAAGAGAAAACTAAGAGAAGCTAAAGCACAAAACTCTGGAGAGGACTTAACAGAAATTTTTGAAAAAGAAGACATGGCAGCCAAAAATAACAACAATGGTGGAGATGCAAGGAAGATGCTTGGTGACTTTACTGCACCTACTTCTGACTTCTATGGAAGAAGCATCTCAATTCCTACAATTGGAGCAAACAACTTTGAGCTTAAGCCTCAGTTAGTTTCTCTAATGCATTAGAATTGCAAGTTTTATGGACTTACATTGGAAGATCCTCAACAGTTTTTAGCTGAATTCTTGCAAATCTGTGATACTGTTAAGACCAATGGGGTTAATCCTGATGTCTACAGACTTATGCTTTTCCCCTTTGCTGTAAGAGACAGAGCTAGGACATGGTTGGACTCACAACCTAAAGAAAGCCTGAACTCTTGGGAAAAGTTGGTCAATGCTTTCTTGGCCAAATTCTTTCCACCTCAAAAGTTGAGCAAGCTTAGAGTGGAAGTCCAAACCTTTAGACAGAAGGAAGGTGAATCCCTCTATGAAGCTTGGGAAAGATACAAGCAATTGATCAAAAGGTGTCCTTCTGACATGCTTTCAGAATGGAGCATCTTATGTATATTCTATAATTGTCTGTCTGAATTGTCCAAAATGTCATTGGATCATTCTGTTGATGGATCTCTCCATCTGAAGAAGACACCTGCAGAAGCCCAGGAACTCATTGAAATGGTTGCAAATAACCAGTTTATGTACACTTCTGAAAGAAATCCTATGAATAATGGGACAACTCAGAAGAAAGGAGTTCTTGAGATTGATACTCTGAATGCCATATTGGCTCATAATAAAATATTGACTCAGCAAGTCAATATGATTTCTCAGAGTCTGACTGGAATGCGAGCTGCATCCGGCAGTACTAAAGAAGCTTCCTCTGAATAAGAAGCTTATGACCCTGAGAACCCTACAATGGAAGAGATGAATTACATAGGAGAATCCTATGAAAACACTTATAATCCTTCATGGAGGAATCATCCAAAAATTTCTCATGGAAAGATCAACAGAAGCCTAATCAAGGCTTCAATAATAATGGTGGGAGATATAGGTTTGGCAATAGCAAGCCTTTTCCATCATCTTTTGAGCAACAGATAGAGAATTCTAAGCAGAGCCTCTCTGACTTAGCAACCATAGTCTCTGATCTATCTAAGACCACTCTCAGTTTCATGACTGAAACAAGGTCCTCCATTAGAAATTTGGAGGTACAAGTGGGTCAACTGAGTAAAAGAGTGGCTGAAACTCCTGCTAGTACTCTCCCAAGCAATACAGAAGAGAATCCAAAAAGAGAGTGCAAGGCCATCAATATACCCAACATGGCCGAACCTGTAGAGGAGGGAAAGGCAGTGATTTCCACTGAGGAAGACCTCAATGGACGTCCACTGGCCACGAAGGAGTTCCCTATTGAGGAACCAAAGGAATCTGAGGCTCATACAGAGACCATAGAGATTCCACTGAACTTACTATTGCCATACATGAGCTCTGATGAATATTCTTCCTCTGAAGAGGATGAAGATATTACTGAAGAGCAAGTTGCTCAGTATCTAGGAGCAATCATGAAGCTGAATGCCAAGTTATTTGGTAATGAGATTTGGGAGGATGAACCTCCATTGCTCATCAATGAACTAAATACCTTGGTTCAACAGAAATTACCTCAGAAGAAATCGGATCCCGAAAAATTCTTAATACCTTGCATCATAGACACCATGACTTTTAAGAAGGCTCTGTGTGACCTTAGTTCAAGTATAAACCTCATGCCACTCTCTGTAATGGAGAAACTAGGGATCTTTGAGGTACAAGCTGCAAGAATCTCATTAGAGATGGCAGACAATTCAAGGAAACAGGCTTATGGACTTGTAGAGGATGTATTAGTGAAGGTTGAAGGCTATTACATCCCTGCTGACTTCATAATCCTAGACACTGGGAAGGATGAAGATCAATCCATCATCCTTGGAAGACCCTTCCTAGCCACAGCAAGAGCTGTGATTGATGTGGACAGAGGAGAGTTAGTCCTTCAATTGAATGAGGACTACCTTGTGTTTAAGGCTCAAGGATCTTCTTCTGTAACCATGGAGAGGAAGCATGAAAAGCTTCTCTCAACACAGAGTCAAGCAGAGGCCCCACACTCAACTTCTAAGTTTGGTGTTGGGAGGGCAACATCAAGCTCTGAGTCTCTGTGAAGCTCTCTAAGAGCTCACTGTCAAGCTATTAACATTAAAGAAGCACTTGTTGGGAGGCAACCCAATGTTTTTTAATTATATTTATTTATCTTCCATTGTTATTTTATATTTTCCTTAGGTTGATGATCATGTGAAGCCACAAAAAGAACTGAAAAATAAAAAATAAAATGAAAAACAGCATCAATGGCAGCACACCCTAGAGGGCAGGCATACTGGTGTTTAAACGCCAGTAAGGATAGCAGAATGGGCATTTAACGCCCAGCCTGCCAGTATTCTGGGCGTTAAACGCCAGAATGGGCAGCACGCTGGGCGTTTAATGCCAGAAATGGGCAGCAGACTGGCGTTTAACGCCAGGAAAGGTAGCAGAGCTGGCATTTAATGCTAGGAAAGGTAGCAGAGCTGGCGTTAAACGCCAGGATTGGCACACAGTGGGCGTTTAAATGCCAAATTGGTGCAGGGAGCAGAATTCCTTGACACCTCAGGATCTGTGGACCCCACATGATCCCCACCTACCCTACCTCTTCTTCTCTCCTCTTCAAACCTTTTCATAACACTCTTCCCAAAATACCCTTGACCAATCCCATCAATAACTCTTCCCCAGATACCCTTCACCTATCAAATCCTACCCCCTTCCTCATATTCTCTTCACCACTCACATCCATCCATCATAAACCCCACCTACCTCACCATTCAAATTCAAACCATCTCCCTCCTAAACCCACCCCCTTCATGACCAAATTCCCCCTCTCTCTTGCCCTATAAATACCCCTCCTCACTACCTTCAATTTCACACATCATACACACTACTACCCCCCTTGGCCGAAACCACCACTACCCTCCATCTCCTCCATTTCTTCTTCTTCTACTCTTTTCTTTCTTCTTTTGCTCGAGGACGAGCAACAATTCTAAGTTTGGTATGGGAAAAGCTAAGCTTTTTTTTTATTTTTCCATAACCATCAATGGCACCTAAGGCCGGAGAAACCTCTAGAAAGAGGAAAGGAATGGCAATTGCTTCCACATTTGAGTCATGGGAGATGGAGAGATTCATCTCAAAGGTCCATCAAGACCACTTCTATGAAGTTGTGTCCAAGAAAAAGGTGATCCCCGAGGTCCCCTTCAAACTCAAAAAGAGTGAATATCCAGAGATTCGACATGAGATTCAAAGAAGAGGTTGGAAAACTCTCACCAACCCCATTAAACAAGTCGGGATCTTTATGGTTCAAGAGTTCTATACTAATGCATGGATCACTAGGAACCTTGACCAAAGTATGAACCCGAATGCAAAGAATTGGCTCACAATGGTTCGGGGAAATTACTTGGATTTTAGTCCGGAAAATGTGAGGTTAGCATTCAACTTGCCAATGATGCAAGGAGATCCTCACCCTTTCACTAGAAGGGTCAACTTTGATCAAAGGTTGGACCAAGTCCTTAGGGATATTTGTGTGGAAAGAGCTCAATGGAAGAGAGACTCAAGAGGCAAGCCGGTTCAACTGAGAAGGCTTGACCTTAAACCCATGGCTAGGGGATGGTTGGAGTTCATCCAATGCTCTATCATTCCTACTAGCAACCGGTCTGAAGTTACAATAGACCAGGCTATCATGATCCATAGTATCATGATTGGAGAGGAAGTAGAAGTTCATGAGATCATATCCCTAGAACTCTAAAAGGTGTCGGACGAGCCCTCTACTTTGGCAAGGTTAGCCTTTCCTCATCTCATCTGTACCCTATGCAATTCAACTGGAATTGTCATAGAGAAAGACATCCTCATTGAAGGAGATAAGCCCATCACTAAGAAGAGGATGGAGCAAACAAGAGAGCCCACTCATGGACCTCAACAAGAGCATAAGGAAGTCCCTCATCATGAAATCCCTGAAATGCCTCAAGGGATGCACTTTCCTCCACAAAATTATTGGGAGCAAATTAACACCTCCCTAGGAGAACTGAGTTCTAACATGGGACAACTAAGGATGGAGTACCAAGAGCATTCCATCCTCCTCCATGAAATTAGAGAAGACCAAAGAGCCATGGGGGAGGAGCAACAAAGGCAAAGAAGAGACATAGAGGAGCTCAAGCACTCCATAAGATCTTCAAGAGGAAGAACTAGCCGCCATCACTAAGGTGGACCCGTTCTTTAATTTCCTTGTTTTTATTTTTCTGTTTTTTGAAAATTATGCTTTATGTTTTGTCTATGTTTGTGTCTTTATTACATGATCATTAATGTCTATGTCCTAAAGCTATGAATGTCCTATGAATCCGTCACCTTTCTTAAAATGAAAAATGTTTTTAATTGCAAAAGAACTAGAAATGCATGATTTCGAATTCTATCTTGAAATTAGTTTAATTATTTTGATGTGGTGGCAATACCTTTTGTTTTCTGAATGAATGCTTGAACAGTACATATTTTTGAATTTGTTATTTATGAATGTTAAAAATTGTTGGCTCTTGAAAGAATAATAAAAAAGGAGAAATGTTATTGATAATCTAAAAAATCATAAAATTGATTCTTGAAGAAAGAAAAAGCAGTGAATAGAAAAAGCTTGTGAAAAAAAAGGGGCAAAAAAAATAAAAAAAAAAACAAGAGAAAGAGAAAGAAAAAGCAAGCAGAAAAAGCCAATAACCCTTTAAACCAAAAGGCAAGGGTAAAAAAGATCCAAGGCTTTGAGCATTAATGGATAGGAGGGTCCAAAGGAATAAAATCCTAGCCTAAGCGGCTAAATCAAGCTGTCCCTAACCATGTGCTTGTGGCGTGAAGGTGTCAAGCGAAAAGCTTGAGACTGAGCGGTTTAAGTCGTGGTCCAAAGAAAAAAGAGTGTGCTTAAGAGCTCTGGACACCTCTAACTGAGGACTCTAGCAAAGCTGAGTTACAATCTGAAAATGTTCACCCAGTTATGTGTCTGTGGCATTTATGTATCCAGTGGTAATACTGGAAAACAAAATGCTTAGGGTCACGGCCAAGACTCATAAAGTAGCTGTGTTCAAGAATCAACATACTGAACTAAGAGAATCAATAACACTATCTGAATTCTGAGTTCCTATAGATTCCAATCATTATAAACTTCAAAGGATAAAGTGAGATGCCAAAAATGTTCAGAAGCAAAAAAGCTACAAGTCTCGCTCATCTAATTGAAGCTAATCTTCATTGATAAGTTTGGAATTTATTGTATTTTCTCTTCTTTTTATCCTATTTTGTTTGCTTGGGGACAAGCAACAATTTAAGTTTGGTGTTGTGATGAGCGGATAATTTATACCCTTTTGGCATTATTTTTACATAGTTTTTATTATGTTTTAGTTACTTTTTATTATATTTTTATTAGTTTTTATGCAAAAATAATATTTCTAGACTTTACTAGGAGTTTGTGTATTTTTCTGTGATTTCAGGTATTTTTTGGCTGAAATTGAGAGACCTGAGCAAAAATCTGATTCAGAGGCTGAAAAAGGACTGCAGATGCTGTTGGATTCTGACCCTGCTGCATTCGAAATGGATTTGCTGGAGCTACAGAAGCCCAATTGGCGCGATCTCAATTTTTTTGGAAAGTAGACATTCTGGGCTTTCCAGCAATATATAATAGTCAATACTTTGCTCGAGATTTGATGGCCCAAACTGGCGTTCAAAGACAGCCTAAAATATCTTGGCGTAAAACGCCCAAACTGGCACCAGAATTGGAATTAAACGCCCAAACTGGCACCAAAGCTGGCATTTAACTCCAGGAACAGCCTGTGCACGAAAAAGCTTTAATGCTCAGCCCAAGCACACACCAAGTGGACCCCAGAAGTAGATTTCTGCACTATCTGCACTTAGTTACTCATTTTCTGTAATCCCTAGTAACTAGTTTAGTTTAAATAGCACTTTTTACTATTGTATTCGCATCGAGACTTTTACCATCTTATGCTATTGTACACGTTTGGAGGCTGGCCTCACGGCCATGCCTAGACCTTTTTTGCTTATGTATTTTCAACGGTGGAGTTTCTACACCCCATAGATTAAGGTGTGGAGCTCTGCTGTTCTTCATGAATTAATGCAATTACTACTGTTTTATATTCAATTCACGCCTACTTCTTCTCCAAGATATACTCTCGTATTTAATTTAGTTAAGTCAGAATGAAGGGGTGACCCGTGACAATCACCCAATCTTCGTTACTCGCTTAGCCAAGTTCGCGTGCCTGACAACCACAAAGCGGTCTACATGATGTTCAACGTAGTCATTGGACGATAGCTGGAGTATATTCTCTTGGGTATCTAATACACGGACCGAGTCCGTCAGAGTAGTATCTTTGTGGTATAGGCTAGAATTATTGGCAGCCATTCCTGGGATCCAGAAAGTCTAAACCTTGTCTGTGGTATTTCGAGTAGGATCCAGGAAGGGATGACTGTGACGAGCTTCAAACCTGTGAATGTTGGACGCAGTGATAGTGTGCAAAAGGATCAATAGATCCTATTTCAACACTAGTGGGAACCGACAGATGATTAGCCATGCGGTAGTTGTACCTGGTATTTTTCATCCGAGACGAGAAATCTGACAGTTGATTAGAGTGCAGAAACCGTAGAGGACCATTTTCACTGAGAGGATCTTACAGCTTGCCATGGAAGGAAGTAACGCATGGTTGGAAGGAGGCAATAGGAAAGCAGAGGTTTAGAAGCAACAAAGTATCTCCAGACGCTTATCTGAAACTCCCACCAATGAATTACATAAGTAACTTTATCTTATTTTATGTTTTATTTATCTTTTAATTATCAAAACCTCATAACCATTTGAATCCGCCTGATTGAGATTTACAAGATGACCATATCTTGCTTCAAGCCGACAATCTCCGTGGGATCGACCCTTACTCACGTAAGGTATTACTTGGACGACCCAGTGCACTTGCTGGTTAGTTACGCGGAGTTGTGAAGAAGTGTTGAGATCATGATTCCGTGTACCAGTTATGATATTGTGAATTGAGTGTTATTATTGATTATGATGATGATTGATGTGAAAATTAATTTGGAGGCCGTGATAGGGTGAGGAATCCCCTATTTGGTAAGTTGAGGTAAGCACTGGTGTATCATGTTGTGAATTATTGGAAATAATGATAACGAGTTGCATGGTTGGTTTGGTTTGGTTGTGAATGTTGGAATTATGAGTGTTCTGTGTTGTTGTTATAAATGGATGTACTAAATGAATTGGAATGAGTGTTTGAAAGGGGTAGAAATAGTTTTGGAGAGGTTTGAGGCTGATTTGGACCGAGGTTTGGTGAAATTAAACAAAAGTGAGAATTTAATAAAAATGAATTTTTGACCAACTTTGACGGGCCATAACTTAGCATTCGGAGTTCAAAATGGAAAAAACTTTTCTTAAACTAAAGCTAGTTAAAAGATCTTTAAAATGGTTTAAGAATAAAGGAAAACAAAATTTTATAGAGAAAGTTATGAACGAATGAAAATCGGAAAAAAAAATCTGAATTCTGAGATTATGTAAAAAACCAGAAATTCTGGTCTGCATGCCCACGCACAGTATAGTGCGTGTTCCCAGCACAGAACGGGTATGGATACTCGTGCATATACACGAGGGGTTTGCACACGCACGAGGGGTGTGTGCAAGCATGGGAGAAATTTTACAAGTTGTGCGTACGCACAAGGGTGATGCGTACGCACAAGTCCTGTTTTCTCAATTAAACTCTGTTTTTTATTGTTTCGTTTTTTTGGCAAGCTTGTAACCTTCCGTAACCCCCAATTAAGATCCGATACCTAGTTTTTATACTTTTGAATGAGTGTGAGTATATGGAACGAATTAAATTGAATTATTCCTGAATAAATTCTTGGCTAAAGCGGATGACTTGGTTGCGGAGATGGTGGTTTGTCCCACCCGCAGTGAGGACGGTTAAGGATTTCCTTCGGTTATACGTTTAGATATGTGAATGGAGATTATGACGAGATTATGATTGAAAAGTGTGACGGGCACTATGTCCCAAAATGAATAGGCGAGTTGAGGTTGAGGATTCCCTCTCTCGTATTGTGATTATAATTGAGAAGATATTATGATTGACATTGTAAGGACGGTGGCTTTGTCCACTCACGTAAAGGCAAGTTGAGATTGAAGATTCTCTCTCTTGCCGCGATAGACAAGCTAAGGTTGAGAATTCCCTCTCTTGTTGTGGTGGACAGGCTTAAAGTTGAGGATTTCCTCTCTTGTCGCACTGAGGAGTTGGATAGAAGGTTGAGGATTCCCTTCAGTTCAATTATGTATTATTAATTTGATTTCTGATTATGTTTGATTGAAATGAGATTTGGATTGATATGGTAAGGACGGTGGCTTTGTCTTATCCACGTATAGGCAAGTTGAAATTGAGGATTCTCTCTCTTACTGTGATACACAAGCTGAGGCTGAAGATTCCCTCTCATGTTGCAGTGGGCAAGCGGGATTGAGGATTCCCTCTCTTATTACATCGAAGAATTGAATGGAGAAGGTTAAGGATTTCCTTCGATTCAATTTCTGGTGGTGGTATGAACAGGATAGGTTGAAGATTTTCTATCGTTACATTACAGTCTCTCTCTCTGATTGGGAGGTTGAGGATTCCCTTCATATAGAGAGACGATATCCGGGTTAGCTACCGGATGTGTTGGGTTCTAGCAATTTAACCGACACGTGAGATCATGGCCAGTAGGATAGGCATGCATCATTTACATTTATGTGTATTGATTATGTGTGCATCTTGTATTTGGCTTGCCTTGTTAAATAATTGTATGTACATGCTATTTGAACTAATTGCTTTATCTGCTCCCTCTATTTGTGTATTCTTTATATTGTTTTCTATGTGTTTGAACAACTGAAAGATCCCTTATGCTGGCGATGGTGACGTTGAGGGGTGTTCTTGATGCGATGTTAATGATTGAATGATTGGATGATGGAAATGAATTTGATTGATATTAGAACTCCCTGAGTAGATGCAAGGGTTATGGTTCGCCCCACTTGCTCCGGGTTGAGACTAAACATTGAGAATAAATTGATACCATTGGGATTGAGTTTTGATATAGAATTACTAAATTTGGACAATAATGATATAGAGAGAGATGATTTGTATTGAGTAGAGTTGAGAATCTAAAATCACTAATTTAGCTGAGATTTAGTCTAATTACCCTGTTTAGATTTTGAAAGGACCCTAGGCTTGAATTTGGTGCATTTTGGAGTTTAGGATTGCCTAGCCGGTTCATACTTTTTACATAGTCTCTACTTGGAATTATTATCCTACTGGGAACCTTCGGATTCTTATCCGTTGTTAGATTTCGTTATTTTCAGATGCAAGACATGACGTACCTCGTTGAGTGTACCGACTCTATGAAAAGCAAAGACTCCTTTACATTTTATTTTGTACTTAGTGTATTTACATTCTCCATTTTTGAATGCATAATTGTATATCCCTCTTAGAGATTGATTTATGGAAGAACATGTTCTATTTTGTTTACTTCTGGGTTATATTATACTTTCTAGTCGACCTTGTCTTCACAGGTCAAGGCAAGTATTTGCTATGTATTTCCTTTGAAATATATATATATATATATATATATATATATATATATACACTGAAGCTTTATATCATCGACGTTTCGAGTGTGATGCAATTATTTATTCAATCATCTCTTCTTCAAAGACTCCTAGATATATTATTATTCTTCAAATATATGTATGTATTTTGCTCTTAGGCATTGTAATGTCTCACTATCTCTCATTTACCCCTATAGCGTAATGCTTAACGTGGTAGAGTGTTACAGTAATCAAATTAGTTGGGGACCAATTACATATTATAGATAGCTCATAACCTTCAAACAAATTAAATCATAAAATTTACAAAATCAAAAGATCTTGGATTATATCTCATAATAATAGAGCAGCATTGTAAAAGAAATCAACCAAACGAGTCTAGTCTTTCTTTTTTTATTTTTTCAATACACCCGAACTTATCAAAGTGGATTTTAGTAACTAACAATGAAAAAATTATTTAAAAAAAAGGATGAAAAGTTACCATCTATTATCCAAGGATTCACATATGTCATAGGAAAGAAATCACAAACTCCCAGTACATGAAATATGACAAGGCTTTTTTCCTTCCTCTAAGTTTTCACAGTTTTAAAAAAACACAAGTTCCAAACGTTAAAACAAATTTGTTACTCTTACAAATTATGCAATGTTATTAAACAACTAAGAAGGTAGAATATTTTATATAAATTTCAATTGGGCACAATACACTTTTAATGAACCTTTAAAATGTATCTTTTGAACAACAAAATACAGCAAGTATAGAACTTGAATGTTCAATCTAGTTAACCTCCAAATGTCAATTCAACCAGAGAAATAAAAATTTCTCAAAAAAAAAAATCACTCTATGAATTTAATTCCTCTAAAATTAGTTATCCATATCCATATTATAATTAACCAACATATTTGACATTTGTTCAACTAGAAACCAAGTAAACACACCTTTCAAATAGATCACAACAATTAAGGTAGTGCATAATCTAAAAGAACATAACAATTTAATGTCTTAAGGTAGATGAAAATGATGTTAAATATCAATTCATAATCTGTACTGTGACTCAAAACATTTCATTTTCCTAAAAAAATTTTCATAAACTTTAAATCTACTAAAGAATAAACCGAGGTTAGGTACAAAAAAAGGATAAGAGTAGCAAAAAGTGGCATAGGACACATGATGACAATAACCAGAAGACAACAACGACATAAAGGAAAAGGATGACATTCCTATAGGCCTCTGATAGTGCCACAATTTGTATAAATAGGTGCACTTCTATTTATACAATTGTGATCCTACTATAGAACACTTGCTCCATATTGCACATGTTAACCTAAAGCTTTGATACCACTTTGTTACAGTCCAAAATGAGCCCTGACTAGCGCTCAGGAAAATAGTCCCCCAGCAAGCCTAACAGATTCGAATATAAGTTAAATAAGAAGGTTACAAATATTTTTAATAAATTAACAAGTTCTAGAATGAATAATTATATATTTTTAACAAAAAAATAAAATAAATAAATATAATTGGATCTTGTCTGTGATATATGAAATATATAACATCTAGGAACTCAACAAGGAATTGGTACTTAGTGTAGACCATTACTCTTGAATAGAAAGACTCACATATTCGAGTATCTGTTCCTGGAAAAATTTTAAAAAACGGAATGAGTTTTGCAACTCAGTGTGTAACACCCTAATTACCCTAAACCTTACCTCGCGCCATAAAGTGAAGGATAACAAAGTGTCACGATAGTTCTAAGGCTCGCATAATATTATATATACGTATAGAAAGAAATAGTAATACTAGAAGGCCGATAAAGGAATAAAATCCCAAATTGCATAAAGCGAAATGGTGCATGAATCCCACACCTTCGTACAGCTGTACCAGCAAGTGCACTAGGTCGTCCAAGTAATACCTGAGCGAGTCAGGGTCGATCTCACGAGGATCGTGGCTTGAAGCAAGCTATGGTTATCTTGCAGGTCTTTGTTAGGCGAAATCAAGAAGTCATTGGTTTGAAGTTGGTTGAAGGCTTAAGAGAAATATTGTATAAATTACTTTTTATATTTGAATGGAATCAGTAATAGGAATATGGTTAAGAATTGGAGTTGCTTTGTCTTTGTGAATTAACTCTGGTATTACTGTCCTCTTTGCTTGGGAATGATTTCTTCTATGGCAAGCAGTATGTGATCAACGCCATTGGTTGTGGTCATCAACCTCCTCTACTTCAAATCAAACGCCGTATGGCCGCGGTCATCCAATCTGAACGAGGGTGAAGCTCTAGCAATTCATTCTCTTGGCGATCCTACTTAAAATGCCACAAACAAGGTTGAATCTTCTGGATCAGAGAATGCTGCTTCTTTGGGTTCTAGCCTCTACCATAGAGACCCTAATCTCCCTAAAAATCGGCTGAACTGGTGTCTCAAGAAGTCCCCAACAAAGTCGTGGATTAGCCGTCTGAGAGATGTATAATCAAGCTGGCGGTTTGCACTTTCCAGTCACGTATGCACACGAACCCAAGTAGACACGGGTGGTTGTCAGGCACGCAGTCCTAGTATGATGAACAAAGCTGATTGTCACTGATCATCCTATTCACCATGTTCAAGAACAAGTATACATCTTAGAATTAAATCAAACATGGATCGAAGAGAAACACTAATACTTTTATTAATTCATAGGACTTAACAGGGCTCCTCCCCTTAACCTAGGAGGTTTAGAAACTCATACTGAAAGGAAATAAAATGGTAAACAAAAAATGGTGTAAAGTCTCGATGAGGTGTGTTAATAACATAAATCTAATCCCTTAAATACTAAACAAATGACTAGTAAGGGTAAAATAGTCTTTTTAAAGCTAAAATCCACTTCTGGGGCCCACTTGGTGAGTGTTTGGCTAAGCTTTGATGAGATCAAAGTGCTATGAGGCCTTGAGGGAATTGAATGCTGGCTAGAGGGTCCTCCTTGGGCGTTTGGATGCTGGTCTCTACTCTTTGGGCACTGGACGCCTGGAAGGGGCCAGGAGGCTGGCGTTGGATGCCAGTTTTGGGCCTTCTAATCTGAAGCAAAGTATAAACTATTATACATTTCTGGAAAGCTCTGAAAGTCAGCTTTCCATAGCCATTGAGAACGCTCCATTTGGACCTCTGTAGCTCCGGAAAAGCTCTTCCGAATGCAAGGAGGTCAGATTCAGACAGTATCTGCAGTGCTTTTTCTGTTTCTGAATCGGACTTTTACTCCAGCTCTTCAATTTCAGCTAGAAATTACCTGAAATTGTACAAAAACACACAAACTCATAGTATAATCCAAAAATGTGAATTTAACACTAAAACCTATAAAAACTTAATAAAAACTAAACAAAACATGCTAAAAACTATATGAAAACAATGCCAAAAAGCGTATAAAATATCCGCTCATCACGACACCAAACTTAAGCTGTTGCTTGTCCCTGATGAATCCATATTTTATGGTATTTATTTGCTGTATTTGGGTGGATTTCATCAATTTTTCTTGCATTTATCCATTGAAATAGTATAGTTTCATAAATTCTTCCTAAATTGTGCTTGAAAGTAAAAAATGCTTTTTAGGCCTTTTAATTGCTAAATTTTATTCACTTTAATCCCATTTGATGCCTTGATATGTTTGTTGAGTAATTTCAAGTTTATAAGGCAAGTATGGATTGAAGAAGTGAGAAAGGAAAGCATACAAAGTGGAAGAATTCAAGAAATGAAGGATTTGGAAAGCTATCAATCCTGACCTCTCAGTACTAAATTGATCATAACTTGAGCTACAGAGGTCCAAATGAGGCGATTTTAGCGGCATTGAAAAGCTAACGTCCAGGGCTTCAAAATGATATACAATTTGCTATAGTGGACTGATAAACCCCAATTTTGTGGTTTATCTTGTGCTTAATTTGGGGGATTTTATCAACTTTTCTCACATTTATTCAATGAAATAGCATGGTTTTGCAATTCTCCCTTGATTTGTGCTTAAGTGTGAAAACATGCTTTTTAGGCCTTAAAATAGCTAAATTCAATTTATTTTAATTCCATTTGATGCCTTGATATGTTTTTTGAGTAATTTCAGGTTGATAAGGTAAGTATTGGATGGAAGAAGTGAGGAGAAAAGCATGCAAAGTGGGAGAACTCATGAAGAAATGAAGGAACCGCAAAGCTGTCAAGCCTGACCTCTTCGCACTCAATCGATCATAACTTGAGCTACAAAGGTCCAAATGAGGCAATTCCAGTTGTGTTGGAAAGCTAACATCCGGGGCTTCAAAATGATATAAAATTTGCCATAGTTTCCTGACGTCTAGCAATGTGCACGCGCACTGTACGCGTACACGCCGATGGAGCACGTGATTCACTAAAGTGAAATCGTGGCCAGCAATTTGTAGAGCATTTTGGGCCCAATCCAACTCATTTCTAAGGCTATTTCATGCAGAATTCAAGCTTGGGCAAGAGGGGAGCACTTGTTTTGTAGGGTAGCATAATGTAGGTTAGTTTCTAGAGAGAGAATCTCCCTCTTCTCTTTAGAATTAGGTTAGGTTAATCTCTCCTAGATCTAGGTTCAATCTCATCTTTTCATCTTATTTCCTTAATGATTTCTTGCTTCTACTCTTTCATTCTCATGATTTGTAGTGTTAATTTCCCTTTTTGCTCTCTTTTGTGATGATGAACTCATGTTGGATTTAGATTTTCTTTTAATGAGATTTGATAGTTGATGTTTCTTTATTGATGATTTGAGTTGTTGATTTACTTTTCTTGCAATTGATAGTTGGTAGATTTATTATTCTTGCACATTTATTATACTTTCCTTTATTACCCACCAAGTGTTTGACAAAATGCTTGGTTGGGTTTTAGAGTAGATTTTGAGCATTCTTGGCTTGGGAAGAGTAATTGGGCAATCTTGAGTCATTAATACCTAATTTAGATTGGTGATCTAGAGTTGTTAGTTAATTTCATTTTCAATGACACTAATCTCTTGCTAATTCAATTAGTGAGTTGATTAGGATTTTTTATTTGAGATTAACTTGTCTTGTTTGACTTTCTCTAATGGAAGATAACTTACACCTTCTTCCAGCATTGGGGATGATGAAATAAGATAAATTCTTTTTAAGTATTGTTATGATTAATGACTAGGATAGAAAGCCTATATTCTCAACCCTTGCCATGAATGTCTCTCTTTATTAATTGCTTTCTTTAATTGCTCTCTTTACTTTTCTTGCCATTTATTTTCTTACAAAAAAATATAAAATCAAACCCCTTGCATCTTCATAACCAATAATTAAACACTTCATTGCAATTCCTTGTGAGACGACCCGGAGTCTAAATACTTTGGTTAATTCTTATTGGGGTTTGTACTTGTGACAACTCAAATTTTTTATGTGGGAATTGTTTGTTGGTTTAGAACTATGCTTACAACGAAGTTCTTATTTCTAGAAGAGAAATTATATACCGACACGACAAAACTCATCATCATGGACATAAGTCTAAGTGTGCGTACGCACAAGTCAGAAAACAGCAAGTGTGCGTACGCACAAGTCCTGGCACGTGAGCTCATTAATTGAAGATTTCTGGGGTGATTTCTAGGCCCCTAAAATCCAATCCAACTCATTTCTGAAGCTATTTCAAGCCAAATTGAAGAGGGATGAAGGGGGGAGCACTTAGGTTTATGTTTTTACATGTTTTAGTTAGTTTTCTAGAGAGAGAAGCTCCCCCTTCTCTCTAGAATTAGGTTTTTTAGTTTACTTTCTCTCTAATTTTAGCATTTAATTCTTGTTTTAATGTAGTTTCATTTATGTTTCTTGCTTTCTTGTCTTGATCATCTTCATTTCTTTTGTTATTTTCTCAATTATGTCATTTCTAGTTTATGAACACACTTGTTACTTTTAATTTCATTTAATGCAATTTTGACGTTTTATGTTTCTTTAATGCTTATTTGAGTTGTTATTATCATTTTATTACAATTGGTAGTTACAGAATTTATTTTTATTGCAATTTAGGACATTTTTCCTTTTATGCATGTTAGGTGTTTGATAAAATGTCTCTTCTAATTTTTGTATAGTTTTTCACATTCTTGGCTTGGAATTGGATAATTAGGTGACCTTGAGTTATGGATGTCCATTCGATATTGTGATTAGGATTGTTAGTTGGTTTAGTTTCCACTAACGCTAGTCTTTTACTAAGTTAATTAGTGAGTTGATTAGGACTTGTGGATTGAGATCAATTATGCCCTTTTGACTTATTCTCGATGTTAGAATAGACTAATTGGGATTAATTTTTAGCAATTATCATGTTTTTGGTCTATGATTATGATAGAAATCCTCAATCCCACAATCCTTGCCAAGAGTCCTTTTTGCCATTTAAATTCCATTTTTGATTTATTGCTTTGAGTTTAATTCCTTACATGCTTATTTACTTCCTTGCATTTTAATTTCTTACTTCTTGCTATCACAACCCCAATTTTCTCATAGCCAATAATTGAACATTTCATTGCAATTCCTAGGGAGAACGACCCGGAATTTAAAACTCCCGGTTATTTTGTGTTGATTGTGGCATCTTTTGATATAAACTTTGATTGAGATTGTTGATTTACACTATGCTTGCAACGAGATTCTATATTTTTGTGAAATTCTAGATCAACATAAATTTCTCTCATCAAGTTTTTGGCGCCGTTGCCGGTGATTACAATGGTGTTACATTGTTGGCTATTGTTAATATGTGAATATGTGAATAGTTTCTTTTGATTGGTTGCTTGTTTTTTCTTGTAAATATGTCTCTTGGTTGTTTGCTTGCCTTAATAGATTTTTGTTTTAAAGTGCATATGTGAATAGTTACTAATCTTGTTTAAATTGTCTTTTTTATTTGAGTTGCATGTTTAAAATTTTTAATTAGTTTTTGAATGGTTAAAATAGTTTTGATAGACTCTTGTTTGTGCATATTACTAGTGCTTAGTCCCATAATTTTGATTTGGAAGATAAAATTTTAGAATGATTTTGAAATTTAATGTAAATAGTTGCATATTTTTATTAATTTCTTATTTATATGCAAATTAGAATGTTGGGTGAAATTCTGTTTTGAAAAAAAAAAAATAACTGTGCATACGCACATATGCGTGCGCATGCACACTTCAATTCAAGGTCTCTGTCCACGGCACTCGCACAGTATCTGCGTATGCCCAATAGCCCTTTATCCATGAATGCATACGCACATCACCTTAATGTGTATGCACGTATTAGAAAAATGAGAAGCCACAGCCCTTCCCTGAGCCAACGAAGCTCATCCCCTTTCGTCTTCTCTGAGCCATCCAACACCCACCATCTTGCCTCCATCACCACCCGCCTTAACCCACAACCGCCGCAGCCGCCGCGCCCTTTCCCCTCTATTTTTCCTCTTTCCCTGTCTCGGCCTCACCTCCGCAAGTCCAGACCTCTCTGCAACCCCTCTCCCCCTATCTTCTTCCTCGTCTCTCACCCCTTCTCTCTTCACATGGCGACCCAACCCTCTTTTCCTTCCTCTGTGAATCACCGCCCATGCCGCCGTAACCACCACCCCTTTCTCACCCCCGTCTAGGCCCTCCTCTTCGCACTACAGTAGCGCCGCCAGAGGCCCTTTCTGTCGAGCTCAACACCGACGCGGCGCACCCCTGTCTCAACCTCCGCTCACAAGAACTACCTCCGCGATTGCTCCATCGCCTCTCTTCCTCTGCCTGCGACAACCAGAACAGGGCAAAACCCTGTCTGCACTCCTGTTTCATTGCTGCGCCCCTCCTCCGCTGCTGCCATTGGAGCAGCTTGATGACAAGTCATCTTAGCCTAGTTTCACTAGCCTTTTTCTTTGTTTTTATTAGGTTTTATGCACTTTCTTGCATTCTAAGAAAGTAATTTGGATTAAAAATGCATGACTTCTTTGAATCAATCAACCACCATGTAATTGATGTTAAATCATGAGGTTTAAGCTAAATTTAATTGAATTTTAATGATTTATAAACCTTGTGAATTTAGTGATACTTTGATTGGTTGTTTTGATTGCTTGTAGATGAAGAAAGAAGAAAATAAGAAAAGCGTGGCCTAAGGAATGTGCCCAAAGGAAGCAACAAGCGTGCCAAGAGAAGAAAAGCGTGGCAAAAATCAAGGAAGAATGGAAGCTAAGTTGGAAAAGTAAACTGAGCTTCACAAGGAATGAAAGGGGAAGGCAAGGTACAAGGCTAAGTTCAAATAGTTAACTGAGAACTAAAGAAAGGAAGGAAATGGCATAAAGCTCAGTTAACTAAGTGAGCTTTATCGGGGGCTCTCAAAAATTAATTCAAAGCAAAAATCCCATAAATGAAGCCACCAAGACTTGAACTTTGCACCTGAAGGATGACAAGAAGGCGCTACTCCATAGAGGCAAAGGCGCTCAATTGCTTTACTTAATGGAGCGCTACATTATATTGATAGGCATAAGGAAAATCATGAAAAATAAGCCAAAATGCTTCCTCTAGGATTCGAACTTGGAACCACACGCTACTCCTTGCAAGGAAAAATCAAGAGAAATAGCTAAAATGCTTCTCCCAGAGATTCGAACTTGGGAATTCCTTGAAACATAAGGAAGGAGTGCCACCAAGCTTGCAAGGAAAATCAAGAAGAAATAGCTTAAATGCTTGAGCCAAGTTTCGAACTTGGGAATTCCTTGAAACATAAGGAGGGGTGCCCACTCATCCAAGGAAATTAGCTTCAAAGAATTCCTCCACTTGCTCCCACCAGGATTTGAACCTGGGACCTTGAGGCTGAAAGCAAGGCGCTACATGGAAAGCTCAGTTGGATTTTCTAACTGAGCACTACCTCCCCAACCTTCCCCACACTATGACACGGCCAAAGCACACCAAGGGGGCTGTGACAAGCATTTTGGCGCACCAAGGAGGAAGCATAGCGCACAACTTTGACACACCTAGAGCTCAGTTCAAAATTCCAACTGAGCTCTAGTGTCAAGCACTCAACCAAGGCTGGGACGCGCACCACACTTGACACGGGCAGCACACTTGAGTGCTCAGTTGGTTTTTCCAACTGAGCTTACCCCTGGGAGGTGCATTTGGGCTAAAAGTTGAATTAAAAATCTAACTTAATTCATTTCTTCACCAAATCAAAAGCCCATCCAAATTCCAAAATCTAAGAATAGAAAGTGTATAAATAGGAGTTAGTTTGATGTAATTAGGACCTTTTGACACTTTTAGATTTTACTTTGAATTTTCCTTTTAATTGTCATTTTCATTTTTGAGCTCTTTACTTTGAATTTGAATTTCTGAGAACTTGGAAGGAGAATTGATCTCTCTTCTTCTTGGTTCTTGCTTGAGCACTCTTTTATTTTCTTGCTTTGGATCTTGGGTGAAGAATTGAAGAACTTCTGTTTCAATCTCACATTGAGATCTCTTGTTTACTTTCTCTGCATAATTGAATTTCACTTTCTGTTTACTGCTTCATCTTCTCTTCAATTCTGCAATTTACTCTTCTTCACTTCTTTTGCAATTATTCTTGTTCGATCAAGGAAGGATTTGAGATCTAGACTTGTTATCTAGTCTCTTCCACCCTGATATCTTCAACCTCTTTTACTTTGCTGCAAATTAAGCACTGCTTTCTCTGTTTTTAAATTCTCAAAGCATTTTACTCTTCTGTTTAAGATCTACTTCACTGCAATTCAATTTTCTCTTTTATTGTTTGATGCAATTTACTTGTTCTTGTTTAATTTCTACAATCCCAACTCCCAATCCCTTTTACAATTCAAGCAATTTACGTTTCTTGCACTTTAAGCTTCAGCCATTTACATTACTTGCAATTTAAGTTTCTGCAATTTAATTTACTTGCACTTTAAGATTCAGCTCCTTTATTTTCCTGCTCTTTAGTTTACTGCAAATTTCCCCTTCCCCTTTACTTTCCATGCAATTTAGCTTCTGCAAATCACAAATCACTCAACCAATTCTTGATTCGCTTGACTAAATCAACCACTAAACTAAAATTGCTCAATCCTTCAATCCCTGTGGGATCGACCTCACTCATGTGAGTTATTATTACTTGATGCGACCCGGTACACTTGCCGGTGAGTTTTGTGTTGGATCGTTTTCCAACCATCAAGTTTTTGGCGCCGTTGCCGGGGATTGATTAGATTGACAATGATTAAGTGAGGTGGTGGTCTAGATTAAGCACTTTTTCTTTTTCTTTTTACTAAGCATACTAACTGTATGAATTTTCGCTTAAGCTAACACTAACTTCACTCTAGCTATAGAGTGTTTAATTCTGGTTCCTGGTTCTGTGTTTATGTCAGGAGGAAGAAGCGATGAATCCACACCTTTTGATCCTGAAACACTTTGGAGGTTGAGAAGAGAACCAAGAAATGGAAGAAAATCCAACAAATCCACAAGTGGGAGTGGCCAACGACAATGGTCAGCCCCAAAGGAGAGTATTGGCTTCATATACACTTGCTAATCCAAGGCATTGTGGGAGTAGCATCCTTACCCCAAATGTCGATGCAAATAATTTTGAATTGAAGCCCCAACTCATCACCTTGGTGCAGAACAACTGTTCCTTTGGAGGAGGCCCCTTGGAAGATCCAAACCAGCACCTATCCACCTTCTTGAGGATTTGTGACACTGTCAAAACTAATGGAGTGCATCCTGATAGTTACAAGCTACTACTGTTTCCATTTTCTCTCAGAGATAAAGCCACTCAATGGTTAAAATCTTTTCCAAGAGGCAGCATCAACAATTGGGATGATCTAGTAACCAAGTTCCTTGCCAAGTTTTACCCACCTCAAAGAGTTATTAGATTAAAGACTGAAGTACAAACATTCACACAAATGGATGCTGAACCCTTGTATGAGGCATGGGAACGATACAAAGCTCTAATCAGGAAGTGCCCACCTGGAATGTTCAGTGAGTGGGACAGATTGCAGAATTTCTATGAAGGCTTGACATTGAAATCTCAAGAGGCTTTGGATTATTCAGCAGGAGGCTCCTTAAAACTCATGAAAACTGCAGAGGAAGCCCAAAATCTCATTGATATGGTGTCTAACAACCAGTATTTCTTTGCTCACCAAAGGCAATACCAACCATCACAAAGGAAAGAAGTGATGGAGTTGGAAGGAGTGGACTCAATTCTGGCTCAAAACAAAATGATGCAGCAGCAAATTCAACAACAATTTGAGCAAATGGCCAAGAGGATTGATAGTCTCCAAGTTGCAGCAGTCAACACAAGCCAATCATCAACCAAATAGGGACAAAATGAAGAAAACCAAGAAGATCAGCAGCAGGAACAACCTCAATATATGCACAACCAAAGCTCCGGCCAAAATGAAGTCTATGGTGACACCTACAATCCATCCTGGAAGAACCATCCAAACATAAGATGGGGAGATAACCACACTCAAAACCAGCAACCATGGCAAAGAAATTCAAACCAAAATAACTCAAGAAACAACCAAAACCACAATCAGCAAAACACTAACCCCAATCCATATAGAAAACCCTAAAACAACCACCCAAATTCTAGTTACTATCCACCCAATAACCAAACCACTAACCAAAATACCTATCATCAACCTTCAACATCTCACAACCAGCCACAAGCATCACAAGACACTCAAAGAATCTCCAATTTAGAGATATTGATGGAAAAGATGATGAAGCACCAAGAGATAATGATGGAAAAACTCATGAAAAATCAAGAGATGGCTAGACAAGATCAAGAAACAGCAAGAAAAGATCAAGAAGCAGCAAGAAAAGATCAAGCCATAACAAGCAAAAACCAAGAAGCTTCAATCAGAAATCTTGAGATGCAAATGGAACAAGTAGCTAAACAAATTACAGAGATGGGTGAGAAGCAATCAAATGCATCCCCTAGTGCCACTCAAGACCACCCAAGGGACAAAGGAAAAGCTACAAAGTGGGAAGAGTGCAAAGCAATCATAGTGGGAAGTGAGAAGGAAGCAATCAATCAGGAAGAACACAACAGACAAGTTCCACAAGAAGAGACAGAAGAGAGAAGTGAAGAGGATAGAAAGACCGAGAATGCAAAAAGCTCAAAGAGAGATAAGAACATCCTTGAAACAAAGCTACAAGAGAAGAAGGAAAGGGTGAAGCCAGATGTCCCCAAACTTCCGTACCCTCAGAGGTTCAAAAAAGAAAACGAGGATAAGCATTACTCAAAGTTCCTGGACATATTCAAGACACTCAGCATCAATATTCCTTTCTTAGAAGCACTTGAACAGATGCCATTATATGCTAAATTTATGAAAGAAGTGCTAACAAAGAAAAGACCCTTGAAGGAAGGACAGATTGTTGAAATGACAATGGAGTGTAGTGCTATTCTCCAAAGAGGTCTACCAGAGAAGAAGGATGATCCTGGAAGGTTTTATATACCTTGTACCATAGGAGACATAACTATTGAGAAATCATTCTGTGACCTTGGTGCGAGCATAAACTTGATGCCTCTATCTCTTATGAGGAAGCTTCAAATTTTTGAACTGAAACCCACTCGAATAGCTCTTCAAATGGCTGACAAGTCCATTCAGCAAGCACTTGGAGTTGTAGAGAATGTGCTGGTAAAAGTGGGAAAATTCCTTCTCCCAGCTGATTTTGTCATCCTGGATATGGAGGAAGACCCTAACACTCCCATCATCCTAGGGAGGCCTTTCCTGGCTACGGGCAGAGCATTGATAGATGTTGAAAAAGGGGAATTGTTGCTGAGAGTGCATGATGAGCACCTAGCATTCCATGTTTTTAAAACCCTGCATGAGCCCACTCAAGAAGAAGATTGTATGGAGGATAAAGCCAGGGATCAAAGCTTGAAAGAGGCATTCAATGAGTTAACTCCAAGACTTCCAAATCCATGCTTGAAAGAAGTAGAGATGGTGCAACAGACCAAAAAAATCAAGGAAAAACTAGATCCAAAACCTCCAGATGAGAAATTCAACATCTCAGATAAGGAACCACCAAGGCAGGGAGTATCTTTTGAGAAAGAAGAGAAGAAGAAGAGGCCAAAAGGGTGGAAAAACAAGAAAATCCCCACTGAAGGCTTCTAACCAGGGGATAAAGTGATGATGAACACTCAACCAATGAAGGTGTGTCCACAATTATCTGAGTACTATACTGTGAATCGGATCCTTTCACTTGAACACCTAGAAATTATCAAAGAGGAGACCGGAAGGAAGTTCACAGTAAGAGGAGAAAAGCTAAGGCACTATGCTTATCAGCCTCCATGATCAAAGAACAAGATGTCAAGCTAGTGACAATAAAGAAGCGCTTGTTGGGAGGCAACCCAACCTGAGGTAATTTTTCTCTTCATAGCTAATTTAATAAAAGAGTTGAGTAGATTCCTCTGTATTGCAAAGAGCTAAGTTTGGTGTTGCACACCAAAATAATTAAGGGGTGAATGTTGGATGCTAAGTTTGGTGTTCCACCAAAAATTTCATTAAGAACACATTGCACCCTCAACATGATCAGTATCGGCTCCAAACCATCAGAGAAACTGCTTAACAATTGTCATGTTTCTAGTTTTTAGTTGTTTTCTAGTTCATAGTTTGTTTTCTAGTCCATAGTTTATCTCCTTAATAAAAGTACGTGATGTTTCATGCATGTATTTATTCTGCTACATATAGAAATAGGCAAGGAACTAAGTTTGGTGTTCCCATACCAACTTAGGTTCACAGAATCACAAGCATACATGCATGCTAACTTCCTCTCAAGTGCTTGGGGAACAAGCAACTTTCAATATCTTTTGTAGGAAGTCATTCAATCTCTTGGAGGAAAAGGTACATCATTATGGACAGAGGAAGGACATGGAACCCAACAATGATGATGACACAGATGAAACAAATAGACTCCAAGAGGTTGTATTGCTCTCTGACTGATTCTAGTTCAAATATGCTAATTGAAAGTGCAAATGTCCCCTGTTGATTAGTATCTTTCTAGATTCATTTACTGTCTGCAAGTTTGTTTGTTTTCATGCTGTTATGGCTTACTAGTCTAAGTGCTTGATTCACTTTCATCTTACTTGAATTATATGCTTTGTTCCTCATGCTTGAATAAAAGAAAAATAACTGTGAAATAGAGAAAGAGTAAAAGTCTGGTATGATATGAGACAAAATAAGATTATGTGGTGGTATGTGCTGGTTCATTAGGTGATTTATAAATAAGGCTGAATGTTGGCATGACTTTGTGATATAAACTTGAGTTACATTTCATGAGACTTGACAAATGAAAAAGGTCCAAAATGAAAGAGAAAAATGCAAAAGAAAGAAGCAAAAAGAAATACACAAGGCTAGGCACCAATGGCTGCAAATTTGGATAAATGCCTGTGATGTTCTTGTACAAAGATAAGCTTGGATTACTAGGTTCTAAGGGGTGCTTCATCACCCGGTAACTTGGGTTAACTAACCCGGGATTGCCAACCGAAAGTCCACCATCAAGAGCTACTTTGAGACAAAGCATTTAGTAACCCAAAGAGGTGCTGGGCATCAATTTCCAAAGAACAAACAGAGATGAACAAAATAAGCTAAATGCCTGTGATGTGTGTGTGCTAAGGAGAGGCTTGAGTAAGTAAGCCCATAGGGGTGTTTCAACACCTAGCATCTTGAACCAACTGGGACGGGAATGTTGCCTGAAAGCTTACTCTAAAAAGTTGCCTTACCACATAGCATTAAGCCTCAGCCAAGAAAAAAAAAATCCCAAGCAATAACAAGTCTCATTTTTTGTGTAATTCAAGTAAGGATCCAAAGGAATGTTGATGTCTCAGCCCCAGAATAAAAATCCCTAAGATACCATGCATAAAAATCCCATTTACCATTATTCAATGTCTTCTAATAAAAGGCTTATACACTTCTCTGCTTCTAGTAATTTTCCTTATGTTTTACTGCTTGCTTGGGGACAAGCAAGGTTTAAGTTTGGTGTTGTGATGACAAGTCATCTTAGCCTAGTTTCACTAGCCTTTTTCTTTGTTTTTATTAGGTTTTATGCTCTTTCTTGCATTCTAAGAAAGTAATTTGGATTAAAAATGCATGACTTCTTTGAATCAATCAACCACCATGTAATTGATGTTAAATCATGAGGTTTAAGCTAAATTTAATTGAATTTTAATGATTTATAAACCTTGTGAATTTAGTGATACTTTGATTGGTTGTTTTGATTGCTTGTAGATGAAGAAAGAAGAAAATAAGAAAAGCGTGGCCTAAGGAATGTGCCCAAAGGAAGCAACAAGCGTGCCAAGAGAAGAAAAGCGTGGCAAAAATCAAGGAAGAATGGAAGCTAAGTTGGAAAAGTAAACTGAGCTTCACAAGGAATGAAAGGGGAAGGCAAGGTACAAGGCTAAGTTCAAATAGTTAACTGAGCACTAAAGAAAGGAAGGAAATGGCATAAAGCTCAGTTAACTAAGTGAGCTTTATCGGGGGCTCTCAAAAATTAATTCAAAGCAAAAATCCCATAAATGAAGCCACCAAGACTTGAACCTTGCACCTGAGGGATGACAAGAAGGCGCTACTCCATGGAGGCAAAGGCGCTCAATTGCTTTACTTAATGGAGCGCTACATTATATTGATAGGCATAAGGAAAATCATGAAAAATAAGCCAAAATGCTTCCTCTAGGATTCGAACTTGGAACCACACGCTACTCCTTGCAAGAAAAAATCAAGAGAAATAGCTAAAATGCTTCTCCCAGGATTCGAACTTGGGAATTCCTTGAAACATAAGGAAGGCATGCCACCAAGCTTGCAAGGAAAATCAAGAAGAAATAGCTTAAATGCTTGAGCCAAGTTTCAAACTTGGGAATTCCTTGAAACATAAGGAGGGGTGCCCACTCATCCAAGGAAATTAGCTTCAAAGAATTCCTCCACTTGCTCCCACCAGGATTTGAACCTGGGACCTTGAGGCTGAAAGCAAGGCGCTACATGGAAAGCTCAGTTGGATTTTCTAACTGAGCACTACCTCCCCAACCTTCCCCACACTATGACACGGCCAAAGCACACCAAGGGGGTTGTGACAAGCATTTTGGCGCACCAAGGAGGAAGCATAGCGCACAACTTTGACATACCTAGAGCTCAGTTCAAAATTCCAACTGAGCTCTAGTGTCAAGCACTCAACCAAGGCTGGGATGCGCACCACACTTGACATGGGCAGCACACTTGAGTGCTCAGTTGGTTGTTCCAACTGAGCTTACCCCTGGGAGGTGCATTTGGGCTAAAAGTTGAATTAAAAATCTAACTTAATTCATTTCTTCACCAAATCAAAAGCCCATCCAAATTCCAAAATTCAAGAATAGAAAGTGTATAAATAGGAGTTAGTTTGATGTAATTAGGACCTTTTGACACTTTTAGATTTTACTTTGAATTTTCCTTTTTAATTGTCATTTTCATTTTTGAGCTCTTTACTTTGAATTTGAATTTCTGAGAACTTGGAAGGAGAATTGATCTCTCTTCTTCTTGGTTCTTGCTTGAGCACTCTTTTATTTTCTTGCTTTGGATCTTGGGTGAAGAATTGAAGAACTTCTGTTTCAATCTCACATTGAGATCTCTTGTTTACTTTCTCTGCATAATTGAATTTCACTTTCTGTTTACTGCTTCATCTTCTCTTCAATTCTGCAATTTACTCTTCTTCACTTCTTTTGCAATTATTCTTGTTCGATCAAGGAAGGATTTGAGATCTAGACTTGTTATCTAGTCTCTTCCACCCTGAGATCTTCAACCTCTTTTACTTTGCTACAAATTAAGCACTGCTTTCTCTGTTTTTAAATTCTCAAAGCATTTTACTCTTCTTTTTAAGATCTACTTCACTGCAATTCAATTTTCTCTTTTATTGTTTGATGCAATTTACTTGTTCTTGTTTAATTTCTGCAATCCCAACTCCCAATCCCTTTTACAATTCAAGCAATTTACGTTTCTTGCACTTTAAGCTTCAGCCATTTACATTACTTGCAATTTAAGTTTCTGCAATTTAATTTACTTGCACTTTAAGATTCAGCTCCTTTATTTTCCTGCTCTTTAGTTTACTGCAAATTTCCCCTTCCCCTTTACTTTCCATGCAATTTAGCTTCTGCAAATCACAAATCACTCAACCAATTCTTGATTCGCTTGACTAAATCAACCACTAAACTAAAATTGCTCAATCCTTCAATCCCTGTGGGATCGACCTCACTCATGTGAGTTATTATTACTTGATGCGACCCGGTACACTTGTCGGTGAGTTTTGTGTTGGATCGTTTTCCACACATGACAGCTCCACCACTAGGCCAGCTGAGTTACTCCAGCCGTTCACTCACCATCATCAACCTTCTTCTTCCCTTCCCTTCCTCTGTTCCAATTCTGCTTCCTAGGTTCACGTTTTTTTAATTGAGTTCTGTTTCAGTCATTAGTTTACTGCAAGTTAATTTTGTTTAGCTTAATTTAGTTAGAAATGCATGTTTAGTTGATTAGGGTGTTAGAGAATCTGGCGTGAATAGTGGATTTAGGTTTGTTTTGATTAATAATGTTGTTTGGAATGTTGCTCTTTCATTGATTTGTCCTGTGCTGAATTGATTTGTTCATGCTGATGCATAGTCTTATTGCTGCTCTACTCTGGCTGAAGGCTGTTATAAATTTCAATTGTGATTGCTGCTGAGTTCCTGTTTCAATTTGAACTTCATTATTTGATTCAGTGATGCTTAGTTGTTTAAATTCATGTTGAATACTTGTGATTGGTTGTTAAATTCAAAGAACAGAATGCTTCGCTGTTGTTAATTTTTGCTTTTCCTTGTTGGTGGCTGGTTTTTTAAAGAAACGATTCCTAGATATTGCTGTTGCAGTGATGATGTTTTTGATAAATTTCTGAATTCGAGTTGCTCATTGCTGCTGGGTTGTTCATTTTACTATTTTGGGTGCTGTATGATGGACCATTGATTGCTATTCTGCTGAGTTCTGCTCTGCTTCTTGCTGGTTGGATTGGTTTTAATTGTTCCCTCATGTTTTCTTGCTGGAATTGGCTTATTTACTCACTTCCTATGAATTCATTATGATTTTTTGTGTTTTTAACTGTCAAAGAATTTATACGGAATTTGATTTTGATTGGTTGAATTGGAAAATAGGCCAATTTACTGCTAAAATGCTGCCATAATTTATCTTAATCTATTTTCAATATTCATCTTTGATTCAATTAATTGATTGAGTTGGTATTTCATTGCTTTTAGTTTTCAACTGTTGCTAAGCTCAATTGATTAATTATCCGGCTAAGTGCTTCACTGGTTTGGTTGATTGGATGTTGAGGTTTTTTGTTATTCACTATTTGGTTGTTGTCCTATTTGGTTGCTCAATTAAACTGCATTGTGTTGTTTGAGCAAACAAGTTCTTTTCGACGAATTTCTATGTCAAAATAGACCCTTGTTTGCTACATGATTTCTGATTTCCTCAAGAACTTCTTTGCAAGTTTTGGTCATGCTTATAACTTTCTTTGCTTACTTGTGATGCTAATTTACTTCTATGCATTGAATAGTTCAAGTGAATTTTCAAATTGACCATAAACTTGAAATTCTTTTAAAAGTAAAACTTCTTTTGCATAAACTCACAAGATTGAAGGTTTTAAATCTAGGTGGCTGAATTGATTCATTTTATTTTTGCCTAATTTTCATTAAGTCACTTAGATCATGAGGTTTTCAATTCTTATCTCAACCTTGTGACCTTCATGCCTCATTGAAATTTGGTGTTTGAATGTTCTTTGGCTTACTTGTTTCTCTATGTTTCTAACTTTGCCAACACCAAATTGCTTCAAATTATGCCAATTTACTTGTGATTGATATTTACTTGATTATGTGCTCTACACATACATGTGCATCACTTGTTTTGGCATTTTGAATTGTTGAGAAGTGAATAAAAACTTGCTTGTTTTGAAACTTTAGAAACTTTTTGGAATTAAGGAACTTTTGACTATGCACCTAACTTTTGAATTTTTGCTTGTTTTCATTTCTTTAACTAATTTTTTTCCTCCTTTTCACTTGATTTTCTACCTTTGTTTCCTTTTCAACTAATTTTTCTTTTTCTTTGCCTAACTTTTAACTTTGCTTGTCTTTTTCATCTAACTTTTCTTTTCACTTTCAATTAACCATTTTCTTTTTTACTAACTTAACTTAACTTTTAACTTTCTTTTTATTTTTCAACTAACATTAACTTTTAACTGTTTTCTTCCTTTTTGTGCATAGTAACCATGCTCCTTCCTTCTTTTATTCTTTGATAAACAAGCAAGTTAGCTTTCCTCATGTCCTGAATTTGATTGGAAGTTGTTTGTGTTTGATTTAATTTGATTCTCATGTATGCTTCCATTCAAATTTTTATTATTTGTTCACTTCATATGTTGTTTTGTGACTTTGTTCTTTCCTTCTCAGCACCACCATCACTCTTGCAGCCACTCTATCGCCTAACCCACCAGCTGAAGGTGGAGGTGACACAGTGACGACTCCTTCCACTCCGCATGATCGTGAGCACAAGGACGGTGCTACATCTTAAGTGTGGGGAGGATGTCCAACTTCAGCAGCGCATTTTGGGTGAAAAGTTCTATTTCCGAACACTTTTAGTTTAGTTTTTTCTTATTATGCTTTTTGGTTGTTTTGTATATATTTTACCTCTTTGAAAACCTTTTTATTTAGTTTACTACTTCTTACTTAACTTATTGCACTTTTTAATTTTTCTTGTACATAACCTAGTATTATATTATAGTAATGCATATCTTTACATTTTGCTTTTGATTTTTCTGTGTTTCGTTTAACACCTTGCTAGCATAGTATATGACATGGTGCAACTTGTCTTTCTTTTGCCCCAGTACAGCACCAATAGCAAGGTTACTTGCATCACATATGAGTTCAAAAGGTAAGTTCCAATCAGGGGGTGTGATAATTGGTGTTGTAATGAGTTTTCTCTTTAGAGTTTCAAAGGCATGTTTACAGTTATCATCAAAGATAAAGGGAGTATCAATCATCAGTAAATTGCTCAATGGTTTTGTTATTTTTGAAAAATCTTTGATGAACCTCCTGTAAAAACCAGCATGCCCAAGAAAACTCCTCACTGCTTTCACATTAACAGGTATAGGGAGTTTTTCAATAGTTTCTATTTTAGCTTTATCAACTTCTATACCTTTACATGACACTTTATGCCCAAGAACTATTCCTTTTGGAACCATGAAATGGCACTTCTCCCAATTCAACACCAAATTAGTTTCTTGGCATCTTTTTAGAACAAGAGTTAAATTATGCAAGCAAGTGTTAAATGAATTGCCAAAGACAGAAAACTCATCCATGAAGACTTCTAAAACTTTTTTCACCATATCAGAAAAGATGGAAAGCATACACCTTTGAAAAGTGGCTGGGGCATTGCATAGCCCAAAGGGCATCCTCCTGTAGGCAAAAACTCCAAATGGGCATGTGAAGGAAGTCTTCTCTTAATCCTTGGGATCCACCAAAATTTGATTGTACCCAGAGTACCCATCAAGGAAGCAGTAATAAGCATGGCCTGCTAATCTTTCCAACATTTGATCAATGAAGGGCAAAGAAAAGTGATCTTTTCTTGTAGCATCATTTAGCCTCCTGTAATATATGCACATTCTCCACCCAGTCACTGTCCTAGTGGGGATCAGCTCATTCTTCTCATTGGTGATGACTGTCATTCCTCTCTTTTTTGGTACAACTTGAACCGGACTCACCCACGAGCTGTCCGAGATTGGGAAGATTATCCCAGCATTCCATAGCTTCATCACTTCTTTTTGAACCACCTCTTTCATGGTTGGGTTGAGTCTTCTCTGAGGTTGAACCACAGGCTTTGACTCTTCCTCCAATAAAATTTTATGCATACAGATGGCAGGGCTGATGCCTTTTATGTCCTCAATTGTCCAACCCAAGGCTGTTTTGTGAGCTTTTAATACTTCAATCAACTTTGTTTCCTCTTCCATGTTCAAGGAAGAGTTTATGATTACTGGTAAGGCTTCTGCTTCCCCAAAAAATACATATTTGAGGTGAGGAGGGAGAAGCTTCAGCTCCTGTTTTGGCTTATCCTCCTCCTTATCTTCAATGGATATTTCTACCACTTCCTCTCCTTGTTCTTCCTGGTGCTCTTGATAGTTGTCCTCAAACATTTCTTCTATCAAGCTTTCTATCACATCCACCTTCATGTAATTTCCTTGCTCAGAGGGATGTTGCATTGATTTGAAGACATTGATTACCATTTGCTCATTATGCACCCTGAAGGTCATTTTTCCCTTTTCCACATCAATAGTGGTTCTTGCTGTAGCTAGAAATGGTCTTCCCAAGATGATTGAGTTGTTTCCTTCCCCTTCTGTGTCCAAAATTACAAAGTCTGCAGGGAAGATAAACTCTCCAACCTTCACTAATAAATTTTCCACAATTCCATTGGGTGTCTTGATTGATCTATCGGCCATCACTAGTGACATCCTAGTAGGTTTGATTTCTTCTATAGCCAGTCTTCTCATCATTGAGAGGGGCATCAAGTTGATACTGGCACCTAAATCGCATAAGGCATTTTCCAATGTCATCTTGCCTATGGTGCATGAGACTACAAAACTCCCTGGATCTTTGAGCTTTGGTGGGATACCCCTTTGGATCACAGCGCTACATTCTTCAGTGAGCATAATGGTCTCCTTTTCTTTCCAGCTTCTCTTCTTGTTAATAAGCTCATTCAAAAACTTGGCATATAGAGGCATTTGCTCAAGTGCCTCAGCCAAGGGTATGTTGATCTCTAATTTCTTGAAGATTTCGAGAAATTTAGGGAAGTGTTGGTCCTTAGTCTCTTTGTTGAATCTTTTTGGGGATATGGCAATGGAGGTGTGAAATTCACTCCCTGCCTATGATCCTTAGTTGGCTCTTTAATTGCTTCCTTCCCTTTTCTTGAAATTTTTGGCTGTTCCTCCTTTTCTTGGGCTTTCTTTGAAGTTTGCTTGCTTGCTGTTACATCCTCATCATTGGCTTCCTCTTTTTCACCCTGTTTCTTGTCATCTTCCTTTGGCTTCTTGGTTGCATCTTCATTTTTCACCAAGATTTTTCCACTCCTTAGTTGTATAGCTTTGAATTCCTCTTTTGGATTAGGAATGGTGTCACTAGGGAGTGAGCTCAAAGGTCTCTCAATAGCAATTTGCTTGGAGAGCTGTCCAATCTGCCTTTCCATATTCTTCATGGACGCCTCCTGGTTCTTTCTTGTCATCTCTTGGTGCTTCATCATTTTCTCCATTAATATCTCCAAGTTGGTGATCCTCTGAGAGTCTTGTGAGATTGGTTGGTTGTGGGGTGTTGAGGGTTGAGGATAAGTGTTTTGATTGTTGGCTTGGTTGGTGGATGGATGATGGTTAGAGTTGGGGTAAGTGTTTTGTGGTTTTCTGTATGTGTTTTGGTTATTGTTTTGCTGATTGTTGTGGTTTGTGTTTTTCCAACTGTTTTGGTTTTAGTTCCTTTGCCATTGTTGTTGAGTTTGATTGTGATTGTCTCCCCATCTGAGGTTGGGGTGGTTCTTCCAGGAAGGGTTGTAAGTGTCACCATAAACCTCATTTTGCCCAGAATTTTGATTGTGCATGTACTAGACTTGTTCTTGCTATTGATCCTCTTGAGTTTCTTCATTTGTCACCCATGTGGATGATGGTTGGCTTGTGTTGACTGCTGCAACTTGGAGGCTATCAATCCTTTTGGCCATTTGCTCAAATTGTTGTTGAATTTGCTGCTGCATCATTTTGTTTTGAGCTAAGATTGAGTCCATTCCTTCCAACTCCATCACTCCTTTCCTTTGTGACGGTTGGCATTGTCTTTGGTGAGCAAAGAAGTACTGGTTGTTAGCCACCATATCAATAAGATATTGGGCTTCCTCTGCAGTCTTCATCAATTGTAGAGAGCCTCCTGCTGAGTGAACAAGAGCCTCCTGAGATTTCAATGTCAACCCTTCATAAAAATTCTGCAATCTGTCCCAGTCACTGAATATTTTAGGAGGGCACTTCCTAATTAGAGCCTTATATCTCTCCCATGCCTCATAGATGGGTTCAGTGTCCATTTGTGTGAATGTTTGCACTTCAGTTTTTAACCTGATGACCCTTTGAGGTGGGTAAAATTTGGCAAGGAACTTGCTCACTAGATCATCCCAGTTGTTGATGCTATCTCTTGGGAAAGATTCCAACCATTGAGTAGCTTTATCTCTGAGAGAGAATGGAAATAACAATAGCTTGTAACTATCAGGATGCACTCCATTGGTTTTGACAGTGTCACAAATCCTCAAGAAAGTAGACAAGTGTTGGTTTGGATCTTCAAGTGGTCCTCCTCCATAAGAACAATTGTTTTGAACTAAGGTGATGAGTTGTGACTTTAGTTCAAAGTTATTTGCATTAACATTTGGCGTAAGAATGCTACTCCCACAATGTCTAGGATTTGCAAATGTGTAAGAAGCCAAAATTCTTCTCTGTGGTGGATTGTTGTTGTTATTGGCTGCTCCTCCTGGTGGATTTGTTGGGTTTGTTGAGTGTTCCTCCATATCTTGGAACTCTTCTTCTGAATCATCTTCTCCAACAATATTTTTCCCTCTTTCAGCTCTTCTTAATCTCCTGAGGGTTCTTTCGTCTTGTTCACAAAAGGTGGGTATAGCTCCTCTTGTCCCTGACATGCAAACCACACATAAAAATCACACAAAACATAAGGACAGTAACATTTCAATCCATTGCTAGAATGAAATTTTAGTTAGATTAAGCAGAAATTCAAACAGTTAGTGTGTTAGTTAAGAATTAAAGAAACAGAAAGGAAAAAATGCTTGATCTAGATCTCCACTTTACTTAATCATTGTCAATCTAATCAATCCCTAGCAACGGCACCAAAAACTTGATGGATAATTTGTGAAACGAATTCCAATATCCAAAACTAACCGGCAAGTGTATCGGGTCGCATCAAGTAATAATAACTCACATGAGTGAAGTCGATCCCACAGGAATTGAAGGATTGAGCAATTTTAGTTTAGTGGTTGACTTAGTCAAGCGAATCAAGTGTTAATTTGAGTGGTTTGTGATTGACAGAAGCTAAATTGCATAAAATGTAAAGGAAGAGGGAAGAATTGCAGTGAATCAAAGAGAATAGAAAGTAAAAGTGCTGAATCTTAAAGAACAAGTAAATTAAATTGCAGAAGCTTAGATTGCAAGAAATGTAAATGACTGAATCTTAAAGTGCAAGAAAGTTAAATGGCTTGAATTATAAAAGGAATTGGGAGCTGGGATTGCAGCAAATTAAACAAGCAGAAGTAAATTGCAATAAACAGAAGAGCAAAAGATGAATTGAATTTAAGTAGATCTCAAACAGAAGAGTAAAAATACTTGAAGAATTAAAAATAGAAAGTAAATGGAACTCAATTGCAGAAATTAAAAGAGAGATTAAAGATCTCAGGAGTGGAAGAGACTAGAAAACAAGTCTAGATCTCAAATCCTTCCTTGATCCAACAAGAACAATTGCAAAAGAAATGGAAAAGTAAGTTGCAGAAGTAGTAGAGGAAAGAAAGCAGTAAACAAAATTTGAAATGTAAATCAAAGTTTCTTAGAATTATGCAGAAAGATAAAACAAGAGATCTCAAGGTGAGATTGAAATATAAATTCTTCAATTCTTCACCCAAGATCCAAAACAAGAAGTAAAGAGTGCTCAAGCAAGAACAAGGAAGAAGAGAGATCAATTCTCCTTCCAAATTCATAGAAATCCAAATCCAAAATAAAACTCTCCAAATTACAAAGATGAAAATTCTCAAAGAAGCCAAAAAAGTTTTCTTCTAAATCAAACTAACACTTATTTATACACTTCCTAATTTAGATCTAAGAATTTGGGTGGGCTCTAAAATTTGGTGAAGAAATGAATTAATTTGAATTTTTGATTGATTTTTGGCCCAAGGTGCACCTCCCAGGGGATGGCTCAGTTCAAATACCAAACTGAGCACCCAATGTGCTTTTGTGTTGCCCAATTTGGTGCGCCCAGCCTTGTTCAAGTTGATCTTCAATAGAGCTCAGTTGGAATTTTGAACTGAGCTCTATGTCTTGCTTTCGTGTGCCCCATTGTGCGTGTCACAGCTCCTTTGTCCGTGTCAATTGCGCGCATGGATCCTTCCTTGGTGTGCTTCTTATTGCACCAAAGCGTGGGAAGTAGGGGAGAGTAGCGCTCAATTGGGAAAACCAACTGAGCTCCCCATTGTGGCGCCTTGCTTTGGCCTTCAAGCTCCCAGGTTCAACTCTTGGTGGAAGCAATTCTGATGCTAATTTCCTTGGAAGAGTGGATTGCTCCTTCCTTGCCTTTCATGAAGCTCCTTGGTTCGAACCTTGGGAGAGCCATCTTGGCTCATTTTCCTTTCACCAAGAGTAGCGCTCCTCCCTTGTCTTGCATGAGCTCCCAGGTTCGAATCCTAGCCAACTCACTTTTGCTTATTTTCCTTGCAAGCCAAGTAGCTTGAGGTTCCTCGTTTGAACCTTGGAGGAGGCTTTTTGGCCATTTTCTCTTATTTTCCTTGCAAGGATCGTTCCTTGCTTTCCTTGGGTCATGAGTTCGAGATATTGTGGCTTCACTCCTTGGAATTTTGCTTTGAATTAATTTTGGAGAACCCCCGATAAAGTTCACTTAGTGAACTGAGCTTTGTGTCCTTGCATTGCTTTCTTTGGTGCTCAGTTAACTAAGTAAACTGAGCTTTGTGCCTTGCTTTCTCCTTTTATTCCTTGTGAAGCTCGGTTCATTTACTCAACTTGGCTTCCACCCTTCTTTGATGATGCCACGCTTTTCCTTTCCTTTGGGTACACTCCTTAGGCCACGCTTTTCTTATTTTCTTCTTTCTTCACCTACAAGTAGTCAAAACAACCAATCAAAGTATCACCAAATTCACAAGGTTTAAAATTCATTCATAATTCAATTAATTTTTGCTTAGACCTCATGATTTTGTATCAATTAAAGGGTGGTTAGTTGATTTAATAAAATATGCAATTCCACTCCAAATTACTTACTTACAATGCA
The DNA here is from genome assembly GCF_059453495.1 of Arachis ipaensis. Taxonomy (NCBI): domain Eukaryota; kingdom Viridiplantae; phylum Streptophyta; class Magnoliopsida; order Fabales; family Fabaceae; genus Arachis; species Arachis ipaensis. Next base: position 58,335,255 of record NC_142436.1, read on the forward strand.
AGAAAGTGCATAAAACCTAATAAAAACAAAGAAAAGACTAGTGAAACTAGGCTAGGATGACTTGTCATCAGAACCTACTGAGTTCCTGGAAGATTTCTTAAAGATTACTGACACAATACACAATGAGGGAGTAGACCAAGATGTTTACAAACTATTGCTCTTTCCTTTTGCTGTGAAGGACCAAGCAAAGAGGTGGTTGGATAACCAGCCCAGATCTAGTCTGAAAACTTGGAAGCAGTTAGTAGACAAGTTTTTAAACAATACTTTCCTCTAAGGAAGATGACCCAGCTGAGACTGGATATCCAAGGCTTCAAACAAGGAGATAATGAATCTCTTTATGATGCCTGGAAGAGGTATAGGAGGATGCTAAGAAAATATCCACTGAAATGTTTTCAGAATGGGTACAATTAAACATCTTCTACTATGGACTTTCATACATGGCTATAATGTCTTTGGATCACTCTGCTGGTGGTTCCATACACATGAGAAAGACCATTGAAGAAGCTCAAGAGCTTATTGAGACAGTTGCCATTAATCAACATCTGTACTCATCTGCTGAGACTTCCATAAAAGGAGAGGTTAAGGCAGTATCTACTGAACCTAACCCTCCAGAATAGGATGGCCCATTGACTCATCAGTTGTATGCCCTTGCCTAGTAATTACTGGAACTACAAGAGGCTTTGTGAGAAACTCAGGCTTCTAACAGAAATATAGAAGCCCAGCTAAGTCAAACAAGGTAGCAGTTATCTAAGCAGATAATAGAGGAATGCCAGGCTATTCAACTGAGGAGTGGAAAATCCTTAAACACCCAACTTCAGCGCAATAGGAGATCAAGGGAAGAAAAGCTAACAGAGGAACCCCAGACTGATGTCCAAGATGTCTCTGAAGGCATTAAATGCCCAATCAGGGACAACAACAAGGGCGTTAAACGCCCATAAGGGAATAGTAGCCCTGGCGTTGAAAGCCAGGAAGGGGACAACAATATGGGCGTTGAACACCCAAGCAAGGGAGGCCAATCACATACTGATAATAACCATCCTAAGCAAGCTAGTAACCCCCCTTCCAAGACACAAGGTACTCAACCTTCATCAAACAAGATTGATGAGTACAAGACCAAGTTACCATACCCTCAACGACTCTAGAAAGCAGAAAAGGATAGGCAATTTGCCAAATTCTTAGAAGCCTTTAAGAAGTTGGAGATTAAAATCTCCTTTGCAGAGGTTCTTGAACAAATACCTTCATATGCTAAGTTCATGAAGGAAATACTGAACAACAAGAGGGATTGGAGGGAAGTAGAGACAGTAGCTCTTACTAAGGAGTGCAATGCAGTCATTCAGAGGAACCTTCCTCAGAAACTACAGAGACACCCTAACACTCTCCTCAGAGACACAGAAGTGAATCCAAGAGAAGAGCGTCTGACCCTTATCACTGAGGCAGAGGCCAAATCTGGAGAAACTGGGAAAGCATTGAATGCCAATGAGGAAGATCTCACTGAGCGTTCAACGCCCAAATTGGCCAAGAGCCTGGCGCTGAACACTAGTGAGGAAGCCCTCACTGGGCATTCAACACCCATACAGACAGCAAAGCTAGCGTTGAACGCCAGCCAGGGAGCACTGGCTGGGCGTTCAACACCCATAATGGTAGGGGAACTGGCGTTTAACACCAGTAAAGGTGTACAGCATGGACGTTCAATGCCCAAAGAGCCATCAGATTTGGCGTTGAATGCTAGTAAAGGCACACCCCCTGAGTACTCAATACCTACTCAAGAAATCCCTATCCAAGAACTAAAGGAAGCCAAAGCTTATATAGAGACCATAGAGGTTCTTTTTCATGCACTTCTGCAATGCATGAGTTCTGATGAACACTCATCCTCTGATGAGGATGAAGACACTAGGGAAGAGCAAGTTGCTCGGTATCTTGAAGACACTATGAAGTTGAATGCCAAGCTATTTGGTACAAAGCCTTTGGAGGAAGAACCTCCATTGCTTTCCAAAAAACTCAATGCTTTGGTTCAGAAAAAGCTACCTCAGATGCTTCTAGATCCTAGACGCTTCCTGAGTCCTTGTATCATAGGCACCATGACCTTTGAGAAGGCTCTGTGTGACCAAGGGTCAAGTATTAATCTGATACTTTCATCTGGGATGAAGAAGACGGGAATCCAAAAGGCACAAGAAACAAGGATTACCTTGCATAAGGATTGGATGGTGTTCAAGGTTCTTGACCCTCCATTACCCCCTGACAAGGGAGGCACTTGCATAAAAGATTCAGCATTCAAGCCTCCTCCCTTGGATGGAACTCATTCAATCCCTCCTAAGACCAAACGTAAGTTTGGTGTTGGATGTACCTCTATGACTATTTTCCTACTGAAAGATTTTCACCATGGAAGATGGTGGTATTCACTTATCTCATCATGGTATTCACCATGAAAGAAGGAAGTGGCACTAAGGGACACCAGCATATTACTGCAAGCCCAACCCTGCCTCAGGCAGTAAACAAAATCCTGTCTCTTGAGCTTATTAAGCCATTCCATGAGAGCACAGGAAGGAAGCTCCCAGTAAGGAGTAAGGATTTATTCCTCTATGACTATTTTCCTCCTTGAAAGGAGCTGTCCGTCAAGCTAATGACATTAAAGAATCGCTTGTTGGGAGGCAACCCAACCTTAATTAAGTTATTTTTATTTCTTTTAATTTGTATGTTTAAGTTATTTCTTTAGGTTCATGATCATGTGCAGTAGTCAGAACAGAGACAGAAATGTTCAGCAATGAAAATAGAACACTCTGGATGGAGTGTTGCTGGCGTTGAACGCCAGCCAAGGAGCAAAGGCTAGGCATTCAATGTCCAAAATGGTAGAAGACCTGGCGTTAAATGCTAGGAAGGAGGTCCTTCCTGGGCGTTCAACGCCCTATAGAGAGGAGGCAGCTGGCGTTGAACGCCAGCAATAGTGCACAAGCTAGGCGTTCAATGCCTATAAGAAAGGCAGGGAATTTGAATTCCCTAGCCTCTCAGGACCAGTAGGTCCCATAGAAGCTCTACTGATGAACGGAAAATTGACGGTTTAGAATTTCTCTAATGAAGTCTCGTTGTAAAGTATAGTTTCTAAACCAATCAATAATCCTTTCATACAAAAATTTTGCTTGTCACAAGTACAAACCCCTAATAATTCTAATAACCGAAGTATTTAAACCTCGGGTCGTCTCTCAAAGGAATTGCAGGGTAGTGTTCTTGTTATTGGTTATGAGTTGTATATTTTGGGGTTTTGGATAAGAAACAAGAAAAATAAATGGCAATAGAAATGTAAATGATAAAGTGGTCTTGGCAAGGTTTGGTGGTCAAGGATCTCTATCCTTATCACTAACCACAATATGAGAATTGGCAAGGATCAATCCCACTAAGTCATCCTCTAACTAGTAGTAAAGGAAAGTCAAGTGAGCTATATCAATCCAAGTCCATAAGTTCTAGCTCTCCACTAATTCAATTAGTGAGATCTAGAGTTAATGGCTCCCAATCGTCAATTAATTGGACATTAGTAACTCAAGAGTTCCTAAGTTACCTTCCCAAGCTAAGAGCATAAAATTCTACTCTAAAATCCAACCAAGCATTTCATCAAACACTTGGAAGGCATAAAAGGAAAACATAGTAATTTGACAACAAGAATAAAATCTAACAACAACTAATTGCAAAGAATTAATAACAACAATCAAAAGAAACACAATTATTATGAATTACCTCAAATTAAATTGAAAGAAAATAGAATGAACAAAAGTAGATCTACATCAAAGCATAGAAACAACATAAAGGAAATTACATCAAAAGAGTAGAAGAATGATCAATGTAACAACAAAGAATTCAAGAGTAGAAGTAGATGAAAGCATGAGTTAAAACCTAGATCTAAGATTATTGACCTAAACCTAATCCTAATCCTAATCTTAGAGCGAAGTGAGAGCTTCTCTCTCTAAAACTAACTAAAACTAAGCCTAATGTGTAATGTGTGTTGTCTCTTCTCTCCCCCTTCATTCCTTGGTCTATTTAGCCTTTTCCTACCAAAAACTCAGCTTCAAATGGGGCCAGAAACCCTCCAAAATCGCCAGACACGAGTTCTTCTTTAAAAGTCACGTGCGGCCTTCAGCGCGTACGCGCACAGCACGCATACACGTCCCTGGAGCATTTCACAATCCGCGCGTAGGCGCATAGTGCGCGCGCGCCCCCTTGGGCTTTTTTCCAAATCTTTGGCTTTTCATGATTTCTCCACTTTGTATGCTTTCCTTCCACTCCTTTGATCCTTTCCTAGCCCTTTTCAATCTGAAATCACTAGCAAACACATCAAGGAATCTAATGAAATCAAAGAAAGATAAAAATCATCAAATTAAAGGTCTAAAAAGCATGTTTTCATATCTAAGAATAAATAAGGAGACAATCACAAAATCATGCTATTTCATTGAATAAATGTGATGAAAGGTTATCAAAATGCTCTAAATTCAACACAGGATAAACCCTAAAAAGGGGTTTATCAACCTCCCCACACTTAAACCTTAGCATGTCCTCATGCTAAACCAAGAATGAAGCAAAGGGTATGACATTTATTCAATGCAACTAAACTATCTAAATGCAACTAACTATATGAATGCAAATGCTTGGTCAAAACAATTCAACTTCTAAGAGAACATATATAAACATAAGGGCTAGAGTAATGAGAATCACAATCCAACCCATAATTGAATTGAATTATCACATATGGTTTACAAACTTGCATGAATAGAATGATGGTAGTGAATACATGCAATTGAGCAATCGAACCCTCACCGGATGTGTATCGCCTCTATGCACTCAAGTGTTTAGGGGATGATTCACTCAATTCTCCCCTAATCATGCTTTCCAAAATTTGTTCTTCATCTAACAATCAACAATCATTCAATGCATGCATACAAATATAATGAGGTCTTTCCCAAAGATTGTAATGGAGCTAGGGTCAAGGTAGGATCATGTATAGTCAAGTGGACTAGAGTTTGAATCTTTGATGAGCTTAAACTTTCCCACCTAACCTATGATGACCTATACAATTAAGTTCTAGCCTAACTACCCATTTTTCATTTTTTTACAAGCTCATGCATTTTCTTTTCATTTTCTAACACTTATGCATTGATCCTTATTGAACTTTACTTTGGGGCATTTTGTCCCCTTTTTATTTCTTTCTTTTCTTCTCTTTCTTTTTTCTCTGCATATTTTTTTCTTTTCGTTTCTTTTCCATATATTTTTTTCTTTTCTTTTGTTTTTCTCATTTTTTTTCTTTCCTTCAAAACTACATACAAGATCATCAAGTCATAAGGTTTAACATTTGATTAATGCATGAGTATGTACCCAATTCCCAAATATAAAAATACAAAGCACCCTTTTATCCCAACCAATGTTCCCAATCTCCCCAACTTGAATATAAAACACTCTCACTAGCCTAAGCTAATCAAAGATCCAAATAAGGGACTCTATTGTTTTCCGCTTTAGGCTTGTAATGTGCTAAAATAAAGAACAATTGGGTTAAGCGTAGGCTCAAAATTGGTTAACAATGGAGAGTACAAGGTAGGCTATTTGAGTAAGTGAGCTAATGAAATAATGGCCTCAATCATATAGATGCAAGAATACAAGGAATAATTGGACATATAGAATTAAACAAATCAAGGATCACAATCATATGAAGAGAACAATTTCACACAAGAAGGAAAATAAGTGGTTATAAGATGTAACCATACAATAGGCTCAAAACTCACAATCTTGTGTTCTTAGCTCAAAACATGATCCATAAAAGCATAAATCCATGCAAGTTCCACAAAAATTTTTCACTCAATTGGGGTGGTGTCCTTTTTTATAAATTCCTTGGAAAAATTCATTGTTTTGATTAAGCTTATTCTAAATGAAATGTTGTAATTAAAAAATTATAAAATTCCTTAGTTTGCCCTCTTTTTCAATCAAAACAAATTCTTTTATGCACAAAGGGTTTAACTAAGGTTTCAACAACTCAAAACATTTTTCAAATCACAACCACAAGGCTAAAATGCAATATCTACAATAAAAGTGTGCAATAACCAAAATAAAAGTATCCACAATAGCAAATATGTACAATAATCCTAAAATAGTACAAAATAAAGCAAAATAAGATAAACTAAGTGATAGTGTTCAAAAATGTTCACCAAATCCACCGGGGTGCTACGACGGTGACCTCCCCACACTTAAGATGAAGCATCGTCCTCGATACTACTGATCGGGCTCATGGTGAGGATCAACAGTCGCAGCTGGCTCCGGCTGGGGCACTGGCTCCTTGGGAGGCTGCTGGGTCTCCTGAGTAGCATGCATCTGTGGAGGAGCCTCCTGCTGAACCGGCTCCTCAACATGCTCCTCCTCGTGCTCTGTCTCGTGTTCCTCCTCATCGGAAGCGGGAGAGTCGGGGAGAGGGGGTAGCTCAATGCCTTGTGATATAAACACCTAGTCTATGCGATCGAGACGTCGCATGATACGACGCTCCTGCGCTCCATGAAGCGAAACAGGTGCTGTACTAGCTGATATGTCGGCTCGGGTGCTGGTGGTGGTGGTAAAGGTGCTACTGCTGCTAAAGAAGAAGATGGTCCTGCCGCTGTTGTGGAAGATGAAGGTCTAGCTGCCTCTACTGCTGCTCTAGCTCGAGAGCGACGCCTAGATAGAGGCTTCTCGTGCACCCACGTACCCCACGGAATAGTAACTTCCTTCTCGTCGTCGTCTGGGGGTGGTGGTGTCATGTCATCGTCCCTCCATGGGACACCGGCTAACTCAATCATGCTAGTGACCAATGTGGGAAATGGTAGTAGGCCACGGATGTGTGCTCGCCACATGCCTCGCCTGATCAATCGGGGGAAGTATACCTCCTTCCCCTCCATGACACAGCCAATCAGAAGAAGCATATCCATCAGAATCTTAGAAAAATGGGTAGTAGGCAGGACATAGTGGGCGAATATCTGCTGCCAAGTCCTAGCCTCTCTAGACAAATAAGCAAATAACATCCCCTTGGGCCTTTGGTTGTCAGAGTCCATCACCCAAGGGGCGTCCGGTGTGGCAATAACGCACTTCAGCGCCTCATAATCAAAGGTCATAGCATTTATCGCTATCTCTGCCTGCTGGTATGCACATGTGTCACCAGTCCAGGGTAGACAATGCAGTACACCCTCAATAGCAGCCTCAGTCACTAAGACCTGCCCACCCCGTAGGTGGACTGACTCAAGAGTAGTGCGAAAGAGGTTGTAGTAAAACTCCTTGACCCATGAAGTGTTTATTCTTCCCAAATCCCTATCAACAAGCTCTAAGCCCAATCCCTGAATATGGGCATTAATGGAGCACTTCAGGTCGTTGGGAAGGGACAGTTTCTTCTCAATGTTTAGCTTTGTCTTCCGATAGGTAGGGAAGCACAGCTCACAGTAAAGATTGAGAAATGTGTATGTGTCAGTGGGTGGTAGCAGCTGATTCTGTTTATCCACTTCATTAAGTGGGTTCTTTGCATAGTTGGCATAAGGAGAGAGGGTGGAGGCTTGAGATTTCTTCCTCTTTCTTGAGGTAGTAGCCTTTGCTTTTCCTCTATCGGTCATCCTGAAACAAATATGGCATGATATAAACAACTAGGCAAATAGGAGAATGGAAAGCAAGGAATGGCATATTAACATGAAGTGAGTCAAAAGGAGGAAAACTTGGAATACAAGCAACAGGAATTAGCATTCAACACAAAAGCTATAAACCAAGAATTCAAGCAATATATGCACAATTCTTGTTCATTAAGCTCAATGAGCATCATACCCAAAAAGAATGGTTAAAGAGTTAGTTGAAAACTAAAAAAAGAAACCAGCATGTTAGGCAAGTTAAAAGTTAGAAAAACTGGTTTAATGGTTAATGGTATGATGGTCATTTGCTTAATCACAATGAATCACAAATATGAGGAACAAGAATACTCACAAACATGAGGAGGAAGCAGTCATTGATGATGAAATATGAGATTGCAAAAGAAGCAATTAATTAAAAGTAAGTCATCAATCAATGTCGCGGTCATTGATAATGCAATAATTGGTGTTGCAAAGGTTGAAATGCACTTTGTGTAACACTAACCAAGTTGGAAACTAATTTGAGTGAAAAAAAGAGTTACACAAGTTGAATTTACCAATTTTTATAAATGCATGAACCATATTCAACAAAATTGCAAGTTAAATCAAATGATGAGTGAAGCACAAGCCAAAGGCATTTTGATTAACTTGGAAGGTGAAAACATGTGAGGGTTCAAGGCAAATCACGGGAAACATAATAAACATGGGAAAACCAACCCAAAGTTACCTAAGAATTGAGCTTCACGTAATCATATGAGTACTCAATTCCAAAAGCACGAAGTTCAGTTATAGGTAACATGTTTAAAACCAAAAATAATTTCTAGAAAGTTGGGCAGCATTCTGGCAGTAAATCGGACGTTCTCGGACAGTAAATTGCAGCAAAAATTAGTCATATGAATTTAACATATCAAACATGTAACACAAGCAAGGAACTCATATGACTTGGCAGCATTAAGCAAGCAAGAAAGTAGTGAAACAAAACATATAAAATAGAGCACACCACGCATCATTCAGCATGTAACATTCAAACAAATAAACACAAACGGAGCACTTATCAGGCCTAAGATCATCTAACCACATCCTAACTACCTAACCGCATTTATTTCTATCTAGCCTAATATATAGAATTACTCAGGTAACTAATTAAAACTAACTAACAAAATTAATAAGAGACAGTAAAGAAAATAGAGCAGAGGCAGACACAGGGTGAACCTGGGACGCAGACAGAACAGAAGAAAACGAGGCTAGGGAATTGGAAGGGGCAGCAAAGTGGTGTTGCCAGTAGCGGCGGCTCACGACGGCTGCGGTGGTCACAGCAGTGGAGCAGTGAGAGTGAGAAAGTGAGAGTGAGAGGCCGAGGGTGAGAGAGGGCAGAGAAGAAAGAAAAGAAGAGAGGCTGGGGGAGAAGAGAGGATGGTGGCGTCACTGGCGCGGTGGTGGGTGGTTGAGCAAATCGGGGTGGCTATGGGTGGTTAAGGGAGATGAAGAGGGAGAGACGTTAGGGAAAGGGGTTGCACGAATGCGCTGGGTTCATCGCGTGATTAGGGTTTAATTAATTTGAATCCACGCGTGCACGCACCGTGCACGTCCGCGCGGATGGGAAACTGAGCGAGTGACGCAGGAGCGTCAAGTACTCTTTTGCGTAGATGGGGGTGTAGGCGTGGGCGCGGACGCGTACAGTGCGCATCCGCGTGGGTTGAGTTGGGCCAGGGGCATAATTCTGGCCCAGAGCTGGTGCAACTCTCGGGTCATTGGCCTGGGAACTGCTTCAGCGGGTTGGCATGCACGCGGCATGTGCGCGGGCGCGCGCATTGCAGATTATGCCAACGGCGCGAGGGCTCGCAATACACATATGCGTACATACGGTTGTGCCATTGGCCTAGTGTTGGCGCGAGAGTGGCCCAACTCTCTGGAAAATGTATGGGCCTGTATCCGCGTATGGGCGTGCACGTGCACAGCGTGCGTACGCGTCCTTGACCCTCTTTTTTTCCAGAAATAGCAAAAACAGCTCAAAATCCTCCTAACACTACCTACAGCTCAGAATCAATCAAAATTGTAAGGATACAAAAATCTTTTTGGTTTTTTCGAAAATTTTAAATATAAGCAAGGGAGACTTGCTCTACAAGCAAGCTACAGCCAATTTATTGAAACCAATATATGGAAAGAAAGTTATCTACAATGGTAACTCAATTCACTTATTAATCAAAATGCAAGAGAGTGGAAAGAGTTTACCATGGTGGGGTGTCTCCCACCTAACACTTTTAGTTTAAGTCCTTAAGTTGGACATTTGGGAAGTTTTTTGTCATGGTGGCTTATGATTGTACTCATCCTTGAATCTCCAACGATCTTTGATCCTCAAATAGTTGACAGAAGTTCCAACCATCTTCACCAAGTTTGGATGGAGTTCCATCCAATATATGAGCACCCATAGTTGGTCTTCATGCTTTGAACCGGGATCCCATATCTTATTCTCGCACCCGTCTTCTAGTCGATCTTCATGAATGTTCCGTTCGGGTGGTTGACAAATAGAATTCTCTCTAGCACGCCAAGCCTTTTTTTGAGACCCATGTAAAGTAGCATTCCTCCAATCATAGTTCCTATAGCTTGAGAACTTGACCTCAATGAGCCTAATTCCAAACTTCCAACCACTACACAACTCCTTTTTACCTTTTGTTCTACAAAGAGCTCTAAGTTGTCCATCCATTTCAATCAAGCCATATTCAGGTGAGAAAGTGAAGCTTAAGGGTAGGAGTTTTACCCACTTGAATGTTGTGTTGGATGGCGGCTTAGGGAGGAAAACCTCCCCACACTTAGACAATACAAGGTCAACTTCCTTATGCTCTTCTTTGGGTATTTCCACCTCTTGAAAACTTCTTTCATCTTCTTCTTGCTTGTTGACTTCTTCCAATTCCTCCTCATCATCAATCAAGTCAAACTTAGGAGGTTGTGTTAAATCTACTCCCATATCAACTTCACATTCGATGGAAGAGCCTTCAATGAGATCATCAACATCATTTGGTGTTGAGTCGTCTTCAATAGCTTCAATTTCATGTCCCATGGGAGAGAATTCAATTATTGATAAGAAATCATTGATGATTGAGTCCATCTCTTGATCAACCTTCTCATATTCTTCAATCTTTATATGCTCTGGAGGTTGTTGAGACTTCCATGGTGGTTCCGCATCTCCTAGATCTTCAACCACTTCTTCCTTTTCTTCAATGACCCTAGGCATCTCGAATTGCTCCAATACAAAGCTCGACTCTTCCTTCTTCTCCACTGGATTTTCCAATCCCTCTTTCATGCTTTGCTCATCTTTTGATTTCTCACATGTGGCCACGGAAACACCTTGAGTATTCAAACATTGGTATGCTAGAGTATGCACTACCTTAGTCAAATTAATCACAAACTCTAGGGTGTTCCTTTGCATATCCGCTTGGCTTTGAAGTAGCAAGGTGAGAGAATCATTGACGTTAGGATTTTTGCCAGTAAAGAATGTCATAAAAACAGTCGCGTTGTAGATATAGTCTCTAAACCGACAAAAATATCTTCGTACAAACGTTTTGGTTGTCACAAGTAACAAACCCCTAAATAAATTGATAACCGAAGTATTCAAACCTCGGGTCGTCTTCTCAAGGAATTGCAGGGAGGTATGTTCTTATTATTGGTTATGAAGATTGTAAATTGGGGGTTTTGGAAGTAAGAAAGCAGTATGTTGCACAAAAAGAATAAAATAAAATAGTAATAATAAAATAAACTCTTGGCAAGGTATGAAGACTGGAGGTCCTATCCCAGTTATCCTTATCAATTGTAATGAGAATTGGATTTTTCTCCCACTTTATTAACCTCTAACTATGAAGGTAAGTTAAGTGGATGAATTAATTCTTGAAGAATTCCAATTCTCAATCAACAATGAGTTTGATAACTCAAGAGTCACCAATTATTTAACCAAATCCAAAAGGGAAATATATTAAATTAAAAGCAAAACAATCTTAAATCTAAAATACCTCAAATAATATTAATTAAGAAAATCATAACATGAATGTAGCATAAGCCAAATAGGCAACATAACTAATATAAGCATTAAAGTATCTGAAAGTAAGAGATAAATATAAAGTAAAAAAACATTGAACCTGGGATTGAGAGTCACTCCTAAAACTAAGAGAAATCCTAAATCCTAATCCTAAGAGAGAGGAGAGAACCTCTCTCTCTAAAAACTACATCTACTCCTAAAATTATGAATGTGTGAGCCTTCTCATGAATGGATGTATTTTCCCACTTTATAGCCCCTAATCTGTGTTTTCTGGACCGCAAACTGGGTCAAAAACAGTCCAGAATTTGCTGGTTTCGAATTTTGCCATGCTGGATTTCCGTCACTGCGACGCGGCCGCATGGATCATGCGGTCGCGTCGCCTAGAGTCAGAGGAACCATAGCATATTATATATCAAATCGAAGTTCCGGACGTTAGCTTTCCAACACAACTGGAACCGCGTTATTTAGACCTCTGTAGCTAAAGTAATAGCCGTTTGAGTGCAAAGAGGTCAGGCTGGACAGCTTAGCAATTTCTCCAACTTCTTGCATTTCTTCCACTTTTGCATGCTTTCTTCCCATCCTCCAAGCCATTCCTGCCTTATAATATCTGAAAACACTTAACACACATATCAAGGCATCTAATAGTAATAAGAGAGGATTAATAATAAGCAAATATAAGATCAAAGAAGCACGTTTTCAATCAAAGCACATAATTAGGAAGGCAAATGTAAAACCATGCAAATAGTATGAATAAGTGGTTAAAGAGTTAATAAAAACCACTCAATTAAGTACAAGATAAACCATAAAATAGTGGTTTATCAACCTCCCCACACTTAAACATTAGCATGTCCTCATGCTAAGCTCAAGAGAAACTATAAAGATGAAGAGGAATGATAGAGTATGCAATGCAACCTACGAATGCAACTAAATGCTAAATGCTTTTACTTACTTGGTTAAGAGTAAATAAGTTCTCCAAGACAAATACAAACCAATTTCCACTAATTCAAATCAGACAATAAAAAGCAAGTAAACTTGTAAGAAGACAGCTCATGAAAACATGGAACATAGAATCAAGCATTGAACCCTCACTGGTAGTGTATATCACTCTAATCTCTCAAGTGTATAGGGTTATTCACTCTACTCTTCTCTAGTCATGCTTTCTAAACCTTGTTCTTCATCTAACCAATCAACAAATATTTAATGTACCAATGCAAACATCATGAGGTCTTTTCAAGGTTGTAATGGGGCTGAGGTAAAGGTAAGGATATATGTATGGCCAAGTGAGCTATAATATGAATCTTCAATTAACCTAAGCTCTCACCTAATATACATATACTCTATATACTTTTAAATTTATGCCTAGCTACCCATAATTCCCACTTTTGTATAATTCCCATACTCATGTACCAAATTTTCTTTAATTTTTATCACATGTGCATTGATCTTTTATTAAACTTAATATTGGGGTAATTTTGTCCCCTTATTTACTTATTTACTGAGTATTTTTGGATTTTTTCTCTTTTTTCTCTTTTTTTTGTAGAGAAACAAACATAACTTATCAATGCACATGGATTTTCTATTATTTTTCTATTTTGGTTTTTCAAGATTAGGTTCCCAAATTCCTGATATTCAAATAAATTAGAAATATTATACTTTTCCTTTATTAACCCATGTTCCCACAGTTTTTCCACACTTAATTGTTACACAATCCCTATCTTAAGCTAACCAAAGATTCAATTGGGATATTTAATTGTTTTTCTGCTTTAAGGCTTGTGATGTGGTAAAATACAGAACAAATGGGGATTAAAAAGGCTCAAAGTGGCTGACAAGAGTGATTTAAAGGGTAGGCTTATTTGGGATAAGTGAGATAAAATCAAATAATGGCCTCAATCATATGCAAGCATGTAAATACACTAAATAATGGATATATAGATTGGAACAAAATATAGATTACAATCATAGAGAAGAAAACACACAAGAATAAAATATTTATGGTTAAATAATGTAACCATGAAAATAAGCTTAAAGTCTCACAGGTTGTGTGTTCTTTGACTCAAAAACCATGTTCCAAATACAACTTCAAACAAATTTAACACATAAAAATTTAAAAAAAAAAATTATTTAAATTAGTGAAATTTTTTCAAAAATAGGATCTTAAAAAGAGATTTATTATTTTAACCAAGTAGTAACTAAATGCACAAAATCAAATAAATATGCAATCAAATATACAGATGCAACAATGAACAAATAAAGAAAATAAGATTATTGGTGTTGAAAAGAAAGTACTAACCCACGGAGATCGGTATCGACCTCCCCACACTTAAAGATTGCACCGTCCTCGGTGCATGCTGAGATGTGCAGGTGGACGGGTCTTCTCCAACTGATGCTTTTCTCCAAGGATTTTGCTGATGGACTTGTTTGTCTCCCCATGTAAACGTCTTCCGGTTCCCTTCCGGGTGGCCATCCTGAAAGAAAAAGGGAAGAAGAGTAACCCAGAAATAAAGATAGGAAAATAAATAAAACATGGATTGGTTGATGCCAAATAATGAGGGTCTCAATTACATGGTAGCTACAACATGCAAGTGAGAAAACAATAGAAGCACATGGCATGCTAGTGGTGCGAAAATTTGCAACAATGGAGAAGAGAATGGGGAAGGAGAGATAATATAAATTCATGTCAATGCAAGGGTAATATAGATATAAAAGATTGGCATTGATTTAAATAATATTACTCAATAAGAATGAAACAAGTCACTAAGCACTAAGAAAATACCAAAAAAGATGTAACAGTTGAATAAGAACATTTGAACACCAATAATAATTTTAGAAAAATAAAAATATGCAATGAATGAAAGTATGCAAATAATTTAAATAAAATAGAATGGAAGTGAGAGAAAATAGGAAAGGAAGAAGAAAGAAATAAGAAAGGATAAGAAGAATAAGGATTCGGAGAAGAAAAGAGAAGAAAATTGGCACTAATCTGGATAGGTTGTGCGACACTGGTGACGCGGTCGCGTGGTGCGCGATAAGGTTGGGCGACGCGGACGCGTGGGGTACGCGATCGCGTGACTCGATTTGTGCTAGTGGCGCGAGTGCAGCCTCGCGGTCGCACAACTCTCTGTTCGAAACTTGGTATTGCCAAAATCCAAGGTGACGCGGTCGCGTAGGGCATGCGATCGCGTGAGTGGCCTTATTTCCAATATGACGTGGATGCGTGGGTGACGCGTTCGCGTGGCAAGGCTTGTGCTACTAGCACGGGTCCAGCCCAACTCCAGCTCAACTTTCTGCCATACACCCTTTTTACGCCGATTTCAGGTCACGCAGCCGCGTGGGTGACGCGGTCGCGTGGGAGGCCATTATTCCCATATGACGCAGTTGCGTCAGCGATGCGGTCGCGTGGGGTAATTTGTGCCATTGGCACGCCTCCAGCGCTACTCCTGCGTAACTCTCTGTTCATATTAATATTGTCTCCCATCTCCTTGCGACGCGGACGCGTCGCTGATGCAGTCGCGTCGCGTGCTCGCTTTTTTTTTTTTTTGAAAAGATGCAGAATGCAGTGTTAATATGAATGTGATGCAAAACTCCAGGTTCAATATAATAAATTAAAATAAAACTAGAAAATAAATAAAACTAAATAAAAAATAAACAAGGAACAATCATACCATGGTGGGTTGTCTCCCACCTAGCACTTTTAGTTAGAGTCCTTAAGTTGGACATTTGGTGAGCTCCCTGTTATGGTGGCTTATGCTTGTATTCATCCAGGAATCTCCACCAATGTTTATATTTCCAGTAACCTCCGGGGTCCCAAACTAGGCGCAGAAAGCCTTCAAGTAAGTTAAAGCAAGTGACTAGGCCCTAAGAGTGGTGATTGATAGAATGGATTCCGGGGTCCCAGACCTTGCCTTTGCACCCGTCTTTTGGTTGAGCAATATTGTTCCCTCCGGGTGGCAAGCAGTCTGAATTCTCACGTAAGCGGCCAAACAGCTTCCTAGACCCATTCAGTTGAGTTTTATACCAACCTTTGCATTTAAACTTAAAGCTTCCAACCATAATGAACCTTGCTTGACAATTCTTATCACTGGCCATCTTCCTCTTACTCTCAATGCCACAAAGAGCTCTAAGTTGACCATCCGTCTCTAGTAGCCCATATTCAAGTGGGATTAGAAAGCTATGGGATATGAATTTTACCCACTTGAATGTTGTGAAGGATGATGGCAACTTAGGGGGAGGGGTCTCTAATAACTTTGGCAAGGTGATTTCAAGCTCCACTCCCTTGTGCTCTTTGACAACTTCCACCTCTTTGCAAGTTTCTTCAATATTAACCTCTTTCTCTTGGTAGCTTTCTTCCAATTCAATCTCTTTTTCATTGCTCACCAAGGGCATGGAAGGAGGCTCTGTGACTGGACTTTCCAATGGAGGTACAGCATCTCTTAAGTCTGCAACCACTTCTTCCTTTTTAATAATTGCTGCTTTGTCAAGTTATTTAAGTATAAAATCGTACTCATCCTCGATGATTTTCTTTCCATGACAACTCCTTTCAACTATTCTTTCATCTTCAAGGGTCTCTCCTACCCTTACCCGTAGGGCCTCCTCTAGCTCTTTATGAAGTATGAATTCGCGAAGATGATTCATTCTTTCCTGTTCCATATCAATAGCATAATTGGGATCATCTTTCTCTTGGATTGATGGATGTGGGTGCTCTTCCATGGATGGTGGTGATGGGATGGAGAGATTATTCTGTGGTTGACAAGGAAGTGCACTAGAGCTTGATGGTTGATTGTTGAAGGTAATTGGTGGTCTGATTTGGGTGAAGAGAGCTTGTATAGTAGAGTTTAGATCGGCAAGTGCTTTCTCCATGGAGGTTTGGGGTGGATCTATGTATGGTTCATTTGGTTCATAAGGTGGTTGGTATGGTAGATGTGGGTTAGGGTCATATGGAGGTGAATGGCAGAAAGGGGCTTGTGAGTTTGGTGGTCCAAAGTTATGTTGAGGAAAGGGTTCATAGGCATATGGTGGTGGTTGTTGATAGTCCATTGGAGGTGGTTGTTGCCATGAGGATTGATCAAGTCCTTGTGGCTCCTCCCATCTTTGATTGTTCCAACCTTGATGCCTGTTCTCATTATAATTTCTTCTTCCTGCAACATAATTGTAACCAGACTCACAGCCAAAGGGGTGAGAGTTCATAGCAGTAAATAAAAATTAAAAATAAAAATAAAAATAAATTTAAATTAAAAGGTTATTTAAATTTTGAATTTGAAAATTAAATTTTGAAATTTGAATTTTAAATTTTTGAAATTTGAATTTTTAAAATTTGAAATTTGAAATTTGATTTTTGAAATAAGATAAGATAAGATAAAAATTTTAAAAATAAAAATCTGAAATTTTTTTTTTCGAAAAAAATTAATTAAAAATATTTTTGAATTTAATGAGGAAAGAGAAAAACAATAAAATGACACCAAATTTTAAATTTTTAGATCAAAACAAAGAAAACAACTAAGAACAGCTTGAAGGTCAAGATGAACGTGAAGAACAACTTGAAGATCAAGATGAACACTAAGAACAAATTTTTGAAAATTTTTTTTTTAATAACTAAATAAAAACAAATAACCTCTTAATTTATGGAAAAGCAAAAATAAAAACAAAAATAAAAACAAATAAACAAGCAAAAATCAAAAAAAAATATTTACAATAATCAATAATAAGGCACACGTTTGCAATTCCCGGCAACGACGCCATTTTGACGTTAGGATTTTTGCCAGTAAAGAATGTCATAAAAACAGTCGCGTTGTAGATATAGTCTCTAAACCAACAAAAATCCCTTCGTACAAACGTTTTGGTTGTCACAAGTAACAAACCCCTAAATAAATTGATAACCAAAGTATTCAAACCTCGGGTCGTCTTCTCAAGGAATTGCAGGGAGGTATGTTCTTATTATTGGTTATGAAGATTGTAAATTGGAGGTTTTGGAAGTAAGAAAGCAGTATGTTGCACAAAAAGAATAAAATAAAATAGTAATAATAAAATAAACTCTTGGCAAGGTATGAAGACTGGAGGTCCTATCCCAGTTATCCTTATCAATTGTAATGAGAATTGGATTTTTCTCCCACTTTATTAACCTCTAACTATGAAGGTAAGTTAAGTGGATGAATTAATTCTTGAAGAATTCCAATTCTCAATCAACAATGAGTTTGATAACTCAAGAGTCACCAATTATTTAACCAAAGCCAAAAGGGAAATATATTAAATTAAAAGCAAAACAATCTTAAATCTGAAATACCTCAAATAATATTAATTAAGAAAATCATAACATGAATGTAGCATAAGCCAAATAGGCAACATAACTAATATAAGCATTAAAGTATCTGAACGTAAGAGATAAATATAAAGTAAAAGAACATTGAACCTGGGATTAAGAGTCACTCCTAAAACTAAGAGAAATCCTAAATCCTAATCCTAAGAGAGAGGAGAGAACCTCTCTCTCTAAAAACTACATCTACTCCTAAAATTATGAATGTGTGAGCCTTCTCATGAATGGATGTATTCCCCCACTTTATAGCCCCTAATCTGTGTTTTCTGGGCCGCAAACTGGGTCAAAAACAGTCCAGAATTCGCTGGTTTCGAATTTTGCCACGCTGGATTTCCGTCAATGCGACACGGCCGCATGGATCACGCGGTCGCGTCACCTACCGTCAGGGGAACAATAGGATATTATATATCAAATCGAAGCCCCGGACGTTAGCTTTCCAACGCAACTGGAACCGCGTCATTTGGACCTCTGTAGCTAAAGTTATAGCCATCTGAGTGCGAAGAGGTCAGGCTGGACATCTTAGCAATTTCTCCAACTTCTTGCATTCCTTCCACTTTTGCATGCTTTCTTCCCATCCTCCAAGCCATTCCTGCCTTATAATATCTGAAAACACTTAACACACATATCAAGGCATCTAATGGTAATAAGAGAGGATTAATAATAAGCAAATATAAGATCAAAGAAGCATATTTTCAATCAAAGCACATAATTAGGAAGGCAAATGTAAAACCATGCAAATAGTATGAATAAGTGGGTAAAGAGTTAATAAAAACCACTCAATTGAGTACAAGATAAACCATAAAATAGTGGTTTATCAATCATCTATTGGGGCTTAGGGTGGATAGGAAGGTTCATTATTTTGGAGAAACGGTTCATAGTGGGAAGGCGGTTCTTCTTGATAAGGGTATGGAGATAGTGTGCATTGAGGTGGTTCTTGGTAGTAATCATGATAGGGTTGTGGTAGTTCTAAAGGTTCTTGCTCATAATGGTCATAAGAATATGGTATGGGTGATTGGTCATACAATGGATGTGGGTCACAAGAAGGTGCTTGGTGAAAATAGGCTTGTGAGCATGGTTGATAGTCATGTTGAGGATAAGGTTCATAAGCATATGGTGGTGGTACTTGATTATCACTAAAAGAGTCATCATAGCCATTAAATTGGCATGCACTAGGATGTGAATTATACCTATAAGTGTCCAGAGGTTGTTGCCAATAGGAGTGATCAATTCCTTGAGGCTCCTCCCATCTTAAAGTGTTCCATCCTTGGTACATGTTGTCATTAAAGTTCACATTTCCTACAACACAGTGAGAACCAAACTCAGCCAAAATGAGAATTCATGGTGGAAAAACAAAATAAAACTAACAAAAACTAGAGAACAAGCAATTGACAAACCTATTCACAATATTCACATATATACAATAACCAATAACATAACACCATTGCAAGTCCCCGGCAACGGCGCGATTTTGATTAACAGAAAATTGACGGTTTCGAATTTCTCTAATGAAGTCTCGTTGTAAAGTATAGTTTCTAAACCAATCAATAATCCTTTCATACAAAAATTTTGTTTGTCACAAGTACAAAACCCTACTAATCCTAATAACTAAAGTATTTAAACCTCGGGTCGTCTCTCAAAGGAATTGCAGGGTAGTGTTCTTGTTATTGGTTATGAGTTGTATATTTTGGGGTTTTGGATAAGAAACAAGAAAAGTAAATGGCAATAGAAATGTAAATGATAAAGCGGTCTTGGCAAGGTTTGGTGGTCAAGGATCTCTATCCTTATCACTAACCACAATATGAGAATTGGCAAGGATCAATCCCACTAAGTCATCCTCTAACTAGTAGTAAAGGAAAGTCAAGTGAGCTATATCAATCCAAGTCCATAAGTTCTAGCTCTCCACTAATTCAATTAGTGAGATCTAGAGTTAATGGCTCCCAATCGTCAATTACTTGGACATTAGTAACTCGAGAGTTCCTAAGTTACCTTCCCAAGCCAAGAGCTAGCATAAAATTCTACTCTAAAATCTAACCAAGCATTTCATCAAATACTTGGAAGGCATAAAAGGAAAACATAGTAATTTGACAACAAGAATAAAATCTAACAACAACTAATTGCAAAGAAATAATAACAACAATCAAAAGAAACAAAATTATTATGAATTACCTCAAATTAAATTGAAAGAAAATAGAATGAACAAAAGTAGATCTACATCAAAGCATAGAAACAACATAAAGGAAATTACATCAAAAGAGTATAAGAATGATCAATGTAACAACAAAGAATTCAAGAGTAGAAGTAGATGAAAGCATGAGTTAAAACCTAGATCTAAAATTATTGACCTAAACCTAATCCTAATCCTAATCTTAGAGAGAAGTGAAAGCTTCTCTCTCTAAAACTAACTAAAACTAAGCTTAATGTGTAATATGTGTTGTCTCTTCTCTCCCCCCTTCATTCCTTGGTCTATTTAGCCTTTTTCTGCCAAAAACTCAGCTCCAAATGGGGCCAGAAACCCTCCAAAATCGCCAGGCACGAGTTCTTCTTTAAAAGTCACGTGCGGCCTTCGGCGCGTACGCATCCCTGGATCATTTCGCAATCCGCGCGTAGGCGCATAGTGTGCGCGCGCCCTTGGGCTTTTTCCAAATCTTTGGCTTTTCATGATTTTTCCACTTTGTATGCTTTCCTTCCACTCCTTTGATCCTTTCCTAGCCCTTTTCAATTTGAAATCACTAGCAAATACATCAAGGCATCTAGTGGAATCAAAGGAATATAAAAATCTTCAAATTAAAGGTCTAAAAAGCATGTTTTCACATCTAAGCACAAATAAGGAGACAATCACAAAATCATTCTATTTCATTGAATAAATGTGAGGAAAGGTTATCAAAATGCTCTAAATTCAACACAGGATAAACCCTAAAAAGGGAGTTTATCATCCACCTACCCCCACCTTCTTCTACCCTATTTTTCCCCATTGTTCATATTTGCTCGAGGACGAGCAAAACTCTTAAGTTTGGTGTTGCAAAATCTTTGCTTTTTGACTTCTACCACTCCTAAGTATGGAACCAAAGACTGGTAAAACCTCAAGGAAGAGGAAGGAAAAGGCATTTACCCCCACAAGAAGAGGATGGAGCAAACTAGAAAGTTTGCACATGAGCCTATGCAGCTGCCTCAACACAAACAAAAGAGTAACATTGAGAGATCAAGCACTACATTGAATCCTCAAGGAGGAGTACTAGCCGCCACCGTTAAAGGTGGATTCGTTCTCTTTATCTCTTTTTCTTTTGTGTTTTCTATTTTCTACTATGTTGTATTGTCTGTTCTCTTATTCTTGTTGCATGATCATTTGTATTTATGTCTTAAGGCTATAAAATGTTCCATATATCTCTCACCTTACTTAAAAGAAAATTAATTTGAAAAGAATTGAGAGATACATGAATTTCAAGTTTATAATAAAAATAGTTCATTCATTTTGATGTGGTGGCATTGCTTTTATTTTCTGAATGTATGAATAAACAGTACATATTTGAAGTTGGAATTTTAGAATGTTGGCTCTTGAAAGAATGATGATGAAAGTGAAGTATTATTGGTAATCTAAAAAAGCCAAAAATTGATTCTTGAAGCAAGAAAAAGCAGCAAAAAGAAACAGAAAAAGCATGTTGCAAAAGAAAAAAAATTAATGCATGCAAAAAAGAAAAAAAATGGCGAAAAATAAATAAAAAAGAGAAAAATCAATTACTTCCCAAAAATGTAGGAAAAGGAGGGTAGATTGAAAAAGCCAATAACTCTTTAAACTAAAAGTCAAGGGTAAAAAGATCCAAGGCTTTGAGCATCAATGGATAGGAGGGCCTAAAGGAATAAAATCTTGGCCTAAGCAGCTCAACCAAGTTGTCCCTAACCATGTGCTTGTGGCGTGTAGGTGTCAAGTGAAAAGCTTGAGACTGAGTGGTTAAAGTCGTGATCCAAAGCAAAAAGAGTGTGCTTAAGAACTCTGGACACCTCTATCTGGGGATTCTAGCAAAGCTGAATCACAATCCGAAAGGTTTCACCCAGTTAAAGTGTCTGTGGCATTTATGTATCCAGTGGTAATACTGGAAAACAAAGTGCTTAGGGTCATGGCCAAGACTCTAAAAGCTATGTTCAACAATCAAAAAGAACTAAACTAGGAGAGTCAATAATATCATCTGGATTCTAAGTTCCTAAAGAGACCAACATTTCTGAGTTTCAATGGATAGTGAGATACCAAAACTATTCAGAAGCAAAAAGCTACTAAATCCCGCTCATCTAATTGAAACTGAGCTTCATTGGAAACTTTAAAATTTATTGTATCTTACTTTTCTTTTTATCCTACTATATTTTTAGTTTCTTGGGGACAGGCAACAGTTTAAGTTTGGTATTGTGATGAGCGGATATTTTATACGCTTTTTGGCATTGTTTTCATATAGGTTTTAGCATGTTTTGTTTAATTTTTATTAAGTTTTTATAGGTTTTAGTTTTAAATTAACATTTTTGAATTCTACTATGAGTTTGTGTATTTTTGTACAATTTTAGGTATTTTTTGGCTGATTTTGAGGAGCAGGAGCAAAAGTCTGATTCAGAGACAGAGAAAGTACTGCAGATGCTGTCTAGATCTGACCTCCTTGCACTTGGAAGAGCTTTTCTGGAGGTATAGATATCCAAATGGAGCGTTCTCAACGGCTATAAAAAGCTGACTTCTATATCTTTCCAGTAATATATAATAGTTCATACTTTGCTTCAGATTAGAAGGCCCCAAACTGGCGTCCAACGCCAGCCTCCTACCCCCTTCCAGGCGTCCAACGCCCAAGGAGAAGAGACCAGCGTCCAAACACCCAAAGAGGACCCCCTAGCCAGCGTTCAATGCCCTAGAGGTCTCCTAGCACATGGATCTCATCAAATCTCATCCCAAACACTCACCAAGTGGGCCCCAAAAGTGGATCTTAGCACTAAAAAGAATGTTTTACCCTTACTAGTCATTAGTTTAGTATTTAAAGGATTAGATCTATGTCATTCGAACACTTTTACAAAACCTTTTACCATATTTTTGAATTCATAATTGTATTTCTCATCAGTATGAGTTTCTAAACCTCCTAGGTTGAGGGAAGGAGCCCTGCTGAGTCCTATGAATTAATAAAAGTATTACTATTTCTTCTTCGATCCGCGTTTGATTTATTTCTAAGATGCGTACTCGTTCTTCAATATGGTGAATAGGATGACCAGTGACAATCAGCTCTGTTCATCATACTAGGACCGCGTGCTTGACAATCACCCGTGTCTACTTGGGTTCGTGTGATTACGTGGCTGGAAAGCATGAACCGCCAGCTTGATTATGCATCTCTCAGACGGCTGATCCACGATTTCGTTGGGGACTTCTTGAGACACCAGTTCAGCTGATTTCTGGGGAGATTAGGGTCTCTGTGGTAGAGGCTAGAACCCAAAGAAGCAGCTTTCTCTGATCTGGAAGATTCGACCTTGTCTGTGGCGTTTTGAGTAGGATCGCCAGGAGAATGAACTGCTAGAGCTTCATCCTCCGTCAGATTGAATGACCACGACCAATGGCGTTTGATCTGGAGCAGAGGAGATTAATGACCACGGCCCATGGCATTGATCACATACAGCATGCCATAGAAGAAATCACTCACAAGCAAAAAAGACAGTAATACCAAAGTTAATTCAGAAAGGCTAAGCAACTCCAATCCTCAACTATATTCCTATTATTGATTCCATTGACAAAATACCTTATATTCTTCTCTCATATTTCTTTTAATGCAATTAAGTCTCAATCCAACAACTTCTTGATTCTCCTGACTAAGATTTGCAAGATAACCATAGCTTGCTTCAAGCCATAATCCTCGTGGGATTGACCCTGACTCGCTCAGGCATTACTTGGACGACCCAGTGCACTTGCTGGTACAACTGTACGAAGGTGTGGGGATTCGTGCACCAAGTATGGGCTCAGATTTTTGCCCCTTACAGTGAACTTTCTTCCTGGCTTCTCATGAATGAGCTCCACATGCTCTAAAGACAGGATACGACTCACTGTATCTGGTAAGACTAATTTCTTGGAGAAGACAACTCTCATGCCAGGTGAGAGGCCTTCAGTGAGGACTTTTTTGTTCCTTCAGCATTTAGGTACTTTCTTCTTAGTACCTTTGTGCTTAGAGCTGGTTGATGGCTGCCCAACACCAAACTTAGAATTCATGTTTGGGGTTTCTGTATAGCTCTGCATAGAAAGAAAGGGTCAGAACACTAGGTGTTGCACAGTTATCTCTCTTTTATTAGAGGGAGAATTGGGATGAGGCATCTTAAACAAGATTTGATCCTCCCCTAGATGCAGAGTCAATTCTCCCTTAGCCACATTAATGATAGCATTGGAAGTGGCTAGGAAAGGTCATCCAAGGATGACAGAGTTATCCTCATCCTCTCCAATATCCAAGACTATGAAGTTTGCAAGGATGTAGTGGTTTTCAACTTTTACCAAGACATCCTCTACTAAGCCATATGGCTTTTTCATTGTCTTGTCTGCCATCTCTAATGAGATGTTTGCAGCCTGCACCTCAAGGATTTCTAGCTTCTCCATTACAGAGAGTGGCATGAGGTTTATACTTGACCCTAGGTCACACAAAGCCTTTTCAAAGGTCATGGTGCCTATGGTGCAAGGAATCAGGAAGCGTCCAGAATCTGGAAGCTTCTGAGGTAGCTTCTGCTGAACCAAAGCATAGAGTTCTTTGGAAAGCAGTGGAGGTTCTTCCTCCCAAGGATTTGTACCAAATAGCTTGGAATTCAGCTTCATAAGAGCTCCTAGGTACCGAGCAACTTGCTCTTCCCTAGTGTCTTCATCCTCATTAGAGGATGAGTATTCATCAGAACTTATGCACTGCACGAGTGCATGCAAAGGAATCTCTATAGTTTTTATATGAGCCTTGGCTTCCTTTAGTTCTGGGATAGGGGTTTCTTAAGTGGGAATTGAGCACTCAGAGGGTGTGCTTTTACTGGCGTTCAACGCCAGCTCTGCTGCCAGGAGGGGCATTAAATGCCCAGTGAGGGGTTCCTCACTGGCGTTCAATTCCAGGCTTGCTGCCATTGTGGGCGTTGAACGCCCAGTGAAATCTTCTTCACTGGCGTTCAATGTCTTTCCAATTTCTCCAGATTCAGCCTCAACCTCAGAGGTGATGGCTTTGCACTCTTCTCTTGGGTTCACTTTAGTATTACTTGGAAGAGTGTCAGGAGGAGTCTCAGGGATCCTCTTGCTCAGCTAACCAACTTGTACCTCCAAGTTTCTAATGGAGGATCTTGTTTCATTCATGAAACTATGAGTGGTCTTAGAGGGGCTGGAAACCAGAGTGACTAAGTCATAAAGGCTCTGCTTAGAGGTTTCCATATTCTCTTGAGAAGATGGAAATGGTGGTCTGTTATTGAACCTATTATGGTTCCTTCCACCTTGACTATTGTTGAAGCCTTGCTGAGGCTTCTGTTGATCCTTCTATGAAAAGTTAGGATGATTCCTCCATGAAGGATTGTAGGTGTTTTCATAGGGTTCTCCCATGTAATTCACGTCCTCCATGGTGGGTTGATCAGGATCATAAGCATCTACATCAGGAGATACTTCTTGGGTGCCACCAGCTGCAGTTTGCATTCCTGTCAAATGCTGAGAGATCATATTGACCTGTTGGGTCAAGATCTTATTCTGAGCCAATATGGCATTCAGAGTATCAACTTCAAGAATTCTTTTCTTCTGAGGGATCCCATATTTTACAGGATTTCTTTCAGAAGTATACACGAATTGGTTATTTGCAACCATCTCAATAAGTTCTCTTGCTTCTACAGGTGTTTTCTTCAAGTGGAGTGATCCACCTGCAGAGCTGTCCAATGAGATTTTGGACATCTCAGACAGAACATCATAGAACACACCTATGATAGACCATTCTGAGAGCATATCAGGAGTACATCTCTTAATTAGTTGCTTGTATCTTTTCCAAGCTTCATAGAGAAATTCACCTTCTTTCTGTCTGAAGGTTTGAACTTCCACTCTAATTTTGCTCATCCTTTAAGGGGGAAGGAATTTAGCTAGAAAAGCATTAACCAGATTTTCCCAAGAGTCCTTTTGGTTGGGAATCCAACCATATCATAGCTCTGTCTCTTACAGCAAAGGGAAAGAGCATAAGCTTGTAGACCTCAGAATTTACTCCATTAGTCTTTACAGTATCACAGGTTTGCAAGAATTCAGCCAAGAACTGATGTGGATCTTCCATTGGAAGTCTATGGAACTTGCACTTCTATTGCAGAAGAGAGACTAACTGAGGCTTAAGCTCAAAATTATTAGCTCCAATGGCAGATACAAAGATGCTTCTGCCATAAAAGTCAGAGGTAGGCATGGTGAAGTCACCAAGAACCTTTCTGGCATCTCCTTTAGGTTCAGCCATGTCTCCTATCTCTTGTTCAAAATTTTCTGAGAGGTTTCTTCTGGAGTGTTGTACTCTAGCTTTGATAAATCCATATTTTATGATATATATTATGCGAAATTCAAGAGATTTATTCAATCCTTCACCCACTTATTCATGTAAATTGCATGGTTTTACTTTCCCTTCCTTATTATGTGATATATGTGAAATACATGTTTCCTATGCTTTGAAATTATTTATTTTAATTACCCTTTAATACCATTCGATGCCGTGATTTGTGTGTTGAGAAGTTTCAGATCTTCTAAGGCAGGAATGACTTAAAGGATGGAAAGGAAACATACAAAAATGGAAGGAAAGCACAAAATGGAGTTTTTGAAGAAACTGGCATCAACGCGAACGCATGGACGACGCGGTCGCATGCCCAGTGCGAAAAGGCAGCAACGCGAATGCGTGACTAACGCGGACGCGCGCCATGAGCAGAACACAGATGACGCGTACGCGTGACCGAAGCGAATGCATGACAAGGAAAACTCCAGATGACGCGACCGCGTGACCCACGCGGACGTGTGACAAACGCCACGCACCAGAAATTACAGAAAACGCACCCAGCGATTTCTGAAACCCTTTTTAGCCCAGATCCAAGTCTAGAAGGCACAGATTAGAGGTTATAAAGTGGGGGAATGCATCCATTCAAGGAAGGTCTCCAATTATTCACTTTTCATGATTTAGATGTAGCTTTTTAGAGAGAGGTTCTCTCCTCTCTCCCTTAGGACTAGAAATTAGGATTTTTCTCGCCTTCATGATTGTCTCTTTTTATCAGGTTCAATATTCCTTTTTAATTATTTTCTCAATTTAATTTATGAACTCTTCCATGTTACATATGATTCTCTTAATTAATGTTATTTGAGGTATTTCAGTTTATGATTGCTTTCTTTTATTTATGTTACTGTTGCTACCAATCTGAAGACATTTTTATTCGAGTAAGTTTACTTTTCCCCTTTTGGCCTTGGTTATGTAATTGGTAACTCATGAGTTATTAAACTCAACGTGATTGATAATTGTTGTCTTTACAAATTGAATTGAACTTCAATAAATCCAGTCCTTTCTTGGGAATTGACTAGGACCTGAGGATCAAACTAATTGGTCCACTTGACCTTCCTTTGCTTTAGTAAAGGCTAACTAACTGGGATTAAAACTCAATTCTAATCACCATTGATAAGAATAACTAGGATAGGACTTCCAAATTCTCATACCTTGCCAAGAGTTTATTTTATAATTATTTATTTATTTTATTTGTCGTTTAAATTACTTGTTCCTTACTTTCAAAACCCCAAATTTACAAAACTCATAACCAATAATAAGAACATACCTCCCTGCAATTCCTTGAGAAGACGACCCGAGGTTTAAATACTTCGGTTATCAATTTTAAAGGGGTTTGTTACTTGTGACAACCAAAACGTTTGCAAGAAATGACTTTTGTTGGTTTAGAAGCTATACTTGCAACGGGAATCTATTCTGAATTCTAGATCACGCAAAAGTTCTCCTTCAAAATGGCGCCGTTGCTGGGGAATTGCAAACGTGTGCCTTATTATTGGTTATTGTAAATTTTTTTCTTTTATTTGTTTATTTGTCTTTGTTTTTCCCTTTTTATTTTTATTAGCTACTATGAATTCTCACCCCTCTCGCTTTGAGTTTGGTTCTAAAATTGTTGAAGGATGCATCAAGGTCAGAGCAATCAAAGATGGGTGGAGCCACGAGGACTTGATCAACCCTTTAGGCAACAACACCCTCCACAGTATCACAGACAAGGACCACTTCACAATGCATACCAAGCTAATAGACATGGTAGACCTCCTGGTAGTTACCAACAAGCCCCACCCTATGCCTATAGACCATCCTCTCAACATAACTTTGAACCACCACACTCACAAGCTCCTTTTCACCATTCACCACCATATGATCCTTATTTACCCCAATTCTAATCCAATTACTCCCAAACACCACCACTTCCCTATGTACCATGTCCATATCCATCACCTCGAGAATCACAGGCTCGCCTCAAGGAAACAGTAGATCAACTTCATACAACCCTTCATCAGCTGGAGCAAGCAATACATCAATTATCTTCCAGACGTTTAGACACTCAAGGAACTCCAATAGCTTTATGTGGAGAATCTAAGGACAAACGTAGCATGAAGGAAACACTAGAAATCGCAGTAGGAAGTAATGAGCATAACTATGTTCTAGAACAATTTGAGGAAGCTCAAATTATCCAAGAAGAAAAAGTACTGATTGAAGATTTAGGAGATGCTGAACCTCCATGGGAATCCAGAGTTGTGAAAAATTCCGTCAAGGACGTTACAATTAATGCTAAGGAGGGTAGTGCACAACCCCCAAAGCAGGTATTTCATGAAGAACTAGACGGAATAATCCAAGACGCACATTTCCTTGATGATGATAGTCTCAAGTCAAGTTCTCCTAGTAATGAACTTGCATCCGCAAGTGAATTCTCTGAGATTGAAGAACCTTATCCAAGTGAATACGAAGATGATGTCGAGGTAGAGTTTTCTCAACCTCCAACTTATGACTTGAGTGATGCGGAAGTGGTGCACGAATTGTGAATCACACTTTTCACAACTCGTACCACTAACCAGCAAGTGCACTGGGTCGCCCAAGTAATACCTTACGTGAGTAAGGGTCGAATCCCACAGAGATTGTTGGATTGAAGCAATCTATGGTTATTTTGTAAATCTTAGTCAGGAAGTCAATTATGTTTATCAGTTGAATTGCAAATAAACAATAGAGCATGGATTAAAGGTTACTTGTTATGCAGTAATGGAGAATGTGTTGGAGTTTTGGAGATGCTTTGTCTTCTGAATCTCTGCTTTCCTCTGTCTTCTTGTTCACGCACGCACGTCCTCCTATGGCAAGCTGTGTGTTGGTGGATCACTGTTGTCAATGGCTACCTTCCATCCTTCCAGTGAAAACTACGCTCACGCGCTCTGTCACAGCACGGCTAATCACCGGTTGGTTCTCGATCCGGTTGGAATAAAATTTACTATCCTTTTGCGTCTGTCACTAACACCCAGCCTTCAAAAGTGTTTGAAGCTCGTCACAGTCATTCAATCCTTGAATCCTACTCGGAATACCACAGACAAGATTTAGACTTTCCGGATTCTCATGAATGCCGCCATCAATTCTAGCTTATACCACGGAGATTCTGATTAAGGAATCTAAGAGATACTTATTCAATCGTATATAGAATGGAAGTGGTTGTCAGGCACACGTTCATGATTTGAGGAAGGTGATGAGTGTCACAGATCATCACCTCCATCACAGTTAAGCGCGAATGAACATCTTAGATAGGAACAAGCGTGTTTGAATGGAAAACAGAAATACTTGCATTAATTCATCGAGACACAGCAGAGCTCCTCACCCCCAACAATGGGGTTTAGAGACTCATGCCGTCAGAGAATACAAGGGTTTGATCTAAAATGTCATGAGATACCAAATAAGTCTCTAAAAGTTGTTTAAATACTAAAACTAGTAGCCTAGGTTTACAAAAAATGAGTAAACTATGATGGATGATGCAGAGATCCACTTCTGGGGCCCACTTGGTGTGTGCTGGGCTGAGACTTAGGTAATTCACGTGCAGAGGCCATTTGTGGAGTTGAACGCCAGTTTTTATGCCAGTTTGGGCGTTCAACTCCAGCTTTTGATCCTTTTCTGGCGCTGGACGCCAGAATTGGGCAGAGAACTGGCGTTGAACGCCAGTTTACGTCGTCTATCTTTGTGCAAAGTATGGACTATTATATATTTCTGGAAAGCCCTGGATGTCTACTTTCCAACGCAATTGGAAGCATGCCATTTCGAGTTCTGTAGCTCCAGAAAATCCACTTTGAGTGCAGGGAAGTCAGAATCCAACAGCATCAGCAGTCCTTTTTCAGCCTGAATCAGATTTTTGCTTAGCTCCTTCAATTTCAGCCAGAAAAATACCTGAAATTATAGAAAAAACACACAACTCATAGTAAAGTCCAGAAATATGAATTTTTCCTAAAAACTAATGAAAATAGACTAAAAACTAACTAGAACATACTCAAAACTATATGAAATTAACCCCAAAAAGCGTATAAAATATCCGCTCATCACAACACCAAATTTAAACTGTTGCTTGTCCTCAAGCAACTAGACAAATAAAATAGAAGACTAATAGGTTGAGAAGCAATAATATCTCAGAATTTTTGATTGAAGCTCAGATTCTAATTAGATGAGCTGGACTAGTAGCTTTTTGCTTCTGAACAGTTTTGGCATCTCACTTTATCCATTGAAGCTCAGAGTGATTGGCATCTATAGGAACTCAGAATTCAGATAGTGTTATTGATTCTCTTAGTTCAGCGTGATGATTCTTGAACACAGCTTCTTTATGAGTCTTGGCCGTGGCCCTAAGCACTTTGTTTTCCAGTATTACCACCGGATACATAAATGCCACAGACACATAATTGGGTGAACCTTTTCAAATTGTGACTCAGCTTTGCTAAAGTCCCTAGTTAGAGGTGTCCAGGGTTCTTAAGCACACTCTTCTTTTTGCTTGGACCTTGACTTTAACCGCTCAGTCTCAAGTTTTCACTTGACACCTTCACGCCACAAGCACATGGTTAGGGACAGCTTGGTTTAGCCGCTTAGGCCAGGATTTTATTCCTTCGTGGCCCTCCTATCCACTGATGCTCAAAGCCTTGGGATCCTTTTCATTACCCTTGCCTTTTGGTTTTAAGGGCTATTGGCTCTTTGCTCTTGCCTCTTGGTTTTAAGAGCTTTTGGCTTTTTCTGCTTGCTTTTTCTTTTTCTTTCTATATTTTTTTTTTTGCTTCTTTTTTTTTCTGCAAGCTTTTTTCTTTGCTGCTTTTTCTTGCTTCAAGAATCATTTTTATGATTTTTTAGATTATCAATAACATGTCTCATGTTCATCATTCTTTCAAGAGCCAACATATTTAACAGTCTTAAGCAACAAATTCAAAAGACATATGCACTATTCAAGCATTCATTCAGAAGACAGAAAGCATTGCCACCACATTTAGCTAATTAGAATTTCTCTTATTAAAACTCGAAATTTTATTGCCTCTTATTCAAAAGATCTACTACTTTATTCATGTTTGCTGATGATGAGAAAAATAAACTATAACTTAATTGGAGATAAAATCAAAATAGATACTAATTACTACTATATGACTCCTAAGGTAAACTTCTATAAGGACACTGTCACAGAGTTAAGGCAGAAATTGGAAATTAACAACCTTTATTCTGGGGGAACGGGGGTTCCTCTGATCCTTGGGGTGCTTGGTCCTACAAGAGAAGACTTTTGGCGCTTCAATTCCCTTAAGTCACGCCCCTGCTCCTCTTGTTCTTTAAACATATAGGTCAGCATTTGACTGTGTTCCTTCTGTTCTTTTATTATTTGCTCCATAGCTTCCCGTATCTTGGTAACGGACGTCTAAAGATACTCCCAGTATTCAGATTGAGGGATCTCTGGGAGGAATTCCTGTGCTCTCTTCTTGATGGGATCCTCCTGTGCTTGTTGTTTTTCCATTGATGCTTTGGTGATTGGCTTATCAATTAGGATATATTCAGTTATTCCCATCCTTACTCCAGCGTCCTTGCAGAGCAGAGAAATCACGCTTGGATAAGCCAACCTGGCCTCTTTAGAATTTTTGTTAGCAATTTTGTAGAGTTCAGTTGAAATCAGCTGATGAACCTCCACTTCCTTCCCCATCATGATGCAATGGATCATCACTGCTCTTTTAACTGTGACTTCAGAACGGTTGCTAGTGGGCAACAGAGAACGCCCAATTAAGTCCAGCCATCCTCTGGCGACTGGTTTGAGATCCTCTCTCTTGAGTTAATTTGGGACACCCTTTGTGTTGGTGGTCCACCTGGCTCCAGGGATACATATGTCCTCTAGAATCTTATCCAGGTCAATGTCTGCTCTCATCATCCTCCTGTTGAAGGAGTCTGGATCATCCTTTAGCTGAGGTAGCTTTAAGATCTCTCTGATCTTGTCAGGGGTGGTATGAACAATCTTCCCTCTGACCATGGTCCGAAATTCATAGAAGGCAGTTCCAGATAGTTTTTGCTTGTCAGTCTGCCACATATTAGCATAGAACTCCTGGACCATGTTCCTTCCTACTTTCGTTTCAGGATTAGCTAGGACTTCCCAGTTCCTGATTCGAATTTGCTCCTAGATCTCCGGATATTCATCTTCTTTCAGATCGAATCTAACTTCCGAGATCACTGATCTCAGACCCATTACTTTAAGATAATGGTCTGAATGTTCTTTAGATAAGAACTTCCCTTGATTCCAAAGTGGTTTTGGAACGCTCTCTTTCTTGCCTCTTGGAGTGGGTTGTTTTCCTTTAGGAGCCATGATCTTAGTGATCTCGGATAAACACACCAAACTTAGAGGTTTGCTTGTCCTCAAGCAAAAGAAAAGAAATGAGAGGGATAGAAGGAGAGCTAGGTGTAATTGTTGATGGAGGAGGAGGGAGGCCGAACCCAAATTTAAAGGGAGGGGGTGGGTTTTCGAAAAATTGGAAAAGATAAGATAAAAAGATTGAGTTGAAAAAGATAAGATAGAAGATATAGTTTAATTTTGAAAAGATATGATAGATTTTTGAAAAAGATAAATCTGAATTTTGAAAAAGATAATATGGAGATTTGAAAAAGATATGGATTAGTTGAAAAGATTTTTGAGTGAAAAAGATAGATTTGTTTTCAGAAATGTTTTGAAAAGAGTTTGGATTGAATTTGGAAAGAGGGATTTTTAGAAATTAAGGATTTTAGAAATCAGGGTTCTTAACATGTTCATGTAAAAATCATGCATTGAAACATAAAATTTGAAATTAAAATGGAAATACGTGTGGAAAAATGAATTTGGCTCCTCCCTGCTGTCCTGGCGTTTGAACGCCCAAACACTGCCTGTTTTGGGCGTTCAGCGCCCAAATGCTGCTCTCCTGGGCGTTCAACGCCCAGCTGCTGCCATTACTGGCGTTCAACGCCCAGTGGGTGCCCCTTTCTGGCGTTGAACGCCCAGATTGCTACCATTACTGGCGTTCAACGCCCAGTGGATGCCCATTTTGGGCGATGAACGCCCAAAATATATTTTTACTGGAGTTTTCTTGCCAGTGAGCTCTTTTTCTCTGTTTTGTGTGCCGAGGTCTTCTGTAAATGATTATTTACCTTGTTGCCAAAACAAATAAGAATAAAAATATAAATAGGGCAAAATGCTTAGAGGATTGTTGCCCCATGGCTGGGTTGCCTCCCAGCAAGCGCTTCTTTATTGTCTTTAGCTAGACCTTGCTGAGCTTTTAATCTAGCTTCAGCCTTGAGCATTCTTGCTCAATGTTGCCTTCAAGATAATGCTTGATTCTCTGTCCATTGACAATGAACTTCTTATCAGAATCAATATCTTGAAGCTCCACATAACCATATGGTGATACACTTGTAATCACGTATGGTCCCCTCCACCGGGATTTCAGTTTCCCGGGGAATAGCCTGAGTCTAGAGTTAAACAACAGGACCTTCTGTCCTGGTTCAAAGATTCTAGATGACAGCTTTCTGTCATGCCACTTTTTTTATTTTTCTTTATATAGCTTGGCATTTTCGAAAGCTGTGAATCTGAATTCCTCTAGCTCATTTAGCTGGAGCAATCGTTTTTCTCCTGCTAATTTGGCATCAAATTTTAGGAATCTGATTGCCCAGTAGGCCTTATGTTCCAGTTCCACGGGCAGGTGACATGCCTTACCATACACGAGTTGGTATGGAGAGGTCCCTATAGGGGTCTTGAATGCTGTTCTGTAAGCCCATAGAGCATCATCCAAGCTCCGTGCCCAATCCTTTCTACGGGTATTTACTGTCCGTTCCAGGATTCTCTTTAATTCTCTGTTAGAGACTTCAGCTTGCCCATTGGTTTGTGGGTGATATGGAGTGGCCACCTTGTGGCGAATTCCATACCGAACCATGGCAGAGTAAAGCTGTTTATTGCAAAAGTGAGTGCCCCCATCACTGATTAGTACTCTAGGGACACCAAACCTGCTAAAGATATGTTTCTGGAGGAACTTCAGCACTGTTTTAGTATCATTGGTGGGTGTGGCAATAGCCTCAACCCATTTTGATACATAGTCAACTGCCACCAGAATATAAGTGTTTGAATATGATGGTGGGAAAGGTCCCATGAAGTCAATTCCCCATACATCAAACAACTCAATTTCCAAGATTCCTTGTTGAGGCATGGCGTAACCATGAGGCAGATTACCAGCTCTTTGGCAATTGTCACAATTACGTACAAACTCTCGGGAATCTTTATAGAGTGTGGGCCAATAGAAGCTACATTGGAGGACCTTGGTGGCTGTTCGCTCACCTCCGAAATGGCCTCCATATTGAGATCCGTGGCAATGCCACAGGATCCTCTGTGCTTCTTCTCTAGGTACACACCTACGGATAATTCCGTCTGCACATCTCTTAAAGAGATAAGGTTCATCCCACAAGTAGTACTTTGCATCAGTAATTAATTTCTTCTTTTGTACCCTGTTGTACTCCTTGGGTATGAACCTTGCAGCTTTATAGTTTGCAATATCGGCAAACCATGGTGCTTCCTGAATGGCAAATAAATGCTCATCAGGAAACGTCTCAGAGATCTCAAGAAAGGGGAGGGACGTCCCTTCCACTGGCTCTATCTGGGATAGATGATCAGCCACTTGGTTCTCTGTCCCTTTTCTGTCTCTTATTTCTATATCAAACTCTTGCAGAAGCAATACCCATCTGATGAGCCTGGGTTTTGAATCCTGCTTTGTGAGTAGATATTTAAGAGCAGCATGGTCAGTATACACAATCACTTTTGATCCCACTAAGTATGATCTGAACTTGTCAATGGCGTAAACCACTGCAAGTAATTCTTTTTCTGTGGTTGTGTAATTTTTCTGGGCATCATTTAGAATGCGACTGGCATAATAAATGACATGCAGAAGCTTGTCATGCCTCTGTCCCAATACTGCACCAATGGCATGATCACTGGCATCACACATTAGCTCAAATGGTAACGTCCAGTCTGGTGCAGAAATGACTGGTGCTGTGACCAGCTTAGCTTTCAGCGTTTCAAACGCCTGCAGGCACTCTGTGTCAAACACAAATGGCGTGTCAGCAGCTAGCAGATT
Organism: Arachis ipaensis; assembly: GCF_059453495.1. Taxonomy (NCBI): domain Eukaryota; kingdom Viridiplantae; phylum Streptophyta; class Magnoliopsida; order Fabales; family Fabaceae; genus Arachis; species Arachis ipaensis. The sequence goes on from NC_142436.1 coordinate 58,370,819, forward strand.
GCTTAGAGGTTTTGCGATTTTTGAAAAATCCTTTATAAACCTCCTATAGAATCTTGCATGCCCCAGAAAGCTTCTGATTGCCTTAACATTGGCAGGTGGTGGTAATTTTTCAATTACCTCTATTTTTGCTTGATCTACCTCTATTCCCTTGTTTGAGATTTTATGCCCAAGAACAATTCCTTCAGTCACCATGAAGTGACACTTTTCCCAGTTTAAAACTAGGTTGGTCTCTTGGCATCTTTTCAGAACAAGTTTCAGGTGATCAAGACAGGAGCTGAATGAGTCTCCATATACTGAGAAGTCATCCATGAAGACTTCCAGAAATTTTTCCACCATATCAGAGAAAATAGAGAGCATGCATCTCTGGAAGGTTGCAGGCGCATTACATAGCCCAAATGGCATCCTTCTATAAGCAAACACTCCGGATGGACATGTGAATGATGTTTTCTCTTGATCCTGGGGATCTACTGTAATCTGGTTATAGCCTGAGTAGCCATCCAAAAAGCAGTAATAATCATGACCTGCTAGTCTTTCTAGCATCTGGTCTATGAATGGTAAAGGAAAATGATCCTTTCTGGTGGCTGTATTGAGCCTTCTATAGTCAATATACATGCGCCACCCTGTAACTGTTCTTGTAGGAACCAGTTCATTTTTTTCATTATGAATCACTGTCATGCCTCCCTTTTTTGGGATGACTTGGACAGGGCTCACCCAGGGGCTATCAGAAATAGGATAAATAATCCCAGCCTCTAGTAGTTTGGTGACCTCTTTCTGCACTACTTCTTTCATGGCTGGATTTAGCCGCCTCTGTGGTTGAACCACTGGTTTGGCATTATCCTCCAATAAGATTTTGTGTATGCATCTAGCTGGACTTATGCCCTTAAGGTCACCTATGGACCACCCAAGAGCTGTCTTGTGTGTCCTTAGCACTTGAATAAGTGCTTCCTCTTCCTGTGAATTTAAAGCAGAGCTTATGATCACTGGAAAAGTGTCACCTTCTCCCAGAAATGCATATTTCAAGGATGGTGGTAATGGCTTGAGCTCGGGTTTAGGAGGTTTTTCCTTTTTCTGAAGAAAGTTCAGAGGCTCTTTCATGTCCTCTGAATCCTCCAAATCAGGCTGAACATCTTTAAAGATGTCTTCCAACTCTGATTCGAGACTCTCAGCCATGTTGATCTCTTCTACCAAAGAGTCAATAAGATCAACTTTCATGCAGTCAGTTGATGTGTCTGGATGCTGCATGGCTTTGACAGCGTTCAACTTAAACTCATCATCATTGACTCTCAGGGTTATTTCCCCCTGTTGGACGTCAATGAGGGATCGTCCAGTTGCTAGGAAGGGTCTTCCTAGAATGAGAGTAGCACTCTTGTGCTCCTCCATTTCCAGTACAACAAAGTCAGTGGGAAAGGCGAATGGCCCAACTCTGACAATCATGTCTTCAATCACGCATGATGGGTATTTAGTGGAACAATCAGCAAGTTGGAGACATATCCGGGTTGGTTTAACTTCTTCAGTTAAGCCAAGCTTCCTGATAGTGGATGCAGGTATTAGGTTGATGCTTGCCCCAAGATCGCATAAAGCTGTCTTGGTGCAATTACCTTCTAGTATGCATGGTATCAGAAAACTCCCCGGGTCTTTAAGCTTTTCAGGAAAGCTTTTCAGAATGACTGCACTGCATTCTTCAGTGAGGAGAACTCTTTCTGTTTCTCTCTAATCCTTCTTATGACTCAAGATCTCTTTCATGAACTTGCCATAAGAAGGTATTTGCTCAAGTGCTTCTGCAAATGGAATCTTTATTTCAAGAGTCCTGAGATAATCTGCAAAGCGAGCAAATTGCTTATCCTGCTCCTCTTTCCGGAGTTTTTGAGGATAAGGTATCTTGGCTTTATATTCTTCAACCTTAGTTGCTGCAGGTTTATTGCCTACAGAAGTGGTTGAAGAAGCCTTTTTAGAGGGATTGTTATCAGCATTTGTGTGTGTCTGATCCCTCACTGGCAATTGAGTTCCAGAGTTAGAAGCTGAAGTGACGTTAGACGCCAGCTCATTGCCTGTTCTTGGCGTCTGAACGCCAGAAATGTGCCCATTTTGGGCGTTCAGCGCTGGATCCTGCCCTATTTAGGCGTTCAACGCCAGATTCTTGCCCATTTCTGGCGTTGAACGCCAATCCTGCTTTGTTTCTGGTGTTGAACGCCACTTTTAGGCATGGTCTGGGCGTTCAGCGCCAGCCTTCCACCAATTTTCTGGCGTTTTAGCGCCAGAATTATTTTTCCCTGGGCTCTTACTGTCCTCAGGTGAATCTTTGGTGGGTTGCTCATTTCTTGACTTTTTGATGCCTTGAGGTGGGGTATTTAATGTTTTCCCACTTCTTAATTGAACTGCTTGGCATTCTTCTGCTATTTGCCTTGATAGCTGCTGCTTTGTTTGCTTAAACTGTTCGTCCATATATATATTAGCTATCCTTGTCTCTTGTAACCTGTCCTTAAATTCGGCTAGCTGCTTTGTTAGAAAATCCAATTGCTGATTAAATTCAGCAGCTTGTTTTACAGGACTGTGTTCAGCAGTTACTGTTTTAACCTCTTCATTCATGGAAGGGTTGCTGCTTAGGTACAGATGCTGATTCCTGGCAACTGTATCAATGAGCTCTTGGGCCTCTTCAATTGTCATTCTCATGTGGATAGATCCACCAGCTGAGTAATCTATAGACATCTGAGCTCCTTCTGCAAGCCCATAGTAGAAGATGTCTAACTGAACCCACTCTGAAAACATTTCAGAGGGACATTTTCGTAGCATCTCTCTGTATCTCTCCCAGGCATCATAAAGAGATTCATTATCTCCTTGTTTAAAGCCTTGGATGTCCAGCCTTAGCTGTGTCATCCTTTTTGGAGGGAAATATTGATTCAGGAATTTTTCTGTCAGCTGTTTCCATGTCTTTATGCTGGCCTTAGGTTGGTTATTTAACCACCTCTTAGCTTGATCTTTTACAGCAAATGGAAACAGTAATAGTCTGTAGACATCCTGATCTATTTCTTTATCATGTACTGTGTCAGCAATTTGTAAAAACTGTGCCAGAAACTCTGTAGGTTCTTCCTGTGGAAAACCGGAATACTGGAAACTTTGCTGCACCATGATAATGAGCTGAGGATTCAACTCAAAGCTACTGACTCCAATGGAGGGTATGCAGATACTACTCCCATATGAAGCAGTAGATGGGTTAGAATATGACCCCAGAGTCCTCCTGGACTGTTCATTTCCACTTAGATCCATGACGGAGAAAGGGAGATGATGTAAAATAGGAAAAATATTTTTATTTATTTATTTATATATTTATTTCGAAAATGAAATAAATTAAAATAGAATAAATAAAAATTGAGTGAAGATTTTCGAAAAACTGAGGAGAGAGAAAGTGGTTAGGAAGTTTTGAAAAGGATATGATGATTTTGAAAAAAAAGTTTTAAATTTTGAAATAAAAAATCTGAATTTTGGAAATATATTTCGAAAATTTGTTTTTAAAAAAGAGAGAAAATATATTTTTTATTTTTAAGAGGAAAGAGAAACAATAAGATAGCACAAAGATTTTAAAACTTTTAGATCTAATGCTCCCTATTTTTGAAAATTTTGGAGGGAAAACACCAAGGAACACCAAACTTAAAAATTTTAAGATCAAGTCACAAGGAAAACTCAAGACACGAAGAAAGAACACCAAACTTAAAATTTTTAGAAAACCAAACCAAAATTTTCGAAAATTTTAAGGAAAATCAACAAGAAAACACCAAACTTAAAGTTTGGCACAGGATCTAATAGAGAAATTATTTTTGAAAACTATATATATATTTTTTTTAAAAAGAAAATAAAGATTCTAAAATTTTAACACGACAATAATAAGAGACTCTAAACAAAAAAAGAAAATTTTCCTAATCTAAGCAACAAAATAATCCGTCAGTTGTTCAAACACGAACAATCCCCGGCAACGGCGCCAAAAACTTGGTGCACGAATTGTGAATCACACTTTTCACAACTCGTACCACTAACCAGCAAGTGCACTGGGTCGCCCAAGTAATACCTTACGTGAGTAAGGGTCGAATCCCACAGAGATTGTTGGATTGAAGCAATCTATGGTTATTTTGTAAATCTTAGTTAGGAAGTCAATTATGTTTATCAGTTGAATTGCAAATAAACAATAGAGCATGGATTAAAGGTTACTTGTTATGCAGTAATGGAGAATGTGTTGGAGTTTTGGAGATGCTTTGTCTTCTGAATCTCTGCTTTCCTCTGTCTTCTTGTTCACGCACGCACGTCCTCCTATGGCAAGCTGTATGTTGGTGGATCACCGTTGTCAATGGCTACCTTCCATCCTTCCAGTGAAAAATACGCTCACGCGCTCTGTCACAGCACGGCTAATCACCGGTTGGTTCTCGATCCGGTTGGAATAGGATTTACTATCCTTTTGCGTCTGTCACTAACGCCCAGCCTTCAGGAGTTTAAAACTCGTCACAGTCATTCAATCCTTGAATCCTACTCGGAATACCACAGACAAGATTTAGACTTTCCGGATTCTCATGAATGCCGCCATCAATTCTAGCTTATACCACGGAGATTCTTATTAAGGAATCTAAGAGATACTCATTCAATCGTATATAGAACGGAGGTGGTTGTCAAGCACACGTTCATGATTTGAGGAAGGTGATGAGTGTCACAGATCATCACCTCCATCACAGTTAAGCGCGAATGAACATCTTAGATAGGAACAAGCGTGTTTGAATGGAAAACAGAAATACTTGCATTAATTCATCGAGACACAGCAGAGCTCTTCACCCCCAACAATGGGGTTTAGAGACTCATGCCGTCAGAGAATACAAGGGTTTGATCTAAAATGTCATGAGATACCAAATAAGTCTCTAAAAGTTGTTTAAATACTAAAACTAGTAGCCTAGGTTTACAAAAAATGAGTAAACTATGATGGATGATGCAGAGATCCACTTCTGGGACCCACTTGGTGTGTGCTGGGCTGAGACTTAAGTAATTCACGTGCAGAGGCCATTTGTGGAGTTGAACGCCAGTTTTAATGCCAGTTTGGGCGTTCAACTCCAGCTTTTGATCATTTTCTGGCGCTGGACGCCAGAATTGGGCAGAGAACTGGCGTTGAACGCCAGTTTACGTCATCTATCCTTGTGCAAAATATGGACTATTATATATTGCTGGAAAGCCCTGGATGTCTACTTTCCAACGCAATTGGAAGCATGCCATTTCGAGTTCTGTAGCTCAAGAAAATCCACTTTGAGTGCAGGGAGGTCAGAATCCAACAGCATCAGCAGTCCTTTTTCAGCCTGAATCAGATTTTTGCTCAGCTCCTTCAATTTCAGCCAGAAAAATACCTGAAATTACAGAAAAAACACACAACTCATAGTAAAGTCCAGAAATATGAATTTTTCCTAAAAACTAATGAAAATAGACTAAAAACTAACTAGAACATACTCAAAACTATATGAAATTAACCCCAAAAAGCGTATAAAATATCCGCTCATCAGGAAGATGTCAAAGACTTTGATCAAGACGTGGTTGCATTTGAAGAAGTTTGCAAAGAAGTGGAGGAATTCACAGAAGATTACAAGGGAGTAGAACTTACAGAACCACTAGAAACACCTATCCCAAGGCCATTAACCCCTAATACAAGCTTCAAGTGGGTACAATCCTTAACTTTTATCTTTACTTTTCCACTTGAATATGGTTTGCTAGAAACAGATGGCCAGCTTAGAGCTCTCTGCGGCTTTAAGAGTAAGAAGAAAATGGCTCGTACTCAGAGCTGGTGCACAAGGTTCAATAAGGTTTCACGCTTCAATTCGAAGTGCACGGATTGGTATCATGTTCAATCGAATGGATCTCGGAAAATGTTTGGTCATCTTGGTGAGAATCTAATTTCTAAACCGCCCGGATGAAAATATATAGATCAAAACGAAGGCGGATTTAAAAGCAAAGTTTGGGATCCAGGAAAATATTCTGATATTCGTCACCCCGGGAGCCTGAGAATCTGTTTGAAGCTGCTCAGAAGCTTTACATGCCTAGTTTGGGACCCCGGAGGCTATTGGCATTCCAAACATTGGTGGAGATTTCTGGATGAATTTTAGCATAAGCCGCCATAACAGGAAGCTCATCCAATTTCCAACTTAAGGACTTTAACTAAAAGTTCTAGGTGGGAGACAACCCACCATGGTATGGTCATTTCTTTTTCAATTTTTATTTCGTACTGTTTGATTTTATATTATATTAATTTTATTGAACCTGGATGTTATTCATAGCATTGGCATTAGCATTGCATACCTGCATATATACAAAAAAAAAAGAAGAGAGAAAGACGTGCGACGCGATCGCATCGCTAAAGCGTTCGCGTCAGTTGTGAAAAACACCTCCCACGCATCCGAAAGACGTGATCTGGAAATCGGCGTAAAAATCCAACGCCCAAAAATCTGGGCTGGAATCGTGCGGCTGTTGTGCGTTTAGCACAAAACGGCCCACAAGTTCGCATCCCTGACGCAAACGCATCACTTGCAAAACACCCATCCCACGCGAAAGCGTGAGCGACGCGTTCGCGTCGCGTGGATTGAACAACACCCCAAAGGAGACCGAGAGTTGCGCTGAAACGATGCTGGAATTGTGCGTTTAGCACAATTTCCAGCGACGCAGTCGCATGCCTCATTCGACCGCACCATTCATCCTTTTACCCATTCCATGCGATCACGTACCTCACGCGATCGCGTGGATTCAAATTCATTAACCCCCAGTGACGCGAAACCCTACTCCATCGCGCCCCATTCTTCCCCCAAAACCCCCATCCCCCCACTGCTCCCTCTCTGCTCCCCGCCACCCACAACCACCACCCCCACCCCAACCACCTCCAACCGCTGTACCACCCTCGACCACCCAGCCACGACCGCGACGCCACCCCCCCTTCTTCCTTCCCTCTCTTTTTTCTTTCTCTTCTCTTCTTCCCTCCACCACCGCTGCCCCCTCCACGGCTACCACCACCACCGCGCCATCACTTCCGTGCCTCCTACCACCACGACCCTTAACCCCATTCTTCTTCAAGCACCCCCCTCCACCCTGCCACCACAAACAGCCGCCCAACACCGCGCAGCCCTGTTCCGCTACCGCGCCACCGTGCCCCTCCCAGTACCACCGCAACCACACCCCCGCCATCTCTCAGTTCCCTATCTTAGTTCATACGCCTACAAGGTTCCGCCGAACGCCACATTTCTTTCATTCATATTTATTTGCATATTTTTCAGTTTATGTTTAAATTTAGGATAGTTAGAGATGTATGTTGTAGTGGATTCTAGGTGGTTAGGTAGCTAGGATATGGTCAGTAGATTTAGGCCTGATAATTGCTCCGTACTTGTTGCTTGTTTATCAATTTCGCAATTTTGATATTGCTGTGATATTAATATTGTTCATATGATGTTCTTACTGCTCATGCTACTATTGAGACTGCTCTTTCATGTTCATATTATTTATGTCTATTTGCAGCTTCATTTTAATTTATATGAACTATTCTGCTTGCTGTTTATTACTCGGGAACATCCAATTTTAGCCGGAATGTTGTCCAATTTTCTGTATTTTATTTTGATTTTCATTCATATTTTGGTTTTGGCAATTTGAATTTGGCATTACTTAGCTTTTCCCAAACCACTTCATGAATGCACGGGCTAGCATTCTTATTCCTTTCGATTTCCTGGTTAATAAATTGCATTATTGATGATTATATCTTAATTTTTGCTACTCATGCATCTATATGTTTATCATCAACAACCTGATATTTTTTGAATATGAGTTGACTCTTGCTTAAAATTGAGAACTTCTTTTTACTTAGAAACCGATCATCATGCCACTTACTCTGACTTTCTTTTTACTAACTCACTGATTTTCGCTTTCTAACCTCTTTTTCAATTTTACCCACTTTTAACTTTCTAACGTCCCCCTTTGCTTTCTGACTAACTTTTTCAACTTTTTAACTCATGGCATGATTATTATTGCTCCTAATTAACAAGTATTCCACTCATAAAATATTTTGGATTGTGATTTCTCATCTCAGATTTTTACCTCCGAAACAATCCAAAATATACATTCCTTTAACTCATTTCATAATTCTACTGCTCCTTTGCCACTTTGTGCTTATCTTGTTATTCGCCTACTTGTTTTTCTGCTTTTATTATATCCTAGATTTCTATTTTTCAAGATGTCTGACCCTCAAAGAAAGGGAAAAAGAAAGGCAACAACTGGCAAACGGAAAAGAGGTGAATCCTCTATGTCCATCCTGGACATCATGCATGATGACTCCTGGCGGGAAAAGCACTTTACCCCGTAGGAGAAGGCTAACCAGCTCCTCCCTGCCAATGATCCTATTAAGTTTGCAAATCGATACTGTGAGCTAAAGTATCCCGTGTTTGCCACCTCCAGGAACCTGTACCTGGAGAGGACTCTGAAAATTCCAGAAGAACTACAGTAGTACACCTCCGATCAGATCAAACAGAGAGGCTGGTTCTTCTTAGAAAGAAACCTGACAGAGGTCAATGCTTCCTGGGTAAGAGAGTTTTACTGCAACTATTTCAAAACTTTCCTGGATGCAGTGCACCTCAGAGGGAAACAGATATTGGTAACTGAGGAAGCCATTGAGGATATTCTGCACCTTCAGCCTAAGTCCGATCAGCCTGACGGTTACCAAAAGGCTGAAGAGGATATGAGGTTTATGCGATTTGACTGGGATGCTGTCAAGGAAAGGATAGCCCTTGACCCTACTATCCCATGGGTCATGGGTAAGAACACCACAATGCCTAAAGGAATCAAGCTTATGTATCTGAATGATGAAGCTCGGCTCTGGCACCAGATCCTGAGCAACTTTGTTATGCCGAGCACTCATGAGACGGAGCTGCCTGCTACTATGATCACCCTTCTCTGGTGTGTGCTGGAGGGTAAGGACCTGTATCTGCCACGATTCATCCGGCACTATATGGCCAGGGTCCATGTCAGAGGCACTGGTGCACGAAATTGTGATCTCTGGTAATGGCTTCTTAGGCCAGATACTCTGATCTAGTTTTACAGTCTGTCACAACTTCGATACAACTAACCAGCAAGTGCACTGGGTCGTCCAAGTAATACCTTACGTGAGTAAGGGTCGAATCCCACGGAGATTGTTGGTTTGAAGCAATCTATGGTTATCTTGTAAATCTTAGTCAGGAAGGCAATTATGTTTATCAGTTGAATTGCAAATAAACAATAGAGCATGGATTAAAGGGTACTTGTTATGCAGTAATGGAGAATATGTTGGAGTTTTGGAGATGCTTTGTCTTCTGAATCTCTGCTTTCCTCTGTCTTCTTGTTCACGCACGCACGTCCTCCTATGGCAAGCTATGTGTTGGTGGATCACCGTTGTCAATGGCTACCTTCCATCCTTCCAGTGAAAACTACGCTCACGCGCTCTGTCACAGCACGGCTAATCACCGGTTGGTTCTCGATCCGGTTGGAATAGGAATTACTATCCTTTTGCGTCTGTCACTAACGCCCAGCCTTCAGGAGTTTGAAGCTCGTCACAGTCATTCAATCCTTGAATCCTACTCGGAATACCACAGACAAGGTTTAGACTTTCCGGATTCTCATGAATGCCGCCATCAATTCTAGCTTATACCACGGAGATTCTGATTAAGAGATCTCAGAGATACTCATTCAATCAGAAATAGAACGGAGGTGGTTGTCAGGCACACGTTCATGATTTGAGGAAGGTGATGAGTGTCACAGCTCATCACCTCCATCACAGTTAAGCGCGAATGAACATCTTAGATAGGAACAAGCGTGTTTGAATGGAAAACAGAAATACTTGCATTAATTCATCGAGACACAGCAGAGCTCCTCACCCCCAACAATGGGGTTTAGAGACTCATGCCGTCAGAGAATACAAAGTTTAGATCTGAAATGTCATGAGATACAAAATAAGTCTCTAAAAGTTGTTTAAATACTAAACTAGTAGCCTAGGGTTACAAAATATGAGTGGACTATGATGGATGATGCAGAGATCCACTTCTGGGGCCCACTTGGTGTGTGCTGGGGCTGAGATTTAAGTGAGTCACGTGCAGAGGCCATTTGTGGAGTTGAACGCCAGTTTTTGTGCCAGTTTGGGCGTTCAACTCCAGCTTTTGATCCTTTTCTGGCGCTGGACGCCAGAATTGGGCAGAGAACTGGCGTTGAACGCCAGTTTACGTCGTCTATCCTTGTGCAAAGTATGGACTATTATATATTGCTGGAAAGCCCTGGATGTCTACTTTCCAACGCAATTGGAAGCATGCCATTTCGAGTTATGTAGCTCCAGAAAATCCACTTTGAGTGCAGGGAGGTCAGAATCCAACAGCATCAGCAGTCCTTTTTCAGCCTGAATCAGATTTTTGCTCAGCTCCCTCAATTTCAGCCAGAAAAATACCTGAAATTACAGAAAAACACAAAACTCATAGTAAAGTCTAGAAATATGAATTTTTCCTAAAAACTAATGAAAATAGACTAAAAACTAACTAGAACATACTCAAAACTATATGAAATTAACCCCAAAAAGCGTATAAAATATCCGCTCATCACAACACCAAACTTAAACTGTTGCTTGTCCTCAAGCAACTAGACAAATAAAATAGAAGACTAATAGGTTGAGAAGCAATAATATCTCAGAGTTTTTGAATGAAGCTCAGATTCTAATTAGATGAGCGGGGCTAGTAGCTTTTTGCTTCTGAACAGTTTTGGCATCTCACTTTATCCATTGAAGCTCAGAGTGATTGGCATCTATAGGAACTCAGAATTCAGATAGTGTTATTGATTCTCTTAGTTCAGTGTGATGATTCTTGAACACAGCTTCTTTATGAGTCTTGGCCGTGGCCCTAAGCACTTTGTTTTCCAGTATTACCACCGGATACATAAATGCCACAGACTCATAACTGGGTGAACCTTTTCAGATTGTGACTCAGCTTTGCTAAAGTCCCCAATTAGAGGTGTCCAGAGTTCTTAAGCACACTCTTCTTTTCGCTTGGACCTTGACTTTAACCGCTCAGTCTCAAGTTTTCACTTGACACCTTCACGCCACAAGCACATGGTTAGGGACAGCTTGGTTTAGCCGCTTAGACCAGGATTTTATTCCTTTAGGCCCTCCTATCCGCTGATGCTCAAAGCCTTGGGATCCCTTTTGTTTGCCCTTGCCTTTTGGTTTTAAGGGTTATTGGCTTTTTCTGCTTGCTTTTTCTTTTTCTTTTTCTCTTTTTTTTTTTCTGCAAGCTTTGTTCTTTGCTGCTTTTTCTTGCTTCAAGAATCATTTTTATGATTTTTCAGATTATCAATAACATGTCTCATGTTCATCATTCTTTCAAGAGCCAACATATTTAACAGTCTTAAACAACAAATTCAAAAGACATATGCACTGTTCAAGCATTCATTCAGAAGACAGAAAACATTGCCACCACATTTAACTAATTAGACTTTCTCTTATTGAAACTCGAAATTTTATTGCCTCTTATTCAAAAGATCTACTATTTTATTCATGTTTGCTGATGATGAGAAAAGTAAACTATAACTTAACTGGGGATAAAATCAAACTAGACACTAATTACTACTAATGATCATGTAATGAAGACACAAACATAGATAAGCACTTAACATAGAGAAAACGAAAAACAGAGAAAGTAAGAACAAAGAACGAGTCCACCTTAGTGATGATGGCATTTCCTTCTTGAGGCACCAATGATGTTCTTGAGCTCTTTTATGTCTCTTCCTTGCCTTTGTGGCTTGATTCCTAGTGATTTTTGGTATTTCTATCCTCAGTTGCTTTCAATAATTATGTGGGTGGAAGTGCATCCCCTGAGGTATCTCTTGATTTGCAGCCACATGTTCTACCACTGAGCTATAGATCCTTCACATAATTGTTTTACCACACCAAACTTAGAATGTTGATCGCCCTCGAGCAAAAGAAGAGGGAATAGATGAAGAAGAAGATGTGGAAAGAAAAAAACTAGGATTATGAGGAGGGAAGGTGGGGATCCTGTGGGGTCCACAGATCTTGAAATGATCCTGTGAGGTCCACAGATCTTGAGGTGTCAAGGCATTTACATCCCTGCACCAATTTAGGCATGCAAAATGCCCTTGCACACAACTCTGGGAGTTCAGCGCCAGGTTGGTGCCCATTTTGGGCGTTCAACGCCCATTTACTAGCCATTTCTGGCGTTGAACGCCAGAACCATGCTTGTTCTGGGCGTTCAGCGCCAGGATGTTGCCCATTTTGGGCGTTCAGCGCCAGAACCATGCTCTGTTCTGGCGTTGAACGCCAGACAACTGCTTCCTCCAGGGTGTGATTTTTCTTCTGCTGTTTTTTATTCCATTTTCAATTTTTGATATTTATTTTGTGACTCCACTTGATCATGAACCTAATAAAACATGAAAAACCATGAAAATAAATAAAAATTGGGTTGCCTCCCAACAAGCGCTTCTTTAATGTCCTTAGCTGGACCTTGCTGAGCTTTTAATCTAGCTTCAGCCTTGAGCATTCTTGCTCAATGTTGCCTTCAAGATAATGCTTGATTCTCTGTCCATTGACAATGAACTTCTTATCAGAATCAATATCTTGAAGCTCCACGTAACCACATGGTGATACACTTGTAATCACGTATGGTCCCCTCCACCAGGATTTCAGTTTTCCGGAGAATAGCCTGAGTCTAGAGTTAAACAACAGAACCTTCTGTCCTGGTTCAAAGATTCTAGATGACAGCTTTCTGTCATGCCACTTTTTTTATTTTTCCTTATATAGCTTGGCATTTTCGAAAGCTGTGAATCTGACCTCCTCTAACTCATTTAGCTGGAGCAATCTTTTTTCTCCTGCTAATTTGGCATCAAAGTTTAGGAATCTGGTTGCCCATTAGGCCTTATGTTCCAGTTCCACGGGCAGGTGACATGCCTTACCATACACCAGTTGGTATGGAGAGGTCCCTATAGGGGTCTTGAATGCTATTCTGTAATCCCACAGAGCATCATCCAAGCTCCGTGCCCAATCCTTTCTACGGGTATTTACTGTCCGTTCCAGGATTCTCTTTAATTCTCTATTAGAGACTTCAGCTTGCCCATTGGTTTGTGGATGATATGGAGTGGCCACCTTGTGGCGAATTCCATACCGAACCATGGCAGAGTCAAGCTGTTTATTGCAGAAGTGAGTGCCCCCATCACTGATTAGTACTCTAGGGACACCAAACCTGCTAAAGATATATTTCTGGAGGAACTTCAGTACTGTTTTAGTATCATTGGTGGGTGTGGCAATAGCCTCAACCCATTTTGATACATAGTCAACTGCCACCAGAATATAAGTGTTTGAGTATGATGGTGGGAAAGGTCCCATGAAGTCAATTCCCCATACATCAAACAACTCAATCTCTAAGATTCCTTGTTGAGGCATGGCGTAACCATGAGGCAGATTGCCAGCTCTTTGGCAACTGTCACAGTTACGTACAAACTCTCGGGAATCTTTATAGAGTGTGGGCCAATAGAAGCCACATTGGAGGACCTTGGTGGCTGTTCGCTCACCTCCGAAATGGCCTCCATATTGAGATCCGTGGCAATGCCACAGGATCCTCTGTGCTTCTTCTCTAGGCACACACCTACGGATAATTCCGTCTGCACATCTCTTAAAGAGATAAGGTTCATCCCACAAGTAGTACTTTGCATCAGTAATTAATTTCTTCTTTTGTATTCTGTTGTACTCTTTGGGTATGAACCTTGCAGCTTTATAGTTTGCAATATCGGCAAACCATGGTGCTTCCTGAATGGCGAATAAATGCTCATCAGGAAACGTCTCAGAGATCTCAAGAAAGGGGAGGGACGTCCCTTCCACTGGCTTTATCCGGGACAGATGGTCAGCCACTTGGTTCTCTGTCCCTTTTCTGTCTCTTATTTCTATATCAAACTCTTGCAGAAGCAACACCCATCTGATGAGCCTGGGTTTTGAATCCTGCTTTGTGAGTAGATATTAAAGAGCAGCATGATCAGTATACACAATCACTTTTGATCCTACTAAGTATGATCTGAACTTGTCAATGGCGTAAACCACTGCAAGTAATTCTTTTTCTGTGGTTGTGTAATTTTTCTGGGCATCATTTAAAACGCGACTAGCATAATAAATGACATGCAGAAGCTTGTCATGCCTCTGTCCCAATACTGCACCAATGGTATGATCACTGGCATCGCACATTAGCTCAAATGGTAATGTCCAGTCTGGTGCAGAAATGACTGGTGCTGTGACCAGCTTAGCTTTCAGCGTTTCAAACGCCTGCAGGCACTTTGTGTCAAACACAAATGGCGTGTCAGCAGCTAGCAGATTGCTTAGAGGTTTTGCGATTTTTGAAAAATCCTTTGTAAACCTCCTATAGAATCCTGCATGCCCCAGAAAGCTTCTGATTGCCTTAACATTGGCGGGTGGTGGTAATTTTTCAATTACCTCTATTTTTGCTTGATCCACCTCTATTCCCTTGTTTGAGATTTTATGCCCAAGAACAATTCCTTCAGTCACCATGAAGTGACACTTTTCCCAGTTTAAAACTAGGTTGGTTTCTTGGCATCTTTTCAGAACAAGTTTCAGGTGATCAAGACAGGAGCTGAATGAGTCTCCATATACTGAGAAGTCGTCCATGAAGACTTCCAGAAATTTTTCCACCATGTCAGAGAAAATAGAGAGCATGCATCTCTAGAAGGTTGCAGGCGCATTACATAGCCCAAATGGCATCCTTCTATAAGCAAACACTCCAGATGGACATGTGAATGCTGTTTTCTCTTGATCCTGGGGATCCACTGCAATCTGGTTATAGCCTGAATAGCCATCCAAAAATCAGTAATAATCATGACCTGCTAGTCTCTCTAGCATCTGGTCTATGAATGGTAAAGGAAAATGATCCTTTCTGGTGGCTGTATTGAGCCTTCTGTAGTCAATACACATGCGCCACCCTGTAACTGTTCTTGTGGGAACCAGTTCATTTTTTTCATTATGAATCACTGTCATGCCTCCCTTTTTTGGGACGACTTGAACAGGGCTCACCCAGGGGCTATCAAAAATAGGATAAATAATCCCAGCCTCTAGTAACTTGGTGACCTCTTTCTGCACCACTTCCTTCATGGCTGGATTTAGCCGCCTCTGTGGTTGAACCACTGGTTTGGCATTATCCTCCAATAGGATTTTGTGCATGCATCTAGCTGGGCTTATGCCCTTAAGGTCACCTATGGACCACCCAAGAGCTGTCTTGTGTGTCCTTAGCACTTGAATAAGTGCTTCCTCTTCCTGTGAATTTAAAGCAGAGCTTATGATCACTGGAAAAGTGTCACCTTCTCCCAGAAATGCATATTTCAAGGATGGTGGTAGTGGCTTGAGCTCGGGTTTAGGAGGTTTTTCCTCTTTCAGAAGAAAGTTCAGAGGCTCTTTCATGTCCTCTGAATCCTCCAAATCAAGCTGAACATCTTTAAAGATGTCTTCCAACTCTGATTCGAGACTCTCAGCCATGTTGATCTCTTCTACCAAAGAGTCAATGAGATCAACTTTCATACAGTCTGTTGATGTGTCTGGATGCTGCATGGCTTTGACAGCGTTCAACTTAAACTCATCATCATTGACTCTCAGGGTTATTTCCCCTGTTGGACATCAATGAAGGATCGTCCAGTTGCTAGGAAGGGTCTTCCTAGAATGAGAGTAGCACTCTTGTGCTCCTCCATTTCCAGCACAACAAAGTCAGTGGGAAAGGCGAATGGCCCAACCCTGACAATCATGTCCTCAATCACGCCTGATGGGTATTTAGTGGAACCATCAGCAAGTTGGAGACATATCGGGTTGGTTTAACTTCTTCAGTTAAGCCAAGCTTCCTGATAGTGGATGCAGGTATCAGGTTGATGCTTGCCCCAAGATCGCATAAAGCTGTCTTGGTGCAATCACCTTCTAATATGCATGGTATCAGAAAACTCCCAGGGTCTTTAAGCTTTTCAGGAAAGCTTTTCAGAATGACTGCACTGCATTCTTCAGTGAGGAGAACTCTTTCTGTTTCTCTCCACTCCTTTTTATGACTCAAGATCTCTTTCATGAACTTGGCATAAGAAGGTATTTGCTCAAGTGCCTCTGCAAATGGAATCTTTATTTCAAGAGTCCTTAGATAATCTGCAAAGCGAGCAAATTGCTTATCCTGCTCCTCTTTCCAGAGTTTTTGAGGATAAGGTATCTTGACTTTATATTCCTCAACCTTAGTGGTTAAAGAAGCCTTTTTAGAGGGGTTGTTATCAGCACTTGTGTGTGTCTGATCCCTCACTGGCAATTGAGTGCCAGAGTCAGAAGCTGGAGTGATGTTAGACGCCAGCTCACTGTCTGTTCCTGGCGCCTGAACGCCAGGAATGTACCCATTTTAGGCGTTCAACGCTGGATTCTGCCCCATTTGGGCATTCAACGCCAGATTCTTGCCCATTTCTGGCGTTGAACGCCAATCCTGCCTTGTTTCTGGCGCTGAACGCCAGTTTTGGGCATGGTCTGGGCGTTCAGCGCCAGCCTTCCACCCATTTTCTGGTGTTTTAGTGCCAGAATTATTTTTCCCTGGGCTCTTACTGTCCTCAGGTGAATCTTTGATGGGTCGCTCATTTCTTGAATTTTTGATGCCTTGAGGTGGGGTATTTAATGTTTTCCCACTTCTTAATTGAACTGCTTGGCATTCTTCTGCTATTTGCCTTGATAGCTGCTGCTTTGTTTGCTTAAACTGTTCGTCCATATGTATATTAGCTATCCTTGTCTCCTGTAGCCTGTCCTTGAATTCAGCTAGCTGCTTTGTTAGAAAATCCAATTGCTGATTGAATTCAGCAGCTTGTTTTACAGTACTGAATTCAGCAATTACTGTTTTAACCTCTTCATTCATGGAATGGTTGCTGCTTAGATACAGATGCTGATTCCTGGCAACTGTATCAATGAGCTCTTGAGCCTCTTCAATTGTCTTTCTCATATGGATAGATCCACCAGCTGAGTAATCTAGAGACATCTGAGCTCCTTCTGCAAGCCCATAGTAGAAGATGTCTAACTGAACCCACTCTGAAAACATTTCAGAGGGGCATTTTCGTAGCATCTCTCTGTATCTCTCCCAGGCATCATAAAGAGATTCATTATCTCCTTGTTTAAAGCCTTGGATGTCCAGCCTTAGCTGTGTCATCCTTTTTGGAGGAAAATACTGATTCAGGAATTTTTCTGTCAGCTGTTTCCATGTTCTTATGCTGGCCTTAGGTTGGTTATTTAACCACCTCTTAGCTTGATCTTTTACAGCAAATGGAAACAGTAATAGTCTGTAGACATCTTGATCTATTTCCTTATCATGTACTGTGTCAGCAATTTGTAAAAATTGTGCCAGAAACTCTGTAGGTTCTTCCTGTGGAAGACCGGAATACTGGCAACTTTGCTGCACCATGATAATGAGCTGAGGATTCAACTCAAAGCTACTAACTCCAATGGAGGGTATGCATATGCTACTCCCATATGAAGCAGTAGAGGGGTTGGAATATGACCCCAGAGTCCTCCTGGACTGTTCATTTCCACTTATGTCCATGATGGATATATGGATATAACTTGGACTGATTTATCTTTTTATTTATTTTATTTTATAAGAAGTAAATACTTAAATAAAATAAAATAACTAAAAAGAATTTGAATTTTGAAATTAAATTTTTTTTAAAAAAAAAATAAAAATTAATTAATTAAAAAAAATTTGAAAAAGAGGGAAGATATTTTCGAAAATTAGAGAGAGAGAGAGTTAGTTAGGTAGTTTTGAAAAAGTTAAGAAACAAACAAAAAGTTAGTTGGTTAGTTGAAACAAATTTTGAAAAGATAAGAAGTTAGGAAGTTAGAAGAGATATTTTGAAAAGATATTTTTGAATTTAGTGAGGAGAGAGAAAAACAATAAGATAGTACAAGATTTAAAATTTTTAGATCTAATGCTCCTTGTTTTTGAAAATTTTGGAGGGAAAACACCAAGGAACACCAAACTTAAAAATTTTAAGATCAAGACACAAGGAAAACTCAAGAACACTTTGAAGACTCACAAGAACACAATAACATGAAGAAAGAACACCAAACTTAAAATTTTTAGAAAACCCAACCAAAATTTTCGAAAACCAAAGGGAAATCAACAAGAAAACACCAAACTTAAAGTTTGGCACAGGATTTACTAGAAAAATTATTTTTGAAAAAGGTTTTTAAAAAATATGATAGCCAATTATCATGAACATAAACACCACGTTCTAATTAACTGAGCTATAAATTTAAAGTGTTTTAACAAGGGATAAATAATAAAAGACTCTAAACCAAAAAGAAAGATTTTTTTCCTAATCTAAGCAACAAAATAATTCGTCAGTTGTTCAAACACGAACAATCCCCGGCAACGGCGCCAAAAACTTGGTGCACGAAATTGTGATCTCTGGTAATGGCTTCTTAGGCCAGATACTCTGATCTAGTTTTACAGTCTGTCACAACTTCGATACAACTAACCAGCAAGTGCACTGGGTCGTCCAAGTAATACCTTACGTGAGTAAGGGTCGAATCCCACGGAGATTGTTGGTTTGAAGCAATCTATGGTTATCTTGTAAATCTTAGTCAGGAAGGCAATTATGTTTATCAGTTGAATTGCAAATAAACAATAGAGCATGGATTAAAGGGTACTTGTTATGCAGTAATGGAGAATATGTTGGAGTTTTGGAGATGCTTTGTCTTCTGAATCTCTGCTTTCCTCTGTCTTCTTGTTCACGCAAGCACGTCCTCCTATAGCAAGCTATGTGTTGGTGGATCACCGTTGTCAATGGCTACCTTCCATCCTTCCAGTGAAAACTACGCTCACGCGCTCTGTCACAGCACGGCTAATCACCGGTTGGTTCTCGATCCGGTTGGAATAGGAATTACTATCCTTTTGCGTCTGTCACTAACGCCCAGCCTTCAGGAGTTTGAAGCTCGTCACAGTCATTCAATCCTTGAATCCTACTCGGAATACCACAGATAAGGTTTAGACTTTCCGGATTCTCATGAATGCCGCCATCAGTTCTAGCTTATGCCACGGAGATTCTGATTAAGAGATCTCAGAGATACTCATTCAATCAGAAATAGAACGGAGGTGGTTGTCAGGCACACGTTCATGATTTGAGGAAGGTGATGAGTGTCACAGCTCATCACCTCCATCACAGTTAAGCGCGAATGAACATCTTAGATAGGAACAAGCGTGTTTGAATGGAAAACAGAAATACTTGCATTAATTCATCGAGACACAGCAGAGCTCCTCACCCCCAACAATGGGGTTTAGAGACTCATGCCGTCAGAGAATACAAAGTTTAGATCTGAAATGTCATGAGATACAAAATAAGTCTCTAAAAGTTGTTTAAATACTAAACTAGTAGCCTAGGGTTACAAAATATGAGTGGACTATGATGGATGATGCAGAGATCCACTTCTGGGGCCCACTTGGTGTGTGCTGGGGCTGAGATTTAAGTGAGTCACGTGCAGAGGCCATTTGTGGAGTTGAACGCCAGTTTTTGTGCCAGTTTGGGCGTTCAACTCCAGCTTTTGATCCTTTTCTGGCGCTGGACGCCAGAATTGGGCAAAGAACTGGCGTTGAACACCAGTTTACGTCATCTATCCTTGTGAAAAGTATGGACTATTATATATTGCTGGAAAGCCTTGGATGTCTACTTTCCAACGCAATTGGAAGCATGCCATTTCGAGTTCTGTAGCTCCAGAAAATCCACTTTGAGTGCAGGGAGGTCAGAATCCAACAGCATCAGCAGTCCTTTTTCAGCCTGAATCAGATTTTTGCTCAGCTCCCTCAATTTCAGCCAGAAAAATACCTGAAATTACAGAAAAACACACAACTCATAGTAAAGTCCAGAAATATGAATTTTTCCTAAAAACTAAAGAAAATAGACTAAAAACTAACTAGAACATACTCAAAACTATATGAAATTAACCCCAAAAAGCGTATAAAATATCCGCTCATCAGGCACCCTTCCTTTTCCTTACCTGGTTACCCAGATAGGCCGTCGAGCTGACGTGCCTTGGGAGGATGCTGATGCAAAGCCGACTGCTGCAGACTGCAAGAAGATCATTCCTCACAGCATAAAGTTTCTGGCTTTAGGCTACAGGCCTCCATTCCTCACCGCTCTTGATGAGACAGCCACCCCTTCCGCTGCCCCTTCTTCTTCCACTGCTGCACCCGCCCCACCCACTGCACCTCCAGCTGCTCCTGAGCCTATTTACCATTTGGTGCATCGACTCTTCGCCCGCTTGGATCGTGTGGAGCATCGCAACAAGCGACACTACAAGCACGTCAAGTTGATGATCCGTTCCGGCGGCGACATCCCCTCCGAGCCCGACACCCCTTCTGATACATCTGAGGTGGAGGAGGACGATCACAAGGAGGAGACACCTACCCAGGCTGCACAGGCAGGACCAGAGCAGGCTGCGCCACAGCAGGAGGTGCCACACCAGATTCAGGCCGCAGATCCAGAGATTCCTATCCAGTCTGAGCCTCCACTGTAGCAGACTGATCCTCCTACCCTCATCCAATCCGCAGACCCTCAGGCCACCACAGAGACTCCAGCAGCCCATCCTTCCGGTGATGACACTCCTTCACACCCAACTTGAGTGAGCATCGAGGACGATGCTTTATTTTAAGTGTGGAGAGGTCGCCATCCCTGGAGTATTTCTTTTTGGTGAACCACTACAGACTCTTTCTATCTTATTTTGTTTATTTTTCTGTATTTTTATCTTTATTTTTACTTTTTAGTACTTGCACACTGTTCTTTTGCTGTATTTTTACGCATTTTGCACTTTAGTTTATATTTTAGCCATTTAGTTTAGTTGTAATTCTAAACTTATTAGTTATAGAATATGTGGATTAATTAGTATAGTTTACCCTTTTAGCATATGATAGTTTGGTTTAAATTGAAAATAAAAAGGAAGTAAACTAGAGACTTTAACATAATCAAAAACAATCCACACACCTTGTATATAGAGCATAACATGTTAGTTAGTTAACAACATTTTATCAAGGAGGAACACTAAAACTTTAAAGCCACCCAAAAAATTTTTTTTTACATTGAGAATAATGGGAACTCTTAATTTTTACTTGCATGACATGTATAACTGATATATGATTTTTGAGCTAGAGAACACACAGCCTGTGAGTTTTGAGCTTAATTGTATGGTTACATTCAAACCATAAATTTCATTCCTGTGTGTTTCTCCCTTCTTTTTATTCTGATGTTCTTTGCTTTGTTTTAATCTATATGTCCAATATAGAATATAGATACATACTAAGAGATGATTGAGGCCATTGCTTGAAATATTTGCTCAGTGATCCCAAATTAGCCTACCTTTTACATCACCTTTGTTAGCCTCCTCTTGCTTTTTAAACCCCTCTTGTTCTATAAACCACATTACTAGCCTTAAGCAGAAAAACAAAATAAAAAACCCCAAGTTGAATCCTTAGTTAGCTTAAGATAGAAACTGTGTATTGTTTAAGTGTGGGAAACTTTATGGGAACATGGATGATAGAAACAAAGGTGGAAAGTTAAAAAGAATAAAGATGTTTCAAAATAAAAATTTGGGAAGCATGCTCATGTGAAATCAAAACAATTGAATTACCATGTGCATTAAAAAAAAATTATTTTCGGTATTTAATTAAGGGAATACAAAAATTCCCCAATTGCAAAATAAAAAGAATCAATGCACATGGGATAAAATTTAAGTTAATGCATGAGCTTGCAATACAAAGTGAGAAAAGTTGGGCAAATAGGTTAAGAAACTTTGAATTACAAAATATGTATGTTAAGTGAGATCTTAGACTAATCAAGGATTCACTTATTAGCTCACTTAGCCTTATACATATACCCTTACCTTTACCTTGGCCCCATTACAACCTTGAAAAATACCTCATGATTTTTGTATGTCTGTATTCTATAATTGTTGATTGGTTAGATGAAGAACAAAGATATAGAAAGTAAGGATAAAAAGAAGAATAGAGTGATTAACCCAATAAACACTGAGTGACTAGAAAGTAAACACAAAATCTAGTGAGGGTTCAATAGCTCGTCACCATATATCTCTGCTTGAATTGTTAATTATCTTGCAAGTTTGAAAAATATTTTTACCCATCTCAATTGTAAAAGTGCTTTAACATTATCTAGGGTTCGGCTATGCATATATGATTCCTTGAGAATGTGAATTAATTTAACTACATGTAAGTTTTATATACAAGTGAATAAAAATTAGAATTGCATGACTCATGTAGATAGTTGCATTTAGGATAGATTGCTTGCATGAGATTCCACCACTTTAACCTTACCTTATTCTTTATCTTGGATTTAGCATGAGGACATGCTATTATTTAAGTGTGGGGAGGTTGATAAACCAATATTTTATGATATATATTGTGCTCAATTCAAGAGATTTATTCAATCCTTCACCCACTTATTCATGTAAATTGCATGGTTCTACTTTCCCTTCATTATTATGTGATATATGTGAAATACATGTTTCCTATGCTTTGAAATTATTTATTTTAATTACCCTTTATTACCATTCGATACTGTGATTTGTGTGTTGAGAAGTTTCAGATCTTCTAAGGCAGGAATGACTTAAAGGATGGAAAAGAAACATACAAAAATGGAAGGAAAGCAAAAAATAGAGTTTTTGAAGAAACTGGCATCGACGCGAACGCATGGACGACGCGGTCGCATGCCCAGTGCGAAAAGGCAGCGACACGAACGTGTGACTGACGCGGACGTGCGCTATGAGCAGAACACAGATGACGCATACGTGTGACCGAAGTGAACGCGTGACAAGGAAAACTCCAGATGACGCGACCGGGTGACCCACGCAGACACGTGACAGACGCCACGCACCAGAAATTACAGAAAAAACTCCCAGCGATTTCTGAAACCCTTTTGGCCCAGATCCAAGTCCAGAAGGCACAGATTAGAGGTTATAAAGTGGGGGAATGCATCCATTCAAGGAAGGTCTCCAATTATTCACTTTTCATGATTTAGATGTAGTTTTTTAGAGAGAGGTTCTCTCCTCTCTCTCTTAGGACTAGAAATTAGGATTTTTCTCGCCTTCATGATTGTCTCTTTTTATCAGGTTCAATGTTTCTTTTTAATTATTTTCTCAATTTAATTTATGAACTCTTCCATGTTACATATGATTCTCTTAATTAATGTTATTTGAGGTATTTCAGTTTATGATTGCTTTCTTTTATTTATGTTACTGTTGCTTCCAATCTGAAGACATTTTTATTCGAGTAAGTTTACTTTTCCCCTTTTGGTCTTGGTTAAGTAATTGGTAACTCATGAGTTATCAAACTCAACGTGATTGATAATTGTTATCTTTACTAATTGAATTGAACTTCAACAAATCCAGTCCTTTCTTAAAAATTGACTAGGACCTGAGGATCAAACTAATTGGTCCACTTGACCTTCCTTTGCTTTAGTAAAGGCTAACTAAGTGGGATTAAAACTCAATTCTCATCAGCATTGATAAGGATAACTAGGATAGGACTTCCAAATTCTCACACCTTGCCAAGAGTTTATTTTATAGTTATTTATTTATTTTATTTGTCGTTTAAATTACTTGTTCCTTACTTTCAAAACCCCCAATTTACAAAACTCATAACCAATAATAAGAACATACCTCCCTGCAATTCCTTGAGAAGACGACCCGAGGTTTAAATACTTCGGTTATCAATTTTAAAGGGGTTTATTACTTGTGACAACCAAAACATTTGCAAGAAAGGACTTTTGTTGGTTTAGAAGCTATACTTGCAACGGGAATCTATTCTGAATTCTAGATCACACAAAAGTTCTCTCTTCAAAATGGCGCCATTGCCGGGGAATTACAAATGTGTGCCTTATTATTGGTTATTGTAAATTTTTTTTCTTTTATTTGTTTATTTGTCTTTGTTTTTCCCTTTTTATTTTTATTAGCTACTATGAATTCTCACCCCTCTCGCTTTGAGTTTGGTTCTAAAATTGTTGAAGGAAACGGAAGTTATAGCAGGAACATGCATCAAGGTCAGAGCAATTAAAGATGGGTAGAGCCACGAGGACTTGATCAACCCTTTAGGCAACAACACCCTCCACAGTATCACAGACAAGGACAACTTCACAATGCATACCAAGCTAATAGACATGGTAGACCTCCTGGTAGTTACCAACAAGCCCCACCCTGTGCCTATAGACCATCCTCTCAACATAACTTTGAACCACTACACTCACAAGCTCCTTTTCACCATTCACCACCATATGATCCTTATTTACCCCAATTCCAATCCAATTACTCCCAAACACCACCACTTCCCTATGTACCATGTCCATATCCATCACCTCGAGAATCACAGGCTCGCTTCAAGGAAACAGTAGATCAACTTCATACAACCCTTCATCAGTTGGAGCAAGCAATACATCAATTATCTTCCAGACGTTTAGACACTCAAGGAACTCCAATAGCTTTATGTGGAGAATCTAAGGACAAACGTAGCATGAAGGAAATACTAGAAATCCCAGTAAGCAGTAATGAGCATAACATTGTTCTGGAACAATTTGAGGAAGCTCAAATTATCCAAGAAGAAGAAGTACTGATTGAAGATTTAGGAGATGCTGAACCTCCATGGGAATCCAGATTTGTGAAAAATTCCGTCAAGGACGTTACAATTAATGCTAAGGAGGGTAGTGCACAACCCCCAAAGCAGGTATTTCATGAAGAACTAGACGGAATAACCCAAGACGCACGTTTCCTTGATGATGATAGTCTCAAGTCAAGTTCTCCTAGTAATGAACTTGCATCCGCAAGTGAATTCTCTGAGATTGAAGAACCTTATCCAAGTGAATACGAAGATGATGTCGAGGTAGATTTTTCTCAACCTCCAACTTATGACTTGAGTGATGCGGAAGATGTCGAAGACTTTGATCAAGACGTGGTTGCATTTGAAGAAGTTTGCAAAGAAGTGGAGGAATTCACAGAAGATTACAAGGGAGTAAAACTTACAGAACCACTGAAAACACCTATCCCAAGGCCATTACCACCTAATATAAGCTTCAAGTGGGTACAATCCTTAACCTTTATCTTTACTTTTCCACTGGAATACGGTTTGCTTGAAACAGATGGCCAGCTTAGAGCTCTCTGCGGCTTTAAGAGTAAGAGAGAAATGGCTTGTACTCAGAGCTGGTGCACAAGGTTCAATAAGGTTCCACGCTTCAATTCAAAGTTCACGGATTGGTATCATGTTCAATCGAATGGATCTCGGAAAACGTTTGGTCATCTTGGTGAGAATTTAATTTCTAAACCGCCCGGATGGAAAAATATAGATCAAAACGAAGGCAGATTTAAAAGCAAAGTTTGGAATCCTGGAAAATATTCTGATATTCGTCACCCCGGGAGCCTGAGAATCTGTTTGAAGCTGCTCAGAAGCTTTACATGCCTAGTTTGGGACCCCGGAGGCTGTTGGCATTCCAAACATTGGTGGAAATTTCTGGATGAATTTAAGCATAAGCCGCCATAACAGGAAGCTCATCCAATGTCCAACTTAAGGACTTTAACTAAAAGTGCTAGGTGGGAGACAACCCACCTTGGTATGGTCGTTTCTTTTTCAATTTTTATTTCGTACTGTTTGATTTTATACTATATTATTTTATAGAACCTGGATGTTATTCATAGCATTTGCATTAGCATTGCATACCTGCATATATATTAAAAAAAAAGAGAGAGAGAGAAAGACGTGCGACGCGATCGCATCGCTAAAGCGTTCGCGTCAGTTGCGAAAAATACCTCCCACGCGTCCGCGTCAATCACGCGGACGCGTGATCTGGAAATCGGCGTAAAAATCCAACGCCCAGAAATCTGGGGTGGAATCGTGCGGCTGTTGTGCGTTTAGCACATAACGGCCCACGCGTTCGCGTCCCTGACGCAAACGCATCACTTGCAAAACACCCATCCCACGCGAAAGCGTGAGCGACGCGTTCGGGTCGCGTGGATTGCACAACACCCCAAAGGAGACAGAGAGTTGCGCTGAAACGACGCTGGAATCGTGCGTTTAGCACAATTTCCAGCGACGCGGTTGCATGCCTCATTCGACCGCGCCATTCATCCTTTTACCCATTCCATGCGATCGCGTCCCTCACGCGATCGCGTGGATTCAAATTCATTAACCCCCAGTGATGTGAAATCCTACCCTATCGCGCCCTATTCTTCAACCCAAACCCCCCTTCCCACTGCTCCCTCTCTGCTCCCCGCCACCCACAACCACCACCACCACCCCAACCACCTCCAACCGCCGTACCACCCTCGACCACCCAGCCACGACCGCGACGCCACCCCCCCTTCTTCCTTCCCTCTCTTTTTTCTCTTTCTCTTCTCTTCTTCCCTTCACCACCGCTGCCCCCTCCGCGGCTACCACCACCACCGCGCCATCACTGCCGCGCCTCCACCACCACGACCCTTAACCCCATTCTTCTTCAAGCACCCCCCCTCCACCCTGCCACCACAAACAGTCGCCCACCACAGCGCAGCCCTGTTCCGCTACCGCGCCACCGCGCCCCTCCCAGCACCACCGCAACCACACCCCCA
The DNA here is from genome assembly GCF_059453495.1 of Arachis ipaensis. Taxonomy (NCBI): domain Eukaryota; kingdom Viridiplantae; phylum Streptophyta; class Magnoliopsida; order Fabales; family Fabaceae; genus Arachis; species Arachis ipaensis. The sequence goes on from NC_142436.1 coordinate 58,397,484, forward strand.
CCATCTCTCAGTTCCCTAGCTTAGTTCATATGCCTACCAGGTTCCGCCGAACGCCACCTTTCTTTCATTCATATTTATTTGCATATTTTTCAGTTTATGTTTAAATTTAGGATAGTTAGAGATGTATGTTGTAGTGGATTCTAGGTGGTTAGGTAGCTAGGATGTGGTTAGTGGATTTAGGCCTGATAATTGCACCGTACTTGTTGCTTGTTTATCAATTTCGCAATTCTGATATTGCTGTGATATTAATATTGTTCATATGATGTTCTTACTGCTCATGCTGCTATTGAGACTGCTCTTTCATGTTCATATTATTTATGTCTATTTGCAGCTTCATTTTAATTTATATGAACTATTCTTTCTTGTTACTTAGAAACCGATCATCGTGCCACTTACTCTATCTTTCTTTTCACTAACTCACTGATTTTCGCTTTCTAACCTCTTTTTCAATTTTACCCACTTTTAACTTTCTAACTTCCCCCTTTGCTTTCTGACTAACTTTTTCAACTTTTTAACCCATGGCATGATTATTGTTGCTCCTAATTAACAAGTATTCCACTCATAAAATATTTTGGATTGTGATTTCTCATCTCAGATTTTTACCTCCTAAACAATCCAAAATATACATTCCTTTAACTCACTTCATAATTCTACTGCTCCTTTGCCACTTTGTGCTTATCTTGTTATTCGACTACTTGTTTTCCTGCTTTTATTATATCCTAGATTTCTGTTTTTCAGGATGTCTAACCCTCAAAGAAAGGGAAAAGGAAAGGCAACAACTGGCAAACGGAAAAGAGGTGAATCCTCTATGTCCATCCTGGACATCATGCATGATGACTCCTAGTGGGAAAAGCACTTTACCCCGCAGGAGAAGGCTGACCAGCTCCTCCCTGCCAATGATCCCATTAAGTTTGCAAATCGATACTGTGAGCTAAAGTATCCCGTGTTTGCCACCTCCAGGAACCTGTACCTGGAGAGGACTCTGAAAATTCTAGAAGAACTACAGCAGTACACCTCCGACTCCGATCAGATCAAACAGAGAGGCTGGTTTTTCTTGGAGAGAAACCTGACAGAGGTCAATACTTCCTGGGTAAGAGTGTTTTACTGCAACTATTTTAAAGCCTCCCTGGATGCAGTGCACCTCAGAGGGAAACAGATATTGGTAACTGAGGAAGCCATTGAGGATATTCTACGCCTTCAGCCTAAGTCCGATCAGCCTTACGGTTACCAAAAGGCTGAAGAGGATATGAGGTTTATGCGATTTGACTGGGATGCTATCAAGGAAAGGATAGCCCTTGACCCTACTATCCCATGGGTCATGGGTAAGAACACCACAATGCCTAAAGGAATCAAGCTTATGTATCTGAATGATGAGGCTCAGCTCTGGCACCAGATCCTGAGCAAATTTGTTATGCCGAGCACTCATGAGACGGAGCTGCCTGCTACTATGATCACCCTTCTCTGGTGTGTGCTGGAGGGTAAGGACCTGTATCTGCCATGATTCATCCGGCACTATATGGCCAGGGTCCATGTCAGAGGCACCCTTCCTTTCCCTTACCTGTTTACCCAGCTAGGCCGTCGAGCTGACGTGCCTTGGGAGGATGCTGATGCAAAGCCGACTGCTGCAGACTGCAAGAAGATCATTCCTCACAGCAGGAAGTTTCTGGCTTTAGGCTACAGGCCTCCATTCCTCATCACTCCTGATGAGACAGCCACCCCTTCCGCTGCCCCTTCTTCTTCCACTGCTGCACCCGCCCCACCCACTGCACCTCCAGCTGCTCCTGAGCCTATTTACCATTTGGTGCATCGACTCTTCGCCTGCTTGGATCGTATGGAGCGTCACAACAAGCAGACAACCAGACAACTAGACAACCAGAAGTATATGCAAACAAGTAATACACAGGTATTATTCATGTACATCAAGTAATTCAAGAAGCAATTAGGCATATTATACATTTAGGCAAACTACAAGTAATCAAAGCAAACAAACACAGAAGAGATGCATATGATGAATGCATGTCCTATTGGCTGTGATATCACATGTCGGTTATAGTGTCAAACCCGACACAAAATCCGGTCGGCAACTCCCAGATTAGTCTCTCTGTTGCGCATTCTCAAGAGGAATAATTCCGAGAGATGAGTGCCCTACCACCTTCTCCTTTCAGAGGGAAACGTTCCGAGGGAGAGTGCCCTACCACCTTCTTCTGCATGCCGCATGATTTCGTGGGTTAGTGCCCTACCACCTTGCAACCAGAGAGAAACGCATACTCAGGAGGAATAATTCCGAGGTATGAGTGCCCTACCACCTTCTTCATGAGTGAGAAATATGAGTGGGAAGCCCAGCTTCAACCCTCACATCCGAACGTAGGCAGAAGACTGTCATAGCCCCTACAATGGAGAACAAAACATATCACAATCACATAATCCTTTTCAGAGGCCACTGCTCATAGCCCACTTCCGTTCATGTTCATTCCTTTAACCATAATCATTCATGTTTCTCAAGTCAAGATCACCTCAAGACTCTGCCCAAACACTCCAACTATTCCATCCATAGAACTTCCCAATCCTGAATCACTGTCTTCTAAACTCATAACTAAAATACCCCTTTTTGTACACTTATTACTTTCTCCCTTGATTCAAGACCTTAAAACTGGTAAAAAGGTTTTAAATAAGTGTTACGGAAGTTTGCAAGCTTGCCGGGAAGATAAAATAGTTAAAAACAAGGTTTTCTTTGAAAAATAGGGCAGTGTGCATATGCATAGGGTTGTGCGTACGCACTCTCAGAAGAATTTTCACAAAGTGTGCGTAGGCATAGAGGTGTGCATACACACAGAAGATAAAAGTTTTCATTTTAAATGCACGCATAGATACATGCGAACGCCCTCAACAGAATGCATTTTTCAACGTGTGCGTGCGCACGATGTTGTGCATACGCACAACTTGCAAAATTCATAGGATGTGTGTGCACACCAAAGTGTGCGATCGCTCTCAACAGTAGGCATATCCCTGTGTGTGCGTGCACACCAGAGTGTGCTATGCACGTTTTCTGAAAATCACAGGGTGTGCGTGTGCACAAGGGTGTGCATACGCACAAGTCAAAGCATAGCCACTATTCGGAGCACACGCACAGCAATGTGCGTGCGCACACAAACCAGAAATCCCAATTTCTGCAACATCACAGAATTCAGATTTTTGACAGCAACTTCCAACTATTATATCTTTTTCTACAAAATTCCGATTTCTACAAAATCTATACTGTTTTAAAGCTCTTTGAATTATCTTTAATTTGATACAAAATTCATTCAATTTCAAAAATTTTAGCTCAAGATATGATCCGCCAAGATTGGCCTAAAATTCATTTTTACCAAAAATCTTAAAAACTCAATTTTACCAAAACAACCTTTCAAAACCAAACTACTCACCACCCAAACAATACCAAAACAACACAAATGTCCATACTACTCATTCCTCAAACTCAACCATCAATAACATCTCAATTACACTATTCTACACCATCAAAATCATTATTCATCAACATCTAATTTTAACCTAAATCACATCAAAACTCCTAAATTCCATTCATTATTCAACTATACAACATCCAACCTCTAATATCCTAACTTTTCAACTCCTTCCACACTTATCAATCTAAGCCTAATTTTTATCACCAACAATACTCGTAGTCCTCATTCTTCATCAATATAACCAATCACCATCAATACCCATCAACACCAATAATTCCCAACAATTATCATCAACCACAATAATCATTAACAACCAACAATTAACGTCAATTCACATATAATTATTCATACACCAATATCATTCAATCCTATCTTAGGGTCAACCAGCCTAAGTGCTCAGAAACATTACATATTACATAAAGAAAACCGAAACCATACCTTGGCTGATTCCCAAAATGCACCAAACATCAAAAGCTTGGATCCCACAAGCTTCCAAAAAGCCAAAGCAATTTCAACAAGCACCAAAGCTCAAACTAACATCATATATATATCAAAATCAAAACCTAAGATTCACAAAATAACTAAACACAAGGGTTTAGTGAAACTTTACCTTACCCAACGAGATTAAGGGTAAAATTCAATAATTATCCGCTACTAAACATCACCAAAACAATCAAAATCACATAACTTACTAAAAAACCGAACCCAAAAATGCAGAATTATTAAGGCTGGAAAATAGAGCTTAATTTTTTATTTCTTACCAATAAAGCTTAGATAGAAATGAAGAGCTCGACAAAAGCTTCGCATGGCCGCAAATAGCTCGTCAATCGGAGGTCCATAACTCAAGTTATGAGCAAAAGAGTGAGAAAGTGAATAATAACTTTTCCTCTCTTCTTCCTTCTCTATCTCAGCGCCTCCCTTCTTACTTGAGGGTGAAAATAAGCTAAATTGCTCATTAATAGAGTATATATATGTTGGGCATTGGGCCCGATTTGGGCTCGGTTTGGGCCTAGTCCAACCCGTTAGTGTTTTTGTTCTGTTTTGTCCCACTTTGGGCAAAAACTTTTAAGATTAGCGCTCGGTTTTCGATTCTAAATTATTTTTGTCCTTTCAAAACAATAAATTCAATTTTCAAAATCTTATTTTTCTCAAAACACGGTACTGGACAGACTAGAGCCGATACTTCCGGCTTAAGCACCGGTACACATTTTCCAACTTAGAAAAATTCATTGAAATCAAATTTCATCTTTATATTTTAAAAAGAATATTTTTATATTTTTTGAACTGATTTTGGACAATTAAATTATTATTTTATTAAAGCAATTTTACGTGAAAATTTCGGTTCTTACACAATGACCAGACAATACATGTATAATTCACATGAGACTATATAAACAGTATTATCAAAATATATTCTATTTAAAAACATAGTAATTTATACAAATAAGTGAATCAGTAAGGGAGTTCTTAGTACCGAAATCAAATCAAATAGTTCACCCTTGGGCGGCTCCACCTCTAAGGGTAGTCCTTTCCTCTTGTGTGTTCAAACAGAATAACAGATCCAACATTTGGCCTACACATCAAGCTAGCAATGCCCTTGCTAGTTGAGGTCTGAGTCAAATGCATTTAAGTTAACGTCATGACCACCGTTAACTTCAATTTTCTAATACGAGCCTTCTAAACCAATACAAAATATATAATTTCAAATACAGCAAATATTTGATCTTTCAAATATATAAGGTATCAAATCAAATTAAATAATACTTTCTCATCAGAAATTCTTTTCAATAATACCTTTTCAATTATAAAAAATATCAAATATATTTAACAATTTCAGAGTATATAAATGAGTATCAACAATACTTTAATATTTCAAAAACACGTATTCAAATAAAATCGAATATTCTAAAATAATGTAAACTTCATGAAACATATATTATAGTCTCATGTAAAGTTCTTAAAGTTTGAGCTTCACAAAATAAATTATTCAACTAATAAATTTTTTATTCTAATCAAACTAAAATTTTTCAAGTACAATTTTATGAATATAATTAAAAGCACGTAATAACATAAATCAAAAGTAATTATAAATGTAAGGTCTACTCACGAATTGGTCCTAAAAAATCAAAGACTGACACCAAAATGCCATCAATATAAAGATTAGAAGTTGGAATCCAAATAATTTATGAAATGTTGAATATGGTAGTTTTAATGTGGGAGAATAGCTCCAAATAAAGCAGAAAAACAAGGTAGAGCAAAATACAGCGACCCAAAACAAGTAGTAGCAACAACACGACAAGGACAACAACCTCTGCAGCAACCACCACCATTCTCGGCAGCTGTAGGATGATTAAATTAGGGGATGGCAAGGCTAGGGCGTGAACGAAAATTATCTTCTAACGGCGACTCCAACAACAGAGTGCTGGCGTCGACGTGCTCCGGCGACAACGGCACCTCCCTTCTTCACCATCAAGCTGAAACTCTCTCTCTTCATCTCCTATTGTCTTCTCTTCTCAGCTACGATAGTTCGACGATTTTTCCTTCAGTGGCATCATCTTCCTCTCCTTCTTTTTCTTTCTTTCTTCTTCTTTCCATGTTCTTTCTCATTCCTCCCTATTCCTTTCTTTGGTTATTATGACGGCTAAATAAAAGACTGAGAAGTAAAAAAGTGTTTGTGTGTGTAGTTAACATTAGGGTAAAAGAAAGAGAAGTGTAATCCTTAATTTTATTTATTTATATATTTTTTATTTTATTTTTTTCTTTTCTTTTTTGAATTATTACATATATATAGTTACAGGATTAGTACATTTTATACAATTATCTATCATTTTGTAATTTAATACACTTATTTAATAATATACATTCTTCACAAGCTCTCTGAATCTCTCTACAATCATCCTGGTATTCTAATACCTTATACAAGGAAAAGCTTTTCCACGTCTATATATATATATATATATATATACACAAATTTTGATATATGAGCTTTATTAATTCCTTTTTCCAATAGTACATATTTTGTGTTTCCGTACATCTGTTAAAAAAATACAAAACATCAAAAACCTTTTCATTTGTAATATTTTTTACAAGTGGTTAGCAAGATTCCAAAGAAAAAACATTAATTTAAATAAAAAGTAGTTGATTTTGCTAAATTTGATATATTTATTTACGATAATATTAGAGAGAAAAATATTTAAAATTTATCTTATTTAATATTTAATTAATAAATGATAAATAAAATAAATTCTGACTATTTTCGATTAATTATTTTTTTTTTTACTAAATATTTTTGTTTATCTAAATAAACAGAGTTATAAATGGCCGTATATGTAGAAAGAAAAGAACAATTTCTTGATATTACAAATAAAATGAGTAAATAGTTAAATTAGTCCCTAAAAAATTACTCATCTTTTAAATTGGTCCCCGAAAGATTTTTTTAACCAAATTCGTTCTTTAAAGATTTTAAACTAGTCATGTTAGTCCTTATGTCACTTTATTTATTGATAGTGTCAAAATTTGCTAATGTAACACATTAAGTGACATCTCAACATATATCTAGAAGTCTTAATTGACTATTAACATTATTAGTTTATGAAATTAGATCAAATCAAAATCTAATTGAAGAAAAAACTTGAGGCATTGGAATTCCCTAATTTGGAGTTGATTTGATCTAATTTCATAAATTAATCATGTTAATAGTCAATTAAGACTATTAGGTATATGTTGGAGTGTCATTTAACACGTTACATTAGTAAATTTTGACACCATCAACAAACAGAGTGACACAAAGACTAAGATAACTAATTTAAATTTTTTAAAGGACGAATTTAATTAAAAAAATCTTTTGATGACCAATTTAAAAAATGAATAATCTTTTAGGGACTAATTTGACCATTTACTCTAAATAGAATATAATTTGAAACATTAATATTTGTAAATAGGACAAGGACACACATATCAAAATAATGAGAGTATTAATATAATACTATACACAGTTGACATATACTTGCATTAAAATATTAGCGGTTCAGTAAATAAAATTCTCAATTTCTTTGTTACGGTTTTTATATTATCTTAAATATATATTAAAAGCGGATAGGAGTACTAAAATTCTGTGATTGTGCATGTGGTTACAGAATCAAACAAAGATGGAGCGTGCTTTCCACTAATACTTGTTTGGACACTTCCATCATCCTCACGCGTACTTATTTGTTTAATTATCAGAATATTAGTCTTAATTGCGCTGTTTTATTTTTCCTGCGGAGAATGCTAGGAAACAATGAAAATTTTGAACAATATGAACAACCACCAATCAAATAAAAATACATTACACCCTAATTTAATGCTACTAATTAAGTTTACTCTTTTAACCCTATTAATTCACATTGTTTACACATTGTTCAAAAATTTTGTTGGTTATCTATACTTTTTTTTTGCGTAATTATTTTTGAGACATCCCAGAGTTTAAAGGTTGAAGAGGTTTAGGGTTTAAACTCGAGTGTATTTCGCATACATTTCTCAATAAGCTAGATTATCAGTAATCTACCACCTATAATGAAAAAACTAATTATCTCTGGTCTTTGTTAATAGTAATACTATAATATAATATCTGGAATATTATCACTTGGTAGTCCTCTTAATTATATATGTGGGAATAATACAGATTATGCCACTAAAAGGTATATATTGAGGATTGTAAAAACAAAAAAGGATGCTTCTGATATTGTAGGAAGATGCTTCTGAAGTTTGAGGATAGAGTGGACTGATGAGCTAGCACTGAAAGAAAAGCATTGTGCGGTAATAACGGTTTGGAATATATTTAGTATAGTAGTAATCTTTGGATTTGAGGTTGAATAATTTTTATTATGTGTTTCCTTTGATTTTGCAAGTGATTATATTAAGATTTGAGGAATGATAGAGTACTATTAAAAATTTATTGTTTATTAGTTATCAATGTTTAAAAGTGTGAATTAAAAATAGAAGAGTGATAGGGAGCTAGTAGAATTTGTGATGTGTAGCCATCATCAATAATTTTAATAGTATGACATGATATCTAATGGTGTAGGATTATTCATTTTTTTTTTATGGTTAAGTGCTAGGCGAATTTCAATAAAAATGTTGGTCCTCTAAACTTTTTCTTAAAAATATAATGTTAAATTACTAAACTAAGAGTGATGACAAAAAATAATAAATTCTGATAATACTCAAATATTTTTTTAAAAACTTTATTTTACCTTAAATGGCCTTATATTTTCTGTCATTTAAGTTACTTATAAAAAAATAATAGTATCTAATAAAATATTTAATAAATATTTATATAGATCTTATAAAAATTTTAGAACGCTCATTTTTTTTGTACTTAATAAATTTTATTTTCTAAAATTTCTCAAAAATTAATTTATTGTATAGACTAATCCCTCTATAGTTTTGGAAGGGAATAATTTTTCTTAAAGTAATATCTTTTGGGACATATTTGTCTTATAATTAAATTTTTTAAAAATTTATTTATCCAACATACATATTCAAAATTTGATAAAAAACGACACAATGATTAAAATGTTTAGAGAATAAAAATTTATTAAAAAACCAAAATATCTAATTTAAAATTTTTTAAAGATTAATTTAAAAATTTATTTTAAAATAAATTATTATCTTAGGAAATGATGAATTTTTTCACCAATGTGACTCAAACAAATAAATCAAATAAGAAAAATATATATGAAAAAAATGAAACTACATTAGACATATAAATAACATTTCTTGTAAAAGTATATTTGGGAGTATCTATCTTTTACTCTCAGTCTCAACCAATTGCACTCTTCGTGCTCATGACTAGGGTTGAAAGTGAGTTGAGTTGAGTTAAACTAGACCAAACTTAAATTCGACTCACAAAAATTAAGTTTAGCTCACGACTCAATTCACATTAACAATCGAGCCTATTTCTTAAGCTCAAATTTGACTCACCAAAAACTTACGAGCTGACTCAAATAACAGGAATATATATAATCTATAATTCTATATCAATAAATTATAACGTATATATATATTAAAAAATATTTAAAAAGATTAATTTTATATATTTTTTATCTATCAATTATAAATTTTTTATTTATATTGTATACTAAAATTATAAATAAAAAATGACTATAAAATTTGAAATAAGAACATTATATATAAATAGAGAAGGCCAAAAACTGGGTTTGCCAATACCCAGCTATGTGGGAGACTTTGAGATTTTAAGGTTCAAGTAGCCCATTGGACCAAAAACAGGTGGAAGTAGGCAAGTAGCCAATAAAGGAAGACCGTAGAGTGGTGAACGTGTGAATGACAAAAATTGATGGTTGCAAATTCCGATGACAAAAATTGCATAAATTGTCCGAACCAAAAAGAAAAATGGTATAATTGAAATCGATGTCCTTCAGGCCGAATATTCCGTTTGGGCGGAATTTTTTTAAACATGGGACATTATTGTGAAATCCTCAAATATTAGGAGGATGTGTTTTATCAAAATATGGGGGGATGGATCTTTTTATAAAATTAGATATTGTGAAGGGAAATATTTTTTTATTTTGTAAAAATAAATTGTTCAGGCGATTTTAATTTTGATAAAATTAAAAATTAAATAAAAAGGTAATGTCAACACCAATTTTTATTTCTAAAAAAAATTGAAATATGAACAAAAAAAATATTCCAAGGCGTTTTGTTATTTAAAAAAAGAATTGAAATTAATGAAATAATGGGGCAATTTAATTAAATGGTGGAAGCAATTTAATAAAATAGTAAGGGCAATTTATAAGAATAGTGGGGTGATTTGTATAAAAAACAATATTTCAATGGAAGATGAAAATAAAAGCATAACACTACCAATTCCAAATCTCATTAGTTTCAATAGCAATTCTTCGTTCCATCTTCTTCTTCAACTCTTCTATAAATTTAATATGTCGAGGTGAATGAAAAGAAAAAAAAAATAAATGGTAGTATTATCTTAAGAATATATTATAATAGTCAGATATACTAAAAATATTTGTATATAAAAATCTTGTAATTTTATTGTTTTTTTTATAATATTATTTAAGGAGATTAAAAATATTATGTGTTAAAGTATAGATTCTCAAATATTGAAAAGGATGACAAATATTTTGTATAAATATTATGTACTAGTATTTAGTGAATTCGTACAATTTCAAACGATGTATATTACTGATGAAATAAGTATGTAAGAAATATTTTCAATCACGTTCAATCACAAGTTTTATCAAGTTGTATGTTAATTCTGAACAATTGTCTTATAGGAATAAAGAATATGACCCAAACACAAAATGATAATGTTATAATAGTAAAAGTGAAGATGAATTTGAATACAACTATAAAATCGTTGATCTAAATCAAGATGAGGATCAAGTTGATTGCACTATCAAGGCAAACATAACAGATGTGGCAAATACACTAACAAGTCAACATCTATTTGGGGAGTCATCTTTCATACACGTTTTGGACTTGAGACTATGAATGCACCATAGCATTTGGAGTATAAGAATGCAAGTATGTAAATTAGATATTTATATTTTGTGTTGTATAATTTGATTAATATTAGTGTAAATGCAATTACTTCCTAACATAATGAAGTCTAAATTTGATATTTATATAATTATATTGTAGATCAATATGCTGTGTAAAATAAGATTGTTAACATTAGGTATTTAATCTTGTTATTCTTTAATGTTAAGAAAATTGTTATTTGGATATTATATGATAAATTTATATGTTGTGTAAAATATGAATGTTAATATTAGAAACAATGATTCATTACTCCTCAAATTAAAGAATTTGTGATTTGGATATTTAAATTATAGTTATAGTGTCATTTCACTTTGCAATGTTTAAATTTATTTTGAGGTGGTGTTGTTGCAAAACTACCTGTTGTAGTAGATAATAAATTTATTGTCGGAATAAAATTCAGTTCTAAAGAGGATGTGATCACAACAATAAAAAGATTACACCATTCATAATAGCATCGATTATCGAGTGGATGAGTCTTCATCGATGGCATTTTACGCAAAATATATATAATATAGAACAAATTGTGATTGACTTATCAAGGCTAGCATAATTAGTAAAAAATATTATCGGGAGATAAAACAGTATAATGACAATATCACACCGGCACCAGAGCTATCATTTATCAAGGTCGTTCCAAATTGGACTTAGACACCATTGCAGAAGCGAATAAAACCGTTGGTAGAAGCTAACTCATCACTAAATATGCGATATTTGCAGATGTTTACTCAAAGTTCAATTACATAAGTTATCACTAAGCATGGTTGGTTAACCAAAAGTTAGTTGAGAAAAACTTTTGGTGGATTGGCAAAAAATTTGAACCTACGACGGGGAGCAAAATAGGAACCCGCTAAATCCCTGCTAGAGTGAAATTACTTGAATGCCCTATATATATAACATGTAAAAACCCTAATTTTGAATCATCTCTACCCTACTTAGATGGAACAACGCAATCCTCTCTGTCTCTTGTCTACGGATCTATCCCCTCTCTCTCCAAGATTCCAACCATGCTCTGCCCTCTCACCCCCTTCTCCATCGTCGACTCCAACCACGCCATCGTCATCTTCTGTCGTTGTTGCCTGGACGTCTCCCGTGCAACGGTGCAAGCTTTGCCGTCGTTGAAATGTCTCCCATTGCATTGTGTAAGCTTTGCCATCTTCTGTCTCCGTCTCCTAAATAACTCCAACTGCGTCGTTGTCAACCTCTTCTTTCATCGTCGACTCCAACCGTGCCGTGCAAGATTCGCCATTTGAGTGTTGTTATTATGTTATTGTTAATAGATTTTATAATTTTATTAAGGAAGATTGAGTTTGTTTTTTTTTTATGTATGAACTATTTTGTTTTGTTTCAGTTCTTATCATGTCTAGCTATGAGAATAAAAAAGGTGAAAAATATTTGTTAAGACTTAGTTAAAGAATATATTAACAAAGATAGGAAGAGAGAAAAGCTAAATGAATCCTCTACTACTCTCTACCCTAAGGTTTGGATTTGTTGATGCTGACATAGATGAAGATTGGGAAGCTGATTTTGCATCGTATGTTAATGAAGAGTCAACATTTAATGATACAAGGTCTGAATTAGACTATTATTTGGATGAAAAGGTCTTATCTAAATCAAAAAATGAGGAATTTGACATTCTTGGTTGGTGAAAGGTAAATGGATTGAAGTTTCCAATCTTGCAACAAATTGCAAGAGATTTTCTTGCTATTCCGATTTTTACTATTGCTTCGGAGTCCTCTTTTAGTATTGGTGGGCAGGTTATCACACCACACAGAAATAAATTACTTCCACGAACATTGAAGGCTCTGATGTGCTACTAAGATTGGCTTTGGAATAAAGTCCAAAGGTAATATAATTAAGTGATAAGTAATACTAATATTTTTTTTGATATTATGGTTGAATAATTATATTGATTTCTTATTGCTTTTAACATTTTAGGTTCTTCAACATCAAAGGTAAACTCTGAGTGCATTATTATACAAGTTGTTGACATTGATAATAATATAAGTATATGTTTAATTTTTTTTCAGATTTATTTAAAAACAAACTAATGATGAGCATAATATATAAATTTTCAAAACTAATTATTCAAATTTCTATCATTACAGGAATGAGTACTATCACCGAGTTATGATCATTGATCAAGATTTATGTTCAAGTCTGAACAGACTCGATGGGGACCACGACCAGATGATGGGCGTGCAACTATTGCAGCTCTCTGGGGTGTTGAGAGAGAAACGGATGGGGGTGGACCATCAGCAGTTGTCCATCAACAACAGTGTATCAAGATATATAGGTTTAATTACTCTGCTGGTCCTTATAGTTTTACAAAATTTTCAATTAGGTTCCTATACTTTTTTTTCTTTTAATTGAGTCCTTACACCAAATTTTTTTTAATTGGGTCCCTACACTTTTTTTCCTTTTATTTAGGTCCCTGTACCAATTCTTTTTTTTTAGTTGGGTCCCTATAAAATTAAGCCAATTATTACTAAGAGGGACTTAATTGAAAAAAAAAACTAGTGCAGGGACCCAATTAAAAAGAAAAAAAGTATAGGGACCTAATTGAAAATCTCACGAAACTATAGGGACCAACAGAGTAATTAAACCAGATATATATAACTCAATTTAAATCCAACAACTTCCTTACCTGATGATTTGTTGTTCAAAATCTGTATTAAGGTGAAGGTAGGTATAACACCCTACTATTCAAATCCTTAGGCTCAAGTCATAAGTCAATGATATTATGGTGGTACGACTCTCAGGTGGATTTTTAATATATAAATATAAGTATAATGGAAAGGAGTATTAATCGAGAAGCCTTGAAAAGAGTAAAATAAAATCGCAAAATCATATCACTCACGTAACGACAACTTAAAGATAGAGCGGGAAGTCGAAAGCAATATATAGATAAAGGCATAAAGGAGATTAAGAGAAGGGCAATATATAGATATATAATATAAGTAAATAGCCACTAGTCGCGACCCGTGGAGTTTAGGCCGGCTAGGGTACAGTATGAAAGTAGTTGACAACAGTATCTCCTAATCTCTCCCAAAAGAAACATAAGAGCCTCTATAAGCAAGTTCAAAAGAGTTCAATATATATTATAAGCTTTTCAAAGTAAAGGTGGAGAGACTCTAAGCAAAATATAAAGTAGAGAATATAAAGATCTTCGCCATCTTTCAGATGAACCATAGCTCGCTTCTGAGCACCTGGACCTGTATCTGAAAAACAAGAGATATATACGGAATGAGAACCCCCGACCCATGGGTTCCCAGTACAGTAAAAGTGCCAAATAAATACAATGCATTGTAATAAAAACTCACTAAGCATCCTAAACTTCTTTTCACCAAATATCCATCCTAGGTTCTCGCTAATCCATAAACAGGCAACTGTCATAAGAGAATACTAACTTTAATTCATGTCTTTCATGCTTCCCAATTTTTCCAACTCTTCAACAAAACAGAAACAGAATCATAAGCAAACCATCACGAGTTATTTTGTCTCAACAATTCTATATCAACGCTTCATACTCTCACCTGGAGCAAGTGAAATCACTTCACTGCGTCTACCCAGGGAACTCATATGATCTCATTATCAACCTGGAGCAAGTGAAATCACTTCACTGCATCTACCCAGGGAACTCAATTTATCTCATTCAATAATCATCAATTTAATTAATCATATCATTATTCCATTTCAACAAGAACAGCCCTCAGCGTCCACTGACACCAGCATGAGGGACCTCTCGGTTGTACAAACACAAACAATGCAGACAAGTAATACACAACTAAAGTACAAGTAGAATAGATAGCATATAGTCAGGTAACATAGCAATCTAAAATAAATAGGCAAACCCAAACAATTCAAACATATGCAAATGATGTATGCCTGTCCTATGGCTGATGATATCATCTGTCGGTTATATAGCCAATCCGACACGTCCTGGTAGCTAACCATAGACAGAAACACCCATCGCAGAGCAAGTAGGTTTGAGCTACAACCCCCTTGCTACTACCTGCTCAACCCAGAGCCAGTGGAATAACCACTACTGCGGCTACTACCCAGGCGGGTATTTAAAAGCTCAACCTGGAGCGAGTGGAATCACCACTACTGTCGCTACTACCCAGGCGTCACAGTCTCTGACCTGGAGCAAGTGGGACAAACCACAACCCTTGCTACTACCCGGGTATCTCAAGCATTGGCCCGAAGCAAGTGGGATGAACCACAACCCTTGCTACTGCCCAGGTATCTCAAACATAAATTCATTCAATCTCAATTCATATTGTCAATCTTCATTGTTACCAAAACTCAAACATTAACCTGGAGCAAGCGGGATGAAACGCCA
The DNA here is from genome assembly GCF_059453495.1 of Arachis ipaensis. Classification (NCBI taxonomy): domain Eukaryota; kingdom Viridiplantae; phylum Streptophyta; class Magnoliopsida; order Fabales; family Fabaceae; genus Arachis; species Arachis ipaensis. The sequence goes on from NC_142436.1 coordinate 58,412,850, forward strand.
CCCTTACTACTACTCAAGTATCTCAAATACACATTTATTCATAATCACCCTTCATTATTATCAATTCTCAGAAAATGACACGGAGCAAGCGGGACGAACCACCACCCTTGTTACTACCCAGGTATCACAAATACACATTTATTCAAAACTCCATAATTAAACTCATTTATCATAATCCTCTTTTCTCATCTTATATCCGGAACAAGTGGACAACACCACTACCTACTACCCGGGGTCACACGTCACATTCAACATTTTTCCCATCATTATTCATTTACCACATTTATTCACTAATCATATATGCATCTCCGGCATACTCGCCGCATGTTCAAGCTTTCTCAATCAATCATAATCATTTAATCATTAATCATCTACATATACATACTCAGCCATAATTCAATGCTTACCACAGCCATCCGACTCATAACATACACATCACTTGCACCATCATTACTCGTCATTCATCATTGATTCTCACTTTACTTCCTCCACAAGTTACCACATGTCCTAGCTTCTTTTCATTACTAGGCATACTATAAAGATTTAGGACCTAGAAGATGAAAATGGAGGCTTAGAAGTCTGAAATTCAGCTTTAAAAACTCAAAATCAGCTTTGGGGTGAAAATCAAGGTCACGCGTGCGCGTCGCCCATGCGCACGCGTGGAAAGCAGGAAAGTTACAGTGACGCGTACGTGTCCCCCACGCGCACGCGTGGATGGGAGAAAAGCCAAGTGACGCCTGCGCGTCAACCACGCATACGCGTGGGTGCGTTTTGTGCCCCAGGCACAAAACCAGCACAACTCCGCCACAACTCTCGGGAATTTTGGCTGGGCAACGGATTTAGCCCATCGACGCGTACGCGTCGGCCAGGCGCACGCGTGGATGGCGAATATTTTTCTAATGTTCACAAGCCAAATTCATTTCTACTCATCCAGATGACCACAACCCAACCACATTCACATAATTACACTCAACCAAACCAAACCTACCTCATTTACACAATTTCACCCAAAACTATCAAATTTCATACCTCAATTCCTCAAACCTTATTATTCAATAACCAAACCAATTATTCACACATTCAATATCTAAAATCCATCCAATCTCTTATATCATCACGCAATACACATATCAACTTATCTTCCTTACCTCTTTCCGGCCTCCGGTCCGAAATTCATGGCCTCCGGCCCAAATTCACAATTTAAATGCATATTCTATAAACCAATTCATTACCCAATTCATCAAATTCTCAACACACCAAACATACAAATCCACACAATTCTCAATTCAATCATTAATTCACATTACATATCAACTATGAATATTAGCACCAACCATATACACAATCCAAACTTAATCCTAGGGGCATCTAGCCTAGGAATTCTCATCACACCACACGGTACTTAAATGAAACTTAAACCGTACCTCTTGTAGTCAAACCAATTGAGCCTCTTCTTTGGAAGTCTCCAACAACCTTAGCTCCAAGCCTCACCAAAGCTCTTCAAGCAACACCATTCTCCCAATTGTGTACCAAAATCAACAAATACACTAATATAGCCAGTTTCACATATATACATTAACCTAAGCTTCATGAAATTGATAAATCACAAGGGATTGAGTACTTCTTACCTCAGCCCATATGAAATAGGGATAGAACCCACTTAGAATCAATGTTAGAGTATCCCTAAACAACCAAAATCATAAGATTTTAACACTAACTACTCCGAAAACGCATAGCAGTAGAGAATCTCGAAAACTAGGCAGAGATTAATGAAATACTGGTTTAAGAGAATTGTCGTGTCGGTATAGAATTTCACAATTGAATGAATTCTCGTTGCAAGTATAGTTCTACACCAACAAACAATCCTCCCAATCAAAAATTTAGGTTATTATGATTTTGTCAAAAATACAATCCCTGAATGATCTTATAACCGGAGTATTTAGACTCCGGGTCGTGTCCCTAGGAACCAATGGAGTGCATGTGTATTGGCTATAGAGGGGAAAAAAAAGAGGGGTTTTTGGTTGATGATCGACAAGGAATTTAATTGTGCAAGGAAAGTAAATCAAGCAAACAATTAAAAGAAGCAATTAAAGAAGAGAGACATTCATGGCATTGAATTGAGATCTTAGGCTTTCTATCCTAGTCATGCATGATTAATTTACCTTGTTTAGTTAACTCACACATCGGGAGAATGTCAAACAAGACCAATTAATCGAGTCACAATTATAAATAAGAATTTATCTCATTACGTCATCTCCAACAAATAAGGAGAAAGTCTAACGAGACTAACTAATCTCAATCCAAAAGTCCTAACCAACTTACTAATTAAATTAGCAAAATGTTAGCGTTAATGGAAACAATACTAGCTAACAATTCTAAATCACCAACGTAGGTTGGATTTTCATGACTCAAGATTGCCCAATCACTATTTCCAAGCCAAGAAAGCTCACAATCGACTCTAAGGCCCAACCAAGCATTTTGTCAAATACTTGGTGGGTAGTAAAGAAAAGCTTAGTGAAAGTGTAAGAAATGCAAATCTACTAACTATCAATTGCAAGAAATGTAAAATCACAATCCAAATCAACATCAATTAAAGAAACATCAACATTAAAATTGCATTAAATGTAAACAAATCTAACATGAATTCATCATCACAAAAGAGAGCAAAAGGGAAGGTTAACATAAAAACTAAGAGAATTATGATGTAGAAAAGAGAAATTATAGAAAAAACAAAATGAGATCAAGTAATTAAACATGAAAATAAAATAATCTAACCTAATCCTAACCTAATTCTAGAGAGAAGAGAGAGCTTCTCTCTCTAGAAGCTAACTAAAGGCTCATGTTGGCTAAACTAACTGCTCTCCCCTTGCTTGGACTTCAATTCTGCATGAAATACATTCAGAAACAAGTTGGATTTGTGCCTGGGCAGCTCAGAAATTGCCCTCAGCGTTTTGCCATTAAGTGGGCCAAGTAAGAGTATCTGCGCGTGCGCGCCATGTGCGCGTGCGCGTCGCTGGCAAATTCCCAATCTGCGCGAAAGTGGTATGTACGCGTGCGCGTCCTTGTGAAAAACCACTTCTGCGCATGCGCGCCTTATACGCGTGCGCGTCCATTGGTGCATTCCAAATCTTTGTTTCTTCATGCATTTTCCTCTTTGTATGCTTTTCTTCTCATTTCTTCCATCTAATACTTGCCTTATGAACCTGAAATTACTTAACAAACACATCAAGGCATCGAATGGAATTAAGGTGGATCTAAAATCACCAAATTAGGGCCTAAAAATCATGTTTTTACATTTAAGCATAATTCAAGGGAGAATTACAAAACCATGCTATTCCATTGAATAAATATGGGAAAAGGTGGATAAATCCCCCAAAACAAGCACAAAATAAACCACGAAATCGGGGTTTATCAAATCTCCCCACACTTAAACTAAGCATGTCCTCATGCTAAAATTAAGAAAGAAGCAAAGGGTATCACATTTATTCAATGCAAACTACTAACTAAATGCAATCTATCTATATGTAAGTTATCTACATAAATGCAATGGCTCAGTCAAAATAAGTCAATTTCCAAGAGTACATATATAAGCACAAGGGCTAGGGTATTAGCAATCAAGCAAACTACAATTGGATTGAATCATCGAAAGAGTTTACAAACTTGCAAGAGCAGATTATTAAGGGTGAAAACATGTAATTGAGCGATCGAACCCTCACCGGATATGTATCCGCTCTAGGCACTCAAGTGTATAGGGTTGATTTACTCAATTATCCCCTAATCATGCTTTCCAAGATTTGTTTTTCATCTAACAATCAACAATCAAATCATGCATGCATACAAATATCATGAGGGCTTTTCCATAGGTTGTAATGGGGCTAGGGTCAAGGTAGGATGCATATGGTCAAGTGAGCTAGAAATTCGAATCTTTGATTAACTTAAACTTCCTACCTAACCTATGATAACCTATACAATTCTAAACAAACCTAACTACCCATTCTTCACTTTTTCACACACTCGTGCATTCTCTTTTTGATCATCACACATATGCATTGGCTCTTATTGAACTTCAACTTGGGGCATTTTGTCCCCTCTTTATTGCAATTCTTTTCTCTCTTTTTTTTTTAAAGAATATATATACAAGTACCAATGCATATGGTTTGACATTTGATTAATACATGAGTATGTACCCAATTCCCAAGATTTTTCAACAAAAATACAAGCACACTTTCATCTCTACCCAATGTTCCCAACTCTCACAAAATCAAATAATGAATACTCTCACTAGCCTAAGCTAATCAAAGATCCAAACAAGGGATATTTATTGTTTTTCACTTAGGTTTGTAATGTGCTACAATTAAGAATAAGTGGGTTAAGCATAGGCTCAAAATTGGCTAACAATGGAAGATAAAAGGTCGGCTATTTGGGTAAGTAAGCTATTTGAACAATGGCCTCAATCATATAAATGCATGTATACACAAAGTAATGGATATAAAGAATCAAACAAATCAAAGATTACAATCATAAAGAGAGAGTAATGCACAAAAGAATAAAAATAAGTGGTTATATATGATGTAACCACACAATTAGGCTCAAACCTCACATGCTTGTGTTCTCAGCTCAAAACATGATCCACAAAGTGTATAGCTCAAGCAAGTTTTAAAAAAAAATTTTCAACCAATTGGGGTGGTGCCCTAAAAATGAGTTTCTTGGAAATTTCCATCATATTGATTGAGCTTATTCTAATGCAAAATTGTGATTTAGAAAAAAAAATTTAAAAATTCTCCTAGTTTATCCCTTTTTCAATCAAAACACATTTCTTCTATAAGAATGGTCAACTAGATTTTTAGCAATCCTTTAATTTTCTAATCACAATCAACCCTGTGATGCAGCCGCCTGGTCTAAGTGGTCGAGGCGTCGCATGACACGACGCTCGAAGCACTCCATGAAGCGAAGAAGGTGCTGCACTAACAGATAGGTCGGCTCAGGTGCTGATGGTGGTGCAAGTGCTGTTGTGGAGGATGAAGGTCTAGCCGCCTCGACTACCGCTCTAGCTCGAGAACGGCAGCTAGTCGGGGGCTTCTCGTGCACCCATAGACCCCAGGGAATAGTAACTTCCTTGTCATCGTCATCTGGAGGTGGTGGTGTCACGTCATCGTCCTCCCATGGGACATCAGCTAGCTCAGCTAAGCTAGTAATCAGTGTCAGAAACGGTAGCAAGCCGTGGATATGAGCTCTCCACATGCTATGCCCAATCAACCGGGGGAGATACACCTCCTTCCCCTCCATGATGCACCCAATCAGAACTAGCATATCCATCGGAATCTCGGAGAAGTGAGTGGTAGGGAAGACATAGTGGGCAAATATCTGCTCTCAGGTCCTAGCCTCCCTAGTCAGATATGCAAATAGCATTCCCTTGGGCTTCTTGTTGCTCGAATCCATCACCCAGGAAGCATCTGGTGTAGCAATCACGCGCTTAAGCGCCTCAAAGTCAAAATTCATGGAGAGGAGAGCTACCTCTGCCTGCTGGTAGGCACAAGTCTCAGGAGTACCAACTCTGCAAAGCAGTGCATCCCTTATGGCATCCTCAATGATCATAATCTCTCTACCCCTCAAGTGTACTGAATCCAAGCTTGGTCGGAAGAAGTTACAGTAAAATTCCCTGACCCACGAGATGTTAATCCGTCCCAAGTCTCTATCGACGAAATCCAATCCCAACTCAGAAATACAGGCGTTTATGGCACGCCTCACATCATTGGGAAGATTCAGCTTCTTCTCAATGTTCAGCTTTGTCTTTGCATAACGAGAAAGGCGTAGCTCGCAGTAGAGGTTTGGGAATTTAGTTGAATCAGTGGATGGAAGTAACTGATTTTCTTTTTCCTCATCATTCATCGGATTCTTAGCATAGTTAGCATATGGTGAGGGTGTAGAGGTCTTAGAGCGCTTCCTCTTTTTGGAAGTAGCGGCTATAGCCTTTCCTTTATCCGACATCCTGAAAAACAGAAATAATATAGTATAAACCTATAGCCAAGTAGATACAAAGCACTCAAAGCGAAGCATATTCATGAAGTGAATAAAGAAAGAAGATTCCTTGGGATGCAAGCAACAGAATGCAGAATTCAAACCAAACTTTAAACCAAGAATTCAAACCATATTTTGCACATTATTCGTTAACTGAGTTCAGAAAGCACCATATCCAAAAGAATGACAAAAGAGTTAGGTTGAAAACCGAAAGAAGTCATGTGGTGAAACAAGTTAGAGTTAGGATTCAGTTTGAAAATTAGTGATATGGTGATTACCATCTCAATTTGAAAGTAAGGCACAAAACAAGGCAGTAAATAAGTTCACAATCATGAATTGCAACAAGTCATTGATGATGAAATATGATATTGCTAGAAAGCAACTAATAAGAAACGAACCATTAATCAATGTGAAGATCACTAAAATCTCATGAATTTATGTTGGTAAAATCAATTTATAAAGGAATGAACCAATCAAAAGGCATTCAACAATAAATTCAATGATGCATCAATGTCATAAGTCGAGAGAAACGCGGAAAACCTTGTGGTTATGTGGCTTAATGCAAATTGTGCATGAATAATGCGAATTAAACCAGCCACCTAGATTAAAAATCTTCAACTTGTGTGTTGATGTAAAAGAGGCATAAACCCTTAGAAGAATTACAAGCAATGGCCAATCGAAAAGCTTGCTCAACCATGCAATGCAAAGAAGCAAATCAGCATGAATAACAAGCAAGAATATGAAAAGCATCACCAAGGAGCTTGTTCTTGAGGAGTTTTCAAAAACCATTTAAGCAGCAGCACTCTAGTTGAGCAGAATTCATCAACTAGGGGCTGTTACATTCATCAAACAAGATCAACACAAAAACTGTGGTTAATAAAAATCCGGCAGCATTTCAACAGCACATTGGCTAATTCCCAAATTTAAACAGTCGCAACAAATTCCGCATGAATTCATTAAGGAATCAGAAACACAGAAATCAGGTTTGACTCCATATGAATGGGCGAACAAGCCAATAATGCAGCACAAACAGCAGCAAGCAGAGAAATCGAAAACAATTCAAATTAAATCAGCCAAGAAGCAGTTATGAACAGGTAAGCAGCCAATATCCATGAGTAAAGCAACTGTTAACAACAGCAAGCCAAACTCAGTTAATGCCTAAATGGAAATAGCAATGTAACAGAGCAGTTCACACAGCAACAGAAATTCAAACAATGCCTAAATCCACTACTCAGCTCAGATTCGCTAACCACCTAATTCAGACTAAACTAACTAATCTAACCTAATTAAGCTGATCCTGATTATGCTAATGTAATTAAAATAAACAGCAAAAGGAGAAGTAAAACAGGGGAGGGTTAGAACCTGGGTGCAGAGGCTGATCAGGGCAAGAGGGAGGAGAAGGTGAAGCAGAGTGGTGAGAGGGAGAACCGGCTACACTCAGCGGTGGAGCTTGCGCTGGCGATGATGGTAGCCGCGGCGGTGCTGGTGGCGCAGAGGGCAGAGAGGGACAGAGAATAGAGGGGCAGTGAAAGAGAAAGAAAAAGTGAGAGAAGAGAGAGAAGAGGGCGAGGCGATGGTGGTCGACGGCGACGACGGGATTGGAACGCTCGCCGGAGGTGAGGTGGTTGTTGGGAGAAGTTTGAAGATGGAGGGGGGAAAGAAAGAAATGAAACATTGGAGAGAGAGGGGTGAGATGCGCGAATGCGCTAGGGCTCGCATCTCTGGGGTAAGTGAAAATTCGAATCCATGCGCGCGCGCACTGTGCGCGTTCGTGTGGATGGGCGAAATGGAAGAACGGCGCGAAAGCGCCATGCGCGCTTGCGCATAGATGAAGGAATCGGAATGGGCTCGGATGCGTAAGGTGTGCGTCGGCGCGGATGTGCTGGGCTGAGGGCACAAAAGGGGCCCAGAGTTGCCACAACTCTCGGGTCCTTTGGCCTGGATGATGCTAAGACGCATCGACGCGCGCGCGCACTGTGCGCGTTCACGTGGATGGCTTGAGGTTATTGGACGGGCGCGGCGGCGTGTAGTACGCCAAAGCGTAGAAAGGGAAGCAGGGAGTGACGCGGACGCGTATAGCGTGCGTCTGCGTGGGTTGAGGCACAGAGTTGGCTCAAAAGTGGCGCAACTCTCTGGTTTTTGGCCCAGGGAACTAAGATGCATAGCCGACGCGCGCGTGCGCTCTGCGCTTGGGCGCGGCTTGCTATTCTTCCCCTTTCTTCTTTTTTTTTTTTTTTAAGGAGCATCAAAGGATCTCATAACTTCCCATCTTTCTCTAAAACTCTAGGACTAGCTAAGGTGCAAGATTAAGCATATTTTGAAACATAGGGACATTTTCAAACAACTTGAGAAAACTTGTAATTCAAGCAAAAACTAAATTCAAAGAAAATTCATCCCTCATTAAAGCATAGAATGTATAAACACCTTAGTAAACAAAGAAAAAATATGTCAAGAAGTAAAGAAACTATATACAATGGAACCCTATTCATTCATTCGTTACATCTACAAGAGAATGGAAAGAGTTTACCATGGTGGGGTGTCTCCCACCAAGCACTTTTAGTTTAAGTCCTTAAGTTGGACCTTGGGAGGCTTCTTGTCAAGGCGGCTTATGCTTGTACCCATCCTTGAACCTCCAAAAGTGCTTGTCCTTCAATCGGTTGTCAGAAGTTCCAACCTTTTTCCTCAAGCTTTGGTGAGGTTCTTTCCAAGATGTGAGCTCCCGAGAATAACTATCACAGGATAATCCCGGATCCCATATCTTGTCCTCGCACCCATCTTCTAGTTGATTGTCTCGACTTCGTCCGGGCGACGAGAGAACAGAATTCTCATGGAAGCACCAAACTACTCTCCTAGACCCATTTAGTTTAGCATTACACCAATCCATGCTCTCTAATTTCGAGCTTCCCACCATAATGAGCCTAGATTTAGAACGCCAACCACTAAACATCCTCCTTTTTCGCTTGATTCCACAAAGCGCCCTAAGTTGGCCATCCATTTCGAGTAAACCATACTCAAGTAGGATAATAAAGCTGAGAGTTAGAAGTTTTACCCACTCAAGCTGAGGATTGGATGACGAACTAGGTGGCGGAGTTCCCAAGGATCGTGATAAAGCATGCTCTACTCCCGTCCATCCTCTTCTAGGGGTTTCGACCACTTGGCGAGGTTCTTCAAGTTCCTCCTCATGCCAAGCTTCCTCAAGTTCACACTCCTCTTCACCAATTTCTTCTAGTTCTTCCCCCTCACTTTCATCGTAGATAGGAGGTCTAGTGAAGTCTACCTCATCATCAAGTCTAAGCAATTTGGGAAAGGACTCTTCAAACTCAAAAGGATCATATATTGATTCGAAATCATCATAGGTAGGAGAGTTTGTTGCTTGGAACACTCCTTCTAGTTCTTCATTCGCATTAGGCCTTGGAGGTTGCAAGTCCTCTTCAACCTTGCCTTCCAATGTACTGGGGAAAGGTTCAACAGGATCGTGAAGGGAACTGATCAAGGTGGGTAAAAAATTACTAGTGATGGAATCCACTTCTCTATCAATTTCCTTTAACTCATTGTTTACTCCCGCGACATTGCTCGTTTCTTTGATATTCCCTCCACACTCCTTGGAAGAGGGTTCCTCAACTTGGGATTTCTTTATGTACTCAACATATCCTAAACATCCGCCCACTACTTCTTTTTGTTCGCTGATTCCCATCTTCTCCTCTTGTTGCGCTTCTTGCTTCAATTCTTCTTCCTCACCATGGAGTTCCATGTTCATACCCTCACTAAGCTCCTGGATTGTTGAGGGGGTACTTATGGCGCATGAGCTTAAGTGAGATGTTAGGTGACCCACGACTTCTACTATGCCGGCCACCCTTACTCTTAACTCCTTGAACTTAGTTTCATCCTCCTCTTGTCGTCTTAAAATACGAGATTCAAGGTCTCTCAGTTCTAACATGAAGGTTTCATCAGGAGGTGGTGTTGGAAGAGAAAATTCATCAGTTAGGGAAAGATTGTTGTAATCGGAAGGTGGTTCATATTGGTGAAGTTCTTGAGGTGGTGTATGTGGAATTAGTGGTTCTTGAGAGTATTGGGGTTGGGATGGTGGTTGTTCTACATGTGATTTTAATGGTGGTTGATATGGTGTGTATGAGTTATGGTCATATGGAGGTAAATGGTGGTATGAGGCTTGTGAGTATGACGTGTGGCTATATTGAGGATATGGCTCATAGGCATATGGTGTTGGCTCTTGAAAGTCACAAGGGAATTCACCATAGCCAGTGGATCGACATGCATCATAGAACGGCTCTTCTTCATAGTGCATTGGTGGAGGTTGTTGCCATGGAGGTTGATCAAGTGTTTGTGGCTCCTCCCACCTTTGATCTCCAATTCCTTGGTGCACATCCTCATTAAAGCTTTCAGCTCCTACAACATAGTTTGAGCTACACTCATAGCCAAAGTGAGAATTCATAGTGAAGTGGGAAATAGAAACAAAGAGTAATAAGAGATGAAGAAGACTAAATCTTAAAAATAGAAAAAATCAACAAATAAACCAAAGATAAAGCTATTCACAATATTTACAATAGCCAATTAACATAGCACCATTGGCTCCCCGGCAATGGTGCCATTTTGGTCTAAGAGAATTGTCGTGTCGGTATAGAATTTCACAATTGAATGAATTCTCATTGCAAGTATAGTTCTACACCAACAAACAATCCTCCCAATCAAAAATTTAGGTTATTGTGGTTTTGTCACAAATACAATCCCCGAATGATCTTATAACCGGAGTATTTAGACTCCGGGTCGTCTCCCTAGGAACCAATGGAGTGCATGTGTATTGGCTGTAGAGGGGAAAAAAAAGAGAGGTTTTTGGTTGATGATCGACAAGGAATTTAATTGTGCAAGGAAAGTAAATCAAGCAAACAATTAAAAGAAGACAATTAAAGAAGAGAGACATTCATGGCATTGAATTGAGATCTTAGGCTTTCTATCCTAGTCATGCATGATTAATTTACCTTGTTTAGTTAACTCACACATCGGGGTAATGTCAAACAAGACCAATTAATCGAGTCACAATTATAAACAAGAATTTATCTCGTTACGTCATCTCCAACAAATAGGGAGAAAGTCTAACGAGACTAACTAATCTCAATCCAAAAGTCCTAACCAACTTACTAATTAAATTAGCAAAAGGTTAGCGTTAATGGAAATAATACTAGCTAACAATTCTATATCACCAACGTAGGTTGGGTTTTCATGACTCAAGATTGCCCAATCACTCTTTCCAAGCCAAGAATGCTCACAATCGACTCTAAGGCCCAACCAAGCATTTTGTCAAAGACTTGGTGGGTAGTAAAGAAAAGCTTAGTGAAAGTGTAAGAAATGCAAATCTACTAACTATCAATTGCAAGAAATGTAAAATCACAATCCAAATCAACATCAATTAAAGAAACATCAACATTAAAATTGCATTAAATGTAAACAAATCCAACATGTGTTCATCATCACAAAAGAGAGCAAAAGGGAATGTTAACATAAAAACTAAGAGAATTATGATGTAGAAAAGAGAAATTATAGAAAAAACAAAATGAGATCAAGTAATTAAACATGAAAATAAAATAATCTAACCTAATCCTAACCTAATTCTAGAGAGAAGAGAGAGCTTCTCTCTCTAGAAGCTAACTAAAGGCTCATGCTGGCTAAACTAACTGCTCTCCCCTTGCTTGGACCTCAATTCTGCATGAAATACATTCAGAAACAAGTTGGATTTGGGCCTGGGCAGCTCAGAAATTGTCCCCAGCGTTTTGCCATTAAGTGGGCCAAGTAAGAGTATCGGCGCGTGCGCGCCATGTGCGCATGCGCGTCGCTAGCAAATTCCCAATCTGCGCGAAAGCAGTATGTACGCGTGCGCGTCCTTGTGAAAAACCACTTCTGCGCATGCGTGCCTTATACACGTGCGCGTCCATTGGTGCATTCCAAATCTTTGTTTCTTCATGCATTCTCCTCTTTGTATGCTTTTCTTCTCATTTCTTCCATCCAATACTTGCCTTATGAACCTGAAATTACTTAACAAACACATCAAGGCATCGAATGGAATTAAGGTGGATCTAAAATCACCAAATTAAGGCCTGAAAAGCATATTTTTACATTTAAGAATAATTCAAGGGAGAATTACAAAACCATGCTATTCCATTGAATAAATGTGGGAAAATATGGATAAATCCTCCAAAATAAGCACAAAATAAACCACAAAATCGGGATTTATCAAATACTCACCAAAAAACTTAAATAAAATTGTAGAGGATGAGAAGAGCGACGCATTCCCATAAACGGCTCGTCAATCAGAGTTTCGTAGCTCAAGTTATGGTGATTTGAAGTTTGATGGAGATAGGATTTTCTCCCTTCTTCCTCCTTTATCTATTTCAGTGCCCCAAGCCCCTTTCATTTGGTTAAATGAGCTGAAATACTCATAATTAATGTTTATATATGTTGGATCTTGGACCTACTTGGGCCCGGTTCACTTATTTTTGTTCGTTGGCCCAATTTCGGGCCAAATCTTTCAAGATTAGAGCTTTAAATCGCATTTTAAATATTTCTACCTTTCCTAATTATAAATCCTAATTTCTTAGCCTTATTCACTTATAATTAATTTTCTTAGTTGCAGTACCAGACAGATTTCAGTCAGTACTGCCGGTCAGAATTCCAGTGTGCGTTTTTACGCAGAAAACTATGTTTTCCGACTCAGAAAAATCCACTGAGTCCAAATATCATATTTAAATTATCAAATTCCAATTGCTAAATATTCTAACCATACTCGCTCCTATTTAATTTATTATTTAATTAAATTACGATTTGACCGGGTTTTACATTCTATCCCCCTAACAGAAATTTTCGCCCTTGAAAATTCCATCCATCACCACGAGTACGTGAGCATAGTCTGCCTTTATACCCGACGCATGGTAGTTCCAAGGTCTTTTTACTCTGCGCGCTTCCGTTGCCGTGCTCTGATTCCTCTACCTCCGAGGGTCTTGATCATTCGTCCAACGCCGACCAACAGCCTCGTTTGTCACTTTCATCATCTCATCAACTCACATCTTATAAAGTCTCAAATCATGTCATCAATAATATTACCATCATCATTAATCATAGTCATCATCCCACATCACTATAATCAACCAAACATCATCACCATACCTTAATCATATTCCATCACTATCATCTCTCTCTGTCAAGCCAATTACCACTAATCACAGCTCAACTCTGAGCATAACCTCCAAACTTACTTTCTTATTCCCAAACCCTCGAATTTCTATATAAATTGCTGTTTTAAAGTCTTTGACTAATTAATCGAAACTCCCTTCGTTTTTAAAAAAACCAAATGAGTTTGAAATGACAAGTTAACAAAATTATAAGAATCCGATCTTCTTTAATAATCTATAAAAGCGTTCAAAACACATCTCTTTTGTTGAGGTTACTCAAATCAAAAATCATTTTCAAAACCATAACCAACACTCCTTCAAATTCTTGGAAAAATTTCGACAACACCTCCCCTAAAAACTGGAGTTTGCCATCCGTCACGGGTTCCCTCAAACCAACCTCAGTACAACATCAGCATTTTAATTTAATGGTTTCCAAATTCGTCCTTCAAAACTAATCATTATAAATCTCAATCTAAATCCAAGGCCACCATGACCAAATATCATAGTACTCATCTCTCAAACATGACGACTTGCACTCATTCATCATCTAAACCCAATTAAGCATCAAGGATCATTTCCTCATCCATTCCAGAACCATCAAAGCTCATAGGCACAATTTATCCCAATCATCTAGAATCATTATCTACATTAGGTCTCTAACCTTTTAAGTACTCAAGGCATAAATCATTTCTAATCATACCTTACTATTTCTTATCATTACCGTACTATGTTAACGCTCCAGCAAGCTTCCACTGCGTCACTCTGAATTTTCACCCACAAGAATCCAATGGTAACTTAGGTCCCTAGCATATCTCTATGTTTAACTTAAAAATTTCCTCAAAATCTTCAATTTTCGTGAACACATTACCTGGGACCACAATCAATAAATATCAAAATCTCTCTCTCCACTTATTCTTCCTTAAGCGTAAAGCCATAGCCTTACATACTAAGTATCTGATGAATCCCATTCATCATAACTACATGCACATGTCAACCAATATCAAAGTTAGCTAAGTTCAAGCCCAATTCATACTCTACCTACCTTAACACTTAACAATTTGCCATCTATCCAATGTCATTCCAATTCACATCCTAATCATTCAAGACTTATAACATAGGTTTCCTGATAATTAGTCATTTCTCAATTCCTACACAAGTGTTCAATTCCACAAACTTTCGTACCATTTCGAAACCAAACTATAGCAAACCTAATCACAAGCCTCCTATACTCTAAATCCTCAAGATCCTATAAATTCAAACCTAATTAAACAAATAATTCAATCAACTATTTGCCTCCAAGTATTTCACTCAACCATCTAAAACCAACACATTAGTATCACATATATCACTCATACCACTGTCAAAATTCCTATCTCGGTGTGCTCTCACCGGTTTGTTCTTGAGAATTTCCTCCCCAATTACTTCATTCATGTCCATGAGACACCATTCGGGCCTTGTCCACACCAAGCATGTGATATCAAGGTGATCAGTCTCAATATCTCAAGTTAAGTGCTTCAAATATCCAAAGATACATTCATGAACTTCATACTAGACGTATCAACTAGATACCCTAACTAGCACAGGCACAGACACAGAGTATGCATTGAAGCATAAGCAGTTCCATCCCTTAGGCTCACGAGGATGAACTGCTCTGATACCATAATGTAACACCCTACTATTCAAATCCTTATGCTTGAGTCATAAGTCAACGATATTACGGTGGTACGACTCTCAGGTGAATTTTTAATATATAAATATAAGTATAATTGAAAGGAGTATTAATCAAGAAGCCTGAAAAGGGTAAAATAAAATCGCGAAGTCATATCACTCACGTAACGACAACTTCAAGATAAAGCGGGAAGTCGAAAGCGATATACAGATAAAGGCATAAAGGAGATTAAGAAAAGGGCAATATGTAGATATATAACATAAGTAAATAGCCACTAGTCGCGACCCGCGGAGTTTAGGCCGGCTAGGGTACAGTATGAAAGTAGTTGACAACAGTATCTCCTAATATCTCCCAAAAGAAACATAAGAGCCTCTATAGGCAAGTTCAAAAGAGTTCAATACATATTATAAGCTTTTCAAAGTAAAGGTGGAGATACTCTAAGCAAAATATAAAGTAGAGAATATAAAGATCTTCGCCATCTTTCAGATGAACCACAGCTCGCTTCTGAGCACCTGGACCTGTATCTGAAAAACAAGAGATATATACGGAATGAGAACCCCCGACCCATGGGTTCCCAGTACAGTAAAAGTGCCAAATAAATACAATGCATTGTAATAAAAACTCACTAAGCATCCTAAACTTCTTTTCACCAAATATCCATCCTAGGTTCTCGCTAATCCATAAATAGGCAACTGTCATAAGAGAATGCTAACTCTAATTCATGTCTTTCATGCTTCCCAATTTTTCCAACTCTTCAACAAAACAGAATCAGAATCATAAGCAAACCATCACCAATTATTTTGTCTCAATAATTCTATATCAACACTTCATACTCTCACCTGGAGCAAGTGAAATCACTTCACTACGTCTACCCAGGGAACTCATATGATCTCATTATCAACCTGGAGCAAGTGAAATCACTTCATTGCATCTACGCAGGGAACTCAATTTATCTCATTCAATAATCATCAATTTAATTAATCATACCATTATTCCATTTCAACAAGAACAGCCCTCAGCGTCTACCGACACCAGTATGAGGGACCTCTCAGTTGCACAAACACAAACAATGCAGACAAGTAATACACAATTAAGGAACAAGTAGAACAGATGGCATATAGTTAGGTAACATAGCATATATGATATAGTAATATAAAACAAATAGGTAAACCCAAACAATTCAAACATATGCAAATGATGTATGCCTGCCCTATGGCTGATGATATCATCTGTCGGTTATATTGCCAACCCGACACGTCCTGGTAGCTAACCATGGACAGAAACACCCATCGCGGAGCAAGTAGGTTGAGCTACAACCCCCTTGCTACTACCCACTCAAACCAAAGCCAGTGGAATAACCACTACTGCGGCTACTACCCAGGCAGGTGTTTAAAAACTCAACCTGGAGCGAGTAGAATCACAACTACTACCGCTACTACCCAGGCGTCACAGTCTCTGACTTGGAGCAAGTCGGTCGAACCACAACCCTTGCTACTACTCAGATATCTCAAGCATTGGCCCAGAGCAAGTGGGACGAAACACAACCCTTGCTACTGCCCAGGTATCTCAAACATATATTCATTCAATCTCAATTCATATTATCAATCTTCATTGTTACCAAAACTCAAACATTAACCTGGAGCAAGCGGGATGAACCGCCACCCTTACTACTACCCCGGTATCTCTAATACACATTTATTCATAATCACCCTTCATTAATATCAATTCTCAGACAATGACCCGGAGCAAGTGGGATGAACCACAACCCTTGCTACTACCCAGGTATCACAAATACACATTTATTCAAAACTCCATAATTAAACTCATTTATCATAATCCTCGTTTCCCATCTCATACTCGGGGGAAGTGGACAACGCCACTGCCTACTACCCGGGGTCACACGTCACATTCAACATTTTTCCCATCATTATTCATTTACCACTTTATTCACTAATCCTATATGCATCTCCGGCATACTCGCCGCATGTTCAAAATTCCTCAATCAATCATAATCATTTAATCATTATTCATCTACATATACATACTCAGCCATAATTCAATGCTTACCACAGGCATCCGACTCATAACATACACAGCACTTACACCATCATCCTCAATAATTCATACAATCATCATTACTCGTCATTCATCATTGATTCTCAATTTACTTCCTCCACAGGTTACCACATGTCCTAGCTTCTTTTCATTATTAGGCATACTATAAAGATTTAGGACCTAGAGGATGAAAATGGAGGCTAAGAAGTCTAAAATTTAGCTTTAAAAACTCAAAATCAGCTTTGGGGTGAAAATCGGGGTCACACGTGCGCGTCGCCCACGCGCACGCGTGGAAAGCAGGAAAGTTACAGTGACACATACGCGTCCCCCACGCGCACGCGTGGATGGGAGAAAAGCCAAGTGATGCCTGCACGTCAGCCACGCGTACGCGTGGGTGCGTTTTGTGCTCCAGGCACAAAACCAGCACAACTCTGGCACAACTCTCGGGAATTTTGGCTGGGCAACCGATTTAGCCCATCGACGCGTACGCATCGGCCAGGCGCACGCATGGATGGCGAATATTTGAAAACGACGCGTGCGCGTCGGCCACGCATAACTTCATTTTTAAACCTCAAACTCCCACCACACATAACTTCTTCTACGAAATTCCTTTTTCAACCTTTTCTGAACCGATGGAAAGATCTTTGAATAAACTTTTATAAAATTCCATTTTTGAAGAATTCCAAACTCCTTGGACCGAGTTACGGACTGCCAAAGTTGGTCAAAAAATCAGTTTTTACCCAAGAATAGAAATCACCAATTTTTCTAATGTTCACAAGCCAAATTAATTTCCACTTATCCAAATGACCACAACCCAACCACATTCACATAATTACACTCAACCAAACCAAACCTACCTCATCTACACAATTTCACTCAGAACTATCAAATTCCACACCTCAATTCCTCAAACCTTATTATTCAATAACCAAACCAATTATTCACACATTCAATATCTAAAATTCATCCAATCTCTTATATCATCACACAATACACACATCAACTTACCTTCCTTACCTCTTTCCAGCCTTTGGCCTATAATTCACGGCCTCCGGTCCAAATTCAAAATTTAAATGCATATTCCATAAACTAATATTCATTACCCAATTCATCAAATTCTCAACACACCAAACATACAAATCCACACAATTCTCAATTCAATCATTAATTCACATTACATATCAACTATGCATATTATCACCAACCATATACACAATCCAAACTTAATCCTAGGGGCATCTAGCCTAGGAATTCTCATCACACCACATGGTACTAAATGAAACTTAAATCGTACTTCTTGTAGTCAAACCAATTGAACCTCTTCTTTGGAAGTCTCCACCAACCTTATCTCCAAGCCTCACCAAAGCTCTTCAAACAACACCAATCTTTCAATTGTGCACCAAAATCACCAAATACACTAATATAGCCAATTTCACACACACACACACACATACACACACACACATATATATATATATATATATATATATATATATATATATATATATTAACCTAGGGTTCATGAAATTGATAAATCACAAGGGTTTGAGCATTTTTTACCTCAGCCCATATGAAATAGGGATAGAACCCACTTAGAATCCATGTTAGAGTATCCCGAAATAACCAAAATCACAAGATTTTAACACTAACTACTCCAAAAATGCATAGCAGTGGGGAATCTCGAAAACTGGGTAGACATGAATGAGATACTCACCATAAAACTTAGACAAAATTGTAGAGGATGAGAAGGACAACGCGTGGCTGCAAACGGCTCATCAATCGGAGTTCCGTAACTCAAGTTATGGTGATTTGAAGTTTGATGGAGATAGGATTTTCTCCCTTCTTCCTCCTTTCTCTATTTCAGCACCCCAAGCCCCTTTCATTAGCGTAAATGATTTGAAATACTCATAACTAATGTTTATATATGTTGGATCTTGGGCCCACTTGGGTCCAGTTCACTTATTTTTGTTCGTTGGCCCAATTTTGGGACAAAACTTTCAAGATTAGAGCTTTAAATCGCATTTTAAATATTTCTACCTTTCCTAATTATAAATCCTAATTTCTTAGCCTTATTCACTTATAATTAATTTTTTCAGCTGCAGTACCAAACAGATCCAGTGGGTACTACCGGTCAGAATTCCAGTGCGCGTTTTTACGTAGAAAATAATGTTTTCCTACTCAGAAAAATCCACTGAGTCCAAATATCATATTTAAATTATCAAATTCCAATTGCTAAATCTTCTAACCATACTCGCTCCTATTTAATTTATTATTTAATTAAGTTACGGTTTGACCGGATTTTACAGTAGAGATGGCAACACCACCCGAACCCGCGGGTACCCACCCCGGCCCTACCCGCTCGGGGCAGGGCAGGATCAGGTTTAGATAATACCCGCCCTTACCCGCTCCGGTATATATATAATATGTATAATATATGTAAAATAATTAGTAAATGATTAATAATATTGTATCATATTTAGATTTTTACTTTAATTTATGTTATGTATATGATGGTGGTTATATAAATTTTGAAATTTAATTTTATTTATTGGATTTTAATAATTATAGGGGCGGGTAGGGGGTGGGTTAGGATTCAACGTTTTACTACCCATGGGTAGAAGCGGGGCGAGATCTATGCAGGTTGTTGTACAGCAGGGCGGGGTCGGGTAGAGCAAAAACCCGCCCCTACCCGCCCCGTTCCACCCTTAGGTGAAGGGCCTACCCAATTATTCCACTTGCATATTTTTATGTTCCATCCATAAAATCTAATAAAAAAATAATTATTAAAATATATGAGTATCATATTTATCAAGTAACATTATTAATATTGGCAAGCAAACAAAAAACATGGGGTACAGTATATCGGTGAAAAGAATGTCATTTGTTCCCAAACCCATATTTGCAAGAGTGTCAAAGAATAATCCATCTCCTTACAATTATAATATGATACTTGACACGATCTAATAAATGGGCTAAGCATGTCGATCCCCAGCTATAATATTTGATCTCCAAAAAATTATAAATCAAGGGTATAAATTTTCAATGCACCGTGACATTAGACTTGTCATAAAATAACGTCGTACCAAACAACAAAATAATGTGATACTTGACATGCTGTTCCACGACAAGTCAACCAGTTAATTCTAAACTACGTTTAAGGTTGTGCAGGCACGTCAACTTAATAAAACTTTCTTAACAGTTTTGCATTGCATGTGCAACCCAAAATGCCACATGTATTCACTTTCTAGGGTACTAAAATTGTTGATCGTTGCTCCTGTAACTAGTAGACCATTTGTAGGGAGGTCAAGAATCATTGCAAAATTTTGCATGATGATAGTGCATTCACCCATTTGAAGATAATACATATGAGCCTTTGACTACCACCTTTTGATCAATGTTACCATCATAGCTAAATGACATTGAATTCTTCTGATGTGAGAGATGTGGTAAAATTTGGTCTCCCTTAAAATCTCATCGACTTTAGGATCAAAATAATGAATGTGGAAGTAAGGATAAAGGTAAAGAGTGGAGACAATAAGGATGGGTTGTGATGCGTGAAGGAAATAGGGTGAGTGTGGTTACGGTAAATGAGATGAGATATTTAACACCCTAATATTCAAATCCTTATGCTCAAGTCATAAGTCAATGATAATAAAGTGGTACGACTCTCAAGGAGATTTTTTTTAATACTTAGTTTATAACTAAAGTTGAAAGGAGTATTAATCGAGAAGCCTGAAAAGAGTAAAAATAAAATCGCGAAGTCGTATCACTCACGCATCGACAACTAAAAGATAAAGCGTGAAGTCAAAAGCGATATACAGATAAAGGCTTAAAGGAGAGTAAGGGAAGGACGGTATATAAATTTATAACATAAGTAAATAGCCACTAGTCACGACCCGCAAAGTTTAGGCCGGCTAGGGTACAGTATGAAAGTAGTTGACAATGGTATCTCCTAATCTCTCCCAAAAGAAACATAAAAGCCTCTATAGGCAAGTTCAAAAGGGTTCAATACATAATATAAGCTTTTCAAAATAAAGGTGGAGAGATTCTAAGCAAAATATAAAGTAGAGAATATAAAGATCTTCACCATCTCTTAGATGAACCACACCTCACTTCTGAGCTCCTGGACCTGCATCTGAAAAACAAGAGATATATACGGAATGAGAACCCCCGACCCATGGGTTCCCAGTACGGTAAAAGTGCCAAATAAATACAATGCATTGTAATAAAAACTCACTAAGCATCCTAAACTTCCTTTCACCAAATATTCATCCTATGTTCTTGCTAATCCATAAATAGACAACTGTCATAAGGGAATGCTAAATCTAATTCATCTTCCTCATACTTTCCAACTTTCTAACTCTCCAACGAATCAGCATCAGAATCATAAACAAAACCATCACCAGTTATTCTGTCTCAGCAATTCTATATCAATACTTCATATCCTCATTTGGAGCAAGTGAAATCACTTCACTGCGTCTACCTAAGGAGCTCAAATTACCTCATTCAATAATCATCATTTTAAATTAATCATATCATTACTCCATCTCAACAAGAACAGCCTTTAGCGTCAACCTACAACAGCATGAGGGACCTCTTAGTTATACAAACACAAGCAATACAGGCAGGTAATACACAACAAGGTACAAGTAGAACAAGTAGCACATAATCAGGTAATATAGCATATATGATATAGCAATCTGACGTTAGGATTTTTGCTAGTAAAGAATTTTATAAAAATAGTCGCGTTGTAGATATAGTTTCTAAACCAACAGAAATCCCTTCGTACAAACGTTTTGGTTGTCACAAATAACAAACCCCTTAAAAATTGATAACAGAAGTATCTAAACCTCGGGTCGTCTTCTCAAGGAACTGCAGGGGAGTATGTTCTTATTATTGGTTATGAAGATTGTAAATTGGGATTTTGAAGATGAGGATCAAGTAATTTAAATTGCAATTGAAATAAGTAAAAGATTGTAAAATAAATAAATAACTGTAAAATAAACTTTTGGCAAGGTATGAGAAATTAGAAGTCCTATCCTAGTTATCCTTATCAACGATGATGAAGATTGAATCTTAATTCCACTTAGTTAGCCTTTACTTAAAGCAAAGAAAGGTCAAGTGACTAATTAGTCTGATCTTCAAATCTAGTTAATCCCTAAGGAAAGATTGGGATTATTGAAGTTCAATTCAATTAGCAAAGATAACAATTATCAATCATGTTGAGTTTGATAACTCCTGAGTTACTGATTTCTTAACCAAGAGCAAAAGGAAAAAAAGTAAATCTAGTGGACTAAAAATGTCTTCAGATTGGAAGCAACAGTAATATAAATAAAAGAAAGCAATCATAAACTGAAATACCTCAAATAATATTAATTCAAAGAATAATCTGTAACATAGAAGAATTCATAAACCAAGTTAAAAAGATAAATAAAAAGGAATGTTGAACCTGATAAAAAGATAATCCTGAAAGCGAATAAAATCCTAAATCTAAATCCTAATCGATTTTCAAATTTGTTTTAACTAACTAACTAACTTTTTGTTTGTTTCTTATCTTTTTCAAAACTACCTAACTAACTTTCTCTCTCCAATTTTTGAAAATATCTCCCTCTTTTTCAAAAATTATTTTTAATTAACTAATTATTTTAATTTTTGATTTCAATTTTATTCCTAATTTTCAAAAATTACTAATCTTTTTCAAAAACTAATTTCGAAAATCACTAAACATTTTTCAAAAATAATTTTCGAAAATCCTCTTCCTCCCTCATCTCCTTCTATTTATTTATTCATCTACTAACACTTCTCTTCATCTCACATCTCTGCTCTCCTCACCCTTGTGTTTCTTTCTTTACATTACATTCTTTTCTTCTTCTACTCACACAGGGAAACCTCTATACCTGGGTAAAAAGGATCCCTATTATTATTATTTTTCTGTTCCCTCTTTTTCATATGAGCAGGAGCAAGGACAAGAATATTCTTGTTGAAGCAGATCCAGAACCTGAAAGGACTCTGAAGAGGAAACTAAGAGAAGCTAAAATACAACAATCCAGAGACAACCTTACAGGAATTTTCGAACAAGAAAAGGAGATGGCATCCGAAAATAATAATAATGCAAGGAGGATGCTTGGTGACTTTACTGCACCTAATTCCAATTTACATGGAAGAAGCATCTCCATCCCTACCATTGGAGCAAACAATTTTGAGCTGAAACCTCAATTAGTTTCTCTAATGCAGCAAAACTGCAAGTTTCATGGACTTCCATCTGAAGATCCTTTTCAGTTCTTAACTGAATTTTTGCAGATCTGTGATACTGTTAAGACTAATGGAGTAGATCCTGAAGTCTACTGACTCATGATTTTCCCTTTTGCTGTAAGAGACAGAGCTAGAGTGTGGTTGGACTCTCAATCTAAGGATAGCCTGAACTCTTGGGATAAGCTGGTCAAGGCTTTCTTAGCCAAGTTCTTTCCTCCTCAAAAGCTGAGTAAGCTTAGAGTGGATGTTCAAACCTTCAGACAGAAAGAAGGTGAATTCCTCTATGAAGCTTGGGAGAGATACAAGCAACTGACCAAAAAGTATCCTTCTGACATGCTTTCAGAATGGACCATCCTGGATATATTCTATGATGGTCTGTCTGAATTAGCTAAGATGTCATTGGATACTTCTGCAGGTGGATCCATTCACCTAAAGAAAACGCCTGCAGAAGCTCAAGAACTCATTGACATGGTTGCTAATAACCAGTTCATGTACACTTCTGAGAGGAACCCTGTGAGTAATGGGACGCCTCAGAAGAAGGGTGTTCTTGAAATTGATACTCTGAATGCCATATTGGCTCAGAATAAAATATTGACTCAGCAAGTCAATATGATTTCTCAGAGTCTGAATGGAATGCAAGCTGCATCCAACAGTACTCAAGAGGCATCTTCTGAAGAAGAAGCTTATGATCCTGAGAACCCTGCAATAGCAGAGGTGAATCACATGGGTGAACCATATGGAAACACCTATAACCCCTCATGGAGAAATCACCCAAATCTCTCATGGAAGGATCAACAAAAGCCTCAACAAGGCTTTAATAATGGTGGAAGAAACAGGTTTAGCAATAGCAAGCCTTTTCCATCATCCACTCAGCAACAGACAGAGAACTCTGAACAAAATACCTCATGACATTTTAGATCTAAACTTTGTACCTTTTGACGGCATGAGTCTCTAAACTCCACTGTTGGGGGTGAGGAGCTCTGCTGTGTCTCGATGAATTAATGCAAGTATTTCTACAAAAACTTGGTGCACGAAATTGTGATCTCAGGCAACGGCGCCAGAAACTCTGTACGCACGTCTTAATAAATCGTTTTTCATTCACAACTTCGATACAACTAACCAGCAAGTGCACTGGGTCGTCCAAGTAATAAACCTTACGTGAGTAAGGGTCGATCCCACGGAGATTGTTTGTATGAAGCAAGCTATGGTCACCTTGTAAATCTCAGTCAAGCGGATATAAAATAGTTATGAAGTTTTCGAAAATATATAATAAAATAAGGATAGAAATACTTATGTAAATCATTGGTGAGAATTTCAGATAAGCGCATAGAGATGCTTTCGTTCTTCTGAACCTCTGCTTTCCTGCTGTCTTCATCCAATCAATCCTACTCCATTCCATGGCTGGCTTTATACCAACAATCTCCGTGGGATCGACCCTTACTCACGTAAGGTTTATTACTTGGACGACCCAATGCACTTGCTGGTTAGTTGTATCGAAGTTGTGAATGAAAAACGATTTATTAAGACGTGCGTACAGAGTTTCTGGCGCCGTTGCCTGAGATCACAATTTCGTGCACCAAGTTTTTGGCGCCGTTATCGGGGATTGTTCGAGTTTGGACAACTGACGGTTCATCTTGTTGCTCAGGTTAGGTAATTTTCTTCTTATTTTATTTTCAAAAATTTTTCAAAAAAAAAATTTTTCAAAAAATCTTTCAAAAATTTCTCATCTGTTTTCGAAAATTATTCTAAAATTTTTAAGAATGAATTCTAGACTTTCATGAAGCATGTTGAAGCCTGGCAGGCTGTAAAGCCATGTCTAATTCTTCTGGATAGGGGCTTCCAACCATTAGCATAGAGGCAAGATAATTGGAATGTCAGCTGTGGCATGTCTGAGTTACACACCAAAGCTTGGCTGGCTATTAAGCCATGCCTAACCCTCAGATTGGAGCTTTAGACTAAGAGTACAAAGATTTCTGGAATTCATATTAAAAATTTTGGAATCCTTATTTTTCTTTTTCAAACAATTTTCGAAAAATACAAAAAACAATTTAGAAAATCATAAAAATCAAAAATATTTTGTGTTTCTTGTTTGAGTCTTGAGTCAGATTTTAAGTTTGGTGTCAATTGCATGTTCATCTTGCATTTTTCGAAAAAATTCATGCATTCATAGTGTTCTTCATGATCTTCAAGTTGTTCTTGGTAAGTCTTCTTGTTTGATCTTGATGTTTTCTTGTTTTATGTCTTTTCTTGTTTCTCATGTGCATTTTTGCATCCATAGAGTCTAAGCATCAACGATTTCTAAGTTTGGTGTCTTGCATGCTTTCTTTGCATCAAAAATTTTTCAAAATTAAGTTCTTGATGTTCATCTTGATCTTCAAAGTGTTCTTGGTGTTCATCTTGACATTCATAGCATTCTTGCATGCATTCATTATTTTGATCTAAAATTTCCATGCATTGAGCATTTTTAGTGTTTTTCTCTCTCATCATAAAAATTCAAAAATAAAAAAATATATCTTTCCCTTTTTCACTCATAAATTTCGAAAATTAGATTTGACTTTTTCAAAAATTTTTAAAATTCAATTGTTTCTTATGAGTCAAATCAAATTTTCAATTTAAAAATCTTATCTTTTTCAAAATCTTTTTCAAAAATCAAATCTTTTGCATTTTTCTTAGTTATTTTCGAAAATTTTAAAAATATTTTTCAAAAATCTTTTTCTTAACTTTACCACATAATTTTCGAAAATAACATCATCAATTAATGTTTTGATTCAAAAATTTCAAGTTTGTTACTTGCTTGTTAAGAAAGATTCAAACTTTAAGTTCTAGAATCATATCTTGTGATTTCTTGTGAATCAAGTCATTAATTGTGATTTTAAAAATCAAATTTTTTTGTCAAAACTAATTTCAATCATATCTTTTCAAAAATATCTTTTTATCTTATCTTTTTCAAAATCATATCTTTTTCAAAAATTTGATTTTAAAATATCTTTTCTAACTTCTTATCTTCTTATCTTTTCAAAATCGATTTTCAAATTTGTTTCAACTAACTAACTAACTTTTTGTTTGTTTCTTATCTTTTTCAAAACTACCTAACTAACTTTCTCTCTCCAATTTTCGAAAATATCTCCCTCTTTTTCAAAAATTTTTTTTAATTAACTAATTATTTTAATTTTTTATTTCAATTTTATTCCTAATTTTTGAAAATTACTAACCTTTTTCAAAAACTAATTTCGAAAATCACTAACCATTTTTCAAAAATAATTTTCGAAAATCCTCTTCCTCCCTCATCTCCTTCTATTTATTTATTCATCTACTAACACTTCTCTTCATCTCACATCTCTACTCTCCTCACCCTTGTGTTTCTTTCTTTACATTATATTCTTTTCTTCTTCTACTCACACAGGGGAACCTCTATACCTGGGTAAAAAGGATCCCTATTATTATTATTATTTTTCTGTTCCCTCTTTTTCATATGAGCAGGAGCAAGGACAAGAATATTCTTGTTGAAGCAGATCCAGAACCTGAAAGGACTCTGAAGAGAAAACTAAGAGAAGCTAAAATACAACAATCCAGAGACAACCTTACAGGAATTTTCGAACAAGAAAAGGAGATGGCAGCCGAAAATAATAATAATGCAAGGAGGATGCTTGGTGACTTTACTGCACCTAATTCCAATTTACATGGAAGAAGCATCTCCATCCCTACCATTAGAGCAAATAATTTTGAGCTGAAACCT
The DNA here is from genome assembly GCF_059453495.1 of Arachis ipaensis. Classification (NCBI taxonomy): domain Eukaryota; kingdom Viridiplantae; phylum Streptophyta; class Magnoliopsida; order Fabales; family Fabaceae; genus Arachis; species Arachis ipaensis. Next base: position 58,439,758 of record NC_142436.1, read on the forward strand.
CAATTAGTTTCTCTAATGCAGCAAAACTGCAAGTTTCATGGACTTCCATCTGAAGATCCTTTTCAGTTCTTAACTGAATTTTTGCAGATCTGTGATACTGTTAAGACTAATGGAGTAGATCCTGAAGTCTACTGACTCATGCTTTTCCCTTTTGCTGTAAGAGACAGAGCTAGAGTGTGGTTGGACTCTCAGCCCAAAGATAGCCTGAACTCTTGGGATAAGCTAGTCACGGCTTTCTTAGCCAAGTTCTTTCCTCCTCAAAAGTTGAGCAAGCTTAGAATGGATGTTCAAACCTTCAGACAGAAAGAAGGTGAATCCCTCTATGAAGCTTGGGAGAGATACAAGCAACTGACCAAAAAGTGTCCTTCTGACATGCTTTCAGAATGGACCATCCTGGATATATTCTATGATGGTCTGTCTGAATTAGCTAAGATGTCATTGGATACTTCTGCAGGTGGATCCATTCACCTAAAGAAAACGCCTGCAGAAGCTCAAGAACTCATTGACATGGTTGCTAATAACCAGTTCATGTACACTTCTGAGAGGAACCCTGTGAGTAATGGGACGCCTCAGAAGAAGGGTGTTCTTGAAATTGATACTCTGAATGCCATATTGGCTCAGAATAAAATATTGACTCAGCAAGTCAATATGATTTCTCAGAGTCTAAATGGTATGCAAGTTGCATCCAACAGTACTCAAGAGGCATCTTCTGAAGAAGAAGCTTATGATCTTGAGAATCCTGCAATAGTAGAGGTGAATCACATGGGTGAACCATATGGAAACACCTATAACCCCTCATGGAGAAATCACCCAAATCTCTCATGGAAGGATCAACAAAAGCCTCAACAAGGCTTTAATAATGGTGGAAGAAACAGGTTTAGCAATAGCAAGCCTTTTCCATCATCCACTCAGCAACAGATAGAGAACTCTGAACAAAATACCTCATGACATTTTAGATCTGAACTTTGTACCTTTTGACGGCATGAGTCTCTAAACTCCATTGTTGGGGGTGAGGAGCTCTGCTGTGTCTCGATGAATTAATGCAAGTATTTCTGATTCACGCACGCACGTCCTCCTATGGCAAACTGTGTGTTGGTGGATCACCGTTGTCAATGGTTACCATCCATCCTTCCAGTGAAAAGGGTCCAGATGCGCTGTCACCGCACGGCTAATCATCTGCAGGTTCTCAATCGAACCGGAATAGGATTTACTATCCTTTTGCGTCTGTCACTACGCCCAGCACTCGTGAGTTTGAAGCTCGTCACAGTCATTCAATCCCTGAATCCTACTCGGAATACCACAGACAAGGTTTAGACTTTCCGGATTCTCTTGAATGCTGTCATCAATCTAGCTTATACCACGAAGATTCTGATTAAGGGATCTAAGAGATATTCATTCATTCTACGGTGGAACGTAAGTGGTTGTCAGGCACGCGTTCATGGAGGAATGATGATGATTGTCACGTTCATCACATTCATATTAAAGTGCGAATGGATATCTTAGATAGGAACACGCATGTTTGAATGGAAAATAGAAATACTTTGCATTAAATCATGAGAAACAACAGAGCTCCACACCTTAATCTATGGAGTGTAGAAACTCTACCGTTGAAAATACATAAGTGAAAGGTTCAGGCATGGCCGAATGGCCAGCCCCCAAAACGTGATCACAAGATCAAAAATACAATCCAGGATGTCTAATACAATAGTAAAAAGTCCTATTTATACTAAACTAGTCACTAGGGTTTACAAAAGTAAGTAATTGATGCATAAATCCACTTCCGGGGCCCACTTGGTGTGTGCTTGGGCTGAGCTTGAATGTTACACGTGCAGAGGCTCTTTCTAGAGTTGAACGCCAGGTTGTAACATATTTCTGGCGTTCAACTCTGGTTTGTGACGTGTTTCTGGCGTTTAACTCCAGACAACAGCGTAGAACTGGCGTTCAATGCCCTTTTACGTCGTCTAAACTTGGCCAAAGTATGGACTATTATATATTGCTGGAAAGCCCTGGATGTCTACTTTCCAACGCAATTAGAAGCGCTCCATTTTGAGTTCTTTAGCTCCAGAAAATCCACTTTGAGTGAAGGGAGGTCAGAATCCAACAGCATCAGCAGTCCTTCTTCAACCTCTGAATCTGATTTTTGCTCAAGTCCCTCAATTTCAGCCAGAAAATACCTGAAATCAAAGAAAAACACACAAACTCATAGTAAAGTCCAAAAATGTAAATTTAACAAAAAAACTAATAAAAACATCCCTAAAAGTAACTAGATTCTACTAAAACCATACTAAAAACAATGCCAAAAAGCGTATAAATTATCCGCTCATCAAGGGGGATTGGAAATTGGGAAAACTACTCTCTGTATTTTACCATTCTCTGCACTTCTAGTTTTGTTTTCATCATGTATTCTCCATCTTTGCTTTCATTTTCCAGAGCTATGAACAACTAAACCCCCCTTTCATTGGGTTAGGGAGCTCTGTTGTAATTTGATGGATCAATACTAGTTTTCATTATTCTTCTTCTATCTGTCCTCTTGATTTTACTTGAAAGCTTTCGATCTTCATCCAATTGAATAGTTATCTTGGAAAAGAAGCTATTCAAACTTGGATCTCTTCTGAACCTTGAAAGAGGAATGAAGAGATCATGCTAGAAATGCTTTCTCATGCTGGACCAAATTGGGTTTGGATGGATATGTGACTATAATCCTCTCAATACTTGATTTGGAAAATGCATGTGGTATAATCAGTGACCATACTTCATCTCTTCTCATGAGCAATTGACCAAGGAATTGACTATTGATCAAGATTTGAGAGATTGAATTACAAGGAATTGTAATTCGATCACTTAAGATTGCCAAGGAGATCAACGAATGCATTGATTGAGGAAGAGATGAAAATGAAATTGATCCGGAGAATGCAACATCTCCTGAACCCAATGAATTCCCCATTTCTGATCTTACCCATTCTCTTTAATTTATGTCATTTACTTTTATGAGCAATTACCCCATTCCCATTTACAATTCTGCAATTTACTTTCCGTCACTTACTTTCAGCTCTTTATTTCTAGCATTTACTTCTTTTGTTATTTACCTTCTCGCCATTTTATTATCTGCAATTCTCAACTCAAATACTGATTCGCTCAACTAGAACATTCCTCTAATTAAAGTTGCTTGATCAATCAATCTCTGTGGGATTCGACCTCACTCTATTGTGAGTTTTTACTTGACGACGAATTTGGTACACTTGCCGAAGGAAATTTGTCACGAGACAAGTTTTTCACGTATCAAGTTTATGGCGCCGTTGCCGGGGATTGATTGTGCATCAACAATAATTAAATTGGAGGATAACTAGATTGAGCATTTTTTTTTTGTTTGATTTAATTTTCTGCTTGAGTAATTTACTTTCAGTTTTAGTTAATTTCTTCCCTTCCCCCTACTTTTCCGTTTCTTTTTGTTATTTACAATTCAGTTCACTGACCCACTAACTGTTTGATATATTGCATCACTCACACTAACAATAATTCTAACAGAATACTTTCTGCATTTATTTTCCTTGCTTGTGCTTTGTTGGTTGTATGACAGGGAGAAGAAGCGGGGCTTCAACTTCCTTTGATTCTGAACCTGAGAGAACCTTCTTTAGATTAAGGAGGGAAGCAAGAGGAAAAAGAGTGGTTGGTGCTGAGGAAGAGGAGGAATACTTTGAACCAAACATGGAAGAAAACATGGAAGACCATCGTGAGGAAGAGGCTCACAACTATGGCGGAGGAGGTCGAGCAAATCATGCTGGGGAGGATAGAAGAGTTTTAGGCTCTTACATCAATCCAAACACAGGAAACTATGGAAGTAGTATTCAAAAGCCAACCATCCATGCCAACAATTTTGAACTAAAATCACAGCTCATCACCCTTGTTCAGAACAACTGTTCGTTCGGAGGAAGTGTCCAAGATGACCCAAATCAACATCTAACCACCTTCCTAAGAATTTGTGACATAGTGAAGTCTAATGGTGTTCATCCTGACGCCTATAGATTGCTCTTATTTCCATTCTCACTCAAGGATAAGGCAGCCAAATGGCTGGAGTCTTTCCCGAAGGAGAGCTTGACAACTTGGGAAGATGTAGTGAACAAATTCTTAGCAAGATTCTATCCCCCTCAATGAATCAATAGGCTGAGAGCTGAGGTCCAAACTTTCAGGCAACAAGATGGTGAGACTCTTTATGAAGCATGGGAGAGGTTTAAGGACCTGACAAGGAGGTGTCCACCTGACATGTTCAACGAATGGGTGCAGCTGCACATTTTCTATGAAGGCCTGTCATATGAATCAAAGAAGGCAGTAGACCATTCATCCGGAGGATCTTTGAACAAGAAGAAGACCATTGAGGAAGCCATAGATGTCATTGAAACAGTAGCAGAGAATGACTATTTCTATGCTTCTGAAAGAGGCAACACTAGAGGAGTAATAGAGCTAAACAATGTAGATGCTCTGCTGGCCCAAAACAAGCTCATTACTAAGCAGCTGGCTGACCTCACCAAGAAGATGGAGAGGAACCAAGTAGCAGCAATCACTACTTCATCAACAACCCAAGAAGGAGTGAATGAAGAAGCAGATGGTAGTCAAGAGCAAGCCAACTACATTGGGAATTCACCTAGGCGAAACCATTTAACATACTTCAAGTATAGAAGTAGACTTAATGAGTTTGGTTCCTCATAATTGTCAAGATATGGTTATTAGACAAGGATAGTGACCCCAATTCCCATGCCTAGCCAAGAGTTATTTTTGTCATTCATACTTGAAAACCCAAAAATCTTGATTGCTTTGTCTCAGTTGTAGTTACTTGTTTAGTTAGAATAGAATTACATTGGATGATATTTTATGAGTTGGAATTATTTACATTTTGCTCTAATTGTTGGCATTAGTTTCTTACATTCCAAGATTACTTGCTTGTTAAGATTCCTAGTTTAATTTCTTGCTCATGACTTGCAACCCCGGATTTCTAACCAATGTTGAAGCACATGTTTTTCCATTCCTTGTGAGACGACCCGAGGTTTGAATACTTCGGTTACTTTTATTGGGGTTGAACTTGTGACAACCAAATTCCCTTCCAAATTTGATACTCGAGGATTGTTGTTGGGAAGAGCTATACTTACAACGGGATTCTATTGAGAGATTCTATACCAACATAGTCCACGGGAGCCATCAAATTTTTGGCGCCGTTGCCGGGGAATGGTTGCAACATATGCCTTGATATTGGTTATGTGAATATGTGAATATTGTAGATAGTTTACTTTCTTTCAATACTTAGCTATAGTTTAGATTTCTTTTGTATGTGTGCTATGACTCCAAGTTTGATGACTCGGTCTCACCTGAATTCTAGCTTAGCCGAGTTTGATCCGGAGATTGAAAGAACCTTGTTACACACTCGGCAAGCTAGACGGCGGTTGGATTATACGGCTAGTACTTCGGCCTCTCTTGAGGAACATACCGAATCACTAGACGGTACCGAGAGTGACTTAGAGTCTGCTACTTCCTATTCTTCTGTTGGCACTACTAATACATCTTTGCATCCTACAGGTGAGCCATACATGGCGGAGCCACGACGGATCACTTTGCATGAGAAAGGAGCTCCGGATATCATACTTCAACCTTTATAAGCAAGGTATCCTAACCTTGATCCAAACTTTGAGTTTAAGAGTAGCTTGATAAATCTACTTCCTAAGTATCATGGTTTGCCGGGTCAAGACCCCATCCGACATCTAAGAGACTTTCAAGTTGGTTGTTCTACGGCTCGAAGGCATGGAGCTGATGAGTTGGCTATTATGATTTTTGCCTTCCCTTTCTCTCTTGAAGGGCAAGCAAAGATGTGGTTTTATTCACAACCGAATGAGATTGTGACCAATTGGGATTTCTTGAGAAGAGAGTTCCTAGATAAATTCTTCCCATCAGAGAAGACCGACTACATCCGGAAGGAGATTTTGGGTATAATGCAAAAGGACCAAGAGAGTTTGTATGAGTATTAGACTCGGTTCAAGAGGCTATTATAATCTTGTCCACACCATGGATTGAACACTCACTTGCTCATTAGTTACTTCACTGGAGGTCTTTGTGCGGAAGATAGAAGATTGCTCACCACTTCTAGTGGCGGTTCCCTTTCAAAGAAGAAGACGGAGGGAGAAGCTTGAAAATTGATAAATGATGTTGCCGAGGCTACACAACATGTGAGGGTGAGAAGTAATCCTCTCAAGGGTATGGTAAAACCATCCCCTTCCGAAGCAAGCTTAACCAAGGCGCTTGAGGACATGACTACTATCCTCACTCAAATACAAAAAGATCAAAAGGAATACTACTCCATCCAAGCCCCACCTCAAGTTGCTCAACTTGAAGGCTCTCCTAGAATTTGTGGTTTGTGCTCTAGCACCACACATTACACCAATCAATGCCATCAAATTCAAGAGGAGCATGCCCTTGTTGTAGCCAATGTGAACTATAACAACCGTCCGCCCTATCCTTCTCTAGGCCAAAACAATTACTCTCATGGTAGTAATCAAAATCAAGGGTGGAGGGATAATGGACAAGGGAACAATCAAAACCAAAGATGGAACAACTCTTCTTCTCATTACAACAACAAGCAATCTTCATCTCAATACCACTACAACAACAACCACCAAGCCAACCAAAATCATCACAACCAAAACCAAAACAACTACACCAAATACCAAGCACTATACCATAGACAACAATCCAACCAATCCTCTTCATCTTCCACCAATCAAGTTGATGAGCTTAGAGCCACTGTGGATAAACGGGACGAGGGCTATAAGGCTCAATTCGAGGCCATGAATGCTCAATCGGCCAATATCACCGATATGATCTCAAAGATGGCCATGTCCTCCAACAATACCAACCAACCCTCAAGCTCCTCTAGCCTTCCTTCCCAACCCCAACCAAACCCCAAGGGCGGTCTCAACACCATCACTCTACGTTCAGGGACTACATTGGAGGAGATACCTCCTAGGATCATGGAAGACATTCATGAGGAAGAAGTGGTTGTTGAAGCTCCACATGAAGAGGATGAGGTAGACAAAAGGCAAGATGAAGAAGGTGTAAGCCTTAAGGAACCCAAGAGGAAAGCTATAGTGGATGAGTCCGTTCCTATCCCATTCCCTTCCTTGGTGAAGAAAGCAAAGAAGACGCCGGAATTTGATTTAAACATGCTTCAAGTGTTCAAGAAAGTTGAGGTAACTATACCACTTTTTGATGCTATCCAACAAATTCTGAGGTATGCAAAATTTCTGAAAGACTTGTGCACACACAAGGATAGGATAGGAGAGTTAGAGACATTATCCTTGGTAGTTCAATTTCTTCCTTGATGGAACCTATTCTAAAGAAATGCGGTGACCCTAGACCTTGTTTGGTGTCTTGCTGTATTGGTGGGTGCACTTTTCATGACTGTATATGTGATCTAGGAGCTTGCGTAAGCATCATGCCACTCTCTATCTTTGTGCGGTTGAACTTAGCTCCATTAAAGAAGTCGACGGCAAAGTTTGCCTTAGCCGATAAGAGTGTGATCACTATAATGGGAATAGCAGAAGATGTGCTTGTGGAAATCAAGGACTTGGTCTTTCCGGTTGACTTTTACATCCTTGAAATGCCTCCAATAGAAAATAGAAGCTCATCCTCCGTTCTACTTGGTAGACCCTTCTTCAAGACCTCTAAATTCAAGTTAGATGCCTTCACCGGCACATATTCCTTTGAGGTTGGAGACAAGACTATCAAGTTCAATTTGGAAGAAGCCATGAAGCATCCTCCCGAAGAGCATTCCGTTCTCCGATGTGATGTAATTGATGAAGTGGTAGCGGAAGTGCAAGAAGAAGACCACAACAAGTTGTGTTACCATATTGTTGAAGAGATGGATGACCAAGAGGATGAACAAGAGAAAGTTGTTGAGAATGAACTTCGTGAGCTTGATGAAAAGGAACCTCAGCTTGAGGAAAAGAGTGAACTAAAGCCTCTTCCATCTCATTTAAAGTATGCTTTCTTAGAGGACAACCAAAAGTTTTCGGTCATTATTGCTAGTGAGATTTCTAGTGAAGAAGAAGAAAAGCTCCTAGATGTTCTAAGAAAGTACAAGAAGGCAATTGGTTGGAGTCTAGCTGATATTGTGGGGATTGACCCTCGCAAGTGCATGCATCGTATATTTCTCCAAGAGGGAGCTAGGCCGGTTAGGCAACCGCAAAGGAGGCTCAACCCGACCATCCTTGATGTGGTAAAGAAGGAGGTCACTAGACTACTTGATGCGGGTATCATATACCCAATTTCTGATAGTGAATGGGTGAGCCCAGTCCAGGTTGTTCCCAAGAAATCGGGCATCACTACAGTTAAAAAGGATGATGGTGAAGTGGTCACCAAGAGAGTACAAAATGCGTGGCGAGTGTGCATCGATTATAGGAGATTGAACGCCGCTACAAGAAAGGACCACTACCCTTTGCCCTTTATTGATCAGATGTTGGACCGTTTGGCGGGTAAATCCCATTATTTCTTTCTTGATGGATTCATTGGTTACTTCCAGATTCACATTGCTCCTGAAGATCAGGAAAAGACCACTTTCACTTGCCCTTTTGGCACCTTTGCCTACAAAAGGATGCCATTTGGACTATGTAATGCACCTGCTACTTTTCAGCGGTGTATGACCAGTGTCTTTTCTGATCTAATGGAGAATTGTCTGGAAGTCTTTATGGATGACTTCAGTGTTTATGGAACTTCATTTGATTGTTGCTTAGAGGACTTGGCCAAGGTCCTAGCTAGATGTGTTGACACTAACCTTGTCTTGAACTTTGAAAAATGCCACTTTATGGTAAGGCAAGGTATAGTGTTAGGACATGTGGTATCTAATGAAGGCATTTCTGTAGACCCGGCCAAGGTCGATGTTATCACCACTTTACCTCACCCCTCATCTGTGAGGGAGGTTCGCTCGTTTTTAGGACATGCAGGATTTTACAGGCGCTTTATCAAGGATTTCAGCAAAATTGCTTTGCCATTGTCCCGCCTACTCCAAAAAGATGTAGATTTTGAGTTTGACAGTGCATGTGTGAAAGCATTTGAAGAGCTAAGGAGAGTTCTTACCACGGCACCGATTGTGCGAAGCCCCAACTAGACGTTGCCATTCGAGATAATGTGCGATGTGTCAAACCATGCTGTAGGTGCTGCACTTGCACAGCGCAATGGTAAACTCCCTTATGTCATTGCTTACTCTTCTAAAACACTGGATGCAGCACAATCCAGCTATACCACTACAGAAAAAGAACTCGTAGCTATTGTTCATGCTTTAGATAAATTCAGATCTTATTTGCTAGGGTCCAAGATAGTGGTATACACGGATCATGCAGCTTTGAAGTACTTATTAACAAAGAATGAGCCAAAGCCTAGACTCATACGTTGGATCTTGCTTTTGCAAGAATTCGACATTGAGATTAGGGACCGGAGTGGGTCTCAAAACTTGGTTGCGGATCATTTAAGCTGCCTTGAGAATTTAAAATTTGACCCATTTCTGATCAATGACTCATTCCCATTGGATAGTTTGCATGCTGTGTCGGATAGCTTTCCTTGGTTTGCCCCAATGGCGAACTACTTGGTTGCGAAAATCTTCCCTCCCAACTTTTCTAAAAACCAAAGGGACAAGTTGAGGAGTGATTCCAAATACTACATTTGGGATGACCCTCACTTGTGGAAGAGGGGCGTCGTGGACCAAGTAATTCGAAGATATGTGCCGGAATCTGAAATTCAACCCATTCTTGAAGCTTGCCATTCGTCCGAAAGTGGTGGCCACTTTGGCCCACAAAGGACAGCTAAAAAGATGTTGGATTGTGGATTCTGGTGGCCAACCTTATTCAAGGATGCTAACCAGTTCTGTGTGTCTTGCCATTGGTGTCAGAAGTCGGGAAACACGTCCCAAAGTGATGAGATGCCTCAGTAACCTATGTTGTTCTGTGAGATATTTGATGTATGGGTATTGACTTTATGGGACCGTTTCTCAACTCAAGTGGGTATCTATATATTCTGTTAGTGGTTGACTACGTGTCAAAGTGGATAGAAGCAATAGCTACCCGCCTTGACGACGCCAATACCGTTGTTTCTTTTATTAGAAATCACATTGTATGTCGTTATGGGTCGCCACGAGCAATCGTGAGCGACCAAGGATCCCACTTTTGTAACAGGAAAGTAGAGACACTGCTCAAGCGCTATGGGATATTGCATAAGGTTGCCACTGCTTATCATCCACAAACCAATGGACAAGCGGAAGTGTCCAACCGTGAGATCAAGAGAATCTTGGAGAAAGTGGTCAATCCACAAAGGAAGGATTGGAGCCTCCGGCTAAGAGATGCACTATGGGCGTATAGGACGGCCTACAAGACTCTGTTAGGGATGAGCCTCTTCTGGATCGTCTATGGTAAGGCATGCCACCTTCCGGTGGAAATTGAGCATAGAGTCTATTGGGCGATAAAGCAGTGCAACATGGATCAAACCAAGGCGGGTGTAGCCAGAAAATTACAACTAGAGGAGCTCGAGTATTTGAGGAACGAAGCGTTTGAGAATGCTCGGATTTACAAGGAAAAGACTAAGGCATTCCATGACCATCACATCCGGAGGAAGGATTTTCAAGAAGGTGATGAGGTTTTCCTCTACAACTCGAGGCTTAGATTCATGCCTGGTGATGAGCGGATAATTTATATGCTTTTTGGCATTGTTTTTAGGTAGTTTTTAATATGTTTTAGTCACTTTTTATTATATTTTTATTAGTTTTTAAATAAAAATCACATTTCTGGACTTTACTATGAGTTTGTGTGTTTTTCTGTAATTTCAGGTATTTTCTGGCTGAAATTGAGGGAGCTGAGCAAAAATCTGATTCAGGCTGAAAAAAGGACTGCTGATGCTGTTGGATTCTGACCTCCCTGCACTCGAAAAAGATTTTTTGGAGCTACACAAGTTCAATTGGCACGCTCTCAATTGCGTTGGAAAGTAGACATCCAGGGCTTTCCAGAAATATATAATAGTCCATATTTTGTTCAAGGATAGACGACGTAAACTAGCGTTCAATGCCAGTTCCATGTTGCATTCTGGCGTTAAACGCCAGAAACAGGTTATAAGTTGGAGTTAAACGCCAGAAACAGGTTACAACCTGGCGTTTAACTCTAGAAACAGCCTAGGCACATGTAAAGCTCAAGTCTCAGTCTCAGCACACACCAAGTGGACCCCAGAAGTGGATTTCTGCACTATCTATCTTAGTTTATTCATTTTCTATAAACCTAGGTTACTAGTTTAGTATTTAAACAACTTTTAGATATTTATTTTGTACCTCATGACATTTTTAGATATGAACTTTGTACTCTTTGATGGCATGAGTCTCTAAACTCCATTGTTGGGGGTGAGGAGCTCTATTGTGTCTCGATGAATTAATGCAATTATTTCTATTTTCTATTCAAACACGCTTGTTTCTATCTAAGATGTTCATTCGCACTTCAATATGATGAATGTGATGACCCGTGACACTCATCACCATTCTCAATCTATGAACGCATGCCTGACAAACACTCCCATTCTACCTTCGATTGAATGAGTGTCTCTTGGATTCCTTAATCAGAATCTTCGTGGTATAAGCTAGAATCCATTGGCAGCATTCTTGAGAATCTGAAAAGTCTAAACCTTGTCTGTGGTATTCCGAGTAAGATTCAGGGATTGAATGACTATGACGAGCTTCAAACTCACAAGGGTTGGGCGTAGTGTCAGATGCAAAAGGATCAATGGATCCTATTCCAGCATGAGTGAGAACCGACAGATGATTAGCCGTGTGGTGACAGCGCACCTGGACCATTTTCACTGAGAGGACGGATGGTAGCCATTGACAACGGTGATCCACCAACACACAGCTTGCCGTAGGAGGAACCTTGCGTGCGTGAAGAAGAAGACAGGGGGAAAGCAGAGATTCAGAAGACAAAGCATCTCCAAAACTCCAACATATGCTCCATTACTGCATAACAAGTATTTATTTCATGCTCTTTTATTTTTTGCAATTCAAACTGATAATCATAATTAATCTCCTGACTAAGATTTACAAGGTAACCATAGATTGCTTCAAGCCAACAATCTCCGTGGGATCGACCCTTACTCACGTAAGGTATTACTTGGACGACCCAGTGCACTTGCTGTTTAGTAGTGCGGAGTTGTGAAAAGTGTGAATCATAATTTCGTGCACCACCTGGCATGCTACGTTCTAGATGGGAAGGACCTTTCAAGGTGAAGGAGATAAATCCCTATGGAGTGATGGAATTGTTTGATCCTAAAAGTGAAGCAACTTTCAAGGTGAATGGACATATAGTGAAGAAGTACCATGGCTACAAGCTCCCAAAAGAGCTAGAGGTGTTCCTGCTAACGGATGCACCTAGAGGAGGAGAAGCTTAAGCGACTGAGCATCCAACTTAAGGACGTTAAACAAAAGTGCTTGGTGGGAGGCACCCCACTATGGTAAGATCTTCCTTGTGTATACCATCTTATTTTAGCTTTAGATTCTTGTATATTTTGTGACTTCTTGAGGTTGTTGATTACATAGGATTGCTAGTTTTGTTGAGCTTGTTGGATAATTAGGATGTTCATATAGATTCCATCATTTTGACATGGATAAATTGTTGAAGCAGAGAGAATTCTATGTTTTGATTAGTGCATGAATTTGAGTGTGTTCTCTTGACCACTAGCTTAAACACCTGCCAAAAATGTATTAGAATAGCTTTTTCCCTATGATGCTAAATAATAAAAAAATAGCAAGGAAAAAGGGCATCCGCGCGCGAGCGCACTGCGCACGCGCGCGCCGAAGGTGCATTTCAAACTCTTGGGCCTAAAACATGAGAGTCATGCCCACTTTGTGCCCATTTCGCGCTAGGCACCCACGCGTCCGCGTACGTGCCGCCTGCGCGCCCCTTGCAATTTGACCATCGACGCGCAAGCGCACTGTGCGCGCGCGCACCGATGGCGCTATATGGACTCTCTGGTACAAAAATCAGAGAGTTGTGCCATACTTGTGCCTAGCCTGTGCCCACACTGACGCGTCAGCGTCCGCGCCGGTCACCAGTTCCCTCAGGCACGCGTCCGCGCACTGTGCGCGTCCGCGCGCCTGTGCTGCATGCCCACTCTGGTACAATTTACCCGAGACTTAGGCCAACTTTGTGCCAATCTTGTGCCAGGGGCACAGCTGTACTCACGCGTACGCGTCCCTCGATCTACCTTCACCGACGCGCCAGCGCACCGTGCGCGCGCGCCGATTGCGCAAATCAGTTTTAAAGCTGCGCACCCTGCTGCTACCCTTCTCCCACCTTCTTTCTTATTTCTTTCTTCTTCCTTCTCCATCACCTCTCCTCTCTCCTTTTTCTTCCACAATCCACCACCACTGTCTCCGGTTACTTACCGGCGACCACCACCACTTCCGGTGGCCCTACACTTCTTCTCTCCTTCTCATTCTCATAAGAAAAGAACTTCACTTTCTTCTTTTCTCCTTCTCAAGGTTCTACTTCTTCCATATCTCATCTATTGCTTTCTTTGTATAATCTCCTTTTCTAGTTAGATTTTTCTTGTTGATTTACTTGTTTTCTCTTTTAGCTACGAGATTATACTACTTGCTTTTTGTTTGCTTACTTTTCCTTTTTCTTGTTTTTCATGGATGTTGAATTTGAGTTTTAATTTGCTTTGATAGATCTTCTTGTTGTCTCTCATTGTCTTTGTCATGTAAGTGATGTTATGTGATGATTATTCCTTCATTTTGGAATTCAAATTGGTTGAGTATCTCATAATTGTTCATTGCTTGATAATTGCACGCCAAGTGTTCGAGGAAATGCACCTATGCCATTTTGGTTTATTCTAGTCATATATCTTCAATTGGGTGCTCCCTCCTCCTTCACTTGCTCTCTTTTAAGTGCATTGAGTCCACGTTGCTTCTTACTTGCTAATTCGATACTCATTGAACTTGACTTGCTCTTTGTTATAGATACTTGAGATTATTCTTCTCATGCCATTTTGCATGCCCTACTTTCTCTTGCATCCCATGCCAAGTGTTGTGACCCATGTCTCTATGATTACTTTGTTGCAATATTTCTTGTGGGAACTATCTTTCACTTGCATATTTTTGTTGAGATGATTCTTTGGGTTTAATGCTTTCCTTTTTTCCTTCCTTTTTCAGGATGGCCACCAAGAAAGGCAAGGAGAAAGCTCCAAGGAAACCGGCCGCAAAAAGGGCACCCCATAGGTCAAACTCTAAGGCGAACTCTTCATTAGGAGCCAAACCCCTATCTAAGAAAGTGAAGGCACCCGCTCCTATTGATGAAAACAAGAAGAGCAAACCGACAAAGGATTCTTCAAAGTTCCCCAACCGCTTCTGTGAACTTGTGTTCCCCGCCATGGTTGAGAAGAACTATCATGCTGAGCATCTACTCGCTCCGTCGGACAAGGTTGCTCCTTGTATTTTACCCCGCATTGAACGGCGAGGATGGGAGTTCCTTCTGAGAAAACCACAAGAGGTCAACCTCTCATGGGTGGTAGAGTTCTACACTAACTACCATCTTCCCTCTCTTCAATCGGTATACGTGCGCCGGAAGCAAGTCTCAGTTTCAGAAAAGGCTATTCAACATGTGCTTAATGTCTTACCGGTACCAAATGACATGGATGGCTACCAAGAGGTCTTACGTCAGCGAGAAAAATTTGGATTTGATTGGGACTCGATCCTTTGAGTAATTACTAAACCAGAGACATTTTAGACCCATGGCCGATTCAGGATGAGACCCAAGTGCATTGACGCTCGCTTCCTCACCGTAGAAGCTAGAGCTTGGGACCAGATCCTTTCCCAGTATGTGCTGCCTAGCACTCACAAGTCGTCCTTCACGGCGGATCTCGCTTTGCTTGTTTGGTGTATTCTCACGGAGAGACCGGTAAATATTCCACTTCTGGTCAAGCAAGCGATGGGACAAGTCCACGCCCGGGACAATTTGCCATTTCCAGCATTGGTATCCGATTTAGTTGCTGCTGCGGGTGTTCCTTGGGAAGATATGGATACGAAGGCTATCATTCCGGCTAAGGGCGATGTGGTCCTAAGCGGAAAATACTTACATCTTCCCATAAACAACATAAGCCTTGATATAGCCCTTCCATCGATTATTTCTTCTACCTCATCATCACCACTACCGCAAAGATCCACACATCAAAGGATAGAAGATCTACACCGGAAGATTGATAGATATGAGCGGCGCAACCAATGCCGATACACTTACATCAAGAAGCTTCTGCGTTGTGTTACCCCTAGCATGGAGGAACCCAAAATATTCACATCCACCTCAAACCCAAATGATGGAAGCTCTAATGGAGGAGATAGTGAAGGTTCTGGTTCCGACCGTCCTTTGTGCATTGTTGGTAGCACGGAGGACCGTGCTAAATTATAAGTGTGGGGAGGTCGTTCGACCAATCTCTATGGGTAACAATCTCTTCCTTTCAACACCCATGGATTTATCTTTTGCTTAGTAGTTAGTACATTGCATGTGTAGTTAGTTTTACTTGTAAATACTCCTTGCATGATAGTTAGTTTCTATAGAGTTGCTTGGTCAAAATAATGACTTCTTCCCCAAGAAACTATGTTTTGGGGTACCCTACCAATTCTATAAAAAAATTTTTGCAGAAAACTTGCTTCGAGAATGTATTTTGGAACATAGTGATTGAGCTAACAACACAAGCATGTAAGTTTTGAGCCTATTGTGTGGTTATATCTTCTAACCATTAATTCCCATTCTTGTGTGCATTATTCTCTCTCTATGACTGTAATCCTTGCTTTGTCTGATTCTATATGTCCATTACTTTGTGTATGAATACATTTACATGATTGAGGCAATCATTTCAATAGCTTACTTTTCCCAAATGGCCTTAACCATTTTATCTACCATTGCTAACCAATTTTGAGCCAATGATAAACCCTTTTTGTTCTAAATAGAGCACATCAACAACCCTAAGTGAAAAATAATGGATGTCCCTAGATTTGGATCCTTGATTAGCTTAGGTAAGTTAGGATGTGTATCATCAAATGGGAGGGTATACTTGGGAACTTGGGTAGATATAAAGGTGTGTATTTGTAATTGAATTTGGAAATTTTGGGAAGTGGGAACATACTCATGTATTGAATGATTGAGGCATATGCATTGAAACTTTTGTACATGAAACCCCAAGAAAAAGGGGACCAAATATATATATGTGTGTGTGTGTGTGTGTGTGTGTGTGTGTGTGTGTGTGTGTGTGTGTGTGTGTGTGTATACATGAGAATGTAAGAAAAAGAAATAGAAAAAAAGAAGAAACAAAAATAGAAAAAGAGAAAGCAAGGGAAGGGGACAAAATGTCCCAAAACAAAGTAATAATAACAATGCATATGGGATGTGAATTGGAAAGAATGCATGAGTAGGCAAAAAGTGAAACCCATGGGTAGCTAGGTATTGTATTACAGTTGTATAGGTTGTTCTATGTGTCTAGTGGGATCTTAGGTTAATTAAGGACTCAAATTTTAAGTTCACTTGACCATATACATCCTTACCTTCACCCTAGCCTCATTACAACCCATGAATAAGACCTCATGATACTTGTAAGCATGCATTAAGTAATTGTTGATTGTTAGATGAAAGACAAATCTTGGAAAGCATGATTAGGAGAGGATTGAGTGACGAACCCTCTACACTCGAGCGAATAGAGCGGATACACTTCCGGTGAGGGTTCGATGCCCAACTCCTTGTTCCCGGCTTTCACAAGCGTTCATCTAGCAAGTTATATACACTTCATGTTGATGTTCAAATTGGTAGGATTCCTGAACTACATAGCATTTTCACCCCGTATGTTCATATGTGTTCTTGGAGGATAGATTTACTCTTGACCAAGTAGATAGATGATTTTACTTTAGTTGCATACATTCATTTAGGAAATTTGCATTTCATAAACCATTTCTTACCATGATACTTGGTCTTTTTATTTTAAGCATGAGGACATGCTTGGTTTAAGTGTGGGGAGATTTGATAAATCCCAATTTTGTGGTTTATATTGTGTAGAATTTGGAGATTTTTTGTCAATATTTCTCACACTTATTCACAAGAAATGCATGGTTTTGTGTTCTCTTCCTAATATTGCTCCATGATGAAAAACAGGCTTATTTTGCCTTAGAATTGCCATATTTTGATCCTCTTTTATTGCTATTCGATGCCGTGATGTATTTGTTGAGTGATTTCAAAAATTATAGGGCAAGGATGGCCTAGAAGAGAGAAAGAAAGCATGCACAAAAGGAAGGAACATGAAGACTTAGATTTTGGGAACTTCAGCACCGACGCGCACGCGCACTTGACGCGCACGCGTGGATGTAGATAGCTGGAAGCGGCACGCAAGGATGGACACATCTGCGCGGATCAGAGAATTTCTACCGACGCGCACGTGCATGCGCAGAAAGCTACACGTGACCTTATTAAAGGAAATCGTGCCTGGCGATTTCTGAGACTCATGAGGCCCAATTTCAAGCTGTTTCTGCATGGAAAAGACCCAAGGATGCTAGGAAAAAGAGGGGATCATTCATTTTACACTTAGACATAATTTTAGCTAGTTTTTGGGGTTCTTTGTTTTTCTAGAGAGAGAAACCCTTGTTCCTCTCTAGATCTAGCTTTAATTTGATCTTCCCTTGTTGAATTCTGAATTGGATCTTGTTAATTACTAATTTTAATTGTTTAATTCGAATTTTCTAGTATAATTTTGTTTAGATCTTGTGTTAGTTTTATGTTTCTTTGTTGTTTGTCATCTTATACCCATTTCATGAATCTTGTAGATCTTGATTTGTTAATGTTGCATTGATGATTTCTATGATTAATTGTGTTGTTTGAGTGGTTGTATGTTGATAATTGTTAGTAAGTACTTGTTAGTTCCAATTTAATTGCAATTTAGATAGGTCTTTTATTAATGCTTACCATGTGTTTGATGAAATGTTTTCTTTGATTATGGAGTAGTTCTCTTTACTCTTGGCCTAGGCTAAGGGAATTGGGTAAGCTTGGGTCATTGGGTCTAATGGATTTGATGATTTGGGAACCCTTAGTGGTCAATTTGATAGCCATTGACACTAGCCTACTACCAAGCTAATTGGTAGTTAGGTTGGACCTTATGGGTTGATGTTGACCAAACCATTTAACATACTTCAAGTATAGAAGTAGACTTAATGAGTTTGGTTCCTCATAATTGTCAAGATATGGTTATTAGACAAGGATAGTGACCCAAATTCCCATGCCTAGCCAAGAGTTATTTTTGTCATTCATACTTGAAAACCCAAAAATCTTGATTGTTTTGTCTCAGTTATAGTTACTTGTTTAGTTAGAATAGAATTACATTGGATGTTATTTTATGAGTTGGAATTATTTACATTTTGCTCTAATTGTTGGCATATTTCTTACATTCCAAGATTACTTGCTTGTTAAGATTCCTAGTTTAATTTCTTGCTCATGACTTGTAACCCCGGATTTCTAACCAATGTTGAAGCACATGTTTGCCCATTCCTTGTGAGACGACCCGAGGTTTGAATATTTCGGTTACTTTTATTGGGGTTGAACTTATGACAACCAAATTTCCTTCTAAATTTGATACTCGAGGATTGTTGTTGGGAAGAGCTATACTTGCAACGGGATTCTATTGAGAGATTCTATACCAACATAGTCCACGGGAGCCATCAGTGCCTTGTCACCCTTACAACCAGAGAGAAAACACAAGCATATTCACATTCAACATTTTCTATCATTATTCATTTACCACCTTTAATCATTAATCATATACATACTCAGCCATAATTCAATTCTTATCACAGCCATCTGGCTCATACTATACACAGCACTTCCACCATCATCCTCAGCAACTCATACAATCTTCATTACTCATCATTCATCATTGATTCTCTTTTTACTTCCTCCACAAGTTACCATATGTCCTAGCTTCTTTTCATTACTAGGATTACTATAAAAATTTAGGACTTAAAGGATGAAAATAGAGGCTTAGAAGTCTGAAATTCGGCTTTAAAAACTTAAAAATCAACTTCTGCTGAAAATGGGGTCACGCATGCGCGTCGCCCACGCGCACACGTGGAAAGCGGAAAAAGGAAGTGACGCATCAGCATCGTCTATGCGCACGCATGGATAGCAGAAAGGTAGTGCAATGCGTTCGCGTCAGTCACGCGTACGCGTGGGTGCATTTTGTGCTCCTTGCACAAAACCAGCACAGTACCAGCGCAACTCTCTGGATTTTCTACTGGGCAATTGCATCAATACAGCGACGCGTACGCTTCGGCCAGGTGCACGCGTGAGAGAGTAAAAATCGTGAGTGACGCATGCGCGTCGGCCATGCGTGCGCATCGGAGTACGTTTTCTTAAAAATTTTACTAAGTCTGAAAAAGCTGCAGAATTTCATTTTTAAACCTCAAACTTCCGCCACACATAACTTCTTCTACAAAATTCCTTTTTCAACCATCTCTGAACCGTTGGAAAGATCGTTGAATGAACTTTCATAAAAATTCAGTTTTGAAGAATTCCTAACTTCGAGGATCGAGTTAGATCGCCGAAATTGGTCAAAAATCAGTTTTTACCCAAAAACAGAAATTACCAATTTTTCGAATGTTCACAAGCCAAATTCATTTCCACCCATCCAAATGACCACAACCCAACCACATTCACATAATTACACTCAACCAAAACCAAAGCTACCTCATCTACACATTTCAATTCAACTTCGTCACCTTCCACCCCCAAATTCCTAATTTCTTATTATTCCACACTCCTCCATTTATTCACACACTCAACATTCAATATCCATTCAATCTCATATGACATCACACAATACACACATCACTTACCTTCCTTACCTTTTTCCGGCCCCCAGCCCAAGATTCACGACCTCCGGCCCAAATTCACAATTTAAATGCATAATCCACAATTCAATATTCATTTTCCAATTCATCAAATTCTCAACACAACAAACATACAAATTCACACAATTCTCAACCCAATCATTAATTTAAATTACATATCAACTATACATATTAGTACCAACCATTTACACAATCCAAACTTAATCCTAGGAGAATCTAGCCTAGGAATTCTCATCACACCACACGGTACTTAAATGAAACTTTAACCGTACCTCTTGTAGCCAAAATAATTGAGCTTTTTCTTGGGAGTCTCCACCAACCCTTAGCTCCAAGCCTCACCAAGGCCCCACAAGCAATATCAATCTTCCAATTGTGTACCAAAATCACCCAATACTCTAACATAATCAATTTTCACACTTATAATCAACCTAGAGTTCATGAAATTGATAAATCACAAGGGTTAGAGGGTTACTTGCCTTAACCCATGAAATTGGTTGAATGAACTTACCAATAGCTCATACTAGAGCACTCCTAAATAACCAAAATCATAAAATTACGCAACACCCATAACCAAATTCGAATTTAAGGAAGAAAACAAAAAATGAGCAAAAGACAATGAAATTCTCACTACAAAACTTAGATAAAATTGTAGAAGACGAGAAGAGCGACGCGTGGCCGTAAACAGCTCGTCAATCAGAGTTCTGGAGAGAAAGTTATGGTGATTTGAAGTTTGATGAAGTTAGAATTTTCTCTCTTCTTCCTCTCTTCTCCATTTCAGCGCCCCACACCCCTTTCTTTAGGGTTAATGAGTTGAAATACTCATAACTAATGTTTATATATGTTGAGTCTTGGACTCACTTAGGCCCAGTTCACTTGGTTTAGTCTGTTGGCCCAATTTTGGGCCAAAACCTTTAAGATTAGAGTTTTAAATCGTATTTTAAATATTTCTATATTCCCAAATTATAAATTATTATTTTTTAAAATTATTCAGTTCTAATTAATTTTTTTAACTACAGTACCGGACAGATCGCAGCTGGTACTGCCGGTCAAATTTTCAATGCGTATTTTTACGCAGAAAACTATGTTTTCTGACTCAGAAAAATTCACTGAGTCCAAATATCATATTTAAATTATCAAATTCCGATTGCTAAATTTTCTAACCATATTCGCTCCTATTTAATTTATTATTTAATTAATTACAGTTTGACTAAGTTTTACAAGATAAGAGGAGATAATGGATAATATTAATGATGGAGGTGGGTGTGGTGTATTTGGAAGAGTTTCTTTTTTTTTTTCACCAGGAGTAATTTGGTTCAAAAAAAGACGTAAAAACTGACTATTTTAAAATTAATTATAATGTTATGAATGATTTTGAAAAAAAAAATTAAAGTCAATTTTATTTTAAAAAAAAAAATTGAGGACCAAAAGAATATATTAACCTTATTTTTACTAATGTGGTATTACATAATTGAATACTTATAATTTTTATATTTTGTATTACCTTTATTAGAATTTAAATCTTTCAAAAAATTAAGATAATTGGTAAGGAAATAAATTGGATACATTTGAAGAAAAAGTGTTTCAAAAATTGAAGCTGTGGGTATTACAGGTAAACTCCGTAATACATAGTCTATTTAAATAATTTGATATATTATATGAGAAATTTTTGGGGTTAGTAATTTTTAGTATTATTTAACCAGCACAAATATTAAGTTGTCATTTTACTAATTTATGTGTGTAAATTCTGAAAAATATGAGTATAAATTATTTTGATTAATGGATGTAAACTGTATTAATTCATTTGTACAAAATTTTAGTAAATATAAGTGCAAATTACGTACTTCTTATATACAAAATATTTGTAAAAATGGGTGCAAACTATTAGTTGCTAAGTTCTGGCAAAAAATAATAATATTTGATGGTCGTATAGCATTGTTCATATTATATTATGTGAGAAGGGCCTCCATTAATTAGTGACGAAACACGCTCCTTAATCTTAAATTCGGTGATTTTTTTTTTGGGTAAATACCCTTTCTGACCCATGACCTTTTACTCGAGGGATGATGCGAACCTTAATCATACTTAAACTTCAACCAGGCCCCAATCCATTAAGAAAAATGGACAGATTGACCCTTACTACCAGATGACAAAAGGTTGTCGCTGACGTGTTAGGTAATAGTGCCATGTGTCACCCCCAAATAGTTGCAAGGACTAAAACTCCCTCCCTGCCTGTCCCTTCTTCCTCCTCCTCCTCCTCCTCCTCCTCCTCCTTTTCAAAATTTCAACCTATATAATATAGCCAAACTCACCATACCCTTGTGGTTAACATAAATCCCAATCATATTCATTTACGATTATGATAATCATACAATCAATAATCAACACAACAAACACAATTAAGTTCACCAATTTTATCATAATCGTATAACCTAGGATTTGAGAGAACAATACTTAATTTCACTAAAGATTCGCTACCTCAAAGTAATTAGCTGGCAGAGATTGTGAGGTTAGGTAATGGTGGCTGGCGGTTTCTCTGGTGCAACTTCAGCGACCAATAACAGCAGCGACAAGATGGCGGCAGTGGCGATTTGATATCTCAGAGACTGTGACATAGACAAGGAAAGTAAGATGCAAGGACGGCGACAGCAGCAATGGCATTGGCAACTCCAGCGGCATCGGTTCCATGGAGTCAGAATGACAATCACAGCAGAACAAAACAGAATAAATGCAAGCCAGCTACGGCGCAGGGGGAATGGGGAGTAGAAGTACGACGTTAAAAGCACACGTGGTAGAGACTGTTACAGTGCAGAGGCGGAAGCAGCAGCGAAGGCTCATCCTTGAATCAGCAAAAGCAACAGCAATGGGGGATTGGGGAAGAAGCAGGGCACGACATAAGAACAGGAAAGGAAAATGAAGAAGAAAAGAGAGGTTAGTTGGTTCGATGATGGTGGTGTCGCAGTGATGGTGGTGAAGGTGAAGCTCGATGATGATGGTGATGGAGATGATGGTGACTCGCCAAAGAGAAAGGCGAAGAAGAGGAAGAAGAAGGAGGGAAAGAAGAGGAGAATAGAAGAAGCGGAGTTTTTTTTTTTAGGAGAGGAGGTTTTTAGTCTCTATAATCATTTAGAATTAACACTTCAGTTTTAACCTGACACGTCACCCTTACAACCATTTATCAACTGGTAGCAGGAGTTGATTTGTCCATTTTCCTTAATAGATAAAAACCTAATTAAAATTTAAAAATGATTAAAATGCGCTATGTCTCACAAAAAAAGGGTCAAAAATCGAAAAAAATATTTACCTTTTTTTTTTTCCATGTCGCCACAGCAACTTATAATGTGCCATAATTTAATCATCTTTCGCTTTTATAAGTTAGGTCCCTTTATCACCATAAATTTTTAAAATATTATTGTTTAAAGAAATAATAGAAGTTCAAACATTGTGGGCATATGCAGAATAATATACCCCCATAAAAACAAGAAAGCAAACAAACCAATACATATTAAAAACGTATAGTTGCGGAAAGCTAGTGTGCAATTAATACTCGTCACCCTATATAATATTTTTATTTTTTTCTTTCACATAAAAGCACAAAAATCAAGTTTGTTCTTATCTCATCCTAATTTTTAAAACATATTTTTTCATGGTAACTTGGTTGAAACTATTCGTTGCAATGTGACTTCCTAATATATAATTTGTTTAGAAGTAAATTGATATCGATTTTTCATATTTCATATTATTAGCGAATATCGTTATGCCTATATATAATTTTTAATTGCAAATAAGCTCAATCATTAAGAATACTTTATGATATAATTATTAAGGAAAACAAATAAATTAGGATGATAGTTGGATCATCAATTAGATCTCCTGCAAGATATCCTTTTTAAAATTGTAGAAGACTTGAATAAAAAACTATTTCTGCTTTTATAGTGTTATTATTAGATTTATATTTTAGATTCATATCTTTTATAGGTATTTTTCATAAGTATTATTGAATTAGTCAAAGAATATATTATTCTACCCTAGATAACAACACGGCACGACAAATTAAATTGTGTAAAACTATTTCTTTCTCTTTCTTCTTTTTTCTTTAATTTTTTAAACAATAATTGATAATAATCATAATTCCAAATGGGTCAAAATGCTTTTCTAGGTTCTTAGCATAATATATAGTTTGAAAACTCTTTCACTTAATAGTATTAACACAAAATTTAATTAATTTTAACCGTTAATATTTAATTGAACTAATCAAAGTCCTATACATATTTTTTAACAAAAAATACACACAAAAATTCAGCTACATCCACCAAATTAATATTATATTTTGTATATCTTTATATTTATTATTTTACATATTTTTAATGTATAGTATACAAATAACTAAGTTGTTAATTAATTTTTTTATGTACATATATTCTAAATATCCTTATAACATTATTCTAAACTTATTTCTGGTGGCTTCTTCTGTTTTAGAGAAAAAAATAATTAGCCTCTTTTCCAAAACAAATTTTAACAAAAGACACTTTTAGTCATTATTATTTTCGATACTTAACTTCTAAGTTCTTCTTTATTTTTAAAAATATGGAATAATGATCCATTTTCAATACTTAACCTGTGCCCTAAAACGCGTATATATTATACAAAATTAACAGAATTATTGAGCGTGGGCTAAGTGGGCAAACTCGTTAAGGTATTAGAGTCATGTTTATTCTTGATCATCATAATAATAAACATGCTTCTCGTTTAAAAAAAGAAGAAAAAGAAGCAGCATAGATTAGTTTTGTTTGTTTATTTAGCTAATAAATCCAAATGGTTTCTTTCTATCAAGACTTGAGTTTCAAGCAGGCATGATTCCATTTCCACCTTGTGCTTAAAATAACAATTTAATTTTATTGGGAAAAGGATAATAAATCAGCACTACCATGAAAGGTGAGAAGCCACTAAATTTTCTACTCTTGCATCATGTGCACCCAATAGGATGCACTGGTCATGTATGCACATGATTTACTTGTACACTTTGCTAGCTACCCCTGCATTTATATATTATTATTATTATTATTATTATTATTATTATTATATAAACAACTTAAATAATTATGACAAAATAAATAAATAAATAATTGTGTTCCCTTTGATAAGGAAAGATCAATTATATTTAAATACAATAATATAAAAATATTTTTTTATATTATGCTAAAACTTTTTTTAAGTAAAAATATTTATTTTAAAAAATATAAACTATAATTTTTATTTTTTTAATTTTTAGTATTTTTATTTTTGTTATTAAAAAATTGTTAAATACACTAAAAAAGAAAAAAGATTTTTTATTAAAAAATATATTTTTTTAACAACTTAATAACATTCAAAGAAGTTATTAATATGTTAGAACAATTTAAGTAAAGAATTAATCTCTACATACAAGTTATTTAATCAAACAAGTCCAATAAATCATTTACACTCATGCGCCCTTGCTGCATCTTCTCCTTCTTTTTCGTTATTTTTCTCTTTCGTTATCATCGTTACCAACACCACCTCTTTCTTCTCTTCCCTCCTTTTTCTCCGTCATCTTCAATTATCATGATCATCATCGTTATAGTCATCGTCGTCTTTTTCTTATACGTATCGTCATTGTCGTTATTATCGTTATCGTTATCATAGAATTTTTGCCATATTGATGACGTTGCCTGATCTAAAATTTTTGTTATAGAATAATTTTTTCAAGTTTCTTCTTGTTTTACTCTCTTAACAATAATAAAAATAAAAAAATTAAATAAAGAAGAAGAAATACATAATGCTGCAAAATTATTTGGAAGAGGATGAGCCTATATTCATTCAACTAAAAGAATGAAAGAAATAAGGAAAAAAAGAAGAAAAAATGCAATATTAAAAAAATATTTCTGTGTATTTATAGTAAATTTTAGTGTAAAACTAAGATAATTTTGTGTATTGTTAAGAAATTTCTGCATAATTCAAAATACTTCCTCCTTCTCATCTTTTGTTGTTTCTTCTTCTTCTTTTTCATCATCATCATCATCATTATCATCATCTTTTTTCTCTTATTAATCTTTTTCTTCTTGTTTTACCTTCTCAAGTTTATTCTTGTTTTACTCTCTTAACAAGAATAGAAAGAAAAAAATCAAACAAAGAAGAAGAAGAAACATATATATATATATATATATATATATATATATATATATATATATATATATATATATATATATATATATATATAGTTGCAAAATTACTTGGAAGAGGATGAACCTACACTCATTCAACTAAAAGAAAGAAAGAAATAAGGAAAAGAAGAAGAAGAAAAAATGCAGCATTAAAAAAAATATTTATGTATATTTATAGTAAATTTCGGTGTAAAACTAAGACATCTATATGTATTGTTAAGAATTTTCAGTGTATTTATACTGTAAATTCTGCATAATTTAAAACTATTCCTCTTTCTCCTCTTCATCTTCTATTGCTTCTTCTTCTTCTTTTTCATCATCATCATCATCATCTTCTTTTTTTTCTTATTTATCTTTTCCTTCTTGTTTTATCTTCTCAATTTTCTTCTTGTTTTACTTTCTTAATAAGAATAAAAACAAAAAAAGTCAAACAAATAAGAAAAAGAAACACATAATACTAAAAAATTACTTGGAAGAGGATGAACCTTCATTCATTTAACTAAAAGAAAGAAAGAAATAAGAAAAAAAGAAGGAAAAAATGCAGCATTAAAAAAATATTTGTGTATTTATAGCAAATTTCGGTGTAAAATTAATATATTTATGTGTATTGTTATGAATTTTCGGTGTATTTGTACTGATAAGTTCTGCATAATTCAAAACTCTTCCTCTTCCTCCTCCTCATCTTCTACTGCTTCTTCTTCTTCTTTTTCATCATCATCATCATCATCATCTTCTTTTTTTTTTTTTTTCTTATTAATCTTTTCCTTCTTGTTTTACCTTTTCAAGTTTCTTCTTGTTTTACTCTCTTAACAAGAATAAAAAAATCAAATAAAGAAGAAGAAGAAACACATAATGCTACAAAATTATTTGAAAAATGATGAACCTACATTCATTCAACTAAAAGAAAAAAAAATAAAAAAAATGCAGCATTATTTTGAGAACTTTAGCAACGGACTTAAGTTAGCTAGCTCAGCTTCTCCTTTTCCTGTTTTGTGTAGAAAAATTTCTGATTTGAATGATTTTTGAAATTTTTTTTTTTTTTTTTTGTTCATTTCGAACATATACAAGCTAAAACTACAGCCAAGAGGGTGGAACTTGTGTGTTTACGGTCACTCTCCTATAATAGCCGGCGAGATTCAAACAAAGAAAGAAGAGATAGTAAACATTTTTAACTAGGTTTCCATATATGCAAATATTGTGTATTTTTAAGAATTTTTAGTATATTTATACTAATAAATTCTACATAATTTAATATTCTTTCTCTTTCTTCTCTTTATCTTTTACTGCTTCTTTTTTTTTATTTTTTTATTTCATTTTCTCATAATTTTTTTGGGAGAAAAAATTAAACAAAGAAAAAAAAATATACATAATGTTACAACATCAATAGAAAGAGGAGGAGAAAAAAAGATACAGCAACAATAAGAGGATGAAACACGCAAAGAAGAAGAAGAAAGAATGCAAAGAAAAAGGAAGAGAAACACAAAGAAAAAGGATAAGAAGGAGGAGGAAGAGGAGGAAGAGGAGGAGAAGGAAGAATATGGAATACAAATGTTAGAGAAAGAATGATGTGATTTCACACGCGCGTTATATAAATGGGTTTTGTTTGATTAAAGTTAACTTATTTAGATTTATTTGTCAAAAAGACGTGTATGTATAACAAGATTATTAAGTAAATATCAATATTTATGAGATTTTCTCTCACATATATCTATGAAATTTACTATTTTTGACAAATTCAAAGTCATCAACTATAGCTAAACCAACATAATATAGGTAGCAATCTGTAAAAAGAAAATTGGAAAGAATAAAAAAAAAGGAAATTATGAATGTAATTATTTATAATTGTAAAATTTTAGTTGTTTAAATAAGATTCCGATCCCTATATTTATTTATTCTAGTTCAATTGCCAAGTTGAAGAAACTCAAAATTTATAAAAGGTTAGAAATTTCAATTTTACCTTTTATACACAAAGAAAAAAATCGTTGATTTAGCCAATTAAATTCTTATAATCTTTCTCCTTTAATTAATGACACAAATTTTTTTTTTAAATTCTCTCTTTAAATTAATTAGTACAATGTATAGTTATAAATGTTTAAAGAGTAAATTATTTTTCTTTTTAAAAGTTTACTTTATGTTATTCAAAATTTTATTTAAATAGAGAGAAAAAGATACGTTAAATAAAGGTTTTTTTTATTAAAGAT
The DNA here is from genome assembly GCF_059453495.1 of Arachis ipaensis. NCBI lineage: Eukaryota > Viridiplantae > Streptophyta > Magnoliopsida > Fabales > Fabaceae > Arachis > Arachis ipaensis. Next base: position 58,468,077 of record NC_142436.1, read on the forward strand.
AGTCATACTCATCAATATTAAAAATTAGTTATCAATTAATATAATTATTTATATAAAAATATGAAATAATATCATATTTACATTTATAATTAAGAACATTCACATGAAACATACATATAATTTATTTACATTTAGGACGTTCATATAATATTAGTTTTCATTTCATTTACTTAGATGAATTACCCTATAATTAAACTTTATAAATGGTATTATCAAATTTATTTATATTTATAATCAATAGTCAAATTAGGTTTATATTTAGAATTAAAATATAAATAAAAATATAAAGTACAAGAAGGATTTATTACTTATATTTAGAAAATTTTGATTATTCAACTGAAAAAGTTTGATTATTTTAACAACGAATAATACCATGCTAAAAAAAATCATGAAATACAAATAATGAAATAAATACTCACAAATTCATAACAATTAATTTTAATGCTCATAGAGTATGTTTTTATAATTTAACTAATATATGTCTTAAAAACATATAATAAAATTATTATTAATAGAAGTTAAATTTTTTAAATAAATTTATTAAAAATTTAAAATTTCTTATATCTTCAATAAAAATTTTTGTAACCTTAACACGTGTTAGTAGGATAAAGAATAGTTAAATAATTCTTCTTTTATGAAAAAAGAAAGGCGGTCAAAAGTCCAAACACATTAAATACAATATATATAAGAAAATATAAAGAGTATTTATCTCCATAATTAAATTAGTTTTTGAAAGATTATTCATTTGGTTTAATTATTTTGTTATTCTCTATAGTTTCGTAAAATTTTCAATTAGGTTCTTATACTTTTTTTTTTTAATTGGGTTCCTGTACTCATTTTTTTTTTTAATTAAGTCCCTTTTAGTAGTAATTGGCTTAATTTTATAGGAACCCAACTAAAAAAAAAAGAATTGGTATAGGGACCTAAATAAAAGGAAAAAAGTGTAGGGACCCAATTAAAAAAAATTGGTACAAGAACTCAATTAAAAGGAAAAAAAATATAGGGACCTAATTAAAAATTTCGCAAAACTATAGGAATCAACAGAATAATTAAACCTATTCATTCTCTAAATTGGCTTTCAAATTATTTTTTAATCAAATTCTTCTTTTAAAAATTTTAAATTAGTCATGTTAGTTATTTCATCACTTCTATTACTAACGGGCATCAGAATTTGTTGATATGGTACGTTAAGTAACATCACAACACATACCTAATAGTACTAATTGACTATTAACATGGTTAATTTATGAAATTAGATCAAATCAACCCTAAATTGAGAGATTTCAATGTCTCAAGTTTTCTTCTCGATTAAGTTTGATTTGATCTAATTTCATAAATTTATTATCTTAATAGTTAATTAAGACTCTTAGGTGTATGTTGTAGTATCACTTAACGTGCCACATTAGCAAATTTTGATATCATCAACAAAAAAAAAGTGACAAAAGGACTAACATGACTAATTTAAAATCTTTAAAGAACAAATTTGATTAAAAAAATCTTTCAAGACTAATTTAGAAAACGAGTGATCTTTCAAGGAATAATTTGACCATTTATTCTTACCTATTTTGGTCTCCAAAAAATTTTGGACTAGACACTTTAGTCTCCAACTAAAATTAATTATTCGATTGATCTCTAACAACAAATTCCATCAGTCATTTGAGTCCTTTTCTCCGTCAACTCTAAAGGGGACAAAATGGTCCATGCTCTCTGTTCGAAAATGACGCTGTTCTCCCCCAATTTTCATCATATCTTGCATAACCCTAATATTCATACTCTCCTTCTTCACTTTCACAGTCTTCTTCTCCATCTTCTCCTTCCTTCTCTTCAACTCCAAGATCAAGCCATGGTGTAATTGCCACGTGTATCGCACCTACATGTCATGGACCACACACTTTCCAAATCTCTGTGACTAGTACATCCACCTCCTCCGCACTTCATCCACCAGAAGATCCACCTCCACGTCCTCGTAATAGCATCACCTCCAGTTCCAACAATGTCTACCACATCCTCAAGACCATGTTCTACAACTACCTCAAGGGCACGCTTCTCTCCACTCTCCGGCAAGCAATATAGAATGTTGGATATTAGGACATCACGAGGAAATTCTCCTTCGACATCATATGCAAATTCTTATTTGAAATAAACCCTCAGTGCTTCATTCCTTCTCTCCTGTAGTCCAAACTGGCAAAAAGTTTCGACCTCACATCCAACCTACTATCAATACAGCGAGCAATATCATCATCACCACTCATATGAAAACTAAAGCGATTACTAAATATTAGTTCGGAGAAGAAACTGAAGGAAGTGATTGGAATGGTGGACAATGTGACTTTGGAGATAATAGGGCAGAGGAGGAGGGAGATGGTGACGACGGCGGGTCTTAACAAATCGGACCTACTATCTAGATTCATGGGATCCATCAAAGACAACAAGTACTTAAGAGACATAGTCATTAGTTTCTTGAGTATAAATTGGTTGAGAACAAGTTGAGAATTTTTCTTCTTGTGAATATTGACGTTGTAGAATGTGCATTGTGTAACTTAAAGTTGTAGTGTTAGACTGCTAGGATTATGCGATATATGATAAAAATTGAGAGAGAACAGTGTCGCTTCCAAACAGAGGGGTTAAAGACCATTTTGTCCCCCGTTAGAGTTGCCAAGGACCATTTTATCCTCCATGAGAATTGATGGAGTAAAAGACCTAAATTGTAACACCCTACCATACAGAGACTTATGCTTAAGTCATAATTCAGAGATGGCAAGGTATTACGACCTCTAAAACAAAAATTTAGTACGTATAGTAGTATGAATGATTGATTATAACTAGGAGCCTTGTAGAAAAAAAAGGATAAACAAAAACCGCAACTCAAAGCGCAACACTCCGATCACTAACACAACGAGCAAAGGATAAGCTAACGCAAGATCATATATATAAAGAGTATCAAAAACAGGAATATCAAGACTCAAAATCCGGCTGCGAAGATAACCGGTTCGAGCATAGCAATATATACATATAATAAAATAAGGAAAACCCCAAGGAAAACCCAAAGGGACATAAATACCGAAAACCTAATCTCCAAAATCCCCTCTAGAAGGAGTCATCACAGTTTGTATTATTTAATGGAGATAAAAGTATCTAAACAAAATATATATCCCAAAACAGAGTCCCGAGAACAAAGGATCTTCGCTAATCCAGAAGTCTCCAGCATGCCTCAACGAGAAGCCTCGCGTCCTGCATCTGAAAACCACAAAATCCGCATGGGTGAGAACCAGAGGTCCCCAGTACGGTAACAGCTTCCACATATATAATACATAATAATAGAGGAAAGCCGAAGGCAATCCTAGAACTTCCTTCAGATAATATCAAAGCTTATAAACAAGCTAAACCGTAAGTGGCAACTGACTAAAGATTCTTCAGTCTAACTAATACTTCCCTTTCCAATTCCTTCAGACCTCCCAACCACCAGCAGGAGTATAATATAGCAAACACAGTTATATCAGACAAGAGATTTACAAATAGGAACAGATAAGGCATTTAGGCAATTAGCAAGTAATATGCAGTCAAATAGGCAATCTCAAACAATTCATGTAGTATGCTTATGATGCATGCCTGTCCCTAGTGGCTGATGATATCATCTGTCGGTTATAGAGCCAACCCGACAAGTCCTGGTAGCTAGCCATTGGACTGTCCCTCTGTCGTGCATCCCCAACTCGAGTTATACTCATCATAAACTTGATCATAATCATGATCCATATCCATCACCCTCACTGGTGAATATTTATCCATCACCATCACTGGTGAATATTTATGGGGGCGAGCTCATCCGGGCCTTTCACAGTGCCCGGCCACACTTACGACATAGGGTCAAAAGAGCTTCGAGTCTCAACCTGGAGCACATGGTGGCTAGCCATTGCTACTACCCAGGGAAACCCTCATCTCCAATGGTGGAAGTGCAAACCTTCACAATTCAATCAACATCATATATGCATTTATACTTGGCCATAAACATGGCTCCGCCGTAACACGGCAATAATCTAGCCATCCGGCTCACGGTTAAATCCATAACCAGCCAATTCATTAACAATTACGGCCCTTCGGCCCATGGCACAACAAGCACTTCCACCGCCATTCTCCGCATCTCACATAATCATCTTTGATCCTCAATGATCATTCATTTTTCCCTTGCTTCACTCGCAAGTTACCACATTTACTAGCCCTTTTTCTCATGCTAGGCATATCATAATGATTTAAGACATAAGTGGTGAGATCGGAGGCTTAGAAGTATGAAATTTGGCTTTTAAAACTCAAAAATCAACTTTGGGATGAAAACAGGTCCACGCGTACGCGCACTCCACGCGCACGCGTGGATGGCGCTTTCTCGAAGAACGGCGCGTACGCACCAAGTGCGCCTATGCGCGAGGGGTCATTCTGCTAAAAATTTTCTAAGTTAAAAGCTGCAGAATTTACAGATTCAAACCCCAATCTTCCGACGGACATAACTTCCTCATTTTAAATCGTTTTTCACTCGTTCTTCGAACGGCATGGACATCCCGGATCCAATTTCATTTCTAAACAGATTTGGCACAAATCAGAGATCCGTAGTCCAAGTTATGTCCCGTCAAAGTATGCCCAAAAACTATGTTTTCATACAAAACCACAAGGTGCCATTTTCAAAACAAGCCACTTTCAACTCTTTTCAAAATCAATCAAACATGCCAATTTCAATCCTTCTCTTTGAAATCATTCAAAATGTACCAAAATCAACAACAAGCCATCCTCAACTCACACATTGACACTTTACCAAGGTTTCCAAAACCACATCCAACCATTTTAACACTTCTCAATCAAATGGCTAAAGGACAAACACAATATCATGTCATACATCCTTCCTCATCCCAATTTCCAATAATACCATTTCCAATTAACCATCATTATACATAATCAACATCATACTCACCATCAACATGGTACCACCCATCAATTCAACCTCAATCATCCATCAAGCATATATCACAACACGCATTTCTCATATTTCACACAATCAAGGCATCAATATTCATAATCACATATATGAACACATCATATATTTCAACCATTCAACAACACCCACAATTCAATGCCTATCTTAGGGCCTCTAGCCTAAGTATTTCCTACCACATTACATATTAGATACGGGAAACTAAAACCATACCTTAGCCGATTCCCCAAGCTCAACCGGAGCACTTCCAAACCACTTGTCCACAAGCTCTCAAGGTATCAACACCTCCAAGAACAGATTTTATCACACAAAACCCTCTTCCAAGCTTTCCAAAATCACCAATCAAGCTCCAATATTCACATATACACAACCTAAGCCACAATCATCATACCCATACACAACATCTCAATACCCAAACATCATAGAACAACAAATTATACTAGGATTGAGAATCTTACCACACCCAAGGTCCAAGGAGACAAGATTAACCTTCTCCTTCAAGAGAGTTGGGTCCTATAACATCAAAGAACCCAAAATCTCAACCTTTTTGCTCATGAAACTCGAAATCAAGGGCTGGAATTTCGAACAGTAAAACGTGGCTTACCTCAAGATTGATTGTATGGGTTTTGTAGAGCTCTCCACGGTGAACGCGTGGCCGCAAACGGAGCGGCAATCGGAGCTCTAGATCAAAAGTTATGGTGGTTTGAAGATTAAGTGAGAGAAAGAACTTGAGAGAGTGTTCTTCCCTCCATAGCTTCCATTTTCAGCGTGTTTAGTGTGTTGTGAGGAGAGAGAGTGCTGAAATCTAGGGTTTTGGTTTAGTTTAGTTGGGCCAAGGGCCCACTTTGGGTCCGGTTGGCCCGGTTTGGCCCGTTCGGTCCAATCTTGGTCCGATTTCTATAAAATTGGTACCGAAATTCTCGTCTCAATTTCCTCTATCACATTTAGCCATAAAAATAACATTTTTGGCTTTCTAGAATAAATTCTCATTTATGGGTTAATTAGCCGTTAATTAACTGGGTCTTACATTCTACCCACCTAATTGGAAATTTTGCCCACAAAATTCAAATGCAATTACCTGAGAATAAGTGCGGATAATCCATTCGCATCTCCGACTCAAGTTCCCAAGTGTGTTCCTCAACACCGCCTCGACTCCAAGCCACTTTGACTAATGACACCTCTTTTCCACGCAGTCGTTTGATACTAGTATCATCAATTCTGACTGGAGCCACTGGAAGCGTCAAATCTTCCATTAACTGAACCGATTCGGGTTCTAACACATGGCTAGCATCAGGGGTGTACTTCCGAAGCTGCGACACGTGAAACACGTCGTGCAGGTTCGAAGGATGAGGTGGTAGAGCCACGCGATACGCCACCGGCCCAATCCTCTCCAGGATCTGAAATGGACCAATGTATCGAGGATTCAACTTCTTTGCTTTAATCGCTCTACCTATTCCTGTGGTCGGAGTAACCTTAAGGAAAACATGATCTCCTTCCTCAAATTCCAAGGGCTTCCGCCTCTGATCGGCGTAACTCTTTTGGCGACTCTGCGCCGTAAGCATCCTATCTCGGATTTTCTTAACTTGTTCAGTAGTCTCAGCTATCATTTCCGGCCCCAACAAGCCTTTCTCTCCAGTTTCATACCAACATAGCGGAGATTGACATTTCCTCCCATACAATGCCTCATACGGAGCCATTCCGATGCTCATATGGTAACTATTATTGTATGCAAACTCCACTAACAGCATATACCAATCCCAACTTGCCGGTTGATCCAAAACACAAGCTCTCAACATATCCTCTAGTGTTTGGATCGTCTTCTCAGATTGACCATCTGTTTGAGGATGGTAAGCTGTACTCAAGCTTAATCGGGTTCCAAAAGCTTTCTGAAATGCACCCCAGAATCTCGAAGTGAAACGACGATCTCTATCAGAGATTATAGTAGCAGGTACACCATGGAGTCTCACAATCTCCTTTATGTATAACCGAGCTAGCTCCTCAAGGGTGTAAGTCATCCGAATGGGCAAAAAGTGAGCTGACTTTGTCAGTCGGTCCACAATCACCCAGATAGCATCAAAACCAGTCCTTGGCAATCCCGACACAAAGTCCATTGCAATACTTTCCCACTTCCATTGCGGAATCTCTAAAGGTTGCAACATCCCGGAAGGTCTTTGATGTTCAATCTTTACCTTTTGACAAGTTAAGCACTTTGAAACATATTCCGCCATATCATTCTTCATACCCAGCCACCAAAACATCGCCTTTAAATCATGGTACATCTTAGTACTTCCCGGGTGAATGGAGAATCCGCTTTTGTGTGCCTCCTTTAAGATATCTTGCCTCAAAGTACCAACATCCGGCACAATACTTCTCGAGCACCAATTTTTAGACTCTCGAATCCCTTGAGCAACTTCTCCTCTTGAAGCATCATCCAAGACGCATATAACGACTTCCGACTTAACGCATCCGCCACTACATTTGCCTTTCCCGGATGGTAATTCAACTCAAAGTCGTAGTCCTTCAATAATTCCATCCACCTCCTTTGCCTCATATTAAGCTCTTTCTGATCAAAGAGGTATTTCAAACTCTTGTGATCGGAAAAGACTTGGAACTTAACCCCATAGAGATAATGCCTCCACACCTTCAAGGCAAATACGACCGCAGCGAGTTCCAGATCGTGCGTAGGGTAACTAACTTCATGAGGTCTCAACTGTCGTGAGGCATACGCCACCACATTATGATGCTGCATCAGCACGCACCCTAGACCCTTCAACGATGCATCACAGTACACCTCAAAAGACTCGTTCGGCTCAGGTAACACTAACACAGGTGCAGTGGTCAACTTTTTCTTCAATGCCTGAAAGCTCTCCTCGCACTCAGGAGTCCAAACAAACATAGTGTCTTTGCGAGTTAACTTTGTCAACGGCAAAGCTAATTGCGAAAAGCCTTTGATGAACCTTCGGTAATAGCCAGCTAAACCCAGAAAACTCCTTATCTCAGTTACTGTGGTTGGTTGCTTCCATTCCATCACAGCCTCCACCTTAGTTGGATCTACGGCTATTCCCCTCTTACTCACCACGTGACCCAAAAACTTTACCTCATCCTTCCAAAACTCACACTTAGACAATTTCGCATAGAGTTTCTTCTCCTTTAAAATTTGCAACACGGTCCGCAAGTGTTCCGCATGCTCTTCTTCGGTCTTGGAGTAAATCAGTATGTCGTCAATGAAGACAACAACGAATTTATCCAGAAACGGACGGAATACTCTATTCATGTAATCCATAAACACTGCAGGAGCATTCGTCAACCCAAAAGACATCATAGTATACTCGTAATGACCATAACGAGTCTTGAAAGCGGTCTTAGGGATATCCTCACCCCTTACCCTTATTTGGTGATAACCGGATCGCAAATCGATCTTAGAGAAAACCCCAGCTCCTTGTAACTGATCCATGAGATCATCAATCCTTGGCAATGGGTACTTATTCTTTATAGTGACCTTGTTCAGCTACCTGTAATCCACACAGAGCCGCATACTTCCATCTTTTTTCTTTACCAGTAACACTGGAGCACCCCACGGGGAAACACTTGGTCGGATAAAGTTCTTACCCAACAATTCCTCTAACTGAGACTTTAGCTCGGCCATCTCTAACGGTGACATCCTATAAGGAGCACTTGAGATTGGTCCCGCCCCAGGCACCAACTCAATAGCAAACTCGACCTCTCGGTTAGGTGGAAATTCCTCAATATCATCGGGAAACACTTCCGGAAACTCACACACTACCGGAATCTGATCCAACTTTTGATCATCACCCGAAACACCAGCGGTTAACAACAGGATACCCTGACATTCGATTCCAGAACAGTTCACCATCATCGAATTCAAGTAATAATTATTCACCACGACCGGCCCTTCTGTATCTTCCGGCATAAAGTACACCAACTTTGTAGAACAATCAAGCAGGACATGGTTCTCAGATAACCAGTCCAATCCCAAGATAAGATCAAGACCGATCATCGGTAAGCAGATTAAATTATGGACAAAATCACGCTGCTTGAACCTGAACGAAACTTTCGGGCATCCTAGCCTAGTTACCATGGCCTCATGGGTAGCATTATACACTTTTAAGTCATAACCTAAGGTTACGATCTTCAATCCTAACTCATGGGCTTTCTCAAATGCAATAAATGAATGTGATGCTCCCGAATCAAATAAAGCATTTAAAGTTTGACCAGCCATTTCACAGTTACCTCGAATGAGTGTCTCAGATCCCTCTGCACCCACAGCTGAGGTGGTGAACATCCGACCAGTCTGTTGTGCTTTTCCAGCACCTTGCTTTTGCTTCTCCGGACAACTTGTGGCTTTATGCCCCGCTTTTCCACAATTGTAGCACAAACCCCATCCGGCTTTGCATGGTGCTCCCGGATGGTGACTTCCACACCTAGTACAAGCTTGATCATTCTGAGGCTGCTTCCCAAACCTTTTCCATTGGGAGTTGTTGTTGTTGGGCCTCCTAAAAGAACCTCCCCTCTTGAAGGCGGACCTCTAGGTGCAAAGCTCTTCCCTCGATTTTGTGAAAATGATCCTTTGTGACTCCCTTTCTCAGTGGCTGCCCTCTTCACACACTCTTCAGCAACCCTACACTTGTTCACCAACTCGGAGAAAGTCCTAATCTCCATTGACCCCACCGAACCGAAAATATCACTCCGGAGTCCTCCTTCGTACTTAACACACTTCCATTCCTCATATTCCACCGGAGTCCCTTGACACATACGAGAGAATCTGAACAGCTCCTCAAACTTGTCAGTATACTCAGATACGGACATAGTACCCTGCTTCAGCTACAATAATTCAAGCTCCTTGGCCGTCCTAGCAGAAGTCGGAAAGTACTTCTTATAGAACTCCTCTTGGAAGACATCCCAGGTGATATAATCATCACCCTGCTGCAGAAGGCGTCGGATTCCTTGCCACCAATGCGACGCTTCCCCAGTGAGCAAATAGGTAGCGAACTCTACACGCTGCCTTTCAGGCACCACCTGCGCTTGCAATGCTCGTTCCATGGCCTGAAACCATGTATCGGCTTCAGTCGGGCTAGTAGTTCCCTTGAACTTCGGTGGATTAACCTTCAAAAAGTTCGCCAGTGTCATCGGACCCTAAACTCCACCTCCGTCATTACCATGGTTGTTCATCTGTTGACCAAGAGCCTCAGCAGTGGCTTGCATAGCAGCAGCCATGTTCTCTAACGCAGTCATAAAGTTCACCGGATCATTAGGGTTAGTCTCCGACACACGAGTATTAGTGCGACCTCTCTCACGACCTCTACCGCGTCCACGAGGCGCCATTTGGTTCCTATACACACCAAACAATCGATATTAAGTTGATCAGTCTCAATATCAGAAGTTCAGTGCTTCAAAGTCCCAAATGCATGCTCATGAACGTTTATGCCAATTATATCAAGCAGATATACTAGTAGCACATAACACACACACAGAGAATGCACAGAAGCATAGTCAGTCCATTCCTCAGGCTCTACAGGAACGAACTGCTCTGATACCATAATGTAACACCCTACCATACAGAGACTTATGCTTAAGTCATAATTCAGAGATGGCAAGGTATTACGACCTCTAAAACAAAAATTTAGTACGTATAGTAGTATGAATGATTGATTATAACTAGGAGCCTTGTAGAAAAAAAAGGATAAACAAAAACCGCAACTCAAAGCGCAACACTCCGATCACTAACACAACGAGCAAAGGATAAGCTAACGCAAGATCATATATATAAAGAGTATCAAAAACAGGAATATCAAGACTCAAAATCCGGCTGCGAAGATAACCGGTTCGAGCATAGCAATATATACATATAATAAAATAAGGAAAACCCCAAGGAAAACCCAAAGGGACATAAATACCGAAAACCTAATCTCCAAAATCCCCTCTAGAAGGAGTCATCACAGTTTGTATTATTTAATGGAGATAAAAGTATCTAAACAAAATATATATCCCAAAACAGAGTCCCGAGAACAAAGGATCTTCGCTAATCCAGAAGTCTCCAGCATGCCTCAACGAGAAGCCTCGCGTCCTGCATCTGAAAACCACAAAATCCGCATGGGTGAGAACCAGAGGTCCCCAGTACGGTAACAGCTTCCACATATATAATACATAATAATAGAGGAAAGCCGAAGGCAATCCTAGAACTTCCTTCAGATAATATCAAAGCTTATAAACAAGCTAAACCGTAAGTGGCAACTGACTAAAGATTCTTCAGTCTAACTAATACTTCCCTTTCCAATTCCTTCAGACCTCCCAACCACTAGCAGGAGTATAATATAGCAAACACAGTTATATCAGACAAGAGATTTACAAATAGGAACAGATAAGGCATTTAGGCAATTAGCAAGTAATATGCAGTCAAATAGGCAATCTCAAACAATTCATGTAGTATGCTTATGATGCATGCCTGTCCCTAGTGGCTGATGATATCATCTGTCGGTTATAGAGCCAACCCGACAAGTCCTGGTAGCTAGCCATTGGACTGTCCCTCTGTCGTGCATCCCCAACTCGAGTTATACTCATCATAAACTTGATCATAATCATGATCCATATCCATCACCCTCACTGGTGAATATTTATCCATCACCATCACTGGTGAATATTTATGGGGGCGAGCTCATCCGGGCCTTTCACAGTGCCCGGCCACACTTACGACATAGGGTCAAAAGAGCTTCGAGTCTCAACCTGGAGCACATGGTGGCTAGCCATTGCTACTACCCAGGGAAACCCTCATCTCCAATGGTGGAAGTGCAAACCTTCACAATTCAATCAACATCATATATGCATTTATACTTGGCCATAAACATGGCTCCGCCGTAACACGGCAATAATCTAGCCATCCGGCTCACGGTTAAATCCATAACCAGCCAATTCATTAACAATTACGGCCCTTCGGCCCATGGCACAACAAGCACTTCCACCGCCATTCTCCGCATCTCACATAATCATCTTTGATCCTCAATGATCATTCATTTTTCCCTTGCTTCACTCGCAAGTTACCACATTTACTAGCCCTTTTTCTCATGCTAGGCATATCATAATGATTTAAGACATAAGTGGTGAGATCGGAGGCTTAGAAGTATGAAATTTGGCTTTTAAAACTCAAAAATCAACTTTGGGATGAAAACAGGTCCACGCGTACGCGCACTCCACGCGCACGCGTGGATGGCGCTTTCTCGAAGAACGGCGCGTACGCACCAAGTGCGCCTATGCGCGAGGGGTCATTCTGCTAAAAATTTTCTAAGTTAAAAGCTGCAGAATTTACAGATTCAAACCCCAATCTTCCGACGGACATAACTTCCTCATTTTAAATCGTTTTTCACTCGTTCTTCGAACGGCATGGACATCCCGGATCCAATTTCATTTCTAAACAGATTTGGCACAAATCAGAGATCCGTAGTCCAAGTTATGTCCCGTCAAAGTATGCCCAAAAACCATGTTTTCATACAAAACCACAAGGTGCCATTTTCAAAACAAGTCACTTTCAACTCTTTTCAAAATCAATCAAACATGCCAATTTCAATCCTTCTCTTTGAAATCATTCAAAATGTACCAAAATCAACAACAAGCCATCCTCAACTCACACATTGACACTTTACCAAGGTTTCCAAAACCACATCCAACCATTTTAACACTTCTCAATCAAATGGCTAAAGGACAAACACAATATCATGTCATACATCCTTCCTCATCCCAATTTCCAATAATACCATTTCCAATTAACCATCATTATACATAATCAACATCATACTCACCATCAACATGGTACCACCCATCAATTCAACCTCAATCATCCATCAAGCATATATCACAACACGCATTTCTCATATTTCACACAATCAAGGCATCAATATTCATAATCACATATATGAACACATCATATATTTCAACCATTCAACAACACCCACAATTCAATGCCTATCTTAGGGCCTCTAGCCTAAGTATTTCCTACCACATTACATATTAGATACGGGAAACTAAAACCATACCTTAGCCGATTCCCCAAGCTCAACCGGAGCACTTCCAAACCACTTGTCCACAAGCTCTCAAGGTATCAACACCTCCAAGAACAGATTTTATCACACAAAACCCTCTTCCAAGCTTTCCAAAATCACCAATCAAGCTCCAATATTCATATATACACAACCTAAGCCACAATCATCATACCCATACACAACATCTCAATACCCAAACATCATAGAACAACAAATTATACTAGGATTGAGAATCTTACCACACCCAAGGTCCAAGGAGACAAGATTAACCTTCTCCTTCAAGAGAGTTGGGTCCTATAACATCAAAGAACCCAAAATCTCAACCTTTTTGCTCATGAAACTCGAAATCAAGGGCTGGAATTTCGAACAGTAAAATGTGGCTTACCTCAAGATTGATTGTATGGGTTTTGTAGAGCTCTCCACGGTGAACGCGTGGCCGCAAACGGAGCGGCAATCGGAGCTCTAGATCAAAAGTTATGGTGGTTTGAAGATTAAGTGAGAGAAAGAACTTGAGAGAGTGTTCTTCCCTCCATAGCCTCCATTTTCAGCGTGTTTAGTGTGTTGTGAGGAGAGAGAGTGCTGAAATCTAGGGTTTTGGTTTAGTTTAGTTGGGCCAAGGGCCCACTTTGGGTCCGGTTGGCCCGGTTTGGCCCGTTCGGTCCAATCTTGGTCCGATTTCTATAAAATTGGTACCGAAATTCTCGTCTCAATTTCCTCTATCACATTTAGCCATAAAAATAACATTTTTGGCTTTCTAGAATAAATTCTCATTTATGGGTTAATTAGCCGTTAATTAACTGGGTCTTACATAAATAACTGACAGAGTTAATTGTTAGAGACTAATCGAATAATTTATTTTAGTTAAAAACTAAAATGTCTGATCCAAAATTTTTTAAAAACCAAAATAAATAAATACTCAATAATAAACGTTGCAAATCTCCATTAAACACTTAAAACCAAATATTCTTTTACACTATTTATTGTCCAAAACATTTTGAATATGGTAATTTAGGCAACAAAAATTTATTTTTTCATGTTTACAAGAAAAAAAAAACGTTAAATTTCTTAGAGTAGAGTATCATTTTTATCTTTAACGTTTGGAGTAAATTTCAAAGTTGTCCCTAACGTTTAAATCGTCTTAAGTCACTAACATTTTAAAATTGTCTCAATATTATCCTGTCATGAGAGATTAATAGAATTGGCGACGTGACAAAATTGAGACGATTTTAAAACGTTAAGGACTTAAATATAACAAAAATAATATATTACTCTTAGAAGAATTACCATACCAAATTAGGTAAAATGGTATAAATAATACCTTTTTACTTCTAATGTATCGAACTTCTTTAATGTTTAGTTTAAATAAACTTTACTTTTACCTTCAAAATAAATTTTAATTTTATCCTTTAATGATATCAATTTTTGGTACGTAATTATTTAATTATTTTTTAATTACATCTAAGTACATTGCGTTTAATTACATTAATTTCATTCTAAATGTATTTTTTTTAAATTTTACTTTTAAAAATTTTTACTCATCATGAAATATTTGTAGAATGTCTAGTACATGAATTTATAAAAAAAAAGAGCATGACACATATACAATAAAATATAAATTATATTTTTGTCTCTAATATACCGAAATTCTTTAATATTTAATTTAGTGAATTTATTTTTAATTTTAAAATTAATTTTAAATTTTTTCTTTAATAATATTAATTTTTTACGATAAATAATTATTTAATTATTTTTTAAATTACTTCTAAAGTAAATTATTCTTAATCATATTATTTTATTCTAAATAAATTTATTTTTTAATTTTACTCTTAATCATATTATTTTTATTCTAAGTAAATTTACTTTTCATTAAGAGCAAAATTAAAAAATAAAATAAATGATTTATGTTATAAAAACTTGAAATTATTGAAAAAAAATTAAAATTTATTAAAAATTAAAAATAAAATTTAATTAAATTAAATATTAAAATATTTTGGTATATTAGATACAAAAAGGATATAATTTATATTTTATTGTATATATGCATGTTCTTTTTTCTTTCGAAAATTTATATACTAGTCATTCTACTAATATGAGTAAAAATCTTAAATTTATAATGCAATTCATTTCATTAAAATTCATTATAATTTTACTTGATTTGATAATTCCTTCTAAGAATAATATATCATTTTTGTCCCAATATTTTCATCCTATTTAACTCTATAATATGTTAAAATTGTCTCAATTTTATTCCACTATCAATTCTGTTAACAACTTAACATATCATTAATTACAGAACAATATTAAGACAATTTTAAAATATTAAAAATTTAAATAAAATAATTTAAATATTAAAAACAATTTTAAAACTTATTCCAAACTCCGTCAATTTCTTATTAAACCGTTTGCACTAAAAGGTGCTTGAATGAGGTAGCCGCAAGTTACCGTTTTTTTCCCCTGAAAATAAAAGGTGCTTGAATGAGGTCAAAATATTAGCGGAAGGCAAATAAAGACCCTTGAGAAAGTAGAAAAGAAGTCGTTTGAGTTTGTGTTAAGCAAAGATTAGAGGTTGTTACTCCCTTGTTACTACTAATTTGTTGGTTGATCATATATACTTTCAAAATAGCTTTCATTAAGTGGAGGGAGAATTTATGAAAGGCTATCTATTGCCTTGCTTTACAATTTATTCCAATGATAAAATAAAGTATTATAAAAAATATTTATTTTAGTGCTTAGGCCTGAAAAAATGAAGTAAAAATGCGGGTCACAGTTCCTTTTCATTTTATTTTCTTCCTGCTTTGCCTTTAATTTTCAATTGGGGAAAAAATCTTTAGTTAATATTTGATTCTATTACGATATTGTCATATATGGCTTGCCTTGAGAGACTTCCTACCATGCCTTCCTTTTCTTTTCCCGGTGTAGTTTTCTTTATTTCTTGGCAACCTATTTTTAACTTTTTCATTCACCTAAAACCATATGGTAACATGTGTGGGAGTGATTCTTTTATTTTCTTTTTTAATTTTATATTTTAACACAATATGTATAAATATATATTTTATGACGGAAAGAAAAAGAAGTTCCTTCCCAACAACTTTTTTATTTTTTATATATATTTCTACACCAGATTCCAACCAAACAAAATAATTATATCATATATTAAATATTGTTTTAGCATTAAATATCTCTAAACAAAATAATTTTTTATACACCCAATTTAATATATCTCCTTTTCTATCTTTTTAATTTTTTAATCTCAATTTGGACGGTCTTGGGAAAGTTAAAGGAAAACCCCAATTACCTCCACAAACAAAAAGGATTCATTTTATCTTAACATTTTCATTTCCATTAGAAATTTAAATTTCACTCTTTTTCTCTTTGTCATAGTTTCTTTTTCTTTCTGCACCAGCCTATTTTCTTAAAATTCAGGATATTAATTTTATGTAAAAAAATTTGCATCAATATTTTTGTTAAAAAAAAATTACATGCAATTCTGATATCAAATTTTGATCCAAGTAAAATTCATGTAAATGTTGCAAAGTTGAAGACTTTCTGCTACTTGTTGCATGTCAGTTTCTCAAGTCTCAGTTTTGATTTTTAATTTTTGTGCTTAAATATTCTTTTTCGAAAAAAAAGTTTTTTTTGTTTTTTTGGAAAAAAATAGTGAAAAAGTTTTGTGATGGTTTCTTTGAGTGAGTGACTGAATTTGAAGAGGAAGCAGAAAAAAAGAAATGAGAAATTGACGTGTGTGGTGTTTGTCTGGCTGAGATTTTCAAAGTAGTTTCAAACCATGGAGTCGAGCGCCGGCGGCATCAGCGGCGGCGTTACGGTGGTCGGATCAGATGCTCCGTCGGAGTATCAAATAGCTCCGAGGACAGAGAACCCTTCTCCGGCAGGAGGATCGGCCGCGCCAATCCCTGCGCCAGCTCCGACGAACCAAGGCGGTGCTCTGCCGCATCCTCCGCCACATATGGCGAAGATGACATCGCCTCCGGCAACAGCGCTGGGGAAGAAGAAGAGAGGGCGGCCCAGAAAGTATGGCCCAGACGGGTCAGTGGTGGCGCTGTCCCCAAAGCCAATATCGTCTTCGGCACCGCTGGCGTTGCCGCCGGTGATCGATTTCTCGGCGGAGACGAAGCGCGGGAAGGTGAAGGCGGCTGGTACAGTGAGCAGAGCCAAGTTTGAGGTTGAGAATTTAGGTAAGAACACACAAACTAGCATAAACTCTGTTTATATAGAAAAAGATTTGGGTTTAGGAAAGCTTGGAATCATAATTTAGCTTGTCTGGAAGTGAGTTCTACGAGAGAGAAGAGAGAGAGAGAGAGAGAGAGAGATAGAGAGAGAGAGAGAGAGAGTGGGAGCTGAGTGTGATTTGATTGAGTGCTCTTCTTATAGTTATAGCATGTAAGTGTGGTATTATTGTGAGGCAGCACTGAAAAGTAGGTTAACTTTGTTGGGGTGGCTGGCTATGATATGAGACCGTGGAATCTCTCTAATTGTGGCTGTTATATGGTTAGTTCAAAAGTTTAAATCTTTGATGCTAAGTACAGAACCCGAAAAGGGGTTAGTTTAGCATAAACAGGCTAAGTCTCGTGTGTTACGTTTAGCTCTAATGTCGCGGTTTCAAATATTACCACTTCAGTCTTCAGTTCCCAGGGGATAAAAAAGCCATGGGCATTTATCGGCAGCAAAAATAGGAACAAAATGAAAATAAAAGAATCTTATTTTTTGTCGATTAAGATGAACACAAGAAAAAGATATCATACAGACATTTTCCTCTATGTATTATTGTGCACGTGTATTTTATCCAAAGAGATGATAAGTCCAAGTTGACATCAACTCATCTTGTTTACTCTTCTCACATAAAATCCTATTCAGTATTTGGCAGTTGCTGTTATGTGGTCCTTCCTTCATAGACAGTTTACTTGATAGCATGGATGATGTGGACTGTTAGGATACTTATTGCTTGCAAGCTATCATATGTTTGTGTTGCAGATTTAGATTGGGGTGGTAATTTAATTTATAAACAAATTGATTCCGGGATTTAACGTATTTAACTATTTATCAGTTAAATAACCCTCCAAAAAAAGTCACTTATTAATTGGAATAGTTTTATAGTTCCATAATTTTTTCCTGGGACATAGATTCATAGAATTATTTCTGTGAAAGTTCTTCTTTGTTGCATGATATTGAATTCGGTTATTACTTCTGAAAAAGAAAATCTTAGAAACTTTTTTTTTTTTGTTGAAAAGAAATTCAATCACTTTTTCTGACTATGCTCTAGTTGGCCGATATATGAAGGTTTACAGAAAATGGAAAATGAAGAAATTTATTTGATGTACCATTGGCTTAAAAGTCTATGCAGAGCTTTAATTTCTTTTTTCCTTGCAAATGCCGAAAACCACTAGATTTTTTTAGCATTATCTTTGAAGTTTTTATACCCTAATTGAGACTTAATCACTAAAATGGCAGTGTTGTACTCCGTTAAAATCAAAGTGCAACATACAAATCTTTTCATAGGTGGGGTTGGCTATATAAATCCCACAAATCATAGTATCTTGTGTTGATAAGAAAGCCAACTAATTACTAATAGAAATGTGTTGTATAGTTATTCTATTTTGTCAATCAAGTCGTCACACACTTTTTCATCCTTGGACGAGGTGTAGGAACCATTCAACGAAGATCTCACACTTCATCTAAAGGTGAATGAGTGTATGTCGGCTTTGTGTATGAGACAGAATGAGTATAAATAACACATCTCAACTCGATAGAATGCCTAGTTATTTATGCTATAATTTTTCATGGCCTCTCTTGTCCCTAACAATTGGACCACCTTCCATCCTTTTCACTCCCTTACTAAGATTACTATAACCACATAAGCTATTATTGTTTCATCTTTTTTATTATTTATATTATTTTACTTTTATAGTAATTGAGGTCTAATTCTTCACATTCTCTATTTGGTTTGAGATTTGTGATGGAAATTTTGAAACTCTTTATGTTTCTGATTTGACCGGGAAAACTTTTGTCGATAATTATTGGAATTTCTTCTTACATTTTTTTTTCTTTTTATTCTCAGGTGAATGGGTTGCATGCTCGGTTGGTGCTAATTTCACACCCCATTTCATCACTGTTAATCCTGGGGAGGTAAGTTTAGAAATATATATTTGCCTCTCCCATGCTTCTTTTATTCAGTGTGAAGAATGTTTCTGTTATTCATGGTCAGAGAACAGCAAAAGTTATGTTAGTGACACGGGACACCTTATCTGAAGTTTTTCATGTGTTGAAAGCACAACTTAAACATTTTCTTCTGACGATTTATTAATATCTCAACACTAAAAAATTGTGGAGAATTGTTGATGACATTTTCTTTGGTACATGCAATTCCTTAATTCATCATATGAAGTAACAATCGTGTTTCAGACGGGAGATTACTTATCAAATGGATGATCATTATGAGAATTTAATAACTTGATCTTGTTAATTTTTTGAAGTGGCTAAACTTGCTTTCTTTTTTGCTACGATGACTGTAAATTGTGCACGTGATTGTTGACAATAGTTGTGTTTTGGTTGTCTTAGGATGTTACTATGAAGGTAATATCATTTTCTCAGCAAGGCCCACGAGCTATATGCATTTTGTCAGCAAATGGAGTCATATCAAGTG
Source organism: Arachis ipaensis (assembly GCF_059453495.1). Classification (NCBI taxonomy): domain Eukaryota; kingdom Viridiplantae; phylum Streptophyta; class Magnoliopsida; order Fabales; family Fabaceae; genus Arachis; species Arachis ipaensis. The sequence continues at coordinate 58,487,764 of NC_142436.1, forward strand.
TTACACTTCGTCAGCCCGATTCTTCTGGTGGCACATTGACGTATGAGGTGAAGTATTTATAGTGAAATTCGATAGAATTATTTTCTTTAATCTAATGAATAACTTCTTCTAGTTATATGTTGACAAATATAAGCTTCGACAGGCATTTAACCAAGTGCACTTTGCACTAAGCTTCTTAGCAGCCGGTTTTTGTTTTTCATTCAGAAATTATTTGATTCTTCAGGATATTCATAACTTACATGGTCATCTTCTTGAAAATGATGTTTGAAAAACTCAATCCAATGGTGTAGTTACATGGATTCACTCTTCCTGTTGTTATTACTCCGTTTGTTTCAAAATGACTATCAATTTGATTAAGCGGTACATTGAAAAATCAATAAAACTTGACAGTTATTTTTCAATGTACGATTTTGTCCAAATGGACCATTGTTTTCAAACGAAGGTAGTATTGATTTCATTGCATGTAAATAGAATGCCTCTTATGGAAATATGTAAAATCTAGTGGGAAACCTAGATTTGAAAATCAATATGGTTCTTTATTGTTCCAAAAACAGAACGTAAATAGATGATCTATAGATTGTGGTCTACACAGTTGATTGTTTATGCTCTTGCACTTTTTAACATCGATTTTGTATTTCATTTCTGTAGCTCATCATTTCCATGTTTTTTGTTTTGGAAATATTTTAGCATATCTTCCAGTTTCTTTTCATTCTGCATTCAAGTTCTTAAGTATTGCAGAATCACAGTTGAAATTCAGATCTTCTTGCTGCATTTTCTGCAGGGACGTTTTGAAATTCTATCTCTAAGCGGCTCGTTCACACCAAGTGAAACTGCAGGAACACGAAGCAGATCGGGTGGCATGAGTGTCTCTTTAGCAGGTCCAGATGGACGAGTTATAGGTGGTGGAGTCGCTGGTCTATTGGTGGCTGCAAGTCCCGTGCAGGTGTGTTCTCTACTCATAAATTTATGACAAAGTATAGGGAACCAATTTTTAGTTAGCCAACATTAGTCAACTTTAGTATTTAGGTTTATAATTTAAGATTTAGAGTTAAAAGTTTATGATTTAGAGTCTAGAATTTAAGATAAATAAAATAGTTTTAAAAAAAATTGGCTGAAAAAGTTGGTTACCTAGCATTATTCTAAATTTATATAAGAATGGAAAAAGTTGTTTCTATATTCTACTTGTAATTTTATTCCCATTATCATTTTTTAGAGTTATTGGTGCTTCACTTTCTAAAGACCTTTTCATAGGAATTTTTTTATATATTTTTTTATGACTATGTTAGGTGTACACTATAATCAGCTATCAGTATAAAATACATGTTGAAATACAAATACATATTCAAAATAAATTAAATCGCACATGTATTTATACACAAATACATTAGTGACTGATTTTGGTGTATGAATAGTATTTTTGTTTTTTGTTTTTTATTTATTTGTAGTGTGGCTCTGATAATTATTTCCGTTTTGCTTCACATATTTCAGGTAGTGGTTGGAAGTTTTCTAGCAGGGAACCAACATGAGCAAAAGCCAAGAAAACCAAAACCTGATATTATAGCATCAACTGTGATGCCGGCTGCGAGTGTTCCTGTGTCAACGGCCGATCCAGTTGCTGTTCTGCAATCGCAGGCTTCCTTCCGAGGAGATAGTTGGTCTGCTGTTCCTGCAGATGTGAATAAGAACAAGCCGGCTGACATTAATGTGTCGCTTCCTGGAGGGTAATTAATTGATGCCGGGAGCTATTCTGGCTTCGATCCAATCTGCATTCATGATTGCTGCTGACAATGTGGTAATTGGGTTCCTAATTGTTGGTTGGACTTGTTTATTTCGTTGTGTCTGTAACATTATTGAATGTGTTATTTTGGAACCGTAATGTTTTCAGAGGCTCACTAGGTTCTTGTCCATGTAGAATTGATTTAGCTGATTAGGTATGTTTTCTTCATGAATTTATGTCATTAGATTGTTAAAAGCGAATTTATTCCTTCTATGATGACAATTTAATTTGAGAATGATTTGATTGATTTCCAATCTTTTGAATTCAAACTCAAACTGGTCAATCCATGTCCTTAAATGTTCCATGTTAACCATTGCTATCTTGCAAATTGGGAAACTAATCATTGGCTTTTTTATTTAGATAAATTAATAGGAGAACCAAATAACTCGATTCTTCTAAATAGATTTTGAAAACTAATTCCCCTGAATCATATAATATATAAATTGTTCTAAACTTTTGTGTTTAAATACTATATGAATCATGTTACCCGGGACGATTTACGCATGAAATGCATTGCTTGAAAACACATAAATCGTCCCAAGCCTTTGTGTGTTACAAAATATATATATATCGTCCTAGATCACAATGAGTTACGTCTTTTTATCCTAAAGCTCATTGCCCTAGCACGATTTATGTGTAACTAGCCACCCTTCAAGACCCTAGCACGATTTATGTGTTACAATGGTAAGGCACATTAGACTAGGATGATTTACATTAAAAAATACAAAGCTCATGACCATGGAATAATTTATGTGCTAAAAGAGGCTATAAATAAACGTAAATGATGTATATCGAGCCATAGTTAAGTTGAGAGTTTTGGTGGGAAGATGATTGGGAGTGTGTTTTTGGCTTTTTCCTAGTAAAAAGTAGGTTGGAGTGTTCGTAAATCTTTCAACGAGTTTAGAAGATTTACAAAATAATATATTACAGAAGTAAATAAAATTACAATAAAAAATAAATAAAATTCATATGAATAAAACTAAATAAAAAAATAAAAAATTTTATACACAACATAAATATAGTACAATAAAAGATAAAAAAAGAATTTATATAAACAAAAAAATAAAAATATCATAAAAATTAATAAAAATAAGAATTTATACAACAATATTTATCATATGAATAAAAAATACAATAAAAACAAATAAAAATTATATGAATAAAATCAAATAAAAATAAAAAAAATTCATAAAAAATATACATATAAAAAAAGTATAGTAAATGATAAAAGTAGAGGACTACAATTATGATAGTAGAACTAGATGTAAACAAGATCTAATCCATGGATTCAAACAAAAGTTTATCAAAGAACAATAAAACCTATAGAGAAGGAAGGGTTCTTTTCTCTAGAAGTAAAAACTATGTAATTTTTTTATCTAATGTTATGTTGTGTGTTGGCCTCCTTCGCCCTTTAGCCTCTATTTCTCAAATTAGGCTTGAAACTGGGCCAAAAGAGCTTCATAAATTTCCCTCCACGTGCTCCATTAATGAGGCACGATTTTGGATTTCCGCGTACGTGGAAATGTGGTCCGCGTACGCGGACGATGCGATAATCAGATGATGCGTACGCGGCAAAAGTGATGCGTACGCGGGCATCCTGAAGTTCCAAGCTCCACTTCTTTATGATTTCCCACTCTTGCATTCTTCTTTCTCCACTTCTTCCAATCTATCCTTGATTTCTAAATCTGGAATCACTTAACAAACATATCAAGGCATCGAATGTAATTTAAGAGAATTAAAATTAACATTTTTGAAGTCTAAAAAACATGTTTTTACATTTAGGTACAATTTAGAGGAAAATCACAAAAGTATGCTATTCAAGTGAATAAATATGAGTTTATGTGATAAAATCCACTCAATTTAAGCCAAAATTTATTATCAAAATATGGATTCATCATCAGCCACGGTGCCGGTGCAGTGGAAATCGACAAACTCCTAGGGTAGCGACGACAGCGCAATTATGACGGAGCGATGGTGACAATAAGGCAACGCAACAGGGAGAGTTGAAGGGGAAGATGAGAGCAACTACGGCGATGTGACAGTGACGACGATGCAGCATGGCAGAGTGTTTAAGGTTTAGGCAGGCTGGGAGGGTGGCTCTGAAATTGGGAAGCGTGATTATGAAGTGGTTATGGAAAGGTGCTGCTCTTTGTGTGAAATTTAGGGAGGAGAGAACCCAAAGTAATTGGTGGTAAAAATCGAAGGAGAGGACGCCAATTTTAATAATTTATAAAATGGACAAAATCATCTATCTCAATTTGAAGAAGAATCTTGATCGTTCAAAATTATTGACGAAAAAAAAAATGTCGGTATTATTAAACATAATAATTTCAATGCAGAGGACGGACAATAGTAGCTCCAAAGGAAATAGACGAATTACCCGTCAATTTTAATAATTAGTCTTTGAGCTCCCGTATTTTTGAAAGGTCGTCGACTTGCCGTCGAAAATTATTGACACCGCAAAGAGCCGCCGATTTTTATGGTGTTTCTTCTAGTGAGACATCTATAAAACCTAAATATTGAATACTAGAAGCATTATCAACAAGTGTATCAATAGAATGTAAAGGATACACATCCTTAGGACAAGCTTTCTTAAGATCGGTAAAATCAACATACATTTTCCACTCACCATTATGTTTTCTTACCATCACGAGACTCGCTAACAAACTTGTGAAGCGAATCTCTCTGATGAATTCTTTGGCTAATAGCTTTAGGTTTCTTCCAATGATGATCTTTTTCTTATTTGTGTCGTGATTACGTTTCTTTTGAGCTATAGGTTGAATAGAGGGATCATTGCCAGTTTATAACAAATGACATTTGGTTCAATTCTAAGCATGTTAGCCAGGGTTCACAGAATGAGGTTGATGATAGAATTTATGTCGGTCTAGAATTTCACAAAATAGAATCTTTTCGTTGTAAGTATAGTCTAGACCAACAATGGATTCTCCATCAAAGTTTACAATAAAGATAAGTCACAATTCAAATCAAATAACCGAGAGTTTTAAATTCCGGGTCGTTCTCCCTAGGAATTGCAATAAGGTGTCCTATTATTGGCTATGAGGGAATGGGAGATTTTGGTTGAAATAAGCGAGAAATGTAAATTACAAGAAATTGAACAAGTATGCAAGGAATTAAATGGAAAGGAATTAAAGCAATGAAAAATGGAAATTAAGTGGCAAAAAGAAACTCTTGGCAAGGATTGGGAAATTGAGGATTCCTATCCTAGTCATGGACCACAAACATGGTAATTGCGTAGAATTAATCCCAATTAGTATATCCTAACATCGAGGATAAGTTAAAAGGGCATAATTGATCTCAATCCATAAGTCCTAGTCAACTCACTAATTAACTTAGTGAAAGACTAGCGTCAATGGAAACCAAATCAACTAACAATTCTAACACAATCTAGAATGGACATCCATAACTCAAGTTCACCCAATTATCCAATTCTAAGACAAGAGTGTAAAAAACTATACAAAAGCTAAAAGAGACATTTTATCAAACACCTAGCATGCATAAAAGGAAAATATCACAAATTGCAATAAAAATAAAATCTATATTGCCAATTGTATGAGAATAATAACAGAAACTCAACAAGCAATAAAGAAAGATAAAATATCAAAATTGCATTAATGAAAACAAAATTAACAAGTGTTCATAAACTAAAAGTGGCAAAATTGAGAAAATAACAAAAGAAATGAAGAGGATCTAGACAAGAAAGCATGAAAACATAAATGAAACTATACTAAAACAAGAATTAAAGACTAAAATTAAAGAGAAATTAAACTAGAAAGCTTAAATTCTAGAGAGAAGGGGGAGCTTCTTTCTCTAGAAAAACTAAGCTAAAACATGTAAAAACCTAAACCTAATTGCTCCGCCCTTCACCCCTCTTCAATTTGGCTTGAAATAGCTTCAGAAATAAGTTGGATTGGGCTATGGAAGCCTAAAAATCGTTGCCAGCGAGTTGCAATTAATGAGGTCAGTGCCAGGACTTGTGCATACGCACACTTGCTAATTTTCTTCTTGTGTGTACGCACACCTAAACTCCATGTCCACTATAGACATATGCATATCATTTTGAAGCCCCAGATGTTGGCTTTCTAATGCCACTGAAATCGCCTCATTTGGACCTCTGTAACTCAAGTTATGATCAATTTAGTACCAAGAGGTCAGGATTGACAGCTTTACAAATCCTTCATTTCTTGAATTCTTCCATTTTGCATGCTTTCCTTCCTCACTTCTTCAATCCATATTTGCCTTCAAAACCTTAGTTCACTCACCAAACACATCAAGGCATCAAATGAAATTAAAGTGAATAAAATTTAGCAATTTTAGAGCCTAAAAAGCATGTTTTCACTTTTAAGCACAGTTTAGGAAGAAATCATGAAACTATGCTATTTCAATGAATAAATACAAGAAAAGTCAATGAAAATCCACCTAATTAGAGCAAATAAATACCATAAAATGTGGATTCATTACATCCCCACACTTAAACAATAGCATGTCCTCATGCTATACCAAAGAAAGACAAGAAGGAGAATCAACAATTATTCAATGTAACTATCTATATGCAATCTATCTATATGTATGTAAGTATTATACTTTATACTCTCTACCTATATACATTTACTTAGTAATTTCCAAGAAAGCATCTATATCAATCAAGGGCTAAGATAATCATATCCAAATCACATTCACAATTGAATTGAGTCATACAAAAGAATTTAATCAAAGTTGCAAGATAAGCAATGATCATAGGTGAAAATATTGAATTGAGTAATTGAACCCTCACCGGATGTGTATATACACTCTAGTCACTCAAGTGTTTAGGGTCAATCCACTCAATTCTCCTATAATCATGCTTTCTAAAGTTTGTTCTTCATCTAACCAATCAACAAATATTTAATGTACATATACAAAAATCATGAGATCTTTTCAAGGTTGTAGTGGGGCTAAGGGTAAAGGTAAGGATATATATATATATATATATATATATATATATATATATATATATATATATATATATATATATATATATATATATATATATATATGGCTATTGATTAACCTAAGTTCTCACCTAACACATACACAACCTATACAATTCTAATATCAAGCTTAGCTACCCATAATCTCACTTTTACATATACACACACTCATGCATCAAATTCAATTCCATCACATATGCATTGATTATTATTGAATTCTATATTAGGATAATTTTGTCCCCTTTTTATTATTTCTCCTCTTTCTTTTTCTTTTTCTTTCCTTTTTTTTCAAGAACATAATATATATACCAACACATCAATGCATATGGTTTCCATAATCTTACATGAGCATGTACCCAAATTTTCAAAATTTTCAACAGGGATTAAAACACACATTTTCATCAACCAATGTATCCCATCTTTTCTCACACTTAGTTGACACACACACTCACTATCCTAAACTAACTAAAGATTCAAATAGGAAGATTAATTGTTTTTCGCTTAGGGTTAGTGGTGTGGCAATATAAAGAATAAAAGGGGATTAAAAAGGCTCAAAGTGGTAAACAAAGGTAAATAAAATGGTAGGCTATTTGGGTTAAGTGAACTATAAAGAAATAATAGCCTCAATCACATAAATGCATAAATATATATTAAATAATGGATATATAGACTTAAACAAACCAAAGATTGCAATCATAGAGAAGAGCAACACACAAGAATGAAATAAGTGGTCAAATGGTGTAACCACACAATAAGGCTAAAAAACTCACAAGTTGTATGTTCTTTAACTCAAAACCATATTCCACAATGTATAAATTATGCAAGTTTCAAAAAATTTCAACTCAATTCAATTTGAATTTCAATGCCCTATATAAAAAGTAAGCTTCTTGGAAATTTCCTTAAATTGACCAACATTTATTCTATATATGTATATATAATGTGATTGGATGGAAAAGGTCAAAAATTCGAAGTTTAATTCCTACTTTCAATCAAACCAAAATAACAAGTGTATAGGAAATCAAACTAGGTGCAATAATCACATCATCCAAATCACAATCATAACTAAAAACTAAAAAGCATATGTTAAAGCCAAAATTAAAGGCAAAATCTAAAGATATGCATCACTACAATATAATACTAGGTTATGTACAAGCAAATTTAAAACGTGCAATAAACTAAGAAAGTGCAATAAACTAAGTAAAAAGGTTTTCAAAAAGATAAAATATATACAAAACAACTAAAAAGTATAAAAAAAACTAAACTAAAAGTGTTATAAAAATTTTCACCCGAAATGTGCTGCTAAAATTGGACAACCTCCCCACACTTAAGATGTAGCACCGTCCTCGGTGCTCAAGATCATGATCATGCCAAGTGGAAGGAGTCGTCACTTCGTCACCTCCACCGTCAGCTGGTGGGTCTCGTGCCTCCTCCGGCTCATGATGCTGGGCCTCCTCCTCCTCAGAATGCTTGGATGGAGTGTCTGGCATCGTGTGGAATATTGGTGTCGCCGGAGAGGATAATCATCCTTAAGTGAACAGAAGCAGAAAACTGAATCACAAAACAACATATATATGAAGTGAACAGATAATGTAAATTTGAATGGAAGCAAACATGAGATTCAAGTTAAAATCAAACAGAAGTAACTTCCAATCAAATTAAGTAATCTAAGATAGCTAACTCCCTTGTTTATCAAAGATAAAGAGAAGAAATGAATGTTGTTACCATGCACAAAGAGAAAGAAAACAGTTAGAGGTTAATGTTAGATGAAAAATAAAAAGAAAGTTAAAAGTTATGTGAGTAAAAAGAAAATTGTTAGTTGAAAAAGAAAAGAAAAGTTAAAAGTTAGGTAAGGAAAAAGAAAGAGTTAGTTGAAAAAAAAAAAGAAAAGTTAAAAGTCATATGAAGAAAAAGAAATAAAAAGTTAGTTGAAAAAGAAAACAAAGGTCAAAAGTTATGTGCATAGTAAAAACGTTCCTTAATTCCAAAAGTTTCCAAAGTTTTAAAACAAGCATGTTTGTATTCACTTCTCAACAATTCAAGATGCCAAAACAAGTAATGCAAATGTATGTATAGAGCACATAATCAAATGAATATCAATCACAAGCAATTGGCATAAGTGAAAATAATTTGGTGTTAACAAAATTAAAACATTGAGAAACAAGTTAATCAAGGAACATTCAAACACCAAATTCCAATGAGGCATGAAATCACAAAGTTGAGTCAAGAATTGAAAAGTTATCCTCTATGTGACTTAAGGTAATTTAGGCATGGAGAAATTGAATCAACTTAGCCACATAGGTATAAAGAAATTTGCAACTTTGTGGGGTCATGCAAGAGAGGTTTCAATTTAAAAGAAATTCAAGTTTATGGTCAATTTGAAATTTCATTTAAGGCTTATTCAATGCTCAAGTATAACACACAATTTAAAACAAGCAAAAAAGTTAAACAATTGACCAAAACTTGTAGGGAAGCTCATGAGGAAATTTCCAAAACCATTTAGAAAACAAGATTCTTTGTGACACAGAAATCCGTCAAATAGAATCTTGTTGCACCAAATAAAACAATGTCATTTAATGAAACAAGGTTAGGAAAAATCCAGTAGCATTTCAACAGTAAATTGGCCTATTTCCCAATTCCAAGCAATCAAACCAAGTTTCATATGAATGTATCAATAACTAAACACACAAAAACCACATGTGAATTCATTGAAATAAACATTTAAGCCAACATACAGCAACAACAGCAGTGAATAATTAAGCCATAACCAATTAAGCAACAAGCAGCATGCTTTGTTTGAACAATGAACCAAAATAATGGCTTAAAATACAGCACCAAAACAGCACAATGAACAAAAGTAATGGATTCAGGCAGTATTCTATTTGTTGAATTCAACAACCAATTACAAGTAAGCAATAAGAATTCAAACAATTACACCCAACTGAATCTAACAATGAAGGTCATATTGAAACAAGAACTCAACAGCAATAACAACTTAAATTCATACATTGAGCAAAAATCATCACTGTACAAGCAACCATTAACAATATTTAGCAGTGGGTTCACTCCAAACAGCCATGAACAAAAGCACAACAGCAAGAAACAGGGGTGCAGCAATGAAACAGCAACATTTCCAAACAGCAGCATTATCAAAACAAACCTAAATCTACTATCCACGCCAGATTCTCTAACCACCTAATTTAACAAAATAATCTAACCTAACTAAAATGAACTAGACAAAACTAACTAACAAGATTAATTAACTAACTGTAAAAACCAAATAGATTAAATAGAAAGTAAAGATGGAGACCTGGGAAGCAGAAAATTGGAGCAGGGAAGGGGAAGAAGACACTGGAAGTGGCCGGCCAAGGTGGCGACACGAGACTGGAGCGGCGGAGGGGAAAGATAGCGCTGCGTGGAGGAAAAGGGATCGCCCCCTGTCCTTTTCTTCGAACAGAATAAGGAGGATGAGGTGGTGGAAAACGAATGGAAAGAGGAGTAATAGAAGAAGACTGGTAGTTGTGGGTGTTTGAGGGGTGAGGTTGCCAGAGCAGAAGCGGCGGCCTGGTGGTGAGGCGACGGTCAGGTGGCAATGCCGGCACTGAGGGGCGCGGCGAAAGAAGGGCAGTAGCAGCGGCGATGGTGGAATCGTGGAGGTGAGAGAGAGGAAGAAAAGAGGAAATGGGGTGAGGGGCGAGGGTTAGTTGACGATGGTGGTGGGTGGTCGTCGACCGTCAGGAGTGGTGGCGGGTGGTGGTGAAGTTCGAATGGAAGGGGAAAAGGAAGAAGGTGAAGAGAGGTGAACGTTGGGGAAGGGAAAGAGGGGTATTGAGGAGTCACAGGATTCGCACAGGGAGCGTCACGCGTAGGCGTGAATTGCGAAAGTGGAGATCTAGGCGTACGCGTCTGGCAGGCGTGCGCATGATGGGGTGAACGGAATGTCACGCGTACGCCTGACAGGCATACTTGAGAAGAAGTGCGCGTACGCACTGGGGTGTGTGCATGCTCTGGACAGAGGGGTGGTATGAAAGTGTGCGTACGCACAGAAGGCGATTTTTTTTTTCAAAACAGAATTTCACCCAACATTCCAAAATGCATATAAACAAGAAATTAACAAAAATATGCAACTATTTACATTAAACTTTAAAATTAACCAAAAATTTATTTTCCAAATAAAAATCATTGGACTATTCAAAGCACTTGTAATATGCACAAACAAGAATCTACCAAAACTATTTCAATCATCCAAAAACTAATTGAAAAATTTAAACATGCAATTCAAGTAAAAAAGGCAATTTAAAACAAAATTACTAACTATTCACATATGCATTTTAAAACAAAAATTTATTAATGCAAGCTAACAACCAAGACACATTTACAAGCAAAAACAAACAACCAATCAAAAACAAACAATTCACATATTCAGATATTAATAATAGCCAACAATGTAACACCATTGCAACTCTCCGGCAACGGCGCCAAAAGCTTGATGATAGAATTTATGTCGGTCTAGAATTTCACAAAATAAAATCTCTTCATTGCAAGTATAGTCTAGACCAACAATGGATTCGCCATCAAAGTTTACAATAAAGATAAGTCACAATTCAAATCAAATAACCGGGAGTTTTAAATCCCAGGTCGTTCTCCCTAGGAATTGAAATAAGGTGTCCTATTATTGGCAATGAGGGAATAGGAGATTTTGGTTGAAATAAGCGAGAAATGTAAATTGTAAGAAATTGAACAAGCATGTAAGGAATTAAATGGAAAGCAATTAAAGCAATGAAAAATGGAAATTAAGTGGCAAAAAGAAACTCTTGGCAAGGATTGGGGAATTGAGGATTCCTATCCTAGTCATGGACCACAAACATGGTAATTGCGTAGAATTAATCCCAATTAGTCTATCCTAACATTGAGGATAAGTCAAAAGGGCATAATTGATCTCAATCCATAAGTCGTAGTCAACTCACTAATTAACTTAGTGAAAGACTAGCGTCAATAGAAACCAAACCAACTAACAATCCTAACACGATCTAGAATGGGCATCCATAACTCAAGTTCACCCAATTATCTAATTCTAAGCCAACAGTGTGAAAAACTATACAAAAGTTAAAAGAGATATTTTATCAAACACCTAGCATGCATAAAAGGAAAAATATCATAAATTGCAATAAAAATAAAATCTATACTACCAATTGCATGAGAATAATAATAGAAACTCAACAAGTATTAAAGAAAGATAAAATATCAAAATTGCATTAATGGAACCAAAATTAACAATTGTTTATAAACTAAAAGTGGCAAAATTAAGAAAATAACAAGAATTAAAGACTAAAATTAAAGAGAAATTAAACTAGAAACCTTAAATTCTAGAGAGAAGGGGGAACTTCTCTCTCTAGAAAAACTAAGCTAAAACATGTAAAAACCTAAACCTAATTGCTCCCCCTTCATTCCTTTTCAATTTGGCTTGAAATAGCTTCAGAAATGAGTTGGATTGGGCTCTGGAAGCCCAAAAATCGCTGCCAGCGAGTTGTAATTAATGAGGTCACGTGCCAGGACTTGTGCGTACGCACACTTTCTGATTTTTTTCTTGCGTGTGCGCACACCTAAACTCCATGTCCACTATAGACATATGCATATCATTTTAAAGGCCCGGATGTTGGCTTTCTAACACTACTGGAATCGCCTCATTTGGACCTCTATAACTCAAGTTATGATCAATTTAGTACCGAGAGGTCAGGATTGACAACTTTACAAATCCTTCATTTCTTGAATTATCCCATTTTGCATGCTTTTCTTCCTCACTTCTTCAATCCATATTTGCCTTCAAAACCTTAATTCAGTCAACAAACACATCAAGACATCAAATATTATTAAAGTGAATAAAATTTAGCAATTTTAGAGCCTAAAAAGTATGTTTTCACTTTTAAGCACAATTTAGGAAGAAATCACAAAACTATGCTATTTCAATGAATAAATGCAAGAAAAGTCAATGAAATCCACTTAATTAGAGCAAATAAATTCCATGAAATGTGGATTCATCAGAGCTCCATATTATGGTGTAATAAGGCGATGAGTTGTGTCTGTGTATCATCCTTTAGAGCATTGCGTATATAGATGGATTTTGTTGAGTCATCAAATAATTGCAACTTTTCGAAGTTCTCCATATGAATTGGTTGATCTTGAATATACGCGCTTGGATCCAATTCAGTAAGTGTAGGAACACTTTTCGAATTATAAACTTCATGTACATGATGCAGAGCTTTGGATTTTGTCACTGGCTGACACAAACTAGCACTATAACATTACCAAGGTTCCTAATAATAGGTATGAATAGTAGCAATAATATTGTCCTACACATGAAACTTAACATATAGATAAATAATGGAAATAGTAACATTCAAAGCATTTAAAGAAAGACAACCAAGAATAATGTTATATGGACTAGAGAAGTCTACATCAAGATATTGAATATTCAAAGTTTTAGTATGAGATTGCTCACCAAGGGTGGCTTGGAACCACACATAATCAAGAACTAGGATGCGGTCACTTGAGAAACCTACCAACTCATCAGAAAAGGGTTCTAAGGCTATATCAATGAGCTTCATATTTTGGGAAGTGGAACAAAACAAGATGTCAAAATTATTTCTTAGATCTAAAAGAACTTTACGGACCAATAGGTCCCTTACTTATAAGAATATAACAACTGGATTATCCAAGTTGTTTGTTGTTGTCTGCAAATTGAAAAGGTGGAAGACGATCCCAATAACAAAAACCTCAAAAGAGTTTACACGGAGATCTCCTTCAATTTTCCACACAATTTAGTATGTTCATTTCCTAGAAGAGTTAGTAGTACATCCATCTATAAAACCGCTAGAAATAAAGTTTATGATGCCTTGAGGTTGACCAGCCAAAGTTTTCCCCTTGTCTTTAGAATGGTGTCACCCAGAAGAGTGTTTGTCGGCCTGAGTTGAGTTAGGGGTGAATGTTGAACATTTTTGGACATGACCATCAATGACATGCCATACTTCTAATGGAAAGCACAAAACATGGATCTGTCAACATATTTCTAATCTTGGTATATGCCAGCCTTCCGAAGAGGTTTGATGAGTTTTACATTTAAGATTTCTTTGATGATATCTTCCCTCGTAGTGTTAAACCGCGTGTAGGAATCTTAACGTGGGGTTAAACAAAAAGGATTTTTTGTTGTCATGATCACAGTCATAATCTTTGTTACTTGTGGACTTTCTGAATGACGAGCTTGTCAGAGCTATTCAATCTCTATTTGACCTTTTACTTTTTCTTAGAATTCAATGAGAGTTTTAGGCTTGGCCACCACGATAGTTTTCTGGAATTTTCTTGGGTGTAATCCACTCTTCAAAGAATGCAAGTGAACCATTGGATCAAGATTAGGTATGTCCATGACAATCTTCTTAAACCGAGTTACATAATCTCATAGGCTCTTATATTGTCCTTGCTTGATAGTGCTGAGTTAGTCCAAATCATGAACATATATAAAAGTAGCAAAGTTGTCTTCAAATAGATAAGTTAAATCCTAAAAGGAAAAAATAGACATGGTAGCAAAAATGAAAACCAAACAAGCAAAACTAGGAAAAAGAACAACAAAAAATAGGATCAGAAGCACAAATTAACAACATCATTGAACAAAATTTTTGAATATGTAGCCTAGGATCACTGAGACCATTGTATGGCTTCAAAGTTGTCAGCAAAGCGAAATTTCTAGGCAGCTAGAAATCCATGATGTCTGAAGTAAAAGTTGCATTAACACCTGGATCATCAGAACGTGCTTTTGGAACGGTTTGCCTTTGACTTTGTGGTCTTAGACACATGAGTAGGATTAGAATCATAATCCCCTTCCTTAATGTGTTCTGCCAAAGCATTCTAAGGCTCGGCCAACTGCTGAGATATCCTTTGGTTATCAGCCTGTAATGTTGTTACTGTCGCCAATAGTTCAACTTGAGTTGGTGGAGGTTGTTCATCAGCCATTGCAAATGGAAAAGGTTTAGTTAAGACAGAAAAATAAAAACTTTAATTTTTTCCCCATGATGGGCACAACATATTCTTGTTCAACTAGTTAATCTTCTTGTATAGTTTGTTTACCTTGAATAAACTCAAAGTTGGTTAAGAGAGAACACGAAAAATGGATACTTGAAAAAGGCACACTAAATCTCAAGTAAGTGCTTGATACACTCTTTTGAGAAGATAAGATCAGATAAAAAAAATCATACATCCTCTCTATAGAGTTGTTTCTTTTTGTAAGTATAATAGAATTGTAGTTGTTGGACAATTACTAACAAACTATTAAAGACATAATTGTAACCAAGTTATAATGTTCAATTCCAATTCCAAGATATAAGTCAGTAACAACGATTTATAGCGAATAGGTCAAATATAGTTTATCGTGTTCATAGAATTTTTTTAGTTGGATTTTTATAAATAATTTAAAAGATAAAGAAAGATATAATGCATCGGCCCAAGAGCCCATGAACCATAAGTCCATAAAACAATGGAAAAACACTTACTTTATTTAGCAACATAAAGCACATCAACTGCCCTTTTCTCATAAACCACCAAACCAAACGTTTTTTGGTCAATTGTTCACTAGTTTTCTTGGGTCCAATCTTTTTTGTTTTTGATTTGGTCGATTATGATCTCTGTCCGAACCAAACTGATCAATAGTCACGATTAAATTAGTTCGATTGGTCAATCTGATTCGATTTTCAAACATTGCTGCCAAAGTATATGGAACCCACAAAAACGGTTATAACATTGCATATTAAAATATGATACAAAAATACAACTATACAATATTAATAACTAAACACTAAAGATACTACTTACATCTGTTGATCATAACATATCCAACCTCACCCTCGTCTGCACAAACCTAACCTCTCTCATGATAGGATGGAGAAAATCCTCACCACCTACAATGCAATCATTTTACCATTATCAAGGAAATAAATAAACCTAAATTAATGCACTAAACGATATAATTTTATCAAAATAACTTTGCTAGGTAACCAATAAGAGGTGCTGCTAACTTTAGCCAACTCCTATTTGGGCTACATCCCAAGATCCATGAAGAAAAAAAAAGGGATTGTGAATATTTTTTTAGTAATTGGATGTTTTATTCTGTAAATATTGGACATTTTTTATTTGTTAGGATTTGTGAGCTGAAAATTTATTCTTAAGGGGTTGTGGTTGTTTCTTTCTTTGTAATTGGATATTTCTTTCTTTGTAAGAGAATCATCTGCATTCTAAATCCCAATACATTTTCTACTAAGGGACGAAAAAACATCCACAACATACAAAAAAAATCCAAATTATATAGAAAAATTAAAATTACATGAAAAAAATCCAAATCACATTAAACTCATTCTCTTGGGATTGTAGATATTTCTTTCTTTGTAATTGGATGTTTTTTTTGTAATTGGATATTTTTTTTATCTAAACGCTAATACATTTCCTACTAAGGGATGAAAAAACATCAACAATGTACAAAAAAATCCAAATTATATCGAAAAAAATTCAAATTTCATGAAAAAAATTCCAAATCATATCGAAAAAAATTCAAATCCCATTAAATTCATTCTCCTAGGTTGTGAAGGTTTCTTTATTTGTAATTTGAATATTTTTTGAAATTGGATGTTTCTTTCTTTGTAAAAGAAACATCCGCATTCTAAACCACAATACATTTCCTACTAAGGGACAAAAGAATATACACAATATACCAAAAAAATATCCAAATTATATCGAAAAAATATCCAAATTACATGGGAAGGATGGCGGCAGAGGGCGCGATGCGATGAAGGATGGCGACGCAACAGAGGACGCGCCAACTGTAGTGCAATGGAGGAGTGCTAGCGAAGGCAAGGGAGCAACGCCATGGTTGACGGAAGGAGTGCGACGTGATGGCAGGGGGGCAGGACGATGGGTGACAGCGGCGTGATAGGGGGCAGGAAGCAAACGTTAACGGTGACAGATATCAACGACGCCATGGATGGGAGGAAGAATGATTGAGAGAGGATGAGAGATCGTATAGTGAGTGATTTTATGGCTTGCGATTGTACGACGCAGATATGTAGAGAGTGCAAAAACCTAATTTTTTTAATTTCAAAATTAGATTTACAGGGGAGTTGTCTGAGTTGCCTTATCTAGGAGTTGACCAGGTATACTTTTCCTTATAAAAAACATTACCTAGAAGCCAATGGCCAATCAAATGTACTGTAGGGTCTCAATGTCAAAAAACTCCAAAAAGTCTATGAATAGAGTAGTATCAAAAGACCTATTAGCTAGATAACATTTAGGTTAGTGACGCGACACATGCAACGGTATTACAGTATAACCATGCCAACATGGTGAAGGACCAACTATACTTTCTCAACTTATCCAGATTGGTAACATAGGGCAACCATCGAATGTGAACTCGATTCCCGAGCTTATTTATGAACAGTTGGGTCGATAAATGCATCATAATGTATGCCAAGGCATAAATCTTCACAGTATTCTCATTGGTATCAGTTGGAGAATCCAAAATCTCCCTTGAAAGTAGGTATCAGTGATACTGTACTTCATAATATACTTCTCAAGAGGAAGCTCACCAAATGACAAAATAACTCCTAAATCAAATCTATGCAGACTTCCCTTCGGGCATAAACTGCTCAAAATCTTAAAGATAGTTACTCACAACCTCACCATCTATTGAAAGATCAAACTAATAATCAACATTCTACAATGTGATCGTACATTCCCCAAATGACATATGAATAATGTGCTTCTTTGGACGACACCACTTTGTAAATGCTCTAATAAGGACCTCATCGAACTTAAATCACTACTTATGAAACCTGGCAAGATGGTACAACCTAGCAAGTTAAAATTAAGGGATGACGCAATCATGTAATGGCATCTTCTACTGCCTCGTCATATTGTTGATAGAATGGCTCGGCCACAAAAAAAAATCAGACAAAATGCTTGCATATATTTAGATCATGTTCAATCAAAGTTCAGCCCAAACTAATGGTACGTTCGGATTAATTTTTTAAGACCAATCTCACATGCTTCAAGTATACAACTAATCGATTGTTAAACACAATGTATCACAACCAAATTTCTAACATCAAACAATCACCTATATGCCTCTCTATTAATCTGACATGAACTATAAGACAAGTCTACAATTATCAACATGTTACTATCTAACATGATATAACAATATAATTAAAAAAATTAATAATAGTAACACGAGCAATTCACACTAAAGATATCTATTTTACTCAAACCACTACAGAAAAATATTAAAAATATTAAAATTACTAGTCCCTTGATTTATGACACCTACCTTATGGGCAATTCTATTTATCTGGTATAGTTGATCCAGATAATCCCATCACTTTTTGTTGCGTGTTGCAGTGAATCCCGCTGTGACATCTCTTGGCAGTGTTTGAGGATGCTAAATCGTAACTTTAAATAATGTTTTAATCATCTTGCTCTTCTATTAAAATGACTTCACACCAGATTTATATTGCATCCCGCTTCACACTAATTCATGGGATTTCACCATGATTTAAGTAGCCTCCACATTAAATCATGGCCTTTCACCATGATTTATCCACACTGCACAAATCCCACAATTTACCTCCCTGCGCCTATGGTAAATCGCTGTGTGTTTGCTATGTTTTATGTTAGTAGCTTTTCACGCACGTATATCGTTGTATTCACCGTAATTTATTGCATTCTGCACTTAAAACAGGTTTAGATACCATGATTTAGCCAAGCTTTCCCTTTGTAATTTATCGTTGGTTTTAGTAGGTAGTGCTAGCGAGGGCAGAGGCGCGACACCATGGGTAACAGAAGAAGTGCTTCGTGATGGCAAGGGCACAGCACGATGGGTGACAGCGGCACGATAGGGGGCGGGAGGCAAACATCAACTGTGACAGACGTCAACAACGTCATGGATGAGAGGAAAAATTATTGAGAGAGGATGAGAGATCGTATAGTGAGTGATTTTATGGCTTGCGATTTTACGACGCAGATATGTAGAGTGTGCAAAAACCTAATTTTTTTAATTTCAAAATTAGATTTACAAGGGAGTTGGCTGAGTTGCCTAATAGGAGAGTTGACCCCGTCTACTTTTACTTATAAAAAACATTACCTAGAAGCCAATGGCCAATGAAATGTACTGTAAGGTCTTAATGTCAGAAAACACCAAAAAGTCTATGAATGGAGTAGTATCAAAAGACCTATAAGCTAGATAATATTTAGGTTAGTTACGTGACACATGCAACGGTATTACAGTACAACCATGCCAACATGGCGAAGGACCAACTATACTTTCCCAACTTATCCAGATTGGTAACATAGGGCAACCATCGAATGTGAACTCGAGTCCCGAGCTTATTTATGAACAGTTGGGTCGATAAATGCGTCATAATGTATGTCAAAGCATAAATCTTCAAAGTATTCTCGTTGGTATCAGTTGGAAAATCCATAATCTCCCTTGAAACTAGGTACCAGTGATAGTGTACTTCATAATATACTTGTCAAGAGGAAGCTCACCAAATGACCAAATAACTCTTAAATCAAATCTATGTAGACTTCTCTTCGGGATAAAATTGCTCAAAATCTTAAAGACATTTTCTCACAACCTCACCATCTATTGAAAGATCAAACTAGCAATCAACATTCTACAATGTGATCCTACACTCCCCAAATGACATACGAAGAATGTGCTTCTTTGGACGACACCATTTTATAAAAGCACTAATAAGGACCTCATTAAACTTAAACCACTACTTATGAAACCTGACAAGATGGTACAACCTAGAAAGTTAAAATTAATGGATGATGCGATCATGTAATGGCATCTTCTATTTCCTCGTCATATTAATGATACAATGGTTCGGCCACAAAAAAAAAAAATCACACCAAATGCATGCATATATTTAGATCATGTTCAATCAAAGTTCAACCCAAACTAATAGCACGTTCGGATTAATTTTTTAAGACCAATCTCACATGCTTCAAGTATACAACTAATCGATTGTTCAACACATTGTATCACAACCAAATTTCTAACATCGAACAATCACCTATATGCCGCTCTATTAATCTGACATGAGCTATAAGACAAGTCTACAATTATCAACATGGTACCATCTAACATGATATAACAATATAATTAAAAAAATTAATAAATAGTAAGACATGAGCAATTCACACTAAAGATATCTATTATACTTAAACCAGTACAGAAATTAATTAAAAATATTAAAATTACTAGCCCCTTGATTTATGACACCTACCGTATGGGCAATTCTATTTATCTGGTATAGTTGATCCAGATAATTCCATCACTTTTTGTTGCGTATTGCAGTGAATCCCGCTGTGACATCTCTTGGCAGTGTTTGAGGATGCTAAATCGTAACATTAGATAATGTTTTAATCATCTAGCCCTTATATTAAAATGCTTCACACCAGATTTATATTGCATCCCGCTTCACACTAATTCGTGGGATTTCACCATGATTTAAGCAGCCTCCACATTAAATCGTGGCCTTTCACTATGATTTATCCACACTGCACAAATCCCACAATTTATCTCCCTGTGCCTATGTAAATCGCTCTGTGTTTGCTATGTTTTATGTTAGTAGGTTTTCACGCACGTAAATCGTTGTATTCACCATAATTTATTGTATTCTGCACCCAAAACATGTTCAGATACCATGATTTAGCCTAGCTTTTCCTTTGTAATTAATCGTTGGTTTTAGTAGGTAGTGCAAGCAAGGACAGGGGTGCGACGCCATGGGTGACGGAAGGAGTGCGACGTAATGGCAAGGGCGCGACACGATGGGTGAGAGTGGCGCGATAAGGGGCAGGAGGCAAATGTCAATGGTGACAGACGTCAACGACGCCATGGATGGGAGGAAGAGTGATTGAGAGAGGATGAGAGATCGTATAGTGAGTGATTTTATGGCTTGTGATTGTATGACGCAGATATGTAAAGAGTTCAAAAACCTAATTTTTTTAATTTCAAAATTAGATTTACAGGGGAGTTGGCTGAGTTGCCTTATAGGGGAGTTGACCAGGTATACTTTTCATTATAAAAAACATTACCTAGAAACCAATGGCCAATCAAATGTACTGTAAGGTCTCAATGTCGGAAAACACCAAAAAGTCTATGAATGGAGTAGTATCAAAAGACTTATTAGCTAGATAATATTTAGGTTAGTGACGCGACACATGCAACGGTATTACAGTACAACCATGCCAACATGTCGAAGGACCAACTATACTTTCTCAACTTATTCAGATTGGTAACATAGGGCAACCATCGAATGTGAACTCGAGTCCCGAGCTTATTTATGAATAGTTGGGTCGATAAATGCATCATAATGTATGCCAAAGCATAAATCTTCACAATATTCTCATTGGTATCAGTTGGAGAATCCAAAATCTCCCTTGAAACTAGGTATCAGTGATACTATACTTCATAATATACTTCTCAAGAGGAAGCTCACCAAATGACAAAATAACTCCTAAATCAAATCTACGCAGACTTCCCTTCGGGCATAAATTGCTCAAAATCTTAAAGACAGTTACTCACAACCTCACCATCTATTGAAAGATCAAACTAATAATCAACATTCTACAACGTGATCGTACATTTCCCAAATGACATATGAAAAATGTGCTTCTTTGGACGACACCACTTTGTAAATGCACTAATAAGGACCTCATCGAACTTAAACCACTACTTATAAAACCTGGCAAGATGGTACAACCTAGCAAGTTAAAATTAAGTGATGATGCGATCATGTAATGGCATCTTCTACTGCCTCGTCATATCAATGATACAATGGCTCGGCCACAAAGAAAAATCACACAAAATGCATGCATATATTTAGATCATGTTCAATCAAAGTTCAACCCAAACTAATAGCACGTTCGGACTAATTTTTTAAGAACAATCTCACATGCTTCAAGTATACAACTAAGCGATTGTTAAACACAATGTATCACAACCAAATTTCTAACTTCGAACAACAACCTATATGCCGCTCTATTAATCTGACATGAGCTATAAGACAAGTCTACAATTATCAACATGTTACCATCTAACATGATATAACAATATAATTAAAAAATTAATAAATAGTAACACATGAGAAATTCAAACTAAAGATAACTATTATACTCAAACCACTACAGAAAAGCATTAAAAATATTAAAATTACTAGCCCTTTGATTTATGACACCTACCTTATGGGAAATTCTATTTATCTGGTATAGTTGATCCAGATAATCCCATCACTTTTTGTTGCGTTTTGCAGTGAATCCCGTTGTGACATCTCTTGGCAGTGTTTGAGGATGCTAAATCGTAACTTTAGATAATGTTTTAATTATCTAGCTCTTCTATTAAAACGACTTCACACCAGATTTATATTGCATCCCGCTTCACACTAATTCGTGGGATTTCACCATGATTTATCCACACTGCACAAATCCCATAATTTACCTCCCTGTGCCTATGGTAAATCGCTGTGTGTTTGCTATGTTTTATGTTAGTAGCTTTTCACGTACGTAAATCCTTGAATTCACTGTAATTTATTGCATTCTGCACCTAAAACAGGTTTAGATACCATAATTTAGCAAAGCTTTCCCTTTGTAATTAATTGTTGGTTTTAGTAGGTAGTGCTAGCGGGAGCAAGGGCGCGATGCCATGGGTGACAGAAGGAGTGCGACGTGATGGCAAGGGCACATCACAATGGGTGACAGTGGCGTGATAGGGTGCGGGAGGCAAACGTCAATGGTGACAGACGTCAACGACGCTATGGATGAGAGGAAGAGTGATTGAGAGAGGATGAGAGATCGTATAGTGAGTGATTTTATGGCTTGCGATTGTACGATACAGATATGTACAGAGTGCAAAAACCTAATTTTTTTAATTTTAAAATTAGATTTACAAGGGAGTTGGCTGAGTTGCCTTATTAGGGAGTTAACCAGGTATACTTTTCAGTACAAAAAACATTACCTAGAAGCCAATGACCAATCAAATGTACTGTAAGGTCTCAATGTCGGAAAACATCAAAAAGTCTCTGAATGGAGTAGTATCAAAAGACGTATTAGCTAGATAACATTTAGGTTAGTGACGCGACACATGCAACGGTATTACAGTACAACCATGCCAACATGTCGAAGGACCAACTATACTTTCTCAACTTATCCATATTGGTAACATAGGGCAACCATCGAATGTGAACTCGAGTCCCGAGCTTATTTATGAATAGTTGGGTCGATAAATGCATCATAATGTATGCGAAAGCATAAATCTTCACAGTATTCTCATTGGTATCAGTTGGAGAATGCAAAATCTCCCTTGAAACTTGGTATTAGTGATACTGTACTTCATAATATACTTCTCAAGAGGAAGCTCACCGAAATAACTCCTAAATCAAATCTACGCAGACTTCCCTTCGTGCATAAATTGCTCGAAATCTTAAAGATAGTTACTCACAACCTCACCATCCTTTAAAAGATCAAACTAATAATCAACATTCTACAATGTGATCGTACATTCCCCAAATGACATATGAAGAATGTGCTTCTTTGGATGACACCCCTTGTAAATGCACTAATAAGGACCTCATCGAACTTAAACCACTGCTTATGAAACCTGGCAAGATGGTACAACCTAGAAAGTTAAAATTAAGGGATGATGCAATCATGTAATGGCATCTTCTACTGACAAGTCATCTTATGCTAGTTTTACAAGCATTTTTCATTTGTTTCATTAGGGTTTTTTGTACTTTCTTGCACAATAAGTAAGTAATTGGAGTAGATTTTCATCATTATGTTGAATCAATCAAACATCATTTATTTTACACAAAATCATAGGTTTTATGCCAGAATTAAATGATTTTATAAATGATGCAAAGATCTAGTGATTTTGGTGGGACTTTGATTAGCTGTTTGGTTGCTTATAGGTGAAGAAATGATAAAAAAGGAAAGAACCAGGAAAGCGTTGCATTACCAAATATGGCGTTCATTAAGGCAACGCTAGGCTGCACACCAAGGCTCAACAAGAGCCAGCATTCAAAGATGTGAATGCCACGTTCACTTTTGTGAACTTTATCGGGTACATTAGGCAAGGGAGCAAGGCGCATCAAAGCAACACAAGGGTAGCATTCAAAATAGTGAACGCCATATTCACTCCTTCCACCTTTATCGTGGATTTAAGCTTCGTGGGAGGAAGCTCACAAGGAGCGTTCAAAACGATGAACGTAGCACTCAACCAAAGGGAGCGCCCCATGAGTAAAGCGCTCAACCAAAGGGAGCGCTCAGCTAGGTAGCGTTCAAGGTTTTGAACGTAGCAGGAGGGAGCACCAAGGGAGCAAGGCCAAGCACACACCAGCCACGTTCAAAGAGTGAACGTAGCATTCACTTATTGAACGCTAGAGAGGCCAAGCGCGCACCAAAAATTGGCACAAGGAGAAGTGAACGCCAAGTTCACAAAACCCAACGGAGCGCTCCACTGGAGCATGCCTCCAACCCAATTTCAATCGATTGCCATCTTGGATCCATTTCTTCACAAATAAAAAGGCCCACTCCAAGCTTTGAAGGGAGATAATAGAAAGTGTATAAATAGGATTTAATTTGATTTGAAAAAGGACCTTTTTCTCATTTTTAGTTTTTTTATTTTTAGATTTTCATTTTGAATTTGGGAATTGGGATTAGATCTAGTTTTCTTTCTGTTTGTTCTTTTCTTCTTCAACTTCTATTTTCTGCTTTGTATTTGGAATTGAGATTGAAGAGCTCATTTGATTCTAAATCTGAGAATCATCTTTTACTTTTCTTCTCAATATTTCTAAGAATTGGATCTACAACTTCTTTTCTGTTTTCATTTTCATTTCTTCTGCAATTTATTTTCTATTTGGTCGAGAAAGCAATTGAGATCTAGATCTGCTTTCTAATTTTATTGCTCTTCTAAAATTTTCAATTTTTCTTTCAGGGTTTCACACTTGATCTAAGTTTTCTTGCTGTTTGTGTCTTCAAGCAATTTTCCATTTCTATTTTGCTACTGAGCTGAATCTCTTCTTCTCATAGCTTGCTGATTTACTTTAATTTACATTTTCTAGTTCAATTTGAATCCCAACACCCAAATCCCTTTTATTCTTTAAGCAATTTACATTTCCCAGCAATTTAGATTCAGCAATTTAAGTTTCTTGCACTTTAAGTTTCAGTCATTTACCTTTCTTGCAATTTAAGGTTCAGCTCTTTTACTTTCTTGCACTTTAAGTTTCTGCAATTTACCTTTTCTGCACTATAAGATTCAGTCAATTCTCCCTCTCCATTTTATTTACTTCCAATTTAGCTTTTGTTAATCAAATTTCACTCAAATCATCAAATATTCGCTTAACTAAATTCATCACCTAACTAAAATTGTTCAATCCATCAATCCCTGTGGGATCGACCTCACTCTTATGAGTTATTACTACTTGATGTGACCCGGTACACTTGCCGGTGAGTTTGTGTGGAATCATTTTTCCCTCATCAAGTTTTTGGCGCCGTTGCCGAGGATTGATTTAGATTGACAACGATTAAGTAGGGTGATAATATAGATTAAGTATTTTCTTTTTATTTTAACTAAGCACACTAACTGTTTGAATTTTTGGTTACGCTAACACTAACCTCACTCTAGCAGTAGAGTGCTTCATTTTGGTTTCTGGTTTTGTGTGTATGACAGAAACAAGTAGAAAGGTCTCCACCTCTTGCAACCTTGACGAGAGAACTCTGCAAAGACTAAGAAGAGAAGCAAGAGGAAAGGGGATTATTGGTGAAGAGGAATCAGAAGGAGAGGATCAAGTGATTGAGGATAACATCCCAAATCACACTGATGGTGTGGCCAACAACAATGGCCAGCCTTAGAGAAGAGTCTTAGCCTCTTACACTATCCCCAACCCAAGAAATTGTGGGAGTAGTATCCTAACACCCAATGTCCATGCCAATAACTTTGAACTCAAGCCTCAATTGATTACCCTGGTTCAAAACAATTGTCAATATGGAAGAAGTGCTGTTGAGGATCCAAACCAACACCTTTCTATATTTTTGAGAATCTGTGACACTGTCAAAACCAATGGAGTCCACCCTGACATCTATAAGCTTCTTTTATTCCCATTTTCACTGAGAGACAAAGCCACATAGTAGTTAGAAACCTTTCCTAAAGAGAGCATTACCAGTTGGGATGATTTGGTTAGCAAATTTCTAGCCAAATTCTATCCACCCCAAAGAATCATTAAGCTAAAAACTGATGTGCAAACCTTCAGAAAGCAAGAAAGAGAGTCATTGTATGAAGCTTGGGAGATGTATAAAGCTCTAATCAGAGATGTCCAGAAGGAATGTTCAGTGAATGGGTGGAGTTACAGAATTTCTATGAAGACTTGTCCTTACCTTCAAGGAAAGCTTTGGATTATTCATCAGGAGGATCTTTGCAAATGATGAAAACTGCTTAAGAGGCACATGATCTTATAGATATGGTGGCCAACAATGAGTACTTCTACTCCTCTGAAATGCAAGCATTTCCAAAAAAAGATGTATTTGAGCTTGAAGGAGTTGATACCATACTAGCTCAGAACAAACTCATGCACCAGCAACTTCAACAGCAAATTGAAACAATGTCAAAGATGGATTGCAACTTGCAGTAGTGAGCACAACTAACCAACCATCAGTTGTGTGGGGACAACAGGAGGAAAGTTATGAGGAGCAGCAGCCTGAACAAGTGCAGTACATGCATAATCAAGGTTCTGGATCAACTGACTTCCATGGAGACACTTACAACTTATCCTGGAGAAACCACCCCAATCTGAAATGGGGAGAGAACCAAAACCAGCAACCTTGGCAAAGAAACTCAAACCAGAATAATTCCAGAAACACAAACCATCAAAACCATCAAAACACTAACCAAAATCCATACAGAAAACCACAAAATAATCACCCCAATCCAACTACTATCCACCCAACAACCCATCCACTAACCAAAACAACTATCATTCACCATCAACATCCCATAATCAACCACAACCACCTCAAGAATCCCAAAGGATCTCCAACTTGGAGATATTGATGGAGAAGATGATCAAGCATCAAGAATTGGCCAACAAGAACCATGAAGCTTCAATAAGGAATTTGGAAAGGCAGATTGGCCAGTTGTCCAAGCAAGCAATTGCTGAAAGAGCATCTAATGCACTACCAAGTGACACCATTCCCAATCCCAAAGAAGAATGCAAAGTAATCCAATTAAGGAGTGGAAGAACCTTGGTAAATGACAAAGAAACTACCCAGAGGTCAGCTGAGAATGATGAAGCTAGCAACAAGGAAGAAGTGACACTTAAAGCCAAGCACGACCAAGGGAAGCTTAAGAAAAAGGAGGAACAACCACAAACTTCAAAGAAGGGAAAGGAACTCATGGAGGAGCAATCACAAGAACAGAGGGAGATAGTAAAGACTCACACATCTCCTCTGCCATATCCTCAAAGATTTCAGAAGGAGATCAAGGATCAATAGTTCCCAAAGTTTTCAGAAGTTCAAGAAGCTGGAAATTAACATTCCACTTGCTGAAGCATTAGAACAAATGCCGTTATATGCAAAATTCGTCATGGAGCTTATCAACAAGAAAAGGAGCTGGAATGAGAAGGGGACAGTAATCTTGACTCAAGAATGCAGTGCTGTCATCCAAAGAGGTCTTCCACCAAAGCTCAAAGATCTAGGAAGCTTCATCCTATCTTGCACTATAGGCAACAGAACATTGGACAAAGCCCTCTGTGATCTAGGAACCAGCATCAACTTGATGCCACCCTCACTAATGAAGCAGCTTGCAATAGAAGAATTTAGGCCAACCAGAATGTCACTTCAAATGGCTGACAGATCGCTCAAAATATCAAATGGAGTTGTGGAGAATTTGTTGGTGAAAGTAGAAGAATTCATATTTTCTACTGACTTTATCATTTTGGACATGGAGGAAGAAGGACACAACTCAATCATCTTGGGAAGGCCCTTTCTAGCCACAGCAAGGGCTATAATTGATGTAAAGAAAGGAGAAATGACACTCAGAGTGCATGATAAAAAGATGATCATCAATGTCTTTAAAGCCATGAAATATCCCCCTGAGAAAGAAGAACGTATGAGAGTAGAAATGGTGGAAGAAGTAGAAAGGGGGTTATTTGAGACCAAAAACCAGGAGGAACAAGAAGTGGAAACAGAAGTGGAACAAGATCTCATAGAAGAGGAAGTGGTAGAAATCTCCCCTGAAGGCAAGACAGATGAGAAGCCAAAACAAGAGTTAAAACCTCTTCCCCCTTATCTCAAGTATGTGTTTCTTGGAGAAGCAGAGGCCTTGCCAGTGATCATAAATGCCTCCTGAACATAGAAAAAGAAACAAAGCTGATTGAAGTGTTGAAAGCTCACAAGACAGCCTTGGGTTGGACAATTGATGATATCAAGGGCATAAGCCCTGCCATCTGTATGCATAAAATTCTATTGGAGGAAGATTTAAGGCCTGTAGTTCAACCCCAAAGAAGACTTAACCCAACCATGAAGGAGGTGGTTCAAAAAAAAGTGATGAAGCTATGGAATGCTGGAATCATATACCCAATCTCTGACAGCTCTTGGGTGAGCCCAGTACAAGTAGTGCCAAAGAAAGGTGGCATGACTGTCATCTTCAATGAGAAGAATGAACTCATTCCCACAAGGATAGTGACGGGGTGGAGAATGTGCATCGATTATAGAAGACTGAATGATGCTACAAGGAAAGATCACTTTCCTCTCCTGTTCATTGACTAGATGCTGGAAAGATTGGCTGGACATGCATACTATTGCTTCTTGGATGGGTACTCTGGATACAATCAAATAGTAGTGGATCCTAAGGATCAAGAAAAAACTTCTTTCACCTGTCCATTTGGAGTTTTTGCTTACAGAAGGATGCCCTTTGGTCTATGCAATGCCCCTACAACTTTTCAAAAGTGTATGCTTTCTATATTTTCTGACATGCTGGAAAATTTTTAGAAGTCTTCATGGATGATTTTTCTATCTTTGGCAATTCATTTAACACCTGCTTGCATAATTTAACTCTTGTTTTGAAAAGATGCCAAGAAACTAATCTAGTATTGAATTGGGAGAAATGCCATTTCATGGTTCCTGAAGGGATAGTTCTTGGGCATAAGGTTTCAATTAAAGGTATAGAAGTTGACAGAGCAAAAATAGAAATCATTGAAAAGCTTCCTATACCTGTTAATGTGAAAGCAGTGAGAAGTTTTCTTGGACATACTGGTTTTTACAGGAGATTTATCAAAGATTTTTCAAAAATAGCAAAACCACTAAGTAATTTTCTAGTGATTGATAATGCTTTCATCTTTGATGACAATTGCAAGCATGCCTTTGAAACTTTAAAGAGAAAACTCACTACAGCACCAATCATCACACCCCCAGATTGGAAATTGCCTTTTGAACTTATGTGTGATGCAAGTGACTTTGCAATTGGTGTTGTATTGGGGCAAAAGAAAGACAAGCTGCATCATGTTATATATTATGCTAGCAAGGTGTTGAATGAAGCATAGAAAAATTATACCACCACAGAGAAATAGCTCTTGGCAATTGTATATGCATTTGATAAATTTAGACAATACTTGATTGGTTCAAAGGTTATAGTATATACTGATCATGCTGCTCTCTAGTATCTTATGTCTAAAAAGGATTCAAAGCCAAGGCTTATTAGGTGGGTGCTGCTGCTACAAGAATTTGACATTGAAGTGAGAGATAGGAAAGGGAATGAGAACCAAGTAACAGATCACTTGTCAAGACTACCACAAGAAGCTAATCAAGCTCCACGTTCAGTGAATGAAAGCTTTCCAGATGAACACCTCTTACAAATCCAACAAGCTCCCTGGTTTGCAGACATTGCAAACTACAAGGTTGGAAGGAAGATTCCCCAAGAATTCACCAAGCAACAAGTAAAGAAGCTACTCAATGAGGCCATGAAATTCTTATGGGATGAACCATTCTTATTCAAGTGGTGTCCAGATGGAATGATTAGGAAATATGTTCCTGAGAGTGAGATGAGAGACATACTATGGCATTGTCATGGTTCAGCTTATGGTGGATATTTTGGACCAGAAAGAATAGCAGCCAAAGTACTTCAAAGTGGATTTTATTAGCCAACCATCTTCAAGGATGATAGAGAGTTTATTCATCAATACAATGAGTGCCAAAGAGCTGAAGGATTAACAAGAAAGAATGAGATGCCTCAGAACTACATCTTGGAGGTAGAACTCTTCGATATTTGGGGTATAGATTTTATAGGCCCTTTTCCACCTTCATATTCTTTCAAACACATACTTGTGGCAGTAGAGTATGTCTCAAAGTGGGTGGAAGCCATAGCAACAACCACATGTGATGCACAAATTGTCCTTCAATTCCTTAAGAAGCACATTTTTACTAGATATGGAGTGTCTAAGGGTCTTATCAGTGATGGTGGTAGTCATTTCTGCAACAAATAGATGGAGAAACTACTTCACAAATATGGGGTGATACATAAAGTAGCTACACCATATCATCCACAAACCAATGGCCAAGCAGAGCTTGCAAATAGGGAGTTGAAGAGGATTTTGGAGAAAACAGTGGGGAACACAAGAAAGGATTGGGCCAGAAAATTAAAAGATTCTCTCTGGGCGTATAGAACAACATTCAAGACTCCTATTGGAAAGTATCCTTTTCAGTTGTTGTATGGCAAATCTTGTCACCTTCCTGTAGAGCTTGAACACAAAGCTTTCTGGGCTACTAAACTCCTCAACCTTGATTCTCATGCAGTAGGAGAGAAGAGGTTATTGCAATTAAATGAGTTGGATGAGTTTAGACTAGAAGCCTATGAAAATTCTAAGATATACAAGGAAAAAGCTAAGAGATGGCATGACAAAAGGATCTCAAAGAAGGAGTTCAAACCAGGACATCAAGTACTCTTGTATAACTCCAGACTCAAAGTTTTCCCTGGCAAACTCAAGTCTAAATGGACTGGTCCCTACTTGGTAACAAAGGTTCTTCCTTATGGAAGCCTTGAATTGCTAGATGAAGCAACAAAGAACAATTTCACAGCAAACGGTCACAGGGCAAAGCATTACTTAGGAGGCCATTGGGACAAAGAGAAGGAGATTCAGAAATTAAGCTGAGCAAGAATGAAGGATGTCAAGCTAGTGACAGTAAAAGAGCGCTTGTTGGGAGGCAACCCAACCAAAGGTAGTTTTCTTTTCTTAACTATTTCAATAACAGAGTTAGGTAGTTTTATCTGTATTGCAAGGAGCTAAGTTTGGTGTTGCACACCAAAACAATTTAAGGGTCAATGAAGGATGCTAAGATTGGTGTTCCACCAAAAATCTCATTTAAAAAGACATTTCAACCCTCTGTACAAATGGTTACCAGATCCAAGCAATCAGGAAAACCACTAAACCACTGTCTGTTTTCTAGTTTTTAGCTTCATTACTTTCAACAAAAGCACAAGGTTTGATGTAACTGATGCATCATAGACAGTATCAAAGGACTAAGTTTGGTGTTCCCCCACCAAAGTAAGTTCAAGAAACTACAATAGTTCATGCATGCTAACCATTTGCCTAAGTGCTTGGAAAAACAAGCAACTTCTAATAATTATGCAGAAAAGACACTCAGCCTCTTAACAGAATCATCACCAAAGGAAAAGCAAAAGTAAAATATGATGATGACAAAAGGAAAGCTACAAGACACTCTTGAGAGGTTGTGTTGTCACAAAATTCACTATGCCTTGAAATGTTGTGTATGAGAAGTTGCTTTTTTCCTTGATGTTTAGTTCAAATAATGCAAATTTTGATGTCTGCACTAGTTTAAATGCTTGTCTTCATCTTCATTGGCCTTAAATTCATGTTTTGTTTCCCCTTTTTGCATCAATAAGAGAAAATGTTTGAAATAGAAAGTGATTGTCCAATGTGGTAGGAATTAGAATGAAGTTTTGTGGTGATAATTGCTTGATTGGATGATAAGCTCAATAATAAAAGCTGCATAATAGAATGTCCTTTGTAGTGTGAACTTAGTTGCTGATATAAAACCTTTTATTAATGAAATTTCCTGGAAAACAAAGAAAAGTAAGAAAGAAAAAGAAAAGAAAAGCCAAGGATTGGCAACAAAAATAAAAGAAACAAATAATAAGGCTAGACACCAATAGCTTGGACCTTAGGACATATGCTTGTGGTGTTTCTTGTACTAGAATATACTTGGACAATTAGGTTCTGAAGAGTCTTTTAAAACTTGGTAACTTGGGTTAACTAATCTGGGATTATCAACCGAAAGTCCATTATCAAGAGCAACCTAGTTACAAAGCATTTAGTAACCCAAAGAGGTACTGGGCATCAATGTTCCTAAGAAGAATTGTGAGCCAAGTGTCTGTAGTGAAGAGGTGTTGAGAAAATTGAACCAAAAGGCTGCTACAACACTTGACACTGAGCTACCATTGAGAAATAAGCTTTTTAAGTAAAAGAATGAAGGAAAAATAAAAAAGGGATCAATCAAAGAGCAAGGATTTATAACAGCAACTCTAGTGAATCCTCAAAGAAACATTTCTTATCTATCAGCAAAGAATAAGTGAGCTGCATCTTTTCTGCATAAAATCCCATAGTCTTAATTCAATTATCTGCTAAATAAGGACATATATGCTTCTCTGTTTCATTTCATTTCTTCTCATGTTTAGTGCTTGCTTGGGGACAAGCAAGGTTTAAGCTTGGTATTGTGATGACAAGTCATCTTATGCTAGTTTTACAAGCATTTTTCATTAGTTTCATTAGGGTTTTATGCACTTTCTTGCACAAAAAATAAGTAATTAGAGTGGATTTTCATCATTATGTTGAATCAATCAAACATCATTTATTTTACACAAAATCATAGGTTTTATGCTAGAATTAAATGATTTTATAAATGATGCAAAGATCTAGTGATTTTGGTGGGACTTTGATTAGCTGTTTGGTTGCTTGTAGGTGAAGAAATGATGAAGAAAGGGAAGAACCAGGAAAGTGATGCATTACCAAATGTGGCGTTCATTAAGGCAACGCTAGGTTGCACACCAAGGCTCAACAAGAGCCAGCATTCAAAGATGTAAACGCCACGTTCACTTTTGTGAACTTTATCAGGCACATTAGGCAAGGGAGCAAAGCGCATCAAAGCAACACAAGGGTAGCGTTCAAAATAGTGAACGCCACGTTCACTCCTTCTACCTTTATCGTGGATTTAAGCTTCGGGGGAGGAAGCTCACAAGGAGCGTTCAAAATGGTAAACGTAGCGCTCAACCAAAGGGAGCGCCCCATGAGTAAAGCGCTCAACCAAAGGGAGCGCTCAGCTAGGTAGCGTTCAAGGTTTTGAACGTAGCAAGAGGGAGCACCAAGGGAGCAAGGCCAAGCACACACCAGCCACGTTCAAAGAGTGAACGTAGTGTTCACTTATTGAACGCTAGAGAGGCCAAGCGCGCACCAAAAATTGGCATAAGGAGAAATGAACGCCAAGTTCACAAAACCCAACGGAGCGCTCCACTGGAGCATGCCTCCAACCCAATTTCAATCAATTGCCATCTTGGATCCATTTCTTCACAAATAAAAAGGCCCACTCCAAGCTTTGAAGGGAGATAATAGAAAGTGTATAAATAGGATTTAATATGATTTGAAAAAGGACCTTTTGCTCATTTTTAGTTTTTTCATTTTTAGATTTTTATTTTGAATTTGGGAATTGGGATTAGATCTAGTTTTTTTTCTGTTTGTTCTTTTCTTCTTCAACTTCTATTTTCTGCTTTGTATTTGGAATTGAGATTGAAGAGCTCATTTGATTCTAAATCTGAGAATCATCTTTTACTTTTCTTCTCAATAGTTCTAAGAATTGGATCTACAACTTCTTTTCTGTTTTTATTTTCATTTCTTCTGCAATTTATTTTCTGTTTGGTCGAGAGAGCAATTGAGATCTAGATATGCTTTCTGATCTTGTTGCTCTTCTGAAATTTTCAATTTCTCTTTTAAGGTTTCACACTTGATCTAAGTTTTCTTGCTGTTTGTGTCTTCAAGCAATTTTCCATTTCTGTTTTGCTACTGAGCTGAATCTCTTCTTCTCATAGCTTGCTGATTTACTTTAATTTACATTTTCTAGTTCAATTTGAATCCCAACACCCAAATCCCTTTTATTCTTTACGCAATTTTCATTTTCCAGTAATTTAGATTGAACAATTTAAGTTTCTTGCACTTTAAGTTTTAGTCATTTACCTTTCTTGCAATTTAAGTTTCAGCGCTTTTACTTTCTGCACTATAAGATTCAGTAAATTTACCCTCTCCATTTTATTTACTTGCAATTTAGCTTCTGTTAATCAAATTTCACTCAAATCATCAAATATTCGCTTAACTAAATTCATCACCTAACTAAAATTGCTCAATCTATCAATCCCTGTGGGATCGACCTCACTCTTGTGAGTTATTACTACTTGATGCGACCCGGTACACTTGCCGGTAAGTTTGTGTGGAATCGTTTTTCCCTCATCATCTCACATGCTTCAAGTATACAACTAATCGATTGTTAAACACAATGTATCACAACCAAATTTCGAACATCGAACAATCGCATATATGCCGCTCTATTAATCTGACATGAGCTATAAGACAAGTCTACAATTATCAACATGTTACCATCTAACATGATATAACAATATAATTTAAAATATTAATAAATAGTAACACATGAGCAATTCACATTAAAGATATCTATTATACTCAAACCACTACAGAAAATAATTAAAAATATTAAAATTACTAGCCCCTTGATTTATGACACTGGTGCACGAATTGTGAATCACACTTTTCACAACCCGTACCACTAACCAGCAAGTGCACTAGGTCGTCCAAGTAATACCTTACGTGAGTAAGGGTCGAATCCCACGAAGATTGTTGGTTTGAAGCAATCTATGGTTATCTTGTAAATCTTAGTCAAGAGGTCAATTATATTTATCAGTTTGAATTGCGAAAAGTAAAAGAGCATGGATTAAATACTTGTTCTGCAGTAATGGAGAACATGTTGGAGTTTTGGAGATGCTTTGTCTTCTGAATCTCTGCTTTCTCCCTGTCTTCTTCTTTATGCACGCAAGGTTCCTCCTATGGCAAGCTGTGTGTTGGTGGATCACCGTTGTCAATGGCTACCATCCGTCCTCTCAGTGAAAAAGGTCCAGGTGCGCTGTCACCGCACGGCTAATCATCTGTCGGTTCCCACTCATGCTGGAATAGGATCCATTGATCCTTTTGCGTCTGTCACTACTCCCAGCCCTTGTGAGTTTGAAGCTCGTCACAGTCATTCAATCCCTGAATCCATCTCGGAATATCACAGACAAAGTTTAGACTTTCCGGATTCTTATGAATGCTGCCAATGGATTCTAGCTTATACCACGAAGATTCTGATTAAGGAATCCAAGAGATGTTCATTCACTCGAAGGTAGAACGGAGGTGGTTGTCAGGCACGTGTTCATAGGTTGAGGATGATGATGAGTGTCACGGATCATCACATCCATCATATTGAAGTGCGAATAAACATCTTAGATAGAAACAAGCGTGTTTGAATAGAAAACAGAAATAGTTGCATTAATTCATCGAAACACAGCAGAGCTCCTCACCCCCA
Source organism: Arachis ipaensis (assembly GCF_059453495.1). NCBI lineage: Eukaryota > Viridiplantae > Streptophyta > Magnoliopsida > Fabales > Fabaceae > Arachis > Arachis ipaensis. Next base: position 58,523,251 of record NC_142436.1, read on the forward strand.
ACAATGGAGTTCAGAGACTCATGCCGTCAAAGAGTACAAAGTTCAGATCTAAAATGTCATGAGGTGCAAAAATAGACCTCTAAAAGTTGTTTAAATACTAAACTAGTAACCTAGGTTTATAGAAAATGAATAAACTATGATAGATGGTGCAGAAATCCACTTCTGGGGCCCACTTGGTGTGTGCTGGGGCTGAGACTTAAGCTTCTCACGTGCCTAGGCTGTTTCTGGAGTTAAACGCTAGGTTGTAACCTGTTTTTGGCGTTCAACTCCCATTTGTAACCTGTTTCTGGCGTTTGACGCCAGACTACAACATGGAACTGGCGTTGAACACCAGTTTACGTCATCTATCCTTGAGAAAAGTATGGACTATTATATATTTCTGGAAAGCTCTGGATGTCTACTTTCCAAAGCAATTGAGAGCATGCCATTTGGAGTTCTGTAGCTCCAGAAAATCCACTTTGAGTGTAGGGAGGTCAGAATCCAACAACATCAGCAGTCTTTTTTCAGCCTGAATCAGATTTTTGCTCAGCTCCCTCAATTTCAGCCAAAAAATACCTAAAATTAAAGAAAATCACACAAACTCATAGTAAAGTCCAGAATTGTGATTTTTATTTAAAAACTAATAGAAATATAATAAAAACTAACTAAATTACACTAAAAACATACTAAAAACATCGCCAAAAAGTGTATAAATTATCCGCTCATCACAACACCAAACTTAAATTGTTGCTTGTCCCCAAGCAACTAAAAATAAAGTAGGATAAAAAGAAGAGAATAATACAATGAATTCCAAAAACATCTATGTAGATTAATCTTAATTAGATGAGCGGGGCTATTAGCTTTTTGCCTCTTGAATAGTTTTGGCATCTCACTTTATCCATTGAGGTTCAGAATGATTGGCATCTATAGGAACTCAGAATTCAGATAGTGTTATTGATTCTCCTAGTTTAGTATGTTGATTCTTGAACACAGCTACTTTATGAGTCTTGGCCGTGGCCCTAAGCACTCTGTTTTCCAGTGTTACCACCGGATACATACATGCCATAGACACATAACTGGGTGAACCTTTTCAGATTGTGACTCAGCTTTGCTTTGGACCTTGACTTTAACCGCTCAGTCTCAAGTTTTCATTTGACACCTTCACGCCACAAGCACATGGTTAGGGACAGCTTGGTTTAGCCGCTTAGGCCAGGATTTTATTCCTTTAGGCCCTCCTATCCACTGATGCTCAAAGCCTTGGATCCTTTTTATTTACCCTTGCCTTTTAGTTTTAAGGGTTACTGGCTTTTTGCTCTTGCCTTTTGGTTTATAGAGCTTTTGGCTTTTTCTTGCATTTTCTTTTTCTAATTTTTTTTCGCATATATTTTTTTCTGCAAGCTTTTGTATTCACTGCTTTTTCTTGCTTCAAGAATCATATTTATGATTTTTCAGATTATCAAATAACATGTCTCCTGTTCATCATTCTTTCAAGAGCCAACATATTTAACATTCATAAACAGCAACTTCAAAAGACATATGCACTGTTCAAGCATTCATTCAGAAAACAAAAAGTGTTGCCACCACATCAAAATAATTAAACTATTTTAAAATTTGAAAATTCATGTACTTCTTTTTCTTTTTCAGAAAACATTTTTCTTTTAAGAAAGGTGATGGATTCATAGGACATTCATATCTTTAAGACATAGACACTTAGATACTAGTGATCATATAGTAAAGACACAAATATAAATAAAACATAAAGCATAATAAACGAAAAACAGGAAAATAAGAACAAGGAGATTAAGGAACGGGTCCACCTTAGTGAGGGTGGCGTCTTCCTCTTCTTGAAAAACCAATGGTGTTCTTGAGCTCCTCTGTGTCTCTTCCTTGTCTTTGTTGCTCCTAATAGTTTTGTGGAGGGAAGTGCATCCCTTGAGGCATTAGTGGTTATGGAAAAACAAAAAAAAAGCAATGCTTTTTTCACACCAAACTTAGAAGGTTTGCTCATCCCCAAGCAAAAGAAGAGAGAAAGTAGTAGAAGAAGAAGAAAATGAAGGAGATGGGAGAAGATGTATTCGGCCAAGTGGAAGAAGAGAGGGTTGTGTTGTGTGAAAATGAAGAAGGAAAGGTAGGGATCCTGTGGGGTCCACAGATCAAGTGGGGTCAAGGACTTAACATCGTTGCTCCAATTAGGCGTGTAAAACGCCCTTGCTTTGCAATCCTGGCATTTAACGCCAAACTGCTGCCTGTTTCTGGCGTTAAACGCCCAAATGTAGCTTGTTTCTGGCATTTAATGCCAGGTAGATGCTTGTTTCTGGCGTTAAACACCAGCTTGGTGCATGTTTCTGGCGTTAAACGCCAGACAGATGCTTGTTTCTGGCGTTTAAACGCCAGAATACTCCCCCTCCAGGGTGTCCTATTTTTGTTGCTGTTTTTCATTTTGTTTTTGATTTTTCAGTAGTTTTTGTGACTTCACATGATCATCAACCTTAAGAAGACATAAAATAGCAATAGAAAATAAATAGATATAATTAGATAACATTGGGTTGCCTCCCAACAAGTGCTTCTTTATTGTCTTTAGCTGGACCTTGCTGAGCTTTTAATCTAGCCTCAGCCTTGAGCACTCTTGCTCAATATTGCCTTCAAGATAGTGCTTGATTCTCTGTCCATTAACGATGAACTTCTTATTAGAATCAATGTCTTGAAGCTCCACATAGCCATATGGTGATACACTTGTAATTACATATGGTCCCCTCCACCGGGATTTCAATTTTCCGGGAAATAGCCTGAGTCTAGAGTTAAACAGCAGAACCTTCTATCCTGGTTCAAAGACTCTAGATGACAGCTTTCTGTCATGCCACCTTTTTGCTTTCTCTTTGTAAAGCTTGGCATTTTCGAAAGCAGTGAGTCTGAATTCCTCTAGCTCATTCAGCTGGAGCAATCTTTTTTCTCCAGCTAATTTGGCATCAAAGTTTAGGAATCTGGTTGCCCAGTAGGCCTTATGCTCTAGTTCCATGGGCAGATGATAGGCCTTACCATACACAAGTTGGTATGGAGAGGTCCCTATAGGAGTCTTGAATGCTGTTCTGTAAGCCCACAGAGCATCATCCAAGCTTCTTGCCCAATCCTTTCTACGGGTACTTATAGTCCATTCCAGGATTCTTTTTAGTTCTCTATTAGAGACTTCAGCTTGCCCATTTGTCTGTGGATGGTATGGAGTTGCCACCTTGTGGCTAATTCCATACCGGACCATAGCAGAGTAAAGCTGTTTGTTGCAGAAGTGAGTTCCCCCATCACTAATTAGTGCTCTAGGGACACCAAACCTGCTGAAGATATGTTTCTGGAGGAACTTCAGCATGGTCTTAGTATCATTTGTGGGTGTGGAAATGGCCTCTACCCATTTGGATACATAGTCGACTGCTACCAGAATATAAGTGTTTGAGTATGATGGTGGGAAAGGCCCCATGAAGTCAATACCCCATACATCAAACAACTCAATCTACATGATCCCTTGCTGAGGCATGGCGTAACTATGAGGTAGATTGCCAGCTCTCTGGCAGCAGTCACAGTTACGCACAAACTCTCGGGAGTCTTTATAGAGAGTGGGCCAGTAGAAGCCACATTGGAGGACTTTTGTAGCTGTTCGCTCACCTCCAAAATGTCCTCCATATTATGATCCATGACAATGCCATAGGATCTTCTGTGCTTCTTCTCTGGGCACACACCTACGGATTATTCCGTCTGCACATCTCTTAAAGCGATATGGTTCATCCCACAAGTAGTACTTTGCATCAGTGATTAATTTTTTCTTTTGTTTCCTGCTGTACTCTTTGGGTATGAACCTTGCAGCTTTATAGTTTGCAATGTCTGCAAACCATGGTGTTTCCTGAATGGCAAACAAATGCTCATCCGGAAAGGTTTCAGAGATCTCAATAGAGGGAAAGGACGCCCCTTCTACTGGTTCTAACCGGGACAGATGATCAGCCACTTGGTTCTCTGTCCCTTTTCTGACTCTTATTTCTATATCAAACTCTTACAGAAGCAACACCCATCTTATGAGCCTGGGCTTTGAATCCTGCTTTGTGAGTAGATATTTAAGAGCAGCATGGTCAGTGTACACAATCACTTTTGATCCTACTAAGTATGATCTAAACTTGTCAATGGCATAAACCACTGCAAGCAATTCTTTTTCTGTGGTTGTGTAATTTTCTGGGCATCATTTAAAACATGGCTAGCATAATAAATGACATGCAGAAGCTTGTTATGCCTCTGTCCCAGTACTGCACCAATGGCATGGTCACTGGAATCACACATTAGTTCAAATGGTAATGTCCAGTCTGGTGCAGAAATAACTGGTGCTGTGACCAGCTTAGCTTTCAGAGTTTCAAACGCCTGCAGACACTCTGTGTCAAACATAAATGGCATGTCAGCAGCTAGCAAATTGCTCAGAGGTTTTGCAATTTTTGAAAAATCCTTTATAAACCTCCTATAGAATCCTGCATGCCCCAGAAAGCTTCTGATTGCCTTAACATTGGCAGGTGGTGGTAATTTTTTAATTACTTCCACTTTAGCTTGATCCACCTCTATTCCCTTGTCCGAAATCTTGTGCCCAAGGACAATCCCTTCAGTCACCATAAAGTGACATTTTTCCCAGTATAAAACCAGGTTAGTCTCTTGACATCTTTTCAGAACCAGTGTCAGGTGATCAAGACAGGAGCTGAATGAGTCTCCATATACTGAGAAGTCATCCATGAAGACTTTCAGAAATTTTTCCACCATATCAGAGAAAATAGAGAGCATGCATCTCTGAAAGGTTGCAGGCGCATTACACAGCCCAAATGGCATCCTTCTGTAAGCAAACACTCCAGATGGACATGTGAATGCTGTTTTCTCTTGATCCTGGGGATCTACTGCAATTTGGTTGTAGCCTGAATAGCCATCCAAAAAGCAGTAATAATCATGACCTGCTAGTCTTTCTAGCATCTGGTCTATGAATGGTAAAGGAAAATGATCCTTTCTGGTGGCTGTATTGAGCCTTCTGTAGTCAATACACATGCGCCACCCTGTAACTGTTCTTGTAGGAACCAGTTCATTTTTTTCATTATGAACCACTGTCATGCCTCCCTTTTTGGGGACAACTTGGACAGGGCTCACCCAGGAGCTATCAGAAATAGGATAAATAATCCCAGCCTCCAATAACTTGGTGACCTCTTTCTGCACCACTTCCTTCATGGCTGGATTTAACCGCCTCTGTGGTTGAACCACTGGCTTAGCATCATCCTCCAATAGGATCTTGTGCATACATCTAGCTGGGCTTATGCCCTTAAGGTCACTTATGGACCACCCAAGGGCTCTCATGTGTGTCCTTAGCACTTGAAGTAGTGCTTCCTCTTCCAGTGGATTTAAAGCAGAGCTTATGATCACCGGAAAAGTGTCACCTTCTCCCAGAAATGCATATTTCAGGGATGGTGGTAATGGCTTGAGCTCGGGTTTAGGAGGTTTCCCCTCTTCCTGAGGAAGTTTCAGAGGTTCTTTCGATTCCTCTGAATCCTCCAAATCAGCCTGAACATCTTTAAAGATGTCTTCCAGCTCTGATTCGAGACTCGCAGCCGTGTTGATCTCCTCTACTAAAGAGTCAATGAGATCAACTTTCATGCAGCCTTTTGGTGTGTCTGGATACTGCATAGCCTTGACAGCATTCAACTTAAACTCATCCTCATTGACTCTCAGGGTTACTTCCCCCTTTTGGACATCAATGAGAATTCATCCAGTTGCTAGGAAAGGTCTTCCTAGAATGAGAGTAGCACTCTTGTGCTCTTCCATTTTCAGCACCACAAAGTCAGTGAGAAAGGCGAATGGCCCAACCCTGACGATCATGTCTTCAATCACGCCTGATGGGTATTTAATGGAGCCATCAGCAAGTTGGAGACATATTCGGGTTGGTTTGACTTCTTCAGTTAAACCAAGCTTTCTGATAGTGGATGCAGGTATTAGATTGATGCTTGCCCCAAGATCACATAAAGATGTCTTGGTGCAATTACCCTCTAATGTGCACAGTATCAGAAAGCTCCCGGGATCCTTAAGCTTTTCTGGGAAGCTTTTCAGAATGACTGCACTACATTCTTCAGTGAGGAGAACTCTTTCAGTTTCTTTCCAATCCTTCTTATGACTCAAGATCTCTTTCATGAACTTGGCATAAGAGGGTATTTGCTCAAGTGCCTCTGCAAACGGAATCTTTATTTCAAGAGTCCTGAGATAGTCTGCAAAGTGAGCAAATTACTTATCTTGCTCCTCTTGGCAGGGTTTTTGAGGATAAGGCATCTTGGCTTTGTATTCCTGCAGGTTTATTTCCCACAGAGGTGGTTGGAGAAGCCTTTTTAGAGGGGTTGTTATCAGCACTTGTGTGTGTCTGATCCCTCACTGGCATTTGAATGCCAGAGTTAGAAGCTGGAGTGGCGTTGGATGCCAACTCCTTACTTGTTCCTGGCATTTGAATGCCAGAACTGAGCTTCCATTGGGCGTTTGACGCCAAATCCCTGCCTGTTTCTGGCGTTTGGACGCCAGAGTTATTCCTCTCTGGGCTCTTACTATCCTCAGAGGGATTTTGAGTAGCAGTTTGTTCATTTCTTGGCTTCCTGCTGCCTTGAAGTGAGGTATTTAATATTTTCCCACTTCTTAATTGAACTGCTTGGTACTCTTCTGTTATTTGTTTTGATAACTGTTGTTCTGTTTTCTTCAACTGTACCTCCATATTTATATTAGCCATTCTTGTGTCTTGTAGTATCTCCTTGAATTCGGCCAGCTATTTTGTTAGAAAGTCTAATTGCTGATTGAATTCAGTAACTTGTTCTGCAGGACTGAGTTCAGCAGTTACTGTTTTAGCCTCTTCTTTCATGGAAGATTCACTATTTAGGTACAGATGCTGATTTCTGGCAACTGTATCAATGAGCTCTTGAGCTTCTTCAATTGTCTTTCTCATGTGTATAGATCCACCAACTGAGTGGTCTATAGAAATCTGAGCTTTCTCTGTAAGCCCATAATAGAAGATGTCTAGCTGCACCCATTCTGAAAATATTTCAGAGGGGCACTTTCTTAGCATCTCTCTGTATCTCTCCCAGGCATCATAAAGAGATTCATTATCTCCTTGTTTAGCCTTGGATGTCCAGCCTTAGTTGTGTCATCCGTTTTGGAGGGAAGTATTGATTCAGGAATTTTTCTGACAGCTGTTTCCATGTCCTTATGCTAGCCTTAGGTTGGTTATTTAACCACCTCTTAGCTTGGTCTTTTACAGCAAATGGAAACAGTAATAATCTGTAGACATCCTGATCTACTTCCTTATCATGTACTGTGTCAGCAATTTGTAAAAACTGTGCCAGAAACTCTGTAGGTTCTTCCTGTGGAAGACTGGAATACTGGCAACTTTGCTGCACCATGATAATGAGCTGAAGATTCAACTCAAAGCTACTGACTCCAATGGAGGGTATACAGATACTACTCCTATATGAAGCAGTAGTGGGGTTAGCATATGACCTCAGAGTCCTTCTGGACTGTTCATTTCCACTTAGGTCCATGATGGAGAAAGGGAGATGATGCGGATTGCAAATAAAAATATTTTTTTTGAGAACCGAAATTAAAATAAAATAAAATAAAAGAAAATAAATAAAAAAATTGACTATAAATTCAAAAATTTGAAGAAAAATAAATAAAAGAAATTGAAAACTAAATTAATTAATTAAAAAGATTAGAAAAAGATGTGGGTGGGGATTTTCAAAAAAAAAATGAAGAGAGAGAAATTGGTTAGGAAGTTTTGAAAAAGATATGTCTTAAAATTAAAGATACTTGTAAGAAAATAAAATAAATAAAAAAAATAAAAAAAGAAAAGATATGAAAAAGATTTGATTTTAAAATTTGAGATTAGAAAAGATAAGATAGGCTAGGTAAGAGAAGATAAGGAATTCAAATTAAAAAGTTTTGAAAATTAAATTTTAAATTTGAAAATTTGAAATTTGAATTTTGAAATTTGAACTTTGAAATTTTAAATTTTGAATTTTGAATTTTTGAAAAGTCAACAATATAAGATAAGGATTTGAAAAAGATTTAAATTTTGAAGAGATTTGATTTTTTTAAATTTGAAAATTAAATTTTGAAAGTTGAAATTTGAAATTTGAAATAAGATAAGATAAGATTTTGAAAAAGATATGATTTTTTTGAAAAATATTTGAATTTTGAAATTTTAAAACTAAGATAAGATAAAATAAAAAATTTTAAAATAAAATCTGAATTTTTAAAAGGAAAATTCGAAAAATCAATTAAAATAAAGGAAAAAGATATTTTTGAATTTAAAGAGGAAAGAGAAAAACAATAAGATAGCACAAGACTTAAAATTTTTAGATCTAATGCTCCTTGTTTTCGAAAATTTTGGAGGGAAAACACCAAGGAATACCAAACTTAAAAATTTTAAGATCAAGACACAAGGAAAACTCAAGAACACTTTGAAGACTCACAAGAACAACAATAACAAAAGAAAGAACACCAAACTTAAAATTTTTAGAAAACCTCAATAAAATTTTCGAAAATTATAGAAAGATTGACAAGAAAACACCAAACTTAAAGTTTGGTACAATATTTAATCAAAGAAAAATTATTTTTGAAAAAAGATTTTAAAAAGAAGATACCCAATTACCAAGAACATAAACCAATGCTCTAGCCAATTGAGCTGTAAACGTAACACTTGTTTTAAAGAAGTATTTTTAATAACTAAGAATAAATTTTTTCGAAAACTAATGTTTTGAAAAAGCACAAGAAAAACAAGAAAAGAAACAGAACAAGAAAAACTAAAGATCAAACAAGAAAAATAAACAAGAACAACTTGAAGATCCAGGAAAAACAAAGAACACAAATTCGAAAATTTAAAGGAAAATATAAAGTATGCAATTGACACCAAACTTAAAATATAAAACTAAACTTGAACAGAAAAAAACTCAATTATTAGTAAAAAAAATAAAATTTCGAAAAACTTTTGAAAAAGAAAATAAGGATTCTAAAATTTTAACAAGAACAATAATAAAAGACTCAGACAAATCACAGATTAATAAAGAAAAATAAAAATCTTTTGAAAGATTTTTGAAAAGAAAGCAAAAGACTCTGACCCAAAAGACAAAATCTTCCTAATCTAAGCAACAGGATGAATCGGCAGTTGTTCAAACACGAACAATCCCCGGCAACGGCACCAAAAACTTGGTGCACGAATTGTGAATCACACTTTTCACAACCCGTACCACTAACCAGCAAGTGCACTAGGTCGTCCAAGTAATACCTTACGTGAGTAAGGGTCGAATCCCACGAAGATTGTTGGTTTGAAGCAATCTATGGTTATCTTGTAAATCTTAGTCAGGAGGTCAATTATATTTATCAGTTTGAATTGCGAAAAGTAAAAGAGCATGGATTAAATACTTGTTCTGCAGTAATGGAGAATATGTTGGAGTTTTGGAGATGCTTTGTCTTCTGAAACTCTGCTTTCTCCCTGTCTTCTTTTTAACGCACGCAAGGTTCCTCCTATGGCAAGCTGTGTGTTGGTGGATCACCGTTGTCAATGGCTACCATCCGTCCTCTCAGTGAAAAAGGTCTAGGTGCGCTGTCACCGCACGGCTAATCATCTGTCGGTTCCCACTCATGCTGGAATAGGATCCATTGATCCTTTTGCGTCTGTCACTACTCCCAGCCCTTGTGAGTTTGAAGCTCATCACAGTCATTCAATCCCTGAATCCTACTCGGAATACCACAGACAAGGTTTAGACTTTCCGGATTCTCATGAATGCTGCCAATGGATTCTAGCTTATACCACGAAGATTCTGATTAAGGAATCCAAGAGATGTTCATTCAATCGAAGGTAGAACGGAGGTGGTTGTCAGGCACGCGTTCATAGGTTGAGGATGATGATGAGTGTCACGGATCATCACATCCATCATATTGAAGTGCGAATAAACATCTTAGATAGAAACAAGCGTGTTTGAATAGAAAACAGAAATAGTTGCATTAATTCATCAAAACACAGCAGAGCTTCTCACCCCTAACAATGGAGTTCAGAGACTCATGCCGTCAAAGAGTACAAAGTTCAGATCTAAAATGTCATGAGGTGCGAAAATAGACCTCTAAAAGTTGTTTAAATACTAAACTAGTAACTTAGGTTTACAGAAAATGAATAAACTATGATAGATGGTGCAGAAATCCACTTCTGGGGCCCACTTGGTGTGTGCTGGGGCTGAGACTTAAGCTTCTCATGTGCCTAGGCTGTTTCTGGAGTTAAACGCCAGGTTGTAACCTGTTTCTGGCGTTCAACTCCCATTTGTAACCTGTTTCTGGCGCTTGACGCCAGACTGCAACATGGAACTGGCGTTGAACACCAGTTTACGTCGTCTATCCTTGAGCAAAGTATGAACTATTATATATTTCTGGAAAGCCCTGGATGTCTACTTTTCAACGCAATTGACAGCGCGCTATTTGGAGTTCTGTAGCTCCAGAAAATCCACTTAGAGTGCAAGGAGGTCAGAATCAAACAACATCAGCAGTCCTTTTTCAGCCTGAATAAGATTTTTGCTCAGCTCCCTCAATTTCAGCCAGAAAATACCTGAAATTACAGAAAATCACACAAACTCATAGTAAAGTCCAAAATTGTGATTTTTATTAAAAACTAATAGAAATATAATAAAAACTAACTAAATTACACTAAAAACATACTAAAAATAATGCCAAAAAGCATATAAATTATCCGCTCATCAGACACCTACCGTATCAGCAATTCTATTTATCTGGTATAGTTGATCCAGATAATCCCATCACTTTTTGTTGCGTGTTGTAGTGAATCCTGCTGTGACATCTCTTGGCAGTGTTTGAGGATGCTAAATCGTAGCTTTAGATAATGTTTTAATTATCTAGCTCTTCTATTAAAATGACTTCACACCAGATTTATATTGCATCCCGCTTCACACTAATTCATGGGATTTCACCATGATTTAAGCAGCCTCGACATTAAATCGTGGCCTTTCACCATGATTTATCCACACTGCACAAATCCCACGATTTACCTCCCTGCGTCTATGGTAAATCGCTGTGTGTTTGCTATGTTTTATGTTAGTAGCTTTTCATGCACGTAAATTGTTGTATTCACCATAATTTATTGCATTCTGCACCTATAATAGGTTCAGATACCATTATTTAGCTTAGCTTTCCCTTTGTAATTAATCGTTGGTTTTAGTAGGTAGGGCTAGCGAGGGCAGGGGTGCGACGCCATGGGTGACGGAAGGAGTGCGACGTGATGGCAGGGGCGTAGCATGATGGGTGACAGCGGTGCGATAGGGGGCGGGAGGCAAACGTCAACGGTGACAGACGTCAACGACGCCATGGATGGGAGGAAGAGTGATTGAGAGAGGCTGAGAGATCGTATTGTGTGTGATTTTATGGCTTGCGATTGTACGACGCAGATATGTAGAGAGTGCAAAAACCTAATTTTTTTAATTTCAAAATTAGATTTACAGGGGAGTTGGCTGAGTTGCCTTATCGGGGAGTTGATCCCATATACTTTTTCTTATAAAGAACATTACCTAGAAGCCAATGGCCAATCAAATGTACTGTAAGGTCTCAATGTCGAAAAACACTAAAAAGTCTATGACTGGAGTAGTTGAAGAACGAAACTCTTGCGCGATTTAGAATTTTCGCAAATAAATTCCCGTTGTAAGTATAGCTTCTTGACCGACAAGACTTCCTTTCTTACAAAAGTTTTGGTTGTCACAAGTAACAAACCCCTTTGAAATTGATAACCGAAGTATTTAACCTCGGGTCATCTTCTCAAAAAATTGCAGGGAGGTGTTCTTATTATTGGTTATGAGTCTTGTAAATTGGGGGTTTTGATAGTAAGGAACAGGTAATTTAAATGACAAGTAAAATAAATTAACAATAATAAAATCTCTTGGCAAGGTATGAAAATTCGGAAGTCCTATCCTAGTTATCCTTATCGATGGTGATGAGAATTGAGTTTTAATCCCACTTAGTTAACCTTTTCTAAAGCAAAGGAAAGTCAAGTGGACTAATTAGTTAGATCCTCAAGTCCTAGTCAACTCCTAAGGAAAGACTAGAGTTAGTAGAATTCAATTCAATTAGTAAAAATAATAATTAACAACCATGATAAGTTTGATAACTCAAGAGTATCCAGTTAATCAATTAAAGCCAAGAATATAAAAAGCTAAATAAGAATCATAAATTTGAAATACCTCAATTGCATTAATAAGAGAAAATCAATCTAAACATAAAGAGTTCATAAGCCAATTTGGCAACATAAGTAATTAAAGAAAAACATTAAAGTATCTGAAAGTAAAAGAGAAATATAAAGTAAAAGGAATATTGAACCTGAGAAGAAGTTGAAATAATAAGTTGAAATAATAAGAAATCCTAATTCCTTTAAGAGGAATCCTAAAATCCTAAATCCTAAGAGAGAGGAGAGAACCCCTCTCTCTAAAAACTACATCTAAATTATGAAAAGTGAATCGTGGAAGATATCATCATGAATGAATGGATTCTCCCACTTTATAGCCTCTAATCTGTGTTTTTTGGGCTGTAAACTAGGTCGAAAACAGCTCAGAAATCGCTGGAGAAGAAATCTACCACGCTGATTTTCGTCACTGCGATGCGTCCGCGTGGATCACGCGTTCGCGTCACTTATCATCAGGAAAACTATGGCATATTATATATCAAATCGAAGTCCTGGACGTTAGCTTTCCAACGCAACTAAAACCACATCATTTGGACCTCTGTAACTCAAGTTATGACCGTTTTAGTGCGAGAGGCTCAGGCTGACAGCTTTGCAGTTCCTTCAACTTCTTGTATTCCTTCCATTTTTGCATGCTTCCTTTCCATCCTCCAAGTCATTCCTGCCCTATAAACTCTGAAAACACTTAACACACATATCAAGGCATCGAATGGTATAAAGGGAGAATTAATATTAATAAAATTAAGGTCAAAGAAGCATGTTTTCAATCATAGCACAAAATCAGGAAGAAAAATATAAAACATGCGAATTGTATGAATAAGTGGGTAAGGACTTGATGAAAACCACTCAATTGAGCACAAGATAAACCATAAAATAGTGGTTTATCAACCTCCCCATACTTAAACATTAGCATGTCCTCATGCTAAGCTCAAGAGAAGCTATAAGAGAGTGAAGAGGAATGATAGAATGTAAGAAATGCAACCTATCTATATGAACGCAACTACATGCAAAATGTTTCTACCTACTTGGTTAAAAATAAATAAGTTCTCCAAGACAAACATAAATCAAATTCCACTATTCAAACCATACAGTAAAAATTTGTTAGAAGATAGCTCATGAAAGCAGGGAATATAGAATTCAAGCATTAAACCCTTACTGGTAGTGTATATCACTCTAACTCTCAAGTGTCTAGGGTCAATCACTCTACTCTTCCCTAGTCATGCTTTCTCAACCTTGTTCTTCATCTAACTAATCAACAAATATTTAGTATACCAATGCAAACATCATGAGGTCTTTTCAGGGTTGTAATGGGGCTGAGGTAAAGGTAAGGATATATATATATATATATATAAGGCTAAGTGAGCTAACAAAGTGAATCCTTGATTAGTCTAAAATCTCACGTAACATATACATACTATATATAATTTAAAATGCTTTACCTAGCTACCCAAATTTTTTTCCACTTTTGTATTACATGTTCATGTATCAAACTTATTTTTGAATTTTGTCCCATGTGCATTGATTTTTTTTATTTTGCATTTGGGGTAATATTATTATTATTATTATTATTTTCAATGCACATGGTAATTTAATTATTTTGATTTCACATGAGCATGCTTCCCAAATTTTCAAATAACGTATTCAATTTAATTTCCCTTTTTTTTTATCATCCCATGTTCCCATAAAATTTCCCATACTTAAATTATACACAATATCCATCTTAAGCTAACCAAGGATTCAACTTGGGATTTTTATTTTGTTTTTCTGCTTAAGGCTAGTAATGTGGTTATGGAATAGAGGGGGGTTACAAAGCTCAAAGTGGCTAACAAGGGTGACATAAAATAGTAGGCTTATTTGGGATAAGTGAGTGAAAACAAGTAATGGCCTCAATCATATGCAAGCATGTAAATACACTAAATAATGGACATATAAAGTGGAACAAAGTAAAGATTGCAATTATAGAGGAGAAAACACACCAGAATAAAATGTTTATGGTTAACTAATGTAACCATGTAATTAATCTCAAAATCTCACAGGTTGTGTGTTCTTTGGCTCAAAAACCATGTTCCAAATACAACTTCAAACAAATTTAACACATATTTTTCAATTTAAATTAGTGAAATACTATAAAAATTTCTTGAAAAAGAAAATATTACTTCAACCAAGTAGTAACTAAATGCACAAAATCAAACAAACATGCAGTCAATTATGCAAATGCAACAATGAACAAACAAAGAAAATAGAGTATTGGTGTTGAAAAGAAGGTAACTAACCCCTGGAAGTCGGTATCGACCTCCCCACACTTAAAGATTGTACCGTCCTCGGTGCATGCTAAGATGTGCAAGTGGATGGGGGTTGTAGTTTCTCAGCTGGGGCTCTTTTTGTTCCTTTCCTTGCTGGTAGTTTGGGAGTCGCTTTCTCTTTACCCTGCTTGGTGGCCATCCTGAAAAGGGAAAAAGAAAATAACTTTTAAAGCTAAGGGTTAGAGCAAGGAAGAGAGTGGAAAAGGTGGTAATCAATGCACAATAAAGATGAATGATGTGAACACATGGTCATGACTACATGTGAGAAATCATTAATTAAAATATAGCAAGTGCATATGATGACAATTAAATGCAAGGTGTTTATTGGCATGCAGGCAAAGGCATAGATCAAGTATTCAATGTCCAAGTTAGATTACCAAGTCTTTCAAACTAATAACCTGTTTGTAATAGCAATTATATGGAATTAATAAAATATGAGAAGGGTTTTGTGAAAAGCAAGCATTTAGAGTAGTAGAATAAAAGATATCGAAAAACAGTGCATAATGCCATACGGGCGTTTTCACAAACACATAGCATGCATGGTAAATAAGCTATTGAAAATATTAAATTGAACATGCAAGCAACCCTATAAAATAAATATATAATTTCCAAACAATTCCTTAACAATCCACAAGCAAATCATAAGGAATAATAATGACCCTAATAAGTTTCCAACACCAATTAAAAGAAAAAGAAAGAAAAAGAAAACATGGATAATGAAAGTGAAAAGAAAAAAGAAAAGAAGAATAAAACATAAAATAAAAAGAAGAATAGAAAAGTAAGGAGGGAAGAAGAGAGAAGAAAGAAATAATAATAAGGGAAAACAAAAATAAGGATCTGGGGAAGAAAAGATAAGATATTTTGGCTAATGGGGATAATCTGTGCGCCGCATGCGACGCGGACGCGTGGGGTACGCGTTCGTGCGAATGGCTCTTAGATGAAACGACGCGGTCGCGTTGGTCACGCGGACGCGTGACTCGTTCTGTGCTACTAGCGTGAGGGCAGCCTCGCGCTCGCACAACTATCTGTTCGAAACTCATTGTTGCCAAATTCCAGGGTGACGCGTTCGCGTGGTGGACGCGATCGCGTGAATGTCCAAGATTGGAAGACGATGCGACCGCGTGGGGAACGCGTTCGCGTGGGAGGGTTTGGGCTTCCAGTACGAGTCCAGCCCCATTCCATCCCAACATACTGCCATACACCCCTTTACGTTGATTTTACAGAGCCACGCGTTCACGTGGGTGACGCGGACGCGTGACTGACGCGTCCACGTGGATCAATTTGTGCCAAAGGCACGCCTCCAGCCACGCTTTCGCGTGACTTTCTGTTCACTTTCTTTTCTTCCTAATGCACCTGTGACGCGGACGCGTCAGCGACGCTTACACGTCGCGTGCATTTTTTTTATATGCAAAATGCAGAATGCAGTATGCGGATGTTATGAATTATTCCAGGTTCGATGAAATAAAATAAAACTCAAAAACAAACAAAACTAAATAAGATTGAAAATGAAATGATCATACCACGGTGGGTTGTCTCCTACCTAGCACTTTTAGTTAAAGTCCTTAAGTTGGACATTTTCTGAGCTCCTTGTTATGGTGGCTTGTGCTTGTATTCATCCAAAAATCTCTACCAATGTTTGGAATTCCAATGGCCTCCGGGATCCTAAACTAGGCATATAAAGCCTTCAAGCAATTCAAAGCAAGTGACAAGGCCCCAAGAGTGTTGATTGTTGGAATGAATTCCGGGGTCCCAAACCTTGCTTTTGCACCCGTCTTCTTGTTGATCATCATGATTCCATCCGGGTGGCAAGCAATCTGAATTCTCACTAAAGCGGCCAAACAACTTCCTAGACCCATTCAGTTGAGCTTTACACCAACCCTTGCATTTAAACTTTGAGCACACAACCATGTTGAACCTTGCTTGACAACTCCAACCACTAACCATCTTCCTCTTACTCTTAATGCCACAAAGAGCTCTAAGTTGACCATCCGTCTCCAGTAGCCCATATTCAAGTGGAATTAGAAAGCTAAGGGATATGAATTTTACCCACTTGAATGTTGTGAATGATGATGGCAACTTAGGGGGAGGGGTCTCCAACAACTTTGGCAAGGTAATTGCAGGCCTTACTCCGTGTATTCTTTCTTGACACTTTCCACCTTTTTGCAAGCTTCTTCAATATCAACCTCTTCTTCTTGGTAGCTTTCTTCCAATTTGATCTCTTCTTCATTGCTTACCAAGGACATGGGAGGCTGTGCTTCTGCTTCTTTTTCTTTAGTCTCCATCTCTTGATCAACCTCTTCCAAGTCTTCAACCATGATATGCCTTGGAGGTTGTACACCCTCCTTAGCATCAATTTCAATCGCCTTGGAAGGAGGTTCTATAACCTGACTTTCCCATGGAGGTTCAGCATCTCCTAAATCTTCAACCACTTCTTCCTCTGCAACTATTATGGCTTCTTCCACTTGTTCCAATACAAAGCTATGTTCTTCATTGTCCACCGAAGTTTCTAGTGTCTCCTTCATGCTACGTTCTTCTTTTGATTCTCCATATGCAGCCATGGGAGTACTTTGAGTGCTCCGATGTTGGGAAGCTATTATATTTACTACCTCGGTTAAGGCAGTAGTGAGTTCCAGTACACCCCTTTGCGTCTTCGCTTGTCCTTGAAGAAGAACATGAAGGGTGTCATCCATTGGAGATTGGGGGTGGATATGAGGGTTCATTGGTTGGGAGAGAGGGCTCATAATACGGAGGTGGTTCTTCTTGATAATGATAAGGAGATGGTGTATATTGAGGTGGTGGTTCATGAGAGTAGTTGTGTTGGAATGGGGGTGGTTCTGTGCATGGTTCATTTGGCTCATAAGGTGGTTGGTATGGTGGATACGGGTTAGGGTCATATGGAGGTAAATGGCAGAAAGGGGCTTGTAAGTATGGTGGTCCAAAGGTATGTTGAGGAGGCGATTCATAATTATGTGGTGGGCCTTGTTGGTAACTACAAGGGGGTTCACCATATTCATCATCTTGGTATGCTCCCTGGAATGGCTCTTGACCATAGTAGTTTGGTGGGTGTTGGTTGTCACGGAAGGGTCCACCATAACTGTTGTTTTGACATGCATTGTGGAATGGTCATGGTCCATGGTATCTTGGAGGGTGTTGTTGCCTAAAGGGTTGATCAGATCCTCGTGGCTCCTTCCATCTCTGATTGTTTTGACCTTGATGCATGTTCCTGTTATAATTTCCATTCATTGCAACAGCATTGGAACCAAACTCAAAGCGACGGGGGTGAGAACCCATAGTAACTAATAAAAATTAAAAATAAAAATAAATAAACAAGCAAAGGAAAATAAAATAAAATAAAATAAATAAGAGAAAAGGTTTGAAAAAGATTTAAATTTTGAAAAGGTTTGATTTTTAAAATTTTAAATTTAAATTTTAAAATTTGAATTTTGAATTTTTGAATTTAAATATTGAAATTTGAAATTTGATTTTGAAATGAGATAAGATAAGATTTTAAAAAAAAAATATGATTTTTGAAAAAGATTTGAATTTTGAAATTTAAAACTAAGATAAGATAAGATAAAAAATTTTAAAATAAAAATCTGAATATTTATTTTTTTATCTTTTTTATTTTTTTATTTTTTCGAAAAAATTAATTTAAAAGTAAATATTTACAATAACCAATAATAAGGCACACGTTTGCAATTACCCGACAACGGCGCCATTTGAAGAACGAAACTCTTGAGCGATCTAGACTTTTCACAAATAAATTTTCGTTGTAAGTATAGCTTCTAGACCGACAAGAATTCCTTTCTTACTAAAGTTTTGGTTGTCACAAGTAACAAACCCCTTTGAAATTGATAACCGAAGTATTTAACCTCGGGTCGTTTTCTCAAGGAATTGCAGGGAGGTGTTCTTATTATTGGTTATGAGTCTTGTAAATTGGGGGTTTTGAAAGTAAGAAACAGGTAATTTAAATGACAAGTAAAATAAATTAACAATAATAAAATTTCTTGGCAAGGTATGAAAATTCAGAAGTCCTATCCTAGTTATCCTTATCGATGGTGATGAGAATTGAGTTTTAATTCCACTTAGTTAACCTTTTCTAAAGCAAAGGAAAGTCAAGTGGACTAATTAGTTAGATCCTCAAGTCCTAGTCAACTCCTAAGGAAAGACTAGAGTTAGTAGAATTCAATTCAATTAGCAAAAATAACAATTAACAACCACGATAAGTTTGATAACTCAAGAGTATCCAGTTAATCAATTAAAGCCAAGAATATAAAAAGCTAAATAAGAATCATAAATCTGAAATACCTCAATTGCATTAATAAGAGAAAATCAATCTAAACATAAAGAGTTCATAAGCCAATTTGGCAACATAAGTAATTAAAGAAAAGCATTAAAGTATCTGAAAGTAAAAGTGAAATATAAAGTAAAAGGAATATTGAACCTGAGAAGAAGTTAAAATAATAAGAAATCCTAATTCCTTTAAGAGGAATCCTAAAATCCTAAATCCTAAGAGAGAGGAGAGAACTTCTCTCTCTAAAAATGACATCTAAATTATAAAAAGTGAATCGTGGAAGACATGATCATGAATGAATGGATTCCCCCACTTTATAGCCTCTAATCTGTGTTTTCTGGGTCGCAAACTGGGTCGAAAACAGCCCAGAAATCGCTGGAGAAGAAATCTGCCACGCTGATTTTCGTCACTGCGACGCGTCCACGTGGATCTCGTTTTTGCATCACTTATCATCAGGGCAACTATGGAATATTATATATCAAATCGAAGCCCAGACGTTAGATTTCCAACGCAACTGGAATCGCATCATTTGGACCTTTGTAACTCAAGTTATGACCGTTTTAGTGCGAGAGGGTCAGGCTGACAGCTTTGCAGTTCCTTCAACTTCTTGTATTCCTTCCACTTTTGCATGCTTCCTTTCCATCCTCCAAGCCATTCCTGCCCTATAAACTCTGAAAAAGCTTAACACACATATCAAGGCATCGAATGGTATAAAGGGAGAATTAATATTAATAAAATTAAGGTCAAAGAAGCATGTTTTCAATCATAGCACAAAATAAGGAAGGAAAATATAAAACATGCGAATTGTATGAATAAGTGGAAAAGGACTTGATAAAAATTACTCAATTGAGCACAAGATAAACCATAAAATAGTGGTTTATCAGTAGTATCAAAAGACCTATTAGCTAGATAACATTTAGGTTAGTGACGCGACACATGCAACGATATTACAGTACAACCATGCCAACATGGCGAATGACCAACTATACTTTCTCAACTTATCCAGATTGGTAACATAGGGCAACCATCGAATATGAACTAGTGTCCCGAGCTTATTTATGAATAGTTGGGTCGATAAATGCATCATAATGTATGCCAAAGCATAAATCTTCACAGTATTCTCATTGGTATCAGTTGGAGAATCCAAAATCTCCCTTGAAAGTAGGTATCAGTGATAGTGTACTTCATAATATACTTGTCAACAGGAAGCTCACCAAATGACCAAATAACTCCTAAATCAAATCAATGCAGACTTTCCTTTGGGCATAAATTGCTCAAAATCTTAAAGACAGTTACTTAAAACCTCACCATCTATTGAAAGATCAAACTAATAATCAACATTCTACAACGTGATCGTACATTCTCCAAATGAAATATGAAGAATGTGCTTCTTTGGATGACACCACTTTATAAATGTATTAATATGGACCTCATCGAACTTAAACCACTACTTATGAAACCTGGAAAGATGGTACAACCTAGCAAGTTAAAATTAAGGGATGATGTGATCATGTAATGGCATCTTCTATTGCCTCGTCATATTAATGATACAATGGCTCTGCCACAAAAAAAATCACACAAAATGCATGCATATATTTAGATCATGTTCAATCAAAGTTCAACCCAAACTAATTGCACGTTTGGATTAATTTTTTAAGACCAATCTCACATGCATCAAGTATACAACTAATCGATTGTTAAACACAATGTATCACAACCAAATTTCTAACATCGAACAATCACATATATTCCGCTCTATTAATCTGATGTGAGCTATAAGACAAATCTACAATTATCAACATGTTACCATCTAACATGATATAACAATATAATTAAAAAAAATTAATAAATAGTAACACATGAGAAATTCACACTAAAGATATCTATTATACTCAAACCACTACAGAAAATAATTAAAAATATTAAAATTACTAGCACCTTGATTTATGACACCTACCGTATGGGCAATTCTATTTATCTGGTATAGTTGATCCAGATAATCTCATCACTTTTTGTTGCGTGTTGCAGTGAATCCCGCTGTGACATCTCTTGGGAGTGTTTGAGGATGCTAACTCGTAACTTTAGATAATGTTTTAGTTATCTAGCTCTTCTATTAAAACGACTTCACACCAGATTTATATCACATCCCGCTTAACAATAATTCGTGGGATTTCAGCATGATTTAAGCAGCCTCGACATTAAATCATGGCCTTTCACCATGATTTATCCACACTGTACAAATCGCACAATTTACCTCCCTGCGCCTATGGTAAGTGGTGCACGAAATTGTGATCACCACCAATGGTGCCAAAGGACTTGGAGCTCTCAAACATGAATCACACTTTGTCACAATTCCGCACAACTAACCAGCAAGTGCACTGGGTCGTCCAAGTAATATCTTACGTGAGTAAGGGTCGATCCCACGGAGACTGTCGGCTTGAAGCAAGCTATGGTCATCTTGTAAATCTCAGTCAGGCAGATTCAAATGGTTATGGAGGATTGATAATTAAAATATGAATAAAATATAAAATAAAGATAGAGATACTTATGTAATTCATTGGTAGGAATTTCAGATAAGCGTATGAAGATGCTTTATTCCTCTTGAACCTCTGCTTTCCCATTGTCTTCTTCCAATCATTCATACTCCTTTCCATGGCAAGCTTTATATTGGGCATCACCGTTGTCAATGGCTACTTCCCGTCCTCTCAGTGAAAATGTTCTACGCACGCTGTCACCGCA
Organism: Arachis ipaensis; assembly: GCF_059453495.1. Classification (NCBI taxonomy): domain Eukaryota; kingdom Viridiplantae; phylum Streptophyta; class Magnoliopsida; order Fabales; family Fabaceae; genus Arachis; species Arachis ipaensis. Next base: position 58,544,828 of record NC_142436.1, read on the forward strand.
CAGCTAATCATCTATCGATTCTCGATCATGTTGGAATAGGATCCATTGATCCTTTTGCGTCTGTCACACGCCCAACACTCGCGAGTTTGAAGCTCGTCACAGTCATCCCTTCCCAGATTCTACTCAGAATACCACAGACAAGGTTTAGACGTTCCGGATCTCAGGAATGGCCGCCAATAATTCTAGCTTATACCACGAAGGTTCCAATCTTATATTAGAAACCCAATTTTAGACGTTACGCATTCAAGCTTGTTTGCATGCAGAACGGAAGTGGTTGTCAGTCACGCGTTCATAGGTGAGAATGGTGATGAGTGTCACATAATCATCACATTCATCATGTTCTTGGGTGCGAATGAATATCTTGGAGAAGAAATACACTTGAGTTGAATAGAAGAATAATAGTACTTGTATTAATTCATGAAGAACAGCAGAGCTCCACACCTTAATCTATGGTGTGTAGAAACTCCACCATTGAAAATACAAAAGTGATAATGGTGTAAGCATGGCCGAATGGCCAGCCTCCAAGGTCTAGGGACCAAACGTCCAAAGATTGAAAATACAATAGCAAAAGGTCCTATTTATAGAGAACTAGTAGCCTAGGATATACAGAAATAAGTAATTAATGCAGAAATCTTCTTCTGGGCCCACTTGGTGTGTGCTTGGGCTGAGCAATGAAGCTTCCATGTGTAGAGACTTTTTTTGGAGTTAAACGCCAGCTTTTGTGCCAGTTTGGGCATTTAACTCCAGCTTTTGTGCCAGTTCTGGCGTTAAACGCCAGAATTCTTGAGCTGACATGGAACGCCTATTTGGGCCATCAAATCTTAGGCAAAGTATGGACTATTATATATTTCTGGAAAGCCCAGGATGTCTACGTTCCAACGCAATTGAGAATGCACCAATTGGGCTTTTGTTGCTCCAGAAAAGCCACTTTGTGTGCAGGGAGGTTAGAATCCAACAGCATCTGCAGTCCTTTTTCAGCCTCTGAATCAGATTTTTGCTCAGGTCCCTCAATTTCAGCCAGAAAATACATGAAATCACAGAAAAACACACAAACTCATAGTAAAGTCCAGAAATGTGATTTTTATTTAAAAACTAAGAAAAACTAACTAAAATATACTAAAAATAATGCCAAAAAGCGTATAAATTATTCGCTCATCACAACACCAAACTAAAATTGTTGCTTGTCCCCAAGCAACTGAAAATCATATTGGATAAAAAGAAGAGAATATACAATGAATTCCAAAACATCTATGAAGATCAGTATTAATTAGATGAGCGGGGCTTTTAGCTTTTTGCTTCTGAATAGTTTTGGCATCTCACTTTATCCTTTGAAGTTCAGAATGATTGGCTTCTATAGGAACTCAGAATCCAGATAGTGTTATTGATTCTCCTAGTTAAGTATGTTGATTCTTGAACACAGCTACTTTATGAGTCTTGGCCGTGACCCTAAGCATTTTGTTTTTCCAGTATTACCACCGGATACATAAATGCCACAGACACATAACTGGGTGAACCTTTTCAGATTATGACTCAGCTTTGCTAGAGTTCCCAATTAGAGGTGTCCAGAGCTCTTAAGCACACTCTTTTTTCTTTGGACCACGACTTTAATCGCTCAGTCTCAAGTTTTCACTTGACACCTTCACGCCACAAGCACATGGTTAGGGACAACTTGGTTTAGCCGCTTAGGCCAGGATTTCATTCCTGAGGGCCCTCCTATCCACTGATGCTCAAAGCCTTGGATCCCTTTTTATTTTACCCTTGCCTTTTGGTTTAAAGGGTTATTGGCTTTTTCTGCTTGCTTTTTCTTTCTTTTTCTCTTTTTTTTTGCATATATATATTTTTTTCTGCAACCTTTTCACTGCTTTTTCTTGCTTCAAGAATCAATTTTATGATTTTTCAGATTATGAAATAACATTTCTCCTTTTCCATCATTCTTTCAAGAACCAATAATTTTAACATTCATGAATCAACAATATAAAAAATATGCACTGTTCAAGCATTCATTCAGAAAAACAATAGTATTGCCACCACATCAAAATAACTAAACTGTTTTAAAATTTGAAATTCATGCACTTCTTTTTCTTTTTCAATTAAAAATATTTTTCATTTAAGAAAGGTGATGGATTCATTTTCATTGCTTTAAGGCATAGACACTTAGACACTAGTGATCATGTAATAAAGACACAAACATAAATAAACATAAAGCATAAAAATTCGAAAAACAAAAAATAAAGAACAAGGAATTTAAAGAACGGGTCCACCTTAGTGATGGCGGCTTGTTCTTCCTCTTGAAGATCTTATGGAGTGCTTGAGCTCCTCAATGTCTCTTCCTTACCTTTGTTGCTCCTCTCTCATGGTTCTTTGGTCCTCTCTAATTTCGTGGAGGAGGATGGAATGCTCTTGGTGCTCTACCCTTAGTTGTCCCATATTGGAACTTAATTCTCCTAGGGAGGTGTTGATTTGCTCCCAATAGTTTTGTGGAGGAAAATGCATCCCTTGAGGCATCTCAAGGATTTCATAATGAGGAAATTCCTCATGCTCTTGGTGAGGTTCTCTTATTTGCTCCATCCTTTTCTTAGTGATGGGCTTGTCCTCATCAATAAAAATGTCTCCCTCTATGTCAATTCCAACTGAATTGCAGAGGTGACAAATGAGGTGAGGGAAGGCTAACCTTGCCAAAGTAGAAGACTTATCCGCCACCTTGTAGAGTTCTTAGGATATAACCTCATGAACTTCTACTTCCTCTCCAATCATGATGCTATGGATCATGATAGCCTGGTCTATAGTAACTTCAGACCGGTTGCTAGTGGGAATGATTGAGCGTTGGGTGAACTCCAATCATCTCCTAGCCACGGGCTTGAGGTCATGCCTTCTTAGTTGAACCGGCTTCCCTCTTGAATCTCTCTTCCATTGGGCGCCCTCTTCACAGATGTCTATGAGGACTTGGTCCAACCTTTGATCAAAGTTGACCCTTCTAGTGTAGGGGTGTGCATCTCCTTACATCATAGGCAAGTTGAATGCCAACCTTACATTTTCCGGACTAAAGTCTAAGCATTTCCCCCGAACCATTATAAGCCAATTCTTAGGGTCCGAGTTCACACTTTGATCATGGTTCTTGGTGATCCATGCATTGGCATAGAACTCTTGAACCATTAAGATCCCGACTTGTTGAATAGGGTTGGTGAGAATTTCCCAACCTCTTCTTCGGATCTCATGTCGGATCTCCGGATACTCATTCCTTTTGAGCTTAAAAGGGACCTCGGGGATCACCTTCTTCTTGGCCACAACTTCATAGAAGTGGTCTTGATGCACCCTTGAGAGGAATCTCTCTATCTCTCATGACTCGGAGGTGGAAGCTTTTGCCTTCCCTTTCCTCTTTCTAGAGGTTTCTCCGGCCTTTGGTGCCATTAATGGTTATGGAAAAGAAAAAAGCAACGCTTTTACCACATCAAATTTAGAAGGTTTGCTCGTCCTCGAGCAAAAGAAGAAAGAAGAGAGTAAAAGAAGAAGAAATAGAGGAGATGGAGGGGCTTAGTGTTTCGGCTAAGGGGGAGAAGTAGTGTGTATGTTGTGTGAAAATGAAGGAGTGAAGATGGGTTTATATAGGAATGGAGAGGGGGGTATGGTTCAGCCATTATGGGTGGTTTGGGTGGGAAAGTGGTTTGAATTTGAATGGTGAGGTAGGTTGGGTTTTATGAAGGATGGATGTGAGTGGTGAAGAGAATGGTGGGATTTGATAGGTGAGGGATTCTTGGGGAAGAGGTATTGAGGTGATTGGTGAATGGGTGAAGAAGAGAGAGAGAGGTGGGGTAGGTGAGGATCCTGTGGGGTCCACAGATCCTGAGGTGTCAAGGATATCTCATCCCTGCACCAAGTGGCGTGCAAAAACGCCCCTTTCTGCCAATCCTGGCGTTAAACGCCAGGCTGCTGCCCATTTCCGGTGTTTAACGCCAGCTTCTTACCCATTCCTGGTGTTAAACGCCAGTCTGGTGCCCATTTCTGGCGTTAAACGCCCAGAATGGTGCCAGACTGGGCGTTTAACGCCTATTCTGCTACCCTTACTGGCGTTTAAACGCCAGCAAGTTTCTCCTCCAGGGTGTTCTATTTTTAATTTTGTTTTTGCTTTTTCAATTGTTTTTGTGATTTTACATGATCATCAACCTACAGAAAACATAAATTAACAAAAGAAAATAGAAATTTAACATAGATAAGTAAAAATTGGGTTGCCTCCCAACAAGCGCTTCTTTAATGTCAATAGCTTGATAGTGGGCTCTCATGGAGCCTCACAGATGTTCAGAGCAATGTTGGAACCTCCCAACACCAAACTTAGAGTTTGACTGTGGAGGCTTTGTTTGACTCTATGTTGAGAGAAGCTCTTCATGCTTCCTCTCCATGGTTACAGAGGGATATCCTTGAGCTTTAAACACAAGGGAGTCCTCATTCACTTGAATGATCAATTCTCCTCTGTCAACATCAATCACAGCTTTTGCTGTGGCTAGGAAGGGCCTGCCAAGGATGATGGATTCATCCATACACTTCCCAGACTCTAGGATTATGAAGTCAGCAGAGATGTAGTGGCCTTCAACCTTTACCAAGACATCCTCTACAAGTCCATAAGCCTGTTTCTTTGAATTGTCTGCCATCTCCAGTGAGATTCTTGCAGCTTGTACCTCAATGATCTCTAGCTTCTCTATTACAGAGAGAGGCATGAGGTTTATGCTTGATCCTAGGTCACACAGAGCCTTCTCAAAGGTCATGGTGCCTATGGTACAAGAGATTGAGAATTTTCCAGGGTCTTATCTCTTCAGAGGTAATTTCTGCCTAGTCAAGTCATCCAGTTCTTTGATGAGCAAGGGGGGTTCATCCTCCCAAGTCTCATTACCAAATAACTTAGCATTTAGCTTCATGATTTCTCCAAGATATTTAGCAACTTGCTCTTCAGTAACATCTTCATCCTCTTCAGAGGAAGAATACTCATCAGAGCCCATGAATGGCAAAAGTAAATTCAATGAAATCTCTATGGTCTCTGTGTGAGCCTCAGATTCCCATGGTTCCTCATCAGGGGACTCCATGGAGGCCAGTGGATGTCCATTGAGGTCTTCCTCAGTGAAAATCACTGCCTCTTCCTCCTCTGAAACGTAAATCACACTTTGTCACAATTCCGCATAACTAACCAGCAAGTGTACTGGGTCGTCCAAGTAATACCTTACGTGAGTAAGGGTTGATCCCACGGAGACTGTCGGCTTGAAGCAAGCTATGGTCATCTTGTAAATCTCAGTCAGGCAGATTCAAATGGTTATGGAGGATTGATAATTAAAATGTAAATAAAACATAAAATAAAGATAGAGATACTTATGTAATTCATTGGTAGGAATTTCAGATAAGCGTATGAAGATGCTTTGTTCCTCTTGAACCTCTGCTTTCCCATTGCCTTCTTCCAATCATTCATACTCCTTTCCATGGCAAGCTTTATGTTGGGCATTACCATTGTCAATGGCTACTTTATGTCCTCTCAGTGAAAATGTTCTACGCACGCTGTCACCGCACGGCTAATCATCTCTCGATTCTCGATCATGTTGGAATAGGATCTATTGATCCTTTTGCGTCTGTCACATGCCCAACACTCGCGAGTTTGAAGCTCGTCATAGTCATCCCTTCCCAGATCCTATTCAGAATACCACAGACAAGGTTTAGACGTTTCGGATCTCAGGAATAGCCGCCAATAATTCTAGCCTATACCACGAAGGTTCCAATCTTAGATTAGAAACCCAAGAGATACGCATTCAAGCTTGTTTGCATATAGAACGGAAGTGGTTGTCAGTCACGCGTTCATAGGTGAGAATGGTGATGAGTGTCACATAATCATCACATTCATCATGTTCTTGGGTGCGAATGAATATTTTGGAGAAGAAATAGACTTGAGTTGAATAGAAAAACAATAGTACTTGTATTAATTCATGAAGAACAGCAGAGCTCCACACCTTAATCTATGGTGTGTAGAAACTCCACCGTTGAAAATACAAAAGTGATAATGGTGTAAGCATGGCCGAATGGCCAGCCTCCAAGGTCTAGGAACCAAACGTCCAAAGATTGAAAATACAATAGAAAAAGGTCCTATTTATAGAGAACTAGTAGCCTAGGATTTACAGAAATAAGTAATTAATGTAGAAATCTTCTTCCGGGCCCACTTGGTGTGTGCTTGGGCTGAGCAATGAAGCTTCCATGTGTAGAGACCTTTCTTGGAGTTAAACGCCAGCTTTTGTGCCAGTTTGGGCGTTTAACTCTAGCTTTTGTGCCAGTTCCGGCGTTAAACGCCAGAATTCTTGATCTCAGTTGGAACGCCTGTTTGGGCCATCAAATCTTGTGAAAAGTATAGACTATTATATATTGCTGAAAATCCCAGAATGTCGACTTTCCAACGCAATTGAGAGTACGCCATTTGGGCTTTTGTAGCTCCAGAAAATCCACTTCAAGTGCACGGAGGTCAGAATCCAACAGCGTCTGCAGTCCTTTTTCAGCCTCTGAATTAGATTTTTGCTCAGGTCCCTCAATTTCAGCCAGAAAATACCTGAAATCACAGAAAAACACAAACTCATAGTAAAGTCCAAAAATGTGATTTTTATTTAAAAACTAATAAAAACATAATAAAAACAAACTAAAATATACTAAAAACATACTAAAAATAATGCTAAAAAGCATATAAATTATCCGCTCATCAGCAAGTCGCTGTGAGTTTGCTATGTTTTATGTTAGTAGCTTTTCACGCACGTAAATCATTGTATTCACTATAATTTATTGCATTCTGCACCTAAACCACGTTCAGATACCATGATTTAGCCTAGCTTTCCCTTTGTAATTAATCGTTGGTTTTAGTAGGTAGTGCTAGCGAGGGCATGGGCGCGACGCCATGGGTGACGGAAGGAGTGCGACGTGATGGCAGGGGCGCAGCACGATGGGTGACACTGGCGCGATAGGGGGCGGGAGGCAAACGTCAACGATTACAGAAGTCAACGACGCCACGGATGGGAAGAAGAGCGATTGAGAGAGGATGAGAGATTGTATAGTAAGTGATTTTATGGCTGGCGATTTTACGACGCAGATATATAGAGAGTGCAAAAACCTAATTTTTTTAATTTCAAAATTAGATTTACAGGGGAGTTGGCTGATTTGCCTTATAGGTGAGTTGATCCCGTATACTTTTCCTTATAAAAAACATTACCTAGAAGCCAATGGCCAATCAAATGTATTGTAAGGTCTCAATATCAGAAAGCACCAAAAAGTCTATGAATGGAGTAGTATCAAAAGACCTATTAGTTAGATAACATTTAGGTTAGTGATGCGACACATGCAACGGAATCACAATACAACAATGCCAACATGGCGAAGGACAAACTATACTTTCTTAACTTATCCAGATTGGTAACGTAGGGCAACCATTGAATGTAAACCCGAGTCCCGAGCTTATTTATGAACAGTTGGGTCGATAAATGCATCATAATGTATGCCAAAGCATAAATCTTCACAGTATTCTCTTTGGAATCTGTTGGAGAATCAAAAATCTCCCTTGAAACTAGGTATCAGTGATAGTGTACTTCATAATATACTTGTCAAGAGGAAGCTCACCAAATGACCAAATAACTCCTAAATCAAATCTATGCAGACTTCCCTTCGGGCATAAATTGCTCAAAATCTTAAAGACAGTTACTCACAATCTAACCATGTATTGAAAGATCAAACTAATAATCAACATTCTACAACTTGATCGTACATTCCCCAAATGACATATGAAGAAAGTTCTTCTTTGGACGACACCACTTTATAAATGCACTAATAAGGACCTTATCGAACTTAAACCACTACTTATGAAACCTGGCAAGATGGTACAACCTAGCAGGTTAAAATTAAGGGATGATGCGATCATGTAATGGCATCTTTTACTGCCTCGTCATCTTAATGATACAATGGCTCGGCCACAAAAAAAACACACAAAATGCATGCATATATTTAAATCATGTTCAATCAAAGTTCAACCCAACGTTTGGATTAATTTTTTAAGGCCAATCTCACATGCTTCAAGTATACAACTAATCGATTGTTAAACACAATGCATCACAACCAAATTTCTAACATCAAACAATCACATATATGCCGCTCTATTAATTTGACATGAGCTATAAGAAAATCTACAATTATCAACATGTTACCATCTAACATGATAATAATTAAAAAAATTAATAAATAGTAACACATGAGCATTTCACAATAAAGATATCTATTATACTCAAACCACTACAGAAAATAATTAAAAATATTAAAATTACTAGCCCCTTGATTTATGACACTTACCGTATGGGCAATTCTATTTATCTGGTATAGTTGATCCAGATAATCCCATCACTTTTTGTTGCGTGTTGCAGTGAATTCTGCTGTGACATCTCTTGGCAGTGTTTGAGGATGCTAACTCGTAACTTTAGATAATATTTTAATTATCTAGCTCTTTTATTAAAACGACTTCACACCAGATTTATATCGCATCCCGCTTAACACTAATTCATGGGATTTCACCATGATTTAAGCAGCCTCGACATTAAATCGTGGTCTTTCACCATGATTTATCCACAATGCACAAATCCCATAATTTACCTCCCTGCGCCTATGGTAAGTCGCTGTGTGTTTGCTATGTTTTATGTTAGTAGCTTTTCACGCACGTAAATCGTTGTATTCACCGTAATTTATTGCATTCTGCACCTAAACCAGGTTCAGATACCATGATTTAGCCTTGCTTTCCCTTTATAATTAATCGTTGGTTTTAGTAGGTAGTGCTAGCGACGGCAGGGGCGCAACGCCATGGGTGGCGGAAAGTGTGCGACGTGATGGCATGGGCGCAGCACGATGGGTGACAGCGGCGCGATAGGGGACGGAAGGCAAACGTCAACGGTTACAGAAGACGATGCCATGGATGGGAGGAAGAGCGATTGAGAGAGGATGAGAGATCGTATAGTAAGTGATTTTATGGGTTGCGATTGTACGATGCAGATATGTAGAGAGTACAAAAACCTAATTTTTTTTTAATTTCAAAATTAGATTTATAGGGGAGTTGGCTGAGTTGCCTTATAGGGGAGTTGATCCCGTATACTTTTCCATATAAAAAACATTACCTAGAAGCCAATGGCCAATCAAATGTACTGTAAGGTCTCATTGTCGGAAAACACCAAAAAATCTATGAATAGAGTAGTATCAGAAGACCTATTAGCTAGATAACATTTAGGTTAGTGACGCGACACATGCAACGGTATCACAGTACAACCATGCCAATATGGTGAAGGACCAACTATACTTTCTCAACTTATCCAGATTGGTACCATAGGGCAACCATCGAATGTGAACTCGAGTCCCGAGCTTATTTATGAACAGTTGGGTCGATAAATGCATCATAATGTATGCCAAAGTATAAATATTCACAGTATTCTCTTTGGTATAAGTTGGAGAATCCAAAATCTCCCTTGAAACTAGGTATCAGTGATAGTGTACTTCAAAATATACTTGTCAAGAGGAAGCTCACCAAATGACCAAATAACTCCGAAATCAAATCTATGCAGACTTTTCTTCGGGCATAAATTGCTCAAAATCTTAAAGATAGTTACTCACAATCTCACCATGTACTGAAAGATCAAACTAATAATCAACATTCTACAAGTTGATCGTACATTTCCCAAATGACATTTGAAGAATGTGCTTCTTTGGAGGACACCACTTTATAAAAGCACTAATAAGGACCTCATCGAACTTAAACCACTACTTATGAAACCTGGCAAGATGGTACAACCTAGCAAGTTAAAATTAAGGGATGATGGATCATGTAATGGCATCTTCTACTGCCTCGTCATCTTAATGATACAATGGCTCGGCAACAAAAAGAATCATACAAAATGCATGCATATATTTAGATCACGTTCAATCAAAGTTCAACCCAAACTAATAGCACATTTGGATTAATTTTTTAAGACCAATCTCACATGCTTCAAGTATACAACTAATCGATGGTTAAACACAATATCACAACCAAATTTTTAACATCGAACAATCACATATATGCCGCTCTATTAATTTGACATGAGCTATAAGACAATCTACAATTATGTACATGTTACTATCTAACATTATATAACAATATAATTAAAAAAATTAATAAATAGTAATACATGAGCAATTCACACTAAAGATATCTATTATACTCAAACCATTACAGAAAATAATTAAAAATATTAAAGTAACTAGCCCCTTCATTTATGACACCTACCGTATGGGCAATTCTATTTATCTGGTATAGTTGATCCAGATAATCCCATCACTTTTTGTTGCGTGTTGCAGTGAATCCTGCTGTGACATCTCTTGGCAGTGTCTGAGGATGCTAAATCGTAACTTTAGATAATGTTTTAATTATCTAGCTCTTTTATTAAAACGACTTCATACCAGATTTATATCGCATCCCGCTTAACACTAATTCGTGGGATTTCACCATGATTTAAGCAGCCTCGACATTAAATTGTGGCCTTTCACCATGATTTATCCACACTGCACAAATCCCACAATTTACCTCCCTGTGCCTATGGTAAGTCGCTGTGTGTTTCCTATGTTTTATGTTATTAGCTTTTTACGCATGTAAATCGTTGTATCTACCGTAATTTATTGCATTCTGCACCTAAACCAGATTCAGATACCATGATTTAGCCTAGCTTTCTCTTTGTAATTAATCGTTGGTTTTAGTAGGTAGTGCTAGCGAGGGCAAGGGCGCGACGCCATGGGTGACGGAAGGAGTGGGACGTGATGACAAGGGCGCAGCACGATGGGTGACAGCGGCGCAATAGGGGGTGGGAGGCAAACGTCAACTGTTACAGAATTCAACGACGCCATGGATGGGAGGAAGAGCAATTGAGAGAGGATGAGAGATCGTATAGTAAGTGATTTTATGGCTTGCGATTGTGCAACGCAGATATGTAGAGAGTGCAAAAACCTAATTTTTTTAATTTCAAAATTAGATTTACAGGGGAAATGGCTGAGTTACCTTTTAGGGAGTTGATCCCGTATACTTTTCCTTATAAAAAATATTACCTAGAAGCCAATGGCCAATCAAATGTACTGTAAGGTCTCAATGTCGGAAAACACCAGAGTCTATGATTGGAGTAGTATCAAAAGACCTATTAGCTAGATAACATTTAGGTTAGTGACGCGACACATGCAACGGTATCACAGTACAACCATGCTAAGATGGCGAAGGACCAACTATACTTTCTTAAGTTTTCCAGATTGGTAACATAGGGCAACCATCGAATGTGAACTCGAGTCCCGAGCTTATTTATGAACATTTGGGTCGATAAATGCATCATAATGTATGCCAAAGCATAAATTTTCACAGTATTCTCATTAGTATCAGTTGGAGAATCCCAAATCTCCCTTGAAACTAGGTATCCGTGATAGTGTACTTCATAATATACTTGTCAAGAGGAAGCTCACCAAATGACCAAATAACTCCTAAATCAAATCTATGCAGACTTCCCTTCAGGCATAAATTGCTCAAAATCTTAAAGACAGTTACTCACAATCTCACCATGTACTGAAAGATCAAACTAATAATCAACATTCTACAACTTGATTGTACATTCCCCAAATGACATATGAAGAATGTGCTTCTTTGGACGACATTACTTTATAAATGCACTAATAAGGACGTCATCGAACTTATACCACTACTTATGAAACCTGGCAAGATGGTACAACCTAGCAAGTTAAAATTAAGGGATAATGCGATCATGTAATGGCATCTTCTACTGCCTCGTCATCTTAATGATATAATGGCTCGGCCATAAAAAAATCACACAAAATGTATGCATATAATTAGATCATGTTCAATCAAAGTTCAACCCAAACTAATAGCACGTTTGGATTAATTTTTTAAGACCAATATCATATGCTTCAGGTATACAAGTAAACGATTGTTAAACACAATGTATCACAAGCAAATTTCTAACATCGAACAATCACATATATGCCGCTCTATTAATTTGACATGAGCTATAAGACAAATCTACAATTATTAACATGTTACCATCTAACATGATATAACAATATAATTAAAAATTAATAAATAGTAACACATGTGTAATTCACACTAAAGATATCTATTATACTCAAACTACTACAGAAAATAATTAAAAATATTAAAATTACTAGCCCCTTGATTTATGACACCTACCGTATGGGCAATTCTATTTATTTGGTATAGTTGATCCAGGTAATCCCATCACTTTTTGTTGCGTGTTGCAGTGAAACCCGCTATGATATCTCTTGGCAGTGTTTGAGGATGCTAAATCGTAACTTTAGATAATGTTTTAATTGTCTAGCTCTTCTATTAAAACGACTTCACACAAGTTTATATCGCATCCCACTTAACACTAATTCGTGGGATTTCACCATGATTTAAGCAGCCTCGACATTAAATCGTGGCCTTTCACCATGATTTATCCACACTACACAAATCCCACAATTTACCTCCCTGCGCCTAGGGTAAGTCGCTGTGTGTTTGCTATATTTTATGTTAGTAGCTTTTCACGCACGTAAATCGTTGTATTCACCGTAATTTATTGTATTCTGCACCTAAACCAGGTTCAGATACCATGATTTAGCCTATATTTTCCTTTGTAATTAATCGTTGGTTTTAGTAGGTAGCGCTAGCGAGGGCAAGGGCGTGATGCCATGGGTGACAGAAGGAGTGCGACCTGATGGCAAGGGCGCAACACCATGGGTAACACTGGCACGATAGGGGCGGGAGGCAAACGTCAACGGTTACAGAAGTCAACGACGCCATGGATGGGAGGAAGAGCGATTGAGAGAGGATGAGAGATCGTATAGTAAGTGATTTTATGGCTTGCGATTGTACGACGCATATATGTAGAGAGTGCAAAAACCTAATTTTTTTTAATTTCAAAATTAGATTTAAAGGGGAGTTGGCTGAGTTGCCTTATAGGGGAGTTGATCCTGTATACTTTTCCTTATAAAAAATATTACCTATAAGCCAATGGCCAATCAAATGTACTGTATGGTCTAAATGTCGGAAAACACCAAAAAGTCTATGAATGGAGTAGTATCAAAAGACCTATTAGCTAGATAATATTTAGGTTAGTGATGCGACACATGCAATGGTATCACAATACAACCATGCCAACATGGCGAAGGACCAACTATACTTTCTCAACTTATCTAGATTGGTAACATAGGGCAACCATCGATTGTGAACTTGAGTCCCGAGCTTATTTATGAATAGTTGAGTCGATGAATGCATCATAATGTATGCCAAAGCATAAATCTTCACAGTATTCTCTTTGGAATCTGTTGGAGAATCAAAAATCTCCCTTGAAACTAGGTATCAGTGATAGTGTACTTCATAATATACTTGTCAAGAGGAAGCTCACCAAATGACCAAATAACTCCTAAATCAAATCTATGCAGACTTCCCTTCGGGCATAAATTGCTCAAAATCTTAAAGACAGTTACTCACAATCTCACCATGTATTGAAAGATCAAACTAATAATCAATATTCTACAACTTGATCGTACATTCCCCAAATGACATATGAAGAATGTGCTTCTTTGGACGGCACCACTTTATAAATGCACTAATAAGGACGTCATCGAACTTAAACCACTACTTATGAAACCTGGCAAGATGGTACAACCTAGCAAGTTAAAATTAAGGGATGATGCGATCATGTAATGGAATCTGATACTGCCTCATCTTATTAATGATACAATGGCTCGACCACAAAAAAAATCACACAAAATCCATGCATATATTTAGATCATGTTCGATCAAAGTTCAACCCAAACTAATAGCACGTTTGGATTAATATTTTAAGACCAATCTCACATGCTTCAAGTATACAACTAATCGATTGTTAAACACAATGTATCACAATCAAATTTCTAACATCGAACAATCACATATATGCCGCTCTATTAATTTGACATGAGCTATAAGATAAATCTACAATAATCAACATGTTACCATCTAATATGATATAACAATATAATTAAAAAAATTAATAAATAGCAACACATGAGCAATTCACACTAAAGATACCTATTATACTCAAACCACTACAGAAAATAATTAAAAATATTAAAGTTTCTAGCCCCTTGATTTATGACACCTACCGTATGGGAAATTCTATTTATCTGGTATAGTTGATCCAGATAATCCCATCACTTTTTGTTGCGAGTTGTAGTGAATCCCGCTCTGACATTTCTTGGCAGTGTTTAAGGATGCTAACTCATAACTTTAGATAATGTTTTAATTATCCAGCTCTTCTATTAAAACGACTTCACACCAGATTTATATCGCATCCCGCTTCACACTAATTCGTGGGATTTCACCATGATTTAAGCAGCCTCAACATTAAATCGTGGTCTTTCACCATGATTAATCCACGCTGCACAAATCCCACAATTTACCTCCCTGCGCCTATGGTAAATCTCAGAGTATTTGCTATGTTTTATGTTAGTAGCTTTTCACGCATGTAAATCATTGTATTCACCGTAATTTATTGCATTCTGCACCTAAACCAGGTTCATATACCATGATTTAGCCTAGCTTTCCCTTTGTAATTAATCGTTGGTTTTAGTCGGTAGTGCTTGTGAGGGCAGGGGCGCGACGCCATGGGTGACGGAAGGAGTGCGACGTGATGGCAAGGTCGCAGCACGATGGGTGACAGCGGTGCGATAGGCGGCGGCAGGCAAATGTCAATGGTTACAGAAGTCAACGACGCCATTGATGGGAGGAAGAGTGATTGAGAGTGGATGAGAGATCGTATAGTAAGTAATTTTATGGCTTGCGATTGTACGACGCAGATATTTAGAGAGTGCAAAAACCTAATTTTTTTAATTTCAAAATTAGATTTACAGGGGAGTTGGCTGAGTTGCCTTATAGGAGAGTTGATCCCGTATACTTTTCCTTATAAAAACATTACCTAGAAGCCAATGGCCAATAAAATGTACTGTAAGGTCTCAATGTCGGAAAATACCAAAAAGTCTATGAATGGAGTTGTATCAAAAGACCTATTAGCTAGATAACCTTTAGGTTAGTGACGCGACACGTGCAACGGTATCACAGTACAACCATGCCAACATGGTGAAGGACCAACTATACTTTCTCAACTTATCCAGATTGGTAACATAGGGCAACCATCGAATGTGAACTCAAGTCTCGAGCTTATTCATGAATAGTTGGGTCGATAAATGCATCATAATGTATGCCAAAGCATAAATCTTCACAGTATTCTCATTGGTATCAGTTGGAGAATCCAAAATCTCCCTTGAAACTAGGTATCAGTGATAGTGTACTTCATAATATACTTTGCAAGAGGAAGCTCACCAAATGACCAAATAACTCCTAAATCAAATCTATGCAGACTTTCCTTCAGGCATAAATTGCTCAAAATCTTAAAGACAATTACTCACAACCTCACCATGTATTGAAAGATCAAACTAATAATCAACATTCTACAACTTGATCATACATTCCCCAAATGACATATGAAGAATGTGCTTCTTTGGACGACACCACATTTTAAATGCTCTAATAAGGACCACATCGAACTTAAACCACTACTTATGAAACCTGACAAGATGGTACAACCTAGCAAGTTAAAATTAAGGGATGAGCGATCATGTAATGGCATCTTCTACTGCCTCGTCATATTAATGATACAATGGCTCGGCCATAAAAAAATCACACAAAATGCATGCATATATTTAGATCAAGTTCAATCAAAGTTCAACCTAAACTAATAGCACGTTTGGATTAATTTATTAAGATCAATCACACATGCTTTAGGTATATAACTAATCGATTGTTATACACAATGTATCACAACCAAATTTCTAACATCGAACAATCACATATATACCGCTCTATTAATCTGACATGAGCTATAAGACAAGTCTACAATTATCAACATGTTACCATCTAACATGATATAACAACATAATTAAAAAAATTAATAAATAGTAACACATGAGTAATTCACACTAAAGATATCTATTATACTCAAATCACTACAGAAAATAATTAAAAATATTAAAATTACTAGCCCCTTGATTTACGACACCTACCGTATGGGCAATTCTATTTATCTGGTATAGTTGATCCAGATAATCCCATCACTTTTTGTTGCGTGTTGCAGTGAATCCCGCTGTGACATCTCTTGGCAGTGTTTGAGGATGATAAATTGTAACTTTAGATAATGTTTTAATTATCTAGCTCTTCTATTAAAATGACTTCACACCAGAATTTTATTGCATCCCACTTCACACTAATTCGTGAGATTTCACCTTGATTTAAGCAACCTCGACATTAAATCATGGCTTTTCACCATGATTTATCCAAACTGCATAAATCCTACAATTTACCTCCCTGCGCCTATGGTAAATTGCTGTGTGTTTGCTATGTTTTATGTTAGTAGCTTTTTACGCACGTAAATCGTTGTATTCACCATAATTTATTGCATTCAACACCTAAACCAGGTTCAGATACCATGATTTAGTCTAGCGTTCCCTTTGTAATTAATCGTTGGTTTTACTAGGTAGTGCTAGTGAGGGCAGGGGCGCGATGCCATGGGTGACAGAAGGAGTGCGACGTGATGGCAAGGGCGCAATACGATGGATGACAGCGACGCGATAAGGGACGAGAGGCAAACGTCAACGGTTACAGAAGTCACCGACGACATGGATGGGAGGAAGAGTAATTGAGAGAGGATGAGAGATCGTATAGTAAGTGATTTTATGGCTTGCGATTGTACGACGCAGATATGTAGAGAGTGCTAAAACCTAAATTTTTTTATTTCAAAATTAGATTTAGAGGGGAGTTGGCTGAGTTGCCTTGTAGGGGAGTTGATCCTGTATACTTTTCCATATAAAAAATATTACCTAGAAGCCAATGGCCAATCAAAGGTACTGTAAGGTCTCAATGTCGAAAAACACCAAAAAGTCTATGAATGGAGTAGTATCAAAAGACCTATTAGCTATATAACATTTAGGTTAGTGACGTGACACATGCAATGGTATCATAGTACAACCATGCCAACATGGTGAAGGACCAACTATACTTTCTCAACTTATCCAGATTGGTAACTGTTCCGAGGTTTACCTGAAACTGTATGTCGATCTCGGACGAGATCTTCTGTGCTGGTCGGAACCGATGTGTCCGGTTGGTGAATGGTGACCGGAGCTGGTGCGTCCGACTTGTTTGGATTTGAACGTGCTACTGATCCTTTGTCACCGAAGGGTGGGGGGTACCTGCAAAAGACTCCGATGCTTAAGTTTGCATGGGTATTAAACAGGTGTTTGTAGAATCAGAGTATGAGTTATACCTGGGTGCTCCAGTGTATTTATAATGGTGAGATGTGACCTTTTGGATAAGATAAGTTAGTTATCTTATCTTATCTTTATCTTTGAGTTGAGGTCAGCGTATCTTCAACGGAACCGCCTTCATCTCTATAGGCTTAGGCCTCCTTAGGATTCGGGTCGTGCTCCTCTATTTGGGCCCTTAATCTGGGCTCTCCTGTTGATTTGTCCGAGCTCTTTGAAAAGAGGTCGGATAGTCTGACCTAAAGAGATTGGTCACTCTATCTCGAATCATCCCAGGTCGGATAGCTCGACCCAAGGTATGAACAGTGCCCCTGCTTGAGCTTGATCTTCTTTTTGAGGTCGAGTCCTTGACTTTGGTCCTTCTTAAAGTCGAACTCAAGCATTTGTCGATTCCTTTCTTTGTAAAGTCTTTTTTGAATGTAGAACGTTTTCCTCTAAAAGCGCGCGCTTTTTTATTAGCGCTTTTTTGGGAATGCAAGCAGTTTTAATATCCGCATTTAATTGGCATTAATTTGCCCTTCATTCTCTCTTGGCTTTTATTTTGAATTTCGCGAACAAAAACGGTTTCTCTTCTTCATTTATTCTTCGTAACTTCTCCCTTTACTCTCTCGTTTTCTGTCTCTCTCATCTGTTTTCTGTCTTTCACTTTCTGCTTTCTTGTGTTTGTGGCGTCGCTTGGCGTTTTTCTGGGCAGCCCTTATCTCTGCGCTTCCACTCTTTCTCGAAGCTTCTTCCGTCTCCAGGTTAGTCCCATTTCGTATTTTCCTTGTATTTTTTGACTTTACGATGGAGTTTTCCTTTTGATCTTCTTTTTGGAGAAAGTTTGGATCTTTCTGATTTTATCATTCTTGATTTGTTGCATGCTCTAGAATTTCTTCATTTTTTTTTGTGCGAATCTTTTTCTTGTTGCTTGAATCTTTTTTCTTTTGCATGTTGCCGCCGTTTCTGTTTGTGCCTTGGCTGATGATTTTTTGCTTGATTAAAAAAAAGTTTGCGCCTTTGCTGCTTGGCCTTTTTTGTATTTCTGATATATTGTAGAAGTAGTGCTTTTTGCTGGTAAACTGTAGGAGCAATGCTTTTCCTGATAAACTGTAGAAGGGTGGACCTTTTGCATTTTTGCTTCCTTTGTTTTCTTTCTGGATTTTATTTTGATGAGTGCTGGGATGTAGGCTATAGAAATAACTTGAGGACCTTGTTTGTTTGCTGCCTCCAAGGGATGCCCCGAGACTTTTTGTCTTAATTCTTGGGGTTTTCCCTTTTTTGTTTATCCACCCGTCGAGATGTTTTGCCCCCTGTCCGAGATGTTTTTAAGTAATCCATTCTTCTTTTCTTTTTGTAGGATTTAGTTGACCTCATGTCTTCCCGAAATAACGTTGTAGAGATGCCTTCCCAGGTCCCTGCGGGTATGGCCGATTGGGTGGACTCCATGGTTCTCATGTGTGTCTCGCTGGTTGATTCTGAGTTTTGTGCTCAGCTTAGGCAGTTTCATAGTGTCTGTAGTAATTCTGGTGACGAGAAGAACTATGAGCTTGTTCCTCCTTCTTCTGACGAGAGAGTCTGCTTCTCGACTCGAGTTGTTGACAATCGCCCCTTCTTTTATGCTTACGATTTTTTCTTTGGTCAACTGGGTATTACTCTTCCTTTTACTCAATTTGAAACCGACCTGTTATGGTCTTGTAATGTTGCCCCTTCTCAACTTCACCCCAACTCCTGGGGTTTCATAAAAATTTTCCAATTGCTGTGCGACCGTTTTGGTATTCCTATTTCCCAATCTCTCTTTTTCTATCTGTTTGTTTTGACTAAGCCCGGTGTGGTAAAAAAGAAGTCAGCTTGGATCTCCTTTCATTCTACCTAAGGAAAGAAGGTTTTTTCCATGTTTGACGAGTCGTTCGTGATTTTAAGAACTATTTTTTCAAGGTCCGAGCTGTTGAAGGAGCTCGGCCCTTTTTTCTGGATGAGCATGACGAACCTGCTTTTCCCTTGGAATGGCAAAAAGATGTGAAGGTCTCCCGGTATTTGTGGGAGATGTTGGATGAGGCCGAGCGAGCCTTTGTGACTATCTTGGAAGAACGCTGGGGTCAACCTCCCTATCTTGACACAAAGAAATTTCTGACCAATCCTTCTCTTCTTCAAACTGAACTGGGTATCTTGTGTTTCTTGTTTATGTTGCTTGTAGCTGTCTTTTCCGACTTATCTGACTTGTAGCTGAATTTTCTGTTTTGCTTGCAGAGGCAATGAAGAATAATGAAGCTATGAAAGCTTTTAAGAGGGCACAGAGGGCGACTGCTGCCAGAAATGTTGCTGCCAGGGTAGCTGGGGAGGAATCCTCCCAGGCGCGCGAGAAGCCATCAGTGCAGAGTTTCGCCAGGGTGAAGAAAGTGATCCTTACACCCCGAGTTTGTTTGATAGATCCTCACGTCGCCTCTGCTGCTCCTTCTGTTGCTCCTCCCAATAAAAAACAAAAGACTGCTGAGCCCTTCGACCTCGATGCTCCTGATTTTAATGCTATTGAATTCGTGGATCAACAAATCGGTCCCTACGGTGCTCTCTCCATGGACGATGTGTCCATCCTTCATCAATTGGAATTCATTGCCCGAAATCATGTGAAGATGGCATATATGTCGGCTGCCATATATCGGACTACTCAGAATCTCCCTCTCCACGTCACTAAAGCGTTTATAGAGGAGGTGAAACAAGAGTTTGATCGGATGAAGGAGTTAAAGGAGGAGCTTGAGACGAAGGTGGCCAAGCTGGAGAAGGACTTGAAGAATGAGGAGGCGAGTTCTCAGTCATTGGCAGCTTCGTTGAGGTTGGCTAAGGACACAGTCTTGATGCACAAGGATAGTTATGTTACCTCTTATCGAGAGGTGCTGCGCTTGAGGGAGGAGCTCGACCATGCCCGGGAAGATTATTCTGAGCTTCAAGGTCATCTCGTTGGCAGTGTGACTACTGCTTACGAGAACTTGAAGGAGCAAGTTCGGGTCATTGCTCCCGAGGCCGATCTCTCCCTTTTTAGCTTGGATAATATAGTCAAGGATGGCAGGATTGTCCCTGATGATGAGGGTGATGATGATGATGTTGTTCCTCCCCCTGTGTCTTCTACCAAAGTGCCGACCTCTTCGGTTCCTCCTGCTGTGCCCGACACGGATTGCCAGATCCTGAATCGGGAGGATGGAACTGTGGATGCTGTGCCGATCCAGACTCGCCCTCCTTCTCCTTGTCCTGATGCTGCCAAGAAGGTTCCTGATGCTTGCTGATCTCTTCTTGAAAATTTGTGTAGTTGGCCCGGCTTGTGGGCTCTTTTAGAACTTTTTTATTTATTTGCTGACGCTTTCTAGTTGCTTGTCTAGCAACTTTTTATTTTGAAAAACAAAAGGTAACTTGTTATCTCTTTGTGGTAGGTTTTGGTGGCCTTCCAGGCCTTATAACTTTATAAAGTAGAAGTAGTTGTTTGACTTGACATCTTTTTTGTTTTTCTATTGATGTTCGAAATCTTGCTGCTCGACCTCCTTGGATTACTTTGTTGTTTGTAGCTTGAATCCTTTGAGGTTGCGATTTGTGGGGTCCAACTTGTTTCCCGGTTTTCCGTATTTGTGGCCGGTTCCTTTGCGTTGGTCCCTTTCTAAGTTATTATTGTAATCCCCTCTTTTAGAGATTACTTTTATAACGTGTTTGTAGGAGATTGACTTCGTCAGGTCGATCTCTTTTTAAGTTATTTTTGTAATCCTCTTTCTTGGACCTTTGTCAGGTCTCTTTCAGGGATTACTTTGATAACTTCTTGGTAGTAGGAGTCCGACTTGGTTATGTCGGCCTCCCTTAAGTTATTTTTTGTAGTCCTCTTTCTTGGATCTTTGTCAGATCTCTTTCAGGGACTACTTTGATACTTTGATAACTTTTTGGTAGTAGGAGTCCGACTTGGTTATGTCGGTCTCCCTTAATTTATTTTTTGTAGTCCTCTTTCTTGGATCTTTGTCAGATCTCTTTCAGGGACTACTTTGATAACTTTTTGGTAGTAGGAGTCCGACTTGGTTATGTCGGTCTCCCTTAAGTTATTTTTTGTAGTCCTCTTTCTTGGATCTTTGTCAGATCTCTTTCAGGGACTACTTTGATAACTTTTTGGTAGTAGGAGTCCGACTTGGTTATGTCGGTCTCCCTTAAGTTATTTTTTGTAGTCCTCTTTCTTGGATCTTTGTCAGATCTCTTTCAGGGACTACTTTGATAACTTTTTGGTAGTAGGAGTCCGACATGGTTATGTCGGTCTCCCTTAAGTTATTTTTTGTAGTCCTCTTTCTTGGATCTTTGTCAGATCTCTTTCAGGGACTACTTTAATAACTTTTCGTTTTGGGCTGACTTTGTTATGTCGGGCCCTTCTAAGTTAAAGTAATCCTCTTTAATAGGGTTGGCCAGACCTCTTTCCAGGGTTTACTTATAACTTGGTTTGACTTGGTTCGACTTCTTAACGTTCGACCAGTCTTTAAGTTATTATTTTAGCGATCCGTAAGACCTCGTCAGGTTCTTTTTTAGATCACTTTTGATAACTTCTTACATTATTCTGTGTTTATCTTTGCCGATTTGTAGAAAGTGGTTGTCATCTCTAGATCGTCCTTTGGGTGAATTGCGTTTTCACCTTTATCGGACGGTTGTCTTTATCGTGATCGTGCAGTGAAATTCTTTTTCACTTTCTGCCGATCTGTTGCTTTATAATCGGACGATGAATGCTTCAGATTAATGCGTCTTGAAATCTTTGTAGAATATCTAAAATATATTTTATTTAAAGGAAAAGTGCAAATAGATACATATGGGATTGTCTGAGTCTCAACTTGGTGCCTCATTAAAAAACCTTTTCAGGAAAAAGAGTGCATCCAATGATGAGATCTTTTATCTCTTCTTAACTGTAGTACCCTCTTAGGTTGCAAGCGTGCCACGACCTGGGAATCTCTCGTCCATCGAGTTCAGACAGTCTGTAGTAGCCCTTTCCAAGCACTTCTACAACTCGGTAGGGTCCTTTCCAGTTTGCTGCCAGCTTTCCTTCTCCTGGTCGAGTTGTTCCGATATCGTTTCGGATTAGGATGAGATCATTCTCTGCAAAACTTCTCGGCTTTACCTTTCGATTATATCTGGAAGCCATTCGGCGCTTTAGAGCTTCTTCCTTGATCCGAGCTCTTTCCTGGAGTTCGGGTAACAAGTCGAGCTCTTCTCTCTGAAGTTGGGAGTTTGCTCCCTCATTGTAGTGAACTACTCTGGGCGACCCTTCCTCGATTTCTACTGGAATCATTGCCTCTATTCCGTATGCTAATCGAAAGGGGGATTCCTTCGTGGTGGAATGTGGCGTTGTTCGATATGCCCATAAGACCTGTGGAAGCTCTTCTGCCCAGGCTCCCTTTGCATCTTGTAATCTCCATTTTAATCCGGCCAGTATGACTTTGTTAGCAGCTTCGGCCTGTCTGTTAGCTTGTGGATGTTCAACGGAGGTGTACTGGTGCTTTATATTCAAGTCGGCTACTAGTTTTTTCTGAAGCCTGCGTCTGTGAATTGGGTGCCATTGTCTGTGGTTATTGAATATAGAACCCCGAACCTTGTGACGATGTTTCTATATAAGAATTTCCGGCTTCTTTGAGCGGTGGCATTGGCTAGGGGCTCTGCCTCGATCCACTTTGTAAAGTAATATACCCCTACTATGAGGAATTTAACTTGTCCTGATCCCTGTGGGAAGGGGCCGAGAAGATCGAGTCCCCATTTTGTGAACGGCCAAGGTGAGGTCACGCTGATGAGCTCTTCTGGCGGGGCGATGTGAAAGTTGGCATGTTTCTGACATGGTGGGCATGTCTTTACAAATTCTGTGGCTTCTTTCTGTAGAGTTGGCCAATAAAATCCCGCCCGAAGCACTTTTTTGGCGAGAGCTCGTGCTCCGAGATGATTGCCATAGATACCACCGTGTATTTTCTCTAGCACTTCTCTTGTGTTGGAGGTTGGCACGCATTTTAGTAAAGGTGTTGAGATTCCTCTTTTGTACAGGATGTTGTTTATGATGGTGTAGTACTGTGCCTCCGTTCTTAGCCTTTTTGCGTCCTTTTCTTTTGTGGGGAGCGTTCCTGTTCTGAGGTAGTTGGCTATAGGGGTCATCCATCCTTGGTCCTGACTTGTTATAGTCAGGACTTTTTCCTCTTCCGAGATTGACGGGTTTTGCAATATTTCATGGATGAGGCTTCTATTGTTGCCCCCTGGTTTGGTGCTGGCTAGTTTTGAGAGTGCGTCAGCTCGGGCATTTTGTTCGCGGGGTATGTGGCAGATCTTATACTCCCCTATTTGTCCGAGTTGTTCCTTGGTTTTATCCAAATACTTTTTCATGGTGGGATCTTTGGCTTGGTAGATCCCTGTTATTTGTGATGTGACCACTTGTGAATCGCTGTAAATGTTGAGTTTTTGAGCTCCAACTTTTTTAGCCAGCTCTAAACCAGCTAATAATGCTTCATATTCCGCCTGGTTGTTTGAGGCCGGGAACCCGAACTTGAGGGAGAGCTCAACTTGGGTTCCTTGGTTGCTTTCTATTATCACGCCCGCACCACTTCCAGTTTTATTTGAAGAACCGTCCACGTAAAGATTCCATTTTGTGGGGGTTTCTAGGGCATCTGTGAATTCTGCGATAAAATCGGCCAGATACTGTGATTTGATGGCCGTCCGAGCTTCATATTGGAGGTCAAACTCTGACAACTCGACTGCCCATTGTAGAATTCTGCCTGCTAGATCTGTTTTCTACAATATTCCTTTTATGGGCTGGTTAGTTCGAACCTTAATGGTGTGAGCCTGGAGGTACGGGCGAAGTCGTCGAGATGTTAGGATAAGAGTATAGGCAAATTTTTCTATTTTCTGGTAGTTCAGCTCGGATCCCTGTAGTGCCTTGCTAATGAAGTAGACGGGTTGTTGTCCATTTTCATCTTCTCTGACTAGTGCTGATGCTACTGCCTTGCTTCCCACCGTGAGGTATAATATGAGTGGTTCTCCAACTCGCGGTCGGGATAGGATAGGTGGCTGTCCTAAGAACTTCTTGAGGTCTTGAAAGGCTTGTTCGCACTCTATTGTCCATTCGAATTATTTTCCTTTTCTTAAAGTAGCATAGAAGGGAAGAGATCTTATCGCGGCTCCCGCTAAGAATCGGGATAGGGCGGCCAGTCTTCCGTTGAGTTGCTGTACTTCTTTAACACAGGTTGGGCTCTTCATGTTGAGTATGGCCTGACATTTGTCTGGATTTGCTTCAATTCCTCTTTGAGTGAGCATGAAGCCTAAGAATTTGCCTACATCTACTGCAAAGGTGCATTTCGCGGGATTGAGTCGCATGTCATGCTTCTTAATGGTGTCGAATACTTGAGACAGGTCAGACAATAGTGTCTCTTCGCTTTGTGTTTTTATTAGCATGTCGTCCACATAGACCTCCATGATGTTTCTGATGTGATCCAAAAAAAACTTTATTCATTAGTCTTTGATAAGTAGCTCCTGCGTTCTTGAGACCGAAGGGCATCATGATGTAACAGTAGTTTGCCTTTGGTGTTAAAAACGAGGTCTTTTCTTGATCTGGTGGATACATGGGAATTTGGTTGTATCCTGAATATGCATCCATAAACGAGAGATATTTATATCCAGAGGAAGCATCTACCAGGGCGTCAATACTTGGGAGTGGGTATGGATCTTTTGGACAAGCTTTGTTAAGATCGGTGTAATCGGTGCACATTCGCCACTTCCCACTCGATTTTTTCACCAAGACGACGTTGGCTAGCCATAGCGGGTATTTAAATTCTCTTATAAATCCGGCTTCCAGTAGAGCCTGTACTTGCTCTTCCACAGCCTGGGATCGCTCTAGCCCAAGCTTTCTTCGTCTCTGCTGTACCGGTCGAGATCCTGGGTAGATCGCCAACTTGTGGCACATTAGCTTAGGGTCTATGCCTGGCATGTCCGCGGCTTTCCATGCAAAGAGGTCGACATTATCTCGTAAGAATTGTATTAGCAATTCTTTTAAATCTACTTTAAGGATTGTTCCGATATTAGTTGTTTTTTCCGAGGTGTCCCCGATCTGAATTTTTTCTATCTCGCCCTCTGGTTGGGGGCGAAGATCTTCTCGTCGTTGAACTCTGCCCAACTCGATTGCGTGGAACTCTTCTCCTTTGCCTCTGAGGTTTAGGCTTTCATTATAACAGCGACGTGCCATCTTTTGGTCAGCTTTTATCGTGGCTATCCCTTTTGGAGTTGGAAACTTCATACATAGGTGTGGGGTCGAGACTATTGCGCTGAGTTGGTTGAGTGTTGTCCGACCTATGAGAGCATTGTAAGCTGAACTTACATTGACTACGATGTAGTCTATTTTGAGGGTCCTGGATTGGTCTTCTTTTCCGAAGGTTGTATGTAGTGATATATGTCCTAGTGGTCGAACCGGGGTATCTCCTAACCCGAACGGACTGTTTGGATATGCCTTAAGTTCTTTTTCTTCTAAGCCAAGTTTGTCAAAGGCTGTCTTGAATAGGATGTCGGCAGAACTCCCTTGGTCTATTAAGGTGCGGTGTAGGTTGGCGTTTGCCAATATGATGGTGATGACCATGGGATCGTCGTGTCCTGTGATGATGCCGGACGCGTCCTCCTTAGTGAATGTTATCGCTGGGATGTTGAGTGCTTCCCTCCTCTCCTTCGACATGATATACTTCTTTGAGATACCTTTTGCGGAAAGATTTGGAGATCCCTCCTGCTGCGAATCTGCCATGTATCTTGTGGACATGTCTTTCTGGTGTCCGAGGTGATCGTTCTGTTCGCTCGGTATCTTCATCCCTTCGTCTTTTTCTTTAATCATCATCTCGGGTGGCCAGGAATCGATCTAATTTTCCTTCCCTTACCAATTTTTCTATGATATTTTTTAAGTCGAAGCATTCGTTGGTGGCGTGTCCTCTGACCCGATGATATTCACAATATTCCTTCCGATTTCCTCCTCCCCTTTTTCCTTTGAGGGGCCGTGCTGGGGAGATTTTTTCTGTATGGCAGACTTCTTTGTATATTTCGACTAGGGATGCTCTGAGGGGAGTATAATTATGGTATTTTTTAATTTTCTCCCCTTGTCGGTCTTCTTTTCTTTTGGATTCCTTGTCTCTGTCGCGGTAGGAGGCCCCCGATTTTGAAGTCTCTCCTAACCGAGCGTTTTCTTCTATGTTGATGTATTTTTCTGCCCGTTCCTGCACTTTGTCTAAGGAGGTCGGGTACTTTTTTGATATAGACTGGCTGAAAGGTCCCTCTCGTAGGCCGTTGATAAGTCCCATGATGGCGGCCTCTGTGGGTAAGCTTTGTATGTCCATGCATGTTTTGTTGAGTCTTTCCATGTAGTTGCGGAGGCTCTCCCGATCTCCTTGTTTGATCCCTAGTAGATTGGGGGCGTGTTTAGCTTTATCTTTCTGGATGGAGAATCTGGCAAGGAACTTTCCGGCTAGGTCGTCGAAGTTTGAGATGGACTTGGGAGGTAAGCTGTCGAACCATCTGATCGCCGTCTTCGTGAAGATTGTCGGGAAGGCTTTGCAGCGAATGGCATCTGAGGCATCGGTAAGGTACATTCTGCTTCTGAAATTGCTGAGATGATGATTGGGATCGGTGGTGCCGTCATACAAAATCATATCCGGGAGTTTGAAGTCTTTTGGAATTTTGGTTTTCATGATTTCCCTGGTGAATGGATCCTGTTTTTGCGTGAGCTTTTCTCAGGAGTGACCCGAGGGGCTTTTAGATCGGCTTCTAATTGTTGTAACTTGTCTTCCAATTCTCGACGTCGCCGTACTACTTTTTGTAGATCTTTTCCGATTTCTCGTTGTCGTTGAGTTTCTTCTTCAAGTTGTTTCAAGCGATCTTGAAGGGCTTCTATTGCTCCCGGTTTAGCTAAATTTTTGTTTCCATTGGATTCCGGAGTGTCTTTTTGTGGGGCGTCCGCATTTTTGTGTGGTGTTCTATTTTCTAGATCTGAGTCGTGGTCATTGTCATGGTTGTCCGCCATGGTGATGGGATGACTTCCAGGTCCCCGGCAACGGCGTCAATGTTCCGAGGTTTACCTGAAACTGTATGTCGATCTCGGACGAGATCTTCTGTGCTGGTCGGAACCGATGTGTCCGGTTGGTGAATGGTGACCGGAGCTGGTGCGTCCGACTTGTTTGGATTTGAATGTGCTACTGATCCTCTGTCACCGAAGGGTGGGGGGTACCTGCAAGAGACTCCGATGCTTAAGTTAGCATGGGTATTAAACATGTGTTATGTAGAATCAGAGTATGAGTTATACCTGGGTGCTCCAGTGTATTTATAATGGTGAGATGTGACCTTTTGGATAAGATAAGTTAGTTATCTTATCTTATCTTTATCTTTGAGTTGAGATCAGTGTATCTTCAACGGAACCGCCTTCATCTCTATAGGCTTAGGCCGCCTTAGGATTCGGGTCGTGCTCCTCTATTTGGGCCCTTAATCTGGGCTCTCCTGTTGATTTGGCCGAGCTCTTTGAAAAGAGGTCGGATAGTCTGACCTGAAGAGGTTGGTCGCTCTATCTCGAATCATCCCAGGTCGGATAGCTCGACCCAGGGTATGAACAGTAACAAAGGGCAACCATCGAATATGAACCCGAGTCCCGAGCTTATTTATGAACAGTAGGGTGGATAAATGCATCATAATGTTTGCCAAAGCATAAATCTTCACAGTATTCTCATTGGTATCAGTTGGAGAATCGAAAATCTCCTTTGAAACTAGGTATTAGTGATAGTGTACTTCATAATATACTTGTCAAGAGGAAGCTCACCAAATGACCAAATAACTCCTAAATCAGATCTATGCAGACTTTCCTTCGGGTATAAATTACTCTAAATCTTAAAGATAGTTACTCACAACCTCACCATCTTTTGAAAGATCAAACTAATAATCAACATTCTACTACGTGATCGTACACTCCCCAAATGACATATGAAGAATGTGCCTCTTTGGACAACACCACTTTATAAATGCACTAATAAGGACCTCATCGAATTTAAACCACTACTCATGAAACCTGGCAAGATGGTACAACCTAGCAAGTTAAAAATAGGGGATGATGCGATCATGTAATGGCATCTTCTGCTGCCTCGTCATATTAATGATACAATGGCTCGGCACAAAAAAAAAATCACACAAAATGCATGCATATATTTAGGTCATGTTCAATCAAAGTTCAACCCAAACTAATAGCACGTTTGGATTAATTTTTTAAGACCAATCTCACATTCTTCAAGTATACAACTAATCGATTGTTAAATACAATGTATCACAACCAAATTTCTAACATCTAACAATTACCTATATACCGCTCTATTAATCTGACATGAGCTATAAGACAAGCCTACAATTATCAACATGTTTCCATCTAACATAATATAATAATATAATTAAAAACATTAATAAATCATACCACATGAGCAACTCACACTAAAGATATCTAGTATACTCAAACCACTACAGAAAATAATTAAAAATATTAAAATTACTAACCCCTTAATTTTTGACACCTACCGTATGGGCAATTCTATTTATTTGGTATAGTTGATCCAGATAATCCCATCAATTTTTGTTGCGTGTTGCAGTGAATCTCGCTGTGACATCTCTTGGCAGTGTTTGAGGATGATAAATCATGACTTTAGATAATGTTTTAATCATCTAGCTCTTCTATTAAAACGGCTTCATACCAGATTTATATATCATCCTGCTTGACATTAATTCATGGGATTTCACTATGATTTCACACTAATTCGTGGAATTTCACCATGATTTAAGCAGTCTTCATATTTAATCTTGGCCTTTCACCATGATTTATCGACACTGCACAAATTCGACAATTTACCTCCCTGCACCTGTGGTAAATCGCTGTGTGTTTACTATATTTTATGTTAGTAGCTTTTCACGAACATAAATAATTGTATTCACTGTAATTTATTGCATTCTGCACCTAAAACAGGTTCAGATATCATGATTTAGCCTAGCTTTCCCTTTGTCATTAATCATTGGTTTTAGTAGGTAGTTATGAACAAAAGAAAATAGTTAAATCCACACAATTTACATAAGAGATTGGAGGACAAACATGTATTGGAATCACTTTTTGAAAAATCATGTTGTTTTGCTTCCCAAATGATTTATACAAGTAAATTATCCTGAAAAAGTATACAATTATCTGAATTACTGCTACCATTGTTTATTTCCTAATATGTGACGTATAGATGCAAACCATGTACTAGTGACTTGACAAGAGAAATTGCTACTTATTTCAATAGGAGCAGAAATTTGTTTCTCTTCAGTAACTCACTCTAATTTTTGTGTTAACCACTATGCAAAAAAATCTTAAAATATCTAATAATCTTTTTGGGTTAATTTTCCAGGGAATGATATATCTAGCATTTTGTGCAGGAGCAAGTCTTATATAAGATCATGATAGAACTGTAAAAGGGGAAGAAATAAGGATGTGGTATAGTTACAAACTTAAAGCTTCAATTGCATTATTTACAGCTTTCAACAAGTGGAATTCATCCATTTCTGAACAAGAACCAATTATCTTTGCCAACAATTTCTAACTATTCAAATATTATACATATTTCTAAAAATAATTAAGGAGATAAATAAAACACGAGAAATAATCCTGGTTCTGTAATATTATGAGTACTCTGGCTGGGTGACAAACCGTGAGTTCTTAACCAAGGCCTGTTCCTGCCTCCTTGTTAGGCGCATCAGCCTTAATGCGGTGGCCTCACAATTCGATCAATAAGACCGTAATCAAGAGCCTCCTGTGTGTTGAAGCGTTTCATCCTACCTAGGTCTTGGGTGATCTGAATGCCATTAAAAATTAGTTTCAAATGATAAACACTTATAACTTAATCTAAACACCCAGGAACTGACACAAATGATCATAAAATGGAAGCAAACTACAAACTTAAGGGTTTATTTGGTTTCCATTTCCACTTTCAGTATTTTCTATTTTCAAGATTATGTGAGGGAAAGAGAAAACAATAAAATCTTGATTGTTGTCATTTTTTTCCTTGCAAAATCATCAAATTGGAAGTAAAAACTAAAAGTAGAAACTAATCAGGCCTTAAGTTTTTAAGATAACAGGTTTTCATGTTCATCTCCATGTATTTCATTGTTGAATGAACTGACCCTCTCAACAGGCTAGCCTGTTTTCTTAGCCAACTCGTTAAAGAGGTAATCTCTGATTCTTAAAAGCTCATTTGCTTCATTGCGGATGTCATCAGCCTGTCAAAATTTTCAAGGCGTTAGCATAAAGAGTAAAAGCAATCATATTCACACATCTGAGGAGTGATAATAACCTCAATCTCATAAGAGATATCTACATACCTGACCCCGAGCAGCTCCCGCTGGAGATTGCAGAGCAACTCTGGAAAGTGGCGTTGCAAAGTGGTTGCCCTTAACAATACAACAGACCATCATCACAAAGTTAGTAGATGTCGGGAACTATTTTTATAACCCATTAGACATCAACAAACACAAATACAAGCACATCGCAACAAATTACAGAAAAGTAAACAATACAACATGAATGTGACAACACAATGGAATGGAATAGAAAGTGGAAGCTTAAGATGCAAATAAGGATAGAATTCACAGTATAAATTAGGAGACTTTGGAGAGAGATACTGCCACTCCCTTTTTGTGTGATTTTTCAAAATTATGTTCCATCCTCGCTATTTAATTTTCCATAGTGATGAGAGAAATTTTTCATTGTGAGGGTAATTTGGGAATAATATTCGTAGAGGATTGACATTACCAATTAGGGAGTGATAATATCCACTCCCTATCAATTACCATTGTTTTCTTTTTTACTGTATATTTATAAAGAGCTGGAAGGAGGGAGATCGGGCCTTTCAATGTGATCCTAAGTCTGTATATAGTAGACTGCCCCCTATTTAGATTCAAACTACAAAGCTTTCCATCTTTTACCTTATAACAATTGTAACACAATTGATGTTACTAATAATAAATTGACACGTCCTATCAAGAATGCACTAGGAAGCACATAAGCAGCATAAGAAAATATTTCTTCATTTTTTTCTTATTATATTGACTACTGAGTGATTTATTAATGCTCCAATTATTTCAACCGTCCCCTTATCTCAGGCATAATTTTTATTCATATTAATCGTGAAGAAACAACTGTAAGATGCAACAATAAATCTCGTCAGTCACACAATGTAATTCATGATTACATGATGTTGGAAATCACTATAACCTCTGAATCAAACAGAGAACTTTCACAGTTTGTATTAACAGATAGTAATATAACTCGATACCTTTTCTCCGACTGCAAGAAGAAATGCTGCAAGATTATAGGCATAGCCGACACAATGGGTGGTTACAGGACTTTGCAAGCTCTGTGTAGTGTCATAGATAGCCAAGCTTGGTGTAAGCTGCACAAATAACAAGCTTAAGCATGTTAAAAACATGACAAAGCAACACAAAGGTGGGCACAAAGAGAAATATTTAATTGAATAAACATCTAACACTAGAAGAAAACTTACATCTCCACCAGGACCATTGATGTACATATACATCCTTTTGGCGTTATCTATACTGTCAAGATACAGCATGGTTGCCAATACTTGGTTACTAAATTCTTCATCTATGTTTCGTCCAATGAAGAGAACACGCTCTCGATACTGCATCCAATAACCCTTTACTTTTAGAAATATTTTAAAGAGTGATGGAAATCATAAGAAAACTAGAGGTTCATGTGTAACAATCTATTTCTATGAGAGTATGTAACGTAATGTTAACCATCATCTTTTAGATGCAGAAAAACATAATATTAATGATATATATTAAGATGTATTATTGACTTACAGCGCATTCCACAAATCAACCCATTGCCAAGTTCCTTCACCAGGTGTCCTATAGGGGACTCTAAGGGTCCCTATAGGTTCATTTGAATTTGTGCCCTTGCTGGTTTGTGATTAGCATACCTGAAAATATGCAAGATTTATACACCTTGTATCAGTCTCTTAATTAAAAGACGTGTTTGACATTAGTGAAAACTAAGTATATCATTTTTATCTGACATAAACTATGCTTTATTTGTTAACTTCACTTTCACTATGTCAAAGATTATCAACTATTATGTAAAGCCGTAAAGACTAAAGAAGATTCTTCATAATTCAAATTTATTAGAACTTACAAAAAGAATAATCCTTGTTATAATATATAACAGTAATCTTGACAAACTCAATTACAGTAAAAAATTACTCGCTAATCCAAACAACAATATCAAAGATATGATACAGCATAGCTTTCTATAACAAGAAAAATTGCATTAGAGTGGACTGAACACATTATTTTGGAAAATTTGGCAATCAAAGGGATGTACCTACAAAGCATACAGTAGCAACATAACATAATAGACCAACCACAAAATTTAAGCATAAAGTGACAATTCACTATTGCTTTCAATCTTCAAATTTTGCAAAAAGACCGCTCCTTCTTGGAATGTATTAGCTGAAAGCGCACAATTCTAGGCATATAACCAAGTATATGTTAGTTGCACATATGAATACAGGTATAAGAAAAGCAATTCAAATACAAAACTATCATCATCCATGCCAAAGCTTATTTTTGCAAAGTTAAGCACACACCAAAAAATGGCACCAATTCAAAATAAGGCAAACCGTAGAAGCTAAAGAACAAAACTTTCTCCATAACAAAAACAGAAAAGAAGGGGGAAAAATCACAAATGTGGTCAGATAGTTACCCGCAATGCAGACTCTTGTGAACTTTTCCGTAGAACTCAGCGGAGACATTAAGTTTACACGCAAGGAAATTAGGGATACTTGGAGATTGAAGTTTCAACCCTGAGTAGAGTTTTGTGGCACAACTGCCACATCAAAAAGAGAAAATACAGAGTCAGTTAATAATTTAGAGAAACTGTGAGAAATGCACAATGAGAAGGAGAAGCAAACCTAGGAGGTGCAGCAGCGGTGATATAGGGTGCAACCGCATGTTAGCTTTTTGAGGTAACGAAGAGATAGGAGAGTGGGGAACGCACTATTTGAGCTTGAAGAAAACTTCAACCAGATACAACACTCGCTCAGCTCTGAAGATGAACTTCAACGACAATGCCCTTTTGATCCTCCCTTGAATCAGAACTTCCTTCTTTTATTTATTTATTAGCAATGTTATCCAAGGTTGCGAGAACCAAACCGGTCAATGAACCGGTAGAGTGACTGGTTCAATAGTTTAATAGTTGAATCGGGGTTCAACCAGAGTTCAACCGATTTAATTAAATATAAAATAAAATTATTAAAATTTAATACATAATTTGAAATATTTAAATTCAATGAATTGTAAGCTAATAAAATTCAAAATTTTACAATTTCACATAATAAATTATCTATAATTTACCATTAAAAGTTCCAAATAACTTCAAACATCAAAATTTATAACTAAAAATAAAATCAAAATATGCATAAGTAAACTAACACAAGTATTCAATATTAGTTAAAATCAATTATTTGGTATTCTTCAAACCAATTAAAACATTCCCATATAAGGCACACTATTAAAGAAACTAACATTAAGTCATATATGAAACTTAACACAGATTCATATAACTTAGAATGCCACATCCCCAACTCCAAGAGAATAACAGAGTGAAATTTTAGAGCTTTTCAACAATTTTCTGATGAGCTTTAGCTCGGGCTATTATTTAGCAACAGTGGCACAGCAAACAAGCTTATTCATCTGGGATTTCAACTGAAAACCTTTCTTCCAACATCAATCAAAGCCGGATCCAGTTGAAGAGCACAAGTTTTTAAGTTTAACTAATTTTACTCAGCGACAAGCCAACAACTAACAAATTAACTCAAATAGAATAATAGCACAAAAATAACTCAGAACATTACCAATAGTCAACAATAATTAACCCAGAAGTCAGAACAAGATAACAACAGTCTAGCCCTGTTAACAACAATGAACAATGAAGAAAATTAACTCAGAAAACAACAATTACCCCAGAAAAACAACATACTTAATTACAGAAAAATAGCAATTAACTCCCAAAAATGAAACTGAAGCAGTGTAGGGATGGAGGCTTACAAACTCAGAAAAATCAGCAACTCAAAATCAGATTTCAGCAACTTAGAATCAGTAAAATAACAAAACAAGAAAACATACATTGAAGTAGCTTTGCTTACGGTGGCGAGGGAGGAAGAGAAGTGACCGCGAAGGAGGAAGAAAAGTGAGCTCGGGCACAAAGGGATCGAAGACAGAGGCTTGACATGCGAGAGACAGAGAGGATCGACGATTAGGATAAAGACACGAGTTCAGGTTGGCCGACGATGATGAGGACAGAAGCGGCGATCCAACAGTAGCTTTGAGCAGACCTGGCGACGCGAAGTGAAGAGATCCATGAGAAGAGGATCGGCGATGGTGGGGCCGGACGCTGGCTGAGGAGAAGAGATTGTCAGCAACGGCGGTGCTGGCCATTGCTTTTTGCTGCTGCTGGCTGGGAGAGAGAGAGAGAGGCTGCTAGGGTTCCGTATTCTGTGGAGCTCAGAAGAGAGAGAGGCTGGGTGGGATGTGAGAGAGAGAAGGGGAGGGTTTATGTATTTTTTATTTAATTGAAAACCGGGAAAAAATAGTCCGGTTCAAGCAGTTCTGATAAACCACTATTTTATTGTTTATCTTGTACTAATTTGAGTGGTTTTTTATCATTCTTTGCTCACTTATTAATATAATTTGCATGGTTTTACAATTCCTTCCTAATTTTGTGAAATAGTTGAAAACATGTTTCCTAGGCCTTTAAATTGTCAATTTTAATTATCCTTTATTACCATTCGATGTCGTGATCCGTGTGTTGAGTGTTTTCAGGCTTTATAGGGCAGGAATGACTTAGAGGATGGAAAGGAAACATGCAAAATCGGAAGGAACGCGAAAAATAAAGTTTTGAGAAGCTGGCAGCGACGCGCACGCATGGGCGACGTGAACGTGTGACAAGGAATTTCGCCAAACAATGCGCACGCGTGACCTACACGTACGCGTGACATGCGCTATGTGCAGAAAGTTGCAGAAGGCACTGGGGGCAATTTCTGGGCTCCTTTTGGCCCAGTTCCAAGCCCGAAAAACACAAAATAAGAGCTGTAGAATGGGTGGAACACAGGGACAAATGAGACAACATTCATTCACAATAATTTAGGTTTAGATGTAGTTTCTAGAGAGAGAGGTTCTCTCCTCTCTCAAGATTTTAGGATTTCTCTTAGTTTTAGGTTTATTTCTTCTCAATTCCAGGTTCAATGTTCCTTTAATTTAGTTTCTCTTCTACTTTTATTTATTCTATCATTCTAGTTTATTTATTTTCCCAATTTGGTTTATGAATTCCATGTTAGATTTGATTTCCTTATTTAATGCAATTTGAGGTATTTCATATTTATGATTTTAATTTAGCTTTTTTACATTCTAAGCTTTGGTTGAGTAATTGGAAACGCTTGAGTTATCAAACTCCTTTATTGACTGATAATTGAAACTTGCTAGTTGATTTGGATCCCTCTAAAGCTAATATTTCCTTAGGAGTTGACTAGGACTTGAGGAATCAAATTGATTGGTCCACTTGACTTTCCTTTATTTAGTAAGGGTTAACTAAGTGGGAGCAATGAACAATTCTCATCACAATTGATAAGGATAACTAGGATAGGACGTCTGATTCTCATACCTTGCCAAGAGTTTTCTTAATTGTTAATTTACTTTCTTGCAATTTATTTTACCTTGTTCCTTATTCAAAAACCCAAAAAGATACAATCTCATAACCAATAATAACTACACCTCCCTGCAATTCCTTGAGAGACGACCCGAGGTTTAAATACTTCGGTTATTAATTTTATTGGGTTTGCTTTAGTGACAAACAAGTTTTTGTACAAAAGGATTCTTTGTTGGTTTAGAAACTATACTAGCAACGAGAGTTTATTGTGAAATTCTTTACTAGCAAAAATTCGTTCGTCAAAATGGCGCTGTTGCTGGGGAATTGCAAACGTGTGCCTTATTATTGGTTATTGTAAATAATTTTGCTTTGCGTTTCTATGTTAGTGTTTTTATTTTTAGGAGTATATTTTTATTAATTTTTTTTAGTTTTTATTTCTCTTACTACTATGAATTCTCAACCATTTTCCTATGAGTTTGGTTCTAATTATGTTGTAGGGAATGGACGCTATAATGAGAACATGCATCAAGGTCAGAATAATCAAAGATGGGAGGAGCCACGAGGATTTGATCAACCCTTTCGGCAACAACCTCCTCCAAGGTGCCATGGGCAACGACCATTCTACGATGAATCCCTAGACAATAGTTATGGTGGACCCTTTTGTGACAATCAAAACCTCCACCAAATTACTATGGTCAAGAGCCATTCCAGGGTGCGTACCAAGATGATGGATATGGTGGACCCCTTTGTAGTTACCAACAAGCCCCACCATATGCCTATGAACCCCCTCCTCAACATAATTTTGAACCACCATCCTCACAAGTCGCTTACCACCAGACACCCCATATGACCCTAATCCTTACCCACCATACCAAGAGCCTTATAAGCCATACTTCGAACCACCACCTCAATATACACCACCTCCGTATCCTTATCAAGAAGAACCACCTCCGTATTATGAGCCTTTCCTCCCAACAAATCAACCCTCCTATCCACCCCAACCTCTATTGGATAAAAACACTATCTCTACTCTCATTGGTCTCACCTCTAAACTCCAAAATCTTATATCCCGCAGGGACCAACCCTCGACCTCCCCTATTCAACGCTCAAGCTTTGGTGCACCACCACTCTCTGTGCAAGAATACCCATATCCATCAATTCGAGAGCAACATGATCTCGATGATGCTACTGACCCGGAAACAAGAGAGAAGGGATCGGCTTCGCGAATTCATACTTCACAAGAAGCTAGAGGAGGCCCTAAAGGCGAAGGTAGTAGAGACCCTTGAGGAAAGTTGTCATGAAGGAGAAGACACGATGAAGGAGTCTGATTTTGTACTAGAGAAAGTGGAGAAAGCCAAAACTGTCAAAGAAGAAGAGGTTGTTGAAGACCTAGGAGATGCAGAACCTCCATGGGAAACTCAAGTCATAGCGCCTCCTTCCAAGACGTTTGAATTTGATGTTGAAGAAAGTGTACAACCTCCAAGGAATATCATGGTTGAAGACTTGGAAGCTGTTGATCATGAGATGAGTTCAATAGTAAATGAGTTTCTACCTACAATTGAACTCTCTCCCATTGAACTAGAGGAAGAGGTTACTGTTGCAGAAGCTTATCAAGAGGTGGAAGTTGTCAAGGAAGAGCTCAAGGGAATGGAGCTGGAAATCACCTTGCCAAAGTTGTTGGAGACCTCTCCCCCAAAGCCATCACCATCCATTCCTTCATTCAAGTGGGTAAATCTTTCATCTCTAAGCTTAATTAACCCACTTGAGTATGCTTTTCTTGAGACGGATGGGCAACTTAGAGCTGTTTGTGGCTATAAGAATAAGAGGGAGATGGTTAGTGGTAGGAATTATCATGCAAGGTTCAATATGGTTGCATGCTCCAAATTGAAGTACAAGGGTTGGTATAATTCTCAATTGAATGGGTCTAGGATGTTGTTTGGATGTCTCAGTGAGAATTCCAATTGCCCACCACCCAAGTGGAAAAATGATGATCAACAAGAAGACGGGTGCAAAAGCAAGGTTTGGGACCCCAGAATTCATTCTAACAATCAACAATACCGGAGCCATGTCACTTGCTTTAACTTGCTCGAAGGCTTTATGTGCCTAGTTTGGGACCCCAGAGGCTACTAGAATTGCAAACATTGGTGCGGATTCCTGGATGAGTTCAAGCACAAGCCTCCATGACAAGGAGCTCACCAAACGTCCAACTTAAGGACTTAAACTAAAAGTGCTAGGTGGGAGACAACCAACCATGGTATGATATTTCTTTTTCAGTCTCAGTTTTATTTTATTTTGTTTTATTCTTGGTTTTATCTTACTCTATTTTTATTAGAGTCATTCATAAATTCTGCATATTCATCTGCATTCTGCATTTTGCATTCTTCATAAAAAAAAAAAGAGAGAGAGAGGCACACGACGTGCGAGCGTCGGTGACGCGTACGCATCATATATATGTGCGTGACATAAAGAAATTGGACAGAAAGTTGGGCTGGAGTGGTGCTGGACATGTGCATTGCGCACAAGCAAGTCCACGCATGTGCGTCCCTCATGCGTACGCGTCGCTTGCAATTTCAGCATATCACGCGTACGTGTCCCTGACGCGCACGCGCGACCATGAAAAATCGGCATAAATAGTGTTTGGCTAGAGAGTTATGATGGTGTGGGGCTGGAACTGTGCTGGGAGCACAGGCTCTATCACGCGTACGTGTCCTTGACACGTACGCGTCGCCTGAAAATAGCACGATCCACGCGTACGCGTGATGCACGCGTACGCGTCGCATGCGACGCACAATTTTTCCACTTCAGCGCCTGATTTCAAATTTTCTCACCCCCAACCCTAATTCTTTTCAATCCTAATTATTTCTTCCTTCTTTCTTTCTTCTTCCTTATTCTTTCTTACTTTCTACTACTTTCTTCTTCCCTTCTTCATCTTCTTTATCAAGGTTCTTTTTTTCCTCCCATCTACTCTTTCATTATTGCATTTATTTATGTTTCTTTCTTTTCTATCTTTCTTTTAGCTTACTTATTTATGGTTTCTTTTTCATTCCTTTTTCATGCATTTTTTATGTTGGTGTTGGAGCTTTATTTGGGTCTTATATTATTATACTCGAGGTTGTGGATATATTAGGGAATGATTTGACAATTAATATTAATTTTTGGGTTACATGAATGTTTGGAGTTCTTACTTTCCCTAACATGTTTTACATACATACCAAGTGTTTGTGAAAAGTCCGTATGGCATTGTGAACTCTTAATTATTCTATTCTTCTACACTACTGGCTGTTTTTCACAAAAACCTTGCAATCTTTTATTGAATAAATATAATTGTCAACATAAACGTGGTTGTTAGTTTGTTACATTTGATAATCAAATAGAGCTATTAATGCTTGATCTATGCTACTCATGCCCTTGTCGGTATGCTGATAAACATCTTGCATCTAATTGCCTTAATATATCATGCTATATTTCCATTGATGTCCTAATTACATGGAGTCGCGACCATGTGTTTTACGACATTCTTCCTTACCTTGGTATTGATTATCACTTGTATTTTCCTCCCCCCGGTTCTAGCTATTTGATTTCATTCCCCTTTCTTTTCTCCCTTTTCAGGATGGCCACCAGGAAGGGTACAGAGAAAGCCTCTCACAAGCCACCAGCGAGGAGTGGAACGAAAAGAGCACTGGCTGCGGAACCATCCTCAACATTAGTCAAGCCATCCACAAGGCGGGTCAAGAGGATCATCAAGGTCGATAAAACCGAGAACGCCTTATCAGAAAGGGACAATGTGCGGTTCACTAACCACTACTGTGAGTACCATGGCCATGATTCCGTGGGATGATCAGTATGCATGTCCCCAACGGAGAGTACATCAGACCCCAGTAGCCACTACCAGCCGAACTGCAGACCCAGCCGGAGATATTCCTTCTCTCTCCACATCACAAGCACCTTCAACAAATCAGCTGCTCCTTCAGATACTTCAAAGGTTGGACTGGCTAGACCGGCAAGCAAAGCGAATGGAGTACCGTAACAAGCGCCAATTTACATACCTCAAGGAGCTGATTGTTAACAACCACCCACCTGAGGAAGAACCAAACACTCCGGACTCCACCTCACCTACTAGCACCGGGAGCCATGACGACCCCGACTATGGAGATGCTGTTACCAGCCCCCCTTTGTTCCTGACTAATGGCACCAAGGACGGTGCCAAGCTTTAAGTGTGGGGAGGTCGCTCAGTACCTGACTCCCGGAGGTAATTGCTTTTTCTTAACACCAATAGGTTATTATTTTTTTTAAGTGTTTGCATGTATGTTCTACTCGGTTGAAAAATAATAAGTTTCTTTTCAAGACCCTATTTTTGAAAATTTCACTAATTCAAATTCAAATTCTATGTTAAACTTGTATGAAGATTGTAACTTGAAACATGGTTTAGAGCTAGAACACACAACCCAGTAAGATTTTGAGCCTAATTGTATGGTTACATGATTTAACCATTATTTTTTCCTTGTGTGTTTTCTCTCCTCTATGATTGCAATCTATTGTTTGTTCCGTTCTATATGTTCATTATTTAATGTATTCATGTATATGTATGATTGAGGCTATCATTTGTTATCAGCTCACTATCCCAAATAGCCTACCATTCTAATTACCTTTGTTCGCCACTTTGAGCCTTCTCTATCCCTTTTTTGTTCTTTATGTTACCACATCACTAGCCTTAAGCGAAAAAACAATGAACTACCCCAATTGAATCTTGGCTAGCTTAAGATAGGGATTGTGTGTCAAATTAAGTGTGGGAAACTATGGGAACTCTGGTTAATAAGAATGTGCATTGCTTAATTGATGAATATTAAGAATTTGAATACTACTCATGTGAAATTATGAAAACCAAATGCATTGATGTTGTAATGCTTTAAAAAAATGAAAAAATATCCAAATTTAGGGGAATGAAAGCACCCCAATGTTAATTTCAATAAAAAGATCAATGCATGTGAGATAAAATAGAAGAACATTTAAATACATGAGTAGGTGAAAAGCACAAAAAAGTGAGACTATAGGTAGTTAGGCATGATTTTAGAAGCATAGGGAATGTATGTTTGTTAGGTGAGAACTTAGGTTAATCAAGGATTCAATTCTTAGCTCACTTGGCCATACATGTATCCTCACCCTTACCTAAGCCCCATTACAACCTTGAAAAAGACCTCATGATGTTTGCATGTGTGCACTAAATATTTGTTGATTGATTAGATGAAGAACAAATTTTAGAACACATGAATAGAGGAGACTAGAATGGATTTTCCTATACACTTGAGTGATTAGAGTGCGTACACACTTCCAGTGAGGGTTCAATGCTTGACTCTATGTTCCCTGCTTTCATGAGCTATCTTCTTACAAGTTTACTTGTCTTCTATTGTGTGATTTAAATTAG
The DNA here is from genome assembly GCF_059453495.1 of Arachis ipaensis. Classification (NCBI taxonomy): domain Eukaryota; kingdom Viridiplantae; phylum Streptophyta; class Magnoliopsida; order Fabales; family Fabaceae; genus Arachis; species Arachis ipaensis. The sequence continues at coordinate 58,586,386 of NC_142436.1, forward strand.
TGGAATCTGATTTGTTTTTGTCTTGAAGAACTTATTTACTTTTAACCAAGTAGACCGAATCATCTTAGTATATAGTTGCATTCATAGGTTGCATCTCATGAGTCTTACTTTCCCCTATTCATCCTTTTGTCTCCTTGAGCTTAGCATGAGGACATGCTAATGTTTAAGTGTGGGGAGATTGATAAACCACTATTTTATGGTTTAGCTTGTGCTAATTTGAGTGGTTTTTATCAATTCTTTGCTCACTTATTCATATAATTTGCATGGTTTTACAATTCCTTCCTGATTTTGTGATATAGTTGAAAACATGTTTCCTAGGCCTTTAAACTGTCAATTTTAATTATCCTTTATTACCATTCGATGCCGTGATCCATGTGTTGAGTGTTTTCAGGCTTTATAGGGCAGAATGGCTTAGAGGATGAAAAGGAAACATGCAAAATCGGAAGGAACGCAAAAAATGAAGTTTTGAGAAGCTGGCAGAGACGCACACGCATGTGCGACGTGAACGCGTGCCTAGAGCAGAGGACGAGCGATGCGTACGCATGACTGACGCGTACGCGTGACAAGAAATTTCACCAAATGACATGCACGCATGACCAACGCATACGCGTGACATGCGCCACGTGCAGAAAGTTGCAGAAGGCGCTGGGGACGATTTCTGGGCTCCTTTTGGCCCAGTTCCAAGCCCGAAAAACACAGAATAAGAGCTGTAGAATGGGGGGAACACAAGGACAACTGAGACAACATTCATTCACAACAATTTAGGTTTAGATGTAGTTTCTAGAGAGAGAGGTTCTCTCCTCTCTCTAGGTTTTAGGATTTCTCTTAGTTTTAAGTTTATTTCTTTTCAATTCCAGGTTCAATGTTCTTTTAATTTAGTTTCTCTTCTACTTTTATTTATTCTATCATTCTAGTTTATTTATTTTCCCAATTTGGTTTATGAATTCCATGTTAGATTTGATTTCCTTATTTAATGCAATTTGAGGTATTTCATATTTATGATTTTAATTTAGCTTTTTACATTCTTAGCTTTGGTTGAGTAATTGGAGACGCTTGAGTTATCAAACTCCTTTATTGACTGATAATTAAAACTTTTTGGTTGATTTGGATCCCTCTAAAGCTAATCTTTCCTTAGGATTTGACTAGGACTTGAGGAATCAAATTGATTGGTCCACTTGACTTTCCTTTATTTAGTAAGGGTTAACTACGTAGGAGCAATGAATAATTCTCATCACAATTGATAAGGATAACTAGGATAGGACGTCTGATTCTCATACCTTGCCAAGAGTTTTCTTAATTATTAATTTACTTTCTTGCAATTTATTTTACCTTGTTCCTTATTCAAAAATCCAAAAAGTTACAATCTCATAACCAATAATAACTACACCTCCCTGCAATTCCTTGAGAGACGACCCGAGATTTAAATACTTCGGTTATTAATTTTATTAGGTTTTCTTTAGTGATAAACAAGTTTTTGTAAGAAAAGATTCTTTGTTGGTTTAGAAACTATACTAGCAACGAGAGTTTATTGTGAAATTCTTTACTAGCAAAAATCCGTTCGTCAGGTTCACCGGTTAACTGTTGATTTGACCGATTTTTATTGATTTTATCACATGGTTTTTACTTTAACTGAACTGGTTAGAAGATCAGTTTTTGATTAATCTAGTTAAACCGGCTAGTCCAGTTCAATTTTCAATTTTTTTTGTCAAGATTTGACAAATTTTAAGTATTAAAGACTAAATTATAATCCGTAAACTCCTAAATTCTCCAACTCTGAAGAAGAACTTCAATGACAACACCGATCCTCCCTCTTTTATTTATTTATTTATTAATTAGTTTTATCACCCGTGCCAAGCACGGGACTGAAAAAATCAAGTTGTTTTTACATGTTGCAATCCTTATTTATAATACTATTATGAGTCAAAAATTGTAGTGATAGCTTTTATCTTAGGTTAAATATGACATTTTTTGAATGGAGAACGCAATGTGCTAAACCATTTTTAATCTCGGTGTAAGATACCCAGTAAAAAGATACATACATTTCACAAAGACCACACTAAGTAGCAGATATTCCTAAATTGCCAAATACCTCACGTTATACTACATTTATTGTGTTTTTGGACCCCACCCCATCGTTGTCTAAGATCAGCAACCTCAAACTAGTTTGGTCGTTAATTCTTGAAAGGGATACATATAGTTGTCCATGGGTGAATAGTGGTCTTGGTAGATACACCCCAACAGTAGATAATGTCTGACCTTGTGATTTATTTATCATCATTGCAAATGACAACATAACGGAAAACTGTCTCCGTATAAACTTTATGGCAAGTGTCTCTTTATTAGAAACCATGTTCACACGAGGAATCAACACAATATCGCCAATTTTGTGACCTGTGAGAATTAAGCATTCAATGACATGATCTCCAAGCTGTCTAGTGCACGAAATCACAATCACACTTTTGCAATTCCGCACAACTAACCAGCAAGTGCACTGGGTCGTCCAAGTAATACCTTACGTGAGTAAGGGTCGATCCCACAGAGATTGTCGGCTTGAAGCAAGCTATGGTTATCTTGTAACTCTTAGTCAGGATATCAGTATTGATTCTTAGTTTTAATTGTAAAAAGTAAAAGAACATAAAATAAATACTTGTTATGCAGTAATGGAGAACAGGTTGAGGTTTTGGAGATGCTCTGTCCTTGGAACCTCTGCTTTCCTACTGTCTTCTTTTCCACGCACGCAAAGCTCCTTCCATGGCAAGCTATGTGTTGGTGGATCACTGTTGTCAATGGCTACCAGCCGTCCTCTCAGTGAAAAGGGTCCATGTACATGGCTAATCATCTGTCGGTTCTCACTAATGTTGGAATAGGATCCATTGATCCTTTTGCACACTCTCACTGTGCCCAGCATTCATGAGTTTGAAGCTCGTCACAGTCATCCCTTCCCGGATCCTACTCGGAATACCACAGACAAAGTTTAGACTTTTCGGATCTCAGGAATGCTACCAATTGATTATAGCTTATACGACGAAGACTCTGATCTCACGGATTTGAATGCTCTGTTGTCAGGAGAAGCAGACAAACTCGTGAACCAGGTACCCAAGAGATATACATTCAATCTAAGGTAGAACGAAAATGGTTGTCAGGCACACATTCATAGGTTGAGAATGGTGATGAGTGTCATGGATCATCACATTCATCATGTTGAAGTGCGAATGAATATCGTAGAATAGAAACAAGCATGATTGAATGAGAAATAGTAGTAATTGCATTAATCCATCAAAACACAGCAAAGCTCCTCACCCCCAACCATAGAGTTTAGAGACTCATGCCATAGAAGATACAAAATAAATCTCTAAAAGTAGTTTTTATACTAAACTAATAACCTAGGTTTACATAAAATGGGTAAACTAAGATAAATAGTGCAGAAATCCACTTTCGGGGCCCACTTGGTGTGTGCTTGGGCTGAGCATTGAAGCTTCCATGTGTAGAGACTTTTCTTGGAGTTAAATGCCAGGTTGCTTCCTGTTTCTGGCGTTTAACTCCAGTTTTTATGCCAGTTTTGGCGTTTAACGCCAGAATAGGGTAGAAAGTTAGCGTTAAACGCCAGTTTTCGTGATCTCAACTCGGGCAAAGTACGGACTATTATATATTTCTGGAAAGCCCAGGATGTCTACTTTCCAACGCAATTGAGAGCTCTCCAATTGGGTTTCTATAGCTCTAGAAAATCCACTTCGAGGGCAGGAAGGTCAGAATCCAACAACATCTGCAGTCCTTTTTCAGCCTCTGAATTAGATTTTTGCTCAGCTCCCTCAATTTCAGCCAGAAAATACCTGAAATTACAAAAAAATACACAAACTCATAGTAAAGCCCAGAAATGTGATTTTTGAATAAAAACTAATAAAAATATAATAAAAACTAACTAAATCATACTAAAAACTACCTAAAAACAGTGCCAAAAAGCATATAAATTATCCGCTTATCACAACACTAAACTTTAATTGTTGCTTGTCCCCAAGCAGCTGAAAATAAAATAGGATAAAAAGAAGAAAATATACAATGAATTCCAAACTTATCAATGAAGATTAGCTTCAATTAGATGAGCAGGACTTGTAGCTTTTTGCTTCTGAACAATTTTGCCATCTCATTTTATCCTTTGAAGTTCAGAATGACTAGCATCTATAGGAACTCAGGATCCATATAGTATTATTGATTCTCCTATTTCAGTATGTTGATTCTTGAACATAGCTACTTTATGAGTCTTGGCCATGACCCTAAGCATTTTAATTTCCAGTATTACCACCGGATACATAAATGCCACAAACACATAACTGGGTGAACCTTTTTAGATTGTGAGTCAGCTTTGCTAGAGTCCCCAATTAGAGATGTCCAGAGCTCTTAAGCACACTCTTTTTTCTTTGGACTACGACTTTAACCGTTCAGTCTTAAGTTCTTCACTTGATACCTTCACGCCACAAGCACATGGTTAGGGACAGCTTGGTTTAGCCGCTTAGGAGTCTCTATAGAGAGTAGGACAGTAGAAGCCACATTGGAGAACCTTGGCTGTTCGCTCACCTCCGAAATGGCCTCCATATTGTGATCATGGCAATGCCATAAGATCTTCTGTGCCTCTTCCTTGGGCACACATCTACGGATTATTCCGTCTGCACATCTCTTAAAGAGATATGGCTCATCCCATAAGTAGTACTTTGCATCAGAAATTAATTTCTTTGTTTGCTGCCTGCTGTACTCTTTGGGTATGAATCTTACAGCCTTATAGTTTGCAATGTCTGCAAACCATGGTATTTTCTGAATGGCAAATAGTTGCTCATCCGGAAAGGTTTCAGAGATCTCAATAGAGGGGGAGGATGCCCCTTCTACTGGTTCTATTCGGGACAGATGATCAGCCACTTGGTTCCCTGTCCCTTTTCTGTCTCTTATTTCTATATCAAACTCTTGCAGAAGCAACACCCATCATATGAGCCTGGGTTTTGAATCCTGCTTTGTGAGTAGATATTTAAGAGCAGCATGGTCAGTGTACACAATCACTTTTGATCCTACTAAATAGGATCTAAACTTGTCAATGGCATAAACCACTGCAAGCAGCTCCTTTTCTCTGGTTGTGTAATTCTTCTGTGCGTCATTTAAAACACGGCTGGCATAGTAAATGACGTGCAAAAGCTTGTTATGCCTCTGTCCCAATACTGCACCAATGGCATGGTCACTGGCATCACACATTAGTTCGAATGGTAATGTCTAGTCTGGTGCAGAAATAACTGATGCTGTGACCAGCTTAGCTTTCAGAGTTTTGAACGCCTGCAGACACTCTGTGTCAAACACAAATGGCATGTCAGCAGCTAGCAGATTGCTCAGGTGTTTTGCAATTTTTGAAAAATCCTTTATAAACCTCTTATAGAATCCTGCATGCCCCAGAGAGCTTCTGATTGCCTTAACATTGGCAGGTGGTGGTAATTTTTCAATCACCTCTACTTTAGCTTGATCCACCTCTATTCCCTTGTTTGAAATTTTATGTCCAAGGAAAATTCCTTCAGTCACCATAAAGTGACATTTTTCCCAGTTTAAAACTAGGTTGGTCTCTTGGCACCTTTTCAGAATAAGTGCTAAATGGTTAAGGCAGGAGCTGAATGAGTCTCCAAATACTGAGAAGTCATCCATGAAGACTTCAAGAAATTTCTCTACCATATCAGAGAAGATAGAGAGCATGCACCTTTGAAAGGTTGCAAGTGCATTGCACAGACCAAAATGCATCCTTCTGTAGGCAAATACTCCAGAAGGACATGTGAATGCTGTTTTCTCTCGGTCCTGACGATCTACTGCAATTTGGTTGTAACCTGAATAGCCATCCAAAAAGCAGTAACATTCATGACCTGCTACAAAGTCAGTGGGAAAGGCGAATGGCCCAACTGTGATAATCATATCCTCAATTATGCCTGATGGGTATTTAATGGAGCCATCAGCAAGTTGAAGACAGATCCGGGTTGGTTTGACCTCTTTAGTCAAGCCAAGCTTTCTGATAGTGGATGCAGGGATTAGGTTGATACTTGCCCCAAGATCACATAGAGTTGTCTTGGTACAAGTACCCTCTAATGTGCATGGTATCATAAAGCTCCCAAGATCCTTAAGCTTTTCTGATAAGCTCTTTAAAATGACTGCACTGCACTCTTCAATGAGGAATACTTTTTCAGTTTCCCTCCAATCCTTCTTATGACTTAAGATCTCGTTCATGAACTTAGCATAAGAGGGTATTTGCTCAAGTGCCTCTGCAAACGGAATCTTGATTTCAAGAGTCCTGAGATAGTCTGAAAAACGGACAAATTGTTTATCCTGTTCCGCTTGGCGGAGTTTCTGAGGATAAGGCATCTTGGCTTTGTACTCTTCAACCTTAGTTGCTGGAGGTTTATTCCCTACAGAGGTGATTGGAGAAGCCTTCTTAGAGGGGTTACCATCAGCACTTGCAGGTGTCTGATCCCTCATTGGCGTTTGAACGCCAGGCTTGGGGGCTGGATGGGCATTTAACGCCAGATTCCCTCCCTTTTTTGGCGTTTGAACGCCAGAACTGGACATGGATTGGGCGTTTAACGTCAGTTTTTCACCCTTTTCTGGCGTTTGAACGCCAGAGTTATTCCTCTCTGGGCTCTTACTGTCCTCAGAGGGATTTTGGGTAGCAGGTTGCTCGTCCTCTGTCAGCTGTTCTTTTCTTGGCTTTCTTCTGCTTTGAGTTGAGGTATTCAATGTTTTTCCACTTCTCAATTGAACTGCTTGGAACTCTTCTGTTATCTATTTTGATAACTACTGTTTTGTTTGATTCAATTGTGATTCCATATCCTTGTTAGCATTTTTGGTTTCTTGTAGCATCTCCTTAAATTCTACTAACTGCCTTGTTATAGAATATAGTTGCTGATTGAGTTCAGCAACTTGTTCCTGAGGACTAAAGTCAGTTGATACTGCCTTAGCTTCTTCTTTCATGGAGGACTCATGATGAGCGGATATTTTATACGCTTTTTGGGGTTAATTTCATATAGTTTTGAGTATGTTCTAGTTAGTTTTTAGTCTATTTCCATTAGTTTTTAGGAAAAATTTATATTTCTGGACTTTACTATGAGTTGTGTGTTTTTCTGTAATTTCAGGTATTTTTCTGGCTGAAATTGAAGGAGCTGAGCAAAAATCTGATTCAGGCTGAAAAAGGACTGCTGATGCTGTTGGGTTCTGACCTCCCTGCACTCAAAATAGATTTTCTGGAGCTACAGAACTCGAAATGGCATGATTCTAATTGCGTTGGAAAGTAGACATCCAGGGCTTTCCATCAATATATAATAGTCCATACTTTGCACAAGGATAGACGACGTAGACTGGCGTTCAACGCCAGTTCTCTGCCCAATTCTGGCGTCCAGCGCCAGAAAAGGATCAAAAGCTGGAGTTGAACGCCCAAACTGGCACATAAACTGGCGTTCAACTCCACAAATGGCCTCTGCACGTGAATTGCTTAAATCTCAGCCCCAGCACACACCAAGTGGGCCCCAGAAGTGGATCTCTGCATCATCCATCATAGTTTACTCATTTTTTGTAAACCTAGGCTACTAGTTTAGTATTTAAACAACTTTTAGAGACTTATTTTGTATCTCATGACATTTTAGATCTGAATTTTGTACTCTTTGACGGCATGAGTCTCTAAACTCCATTGTTGGGGGTGAGGAGCTCTGCTGTGTCTCGATGAATTAATGCAAGTATTTCTGTTTTCTATTCAAACATGCTTGTTCCTATCTAAGATGTTCATTCGCGCTTAACTGTGATGAAGGTGATGATCTGTGACACTCATCACCATTCTCAACCCATGAACGTGTGCCTGACAACCACCTCCGTTCTATATTAGATTGAATGAGTATCTCTTAGATCTCTTAATCAGAATCTTCGTGGTATAAGCTAGAATAGATGGCGGCATTCATGAGAATCCAGAAAGTCTAAACCTTGTCTGTGGTATTCCGAGTAGGATTCAAGGATTGAATGACTGTGACGAGCTTCAAACTCCTTAAGGCTGGGCGTTATTGACAAACGCAAAGGAATCAAGGGATTCTATTCCAACCGGATCGAGAACCAACCGGTGATTAGCCGTGCTGTGACAGAGCGCGTGAGCATAGTTTTCACTGGAAGGATGGAAGGTAGCCATTGACAACGGTGATCCACCAACACACAGCTTGCCATAGGAGGACGTGCGTGCGTGAACAAGAAGACAGAGGAAAGCAGAGATTCAGAAGACAAGGCATCTCCAAAACTCCAACATATTCTCCATTACTACATAACAAGTAACCTTTAATCCATGCTCTCTTGTTTATTTGCAATTCAACTGATAAACATCATTGACTTCCTGACTAAGATTTACAAGATAACCATAGATTGCTTCAAACCAACAATCTCCGTGGGATTCGACCCTTACTCACGTGAAGTATTACTTGGACGACCCAGTGCACTTGCTGGTCAGTGGTACGAGTTGTGAAAAGTTTGATTCACCATTTGTGCACCAAGTTTTTGGTGCCGTTGCCGGGGATTGTTCGAGTTTGGACAACTAACGGTTTATTTTGTTGCTTAGATTAGGAAAAATTTCTCTTTTTTGTTTAGAGTCTCTTTTTATTATAGTGTTAGAATCCTAGAATCCTTATTTTCTTTTTAAAATATTTTTCAAAAAAAAAATTTTTTTTTCTATTAAATCCTGTGCCAAACTTTAAGTTTGGTGTTTTCTTGTTGATTTTTCTGTGTTTTTCGAAAATTTATTTTGGTTTTCTAAAAATTTTAAGTTTGGTGTTCTTCCTTTGTGTTCTCGTGTTCTTGTGAATCTTCAAAGTGTTCTTAAGTTTTCCTTGTGTCTTGATCTTAAAATTTTTAAGTTTGGTGTTCCTTGGTGTTTTTCTCCCCCAAAATTTTCAAAAATAAGGAACCTCAGATCTAAAAATTTTAAATCCTGTGTTATCTTATTGTTTTTCTCTCTCCTTTAAAAATTCAGATTTTTATTTCAAAATTTAAAACCTTTTTCAAAAATCATCATATCATTTTCAAAATCTCCTAACCACTTTCTCTCTCCTCACTTCTTCTAAAATCTTTTACTCATTTTTATTTATTTTATTTTGATTTATTTTATTTTCGAAATAAATATATAAATAAATAAATAAAAATATTTCTTCTATTTTACATCATCTCTCTTTCTCCATCATGGACCTAAAGCGGAAATGAACAGTCCAGGAGGACTCTGGGGTCATATTCTAACCCCTCTACTGCTTCATATGGGAGTAGTATCTGCATACCCTCCATTGGAGTCAGTAGCTTTGAGTTGAATCCTCAGCTCATTATCATGGTGTAGCAAAGCTGCCAGTATTCCGGTCTTCCACAAGAAGAACCTACAGAGTTTCTGGCACAATTTTTACAAATTGCTGACACAGTACATGATAAAGAAATAAATCAGGATGTCTACAGACTATTACTGTTTCCATTTGCTGTAAAAGATCAAGCTAAGAGGTGGTTGAATAACCAACCTAAGGCTAGCATAAAGACATGGAAACAGCTGACAGAAAAATTCCTGAATCAGTACTTTCCCCCAAAACAGATGACACAGCTAAGGCTGGACATCTAAGGCTTTAAACAAGGAGATAATGAATCTCTTTATGATGCCTAGGAAAGATACAGAGAGATACTACGAAAATGCCCCTCTGAAATGTTTTCAGAGTGGGTTCAGTTAGACATATTCTATTATGGGCTTGCAGAAGGAGCTCAGATGTCTCTTGATTACTCAGCTGGTGGATCTATCCACATGAGAAAGACAATTGAAGAGGCTCAAGAGCTCATTGATACAGTTGCCAGGAATCAGCATCTGTACCTAAGTAGTGACCCTTCCATGAAAGAAGAGGTTAAAACAGCAACTGCTGAACTCAGTCCTGTGAAACAAGCTACTGAATTCAATCAGCAATTGGACTTCCTAACAAAGCAATTAGCCGAATTCAAAGATAGATTACAAGAGACAAGGATGGCTAATATACATATGGACGAACAGTTTAAGCAAACAAAGCAGCAGCTGTCAAGGCAAATAGCAGAAGAATGCCAAGCAGTTCAACTAAGAAGTGGGAAAACATTAAATACCCCACCTCAAGGCAGCAAAAAGCTAAGAAATGAGCAAACCACCCAAAATTCACCTGAGGACAGTAAGAGCCCAGGGAAAAGTAATTCTGGAACTAAAACGCCAGAAAATTGGTGGAAGGCTGGCGCTGAACGCCCAGACCATGCTCAGGACTGGCGTTCAACGCCAGAAATGGGCAAGGATCTAGCGTTGAACGCCTAAAATGGGCAAGACCTGGCGCTGAACGCCCAAAATGGGCACAGTTCTGGCGTTCAGATGCCAGGAGCAGACAAGGAGCTGGCGTCTAGTTTCACTCCAGCTTCTAACTCTGGCACTCAATCGCCAGTGAGGGATCAGACACACACAAATGCTGATAAAAACCCCTCTAAAAAGGCTTCTTCAACCACTTCTGTAGGCAATAAACCTGCAGCAACTAAGGTTGAAGAATATAAAGCCAAGATACCTTATCCTCAAAAACTCCAGAAAGAGGAGCAGGATAAGCAATTTGCTCGCTTTGCAGATTATCTCAGGACTCTTGAAATAAAGATTCCATTTGCAGAAGCACTTGAGCAAATACTTTCTTATGCCAAGTTCATCAAAGAGATCTTGAGTCATAAGAAGGATTGGAGAGAAACAGAAAGAGTTCTCCTCACTGAAGAATGCAGTGCAGTCATTCTGAAAAGCTTTCCTGAAAAGCTTAAAGACCTTGGGAGTTTTCTGATACCATGCATATTAGAAGGTAATTGCACCAAGACAGCTTTATGCGATCTTGGGGCAAGCATCAACCTAATACCTGCATCCACTATCAGAAAGCTTGGCTTAACTGAAGAAGTTAAACCAACCCGGATATGTCTCCAACTTGCTGATGGTTCTACTAAATACCCATCAGGCGTGATTGAAGACATGATTGTCAGAGTTGGGCCATTCGCCTTTCCCACTAACTTTGTTGTGCTGGAGATGGAGGAGCACAAGAGTGCTACTCTCATTCTAGGAAGACCCTTCCTAGCAACTGGACGATCCCTCATTGACGTCCAACAGGGGAAAATAACCCTGAGAGTCAATGATGATGAGTTCAAGCTGAACGCCGTCAAAGCCATGCAGCATCTAGATACATCAAAAGACTGCATGAAAGTTGATCTTATTGACTCTTTGGTAGAAGAGATCAACATGGCTGAGAGTCTTGAATCAGAGTTGGAAAACATCTTTAAAGATGTTCAGCCTGATTTAGAGGATTCAGAGGATATGAAATAGCCTCTGAAATTTCTTCTGGAAGAGGAAAAACCTCCTAAACCCGAGCTCAAGCCATTACCACCATCCTTGAAATATGCGTTTCTGGGAGAAGGTGACACTTTTCCAGTGATCATAAGCTCTGCTTTAAATTCACAGGAAGAGGAGGCACTTATTCAGGTGCTAAGGACACACAAGACATCTCTTGGGTGGTCCATAGGTGACCTTAAGGGCATAAGCCCAGCTAGATGCATGCACAAAATCTTATTGGAGGATAATGGTAAACCAGTGGTTCAACCACAAAGGTGGCTAAATCCAGCCATGAAAGAAGTCGTGCAGAAAGAGGTCACCAAGCTACTAGAGGCTGGGATTATTTATCCTATTTCTGATAGCCCCTGGGTGAGCCCTGTCCAAGTCGTCCCAAAAAAGGGAGGCATGACAGTGATTCATATTGAAAAAAATGAACTGGTTCCTACAAGAACAGTTACAGGGTGGCGCATGTGTATTGACTATAGAAGGCTCAATACAGCCACCAGAAAGGATCATTTTCCTTTACCATTCATAGACCAGATGCTAGAAAGACTAGCAGGTCATGATTATTACTACTTTTTGGATGGATACTCAGGCTATAACTAGATTGCAGTAGATCCCCAGGATCAAGAGAAAACAGCATTCACATGTCCATCCAGAGTGTTTGCTTATAGAAGGATGCCATTTGGGTTATGTAATGCGCCTGCGACCTTCCAGAGATGCATGCTCTCTATTTTCTCTGATATGGTGGAAAAATTTCTGGGAGTCTTCATGGATGACTTCTCAGTATATGGAGACTCATTCAGCTCCTGTCTTGATCACCTGAAACTTGTTCTGAAAAGATGCCAAGAAACCAACCTAGTTTTAAACTGGGAAAAGTGTCACTTCATGGTGACTGAAGGAATTGTCCTTGGGCATAAAATCTCAAACAAGGGAATAGAGGTGGATCAAGCAAAAATAGAGGTAATTAAAAAATTACCACTACCTGCCAATGTTAAGGCAATCCGAAGCTTTCTGGGGCATGCAGGATTCTATAGGAGGTTTATAAAGGATTTTTCAAAAATCGCAAAACCTCTAAGCAATCTGCTAGCTGCTGACACGCCATTTGTGTTTGACACAGAGTGCCTGCAGGCGTTTGAAACGCTGAAAGCTAAGCTGGTCACAGCACCAGTCATTTCTGCACCAGACTGGACGTTACCATTTGAGCTAATGTGTGATGCCAGTGATCATGCCATTGGTGCAGTATTGGGATAGAGGCATGACAAGCTTCTGCATGTCATTTATTATGCCAGTTGCGTTCTAAATGATGCCCAGAAAAATTATACAACCACAGAAAAAGAATTACTTGCAGTGGTTTACGCCATTGACAAGTTCAGATCATACTTAGTAGGATCAAAAGTGATTGTGTATACTGACCATGCTGCTCTTAAATATCTACTCACAAAGCAGGATTCAAAACCCAGGCTCATCAGATGGGTATTGCTTCTGCAAGAGTTTGATATAGAAATAAGAGACAGAAAAGGGACAGAGAACCAAGTGGCTGATCATTTGTCCCGGATAGAGCCAGTGGAAGGGACGTCCCTCCCCTTTCTTGAGATCTCTGAGACGTTTCCTGATGAGCATTTATTTGCCATTCAGGAAGCACCATGGTTTGCCGATATTGCAAACTATAAAGCTGCAAGGTTCATACCCAAGGAGTACAACATGATACAAAAGAAGAAATTAATTACTGATGCAAAGTATTACTTGTGGGATGAACCTTATCTCTTTAAGAGATGTGCAGACGGAATAATCCGTAGGTGCGTGCCTAGAGAAGAAGCATAGAGGATCCTGTGGTATTGCCATGGATCTCAATATGGAGGCCATTTCGGAGGTGAGCTAACAGCCACCAAGGTCCTCCAATGTGGCTTCTATTGGCCCACACTCTATAAAGATTCCCGAGAGTTTGTACGTAACTGTGACAGTTGCCAAAGAGCTGGCAATCTGCCTCATGGTTACGCCATGCCTCAACAAGGAATCTTGGAGATTGAGTTGTTTGATGTATGGGGAATTGACTTCATGGGACCTTTCCCACCATCATACTCAAACACTTATATTCTGGTGGCAGTTGATTATGTATCAAAATGGGTTGAGGCCATTGCCACACCCACCAATGATACTAAGACAGTGCTGAAATTCCTCCAGAAACATATCTTTAGCAGATTTGGTGTCCCTAGAGTACTAATCAGTGATGGGGGCACTCACTTCTGCAATAAACAGCTTTACTCTGCCATGGTTCGGTATGGAATTCGCCACAAGGTGGCCACTCCATATCATCCACAAACCAATGGGCAAGCTGAAGTCTCTAATAGAGAATTAAAGAGAATGCTGGAACGGACAGTAAATACCCGTAGAAAGGATTGGGCACGGAGCTTGGATGATGCTCTGTGGGCTTACAAGACAGCATTCAAGACCCCTATAGGGACCTCTCCATACCAACTCATATATGGTAAGGCATGTCACCTGCCCGTGGAACTGGAACATAAGGCCTACTGGGCAACCAGATTCCTAAACTTTGATGCCAAACTAGCAGGAGAAAAACGATTGCTCCAGCTAAATGAGCTAGAGGAATTCAAACTCACAGCTTTCGAAAATGCCAAGCTTTATAAAGAAAAATAAAAAAAATGGCATGACAGAAAGCTGTCATCTAGAATCTTTGAACCAGGACAGAAGGTTCTGTTGTTTAACTCTAGACTCAGGCTATTCCCCGGGAAACTGAAATCCCGGTGGAGGGGACCATACGTGATTACAAGTGTATCACCATATGGTTATGTGGAGCTTCAAGATATTGATTCTGATAAGAAGTTCATTGTCAATGGACAGAGAATCAAGCATTATCTTGAAGGCAACATTGAGCAAGAATGCTCAAGGCTGAAGCTAGATTAAAAGCTCAGCAAGGTCCAGCTAAAGACAATAAAGAAGCGCTTGCTGGGAGGCAACCCAGCCATGGGGCAACAATCCTCTAAGCATTTTGCCCTATTTTTTATTTTTATTTTTATTTGTTTATATAAAGTTCACTGACACTAAGGTGAGGAATCATTTACAGAAGACCTCGGCACACAAAACAGAGAAAAAGAGCTTACTGGCAAGAAAACGCCAGTAAAAGTGCATTTTGGGCGTTCAACGCCCAAAATGGGCATCCACTGGGCGCTGAACGCCAGTAATGGTAGCAATCTGGGCGTTCAACGCCAGAAATGGGCACCCACTGGGCGTTGAACGCCAGTAATGGCAGCAGCTGGGCGTTGAATGCCCAGGAGAGCAGCATTTGGGCGCTGAACGCCCAAAACAGGCAGTGTTTGGGCGTTCAAACGCCAGGAAGGCAGGGAGGAGCCAAATTCATTATTTCCACACGTTTTTCCATTCTAATTTCAAATTTTATGTTTCAATGCATGATTTTTATATAAACATGTTAAGAACCCTGATTTCTAAAATCCCCAATATATCTTAATCCATAAGCACAAACCCTCTTTGCAAATTCAATCCAACTCTTTTCAAATCTTTTCCAAAAACAAATCTATCTTTTTCAACTTATCAATATCTTTTTCAAAACCTCCACTTTATCTTTTTTCAAAAATTAAATCTATCTTTCTCAAAAATCTTTCATATCCTCTCAATTTTAAACTATATCCTCTCTTATCATATCTTCTATCTTATCTTTTCCAAATAAATCTTTTTATCATATCTTTATCTTTTTTTTTCTTTCGAAAAACCCACCTTCCCCCCCTTATAAATTTGAGTTCGGCCTCCCTCCTCTCCCATCAACAATAGCAGCTAGTTCTCCTTCTATCCATCTCCTTTCTTTTCTTTTGCTTGAGGACAAGCAAACCTCTAACTTTGGTGTGTTTATCCGCGATCACTAAGATCGTGGCTCCTAAAGGAAAATAACCCACTCCAAGAGGCAAGAAAGAGAGCGTTTCAAAACCACTTTGGAATCAAGGGAAGTTCTTATCTAAAGAACATTCAGACCATTATCTTAAAATAATGGGTCTGAGATCAGTGATCCCGGAAGTTAGATTCGATCTGAAAGAAGATGAATATCCGGAGATCCAGGAGCAAATTCGAATCAGGAACTGGGAAGTCCTAGCTAATCCTGAAACGAAAGTGGGAAGGAACATGGTCCAGGAGTTCTATGCTAATATGTAGCAAACTGACAAGCAGAAACTATCTGGAACTGCCTTCTATGACTATCGGACCGTGGTCAGAGGAAAGATTGTTCATACCCACCCTGACAGGATCAGGGAGATCTTAAAGCTACCTCAGCTAAAGGATGATCCAGACTCCTTCAACAGGAGGATGATGAGAGCAGACATGGGCCTGGATAAGATTCTAGAGGACATGTATATCCCTGGAGCCAGGTGGACCACCAACACAAAGGGTGTCCCAAATCAACTCAAGAGAGAGGATCTCAAACCAGTCGCCAGAGGATGGCTAGACTTTATTGGGCATTCTCTGTTGCCTACTAGCAACCGTTCTGAAGTCACAGTTAAAAGAGCAGTGATGATCCATTACATCATGATGGGAAAGGAAGTGGAGGTTCATCAGCTGATTTCAGCTGAACTCTACAAAATTGCTAACAAAAATTCTAAAGAGGCCAGGTTCGCTTATCCAAGCGTGATTTCTCTGCTTTGCAAGGACGCTGGAGTAAGGATGGGAATAACTGAGTATATCTCAATTGAGAAGCCAATCACCAAAGCATCAATGGAAAAACAACAAGCACAGGATGATCCCATCAAGAAGAGAGCACAGGAATTCCTCCCAGAGATCCCTCAATCTGAATACTGGAAGTATCTTGAGACGTCTGTTACCAATATACGGGAAGCTATGGAGCAAATAATAAGAGAACAGAAGGAACACAGTCAAATGCTGACCTATATGTTTAAAGAACAAGAGGAGCAAGGGCGTGACTTAAGGGAATTGAAGCGCCAAAAGTCTTCTCTTGCAGGACCAAGCACCCCAGGGATCAGAGGAACCCCCGTTCCCCCAGAATAAAGGTTGTTAATTTCTAATTTCTGCCTTAACTCTGTGACAGTGTCCTTATAGAAGTTTACCTTAGGAGTCATATAGTAGTAATTAGTATCTATTTTGATTTTAACTCCAATTAAGCTATAGTTTATTTTTCTCATCATCAGCAAACATGAATAAAGTAGTAGATCTTTTGAATAAGAGGCAATAAAATTTCGAGTTTTAATAAGAGAAATTCTAATTAGTTAAATGTGGTGGCAATGCTTTCTGTCTTCTGAATGAATGCTTAAACAGTGCATGTGTCTTTTGAATTTGTTGTTTAAGACTGTTAAATATGTTGGCTCTTGAAAGAATGATGAACATGAGACATGTTATTGATAATCTGAAAAATCATAAAAATGATTCTTGAAGCAAGAAAAAGCAGCAAAAAACAAAGCTTGCAGAAAAAAAAAAGCAAGCAGAAAAAGCCAAAAGCTCTTAAAACCAAGAGGCAAGAGCAAAAAGCCAATAACCCTTAAAACCAAAAGGCAAGGGAAAATAAAAAGGATCCCAAGGCTTTGAGCATCAGTGGATAGGAGGGCCTAAAGGACTAAAATCCTGGTCTAAGCGGCTAAACCAAGCTGTCCCTAACCATGTGCTTGTGGCGTGAAGGTGTCAAGTGAAAACTTGAGACTGAGCGGTTAAAGTCAAGGTCCAAGGCAAAAAGAAGAGTGTGCTTAAGAACCCTGGACACCTCTAATTGGAGACTTTAGCAAAGCTGAGTCACAATCTAAAAGGTTCACCCAATTATGTGTCTGTGGCATTTATGTATCCGGTGGTAATATTGGAAAACAAAGTGCTTAGGGCCACGTCCAAGACTCATAAAGAAGCTGTGTTCAAGAATCATCACACTGAACTAAGAGAATCAATAACACTATCTGAATTCTGAGTTCCTATAGATGCCAATCACTCTGAGCTTCAATGGATAAAGTGAGATGCCAAAACTGTTCAGAAGCAAAAAGCTACTAGTCCCGCTCATCTAATTAGAATCTGAGCTTCACTCAAAAAAAACTCTGAGATATTATTGCTTCTCAACCTATTAGTCTTCTATTTTATTTGTCTAGTTGCTTGAGGACAAGCAACAATTTAAGTTTGGTGTTGTGATGAGCGGATATTTTATACGCTTTTTGGGGTTAATTTCATATAGTTTTGAGTATGTTCTAGTTAGTTTTTAGTCTATTTTCATTAGTTTTTAGGAAAAATTCATATTTCTGGACTTTACAATGAGTTGTGTGTTTTTCTGTAATTTCAGGTATTTTTCTGGCTGAAATTGAAGGAGCTGAGCAAAAATCTGATTCAGGCTGAAAAAGGACTGCTGATGCTGTTGGGTTCTAACCTCCCTGCACTCAAAGTGGATTTTCTGGAGCTACAGAACTCGAAATGGCATGCTTCCAATTGCGTTAGAAAGTAGACATCCAGGGATTTCCAGAAATATATAATAGTCCATACTTTGCACAAGGATAGACGACGTAGACTGGCGTTCAACGCCAGTTCTCTGCCCAATTCTGGCGTCCAGCGCCAGAAAAGGATCAAAAGCTGGAGTTGAACGCCCAAACTGGCACATAAACTGGCGTTCAACTCCACAAATGGCCTCTGCACGTGAATTTCTTAAATCTCAGCCCCAGCACATACCAAGTGGGCCCCAGAAGTGGATCTCTGCATCATCCATCATAGTTTACTCATTTTTTGTAAACCTAGGCTACTAGTTTAGTATTTAAACAACTTTTAGAGACTTATTTTGTATCTCATGACATTTTAGATCTGAATTTTGTACTCTTTGATGGCATGAGTCTCTAAACTCCATTGTTGGGGGTGAGGAGCTCTGCTGTGTCTCGATGAATTAATGCAAGTATTTCTGTTTTCTATTCAAACATGCTTGTTCCTATCTAAGATGTTCATTCGCGCTTAATTGTGATGAAGGTGATGATCTGTGACACTCATCACCATTCTCAACCCATGAACGTGTGCCTGACAACCACCTCCATTCTATATTAGATTGAATGAGTATCTCTTAGATCTCTTAATCAGAATCTTCATGGTATAAGCTAGAATAGATGGCGGCATTCATGAGAATCCGGAAAGTCTAAACCTTGTCTGTGGTATTCCGAGTAGGATTCAAGGATTGAATGACTGTGATGAGCTTCAAACTCCTGAAGGCTAGGCGTTAGTGACAAACGCAAAGGAATCAAGGGATTCTATTCCAACCGGATCGAGAACCAACCGGTGATTAGCCGTGCTGTGACAGAGCGCGTGAGCGTAGTTTTCACTGGAAGGATGGAAGGTAGCCATTGACAATGGTGATCCACCAACACACAGCTTGCCATAGGAGGACGTGCGTGCGTGAGCAAGAAGACAGAGGAAAGCAGAGATTCAGAAGACAAGGCATCTCCAAAACTCCAACATATTCTCCATTACTGCATAACAAGTAACCTTTAATCCATGCTCTCTTGTTTATTTGCAATTCAACTGATAAACATCATTGGCTTCCTGACTAAGATTTACAAGATAACCATAGATTGCTTCAAACCAACAATCTCCGTGGGATTCGACCCTTACTCACGTGAGGTATTACTTGGACGACCCAGTGCACTTGCTGGTCAGTGGTACGAGTTGTGAAAAGTGTGATTCACAATTTGTGCACCAACTCACTTCTTATATACAGATGCTGATTCCTAGCAACTGTATCGATAAGCTCATGAGCCTCTTCAATAGTCTTTCTCATGTGTATAGATCCACCAGCTGAGTGCTCTAGAGATATCTGAGCTTTTTCTGTAAGCCCGTAGTAGAAGATGTCTAACTGCACCCAATTTAAAAACATTTTAGAGGGGCATTTCCTTAGCATCCCTCTGTACCTCTCCCAAGCGTTATAAAGGGATTCATCATCCTCTTGTTTAAAGCCTTGGATGTCTAGCCTTAGCTGTGTCATCCTTTTTAGAGGGAAGTATTGATTCAGGAATTTGTTTGATAACTATTTCTATGTTTTTATGCTTGCTGTGGGTTGGTTATTTAACCACCTCTTAGCTTGCTATCTTACAGCAAATGGAAACAGTAATAATCTGTATACATCCTGATCTACCTCCTTGTCACGCACTGTGTCAGCAATTTGCAAGAACTGCGCCAGAAACTCAGTAGGT
Source organism: Arachis ipaensis (assembly GCF_059453495.1). Classification (NCBI taxonomy): domain Eukaryota; kingdom Viridiplantae; phylum Streptophyta; class Magnoliopsida; order Fabales; family Fabaceae; genus Arachis; species Arachis ipaensis. Next base: position 58,605,934 of record NC_142436.1, read on the forward strand.
TCTTCCTGTGGAAGACCAAAATACTGGCAATTTTGCTGCACCATGACAATGAGCTGAGGATTTAGCTCAAAACTGCTTGCTTTGATGGGAGGTATACAGATACAACTCCCGTATGCAGCGATAATGGGGTTAGCATATGACCCCAGAGTCCTTCTAGACTGTTCATTTCCACTTATGTCCATGATGGGAAAAAAGGGAATTGATATGAATTGCAAATGAATTATATTTTTGTTTATTTTATTTTATTTAATTAAAAGCAACCGAACAAAATAGAATAAAAAAATGGAAAATAAAATAAAAGTTTCAAAAACTAGAATAATTGATTAATTAAGAAAATCTGAAAAACCTTGGATATGATTTTTTTTTGAAAAAGATTTGAATTTTGAAATTCTAAAACTAAGATAAGATAAAATAAGAAATTTTAAAATAAAAATCTGAATTTTTGAAGGTAGAGTTCGAAAATCAATTAAAATAAAGAGAAAAGATATTTTTGAATTTAATGAAGAAAGAGAAAAATAGGAAAAATGACACCAAACTTAAAGTTTTAGATCAAAACAAAGAAAACAAACAAGGAAGCTTTGAATATCAAAAATGAACACTAAGAGCAGCTTTTGAAAATTTTTAAGAAAACAGAAACATAAAGGATACCAAACTTAAAAAATTTTATATTCTAAACACTAATAATTCGAAAAAATGAAAGGAAAAATAAAATTATGCAATTGGCACTAAACTTAAAATATGAAACTAGACTCAAACAAAAGACTAAATTATGAAGTTATTGACTTTGAAAATTTTTGAAAATAATTAAGAAAAATAAAATAAGGATTTTAAAATTTTAACCAAAAACAATAATAGAAGACTCTAAACTGAAAAGAAAAATTTTACTAATCTAAGCAGCAAGATAAACCGTCAGTTGTCCAAACTCGAATAATCCCCGGCAACGGCGCCAAAAACTTGGTGCACGAAATCACAATCACATTTTTGCAATTCCGCACAACTAACCAGCAAGTGCACTGGGTCGTCCAAGTAATACCTTATGTGAGTAAGGGTCGATCCCACGGAGATTGTCGGCTTGAAGTAAGCTATGGTTATCTTGTAACTCTTAGTCAGGATATCAGTATTGATTCTTAGTTTTAATTGTAAAAAGTAAAAGAACATAAAATAAATACTTGTTATGCAGTAATCGAGAACAAGTTGAGGTTTTGGAGATGCTCTGTCCTCGGAATCTCTGCTTTCCTACTGTCTTCTTTTCCACGCACGCGAAGCTCCTTCCATGGCAAGCTGTATGTTGGTGGATCACCATTGTCAATGGCTACCAGCCATCCTCTCAGTGAAAAGGGTCCATGTACATGGCTAATCATCTGTCGGTTCTCACTTATGTTGGAATAGGATCCATTGATCCTTTTGCACACTGTCACTGTGCCCAGCATTCATAAGTTTGAAGCTCGTCACAGTCATCCCTTCCCGGATCCTACTCGGAATACCACAGATAAGGTTTAGACTTTTTGGATCTCAGGAATGCTGCCAATTGATTCTATCTTATACCACAAAGACTCTGATCTCATGGATTTGAATGCTCTGTTGTCAGGAGAAGCAGACAAACTCGTGAACCAGGTACCCAAGAGATATACATTCAATCTAAGGTAGAACAGAAATGGTTGTCAGGCACGCGTTCATAGGTTGAGAATGGTGATAAGTGTCACGGATCATCACATTCATCATGTTGAAGTGCGAATGAATATCTTAGAATAGAAACAAGCGTGATTGAATGAGAAACAGCTGTAATTGCATTAATCCATCGAAAAACAGTAGAGCTCCTCACCCCCAACCATGGAGTTTAGAGACTCATGCCGTAGAAGATACAAAATTCAGATGTCAAAAAAATGTCACGAGATACAAAATAAATCTCTAAAAGTAGTTTTTATACTAAACTAATAACCTAGGTTTATAGAAAATGTGTAAACTAAGATAGATAGTGCAGAAATCTACTTCCGGGGCCCATTTGGTGTGTGCTTGGGCTGAGCATTGAAGCTTCCATATGTAGAGACTTTTCTTGGAGTTAAACGCCAGGTTGCTGCCTGTTTCTGGTGTTTAACTCCAGTTTTTATGCCAGTTTTGGCGTTTAACGCCAGAATAGGGTAGAAAGTTGGCGTTAAACGCCAGTTTGCGTGATCTCAACTCGGGCAAAGTTCGAACTATTATGTATTGCTGGAAAGTCCAGGTTGTCTACTTTCCAACGCAATTTAGAGCGCACCAATTGGGCTTCTGTAGCTCCAGAAAATCCTCTTCGAGTGCAGGGAGGTTAGAATCCAACAGCTTCTGCAGTCTTTTTTTAGCCTCTGAATCAGATTTTTGCTCAGGTTCCTAAATTTTAGCCAGAAAATACCTGAAATTACAGAAAAACACACAAACTCATAGTAAAGCCCAGAAATGTGATTTTTGAATAAAAACTAATAAAAATATAATAAAAACTAACTAAATCATACTAAAAACTACCTAAAAACAGTGCAAAAAAGCATATAAATTATCCGCTCATCACCATCTAACCTGAAGCCTTGTACTATTACACAACCTATTTGACTAATCAATATTTCATAGCAAGATTATCGGTCCACCGACCATTAGTTCCAACCTATGATGAGGAATACCTGAACAATTAAGTGAATTCAGCACTTCGAGGCTCATTGAATATATTTTAGCTTCCATGTTACCATCGTCAGTACATACCGAATCAGAACTTAAATATTCTCTATTATTACCAGGCAGTAACGACATAATATATCTATTAACTTTTGACACGACATCGAGCGTTGGAGCTAAAATGCATATATCCTTCAAGTAGTTAGAATTTGATAGCACAGTTAACAGATCAGGAAAAACAAATTCAACCAAGTTGCTCAATGAAGATGATTCACCAGGCATTAGAAATTCATTTGGTATATCTATTTTTGACTCACCATCAATATTATCTCCTACCAAACCATCACCAACCTTTAACAACCATGCAACAAAATCCACAGTGTCCTTATTATTTTAATTCACATCATCTCTAGAAAGCCTCATATTTTGACATAACTATAACACCTTGCATGAAGTCCAAAGATATGATGAGTTAATGCAAGCATGCACTATATCCTCACGAGATTCGTATGGAATTACTGGTAATATTTGTAGGAAATCCCCACCAAGCACTACAACTTTACTAGCAAAGGGACGATCTAATTTGAATTCATCTTTGAATCAAAGTATATCCCTAAGACATTTGTCCACAGCCTCATAACAAAACTCACTTAACATCGAAGCCTCGTACCAAATTATCAACTTGGAGAATGATAAAAGTCTTGCAAGTGTAGAACTAGGCTTAATATTGCATATCGAGTATTCAACAATGCCTAGCGGGATCCTGAAGCGTGAGTGCGCAGTTCTACCATTAGGCAACAACAATGAGGCAATACCACTGGATGCAACGTTCAACACAATCTAACCTTTTGACCTAATGGTAGTTGAGAGTACGTTACATAAAAAAAGTCTTTCCAGTACTGTCGTGGCTGTAAACAAAAAAGAATCCATCATCACACTTCTCTACTGCACCCATAATATTATCATATGCATTTTTTTTATCGTGATTTAACATTTTGGATAACCTCTTTTATTCTTTGAGGAGTTCCTGTTTGTCGAAATTCACCTCATCATATAACATAGAATCCTGAATGACAAAGTGATATGAAATTTACAATTCAATATTATGTAGAACTACCGTCAAGTGCACCGGTCATACCAAGTAATAAACTCACGGTGAGTGAGTGCCGATCCCATGAGGATTAAAGAATTAAGCAAGCAATAGTTAATTGATTAATCTAGTTAGACGGTCATAATTTGGTGATGATCAAACAAGAAATTTAAATGGCGTGAAATTAAAAGAAAGCAATAAAGAATAAGAAACTAAATGACACGAATGTAAAGTGTTGAAAATTAAATTTCAAGTATCTTAAATTATAGAAAAGTAAATAACAAAGAATTAAAGAAGGAAAGAATATTAGGATTAAGAGATGTTGCATTCTTAAGATCAATAATTCTCATCTCCACTTCAATCATACAATCATTAATCTCTTGGTGAATCACAAGTGATTGAATTTCAATTCCTTGGCAATTCAATCTCTTATAACTTGAGCAATTGCCAATTTCTTGATCGAATTATTCATGAGAAGAGAAAAAGATTGGTCTCTGATTTAGAGCCTGATGCATGAGCATATTATACCCTTTTTTTAGTCATTTTTATATTGTTTTTTAATTAGATTTTATTTACTTTTACTTTATTTTAGTGCAAAATTCACCTTTGGATGCTACTTTGAGTTTTTCTTGTGTTTTTATGGTTTTAGGTGAAATTCGGAACAGTTTGGAGAAGCCTGGAGCAAGAAAGAAAAATGCTGGTAGCACCCTCCCTGGGTGCTGAACGCCAACCTGGCATTCAATGCAAGCAGGGGGCAGAGACCATAAGCGAGCTCCCCCTTTTGGGCATTCAATGCCTAATCCTGGTGCTGAACACCAGCAAGTAGTCCGAGTTATACACTATTGGGCCTCCAAGTGGATTTCGCACTTATTTATTTTATATTATTTTATCTTTGTAATATTTATTTTTAAATAATATCTTTTAGGGTTAGCATTTATTATTAGGATAGTATTTAAAGGAAAAGATCACTTAGGTTTTGGATCTTCTTCCTTCTGCATCTTTCATAACCCTGTTTTCTTTGTAAGTTATGAGCAACTAAACCTCTTCGTTAAGGTTAGGAGCTCTATTTATTTCTATGGATTAAGATTATTTCTTTTCTATTTTAATATATGTGATAAACCCCATTTTTATGGTTTATCTTGTGCTTAATTTGAGGGATTTTATCACCTTTTCTCACATTTATTTAATGAAATAGCATGATTTTGTAATTCTCCCTTAATTTGTGCTTAAGTGTAAAACCATGCTTTTTAGGCCCTTAAATTGGTAATTTTAATTCACCTTAATTCCATTCGATGCCTTGATGTGTTTGTTGAGTGATTTCAGATTCACAAGGCAAGTATTGGATGGAATAAGTAAAGAGAAAAGCATGCAAAGTGGAGAATTCATGAAGAAATGAGCATTTGGAGAATTGAGGGCCACCCGTACGCGTCATCCACGCGTACACGTGAGTTGAATATTTGCAAGCCACGCGCACGCGTCCCCCACGCGTACGCGTAAGGAGGAAATTAGCCAGCGACGTGCACGCGTCGTCCACGAACACGCGTGACGTAAAGCATGTGACCTCATTAAAGTGAATTCGCTGGGGAGAGATTTCTGAGCTGCCCAGACCCAAATCCAACTCATTCCTAAGGCTATTTCATGCAGAATTCAAGCTTGGGCAAAGGGGGAGCAATTAGTTGTAGATTAGGAAGCATGTAGTTAGTTTCTAGAGAGAGAAGCTCCCTCTTCTCTCTAGAATTAGGTTAGGATTAGGTCAAATTCTCTTAGATCTAGGTTTAATTTCCTGTTTTTATCTTATTTCCATTTCAATTTCTTGTTGTTACATCTATGCTCTCTTAGTTTTCTTGTCAATTTTCCCTTTGATGTATCTTTTATGTTGTTGCACTATTGTTGGATTTGGATTTTCCTTTAATGCAATTTATGTTTCATGTTCCTTTATTGTTAATTGAGTTGTTGTTATTGTTTCCTTGTAATTGGTAGTTGTTAGATTTTATTCTTGTTGTCATTTTATCTTGCTTTCCTTTTATGCCTTCTAAGTGTTTGACAAAATGCTTGGAAGGATTCTAGAGTAGATTTTTTGAGCATTCTTGGTTTGAAAAGAGAAATTGGGTAATCTTGAGTCATGAATACCCAACTCAAGTTGGTGATCTAGAGTTGTTAGCTAATATTGTTTCCATTAACGCTAATTTTTTGCTAATTCAATTAGTATGTTGATTAGGACTTTTGGAGTGAGATTAGATAGTCTTATTTGACTTTCTCCAGTGTGAAGACAACATTGTGCTTTCTTCTATTGTTAGAGATGACAAAATAGAATAAATTCTTGTTAATTATTGTTATTAGTGACTAGGATAGAAAGCCAATATTCTCAATTCTTGCCATGAATGTCTCTCTTTTATTAATTGCTTTCTTTAATTGTTTTCTTTACTCTTCTTGTCAATTATTTTCTCGCCTCTTCTAAAAATCAAATCCTCCCATGTTCCTTCATAGCCAACAATCATTCACTTCATTGCAATTCCTTGTGAGACGACCCGAGGTTTAAATACTTCGGTTAATTTTCATTGGGGTTTGTACTTTGTGACAACCAAAAATTTTAAATTTGATTGAGAATTATTAGTTGGTTTGGAGCTATGCTTACAACGAATTTCCTTTTCTATTAAGAGAAATTCTAGACTGACGATAGTTCTTGCTATCAAATTTATGGTGTCGTTGCCGGAGAATTGCAATGGTGTTATGTTATTGGCTATTGTATATATGTGAATATTGTGAATATATTTGCCTTTTGCTTCTTTGTTAGTTTTTGCTAGTTGTAGGACTTTGTTTTCTTTATTTCTTGTTAGCTTTTGTTTTTATTTTCTCTTTCACTATGAATTCTCATCCTTTTAGCTATGAGTGTGGTTACAACTATGTTGTAGGAGATGGAAATCACAATGACAGCATACATCAAGGATGGGACAATCAAAGGTGGGATGAGCCTCAAGCATTTAATCAACCTTCATGGCAACAACCCCCACCAATGTATTATGAGCAAGAGCCACCCCAAGATGCATACCAATCTAATGTGTGTGGTGATCCTTATTGTGGTTGTCAACCACAACCCCCACATACATATGACACCTTCCCTCAACATAGTCCTCAACAACCATACTCACAAGCCCCATACCACCAAACACCTCCATATGATCCTAACCCATATCTACCATACCAACCATCATATGAACCATACCTAGAGCCACCGCCATTCCAACACCAATACTCCCAAGAACCATAATTTTCTTGTACACCACCTCAAGATTTTCACCAATATAAACCACCTTCCAACTACAATACCTTTTCCTCAAACAATGAACCCTCTCTTCCACCACCACCTTCAATGGACCAATCTCTCCAACCCCTATGGCAAGAACAACAGGAACTTCTAATTTGTTGCCAAAAGCAAGGAGTGGTGTTGGCTAACTTAACCAAAGTGATGAACCAAATGGCCTCTTTGTGCACAACTATCCAATACACCCTTATTGCTAAACGTGGAGGATTAGTTGAGGAGCACAATGAGAAGGAGAATTTGGAGCTTCAATGTGAAGAAGAGGAGTTGAGGCAAGAAGTGCAACAAGAGGAGGAGGTAGAGATAACTGAACCAAAGAAAGTGGTTGAAGATTTAGGAGATGTTGAATGCAAAGAGGAATCACAAGTTGAAGAGTCCTCTTCCAAGAAGCTTGATAATTGATGTTGAGGAGGGTATACAACCTCCAAGGCATATCATGGTGGAAAACTTTGAAGTGGTGGTGCGTGGCAGAAGTTAACCAATTAAGAGATTCCAAATAAGAGAATAGTGTTGCACGTATAGCTCTTAACCAGCTAAGATCTGCCTCACCAATTTAAAAAGGGTTGTCACAAATTTTAGAAATAAAAATACTGGGAGTATGAGTCCCAGGTCGTCTCCCAACGAGTTGCAGGAAAGAGTGCTAATTTATTAAACAGAAAATTCCCAGAAAGTTTGAGTTTTGATAATGAGTAATTAAAATAATTGTGAACTAAAGCAATAAAAATAAACTAAGAATAATTATTGATATTCCAAATAAAAGGCCTTGACTAGGGGAATAATTAAGTGGAAGTCCTATCTTTATTGGAATCTTCTGAAGTGTAGTGTAAAGAGGTTGTTGTTCTCACTTTGTTAACCCTTACTGAATAAAGAAAAGTATAGTGATTGAACTAACTCTTATCCGCAAATCCTAGTCCTCTCCCTCGGGAAGGTCCAGCGTTAGCAGATACAGTATTAGCCAACAACGTCTAATTTAACTAGGCACTTGAGCATTCCAACTCAAGTGTCTCCTCTTAATCAACCCCCATGTCAAGTAGAGGTTCTACTCCATTGACATGAAATTAATAATCATAAAAATATAAGAAGACATAATTAAATAAAATTAAATAGAGAATTAAAATTAATTAAAAATAAAAATAACTCTATATGTTAATAAACTCAAAATGTCACATACTTATTTGAATAGAGTCAATAATCAACTGAAAAGAGTAAAAAATAAGGAAACAAACTAAAGTAGTATCTTCACGGAGGTAATGGCTCTTCAACATCCACAATCCAAAGCAAAAGCATAAACTATCAATGTAACACTAATCTAGATTTAGATCTAAAACTAAAGTAATCCTAATGTGATGAATCTGAATGTGTGTGGATGCCTCCTTGAGTTTCTGCATGTTCCCTAGCTTTAGTCTGTGTTTTTGGGCCGAAAATTGGGTCAAAACGTGGCCCAAAATCACCCCCAGTGTATTCTGTTATTTTTGCAGATCACGCAGGTCATGCGTGCGCGTCGTCCATGCGTTCGCGTCATTCAGTGATTTTTCTTGTCACGTGTTCGCATTGTCCATACGTTCGCGTCATTCGTGCAGACTTCAATCCACGCGTTTGCGTCAAGAACACGTTCACGTCGCTGCGATTTCTTCTTTTCACGCGCTCGCGTGGGCCATGCGCTCGCGTCATTGTTCACTGGTCATCTCCTTGGTTTCTTGTGTTCCTTCTATTTTTGCAAGCTTCCTCTCCACACTCTAAGCCATTCCTACCCTATGAAGCCTGGAACACTTAACACACGGATCACGGTATCAAATGGGATAAAGGAGAGTTAAAATGTATAGTTAAAAGATCTCTAGGGAGCAAGTTTTTAACCATGGAACAATTTTGGGAAGGAATTGTAATATCATGCTAATCATATGAATAAGTGGGTAAAGACTTGATAAAACCATTCAATTAAACACAATATAAATCATAAAATAGTGGTTTATCAACCTCCCCACACTTAAACATTAGCATGTCCTCATGCTTAACTGAAGGAGATAAAATAAATGAGTAGGGAAATGTAAGACTCATGCAATGCAATGCAACCTATATATATGAATGCAACTATATGATTCTTGTCTACTTAGTTAAAAATAAATGAGCTCTTCAAGACAAACGTAAATCAAATTCCACTAATTCAATTTATATAGTAAAAACAGGTAACATTGTAAGAAGACAGCTTATGAAAGCAGGGAACATAGAATTAAGCATTGAACCCTCACTGATGGTGTATGTGCACTCTAGTCTCTCAAGTGTATAGGGTAATCACTCTACTCTTCTCTAATCATGCTTTCTAAATTTTGTTTTTCACCTAACCAATCAACAATATTTAATGTACTAATACAAACATCATGAGGTCTTTTTAAGGTTGTAATGGGGCTAAGGTAAGGGTAAGGGTGTATATATATATATGGCTAAGTGAGCTATAAATTGAATCTTTAATTAACCTAAGCTTTCACCTAACATGCATACACTCTATATAACTCTAGAATCATGCCTAGCCATCCAAAATTTTCCACTTTTGCATTACATACTCATGCATCAACTTCCTTTTCATTTTTATCACATATGCATTGATCTTTGAACTTAGCTTAACTTAGAATTGGGGTAATTTTGTCCCCTTATTTATTTATTTATTTAATATTTTTGGATTTTTTTAATTAAAAATAAAAATAAACATAGCTTATCAATGCACATGGATTTTTAATTTTTCTAGTTTCACATGAGTAGGTACCCAAATTCCCATTATTTTATCATGACACATTCCTTTATTAACCCATGTTCCCACAAATTTCCCATACTCAATTAACACATAATTTCTATCTTAAGCTAACCAAAGATTCAATTGGGATATTTAATTGTTTTTCTGCTTAAAGCTAGTAATGTGGTAAAATATAGAACAAATGGGATTTAAAAGGCTCAAAGTGGCTGACAAAGGTAATTGAAGGGTAGGCTTATTTGGGATAAGTGAGCTAAAATCAAATAATGGCCTCAATCATATGCATGCATATGGATACATTAAACATTGGACATATAGGATGAAACAAAATAAAGATCACCATAATAGAGAAGTGAACACACAAGAATAAAATATTTATGGTTAAATAATGTAACCATGTAATTAGGCTCAAAATCTCATGGGTTGTGTGTTCTTATCTTTTTAACTATGTTCCAATTACAACTTTAAACAAATTTAACACAAAAGTTTTAATTTAAATTAGTGAAAATTTTCAAAAGTAGGGTCTTAAAAGAAACTTATTCTTTTTCAATCAAGTAGAACATGCATGCAAATAATTATTACTATGCAATTTATCCTATTCTGAATAAAAGAAAAACTAACTAAATATCCTATTTATGGGTGTTTAAGGAAAAAGAAATTACCTCCGTAAGTTAGGTACTGACCGACCTCCCCACACTTAAAGCTTTGCACCGTCCTCGGTGCCATCTGCCAGGAACAGAGGGGGGCTGGTAGCAGTATCTCCACCATCGGGACCGTCATGGCTCCCTGTGCTGGTAAATGAAGTAGAGTCCGGGGTGTCTGGGTCTTGTCTAGGTGGTTGGTTACCAACAAGTAGCTCCTTGAGGTATGTAAATCTACGCTTGTTACGGCGCTCTCTTAGCTTTGCTTTCCGTTCAATCCATTCTAGCCTCTCAAGTATCTGATTGAGCAGTTGGTTTGTAGAAGGTGTTTGTGGTGTGGGAGAAGAAGGAATATCTTCTGTTGGTTCCGTGCTCCTGTTGACAGTTGCTATTGGAGGTCTGATATACTTCTTGTTAGGGATGTATTGATCATCTTGTGGAATTATGGCCTTGGTGTCCCCAGCTCTATAGGAGACTCCGACTGCTGAGATGAGATCTGAAACCAAGGTGGAGAAAGGTAAGTTACCCGCAATCTGTACGTGTCCCATCGCATGCCAAATGTGTCTTGGTAAATTGAGGTCCTGGTCTGTAAGGATACACCAGAGTAAAACAGCCATGTCTGCAGTGAAGGAGGACTCGTGAGTGCTCGAAAAGACATAATGAAACATAATCTGTGCCCATACTTGAGCCTCCAAGGTAAGTGCTGAAGCCAATATGCCCTTAGGTTGGGAACGATGGTATCCGTAGATCCATCTGCTGCCAGGTTGTGCTATGACTCTGAGAACGGCGTCCCAGTCAAATTGGTATGTCTGGCGCTTGAACGAGGCTGTTTGAAATGCGTCTAATCCTTCTGGAGCAGGGGGAAGATCTAAGGCTTGTTGAATGACCACTTCAGTTATGGGGACTTGCTTCTGACGGACATAGACAGACTGCATGGTTGGCATGTGAAGGTTGTAGTAGAATTCTACTACCCATGAAAGATTAACCTGCCGTGGCTGTCTCCCTAGGAATACCCAGTGTCTTCGCTCAATGAGGGGCTCAACAAAGTCAGCAATGTGGGTTAAGAGGATAAGAAGGTGCTCATTGTTATAGTTCCTTGCTACCAGGATGGGGAACATCTGCTCACAGTAACGGTTAGTAGGGGTGTTCGCGGTGCGGTTTGGTTTGGTTATTTAAGGAAAAGCCATCCGATCCGATCATTTATTAAAACTGCGGTTTGGTTTGGTTCGGTTTTTTTGCCAAGACTATCCGAACCAAACCAAACCAATTAAAATCGGTTTAGTTTGGTTCGGTTTGTTCAGTTTTTTTTTTTAATTAATTCAGACAAAAACAATGAACAATATGAGCACATAGCTCATCATAAATTCATAATGATACAAAATAAAAAAAAAGGAAGAATCATATAAAAAATAAAAAAGGATAGGAGTGGATGCAACTTCTATAAAACAAGGAACAATCATAACAAATAATATTTATAAAAAAAACTATATTAGTGAAAAAATGATTCAATCAATCAATTTGTTGGTGATCTTATATTTGCAGATTTGTTTGGAGGAGCATTACATGTCCACCACTCCACCAGTTACACCTTCACTTTCACCAATATTATCCCTAATACTATGACCAAACAAAAAAATATTAAGATACAACATTAAATATCAACACAACCGTGAATCAAAACCAAAAATAGAATAACAATAAATCATCGAACTAGTTTAAGCTTCTCTGGAGAACTTCTACAGTTATGGATATCCTAACAGTGAAATTTATAAATAATGTAGCAACTCAAACAGATTTTTTTAATTCTGTTTTGCAATGTAGAAGCTTCTATGTAAAGAAAGTGAAATATGATATAGCTTTAAAACTATAAGAAATGGGGTTCAGAGCAGTATAATAGTGTGCATAAATTAACTAACCTCAGAAATGGAGTGGCTTTGTTGATGGATTTTATATCTGCTACTATGCAATGCTGGTAGACCCTTTGTAAAAACAAAACTTCTGACCTGCATCTCACAATTAAAGCATTAGTAAAGTAGATTTCTCCAATTACTCTGTTAATCAACCAAGTTTCAATAGCATCAATCTTCCTCAGCCATAATATTCTAAAACTAGCAAAAACTGTAATCACTGAAAATCTCCATAATTGGTAAATTCAAAATTCCTTCTCGTTAACATAACTATTTTCAGCTAGGTATTCATTTTTTCTTTAAATCGCAATCATTTTCCCTTACTTCACAATTTAAAAAGAAGCATTAAACAAATTCATTAGTCTAACCCGCCACTTACCCTGACTCCTGTAGCAAAAACCCCTATTCATGATTTGCTTCACATCAATTTCAAACTAGTGAACAAATATGAACCTACAATAAACCATAGCAGTTAACAGTAGCAGTAGAAATAATAATGATTAATTAACAAATTAAAATTAATAATTAAAAAATTAAAAAAAAGATAATCTTAGCAGCAGCCAGCAAAAATTAAAAGAGAGAACAGTAAATCAAGAAGAAAAATAATCAATAGAACACAGAAAATCAAAAAGCAAAAAATAGCAAGAGGCCGGATCAGAAGTAGAAGAACCAACCTGACTCAGGCTCCATTCTTGATGATTTGCTGATGCAGACAAACTAGATGAGGGCAGGGAGGATGATGCCAGGGCATTTCGGCCAGTTTCACTGACCTTTTCTTTACTGTTTTAGGGTAGTTTCATGCATTTTCTTAGGAAATAAGCAAGTTTTGGGTAGAATTTCACTTACATCTTGATTCAAGCAAACATTGTGAATTTTATATGATTTCATGAGAATTATGCATGAATTTAATGACAAATTGGATGATGCATGACTCATAACTTGGATTAGAGCTTTGATGCACTTTATTTGCTAGATTTCAGAACAAAGGAGGCAAGGAAAAGCCACGTTAGTAGCCACGTTAGTCTAACTAACGTGACCACTAACGTGGAATGGGAGCTAGCTTGCAACGTTAATGAGAAAAGTGATCGCCAATAACATCTTCGAAGCCATCATAGCCCACGTTAAATACCACGTTAACGTAGTTAACGTGGTAGTTAACGTGGAGGAAAAGGGAGCTCCAAGCGTTAGTGGTAAAAGTAAGTGCCACTAACGCTCCAAAAAGGGCAATTCGCCACATTAAGAGTCACGTTAACTCAGTTAACGTGAACTCTAATGTGGAAGAGAAAGATAATGCCAACGTTAGTGACACTCACCTTTGTCACTAACGTTGGACTAAGCCCATATTGGCTAGGTTAAGAGCCACGTTAACTTAGTTAACGTGAACTTTAACGTGGAAGGAGCAAGGAATCGCCAACGTTAGTGACACTCACCTTTGTCACTAACGTTGGACTAAGCCACTATGAGCCACGTTAGTTGCCACGTTAATTACATTGACGTGGAAGCTAACATGGAGGAAAGGGATGATGAGCCAACGTTAGTGACACTCACCTTTGTCACTAACGTTGGAGATGGCAATCAACACCACGTTAGTGGTCACGTTAATGCAATTAACGTGAGGCACTAACGTGGGAAAGGGGCGTTTTGGAGCGTTAGTGAAAAAGATAGGTGTCACTAACACTCTCGAAGATTTGGCAAGCCTACGTTAAAGGTCACGTTAACTATACTAACGTGAACTCTAACATAGGGAGAAAGGGGTACTCTCAACGTTATTGGGAAAGGTAAGCCCCAGTAACGTTTGCGAAGGGCCAAGAGGCAACGTTAGTGGTCACGTTAGTGCCACTAACGTTGAAGTTAACGTGGACCAGTTTGGGTTACAAATTTTAGTGAAAAAGGTGATTGTCACTAACGTTCTCGACCCCACATTTTCACTTAACGTTAACACCACTAACGCCCTAAGCTAAAGTCCATGCCTACTGCACACTTTCTCTGCAAGTGAAGCTGAGCACATTAAAGATGATAACTGCTTCAACTCAAGATCCAAAGGCCCATATCCAAGACTTGAAGAGCCAACTAGAAGATCAGAAGAGTAGTATAAATAGGAGTAGTTTTGAACTAGGGAAGAGATTTTGGATTGAGAGGACTACTCTCTGTATAATTTTACTTTCTCTACAACTTCTAGTTTTACTTTTCAGAATCCATTATCCATCTTTGTTTTCCATTCCCAGAGCCATGAACAACTAAACCCCTTTCATTGGGTTAGGGAGCTCTGTTGTAATTTGATGGATCAATAATAGTTTTCATTATTCTTCTTCTTTCTTTTCTCTTGATTTTACTAGAAAGCTTTCAATCTTCATCCAATTGGGTAGTTGTCTTGGAAAGGTAGCTATTCATACTTGGATCTCTTCAGAACCTTGGAAGAGGAATGAAGAGATCATTCTAGAAATGCTTTCTCATGTTGGACCAAATTGGGGTCTGGATGGATATAGTGACATATAATCCTACCAACACTTTGATTTAGAAATACATGTGGTATAATCAGTGACCATACTTCATCTCTTCTCATGAGCAATTGGACCAAGGAATTGGCTATTGATCAAGATTTGAGATATTGAATTACCAAGAAATTGGAGTTCAATCACTTAAGATTGCCAAGGAGATCAATGAATGCATTGATTGAGGAAGAGATGAAAATGAACTTGAACCGGAGAATGCAACATCTCCTAAGCCCAATCAATCCCCCATTTCTGATCTTACCTATTCTCTTTAATTTCTGCAATTTACTTTCATGCTAAGTTCCCCATTCCCCATTTAAGATTCTGCAATTTACTTTCTGTCATTTATATTCAGCTCTTTATTCCCGGCATTTACATTTTCTGCTATTTACTTTTCGCCATTTAATTTCCTGTAACTCTCACATCAAATTCTGCTTAGCTCAACTAGAACATTCCTCTAATTAAAGTTGATTGACCAATCAATCCCTGTGGGATTCGACCTCAATCTATTGTGAGTTTTTACTTGACAACAATTCGGTATACTTGCCGAGGGAAATTGTTGAGAGACAAATTTTCGTGCATCAGAGGACGACGAAGAGAGAGGCGCTACGAGGACGACGACGTGTTACTGCGGCCTTCGTGGATCCGTGGAGAATGATGGCGTGCTGCTGGGAGAGGACAATGACGTGTTGCGTGAAGCCGTGCCGAGGAGGACGACGGAGAGAGAGCGGTGCTACGAGGAAGGGAGAAGAAGAGAACAGGGCCGCGGGATGCAAGTCAGGGTTGGTGTTGTCCAGCGGCAGGCCGGCAGCAATGGTGGAGGCACGGAGCAGAAGAACGAAGAGGAAGAGGAAGGGAAAGGGAGAGCAAAAGGCGTTGCTGAGGGTTCAGAGGATTGGAGGCAAAGGGGTAAGAAGAGTTAGGGTTATGTTGTTGCTGCGGCTGTTAGGTCATTTGGGCTTGGGGGTAGGTTTAATATAGGATTTTTTATAAAACCGATTCGGTTAGGGTTTTCTTTATCAGAACCGAAAACCGAACCGAACCGCAAAAAAACTGCAAAATCTCATTTTTTTCGGTTTTTGATTTATTCAGTTATCGGTTTTTTTGGTTTGGTTGGTCGGTTTTGTTCGGATTGGATCGGTTTTGAACACCCCTAACGGTTAGTGAACCGCGTAGTGTCCTTTGCTGGGAAGGCTTTCTCTTTTTCATCGACCTTGGTGATCCTCTTGATTCGTTTTGTTGAGGGTTTCACCGCTGTTGAAGATGGTTTTGCCATCAAAGCTCTTTTTGTACCTGTCCTTGCTGGTGGTTTGGGAGTAGCTTTTTCTTTTCCTTTCTTGGTGGCCATCCTGAAAAAGGAAAGAGGTAAGTACATGTAAAGCTAAGGGTTCGAGCAAGGGAGCGAACATTATGGTTGATAATCAATGCACGGTAAAGAGGGATGTCGTTAACACATGGTCTAGACTACATGTGAAAAGTTCATCAAAGGTAATATAGCAAGTGCATGTGATGGCAATTAAATGCAAGATGTTTATTGGCATGCCGGCAAAGGCATGTATAGCATAGATCAAGCATTCAATGTCCACGTTAGATTACCAAGCCTTTCAAACTAATAACCTGTTTGTATTGACAATTATATTCAATTAATAAAATATAAAAGGGGTTTTATGAAAAACAGGCATTAGAATAGTAGAATAGAATAATTTAAAATAATGCACAATGCCATACGGGCTTTTTCACAAACACTTAGCATGCATGGTAAATATGTTGTTGAAAATATAAGGTAGAACATGCAAGCAACCCTTTAAGGAAGTAATAAATAATTGTCAAACAGTTTCATCATAATCCACAAGAAAAATATAGAATTAAATAATGACCCAAATAAATTTGTAACAACAATTAAAGGAATAAAAAGAAGGAAAAAGAAAATATAGACAATGAAAGTAGAAAGAAAAAATAAAGAAGAAAACATGAATAAAAGAAAAAGAATAATAATAAAGAAATAAAGAAGGAAGAAGAAAAGAACCTTGATAATGGATGTGAAAAAGAAAAAGGGAGAAAGTAAAGAGTGAGAAAGAATATAGAAGGAAGAAGAGAGAAGAAGGAAGTAAGAAGGGAAAAGAAAAATTAGGATTGGGGAAAGAAAAGATAGGATATTTTGGCTGATGTGGAAATTCTGTGTGCCGCATATGACGCGGACGCGTGAGTGACGCAGTCGCGTGGTGTTTGATTTTTGTCATGTGACGCGGACGCGTGGGTCACGCGGTCGCGTGACTTGATTTATGCGAATGGCGCGAGGGTAGCCATGCGTTCGCGCGACTCTCTATTTAAAACCCATTTTGCCAAATTTAAGGGTGACGCGATCGCGTGGATGGCCATGTTTTGAGGACGACGTGGCCGCGTGGGGCACGCAGTCGCGTGATGGGGCTGATGCTTCCAGCATCATTCTAGCCCAGCTCCATCATAACTTGCTGCCATGAACCTCTTCTACGTCGATTTTTAGGGTCACGCGGTCGCGTGGGTGACGCGGACGCATGGGAAGGCTATTTCGCAAACAACGCGGCCGCGTCATTGACGCGGTCACGTGGGCATAATTATGCCTAAGGCGCACCTCCAGCCACTCTTTCGCGTGACTTTCTGTTCAATTTTCTTTTCTTTATAACGCACATGTGACACGGACGCGTCAGCAACGCTTACGCGTCGCGTGCGTGTTTTTTTTTTTTTTTAGGTATGCAGAATGCTAATGGAAACTATATGCAGCTATATGTAGGGGTGATGAGAAGAGTCATTAACATCATAAAAATAAAATAAAGTAAAATAACACTAAGACTGAAACGGAATGATCATACCATGGTAGGTTGTCTCCCACCTAGCACTTTGCTTTTATGTCCTTAAGTTGGACACTCTTTAGGCTTATTATGCTACTATTGGTGGGTCTTCCAAGAGGAAAATCTCTAGTTCTTTGTGATCCTTCATCTTCTCGCCATGATAAAGCTTCAGGCGATGTCCATTGACCTTCAGAAATTTGGAGCTAGTAGGATGACGCAGGTGGAAAACTCCATATGGCTCTGCCTTTTCTACTCTGTAGGGGCCTTCCCATCTTGATCTCAGTTTACCTGGCATAAGCTTCAGTCTAGAGTTATAAAGAAGAACTAACTCTCCTGGTCTGAATTCTCTCCTTTTTATATGCTTGTCATGGACAGCCTTCATTTTCTCCTTGTAACGTCTGGAGTTGTCATATGCTTCTAGGAGAAGATTCTCCAGTTCTGCTAGTTGTAGTTTTCTTTCAGCACTAGCTTTTTCAAGATTCATGTTACACTCCCTCACAGCCAAGAAAGCCTTGTGTTCCACCTCTACTGGGAGGTGGCAAGCCTTTCCGTATACTAAGCGGAACGGGCTCATCCCAATGGGTGTCTTGTACGCTGTTCTATATGCCCAGAGTGCACCTTGTGGCTTGGCACTCCAGTCCTTCCTATGAGGTCTTACTATCTTTTCCAGAATACGCTTAATTTCTCTGTTAGAGACTTCTGCTTGCCCATTGGTCTGGGAATGATAAGCTGTTGCTACTTTGTGCATTATCCCATGCTTCTTGAGTAATCCTGTTAGTCTCCTGTTACAAAAATGGGTGCCTTGATCGCTAACGATTACTCGTGGTGATCCAAAGCGACAGATAATATGGTTTCTAACAAAGGAAATAACAGTGTTAGCATCATCATTACGGGTAGGAATTGCTTCCACCCATTTAGAAACATAATCTACAGCTAACAGTATATAAAAGTAACCATTAGAATTTGGAAATGGACCCATGAAGTCAATGCCCCAAACATAAAAAATTTCACAGAAAAGCATAATCTGTTGAGGCATCTCATCCCTCTTGGATATATTACCAAACCTTTGGCATGGGGAACAAGATTTACAAAATTCATCAGCGTCTTTAAAAAGAGTAGGCCACCAGAATCCACAGTCTAGAATTTTTCTAGCTGTTCTTTGAGGGCCAAAATGTCCTCCACTCTCAGATGAGTGGCAAGCCTCTAAAATGGACTGGAATTCTGATTGAGGCACACGCCGTCTAATTACCTGATCAGCACCACACCTCCATAAATATGGATCATCCCATATAAAATATTTTGACTCGCTTTTCAGCTTGTCTCTTTGATGCTTAGTAAAATTTGGAGGAAAAGTGTGGCTAACTAGATAATTAGCTACAGGTGCATACCAAGAAACTACTTCAGATACTGCATGTAAGCTATCAAATGGGAAATTATCATTTATAGGAGTCAAGGTGACTCAAGTGGTCTGCCACTATTAAGTGGAGTCATCCTTAATGTGCTCAAGGTGACTCAAGTGGTATGCCACTAAATTCTGGCTACCACTCCTATCCTTAATTTCTACATCAAATTCTTGTAGCAGCAGTATCCAACGTATTAGCCTTGGTTTGGACTCCTTTTTAGCTAATAAATATTTTAGAGCTGCATGATCTGAGTACACTACTACCCTAGTACCAAGTAAATAGGCTCGGAATTTATCCAGAGCAAAAACAATAGCTAGAAGCTCTTTTTCAGTAGTAGTGTAATTAGATTGAGTAGCATCTAAAGTCTTAAATGCATAAGCGATTACAAAAGGATCATTACCTTCGCGCTGAGCCAACGCCGCTCCTACTGCATGGTTGGAAGCATCACACATAATTTCAAATGGCTGGCTCCAGTCTGGTCCTCTCACAATTGGAGATTGAGTCAGGGCAATCTTTAGCTTATCAAATGCTTGCATACAGCTCTCACTGAACTCGAACTCAATATCTTTCTGCAACAATCTGGATAAAGATAGTGCTACCTTACTGAAGTCCTTAATAAATCTCCTGTAAAAACCTGCGTGGCCAAGGAACGAATGGACTTCCCTCATGGAGGAGGGGTAAGATAAACTAGAAATAACATCCACATTTGCTGGATCTACAGAAATGCTAGTATTGGACACAACATGTCCTAGTACAATTCCTTGTCTTACCATAAAGTGACATTTTTCAAAATTTAATACAAGATTTGTACTAACACATCTGTCTAACACTCTAGATAAACTATCCAAGAAAAGGCTAAATGAATCACCATATACGCTAAAATCATCCATAAAAACCTCCATACAGTTCTCAATAAGATCTGAAAAGATACTCATCATGCATCTTTGGAAAGTAGCAGGTGCATTACACAAGCCAAAAGGCATTCTTTTATAAGCATACGTTCCAAAGGGACATGTAAAAGTGGTCTTCTCCTGATCTTCAGGAGCTATATGAATTTGAAAGTATCCTATATAGCCATCTAAAAAGCAATAATGAGATTTACCTGACAGTCGATCAAGCTTCTGATCAATGAATGGCAAGGGGTAATGATCCTTGCGAGTGGCCTGGTTGAGACACCTATAGTCAATGCAAACTCTTCATGAATTCTGCACTCTAGTTTTCAGGAGCTCTCCATACTCATTTCTTATTGTTGTGACTCCAGACTTCTTGGGCACTACTTGTACTGGACTTACCCATTCACTGTCTGAGATGGGGTAAATAATATCTGCTTCAAGTAGTCTGGTTACTTCTTTCTTGACAACTTCTAAGATGGTGTGATTCAATCTTCTTTGAGGTTGACGGACAGGCTTTGCTCCTTCTTCTAAGAATATTCTTTGTTCACAAACTTGAGGATTGATGCCTACTATATCCGCCAAGCTCCATCCAATTGCTTTCTTATGTTTTCTCAGCAAATTAAGCAGTTGCTCTTCTTGTTGAGAGGTGAGTTCCCTTGCAATGATAACTGGGGACTTTTGTTTATCCTCAAGGTATGCATACTTGAGGTGTGGAGGAAGGGGCTTTAATTTTAATTTCTGCTCATAGCTAGGCTCTGGATCATCTGGGGCTGGTGATAATGGTAAAGTGTTCTCATTGTTTTCAGAAAGTGTCCCCACACATGGACCTTGCTCCATGTACTTCTCTTCTAATTCCTCCTGGTGAACTTCAGCTACAGTTTCATCAATAATGTCGCACTGGAAGATAGAATGATCTTTCGGAGGATGCTTCATAGTTTCATTTAAACTGAAACTCACTGTTTTGCCATCTATCTCAAAGGAGTAAGTTTCTGAAAATGCATCCAGCTTGAACTTTGAAGTCTTCAGGAATGGTCTTCCAAGCAGGATTGATGATGGTCTTCTTGAGTCATTAGGGGGCATTTCCAAGATGTAGAAATCAATGGGAAATGTG
Source organism: Arachis ipaensis (assembly GCF_059453495.1). NCBI lineage: Eukaryota > Viridiplantae > Streptophyta > Magnoliopsida > Fabales > Fabaceae > Arachis > Arachis ipaensis. Next base: position 58,627,001 of record NC_142436.1, read on the forward strand.
AGCCCCTTAATGCTCACTAATACATCTTCAGCAATTCCAACTACTGTAATAATGCTTTTATCTGCTAACACAAAACGAGCTGCCGACCTTTTTAAGGGAGGGAGCCTCAAAGTATCATATATAAACAAAGGCATTATACTAACACATGCTCCTAAATCACACATGCAGTCAGAAAATATCACACCTCCAATGGTACAGTTAACCATACATAGACCTGGATCACTATATTTTTCAGGTATACCTCCCATTAAAGCAGATATAGAACTACCTAAAGGAATAGTTTCTAATTCATTAATCTTATCCTTATGTATGCATAAATCCTTTAGAGACTTTGCGTATTTAGGTACCTGCTGAATAAGATAAAAAGGGGAACAGTTACCTCAACCTTTTTGAATATTTCTACCATTTTGGGATCAAGTTCCATCTGCTTCCTGGATTTCTTTGCCAGATGTGGAAATGGGTTAGGAATGGCGTCCTGCACAGCCTCTGCATCCTCTGGTGTTTCGTTCTGTGGTTGAGCTGCTTCTTCTTCAGCTATGTCTTGTACATCCTCTTCCTCTTCAGCATCTTCCACTTCCACTACATCCTCTGCCGGCACGTGTTCTGGTGGGCTTGGCTCCTCATGGTTCCTTTCCTGTAATGTGGTTCCGAACCTCAAAGTGATGGCATTGATGCCATCTTTAGGATTAGGCAGTGGTTGAGAAGGAATTCCACTGGAGCTTGAAGGTTGATGTGTGAAATTAAGTGATGAATCCATCCGGGAGACGAGAGCTTGTAAAGTGGCAGTCAAGCAATTCAGACTAGAGTTCAGCTGCGCTTACATGTCTTGTTGTCCTTGCGCAAGAGAACGGAGCATCTCATCATTTGATGAAGAATTAGAATAAGTGATCTTAGGAACTTGTTGTTGGTTGTGCTGGGTTCCTTGTGATTGTCTTAAGTGAGGTGCTCTGTAAGGTTGGTTCTGATTTTACTGTCTGTTGTTGTTATTGTTATTCCACCTCTGGTTTTTATTATTGTCTCTGCCTCCTCTGTTATAGTTGTCCCTCCAGCCAGGGTTAGAATTGTCTTTCCAGCCTTGATTGGAATTATCCTGCCTTCCATGGTTATAGTTGCTACCTTAGTTGTAGTTGCCACCTTATTGATTGTATCCTTGATTCGGGCGGTCATAGAAGTTGTGAGTGGCTGCTACAGTGTTGTCTTCCTGTTGGAGCTGCAGACATTCATCAGTATAATGACTATAATCAGCACAGATCCCGCATACTCTTTGTGGGATCAACTGTTGGCTTTGCTGTGGTGGGAGAGGCTGAGCTTGTTGTGCTTGTTGTTGATTCAACTGCATTTGTTTAAGTAGGTTAGTCATTTCACATATACTCTGTGTGAGAGCAGTAGTTTCAATGCTAGAAGAAACTTCGGCAACAGCCTTGGGATGGTTGCACCTCTGTCTGTGATTCCTAGTGGACTCAGCTAAGTCGCTAATCAGCTGCCATGCTTCATCTGCAGTTTTGTAATTTTTCAAAGAACCATTACTAGCACCTTCCAGTGTAGTCTTATCCTGGGGGTTCATGCCTTAAGTGAAGTAGCTGATCAATACTAGTCTATCAATCATATGATGGGGACATGCGTCCAGGAGATTGTTGAAGTGCTCTCAATATTCGTAGAGAGTCTCAGATTCACCTTGAATAATCATTGAAATCTCCTTCCTCAATCTATCAATAACTTCAGCCGGAAAGTATTTTTCCAAAAATTCTCTTCTAAGCGTATCCTAGTTAGTAATAGTCGCTTCAGGTTGAATGTAGTACCACTCCCTCGCCTTTCCCTCAAGAGAAAATGGGAAAGCGGTTAACAGAATAGAAGTTTCATCTACATCATGACGCCTAACAGTAGAACAGGCTGTTTGGAAATCCCTAAGGTGCTTGATAGGCTCTTGAGCAGGTAAGCCATGAAGCATGGGCATCAAGTTGATTAGTGCAATCTTTAGTTCAAAATCTGCAGCCAGATTTGGATGACGCACTTGATACAGTTGCAGAGTAAAGTTTGGGGCTCCTGCAGCCAGATTTCAAGTTCTGCCATGTCACCTGCACGTGAATCAACTGAATCAGTAGTAAATGAGCTTGTCTCGCTCTCAGATGACGGTTCAGATTCGCCCTCAGATGAGACTGGTGAATCGATAACAATTACTTCACTACCCTCAGAGGCTAACCGACGTCGAGTTCGTCTAATATGTGAAAGAGTTCTTTCAATTTCAGGGTCAAATGGGACTAAACTCGGATCAGGCAATGAACGCATCATTCAATGAGAAAGACATGAAGCTCATGGTAACAAAACAAAAATAAAATATGCAATTAAAAATAAAATATGTACACTAATTAATAATTTACCACACTATTGCAACTCCCCAGCAACGGCGCCAAAAATTGGTGCGTGGCAGAAGTTAACCAATTAAGAGATTCCAAATAAGAGAATAGCGTTGCACGTATAACTCTTAGCCAGCTAAGATCTGCCTCACCAATTTAAAAAGGGTTGTCAAAATTTTAGAAATAAAAATTCTGGGAGTAAGAGTCCCAGGTTGTCTCCCAACGAGTTGCAGGAAAGAGTGTTAATTTATTAATCAGAGAATTCCCAGGAAGTTTGAGTTTTGATAATGAGTAAGTAAAATAATTGTGAATTAAAGCAATAAAAATAAACTAAGAATAATTATTCATATTCCAAATAAAAGGCCTTGACTGGGGGAATAATTAAGTGGAAGTCCTATCCTTGTTGGAATCTTCTCAGGTGTAGTGTAAAGAGGTTGTTGTTCTCACTTGGTTAACCCTTACTGAATAAAGGAAAGTATAGTGATTGAACTAACTCTTATCCACAAATCCTAGTCCTCTCCCTCAGGAAGGTCCAGCGTTAGCAGATACAGTATTAGCCAACAACGTCCAATTTAACTAGGCACTTGAGCATTCCAACTCAAGTGTCTTCTCTTAATCAACCCCCATGTCAAACAGAGGTTATACTCCATTAACATGAAAATAATAATCATAAAAATATAAGAAGACATAATTAAATAAAATTAAATAGAGAATTAAAATTAATTAAAAATAAAAATAACTCTCTATATTAATAAACTCAAAATGTAACATATTTATTTGAATAGAGTCCATAATCAACTGAAAAGAGTAAAGAATATGGAAACAAACTAAAGTAGTGTCTTCACGGAGGTAATGGCTCTTTAACATCCACAATCCAAAGTAAAAGCATAAACTATCAATGTAACACTAATCTAGATTCAGATCTAAAACTAAAGTAATCCTAATGTGATGAATTTGAATGTGTGTGGATGCCTCCTTGAGTCTCTGCATGTTCCCTAGCTTTAATCTGTGTTTCTGGGCCGAAAACTGGGTCAAAATGCGGCCCGAAATCTCCCCCCAGCGTATTCTGTTATTTTTGTAGATCGCGCAGGTCACGCGTGTGCGTCGTCCACGCGTTCATGTCATTCAACGATTTTCCTTGTCACACGTTCGCGTCGTCCACGCGTTCGCGTCATTCGTGCAGACTTCAATCCACGCATTTGCGTCAGGCACGAGTTCGCGTCGCTGCGATTTCTTCTTTTTGCGCGCTCGCGTGGGCCATGCGCTCACGTCATTGTTCGCTGGTCATCTCCTTGGTTTCTTGTGTTTCTTTCATTTTTGCAGGCTTCCTCTCCACTCTCTAAGCCATTCCTGCCCTATGAAGCTTGAAACACTTAACACACGGATCACGGCATCGAATGGGATGAAGGAGAGTTAAAATGTATAGTTAAAAGATCTCTAGGGAGCAAGTTTTCAACCATGGAACAATTTTGGGAAGGAATTGTAATATCATGCTAATCCTAATCATATGAATAAGTGGGTAAAGACTTGATAAAACCATTCAATTAAACACAATAAAAATCATAAAATAGTGGTTTATCAAGTGGTTGATCAAGAGATGGATTCAATCATGGATGAATTCTTATGTACAATTGAATCCTCTCCCATTGGGCTTGACATTGAGATCAAAGAAGAAGATGCACAACCTTCCATACACTTTGTGATTAATGAAGATGAGATGGAATTGGAAGAAAGTTACCAAGAAGAAGGTTTGGAAGAACTTGGGCAAGCACCAATTCCCCCTATCTATGATGATTTAGCATCAACATATGATCCTGTTGAGCTTGATGAATCCTTCCCCACTATGCTTGGAATTGATGATGAGGTAGATTTCACTCAACCTCCTATTTATGATTTGAGTGATAGGGAAGAACTTGAAGACATTGGTGAAGAAGAACTTGAACTTGAGGAAGCTTGGCAAGAGGTAGAGCTTGAAGGACCTTGCCAAGTGGTGGAAGCCTCTAGAAGAGGATGGACGGGAGTGGAACGCGCTTTATCAAGACCGTTGGAAACTTGATAAATCACTATTTTATGGTTTATCTTGTGCTAAATTGAGTGGTTTTTATCAATTCTTTGCACACTTATTCATATAATTTGCATGGTTTTACAAATCCTTCCCAATTTTGTTCTATAATTGAAAACTTGCTTCCTAAGGCTTTAAAGTGTGTATTTTTTAATTCCTCTTTATACCATTCGATGCCGTGATCCGTGCATTAAGTATTTTCAGGATATATAGGGCAGGAATGGCTTAAAAGATGGAGAGGAATCTTGCAAAAATGAAAGGAACACAAGAAACAAAGGAGATGACCAGCGAGGATCGACGCGCACGCATGGCTCATGCGTGCGCGTGACTTTGATCTTTTCACAGCGACCCGTACGCGTGACAAAAAAAGTTGCACAGCGACGCGTGCGCGTGAATGACGCATACGCATGACATGCGCAGAACACCATCGACGCGTACACGTGACGTGCGTCATGTGCAGAAATTACAGAAGACGCTGGGGGCATTTTGGGCTGCTTTTGGACCCAGTTTTCGGCCCAGAAACACAGACTAGAGTCAAGGGACAAGCAGAGACTCAACACACATTCACTTTTTACACAATTTTAGTTTTTAGCTTTGAATCTGAGAGAGAAAATCACTACTTCCTCTAGGGTTCTTCACATTCATAGTTTTCTAGTTTTATGCTTTTGCTTTGGATATTGAGAAGAGTTACTACCTCCGTTTGAAGTCTTTGCTATTACAGTTTGCTTTCTTATTTCCTTGCTCTTTTACTTTTCATTCACTTAGTTCAGAGTTACATATGGATATCTTCGATTTTGGAAAGAATTAATGAAAAGATTTATTTTTATCTTTAATTAATTTTCTGTTATTATTTTATTTGAATTTCCATGGCTTCTTTTTGTTCCCTTTTTATGTTTATTAAAATGGCATTCATGTCAATGGAGTAAACTCCAAACTTGACTTGGGAGTTGATTAAAAGGAGACTGTTGAGTTGGAATACTCAAGTGTTAATTGGTAATTGGAAGTTGTTGGCTGGCTCTCTAGTCACTAACGCTAATCCTTCCATAGGAGAGGATTAGGACTTGTGAATCGGAGCTAGTTCAGTTACTTGACTTTCCTTTATTCGGTAAAGGATAACCAAGTAGAAACAACAACCCCTTACCATTACACATGGGAAAATTCAACAATGATAGAACTTCCAATTAATCTTCTCCCAGTCAAGGCTTTTTATTTCAAATATATAAAACCTCTTGTTAATTTTCATTGCTTTAATTTATAATCAATTATTTTTCCATTCTCCAACTCTAAAAATTTCTCAAAAAATTCCTGACCAATAAATTGCACTCTTTTGTCAACTCGTTGGGAGACGACCTGGGAATTCTAGTCCCAGTATTTTATTCTTAAATTGTGTCAACTCTTTCTAAATTGATAAGCAGAATTTTTGTCGGTTAAGAACTGCACTTGCAACGTTATTTCTATTATAAATTCTTAATCGGTAATTTTTCGCCCGTCAATTTTTGGTGCCATTGCGGGTGAGTTGCAACAGTGTGCTAAATTATTGGTTGGTGTAAATATTTTTAAATTTACATGTTACATATTTTATTTTATTACCATGAGCTGTATGTTTCTTTCATTGAATGACGCGTTCACTACCTGATCCGAGCTTAGCCACATTTGATCCTGAAATCGAAAGAACTATTTCACATATTAGGCGAGCTCGGCATCGGTTAGCCTCTGAGGGTGGTGAAGTGGTTACTACGAATTCACCAGTCTTATCTGAGCGCGAATCTGATGCGTCATTTGAGGAAGAAACAAGCTCCTCTTCTACTGATTCTGTTGATTTACATGCAGGTAATATGGCAGAGCCCAGAAGGATTAGTCTCCAGGAAGCAGGAGCTCCAGATTTTACACTGCAACCGTATCAAGCGCGTCATCCCAATCTGGCTGCAGATTTTGGACTGAAGACTGCGCTAATCAATCTACTGCCTAAGTTTTATGGCTTACCTGCTCAAAAGCCTATCAAGCACCTCAGAGATTTTCAGACAGCCTGCTCAACTACTAGGCGTCATGGTGCAGATGAGACTACTATTTGGCTATATACCTGAAGAGAGGACTTTTGCGTGGTCTAGAAATTTGTAATAAATTCTCGTTGCAGGTATAGCTTCTAAACCAACAAAAGTCCTTTCTTACAAATGTTTTGGTTGTCACAAGTAACAAACCCCTTTAAAATTGATAACCGAGTATTTAAACCTCGGGTCGTCTTCTCAAGGAATTGTAGGGAAGTATGTTCTTATTATTGGTTATGAGACTTGTAAATTGGGGGTTTTGAAAGTAAGGAACCAGTATGTTAAATGATAAGAAAAATAAAATAGAAATAATAAAATAAACTCTTGGCAAGGTATTAAAACTGGAAGTCCTATCCTAGTTATCCTTATCAATTATGATGAGAATTGGATTTTTCTCCTACTTTGTTAACCTCTAACTATGAAGGTAAGTTAAGTGGATGAATTAATTTTGATTCCTCAGGTCCTAGTCTTTCCTTGGGAAAGGCTAGAGTTATTGGAACTCGAATTAATTCTTGAAGAATTCCAATTTTCAGTCAACAATGAGTTTGACAACTCAAGAGTCTCCAATGACTCAACCAAAGCCAAAAGGGAAAATTCTAAATTAAATTAAAAGTATTCATAAATCTGAAACACATCAAATTACGTTTAAACATAAATTCAAATCTAACATGGAGTTCATAAACCAACATTAATAAACTAAAATAAAATAATAGAATAACTAAAAGTAGACGAACATTGAACCTGGGATTGAAAAGCAATCCTAAAATTAAGAGAAATCGTAAATACTAATCCTAAGAGAGAGGAGAGAACCTCTCTCTCTGAAACTACATCTAAAACTAAAAATTATGAATTGTGAGCTTTTTTTTATGAATGGATGCAATCCCCCCACTTTATAGCCTCTAATCTATGTCTTTTGGGCCGAAAACTGGGTCAAAAACAGCCCAGAAATCACCCCCAGTGTATTCTGGTACGTACAGGTCGCGGGAAAGTGACGCGAAAGCGTCGTCCACGCGTTTGCGTGGATTGCGTTTCTGCCAGGTCACGCGTCCGTGTGATCCACGCGTTCACATCGCCTGGCATTGAGGCAGCTATGGCAAACTATATATCATTCCGAAGACCCGGACGTTAGCTTTCCAACGCAACTGAAACCATCTCATTTGGACATCTGTAGCTCAAGTTATGACCGTTTGAGTGCGAATAGGTCAGGCTGGACAGCTTAGCAATTTCTTCAATTTCTTATATTCCTTCCACTTTTGCATGCTTCCTTTCCATCCTCTGAGTTATTCCTGTCCTGTAATCTCTGAAAACACTTAACACAAATATCAAAGCATCTAATGGTAATAAGAGAGGATTAATATTTGGTAATTTAAAGCCAAAGAAGCATGTTTTCAATCATAGCACAAACTCAGGAAGGAAAATATAAAACATGCAAATCATATGAATAAGTGGGTAAAAAGTTGATAAAAACCACTCAATTGAGCACAAGATAAACCATGAAATAGGGGTTTATCAACCTCCCCACACTTAAACATTAGCATGTCCTCATGCTAAGCTCAAGAGAAGCTATAAAGGAATGAAGGAGAATGGTAGAAAGTATGTAATGCAACCTATGAATGCAACTAAATGCAAAATATTTCTACCTACTTGGTTAAAAGTAAATAAGTTCTTCAAGATAAATACAACCCAAATTCCACTAATCCAAATCGTACAATAAAAAGCAAGTAAACTTGTAAGAAGATAGCTCATGAAAGCAGGGAATATAGAATTAAGCACTGAACCCTTACTGGTAGTGAATATCACTCTAACTCTCAAGTGTCTAGGGTCAATCACTCTATTCTTTCCTAGTCATTCTTTCTAACCTTGTTCTTCATCTAACCAATTAACAAATATTTAGCATACTAATGCAGACATCATGAGGTCTTTTCAGGGTTGTAATAGGCTGACGTAAAGGTAAGGATACATGTATGGCCAAGTGAGCTATAATATGAATCTTTGACTAACCTAAGCTCTCACCTAATATACATATATGATGAGCGGATAATTTATACGCCTTTTGGCATTATTTTTAGTATGTTTTTAGTAGAATCTGGTTACTTTTAGGGATGTTTTCATTAGTTTTTATGTTAAATTCACATTTCTGGACTTTACTATGAGTTTGTGTGTTTTTCTGTGATTTCAGGTATTTTCTGGCTGAAATTGAGGGACTTGAGAAAAAATCAAATTCAGAGGTTGAAGAAGGACTGCTGATGCTATTGGATTCTGACCTCCCTGCACTCAAAGTGGATTTTCTGGAGCTACAGAACTCAAAATGGTGCGCTTCTAATTGCGTTGGAAAGTATACATCCAGGGCTTTCCAACAATATATAATAGTCCATACTTTGGCCAAGTTTAGATGACGTAAAAGGGCGTTGAACGCCAGTTCTACACTGCTGTCTGGAGTTAAACGCCAGAAACACGTCACAAGCCAGAGTTGAACGCCAGAAATACGTTACAAACTGGCGTTCAACTCCAAGATTGACCTCTACACGTGTAACATTCAAGCTCAGTCCAAGCACACACCAAGTGGGCCCCGGAAGTAGATTTATGCATCAATTACTTACTTCTGTAAACCCTAGTAACTAGTTTATTATAAATAGGACTTTTTACTATTGTATTAGACATCTTTTGATCATTTTTAGATCTCTCGACCTCCATGGGAGGCTGGCCACTCAGCCATGCTTACCCTATGTTCACTTATGTATTTTTCAACGGTAGAGTTTCTGCACTCCATAGATTAAGGTGTGGAGCTCTGTTGTTCCTCAAAGATTATTGCAAAGTACTACTGTTTTTCTATTCAATTCAACTTATTCCGCTTCTAAGATATTCATTCGCACTTCAACCTGAATGTGATGAACGTGACAATCATCATCATTCCCCCACGAACGCGTGCCTGAACCACTTCCGTTTCACCTTAGATTGAATGAGTATCTCTTGGATCTCTTAATCAGAATCTTCGTGGTATAAGCTAGATTGATGGCGGCATTCATGAGAGTCCGGAAAGTCTAAACCTTGTCTGTGGTATTCCGAGTAGGACTCTGGGATTGAATGACTGTGACGAACTTCAAACTCGCGAGTGCTGGGCGTAGTGACAGACGCAAAAGGAGGGTGAATCCTATTCCAGTATGATCGAGAACCTCAGATGATTAGCCGTGCTGTGACAGAGCATTTGGACCATTTTCACAAGAGGATGGGATGCAGCCATTGACAAGGGTGATGCATCCAGACGATTAGCCATGCAGTGACAGCGCATCAGAACATTTTCCAGAGAGGATAAAAAGTAGCCATTGACAACGGTGATGTCCTTACATAAAGCCAGCCATGAAAAGGAGTAAGATTGATTGGATGAAGACAGCAGGAAAGCAGAGGTTCAGAGGAACGAATGCATCTCTATACGCTTATCTGAAATTCTAACCAATGAATTACACAAGTATTTCTATCCTTATTTTCTATTTATTATTAATATTCGAAAACTCCATAACTATTTGATATCCGCCTGACTGAGATTTACAAGGTGACCATAGCTTGCTTCAAGCCGACAATCTCCGTGGGATCGACCCTTACTCACGTAAGGTTTATTACTTGGACGACCCAGTGCACTTGCTGGTTAGTTGTATCGAAGTTGTGAATGAAAAACGATTTATTAAGACGTGCGTACAGAGTTTCTAGCGCCGTTGCCTGAGATCACAATTTCATGCACCAAGTTTTTGGCACCGTTGCTGGGGATTGTTCGAGTTTGGACAACTGACGGTTCATCTTGTTGCTTAGATTGGGTAATTTTCTTCTTATTTTCAAAAAGTTTTCAAAAAAAAAAATTTTTTTTTTCAAAAATCTTTCAAAAATTTTCTCCTTTGTTTTCGAAAAAAAAATTTTAAAATAAATAAATAAATAAATCTTTTCAAAAATATATTTTTCTTCAAAATTTTGAAGAATAAATTCTAGAGTTTCATGAAGCATGTTGAAGCCTAGCTGGCTGTAAAGCCATGTCTAATTCTTTTGGATAGGGGCTTCCAACCATCAGCATAGAGGCAGGTTAATGGGTATGTCAGCTGTGGCATGTCTGAGTTACATACTAAAGCTTGGCTGGCTATTAAGCCATGCCTAACCCTCAGATTGGAGCTTTAGAATAAGAGTGCAAGATTCCTGGAATTCATATTAAAAATTTTGGAATCCTTATTTTCTTTTTCCTATATGTTTTTTTTCGAAAAAAAATACAAAAAATCAAAAAAATTAAAAAATAAAAAAAATCAAAAATATTTCATGTTTCTTGTTTGAGTCTTGAGTGAAGTTGAAAGTTTGGTGTCAATTGCATATTCATCTTGCATTTTTCGAAAAATTCATGCATTCATAGTGTTCTTCATGATCTTCAAGTTGTTCTTGGTAAGTCTTCTTGTTTGATCTTGATGTTTTCATGTTTTGTGTCTTTTCTTGTTTTTCATATGCATTCTTGCATTCATAGTGTCTATACATGAAAAATTTTTAAGTTTGGTGTCTTGCATGTTTTCTTTACATTAAAAATTTTTCAAAAATAAGTTCTTGATGTTCATCTTGACATTCAAAGTGATCTTGGTGTTCATCTTGACATTCATAGCATTCTTGCATGCATTCATTGTTTTGATCCAAAATTTTCATGCATTGAGTCTTTTTCATGTTTTTCCCTCTCATCATTAAAAATTCAAAAATAAAAAAATATCTTTCCTTTTTTCTCTCATAAATTTCGAAAATTTGAGTTGACTTTTTCAAAACTTTTTAAAATCTAGTTGTTTTTATGAGTCAAATCAAATTTTCAATTTAAAAATCTTATCTTTTTCAAAATCTTTTTCAAAAATCAAATCTTTTTCATTTTTCTTATCTATTTTCGAAAATTTTAAAAATATTTTTCAAAAATCTTTTTCTTATCTTTATCTCCTAATTTTCGAAAATAACATCATCAATTAATGTTTTAATTCAAAAATTTCAAGTTTGTTACTTGCTTGTTAAGAAAAATTCAAACTTTAAGTTCTAGAATCATATCTTGTGATTTCTTGTGAATCAAGTCATTAATTGTGATTTTAAAAATCAAATCTTTTTTTCAAAACTAATTTCAATCATATCTTTTCAAAAATATCTTTCTATCTTATCTTTTTTAAAATCATATCTTTTTCAAAAATTTGATTTTAAAATATCTTTTCTAACTTCTTATCTTCTTATCTTTTCAAAATTGATTTTCAAATTTGTTTCAACTAACTAACTAACTTTTTGTTTGTTTCTTATCTATTTCAAAACTACCTAACTAACTCTCTCTCTCTAATTTTCGAAAATATCTCCCTCTTTTTCAAAAATTCTTTTTAATTAACTAATTATTTTAATTTTTGATTTTAATTTTATTCCTAATTTTCGAAAATTACTAACCTTTTTCAAAAACTATTTTCGAAAATCACTAACTCTTTTTCAAAAATAATTTTCGAAAATTCTCTTTCTCTCTCATCTCCTTCTGTTTATTTATTCATCTACTAACATCTCTCCCTCACTCATCAAAAATCCGAACCCTCTCTCTCTCTGAGTTCATATTTTCTCTTCTTCTTTTCTTCTACTCACATAAGGGAACTGGTGCACAAATTGTGAATCACACTTTTCACAACTCGTACCACTGACCAGCAAGTGCACTGGGTCGTCCAAGTAATACCTCACGTGAGTAAGGGTCGAATCCCACGGAGATTGTTGGTTTGAAGCAATCTATGGTTATCTTGTAAATCTTAGTCAGGAAGTCAATTATGTTTATCAGTTGAATTGCAAATAAACAAGAGAGCATGGATTAAAGGTTACTTGTTATGCAGTAATGGAGAATATGTTGGAGTTTTGGAGATGCTTTGTCTTCTGAATCTCTGCTTTCCTCTGTCTTCTTGTTCACGCACGCACGTCCTCCTATGGCAAGCTGTGTGTTGATGGATCACCGTTGTCAATGGCTACCTTCCATCCTTCCAGTGAAAACTACGCTCACGCGCTCTGTCACAGCACGGCTAATCACCGGTTGGTTCTCGATCCGGTTGGAATGGAATCCCTTGATTCCTTTGCGTTTGTCACTAACGCCCAGCCTTCAGGAGTTTGAAGCTCGTCGCAGTCATTCAATCCTTGAATCCTACTCGGAATACCACAGACAAGGTTTAGACTTTCCGGATTCTCATGAATGCCGCCATCAATTCTAGCTTATACCACGAAGATTCTGATTAAAAGATCTAAGAGATACTCATTCAATCTTCATCACAGTTAAGCGCGAATGAACATCTTAGATAGGAACAAGCGTGTTTGAATAGAAAACAGAAATACTTGCATTAATTCATCGAGACACAGCAGAGCTCCTCACCCCCAACAATGGAGTTTAGAGACTCATACCGTCAAAGAGTACAAAGTTCAGATCTAAAATGTCATGAGATGCAAAATAAGTCTCTAAAAGTTGTTTAAATACTAAAGTAGTATCCTAAGTTTACAAAAAATGAGTAAACTATGATGGATGATGCAGAGATCCACTTCTGGGGCCCACTTGGTGTGTGCTGGGGCTGAGATTTAAGCAATTCACATGCAGAGGCCATTTGTGGAGTTGAACGCCAGTTTTTGTGCCAGTTTGGGCGTTCAACTCCAGCTTTTGATCCTTTTCTGGCGCTGGATGCCAGAATTGGGCAGAGAACTGGCGTTGAACGCTAGTTTACGTCGTTTATCCTTGTGAAACGTATGGACTATTATATATTGCTGGAAAGCCCTGGATGTCTACTTTCCAACGCAATTGGAAGCATGCTATTTCGAGTTCTGTAGCTCCAGAAAATCCACTTTGAGTGCAGGGAGGTCAGAATCCAACAGCATCAGCAGTCCTTTTTCAGCCTGAATCAGATTTTTGCTCAACTCCTTCAATTTCAGCCAGAAAAATACCTGAAATTACAGAAAAACACAAAACTCATAGTAAAGTCCAGAAATATGAATTTTTCCTAAAAACTAATGAAAATAGACTAAAAACTAACTAGAATATACTCAAAACTATATGAAATTAACCCAAAAAGCGTATAAAATATCCGCTCATCACAACACCAAACTTAAACTGTTGCTTGTCCTCAAGCAACTAGACAAATAAAATAGAAGACTAATAGGTTGAGAAGCAATAATATCTCATAGTTTTTGAGTGAAGCTCAGATTCTAATTAGATGAACAGATTTGGCATCTCACTTTATCCATTGAAGCTCAGAGTGATTGGCATCTATAGGAACTTAGAATTCAGATAGTGTTATTGATTCTCCTATTTCAGTGTGATGATTCTTGAACACAGCTTTTTTATGAGTCTTGGCCGTGGCCCTAAACACTTTGTTTTCCAGTATTACCACCGGATACATAAATGCCACAGACACATAATTGGGTGAACCTTTTAGATTGTGACTCAGCTTTGCTAAAGTCCCCAATTAGAGGTGTCCAGAGTTCTGAAGCACACTCTTCTTTTTTCCTTGGACCTTGACTTTAACCGCTCAGTCTCAAGTTTTCACTTGACACCTTCACGCCACAAGCACATGGTTAGGGACAGCTTGGTTTAGCCGCTTAGACCAGGATTTTATTCCTTTAGGCCCTCCTATCAACTGATGCTCAAAGCCTTGGGATCCTTTTTATTTGCCCTTGCCTTTTGGTTTTAAGGGTTATTGGCTTTTTGCTCTTGCCTCTTGGTTTTAAGAGCTTCTGGCTTTTTCTGCTTGCTTTTTCTTTTTCTTTCTAATTTTTTTTTCGCCTATTTTATTATATATATTTTTTTTTCTGCAAGCTTTGTTCTTTGCTGCTTTTTCTTACTTCAAGAATCATTTTTATGATTTTTCAGATTATCAATAACATGTCTCATGTTCATCATTCTTTCAAGAGCCAACATATTTAACAGTATTAAACAACAAATTCAAAAGACATATGCACTGTTCAAGCATTCATTCAGAAGACAGAAAGCATTGCCACCACATGTTACTAATTAGAATTTTTCTTATTAAAAACTCAAAATTTTATTGCCTCTTATTCAAAAGATCTACTATTTTATTCATGTTTGCTGATGATGAGAAAAATAGACTATAACTTAATTGGGGATAAAATCAAAATAGACACTAATTACTACTAATGATCATGTAATGAAGACACAAACATAGATAAGCACTTAACATAGAGAAAACGAAAAACAGAGAAAGTAAGAACAGGGAACGAGTCCACCTTAGTGATGATGGCATTTCCTTCTTGAGGAACCAATGATGTTCTTGAGCTCTTTTATATCTCTTCCTTGCCTTTGTGGCTTGATTCCTAGTGATTTTTGGTATTTCTATCCTCAGTTGCTTCCAATAATTATGTGGAGGGAAGTGCATCCCCTGAGGTATCTCAGGGATCTCTTGATTTGCAGCCACATGTTCTACCACTGAGCTATAGATCCTTCACATAATTGTTTTACCACACCAAACTTAGAATGTTGCTCGCCCTCGAGCAAAAGAAGAAGGAATAGATGAAGAAGAAGATGTGGAAAAAAAACTAGGATTATAAGGAGGGAAGGTGGGGATCCTGTGGGGTCCACAGATCTTGAAATGATCCTGTGAGGTCCACAGATCTTGAGGTGTCAAGGCATTTACATCCCTGCACCAATTTAGGCATGCAAAATTCCCTTGCACACAACTCTGGGCGTTCAGCGCCAAGTTGGTGCCCATTTTGGGCGTTCAACGCCCATTTACTAGCCATTTTTGGCGTTGAACGCCAGAACCATGCTTGTTCTGAGAGTTCAGCGCCAGGATGTTGCCCATTTTGGGCGTTCAGCGCCAGAACCATGCTCTGTTCTGGCGTTGAACGCCAGACAGGTGCTTCCTCCAGGGTGTGATTTTTCTTCTGCTATTTTTGATTCCATTTTCAATTTTTAATATTTATTTTGTGACTCCACATGATCATGAACCTAATAAAACATGAAAAACCATGAAAATAAATAAAAATTGGGTTGCCTCCCAACAAGCGCTTCTTTAATGTCTTTAGCTGGACCTTGCTGAACTTTTAATCTAGCTTCAACCTTGAGCACTCTTGCTCAACATTGCCTTCAAGATAGTGCTTGATTCTCTGTCCATTAACAATGAACTTCTTGTCAGAGTCAAAATCTTGAAGCTCTACATAACCATATGGTGATACGCTTGTAATCACGTATGGTCCCCTCCACCGGGATTTCAATTTCTCGGGGAATAGCCTGAGTCTAGAGTTGAACAGCAGAACCTTCTGTCCTGGTTCAAAGATTCTAGATGACAGCTTTCTGTCATGCCACTTTTTTTATTTCTCTTTATAAAGCTTGGCATTTTCGAAAGCTGTGAATCTGAACTCCTCTAGCTCATTTAGCTGGAGCAATATTATTTCTCCTGTTAATTTGGCATCAAAGTTTAGGAATCTGGTTGCCCAGTAGGCCTTATGTTCCAGTTCCACGGGCAGGTGACATGCCTTACCATACACCAGTTGGTATGGAGAGGTCCCTATAGGGGTCTTGAATGCTGTTTTGTAAGCCCACAGAGCATCATCCAAGCTCCGTGCCCAATCCTTTCTACGGGTATTTACTGTCCGTTCTAGGATTCTCTTTAATTCTCTGTTAGAGACTTCAGCTTGCCCATTAGTTTGGGGATGATATGGAGTAGCCACCTTGTGGCGAATTCCATACCGAACCATGGCAGAGTAAAGATGTTTATTGCAGAAGTGAGTGCCCCCATCACTGATTAGTACTATAGGGACACCAAATCTGCTAAAGATATGTTTCTGGAGGAACTTCAGCACTGTCTTAGTATCATTGGTGGGTGTGGCAATGGCCTCAACCCATTTTGATACATAATCAACTGCCACCAGAATATAAGTGTTTGAGTATGATGGTGGGAAAGGTCCCATGAAGTCAATTCCCCATACGTCAAACAACTCAATCTCCAAGATTCCTTGTTGAGGCATGGCGTAACCATGAGGCAGATTGCTAGCTCTTTGGCAACTGTCACAGTTACGTACAAACTCTCGGGAATCTTTATAGAGTGTGGGCCAATAGAAGCCACATTGGAGGACCTTGGTGGCTGTTCGCTCACCTCCGAAATGGCCTCCATATTGTGATCCATGGCAATGCCATAGGATCCTCTGTGCTTCTTCTCTAGGCACACACCTACGGATTATTCCGTCTGCACATCTCTTAAAGAGATAGGGTTCATCCCACAAGTAGTACTTTGCATCAGTAATTAATTTCTTCTTTTGTATCCTGTTGTACTCCTTGGGTATGAACCTTGTAGCTTTATAGTTTGCAATATCGGCAAACCATGGTGTTTCCTGAATGGCAAATAAATGCTCATCCGGAAAAGTCTCAGAGATCTCAAGAGAGGGGAGGGGCGTCCCTTCTACTGGCTCTATCCGGGACAAATGATCAGCCACTTGGTTCTCTGTCCCTTTTCTGTCTCTTATTTCTATATCAAACTCTTACAGAAGCAACACCCATCTGATGAGCCTGGGTTTTGAATCCTGTTTTGTGAGTAGATATTTAAGAGCAGCATGATCAGTATACACAATCACTTTTGATCCTACTAAGTATGATCTGAACTTGTCAATGGCGTAAACCACTGCAAGTAATTCTTTTTCTGTGGTTGTGTAATTTTTCTGAGCATCATTTAGAACGTGACTGGCATAATAAATGACATGCAGAAGCTTGTCATGCCTCTGTCCCAATACTGCACCAATGGCATGATCACTGGCATCACACATTAGCTCAAATGGTAACGTCCAGTCTGGTGTAGAAATGCCTGGTGCTGTGACCAGCTTAGCTTTCAGCATTTCAAACGCCTGCAGGCACTCTGTGTCAAACACAAATGGCGTGTCAGCAGCTAGCAGATTGCTTAGAGGTTTTGCGATTTTTGAAAAATCCTTTATAAACCTCCTATAGAGTCCTGCATGCCCCAGAAAGCTTCTGATTGCCTTAACATTGGCAGGTGGTGGTAATTTTTCAATTACCTCTATTTTTGCTTGATCTACCTCTATTCCTTTGTTTGAGATTTTATGCCCAAGGACAATCCCCTCAGTCACCATGAAGTGACATTTTTTCTTGTTTAAAACTAGGTTGGTCTCTTGGCATCTTTCCAGAACAAGTTTCAGGTGATCAAGACAGGAGCTGAATGAGTCTCCATATACTGAGAAGTCATCCATGAAGACTTCCAGAAATTTTTCCACCATATCAGAGAAAATAGAGAGCATGCATCTCTGGAAGGTTGCAGGCGCATTACATAGCCCAAATGGCATCCTTCTATAAGCAAACACTCCGGATGGACATGTGAATGCTGTTTTCTCTTGATCCTGGGGATCTACTGCAATCTGGTTATAGCCTGAGTAGCCATTCAAAAAGCAGTAATAATCATGACCTGCTAGTCTTTCTAGCATCTGGTCTATGAATGGTAAAGGAAAATGATCCTTTCTGGTGGCTGTATTGAGCCTTCTATAGTCAATACACATGCGCCATCCTGTAACTGTTCTTGTAGGAACCAGTTCATTTTTTTCATTATGAATCACTGTCATGCCTCCCTTTTTTGGGACGACTTGGACAGGGCTCACCCAGGGGCTATCAGAAATAGGATAAATAATCCCAGCCTCTAGTAATTTGGTGACCTCTTTCTGCACCACTTCCTTCATGGCTGGATTTAGCCGCCTCTGTGGTTGAACCACTGGCTTGGCATTATCCTCCAATAGGATTTTGTGCATGCATCTAGCTGGGCTTATGCCCTTAAGGTCACCTATGGACCACCCAAGAGCTGTCTTGTGTGTCCTTAGCACTTGAATAAGTGCCTCCTCTTCCTGTGAATTTAAAGCAGAGCTTATGATCACTGGAAAAGTGTCACCTTCTCCCAGAAACGCATATTTCAAGGATGGTGGTAATGGCTTGAGCTCGGGTTTAGGAGGTTTCTCCTCTTCCAGAAGAAATTTCAGAGGCTCTTTCATGTCCTCTAAATCCTCTAAATCAGACTGAACATCTTTAAAGATGTTTTCCAACTTTGATTCAAGACTCTCAGCCATGTTGATCTCTTCTACCAAAGAGTCAATAAGATCAACTTTCATGCAGTCTTTTGATGTGTCTGGATGCTGCATGGCTTTGACAGCGTTCAGCTTGAACTCATCATCATTGACTCTCAGGGTTATTTCCCCCTGTTGGACGTCAATGAGGATCGTCTAGTTGCTAGGAAGGGTTTTCCTAGAATGAGAGTAGCACTCTTGTGCTCCTCCATCTCCAGCACAACAAAGTCAATGGGAAAGGCGAATGGCCCAACTCTAACAATCATGTCTTCAATCACGCCTGATGGGTATTTAGTAGAACCATCAGCAAGTTGGAAACATATCCGGGTTGGTTTAACTTCTTCAGTTAAGCCAAGCTTTCTGATAGTGGATGCAGGTATTAGGTTGATGCTTGCCCCAAGATCGCATAAAGCTGTCTTGGTGCAATTACCTTCTAATATGCATGGTATCAAAAAACTCCCAGGGTCTTTAAGCTTTTCAGGAAAGCTCTTCAGAATGACTGCACTGCATTCTTCAGTGAGGAGAACTCTTTCTGTTTCTCTCCAATCCTTTTTATGACTCAAGATCTCTTTCATGAACTTGGCATAAGAATGTATTTGCTCGAGTGCTTCTGCAAATGGAATCTTTATTTCAAGAGTCCTGAGATAATCTGCAAAGCGAGCAAATTGCTTATCCTGCTCCTCTTTCCGGAGTTTTTGAGGATAAGGTATCTTGGCTTTATATTCTTCAACCTTAGTTGCTGCAGGTTTATTGCCTACAGAAGTGGTTGAAGAAGCCTTTTTAGAGGGGTTGTTATCAGCATTTGTGTGTGTCTGATCCCTCACTGGCGATTGAGTGCCAGAGTTAGAAGCTGGAGTGAAACTGGACGCCAGCTCCTTGTCTGCTCCTGGCGTCTGAACGCCAGAACTGTGCCCATTTTGGGCGTTCAGTGCCAGATCTTGCCCATTTTGGGCATTCAATGCCAGATCCTTGCCCATTTCCTGCGATGAACGCCAGTTTTGCCTTGTTTCTGGCGTTGAATGCCAGTTTTGGGCATGGTCTGGGCGTTCAGCGCCAGCCTTCCACCAATTTTCTGGCATTTTAGTGCCAGAATTATTTTTCCCTGGGCTCTTACTGTCCTCAGGTGAATTTTGGGTGGTTTGCTCATTCCTTAGATTTTTGCTGCCTTAAGGTGGGGTATTTAATGTTTTCCCACTTCTTAATTGAACTGCTTGGCATTCTTCTGTTATTTGTCTTGACAGCTGCTGCTTTGTTTGCTTAAACTGTTCTTCCATATGTATATTAGCCATCCTTGTCTCTTGTAGTCTATCTTTGAATTCGGCTAATTGCTTTGTTAGGAAGTCCAATTGCTGATTGAATTCAACAGCTTGTTTCACAGGACTGAGTTCAGCAGTTGCTGTTTTAACCTCTTCTTTCATGGAAGGGTCACTGCTTAGGTATAGATGCTGATTCCTGGCAACTGTATCAATGAGCTCTTGAGCCTCTTCAATTTTCTTTCTCATGTGGATAAATCCATCAGCTGAGTAATCTAGAGACATCTGAGCTCCTTCTGCAAGCCCATAGTAGAAGATGTCTAACTGAACCCACTCTGAAAACATTTCAGAGGGGCATTTTCTTAGCATCTCTCTGTATCTCTCCCAGGCATCCTAAAGAGATTCATTATCTCCTTGTTTAAAGCCTTGGATGTCCAGCCTTAGCTGTGTCATCCGTTTTGGGGGAAAGTATTGATTCATAAATTTTTCTGTCAGCTGTTTCCATGTCCTTATGCTGGCCTTAGGTTGGTTATTTAACCACCTCTTAGCTTGATCTTTTACAGCAAATGGAAATAGTAATAGTCTGTAGACATCCTGATCTATTTCTTTATCATGTACTGTGTCAGCAATTTGTAAAAATTGTGCCAGAAACTTTGTAGGTTCTTCCTGTGGAAGACCGGAATACTGGCAACTTTGCTGCACCATGATAATGAGCTGAGGATTCAACTCAAAGCTACTGACTCCAATGGAGGGTATGCAGATACTACTCCTATATGAAGCAGTAGAGGGGTTAGAATATGACCCCAGAGTCCTCCTGGACTATTCATTTTCGCTTAGGTCCATGATGGAGAAAGGGAGATGATGTAAAATAGAGAAAATATTTTTATTTATTTATTTATTAATTTATTTCGAAAATAAAATAAAAATAAATAAAAGTGGGTGAAGATTTTCGAAAAATTGAGGAGAGAGAAAGTGGTTAGGAAGTTTAAAAAAAATATGAATTTTAAAAATTGATTTTCGAAAAAGATGCTTTAAAATAGAGAGAAAATATATTTTTAAATTTTAAGAAGAGAGAGAAAAATAATAAGAGAGCACAAGATTTAAAATTTTTAGATCTAATGCTCCTTGTTTTCGAAAATTTTTGGGGGAAAAACACCAAGGAACACCAAACTTAAAAATTTTAAGATCAAGACATAAGGAAAACTCAAGAACACTTTGAGGACTCACAAGAACACAAGAACACAAAGGAAGAACACCAAACTTAAAATTTTTTTAGAAAACCAAAATAAATTTTTGAAATTTTTTTTTTTTTGAAAAATCAACAAGAAAACACCAAACTTAAACTTTGGCACAGGATTTAATAGAAAAAAATATTTTTGAAAAAGATTTTAAAAATATGAAAGCCAATTACCATGAACATAAACACCACGTTCTAACTAATTGAGCTATAAATTTAAAGTGTTTTAACAAGGGATAAATAATAAAAGACTCTAAACCAAAAAAAGGAAAATTTTTCCTAATCTAAGCAACAAAATAAACCGTTAGTTGTCCAAACACGAACAATCCCCGGCAACGGCGCCAAAAACTTGGTGCACAAATTGTGAATCACACTTTTCACAACTCGTACCACTGACCAGCAAGTGCACTGGGTCGTCCAAGTAATACCTCACGTGAGTAAGGGTCGAATCCCACGGAGATTGTTGGTTTGAAGCAATCTATGGTTATCTTGTAAATCTTAGTCAGGAAGTCAATTATGTTTATCAGTTGAATTGCAAATAAACAAGAGAGCATGGATTAAAGGTTACTTGTTATGCAGTAATGGAGAATATGTTGGAGTTTTGGAGATGCTTTGTCTTCTGAATCTCTGCTTTCCTCTGTCTTCTTGTTCACGCACGCACGTCCTCCTATGGCAAGCTGTGTGTTGGTGGATCACCGTTGTCAATGGCTACCTTCCATCTTTCCAGTGAAAACTATGCTCACGCGCTCTGTCACAGCACGGCTAATCACCAGTTGGTTCTCGATCCGATTGGAATAGAATCCCTTGATTCCTTTGCGTTTGTCACTAACGCCCAGCCTTCAGGAGTTTGAAGCTCGTCACAGTCATTCAATCCTTGAATCCTACTTGGAATACCACAGACAAGGTTTAGACTTTTCGGATTCTCATGAATGCCGCCATCAATTCTAGCTTATACCACGAAGATTCTGATTAAGAGATCTAAGAGATACTCATTCAATCTTCATCACAGTTAAGCACGAATGAACATCTTAGATAGGAACAAGCGTGTTTGAATAGAAAATAGAAATACTTGCATTAATTCATCGAGACACAGCAGAGCTCCTCACCCCCAACAATGGAGTTTAGAGACTCATGCCGTCAAAGAGTACAAAGTTTAGATCTAAAATGTCATGAGATGCAAAATAAGTCTCTAAAAGTTGTTTAAATACTAAACTAGTAGCCTAGGTTTACAAAAAATGAGTAAACTATGATGGATGATGCAGAGATCCACTTCTGGGGCCCACTTGGTGTGAGCTGGGGCTGAGATTTAAGCAATTCACGTGCAGAGGCCATTTGTGGAGTTGAACGCCAGTTTTTGTGCCAGTTTGGGCGTTCAACTCCAGCTTTTGATCCTTTTCTGGCGCTGGACGCCAGAATTGGGTAGAGAACTGGCGTTGAACGCCAGTTTACGTCGTCTATCTATGTGCAAAGTGATGCTGCATAAACTTGTTATGCTACGATTTAGGAAATTGCACGATCGACAAAATTCCTTCCGGCAAGTGCACCGGTTATCGTCAAGTAAAAACTCACAATAGAGTGAGGTCGAATCCCACAAGGATTGGTTGAGTGAGCAATTCGGATTAGAAGTATGTTCTAGTTGAGCGGAATCAAGATTTAGATGAGAATTGCGGAATGTAAAATTGCATGAATTAAAGAGCGAGAAGCTAAATTGCTGAAATTAAAAGGGATGGGGGTGATTGCATGAATTTAATTGCAAAATGTAAAGAGAAAGTGGTAAATCAGAAATGGGGAGTTCATTGGGTGTTAGGAGATATTGAGATCTCCGAATCAAAACAACTTTTATCCCTTCCTCAACCAATGCATTCATTGAATTTTGCTTGGCAATCTTATATGATTGGATCCCAATCCCTTGGCTCACCAATTCTCTCTAAAAACAAACAAATTCCCAATCCCTTGGTTTAAATGTTCATAAGAAGAGATGATGCTCGATCACTGATTATACCACACAGTTTCATGAACCACAATTTGGTAGGATTACATGTCACAATATCCATCCAAACCCCAATCCAATTCACTGTGAGAAAGCTTCTCTAGCATGAATCCTCCATTCCTTTCCCAAGGTTCCGAAGGATTCCAATTATGGGTAGTTTCTTTCCCAAGACAACTACCCAATGAAATTAGATCGAGAAGCTTTCTAACAAAATTCAAGAGAAAAGATTGAAGAAGAAGATAAAACTATTATTGATTCATTGAATTACAATAGAGCTCCCTAACCCAATGAAAGGGGTTTAGTGAGTCATAGCTCTGAATTCAATTACAAAACTAAAGGAAAATGATCCAAAGTTCTCTCCGTCAAAAACTCTCCCTCAGGGGCTGGATTCCCCCTCAATCCCCCCCTCAATCCCCCCCTTCTTGAGTCGTCACTTTGTTCTCTTGTCAACCTTGCCAATTTGATGCCAAATATAGACTATTATACCTCGTTGGAAAGCTATGGATGTCAGCTTTCTAACGCAACTGGAAGCACCCAATTGGATTTCTACAACTCGAGTTATACTCCATGGAAGGTGAAGAGGTCAGCTGGCCTGATTGCATGTTGGTACTATGCTCTTCTATGCACATTACGGGGCTGTTTTCTCCCTCAATTTTTAGTATCCACCATGCATGCCATATATGCTTGGAAAGCTCTAGATGTCTTCTTTCCAATGCATTTTAAATCACCTCATTTGGAGTTTTGTAGCTCAAGTTATTTATGTTTGAAGAAGGCATGGTCAAGCTGTTCCATATAACACGTTTAAGCTCCAGTTTAAGCTTAAACTGGAGCTTAAACGCTGGCACTCCCTGGAGGCACAAGCTCGAGCACATTTAAGCTTCAGTTTAAGGTTAAACTGAAGCTTAAACGTGGAAATGAGAAAGCAACCCTGGAGGAGAAAAATAGTCGAACACGTTTAAGCTCTAGTTTAAGGTTAAACTGGAGCTTAAACGTGGAATGCTCCTGGTGCCTTTCTTACTTCTGGCGTTTAACCTCCAGTTTAAGGTTAAACTGGAGGTTAAACGTGGAAATGCTCCCCTGGTGAAATTCTCACTTCTGGCGTTTAACCTCCAGTTTAAGGTTAAACTGGAGGTTAAACTTCAATTCCAGCATTATATGGCTTGGTAGTTTAAGTTCCAGTTTAAGCTTAAACTGGAACTTAAACTCCACATGTGATATTCAAGCTTCCTTTATTGATTTTGTTGCTTCCTTGCCTAGCCTCTTATTCCCTGAAATCATCCAAACAATTGCATCAAAGTCTTGCAAAATTTCATGAGAAATCTTCCATTCATAGCATTCAAGTAATATAACTAAAAACTCATGGAATTTGCATCAAAATCTTCATGTTGAATGATTTAAGACAAGCATGACTATTTGGCCCAAATGATTACTTAAGGCTCAAGAAAATGCATAAAACAACTAAAAATAAAAGAAAAAGGCTAGTGAAACTAGCCTAAGATGCTCTTGATAATGGACTTTTGGTTGATAATCCCGGGTTAGTTAACCCAAGTTACCAAGTGTTGAAACACTCCTCAGAACCTATTCATCCAAGCATATCCTTAATATATAAACACCACAGGCATTTGTCTCAGAAGTTCAAACCATTGGTGCCTAGCTTATTTTCTCAATTTTTTTTGCTTTTTGGTTGCCCCTTTTCAGTGGCTTTTTCTTCTTCTTCTTCTTTCTTTTTCATGGCCAAAGACATTTATTCATCAAGATCCATAGACAGCATCCTAAATTCCACTAAAAGTGACAATTCTAACTTTATTTCTTAGTGAGCTGACTATTCAATCAAACATGCATACCACCACTTAATCTTATTTGATTTCTTACTAAATGGAATTGAGTTACTTTTGTTCAAACTTTTCTTTTATTTTTGGAAACAGAACAAGCATGGCAAGCATACATTTAAGCAAGTGAAGTTTATCCAGACACTTAGACTATCACTTATTTGGAAATTAAACAAACAGACAAACAAAAACTGCAATGACTCAAACTTAAAGCAGGGGTGCATGCAAACTTCCAATATCAGCAATTCAAAGTACAAGCAATTAAGTGACAATACAACCTTTTAGCATCTTCTTTGTTGTTCATCATCCTTCCTAGCCTTGGTGTTCTCTTTGATGATGATGTATATTCCTTACATGAGATTGATTGTCTTCCTGCAAAGCTATTAGAAGTTGCTTGTTCCCCAAGCACTTTGAGAATTGGTTAGCATGCATGTATGTTTGTAGGCCTCTGAACTTAGATTGGTGTGTGAACATCAAACTTAGTTCCTTGCCATATGTAGCAATTTGGATCATATGCAGAAAACCTCATGTGCTTTTATTAAGAAAATAACTATGAACTAGAAATTAAACTATTGTTTAAGTAGTTTCCCTGATTGGTTGGAGCTAGTGACTAGTCATGCTGAGGTAGAAATGTGCTTTTAATGAAGTTTTTGGTGGAACACCAAACTTAGAATCTCACATTCACCCTTGAATTGTTTTGGTGTGCAACACCAAACTTAGCTACTTGCAATACAGATAAATCTACTTAACTCTTTTATTGAAATAACTAGAAAAGAAAAACTACCTTTGGTTGGGTTGCCTCCCAACAAACCCTTGTTTACTGTCATTAGCTTGACATGCTGTTCCTGACTTTCTTCCTCTTCCTCCAGTTTGTTAAGAGGAATGACTTCAAGTGGATAAAGGAGCTAGTTAGTGCCCCTTGTTGTGAATGCCTCTTTCCAGCAAGCTTTCCCTTGTGATTGGCTTGAGTGCACTTGCTTGTTGGCTCAGGAGTTAGATTGTTCTTCGACCTTCTCTTCTTCATGGATATGGTCCTTTGTTTCTCGGTCACAATCCTCATTTTGGTGCTTGTTTCTACTGCCTTCACATCCTTGATCTCAGAACTTGGTTGTTGTTGGACAGTTGGAGTATCCTGTTCATCAAAAGCTTCCTGAATTTGTGGTTCAATGAACCCTTCCTCTTTGCAACTCTCTGTTTCATTGGAGTGTGATCTCCCTTGATTGACTTTCTCCCTTTCTTGTTCTTCTGATTCCTCCCTTGGATTTGCCATGGTATCACTAGAAGAATTGTGGGTAGGGATTTGCTTTGATAGATATCCAATTTGTGCTTCTAGCTTTTGAATGGCAGCACCTTGATTTTGTAAGTTGGATATCACTTCTTCCTTAAAGCCTTTCAAATCGGCCACATCTCTGCCCATGGTTGCAATCATTCCTTCTATCCTGTTTAATTGATCTTGAAATTGTTGGCTCGGATTAGGTTGGTGGGGTTGATTATCTTGGCTGTGATATGGTGGCTGGGAGTATGTGTTTTGTGTGGGCTGATAGAGTCTTTGGTTGGAGTGTTGGTAGTGGTATGACTCTTGTGTGTAGTGGAATGAGTCTTGTGGATAGTGAAATGAATTGTATGAATTTGAGAAGGAATTTTGTGCTGAGAAATGCTCAAGTGATGAAGAATTTGGATATGTAAAACTAGGAGGTGAGGTTGGATAATTCAGAGGTGATGGCTCTTGATGAATGGGGTGTGAATAGGTGAAATCTCTTTGGTTTTGATCTTCCCAGCCACAACTTGAGTAGTGATCAAATTCACCAAAACATGGACCATTTTGTGGCTCTGGGAAGTACCCCGTTTCCTGTTCCTGATATTCCCACCCACCATGAGCATAATAACATGAATCATTCTGTGGTGGTGGAGAGTTTCTCATGAATTTTGATTGACCAAAAGATGATGGATACTCCTTTCTTTTTTGCAATGTGCTCAGTCTCAAACAATACTCATCCAAAGATAGTGGAAATTCCATAGTGAGGCAATATCACAAACAGCTAGTGGTTAGTATGCTAACAAGTGAATAAGCAAAGAAAACAAATTAAAATTTGCAGAAATTAGCAGTAATAAACTGAAAGAAAAACAATTAACAAAAGAAAAGAAAAATTGCTCAATCTAGTTAACTTCCAATTGGAGAATTGTCAATCGAAAACCAATCCCCGGCAACGGCGCCATAAACTTGATGCTGCATAAACTTGTTATGCTACGATTTAGGAAATTGCACGATCGGCAAAATTCCTTCCGGCAAGTGCACCGGTTATCGTCAAGTAAAAACTCACAATAGAGTGAGGTCGAATCCCACAAGGATTGGTTGAGTGAGCAATTCGGATTAGAAGTATGTTCTAGTTGAGCGGAATCAAGATTTAGATGAGAATTGCGGAATGTAAAATTGCATGAATTAAAGAGCGAGAAGCTAAATTGCTGAAATTAAAAGGGATGGGGGTGATTGCATGAATTTAATTGCAAAATGTAAAGAGAAAGTGGTAAATCAGAAATGGGGAGTTCATTGGGTGTTAGGAGATATTGAGATCTCCGAATCAAAACAACTTTTATCCCTTCCTCAACCAATGCATTCATTGAATTTTGCTTGGCAATCTTATATGATTGGATCCCAATCCCTTGGCTCACCAATTCTCTCTAAAAACAAACAAATTCCCAATCCCTTGGTTTAAATGTTCATAAGAAGAGATGATGCTCGATCACTGATTATACCACACAGTTTCATGAACCCCAATTTGGTAGGATTACATGTCACAATATCCATCCAAACCCCAATCCAATTCACTGTGAGAAAGCTTCTCTAGCATGAATCCTCCATTCCTTTCCCAAGGTTCCGAAGGATTCCAATTATGGGTAGTTTCTTTCCCAAGACAACTACCCAATGAAATTAGATCGAGAAGCTTTCTAACAAAATTCAAGAGAAAAGATTGAAGAAGAAGATAAAACTATTATTGATTCATTGAATTACAATAGAGCTCCCTAACCCAATGAAAGGGGTTTAGTGAGTCATAGCTCTGAATTCAATTACAAAACTAAAGGAAAATGATCCAAAGTTCTCTCCGTCAAAAACTCTCCCTCAGGGGCTGGATTCCCCCTCAATCCCCCCCTCAATCCCCCCTTCTTGAGTCGTCACTTTGTTCTCTTGTCAACCTTGCCAATTTGATGCCAAATATAGACTATTATACCTCGTTGGAAAGCTATGGATGTCAGCTTTCTAACGCAACTGGAAGCACCCAATTGGATTTCTACAACTCGAGTTATACTCCATGGAAGGTGAAGAGGTCAGCTGGCCTGATTGCATGTTGGTACTATGCTCTTCTATGCACATTACGGGGCTGTTTTCTCCCTCAATTTTTAGTATCCACCATGCATGCCATATATGCTTGGAAAGCTCTAGATGTCTTCTTTCCAATGCATTTTGAATCATCTCATTTGGAGTTTTGTAGCTCAAGTTATTTATGTTTGAAGAAGGCATGGTCAAGCTGTTCCATATAACACGTTTAAGCTCCAGTTTAAGCTTAAACTGGAGCTTAAACGCTGGCACTCCCTGGAGGCACAAGCTCGAGCACGTTTAAGCTTCAGTTTAAGGTTAAACTGAAGCTTAAACGTGGAAATGAGAAAGCAACCCTGGAGGAGAAAAATAGTCGAACACGTTTAAGCTCTAGTTTAAGGTTAAACTGGAGCTTAAACGTGGAATGCTCCTGGTGCCTTTCTTACTTCTGGCGTTTAACCTCCAGTTTAAGGTTAAACTGGAGGTTAAACGTGGAAATGCTCCCCTGGTGAGATTCTCACTTCTGGCGTTTAACCTGCAGTTTAAGGTTAAACTGGAGGTTAAACTTCAATTCCAGCATTATATGGCTTGGTAGTTTAAGTTCCAGTTTAAGCTTAAACTGGAACTTAAACTCCACATGTGATATTCAAGCTTCCTTTATTGATTTTGTTGCTTCCTTGCCTAGCCTCTTCTTCCCTGAAATCATCCAAACAATTGCATCAAAGTCTTGCAAAATTTCATGAGAAATCTTCCATTCATAGCATTCAAGTAATATAACTAAAAACTCATGGAATTTGCATCAAAATCTTCATGTTGAATGATTTAAGACAAGCATGACTATTTGGCCCAAATGATTACTTAAGGCTCAAGAAAATGCATAAAACAACTAAAAATAAAAGAAAAAGGCTAGTGAAACTAGCCTAAGATGCCTTGGCATCACAACACCAAACTTAATCCTTGCTTGTCCCCAAGCAAGTTCTGAATTATTGAGAAGAAAGAATGAAACAGAAAGTAAATTCATTAGCCATATCAGTAAGTAATTGACATTGATTAATGGCGTGTTCATGCAGAAAGTTGTTGCAGCATCACTTTATTGTTTCTTAGGTAAGAATGTCACTTTTTATGTTTCCACTAAAACACTGCTATGGCCTCTTGTTATTCACATATCCTTGGCAAGTTTCTTTTCTTTGTTTTTCTTTTTCTTTGGGCTTATTTGCTCCTTGTTGCTCAGTGTCATGTGTTGCACAAGCCTTTGGCATTTTCTTTTTCTTATCAGTGCACTACACATATCCACTACAGGCATTTTAGTTCACATTTCTTCTTGAGACATTGGTACCCAGCACCTCTTTGTGTACTAAATGTTTTGTATTTAGGTTGCTCTTGATAATGGACTTTTGGTTGATAATCCCGGGTTAGTTAACCCAAGTTACCAAGTGTTGAAACACTCCTCAGAACCTATTCATCCAAGCATATCCTTAATATATAAACACCACAGGCATTTGTCTCAGAAGTTCAAACCATTGGTGCCTAGCTTATTTTCTCAATTTTTTTTGCTTTTTGGTTGCCCCTTTTCAGTGGCTTTTTCTTCTTCTTCTTCTTTCTTTTTCATGGCCAAAGACATTTATTCATCAAGATCCATAGACAGCATCCTAAATTCCACTAAAAGTGACAATTCTAACTTTATTTCTTAGTGAGCTGACTATTCAATCAAACATGCATACCACCACTTAATCTTATTTGATTTCTTACTAAATGGAATTGAGTTACTTTTGTTCAAACTTTTCTTTTATTTTTGGAAACAGAACAAGCATGGCAAGCATACATTTAAGCAAGTGAAGTTTATCCAGACACTTAGACTATCACTTATTTGGAAATTAAACAAACAGACAAACAAAAACTGCAATGACTCAAACTTAAAGCAGGGGTGCATGCAAACTTCCAATATCAGCAATTCAAAGTACAAGCAATTAAGTGACAATACAACCTTTTAGCATCTTCTTTGTTGTTCATCATCCTTCCTAGCCTTGGTGTTCTCTTTGATGATGATGTATATTCCTTCCATGAGATTGATTGTCTTCCTGCAAAGCTATTAGAAGTTGCTTGTTCCCCAAGCACTTTGAGAATTGGTTAGCATGCATGTATGTTTGTAGGCCTCTGAACTTAGATTGGTGTGTGAACATCAAACTTAGTTCCTTGCCATATGTAGCAATTTGGATCATATGCAGAAAACCTCATGTGCTTTTATTAAGAAAATAACTATGAACTAGAAATTAAACTATTGTTTAAGTAGTTTCCCTGATTGGTTGGAGCTAGTGACTAGTCATGCTGAGGTAGAAATGTGCTTTTAATGAAGTTTTTGGTGGAACACCAAACTTAGAATCTCACATTCACCCTTGAATTGTTTTGGTGTGCAACACCAAACTTAGCTCCTTGCAATACAGATAAATCTACTTAACTCTTTTATTGAAATAACTAGAAAAGAAAAACTATCTTTGGTTGGGTTGCCTCCCAACAAACGCTTGTTTACTGTCATTAGCTTGACATGCTGTTCCTGACTTTCTTCCTCTTCCTCCAGTTTGTTAAGAGGAATGACTTCAAGTGGATAAAGGAGCTAGTTAGTGCCCCTTGTTGTGAATGCCTCTTTCCAGCAAGCTTTCCCTTGTGATTGGCTTGAGTGCACTTGCTTGTTGGCTCAGGAGTTAGATTGTTCTTCGACCTTCTCTTCTTCATGGATATGGTCCTTTGTTTCTCGGTCACAATCCTCATTTTGGTGCTTGTTTCTACTGCCTTCACATCCTTGATCTCAGAACTTGGTTGTTGTTGGACAGTTGGAGTATCCTGTTCATCAAAAGCTTCCTGAATTTGTGGTTCAATGAACCCTTCCTCTTTGCAACTCTCTGTTTCATTGGAGTGTGATCTCCCTTGATTGACTTTCTCCCTTTCTTGTTCTTCTGATTCCTCCCTTGGGTTTGCCATGGTATCACTAGAAGAATTGTGGGTAGGGATTTGCTTTGATAGATATCCAATTTGTGCTTCTAGCTTTTGAATGGCAGCACCTTGATTTTGTAAGTTGGATATCACTTCTTCCTTAAAGCCTTTCAAATCGGCCACATCTCTGCCCATGGTTGCAATCATTCCTTCTATCCTGTTTAATTGATCTTGAAATTGTTGGCTCGGATTAGGTTGGTGGGGTTGATTATCTTGGCTGTGATATGGTGGTTGGGAGTATGTGTTTTGTGTGGGCTGATAGAGTCTTTGGTTGGAGTGTTGGTAGTGGTATGACTCTTGTGTGTAGTGGAATGAGTCTTGTGGATAGTGAAATGAATTGTATGAATTTGAGAAGGAATTTTGTGCTGAGAAATGCTCAAGTGATGAAGAATTTGGATATGTAAAACTAGGAGGTGAGGTTGGATAATTCAGAGGTGATGGCTCTTGATGAATGGGGTGTGAATAGGTGAAATCTCTTTGGTTTTGATCTTCCCAGCCACAACTTGAGTAGTGATCAAATTCACCAAAACATGGACCATTTTGTGGCTCTGGGAAGTACCCCGTTTCCTGTTCCTGATATTCCCACCCACCATGAGCATAATAACATGAATCATTCTGTGGTGGTGGAGAGTTTCTCATGAATTTTGATTGACCAAAAGATGATGGATACTCCTTTCTTTTTTGCAATGTGCTCAGTCTCAAACAATACTCATCCAAAGATAGTGGAAATTCCATAGTGAGGCAATATCACAAACAGCTAGTGGTTAGTATGCTAACAAGTGAATAAGCAAAGAAAACAAATTAAAATTTGCAGAAATTAGCAGTAATAAACTGAAAGAAAAACTATTAACAAAAGAAAAGAAAAATTGCTCAATCTAGTTAACTTCCAATTGGAGAATTGTCAATCGAAAACCAATCCCCGGCAACGGCGCCATAAACTTGATGCTGCATAAACTTGTTATGCTACGATTTAGGAAATTGCACGATCGGCAAAATTCCTTCCGGCAAGTGCACCGGTTATCGTCAAGTAAAAACTCACAATAGAGTGAGGTCGAATCCCACAAGGATTGGTTGAGTGAGCAATTCGGATTAGAAGTATGTTCTAGTTGAGCGGAATCAAGATTTAGATGAGAATTGCGGAATGTAAAATTGCATGAATTAAAGAGCGAGAAGCTAAATTGCTGAAATTAAAAGGGATGGGGGTGATTGCATGAATTTAATTGCAAAATGTAAAGAGAAAGTGGTAAATCAGAAATGGGGAGTTCATTGGGTGTTAGGAGATATTGAGATCTCCGAATCAAAACAACTTTTATCCCTTCCTCAACCAATGCATTCATTGAATTTTGCTTGGCAATCTTATATGATTGGATCCCAATCCCTTGGCTCACCAATTCTCTCTAAAAACAAACAAATTCCCAATCCCTTGGTTTAAATGTTCATAAGAAGAGATGATGCTCGATCACTGATTATACCACACAGTTTCATGAACCACAATTTGGTAGGATTACATGTCACAATATCCATCCAAACCCCAATCCAATTCACTGTGAGAAAGCTTCTCTAGCATGAATCCTCCATTCCTTTCCCAAGGTTCCGAAGGATTCCAATTATGGGTAGTTTCTTTCCCAAGACAACTACCCAATGAAATTAGATCGAGAAGCTTTCTAACAAAATTCAAGAGAAAAGATTGAAGAAGAAGATAAAACTATTATTGATTCATTGAATTACAATAGAGCTCCCTAACCCAATGAAAGGGGTTTAGTGAGCCATAGCTCTGAATTCAATTACAAAACTAAAGGAAAATGATCCAAAGTTCTCTCCGTCAAAAACTCTCCCTCAGGGGCTGGATTCCCCCTCAATCCCCCCCTCAATCCCCCCCTTCTTGAGTCGTCACTTTGTTCTCTTGTCAACCTTGCCAATTTGATGCCAAATATAGACTATTATACCTCGTTGGAAAGCTATGGATGTCAGCTTTCTAACGCAACTGGAAGCACCCAATTGGATTTCTACAACTCGAGTTATACTCCATGGAAGGTGAAGAGGTCAGCTGGCCTGATTGCATGTTGGTACTATGCTCTTCTATGCACATTACGGGGCTGTTTTCTCCCTCAATTTTTAGTATCCACCATGCATGCTATATATGCTTGGAAAGCTCTAGATGTCTTCTTTCCAATGCATTTTGAATCACCTCATTTGGAGTTTTGTAGCTCAAGTTATTTATGTTTGAAGAAGGCATGGTCAAGCTGTTCCATATAACACGTTTAAGCTCCAGTTTAAGCTTAAACTGGAGCTTAAACGCTGGCACTCCCTGGAGGCACAAGCTCGAGCACGTTTAAGCTTCAGTTTAAGGTTAAACTGAAGCTTAAACGTGGAAATGAGAAAGCAACCCTGGAGGAGAAAAATAGTCGAACACGTTTAAGCTCCAGTTTAAGGTTAAACTGGAGCTTAAACGTGGAATGCTCCTGGTGCCTTTCTTACTTCTGGCGTTTAACCTCCAGTTTAAGGTTAAACTGGAGGTTAAACGTGGAAATGCTCCCCTGGTGAGATTCTCACTTCTGGCGTTTAACCTCCAGTTTAAGGTTAAACTGGAGGTTAAACTTCAATTCCAGCATTATATGGCTTGGTAGTTTAAGTTCCAGTTTAAGCTTAAACTGGAACTTAAACTCCACATGTGATATTCAAGCTTCCTTTATTGATTTTGTTGCTTCCTTGCCTAGCCTCTTATTCCCTGAAATCATCTAAACAATTGCATCAAAGTCTTGCAAAATTTCATGAGAAATCTTCCATTCATAGCATTCAAGTAATATAACTAAAAACTCATGGAATTTGCATCAAAATCTTCATGTTGAATGATTTAAGACAAGCATGACTATTTGGCCCAAATGATTACTTAAGGCTCAAGAAAATGCATAAAACAACTAAAAATAAAAGAAAAAGGCTAGTGAAACTAGTCTAAGATGCCTTGGCATCACAAAGTATGGACTATTATATATTGCTGGAAAGCCCTGGATGTCTACTTTCCAACGCAATTGGAAGCATGCCATTTCGAGTTCTGTAGCTCCAGAAAATCCACTTTGAGTGCAGGGAGGTCAGAATCCAACAGCATCAGTAGTCCTTTTTTAGCCTGAATCAGATTTTTGCTCAGCTCCTTCAATTTCAGCCAGAAAAATACCTGAAATTACAGAAAAACACACAACTCATAGTAAAGTCCAGAAATATGAATTTTTCCTAAAAACTAATGAAAATAGACTAAAAACTAACTAGAACATACTCAAAACTATATGAAATTAACCCCAAAAAGCGTATAAAATATCCGCTCATCAGGAACCTCTATATTGTGGTAAAAAGGATCCCTATTATTATTTTTCTGTTCCCTCCTTTTTCATATGAGCAGGAGCAAGGACAAGAATATTCTTGTTGAAGCAGATCCAGAACCTGAAAGGACTCTGAAGAGGAAACTAAGAGAAGCTAAATTACAACAATCCAGCAAGCACCTTTCAGAAATTTTCGAACAAGAAGAGGAGATGGCGGCCGAAAATAATAATAATGCAAGGAGGATTCTTGGTGACTTTACTGCACCTAATTCCAATTTACATGGAAGAAGCATCTCCATTCCTGCCATTGGAGCAAACAATTTTGAGCTTAAACCTCAATTAGTTTCTCTGATGCAGCAGAACTGCAAGTTTCATGGACTTCCATCTGAAGATCCTTTTCAGTTCTTAACTGAATTCTTGCAGATCTGTGATACTGTTAAGACTAATGCAGTAGATCCTGAAGTCTACAGGCTCATGCTTTTCCCTTTTGCTGTGAGAGACAGAGCTAGAATATGGTTGGACTCTCAACCCAAAGATACCCTGAACTCTTGGGATAAGCTGGTCAAGGCTTTCTTAGCCAAGTTCTTTCCTCCTCAAAAGCTGAGTAAGCTTAGAGTGGATGTTCAAACCTTCAGATAGAAAGAAGGTGAATCCCCCTATGAAGCTTGGGAGAGATACAAAGAACTGACCAAAAAGTGTCCTTCTGACATGTTTTTAGAATGGACCATCCTGAATATATTCTATGATGGTTGATGAGCGGATAATTTATACGCTTTTTGGCATTATTTTTAGTATGTTTTTAGTAGGATCTAGTTACTTTTAGGGATGTTTTCATTAGTTTTTATGTTAAATTCACATTTCTAGACTTTACTATGAGTTTGTGTGTTTTTCTGTGATTTCAGGTATTTTCTGGCTGAAATTGAGGGACTTGAGCAGAAATCAGATTCAGAGGTTGAAGAAGGACTGCTGATGCTGTTGGATTCTGACCTCCCTGCACTCAAAGTGGATTTTCTGGAGCTACAGAACTCGAAATGGCGCGCTTCCAATTGCGTTAGAAAGTAGACATCCAGGTGGTAATACTGGAAAACAAAGTGCTTAGGGCCACGGCCAAGACTCATAAAGAAGCTGTGTTCAAGAATCATCATACTGAACTAGGAGAGTCAATAACACTATTCGAAATCTGAAGTTCCTATAGATGCCAATCATTCTGAACCTCAATGAATAAAGTGAGATGCCAAAACTATTCAAGAGGCAAAAAGCTATAAGTCCCGCTCATATGATTGAAGCTCTGTTTCATTGATAGTTTGGAATTTATAGTATATTCTCTTCTTTTTATCCTATTTGATTTTAAGTTGCTTGGGGACAAGCAACAATTTAAGTTTGGTGTTGTGATGAGCGGATAATTTATTCGCTTTTTGGCATTATTTTTAGTATGTTTTTAGTAGGATCTAGTTACTTTTAGGGATGTTTTCATTAGTTTTTATGTTAAATTCACATTTCTGGACTTTACTATGAGTTTGTGTGTTTTTCTGTGATTTCAGGTATTTTCTGGCTGAAATTGAGGGAGTTGAGCAGAAATCAGATTCAGAGGTTGAAGAAGGACTGCTGATGCTGTTGGATTCTGACCTCCCTGCACTCAAAGTGGATTTTCTGGAGCTACAGAACTCGAAATGGCGCGCTTCCAATTGAGTTAGAAAGTAGACATCCAGGGCTTTCCAGCAATATATAATAGTCCATACTTTGGCCAAGAATAGACGACGTAACCTGGCGTTCAACGCCAGCCTTTTGCCCAAATCTGGCGTCCAGCGCCAGAAAAGGATCCAAAACCAGAGTTGAACGCCCAAACTGGCACAGAAACTGGCGTTCAACTCCACAAATGGCCTTTGCACGTGCTACACTTAAGCTCAGCCCAAACACACACCAAGTGGGCCCCGGAAGTGGATTTATACATCAAATACTTACTCATGTAAACCCTAGTAACTAGTTTATTATAAATAGGACCTTTTACTAGTCTTTTTGACCATCTTTGGATTACCTTATGATCCTTTGATCACGTTTCAGGGGGCTGGCCATCTCGGCCATGCCTGGACCTTCACTTATGTATTTTCAACGGTAGAGTTTCTACACTCCATAGATTAAGGTGTGGAGCTCTGCTGTTCCTCAAAGATTAATGCAAGTACTACTGTTTTCTATTCAATTCATCTTATTTCTCTTCTAAGATATCCATTCGCACCCAAGAACGTGATGAAGGTGATGATTATGTGTGACGCTCATCATCCTTCTCCCTTATGAACGCGTGCCTGACAAACACTTCTGTTCTACATGAATTAAGCTAGAATGAGTATCTCTTAGATCTCCTAACCAAAATCTTCGTGGCGTAAGCTAGAATGATGGTGGCATTCAAGAGAATCCGGAAAGTCTAAACCTTGTCTGTGGTATTCCGAGTAGGATTCAATGATTGAATGACTGTGACGAGCTTCAAATTCGCGAGTGCTGGGCGTTAGTGACAAATGCAAAAGGAGGGTGAATCCTATTCCAGCATGATCGAGAACCGACAGATGATTGGCCGTGCTGTGACAGAGCATGTGAGCATATCTTTCATTGAGAGGAGGGGATGTAGCCACTGACAACGGTGATGCCCTTGCATAAAGCCAGCCATGGAAAGGAGTAAGACTGATTGGATGAAGATAGCAGGAAAGCAGAGGTTCAGAGGAACGAAAGCATCTCCATTCGCTTATCTGAAATTCCTACCAATGAATTACATAAGTATTTCTATCCCTATTTTATTATATTAAATTCAAAAACACCATTATCACTTTATATCTGCCTGACTAAGATTTACAAGGTGACCATAGCTTGCTTCATACTAACAATCTCCGTGGGATTCGACCCTTACTCACGTAAGGTATTACTTGGACGACCCAGTGCACTTGCTGGTTAGTTGTATCGAAGTTGTGACAATTATGAATTAAGATCAAAGCACCAAGCTTTGGAGCCATTACCAGGGATTGTTCAAGCCTGGACATCACAATTTCGTGCACCAATTTTTTGGCGCCGTTGCCGGGGATTGTTCGAGTTTTCGGCAAGCTTTTGGTCCGGTAACATCAGTGCCAAATTCTCTTTTGGTCCAGCAACAATAGTGCCCAGTTCCAAATTTTGATCCGGCAACAACACCAAGTTTTTGGCGCCGTTGCCGGGGATTGTTTGAGTTTGGACAACTGACGGCTCATCTTGTTGCTCAGATTAGGTAATTTTCTTTTTATTTTATTTTCAAAAATTTTTCAAAAATATTTTTCAAAAATCTTTCTAAAATTTTCTCATCTGTTTTCGAAAAAAATAAAAAATAAAAATGTTTTCAAAAATTTTATTCAAATTTTTTAAAGAATGAATTCTAGAGTTTCATGAAGCATGTGAAGCCTGGCTGGCTGTAAAGCCATGTCTAAATTCCTTTGGACTGAGGCTTCCAACCATCAGTTGTTACACGACTGTAGGATATGTCAGGCGTGTCATGTCTGAATTACATGCTGAAGCTTGGCTGGCCATTGGCCATGTCTAGTGTTTTGGACTGGAGCTTTCTTTGAAAGCTTGGCTGGCTAGTGAGCCATGTCTAATTCCTGGACTGAAGCTTTAGACAAAGAATGCAAGATTCCTGGAATTCATATAAAAAATTTTAGAATCCTTATTTTTTTCTTTTTCAATAAATTTTCGAAAAAATCTAAAAAAATTTAGAAAATCATAAAAATCAAAAATATTTTTCTGTTTCTTGTTTGAGTCTTGAGTCATATCATAAGTTTGGTGTCACTTGCATATGCATCTAGCATTTTTCGAAAATATCATGCATTCATAGTGTTCTTCATGATCTTCAAGTTGTTCTTGGTAAGTCTTCTTGTTTGATCTTGATGATTTTTTGTTTTGTGTCTTTTCATGTTTATCATATGCATTTTTGAATTCTTAGTGCCTAAGCATTAAAGAATTCTAAGTTTGGTGTCTTGCATGTTTTCTTTGCATTAAAAATTTTTCAAAATTATGTTCTTGATGTTCATCATGTTCTTCATAGTGTTCTTGGTGTTCATCTTGACATTCATAGCATTCATGCATGCATTCATTGTTTTGATCTAAAAATTTCATGCATTGCATCCTTTTAGTTTTTTTTTCTCTTGCATCATAAAAATTCAAAAATCAAAAAAATATCTTTCCCTTTTTCTCTCATCAAATTCGAAAATTTGAGTTGACTTTTTCAAAAATTTTTAAAATCAAGTTGTTTCTTATGAGTCAGATCAAATTTTCAATTTGAAAATCTTATCTTTTTCAAAATCTTTTTCAAAAATCAAATCTTTTTCAAAATCTTTTTCAAAAATCAAAATCTTTTTCAAAAATCAAATCTTTTTCGAAAATTCCAAAAATAATTTTCAAAAATCTTTTTCTTATTTTATATCATAATTTTCGAAAATAACATAATCAATTAATGTTTTGATTCAAAAATTTGAAGTTTGTTACTTGCTTGTTAAAAAAGATTCAAACTTTGAGTTCTAGAATCATATCTTGTGATTTCTTATGAATCAAGTCATTAATTGTGATTTTAAAAATCAAATCTTTTTCAAAAACTAATTTCTATCATATCTTTTTCAAAAATATCTTCTCATCTTATCTTTTTCAAAAATATCTTTTCAAAATATCTTTCCTAACCTCCTAACTTCCTATCTTTTCAAAATTTGTTTCAACTAACTAACTAACTTTTTGTTTGTTTCTTAACTTTTTCAAAACTACCTAACTAACTCTCTCTCTCTCATTTTCGAAAATATATTCCCTCTTTTTCAAAAATTTCTTTTTAATTAACTAATTATTTCTATTTTTATTTTTGATTTCAAAAATTTTCGAAAAAAAAATACTAACATTTTTCAAAAACCATTTTTCAAAAATCACTAACTCTTTTTCAAAATAATTTTCGAAAATTCCCTCCCTCTCACTCATCCTATTATATTTATTCATTCATTAACTAACATCTCTTCCTCACATCATCACCAAATTCGAACCCCCTCTTCTATCTGTGTTCGAATTTCCTCTTCTTTTCTTCTACTAACAATAAGGATCCTCTTTACTGTGACATAGAGGATTCCTCTTCTTTTCTTGTTCTCTTCTCTTTCTTATGAGCAGGGACAGAGAAAAAGGCATTCTTGTTGAAACTGATCCAGAACCTGAAAGGACTCTGAAAAGGAAACTGAGAGAAGCTAAATTACAACAATCCAGAAACAACTTGATTGAAAATTTCGAACAAGTAAAGGAGATGGCAGCCGAACCCAACAACAATGCAAGGAAGATGCTTGGTGACTTTACTGCACCAAATTCCAATTTACATGGAAGAAGCATCTCCATTCCTGCCATTGGAGCAAACAACTTTGAGCTGAAACCTCAATTAGTTTCTCTGATGCAGCAGAACTGCAAGTTTCATGGACTTCCATCTGAAGATCCTTTTCAGTTCTTAACTGAATTCTTGCAGATATGTGATACTGTTAAGACTAATGGAGTAGATCCTGAAGTCTACAGGCTCATGCTTTTCCGTTTTGCTGTAAGAGACAGAGCTAGATTATGGTTGGATTCTCAACCCAAAGACAGCCTGAACTCTTGGGATAAGCTGGTCACGGCTTTCTTAGCCAAGTACTTTCCTCCTCAAAAGCTGAGCAAGCTTAGAGCTGATGTTCAAACCTTCAGACAGAAAGAAGGTGAATCCCTCTATGAAGCTTGGGAAAGATACAAACAGTTGACCAAAAAGTGTCCTTCTGACATGCTTTCAGAATGGACCATCCTGGATATATTCTATGATGGTTTATCTGAGCTATCAAAGATGTCACTGGACACTTCTGCAGGTGGATCCATTCACCTAAAGAAAACACCTGCAGAAGCTCAAGAACTCATTGACATGGTTGCTAATAACCAGTTCATGTACACTTCTGAAAGGAATCCTGTGAGTAATGGGACGCCTATGAAGAAGGGAGTTCTTGAAGTTGATACTCTGAATGCCGTATTGGCTCAGAATAAAATATTGACTCAGCAAGTCAATATGATCTCTCAGAGTCTGCATGGAATGCAAGCTGCATCCAACAGTACTCAAGAGGCTTCTCCTGAAGAAGAAGCTTATGATCCTGAAAACCTTGCAATAGCAGAGGTAAATTATCTAGGTGAACCTTATGGAAACACCTATAACTCAACATGGAGAAATCATCCAAATTTCTCATGGAAGGATCAAAAGCCTCAACAAGGCTTTAATAATGGTGGAAGAAACAGGTTTAGCAATAGCAAGCCTTTTCCATCATCAACTCAGCAACAGACAGAGAACTCTGAACAAAATGCTTCTAATTTAGCAAACTTAGTCTCTGATCTATCTAAGGCCACTGTAAGTTTCATGAATGAAACAAGATCTTCCATTAGAAATCTGGAAGCACAAGTGGGCCAGCTGAGTAAAAGGATCACTGAAATCCCTCCTAGTACTCTCCCAAGCAATACAGAAGAGAATCCAAAAGGAGAGTGCAAGGCCATTGACATAAGCGCCATGGCCGAACCTGTAAGGGAAGGAGAGGACGTGAATTCCAAGGAGGAAGACCTCCTGGGACGTCTAGTGATCAATAAGGAGCTTCCCTCTGAGGAACCAAAGGACTCTGAGGCTCATCTAGAGACCATAGAGATTCCATTGAACCTCCTTATGCCCTTCATGAGCTCTGATGAGTATTCCTCTTCTAAAGAGAATGAGGATGTTACTGAAGAGCAAACTGCCAAGTTTCTTGGTGCAATCATGAAGCTGAATGCCAAATTATTTGGCATTGATGCTTGGGAAGTTGAACCTCCCTTGTTCATCAATGAACTAAGTGATCTGGATCAACTGACATTGCCTCAGAAGAGACAGGATCCTGGAAAGTTCATAATACCCTATACCATAGGCACCATGATCTTTAAGGCTCTGTGTGACTTTGGTTCAGGAATAAACCTCATGCCCCTCTCTGTAATAGAGAGACTTGGAATCTATGGGGTGCAAGCTGCTAAAATCTCATTAGAGATGGCAGACAGCTCTAGAAAACAGGCTTATGGACAAGTAGAGGACGTGTTAGTAAAGGTTGAAGGCCTTTACATCCCTGCTGATTTCATAGTCCTGGATACTGGAAAGGAGGAGGATGAATCCATCATCCTAGGAAGACCTTTCCTGGCCACAGCAAGAGCTATGATTGATGTTGACAAAGGTGAACTAGTCCTTCAATGGAATGAGGACTCCCTTGTGTTTAAAACTCAAGGATCTCCCTCTGCAACCATGGAGAGGAAGCAAAAAAAGCTTCTTTCAAAGCAGAGTCAACCAGAGCCCCCACAGTCAAACTCTAAGTTTGGTGTTGGAGAGTCTCAACAAAGCTCTGCACATCTGTGAGGCTCCATGAGAGCCCACTGTCAAGCTATTGACATTAAAGAAGCGCTTGTTTGGAGGCAACCCAATGTTTATCTAATTCTTATTTTTATTGTTTTTCATGTTTTCTTAGGTTCATGATCATGTGGAGTCACAAAATAAACAAAAAATTCAAAAACGGAATCAAAAATAGCAGAAGAAAAATCACACCCTAGAGGAGCATCTGTCTGGCGTTCAAACGCCAGAACAGAGCATAGTTCTGGCGCTGAACGCCCAGAATGGGAGCATCCTGGCGCTGAACGCCCAGAACAAGCATGGTTCTGGCGTTCAACGCCAGAAATGGCAGCAATTGGGCGTTGAACGCCCAAAATGGGCACCAACCTGGCGCTGAACGCCCAGAGTTGTGTGCAAGGGCATTTTACATGCCTAAATTGGTGCAGGGATGTAAATGCCTTGACACCTCAAGATCTGTGGACCTCGCAGGATCACCTCAGGATCTGTGGACCCCACAGGATCCCCACCTACCTCCACTCACTCTCTTCTCTCTTCTCAATCATC
Source organism: Arachis ipaensis (assembly GCF_059453495.1). Classification (NCBI taxonomy): domain Eukaryota; kingdom Viridiplantae; phylum Streptophyta; class Magnoliopsida; order Fabales; family Fabaceae; genus Arachis; species Arachis ipaensis. The sequence continues at coordinate 58,669,394 of NC_142436.1, forward strand.
CTCTATTCCCAATAAACACTCTTCCCTAATTAACCCTTTACCACTCACATCCAAACACCCACTTTCCTTCAAAATTCAACATCTCTTTCCCACCCAATCCCACCCATATGGCCGAATACACATCTCCCTCCATCTCCTCCATATCTTCTTCTTATTCTTCTATTCTTTCTTCTTTTGCTCGAGGGCGAGCAACATTCTAAGTTTGGTGTGGTAAAAGCATAGCTTTTTTGTTTTTTTCCATAACCATTGATGGCACCTAAGGCCAGAAAAGCCTCTAGAAAGAGGAAAGGGAAGACAAAAGCTTCCATCAAGGGTCTATAGCTCAGTGGTAGAACATTTGACTGCAAAGCAAGAGATCCCTGAGATACCTCAGGGGATACATTTTCTTCCACACAATTATTGGAAGCAACTAAGGGTGGAACATCAAGAGCACTCCTTCATCCTTCATGAAATCAGAGAAGATCTAAAAGCAATGAAGGAGGAGCAGCAAAGACAAGGAAGAGACATAGAAGAGCTCAAGGACATCACTAAGGTGGACTCATTCCTTGTTCTTACTTTCTCTGTTTTTCGTTTTCTATGTTATGTGCTTATCTATGTTTGTGTCTTCATTACATGATCATTAGTAGTTAGTAACTTTGTCTTAAAGTTATAAATGTCCTATGAATCCATCACCTCTCTTAAATGAAAAATGTTTTAATTCAAAAGAACAAGAAGTACATGAGTTTCGAATTTATCCTTGAACTTAGCTTAATTATATTGATGTTGTGACAATGCTTCTTGTTTTCTGAATGTATGCTTGAACAGTGCATACGTCTTTTGAAGTTGTTGTTTAAGAATGTTAAATATGTTGGCTCTTGAAAGAATGATGACTAAGAGACGTGTTATTTGATAATCTGAAAAATCATAAAAATGATTCTTGAAGCAAGAAAAAGCATCAAAAAACAAAGCTTGCAGAAAAAAAAAAGAAAAAAAAATAGGCAAAAAAAAAAATTATAGAAAGAAAAAGAAAAAGCAAGCAGAAAAAGCCAATAACCCTTAAAACCAAAAGGCAAGGGCAAATAAAAAGGATCCCAAGGCTTTGAGCGTCAGTGGATAGGAGGGCCTAAAGGAATAAAATCCTGGTCTAAGCGGCTAAACCAAGCTATCCCTAACCATGTGCTTGTGGCGTGTAGGTGTCAAGTGAAAACTTGAGACTGAGCGGTTAAAGTCAAGGTCCAAAGCAAAAAAAAGAGTGTGCTTAAGAACCCTGGACACCTCTAATTGGGGACTCTAGCAAAGCTGAGTCACAATCTGAAAAGGTTCACCCAATTATGTGTCTGTGGCATTTATGTATCCGGTGGTAATACTGGAAAACAAAGTGCTTAGGGCCACGACCAAGACTCATAAAGAAGCTGTGTTCAAGAATCATCATACTGAACTAGGAGAGTCAATAACACTATTCCAAATCTGAAGTTCCTATAGATGCCAATCATTCTGAACCTCAATGAATAAAGTGAGATGCCAAAACTATTCAAGAGGCAAAAAGCTATAAGTCCCGCTCATATGATTGAAGCTCTGTTTCATTGATAGTTTGGAATTTATAGTATATTCTCTTCTTTTTATCCTATTTGATTTTAAGTTGCTTGGGGACAAGCAACAATTTAAGTTTGGTGTTGTGATGAGCGGATAATTTATTCGCTTTTTGGCATTATTTTTAGTATGTTTTTAGTAGGATCTAGTTACTTTTAGGGATGTTTTCATTAGTTTTTATGTTAAATTCACATTTCTGGACTTTACTATGAGTTTGTGTGTTTTTCTGTGATTTCAGGTATTTTCTGGCTGAAATTGAGGGACTTGAGCAGAAATCAGATTCAGAGGTTGAAGAAGGACTGCTGATGCTGTTGGATTCTGACCTCCCTGCACTCAAAGTGGATTTTCTGGAGCTACAGAACTCGAAACGGCGCGCTTCCAATTGCGTTAGAAAGTAGACATCCAGGGCTTTCCAGCAATATATAATAGTCCATACTTTGGCCAAGAATAGACGACGTAAACTGGCGTTCAACGCCAGCCTTTTGCCCAAATCTGGCGTCCAGCGCCAGAAAAGGATCCAAAACCAGAGTTGAACGCCCAAACTGGCACAGAAACTGGCGTTCAACTCCACAAATGGCCTTTGCACGTGCTACACTTAAGCTCAGCCCAAACACACACCAAGTGGGCCCCGGAAGTGGATTTATACATCAAATACTTACTCATGTAAACCCTAGTAGCTAGTTTATTATAAATAGGACCTTTTACTAGTCTTTTTGACCATCTTTGGATTACCTTATGATCCTTTGATCACGTTTCAGGGGGCTGGCCATCTCGGCCATGCCTGGACCTTCACTTATGTATTTTCAACGGTAGAGTTTCTACACTCCATAGATTAAGGTGTGGAGCTCTGCTGTTCCTCAAAGATTAATGCAAGTACTACTGTTTTCTATTCAATTCATCTTATTTCTCTTCTAAGATATCCATTCGCACCCAAGAACGTGATGAAGGTGATGATTATGTGTGACGCTCATCATCCTTCTCCCTTATGAACGCGTGCCTGACAAACACTTCTGTTCTACATGAATTAAGCTAGAATGAGTATCTCTTAGATCTCCTAACCAGAATCTTCGTGGCGTAAGCTAGAATGATGGCGGCATTCAAGAGAATCCGGAAAGTCTAAACCTTGTCTGTGGTATTCCGAGTAGGATTCAATGATTGAATGACTGTGACGAGCTTCAAACTCGCGAGTGCTGGGCGTTAGTGACAGATGCAAAAGGAGGGTGAATCCTATTCCAGCATGATCGAGAACCGACAGATGATTGGCCGTGCTGTGACAGAGCATGTGAGCATATCTTTCACTGAGAGGAGGGGATGTAGCCACTGACAACGGTGATGCCCTTGCATAAAGCCAGCCATGGAAAGGAGTAAGACTGATTGGATGAAGATAGCAGGAAAGCAGAGGTTCAGAGGAACGAAAGCATCTCCATTCGCTTATCTGAAATTCCTATCAATGAATTACATAAGTATTTCTATCCCTATTTTATTATATTAAATTCAAAAACACCATTATCACTTTATATCTGCCTGACTAAGATTTACAAGGTGACCATAGCTTGCTTCATACCAACAATCTCCGTGGGATTCGACCCTTACTCACGTAAGGTATTACTTGGACGACCCAGTGCACTTGCTGGTTAGTTGTATCGAAGTTGTGACAATTATGAATTAAGATCAAAGCACCAAGCTTTGGAGCCATTACCAGGGATTGTTCAAGCCTGGACATCACAATTTCGTGCACCAATGGTCTATCTGAATTAGCTAAGATGTCATTGGATACTTTTGCAGGTGGATCCATTCACCTAAAGAAAACACCTGCAGAAGCTCAAGAACTCATTGGCATGGTTGCTAATAACTAGTTCATGTACACTTCTGAGAGGAATCCTGTGAGCAATGGGACGCCTCAGAAGAAGGGAGTTCTTAAAATTGATACTCTGAATGCCATACTGGCTCAGAATAAAATATTGACTCAGCAAGTCAATATGATTTCTCAGAGTCTGAATGGAATACAAGCTACATCCAACAGTACTTAAGAGGCATCTTCTGGAGAAGAAGCTTATGATCCTGAAAACCCTGCAATAGCAGAGGTGAATTACATGGGTGAACCTTATGGAAACACCTATAACCACTCATGGAGAAATCACCCAAATCTCTCATGGAAGGATCAACAAAAGCCTCAACAAGGCTTTAATAATGGTGGAAGAAATAGGTTTAACAATAGTAAACCTTTTCCATCATCCACTCAGCAACAGACAGAGAACTCTGAACAAAATACCTTTAATTTAGCAAACTTAGTCTCTGATCTATCTAAGGCCACTGTAAGTTTCATGAATGAAACAAGGTTCTCCATTAGATATTTCGAGGCACAAGTGGGCTAGCTGAGTAAAAGGATCACTGAAATCCCTCTTAGTACTCTCCCAAGTAATACAGAAGAAAATCCAAAAGGAGAGTGCAAGGCCATTGACATAGTCAACACGGCCAAACCTGGAGAGGAAGGGGAGGACATAAATCCCAGTGAGGAAGACCTCCTGGGACGTCCAGTGATCAATAAGGAGTTTCCCTTTGAGGAACCAAAGGAATCTGAAACTCATCTAGAGACCATAGATATTCTATTAAACCTCCTTATGCCCTTCATGAGCTCTGATGAGTATTCCTCTTCTGAAGAAAATGAGGATGTTACTGAAGAGCAAGTTGCCAAGTACCTTGGTGCAATCATGAAGCTGAATGCCAAATTATTTGGTATTAAGACTTGGGAGGATGAACCTCCCTTGTTCACCAATGAACTAAGTGATCTGGATCAACTGACACTGCCTCAGAAGAAACAGGATCCTGGAAAGGTCGTAATACCTTGTACCATAGGCAACACGATCTTTGAAAAGGCTCTGTGTGACCTTGGTTCAGGGATAAACCTCATTCCCCTCTTTGTAATAAAGAAACTAGGAATCTTTGGGGTGCAAGCTACTAAAATCTCATTAGAGATGGCAGACAATTCAAGAAAACAGGCTTATGGACAAGTAGAGGACGTGTTAGTAAAGGTTGAAGGCCTTTACATCCCTGCTGATTTCATAATCCTTGATACTGGAAAGGATGAGGATGAATCCATCATCCTTGGAAGACCTTTCCTAGCCACAGCAAGAGCTGTGATTGATGTTGACAGAGGTGAATTAGTCCTTCAATTGAATGAGGACTCCCTTGTGTTTACAACTCAAGGTTACCCTTCTGTAAACATGGAAAAGAGGCACAGTAAGCTTCTCTCAAAACAGAGTCAACCAAAGCCCCCACAGTCAAACTCTAAGTTTGGTGTTGGGAGGCCACAACTAAACTCTAAGTTTGGTGTTGAACTCCCATATCCAAACTCTAAGTTTGGTGTTGGGAAGTCTCAACAATGCTCTGAACATCTGTGAGGCTCCATGAGAGCCCACTGTCAAGCTATTAACATTAAAGAAGCGCTTGTTTGGAGGCAACCTAATTTTTATTTATCTAATTTTATTTTTCTTGTTCTTTCATGTTTTATTAGGTTCATGATCATGTGGTGTCACAAAATAAATATAAAAATTGAAAACGGAATCAAAAATAGTAGAAGAAAAATCACACCCTGGAGGAAGACCTTACTGGCGTTTAAACGCCAGTAAGAAGCATCTGGCTGGCGTTCAACGCCAGAACAGAGCATGGTTCTGGCACTGAACGCCCAAAATGGGCAGCATCTGGGCGTTTGAATGCCAGAATTGCACCCTGGAGAAGAGCTGGCACTAAACGCCTAGAACAAGCATGGTTCTGGCATTCAACGCCAGAAATGGGCAACAAATGGGCGTTCAACGCCCAGAACAAGCACCAATCTGGTGCTGAACGCCTAGAGTTGTTTGCAAGGGCATTTTGCATGCCTAATTTGGTGCAAGGTTGTAAATCCTTGAACACCTCAGGATCTGTGGACCCCACAGGATCCCCACCTACCTCCACTCACTTCTTCTCACCCCTCTTTCACACAATCCCATAAACACTCTTCCCCAAAACTCTTCACCAATCACCTCAATCTCTCTTCCCTATAACCACTTCACTACTCACATCCATCCACTCTTCCCCATAAACCTACCTCATAAACCCCACCTACCTTCAAAATTCAAAATCAATTTCCCACCCAAAACCCACCCTTATGGCCGAACGTTACCCCCCTTCCTTCCCTATATAAAGCCCTCCATTCTTCTTCATTTTCACACAACACAACCCTCTCTTCCCCTTCTTGGCCGAATACACCCCTCCCCCCTCTCCTCCATATTTTCTTCTTCATCTTCATCTATTCTTTCTTCTCTTGCTCGAGGGCGAGCAATATTCTAAGTTTAGTGTGGTAAAAGCATAAGCTTTTTGTTTTTCCATTACCATTGATGGCACCCAAGACCGGAGAATCCTCTAGAAAAGGAAAAGGGAAGACAAAAGCTTCCACCTCCGAGTCATGAGAGATGGAAAGATTCATCTCCAAAGCTCATCAAGACCACTTCTATGATGTTGTGGCCAAGAAGAAGGTGATCCCCGAGGTCCCTTTCAAGCTCAAGAAGAATGAGTATCCAGAGATCCGACATGAAATCCAAAGAAGAGGTTGGGAAGTTCTAACAAACCCCATCCAACAAGTCAGCATCCTAATGGTTCAAGAGTTCTATGCCAATGCATGGATCACTAGGAACCATGATCAAAGTAAGAACCCAAACCCAAAGAATTATATTACAATGGTTCGGAGAAAATACTTAGATTTTAGTCCGAAAAATGTGAGGTTGGCGTTTAACTTGCCTATGATGCAAGGAGATGCACGCCTCTACACTAGAAGGGTCAACTTTAATCAAAGGTTAGACCAAGTCCTCATGGACATATGTGTGGAAGGAGCTCAATGGAAGATTGACTCCAAAGGCAAGCTGGTTCAATTAAGAAGACTGGACCTCAAGCCTGTGGCTAGAGGATGGTTGGAGTTCATCCAACGCTCTATCATCCCCACTAGCAACCGATCTGAAGTTACTGTGGATCGGGCCATCATGATTCATAGCATCATGATTGAACAGGAAGTAGAAGTTCATGAAGTCATCTCCCTTGAACTCTACAAAATAGCTGAAAAGCCCTCTCCTGGGGCAAGGCTAGCTTTTCATCATCTTATTTGCCATCTATGTTACTCAGCTGGAGCTTTCATAGAAAGAGACATTCCCATTGAGGAAGAGAAGCCCATCACTAAGAAAAGGATGGAGCAAGCAAGAGAACCCATTCATGGATCTCAAGAGACGTATGAAGCTCATCACCATGAAATCCCGGAGATGCCTCAAATGCATTTTCCTCCACAAAACTATTGGGAGCAAATCAACACCTCCCTAGGAGAATTAAGTTCCAACATGGGACAATTAAGGGTGGAACATCAAGAGCACTCCATCATCCTTCATGAAATAAGAGAAGATCAAAAAGCAATGAGGGAGGAGCAACAAAGACAAGGAAGAGACATAGAAGAGCTCAAGGACATCATTGGTTCCTCAAGAAGGAAACGCCACCATCACTAAGGTGGATTCATTCCTTGTTCTTATTTTCTGTTTTTCGTTTTCTTAATGTTAAGTGCTTATCCATGTTTGTGTCTTATTACATGATCATTAGTAGTTAGTAACTATGTCTTAAAGTTATGAATGTCCTATGAACCCATCACCTCTCTTAAATGAAAACTGTTTTAATTCAAAAGAACAAGAAGTACATGAGTTTCGAATTTATCCTTGAACATAGTTTAATTATATTGATGTGGTGACAATACTTTTTGTTTTCTGAATGAATGCTTGAACAGTGCATATGTCTTTTGAAGTTATTGTTTAAGAATGTTAAATATGTTGGCTCTTGAAAGAATGATGATAAGGAGACATGTTATTTGATAATCTGAAAAATCATAAAAATGATTCTTGAAGCAAGAAAAAGCAGCAAAGAACAAAGCTTGCAGAAAAAAAATAGCAAAAAAATAGAAAGAAAAAAAAACAAGAGAAAAAGCAAGCAGAAAAAGCCAAAAGCTCTTAAAACCAAGAGGCAAGAGCAAAAAGCCAATAACCCTTAAAACCAAAAGGCAAGGGTAAATAAAAAGGATCCCAAGGCTTTGAGCATCAGTGGATAGGAGGGCCTAAAGGAATAAAATCCTGGCCTAAGCGGCTAAACCAAGCTGTCCCTAACCATGTGCTTGTGGCGTGAAGGTGTCAAGTGAAAACTTGAGACTGAGCGGTTAAAGTCAAGGTCCAAAGCAAAAGAAGAGTGTGCTTAAGAACCCTGGACACCTCTAATTGGGGACTTTGGCAAAGCTGAGTCACAATCTGAAAAGGTTCACCCAGTTATGTGTCTGTGGCATTTATGTATCCGGTGGTAATACTGGAAAACAAAGTGCTTAGGGCCACGGCCAAGACTCATAAAATAGCTGTGTTCAAGAATCATCATACTGAACTAGGAGAATCAATAACACTATCTGAACTCTGAGTTCCTATAGATGCCAATCATTCTGAACTTCAATGGATAAAGTGAGATGCCAAAACTATTCAAGAGGCAAAAAGCTACAAGTCCCGCTCATCTAATTGGAGCTATGTTTCATTGATAGTTTGGAATTTATAGTATATTTTCTTATTTTTATCCTATTTGATTTTCAGTTGCTTGGGGACAAGCAACAATTTAAGTTTGGTGTTGTGATGAGCGGATAATTTATACGCTTTTTGGCATTGTTTATAGTATGTTTTTAGTAGAATCTGGTTACTTTTAGGGATATTTTCATTAGTTTTTATGTTAAATTCACATTTCTGGACTTTACTATGAGTTTGTGTGTTTTTTTGTGATTTCAGGTATTTTCTCGCTGAAATTGAGGGACTTGAGCAAAAATCAGATTCAGAGGTTGAAGAAGGACTGCTGATGCTGTTGGATTCTGACGTCCCTGCACTCAAAGTGGATTTTCTGGAGCTACAGAACTCAAAATGGCGCGCTTCGAATTGCGTTGGAAAGTAGACATCCAGGGCTTTCCAGAAATGTTTAATAGTCTATACTTTGGCCAAGTTTAGACGACGTAAAAGGGCGTTGAACGCCAGTTCTACGCTGCTGTCTGGAGTTAAACGCCAGAAACACGTCACAAGCCAGAGTTGAACGCCAGAAATTCGTTACAAACTGGCGTTCAAATCCAAGATTGACCTCTACACGTGTAACATTCAAGCTCAGTCCAAGCACACAGCAAGTGGGCCCCGGAAGTAGATTTATGCATCAATTACTTACTTCTGTAAACCCTAGTAACTAGTTTATTATAAATAGGACCTTTTACTATTGTATTAGACATCTTTTGATCATTTTTAGATCTCTAGACCTCCATGGGAGGTTGGCCACTCGGCCATGCTTACCCTATGTTTACTTATGTATTTTTCAACGGTAGAGTTTCTGCACTCCATAGATTAAGGTGTGGAGCTCTGCTGTTCCTCAAAGATTAATGCAAAGTACTACTATTTTTATATTCAATTCAACTTATTCCGCTTCTAAGATATTCATTCGCACTTCAACCTGAATGTGATGAATGTGACAATCATCATCATTCCCCCACGAACGCGTGCCTGACAACCACTTTCGTTCCACCTTAGATTGAATGAGTATCTCTTGGATCTCTTAATCAGAATCTTCGTGGTATAAGCTAGATTGATGGCGGCATTCATGAGAGTCCGGAAAGTCTAAACCTTGTCTGTGGTATTTCGAGTAGGACTCTGTGATTGAATGATTGAGACGAACTTCAAACTCGCGAGTGCTGGGCGTAGTGACAGACGCAAAAGGAGAGTGAATCCTATTCCAGTATGATCGAGAACCTCAGATGATTAGCCGTGCTGTGACAGAGCATTTGGACCATTTTCACAAGAGGATGGGATGCAGCCATTGACAAGGGTGATGCCTCCAAACGATTAGCCATGCAGTGACAGCGCATCGGACCATTTTCCAGAGAGGATAAAAAGTAGCCATTGACAACGGTGATGTCCTTACATAAAGCCAGCCATGGAAAGGAGTAAGATTGATTGGATGAAGACAGCAGGAAAGCAGAGGTTCAGGGGAACGAATGCATCTCTATACGCTTATCTGAAATTCTAACCAATGAATTACATAAGTATTTCTATCCTTATTTTCTATTTATTATTAATATTCGAAAACTCCATAACTATTTAATATCATGCCTGACTGAGATTTACAAGGTGACCATAGCTTGCTTCAAGCCGACAATCTCCGTGGGATCGACCCTTACTCACGTAAGGTTTATTACATGGACGACCCAATGCACTTGCTGGTTAGTTGTATCGAAGTTGTGAATGAAAAACGATTTATTAAGACGTGCGTACAGAGTTTCTAGCGCCGTTGCCTGAGATCACAATTTCGTGCACCAATATACTCTATATACTGTTAAATTCATGCCGAACTACCCATAATTCCCACTTTTGTATGATTCCCATACTCATGTACCAAATTTTTTATATTTCTTTACTTTTATCACATGTGCATTGATCTTTTTATTAACTTAGCATTGGGGTAATTTTGTCCCCTTATTTATTTACTTATTTATTGAATATTTTTGGATTTTTTTTTTGTAGAGAAATAAACATAACTTATCAATGCACATGGATTTTCCATTATTTTTCTATTTTGGTTTTTCATGAGTAGGTTCCCAAATTCCCAATATTCAAATAAATTAGAAACATGATACATTCCCTTATTAACCCATGTTCCCACAATTTTTCCACACTTAGTTGATGCACAATCTCTATCTTAAGCTAACCAAAGATTCAATTGGGGTATTTACTTTGTTTTTCTGCTTAAGGCTAGTGATGTGGTAAAATATAGAATAAATGGGATTATAAAGGCTCAAGGTGGCAAACAAAGGTGATTGAAAGGGTAGTCTTATTTGGGATAAGTGAGTAAAAATTCAAATAATGGCCTCAATCATATGCAAGCATGTAAATATACTAAATAATGGACATAGAGACTGGAACAAAATATAGATTACAGTCATAGAGAAGGAAACACACAAGAATAAAATATTGTGATTAAATAATGTAACCATATAAATAAGCTCAAAATCTCACAGGTTGTGTGTTCTTGGCTATAATTCATGTTCCAAATACAACTTCAAACAAGTTTTAACATAAAAAATTTTTCAATTTAAATTAGTGAAATTTTTCAAAAATAGAGTCCTAAAAAGAAATTTATTACTTTAACCAAGCAGTGGTAAATATATGCACAAAATCAAGAAAACATGCAATCAAATATGCAGATGCAACAATGAACAAACAAAGAAAATAGAATATTGGTGTTGAGAAGAAAATAACTAAATTTATTACTTTAACCAAGAAGTGGTAAATATATGCACAAAATCAAGAAAACATGCAATCAAATATGCAGATGCAACAATGAACAAACAAAGAAAATAGAATATTGGTGTTGAGAAGAAAATAACTAACCCATGGAGATCGGTATCGACCTCCCCACACTTAAAGATTGCACCGTCCTCGGTGCATGCTGAGATGTGCAGGTGGACGGATTTTTCCAATTGATGCTTTTCTTCAAGGATTGTGCAGATGGACTTGTTTGTCTCCCTTTATAGAAGTTTCTCTCTTTTTCCGTCTTCGGTGGTCAGCCTGAAAGAAGAGAAAAAGAAGAACAGTAACCCAGAAATAAAGATAAGAAAATAAATGAAGTTTGGGTGGGTTAATGCCAATTGATAAGGGTCTCATTTACATGGAAGCTTCAACATGTACGTGAAAAAACAATAGAAGTACATGGCAAATCAAGAGTGCAAAAAATTTTCAAAAATAGGGAAGAGAGTGTGGGTAAGGAGAGATAATATAAATTCATGTCAATGTAAAAGTAATACAGGTATAAAAGATTGGCATTGATATAAATAATATTACCTAACCAGAATAAAATAAGTCACTAAGTACCTAAAATAATTCAAGAGAAGATGCAATAGTTAAACAAGAAAATTTTAACACCAATGGAAAAAAATAATAAATTTACAAAAGAAAATAAAAATATGCACAAAATTAAAATGCAATGAATGAAAGTATGCAAATGAATTAAGTAAAATAAAATGAAAGATAAGAAGAATGAAAAGGAAAAGGATGGAAGAAGAAGTAAGTAAGAAAGGAGGGAGGAAAAATTAGGATTGGAGAAGAAAAGATAAGATAATTGGCACTGATCTGGAAGTTGTGCGGCGCAGGCGACATGAGCACGTGGGTCACGCATGCGCGCGGATAGCACTTCTATGAAGTGACGCAGATGCGTGGGTCACGCGTTCGCGTGGAGTGATTTGTGCCATTAGCGTGAGGGCAGCCTCGCGGTCGCGCAACTCTCTGTTTTAAATACATTTTGCCAAAAATCTGGGTGACGCGGTCGCATGGTTGACGCGATCGCGTGAATGGCCATACTTTGAAAAATGACGCAGACACGTGGGGCACGCGTTCGCGTGGGAGGGCTTAAGCTTCTAGCACGACTCCAGCCCCATTCCAGCCCAACATGCTGCCATACAGCCATTTACGTCGATTTTACAGGGCCACGCGTTCGCGTGGGTGACGCAGACGCGAGGGGAGGCTATTTTTCAATTGATGCGGCCGCGTGGGCGACGCGGTCGCGTGGGCATATTTGTGCCTAAGGCACGCCTCCAGCCACAATCTTGCGTGACTCTCTGTTCACTTTTCTTTTGTTCCTAATGCACTTGTGACGCGGACGCGTCAACGACGCTGCCGCGTCGCGTGCGTGCTTTCCTTTTTTTTTAGTAATGCAGTATGCAGAATGCAATGCTAATATGAATGTTATGCAAAACTCCAGGTTCAATACAATAAAATAAAATAAAACTCGAAAACAAATAAAACTAAATGAAAAATGAAAAAGGAACGATTATACCATGGTGGGTTGTCTCCCATCTAGCACTTTTAGTTAAAGTCCTTAAGTTGGACATTTGGAGAGTCCTTTGTTATGGTGGCTTGTGCTTGAACTCATCCAGGAATCTCCACCAGTGTTTGTGATTCCAATGGCCTCCGGGGTCCCAAACTAGGCGTAGAGAGCCTTCAAGTAAGTTAAAGCAAGTGATAAGGCCCCAAGAGTGTTGATTGCCAGAATGAATTCCGGGGTCCCAAATCTTGCTTTTGCACCCGTCTTCTTGTTGAGCAATATTGTTCCATCCGGGTGGCAGGCAATCTGAATTCTCACTAAGACGGCCAAACAACTTCCTAGATCCATTCAGCTGAGCTTTACACCAACCTTTGCATTTAAACTTTGAGCTTTCCACCATATTGAATCTTGCATGACGACTCCTACCACTAACCATCTCCCGCTTGCTCTTATAGCCACAAAGAGCTCTAAGCTGACCATCTGTTTCAAGCAAAGCATATTCAAGTGAGCTAATTAAGCTTAGAGATGAGAGATTTACCCACTTGAATAAAGGGATAGATGGTGATGGCTTTGGGGAAGAGGTCTCCAACAGCATTGGCAAGGTAATTTCCAGCTCCATTCCCTTGAGTTCTTCCTTGACAACTTCCACCTCATTGTAAGCTTCTTCAATTTCAACCTCTTCCTCTTTGGTAGCTTTCTTCCAATTCAGTCTCCTCTTCATTGCTTACTGGTGCACGAAATTGTGATGTCTGATGAGATATTTTGGAGGAAAAATAAATTTCTCCCAAAACTCACAAATCTAACCGGCAAGTGCACCGGGTCGCATCAAGTAATAAAAACTCACGGGAGTGAGGTCGATCCCATAGGGATTGAAGGATTGAGCAATTTTAGTTTAGTGGTTGATTTAGTCAAGCGAATCAAGATTTGGTTGATGGTTGTGTGACTTGCAAAATTAAATTGCATTGAAGTAAAGAGAACAAGAAATAAATGGCTGAAACTTAAAGAACAAGAAATTAAATGGCAGAAACTTAGAGTGCAAGAAATGTAAATTGCGGAATCTTAAAGTGCAAGGAATGTAAATTGCTTGAAATATAAAGGGGATTGGGATGTGGATTTGCAGAAATTAAACAAGGAAAAGCTAAATTGCATCAAACAGAAGAGTAAAAGGGAATTGGGATTGAACCGGATATGAAGCAGAAAAGTAAATGAACAGAAAAAGTAGTAAACAGGGGATTGAAATGGAAATTTAGATCTCAGGACCCAGAGACTAGAAAACCAAGTCTAGATCTCAATGCCTTCCTAGATCCAACAAGAACAATTGCAAGGGAATTGTAAACTGCAAAGAGAATAGATGAAGAGCAAATAGCCGGAAATGAAATTCAATTAACAGTAAAGAAAACAGAGAGATCCAAGATTGAGTTTGAAACAGAATTTCTTCAATTCTCCAATCCAGGATCCAAGACAAGTGTAATTGAAATTGAAAGCAATGAAAACAAAGAAAGTAAAGTTCACTCTATAACAAAAGCTCTCCAAAAAAACTCTTATGAAAATTCCAAAAGGAAAGCTCCCCGAATAACTTGAATTCTATCCTATTTATACACTTTCTTCCAATGATCTTCAAGCCTTGAGTTGGGCCTTTGCTCTTGGTGGAATTGGGTTGAAAGAGGCCTTGGTTGATTGCTTTTGAAGTTTGAAGAAGAACCAAAGTGAACCAATTGAACCGGGTTTGAGTTTTGCAAGAGTTGGACCAAAAGTTTGAGCCAAAGTTAGGGGTCTAACTTTGGCTCCAACTTTTCACATCAGCTAGCACATTCTGCTGCTACTCACGTTGGTGCCAACGTTAGGGGTCTAACTTTGACCCTAACGTTGGCCTTGCCTTGTATGCTAGTGGCGCCAACGTTAGCCTCCAAGTTAGGGGGCTAACGTTGGCGCAAACGTTGGCCCCTCTCCCTTATGTTTTCATGTGCCAACGTTAGCCTCCAAGTTAGGGGGCTAACGTTGGCGCAAACGTTGGCCCTTCTCCCTTATGTTTTCATGTGCCAACGTTAGCCTCCAAGTTAGGGGGCTAACGTTAGCGCAAACGTTGGATGGCCAGGGAGGAATTCATGTGCCAACGTTAGCTTCCAAGTTAGGGGGCTAACGTTGGCGCAAACGTGGGATGGCCAGGGAGGAATTCATGTGCCAACGTTAGCCTCCAAGTTAGGGGGCTAATGTTGGCGCAAACGTGGGATGGCCAGGGAGGAAATTTCAAGTTCCAACGTTAGCCTCCAAGTTAGGGGGCTAACGTTGGGGCTAACTTCTTGCTTCCTGGTTCAATTTCACTTATTCCATTGTCCTCTCTTCACTCCTAGCCATTCCTCTTTGCTTCAACCTTTCTCCAAGCTTTCTTCACCTATCATTAATCAACCAAACTCATCAAAGCTATGCTCAAAATCATGAGATATTCATTCTTTCATAATATGCAACAAATATAGCATAAAACCTCATGAAATGGCATAAATTCATATATGGTTGGTTCAATCAAGGGAAACATGAAAATCTACTCAATTAGCTTGCTTGTAGCTCAAGAAAGTGCATAATTCTAATGAAAACAAAAGAAAAAGACTAGTTAAAATAGGCTAGGATGACTTGTTATCACAACACCAAACTTAAAGCTTGCTTGTCCCCAAGCAAGAAATGGATTATTGAGAAGAAAGAATGAAATGGAAGAGGAAGTTCATGCTAGCAGAGTATTATTGATAGTTCATGGGGTTTTGTGTGGATATGCAAATACTCACTTCTTATTGACTCCTAGGCCTAGAAAGTCTCCTTCAAGCTTCAAGTGACATACTGCTATGACTTCTCATTATTCCTTTATCCTTGGCTATTACTTTGTTCATAAGCTTTATTTGAGTGTCATGTGTAGCAAGTTCATTTTCTTTTCTTTATACTTGACACATTATTCACCATAGACACTTGGCTCACATTCCTTCTTAAAACATTGATGCCCAGCACCTCTTTGGGCTACTAAATGCCTTGTAGTTAGGTTGCTCTTGATAGTGGACTTTCAGCTGATGATCCCGGGTTAGTTAACCCAAGTCACCAAGTGTTGAGGCACTCCTAAGAGCTTACTAATCCAAGCAGATCCTAGTACAAAGACATCACAGGCATATATTTTAAGGTTCAAGCTATTGGTGTCCAGCTTTGTTTCTTTTTGTTTTTCTTTTGTTTTGCCACTTTTTGGCTATCTTTTTCTTCTTTCCTTCTTTCTGTTTTTCTTTCTAACCAAGGAATTTAATTCAATTGAGATTCCTAGACAGTAGGCCACTTCTTTACTTAGAAGGAGATATCCTAGCTCTTTATTCACTAAAAGTGAGCTATTATACAATCACACACTTACCACCATTTACTTTTATTCCACTTCTAACTAACAGAGACTATTTTACTTCACATTCAAACTGTTCTTTTATTGAATTTAAAGATGCAGGGGACAACACATGCTTCTTGTCAAGTGAAAATAAACACACAAGCACACACATAAACTAGCCTACTTATTTTAAAAAAAACAAACATAATGCAAAGGCTTTTAAGAAGAACTACTTAGAAATGCAAAGACAACTTAGAACAGATAGAATGCATGCTTTTTTTCTTTGTAGTGATGAACAAGGAGCAAGTCCACCTTTCATTTGTCATGCCTTTTCTTTCTCCTTTCATACACTTGGCTGCTAGTGTTCCCACTATCCTTGTTTGGTGCCTGTTGATCTTGCCAAAAGCCAGCCTTATTCATAGCCTCATCCACTCTATCTTCGAGTCTCATAGCCTTGCTCACTTCTACCTCACTTCTCATTTTGAAGAATTCATCAAAAGTTGGGAATGCCGGATCCATGTTATGCAAATGTTCTCCAATATAGTTCAGTTTGATTTGGCTATTGATGTTGTAATCGGCTTGTACTTCATACCTTGCTTCTTGGAGTGTTGTGAACTCTTTAAGAGCCTTCAAATTTTCAGCTTGCATTTGTTCTAACTTCCCAAAAGATTCATGAGATTGAAAGGCATGTTCTTCTTGCATCGCAAGAAATCTTGACTCGAATTCATTTTGTTTGTTTATTATTCTTAGCTCTCTTTCTTCTTGTGCTTGTTGGTTTTGCATGTACAGAGAATGGTATTCCTCTTGCCTCTCTTGGATTCTCGTGTACTGTTGAGACAATCTCCCTATTGCTTCTTGCATTTGAGTCATATCCATATTGCCATGTGGGAAAAAGTGTGGCTGCTCCTCCTCCTCTTGTGGCTCTTCTTCTATGTGTGGCTCATCTTCTTCCATTGGTTCTTCTACTTCCCTTCCTCCATGTGGCCTTCGGCCTTGATGTGCTTCAAGGGGCATCATCATCCGTTCAATGGTTATGGGCATGCCTTGGCTTAACCACATTGGATTCTCCTCTTCCATTGGAACCTTAGCCCTTGCACACAACCTCCAAATGGTGCTCGGATAGTACAACCAAGATCCGGCCGAATTCTTTTCAGCTATCTTTTGAATGTCTCTTGCAAGGATTTCATGAACTCTTATCTCTCCTCCCACAATGATGCAATGCAGCATCACAGCTCTCTCCCTGTTAACTTTTGAGGTGTTCACTGTGCCCAGAATTGACCTTTTCATCAACTCATACCATCCTTTTGCTTCCGGAGTGAGGTTACATCTCTTCAGGAACTTGTATCTGTTCTTGTTATCTCTTTCCCATTCTGAGTTCTCAAAACAAATGTCTCTCGCAATCTCCTCATAATCCTGATCTTCATTCAATCTTTGTTGGTATCCCGGTTCATCAAAACGGATTGACTTTAGTTTCAATACTTTCTTGATTGCATCCGGGCTAAAGTCTACTTCCACCCCCTGCACATAGCTCTTGTACGTTGGGGGCACACGCATGTCAAGCCTTGGGACATTTGCATAGAACTCTCTTATGATATTGGTGTTAATTCGGGTGGCTGGTGATGTAAGTTCCTCCCATCTCCTCTTCCGGATTTTGTTCTTCATTTCTTGACATCCATCATCCGGCAGCATGAATGGAATTTCAGGATAGATTCTTTTCTCGTTCATCCATTGAATTTGCATTTGATGATACCAAGACTTGAACCTCCGTTGGTCATATTCATGTGTTTCTTCCTCCACTATTGGATCTTTTCCTTTTCGTCGTTTGGTTCTTGAGGAGGATGCCATGATCACTTGGTTGGTTGAGAGGGAATGTGAAGAATGTTGGAGAGTTTGATGTGTGTTTGGAGGAAAAAGAAATTAGGACCGAACTTGTTATGACAAGAAATTATGAAGAGAAGTTTAAGTGGTTGGAGTTTAAAGTAGAAGAAAGGTTGCACAAGGCTTGTTATGTTGAGGAGTGATTCGGTCATGTGCATGGCTTGAAGGTGGTATGCTTTTAAATGAGCAATGAAGGGCTAGGATGCAATTAGACACTATGGAGATCAAAGGTATGCATGTAAGGATGAATGAAGACAAAATTTGCTCCTTCCCTTGCCTTTGCCGTGATCATTCTCAAGGAGTGGCAGATTTCTTCCTTGAAGCATGTGATAGGATTTTGTCCTTATGCTATGCTTTCCTTTGTCTTGTCTTTTTCATTGAAGATTCTTTGACCTCCTAGTCATCACAACAAGACAACATACATTAGTCTTATCCAACCGTAGCAAGAGTGTTCTTTTTAGTAAAAATATGTGAACCATCAATTCTTATCTCATTTGAACCGTGACACTCTCTTTGGAGGACACCAAACTTAATGTTTGGTAATGTATAAAGAAAATGAGTCTCTTTCTCCAATTAGTGAAGTTCAAATGTTAAATGTTCATAAGAATTGTTTTCATCATACTTTCTTTTTCTCTTTCTTTTTTTTTTTTTTCATGAAGGATCAATTGTATCCTTAAATTGGTGCATCAAAGCTTGATGAACACCAAACTCGTTTCTTGTCAAAGGGTATATCACAATTGATGCCTTCATTATCGAATAAGAGTTTTTCTATTTTTGAAAAATGACATTTGTATGATTATTGATGCATGAATTTCAAATTTTCATGATGCTATGTGGACACCAAACTTAGTGTTTGACCATATGCTTTATCAAGACATTTTAGGCATGTGAAACAAAATTCTTTGTAACATTGGTTTAGTGTGCTTGGAGGCACACCAAACTTAGTATATGGTTCATAATAGTGCATGCAGTCAATGGACATGTTCATGAAAAGAGAAAAGACTTCATGCTCAAATGATCATAACTTATTGAATTTAAAATGACATGAATCTTAAATCATGGGTTGCCTCCCATGGAGCGCTCTTTTATTGTCACTAGCTTGACATTGAGGCTTTCTTTTATGGTGGTTGGTGCTTGTAGGGCCTCAATTTGTCTCCCCTGACCGTGATCCTCTTCTTTGTTCTCTGGTGTTCAATTTCAGCATGTTCTAATGATAGTATGTTGCCGACAGTATAGTAATCCTCGGTTTGTTGATTTGCCCCCAGCTGTTGATATATCAGTTGCACTTTGTCACCTTTGGAAAGCCCCTCTGTTGGAATCTTTCTGTTCTTCCAACCCCTTTTTGCTTTGTTTCTGCGTTTCATCTTTCCTTTTGTTGTTCTTTCTTTTCTGGCCGTAGGTTTTCCTTGGGGACCTCTCTTTTCAGTGGCTAATACTCTAACATCCTCTTGGGCTTTTTCATCAGTCTGCACAGTCCTTAGCATTGGGATGTTGCTGTGACTTTCCTGGTCACTCTTCATATAGTCTTTCTTCTCCTTGCTAAATTGTGCCTCTGGTAATACCTTCAGAGTGATGCTTTGGTCATGCATCCTGAGAGTTAATTCCCCTTCCTCTACATCTATGATAGCTCTAGCAGTGGCCAAGAATGGCCTTCCCAGTATAACAGAGTCACCATCATCATTGTTTGATTCTAGAACCACAAAATCAGTAGGGTATATAAAACTGTCCACCTTGACCAAAAGATTTTCAATTACACCCCTGGGGTATACCATTGACTTGTCTACCAGCTCCAGAGACATTTGTACTGGTTTGACCTCCTCTATATGCAGCTTTTTCACCAAGGAGGATGATATTAAGTTAATACTTGCTCCGAGATCACACATTGCTTTAGTGATTGTCAATTTCCCAATGGTGCAAGGCAACAGGAAGCTTCCTGGGTCCTCAAGCTTGGGAGGAAGCCCCTTTTGAATCAAGGCCCTACATTCCTCAGCAATCATTATGGTTTCTTTCTCATCCCAGCTTCTTTTCTTGTTGATAAGATCCTTCAGAAACTTGGAATATAGAGGCATTTGCTCAAGTGCTTCAGCCAAGGGAATATTGATTTCCAGCTTCTTAAAAGTCTCAAGGAATTTGTGAAAATGCTGGTCTTTAACCTCTTTGTTGAACCTCTGAGGGTAAGGCAGTGGAGGTGTGATGCTTTTTCCTATTTGCTGCTGCCCCTGAGCTACTTCCTTTGAGCTATGTGGCTGGTTGTCCTTCTCTTTGAGTTTCTCAGTGCCTTTGTTTGGCATCACAACTTGCTTATTAGCCTCATCTGCCTTTGTTTGCTTCTCATCCTCCGTTGGTTCTTTGATGTTCTCTGCTTGCTTCTTTGTAGTGTCATTGTTGCTTATCAATGTTCTCCCACTCCTCAATTGTATTGCCTTGCATTCCTCCTTGGGATTTGGAATTATGTCACTGGACAGTGAGTTTGAAGGTCTCTCAACAGATACTTGCTTGGAGAGTTGCCCCATCTGTCTCTCTAGGCTCTTCATAGAGGCTTCCTGATTCTTGGCTACCATTTCTTGGTGTTTCAACATTTTGTCTATCATGGCCTCCAAGTGAGTGATTCTTTGGGCTTCAGGTGATATTTAAGGTGGGTTATGAGATGTGGGTGGTGGATGGTAGGCATTTTGGTTGGTGGGTTGGTTATTAGATTGGTATTGGTTGAGGTTGGGGTAGTTGTTTTGAGGTTTTCTGTAGGGGTTTTGGTTAGTCTGCTGCTGGTTGTGATTTTGGTTGCTTCTTGGGTTGTGTTGGTTTGAGTTCCTCTGCCATGGTTGTTGGTTTTGGGTATGGTTATCTCCCCATCTGAGGTTTGGGTGGTTTTTCCAGGATGGATTGTATGTATCACCATACACTTCATTTGGTCCTTGGTTGTGCATATACTGTACTTGCTCTTGTTGTTGTTCTTCTTGAGTTTCTTCACTCTGTCCCCATGTGGTTGATGGTTGGCTAGTGTTAACTGCTGCAACTTGGAGACTATCAATCCTCTTGGCCATTTGCTCAAATTGTTGTTGAATTTGCTGCTGCATCATCTTGTTTTGAGCTAGGATTGAATCTACTCCTTCTAGCTCCATTACTCCTCTCCTTTGTGATGGTTGGCGGCCTCTTTGATGAGCAAAGAAATATTGGTTGTTGGACACCATATCAATGAGTTCTTGAGCCTCTTCTGCAGTTTTCATGAGTTGCAAGGAACCTCCAGCTGAGTGATCCAAAGCTTCCTGGGACTTCAGTGTTAAGCCTTCATAGAAGTTTTGAAGCTTCTCCCACTCATTAAACATAGCAGGGGGACATTTCCTGATCAGAGCCTTGTACCTCTCCCATGCCTCATAGATGGGTTCGGCCTCCATTTGTGTAAATGTTTGTACCTCAGCCTTTAACCTTATAATCCTCTGAGGTGGATAAAATTTTGCAAGGAACTTAGTTACCAAATCATCCCAGTTGTTGATGCTGTCCCTTGGAAAGGATTCCAACCATTGAGTGGCTTTGTCCCTGAGAGAAAATGGGAATAGCATCAGCTTGTAATTGTCAGGGGGCACTCCATTAGTTTTGACAGTGTTGCATATCCTCAAGAAAGTAGATAAATGTTGGTGTGGGTCCTCAAGTGGTCCTCCACCAAAAGAGCAATTGTTCTGAACCAAAGTGATGAGTTGTGGCTTGAGTTCAAAATTGTTAGCATTGACATTTGGAGCCAAGATGCTGCTCCCACAATGTCTAGGATTTGCAAAGGTATAGGAAGCCAAAACTCTCCTCTGGGGTGGGTTGCCATTGTTGTTGTCTTCTCCACCTGGTGGATTGGTTAAATGTTCATCCATCTCTTGGAATTCTTCGTCTGATTCCTCTTCTCCAACAATACTTTTCCCTCTTTCAGCTCTTCTTAACCTCCTGAGAGTTCTTTCGTCTTGTTCATGAAAATTGGGTATGGTTCGTCTTGTACCTGACATACAAGCAGAACATAAGAGCAAACAAACCAGTAACACTTCAATCTATTGCTAGAATGAAGTTCTAGTTAGCTTAAGCAAAAATTCAAACAGTTAGTGGGTTAGTCAAAATTAGAGAAAAATAAAGAAAAAGTGCTTGATCTAGATTACCACTTCACTTAATCATTGTCAATCTAATCAATCCCCGGCAACGGCGCCAAAAACTTGATGAGATATTTTGGAGGAAAAATAAATTTCTCCCAAAACTCACAAATCTAACCGGCAAGTGCACCGGGTCGCATCAAGTAATAAAAACTCACGGGAGTGAGGTCGATCCCACAGGGATTGAAGGATTGATCAATTTTAGTTTAGTGGTTGATTTAGTCAAGCGAATCAAGATTTGGTTGATGGTTGTGTGACTTGCAAAATTAAATTGCATTGAAGTAAAGAGAACAAGAAATAAATGGCTGAAACTTAAAGAACAAGAAATTAAATGGCAGAAACTTAGAGTGCAAGAAATGTAAATTGCGGAATCTTAAAGTGCAAGGAATGTAAATTGCTTGAAATGTAAAGGGGATTGGGATGTGGATTTGCAGAAATTAAACAAGGAAAAGCTAAATTGCATCAAACAGAAGAGTAAAAGGGAATTGGGATTGAACCGGATATGAAGTAGAAAAGTAAATGAACAGAAAAAGCAGTAAACAGGGGATTGAAATGGAAATTTAGATCTCAGGACCCAGAGACTAGAAAACCAAGTCTAGATCTCAATGCCTTCCTAGATCCAACAAGAACAATTGCAAGGGAATTGTAAATTGCAAAGAGAATAGATGAAGAGCAAATAGCCGGAAATGAAATTCAATTAACAGTAAAGAAAACAGAGAGATCCAAGATTGAGATTGAAACAGAATTTCTTCAATTCTCCAATCCAAGATCCAAGACAAGTGTAATTGAAATTGAAAGCAATGAAAACAAAGAAAGTAAAGTTCACTCTATAACAAAAGCTCTCCAAAAAAAATCTTATGAAAATTCCAAAAGGAAAGCTCCCCGAATAACTTGAATTCTATCCTATTTATACACTTTCTTCCAATGATCTTCAAGCCTTGAGTTGGGCCTTTGCTCTTGGTGGAATTGGGTTGAAAGAGGCCTTGGTTGATTGCTTTTGAAGTTTGAAGAAGAACCAAAGTGAACCAATTGAACCGGGTTTGAGTTTTGCAAGAGTTGGACCAAAAGTTTGAGCCAAAGTTAGGGGTCTAACTTTGGCTCCAACTTTTCACATTAGCTAGCACATTCTGCTGCTACTCACGTTGGTGCCAACGTTAGGGGTCTAACTTTGACCCTAACGTTGGCCTTGCCTTGTATGCTAGTGGCGCCAACGTTAGCCTCCAAGTTAGGGGGCTAACGTTGGCGCAAACGTTGGCCCCTCTCCCTTATGTTTTCATGTGCCAACGTTAGCCTCCAAGTTAGGGGGCTAACGTTGGCGCAAACGTTGGCCCTTCTCCCTTATGTTTTCATGTGCCAACATTAGCCTCCAAGTTAGGGGGCTAACGTTGGCGCAAACGTTGGATGGCCAGGGAGGAATTCATGTGCCAACGTTAGCCTCCAAGTTAGGGGGCTAACGTTGGCGCAAACGTGGGATGGCCAGGGAGGAATTCATGTGCCAACGTTAGCCTCCAAGTTAGGGGGCTAACGTTGGCGCAAACGTGGGATGGCCAGGGAGGAAATTTCAAGTTCCAACGTTAGCCTCCAAGTTAGGGGGCTAACGTTGGGGCTAACTTCTTGCTTCCTGGTTCAATTTCACTTATTCCATTGTCCTCTCTTCACTCCTAGCCATTCCTCTTTGCTTCAACCTTTCTCCAAGCTTTCTTCACCTATCATTAATCAACCAAACTCATCAAAGCTATGCTCAAAATCATGAGATATTCATTCTTTCATAATATGCAACAAATATAGCATAAAACCTCATGAAATGGCATAAATTCATATATGGTTGGTTCAATCAAGGGAAACAAGAAAATCTACTCAATTAGCTTGCTTGTAGCTCAAGAAAGTGCATAATTCTAATGAAAACAAAAGAAAAAGACTAGTTAAAATAGGCTAGGATGACTTGTCATCAATGTCCAGGCTCGAACAATCCCTGGCAACGTGAGCAACTTGGTACGCGTAATCGTGATAACACTTTAATGATGTAAAATTCATGGCTCTTTCTTTCCCTGGCAGTGGTGCCAAGAACATGGTGCCAATACCATGGTTCACAACTTTGATACAACTGACCAGCAAGTGCACTGGGTCGTCCAAGTAATACCTTACGTGAGTAAGGGTCGAATCCCACGGAGATTGTTGGTATGAAGCAAGCTATGGTCACCTTGTAAATCTCAGTCAGGCGGATATAAAATAATTATGGAGTTTTCGAATAATAAATAATAGAATACGGATAGAGGTACTTATGTAAATCATTGGTAGGAATTTCAGATAAGCGAATGGAGATGCTTTTCGTTCCTCTGAACCTCTGCTTTCCTGCTATCTTCATCCAATCAGTCTTACTCCTTTCCATGGCTGGCTTTATGTGATACATCACCACTGTCAATGGCTACTTTCGGTCATCTCTCGGGAAAATGATCCAATGCCCTGTCACGGCACGGCTAATCGTCTGGAGGCATCACCCTTGTCAATGGCTTCATCTTATCCTCTCAGTGAATAATATGCTCACGCACCCTATCACGGCACGACTATTCATCTGTCGGTTCTCGATCATGCTGGAATAGGATTTACTATCCTTTTGCGTCTGTCACTAACGCCCTGCAATCGCGAGTTCGGAGCTCGTCACAGTCATTCAATCATTGAATCCTACTCGGAATACCACAGACAAGGTTTAGACTTTCCGGATTCTCTTGAATGCCGCCATCATTCTAGCTTACGCCACGAAGATTCTGGTTAGGAGATCTAAGAGATATTCATTCTAGCTTAATTCATGTAGAACAGAAGTGTTTGTCAGGCACGCGTTCATAAGGGAGAATGATGATGAGCGTCACATATAATCATCACCTTCATCACGTTCTTGGGTACGAATGGATATCTTAGAAGCAAAATAAGATGAATTGAATAGAAAACAGTAGTACTTTGCATTAATCTTTGAGGAACAGCAGAGCTCCACACCTTAATCTATGGAGTGTAGAAACTCTACCGTTAAAAATATATAAGTGAAGGTCCAGGCATGGCCGAGATGGCCAGCCCCCTAAAACGTGATCAAAGGATCATAAGGTAATCCAAAGATGGTCAAAAAGACGTCTAATACAATAGTAAGAGGTCCTATTTATAATAAACTAGTCACTAGGGTTTACATGAGTAAGTAATTGATGAATAAATCTACTTCCGGGGCCCACTTGGTGTGTGTTTGGGCTGAGCCTAAGTGTTGCACGTGCAGAGGCCATTTGTGGAGTTGAACGCCAGGTTTTGATCCATTTCTGGCGTTCAACTCTGGTTTTGGATCCTTTTCTGGCGCTGGACGCCAGATTTGGGCAGAGAGCTGGCGTTGAACGCCAGTTTACGTCGTCTATTCTTGGCCAAAGTATGGACTATTATATATTGCTGGAACGCCCTGGATGTCTACGTTCCAACGCAATTGGAAGCGCGCCATTTCGAGGTCTGTAGCTCCAGAAAATCCACTTTGAGTGCAGGGAGGTCAGAATCCAATAGCATCAGCAGTCCTTTTTCAACCTCTGAATCTGATTTCTGCTCAAGTCCCTCAATTTCAGCCAGAAAATACCTGAATTTACAGAAAAACACACAAACTCATAGTAAAGTCCATAAATGTGAATTTAGCATAAAAACTAATGAAAGCATCCCTAAAAGTAACTAGATCCTACTAAAAACATACTAAAAACAATGCCAAAAAGCGTATAAATTATCCGCTCATCACAACACCAAACTTAAATTGTTGCTTGTCCCCAAGCAACTGAAAATCAAATAGGATAAAAAGAAGAGAATATACTATAAATTCCAAACTATCAATGAAACATAGCTGCAATCATATGAGCGGGACTTATAGCTTTTTGCCTCTTGAATAGTTTTGGCATCTCACTTTATCCATTGAGGTTCAGAATGATTGGCATCTATAGGAACTCAGAGTTCAGATAGTGTTATTGATTCTCCTAGTTCAGTATGATGATTCTTGAACACAGCTATTTTATGAGTCTTGGCCGTGGCCCTAAGCACTTTGTTTTCCAGTATTACCACCGGATACATAAATGCCA
Source organism: Arachis ipaensis (assembly GCF_059453495.1). Classification (NCBI taxonomy): domain Eukaryota; kingdom Viridiplantae; phylum Streptophyta; class Magnoliopsida; order Fabales; family Fabaceae; genus Arachis; species Arachis ipaensis. Next base: position 58,695,286 of record NC_142436.1, read on the forward strand.
CAGACACATAATTGGGTGAACCTTTTCAGATTGTGACTCAGCTTTGCTAAAGTCCCCAATTAGAGGTGTCCAGGGTTCTTAAGCACACTCTTTTTTTTGCTTTGGACCTTGACTTTAACCGCTCAGCCTCAAGTTTTCACTTGACACCTACACGCCACAAGCACATGGTTAGGGACAGCTTGGTTTAGCTGCTTAGACCAGGATTTTATTCCTTTAGGCCCTCCTATCCACTGATGCTCAAAGCCTTGGGATCCTTTTTATTTGCCCTTGCCTTTTGGTTTTAAGGGTTATTGGCTTTTTGCTCTTGCCTCTTGGTTTTAAGAGCTTTTGGCTTTTTTTGCTTGCTTTTTTTTTTTTTCTTTTTTTTTCTATATTTTGTTTTTCGCCCCTTTTTTTTTCTGCAAGCTTTGTTCTTTGCTGCTTTTTCTTGCTTCAAGAATCATTTTTTATGATTTTTCAGATTATCAAATAACATGTCTCCTAATCATCATTCTTTCAAGAGCCAACATATTTAACATTCTTAAACAACAACTTCAAAAGACATATGCACTGTTCAAGCATACATTCAAACAGGAAACATTGTCACCACATCAATATAATTAAGTTAAGTTCAAGGATAAATTCGAAACTCATGTACTTCTTGTTCTTTTGAATTAAAACAGTTTTTATTTAAGAGAGGTGATGGATTCATAGAACATTCATAACTTTAAGACAAAGTTACTAACTACTAATGATCATGTAATGAAGACACAAACATGGATAAGCACATAACATATAAAACGAAAAAAAACAGAGAAAGTAAGAACAAGGAATGAGTCCACCTTAGTGATGTCCTTGAGCTCTTCTATGTCTCTTCCTTGTCTTTGCTGCTCCTCCTTCATTGCTTTTAGATCTTCTCTGATTTCATGAAGGATGAAGGAGTGCTCTTGATGTTCCACCCTTAGTTGCTTCCAATAATTGTGTGGAAGAAAATGTATCCCTTGAGGTATCTCAGGGATCTTCATTGAAATGAGCTTCTTGCGCCTCTTGAGCTCCATGACTGGGCTCTCTAGCTTGCTCCATCTTTTTCTTAGTGATGGGCTTGTCCTCTTTAATGAGGATATCTCCCTCTATGTCAATCCCAGCCGAATTGCATAGGTGGCAAATGAGGTGAGGGAAGGCTAACCTTGCCATAGTGGAGGACTTGTCAGCCACTTTGTAGAGTTCTTGAGGTATAATCTCATGAGCTTCCACCTCTTCTCCAATCATGATGCTATGGATCATGATGGCCCGGTCTATAGTAACTTCAGACCGGTTGCTAGTGGGAATGATTGAGCATTGAATGAACTCCAACCATCCTCTAGCTACAGGCTTGAGGTCCAATCTTCTTAGTTGAACCGGCTTGCCTTTGGAGTCAACCTTCCATTGAGCTCCTTCTACACATATGTCCATAAGGACTTGGTCCAACCTTTGATCAAAGTTGACTCTCCTTGTGTAGGGGCGTGCGTTCTCTTCCATGTATGGCAAGCTGAACGCCAACCTCACATTCTCCGGACTAAAATCTAAGTATTTCCCCCGAACCATTGTAACATAGTTCTTTGGATCCGAGTTCTTACTTTGATCATGGTTCTTGGTGATCCATGCATTGGCATAGAACTCTTGAACCATTAGGATGCCGACTTGTTGGATGGGATTTGTTAGAACTTCCCAACCTCTTCTTTGAATTTTATGTCGGATCTCCGGATACTCATTTCTTTTGAGTTTAAAAGGGACCTCAGGGATCACCTTCTTCTTGGCCACAACGTCATAGAAGTGGTCTTGATGGGCTTTGGAGATGAACCTTTCCATCTCCCATGACTCGGATGTGGAAGCTTTTGTCTTCCCTTTTCCTCTTCTAGAGGATTCTCTGGTCTTGGGTGCCATCAATGGTAATGGAAAAACAAAAAAGCTATGCTTTTACCACACCAAACTTAGAATATTGCTCGCCCTCGAGCAATAAACAAAAGAATAGAAGAAGAAGAAGAAGAAATATGGAGAGGGAGAGGGAGATGTGGTTTCGGCCAAGGAGAGTGTAGAGGGGTGTGTTTTGTGAATTTGATGAAGAATGGAGGTCTTTATATAGGGAAGGGAGGGGGGGTTAAGGTTCGGCCATATGGGTGGGTTTGGGTGGGAAATTGGTTTTGAATTTTGAAGGTAGGTGGAGTTTATGAGGTAGGTTTATGGGGAAGAGTGGATGGATGTGAGTGGTGAAGAGGTGATGGGGAAGAGAGTTTGAGGTGATTGGTGAAGGGTTTTTGGGGAAGAGTGTTTATAGGGTTGTGTGAAAGAGAGTGGTGAGAAGAAGTGAGTGGAGGTAGGTGGGGATCCTGTGGGGTCCACAGATCCTGAGTGGATCCTGTGGGGTCCACAGATCCTGAGGTGTTCAAGGATTTACATCCCTGTACCCATTAGGCATGTAAAAATGCCTTTGTATCCAACTCTGGGCGTTCAGCGCCAGGTTGGTGGCCATTTTGGGCGTTCAACGTCCATCTGTGTGCCATTTCTGGCGTTGAACGCCAGAACCATGCCTGTTCTGGCGTTCAGCGCCCAGAAGCTGCTCATTTTGGGCGTTCAGCGCCAGAACCATGCTCTGTTCTGGCGCTGAACGCCAGACAGATGCTCCTCCAGGGTGTGATTTTTCTTCTGCTATTTTTGATTCCGTTTTCAATTTCTATATTTATTTTGTGACTCCACATGATCATGAACCTAAAAAGACATATAACTAAGAAAAACATAGTTAGATAAATAAATATTGGGTTGCCTCCCAACAAGCGCTTCTTTAATGTCAATAGCTTGACAGTGGGCTCTCATGGAGCCTCACAGATGTGCAGAACTTTGTTGAGACTCTCCAACACTAAACTTAGAGTTTGGATATGGGAGTTCAACACCAAACTTAGAGTTTGACTGTGGGGGCTCTGGTTGACTCTGCTTTGAGAGAAGCTTTTTCTGCTTCCTCTCCATGGTTGCAGAGGGAGATCTTTGAGTTTTAAACACAAGGGAGTCCTCATTCCATTGAAGGACTAGTTCACCTCTGTCAACATCAATCACAGCTCTTGCTGTGGCCAGGAAAGGTCTTCCTAGGATGATGGATTCATCCTCTTCCTTTCCAGTATCCAGGACTATGAAATCAGCAGGGATGTAAAGGCCTTCAACCTTTACTAATACGTCCTCTACTTGTCCATATACCTGTTTTCTTGAACTGTCTGCCATCTCTAATGAGATTTTAGCAGCTTGCACCCCGTAGATTCCCAGTTTCTCTATTACAGAGAGGGGCATGAGGTTTATTCCTGAACCAAGGTCACACAGAGCCTTAAAGATCATGGTGCCTATGGTGCAGGGTATTATGAACTTTCCAGGATCCTGTCTCTTCTGAGGCAATGTCAGTTGATCCATATCACTTAGTTCATTGATGAACAAGGGAGGTTCAACTTCCCAAGTATCAATGCCAAATAATTTGGCATTCAGCTTCATGATTGCACCAAGAAACTTGGCAGTTTGCTCTTCAGTAACATCCTCATTCTCTTCAGAAGAGGAATACTCATCAGAGCTCATGAAGGGCATAAGGAGGTTTAATGGAATCTCTATGGTCTCTAGATGAGTCTCAGATTCCTTTGGTTCCTCAGAGGGAAGCTCCTTATTGATCACTGGACGTCCCAGGAGGTCTTCCTCCTTGGGATTTACGTCCTCTCCTCTCCTCTCCTCACAGGTTCAGCCATGGCGCTTATGTCAATGGCCTTGCACTCTCCTTTTGGATTCTCTTCTGTATTGCTTGGGAGAGTACTAGGAGGGATTTCAGTGATCCTTTTACTCAGCTGGCCCACTTGTGCTTCCAAATTTCTAATGGAAGACCTTGTTTCATTCATGAAACTTACAGTGGCCTTAGATAGATCAGAGACTAGATTTGCTAAATTAGAAGCATTTTGTTCAGAGTTCTCTGTCTGTTGCTGAGTGGATGATGAAAAAGGCTTGCTATTGCTAAACCTGTTTCTTCCACCATTATTAAAGCCTTGTTGGGGCTTTTGATCCTTCCATGAGAAATTTGGATGATTTCTCCATGTTGAGTTATAGGTGTTTCCATAAGGTTCACCTAAGTAATTTACCTCTGCTATTGCAGGGTTCTCAGGATCATAGGCTTCTTCTTCAGAAGGTGCCTCTTGAGTACTGTTGGATGCAGCTTGCATTCCATTCAGACTCTGAGAGATCATATTGACTTGCTGAGTCAATATTTTATTCTGTGCCAATATGGCATTCAGAGTATCAACCTCAAGAACTCCCTTCTTCATAGGCGTCCCATTATTCACAGGATTCCTTTCAGAAGTGTACATGAACTGGTTATTAGCAACCATGTCAATGAGTTCTTGATCTTCTGCAGGCGTTTTCTTTAGGTGAATGGATCCACCTGCGGAAGTGTCCAGTGACATCTTTGATAGCTCAGATAAACCATCATAGAATATATCCAGGATGGTCCATTCTGAAAGCATGTCAGAAGGACACTTTTTGGTCAACTGTTTGTATCTTTCCCAAGCTTCATAGAGGGATTCACCTTCTTTTTGTCTGAAGGTTTGAACATCAGCTCTAAGCTTGCTCAGCTTTTGAGGAGGAAAGTACTTGGCTAAGAAAGCCGTGACCAGCTTATCCCAATAGTTCAGGCTGTCTTTGGGTTGGGAATCCAACCATAATCTAGCTCTGTCTCTTACAGCAAAAGGGAAAAGCATGAGCCTGTAGACTTCAGGATCTACTCCATTAGTCTTAACAGTATCACATATCTGCAAGAATTCAGTTAAGAACTGAAAAGGATCTTCAGATGGAAGTCCATGAAACTTGCAGTTCTGCTGCATCAGAGAAACTAACTGAGGTTTTAGCTCAAAGTTATTTGCTCCAATGGCAGGAATGGAGATGCTTCTTCCATGTAAATTGGAATTAGGTGCAGTGAAGTCACCAAGCATTCTCCTTGCATTGTTGTTGGGTTCGGCTGCCATCTCCTTTACTTGTTCGAAATTTTCAATCAAGTTGTCTCTGGATTGTTGTAATTTAGCTTCTCTTAATTTTCTCTTCAGAGTCCTTTCAGGTTTTGGATCAGCTTCAACAAGAATGCCTTTTTCTCTGTCCCTTCTCATAAGAAAGAGGAGAGAAAAAGAAAAGAAGAGGAATCCTCTATGTCACAGTAAAGAGGATCCTTATTGTTAGTAGAAGAAAAGAAGAAGAAATTCGAACACAGATAGAAGAGGGGGTTCGAATTTGGTGATGATGTGAGGAAGAGATGTTAGTTAATGAATGAATAAATAGAATAGGATGAGAGAGAAGGAGGGAATTTTCGAAAATTATTTTTGAAAAGGAGTTAGTGATTTTTGAAAATTGGTTTTTTTTTTTTTTTTTTGAAAATTGTTGGTATTTTTTTTTTTTCGAAAATTTTTGAAATCAAAAATAAAAATAAAAATAATTAGTTAATTAAAAAGAAATTTTTGAAAAAGGGGGAGATATTTTCGAAAATTAGAAAGAGAGAATTAGTTAGGTAGTTTTGAAAAAGTTAAGAAACAAACAAAAAGTTAGTTAGTTAGTTGAAACAAATTTTGAAAAGATAAGAAGTTAGGAAGTTAGAAAAGATATTTTGAAATCAAATTTTTGAAAAAGATAAGAAGATATTTTTGAAAAGATATGATTGAAATTAGTTTTGAAAAAGATTTGATTTTTTAAAATCACAATTAATGACTTGATTCACAAGAAATCATAAGATATGATTCTAGAACTTAAAGTTTGAATCTTTCTTAACAAGCAAGTAACAAACTTGAAATTTTTTGAATCAAAACATTAATTGTTATTGTTATTTTCGAAAATTTGGTATAAAAATAAGAAAAAGATTTTTGAAAAATATTTTTGAAATTTTCGAAAATAACTAAGAGTTTTGAAAAAGATTTGATTTTTGAAAAAGATTTTGAAAAAGATAAGATTTTCAAATTGAAAATTTGATTTGACTCATGAGAAACAACTTGATTTTAAAAATTTTTGAAAAAGTCAACTCAAATTTTTGAATTTGATGAGAGAAAAAGGAAAAGATATTTTTTTTGATTTTTTGAATTTTTATGAAAACATGAAAATTATGCAATGCATGAAATTTTTAGATCAAAACAATGAATGCATGCAAGAATGCTATGAATGTCAAGATGAACACCAAGAACACTATGAAGATCATGATGAACATCAAGAACATATTTTTGAAAAATTTTAATGCAAAGAAAACATGCAAGACACCAAACTTAGAATTCTTTAATGCTTACGCACTAAGAATTCAAGAATGCATATGAAAAACAACATACAACACAAAACAAAAAATCATCAAGATCAAACAAGAAGACTTACCAAGAACAACTTGAAGATCATGAAGAACACTATGAATGCATGAATGTTTTTTTCGAAAAATGCAAGATGCACATGCACTTGACACCAAACTTATGATATGACTCAAGACTCAAACAAGAAACACAAAAATTATTTTTGATTTTTATGATTTTCTAATTTTTTTTGGATTTTTTTTTTTCGAAAATTAATTTGAAAAAGGAAAATAAGGATTCCAAAATTTTTTAATATGAATTCCAGGAATCTTGCCATGTTAATCTAAAGCTTCAGTCCAGGAATTAGACATGGCTCACTAGCCAGCCAAGCTTTCAATGAAAGCTCCAGTCCAAAACACTAGACATGGCCAATGGCCAGCCAAGCTTCAGCAAACATATGAATATAATTCATTCAATTTTAATCCAAAACCTCAGTCCAAAAGAATTTAGACATGGCTTTACAGCCAGCCAGGCTTTAGCATGCCTTATGAAACACTAGAATTCATTCTAAAAATTTTGAATAAATTTTTTTTTTTTGAAAACATTTTTATATTTTTTTTTCGAAAACAAGATGAACCGTCAGTTGTCCAAACTCAAACAATCCCCGGCAACGGCGCCAAAAACTTGGTGTTGTTGCCGGGATTGGGATCTCAGACGATTCTTGGCGCCAAACAGGAACAATTAAGTCCCCGGCAATGGCGCCAAAAACTTGGTGCACGAAATTGTGATGTCCAGGCTCGAACAATCCTGGCAACGTGAGCAACTTGGTACGCATAATCGTGATTACACTTTAATGATGTAAAATTCATGGCTCTTTCTTTCCCTGGCAGTGGCGCCAAGAACATGGTGCCAATACCATGGTTCACAACTTCGATACAACTGACCAGCAAGTGCACTGGGTCGTCCAAGTAATACCTTACGTGAGTAAGGGTCGAATCCCACGGAGATTGTTGGTATGAAGCAAGCTATGGTCACCTTGTAAATCTCAGTCAGGCGGATATAAAATAATTATGGAGTTTTCGAATAATAAATAATAGAATAGGGATAGAGGTACTTATGTAAATCATTGGTAGGAATTTCAGATAAGCGAATGGAGATGCTTTTCGTTCCTTTGAACCTCTGCTTTCCTGCTATCTTCATCCAATCAGTCTTACTCCTTTCCATGGCTGGCTTTATGTGATACATCACCACTATCAATGGCTACTTTCGGTCATCTCTCGGGAAAATGATCCAATGCCCTGTCACGGCACGGCTAATCGTCTAGAGGCATCACCCTTGTCAATGGCTTCATCTTATCCTCTCAGTGAATAATATGCTCACGCACCCTGTCACGGCACGGCTATTCATCTGTCGGTTCTCGATCATGCTGGAATAGGATTTACTATCCTTTTGTGTCTGTCACTAACGCCCTGCAATCGCGAGTTCGGAGCTCGTCACAGTCATTCAATCATTGAATCCTACTCGGAATACCACAGACAAGGTTTAGACTTTCCGGATTCTCTTGAATGCCGCCATCATTCTAGCTTACGCCACGAAGATTCTGGTTAGGAGATCTAAGAGATATTCATTCTAGCTTAATTCATGTAGAACAGAAGTGTTTGTCAGGCACGCATTCATAAGGGAGAAGGATGATGAGCGTCACACATAATCATCACCTTCATCACGTTCTTGGGTACGAATGGATATCTTAGAAGCGAGATAAGATGAATTGAATAGAAAACAGTAGTACTTTGCATTAATCTTTGAGGAACAGCAGAGTTCCACACCTTAATCTATGGAGTGTAGAAACTCTACCGTTAAAAATATATAAGTGAAGGTCCAGGCATGGCCGAGATGGCCAGCCCCCTAAAACGTGATCAAAGGATCATAAGGTAATCCAAAGATGGTCAAAAAGACGTCTAATACAATAGTAAGAGGTCCTATTTATAATAAACTAGTCACTAGGGTTTACATGAGTAAGTAATTGATGAATAAATCCACTTCCGGGGCCCACTTGGTGTGTGTTTGGGCTGAGCCTAAGTGTTGCACGTGCAGAGGCCATTTGTGGAGTTGAACGCCAGGTTTTGATCCATTTCTGGCGTTCAACTCTGGTTTTGGATCCTTTTCTGGCGCTGGACGCCAGATTTGGGCAGAGAGCTGGCGTTGAACGCCAGTTTACGTCGTCTATTCTTGGCCAAAGTATGGACTATTATATATTGCTGGAACGCCCTGGATGTCTACTTTCCAACGCAATTGTAAGCGCGCCATTTCGAGTTCTGTAGCTCCAGAAAATCCACTTTGAGTGCAGGGAGGTCAGAATCCAACAGCATCAGCAGTCCTTTTTCAACCTCTGAATCTGATTTCTGCTCAAGTCCCTCAATTTCAGCCAGAAAATACCTGAATTTACAGAAAAACACACAAACTCATAGTAAAGTCCAGAAATGTGAATTTAGCATAAAAACTAATGAAAACATCCCTAAAAGTAACTAGATCCTACTAAAAACATACTAAAAACAATGCCAAAAAGCGTATAAATTATCCACTCATCACTTACCAAGGGCATGGGAGGTTGTGCTTCTTCTTCTTTAATCTCCATCTCTTAATCAACCTCTTCAAAGTCTTTAGCCATGATATGCCTTGGAGGTTGTACACCCTCCTCAACATCATTTTCAAACATCTTTGAAGGAGGCTCTATAACTTGACTTTTCCATGGAGGTTCTGCATCTCCTAAATCTTCAACTACTTCCTCCTCTTTAACTATTATGGTTTTCTCCACTTGTTCCAATACAAAGCCATGTTCCTCATTGTCCACCGAAGTTTCTAGTGTCTCCTTCATACTACGCTCTTCTTTTGATTCTCCACATGCAGCCATGGGAGTACTTTGAGTGCTCAGATGTCGGGAAGCTATTATATTTACTACCTCAGTTAAGGCAATAGTGAGTTCCAGTACACTCCTTTGCATCTTCGCTTGCCCTTGAAGAATAACACGAAGTCTGTCATCCATTGGAGGTTGGGGTGGATATGAGGGTTCATTGGTTGGGAGAGAAGGTTTATAATAGGGAGGTAGTTGTGTTGGTGAATATTGAGGTGGTGGTTCATGAGAGTAGTTGTGTTGGAATAGGGGTGGTTCTGTGTATGGTTCATTTGGCTCATGAGGTGGTTGGTATGGTGGATGTGGGTTAGGGTCATATGGAGGTAAATGGTGTAAAGGGACTTGTGAGTTTGGTGGTTCAAAAGTATGTTGGGGAAGTGGTTCATAAGCATATGATGGGGTCCATATCTATCATCTTGGTATGCTCCCTAGAATGGCTCTTGACCATAGTAGTTTGATGGTTGTTGGTTGTCACGGAAGGGTCCACCATAACTGTTGTCTTGGCATGCATTGTAGGATGGTCGTTGTCCATGGTATCTTGGAAGGTGATGTTACCTAAAGGATTGATCAGATCCTCGTGGCTCCTTCCATCTCTGATTGTTTTGACCTTGATACATGTTCCTGTTATAATTTCCATTCCTTGCAACAACATTGGAACCAAACTCAAAGCGAGAGGGGTGAGAACTCATGATACTAAATAAAAATTAAAAAACAAAAATAAAAACAAATTTTAAATTAAAAGGTTATTGAAATTTAAATTTTTTTGAATTTGAAAATTAAATTTTGAAATTTGAAAATTAAACTTTGAAATTTGAAATTTGAAATTTGAAATTTTAAATTTTTGAAATTTGAATTTTGAAATTTGAAAGTTAAAATTTTGAATTTTAAATTTTTGAAATTTTGAATTTTGAAATTTGAAATTTGAAATTTGAATTTTGAGTTTTAAATTTTGAATTTTTTGAATTTAATGAGGAAAGAGAAAAACAATAGAATGACACCAAACTTAAAATTTTTAGATCAAAACGAAGAAAACAATTAAGAACAACTTGAAGGTCAAGATGAAAACGAAGAATAACTTGAAGATCAAGATGAACACTAAGAACAAATTTTTGAAAAAAATTTTTAATAACTAAATAAAAACCAATAACCACTTAATTTACGAAAAAGCAAAAATAAAAACAAATAAAGAAGCAAAAAGCAAATATTTACAATAACCAATAATAAGGCACACGTTTGCAATTCCCCGGCAATGGTGCCATTTTGAAGAGAGAACTTTTGTGTGGTCTAGAAATTTGCAGATAAATCCTCGTTGCAGGTATAGCTTCTAAACCAACAAAAGTCCTTTCTTACAAACGTTTTGGTTGTCACAAGTAACAAACCCCTTTAAAATTGATAACCGAGTATTTAAACCTCGAGTCGTCTTCTCAAGGAATTGCAGGGAAGTATGTTCTTATTATTGGTTATGAGTCTTGTAAATTGGGGGTTTTGAAAGTAAGGAACCAGTATGTTAAATGATAAGAAAAATAAAATAGAAATAATAAAATAAACTCTTGGCAAGGTATTAGAACTAGAAGTCCTATCCTAGTTATCCTTATCAATTATGATGAGAATTGGATTTTTCTCCCACTTTGTTAACCTCTAACTATGAAGGTAAGTTAAGTGGATGAATTAATTTTGATTCCTCAGGTCCTAGTCTTTCCATGGGATAGGCTAGAGTTATTGGAACTCGAATTAATTCTTGAAGAATTCTAATTTTCAGTCAACAATGAGTTTGACAACTCAAGAGTCCCAATGACTCAACCAAAGCCAAAAGGGAAAATTCTAAATTAAATTAAAAGCATTCATAAATCTGAAACACATCAAATTACGTTTAAACATAAATTCAAATCTAACATGGAGTTCATAAACCAACATTAACAAACTAAAATAAAATAATAGAATAACTAAAAGTAGACGAACATTGAGCCTGGGATTGAGAAGCAATCCTAAAATTAAGAGAAATCCTAAATACTAATCCTAAGAGAGAGGAGAGAACCTCTCTCTCTGAAACTACATCTAAAACTAAAAATTATGAATTGTGAGCTTTTTTTTATGAATGGATGCATTCTCCCACTTTATATCATCTAATCTGTGTCTTCCGGGCCAAAAACTGGGTCAAAAACAGCTCAGAAATTGCCCCCAGCGTATTCTGGTACGTACAGGTCGCAGGAAAGTGACACGGAAGCGTTGTCCACGCGTTTGCGTGGATTGCGCTTCTGCCAGGTCACGCATCCGCATGATCCACGCGTTCGCGTAACCTGGCGTTGGGGTATCTATGGCAAATTATATATTGTTGCGAAGCCCCGGACGTTAGCTTTCCAACGCAACTGGAACCATCTCATTTGAACCTTTGTAGCTCAAGTTATGACTGTTTGAGTGCGAAGAGGTCAGGCTGGACAGCTTAGCAATTTCTTCAATTTCTTGTATTCCTTCCACTTTTGCATGCTTCCTTTCCATCCTCTGAGCTATTCCTGCCCTGTAATCTCTGAAAACACTTAACACACATATCAAGTCATCTAATGGTAATAAGAGAGGATTAATATTTGGTAATTTAAAGCCAAAGAAGCATGTTTTCAATCATAGCACAAACTCAGGAAGGAAAATGTAAAACATGCAAATCATATGAATAAGTAGGTGAAAAGCTGATAAAAACCACTCAATTGAGCATGAGATAAACCATGAAATAGGGGTTTATCAATGCCTTCCCGTTTTCTCTTGAGGGAAAGGCAAGGAGTGGTTCTACACTCAACCTGAAGAAGTTGTTACTAATTGGGATCTGCTCAGAAGGGAATTCATGGACAAATACTTTTCGGCTGAAGTTACAGATAGACTGAGGAAAAAAATTTCCTGCATTATCCAAGGCGAATCAGAGACTCTTTACGAGTATTAAGAACGCTTCAGGAATCTCCTAGACTCATGTCCCCACCACAAGATTGACCAGTTGGTGTTGATTAGCTATTTCACACAAGGCATGAAGCCTCAAGACAAGACTATATTAGATGCTGTGAGTAATGGCTCTCAGACTAAGTACAAGATGGCGACAAAAGCGTGGCAACTGATCACCGATCTAGCCGAGTCTACCCGGAATACAAGGCACAGGAACAACCATCCCAAGGCTATTGCGGATGTTTCCTCTCGTAGTGAGACTACTGCTCTCACATAGACTCTGGAAGAGATGACCAACATACTGAAGCAGCTACAGCTGAATCAACAACAACGTCAGCCTCCTCCACAACAATAGTGTCAACAGTTAGTTCCTCAGAGAGTGTGTGGAATATATGCCTGCTATTCCCATTACACTGATGAATGTCCATAACTCTAACAACAAGAAGACAACACCTTGACAGCTACCAGCAACTACTATAACCGCCCGAATCAAGGGAATTATCAACAAGGCGGTAATTATAACCAAGGTGGGAACTACGATCAAGGTTGGCAAGATAACTCCAACCAATGCTGGAGAGACAATTTCAACCAGGGGTGGAGAGATAATTACAACCAAGGAGGCAGAGACAACGGTGGAAATCAGAGGTGGAACAACAACAACAACAATCAACAGAACCGGTATCAACAGAACCCCCTATACCAACAACAAAACCAAGGCCAGACTTACCGAGCACCTCACCAAAGGCAATCCCAAGTGCCTCAGAACAACCATCAGCAAGCCCCTCAAATTACTTACCCCTCTCCCTCTTCCAATGATGAGATTCTTCGCTCTATTGTGCAAGGACAAAAAGACATTCAGAATACACTTAACTCTACCATAAACGATCTTAACTCCACTCCACAAGCACTCATATCTCACTTGGAACCACCCTCCACTCCCAACATTCAACCTTCAAGCTCCAGTGCACTACCTTCTCAACCTTTACCAAACCCCAAAAGTGGGATCAATGCCATTATTTTGAGGTCCGGAACCACACTGCAAGAGAGGAGTCATGAGGAGCCAAGCTCAAAGGAAGACATTCAAGTTGAAGACATTGTTGAGGTAGAGGATGTTGAAGAAGAAGAGGAAGTTCAAGACATAGTTGAAGAAGAAGTGGCTCAACCAAGGAATGGAGCACCAAAAAGAGATGAAGTTACAAGAGAAGCCATTTCTATTCCTTTTCCACACCTTGCTAGGAAATCTAGAAAGCAGATGGAGCTAGACCCCAAGATGGTAGAGATCTTCAAAAAGGTTGAGGTAACTATTCCCATTTTTGATGCCATTCGCCAGGTACCTAAGTATGCTAAGTTTCTAAAAGATTTATGCATGAATAAAGATAAAATATATGATTTAGAAACTATTCCTCTAGGTAGCTCTATTTCTGCTTTAACGGGTGCTGTACCAGAAAAATGTAGTGATCCGGGTCCATGCATGGTTACTATTACTATTGAGGATGTACAATTTTATGACTGCATGTGTGATTTGGGTGCATGTGTTAGTATTATGCCATTATCTGTATATGATGCCTTGAGGCTCTCTCCCTTAAAAAGGTCAACAGCACGTTTTGTTTTGGCAGATAAAAGCATAATCTCGGTGGTTGGAGTTGCTGAGGACGTGCTGGTGAGCAATAAGGGGCTAACATTCCCTATTGACTTCTACATTTTGGAGATTCCCCCTAATAATTCAGGAAGACCATCATCCATCCTGCTTGGAAGGCCATTTCTGAAGACTTCAAGGTTCAAATTGGATGCCTTCTTAGGAACTTACTCTTTTGAGATAGATGGCAGAGCAGTGAGCTTCAACCTGGATGAAGCTATGAAGCACCCTCTGGAAGATCACTCCATCTTCCAGTGCGACATCATTGATAAAACTGTAGCTGCAGTTCACCAAGAAGAAGTTGAAGAGACGTACATGGAGCAAGGTGCAAGTGTGGGAAAGCCCTCTGAACAAGATTAAGACACCTTGCCACCACCAATGGCTCCAGATGATCAAGTGCCTAGCCATGAACAGAAAACGGAGTTGAAGCCCCTTCCACCCCACCTCAGGTATGCTTACCTTGAAGATCATCAGAAGCTCCCAGTTATTATTGCAAGGGAACTCACTTCCCAACTTAGTGTGCTAAGAAGACACAAGAAAGCTATTGGGTGTAGCTTGGCGGATATAGTAGGCATCAGCCCTCAAGTTTGTGAGCACCGTATATTTTTAGAAGAGGGAGCAAGGCCTGTCCGTCAACCTCAAAGGCGGTTGAACCCCACCATCTTGGAAGTTGTCAAGAAGGAAGTGACTAGACAGATTGAAGTTGACATCATCTACCCCATCTCAGATAGTGAATGGGTTAGCCCAGTACAGGTGGTACCAAAGAAGTCTGGAGTCACAACAATAAGGAATGAGCATGGAGAGCTCTTAACAACTAGAGTGCAGAACTCCTGGAAAGTGTGCATTGATTATAGGCGCCTCAACCAGGCTACTCACAAGGATCACTACCCAAGGTATTGAAAAATGTCATTTTATGGTAAAACAAGGTATTGTTCTAGGACATGTTGTTTCTAATACTGGTATCTCTGTAGATCCAGCAAAGGTAGATGTGATTTCTAGTTTACCTTACCCTTCCTCCGTGAGGAAAGTCTGTTCATTCCTTGGTCATGCAGGTTTCTACTGGAGATTTATCAAGGACTTCAGTAAGGTAGCATTGCCTTTATCCCAATTGCTGCAGAGGGATGTTGAGTTCGAGCTGAGTGAGGATTGCATGGAAGCGTTTGATAAGCTGAAGATTGCCTTGACTTAAGCTCCAATTGTGAGAGGACCAGACTGGAGCCAGCCATTTGAGATTATGTGTGTCGCCTCTAACTGTGCGGTAGGAGCGGCGCTGGCTCAGCGCGAAGGTAAGGACCCTTTTATAATTGCTTATGCTTCTAAGACCTTAGACGCTGCTCAGTCTAATTATACTACCACTAAAAAAGAGCTTATGGCTATTGTTTTTACTCTGGATAAATTCTGAGCCTATTTACTTGGTACTAAGGTGGTAGTATACTCAGACCATGCAGCTCTAAAATATTTCTTAGCTAAAAAAGATTCCAAACCAAGGTTAATACGTTGGATATTGTTGCTACAAGAATTTGATTTAGAAATTAAAGATAGGAGTGGTTTCCAGAATTTAGTGGCGGACCACTTGAGTCGCCTAGAGCACATTAAGAATGAATCCACTCCTATCAATGATGCTTTTCCATTTGATAGCTTGCACGCAATATCTAAGGTGGTTTCTTAGTATGCACCTATAGCTAATTATATGGTTAGTCATACCTTCCCTCCTAATTTTACTAAGCATAAAAGGAACAAGCTTAAAAGCGAGTCCAAATATTATATATGGGATGACCCATATTTATGGAGGTATGGTGCTGACCAAATAATTAGAAGGTGTGTGCCACAATCAGAATTCCAGTCAATTTTAGAGGCCTGCCACTCCTTTGAGAGTGATGGACATTTTGGTCCTCAAATAACAGCTAGAAAAATTTTAGATTGTGAATTTTAGTGGCTCACTCTTTTTAAGTATGCTACTGTCTTCTGTAAATCTTGCTCCCATGCCAATGGTTTGGGAATATATCCAAGAAGGATGAGATGCCCCAACAGCTTATGTTATTCTGTGAAATTTTTTATGTTTAAGGTATTGACTTCATGGGTCCATTTCCAAACTCCAGTGGTTTCTTATACATATTGTTAGCTGTTGATTATGTTTCTAAATGGGTGGAAGCAATTCCTACCCGTACTGATGATGCTAACATTGTTGTCTCCTTTGTTCGAAATAATATTATCTGTCGCTTTGGATCACCACGAGCAATCGTGAGTGATTAAGGCACTCATTTTTGTAACAGGAGATTGATAGGTCTACTCAAGAAGCATGGCACTGTTCACAAGATAGCGATGGCTTCATCCCCAGACCAATGTGCAAGCCGAGGTGTCAAACAGAAAGATAAAGCGCATATTGGAGAAGATTGTCAAGCCTCATCAAAAAAACTGGAGCACTCGACTTGTAGATGCACTTTGGGCTTATCGGACAGCATACAAGACACCCATCGGAATGAATCCATTCCGCCTAGCCTATGGAAAGGCTTGTCACCTCCCAGTGGAGGTGGAGTACAAAGCTTTCTGGGCGATAAGGGAATGCAACATGGGATTTGAGAAGGCCTGTGCTGAAAGGAAGCTGCAACAAGAAGAACTATGTGCATATGACAACTCCAGGCTATACAAAGAGAGGGTGAACGTTGTGCATGATAAAAATATCAATAGAAGAGAGTTCAGACCTGAGGAGTTGGTTCTCCTTTACAACTCAAGGCTGAGGCTCATGCCAGGCAAGCTGAGATCAAGGTAGGAAGGTCCCTACAGAGTAGAGAAGGTAGAGCCATACAGAGTCTTCCACCTGAGTCATCCTTCAAGCTCCAAATTCATCAAAGTCAATGGTCACCGCTTGAAGCTGTATCATGGTGAGAAAATGAAGAACAATATGGAACTGGAGGTCTTCCTCTTGGAAGATCCACCAACAGAAGGAGACTGAACTTGTGGACCGTCCAACTTAAGGACGTTAAAGGAAAGTGCTAGGTGGGAGAAAACCCACCATGGTATGATCGTCCCTTTTTATTCTTAGTTTAGTTTTATTTTATTTTTATCAGTGTTCATTCATAATTTCTGCATCATCACCTGCATTCTGATATATATATATATATAAAGGTGTTCGATGCGCAAGCGTCTATGACGCGTACGCGTCATGCGTGAATTCGCATCATATAGGAATAGAACAAAGAGTTACGCGGGACTGGCGCTGGAACCATGCTTTGCGGCAAACAAGCCCATGCGTACGCGTACCTCACGCGTACGCGTCACTTGCGCTTTTAGCAGCCCACGCGTAAGCGTCCCTGACGCGCACGCGTGACCCTGGAAATCGGCGTAAATAGCGTGCTGAACAAAGAGTTGTGATGGTCTGGGGTTGGCACTGTCCTAAAGGCACAAACTTACTCACGCGTACGTGTCCATGACATGTGCGCGTCCATTCACCTAATGGCCACCCACGCGTGCTCGTGCCTGACGCGCACGTGTCGTATATAATTTTGGCCCCCAACCCAGAATGAACAGAGAGTTGTTCGTGTGCGGGGCTGGTCTCGTGCAATTAGCACAATCATGGGCATGCGCACGCATGCCAGATGCTTACGCGTCACTATCAATCTTGCATGAGCCACGCGTACGCGTGCCGTACGCGTGCGCGTCGCATGCGCCGCACCACTAAACCAGCGCACCTCCAGTTTTAATGTCTCTTCTCCTAAATCCTAATTCTCTTTCATTCCTAATTCTTTCTTCTTTCTTCTTCCTTCTTTCTTCCTTATTCCTTCTCACTCTCTACTACTTTCTTTTTCCTTTTTTCATCTTCTTCCTCATGTTTCTTTCCTTCCTCTCCTCTACTCTTTCATTCTTCTTTCATTTATTGCATTTACTTATTTTTCTTTCTTCTCAATTTTATATTACCTTAGTTATTTCTGGTTTCTTTTTCATGCATTTTTATGTTGGTGTTGGAGGTTTATTTGGGTGTTACTTTCTTATACTTGAACTTGTGGATATTTTGAGGAGTGATTTGACAATTGACATTTAATTTTGGGTCTCATATACACTTGGATTCATTATTCTACTTCCTATTTTAACTTGCACACCAAGTGTTTGTGAGAAAGCTCCCATGGCATTTTGAATCCTATTTTATTTTACTCTTACACTTTAATGCCTAGTTTTCACAACACTTGTGATCCACATATATTTGGGATTATCATTCAAAATTGTCCTCAGACAAGTGCTCTTTAATTTGGCACATTTAATAATTGATGCTTGAGTTATGCTTCTCATGCCTATTAATTGCATGCTTTTACCCTCTTGCATCTAATTATTATGAATTGCCTTTTTGCTCTTAATTGATGTCTTACCTACATGTTGTAGCTACCATGTATTTAAGCTATCATCTTTTCTTTGGCATTCATTATCACTTGGAATTTTCTCCCTCTGCTTTCTACCTTTGTATATTTAACATTCTTCCTCTTTCTTTCTTCTTTAGGAATGGGTACCAAGAAAGGAAAAGAGAAGGCCATTAACAAGACACCAACAAGGAGAGGAACCAAGAGAGCCCCGGCTAAGGCGCTTCCATCTACAAGCATCAAGCCTCCAACAAAGCGGGTGAAGAGAATCATTAAAGTTGATGAAGCAGAGAAAGCCTTTCCCGCATGGGACTTCATACGGTTCACTAACCGTTACTGCGAGTAGATGTTCCCCATCCTAGCTGAGAGGAACTACAATAATGAGCATCTACTCATTGTCCCAACACATTTTGTTGATTTTGTGGAGCCCCGCATCGAGAGGAGATAATGGGAATTTTTGAGGAGGCAGCTGCGAGAGGCCAACCTATCATGGGTAGTTGAATTCTACTCCAACTTCTACTCGCCTACTCTGCAGACTGTCTATGTTCATCAGCAGCAAGTCCCTGTCTTCGAGAGTGCCATACAGAGAGCACTGGATCTTTCACATAGCCTAGAGGAATTGGATGCATATCAAGAGGCCTCTCTTACGCGCCAGATGTATCAGTTCGACTGGGATAGCATCCATGGAGTTATAGCCCAACCCGGCAGCACCTGGATCTATGGGCAGCATCGGTCAAAATCCAAGAGCATCTCAGCCCAGTCACTCACCTTGGAGGCTCATGTGTGGGAACAGATTATGTCCCACTACATCTTTTCGAGCACTCACGAGTTCACCTTCACAGCGGACATGGCTGTTCTCATCTGGTGCATCCTGACAGAGCAACCTCTCAACCTGCCCCGACTCATCCGGCAGGCAATGGGACACGTACAAATTGCGGGTAACCTACCTTTCCATGCATTGGTTTCAGATTTAGTCTCTGCAGCAGGTGTTTCCCGTCGGGCTGGAGACACAAAGGTTATGCTCCCTAAGGCCGATCAGTATGTCCCGAATGGAAAGTACATCAGACCCTCAGTTCCCTCTGCGAGCCGGCCTCCAGGCCCATTTTTAGACACTCCTCCTTCTTCTAATCCACCATCATCCACACCACAAGCACCATCCACCCATCAGATGTTCCTTCAGATCCTTCAGAGGTTCGACCGGCAAGACCGGCGGATGGAGCAATTGGAGCACCGCAACAAGCGCCGATACAACTATCTGAAGGAGCTCATTGTTGGTACTCACCCACCTCCAGAACAGAAGGACACCCCGGATTCTCCTTCACCCAGTAGCATCGGGAGCCATGGCGAACCGGACAGAGGAGGCAATGCTTCCAACCCTACCTTGCTCCTTACTGATGGCATGGAGGACTGTGCCAAACCTTAAGTGTGGGGAGGTGATGAGCGGATAATTTATACCCTTTTTTTGGCATTATTTTTACATTATTTTTAGTATATTTTAATTACTTTTTATTATATTTTTATTAGTTTTTATTCAAAAATCACATTTCTGGACTTTACTAGGAGTTTTTGTGTTTTTCTATGATTTCAGGTATTTTCTGGCTGAAATTGAGGGACCTGAGCAAAAATCTGATTTAGAGGCTGAAAAAGGATTGCAGATACTATTGGATTCTAACCCTGCTGCATTCGAAGTGGATTTTCTAGAGTTATAGAAGCCCAATTGGTGCGCTCTCAATTGCGTTAGAAATTCGACATCCTGGGCTTTCCAGAAATATATAATAGTCCATACTTTTCCTGAGATTTGATGGCCCAAACAGGCGTTCAAAGTCAGCCTAAAATATCTTGGCGTAAAACGCCCAAACTGGCACCAGAATTGGAGTTAAACGCCCAAACTGGCACCAAAGCTGGCGTTTAACTCCAGGAACAGCCTATGCACAAAAAAGCTTCAATGCTCAGCCCAAGCACATACCAAGTGGGCCCCAGAGGTGGATTTTTGCACTTAGTTACTCATTTTCTGTAAACGTAGGTTACTAGTTTAGTATAAAAACTACTTTTAGAGAGTTTTTTTTATCTCTGGACGTTTAGTCCTTAGACGTTGGGAGGCTGGCCATTCGGCCATGCCTAGACCTCTTTTCACTTATGTATTTTCTGCGGTGGAGTTTCTACACCTCATAGATTAAGGTGTGAAGCTCTGCTGTTTTTCATGAATTAATGCAAGTACTACTGTTTTCTATTCAATTCACGCCTACTTCTTCTCCAAGATATGCTCTCATTCTTAATTCAGTTAAGTCAGAATGAAGGGGTGACCCGTGACAATCATCCAATCTTCATTACTCGCTTAGCCAAGATCGCGTGCCTGACAACCACAAAGCGGTCTACATGATGTTCAACGTAGTCATTGGACGACAGCTGGAGTATACTCTCTTGGATATCTAATACATGGACTGAGTCCGTGAGATTAGTATCTTTGTGGTATAGGCTAGAACTATTGGAAGCATTCCTAAGATCTGAAAAGTCTAAACCTTGTCAGTGGTATTCCGAGTAGGATCTGGGAAGGGATGACTGTGACGAGCTTCAAACTTGCGAATGTTGGGCGCAGTGACAGTGTGCAAAATGACAATGGTCCTATTCCGACGCTAGCGGGAACCGACAGATGATTAGCTGTGCGGTGATAGCGCATATGGATTTGTTTTCATCCGAGAGGATCATACAGCTTACCATGGAAGGAGGTAACGCACGGTTGGAAGAAGGCAATAGGAAAGTAGAGGTTCAGAAGCAACAAAGCATCTCCATACGGTTATCTGAAATTCCCACCAGTGAATTACATAAGTAACTTTATCTTATTTTATATTTTATTTATATTTTAATTGTCAAAACCTCATAACCATTTGAATCCGCCTGACTGAGATTTACAAGGATGACCATAGCTTGCTTTAAGCCGACAATCTCCGTGGGATCGACCCTTACTCACGTAAGGTATTACTTGGACGACCCAGAGCACTTGCTGGTTAGTTGTGTGGAGTTGTGAAGAAGTGTTGAGATCACGATTTCGTTGCACCAAGTTTTTGGCACCGTTGGATGAAGACAGCAGGAAAGCAGAGGTTCAGAGGAACGAAAGCATCTCTATACACTTATCTGAAATTCTCACTAATGAATTACATAAGTATCTCTATCTTTATTTTCTGTTTAATTATTATTATTATTCGAAAACTCCATAACCTTTTAATATCCGCCTGAATGAGATTTACAAGGTGACCATAGCTTGCTTCATACCAACAATCTCCGTGGGATCGACCCTTACTCACGTGAGGTTTATTACTTGGACAACCCAGTGCACTTGCTGGTTAGTTGTACGAAGTTGTGAAATAGAATTAAGATCATGAACATGCGTATTGATTTTTTAGCGCCGTTACCAAAGAATCAATGATCACGATTTCGCACACCAAGGCTCAAGGATCTTCTTCTGTAACCATGGAGAGGAAGCATGAAAAGCTTCTCTCAATACAGAGTCAAACAGAGCCCCTATACTCAACTTCTAAGTTTGGTGTTGGGAGGCCAACATCAAGCTTTGAGTCTCTGTGAAGCTCCCTAAGAGCTCACTGTTAAGCTATTGACAATAAAGAAGCACTTGTTGGGAGGCAACTCAATGTTATTTAATTATATTTATTTTATTTTCCATTGTTACTTTATGTTTTCTATAGGTTGATGATCATGTGAAGTCACAAAAACAACTGAAAAGTCAAAAACAGAATGAAAAACAGCATTAAAAATAGCACACCCTGGAGGACAGGCTTACTGATGTTTAAACGCCAGTAAGGATAGCAGAATGGGCGTTTAACACCCAGCTTGGCAGCATTCTGGGCATTAAACGCCAGAATAGGCAGTACTCTGGGCGTTTAACGCCAGAAAGGGCTGTATAGCATCTGGCTCGTGTTAAACGCCAGAAATGGGCATCTGGCTGGCGTTTAACACCAGAATTGGGCATCTGGCTATTGTTTAACGCTAGAAATGGGCAGCAGAGTGGCGTTTAATGCTAGGAAAGGTAGTAAAGCTGGCGTTAAACGCCAGAATTGGCACAAAATGGGCGTTTGAATGCGAGAATGGTGCAGAGACTCAAATTCCTTGACACCTTAGGATCTGTGGACCCCACAGGATCTCCACCTACCCCACCTCTTTTTCTCTCCTCTTCACACCTTTCCATAACACACTTCCCCAAACACCCTTGACCAATCCCATCAAAACCTCTTCCCCAAACATCCCTCACCTATCAAATCTTACCCTCTTCCCCACAACATCTTCACCACTCACATCCATCCATCATTAAACCCCACGTACCTCACCATTCAAATTCAAACCATTTCCCTCCCAAACCCAACCCCTCATACACGACTACCCTCTCTCCCTTACCCTATAAATACCCCTCCTTACCACATTCATCTTCCTACAACATACACACTACCACCCCCTTGGCCAAACCCAAACCACTACTCCATCTCCTCTATTTCTTCTTCTTCTACTCCTCTCTTTCTTCTTTTGGTCGAGGACGAGCAACCATTCTAAGTTTGGTGTGGGAAAAGCTAAAGCTTTTTGTTTTCCATAACCACTAATGGCACCTAAGGCCGGAGAAACCTCTAGAAAGAGAAAAGGGAAGACAATTGCTTCCACCTCCGAGTCATGGGAGATGGAGAGATTCATCTCAAAGTTCCATCAAGACCACTTCTATGAAGTTCTGGCCAAGAAAAAGGTGATCTTCGAGGTCCCCTTCAAGCTCAAAAAGAGTGAATATCTGGAGATCCGACATTAGATTCGAAGAAGAGGTTGGGAAATTCTCACCAACCCCATTCAACAAGTCGGAATCTTAATGGTTCAAGAGTTCTATGCTAATGCATGGATTACTAAGAACCATGACCAAAGTGTGAACCCAAACCCAAAGAAATTGCTCACAATGGTTCGGGGGAATTACTTGGGTTTCAGTCCGGAAAATGTGGGGTTGGCATTCAACTTGCCTATGATGCAAGGAGATCCTCACCCTTTCACTAGAAGGGTCAACTTTGACCAAAGGTTGGACCAAGTCCTTAGGGACATTTGTGTTGAAGGCAGTCAATGGAAGAGAGATTCAAGAGGTAAGCCGATTCAACTAAGAAGGCTTGACCTCAAACCCGTGGCTAGGGGATGGTTGGAGTTCATCCAACGCTCTAGAATTCCTACTAGCAACCGGTCTGAAGTTACAATAGACCGGGCTATCATGATCCATAGCATCATAATTGGAGAGGAAGTAGAAGTTCATGAGATCATATCCCTAGAACTCTACAAGGTGGCAGACAAGCCCTCCACTTTGGCAAGGTTAGCCTTCCCTCGTCTCATTTGTCACCTATACAATTCAGCCAGAATTGCCATAGAGGGAAATATCCTCATTGAAGAGGACAAGTCCATCACTAAGAAAAGGATGAAGCAAACAAGAGAGCCCACTCCTCATCATGAAATCCCTGAGATGCCTCAAGGGATGCATTTTCCTCCACAAAACTATTGGGAGCAAATCAACACCTCCCTAGGAGAATTGAGTTCCGACATGGGACAACTAAGGATGGAGCACCAAGAACATTGCATCCTCCTCCATGAAATTAGAGAAGACCAAAGAGCCATGAGGGAGGAGCAACAAAGGCAAGGAAGAGAAATAGAGGAGCTCAAGCACTCCATAAGATCTTCAAGAGGTAGAACTAGCCGCCATCACTAAGGTGGACCCGTTCCTTAATTTCCTTATTCTTATTTTTTTCTGTTTTTCGAAAATTATGCTTTATGTTTTGTCTATGTTTGTGTCTTTATTACATGATCATTAGTGTCTAGTGTCTATGTCTTAAAGCTATAAATGTCCTATGAATCCTTCACCTTTCTTAAAATGAAAAATGTTTTTAATTGCAAAAGAATAAGAAGTACATGATTTCGAATTATATCTTGAAATTAGTTTAATTATTTTGATGTGGTGGCAATACTTTTTGTTTTTTAAATGAATGCTTGAACAGTGCATATTTTTGAATTTATTGTTTATGAATGTTAAAATTATTGGCTCTTGAAAGAATAATGAAAAAGGAAAAATGTCATTGATAATCTGAAAATTCATAAAATTGAGTCTTGAAGCAAGAAAAAGCAGTAAATAGACAAAGCTTGCGAAAAAAAGAAAGAAAAAGAAAAAGCTAGCAGAAAAAGCCAATAGCCCTTAAAACCAAAAGGCAAGGGTAAAGAGGATCCAAGGCTTTGAGCATCAGTGGATAGGAGGGCCCTAAAGGAATAAAATCCTGGCCTAAGCGGCTAAATCAAGCTGTCCCTAACCATGTGCTTGTGGCGTGAAGGTGTCAAGTGAAAAGCTTGAGACTGAGCGGTTAAAGTCGTGGTCTAAAGCAAAAAGTGTGTGCTTAAGAGCTCTGGGCACCTCTAACTGGGGACACTAGCAAAGCTGAATCACAATCTGAAAAGGTTCGCCCAGTTATGTGTCTGTGGCATTTATGTATCCGGTGGTAATATTGG
Source organism: Arachis ipaensis (assembly GCF_059453495.1). Lineage (NCBI taxonomy): Eukaryota > Viridiplantae > Streptophyta > Magnoliopsida > Fabales > Fabaceae > Arachis > Arachis ipaensis. Next base: position 58,719,913 of record NC_142436.1, read on the forward strand.
AAAACAAAATGCTTAGGGTCACGGCCAAGACTCATAAAGTAGCTGTGTTCAAGAATCAACATACTGAACTAAGAGAATCAATAACACTGTATGAAATCTTAGTTCCTATAGAAGCCAATCATTTTGAACTTCAAAGGATAAAGTGAGATGCCAAAACTGTTCAGAAGCAAAAAGGCTACAAGTCCCGCTCATCTAATTGGAACTAAGTTCATTGATAATTTTGGAATTCATTGTATATTCTCTTCTTTTTATCCTATTTTGTTTTTAGTTGCTTGGAGACAAGCAACAATTTAAGTTTGGTGTTGTGATGAGTGGATAATTTATACCCTTTTTGGCATTGTTTTTACATAGTTTTTAGTATGTTTTAGTTATTTTTATTAGTTTTTATTCAAAAATCACATTTTTGAACTTTACTAGGAGTTTGTATGTTTTTCTGGGATTTCAGGTATTTTCTAGCTGAAATTGAGGGACCTGAGCAAAAATCTGATTCAGAGGCTGAAAAAGGACTGCAGATGCTGTTGGATTCTGACCCTGCTGCATTTAAAGTGGATTTTCTGGAGTTACAGAAGCTCAATTGGCGCGCTCTCAATTGTGTTGGAAAGTAGACATCCTGGTCTTTCCAGCAATATATGATAGTCCATACTTTTCTTGAGATTTGATGGCCCAAACTGGCGTTCAAAGTCAGCCTAAAACATCTTGGCGTAAAATGCCCAAACTGGCACCAGAATTGGAGTTAAACGCCCAAACTGGCACCAAAGCTGGCGTTTAACTCCAGGAACAGCCTATGCATGAAAAAGCTTCAATTCTCAACCTAAGCACACACCAAGTGGGTCCCGGAAGTGAATTTCTGCACTTAGTTACTCATTTTCTATAAACTAGGTTACTAGTTTAGTATAAAAACTACTTTTAGAGAGTTTTTTTATCTCTCGACGTTTAGTCCTTAGACGTTGGGGGGCTGGCCATTTGGCAATGCCTAGATCTCTTTTTACTTATGTATTTTCTACGGTGGAGTTTCTACACCTCATAGTTAAGGTGTGAAGCTCTGCTGTTCTTCATGAATTAATGCAAGTACTATTCTTTTCTATTCAATTCACGCCTACTTCTCCTCCAAGATATGCTCTCGTTCTTAATTCAGTTAAGTCAGAATGAAGGGGTGACCCGTGACAATCACCCAATCTTCGTTACTCACTTAGCCAAGATCGCGTGCCTGACAACCACAAAGCGGTCTACATAATGTTCAACGTAGTCATTGGACGACTGTGGTATTTCGAGTAGGATCTGGGAAGGGATGACTGTGACGAGTTTCAAACTTGCGAATGTTGGGTGCAGTGATAGTGTGCAAATGGACAATGGTCCTATTCCAATGCTAGCGAGAACCGACAGATGATTAGCCGTGCGGTGACAGCGCATATGGATTTGTTTTCATCCGAGAGGATCATATAGCTTGCCATGGAAGGAGGTAACGCACGGTTGGAAACAGGCAATAGGAAAGCAGAGGTTCAGAAGCAACAAAGCATCTCCAAACGGTTATCTGAAATTCCCACCAGTGAATTACATAAGTAACTTTATCTTATTTTATATTTTATTTATATTTTAATTGTCAAAACCTCATAACCATTTGAATCTACCTGACTGAGATTTACAAGGATGACCATAGCTTGCTTCAAGCCGACAATCTCCGTGGGATCGGCCCTTACTCACGTAAGGTATTACTTGGACGACGCAGTGCACTTGCTGGTTAGTTATGCGGAGTTGTGAAGAAGTGTTGAGATCACAATTTTGTCGCACCAGGAGGTCAGTCATTGACTCTCGGAGGTGATTTCTCTCTCTCAATAGCAACATTTGACTTTTTCTTTTGTTAGATAGGATATATTGCATGATAATAGTTGCTTGCATGTATGTTTTGCTTGGTTGAAGTAATAAATTTCTTTTCAAGACTCTATTTTATAGTATTTCACTAATTCAAATTCAAATTTGTGTTAAACTTGTTTGAAGATTTTAATTTGGAACATGGTTTATAGTTAAAAACACACAACCTGTGAGATTTTGAGCTTAATTATATGGTTACATTATTTAACCATGACTTTTATTCTTATGTGTTTTCTTCTCTATGATTGCAATCTATAGTTTGTTCCATTCTATATGTCCATTGTTTAGTTTATTTGCATGCATACATATGATTGAGGCCATCATTTGTTATTAGCTCACTTGTCCCAAATAGCCTACCACTTCAATTACCCTTGTTTGCCACTTTGAGCCTTTTAATCCCCATTTGTTCTATATTTTACCACATCACTAATCTTAAGCAAAAAAACAATTAATTACCCCATTTGAATCTTTGGTTAGCTTAAGATAGAGATTGTTTGTCAACTAAGTGTGGGGAATTGTGGGAACTTGGGATAATGAGAATGTGTTGTGTTTTATTGACGAAAATATTGGGAATTTGGGTGCTTACTCATGTAAAAAATTGAAAAACCATATGCATTGATATATTATGCTTCCATTTATATATATATATATATATATATATATATATATATATATATATATATATATAACAAAAATACTTATGAATAGGGGACAAAATTACCCCAATGCTAAGTTCAATAAAAGATCAATGCATATGTGGTGGAATTAAAAATTGATACATGAGTATGTGATGCAAAAGTAAGATTTTTGGGTAGCTATGCATGATTTTAGAATTACATAGAGTGTGTGTGTGTGTTAGGTGAGAGCTTAGGTTAGTCAAAGATTCATATTATAGCTCACTTGGTCATACATATATCCTCACCCTTACCTTAGCCCCATTACAACCTTGAAAAGACCTCATGATGTTTGCATTTGTACACTAAATATTTGTTGATTGGTTAGATGAAGAACAAAGTTTTAGAAAGCATGACTAGAGAATAGTAGAGTAGATCAACCCTAGACACTTGAGCAATTAGAGTGCATATACACTTCCAGTGAGGGTTCAAGCCTGATTCTATGTTTTCTGCTTTCATGAGCTATCTTCTCACAAGTTTACTTGTCTTTTATTGTGTGATTTGAATTAGTGGAATCTGATTTATGTTTGTCTTGGATGAGCTTGTTTACTTTTGACCAAGTAGGCAAAAACATCTTAACATATAGTTGCATTTATATGCATAGGTTGCATTGCATAAGTCTTACTTTCCCCCATTCATTCTTTTGGTCTCCTTGAGCTTAGCATGAGAACATGCTAATGTTTAAGTGTGGGAAGATTGATAAACTACTATTTTATGGTTTATCTTGTGTTAATTGAGTGTTTTTTATAAATTGTTTGCACACTTATTCATATAATTTGCATGGTTTTACAAATCCTTCTCAATTTTGTTCTATAATTAAAAACTTGCTTCCTAAGCCTTTAAAGTGTGTATTTTTTAATTCCTCTTTATACCATTCGATGTCGTGATCCGTGTGTTAAGTGTTTCTAGGCTATATAGGGAAGGAATGGCTTAAAAGATGGAGAGGAAGCTTGCAAAAATGGAAAGAACACAAGAAACAAAGGAGATGACCAGCGAGGATCGACGCGCAAGTATGGCTCACGCGTGTGATGCGTGAGCATCTTTCCTATCTTTTCCTAGTGAATTTGCATTCAATTTGTTGAGTTTAATCAAGAATTAATTATCTTTTAGCCACTATGGATGCTGCTTTGAGTCGTGTATAATTTTATTTTTTTTAGGTAGCATTCGACTGGATTTGATGGAGTTTCCGCAGAAAAAGAGAAGAAGGCGAATGATGCTGTCAATCCTAACCTCTCTGCACTCTAACCTGAATAACTTGAGCTACAGAGGTCCAATTGATGTGCTTTTAGTGACGTTGGAAAGCTAACTTCCAGAGCTTTCCAACGATATATAATAGTTCATACTTCTCTTCCAAGACACACGGCCAAGGCTGCGCCTAACTTGAGATTTCTCAAGTTAGGCGTAATACACAACAACAACACGCAACATTGGCATGAGCAACTCAAGTTAGGCACACACTACACTCAAGTAAGGCGCAACACCCAACACTCCATGCCTAGACATGCAGCCTCACTCCAAGTAAGGCGCAGGTCTTACTCATACACAACAAGTTAGGCGCCAGTGTTATCCTAAATCCAAGTAAGGCGTATGAGAACTTAAGTAAGACGCAGCTCCATCTTGAGTTAGGTGTGCACTCCTTCTTCGATCTAGTGGTCCCCCACTCCTCTCCAACAGGCTACGCGAGATCATTTAATTAATTATGATTTAAATTTAAATTTATTTTAAAATAGGAAAAGATATTATTTTAATTTTAGAAAATAGATTTGAATTTAATTAGGATTAGAGATAAAAAAAAGAAACTTTTCTTCTAGGGATTCCAACATTATTCCACTTTTCATTCCACCTCAGCCCAATTGACAGTACCAGAATCCTAGTTTTCACTCTTTTTCATGAGCAACTAAACCTCCACTGTTAAGGTTACGAGCTCTGTCTATTGTATGGATTGATATTATTATTTTTCTATTTTAATTCATGTATTTGGGTAATTAGGATTTCTGTGGCATATAAACTAGAATTGAACTTCACCCTCTAATTGGAATTAAGTGACCAAGGAATTGGCGGTTGATAAATTTTAGAGGAGACTAGAAATGTCTAAGGAATTAGGGTCTAGTCACATATAATTTGACATGAATTAAATCTTGCATGATTAAAATAGTTAGTAAGAAAAGTCAATCCGGAAAATAGATATCTCTGAAGCCTTAACTGTTTCTCCATACATATTTCACAACCTGTTTACTGTTTGCTTTATTAAATTTTTGAATTATTGTTTAATGCTTTTGAATACTAAAACACTCTTTTCTGTTTGTCTAACTAAGTAAATTAATCAACCATTGTTGCTTAGTCCATCAATCCTTGTGGGATCGACCCTCACTCACCTGAGGTATTACTTGGTACGACCTAGTGCACTTGCCGGTTAGTTTGTGGTTATAAAATCCGCACCAACATGCGCGTGAGTTGGAGCTTTTCACAGCGATGCATATGCGTACCTAACGCGTACGTGTGACAAACAAAGTTGCACATCAACATGTGCGCGTGAATGACGCATACGCATGACATGCGCAGAACACCATCGACGCGTACGCGTGACGTGCGCCACGTGCAGAAATTACAGAAGACGCTGGGGGCGATTTTGGGCTGCTTTTGGACCCAGTTTTCGGCCCAGAAACACAGACTAGAGCCAGGGGACAAGCAGAGACTCAACACACATTCACTTTTTACACAATTTTAGTTTTTAGCTTTGAATCTGAGAGAGAAAATCACTACTTCTTCTAGGGTTCTTCACATTCATAGTTTTCTAGTTTTATGCTTTTGCTTTGGATATTGAGAAGAGTTACTACCTCCGTTTGAAGTCTTTACTATTATAGTTTGCTTTCTTATTTCCTTGCTCTTTTACTTTTCATTCACTTTGTTCAGAGTTACATATGTATATCTTTGATTTTGAAAAGAATTAATGCAAAGAGTTATTTTTATCTTTAATTAATTTTCTGTTATTATTTTATTTGAATTTCCATGTCTTCTTGTGTTTATGAAAATGGCATTCATGTCAATGGAGTAAACTCTCAACTTGACTTGGGAGTTGATTAAAAGGAGACCCTTGAGTTGGAATACTCAAGTGTTAATTGGTAATTGGAAGTTGTTGGCTAGCTCTCTAGTCACTAACGCTAATCCTTCCATATGAGAGGATTAGGACTTGTGAATTGGAGCTAGTTCAGTTACTTGACTTTCCTTTATTCGGTAAAGGATAGAACTTGGGAAAATTCAACAAGGATAGAACTTCCAATTAATCTTCTCCCAGTCAAGGCTTTTTATTTCAAATATATAAAACCTCTTGTTAATTTTCATTGCTTTAATTTATAATCAATTATTTTTCTATTCTCCAACTCTAAAAATTTCTCAGAAAATTTCTGACCAATAAATTGCACTCTTTTGTCAACTCGTTGGGAGACGACCTGGGAATTTTACTCCCAGTATTTTATTCTTAAATTGTGACAACTCTTTCTAAATTGATAAGCAGAATTTTCATCGGTTAAGAAATGTACTTGCAACGTTATTTCTATTATAAATTCTTAATCGGCAATTTTTCGCCCATCAGAACTCCTCTACCTAAGTTGTCATCTAATCCTTCATTTGAGTAGGTAAAACTTCTAATTCTTATCTTTATTATCCCACTTGAATTTGGCTTGCTTGAAACGGATGGCCAATTTAGGACGCTTTGTGGAATTAAGCGTAAGAAGAGAATGTTTAGTGGTTGGCGGTGTAAGTCTAGGCTCATTATGGTTGAAGCTTCAAGGAGTGGATGCACAGATTGGTGTAGTGCTAAATTGGATGGGTCTAGGATGATAGTTTGGTGCCCTCATGAGAATTTGACCTACTTACCACTCAGAGGAAATCACCATGATCAACTTCAAAACGGGTGTGAAAATAAAGTATGGGATCCCGGATTACTAGAGGAGGATCAATTTTGGGAGCCCATGGTTTGTGGAGAACTCCATCAAAGCTTGGAGATATCAATTTTAAATGATGGAGCTTATTGAAAGTCCAAGCATTGGTGGATATTCAAGGATGGCTTCAAGCACAAGCCACCTTGATGAAGAGCTCCCCATAAGTCCAACTTAACGACAATAAACAAAAGTGCTAAGTGGGAGACACCCCACCATGGTAAACTCTTTTCATTTTTCCTTTTTGTAAATATTGGTAAAAATTAGTTTAATTTCATATTTTGTTTGGTTAGTTGAGTTTAATTGGGAGTCTAGTATGTTAAATAAGGTTTTATGGTGTTTTGGTAGCTGTTTGGAGGTTTGGAATGCTTGGTTTGGTGCAAGAACTTGAAAAAAAATTTTGAAAAACAGAGCACCATGCAACGCATACGCGTCTCGCACGCGTACGCATGACCCCAAGTTTTTCCCCTATCCAAGCATATGCCTCGCCCACGCATACGCCTGGATCCCAAATTTTTCACCCCCGTACAAATTCCAGAGAGTTGTGCGAATTTTGGGCTGGGATTATGCCTTTAGCACAAGCCAACCCACGCATACGCGTCACTCCATGCATACGCGTGGATTACCCTGCATCACCCATCTTCTTTTCTTCTCTTTTTTCCATTTCTTTCCTTCTTCTCTCTTCTCTTCTTTTCTTTCTACCCTTCAACCATTACCCAACACTACCAAGCACCATATAATACTATTTTTTTAGTTAGTTAGTTATTTAGTTAGTTTAATTTTTGTTTAATTTTTGTTTTCATCATATGTGTTGGATTACTAATCTTGTTTACTGTTTATTGCTGCTAATTACTGATAGGATGTTATCTTAACATCATTTTTGTTTATATTCCTTGTTGGATTCTTTGTTGAGGTTATATTTGGTTACTTGGTTTTGAACTTTCATGCTTAACATTTGTGAATACCTACTTGATATTGCCTTCAAACTTTCTAAATCTTTTCAATTGCATGTTTCGGCTACCATGCATTCATCATCCATTGTTAGGCAATTGTACATTATCAATTCATTTTTTTGTTAGGTGATGCTTGTTATGATTGACCTTTTTTATATCACCTATTTCATGCATTGAGATTTTTTTGAATTGTGGATTTGGATCGAAAGCTTACCTAGTGACATATTTTTGAGCTTTCTAAGCTTTGTGGACCATGCTTGCTATGTGATTGATTTTCACTCATATCTTCTCTTTCCTAAGTTCTATAGCACCCATATGTTCCACTTCTATGTCACTTAGGTGTTGCAAACAACTTCAATATGTGTCATTGAGTGTTGTGTAAGTTTCATATACCATTTTGTTCACTAAGTTTACTTATACATCAATCAATGTCCACTCATTATCCAATTCACAATTTCTTGATTATTCGCTTGAATGCTTTTATGCTTCTTAACTACTTGTTTATATCTTAACTTATAAGTCTTTTAAAGTATCTCAAGCACACTAGAATGAGTGAAGTGTATGCTTTCTTTTGTGTAATTAGGACATAACTTTCTATGCTAGTGTGTGTGTTCTAAACCGCATGCAACTTAGAACTCACACACCGATTTTTCATCAATTTCACACAAATTCACTCACTCCATTTTAGTGATTTACCTCATTCCAAAAATTTACGCTTCCTTGCTTTTGTATTCTCTCATCACGATGTTATTTTCTATTTTTCATGACTGATGCACCATAAGCAAAATCGGAAGTGAGAGAAATAACACGCAACAACCGGTTGATCCGCCAGCTGAAGGTGGCAACTCGGAAGGTCGCCGTACCCCTTGCTCACTGATGAGCGGATAATTTATACGCTTTTTGGCAGTGTTTTTACATAGTTTTTAGTATGATTTGATTAGTTTTTAATATATTTTTATTAGTTTTTAATTAAAAATCATATTTCTGGACTTTACTATGAGTTTGTGTGTTTTTCTGTGATTTCAGGTATTTTCTGGGTGAAATTGAGGGACTTGAGCAAAAATCAGATTCAGAGGTTGAAGAAGGACTGCAGATGTTGTTGGATTCTGACCTCTCTGCACTCAAAGTGGATTTTCTGGAGCTACAGCACTCCAAATGATGCGCTCTCAATTGTGTTGGAAAGTAGACATCCAGGGCTTTCCAGAAATATATAATAGCTCATACTTTGCCCGAGTTTAAACAACACAAACTGGCGTTCAACGCCAGCTCCCTACCCTATTCTGGAGTCAAACGCCAGAAACAGGTTGCAAAGTGGAGTTAAACGCCAGAAACAGGTTATAAACTAGCATTTAACTCCAAGAAAGACCTCTCCATGTGAAAGCTTCAATGCTCAGCCCAAGCACACACCAAGTGGGCCCCGAAAATGGATTTCTGCATCATTTACTTATCTTTGTAACCCTAGTAACTAGTTTAGCATAAATAGGACTTTTTACTATTGTATTTACATCTTTTGGAACATCTTTGCTCAGTTTTATGCTATCTTAGACCTTTATGCGGGCTGGCCATTCGGCCACGCCTGGACCATTATCACTTATGTATTTTCAACGGTAGAGTTTCTACACACCATAGATTAAGGTGTGGAGCTCTGCTGTTCCTCATGAATTAGTGCAAAGTACTATTGTTTTTATATTCAACGCAAGCCTATTTCTTATCTAAGATAAACACTTGTTCTTCAACCTGAGGAAGGTGATGATCCGTGACACTCATCATCATTCCTACCCATGAACGCGTGACTGACAACCACTTCCGTTCTACTTGCAATCGCTTAAGTGCATATCTCTTAGCCTTCTGGTTCATGACGCATGGTTGCCTCGCCTGACAACCGAGCCTTCCATTCCATGAGATCAGAGTCTTCGTGGTATAGGCTAGAATTATTGGCGGCCATTCTTGAGATCCATAAAGTCTAAACCTTGTTTGTGGTATTCCGAGTAGGATCTGGGAAGGGATGGCTGTGATGAGCTTCAAACTCATGAGTGCTGGGCGTAGTGATAGACGCAAAAGGATGACTGAATCCTATTCCAGTATGATCGAGAACCGACAGATGAATAGCCGTGCGGTGACAGCGCATTTTGGACCATTTTCACTGAGAGGACCGGATGTAGCCATTGACAACGGTGATGCCCTGCATAAGCTTGCCATGGAAGGGAGTACGAATGATTGGATGAAGACAGCAGGAAAGCAGAGGTTCAGGAGGAACGAAAGCATCTCTGTACGATTATCTGAAATTCTCACCAATGAATTACATAAGTATCTTTATCCTTGTTTATATTTTATTTATATTTTTTTATCAATTCACCATAACCATTTGAATCCGCCTGACTGAGATTTACAAGGTGACCATAGCTTGCTTCAAGCCGACAATCTCCGTGGGATCGACCCTTACTCACGTAAGGTTTATTACTTGGACGACCCAGTGCACTTGCTGGTTAGTTGTGCGAAGTTGTGACAAAGTGTGATTCACGTTTGAGAGCACCAAGTCTTTGGCGCCATTATTGATGATCGCAATTTCGTGCACCAAGTTTTTGGCGCCGTTGTCGGGGATTGTTCGAGTTTGGACAACTGACAGTTCATCTTGTTGCTCAGATTAGGTAATTTTATTTAATTTTATGCTTTTTATTTCTTATTTTCGAAAAATACAAAAAAATTTTCTTCTTTTTCGTCCTTCCCAAAATAGTTTTCGAAAAAAAAAATTTAATAAAACCAAAAATATTTTATGTTTCTTGTTTGAGTCTAGAGTCAAATTTTAAGTTTGGTGTCAATTGCATATTTTTTAATTTTTCCTTAAAAAATTTTCGAAAATTCATGCATGATGTTCTTCATGATCTTCAAGTTGTTCTTGATAAGTCTTCTTGTTTGATCTTTAAAATTTCTTGTTTTGTGTCTTTTCTTATTTTTCATATACATTCTTGAATTCTTAGTGTCTAAATATTAAAAATTTATAAGTTTGGTATCTTGCATGTTTTCTTTTATTGAAAATTTTTCTAAAAATACATACTTGATGTTCATCATGATCTTCAAAGTGTTCTTGGTATTCATCTTTGCATTCAAAGTGTTCTTGCATGTTTTCTTTCTTTGTTTTGCATGTTTACTTCATAATTTCCTATTCTTACTTCATATTTTCAAAAATCTCACTAACATTTAATTTTTAGATTCAAAAATTTCAAGTTGTTACTTGCCTATTAAGAAAGGTTCAATCTTTAAATTTTAAAATCATATCTTTTTATTTCTTATTAGTCAAGTAATCAACTTTAATTTTCAAAATCTTTTTAAAAATTAAATCTTTTTAATTTCTTCTTCAATCATATCTTTTTTTTAATAAATTGCAATCATATCTTCTCAATCAAACCTTTTTCAAAATAATTTCAATCATTTCAATCATATCTTTTTCAAAATCAATTTCAAAATCTTTTCTAACTTCTTATCTTTTCAAAATTGATTTTTAAATCTTTTTCAATTAACTACTTGACTTTTTGTTTGATTTTAAAAGTTTTCTATTTCAATCATATCTTTCTCAAAACTCCTAACTACTTTTCTCGCTCCAATTTTCGAAAATCACTAACTTTTTTTTTAAATTCTTTCTAATTAATTAATTTAATAAAAACAAAAATATTTTCCTTTTATTTTAATTTGAAATTAGAATTCTTCATCTTCTCTCTTCTCCATTCTACTCTCCTATTCTTCTCCTCTTCTACTCACATAAAGGAATCTCTATACTGTGACATAGAGGATTCCTCTTCTTGTTGTTCTCTTCTTTTTTATATGAGCAGGAACAGGGATAAAGACATTCTTATTGAAGTTGATCCTGAACCTGAGAGGACTCTAAAGAGGAAGCTAAGAGAAGCTAAAACATAACACTCTGAAGAGGACTTTACTGAAATTTTCGAAAAAGAAGGAGACATGGCCGAAAATAATAACAATGCAAGGAAGATGCTTGGTGACTTTACTGCACCAAATTCCAACTTACATGGAAGAAGCATCTCAATCCCTGCCATTGGAGCAAACAATTTTGAGCTAAAGCCTCAAGTAGTTTCTCTGATGCAACAGAATTGCAAGTTTCATGGACTTCCATCAGAAGATCCTTTTCAGTTCTTAACTGAGTTCTTGCAGATCTGTGATACTGTTAAGACCAATGGGGTTGATCTCAAGGTCTACAGGCTTATGCTTTTCCCGTTTGCTGTAAGAGACAGAGCTAGAATATGGTTAGACTCTCAACCTAAAGATAGTCTGAACTCTTGGGATAAGCTGGTCACAGCTTTCTTAGCCAAGTTCTTTCCTCCTCAAAAGCTTAGTAAGCTTAGAGTGGATGTTCAAACCTTGAGACAGAAAGAAAGTGAATCCCTCTATGAAGCTTGGGAGAGATACAAGCAACTGACCAAAAAGTGTCCTTCTGACATGCTTTTAGAATGGACCATCCTGTATATATTCTATGATGGTCTGTCTGAATTATCTAAGATGTCATTGGACCATTCTGTAGGTGGATCCATTCACCTAAAGAAAATTCCTGTAGAAGTTCAGGAACTCATTAACATGGTTGCAAATAACCAGTTCATGTACACTTCTGAAAGGAATCCTGTGAGTAATGGGACGCCTCTGAGGAAAAGAGTTCTTGAAATTGATACTCTGAATGCCATATTGGCTCAGAATAAAATATTGACTCAGCAAGTCAATATGATCTCTCAGAGTCTGAATGGATTGAAGGAATCATCCAATAGTACTATAGAGGCATCTTCTGAAGAAGAAGCTTATGATCCTGAGAACCCTGCAATAGCAGAGGTGAATTACATGGGTGAACCCTATGGAAACACCTATAATCCCTCACGGAGAAATCATCCAAATTTCTCATGGAAGGATCAACAAAAGCCTCAACAAGGCTTTAATAATGGTGGAAGAAACAGGTTAAGCAATAGCAAACCTTTTCCATCATCCACTCAGCAACAGACAGAGAATTATGAGCAGAATCCATCTAGCTTAGCAAATATAATCTCTGATCTATCTAAGGCCACTTTCAGTTTCATGAATGAAACAAGGTCCTCCATTAGAAATTTGGAGGCACAAGTGGGCCAGCTGAGTAAAAGGGTCACTGAAACTTTCCCTAGTACTCTCCCAAGCAATACAGAAGAAAATCCAAAGAGAGAGTGCAAGGCCATTGATTTGACCATCATGGTCGAACCTACAAGGGAGGAGAAGGACGTGAATCCTAGTGTGGAAGACCTTCTGGGACGCTCAGTGACCAATAAGGAGTTTTCCTTTGAGGAACCAAAAGAATCTGAGGCTCATCTAGAGACCATAGAGATTCTATTGAACCTCTTTCTGCCCTTCATGAGCTCTGATAAGTATTCTTCTTCTGAAGAGAATGAAGACGTTACTGAAGAGCAATTTGCTAAGTACCTTGGTGCAATCATGAAGCTGAATGCCAAATTATTTGGTAATGAGACTTGGGAAGATGAACCTCCCTTGCTCACCAATGAACTAAATGCATTGGATAGGCAGAAATTACCTCAAAGGAAATAGGATCCTGGTAAATTCTTAATTCCTTGTAACATAGGCACCATGACCTTTGAGAAGGCTCTGTGTGACCTGGGGTCAGGCATAAACTTAATGCCACTCTCTGTAATGGAGAAACTTGGGACCTTTGAGGTGCAAGCTGCCAAAGTCTCATTGGAGATGGCAGACAACTCAAGAAAATAGGCTTATGGACAAGTAGAGGACGTGTTAGTAAAGGCTGAAGGCCTTTACATCCCTGCTAATTTCATAATCCTAGACACTGGGAAGGATGAGGATGAATCCATCATCCTTGGAAGACCCTTCCTAGCCACAGCAAGAGATGTGATTGATGTGGACAGAGGAGAGTTGGTCCTTTAATTGAATGAGGACAACCTTGTGTTTAAGACTCAAGGATCTTCTTCTGTAACCATGGAGAGGAAGCATGAAAAGCTTCTCTTACTGCAGAGTCAACCAAGGCCCCCACAGTCAAACTCTAAGTTTGGTGTTGAGAGGCCACAACCAAACTCTAAGTTTGGTGTTGAACCCCCACATTCAAACTCTAAGTTTGGTGTTGGGAGGTTCCAACCTTGCTCTGATTATTTGTGAGGCTCCATGAGAGCTCACTGTCAAGCTATTGACATTAAAGAAGTGCTTATTGGGAGGCAACCCAATGTTATTTAATTATATTTAATTTTATTTTTATTTTTATTTTTATTTCGTGTTTTATTAGGTTGATGATCATGTGGAGTCACAAAAACTACTGAAAAATAAAAAATAGAATGAAAAACAGCATTAAAAATAGCACACCCTGGAGGAGGAGCATTCTGGCATTTAAACGCCAGAAACAAGCATCCGTCTGGTGTTTAACGCCAGAAACAAGCATCTACCTGGCATTAAACGCCAGAAATAGGCTACATTTGGGCGTTTAACGCCAGAAACAAGCAACAGTCTGGCGTTAAACACCAGGATTGCACAGCAAGGGCGTTTTACACACCTAATTGGAGCAGGGATGTTAAGTCCTTGACCCCATAGGATCCATGGACCCCACAGGATCCCCATAGGATCCATGGACCCCACAGGATCCCCACCACTTCCTCTCTCCTCTTCACACATTTTCATAACTCTCTTCCCCAAATACCCCTCTTCTTTTGCTCGAGGACGAGCAAACATTTTAAGTTTGGTGTGGTAAAAGATTGTTTTTTGTTTTTCCATAACCATTAATGGCACTGATAAACCCATATTTTATGATATATTTTCTGCTTAATTTGAGTGATTTATTCAATCCTTCACCCACTTATTCATATTAATTGCATGGTTTTACTTTCCCTTCCTTATTATGTGATGCATGTGAAAAACATGTTTCCTATGCTTTAAAATTAATTATTTTAATTACCTTTATTTCCATTCGATGCCGTGATTAGTGTGTTGAGTAGTTTCAGATCTTCTAAGGTGGGAATGACTTAAATGATGGAAAGGAAACATACAAAAATGGAAGGAAAGCACCAAACGGAGCTTCTGAAGAACTGGCATCCACGCAATCGCATGGATGATGCGATCGCGTGCCAAGCGCGAATCAGCAGCGACGCGGCCGCATGACTGACGCGACCGCGTGCCTTAAGTAGAACGCACATGACGCGGTCGCATGACTGATGTGACCGCGTGACCCACACGGACGCATGACAGAGGCCACGCACTAGAAATTACAGAAAATGCTCATAGCGAATTCTGAAGCCCTTTTTGGCCCAAATCCAAGTCCTGAAGGCAGAGACTAGAGGTTACAATGTGAGGGAATGCATCCATTCAGGGAGAGCTCGCCAATTTTCACTTTCCATGATTTAGATTTAGTCTGAGAGAGGTTCTCCCCTCTCTCTCTTAGGATTAGGATTAGGATTTAGGACTTCTCTTAGTTTGTAAGAGTGACTCTCGATCCAGGTTTAATATTTACTTTAATGCTTTTATGCGTACTTATAAATGTTGCCAACTTGACTTATGAACCCTTTCCATGTTATGATTTGAATTAATGATTATTTGAGGTATTTCAGTTATTGATTGCTTTCTCCTTAATTTGTGTTACCATTGCTTTCCATCTAAGGATATTTTATTCCAACAATTTTACTTTCTCCCTTTTGGTCTTGGTTAAGAAATCAGTAACTCAACATTATTAAACTCAGCATAATTCATAATAGTTATCTTGCTAATTGAACTGAACTTCAATAATTCCAACTTTTTCTTAGGAAATAAATAGGATTCGAAGGTCAAACTAATTAGTCCCTTGACTTTCCTTTACTTTAGTGAAGGTTAACTAAGTGGAATTTAGATTCAACTTTCATTGTTGTTGAGAGAGATAATTAAGTTGGACTTCCAATTTCTCTTACCTTGCCAAAAGTTGCTTTACAGTATTTATTTATTTTAATTGCCATTTACTTTACTTGTCATTCAAATCACTTGCTTCTCACCTTCTAAACCCCGATTACAACCCTTATAGCCAATAGTAAGAACATACTTCCTTGCAGTTCCTTGAGAAGACGACCCGAGGTTTGAATACTCGGTTAACAATTTTTAAGGGGTTTGTTACTTGTGACACCCAAAACGTTTGTATGAAAGGACTTTTGAAGGTTTAGAAACTATACTTGCAATGAGGATTTATCCGCAAATTTCTGGACCACGCAAAAGTTCTCTCATCAAAATGGCGCCGTTGCTGGGGAACTGCTAACGTGTGCCTTATTATTGGTTGTTGTAAATATTTTTCTTTTGCTTGTTTATTTATTTTTGTTTTTCCTTTTCATCTTTATTTGCTACCATGAATTCTCACCCCTTTCGCTTTGAGTTTGGTTCTAACTTTGTTGAAAGAAATAGAAGTTACAGCAGGAATATGCATCAAGGTTAGACCAATCAAGGATGGATGGAGCCAAGAGGATTTAATCAACCCTTTAGGCAGCAACACCCTCCGAGATATCCTGGACAAAGACCATTCTACCGTACATACCCAGCTGAAAGATATGGTGGACAACCTTGTAACTACCAACAAGCCCCACCCCGTGCATATAAACCATCCTTTCAACATAACCTCGAACCACCACACTCACAAGCTTCTCTTCACCATTCGCCACCATGTGATCCTTCCTTACCCCAGTACCAATCCAATCACTCCCAACCACCACCACTTCTCTATGTATCATGCCCAAGTCCGGCAACCCGAGAAGCATAGGTTCGCCTAAAGAAAACAGTAAATAAATTTTAAACAACCATTCGACAACTGGAGCAAGTAGTAATTCAATGGGTTTCTAGGTGCTCAAATACACAAGGATTAGCCACAGCCCCATGTGAACAGTTTAACAAAGAGCGTAGCATGAAGGATATACTAGAGACTCCAGTGGACAAGACAGAGCATGAATTCATACTAGAACAAGTAGAAAAAGCTGTCATTGTTCAAGAAGAAGAGTTGGTTGAAGATCTAGGAGATGCTGAACCTCCATGGGAATGCAGAGCTGAAGAGAACTCCGTCAAGGACGTTACAGTTGATGCTAAGGAGGATAGTGCACAACCCCCAAGGCAAGTTGTTTATGAAGAATCAGACGGAATAATCCAAGAAGAAAATTCCCTTGATAGTGATAGTCACAAGTCTAGCTCTCTTAGTAACGAACTTGCATCCGCAAGTGAATTCTCTGAGATTGAAGGATCTTCCCCAGATGAATACAAAGATGATGCAGAGGTAGATTTCTCTCAACCTCCAATCTATGACTCGAGTGATGAGGAAGACATAGAAGACTTTGACCAGGGTGATACTACATTTGAAGACTCTTGCAAGGAAGTGGAGGAATTCACAGAAGAGCACAAGGGAGAGAACTTACAGAACCACCAGAAACACCTATCCCAAGGCCATTACCACGTAATACAAGCTTCAAGTGGGTACAATCCTTAACCTATAACTTTACTTATTCACTTGAATATGGTTTGCTTGAAACAGATGGTCAGCTTAGAGCTCTTTGCGGCTTTAAGAGTAAGAGGGAAATGGCTCGTACTCAGAGCTGGTGCACAAGGTTCAATAAGGTTCCACGCTTCACCTCGAAGTACACGGATTGGTATCATGCTCAATTGCATGGATCATGGAGAACGTTTGGTCACCATGGTGAGATTCTACTTTTTAAACCGCCTGGATGGAAACATATAGATCAAGACGGAGGCGAATTTAAAAGCAAGGCTTGGGACCCTGGAGTTTATTCTGATGTTTGTCACCCCGGGAGCCTAACAATCTGTTTGAAGCTGCTCAGAAGCTTTACATGCCTAGTTTGGGACCCCGGAGGCTATTGGCATTCCAAGCACTGGTGGAGATTTCTGGATGAATTTAAGCACAAGCCACCATAACAGGAAGCCCTTCTAATGTCCAACTTAAGGACTTTAACCAAAAGTGCTAGGTGGGAGACAACCCACCATGGTATGATCATTCCTTTTACACTTTTAATTTTATTTAGTTTTGTTTTTGAGTTTTATTTTATTTTATTAAACCTGGGATCATGCATAGCATTCACATTAATCATTGTATTCTGCATATTTCAGTTAAAAAAAAAAGGTGCGCGACGCGACCGCATCATCCATGCGATCGCGTCATATTGCGAAAATACTATTCCCGCGACCGCGTCATCTATGCGGCCGTGTGACCTGGAGATCGGCGTAAACATCCAACGTCCAGAAAGTTAGGCTGGAATCGTGCGGCCCTTGTGCGTTTTGCACAATTTGGCCCACGCGATCGCATGCCCCATGCGATCGTGTCACTTGCACAATACCAATCCCACGCGATCGCGTCGCATGGATTGCACATCACCCTAGAAGGAGACAGAGAGTTGTGTTGAAACGGTGCTGGAGTCGTGCGTTTAGCACAATTTCCAGCGACGCAATCGCGTGACCCACGCGATCGCGTCATCCCCTCTTCCACCCCTTTCATGCGATCGCGCGCCCCACGCGATTGCGTCACTCCCATTTTCACCTCAACCACGCGACCGCGTGCCCCACGTGGCCGCGTGGATTCGAAAATATAACCCCCCAGCCACGCGAAACCTATCAGTCGCGCAGCCCCCCAACCCTCTTCTCCCTCTCTTCTTCCTCTTCTCCCAACCACCACCCAGCCACCACCGAGCACCACCCAGCAACCACCGCGCCACCACCCAGACGCCGCCGCCGTCCAGACATCGCCGCCGTACCACCCCCTCCCCTTCTTTCTTCTTCTTTCTTCCTCTCTTCTCCCCTCTCCGCCACTGCCCTCCGCGACCACCACCCACCACCGCCGGCCATCCAGCCGCGCCCCTCCGCCACCCACCCGCAACCCCCCTCCCTTCCTCTATCAATTACCCTAAAACCCTATCCCCATTACCCCCTTCTCCACTGCCCCCTCAGCTGCCACCGCGCCGTCGTACCCCACCACCGCGCCGGACGCCACCGCAGCCACCACCCAGCCGCTTTCTTACCCCATTCTACTCCTCACGCCTACCAGGTTCCACAACACGCAATCCTTTTTTTTCCGTTCGTAGTTTTTCTTATTTTTCCCATTTATGTTCGTGTTTAGGATAGCTAGAAATGCATGATGTAGTGGATTTTTAGGTTGTTAGGTATCTTAGGCTGTGGTTAGTGGATCTAGGTTTGTTTACTTGCACTGTTCATGCTTCTGTTTTATCAAAACTGCAATTCTGCTGTTCCTGTGACCTTGTTCATATCCTGTGATTTCCTACATTTGCTGCTTGTTACTCTGAATTTTCATGTTTCTATTAATTATAGGTAATTGCAGCAAGTTTTTTTTAATTCATATGAACTGCCTTGTTTGCTGTTTATTTTCCGGGACAATCCAACTTTAGCCGGAATGCTGCCCAAATTTTTTGAATTGTTTTCATTAATGTTTTGGTTTGGCAATTTGAACTCTGTTGTCCTCTGCTTTACCCAAACCATTTCATGAATGCTATGGAAGACTTTCTTATCCTCTTTGATTTCCTGGTTTATAAACTGCATCTGTGATATTCTGATTCCAATTCTTGCTTTCTTTCTATCTGTTTGAATCAACATCACCCTGTTTTCCTTGTTTGGTTATGAGTCATTATAGTTCCCACCTATGAATCCTTGTTACATGAAATATTTTCTTTATGCCACTTACTTTAACCAACACTTTACTGCTTTACTAATTTTAATTTACTAACCCCTCTTTCAACTTCTAACCATACTAACTTTTTTTTTTAAATCTCTTTTCTGATTTTTCACTGTCCTCTAACTTTCTAACCATGGCATACTGACAATTTTTCTATTTAACTTGAATTCTGATACATTTTGGATTGTAAATTCTTCCTTTCCAAATTTTAAACTGCTAAACAATCCTTCATGCACAATTACTTGACTCATTTACCTCATTCTAATTCTCCTTGCCGCTTTGAGTTTTCTTTGTTTAAATTGCCTATTTGCTTCCCTATTTTTATCCATATCCTGGTTTCCCATTTTTCAGGATGTCTGCCTCATAAAGGAAAGGAAAAGGCAAGGCTACTGGCAAGCGCAAGAGAGGAGATTCCTCCCAGTCCATCATTTTCCTCATGCATGATTCCTCATAGCGGGAGAAGAACTTTACACAGCAGGAAAAAGCTGACCAGCTACTCCCTACAAATGATTCAATAAAATTTGCAAACTGGTACTGTGAGATGAAGTATCCGGCATTTGCAAACTCCAAGAATCTATACCTGGAGAGAACTCTGAAGATTTCAGAAGCACTCCAGCAGTACACCACTGAGCAAATCAAGCAAAGAGGCTGGTTCTTTCTGGAGAGAACATTGACAGAGGTCAATGCATCTTGGGTCTGGGAATTCTACTACAACTACTACATCACCACCCTAGATGCAGTGAACCTGAGAGGAAAACAAATTCTAGTCACTGAGGAGGCCATAGAGGACATTCTCCAGCTCCCAGCCAAGTCCGATCAGCCTGATGGTTATTCAAAGGCTGAGGAGGACATGCGCCTGATGCAGTTTGATTGGGATGTTGTAAAGGCCCGGATAGCTCTCGACCCGACTGTTCCTTGGGAGATGGGTCAGGACACCACCATGCCTAGAGGGATCAAGAGGGCGTACTTAAATAATGAGGCTCGGTTATGGCACCAGATCTTGAGCAATTATGTGATGCTGAGTACTCATGAGACGGAGATCCCAGCTGCTATGATCACCCTCCTATGGTGTGTGCTGGAGGGTAAGGACCTTTACCTACCACGCTTTATCCAGCATTATATGGCCAGGGTCCACGTCCGAGGCACCCTCCCTTTCCCGTATCTAGTTACACAGCTAGGCCGTCGAGCTGACGTGCCTTGGGAAGATTCCGATGAGAGACCACCAGCGGCGGACTGCAGGAAGATCATTCCTCACAGCAGGAACTTCCTAGCTTTGGGGTACAGACCACCACCCTTCACTGCTACTGATGAGACAGCCCCACCGTCTGCTGGACCCTCTTCATCCACAGCTGCCACTGCTGCCCCTGCTGCTACCACTGCACCTCCAGCTGCCTCTGAGCCCGTATACCGCCTCGTGCATTGCCTATTCTGACAGCTTGATCAGATGGAGCGCCGTAACCGGCGACAGTATGAGAGATTGGAGCGTCGCAGCCAGCGACGCTATTCGCATCTGAAGTTGATGATCCGCCAGGGTGGTGGCATCCCCTCCGAGCCTGACACACCATCAGAGCCATCAGAGGAGGAGGAGGATGAGCTTGAGGAGGAGACTCACTACCAGGAGGAGACACATCAGCAGGCAGCCACAGAGCAGGCTGCCCCACATCTGGAGGTTACGCATCAGATAGAGGCTGCAGATCCGGAGATCCCGATTCAGTCAGCACCGCCTCTACAGCAGCCAGACCCTCAGCCCACCACCATCACAGAGCCTCCAGCTACCATCCCTACCAGTGATGACACCCCTTCACACCTAGCTTGAGTGAGCATCAGGGACGATGCTTCATTTTAAGTGTGGGGAGGTCGCCATCTCTGGTGTTTTATTTTGGTGAACTACTACATCTCTTTTTTCTTTTATTTTGGATATTTTTCTGTATTTTTTCTGAGTACTTATACATTGCTGCTTTTATGTATTTTTACTCTATTTTTTGTATTTTGCATTTTTAGTTCATATTTTTAGTTATTTAGTTTAGTTTGCAATTCTGACTTATTAGTGGATTAATTAGTATAGTTTACCCTTTTTAGCATAAGATAGCATAGTTAAATTGAAAAATATAAAAAGGAAGTAAGCTAGGAAATTGAACATAACAGATTTAAATCCATAAACCTTGTATATATAGCATTACATCATATAGTTAAGTTGACAATATTTCATCAAGGAGGAACATTAAAACTTTAAAGGCTACCCTAAATAATTTTTTTATGAGAATAGTGGGAATTTTTAACTAAACCTGCATAACATGTATGAATGATATATGATGCTTGAGTTAGAGAACACACAGCCTGTGAGTCTTGAGCTTAATTGTATGGTTGCATTCAAACCATAATTTCATTCCTGTGTGTTTCGCTTCTTCTTATTCTGATGTTCTTTACTTTGCTTTAATCTATATGTCCGATTATATAATATAGATACATGCCAAAAGAATGATTGAGGCCATCATTTGATTTTAGCTCACTTACCCCAAATAACCTACCTTTCACACCACCCTTGTTAGCCCCCTTGAGCCTTTAAAATCCCTTTTATTCTATTTAGCCACACTACTAGCCTTAAGCAGAAAAAAATAAAATAAAATCCCAAGTTGAATCCTTGGTTAGCTTAAGATAGAAAATTATAAATAGATTAAAATGTGGAAAACCTATTGGGAACATGGATGATAGAAACAAAAGGGTAGAAAAGTTAAAAGAAATAAAATAAAATTTGGGAAGCATGCTCATAAGAAATCAAAGTGATTCAATTACCATGTGCTTTCAAAAAAAAAAAAAAGAGTTATTTTTTAGCATTTAATAAAAGGGGATACAAAAGAATTCCCCAATGCAAAATAAAAGTAATGCACATGGGATAAAAATAAAAATTAAAACATGAGCATGTAACGAGTGGGATAATATGGGAAAATTAGTAAAGAAGCTTGTTCTACTAAACATATATGTTAGGTGAGATCTTAGTCTAATTAAGGATTCACTTATTAGCTCACTTAGCCTTATACATATATCCTTACCTTTACCTTGGCCCCATTACAACTTTAATTAAAGACCTCATGATTTTTGGTATGACTGTACTCTATAATTGTTGATTGGTTAGATGAAGAATAAAGTTATAAAAAGTAAGAATAAAAATAAAAATAGAGTGAATGAACCCAATAAACACTGAGTGACTAGAGGGTAAACACAAATTCCAGTGAGGGTTCAATAACTCATCAACATATATCTGTGCTTAATTTACTAATTGTTTTGCAAGTTTGTGCAATATTTTTATTCTCCATCTCATTTGCTAAAATGCTTTATTATTTAAGGGTTGGCTATATGTATATATGTATATGACTCCTTGAGAATGTGAATTAATTTAACTACATGTAAGCTTTATATATGAGTGGATAAATTGGAATTGCATGACTCATTTAGGTAGATGCATTTAGAATAGGTTGCATTGCATAACATTCCACCACTTTAACCTTACTTTTTACTTTGGATTTAGCATGAGGACATGCTATTGTTTAAGTGTGGGGAGGTTGATAAACCCATATTTTATGATAGATTTTATGCTTAATTTTAGTGATTTATTCAATCCATCACCCACTTATTCATATTAATTGCATGGTTTTACTTTCCCTTCCTTATTATGTGATGTATGTGAAAAACATGTTTCCTATGCTTTAAAATTAATTATTTTAATTACCTTTATTTCCATTCGATGCCGTGATTAGTGTGTTGAGTAGTTTCAGATCTTCTAAGGTAGGAATGACTTAAAGGATGGAAAGGAAACATACAAAAATGGAAGGAAAGTACCAAATGGAGCTTCTGAAGAACTGGCATCCACGCGATCGCATGGATGATGCGATCGCGTGCCAAGCGCGAATCAGCAGCGATGCGGCCGCATGACTGACGCGACCGCGCGCCTTAAGCAGAACGCACATGACGCGGTCGCATGACTGACGCGACCGCATGGCAAAGAAATGCTCTGAATGACGCGACCGCGTGACCCACGGGGACGCGGGACAGAGGCCACGCACCAGAAATTGCAGAAAACGCTCATAGCGAATTTTGAAGCCCTTTTTGGCCCAAATCCAAGTCCAGAAGGCAGAGACCAGAGGTTACAAAGTGAGGGAACGCATCCATAAAGGGAGAGCTCGCCAATTTTCACTTTCCATGATTTAGATTTAGTTTGAGAGAGGTTCTCCCCTCTCTCTCTCTTAGGATTAGGATTAGGATTTCGGACTTCTCTTAGTTTGTAAGAGTGACTCTCAATCCAGGTTTAATATTTACTTTAATGCTTTTAAGCGTACTTATAAATGTTGCCAACTTGACTTATGAACCCTTTCCATGTTATGATTTGAATTAATGATTATTTGAGGTATTTCAGTTATTGATTGCTTTCTCCTTAATTTATGTTACCATTGCTTTCCATCTAAGGATATTTTATTCCAACAATTTTACTTTCTCCCTTTTGATCTTGGTTAAGAAATCAGTAACTCAACATTATTAAACTCAGCATAATTGATAATCGTTATCTTGCTAATTGAACTGAACTTCAATAATCCCAACTTTTTCTTAGGAAATAAATAGGATTCGAAGGTCAAACTAATTAGTCCCTTGACTTTCCTTTACTTTAGTGAAGGTTAACTAAGTGGAATTTAGATTCAACTTTCATTGTTGTTGAGAGAGATAATTAAGTTGGACTTCCAATTTCTCTTACCTTGCCAAAAGTTGCTTTACAGTATTTATTTATTTTAATTGCCATTTACTTTGCTTGTCATCCAAATCACTTGCTTCTCACCTTCTAAACCCCGATTACAACCTTTATAGCCAATAGTAAGAACATACTTCCTTGCAGTTCCTTGAGGACGACCCGAGGTTTGAATACTCGGTTAACAATTTTTAAGGGGTTTGTTACTTGTGACACCCAAAACGTTTGTATGAAAGGACTTTTGAAGGTTTAGAAACTATACTTGCAACGAGGATTTATCCACAAATTTCTAGACCATGCAAAAGTTCTCTCATCAGGCACCTAAGGCCAGAGAAACCTCAAGAAAGAGGAAAGGAAAGGCAATTGCTTTCACCTCTTAGTCATGGGAGATGGAGAGATTCATCTCAAGGGTCCATAGCTCAGTAGTAGAGCATTTGACTGCACAACAAGAGCATGAGGAATTCCCTCACCAAGAAATCTCTGAGATGCCTCAAGAGATACATTTTCCTCCACACAACTATTAGGAGCAACTAAGGATAGGAGCATCAAAGAGCTACGAGGGAGGAGCAACAAAGACAAGGAAGAGACATAGAGGAGCTCAAGAGCACCATTGGTTCTTCAAGAAGAGGAAGACGCCACCCTTACTAAGGTGGACCCGTTCCTTAATCTCCTTGTTCTTATTTTCCTGTTTTTCGTTTACTATGCTTTATGTTTTATTTATGTTTATGTCTTATTACATGATCATTAGTATTTAAGTGTCTATGTCTTAAAGCTATGAATATCCTATGAATCCCTCACCTCTCTTAAATAAAAACTGTTCTAAAAACAAAAGAACAAGAAGTACATGGTTTCGAATTTATCCTTGAAATTAGTTTAAATATTTTGATGTGGTGACAATACTTTTTGTTTTCTGAATGAATGCTTGAACAGTACATGTGTCTTTTGATATTGTGGTTTATGAATGTTAAATATGTTGGCTCTTGAAAGAATGATGAAAAGGAGAAATGTTATTAATAATCTGAAAAATCATAAAAATTGATTCTTGAAGCAAGAAAAAGCAGTGAATAGAGAAGAGCTTGCGAAAAAAAAAATTGGCAGAAAAAACAGAAAGAAAAAGAAAAAGCAAGCAGAAAAAGCCAAAATCTCTTTAAACCAAAAGGCAAGAGCAAAAAGCCAATAGCCCTTAAAACCAAAAGGCAAGGGTAATAAAAAGGATCCAAGGCTTTGAGCATCAGTGGATAGGAGGACCTAAAGGAATAAAATCCTGGCCTAAGCGGCTAAACCAAGCTGTCCCTAACCATGTGCTTGTGGCGTGAATGTGTCAAGTGAAAACTTGAGACTGAGCGGTTAAAATCGAGGTCCAAAGCAAAAGAAGAGTGTGCTTAAGAACCCTGGACACCTCTAATTGGGGACTTTAGCAAAGCTGAGTCACAATCTGAAAAGGTTCACCCAGTTATGTGTCTGTGGCATTTATGTATCCGGTGGTAATACTGGAAAACAAAGTACTTAGGGCCACGGCCAAGACTCATAAAGTAGCTGTGTTCAAGAATCAACATACTAAACTAGGAGAATCAATAACACTATCTAAATTCTATGTTCCTATAGATGCCAATCATTCTGAACTTTAATGGATAAAGTGAGATGCCAAAACTATTCAAGAGGCAAAAAGCTACTAGTCCCGCTCATCTGATTGGAGCTAAGTTTCATTGATATTTTGGGATTATTAGTATATTCTCTTCTTTTTATCCTATTTGATTTTCAGTTTCTTGGGGACAAGCAACAATTTAAGTTTGGTGTTGTGATGAGCGGATAATTTATACGCTTTTTGGCAGTGTTTTTACATAGTTTTTAGTATGATTTGATTAGTTTTTAATATATTTTTATCAGTTTTTAATTAAAAATCACATTTCTAGACTTTACTATGTGTTTGTGTGTTTTTCTGTGATTTCAGGTATTTTCTGGCTGAAATTGAGGGACTTGAGCAAAAATCAGATTCAGAGGTTGAAGAAGGACTGCAGATGCTGTTGGATTCTGACCTCCCTGCACTCAAACTGGGTTTTCTGGAGCTACAGAACTCCAAATAATGTGCTCTCAATTGCGTTGGAAATTAGACATCCATGGCTTTCCATCAGTATATAATAATTCATACTTTGCCCGAGTTTAAATGACACAAACTGGCGTTCAACGCCAGCTCCCTACCTTATTCTGGAGTCAAACACCAGAAATAGGTTGCAAAGTGGAGTTAAACGCCAGAAACACGTTATAAACTAGCATTTAACTCCAAGAAAGACCTCTCCACATGAAAGCTTCAATGCTCAGCCCAAGCACACACCAAGTGGGCCCCGAAAGTGGATTTCTGCATCATTTACTTATCTCTGTAACCCTAGTAACTAGTTTAGCATAAATAGGACTTTTTACTATTGTATTTACATCTTTTGGAACATCTTTGATCAATTTTATGCTATCTTAGACCTTTATGGGGGTTGGCCATTCGGCCATGCCTGGACCATTATCACTTATGTATTTTCAACGGTAGAGTTTCTACACACCATAGATTAAGGTGTGGAGCTCTGCTGTTCCTCATGAATTAATGCAAAGTACTATTGTTTTTCTATTCAACTCAAGCCTATTTCTTATCTAAGATATACACTTGTTCTTCAACCTGAGGAAGGTGATGATCCGTGATACTCATCATCATTCCCACCCATGAACGCGTTCCTGACAACCACCTCCGTTCTACTTGCAATCGCTTAAGTGCATATCTCTTAGCCTTCTGGTTCATGACACATGGTTGCCTCGCCTGACAACCGAGCCTTCCATTCCATGAGATCAAAGTCTTCGTGGTATAGGCTAGAATTATTGGCGGCCATTCTTGAGATCCGGAAAGTCTAAACCTTGTCTGTGGTATTCCGAGTAGGATCTGGGAAGGGATGGCTGTGACGAGCTTCAAACTCACGAGTGCTGGGTGTAGTGACAGACGCAAAAGGATGACTAAATCCTATTCCAGTATGATCGAGAACCGACAGATGAATAGCCGTGCGGTGACAGCGCATTTTGGACCATTTTCACTAAGAGGACGGGATGTAGCCATTGACAATGGTGATGCCCTGCATAAGCTTCCCATGGAAGGGAGTAGGAATGATTGGATGAAGACAGCAGGAAAGTAGAGGTTCAGGTGGAACGAAAGCATCTCTATACGCTTATCTGAGATTCTCACCAATGAATTACATAAGTATCTCTATCCTAGTTTATATTTTATTTATATTTTCTTTATCAATTCACCATAACCATTTGAATCCGCCTGACTGAGATTTACAAGGTGACCATAGCTTGCTTCAAGCCGACAATCTCCGTGGGATCGACCCTTACTCACGTAAGGTTTATTACTTGGACGACCCAGTACACTTGCTGGTTAGTTGTGCGAAGTTGTGACAAAAAAGTGTGATTCACGTTTGAGAGCACCAAGTCTTTGGCGCCATTGTTGATGATCGTAATTTCGTGCACCACTCATCTTTGAGTGCACTGAGGACGGTGCAAACTTTTAAGTGTGGGGAGGTCGTCCGACCAGTCGGCATTTTTGGGTGACAAATTTCTAATCCCAACACTTTTGCATTTCATTCTTAGGTATTTTTAGGATTTTTAGTTGCATTCTCTTGTTTTGCATCTATATATAATAAGCTTAGCCAAAATAATGAAGTTTTCCAAGAAATTTATCTATAGGGCACCCCAATTGATTGAAAAAAAAAATTTAGAACTTGCTTGAACTATACATTGTGGATCATGATTTTTGAGCTAAGAACACAAGCATGTGAGATTTGAGCCTAATTGTATGGTTACATCATATGATCACTTATTTTCATTCTTGTATGCATTATTCTCTTTCTATGATTGTAATCTTTGATTTGTTTGATTCTTTGTGTCCATTATTTTGTGTATGAATGTACTTATATGATTGAGGTCATTGTTTCAATTAGCTCACTTACCCAAATGGCCTTACCTTTTATCTTCCATTGTTAGCCAACTTTGAGCCTACGCTAAACCCATTTGTTCTTAATTTCAGCACATTACAAGCCTAAGTGAAAAACAATAAATGTCCCTTGTTTGGATCTTTGATTAGCTTAGGCTAGTGAGAGTGTTTATCATTTGATTTTTGGAGAGTTGGGATTATTGGGTAGAGATAAAAGTGTATTTTGTGGTTTTATTGAAAATCATGGGAATTGGGTACATATTCATGTTTTAATTATGTTTAAACCATACGCATTGATGCTTTTATGAATATTTTAGTTTGAAAAAAAATGAGAAAAATAAAAATAAAAAATATATAAAAAAATATAGAAATAGAAAAAGAAAGAAAAAGAAAATCAATAAAAAGGGGACAAAATGCCCCAAAGTAAAGTTCAATAAAAAGCAATGCATATGTGTGGTGATCAAAAAGAGAATGCATGAGTGTGTGAAAAAGTTAAGAATGGGTAGTTAGGTTAGCATTTAAATTGTATAGGTTGTCATAGGTTAAGTGGGAAGCTTAGTTTAATCAAAGATTCAAATTTCAAGTCCACTTGACCATATGCATCCTTACCTTGACCCTAGCCCCATTACAACCTATGGGAAAGTCCTCATGATATTTGTATGCACGCATGAAATAATTGTTGATTGTTAGATGTAAAAAAAATCTTGGAAAGCATGATTAGGGGGGAATTGAGTGAATTAACCCCATACACTTGAGTGACTAGATCGAATACACATCTGGTGAGGGTTCGATCGCTCAATTAGATGCTTCCACCCATGATCATCTTTTCTTGGAAATAATTGTGGGTTTGCTTCGATTGCTATTGCTTTAGCCCTTGTACTTATATATACTTTCTTGGGAATTGATTTATTTTGACTAAGTAGATGCATTCATTTAGATTGATTGCCTTTAGATAGGTATAGATAGTTTGCATTGAATAAATGTTGATACCATTTGTTTCTTTCTTGATTTTAGCATAAGGACATGCTTGGTTTAAGTGTGGGGAGATTTGATAAACTCCAATTTTGTGGTTTATCTTGTGCTTAATTTGAGGGATTTTATCACCTTTTCTCACATTTATCCAATGAAATAGCATGGTTTTGTAATTCTCCCTTAATTTGTGTATAAGTGTAAAAACATACTTTTTAGGCCCTTAAATTAGTAATTTTAATTCACCTTAATTCCATTCGATGTCTTGATGTTTTTGTTGAGTGATTTCAGATTCATAAGGCAAGTATTGGATGGAAAAAGTGAAGAGAAAAGCATGCAAAGTGGAGAATTCATGAAGAAATAAGCATTTGGAGAATTGAGGGCCACGCGCACGCATCATTTACGCGTACGCATGAGTTGAAGATTTGCAAGCCACGCGCATGTGTCACCCACGCGTACGCGTGAGGAGGAAATTAGCCAGCGACGCGCACGTGTCGTCGACGCACACACGTGACGTTAGGCACGTGACCTCATTAAAGTGAATTCGTTGGGGGCGATTTATGAGCTGCCCAGGCCCAAATCCAACTCATTCTTAAGGCTATTTCATGCAGAATTCAATCTTAGGCAAAGGGGGGCAATTAGTTGTAGATTAGGAAGCATGTAGTTAGTTTCTAGAGAGAGAAGCTCCCTCTTCTCTCTAGAATTAGGTTATGATTAGGTCAAATTCTCTTAGATCTAGGTTTAGTTTCCTGTTTTCATCTTGTTTCCATTTCAATTTCTTGTTGTTACATCAATGATCTCTTAGTTTTCTTGTTAATTTTCCCTTTGATGTATCTTTTATGTTGTTGCACTATTGTTGGATTTGTATTTTCCTTTAATGCAATTTATGTTTCATGTTCCTTTATTGTTAATTGAGTTGTTGTTATTTTTTCCTTGCAATTGATAGTTGTTAGATTTTATTCTTGTTGTCATTTTATCTTGCTTTCCTTTTATGCCTTCCAAGTGTGTGGCAAAATGCTTGGAAGGATTCTAGAGTAGAGTTTTTGAGAATTCTTGGTTTGAAAAGAGAAATTGGGTAATCTTGAGTCATGAATACCCAATTCAAGTTGGTGATCTAGAGTTGTTAGCTAATATTGTTTCCATTAACGCTAATCTTTTGCTAATTCAATTAGTAAGTTGATTAGGACTTTTGGAGTGAGATTAGCTAGTCTTATTTGACTTTCTCTCGTGTGAAGACAACATTGTACTTTCTTCCATTGTTAGAGATGACAAAATAGGATAAATTCTTACTAATTATTGTTATTAGTGACTAGGATAGAAAGCCTATATTCTCAATCCTTGCCATGAATGTCTCTCTTTTATTAATTTTCTTTAATTGTTTTCTTTACTCTTCCTGTCAATTATTTTCTCGCCTCTTCTATAAATCAAACCCCTCCCATGTTCCTTCATAGCCATTAATCATTCACTTCATTGCAATTCCTTGTGAGACGACCCGAGGTTTAAATACTTTGGTTAATTTTCAATGGGATTTGTACTTTGTGACAACCAAAACTTTTAAATTTGATTGAGAATTCTTAGTTGGTTTGGAACTATGCTTACAACGAATTTCCTTTTCCATTAAGAGAAATTCTAGAACGACAATAATTTTCGTATCAATATGTTTGATTCAATTCTAAGGTGTGTTTTCGTCCTATAAATACCCCCCACTTCATCCACTTTCACCACATCTTCACTACTCTTTCCCTCTTACTCTCCAACATACACTTCACCTTTCTTCATTTTTCCTCTTTCTCCATCCCAAAAGCCGAAGCCTATACCCCATCTCTTCTATCTCCTTCTTCTGTTTTCTTGTCTTTTTCTTTTCCTATATTTCTATTTACTCGGGGATGAGCAAAGATTTTAAGTTTGGTATTGGGCGTTTCGCTTTTTGCTTCTTATATCCTACCTCCATGGCACCAAAGACCGGAAATTCCTCAAGAAAAAGAAAGGAGAAAACGCCCACTTCTGAGCCATGGGATTTCACAAGATTCTTCTCCAAGGCCCATCAAGACCATTTTTATGACGTGGTGAGGAAGAAGAAGGTGATTTCTGAGGTCCCCTGCTAAAGGATAATGAGTACTCGGAGATCCTATACCATATTCTGAGATGGGGTTGGGAAATTCTAGCCTACCCTATGGCCAAGGTGGAGTATTGATGGTGCAGGAGTTCTATGCCAATGCCTGGCTCACAAAGAAGCATGTTATAAGCGTGAACCTAGAGCCAAAGAATTGGTGCACCATGGTCAGAGGGCACATCATGGATTTTTTCCTGAGAGTGTGAGGGTGGCGTTATAGTTGCCAAGGCCACGAGATTACCCTAACTCATACACTCGAAGGGTCAACACTGACCAAAGGCTGGATCAAATCCTTGCTAACATCTGCGTACCTGGAGTTCAATGGAGGAGGGATGCTCAAGGTCAGCCTTACCAACTGGGTAGGCTTGACCTTTGGCCAGTAGTTAGAAGATGGTTGGAGTTCATCCAACGTTCAATCATCCCTACGAGTAACAGCTTTGAGGTTACGGTCGAGCGAGCAGTGATGATTCATTGCGTTATACTCGGCAATGAGGTGGAGGTACATGAGGTGATCACTCAAGTGTTTTAAAGAATAGTTGACAAGCCCTCCACCTGTGCGAGGCTGGCATTCCCTCATCTCATTCACCTATTATGTGCAACAGCTGGAGCTCACATAAAGGGAAATACCTTATCAAGAAGGAGAGACCAATCACAAGGAAGGGTATGGAGCACGCTAGGGAGCTCGTGCAAGGACCGCAGCAAGATCCAGTTCCACAACCTCTACAGGATATTCCAAAGATGTCTCAAGGGATGTACTTTCCTCTCTGTGACTACTGGGATCAGTTGGCCACATCCTTAGGGGAGCTGACATCATTAGTTGATCAGCTGAGGCTGGAGCATCAAGACCAGTCTGCTATTCTCCATCAGATGATGGAAGATTAAAGGGGAATGATGGAGGAGCAGAGGAGGCAGGGGTGTGACATTGAGGAGCTTAAATGCTCTGGAGGATTTCCCAGAGGGAGCAGTAGCCGCCATCACTGAGGTGGTCTAGTTTCACTCTCCCTATTTCTATTTCATCTTTATTTTCTAGTGTTTTATTGTATTGCCTATTTTCTATTCTAGTTGTATGATCACTCTTAGGATTTTTTGCTTTCTAGTTTAGTAGTTTATTTTTGAAAACTTTTCAAAGATGTCTTATGTATTTGCTCATCAAGCTTAAAAAGAAAAATCTATTGAAAAATAAGTAGTAAGATGCATAAGATCTTGAGTTATTCTGATTACTTTGACATGGTGGCCTTATCTCTATTTTCTGAATGTATGAATTAATTGTGCATATTTGATACTAGAGTTGAGTATATTGGTTCTTGAAGATCAGGAACCTACAGAAATATTATTGATTCTTTGGAAAAAAAAAGAAAAAAAAAATTATTCTTGAAGCAAAAGAAATAGCAAAAAGAATTGAAAGAAAAGAAAAATAAAAAAAAAGGTCCAAGGCTTTAAGCATCAATGTTTAGGAGGGTCAAAATTGATCTAAAGCTCAAAAGAGCGGTTTTCCCTAACCATATGCTTGTGGTGTGAAAGTGTCAAGTAACCCTTGAGACTGAGTACTTAAAGTCGTGACCCAATGTTGTTATAAAAGTATGCCTAAGGCTCTGAGTACAACTGTTTGGGAAATAAGAAAAGAAAAATTCGAACCCAAAAGGTTCCCTAGTTAAGTGCTTGTGGTGTTTGTGTATCAAGTTAAGCTTGAAAATAAAACACTTAGAGTCACGGCTAGGCTTAAAGGTGGAAAGCACCAAAGAAAATAAAAGCTGTGTTCAAGAATCAATTAGAACCTAAAGAAGAGAATCCATAATATCATCCAAGTTCTAGTTCTAAAGGATACCAATATTTCTGAACTTCAAAGGATAGTGAGATGCCAAAGCTATTTAGAAATAGAGTATTATTAGCCCCATTCAGTAA
Organism: Arachis ipaensis; assembly: GCF_059453495.1. Taxonomy (NCBI): domain Eukaryota; kingdom Viridiplantae; phylum Streptophyta; class Magnoliopsida; order Fabales; family Fabaceae; genus Arachis; species Arachis ipaensis. The sequence continues at coordinate 58,752,707 of NC_142436.1, forward strand.
TTAGACCTGAGCTTGAATGATAACTCTAATCTTGTGTTTTTGCTCTTCTTTGGTCCTAAATTATTTTGGTTGCTTGGGGACAAGCAACAGTTTAAGTTTGTTGTTGTGATGAGTGAGCATTTTATACTATTTTTCTAGTCATTTTATATTATTTTTAATTAGATTTTATTTACTTTTAGTTGATTTTAATGAAAAATTCACCTTTGGATGCTACTGAGTTTTTCTTGTGTTTTTATGGTTTTAGGTGAAATTCGGAGCAGTTTGGAGAAGCCTGGAGCAAGAAAGGAAAATGTTGGTAGCATCTTCCCTGGGCGTTGAACACTAACCTGGCGTTCAACGCCAGCAGGGGACAAAGACTAGAAGCGAGCTCCCTCTTTTGGGCATTTAATGCCCAATCCTGGCGCTGAACACCAGCAAGCAGTCCGAGTTATACACTATTGGGCGTCCAAGTGGATTTAGCACTTATTAGTTTTATCTTATTTTATCTTTGTAATATTTATTTTTAAATAATATCTTTTAGGGTTAGCATTTATTATTAGGTTAGTATTTAAAGGAAAAGATCACTTAGGTTTAGGATCTTCTTCCTTCCGTATCTTTCAGAACCCTGTTTTCTTTGTAAGTTATGAGCAACTAAACCTCCTGGTTAAGGTTAGGAGCTCTGTTTATTTCTATGAATTAAGATTATTGCTTTTCTATTTTAATATATGCTTGATTCAATTCTAAGGTGTGTTTTCGTTCTTAATCTAATGAAACCAGGTGGAATGGGAGTATGACCCTTTTTCTACATGGGTTCTTGTGATTCTCGCGAGAGGTCGGTTGAACCACAGCTTGAGAACACACCTCCTAGACGGCTAATCCACAACCTGTTGGGGACAAGCAACATCTGTTCAGCCGAGATATGGGGTGATTAGGGTCTTTGTAGTATAAACTAGTTTTCTGAACTTCACCCTCCAATTTGAATTAAATGACCACGGGAGTTGCGTTTGATGAGGATCAGAGGAGATTAAATCACTAAGAAATTAGGGTTTAATCACTTACAGCATGCCTTAGAATGAATCATTCATTATTAAAATAGTTAGTAAGATGTTTTAATCCGGAAAGATAAACACCTCCGAGACCTTAACTATTTTCTTATATTGATATTACACCAATTTCTCGTTGCTTTCTTTATTATCTTGTTTTATGCATTTTCAATAACAACTCCTTTTACTATTTGCCTGACTAAGTCCAACAGGATAACTATTGCTTGCTCAGTTCGACAATCCTCATGAGATCGATCCTCACTCACCTGAGGTATTACTTGAATGACCCGGTGCACTTCCCGGTTAAGTTGTGCAAGTTCTAATTTTGCGCATCAGAGCCACAAAATTTTATGTATCAAGTTATGGGTTGATTATATGTCACTTATCAATATCAAACCCAAATTCATAACCATTGTGAGAAAGAACTTCTAGATGATTCTTGTAGCTTGGATTTGTTGGTAATTATGTGGGCTTGCTTGCATGAATTGAGAGTGGACCTTGAGGGAGATAAATGGACTAAATTGAAGTTTCAAAGGTGGCTTGGGCGTACTTGAAGTAATGCTTCTTATTCTGGGCATTAACAACACTTTACAAATTGAGGATGAAAAGTTCATGTCATGCGTACGCATGCCTCGTGTGTATGTTTGAATTCCATTTTTGCGCAGTTGTACGTACGCATGAGGCATGCATATGCACAATTGCATGAGTTTCCTTCATTCAGAATGCATCGCAGGCATTGTTTGAGAGACGCCACTTAGAGTGGGCATTGGAGACGCCAGCCTTGGGGAAAGAAAATGGAGCTCCTGAAAGGTGACACTCAATTGGCGTTGGAGACGCCAAGAATTGGGCGTTGGAGATGCGGGCAGCACTGGGCGTTGGAGACGCTTCAATGAAGAGCAAAAGTGGCATTTGAGGCGTGACATGAAGGGCATTGGAGACGCCTTCGATCCACCTTGGAGACGCTAATGCTTGCTTCATTGATTCTTTCCATTGATTATTAATTGGCTTCATTGCATGCTTCGGTTGGCGTGCTTCAGTCATTTGTTTCATGCATCATTTAAAAAGCTTTATACATTAATTGCATGCTTCATACTTCTTTAACTAACACATGCTTGATTTAATGCATGCAATACTTTATTAGAGTAAACACCCAACTCGATCTCTATCCGTTTTTCAGAAGGACAAAGTGATCCCTGTCCAAAAAAAAGGTACGTCCCCGCCCCTGTCTTTGTATTCTGTAAGACATGGCGGCCCTTCTGTGCCTTCTAGCGTTAAAAACAAATAGAATAAGTATACATGTCACTTAACGGTGGTGAGTTGCCTATCAGGTGTCCATTAAGTGCCAACCTGTCAAGTGAAAAATGGACAAGAGTCGATCTGTCCCTGCCTCCCAAACAAAAACGTTGTAGTTTTAAGTGGGATGGGAGCTGAGGTTCAAATGCTGTGCTGTTTCACTATATACTCTGAATATGTATCACTGTGTTCAACTGTAAACCCTAGGACGGCATGGTTGATAGTGAAGAATGTGGGTCGACATCAAATCGGCAAAGTGGGAAGTTGAAAACGAATCAGGTTGGAGTTTGAAAGTTACTCGGAGTGTGGGATCAAGGAGGAAGAAGAAGAAGTGGGTTGCCCTAGAGTGTAATTGTGGAATTTATGCAATTGTCGACATCACTTTGTTTTTCATTGATGCTCATATTTCAAGGTAGTTTTATCAAGAATTAAAATTATGTTCACTTTGTTTTCCCTTAGATTTATAATAAAGAATATTATTTTGTAGACTCCAACACCTCATTGCAAATACTTTTGTTGGCTTGATGATTACGTTGCATCATTCAATGAAGATGCTGTGAAGACTCTTTTGTTCGGAGGTTTGAAGCTGAATTAGAATCATAAAGAAGGTCATTCTTCTGCAGATGATAATAAAGTTAGGGAGCTAGAGAAAAGATTGGTTGGCTTAGAAATTCATTTGAAGAAAGCTAGATTGAATTTTAGTCAAATTAGGTTCACTAGTATTGGGTGTGTTATGTTGGCATTTGTTGCTAGAATTGTAGTTGGAAACCTGTTTAGTGGTGTAGTTTAGAGAGATCAAATGTTACTTCTAGAGTATTGTGAAACATGGTGATCATAGTTGTTAAGTTGTTTAGACTATGGCATTTGTTGCTATTGATCACTTTTGATGCATGAATATAAATATAATTAAGCTGTTTTTGTTTTTATATGTTCATTGATTCAATTTTAAAGAATGCAGTAGTATACATGATTTTGTAATAAAATAAGGCATTATGAATTTGGGGAACAAAATAAGAAGTCATCTGTTGAAAGTTGAAACTTAACACATGATACCATAATAATAGAATAAGGGAATCATCATAACAGCCCTTACTAATATAGTTACCCAAAAGAGTATTCAACCAATTATATCACTGGTTGCATGTCTTAGCATCTAATTATATGATAACAAAAGCAAGGGCAACACAAGGTCCCTAATCAACATAGTTGTCGTAGCAAGTAATTTAATAACCAAAATAGACACAGTGTTAACAAGTTATTGTCCAAATTATCTATTAGAATATGTTTTCTTCTGGTGCCCTTATACTTCTTAGAAGGCCTTTTTTGGACAGACTTTTTCTTAGCTGTGTCCATACTATCCTTTTCACCTGAACCAGCCCCAACCTCCACCTTTGGGCCAGTGCCATTTTCCATATTTCGGCTAGTTCTAACTTCCACATTTGTGCTAGCCCTATCTTGAACTTTTGGGCCATGACTAGCTTTCTTTTTAGGTGAAACTCTCTTCTAGCTACAAGAAAAAATAATATTTGTAACAAAAAGAATTGTTAAAAAAAATCGAAATTTTGAAACAAAAAGAATTTGTAACAAAAAAAGGTCCATTGCAGTATGTCCCGTTACAACAAGCTTTTGTAACAAAAAATGAAACTGTTACAATACAAAGTAATATTTTGTAACAAATATTTTTGATACAAAAACTAAAATTTGTTACAAAAGTGATAACAAATTTAACAAATAAACTCTTTTTTTGTAACAATTTAGATTTGTGTTATAATATTTTGTTACAAAATACTACTTACTTTTGTAACATTTTTTATTCTTAGTTACAAAAATAGATTCATTTTGCAATATTTATTTAAATAATTGATATATCAATTAATTTTCTAAACACGCTAACTCAACATTTATATAAAATATAATCATATAGATAATTAAAATATCTTACATATAATTAAGATTCTTTTACAATAAAATAAGTTCTATAAATTCACCTAAATACAACTTTTTTCCTAACATAAAATTTATATCATGTAGAATTTATAATCCTTGACTCTTTTAGCATGTTTCAGTCAATATAAAGCCTAACATGTTGCCATCAATTTTGTACCCCTGCAAACATAAACAATGAAAACCAAAATTAGAAATAACACATAACACTATCTTCATCCAAGTGAAGATTATGATAAAAGTTAAAATTAACTAATTCTTTGAGAACCCATTCTCAAAGTTTAAAACCAACTAACCAAGGATACAAATTATCAAGAATTGACATTTCAATACATAAAACTTGGGCTAATTAATCATCGTTCAATCACAAATATACTTGACCTATTTTTCTTGCTTTTTCACTCACAAAGTTCCATACAAGGAAAGTGAGATTCATGTCAAAACATAAGAACAAGAACATGCAAAACAACCAAAAGAAACCAAATTTAAATTACTTCCTTTGAACCAAAAGAGAAATAGCTCACTTCCTACGCGGACAGATGCACTAGGTCATATCAGATCAAGCTTAGGTCCTTGCAGTTTTATATAAGCTAAAACAAGGAATCTCTAGCAAAGTATCCCAACAAGCATAGAAGAAAATACAATTAGGTGAACTGCCAGTTATACATACACATATGAAGTCAAAACCAACAGTAATAAAGAAGAGACATTAATGAACTAAAGCGTATGCTCTAAGATCAACATGCTACTAGTACTTTACATAGGCAGTTCAGAGAGCATCAATTGGAAAAGCATTTAACTCGATATAAATCCAAATCTTACTTAGAGTTCAAATGATAGGCAACGGAAAAACCAATTAAGTTCATGTGATGATTTGGTTTCAGAGTCAAAAGTTGTTGTCTCGTCTCAACAAAGCCACTTAAAATTCCGCATTTGAGCCTGCAAGCGAGAATAGAAAAAGCAACATGAGAAAATAAATTACATCATAGAAGAATTCTCCACCTATATACATACTACGTGAAAAAATATGCATACAACAGTACAACATAGCAGAACTTTATGCGCTCCAGTTCATGTCTTCAAACTGAGGGCAAGATCATTTTCTACGAAAATTAACTACAATAATTATAATTGTGAAGGTTATTCATAGTATATTACACTAGTAAATGACATTACAAGTTGGCTTTTAAACACAAAACTAAATAAACACAACAAGAACAGTTCCATAATTAAATAAAAAAAAACAACATCTAAAAAACAAGAACAGTTCCATAATTACTATACAACAAAAGAATCTAAATTACTCATAATATAAAAACCTAAGAAAATCATTACTCATAACAATAACAGTTCAATAATCTTCAATAATGTTCACTACTCATCATCAGTAATAAACTCATTCTTCAGAATAGCATGAATTAGAGCTTGCAGCCAAAAAGTTCAGTAGAATTCATAGGCCTTCGAATCACAAAAGAAATTTTGTCCCCAAAAGTTGAAAACAATGAGAAACTTGACAATTATAACCGGCTAATAATCAGAATTTTCAGCATTCCTAAACTTTTAAGAAATCAAACACATATTCATCAAATTCAGTCACAAATACAACTCAAACTCATCATTTAGTCATTCCAAACAATCATAAATCATTTGCAAATACCCACTAGACTTCCATGGCATTCATAAATTAAAACAGATAATTTCAAAATAAAATTCCCTACCTCAGTTAGCCGAAACTCAGTAATTAAACGCAACAAACCCTTCGTTTGTTTTTAATTCGTAGTAGCAACAACTTTTCTCTTAGAGCAGTAGTAACAATGATCTCAGAACCAACCATAATTGTTCAGGAGATGAATTGGCAACACTAGAATAAATAAGCTAATATAATTAGGACAGAAATATGACAGAGGAAAAAAATGGTAACAAAGCAAGGAAGAAAATGTTACAGGTCTCATAAACGAAGGAATTGGAACCAGATCGGGAACAGTGCTACTAGAAACAACGGCAGTGACATCCCCTTTCAAGTTTCACGATGACAGAACGCTCCGCAACGGCTAGCTCCAGTGGCAACGACAGCTTTCATCCCTCAATCGCATCTTTCACTCTCTCTGCTTCGTGCGATGGGGGAAGCTTCAGACTCGACGGCGGCGCGCGATGACGGTGATGCAACATCCGCGGCAAGCTGGATGCGAATGGCCTCCCTCCATCGACGGCGACAAGATGTGGGCAGCCTCCCTCTTCTCACTGACTCTCTCTTTTCATGTCTTGACAGCCCTCTCATCGCAGTTCCGTTTCTGATGGCGATTCAGCAGCAGTGACTAGCAGTAAAGCGCGACGGAGGTGGCGCGACGATCGCCGGCGGCGGCGCAGTCTCCCCCCTTTCCTTCCCTTCTTCTTCCCCGCGATTCCCTCACTTCCTCGGATCTCTCTCTCTCTCTCTATGGCTGTGTCTGTGTATACGCTTGTGTGTTTGGTGTGTGGTGTGTGGTGTGTGGTATGAGTGTTAGAAAAAGGTAGGCTTAGGGATTGGGTAATTTAGTATTTTCATTAAAAATAAAGGTAGTATAATAATTAAAAATTAATTTTAATTTAATAATAATTATATAAAAATATTATTTAACTATAAAATTTTTATATTCTTTTCGATTTCTAAAATTTTAAATTATAAATAAGAAAATACTCTGTTTAATATATAAATCTCTAAAAATTTATTTTGAATAAATATAAAAAATCATAAATGACTTATTATTTAATTTTTAAAATAATTTTAAACTCAAACTATCATTAATTTGACTTAAATATTTTTAGTAAAATAAATTTTTGAATATAAAATCTTAAATAAATATAATAAATCATAAAACACTCATTATGTTAATTTTTAAAAAATTCGAAGTCTTACATTTAATATGTTTAAACAAAATTTTTTATTAGTTACAAAAAATCTTTGAATTTTGTGACAAATAAATAACTTGTTACAAAAATATTGTATTTTGTGACAAATTAATTTTTTGTTATAAAATATTTAGAGCTTTTGAAACAAATAGATATTTTGTTACAAAATATTTTGAATTTTTGCAACAATATAATCTTTTGTTACAAAATATTATAACATTTTGCAACAAAACAACAATTCGATACGAAAGCCAACATAACTTGTAACAAAAAAAATCAAGTTGTTACAAAATATTCTTATTTTGTAACAATAACTAATTATTGTTACGAAAAAACTATAATTTGTAACAATTTTATATTTGATACAAATTTTTTGTTACAAATATTCCATTTTCTTGTAGTGTCTTCTTCTCCTGAATATTTTTTTTCTTTTCCAAACTCTCATCACTGCTGTCTGTATCCTCAAAACCAGAAGGAGGAGACTTATAAGACTCATCTTCTGTGGTCTAGTATCCATCATCTGAAGATGATGATGAATCACTCAGCACAACAGTATCACGCTCCACACCATCATTAATAACTTCAGGGACATCTATCGGGTGATCAAAGTAAAGATAAAATTCATTGTTGCCCTTATTTCTCTTCTGAGCATCCCTCAGTTCGTTTATCTCAGCATCACCTTTAATAACATGTAGCACAGCTTCCATGTCATCAGCAATGTTGTCAAACCAATACATCTCTTTATATGTTGTATACCCTAACTCCTTAAATAAAGTTTCTAGATAAAAAAAGTTAATAAAGTCTAAATCCATGGGTGGATACTTATGCACTTTTCCATTAAGATAACATAATATCTCCCTTGAATTTCTCTTAAAAACTTCCTCCATGATGAAATACAGGAACAACCATAAAATCATCCATCTGAGATAAACAAAGTAAATGATATTTTATTTTACAACCTCTACATAAATAATTTTGATTTTAATAGAGTACATATAGTTAAAGTATGTATATATTTTAATAGAGTACATGTAGTCAAAGTAGGTATATATTCTAATGAAGTATTATATATATGGAGACACAAGAAAAAAAATCCAAACTCACTACTATGCATGATGTAATATAGTAAAAGTAGGTAGGTATATATTTACTGGTTTCTTTTTTGACGGAAAAATCAAATTTAAATAGAGTACATAAACATTTGCTAATGTATATATTTGCCTTAAACTTTAATAGAAATTTGTTGTGAACTCTTGTATAAACACTAATCATAGCAATGTTTTTATATATATATATTATATTGAAATTTGAATAAAGATAACTATATCTGTAAGATTTGTTGTTATATATAGAGTTTGTGATTTTAATACAAGCAAATGGATGTATTTCAACCCACTTGCAAACTATATATGAATTCCATTGAACCCTATTTTCTATATATGAATTCCATTGCAGGAAGGAAAAACATCTTTATCTTTTGGTGGCAAAATGTCCCAAAATTAGCAACATTGAGCCCTAACTAAACTCTTTCTTTGTAATGCGGCACTAAGCCAAAAAAAAAATGCAAACACTCACTACCCAAAACTAATTAAACAATATACAATGTCACTAATATTTTAGTTGAATAATCTGTTACTTACCTCGAAGACTTGCACAAGAAAATTCTGTCAACGTTATCAGGTAGTCCGTTAGTGGTGTCGTCTAAAGCTTCACTTGGAGAGTTATCAGTAACACTATCAGCGTCTTACTCAGCTCCATAGCCAGGTAGAGCGTTGTTGTTTTGTCGTCTTCAGAGAGAACATGAAAAGATTTTGGGTATTCTGTAATTAGGAGAAAGGGAAGAAGGGTTAAATGGAAACCCAAAGTATGTACTATGCGCACCATTTCAATCCCCCACTTAAAATGACAGCATTTTTGTTTGGGAGGCAGGGACAGATCGACCTCTGCCCATTTTTTACTTGACATCTTGGCACTTAATGGACACCTGACAGCCAGCTCATCACCGTTAAGTGACACATATACTTATTCCGTTTGTTTTTAACGCCGGAAGGCACAAAAGGGTTCACCATGTCTCACGGAAAACAAAGACAAGGGCTGTGACATACCTTTTTTTGGACAAGGATCGCTTTGTCTTTTTGGAAAATGGACAGGGACCGGATTGGGTGTTTACTCTACTTTATTATATGCTTGATTAATTCATGCCACTGCATGCTTGCATGATTTGTTACCAGCACCACTTGGAAGGCTTTTTGGCTTGGAAGGCACGCTTCATGAGCCACACTTTCTTCAAGGGTCATGCTTTCAAAAGCATAGCCTAAGATTTCAAAGCGTGTCCTAAGCTTCAAAGTGTGCCAAGATTTTCTCTTTTCTTCTTTTGAGCTTGTTTTGTGCTTTTTGCTTCTTTTTCTATTATTTTCTACAAAATTTATCAAATCAAATAAATCAAAGCAATATATAACTTAAGCACCAAAACACTTCGTAATAAACATTATGAATTAATTTCTTATATAAAAAATCATAGAAAAACACAACATGATGCGCACGCATCACAACACCAAACTTAAACTTTGTTAGTCCTCAAGCAAATAAAGAATCATGCAATGCAATTTGATAATCCAAGGTGAGAAGAATAGCAATTTTTAATATTCATGGTTGGCTAGTTTACTATGCATGCAACAATCACACAAGAATTCCAAATGATTGATGTTTCTATCTAGCTCACTTTATGAAATCTTTTCTAATATTCCTTTCTTGAAGCAAGCTTGTTATCTTTTCTTTTCTTTCTTGGCTTCTTGGGTGCTTTACACCATTTGTTTTTAGCTTCGACTCTAAATATTTTGTTTTCAAGTATTACTACTTGATACATAAGCACAACAAGTATGTAACTAAAGAACTCTTTAAGCTTTGTATTTGTTTTTTTTTTTCTTTACTCTCTAATTATTGATCCTCAGAGCCTTGAGCTTTGATGGAGTGCTTTGCACTTGAGCCTATCCTTGACTCTAAGTGTTATTTTCAAGCTTTTTGCTTGATACATAAACACCACAAGTACTTGACTAATAATTTGTCATTGGTACTCAGAGCCTTCAACTTTCTCATTCTTTTCCTTTTTCTTACGAAGTGCATCCTCTCTGAAGATTCAGCAGCAACGTTAAGTAGTTTTCCTCCCGATGTCCATGAGGCATATGTGAGAGACGACGGATGACATGACCTTGTTTTCACAATCTCTGTAACGACCTAACTCCTAGCATGTCTAGATCATACTAGAAGCTGAATATTACCAACTTGTTTTTCCTTTATGTAATATTAATTAACAAATATAAGCATGTTCACTGTTAACACCTTGCGAATTTTACGAGTAATTTTTTTCAAACACAAAAACAGATTCAAGTCACATACATTCATTATATCAAAGAGTAACAAACATTTGCATATATAGAATAGTAGAAAGCAGTATATGAAATAGCACACTATAATTTACATCATGATACAGAAGTAGCTCAGTTTGACAAGTACAGAACTATGATACAACACTCCTCAGTTAGTGAGTCATATAATATATACATATATGTACAAAAGATGTCCCAGGGCCTAGCCTATCCAAAAAGCCCCTAAGCTGGCAACCAGGCTACCCTAACTCTATGATATGCCTATTCCCTCTAAGCATGCTAGCAAAAGTGAGGGAAACACTCTAATGTACCGGAGTTAGACTGGACATCTCAAAAAGTCTCCCCAACCCTGATCCAAAAACACCTAACGGAAGACCACCGAGTGAGTGGTGATGCCTGCCTACTGGCGCCTCACTTGGCTCATCACTGTTGGAAGAGATAACTATGATGTCGGGATCTTCTTCAAGATCTTCTTCTTCGTCCTCTTCAACTCCCGGGGTGGTAGTGAAGGAACTGCTGCTGGCCACAGGGATTATGAAAGGGTGGCTACCAAACAAAATGCAGTCAAGAGAAGGGGGTGGCACCTCCATAATCTGATCATACTCATGTTCCCGCTGCTCATCAAAAGCGGGTGGCTCGACCGGCTCAGGTAAGGGATCAAGCTCGGGTGGCAACATAGGAACACCCCACTCATCAAGGAAAAAAGGTGCAGAAGGTGCCTCGTGAATAGGCTGTGCAGGTATAGGCCCATCAGGCAAAGGGGGTTCAGGTGGAGGAGGATAGTCAGGTGGAGGTGGCCTTTGCTCCTTAGAATGAGATATCCTAGGTCTGCTAGGATGTAACCAAGAAAGAGGGAAATCGTAGGGTGCATCTGCATCAAAGTAAGGTGTACTAATAGGGTGCTAAAAAGTTCTACCACGTACTACATAATTACGGATACAAGGTACTGCACAATGATGTAATATTCGCCACGTATTGGGTCCTTGTGAACATACGATGATCAATCTCATAAAATATGACTCTCGTGTCCATCTGTAGAGGTGTAAGGGGTACGAATTAGGGAGTTTTTATTAAGGTTGGGATTTACAGTTAAATTCATTTATAACGTCTGTGATCACATAATCATAATTAAGTTCAGACAAATATGTACATAACAACAATATAAGCCAATACACAAATAGCAGAGGAAACAAGAAATAGATGCACAATCACATTCAATATGAATTCACATAGTTATGCATAAACAAGTATGATGCATGTCTGGTCCTACTGCAGGTAATGAGCTCATTTGTCAGTTTCGACCCGCACCCGATGTAATCCGACCCTCTAAGTTAGATAAGGCTTTCCTAGAACTTAATCCAAGATTAAGTACTGTATACCCTCTACCAAGTACTCTCAACTTGCAGGGCTGGTATTTGCTCAGATCTCAATATACCGCAGGTATGTGAGTCATGCCTCTACCAAGCATTCAGCTTGTTGGTCTGGTACTCTCTCTACCGCAGCCTGTCTAGGAAGCAACAGCACAATATGGGTGTCCCCGCATAATATTCACAAGCATCACCCGAAGGCTCATAACTCACATATAGCCATACTTTCCATCACTTAGAAATCATCTTTATCATCTCTCTACTATCATAAATCAAGCATCACAACATCACAATGATCTCATTTCACAATTCTCTGTTTACTCTGTAAGGTTAAGCACACTGCTATATAGCTTGTAACTCCTTTTCTTTCTAACATGGTTATGAATTTCTAAATCTTATTTCATTACCTTACATACCTCTATACTTTCTCTTATACCTTTCCTTAGGGGTTTAGTAAAGAGAAATATTGCCTTTTTATCAATATTTTATTATTAATAATAAAATAATATTATAATAATAATACTTTATTCAACTTTCAAAAATTATATTTTGACCCCCGAACTTTTTGAAAATTGTATTTTGATCCTCTTAACTTTTAATATTTGCACTTTGGCCCCTCAACTGTTTCTTAATTAACATTCAACCCCAAACTTTTTAATAATTATGATTTGACTCGAAATTCATCAAAACCAAACGTTTTTTTTGTCTTTCAACAACCAAAATCATTTTTTTCAAAAGTTCATCAGATTTTCACTTGATTTTCAGCTAGTTTTTCAATCTTTTCAGTAACCAATTTTTACCCAATTTTCACCAAACTAAAGAGCAATGTTTCAGCCATCAAATACACATCAAACACACATCAAATCTCTTAAATATCATGATTGGAAAGCCACATTTTCCAATAGCAAAAGCAACAACTTCACAACCTTTAATAACTTGATTTTCAAGCATTAAAATAATAATATCTCATGATCAAATCATCTCATAAACATTCAAAATCAAGCCTCAAGCAACAATATCTGATTTCACACTTTAAGAACACAACCAATCATTGATTAATTTACCAAACATTTTCTCCTTTGCAGCTGCCAAAAGTTGAACCAAGAACAAGCTTCTAAAAGCACTTTTAAGCCTATTTTAACATCAAAAACAAATTTAGAACCATAAGGCTGAAGCTTCATGATGATGAAAATAAGTTTTTCCCCACCTCAAGGCAGCTAGAAATCACATTTTCTTAGAGCTTATGATGAGCGAACAAGAGATCCTAAGAGAAAACATGAAATCATTAGCTTGATTTTCCACCATGGCCGAAACTTCAAGGAGGAGGAGCAGCCATCATACCTTGATTTACTCCATGAAAATTGACATAGAAATGAAAAGGAGGAAGAGGTGAACACTTTGGTCGGATTAGATTTTTGAAAGGTGTTTTAATTTGAGAAAGAACGGAGGTTGAAGCTTGAAGCTTTCATGGAAGTTCTTCCATTTTCTCTCATGAATTCTAACTTGTCTTGGAAGCAAGAATGATGGTAATGATGAGCTTAGGGAGCCGTGGGATTTGGATAGGGTTTATCCTAGATTTTTGTGCAAAAATATCTTAAGAAAGGATAATTACTGAAGCTAGATGTATTAGAACTTAAGTAATTACACTACTAACGGATAAACATGAGTTACTTAGTGTAAATGACACTAGTAACTGGATAATCATAAGAATAAAAGATCTATGATGATACATTAGCAAAGCTAAGTTCATCTAAGAATGCCGATATTATCCATTACCGGTATTTCTAGCTCAGTTATTATATTACTAACCATATATCAATATTTATCACCGCAAAGGAAATATTAATATAATATTCTGAATAAAATAATAATATATAAATATTATATTAACATAATTTTTTTCGAAATTCGGGACCGTCTCGTCACAATGAGACTAACCATGGTAATCAGAATTTTGAAATTCGGGTCCAAAGTGGCTCAAAAACGTAACTTTTCACGACATGCTTGCTTAGATCAGGAGAGTTGTCTGGTGCAGTCATCCTGCTAACTTAGCAGCTTGATGACACACAGCACCTGTGTAGTGGAGGTGCTTATATGCCTTGAAATTCCTAAAAATTTCATAAAAATTTTGTTTGATCCCGAAAAAGTGTCATTTCTTCGAGGCTAGGTTGTTACAATCTCCATCGACAACTTTATTTATCCCAAGCAAAATAAGGCAAGAATTCAGCATACATAAGAATCCACGCAAACTCAGAATCCTTATTTGTAGCCATCCAGCCCATAAACATACTTTCTTTTTCCATCGCATTCCCTACAACCTTGTCAAGAGTATCGTTGTCTTCATAAAGCACTGACTGCTCACTAGGAAGATGAAATGGAAGCCTAATGACGCTTGCTCCTTACACTGAATCTTGAAACCAAACAATCTCCAAGCAGCCTCGAATGCAAAAATGTACCTACAATCATAATAATTATGTATCTCATCTACCTGGACAATTGAACCATGTCCATCGTCGACCTTAAAGAATGATGCTGTAACACGATCATTGCCTTTATGAATGTACTTGAATAGATACTTGATGGTAATAAACTGGTAAGTGTACTCTACATTCATATGACAACCATATTTCAAAAGCAAGATTGAATTGTAAGGCACAATATATCTATTGTCGAGACATACATTCTGTAAAATCCTATAAATTAATAAATAATTAACTAATAAATTAATTATGAGCCAAAAATAATTAAAATATAAAATTTTACAATTTAGTGAAGCAAAAATATTTAAAATATGAACTAAAACACTAATTTAAAGATTTTGGCCCAAAGTTGGGTCTACAGACTAAACCGGTTGAACTGGGCCCATATTGGGTCCAAGCTTAACCTTATATAAGCCTTTGTGACTTATGGTTCAGCTCATTCTTTAATAAAGAAAGAGAGAGAGAGAGAAAGAGAGAGAGAGAGAGAGAGAGAGAGAGAGAGAGAGAGAGGCCGTTGATAGAAGATGAGAAGAAGGGGGGGTTTGACACTATTCACCACCACCGTAAATCGCTCGTAACTTTCAATCCGGAGCTTCGATCGCTACACCATTTGTGGCCACGCGTTCACTTTGCCGAGCTCTTCAAATCTATCTGAATAAAGTGGTAAGGCACTTCGAATTTCTTGCCCAGTTCCTTCTTCCATTCTGATTTTGCGTTTTTGTTATGTGTATTGAGAGATTTTCATGATTTTGATGGTTTAGGTATAATCTAGCATTGGGTAATTGTCAGATTGTGCCCCAAGCATCCATGGGTAAGGTAAAAAATCGCTAAATCCTTGTGAATTGATGAATTAGTAGAACCTGATGACATGTCATCATGTCATGTTTTTCTATGCCTTTTCATACAAGAAATTGATTATTAGTGCTTAAATAGTGAATGCTTTTGTGCCTAAATGGTATATTTCTTTGATCTTTTGATTTTATAAACTTTGTAGGAAATAATATAAGAAGAATCAATAAAAGCACTAAAAAGAAGGATCATACTCCCATGGTGGCAAAAGAGTTGGAAACAAACTCAAAGAGGCTTATGAGTTAAGCAAAAAGGATTTGCAACCCTGACCTCTTTACACTCCAATAAGAATAACTCAAGATACAAAACTCCAAATGAGGTGATTCTAGTGGCATTGGAAAGTAGACATCTAGAGCTTTCCAAGAATATATGGCATTGCATGGTGGACACTAAATCTGAGGGAGAAAACTTCCCCAAAAGTGCATAGATGAACATGGTATCAACCTGCAGTAAGGCCAGCTGACCTCTTCACCTTCCAAGGAGGATAAATTGAGCTGAAAAGCTTTGAATGATGTGCTCTCAATTGCACTGGAAAGTAGACATCCAGAGCTTTTCAACGATATATAATAGTATGGGGTGAACCTCAAAGATGGGCCTCAGAAGCTGGCGCTAAGTTTGGCCTCCAACCAGCGCCCATAGCGCTACGTTTTGTTAGTGAATGCAACGCTCCTTTTATAAGCGCTACGTTTTCTTAACGAACGCTACGCTTTGAGCGCCACCAAACAGTACGACCATGCCTTCTTCAAAAGACCATAACTTGAGCTACAAATGTCCGATTGATGCGCTTCTTGTTGCGTTGGAAATCTGACATTCACGACTTTCCAACGATATATAGCAATTCATATTTGGCATGAAGTTGAAGCACAAATGAAAGGCATCTTTAAGGACCAAAAATCAATCACAAAATGAAGCCAGCAAGGTTCAAAGAGGGGAACCAAGCAAGGCCAGCGCTCAAATACTTCAGCGCTCCGTTAAAACATTTCACTTTCTCATGACTTTAAGCAAGGCTAAGCAAGAAAGCAAGGGTGCTACGTTGAATGTTTCAACTGAGCGCTACAAGGAAATTGTTAGCAAAAGCAGCGCTCACCAAGGCTCGAAGATGGAAACCAACACACAAGGCAAGGAGCACTACGTTGCAACTCCAAACTGAGCGCTACACCAAGGAGCTTGGCACAAGGGAAGCACACAAGGCAAGTGAGTGCAATGCTCCCTAACTCAACGGAGCGCTCCCCTGGGAGCTGCCCCATGCCTCCAACCAACTTGAACCAAAGCCAACCGGACCCATCCTTCTTCAAATCCATTTTTTATTCAAGGCCAAATAAAAATCACCCCATTTCATTAAAATCCAAAGCAAGCAAAGCCCAATTGACATCAATCAAAGGCACACAGAGAAGCTAGATTAGGAATTTCATTTTAATTGTAATTTGTTTTAAATTTCAATTTCATTTTGAATTTTGTAAAAAGCCTATATAAGGCATCATTTTCATTTTTTGTAAGGAGGCTGGCTCTGCTAGAGCAATAGGAGTAGGGTAGAATAGAGAATTCTCTTTGAAACACTTTTACTTTTTCTGCAATTGTGAATTTGGATTTATGAAATTTCAGTTTCTACAACCTTTTGCTACAATTTCTTCATCTGCAATTTCCTTTTTGTTTTGATAGAGAGAGCAATTGAGCTCTTGGCTTTCTTTCCTTTTTGCTATTTCATTGAAATTGTTAATTTCTCTTTGAGATTTTAGATCTAAGTCTTCTTGAGCTTGATTTACTCTTCTGCACATTTACATTCTGCAACTTTTCAATTGAGCTTGATGCAAATCTGAATTTAATTTCCTGCAATTTAATCTTTCTGAGTTCTGATATATTGCTTTCTTTAATTTCCAACACCCAGCCCCCTTTACTTTTCATGAAATTCGCCTTTCTTGTCATTTAAGATTTTGCCAATTTACTTTTCTTGCTCTTTAAGCTTCTGCCAATTTAAGCTTCTGTCCACTTTACTTTCTGCAACTTTAAATTCACTGTAATTTACATTCTGTTGCTTCAATTTTATCCAATTAACCAATGTTAGCTTGACTAGACTAATCACTCACTAAAGTTGCTTGATCCATCAATCCCTGTGGGATCGACCTCACTCTAAGTGAGTTATTACTACTTGATGCGACCCGGTACACTTGTCGGTGAGTTTTGGTGTGGAATCTGATTTCTACCCATCAAGTTTTTGGCGCCATTACCGGGGATTGATTTAGATCAACAATGATTAAGTGGGTGAGAAGTCTAGATTAAGCATTCTCTTTGTTTTGTTCTCTGTTTTAAGTTGAAACCAAGGTGTTTGTATTTTTGCCTCACTAAGAAATTCTCATCTCTGATATGGGCAATTTCAGTTTTCACTGGTTATGTGTTTTACAAAACTCAAATGGAGTTCAACTCATCTTATGATCAAACAAATTTTATGGGATATTACCCACCATCACCAATCTCTAATGGTGGCTGGAAATATCACCAAGAAAATATAAATTCTGAGCACTCAAATCCATGGAGATTTACTTCAGAGACACAAGATGAGCAAGAAAATCATATGGGATACCAACCACCACCACAAAATGATTCATATCATTATCATCATGGTGGTTGGAAGTATCACCAAGAATTGAAAGAGTATGAACATCTCCCAGAGCCACAAAGTGACTCATACTGTGATGACAGTTACACAAACCGTGGCTGGGAAGGGAATGTCAACAGTTCATACTCCATTCATCAAGAGACATCTTCCCTAGAGTATACTCTCAATAAAGTCATGCAGAATTGTTCACCCTCACTTTCCAGTTTCCAATTTGAAAGTTCTTCATCACTTGATTATGCCTCAACACAAAATTTCCTCCAAGATCCATACAACTTATCTCACCAACCACAAAATTGACTCCATAACCCTCAAAACAACTTTACTACAATACGTTCATATCCACAAAATTTCTCTCAACCTTTAGAGGATCTCCTTCAAAAGTCCAGAGAATTTTTTGAAAGACAAGAACAATCCTGGAAAAGGCAAGAAAATCTCTACAATAAGATGAATGGATATTTGGTGCAAGCAAGAAGAAATAGAGAATTGCTAAGCAAGGAAGGTGAAGATCAATTGGTGGATAAAAAGGAGGAAGTGGAAGAACAAGAAAGTGAGGAAGTCAGTCAAGAAAATTCACACTCAAGTGAGGCAGAGAAGTACATGAAGGAAGAGCTCATTCAGCCACCAATTCGAAAAGCTCTAGATGAAGATAAAATTCCAATAAATACACAGCAACCAAGTCTTGAATTCAAAGGAGTGAAGGCAACTAACAAGAGCACCAATCATACCCCTGATCCAGCAAGCAAGCTCAATCAAGCCATGTACAAAAGGAAGCTTGCTGAGAGGAGACCAAGAAAGGGGACAATAGCTGAATCTTCTCCCCCTTGAGGTCATTCCTCTTAACAAACTGGAAGAAGAGGAAGCAAGTAAAAAACATGTCAACCGTAGGTAACATTTCTTTGCTTTGTTTACTTTCTTTGTCTGCTTTGTTTAATTTCAATAAATTGGCATATGATTACATTCTAAGTTTGGTGTTGCCATGCAACAATTTATTTTCAATCCCTCTGGATGATTGCATCAATTCTAATTGAGAGTGTCACACTAAGATTCTAAGTTTGGTGTGCCACTTATTTTCTATGCAATTCATTCAGCAACACCACTTGTCTGCATAATCATAATGCCCTTTGCAGTGTTATTTTTCTTCTTAGTTGGATAATTTTAGTTTTCTCTTTGTTTTAGTCATTTACTTATTTTTAATACTTTCTTTTATCAACTGTTTTTGTTAATACATCACCAAGAACTACAAGAAACAAGGGGTTTAGCCACAAAAAAAATCGTGGCTAAACTTCAAAGTAACTGTAGCAACCATACATTGACCACGAAAGAATATTCGTGGCTAATCAGGGGGTTGCATTTATGATTTGTCACAGTTTTTTAGCTTTTAGCCACGATTTTAAGAACCATGGAGACCTTAATTTAGCCACAACATAACAAAATTTAGCCACAATTTTTTCCGTGGCTAAATCCCATGAATAAAACAAAAAAAAAATTACAGACCACAGCAAATTTGTCATGGTTTTAACCGTGCCTAACTATGAAAATTCCCAAAAAAATTATATTCTACATTTTATTGTCATTACAACAAATTTGATGATAAAAAAATATTTTCTTTTATATAACAAAATAAATTCAACATCCATACATATAGGATAGAGCAAAAGAATTCAACAACGCAAATAACAAAATATACAAAAGATAATATAGGTTCAAATACTTAGAATTAACACTTCATTTTGTACTCAATCAAAGGATTGGCTACGCTATTAGTAGCTTTCAACTTCCTATGCAACTTCACTAGCTAGAGCTAAACATTGTAAGTGAAGACTTTCAGTATCTCTTGGAAGGCTGGAATCATACACTAATGAATATGAGCTCAATCATTAAAGATCTGTGCACTGCCATGCAAAAAAAAATTATACAAAGGAGGAAAAAAAATATAGTGAAAAAAAGCAACAAGAAGAAATAAACTTTGAACTTTATATCTCATACCAATAAAGAACTTAGAATAATTCAAAACAAAAAGTGAGACCCAACTTCAATGAATCAATAAATGTCATGATTTGTATTATTTGTGCTTTCCCTTGATCTGCCCTCCCTTACATATCCTCCATCATAATCCAAAATTCATCAAATATTAATTTTATTTCATAGTATATTAAGTAATTAAGCATGTGCACCTGCAATCTACATACCAAATAATCAAGAAATAGTTTGTTTGATTTCATATCAGCAGGAGACAATCCAAAGAAAATTACAGTTTATCTACCTCTGTGAGTCTTCCATTGAAGGTGGTGTAAACAACAGCTTTCTAGGTGGAAATTGAGATTATACTCTTTTCTCCAACCGCTGATGAGCATCCTACACAAGTAGATCATGAGCATGTAATATCCTAGAGAATTCTAAGACATAATAACAGCTATGACATTAAATTACCTACTTAACAATTAGTGTCAACAACTTTATAAAGAGAAGAGAATACAAATATATACTTCTTGTTCTAAATGAAAAAATGGTGCCATGTGAACATCTGATTCACTTTAATTAGTATCCTCTTATTTGTATTATTTTACTTGTTGCAAGTTCATTCTTTGCTCTGATTGTTTATTTTTTTTACCCTTATGTCTTTACACTATCATACCTCCAAATTATCATACTAAATGGGTTTAAATAACAAGAATAAGAAATAAACTTTGAATTTTATATTACATAACAATAAGAAATTAAGAATATTCAAGCAATAAGATGACATCCAGTTATTATACATGAACGATAGGTAGAATCACATAATACATTAAGTAATTAAGCATGGCAAAAAAAATCACATACAGGATAGGTGGAATCATGTACCTATAGAAGAGGTTCTTTCATATACAAGCAGCTGCTAAAGTTTTTCATCGCATAATATCACCATCACCATTCTTACCTGCAAACAATTGTAGATAAAACAATCAGCTACCTTCTTAATTAAAATATGATAAAAACTTTTCTCTATACTAGATCCAAAATTGCTAAGGTGTATATATGTTAGTAGACAAAATAAACTAGGAGCACATAATTGGAAAGGAAAAAATATAAAAGATACAACAAAAACAGGATAGCTACATAAGGCATATAAAACAACTAATGTTTATAACCCTTAATCAAATATTACACAATATCCTACACTAAAATATCTTCAACTTGTAAAAGGTAAACTTGCTTCAAGTAACATGTGAGAGATTAAAAATCAACTTACCTTGCTAGTATTATATAAGAACTCATGAACATCACTCTTTGTTGCCCTTAAAGGCATCTGAAATTATAAGCTGATAATCATTAAGAAAAAAAATACTGTGATACATAAGGTCGTATAATGGTCAGATGGACACTTAGAACACTACAAAGAATATATGACATATGAAATTGCAAAGTTATAATGCAATCACAATTCAGATTCTCCAATTGATAAAATAATCACAATACAATACACATACAAAAAAAAACTGAAAATAAAAGAGAAAAAGAAATAACTCACACGAAGCGATTGAACTAGCACCTGGTAGTAGTGACTCAGTTATCAGCAAACCAACACTACCTGTTGCCGTCATGCTCATTTGGTGATTGTACTTAACACATAACAGTTTCATTTGCTTAGTTTTAATTCAAATAAATTGACATATGATTGCATTCTAAGTTTGGTGTTGCTATGCAACAAAATTTGGTTACAATCCTTACTAGACACTTGCATCAATTCCAAGTGAAAGTGTCACACTAAGTTTGGTGTGCCACTTATCTTTTATGCCATGTATCATGCACACCCTCTTATGTTTGCAATCACAATGTCTCTGTCTCTTGTGCCTTGATTGTTATCTTTAATTTTGCGTACTTAGAACACATGTACTGCTAACATTTCATTGTGTAAGACATTCATGATCCATCTTAGCCCCATGGCCATTGTTCTAATTGTTGCTTAAGGATGAGCAAGCATTCTAAGTTTGGCAAGGGAAAGGGAAAAGAATGGGAGGAAAATGACAACAATAGAGAAGAGGAATTACAAGGTTGTAAAGTTCCTTTTTCTCTCATTTGTTTCCAGCACTTTAAATTGCATGATTGTCTTTATCTTCTCTGTTTACATGTGTGTATGAATAAGTATAGCCTGAATTCTTATTTGTAACATGTTGCTATGCCATTATAACTACCAACTTGAGTTTTATAAAGTTCAAAGCAGTAAAGTATCATGATCATAAACAAACAAGGAATTAAAGAAGAACTTAGCATGTGCATACAAGTATTAGAAAGCTAGTATGGTTAATTTTTGCTCAATTATATTAGATTTAATTTAATTGAAGTTTTCATCTAGGACATTTTGTGAAATCTTTGGAAATCATGAAAACCTTGAAAGAAGAAAATGCAAATAAGGCAAGAAAAGAAAAAGGAAAAGAATGAGAAAGCTGAAGGCTCTGAGTACCAATGGCAATTGTCAAGTACTTGTGGTGTTTATGTATCAAGCAAAAAGCTTGAAAACAAAACATTTAAAGTCAAGGTTAGGCTCAAGTGCAAAAGCACTCCCTCAAAGCTCAAAGATCTGAGCATCAATGATTAGAGAGTAAAGAAAATAAACAAATGAGCTTGAAGAGGCCCTCTAATTAAATGCTTGTGGTGCTTATGTATCAAGTGGTAATACTTGAAAACAAAGCATTTAGAGTTGTAGCTTTGTTATCAACTCATGGGGCAAAGCACCTAAAAGGAGAAGCTAATAAGAAAATCAAAAGCTTGTTTTAAGGAAGAAATATAAGGAAAAGATTTCATAAAATGAGCTAGATAGAAGCATCAATCATTTACATTTCTTTTGTGATTGTAGCATGCCTAGAAAACTAGCTTACCATAAACATTAACCTGCTATTCTTCTCACCGTGTATTGTCAATCTTTATTGCATGATTCTTTTCTTGCTTGGGGACAAGCAAGGTTTAAGTTTGGTGTTGTGATGACATGTGATCATGTCATATTTTTCTATGCCTTTTCATACAAGAAATTGATGATTAGTGCTTAAACAGTGAATGCTTTTGTGCCTAAATGGTATATTTCTTTGATCTTTTGATTTTATAAACTTTGTAGAAAATAATATAAGAAGAAGCAATAAAATCACTAAAAAGAAGGATCATACTCCCATGGTGGCAAAAGAGTTGGAAACAAACTCAAAGAGGCTTATGAGTTAAAGCAAAGAGGAATTGCAACCCTAACCTCTTTACACTCCAACAAGAATAACTCGAGCTACAAACCTCCAAATGAGGTGATTCTAGTGGCATTGGAAATTAGACATCTAGAGCTTTCCAATCATATATGGCAGTGCATGGTGGACACTAAATCTGAGGGAGAAAACTATCCCGAAAGTGCATAGATGAACATGGTATCAACCTGCAGTAAGGCCAGCTGACCTCTTCACCTTCCAAGGAAGATAACTTGAGCTGAAGAGATTGGAATGATGCGCTCTCAATTGAATTGGAAAGTAGACATCCAGAGCCTTCCAACGATATATAATAGTATGGGGTGAACTTCAAGGATGGGCCTCAGAAGCTGGCGCTAAGTTTGGCCTCCAACCAGCACCCATAGCGCTACGTTTTGTTAGTGAACGCAGTGCTCCTTCTATAAGCGCTACGTTTTCTTAATGAACGCTACGCTTTGAGCGCTACGCTTTGAGCGCCACCAAACAGCACGACCATGCCTTCTTCAAAGGACCATAACTTGAGCTACAGATATCCGATTGATGCGCTTCTTGTTGCATTGGAAAGCTGACATTCAGGGCTTTCCAACGACATATAGAAATCCATATTTGGCATGAAGTTAAAGCACAAATGAAAGGCATCTTTAAGACCTAAAAATCAATCACAAAATGAATCCAGCAAGGTTCGAAGAGGGGAACCAAGCAAGGCCAGCGCTCAAATACTTCAGCGCCTCGTTAAAACATTTCACTTTCTCGTGACTTTAAGCAAGGCTAAGCAAGGAAGAAAGGGCGCTACGTTGAATGTTTCAACTGAGCGCTACAAGGAAATTGTTAGCAAAAGCAGCGCTCACCAAGGCTCGAAGATGGAAACCAACACACAAGGCAAGGAGCGCTACGTTGCAACTCCAAACTAAGTGCTACACCAAGGAGCTTGGCACAAGGGAAGCACACAAGGCAAGTGAGTGCAACGCTCACTAACTCAACGGAGTGCTCCCCTGGGAGCTGCCCCATGCCTCCAACCAACTTGAACCAAAGCCAACCGGACCCATCCTTTTTCAAATCCATTTTTTATTCAAGGCCAAATAAAAATCACCCCATTTCATTGAAATCCAAAGCAAGCAAAGCCCAATTGACATCAATCAAAGGCACACAGAGAAGCTAGATTAGGAATTTCATTTTAATTGTAATTTGTTTTAAATTTCAATTTCATTTTGAATTTTGTAAAAAGCCTATATAAGGCATCATTTTCATTTTTTGTAAGGAGGCTGGCTCTGCTAGAGCAATAGGAGTAAGGTAGAATAGAGAATTTTCTTTGAAACACTTTTTACTTTTTCTGCAATTTTCAATTTGGATTTATGAAATTTCAGTTTCTACAACCTTTTGCTACAATTTCTTCATCTGCAATTTCCTTTCTGTTTTGATCGAGAGAGCAATTGAGCTCTTGGCTTTCTATCCTTTTTGCTATTTCATTGAAATTTTTTATTTCTCTTTGAGATTTCAGATCTAAGTTTTCTTGAGCTTGATTTACTCTTCTGCACATTTACATTCTGCAACTTTTCAATTGAGCTTGCTGTAAATCTGATTTTACTTTCCTGCAATTTAATCTTTCTGAGTTCTGACCTATTACTTTTTTTAATTTCCAGCACCCAGCCCCCTTTACTTTTCATGCAATTTACCTTTCTTGTCATTTAAGATTTTGCCAATTTACTTTTCTTGCTCTTTAAGCTTCTGCCAATTTAAGCTTCTGTCCACTTTACTTTCTGCAACTTTAAATTCACTACAATTTACATTCTGTTGCTTCAATTTCATCTGATTAACCAATGTTAGCTTGACTAGACTAATCACTCACTAAAGTTGCTTGATCCATCAATCCCTGTGGGATCGACCTCACTCTAAGTGAGTTATTACTACTTGATGCGATCCGGTACACTTGCCGGTGAGTTTTGGTGTGGAATCTGATTTCCACCCATCAGAACCCTAGTATGATTTTCGTGAATTGTGTGAAATTTAGGTTGAATACATGTGAATTGGAGTTAAATTGGTGAACTTGAGTGCTTGAATTGAAGCCTTGGTGGTTGGGACTAGCTAAATTTGCAAATTGGAAACTTGGAGGCTTGTGGAAAAGAGATTTTCAATGGTGTTTTAAGCTTGGGAAGAAATTGACCAAAGTATGATTTCGGTTTCTTATAGTTAATATATAATATTGCATGTAAACTTAGGCTAGTTGCCTTAGGATCGGTTTGAATGATGTAAATTAGTTGATTGATGTAGTTAGTAAGTGAATATATGCATATGAATGTATGATTTAAGTGGTGGTAGAATTGTAAAATTGAGTTGATAAAATATTGGATATTGAATATTAAATATGTATGAATGTGATGTGGAATTGTGTGAATCATTGACTTCATGGAGAAATGAGAGTGTATGTTGATTAAGGGTGAAATTGATGCGTCTGCATCTTTAGTGTTTTTCTCTTAGAATTTTATTCAATAAACTAAGAATTATTGGAAGATAAGCAGCGATTTTATGATTAATTGAGCAATACTTTGAGTAGTGTACATTCATTGATTACAGGAGAATTTAAAAGAGAATTAGCAAAGATTAAAGAAGAAGAAAGCCAAGAATTACTTTGAACAAGAATTGCAAGAATGGAGAAGCAACTCAGAGAGCTCTCTAGACCAAATAGAGAGTTACCTGGACACAAAATGTTGAAGATGTGCAACGTGGGAGAGCAAGCATGCTACGCCAACCAATTATGCCCTCCCAGGGGCACTAGGTCCTTCAACGCGCAACGTGGGAGCATAGGCATCCCACGCCAAAACGAAAGTCGTGCGTACGCATCACCCATGCATACACACAAGTTGCAAAATATGCTCAATCATGCGTACACATGACCCCCACTTCAACATGGGACGTGCGATCATAGTCGTGGCACGTGAAGGCATCAACATGGGACGTAGGCATGTCATGCATACACATCTAGCCTGCGTACGTACAACGAGAGTGAAAAGGGGATATCATGCGTACGCATGTAGCATACGTACGCACAACAAGAAATTTAAAAAGGAATCATGCGTACGCATCTGGCATGCATACGCACAACACCTGGTTCATGTCCCACATGAGATTTTTGATGTGCAACTTCTAGAGCAAAACAGAGGCCAAAATTGAAGGAAATCAATGCCACGTTCTACGTGGGACACTCCATATCCAATGTGAGCGATCCAAGGAGTAAATTAAATGAAGAATGGGCTTCACGTGCCACGTGAGACTCTAAACACCTCCTAAGGGCCTAATTTCACTCACCAAGTCCTCCAATTCTTCAATACTCTAGTGATCAAATCAAGGCTCAACTCAGGCCCATAAACCATAGCATTTATTGAGGATTACAAGGAAAAAATATTGGGAGCTTTGCTGGAGGAAAATAGTTATGAAGAAGATTTGATTTTATTTTAATTTTTATTCTGTTTTAAATTTTGAATAAAATTGGTTTAGGGTTAGTATTTAAGGAGAAGTCACTGATGGCTTTTGGGGATTCTTCTTCTTTTTTGGTAGTTTTTACTTTTCAGAATTTGATGTTTTCTTTAAAGACATGAGCAACTAATCTCATTGGTTAAGGTTAGGAGCTCTGTTGATTTCTATGGACTAATATTCTAGATTTTCTACCTTTGATTAATGCATTGATATCTTCTTATGAGAAAGTTTTCGTTCTTCATCCAATAGATTTGAATGTGTTGGGAAACAATTCTCTTTTGACTTGAATTCTTTTAACCTCTTGGAAAAGTTGATTAATTAATTAAGTTTGAAAACTTATTCTCACCTTTCTTAGATTTTGAAACTAGACTTGATAAGTGACATCGAATCAACTAGGGGAGATTCTTATGAATTGTGTGGTGTATAAATTAGTGAACATGCTTAACTTTTTTCTTAAATAATTGGCTAAGGGATTAGCAATTAATTAGGTTAAATAGAAATCGAAATACCAAAGAATTGGGATTTAATTATTTATGATTTGCCAAGGATGTATCCTTGCATGATCAAGGAGGATAGTGAAAAGTATTGATCCGAAAATCTCAACATCTCCAAAACCTTAACTCCTTAATCATATTATCTTTCAACACTCACTGTTTACTTTTGTCTACTTCACCGTTTATGTTAAAGCTTTCTAGAAACCTAATTTTGATTGTCTGGCTAGAATAATCGATTGACTGTTGCTTGCTTAATCCGTTAATCCTCGTGGGATCGACACTCACTCACCGTGAGTTTATTACTTGGTACGACCCATTGCACTTGCCAGTAGTCTATGGTTTTAAATTTCGCATTAAGTTTTTGGCGCTGTTGCTCGAGATTAATCGTGGTTAATAAACTACCAATCAGTTGATTACTGGTGCACGAAATTGTGATGTCCAGGCTCAAACTATTCCTGGCACGTGAGCAACTTGGTACGTGTAATCGTGATTACACATTCATAATTTGTCACAACTTCGATACAACTGACCAGCAAGTGCACTGGGTCGTCCAAGTAATACCTTACGTGAGTAAGGGTCGAATCCCACGGAGATTGTTGGTATGAAGCAAGCTATGGTCACCTTGTAAATCTCAGTCAGGCGGATATAAAATGATTATGGAGTTTTTGAATAATAATTAATAGAATAGGGATAGAGATACTTATGTAAATCATTGGTAGGAATTTCAGATAAGCGAATGGAGATGCTTTTCGTTCCTCTGAACCTCTGCTTTCCTGCTATCTTCATCCAATCAGTCTTACTCCTTTCCATGGCTGGCTTTATGTGATACATCACCATTGTCAATGGCTACTTTCGGTCATCTCTCGGGAAAATGATCCAATGCCCTGTCACAGCACGGCTAATCGTCTGGAGGCATCACCCTTGCCAATGGCTTCATCTTATCCTCTCAATGAATAATATGCTCACGCACCTTGTCACGGCACGGCTATTCATCTGTCGGTTCTCGATCATGCTGGAATAGGATTTACTATCCTTTTGCGTCTGTCACTAACGCCCTGCAATCGCGAGTTAGGAGCTCGTCACAGTCATCCGATCATTGAATCCTACTCGGAATACCACAGACAAGGTTTAGACCTTCCGGATTCTCTTGAATGCCGCCATCATTCTACCTTACGCCACGAAGATTCTGGTTAGGAGAACTGAGAGATATTCATTCTAGCTTATTCCAAGTAGAACAGAAGTGTTTGTCAGGCACGCGTTCATAGGGGAGAAGGATGATGAGCGTCACACATAATCATCACCTTCATCACGTTCTTGGGTGCGAATGGATATCTTAGAAGAGAAATAAGAAGAATTAAATAGAAAACGGTAGTACTTTGCATTAATCTTTGAGGAACAGCAGAGCTCCACACCTTAATCTATGGAGTGTAGAAACTCTACCGTATGAAAATACATAAGTAAAGGTTCAGGCATGGCCGAGATGGCCAGCCCCCTAAAACGTGATCAATAGTCTCCTAAGATGAACAATGGATTAAAACTGAGACCAAAGATTCCTAATACAATAGTAAAAGGTCCTATTTATAATAAACTAGCTACTAGGGTTTACATGAGTAGGTAATTGATGCATAAATCCACTTCCTGGGCCCACTTGGTGTGTGTTTGGGCTGAGCCTGAGTGTTGCACGTGTAGAGGTACTTCTTGGAGTTGAACGCCAGTTTTTGTGCTAGTTTGGGCGTTCAACTCTGGTTTTGGCTCCTTTTCTGGCGTTGGACGCCAGATTTGGGTAGAAAGGTGGCGTTGAACGCCAGTTTACGTTGTTTATTCTTGCCCAAAGTATGGACTATTATATATTTCTAGAAAGCCCTGGATTTCTACTTTCCAACGCAATTGGAAGCGCGCCATTTCGAGTTCTGTAGCTCCAGAAAATCCACTTTGAGTGCAGGGAGGTCAGAATCCAACAGCATCAGCAGTCCTTCTTCAACCTCTGAATCTGATTTCTGCTCAAGTCCCTCAATTTCAGCCAGAAAATACCTGAAATCACAGAAAAACACACAAACTCATAGTAAAGTCCAGAAATGTGAATTTAACATAAAAACTAATGAAAACATCCCTAAAAGTAACTAGATCCTACTAAAAACATACTAAAAACAATGTCAAAAAGCGTCTAAATTATCCGCTCATCACAACACCAAACTTAAATTGTTGCTTGTCCCCAAGTAACTGAAAATCAAATAGGATAAAAAGAAGAGAATATACTACAAATTCCAAACTATCAATGAAACAGAGCTTCAATCATATGAGCGGGACTTATAGCTTTTTGCCTCTTGAATAGTTTTGGCATCTCACTTTATCCATTGAGGTTCAGAATGATTGGCATCTATAGGAACTTCAGATTTCGAATAGTGTTATTGACTCTCCTAGTTCAGTATGATGATTCTTGAACACAGTTTCTTTATGAGTCTTCACCGTGGCCCTAAGTACTTTGTTTTCCAGTATTACCACCGGATACATAAATGCCACAGACACATAATTGGGTGAACCTTTTCAGATCGTGACTCAGCTTTGCTAAAGTCCCCAATTAGAGGTGTCAAGGGTTCTTAAGCACACTCCTTTTTTTGCTTTGGACCTTGACTTTAACCGCTCAGTCTCAAGTTTTTACTTGACACCTACACGCCACAAGCACATGGTTAGGGACAGCTTGGTTTAGCCGCTTAGACCAGGATTTTATTCCTTTAGGCCCTCCTATCCACTGATGCTCAAAGCCTTGGGATCCTTTTTATTTGCCCTTGCCTTTTGGTTTTAAGGGTTAATGGCTTTTTCTGCTTGCTTTTTCTTTTTCTTTCTATTTTTTTTCTATTTTATTTTTTTTTTTTTTGCCCCTTTTTTTTTTCTTTTTTTTTTCTGCAAGCTTTGTTCTTTGCTGCTTTTTCTTGCTTCAAGAATCATTTTTATGATTTTTCAGATTATCAAATAACATGTCTCCTAGTCATCATTCTTTCAAGAGCCAACATATTTAACATTCTTAAATAACAACTTCAAAAGACATATGCACTGTTCAAGCATACATTCAGAAAATAAGAAGCATTGTCACCACATCAATATAATTAAGCTAAGTTCAAGGATAAATTCGAAACTCATGTGCTTCTTGTTCTTTTGATTTAAAACATTTTTCATTTAAGAGAGGTGATGGATTCATAGGATATTCATAACTTTAAGACAAAGTTACTAACTACTAATGATCATGTAATGAAGACACAAACATAGATAAGCACATAACATAGAAAACGAAAAACAGAAGAAATAAGAACAAGGAATGAATCCACCTTAGTGATGGTGGCGTTTCCTTCTTGAGGAACCAATGATGTCCTTGAGCTCTTCTATGTCTCTTCCTTGTCTTTGTTGCTCCTCCCTCATTGCTTTTTGATCTTCTCTTATTTCATGAAGCATGATGGAGTGCTCTTGATGTTCCACCCTTAGTTGTCCCATATTGGAACTCAATTCTCCTAGGGAGGTGTTGATTTGCTCCCAATAATTTTGTGGAGGAAAGTGCATTTGAGGCATCTCAGGGATCTCATGGAAATGAGCTTCTTGCGCCTCTTGAGCTCCATGAATGGGCTCTCTTGCTTGCTCCATCTTTTTCTTAGTGATGGGCTTCTCTTCCTTAATAGGAATGTCTCCTTCTATGAAAGCTCCCGCTGAGTAACATAGATGGCAAATGAGGTGAGGGAAGGCTAACCTTGCCATAGTGGAGGACTTGTCAGCCACCTTATAGAGTTCTTGAGGTATAATCTCATGAACTTCCACCTCTTCTCCAATCATGATGCTATGGATCATGATGGCCCGGTCTATAGTAACTTCAGACCGGTTGCTAGTGGGAATGATTGAGCATTGAATGAACTCCAACCATCCTCTAGCTACAGGCTTTAGGTCCAATCTTCTTAGTTGAACCGGCTTGCCTTTGGAGTCAATCTTCCATTGAGCTCCTTCTACACATATGTCCATAAGGACTTGGTCCAACCTTTGATCAAAGTTGACTCTCCTTGTGTAGGGGCGTTCATCTCCTTGCATCATGGGCAAGTTAAACCCCAACCTCACATTCTCCGGACTAAAATCTAAGTATTTCCCCCGAACCATTGTAATATAGTTCTTTGGATCCGGGTTCTTACTTTGATCATGGTTCTTGGTGATCCATGCATTGGCATAGCACTCTTGAACCATTAGGATGCCGACTTGTTGGATGGGATTTGTTAGAACTTCCCAACCTCTTCTTTGAATTTCATGTCGGATCTCCGGATACTCATTTCTTTTGAGTTTAAAAGGGACCTCAGGGATCACCTTCTTCTTGGCCACAACATCATAGAAGTGGTCTTGATGGGCTTTGGAGATGAACCTTTCCATCTCCCATGACTCGGAAGTGGAAGCTTTTATCTTCCCCTTCCCCTTTCTAGAGGATTCTCCGGTCTTAGGTGCCATCAATGGTAATGGAAAAACAAAAAAGCTTATGCTTTTACCACACCAAACTTAGAATATTGCTCGCCCTCGAGCAATAAACAAAAGAATAGAAGAAGAAGAAGAAGAAGAAATATGGAGAGGGAGAGGGAGATGTGGTTTCGGCCAAGAGGAGTGTAGAGGGGTGTGTTGTGTGAATTTGATGAAGAATGGAGGTCTTTATATAGGGAAGGGAGGGGGGGTTAAGGTTCGGCCATATGGGTGGGTTTGGGTGGGAAATTGGTTTTGAATTTTGAAGGTAGGTGGAGTTTATGAGGTAGGTTTATGGGGAAGAGTGGATGGATGTGAGTGGTGAAGAGGTGATGGGGAAGAGAGTTTGAGGTGATTTGTGAAGGGTTTTTGGGTAAGAGTGTTTATGGGGTTGTGTGAAAGAGAGTGGTGAGAAGAGGTGAGTGGAGGTAGGTGGGGATCCTGTGGGGTCCACAGATCCTGAGTGGATCCTGTAGGGTCCACAGATCCTGAGGTGTTCAAGGATTTACATCCCTGCACCCATTAGGCATGTAAAAATGCCTTTGCACCCAACTCTGGGCGTTCAGCGCCAGGTTGGTGGCCATTTTGGGCGTTCAATGCCCATTTGTGTGCCATTTCTGGCGTTGAACGCCAGAACCATGCCTGTTCTGGCATTCAGCGCCCAGAAGCTGCCCATTTTGGGCGTTCAGCGCCAGAACCATGCTCTGTTCTGGCGCTGAACGCCAGACAGATGCTCCTCCAGGGTGTGATTTTTCTTCTGTTGTTTTTAATTCCGTTTTCAATTTTTATATTTATTTTGTGACTCCACATGATCATGAACCTACAAAGACATATAATTAAGAAAAATATAGTTAGATAAATAGAAATTGGGTTGCCTCCCAACAAGCGCTTCTTTAATGTCAATAGCTTGACAGTGGGCTCTCATGGAGCCTCACAGATGTGCAGAGCTTTGTTGAGACTCTCCAACACCAAACATAGAGTTTGGATATGGGAGTTCAACACCAAACTTAGAGTTTGGTTGTGGCCTCCCAACACCAAACTTAGAGTTTGACTGTGGGGGCTCTGGTTGGCTCTGCTTTGAGAGAATCTTTTTCTACTTCCTCTCCATGGTTGCAGAGAGAGATCCTTGAGTTTTAAACACAAGGGAATCCTCATTCCATTGAAGGACTATTTCACCTCTGTCAACATCAATTACAGCTCTTGCTGTGGCCAGGAAAGGTCTTCCTAGGATGATGGATTCATCCTCTTCCTTTCCAGTATCCAGGACTATGAAATCAGCAGGGATGTAAAGGCCTTCAACCTTTACTAACATGTCCTCTACTTGTCCATAAGCCTGTTTTCTAGAGCTGTCTGCCATCTCTAATGAGATTCTAGCAGCTTGCACCCCATAGATTCCTAGTTTCTCTATTACAGAGAGGGGCATGAGGTTTATTCCTGAACCAAGGTCACACAGAGCCTTAAAGATCATGGTGCCTATGGTGTAGGGTATTATGAACTTTCCAGGATCCTGTCTCTTCTGAGGCAATGTCAGTTGATCCAGATCACTTAGTTCATTGATGAACAAGGGAGGTTCAACTTCCCAAGTATCAATGCCAAATAATTTGGCATTCAGCTTCATGATTGCACCAAGAAACTTGGCAGTTTGCTCTTCAGTAACATCCTCATTCTCTTTAGAAGAGGAATACTCATCAGAGCTCATGAAGGGCATAAGGAGGTTCAATGGAATCTCTATGGTCTCTAGATGAGTCTCAGATTCCTTTGGTTCCTCAGAGGGAAGCTCCTTATTGATCACTGGACGTCCCAGGAGGTCTTCCTCCTTGGGATTCACGTCCCCTCCTCTCCTCACAGGTTCGGCCATGGTGCTTATGTCAATGGCCTTGCACTCTCCTTTTGGGTTCTCTTCTGTATGGCTTGGGAGAGTACTGGGAGGGATTTCAGTGATCCTTTTACTCAGCTGGCCCACTTGTGCTTCCGAATTTCTAATGGAAGACCTGGTTTCATTCATGAAACTTACAGTGGCCTTAGATAGATCAGAGACTAAGTTTGTTAAATTAGAAGTATTTTGTTCAGAGTTCTCTGTCTGTTGCTGAGTGGATGATGGAAAAGGTTTATTATTGTTAAACCTGTTTCTTCCACTATTATTAAAGCCTTGTTGAGGCTTTTGATCCTTCCATGAGAAATTTGGATGATTTCTCCATGATGAGTTATAGGTGTTTCCATAAGGTTCACCTAAGTAATTTACCTCTGCTATTGCAGGGTTCTCAGGATCATAGGCTTCTTCTTCATAAGAAGCCTCTTGAGTACTGTTGGATGCAGCTTGCATTCCATGCAGACTCTGAGAGATCACATTGACTTGCTGAGTCAATATTTTATTCTGAGCCAATATGGCATTCAGAGTATCAACTTCAAGAACTCCCTTCTTCATAGGCGTCCCATTACTCACAGGATTCCTTTCAGAAGTGTACATGAACTGGTTATTAGCAACCATGTCAATGAGTTCTTGAGCTTCTGCAGGCGTTTTCTTTAGGTGAATGGATCCACCTGCAGAAGTGTCCAGTGACATTTTAGATAGCTCAGATAAACCATCATAGAATATATCCAAGATGGTCCATTCTGAAAGCATGTCAGAAGGACACTTTTTGGTCAACTGTTTGTATCTTTCCCAAGCTTCATAGAGGGATTCACCTTCTTTCTGTCTGAAGGTTTGAACATCAGCTCTAAGCTTGCTCAGCTTTTGAGGAGGAAAGTACTTGGCTAAGAAAGCCGTGACCAGCTTATCCCAAGAGTTCAGGCTGTCTTTGGGTTGAGAATCCAACCATAATCTAGCTCTGTCTCTTACAGCAAAAGGGAAAAGCATGAGCCTGTAGACTTCAGAATCTACTCCATTAGTCTTAACAGTATCACATATCTGCAAGAATTCAGTTAAGAACTGAAAAGGATCTTCAGATGGAAGTCCATGAAACTTGCAGTTCTGCTGCATCAGAGAAACTAATTGAGGTTTCAGCTCAAAGTTGTTTGCTCCAATGGCAGGAATGGAGATGCTTCTTCCATGTAAATTGGAATTTGGTGCAGTAAAGTCACCAAGCAACTTCCTTGCATTGTTGTTGGGTTCGGCTGCCATCTCCTTTACTTGTTCGAAATTTTCAATTAAGTTGTCTCTAGGTTGTTGTAATTTAGCTTCTCTTAATTTTCTCTTCAGAGTCCTTTCAGGTTCTGGATCAGCTTCAACAAGAATGCCTTTTTCTCTGTCCCTGCTCATAAGAAAGAGGAGAGAAAAAGAAAAGAAGAGGAATCCTCTATGTCACAGTAAAGAGGTTCCTTATTGTTAGTAGAAGAAAAGAAGAGGAAATTCGAACACAGATAGAAGAGGGGGTTCAAATTTGGTGATGATGTGAGGAAGAGATGTTAGTAGATGAATAAATAAATAGAATAAGATGAGAGAGAAGGAGGGAATTTTCGAAAATTATTTTTGAAAAGGAGTTAGTGATTTTTGAAAATGGTTTTTGAAAAATGTTAGTATTTTTTTTTTGAAAATTAAGATTTAAAAATTAAAATAATTAATAAATTAAAAAGAGATTTTGAAAAAAGGGGGAAGATATTTTCGAAAAATGAGAGAAAGAGAGTTAGTTAGGTGGTTTTGAAAAAGTTAAGAAACAAACAAAAAGTTAGTTAGTTAGTTGAAACAAATTTTGAAAAGATAAGAAGTTAGGAGGTTAGGAAAGATATTTTGAAAAGATATTTTTGAAAAAGATAAGATGAGAAGATATTTTTGAAAAGATATGATAGAAATTAGTTTTTGAAAAAGATTTGATTTTTAAAATCACAATTAATGACTTGATTCATAAGAAATCACAAGATATGATTCTAGAACTTAAAGTTTGAATCTTTCTTAACAAGCAAGTAACAAACTTCAAATTTTTGAATCAAAACATTAATTGATTATGTTATTTTCGAAAATTTGGTATAAAAATAAGAAAAAGATTTTTGAAAAATATTTTTGGAATTTTCGAAAATAACTAAGAATTTTGAAAAAGATTTGATTTTTGAAAAAGATTTTGAAAAAGATAAGATTTTCAAATTGAAAATTTGATTTGACTCATGAGAAATAATTTGATTTTAAAAATTTTTGAAAAATTCAATCCAAATTTTCGAATTTGATGGGAGAAAAAGGGAAAGATAATTTTTTGATTTTTGAATTTTTATGATGCAAGGGAAAAACAAGAAAAATGATGCAATGCATGAAATCTTTAGATCAAAACAATGAATGCATGCAAGAATGCTATGAATGTCAAGATGAACACCAAGAACACTATGAATGTCATGATGAACATCAAGAACATATTTTTGAAAATTTTTAATGCAAAGAAAACATGCAAGACACCAAACTTAGAATTCTTTAATGCTTAGACACTAAGAATTCCAGAATGCATATGATAAACATGAAAAGACACAAAACAAAAAATCATCAAGATCAAACAAGAAGACTTACCAAGAACAACTTGAAGATCATGAAGAACACTATGAATGCATGAAATTTTCGAAAAATGCAATATGCATATGCAAGTGACACCAAACTTATGATATGACTCAAGACCCAAACAAGAACACAAAAATATTTTTGATTTTTATGCTTTTCTAATTTTTTTTTTGGATTTTTTTCGAAAATTATATGAAAAAGAAAAAATAAGGATTCCAAAATTTTTAATATGAATTCCAGGAATCTTGCATTCTTAGTCTAAAGCTTCAGTCCAGGAATTAGACATGGCTCACTAGCCAGCCAAGCTTTCAATGAAAGCTCCGGTCCAAAACACTAGACATGGCCAATGGCCAGCCAAGCTTCAGCATGTAATTCAGATATGACATGCCTGACATACCCTACAGTCGTATAAGAGCTGATGGTTGGAAGCCTCAGTCCAAAAGAATTTAGACATGGCTTTACAGCCAGCCAGGCTTCACATGCTTCATGAAACACTAGAATTCATTCCTTTAAAAATTTTGAATAAATTTTTGAAAACATTTTTATTTTTTTTTCTTCGAAAACAGATGAGAAAATTTTGAAAAATTTTTGAAAAATTTTTGAAAACAAAACAAAAAGAAAATTACCTAATCTGAGCAACAAGATGAACCGTCAGTTGTCCAAACTCGAACAATCCCCGGCAACGGCGCCAAAAACTTGGTGCACAAAATTGTGATGTCCAGGCTCAAACTATTCCTGGCACGTGAGCAACTTGGTACGCGTAATTGTGATTACACATTCATAATTTGTCACAACTTCGATACAACTGACCAGCAAGTGCACTGGGTCGTCCAAGTAATACCTTACGTGAGTAAGGGTCGAATCCCACGGAGATTGTTGGTATGAAGCAAGCTATGGTCACCTTGTAAATCTCAGTCAGGCGGATATAAAATGATTATGGAGTTTTCGAATAATAATTAATAGAATAGGGATAGAGATACTTATGTAAATCATTGGTAGGAATTTCAGATAAGTGAATGGAGATGCTTTTCGTTCCTCTGAACCTCTGC
Organism: Arachis ipaensis; assembly: GCF_059453495.1. Classification (NCBI taxonomy): domain Eukaryota; kingdom Viridiplantae; phylum Streptophyta; class Magnoliopsida; order Fabales; family Fabaceae; genus Arachis; species Arachis ipaensis. Next base: position 58,789,722 of record NC_142436.1, read on the forward strand.
TTTCCTGCTATCTTCATCCAATCAGTCTTACTCCTTTCCATGGCTGGCTTTATGTGATACATCACCATTGTCAATGGCTACTTTCGGTCATCTCTCGGGAAAATGATCCAATGCCCTGTCACGGCACGGCTAATCGTCTGGAGGCATCACCCTTGCCAATGGCTTCATCTTATCCTCTCAGTGAATAATATGCTCACGCACCCTGTCATGGCACGGCTATTCATCTGTCGGTTCTCGATCATGCTGGAATAGGATTTACTATCCTTTTGCGTCTATCACTAATGCCCTGCAATCGCGAGTTAGGAGCTCGTCAAAGTCATCCAATCATTAAATCCTACTCGGAATACCACAGACAAGGTTTAGACCTTCCAGATTCTCTTGAATGCCGCCATCATTCTAGCTTACGCCACGAAGATTCTGGTTAGGAGATCTGAGAGATATTCATTCTAGCTTATTTCAAGTAGAACAGATGTGTTTGTCAGGCACGCGTTCATAGGGGAGAAGGATGATGAGCGTCACACATAATCATCACCTTCATCACGTTCTTGGGTGCGAATGGATATCTTAGAAGAGAAATAAGAAGAATTGAATAGAAAACGGTAGTACTTTGCATTAATCTTTGAGGAACAGCAGAGCTCCACACCTTAATCTATGGAGTGTAGAAACTCTACCGTATGAAAATACATAAGTAAAGGTTCAGGCATGGCCGAGATGGCCAGCCCCCTAAAACGTGATCAATAGTCTCCTAAGATGAACAATGGATTAAAACTAAGACCAAAGATTCCTAATACAATAGTAAAAGGTCCTATTTATAATAAACTAGCTACTAGGGTTTACATGAGTAGGTAATTGATGCATAAATCCACTTCCTGGGCCCACTTGGTGTGTGTTTGGGCTGAGCCTGAGTGTTGCACATGTAGAGGTCCTTCTTGGAGTTGAACGCCAGTTTTTGTGCCAGTTTGGGCGTTCAACTCTGGTTTTGTCTCCTTTTCTGGCGCTGGACGCCAGATTTGGGTAGAAAGCTGGCGTTGAATGCCAGTTTACATCGTCTATTCTTGGCCAAAGTATGAACTATTATATATTTCTGGAAAGCCCTGGATGTCTACTTTCCAACGCAATTGGAAGCGCGCCATTTCGAGTTCTGTAGCTCCAGAAAATCCACTTTGAGTGCAGGGAGGTCAGAATCCAACAGCATCAGCAGTCCTTCTTCAACCTCTGAATCTGATTTCTGCTCAAGTCCCTCAATTTCAGCCAGAAAATACCTGAAATCATAGAAAAACACACAAACTCATAGTAAAGTCCAGAAATGTGAATTTAACATAAAAACTAATGAAAACATCCCTAAAAGTAACTATATCCTACTAAAAACATACTAAAAACAATGTCAAAAAGCGTATAAATTATCCGCTCATCAATTACCTAGATTAGACCTTTTTGTTTTTAGTCATTTACTGTTTTTGTTTATTCCCCCCTGAAAGTTCCCTTCATTACTATGTAGGAGGGAATTTGAATTTGATATTCTTGTGGTTTTTGTCTATGCAAAATAATATGGATAAAGAACCTCTTCACTACAATCTTAAGATTGAAAGAACTCTTTGGCAACAAAGGAAACAAGTTAGAGATCAAAGAGTTGCAGGAGAGACTGAAGAGATAGTTGAAGAAGAGTTTGAATTCAACATGGCAGAGAATGAAAATAACAATGCTAATGCTCCTCAACCTAGAAGGACCCTAGATCTTTCACTATACCCAATCTAGGGAGATGTGGAAGTAGCATTGTAACACTTATTGTTAATGCCAACAACTCTGAACTGAAGCCCCATCTTGTCACATTGGTGCTACAAAACTGTCAATTTAGTGGGAGCCTGCAAGAAGATCCTAACCTATTTATCTCTAACTTCCTGTAAATCTGTAACAAAGTGAAGACTAATGGCATCTCAGCTAAAGTTTATCAGTTGTTGCTATTCCTTTTTGCTGTAAGGGATCGGGCTAAGCAGTGGCTGGACAATCAGCACAAGGAGAGTAAAGCCACATGGGAGGACTTGGTTACTAAGTTCCTAAAGAGGTCCTTCCTGCCTCAGAGGTTAACAAAGCTTAGAACATATGTTCATACCTTCAGAAAGCACGAAGGAAAGTCCCACCATGAAGTTTGGGAAAGGTAGAAGGAGATGCTCCGAAAGTCCCCTCTAGATATGTTTGTGGACTAGGTCCAACTCCAGATTTTTTATGACGGGATCACCCTTGCCTCATGGGTTTCATTGGATAATTCGGCTGGAAGATCTCTGCATATGAAGAAGACCACTGATGAAACATTGAAGTTGATTGAAATGGTAGCCAACAATCAATACCTTTATTTCTCCAAAAGATCAATGAGGAAAGATGTTATGGAATTTAGATGCTTTGGACACTATTTTGGCTCAGAATAAAGTTATATCACAACAAATCAATGCAATTACTCAACATCTAAGAGGAATACAAATTTCAATAGTGAGTGCTTAAGGGAATTCCTACAGTATGAGTAGTGGACTACCTCAAAGTGAAGATATGGAGTATGGACAATCTTTCTTGGAGCAAGTGAATTTCATGGGTAATCCTTCAAGCCCACTTAAAAATGATCCCTTCTTAAAAACCTATAACTCTGGATGGAGACATCACCCAAAATTTGGATGAAAAAATCAAAGTTAGAGACCCAATAACTTCAACAACAACCATCAACAGAACCACTTCAACCCCGAACATAATATCTTCAACCCTCATCAACACGACAACAACCCTCTCAACTTTTAGAAAAATTCTCACCAACAACCACCACTCCCCACCCAACCATCTTAAAACTCTCAAAGGCTTACTAATCTTGAATTTGCCGTGGAAAAACTCTCCCAAGCCACACTTACATTCATGGAGGAGACAAGGGCCAACTTTCAGAATCAAGGTGCTTCAATTAGAAATTTGGAGCTGCAAGTAGGCCAAATTGCTCAACAATTAACCAAACCTACTAAAACATTCCCCAGTGACACAATTCCAAACCCTAAAGAAGAGTGCAAGGCTATTTATTTGAGAAGTAGAAATGTGGTGGGAGAAGAAGCCTAAGAAGAAGCCAATCCTCAAGAGGAGCACGGGATCACAACCTCTCAAGAACAATCAATTCATGTTTCAAAAGATCCACCAAAAGAGAGAATTCAAGTGCCTGGATACAAGCCAAAAATTCTATATCCTCAAAAGCTCCAGGAGGAGAACAAGGAGAAGAAATACTCCAAATTCTTGGAGATATTCAAGACATTGCACATACATCAACATTCCATTCATAGAAGCACTTGAACAAATGCCCATGTATGCTAATTCATGAAGGAATTGTTGTCCAAGAAAAAATCCTTGAAGGGAGGCCAAACAGTGTTAATGACCAAGGAGTGTAGTGCAATTATTCAAAGGAACTTGCCAACAAAGAAGAAAGATCCAGGAAGTTTTCAATTTCTCTACATTATTGGCAACACCACCTTTGAAAGAGCATTATGTGATTTGGGAGCAAGTATCAATTTGATGCCCTTATCTGTGGTGAAGATGCTACAAATTCAAGAGTTAAAGCCCACAAAAATAACTCTACAAATGGTAGACAAAACAATAAAGCATTGATGCAGATTTTACAATCCACAAAACACCGGCAAGTGCATGCGGTCGTATCAAGTAATAACTCACGATGAGTGAGTGTCGATCCTACGAGGATTAACAGATAAAGTAAGCAAAATCAACCAATTAATCTAGTCAGATGATCAAATTAGGGTTTTGAACACTTTGAAACATAAACAGCAATGAAATAAATTAAGGCAGTGAGTAACGTAAAGATAATATGATTAAGAAATTAAAGTTAAGGCTTCGGAGATATTAAAACTTCCAGATTAATATTTTACACTTTTCACCTTAATCATGCAAAGATACTTTTATGGCTAACCATTAGTAATCAAACCTCAATCCCTTAGTGATTTAATTTCTTTTTAACCTAATTAATCACTAATCTCTTAGTCAACTATTTAAGAAAAGAGTTGAAAAATGTCCACTAATTTATAAAACCACTCAATTCATAAGAGTCTTTCCTAATTGATTTTATGTCACTTATCAATCCAATTTAAAAACTTAAGAATCATGAGAATCGGTTTTCAAGCTTAATTCAATTAATCAATTTTTTCAAGAAGTTAAAAGAATTCAAATTAGAGAATCCTTAAGAAAACCTTTAAGATGAAGAACGAAAACCTTTTCTTAAGAAGTAATCAATTGCATAAATTAAAGGTAGAAAAGCGGGAATTAGAAACTCATGTTCTTAAGAGAATCCTTAAGAAAATTAAAACTACCTAAGAATAAGAGAGCGAGATCCTTCAGAAAGAGTCCCTCTCTACCTTAAATACTAACCGTAATTTAAATTTAAATTCAAATTAAAACAGAATCAAAATCAAAATAGAATCCAATCTATCTAAATTAATGATTGCCTCTAGCATAACTTCCAATCTTTATCTCCTTTCAGTTCTCAATTAATACTGTGATTAGTGGACTTTGAGTTGAGCCTTGAATTGATGAAGAATTGGGCAATTGGGTGGCTTGAATTTAGGCCCTGAGAGTATTAATTAACCTCATGTGGTACGTGAGATCTTTAACATTGAACATGATGCCCAAATTCCTCAATTGTGGCAATACTCCCCACGTTGTACGTGGTAAATCCCATGTTATACATGAAATTTCAGTCGTGCGTACGCACGACTTGCATGCGTACGCATGCTTGCCAAAACCTCCTGTCGTGTGTACGCACGACTGGCATGCGTATGCATGATGAGTGAAATGCTCCTACGTTGTACGTGATGCCTCTCACATTGTACGTCCTTTGCTTCCCTTTCCAAAGAGCTTTCTGTTCATTACAGAAAGCTTTCTGCTTGTCATAGTGAGTTGCTTGTTTATCATAGAGAGCTCTCTGTTTGTTGCTCTCCATCCTCTTCTCTGTTCTGTTTCTTTCTATTTCCCTTCTAAAGCTTCCTGTAATCAATGAAATTCAACTAATCAAAGTAATATTCATTCTAACCTCAAATTGATTGCTTATTCAATAGGAAATCTTAATAAATCAATTAAAATTAAGGAGGAAAAACACTAAAGATGCAGACACATCAAGCATGCACATGGAATAGTTGAGAATGTCTTTATTAAAGTGGAAAAATTTTTCTTCCAGTAGATTTTGTTAGTGTTGACATGGAGGACGATGAGAATGTCTCCATCATTCTAAGGAGACCCTTCCAAGCCACTAGGAGAGCCTTATTGATGTTGAAAAGGGCAAATTAATGTTATGGGTGCATGATGAACATTTAATTTTCTATATTTTCAAGACCATGTGTATCATTCAAGTGATCAAGAGGAGTGCAAGAAGGTTCAAGCTAGGGATCCAAACATGAAGGAAGCACCTAATAAAGCTGACGAACAGATTTCTGCCAGTAAAAAATTTTATAAAAATAATCGCATTGTAAGTATAGTTTCTAAACCAAGAGAGAATCCTTTCGTACAAAAATTTGGTTGTCACAAGTAACAAAACCCAATAAAATTTATAACCGAAGTATTTAAACCTCGGGTCGTCTTCTCAAGGAATTGCAGGGAAGTATGATTTATTATTGGTTATGGAAAAAGGTATGTTTTTGGATTTTTGAAATAGAGAACAAATAATGTAAATGGCAAGAAAAATAAATTAATAATTAGAAAAACACTTGGCAAGGTATGAAAACTGGAAATCCCATCCTAATTATCCTTATCAGGTGTGATGAGAATTATTATTGCTCCCATTTAGTTAACCCTTACTAAATAAAGGAAAGTAAAGTATACTAATTAACTGGATTCCTCAAGTCCTAGTCAACTCCTATGGAAAGACTAGCTTTAGAGGGATCCAAATCAATCAGGAATCCCAATTTCCAATCAACTGCTGAGTTTGATAACTAAAGTGTCATCAATTACTCAACCAAAGCCAAAAGGGAAGAAAATCTACTCGAATGAAAATAATTTGGATTACATAGAAGCATCAATAACATAAATTAAAGAAAGCAATCATAAATCTGAAATACCTCAATATGTATTAATTAAGAAAATCAATCCTAACATGGAGTTCATAAACCAAGTTGAAAAGATAAATAACAATTAAAGTAATAGAATAAATAAAAGTAGAAAATAAATTAAGGGAACATTGAACCTGTGATTGAAGAGAAGTAGCCTAATCATAATAGAAATCCTAAATCCTAATCCTAATCCTAAATCCTAAGATAGAGGAGAGAGCCTTTCTCTCTAAAAACTGCATCTAAAACCTAAAATTATGAATATGAATGTTGTATATGTTCTCTTACTGAATGGATGCATTCCCCCACTTTATAGCCTCTAATCTGTATTTTTTGGGCTGAAAACTGGGTCAAAAATAGTCCAGAAATCAACCCAGCAATTTTTGGTACGTACAGGTCACTGCAAAGTCACGCGGAAGCGTCGTCCATGCGTTCGCGTTGCCTGACTTCAGGGAAGCTATGAGAAATTATATATTGTTGCGAAGCCCGGGATGTTAGCTTTCCAACGCAACTAAAACCACCTCATTTGGACCTCTGTAGCTCAAGTTATGGTCGATTTAGTATCAGAAGGTCAGGCTGGACAGCTTTAGCAGTTCCTTCAGCTTCTTGTATTCCTTCCAGTTTTGCATGCTTCCTTTCCATCCTCTAAGCCATTCATGCCCTGTAATCTCTAAAAACACTTAACACACATATCACGGCATCGAATGGTAATAAGAGGGGATTAAAATTAGCAAAATTAAGACCAAAGAAACATGTTTTCAATCATAGCACAAAATCAGGAAGGAAAATATACAACATGCGATTTCTATGAAAAAGTGTGAGAATAGTGGATAAAATCCACCCAATTAAGTACAAGATGTACCACGAATTGTGGTGCATCAAATCTCCCCACACTTAAACATTAGCATGTCCTCATGCTAAGCTCAAGAGAAGCTATAAGAGTGAAGAGGGATGGTAAAACTTATGAAATGCAACCTATCTATATGAATGCAACTAAATACAAAATGTTTCTACCTACTTGGTTAAAAGTAAACAAGTTCTCCAAGACAAACATAAATCAGATTCCACTAATTTAGATTACCCAATAAAAACAAGTAAACTTGTAAGAAGATAGCTCATGAAAGCAGGGAACATAGCATTAAGCGTTGAACTCTCACTGGAAGTGTATATGCACTCTAATCGCTCAAGTGTCATGCTTTCTAAACTTTGTTCTTCATCTAACCAATCAACAAAAATTTAGTAAACCAATGCAAACATCATGAGGTCTTTTCAAGGTTGTAATGGGGCTAAGGTAAGGGTGAGGATATATGTATGGTCAAGTGAGCTATAATATGAATCTTTGACTAGCTTAAGTTCTCACCTAACATACACACACTCTATGTAATTCTAAATTCATGCCTAGTTACCCAAAATTCCCATTTTTTCATCTCATACTCATGCATCAACCTTTCTTTTAATTTTTATCACATATGCATTGATCTTTTCCTTAACCTAACTTAGCATTGGGGTAATTTTGTCCCCTTATTTATTTACTTATTTATTGAATATTTTTGGATTTTTTTTTAATTTTTGAAACATAAATACAATATATCAATGCACATGGTATTTTAATTATTTTGGTTTCACATGAGCATGCTCCCAAATTTCAAATGATTTATAGAGTTAATACCTTCCTATCATCCCAAGTTCCCATAATTTTCCCACACTTAGTTTATACACAATTTCTATCTTAAGCTAACCAAAGATTCAATTTGGGATTTTTAATTTGTTTTTTTGCTTAAGGCTAGTGATGTGGTTATAGAATAGAAGGGGATTAAAAGGCTCAAGGGGGCTAACAAGGGTGACATAAAAAGATAGGCTTATTTGGGATAAGTGAGTAAAAACAAATGATGGCCTCAATCATATGCAAGCATGTAAATACACTAAATAGTGGACATATAGAATGAAACAAAGTAAAGATTGCAATCATAGGGAAGAAAACACACAAGAATAAAAATTTATGGTTAAATAATGTAACCATATAAATAAGCTCAAAATCTCACAGGTTATGTATTCTTAGTTATAAACTATATTCCAATTTACAATCTTCAAACAAGTTTTAACACAAAAATTTTAATTTAAATTAGTGAAATTTTATAAAATAAGGTCTTGAAAAGAAACTCATTACTTTAACCAAGCAGTGGTAAAATATGCACAAAATCAAGAAAAATATGCAATCAAACATGTAAATGCAACAATGAACTAATAAAGAAAATAAGACATTGGTGTTGGGAAGAAAATAACTAACCCATGGAGATCGGTATCGACCTCCCCACACTTAAAGATTGCACCGTCCTCGGTGCATGCTAAGATGTGCAAGTGGACGGGTTGCTCCAACTAATGCTTTTCTTCCAGAGAATGTGCAGATGGACTTGTTTGTCTCCCCATTTAGAAGCTTTCCCTTTCCCTTCTTTGGTGGCCATCCTGAAAGAAGAGGAAAAGAAGAAAAGTAACCCAGAAATAAAGATAAGAAAATAAATACAGTATGGGTGGATTAATGCCAAATAATGGGGGTCTCAATTACATGGTAGCTACAACATGCAAGTGAGAAAATAATAGAAGTACATGGCATACCAGTGGTGCAAAATTTGCAACAATGGGGGAGAGAGTGTGGGTAATGCAAGATAGTGTAAGTTCATGTCAATGCAAGATAATATAAGTATCATGAAAGAATAACATTGACTTATGAATAATAATACCCAATCAGAATAAAACAAGTCATGAAGCACAAAAATAATACCAGAAAAGATGCAACAGTTGAATAAGGAAATTTAACACCAATGGAAAAAATAAAAATTTAGAAAAGAAAATAAAAATATGCACAAAATTAAAATACAATAAATGAAAGTATGCAAATAGATTAAGTAAAATAGAATGGAAGTAAAGAAGGATGAGAAGTTTAAGAGATGAAGTAAGAAAGAAAGAAGAAAGAAGAAAAGATAGAAAAAATTAGGATTAGAAAAGAAAAGATAAGATAATTGGCGCTGATCTGGATAAGTTGTGCGACGTAGGCGACGCGGACGCGTGGGTGATGCGGTCACGTGGCGTGTGACATTTATCAGGTGACGCGGACGCGTGGGTCACGCGGTCGCATGGTCTAATTTGTGCTATTGGCGCGAGTGCAGCCTCGCGTTCGCGCAACCCTCTGTTTCATACTCTCATTGCCAAAATTTAGGGTGACGCGATCGCGTGAATGGCATATTTTGAAAAACGACGCGGACGCGTGGGGAACGCGTTCGCGTGATAGGGCTTGTGCTTCTAGCATTATTCCAGCCCAGCTCCATCATAACTCTCTGCCATACACCTCTTTACGTCGATTTTACAGGGCCACGCGTACGCGTGGGTGACGCGGATGCGTGAGGAGGCTATTTTGCAAACGACACGAACGCGTCAACGATACGGTCGCGTGGGCATATTTGTGCCTAAGGCACACCTCCAGCCATGCTTTCACGTGACTTTCTATTCAATTATCTTTTCTTTCGAATGCACCTATGACGCGGACGCGTCAGCGACGCTTACGCGTCGCGTGCGTTTTTTTTTTTATGCAAAACAAAAAATGTAGAATGCAAATGACTATGCAGAAATTATGAATGAACATGAATAAAATAAAATAAAATAAAACTAAGAACAAAAAGGAAAGAAGATACCATGGTAGGTTGTCTCCCACCTAGCACTTTTAGTTAAAGTCCTTAAGTTGGACATTTGGTGAGCTCCTTGTCATGGTGGCTTGTGCTTGAACTCATCCAGGAATCTCCACCAATGTTTGTAATTCCAATGGCCTCCGAGATCCCAAACTAGGCACATACAGCCGTCAAACAATCTAAAGTAAGTGACAAGGCCCCAAGAGTATTGATTGTTAGACTGAATTCCGGGGTCCCAAACCTTGCTTTTGCACCCGTCTTCTTGTTGATCATTAGTGTTCCAACCGGGTGGCAGGCAATCTGAATTCTCACTAAAGTGGCCAAACAACTTCCTAGACCTATTCAGTTGAGCTTTACACCAACCTTTGCATTTAAACTTTGAGCTTTCCACCATATTGAATCTTGTATGACGACTCCTACCACTAACCATCTCCCTCTTACTCTTAAAGCCACAAAGAGCTCTGAGTTGCCCATCTGTCTCAAGCAAAGAATATTCAAGTGGACTAATTAAGCTTAGAGATGAAAGATTTACCCACTTGAATGAAGGAATGGATGGTGATGGCTTTGGGAGAGAGGTCTCCAACAGCTTTGGCAAGGTGATTTCCAGCTCCATTCCCTTAGGCTCTTTTTTGACAACTTCCACCTTTTTGCGAGCTTCTTCAATATCAACCTCTTCCTCTTGGTAGCTTTCTTCTAATTCGATCTCTGCTTCATTGTTCACCAAGGGCATGGGAGGCTGTGCTTCTTCTTCTTTAATCTCCATGTCAAATCCAATGGGAGAGGATTCAATTGTAGATAGGAATTCATCAATAATTGAATCCATCTCTTGATTAACCTCTTCAAAGTCTTCAACCATGATATGCCTTGGAGGTTGTACACCCTCCTCAACATCAAATTCAAACTCCTTAGAAGGGGGTTCTATGACTTGAGGTTCCCATGGACGTTCTGCATCTCCTAAGTCCTCGACCACTTCTTCCTCTTCAACGATTACTGCTTCCTCTAATTGTTCCAGTACAAAGTCATGTTGTTTACTATCCACTGGAGCTTCTAGCTTCTCCTTCATGATGCGTTCTTCAGTAGATTCTCCACATGAAGCCATGGGGGTTCCTTGAGTGTCTGAACATCGGGAGGGTAATCGATTTATTGCTTGCTCCAGTTGGTGAAGGGTTGCATGAAATCGATCTACTGTTTCCTTGAGGCGAGCTTGTGATTCTTGGGTTGGTGGATATGGACATGGTGCATATGGAAGTGGTGGTCCTTGGGGGTAATTGGGTTGGAATTGGGGTGGATAGGGGTTGGGGTCATATAGAGGTGAATGGTGTAAAAGGGCTTGTGAGTATGGTGGTTCAAAGCTATGTTGAGGAGGTGGTTCATTGGCATATGATGGAGCTTGTTGGTAACTACAAGGGGGTCCACCATATCTATCATCTTGGTACGCACCTCGGAATGGTTCTTGACCATAGTAATTTGATGGAGGTGGTTTGTCACGAAGGGGTCCACCATAACTATCGTCTTGGCATGCATTGTAGAATGGTCGTTGTCTATGGTATCTCAGAAGGTGTTGTTGCCTAAAGGGTTGATCAGATCCTCGTGGCTCCTTCCATCTGTGATTGTTTTGACCTTGATGCATGTTCCTGTTATAGCTTCCATTCCTTACAACATTAGAACCAAACTTGAAACCAGAGGGGTGAGAATTCATAGCAGCTAATAAAAATTAAAAACAATAAACAAATAAACAAGCAAAAGAAAATAAGATAAAATAAAATAAATAAGAGACAAGATTTGAAAAAGATTTGATTTTAAGATTAGAAAAGATAAGATAAGTTAGGTAAGAGAAGATAAGTTTTTAAATTAAAAGGTTTTGAAATTTAAATTTTGAATTTGAAAATTAAATTTTGGAATTTTAAATTTTGAAATTTTAAATTTTGAATTTTTGAATTTTGAAAAAGTCAACAATATAAAATAAAGATTTGAAAAAGATTTAAATTTTGAAAAGGGTTGATTTTTAAAATTTTAAATTTAAATTTTGAATTTTGAGTTTTGAATTTTGGAATTTAATTGAAATTTGAAAATTGAATTTGAAATAAGATAAGAAAAGATTTTGAAAAAGATATGATTTTTTGAAAAAAAGATTTGAATTTTGAAATTTAAAACTAAGATAAGATAAGATAAAAATTTTAAAATAAAAATCTGAATTTTTTTTTGTAATTTTCGAAAAAATAAATTAAAATAAAGAGAAAATATTTACAATAACCAATAATAAGGCACACGTTTGCAATTCCCCGGCAACGGCACCATTTTGATGAACGGATTTCTGCCAATAAAAAATTTTATAAAAATAATCGCGTTGTAAGTATAGTTTCTAAACCAAGAGAGAATCCTTTCGTACAAAAATTTGGTTGTCACAAGTAACAAAACCCAATAAAATTTATAACCGAAGTATTTAAACCTCGGGTCGTCTTCTCAAGGAATTGCAGGGAAGTATGATTTATTATTGGTTATGGAAAAATGTATGTTTTTGGGATTTTGAAATAGAGAACAAATAATGTAAATGGCAAAAAAAATAAATTAATAATTAGAAAAACACTTGGCAAGGTATGAGAACTGGAAATCCCATCCTAATTATCCTTATCAGGTGTGATGAGAATTATTATTGCTCCCACTTAGTTAACCCTTACTAATAAAGGAAAGTAAAGTAGAATAATTAACTTGATTCCTCAAGTCCTGGTCAACTCCTATGGAAAGACTAGCTTTAGAGGGATCCAAATCAATCAGCAATCCCAATTTCCAATCAACTGCTGAGTTTGATAACTCAAGTGTCATCAATTACTCAACCAAAGCCAAAAGGGAAGAAAATATACTCGAATGAAAATAATTTGGATTAATTAGAAGTATTAATAACATAAATTAAAGAAAGCAATCATAAATCTGAAATACTTCAATATGTATTAATTAAGAAAATCAATCCTAACACGGAGTTCATAAACCAAATTGAAAAGATAAATAACAATTAAAGTAATAGAATAAATAAAAGTAGAAAATAAATTAAAGGAACATTGAACCTGTGATTGAAGAGAAGTAGCCTAATCATAATAGAAATCCTAAATCCTAATCCAAATCCTAAATCCTAAGAGAGAGGAGAGAGCCTCTCTCTCTAAAAACTACATCTAAAACCTAAAATTATGAATATGAACGTTGTATATGTTCTCTCTTGTTGAATGGATGCATTCCCCCACTTTATAGCCTCTAATATGTGTTTTTTGGGCTGAAAAATGGGTCAAAAACAGCCCAAAAATCGCCCCCAGTGATTTCTGGTACGTACAGGTCGCTGCAAAGTCACACGGAAGCGTCGTCCACGCGTTAGCGTGGATTGCATTTTTGCCAGGTCACGCGTCCGCGTGATCCACGCGTTCTCCTTGTTTGACTTCAGAGCAGCTATGGCAAATTATATATCGCTGCGAAGCCCCGAATGTTAGCTTTTCAACGCAACTAGAACCATCTCATTTGGACCTCTGTAGCTCAAGTTATGGTCGATTTAGTACCAAAAGGTCAGGTTGGACAGCTTTAGCAGTTCCTTCAGCTTCTTGTATTCCTTCTACTTTTGCATGCTTTCTTTCCATCCTCTAAGTCATTCCTGCCCTGTAATCTCTAAAAACACTTAACACACATATCACGGCATCGAATGGTAATAAGAGGGGATTAAAATTAGCTAAATTAAGACCAAAGAAACATGTTTTCAATCATAGCACAAAATCAGGAAGAAAAATGTACAACATGCGATTTCTATGAATAAGTATGAGAATAGTGGATAAAATCCACCCAATTAAGTACAAGATGTACCACGAAATAGTGGTGCATCAAAAGCACCTCCAGAAATTCCGCCTCCATGCTTGGGAAGAAAAGAAGAGAAAGAGAAGGTGAAGCAAGCTGAAAACACAAATGAGGCATACAAGAGTTTGCAACCAAAGCCTCCTTGTGTAATCAACAAAGAACCCCTGACATTAAACCTAAGTTTGGTGTTGGGTGTACGTCATCAAATAAGGAAGAGGCTCCCAAGAAGAAAGTGCCTAGAGGGTGAAAAAAATAAGAAAATCATTACTGAAGACTTCTCATGAGGGGAGAAAGGGGTGTTGTCTCACTATCCATTTGTGCCATATACAGTGAATCAAATCTTATTTCTTGAGTATATTGAGCTAATACATAAAGACACAGGGAGAAGATTCACAGTGAGAAGGGAGGAGTTGAAGCATTATGATCAACCTCTACCTTAACAAGGAACAACCGTCAAGCTAGTGACGTTAAATAAGTACTTGTTGGGAGGCAACCCAACATTCGGTATTTTCTTTTCATATTTCCTTTTGCTTTGTTCAAGGTTGTGTATGTGTTTCATGGATTAAGTTTGGTGTGCTACCCCAATAGGATTCTTGCATCTCACTGGCTACTTGGCCTAGTTTCACATTGATTGTGTCACACTAAGTTTGGTGATCTCACACCAAGTTTGGTATTGCCACACTTCACCATGCAAGGTCCACCCCCCATGCAAACACATTAGCAACCCATTTATTTTGCATTGTTTTATCTTTCATTTGGTTTTGTTTTAATTTGGCTTGTTTTATTTGAATAATCCTATGCATTACTTGATTGCTTTCAATTGATAATCCTGTTTACTTTTATTTGTATCACCACTATTTCTTTTTCTTTTGTTGCTTGAGGACAAGCAACCATTCTAAGTTTGGTGTTGGAGGCTATGCTCTACATAGCCTTAGAGAGGATGGAGGCAACAATGATGATTAAGGTGGTCTTGCTCCCTTTAACCTCCCAGCTTTCAATTCTTTTATGTGTTTCCTATGTTGTTTTTCTATTTTTATGCTTTCTTACACCATGTCTTGTCTGCTGAACTTACTGCTTGTCCTCTTAATCACTCTAATCACATGAAAAAGAGTTGTTTGGATAGAGGAAAGTTGAATTTGACTTATAAAGTCCTTTGATGATAAGTGGTGGTGCATTAAGTGTGATGATCACAGATTGAGTTAAAAGGGTTGACGATCTTGTGTGAAAAGAAAGGATGATCCCTTATGAGCATGAGGCTTAGAGAAGTATTATGAGATTTCTGACCAAAAGACAAGATCCTTGAACTTGAATTGAAAAAGAAAAGAAAAAGAAAGAGAGAAAAGAAACAGCAAAGAAACAAAATAAAGAAAGAAATCCAAGATAAAGATCAAAGGTTGCAAAGCTCTGAGTATCAATGGTTAAAGAGCCTAGTTATGTGTCTGTGGTGTGGTTGTCCAAGGGTAAGGCACAGGCAATTAGATCTGAGGGGTGCTTCATCACCCAGTAACTTGGACCAACTGGTCCGGGATTACCGATTGAAAATCCACCATCAAGAGTTCCCTTGAGACAAAACATTTAGAAGTCCAAAGAGGCTCTGGACATCAATCGATGGGAATTTAAAATCTTTAACTATATGCTTGTGGTGTGAACATATCAAGGAGTGGCTTGGGTAATTAGATTCGAGAGGTGTCTTATCACCTGGTAACTTGGGCCAACTGGCCCGAGATTATCGATCGAACACCCACAATCAAGAGTGGCCTTGAACACGGAGTACTTAAAGTTGTCAACCCGAAAAGCTCTCTGTTACAAAATAATGATTCAAGGATCAATAAAAAAAACTTGCAAGAAGGGTCTCATAATATCATCCGAGCCTTAACGCTTAGGGATACTTCATTCTTATGAACTCAAGATTTATTAAGAAGGAAGAGAATCAGCTGTCAATCAACATTCTAACAACATACTCTACCAGGAGAAACAAAATCTTGACCTACATTTTCAATCCAGTCAATACACAACATTCAGATCTCAAAAGGAAAATACTTATCAAATCACAAAATATAATGTATATCATAAACAGTCACAAAGCCACTGTACTTGGCCAACATCAATATTTTTAAACACCATCAAAGCTGGTGAAAAATAGAGTTCAGAAAAACAAAAGATCAAATCACAAACACCATAATCATTGACCCAGATTATCATCTCCATCTTCAACAGCTTCTTCATCGTTAACTAAAGCTCTTTCATGTACAATCTTCGCTGGCTCCATCAAAGAGAAATCTTGATCTGGGGCCAAAAATTTAGCTTAAGTGGCAGCACGCTCAAAACCCTCCACAAAAGCATCCAGTATATCTGCTTGCTTTGTTTTTCTCAAAATCTTTCAACTTAATGGTAACATTAATTACCTGATCCTTCATACTTGCCAAGTCTTCTTCTTTTTTCTTTAACAGCTCAGCTTTTTTCTCTTATTTCTCTCCCATCAGCTTCACTTCTTCCTCTTTCTTCAGCAACTTACACTCCAAATCCGAGATTACAGTTTTCTTCAAAGCAAGTTCTTCACTCAACTTGCTCGGTTCTTCAGCTTCCCTTAGCACTCTCTTACGCTTAATTTCTTGACTCCGGCCTAGACTTGCAAATCGCAAACCAACCACCTAAAAAAAAACACAAACATTCATTACTATCATCAAAACCCTATATCCATATACAAAACACAATATAAGTCATTGATGAACGGATATTTTATATGCTTTTTGGCATTGTTTCAATATAATTTTTAGTATGTTTTGTTTAAGTTTTATTGTATTTTCATAGGTTTTAGTGTTAAATTCACATTTTTGGATTCTACTTTGTGTTTGTGTATTTTTGTGCAATTTTAGATATTCTCTGGCTGAAATTGAGGAGCTGGAGCAAAAGTCTGTTTCAGAGGTAGAGAAAGGGCTGCAGATGCTGTCTAGATCTGACCTCCTTGCACGCACTCGATAGAGCTTTTCTGGAGCTACAGAAATCCAAATGAAGCGTTCTCAACTGCTATGGAAATCTAGCATCCAGGGCTTTCCAGAAATATATAATAGTCTATACTTTGCTTCAAAATAGAGGGCCCAAAACTGGCATTCAACGTCAGCCATTTGCCCCAGTCCAGGCGTCCAGCGCCCACCAAGGGGAGACCAGCATCCAAACGCCTAAGAAGGACCCCCTAGCAGGCGTTCAATGCCCAAGTAGCCTCCTAGCACATGGATCTCATCAAAGCTCAGCCCAAACACTCACCAAGTGGACCCTGAAAGTGGCTTTTAGCACTAAAACATTGTTTTACCTTTCCTATGTAATCCTTAGTCAATAGTCTAGATTATTTGGGACTTTACACCATGTTTTCGTTTATCATATTGTATTTTCTATCAGTATGAGTTTCTAAACCTCCTAGGTTGAGGGGAGGAGCCCTATTGAGTTTTATGGATCAATAAAAGTATTACTATTTCTCTTCAATCCGTGTTTGATTCAATTCTAAGATGTATCTTCGTTCTTCAACCTGATGAATGGGATGACCCGTGACAATCATCTTTGTTCTTCAATATTAGAACCGCATGCCTGACAACCATCCGTGTTCTACTTGGGTTTAGAGTGCATCTTTTTTGGACAATGATGAACCACCATCTTGATTATACATCTCTTAGACGGCTAATCCATGACTTCGTTGGGGACTTCTCGAGACACCAGTTCAACCGAGGTATGGGGAGATTAGGGTCTCTGTGGTAGAGGCTAGAATCCAAAGGTGCAACATTCTCTGATTCGGAAGATTTGACCTTCTCTGTGATGTTTTGAGTAGGATCATGAAGGAGAATGAACTGCAGGAGCTTCACCCTCAATTAGAATGGATCCACACTAACGCTGGGGTTCAGATTTAGAGAAGTATTGGCGGCTGCTCAAACCAGCGTCAATCATATACAGCCTGCCATATAAGAAATCATCATTCACAATTGAAGAAGATAGTAAGACCAGAGTTAATCCAGAAGGATAAAGCATCTCCAAACCTTAACCATCTTCTTATCATTGCAAACAGGTCAACCTAGTTTAGATCTCTTTATTTTCCTTTTATGCATTTAAATAAATCCAACAACTCTTCTATCTTCCTGACTAAGATCTACAAGATAACCATAGCTTGCTTCAAACCATAATCCTCGTGGGATCGACCCTGACTCGCTCAGGTATTACTAGGACGATCCAGTGCACTTGCTGGTTAAGTTGTACCAAGTGTGGGAATTCGTGCACCAAGTTTTTGGCGCCGTTGCCGGGGATTGTTCGAGTTTGGACAACTGAAGGATTATCTTGTTGCTTAGATTAGGTATCGTTTTTAATTTTATTTTTTTTATTTTCTTCTTCTTTTTTCGAAAAAATTCAAAAAAATTTTCAAAGACCTTTTCTTTTCTTTATTTAATCTTTGTTTTTCGTTTGAGTTTTTTGTTTTTGTTCTTGTTGAATTTTCGAATTCTTTGAGTCATTTTTCTAAAAATTTTCAAAATTAGTGTTTTTTGTTTGCGACTTGTGTCAATCTTTAAGTTTGGTGTCTTCTTCTGTCTTTTCTTTTAAAATTTTTAAAAATTTGTGTCTTTAGTTTTCAAAAATTTTAAGTTTGGTGTCTTTTCCAAGTTCTTGTTTTCTTTGAATTCTTCGAGTTTTGTTCTTGGTGTTCTTCTTGATCTTCAAAGTGTTCTTGTTCTTCTTCTTGTTTTGATCTTAAAATTTTTAAGTTTGGTGTCTCTTTGTGATTTTCTTTGCAATTTTCGAATTCTAGGTGTCTTAGATCTAAAAATTTTAAATTTGGTGTCTTTTTATTGTTTTTCTCTCTCTTCATTAATTCAAAAAATCAAAAAAGTAAAATATCTTTTCTATCTTTTTACTTCAATTTTCGAAATTCTTAACAAAAATTTCAAATTTTAATTTCAAAATCGTTATCTTATCTTATCTTTGTTTTAAATTTCAAAATTCAATTCTTTTCAAATTCAAACTTTTTCAAAAATCATATCTTTTTCAAATTACTATCTTATCTTTTTATCTTTCTTCAAAATTCAAAAATCTTATCTTATCTTATTTCAAATTCAAATTTTAAATTCAATTTCAAAATTTAAAATTTAAAATTCAAATTTCAAAATCAAATCTTTTTCAAAATTCAAATTTGAAAATAAAATCTTTTTCAAAAATCAAATTTCAAATCTTATCTTTTTCAAATCTTTTCAAATTCTTATCTTATCTTTTCTAATTTCAAATTTTAAAATAAAATATATTTCAAATCTTTTTAGTTTCTTATGTTATCTTTTCTAATTTCAAATTTTAAATTCAAATCTTCTCTAATCTTCTATCTTATCTTAAATTCAAATCTTTTTTAATTATTTAGTTGTTTTCTCTTTCTTCTTTTTCAAAACTTTCTAACTAATTCTTCTCTCTTCTAATTTTCGAAAATTCTTCTTCTATTTCTCTCTTCTTTTTCAAAATTTATTAATTAATTTTCAATTATTTTTAATTAATTAACCTTAATTTTTGAATTTTATTAATAAATAAAATAAAAACAAAAATATTTTAGTTCTTGTTTATCTCTTTACTTTTAATATTCGAATCCTTCTTCTCCTTCTTCTAGCTTCATCCTTCCTTCTCTTCTTCTTCACATCTCACAAGGAGTCCTCTATTCTTGAACATAGAGCTCCCATTCTCTTCTTTCCTTGGTTTCTTCTTTTCTTGTTTATGACCAAGAACAAGGATAAAGAGCCTCTCTTTAATCTTGATCCTGAACTTGAGAGGACTTTAAGGAGGAGCTTACAATAAGTTAAAGCACAACACTCTAGAAGAAACCTCTCAGAAATTTTTGAACAAGAAGTTGAAGACATGGCCGAGCCTAATCATGAAGGAGAGGCAAGAAAGGTTCTTGGTGCTTACACCAAGCCTACCTCTGACTTCTATGGCAGAAGTATCTCTATACCTGCCATTGGAGTTACCAACTTTGAGTTGAAACCTCAACTAGTGACCTTTGTTCAACAAAACTGTCAGTACCATGGACTTCCACAAGAAGATCCAAATAAATTCTTATCTAACTTCTTGCAGATATGTGACACAGTCAAGACCAATGGAGTGAGTCATGACGTTTATAAACTTATGCTCTTTCCTTTTGCTGTAAGAGACAGAGCTAGATTGTGGTTAGATTCTCAACCTAAAGAGAGTCTTAACACATGGGAGAAGGTGGTCAATGCATTCTTGACCAAGTTCTTCCCACCTTAAAAGTTGATCAGACTTAGGGTGGAAGTTCAAACCTTCAGACAAAAAGAGGGTGAATCCCTCTATGAAGATTAAGAGAGATACAAGCAACTTATTAGAAGATCTCCTTCCAACATGATCTCAGACTAGACCACATTAGACATCTTCTATGATAGACTTTCTGAGATATCCAAGATGTTATCGGATAACTCTGTTGGTGGATCACTCCACTGGAAGAAAATGCCTGAAGAGGCAAGAGAACTCATAGACATGGTTGCAAACAACCAGTTTATGTACACTTCTGAAAGAAACCTATAAGTAATGGGGTACTTCAGAAGAAAGGAGTTCTTGAAGTTGACACCCTGAATGCCATATTGGCTCAGAAGAAGATCTAGACCCAGCAGATCAATATGATTTCTCAGCATTTGACTGGAACAAGCTATAGCTAGCAGCACTCAAGAAGCTTCTTCTAAAGTAGAAGCTTATGATCTTGACCAACCCACCATGGAAGAGGTGAATTACATGGGAGAACCCTATGGAAACACCTACAACTCCTCATGGAGGAATAATCCAAACTTTTCATGGAAGGATCAACAGAAGACTCAGCAAGGCTTCAACAACAATCAAGGTGGAATAACCCAGAATAGGTTTAACAACAGAGCACCATTCCCATCTTCTCAAGGGAATATAGAAACCCCTAAGCAGAACCTTTCTGGCTTAGTTACTATACTCTCCAACCTCTCTAAGACTACCCAAAGTTTCATAACTGAAACAAGGTCCTCCATCAGAAATTTGGAGGTACAAGTTGGTCAACTGAGCAAGAGAATCCTTAAGACTCCTCCTGACACTCTTCCTAGTAACACTGAGGTGAACCCAAGAGAAGAGTGCAAGGCCATCACCATTGAGGCTGAGGCCGAATCTAGAGAGACTTTGATGGAGTTGAATGCTAGTGAAGAGTATATCACTGGGCTTTCAACGCCCAACTGGGCACCGAAGCTGGCACTGAACGCCAGTGAGGAAGCCCTCACTGGGCGTTCAACACCCAAACTGGCCAAGAGCCTGGCACTGAACGCTAGTAAGGAAGCCCTCACTGAACGTTCAACGCCTATCCTGGCACCAGAGCTAGTGCTGAATGCCAGTGAGGAAGCCCTTACTGGGCGTTCAACGCCCAAACAGACAGGGAAGCTGGCGTTGAACGCCAGCAAGGACATCCCTGCTTGGCGTTCAACTCCCAAAATGGTAAGGAAATTGGCGTTTAACGCCAGTAAAGTTATACATCATGGGCGTTCAACGCCCAAAGAGCTACCAAAGCTGGTGTTGAACGCCAGTAAAGGTACACCCTCTGAGTGCTCAATACCTACTCAAGAAATCCCTATCCAAGAATTAAAGGAAGCCAAGGCTCATGTAGAGACCATGGAGGTTCCTTTGCATGCACTCTTGCAGTGCATGAGTTCTGATGACTACTCATCCTCTAATGAGGATAGGGATACTAGGAAAGAGAAAGTTGCTCGGTACCTTGGAGCTCTCAAGAAGCTGAATGCCAAGTTATTTGGTACAAAGTCTTTGGAGGAAGAACCTACACTGCTTACTAAAGAGATAAATGCTTTGGTTCAGCAGAGGCTACCTCAGAAGCTTCCGGATCCTGGACGCTTCCTAATTCCTTACACCATAGGCAGCATAACCTTTGAGAAGGTTCTGTGTGACCTAGGGTTAAGCATAAACCTCATGCCACTCCCTATAATGGAGAAGTTGGGAATCTTTGAGGTACAAGCTGCAAACATCTCATTAGAGATGGCAGACAAGTCAATGAAGAAGCCATATGGCTTAGTAAAGGATGTCTTGGTGAAGGTTGAAGACCACTACATCCCTGCAAACTTCATAGTCTTGGATACTGGGGAAGAAGAGGATGACTCTGGCATCCTTGGAAGACCTTTCCTAGCCACTGCCAATGCTATCATTGATGTAGCTAAGGAAGAACTGATTCTACAACTAGGGGAGGATCACATCTTGTTCAAGATGTCCAACCAAGAGAGATAATTGTGTAACATTTTGTGTGCCAACCATCTCTTTCTGTGCAGCGCTTTACTGAGCCCCCAAACATCAATTCTAAGTTTGGTGTTGGGCAGCTATTAACAAGCACTGGAACAAAGGTACTAGGAAGAAAGTACCTAAAGACTGGAGGGACAAGAAATTCCCCACTGAAGGCCTCTCACCTGGCATGAGAGTTGTCTTCATGATGAGCGGATATTTTATACGCTTTTTACCATCATTTTCATATAGTTTTTAGTTGTTTTTATTTAGTTTTTATTAAATTTTTATAGGTTTTAGTGTTAAAATTGCATTTTTGTATTCTACTATGAGTTTTTGGACAATTTCAGGTATTCTGTGGCTGAAATTGAGGAGCTGGAGTAGAAGTCTGATTCAGAGACAGAGAAAACACTGCAGATGCTATTTGGATCTGACCTTCCAGCATTCGGAAGAGCTTTTCTGGAGCTTTAGAAGTCCAGATGGAGCGTTCTTAACAGCTATAGAAAGCTGACTTCCAGAGCTTTCCATCAATATATAATATTCCATACTTTTCTTCAGATTAAAAGGCCCAAAACCGGCGTCCAACGCCAGCTTCCTGCCCCCTTCCAGGCGTCCAGCGCCCATAGAGCAGAGACCAATGTACAAACGCCCAGAGAGGACCCCCTAGCTGGTGTTCGACGCCCAAGGAGCCTCATAGCATGTGGATCTCATCAAAGCTCAGCCCAAATACTTACCAAGTGGGCCCAGAAGTAGATTTTAGCACTAAATAGACTATTTTACCCTTACTAGTCATCTATTTAGTATTTAAAGTGTATTTTTACATAATCAGAGAGAAGTCATAGATCATTCATTCCTATTTTCGTTTTTCACATTCTTTTTACTTCAGTATGAGTTTCTAAACCTCCTAGGTTGAGGGGAGGAGCCCTGCTGAGTCCTATAAATTAATAAAAGTATTACTGTTTCTTCTTCGATCCGTGTTTGATCTATCTCTAAGATGTATATCCGATCTTCATCATGGTGAATAGGATGATCTAACCAATTAGCTCTGTTCATCACATTAAGACGAACGTGCCTGACAAACACCCGCGTCAACTTGGGTTTATGTGAATACTTGGAAGGAAAGCACGAGCCAACAGCTATGTTTATACATCTCTCAGACGGTTAATCCACGACTTTGTTGGGGACTTATCGAGACCCTAGTTCAGCCGATTTTCGGGGAGATTAGGGTCTCCGTGGTATAGGTTAGAATCCAAAGAATCAGCGTTCTCTGATCCAGAAGATTTGACCTTGTCTGTGGCGTTTTGAGTAGGATCGCCAAGAGAATGACTTGCTAAGAGCTTCACCCTTCGTCAGATTGAATGACCACGGCCAATGGTGTTCATTCTGTAGCAGAGGAGATCAATGACCATGGGCAATGGCTTTGATCACTTACAGCCTGCCATAGAAGAAGATCATTCACAAGCAAAGAAGACAGTAGTACCAGAGTTAATTCAGAAAGACAAAGCAACTCCAACTCTCAACTCTATTCCTATTATTACTTTAACTTTATTACAATGTAGTATTCCATATATGACATATAATCATTCAAGGTTTACATAATATAACAACTCCTTCTGATTCCACCTGATTAAGACCTGAAAGACAACCATAGTTTGCTTCAAGCCATAATTCTCGTGGGATCGACCCTGACTTGCTCAGGTATTACTTAGATGACCCAGTGCACTTGCTGGTACTGCTGCTGTACGAAAAGTGTGGGTTTTGCGTACATGTGCACCACTTCACCAAGAAACCAGTCATACCACATGCAGTGAGTCGTGTCCTGTATCTAGAGCATGTGGAGCTCATTCATGAGAAGACAGGAAGAAAGTTCACTGTAAGGGCCAAAATTCTGAGCCCATACTCATCTCCATAAGGAGCTAACCGTCAAGCTAATGACATTAAAGAAGTGCTTGTTGGGAGGCAACCCAACCCTAATTAATTATTTCTATATCTTTTAATTCTGTAATTTTGTTTTTCTTTAAGTTATTTCTTTAGGTTCATGATCATGTGCAGCAGTCAGAATAGAGACAGAAATGTTCAGCAGTAAAAACAGAACACTCTGGATAGAGTGTTGCTGGCATTGAACGCCAGCCAGGGAACAGACCCTGGGCGTTCAAAAGCCAATGCAGAGGGCTGGGAATCTGAATTTTCTAGCCTCTCAGGACCAGTGGGTCCTATAGCATCTCTACCTACCCCACTTCTCTCTTCTTTTCACACTTTTCCATACACTCTTCCCTATAAACCCTAGCCCAATCACTTCCATATCACTTTCCCAAAACCATCATAACTCCCACCAACCCTACCCAATTCAAAATCAAAATTTCCACCCATTTACCTCACCCATGACCGAACCTAACCTCCCACTCCTATAAATACCCCTCATTCTAACCCTTCATACACACACCATTCATACACATAAAAGCCCCATTGGCCGAATCCCCTCTCTCCCTCTATCTTCTTCTATTTTCTTCTTCTTCTACTCCATTCTTCTCTTTTCTTTATTTTTGCTCGAGGACGAAAAAAGCTTTTAAGTTTAGTGTGGGAAAAGCATTGCTTTTTGCTTTCCATTACCACTTATGGCACCCAAGGTTGGAGAATCCTCTAGAAAGAGGAAAGGAAAGGCCATAGTCGCTACCTCCGAATCTTGGGAGATCGAGAGATTCATCACCAAAACCCACCAAGACTACTTCTATGAAGTAGTGGCAGAGAAGAAGGTGATCCCTGAGGTCCCTTTTAGGCTTAAGAAGAATGAGTATCCGAAAATCCGAAGAGAGATCCGGAGAAGAGGTTGGGAAGTCCTAACCAATCCCATCCAAGAGGTTGAGATCTTAATGGTGCAAAAGTTCAATAATAATGCTTGGGTCACGAAAAACCATGACATTAGTGTGAATCCAAATCCCAAGAATTAGAGCACCATTGCCCGAGGGAAAGTGTGAGGTTGGCGTTCAACTTGCCTCTAATGCAAGGAGACCCTCATCCTTACACTAGAAGAGTCAACTTTGATCAAAGATTGGATCAAGTGCTCTCAGACATCTGTGTGGAAGGAGCATAGTGGAAAACGGATTCCCAAGGCATGCCTACTCAACTAAGAATGCTTGACCTCAAGCCTGTAACTAGAGGATGGTTGGAAGTCATCCAACGCTCTATCATTCCTACTAGCAATCGGTCAGAAGTGACCATTGACAAAGCTATCATGATTCATTGCTTCATGATTAGGAGTGAGGTGGAAGTACATGTGGTGATACCTCAAGAATTATACAAGATGACTGAAAATCCTTCCACCAAAGTGGTGCACGGAATTGCAATCACACCTTTGCAACTCCGCACAACTAACCAGCAAGTGCACTAGGTCGTCCAAGTAATACCTTACGTGAGTAAGGGTCGATCCCACGGAGATTGCCGGCTGACGTTAGGATTTTTGCCAGTAAAGAATTTTATAAAAATAGTCGCGTTGTAGATATAGTCTCTAAACCAACAGAAATCCCTTCGTACAAATGTTTTGGTTGTCACAAGTAACAAACCCCTAAATAAATTGATAACCGAAGTATTTAAACCTCGGGTCGTCTTCTCAAAGAACTGCAGGGAAGTATGTTCTTATTATTGGTTATGGAGATTGTAAATCGGGGTTTTGAGAATGAGGAGCGAATGGTTTAATTAGCAAATAAAGTAAATGAAGAACAAGCAATTTAAATGGCAAGTAAAATAAATAAATGACTGTAAATAAACTTTTGGCAAGGTATGAGAAATTGGAGGTCCTATCCTAGTTATCCTTATCAATGATGATGAGAATTGAATTTTAATTCCACTTTGTTAACCTTTACTAAGATAAAGGAAGGTCAAGGGATTAATTGGTTTGATCTTCGGATCCTATTTATTTCCTAAGAAAAGATTGGGATTGTTGAAGTTCAATTTAATTAACAAAGATGACAATTATCAATCATGTTTGAGTTTGATAACTCCTGAGTTACTGATTTCTTAACCAAGACCAAAAGGAGAAAAGTAAATCTACTGGAATAAAAATGTCTTCAGATGGGAATAACAATAATATAAATAAAAGAAAGCAATAATAGACTGAAATACCTCAAATAACATTAATTCAAAAGAGTAATCTGTAACATGGAAGAATTCATAAATTAAATTGCAAAAGTAAATAAAAGGGAATATTGAACCTGATAAAGAGATAATCCTGAAGGCGAATAAAATCCTAATTCTAAATCCTAATCCTAAAGAGAGAAGAGAGAGGAGAGAACCTCTCTCTAAACTTAATCTAAATCATGAAAAACTAACTAAAGTGGAAGTCTCTTCGAATGGATGCATTCCTCCACTTCATAACCTCTGGTCTATGCCTTCTGGACATGGATTTGGGCCAAAAAGGGCCTCAAAAATCGCTATGAGCGTTTTCTGTAATTTCTGGTGCGTGGCCTCTGTTATGCGTCTGCGTGGGTCACGCGGTCGCGTCATTCGGAGTTTTCCTTATCACGCGGTCGCGTCAGTCATGCGACCGCGTCATATATGTTCTGCTCGAGGCGCGCGGTTGCGTCAGTCATGCGGCCGCGTCAATGCCTTTTTGCGCTGGCATGCGGCCGCGTCTCCCATGCGATCGCGAGGCTGCCAGTTTCTTCAAAAACTCTGTTTTGTGCTTTCCTTCCATTTTTGTATATTTTTTTTTCCATCCTTTAAGTCATTCCTGCCTTAGAAGATCTGAAACTACTCAACACACGAATCACGGCATCGAATGGAAATAAAGGGTAATCAAAATAATTATTTTTAAGCATAGGAAACATGTTTTTTACGTACATCACATAATAAGGAAGGAAAAGTAAAACCATGCAATTAATATGAATAAGTGGGTGAAGGATTGAATAAATCACTCAGATTAAGCACAAAATATATCATAAAATATGGGTTTATCAACCTCCCCACACTTAAACAATAGCATGTCCTCATGCTAAGTCAAAGAGTAATGTTAGGTTAAAGTGGTGGAATGCCATGCAATGCAATTTAATCTAAATGCAGCTACCTAGATGCATGATGCAATTCTAATTTTTATTCACTTGCATATAAAGCTTGCATGTAGTTGAATTAATTCACATTTTCAAGGAGTCATATATATATATATAGCCAAACCTTAGATAGTTGATAAAGTGCCTTTACAATTGAAATGGGAGAGAAAAACATTTTATAAACTTGCAAGACAATTAATAATTTCAACAGAGATATATGTTAATGAGCTATTGAACCCTCACTAGATTTTGTGTTTACTCTCTAGTCACTCAGTGTTTATTGGGTTAATCACTCTATTCTTCTTTTTATTCTTACATTCTATAACTTTGTTCTTCATCTAACCAATCAACAATTATAGAATATAGACATACCAAAAATTATGAGGTCTTTAGTTAAGGTTGTAATGGGGCCAAGGTAAAGGTAAGGGTATATGTATAAGGCTAAGTGAGCTAATAAGTGAATCCTTAATTAGTCTAAGATCTCACCTAACATACATACTTTCTAAAGCAAAGCTTCTTTACCTATTTTCCCATATTTTCCCACTTTTGATGTTACATGCTCATGCCTTAATGTTTATTATTTTTATCCCATGTGCATTGCTTTATTTCACATTTGGGGAATTCTTTCGTGTCTCCTTTATTCAACTACTGAAAAATAACACTTTTTTTAATGCACATGGTGATTCAATTACTTTGATTTCACATGAGCATGCTTCCCAAAACTTTTATTTGAATTATTTTATTCTTTTCAACTTTTCTACCTTTTTGTTTTTATCATCCATGTTCCCAATAGGTTTCCCACATGTAAACCATACACAATTTCTATCTTAAGCTAACCAAGGATTCAACTTGGGATTTTTATTTTGTTTTTCTGCTTAAGGCTAGTAATGTGGTTTATAGAATAAAAGGGAATTTAAAGGCTCAAGGGGGCTAACAAGGGTGATGTAAAAGGTAAGCTATTTTGGGATAAGTGAGCTAAAAATCAAACAATGGCCTCAATCACTCTCTTGGTATGTAGTTATATTCTATAATCGAATATATAGATTAAAACAAAGTAAAGAACATCAGAATAAAAAGAAGGGCGGAACACACAGGAATAAAATATTATGGTTTGAATGTAACCATACAATTAAGCTCAAAACTCACAACCTGTGTGTTCTCTAGCTCAAAAATCATTTATCAGTTATGTATGTCATGCAGGTTTAGTTAAAAATTCCCATTATTCTCAATGTAAAACTTAAGGTGGCTTTAAAGTTCTAGTGTTTCTCCTTGATAAAATGTTGTTAACTAACTAACATGTAATGCTATATATACAAGGTGTGTAGATTGTTTCTATTATGTTCAAGTCCCTAGTTTACTTCTTTTTATATTTTTCAATATAAACTAAACTATCTTATGCTAAAAAAGGGTAAACTATACTAATTAATCCACAATTTCTATAACTAATAAGTTAGAATTGCAACTAAAACTAAATGGCTAAAATATGAACTAAAGTGCAACATAGAATAAATACATAAAATAGCAATATATATAAGTACTGAGAAAATAAAAATAAAAATACAGAAAAGTAGCAAAATAAATAAAAAGAGTATGTAGTGGTTCACCAAAAAAAACGCCAGAGATGGCGACCTCCCCACACTTAAAATGAAGCATCGTCCCTGATGCTCACTCAAGCAGGGTATGAAGGGGTGTCATCACTGGAAGGGTGGGTAGCTGGAGTCTCTGAGGTGGTGGTCTAAGGATCTGGCTGCTGCAGAGGAGGTGCTGACTGGATAGGGATCTCGGGATCTACAGCCTGAATCTGAGGCGGAGCCTCCTGATGTGATGCGGCCTGCTCTGTGTCTGCCTGCGCAGCCTCGCTCTGTCGATGGGTCTCTGCTTCGTGATCATCCGCCTCCTCCTCATATGCCTCGGATGGTGTGTCAGGCTCGGAGGAGATGTCGCCAGAGCGTATCATCAGCTTCAGGTGCTCATAGCGTCGCTTGTTGCGACGCTCCATCTGGTCAAGTCGTCGAAACAGGTGGTGCACTAGATGATAGACGGGCTCTGGGGCAGGTGGAGGTGCAGTGGTGGTGGTAGGGGTAGCTGTAGAGGAAGAGGGGCCGGCATATGGTGTGGCTGTCTCAGCAGCAGCAGTGAGGAAAGGAGGTCTGTAGCCCAAAGCCAGAAAGTTCCTGCTGTGAGGGATAATCTTCTTGCATTCTACAGCAGGTGGCTTTTCATCAGCATCCTCCCAAGGCACGTCAGCTCGACGGCCTAGCTGTATAATCAGATAAGGAAAGGGAAGAGTGCCTCGGATGTGGACCCTGGCCATATAATACCGGATAAAGCGTGGCAGGTACAGGTCCTTACCCTCCATCACACACCATAGGAGGGTGATCATAGCGGCTGGTATCTCAGTCTCGTGAGTACTCGGCATAATGAAGTTGCTAAGTATCTGATGCCACAGCCGAGCCTTATCATTCAAGTAAATCCGGTTGATTCCCTTTGGCATGGTATTGTTCTGACCCATAATCCAAGGAATGGTCGGGTCAAGGGCTATCCTGGCCTTCACTGCATCCCAATCAAACTTCATGAAGCGCATGTCCTCCTCAACTCTTTGATAACCATCCAGCTGATCAGATTTGGGCAGAAGTTTCAGAACATCCTCTATGGCCTCTTCAGTGACCAGAATCTGCTTCCCTCTAAGGTTCACTGCATCTAGGGAAGTCTTAAAGTAATTGCAGTAGAATTTCTGAACCCAAGATGCATTGACCTCAGTCAGGTTTCTCTCTAGGAAGAACCGGCCTCTTTGTTTGATTTGATCAGAGGTGTATTGATGGAGTTCTTCTGGGATCTTCAAAGTCCTCTCTAGGTACAGATTCCTGGAGGTTGCAAACACCGGATACTTCAGCTCACAGAATCGATTTGCAAACTTTATTGGATCGTTAGCAGGGAGCAGCTGGTCGGCCTTCTCCTGCGGCGCCATTTTAACGTTAGGATTTTTTCCAGTAAAGAATTTTATAAAAATAGTCCCGTTGTAGATATAGTCACTAAACCAACAAAAATCCCTTCGTACAAACGTTTTGGTTGTCACAAGTAACAAACCCCTAAATAAATTGATAACCGAAGTATTTAAATCTCGGGTCGTCTTCTCAAGGAACTGCAGGGAAGTATGTTCTTATTATTGGTTATGGAGATTGTAAATTGGGGTTTTGAGAATGAGGAGCGAATGGTTTAATTAGCAAATAAAGTAAATGAAGAACAAGCAATTTAAATGGCAAGTAAAATAAATAAATGACTGTAAATAAACTTTTGGCAAGGTATGAGAAATTGGAGGTCCTATCCTAGTTATCCTTATCAATGATGATGAGAATTGAATCTTAATTCCACTTTGTTAACCTTTACTAAGATAAAGGAAGGTCAAGGGATTAATTGGTTTGATCTTCAGATCCTATTTATTTCCTAAGAAAAGATTGGGATTGTTGAAGTTCAATTTAATTAACAAAGATGACAATTATCAATCATGTTTGAGTTTGATAACTCCTGAGTTACTGATTTCTTAACCAAGACCAAAAGGAGAAAAGTAAATCTACTGGAATAAAAATGTCTTCAGATGGGAATAACAATAATATAAATAAAAGAAAGCAATAATAAACTGAAATACCTCAAATAACATTAATTCAAAAGAGTAATCTGTAACATGGAAGAATTCATAAATTAAATTGCAAAAGTAAATAAAAGGGAATATTGAACCTGATAAAGAGATAATCCTGAAAGCGAATAAAATCCTAATTCTAAATCCTAATCCTAAAGAGAGAAGAGAGAGGAGAGAACCTCTCTCTAAACTAAATCTAAATCATGAAAAACTAACTAAAGTGGAAGTCTCTTCAAATGGATGCATTCCTCCACTTCATAACCTCTGGTCTATGCCTTCTGGACTTGGATTTGGGCCAAAAAGGGCCTCAGAAATTGCTATGAGCATTTTCTGCAATTTCTGGTGCGTGGCCTCTGTCACGCGTCCGCATGGGTCACGCAGTCGCGTCATTCAGAGTTTTCCTTGTCACACGGTCACGTCAATCATGCGACCGCGTCATATGTGTTCTGCTCGAGGCGCGTGGTCACGTCAGTCATGCAGCCGCGTCAATGCCTTTTTGCACTGGCATGCGGCCGCGTCGCCCATGCGATCGCGTGGCTGCCAGTTTCTTCAAAAACTTTGTTTTGTGCTTTCCTTCCATTTTTGTATGTTTCCTTTCCATCCTTTAAGTCATTCCTGCCTTAGAAGATCTGAAACTACTCAACACATGAATCACGGCATCGAATGGAAATAAAGGGTAATCAAAATAATTATTTTTAAGCATAGGAAACATGTTTTTCACATACATCACATAATAAGGAAGGGAAAGTAAAACCATGCAATTAATATGAATAAGTGGGTGAAGGATTGAATAAATCACTCAGATTAAGCACAAAATATATCATAAAATATGGGTTTATCACCGACTTGAAGCAAGATATGGTTATCTTGTAAATCTTAGTCAGGAGATTAATGATAAAAATGATTTTGTTTATGAAAAGTAAATAACATGAAATAAATGGAACTTGTGATTCAGTAATGAGGAACAGGTTGAGGTTCCGGAGATGTTCTATCGTCTGAATCTCTGCTTTCCTACTGTCTTCTTCTTCAAACACGCATGGCTTCTTTCAATGGCAAGATGTATGTTGGTGGATCACTGTTGTCAATGGCTACCATCCGTCCTTTCGGATGAAAAATACCAGGCACGGTTTTTTTATGGCTAAACAATTGTCGGATCTCTCGTCTCGGATGAAAAATACCAGGTACAGCTACCGCACGGCTAATCATCTGTCGGTTCTCACTTGTGTCAGAATAGGATCTCTCTATCCTTTTGCACACTGTCACTGCGCCCAATATTTGTGAGTTTGAAGCTCGTCACAGTCATCCCGTTCCAAATCCTACTCGGAATACCACAGACAAGGTTTAGACTTTTCGGATCTCATGAATGCTACCAATTGGTTCTAGCATCTACCACGAAGGTTCTAATCTCACGGACTCGGTCCGTGGATTAGAGACCCAAGAGATACACACTCAAGCTGTCGCCCAATGACTATGTTGAGCTCAGGTAGAACGGGAGTGGTTGTTAGGCACATGTTCATAAATTTGAGAATGATGATGAGTGTCACGGATCATCATATTCTCTATATTGAAGTACAAGTGAGTATCTTAGAACAGAATCAAGCGTGATTGAATAGAAAACAATAGTAACTGCATTAATCCATTGAGACACAGCAGAGCTCCTCACCCCCACCTATGGGGTTTAGAGACTCATGCCGTAGAAAATACAATATGAGATGTAAAATATCATGAGTTGCAAAATGAATCTCTAAAAGTAGTTTTTATACTAAATTAGTAACTTAGGTTTACAGAAAATGAGTAACTAGGTCTAGATAGTGCAGAATTCCACTTTCGGGGCCCACTTGGTAAGTGTTTGGGCTGAGCTTTGAAGCTTTCACGTGCATAGGCCATTCTTGGAGTTAAACGCCAGCTTGGGTGTCAGTTTGGGCGTTTAACTCCAGTTCTGGTGCTAGTTCTAGCGTTTTACGCTAGAAAAGGGTCTCTAGCTGGCGTTTAACGCCAGTTTGGGCTATCAATTCTCGAGAAAAGTATGGACTATTATATATTTCTGGAAAGCCCAAGATGTCTACTTTCCAATGCAGTTGAGAGCGCACCAATTGGACTTATGTAACTCCAGAAAATCTACTTCGAGTGCAGGAGGGTCAGAATCCAACAGCATCTGCAGTCCTTTCTTAGCCTCTGAATCAGATTTTCGCTCAGGTCCCTCAATTTCAGCCAGAAAATACCTGAAATTACAAAAAGATACACAAACTCATAGTAAAGTCTAGAAATGTAATTTTTGCATAAAAATTAATAAAAATATAATAAAAAGTAACTAGAACATACTAAAAACTACCTAAAAACAACGCCAAAAAGGGTATAAATTATCCGCTCATCACAACACCAAACTTAAATTGTTGCTTGTCCCCAAGCAACTAAAAATAAAATAGGATAAAAAGAAGAGAAAATACAATAAATTTCAAAATATCAATGAAGCTAAGATTCAATTTGATGAGCAGGACTAGTAGCTTTTTGCTTCTGAACAGTTTTGGCATCTCACTTTATCCTTTGAAGTTCAGAATGATTGGCATCCATAGGAACTCAGAATTTACATAGTGTTATTGATTCTCCTAGTTTAGTATGTTGATTCTTGAACACAGCTACTTTATGAGTCTTGGTCGTGACCCTACGCATTTTGTTTTCCAGTATTACCACCGGATACATAAATGCCACAGACACATAACTGGGTGAACCTTTTTAGGTTGTGACTCAGCTTTGCTAGAGTCTTTAGTTAGAGGTGTGAATGAACGGATTTCTGCTAGTAAAGAATTTTTATAAAAATATAATCGCGTTGTAAGTATAGTTTCTAAACCAACAGAGAATCCTTTCGTACAAAAACTTTGGTTGTCACAAGTAACAAAACCCAATTAAAATTTATAACCGAAGTATTTAAACCTCGGGTCGTCTTCTCAAGGAATTGTAGGGAAGTATGATTTATTATTGGTTATGGAAAAAGATGTATTTTTGGTTTTTTTGAAATAAGGAACAAGTAATTTAAATGGCAAGAAAAATAAATTAATAATTAGAAAAACTCTTGGCAAGGTATGAGAACTGGAAATCCTATCCTAGTTATCCTTATCAAGTGTGATGAGAATTTGATTTTGCTCCCACTTAGTTAACCCTTACTAATTAAAGGAATGTCAAGTGGACTAATTAATTTGATCCTCAAGTCCTAGTCAACTTCTGTGGAAAGACTAGCTTTAGAGCGATTCGAATCAATTAGCAACTCCAATTTCAATCCATAGATAAGTTTGATAACTCAAGTGTTACCAATTAATCAACCAAAGCCAAAAATATAAAAAGCTAAGTAAAAATAATAGATCTGAAATACCTCAAATTGCATTAATAAAAGAAATCAAATCTAACATGGAAATTCATAAATTAAATTGGGAAAATAAATAAAAGGAACATTAAACCTGTGACTGATGAAGTAATCCTAAAATTAAGAGAAATCCTAATCCTAAATCCTAAGAGAGAGGAGAGAGCCTCTCTCTCTCTAAAAGCTACATCTAAGCCTAAAATTATGTAATTGAAAGTCCCCTGAATGAATGGATGCATTCTCCCACTTTATAGCCTCTAATCTGAGTTTTCTGGGCTAAACACTGGGTCAAAAATAGTCCAAAAATTGCCCCCAGTGATTTCTGATACGTACAAGTCACTGCAAAGTCAAGCGGAAGCGTCGTCCACGCGTTAGCATGGATTGCATTTTTGCCAGGTCATGCATCCGCGTGATCCAC
The DNA here is from genome assembly GCF_059453495.1 of Arachis ipaensis. NCBI lineage: Eukaryota > Viridiplantae > Streptophyta > Magnoliopsida > Fabales > Fabaceae > Arachis > Arachis ipaensis. Next base: position 58,824,018 of record NC_142436.1, read on the forward strand.
GCGTTTGCGTCACTTGGCTTCGAGGCAGCTATAGCAAATTATATATTGTTGTGAAGCCCCAGATGTTAGCTTTCCAACGCAACTGGAACCGCATTATTTGGACATCTGTAGCTCAAGTTATGGTCGATTTAGTACCAAGAGGTCAGGCTGGACAGCTTTAGCAGTTCCTTCAGTGTCTTGTATTCCTTCCACTTTTGCATGCTTCCTTTCCATCCTCTAAGCCATTCCTACCCTGTAAACTCTGAAATCACTTAACACACATATCAAGGCATCTAATGGTAATAAGAGAGGATTAAAATTAGCAAATATAAGGTCAAAGAAGCAAATTTTCAATCATAGCACAAAATCAGGAAGGAAAACGTAAAACATGCGAATTGTATGAATAAGTGGGTAAAGAGTTGATAAAAACCACTCAATTGAGCACAAGATAAACCATGAAATAGTGGTTTATCAAGGTTTCCAGAGTTCTTAAGCACACTCTTTTTGCTTTGGACCACGACTTTAACCACTCAGTCTCAAGCTTTTCACTTGACACCTTCACGCCACAAGCACATGGTTAGGGACAGCTTGATTTAGCCTCTTTGGCCAGGATTTTATTCCTTTGGGTCCTCCTTTCCATTAATGCTCAAAGCCTTGGATCCTCTTTACCCTTGCCTTTTAGTTTAAAGGGTTATTGGCTTTTTGCTCTTGCCTTTTTCTTTTTCTTTCTTTTTCTTTTATTTTTCGCATTTTTTTTCGCAAGCTTTGTGTTTTTCACTGCTTTTTCTTGCTTCAAGAATCAATTTTATGATTTTTTAGATTATCAAAAACATTTCTCTTTTTTCATTATTCTTTCAAGAGCCAACAATTTTAACATTCATAAACTTCACTATCAAAAATATGCATTGTTCAATCATTCATTCAGAAAACAAGAAGTATTGTCATCACATCAAAATAATTAAACTAATTTCAAGATAAATTTCAAAATTATGCACTTCTTGTTCTTTTGCAAATAAAAATATTTTTCTTTTAAGAAAGGTGAGAGATTCATAGAATCATTCATAGCTTTAAGACATAGACACTAAACACTAATGATCATGTAATGAAGACACAAACATAGTCAAAACATAAAGCATAAAAACCAAAAACAGAAAAGAAAATAAACAAGGAGATTAAAGAACGGGTCCACCTTAGTTATGGTGGCTTCTTCTTCCTCTTGAAGAACCAATGGAGTTCTTGAGCTCCTCTATGTCTCTTCCTTGCTTTTGTTGCTCCTCTTCCTAGAGGTTTCTCCGGCCTTAGGTGCCATTAGTAGTTATGGAAAGCAAAAAGCTGAGCTTTTCCACACCAAACTTAAAAGGTTTGCTCGTCCTCGAGCAAAAGAAGATAGAATGGAGTAGAAGAATAATGCTGCAAATAATTTTGAAAACTTATTACTGTATACAAGAAAAATTAAAGAGTTTGAAAAGAATTTGAAAAGATATGTAAGTTTTGAAAACGTTTTAGAAGGATTTGAAAGGAATTGAAAAAGAATTAAAAAGAATTGGAAAGATTATTAATTTTTGAAAATAGAAATTGAAAGATGAACGTTTAAAATATGTTTGATGCAAAAAATTATGAATTAAAACATAAAAAAAATCCAATTGGAAACAAAATTACCTCCCTTGTGTCATCCTGGCATTAAACGCCCAGAATGTTATCCATTCTGGCGTTTAACGCCCACTTGACTGCCTCTTTGGGCGTTTAACGCCCAGCTAGATACCCTGGCTGGTGTTAAATGCCAGGAATCCTTCTTTACTGGGCATTTTTCTGAATGCCCAGAATGCTGCCTGCATGGGCGTTAAACGCCCATTCTGCTATCTTTACTGGTGTTTAAATGCCAGTAAGCCTGTCCTCCAGGGTGTGCTATTTTTAATGCTGTTTTTGATTCTACTTTAATTCTGCAGCTGTTTTTGTGACTCCACATGATCATCAACCTAAAGAAAACATAAACTAACAATGGAAAATGAAATGAAAAAGTAATTAACATAGATAAATAAGATTGGGTTGCCTCCCAATAAGCGCTTCTTTAATGTCAATAGCTTGATAGTACTGAGCTTTAATCTAGTCTCAGTCTTGAGCAATCTTGCTCAACATTGCCTTCAAGATAATGCTTGACTCTCTGTCCATTAACAATAAACTTTTTGTCAGAGTCAATATCCTGAAGCTCTACATATCCATATGGTGACACACTTGTAATCACATATGGTCCCTTCCACTGGGATTTCAATTTCCCAGGAAACAATCTGAGCCTAGAGTTAAACAGCAGAACCTTCTATCCTGGCTCAAAGACTCTAGATGACAACTTTTTGTCATGCCACCTTTTTGCTTTCTCCTTGTAAATTTTAGCATTTTCGAAAGCATTGAGTCTGAACTCATCCAGCTCATTCAACTGGAGTAATCTTTTCTCTCCAGCTACCTTAGCATCAAGGTTTAGGAACCTGGTTGCCCAGTAAGCCTTGTGTTCCAGTTCCACTGGCAGATGACAGGCTTTTCCATACACAAGCTGGTATGAAGAAGTCCCTATAGGAGTCTTGAATGCGGTTCTGTATGCCCACAAAGCATCATCCAGTCTTCTTGCCCAATCCCTTCTACGGGTACTTACAGTCCGTTCCAGGATTCATTTTAGTTCTCTATTTGAGACTTCAGCCTGCCCATTTATCTGTGGATGATATGGAGTCGCCACTTTGTGGTTAATTCCATATCGGATCAGAGCAGAGTCAAGCTGTTTATTGCAGAAATGAGTGCCTCCATCACTGATCAGTATCCTAGGGACACCAAACCTGCTGAAGATATGCTTCTGGAGGAACTTCATCACTATCTTAGTATCATTAGTGGGTGTTGCAATTACCTCTACCTATTTAGATACATAGTCTATTGCCACCAGAACATAAGTGTTTGAATATGATGGTGGAAAAGGCCCCATGAAGTCAATACCCCATACATCAAACAACTCAATCTCTAAGATCCCTTGCTGAGGCATGGCATAACCATGAGGCAGATTACCAGCTCTCTGTCAACTGTCACAGTTACGTACAAACTCTCGGGAGTCTCTATAAAGAGTAGGCCAATAGAAGCCACATTGGAAGACCTTTGTGGCTGTTCGCTCACCTCCGAAATGTCCTCCATATTGTGATCCATGACAATGCCATAGGATCTTCTGTGCCTCTTCTCTAGGCACACATCTATGGATTACTCCGTCTGCACACCTCTTAAAGAGATATGGTTCATCCCACAGGTAGTACTTTGCATCAGAAACTAATTTTTTCGTTTGCTGCTTACTGTACTCTTTGGGTATGAATCTCACAGCTTTATAGTTTGCAATGTCTGCAAACCATGATACTTCCTGAATGAAAAAGAGTTACTCATCCGGAAAGGTTTCAGAGATCTCAGTAGGAGGGAGGGACGCTCCTGCTACTGGTTCTATCCGGGACAAGTGATCAGCTACTTGGTTCTCTGTCCCTTTTCTGTCTCTTATTTCTATATCAAACTCTTGCAGAAGCAAAACCCATCTTATGAGTCTGGATTTTGAATCCTGCTTTGTGAGGAGATATTTTAGAGCAGCATGGTCAATGTATACAATCACTTTTGATCCTACTAAATAAGATCTGAACTTGTCAATGGCATAAACCACTGCAAGCAACTCCTTTTCTGTGTTGTGTAATTTTTCTACGCGTCATCTAAAGTACGGCTAGCATAATAAATGACATGCAGAAGCTTATCATGCCTCTGTCCCAATACTGCACCAATGGCATGGTCACTGGCATCACACATTAGTTCGAATGGTATGTCCAGTCTGGTGCAGAAATGACTCGTGCTATGACCAGCTTAGCTTTCAGCTAGCAAATTGCTCAGAGATTTTGTAATTTTTGAAAAATCCTTTATAAACCTCCTATAGAATCCTGCATGGCCCAGAAAGCTTCTGATTGCCCTAACATTGACAGATGGTGGTAATTTTTTAATTACCTCTACTTTAGCTTGATCTACCTCTATTCCCTTATTTGAGATTTTGTGCCCAAGAACAATTCCTTCAGTCACCATAAAGTGACATTTCTCCCAGTTTAAAACCAGGTTAGTCTCTTGGCACCTTTTCAAAACAAGTGCTAGATGGTTAAGACAGGAGCTGAATGAGTCTCTGAATACTGAGAAGTCATCCATGAAGACTTCTAGAAATTTTTCTACCATATCAGAGAAGATAGAGAGCATGCACCTCTGAAAGGTTGCAGGTGCATTGCACAGAACAAATGGCATCCTTCTATAGGCAAACACTCCAGATGGACATGTGAATGCTATTTTCTCTTGGTCCTGAGGATATACTACAATTTGGTTGTAACCTGAATAGCCATCCAAAAAGCAGTAGTATTCATGACCTGCTAGTCTCTCTAGCATCTGGTCTATGAATGGTAAAGGAAAATGATCCTTTCTAGTGGCTGTATTGAGCCTTCTGTAGTCAATACACATACGCCACCCTGTAACTGTTCTTGTAGGAACCAGTTCATTCTTTTCATTATGAATCACTGTCATGCCTCCCTTTTTTGGGACGACTTGAACAGGGCTCACCCAGGGGCTATCAGAAATAGGATAAATAATCCTAGCCTCTAGTAACTTAGTGACCTCTTTCTGCACCACCTCCTTCATGGCTGAATTCAGCCGCCTCTGTGGTTGAACCACTGGCTTAGCATCATCCTCCAATAGGATCTTGTGCATTTATCTAGCTGGGCTAATGCCCTTAAGATCACTTATGGACCACCCAAGAGCTGTCTTGTGTGTCCTTAGCACCTGAATTAGTGCTTTCTCTTCCTGTGGCTTTAAAGCAGAGCTTATGATTACTGGAAAATTGTCATCTTCTCCCAAAAATCCATATTTCAGGGATGGTGGTAGTGGTTTAAGCTCGGGTTTAGGAGGCTTCTCCTCTTCCTAAGTAGTTTTCAGAGTTTCTTCTATTTTCTCTGGTTCCTACAGATCAAGCTGAACATCTTTAAAAATGTCTTCTAGCTCTGATTCGAGACTCTCAGTCATATTGACCTCTTCCACCAGGGAGTCAATAATATCAGCGCTCATGCAGTCCTTTGATGTGTCTAGATGCTGCATAGCTTTGACAGCATTCAACTTAAACTCATCCTCATTGACTCTCAGGGTTATCTCCCCTTTTTGGACGTCAATGAGGGTTCGTCCAGTTGCTAGGAAAGGTCTTCCTAGAATGAGATTTGCACTCTTGTGCTCCTCCATTTCCAGCACTACAAAGTCAGTGGAAAAGGCAAATGGCCCAACCTTGACAATCATATCCTCAATTACGCCTGATGGAATCTTAATGGAGTCATCAGCAAATTGGAGGCATATCCGGGTTAGTTTACCTTCATCAGTCAAACCAAGCTTTTTGATAGTGGATGTAGGTATTAGGTTGATACTTGCCCCAAGATCACATAGAGCTATCTTGGTACAAGAATCCTCTAATGTGCATGGTATCATAAAGCTTCCGGGATCTTTAAGCTTCTCTGGTAAGCTTTTCAGAATGATTGCACTGCATTCTTCAGTGAGGAAAACTTTTTCAGTTTCTCTCCAATCCTTCTTATGACTTGAGATCTCTTTCATGAACTTAGCATAAGAGGGTATTTGCTCAAGTGCCTCTGCAAACAGAATCTTTATTTCAAGAGTCCTGAGATAGTCTGCAAAACGGGCAAATTGTTTATCCTGTTCTACTTGGCGGAGTTTCTGAGGATAAGGCATCTTGGCTTTATATTCTTCAGCCTTAGTTGCTGTAGGTTTACTTCCTACAGAAGTGGTTGGAGAATCCTGCCTAAAGGGGTTGTTATCAGCACTTGTAGGTGTCTGATCCCCCATTGGTGTTTGAATGCCAAAATTGGGTGTAGTATGGGCGTTTAACGCCAGATTGCCACCCTTTTCTGGCATTTGGACGCCAGAATTGGCCATCCACTAGGCGTTTAACGCCAATTTCCACCCTTTTCTGGCGTTTGAATGCCAGAATCATTCCTCTCTGGGCTCTTACTGTCCTCATAGGAATATTAGGTAGTGGCTTGGTCATCCTCTGTCAGATGTTCCTTTCTTGGCTCTCTGCTGCCTTGAGTTGAGACATTCAATGTCTTCCCACTTCTTAAATGAACAGCTTGGCATTCTTCTGTTATCTGTTTAGATAACTGCTGTCTTGTCTGATTTAATTATTTTTCCATATTTTGGTTAGCATCTTTGGTTTCATGTAGCATCTCTTTAAATTCTGCTAACTGTTTTGTTATAGAAAATAGTTGCTGATTGAGTTCAACAATTTGTTCTGGAGGACTAAGTTCAGTAGATATTGCCTCAGCCTCTTCCTTTACTGAGGTCTCACTACTTGAGTACAGGTGCTGATTTCTGGCAACTGTATCAATGAGCTCTTGAGCCTCTTCAATTGTCTTTCTCATATGTATAGATCCACCAACTGAGTGGTCTAGAGACATCTGGGCCTTTTTCTGTAAGCCCATAGTAAAAGATGTCTAACTGCACCCATTCTGAAAATATTTCAGAGGGGCATTTCCTTAGCATCTCTCTGTACCTCTCCCAGGCATTATAAAGAGATTCATTATCCTCTTGTTTAAAGCCTTGGATGTCCAGCCTTAGCTGTGTCATCCTTTTTGGAAGGAAATATTAATTCATGAATTTGTCTGATAACTGTTTCCATGTTCTTATGCTTGCTGTGGGTTAGTTATTTAACCACCTCTTAGCTTGATCTTTTACAGCAAATAAAAATAGTAATAATCTGTAAACATCATAATCTACTTCCTTATCACGCACTGTGTCAGCAATTTGTAAGAACTGTGCTAGAAACTCAGTAAGTTCTTCCTATGGAAGACTGGAATACTGGCAGTTTTGCTGCACCATCATGATGAGATGAGGGTTTAGCTTAAAATTGCTGGCTCTAATGGGGGTATATAGATACTACTCCCATAGAAAGCAGTAGTAGGGTTAGCATATGACCCTAGAGTCCTTCTGGACTGTTCATTTCCACTTGAGTCCATAATAAACCTCTCTTGTTTCTGTATACACAGTTAACAAGGAAATGAAAAGATATGTATCTCTATGTCATGATATAGAGCACTAGTATGGGAAGAAAGATTATATTTTGAAAAATAAAAATAGAATAAAAGAAGAATTAAAATATTTTTGTTTTTATTTTATTTATTTAATGCTAATTTGAAATTAAAGAAATTAAAATAAAGTAAATGAAAAAAATGGTATAAGTTTCGAAAATTAAAAGAAAAGAAATAAAAGAAATTAGAAAACTAAATTAATTAATTAATTACAAAGATTTGAAAAAATGTGAGTGTGATTTCCGAAAATGAAGAGAGAGAAAGTGGTTAGGAAGTTTTGAAAAAGATATGTCTTAAAATTAAAGATATTTGTAAGAAAATAAATAAATAAAAGAAAAGATTTGAAAAAGATATGATTTTAAAATTTTAAAGGTTGAAACTTTCTTAACAAGAAAACACCAAACTTAAAATTTTTCAATCAAACTAATAAAATAGGACAAGTAATTCGAAAAATAAAAAAAAAAGAAAAATATTTTGAAAAATATTTTCGGAAAAAAAAAAGAAATTGAAAAAAAAGAATTTGTTTTTAAAAAAAAATTCAAAGGGATAAATTTTTTTAAAATTAAAATTTTAACTTGACTAACAAGAAACTACCAAATTTTAAAAATTTTGACTAAGTCAACCTAAGGAATTCGAAATTGATGAGTAAATAAAGGCAAAGATATATATGTTTTTTTTTTTAATTTAATGAGGAAAGAGAAAAATAATAAAAAGACACCAAACTTAGAATTTTTAGATCAAAACAAAAAAAAACAAACAAGAAAACTTTGAATGTCAAGATGAACACCAAGAACACTTTGAAGATTAAGATGAATACCAAGAACAAATTTTGAAAATTTTTAAGAAAATAAAAACACAAAGGACATTAAACTTAAAAATTTTTATACTCTAGACACTAATAATTCGAAAATGTATAAGATAAACAGCAACAGATACCAAACAAAAAAATTTAAAGATCAAATAAGAAAAACTATCAAGAACAATTTGAAGATCAATAAAGAACTAAGAACATGTAATTAAAAGAAATATGAATAAAAATAAAAACATGCGACTAACACCAAACTTAAAACATAAAACTAAACTCAAACAGAAGACTCAATTATAGTGACTCTAAACCAAAAAAAGATAAATTTTTCCTAATCTAAACAACAAGATGAACCGTCAGTTGTCCAAACTCGAACAATCCCCGGCAACGGCACCAAAAACTTGGTGCACGAAATTGCAATCACACCTTTGCAACTCCGCACAACTAACCAGCAAGTGCACTGGGTCGTCCAAGTAATACCTTACGTGAGTAAGGGTCGATCCCACGGAGATTGCCGGCTTGAAGCAAGCTATGGTTATCTTGTAAATCTTAGTCAGGAGATTAATGATAAAAATGATTTTGTTTATGAAAAGTAAATAACATGAAATAAATGGTACTTGTGATTCAGTAATGAGGAACAGGTTGAAGTTCTTGAGATGCTCTATCATCTGAATCTCTGCTTTCCTACTGTCTTCTTCTTCAAACACGCATGGCTTCCTTCAATGGCAAGCTGTATGTTGGTGGATCACCGTTGTCAATGGCTACCATCCATCCTCTCGGATGAAAAATACCAACCACGATTTCTGTACAGCTAATCTACTGTCAGATCTCTCGTCTCAGATGAAAAATACCAGGTACAGCTACCGCACGGCTAATCATCTGTCGGTTCTCACTTGTGTCGGAATAGGATCTCTCTATCCTTTTGCACACTGTCACTGTGCCCAACATTCGTGAGTTTAAAGCTCGTCACAGTCATCTCATTCTAAATCCTACTCAAAATACCACAGACAAGGTTTAGACTTTCCGGATCTCAGGAATGCTGCCAATTAGTTATAACCTCTACCACGAAGGTTCTAATCTCATAGACTCGGTCCGTGGATTAGAGACCCAAGAGATACGCACTCAAGCTGTCGCCCAATGACTACGTTGAGCTCAGGTAGAACGGGAGTGGTTGTCAGGCACGCGTTCATAAATTTGAGAATGATGATGAGTGTCACGGATCATCATATTCTCTATATTGAAGTACGACTGAGTACCTTAGAACAGAATCAAGCGTGATTGAATAAAAAATAATAGTAATTGCATTAATCCATTGAGACACAGCAAAGATCCTCACCCCCACCTATGGGGTTTAGAGACTCACGCCGTAGAAAATACAATATGAGATGTAAAATGTCATGAGTTGCAAAATGAATCTCTAAAAGTAGTTTTTATACTAAACTAGTAACTAGGTGTAGATAGTGCAGAATTCCACTTCCGGTGCCTACTTGGTGAGTGTTTGGGCTGAGATTTGAAGCTTTCACATGCATAGGCCATTCTTGGAGTTAAACACCAGCTTGAGTGCCAGTTTGGGCATTTAACTCCAGTTCTGGTACCAGTTCTGGCGTTTTACGCCAGAAAAGGGTCTCTACCTGGCATTTAACGCCAGTTTGGGCCATCAATTCTCGGGCAAAGTATGGACTATTATATATGGCTGGAAATCCCAAGATATCTACTTTCCAACGCAGATGAGAGCGCTCCAATTGGGCTTCTATAGCTCCAGAAAATCCATTTCGAGTGCAGGAGGGTCAGAATCCAATAGCATCTACAATCCTTTCTTAGCCTCTGAATCAAATTTTTGCTCAAGTCCCTCAATTTCAGTCAGAAAATACTTGAAATTACAGAAAAACACACAAACTCATAGTAAAGTCCATAAATGTGATTTTTGCATAAAAACTAATAAAAATATAATAAAAAGTAACTAAAACATACTAAAAACTACCTAAAAACAATGCCAAAAAGGGTATAAGTTATCTGCTCATCACAAAGCAAGGTTAACTTTCCCTCACTTCATATGTCACATATGAAATTCATCTGGAATTGTCATAGAAGGAGACATCTTCATTGATGAGGACAAGCCTATCACTTAGAAGAGGATGGAGCAAACAAGAGAGCATGCACATGAGCCTGTGCAACCGCCTCAGCATGAGATCCCTGGGATGCCTAAAAGGATGTATTTTCCTCCTCAAAGCTATTAGGATCAATGGCATACTTCTCTTGGAGAACTAAGCACTAACATAGAGCAATTAAGGGTGGAGCATCAAGAGCATTCCACCACCCTCAATGAAATTAGAGAAGATCAAAGAGCCATAAGGGAAGAAGAAAGAGTCATGAGGGAAGAACAATAGAGATAAGGGCGTGACATTGAGGAGATCAAGAACTATATTGGATCCTCAAGGAAGAGTACTAGCTGCCACCATTAAGGTGGATTCGTTCTCTTAATTCCCTTTTCTCATGTTTTTTTTTTTGTTTTGTTATGCTTTATTGTCCGTTCTCTTGTTCTTATTGTATGATCATTTTCATTTATGTCTTAAAGTTATAAAATATTCCATATATCTCTCACCTTACTTAAAAGAAAATTTTATTTGAAAAGAATTGAGGGATACATAAATTTCAAGTTTTATAATAAGAAAAGTCAATTATTTTGATGTGGTGGCATTGCTTTTGTTTTCTGAATGTATGAATGAACAGTGCATATTTGAAGTTGGAATTTATGAATGTTGGATCTTGAAAGAATGATGATGAAAGTGAAATATTATTGGTAATCTGAAAAATCCAAAAAATGATTCTTGAAGCAAGAAAAAGCAGCAAAAAGCAAAGGAAAAAGCATGTTGCAATAAAAAAAAGCAGAAAAAGCCAATAACCCTTTAAACCAAAATACAAGGGTAAAAGGATCTAAGGCTTTGACCATCAATGGTTAGGAGGGCCCAAAAGAAACAAAATCCTGGCCTAAGCGGCTCAACCAAGCTGTTCCTAACCATGTGCTTGTGGTGTGAAGGTGTCAAGTGAAAAGCTTGAGACTGAGCAGTTAAAGTCGTGATCCAAAGCAAAAAGAGTATGCTTAAGAACTCTGGACACCTCTATCTGGGGATTCTAGCAAAGCTGAATCACAATCCGAAAGGGTTCACCCAGTTAAAGTATCTGTGGCATTTATGTATCCGGTGGTAATACTGGAAAACAAAGTGCTTAGGACCACGGCCAAGACTCTAAAAAGCTGTGTTCAAGAATAAAAAAGAACTAAACTAGGAGAGTCAATAACATCATCTGGATTCTAAGTTCCTAAAGATGCCAACACTTCTGAGTTTCAATGGATAGTGAGATGCCAAAACTATTCAGAAGCAAAAAGCTACTAAGTCCCGCTCATCTAATTGAAACTGAGCTTCATTGAAAACTATGAGATTTAGTGTATCTTACTCTTCTTTTTATCCTACTTTGTTTTTAGTTGCTTGGGGACAAGTAACAGTTTAAGTTTGGTGTTGTCATGAGCGGATATTTTATACGCTTTTTGGCATTGCTTTCATATAGTTTTTAGTATGTTTTGTTTAAGTTTTATTATATTTTCATAGGGTTTAGTGCTAAATTCACATTTTTGGATTCTACTTTGATTTTGTGTATTTTTGTGCAATTTCAGGTATTTTTTTTTTTGCTGAAATTGAGGAGCTGGAGCAAAAGTCTGTTTTAGAGGCAGAGAAAGTGCTGCAGATGCTGTCTAGATCTGACCTCCTTGCACTCGACAGAGCTTTTCTGGAGGTACAGAAGTCCAAATGTAGTGTTCTCAACTGCTATGGAAAGCAAACATCTGGAGCTTTCTAGAAATATATATATATATAATAGTTTATACTTTGATTCAGAATAGAGGGCCCAAAACTGGCGTTCAACGCCAGCCATCTACTCCAGTCCAGGCGTCTAGCGCCCACCAAGGGGAGACCAGCGTCCAAACGCCCAAGAAGGATCCCCCAAGTAGGCGTTCAACGCCCAAGGAGCCTCCTAGAACGTGGATCTCATTAAACCTCAGCCCAAACACTCACCAAGTGGGCCCCGGAAGTGGATTTTAGCACTAAAAGACTGTTCTACCCTTCCTATGTAATCCTTAGTCATTAGTCTAGTATTTATTTGAGAACTTTTACATTATTCGGGACTTTACACCATATTTTTGTTTATCACATTGTATTTTTTATCAGTATGGGTTTCTAAACCTCTTAGGTTGAGGGGAGGAGCCCTGCTGAGTTTTATGGATCAATAAAAGTATTACTGTTTCTCTTCAATCCGTGTTTTATTCAATTCTAAGATGTATCTTCATTCTTCAACCTGATGAATGGGATGACCTGTGACAATCATTTTTTATCTTCAATCTTAGAACCACGTGCCTGACAACCATCCGTGTTCTACTTGGGTTTACAGTGCATCTTTCATCGGACAATGATGAACCACCATCTTGATTATACATCTCTTAGACGGCTAATCTATGACTTCGTTGGGGACTTCTCGAGACACCAGTTCAGCCGAGGTATGGGGAGATTAGGGTCTCTATGGTAGAGGCTAGAACCCAAAGGCACAACATTCTCTGATTCGGAAGATTCGACCTTGTCTGTGGTATTTTGAGTAGGATCATGAAGGAAAATGAACTGCAGGAGCTTCACCCTCATTCAAAATGGATCCACAATAACCCTGGGGTTCAGATCTGGAGGAGTGTTGGCGGCTGCTCAAATCAGCGTCAATCATATACAGCCTGCCATATAAGAAATCATTCACAATTGAAGAAGACAGTAAGACCAGAGTTAATCCAGAAGGATAAAGCATCTCCAAGCCTTAACCATCTTCTTATCATTGCAAACAGGTCAACCTAGTTTAGATCTCTTTATTTTCCTTTTATGCATTTAAACAAATCCAACAACTCTTCTATCCGCCTGACTAAGATCTACAATATAACCATAGCTTGCTTCAAACCACAATCCTCGTAGGATCGGCCCTGACTCGCTTAAGTATTACTTGGACAACCCAGTGCACTTGCTGGTTCAGTTGTACGAAGTGTGGGAATTCGTGCACCAGTCATACATGCATATACTGATCAATAGCTACATCCTCAGCTTCATTAGCCACAACCCCATCAGCCGCACTTTGACATATCTCATCTGAAATCACCAGAAAAGGAAATCCCTTGCTCCATACCAAGGATCCATCAATATCCTTGGCAAATCCATTAAATTTCTTCTGGTTGTCAATAAATGCATTAAGTTTTTCTAAAGGTATATCCCTATCCTTCTCAGTCAAATCCTCGGACAGCTCAAGATCTATATGGTCTGATTTCCTTTTCTTAAAAATAATCTTCTTCCAACGAGGCTGAGGTTAATTAACTTCTCCCCTCACACCCCTTTTATCAGGGTTAGATGATGAACCCTCCTCCGAATTCTTACTCTTAAACCGAGACCTTAAGCTTGCCACAGACACTCCAGGATATTTACCACCTACAAAATCAACAAACAAACGTCAATAAATCCAGACATACAGAACCTTTACTTACTTATTTCATAAAGTTCTTAGCCATATAATCCATCACAAATTGCCTATCATCTTCCCAAGGCAATAAATTAAATACAGATATCAAATATTTCCTATCAACAGCATCAACCAAATATTCAATTATACATTCATTTTTGGGAGAAATTTTCTCCAGACCTAAAATCTGCTGAGGCTTGAAACACCAGAACAAAGGAAATTTCTTGCCCAAATTTTCATCCAAATAAAAGGAGAAAATATCCTTGGTCGGCCTAACCTTTAAAAACATCTCCTTGAAATCTTTAAAGGACGAGTTATACAACTTAAATACCGAAAAGCCTAGAGTACTATTTAAATTCACCCAGCCTCCCTTCCACACCCCTTTTGCCTGAAACATAGAAAAAAAAAACTCCAAGGAAGGTTTAACATCCAAATACTCCATCAATATCTCAAAACAACACAAAACCCCTAACCATTTGGGTGAAGTTGCACCGGAGCACAGTTTAACTGCTTCAAAACGTCACACTCAAATCCCATGAACGGCAGCTTAACTCGATGTTCTTCCAACACATAGCTATGCATGTAGAAGAACTCGAAGTCATTTCTCCTATGGAACACCCTCTTGGCCCTGGAACATGACAAAAACTCAATACGCACCCCAGAACCTAACCTCACAATCTTACCCATATCTATCCGACTCACGCTCTCTTTATCAACAAAAAGTGAACCCAGTATCTTCACATCCTCACTAACACACTCATATGTACCATCTTCTATCAATTTCTGTACTTGCTTCCCCTTTTCTTTATCCATCGTGATCCCACACAAAAGCAACGAAGTAGAGAACAAAAAGAAAAAGAAGGAGAAGACAAACTACACAGATGAAAGGAACTTACCACTTTTAATCATGACATTTCGGAAGATTGAATGTAAAAATGATGCAAACTATTTAGATTCCAAAAGTAACTACATGCAAGTTAATGAAAACTATTTGAGTTCCATCTCAAAAATCATAGCCAATAAATCCAGTCCCACCAACGACCCAGATCACATTGATAAGAGGAAAGGTAAAACATAATTTTTAATAAGCATTAAATGTTTCTCTCTCTTTTATTTAATTGCTTTTACTTTTAATCATTTATAGTTTCTATTTCTCATTTTTAATAAAGCATGTTGAACTGGAGGCTTGATAAATCACTATTTTATGGTTTATCTTATGCTCAATTGAGTGGTTTATATCAATTCTTTGCACACTTATTCATACAAAATTCATGGTTTTACGTTTTCCTTCCTGATTTTGTGCTATGATTGAAAACATGTTTCCTAGACCTTTAAACTGTTAATTTTAATCCTCTCTTATTACCATTCGATACCTTGATATGTGCGTTAAGTGATTTCAGAGATTACAGGACAGGAATGACTCAGAGGATGGAAAGAAAGCATGCAAAAGTGGAAGGAATACAAGAAGTTGAAGAAATCGCTAAGCTGTCCAGCCTGACCTCTTCGCACTCAAATGGTCATAACTTGAGCTACAGAGGTCCAAATGATGCAGTTCCAGTTGCATTGGAAAGCTAACGTCCGGGGCTTCGATTTGATATATAATTTGTCATAGTGGCCGTACATCTAGGCGACGCGAACGCGTGCTCCACGCGGACGCGTCGCAGTGACGAAAATCAGCGTGGCAGATTTCGCCCCCGGCGATTTCTGGGCTATTTCTGGCCCAGTTTTCGGCCCAGAAAACACATATTAGAGGCTATAAAGTGGGAGAATCTATTCATTCATAAAACAAACTTTTCATTCACATAATTTTTAGGTTTTAGATATAGTTTTAGAGAGAGAGAGGTTCTCTCCTCTCTCTTAGGATTTAGGATTAGGATTTCTCTTATTTTAGGATTGCTTCTACAATCACAGGTTCAAAGTTCCTTTAATTTATTTTCTGCTTTTATTTATTTCAATGCTTTTACTTGTTAATGTTCCTAAATTGGCTTATGAACCTTTTCATGTTAAGATTTGAATATTTTATTTAATATTATTTGAGGTATTTCAGACTTCTGATTGCTTTCTTTAATTTATGTATCCAAATTATTTTCATTCAAGTAGATTTTCTTCCCTTTTGGCTTTGGTTGAGTAATTAGCAACACTTGAGTTATCAAACTCAGCTGTTGATTGAAATTGGAATTCTTTGCTGGTTAATTTGTACTCCAATAACTCTAGTCTTTCCATAGGAGTTGACTAGGACCTGAGGATCAAATTAATTTATCCACTTGACTTTCCTTTGTTTAGCAAGGGTTAATTAGAAATGGGAGCAGAATCCGATTCTCTTCACACTTGATAAGGATAACTAGGATAGGACGTCCAGTTCTTATACCTTGCCAAGAGATTTTACTATTATTAATTTATTTTTCCTGTCATTTAAATTACTTGTTCCTTATTTTAAAAAAACCCAAAAACATATCTTTTTACATAACCAATAATAAATCATACCTCCCTGCAATTCCTTGAGAAGACGACCCGAGGTTTGAATACTTCGGTAATTATCATTTTATTGGGTTTTGTTACTTGTGACAACCAAACTTTTGTAAGAAAGGAATTCTTGTCGGTCTAGAAGCTATACTTACAACGCGAATTTATTTGTAAAAATTCTAGATCGCACGAGAGTTTCGTTCTTCAAAATGGCGCCGTTGCCGAAAAATTACAAACGTGTGCCTTATTATTGGTTATTGTAAATATTTACTTTTAAATTGATTTTTTTTCGAAAAAAATTCAGATTTTTATTTTAAATTTTTTTTATCTTATCTTATCTTAGTTTTAAATTTTAAAATTCAAAATTTAAATTTAAAATTTTAAAAATCAAACATTTTCAAAATTTAAATCATTTTCAAATCTTTATCTTATATTGTTGACTTTTTCAAAATTCAAATTTCAAATTTTAAAATTTAATTTTCAAATTCAAAAAAAAGATTAAATTTCAAAACCTTTTAATTTAAAAACTTATCTTCTCTTACCTAACTTATCTTATCTTTTCTAATCTTAAAAATCAAATCTTTTTCAAACCTTTTCTCTTATTTTATTTTATTTTCCTTTGCTTGTTTAATTGTTTTTATTTTTAATTTTTATTAGCTACTATGAATTCTCACCCCTCTGGTTTCAAGTTTAGTTCCAATGTTGTTGTAAGGAATGGAAACTATAATGAAAATAGGCATCAAGGTTGGAAAAATCAAAGATGGGAGGAGCCACAAGGATTTAATCAACCCTCTTGGCAACAACCCCCTCCAATGCGCTATAACCAACAAGTCCCACCATATGCTTATGAACCACCTCCTCAACACAACTCTGGACCACCATACTCACAAGCACCTTACCACCAAACACCCCCATATGACCCTAATCCTTATCCACCACACCAACCACCATATGAACCACACCTGGAACCACCACCTTAATATTCACCATCTCCATATCCTTATCAAGAAGAACCACCTCCGTATTATGAGCCCTCTCTCCCAACAAATGAACCCTCCTATCCACCCCAACCTCCATTGGATAACAACACACTCATCTCTAACATCATTGGTCTCACCTCTACACTCCAAAATCTTATATCCCGCATAGACCAATCCTCTACCTCCAATATTCAACCCTCAAGTTTTAGTGCGCTTCTTTTTCAACCACATAATAATCTTTCTATCCCATCACTACCCTCCATGGAAGAGCACCCACATCCATCAATCCAAGAGCAAGATGATCCCAATTATGCTATTGATATGGAACAAGAAAGAAGGAATCATCTTCGCGAATCCATACTTCATAAGAAGCTAGAGGAGGCCCTACAGATGAAGGTAGTAGAAACCCTTGAAGTCGAAGGAGTGGTTGAAGAATTAGTAAAGGAAGACATCGAGGAGGAGTCTGATCTTGTCTTAGAGCAAGAGGAGGCCCAAAAGGTGAAGGTGGAAGAGACTCTTGCAGATGAAGGAATGGTTGAAAGGAGCTATCATGGAAAGGAAATCATCAAGGATGAGTACGATTTTATGCTAAAACAACTGGACAAAGCAGCAATTATTGAAGAAGAAGAAGAAGAAGAAGAAGAGGTTGAAGACTTGGGAGATACAGAACCTCCATGGGAAAGTCCAGTCATAGAACCTCCTTCCAAGACATTTGAATTTGATGCCAAAGAGGGTGTACAACCTCCAAGGCATATCATGGCTAAAGACTTTGAAAAGGTTGATCAAGAGATGGAAATTAAAGAAGAAGAAGCACAACCTCCCATGCCCTTGGTAAGTAATGAAGAAGAGATTGAATTGGAAGAAAGTTACCAAGAGGAAGAGGTTGAAATTGAAGAAGTTTGCAAAGAGGTGGAAGTTGTCAAAGAGCACAAGAGAGTGGAGCTTGAAATCACCTTTCCAAAGTTATTGGAGACCTCTCCGCCTAAGTCACCATCATCCTTTACAACATTCAAGTGGGTAAAATTCATATCCCTTAGCTTTCTCATCCCACTTGAATATGGTTTACTTGAGACAGATGGTCAACTTAGAGCTCTTTGTGGCTATAAGAGTAAGAGGGAGATGGTTAGTGGTAAGAATTATCATGCAAGGTTCAATATGGTTGCATGCTCCAAACTGAAGTATCATGGTTGGAAGAATACTAAATTGTATGGGTCTAAGAAGCTGTTTGGATGCCTCAGTGAGAATTCGGATTGCTTACCACCCGGTTAGAACAAAGATGGTCAACAAGAAGATGGGTGCAAAAGTAAGGTTTGGGACCCCGGAGGCCATTGGAATCACAAACATTGGTGGAGATTCCTGGATGAGTTCAAGCACAAGCCACCATAACAAAGGACTCCCCAAATGTCCAACTTAAGGACTTTAACTAAAAGTGCTAGGTGGGAGACAACCCACCATGGTATATTCTTTCCTTTTTGTTCTTAGTTTTATTTTATTTTAGTTTCACTCGTGTTCATTCATAATTTCTGCATAGTCATCTGCATTATACATTTGCATCTTCATATTGCATAAAAAAACACGCACGTGATGCGTCCGCGTCACAAGTGCGTTGGGAAGAAAACAAACTGAACAGAAAGTCACGCGAGAGCGTGGCTGGAGGCGTGCCTTAGGCACAAACGTGCCCACGCATCCACGTCACCCACGCGACCGCGTCGTTTGTGAAATAGCCTCCCCATGCGTTCGCGTCACCCACGCGAATGCGTGGCCCTGTAAAATCGACGTAAATAGGTGTATGGCAGCATGTTGCAATGGAGTTAGGCTGGACTGATGCTAGAAGCACCAACTACATCAGGCGACCGCGTGCTCCATGCGGTCGCGTCGTTTTCAAAACATCACCATTCACGCGATCGCGTCAACCACGCGATCGCGTCACCTTAAAAATTTGGCAAAAAGAGTTTGAAACAGAGAGTCGCGTGAACGCGCGGCTGCTCTCGCGCCATTCGCACAATTCAAGTCACGCGACCGCATGACCCACGCGTCCGCGTCGCATGCGACGCACAATTTATCTAGATCAGTGCCAAAATCTTATCTTTTCTTCCGCAATCCTAATTTTTCCTTCCCTCTTTCTTACTTACCTCCTCTTCCTTTCTTTCACTTCTCTTTCTTTTTCACCTTCATTCTATTTTACTTAATTTATTTCATACTTTCATTCATTGCATTTTAATTTTGTACATATTTTTACTTTCTTTTCTAAATTTATTACTTTTCTGTTGGTGTTGAATTTCCTTATTTAACTGTTACATCTTTTCTTGAATTATTTTGGTGCTTAGTGACTTGCTTTACACTGTTGGGTAATATTTTATACTGTCTTTCATTACCTACTCTTCCCCTTTGTCGCAAATTTTTTTTGCAACATTGATATGCCATTTGCTTCCATTGTTTTCTCAATTGCATGTTGTAGCTACCATGTAATTGTGATCCTCATTATTTAGCATTAACCCAGCCATGTTTTATTTGTTTTTTTTATCTTTCTTTCTGGGTTACTTTTCTTCTTTTCCTCTACTTTCAGGCTGGCCACCGAGAAAGGGAAAGGGAAAGCTTCTAAATGGGGAGACAAACAAGTCCATCAGCACAATCTTTAGAGAAAAGCATTAGTTGAAGCAACCCTTCCACTTGCACATCTTAGCATGCACCGAGGACGGTGCAATCTTTAAGTGTTGGGAGGTCGATACCGATCTCCATGTGTTAGTTATTTTCTTCTCAACACCAATGTCTTATTTTCTTTATTAGTTCATTGTTGCATCTGCATATTTGATTACATGTTTTCTTGATTTTATGCATTTAGTTACTACTTGGTTGAAGTAATATTTTCTTTTTCAATAAATTTTTATAGTATTTCACTAATTTAAATTAAAAACTTTTGTGTTAAATTTGTTTGAAGTTGTATTTAGAACATAGTTTAAAAAGCTAAGAACACACAACCTGTGAGATTTGAGCCTAATTACATGGTTACATTATTTAACCATAAATTTTTATTCTTGTGTGTTCACTTCTCTATGATTGTAACTTTGCTTTATTCTATTCTATATGTCCACTATTTAGTGTATTTACATGCTTGCATATGATTGAGGCCATTACTTGTTTTAGCTCACTTTTTCCAAATAAGCCTACCATTTTATGTCACCCTTGTTAGCCACTTTGAGCCTTTTAATCCCATTTATTCTATATTTTACCACATTACTAGCCTTAAGCGGAAAAACAATTAAATATCCCAATTGAATCTTTGGTTAGCTTAAGATAGAAATTGTGTATCAATTAAGTATGGGAAAATTGTGGGAACAAGGGTTAATAATGGAATGTGTTATGTTCTTACTCTAATAAAATATTAGGAATTTGGGTGCCTACTCATGTAAAACAGAAAAATTAAAAATCCATGTGCATTGATAAGTTATGTTTATTTTTCTATTTAAAAAAAATAAAAAAAGAAGAATAAAAAAATGAAAAAGAAAAAAGAAAAAAAATATATATATATAAATGAATAAGGGGACAAAATTACCCCAATGTTAAGTTAATGAAAAATCAATGCATATGTGATAAAATTAAAGAAAAGTTGATACATGAGTATGTGATGAAAAAGTGGGAATTTTGGGTAGCTAGGCATGAATTAGAATTATATAGAGTATATGTATGTTAGGTGAAAGCTTAGGTTAATTAAAGATTCAATTTATAGCTCACTTAGCCATATATATACCCTCACCCTTACCTTAGCCCTATTACAACCTTGAAAAGACCTCATGATGTTTGCATTGGTACATTAAATACTTGTTGATTGGTTAGATGAAGAACAAAGTTTAGAAAGTATGATTAGAGAAGAGTAGAGTGAATTACCCTATACACTTGAGTGATTAGAGTGCATATAAACTACCAGTGAGGGTTTAATGCTTAATTCTATGTTCTCTGCTTTCATGAACTATCTTCTTACAAGTTTACTTGTCTTTTATTGTATGATTTGGATTAGTGGAATTTGATTTATATTTGTCTTGGAGAATTTATTTACTTTCAACTAAATAGGTAGAAACATCTTAGCATATAGTTGCATTCATACAGATAGGTTGCATTTCATACATTCCTCTTCACTCCTTTATAGCTTCTCTTGAGCTTAGAATGAGGACATGCTAATGTTTAAGTGTAGGGAGGTTGATAAACCACTATTTTATAGTTTATCTTATGCTCAATTGAGTGGTTTATATCAATTCTTTGCACACTTATCCATACAAAATGCATGGTTTTACATTCCCTTCCTGATTTTGTGCTATGATTGAAAACATGTTTCCTAGACCTTTAAATTGTTAACTTTAATCCTCTCTTATTACCATTCGATGTCTTGATATGTGCGTTAAGTGATTTCAGAGATTACAGGGCAGGAATGACTCAGGGGATGGAAAGGAAGCATGCAAAAGTGGAAGGAATACAAGAAGTTGAAGAAATTGCTAAGCTATCCAGCCTGACCTCTTTGCACTCAAACGATCATAACTTGAGCTACAGAGGTCCAAATGATGCGATTCCAGTTGTGTTGGAAATCTAATGTCCGGGGCTTCGATTTGATATATAATTTGCCATAGTGGCCGTACAGCTAGGCGACGCGAACGCGCGCTCCACGCGGACGCGTCGCAGTGACGAAAATCAGCGTGGCAGATTTCGCCCCCAGCAATTTCTGGGCTGTTTCTGGCCCAATTTTTGGCCCAGAAAACACAGATTAGAGGCTATAAAGTGGAATAATCCATTCATTCATAAAACACACTTTTCATTCACATAATTTTTAGGTTTTAGATGTAGTTTTAGAGAGAGAGAGGTTCTCCTCTCTCTTAGGATTTAGGATTAGGATTTCTCTTATTTTAGGATTGCTTCTACAATCACAGGTTCAAAGTTCCTTTAATTTATTTTATGATTTTATTTATTTCAATGCTTTTACTTGTTAATGTTCCTAAATTGGCTTATGAACGTTTTCATGTTAAGATTTGAATATTCTATTTAATATTATTTGAGGTATTTCAGACTTATGATTGCTTTCTTTAATTTATGTATCCAAATTATTTTCATTCAAGTAGATTTTCTTCCCTTTTGGCTTTGGTTGAGTAATTAGCAACACTTGAGTTATCAAACTCAGCTGTTGATTGAAATTGGAATTCTTTGCTGGTTAATTTGTACTCCAATAACTCTAGTCTTTCCATAGGAGTTGACTAGGACTTGAGGATCAAATTAATTTATCCACTTGACTTTCCTTTGTTTAGAAAGGGTTAATTAGAAGTGGGAGCATAATCCAATTCTCTTCACACCTGATAAGGATAACTAGGATAGGACGTCCAGTTCTTATACCTTGCCAAGAGATTTTACTATTATTAATTTATTTTTTCTGTTATTTAAATTACTTGTTCTTTATTTTAAAAAAACCCAAAAACATATCTTTTTACATAACCAATAATAAATCATACCTCCTTGCAATTCCTTGAGAAGACGTCCCGAGGTTTGAATACTTCGGTAATTATTATTTTTTTGGGTTTTTTTACTTGTGACAACCAAACTTTTGTAAGAAAGGAATTTTTGTCGGTCTAGAAGCTATACTTACAACGCGAATTTATTTGTGAAAATTCTAGATCGTGTGAGAGTTTTGTTCTTCAAGGCTCCATAACCATCACATTACCCAAGCTATAACTCATTAAAAGCCCAACCTGCTCTATTAAAACATCGTCAGGCCAAGCTTGGGGGCTATGATATAGCTGTTAGAACCTAATTTAAAAGGCATAAATCGGCTTTATATGTTATAGCTCGGCTCTGCACGTTATGACTTATTCAAACATCATAATTCGGATCCACACACCATAAGTAAGTATCATAATGATCTGATACGATATTGCTATCCTTTAATAAAAATGATTGCTAAAAACATAACTACTCTGCTTCACCTCACATATAAAAAAGGTAAGATGTTTTATCTTCGGCAGAACTAAGACGAACATACGCAATACTAACTTAAGCATCGGATTGCCTTTTGCAAGTACACTCCCCCTTTGTTCTCTCCACAACGAGATATACTCTTTGGACGGAAAGCTCGGACATTCAAGCCACCAGCTTGGAAATAAGGATAAAAGCTCGGAGCCGACTGTTATGAAGACGAGGTATATCCGGATAACTCACGCAAGGATAGTGTGCATTCATTGGTTACAGGAGAATTTAGAAGAGAATTGGTGAAGATTAAAGAAAAAAGAAGCCAGGAATCACTTTGAACAAGAAAGAGCAAAGATAGAGAAGCAAGCAGAAAGCTCTCTGAACTAAACAGAGAGCTCTTTGGATTGAAACCAAGTGTACCACGCCAACCAGTTATGCCCTCCCAGGGGCACTAGGTCTTTCAACGTACAACGTGTGAGCACTGGCGTACAACGCCAAAATAGAGGTCGTGCGTAAGCATCATTCATGCGTACGCACAAGTGGCGAAAAATGCTCAATCATGCATACACATGACCCCCAGTTCAACGTAGTATGTGAATACATCAATGTAGGACGTGAAAGCATCAACATAGGAAGTAGAGGTGCCATGCATACACATCTAGCATGCATACGCATAACAAGTGAATTATGAGGCATCTCATGCGTACGCATGATTGCACTTTCATGTAGTACCTGGGATTTTCCACATACAATGCATGGGACTAAATAGGGGCAAATTTTGAATGAATTCAAGGCCACGTTCAACGTGGGATATTTCATGTACGATGTGAATCATGCCAAAGAGCAATATGGGCCATCTCAAGACTTCATGTACAACCTGAATACCTCACGTACCATGTGAGTGAGGAATGGGTCACTTCCCAAGGGCTTAATGTATTCACCAAAGACCTCCAATTCTTCATCACTCAAGTGACTAATTCAAGACTCAACTCAAGCCCACTAATCACAATAATTAATTGAGCATTGCAAGGAGATAAGATTGAGAGCTTTGCTGGAGGAAAACATTAATTAGTTAGATTTTATTTTATTTTAAATTTGATAATGTTTTAGTTTGAATTTGAATCTTTAGGGTTTGTATTTAAGGGGAGAAGAGAGACGTTTTCAGACTTCTTCTCTTCTTCGGCACATTTACCTTCGATAATTCTAGGATTTCTCTAAAGAACATGAGCAACTAATTTTCCTTGGTTAAAGTTAGGAGCTCTGTTGATTCCATGACTTAATACACTAGCTTTTTCTACCTTTGATTTATGCATTGATATCTTTTCAAGAATAAATTTTTGTTTTTCATCCTAAAAGATTTGAATGTGTTGGGAAACAATTCTTCTCTGACTTGAATTCTTTTAACTTCTTGAAAAAGTTGATTAATTGAATTAAACTTGAAAACTAATTCTCACAAATTTTAAGTTTTGAAATTAGACTTGATAAGCGACATAAAATCAACTAAGGGAGATTCTTACGAATTGTGTGGCTTATGAATCAATGAACGTGCTTAATTCTTTTCTTAAATAATTGACTAAGGGATTAGCGATTAATTAGGTTAAAGAGAAATCGAATTGCCAAGGGATTGGGGTTTGATTATTGATGATTTGTCATGATTGTATCTTTACATAATCAAGGTGGAAAGTGAAAAGTATTAATCCAGAAGGTTCAACATCTCTAAAACCTTAACTCTTTTAATTATACTCTCTTCCAATACTCACTATTTGCTTTTGTTACTTTATTGTTTATGTTAAAACTTTTAAAAACTATAATTTTGATTGTCTAACTAGATTAAACAATTGATCATTCATTGCTTAATCTGTTAATCCTCGTGGGATCGACACTCACTCACCGTATGTTTATTAATTGGTACGATCCGATACACTTGCCGGTAGTATTGTGGTTGTAAAAACCGCAACAATATATATATATATATAAATAATTGGAAAAGAAATGAAAGCCTCAGCAATCAGCATGACAAGAATCATCTTAAGTAACCCCAAAAGAAAAATCATAAAAGACTGTCTATTTCCATGCCATATTCCTATTCCAAGTTGAAGTGTTTGCTTCTTGTTAAGCACATAATTTAAAACCAAGAGTTTGCTTCTTGGAATGTATAGCTGAACACAGATTTCGCATTTACGCATATATCATTGTTCTGCTACAATGACAAGTAGAGAAGTTTGGTTAACGCTTTCCATGCTAATCAGACCTCTACACACAGCGGTGTTCCACTCCTCTGAGAATTTCTACACAAGGAATAAAATGCAGGGAACAAACAAAGGACAGAAGGTACATGCAATGAAACTGCCTCAAGTGAATTAATAATTTTAATATAAATCCCTAATATATTATTGTCCAACAATCAAATCGATTCCCCAACTCACTAAGGTACACGTTAATACACAATGATGTTCAATATCGGAAGTTCATGGCCGCTCTCAACCGCAAAAGTATGCAATTTAATGCACAGGAAACTTCCAGAAAGCACTCCGCAAAAACAAATGATTAAATTAGGCATTGTGATCATCCAATGATACATAGATCATCCTGCATAAAATGCACATGTAATATAAGAATGATAACATCTATTGCTGATGAAAAAACGATGCCTATATTGTAGTAGGCATACCAGAATATGGAAAGGAAGAGGAGCAAAACAAGATAGAAGAGCTTAATGAGTCGTTGCTTCTTTTCCCGAGGGAGCAAGTTGAATATCTCTGTAACATCAACCAAATGCTTTCCTTGATTGTACCTGAAATAAATGTACAAAATACATCAAATTAGTAGGATTCAAGTGAGAAAATTCAAGTCCATTATGAAATAATGTATGACGATAGCAAAAACACAAATATAACAAGTTCTCTCCTTTGATAGGCTAACTGCGGCGAATTCTGAGATCATCTACTGAACAAGCAGCATGTGCCTCAATACTTGAGTGTTGCTGGCCTGCTGCAGCAGCATTGATCAATTCTGCCACTAGTTACCAGTTTAGAGAACAAACATTCTTCCCCTCAAATAGATATGTTAAGAATTGTAGCCTACCTAGCAATAGTTCTAATATATAAATCAAAATGCTGTTTGTGTCTGTTAAATCAGCTTTTTATTTATGCACAACAAAAATATCACTCCTACTTTTGTGCTAGTCAGCAATAGAGATGCTAATGGTTGGGTAATTGAGTTTGGTTTGATGCAGAAACTGCACCTATTGAGGTTTGAAGCTGCACTAATCCACAACTATTAGAAACCAAACAGAGACATGGAAACTTATTAAAATGGCCAAACTTAATCATTGACCCTGGTATCAAACTGACCAAACTTAACAACAGATCCCAGATTGTTCAGTTCTTAGTTTTTACGAGACAAAAAAGTAAGTAAACATCATAAACTCATTAGTTATAAAGCTGAAATAAATGGGTTAGTTAGCTTGGCTTTCGTTCTCGTCAAAGAATACACTTAAATTGAAATGAAGAAGAATGAAGGACCAAAAAATCCAAATCCAAATTTCAAACACTCCTCCCTCACCACACTACTGTACATGGATAACCCCCAACAAAACCAAAAATGAAGTTACAGTCATCCTCGGCTTATCTCATGTCAGAAAAGAAGTTATTACTATTCTAGGCAGTCATACATATACACTGCAGAGGAATGAAAACATCATCCTTATTTCAATTTGCTGTCTATAATGTAGTAGTTCCAATTACGGGCTCCACAAAACATAATAGTCATACTTCAGTTATTGTAATCATTCCGAAACAAAAAACTTGCTCAATTCATGTTTAGAGTTGATGGAAAACTTACAATCTATAATTGTAGTAGAGGTAAGGAACACAAAATAGTGACATAACCCAATGCCCTGTTATAAGGTAGAAGCAGCATAGGACACCTTGTGTTATAAACTCAGGTAAAATCACTTTGTTTATTCGCGATGAGGAATCGTAAGGATTTATATAATCAAACTCTAGATCTGCCAAACACATTAACTGCATCGGATATAAAAGGGAAAAGAAATAAGTTAGCATACGTTAGATAGCAAAAAAAACAGAAGCTTGATAATAAGCAAACAGCTGCAAAGACAATTTGATGGCATTGCAAAGAACACTTAACTAGAACATGATAGACCAACATGAAGAACATACAATCATAAGAAACTCAGGTCCTCTCTACTAGATGTACCTAATTCAAAATTAGACTAAACAGCATACTCTACTTAACTACGATCATATTTTTCCAGTCTTAGAACTGAGTTTAATATACAAAAATTTCACATGCATTCTGGCCATTGAATCACATCTTCTGAGGAAAATTACACAAAAAGAGCCCCATCGTACCACAAATTTTCATTCTTCACTGTCTTCTGTTGCAGAGAAAAGTAAAAGTTTCACTTTTTAACCTATTTTAAAAGTAAATTTCTTCTCGTTCATCAACTTCAGAGAATTAATGAAACTTAACACGCAAAAGAAAGAACGAGTGAAGCCTTTTTTTTCTGCAACCGATACCTAAAATCTATTACCACAAATGAACAAACTAACCAGAGAAATTCTTTCCGTTGCAAATTAAGAACTCAAAAACAAAAATGCACATAAAAGAGGGGTTGTCGTTTGGGAAATTTTGACCTGGTAAATAACGATGACAAGCAAGGCAATAAGGATAAAGAAGGAGATGAGCCACGCAAACAGATCAGCCATATGCTATTTCTCCCTCTTCTCCTTCCTTTCTAACTTATAATTTCAGGGCTTTTCACTTCTCTCTCTTCCACGCAGTGGTGTGAGAGTGCGCACGATTGCGGGTGTGCAGAGCTCGTGCGCAGTGCGCACGGCTTGCTCGATTTGAATAACTGAATGTAAGTAGTGAAAGGCAGAGAGAGAAGCAGAAGGCAGAAACCTAGAACCAATGGAAGGCTTGGAGGATCGGTATTCACTATTCAGTTCCGCAAGTAATCGGGGGAGGAAGCTAAGAATCCTGTTCCAAGTTGAAGTTAACACACTCTCTAATAATCATTCTAGCAAGAGCTTGTTTGGGTGTATTATCTTTTTTTGAATTATCTTTTTTTAAAAAATTTTATGAGAAGATAAAAATAATTTTATGTTTAGATATTTTATAATTTTTTTATTTATTATATAAAAAATATTTTTTTAAATAAAAAAAATTTAAAAAAATATAAATTATAATTTTTTAAAAAAGATATTTTTTTTATTTTTTTAATATTTTTATTTTTACTATTAAAAATTTACTAAATATATTAAAAATAAAAAAAATTATCTATTTTTATTAAAAATTTTTTTTATCGAAATAATAACGTTTAAACAAACATTAAAAAAAAGAGTGGAATTAGCTAAATAAATATTAAAATTAGTATTAATTAAAATTATTAAATTTTTAATAAGTATCTTCAAAATTTAAGAAATATTTGTATTTTTATGGAAGCTTTTTAAATTATTAAGCTTACCAAATACGCATAACAAGTTTAATAACTCATGTTATGCTTCGGAGTTATTTTTTAATAAATATTACTATATATTTTAGAATAAAAAATTTGAGACTAATTAATTTATTGAGAAATAATAATATAAGAATTTAATTTTGATGCGCTGTTAGTATGAAATAATTTTACACGCGCATCTAATTGTATAACGTCACATCAATAAAAATAACTAACTTTAAAATTAATTTGGTCATCCAAAAAAATAGATGTAATTATATGATTGGATAAAATACCTTACACTGTCAATATATCAAAATTAAACTCATAATATAATCATAAAATACTTTTTGATATTAAACAATTCAAAAAATAATTACCAAAGTTGCAATATTGTTATACAAAAATAATTAAAATTTTTTATCATAATTTATAGTTATTAATTTTTTTTGATACACTAAACTTTTGTCAGTATTGTACTCTCACGCATAAATGAGATTTTTTTTAAATAAATAATTTAATTCTTTTCTTTATTGATATATGAAATTTGTAAAGTATTTACAATTTTGCATTACTTTACTTATCTCATTTATATGGTAAATGAGTTGAGTTTAAGTGTATCTTATTTATACTACATTTTGGGATAAATATATCATGTTTGCACACATGATACATAAGAGAGGATGAACCACATGTATCTTATATACATTGTTAACGAAATGTGTGAAAAATGTGTGAAAAACTATTTCGACTAGTTATATATTTATAAAAGGATCTGCAAGCATCAGTCGTCTCCACAAACATTTTACTTCTTCTCCGCTATTCTTTCAATAAATTTAGTAAAAATATCTAGTAGTAGTAAATATATTGTCGTAAGTCTATATAACACCCAAACTTTCAGCACGTCATGATCGTACCAAAGCAAGGCGTTACTTACCTGTTTTCCTTATTTACTATTTAATATTGAGCCTTTAGTTCAATTTCGCATTTCAATTTTTAGGAAAAAGCCGAAAATTTTTGTTTTTATTACTTAAAATCATATATCAAA
Source organism: Arachis ipaensis (assembly GCF_059453495.1). Classification (NCBI taxonomy): domain Eukaryota; kingdom Viridiplantae; phylum Streptophyta; class Magnoliopsida; order Fabales; family Fabaceae; genus Arachis; species Arachis ipaensis. Next base: position 58,853,356 of record NC_142436.1, read on the forward strand.
GATCTCAAAAAAAATACTAGTCACATAATTATTAATAATAATAAATATCTTACAAAAGAATACAAAAGAAATTCAGTTACAACTCCTATCCCTCTGTATAAAATAAAATAAAATAAAAACAAGGGCGAGGGAATTCTATAAAAGCAACTCAACACATAAACTTAAATAAAACTCCTAATCGCCCGCGGCTTCAAACTGAGTCTCCGAACCTGTCACTAAAAGGGTGGAAGATTTTGGGGTGAGAACAAACCACTAGTTCTCAGTAGGGAATATGAATGCTGCACTAAACAGAGTAAATACAAATAGCTAATTCATATCATAAAAACAATTTCACTTAAAATAGTTTTAAGTTCCTTCCTTTAATTCACGTTAATTAAACAAAATTCCAATCACATTAACAATTCCTTATCCATAAACATCATTCCTAATTACTTTATTAAGATCACAACACAAGTAAAATATCCATAAAGCACGTAAGCACATCACCAAAACAACAGCACAAACACAAATAAATAAAATAAAGCAAACACAATCAAATGTAAATGCGCAAACAAGATGATGCATGCCTGTTCCTAGCGCAGGCCATGAGCTCATGCGTCGGTTGTCTACCCGCAACCCGACGTTACTCAGAGTGAACCCCGAGTATGGTCCCTTTACTGTGTCAATTAGACACCTTGGCATCACGGTTACCCGTGTCAATTAGGCCTCATTATAATAACATTTCAATGTGTATCACAGTAAGGAACAGTGCTATCAATTAGGCGAACATTCCCGCATTAGCAATCTCAGGCTATCCATTAGGCGGGCACTTTCGCATTAGCAGTTCGGCACAAGGCCCATTCAATATAATTCTCAACTTTTATTTCATTCCTTGTTCCTCATTTTTCTTTCTTCACTTTATCTCTCAATATCATTGTCTTTAACTTTAACCTTTCTTAGGAGCAACTTACACATTTTTATTAAACTAAGTCCTTGAACTTTTATAGAAATTCGGACATAATCTCCTCTAAAATAGCACTAAAACCACCCTTACGGGTTCCCTCAGCTTTAACAACGTTCAAACTTTCCTTAACTATTTACCAGGTAAACATTCTTAATTAGTCATTATACTCTCTTTAATCCCTTTAGTTATTGTAAAATCACGGGTTTAGAAAATAAAACTTGGTTCTGGGGCATTCCGACTATAACTGAAAATTGTACAAATGTTTTAAAATTCTGCTATCATTGCAGAAAAACAGCAGTGAGCAGTAAATTTGTTAAATTCACTAAAAATCCAGTTCTCATCCATTGCCTTTCAAAATTTATGTACTTAGACAAAACTCTTTCAGCTTTCCAGAAAACAAAATTTCAGATTATTACCATGTCACATGAAAAAGTTATGAGCTTAGGAACACAGCCCTGTTTTCACAAACCAGTTCAGAGTTTCCAGCAAACAACTGATTTTCCAAGTGACTTATCTAAGTCTACAAAATAGATATGAACATGAAACTTGTACTCACTTAAAATAGACTGATAGATCTTTAAAATTCTTTTGGAACCAACTCAAAATTCTATTTAAATTAAAAGTTATAGCATCTGAAAGTTGGTACTGCAGAACCAGAAAACCAGAAAAATCTGCAGCAACCACTAAACTTCAAAAAATCATATCTTCCAAACCGCTTGGCCAAATTCTCTGAAATTTTTATGACATGTTCAAGACACACTAAAGTTTTACAGAAAAATAATATCATCTAAAAATTTGGTCTGGACTGCTCCCAGAAAATCATTCGTTTTACTGCCAATTATGCATATTTCTGCAGAAATTCTGCACAAAACATTTCCAACAACCTCACATACCAAATCCTATAAATCCTATATTCAAGCCTAGGATTCATCTAAAACCATAATTTTACCTTTCTTTTGACTAACTAAAGTTGCTAGCATAATCAACACAGCTCTAAGAGTTTATATTCATTAATTTACCCCTTGTTGCAAAGGCTCACTCATAACTCAAACTCACTTTTCTGCATCTTTATCATAACAAAAATTCACTATACACTTTTCAACAAACAAACACATGATAAACCATCAATCATAAGCAGTATACACAGCTGCAAGTAACATATCTTGTATAGACTATCCCTTACAACATTCAGCACGCACAATCATCAAATCAATCACCAACTACAGTTATAATTCAACTCAATTCCGTCAATTATTCACACAAAGCAACCATAAACCATTTGCAGTTACTCATTTAATTTTAGTAGCATTCATAAGTTAAAACCTTTACTTTTAAAACAAATCTCCTACCTTAGTTAGTCGAAACCCACAAAGTTAGGCGTGACTCCAACTTCGTTCTAACTCGCAGCAGTAGCAACAGCCTCAAACCGGATTAGCAACAGCAGTGGCATTAGCCTCACCAACAACTCTCCCCAATAGCAATATCATCGAACAATTTGCAGCGGCATTTACACAACCCTAATACATTAATATCTCAAGGTTCTCAACAACCATGAAAAAGAATGGTAACAGTGAGGGTTTTTGGAATGAGTGCAACTTACGGAATTCAAAAGAATAGTGGAATGAGGCGACCAAAACTTCGTCGGTGACTTCCGACGATCAGAGCAGAGACAAGGAGCTCTAACAGCCACATGCAACTTGATGAGGGTGACTGAACGGCCTTCCTTCAGCGGCAGTAGTACGGACGACTATAGCAGCAACGGGGAAGATGGCTTTCTCCTCCACCTTGGTTTGTGACTCCGGTGGTGGCGATGGCTAAGAGAACACCCACCACCACGCGTTCTTCTCGTCCTCTGGTTGCTCGCGATTCTCCTTCTCCCTAACCTAATCGATGACGCGGCTTTGGAGATGATGGTGGCAGTTTCCATGGCGACGGTTGATGCGAGCTCGACGGCAGCTGAACTAACGGCGGCGGCGGCAACGCATGGCAGTGACAAGGACGAACAGCGTGAAAGTCTCCGTTGATCTCTCTGTCTTCGCGATTTTACTTCTCTCCTTCTCTAGCTCTCCCGGCAGCGATGACAACCGGCGCAGGGAGCAGCACAGCCCGGCGATCCTCCTTCCTCTGTTCCGTCACACTCTCCCTCTGATCTCTGTTTTCCCCTCAAGCCCCCCCAGTTTCCATTCTTTCCCTTTCTGATTTCTTTCTTTCTTTTGTTGCGTGGGTGTGGGTGGGGATAAAAGGAAAAAGGGAATGGTGATGGTGAGTGAATAGCGGTAAGGAGTGGGTAACGTGGCTAATTGGGGGGTGAACGAGTGTGAAGGGAGGGGGTTACGTGTGTGTGGGTTGGGTAGAAGGGATTAGGGTTAGTAAAATTAGGGTTTGGAATTGGGAATTTAAGGTTTTCTATTTGAAATTGAGAATTTCGGATAATTTAGTAATTTCAATAAAATTGAAGGTAATAGAGTAATAATTTGAAATCAAATTTAATCAAATAATAATATCTATGAAAATACTATTTAATTATCAACTTATAATTTATTTTTCAAATAAAGACTCAAATTCAATAATTAGAGATAATTAAATTAATTTTATTTTAAAATTATAAAATAATGTTCAAAATCTAATTATTCAAATTAGCGCATATAAAATCCTCATTGTTTTTAAATCACTAAACCTTTAAATCAATAATAAGAAAGTACTTAATTAATACAAAAATTTCTGAAAATATGCTCTCAAATAAATAAAATAAATCATAAATAATTTATTATTAAATTTTCAAAATCTAGGGTCTTACAGTCTATATGCTAAATTGTCACATGAAAAATAGTGACAATGGAATTGTGTTTGAGTGTGATAGTCCTATTCTCTTGCGCATTTAGAGACTAAGTTCTTTGTTTGAGTTAAAGAGTCTAATATTGAAGAGTCTCGGAGCTAATGGGACAAATGAGATTGAAAGAGTTGGATATATGTTACAAATAATAGTCAACAAAATAAGTTACTAACAATACATTTCACCACCTAATGAAAACTAATCTGACAACTAACTTATTTTATGTTACTAAAATAACATCTATTCTAGTCATATATAACAATACTAAATTTATAAAAGTAACTTAACTATAACTATATGCTTATTTATTTAAAAGAAAAAAATAATAACACTAACTGGAAATCGATCGCTCCAGCGACATGTCATATCGTATTCAAGCAATTGATGTCGTCATCTTGTGCATCTGCGTGCGCTATAATGTCCAAATACCTCTAAAATATCAAGAAAATGTCCAAAAAGAAGAAAAGAAGAAGTGTAAAAGTGAATAAAAGTGACATTTTTCACACTATAAATATGACTTCCTTATAGAAGCGAGAATTAGAATTATTTTGTTTACACTGTAAACGAGATATGCTCAAGATTAATTCATTTACAATCTAAACGAGATATGTAAAACGATACAAATTAATAAATAAACTACAAATTACATATATCAATAAGTAAAGTAATTAAATAATTTATTTTAAAAAATCCAGCATAATATGTTCTTGTTAACTTAACAGTGTTTTTTTAATTATCATAATTATTCGATAATCATTAGAATTTATTGAATATCTAAGTATTTAAAAAAATATAATTTATGAATTATAACATATTTTTTTATAATTATAATATTTATTAATATTTTATTTTTAATAGATACTCAATAACTATAATAATTATAAAGTAATTAATAAGTTATTAAAATCCAAAAATAAGACCGTTAATTTTATAACAAATAAAATAAAAATTCACTTATAAAAATAATAAAATAAAATTTTATATAATTATTTAAATATGATCCAGTTTAACTAGTAATCTAACAATTGAATTATGAATAAGAATAAAAATAGGACGAGCTGAATTTAACTTTGAATTAGATGAGTTTACTTATGTTATAAATAGTTAATCCAAGTCTAGACCTGTTGTTTCTTGTCACAACATTTTCGCTTGAGACAATGTAACTGAAAGGCGACTGAGATATGAGAGGAATAATCGTCGTTTTTAAAAGAAACTGTGCTATAAGATTCAACGTTGCCACTAATTAATTTTTTCACCAGAATAAAATAACTGACTGGATATCAAAAAATGAGAAAAATCTATCATAGTAGAGTTTAAGATACCTTAATGAAAATTGTTGCACAAAAATATGTGATATTTTAGTCAAAATTATTGCACAAGCCATTATTATAGTCTTGGATTTGAAATAAAAGGAATAAGAAGGCATATTCCTTGTTCCAAAAAATTAAATAAAGAAGAACAAATAAGTAAACTAATATACAAGGAGACAAAATAATAATAAAATAAAATAAAATTAAAAAAATTAAATAATTGGAATAATAATAATAACAATCATACATTATTTAAGGTAGTATTTACACGCAACACACATCTCAAAATACTCATTCTTATTTTTCAGAGTATCTCTTCTCTTCTCTAATTAAGGTAAGCTTCTATTTTTTTTATATTTTATTATAAAAATTTTTTAAAAAAATTCAAAAAAAAATAATGAAAAAAATTTATACTAAAAACCTTTAGTTTCACTAGTTCTTTGAAATTTCTTTAATAAATCTCTAGAGATCTTTCTTTTTCTTTTTTTTCGATGTATTAAAATTTTAAAATATAATTTTTTTGAAATTTTTATTAACAATGAATAATGGTCTCTCTGAACTATTTTTTTTGTTGTAATATTTTCTCTTTTCTATTCTCTTCTTCCTCTCTTTGGATACTGATGCATTTTGATATTTATAAAGAAAATATAGCTCAATCAACTCAAATTAAAAATCTCTTAGCACACTACAAAATTTTTACTTATTTATGGAAGTTTTTTGGAGAAAATTTTTAGAAAACTCTATAAAATAATTTATTTATGGCAATTTATTAAACTCTTCTTGATAGAAACTCTCACTATTTACAGATGATTAAAACTCCCACCCCACAAATAAACCCAAACAAACAAAATAGTGAAACCCCCAAACCAAACCCTAAACAGAATTTCTCTATTTCAATGCAGGAGAAATGCCGCGATGCCGCACCTCCAACTCCTATTGCCACTGTCGACTCAATTGCATCTAAGCTTACATCCACAAGGCCAGGTCCCTCTCATTAGGGCGCATCAAATCCGCGCGGTGTCATTGCTGCTTCGTCTTTCGCGGCTGGTTCTGCCACTGGTTCTCACTACAAGAAAAATGCTGAGAATCGTCGGATTTACCGTTGAATTTAGTGTCGGATATTAGCGGCGGATTTTTCATCAGATTTACCGTCGGAATTGGCAATGAATTCGTCACCCTAAAATATTATCATCAGAGTTGATGTTCTGATGGTAACGTCGACGGTAAAAATTGGAGGGAAAAAAATTGGTGCACTAGCTACTGTCGGATTTACTAGTGAGTAAATCCAACGCTTAACCTTATTTTGTGAAACGCTGTATTTTGGTTACACGCACAATGTTACCATCGGATTTATTTGCTAGTAAATCCGATGATAATCGTGTCCTAAATTCGAACTGCGAACCTTCTTCCTCTTCATTTCGGAATTGGTTTCTCTCTCTACTCACTCACCTTCCTCTCTCTCTCTCTCTCTCTCTCTCTCTCTCTCTCTCTCTAACCTCTCACCCCTCAGTCTCTCTCTAGCCCCCTGCCACCACTACTGCCCTATCCTACTGCTGTTGGAAAGACTGCTGCCGCCGTTGTTCGAAACGCTCCCTTCTATGTTCTCTGTTATTGCCACTGCTGCCCTGCCGCCACAGAAAAGCCCGCCACCACCGCTGCTCAAACTGTCTATTTTTGTTCTAGGTTTTCTCTCTTCTCTCCTCAAATTAGTTTAATTAGATTGATTTATATTTTAGTTGATTTTAGATGGTTAGGGATTTTCAATGAATTAGTTTTCATTGATTTTAGGTAGATTAATTTCTATTGTAAATTATTTTTAGGTGGTTAGGTTAGGATAATTTAGTTAGATTGATAGGTTCTGATCTCTGCTCAATATGTTTGGAATTATTATCTAAGATTGTTGATCCTTGTTACTGGGATTATGTGAATCAGTCTGAATCATTAATTTGTATTTTACTGTTATTTTGGCTGAAGAATTGTTGCTGAATTTGTTTGAGCAATGCTTAACTGTTTTGATGATTCACTGGTTGCTGTTGTTTTGTCAGAAAATTACTATTTTAATTCTTATTTTGCTTATTCATATTGCTACTAGAACTGCCGGTTTATGCTGATTAATTACAGTGTTTTGTCGTACGCATTGATGTTTCATCATGTTATTTTGTGCTTTCTTGAGTTTGCATATGATAGTATTTTTTTATTGTTAGAATGCTTTAAAAGTTGGAATGTTTTGAAACATTGTTAACAAAGTTAGAATTCTTTGAGAGTTAGAATGCTATGGAAGTTAGAATACTTTAAAAAGAAAATAAGATAGAATAAAATTAGAATGGTTTAAAAGTTTAATTTAATTATTTTCAAACTTAAACACTATGTAATTTCCTTTTTTTATTTACTAAGCTAAACCACTTTTTGAATTATTTGTTATTTCTTGAGTTTTTTCTTATGTTATTATTTGTTCGTGTTTGTTATGTTATTAATATGTTATTAATATATTTGCTGCATAAACATGACGATAGGCAGTAGAGGTAGGTCAAGTGGGACACATGGTTGTGGTAGTGGGCGAGCTTCCACCGAATCCCCCAGGGCTGCCCAGTCATCGCCCTCTACCCCAGCTACCCCATCAACCACTGTGACGTCATAGGCGGGTCCATCAAACCAGCAATTTATTATGGTCCCAAACCCAAACTAGGTGCCTCCTTCTACTATGCCCGCTACAGATACAACAATGACGTCGACAGAGCCTGCGATGGGTGATACCTCCAATTCCCTCGAGCAGGATGCCCCTCCAACACCGCCCGTCATTTAGAGTGTCTATACATGCTAAATTAGGTTATTTAACTGATATATGTGGCATGAATGTCCATGAGCATACATTTGGGGCTTTGAAGCACTTGACTTGAGATATTGAGAGTGATCAACTTGATATCACTTATTTGGTGTGAACAGGAACCAGATGTTGACTCACAGACGCGGTCGCGAGCAAGGCAGAGGTAGATTAGGCAATGCAAATCCTGAACCAGCAGGGAATAACCCTGTGGACTTTATGGCTGCCCTGGAAAATATGACTGCGGCTATGCAGGCGACATCCGAGGCGTTGAAGAATCAGATGAATAACGGGAATAACGGGAACAATGGTGAAGAAGGGCCAATGACGCTTGCCTCTTTTCTGAAAGTGCACCCTCCAACCTTCAGGGGGACCACAAATCCTACTGAGGTGGATAACTGATTTCAAGCAATGGAGCGGGCTCTGCAGGCTTATCAGGTTCCCGAAGAACAGTGGGTTGAGTTCGAGACCTACCAGTTATAGGGTGAAGCCCAGTACTAGTGGTAGGAAACACAACGTATCCTGCAACCAGATGGTGCTGTGATACCTTGGGAGGTGTTCTGAATGGAGTTTTATAGAATGTATTTTTCCAGTTCAGTTAGGAACGCTAAGGAGCTTGAGTTGCTGTAGTTGAAATAGGGCCAAATGACTATTACAGAGTACACTAATAGGCTTGAAGAATTGTGCCAATTTTTGCGAATCTGTCAAGGTGCTCCAGAGGATTTTACTGAATGAAAGTGTATAAAGTATGAGGAAGAACTTTGGAGCGATATTCTGAGCTCCGTTGGGCCGATGGAGATTAGGGACTTTTTCAGCTTGTGAATAAGAGTAGGGTGACTGAAGAGTGTGTGAGGAAGGCAGCATTAAATAAGGGAAATCAGAGAATGCCTTTTCAGAGAACTCAAGGAAGGAATTTCGCACCAAGGGGTAGAACCTTTAAGCGGGGAGGCTTTGTTCTACAGCATAATCAAGGACATAACAACTTCAGAAGGCCAAATAACACTGGTAATCAAGGTAGAAGGTTCGAGAAGCAGCCACAGAATGAGCTAAGTTGTCAGAGGTGCGGAAATTATCATCCTAGAGTCCCTTGAAGATTAGGTTGGGAGTGTGTTACTTTTGTGGATGACCCGGACACCTGGCCTGGAATTGTCCAGAAAAGAAGAAGTATGAGATCGGTAGAGTACAAGAACCAGGGAGAGTGTTCACGACTTCTGCCGCAGGTGCCAAGGGATTCGAGACATTGAATAGAGGTAACTGTGAAGTTTCTGATAAAATTTTAAATGCTTTGTTTGATTCTGGAGCAACGCATTCATTTATAGCATTTGAAAAGACTAATGAGATAGGATTAAAGATGGTAGTGTTGGGTGATGACTTGAAAGTGCATAATGCTACTTCTGAAGCCATTGTGACTAGAATAGGTTGCCCACAAGTATCATTCCAAGTTAAACAGCGAGATTTTGTTCATGATTTGATTTGTCTGCCGATGATTGGTCTTGATCTCATCTTGGGATTGAATTGGTTATCTAAGAACCGCGTGCTGTTAATCTGTTCTGAAAGAATGTTGCACTTTAGTCAGAAGGATCAGAGGGGCCGGTTGTGGCAAAGGATTATTATTTGAACTCTATCGTTGTGAACTGTAGTGGGTGTGAATTGAGGGTGTTATACTGTTAGCTGCAAATGTGTCAGGTGAGGAACAAAGCTTAGAGCAAATTCCGGTTGTATGTGAATTTCCTGAAGTATTTCCGGACGACATTCTTGAATTTCCTCCTGCTCGAGAAATCGAGTTTGCAATTGAGTTGCTACCTGGATTTGGGCCAATCTCAGTTGCTCCATATTGAATGTCACCGTTGGAATTAACTAAACTCAAATATCAGCTAGAAGAACTAATGAGTAAAAGTTTTATCTGGTCGAGTGTTTCTCCGTGGAAATCGCCAGTGTTACTGGTAAAGAAAAAGGATGGGAGTATGCGTTTGTGTGTAGACTATCGGCAACTAAACAAAGTCACTGTGAAGAATAAATATTTATTACCGAGAATTGATGATCTAATGGACTAGTTACAGGGAGCTAGAGTATTTTTCAAGATTGACCTTAGGTCGGGCTATTATCAGATAAGGGTTAGAGATGAGGACATTCCGAAGACTGCTTTCAGAACGCAATACGGTCACTACGAATGCATGGTAATGTCTTTCGGGTTAACCAATGCTCCGATAGTGTTTATGGATTACATTCCGTCCATTCTTGAATAAATTCATTGTCATCTTCATTGATGGCATTCTCATTTACTCAAAAACTGAAGAAGAACATGTGGAGCACTTGCGAACTGTGTTACAGATCTTGAAGGAAAGGAAATTGTACACCAAGCTATCTAAATGCGAATTCTAGAAGAGTGAGGTGAAGTTTCTTGGACATGTGGTAAGTCAACAAGGAATTGTTGTGGATCCTGCTAAAGTAGAGGCGGTAATGGATTGGGGGCGACCAACTTTTGTGACAGAGATAGGAGTTTTCTTGGTTTAGTAGGTTATTATCGAAAGTTCATCAAAGGTTTCTCACAACTCGCTTTGCCTCTAACTAAGCTGACTAGGAAGGATGCACCATTTGTCTTGACCTTTAAATGCGAGGAAAGTTTCCAAGCATTGAAACAAAAGTTGACCACTACACCTGTATTGGGGTTTGATAAACCCTAATTTTGTGGTTTATCTTGTGTCGATTTTAGGAGATTTTATCATCTTTTCTCACATTTATTCAATGAAATAGCATGGTTTTGTGAATTTTTCCTAATTTGAGCTTAAGAGTAAAAACATACTTTTTAGGCCTTAAAATTGCTAATTTTAATTCACTTTAATTTCATTCGATGCCTTGATATGTTTGTTGAGTGATTTCAGGATTAAAAGCAAAGATTGGGTTGAAGGAATGAAGAAAAAGCATGCAAAAATGGAGAATTCATGAAGAAATGAGGATTTGCTGAACCGAAGGGCCAGATTCACCGTCGATCTAGGTTTTCACAAATTAGAATCTTATCGTTGAAGGTATAGCCTAGACCAATGATCAATCCACCACGTCAAATGTTTAATCTAAAGAAATGTCACAATTCAAAATCAATTCAATTCCGGGAGTTTCGATTCCCGAGTCGTCTCCCAAGGACACTTGAGACCAATGAGTGTGCAATCTTGGTTGTGAGGATCATGAGATTTTCAATAAAGGAATAAACATATAAAGCAATAAAAGAACATGCAAAATTGTAATAAATGAACTAATAAAGGAATTGATGAAGTAACTATGCAATATAGACAAGTAAAGTGTAAAAGGAACTAATGTAAATGTGTATGAAGAAATCGAAGCATAAAAAGTATCTTGGCTTGGAGTGAGCTAAGGGTCATTTCTTTGTTGGAACCACAACTATGCCAATTAGAATGGATCAATCTCATTTGATCAACTTTTACATCGGAAAGTAAGTTAAATGAGCATAAGTGTTCTTAACCCACAAATCCTAAATTGCTTGCTAATTAACCTAGCAACAACATAGCGTTAGTGGGAACAAGAACAATTAACAATCCAGAATTGACACTAAATGTTGGAACCCAATTGCTCACTTTTCCCAAGCCAAGAGATAGAAAACTAGCCCAAAATCATGCTTGACATGTTGTCAAACACTTGGTGGGCAAAGAGCTTAAACATGGGTAAAATGAGAAAAAGCTTGAAACCAAAAGCAACAAATGATCTCAATCAACAATAAAGACTCAAGAAAGCATGTAAACATCATCAAACATCAAATTTATCAACAAGAAATAGAAATTGCAAAGGAGAAGTGAAATTGAACTATAACTTGAATTATAAGAAAGTGTAAGAACAATGTAACTATAAAGAGCAATAGCAAGAGAATACTTACAATGAAAGCTAGCAAAATCCAAGATCAAAATGGAAAATGGCACTTGAATGTAAAACCCTAATATAAACCCTAATAGAGATGATGAAAAACTTAGAGAAAAACTAAACTAAAAGCTTCCTATTACTACTCCTAAACTATACTAATGATATGCTATCTTCTATTCTTCATTTCCTTTCCAATATGAGCTAAAAGACTTCAGAAATGGGCCTCCAAATCCTCTAAATCGCGAGTCACATGCCATTTTAATGAAGTCATGCGCGGACACCTGTGCGGACGCACAGATGCGTGTGTCTGCACACTTTGCGAAAATCCCTTCCTGTGCGTACATGGTGCGTGGCAGAAGTTAAACAATTTAGAGATTTCAATTAAGAGGACAGCGTTGCACGTATAGCTCTTAACCGGCTAAGATCTGCCTCACCAATTTAAAAAAGAGTTGTCACAAATTTTAGAAATAAAATACTAGGAGTATGAGTCCTAGGTCGTCTCCCAACGAGTTGCAGGAAAGAGTGCTATTTTATTAACTGGGGGTTTTTAGAAAATTTAAGTTTTGATAACGAGTAATTAAAATGATTAAAAATTAAAGCAATAAAAATAAACTAATAATAATTATTGATACTCTGAATAAAAGGCCTTGACTGGGGGAATAATTAGATGGAATTTCTATCCTTGTTGGGATCTTCTCAAGTGTAGTGTAAAAAGGGTGTTGTTCTCACTCGGTTATCCCTTACTAAATAAGGAAAAAGTATGGTGATTAAACTAACTCTTACCCTCAAGTCCTAGTCCTCTCCCTTGGGGAGGTCTAGTGCTAGTAGATATGGAATTAGCTAACAACGTCCAATTCAACCAAGCACTTGAGCATTCCAACTCAAGTATCTCCTCTTAATCAACCCCTATGTCAAGTAGAAATTCTACTCTATTGACATGAAATTAATAATCATAAAAATATGAGAAGACATAATTAAATAAAATAAAATAGAGAATTAAAATTAATTAGAATAAAAATAACTCTATATATTAATAAATTCAAAACGCAACATAATTATCTGAACAGAGTCAATGAGTAACTAATTAAAAATAAGGGAGTAAGGAAGCAAACTAAAGTAATGTCTTCAACGGAGGTAATGACTCTCAGCATCCAAAAATCCAAGCAAAAGCATAAACTATCAATGTAATGCAAATCTAAAAACTCAGATCTAAAACTGACGTAATCCTAATGTGATGAATCTGAATGAGTGTAGATGCGTGTTGAGTCTCAGCATGTTCCCTAGGTTTAGTCTGTGTTTTTGGGCCGAAAACTGGGTCAAAATGCGGCCCGAGATCGCCCCCAGCGTATTCTGTTATTTTTGCAGATTGCGCAGGTCACGCGTACGCGTCGTCCACGCGTTTGAGTCATTCAGCGATTTTCCTTGTCACGCGTTCGCGTAGTTCACGCGTTCGCGTCATTCGTGCAGACTCCAATCCACGCGTTTGCGTCAGGCACGCATTCGCGTTGTTGCGAATTCTCCATTTTGCGCGTTCACGTGGGCCATGCGCTCGCGTCATTGCTCGCTGGTCATCTCCTTAGTTTCTTGTGTTCCTTCCATTTTTGCAAGCCTCCTCTCCAATTTCCAAGTCATTCATGCCCTATGAAGCCTGAAACACTTAACACACGGATCACGGCATCGAATGGGATAAAGGAGAATTAAAATACATAATTAAAAGTCTCTAGGAAGCAAGTTTTCAACCATGGAGTGATTTTGGGACGGAATTGTAAATACATGCTAATCATATGAATAAGTGGGTAAAGATTTGATAAAACCACACAATTAAACACAATATAAATCATAAAATAATGGTTTATCAACCTCTCCACACTTAAACATTAGCATGTCCTCATGCTTAGTTGAAGGAGATAAAGTAAATGAGTAGGGAAATGTAAAACTCATGAAATGCATATATATATATATATATATATATATATATATATATATATATATATATATATATATATATATATAGAATGCAACTATATGATTGATGAGCGGATAATTTATACGCTTTTTGACATTGTTTTTAGTATGTTTTTAGTAGAATCTAGTTACTTTTAGGGATGTTTTTAATAGATTTTGTGTTAAATTCACATTTCTGGACTTTACTATGAGTTTGTGTGTTTTTCTGTGATTTCAGGTATTTTCTGGCTGAAATTGAAGGACTTGAGCAGAAATCAGATTCAGAGGTTGAAAAAGGACTGCTGATGCTGTTGGATTCTGACCTCCCTGCACTCAAAGTGGATTTTCTGGAGCTACAGAACTCGAAATGGCGCGCTTCCAATTGCGTTGGAAAGTAGACATCCAGGGCTTTCCAGCAATATATAATAGTCCATACTTTGCACAAGGATAGACGACGTAAACTGGCGTTCAACGCCAGCCTTCTGCCCAAATCTGGCGTCCAGCGCCAGAAAAGGATCCAAAACCAGAGTTGAACGCCCAAACTGGCACAGAAACTGGCGTTCAACTCCACAAATGGCCTCTGCACGTGTAACACTCAAGCCCAAGCCCAAGCACGCACCAAGTGGGCCCCGGAAGTGGATTTGTACATCAATTACTTACTCATGTAAACCCTAGTAGCTAGTTTATTATAAATAGGACCTTTTACTATTGTATTAGACATCTTTGGACGCCTGGTTCTTAGATCAGAGGGGCTGGCCATCTCGGCCATGCCTGGACCTTTCACTTATGTATTTTCATACGGTAGAGTTTCTACACTCCATAGATTAAGGTGTGGTGCTCTGCTGTTCCTCAAAGATTAATGCAAAGTACTTCTATTTTCTATTCAATTCTTCTTATTTCGCTTCTAAGATATCCATTCGAACCCAAGAACGTGATGAAGGTGATGATTATGTGTGACGCTCATCACCATCTCCCCTATGAACGCGTGCCTGACAAACACTTCCGTTCTACATGAATTAAGCTAGAATGAGTATCTCTTAGATTTCTTAACCGGAATCTTCGTGGCGTAAGCTAGAATGATGGCGGCATTCAAGAGAATCCGGAAGGTCTAAACCTTGTCTGTGGTATTCTGAGTAGGATTCAATGATTGAATGACTGTGACGAGCTTCAAACTCGCGATTGTTGGGCGTTAGTGACAGACGCAAAAGGAAGGTGAATCCTATTCCAGCATGATCGGGAACCGACAGATGAATAGCCGTGCCGTGACAGGGTGCGTGAGCATATTATTCACTGAGAGGAGGGGATGTAGCCACTGACAACGGTGATGCCCTTGCATAAAGCCAGCCATGGAAAGGAGTAAGACAGATTGGATGAAGATAGCAGGAAAGCAGAGGTTCAGAGGAACGAAAAGCATCTCCACTCGCTTATCTGAAATTCCTACCAATGATTTACATAAGCATCTCTATCCCTATTTTATTAATTAATATTCGAAAACCACATAACTGTTTTATATCTGCCTGACTGAGATTTACAAGGTGACCATAGCTTGCTTCATACCAACAATCTCCGTGGGATTCGACCCTTACTCACGTAAGGTATTACTTGGACGACCCAGTGCACTTGCTGGTTAGTTGTACGGAGTTGTGTCCACACATAGTAAAGAGCCATAATTTGGATTCAATACAATTATATATTGTTAATCTCACACAAGTACAAGGAACATGGAGATCACAATTTCGTGCACCAATGATCCTTGTCTACTTGGTTAAAAGTAAATAAACTCTTCAAGACACACATAAATCAAATTCCACTAATTTAATTTATATAGTAAAAACAGGTAACATTGTAGAAAGATAGCTCATGAAAGCAGGGAACATAGGATCAAGCATTGAAGCCTCACTGATGGTGTATGTGCACTTTAGTCTCTCAAGTGTATAGGGTAATCACTCTGCTCTTTCTAATCATGCTTTCTAAATTTTGTTCTTCACCTAATCAATCAATAATATTTAACATACCAATGCAAACATCATGAGGTCTTTTCAAGGTTGTAATGGGGCTAAGGTAAGGGTGAGGGTATATATATATATATATATATATATATATGGCTAAGTGAGCTTATAAATTGAATCTTTAATTAACCTAAGCTTTCACCTAACATTCATATACTCTATATAACTTTAGAATCATGTCTAGCTACCCATAGTTTTCACTTTTGCATTACATACTCATGCATCAACTTTGTTTTAATTTTTTTTATTACACATGCATTGATCTTTGAACTTAACTTAACTTAGAATCGGGGTAATTTTGTCCCCTTATTATTATTATTATATTTTTTTTTGAACATGAAAATAAATATAGCTTATCAATGCACATGGATTTTTTTAATTTTTATAGTTTCACATGAGTAGGTACCCAACCCATTATTTTACCATGACACATTCCCTTATTAACCCTTGTTCCCACAATCTTCCCATACTCAATTAACACACAATTTCTATCTTAAGCTAACCAAAGATTCAATTGGGATATTTAATTGTTTTTCCGCTTAAGGCTAGTGATGTGGTAAAATATAGAACAAATGGGATTAAAAGGCTCAAAGTGGCTGGCAAAGATAATTTAAAGGGTAGGCTTATTTGGGATAAGTGAGCTCAACAAATAATGGCCTCAATCATACGCATGCATATAACATATTAAACATTGGAAATATAGGATGAAACAAAATAAGATTACAATCATAGAGAAGTAAACACACAAGAATAAAATATTTATGGTTAAATAATGTAACCATGTAATTAAGCTCAAATCTCACAGGTTGTGTGTTCTTAGCTTTTTAAACTATGTTCCAAATACAACTTCAAACAAATTTAACACAAAAGTTTTGACTTAAATTAGTGAAATTTTTCAAAAAAAAAATAGGGTCTTAGAAGAGACTTATTATTTTCAATCAAGTAGAACATGCATGCAAATAACCTATTTCTATGCAATCTATCCTATTCTAAAAAAGAAAAATTAACTGAATATCCTATTTTACTGGTGTTTAAGGAAGAGAATTTACCTTCGGAAGTCAGGTACTGACCGACCTCCCCACACTTAAGGCTTTGCACCATCCTCGGTGCCATCTGTCAGGAACAAAGGAGGGCTGGTAGTAGCATCTCCACCATCGGGACCGTCATGGCTCCCTGTGCTGGTAAATGAAGTGGAGTCTGGGGTGTCTGGGTCTTTGTAGTTTCCCATAAGTAGCTCCTTGAGGTATGTAAATTGGCGCTTGTTACGACGCTCTCTTAACTTTGCTTTGTGTTCCTGCCGATCCAACCTTTCAAGTATCTGATGGAGCAGTTAGTTTGTTGTAGGTGCTTGTGGTGTTGAAGGAGGAATGTCTTCAGCCGGTTCTGTAGGCTGGCTTATAGTGGCTACTGGCGGTCTGATATATTTTCCATTAGGGACATACTGATCATCCCGTGGAAGTAGGGCTTTGGTGTCCCCAGCTCTGTAGGAGACTCCGGCTGCCGAGACGAGATCTGAAACCAAGGCGGGAAAAGGTAGGTTGCCCGCAATTTATACGTGTCCCATTGTATTCTGGATGTGTCTTGGTAAGTTTAGGTGCTAGTCTGTAAGGATACACCAGAGTAAAACAGCCATGTCTACAGTGAAGGAGGACTCGTGAGTGCTTAGAATGACATAATGGGACATGATCTGTGCCCATACTCGAGCCTCCAAGGTAAGTGCTGAAGCCGATATCCCTTTTGGTCAGGATCGATGGTATCCGTAGATCCATCTGCTGTCAGGTTATGCTATAACTCTGAAAACGGCGTCCCAGTCAAATTGGTATATCTGGCGCTTGAGTGAGGCTTCTTGGAATGCGTCCAATCCTTCTGGAGCAGGGGGAAGATCTAAAGCTTGTTGAATGGCCTCTTCAGTTATGGGGACTTGCTTCTGACGGACATAGACAGATTGCATGGTTGGCATGTGAAAGTTGGAGTAGAATTCTACTACCCATGAGAGATTAACCTGCCGTGGCTGTCTCCATAGGAATTCCCATTGTCTTTATTTGATTTGCGGCTCGACAAATTCAGCAATGCGGGTCGGGAGGATGAGAAGGTACTTATTGTTATAATTTCTTGCTGCCAGGATGGGGAACATCTGCTCACAGTAGCGGTTAGTGAACCCCACAGTGTCCTTTGCTAGGAAGGCTTTCTCTTTTTCATCGACCTTGATGATCCTCTTGATTCTTTTTGTTGAGGGCTTTACTGCTATTGAAGATGGCTCTGTCACTAATGCTCTTTTTGTTCCTCTCCTTTCTGGTGGTTTGGGAGTAGTTTTCTCCTTGCTTTTCTTGGTGGCAATCCTAAAAGAGGAAAGAGAAAGTAATATGTAAAGCGAAGGGTTCGAGCAAGGGAGCGAATATTATGAGTGGTAATCAATGCACGGTAAGGAAGGATGTCGTTAACACATGGTCTAGACTACATGTGAAAAGTTCATCAAAGGTAATATAGTAAGTGCATGTGATGGCAATTAAATGCAAGATGTTTATTGGCATGCCGGCAAAGGCATGAGTGGCATAAATCAAGCATTCAATGTCCAAGTTTGATTACCACATCATTCAAATTAACAATCTATTTGTATTGACAATTATATTTTAATCAATAAAATATAAAAGGGATTTTGTGAAAAACAGGCATTAAAGTAGTAGGATAACATAAAAGTAGTACATGATGCCATACGGGCTTTTTCACAAACACATAGCATGCATGGTAAATATATTTTTGAAATTATAAAATAGAACATGCAAGTAACCCTTTAAAAGGTAATATTAATTGTCAAACAAACCCATGATAATCCACAAGCAAAATATAGAAAATAAAGACCGAAACAAATTTCCAACACCAATTAAAAGGAATAAAAAGGAAGAAAGAAAAAGAAAAAGAAAATATAGATAAAGAAAGTGAAAAAAAAAAAGAAAAAGAAGAAGAAAACATAATAAAAATAAGAATAATAATGGAAAAGTATAGAGGGGAAGAAGAAAATAAATACCTTGATAATGGTGGCGAAAAGGAAGAAGTAGAAAGTGAGAAAGAAGTAAGAAGGAAGAAGGGGGAAGAAAGAAATAAGAAAGCATAAGAAAAATTAGGATTTGGGGAAGAAAAGATAAGATATTTTGGCTGATCTGGATATTCTGTGCGCCACACGTGACATGGACGCGTGAGTCACGCGGTCGCATGGTGTGTGATGTTTTTCAAGTGACGCGAACGCGTGGATCACGCGGTCGCGTGACTTGATTTGTGCGAATGGCGCGAGGGTAGTGACGCGTTCGCGGAACTCTTTGTCTCAAACTTATTTTGCCAAAATATTTGGGTGACGCAATCGCGTGGTTGACGCGATCGCGTGAATGGCCATTCTTTGAAAAATGATGCGGACGCGTGGGGCACGCAGTCCCGTGACAGGGCTGGTGCTTCTAGCATCACTCCAGCCCCACTCCATCATAACTTGCTGCCATACACCTCTTTTACGTCGATTTTTAAGGGCACGCGTTCGCGTGGGTGACACGGACGCGTGGGCATGTTTGTGCCTAAGGCACACCTCCAGCCACGCTTTCGCATGACTCTCTGTCCAATTCTCTTTTCTTCAAAACGCACTGGTGACACGGACGTGTCAGCGACGCTGCCGCGTCGCGTTTTTTGTTGTTGTTGTTGTTGTTTTTCTTTTTTTTTAACATATGCAGAATGCTCATGTAAACTATATGCAGCTATATGCAGGAATGATGAGAAGAGTCATTAACATCATAAAAATAAAGTAAAAATAAAACTAAGACTGAAACGGAACGATCATACCATGGTGGGTTGTCTCCCACCTAGCACTTTGCTTTTACGTCCTTAAGTTTGACGCTCGTTAGGCTCATTCTGCTTCTCTTGGTGGGTCTTCCAAGAGGAAAATTTCTAGTTCCTTTTGATTTTTCATCTTCTCACCATGATAAAGCTTTAGGTGATGTCCATTAACCTTTAGAAATTTGGAGCTACTAGGATGACGCAGGTGAAAAACTCCGTATGGCTCTACCTTTTCTACTCTGTATGGACCTTCCCATCTTGATCTCAGTTTACCCGGCATGAGCCTCAGTCTGGAGTTATATAGTAGAACTAACTCCCCTGGTCTGAATTCTCTCCTTTTAATGTGCTTGTCATGGAAAGCCTTCATTTTCTCCTTGTAACGCCTGGAGTTGTCATATGCTTCTAGGTGGAGGTTCTCTAGTTCTGCTAGTTGTAGCTTTCTTTCAGCACCAGCTTTTGTAAGATTCATGTTGCACTCTCTTACAGCCCATAAAGCCTTGTGTTCCACCTCCACGGGGAGGTGGCAAGCCTTTCCATATACCAAGCGGAAGGGGCTCATCCTAATGGGTGTCTTATACGCTATTCTATATGCCCAGAGTGCATCTTGTAGCTTGGCACTCCAGTCCTTCCTATGAGGTTTTACTATCTTCTCCAGAATACGTTTAATCTCTCTGTTAGAGACTTTTGCTTGCCCATTGGTCTGGAGATGATAAGCTGTTGCTACTTTGTGAATTATCCCATGCTTTTTCAGTAATTCTGTTAGTCTCCTATTACAAAAATGGGTGCCTTGATCGCTCACGATTGCTCGTGGTAATCCAAAGTGACAGATAATATGGTTTCTAACAAAGGAAACAACAGTGTTAGCATCATCAGTGCGGGTAGGAATTGCTTCCACCCATTTAGAAACATAATCTACGGCTAACAGTATATAAGAGTAACCGTTAGAATTTGGAAATAGACCCATGAAGTCAATGCTCCAAACGTCAAAAATTTCATAGAAAAGCATAATCTGTTGAGGCATCTCATCCCTCTTGGATATGTTACCAAACCTTTGGCATGTGGAACAAGATTTACAAAATTCAGCAGCATCTTTAAAAAGAGTAGGCCACCAGAATCCACAGTCTAGCTGTTCTTTGAGGGCCAAAATGTCCTCCACTCTTAGATGAGTGGCAGGCCTCTAAAATGGACTAGAATTTTGATTGAGGTACACACCGTCTAATTACCTGGTCAGCACCACACCTCCATAAACATAGATCATCCCATATATAATATTTGGACTCGCTTTTCAGCTTGTCTCTCTGGTGCTTAGTAAAATTTAGAGGAAAAGTGTGGCTAACTAGATAATTAGCTATAGGTGCATACCAAGAAACTACTTCAGATACTGCTTGTAAGCTATCAAATGAGAAATTATCATTTATAGGAGTGGAGTCATCCTTAATGTGCTCAAGACGACTCAAGTGGTCTGCCACTAAATTCTGGATACCACTCATATCCTTAATTTCTAAATCAAATTCTTGCAGCAGCAGTATCCAACGTATTAGCCTTGGTTTGGACTCCTTTTTAGCTAATAGATATTTTAGAGCGGCATGGTCTGAGTACACTACTACCTTAGTACCAAGTAAATAGGCTCGAAATTTATCTAGAGCAAAAACAATAGCAAGAAGCTCTTTTTCAGTAGTAGTGTAATTAGACTGAGCAGCATCTAAAGTCTTAGATGCATAAGCAATTACAAAAGGGTCCTTACCTTCGTGCTGAGCCAGTGCTACTCCTACTGCATGGTTGGAAGCATCACACATAATTTCAAATGGCTAGCTCCAGTCTGGTCCTTTCACAATTGGAGCTTGAGTCAGGACGGTCTTTAGCTTATCAAATGCCTGCATACAATCCTCACTGAACTCGAACTCAATTTCCTTCTGTAGCAATCTGGATAAAGGTAATGCTACCTTACTGAAGTCCTTAATGAATCTCCTGTAAAAACCTGCATGGCCAAGGAACGAACGGACTTCCCTCACGGAGGAGGGGTAAGGTAAACTAGAAATAACATCCACCTTTGCTGGATCTACAGATAGGTACAACATGTCCTAGTACAATTCCTTGTTTGACCATAAAGTGACATTTTTCAAAATTTAATACAAGGTTTGTACTAACACATCTGTCTAACACTTTAGATAAACTATCCAAGCAAAGGCTAAATGAATCACCATATATTCTGAAATCATCCATAAAAACCTCCATATAGTTCTCAATAAGGTCAGAGAAAAGACTCATCATACATCTTTGGAAAGTAGCTGGTGCATTGCATAAGCCAAAGGGCATTCTCTTATAACCATAAGTCCCAAAAGGACATGTAAAAATGGTATTTTCTTGATCATTAGGAGCTATATGAATTTGAAAGTAGCCTGTATAACCATCTAAAAAGTAGTAATGGGATTTAACTGACAGGCGATCAAGCATTTGATCAATGAATGGCAAGGGGTAATGATCCTTGCGAGTGGCTTGGTTGAGACGCTTATAGTCAATGCAAATGATGCCAGGGCATCTTGGCCAGTTTCACTGACCTTTTCTTTACTGTTTTTAGGATAGTTTCATACATTTCTTTAGGAAATAAGCTAGTTTTGGGTAAATATTCACTTATGCCTTGATTCAAGCATACATTGTGCATTTTACATAATTTCATGAGGATTTTGCATAAGTTTAGTGACAAATATTATGTTGCATTACTCATGACTTGGACTAGAGTTTTGATGCACTTTATTGCTTGATTTCAGGACCAAAAAGGAAGCAAGAAAATGGGAGGTAACTTGCAAGATTAATGAGAAAAGTAATTGCCAATAACATTCTCAAAAAGCCATCAATGCCCACGTTAGAGAGTCACGTTAACTAAGTTAACGTGAACTCTAACGTGGAGAAGAGAAGTTGAGCCAACGTTAGTGACACTTAACATTATCACTAACGTTGGCAATTACTCATAAGTGGCCACGTTAGAAGCCACGTTAACCTAGTTAACGTGGCCTCTAACGTTAAGGGGGGAAGAGAAGCCAACGTTAGTGACACTCAACATTGTCACTAACGTTGGCCTATGGTGCAAGGCACCACGTTAACTCCCACGTTAACTTGGTTAACGTGGGAACTAACGTAAAGGATGAAGAGTTGTCGACAACGTTAGTGACACTCAACATTGTCACTAACGTTGAAGCAACCATACAACCCCCAAGAGTCACGTTAACCTCCACGTTAACTTAGTTAACGTGGAAGCTAACGATGAGGGATGAAGGATGAGCCAACGTTAGTGACACTCAATATTGTCACTAACGTTGGGATGGCTAAAGATGGCTACGTTAGAGGCCACGTTAACCTAGTTAACGTGGACTCTAACGTGAGACCCAGGGGCACATTGGAACGTTAGTGACAATGTTGAGTGTCACTAACGTTCTCGAAGGTTGGCAAGGACCACGTTAGAAGCCACGTTAACCTAGTTAACGTGGGCTTTAACGTGAAACAAGAAGGGGCACACTGGAACGTTAGTGACAATGTTGAGTGTCACTAACGTTTTCGAAGGATTAACAAGGAAACGTTAAAAGCCACGTTAACCTAGTTAACGTGGGTTTTAACGTAAGGCAAGGGGGTGCATTGGAACGTTAGTGACAATGTTAAGTGTCACTAACGTTCTCGAACTTATATTCTCACTAAATATTAACACCCCTAACGTCCTGAGCTGAAGTCCCTGCCCACTTAGCACTTTCTCTTTGTAAGTAAAGCCAAGCCCAAATGAAGAAAAGAACTGCTTCAAACTCAAGATCCAAAGGCCCAAGACTTGAAGAGTAAACTAGAAGCTGAGAAGAGTAGTATATATAGGAGTAGCTTTGAATTGTAAAGAAGTTCTAGAGGCTGGGAAAAAGGAGAACTACTCTCTGTATTTTATTTTCTTTGCAATTTCTAGTTTTATGATGTATTCTCCATCTTTGTTTTCATTTTCAAGAGCTATGAACAACTAAACCCCTTTCATTGGGTTAGGGAGCTCTGTTGTAATTTGATGGATCAATACTAATTTTCATTATTCTTCTTCTATCTTTCCTCTTGATTTTACTTGAAAGCTTTCGATCTTCATCCCATTGAGTAGTTATCTTGGAAGAAAAGCTATTCAAACTTGGATCTCTTTTGAACCTTGAAAGAGGAATGAATAGATCAAGCTAGAAATGCTTTCTCATGCTGGACCAAATTGGGTTTGGATGGGCATGTGACTATAACCCTCTCAATACTTGGTTTGGGAAATGCATGTGGTATAATCAATGACCATACTTCATCTCTTCTCATGAGCAATTGACCAAGGAATTGGCTATTGATCAAGATTTGAGAGATTGAATTGCAAGAAATTATAATTCAATCACTTAAGATTGCCAAGGAGATCAATGAGTGCATTGATTGAGGAAGAGATGAAAATGAACTTGATCCGGAGAATTGCAACATCTCCTAAGCCCAATGAAATCCCCATCTCTGATCTTACCCATTCTCTTTAATTTCTGTCATTTACTTTTATGAGCAAATCCCCCATTCCCATTTACAATTCTGCAATTTATTTCCAGTCATTTACTTCCAGTCCTTTAATTATAGCATTTACTTTTCTGTTATTTACATTCCCGCCATTTTAATTTCTGCAACTCTCAACCCAAAATCTGGATTCGCTCAACTAGAACATTCTTCTAATTAAAGTTTCTTGATCAATCAATCCCTGTGGGATTCGATCTCACTCTATTGTGAGTTTTTACTTGACGATAACTTCGGTACACTTGCCGAAGGGAGATTTGTTGTGAGACAAGTTTTTCGTGCATCAAGTTTATGGCGCCATTGCCGGGGATTGATTGTGCATCAACAATGATTAGATTGGAAGATCACTAGATTGAGCATTTTATTTTGTGAATTTCATTTTTTGTTTGAGTGATTTACTTTTTGTTTTAGTTAAACTTCTTCCATTCTCCCTCTACCCGTTTATTTTTCTTTGTTATTTTCAATTCTGTTTGCTAACCCACTAACTGTTTGATATATTACATCACCCACAACTAACAATAACTCTGACACAAATACTTTCTGCACCTATTTTCTTTGCTTGTACTTGTTGGTTGTATGACAGGGAGAAGAAGCAGGGCTTCAACTTCCTTTGATTCTGAACCTGAGAGAACCTTCCTTAGACTAAGGAGGGAGGCAAAAGAAAAACATGTAGTTGGTGCTGAAGAAGAGGAGGAACACTTTGAGGAATACTTTGAACCTAACATGGAAGAAAACATGGAAAATCATCATGAAGAAGAGACTCACAACCAAGGCAGAGGAGGTGGAGCAAATCATGCTGGGGAGGTGATGCGCATAAACTTGTTATGCTACGATTTAGGAAATTGCACGATCGGCAAAATTCCTTCCGGCAAGTGCACCGGTTATCGTCAAGTAAAAACTCACAATAGAGTGAGGTCGAATCCCACAAGGATTGGTTGAGTGAGCAATTCGGATTAGAAATATGTTCTAGTTGAGCGGAATCAAGATTTAGATGAGAATTGCGGAATGTAAAATTGGCGGGAAACGTAAATGACAAGAAATTTAAATGGCGGAATCTTAAATTGCATGAATTAAAGAGCAGAAGCTAAATTGCTGAAATTAAAAGGGAATGGGGGTGATTGCATGAATTGAGTTGCAGAATGTAAAGAGAAAGTGGTAGATCAGAAATGGGGAATTCATTGGGTTATAGGAGATATTGAGATCTCCGAATCAAAACATGTTTATCTCTTCCTCAACCAATGCGTTCATTGAATTTTGCTTGGCAATCTTATATGATTGGATCCCAATCCCTTGGCTCACCAATTCTCTCTAAAAACAAACAAATTCCCAATCCCTTGGTTTAAATGTTCATAAGAAGAGATGATGCTCGATCACTGATTATACCACACAGTTTCATGAACCACAATTTGGTAGGATTACATGTCACAATATCCATCCAAACCCCAATCCAATTCACTGTGAGAAAGCTTCTCTAGCATGAATCCTCCATTCCTTTCCCAAGGTTCCGAAGGATTCCAATTATGGGTAGTTTCTTTCCCAAGACAACTACCCAATGGAATTAGATCGAGAAGCTTTCTAACAAAATTCAAGAGAAAAGATTGAAGAAGAAGATAAACTATTGTTGATTCATTGAATCACAATAGAGCTCCCTAACCCAATGAAAGGGGGTTTAGTGAGTCATAGCTCTGAATTCAATTACAAAGATATGAAAACTAGCCAAATGGAAAGGTAAAAGTCCTTCCTAACTTGAATTCTATCCTATTTATACACTTTCTATATTGAGCTTCTGTTGTGTTTCTTGGGCTTTGAGGCCTCTCCCTGCTTCCCTTTTGTTTTGGGTTTATGATCCATAATCTTGATGAGGCTGCTGATCCAAATTCTGTAACATTCATTGAGCCAACTTAGTGATAATCAAATAGTAATACATGACTCAACAATTTGAAATTTCAGACTCATCAATCCTTCAGGCCCAATCCCATAAACCATGATATTCAATTGGGTTTCATACCAGAGTAAGTTTAAGTTAATGTTTGTGCTCAAAGACTAACTTAAACCGCAATATTTTTGGCCCAGAAACCTTTTCCAAGAGTGGCGTTTAAGTTGCAGTTTAAGCTTAAACTGCAGCTTAAATGCCAAACACTTCCAGTGAAGCCTTTTGTAGAAGCACGTTTAAGCTTCAGTTTAAGGTTAAACTGAAGCTTAAACGTGGAAATTGAAGAAGGCAGCCCTGGAGAGTCATGTAGTCGAACACGTTTAAGCTTCAGTTTAAGGTTAAACTGAAGCTTAAACGTGGAGATAGGAAGGGCAGCCCTGGAGGTCGAACACGTTTAAGCTCCAGTTTAAGGTTAAACTGGAGCTTAAACGTGGAAGAGGAGAAAGCCATCCTGGAGGTCGAACACGTTTAAGCTCCAGTTTAAGGTTAAACTGGAGCTTAAACGTGGAAGAGGAGGAAGGTAGCCCTGGAGGTGTCGAACACGTTTAAGCTCCAGTTTAAGGTTAAACTGGAGCTTAAACGTGGAAATGGAGAGAGCAACCCTGGAGGAGAAAACTTGGTCGAACACGTTTAAGCTCCAGTTTGAGGTCAAACTGGAGCTTAAACGTGGAAATGGCTCCCTGGTGCTTTTCCCATTTCTGGCGTTTAACCTCCAGTTTAAGGTTAAACTGGAGGTTAAACGTGGAACTCCTTCCTGAGTGGCATTCTCATTCTGGCGTTTAACCTCCAGTTTAAGGTTAAACTGGAGGTTAAACGTGGAAATGCTTCTTTGGTGAGACTTTCATTCTGGCGTTTAACCTCCAGTTTAAGGTTAAACTGGAGGTTAAACTTCAATTCCAGCATTTCTTAGCCTTCATGATTCTGGTGTTTAAGCTCCAGTTTAGGCTTAAACTGGAACTTAAACTCCACATGTGATATTCAAGCTTCCTTTATTGATTTTGTTGCTTCCTTGCTTAGCCTCTTCTTCCCTGAAATCATCCAAACAATTGCATCAAAGTCTTGCAAAATTTCATGAGAATTCTTCCATTCATAGCATTCAAGTAATATAACTAAAACTCATAGAATTTGCATCAAAATCATACTGTTTGGATGGTTCATTGCTTTGTTATTCATTTAACCATTCTTGGTTACTTAAAGCTCAAGAAAATGCATAAAACTACTAAAACTAACAGAAAAATGCTAGTGAAACTAGCCTAAGATGCCTTGGCATCACAACACCAAACTTAATACTTGCTTGTCCCTAAGCAAGTCCTGAGTTATTTGAGAAGAAAGTATGAAACAGAAAGCAATTACATTGGCTATATTAGCAAGCATTTGAAGTTCATCAGAAGGGTTTTATGCAGAAAGTTGCAGCATCACTTTTTCATTCTTATCAGGTAAGATTATCACTTTTTCATTGCATCCATCAAACACTGCTATGGCCTCTTGTTATTCTTATGTCTTTGGCACTTTTCTCTTCTTTGTTTTTCTTTTCTTTTTCTTAGAGCTCCTTTGCTCCTTGTTTGCTTGGTGTCATGTGTTGTGCAAGCCTTTGGCATTTTCTTTTTTTTTTTTCTTATCAGTGCACTACACATATCCACTCCAGGCATTTTAGTTCACATTTCTTCTTGAGACATTGGTGCCCAGCACCTCTTTGTGTGACTAAATGTTTTGTATTTAGGTTGCTCTTGATAATGGACTTTTGGTTGATAATCCCGGGTTAGTTAACCCAAGTTACCAAGTGTTGAAACACTCCTCAGAACCTATTCATCCAAGCATATCCTTAATACATAAACACCACAGGCATTTGTCTCGGAAGTTCAAACCATTGGTGCCTAGCTTATTTTCTCAATTTTTTTGCTTTTTGGTTGCCTTTTTCAGTGGCTTTTTCTTCTTCTTTTTCTTTCTTTTTCATGGCCAAAGACATTTATTCATCAAGATCCATAGACAGTTTTCAATTTCTACAAAAATTGATAATTCTACACTCTATCTCCAGTGATCTGACTAAACAATCAAGCATGCATACCACCACTTAATTCTACTTGATTTGTCACTAATTGAGCCAAGTTACTTTTGTTCAAACTTTTCTTTTATTTTAGGAAACAGAACAAGCATGGCAAGCATTTGTTTAAGAAGGTGAAGTTATATCCAAACATCTAGGCATTCACTTTATTCAAAGCAATAAACAGACAAACATACTAGAAAAAAAAAAAAAACTCCACATAAAACTTAAATGACTTATGATGAAAGAAAGCTCATAAAGACAATTCACCAATTATCATTTGATTATTAAGGAACGAGACCACTTCTTATTTATTGCTTGGTTCTTCTTAATTCTTGGGATCCTGCTTCTTCTTGCTTCCTGCCTCTTTTTGACCACTTGTGCTTCCTTTGTCTTTTCTTATGAGCTTTTTCCAGAATCCAGCCTTTTTCATCGTTTCTTCCACTCCTTTTTCAAGGATCATTGCCTTGTTTATTTCTCCTTCTTTCCTCCCTTTGAAATACTCATCAAAAGCTGGGAATGCTGGGTCCATCTTGTGTAGATGTTCCCCTATGTAGTTAAGCTTGATTTGCGAACTGATGTTGTAATCAGCTTGGACTGAGTATCTTGCATTCTGTAAAGTGGTGGCTTCTTTGATTGCCACGACATTGGCATCTTGGTGTTGGCATATGTGGCTGAAGGATTCCTGTAAGTGTAAATTCTGTTCCCTTTGCAGATCTAAGAATCTTGATTCAAAGTTCCTTTGCATATCCATCATTTTTAGGTGAAAGTCCTCTTGTCTCTCCTGAGACCTCATGTATTGTTGAGACATTCCTTCCATGATTTCCTGCATTCTGCTCATATCCATGGGGTCTCTGGGAATTCGTTGTCTTCTTTCTGGAATTGCTTGCTCTTCTTGCTCTTCTTCTCTGTCTTCTCCTTCTTGTCCTTCTTGTTCTGCTTCTTGCTCGGCTTCCGCTTGTTGCCCTTCTTCATTTCTTCTTCTTGTATGTCTTGGAGGAGTTGGGCCAAGAGTCATTCTGTACGCAGTTATGGCCAATCCAGGATATAGCCAATTAGGTCTTTCATCCTCAAGTGGTACTTGGGCATCGATGCATAGTCTAATGATGGTGCTAGGGAAGTGGAGCCAGGATTCAGGGTCACTTTTCTCACTAAACTCTTGTATCTGTTCAGCAATGAGTTTATGAACTTTGATCTCCCCTCCCACCATAATGCAATGTAGCAAGATGGCTCTTTTAGGGACTATTTCTGAAGAGTTTGCAGTGGGTAGGATGGATCTCCTAACTATTGCATACCACCCTTTAGCTTCAGGTGTTAGGTCTCCCCTTCTCAAGACTCTTGGAGCTCCTCTTGTTTTTCTCACCCATTCAGCTCTGATGGCACAAAGATCTTCAGCAATAGTCGTGTAGTCAGGTTCTCCTATCATCCTTTCCTCATAACTTGCTTGGCTGAAATGTATGTTTTTCAGGCCAAGAGTTTTCATGATTGCCTTGGGGCTGAAGTCAACTTCCACCCCTCTCACATAGCTTTTGTTTGTGGGTTTCTTGGTTGAGTCTTCCCTCACTGCATTTGCATAGAACTCCTTCACCAAGTTGATGTTGATTTTAGTGATTGGCTTAGTCAGGAGCTCCCACTTCCTCTTTTTGATCTTCTCCCAAACACCTGGGAACTCATCCTTTTCAAGGTCAAAGGGAACTTCAGCTAGTACCCTTTTAGGTCTCATCCATTCGGCTTGAATCTCATGGAAAACTGATTTGTATCTCCTTGCATCGAATTCCCTGTTCTCCTCCATTGGTTGCTTGTCTTTTCTTCTTTTGTGGCTAGATGAAGCTGCCATTGGTTCTTTAGTTTTGGGGTAAGTGACAAGCTAAAGTTGACAAGGTGAAGCAAGAAGTGTTGTTGGAAGTGTGGGGAGGTTGTTTTCGGCAAGAGATAGTTTATGCTATGATGAAGGAAATGTGCATGAAGGAGATTTGGTGGTGTTGAACTCGTTCCCCAAGTGGTTCTTTATAATACCGTAAGTGAAAAATGGACGGCTAGGGTGGCTTGTGAAGGGTGGCTTGATGGTAAATATATGAATTAGGGAGAAGGACGAATTGCTTTTCATTTTCTTGGAAGTATTCTGGGTGCATTAGGTTGTACATGTAGCAATCTTTTCTTGCAGAACTTCCTTTTCCCATGTGTTAGCTTCAAAGACTTGTGAACTTTCTTTTTGACCAAGCACCGTACCTCCCTTTGTCTTTTTCCTCCATTTTTGTCTTTTCTTTTGTACCTGCACAAGCAAACAAGTGTGCTATCATTTTTCGGTCCATGTGAATGATGAATAGTACTTGCACATGTAAATCAATGATTAACTTCATGAGCTTAAAGCCGTGACTTGTGTATGTATGCACACTTATTACTGGACACCAAACTTAGTGTTTGGTAAAGTCTCCTGATGACATGAAATCCATATTGGTTGTCCTTAATGAATGTGCATAATTCTAATAAATCATAGTCACTTTGGCTCTTTGATTCTAAACAAATTTACTATCCTAAGTAATTGAAACCAAAGTATTAAAACATGCGAATGGTCTACTTGTCATGAATTTCGAAATCCAGAGGAACTTCTTGCTTTTCATGAACCGTGTTCAAAGAGGAACACCAAACTTAATGTTTGGTTGTGCACTTTGCATAAAAAAATTGAATGCATTTTGAATAAAATTTGGGTGCCTTCAGGCACACCAAACTTAGAGACAAATTGTATTTTACATGCAATGTTTAGTGCACTCTTTCAGCAGTCGTCCTGAGGATTCAAGTTCATGCATAAGAAACCATGCTTTATTAGATGCAAAACAAAACAATAAAGAGTAAGGATATTAAAAACATGGGTTGCCTCCCATGAAGCGCTTCTTTAACGTCACTAGCTTGACGGTTGTCCCTTGTTAGGGTGGATTGTAGTGCTTGACGTCTTCTCCTCTCACTATGCAAACGTCCCCACTTGATTCCTTCATGACCTCTAAATGTTCCATAGAAAGAACTTTCCTGATTGTGAACACTTGAGGGAGCTGGGAAGGAATGGTTTTGAAGCCAGGTGGAATTGGCAGATAATGACTTGATATCACTTTATCTCCCGGAGAAAAACCTTCAGTGGGAATTTTCTTGTTTCTCCACCCTCTTGGTAATTTCCCTATCATTCTTCCCTTTCTCTTGAGGATTTCTTCATTGACCCTTATGCTAGGAAGATCCTTCTGATCTGTTTCCATTGATTCTTGTGGCTTTAACTCTTGCAACTTCTGTTTGCCTTCCAAGGACTGTTTTAGAGTTTCAGCTGCTGGATTACTTCCCTCCAAACACAGATGGCTACTATCATCCTTAGGCTTTTCAGGTTCTGGTTCAGGCTCAGATGCAGGTTTGAAAACTTTGAAAATGAGCTGTTCATCATGTATTCTCAGAATTAGCTCTCCTTGTTCTACATCTATGAGCGCTCTAGTAGTGGCTAGAAATGGTCTTCCCAGAATGATAGGGTGTAGGTAGCTTTCCTCCATGTCCAAAATGACAAAGTCTGTGGGGAAGTAATAATCTCCCACTTTCACCAGCACATTCTCAACCACCCCTTCAGCTTGCTTCTGAGTTTTGTCAGCCAGTTGTATGATTACATCAGTGGATCTCACCTCATTCAGTTGTAGCCTCCTCATAAGAGTTAGAGGCATCACATTTATGCTAGCTCCTAGATCACAGAATCCTCTGTCAATTTTTGTTTCTCCTATGATGCAAGGAATATGAAAACTTCCTGGGTCTGTTTTCTTAGAGACTGTGTCCTTCTTGATGAGGGCACTGCATTCTTTGTTCATTGTTACCGTTTGTCCTCCCTTCAAAAATCTTTTCTTGCTCAACAATTCCTTTAAATACTTGATGTGTGTAGGCATTTGATGGAGAATCTCAAGAAAGGGAATATTGATATGGAGAGACTTAAATGTCTCTAAAAACCTTGAATAGGTTTTCCCTTTTTCACCTCCTCCTATCCTCTGAGGAAATGGTGCTTTTGGTTGGTATGTTTCCATCGTGCCTTTTTGCAGTTCCTTGGCTTGCTCAGTTTCACCTTCCTGCTTAACTTCTTCCACACCTTCCTTCAAGATTTCTGGCTCCTACTCTGAGGGCCTGATTCCTTCTTCTTCTGAAACTTCCTTCAATATGGTGATGGCCTTGCATTCTTCCCATCTCACTCTCTTTTGTTCCCCTTTAGGATTCTTTTCTGTGTCACTAGGGAACACTGCAGTTGATTTGGGGGCCTGTTGAGATAGCTCTCCTACTTGAGACTCCATCCTCTTGAGTTTTTCACCATGGTTTCTTAAGGTAGCTCTCACATCATCCCTGAAGCTTTTCAATTCGGTTATGTCTTGACTCATGGTTGCCATCATTCCTTCTATCCGGTTTAATTGATCTTGAAATTGTTGGTTCGGATTAAGTTGGGTAGGTTGATTATTTTGGCCATGATATGATGGTTGGGAGTAAGTGTTTTGTGTGGCTTGGTATGATCTTTGGTTGGAATTTCGGTATGTGGAATTGTTATGTTGGTTGTGGTTGTAAGGTTTGTGGTTTTGTGGTTGGGTTTGTTGGTTCCCCCACCCAAAGTTTGGGTGGTTTTTCCATCCTGGGTTGTAAGTGTTGGAATGTGGATCATATGATTGCCTTTGTTGGTTTCCCACATAGTTGGCCTCTTCCCAATCACCTCCTTCAATGCTTACTTCCTCTTGATCTTGTGTGTGTATTGCAGCCACTTGCTTTGTTTCTAATTGCCTGGTAAGCTCTGCTAGTTGCTTGGCAAACACCTTGTTTTGGGCTAAAATTGTATCAACATGGTTCAGCTCCATGACTCCCTTAGTGTTGTGTCTCTCTGAAGCATAGTAGTACTCATTCTCAGCCACTGTCTCAATCACTTCAATGGCTTCTTCCACAGTCTTTTTCCTGTTCAATGAACCTCCTGATGAATGGTCTACAGCCTTCCTTGATTCATAAGAAAGTCCATCATAGAAAATATGCAATTGCACCCAGTCATGGAACATGTCTGGTGGGCATTTCCTTGTCAAATCCTTGAACCTCTCCCATGCCTCGTAGAGAGTTTCACCATCTTGTTGTCTAAAAGTCTGAACCTCAGATCGAAGCCTATTGACCTTTTGTGGGGGGTAGAAACGTGCCAGAAACTTGCTTTCTACCTCATCCCATGTTGTTAGGCTCCCCCTTGGGAATGATTCCAGCCACTTAGCTGCCTTGTCCCTAAGTGAAAATGGGAACAAAAGCAGTTTATAGGCATCTTCCTGGACTCCATTGGACTTCACAGTGTCGCAAATTCTCAGAAATTTTGTGAGATGTTGATTTGGATCTTCATTAGCACTCCCACCAAATGAACAATGATTCTCCACAAGTGATATTAGCTGTGGTTTGAGCTCAAAATTGTTGGCCTGAATGGGTGGTTTCTGAATGCTGCTACCACAATTCCCAGAGGTTGGGTTTATGTATGAACTAAGAACCCTCCTCTCGGGAATAGCATTGTTTCCATCAGCTCTCTCATGGTTGTGAACTTCTCTCTCCATGTTGAGGTCTAGAGCTTCCTCAAAATTGTCCTCAGATTCTCCTTCAGATTCTTCTTCTCCCAGTACTCTCTTCCCTCTTGCTTCCCTTCTAAGTCTATGAAGGGTCCTCTCTGGTTCGGTATATGGAGGAGTTGATGTCTCTCCTCTCCTACCTGTCATACAAGAACACAGCACAGGCAACAAACAAGTGAAATACTCTTGGTTAATGGAAGAGTATGGTTAGAGCAATTGAGGAATTAATTCAAACAGTTAGTGAGTCAGTGAGTTAGTTGCTTGAATTTAAAGGCATAAAGAAAGAAAGCATGTAACAGAGTGCAGAAATTAACATTCAACAAGTAACTTGTACTGAATTAATCAAAACAAAAAAAAAATGCTCAATCTAGTTAACTTCCAATTTGAGAATTGTCAATCGAAAACCAATCCCCGGCAACGGCGCCATAAACTTGATGCGCATAAACTTGTTATGCTACGATTTAGGAAATTGCACGATCGGCAAAATTCCTTCCGACAAGTGCACCGGTTATCGTCAAGTAAAAACTCACAATAGAGTGAGGTCGAATCCCACAAAGATTGGTTGAGTGAGCAATTCGGATTAGAAATATGTTCTAGTTGAGCGGAATCAAGATTTATATGAGAATTGCGGAATGTAAAATTGGCGGGAAACGTAAATGACAAGAAATTTAAATGGCGGAATCTTAAATTGCATGAATTAAAGAGCAGAAGCTAAATTGCTGAAATTAAAAGGGAATGGGGGTGATTGCATGAATTGAGTTGCAGAATGTAAAGAGAAAGTGGTAGATCAGAAATGGGGAATTCATTGGGTTATAGGAGATATTGAGATCTCCGAATCAAAACATGTTTATCTCTTCCTCAACCAATGCGTTCATTGAATTTTGCTTGGCAATCTTATATGATTGGATCCCAATCCCTTGGCTCACCAATTCTCTCTAAAAACAAACAAATTCCCAATCCCTTGGTTTAAATGTTCATAAGAAGAGATGATGCTCGATCACTGATTATACCACACAGTTTCATGAACCACAATTTGGTAGGATTACATGTCACAATATCCATCCAAACCCCAATGCAATTCACTGTGAGAAAGCTTCTCTAGCATGAATCCTCCATTCCTTTCCCAAGGTTCCGAAGGATTCCAATTATGGGTAGTTTCTTTCCCAAGACAACTACCCAATGGAATTAGATCGAGAAGCTTTCTAACAAAATTCAAGAGAAAAGATTTAAGAAGAAGATAAACTATTATTGATTCATTGAATCACAATAGAGCTCCCTAACCCAATGAAAGGGGGTTTAGTGAGTCATAGCTCTGAATTCAATTACAAAGATATGAAAACTAGCCAAATGGAAAGGTAAAAGTCCTTCCTAACTTGAATTCTATCCTATTTATACACTTTCTATATTGAGCTTCTGTTGTGTTTCTTGGGCTTTGAGGCCTCTCCCTGCTTCCCTTTTGTTTTGGGTTTATGATCCATAATCTTGATGAGGCTGCTGATCCAAATTCTGTAACATTCATTGAGCCAACTTAGTGATAATCAAATAGTAATACATGACTCAACAATTTGAAATTTCAGACTCATCAATCCTTCAGGCCCAATCCCATAAACCATGATATTCAATTGGGTTTCATACCAGAGTAAGTTTAAGTTAATGTTTGTGCTCAAAGACTAACTTAAACCGCAATATTTTTGGCCCAGAAACCTTTTCCAAGAGTGGCGTTTAAGTTGCAGTTTAAGCTTAAACTGCAGCTTAAACGCCAGACACTTCCAGTGAAGCCTTTTGTAGAAGCACGTTTAAGCTTCAGTTTAAGGTTAAACTGAAGCTTAAACGTGGAAATTGAAGAAGGCAGCCCTGGAGAGTCATGTAGTCGAACACGTTTAAGCTTCAGTTTAAGGTTAAACTGAAGCTTAAACGTGGAGATAGGAAGGGCAGCCCTGGAGGTCGAACACGTTTAAGCTCCAGTTTAAGGTTAAACTGGAGCTTAAACGTGGAAGAGGAGAAAGCCATCCTGGAGGTCGAACACGTTTAAGCTCCAGTTTAAGGTTAAACTGGAGCTTAAACGTGGAAGAGGAGGAAGGTAGCCCTGGAGGTGTCGAACACGTTTAAGCTCCAGTTTAAGGTTAAACTGGAGCTTAAACGTGGAAATGGAGAGAGCAACCCTGGAGGAGAAAACTTGGTCGAACACGTTTAAGCTCCAGTTTGAGGTCAAACTGGAGCTTAAACGTGGAAATGGCTCCCTGGTGCTTTTCCCATTTCTTGCGTTTAACCTCCAGTTTAAGGTTAAACTGGAGGTTAAACGTGGAACTCCTTCCTGAGTGGCATTCTCATTCTGGCGTTTAACCTCCAGTTTAAGGTTAAACTGGAGGTTAAACGTGGAAATGCTTCTTTGGTGAGACTTTCATTCTGGCGTTTAACCTCCAGTTTAAGGTTAAACTGGAGGTTAAACTTCAATTCCAGCATTTCTTAGCCTTCATGATTCTGGCGTTTAAGCTCCAGTTTAGGCTTAAACTGGAACTTAAACTCCACATGTGATATTCAAGCTTCCTTTATTGATTTTGTTGCTTCCTTGCTTAGCCTCTTCTTCCCTGAAATCATCCAAACAATTGCATCAAAGTCTTGCAAAATTTCATGAGAATTCTTCCATTCATAGCATTCAAGTAATATAACTAAAACTCATGGAATTTGCATCAAAATCATACTGTTTGGATGGTTCATTGCTTTGTTATTCATTTAACCATTCTTGATTACTTAAAGCTCAAGAAAATGCATAAAACTACTAAAACTAACAGAAAAATGCTAGTGAACACAAGAGGAGTGATGGAGCTAAACAATGTAGATGCTCTGTTGGCCCAAAACAAGCTCATTACCCAGTAGCTGGCTGACCTCACCAAGAAGATGGAGAGGAACCAAGTAGCAGCAATCTCCACTTCATCAACAACACAAGAAGGAGTGCATGAAGAAGCAGAGGGTAGTCAGGAGCAAGCCAACTACATTGGGAATTCACCAAGGAAAAACTATGATCCATACTCAAAAACTTACAACCCTGGATGGAGAAACCACCCAAACTTTGGGTGGGGAAGTGAGCAAGATCAAAACCAAGACCAGAGACGTTACAACTCCAACAACAATGCAGCTCACCAGCAATTCACCCAGAGGACATCTCAACACCCCCACAACAACACTTCTCCACATACTTATCAAAACCAAAACAACACGTCTACCCCGAATCACTCATTAATTGATGACAAGTTCTCTAAGATTGAAGCCTTACTTGAAGGAATATGCCAAGAGATTCAAGAAAATAAGGTGTTCAAAGAGGAGGTGCGAGCCAATATTAAGAACCAGGGAGAGACCATCAGGAAGCTGGAATTCCAGGTGGGATATTTAGCTGAGAAGATTCCCAAACCTATTGATAGCTTCCCAAGTGACATGGAGAAAAACCCCAAGGGAGAAGCAAAGAAAGTAAGATGGGAAGATTGCAAAATGGTCACTACAAGTGATCAAGAGATTGAAGACAAGCAAAGCAAAGTGTGCAAACAACCTGAAGACAACTCAACAAAGGAGGAGGATAGAGATCACAAAGAACCAGAAATCTCACAACAAGAGCTGCTGAAGTTCTATGCACCATTCCCTCAACTGCTCAATGGTGCTGTGGGAAAAAGAATATACTCAAGGTTCCTAGACTTGTTTGCATCTCTGCATGTGAACATACCATTCATCAAGGCAATTCAACAAATGCCTGCATTCATCAAGTATATGAAGGAACTTCTTCCTAGGAAAAGCTCACTCAAGGGAGGGCAGACTATAGTGATGAACAAGGAATGTAGTGCCCTTATTCAACCTGAGTTGCCCATAAAAAGAAGAGACCCAGGAAGTTTTCATATACCTTGTGCCATAGGTGAAAACATGTTCGACAGAGCACTATGTGATTTAGGGGCCAGCATCAACTTACTGCCCTTATCCCTGGTGAAGAGGCTGCAGATCAATGAGATAATGCCCACAGATGTCATTATCAGACTGGCTGACAAAACTCAAAAGCAAGCAATAGGAGTGGTGGAAAATGTGTTGCTAAAGGTTGGGAAGTACTTTCTCCCAACAGACTTTGTCATTCTGGACATGGAAGAGAGTCACACTCATCCAATCATATTGGGAAGACCATTCCTAGCTACGGCCAGAGCACTTATTGATGTAGAGAAAGGGGAGCTAATATTGAAAATCCATGATGAACGACACAGCTTCAATGTTTTCAAACTCTCGCAAGAAACAGATCAAGAGGACAAGGAACTAAGCACAAATGATACTGAGACACTGAAGGAGGAAACAAGCACTGAAGCACAGCCAGTTCATTCTGAGATCCCCTTAACTGACAAACAAGGAAAACAGCAATTGCCACAGCTCAAGGAAAAGTTGGAGGAACCTAAACCTCTAGAGGCAGGTGAAGACAGCACCACAGCTCCTTTAGAAAAAGAGGTCACCAAGGGAAAGGCAACCTCAAACGAAACAAAGAAGAAGGTACCAAGAGGGTGGAAGAACAAGAAGATCCCTACAGAAGACTTCTCTCCAGGGGATAGAGTTGTCTCAGCCTACTTCCCAGATATTCCCCCTAATCTCCCTACTGTGCCATCTCAATTACCCAAGGTCTTCACTATCAACAGAGTTCTTTCCCTAGAACATGTGGAGATTATTGATCCAACCAATGGATATAAATCCACAGCAAGAGGGGAGGACTTTAAGCACTACCAACCACCATGATGAAGGAAAAACGTCAAGCTAGTGACGCTAAAGAAGCGCTTCATGGGAGGCAACCCATGTTTTATATGCTTTCAGATGATAATGAATAAGTCAATCTTTATGAGCTTCAATCCAAACTTAACAAACAATTGGTGAAAATCTTCTTATGCAGAATATAGTGAGGAACAAGTTTGGTGTTCAAAGCAAACCAAGTTGCATGCTAGTCTTGGGAGCTTTGAACACAAAACTTTCATCACAGTGATCCAAACTAAGTTTGGTGTCACCTCATGGTGCCACCAAAATGCATATAAGGACCCACCAATAGTTAGTTAGTTAGTTGGAATTCATAAACAAACAATCAAATCCTTTCTTTCATTTTTATTCTAGCCGTAGATTTTTTTTTATGATATTAATTTCCTTATTTCAAATCTTTATAGGAAGGAAAAAGGAGCATTAAAAGGGATAGATTGGACAACCAAACAAAGAAGGTTCGGACACAACAAAAGAGGGAATACATTGGAAAATGTTGCCATGCAACATTGAAAAAAATAGGACTCCTAGAAGACTGAGCAATCCCCATCATAAAGTGATGATCCTTGTCTTCTAGCCATGCATAACCCCAACCGTCCATCAAGTGACTATTTCATCAATCTACACCCTCCATTCCTTCACAACTTCTCTATATAAACAACCCTTGTCCGTATTACCCTTCATTGTCATCACACACCCTTCACCACTCTTCCTTTCTGTACAAGACACCCTCTATCAATCATAAACATTTTTTCCTACTCTCTTCACTGCCATAAAACCCTAAACAACCAAAAGTCTCCACAACCTTACCACCTTCACATATTAACCATCATTCATGGCATCTTCAAGTTCTAAGAGAAGGGAAGGGAAGGAACCCATGGAAGAACACCCATATGATGAGAAGAGATTTAGAAGCTTGCATCATGCATTGCAATACGGGTGGATGGTTGATAAGAAAATCATTTATGAGCTGGGATTCCAAGTTAAGAAGACTGAATGCCCCGAAATCACAGAGAAGGTAGAAAGGAGAAGATGGGAGCTCCTCACTGACCCGATCACTAAGGTGAATGCAAATCTCATAAGAGAATTTTATGCAAATGCAGTCAGGTATGATAAGAAAGATGAGTCATATACAAGCTTTGTGAGAGGAACAATGGTGGATTTTGGTCCCATGAGTGTAATGAGGGCACTGAAGCTACGGTCTATACCGTTTGAAGAAGAAAGTTATCACTCAAGATTGGACAACAACCCCAATTATGACCAGCTTTTATGAGACCTTTGTGTACCAGGAGCTGACTGGGAAAGGGGTGCTGGAAATAAACCAAAGTTCATTAAGAGAACAGACCTCACTCCTGAAGCCAAGGGGTGGTTTGAGCTAGTGAGGAGGTCTATCCTCCCAGCTGCAAACAACTCAGAGGTGAATCTCGAGAGAGCAACAATGGTGCATTGTATACTCAAGGGAGGAGATATCAAAGTTCATGAGATCATAGCTCAAGGAATTAGAAAGATGGCAGAGAAAAGCAACTCAAGAGGAACATTAGGTTACCCCAGCACTATTTACCGAATATGCAAGAAAGCTAGGGTGGTTTTTAAAGATGAGGACCCCGTTTGGATAAAGGAAGGCATTCCAATAACGGTCCGAAGGATGAATGCTGCAGCACTCCCCCTGCCTCAACGAAAGCAAAGAAAGAGGACAGCCCCTCAAGTAGTTGAAGGACAAGTCTTAGAGGGACAAGCACCACAGACCTTGGACATGCACCAATTACAGGAAGCCATTGATAGCTTACCTAGACAATATTTGGAAAGCCAAGGAGCACAGAAAGAGCTTCAACTACAGATGATGGGGCAGCAAGATGAGTGGCAAAGGCAAATGATGGAACAGCAACTAAGCCAAGGACAACAATGGGGAGAAGCATTCAACAGGATGGAACAAAGGCAAAATGAGCAACAAGAATCCACCCAGAGGCTAATCAACATCCAAGCACATCAAGGGGCACACATACATGAGATGCATCGAAGACAAATAGAACAGGAAGAACTATTGGACGAGCAAAGGGCATTCGCAGAAGGAGTTTACATGAGTCAAACAGGACATCAGATAAATACTCAAGCCAGGCTCGGCTACTTAGTGGGACAGCTGCCAATATTGCATCCAGAAATAGCCAAGTATGATGAAATGAAGGATGAATTAGCACAAAAGAAAAGACAGGGTGGAAGAGAGTCATGAGTCAGTGAGGAAGGCACTTGAGGATTGGAAGCAAGCAAGATTGGCACGGATGCGAGGAAATGCAAGAGGAAACAAGGAGGACAAGCAAGGAAAAGAGCGTGGACATCCACAACAGTAAAAGGTGGTGGAGCTCCTTCTTTGTTCCATCTTTCTCTGTGTTTTAAATAAGGAAGATCTTGTATGAAATAGAACTTGCTTCCATGTTATGTTTGAACCTTTTTCAAATCATGTTGTTTTTTTAGTTTTTGGTATTGAAGAGAGTCTATGTGCACTGGTCTTTATGTCACTGCACCATCACTTAACCTACTTGTAAGCTTGTCCCTTTAAATCAAATAAAAAGAGAATGATTATGTTTGTAAAAGACCAGAGTGGAGTTTATATTGTGGAAGTGCATTCATGAATCTTTGGGGTAGTCATAAGTTAGCTAAGTTGGTTCAACCACAAGGCTAGGAGGACAACTATCTATCCTGAATACTTTGCTTTGGATACACTCATGAGACTAAGTTAATAACAAGATCCTAAGAAGAGAAAAGGGAAAGAACAATGGAAGTGAAAAACAAAAGAAAAAGAGTAATCAATAAGGCTAGGCATCAATGGTTTTAAGCTTGAGGCAAGTGTCTGTGGTGCTCCTGTGTGAGGGATCTACTTGGATGAATAAG
This sequence comes from Arachis ipaensis, assembly GCF_059453495.1. Taxonomy (NCBI): domain Eukaryota; kingdom Viridiplantae; phylum Streptophyta; class Magnoliopsida; order Fabales; family Fabaceae; genus Arachis; species Arachis ipaensis. Next base: position 58,894,656 of record NC_142436.1, read on the forward strand.
CTCTTAGGGGTGCTTTATCACTTGGTAACTTGGGTTAACTAACCCGGGATTATCAGCTGAAAATCCACTATCAAGAGTAACCCTCACTACGGAGCATTTAGTAACCCAAAGAGGTGCTGGACACCAAGGTCTCAAGAAAAGAAAATAAATAAACTATATGCCTGTGGTGTGTATGTATGGGGGAGAGACTTGAGGGAGTAAGTCCTTAGGGGTGCTTCAACACCTAGCACCTTGAACCAACTGGTTCGGGAGTGTTGGCTGAAAGCTTATCTTAAAGAGTTGCCCCCTTACAGAGCACTTAGCCTAAATAACACAAATAACCCTTGAAATAACAATAAAAGGATCAATGAATAAAAGTCTCATGAGATATAAACAAAGTAAGTGTTTAGGGACATGATAAAGGTCTGAAAGCCAGTAATGGAATGAACCTAAGTTGCTATGCATGAAACCACCATAAAATCAGTAATATGACTTCCACAAGGACGACTCATTCCTCTGGATATTCCATTCATCATTCTCTTGTTCCAGTACTTGCTTAGGGACAAGCAAGCTTTAAGTTTGGTGTTGTGATGCCAGGGCATCTTGGCCAGTTTCACTGACCTTTTCTTTACTGTTTTTAGGATAGTTTCATACATTTCTTTAGGAAATAAGCTAGTTTTGGGTAAATATTCACTTATGCCTTGATTCAAGCATACATTGTGCATTTTACATAATTTCATGAGGATTTTGCATAAGTTTAGTGACAAATATTATGTTGCATTACTCATGACTTGGACTAGAGCTTTGATGCACTTTATTGCTTGATTTCAAGACCAAAAAGGAAGCAAGAAAAGGGGAGGTAACTTGCAAGATTAATGAGAAAAGTGATTGCCAATAACATTCTCAAAAAGCCATCAATGCCCACGTTAGAGAGTCACATTAACTAAGTTAACGTGAACTCTAACATGGAGAAGAGAAGTTGAGCCAACGTTAGTGACACTTAACATTGTCACTAACGTTGGCAATTACTCATAAGTGGCCACGTTAGAAGCCACGTTAACCTAGTTAACGTGGCCTCTAACGTTAAGGGGGGAAGAGAAGCCAACGTTAGTGACACTCAACATTGTCACTAACGTTGGCCTATGGTGCAAGGTACCACGTTAACTCCCACATTAACTTGGTTAACGTGGGAACTAACGTAAAGGATGAAGAGTTGTCGACAACGTTAGTGACACTCAACATTGTCACTAACGTTGAAGCAACCACACAACCCCCAAGAGTCACGTTAACCTCCACGTTAACTTAGTTAACGTGGAAGCTAACGATGAGGGATGAAGGATGAGCCAACGTTAGTGACACTCAACATTGTCACTAACGTTGGGATGGCTAAAGATGGCTACGTTAGAGGCCACGTTAACCTAGTTAACGTGGACTCTAACGTGAGACCCAGGGGCACATTGGAACGTTAGTGACAATGTTGAGTGTCACTAATGTTCTCGAAGGTTGGCAAGGACCACGTTAGAAGCCACGTTAACCTAGTTAACATGGGCTTTAACGTGAAACAAGAAGGGGCACACTGGAACGTTAGTGACAATGTTGAGTGTCACTAACATTCTCGAAGGATTAACAAGGCAACGTTAAAAGCCACGTTAACCTAGTTAACGTGGGTTTTAACGTAAGGCAAGGGGGTGCATTGGAACGTTAGTGATAATGTTAAGTGTCACTAACGTTCTCGAACTTATATTCTCACTAAATATTAACACCCCTAACGTCCTGAGCTGAAGTCTCTGCCCACTTAGCACTTTCTCTCTGCAAGTAAAGCCAAGCCCAAATGAAGAAAAGAACTGCTTCAAACTCAAGATCCAAAGGCCCAAGACTTGAAGAGTAAACTAGAAGCTGAGAAGAGTAGTATATATAGGAGTAGCTTTGAATTGTAAAGAAGTTCTGGAGGCTGGGAAAAAGGAGAACTACTCTCTGTATTTTACTTTCTTTACAATTTCTAGTTTTATGATGTATTCTCCATCTTTGTTTTCATTTTCAAGAGCTATGAACAACTAAACCCATTTCATTGGGTTAGGAAGCTCTGTTGTAATTTGATGGATCAATACTAATTTTTATTATTCTTCTTCTATCTTTCCTCTTGATTTTACTTGAAAGCTTTCGATCTTCATCCCATTGAGTAGTTATCTTGGAAGAGAAGCTATTCAAACTTGGATCTCTTTTGAACCTTGAAAGAGGAATGAAGAGATCAAGCTAGAAATGCTTTCTCATGCTGGACCAAATTGGGTTTGGATGGGTATGTGACTATAACCCTCTCAATACTTGGTTTGGGAAATGCATGTGGTATAATCAGTGACCATACTTCATCTCTTCTCATGAGCAATTGACCAAGGAATTGGCTATTGATCAAGATTTGAGAGATTGAATTGTAAGAAATTGTAATTCAATCACTTAAGATTGCCAAGGAGATCAATGAGTGCATTGATTGAGGAAGAGATGAAAATGAACTTGATCCGGAGAATTGCAACATCTCCTAAGCCCAATGAACTCCCCATCTCTGATCTTACCCATTCTCTTTAATTTCTGTCATTTACTTTTATGAGCAAATCCCCCATTCCCATTTACAATTCTGCAATTTATTTCCAGTCATTTACTTCCAGTCCTTTAATTCTAGCATTTACTTTTCTGTTATTTACATTCCCGCCATTTTAATTTTTGCAACTCTCAACCCAAATTCTGGATTCGCTCAACTAGAACATTCTTCTAATTAAAGTTGCTTGATCAATCAATCCCTGTGGGATTCGACCTCACTATATTGTGAGTTTTTACTTGACGACAACTTCGGTACACTTGCCAAAGGGAGATTTGTTGTGAGACAAGTTTTCCGTGCATCAGCAAACTCTCCATGAATTCTACACTCTAGTTGTCAGGAGCACTCCATGCTCATTTCTTATTGTTGTGACTCCAGATTTCTTGGGCATCACTTGTACTGGACTGACCCATTCACTGTCTGAGATGGGGTAAATGATATCTGCTTCAAGTAGTCTGGTTACTTCTTTCTTGACAACTTCTAAGATGGTGTGATTCAATCTTCTTTGAGACTGACAGACAGGCTTTGCTCCCTCTTCTAAGAATATTCTGTGTTCACAAACTTGAGGGCTAATGCTTACTATATCCGCCAAGCTCCATCCAATTGCTTTCTTATGTTTTCTCAGCACACTGAGTAGCTCTTCTTCCTGTTGAGAAGTGAGTTCCTTTGCAATGATGATTGGGAACTTCTGCTTGTCCTCAAGGTAAGCATATTTGAGGTGTGGAGGAAGGGGCTTTAATTCTAATTTCTGCTCATAGCTAGGCTCTGGATTATCCGGGGCAGGTGATAATGGTAAAGTCTTCTCATTGTTTTCAGAAAGTATCCCCACACTTGGACCTTGCTCCATGTACTTCTCTTCTAATTCTTCCTGGTGAACTTCAACTACAGTTTCATCAATAATGTTGTATTGGAAGATAGAATGATCTTCCAGAGGATGCTTCATAGCTTTATTTAAACTGAAACTCAATGTTCTGCCATCTATCTCAAATGAGTAAGTTCCTGAGAATGCTTCCAGCTTGAACTTTGAAGTCTTCAGGAATGGTCTTCCAAGCAGGATTGATGATGGTCTTCCTGAGTCATTAAAGGGCATTTCCAGGATGTAGAAATGAATGGGAAATGTGAGCCCCTTAATGCTCACTAATACATCTTCAGCAATTCCAACTACTGTAATAATGCTTTTATCTGCTAACACAAAACGAGCTGCCAACCATTTTAAGGGAGGGAGCCTCAAAGTATCATATATAGACAAAGGCATTATACTAACACATGCTCCTAAATCACACATGCAGTTAGAAAAATTTACACCTCCAATGGTACAGTTAACCATACATGGACATGGATCACTACATTTTTCAGGTATATATCCCATCAAAGCAGATATAGAACTACCTAAAGGAATAATTTATAATTCATTAATTTTATCTTTATGTATGCACAAATCCTTTAGAAACTTTGCGTATTTAGGTACCTGTTGAATAACATCAAAAAGGGGAACAGTTACCTTGACCTTTTTGAATATTTCTACCATTTTGGGATCAAGTTCCATCTGCTTTCTGGGCTTCCTTGCAAGTTGTGGAAAGGGAATAGGATTGGCACTCCTTGTAGCTTCAACATCCTTTGGTGTTTCATTCTGTGGTTGAACTGCTTCTTCTTCAACTATGTCTTGTATGTCCTCTTCCTCTTCAGCATCTTCCACTTCCACCACATCCTCTGCTGGCACGTGTACTAGTGGGCTTGGCTCTTCATGGTTCCTTTCCTGCAGTGTGGTTTCAGACCTTAGAGTGATGGCATTGATGCCACCTTTGGGATTAGGCAGTGGTTGAGAAGGAATTCCACTGGAGCTTGAAGGTTGATGTGTGGAATTAAGTGATGAATCCATTCGGGAGACGAGAGCTTGATTGGGCGCACGCACACTAGGCGATGCCTGGTTGGATACGCGATGCACTCGAAACGATCCACGCGCTCTGATTGGGCAGCTGTGCACACGCACACGTCTCTGAACTCATCTCTATTGATTCTTCATGTTTCCTCCACTTTGCATGCTCTTCCATTTTCTCCAACCCATTCCTACCTTATACACCTGAATTCACTTACAAACAACATCAAGGCATCGAATGGAAGGCAAATGGAAAAAAATAGATTAAATTAGGCACAAAAGAGCATGTTTTCATAATCAAGCACAATTTTTAGGAGGAAAGTTCAAATGCATGCTATTTAGTGGAATAAGTGCAAGTTTATATATTAAAATCCATCCAATTTCAACCAAAAATCATCATCAAATATGGATTCATCAATTCCCCACACTTAAACACTAGCATGTCCTCATGCTAAACACACGCAAAGGAGATAGATGAAAGGGAAAATGACTTATGCTATATACTACTTAAATGCATACAAGTATCCTAAGGCTAATCGCCAATATGTACTATGATGAGAGTTGGTAGAAACAAACCATGAAATTCTAATCCATCATAAGAAAACTTTAGGGCCAATGCAAAGAGTTCATGCACTAATATCAATGTTCAAAGAGTTGAATTGAAATTATCAAAACTATCCAATTAAACAACTTGCAAGAAGATACAATATGAGGCGTAAAAACATAGAATTGAGCAATCGAACCTCTCACTGGATGTGTATCCACTCAATTCGCTCGGTGACGAACGGATTTTTGCTAGTAAAGAATTCACAATAAATTCCCGTTGCAAGTATAGTTTCTAAACCAACAAGAATCCTTTCATACAAAAAATTGTTTGTCACTAAAGCAAACCCAATAAAAATAAACCGAAGTATTTAAATCTCAGGTCGTCTCTCAAGGAATTACAGGAAGGTGTAGTTATTATTGGTTATGAGATTGTATCTTTTTGGGTTTTTGAAATAAGGAACAAGGAATGTAAATGACAAGAAAATAAACTAATAATTAATAAAGATCTTGGCAAGGTATGAGAATTAGAAGTCTATCCTAGTTATCCTTATCAATTGTGACACCAATTGTCTGTTTCTCCCACTTAGTTAACTCTTACCGAATAAAGGAAAGCCAAGTGAATGAATCAATTTGATTCCTCAAGTCCTAGTCAACTCCTAAAGAAAGACTAGCTTTAGAGGGATCCAAATCAACTAGCAATTCTCAATTATCAATCAATAAAGGAGTTTGATAACTCAAGAGTCTCCAATTACTCAACCAAAGCCAAGAATATAAAAATCTAACTTAAAATCCTCCCAAGCATTTTATCAAACACTTGGAAGGCATAACATAAAAGCATAGGAATTAATAAGAGATAATAAATCTAAATAACCAATAATTGCAAACATCAATAACATAAATTGAAGAAAGGAATAATAATTATGAAATACCTCAAATTGCATTAAACAGAGAAATCAAATCTAACAAGAGAATTCATAAACCAAATGGCAACATAGAGTAATCAACAAGGAAAATAAATAAACTAGAATGCTGGAACAAATAAGAGTAGAAGAAAACTAAATTAAACTAAGGTAGAAATCTGAAATTGAAAATAGCTAAACCTAAGAATCCTAAAACCTAGAGAGAGGAGAGAGCCTCTCTCTAGAAAACTACATCTAAAACCTAAAATTATGTGAATGAATATTGTGTGAATGAATGATTTATGATTCCCCCATTCTGTAGCCTATATTCTGTGTTCTCGGGCTTGAAACTGAGCCAAAAATGAGCCCAGAAATTGCTACCAGTGCTTTCTGAAAGTTTCTGCACGTGGCGCATGTCACGCGTACGCGTAGGTCACGCGTACGCGTCACTTGGCGAAATTTCTTGTCACGCGTTTGCGTCGCTTGTCTTCTGCGCTAGGCACGCGTACGCGTCACCCATGCGTACGCGTCGCTGCCAGCTTCTCAAAACTTCATTTTCTCACGTTTCTTCCACTTTTGCACGTTTCCTTTCCATCCTCTAAGCCATTCCTGCCCTCTATAGCCTGAAAACACTTAACACACAGATCACGGTATCGAATGGTATAAGGGGGATTAAAATACACAATTTAAAGGCCCAGGAAACATGTTTTCAATTATATCATAGAACTAGGAAGGATTTGTAAAACCATGCAAATTCTATGAATAAGTGAGCAAAGAATTGATAAAAACCATTCAATTAAGCACAAGATAAACCATAAAATAGTGGTTTATCAATCTCCCCACTCTTAAACATTAGTATGTCTTCATGCTAAAATCAAGGGAACCAAAAGAGTGAAGGCAGAATGGTGGAACTTATGCAATGCAACCTATCTAAATGTAAGCTACCTACATGAATCATGCTATTCTAATTACTATCTACCTATATATATATATATATATATATATATATATATATATATAGGTAGATAGTAATTAGAATATATATGCATACATGTGGTCAAATTGAGTCAAAATTTCAAGAGATCATATATGCGCAATCAAGGACTAAATCATATCAAAACACATTTGCAATTGAATTAAGTTAATCAAAAGAGTTCACAAACTTGCAAGACAAGTAATGATAAAAAATTGAACGGACGGAAAATTACCGATTAAGAATTTATAGAGAAAATAGCGTTGCAAGTGTAATAATAATAGGTTGTTGTTCTACTTAGTTATCCTTTACTGAATAAAGGAAAGTCAAGCAACTAACTAACCAACTCTGAATCCCAAGTCCTAATCCTCTCCTAAGGAAGGATTAGAGTCAGAGACTAGAGAGCCAGCCAACGACTTCCAATCAAAATCAACACTTGAGTATTCCAACTCAAGGGTCTCCTTTCAATCAATTCCCAAGTCAAGTTAGGAGTCTACTTCATTGACATGAATACAACGTTCACAGGCATATAAAGGGAATAAAGAGAAGACATGTTAAACTAAATAAAATAATAACTGAAAATTAATTAAAGGTAAAAATTGTTCTTTGCATTAATAAATCCCAAAATCATAAACATATGTATCTGAACAGGGTTAATAGGTAATCAAAAGAATAAAGGAATAAGAAAACAAACTAGAATAATGAAAACTTCAACGAAGGTAGTGACTCTTCTCAATATCCAAATCAAAAGCATAAAAGTAGAAATTTATGAATGTGAAGAAACCTAGAGGAAGTAGTAATTCCTTTCTAAGATTCTAATTTAAAACTAAAAAATATGCGAATGAGAATGTCTCTTGAGTCTCTGCTTGTCCCCTGGCTCTAGTCTGTGTTTCTGGGCCAAAAACTGGGTCCAAACTCGGCCCAAAATTGCCCCCAGTGTCTTCTGCATTTTCTGCACATGGCGCATGTCACGCGTACGCGTAAGGTACGCACACGCATCGCTGTGCAAACTCACTTCTCATGCGTACGCGTCAGGTGCGCGCACGCGTCGCTGTGCAAATCTTCAAATCACGTGCATGCGTGAGCCATACGTGCGTGTCGCTCCTTGCTGGTTGTCTCCTTAGTTTCTTTTGTTCCTTCCATTTTTACAAGCTTCCTTTCCATCCTCTAAGCCAGTCCTTCCCTATAAAGCGTGAAAACACTTAACACACAGATCACGACATCGAATGGTATATAGAGGAGTTAAAATTACATAATTTAAAGGCTTGGAAAGCAAGTTTTCAATCATAGAACAGAATTAGGAAGGATTTGTAAAATCATGCAATTTATATGAATAAGTGTGCAAAGACTTGATAAAAACCACTCCATTTAGCACAAGATAAACCATAAAATAGTGGTTTATCAATCTCCCCACACTTAAACATTAGGATGTCCTCATGCTAAGCTCAAGGAGACAAAGGAATGAATGGGGGAAAGTAAGACTCATGAAATACAACCTATGTATGCAACTATATGCTAAGATGCTTCTGTCTACTTGGTTAAGAGTAAACAAGTTCTCTAAGACAAACACAAATCTGATTTCACTAATTCAAATCATACAGTAAAAGACAAGTAAACTTGTAGGAAGACAGCTCATGAAAGTAGGGAACATAGAATCAATCATTGAACCCTCACTGGTAGTGTATATGCACTCTAATCTCTCAAGTGTCTAGGGTTATTCATTCTACTCTTCTCTAGTCATGCTTTCTAAAACCTTGTTCTTCATCTAATCAATCAACAAATATTTAATGTACACATGCAAACATCATGAGGTCTTTTCAAGGTTATAATGGGGCTAAGGTAAGGGTGAGGATATATATATGGCCAAGTGAGTTATAATATGAATCTTTGATTAACCTAAGCTATTGATGAGCGGATAATTTATACGCTTTTTGGCATTGTTTTTAGTATGTTTTTAGTAGGATCTAGTTACTTTTAGGGATGTTTTTATTAGTTTTTATGTTAAATTCACATTTCTGGACTTTACTATGAGTTTGTGTGTTTTTCTGTGATTTCAGGTATTTTCTGGCTGAAATTGAGGGACTTGAGCAAAAAATCAGATTCAGAGGTTGAAGAAGGACTGCTGATGCTGTTGGATTCTGACCTCCCTGCACTCAAAGTGGATTTTCTGGAGCTACAGAACTCAAACTGGCACGCTTCTAATTGCGTTGAAAAGTAGATATCCAGGGCTTTCCAGAAATATATAATAGTTCATACTTTGGTCGAGTTTAGATGACGCAAAAGGGCGTTGAACGCCAGTTCTACGCTGCAGTCTGGAGTTAAACGCCAGAAACACATCACGAACCAGAGTTGAACGCCAGAAACACGTTACAAACTGGCGTTCAACTCCAAGAATGACCGCTCCACGTGTAAGCTTCAAGCTCAGCCCAAGCACACACCAAGTGGGCCCCGGAAGTGGATTTATGCATCAATTACTTACTTCTGTAAACCCTAGTAACTAGTTTAGTATAAATATGACTTTTTACTATTGTATTTACATCTTTAGTTTCATCTTTGGATTATCTTTTGATCTATTGATCACGTTTGGGAGCTGGCCATTCGGCCATGCCTGAACCTTTCACTTATGTATTTTCAACGGTAGAGTTTCTACACACCATAGATTAAGGTGTGGAGCTCTGCTGTTCCTCATGATTTAATGCGAAGTACTACTTTTTTTCTATTCAATTCAACTTATTCCGCTTCTAAGATATCCATTCGTTCCCAAGAACATGATGAATGTGATGATTATGTGACGCTCATCATCATTCTCACTTATGAGCGCGTGCCTGACAAACACTTCCATTCTACATGCAAACAAGCTAGAATGAATATCTCTTAGATATCTAATACAGGGGACCGAGTCCGAGTTATTAGTATCTTCGTGGTATAAGTTAGAACCCATGGATGGCCATTCCTGAGATCCGGAAAGTATAAACCTTGTCTGTGGTATTCCGAGTAGGATTTGGGAAGGGATGGCTGTGACGAACTTCAAACTCGCGAGTGCTGGGCATAGTGACAGACGCAAAAGGAGGATGAATCCTATTCCAGCATGATCGAGAACCTCCAAATGATTAGCCATGCCGTGACAGAGCATTTGGACCATTTTCACAGAGAGGATGGGATGTAGCCATTGACAATGGTGATGCCCTTACAGAAAGCTTGCCATGGAAAGGAGTGGGAAGGATTAGATGAAGACAGCAGGAAAGCAGAGGTTCAGAGGAACGAAAGCATCTTTATACGCTTATCTGAAATTCTCACCAATGAATTACATAAGTATTTCTATATGTATTTTCTGTTTATTTATTATTTTTATTCAAAAACTCCATAACCATTTGATATCCGCCTGACTGAGATTTACAAGATGACCATAGCTTGCTTCATACCAACAATCTCCGTGGGATCGACCCTTACTCACGTAAGGTTTTATTACTTGGACGACCCAGTGCACTTGCTGGTTAGTTGTATCGAAGTTGTGACAAATTATGAATTAAGATTAGAGCACCAAGTTTTTGGAGCCATTACCAGGGATTGTTCGAGTTTTCGGCAAGTTTTTGGTCCGGTAACATCAGTGCCAAGTTCTCGGTCTGGCAACAACACCAAGTTTTTGGCGCCATTGCCGGGGATTGTTCGAGTTTGGACAACTGACGGTTCATCTTGTTGCTCAGATTAGGTAATTTTCTTTTTGTTTTATTTTCAAAAAATTTTTCAAGAAAAAAAAATCTTTCAAAAATTTCTCATCTGTTTTCGAAAATTATTCTAAATTTTTAAGAATGAATTCTAGTGTTTCATGAAGCATGTTGAAGCCTGGCTGGCTGTAAAGCCATATCCAAATTCTTTTGGATTGAGGCTTCTACTTGTCAACATAAAAGGCATGTATATGGAGTTGGATGAAGTATCAGCCGTTGCATGCCTGATTTATATCCTAAAGCTGGCTGGCTATTAAGCCATGTCCAACCCTTGGATTGGAGCTTTAGGCCAACATTGAAAGATTCCTGGGATTCTTATTAAAAATTTTGAATTTCTTATTTTCTTTTTCCTATATGTTTTTCGAAAAAAATTCAAAAGAAAATACAAAAAAATCATAAAATTATAAAATCAAAAATATTTTGTGTTTCTTGTTTGAGTCTTGAGTCAATTCTTAAGTTTGGTGTCAATTTCATTTTTTCTAAAAATTTTTTATGCATTTTTCGAAAATTCATGCATTCATAGTGTTCTTCATGATCTTCAAGTTGTTCTTGGCCAGTCTTCTTGTTTGATCTTCATATTTTCTTGTTTTGTGCTTTTTCTTATTTTTCATATGCATTCTTGCATTCATAGTGTCTATACATGAAAAATTTCTAAGTTTGGTGTCTTGCATGTTTTTCTTTCATTAAAAATTTTCAAAAATAAGTTCTTGGTGTTCATCTTGACATTCAAAGTGTTCTTGGTGTTCATCTTGACATTCATAGTGTTCTTGCATGCATCACATGTTTTGATCCAAAATTTTCATGCATTGAGTCTTTTTGATGTTTTTCTCTTTCATCATTAAAAATTCAAAAATAAAAAAAAATATATCTTCCCCTTTTTCTTCTCATAAATTCGAAAATTTGAGTTGACTTTTTCAAAACTTTTTAAAATTTAGTTGTTTCTTATGAGTCAAATCAAAATTTCAATTTAAAAATATTATCTTTTTCAAAATCTTTTTCAAAAATCAAATCTTTTTAATTTTTCTTATTTTTTGAAAATTTTAAAAATATTTTTCAAAAAAATCTTTTTCTTAATTTTATCTCATAATTTTCAAAAATATCATCAACAATTAATGTTTTGATTCAAAAATTTCAAGTTTGTTACTTACTTGTTAAGAAAGATTCAAACTTTAAGTTCTAGAATCATATCTTGTGATTTCTTGTGAATCAAGTCATTAATTGTGATTTTAAAAATCAAATCTCTTTCCAAACTAATTTCAATCATATCTTTTCAAAAATATCTTTTTATCTTATCTTTTTCAAAATCATATCTTTTTAATCATACCTTTTCATATCATATCTTTTTCAAATATCTTTTCTAACTTCTTATCTTCTTATTTTTTTAAAAAAAAATTGATTTTCAAAATTTGTTTCAACTAACTAATTAACTTTTTGTTTGTTTCTTATCTCTTTCAAAACTACCTAACTAACTATCCCTCTCTAATTTTCGAAAATACCTCCCTCTTTTTCAAAAATTCTTTTTAATTAATTAATTGTTTCAATTTTTAATTTTAATTTTAATTTTATCTTAATTTTCGAAAATCATTAACTCTTTTTCAAAATTTATTTTTCGAAATTCCTTCTCTCCCATCTCCTTCTATTTATTTATTACTTACTAACACTTCTCTTCATCTCATATCTCTGCTCTCCTCACCCTTGTGTTTGGATTCTCCTCCCTTCTCTTTCCTTACATTACATTCTTTTCTTCTTCTACTCACACAAAGGAATCTCTATACTGTGACATAGAGGATTCCATATTTTCTTTGTTATTCCCTTCTTTGTCATATGAGCAGGAGCAAGGACAAGAACATTCTTGTTGAAGCAGACCCAGAACCTGAAAGGACTCTAAAAAGGAAACTAAGAGAAGCTAAAATACAACAATCCAGAGACAACCTTACAGGAATTTTCGAACAGGAAGAGGAGATGGCAGCTGAAAATAATAATAATGCAAGAAGGATGCTTGGTGACTTCACTGCACCTAATTCCAATTTACATGGAAGAAGCGTCTCCATCCCTGCCATTGGAGCAAACAACTTTGAGCTTAAACCTCAATTAGTTTCTCTGATGCAACAAAACTGCAAGTTTCATGGACTTCCATCTGAAGATCCTTTTCAGTTCTTAACTGAATTCTTGCAGATATGTGATACTGTTAAGACTAATGGAGTAGATCCTGAAGTCTACAGGCTCATGCTTTTCCCTTTTGTTGTAAGAGACAGAGCTAGAATATGGTTGGACTCTCAACCTAAGGATAGCCTGAACTCTTGGGATAAGTTGGTCAAGGCTTTCTTAGCCAAGTTCTTTCCTCCTCAAAAGCTGAGTAAGCTTAGAGTGGATGTTCAAACCTTCAGACAGAAAGAAGGTGAATCCCTCTATGAAGCTTGGGAGAGATACAAGGAACTGACCAAAAAGTGTCCTTCTGACATGCTTTCAGAATGGACCATCCTGGATATATTCTATGATGGTCTGTCTGAATTAGCTAAGATGTCATTGGATACTTCTGCAGGTGAATCCATTCCCCTAAAGAAAATGCCTGCAGAAGTTCAAGAACTTATTGACATGGTTGCTAATAACCAGTTCATGTACACTTCTGAAAGGAATCCTGTGAGTAATGGGACGCCTCAGAAGAAGGGAGTTCTTGAAATTGATACTCTGAATGCCATATTGGCCCAGAATAAAATATTGACTCAGCAAGTCAATATGATTTCTCAGAGTCTGAATGGAATGCAAGCTGCATCCAACAGCACTCAAGAGGCATCTTCTGAAGAAGAAGCTTATGATCCTGAGAACCCTGCAATAGCAGAGGTGAATTACATGGGTGAACCCTATAGAAACACTTATAATCCCTCATGGAGAAATCAACCAAATCTCTCATGGAAGGATCAACAAAATCCTCAACAAGGCTTTAATAATGGTGGAAGAAACAGGTTTAGCAATAGCAAGCCTTTTCCATCATCCACTCAGCAACAGACAGAGAACTCTGAACAAAATACCTCTAATTTAGCAAACTTAGTCTCTGATCTATCTAAGGCCACTCTGAGTTTCATGAATGAAACAAGGTCCTCCATTAGAAATTTGGAGGCACAAGTGGGCCAGTTGAGTAAGAAGATCACTGAAACCCCTCCTAGTGCTCTCCCAAGCAATACAGAAGAAAATCTAAAAGGAGAGTGCAAGGCCATTGAATTGACCATCATGGCCGAACCCATAAGAGAGGAGGAGGATGTGAATCCCAGTGAGGAAGACCTCCTGGGACGTCCAGTGATCAATAAGGAGTTTTCCTCTAAGGAACCAAAGGAATCTGAGACTCATCTAGAGACCATAGAGATTCCATTGAACCTCTTTATGCCATTCATGAGCTCTGATGAGTATTCCTCTTCTAAAGAGAATAAAGATGTTACTGAAGAGCAAGTTGCCAAGTTCCTTGGTGCAATCATAAAGCTGAATGCCAATTTATTTGGTAATGAGACTTGGGGAGATGAACCTCCCATGTTCACCAATGAACTAAATGCATTGGATCAACTGAGATTGCCTCAGAAGAAACAGGATCCTGGAAAGTTCCTAATACCTTGTACCATAGGCACCATAACCTTTGAGAAGGCTCTATGTGACCTTGGGTCAGGAATAAACCTCATGCCACTCTCTGTAATGGAGAAACTGGGAATTTTTGAGGTGCAAGCTGCTAAAATCTCATTAGAGATGGCAGACAACTCAAGAAAAGAGGCTTATAGACAAGTAGAGGACGTGTTAGTAAAGGTTGAAGGCCTTTACATCCCTGCTGATTTCATAATCCTGGATACTGGGAAGGATGAGGATGAATCCATCATTCTTAGAAGACCCTTCCTAGCCACAGCAAGAGCTGTGATTGATGTTTACAGAGGTGAACTAGTCCTTCAATTGAATGAGGGCTCCCGTGTGTTTGAAACTCAAAGTTACCTTTCTGTAAACATGGAAAAGAGGCACAGTAAGCTTCTCTCAAAACAGAGTCAACCAGAGCCCCCACAGTCAAACTCTAAGTTTGGTGTTGGGAGGCCTCAGCCAAACTCTAAGTTTGGTGTTGAACTCCCATATCCAAACTCTAAGTTTGGTGCTGGGAGTCTATAAAATTGACCTGATCACCTGTGTGGAGCCATGAGAGCCCACTGTCAAGCTATTGACATTAAAGAAGCGCTTGTTGGGAGGCAACCCAATTTTTATTTATCTAATTTTATTTTTATTTTTATTGTTCTTTCATGTTTTATTAGGTTCATGATCATGTGGAGTCACAAAATAAATAGAAAAATCAAAAATAGAATCAAAAACAGCAGAAGAAAAATCACACCCTGGAGGAAGGACTTACTGGCGTTTAAACGCCAGTAAGGAGCATCTGGCTGGCGTTCAACGCCAGAACAGAGCATGGATCTGGCATTGAACACCCAAAACAAGTAGCTTCATGGCGTTCAGACGCCAGGAATGCACACTGAGGAAAGCTGGCGCTGAACGCCAGAAACAAGCATGGAGCTGGCGTTCAACGCCAGAAACATGCTACATCTGGGCATTGAACGCCCAGAACAAGCATCAGTTCGGCGTTTAAACGCCAGAATTGCATGCAAAGGTGTTTTACATCCCTAATTGGTACAGGGATGCAAATCCTTGACACCTCAGGATCTGTGGACCCCACAGGATCCCCACATACCTCCACTCACCTTACCTCCTCATAATCCTATATCACCCTTTCCCAAGAACCCTTCTCCAATCACCTCCAATTCCCCTCCAAAACCATCATACACCAACCTACACCCACCCACTCAAAATTTAAACCATCACTCTCTCCTTTTCACACCTCATAACCACCTTAAACCCCATATAGCCGAATACACACATCCCTCAATCTCCTCCATATCTTCTTCTTCTTCTACTATTCTTTCTTCTTTTGCTCGAGGGCGAGCAACATTCTAAGTTTGGTGTGGTAAAAGTATAGCTTTTTTTGTTTTTCCATAACAATTGATGGCACCTAAGGCCAGAGAAACCTCTAGAAAGAGGAAAGGGAAGACAAAAGCTTCCACCTCCGAGTCATAGGAGATGGAGAGATTCATCTCAAGGGTCTATAGCTCAGTGGTAGAACATTTGACTGCAAATTAAGAGATCCCTTAGATACCTCAGGATATACATTTTCCTCCACACAATTATTGGGAGCAACTAAGGGTGGAATATCAAGAGCACTCCATCATCCTTCATGAAATTAGAGAAGATCAAAGAGCAATGAGGGAGGAGCAACAGAGACAAGGAAGAGACATAGAAGAGCTCAAGGACATCATTGGTTCCTCAAGAAGAAAACGCCACCATCACTAAGGTGGACTCATTCCTTGTTCTCAAATTTTCTGTTTTTCGTTTTCTTTATGTTAAGTGCTTATCTATGTTAGTGTCTTATTACATGATCATTAGTATTTAGTAACTTTGTCTTAAAGTTATGAATGTCCTATGAATCCATCACCTCTCTTAAATGAAAAATGTTTTTAATTCAAAAGAACAAGAAGTACATGAGTTTCGAATTTATCCTTGAACTTAGTTTAATTATATTGATGTGGTGACAATACTTTTTGTTTTCTGAATGAATGATTGAACAGTGCATATGTCTTTTGAAGTTGTTGTTTATGAATGTTAAATATGTTGGCTCTTGAAAGAATGATGACAAGGAGACATGTTATTTGATAATCTGAAAAATCATAAAAATGATTCTTGAAGCAAGAAAAAGCAGTGAATACAAAGCTTGCAAAAAAAAATGGCAAAAAAAAAATAGAAAAAGAAAAAGCAAGCAGAAAAAGCCAAAAGCTCTTAAAACCAAAAGGCAAGAGCAAAAAGCCAATAACCCTTAAAACCAAAAGGCAAGGGTAAATAAAAAGGATCCCAAGGCTTTGAGCATCAGTGGATAGGAGGGCCTAAAGGAATAAAATCTTGGCCTAAGCGGCTAAACCAAGCTGTCCCTAACCATGTGCTTGTGGCGTGAAGGTGTCAAGTAAAAACTTGAGACTGAGCGGTTAAAGTCAAGGTCCAAAGCAAAAGAAGAGTGTGCTTAAGAACCCTAGAGACCTCTAATTGGGGACTTTAGCAAAATTGAGTCACAATCTGAAAAGGTTCACCCAATTATGTGTCTGTGGCATTTATGTATCCGGTGGTAATACTGGAAAACAAAGTGCTTAGGGCCATGGCCAAGACTCATAAAGTAGCTGTGTTCAAGAATCAACATACTGAACTAGGAGAATCAATAACACTATCTGAACTCTGAGTTCCTATAGATGCCAATCATTCTGAACCTCAATGGATAAAGTGAGATGCCAAAACTATTCAAGAGGCAAAAAGCTACAAGTCCCGCTCATCTGATTGGAGCTATGTTTCATTGATAGTTTGGAATTTATAGTATATTCTCTTCTTTTTATCCTATTTGATATTCAGTTTCTTGGGGACAAGCAACAATTTAAGTTTGGTGTTGTGATGAGCGGATAATTTATATGCTTTTTGGCATTGTTTTTAGTATGTTTTTAGTAGGATCTAGTTACTTTTAGGGATGTTTTTATTAGTTTTTATGTTAAATTCACATTTCTGGACTTTACTATGAGTTTGTGTGTTTTTCTGTGATTTCAGGTATTTTCTGGCTGAAATTGAGGGACTTGAGCAAAAAATCAGATTCAGAGGTTGAAGAAGGACTGCTGATGCTGTTGGATTCTGACCTTCCTGCACTCAAAGTGAATTTTTTGGAGCTACAAAACTCAAAATGGTGCGCTTCTAATTGCGTTGGAAAGTGGACATCCAGGGATTTCCAGAAATATATAATAGTCCATACTTTGGCCGAGTTTAGACAATGCAAAAGGGCGTTGAACGCTAGTTCTACGCTGCAGTCTGGAGTTAAACGCCAGAAACACATCACGAACCAGAGTTGAACGTCAGAAACACGTTACAAACTGGCATTCAACTCCAAGAATGACCTCTCCATGTGTAAACTTCAAGCTCAGCCCAAGCACACACCAAGTGGGCCCCGAAAGTGGATTTATGCATCAATTACTTACTTCTGTAAACCCTAGTAATTAGTTTAGTATAAATAGGACTTTTTACTATTGTATTTACATCTTTAGTTTCATCTTTGGATTATCTTTTGATCTATTGATCACGTTTGGGGGCTGGCCATTCGGCCATGCCTGAACCTTTCACTTATGTATTTTCAACGGTAGAGTTTCTACACACCATAGATTAAGTTGTGGAGCTCTGCTGTTCCTCATGATTTAATACGAAGTACTACTGTTTTTCTATTCAATTCAACTTATTCCGCTTCTAAGATATCCATTCATTCCCAAGAACATGATGAATGTGATGATTATGTGACGCTCATCATCATTCTCACTTATGAACGCGTGCCTGACAAACACTTCCGTTCTACATGCAAACAAGCTAGAATGAATATCTCTTAGATATCTAATACAGGGGACCGAGTCCGAGTTATTAGTATCTTCGTGGTATAAGTTAGAACCCATGGATGGCCATTCCTGAGATCTGAAAAGTTTAAACCTTGTCTGTGGTATTCCGAGTAGGATCTGGGAAGGGATGGCTGTGACGAACTTCAAACTCGCGAGTGCTGGGCGTAGTGACAGACGCAAAAGGAGGATGAATCCTATTCCAGCATGATCGAGAACCTCCAGATGATTAGCCTTGCCGTGACGGAGCATTTGGACCATTTTCACAGAGAGGATGGGATGTAGCCATTGACAACGGTGATGCCCTTACAGAAAGCTTGCCATGAAAAGGAGTAGGAAGGATTGGATGAAGACAGCAGGAAAGCAGAGGTTCAGAGGAACGAAAGCATCTCTTTACGCTTATCTGAAATTCTCACCAATGAATTACATAAATATTTCTATCTGTATTTTTTGTTTATTTATTATTATTATTATTATTCGAAAACTCCATAACCATTTGATATCCACCTGACTGAGATTTACAAGATGACCATAGCTTGCTTCATACCAACAATCTCCGTGGGATCGACTCTTACTCACGTAAGGTTTTATTACTTGGACGACCCAGTGCACTTGCTGGTTAGTTGTATCGAAGTTGTGACAAATTATGAATTAAGATTAGTGCACCAAGTTTTTGGAGCCATTACCAGGGATCACAATTTTGTGCACCAGCTATCACCTAACACACACACACACACTCTATGCAATTCTAAATTCATGCCTAGCTACCCAAGATTCCCACTTTTGTATGTTTCACATACTCATATATCAAATTTTTCTTTAATTTCATCACGTATGCATTAATCTTTTATTAAACTTAATATTGGGATAATTTTGTCCTCTATTTATTTATTTATTTATATTATAATATTTATATCTCTTTTTCTCTCCTTTTTTTGAACATAAAAGTAAAACATAACATATCAATGCTCATGGTATTTTTTCTGATCTCACATGAGTATGCACCCAAATTCTCAATACTTTTGTCAATAAAACACAATACAATTTCATCAACTCAAGTTCCCACAATTCCCCACACTTAGTTGATACACAATCTCTATCTTAAGCTAACCAAAGATTCAATTGGGGTAATTAATTGTTTTTCCTCTTAAGGCTGGTGATGTGGTAAAATATAGAACAAATGGGGATTAAAAGACTCAAAGTGGCAAACAAAGGTAATTGAATTAGTAGGCTATTTGGGATAAGTGAGCTAATAACAATTGATGGCTCAATCATATGTATGCATGCAAATACAGTAAACAATGGACATATAGAATGGAACAAACTATAGATTACAATTATAGAGAAGAAAAGATAGAAGAATAAAATATCATGGTTAAATAGTGTAACCATGTAATTAAGCTCAAATCTCACAGGTGGTGTGTTCTTAGCTATAATTCATGTTCCAATTTACAATCCTCAAACAAATTTAACAAAAATTTTCAATTTAAATTAGTGAAATATTATAAAATAGGGTCTTGAAAAGAAACTCATTACTTTAACCAAGCAAAACATACATGCAAAAAATTATTATCATGCAATCTATCTTATTTAACAAAAGAAAAAAATCAAATGTTGGTGTTAAGAGAGA
Organism: Arachis ipaensis; assembly: GCF_059453495.1. NCBI lineage: Eukaryota > Viridiplantae > Streptophyta > Magnoliopsida > Fabales > Fabaceae > Arachis > Arachis ipaensis. Next base: position 58,914,352 of record NC_142436.1, read on the forward strand.
GAAGTTACCTCTGGAAGTCAGGGACTGACCTCCCACACTTAAGGCTTGGCACGGTCCTCCGTGCCATCAGTAAAGAGCAAGGTAGGGCTGGAAGCATCGCCTCCGTGGTCTGGTTCGTCTTGGCTTCCTGTGCTACTGGATGAAGGGGAGTCCGGGGTGTCCTTCTGTTCTGGAGGTGGGTGAGTACCAACTATGAGTTCCTTCAGGTAGTTGTATCGGCGCTTGTTACGACGCTCCATTTGCTCCATCCGCCGGTCTTGCCGGTCGAACCTTTCAAGGATCTGAAGGAACATCTGATGGGTGGATGGTGCTTGTGGTGTGGATGGTGGTGGAGTAGAAAAAAGAGGAGTATCCAAAGATGGGCATGCAGGCTGGCGCGCAGAAGGAACTGGTGGCCTGATGTACTTCCCATGTGGGACGTACTGGTCGGCCCTAGGGATCATGACCTTCATGTCTCCCGCCCGATAGGACACACCTGCTGCAGAGACTAAATCGGAAACCAAGGCGGGGAAAGGCAGGTTACCTGCTATCTGTACATGTCCCATTGCTTGCCGGATGTATCGGGGTAGGTTGAGAAGTTGCTCTGTCAGGATGCACTAGATGAGGACAGCCATGTCTGCTGTGAAGGTGGACTCGTAAGTGCTCGGAAAGATATAGTGGGACATAATCTATGCCCACACGCGAGCCTCCAAGGTAACTGACTGGACTGAGATGCTCTTGGGTTTTGACCGATGCGGCCCATAGATCCAGGTGCTTCCAAGTTGGGCTATAACTCCAAGGCCACTTGTCTAGTCGAACTGATACATCTGGCGCTTAAGAGATGCCTCTTGATTTGCATCAAGCCCTTCTGGGCTAGGTGGAAGATCCAGTGCTCGCTGTATGGCACTCTCGGAGACAGGGACTTGGTGCTGACGAACATAGACAGTCTGCAGGATAGGTGAGTAGAAGTTGGAGTAGAATTCAACTACCCATGATAAGTTGGCCTCACGCGGCTGCCACCTCAAAAATCTCCACTGTCTCCTCTCTATGCGGGGCTCTACAAAATCAACAAATTATGTTGGGACAATGAGTAGACGCTCATTGTTGTAGTTCCTCTCATCTAGGATGGGAAACATCTGTTTGCAGTAACGGTTAGTGAACTGTATGGAGTCCCGTGCGGGAAAGGCTATTTCTGCTGCATCAACTTTAATGATCCTCGTTACCCGCTTTGTTGGCGGTTTGACGCTGGTAGATGGAAGCACCGTAGCTGGTGGTCTCTTAGTTCCTCTCCTTGCTGGTGTCTTTTTAGTGGCCTTCTCTTTTCCTTTCTTGGTACCCATGCCTGAGGAAGAAGGGAAGAGGAAGAAGGTTAAATATAGATAACTAAAACCAGAAGGAAGAGATTCCAAGTGATAATGAATGTTAAAGAGAAGAGAATAGCTTAAATACATGGTAGCTAGCTACAACATGTAGGTAAGATATCAAATAAGAGCAAAAAGGCAATTCATAAGAAGTAGATGCAAGAGGGTAAAAGCATGCAAGTAATGGGTATAAGAAGCATAACTCAAGCATCAATTAGTAATTGTGCCAAATTAAAGAGCAATTGTATGATGACAATTGTGAATGATAATCCCAAATACATGTGGAGTACAAGTGTTGTGAAAAATAGGCACTCAAGTAAAAGAGTAAAAGAAAATAGGATTCAAAATGCCATAGAGGTCTTTTCACAAATACATGGTGTGCAAGTGATAATAGGAATGAAAATAATATAATCCAAATGTATATGAAAGCCAAAATTAAATATCAATTGTCAGATTACTCCTCAAAATATCCACAAGCTCAATGAAAATAAGGTACTATCCAAAATAAAACTCCAACACCAACATAAAAATGCATGGAGAAAAGAAAAGAATGAAAAAGAAACCATAAATAACTAAGCATGAAGGAAAAATTTAGAAGAAAGAAAAATAAATAAATGCAATAATTGAAAGAAGAAAGAAAGACTAGAGGTGGAAAAAGAAAAGAACATGATGGAGAAGAGGAAAAGGGAAGGAAGAAAGTAGTAGAGAATAAGAATGAATGAGGAAGAATAGAGGGAAGAAGAAAGAATGATGAGGGAAAGATAATTAGGATTGGGGGAGGGAAGATTAGAAATCAGGCGGTGAAGAGGTTTAATTGTGCGTCGCATGCGACGCGTATGCGTATGGCATGCGTACGCGTGGGTTGTACAAGTTTGAAAGTGGCGCGTGCCTTGGATTGTGTGAATCGCGCGAAGGCATCCTCGCGCACGCACAACTCTCGGGTTGTTACGCATGAGGGCCAACATTGCATACGACGCGTGCGCATCAGGCACGCGCACGCGTGAACGGCCATTTTCTGAAAATGACGCGTACGCGTTAGGGACGCGTATGCGTGATGGTGTTTGTGCTACTAGCACAATTCCAGCTCCAAACTAGCACAACTCTCGGGTCATACACTCATTTACGCTGATTTCCAGGGTCACGCGTACACATGAGGGACGCATACACGTGGCCTGGGATAAACGCAAGCAACGCGCACGCGTGAGGGACGTGTACGCGTGGGCTTGCTTGTGCGCAAGGCACATTTCCAGCACCACTCCAGCTCAACTCTCGGGTCAATTCTCATTATGCTCGCATTCACATATGACGCGTACGCGTCAGGGACGCTCGCGCGTCAAATGCTTTTTTTTTAATGCAGAATGCAGAATGTAGGATGCAGATGATTATGCTAAAATTATGAAGAGTACTGTGAAAAACAAAATAAAATAAGACTAGGAATGAAAAGAGACGATCATACCATGGTGGGTTGTCTCCCATTAGCACTTTGCTTTTACGTTCTTAAGTTGGACGATCCACAAGCTCAGTCTGCTTCTGTTGGTAGATCGTCCAAGAGGAAGATCTCGAGCTCCTTATTGTTCTTCATCTTCTCACCATGATACAGCTTCAAGCGATGTCCATTGACCTTAATAAATTTGGAGCTTGAGGGATGACTCAGGTGGAAGACTCCGTATGGCTCGGCCTTCTCTACTCTATAGGGGCCTTCCCACCTTGATCTCAGCTTGCCTGGCATGAGTCACAACCTTGAGTTGTAAAGGAGAACTAGCGCCCCAGGTCTAAAATGTCTTCTCTTGATATGCTTGTCATGCACATCCTTCACCTTTTCTTTGTATAGTCTGGAGTTGTCATATGCCTCGAGTCGAAGGTTCTCCAGTTCTGCTAGTTGCAGCTTTCTTTTAGCACCAGCCTTCTCAAATCCCATGTTGCAATCCCGCACAGCCCCAGAAAGCCTTGTGTTCCACCTCCACTGGGAGGTGACAAGCCTTGCCATAGACTAGGCATAATGGACTCATTCCGATGGGTGTCTTGTATGTTGTTCGATAAGCCCAAAGCACATCTACAATCCTGGTGCTCCAGTCCTTCCTGTGAGGCTTGACTATCTTCTCCAGTATGCGCTTTATCTCCCTATTAGACACCTCGGCTTGCCCATTGGTCTGAGGATGGTAAGCTGTGGCTACCTTGTGAATGATGCCATGTTTCTAACAAAGGAAGGACTGGTGATCACTCACGATTGCTCATGGTGATCCAAAGCGACAGATAATATGGTTTCTAACAAAGGAGACAACAACGTTAGCATCATCAATACGGGTAGGAATTACTTCCACCCATTTAGAAACATAGTCTACAGCTAACAATATATATAAGAAACCACTAGAGTTTGGGACTGGACCCATGAAGTCAATGCCCCAAACATAAAAAATTTCACAGAATAGCATAAGCTGTTGGGGCATCTCATCCCTCTTGGATATATTACCAAACCTTTAGCATGGGGAACCAGATTTACAGAAGGCAGTAGTATCCTTCAAAAGAGTGGCTACCAGAATCCACAGTCTAAAATTTTTCTAGCCCTTCTTTGAGAGCCAAAATGTCCACCATCTCAGAAGAGTGGCAGGCCTCTAAAAGATGACATCTACCTTTGCTGGATCTACTAAAATAACAGTATTAGATATAACATGTCCTAGAACAATACCTTGTTGTACCATAAAATGACATTTTTCAAAATTTAATACAAGGTTTGAACTAACACACCTGTCTAATACTCTAGCTAAGCTATCCAAGCATAGGTTGAAAGAATCACCGTACACACTAAAGTCATCCATGAAAACTTCCATACAGCTCTCAATAAAATCTGAGAAAATACTCATCATGCATCTTTGGAAAGTAGCAGGTGCATTACATAAGCCAAAAGGCATCCTCTTGTATGCATACGTTCCAAAGGGACATGTAAAAGTAATTTTCTCCTGATCTTCAGGAGCTATATAAATTTGAAAATAGCCTGTGTAACCATCTAAAAAGCAGTAGTGTGATTTACCTGACAGGTAATCAAGCATCTGATCAATGAATGGCAGGGGGTAGTGATCCTTACGAGTAGCCTGGTTGAGGCGCCTATAATCAATGCACACCCTCCAGGAATTCTGCACTCTAGTTGTCAGGAGCTCTCCATGTTCATTCTTCACTATTGTGACTCCAAACTTTTTGGGCACCACTTGTACTGGGCTAACCCATTCACTATCCGAGATGAGATAGATAATATCAGCTTCAAGCAATCTGGTCACTTCCTTCTTGACAACTTCTAAAATGGTGGGGTTCAGCTGCCTCTGAGGTTGACGGACAGGCCTTGCTCTCTCTTCTAAAAATATCAGGTGCTCATAAACTTGAGGGCTGATGCATACTATATCCGCCAAGCTCTACCCAATTTCCTTCTTGTGTCTTCTTAGCACACTAAGCAACTGCTCCTCCTGTTGGGAAGTGAGTTCATCCAGGTTGAAGCTCACTGCTCTGTCATCTACCTCAAAAGAGTAAGTTCCTGAGAAGGCATCTAATTTGAACTTTAAAGTCTTTAGGAATGGTCTTCCCAGTAGGATGGATGATGGTCTTCCCGAGTCATTAAGGGGCATCTCCAAAATATAGAAGTGAATAGGAAATGTGAGCCCCTTAATGCTCACCAGCACGTCATCAGCAATGCAAACCACAGAGATTATGCTTTTATCTTCCAAAACAAAATATGTTGCCGACCTTTTTAAAGGAGGGAGCCTCAAAGCATCATATACAGATAATGGCATAATGCTAACACATGCGCCTAAATCACACATGCAGTCGAAAAATTGTACACCGCCAATGGTACATGTAACCATGCATGGCCCCGGATCCCCACATTTTTCTGGTATGGCACCATTAAAGCAGATATTGAGCTACCTAAGGGAATAGTTTCTAAATCTTGTATTCTATTCTTATGCATGCATAAATTCTTTAGAAACTTCGCATATTTAGGTACCTGGATAATAGCATCAAAAAGGGGAATTGTTACCTCAACCTTTTTGAAGATTTCCACCATCTTTGGGTCGAGCTCCATCTGCTTTCTGGACTTCCTAGCAAGGTGTGGAAAGGGGATAGGAAAGGCGTCTCTTATAGCTTCAGCTTCCATTGGTGCGCTATTCTTTGGTTGAGCTGCTTCTTCCTCAACCATGTCTTGTACTTCATCCTCCTCTTCAGCATCCTCTACCTCAACAATATATTCAGATGGAATGTCCTCCTTTGGGCTTGGCTCCTCATGACTCCTCTCTTGCAGTGTGGTTCCAGACCTCAAAGTGATGGCATTGATACCACCTTTGGGGTTGTTAAAGGTTGAGAAGGAATTGCACTGGAGCTGGAAGGTTGATTGTTGGGAGTGGAAGGTGGTTCCATCCGGGAGATGAGAGCTTGTAGGGTAAAGGTAAGACCATTGATGCTAGAGGTAAGTTTATTCTGAAGGTCTTTCTGTCCTTGCACAATAGAGTGAAGCATCTCATCATTGGTGGAAGAAGGGTAAGTGACTTAAGGGGCCTGCTGTTGGTTGTTCTGAGGCTCTTGGGACTGCCTTTGGTGAGATGCTCTGTAAGGCTAGTTTTGGTTCTGCTGTCTGTTATTGTTATTGTTCCACCTCTGATTCCCACTATTGTCTCTGCCTCTTCGGTTGTAGTTGTCCCTCCATCCTTGGTTGGAATTATCTCTCCAGCCTTGGTTGGAGTTATCTTGCCAACCTTGGTTGTAGTTCCTACCATGGTTATAATTGCCGCCTTGTTGATAGTATCCTTGATTCGGGCGGTCATAGAAATTGTGAGTAGCTGCCAAGGTGTTGTCTTTTTGTTGTTGGAGTTGCGGCAATCATCAGTATAATGAGTATAGCAGACACATATTCTGCACACTCTCTGAGGAACTAACTGTTAACATTGTTGTTGTGGGGGAGGCTGAGGTTGTTGTTGATTTAGCTGTAGCTGTTTTAGTATAGTGGTCATCTCTTCCAGAGTCTGTGTGATAGCAGTAGTCTCATTACTAGAGGAAACCTCCGCAATAGCCTTGGGATGGTTGTTCCTGTGCCTGACATTCCGGGTAGATTCAGCTAGATTGGTGATCAGTTGTCACGCTTCTGTCACTGTCTTGTACTTTTTTAGAGAGCCATTACTTGCAACATCTAGTGTAGTTTTGTCCTGAGGCTTCATGCCTTGTGTGAAGTAGCTGATCAGCACCAACTGGTTGATCTTGTGGTGGGGGCATGAATCCAGGAGATTCCTGATACGTTTCCAGTATTCGTAAAGAGTCTCTGACTCGTCTTGGATAATACAGGAAATTTCTTTCCTCAGTCTATCTGTAACTTCAGCTGGGAAGTAGTTTTCCAGGAACTCCCTTGCCTTTCCCTCAAGAGAAAATGGAAAGGCATACAGCCAAATAGTAGTTTCATCTGCACCATGATGCCTAGTAGTTGAGCAGGCTGTCTGAAAATCCTTGAGGTGCATGATAGGCTCTTGAGCAGGTAAGTCATGAAACTTGGGCAGTAGATTGATTAGCGCAGTCTTCAGTTTAAAATCTGTAGCCAGATTTTGGTGACGCGGTTGATACGGTTGCAGTGTAAAGTCTAGAGCTCCTGCTTTCTGGAGAGTAATCCTTCTGGGCTTCGCCATATTACATGCACGTAAACCAATAGAATCAATAGAAGAGGAGCTTGTTTCTTCCTCAAATGGCACTTCAGATTCGCCTTCAGAAGAGACTGGTGAATTGGTAGTAACCACTTCACCGTCCTCAGAGGCTAACCGACGCCGAGCTCACCTAATACGTGAAATAGTTCTTTCAATTTCAGGATCAAATGTGGCTAAGCCCGGATCAGGCAGTGAACGCGTCATTCAATGAAAGAAACATACAGCTCATGGTAATAGAATAAAATAAAATATGCCAAAATTAAAAATATGTACACCAACCAATAATTTAGCACACCATTGCAACTACCCGGCAACGGCACCAAAAATTGAACGGGCAAAAAATTGCCGATTAAGAATTTATAGAGAAAACAACGTTGCAAGTACAGTTCTTAACCGACGAAGATTTCGCTTATCAATTTAAAAAGGGTTGTCACAAATTAAGAATAAAAATACTGGGAGTAGAAATCCCAGGTCGTCTCCCAACGAGTTGACAAAAGAGTGCTATTTTATTAGTCAGGAATTTTCTGAGAAAATTTAAGAGTTGGAGAATAGGAAAATAAATAATTATAAATTAAGGCAGTGAGGATTAATTAGAGAATTTATATAATTAAGATTAAAAGCCTTATCTGGGAGAAGATTAATTGGAATTTCTATGCTTGTTGGATTTTCCCAAGTGTAATAATAATAGGTTTTTGTTCTACTTAGTTATCCTTTACTGAATAAAGGAAAGTCAAGCAACTAACTCACCAACTTTGAATCCCAAGTCCTAATCCTCTCCTAAGGAAGGATTAGAGTCAGAGACTAGAGAGCCAGCCAACGACTTCCAATCAAAATCAACACTTGAGTATTCCAACTCAAGGGTCTCCTTTCAATCAATTCCCAAGTCAAGTTAGGAGTCTACTCCATTGACATGAATACAACGTTCACAGGCATATAAAGGGAATAAAGAGAAGACATGTTAAACTAAATAAAATAATAACTGAAAATTAATTAAAGGTAAAAATAGTTCTTTGCATTAATAAATCCCAAACTCATAAACATACGTATCTGAACAGGGTTAATAGGTAATCAAAAGAATAAAGGAATAAGAAAACAAACTAGAATAATGAAAACTTCAACGGAGGTAGTGACTCTTCTCAATATCCAAATCAAAAGCATAAAAGTAGAAATCTATGAATGTGATGAAACCTAGAGGAAGTAGTAATTCCTCTCTAAGATTCTAATATGAAACTAAAAACTATGCGAATGAAAATGTCTCTTGAGTCTCTGCTTGTTCCCTGGCTCTAGTCTGTGTTTCTGGGCCGAAAACAGGGTTCAAACTCAGCCCAAAGTCGCCACAGCATCTTCTGCGTTTTTTTCACGTGGCGCATGTCACGCGTACGTGTTAGTCACGCGTAGACGTCGATTTCCTTCTTCGCGTGTCACGCGTACGCGTAAGGTACGCGCATGCGTCGCTGTGGAAATTCGCTTCTCACGCGTACACGTCAGGTGCGCGCACGCGTCGCTGTGCAAATCTTTAAATCACGGGCACGCGTGAGCGATGCGTGCACGTCCCTCCTCGCTGGTTGTCTCCTTAGTTTCTTGTGTTCCTTCCATTTTTGCAAGCTTCCTTTCCATCCTCTAAGCCATTCCTGCCCTATAAAGCCTGAAAACACTTAACACATAGATCACAGCATCGAATGGTATACAGAGGAGTTAAAGTTACACAATTTAAAGGCTTGGAAAGCAAGTTTTCAATCATAGAACAGAATTAGGAAGGATTTGTAAAATTATGCAATTTATATGAATAAGTGTGCAAAGACTTGATAAAAATCACTCCATTTAGCACAAGATAAACCATAAAATAGTGGTTTATCACTCGGTGTTTAGGGTTTAACCACTCAATTTTCCTTTTATCATGCTTTTCAAAAATTTGTACTTCATCTAACAATCAACTAGTATTTGATGCATGAAAGACAAATATCATGAGGTCTTTGGAGGGTTGTAATGGGGCCAGGGTTTAGGTAGGATAAGTATTGTTAAGTGGACTTAAAGAATTAGTTCTTTGATTAGCTTAAGCGTCCACCTAATCCTACATCACCTATGTACTCATAACAATACAACCTTTCTACGTATTTTCTTTTTCTATCTCACCTCACTCATGCATTTTCTTTTCAAACATGGCACATGCATCCTTTATTTACCCTTTTATTTCATACTTTGTTATGCACAAGTTTTTTTTTTAAATTGAACTATGAATGCATATGTTTCAATTAATGAAATGCGTGAGCATTACCTAATTGCCAGGAAATTTTTCACAATGAGTTCATTCCTCTATCACCAATGCTTCCCAAGAATTCCCTCACACTTAGAGTTTACACATTAATCCACCCAAGCTAATCAAAGAGTAATTCAGGGACATCAATGGTTTTCCATTTAAGGGGCGTAATGTGCTTATCATCAGAACAAAAGGGGTTCATAGGCTCAAAAAGGGGTTTACAAAGGTGAATGCAAGGGTTGGCCATATAGGTTAGTGAGTTTATCATCAAAGATGGCCTCAATCATGCTAAATGCATCCAAACACAAATACAGGACATAAAGAATCATGCAAATCAATGATCACAATAAAAAAAGAGTATAATCACACACAAGAACAACATTATGGCTAAAAAGTGCAACCATCTATTAAAGCTCAAATCTCACAAGGTATGTTGTTCTAGCTCTTTTCCATGTTCTACAAACAAAATACTCCAAGCAAGTTGGTAAACACAATTTTTCTTCAATTCAATCAATGGTATACCCCTAGAAAAGGTTTCATGGAAATTTCTTGGTGTTTCACCAACTTATTCATTCTATCATGCAACATGCAAATATTAACTACTAAATATCCAGAAACAATAAAGAAATATTTACAACAAACCAAACAAGATGCAATAGAAATAAAGCTACTCAAAATGAAGAAAAAGTATTACAAGAAACATTACAAAGTGTCTTTAAAAGAGAAATTTTTACCCCCTTTGAAATCATCGATCCTCCCCCACACTTAATTCGTGCACGGTCCTCCGTGCTTGATTAGGATCCAGGAGAATGAGAACTTTGGGACCACCTTCAGCTGGTGGTATCGGGGGTGGGTTGGTCACCTTTATGATACTCCTCCCCAATGAGTTCGAATGAAGCATCAGGAGCTGAACTGGGGTTTCTTCCTTCTAGCTTTGCCGCGATCCACTCAAAACGCTTGTGCTCTAAATGCTCCATGCGGTGGATATCGTGCAAGATGTCTCGGAATAGATCCGGAAGATATCAGAGAACCGGGAAAGGAATCGATGAGGTTGCTAGACTTGATGGTGGTGCTACGGGTGCCTTCCTCTTCGAGGGTGTTTTCTTTAATGGTCTATCCAATTCTCCCCTCGGAATGAACTTGTTGCCCCTTGGAAACTCGAACATGATATCCTCGGGTCGCCTCTCTACCCCAGCTGCGTTTGCTAAGCGCATCACCATCGACGGAAATGGAATATTGATATTCTTCTTCTTAACCAATTTCCAAATCGATTTGCACAACAAAGAGACAATGGCTATATGCTTCCCTTGCATAATAGCCCAAAGCAACAAAGTAGTTCTAAATCTCATATGGGTAGTGTGGGTGCTCGGGATGATGTAGTCCGCCACAATCTGATGCCATATACGAGCATCAGCATTCAAATCAGAGTATGCAATACTAGTGGGAACAGAATTTCTCCTTTTGCTATACTCCCAAGATGCACCAGGACGGCCTATTCTCTCAAGAATGGGAGTCAGAGATATCCTTCCTTTGAATACACCCACTTTTATCTTGGAATAATCATCCTTCTCAAGCGGGATGTGGGGGATGTTTAGAATAGCTTCTAGAGCTTGATTGGACGTATCCAACATCTTTCCTCGGAGGAAAACTGACTTCGGTTCCTATTCCGAGGGTTACCTGAAACTGTAGGTCGATCTCGGATGAGATCTTCTGTGCTGGTCGGAGCTGACGTGTCCGGCTGGGGGATGGTGGCCGGAGTGGCCGTGTCCGACTTGTTGCTCTGGCTATGCTGCTGATCCTTTGTCACCGGAGGGTGGTGGTACCTGCAAGGGACTCCGATGCTTAAGTTAGCAAGGGTATTAAGTAGGTTTTTAGTAGAATCAGAGTATGATTTATACCTGGGTGCTCCAGTGTATTTATAGTAGTGTGGAGTGACCTTCTTAGATAAGATAAGTTAGTTATCTTATCTTATCTTATCTTTGAGTGAGGTCATCTTATCTTCAAGGGAACCGCCCTTATCTCTATAGGCTTGAACTGCCTTAGGATTTGGGTCGTGTTCCTCTGTTGGGCCCTTATTGGGCTTTCCTGGCGATTTGGCTGAACTCTTTGAAAAGAGGTCGGGTTTGTCCTGACCTGAAGAGGTCGGTCGACTTGTCAGTAGAACATCCCGGGTCGGACAGCTCGACCCTGGGTATGAACAATGCCCCTGCTCGAGCTCGGTCTTTCTTTTGAGGTCGAGTCTTTTTTAGGACTTCGATCTGTCTCTGGTGAAGCCGAACTCGAGCATTTGTCGACTTCTTCTTTGTAGAGTCTCCCTTTGAATGCGGAACGTTTTCCTTCTTTTTAATTTTTTGAAACAGGCGTTCCTTTTCTTTGAAATGCGCGTCTCTCTGCCTTAGGAATGTGCGAGGGTTTTAATAGCCCATTAATTCTTCCCTTTGCGGTTTTTCCCCTTTCTTCACATTGAATTTTGCCTTTCTCCCAGATGTTGGCTTCAGTTTCTTCTTCTCTCTTGCTCGCTTGTGTCTCCATTTTTTGCCTTTATTTTCTGGTTTGCCTGGGATTCTTTATCTTTTACACTTTCGCGCTTCTTCTTGTGGCACCGTTAGCGACTGTTTTGTTCTTTCGGAGGGTGGTCTTCAGCCTCGCTATTGCTTCGTCTTCTCAGTGCTCATTGTCTCTTCCCCTTTTCCGGTACGTTTCTGTTCTTTCTGTTCTTCTTCCTGCTTGCATTATTTTTATGGAAAAGTTTTGATCTTGCTCAACTTCATGTTAGAAAGCTTGAACCTTTTTTGCGTCGTTATGCTTGATTGTTGCTGTGATGCATGCTTTTTGGAGTTACTTTCATCTTATGTACGTCTTTTGGCTTTTTCCCTGATAGTTGATCCTTTTTTGAAAGTTTGTTATTGCCTTAGTTTGCATCCTAAAACTGTTTGATTCTTTGAAAAAGGATTACGTCTTTTGGTGATTTTTATCTGTTTGATGCTGATAGCTTCCTTGGTAGTTTTGTTGAATGATAGCTTCTTTTGATGGCTTTTTGAACTTTGTGGCTTTCTTCTCGGAGTGTCGCTTTTAAAGTAAAAGGGGTTATTTTCTTGTTAGGAGGTGTAGAGATGTAGGCTTGTAGATTTTCCTGAGTCCTTGTTCCATGATTGCCTCCAAAGGATGCCCCTGGATCTTTGGTGTGGGTCCTGGGGTATCCTTTTTTCTTGTTTGTGTTGCTTTTAGTCATATCTGTCCGAGCTGATAATGGCCGAGTTGTTAATTTAGTAATTCCTCTCTTTTTTCTTTGTTGTAGGATTAGTTGACCATGTCTTCCTCTCGCAAAAATATTGTTGAGATCTCCTCCAAAGTCCCCGAGGAAATGTCCGATTGGCTGGACTCCCTTGTTCTGATGTGTGTTTCGCTTGTCGATTTCGAGTATCTTGTGAAACTTAGGAAATATTGAAGAACGGTTTTTCTATCGGTAAAGAATTATAAAAATATGATTGTGTTGTTAGTATAGCTTCTAAACCAACAGAAAATCCTTTCGTACAAACGTTTTGGTTGTCACAAGTAACAAACCCCTTTAAAATTGATAACCAAAGTATTTAAACCTCGGGTCGTCTTCTCAAGGAATTGCAGGGAGATGTTCTTATTATTGGTTATGAGTCTTGTAAATTGGGGGTTTTTAAGATAAGGAACAGGTAATTTAAATGACAAGAAAAATAAATTAATAATAATAAAATCTCTTGGCAAGGTATGAAAATTAGAAGTCCTATCCTAGTTATCCTTATCAATTGTGATGAGAATTGGATTTTTCTCCCACTTTGTTAACCTCTAACTATGAAGGTAAGTTAAGTGGATGAATTAATTTTGATTCCTCAGGTCCTAGACTTTCCTTGGGAAAGGCTAGAGTTATTGGAACTCGAATTAATTCTTGAAGAATTCCAATTTTCAGTCAACAATGAGTTTGATAACTCAAGTGTCTCCAATGACTCAACCAAAGCCAAAAGGGAAAATTCTAAATTAAATTAAAAGCATTCATAAATCTGAAACACATCAAATTACGTCTAAACATAAATTCAACTCTAACATGGAAAGGTTCATAAGTCAATTGGGCAACATAAATCAAATACAAATAAAAGTATTAGAGTAAATAAAAGTAGAAAATAAATATTGAAGGAACATAGAACCTGGAATGAAGAGATCATAGCTTAAACATAATAAAAATCCTAAATCCTAATCCTAAGAGAGAGGAGAGAACCTCTCTCTCTAAAAACTACATCTAAATCCTAAAATTGTGTATTATGAGCTGATGATTATGAATGAAGGGATCCCCCACTTTATAGCCTCTAATCTGTGTTTTCTGGGCCAAAAACTGGGTCAAAAATAGCCCAGATATTGCTGGAGAAGAAATCTGCCACGTTGATTTTTGTCACTACGACACGTCCGGGTGGAGCACGCGTTCGCATCGCCTAGCATCAGAGCAACTATGGCATATTACATATCAATCAAAGCCCCGGACGTTAGCTTTCCAATGCAATTGGAACCGCGTCATTTGGACCTATGTAGCAAAAGTTATGACCGTTTGAGTGCAAAGAGGTTAGGCTGGACAGCTTAGCAACTTCTTCAACTTCTTGTATTCCTTCCACTTTTGCATGCCTCCTTTCCATCCTCTGAGCCATTCCTATCCTATAATCTCTGAAAACACTTAACACACATATCATGGCATCTAACGGTAATAAGAGAGGATTAATAATAAGCAATTTAAAGGCCAAAGAAGCATGTTTTCAATCATAGCACAAAATCAGGAAGGATAATGTAAAACCATGCAAATAGTATGAATAAGTGTGCAAAGACTTGATAAAAACCACTCAATTGAGCACAAGATAAACCATAAAATAGTGGTTTATCAAACTTCATCGTATCTGTAATCGTAGAGACCAGGAGAAAGATTATGAGTTGATCACGCCGGACTCTGAGGAGAGGGTTTGCTTTCCTTCTCTGATCCAAGGGGAGCGTCCCTTCTTTTATGCATATGACTATTTTTTCAGTCAGCTGAAAATTACCTTTCCTTTTACATCTTTTGAGACCGACTTGTTTTGGTCATGCAACGTGTCCCCATCCCAACTTCATCCGAATTCGTGGGGCTTTGTCAAAATTTTCCAGTTGTTATGTCAGGAGCTAGATATTAAGCCTTCACAAACTCTCTTCCTCTATCTTTTTGTTTTGGCTAAACTCGATGTATGATGAGTCTTTTAGAGACTTCAAAAATTATTTCTTTAAAGTTTGAGCTGTTGAAGGATCTCGCCCCTTTTTTCTGGATGAAAATAATGAGCCTACTTTTCCTTTAGAGTGGCAAAAGAATGTCATGGTATCGAGGTATTCGTGGGATATGTTGAGTGAGGTCGAACAGGCCTTTGTGAACTTGTTAGAGGAGAATTGGGGGCAGCCTCCTTACCTTGATACTAAATAGTTTTTAGGGGATCGCTTGCTTTTCCGAGATGAGTTGGGTAGTGCCCGACTTCCCTTTTGTTATTTTTGTTTTGTTGGTTTTTTTATCATTTTGTAACTTGGTTTTTGCTGTCTTTTTTCAGAGATGGTTAAAAACAATGACTCTATGAGGGCCTTTAAAAAGGCGAGGAAAGCTACCGCGGTCCAGAACATCTCGGCCAAGGTGGCCGGGGAGGGGTCCTCTCAGGTTCAGTCAAAGCCATCCGTTCCGAGCTCTCCTGGACCGAGGAGGATGATCCCTACTCCCTGGTGTAGAACCTATGCACAATTACTCAAGAGGGGGGGGGGTGAATTGAGTATTGCAACAACAATGAATCTTTTTGCGAAAGTTAAAGACAATATACAAAAGTGTTATTGTACTAGTATTTTTCCAAGAGCTTAACTCAATTGCTAAGCATTTATAAGGAGCTTTTACTTTCCAATAGACACCAACTCAAATAAATTGATCAAGCTTTTCACCAATCGGACTTAAGCCATTCCTTAAGTACTTACGAAGCTACTTTTCGATCACAATTTATTTGCTCAAAGGTAAAAGACAATAATATTGAAGAGATGAGTTTGGAGAGATGCAAACGCTATTTAGAGTGGTTCGGCACAATCCTTGTCCTACGTCCACTTTCTTTCTCAATCGCTATTGAGAAGTTTCACTATTGCCAAGCTTCAAGGTGCTCGCGCAAAACCTTTTACAATCCGAGTCCTTAGTTTCTAACACCTCACGGTATATGATCACCACTCGTATACTAACCTACTCCACTTAGAGATACCTTCTCTAAGATTTGCCTTGAGTACTTAGTATACTTCTTTGGTATCCTCACCGACTATAGTGTTTATAACTCTTGACTCAACCTTGGAGATCACACTCCAATTTACAAAGTGTACAAGAAAACAATTCTCAAAGAATTGTTGAGATGAAATGAGTACTCTCTAGAAGAGTGTATGATTACAAGTTTAGCACTATTGAACCAATTGATATTGCTCTCTCAAATTGTGTATTATAACACCTTAAAAATGTGTAGAATGAAAGAATATGAACAAGATAGTTTGCAAATACTCACATGTGTGAAATAAGGCTTTAATCCATCTATTTATAGACTTCCCAAACCTTAGAAACGTTGGGGAGTTAATGGGATGGAGCCGTTTTGTTAAAACTAGCCGTTTTTTATGTTTTTGAATCATTTGCATCGATGCATAACACTTTGCATCGATGCAAATGTGTCTTTGAAGCTGAAATTTGAATTTTCAGCTAGGTTGCATCGATGCAAACATCTTTGCATCGATGCAAAAAGTCGTTGCATGCTTTGCATCGATGCAAGATGAGTGTGCATCGATGCAAACCTTAAAGAATGGCTTAAAATCACTTCAAAATGCTTAGGATTGATCTCAAACTTGTTGGAGTCAATTCCTATGCTTTTGTACCTTTGAAAACAAGTTTTTAAACCATTTGGCTAGCATCGAATTGCAAGATGTGCATCAAAACATTTTGTGAGTGTGTGTTGAGAGATTTAGCAATTGGTTCTTAACAAGAAGTTACCTAAGTCCTAAGACACTATACTTGTCTTCAAATGTTGTGGACTTGAGTTTCTTGTTGTTGTTGTGTTGCTTTTAACTCTTCATTCCTCAACGTTGAATGTTGGTTGATCTTTCAACATGCTTGTTCATTCAAGTTGTTTGTTGGTTTGTCTTTCATGTCTTTTGTTGGTTTGTCATTCATCAAAACCTACGAATACAAACTTCACATACAAGCAACATGATTTACAATTTCCCCCTTTTTGATAATGACAAACCAATTTTGAGGATATGCATTTATAAATGATTTTGAAAGCAACAATAATGCACTTTGTTTTATAGAAAACTTTGGAGAAGACTTCTTTCAAAAATTTTGCAGGAGTTCCCCCTAAATATGTGCATTTGTTCCCTTAAAGAGCGTTTATCAAAGAAAACGATTTAGATATCAAAGTTTTTGCTTAGCGGAAGTCTTTTTGAAAACATTGTTTCGCAAACTTATTTCTTCTTTTCAAATCCTCAAACTTCTTCTTTTTCAAAAGTTCAAAATATCAAATATCCTCAAACTTCTCTTCCCCCTTTTGACATTATCAAAAAGAAAGGAGTTAAAAATGTGTCATAGAAGCATGCATAAAACAATGAATTTTTTTTTAAGTTCAATTTCTCTATTAATTTCAAGGATGAGATATTCCCCCTTTCAAAAAGAATTTGATTTCCTCTTTTTATATATATAACAAGCATGCATAATTCCCCCTAAATAAGTGAAATATATTAAAGCATGCACATTAACTTAAAATAGGAGTACCAAGCCTATTTTGAGTTATTCACCAAATGAGCATACAAGCATTAATCATTAAACAAAATTATGAAGGAAATATCAAAGTATTTAAACCATAATAGAAATCCTTAGCTTACTAGGAGTTAGTTTAACAATTCATATAATCAAATAAACATAAAGCAATAAAAAGGACTTGATGTTAAAAAATTTTCAATTTGTTGATCCTCCATTGTTTATAATCTTCAAATTCTTCAATCTACCTCAAGATTAATTACTCATTTATCAACTCATAAACCTATAAAACAATGGCTAATTGGATATCTCCAATGCTTAAGTTAGTAAGAGATACAAAAAAAGCAATATAAATACAATGAATTCAAACAAATCATATTAGATTAGAATCTAAGATACCAAGTTTCATCATTTTTACTAACAAGGCATTTCACATCATTTGAGGAAACTTCATCTAGATTAATCATGTATATATTGCCAACACGGTGCCCAATTAGCACAATTTCATTAGTGTCTTGCCTTTTTATCAAACAACATTTTGAATCAAAGGTGACTAAGTTTCCTTTGTCACAAAGTCGGCTAACACTAATGAGATTATGTTTGAGACCTTTGACAAGTATAACATTATCTATGGAGGTAGAAGAATTTTTACCAACTTTTCCAACGCCGATTACTTTGCCGGTGTTGTTGTCTCCATAGATCACGTTTCCTCCGTTTGTAGGCTCTATTGCGGTGAACTTTGATTCATCGCTGGTCATGTGTTTGGAGCATCCACTATCAACATATCAATTTGTATCCTTAGCTCCAACACGTACCTACAAAACAATTAAAATTGGGATTTAGGTACCCAAGTGAATTTGGGTCCTTGATGGTTAGTATGAGCATAATGCCCATAAGGTGCCCATCTCGTATCTTGACTACGAAAGTTTATATGTTTAATTCTAGTAAAGCATACGGGTGCTATATGACCTACTTTATTACAATAATGACATATGACATTTGGATTATGCATCCTATGCATGTTTCTAAATGGTTGCCTAGGTTGTTTCCTAAATGCAACATCTTTTGATCTATGCATTGTGATTATATTTTCTAAATGAAGCATGTTGAGGAGGATGTTTAAAGGCTTCATTCCTTTTAGGCATGCTTGCCTTTTGGGCTTGCGGTTGCCTAATAGGAGTTTTAGTATTTTTAAAATTTCCTTTTTCAAAACCTAAACCTTCCTTATTATGAACATGCTTTTGGTTTTTCAATATTTTATCTAAGTTCTTTGAAGATTCATTGAACTTAGCTAAAGTGTTCTTAAGATTTGTAATTTCATTTTCATGCATTTTACAAGATTTGTATGGATCACTACTTGTGCTACACTTATCTTTTCCAAGAGTGATATTCTCGTTTTTCAACATCTCATTTTGTTTTAAAAGATCCATATTCTTTTTCTTTAGGAGAGAATAATCTTGGGTAAGTTTTGTGTACACCTCAAGTAAGGCATCATATTCATCTTGTAAATTAAAAGAAGTAGAGTTGTCATCACTAACCTTTTCTTCGCTTGCCATTAAGCAAAGATTTGCAACCTCGTCGTCATCGGAGTCGGATTCATCCTCGTTCTCCCATGATATGTATGCTTTCTCCTTCTTCTTAAATTTCTTGTTTTTGTCCTCCTTTTGAAGTTTTGGACAATTGGGTTTAATGTGTCCAACTTCTCCACACTCATAGCATTTTGGTACCTTTGTTTTGCTCTTGAAGTTTTTCTTCATTGCAAACTTATTGAATCTTTTTAATAAGAGTTCAAATTCTTCATCTCCTTCTTCTTCATTATCATCACTCTCTTCTTGTAGTGATGTTGTTTTAAGGGCGAGACTTTTCTTCTTGCTTTCTTCACCTTTTTGTCTATTTAGCATAGTCATTTCATAGGTGAGAAGATTACCTCGTAGTTGATCAAATGTAAGTTGATCATAGAGCCTTCCTTCCACAATGGCGTTCACTTTGGAGTTCCATTTTGGTGTAAGGCTTGTAAGCACCTTGGTCACAATTTGTTTATCATTGTATTTTGTGCCAAGCATGCTTAGGTTGTTGAAGATCTTGGAGAGTCTTTCAAGAGCTTCTTCAATGCTCTCTTCATCTTTCATTTTAAAATTTTCCCATTCATGAACCAACATAAATACCTTTGATTCTTTAACGTGGTCGGTTCCTTCGTAAGTGATTTGGAGTTTATCCCAAATCTCTTTAGCGGTTTCACATGTAGAGATCTTCATATAATCATGCTCGTTAAGTGCACAATGAATGAAGTTGATGGCTTTATCATTCATTGCTACTTTCTTCCAATCATCGTCACTATATTCATTTTCTCCTTTCGGTACTTGCTTTAAGACGGAGACTTCTCCTTCTTTAGCGCTTGTTGTCTTTGTTGGAATGTGATTTCCATTCTCAATCACTTTCCAAATTCTCACATCTTGAGAACGGATCCAAATTCTCATCTTATTTTTCCAATAAGAGTAATTTGTTCCGCTAAAAAGAGGAGGTCTAGCGGTTGAGTTACCTTCACTAGTGTTGTTGTTGTTAAAGCTTGTGCTTGCCATGATCTTTTCCCTTAAACGGTTAAGTCTTTCAAAGGGTTAAGCTCTGATACCACTTGTAGAACCTATGCACAATTACTCAAGAGGGGGGGGGGTGAATTGAGTATTGCAACAACAATGAATCTTTTTGCGAAAGTTAAAGACAATATACAAAAGTGTTATTGTACTAGTATTTTTCCAAGAGCTTAACTCAATTGCTAAGCATTTATAAGGAGCTTTTACTTTCCAATAGACACCAACTCAAATAAATTGATCAAGCTTTTCACCAATCGGACTTAAGCCATTCCTTAAGTACTTACGAAGCTACTTTTCGATCACAATTTATTTGCTCAAAGGTAAAAGACAATAATATTGAAGAGATGAGTTTGGAGAGATGCAAACGCTATTTAGAGTGGTTCGGCACAATCCTTGTCCTACGTCCACTTTCTTTCTCAATCGCTATTGAGAAGTTTCACTATTGCCAAGCTTCAAGGTGCTCGCGCAAAACCTTTTACAATCCGAGTCCTTAGTTTCTAACACCTCACGGTATATGATCACCACTCGTATACTAACCTACTCCACTTAGAGATACCTTCTCTAAGATTTGCCTTGAGTACTTAGTATACTTCTTTGGTATCCTCACCGACTATAGTGTTTATAACTCTTGACTCAACCTTGGAGATCACACTCCAATTTACAAAGTGTACAAGAAAACAATTCTCAAAGAATTGTTGAGATGAAATGAGTACTCTCTAGAAGAGTGTATGATTACAAGTTTAGCACTATTGAACCAATTGATATTGCTCTCTCAAATTGTGTATTATAACACCTTAAAAATGTGTAGAATGAAAGAATATGAACAAGATAGTTTGCAAATACTCACATGTGTGAAATAAGGCTTTAATCCATCTATTTATAGACTTCCCAAACCTTAGAAACGTTGGGGAGTTAATGGGATGGAGCCGTTTTGTTAAAACTAGCCGTTTTTTATGTTTTTGAATCATTTGCATCGATGCATAACACTTTGCATCGATGCAAATGTGTCTTTGAAGCTGAAATTTGAATTTTCAGCTAGGTTGCATCGATGCAAACATCTTTGCATCGATGCAAAAAGTCGTTGCATGCTTTGCATCGATGCAAGATGAGTGTGCATCGATGCAAACCTTAAAGAATGGCTTAAAATCACTTCAAAATGCTTAGGATTGATCTCAAACTTGTTGGAGTCAATTCCTATGCTTTTGTACCTTTGAAAACAAGTTTTTAAACCATTTGGCTAGCATCGAATTGCAAGATGTGCATCAAAACATTTTGTGAGTGTGTGTTGAGAGATTTAGCAATTGGTTCTTAACAAGAAGTTACCTAAGTCCTAAGAAACTATACTTGTCTTCAAATGTTGTGGACTTGAGTTTCTTGTTGTTGTTGTGTTGCTTTTAACTCTTCATTCCTCAACGTTGAATGTTGGTTGATCTTTCAACATGCTTGTTCATTCAAGTTGTTTGTTGGTTTGTCTTTCATGTCTTTTGTTGGTTTGTCATTCATCAAAACCTACGAATACAAACTTCGCATACAAGCAACATGATTTACACCTGGGTTTGTTTGGTTGATCCTCCACAGGCTTCTGTTGCTACCTCTGGCGCTCCTCCTCCGAAAAAGCAAAAGACAGCTAAGCTCTTTAACCTTGATGCCCCTGACTTCGATGCTGTCGAGTTTGTCAACCAGCAGATCGGTCCTTATGGTACCATCCCTACTGAAGATGTTTCTCTTCTTTGCCATCTGGATTTTATTACTCGAAGCAGCATCAAGATGGCACACATGGGGGTGGCTTTATATCGGACTGCCTGAGATCTTCCTATTCACGCTACAAAGGCCTTTATGGAGGAGGCTAAGTTGGAGTTCGATCAGATGAAGGGTTTGAAGGAGGAGCTTGAGGTGAAGGTGACCAAGTTGGAGAAAGAATTGGAGGGTGAAAAGACTAGTTCTATTGCCTTGGCGGCTTCTGCGAAGTTGGCTGAAGACAGGGCGTTAAAGAATAAGGAGAACTATGTCACGACCTATAGGGAAATGATGCGTCTCAGGGATGATTTGGAGTCTGCCCGAGCTGATTATGCCGTGTTCCAGGGTCACCTTATAGGCAGTGTAACTGTTGCTTATGAGAACCTGAAGGAGTAGGTTCGGGTTCTTGCACCCGAGCTCGACCTTACTCTCTTCAGTTTGGACAACGTTGTGAAGGACAAAAAAATTGTCCCTGATGACCCTGATGATGATGTCGAATCTCCTTCTGTGTCCGCCGCCAAAGCTTTTGTTGTACCGACTTCTTCACCTTCTGCAGCTATTCATCCCGAGTCGGATCCTGATTGTCAAATCTTGAACCGGGATGATGGGACGGTGGATGCGGTGCCTCTTCAGGCTCGTCCTCCTTCACCCCGTGCTGATGCAGCTGAGAAATCTTCAGATCCTCAATGATTATTCTGGATATTTGTGTATATAGCACAGCTTGTGGGTTTTGAACTTTCATATTTTGTAATTGGTGGTTCTGACTTCTTGATACTCTTTTAGTTGCTTTTTTAGCAACATTATTTTGAAAAACAAAGTAGTTTCTCCAGTTCTTGGGGCTGACTTTTGGTAGCCTCTAGAGTTTGTTATTATTATAACTTGTGCCTTTTATAACATGTTTGTCTGCATCTTTCTGGTACCTTTTAGGTTTTTTGGGGGTGTTGGAGCCTTGTTGTCCGACCTCTTGTGATTGCCTTTGTATTTTCATACTTGTGGCTTGATTCTTTTGAGGTTGTGGATGTTTGGGTCCAACTTGTACGTCGACTTCCTTATTTCGTCCTAAAGTTATTTCTAGTAATCCGTTTTGTTTGAACCTCTGTTAGGTTTCTGTTAGGGATTACTTTATAACGTTTTGGTTTTTTGGACCGACTTCATCATGTCGGTTTCTTCTAAGTTATTTCTAGTAATCCTCTTTTTGGACCTTTGTCAGGTCTCTTTTAGGGATTACTTTTTATAACTTGTTTGTGGGAGGCCGACTTCATCATGTCGGTCTCTTCTAAGTTATTTCTAGTAATCCTCTTTTTGGACCTTTGTCAGGTCTCTTTTAGGGATAACTTTTTATAACTTGTTTCTGGGGGGCCGACTTCATCATGTCGGTCACTTCTAAGTTATTTCTAGTAATCCTCTTTTTGGACCTTTATCAGGTCTCTTTTAGGGATTATTTTTTATAACTTGTTTGTGGGAGGCCGACTTCATCATGTCGGTCTCTTCTAAGTTATTTCTAGTAATCCTCTTTTTGGACCTTTGTCAGGTCTCTTTTAGGGATTACTTTTTATAACTTGTTTGTGGGAGGCCGACTTCATCATGTTGGTCTCTTCTAAGTTATTTCTAGTAATCCTCTTTTTGGACCTTTGTTAGGTCTCTTTTAGGGATTACTTTTTATAACTTGTTTGTGGGAGGCCGACTTCATCATGTCGGTCTCTTCTAAGTTATTTTTAGTAATCCTCTTTTTTAGGGCTGGCTAGGCCTCTTTCCAGGGATTGACTTTTTATAACTTTGGTTTTTGTGGTCGACTAGTCCAACTTCTTTATGTCGGCCTGTCTTTTAAGTTATTTTTAGCAACCCATTTTATTAAGACCTCGTCAGGTCCTTTCTATATATCACTTTCGATAACTTCTTGCATTATTCTGTTTTTGTTGCTTTTTCATCTTTGCCGATTTTGTCGAAGTTAGGTTTGATCCTTGTTTGGTCGACCTTTTGGTGAATTTGGTTTTCATCTTCTTTGGTCTTTATTGTGGTCGGATGGTGAGTTTGATCTTTACTTTCTACTGACCTTGTAGCTTTATAATCGAGCGATGAATTTTTTAGCGTTTTAGACTAATGCGTCTTGAGAATTTGTAGAAAATCTAAAAATTTCTATTCAAAAGAAAATGCAGATATATACATGTGGGAGTTTTATCGGGCAATTTGTAGATCTTGGCTTGGCACCTCATTAAAAAACCTTTTCAGGAAAAAGAGTGCACCTTATCCTAAGATCTTTATTACCTTCAACTATAATACCTTCTTAGGTTACAGGCGTGCCATGACCTAGGAAGCTCTCGCCCCTCGAGTTCGGACAGTCTATAGTAACCATTTCCAAGTACTTCTATGACTCGGTAGGGTCCTTTCCAGTTTGCTGCTAGCTTTCCTTCTCCCGGTCGAGTTGTTCCGATATCATTTCGGATTAGGATGAGGTTATTCTCGGCAAAATCTCACGGCACTACCTTTTAATTGTATCTTGAAGCCATTCAACGTTTTAATGCCTCTTCCCTGATCTGAGCTCTTTCTCAGATTTCTGAAAGTAGGTCGAGTTCTTCCCTTTGTAGTTGGGAGTTGGCTTCTTCATTATAGTGGATCACTCTGGGCGACCCTTCTTCGACCTCCACTGGGATCATTGCCTCCGTTCCGTAGGCTAGTCAGAAAGGTGATTCATTTATGGTGGAATGTGGCGTTGTTCGATATGCCCATAGGACTTGTGGGAGCTCTTCGGCCCAGGCTCCCTTTGCATTCTGTAATCTCCATTTTAACCCGGCCAATATGACTTTGTTAGCGGCTTCTGCTTGTCCGTTGGCCTGGGGGTGTTCTACGGATGTAAATTGGTGTTTTATGTTCAGTTCGGCCCCCAATTTTCTGAAGCCTGTATCTGTAAATTGAGTGCCATTGTCTGTGGTGATGGAGTTTGGAACCCCAAACCTTGTGACAATGTTTCTATATAGGAATTTTCAACTTCTTTGAGCAGTGGCGTTAGCTAAGGGTTCTGCCTCAATCCATTTTGTGAAATAGTCTACCCCTACTATGAGGAATTTGACTTGTCCTGATCCCTGAGGGAAAGGTCCGAGAAGGTCAAGTCCCCATTTTGCGAATGGCCAAGGTGAGGTTACGCTTATGAGTTCCTCTGGCGGGGTGATGTGCAAATTGGCGTGTTTCTGACATGGTGGACATGTCTTTACAAACTCTGTGGCTTCTTTTTGTAGAGTTGGCCAATAAAATCCTGCCCGGAGTACTTTTTTGGTAAGTGCCTGTGCTCCGAGATTATTGCCACAGATGCCGCTGTGTACTTCTTCTAAAACTTTTTTTTGTTGGAAGTCGGCACACATTTTAACAATGGTATTGAAATCCCTCTTCTGTATAGAGTATTGTTTATGATAGTGTAGTATTGTGCCTCCCATTTTAACCTCTTTGCCTCCTTTTCATCTGTAGGGAGTGTTTCTGTTTTGAGGTAGTTAATTACGGGAGTCATCCATCCTTGATCCAGATCTATTATGACTAGGACTTTTTCTTCTTCCGAGATTGACGGGTTCTGCAGCATTTCCTGGATGAGGCTTCTATGGTTGCCCCCTGGTTTGGTACTAGCTAGTTTTGAGAGTGCATCAGCTCGGGCATTCTGTTCTTAGGGTATGTGGCGGACCTCATATTCCCCGAGTTGTCCGAGCTGTTCCTTGGTTTTGTCCAAGTACCTTTTTATGGTGGGATCTTTGGCTTGATAGCTCCCTGCTATTTGTGAAGTGACTACTTGTGAGTCGCTAAAGATGATAAGCTTTTGACCTCCAACCTCCCTAGCCAGCTTCAAACCTGCTAGTAGCGCCTCATATTCTGCTTGGTTGTTTGAGGCAGGGAACCCGAATTTGAGGGAAAGTTCGATTTGGGTTCCCTGGTCGCTTTCAATTATCACACCCGCGCCACTTCCAGTTTTATTTGAGGAACCATCTACATAGAGATTCCATTCTGTAGGGATTTCTGGGGTGTCTGTAAATTCTACAATGAAGTCGCCAGATATTGCAATTTGATGGCTGTTCGACCTTCGTATTGAAGGTCAAATTTGGATAATTCAACTGCCCATTGCAAGATTCTTCCTGCTAAGTCTGTTTTCTGTAAGATCCTTTTATGGGTTGGTTGGTCCGAACCCTAATGGTGTGGGCTTGGAAATATGGGCGAAGCCGTTGAGATGTTAATATGAGAGCATAGGCGAATTTTTCTATTTTCTGGTAGTTCAGCTCGGATCCTTGTAGTGCTTTGCTGATGAAGTATATAGGCTGTTGTCCACTATCATCTTCTCATACTAGTGCTGAGGCTACTACCCGATTTCCTACTGTGAGTTACAATATAAGTGGTTCTCCTTCCCGTGGGCGAGTCAGAATAGGTGGTTGTCCCAGGAATCTTTTGAAATCTTGGAAAGCTTGCTCGCACTCTGTTGTCCATTCAAATCTCTTTCCCTTTCTTAGAGTGGCGTAGAAGGGGAGAGATTTTATTGCCGATCCAGCTAGAAGTTTGGACAAGGCTGCCAACCTTCCATTGAGTTGTTGTACCTCTTTGACACAAGTCGGGCTCTTCATGTCGAGTATGGCCCGACATTTATCTGGATTTGCCTCGATTCCTCTTTTTGTGAGCATAAAACCCAAGAATTTGCCAGCTTCTACTGCGAAGGTGCATTTTGCAGGATTAAGTCGCATGACATGCCTTCTTATAGTGTCGAACACTTGGGTTAGGTCGGACAGTAACGTCTCGTCACTTTGTGTATTTATTAACATGTCGTCCACATAGACTTCCATGATTTTCCTGATGTGGTCTGTAAAGACCTTATTCATTAATCTATGATAAGTAGCTCCCGTGTTTTTGAGTCCAAAAGGCATGACGATGTAGCAGTGGTTTGCTTTTGGGGTTAAAAATGAAGTTTTTTCTTGATCAGGTGGGTACATCGGGATTTGATTGTATCCTGAGTAAGCGTCCATAAACAAGAGGTATTTGTATCCAGAGGAGGCATCCACCAGAGCGTCGATACTTGGGAGTGGATATGGATCCTTTGGGCAGCTTTATTGAGATCAGTGTAGTCGGTGCACATCCACCACTTCCCATTTGATTTTTTCACCAAGACGACGTTAGCTAACCATAGTGGCTACTTGACTTCCCTTATGAATCCTGCCTCCAATAGGGCTTGTACCTGCTATTCCACAGCTTGGGATCGTTCTGGTCCGAGATCCTGGGTAGACTGCCAGCTTGTGGCACATTAACTTAGGGTCTATGCCCGGCATGTCTGCGGCCTTCCATGCAAATAGTTCGTCGTTATCTCGTAAGAACTGTACGAGTGATTCTTTTATATCTCCTTTTAGGATTGTTCCAATGTTGATTGTTTTGTCTGGGACATATCCGATTTGGACTTTTTCTACTTCGCCTTTGGGCTGTGGATGAAGTTCTTCCCTTCCTCGAATTCCACCAAGTTCGATGGTGTGGAATTCTTCTCCTCTGCCCCTGAGGTTTAGACTTTCATTATAACAGCGGTGTGCCATCTTCTAATCTGCTTTTACTGTAGCTATTCCTTCTGTGGTTGGGAATTCCATGCACAGGTGTGGAGTTGAGACTACTGCGTCGAGCTGATTTAACGTTGTTCGACCTATTAGGGCATTGTATGCTGAACTCACGTCGACCACGATGTAGTCTATATTGAGTGTCCTTGACTGATTTCCTTTTCCAAAGGTCGTGTGTAATGAGATGTACCCAAGTGGTTGGATTGGAGTATCTCCCAGCCCGAGCAGGCTGTTTGGATATGCTCTGAGCTCTTTTTCTTCCAGGCCGAGTTTATCGAATGCAGTTTTGAACAAGATGTCGGCCGAGCTTCCTTGGTCTACCAGTGTGCGGTGGAGATTTGCGTTGGCCAATATGATAGTTATGACCATGGCATCGTCATGTCCCGAGATAATGCCAGCTGTATCCTCTTTGGTAAAGGTGATTGTGGGAATGTCGGGTGCTTCCTCTTTTCCCTCGACATGATATACCTCTTTAAGATGTCTTTTGCGAGATGATTTGGAGATACCTCCTCCTGCAAATCCTCCGTGTATCATGTGAACATGTCTCTCGGGCGAACGAGGTGGTCGTTCAGACCGTCCGACCTCTTCGTCCCTTCTTCTTTTTCTTGGATCGTCTGCTCGGCTGGCTAAATACTGATCTAACTTTCCTTCTTTAACCAGTTTTTCTATGATATTTTTTAGGTCGAAACATTCGTTGGTGGAATGTCCATAGATTCGATGATATTCACAATATTCAGCCCGGTTTCCTCCTCCTTTTTTGCTTTTGAGTGGTCGAGCTGGAGGTATCTTTTCAGTATGGCATACTTCTCTGTAGACATCCACAAGAGACACCCGAAGAGGGGGTATAATTGTGGTATTTTTTTATCTTTTCCCCATGTTGATCCTCTTTTTTCTTGAATTCTTTGTCCTTATGTCGGGAGATTGGAGAATCCGGATTTTGAGGTCTCTCCTAGTCGAGAGTTTTCCTCCATGTTGATGTACTTCTCTGCTTGTTCTTGCACTTCATTCAGAGATGTGGGATGTTTTTTCGATATAGAGTGGCTAAAAGGTCCCTCTCCAAGCCATTGATGAGACCCATAATGGCGGCCTCTGTTGGTAGACTTTGTATGTCCAGACATGCTTTGTTGAATCTTTCCATGTAGCTGCGGAAACTCTCTTGATCTCCTTGTTTGATCCCTAGTAGGCTTGGGGCGTGCTTGGTTTTGTCTTTCTGGATAGAGAATCTGGCTAGAAACTTCTTGGCTAGGTCGTCGAAGCTTGAGACGGACCGAGGGGGTAGATTATCGAACCACTTAATCGCCGTTTTTGTTAAGGTAGTCGGGAAGGCTTTACAGCAGACTGCGTTTGAGGCATCGGTGAGGTACATTCGACTCCTGAAATTACTGAGGTGATGGCTAGGATCTGCCGTGCCATCGTATAAACTCATATCCGAGAGTTTAAAGTCTTTTGGAATTTTGGTCTTCATGATCTCCTTGGTGAATGGATCTTGGTCCTTGCGGGAGCTATCCTCATCAGTGGATCGAGTAGCTTTGGCCTTGAGATCGGCTTCAAGTTTTAGAAGTTTTTCCTCCAATTCCCAGCGTCGCCTTATTTCCCTTTGTAGATCTTTACCAGCTTCTCGTTAATGTTGGGCTTCTTTTTCAAGTTGTTTTAAACGGTCTTGAAGCGCCTCCAGGGCTCCCAAGTTTTGTGAAATCTTATCTCCGTTAGGTTGTGGGATATCTTTTGGTGTAGTGTCCTCGTTTTTGTGCGGCGTTCTATCTTCTAGATCCGAGTCGTGGTCGTTGTCATGGTCGTCCGCCATGGTGGTGGGATGACTTCCACATTCCCCGGCAACGGTACCAATGTTCCGAGGGTTACCTGAAACTGTAGGTCGATCTCGGACGAGATCTTCTGTGCTGGTCGGAGCTGACGTGTCCGGCTAGGGGATGGTGGCCGGAGCGGCCGCTTTCGACTTGTTGGACTGGCTATGCTGCTGATCCTTTGTCATCGGAGGGTGGTGGTACCTGCAAGGGACTCCGATGCTTAAGTTAGCAAGGGTATTAAGCAGGTTTTTAGCAGAATCAGAGTATGAGTTATACCTGGGTGCTCCATTGTATTTATAGTAGTGTGGAGTGACCTTCTTAGATAAGATAAGTTAGTTATCTTATCTTATCTTCAAGGGAACCGCCCTTATCTCTATAGGCTTGAACTGCCTTAGGATTTGGGTCGTGTTCCTCTGTTGGGCCCTTATTGGGCTTTCCTGGCGATTTGGCCGAACTCTTTGAAAAGAGGTCGGGTTTGTCCTGACCTGAAGAGGTCGGTCGACTTGTCAGTAGAACATCCCGGGTCGGACAGCTCGACCCAGGATATGAACAGTTCCCAAGCTTGGCAGTTCGCATAGAATTCCCGCACCATAGTCTCATTGACTTCAATGGGTTCTCGCTCAAGAAATTCTCAATGAAGCGAGGCAATCCTTTGGTGAATAGTCGCCTTGTATTGGCTTGGAACCTTTAACACTACAAAAAAACCCTGGTTAAAACATCATTAATATTAAGGCAGTTTTGTGAAAATGCCACAATATTCATGGATTAAGGCGGTTTATGTCACTGCCATAATATATCTGTAAGTCATGGAAATTTTTGGCAGTACCAACAACAGTTATCTACTATTCAATTAGAAGAAAGCCCAACCTAAACCTAATTGCGAGTAGAAGAGAGTAGAGCTTGAGGAACGAGCTTCTCCTGCAGTGGCTTCTTCTCCACCATTGATGCGAGCTTCTCCTCTATTCTTGTGAGCTTCTCTGCCATTATTGCAAGCTTCTCCTCCATAAAGCTTCTGCATTCTATGTTTTGCGAGCTTCGTACCCTAACTCGTCTTCTCCGTATCCCTTCTCACTTCTAGTTTTTATACGAAATTCTCATCCTTTTCTTCCTCATCTTCTTTTGATTTATGATTTGTTACTTCCTCTCTATTTATTACTATTCTTTCAATTCATTATTTTATGTGTGTGAGAGTTTCGTTGGTGTGGCAGAATTTTAAAATGACATCACTGCTGCTCTGCAAGCTTCTCCTCCATCAATGATTCTTCCCCTCCATCGATGTCATGTCCATCAATGCTTCTCCTCTGATGGTACATTAGCTTCCATTGATGCGATTTGCGAGGTATTCTATTAGTTTCTGTTCTTCGAGTTATTCTTCTCCTCATCAACCTTATTTTGTTTGATTCTAGGTTTTAATTGTTCTGTGCTAACTGCTACTTATTTTATTTAATTTCAGGTTTTGATTTTCTTCCTTGTTCAATTTATTTTTAGGTCAGAAATTGGGGATTGTTAGAAGAAATTGAGTAAGGTCTTCACTGAATTTGTTCATAATTATAAGATTGATTAGAATCATGTGATACTTGTTTTCTCCTATTATTATGTGCACTGTGAACTGTATTGATATTCTTCTTCAGGTTTTCTGTTTGCAGAAAAAGCTTTTAAGGAATTTACTTGAGTAAGCTTTTAAGTAGTTAGTATTCCATTGACATTTTCTTTTAAATTGATCATCTTGTGTTACTTTTTTCAAGAATCTTGATAACTCTAATCTATTTAGACATTTGGTATCTAAACTTGGGAAGCTTAAGCATTTTATAATATCTATATGCTATATATACTATGGTTAAAATTTTGGTATGGTGACATGGGTTTTCTAATGTCAAATGTGTACATATAGCTTTAGCAGACTCTGTTTGCAATTTTTCATCTTAAGTGCTCTTAATGTACTTAATGCATTTTTGCAATTTTTCAACTTAAGTGCTCTTAATGCATTTTTCCCCTCAAGTAGACTATGTTCACGTCTTTCTCTTTACTTTAGGTGTGAGGTTTGTAATGCTCTTCCTTGTTAATAATAATCTCTTTTGTTTTTAGTTGTAGCACAAATAGTAAGCCCTTTTTATTTCTATTTGTCATTTTATTGGTGTGCATTAATATCTACTCTTTTTTATATTGTAGATATTTAGAGCACTTGCTTATCTTCACAACAACATTGGAATATGTCACAGGGACATAAAACCTCAAAAATTACTGGTATATTCTTATAGAAACTTTTTTATTTGATTTCTCATCATAAGACTAACATAATCTATTGTATCTAATGCATAAAAAACCCCTCCACCACTTCATGTTGAAAATGGCTTTTTATGGTCTTTGATGTACCTCATAGTCATATGTGAAGCAAGATTAAACATAAAGCAATTGCATAAAATTAGCAAAATCAAAACACAAATAGCTAGACCAATATATTTATCTATTTTATTTGGTCACATTGAATCTGTATTTAACAAAGTTTGGTGGTGTATTAATTGTCCAATATCTTTAACCTTGTTTTAATATCAAGAGACGTTTACTTTATACAAATTTATTTTCAAAATTTTTGATAAATTTTAATTTTATTTTGGTTCAGTTAAAGTGCTGGGTGAGGATATGATCTGTGGAATTTCCATAATTTGGATTCTATATTTTGGTTGGATAATATGCTAAGTTATTGGCTTTCTGCAGTTTTTCTTATTAAGGGGACTCTGGAAAATAAACTAAACTGAATGCAACACACTAGAGTATATCTTAATATAATATGGTTGATGTGGTTTATGCAGTAATCTAAGAATATGGTGTTCATCATGAGTGGCCACTACAAAAAATGTTGGTAAAAATGGCACTGATTTTATGGCGGGTTTAAAGAATTGCCATTATCTTTGTTAATTTCAGCGGCGCTAACTTATTTGTGTTCTATGATCTGATTTTCAATCTGGCTCATCTCCTTGCCTCGGCAAGCAACGCCATTGTTGCTCCTTCAGCAAGCTTCTACAATTTGGTTTTGCCATCTCTATCACTTCTAATAGGTAATCTACTTAATCTTCTTCTTTGATTTTTTTCTTCCTCTTTGTACTTTTAGATCTAGTTCATGCCCTAGCTAGTAGGAAGAAGCAAAGAATGCTGGTTCTTTTTTTTTGTTATTGTGTATTTTAACTTTCATTTATCACTTATGTAAATAAATTGCTTGTTTTATATCATATATTTTCTTTCCTTTTTGCACAGGTTACCTTCGAAGAGACCATCAATAAATTACAAAGTGAAAATGAATGGGAGAAGCAAAACCAGGTCATTTAATTTGAATTTACGGTTTAATGACTGTGTGGATAGCTCTCTTCTCTTATTTGAATATTATTATTATTCTTATATATGTGTTTGGCTATTGACTAGCATGATTAACCTGATCCCCTGCAGGCTAGTTTGGAATTGAGAATTTCACAATTACAGAGTGAGAATAGTTCCTTACTTGAAAAAGAGGTGAAAGACTTAGTATTGTGTTCTTTTAAGAGTTTGGAGCGTTGAGTCTATGAAGTTAAAATTTTTCATATTTAATTTTGTATCATATCCAGGATGAATTGGTGGAAAATGCCACTCAGGTAGCCTTGGAAGAGACTATCAATAAATTAAAATGTGACAATGAATTGCACACACAAAAATAGGTAAATTAATTCGAGTGAACAATTTTGACTAAAATTTGGAATATTGTTCTTATATGTGTTGCGCTACTGATTGCTGGCCTGGCATGCCTAACTGGATCACCTGCAGGTTGGTTTGGAAATGAGAATTGCACAATTAGATAGGGAATAGTTCCTTGCTTCAAAAAGAGGTGAATGGCTTGGGAATTATTTTTCATTCTAAAACTTGGGAGCATCGAGTTTTAAGAACTAGTTGTTAAGATAATTCATTTCCTATATTGTTTTCACTTTTTAGGTTGGATTGGTAGAAGAAACCAAGCGGTTTCTGAGTGAATAAGAAATTTTGAGCCTTAAAGTGGTACAAATTGCATTGAAATTAACATTGCTAATGACTTGAGCTTTCTTATGTTAAATTAGTTTTTTAAATTATCCAGGCTACTAATGACTGACTTTCTATATTGGATTTGAGTGAGCCTGTTAAGCTAGATAAAAGGCATACTCAATTATAATGGAGCTAAATATTCATGAGCTTCAGTTCATTTGAGTACTTTGCAAACTGTTTTTTTTATTCATCCTGCAAATACCTTGTTATCCAATAACAGTTATGTAATCAACCCTATATATTTAAAATCAAGCTGTTTTTCTTCTTTTGTTCAAAGATTTTTTTAAGTAGCTACCATCTGTGCAATGTTGCTTTGTAGTAATGAAGGCATGCTTTTATGAAAATTAAGTTTTACTTAACAGTTCATATGTCAGCAGTAGAGGATGAAGTTCGATTTGAGAGCCGGCATTCGATTCTTTATAATGTCATTGTTACAATTGTGTAGAGTTCAATTATTAAAATCATGGGATTAGCTCTGCTTCTGTGTTTAGAAAAGCAGGTTTGGTGAAGATACCATAATTGGGAACCTTGACACCGGTAAATTTTACATCTTTCTGCCATTATTTTCTTTTATTTTCTTGTAGCATGTCAATTTCAAAAGTGACTAATAAAAGGTCCGTATACTCTGGACCCCCATAATGTTTCTCCTTTCCAATTCAATAAACTGCAAGTACTATACTATTACATATAATAATGTGTTTTTAAATAGTTTATGCGCTGTGATTTCTTTCATTATTCTATATGCTTTTTGTTCCGAGGGTTACCTGAAACTGGAGGTCGATCTCGGATGAGATCTTCTGTACTGGTCGAAGATGACGTGTCCGGCTGGCTGGTGGCGGCCGGAGCTGTTGTGTCCGACTTGTTGGACTTGCTGCACTGCTGATCCTTGGCCACCGGAGGGTGGGAGGTACCTGCAAGAGACTCCGATGCTTAAGTTAGCATGGGTATTAAACAGGTTTATTGTAGAATCAGAGTATGAGTTATACCTGGGTGCTCCAGTGTATTTATAGAGGTATAGAGTGACCTTCTTAGATAAGATAAGTTAGTTATCTTATCTTATCTTATCTTTGGGTGAGGTCAGCTTATCTTCAACAGAACCGCCCTTCTCTCTGTAGGCTTGAGCCACCTTTGGATTGGGCTGTGTTCCTTCTATTTGGGCCCTTTATTGGGCTTTCCTGTCGATTTGGCCGAGCTCTTTTAGAAGAGGTCGGGTAGTCTGACCTGAAGAGGTCGGTCGCTGTGTCGCCGATCATCCCGGGTCGGATAGCTCGACCCAGGGTATGAACAGTGCCCCTGCTTGAGCTCGGTCTTCTTTTGAGGTTGAGTTCTTTGACTTCGGTCTAGTGAGGCCGAACTCAAGCATTTTGTCGATTCCTTTGAAACAGCTTTTGAATGTAGAACGTTTCCTCTAAAAGCGCGCGCTTTTATATCAGCGCTTTGGGAACATGCAAGGGTTTAATGCTTTCATTAATTTTGTCATTAATTGCCCCATTTCCCTTTGGCTCTTTCATTTTGATTTTGAAAACCCCAAAAAATGGTTTCTCTCCTTGGCCCTTTTCGTAACTTCTTTCTCTGCTCTCTTCGCTCTCTGTTTTTCATTTTGTTCTTCTGCTTCCTTGCGTTGCGGCGTTGCTTGGTGATTTTCTTGGGCAGCTTTTATTTCTGCGCTTCCGCCTTTCTCCTCGAAGTTTCTCATCGTCTCTAGGTTAGTCCCGTTTCATATATTCTCCTTGTTTTGCTTTGATTTTGACCCTTTCTTTAGAGAAAGTTTGGATCTTTTGTTTTGTCGTGCCCTATTGTTGTGCGTTCTGGGAGTTTCTTCATTTTCTGCATGGTCCTTTTTTGCCTTTGCTTAATTCTTTTAGGGTTTTGCATGTTCTTTGTTGTTTCCGTTCTGATGCCGTTTATCCAGAAAAAACCTGTATCTGTTTCTTGCTTTATTTAACGGTTGCTTTGCCTGATTCTGAAAAAGTTCGCACCTTTGATGGTTTCTTCTTGGTGTACTTGATTTTGGGAATGCTTTTGCTGATAGATTGTGATGACTTTTTCTTTTGACACTACTTGCTGTTTAAAGTCTTTTTCTTGTTTGAAAAATGCTGGGGTGGGAGCTGTAGATTTTCCTGGAAACCTTGTTTTGTTACTGCCTTCAAAGGATGCCCCAAGATTTTGGTTTGAGTATTGGGGTTTTCCTTTTCTGTGTGTTCGCCTGCATCGTATTGAGTTGTTTTCTCCCTTGTCCGAGATGTTTTTAGTAATCCCATTTTCTTTTCTTACTTGTAGGATTAGTTGGCCTCATGTCCTCTCGCAATAACATTGTAGAGATGTCTTCCAGAGTTCCCGAGGGGATGTCCGATTGGCTGGACTCCCTTGTTTTGTTGTGTGTTTCTATTGTGGATGCTGAATTTTGCACAGAGCTGAGGAAGCGCCATAGGATTTGTGATAACAGTGCCCGCGAGGGTGATTATGAGCTTGTTGCTCCTGATTCCGATGAGAGAGTTTGTTTTCCGACTTCCGTCGAGGGGGAGCGTCCCTCTTTCTATGCTTATGAATACTTCTTCAGCCAATTAAATGTTATTTTCCCTTTTACTGCTTTTGAAACTGACTTGTTGTGGTCCTGCAATATTGCTCCGTCCCAACTTCATCCAAACTCCTGGGGTTTTATCAAAATATTTCAACTTCTTTGTCAGGAGTTGGACATAACACCTTCTGAAACTCTTTTCCTTTATCTTTTTGTCTCGGCCAAACCTGGAGGTTCCTCCAAAAAGAAAGCTTCCTGGGTTTCTTTCAGGTCGGCCCAGGGGCATAAAGTTTTTGCCATGTATGATGAGTCGTTTAAAAATTTTAAGAACTATATCTTCCGAGTCCGTGCCATTGAGGGGGTTCGCCCCTTTTTCTTGATGAAAATGATGAGCCTGCTTTTCCTCTGGAGTGGCAAAAGAATGTAAGAGTACCACGTTACACATGGGAAATGCTTAGTGAGGTTGAGCGGGCCTTTGTAGTTGTTCTTGACGATTTGTGGGGGAAGCCTCCTCATCTGGACACGAAGAGATTTTTGAGTGATCCATCTTTGGTTCGGGCTGCTTTGGGTACTGTCTGATTTGTTTTTATATTTGCTCCCGAGCTTTGCTTCTCCTGTGTTATAACTTGTCTTTGATTTTTGTGTTTTTCAGAGATGTCGAAGAATAATGATTCTATGAGGTCCTATAAGAAGGCGAAGAAGGCGACTGCTGCTTTAAACATCTCGGCCAAGGCGGCCGGAGAGGGATCTTCTCAGCCTCCAATTAAACCTCCTATATCGAGTTCTCCCGGGCCGAGGAAAGAAATTCCTACTCCTCGGGTCTTTCTGGTTGATCCTCCACAATCTTCTGTTGCAGCTTCCGGTGCCCCTCCTAGTAAAAAACAAAAAACAATTGAGCCTTTCAACCTTGATGCTCCTGACTTTGATGCGGTTGAGTTTGTAGATCAACAAATCGGCCCTTATGGTGCTCTTTCTATGGACAGCGTGTCGCTTCTTCATCATTTTAATTATATCACCCGGAGTGGTATCAGGTTGGCACACATGGGGGCGACCCTATATCGAACTGCTCAAAGTCTTCCTCTCCATGCCACTAAAGCTTTTATGGAGGAGGCCAAACAGGAGTTTGATCGGATGAAGGGTTTGAAGGAGGAGCTTGAAGTAAGGGTGGCCAAGTTGGAGAAAGACTTGGAGAATGAAAACGCTAGTTCCACTTCTCTGGCTGGTTCTCTGAGACTGGCCGAGGACACGGCTATGCGACATAAGGATAGTTATGTGACGTCTTACCGGGAGGTGTTGCGTCTGAGAGAAGAGTTGGAGAATGCCCGGGCTAATTATTCCAAACTCCAAGGTCATCTTGTTGGCAGTGTAACTGCTGCCTATGAGAACCTTCGGGAACAAGTTCGGGTTATTGCTCCCGAGGCCGACCTGACCCTCTTTAGCTTGGAGAACGTTGTCAGGGATGGCAAGGTTGTCCCTGATGACGAGGATGAGGATGATGTCGATCCTCCCCCTGTAGTCTCTGCCAAGGTGTCGACTTCTGCTGTCCCTGCCGAGGTTGGTCCTCCCGCTTCTGATCCTGACTGCCAGATCTTGAACCGGGATGACGGTACTATAGATGCCGTTCCTCTCCAGACTCGCCCTCCGTCTCCTCGGGCTGATGCTGCTAAAAAGTCTTCTGACCCTTAGCTTTTACTTTATTCTGGATATGTAGTTGGCCCAGCTTGTGGGCTTTTTTAACTCTTTATGTTTCATTAACTGCTGATACTTTTCCGTTGCTTGCCTAGCAACTTTTGTTTTTTATAAAAAACAAAGAGTAGCTCACTTTAGCTTTTTTAAGGTAGGTTTTAGTGGCCTCCGAGGCTTTTATAACCTTGTGGATGATATCAGGCTTTTTGTGCTTGACTTGGTATCTCTTTTTCTGTGAATATTGGAACCTTGCGGCTTAACCTTTTTTGGTTTTCTTTATTCTTTGTAGCTTGAATCCTTTGTGGTTGTAGGTCCAAATTTGATTATTGGTTCGTTCTTGCTTGTATTTCTGACGATCCATAACCGATTTCTTTAAGTAAGTCGTTTTTATAATCCTCTTTTTTGGATCTTTGTCAGATCTCTTTCAGGGATCTTTATCGTAGTAGGAGTCCGACTTCGTTATATCGGTCTCCTTTAAGTTATTTTTATAATCCTCTTTCTTGGATCTTTGTCAGATCTCTTTCAGGGATTACTTTTATAACTCTTTTAGTAGTAAGAGTCCGACTTCGTTATATCGGTCTCCTTTAAGTTATTTTTGTAGTCCTCTTTCTTGGACCTTTGTCAGGTCTCTTTCAGGGATCTTTATCGTAGTAGGAGTCCGACTTCGTTATATCGGTCTCCTTTAAGTTATTTTTATAATCCTCTTTCTTGAATCTTTGTCAGATCTCTTTCAGGGATTACTTTTATAACTTTTTTAGTAGTAAGAGTCCGACTTCGTTATATCAGTCTCCTTTAAGTTATTTTTGTAGTCCTCTTTCTTGGACCTTTGTCAGGTCTCTTTCAGGGACTACTTGTATAACTTTTTTAGTAGTAAGAGTCCGACTTCGTTATATCGGTCTCCTTTAAGTTATTTTTGTAGTCCTCTTTCTTGGACCTTTGTCAGGTCTCTTTCAGGGACTACTTGTATAACTTTTTCATTTCGGGCTGACTTTGTTACGTCGGGCCCTTTTAAGTTAAAGTAATCCTCTTTAATAGGGTTGGCCAGACCTCTTTCCAGGGTTTACTTATAACTTGGTTTGACTTGGTTCGACTTCTTAACGTCGGCCAGTCTTTAAGTTATTATTTTAGCAATCCGTAAGACCTCGTCAGGTTCTTTTTTAGATCACTTTCGATAACTTCTTACATTATTCTTTGTTCATCTTTGCCGATTTGTAGAAAGTGGTTGTCATCTCTAGATCGTCCTTTGGGTGAATCGCGTTTTCACCTTTATCGGACGGTTGTCTTTATCGTGATCGTGCAGTGAAATTATTTTTCACTTTTTGTCGATCTGTCACTTTATAATCGAACGATGAATACTTCAGATTAATGCGTCTTAAAATCTTTGTAGAATATCTAAAATGTATTTTATTTTAAGGAAATGTGCGAATATATACATATGGGATTGTTTGAGTCTCAACTTGGTGCCTCATCAAAAAACCTTTTCAGGAAAAAGAGTGCATCCAATGATGAGATCTTTTATCTCTTCTAACTTTAGTACCTTCTTAGGTTGCAGGCGTGCCATGACCTGGGAAGCTCTCGCCCATCAAGTTTAGACAGTCTGTAGTAGCCCTTTCCAAGTACTTCTACAACTCGGTAGGGTCCTTTCCAGTTTGCTGCCAGCTTTCCTTCTCCTGGTCGAGTTGTTCCGATATCATTTCGGATTAGGATGAGGTCATTCTCTGCAAAACTTCTCGGTACTACCTTTTGATTATATCTGGAAGCCATTCGGCGTTTTAGAGCTTCTTCCCTGATCCGAGTTCTTTCCTGGATTTCGGGTAACAAGTCAAGCTCTTCTCTCTGGAGTTGGGAGTTTGCTTGCTTATTGTAGTGAATTACTCTAGGCGACCCTTCCTCAATCTCTACTGGAATCATCGCCTCTATTCCGTATGCTAACCGGAAGGGAGATTCCTTCATGGTGGAATGTGGCGTCGTTCGATATGCCCATAGGACCTGTGGAAGCTCTTCTGCCCAGGCTCCCTTTGCATTTTGTAGTCTACGTTTTAGCCCGGCCAATATGACTTTGTTAGCAGCTTCGGCCTGTCCGTTGGCTTGCGGATGTTCAACGGAGGTGTACTGGTGCTTTATATTCAAGTCGGCCACTAGTTTTCTGAAGCCTGCATCTGTGAATTGGGTGCCATTGTCTGTGGTTATTGAATATGGAACTCCGAACCTCGTGACAATGTTTCTGTATAAGAATTTCCAGCTTCTTTGAGCGGTGGCATTGGCTAGGGGCTCTGCCTCTATCCACTTTGTAAAGTAATCTACTCCTACTATGAGAAACTTAACTTGTCCTGATCCCTGTGGGAAGGGGCCGAGAAGATCGAGTCCCCATTTTGCAAACGGCCAAGGCGAAGTCACGCTGATGAGCTCTTCTAGCGGGGCGATGTGAAAGTTAGCATGTTTCTGATATGCTGGACTTGTCTTTACAAATTCTGTAGCTTCTTTCTGTAGAGTTGGCCAATAAAATCCCACCCGGAGTACTTTTTTGGCGAGAGCTCGTGCTCCGAGATGATTGCAACAAATGCTGCCGTGTATTTCTTCTAGCACTTCCTTTGTGTTGGAGGTCGGTACGCATTTTAGTAAAGGTATTGAGATTCCTCTTTTGTACAGGATGTTGTTTATGATGGTGTAGTACTGTGCCTCCCTTTTTAATTTCTTTGCCTTCTTTTCTTCTGTGGGGAGTGTTTCTGTTTTGAGGTAGTCGATTATGGGGGTCGTCCATCCTTGGTCCTGACTTGTTATCGTAGGGACTTTTTCCTCTTCCAAGATTGACGGGTTTTGCAACATTCCTGGATGAGGCTTCTATTGTTGCCCCCTGGTTTGGTGCTGGCTAGTTTTGAGAGTGCATCAGCTCGGGCATTTTGTTCGCGGGGTATGTGGCGGATCTTATATTCCCCGATTTGTCTGAGCTGTTCCTTGGTTCTATCCAAATATTTTTTCATGGTGGGATCTTTGGCTTGGTAGCTCCCTATTATTTGTGATGTAACTACTTGTGAATCACTGTAAATGTTAAGTTTTTGAGCTCCAACCTCTTTAGCCAGCTTCAAACCAGCTAACAAGGCTTCATATTCGGCCTGGTTGTTCGAGGCCGGGAATCCGAATTTGAGGGAGAGCTCGACTTGGGTTCCTTGGTTACTTTCTATTATCACGCCTGCGCCGCTTCCAGTTTTATTTGAAGAATCGTCCACGTAGAGATTCCATTCCGTGGGGGTTTCCAGGGTGTCTGTGAATTCTGCAACGAAGTCGGCCAGATACTGTGATTTGATGGCAATCCGAGGTTCGTATTGGAGGTCGAACTCTGACAGCTCGACTGCCCATTGTAGAATTCTGCCTGCTAAATTTGTTTTCTGCAATATTCCTTTTATGGGCTGGTTAGTTCGAACCTTAACAGTGTGCGCCTGGAAGTATGGGCGGAGTCGTCGAGAGGTTAGGATAAGAGTATAGGCAAATTTTTCTATTTTTTGGTAGTTCAGCTCGGATCCCTGTAGTGCCTTGCTAATGAAGTAGACGGGTTGTTGCCCTTTTTCGTCTTCCCTGACTAGTGCTGAAGCTATTGCCCGGTTCCCTACTGCGAGGTATAATATGAGCAGTTCTCCTTCTCGTGGTCGAGATAGGATAGGTGGCCGTCCTAAGAATTCCTTGAAGTCTCGGAAGGCCTGCTCACATTCTGTCGTCCATTCAAACTGTTTTCCCTTTCTTAAAGTAGCATAGAAGGGGAGAGATCTTATCGCAGCTCCTGCTAAGAATCGAGATAGGGCGGCTAATCTCCCGTTGAGTTGCTGTACCTCTTTGGCGCAGGTTGGGCTCTTCATGTTGAGTATGGCTTGACATTTTTCTGGATTTGCTTCAATTCCCCTTTGTATGAGCATGAAGCCTAAGAATTTGCCTGCTTCAACTGCGAAGGTGCATTTTGCAGGGTTGAGTCGCATGTTATGCTTCCTTATAGTGTCAAACACTTGAGCCAGGTCGGACAATAGTGTGTCTTCGCTTTGTGTCTTTATTAACATGTCATCCACATAAACTTCCATGATTTTTCTGATGTGATCTGAGAAGACTTTATTCATTAGTCTTTGATAAGTAGCTCCTGCATTCTTGAGACCGAAAGGCATCACAATGTAGCAGTAGTTTGCCTTTGGTGTTAAGAACGAGATCTTTTCTTGATCTGGGAGATACATGGGAATTTGGTTGTATCCTGAATATGCATCCATAAACGAGAGATATTTATATCCAGAGGAAGCATCTACCAGGGCGTCAATACTTGGGAGTGGGTATGGATCTTTTGGACAAGCTTTGTTGAGATCGGTGTAATCGGTGCACATTCGCCACTTCCCATTCGACTTTTTCACCAAGACGACGTTGGCTAGCCATAGTGGGTATTTGACTTCTCTTATAAATCTGGCTTCTAGCAGTGCTTGTACTTGTTCTTCCACAGCTTGGGATCGTTCTAACCCGAGTTTTCTTCGCTTCTGCTACATCGGCCGAGATCCTGGGTAGACCGCCAACTTATGGCACATTAGCTTGGGGTCTATGCCCGGCATGTTTGCGGCTCTCCATGCGAAGAGGTCGACATTATCTCGTAAGAATTGTATCAGTAATTCTTTTGAGTCTCCTTTTAGGACCGTGCCGATATTAGTTATTTTGTCCGAGGTGTCTCCGATCTGAACCTTCTCTACCTCACCTTCTGGGTGCGGACGGAGTTCTTCTCGTCGATGAGCTCCGCCAAGCTCAATTGTATGAAACTCTTCTCCTCTGCCCCTGAGGTTTAAGCTCTCGTTATAACAGCGACGTGCCATCTTTTGATCTGCTTTTATCGTAGCTATCCCCTCTATAGTTGGGAATTTCATGCATAAATGTGGAGTTGAGACTATTGCGCCGAGTTGATTGAGTGTTGTCTGACCTATTAGAGCATTGTAGGCTGAACTTACGTCGACCATAATGTAGTCTATTTTGAGGGTCCTGGATTGGTTCCCTTTTCCAAAAGTAGTGTGTAGCGATACGTATCCCAGCGGTTGTACCGGGGTGTCTCCTAGTCCGAACAGATTGTTCGGGTATGCTCTAAGCTCCTTTTCGTCTAAGCCGAGTTTGTCGAAGGCTGTTTTGAATAAGATATCGGCAGAACTCCCTTGGTCTACTAATGTGCGGTATAGATTGGCGTTTGCCAGTATAATAGTGATGACCATGGGATCGTCGTGTCCCGAGATGATGCCGGATGCGTCCTCTTTAGTGAATGTTATTGCTGGGATGTTGGGTGCTTCCTCCTTTCCCTCGACATGATATACTTCTTTGAGATATCTCTTTCGGGATGATTTGGAGATCCCACCTCCTGTGAATCCGCCGTGTATCATGTGGACATGTCTTTCTGGTGTTCGGGGTGATTGTTCAGCTCGTCCATCATCTTTGTCTCTTCGTCTCTTTCTTTGGTCATCATCTCGGGTAGCCAGGAATCGATCTAATTTTCCTTCTCTTACCAATTTTTCTATGATATTTTTCAAGTCGAAGCACTCGTTGGTGGAGTGCCCTCGGACTCGATGGTATTCACAATATTCCTTCCGGTTTCCTCCTCCCCTTTTGCCTTTGAGTGGTCGCGCTGGGGGGATTTTTTCTGTGTGGCAGACTTCTTTGTACACGTCGACCAGGGATGCCTTGAGAGGAGTGTAGTTATGGTATTTTTTGATTTTCTCCCCCTGTCGATCTTCTTTCCTTTTAGAGTCCCTGTCTTTGTCTCGGTAAGGGGCCCCAAATTTTGGGGTTTCTCCCAACTGAGCATTTTCTTTCATGTTAATGTATTTTTCTGCTCGCTCTTGTACTTCGTCTAAGGAGGTAGGATATTTTTTTGATATAGATTGGCTGAAAGGTCCCTCTCGTAAGCCATTCATGAGCCCCACGATGGCGGCCTCAGTTGGTAAACTTTGTATGTCCATGCATGTTTTGTTGAATCTTTCCATGTAGTTTCGGAGGCTCTCCCGATCTCCTTGCTTGATCCCTAGTAAGCTGGGTGCGTGCTTGGCCTTATCTTTC
Organism: Arachis ipaensis; assembly: GCF_059453495.1. Classification (NCBI taxonomy): domain Eukaryota; kingdom Viridiplantae; phylum Streptophyta; class Magnoliopsida; order Fabales; family Fabaceae; genus Arachis; species Arachis ipaensis. The sequence continues at coordinate 58,957,406 of NC_142436.1, forward strand.
TGGATGGAGAATCTGGCCAGGAACTTTTTGGCCAGGTCGTCGAAGTTTGAGATAGACTTCGGAGGTAATTTGTCGAACAATCTGATCGCCGTTTTTGTGAGAGTCATTGGAAAAGCTTTGCAGCGAATGGCATCTGAGGCATCGATAAGGTACATTCTGCTTCTGAAATTACTGAGATGATGGTTGGGATCTGTGGTGCCATCATACAAAACCATATCTGGGAGCTTGAAATCTTTTGGGATTTTGGTCTTCATGATTTCTCTGGTGAACGGATCTTGTTCTTTGCATGAATTTTCCTCAAGATGGTCCGTGGAGCTTTTGATTTGAGGTCGGCCTCTAATTGCAGTAGTTTTTCTTCCAGTTCTCGACGTCATCGTACCTCTCTTTGCAGATCCTTTCCGATCTCCCGTTGTTGCTGGGTTTCTTTCTCAAGTTGCTTTAAGCGATCTTGAAGTGCTTCTATGGCTCCCGGATTTGGTGAATTTTTGTCCCCGTTGGATTCCAGAGTATCCTTTAGCGTAGTGTCCGCGTTCTTGTGCGGCGTTCTGTCCTCTAGATCTGAGTCGTGGTCGTTGTCATGGCCGTCCGCCATGGTTTTGGGATGACTTTTAGGTTCCCCGGCAACGGCGCCAATGTTCCGAGGGTTACCTGAAACTGGAGGTCGATCTCGGATGAGATCTTCTGTACTGGTCGGAGATGACGTGTCCGGCTGGTTGGTGGCGGCCGGAGCTGTTGTGTCCGACTTGTTGGACTTGCTGCACTGCTGATCCTTGGCCACCGGAGGGTGGGGGGTACCTGCAAGAGACTCCGATGCTTAAGTTAGCATGGGTATTAAATAGGTTTATTGTAGAATCAGAGTATGAGTTATACCTGGGTGCTCCAGTATAGTTATAGAGGTATAGAGTGACCTTCTTAGATAAGATAAGTTAGTTATCTTAACTTATCTTATCTTATCTTTGGGTGAGGTCAGCTTATCTTCAACGGAACCGCCCTTCTCTCTGTAGGCTTGAGCCGCGTTTGGATTGGGCTGTGTTCCTTCTATTTGGGCCCTTTATTGGGCTTTCCTGTCGATTTGGCCGAGCTCTTTTAGAAGAGGTCGGGTAGTCTGACTTGAAGAGGTCGGTCGCTGTGTCGCCGATCATCCCGGGTCGGATAGCTCGACCCAGGGTATGAACACTTTTCATGAAAGTTTGATTAAAATTTACGTGTAGGTGTATAGCCAGAATCTCCTAGCTTTAGAGATGAGGGCATAGGTCCTATTCCTTCAAGTGATCATTTGGCTGCTGCTTTCCTCCTATGCCATAATCTATGGAAAACTCCTGTGTTGCAATATTTATATTACCTCGCACAGGTTAGCCCCTCATGAATAGTCAGTCATTTGGCAACATAACAATATCTATCATGCTCCAGTAAGTCTCTATTTTCCCACTTAGCATGTTCTTCTGGTTTCTTTATAGCTTTTTTTGGTTTCAATTATCTGTGTTTGTATGGGTTTTTGAAAAAGTTCAATTTCTATTTGAAGTGATAAAGCTGTTAGTTGAATTGGGTAGTAATATACTATGAAGTGATTGCCACTTTGTTGTTGTTGTTGTGGAGGAACATGAATGTTCTAGTATACTTAATTGTTGAGGGTTTAAGAAATTAGCTTGTTAATGATTTGCTTTTTGTAGAGCACTAGCACTAACTATATGGCAGAATAATAGTGTATATAGTCCATTTTCTTATATCTTTCTTGTATCCTGTTTGTGAAGGGTTTTCAAACTATTTTATACCAACCTTCAAGCTCTTCAAATTTTTAGCATTACAGAGACTATCCAAATAATTTTTAGTATTACAGAGGAAGAATTTTCGTTGCTGTCATTGAGTACAATAGTTTAAATTGATCATCTTATGTTACTTTTTGCAGGGATCTTGATAACTCTAATCTATCTGGAAATTTGGTATCTAAACTTGAATGATAATGTTCTGTTATAACTAAATTTTAGAATTTATTTTGTCCTTCTCTGTGAGGTAATGTGGGCCATAATTGCTTCTTCTTTTAACTATCTTTCTCTTTTCTAAAATTTAAATGCCATAAGTAGTTTACTTTTGCTATATTTGGAATCCTGTTATATTTCAACCTACAGATGTCTAAATGCGCGAAAAGTCTTACTTCCTGATGACCATATTCAAGTTTGTTGTTCCCTGTAGTAGTTACTTTTGAATATCAAAACTAAATCAAATTATCTTAGGCTTGTTTCTTTTTCTAATTCCAATTATCTTAAGCTAGATTGTCAGGATCTATTAGTAATATGGTTATTGTGCAGTTATAAGAAATTTTCATAGTAGAATTGCTAATTTAAGATAGTAGATTTCAGACTAAAGTGTAATAAGTTTTTTAATAAATTTTCTCGATTCTTTCTACCAATCTAATTTTATTTTTCTCTTTATATTATTTGACTAGTTATATATTATTTCTAATGACATCTTTTCATTGTTATAATTTCAATTTATAACAACCGATTTGATAGAAATTCCCTGACAAGAGAGGTTCCTACAAATCTTTGTAAGAGATGAGTTTGGATAGTGAAGTTGGAGTGTTGGAGCAAGAAACAAATATGTTGGAGCAAGTTCCCGGGATGAAACTCACACAAGAGACCAAGAAACTAAGGCAGACTTGTTTTAAAGTTAATTACAAAAGGAAGAAACTTTTGGCCTCTAAATCTTATTCATCATCACATAGCTAAGCTACTTGTCTTGTATATTCATATTCTAAGAAGTAAAAACAGCACTTATTAGATGGTTTAAATACATTATTAGATATTAACAAAGTTTAGGGAATTTGATGATAGATTTGACTAATTAGTGTTTATTGCAATGTTTGTATTTTGGTAAGTTTAGTAAGACAAGGCTTTGTATAGGAGTTATTATTTTTTATTTTAAATAATAAAAAATTATATATTATATTAATATTTTGTTTATGAGTTATATAATATTTCATTTATGGATTATGATTTTTTGCTATTGTGAAATTTTAATCACAAAATTATTCATTTAACGCAATAAAAATGACGGTAAAAATTATTTTTTTAAACGATAAAAAATGTCACTATCAAGGTAAAACGGTGGTTCAAAAATGTCATTTTAACCAACCAAAATGCTACTGTTAGGGTAAAAATGGCGGTTCAAAAATACCATTTTAACCAACCAAAACGCCACTCTATCAGGGTAATAATGGCCGTTCAAACCGCCATTTAACCTATCCAAAACCGCCATTTTAACCTTGGAAATAACGGCGGTTTTAACCACCATTTTAACCAACCAAAATGCCACTCTGTTAGGGTAATAATGGCGGTTCAAACCGCCATTTTAATCTATCCAAAAACCACCATTTTAACCCTGAAAATGACGGCGGTTTTGAACCGCCATTTTAACCTATTAAAAAACCGCCATTTAAACCCAGAGAATTGTGGCAGTTTTCAGAAAACTGCCGTAATAACCAGAATGGCGCCCAGAATTACGTCACTTTATGAAACCACCATTATTGGTAATAATGGCGGTTCAAACCGCCGTAAATACAAAAAAAACCGCCGTTTTTACAAGAATTTTTTGTAGTGCAATGGTCGCTCCCAATGGATTGTGCGCTTCTCAATAGCCTCGTATTGAGAGTCGGCTCTTCAGTTAACCAAGGTATTTGGTTTATCACCTTGGCGCTCCCACCAAACATTAGGAAAGCAAGTGGTAGTTCGCTCAATTGGTGAGGTAACCGGTGCGTTACCCTTCTTTCTCATCCTGAAAATAGAAATAAAAGAAGTTCGAGATCATAGGGCAACAATAAAACAAAATTACTGAGGAAGCACTAACAAGGTTAAAAGAAGCTCTAAAAGTAGTGTTATTTACAAAAGCACAGCGTGTATATTCCAATGATGCGCGTGGTTAGAACACACACACCAGCCAGATACCATGGCAATCACACTGTTTACTGGACAAAGCTCACTGCTTCTCAAATAAGTGCTTAAGTTGCAATGCTAAAGCATAGACATAAAAGCAACTTCAAGCTCACACCAATTGGTTTATTAACATGCTTTGCATGTAATGGTCATTGAGGTTGTCAGCAAGAAATTTCATTAGCAAAAGAGTGTACAACAACAACAACCATTCACTCAAAGTGGTACGTCAATTGCTCGTCCTCAAGAAGTGATAACCACATGTGCAATATTCTAAGTTAAGGCCAAAAGATGTTTGATCAAGACATCATCTAAAGTTGAACAATTGTAAGGTGATTACCGAATCAAAAATTCCGAGATGAACAATGACAATTGATCTCATACAACACAATGCATTTGTAATTAAAATTCCACATCAACAAACAAGGAAATGCATTGGTGACTTCACTTAAATACCATCAAGAGTCATAACTAAAGTTGCACAATTCATACACTACGCCCAATAAGAGATAAATTGAACACACATGATGGCCAAGTCATATGAATCAAACAAAATGTTCATTGAGGCATTTCTTCAAACATGTGATATGCAACGTGTAAACTTATCAAAATTGATGCTCAGATTCAACCATAATCAACCCATAATCAAATATCAACACTTGCAATACAAAGAAATAAAGAAAATAAGTAAAACTAATCTAAGCAACATGAAAAGAAAATCAAAGCAATTGCAAAAATCAACAACAAAAAGGAAAAGGGAAAAAGAGTGAACCTGAAAATTGAAGGTGCAAACAAGCAAGAATGGGGAAGGGAACAATGGCACTCTTTATAGCCACTGCGAATAGCAACGGTTGGGAACGCCAGAAAAACAAAGCACCGAAAGAGAGAACTCCCCGGTGGTGAATAGGGAAAAGAGAAAGGAAAGAAAGAAAGAAAAGAAAAGACAAGTAAGAGAGAGAAAGATGGTGGCGGCTTGACAGCGGCGGTGACCGGCGGCAAGGTCGCCTGACTGGGCAGAGAGATGGAGGGGAGCAGCAGCTGTGAGGAAGAAGAAAGAAATAAAACTGCAGCTCAACAGGGCAGGTTGCCCTGATAACGCCCAAATCGAGTCACGTGCAGGCATACAGAGGCCTGTGCAGACGCACAGAAAGCAAAGATTAGAAGGGATGCGAACGCACATAGCTTGTGATCGCTACAACCAGAGGAGGTGTATGAGCGTGTGCGGACGCACAGCAGGGAGCGCGCGCTCAGGGGTCGCAAGATAAGGGATATGTGTGTACGCATAAGCTGGTGCGTACGCACAACAAACGAAAAGCTGGGAGGGATGCAGGCACACAGAACGTGTGGTTGCTCCCACCAGAGGGGTTGCAACAGCGCGTGCGGGCGAACAATAGCCTGCGCTCGCACAGAAAGATTCATTTTTTTTTGTGTGAACGCTTGAGGTGAAGAGTCATGTGTGCGTGTGCACACAGGTCCGTGTGCACGCACAGGGGCAAAGATGGGGGAAGGTTGTTCATGCGCACAACTTGTGACGACGCTCCCACCAAAGGGGCTGACAATTGGTGTGCGGGCACACACGTCTGTGCGACCGCACAAGAGGCCCGAAAAAGGGATTGTGTGCGTACGCATGAGGTAGTGCGCACGCACAGGGCTAAGAAAACAGGGCAGCACGCATGCACAAGCAGTGCTAGCGGTGCCACCAGAGGATGCTACAAAGGGCGTGCGGACGCACAAGGGCGTGCACTCGCACAGATGGCAAAAATTGCAATTGCGTGCGCACGCACAGGGTGGTGCACTCGCACAGGTGCCCTGTTTCACAAAAATTTTTCTTTTCAAAACTAAGGTTCCCTCTTATACCAAAGCAGCAAACCAACCCCAAAGCATTCAAACAAGCATAAATTCATAATCCACAAGCAATTCAACTTATTCAATCCAAAAATACCAAATCAAAACTAAGCTAATCCTCGTACCCAAAGAAAGCAACTAATTCAAAAAGCTATAAACAAAAGATAAAGTTGGAACAATGTTACCATGGTGGGGTATCTCCCACCAAGCACTTTGGTTTAGAGTCCTAAGTTGGACTTTTCATGGCTTCATTGGTCACTTGAAACTTTTCCAAGGAGGAATATCTCCAACTCCTTGGCATTCTTGGGTTGAGTGTCATCTCTTGAATTAAACTTCTTGGCAACCTTCTCTTCTTGTTGTTCCTTGCCAACCTCAATCACTTCATCTTCAACTATATCACACCCAAAGATAGAAAAAGCTTCGAGGATGGGTTTCCTTGACTCTTCCAATGTGAATCTCGCTACCTTGCCATCGGCTTCAAAAGAATAGACTCCGGAGTGTGCATCAAACTTGAATCGGGATGTCTTTAGGAACGTCCTTCCAAGTAGAATGGATGATGGCTTGTCTGAGTAAATGGGAGGAGTCTCCAAATGTGGAAATCCACCGGGAAGAGTAAACCTTGGATGTCAACCAAAACATTTTCTGCAATCCCCACAACTGATACAATGCTTTTATCGGCCAATACGAATCTCGCCCCGCACCTCTTTAAGGGTGACAAGTTCAATCTCTCATAAATGGGGAGTGGCATAATGCTTACGCACGCCCCCAAATCTCACATACAGTCTGTGAACTTAATCCCACCAATCAAGCAAGTAACCAAACATGGGCCGGGATCATTGCATTTTTCAGGAATTAAAGAAGAGATAGAATCATCTACTGGCATGTTATTGAGTTTGCCAATTTTCTCCTTGTTGGTACAAACGTCTTTGAGGAACTTGGCATATTTGGGCACTTGTTGAATGGCCTGAAACAGAGGGACGGTGACTTCAACATTCTTAAAAATTTCCACCATGTTAGGGTCAAGTTGTTCTTGCTTCTTCGCCTTCTTCGCCAAGGTAGGGAATGGAATGGGCATAGGCTCTTCAATTGGATTTTTACTCTTTGGTTTCTTGGCCATGAGTGGCTCCTCCCCATCCTTTCTAACATCTTCCTCATCATCCTTCATCACTCCCATATCCTCTCCCACCTCTTCCTTGTGGGTTTCCTCACTCAAGCTTGTAGGCACAACACCAATTTCATCCAACTTGGTGTCGCTCCTAAAGGTAATAGCATTAATGCTTCCCTTAGGATTCGGTTGAGGTTGTGAGGAAAAACCATTAGAAGTTGAGGGTTGTTGGGCATTTTATGTAGTAGGAGGGGAAAGAGTCAAATGGGTGAGTACTTCGGCAATTGTAGACATATACGCTTCTTGTTTCTTGTGAAATTCCCATTGCTCTTGCATAAAGGTTTGGAGTGTGTCATTCATGTAGGGTTGATTAGAAGGAGGACCTTGATTTCCTTGAGGAGGATTTGATCTACTATTGCTATTTGGATGTTGATACCTCTCTTGAGGTTGAGATTGTGAAGGGTGTTGGTAGGATTGTTTGTATTGTGGTTGACCTTGAGGAGCTTGATGATAGTAGGCTTGTTGGCTTGGGTAAGGTTGAGCTTGTGGGGCTTGGTTCCACTTTTGATTAGAATTATCCCTCCACCCTTGGTTTTGATGCTTTGTGGGTATGAATTGGCTACTGCTAATGTAGTGTCCTCTTGGAGCTGAGGACACTCATCAGTGTGATGGTTGTTACAAGCATAAATACCACATGATCTTGGTGGTCCTTTACTCCTTGGAGGTTGAGATAGAGGAGCTAGCAAGGCTTGAGGTGGAGGAGCAATCAAGGCTTGAGGGATTTGTTGCCCTTGGGTAATTTGTCTCAACAAAATTGTCATCTCACCGAGGGTCTTTGTCAAAACGGCATCTCCGGAAGGAGAAACTTCACTTAAGGCTTTTGGTTGTCGATTCCTTGCCTTTGAGTGTTGTGTGGAGTCCGCCAAATCCGCTATGATCTCCCAAGCTTCCTCGGCAGTCTTGTTTTTGGTAAGTGTTCACACCCTGGGTTGAGCTATCCGATCCGGGATGATCAGTAACAAAGCGACCGACCTCTTCAGGTCAGGCTATCCGACCTCTTCTCAAAAGAGGTCCGCCAAATCGACAGGAAAGCCCAGTAAAGGGCCCAAATAGAGGAACACGACCCAAATCCAAAGGCAGTCCAAGCCTATAGAGATAAGGGCGGTTCTCTTGAAGATAAGCTGACCTCAACTTAAAGATAAAGATAAGATAAGATAACTAACTTATCTTATCTAAAAAGGTCACTCCACACCATGATAAATACACTGGAGCACCCAGGTATAACTCATACTCTGATTCTACAATAAACCTGCTTAATACCCGTGCTAACTTAAGCATCGAAGTCTCTTGCAGGTACCCCCCACCCTCCGGTGACCACGGATCAGAAGTGAAGCCAGTCCAACAAGTCAGACACAACAGCTCCGGCCGTCACCAGCCAGCCGGACACGTCATCTCCGACCAGTACAGAAGATCTCATCCGAGATCGGCCTACAGTTTCAGGTAACCCTCGGAACATTGGCGCCGTAGCCGGGGAACCTGGAAGTCATCCCATCATTATGGCAGATGACCATGACAACGACCGTGATTCAAATCTAGATGACAGAACGCCAAACAAAAATGCGGACGCTACACCAAAAGATACTCCGGAATCTAACAGAGACAAAAACTCATCACATTCGGGAGTAATAGAAGCGCTTCAAGATCGTCTAAAGCAACTTGAAAAAGAAAGCCAGCATCAACGAGAAATTGGCAAGGATCTACAAAGAGAGGTAAGGAGACGTCTAGAGCTAGAAGATAAAATCCTACAACTCGAAGCCGATCTCAAAGCAAAGGCTACCCGGACCACCCCTGAGGACAATTCACGCAAAGATCAAGTTGCATTCACTAGGGACATCATGAAAACTAAAATTCCTAAGGACTTCAAACTCCTGGATATGACTCTGTATAATGGCACTACAGATCCCAACCATCACCTCAACAACTTCAGAAGCAGAATGTACCTCACCGACGTCTCGGACGCTGTTCGCTGCAAAGCTTTTCCAACGACCCTCACGAAGACAGCAATTAGATGGTTCGACAACTTACCTCCTAAGTCCATCTCAAGCTTTGATGACCTAGCTAAAAAATTCCTGGCCAGATTCTCCATCCAAAAAGACAAGGTCAAGCACGCCCCCAGTCTACTAGGAATCAGGCAAGGAGATCGGGAAAGTCTTCGCAACTACATGGAGAGATTCAACAAAACATGCCTAGACATACAAAGCTTGCCAATAGAGGCCGCCATCATGGACCTCATCAATGGCCTATGAGAGGGACCTTTCAGCCAATCTATATCGAAGAAATATCCCACGTCTCTGGATGAGGTGCAGGAGCGAGCGGAAAAATATATCAACATGGAAGAAAACTCTCGGTTGGGAGAAACCTCAAAATCCAGATTCTCCTACCGAGACAAAGATAAAGAATCCAAAAAGAAGGAAGATCGACAAGGGGAGAAAATTAAAAAATATCATAATTACACCCATCTTAGGGTATCCCTGGTAGAAATCTACAAAGAAGTCTGCCATACGGAAAAGATACTCCCAGCTCGACCACTCAAAGGTAAAAGAGGAGGAGGAAATCGGAACGAATACTGTGAATATCACCGAGTCCGAGGGTATTCCACCAACGAATGCTTCGACTTAAAAAATATCATAGAAAAATTAGTAAGAGAAGGAAAACTAGATCGGTTTCTGGCCACCCGAGATGATGATCAAAGAAAGAGAAGAACAGATGAAGATGTCGGACGAATCGAGCGATCACCTCGTACGCCAGAAAGACATGTCCATATGATACACGAAGGATTTACAGGAGGAGGAATCTCCAAATCATCCCGCAAAAGATATCTCAAAGAAGTATATCATGTTGAAGAAAAGGAGGAAGCTCCCGACATCCCTGCAATCACATTCACCAAAGAAGATGCATCTGGTATCATCTCAGGACACGACGACCCCATGGTCATCACCATCATACTGGCAAACGCCAATCTCCACCGCACATTAATAGATCAAGGGAGCTCCACCGACATCTTATTCAAAACTGCCTTCGACAAGCTCGGTTTAGAAGAAAAGGAGCTTAGAGCATACCCTAACAGCCTGTTTGGACTGGGAGATACCCCAGTACAACCGTTGGGATACGTGTCACTACATACAACCTTTAGAAAAGGAACCAATCCAGAACACTCAAGATAGACTACATCGTGGTCGATGTGAGTTCAGCCTACAATGCCCTAATAGGTCGGACAACACTAAATCAACTCGGCGCAATAGTCTCAACTCTACATCTATGCATGAAATTCCCAACTACAGAAGGGATAGCTACAATAAAAGCAGATCAAAAGATGGTACACCACTGTTATAATGAAAGTCTAAACCTCAGAGGCAGAGGATAAGAGTTCCATACAATTAAGCTCAGTGGAGTTCAGAGATGTGAAGAACTCCGTCCACAACCCGAAGGAGAAATCGAGAAAGTTCAGATCGGGGATACCACGGACAAAACAACTAATATTGGCACGATCCTGAAGGAAGACGCAAAAGAATTACTAGTACAGTTCTTACGAGATAATGTCGATCTCTTCGCATGGAAAGCTGCAGACATGCCAGGCATAGACCCCAAGCTAATGAGTCACAAGTTGGCGGTCTATCCTGGATCTCGGCCGGTACAGTAGAGGCGAAGAAAACTTGTGCCAGAACGATCCCAAGCTGTGGAAGAACAGGTACAAGCACTACTGGGACAGGATTCATAAGAGAAGTCAAGTATCCACTATGGCTAGCTAACGTCGTCTTGGTGAAAAAATCAAATGGGAAATGGCAAATGTGTACCGACTACACCGACCTCAACAAAGCCTGCCCAAAAGATCCTTACCCACTCCCAAGTATCAACACTCTGGTAGATGCTTCGTCCGGATATAGATACCTCTCGTTTATGGATGCATATTCCGGATACAACCAAATTCCCATGTATCCACCAGATCAAGAAAAGACCTCGTTTTTGATGCCAAAAGCAAATTACTGCTACATTGTAATGCCTTTCGGTCTCAAGAATGGGGAAGCTACGTATCAAAGGCTAATGAATAAAGTCTTTTCAGATCATATCAGAAAGATCATGGAAGTCTACGTGGACGACATGTTAATAAAGACACAAAGTGAAGAAACATTATTGTCCGACCTGGCCCAAGTGTTCGACACTATAAGGAAGCATGACATGCGCCTCAATTCCGCAAAATGCACTTTTGCAGTAGAAGCAGGCAAGTTCTTGGGTTTTATGCTCACACAAAGAGGAATTGAGGCAAATCCGGATAAATGCCAGGCCATACTCAACATGAAAAGCCCAACTTGTGTTAAAGAAGTACAAAAACTCAACGAGAGGTTGGCAGCCTTATCCAGGTTCCTAGCGGGATCAGCGATAAGATCCCTTCCTTTCTATGCCACTCTAAGGAAAGAAAAGAACTTCGAATGGATAATAGAATGCAAGCAAGCCTTCCAGGATTTCAAAAGCTTCCTGGGACGACCACCTATCCTAACTCGATCGCGAAAGGAAGAACCACTTGTATTGTATCTTGCAGTAGAAAGTCGGGCAGTAGCCTCAGCACTAGTTCGAGAGGACGACAAAGGGCAACAACCTGTATACTTCATTAGTAAAGCACTGCAGGGATCCGAGCTGAACTACCAAAAAATAGAAAAGTTTGCCTATGCTCTCATACTGACATCTCGACGACTACGCCCATACTTCCAGGCTCATACCATTAAGGTCCGGACCGACCAACCCATAAAAGGGATATTGCAGAAAACAGATCTAGTAGGAAGAATTTTACAATAGGCAGTCAAGTTATCCGAGTTCGACTTCCAATATGAAGCTCGGACAGCCATCAAATCACAATACTTGGCCGACTTCATTGCAGAATTCACAGATACCCTGGAAACTCCCACAGAATGGAATCTCTACGTGGACGGGTCTTCGAATAAGACTAGAAGCGACGCAAGTGTGATAATAGAAAGCAGCCAAGGAACCCAAGTTGAGCTTTCCCTCAAATTTGGGTCCCCGACCTCAAACAACCAGGCAGAATATGAAGCGTTACTAGCTGGTTTGAAGCTGGCTAAGAAAGTTGGAGCTCAAAAACTAAACATCTTCAGCGACTCACAAGTAGTCACCTCACAGATAACAGGGAGTTACCAAGCCAAAGATCCCACCATGAAAAGGTATTTGGATATAACCAAGGAACAGCTCAGACAACTCGGGGAATATAAGATCTGCCACATACCCGCGAACAGAATGCCCGAGCTGATACACTCTCAAAGCTAGCCAACACCAAACCAGGGGGCAACAATAGAAGCCTCATCCAGGAAATGCTACAGAACCCGTCAATCTCGGAAGCAGAAAAAGTCCTAGCCATAACAAGTCAGGATCAAAGATGGATGACCCCCATAATTAATTACCTCAAAAAAAAAAACACTCCCCACAAATGAGAAGGAAGCAAAGAGGTTAAAACGGGAGGCTCAGTACTACACCATCATAAACAACACCCTATACAAAAGAGGGATTTCAATACCATTGTTAAAATGTGTGCCGACCTCTAACACAAGGAAAGTTTTAGAGGAAGTATACAGCGGCATTTGTGGCAATCATATCAAGGCACAAGCTCTCACCAAAAAGGTACTTCGGGCGGGATTTTACTAGCCAACTCTACAAAAGGAAGCTACAGAATTTGTAAAGACATGTCCCCCATGCCAGAAACATGCCAACTTTCACATCGCCCCGCCAGAAGAGCTCATCAGCGTAACTTCGCCTTGGCCATTTGCAAAATGGGGACTCGATCTTCTCAAACCCTTTCCCCAGGGATCAGGACAAGTCAAATTCCTTATAGTCGGAGTACACTATTTCACAAAGTGGATTGAGGCAGAGCCCCTAGCCAACGCCACTGCTCAAAGAAGCCGGAAATTCCTATATAGGAACATTATCACGAGGTTCGGGGTTTCATACTCCATCACCACAGACAATGGCACTCAATTCACAGATGCAGGCTTCAGGAAATTAGTAGCCGACTTGAACATAAAGCACCAGTTCACCTCCGTCGAACATCCTCAAGCCAATGGGCAAGCCAAAGCTGCCAACAAAGTCATATTGGCTGGCTTGAAATGGAGACTGCAAGATGCGAAGGGAGCTTGGACTGAAGAACTTCCACAGGTCCTATGGGCATATCAAACTACGCCACATTCCACCATAAATGAATCACTGTTCCGATTAGCGTACGGAGTGGAGGCAATAATCCCAGTAGAGGTCGAGGAAGGGTCACCTAGAGTAGTCTACTATAATGAAGAAGCCAACTCTCAACATCAAAGAGAAGAACTCGACCTACTTCCGAAAATCCAAGAAAGAGCTCGGATCATGGAAGAAGCGCTAAAGCGCCGAATGGCTTCAAGATATAATCAAAAGGTAGTGCCAAGAGGTTTCGCGGAGAATGATCTCATCCTAATCCGAAATGATATTGGAACAACTCGACCCGGAGAAGGAAAGTTGGTAGCAAACTGGAAAGGACCCTACCGAGTCATAGAAGTACTTGGGAAGGGCTACTACAGACTGTCCGAACTCGAGGGATGAGAGCTTTCCCAGATCGTGGCACGCCTGCAACCTAAGAAGGTACTATAGCTAGAGAAGGTAAAAGATCTCATCATAGGATGCACTCTTTTTCCTGAAAAGGTTTTTTAGTGAAGCACCAAATTGAGATCCAAATATTATCCGACTTAAGAGGATGAAAAACTCCAACATGTATATATTTGCACTTTCTTTTAAATAAAATATATTTTAGATATTCTACAAATTCTCAAGACGCATTAATCTGAAGCATTCATCGTCCGATTATAAAGCAACAGATCGGCAGAAAGTGAAAAACAGATTCACTGCACGATCACGATAAAGACCAAAAAAGATGAAAATGTGATTCATCTAAAGGTCGACCAAAGAAAGACAGAAACCACCTTCTACAAATCAGCAAAGATGAACACAGAATAATGCAAGAAGTTATCGAAAGTGATTCGAAAAAAGAACCTGATGAGGTCTTATGGATTGCTAAATAATAACTTAAAGACTGGCCGACGTTGAGAAGTCAGACCAAGTCAACCCAAGTTATCAACAAATCCCTGGAAAGAGGTCTGGCCAACCCTATAAATGAGGAATTGCTAAACTTAGAAGAGATTGACATAAAGAAGTCAGTCTCCTATGAAAAACAAGTTATAAAAGTAATCCCTGAAAGAGACTTGACAAAGGTCCAAGAAAGAGGATTACAAAATAACATAGAAGAAATCGACATAAAGAAGTCGGTCTCCTACAACAAACAAGTTATAAAAGTAATCTCTGAAAGAGACCCGACAAATGTCCAAGAAAGAGGATTACAAAATAACTTAGAAGAGATCGACATAAAGAAGTCGGTCTCCTACAACAAATAAGTTATAAAAGTAATTCCTGAAAGAGACCTGACAAAGGTCCAAAAAAGAGGATTACAAAAATAACTTAGAAAAGGACGACGCAAAGAAGTCAGTCTCCTACAACAGACAAGTTATAAAAGTAGTCCCTGAAAGAGACCTAACAAAGGTCCAAAAAAGAGGACTACAAAAATAACTGGAAAGAGGACCAGCGTAAAGAAATCGGTTACGGATGGCCGGAAATAAATACAAGTAAGAGCCAGAAAACCGAAACACGAGTTGGATCCACACATCCGCAAAGGATCCAAGCTACAAACAATAAGTACAAAGCAATCCAAAGAGGCCAAGCAGCAAGGCTTCGGCATTCTCAAAACCCAGAAAGGTGCCAAAAACAAGTGCAAACAAGCATGATATAAAATGCAATATTATAAACAAGCTTCAAGATCAGGCCCAAAGCTTGAAAGCTACTTGTTATTTTTTCAAAATAAAAAGTTGCTAAACAAGCAACCAAAAGGGGTATCAACAGTCAGCGGAATATTTAAATTACAGAAATAAAGAGTTTAAAAAGCCCACAAGTCGGGCTATCTACACAAATATCCAAGAACAATTAGTTAAGATCGGGAGCCTTCTCGGTAGCATCAGTCTGGGGTGAAGGAGGGCGAGTTTGGAGAGGCACTGCATCCACCGTACCGTCGTCCCTATTTAGAATCTGACAATCAGGATCCAATTCTGGACGAGCAATCCCAGCAGGAGGAACTATAGAGGTCGACACTTTAGCAGCAGGCGCGGAGGGAGGTTCGACATCATCATCATCTTGGTCGTCGGGAACAATCTTACCATCCCTCACAATATTGTCCAAGCTAAAAAGAGTAAGATCAACCTCAGGAGCGAGAACTTGAACCTGCTCCTTCAAATTATCATAAGCAGCGTTTACACTACAGACAAGGTGACCTTGGAGCTCGGAATAGTCAACTCGGGCAGACTCCAACTCCTCCCTCAGACGTATCACCTCATGATAAGACGTGACATAACTATCTTTATGCCTCAACGCAGTGTCCTCGGCTAATCTCACAGAAGCCGCCAGAGCAAGAGAACTAGCCTTTTCGTGTTTTGCCTCCTCTATGAAGGCTTTGGTGGCATGGAGAGGAAGATTTTGAGCAGTTCGGTACAAGGCAGCTCCCATATGTGCCATTTTTACACTACTCCGAGTTATAAAGTCCAAATGACGAAGAAGTGATACATCATCCATAGGAAGGACACCGTATGGACCGATCTGCTGATCTACAAACTCGACCGCATCAAAATCAGGGGCATCAAGGTTGAAAGGCTCAAATTTTTTTTGTTTCTTGTTGGGAGGAGCACCAGAAGTAGCAGCGGAAGACTACGGAGGCTCGGCCAGGCGAACCCTAGGAGTGGGAATTACCCTCTTCGGGCCAGGAGAACTTGGCACAGGCGGCTTCACCGGAACTTGGGAAAATCCCTCTTCCGCCACCTTGGCCGAGATATTTTGAGCAGCTGCAGCCTTCTTTGCTTTCTTGTAGGCTTTTATAGAATCGTTGTTTTTCGACATCTCTGAAAATACAGAATTGACCACAGCAATGGGTTACAACCATAAAAAGAAGAAGTAAAATTAAAAAGCAAGTATATAAACAAGTCGGACAGTACCTAAAACAGTTCGAACCAAAGATGGGTCACTCAAAAACTTTTTTGTATAAAGATGGGGTGGTTTCCCCCCATAAATCTTCAAGAACAACTACAAAATCTCGTTCAACCTCGTCAAGCATCTCCCAGGTATAGCGAGACACTCTCACATTCTTTTGCCATTCTAGAGGAAAGGCAGGCTCATCATTTTCATCCAGAAAAAAGGGCGGGCCCCCTCAACAGCACGGACTCGGAAGAAATAATTCTTAAAATCTTTAAAAGACTCATCATACATGCCAAAAACTTTATGCCCTTGGGCCGACCTGAAAGAAACCCAGGAAGCTTTCTTTTTGGAAGACAATCCGGGCTTGGCAAAAACAAAAAGATAGAAAAAAAGAGTCTGAGAAGGTGTTATGCCTAACTCTTGGCAAAGCAGCTGAAAAATCTTGATAAAACCCCAAGAATTCGGATGAAGCTGGGATGGGGCAATATTACAAGACCACAACAAATCGGTTTTGAAAGCAGTAAAAGGAAAGGTAATGTCCAACTGGCTGAAGAAATATTCATAGGCATAGAAAAAGGGACGCTCCCGCTCGACCGAAGTAGGAAAACAAACCTTCTCATCAGAATCGGGCGCTACAAGCTCATAATCCCTCTCCCGGGCGCTACTATCATAAATTCTATGACGTTTCCTCAGCTCTACACAAAAATCAGCGTCCACCACAGAGACACACATCAAGACAAGGGAGTCCAGCCAATCAGACATCCCCTCGGGAACTTTAGAAGACATCTCTACAATGTTATTGCGAGAAAACATGAGGCCAACTAATCCTACAATAAGAAAAGAAAATGGGATTACCAAAAAAACATCTCGGACGAGGGGCAAAATAACTTGACTAGAAGAACAAACAGAAAAGGAAAACCCCAAGACTCAAACCAAAGTCCTGGGGCATCCTTTGGAGGCAGTAACAAAACAAGGTTTCAGGAAAAATCCACAGCTTACGTCCCGGCATCTCTCAAACAAGAAAAGAAGATTTCAAACAGCAAACAATTTCATAGGAGAAAGATAAAACATAAAAGATCATCAAAGCTACTATCTTTTTACAGTCTATCAGCAAAAAGCATCGCCAACATCAAACATGCCAAGCGAAAATCGTCAAAGGCGCAACATTTTTCAAAATCAAACAAAACCATCATTAAAACAGAAAACGGTGATAACATGCAAAGCCCTAAAAGCATCAAACAACAGGAAAGGCGAAAAGGATCATGCAAAAGATGAAAAAACTCCCAGAACACACATTACAACAGCAATCAGGCGCGGCAGAAGCAGAAAGATCCAAACTTTCTCCAAAATCAAAACTTTCTCAATATCATACAAGAAAATGACGTGGAAAAATGAAAGGAAGAAACACCAACCTGAACAAAGAAAGAAGCTTCGAAGGAGATTGAAGAGGGAAAAATGAAATCACCCAGAATCGCCAAATGATGCTGCAACGCGAGAAAAGTAAAATGCAGGTGAAAACAAAGGTGAGAAAGTAAAGGGAGAAGTTACGAAGAAAGACAAAGAAGAGAAACCATTTTTTGATTGCAAAAATTCAAAATAAAGCCAAGGGAAACGGGGCAATTAATATCAATTAATGAAGGTATTAAACCCTCGCACCTTCCCAAGAACAAAGCGCTGATATAAAAGTGCGCGCTCTTAGAGGAAGACGTTCTACATTCAAAAGAGGTTCTACAAAGAAAGGAATCGACAAAATGCTCGAGTTCGGCTTCACTAGAGAAAGATCGAAGTCAAGGACTCGACCTCAAAGCAGAAGACCGAGCTCAAGCAGGGGCACTGTTCACACCCTGGGTCGAGCTATCCAACCCGGGATGATCAGTAACAAAGCGACCGACCTCTTCAGGTCAGGCTATCCGACCTCTTCTCAAAAGAGGTCGGCCAAATCGACAGGAAAGCCCAGTAAAGAGCCCAAATAGAGGAACACGACCCAAATCCAAAGGCAGTCCAAGCCTATAGAGATAAGGGCGGTTCCCTTGAAGATAAGCTGACCTCAACTCAAAGATAAAGATAAGATAAGATAACTAACTTATCTTATCTAAAAAGGTCACTCCACACCATTATAAATACACTGGAGCACCCAGGTATAACTCACACTCTGATTCTACAATAAACCTGCTTAATACCTGTGCTAACTTAAGCATCGGAGTCTCTTGCAGGTACCCCCACCCTCCGGTAACCACGGATCTGAAGTGAAGCCAGTCCAACAAGTCAGACACAACAGCTCCGGCCATCACCAGCCAGCCGGACACGTCATCTCCGACCAGTACAGAAGATCTCATCCGAGATCGGCCTACAGTTTCAGGTAACCTTCGGAACAGTAAGGGATCCTCCACAAGTGGCATCTAGGAGAAGCTTATCTTAGGGGTTCATCCCTTGACAGAAATAGCTAATAAGGACCAACTCATCTATACGATAGTGGGGGCAAGCTTCCAACAGCTTCTTGAATCTCTCCCAGTACTCATAAAGAGTCTCCCCGTCTCGTTGCACAATGCAAGAGATCTCCTTTCACAGCTTGTCTGTCTTTTGTGGTGGGTAAAACTTTTCCAGAAATTCCTTACGCAACAAGTCCCAATCAGAAATCACATCTCCTGGTTGAGTATAAAACCATTCTTTCGCTTTTTCCTCCAAAGAGAAGGGGAAAGCGAACACCAAAAACTGCTACTTCATCTGCATCATGTCGTCTCGCAGTGGAGCATGCAACTTGAAAATCCTTAAGATGCTTAAGAGGATCTTCCCCAGGTAGTCCATTGTACTTGGGGAGCAAGTTGATTGTGTCGGTCTTAAGCTAAAATTTTGGATCCAATGCCGGATACCGGATTTGTATTGGTTGCAAGTTAATATCAGGAGCTCTGGCTTCACTTAAGGTGATTCTACGAGGTGGATCCGCCATGGTGTCATCACCTGAGTCACTTACAAAGAATTCAGCACTCTCACAGATGAATATAAAGTTTCCTCGTTGATTGATGAATGATGGTCACGGATTGATGGTGATAGTAAATTGGAGTGCTCTTTAAGCAAGCCTGATTCACTATTCACGAATGCTAGCCAACACCGAGCTTGCCTAATATGAGTTAAAGTTCTTTCTATTTCCGAATCAAAATGGGCCAAGCTCGGGTCTGGAAGCAATAGAAGCATGCAATTATGAAAAGCAAAACAAGAGTAGACAAATAAACATGAACCAACCTAACAATTAACAACTACTAAGACTAGCTAGATAGGAATAATATTTACAAACAAATACCAAGTAGCAAAAAAGAACCAAATATTCACACTATATACATATTCACAACAACCAAAATTTTAGCACTCATTGCACTTGAAGTGTTTCCCCGGCAACGGTGCCAAATTTGACAAAGGGCCGGATTCACCGTCGATCTAGGTTTTCACAAATTAGAATATTATCGTTGAAGGTATAGCCTAGAACAACGATCAATCCACCACGTCAAATGTATAATCTAAAGATATGTCATAATTTAAAACCAATTCAATTCTGGGAGTTTCAATTCCCGAGTTGTCTCCCAAGGACACTGTTCATACCCTGGGTCGAGGTGTTCGACCCAGGCTGAGTTGACCGACCTCTTCAGGACAGAACTACCAATCTCTTCTCAAAGAGTTCGGCTAAATCACAAGGAAAGCCCAGAAAAGGGCCCAAACAGAAGAACACGACCCAAGTCCAAAGGCAGCTCAAGCCTACAGAGAAAAGGGCGGTTCCCTTAAAGATAAAGATAAACTCCACTCAAAGATAAGATAAGATAACTATCTTATCTCCAGGAAAGATCATTCTACAACATTATAAATACACTGGAGCCCCAGGTATAACTAATACTCTGATTCTACTAAAAACCTGTTAAAAGCCCATGCTAACTTAAGCATCGGAGTCTCTTGCAGGTACCACCACCCTCCGTTGACGAAGGATTAGCAACACCCTCAGTCTAACAAGTCGGACGTGATAGCTCCGGCCACCACCCACAAGTCGGACACGTCAGTGCCGATCAGCACAGAAGATCTCATCCGAGATTGACCTACAGTTTCAGGTAACCCTCGAAATATTGTCGTCATTGCCGGGGACCTGGAAGTCATCCCATCACCATGACAGACAACCTTGACAACGACCACGCCTCAACCAAACAAAGACAAAACTTCGCCAAACACGAAAATCATGGAGGCCCTACAAGCTCAATAAGATCGCCTCAAACAGCTTGAAAAAGAGGCCGAACATCAACGGGAAGCTGAAAGAAACCTCCAGAAAGAAACTAGGCGACGCCGAGGGTTGGAGGATAAACTCCTAAAACTCGAAACTGACCTAAAAACCAAGACTACACAATCCAGTCATGAAGATAACCCCCGCAAAGATGAAGACCCATTCACTAAAGAGATCATGAAACCCAAAGTCCCAAAGAAGCTCCCGACATGACCCCATACGACGGCACATCAGATCCAAGCCATCATCTCAGTAATTTCAGAAGCAGAATGTACCTCACTAACGCATCGGATGCTATTCGATGCAAAGCCTTCCCAACAACCGTAACAAAAATAGCAATTAAGTGGTTCGATAGTCTGCCCCCGAGATCCATCACAAGTTTCGATAACCAAGCCAAGAAATTTCTTGCCAGATTCTCCATCCAGAAGGACAAAACCAAGCACGCCCCAAGTTTATTGGGGATTAAGCAAGGGGATCGGGAAAGTCTTCACAACTATATGGAAAGATTCAACAAAGCATTTAAAATTGTGAATACCATCAAATCTACGGACATCCCACCAACGAGTGCTTCGACTTGAAGAATGTCATAGAAAAATTGGTGAGAGAGGGGAGACTAGATCGGTACTTAGCCAGCAAAACAGGTGAGCCCAGAAAAAGAAGAAGAGACGAAGAAGTCAGACGAACTGAACGGCCACTTTGTACCCCAGAGAGACATGTCCACATGATACATGGAGGATTTACGGGAGGAGGAATCTCCAAATCATCTCGCAAAAGATACCTTAAAGAAGTATATCAAGTCGATGGAGGAGAAGACGCACCCGACCTCCCTACTATTACTTTCACTAAAGAGGACGCGGCTGGCATCATCTCGGGACATGACGATCCCATGGTCATCACTATCATATTGGCCAATGCTAACCTCCACCGCACACTGGTAGACCAAGGAAGCTTGGCTGATATATTGTTTAAAACCGCCTTCGACAAACTCGGCCTAGAGGAAAAAGAGCTCAAAGCATACCCGAACAACTTATTTGGACTAGGAGGCACTCCAATCCAACTATTTGGATACATCTCACTACACACAGCCTTTGGAAAAGGAAACCAGTCAAGGACACTCAACATAGACTACATCGTGGTCGACGTGAGTTCAGCTTACAATGCCTTAATAGGTCAGACAACGCTAAATCAACTCGCCGCAGTAGTCTCAACTCCACATCTATGCATGAAGTTCCCAACTACAAAGGGATCGCTACTATAAAAGGAGACCAGAAAATAGTGCACCGCTGTTACAACGAAAGTCTGAACCTCAGAGGTAAAGGAGAAGAAATCCACACCATCGAACTCGGGGGAATTCGAGGTCAGGAAGAACTTCGTCCACAACCTGAAGGTGAGATAGAAAAAGTCCAGATCAGAGATGTCCCAGATAAAACAACCAATATTGGCACAATCCTAAAAAGAGATGTAAAGGAGTCCCTGATAAAGTTCTTAAAAGATAACGTCGACCTCTTCGCATGGAAGGCCGCAGACATGCCTGGCATAGACCCCAAACTAATGTGCCATAAACTAGCAGTATATCCAGGATCTCGGCCAGTATAGCAGAGGCGTAGAAAGCTCAGACCGGCAAGATCCCAAGCTGTGGAAGAACAGGTACAAGATCTACTAGAGGCAGGATTCATAAGAGAAGTCAAGTACCCACTATGGCTAGCCAACGTCGTCCTGGTAAAGAAATCAAATGGGAAGTGGCGGATGTGCACCTACTACACCGATCTCAACAAAGCTTGCCCGAAAGATCCCTATCCACTCCCAAGTATCGACGCCCTAGTGGATGCCTCCTCCGGATACAAATACCTCTTGTTTATGGATGCTTATTCGGGATACAATCAAATCCTGATGTATCCACCTGATCAAGAAAAAACCTTATTCTTAACCCCAAAGGCAAACTACTGCTACGTCGTCATGCCATTTGGACTCAAAAACGCAGGAGCCACGTATCAAAGATTAATTAACAAGGTCTTCGCAGACCATATCAGGAAACTTATGGAGGTATATGTGGACGACATGTTAGTAAAAATACAAAGCGAGGAGTCATTACTGTCTGACCTCGCCCAAGTGTTCAATACCATAAGAAAGTATGGCATGTGACTTAACCCTGCGAAATGCACCTTTGCAGTAGAAGCTGGCAAATTCCTGGGTTTCATGCTCACACAAAGAGGAATAAAAGCAAACCCGGACAAGTGCCGGGCCATACTCGATATGACAAGCCCGAACTGTGTCAAAGAGGTGCAACAACTCAACGGGCGACTGGCAGCCTTGTTCAGATTTCTAGCCGGATCAGCCATAAGATCTCTCCCCTTCTACGCCACACTAAGGAAGGGAAAGAAGTTCGAATGGACACCTGAGTGTGAACAAGCCTTCTAGGAGTTTAAAAAATTCCTGGGACAACCACCCATTCTCACCTGACCACAAGAAGGAGAAGCACTTATACTATACCTTGCAGTAGGAAGACGGGCAATAGCTTCAGCACTAGTCAGGGAGGATGAAAGTGGACAACAACCTGTATACTTCATCAGCGAAGCACTACAAGGATCCGAGCTGAACTATCAAAAGATAGAGAAGTTCACCTACGCTCTCATACTAACTTCTCGACGACTCCGCTCATAATTTCAAGCTCACACCATCAAGGTTCGGACCAACTAACCCATGAAAAGCATTCTATAGAAAACAGATTTAGCAGGAAGAATCCTACAATGGGAAGTCGAGTTGTCTGAATTCGACCTTCAATATGAAGCTCGGATAGCCATAAAATCCCAATATCTGGCCAATTTCATCGCAGAGTATACTGACACCCCAGAAATCCTTACAAATTGGAATCTTTACGTGGACGGCTCTTTAAATAAAACTGGGAGTGGAGCAGGTGTGATAATAGAAAGCAATCAGGGAACCCAAATTAAACTCTCCCTGAAATTCGAGTTCCATGCTTCCAATAACCAGGCTGAGTACAAGGTGTTATTGGCTGGTTTGAAGCTGGCTAAAGAGGTGGGAGCCCAAAAACTTGTCATCTTCAGTGATTCACAGGTCCTCACCTTGCAAATAGCAGGGACCTACCAAGCTAAAGACCCTGCCAAGAAAAAGTACCTGGACAAAACCAGAGAACAACTCGGACAATTCAAGGAATATGAGATCTGACATATACCTCGGAAATAGAATGCCTGAGCTGACGCACTTTCAAAATTAGCCAGCACCAAACCAGGGGGCAATAATAGAAGCCTCATCCAGAAAAAACTGCAGAACCCGTCAATCTTGGAAGAAGAAAAAGTCCTAGCCATATCAAGACAGGATCAAAGATGGATGACTCCCATAATCAGCTACCTCAAATCAGAGATACTCCCTACAAATAAAAAGGAGGAAAAGAGGTTAAAGCGGGAGGCACAATATTACACCATCATAAACAACGTCCTATACAAGAGAGGGATTTCGACGCCCCTACAAAAATGTGTACCAACCTCTAACACAAAAGAGGTCTTGGAAGAGATACACAGTGGCACATGTGGCAATCATCTCGGAGCTTGAGCTCTTGCCAAGAAAGTACTCCGAGCTGGATTCTTTTGGCCAACTTTGCAAAAAAGAAGCCACTGAGTTCGTCAAGACATGTCCACCATGTCAAAAACATGCTAACTTCCACATCATCCCACCAGAGGAGCTCATCAGCATAACATCACCTTGGCCATTTGCAAAGTGGGGACTCGACCTCCTCGGGCCCTTCCCTCAAGGATCAGGACAGGTCAAGTTCCTCATCGTAGGGGTAGATTATTTTATAAAATGGATTGAAGCAGAGCCCCTAGCCAACGCCACTGCACAAAGAAGTAAAAAATTCTTATATAGAAACATTATCACAAGGTTTGGGGTTCCTTACTCCATTACCACGGACAATGGCACTCAATTTACAGACTCAGGCTTTAGAAAGTTGGTAGCCGACTTAAAAATAAAGCACAAATTCACATCCGTAGAACACCCACAAGCTAATGGACAAGCAGAAGCAGCTAACAAAGTCATATTGGCTGGGTTAAAACGGAGATTATAGGATGCAAAGGGAGCCTGGGCTGAAGAGCTCCCACAAGTCCTATGGGCATACTGGACAACTCCACATTCCACCACAAAGGAATTACCTTTCCGATTGGCTTACGGAATGGAGGCAATGATCTCGGTAGAAATCGAAGAAGGATCCTCCAGAACGATCTATTACAATGAAGAGGCCAACTCCCAACTCCAGAGGGAAGAGCTCGACCTCCTTCCAGAAATCCGAGAAAGAGCTCGGATCAAGGAAGAGGCATTAAAACGTCGAATGGCCTCAAGATACAATCGGAAGGTAGTACAGCGAAGCTTTGACAACAACGACCTCATCCTAATCCGAAATGATATTGGAACAAGTTTACCAGAAGAGGGAAAGCTAGCAGCTAACTGGAAAGGACCCTACCGAGTTACAGAGGTACTGGGAAAAGGCTACTACAAAGTGTCTGAACTCGAAGAGTGAGAACTACCAAGGTCATGGCACCCCTGCAACCTAAGAAGGTATTACAGTTAGGAAGTAATAAAAGATCTTAGGACAAGGCGCACTCTTTTTCCTGAAAAGGTTTTTTAACGAGGCGCTGATAAACCACTATTTTATGGTTTATATTGTGTTTAATTGTGTGGTTTTATCATGATCCTTACCCACTTATTCATTAAATTAGCATGAAATTATAATTCCTTCCTGAATTTATAACATGTTTGAAAACTTCTTCCTAGAGACTTTAATTATGTATTTTTAATTCTCCTTTATTCCATTCGATGCCGTGATCTGTGTGTTGAATGTTTCAGACTTTATAGGGCATGAATGAGTTGGAGATTGGAAAGGAAGCTAGCAAAAATGGAAGGAACACAAGAATTTGAGGAGATAACCAGCGAGAAGTGACGCGGCCGTATGGCTCACGCGGCAGCGCGGATTGGAAAAGCTCAGGCGACACGGTAGCATGGACGACGCGAACGCGTGGCAAGGAAAAGCGCGAATGACGCGTCCGCATGGATGACGCGATCGCGTGACATGTGCGATCTGCATAATCTGCAGACTTCGCTGGGGGTGATTTTGGACCTTATTTTGACCCAGTTTTTGGCCCGGAACAGCAGACTAGAGCCAGAGAATATGCAGAAACAAAGGAGAGCATTCATTCTACACAGTTGACAGTTTTAGATCTAGTTTTTCCTCCTCTAGTTTTTTCTCTCTAGGTTTTTAGAAATTTAATTTTCAATTGATCTTAGCATTGGAACATTGAGAAGAGTTCTTTTCCTCATCAAGACTTCGTCATTCTAGTTCGCTCTCTTAACTTGGTTTTATTCTTCCATGTTCTTTGCTTTGTTCAATTTTGTTATTTGAATATTTTCATGATTATTTCATACAAGGATTATTTCTCCCATTTTAATTTATTTTACATTCTAATAATCATGTCTTCTTTTAATTCCCTTTCATGTGTTATGGATTTATTATTTGCAATGAGTGAGTAGTTCCCTCACTTGATGGGGAGTTGATTGAAAGGAACTCTTGAGTTGGAAGGATTGAAAGAAAAATTGTAAGTGGGTTAACTGTTGGATTGTTATCTAATCACTAACACCAATCCCTTTGAACTAAGTGGGTTGCAACTTGTGAATAGATCTAGCATTCCAACTTGTTTGAATTTCCTTTACCTAGTAAGGGATAACTAAACAGAACAACCATTAATTATAAATTAATCTTGAAATCATCCCATCAATAATAGAGATTCCAACTAATCAACTCCCAGTCAAGGCTTTTATTCATATTATTTAAATTTCCTCTTTTTAATTTTCCCTCTACTTAACTCAACTTCTTGGAACATCTGATTAATAAAATAGCACACTTTTCTGCAACTTGTTGGGAGACGACCAGGGACTCCAACTCCCAGTAATTTTTAATTTAAACTCTCTGTGACATATTTCTAAATTGATAGGCAGATTTTCAGTGAGTTAAGAACTATACTTGCAACGTAATTATTTTAATAATTTCTAATTCACCAACTTCTGTGCCTCATCAATTTTTGGCGCCGTTGCCGGGGAGTAGCAATAGAGTGCTAAAGTTATTAATTAGAATTTGTTTATTTGTATTTTATTTTATTTTGCTACTATGAGCTGCATGTTTCTTCCGTCAAATGACGCGTTCACTTCCTGATCCGCGCTTGCTAATATTCAATCCAGAAATTGAAAGGACTATTTCACGAATAAGGCGAGAATAGCGTTGGTTAGTCTGCTCTGAGGGCGGATCTGAGAGTGAACTTGAGGAAGAAACCAGCCCCCATTCTACTGATTCGGTTGTTTTACGTGCAGAAGACATGGCAGCTAGGAGAGTTACCATCCAGGAGGAAGGAGCCCCTGATTTTACAATGCAACCGTTTCAAGCGCATCATCCAGCGGTAGCTACAGATTTTGAAATAAAGACCGCACTGCTAAATTTGCTGTCCAAGTTTCATGGCCTACCTGCTCAAGAGCCTATCAAGCACTTGAGAGATTTCCAGGCAGCCTGTTCTACTGTCAGGCGTGATGGTACTGATGAAACTTCAATTTTGCTGAAAGCTTTCCCGTTTTCTCTCGAGGGAAAAGCAAGAGAGTGGTTCTTCACTCAACCTCTGGCAAATGTATCCAACTGGGATACACTCAGAAAGGAGTTTTTGGAAAAATTCTTTCCATCTGAAGTTACTGATAAACTGAGGAAGGATATTTCCACAATTGTTCAGGATGACAATGAAACTCTCTTTGAATACTGGGAGCGCTTCAATAATCTTCTGGAAGCATGCCCCCACCACAGGATTGACAAGATAGTGTTACTTAGCTATATCACACAGGGCATGAGGCCCCAAGATAAGACCACATTGGAAAGTGCTAGCAATGGGTCTATGAAGAAGTACAAAACCACCGATGAGGCTTGGCAATTGATCAGTGATTTAGCTGAATCTACTAGGAACCACAGGCAAAAGAAAGGCCGTTCAAAAGCCGTTGCAGAAGTATCCTTTAATAGAGAGACTGCTGCTCTAGCTCAGAGTATATGCGAGATGACCAACTTGCTGAAGCAGATGCAATTGAATCAACAGCAAGCTCAGCAAGCTCCTCCACCACAGTAAAACCAACAACTAGTCCCGCAAAGAATTTGCGGAATCTGTGCTGATTACAGCCATTACACTGATGAATGCCCGCAGCTCCAACAAGAAGACAACATGGTGGCATCCACTCATAACTTCTATGACGCCCCAACCAAGGGTACAATCAAAGTGGAAATAATAACCATGGATGACAGGACAATTCTAACCAGAATTGGAGGGACAACAATAACAGAGGAGGCAGAGATAATCAGGAAAATTAGAGGTGGAATAATAACAACAACAGGCAGCAGAATCAACCTTACAGAGCACCTCACCTGAGGCAAAACCAAGGACCACAGAACAATCAACAGCAGACATCCCAATTTACTCATTCTTCTTTATCTCCTAATGAAGAGCTACTACAATCTTTTGAGCGAAGACAACAGAACATGGAAAATAACATGAATAATATTAACACCAGTCTGAATGGTCTCACCTCTACTTTGCAAGCTCTTATGTCACGGCTTGGATCAACGTAAAATTCCAGTAACCAACCTTCAAGCTCCATTGGAATCCCCTCTCAACCATTACCCAATCCAAAGGGAGGCATTAATTCCATCACCCTAAGGTCGGGAACCACACTGTAGGAGAGGAGTCAGGAGGAACCAAGCCCACCAGAACACACCTCAGCTGAAGAGGTAGTAAAAATAGAAGATGTTGAAGAGGAAGAGGACATACAGGACATAGCTGAAGAAGAAATAGCTCAACCACAGGAGGAAGCACCAAAAGGCGCAGATACTACAGAAAACACTACTCCCATTCTATTTCCACAACTTGCAAGGAAGCCTAGGAAGCAGCTGGAACCCGACCCCAAAATGGTAGAAATATTCAAAAAGGTTGAGGTAACTGTTCCTCTTTTTGATGTTATTACCTAAATATGCAAAGTTTCTAAAAGACTTATGTATCCATAAAGACAAAATTAATGAATTAGAAACTATTCCTTTAGGTAGTTCTATATCTGCTTTAATGGGAGGATTACCTGAAAAATGTAGTGATCCAGGTTCTTGTATAGTTAGCTGTACTATTGATGGTGTAGTAATTTATGATTGCATGTGTGATTTAGGAGCATGTGTCAGTATAATGCCTTTGTCTATATATGATATTTTGAGGCTCCCTCCCTTAAAAAGGTCGGCAGCTCGTTTTGTGTTAGCAGATAAAAGCATTATTACAGTGGCTGGAATTGCTGAAGATGTTTTGGTGAACATTAAAGGACTTACATTTCCCACTGATTTTTATATCTTGGAGATGCCCCATAATAATTCAGACAAGCCATCATCAATCCTACTTGGAAGACCATTCGTGAAGACATCAAAATTCAAATTGGATGCTTTTTCAGGAACATACTCCTTTGAAATAGATGGCCGCATAGTAATCTTCAATCTGAATGGAGTCATTGACAACCCCCTAGAAGATCGTTCTATCTTTTAGTGTGATATCATAGACAAAAGTGTAGCTGAAGTTCACAAGGAAGAGTTAGAAGAGAGGCACACTGGACAAGGTCCAAGTGTGGGAACCCTCTTGACTGACAATGAGGGCACTTCGTCATTTTCACAAGCTCCAGATAATCCAGAGCCTGCCCATGATCAAAAGTTAGAACTGAAACCCCTCCCTCCACATCTCAAATATGCCTATCTCGAAGATGAGCAGAGGTTTCCAGTTATCATTGCAAGGGAACTTACTTCTCAACAAGAAGAGCAGTTACTTGATGTGCTAAGAAAGCATAAGAAAGCAATTGGGTGGAGCTTGGCAGACATAGTAGGCATCAACCCTCAAGTATGTGAGCACAGAATATTCTTAGAAGAGGGAGTAAGACCTGTCCGTCAACCCCAAAGAAGATTGAATCCCACCATCTTGGAAGTTTTCAAAAAGAAAGTGACCAAACTATTGGAAGCAGGTATCATATATCCCATTTCAGACAGTGAATGGGTAAGCCCAGTACAAGTGGTGCCCAAGAAGTCTAGGGTCACTACAGTGAAGAATGAGCATGGAGAGCTCATAGCAACTAGAGTTCAGAATGCTTGGAGAGTCTGCATTGATTACAGGCGTCTCAACCAGGCTACCCATAAGGATCACTACCCACTTCCATTCATTGATCAAATGCTGGATCGTCTGTCAGGTAAATCACATTATTGCTTTTTAGATGGTTACACAGGTTATTTCCAGATCCATATAGCTCCTGAGGATCAGGAAAATACTACTTTTACATGTCCTTTTGGGACTTATGCTGATAAGAGAATGCCCTTTGGCTTGTGCAATGCACCAGCTACTTTCCAAAGGTGCATGATGAGTCTTTTCTCTGATCTTATTGAGGACTGTATGGAAGTTTTTATGGACGATTTTAGCGTTTATGGTGATTCTTTTAGCCTTTGCTTAGATGGATTATCTAGAGTATTAGATAGATGTGTTAATACAAACCTTGTATTAAATTTCGAAAAATGTCACTTTATGGTAAAACAAGGGATTATATTAGGACATGTGGTATCTAATAATGGCATTTCTGTAGACCCAGCAAAGGTGAATGTTATCTCTAGTCTACCTTATCCCTCTTCTGTGAGGGAAGTCCGTTCGTTCCTTGGCCATGCAGGTTTTTACAGGAGATTTATTAAGGACTTTAGTAAGGTCACACTTCCCTTATCCAGATTACTGCAGAAGGATATTGAGTTCGAGTTCAGTGAGGATTGCAAACAAGCATTTGATAAGCTGAAGACTGCTCTGACTCAAGCTCCAATTGTGAGAAGACCAGACTGGAGCCAGCCATTTGAAATCATGTACGATGCTTCCAACCGTACAGTAGGAGCAGCGCTGGCTCAGCGTGAAGGTAAGGATCCTTTCGTTATTGCTTATGCGTCTAAGACTTTAGACACTGCCCAGTCCAATTATACTACTACTGAAAAAGAACTTCTTGCTATTGTTTTTGCTCTGGATAAATTCCGAGCTTATTTACTTGGTACTAGAGTATTAGTGTATTCGGACCATGCAGCTTTAAAGTATTTATTAGCTAAAAAGGAATCCAAACCGAGACTCATACGTTGGATACTGCTATTACAAGAATTTGATTTAGAAATAAAGGATAGAAGTGGTAATCAGAATTTAGTGGCATATTAAGGATGATTTCTACTCCTATAGATGATAATTTTCCTTTTGATAACCTGCAAGCAGTATCTGAGGTAGTCCCTTGGTATGCACCTGTTGCTAATTATTTAGTTAGCCACACATTTCCTCCAAATTTCTCTAAGCATCAAAGAGACAAGCTGAAAAGCGAGTCTAAATATTATATATGGGATGACCCGTATTTATGGAGGTGTGGCGCTGATCAAGTAATTAGACGTTGTGTGCCTCAATCAGAATTCCAATCCATTTTAGAGGCCTGTCACTCATCTGAGAGTGGAGGACATTTTGGTCCTCAAAGGACAGCTAGAAAGATCATAGACTGTGGATTCTGGTGGCCTACCCTTTTTAGAGACGCTGCTGAGTTTTGTAAATCTTGTCTCCCATGCCAGAAATTTGGTAATATATCCAGGAGGGATGAGATGCCTCAACAAATTATGCTTTTCTGTGAAATTTTTTATGTTTGGGGCATTGACTTCATGGGATGATTTCCAAATTCTAATGGATATTTTTATATATTGTTAGCTGTGGATTATGTTTCCAAATGGGTGGAAGCAATTCCTACCCGCACTGATGATGCTAACACTGTTGTTTCCTTTGTGAGAAACCATATTATATGTCGCTTCGGATCACGACGAGAAATCGTGAGCGATCAAGGCACCCATTTTTGTAACAGGAGACTGACGAGATTAATGAAGAAGCATGGGATAATTCATAAAGTTGCAATAGCTTACCATCCCTAAACTAATGGGCAAGCTGAGGTGTTAAACAGAGAAATTAAGCGTATGTTGCAAAAGATAGTAAAGCCTCATAGAAAAGACTGGAGCACCAGGCTACAAGATGCACTCTGGGCATACAGAACAGCATACAAGACACCCATTGGGATGAGTCCTTTCCGCTTGGTTTATGAAAAAGCTTGTCATCTCCCAGTTGAAGTAGAACACAGAGCCTTTTGAGCAGTTAAGGAGTGCAACATGGGAATTGAGAAAGCCGGAGCTGAAAGGAAGTTGCAACTGCAGGAACTGGAGAGCCTTCGCCTAGAAGCTTATGAAAACTCCAGAATATACAAGGAAAAGATGAAGGCTGTACATGATCAAAACATCAAGAAGAAAGAGTTCCAACCTGGGGATTTAGTCCTCCTTTACAAATCTCGACTAAGGCTCATGCCAGGCAAGTTGAGATCAAGATGGGAAGGTCCATACAGAGTAGAGAAGGCCGAACCGTACGGAGTTTATCACCTAAGCCATCCTTCAAGCTCTGAACTTATTAAGGTTAATGGACAACGCGTGAAGCTATACCATGGCGAGAAGGTACAGAAAAACAAGGAGCTTGAGATCTTCCTCTTGGAAGATCCCCACATAGCAGAAGATTGAGCTAGTAGAGCGTCCAACTTACGGACGTTAAAGCAAAGTGCTAGGTGGGAGACAACCCGCCATGGTATGATCGTTCCTTTCTTTATTTTTAGTTTTTTCCTATTCAATAAGTCTTCTCTTTCTTAGTACTTTCATGCATCTGCATTTACATGTTTTTACTTTAATTAAAAAAAAATTTCGCCTACGCGACGCAATCGCATCAGCGACGCGTCCGCGTCACAGGGAGAATAAAGAAAAATAAAAATGAACAGAAAGTCACGCTGGAGTGTGGCTCGAGGCGTGCCAATGGCACAAATCAACCCACGCGACCGCGTCGCTAACGCGTTCGCGTCGCATGGGAATCATGGCCTCCCACGCGACCGCGTGCCCCACGTGTAACGACCCAACTCCCAGTATGCCATGGTCATACAAGAAGCTAAGTGTTACTAACTTATCCTTCCTAATTATTATTTATTATTTAGTATATGAGCCTTTTCCTTGTTAGAGCGATGCCAATTTTACAAGTAACTTTTTTTTTTTATCTGCGGATGGTCAGGTGAAATAAACAAGCATACATTGAGAGTAATAGAATAGCGGCATAAAGAAACATAGAAATACAACTGATAATATACATCATGTACACTATAACAAAACATGTAGCGTTTACATAAGATCAAGTTAGTTTACATCCTCGTCATCCTACGTAGCTAATATTTACACGACACTCCCAGGGCCTGGTCCATACAAAAAGCCACTAAGCTGGCGCCCAGGCAAGCCTAACCACTATATAGATCCTAGCTCTCGGGTGTACTAACACAAGTGAGAGACTAACTATCAGATAATGTCAGACTAGAGTGTCATCAAATAAATGCCCCTTCCGCAGTCAAACTATATCTACACGTGGCCGTTCGGAGAATCGCCGTGAGGCTCGTCCATCTCCTCATCCTGCTCTATCTCTATCTCAGGATCCTCCTCCTCCTCATCGTCCGCAGCTACAGCTATACCCTCAGATCCACCAGAAACACTGCTGTCACTATGTACAAAACCATTCGCGAGCACAGGTCCGTTCGCGTTTATAGGAGCCACTCCACCGTCCGGTAGTGCCGGCTCATCAGGCTGTGGCAAGTCGGGGATCGGCTCAGGGGGAAAATCCCATTCTGGTGGTATCACAAGTACGTAGTCACCAGCTAACTCAGGCTCATCAGGAATGATATGCTCAGGTACCGCCTCATTCAAAGGTTGAGCTGGTATAGGGTGCTCAAGATCATCAGGAAAAGGATGTCCAGGTGCGTCAGGATGTAACCAGGATAAGGGAAAGTCGTAAGGAGCATCAGGGTCAAAATGCAGGCTAGACAGAGGATGTTGAAGAGCTCGATTAGGTAACGCATATCGTCTAATACGAGGCTCTAATCCCATGATGAAGTAACTATGATGTACCGGATCCTCGTAGACGTAAGGGTCCTCGAACTCATAGAAGATCATGCCCGTCTCCATCTGAGGGGGAGGAAGGGATAGAAGGGGTAAGAACTGGGGAGTTCTTAGTAGGGTCGGGGTTGTTTGTTACGTTCATTTATTCTTTTTCGATTAGCAGATAGATAATAGAATACAGTAATATAGTAAACAGAGGTTAAAAATAGATAGAAAAACAAAGAACAGAACACAAGCAGAAGAATACAAGAAGATAAAGCATAGACATAGCACTCGAACAAACAAACATAAAGAAATAGATCACACACAAAAAAGAATGCAACAGAGAGTGATGCGCAGACAAGAATGATGCATGTCTAGCCCTAGTACAGGCCATGAGCTCATGTGTCGGTTGGCTGCCCACAATCCTGACATTTATCCGGTCACGAGTAATCCCGATTTCCCGAATACGATTTTCCATTCCTAAATAAATGCGCATATAATAATAGCCGCTCATTTGAGACAGCCTCTGCTTACCGCAGAAAAATATATATATACTCTGCTCTGCTTTGGGGAAGCGGAAAATAGCTGTAGGTGACTTAGTTTCCCTACAGAAGCTCTGGGTTGCATTAAGCAACTAATATATATTAAATATAACTCTGGGTTGCATCAAGCAACTAATATATATATATAGCTCTGGGTTGCATCAAGCAACTAATATATATAAATATCTCTTTATTATAATACTCTTCTCTTTATATCTCTTTACTCTGTTCTGGTTTCTCTTTTCTCTGTATCTCTTTACTCTGTTTTAATTACTATGTTCTCTGTATCTCTTTTCTCTTCTCTGATTACTCTTTTCATCTATATCTATATTACTCTTTTTCTCTTTATCTCTTTACTTTACTATGGTTACTCTGTTTTCTGTGTTTCTCTACTCTGCTCCGATTTCTCTGTTTAACGTATGTATTTAAAGCTTATGTAAATTTCGGTATGAACAGTTAGCCTATCCCAAGTATAGGTTCATTAAGTCTATACTGAAACAGTTTAACTTTTCATATAATACCTAACCCTATTCGCAATTCCAGGACTAACTATGTTGCCCTAGTTCGTTCACTAGTCTCTGTCTGTTTTTCTGTCATTAAAACTTTACAAACTTTTTCTTCGATTTTTATCTTTTCTTCAACTTTTTATCTTTTATTTATCTTTGCCTCACTAATATGTTTTTACCACTCCCTAAGTGTTTTATGAAGGTAATTATGAGATTCTGCGCTTAAAGTTGTCTTTCTAAAGC
Source organism: Arachis ipaensis (assembly GCF_059453495.1). NCBI lineage: Eukaryota > Viridiplantae > Streptophyta > Magnoliopsida > Fabales > Fabaceae > Arachis > Arachis ipaensis. The sequence continues at coordinate 58,991,978 of NC_142436.1, forward strand.
TTTTACAGAAAACTGCCTTGTCCGCATTATTTTATTATTTTTATTAAAATATTATTTTTAATTAAATATTATTATTTAATATTTTATTATTTTTTTATTATTTTTTTTTTGAAATAAATAGCTCAACACACAAGGCGGAGCGTACAGAGTTCAGAAAGCAATAAGTACAACTAAAATGAAAACTACTACCTACTGAAGCATGTAACGCAACCCCTAGTCATCTTCGGCATTGCCATCAACTACCAAAGGATGCACCACCAATCCACTCATCAGAAAGCACAAAGGACCTATTAGTGATTTCCTGTATTCCTGATCCTTTATTCTGGAACACCCGATTATTTCTTTCCAGCCGAATAGCCCAGATTACAGCAAAGAATCCAATCAACCACCTCTTTCTCTCATCCTTTCGTGGTGTAGCAGTCGTCCAGCTCTCAAAATGTTGCTTTAGTGTACCTGGTATGGACCATTGTCGTCCAAGAGCATAAAGCCACGCACCCCACACCTGCCATGTGACCTCACACCCAAGGAACAGATGAAAAGCAGACTCATTAGACTTACAGCATAGAGCACATAAATTATCAAGCCGGTTAAGAACCCCTAATCTGCATAGTCGTTCTTTGGTATTCACCCTCTCAATCAGAACAAACCAAGAAAATAATTCGACCCTTGGTGGGACGAAACCCCTCCAAATAGCACTAGTAAAGCTATAGCTTGTTACTTCCTCCGGAAGGACTGCCTCCTGCATTACCTGGACAAAGGATTTAGTAGAGAAAATACCAGTTCTATCAAATTTCCAAACCACCCTATCCTCTCTCTCTGTTACTAGCTTAGCTGAACGTAGTCTCTCATGGAGTTGGTTCAAAAGTTCCAGCTCCCATTGGAACAGCTGTCGCCTCCACTGAAAGCTCCATATCCACTCTAACCCATCACAAAACCCACAGTCACCTATAACAGATCCTTTAAGGTCTGAAGCCGAGAAGAGTCTAGGGAACACCTCTTTCAAGACACCACCATTTAGCCAGTCATCTTCCCAGAACCTGATCGTCCTACCGTTTCCCACTTCCATTGACAAGCCTCTAATCATCTGCTCTCTGATTTGCGGCTCTCGAATTTGTAGCTGACAAATGTCTCTCCACGGACCCCCTCTTGAAGGAACAGGTTGACCATGTAGCATCTCATACGGATTCATACTATTACAAGAGCACACTACTTTCTTCCATAAGGGACAGTCCTCTTTCGAGAACCTCCACCACCATTTGAACAAAAGAGCTGTATTGCGAACCACAGCATCTCCCACTCCCAACCTACCTGCCTTTTTAGGGACCATCACTACATCCCATCTCACTAGTGGAATCCCGCTCCTCCCATCCTCTTTACTTCACAAGAATCGTCTTTGGAGGGAAATCAATTCCTCTGCTACTGCCTTTGGCATCTTGTACAAACTGAGGTAGTACACAGGCAGGCTATTAAGAACCGATTTAATAAGCACCAACTTACCCGATTTATTAAGTGTTTTTGCTTGCCATAGACTCAGCTTCTCTTCCACCTTATCAATCACTGGTTTCCACGTCTTAACAAGCCTCGGATTTGCTCCCAAATTTTCAAAAATTAACTTACTTTTACTTTTAACCTTTAAAATTCACTTTTTACCACCCGTAACTTTTAATATTTCTACTTTTACCACCCTAACTTTCAGAAATTACCAGACAACCCCTTAAACACCAAAAATTTTACTTCCTTTCCCTTTTTAAGATCTAAGGCCTGTTCTTCATTGTTCTTCATCACACTCAAAGTGTTCTTCATGTTCTTCATAAATTCTTCAGATTCTTTCTCTGTTTTTACCCGTTTTTCAGTCTTTTTGGCAACCGATTTTTACTATAATTCATAATAAATTAGCAGCCACTAAAACCCCATCTTTTCTACATGATTTTAACACAAATTGAACCTCAATTTAAGCTTAGGGTTTCGTTTTTCCAGCTGCCCAAGAACATGAACTTTAAAGCTTGAATTTCATCAAATTTCATCAAAATTTCACCAAATTTTCACCAAGAATCAATCATATATGCAACCAATTTTTAGCACAGCCAATTTATACAACATTCACACAACTCAAACACAAATAATCAAGGTTAATTTCGTGACACCCTACCTGGTTTTGCTGCTCTTAATTCAATCAAACTTTTAGGTGGTCCTTAAGCACTTTTTCCTCCTAAATCACATCAAGAAAACACATATTTAAGCATGTTTTCTTGAAACCGAATCAAAAGAGAGATGGTGCAGCCAACTCACCTTGATCCCAGCCTTGATAAGTCATATGATCATGTAGAGAAAGAAGAGAGGATCATTTTGGTCGGATTGGAATTTTGATTTGAGTTTTAGTTCAGCAGAAATCAAGCTTTGAAGATTTGGAACTAAGAACTTTTCTCTCTTTTTCTCTCTACCTATTTTCGGCCACAAAGTGAAAATGAACCAGCCTTGGGGGTTTTGGGAGTGTAGGGTGAGTTGTGATTGGTTGGCTTGGAGGTGGATTAAAATAATATTAAAATATCTCAGGTGTATAACTACTAAAACTAGATGTATCGAAACACTTGCCAAAACATCTCTAAAAATTATTTTCTGAGCTACTAGCATAAATGACACTAGTAACATATTTATTATGAGAATAAAACATGAATAATAAGGCCTTAGCATTGCTAAAGTCATCAGAGAGTGCTGGTGCTAAGCTGTACCAGTAAATTGTGAACCCGGTTAAACCGGTTTTCTATTTTTAACTAAAACTGATCAGGTAACCTTATAATATCATTCAAGAAGCTTCTAATACTAATATAATGATAATATCATCCTATTATCTCTCTTCCCTCATAAAGCGGGTCCGGTTTGTCAAACTAAGACTATTTACGAAAAACCGAATCAAAACTCCTAACCGATATGGTTCAAAAACTAGGTTCTTCGCGACCGCGTTATCGAGCTTGTGTCGGAAAAAGTTCTAACTTAAAGATGACATAATGACAATGAGGATTGAGATACTCGATGATATATCAAAGGTTTTCCCCTTACTGATCTTCCGGAGAAATTCGTACTTTTAGAAAAGATCTCGCGTACTCGAAAATCGGGGTTGTTACATTCTACCCTCCTAACAGAAAATTTTGCCCTCAAAATTTTAGTTACATGAGAATAGATGCGGGTAATCAGCTTTCATCTTATCTTCCAGTTCCCAACTGTGCTCTTCTTTTCCTCTTTGTCTCCAAGCTACTTTGACTAAGCGAACAGTCTTGCCTCTCAGCTGCTTATCACTTCTTTCTACGATCTGAACTGGTGATGCTTGATATGTCAAATCATTTCGTAAATGTACTGTCTCTGGTTGTAAAATGTCACTCTCATCGGGAATATATTTCTTAAGTTGCGAGACGTGAAAAACATCATGAAGGTTTGACAGATATGGAGGAAGGGCTACTTGATAAGCTACTAGACCGACTCTTTTAAGTATTTGGAAAGGTCCTATGTATCGAGGGTTAAGCTTTTTAGTCTTAAGGGCTCTACCTATTCCAGTAGTCGGGGTTACTTTAAGAAAAACATGGTCTCCCTCACTAAACTCTAAGGGTCTACGTCTATTATCGGCATAGCTCTTTTGACGGCTCTGTGCTGTCTGGATCTTCTGGCGGATCCCCTTTATCTTCTCAGTAGTTTCTTGCACTAAGTCTGGACCTAAGACACTAGCTTCTCCGTCGTCATTCCAACACAATGGTGTCTGACATCTCCTTCCGTAGAGAGCTTCATATGGTGCCATCCCGATACTTTGTTGGTAACTGTTGTTGTAGACGAACTCGACCAATGGCAAATACCTATCCCAACTACCTTGGTTATCCATCACACAAGATCTTAGCATGTCTTCCAATGTCTGGATTGTCCGCTTTGATTGTCCGTCTATCTGAGGATGGTATGCTATACTCATATGTAATTCTGTTCCCAATGCTTTCTGGAAAGCTCCCCAGAATCTGGAAGTAAACCTCAGATCTCGATCTGAAACAATTGACGAAGGTATTCCGTGCAATCGTACGATTTCTTGAATATATATCCGTGCCAGCCTTTCTAATGTATAGTCAACTCGAATCGAAAGGAAGTGCGCTGATTTTGTCAACCTGTCCATGACGAGTATTTTGGTGAAAAATAAATTTCTCCCAAAACACACAAATCTAACCGGCAAGTGCACCGGGTTGCATCAAGTAATAAAAACTCACGGGAGTGAGGTCGATCCCACAGGGATTGATGGATCAAGCAATTTTAGTGGGTGATTAGTTTAGTCAAGCTAACATTTAGTGGTTGGGTGAAATTTTGAGAGCAGAATGTAAAATGCAGAGAATTTAAAGTTGCAGAAAATAAATGTGCAGAAACTTAAAGTGCAAGAAAAGTAAATTGCAGAAACTTAAATTGCAAGAAATGTAAATTGCATTAAATGTAAAGGGAATTGGGAATTGGATTTGCAGAAATTAAACAAGGAAAAGTTAAATTGCAACAAGCAGAGAAGTAAAAGATGGATTTGATTGATTCGGAACCAAAACAGAAATGTAAATAAACATGAAAAGCAATAAATAGAGAATGTAAAATTGGAATTAAGATCTCAGGACCCAAGAGACTGGATAACCAAGTCTAGATCTCAATGCCTTCCTAGATCCAACAAGAACAATTGCAAGAGAAATTAAAGAAAAGTAAATTGCAGAAGCCAAGAGAAGGTGAAGTAGTAAACAGGAATGGAAATTCAATTGTGCAGAGAAAGTAAACAAGAAAATTCTCAAGGTGAGATTGAAATAGAATTTCTTCAATTCTCAACCCAAGATTCAAAACAAAATTGAAAACTAAGAGAGAGCTCTCAAATCCTAATGCTCCCTAGTGGAGCCAGCCTCCTCACAAATATGAAAATGATGCCTTATATAGGCTTTACAAAATGGAAATGAAAATGAAATTAAAAACAAATTACAATTAAATGAAATTCCTATTTTATCTATTTCTTGTGCCTTTGAGTGATGATCATGGGCCTTTGCTCTTGGTGGAATTGGGTTGAAAGAGGCCTTGGTTGATTGCTCTTGGAGTTTGAGGAGGAACCGAAGTGAACCAAATGAACCGGGTTGGAGTTTTGCAAAAGTTGGACCAAAAGTTGGAGCTAAAGTTAGGGGTCTAACTTTGGCTCCAACTTTTCATAGCAGCCCACAAAACTTGCTGGTATGAACGTTGGTGCCAACGTTAGGGGTCTAACTTTGACCCTAACGTTGGCCTCCCTTATGCACATTTATGGCGCCAACTTTGTCCTCTTGTCATGTTGCCAATTTTATGCCCAATATAAACTATCATATATGGTTGGAAAGCTCTGAATGTCAGCTTTCTAACCCACTTGGAATCACTTCAATTGGACATCTACAACTCAAGTTATGATCATTTGAAGAGGGCAAGGTCGCTGGCTTTGGTGTGCAGCGTTTGAGGTAACGTTAGCCCTCAAACGTTGGCGAAAATGCCAGTTCTGGAGGCTCAAATGTATTGTCCACCCCATACTATTATACATTGTTGGAAAGCCCTGGATGTCTACTTTCCAATGCCGTTGGGAGCACATTATTTGGAGCTCTACAGCTCGAGTTATACTCCTTTGAAGGTGCAGAGGTCAGTTGGCCTCACTGCAGGTTGCCACCATGTTCGTTTATGCACATTGTGGGGCAGTTTTCTCCCTCAATTTTAGTGTCCACCATGCAGTGCCATATATGCTTGGAAAGCTCTTGATTCCTACTTTCCAATGCTTCTTGAATCACCTCATTTGGAGCTTTGTAGCTCAAGTTATTCTTGTTGGAAGTATACCCCTTGTATGCCTTGTGGTGTGTGGCGCCAACGTTAGCCTCAAAGTTAGGGGGCTAACGTTGGCGCAAACTTTTGCCCCTCTCCCTTGTATTTTCATGTGCCAACGTTAGCCTCCAAGTTAGGGGTCTAACGTTGGCGCAAACGTTGGGTGGCCAGGGAGGAGTTTCTCATGCCAACGTTAGCCTCCAAGTTAGGGGGCTAACGTTGGCGCAAACGTGGGGTGCCCAGGGAGTAATCTTCATGCCTAACGTTAGCCCTCACGTTAGGGGTCTAACTTTGAGGCTAACTTTAGGTCCAACTTTTTGCTTCATGATTCAATTTCACTTATTCCATTGTCCTCTCTTTACTCCTAGCCCTTCCTTCTTGCTTCACCCTTTCTCCAAGCTTTCTTCACCTATAATTAATCAACCAAACTCATCAAAGCTATGCTCAAAATCATGAGGTATTCATTCTTTCATAATATGCAACAAATATATCATAAAACCTCATGAAATGGCATGAATTCATAAATGGTTGATTCAATTAAGGGAAACATGAAAATCTACCCACTTGGCTTGCTTACGGCTCAAGAAAGTGCATAAAACCTATTGAAAACAAAGGAAAAAGGCATAGAAAAACATGTCATGATGACATGTCATCACAACACCAAACTTAAACCTTGCTTGTCCCCAGGCAAGAAAAGAATCATGCAATAAAGATTGACAATCCAAGGTAAGAAGAATAGCAACTCAATGTTCATGGTAAGCTAGTTTTCTAAGCATGCTACAATCACAAAAGAAATGTAAATGATTGATGCTTCCATCTAGCTCAATTTATGAAATCTTTCTTTTATATTTCTTCCTTGAAACAAACTTTTGATTTTCTTATTTAGCTTCTCCTTTTGGGTGCTTTGCCCCTTGAGTTGATAACAAAGCTACGACTTCTAAATGCTTTGTTTTCAAGTATTACCACTTGATACATAAGCACCACAAGCATTTGATTAGAGGACTTCATTAAGCTCATTTTTCTTTTCTTTTCTTAACTCTCTAATCATTGATGCTCAGAGCCTTGAGCTTTGAGGGAGTGCTTTTGCACTTTGAGCCTAGCCTTGACTTCTAAGTGTTTTGTTTTCAAGCATTTGGCTTGATACATAAACACCACAAGCACTTAACAAATAAATTGCCATTGGTACTCAGAGCCTTCAGCTTTCTCACTCTTTCCCTTTTTCTTTTCTTGCTTTATTTTTGCATTTGCTTCTTCAAGGTTTTCATGATTTTCAAAAGATTTCACAAAACGTACTAGATGAAAACTTCAATTAAATAAAATGCAATGCAATTAAGCAACAATCAATCATACTAGCTTTCCAATACTTGTATGCACATGCTAAACTCTTCTTTAATGCCTTGTTTGTTTATGATCATGATACTTTGTTGCTTTTGAATTCACAAAACTCAAGTTGGTAATCATAATGACATAGCACCATGTTGCAATTTAGAAATCAAACTATGCCTTTTCATACACACATGCATACAGAGAAGGTACAGACAATCATGTAGTTTATGGTGCTTGAAACAAATGAGAGGAAAAGGAACTTTACAACCTTGTAGTTCATCTTCATTATTGTTGTCCTTTTTCCTCTATTCTTCCTCCTTCCCTTGCCAAACTCAGAATGCTTGCTCATCCTCAAGCAACTATTAGAACCGTGGCTATGGGGCTAAGATGGATCATGAATGTCTTACACAAGAAATGTTAGTAGTACATGTGTTTCAAGCAAGCAAAATTAAAGATAATAATCAAGGCACAAGAGACAGAGACATTGTGGTTGTAAGCTTAAGAAGGTGAGCATAATACTTTACATAAAGAATAAGTGGCACACCAAACTTAGTGTGACACTTTCACTTGGAATCAATGCAAGTATCCAGTAAAGATTTGAAGCAAATTGTGTTGCATAGCAACACCAAACTTAGAATGCAATCCTATGTCCATTTATTTGAATTAAAACTAAACAAAAGAAACTGTTATATGTTAAATACAATCACCAAATGAAGAGTCTGTTATGAATAAGGATGTCTTGGTGATGTATTAACAAAAACAGTTAATGAAGGAAAGCATTAAAAACAAGTAAATAAATGAAACAAAGGGAAAACAAAAATTATCCAACTAAGAAGAAAAATAACACTGTAAAAGGCAATATGATTATGCAGACAAGTGATGTTGCTGGATTGATTTGCATAGAAAAATAGGTGGCACACCAAACTTAGAATCTTGGTGTGTCACTTTCATGTAAAATTGATGCAATCATCCATGAAGATGGAAAACAGTTTGTTGCAGGGCAACACCAAACTTAGAATGTAACCATATGCCAATTTATTGAAATTTAAACAAAGCAAGGAAAAGAAATGTACCTACTGTTGACATGTTGTTTACTTTCTTCCTCTTCTTCCAATTTGTTAAGAGGAATGACTTCAAGAGAGGAGAAGATTCAGCTATTGCCCCCTGTCTTGGTTTCCTCTCAGCAAGCTTTTTGTTGTACATGGCTTGATTGAGCTTGCCTGCTATTGGTCCAGGGGTTGGATTGCTTGTGGTTGACCTCCTCTTGAATGTTGTCCTTGGTAGTTTGGTCACAATCCTCTTCTTGGTGCTTTTGTCAATTGCCTTCACTTCTTTGAATCCATGTTTTGGTGGTTGTGTGATTGTTGGAGTCTTGTATTCATCTAGAGCCTTTTGTATTGGTGGTTCCATGAACTCCTCCTTTATGTACTTCTCTGCTTCACTTGAGTTTGGAATGACTTCTTCACTTTCTTGCTCCTCTACTTCCTCTTTTACACCCAACATTTGTTTCAATCGCTCTATCATGGGGGAGGTTTGTCGATCTTCCCAACATTTCTTCATCTCCTCGTCATACCTTTCAATCATGGATTCAAATGTTGAGGTGTTTTGGTCCAGGGAGGTTTGTGAGAGTTGTGAGTCTTCATGTTCTCTTGTCATCTCAAGTGCAGTTTCAGGTTCAACCACCTCATTATTCATTGAAAGTTCACTTGATGCAGTGGCCTCCTTATCTTGCTCTTCCACTTTATCCTTCACATCCATCAATTGGTCTTCATTTTCCTTGCTTAGTAGTTCTAAGCGTTTATCTGTGTCCTCCAATTGCTTATCTGTCTCCTGAGAAAGGATTTCTAGTTCCCTCCAGGATTGTTGATATTCCTCCGCCATTCTGTTGAACCTAGACTCAAATTCTGAAAACCATGAGTGGTTCATGGAAGTTTGTGTGGGTGGTGAGTTTTGAAAGGGGCTTTCGGTTGAAGTATGGTCAAGTGATGATATCTTTGGATGATTATCATATGGAGCACTAGAATTCCCTTCCCAGCCACCATTAGAATCATGACTTGCATTATTTTGTGGTGGAGAGAAATATCCCATATGATTTTCTTTCTCATCTTGTGGTTCTGAAGCATAGCTCCATGAATTGGAGTGCCCAGAATTTGAAGTTTCTTGGTGATATCCCCAGCCATCATTAGAGATTGGTGATGGTGGGTGATATCCCATAGAATTTGTTTGATCATAAGATGAGTTGAACTCTATTTGAGTTTTGTAAAACACACAACCAAGGAAAATTGAAATTACTCATATCAGAGATGAGAATTTCTTAGTGAGGCAAAAACTCAAACACCTTGGTTTCACTTTGAAACAGAAAACAAAAATAAAAAAAATGCTTGATCTAGACTTCTCACCCACATAATCATTGTTGATCTAATCAATCCCCGGCAACGGCGCCAAAAACTTGATGAGTATTTTGGTGAAAAATAAATTTCTCCCAAAACACACAAATCTAACCGGCAAGTGCACCGGGTCGCATCAAGTAATAAAAACTCACGGGAGTGAGGTCGATCCCACAGGGATTGATGGATCAAGCAATTTTAGTGGGTGATTAGTTTAGTCAAGCTAACATGGAGTGGTTGGGTGAAATTTTGAGAGCAGAATGTAAAATGCAGAGAATTTAAAGTTGCAGAAAATAAATGTGCAGAAACTTAAAGTGCAAGAAAAGTAAATTGCAGAAACTTAAATTGCAAGAAATGTAAATTGCATTAAATGTAAAGGGAATTGGGAATTGGATTTGCAGAAATTAAACAAGGAAAAGTTAAATTGCAACAAGCAGAGAAGTAAAAGATGGATTTGATTGATTCGGAACCAAAACAGAAATGTAAATAAACATGAAAAGCAATAAACAGAGAATGTAAAATTGGAATTAAGATCTCAGGACCCAAGAGACTAGATAACCAAGTCTAGATCTCAATGCCTTCCTAGATCCAACAAGAACAATTGCAAGAGAAATTAAAGAAAAGTAAATTGCAGAAGCCAAGAGAAGGTGAAGTAGTAAACAGGAATGGAAATTCAATTGTGCAGAGAAAGTAAACAAGAAAATTCTCAAGGTGAGATTGAAACAGAATTTCTTCAATTCTCAACCCAAGATTCAAAACGAAATTGAAAACTAAGAGAGAGCTCTCAAATCCTAATGCTCCCTAGTGGAGCCAGCCTCCTCACAAATATGAAAATGATGCCTTATATAGGCTTTACAAAATGGAAATGAAAATGAAATTAAAAACAAATTATAATTAAATGAAATTCCTATTTTATCTATTTCTTGTGCCTTTGAGTGATGATCATGGGCCTTTGCTCTTGGTGGAATTGGGTTGAAAGAGGCCTTGGTTGATTGCTCTTGGAGTTTGAGGAGGAACCGAAGTGAACCAAATGAACCGGGTTGGAGTTTTGCAAAAGTTGGACCAAAAGTTGGAGCTAAAGTTAGGGGTCTAACTTTGGCTCCAACTTTTCATAGCAGCCCACAAAACTTGCTGGTATGAACGTTGGTGCCAACGTTAGGGGTCTAACTTTGACCCTAACGTTGGCCTCCCTTATGCACATTTATGGCGCCAAATTTGTCCTCTTGTCATGTTGCCAATTTTATGCCCAATATAGACTATCATATATGGTTGGAAAGCTCTGAATGTCAGCTTTCGAACCCACTTGGAATCACTTCAATTGGACATCTACAACTCAAGTTATGATCATTTGAAGAGGGCAAGGTCGCTGGCTTTGGTGTGCAGCGTTTGAGGTAACGTTAGCCCTCAAACGTTGGCGAAAATGCCAGTTCTAGAGGCTCAAATGTATTGTCCACCCCATACTATTACACATTGTTGGAAAGCCCTGGATGTCTACTTTCCAATGCCGTTAGGAGCACATTATTTGGAGCTCTACAGCTCGAGTTATACTCCTTTGAAGGTGCAGAGGTCAGTTGGCCTCACTGCAGGTTGCCACCATGTTCGTTTATGCACATTGCGGGGCAGTTTTCTCCCTCAATTTTAGTGTCCACCATGCAGTGCCATATATGCTTGGAAAGCTCTTGATTCCTACTTTCCAATGCTTCTTGAATCACCTCATTTGGAGCTCTGTAGCTCAAGTTATTCTTGTTGGAAGTATACCCCTTGTATGCCTTGTGGTGTGTGGCGCCAACGTTAGCCTCAAAGTTAGGGGGCTAACGTTGGCGCAAACTTTTGCCCCTCTCCCTTGTATTTTCATGTGCCAACGTTAGCCTCCAAGTTAGGGGTCTAACGTTGGCGCAAACGTTGGGTGGCCAGGGAGGAGTTTCTCATGCCAACGTTAGCCTCCAAGTTAGGGGGCTAACGTTGGCGCAAACGTGGGGTGCCCAGGGAGTAATCTTCATGCCTAACGTTAGCCCTCACGTTAGGGGTCTAACTTTGAGGCTAACTTTAGGTCCAACTTTTTGCTTCATGATTCAATTTCACTTATTCCATTGTCCTCTCTTTACTCCTAGCCCTTCCTTCTTGCTTCACCCTTTCTCCAAGCTTTCTTCACCTATAATTAATCAACCAAACTCATCAAAGCTATGCTCAAAATCATGAGGTATTCATTCTTTCATAATATGCAACAAATATAGCATAAAACCTCATGAAATGGCATGAATTCATAAATGGTTGATTCAATTAAGGGAAACATGAAAATCTACCAACTTGGCTTGCTTACGGCTCAAGAAAGTGCATAAAACCTATTGAAAACAAAGGAAAAAGGCATAGAAAAACATGTCATGATGACATGTCATCAGTCCACAATTACCCAAATGGCATCGTGTCCTGTTGAGGTCCTTGGCGATCCCGTGACAAAATCCATAGTGATCTGCTCCCATTTCCATTGTGGTATTTCTAAGGGTTGCAGGGTTCCTGACGGTTTCTGGTGTTCCACCTTCACCTTCTAGCAGGTTAAACATTTTGAGACATAATCAGCTACCTCTTTCTTCAAGCCCGGCCACCAGAACATTTGTTTCAAATCCTGATACATCTTTGTTACTCCAGGATGCATAGAAAATCTACTTTGATGAGCTTCTGCAATAATACTTTGCCGTAAATCTCCAGAGCTAGGCACACAAATTCTGTTCTTGTATCTCCAGAGGCTGCTACGATCTAATCTTACAGCTTCTGGTTCCTCTACTTTCATCCGTCTCAGCATCGTCATCATTTCTGAATCCTGTGCTTATGCTTGCTGAATCCTAATCTTAATATCTGGAGTTATATGCAATTGGGCCAAACGGACTCCACTTGACGTCTCAGTCATAGCCAACTTAAGGTCCTCAAATTCCGCGAGTAACTTTTCTTCCTTTATCATCATCCAAGAGATATTCAAATTCTTCCTGCTCAAAGCGTCTGCCACCACGTTCGCTTTTCCTGGGTGATAACTTAACTTAAAATCATAGTCCTTCAGGAACTCCATCCACCTTCGCAGTCGCATATTAAGATCCTTCTGGTCAAAAATATACTTTAAACTTTTGTGGTCAGAGAAAACTTCTAGTTGAGCGCCATACAAATAGTGTCTCCAGATCTTCAGAGCAAACACCACTGCAGCTAACTCCAAGTCATGCGTCGGATAATTTCGTTCATGAGGTCTCAGCTGCCGGGAAGCATAAGCCACCACATTTTTGTCTTGCATCAGCACACATCCAAGCCCTTTATGAGAAGCGTCACAGTATACTTCAAAAGGTTTCTGCGGGTCGGGTAATACTAATACAGGTGCAGTTGTTAACTTCTCCTTAAGCATCTTGAAACTTCTATCACACTCAGCCGTCCAAACGAACGGAACTTCCTTTCGTGTAAGGTAAGTCAAAGGTAAGGCTATCTGTGAAAATCCTTTGATGAACCTCCGGTAATATCCAGCAAGTCCGAGGAAACTCCAAACTTCTGTAACGGTCGTAGGTAGTTCCCATTGCACTACTGCTTCAATTTTTAAAGGATCCACTGCAATTCCTCCCTGTGATATAACATGTCCCAAAAATGCTACCTTCTCTGTCTAGAACTCGCACTTTGATAGTTTAGCATATAACTTCCGAGTCCTTAGTATCTGCAATACAGTCCTTAGATGCTCTTCATGCTCTCTTTCTGTCTTCGAATAGATGAGAATATCGTCTATGAAGACTACTACGAACTGATCGAGGTACGGACAGAAAATATGATTCATGTAATCCATGAAAATCGCAGGAGCATTAGTTAGTCCAAACGACATAACCATATACTCATAGTGACCATATCGAGTTCTAAATGCAGTCTTCGGTATATCTAATTCTTTCACTCGAATCTGGTGATAGCCCGATCACAAATCAATCTTCGAAAACAGAGTTTCACCTTTTAACTGATCCATTAAATCATCTATTCGTGGAAGTGGGTACTTGTTCTTGATAGTGACTTTATTTAACTGTCGGTAATCTACACAAAGTCGCATTCCACCATCCTTCTTCTTCACTAGCAACACCGGAGCTCCCCAAGGTGATGCACTGGGACGAATAAATTTTTTTCCAAGTAGCTCATCCAATTGCTTCTTCAACTCTGCAAGTTTCAGTGGTGACATCCGGTACGGTGCTATGAAAATCGGTCCAGTTCCAGGTACAAGTTCAATGCTGAATTCTATCTCTCGCTGAGGAGGAAACTCAGGTATGTCGTCCGGGAAAACATCAGGAAATTCCTTCACTACTCGGATTCGTTCTAAGCTTAGTTCACTATCACTCGAGCTAGCCGTTAACAGAACGTACCCCTCACAATCACTCCCGTCTAATGCAACTCTTACAGAATTCAGATATAAAGTATGAGATAGAAATGGTTTAATATCTAAACTATCAGACGGAATAACAACAGTTCTTTCATAGCAATCAAGGAAAACATGATACTTAGATAACCAATCTAACCCTAGAATAACTTCTAAACCACATAGAGGCAAACAGATTAGATCATGTATAAAAGTTCTATTCCTAATAGTGAATGGTACTCGCAGGCACACTAAACTAGTCAAAGCATTTTGGGATGCAGGTGTATGGACAATCAGATCAAAGTTCAACTCAGAGAAATCTAGTCCTAACTCACGAGCAACAGTTAAAGAAACAAAGGAATGCGATGCACCCGAGTCATATAGTACAGTTAGAAATCGATCTTTGACAATACACTGACCTTGGATCAGGGCGTCTGATTGCATAGCATCATCAGCAGTTATGGCAAACACTCGACCTTGTTGTTGGGTTCGTACTGAATTCCGAGCGAATATCTTTGGGCATTCCTTAGCAATATGTCCAGTTCCTCCATATCTATAACAATTGAATGTTCCAAACAAACACGGCTTAATACCATGATCCTTCCCACATCGCTTGCATGTAGTGTTCACCTGCGCCTGTTGAGGTCGTTTACCATTATCCTGCCTTGGTCTACCTCCATTTCCACCCATAGGGCGAGCAGGGATGTTACCAGCCTGTGGGTTTCTTCGCTGTGGCACACCAGGTGTCTTGATGTTTGTCCTTCGTGGTTGCCAATTATAATTATTGTAGTTCCTTGGTGGAAATCCTTGACGACTTGCTTTAGAGGCACTTACCTTCTTAGCACATTCTTCCACTAACTTACACTTATTAACCAGTTCAGCCAAATTTCGTATCTCCAATGGAACTACTGAACTCATCAGATCCTCACGAAGGCCCCTTTCGAACTTTAAACACTTCCATTCTTCAAAGTCAGCAGGATTCCCTTGGCAGATCTTGGAGAAATGGCACAAGTCATCAAACTTATGGGTATATTCTGCAACAGTTGTGTTACCTTGTTTCAGCTGCATAAGTTCCATCTCCTTAGCGTCACGAGCTGCCCTCGGAAAATACTTCTTATAAAATTCATCCTTAAAAGTATTCCAAGGAATATCGCCTTCATCTTGTTGCAACAGTCGCTGTATCCCCTGCCACCAATGCTCAGCTTCTCCTTCCAGCATATAAGTAGCGAACTCCACGTATTGGCCTTCCGAAACATGCTGTGCTCGCAGTGATCGTTCAATAGCTCGAAACCAGTTGTCAGCATCAGTCGCAACGAGTGTACCTTTAAACTTAGGCGGTTTAACCTTCAGAAAAGTCGCAAGGGTCATAGGTCTTTCGAGATGCCCCAAGTTATTCTCATCATTTCCACTATCTTCTCCATGCTCATTCTCATTCCTGTTTCTCACTCCAAGACGATCAACAGCCCTAGCCGCTGCTACTGCAGCCTCACGCACTGCCTCAGCCACAGCGTTCATGGTAGTCATAAACGTCTTCTGTTCCCTCTCGTAGTTAACATTAGGAATTCCTTCCCGTACGCCTCGTCTCTGTGAACCCATCGTGGTCCCATTTACACCAAACAATCATTATTAAGGTGATCAGTCTTAACACTTCAAGTCAAGTGTGAACACTCCCAGAATGAAAACACAGAGACAATCATGCAACACATATCACATAGATATCCTATAAGCATGAGACACACAACAGAGTATGCAATGAAGCATAGTCAGTCCACTCCCCAGGCTCTATTGGGAACGAACTGCTCTGATACCAACTTGTAATGACCCAACTCCCAATATGCCTTGGTCATACAAGAAGCTAAGTGTTACTAACTTATCCTTCCTAATTATTATTTATTATTTAATATATGAGCCTGTTCCTTGTTAGAGCGATGCCAATTTTGCGAGTAACTTTTTTTTTTTGTTTGCGGATGGTCAGGTAAAATAAACAAGCATACATTGAGAGTAATAGAATAGCGGCATAAAGAAACATAGAAATACAACTGATAATATACATCATGTACACTATAACAAAACATGTAGCGTTTACACAAGATCAAGTCAGTTTACATCCTCGTCATCCTATGTAGCTAATATTTACACGACACTCTCAGGGCCTGGCCCATACAAAAAGCCACTAAGCTGGCACCCAGGCTAGCCTAACCACTATATAGCTCCTAGCTCTCGGGTGTACTAACACAAGTGAGAGACTAACTATCAGATAATGTCAGACTAGAGTGTCATTAAAAGAATGCCCCTTCCACAGTCAAACTATATCTACACGTGGCCGTTCGGAGAATCGTCGTGAGGCTCGTCCATCTCCTCCTCCTGCTCTATCTCTATCTCAGGATCCTTCTCCTCCTCATCGTCCGCAGCTACAGCTATACCCTCAGATCCACCAGAAACACTGCTGTCACTATGTACAAAACCATTCGCGAGCACAGGTCTGTTCGCATTTATAGGAGCCACTCCACTGTCCGGTAGTGCCGGCCCATCAGGCTGTGGCAAGTCGGGGATCGACTCAGGGGGAAAATCCCACTCTGGTGGTATCACAGGTACGTAGTCACCAGCTAACTCAGGCTCATCAGGAATGATAGGCTCAGGTACCGCCTCATTCAAAGGTTGAGCTGGTATAGGGTGCTCAGGATCATTAGGAAAAGGATGTCCAGGTGCGTCAGGATGTAACCAGGATAAGGGAAAGTCGTAAGGAGCATCAGGGTCAAATGCGGGCTAGACAGAGGATGTTGAAGAGCTCAATTAGGTAACGCATATCGTCTAATACGAGGCTCCAATCCCATGATGAAGTAACTGTGATGTACCGGATCCTCGTAGACGTAAGGGTCCTCGAACTCATAGAAGATCACGCCCGTCACCATCTGAGGGGGAGGAAGGGAGAGAAGGGGTAAGAACTGGGGAGTTCTTAGTAAGGTCGGCGTTGTTAGTTACGTTCATTTATTCGTTTTCGATTAGCAGATAGATAATAGAATACAGTAATATAGTAAACAGAGGTTAAAAATAGATAGAAAAATAAAGAACAGAATACAAGCAAAAGAATACAAGAAGATAAAGCATAGACATAGCACTCGAACAAACAAATATAAAGAAATAGATCACACACAAAAAAGAATGCAACAGAGAGTGATGCGCAGACAAGAATGATGCATGTCTAGCCCTAGTACAGACCATGAGCTCATGTGTCGGTTGGCTGCCCGCAATCCCGACATTTATCCGGTCACGAGTAATCCCGATTTCCCGAATACGAATTTCCGTTCCTAAATAAATGCGCAGATAAGAATAGCCGCTCATTTGAGACAGCCTCTGCTTACTGCAGGAAAATATATATATATATATATACTCTGCTCTACTCTGGGGAAGCGGAAAATAGCTGTAGGTGACTTAGTTTCCCTACAGAAGCTCTGGGTTGCATTAAGCAACTAATATATATTAAATATAACTCTGGGTTTCATCAAGCAACTAATATATATATATATATAGCTCTGGGTTGCATCAAGCAACTAATATATATAAATATCTCTTTATTATATTACTCTTCTCTTTATATCTCTTTACTCTGCTCTGGTTTCTCTTTTCTCTGTATCTCTTTACTCTGTTTTAATTACTATGTTCTTTGTATCTCTTTTCTCTTCTCTAATTACTCTTTTCATCTGTATCTATATTAATCTTTTTCTCTTTATCTCTTTAATTTACTCTGGTTACTCTGTTGTCTGTGTTTCTCTACTCTGCTCCGATTTCTCTGTTTAACGTATGTATTTAAAGCTTATGTAAATTTCGGTATGAACAGTTAGCCTATCCCAAGTATAGGTTCATTAAGTCTATACTGAAACAGTTTAAATTTTCATATAATACCTAACCCTATTCGCAATTCCAGGACTAACTATGTTGCCCTAGTTCGTTCACTAGTCTCTGTCTGTTTTTCTATCATTAAAACTTTACAGACTTTTTCTTCGATTTTTATCTTTTCTTCAACTTTTTATCTTTTATTTATCTTTGCCTCACTAATATGTTTTTACCATTCCCTAAGTGTTTTATGAAGGTAATTATGAGATTCTGCGCTTAAAGTTGTCTTTCTAAAGCTTTTACAGAAAACTGCCTTTTCCGCATTATTTTATTATTTTTATTAAAATATTATTTTTAATTAAATATTATTATTTAATATTTTATTATTTTTTATTATTTTATCATTAAATTTTCAAAAATTAACTTACTTTTACTTTTAACCTTTAAAATTCACTTTTTACCACCCGTAACTTTTAATATTTCTACTTTTACCACCCTAACTTTTAGAAATTACCAGACAACCCTTTAAACACCAAAAATTTTACTTCCTTGCCCTTTTTAAGATCTAAGGCCTGTTCTTCATTGTTCTTCATCACACTCAAAGTGTTCTTAATGTTCTTCATAAATTCTTCAGATTCTTTCTCTGTTTTTACCCGTTTTTCAGTTTTTTCGGCAACCGATTTTTACTATAATTCATAATAAATTAGCAGCCACTAAAACCCCATCTTTTCTACATGATTTTAACACAAATTGAACCTCAATTTAAGCTTAGGGTTTCGTTTTTCTAGCTGCCCAAGAACATGAACTTTAAAGCTTGAATTTCATCAAATTTCATCAAAATTTCACCAAATTTTCACCAAGAATCAATCATATATGCAACCAATTTTTAGCACATCCAATTTATACAACATTCACACAACTCAAACACAAATAATCAAGATTAATTTCGTGACACCCTACCTGGTTTTGCTGCTCCTAATTCAATCAAACTTTCAGGTGGTCCTTAAGCACTTTTTTCCTCCTAAATCACATCAAGAAAACACATATTTAAGCATGTTTTCTCGAAATCGAATCAAAAGAGAGATAGTGCAGCCAACTCACCTTGATCCCAGCCTCGATAAGTCATATGATCATGTAGAGAAAGAAGAGAGGATCATTTTGGTCGGATTGGAATTTTGATTTGAGTTTTAGTTCAGCAGAAATCAAGCTTTGAAGATTTGGAACTAAGAACTTTTCTCTCTTTTGCTCTCTACCTATTTTCGGCCACAAAGTGAAAATGAGCCAGCCTTGGGGGTTTTGGGGGTGTAGGGTGAGTTGTGATTGGTTGGCTTGGAGGTGGATTAAAATAATATTAAAATATCTCAAGTGTGTAACTACTAAAACTAGATGTATTGGAACACTTGCAAAAACATCTCTAAAAATTATTTTTTGAGCTACTAGAATAAATGACACTAGTAACATATTTATTATTAGAATAAAACATGAATAATGAGGCCTTAGCATTGCTAAAGTCATCAGAGAGTGCTGGTGCTAAGCTGCACCAGTAAATTGTGAACCCGGTTAAACCGGTTTTCTATTTTTAACTAAAACTGATCAGGTAACCTTATAATATCATTCAAGAAGCTTCTAATACTAATATAATAATAATATCATCCTATTATCTCTCTTCTCTCATAAAGCGGGTCCGGTTTGTCAAACTAAGACTATTTACGAAAAACTGAATCAAAACTCCTAACCGATACGGTTCAAAAACTAGGTTCTTCGCGACCGCGTTATCGAGCTTGTCTCAGAAAAGGTTCTAACTTAAAGATGACATAATGACAATGAGGATTGAGATACTCGATGATATATCAAAGGTTTTCCCCCTTACTGATCTTCTGGAGAAA
The DNA here is from genome assembly GCF_059453495.1 of Arachis ipaensis. Taxonomy (NCBI): domain Eukaryota; kingdom Viridiplantae; phylum Streptophyta; class Magnoliopsida; order Fabales; family Fabaceae; genus Arachis; species Arachis ipaensis. The sequence goes on from NC_142436.1 coordinate 59,011,600, forward strand.
TTCGTACTTTTAGAAAAGATCTCGCGTACTCGAAAATCGGGGTTGTTACACCACGCGGCCGCGTGCCCTGAAGTTTTCGACGTAAAAGAGTGCACAATGAAATATTGTGCGAAAGTGATGCTGGATTGGTGCTGGAAGAACAATCATTATCACGCGACCGCGTCGCTGACGCGGCCGCGTCATCCATCTCCTGGCGCACACTCACGCGATCGCGTGACCCACGCGATCGCGCCGTCCCAATTTTGGCAAACAATTTAATTTGAACAGAGAGTTGTGCTGGAGCGAGGCTGCACTCGCGCCAGATGCATAATATGGGTCACGCGACCGCGTGACCAACGCGATCGCGTCACCTTACTTGAAGCGCATTCACGCGAACGCGTGCCCCACGCGGCCGCGTCGCGTGCGCCTCACAGCTCAACCTAAATTGCCAAATTATCTTATCTTTCTCCCCTCCAAATCCTAGTTTTTCTTTTCCCCCCTTATTTCTTCCTTCCCCCTTCCCCCTTCTATCTCACCTTTCACTCTCTATCCTTCTCACGTCCATTAACAAGGTTTTACCTTCTTCTTCCCTCTTTCTTTTTTTCTATCATTCTTATTATTTTATATGTTATTTTCTTCTTCTTTTCTTTTTCCTCTCATTATTCATATTTTCCTTCTTCTTTCTTTCCTTTTTACATGGTGTTAGAAATTTTTATTTGAGTTTTATCCCTCATTATATGCTTGTGGATTGTTGCAATTTGTTTGACAATTATTTTTATTCTATTTAAGGGATTGCTTGCATGTTCACCTTCATACTTTCTATATCTTATTTACCATGCATGCCATGTATTTGTGAAAAAGCTCAAATAGCATTATGCACTTCTCTATGTTGTTATACTATTCAATGCTTGCTTTTCACAACTTTTCTTTACTATTGTATTAATTGAATTTAATTGTCAATACAAACGTGATGGTTTATTACAAAGTATTGCTTGGTCTATGCTACTCATGCCCTTTGCCGGCATGCCAATAAACACCTTGCAGTCACTTGTCTTTATATGCACTAGCTATTTTCCATTATTGGGTTTTCACATGTACTCGAGAGCATGTGTTAATGTCATCTACATCCTAATGTGCACCCATCACCACTCTTCCGTTCTCTTCCTTGCTACATATCTATTTGAATTTAATTTACTTTCTCCTCCCTTTTCAGGATGGCCACCAAGAAAGGAAAGGAGAAAGCGACTCCTAAACCCCCAGCAAGAAGAGGCACTAAATGAGCATTAGTGGCAGAGCCCTCTTCAACCGTAGTCAAGCCCTCAACAAAAAGAGTTAAAAGGATAATAAAGGTTGATGAAAAGGAGAAAGCCTTTCCAGCAAAGGACACTGCGCGATTTCCCAATCGCTACTGTGAGCAGATGTTCCCTATCCTGGCAGAAAGGAACTATAACAATGAATACCTTCTTATCCTCCCGTCCAATATTGCTACCTTTGTTGAGCCGCAAATTGAACGAAGACAATGGGGTTTCCTACGGAGACAGCCAAGGCAGGTCAATCTTTCTTGGGTAGTTGAGTTCTACTCTAACTTCTACATGCCAACCCTGTAGTCTGTTTATGTCTGGCAGAAGCAAGTCTCCATCACAGAAGAGGCCATTCAACAAGCTCTGAGTCTTCCCCCTATTCCAGAAGGACTGGACGCCTTCCAAGAAGCCACACTTAAGCACCAGAGGTACCAATTTAATTGGAAATCCGTTCTCGGAGTTATCGCATTACCTGGCAGCCGTTGGATCTACGGATACCACCGTACCCGCCCTAAGAGAATCTTGGCTTCAGCACTTACCTTGGAGGCTCGCGTATGGGCACAGATTATGTCCTATTACATCTTTTCGAGCACTCATGAGTCCTCCTTCACTACGGACATGGCCGTTCTACTATGGTGCATCCTTACAGACCAACCTCTGAATCTCTCAAGACATATCCGGAATGCTATGGGACACGTACAAATTGCGGGCAACTTACCTTTCCCCGCCTTGGTCTCAGATCTTGTCTCAGCAGCCGGAGTCTCCTACAGTGCTGGGGACACCAAAGCCGTGCTCCCACGGGATGATCAGTATGTCCCTAGCGGGAAATACCTCAGACTTTCAGCAGCCACTACAAGTCTTCCTACTGCTCCAGTTGAAGATAATCCTTCTTCAACACCACAAGCACCTACAACTGATGAATTGCTCCAGCAGATAATCGAAAGGTTGGATCGGCAAGAACACAAAGCTAAGTTGAGAGAGCGCCGTAACGAACGCCGATTCAAACACCTCAAGGAGCTACTTAAGGGACACTTCAGGGACTCAGATACCCCTGACTCCACTTCTTTTACCAGCACAGGAAGCCATGACAGTCCCGACTGTGGAGATACTGCCACCAGCCCACCCCTGTTCCTGACAGACGGCACCGAGGACGGTGCAAAGCCTTAAGTGTGGGGAGGTCGGTCAGTACCTGACTTCCGGAGGTAATTTCTTTTCCCTAGCACCAATAATTAGGATATTTTAGTTATATTTTCTTTCTTTTATAGAATAGAATAAATTACATAGGTTAGGATAGTTGCATGCATGTTCTACTTGATTGAAAAGACAATAAGTTTCTTTTAAGACTCTATCTTTGGAACAAAATTTCACTAATTTTTCAAAATTTTTATGATAAATTTGCTTGAGTTGTATTTGGAACATGATATTTGAGCTAAAGAACACACAACCTATGAAAGATTTAAGCCTTTATGTATGGTTACACTATTTAACCATAATTATTTCATTCTTGTGTGTTTACTTCTTTATGATTGTGATCTATATTTTGTTTTATCTTATATGTCTAATATTTATTATATTTGCATGCTTGCACATGATTGAGGCCATTATTTGTTTAAACTCACTTATCCAAATTAAGCCTACCCTTTTCAATTACCTTTGTTAACCACTTTAAGCCTTTAAATCCCATTTGTTCTATATTTTACCACATTACTAACCTTAAGATGAAAAATAATTGTGTATCCCAAATTGAATCTTTGGTTAACTTAAGATAGAATTGTGTGTGCTAGTTAAGTATGGGAAATTGTGGGAACAAAAGTTGTTAAGAGAATGTGTCATGAGAATTTAATGGGAATTTGGATACCTACTCATGTAACTATAAGAATTAAAAATCTATGTGCATTGATAAGCTATATTTATTTTAATGTCAAAAAAATTTTATAAATAAATAAGGGGACAAAATGACCCCAATGTTAAATTTAGAATTCAAAGATCAATGCACATATGATAGAACCAAATATAAAGTTAATACATGAGTATGAATAGAAAAAGAGAATTCTGGGTAGCTAGGTATGAACTTTAAGATTACATTAAAAATATATAGGTTGGGTTGAAGCTTGGGTTAATTAAAGATTCAATTTATTAGCTCACTTAACCATATGTATACCCCTACCTGTACCTTAGCCCCATTACAACCTTGAAAAGATCTCATGATGTTTGCATTGGTATATTAACTGTTGTTGATTGGTTAGGAGAAGAACAAAAGTTAGAAAACATGATTAGAGAAGGATAGAGTGATTACCCTATACACTAGAGATTAGAGCGTACATACATTATCAGTGAGGGTTCAATGCTTGAATTTTCATGTTCCCTGCTTTCATGAGCTATCTTCTTGCACCTTTATCTGTTTTATTGTATAATGATAGAATTAGTGAAATTTGATTTTTAATTGTTTTGAAGAGCTTATTTACTTTTGATCAAGTGGGCAAGAATCATATTGTTGCATTTATATATATATATATATATATATATATATATATATATATATATATATATATATAGGCTTGCATTGCATTTCATGAGTTTTTGCGTGTTCATACTTATTTCCTTATCTCCTTCAATTAAGCATGAGGACATGCTAATGTTTAAGTGTGGGGAGGTTGATAAACCACTATTTTATGGTTTATATTGTGTTTAATTGTGTGGTTTTATCATGATCCTTACCCACTTATTCATTAAATTAGCATGAAATTATAATTCCTTCCTGAATTTATAACATGTTTGAAAACTGCTTCCTAGAGACTTTAATTATGTATTTTTAATTCTCCTTTATTCCATTCGATGCCGTGATCTGTGTGTTGAATGTTTCAGACTTTATAGGGCATGAATGAGTTGGAGATTGGAAAAGAAGCTAGCAAAAATGGAAGGAACACAAGAATTTGAGGAGATAACCAGCGAGAAGTGACGCGGTCGCATGGCTCATGCGACCGCGCGAAGGAGAGTAAATCGCAGTGACGCGGCCGTATGGCTCACGCGGCCGCACGGATTAGAAAAGCTCAGGCGACGCGGTAGCATGGACGACGTGAACGCGTGGCAAGGAAAAGCGCGAATGACGCGTCCGCATGGATGACGCGATCGCGTGACATGTGCGATCTGCATAATCTATAGACTTCGCTGGGGGCGATTTTGGACCTTATTTCGACCCAGTTTTCGGCCCGAAACAGCAGACTAGAGCCAGAGAATATGCAGAAACAAAGGAGAGCATTCATTCTACACAGTTGAAAGTTTTAGATCTAGTTTTTCCTCCTCTAGGTTTTTCTCTCTAGGTTTTTAGAAATTTAATTTTCAATTGATCTTAGCATTGGAACATTGAGAAGAGTTATTTTCCTCGTCAAGACTTCGTCATTCCAGTTCGCTCTCTTAACTTGGTTTTATTCTTCCATGTTCTTTGCTTTGTTCAATTTTGTTATTTGAATATTTTCATGATTATTTCATACAAGGATTATTTCTCCCATTTTAATTTATTTTCCATTCCAATAATCATGTCTTCTTTTAATTCCCTTTCATGTGTTATGGATTTATTATTTGCAATGAGTGAGTAGTTCCCTCACTTGATGGGGAGTTGATTGAAAGGAACTCTTAAGTTGGAAGGATTGAAAGAAAAATTGTAATTGGGTTAACTGTTGGATTGTTATCTAATCACTAACACCAATCCCTTTGAACTAAGTGGGTTGCAACTCGTGAATAGATCTAGCATTCCAACTTGTTTGACTTTCCTTTACCTAGTAAGGGATAACTAAACAGAACAACCATTAATTATAAATTAATCTTGAAATCATCCCATCAATAATAGAGATTCCAACTAATCAACTCCCAGTCAAGGCTTTTATTCATATTATTTAAATTTCCTCTTTTTAATTTTCCCTCTACTTAACTCAACTTCTTGGAACATCTGATTAATAAAATATCACACTTTTCTGCAACTCGTTGGGAGACGACCTGGGACTCCAACTCCCAGTAATTTTTAATTTAAACTCTCTGTGACATATTTCTAAATTGATAGGCAGATTTTCGGTGAGTTAAGAACTATACTTGCAGCATAATTATTTTAATAATTTCTAATTTACCAACTTATGTGCCTCATCAGGCGCCAAGACTAGATCTGCAAAATTACTTGACTTAGAAGGGTAAGCACCCACATGTATATATACTTTTTTCCTACATGTCTATTTTTCTAGTTGAATAAAGCTTTTTAGATTCTCTACAAAATCTTGCTATCAAGAGACATTAATCTGAACGCAAAAGATTCATCGCCTAGCTACAGGTCGGCAAGGTGAAACCCAAATTCACCGCCCGATCACAATGAAAAACAAATTTATCGTCCGATTTCGATAAAGGACGGCAAGGCAAACACGCTGCCCGATTTCTACAAAATCGACAAGATGAAAATGCGATAAAAACAGATTAATGCCAAAAGTTATAAAAAGTAACCCATAAAAAGGGATTACTAAAAATAACTCGGACCGAGCCAACCTGAAGAAGTCGGACGAATCAATCAAAACCACAAAAGTTATAAAAAAGTGATGCATAGAAAGAGGCCTGACGAGGTCTTAGAAAAAGTAGATTGCTAAAAATAACTTAGGATGGACCGACATAAAGAAGTCGGACCAGCCTGATCAAAGCGACCAAAAGTTATAAAGTAAGCCATAGAAAAGAGGCCTGGCCAGTCCTGAAAATGGATTACTAGAAATAACTTAGAAGGGACCGACATGAAGAAGTCGACCCAAACCAATTAAAGCGACAGAGTTATAAAAAGTAAATCCAAGCGATTACTAAAAATAACTCATAAAGACTAAACGAAAGAAGTTGACCGGCAGAAGTCGTGCGCTAGAAGGGACACAGCTCAAACCAAAGAAACCCACGACCTCTCCCAAAATCAATTCACAAGTGTTCTATAAAAACACTAAAAAGAACAGTCAAACAAGACTAGCTTCAAAAGGACACTTCGACCAAAGCAAGGAAATAAGCCAACACAAAGGAAATCAAAAAGAGGTCAGACAGTAAAAAGCTCCAACACTCTTAAAGATTGTTGGAAGCCCCAAAAGACTGCAAACAAAACACATCAAGAAGAAAAGCAAAGCTACTACAAACAACACTCAGAAGGCCACCCAAAGGTCGACCTCAAGTGTTCAAAGGCATTTGTTTTTCTAAATAAAGTTGCTAAAAAAAGAGCAACTACAAAGTCAAACAGAAAATAGAGTTCGAAGACCCACAAACTGGGCCATTAAGATACATAAGCAAAAGCTACAAAGGTTTCAAAGATTCTCCAGTGGTGGCATCTCGAGGCGAAGGAGGACAAGTTTGGAGGGGGACAGCATCGACGGTCCTATCCGACCGGTTCAGGATCTGAACATCAGGATCTGACTCAGGGTGGTCGACCTCAGCTGCAGGAGTTAGAGAAGTCGGGGCAACAGAAGCCTTGGAGGACGGCACAGGAGGTGGATCTACATCATCATCATCTTCATCCGGGGCAGGAACGATCTTCCCATTCTCCACAATGTTGTCCAAACTGAAGAGAGACAGATCGAGCTCGGGAGCAAGAACTCGGACCTGATCCTTCAAATTTTCATTTGCAGAAGCCACAACCGCACTAACCCGAGCCTTCTTATTCTCCAAGTCAAGCTCCAACTTTATCACTCTGGTATCTAGCTCATCCTTCAACCCCTTGATCCTGTCGAATTCTGACTTGGCCTCCTCCATAAAAGCCTTTGTCGCATGAACCGGAAAATCCTGGGCAGTTCGGAACAAGGATGCTCCTATATGTGCCATCTTGATACTGCTTCGGGTAATAAAGTCCAGATGTCGAAGAATGGATACATCATCAGCAGGAACAACACCATAAGGAGCAATCTGATGATCGACAAACCCCACATCATCAAAATCAGGGGCGTCCAAATTAAAAGGGTCAATAGTCCTCTGTCTTTTTGGAAGAGGGCCGGTAGTCGGAGAAGAGGTAGCAGTAGAAGCTTGGGGAGGATCAACCAAATGGATTTGAGGAGTAGGAATCACCCTCCTCGGCCCAGAAGTGCTCAAGGTCGGCCTTTTAGGTGGGACCTGAGAAGATCCTTCCCCATCAGCCTTAGCCGAGATGTTCTAGGCAGCTGTAGCTTTCCTCACCTTCTTAAAGGCCTTCATGAAATCATTATTCTTTGCCATCTCTAAAAAATACAGTAAAAACCAAGTTACAAAAATGGAAGAAAAGAAACAAAATCAACAAAAAAAACAAAGAAAAACAGAGAGAAAAGAAGTCGGTCACTACCCAGCTCAGCTCGGAGAAGTGAGGGATCCCCTAAAAACCTTTTAGTATCAAGATGTGGAGGCTCTCCCCAGTTCTCCTCCAACACATGTACTAGAGCCTGCTCAACAGTTGAAAGATTTTAATGAATCCCCACGAATAAAGAGGTAAAGAACGAGGGTTTGAGAAGGTTTAACATCCAATTCTTGGCACAACAGTTGAAAGATTTTAATGAATCCCCACGAATTCGGGTGAAGTTGGGATGGAGATACATTGCACGACCACAATAAATTGGTCTCAAAAGAAGTAAAGGGAAAGGTAATGTTCATTTGGGTGAAAAAATAGTCATAGGCATAAAAGAAGGGACGTTCCCCCTGGACCGAGGAAGGAAAACAAACCCTCTCGTCAGGATCAGGCGCTACTAACTCATAATCCTTCTCTTGCTCCCGATTGCTACAAATCCTGTGATGTTTCCTATGCTCCGCACAGTACTCAGAATTTACCACAGAAACACACATCAAAACAAGGGAGTCCAGCCAGTCCGACATACCCTCGAGTACTCTGAAGGATGTCTCGACAATATTTTTGTGAGAAGACATGGGTCAACTAAGTCCTACAGTAAGAAAAAGGAAAATGGGTTACTAATAAAACAGCTCGGGCAAGGCAAAGAAAGCAACTTGGGCATAAATGGATACAACTCGGACTAAAGCACGCAAATGTTAAGAAGTCAGATATAACAGCAAAAGCAAAACCCCAGGACACACACCAAAGATCCAGGGGCATCCTTTGGAGGCAGTAACGGAATAAGGACTCAGGAAAAATCTACAAGCTTTCATTTCGACACCTCCTAACAAGAAAATAACCCTCTTTCAACAGAGCAACACTCCAAAAGGAAAATCACAAACCAGAAAGTCATCAAAGTCGTAGCCTTTTATCTATCAGCAAAGGGAACTATCAATGCATCAAACATGCCAAAGGAAAATCATCAAAAAGAGACAAACCTTTTTCAGAATCAAATAGTTCATCGTTCCAAAACTTCAAATGCGAGGACACAATTAAAAGCAATAACAACATTCAAAGGCCTAGAAGCATCAGCTAGCAGGAAACGAGAAAAGGTCTATAAACCCTAGAAATAATATGTATCGTAGAAACAATCAGACGTAGTAGACAAAGAAAAAATTCAAGCTCTCCAACATAAATTCAGGCAAGATCAAAATTTTCCCAAAAAATAGAACAATGCAAGCGTGAAAAAGAAAAGCGAAGGAAGTAAAAGAAGAAAGAAAACTAACCTGCAAATGGGAGAAGATGATAAGCACTGGGGGATTGAGGCAATAACGAAGCCGCACCAGACGATCACCTTGCGAAAGAACGAAGCACCAACAGTCACCTCCGAAAACAAGGAGAAGCACGAAGACATGAAAACTTGGGAGCAAGTGAAAATGAAGAGTCCCAGGCGAGCCAAAAAAATAGAAGGGTAAAAAATGTAGTTCCAGGAAGCGAAGAGAGAAAACTGAAAGCAAAAGTCTTTTGGCAATTCAAAATGAAAAGAGGGAAAATGGCAAAAACTTAGAGAAAAACTAAACTAAAAGCTTCCTACTACTACTCTTAAACTATGCTAATGATATGCTATCTTCTATTCTTTATTTCCCTTCCGATATGAGCTAAAAGACTTCAGAAATGGGCCTCCAAAGCCTCCAAATCGCGAGTCACGTGCCATTTTAGTGAAGTCATGTGTGGACACCTGTGCGGACGCACAGATGCGTGCATCCGCACACTTTGCAAAAATCCCTTCCTGTGCATACGCACAAGTAGCTGTGCGCACGCACACTTGGCGATGCCTGGTTGGATGCGCGATGCGCTTGAAATGATCCACGCGCTCTGATTGGGCAGCTGTGCGTACGCACAAGTACACACGTCTCTGAACTCATCTCCTTTGATTATTTGTGTTTCCTCCACTTTGCATGCTCTTCTTCCATTTTCTCCAACCCATTCCTATCTTATACACCTGAATTCACTCACAAACAACATCAAGATATCGAATGGAAGGCAAATAGAATAAAATAGATTAAATTAGGTACAAAAGAGCATGTTTTCATAATCAAGCACAATTTAGGAGGAAAGTTCAAATGCATGCTATTTAGTGGAATAAGTGTAAGTTTATATACTGAAATCCATTCAATTTCAACCAAAAATCATCAACAAATATGGATTCATCAATGCACTCATGTTGAATTCTATTTTCTTCTCATTCAATTTTATATTTCTATGCCTTTTGATGTTTACTTCACTTGTTATTGTTGATTCCTTGCTTTTGTTAGTTATAGCTTTTATTAATTCTTGCATTTTGTGATGTTTACTTTTATTGCACACTAAGTGTTTGATAGAATGTTTTTACTAGTTTTTGGATAGTTTTCTTTACTCTTGGCATAGGCTAAGGGAATTGAGTGACCTTAAGTCATTGGGTCTCATTGATTCGATGATTTGAGAACCCTTAGTGGTCAATTTGATAACCATTGACTCTAGCCTACTACTATGCCAATTAGTAGCTAGGTTAGGACTTATGGATTGATGATTGATCAAGCCTATTTGATGTACTTAATGCTTTGAGGTAGACATTATACTTACTTCAAGCATAGAGGTAGACTTAATGGATTGGTCCCTCATAATTGTCAATCCTTTCCTTTCTTTTATTAGTTTTTATCATTTATTTTCTTGTTATTTACTTTTCTTGCCAATTATAAAATCTCATAGCCAATAATTGATCACTTCATTGAAATTCCTTGTGAGACGACCCGAGGTTTAAATACTTTGGTTAATTTTCATTGGGGTTTGTACTTGTGACAACCAAAATACTTTTAAAATTTTATTGAGAATTATTAGTTGGTTTGGAGCTATACTTACAACGAAGAAATTCCTTTTCTATAAGAGAAATTCTAGACCAACAATAATTTTCATATCAGTGTTGCCTGAGCCTAATAAATCATTTGAGGTGTAATGTTATGCATCATTGAAGGGTCTGGGGTGTGTGCTAATGCAGCACCGTAATGTCGTGGCATACGCCTCACGACAGTTGAGACCGCATGAAATGAACTATCTGACTCACGATCTAGAGCTTGCTGCCATTGTGTTTGCTCTAAATATTTGGAGGCATTATCTCTATGGCGTCAAGTTTCAAATTTTCTCGGATCATAAGAGCTTAAAGTACATTTTCGATAAAAATATGCGTCAAAAGAGGTGGATGGAGCTGCTAAAGGACTATGACCTCGAATTGAATTACCACCTAGGAAAAGCAAATATTGTGGCGGACGCTTTGAGCCGAAAATCGCTATGTGCTACTTAGATGATGCTACGAAAGGAAGAATTGCTAAAAGCATTCAAGAGTCTGAATTTGGGGGTTAGAGAGGAGTCTGGTACTCTATGTTTAAGCCAATTGCAAATTTCAAGTGATTTTAAGTCCGAGATTGAAAAATCTTAACAAGACGAGAAGGAATTGTAGAAGGTGCCACCGGCAATTAAGCAAGGGAAGCGATGGAGGGTTTCATGGGACAATGATAGATTATGGAGATTCAAGGGTAGGATCTATGTGCCAAATATTGGAACCTTTTGGTAGGATATCTTAAAGGAGTTTCATAAAAGCGGATTCTCTATTCATCCGGGAAGCACTAAAATGTACCCCGATCTGAAAGCAATGTTCTGGTGGCCGAAAATGAAGAACGACATAGCGTTGCATGTATCTAAGTGTCTGTCTTGTTAGAAAGACAAGATTGAACATTAGAAACCATTAAGAACCCTTCAGCCCTTAAAAATTTTGCAATAGAAATGGGAGAGCATCGCAATGGATTTTGTGTCGGGGTTGCCAAGAACCCGAGCTGGATTCGACGCTGTTTGGGTAATTGTGGATCGACTGACAAAGTCAGCTCACTTTCTACCCATTCGAATGAGTTGTACGTTGGAAGAGCTAGCACGTTTGTAGATTTAAGAGATTGTGAGGTTGCATGGTGTGCCTACCACCATAATATCTGACAGAGATCCTCATTTTACCTCAAGGTTCTGGGGAGCTTTCCAACGGACATTTGGAATTCAGTTAAGCTTGAGTACTTTGAATAATCCAAACCCTAGAGGATTTGCTGAAGGCTTGTGTTTTGGACCAGCCGACGAGCTGGGATCAGTATATGCCGCTAGTAGAGTTTGCGTATAACGACGGCTACCATGTGAGCATCGGAATGGCTCGGTATACGGCTCTGTATGGGAGAATGTGTCAATCTCTGTTATGTTGGTATGAAGCTGGGGAGAAAAGCTTGTTAGGGCCTGAAATGATAGCTAAAATCACTGAACAAATCAAGAAAATCCGAAGCCGGATGCTTATTACTCAAAGGCGTTAGAAGAGCTACGCCGATCAGAGGCGGAAACCTTTAGAGTTTGGGGAAGGAGAACATGTGTTTATAAAGGTTACTCTAACAACTGGAGTGGGTAGAGCAATTAAAATGAAGAAACTAAATCCCCGTTACATCGACCCATTTCAAATTCTGAAGAGGATTAGACCGGTAGCCTATAGGATTGCCCTACCGCCGCATCTTTCGAACCTGCACGACGTGTTTCATGTGTCGCAGCTTTGAAAGTATACTCTCGATGTAAGTTATGTTTTGGAACCTGAATCGGTTCAAGTAAGAGAAGATTTAACACCTCAAGTAACTCCGATCAGAATCGACGACACTAGCATTAAGCGTTTACACGGTAAGGAACTATCATTGGTTAAAGTAGCTTGGAGTCGGGCTAGTATCAAAGAACACACTTGAGAACTTGAATTGAATATGCGGAAGGACTACCCACACCTCTTTTCAGGTAACTGAATCTGAATTTTGAGGGCAAAATTCTTAATTAGGTGGGTAGGATGTAAACCCCATAAAATTAACGAATAATTAGTCAATAAATTAAATATGAATCAAAGAAATTAGAAATATGAATTTAATAGTTTAATGAGATGGATGATGCCAGGGCATTTTGGCCAGTTTCACTGACCTTTTCTTTATGGTTTTAGGGTAGTTTCATGCACTTTCTTAGGAAATAAGCAAGTTTTGGGTAGAATTTTACTTATATCTTGATTCAGGCAAGCATTGTGATTTTTATATGAATTCATGAGAATTATGCATAAATTGAATGACAAATTGGATGATGCATATCTCATAACTTGGACTAGAACTTTGATGCACTTTATTGCTTGATTTCAGGACAAAGGAAGCAAGGAAGAACCACGTTAGCAGCCACGTTAGTCTAACTAATGTGACCTCTAACATGGAAGGGGAGCTAGCTTGTAACGTTAATGAGAAAAGTAATTGCCAATAACGTCCTCGAAGCCATCATAGCCGACGTTAATTACCACGTTAACTACATTTACATGGTAGTTAACGTGGAAGAAGAAAATGAGGCCAACGTTAGTGACACTTACCTTTGTCACTAACATTGGACCAAGCTCATATTGGCCACGTTAAGAGCCACGTTAACTCAGTTAACGTGGACTCTAATGTAAGGAAACAAAAGAATGGCCAACGTTAGTGACACTCACCTTTGTCACTAACGTTGAGCTAAGCCACTTTGAGCCACGTTAGTTGCCACGTTAACTCAGTTAACATGAAATCTAACGTGGAGGAAGCAAAGAATTACCAACGTTAGTGACACTCACCTTTGTCACTAACGTTGGGATGAGCCACTATGAGCCACGTTAACTCCCACGTTAACTACATTAACGTGGAAGCTAACGTGAGTAAAAGGGATAATGAGCCAACGTTAGTGACACTCACCTTTGTCACTAACGTTGGAAATGGCTAGCAATACCACGTTAGAAGCCACGTTAACCTAGTTAACATGAACTCTAACGTGGGAAGTAGGGGCATTTTGGAACGTTAGTGGCAAAGGTAAGTGTCACTAACATTCTCGAAGATGTGGCAAGCCTATGTTAAGGGTCACGTTAGCCACACTAACATGAACTCTAACGTAGGGAGAAAGGAGGATTCTCAACGTTATTGGAAAAAGTAAGTCCCAATAACGTGTACGAAGGACCAAGAGGCACCGTTAGTGGTCACGTTGATGCCACTAACGTTGAAGTTAACGTGGATCATCCTTGGGATTGGAACGTTAGTGAAAAAGGTGATTGCCACTAACGTTCTCGAACCCACACTTTTACTTAACGTTAACGCTACTAATGTCCTAAGCTAGAATCCCTGCCTACTTCACACTTTCTCTCTGCAAGTAAAGCTGAGCCCACTGAAGAAGATAACTGCTTCAACTCAAGATCCAAAGGCCCATATCCAAGACTTGAAGAGCCAACTAGAAGATCAGAATAACAGTATAAATAGGGAGAACTTTGAACTAGAGGGGAGCTTTTGGGAAAAGGGGGGCATTATTAGAATCACTTTCTGTATTTTACTTTCTCTGCAACTTTTAGTTTAACTTTCAGAATGTACTCTCCATCTATGCTTTTCATTCCCAGAGCTATGAACAACTAAACCCCTTTCATTGGGTTAGGGAGCTCTGTTGTAATTTGATGGATCAATATTAGTTTTCATTATTCTTCTTCTCTCTTTTCTTTTGATTTTTACTAGAAAGCTTTCAATCTTCATCCAATTGGATAGTTGTCTTGTGAAAGAAGCTATTCATACTTGGATCTCTTCTGAACCTTGGAAGAGGAATGAAGAGATCATGCTAGAAATGTTTTCTCATGTTGGACCAAATTGGGGTTTGGATGGATATAGTGACATATAATCCTACCAACACTTTGATTTGGAAATACATGTCGTATAATCAGTGACCATACTTCATCTCTTCTCATGAGCAATTAGACCAAGGAATTGGCTATTGATCTGATTTGAGAGATTGAGTTACCAAGGAATTGGAATTCAATCACTTAAGATTGCCAAGGAGATCAATGAATGCATTGATTGAGGAAGAGATGAAAATGAACTTGATCCGGAGAATACAACATCTCCTAAGCCCAATGAACTCCCCATTTCTGATCTTACCCATTCTATTTACTTTCTGCTATTTACCTTCATGCTAAACTCCCATTCCCCATTTAAGATTTTGTAATTTACTTTCCGTCATTTATTTTCTGCCATTTACTTTCCCGCCATTTAATTTCCTGCAATTCTCAACCCAAATTTCTGCTTAGCTTAACTAGAATATTCCTCCAATTAAAGTTGCTTGACCAATCAATCCCTGTGGGATTCGTGATACATGCAAAATTGTTACTCTGAGGTTGTAAAATTTGTTGTTCGTTCTCTCCCTGGTAATGGCTCCAAAAACGTGTGCACAGTACCATGGTCCAAGCATAACTTCACAACTTCGCACAACTAACCAGCAAGTGCACTGGGTCGTCCAAGTAATAAAACCTTACGTGAGTAAGGGTCGATCCCACGGAGATTGTTGGTATGAAGCAAGCTATGGTCACCTTGTAAATCTCAGTCAGGCAGATAATAACTGATTATGGAGTTTTCGAAAATAATAAATAAATAGAAAATAAAGGTAGAAACACTTATGTAATTCATTGGTGAGAATTTCAGATAAGCGTATAGAGATGCTTTCGTTCCTCTGAACTTCTGCTTTCCTGCTGTTTTCATCCAATCAGTCCTACTCCTTTCCATGGCTGGCTTTATGTAAGGGCATCACCGTTGTCAATGGCTACATCCCATCTTCTTGTGAAAAAGGTCCAAATGCTCTGTCACAGCACGGCTAATCATCTGAGGTTCTCGATCATACTGGAATAGGATTCACCCTCCTTTTGCGTTTGTCACTACGCCCAGCACTCGCGAGTTTGAAGCTCGTCACAGTCATTCAATCCCTGAATCCTACTCGGAATACCACAGACAAGGTTTAGACTTTTTGGACTCTCATGAATGCCGCCATCAATCTAGCTTATACCACGAAGATTCTGATTAAGAGATCTAAGAGATACTCATTCAATCTAAGGTGGAACGGAAGTGGTTGTCAGGCACGCGTTCGTGGGGGAATGATGATGATTGTCACGCTCATCACATTCATATTGAAGTGCGAATGAATATCTTAGAAGCAGAATAAGTTGAATTGAATAGAAAAACAGTAGTACTTTGCATTAATTCATGAGGAACAGCAGAGCTCCACACCTTAATCTATGGAGTGTAGAAACTCTACCGTTGAAGATACATAAGTGATGAAGGTTCAGGCATGCCCGGGAGGCCAGCCCCCAAAACATGATCACAGGATCAAAAATACAATCCAGGATCTTCCAAAAAAATTTCTAATACAATAGTAAGAAGTCCTATTTATACTAAACTAGTTACTAGGGTTTACAGAAGTAAGTAATTGATGCATAAATCCACTTCCGGGGCCCACTTGGTGTGTGCTTGGGCTGAGCTTGAAGTTTACACGTGGAGAGGTCATTCTTGGAGTTGAACGCCAAGTTGTAACGTGTTTTTTGCATTCAACTCTGGTTCGTGACGTGTTTCTGGCGTTTAACTCTAGACTGCAGCGTAGAACTGGCGTTCAACACCCTTTTGCGTCATCTAAACTCGGCCAAAGTATGGATTATTATATATTGCTGGAAAGCCTTGGATGTCTACTTTCCAACGCAATTAAAAGCGCGCCATTTTGAGTTCTGTAGCTCCAGAAAATCTACTTTGAGTACAGGGAGGTCAGAATCCAACAGCATCAGCAGTCCTTCTTCAACCTCTGAATCTGATTTTTGCTCAAGTCCCTCAATTTCAGCCAGAAAATACCTGAAATCACAGAAAAATACACAAACTCATAGTAAAGTCCAGAAATGTGAATTTAACATAAAAACTAATAAAAACATCCCTAAAAGTAACTAGATCCTACTAAAAACATACTAAAAACAATGCCAAAAAGCGTATAAATTATCCGCTCATCACAACACCAAACTTAAATTGTTGCTTGTCCCCAAGCAACTAAAAATCAAATAAGATAAAAAGAAAAAAATATACTATAAATTCCAAACTATCAATGAAACATAGCTTCAATCAGATGAGCGGGACTTGTAGCTTTTTGCCTCTTGAATAGTTTTGGCATCTCACTTCATCCATTGAGGTTCAGAATGATTGGCATCTATAGGAACTCAGAGTTCAGATAGTGTTATTGATTCTCCTAGTTCAGTATGTTGATTCTTGAACACAGCTACTTTATGAGTCTTGGCCGTGGCCTTAAGCACTTTGTTTTCCATTATTACCACCGGATACATAAATGCCACAGACACATAATTGGGTGAACATTTTCAGATTGTGACTCAGATTTGCTAAAGTCCCCAATTAGAGGTGTCCAGGGTTCTTAAGCACACTCTTTTTTTGCTTTGGACCTTGACTTTAACCGCTCAGTCTCAAGTTTTCACTTGACACCTTCACGCCACAAGCACATGGTTAGGGACAGCTTGGTTTAGCCGCTTAGGCCGGGATTTTATTCCTTTAGGCCCTCCTATCCACTGATGCTCAAAGCCTTGGGATCCTTTTTATTTACCCTTGCCTTTTGATTTTAAGGATTATTGGATTTTTGCTCTTGCCTCTTGGTTTTAAGAGCTTTTGGCTTTTTCTGCTTGCTTTTTTTTTTCTTTCTATTTTTTTTCGCCATTTTTTTTTCTGCAAGCTTTGTATTCACTGCTTTTTCTTGCTTCAAGAATCATTTTTATGATTTTTCAGATTATTAAATAACATGTCTCCTTGTCATCATTCTTTCAAGAGCCAACATATTTAACATTCATAAACAACAACTTCAAAAGACATATGCACTGTTCAAGCATTCATTCAGAAAACAAAAAGTATTGTCACCACATCAATATAATTAAACTAAGTTCAAGGATAAATTCGAAACTCATGTACTTCTTGTTCTTTTGAATTAAAAACATTTTTCATTCAAGAGAGGTGATGGATTCATATTCACTACTTTAAGGCATAGTTACTAAATACTAATGATCATGTAATAAGACACAAACATGGATAAGCGCTTAACATAAAGAAAATGAAAAACAGAGAATTTAAGAACAATGAATGAATCCACCTTAGTGATGGTGGCGTTTCCTTCTTGAGGAACCAATGATGTCCTTGAGCTCTTCTATGTCTCTTCCTTGTCTTTGTTGCTCCTTCCTTATTAATTTTTGATCTTTTCTAATTTCATGGAGGATGATGGAGTGCTCTTGATGTTCCACCCTTAGTTGCTCCCAATAATTGTGTGGGGGAAAATGTATCCCCTGAGGTATCTCAGTGATCTCTTGATTTGCAGTCAAATGTTCTACCACTGAGCTATAAATCCTTTACATGAATCTCTCCATCTCCCATGACTTGGAGGTGGAAGCTTTTGTCTTCCCTTTTCTCTTCTCTCTCTTTTTTTTTTTTGAGGTTTCTCTGGCCTTGGGTGCCATCAATGGTTATGAAAAAGCAAAATAAGCAATGCTTTTACCACACCAAACTTAAAATGTTGCTCACCCTCGAGCAGGAGAAGAAAGAATAGATGAAGAAGAAGATGTGGAAGAAACTAGGATTATGAGGAGGAAAGGTGGAGATCCTGTGGGATCCACAGATCCTAAGGTGTCAAGGAATGGCATCCCTGCACCAATTAGGCATGTAAAATGCCTTTGCATGCAATTCTGTCGTTTAAACGCCGAATTGATGCTTGTTCTGGGCGTTCAGTGCCCAGATGCAGCATATTTCTGGCGTTGAACACCAGCCAGATGCTTGTTTCTTGCGTTCAGCGCCAACTCTTCCTTAGTGTACATTTCTGGCGTCTGAACGCCAGGATGCTGCTTGTTTCTGGCGTTCAACGCCAGATCCATACTCTGTTCTGGCGTTGAACGCCAGCCAGATGCTCCTTACTAACGTTTAAACGCCAGTAAGATCCTCCTCCAGGGTGTGATTTTTCTTCTGCTATTTTTGATTCCGTTTTCAATTTTTTTCAGTTGTTTTTGTGACTCCACATGATCATGAACCTATGAAGACATATAACTAATAAAAATATAATTAAATAAAAATTGGGTTGCCTCCCAACAAGTGCTTCTTTAATGTCAATAGCTTGACAGTGGGCTCTCATGAAGCCTCACAGATGTTCAGAGCATTGTTGAGACTCTCCAACACCAAACTTAGAGTTTGGATATAGGAGTTCAACACCAAACTTAGAGTTTGGTTATGGCCTCCCAACACCAAACTTAGAGTTTGACTGTGGGGGCTCTGGTTGACTCTGTTTTGAGAGACGCTTACTGTGCCTCTTTTCCATGTTTACAGAAGGATGTCCTTGAGTTTTAAACTCAAGGGAGTCCTCATTCAATTGAAGGACTAATTCACCTCTGTCAACATCAATCACAGCTCTTGCTGTGGCTAGGAAGGGTCTTCCAAAGATGATGAATTCATCCTCATCCTTCCCAGTATCTAGGATTATGAAATCAGCAGGGATGTAAAGGTCTTCAACCTTTACTAATATGTCCTCTACTTGTCCATAAGCCTGTTTTTTAGAATTGTCTGCCATCTCTAATGAGATTTTAGCAGCTTGTACCTCAAAGATTCCAAGTTTCTCCATTATAGAGAGTGGCATGAGGTTTATTCCTGACCTAAGGTCACATAGAGCCTTCTCAAAGGTCATGGTGCCTATGGTACAGGGTATTAGGAACTTTCTAGGATCTTGTTTCTTCTGAAGCAATCTCAGTTGATCCAATGCATTTAGTTCATTGGTGAACAGGGGAGGTTCATCTCCCCAAGTCTCATTACCAAATAAATTGGCATTTAGCTTCATGATTGCACCAAGGAACTTGGCAACTTGCTCTTCAGTAACATCCTCATTCTCTTCTGAAGAGGAATACTCATCAGAGCTCATGAAGGGCATAAGGAGGTTTAATGGAATCTCTATGGTCTCTAGATGAGTCTCAGATTCCTTTGGTTCCTGATGAGCGGATAATTTATATGCTTTTTGACATTGTTTTTAGTATGTTTTTAGTAGGATCTAGTTACTTTTAGGGATGTTTTCATTAGTTTTTATGTTAAATTCACATTTATGGACTTTACTATGAGTTTGTGTGTTTTTCTGTGATTTCAGGTATTTTCTGGCTGAAATTGAGGGACTTGAGCAAAAATCAGATTCAGAGGTTGAAGAAGGACTGCTGATGCTGTTGGATTCTGACCTCCCTGCACTCAAAGTGGATTTTCTGGAGCTACAAAACTCGAAATGGCGTGCTTCCAATTACGTTAGAAAGTAGACATCCAGGGCTTTCCAGAAATATATAATAGTCCATACTTTGGCCAAGAATAGATGACGTAAACTGGCGTTCAACGCCAGCTTTCTACCCAAATCTGGCGTCCAGCGCCAGAAAAGGAGCCAAAACCAGAGTTGAACGCCCAAACTGGCACAAAAGCTGGCGTTCAACTCCAAGGAGGACCTCTACACGTGTAACACTCAAAGCCCAGCCCAAGCACACACCAAGTGGGCCCCGGAAGTGGATTTATGCATCAATTACTTACTCATGTAAACCCTAGTGACTAGTTTATTATAAATAGGACCTCTTACTATTGTATTAGGAATCTTTGGTCTCAGTTGTAATCCATTGTTCATCTTAGGAGACTATTGATCACGTTTTAGGGGGCTGGCCATCTCGGCCATGCCTGAACCTTTACTTATGTATTTTCATACGGTAGAGTTTCTACACTCCATAGATTAAGGTGTGGAGCTCTGCTGTTCCTCAAAGATTAATGCAAAGTACTACTATTTTCTATTCAATTTTTCTTATTTCTCTTCTAAGATATCCATTCGCACCCAAGAACGTGATGAAGGTGATGATTATGGGTGACGCTCATCATCCTTCTCCCTTATGAACGCGTGCCTGGCAAACACTTCCGTTCTACATGAAGTAAGCTAGAATGAATATCTCTTAGATCTCCTAACCAGAATCTTTGTGGCGTAAGCTAGAATGATGGCGGCATTCAAGAGAATCCGGAAGGTCTAAACCTTGTCTGTGGTATTCCGAGTAGGATTCAATGATTGGATGACTGTGACGAGCTCCTAACTCGCGATTGCAGGGCGTTAGTGACAGACGCAAAAGGATAGTAAATCCTATTCCAGCATGATCGAGAACCGACAGATGAATAGCCGTGCCGTGACAGGGTGCGTGAGCATATTATTCACTGAGAGGATAAGATGAAGCCATTGGCAAGGGTGATGCCTCCAGACGATTAGCCGTGCCGTAACAGGGCATTGGATCATTTTCCCGAGAGATGACCGAAAGTAGCCATTGACAATGGTGATGTATCACATAAAGCCAGCCATGGAAAGGAGTAAGACTGATTGGATGAAGATAGCAGGAAAGCAGAGGTTCAGAGGAACGAAAAGCATCTCCATTCGCTTATCTGAAATTCCTACCAATGATTTACATAAGTATCTCTATCCCTATTCTATTAATTATTATTCGAAAACTCCATAATCATTTTATATCCGCCTGACTGAGATTTACAAGGTGACCATAGCTTGCTTCATACCAACAATCTCCGTGGGATTCGACCCTTACTCACGTAAGGTATTACTTGGACGACCCAGTGCACTTGCTGGTCAGTTGTATCGAAGTTGTGACAAATTATGAATGTGTAATCACGATTACGCGTACCAAGTTGCTCACGTGTTAGGAATAGTTTGAGCCTGGACATCACAATTTCGTGCACCAAGTTTTTGGCGCCGTTGCCGGGGATTGTTCGAGTTTGAACAACTGATGGTTCATCTTGTTGCTCAGATTAGGTAATTTTCTTTTTGTTTTGTTTTCAAAAATTTTTCAAAAATTTTTCAAAATTTTCTCATCTGTTTTTGAAGAAAAAAAAATAAAAAAAAATAAAAATGTTTTCAAAAATTTATTCAAAATTTTTAAAAGAATGAATTCTAGTGTTTCATAAAGCATGTGAAGCCTGGCTGGCTGTAAAGCCATGTCTAAATTCTTTTGGACTGAGGCTTCCAACCATCAGCTCTTATACGACTGTAGGGTATGTCAGGCATGTCATATCTGAATTACATGCTGAAGCCTGGCTGGCCATTGGCCATGTCTAGTGTTTTGGACCGGAGCTTTCATTGAAAGCTTGGCTGGCTAGTGAGCCATGTCTAATTCCTGGACTGAAGCTTTAGACTAAGAATGCAAGATTCCTGGAATTCATGTTAAAAATTTTGGAATCCTTATTTTTTCTTTTTCATATAATTTTCGAAAAAAATCCAAAAAAAATTAGAAAAGCATAAAAATCAAAAATATTTTTGTGTTCTTGTTTGAGTCTTGAGTCATATCATAAGTTTGGTGTCACTTGCATATGCATATTGCATTTTTCGAAAATTTCATGCATTCATAGTGTTCTTCATGATCTTCAAGTTGTTCTTGGTAAGTCTTCTTGTTAGATCTTGATGATTTTTTGTTTTGTGTCTTTTCATGTTTTTCATATGCATTCTTGAATTCTTAGTGTCTAAGCATTAAAGAATTCTAAGTTTGGTGTCTTGCATGTTTTCTTTGCATCAAAAATTTTTCAGAAATATGTTCTTGGTGTTCATCTTGACATTCATAGTGTTCTTGGTGTTCATCTTGACATTCATAGCATTCTTGCATGCATTCATTGTTTTGATCTAAAAATTTCATGCATTGCATCATTTTTAGTGTTTTTCTCTTGCATCATAAAAATTCAAAAAAATAAAAAAAAAATATCTTTCCCTTTTTCTCTCATCAAATTTGAAAATTTGAGTTGACTTTTTCAAAAATTTTTAAAATCAAGTTGTTTCTTATGAGTCAAATCAAATTTTCAATTTGAAAATCTTATCTTTTTCAAAATCTTTTTCAAAAATCAAATCTTTTTCAAAATTCTTAGTTATTTTCGAAAATTCCAAAAATATTTTTCAAAAATCTTTTTTATTTTTATCACAAATTTTTGAAAATAACAATAACAATTAATGTTTTGATTCAAAAATTTGAAGTTTGTTACTTGCTTGTTAAGAAAGATTCAAACTTTAAGTTCTAGAATCATATCTTGTGATTTCTTATGAATCAAGTCATTAATTGAGATTTTAAAAATCAAATCTTTTTCAAAACTAATTTCAATCATATCTTTTCAAAAATATCTTCTTATCTTATCTTTTTCAAAAATATCTTTTCAAAATATCTTTTCTAACCTCCTAACTTCTTATCTTTTCAAAATTTCTTTTAACTAACTAACTAACTTTTTGTTTGTTTCTTAACTTTTTCAAAACTACCTAACTAGCTCTCTCTCTCTAATTTTCGAAAATATCTTCCCTCTTTTTCAAAAATTTCTTTTTAATTAACTAATTATTCTTATTATTATTTTTAATTTTAAAAAATTTTTGAAAAAATACTAACAATTTTTCAAAAACTATTTTCAAAAATCACTAACTCCTTTTCAAAAATAATTTTCGAAAATTATCCCTCCCCCATCTTATTCTATTTATTCGTTCATATCCTAACATCTCATCTCACATCTCTGCCATCCTCACAGTTGTGGTTCTTCCATTATATTACATTCTTTGTCTCCCCCTCTTCTTCTACTCACACAGGGATCCCTATACTGTGGCATAAAGGATCTCTATTATTATTATTATTATTATTTTTTTCTGTGCCCTCTTCTTTGTCATATGAGCAGGAGCAAGGATAAGAACATTCTTGTGGAAGCAGATCCAGAACCTGAAAGGACTCTGAAGAGAAAATTAAGAGAAGCTAAATTACAACAATCCAGAGAAAACCTTTCAGAAATTTTCGAACAGGAAGAAGAGATGGCAGCCGAAAATAATAATAATGTAAGGAAGATGCTTGGTGACTTTACTGCACCTAATTCCAATTTACATGGAAGAAGCATCTCCATTCCTGCCATTGGAGAAAACAACTTTGAGCTGAAACCTCAATTAGTTTCTCTGATGCAGCAGAACTGCAAGTTTCATGGACTTCCATCTGAAGATCCTTTTCAGTTCTTAACTGAATTCTTGCAGATATGTGATACTGTTAAGACTAATGGAGTAAATCCTGAAGTCTACAGGCTCATGCTTTTCCCTTTTGCCGTAAGAGACAAAGCTAGATTATGGTTGGATTCTCAACCCAAAGACAGCCTAAACTCTTGGGATAAGCTGGTCACGGCTTTCTTAGCCAAGTACTTTCCTCCTCAAAAGCTGAGCAAGCTTAGAGCTGATGTTCAAACCTTCAGACAGAAAGAAGGTGAATCCCTCTATGAAGCTTGGGAAAGATACAAATAGTTGACCAAAAAGTGTCCTTCTGACATGCTTTCAGAATGGACCATCCTGGATATATTCTATGATGGTTTATCTGAGCTATCAAAGATGTCACTGGACACTTCTGCAGGTGGATCCATTCACCTAAAGAAAACGCCTGCAGAAACTCAAGAACTCATTGACATGGTTGCAAATAACCAGTTCATGTACACTTCTGAAAGGAATCCTGTGAATAATGGGACGCCTATGAAGAAGGGAGTTCTTGAGATTGATACTCTGAATGCCATATTGGCTCAGAATAAAATATTGACTCAGCAAGTCAATATGATTTCTCAGAGTCTGAATGGAGTGCAAGCTGCATCCAACAGTACTCAAGAGGCTTCTTATGAAGAAGAAGCTTATGATCCTGAAAACCCTGCAATAGCAGAGGTGAATTACTTAGGTGAACCTTATGGAAACACCTATAACTCATCATGGAGAAATCATCCAAATTTCTCATGGAAGGATCAAAAGCCTCAACAAGGCTTTAATAATGGTGGAAGAAATAGGTTTAACAATAATAAACCTTTTCCATCATCCACTCAGCAAAAGACAGAGAACTCTGAACAAAATGCTTCTAATTTAGCAAATCTAGTCTCTGATCTATCTAAGGCCACTGTGAGTTTCATGAATGAAACCAGGTCTTCCATTAGAAATTTGGAAGCACAAGTGGGCCAGCTGAGTAAAGGGATCACTGAAATCCCTCCAAGTACTCTCCCAAGCAATACAGAAGAGAATAAAGGAGAGTGCAAGGCCATTGACATAAGCACCATGGCCAAACCCAAAGAGGGAGAGGAAGACGCAAATCCCAAGGAGGAAGACCTCCTGGGACGTCCAGTGATCAATAAAGAGCTTCCCTCTGAGGAACCAAAGGACTCTGAGGCTCATCTAGAGACCATAGAGATTCCATTGAACCTCCTTATGCCCTTCATGAGCTCTGATGAGTATTCCTCTTCTGAAGAGAATGAGGATGTTACTGAAGAGCAAACTGCCAAGTTTCTTGGTGCAATCAGGAAGCTGAATGCCAAATTATTTGGCATTGATACTTGGGAAGTTGAACCTCCCTTGTTCATCAATGAACTAAGTGATCTGGATCAACTGACATTGCCTCAGAAGAGACAGGATCCTGGAAAGTTCATAATACCCTGTACCATAGGCACCATGATCTTTAAGGCTTTGTGTGACCTTGGTTCAGGAATAAACCTCATGCCCCTTTCTGTAATAAAGAAACTGGGAATCTATGGGGTGCAAGCTGCTAAAATCTCATTAGAGATGGCAGACAGCTCTAGAAAACAGGCTTATGGACAAGTAGAGGACGTATTAGTAAAGGTTGAAGGCCTTTACATCCCTGCTGATTTCATAGTCCTGGATACTGGAAAGGAAAAGGGTGAATCCATCATCCTAGGAAGACCTTTCCTGGCCACAGCAAGAGCTGTGATTGATGTTGACAGAGGTGAAATAGTCCTTCAATGGAATGAGGACACCCTTGTGTTTAAAACTCAAGGATCTCCCTCTGCAACCATGGAGAGGAAGCAGAAAAAGCTTCTCTCAAAGCAGAGTCAACCAGAGCCCCCACAGTCAAACTCTAAGTTTGGTGTTGGGAGGCCACAACCAAACTCTAAGTTTGGTGTTGAACTCCCATATCCAAACTCTAAGTTTGGTGTTGGAGAGTCTCAACAAAGCTCTGCACATCTGTGAGGCTCCATGAGTGCCCACTGTCAAGCTATTGACATTAAAGAAGCGCTTGTTGGGAGGCAACCCAATTTCTATTTATCTAACTATATTTTTCTTAGTTATATGTCTTTATAGGTTCATGATCATGTGGAGTCACAAAATAAACAAAAAAATCAAAAACGGAATCAAAAACAGCAGAAGAAAAATCACACCCTGGAGGAGCATCTGTCTGGCGTTCAAACGCCAGAACAGAGCATGGTTCTGGCGCTGAACGCCTAAAATGGGCAGCATCCTGGCGCTAAACGCCCAGAACAAGCATGGTTCTGGCGTTCAACGCCAGAAATGGCAGCAAATGGGCGTTGAATGCCCAAAATGGGCACCAACCTGGCGCTGAACGCCCAGAGTTGTGTGCAAGGGCATTTTACATGCCTAAATTGGTGCAGGGATGTAAATGCCTTGACACCTCAGGATCCCCACCTACCTCCACTCACTTCTTCTCACCACTCTCTTTCACACAACCCCATAAACACTCTTCCCCAAAAACCCTTCACCAATCACCCCAAACACTCTTCCCCATCACCTCTTCACCACTCACATCCATCCACTCTTCCCCACAAACCTACCTCATAAACTCCACCTACCTTCAAAATTCAAAACCAATTTCCCACCCAAACCCACCCATATGGCCGAACCTTAACCCCCCCTCCTTTCCCTATATAAAGCCCTCTATTCTTCATCAAATTCACACAACACACCCTCTACACCCTTCTTGGCCGAAACCACATCTCCCTCTCCCTCTCCATATTTCTTCTTCTTCTTCTTCTATTCTTTTGTTTATTGCTCAAGGGCGAGCAATATTCTAAGTTTGGTGTGGTAAAAGCATAAGCTTTTTGTTTTTCCATTACCATTGATGGCACCTAAGACCGGAGAATCCTCTAGAAAGGGGAAGGGGAAGATAAAAGCTTCCACCTCCGAGTCATGGGAGATGGAAAGGTTCATCTCCAAAGCCCATCAAGACCACTTCTATGATGTTGTGGCCAAGAAGAAGGTGATCCCCGAGGTCCCTTTCAAACTCAAAAGAAATGAGTATCCGGAGATCCGACATGAAATTCAAAGAAGAGGTTGGGAAGTTCTAACAAATCCCATCCAACAAGTCGGCATCCTAATGGTTCAAGAGTTCTATGCTAATGCATGGATCACCAAGAACCATGATCAAAGTAAGAACCCGGATCCAAAGAACTATGTTACAATGGTTCGGGGGAAATACTTAGATTTTAGTCCGGAAAATGTGAGGTTGGCGTTTAACTTGCCCATGATGCAAGGAGATGAACGCCCCTACACTAGAAGGGTCAACTTTAATCAAAGGTTGGACCAAGTCCTTATGGACATAGGCGTGGAAGGAGCTCAATGGAAGATTGACTCCAAAGGCAAGCCGGTTCAACTAAGAAGATTGGACCTCAAGCCTGTAGCTAGAGGATGGTTAGAGTTCATTCAATGCTCAATCATTCCCACTAGCAACCGGTCTGAAGTTACTATAGACCGGGCCATCATGATCCATAGCATCATGATTGGAGAAGAGGTGGAAGTTCATGAGATTATACCTCAAGAACTCTACAAGGTGGCTGACAAGTCCTCCACTATGGCAAGGTTAGCCTTTCCTCACCTCATCTGCCACCTATGCAATTCAGCTGGGATTGACATAGAGGGAGATATCCTCATTAAAGAGGACAAGCCCATCACTAAGAAAAAGATGGAGCAAGCAAGAGAGCCCAGTCATGGAGCTCAAGAGGCGCAAGAAGCTCATTTCCATGAGATCCCTGAGATGCCTCAAATGCACTTTCCTCCACAAGATTATTGGGAGCAAATTAACACCTCCCTAGGAGAATTGAGTTCCAATATGGGACAACTAAGGGTGGAACATCAAGAGCACTCCATCATGCTTCATGAAATAAGAGAAGATCAAAAAGCAATGAGGAAGGAGCAACAAAGACAAGGAAGAGACATAGAAGAGCTCAAGGACATCATTGGTTCCTCAAGAAGGAAACGCCACCATCACTAAGGTGGATTCATTCCTTGTTCTTATTTCTTCTGTTTTTCGTGTTATGTGCTTATCTATGTCTGTGTCTTCATTACATGATCATTAGTAGTTAGTAACTTTGTCTTAAAGTTATGAATGTCCTATGAATCCATCACCTCTCTTAAATGAAAAATGTTTTAATTCAAAAGAACAAGAAGTACATGAGTTTCGAATTTATCCTTGAACTTAGTTTAATTATATTGATGTTGTGATAATGCTTCTTGTTTTCTGAATGTATGCTTGAACAGTGCATATGTCTTCTGAAGTTGTTGTTTAAGAATGTTAAATATGTTGGCTCTTGAAAGAATGATGACTAGGAGACATGTTATTTGATAATCTGAAAAATCATAAAAATGATTCTTGAAGCAAGAAAAAGCAGCAAAGAACAAAGCTTGCAAAAAAAAAAAAAGGCAAAAAAAAAATATATATATAGAAAGAAAAAGCAAGTAGAAAAAGCCAAAAGCTCTTAAAACCAAGAGGCAAGAGCAAAAAGCCAATAACCCTTAAAACCAAAAGGCAAGGGCAAATAAAAAGGATCCCAAGGCTTTGAGCATCAGTGGATAGGAGGGCCTAAAGGAATAAAATCCTGGTCTAAGCGGCTAAACCAAGTTGTCCCTAACCATGTGCTTGTGGCGTGTAGGTGTCAAGTGAAAACTTGAGACTGAGCGGTTAAAGTCAAGGTCCAAAGCAAAAACAAAGAGTGTGCTTAAGAACCCTGGACACCTCTAATTGGGGACTTTAGCAAAGCTGAGTCACAATCTGAAAAGGTTCACCCAATTATGTGTCTGTGGCATTTATGTATCCGGTGGTAATACTGGAAAACAAAGTGCTTAGGGCCACGGCCAAGACTCATAAAGAAGCTGTGTTCAAGAATCATCATACTGAACTAGGAGAGTCAATAACACTATTCGAAATCTGAAATTCCTATAGATGCCAACCATTCTGAACCTCAATGGTTAAAGTGAGATGCCAAAACTATTCAAGAGGCAAAAAGCTATAAGTCCCGCTCATATGATTGAAGCTCTGTTTCATTGATAGTTTGGAATTTGTAGTATATTCTCTTCTTTTTATCCTATTTGATTTTCAGTTGCTTGGGGACAAGCAACAATTTAAGTTTGGTGTTGTGATGAGCGGATAATTTATACGCTTTTTGACATTGTTTTTAGTATGTTTTTAGTAGGATCTAGTTACTTTTAGGGATGTTTTCATTAGTTTTTATGTTAAATTCACATTTCTGGACTTTACTATGAGTTTGTGTATTTTTCTGTGATTTCAGGTATTTTCTGGCTGAAATTGAGGGACTTGAGCAAAAATCAGATTCAGAGGTTGAAGAAGGACTGCTAATGCTGTTGGATTCTGACCTCCCTGCACTCAAAGTGGATTTTCTGGAGCTACAGAACTCAAAATGGCGTGATTTCAATTGCGTTGGAAAGTGTACATCCAGGGCTTTCCAGCAATATATAATAGTCCATACTTTGGCCAAGAATAGATGACGTAAACTGGCGTTCAACGCCAGCTTTCTACCCAAATCTGGCGTCCAACGCCAGAAAAGGAGCCAAAACCAGAGTTGAACGCCCAAACTGGCACAAAAGCTGGCGTTCAACTCCAAGGAGGACCTCTACACGTGTAACACTCAAAGCCCAGCCCAAGCACACACCAAGTGGGCCCCGGAAGTGGATTTATGCATCAATTACTTACTCATGTAAACCCTAGTGACTAGTTTATTATAAATAGGACCTCTTACTATTGTATTAGGAATCTTTGGTCTCAGTTGTAATCCATTGTTCATCTTAGGAGACTATTGATCACGTTTTAGGGGGCTCGCCATCTCGGCCATGCCTGAACCTTTACTTATGTATTTTCATACGGTAGAGTTTCTACACTCCATAGATTAAGGTGTGGAGCTCTGCTGTTCCTCAAAGATTAATGCAAAGTACTACTATTTTCTATTCAATTCTTCTTATTTCTCTTCTAAGATATCCATTCGCACCCAAGAACGTGATGAAGGTGATGATTATGTGTGACGCTCATCATCCTTCTCCCTTATGAACGCGTGCCTGACAAACACTTCCGTTCTACATGAAGTAAGCTAGAATGAATATCTCTTAGATCTCCTAACCAGAATCTTCGTGGCGTAAGCTAGAATGATGGTGGCATTCAAGAGAATCCGGAAGGTCTAAACCTTGTCTGTGGTATTCCGAGTAGGATTCAATGATTGGATGACTGTGACGAGCTCCTAACTCGCGATTGCAGGGCGTTAGTGACAGACGCAAAAGGATAGTAAATCCTATTCCAGCATGATCGAGAACCGACAGATGAATAGCCGTGCCGTGACAGGGTGCGTGAGCATATTATTCACTGAGAGGATAAGATGAAGCCATTGGCAAGGGTGATGCCTCCAGACGATTAGCCGTGCCGTGACAGGGCATTGGATCATTTTCCCGAGAGATGGCCGAAAGTAGCCATTGACAATGGTGATGTATCACATAAAGCCAGCCATGGAAAGGAGTAAGACTGATTGGATGAAGATAGCAGGAAAGCAGAGGTTCAGAGGAACGAAAAGCATCTCCATTCGCTTATCTGAAATTCCTACCAATGATTTACATAAGTATCTCTATCCCTATTCTATTAATTATTATTCGAAAACTCCATAATCATTTTATATCCGCCTGACTGAGATTTACAAGGTGACCATAGCTTGCTTCATACCAACAATCTCCGTGGGATTCGACCCTTACTCACGTAAGGTATTACTTGGACGACCCAGTGCACTTGCTGGTCAGTTGTATCGAAGTTGTGACAAATTATGAATGTGTAATCACGATTACGCGTACCAAGTTGCTCACGTGTCAGGAATAGTTTGAGCCTGGACATCACAATTTCGTGCACCAGTTCCGCAGAGGGAAACTCCTTATTAATCACTGGACGTCCCAGGAGGTCTTCCTCCTTGGGATTCACGTCCTCCTCCTCTTTTGTAGTTTCGGCCATGATGGTCATTTCAATGGCCTTGCACTCTCCTTTTGGATTTTCTTCTGTATTGCTTGGGAGAGTAATAGGAGGGGTTTCAGTGATCCTTTTACTCAGCTGGCCCACTTGTGCCTCCAAATTTCTAATGGAGGACCTTGTTTCATTCATGAAACTCAGAGTGACCTTAGATAGATCAGAGACTAAGTTTGCTAAATTAGAGGTATTTTGTTCAGAGTTCTCTGTCTGTTGCTGAGTGGATGATGGAAAAGGTTTGCTATTGCTAAACCTGTTTCTTCCACCATTATTAAAGTCTTGTTGAGGATTTTGTTGATCCTTCCATGAGAGATTTGGGTGATTTCTCCATGAGGGATTATAGGTGTTTCCATATGGTTCACCCATGTAATTCACCTCTGCTATTGCAGGGTTCTCAGGATCATAAGCTTCTTCTTCAGAAGATGCCTCTTGAGTACTGTTGGATGCAGCTTGCATTCCATTCAGACTCTGAGAAATCATATTGACTTGATGAGTCAATATTTTATTCTGAGCCAATATGGCATTCAGAGTATCGATTTCAAGAACTCCATTCTTCTGAGGTGTCCCATTACTCACAGGATTCCTCTCAGAAGTGTACATGAACTAGTTGTTAGCAGCCATGTCAATGAGTTCTTGAGCTTCTGCAGGCGTTTTCTTTAGGTGAATGGATCCACCTGCAGAAGTATCCAATGACATCTTAGTTAATTCAGACAGACCATCATAGAATATATCCAGGATGGTCCATTCTGAAAGCATGTCAGAAGGACACTTTTTGGTCAGTTCCTTGTATCTCTCCCAAGCTTCATAGAGGGATTCACCTTCTTTCTGTCTGAAGGTTTGAACATCCACTCTAAGCTTACTCAGCTTTTGAGGAGGAAAGAACTTGGCTAAGAAAGCCTTGACCAGCTTATCCCAAGAGTTCAGGCTATCCTTAGATTGAGAGTCCAACCATATTCTAGCTCTATCTCTCACAACAAAAGGGAAAAGCATGAACCTGTAGACTTCAGGATCTACTCCATTAGTCTTAACAGTATCACATATCTGCAAGAATTCAGTTAAGAACTGAAAAGGATCTTCAGATGGAAGTCCATGAAACTTGCAGTTTTGTTGCATTAGAGAAACTAATTGAGGTTTAAGCTCAAAGTTGTTTGCTCCAATGGCAGGAATGGAGATGCTTCTTCCATGTAAATTGGAATTAGGTGCAGTAAAGTCACCAAGCATCCTCCTTCCATTATTATTATTTTCGGCTGCCATATCCTCTTCTTGTTCGAAAATTTCTGTAAGGTTGTCTCTGGATTGTTGTATTTTAGCTTCTCTTAGTTTCCTCTTCAGAGTCCTTTCAGGTTTAGGGTCTGCTTCAGCAAGAATGTTCTTGTCGTTACTCCTGCTCATATGAAAAAGAGGGAACAGAAAAATAATAATAATAGGGATCCTTTTTTACCCAGGTATAGAGGTTCCCTTGTGTGAGTAGAAGAAGAAAAGAATGTAATGTAAAGAAGGGAAGAAAAAACTCGAACACAGAGAGGGAGGTAGTGTTCGAATTTTTGGATGGGAGAGAAGTGTTAGTTGATGAATAAATAAATAGAAGGAGATGAGAGAGAAAGAGGAATTTCAAAAATTATTTTTGAAAAATGGTTAGTGATTTTCGAAAATTAAAATTAAAATTTGAAACAATTAGTTAATTAAAAAGAATTTTTGAAAAAAAGGGAAGATATTTTCGAAAATTAGAGAGAGAGAGAGAGTTAGTCAGGTAGTTTTGAAAAAGATAAGAAACAAACAAAAAGTTAGTTAGTTAGTTGAAACAAATTTTGAAAATCAATTTTGAAAAGATAAGAAGATAAGAAGTAAAAAAAATATATTTTTAAAATCAAATTTTTTTTGAAAAAGATATGTTTTAAAAAGATATGATTTTGAAAAAGATAGGATAAAAAGATATTTTTGAAAAGATATGATTAAAATTAGTTTTGAAAAAAGATTTAATTTTTAAAATCACAATTAATGACTTGATTCACAAGAAATCACAAGATATGATTCTAGAACTTAAAGTTTGAATCTTTCTTAACAAGTAAGTAACAAACTTGAAATTTTTGAATCAAAACATTAATTATTGAAGATATTTTCGAAAATTAGGAGATAAAATTAAGAAAAACATTTTTGAAAAACATTTTTTTTAAATTTTCGAAAATGACTAAGAAAAATGAAAAAAATATGATTTTAAAAAAGATTTTGAAAAAGATAAGATTTTTAAATTAAAAATTTGATTTGACTCATAAAAACAACTAGATTTTAAAAATTTTTGAAAAAGTCAATCCAAATTTTCGAATTTTATGAGTGAAAAAGGAAAGATATTTTTTTTTTTGATTTTTGAATTTTTAATGATGAAAGAGAAAAACATGAAAAATGATGCAATGCATGAAAGTTATGGATCAAAACAATGAATGCATGCAAGAATGCTATGAATGTCAAGATGAACACCAAGAACACTTTGAAGATCATGATGAACATCAAGAACATATTTTTGAAAAATTTTTGATGCAAAGAAAACATGCAAGACACCAAACTTAGAAATCTTTCATGTTCATACACTATGAATGCAAGAATGCATATGAAAAACAAGAAAAGACACACAACAAGAAAATATGAAGATCAAACAAGAAGACTGGCCAAGAACAACTTGAAGATCATGAAGAACACTGTGAATGCATGAATTTTCGAAAAATGCAAAGAATTTTTAGAAAAAATGCAATTGACATCAAACTTGAAATTGACTCAAGACTCAAACAAGAAACACAAAATATTTTTGATTTTTATGATTTTATGAATTTTTTTGGATGTTTTCGAAAATTAATGTGAAAAAGAAAAATAAGGATTCCAAAATTTTTAATATAAATTCCAGGAATCTTGTACTCTTAGTCTAAAGCTCCAATCTGAGGGTTAGGCATGGCTTAATAGCCAGCCAAGCTTTAGAAGTAAATTAGGTGGATCAGGAACAGCAGCAGGTGGATTAGCAACAGCTAGCTTGCTCTTGTGATGATGGTTGGAAGCCCCTATCCAAATAAATTTAGACATGGCTTTACAGCCAGCCAGGCTTCACATGCTTCATGAAACTCTAGAATTCATTTTTAAAAATTCTGAAGAACATAATAAAATTTTTTTGAAAAGATATTTTTTTTTTATTTTTTTCGAAAATAAAGGAAAATTTTTTGTTTTGTTTTTTTTTTTGAAGATTTTTGAAAATTTTTTTTTTTGAAAATAAAACAAAAAGAAAATTACCTAATCTGAGCAACAAGATGAACCGTCAGTTGTCCAAACTCAAACAATCCCCGGCAACGGCGCCAAAAACTTGATACATGCGAAATTGTTACTCTGAGGTTGTAAAATTTGTTGTTCGGTCTCTCCCTGGTAATGGCTCCAAAAACGTGTGCCCAAGCATAACTTCACAACTTCGCACAACTAACCAGCAAGTGCACTGGGTCGTCCAAGTAATAAAACCTTACGTGAGTAAGGGTCGATCCCACAGAGATTGTTGGTATGAAGCAAGCTATGGTCACCTTGTAAATCTCAGTCAGGCAGATAATAATTGATTATGGAGTTTTCGAAAATAATAAATAAATAGAAAATAAAGATAGAAACACTTATGTAATTCATTGGTGAGAATTTCAGATAAGCGTATAGAGATGCTTTCGTTCCTCTGAACTTCTGCTTTCCTGCTATTTTCATCCAATCAGTCCTACTCCTTTCCATGGCTGGCTTTATGTAAAGGCATCACCATTGTCAATGGCTACATCCCATCCTCTTGTGAAAAAGGTCCAAATGCTCTGTCACAGCACGACTAATCATCTGAGGTTCTCGATCATACTGGAATAGGATTCACCCTCCTTTTGCGTCTGTCACTACGCCCAGCACTCGCGAGTTTGAAGCTCGTCACAGTCATTCAGTCCCTAAATCCTACTCGGAATACCACAGACAAGGTTTAGACTTTCCGGACTCTCATGAATGCCGCCATCAATCTAGCTTATACCACGAAGATTCTGATTAAGAGATCTAAAAGATACTCATTCAATCTAAGGTGGAACAGAAGTGGTTGTCAGGCACGCGTTCGTGGGGGAATGATGATGATTGTCACGCTCACCACATTCATATTGAAGTGCGAATGAATATCTTAGAAGAGAAATAAGTTGAATTGAATAGAAAAATAGTAGTACTTTGCATTAATTCGTGAGGAACAGCAGAGCTCCACACCTTAATCTATGGAGTGTAGAAACTCTACCGTTGAAGATACATAAGTGATGAAGGTTCAGGCATGGCCGGGAGGCCAGCCCCCAAAACGTGATCACAGGATCAAAAATACAATCCAGGATCTTCCAAAAAAATTTCTAATACAATAGTAAGAAGTCCTATTTATACTAAACTAGTTACTAGGGTTTACAGAAGTAAGTAATTGATGCATAAATCCACTTTCAGGGCCCACTTGGTGTGTGCTTGGGCTGAGCTTGAAGTTTACATGTGGAGAGGTCATTCTTGGAGTTGAACGCCAAGTTGTAACGTGTTTTTGGCGTTCAACTCTGGTTCGTGACGTGTTTCTGGCGTTTAACTCTAGACTGCAGCGTAGAACTGGCGTTCAACGCCGTTTTGCATTGTCTAAACTCGGCCAAAGTATGGACTATTATATATTTCTGGAAAGCCCTGGATGTCTACTTTCCAACGCAATTGGAAGCGCGCCATTTTGAGTTCTGTAGCTCCAGAAAATCCTCTTTGAGTGCAGGGAGGTCAGAATCCAACAACATCAGCAGTCCTTCTTTAACCTCTGAATCTGATTTTTGCTCAAGTCCTTCAATTTCAGCCAGAAAATACCTGAAATCACCAAAAAACACACAAACTCATAGTAAAGTCCAGAAATGTGAATTTAACATAAAAAGTAATAAAAACATCCCTAAAAGTAGCTAGATCCTACTAAAAACATACTAAAAACAATGCCAAAAAGCGTATAAATTATCCGCTCATCAATTCGACCTCACTCTATTGTGAGTTTTTACTTGACGACAATTCGGTATACTTGCCGAAGGAAATTTGTTAAAGGACAAGTTTCCATGGCATCAAGTTTATGGCGCCGTTGCCGGGGATTGATTTTGTATCAATAATGATTAAATTGGTGGATAACTAGATTGAGCATTTGTTTTTATTTTATTTGATTTAAGTTCATTTGAGTAATTTACTTTCTGTTCAGTTATTTTCTTCCCTTTCCCTTACCCATTTTCTTACTTGTTTACAATTCAGCCACTAACCCACTAACTGTTTGATATATTGCATCACTCACACTAACAGCATTTTTGAACAAGTTACTATCTGCATCTTTCTTTCTTGCAGTTGCCTTGTTGGTTGTATGACAGGTAGAAGAAGCGGGGCTTCAACTTCCTTTGATTCTGAACTTGAGAGGACCTTCCTTAGATTAAGTAGGGAAGCAAGAGGAAAGAGAGTAGTTGGTGCTGAGGAAGAGGAGGAGTACTTTGAACCAGATATGGATGAGAATATAGAGAACCATCATGAAGAAGAGGCTCACAACCATGGCCGAGAAGGTCCAGCACATCAGGCTGGGCAAGAGAGAAGGGTTCTGGGTTCGTACATCAATCCAAACCCAGGAAATTACGGAAGTAGCATCCAAAGGCCAACCATACATGCCAACAACTTTGAACTAAAGCCACAGCTCATCACCCTTGTTTAGAACAATTGTTCATTCGGAGGGATTGTCCAAGAAGATCCCAATCAACATCTAAGCACCTTCCTGAGGATATGTGATACCGTGAAGTCTAATGGTGTTCATCCTGACACCTATAGACTACTTCTGTTCCCTTTCTCACTCAAGGACAAGGCATCTAAATGGCTGAAATCCTTCCCAAAGGAGAGTTTAGCAACCTGGGAAGATGTGGTGAATAAATTCTTGGCAAGATTCTATCCTCCTCAACGTATCAACAGGTTGAGAGCTGAGGTACAAACCTTCAGGCAGCAAGATGGTGAGACTCTATATGAAGCATGGGAGAGGTTTAAGGACCTGACAAGAAGGTGCCCACCAGATATGTTCAATGAATGGGTGCAGCTACACATTTTCTATGAAGGTCTTTCTTATGAATCGAAGAAGGCAGTAGACCACTCATCCGGGGGATCTCTGAACAAGAAGAAGACCATTGAAGAAGCCATTGATATCATTGAGACTGTAGCCGAGAATGACTACTTCTATGCTTCTGAAAGAGGCAACACTAGAGGAGTGATGGAGCTAAACAATGTGGATGCACTGCTGGCCCAAAACAAGCTTATCACCAAGCACCTGGCTGATCTTACCAAGAAGATGGAGAGGAACCAAGTAGCAGCAATCACCACCTCATCAGCAACCCAAGAGGGAGTGAATGCAGAGGCAGAGGATGAGCAAGAACAAGCCAACTACATTGGAAACGCACCTAGGAAAGCACATGATCCATACTCCAAGACCTACAATCCTGGTTGGAGGAACCACCCAAACTTTGGGTGGGGAAATCAACAAGACCAAGACCAAGATCAGAGACACCACAACCCCAACAACAATGCAGCCCACCAACATTCCACGCAAAGATCATATCAACACCCACCTAACAACATACCTCAACATCCATACCAAAGCCAAAATGGCCCTTTTCATCCCTCCAACCTCAACTCACCATCATCTGAAGATAGACTCTCAAGGATTGAGACTTTACTTGAAGGCATATGCAAAGAAATTCAAGACAGTAAAGAATTTCGAGAAGAAGTGCGGTCCAATATGCAGAATCAAGATGCTGCCATCAAGAAACTTGAAACACAAATTGGCTACCTATTCAAGCAAATTCCCAGCCACAACCCTCGCAGTGATACTGACTCAAACCTAAGGGAGGAGTATCAGGCTATCACCCTCAGGAGTGGCAAGGAACTGAAGGAAACCTCTCAGAAACCAAAAGAAAGGGGCTCAAGTGAAAAGAAAGAGGGGCAAGAGGAAGTTCGAGTTCCCACTTCAAGTTCAACAAAAAACGAGAACTGCCGAAGCCAGACGTCCCAAGAGTCCCATATCCTCAGCAATTGAGGAAGAAAGGGGATGACAACCAGTTCTTAAGATTTTTGGAAATCATCAAGAAACTACAAAACAACTACCCTAGAAATTGAAAGACCCTGGGAGCTTCTAGATCCCTTGTATTATAGGGGAAATCACAGTGAAAAAGGCTCTATGTGACTTAGGAGCTAGCATAAATCTGATGTCATTAGCGATGATGAGAAAGATGAAGATCGAGGAGGCTAAGCCAACAAAAATGGCTCTACAACTGGCAGACCGATCATTCAAGTTCCCCCATGGCGTAGTAGAAGATTTGCTGGTGAAGTTGGGGGATTTCATCTTCCCAGCAGACTTTGTAGTCCTGGACATGCAGGTGGAAGCCAAGGCCTCCATCATCCTGGGAAGACCGTTCTTGGCCACTGTTGGAGCTGTCATTGATGTCCAAAAAGGCGACCTCACCCTGAGACTACACAATGAAAGGATGACATTCAATGTGTTCAAAGCCATGAGTTACCCACCAGAACAATTGGGAGAGTGTATGAGGTTGGACTCATTGGAAGAAGCGGTGCAGGAGAGTTTTAAAGAAGAAGAACCTGAAGGGTTGTCAGAGGAGGAATCAACTTCTAGTGAAGAGGCTGCAACAGCAGAGATCCATATACAGGATGCACCAAAGGAAGAAAATGAAAAGTCAGAAGCACCCATACTTGAACTTAAAGTACTGCCACCTACTCTCAAATATGCATACTTAGGAGAGAATGAGAGTTACCCAGTGATCATAAACTCATCACTCAGCCAAGATCAAGAGGATGAACTACTCCAAGTGTTGAGAAAGCATAAGGATGCCATTGGATGGACCCTCGCTGACTTGAAGGGAATCAGTTCGGCCATATGCATGCACAAGATACTGTTGGAAGATGATGCCAAACCATCCATTCAATCCCAAATGAGGCTAAACCCAGTCATGAAGGAAGTGGTATAGAAAGAAATTATGAAGTTATGGCAGGGAGGGGTAATCTACCCAATCTCAGACAGCCCCTGGGTTAGCCCTGTGCATGTTGTTCCAAAAAAAGGAGGAATCACTGTAGTTCCCAATGAGAGGTGATGCCAGGGCATTTTGGCTAGTTTCACTGACCTTTTCTTTACTATTTTTAAGGTAGTTTCATGCATTTTCTAAGGAAATAAGCTAGTTTTGGGTAGATATTCACTTACATCTTGATTCAAGCATACATTGTGCACTTTACATGATTTCATGAGAATTTTGCATGAATTATATGATAAATTGGATGATGCATAATCCCATGATTAAGAGCAAGACTTTGATGCACTTTGTTTAATTGATTTCAGGCCAAAAGAAGAAGAGAAGAGCCACGTTAGTGGCTACGTTAGTTACACTAACGTGGGCACTAACGTAGGAAGGAAGGAAAGCCACAACGTTAGTGAGAAAAGCTAGTGGCATTAACTTTGAAGAAAGGAAATGGAGCCAACGTTAGTGACACTTAACATTATCACTAACTTTGGACCAAGCTCATAAGTGGTCATGTTAGTTGCCACGTTAACTTAGTTAACGTGGCCTCTAACGTTAAGAAGTAAAGGGGAAGCCAACGTTAGTGACATTCAACTTTATCACTAACGTTGGCCAAGTCACAATAAGCCACGTTAACTCCCACGTTACCCTAGTTAACGTGGAATCTAACGTGAAGAAACAAGGTGGTCGACAACGTTAGTGACACCAAACATTGTCACTAACGTTGGAAGGAAACCACACAAGCCCCAATAAGCCACGTTAAGAAGGGAGGTGATCGCCAACGTTAGTGACACCCAACATTGTCACTAACGTTGGAATGAGACCACACAAGCCACTATGAGCCACGTTAACTCCCACGTTAACTTAGTTAACGTGGTAGTTAACGTGGGCAAAAGTCCCACTTGGCAGCCTCATCATGCCTTCTTCAAACAAGAATAACTTGAGCCACAAAACTCCAAATGAGGTGATTCCAGTGGCATTGGAAAGTAGGATTCCAGAGCTTTCCAAGTATATATAGCACTACATGGTTGACACTAAATTTGAGGGAGAAAACCTGCCCCAAATGTGCAAAGATGAACATGGTATCAACCTGTAGTAAGGCCAGCTGATCTCTTCACCTTCCAAGAAGTGTAACTCGAGTTGTAGAGCTCCAAATGATGCGCTTCCAAAGGCATTGGAAAGTAGACATCCAGGGCTTTCCAAAAATATATAATAGTATGGGGTGGACAATAAGTTTGAGCTTCAGAAACTGGCAATAATGAAGCCCTGATCGCTAGCGTTATTGGCACTCAAGTTTTTCATTAACGCTGGCAACTATGCCAGCGACCATGTCCACTTCAAAGGGGCATAACTTGAGCTAAAGAGGTCCAATTGAGGTGATTCTAGTTGCGTTAGAAAGCTAACATTCAAAGCTTTCCAACGATATATAATACTTTATAGTGGGCATGAAATTGGAGTACAAACAAGAGGCATCTTTTAAGTCCCAAAAACACCAACTAGGCAGCAAGTGCAACGTTAGCCACAATAACTTTAACACTAATGCCACACTTGTAGCGTTAGTGTGGCTAACTTTAGCACTAACTTTAGCACCTGGACCTCAACTTGACTCACTCTCTCTCAAGTCCACTTCAAAGCTCAAGCAAGCAAGCCCACAATTGTCAAACAATCAAGACCACAAGAAGCATCTAGAATAGAAATTTTCATTTAATTGTAATTTGCTTTTAATTTCATTTTGTAATTTAGGAGAGCCTATATAAAGGCCTTAGTTTTTACATTGATAGTCATCTTGGAAAGGGATTCTGGAAATCCTGGAATGGAAGATTAGAGAGGGGTCTTCGGACTCCCTCCCCTCACACACTTTTCCTTTTCTTTCTCTTCTTTGTACTTTTCATTTATGAATTTTGAAGTTTCAATTTTAGTTTTAATCTTCATCTTTACTTTTTTGCTATTTCTTTCTTTTCTATTTTTGTAGAGCAATGATCAACTAACTCTTTACATTGGGTTAGAGAGCTCTATTGTGATTCAATGGATTAAGTGTAGTTCTTATTCTTCTTCTTCTTTCTTTCCTCTTGATTTTACTAGAGAGCTTTCGATCTTCATCCAATTGGGTAGTTATCTTGGAAAAGAAACTATTCATACTTGGATCTCTTCTGAACCTTGAAAGAGGAATGAAGAGATCATGCTAGAAATGCTCTCTCATGCTGGACCAAATTGGGTGTGGATGGATATGTGACTATAATCCTTCCAACATTTAATTTGGGAAATGCATGTGGTATAATCAATGACCATACTTCATCTCTTCTCATTAGCAATTGACCAAGAAATTGGCTATTGATCAAAATTTGAGAGAAGCCAAGGAGATCAATGAACGCATTGATTGAGGAAGAGATGAGAATGAACTTGATTCGGAGGATTGCAATATCTCTTGATCCCAATGTTCATTTTATTTTTAGTTCCTACATTTACTTTTCTTGCTATTTTACTTTTCTGCACTTTATAGTTTT
Source organism: Arachis ipaensis (assembly GCF_059453495.1). Classification (NCBI taxonomy): domain Eukaryota; kingdom Viridiplantae; phylum Streptophyta; class Magnoliopsida; order Fabales; family Fabaceae; genus Arachis; species Arachis ipaensis. The sequence goes on from NC_142436.1 coordinate 59,052,750, forward strand.
TCCTTTACATTCATGTTATTTACACTTCCTGCTACTCATCATTCAAATCTGAACCGTCTATCTAGGATAATTAATTAACCATTGATTGCTTAATCCGTTAATCCCTGTGGGATTCGACCTCACTCTATTGTGAGTTTTTACTTGACGACGAATTCGGTACACTTGCCGAAGGAAATTTGTTACGAGACAAGTTTTCCATGCATCAAGTTTATGGCACCGTTGCCGGGGATTAATCGTGATTAACAAACTACCGGTTGATTGATTTACTAGATTAGACACTTTTCTTTTGTCTTTGTTTTCTTTTGTTTCTTTATTTTCTTTTGCTAACCAACTGTTTGTGATATTGCCTCACTGGGAATTTCCTAATCTGTGAGAATGGAGATTCGAATTTCTTTTGGTGATTATAATTTGAGACAAAGCTTTTTGCAGGAAGGAAAGGAACATCCATCGTATTTTAGTCAATCAAATTTCATGGGAAACTCTCCACCACCACAGAATGATTCACTTTACTATGCTCATGGTGGGTGGGAGTATCAAGAACATGAAATAGGATACTTTCCAGAGCCACAAAATGGTCCATATTTTGGTAAAATTGATCACTACTCAAGTTGTGGCTGGGAAGATCATAATCAAAGAGATTTTACTCATTCATACCCCATTCATCAAGAGCCATCACCTCTCAATTATACAACCTCACCTCCAAGTTTTACATGCCTAAATTCTTCATCATTTGAGTATGCCTTAGCACAAAAGTCTATCCCAAATCCATACAATTCATTTCACCATCCACAAAACTTAATCCACTACCCACAAGAGTCATACCACTTTCAGAACACACAACCACAAAACAACAAATTCCATTCACAAGCCAACCCCGCCCAACCATTACAACCTACCCAACCTCCTTTAGATAAACTTGCTAGGACCAAACTCATCATTGAAGAATTCAGAAAAAGTAGAGTAGAGAAGAGACTCACTAGGATAGAACTCCTCTTTGAAGAAATAATAAAAACAATCGAAGAGGAGAAAATAGCAGAAAGAGACCATAAAGAAAAATTGAGACAGAATGCAAAACTCTATTCTGAAGAACAATTCATTGAAGAGCTGAGATCACAAAGAGAGATCACTCTACTCTCTCCAGAAACAGAGGAGTTCATTCAAAGGTCAAGAAAAAAGGAGGAAGTCAATCAAGGGAGCCCACACTCCAATGAAACAGAGAGTTACATAGAGGGTAGGTTCATTGAACCACCAATTCAAGAAGTTTTTGATGAAGAGGATGCTCCACCCATCATACAATACCCAAATCCTGAAATCAAGGTGGTAAAGGCAATCAACATGAACACTAACAAAAGGATGGTGACCAAGAAAAGAAGGATAATATTCATGAAGAAGAAAAGGTCAACCAAAAGCTATCCCACCCCTACCCCAACAAGCAAGTTTACTCAAGCTAACAACAGAAGAAGGCTTGCTGGGGAGAGGCACTCAAAACAAGGGGCATTCACTGGCTCCTCTTTCCTCTTGAGGTCATTCCTCTTAACAAACTGGAAGAAGAGGAAGAAAGTCATGAACAACATGTCAAGCTAATGACATTAAAAGAGAACTTGTTGGGAGGCAACCCAACCGTAGGTAACATTTCCTTGCTTTGCTTAGTTTACTTTCAATAATTTGGCATATGATTGCACTCTAAGTTTGGTATTGCCATGCAACAATTTGAATTTCAATCTTCACTGGGTACTTGCAACATTCTAGATTGACAGTGGCACACTAAGTTTGGTGTTGCCACTTAACTTTCATGCAAAGTACCATGCCAACACCATTTATTAATGCAATCAAAATTATCTCTATTTTACTTCTTGTGCTTTTGTTGTGATCCATAATCTTGCTTGCTGAAACACATGCATAATCACACTTTATTTTAAGACATTCATGATCCATCATAAACCCCGTCACCACTGTTTTAATTGTTGCTTGAGTATAAGCAATCATTCTATGTCTGGTGTGGGAAGGGAAAGAATAAGAGGAAAAGGGCAACAACAATGAAGATAAAATACAAGGTGGTAAAGTTCCTTTCTCCTCTTACTTATTTCCAGTACTTTAATTTGCATGATTGTCTTCTATGTTCTTTGTATGTATGTGTGCTTTCTCCTTGTGAATAAGCATGTCAATTCTGTCTTTTAAACTTTTTATTGATTAAGGCTGTGTTTTCTAGTCTGAATGTCATTACTGCATCCGTACTTTTCTTACTTGTATGCTTGTCCCTTTGAATCAAATGAAAAGAGAATGAGTATTTTATAAAAGACCAGAGTAGAGTTCATACTACGGAATAAGTGCCTGAGTTTGTGGTGTGGTCATAAGTTAGCTAAGTTGGTTCAACCACAAGGTGGGAAGACAACTATCTGTCCTGAATCATATGCTTTGAACACACCCCATGAGACTAGCTAAATAAGAAGATCCTAATAAGAAAAAGGGAAAGAACAATAAAGGTTGAAAAAGAAAAGAAAAAGAGTAAGCAATAAGGCTAGGCACCAATGGTTTTAATCTCGAGGCATGTGTCTGTGGTGCTCCTGTTTGAGGGATCTACTTGGATGAATAAGCTCTTAGGGGTACCTTATCACTTGGTAACTTGGGTTAACTAACTCAGGATTATCAGCTGAAAGTCCACTATCAAGAGTAACCCTCAACACAGAGCATTTAGTAACCCAAAGAGATGCTGGACACCAAGGTCTTAAGAAAAGAAAATAAACAAATCATGTGCCTGTGGTGTGTATGTATGGGGGAGAGACTTGAGCAAGTAAGTCCGTAGGGGTGTTTCAACACCTAGCACCTTGAACCAACTGGTTCGGGAGTGTTGGCTGAAAGCTTATTTTAAAGAGTTGCCCCCTTACAGAGCACTTAGCCTAAGAACACAAATAAGCCCTGAATTGACAAGAAACAAAAGGATCAATGAATAAAAGTCTCATGGGATGCAATCACAGTGAGTATTCTAGGGCATGATAAAGGTTTGAAAGCCAGGAATGAACCTAAGTTGCTATGCATGAAACCACCATAAAACCAGGGACATGACTTCCACAAGAATGACTCATTTCTCTTGGTATTCCATTCATCATTCTCTTGTTCCAGTACTTGCTTAGGGACAAGCAAGCTTTAAGTTTGGTGTTGTGATGCCAGGGCATTTTGGCCAGTTTCACTGACCTTTTCTTTACTATTTTTAAGGTAGTTTCATGCATTTTCTTAGGAAATAAGCTAGTTTTGGGTAGATATTCACTTACATCTTGATTCAAGCATACATTGTGCACTTTACATGATTTCATGAGAATTTTGCATGAATTATATGATAAATTGGATGATGCATAATCCCATGATTAAGAGCAAGACTTTGATGCACTTTGTTTGATTGATTTCAGGCCAAAAGAAGAAGAGAAGAGCCACGTTAGTGGCTACGTTAGTTACACTAACGTGGGCACTAACGTAGGAAGGAAGGAAAGCCACAACGTTAGTGAGAAAAGCTAGTGGCATTAACTTTGAAGAAAGGAAATGGAGCCAACGTTAGTGACACTTAACATTATCACTAACGTTGGACCAAGCTCATAAGTGGTCACGTTAGTTGCCACGTTAAGTTAGTTAACGTGGCCTCTAACGTTAAGAAGTAAAGGGGAAGCCAACGTTAGTGACATTCAACTTTATCACTAACATTGGCCAAGTCACAATAAGCCACGTTAACTCCCACGTTAACCTAGTTAACATGGAAGCCAACGTGAAGAAACAAGGTGGTCGACAACGTTAGTGACACCAAACATTGTCACTAACGTTAGAAGGAAACCACACAAGCCCCAATAAGCCACGTTAACTCCCACGTTAACCTAGTTAACGTGGAAGCTAACGTGAAGAAGGGAGGTGATCGCCAACGTTAGTGACACCCAACATTGTCACTAACGTTGGAATGAGCCCACACAAGCCACTATGAGCCACGTTAACTCCCACGTTAACTTAGTTAACGTGGTAGTTAACGTGGGCAAAAGTCCCACTTGGCAGCCTCACCATGCCTTCTTCAAACAAGAATAACTTGAGCCACAAAACTCCAAATGAGGTGATTCCAGTGGAATTGGAAAGTAGGATTCCATAGCTTTCCAAGCATATATGGCACTACATGGTTGACCTCTTCAAAGATGAACATGGTATCAACCTGTAGTAAGGCCAGCTGACCTCTTCACCTTCCAAGAAGTGTAACTCGAGTTGTAGAGCTCCAAATGATGCGCTTCCAAAAGCATTAGAAAGTAGACATCCAGGACTTTCCAACAATATATAATAGTATGGGGTGGATACTAAGTTTGAGCTTCAGAAACTGGCAATAATGAAGCCCTGATCGCTAGCGTTATTGGCACTCAATTTTTCATTAACGCTGGCAACTATGCCAGCGACCATGTCCACTTTAAAGGAGCATAACTTGAGCTACAGAGGTCCAATTAAGGTGATTCTAGTTGCATTAGAAAGCTGACATTCAGAGCTTTCCAACAATATATAATACTCTATAGTGGGCATGAAATTGGAGTACAAACAAGAGGCATCTTTTAAGTCCCAAAAACACCAACTGGGCAGCAAGTGCAACGTTAGCCACAATAACTTTAGCACTAACGCCACACTTGTAGCGTTAGTGTGGCTAACATTAGCACTAACTTTAGCACCTGGACCTCAACTTGACTCACTCTCTCTCAAGTCCACTTCAAAGCTCAAGCAAGCAAGCCCACAATTGTCAAACAATCAAGACCACAAGAAGCATCTAGAATAGAAATTTTCATTTAATTGTAATTTGCTTTTAATTTCATTTTGTAATTTAGGAGAGCCTATATAAAGGCCTTAGTTTTTACATTGATAGTCATCTTGGAAAGGGATTCTGGAAATCCTGGAATGGAAGATTAGAGAGGGGTCTTCGGACTCCCTCCCCTCACACACTTTTCCTTTTCTTTCTCTTCTTTGTACTTTTCATTTATGAATTTTGAAGTTTCAATTTTAGTTTTAATCTTCATCTTTACTTTTCTGCACTTTCTTTCTTTTCTATTTTTGTAGAGCAATGATCAACTAACTCTTTACATTGGGTTAGAGAGCTCTATTGTGATTCAATGGATTAAGTGTAGTTCTTATTCTTCTTCTTCTTTCTTTCCTCTTGATTTTACTAGAGAGCTTTTGATCTTCATCCAATTGGGTAGTTATCTTGGAAAAGAAACTATTCATACTTGGATCTCTTCTGAACCTTGAAAGAGGAATGAAGAGATCATGCTAGAAATGCTTTCTCATGCTGGACCAAATTGGGTGTGGATGGATATGTGACTATAATCCTTCCAATATTTGATTTGGGAAATGCATGTGGTATAATCAGTGACCATACTTCATCTCTTCTCATGAGCAATTGACCAAGGAATTGGCTATTGATCAAAATTTGAGAGATTGAATTACAAGGAATTGTAATTCGATCACTTAAGATTGCCAAGGGGATCAATGAACGCATTGATTGAGGAAGAGATGAGAATGAACTTCATCTGGAGGATTGCAATATCTCTTGATCCCAATGTTCATTTTATTTTTAGTTCCTACATTTACTTTTCTTGCTATTTTACTTTTCTGCACTTTATAGTTTTTCCTTTACATTCATGTTATTTACACTTCCTGCTGCTTGCTCATCATTCAAATCTGAACCGTCTAACTAGGATAATCAATTAACCATTGATTGCTTAATCTGTTAATCCCTGTGGGATTCGACCTCACTCTATTGTGAGTTTTTACTTGACGATGAATTCGGTTCACTTGCCGAAGGAAATTTGTTACGAGACAAGTTTTCCGTGCATCAAGAGGAACGAACTAATCCCCACCAGGACCGTCACAGGATGGCAGGGTGCATAGATTACAGAAAACTCAACGAAGCTACACAAAAAGATCATTTCTCCCTTCCCTTCGTGAATCAGATGCTGGAAAGACTTGCAGGGCATGCATATTACTGTTTTCTTGATGGTTATTCAGGATATAACCAAATAGTTGTTGATCCAAGAAACCAAGAGAAAACTTCCTTCACCTGCCCATATGGAGTGTTTGCCTACCGGCGCATGCCATTTGGGCTATGCAATGTGCCCGCAACCTTCCAACGCTACATGCTCTATATTTTCTCAGATATGATAGAAAAATTTATCGAAGTCTTTATGGACGACTTCTCAGTATTCGGAGATTCCTTTCCTAGTTGCCTAGATCACCTGGCCATGGTATTAAAAAGATGTCAAGAAACTAATTTGGTCTTGAACCGGGAGAAATGTCACTTTATGGTGACAGGAGGAATATTTCTTGGTCATCAGGTTTCTAACCAAGGCATTGAGGTGGACAGAGCCAAGGTGGAACTCATTGAAAAATTACCTCCACCAAGTGATGTCAAGGCAATTAGGAGTTTTCTAGGACATGCTGGCTTTTACAGAAGGTTTATTAAATATTTTTCAAAGATAGCCAAGCCCTTAAGCAATCTCCTTGTATCTGATACACCATTTATCTTTGATGAAAAGTGCATGCTAGCATTCGAGAACTTGAAAAAGAGGTTGTCTTCTACTCCTATCATTTCTCCACCTGACTGGAACCTACCATTTGAACTAATGTGCGATGCATCTGACTTCGCAATTGGGGCAGTGTTGGGACAGAGGAAAGATAACTTGGTCCATGTGATATACTATGCCAGCAAAGTCCTCAATGATGCTCAAAGAAATTATACCACTACTGAAAAGGAGTTGCTGGCAATAGTTTTTGCATTTGACAAGTTTAGATCATACCTCATTGGTGCCAAAGTGATTGTCTTCACAGATCACACAGCACTTAAATATTTGTTTGCAAAGCAAGAATCAAAACCAAGATTAATAAGATGGATCTTATTGTTGCAGGAATTCGATATTGAAATTAGAGACAAGAAAGGAGTGGAGAACAAGGTAGCGGATCACCTATCCAGAATTCCTCATAATAAAGGTGGAACACATTATACCAGTGTAAATGAGCTTTTCCCAGATGAGCAACTGATGACGGTTCACAAAGCACCATGGTTTGCAGACATTGCTAACTTCAAGGCAACTGGGGCTTTGCCCCCATAAATCAACAAACATCAAAAAAGAAAGCTCATCAATGATGCAAAATATTTTGTCTGGGATGAGCCATAGCTCTTCAAGAAGTGTTCAGATGGAATCCTGAGAAGATGTATTTTGGAAGAAGAAGGAAGAGACGTCCTATGGAACTGCCATGGCTCGTGCTATGGAGGCCACTTTGGAGGGAAAAGAACTGCCGCAAAGGTGTTACAGAGTGGATTTTTTTGGCCAACTCTTTTCAAGGATGCCAAGGAGGTAGCAAGGAGCTGCAATGAGTGCCAAAGAGTTGGAAACCTACCCAAGAGAAATGAGATGCCACAGAATTTCATCCTAGAGCTGGAACTGTTTGACGTATGGGGAATCAATTTCATGGGACCATTCCCAACCTCATCTTCAAACAAGTATATCTTGGTAGCAGTGGATTATGTCTCCAAGTGGGTAGAAGCTATTGCAGCCCCAACAAATGATAACAAGGTGGTCATGAACTTCCTCAGAAAAAATATTTTTAGCCAGTTCGGAGTCCCACGAGCACTCATCAGTGATGGTGGAAGCCATTTCTGTAACAAACCACTAGAAGCTCTTCTCTTGAGGTACGGGGTGAAACATAAGGTTGCCACGCCTTACCATCCCCAAACAAGTGGGCAAACCGAGATATCTAACAGAGAATTAAAAAGGATTCTGGAGAAAACTGTAGGAGCAGCAAGAAAGGACTGGTCGAAGAAGCTAGATGATGCTCTTTGAGCATACAGAACAGCATTCAAAACACCGATAGGGATGTCACCATATCAACTGGTGTATGAGAAAGCTTGTCATTTACCATTGGAGCTGGAACACAAAGCTCTCTGGGCTCTCAAGATACTAAATTTTGACAGCATTGCTGTTGGTGCAAAGAGGATCTTGCAGCTACAAGAGATAGAGGGGTTTAGATCCCAAGCTTATGAAAATGCCAAGATTTATAAAGAAAAGGCAAAGAGAAAACATGACCTCCATCTAGCACCCAGGAGTTTTGAAAAGGGGCAGCAAGTACTCCTTTACAACTCCAAATTGAGACTGTTCCCAGGAAAACTCAAATCAAGGTGGTCAGGACCCTTTCTTGTCACAAAGGTATCGCCATATGGACACATCGAGATCATGGAGGAAAATTCAAAGAGGACTTTCACTGTGAATGGACAAAGGCTCAAACACTACCTGGGCAACATGAGGGAAAACCCCAAAATGAAGTATCATCTCAACTGATGGAGGAATCGTCGAGCTAGCGACGCTAAAAGAGCGCTTTGTTGGGAGGCAACCCAACCTGAGGTAGTTGCTTTTTCATGATCATTTTAATAAAAGTTGCAAGTAGTCTCCCTTGCATTGTAAGGAGCTAAGTTTGGTGTTGCACACCAAAACAATCCAAAAGTGAATGTGTAATTCTAAGTTTGGTGTTCCACCAAAGATATCAGTTAGAATCACACTACACTCCACTGGCAAATTGCTAGCTCCAACCAATCAGGGGAACCACTTAGCAGTAGGTTAGTCTGTAGATCATAGTTGTCTTGTTAATAACAACACATAAGGATCTCTGCATGTATTGAATATGTTGTACTAGGCAAGGAACTAAGTTTGGTGTTCACACACCAAATTAAGTTCAGAAATTCACAAGCATACATGTAGGTTAACTATTTCTCAAGTGCTTGGGGAACAAGCAACTTCCAATAGCTTTGCAGGAATCTTCTGGAGAGATGACGCACCAAAATCCAAGGAAGTGGAGTAGAATGCAAAAACTAGGGATGATGATAACAAAGGGACAGCTAGAAACCATCACCCGAAGGTTGTATTGTTATTTAATCCCATATACTTGGAATGCTAAAAAAATTGGAAGTCTGAATGTGCACTTGATTAATAGTTACTCATTACTTTTAATCAATAGAATTTAATGCTTGTTTTTCATTGCTTTTGTCATATGTGTGCTAGTCTTAATGCCACTGCTACATCTTCACAATGCTTATTGTGTTGCTTGTCTCCTTTTGAATCAAATAAAAAGAGATGTTATGAAAGACCAGAGTGGAGTTCAAGTTGTGGAGTAAGTTCTTAGATTTGTGGTGTAGTAATCACTTAGCTAAGTTGGTTTACCAACAAGGTGGGAAGGCAACTATCTGTCTTGAATCATATGCTTGAAACACACCCCATGAGACTAGCTAAATAATAAGATCCTAATAAGAAAAAGGGAAAAGAACAATAAGAGTTGAAAAAGAAAGAAAAGTTAATAAAGGATAAGGCTAGGCACCAAGGGTTTGAACCTTGAGGGATGTGTCTATGGTGCTCTTGTACCAAGGATCTGCTTGGATGAATAAATTCTTAGGAGTGCTTCATCACTTGGTAACTTGGGTTAACTAACCCGGGATTATCAACTGAAAATTCATTATCAAGAGCAACCTGGCTACAGAACATTTAGTAACCTAAAGAGGTGCTGGACACCAAGATCTCAAGAAAAGAAAATAACAAACCATGTGCCTGTGGTGTGCATGTATGGGGGAGAGAGACTTGAGGGAGTAAGCCCTTAGGGGTGCTTCAACACCTAGCACCTTGAACCAACTGGTTCGGGAGTGTTGGCAGAAAGCTTATTTTAAAGAGTCACCCCCTCATAGAGCACTTAGCCTGAGGATGCAATAAACCCTGAAAACAATAAAAGGATCGATGAATAAAAGTCTCATAGGGTGCAATCAAGTGAGTATTCAAGACATGATAAAGGTCTGAAAGCCAGTGAAGGAATGAACCTAAGTTGCTATACATGAAACCACCATAAAACCAAGGACATGACTTCCACAATAATGACTCATATCTCTTAGCATTTCATTCATCATTCTCTTGTTCTAGTACTTGCTTAGGGACAAGCAAGTTTTAAGTTTGGTGTTGTGATGCCAGGGCATTTTGGCCAGTTTCACTGTCCTTTTCTTTATGGTTTTAGGGTAGTTTCATGCACTTTCTTAGGAAATAAGCAAGTTTTGGGTAGAATTTTACTTACATCTTGATTCAAGCAAACATTGTGATTTTTATATAAATTCATGAGAATTATGCATAAATTGAATGACAAATTGGATGATGCATATCTCATAACTTGGACTAGAATTTTGATGCACTTTATTGCTTGATTTCAGGACAAAGGAAGCAAGGAAGAACCACGTTAGCAGCCACGTTAGTTTAACTAACGTGACCTCTAATGTGGAAGGGGAGCTAGCTTGCAATGTTAATGAGAAAAGTAATTGCCAATAACGTCCTCGAAGCCATCATAGCCCACGTTAATTGCCACGTTAACTACATTTACATGGTAGTTAACGTGGAAGAAGAAAATGAGTCCAACGTTAGTGACACTTACCTTTGTCACTAACATTGGACCAAGCTCATATTGGCCACGTTAAGAGCCACGTTAACTCAGTTAACGTGGACTCTAATGTAAGGAAACAAAAGAATGGCCAATGTTAGTGACACTCACCTTTGTCACTAACGTTGAGCTAAGCCACTTTGAGCCACGTTAGTTGCCACGTTAACTCAGTTAACGTGAAATCTAACGTGGAGGAAGCAAAGAATTGCCAACATTAGTGACACTCACCTTTGTCACTAACGTTGGGATGAGCCACTATGATCTACGTTAACTCCCACGTTAACTACATTAACGTGGAAGCTAACGTGAGTAAAAGGGATAATGAGCCAACGTTAGTGACACTCACCTTTGTCACTAACGTTGGAAATGGCTAGCAATACCACGTTAGAAGCCACGTTAACCTAGTTAACGTTAACTCTAACGTGGGAAGTAGGGGCGTTTTGGAACGTTAGTGACAAAGGTAAGTGTCACTAACATTCTCGAAGATGTGGCAAGCCTACGTTAAGGGTCACGTTAGCCACACTAACGTGAACTCTAACATAGGGAGAAAGGAGGATTCTCAACGTTATTGGAAAAAGTAAGTCCCAATAATGTGTGCGAAGGACCAATAGGCAACGTTAGTGGTCACGTTGATGCCACTAACGTTGAAGTTAACGTGGATCATCCTTGGGATTGGAACGTTAGTGAAAAAGGTGATTGCCACTAACGTTCTCGAACCCACACTTTCACTTAACGTTAACGCCACTAACATCCTAAGCTAGAATCCCTGCCTACTTCACACTTTCTCTCTGCAAGTAAAGCTGAGCCCACTGAAGAAGATAACTGCTTCAACTCAAGATCCAAAGGCCCATATCCAAGACTTGAAGAGCCAACTAGAAGATCAGAAGAATAGTATAAATAGGGAGAACTTTGAACCAGAGGGGAGCTTTTGGGAAAAGGGGGACATTATTAGAATCACTCTCTGTATTTTACTTTCTCTGCAACTTTTAGTTTAACTTTCAGAATGTACTCTCCATCTATGCTTTTCATTCCCAGAGCTATGAACAACTAAATCCCTTTCATTGGGTTAGGGAGCTCTGTTGTAATTTGATGGATCAATATTAGTTTTCATTATTCTTCTTCTCTCTTTTCTCTTGATTTTTACTAGAAAGCTTTCAATCTTTATCCAATTAGATAGTTGTCTTGGGAAAGAAGCTATTCATACTTGGATCTCTTCTGAACCTTGGAAGGGGAATGAAGAGATCATGCTAGAAATGCTTTCTCATGTTGGACCAAATTGGGGTTTGGATGGATATAGTGACATATAATCCTACCAACACTTTGATTTGGAAATACATGTGGTATAATCAGTGACCATACTTCATCTCTTCTCATGAGCAATTAGACCAAGGAATTGGCTATTGATCTGATTTGAGAGATTGAGTTACCAAGGAATTGGAATTCAATCACTTAAGATTGCCAAGGAGATCAATGAATGCATTGATTGAGGAAGAGATGAAAATGAACTTGATCCGGAGAATACAACATCTCCTAAGCCCAATGAACTCCCCATTTCTGATCTTACCCATTCTATTTACTTTCTGCTATTTACCTTCATGCTAAACTCCCATTCCCCATTTAAGATTCTACAATTTACTTTCCGTCATTTATTTTCTGCCATTTACTTTCCCGCCATTCAATCTCCTGCAATTCTCAACCCAAATTTCTGCTTAGCTTAACTAGAACATTCCTCCAATTAAAGTTGCTTGACCAATCAATCCCTGTGGGATTCGAACTCACTCTATTGTGAGTTTTTACTTGACAACAATTCGGTATACTTGCCGAAGGAAATTTGTTAAAAGACAAGTTTCCATGGCATCTAATTAAAATAAGAATTTTGATAATAATTTTAAAGGATTTGGCCCAAGATTGGGCCGAATGGGCCGAACCGATCGAACTGGACCTAAATTGGGCCCGTGGACCCAACTAACCCACTAAACTTAATGAGCTTCATCCCATTCTCTCCCCCTTTGCATGCAAACACACTGAAAGTTCAGCAAGAAAGGGAAGAACATAACAAATTCACAAAACCCTTGGATTTCATTTAATCTGCCATAACTTCTTGCTCTAAGCTCTGATCGCCGCACTATTTTTGGACATACAACCGCAGTGTCGAGCTCTACAAAGCCCGGTACTTAATTAGGTAAGGAAGCCATGCTTTCATTTTCAAACCCTCCTCCCCCAATTTCGAAAATTCAATGTGGTGAGGTGTTGAGATCTTGAATTTTTTACGTTGTAGGATCCGAATAACTTGAGGAATTAGCAGGTTTTTGTTAGCTGAGGCACGGATAAGGTGAGGATTCTTGAAACCTAGTAGAATTCTTGATTTCTTATGTTTGAGTATTAAGTTGGTATATTTGAATGTGGCAATGTGAATTAGATAATGTATAAATGTGAATTGGAGCTTAATTGTGAACATTGGATGCTTGGTGGAGCTTTGGGTGCTATTATTTTGGAGATTGAGAACCTTGGGGCTGGGTTTTGTGCCAACTTGTGGTGTCCTTGACTTAAAGGAGAAATCTGCCAAGGTATGGTTTTGGTTTTTTGTATATAATATGTAATGTCCTGTGAAAACTTAGGCTAGACGACTTAAGATAAATTGAATTGTATGTTTGATGCATGTATGGTGGTTTTAGTTGATGCCATGTGTGTTGGGTTGTATGTGGATAAATGGGAGTGATGTTGGATGATATAAATGTGGTGGATGGTTGAATAGGTAATGTGTTGAATGAATAATGATGCTATGTTAAAGAGTAAGTTTGACTCTATGTTGATTTTTAAATTCTTGGAGTTGAAATTGAGGTATATGTATGATAATGAGTAATGGAATGATTGAGAAGAATTAGGATTAAATTCAGTTTGTTTGAGGTTGGCTTAAAAACTTGAGATTTTAATTTGAGTTGGAAATGTGGTAAGAATAGAGGTGGTGTTTTAGATAAAAAAAACTTGATTTTAATGAACTTCGGTGGTCCATAGCTGGAGCCTCAAATTTTAGATGGGAATTAAATTTGTTTCAAATCAAAGATAGTTTTACAAGATTTAAAATGGTATAGATTTTGTGGAGAACGGAATTTTGTAGAGGAAGTTATGGACATCGAAAATTCTTTGCAAAAAACTGAATTTTCTTAAGTTGTAGCAAAACAAGAACTTCTGGTTTGAGTGCGTACACACACTGATGTGCGCACGGGCCGAGCAGGAGCTATGTTTTTGCTTGTGCGTACGCACGAGCAGTGTTCGCATGCACACCATGTGGTTTTTAACCAACATCCATACGCACAATATGGTGCGTACGAACACACAGGGACATGCTAGTTGTTGAGTGTGTCTGCACACCCTGAAGCGTATGCACACCTTTGAAAGTTTTCACAAGTGTAGGCACGCACACAGCCTATTTTTTAGCAACTTATATTTTATGATTTAAACATGGTTTCGAACATCTAAGCTTCTATTTTTACCCTCTAGGACCCTAGAATTGTGTTATAGTAGTAGTGAAGGGGTTTGAACCAGGAAGATGAAGTAACTTAAAGGTGAAGAAAGCTCAAAATATTATAAATTATGTATGAGAAGTGCAGAGATATGATGTATATGTGATGTTTATGGATATAATGAATCATTATGAATGATAATGAGGCTTATGCACTTCTTTTATCTGAGATAAGAGTTTTCCTGGGTAAAGAGCAGTGGCTTGCCACCATGTGCTCCAGATTGAGACTCACTACTCTGTTGACCCTACGTCGTAAGGGTGACTGGGCACGTATAAATTCCCGGGAAGGTTTCCCCCAATGAGCAGAATTTATATATGAATAAGAAAAAGCTATGCAAAGATTCTTGGGGATGCACGTCGAGGGACTGTCTAGGGTTTAGTAGCCGGACATGTCGGGTTGATTTGATAACCGATAGATGAGCCTCATCAGCCATAGGATACATCATATACATATGTTTGAATTGCGTGCTTGTGCATTAATTGGGAATGCTACGTGAATTTAATATGCTTAATTGTTATACTTGCTACCTGCATTACTTGTATTCTAATTGTGTTTGCCATTATCTGCTTGTTTGTCTGTGTGGTTCCACCGGAGTTGGAGGATTTGGAGGAAATTGGATGACGAAGGATTGGAATAGAGTTTCGGTTAAGTTTAGGAACCTTAGATTACCACCCTTGTTTATGGTTTTCCATTTTAAATCTTTATGGTTTATAATTTAAATGTCGGAGTTCTAGGATTGCCTCTGGCTATCCCGGGACCTTATATCTTATGTATGCGGCACCATTACCATGTGAGAACCTCCGATTCTCATTCCATATGGAAATTTGTGTTTTTCAGATGCAGGTCAAGAGGCAGCTCATTAGGCATCTGGAGTTCTTGCAGCGAAGTGGGTCTTTTGGGACTTTATATTTTGTGTTGTTTAGATATATGCTTATGTATAAAACCCTCTTATAGGCTTGATTTACTTTTGTACCTCATAGAGGTTTATGGAGCACTAGGGTTTCTTTTGTGTATTTTTGGGTTATGGATTTTATATGTATGTATGTAAATATCCTCCGGTCAGCCTTAGCTTCACAGGCTGAGCTCGACAAGCTTGAATATTTTGTGCCTTGACCTTCTACTATATATATATATATATATATATATATATATATATATATATATATATATATATATATATATATATATTTACCTAAGCTTTCTTCATACGCAAGTAAACGCTCACTACAAGAAAAGCACCCATTCAGCCACACTTTTTTAAGCTACATTTGAAAAGCGTAGCCTATTCCTAGAATCTATTCCTAGAATAGGCTACGCTTTTCTCCGTATTTCCTTTTTGTAGGAGAATAGGAAACACATTTGTGGCATCACTTGAAAAGTGTCTCCTTAGATATTATAAATATCACTTATAAAGCGCTTTTGAAGAGTAGCCTATTTGTTATATTTTGGATGTGTTTTTAAAGTGTTTCGTAATGTACGAAACAAAATACATATACTACACTTAGTGAATTTTTTATTTCCCTTTCACGTTACCACCAAAATTAAACCCACGCCCTTCATCTTCTAAAACCCGCACCCTTCTGCTTCAGAAAGCTCACCACCACCTTTGCCATTTTCACGCCCCCACCTTCGCTCACCATCACTCACCGCCCCCTAATGAATCCATATTTGATGATAAATTTTGGATTGATTTGAGTGGATTTCATCATACAAACCCACATGTATTCATTCAAATAGCATACTTTTGTATTCTCTCCCTAAATTGAGCTTAATTATGAAAACATGCTATTTTATGCTTAATTTAACCAATTTTATTCCACTTTCATTCCATTCGATGTCTTGATATTTTTGATAAGTGATTTCAGGTATAATAGGTTGGAATGACTTGATAAGAGTGGACGTGAAGCATGCAATAGGGAAAAAACATGAAGAAAACAAAGGAGAAGCATACAGCCATGTGTGCGTACGCATAAGTCTCTGTGCGTACGCACAAGAGGAAGATTCAGCACGTGTGCTTACGCACGACTTAGTGCACGTGACTCACTTAAAGGAAAACACTGGGGGCAATTTCTGGGCCTCCAGAGCCCAGTTTTGGACTTTCTGAAGCTGATTGAGTGCTATATTAAAGGGGGCATCATTCCATATCAAAGGGAGAGCAATTAGGGTAGATTAGAAACATGCTTTTTGTCATATTCTAGAGAGAGAAGCTCTCCTTTTTCTCTAGAATTAGGATAGCTTAGGTTAGATCTCTCTTAGTTTTCCTTGCCATTTATTGTTATTGCACTTTTGTTCTTTACTTCTACTTGTTATTTCCCTTCTTTTGTTCCTTTATGTTTATGACACTTTGTTACTTTTAATTTCAATTAATGCAATTCATGTTTTATGTTTCTTATTGTTTAATTTAGTTGTCATTATTGTTTTCATCCATATGGTAGTTGTAGAATTTACTATCTCTTATTATTTTACCATGCTTCTCTTTTATGCCTTCTAAGTGTTTGATAAAATGCTTGGATGGATTTTTGCCTAATTTTTCACACTCTTGGTTGGGAGATTGGGTAATTAGGTGAACTTGAGTGGTGGATGTCCATTCTACATTGTTGGAGGATTGTTAGTTGATTTGGTTTCCACTAACTCTAAGCCTTCCATTAATAGAGTTGGCTAGGACTTGTGGATTGAGATCAGTTATGCCCTTTTGACTAGTTCTCGATGTTAGGATTGACTAATTGGGATTAATTCTACACAATTACCAAGTTTGTGGTCCATAACTAGGATAGGAATCCTTAATTCCCCAATTCTTGCCAAGAGCCCTTTTTGCCATTTAATTTTCATTTTCATTGCTTTTACTTGCTTTCCATTTAATTACTTACCATTTTAATTTCTTGCCTCTTGCAATCAAAACCCCTAAATCCCCCATAGCCAATAATTGAGCATTTTATTGTAACTCCTAGGGAAGACAACCCGGAACTTAAAACTCCCGGTTATTTTGTATTGATTGTGAGATCTTTGAATTAAAATTTGATTATTGGCCAATTGTTGGGATTGGACTATACTTGCAATGGAGATGTTTTATCTTGAGAAATTCTAAACCCGCTCTAGGCCACTCTATCAGCCCCCTTCTCCTTCGTCTTCACCTTCGCTCACTACTCACCATCGCAGCTCATCATCTTCTTCACCTTCACCTTTGATGCCCTGTACACCTTGTACCCCGACCGTAGTGCTGCTACCAGTGACGTTGTTAGAAGAATGATTCTCCCTCTGGCACCGCGCTTCACTCTGTTCGTTGCCTCCATAAGAACACGTCCGGGTGTTCACAGCGAAGATTTTGTCGTACGTCTCGATTGCGAGATAAATTACAATTTCTCGTTTGATTCTGCTAGAAGAGATGGTGACGATTGCTACTCGATCATGGAGTGGGTTAATAGTTTGAATTTGAAGAATTAATTAGGTTTTTTGCAGGTTCAAAATTATTTAGAATTCTAGGGTTTTTGCTGGAAGAAAAGAAATAAAAGAACATGGAAAGAGAGTGGTAGTGAATTTGTTTGAAGTTATTTATTATGATGATGAATTGTTGATTTGCTGTAGATTGAGCATTAAGATCCAGTTGCATCTGATGCATCCATGAATGGTAACCGCCAATGACTCAGATTGAGTTTCCATTTGGAACTGTGAACACCAACAGGTACAATTTTAGGATTGATTTGAAATATTGATCCATTTGTAACTGGAAACTATTAATGATGTTAAAGTTTAGGATTGATTTGAATATTGATCTATTTGGACTATTTGACATATATGATGCAATAAATTGATGATAATATATGTCAATTGTTTGAGAGATGTGTGGCTGGATTGCTATGTTGAGTAATGCAGAAATTTTTTATTTCATATGAGTATGCTTAAATGTGAAAAGTGACCAAAAATAGTGATTTATTAATGTTGAAAACTTGGGGCTGATTTAATTTTTTCAACAAGTCACAATAGGTAAAAGAAAGTTAGAATGCAAGGTTAGAGTGAGTGAAAAGCTAGGAATCAATTTTGACCTCTCAAAACCCAATGTTACATGTTGCAGAATTATGCAGTTTTGGGCAGCACATTGTGAATAAAACTGGGAGCAATCTAGCCACTCAAAATGAGTAAAATTATTTTTCTATGAAACTTTAAGATGTCTATATTGTTCTCCTAAAATTTAAGAATTTTTCGATGTGTGGTTTGAGAGATATGATTTTTAGAAAATGGTCATTTTCTGCAGAAACAATGCTGTCCGAACTTTCTAACTGCAGTGACGGCTTCTAATTGTGTCTCATACTGGACTAGTGACTGTCTTGGAATAAGCTTTCCTGAACTTTTTACCATTTGGTGTTTAATACATTTTGTACAATCTTAATTTTCCTTGTATGGCTGTACTAGATTGTAAATGGCCCTAAAGTTTTGAGTAAATTTGTTGGTGAAACTAAAAAGAATGTGAGGGACCTTTTTGCTGATGCTGAATAAGAGCAGCGGAGCCGAGGTGATAGAGAAACACAAATTGTATGTACTTAAGATTAAATTTTCTCATAATTCACTCTTCTTAATCACTGTATTTTCAGGGGATGAAAGTGATTTGCATATAATTATCTTTGATGAAATCGAT
The DNA here is from genome assembly GCF_059453495.1 of Arachis ipaensis. NCBI lineage: Eukaryota > Viridiplantae > Streptophyta > Magnoliopsida > Fabales > Fabaceae > Arachis > Arachis ipaensis. The sequence goes on from NC_142436.1 coordinate 59,071,368, forward strand.
GCTATTTGTAAGGTATGGAATTTCTAAACTTTGGACTAACATGAATCATGCAATGTGTTATTTTCCTATTTGTTGATTAATGTTAATTCATGATTATTGTGTGTCAACATTAGATTCTTCAGATTTTCTATGCTACTAATACGATATGACCCTTGATGAGCGGATATTTTATACGCTTTTTGAGGTTAATTTCATATAGTATTTAGTGTGTTTTAGTTAGTTCTTAGTTTATTTTTAGTAGTTTCTAGGCAAAATTTATATTTCTGGACTTTACTATGAGTTTGTGCATTTTCTGTGATTTCAGGTATTTTCTGGCTGAAATTGAGGGAGCTGAGCAAAAATCTGATTCAGGCTGAAAAAGGACTGCTGATGCTGTTGGATTCTGACCTCCCTGCACTCAAAATGGATTTTCTGGAGCTACAGAACTCCAAATGGCGCGCTTCCAATTTCTTTGGAAATTATACATCCAAGGCTTTCCATCAATATATAATAGTCTATACTTTTTTCAAGGAATGATGACGTAAACTGGCGTTCAACGCCAGTTCCATGCTGCTGTCTGGCGTCCAGCGCCAGAAACAAGTTACAAAGTGGAGTTCAACGCCAGAAAAGGATCCAAAGCTGGCATTTTTACGCCCAAAACAGCCCTATGCACGTGATTAGCTTAAGTCTCAGCCCCAGCACACACCAAGTGGGCCCCAGAAGTGGATTTCTGCACCGTCCATCATAGTTTACTCATTTACTGTAAACCTAGTTTACTAGTCTAGTATTTAAACAACTTTTAGAGACTTATTTTGTATCTCATGAAATTTTTAGATCTGAACTTTGTATCTTTTGACGGCATGAGTCTCTAAACTCCATTGTTGGGGGTGAGGAGCTCTGCTGTGCCTCGATGAGTTAATGCCAGTATTTCTGTTTTTTATTCAATCATGTTTGTTCCTATCTAAGATATTCATTTGCGCCTTATTATGATGAATGTGATGATCCGTGACACTCATCACCATTCTCAACCTATGAACGTGTGCCTGACAACCACCTCCGTTCTACATTAGATTGAATGAGTATCTCTTAGATTCCTTAATCGGAATCTCCGTGGTATAAGCTAGAATCCATTGGCAGCATCCTTGAGAATCCGGAAAGTCTAAACCTTGTCTGCGGTATTCCTAGTAGGATTCTGGGATTGGATGACTGTGACGAGCTTCAAACTCGCGAGTGCTGGGCGTAGTGACAGACGCAAAAGGATAGCGAATCCTATTTCGGTATGATCGATAACCTACAGATGATTAGCCGTGCGGTGACAGCGCACCTGGACCATTTTCACTGAAAGGAAGGATGGTAGCCATTGACAACGGTGATCCTCCAATACACAGCTTGCCATAGGAGGGACGTGCGTGCGTGAAGAAGAAGATAGAGAGAAAGCAGAGATTCAAAAGGCAAAGCATCTCCAAAACTCCAACATATTCTCATTTACTGCATAACAAGTAACCTTTAATTCATGCTCTCTTGTTCATTTGCAAGTCAATTGATAACCACTAATTAATATCCTGACTAAGAGTTGCAAGATAACCATAGCTTGCTTCAAGCCAACAATCTCTGTGGGATCGACCTTTACTCACGTAAGGTATTACTTGGACGACCCAGTGCACTTGCTGGTTAGTTGTGCAGAATTACATGGTGTGAAGTAATTTTCGTGCACCAAGTTTTTGGCGCCGTTGCCGGGGATTGTTTGAGTTTGGACAACTGACGGTTTATTTTGTTGCTTAGATCAGGAAAAATTTTTCTTTTTGGTTTAGAGTCTTTTATTATTTATACATTGTTAAAACACTTTAAATTTATAGCTCAATTAGTTAGAGCGTGGTGCTTATGTTCTTGGTAATTGGCTATCCTATTTTTAAAATCTTTTTCAAAAATAATTTTTCTTTGAATAAATCTTGTGCCAAACTCTAAGTTTGGTGTTTTCTTGTTGATTTTTCTTTGTTTTTCGAAAATTTTTGTTTGGTTTTCTAAAAATTTTTAAGTTTGGTGTTCTTTCTTCATGTTCTTGTGTTCTTGTGAGTCTTCAAAGTGTTCTTGAGTTTTCCTTGTGTCTTGATCTTAAAATTTTTAAGTTTGGTGTTCCTTGGTGTTTTCCCTCCAAAATTTTCGAAAACAAGGAGCATTAGATCTAAAAATTTTAAATCTTGTGCTATTTTATTGTTTTTCTCTTTCCTCACTAAATTCAAAAATATCTTTTCTCTCTATTTTTAAAACAAATTTTCGAAAATTATTTTTAAAAATTCAGATTTTTTTTCAAAATTTAAAATCTTTTCCAAATCATATCTTTTTCAAAACTTCCTAACCACTTTCTCTCTCCTTATTTTTTTTCGAAAATCTTCACCTATTTTTATTTATTTTATTTTTATTTATTTTAGGTTTAATTACTCTGTTGGTCCCTATAGTTTCACCAAATTTTTAATTAGGTCCTTATACTTTTTTTCCTTTCAATTGGGTCCCTATACTACTTTTAATTTTGTAATCACGTCCTTTTCATGTTAAAAATGATAAAATTAACATAATATTTTTACCAAAATACATGCGATCAAAGATTTAATTAAGTTTTTAATTATAAAAACCTTCAATTTGCGAAGAAATATTCAGTTAACTCTAATAATTTTTATACTAGAAAGGACTTAATTATAAACTTAAAGCAGTGTAAGGACCCAATTGAAAGAAAAAAAAGTATAGGGACCTAATTAAAAATTTGGTGAAACTATAGGGACCAACAGAGTAATTAAACCTTTATTTTATTTTCGAAATAATTAAATAAATAAATAAATAAATAAAAATAAATATTTTTTATTTTACATCATCTCCCTTTCTCCATCATGGATCTAAGTGGAAATGAACAGTCCAGGAGGACTCTGGGGTCATATGCTAACCCCTCTACTGCTTCATATGGGAGTAGTATCTGCATACCTTCCATTGGAGTCAGTAGCTTTGAGTTGAATCCTCAGCTCATTATCATGGTGCAGCAAAGCTGCCAGTATTCCGGTCTTCCACAGGAAGAACCTACAGAGTTTCTGGCACAGTTTTTATAAATTGCTGACACAGTACATGATAAGGAAGTAGATCAGGATGTCTACAGATTATTACTATTTCCATTTGCTGTAAAAGACCAAGCCAAGAGGTGGTTAAATAACCAACCTAAGGCTAGCATAAGGACATGGAAACAGCTGACAGAAAAATTCCTAAATCAATACTTTCCTCCAAAACGGATGACACAGCTAAGGCTGGACATCCAAGGCTTTAAACAAAGAGATAATGAATCTCTTTATGATGCCTGGGAGAGATACAGAGAGATGCTAAGAAAATGCCCCTCTGAAATGTTTTCAGAGTGGGTTCAGTTAGACATCTTCTATTATGGGCTTACAGAAAGAGCTCAAATCTCTTTAGATTGCTCAGCTGGTGGATCTATCCACATGAGAAAGACAATTGAAGAAGCTCAAGAGCTCATTGATACAGTTGCTAGAAATCAGCATCTGTACTTAAGCAGTGACCCTTCCATGAAAGAAGAGGCTAAAACAGTAACTCCAGAACTCAGTCCTGCAGAGCAAGCTGCTGAATTCAATCAGCAATTGGATTTTCTAACAAAGCAGTTAGCTGAATTCAAGGATAAACTACAAGAGACAAGGATGGCTAATATAAACATGGAAGTACAATTAAAGAAAACAAGGCAGCAGCTGTCAAAACAAATAACAGAAGAATGCCAAGCAGTTCAACTAAGAAGTGGGAAAGCACTAACTACCCCACTTCAAAGCAGCAAGAAACCAAGAAATGAGCAAACCACCCAAAATCCATCTGAAGACAGTAAGAGCCCAGGGAAAAATAATTCTGGCGCTAAAACGCCAGAAGTTGGGTGGAAGGCTGGTGCTGAACGCCCAGACCATGCTCAAGACTGGCGTTTAACGCCAGAAACAAGAAAGGATCTGGCGTTGAATGCCCAAAAGAGGCACAGTTCTGGCATTCAAACGCCAGGAACAGATGAGGAGCTGGCGTCTAACGTCACTCCAGCTTCTAACTCTGGCACTCAATTGCCAGTGAGGGATCAGACACACACAAGTGCTGATAACAACCCATATAAAAAGGCTTCTTCAACCAATTCTGTAGGAAATAAACTTACAGCAACTAAGGTTGAGGAATATAGAGCCAAGATACCTTATCCTCAAAAACTCCGCCAAGAGGAGCAGGATAAGCAATTTGCTGGCTTTGCAGATTATCTCAGGACTCTTGAAATAAAGATTCCATTTGCAGAGGCACTAGAGCAAATACCTTCTTATGCCAAGTTCATGAAAGAGATCTTGAGTCATAAGAAGGATTGGAGAGAAACTGAAAGAGTTCTCCTCACTGAAGAATGCAGTGCAATCATTCTGAAAAGCTTCCCTAAAAAGCTTAAAGACCCTGGGAGTTTTCTGATACCATGCACATTAGAAGGTAATTCCACCAAGACAGCTTTATGTGATCTTGGGGCAAGCATCAACCTAATACCTGCATCCACTATCAGAAAGCTTGGTTTAACTGAAGAAGTTAAACCAACCCGGATATGTCTCCAACTTGCTGATGGCTCCATTAAATACCCATCAGGCATGATTGAAGACATGATTGTCAGAGTTGGGCCATTCACCTTTCCCACTGACTTTGTAGTGCTGGAAATGGAGGAGCACAAGAGTGCTACTCTCATTCTAGGAAGACCCTTCCTAGCAACTGGACGAACTCTCATTGATGTCCAACAGGGGAAATAACCCTGAGAGTCAATGAGGATGAGTTTAAGTTGAATGCTATCAAAGCCATGCAGCATCCAGACACATCAAAAGACTGCATGAAAGTTGATCTTATTGACTCTTTGGTAGAAGAGATCAACATAGCTGAGAGTCTCGAATCAGAGTTGGAAGACATCTTTAAAGATGTTTAGCCTGATTTGGAGGATTCAGAGGAAATGAAAGAGCCTCTGAAATTTCCTCTGGAAGAGGAAAAACCTCCTAAACCCGAGCTCAAACCATTACCACCATCCCTGAAATATGCATTTCTGGGAGAAGGTGACACTTTTCCAGTGATCATAAGCTCTTCTTTAAATCCACAGGAAGAGGAAGCACTTATTCAAGTGCTAAAGACACACAAGACAGCTCTTGGGTGGTCCATAGGTGACCTTAAGGGCATAAGCCCAGCCAGATGCATGCACAAAATCTTATTGGAGGATAATGCTAAACCAGTGGTTCAACCACAGAGGCGGCTAAATCCAGCCATGAAGGAAGTGGTACAGAAAGAGGTCACCAAATTACTGGAGGCTGGGATTATTTATCCTATTTCTGATAGCCCCTGGGTGTGCCTTGTCCAAGTTGTCCCCAAAAAGGGAGGCATGACAGTGGTTCATAATGAAAAGAATGAACTGGTTCCTACAAGAACAGTTATAGGGTGGCGCATGTGTATTGACTACAGAAGGCTCAATACAGCCACCAGAAAGGATCATTTTCCTTTACCATTCATAGACCAGATGCTAGAAAGACTGGCAGGTCATGATTATTACTGCTTTTTGGATGGCTACTCAGGCTATAACCAGATTACAGTAGATCCCCAGGATCAAGAGAAAACAGCATTCACATGTCCATCTGGAGTGTTTGCTTATAGAATGATGCCATTTGGGCTGTGTAATGCGCCTACAACCTTCCAGAGATACATGCTCTCTATTTTCTCTGATATGGTGGAAAAATTTATGGAAGTCTTCATGGATGACTTTTCAGTATATGGAGACTCATTCAGCTCCTGTTTTGATCACCTGAAACTAGTTCTGAAAAGATGCCAAGCGACCAACCTGGTTTTAAACTGGGGAAAATGTCACTTTATGGTGACTGAAGGGATTGTCCTTGGGCATAAAATTTCAAACAAGGGAATAGAGGTGGATCAAGCAAAAATAGAGGTAATTGAAAAATTACCACCACCTGCCAATGTTAAGGCAATCAGAAGCTTTTTGGGGGCATGCAGGATTCTATAGGTGGTTTATAAAGGATTTTTCAAAAATCGCAAAACCTCTGAGCAATCTACTAGCTGCTGACACGCCATTTGTGTTTGACACAGAGTGTCTGCAGGCGTTTGAAATGCTGAAAGCCAAGCTGGTCACAGCACCAGTTATTTCTGCACCAGACTGGACATTACCATTTGAGCTAATGTGTGATGCCAGTGATCACGCCATTGGTGCAGTGCTGGGGCAGAGGCATGACAAGCTTCTGCACGTCATTTATTATGCTAGCCGCGTTTTAAATGAGGCCCAGAAAAATTACACAACCACAAAAAAAGAATTACTTGCAGTGGTTTATGCCATTGACAAGTTTAGATCATACTTGGTAAGATCAAAGGTGATTGTGTATACTGACCATGTTGCTCTCAAATATCTACTCACAAAGCAGGATTCAAAACCCAGGCTCATAAGATGGGTGTTGCTTCTGCAAGAGTTTGATATAGAAATAAGAGACAAAAAAGGGACAGAGAACCAAGTGGCTGATCATGTGTCCCGGATAGAGCCAGTAGAAGGGACGTCCCTCCCCTCTCCTGAGATATCTGAGACTTTTCCGGATGAGCATTTATTTGCCATTCAGGAAACACCATGGTTTGCAGACATTGCAAACTATAAAGCTGCAAGGTTCATACCCAAAGAGTACAACAGGCAACAAAAGAAAAAATTAGTTACTGATGCAAAGTACTACTTGTGGGATGAACCCTATCTCTTTAAGAGATGTGCAGACGGAATAATCCGGAGATGTGTGCCTAGAGAAAAAGCACAAAGGATCCTATGGCATTGCCATGGATCACAATATGGAGGCCATTTCGGAGGTGAGCGAACAGCCACCAAGGTCCTCCAATGTGGCTTCTATTGGCCCACACTCTATAAAAATTCCCGAGAGTTCGTACGTAACTGTGACAGTTGTCAAAGAGCTGGTAATCTGCCTCATGGTTACGCCATGCCTCAACAAGAAATCTTGGAGATTGAGTTATTTGACGTATGGGGAATTGACTTCATGGGACCTTTTCCACCATCATACTCAAACACTTATATTCTGGTGGCTGTTGACTACGTATCAAAATGGGTAGAGGCCGTTGCCACACCCACCAATGATACTAAAACAGTGCTGAAGTTCCTCCAGAAATATATCTTCAGCAGGTTTGGGGTCCCTAGAGTACTAATCAGTGATGGGGGCACTCACTGCTGCAACAAACAGCTTTACTCTGCCATGGTCCGGTATGGGATTCGCCACAAGGTGGCGACTCCATATCATCCACAGACTAATGGACAAGCTGAAGTCTCTAACAGAGAGCTAAAAAGAATCCTAGAACGGACTGTAAGTACCCGTAGAAAAGATTGGGCAAGAAGCTTGGATGATGCTCTGTGGGCATACAGAATAGCATTCAAGACTCCTATAGGGACCTCTCCATACCAACTTGTGTTTGGTAAGGCATGTCACCTGCCCGTGGAACTGGAACATAAAGCCTACTGGGCAACCAGATTCCTAAACTTTGATGCCAAATTAGCTGGAGAAAAAAGATTACTCCAGCTAAATGAACTAGAGGAATTCAGATTCACTGCTTTCGAAAATGCCAAGCTTTATAAAGAAAAATAAAAAAAATGGCATGACAGGAAGCTGTCATCTAGAATCTTTGAACCAGGACAAAAGGTTCTGTTGTTTAACTCTAGGCTCAGGCTATTCCCCGAGAAACTGAGTCCCGGTGGAGGAGACCATATGTGATTACAAGTGTATCACCATATGGTTATGTGGAGCTTCAAGATATTGATTCTGATAAGAAGTTCATTGTTAATGGACAGAGAATCAAGCACTATCTTGAAGGCAATATTGAGCAAGAGTGCTCAAGGCTGAAGCTAGATTAAAAGCTCAGCAAGGTCCAGCTAAAGACAATAAAGAAGTGCTTGCTGGGAGGCAACCCAGCCATAGGGCATCACTTCCTCTAAGCATTTTGCCCTATTCTTGATTTTATTTGTTTATATAAAGTTCATTGATCCTAAGGTAAAGAGTCAATTGTATAAGTTCACAGGGTTACAGAAGGATTCTGCACGCAAAACAGAGAAAAAGAGCTCACTAGCAAGAAAACACCAGTAAAAGTCTGTTTTGGGCGTTCAACGCCCAACAGAAGCATCCACTGGGCGTTGAACGCCAGTAAGGATAGCCATCTGGGCGTTGAACGCCAAAAAGAAGCTCTTTCTGGGCGTTTAACGCCAGATTTACAGCGTTCTGGGCGTTCAGAAAAACACCCAGTAACAAAGGACTTCCTGGTGTTCAACACCAGAAATAAGCAGCAGTTGGGCGTTGAACGCCCAGGAGAAGCAGCATTTGGGCGTTGAACGCCCAAAACATGCAGCATTTAGACGTTCAAACGCCAGGATGGTGGGGAGGAGGTAAATTCGTTTTTTTTTTTCATATTTTTCATTCTAAATTTAATTTTCATGTTTCAATTCACGATTTCTTGCATAAACATGTTAAGAACCCTGATTTCTAAAATCCCTAATTTCTAAAAACCCTATTTTAAAAATATCAAATATATCTTAATCCATAAGCACAAACCTTTTTTTTATCCAATTCAACTCTTTTTCAAAATTTTCAAAACAAATCTATCTCTTTTCATTCAAAAATCTTTTCAACTAATCAATATCTTTTTCAAATCTCCATACTATCTTTTTCAAAAATCCAAATCTATCTTTTTCAAATATCTTTCATATCTTTTTATCTAAAATCATATCTTCTATCTTATCTTTCTTTGTATTTTCGAAATAACCCACCCCCCCTTTAAATATGGGTTTGGCCTCCCTCCCCTCCCATCCACAATTGCACTTAGCTCTCCTTCTATCCCTCTCCTTTCTTTTCTTTTGCTTGAGGACAAGCAAACCTCTAAGTTTGGTGTGTTTATCCGTGATCACTAAACCACACCCACTAAGATCATGGCTCCTAAAGGAAAATAACCCACTCCAAGAGGCAAGAAAGAGAGTATTCCAAAACCACTTTGGAATCAAGGGAAGTTCTTAACTAAAGAATATTCAGACCATTATTACAAAATAATGGGTCTAAGATTAGTGATCCCGGAAGTTAAATTCGATCTGAAAGAAGACGAATATCCTGAGATCCAGGAGCAAATCCGAATCAGGAACTGGGAGATCCTAGCCAATCCTGAAACGAAAGTGGGAAGGAATATGGTCCAGGAGGTCTATGCTAATATGTGGCATACAGACAGGCAAAGACTATCTGGATCTGCTATCTATGATTATCGGACCTCGGTCAAAGGAAAAATTGTTCATACCCACCCTGACAAGATCAGGGAAATCTTAAAGCTACCTCAGCTGAAAGATGATCCAGACTCCTTCAATAAGAGAATGATGAGAACAGACAAGGGTCTGAATAAGATTCTAGAGGATATATGTATCCCTGGAGCCAGGTGGACCACCAGCACGAAGGGTGTTCCAAATCAACTCAAAAGAGAAGATCTCAAACCAGTCGCCAGAGGATGGCTGGATTTCATTGGGCATTCTCTGCTGCCCACTAGCAACCGTTCTGAAGTCACTATTAGAAGAGCAGTGATGATCCATTGCATCATGATGGGAAAAGAAGTGGAAGTTCATCAACTGATTTCAACTGAATTTTACAAAATTGCAAACAAAAATTCCAAAGATGCCAGGTTGGCTTATCCAAGCTTGATTTATATGCTCTGCAAGGACGCTGGAGTAAGGATGGGAATAACTGAGTATATCTCAATTGAGCGACCAATCACCAAAGCATCAATGGAAAAACAACAAGCACAGGATGACCCCATCAAGAAGAAAACACAGGAATTTCTCCCAGAAATCCCTCAATCTGAATACTGGGAGTATCTTGAAACATCAGTTACCAAGATGCAAGAAGCTATGGAACAAATACTGAAAGAACAGAAGGAACAAAGTAGCATTCTTTGCTATTTGATTAAAGAACAGGAGGAGCAAGGGCGCGACTTAAGGGAATTGAAGCGCCAGAAATTATCTCTTGAAGGACCAAGCACCCCGCAGATTAGAGGAACACCCACTTCCCAGAACAAAGGTTGTTAAATTCCAATCTTAGCCTTAACTCTGTGATAACTGTTTCTATTTTAGTTTTACCTTAAGAGTCATATAGTAGTAATTAGTATCTATATTTTTTATTTTATCTCCAATTAAGCTATAATTTAATTTTTTCATCATCATCAAACATGAATAAAATAGAAGAATTTCTTTAGAATAAGAGGCAATAATTTTCGAGTTTTTAATAAGAACATTCTAATTATTTACATGTGGTGGCAATGCTTTCTGTCTTCTGAATGAATGCTTGAACAGTGCATATGTCTTTTGAATTTGATGTTTAAGACTGTTAAATATGTTGGCTCTTGAAAGAATGATGAACATGAGACATGTTATTGATAATCTGAAAAATCATAAGAATGATTCTTGAAGCAAGAAAAAGCATCAAAGAACAAAGCTTGCAGAAAAAAAATAGCGAAAAAAAAATTATTAGAAAGAAAAAGAAAAAGCAAGTAGAAAAAGCCAAAAGCTCTTAAAACCAAGAGGCAAGAGCAAAAAGCCAATAACCCTTAAAACCAAAAGGCAAGGGTAAATAAAAAGGATCCCAAGGCTTTGAGCATCAGTGGATAGGAGGGCCTAAAGGAATAAAATCCCGGCCTAAGCGGCTAAACTAAGCTGTCCCTAACCATGTGCTTGTGGCGTGAAGGTGTCAAGTGAAAACTTGAGACTGAGCGGTTAAAGTCAAGGTCCAAAGCAAAAAGAAGAGTGTGCTTAAGAACCCTGGACACCTCTAATTGGAGACTTTAGCAAAGCTGAGTCACAATCTGAAAAGGTTCACCCAATTATGTGTCTGTGGCATTTATGTATCCGGTGGTAATATTGGAAAACAAAGTGCTTAGGGCCACGGCCAAGACTCATGAAGTAGTTGTGTTCAAAAATCAACATACTAAACTAGGAGAATCAATATCACTATCTGAATTCTGAGTTCCTATAGATGCCAATCACTCTGAGCTTCAATGGATAAAGTGAGATGCCAAAACTGTTCAGAAGCAAAAAGCTACTAGTCCCGCTCATCTAATTAGAACCTGAGCTTCACTCAAAAACTCTGAGATATTATTGCTTCTTAAATTATTTGTATTCTATTTTGTTTATCTAGTTGCTTGAGGACAAGCAATAGTTTAAGTTTGGTGTTGTGATGAGCGGATATTTTATATGCTTTTTGGGGTTAATTTCATATAGTATTTAGTGTGTTTTAGTTAGTTTTTAGTTTATTTTTAGTAGTTTCTAGGCAAAATTCATATTTCTAGACTTTACTATGAGTTTGTGTGTTTTTCTGTGATTTCAGGTATTTTCTGGCTGAAATTGAGGGAGCTGAGCAAAAATCTGATTCAGGCTGAAAAAGGACTGCTGATGCTGTTGGATTCTGACCTCCCTGCACTCAAAATGGATTTTCTGGAGCTACACAACTCCAAATGGCGCCCTTCGAATTGCGTTGGAAAGTATACATCCAGGGCTTTACAGCAATATGTAATAGTCTATACTTTGCTCAAGGATAGACGACGTAAACTGGCGTTCAACGCCAGTTCCATGCTGCTGTCTGGCGTCCAGCGCCGGAAACAAGTTACAAAGTGGAGTTCAACGCCAGAAAAGGATCCAAAGCTAGCGTTGAACGCCCAAAACATCCCTATGCACGTGATTAGTTTAAGTCTCAGCCCCAGCACACACCATGTGGGCCCCAGAAGTGGATTTCTGCACCGTCCATCATAGTTTACTCATTTACTGTAAACCTAGTTTACTAGTCTAGTATTTAAACAAGTTTTAGAGACTTGTTTTGTATCTCATGACATTTTTAGATCTAAACTTTGTATCTTTTGACGGCATGAGTCTCTAAACTCCATTGTTGGGGGTGAGGAGCTCTGCTGTGCCTCGATGAGTTAATGCCAGTATCTCTGTTTTCTATTCAATCATGTTTGCTCCTATCTAAGATATTCATTTGCGCCTTATTATGATGAATGTGATGATCCGTGACACTCATCACCATTCTCAACCTATGAACGTGTGCCTAATAACCACCTCCACTCTACATTAGATTGAATGAGTATCTCTTAGATTCCTTAATCGGAATCTCTGTGGTATAAGCTAGAATCCATTGGCAGCATCCTTGAGAATCCGGAAAGTCTAAACCTTGTCTGTGGTATTCCTAGTAGGATTCTGGGATTGGATGACTGTGACGAGCTTCAAACTCGCGACTGCTGGGCGTAGTGACAGACGCAAAAGGATAGCGAATCCTATTCCGGTATGATCGATAACCTACAGATGATTAGCCGTGCGGTGACAGCGCACCTGGACCATTTTCACTGGAAGGAAGGATGGTAGCCATTGACAACGGTGATCCTCCAACACACAGCTTGCCATAGGAGGGACGTGCGTGCGTGAAGAAGAAGATAAAGAGAAAGCAGAGATTCAAAAGGCAAAGCATCTCCAAAACTCCAACATATTCTCATTTACTGCATAACAAGTAACCTTTAATTCATGCTCTCTTGTTCATTTGTAAGTCAATTAATAACCACTAATTAATATCCTGACTAAGAGTTGCAAGATAACCATAGCTTGCTTTAAGCCAACAATCTCCGTGGGATCGACCCTTACTCACGTAAGGTATTACTTGGACGACCCAGTGCACTTGCTGGTTAGTTGTGCAGAATTACATGGTGTGAAGTAATTTTCGTGCACCAACCCTCCTTTGTGGGATTTGTAGATAGTTAAATTAGAGTCATAAAAGCTTCAGGTGAAATTTTTTTCATGTAGTTTTCTTCAGATTTATTAAGTTATATATTTATCATTGATGACTCCTCAAAATTGCAGTACAATGAATTTTAAATAATAAGATTTAATTTAATACGAGTTTCCTTATCCCTAACAAATTGCAGTATTAAGCTTAAAGTTGTATTATAGAATTCTCTGATCTATATTTAGTCACACAATCTTCCTCGGTGTGAGTGCAGTTAAGAGGTTCAACTTGCGATGGTACTAGAGTTCATGATAGCATTGTGAACCAGCTTCTTACTAAGGTCAGGTTAAATAATTTTTTATTAAAGTAATAACTCCTCTCTACTAGTCATAAGCATATCTAATAAACAATTTGATTGATTTGCAGATAGATAGTGTGGAGTCACTAAATAATATTTTGCTTATTGGAATGACCAAAAGAAAGGATATGCTTGATGAGGCTCTCTTAAGGTCTCTAAAATTTCCCTCCTTTCTTGTAGGTTTTTTAATATGCTTAGTCTGGAAAGTATGATTGTAAATTTGTGAACACTTGATGAGCGGATAATTTATACGCTTTTTGGCACTGTTTTTAGTATGTTTTTAGTATATTTTAGTTAGTTTTTATTATATTTTTATTATTTTTTATTTAAAATTCACTTTTCTGGACTTTACTATGAGTTTGTGTGTTTTTCTGTGATTGCAGGTACTTTCTCGCTGAAATTGAGGGACCTGAGCAAAAATCTGATTCAGAGGTTGAAAAAGGACTGCAGATGCTGTTGGATTCTGATCTCCCTGCACTCGAAGTGGATTTTATGGAGCTACAGAAACCCAATTGGCACGCTCGCAATTGCGTTGGAAAGTATACATCCTGGGCTTTCCAGCAATATATAATAGTCTATACTTTGCCTGAGATTTGATGGCCCGAACAGGCGTTCCAAGTCAGCTCAAGAATTCTGGCGTTTAACTCCAGAATTGGCACAAAAGCTGGAGTTAAACGCCCAAACTGGCACAAAAGTTGGCGTTTAACTCCAAGAAAAGTCTCTACACATGAAAGCTTCAATGCTCAGCCCAAGCACACACCAAGTGGGCCCTGGAAGTGGATTTTTACACTAAACACCCTAGCTTAGTCATTTTCTGTAACCCTAGGTCACTAGTTTACTATAAAAACTACTTTTAGTGATTCATCTTGTACCTCATGACACTTTACACGTTTCATGTTGTATCTTCTACGGCATGAGTCTCTAAACCCCATTGTTGGGGGTGAGGAGCTCTGCTGTTCTTCATGAATTAATGCAATTACTACTGTTTTCCATTCTATCACGCTTGCTTCTATTCTAAGATATTCATTCGCACTTCAACCTGATGAATGTGATGATCTGTGACAATCATCATCATTCTCACCTATGAACGCGTGCCTGACAACCACCTCCATTCTACATGCAATCAAGCTTGAATGTGTATCTCTTGGATTTCTAATCTAAGATTGGAACCTTCGTGGTATAGGTTAAAATTATTGGCAGCCAATCCTGAGATCCGGAACATCTAAACCTTGTCTGTGGTATTCTGAGTAGGATCTGGGAAGGGATGACTGTGACGAGCTTCAAATCCACGAGTGTTGGGCGTAGTGACATACGCAAAAGGATTAATGGATCCTATTCCGACATGATCGAGAACCGACAGATGATTAGCCGTGCGGTGACAGCGCATTTGGAACATTTTCACTGAGAGGACGGGAAGTAGCCATTGACAACGGTGATGCCAACTTAAAGCTTGCAATGGAAGGAGCCTTGTGTGCATGAAGAAGAAGATAGTAGGAAAGCAGAGATTCAGAAGACAAAGCATCTCCAAAGCCTCAACCTGTTCTTCATTACTGCATAACAAGTATTTATTTCATGTTCTTTTACTTTTTACAATTAAATCTGAGAATTATTGATATCTTGACTAAGAGTTACAAGATAACCATAGCTTGCTTCAAGCCGACAATCTCCGTGGGATCGACCCTTACTCACGTAAGGTATTACTTGGACGACCCAGTGCACCTGCTGGTTAATTGTGCGGAGTTGCAAAAGTGTGATTGTAATTTCGTGCACCAACACTCAACAAGGATATGCTATTGTTTATTGTATTCTGGAATTGTTATCCAATCTACTACTGCTTTGATTTCTTATAATAAACTCCTATAGTAACTATATGCATATATAGTGCATACCTCTTTAGTTGTTGCCATTTCTTTTTCTTGTAGACCAGGGCAGTTGGAAGTCTAGGTTGAGATAAGCCTTCTTGATGAAAATGATCAATTGCAAATTCTTCAAATTCATACTAACAAGATGAAGGAAAATTCTTTTCTTGCTCCCGATGTGAATCTTCAAGAGCTTGGTATGTGTTTATTATGGAAAATTTAGGATGATACAAGTTTGTATATTTATGCCTTTATTGTCTTTGATGGAAGTAATCAATAAGTAATCTTGATTAGGTTGATTCTTTACTAATAAATATTTTTAAGCAAGATCAGCTATTTCTGATGTCAAGCTTTTACTTATCATTTCGCCAAAAAAAGTGGATAATAAAATTATCAGCAACACACTTATTCATTTATGATGGTCAACAAATGTTTACTCTGGGTTTGCCTTATCTTTTGCAGCTGATAGAACAAAAAACTACAATGGTGCAGAACCTGAAGGTGTTGTGAAAAGTGCCGTCTCATATGCTTTAAATCGACAACTGAGTCTAGAGGATCTCATGAAGCAAGTTGTGTAACACCTCGTTACCCTAAGTCTTACCTCGCACCGTAAAGCAAAGAATAACAAAGTGTCACAACAGTTCTAAGGCTCATATATATATATATATATATATATATGGAAAGAAATAGTAATACTAGAAGCCCGATGAAGGAATAAAAGCTCAATTTGCGTAAAGCATAATTACGAAATGCGAAGCGTTCACACACGAAAACTAAACGTATAGGTACGAATAGAACAAGACATAATATATAAAACCTTGTAGATAGCTTCGGGATACACAAGGTTATAATTAAAGTAAACAAGATATATATAAGTATAATATACAAAAGAGGACTAGTCACAACCTGCGGAGTTTAGGCCAGCTAGTCAAACTGAATACCGCATAGATTTGAAATTTAAAATAGCTTATACAACTTATCTCTCAAATCAAGCCTCTAAGGCCATAAAGTCCAAAACAGGAAGGTGAGAGAGAGTACTACAACAAAATAATCAAAAATACCAAAAGAGAGCATAAGATCCTCCGCTCCATTACCATCTCGCAACTCACCGAGGAGGGTCACGACCTGCATCTGAAAAATATCAACATATGGTATGAGAATCAGAGGTTCTCAGTATGGTAACAGTGCCCAATATGTAAGATGTAAGGTTCCTGGACGCCGAAGGCAATCCTAGAACTTCACATCAATACTGATTTTCAAGCTTAACAAAAATAAATAACTTAAACCATAAACCATAAACCATAAACAGGGTTATCTAAACTTAGGGGATTTCTAACTAATATCAAATCACACCGCTGTATCCCACAGGCGTCACTAACCTACCCTCCACGCAATTCCATTGCTGTCACCTACCTAACCTCCTTAGTACCAGACAATCACAAGTATATGCAAACAAGTAATACAGAGGTAATATTCATGTATAGCAAGTTCAATAAGCAATTAGGCATATTATACATTTAGGCAAACTGCAAGTAATCAAAGCAAACAAGTACATAAGTGATGCATATGATGATTGCTTGTCCTATTGGCTCGTGATATCACTTGTCGGTCCATGAATGCCAACCCGACACATCCTTTCGGATGTCGCCTTTCTGCCACGTCCGAGGATATAGCGCCTGGAACGCTTTTGTATCGTTCCAAGGATATAGTGCTTGGCACACTTACATGCTCCAAGGATATAGTGCCTGGAAGACTCTTGGGCAGAGAAGGAAAACAACAAAAATATATGGTACATCATAAATTGTTCCAAGGATATAGTGCCTGACACACTTTCCACCTCCAACAAGTCCATCAACCTCAAATCATCACCAGTCATCACCATTTTCTCATCTCAATTCACTTTCAATCCTTAAGTCTCAACATTCCAAGGATATAGTGCTTGGCACACTCTCCATCAATATCCATCAACCTCATCATAACCATTATCAGTTATTAATTCCACAAGTTACCATCCATTCATAAGTTCTCAAGCCATTGCCAATAAAACACTTTGCTAGTTCACCCACAACTTCAGAAACCTAAGTCGCCGTCTTCTAAACTCATACAGAAAATTACCAATTTAGATCACTAAGCCATCTCTATTAGTCTTAAGATCTAATTACTAGTTAGCAATCTTAAACAGTAGATAAAGAAGTTTGGAAAGCTAGAGAACCCTTTAAAAGTGAAGAAAAATAATTTTTCAGCAAAACAGGGTGTATGCGTACGCATGCATTATGTATGCGTACGCATACATACAATTTGGCCCATTTTGTGTACGCATACACATGTAAGCATAGGTGCCAAACAAAATGGCATGTATGCGTATAGGTGGGGTAAGTATACGCATGCACTCCCAGACTTAGAAAATTTTGCAAAGTTGCAGAAATCAGTTTTAAACCCCAAACTTTAAACATTCATAACTTCCACTAAAAAAATCCATTTTCCTCAAACTTTATATCATTTTAAAGCCCTTGAAAACATCTTTAATTTAAAATAAATTCCAATCAATTTCAAAAACTGAGGTTCAAGTTATAATCTGCCAAAGTTCACCAAAAATCAAGTTTTACACAAAAACATCAAAGTTCTCTAATTTCCAAATTTCATAACCAAACCAAACCAAAACATATCCAAACATCATAAAACACTACCACACACAACAACTTATCATTTCATCTTATTTCCATCAATATCAACACCTATTCCGCTCATTCTCTTCGAACTCTTCCCTCCACAAGTCCAACACAATTCACAACTTCCAAATCAAAATATCAATATTAATCATTCATAACCCTCATCCATCCTATGACATCTACAATCCTCATAAGTTATATTATTCAACACCAGTATCAATCCTCAACATCATTCATTAACAATAACATCATAATATCATCAAAATCATCATACATCATCAATTCACAATTTTCAACCACCAATTCAATCCTATCCTAAGATCCACTAGCCTAAGTGTCCAAAAACATTACATATTACATAAAGAAAACCGAAACCATACCTTGGCCGATTCCCAAAATTCACCAAACACCAAAACAAAGCCACTATGAAAACAACAGGTATCACAAGTAAATCTACTAATCGGCCGCAGCTTCATACTGAATCTTCGAACTTGTCACTGAAAGGGTGGAAGATTTTGGCGTGAGAACAAACTACTAGTTCTCAGTAGGAAATGAGAATATCGTAAAAGTTAATTATTTTCATCTTAATCATTACATTTACGACATTCCCATTCCCTACTGAGAACTAGTAGTTTGTTCTCACCCCAAAATCTTCCACCCTTTCAGTGACAAGTTCGAAGATTCAGTATGAAGCTGCGGCCGATTAGTAGATTTACTTGTGATACATGTTGTTTTCATAAAGTTCCCTCGCCCTTGTTGCTTTAGTTTTTATTTTATCCAGAGGGATAGGTATTATATTCAAGTTTTATATTAAATTCATTTGTATAACATTTATTATTATTATTAGTAATTATGTGATTATTATTATTTGGAGATCTTTGATATGTGATCTTAATTACTAAAAACAAATTTCTGGAATTTTCTCTAAAACTGAAACGCGATATCGATGTAAAGGCTTAATATTAAACAAATAATAAAAGAAAACAGGTTACTAACGCCTTACTTTTGGTACGATCTTGACGTACTGGAAGTTAGGGTGTTACAATGAGTGCCCTACCACCTTTTCCATTCAGCAGGAAACATTCTGATAAACCCCATTTTTAGGGTTTATCTTGTGTTGAATTTAGAGGGTTTTGTCAACTTTTCTCCCATTTATATACTAAAATAGCATGGTTTTGTAAATTCTCCTTTAATTGTGTTTAAGAGTGAAAACATGCTTTTTAGGTCTTAAAAATAGCTAAATATAATTCACCTTAATTCCATTAGATGCCTTGATATGTTTGTTAAGTGATTTCAGGTTTAAGAGGCAAAGATTGGATTGAGGGAATGAAGAAAAAGCGTGTAGAAATGGAGAACTCATGAAGAAATGAAGGAACCGTAAAGCTGTCAATCCTGACCTCTTCGCACTTAATCGATCATAACTTGAGCTACAGAGGTCCAAATGAGGCGGTTTTAGTTGTGATGGAAAGCTAACATCCAGGGCTTCAAAATGATATAAAATTTGTCATAGTTGCCTGGCGTTTAGGGATACGTACGTATGTTCCACGTGACTCACTAAAGGTAACTCGTGGCCAGCGATTTCTGAAGCATTTTGGGCCCAATCCAACTCATTTCTGATGCTATTTAACCCAAGGATTGAAGAGGGATAAACCAATTAGTTGGTTAGTGAGTTTTAGTTTAGTTTTCATGAGGATTTAGTTAGTTTATAGAGAGAGAAGTTCTCTCTTTTCTCTAGAATTAGGATTAGGTTTAGATCTAGATCTACTTCCTCTTCTCTTGCTTAATTTCCTTTTTCATCTTTAATTGTTCCCTTGTAGTTGTAGCATTCTACTTCTCTTGTAGTTTCTTTGTATTGTTAGTTGTAGTTTATGAATTCTTTTGTAGATCTACATTTCTTCTTCAATGCAATTGGTAAGTTCTTTGTTGTTTCATAATTGTTTTATCTTTCTATTATTAATCTCTTGCTTTTGTAGTTGTAGATTCCTTTAATTCTTGCAATTAATAACGTTTGCCTTTATTGCCTTCTATGTGTTTGTTAAAATGTTTCTTCTAGTTATGAGGTAGATTTTGTTCCTCTTGGCTTTGGTTGAGTAATTGGTGACGCTTGAGTTATCTAATTCCTTTGTTGATTGATAATTGGAAGTTGCTAATTGACTTGAATGTCACTAAAGCTAGTCTTTCATCTAGATTTGGCTAGGACTTGTGATATCAAGTTAATTCCTCCACTTAACTTTCCTTCATAGTTAGAGGTTAACTAAGTGGGAGCAATACACAATTCTCATCTCAATTGATGATAATAACTAGGATAGGACTTCTAGTTCTCATACCTTGCCAAGATCTCTCTTAGTTGTTTGTCTATTTCTTTTGCCATTTACAATTCTTGTTTCTTATCTCAAAAACCCCAAAGATACTTCATAGCCAATAACAATAACACTTTATTGCAATTTCTAGGGAGAACGACCCGAGGTTTGAATACTTTGTTTAGAACTATGCTTGCAACGAGATTTCATTTGTGAAATTCTAAACCACACACACAATTTTTCTCTCATCAAAATGGCGCCATTGCCGGGGATTTGCAATGGTGTTATGTTATTGGCTATTGTGAATATGTTCATATTGTGAATATTTATCTTTTAGGTTATTTCTAGGTCTTGTTAGTAATTAGGAGTTTACTTTTCTTTGCCTTTTTGAGATTTTTTTTTGATTTCCTCTTTTCCATATGAATTATCATCCTTGTGGTTTTGGATATGGTTATGACTATGTTGTAGGTAATTGATACTTGAATGATGGCTCACATTATGGGAGAGATGAATTCTTAAGAAGGGAGCCACATCCATATGAGCAATCACCATGGCAACCTCTTCATTCAAGCTACTTTGATGGTAATCCCTCCTATAATGCATATCATTCCAATGGATATGATGGTTCTTATCATGATTATGCCACTCAACCACCATTATTCCATGCACCATACTCTCAACATAGTCCTCAAACACCATCATTCGAACCACCATATTCTCAATCCACATCATATTTCCACCAATTGCCTCCACAAAATCCTAATCCATATTCCCCTATGCATATCATTGTGATAATTATGAACAAGCAACCATTGAATCACCACCACCCCAACATCTTTACCCTTCAAACCAAGTTCCCATGGATGATACACTTGGTATCATTCCTCAAGAGCAAGAAGAGCTCCAAACCGTACTCACTAGTTTTGCCTCTACCCTCCAAGAACTTATATTTCGTATACTTCCACCTTCTACCAACCTCCAAGCTTTAGTGCATCTCCTCTTCAACCACATGATGAATGTGAGAAATCAACCAAGGAGAGGAGCATGAAGGAGATTTTAGATTCTCAACTTGAGAACAAGGAAATGAAGTGTGTTTTGCAACAAGTGGAAGGGATGGAGATTGTTGAAGTAGAAGAAGTTGAAGAAGACCTAGGGGAGGTTGAACAAGAAGGAAATTCCATCATTGAAGACAACTCTACACTAAGTGACAATGGTGATCTTATTAAAGACTCTTTCATTGAATGTGAAACCGATGTTGAGGAGGGTGCGCAACCTCCAACACATGACTTGATCAATGAGGAAGAGTTGAAAGAAGTTAGAAAACAAGAGAAAATTGAAGGAAGTTGTCAAAAGATGGAAGTCATCAAGGAGGAACCAAAGGAAGTGGAGCCTACAATGTCAAGACCATTGGATATTTCCCTTGCTAAGTCACCATCCAAATTACAAGTTGAATGGGTAACCATCTCATCCTTTAATTTTCTTGGCCCATATCAATATGCATTGTTAGAAACGGATGGTCAACTTAGAACTATGTGTGGGTTGGAAAGTAGAAAAGAGTTGGGTGTTGGTTGGCGACAAGAAGCAAGGTGCATAGTGGAAGGAAGCTTAAATTTTAGGATTAAAAAGTGGAGTGGAACTCAAGTCAATGGAATTAGGATGATGAGTAGGAGTTACAAAGAGAATTCAATAAGTTTGTCACCCTATTGGAAGCATGAAGATCAAGAAGAAAGGGGGTTGACAAACAAAGTATGGGACCCTGGAATATACATAGACAACCATCAACTTTGGGGCCTTGTCACTTACTTAAGCCTCCTTGAAGGCCTTGTGCTCTCAATTTAGGATTCCGGAGGCTATTGGAAGTGCAAACATTGGTGGGGATTTAAGGAAGAGTTCAAGCACAAGCCACCTTGAGAGGAGCTCCCCAAAAGTCCAACTTAAGGACAATAAACAAAAGTGCTAGGTGGGAGACACCCCACCATGGTAAACTCTTTCCATTCTCTTGTATATATACTTAATAAGTGATTTGAGTTGCCATTATAGGTAGTTTTTCTCTTTTCTATACTCTTATACATTTTGTTTTGATTGAGAGGTCGTTGTAGTGTGTTTTGATTAGTTAAAATTGTTGAACACTTAGGTTGCTTGAAGTGTAAGTTTTGTTTGTTTTGTTTTTGAAATTTTTTTATAAACTTAAAGATTTTTGTTAATTTTGAATTTTAGTTGCTTTAGAATGTTTATAGGTTAGGAGAGTGTTAAATTCTGTTTTTATGTTTCAAAAAAAAAATTTCAATCCACGCTTAAGCATGCATGATGCTTACGCGTGGATTGCACTTCCGCAACTCCTGGTTCAAAAACCCGAGAGTTGTGCAAGATTTGTGCTGGAATTGTGCTGGGAACATAATCTCAATCCACGCGTAAGCATGCGTGAAGCTTACGCATGGATTGTCCCTACTGCATCCACGCGTAAGCATGTGTGACGCTTACGCGTGGATTCGCACCCTATTTTTCTCCTTTCTCCTTTCTTCTTCTTTCTTCTTTTCTTCTTCTTTCTTTCTATCTTTCTTATTCTCTCTTCTTCCTTTCTTACTTTCTTTCTACCTTTTCGAACCTTTTCTGGGTAATTAAATTATTATTTTATTAAAAAGGTTATTTTAGTTCTTACAAAGTGCTAGACATGATCACAAACGTCAAAAAAGCTAGGAAAACTATGAAAATCAATGACAAATAAAATCAACTAAAAAAAAACTCAAACTAAAGGAAAACTGAATTCAAAATGGAATTAAGCTAAAGGATACTCATGGTTGGGTTGCCTCGTAACGAGTACTTCTTTACCGTCATTAGCTTGACGGACAACTCCTCTAAGGAGGAGGATCATAGGGTCTCAGATCTTCACCCCTCATTGTGAACTTCTTCTCTGTGCTCTCATAAATTACCTCAACATGCTTCAAAGACAGGATTCTATTCACAATGTGTGGTATGACTGGACTCTGAGTGAAGACTACTCTCATGCCAGGTGAGAAGTCCTCAATAGGAATTTTCTTATTCCTCCCGCCTTTGGGTACTTTCTTCTTGGGGCCTTCTCCATCTTTGGTGGGTGGTAAATGTCGAACACCAAACTTAGGTTTTATGTCAGGGAGGACTGTATGGCTTTCCACCAAGTGAGAAGGCTTGAGCTCTGAACTTTGTATGCCAGTGCCTCCTTTGTAGGAGAGTGGAGGAGGTTTAAAAATCTTGAATAATATGTAGTCCTCCCACTGCCTCAGAACCAAGTTTCTTCTCTCCGCATCGATTAGAGCTCTCCCAGTTATTAGGAATGGCCTTCCTAGGATGATGGGATCATCTATCTCCTCTCCTGTATCGAGTATTACAAAGTCTGCAGGGAGGTAAAGGTCTTCAACCTTTACTAGTATATTCTCCACCAATCCATATGCCTGCTTCAGGGACTTGTCTGCAATCTCTAGTGAAATCCTTGTGGACTGTGCCTCTAGGATCCCAAGATTCTTCATCAGAGAGAGAGGCATCAGATTTATGCTTGATCTAAGGTCACATAATGCCTTCTCAAATGTAATGGTCCCAATTATACAGGGAATCAGGAAGCTCCCAAGATCTGGTATCTTCTGGGGCAGTTTTTTCTATACTAATGCACTGCATTTCTTTGTCAGCACCACAGTTTCATCTTCCTTCAAGGCCTTCTTCTCAGAGAGTACAGTTTTCAAACAAGCCATATAGGGAGGCATCTTTTCCAACACCTCTGCAAAAGAAATATTGATTTGTAACTTTTTGAAGATTTCCAAGAATTGAGTGAGCTTCTCATCCTTGGTCTCTTCTTGCAGTTTCAGAGGGTGTTGTACTTCAGGATCCTTCACCACCACTGAGGCATGCAATAGTGTGCTTTCAATCTCCTCTTGAGCCTTTTTCTTCTTCAAATCCTCAGTAGTAGGCTTCTCTTCAAGCTCGGCCTCCTTGCCTGTGAGGAGGGCCTTGCACTCTTCCCTTGGATTCACCTCTATGTTGCTTGGAAGAGTGTTAGGTCTCTGAGGCACCCACTTGCTCAACTGACCCACTTGCATTTCCAAGTTCTGAATTGAAGATCTAGTCTCTTGTATAAAGCTGTGAGTGGTCTTAGAAAGTTCAGAGATTATTGTGGTTAAGTCAGAGAAGCTGTGTTTTTGAGGGGACTCTTACTGCTACTGAGAGGGCTGGAATTGTCGGTTATTAAACCTGTTCTGATTAGATCTGCCCTGGTTATTGTTGAAGCTCTGTTGAGGCTTCTGTGGCTGCTCCCTCCACCTAAAATTAGGGTGATTCCTCCATCCCTGATTGAAGATATTCGAATAGGGGTCATTGTTAGGATTTCTAAAGGAATTTTCTATGTAATTCACTTCCTCCAAGGTGGGTTGAGCATTGCCATAGGCGTCCTCTTGAGTGTAGCTTCCAGTCATGTCAAAGGATGCATATTGAGTATTGACAGCTGAAACCTGCATCCCGGTCAAGTGTTGAGAGATCAAACTAATATGTTAGGCATGAGCTTGTTTTGAGCCAAAATGGCGTCCAGTGTGTCAACCTCCATGACTTCTTTCTTCTATGTAGTCTCAGTGGTCACAGGGTTCCTCTCAAAAATGTAAAGATACTGGTTCTTGGTAACCATCTCAATAAGCTCATTTGCCTCTTTAGGCATCTTCTTCATGTACAGAGAGCCACTTGCAGAGTGATCTAATGACCTTTTGGCCATCTCAGAGAGGCCATCATAAAATATCTGCAGCCTGGTCCATTCGGAAAACATTTCAGGAAGGCATCTCCTGATCATCAGCTTGTATCTGTCCCAATCTTCATAAAAAGACTCTCCATCTTTCTGTCTAAAGGTTTGGACATCCACCCTAAGCTTGGTCAGCTTCTGAGGTGGAAAAAAATTGGTTAGAAATCCAGTGACCACCTTATCCCACGTGTCCAAACTTTCATTTGGCTATGAGTCAAGCCACTGCTTTGCTCACAGCAAAAGGGAAGAGCATGAGCTTGTAGACCTCTGGATTCACTCCATTCGTCTTTACAGTGTCACAGATCTGTAGGAAGTCAGAGATGAATTTGTTGGCATCCTCCTGCGGGAGTCCATGGTACTGACAATTTTGCTACACCAAAGTGATCAGTTGAGCCTTAAGCTCGAAATTATTTGCACCAATGGTAGGTACAGCTATACTATGCCCATAGAAGTCAGGAGTGAGTGCAGTGTATGAGCTAAGCACTCTCCTTGCTTGCTCCCCAGCATTTGCGTTTCCACCATTAGCGGCCATGGTGCGCTCTTCAGCTTCCTTTTCAAAAGTCTCCTTGATATCCTCTCCGGCTTTGTAAGCTTTGGTTTGTTGCAAATGCCACCTCAAGGTCCTTTCGGGTTCAGAGTCAAACTCGAGAAGGGGTTTCTTGTCCCTGTTCCTACTCATAAACAAACAAGAAACAAAGAAAAGGTAGGAGTCTCTATGTCAGAGTATAGAGAACTCCCAGTGAGATATCCTATGTAAAAAGAATTAAAATAAAATAAAGTAAGCAATTAACCAAAAAAATTTCAAAAATAAAGATGAACAATTAACCTAAAAAATTTTGAAAATAAATAAAAAAATGCGCAAAGTTTCAAAAGTAAAAGAGAAAATACTAAAGGGACACCAAACTTAAAATCAGAAATTAAAAGAAAATAAACAAGATAAAATTCGAAAATAAAGAAAAAAACAAATAAAATAGAAATCGAAAATTAAAAAGAAAGGTAAATAAAAAAATTAATAAAAATACCTAATCTAAGCAGCAAGACAACTGGTAGTTGTCAATCACAAACAATCCCCGGCAACGGCGCCAAAAACTTGGTGCGGAAAATCAAATTTCCCACGGCTTAACCAACAAGTGCACCGAGTCATGCAAGTAATACCTCAAGTGAGTGAGGGTCGATCCCACGAGGATTGTTGGACTGAGTAAGCAATGGTTGTCTAGTTGGACTTAGTCAGGCGAATCGAAAAGGTTTTTGGTGAGTTGCAATTCGCATAAAGCAATAAACAAGCAAGTAAAGAAAGCAATAAGAAATTGGTGTGAAAACAGTAAGAGAAAACAGTTAAGGTCTCAGAGATGTTACTTTTTCGGATTAAAATATCTTACCAACTATTTTAACAATAAGTGATTCATTCTATGGCAAACCATAAATGTCTAAACCCTAATCTTTTAGTGATTTAGCCTCCTTTAACCCTCATCAACCGCCACTCTCATGGTCACTTAACTCAGATTAGAGGGTGAAGTTCAGAAAACTAGTTTAGCACCACAAAAACCCTAATTACCCAAGACTAACAGGATTATATGTCACATATCCAAATTAGTTCGTGCAATTAGCGATTTAAGAGGAATTTGTTTCAAAGATATAGTTCAAGCGAGATAACTCTCTCGAGAATCACAAGAATTCATGTAGAAAAGGGTCATACTCTCGTTCCACACAGTTCATAAGATTAATAATGAAAACAATCCTTAGAATTGAATCAAACAAATTAAAATAGAAGAGTAATAGTTCTAATCCATAGAAATAAACAGAGCTCTTAACCTTAACCAAGAGGTTTAGTTGCTCATACTTACAGAGAAAATGAATTTGTCGTCTAATGATGCTTGATTCCCTAGGGAGGGTACATCTTATTCCTTAAATAATAACCTAAAACTAAATGCTAGACCTAAAAGATATTATTTGTAAATAAAATTACAAAAGAAAATAAAATAAAACTAAGAAGTGCTAAGTCCATGAAAGGTCGAAAGAGAGGGTGACTTCGGCATGCTCTTGGCGTTTTACGCCAGAGATAGGCGTGTAATGCCCCATGGGGAGTAGAGTTGTACACGCCTGAGTCCCCTGGTGGAGCTAAACGGCAGGTGGGTGTTTAGCTCCCGGGGGGGTGCTGCAGCATTTCTTTTTTTTGCTCCAAACTCTGCCAAATTGCTCCGAATTTCACCTGAAATCATAAAAATACTAAAACAACTCAAAGTAGCATCCAAAGAGGATTTTTGCACTAAAATCAAGTAAAACTAAATAAAATCTAACTAAAAGCAACTAGAAGATGCCAGTAAAAAGGTTATAAGATGCTCACGCATCAATTACCCCCTCTTGCTACCTCGTCCGACCGCTCGGCATTTTTGGGTGACAAGTTCCTAATCCCAACATTTTTGCATTTCATTTTAGGTCTTTTAGGATTTTTGGTTGCATTGCATATGTATATATTAAGCTTAGTCAAAATCATGATATTTTCCAAGGATTTTATCTATAGGGCACCTCAATTGAAAAAAAAATTTAGAACTTGCTTGAAATATATACTTTGTGGAACATGATTTTTGAGCTAAGAACATAAGCATGTGAGATTTGAGCCTAATTGTGTGGTTACATCATATATAACCACTTATTTTCATTCTTGTGTGCATTATTCTCTTCCTATGATTGTAATCTTTGATTTGTTTAATTCTATATGTCCATTATTTTGTGTATACATGCATTTATATGGTTAAGGCCATTGTTCAAATAGCTCACTTACCCAAATAAGCCTACCTTTTATCTTCCATTGATAACCAATTTGAGCATATGCTTAACCCATTTGTTCTTAATTGTAGCACATTACAAGCCTAAGTGAAAAACAATAAATATCCCTTAATATGGATCTTTGATTAGCTTAGGCTAGTGAGAGTGTTTATCATTTGATTTTGGGAGAGTTGGGAACATTGGGTAGAGATAAAAGTGTATTTTTGTATTTGTGTTGAGAATCTTGGGAATTGGGTACATACTCATGTATTAATCATGTGTAAACCATATGCATTGATGTTCTTGTATATATATATATTTTATGTTGAAAAAAAAAAAAACCTCGTTGCATAAGTGTAAAGAATCAAACAAATCAAGGATTACAATCATAGAAAGAGAACAATGCACACAAGAATGAAAATAAGTAGTTATAAGATGTAACCACACAATTGGGCTCAAAACTCACATGCTTGTGTTCTTAGCTCAAAAACCATGTTCCAAAATAAATTCTTCAAGCAAGTTCGAAAAGAAAAAAAAAATTTCTTTTTTTTTTCAACACCAATTTTTCAATTTTTATCTTTGTTAGTTAGTTGTTGCATTGCATGATAGGTTGCATGCTAGTTAGAATTTGTACATATTTTTCATCACTTCTTTTTATATCAGGACTACTTGGTTAGGGTGATGATTTCTTTTCCAAGGAAATGGTTTTTAGGGCACCCTACCAATTTGAAAAAAAAAAAATTTTCTTGTCGAACTTGCTTGAAGAATTTATTTTGGAACATGGTTTTTGAGCTAAGAACACAAGTATGTGAGTTTTGAGCCTAATTGTGTGGTTACATCTTATAAACACTTATTTTCATTCTTGTGTGCATTGTTCTCTTTCTATGATTGTAATCCTTGATTTGTTTGATTCTTTATGTCCATTATTCCATGTATATATGTATTTGTATGATTGAAGCCATCATTTCATTTAAGTTCATTTACCAAAATAGCCTACTTTTCATCAACCATTGTTAGCCAATTTTGAGCATATTTAATCCCTTTTGTTCTTAATTTTAGCACATCACTACCCCTAAGTGAAAAACAATAAATGTCCCTTAATTTGGATCTTTGATTAGCTTAGGCTAGTGAGAGTGTGTATCATTTGGGTATGGGAAACTGGGGACATTGGTTGAGGTAAAAGTGTAATTTTTATTTTTGTTAAAATATTGGGAATTGAGTACATATTCATGCACTATACGTAAAGCCATATGCATTGATACGTTTGTATATACTTTAAAAAAATGATAAAGAAAAAGAAAAAAAAACATATATATATATATATAATATATATATATAAGAAAAAAATATAGAAAAAGAAAAAAAGAAATAAAAATAAAAATGGGACAAAAATGCCCAAAAGTAAAGTTCAATAAAAATCAATGCATATGGAATGTTAATTAAAGAGAATTCATGAGTATGTGAAAAAAGTGGGAATCATGGGTAGCTAGGTTGTGTATTAGAATTGTATAGGTTGTTACATGTGTTAGGTGAGAGGTTAGGCTAATCAAAGATACAAATTTCAAGCTCACTTGACCATATGCATCCTTACCTTTACCCTAGCCCCATTACAACCTATGAATAAGTCCTCATGATGAATGTATGCATGCATTGAATAATTGTTGATTGTTAGAAAAAAAAAAACAAATCCTGGAAAGTATGATTAGAGGAGAATTGAGTGAATCGACCCTATACACTAGAGCGACTAGAGCAGATACACTTCCGCTGAGGGTTCGATGCTCAATTCCTTGTTCCCGGCTTTCATGAGCTTTCTTCTTGCAAGTCTACTTGTACTTCATTTTGATATTTGAATTGGTAGAGTTTGTGAGTCGTCATATGACCTTTGCCCTACTTGCTTATATATGTTCTTGGATATTGATTTGCTTTTAACCAAGTAGGTAGAAGCATTTTGCATTTAGTTGCATGCATGTAGATATGTTTATATAGTTTCTTTGCATTAAATAAATGTTCATACCCCTTTCTTGTCCTTCTTTATTCTTAGCATGAGGACATGCTTAGTTTAAGTGTGGGGAGATTTGATAAACCCCGATTTTGTGGTTTATCTTGTGCTTAATTTGGGTGGTTTTATCAACTTTTCTCACATTTATTCAATGAAATAGCATGGTTTTACAATTCTCCCTTGATTTGTGCTTAAATGTAAAAATATGTTTTTTAGGCCTTAAAATAGCTATATTTAACTCACTTTAATTCCATTCGATGCCTTGATATATTTATTGAGTGATTTCAGGTTCATAAGGCAAGTATTGGATGGAAGAAGTGAGGAGAGAATCATGCAAAGTGGGAGAACTCATGAAGAAATAAAGGAACCGTAAAGCTGTCAAGCCTGACCTCTTCGCACTCAATCGACCATAACTTGAGCTACAGAGGTCCAAATAAGGCGGTTTTAGTTACGTTGAAAAGCTAACATCTGGGGCTTCAAAATGATATAAAATTTGCCATAGTTTCCTGACATATAGAGGCGCGCACACGCCATGTACTCGTGCGCACCGATGGAGCTGCGTGGGTCCACTTTTTGCACTTCGTTGGGGGCGATTTCTAGCTCATTTTGGGCCCAATCCAACTCATTTCTGATGCTATTGAACCCAAGGATTGAAGGGGAAATGAACCAAGTAGTCATAGTTTTAGTTTTCATTATGTTTTAGGATAGAATTCTAGAGAGAGAAGCTCTCCCTTCTCTCTAGAATTTAGGGTAGTTTAGGTTTAATTTTCTTAAATCCAACTTTTAATTCTTGTTTTGATTTAGTTTCTCCTTTTAATTTCTTGTTGTTACACCTCTACTCTTCTAGTTTTACTTGTCATTTCCTTTATTTTGTCCTCTTTTATATTTATGAACAATTGTTGGATCTCATTTTTCTTTAATGCAATTTTATGTTTCCATGTTTCTTTTATTGCTTATCTTAGTTGTTATTATTGATTTCTTGCTTGTGGTAGTCATGGGTTTCCTTTAATTCTTGCATTTTATGATGTTTACTTTTCTTGCACACTAAGTGTTTGTTAAAATGTTTCTTTTAGTTTTTGAGAAGTTTTCTTGGCTCTTGACCTAGGCTAAGGGAAATAAGTGATCTTGAGTCATTGGGTCTCAATGATTTGGTGATTTGAGAACCCTTGGTGATCAATTTGATACTCATTGATGCCAAGCCACTACTAATCTAATTAGTAGGTAGGTTGGGACTTATGGGTTGATGTGATCAAGCCTATTTGATGTACTTCAAGCCTAGGAGTAGATATTACGTACTTAAGGCTTTTGGAAGTAGACTTAATAGGTTGGCCTCTCATAATTATCAATATTTGGTATGTAGACAAGGATGGTGATCTCAATTATCTATGTCTAGCCAAGAGTTCCTTCTATTTCTTTTATTAGTTCTTGTTATTTTACTTTCTTGTCATTTATATTTTCTTGTCAAATTCCAAATCAAACACCCCCTTTGTTCTTCATAGCCAATAATTGAGCACTTCATTGCAATTCCTTGTGAGACGACCCGGAGTCTAAATACTTCGATTAATTTTCATTTGGAGTTTGTTATATGTGACAACCAAATTTTTGATGTGGGAATTGTTTGTTGGTTTAGAACTATGCTTACAACGAAGTAATTCTTTCTATAAGAAGAAAATCTAGACCATCGAGCAAAACTCATTATCAAAATGGCGCCGTTGCCGGGGAGTTGCAATGGTGTTATATTATTGGCTATTGTGAATATGTGAATATGTTTGTCTTTTGCTTGTTTGTTAGCCTTTGTTAGGATTAGGACTTGTTGCTTATTTTTGTAGTTTTTGTTTTTATTTGCTATTATGAATTCTCACCCCTTTGGCTCTGAGTTTGGCTCAAATTATGTTGTAGGGAATGGAAGCTACAATGAAGATGTGCATCAAGGATGGAACAATCAAAGATGGGAGGAACCTCAAGGGATTGATCACCCTTCTTGGCAACAACAACCTCCGGATTCTTATGGGTATAACTCTAATCCTAATGCATATCAATCTAATGGATGTGGTGACCCTTATTGTAATTGTCAACAACCACCACCATATGCCTATGAACCACCTCCTCAACATAATTTTGCACCACCTTACTCACAAGCCCCTTTTCACCAAACATCTCCATATTACCCCAACCCATATCCACCATACCAACCATCTTGTGAACCATATGAACCATATGAAGAACCACCCCAATATCACCACCAATACCCTCAAAAACCACCACCTCTATATTATCACCAAGATGAATCACCTCCCATGTATGATAACTTTCAACCACATAATGAATTTCCGTTTCCACCACAACCCTCCAAGGAAGAACACCCATATCCATCCATCCAAGAGCCAACAGATCGTCTCAAGGAAACAATGGATCAGCTTCAAGCAATAATCCATCAAAAGGAGCAACAGGAAGCCCAAAAGAATTATGAAGCTATCGAGGCTAACCTTGCAAAAATTAAAGCCAACTTGGACTCATGGGACTCATGCAACAAGCAAAGCATCTCCACGGATGAATGTGAGAATTCAACTGATGAAAGGAGCATGGAGATCTTAGAATCTCAACATGAGGACATGGAGATGGGATATGTCTTGCAACAAGTGGAGGAGGAAGAGATTGTTGAAGAAGGAGAAGTGGTTGAAGAATTAGAGAAAGTTGAACAAGAGGTGGATTTCAAACTTGAGAGCACTCCCACACCAAGTGACATTGTTGATGATTTTGTGAAAGTTGTTGAACCTTCTTCCAATGAGCTTGAATTTAGTGTTGAGGAGGATAATGCGCAACCTCCTAAGCATATAATGAATGATGAAGAATTGGAAGAAGGTGAGCAAATAACAAATCTTCCTCTTGGAGATGAGCCCACACCAACACATGATCCATTGGTATTTGAAGAATATTCTCCTCTTGAAATTGAGGTGGATGTTGAGACAAGTTCTACATTACCTCCAAGTTGTGATATGAAGAATGGAGAAGAGCTAGAAGAGGTTGGTGAGGAAGTAATTGGACATGAAGAGCCTTGTCAAGAGGTGAAGGTAGAAGAAGCTTGCCAAGAGGTGGAGGTATTCAAAGAAGAGCACAAGAGAATGGAACTTACAAGACCATTGGAGACGTCCCTTCCTAGGTCACCATCCAACACAACATTCGAGTGGGTAAAATTTTTATCTCTAATCTTTACTTTCCCACTTGAATATGGTTTGATTGAAAATGATGGGCAACTTAGAGCTCTTTGTGGGGTTAACAACAAAAGGAAATTGAGTAGTGGGTGGAAATGCCAATCAAGGTTCCTTATGGTTGGAAACTCAAAGTCTAAGTACAATGGTTGGTATAGTTCTCAACTAAAGGGGTCTAGGAAGATGCTTTGGTGTTTACTTGAGAATTCGGATCACTTCTCACCCAATTGAAATTGTCATGATCAACTTGAAGATGGGTGTAGAAACAAGATTTGGGATCCGGGAATATATGAAGACCAATTTTGGAAGCCCTTAGCTTGTGTGGAACTTCATCAAAGCTTGGTGCCATTGATCTTGAATTTTGGAGCTTACTTGAAGTCCAAGCATTGGTGGAGGTTTCAAGATGAGTACAAGCATAAGCCACTATAACAAGGAGCCTTCCAAATGTCCAACTTAAGGACTTAAACTAAAAGTTCTAGGTGGGAGACACCCCACCATGGTAAACTCTTTCCACTCTCTTTTAGATTTGGTTAATAAGTGATTGGAGTTGCCATTGTAGGTAGTTCTTCTTATTTTTTATACTCTTATGCACTTTACTTTTATTCATAGGTTGTTTGTTGCATTCATGCTTTAATTAGTCTAGTTATTGTTAAATTGCATTTTACTTGTAGTATAAGTTTTGTTTTTAGTATGTTTGAAAATTTTTCAAAAAACTAAAAAGATTTGTTGTTAAATTTGATTTGTGGTTGCTTTAGAATGTTTATAGGTTAGGAGAGTGTTAAATTCTATTTTTATGCTTCTTTAAAAAAAAGGGGGCATCCGCGCGCGAGCGTGTTGTGCGCGCGCGCGCCGGTGGTGCATATCGTACTCCTGGTACAAAAACCAGAGAGTTGTGCCAAAAACCTTCTCCTGGAAGAGGAAAAACCTCCTAAACCCGAGCTCAAAACATTACCACCATCCCTGAAATATGCATTTCTGGGAGAAGGTGACACTTTTCCAGTGATCATAAGCTCTTCTTTAAATCCACAGGAAGAGGAAGCACTTATTCAAGTGCTAAGGACACACAAGACAGCTCTTGGGTGGTCCATAGGTGACCTTAAGGGCATAAGCCCAGCCAGATGCATGCACAAAATCTTATTGGAGGATAATGCTAAACCAGTGGTTCAACCACAGAGGCGGCTAAATCCAGCCATGAAGGAAGTGGTACAGAAAGAGGTCACTAAATTACTGGAGGCTGGGATTATTTATCCTATTTCTGATAGCCCCTGGGTGTGCCTTGTCCAAGTTGTCCCCAAAAAGGGAGGCATGACAGTGGTTCATAATGAAAAGAATGAACTGGTTCCTACAAGAACAGTTACAGGGTGGCGCATGTGTATTGACTACAGAAGGCTCAATACAGCCACCAGAAAGGATCATTTTCCTTTACCATTCATAGACCAGATGCTAGAAAGACTGGCAGATCATGATTATTACTGCTTTTTGGATGGCTACTCAGGCTATAACCAGATTACAGTAGATCCCCAGGATCAAGAGAAAACAGCATTCACATGTCCATCTGGAGTGTTTGCTTATAGAAGGATGCCATTTGGGCTGTGTAATGCACCTACAACCTTCCAGAGATACATGCTCTCTATTTTCTCTGATATGGTGGAAAAATTTATGGAAGTCTTCATGGATGACTTTTCAGTATATGGAGACTCATTCAGCTCCTGTTTTGATCACCTGAAACTAGTTCTGAAAAGATGCCAAGAGACCAACCTGGTTTTAAACTGGGAAAAATGTCACTTTATGGTGACTGAAGGGATTGTCCTTGGGCATAAAATTTCAAACAAGGGAATAGAGGTGGATCAAGCAAAAATAGAGGTAATTGAAAAATTACCACCACCTGCCAATGTTAAGGCAATCAGAAGCTTTCTGGGGCATGCAGGATTCTATAGGAGGTTTATAAAGGATTTTTCAAAAATCGCAAAACCTCTGAGCAATCTACTAGCTGCTGACACGCCATTTGTGTTTGACACAGAGTGTCTGCAGGCGTTTGAAACGCTGAAAGCCAAGCTGGTCACAGCACTGATGACAAGTCATCCTAGCCCATTTTAGCTAGTCTTTTTCTTTAGTTTTCATTAGAATTATGCACTTTCTTGAGCTACAAGCAAGCTAATTGAGTAGATTTTCATGTTTCCCTTGATTGAACCAACCATATGTGAATTCATGCCATTTCATGAGGTTTTGAGCTATATTTGTTGCATATTGTGGAAGACTGAATACCTCATGATTTTGAGCAAAGCTTTGATTAGTTTGGTTGATCAATGATAGGTGAAGAAGGCTTGGAGAAAGGTTGAAGCAAAGAGGAATGGCTAGGAGTGAAGAAAGGACAAGGGAATAAGTGAAAATTGAACCGGGTTGCATGAAGTTAGCCCCAACGTTAGCCCCCTAACTTGGAGGCTAACGTTGGGCATGTAAATCACTCCCTGGAAGTGGCCAACGTTAGCTCCAACGTTAGCCCCCTAACTTGGAGGCTAACGTTGGAACTTGAGAGTTTCTCCCCTGGGCACCAACGTTTGCGCCAACGTTAGCCCCCTAACTTGGAGGCTAACGTTGGCGCCACTAGCAATAAGCATTGCCAACGTTAGGGTCAAAGTTAGACCCCTAACGTTGGCACCAACGTCCAAACCAGGAAATCAAGCTTGCTGCTATGAAAAGTTAGGGGCAAAGTTAGACCCCTAACTTTGACCCTAACGTTGAGACTAACTTTGGCCAACTTCAAAAACCGGTTCAATTGGTTCACTTCGGTTCTTCTTCAATCTTCAAGAGCAATCAACCAAGGCCTCTTTCAACCCAATTCCACCAAGAACAAAGGCCCAACTCAAGGCTTGAAGATCATTTTGGAAAGTGTATAAATAGGATAGAATTCAAGTTATTAGGGGAGCTTTTCTTTTTAGAATTTTCATAATAGTTTTTGGGAAGCTTTTGAACTTGAATTTCTTTGTTTCCTTTTACTTGCAATTTCATTTTACTTTTGTCTTGGATCTTGGATTGGAGAATTGAAGAAATTCTGTTTCAATCTCAATCTTGGATTTCTCTGTTTCTTTACTTTACTGTTAATTGAATTTCATTTCCGGTTCATTGCTCTTCATCTCTTTTCTTTGCAATTTACAATTTCCTTGCTATTGTTCTTGTTGGATCTAGGAAGGCATTGAGATCTAGACTTGGTTTTCTAGTCTCTGGGTCCTGAGATCTGAATTTCTCATTTCAATTTCCTGTTTATTGCTTTTTCTGTTCATTTACTTTACTGCTTTCAGATTCGGTTCAATCCCAATTCCCTATTCCTTCTTCTGTTTGATGCAATTTAGTTTTTCCTTGTTTAAATTCTGCAAATCCACATCCCAATCCCCTTTACATTCCAAGCAATTTACATTTCTTGCACTTTAAGTTTCTGCAATTTACATTTCTTGCACTTTAAGTTTCTGCCATTTAACTTCTTGTTCTTTAAGTTTCAGCAATTTACTTTCCCGCTCTCTTAAATTTCATGTAATTTACATTCTGCAAATCACAAATCACCCAACCAACACTTGATTCGCTTGACTAAATCAACCACTAAACTAAAATTGCTCAATCCTTCAATCCCTGTGGGATCGACCTCACTCCCGTGAGTTTTTATTACTTGATACGACCCAGTACACTTGCCGGTTAGTTTTGGGTGTTTTGGGAGAGATTCGTTTCTCACCAAAATATCTCATCAAGTTTTTGGCGCCGTTGCCGGGGATTGACTAGATTGACAATGATTAAGTGAGGTGGTGATCTAGATCAAGCATTTTTTTTTCTGTTTCTTTAATCTTTGACTTGCACACTAACTGTTTGAGACTTTGTCTCTACTAACCCCCACTGCACTCAAGCTACAGAATGCTCTGTGCATCTTTGCTGTTTTGGTTGTATGACATGAACCAGGAGAGAGTTCTCCACCTCTGGAATTTCTGAAGAAGGGCACCAAGAAATGGAGGAGACCGGAAGGAAGTCCATAGTGAGAGGAGAAAAGCTGAGGCACTATGATTTTCAGCCTCCATGATCAAAGAATGAAGGATGTCAAGCTAGTGACAATAAAGAAGCGCTTTGTTGGGAGGCAACCCAACCTGAGGTAACTTCCTTTTCATAGCTATTTCAATAAAAAGGTTAATTAGTTTTATCTGTATTGCAAGAAGCTAAGTTTGGTGTTGCACACCAAAACAATCTAAGGGAGAATGAAGGATTCTAAGTTTGGTGTTCCACCAAAATTTCATCATAAAACATATTCTCACCTTCTGCATAATGCTAGCTTCAAGCAGTTAGATAAACTAGTCAACTATTTTGCTATTCTTTAGTTTTCAGTTTTATTACTTTTGAAAAATAAAAAGGGTTTTACACATGGTTAATCTGATGCACAAGAACCGTTGGCAAGGTACTAAGTTTGGTGTTCCCACACCAAAGTAAGTACAAAGGCCCACAAATAAATCCTGCATGCTAACCATTGTTTTCAAGTGCTTGGGGAACAAGCAACTTTCAATATCATTGCAGAGGCCCATACAAGCTGTTAGAAGGATTAAGCATCATCAACCAAAGAGACAAAAGATGAACTTAAAGGCCAGAAATGATGATGATGAGAAGAAGGAAATCAAGCAAACTTCAACAGGTTGTATTGTTAAGTCATTGTTTTGCATCAAATATTGCTGTGATTGAAAGTTGGATTGTATCCTGATCTACCCTGCCTGTCTGCATAGTATAGTTTCTTTTCTATTTACCCCTGCCTGCATACATAGTATAATTTCTTTCTTTATAATTCAATAAGCAAGATGTTTGATCATTCACAACATTCTTATCTTCAAAACTTGTTTGCACTCAATTTCCAAGAAATGCATCACTTGAAAGTTCTTTGAAAAGAAGGATTGAGGAATTAAACAATTTTGAGGCAAGCAAAAGATTAGGAGAAGTGGTGGTTCTGGTTATATGATTTTGTACTGAGGTTGCATGCTTGTGAAAACTTGCATGGGAGCTCATAGGCGGGACAAGAAGTTCAAAGAAATATTGTGGAGATTCTCAAAAATCTATTGATCCAAGAAGCAGCAAACAAAACAAAAGAAAATAAAGAAAACACAAAAGCAAAAAGAACATGGCCCAAGGCTCTGAGCATCACTTACTAGGCAGAAAAGAAAGAAAGAAACAAAAACTCAAAGAGTTATTATCCTAGTAAATGCTTGTGGTTGAGATGTGTCAAGGAAAGAGGCTTGAGCAAGTAAATCCTTAGGGGTGCTTCAACACCTAATACCTTAAAACCAACTGGTTTAGGAGTATTGATTGAAAGCTTATCTAAAGAGCCGCTTTGACACATGATACTTAGAGTCGAGGCCAAAACACAGAAACTATAAGCTGCTTCAAGGTGATTACATATAAAGAGATCTCCATGATACCATTTGGATGAAAATCCTAAGACCTACGACTTCCAATATGTAAGGACTAGTGAGCACTGAAGCCCTTGCATGAGCATGTAATTTAGAGTTCACCCCACTGATACTTGATCACTTCACTCACTGTACTTTACAAGTGTTCCTCAATCCATCTTAATTGAAAGAATCTCTGAGCATAATTCATTTCTTGCTTGGGGACAAGCAAGCTTTAAGTTTGGTGTTGTGATGACAAGTCATCCTAGCCCATTTTAGCTAGTCTTTTTCTTTAGTTTTCATTAGAATTATGCACTTTCTTGAGCTACAAGCAAGCTAATTGAGTAGATTTTCATGTTTCCCTTGATTGAACCAACCATATGTGAATTCATGCCATTTCATGAGGTTTTGAGCTATATTTGTTGCATATTGTGGAAGACTGAATACCTCATGATTTTGAGCAAAGCTTTGATTAGTTTGGTTGATCAATGATAGGTGAAGAAGGCTTGGAGAAAGGTTGAAGCAAAGAGGAATGGCTAGGAGTGAAGAAAGGACAAGGGAATAAGTGAAAATTGAACCGGGTTGCATGAAGTTAGCCCCAACGTTAGCCCCCTAACTTGGAGGCTAACGTTGGAACTTGAGAGTTTCTCCCCTGGGCACCAACGTTTGCGCCAACGTTAGCCCCCTAACTTGGAGGCTAACGTTGGCACTTGAATCACAAAGGAGGAAGGCCAACGTTTGCACCAACGTTAGCCCCCTAACTTGGAGGCTAACGTTGGCGCCACTAGCAATAAGCATTGCCAACGTTAGGGTCAAAGTTAGACCCCTAACGTTGGCACCAACGTCCAAACCAGGAAATCAAGCTTGCTGCTATGAAAAGTTAGGGGCAAAGTTAGACCCCTAACTTTGATCCTAACGTTGAGACTAACTTTGGCCAACTTCAAAAACCGGTTCAATTGGTTCACTTCGGTTCTTCTTCAATCTTCAAGAGCAATCAACCAAGGCCTCTTTCAACCCAATTCCACCAAGAACAAAGGCCCAACTCAAGGCTTGAAGATCATTTTGGAAAGTGTATAAATAGGATAGAATTCAAGTTATTAGGGGAGCTTTTCTTTTTAGAATTTTCATAATAGTTTTTGGGAAGCTTTTGAACTTGAATTTCTTTGTTTCCTTTTACTTGCAATTTCATTTTACTTTTGTCTTGGATCTTGGATTGGAGAATTGAAGAAATTCTGTTTCAATCTCAATCTTGGATTTCTCTGTTTCTTTACTTTACTGTTAATTGAATTTCATTTCCGGTTCATTGCTCTTCATCTCTTTTCTTTGCAATTTACAATTTCCTTGCTATTGTTCTTGTTGGATCTAGGAAGGCATTGAGATCTAGACTTGGTTTTCTAGTCTCTGGGTCCTGAGATCTGAATTTCTCATTTCAATTTCCTGTTTATTGCTTTTTCTGTTCATTTACTTTACTGCTTTCAGATTCGGTTCAATCCCAATTCCCTATTCCTTCTTCTGTTTGATGCAATTTAGTTTTTCCTTGTTTAAATTCTGTAAATCCACATCCCAATCCCCTTTACATTCCAAGCAATTTACATTTCTTGCACTTTAAGTTTCTGCAATTTACATTTCTTGCACTTTAAGTTTCTGCCATTTAACTTCTTGTTCTTTAAGTTTCAGCAATTTACTTTCCCGCTCTCTTAAATTTCATGCAATTTACATTCTGCAAATCACAAATCACCCAACCAACACTTGATTCGCTTGACTAAATCAACCACTAAACTAAAATTGCTCAATCCTTCAATCCCTGTGGGATCGACCTCACTCCCGTGAGTTTTTATTACTTGATACGACCCGGTACACTTGCCGGTTAGTTTTGGGTGTTTTGGGAGAGATTCGTTTCTCACCAAAATATCTCATCAAGCACCAGTTATTTCTGCACCAGACTGGACATTACCATTTGAGCTAATGTGTGATGCCAGTGATCACGCCATTGGTGCAGTGCTGGGGCAGAGGCATGACAAGCTTCTGCACGTCATTTATTATGCTAGCCGCGTTTTAAATGAGGCCCAGAAAAATTACACAACCACAAAAAAAGAATTACTTGCAGTGGTTTATGCCATTGACAAGTTTAGATCATACTTGGTAAGATCAAAGGTGATTGTGTATACTGACCATGCTGCTCTCAAATATCTACTCACAAAGCAGGATTCAAAACCCAGGCTCATAAGATGGGTGTTGCTTCTGCAAGAGTTTGATATAGAAATAAGAGACGGAAAAGGGACAAAGAACCAAGTGGCTGATCATGTGTCCCGGATAGAGCCAGTAGAAGGGACGTCCCTCCCCTCTCCTGAGATCTCTGAGACTTTTCCGGATGAGCATTTATTTGCCATTCAGGAAACACCATGGTTTGCAGACATTGCAAACTATAAAGCTGCAAGGTTCATACCCAAAGAGTACAACAGGCAACAAAAGAAAAAATTAGTTACTGATGCAAAGTACTACTTGTGGGATGAACCCTATCTCTTTAAGAGATG
This sequence comes from Arachis ipaensis, assembly GCF_059453495.1. Taxonomy (NCBI): domain Eukaryota; kingdom Viridiplantae; phylum Streptophyta; class Magnoliopsida; order Fabales; family Fabaceae; genus Arachis; species Arachis ipaensis. The sequence continues at coordinate 59,112,011 of NC_142436.1, forward strand.
TGCAGACGGAATAATTCGGAGATGTGTGCCTAGAGAAAAAGCACAGAGGATCCTATGGCATTGCCATGGATCACAATATGGAGGCCATTTCGGAGGTGAGCGAACAGCCACCAAGGTCCTCTAATGTGGCTTCTATTGGCCCACACTCTATAAAAATTCCCGAGAGTTCGTACGTAACTGTGACAGTTGTCAAAGAGCTAGTAATCTGCCTCATGGTTACGCCATGCCTCAACAAGGAATCTTGGAGATTGAGTTGTTTGACGTATGGGGAATTGACTTCATGGGACCTTTTCCACCATCATACTCAAACACTTATATTCTGGTGGCTGTTGACTACGTATCAAAATGGGTAGAGGCCGTTGTCACACCCACCAATGATACTAAAACAGTGCTGAAGTTCCTCCAGAAATATATCTTCAGCAGGTTTGGGGTCCCTAGAGTACTAATCAGTGATGGGGGCACTCACTTCTGCAACAAACAGCTTTACTCTGCCATGGTCCGGTATGGGATTCGTCACAAGGTGGCGACTCTATATCATCCACAGACTAATGGACAAGCTGAAGTCTCTAACAGAGAGCTAAAAAGAATCCTAGAACGGACTGTAAGTACCCGTAGAAAAGATTGGGCAAGAAGCTTGGATGATGCTCTGTGGGCATACAGAACAGCATTCAAGACTCCTATAGGGACCTCTCCATACCAACTTGTGTTTGGTAAGGCATGTCACCTGCCCGTGGAATTGGAACATAAAGCCTACTGGGCAACCAGATTCCTAAACTTTGATGCTAAATTAGCTGGAGAAAAAATATTGCTCCAGCTAAATGAACTAGAGGAATTCAGATTCACTGCTTTCGAAAATGCCAAGCTTTATAAAGAAAAATAAAAAAAATGGCATGACAGGAAGCTGTCATCTAGAATCTTTGAACCAGGACAAAAGGTTCTGTTGTTTAACTCTAGGCTCAGGCTATTCCCCGAGAAACTGAGTCCCGGTGGAGGGGACCATATGTGATTACAAGTGTATCACCATATGGTTATGTGGAGCTTCAAGATATTGATTCTGATAAGAAGTTCATTGTTAATGGACAGAGAATCAAGCACTATCTTGAAGGCAATATTGAGCAAGAGTGCTCAAGGCTGAAGCTAGATTAAAAGCTCAGCAAGGTCCAGCTAAAGACAATAAAGAAGCACTTGCTGGGAGGCAACCCAGCCATAGGGCATCACTTCCTCTAAGCATTTTGCCCTATTCTTGATTTTATTTGTTTATATAAAGTTCATTGATCCTAAGGTAAAGAGTCAATTGTATAAGTTCACAGGGTTACAGAAGGATTCTGCACGCAAAACAGAGAAAAAGAGCTCACTAGCAAGAAAACACCAGTAAAAGTTTGTTTTGGGCGTTCAACGCCCAACAGAAGCATCCACTGGGCGTTGAACGCCAGTAAGGATAGCCATCTGGGCGTTGAACGCCAGATTTACAGCGTTCTGGGCGTTCAGAAAAATGCCCAGTAACAAAGGACTTCCTGGTGTTCAACACCAGAAATAAGCAGTAGTTGGGCGTTGAACGCCCAGGAGAAGCAGCATTTGGGCGTTGAACGCCCAAAACATGCAGCATTTAGGCGTTCAAACGCCAGGATGGTGGGGAGGAGGTAAATTCGTTTTTTTTTTCATATTTTTCATTCTAAATTTAATTTTCATGTTTCAATTCACGATTTCTTGCATAAACATGTTAAGAACCCTGATTTCTAAAATCCCTAATTTCTAAAAACCCTATTTTAAAAATATCAAATATATCTTAATCCATAAGCACAAACCTTTTTTTTATCCAATTCAACTCTTTTTCAAAATTTTCAAACCAAATCTATCTCTTTTCATTCAAAAATCTTTTCAACTAATCAATATCTTTTTCAAATCTCCATACTATCTTTTTCAAAAATCCAAATCTATCTTTTTCAAATATCTTTCATATCTTTTTAATCTAAAATCATATCTTCTATCTTATCTTTCTTTGTATTTTCGAAATAACCCACCCCCCCTTTAAATATGGGTTTGGCCTCCCTCCCCTCCCATCCACAATTGCACCTAGCTCTCCTTCTATCCCTCTCCTTTCTTTTCTTTTGCTTGAGGACAAGCAAACCTCTAAGTTTGGTGTGTTTATCCGTGATCACTAAACCACACCCACTTAGATCATGGCTCCTAAAGGAAAATAACCCACTCCAAGAGGCAAGAAAGAGAGTATTCCAAAACCACTTTGGAATCAAGGGAAGTTCTTAACTAAAGAATATTCAGACCATTATTACAAAATAATGGGTCTAAGATCAGTGATCCCGGAAGTTAAATTCGATCTGAAAGAAGACGAATATCCTGAGATCCAGGAGCAAATCCGAATCAGGAACTGGGAGATCCTAGCCAATCCTGAAACGAAAGTGGGAAGGAATATGGTCCAGGAGGTCTATGCTAATATGTGGCATACAGACAGGCAAAGACTATCTGGATCTGCTATCTATGATTATCGGACCTCGGTCAAAGGAAAAATTGTTCATACCCACCCTGACAAGATCAGGGAAATCTTAAAGCTACCTCAGCTGAAAGATGATCCAGACTCCTTCAATAGGAGAATGATGAGAACAGACAAGGGTCTGAATAAGATTCTAGAGGATATATGTATCCCTGGAGCCAGGTGGACCACCAGCACGAAGGGTGTTCCAAATCAACTCAAAAGAGAAGATCTCAAACCAGTCGCCAGAGGATGGCTGGATTTCATTGGGCATTCTCTGCTGCCCACTAGCAACCGTTCTGAAGTCACTATTAGAAGAGCAGTAATGATCCATTGCATCATGATGGGAAAAGAAGTGGAAGTTCATCAACTGATTTCAACTGAATTTTACAAAATTGCAAACAAAAATTCCAAAGATGCCAGGTTGGCTTATCCAAGCTTGATTTATATGCTCTGCAAGGACGCTGGAGTAAGGATGGGAATAACTGAGTATATCTCAATTGAGCGACCAATCACCAAAGCATCAATGGAAAAACAACAAGCACAGGATGACCCCATCAAGAAGAAAACACAGGAATTTCTCCCAGAAATCCCTCAATCTGAATACTGGGAGTATCTTGAAACATCAGTTACCAAGATGCAAGAAGCTATGGAACAAATAATGAAAGAACAGAAGGAACAAAGTAGCATTCTTTGCTATTTGATTAAAGAACAGGAGGAGCAAGGGCGCGACTTAAGGGAATTGAAGCGCCAGAAATTATCTCTTGAAGGACCAAGCACCCCGTAGATTAGAGGAACACCCACTTCCCAGAACAAAGGTTGTTAAATTCCAATCTTAGCCTTAACTCTGTGATAACTGTTTCTATTTTAGTTTTACCTTAAGAGTCATATAGTAGTAATTAGTATCTATATTTTTGATTTTATCTCAAATTAAGCTATAATTTAATTTTTTCATCATCATCAAACATGAATAAAATAGAAGAATTTCTTTAGAATAAGAGGCAATAATTTTCGAGTTTTTAATAAGAACATTCTAATTATTTACATGTGGTGGCAATGCTTTCTGTCTTCTGAATGAATGCTTGAACAGTGCATATGTCTTTTGAATTTGATGTTTAAAACTGTTAAATATGTTGGCTCTTGAAAGAATGATGAACATGAGACATGTTATTGATAATCTGAAAAATCATAAGAATGATTCTTGAAGCAAGAAAAAGCAGCAAAGAACAAAGCTTGCAGAAAAAAAATAGCGAAAAAAAAATTATTAGAAAGAAAAAGAAAAAGCAAGTAGAAAAAGCCAAAAGCTCTTAAAACCAAGAGGCAAGAGCAAAAAGCCAATAACCCTTAAAACCAAAAGGCAAGGGTAAATAAAAAGGATCCCAAGGCTTTGAGCATCAGTGGATAGGAGGGCCTAAAGGAATAAAATCCCGGCCTAAGCGGCTAAACTAAGCTGTCCCTAACCATGTGCTTGTGGCGTGAAGGTGTCAAGTGAAAAGTTGAGACTGAGCGGTTAAAGTCAAGGTCCAAAGCAAAAAGAAGAGTGTGCTTAAGAACCCTGGACACCTCTAATTTGGGACTTTAGCAAAGCTGAGTCACAATCTGAAAAGGTTCACCCAATTATGTGTCTGTGGCATTTATGTATCCGGTGGTAATACTGGAAAACAAAGTGCTTAGGGCCACGGCCAAGACTCATGAAGTAGTTGTGTTCAAAAATCAACATACTGAACTAGGAGAATCAATATCACTATCTGAATTCTGAGTTCCTATAGATGCCAATCACTCTGAGCTTCAATGGATAAAGTGAGATGCCAAAACTGTTCAGAAGCAAAAAGCTACTAGTCCCGCTCATCTAATTAGAACCTGAGCTTCACTCAAAAACTCTGAGATATTATTGCTTCTTAAATTATTTGTATTCTATTTTGTTTATCTAGTTTCTTGAGGACAAGCAACAGTTTAAGTTTGGTGTTGTGATGAGCGGATATTTTATATGCTTTTTGGGGTTAATTTCATATAGTATTTAGTGTGTTTTAGTTAGTTTTTAGTTTATTTTTAGTAGTTTCTAGGCAAAATTCATATTTCTGGACTTTACTATGAGTTTGTGTGTTTTTCTGTGATTTCAGGTATTTTCTGGCTGAAATTGAGGGAGCTGAGCAAAAATCTGATTCAGGCTGAAAAAGGATTGCTGATGCTGTTGGATTCTGACCTCCCTGCACTCAAAATGGATTTTCTGGAGCTACACAACTCCAAATGGCGCGCTTTCAATTGCTTTGGAAAGTAGACATCCAGGGCTTTACAGCAATATGTAATAGTCTATACTTTGCTCAAGGATAGACGACGTAAACTGGCGTTCAACGCCAGTTCCATGCTGCTGTCTGGCGTCCAGCGCCAGAAACAAGTTACAAAGTGGAGTTCAACGCCAGAAAAGGATCCAAAGCTGGCGTTGAACGCCCAAAACAGCCCTATGCACATGATTAGCTTAAGTCTCAGCCCCAGCACACACCAAGTGGGCCCCAGAAGTGGATTTCTGCACCGTCCATCATAGTTTACTCATTTACTGTAAACCTAGTTTACTAGTCTAGTATTTAAACAACTTTTAGAGACTTGTTTTGTATCTCATGACATTTTTAGATCTGAACTTTGTATCTTTTGACGGCATGAGTCTCTAAACTCCATTGTTGGGGGTGAGGAGCTCTGCTGTGCCTCAATGAGTTAATGCCAGTATTTCTGTTTTCTATTCAATCATGTTTGTTCCTATCTAAGATATTCATTTGCACCTTATTATGATGAATGTGATGATCCGTGACACTCATCACCATTCTCAACCTATGAACGTGTGCCTAACAACCACCTCCGCTCTACATTAGATTGAATGAGTATCTCTTAGATTCCTTAATCGGAATCTCTGTGGTATAAGCTAGAATCCATTGGCAGCATCCTTGAGAATCCGGAAAGTCTAAACCTTGTCTATGGTATTCCTAGTAGGATTCTGGGATTGGATGACTGTGACGAGCTTCAAACTTGCGAGTGCTGGGCGTAGTGACAGACGCAAAAGGATAGCGAATCCTATTCCGGTATGATCGATAACCTACAGATGATTAGCCGTGCGGTGACAGCGCACCTGGACCATTTTCACTGGAAGGAAGGATGGTAGCCATTGACAACGGTGATCCTCCAACACACAGCTTGCCATAGGAGGGAGGTGCGTGCGTGAAGAAGAAGATAGAGAGAAAGCAGAGATTCAAAAGGCAAAGCATCTCCAAAACTCCAACATATTCTCATTTACTGCATAACAAGTAACCTTTAATTCATGCTCTCTTGTTCTTTTGCAAGTCAATTGATAACCACTAATTAATATCCTGACTAAGAGTTGCAAGATAACCATAGCTTGCTTCAAGCCAACAATCTCCGTGGGATCGACCCTTACTCACGTAAGGTATTACTTGGACGACCCAGTGCACTTGCTGGTTAGTTGTGCAGAATTACATGGTGTGAAGTAATTTTCGTGCACCAACCCTCCTTTGTGGGATTTGTAGATAGTTAAATTAGAGTCATAAAAGCTTCAGGTGAAATTTTTTTCATGTAGTTTTCTTCAGATTTATTAAGTTATATATTTATCATTGATGACTCCTCAAAATTGCAGTACAATGAATTTTAAATAATAAGATTTAATTTAATACGAGTTTCCTTATCCCTAACAAAATGCAGTATTAAGCTTAAAGTTGTATTATAGAATTCTCTGATCTATATTTAGTCACACAATCTTCCTCGGTGTGAGTGCAGTTAAGAGGTTCAACTTGCGATGGTACTAGAGTTCATGATAGCATTGTGAACCAGCTTCTTACTAAGGTCAGGTTAAATAATTTTTTATTAAAATAATAAGTCCTCTCTACTAGTCATAAGCATATCTAATAAACAATTTGATTGATTTGCAGATAGATAGTGTGGAGTCACTAAATAATATTTTGCTTATTGGAATGACCAAAAGAAAGGATATGCTTGATGAGGCTCTCTTAAGGTCTCTAAAATTTCCCTCCTTTCTTGTAGGTTTTTTAATATGCTTAGTCTGGAAAGTATGACTGTAAATTTGTGAACACTTGATGAGCGGATAATTTATACGCTTTTTGGCACTGTTTTTAGTATGTTTTTAGTATATTTTAGTTAGTTTTTATTATATTTTTATTATTTTTTATTTAAAATTCACTTTTCTGGACTTTACTATGAGTTTGTGTGTTTTTTTGTGATTGCAGGTACTTTCTCGCTGAAATTGAGGGACCTGAGCAAAAATCTGATTCAGAGGTTGAAAAAGGACTGCAGATGCTGTTGGATTCTGACCTCCCTGCACTCGAAGTGGATTTTATGGAGCTACAGAAACCCAATTGGCACGCTCACAATTGCGTTGGAAAGTATACATCCTGGGCTTTCCAGCAATATATAATAGTCTATACTTTGCCCGAGATTTGATGGCCCAAACAGGCATTCCAAGTCAACTCAAGAATTCTGGCGTTTAACTCCAGAACTGGCACAAAAGCTGGAGTTAAACGCCCAAACTGGCACAAAAGTTGGCGTTTAACTCCAAGAAAAGTCTCTACACATGAAAGCTTCAATGCTCAGCCCAAGCACACACCAAGTGGGCCCTGGAAGTGGATTTTTACACTAAACACCCTAGCTTACTCATTTTCTGTAACCCTAGGTCACTAGTTTACTATAAAAACTACTTTTAGTGATTCATCTTGTACCTCATGACACTTTACACGTTTCATGTTGTATCTTCTACGGCATGAGTCTCTAAACCCCATTGTTGGGGGTGAGGAGCTCTGCTGTTCTTCATGAATTAATGCAATTACTACTGTTTTCCATTCTATCACGCTTGCTTCTATTCTAAGATATTCATTCGCACTTCAACCTGATGAATGTGATGATCTGTGACAATCATCATCATTCTCACCTATGAACGCGTGCCTGACAACCACCTCCATTCTACATGCAATCAAGCTTGAATGTGTATCTCTTGGGTTTCTAATCTAAGATTGGAACCTTCGTGGTATAGGTTAAAATTATTGGCGGCCATTCCTGAGATCCGGAACATCTAAACCTTGTCTGTGGTATTCTGAGTAGGATCTGGGAAGGGATGACTGTGATGAGCTTCAAACCCACGAGTGTTGGGCGTAGTGACAGACGCAAAAGGATTAATGGATCCTATTCCGACATGATCGAGAACCGACAGATGATTAGCCGTGCGGTGACAGCGCATTTGGAACATTTTCACTGAGAGGACGGGAAGTAGCCATTGACAACGGTGATGCCAACTTAAAGCTTGCAATGGAAGGAGCCTTGCGTGCATGAAGAAGAAGATAGTAGGAAAGCAGAGATTCAGAAGACAAAGCATCTCCAAAGCCTCAACCTGTTCTTCATTACTGCATAACAAGTATTTATTTCATGTTCTTTTACTTTTTACAATTAAATCTGAGAATTATTGATATCTTGACTAAGAGTTACAAGATAACCATAGCTTGCTTCAAGCCGACAATCTCCGTGGGATCGACCCTTACTCACGTAAGGTATTACTTGGACGACCCAGTGCACCTGCTGGTTAATTGTGCGGAGTTGCAAAAGTGTGATTGTAATTTCGTGCACCAAGTTTTTGGCGCCGTTGCCGGGGATTGTTTGAGTTTGGACAACTGACGGTTTATCTTGTTTCTTAGATTAGGAATAATTTATTTTTTGTTGGTTTAGAGTCTTTTATTTGAGTTTAGTTTCATATTTTAAGTTTAGTGTCAATTGCATGCTTTTATTTTCTTTTATTTTTTTTTTCGAATTTGCATGTTCTTAGTTGTTTCTTGATCTTTAAAAATTCTAAGTTTGGTGTCTCCCTTGTTTTTTCCTTTAAATTTTCGAAAATATTGTGTTTGATCTTCTAAAAATTTTATGTTTGGTGTTTTTCTACTTTTGTTCACTTAAAAATTTTTCAAAAATTTGTTCTTGGTGTTCATCTTGATCTTCAAAGTGTTCTTGTTGTTCATCTTGACATTCAAAGTTTTCTTGTTTGTTCTCTTTGTTTTGATCTAAAATTTCTAAGTTTAGTGTCATTTTGTTGTTTTTCTCTTTCCTCATTAAAATTTAAAAATAAAAAAATATCTTTTCCTTATTTTACTCATAAATTTCGGAATTTGCATTAAATTAGTCAAATATTTTCAAAATCATATCTTTGTTTTAGTCACTCAAAATTCTAATTTCAAAAAGTGATCTTTTCAAATCTTTTTCAAAAATCAAATCTTTTTAATTTCTTCAATCGTATCTTTTCAATCATATCTTTTTTTTATTAAATTGTAATCATATCTTCTCAATCATATCTTTTTCAAAATAATTTTCAATCATATCTTTCTGATTGCTAATTCCAAAATTTTTTTAATTAATTAATTAATTTAGTTTTCAATTTGCTTTTATTTCATTTTCTTCTAATTTTTGAAAGTTTTATTTTATCTCCCATTTATTTTGTTTTATTTTCGGTTACTTTTAATTAAATATAAAAAAAATATTTAAAAATATAATTTATTTGCAAGTCATATCAATTCCCTTTTCTCCATCATGGACATAAGTGGAAACGAACAGTCCAGAAGGACTCTGGGGTCATATGCTAACCCCATTACAGCTGCATATAGGAGTAGCATCTGTATACCTCCCATGAAAGCAAGCAGTTTTGAGCTAAATCCTCATCTCGTTATCATGGTGCAGCAAAATTGCCAGTATTCTGGTCTTCCACAGGAAGAACCTACTGAGTTTCTGGCACAGTTCTTACAAATTACTGACACAATACGTGATAAAGAAGTGGATCAGGATGTCTACAGATTATTACTGTTTCCATTTGCTGTAAAAGATCAAGCTAAGAGGTGGTTAAATAACCAACCCACAGCAAGCATAAAAACACGGAGACAATTAACAGACAAATTCCTGAATCAATTTTATCCTCCAAAAAGGATGACACAGCTAAGGCTAGACATCCAAGGCTTTAAACAAGAGGATCATGAATCTCTTTATAATTCCTGGGAAAGGTACAGAGGGATGTTAAGAAAATGTCCCTCTGAAATATTTTCAGAGTGGGTACAGTTAGACATCTTCTACTATAGACTTATAGAAAAAGCTCAGATGTCTCTAGACCACTCAGCTGGTGGATCTATACACATAAGAAAAATAATTGAAGAGGCTCAAGAACTCATAGATACAGTTGCTAGAAATCAACATCTATACTCAAACAGTGAGTCCTCCATAAAAGAAGAGGCTAGGGCAGTAACTACTGATCCTAATCCTCAAGAACAGATTGTTGAACTTAATCAGAAATTACTCCTTATGACAAAACAATTAGCAGAATTCAAAGAGATGCTCCAAGACACTAAAAATGCTAACAAGAATATAGAAGCACAATTGAATCAGACAAGACAGCAGCTATCTAAACAGATAACAGAAGAATGCCAAGCTGTCCAACTAAGGAGCAGAAAGACATTGAATAACTCAGCTCAAAGTAGCAAAAAGTCAAAAAGGAACAAATGACAGAGGATGACCAAAACACTGCCCAAAATCCCTCTGAGGACATCAAGAGCCCAGAGAGGAATAACTCTGGCATTCAAACGCCAGAAAAGGGGGAAAAGTTGGCGTTAAACGCCCATCCCTTGCCCAGTTCTGGAGTTCAAATGCCATAAAAGGGTGGGAAGCTGGCGTTAAACGCCCATCCAGCACCCAATCCTGGCGTTCAAACGCCAATGAGGAATCAGACACCTGCAAGTGCTGATAGTAACCCCTCTAAGAAGGCTTTTCCAACCACTTCTGTAGGGAATAAACCTGCAGCAACTAAGGTTGAAGAATATAAAGCCAAGATGTCTTATCCTCAGAAGCTCCGCCAAGCGGAACAGGATAAACAATTTGCCTGCTTTGCAGACTATCTCATGACTCTTGAAATAAAAATTCCGTTTGCAGAGGCACTTGACCAAATACCCTCTTATGCTAAGTTCATGAAAGAGATCTTAAGTCATAAGAAGGATTGGAGAGAAACTGAAAGAGTGTTTCTCACTGAAGAATACAGTGCAGTCATTCTAAAAAGCTTACCAGAAAAGCTTCAAGATCCAGGAAGCTTTATGATACCATGCACATTAGAGGGTGCTTGCACCAAGATAGCTCTATGTGACCTTGGAGCAAGTATCAACCTAATACCTGCATCCACTATCAGAAAGCTTGGGTTGACTGAAGAAGTCAAACCAACCCGGATATGTCTTCAACTTGCTGATGGCTCCATTAAATATCCATCAGGCATCATTTAGGACATGATTGTCAAGGTTGGGCCATTTGTCTTTCCCACTGACTTTGTAGTGCTGGAAATGGAGGAGCACAAGAGTGCAACTCTCATTCTAGGAAGACCTTTCCTAGCAACTGGACGAACTCTTATTGATGTACAAAAAGGGGAAGTGACCCTGAGAGTCAATGAGGATGAGTTCAAGTTAAATGCCGTCAAAGCTATGCAGCATCCATACACATCAAATGACTGCATGAGCACTGATATTATTGACTCTTTGGTGGAAGAGATCAATATGACTGAGAGTCTTGAATCAGAGCTAAAGGACATCTTTAAAGATGTTCAGCCTGATTTGGAGGAACCAGAGGAAATAAAAGAACCTCTAAAAATCCCTCAGGAAGAGGAGAAACCTCCTAAACCCGAGCTCAAACCACTACCACCATCCCTGAAATATGCATTTCTAGGAGAGGGTGACACTTTTCCAGTGATCATAAGCTCTGCTTTAAATCCACAGGAAGAGAAAGCACTAATTTAGGTGCTAAGGACACACAAGACAGCTCTTGGGTGGTCCATAAGTGACCTTAAGGGCATTAGCCCAGCAAGATGCATGCACAAAATCCTATTGGAGGATGATGCCAAGCCAGTGGTTCAACCACAGAGGCGGCTAAATCCAGCCATGAAGGAAGTGGTGCAGAAAGAGGTCACTAAGTTGCTAGAGGCTGGGATTATTTATCCTATTTCTGATAGCCCCTGGGTGAGCCCTGTCCAAGTTGTCCCCAAGAAGGGAGGTATGATAGTGGTTCGTAATGAAAAGAATGAACTGGTTCCCACAAGAACAGTTACAGGGTGGCGTATGTGTATTGACTACAGAAGGCTCAATACAGCCACCAGAAAGGATCATTTTCCTTTACCATTCATAGACCAGATGCTAGAGAGACTAGCAGGCCATGAATACTACTGCTTTTTGGATGGCTATTCAGGCTACAACCAAATTGCAGTGGATTCTCAAGACCAAGAGAAAACAGCATTCACATGTCCATCTGGAATATTTGCTTACGGAAGAATGCCTTTTGGTCTATGCAATGCTCCTGCAACCTTTCAGAGGTGCATGCTATCTCTCTTCTCTGATATGGTAGAGAAGTTTCTAGAAGTCTTCATGGATGACTTCTCAGTATTTGGAGACTCATTCAGCTCCTGTCTTGATCATCTAGCACTTGTCCTAAAAAGGTGCCAAGAGACTAACCTGGTCTTAAACTGGGAAAAATGTAACTTTATGGTGACTGAAGGAATTATCCTTGGGCACAAAATTTCAAGCAAGGGGATAGAGGTGGATCAAGCCAAGGTAGAGGTAATTGAGAAATTACCACCACCTGCCAATGTTAAGGCAATCAGAAGCTTTCTGGGGCATGCAGGATTCTTTAAGAGGTTCATAAAGGATTTTTCAAAAATTGCAAAACCTCTGAGCAACCTGCTAGCTGCTGACATACCATTTGTGTTTGACACAGAGTGTCTGCAGGCATTTGAGACCCTGAAAGCTAAGCTGGTCACAGCATCAGTCATCTCTGCACCAGACTGGACATTACCATTCGAAGTAATGTGTGATGCCAGTGACCATGCCATTGGTGCAGTGTTGGGACAAAGGCATAACAAGCTTCTACACGTCATTTACTATGCCAGTCGTGTTCTAAATGATGCACAGAAGAATTACACAACCACAGAAAAAGAACCGCTTGCAGTGGTGTATGCCATTGACAAATTTAGATCCTATTTAGTAGGATCAAAAGTGATTGTGTACAATAACCATGCTGCTCTTAAAAATCTACTCACAAAGCAGCATTCAAAACCCAGGCTCATAAGATGGGTGTTGCTTCTGCAAGAGTTTGATATAGAAATAAGAGACAGAAAAGGGACAGAGAACCAGGTAGCTGATCACCTTTCCCGGATAGAACCAGTAGCTGGGGCATCCCTCCCTTCTACTGAGATCTCTGAAACCTTTTCGGATGAGCAACTATTTGCCATTCAGGAAGCACCATGGTTTGTAGACATTGCAAATTATAAAGCTGTGAGGTTCATACCCCAGGAGTACAGCAGGGTGCAAAAGAAAAAATTAATTTCTGATGCAAAGTACTACTTATGGGATAAACCATATCTCTTTAAGAGATGCGCAGACGAAATGATCTACAGATGCGTCCCTAGAGAGGAAGCACAGAAGATCCTGTGGCATTGCCATGGATCACAGTATGGACGACATTTCGGAAGTGAGCGAACAGCCACTAAAGTCCTCCAATGTGGCTTCTATTGACCTACTCTCTATAGAGATGCCAGAGAGTTTGTGCGTAACTGTGACAGTTACCAAAGAGCTGGTAACTTGCCTCATGGTTATGCCATGCCTCAACAAGGGATCTTAGAGATTGAGTTGTTTGATGTATGGGGTATTGACTTCATGGGTCCTTTCCCACCATTATACTCAAACACTTACATTCTGGTGGCAGTAGACTACGTATCTAAATGGGTGGAGGCAATTGCCACACCCACTAATGATACCAAGACTGTGCTGAAGTTCCTCCAGAAATATATTTTCAGCAGATTTGGTGTTCCCAGAGTACTAATCAGTGATGGGGGCACCCATTTCTGCAATAAACAGCTTTACTCTGCTATGGTTCGATATGGAATTAGCCACAAAGTAGCAACTCCGTATCATCCACAGACAAATGGGTAGGCTGAAGTCTCTAATAGAGAACTAAAGAGAATCCTGGAACGGACTGTAATTGCCTGTAGAAAGGATTAGGCAAAGAGCTTGGATGATGCTCTGTGGGCATACAGAGCAGCATTCAAGACACCTATAGGAACCTCTCCATACCAGCTTGTATATGGCAAGGCCTGTCATCTGCCCGTGGAACTGGAACATAAAGCCTACTGGGCAACCAGATTCCTAAACCTGGATGCTAAGTTAGCTGGTGAGAAAAGATTGCTCCAGCTAAATGAGCTAGAGGAGTTCAGACTCAATGCTTTTGAAAATACAAAAATTTATAAGGAAAAAGCAAAAAAGTGGCATGACAAGAAATTGTCATCCAGAGTCTTTGAGCCAGGACAAAAAGTTCTGCTGTTCAACTCTAGGCTCAGATTATTCCCCGGGAAATTAAAATCCCGGTGGAGGGGACCATATGTGATTACAGGAGTGTCACCATATGGATATGTTGAGCTTCAAGATATTGATTCTGACAAAAAGTTCATTGTTAATGGACAGAGAATCAAACATTATCTTGAAAGCAATTTTGAGCAAGAATGCTCAAAATTGAGGCTTGAATGAAGCTCAGTAAAGGTCCAGCTAAAGACAATAAAGAAGCGCTTGCTGGGAGGCAACCCAGAAATTAGCAAGTTATTTGTTTTACTTAATACTTGTAGAAGGTTGATATACAGTTTTCTTCAAAGGTTAATCATCAAAATTGAAGGAATTCACAGAGTTACAGAAGGATTCAGTGCAAAAAGCAGAGAAAAGGAGCTTGCTGGCAAGAAAACGCCAGTAAAGGGCATTTTGGGCGTTAAACGCCGGAATGGGTACCATTCTGGGCGTTTAACGCCAATAAAGGTACCATTTTGGGCGTTAAACGCCAGAATGGTACCCATTCTGGGCGTTTAACGCCAGAATTGCAGCATCCTGGGCGTTCAGAAAAACGCCCAGTGATAAAGGGGTTTCTGGCATTTAACGCCAGCCAGGGTACCTGGCTGGGCGTTAAACGCCCATAATGGCCAACAATTGGGCGTTAAACGCCAGAATGGATTCCATTCTGGGCGTTTAACGCCAGAAAGGCAGGCGGAGGAGATTTTGTTTCCAACTTCAAATTTTTTCTAATTTTCATGTTTTGACTCATAATTTTCTGCATAAACATGTTTCAAACTTTCATCATTCACCCTCAATTTTTCAAATTTCAACAATTTTCTAAATCTCTTTTCAATTTTCTTTCAAATCCTTCCCAAATCTTTTCAAAAACTCAATTATCCTCTTAGTTTCTTTCCAAATCTTTTCAACTCATCATATCATCTCTTATTTCTTAGATGCATAACCAAATTTTCAGATTTAACATCTTTATATGTTTTTCAATTACAAATCTCATATTTTTCATATCATAATTTTATTTTCTTCCATCAATCATATCTCTATGTCATATCTCTTTCAAATTTTTCGAAATCCCTCCCCTCCTCCTATAAATATACATTTGGCCATCCCCTCCTCTCCACCATTCGAATTTGGCTCTTCTCCTCTCTCTCCCCTTTCCTTTCTTTTGCTTGAGGACAAGCAAACCTCTAAGTTTGGTGTGTTTTTCCGTGATCACTGAGCTAAGACTTATCAAGATCATGGCACCTAAGGGAAAACAAACCAATTCAAGAGGCAAGAAAGAGAATACTCCAAAGAGTCTTTGGAATCAAGAGTGGTTCCTAACTAAAGAACATGCAGACCATTACCACAAAATAATGGGTCTGAGGTCAGTGATCCCGAAAGTTAAATTCAATCTAAAAGAAGATGAATATCCAGAGATCCAAAAGCAAATTCAAAATAGAGGATGGGAAATTCTAGCCAATCCTGAAACAAAGGTTGGAAGAAACATGGTTCAAGAATTCTACTCAAATCTGTGGCTAACAGATAAGCAGAGAATAACTGGAACCGCCTTTCACACCTACCGAACCATGGTCAGAGGAAGGCTTATTTACTTCCATCTAGACAAAATAAGAGAGGTCTTCAAACTGCCTCAACTACAAGATGATCCAGAATCCTTTAATAGGAGAATGGTGAGAGTAGATAAGGGTTGGATCAAGTTCTAGAGGACATATGCCTCCCTGGAACTAAGTGGATAACCAATTCAAAAGGTGTCCCAAACCAACTCAAGAGGAGAGATCTCAAACCAGTTGCAAGAGGCTGGCTGGACTTCATCGGGCGTTCTATATTGCCCACTAGCAACCGCTCTGAGGTCACTGTCAAAAGAGCAGTGATAATTCATTGTATTATGCTTGGAAAAGAAGTGGAGATTCATCATCTGATTTCCTGTGAGATTTACACAATTGCAAACAAGAACTCCACTGAAGCCAAACTGGCCTACCCAAGCTTAATTTCTCTGCTATGTAAAGATGCTAGAGTGAGGATGGGAGTAGATGAATTCATCCCAATCGAACACCCAATCACCAAGAAGTCAATGGAAAGACGAGTGCAAGACAACTCCATCAAAAGGAGAGGGCAGGAGTTCCTCCTAAAAATTCCTGAAATTGACTACTGGACCCGCCTAGAAGCATCTGTTACCAAGATACAAGAAGCTATGGAACAACTTAAGGAAGAACAACAGAATCAGAACTGCATGCTCTGCAAACTGCTGAAGGAACAGGAGAAGCAGGGGCGTGAGCTACAGGAGATGAAGCGCCAGAAGCTCTCCCTTGAAGGACTAAGCACCCCACAGATTGAGGGAGCATCCACTTCTCAAAATCAAGGTTGTTGAGTCCTAACTCTGTGATAACCTTTATTATTAAGAGTCTATTTTAAGAGTCATTTATTTTTCTGCTTTTAATTTTCTGTCTTCTATTATTATGGGTCTACTCTTATATTTATTTTTGAGTCTTATTTTTATTCCATAATCAATAAAAATTTAAAGTTTATGTCTTAAAGCTATGAATGTCCTATGAATTCATCACCTTTCTTAAATAAAAAGTGTTTTTAATTGAAAAAGAAAAAGAAGTACATGAATTTCAAATTTTTAAATAGTTTAATTATTTTGATGTGGTGGCAATACTCTTGTTTTCTGAATGAATGCTTGAACAATGCATATTTTTGAATTTGTTGTTTATGAATGTTAAAATTGTTGGCTATTGAAAGAATGATGGAAAAGGAGAAATGTTATTGATAATCTGAAAAATCATAAAATTGGTTCTTGAAGCAAGAAAAAGCAGTGAAAAAAAAAAGAGAGGATGATATGCGAAAAAAAAAGCAAGCAGAAAAAGCCAATAGCCCTTTAAACCAAAAGGCAAGGGTAATATAAAGGATCCAAGGCTTTGAGCATCAGTGGATAGGAGGGCCCACCGGAATAAAATCCTGGCCTAAGCGGCTAAACCAAGCTGTCCTAACCATGTGCTTGTGGCGTGAAGGTGTCAAGTGAAGACTTGAGACTGAGCGGTTAAAGTCGTGGTCCAAGGCAAAAAGAGTGTGCTTAAGAGCTCTAGACACCTCTAATTGGGGACTCTAGGAAAGCTGAGTCACAATCTGAAAAGGTTCACCCAGTTATGTGTCTGTGGCATTTATGTATCCGGTGGTAATACTGGAAAATAAAATGCTTAGGGTCACGGCCAAGACTCATAAAGTAGCTGTGTTCAAGAATCAACATACTTAACTAGGAGAATCAATAACACTATCTGGATTCTGAGTTCCTATAGAAGCCAATCATTCTGAACTTCAAAGGATAAAGTGAGATGCCAAAACTATTCAGAGGCAAAAAGCTAAAAGCCCTGCTCATCTAATTAATACTGATCTTCATAGATATTTTTGGAATTCATTGTATATTCTCTTCTTTTTATCCTATTTGATTTTCAGTTGCTTGGGGACAAGCAACAATTTAAGTTTGATGTTGTGATGAGCGGATAATTTATACGCTTTTTGGCACTATTTTTAGTATATTTTAGTTAGTTTTTATTATATTTTTATTAGTTTTTATTAAAATTCACTTTTCTAGACTTTACTATGAGTTTGTGTGTTTTTCTGTGATTCCAGGTACTTTCTGGCTGAAATTGAGAGACCTGAGCAAAAATCTGATTCAGAGGCTGAAAAAGGACTACAGATGCTGTTGGATTCTGACCTCCCTGCACTCGAAGTGAATTTTCTGGAACTACAGAAGTCCAATTGGCGCGCTCTCAATTGCGTTGGAAAGTAGACAACCTGGGCTTTCTAGAGATTTGTTGGCCGAAATAGGCGTTCTAAGTCAGCTCAGGAATTCTGGCGTTTAACTCCAGAACTGGCACAAAAGCTGGCGTTTAACTCCAAGAAAAGTCTCTACACATGAAAGCTTCAATTCTCAGCCCAAGCACACACCAAGTGGGCCCCGGAAGTGGATTTTTACACTAAACACCCTAGCTTACTCATTTTCTGTAACCCTAGGTCACTAGTTTACTATAAAAACTACTTTTAGTGATTCATCTTGTACCTCATGACACTTTACACGTTTCATATTGTATCTTCTATGGCATGAGTCTCTAAACCCCATTGTTGGGGGTGAGGAACTCTGCTGTTCTTCATGAATTAATGCAATTACTACTGTTTTCCATTCTATCACGCTTGCTTTTATTCTAAGATATTCATTCGCACTTCAACCTGATGAATGTGATGATCCGTGACAATCATCATCATTCTCACCTATGAACGCGTGCCTGACAACCACCTCCATTCTACATGCAATCAAGCTTGAATGTGTATCTCTTGGGTTTCTAATCTAAGATTGGAACCTTCGTGGTATAGGCTAGAATTATTGGCGTCCATTCCTGAGATCCGGAACGTCTAAACCTTGTCTGTGGTATTCTGAGTAGGAACTGGGAAGGGATGATTGTGACGAGCTTCAAACTCACGAGTGTTGGGCGTAGTGACAGACGCAAAAGGATCAATGGATCTTATTCCGACATGATCGAGAACCGACAGATGATTAGTCGTGCGGTGACAGCGCATTTGGAATATTTTCACTGAGAGGACGGGAAGTAGCCATTGACAACGGTGATGGCCAACTTAAAGCTTGCCATGGAAGGAGCCTTGCGTGCATGAACAAGAAGATAGTAGGAAAGCATAGATTCAGAAGGAAAAGCATCTCCAAGGCCTCAACCTGTTCTTCATTACTGCATAACAAGTATTTATTTCATGTTCTTTTATTTTTTACTATTAAATCTAAGAATTATTGATATCCTGACTAAGAGTTACAAGATAACCATAGCTTGCTTCAAGCCCACAATCTCCGTGGGATCGACCCTTACTCACGTAAGGTATTACTTGGACGACCCAGTGCAATTGCTAGTTAGTTGTGCGGAGTTGCAAAAGTGTGATTGTAATTTCGTGCACCAACACTCAACAAGGATATGCTATTGTTTATTGTATTCTGGAATTGTTATCCAATCTACTACTGCTTTGATTTCTTATAATAAACTCCTATAGTAACTATATGCATATATAGTGCATACCTCTTTAGTTGTTGCCATTTCTTTTTCTTGTAGACCAGGGTAGTTAGAAGTCTAGGTTGAGATAAGCCTTCTTGATGAAAATGATCAATTGCAAATTCTTCAAATTCATACTAACAAGATGAAGGAAAATTCTTTTCTTGCTCCCGATGTGAATCTTCAAGAGCTTGGTATGTGTTTATTATGGAAAATTTAGGATGATACAAGTTTGTATATTTATGCCTTTATTGTCTTTGATGGAAGTAATCAATAAGTAATCTTGATTAGGTTGATTCTTTACTAATAAATATTTTTAAGCAAGATCAGCTATTTCTGATGTCAAGCTTTTACTTATCATTTCACCAAAAAAAGTGGATAATAAAATTATCAGCAACACACTTATTCATTTATGATGGTCAACAAATGTTTACTCTGGGTTTGCTTTATCTTTTGCAGCTGATAGAACAAAAAACTACAATGGTGCAGAACCTGAAGGAGTTGTGAAAAGTGCCGTCTCATATGCTTTAAATCGACAACTGAGTCTAGAGGATCTCATGAAGCAAGTTGCGTAACACCTCGTTACCCTAAGTCTTACCTCGCACCGTAAAGCGAAGAATAACAAAGTGTCACAACAGTTCTAAGGCTCATATAATATATATATATATATATATATATATATATATATGGAAAGAAATAGTAATACTAGAAGCCCGATGAAGGAATAAAAGCTCAATTTGCGTAAAGCATAATTACGAAATGCGAAGCGTTCACACACGAAAACTAAACGTATAGGTACGAATAGAACAAGACATAATATATAAAACCTTGTAGATAGCTTCGGGATACACAAGGTTATAATTAAAGTAAATAAGATATATATAAGTGTAATATACAAAAGAGGACTAGTCACAACCTGCGGAGTTTAGGCCAGCTAGTCAAACTGAATACCGCATAGATTTGAAATTTAAAATAGCTTATACAACTTATCTCTCAAATCAAGCCTCTAAGGCCATAAAGTCCAAAACAGGAAGGTGAGAGAGAGTACTACAACAAAATAATCAAAAATACCAAAAGAGAGCATAAGATCCTCCGCTCCATTACCATCTCGCAACTCACCGAGGTGGGTCACGACCTGCATCTGAAAAATATCTACATATGGTATGAGAACCGGAGGTTCTCAGTATGGTAACAGTGCCCAATATGTAAGATGTAAGGTTCCTGGACGCCGAAGGCAATCCTAGAACTTCACATCAATACTGATTTTCAAGCTTAACAAAAATAAATAACTTAAACCATAAACCATAAACCATAAACAGGGTTATCTAAACTTAGGGGATTTCTAACTAATATCAAATCACACCGCTGTATCCCACAGGCGTCACTAACCTACCCTCCACGCAATTCCATTGCTGTCGCCTACCTAACCTCCTTAGTACCAGACAATCACAAGTATATGCAAACAAGTAATACAGAGGTAATATTCATGTATAGCAAGTTCAAGAAGCAATTAGGCATATTATACATTTAGGCAAACTGCAAGTAATCAAAGAAAACAAGTACATAAGTGATGCATATGATGATTGCTTGTCCTATTGGCTCGTGATATCACTTGTCGGTCCATGAATGCCAACCCGACACATCCTTTCGGATGTCGCCTTTCTGCCACGTCCGAGGATATAGCGCCTGGAATGCTTTTGTATCGTTCCAAGGATATAGTGCTTGGCACACTTACATGCTCCAAGGATATAGTGCCTGGAAGACTCTTGGGCAGAGAAGGAAAACAACAAAAATATATGGTACATCATAAATTGTTCCAAGGATATAGTGCCTGACACACTTTCCACCTCCAACAAGTCCATCAACCTCAAATCATCACCAGTCATCACCATTTTCTCATCTCAATTCACTTTCAATCCTTAAGTCTCAACATTCCAAGGATATAGTGCTTGGCACACTCTCCATCAATATCCATCAACCTCATCATAACCATCATCAGTTATTAATTCCACAAGTTACCATCCATTCATAAGTTCTCAAGCCATTGCCAATAAAACACTTTGCTAGTTCACCCACAACTTCAGAAACCTAAGTCGCCGTCTTCTAAACTCATACAGAAAATTACCAATTTAGATCACTAAGCCATCTCTATTAGTCTTAAGATCTAATTACTAGTTAGCAATCTTAAACAGTAGATAAAGAGGTTTGGAAAGCTAGAGAACCCTTTAAAAGTGAAGAAAAATAATTTTTCAGCAAAACAGGGTGTATGCGTACGCATGCATTATGTATGCGTACGCATACATACAATTTGGCCCATTTTGTGTACGCATACACATGTATGCATAGGTGCCAAACAAAATGGCATGTATGCGTATAGGTGGGGTAAGTATACGCATGCACTCCCAGACTTAGAAAATTTTGCAAAGTTGCAGAAATCAGTTTTAAACCCCAAACTTTAAACATTCATAACTTCCACTAAAAAAATCCATTTTCCTCAAACTTTATATCATTTTAAAGCCCTTGAAAACATCTTTAATTTAAAATAAATTCCAATCAATTTCAAAAACTGAGGTTCAAGTTATAATCTGCCAAAGTTCACCAAAAATCAAGTTTTACACAAAAACATCAAAGTTCTCTAATTTCCAAATTTCATAACCAAACCAAACCAAAACATATCCAAACATCATAAAACACTACCACACACAACAACTTATCATTTCATCTTATTTCCATCAATATCAACACCTATTCCGCTCATTCTCTTCGAACTCTTCCCTCCACAAGTCCAACACAATTCACAACTTCCAAATCAAAATATCAATATTAATCATTCATAACCCTCATCCATCCTATGACATCTACAATCCTCATAAGTTATATTATTCAACACCAGTATCAATCCTCAACATCATTCATTAACAATAACATCATAATATCATCAAAATCATCATACATCATCAATTCACAATTTTCAACCTCCAATTCAATCCTATCCTAAGATCCACTAGCCTAAGTGTCCAAAAACATTACATATTACATAAAGAAAATCGAAACCATACCTTGGCCGATTCCCAAAATTCACCAAACACCAAAACAAAGCCACTATGAAAACAACAGGTATCACAAGTAAATCTACTAATCGGCCGCAGCTTCATACTGAATCTTCGAACTTGTCACTGAAAGGGTGGAAGATTTTGGCGTGAGAACAAACTACTAGTTCTCAGTAGGAAATGAGAATATCGTAAAAGTTAATTATTTTCATCTTAATCATTACATTTACGACATTCCCATTCCCTACTGAGAACTAGTAGTTTGTTCTCACCCCAAAATCTTCCACCCTTTCAGTGACAAGTTCGAAGATTCAGTATGAAGCTGCGGCCGATTAGTAGATTTACTTGTGATACATGTTGTTTACATAAAGTTCCCTCGCCCTTGTTGCTTTAGTTTTTATTTTATCCAGAGGGATAGGTATTATATTCAAGTTTTATATTAAATTCATTTGTATAACATTTATTATTATTATTAGTAATTATGTGATTATTATTATTTGGAGATCTTTGATATGTGATCTTAATTACTAAAAACAAATTTCTGGAATTTTCTCTAAAACTGAAACGCGATATCGATGTAAAGGCTTAATATTAAACAAATAATAAAAGAAAACAGGTTACTAACGCCTTACTTTTGGTACGATCTTGACGTACTGGAAGTTAGGGTGTTACAATGAGTGCCCTACCACCTTTTCCATTCAGCGGGAAACATTCTGATAAACCCCATTTTTAGGGTTTATCTTGTGTTGAATTTAGAGGGTTTTGTCAAATTTTCTCCCATTTATACACTAAAATAGCATGGTTTTGTAAATTCTCTTTTAATTGTGTTTAAGAGTGAAAACATGCTTTTTAGGTCTTAAAAATAGCTAAATATAATTCACCTTAATTCCATTAGATGCCTTGATATGTTTGTTAAGTGATTTCAGGTTTAAGAGGCAAAGATTGGATTGAGGGAATGAAGAAAAAGCATGTAGAAATGGAGAACTCATGAAGAAATGAAGGAACCGTAAAGCTGTCAATCCTGACCTCTTCGTACTTAATCGATCATAACTTGAGCTACAGAGGTCCAAATGAGGCGGTTTTAGTTGTGATGGAAGGCTAACATCCAGGGCTTCAAAATGATATAAAATTTGTCATAGTTTCCTGGCGTTTAGGGATGCGTACGTATGTTCCACGTGACTCACTAAAGGTAACTCGTGGCCAGCGATTTCTGAAGCATTTTGGGCCCAATCCAACTCATTTCTGATGCTATTTAACCCAAGGATTGAAAAGGGATAAAACAATTAGTTGGTTAGTGAGTTTTAGTTTAGTTTTCATGAGGATTTAGTTAGTTTATAGAGAGAGAAGTTCTCTCTTTTCTCTAGAATTAGGATTAGGTTTAGATCTAGATCTACTTCCTCTTCTCTTGCTTAATTTCCTTTTTCATCTTTAATTGTTCCCTTGTAGTTGTAGCATTCTACTTCTCTTGTAGTTTCTTTGTATTGTTAGTTGTAGTTTATGAGTTCTTTTGTAGATCTACATTTCTTCTTCAATGCAATTGGTAAGTTCTTTGTTGTTTCATAATTGTTTTGTCTTTCTATTATTAATCTCTTGCTTTTGTAGTTGTAGATTCCTTTAATTCTTGCAATTAATAACGTTTGCCTTTATTGCCTTCTATGTGTTTGTTAAAATGTTTCTTCTAGTTATGAGGTAGATTTTGTTCCTCTTGGCTTTGGTTGAGTAATTGGTGACGCTTGAGTTATCTAATTCCTTTGTTGATTGATAATTGGAAGTTGCTAATTGACTTGAATGTCACTAAAGCTAGTCTTTCATCTAGATTTGGCTAGGACTTGTGATATCAAGTTAATTCCTCCACTTAACTTTCCTTCATAGTTAGAGGTTAACTAAGTGCGAGCAATACACAATTCTCATCTCAATTGATGATAATAACTAGGATAGGACTTCTAGTTCTCATACCTTGCCAAGATCTTTCTTAGTTGTTAGTCTATTTCTTTTGCCATTTACAATTCTTGTTTCTTATCTCAAAAACCCCAAAGATACTTCATAGCCAATAACAATAACACTTTATTGCAATTCCTAGGGAGAACGACCCGAGGTTTGAATACTTTGGTTATTTTTATTGGGGTTTGTTTTAGTGACAACCAAATTTTTTATTGAAGGAATTGTTTGTTTGTTTAGAACTATGCTTGTAACGAGATTTCATTTGTGAAATTCTAAACCACACACACAATTTTTCTCTCATCAAAATGGCGCCATTGCCGGGGATTTGCAATGGTGTTATGTTATTGGCTATTGTGAATATGTTCATATTGTGAATATTTATCTTTTAGGTTATTTCTAGGTCTTGTTAGTAATTAGGAGTTTACTTTTCTTTGCCTTTTTGAGATTTTTTTTTGATTTCCTCTTTTCCATATGAATTATCATCCTTGTGGTTTTGGATATGGTTATGACTATGTTGTAGGTAATTGAAACTTGAATGATGGCTCACATTATGGGAGAGATGAATTCTTAAGAAGGGAGCCACATCCATATGAGCAATCACCATGGCAACCTCCTCATTCAAGCTACTTTGATGGTAATCCCTCCTATAATGCATATCATTCCAATGGATATGATGGTTCTTATCATGATTATGCCACTCAACCACCATTATTCCATGCACCATACTCTCAACATAGTCCTCAAACACCATCATTCGAACCACCATATTCTCAATCCACATCCTATTTCCACCAATTGCCTCCACAAAATCCTAATCCATATTCCCCTATGCATATCATTGTGATAATTATGAACAAGCAACCATTGAATCACCACCACCCCAACATCTTTACCCTTCAAACCAAGTTCCCATGGATGATACACTTGGTATCATTCCTCAAGAGCAAGAAGAGCTCCAAACCGCACTCACTAGTTTTGCCTCTACCCTCCAAGAACTTATGTTTCATATACTTCCACCTTCTACCAACCTCCAAGCTTTAGTGCATCTCCTCTTCAACCACATGATGAATGTGAGAAATCAACCAAGGAGAGGAGCATGAAGGAGATTTTAGATTCTCAACTTGAGAACAAGGAAATGAAGTGTGTTTTGCAACAAGTGGAAGGGATGGAGATTGTTGAAGTAGAAAAAGTTGAAGAAGACCTAGGGGAGGTTAAACAAGAAGGAAATTCCATCATTGAAGACAACTCTACACTAAGTGACAATGGTGATCTTATTGAAGACTCTTTCATTGAATGTGAAACCGATGTTGAGGAGGGTGCGCAACCTCCAACACATGACTTGATCAATGAGGAAGAGTTGAAAGAAGTTAGAAAACAAGAGAAAATTGAAGGAAGTTGTCAAAAGATGGAAGTCATCAAGGAGGAACCAAAGGAAGTGGAGCCTACAATGTCAAGACCATTGGATATTTCCCTTGCTAAGTCACCATCCAAATTACAAGTTGAATGGGTAACCATCTCATCCTTTAATTTTCTTGGCCCATATCAATATGCATTGTTAGAAACGGATGGTCAACTTAGAACTATATGTGGGTTGGAAAGTAGAAAAGAGTTGGGTGTTGGTTGGCGACAAGAAGCAAGGTGCATAGTGGAAGGAAGCTTAAATTTTAGGATTAAAAAGTGGAGTGGAACTCAAGTCAATGGAATTAGGATGATGAGTAGGAGTTACAAAGAGAATTCAATAAGTTTGTCACCCTATTGGAAGCATGAAGATCAAGAAGAAAGGGGGTTGACAAACAAAGTATGGGACCCTGGAATATACATAGACAACCATCAACTTTGGGGCCTTGTCACTTACTTAAGCCTCCTTGAAGGCCTTGTGCTCTCAATTTAGGATTCCGGAGGCTATTGGAAGTGCAAACATTGGTGGGGATTTAAGGAAGAGTTCAAGCACAAGACACCTTGAGAGGAGCTCCCCAAAAGTCCAACTTAAGGACAATAAACAAAAGTGCTAGGTGGGAGACCACCCACCATGGTAAACTCTTTCCATTCTCTTGTATATATACTTAATAAGTGATTTGAGTTGCCATTATAGGTAGTTTTTCTCTTTTCTATACTCTTATACATTTTGTTTTGATTGAGAGGTCGTTGTAGTGTGTTTTGATTAGTTAAAATTGTTGAACACTTAGGTTGCTTGAAGTGTAAGTTTTGTTTGTTTTGTTTTTGAAATTTTTTCATAAACTTAAAGATTTTTATTAATTTTGAATTTTAGTTGCTTTAGAATGTTTATAGGTTAGGAGAGTGTTAAATTCTGTTTTTTTGTTTCAAAAAAAATTTCAATCCACGCTTAAGCATGCATGATGCTTACGCGTGGATTGCACTTCCGCAACTCCTGGTTCAAAAACCCGAGAGTTGTGCAAGATTTGTGCTGGAATTGTGCTGGGAACATAATCTCAATCCACGCGTAAGCATGCGTGAAGCTTACGCATGGATTGTCCCTACTGCATCCACGCGTAAGCATGTGTGACGCTTACGCGTGGATTCGCACCCTATTTTTCTCCTTTCTCCTTTCTCCTTTCTTCTTCTTTCTTCTTTTCTTCTTCTTTCTTTCTACCTTTCTTCTTCTCTCTTCTTCCTTTCTTACTTTCTTTCTACCTTTTCGAACCTTTTCTGGGTAATTAAATTATTATTTTATTAAAGCGGTTATTTTAGTTCTTACAAAGTGCTAGACATGATCACAAACGTCAAAAAAGCTAGGAAAACTATGAAAATCAATGACAAATAAAATCAACTAAAAAAAAACTCAAACTAAAGGAAAACTGAATTCAAAATGGAATTAAGCTAAAGGATACTCATGGTTGGGTTGCCTCGTAACGAGCACTTCTTTACCGTCATTAGCTTGACGGACAACTCCTCTAAGGAGGAGGATCATAGGGTCTCAGATCTTCACCCCTCATTGTGAACTTCTTCTCTGTGCTCTCATAAATTACCTCAACATGCTTCAAAGACAGGATTCTATTCACAATGTGTGGTATGACTGGACTCTGAGTGAAGACTACTCTCATGCCAGGTGAGAAGTCCTCAATAGGAATTTTCTTATTCCTCCCACCTTTGGGTACTTTCTTCTTGGGGCCTTCTCCATCTTTGGTGGGTGGTAAATGTCGAACACCAAACTTAGGTTTTATGTCAGGGAGGACTGTATGGCTTTCCACCAAGTGAGAAGGCTTGAGCTCTGAACTTTGTATGCCAGTGCCTCCTTTGTAGGAGAGTGGAGGAGGTTTAAAAATCTTGAATAATATGTAGTCCTCCCACTGCCTCAGAACCAAGTTTCCTCTCTCCGCATCGATTAGAGCTCTCCCAGTTATTAGGAATGGCCTTCCTAGGATGATGGGATCATCTATCTCCTCTCCTGTATCGAGTATTACAAAGTCCGCAGGGAGGTAAAGGTCTTCAACCATTACTAGTATATTCTCCACCAATCCATATGCCCGCTTCAGGGACTTGTCTGCAATCTCTAGTGAAATCCTTATGGACTGTACCTCTAGGATCCCAAGATTCTTCATCAGAGAAAGAGGCATCAGATTTATGCTTGATCTAAGGTCACATAGTGCCTTCTCAAATGTAATGGTCCCAATTATACAGGGAATCAGGAAGCTCCCAAGATCTGGTATCTTCTGGGGCAGTTTTTTCTGTACTAATGCACTGCATTTCTTGGTCAGCACCACAGTTTCATCTTCCTTCAAGGCCTTCTTCTCAGAGAGTACGCTTTTCAAACAAGCCATATAGGGAGGCATCTTTTCCAACACCTCTGCAAAAGAAATATTGATTTGTAACTTTTTGAAGATTTTCAAGAATTGAGTGAGCTTCTCATCCTTGGTCTCTTCTTGCAGTTTCAGAGGGTGTTGTACTTCAGGATCCTTCACCACCACTGAGGCATGCAATAGTGTGCTTTCAATCTCCTCTTGAGCCTTTTTCTTCTTCAAATCCTCAGTAGTAGGCTTCTCTTCAAGCTTGGCCTCCTTGCCTATGAGGAGGGCCTTGCACTCTTCCCTCGGATTCACCTCTATGTTGCTTGGAAGAGTGTTAGGTCTCTGAGGCACCCACTTACTCAACTGACCCACTTGCATTTCCAAGTTCTGAATTGAAGATCTAGTCTCTTGTATAAAGCTGTGAGTGGTCTTAGAAAGTTCAGAGATTATTGTGGTTAAGTCAGAGAAGCTGTGTTTTTGAGGGGACTCTTACTGCTACTGAGAGGGCTGGAATTGTCGGTTATTAAACCTGTTCTGATTAGATCTGCCCTGGTTATTGTTGAAGCTCTGTTGAGGCTTCTGTGGCTGCTCCCTCCACCTAAAATTAGGGTGATTCCTCCATCCCTGATTGAAGATATTCGAATAGGGGTCATTGTTATGATTTCTAAAGGAATTTTCTATGTAATTCACTTCCTCCAAGGTGGGTTGAGCATTGCCATAGGCGTCCTCTTGAGTGTAGCTTCCAGTCATGTCAAAGGATGCATATTGAGTATTGACAGCTGAAACCTGCATCCCGGTCAAGTGTTGAGAGATCAAACTAATATGTTAGGCATGAGCTTGTTTTGAGCCAAAATGGCGTCCAGTGTGTCAACCTCCATGACTTCTTTCTTCTATGTAGTCTCAGTGTTCACAGGGTTCCTCTCAAAAATGTAAAGATACTGGTTCTTGGTAACCATCTCAATAAGCTCATTTGCCTCTTCAGGCATCTTCTTCATGTACAGAGAGCCACTTGCAGACTGATCTAATGACCTTTTGGCCATCTCAGAGAGGCCATCATAAAATATCTGCAGCCTGGTCCATTCAGAAAACATTTCAGGAAGGCATCTCCTGATCATCAGCTTGTATCTGTCCCAATCTTCATAAAAAGACTCTCCATCTTTCTGTCTAAAGGTTTGGACATCCACCCTAAGCTTGGTCAGCTTCTGAGGTGGAAAAAAATTGGTTAGAAATCCAGTGACCACCTTATCCCACGTGTCCAAACTTTCATTTGGCTATGAGTCAAGCCACTGCTTTGCTCACAGCAAAAGGGAAGAGCATGAGCTTGTAGACCTCTGGATTCACTCCATTCGTCTTTACAGTGTCACAGATCTGTAGGAAGTTAGAGATGAATTTGTTGGCATCCTCCTGCGGGAGTCCATGGTACTGACAATTTTGCTACACCAAAGTGATCAGTTGAGCCTTAAGCTCGAAATTATTTGCACCAATGGTAGGTACAGCTATACTATGCCCATAGAAGTTAGGAGTGAGTGCAGTGTATGAGCTAAGCACTCTCCTTGCTTGCTCCCCAGCATTCACGTTTCCACCATTAGCGGTCATGGTGCGCTCTTCAGCTTCCTTTTCAAAAGTCTCCTTGATATCCTCTCCGGCTTTGTAAGCTTTGGTTTGTTGCAAACGCCACCTCAAGGTCCTTTCGGGTTCAGAGTCAAACTCGAGAAGGGGTTTCTTGTCCCTGTTCCTGCTCATAAACAAACAAGAAACAAAGAAAAGGTAGGAGTCTCTATGTCAGAGTATAGAGAACTCCCAGTGAGATATCCTATGTAAAAAGAATTAAAATAAAATAAAGTAAGCAATTAACCAAAAAAATTTCAAAAATAAAGATGAACAATTAACCTAAAAAATTTTGAAAAATAAATAAAAAATGCACAAAGTTTCAAAAGTAAAAGAGAAAATACTAAAGGGACACCAAACTTAAAATCAGAAATTAAAAGAAAATAAACAAGATAAAATTCGAAAATAAAGAAAAAACAAATAAAATAGAAATCGAAAATTAAAAAGAAAGGTAAATAAAAAAATTAATAAAAATACCTAATCTAAGCAGCAAGACAACTGGTAGTTGTCAATCACAAACAATCCCCGGCAACGGCGCCAAAAACTTGGTGCAGAAAATCAAATTTCCCACGGCTTAACCAACAAGTGCACCGAGTCATGCAAGTAATACCTCAAGTGAGTGAGGGTCGATCCCACGAGGATTGTTGGACTGAGTAAGCAATGGTTGTCTAGTTGGACTTAGTCAGGCGAATCGAAAAGGTTTTTGGTGAGTTGCAATTCGCATAAAGCAATAAACAAGCAAGTAAAGAAAGCAATAAGAAATTGGTGTGAAAACAGTAAGAGAAAACAGTTAAGGTCTCAGAGATGTTACTTTTTCGGATTAAAATATCTTACCAACTATTTTAACAATAAGTGATTCATTCTATGGCAAACCATAAATGTCTAAACCCTAATCTTTTAGTGATTTAGCCTCCTCTAACCCTCATCAACCGCCACTCTCATGGTCACTTAACTCAGATTAGAGGGTGAAGTTCAGAAAACTAGTTTAGCACCACAAAAACCCTAATTACCCAAGACTAACAGGATTATATGTCACATATCCAAATTAGTTCGTGCAATTAGCGATTTAAGAGGAATTTGTTTCAAAGATATAGTTCAAGCGAGATAACTCTCTCGAGAATCACAAGAATTCATGTAGAAAAGGGTCATACTCTCGTTCCACACAGTTCATAAGATTAATAATGAAAACAATCCTTAGAATTGAATCAAACAAATTAAAATAGAAGAGTAATAGTTCTAATCCATAGAAATAAACAGAGCTCTTAACCTTAACCAAGAGGTTTAGTTGCTCATACTTACAGAGAAAATGAATTTGTCGTCTAATGATGCTTGATGCCCTAGGGAGGGTGCATCTTATTCCTTAAATAATAACCTTAAACTAAATGCTAGACCTAAAAGATATTATTTGTAAATAAAATTACAAAAGAAAATAAAATAAAACTAAGAAGTGCTAAGTCCATGAAAGGTCGAAAGAGAGGGTGACTTCGGCATGCTCTTGGCGTTTTACGCCAGAGATAGGCGTGTAATGCCCCATGGGGAGTAGAGTTGTACACGCCTGAGTCCCCTGGTGGAGCTAAACGGCAGGTGGGTGTTTAGCTCCCGGGGGGGTGCTGCAGCATTTCTTTTTTTTGCTCCAAACTCTGCCAAATTGCTCCGAATTTCACCTGAAATCATAAAAATACTAAAACAACTCAAAGTAGCATCCAAAGAGGATTTTTGCACTAAAATCAAGTAAAACTAAATAAAATCTAACTAAAAGCAACTAGAAGATGCCAGTAAAAAGGTTATAAGATGCTCACGCATCAATTACCCCCTCTTGCTACCTCGTCCGACCGCTCGGCATTTTTGGGTGACAAGTTCCTAATCCCAACATTTTTGCATTTCATTTTAGGTCTTTTAGGATTTTTGGTTGCATTGCATATGTATATATTAAGCTTAGTCAAAATCATGATATTTTCCAAGGATTTTATCTATAGGGCACCTCAATTGAAAAAAAAAATTTAGAACTTGCTTGAAATATATACTTTATGGAACATGATTTTTGAGCTAAGAACACAAGCATGTGAGATTTGAGCCTAATTGTGTGGTTACATCATATATAACCACTTATTTTCATTCTTGTGTGCATTATTCTCTTCCTATGATTGTAATCTTTGATTTGTTTAATTCTATATGTCCATTATTTTGTGTATACATGCATTTATATGGTTAAGGCCATTGTTCAAATAGCTCACTTACCCAAATAAGCCTACCTTTTATCTTCCATTGATAACCAATTTGAGCATATGCTTATCCCATTTGTTCTTAATTGTAGCACATTACAAGCCTAAGTGAAAAACAATAAATATCCCTTAATATGGATCTTTGATTAGCTTAGGCTAGTGAGAGTGTTTATCATTTGATTTTGGGAGAGTTGGGAACATTGGGTAGAGATAAAAGTGTATTTTTGTATTTGTGTTGAGAATCTTGGGAATTGGGTACATACTCATGTATTAATCATGTGTAAACCATATGCATTGATGTTCTTGTATATATATATTTTATGTTCAAAAAAAAAAACCTCGTTGCATAAGTGTAAAGAATCAAACAAATCAAGGATTACAATCATAGAAAGAGAACAATGCACACAAGAATGAAAATAAGTGGTTATAAGATGTAACCACACAATTAGGCTCAAAACTCACATGCTTGTGTTCTTAGCTCAAAAACCATGTTCCAAAATAAATTCTTCAAGCAAGTTCGAAAAGAAAAAAAATTTTCTTTTTTTTTTCAACACCAATTTTTCAATTTTTATCTTTGTTAGTTAGTTGTTGCATTGTATGATAGGTTGCATGCTAGTTAGAATTTGTACATATTTTTCATCACTTCTTTTTATATCAGGACTACTTGGTTAGGGTGATGATTTCTTTTCCAAGGAAATGGTTTTTAGGGCACCCTACCAATTTGAAAAAAAAAATTTTCTTGTCGAACTTGCTTGAAGAATTTATTTTGGAACATGGTTTTTGAGCTAAGAACACAAATATGTGAGTTTTGAGCCTAATTGTGTGGTTACATCTTATAACCACTTATTTTCATTCTTGTGTGTATTGTTCTCTTTCTATGATTGTAATCCTTGATTTGTTTGATTTTTTATGTCCATTATTCCATGTATATATGTATTTGTATGATTGAAGCCATCATTTCATTTAAGTTCATTTACCAAAATAGCCTACTTTTCATCAACCATTGTTAGCCAATTTTGAGCATATTTAATCCCTTTTGTTCTTAATTTTAGCACATCACTACCCCTAAGTGAAAAACAATAAATGTCCCTTAATTTGGATCTTTGATTAGCTTAGGCTAGTGAGAGTGTGTATCATTTGGGTATGGAAAACTGGGGACATTGGTTGAGGTAAAAGTGTAATTTTTATTTTTGTTAAAATATTGGGAATTGAGTACATATTCATGCACTATACGTAAAGCCATATGCATTGATACGTTTGTATATACTTTAAAAAAAATGATAAAGAAAAAGAAAAAAAAACATATATATATATATATAAGAAAAAAATATAAAAAAAGAAAAAAAAGAAAAAAAAATAAAAATGGGACAAAAATACCCAAAAGTAAAGTTTAATAAAAATCAATGCATATGGAATGTTAATTAAAGAGAATTCATGAGTATGTGAAAAAAGTGGGAATCATGGGTAGCTAGGTTGTGTATTAGAATTGTATAGGTTGTTACATGTGTTAGGTGAGAGGTTAGGCTAATCAAAGATACAAATTTCAAGCTCACTTGACCATATGCATCCTTACCTTTACCCTAGCCCCATTACAACCTATGAATAAGTCCTCATGATGAATGTATGCACGCATTGAATAATTGTTGATTGTTAGAAAAAAAAAAACAAATCCTGGAAAGTATGATTAGAGGAGAATTGAGTGAATCGACCCTATACACTAGAGCAACTAGAGCAGATACACTTCCGCTGAGGGTTCGATGCTTAATTACTTGTTCCCGGCTTTCATGAGCTTTCTTCTTGCAAGTCTACTTGTACTTCATTTTGATATTTGAATTGGTAGAGTTTGTGAGTCGTCATATGACCTTTGGCCTACTTGCTTATATATGTTCTTCGATATTGATTTGCTTTTAACCAAGTAGGTAGAAGCATTTTGCATTTAGTTGCATGCATGTAGATATGTTTATATAGTTTCTTTGCATTAAATAAATGTTCATACCCCTTTCTTGTCCTTCTTTATTCTTAGCATGAGGACATGCTTAGTTTAAGTGTGGGGAGATTTGATAAACCCCGATTTTGTGGTTTATCTTGTGCTTAATTTGGGTGGTTTTATCAACTTTTCTCACATTTATTCAATGAAATAGCATGGTTTTACAATTCTCCCTTGATTTGTGCTTAAATGTAAAAATATGTTTTTTAGGCCTTAAAATAGCTAAATTTAACTCACTTTAATTCCATTCGATGCCTTGATATATTTATTGAGTGATTTCAGGTTCATAAGGCAAGTATTGGATGGAAGAAGTGAGGAGAGAATCATGCAAAGTGGGAGAACTCATGAAGAAATAAAGGAACCGTAAAGCTGTCAAGCCTGACCTCTTCGCACTCAATCGACCATAACTTGAGCTACAGAGGTCCAAATAAAACGGTTTTAGTTACGTTGAAAAGCTAACATCTGGGGCTTCAAAATGATATAAAATTTGCCATAGTTTCCTGACATATAGAGGCGCGCACGCGCCATGTACTCGTGCGCACCGATGGAGCTGCGTGGGTCCACTTTTTGCACTTCATTGGGGGCGATTTCTAGCTCATTTTGGGCCCAATCCAACTCATTTCTGATGCTATTGAACCCAAGGATTGAAGGGGAAATGAACCAAGTAGTCATTATTTTAG
Organism: Arachis ipaensis; assembly: GCF_059453495.1. Taxonomy (NCBI): domain Eukaryota; kingdom Viridiplantae; phylum Streptophyta; class Magnoliopsida; order Fabales; family Fabaceae; genus Arachis; species Arachis ipaensis. Next base: position 59,146,183 of record NC_142436.1, read on the forward strand.
TTTTCATCATGTTTTAGGATAGAATTCTAGAGAGAGAAGCTCTCCCTTCTCTCTAGAATTTAGGGTAGTTTAGGTTTAATTTTCTTAAATCCAACTTTTAATTCTTGTTTTGATTTAGTTTCTCCTTTTAATTTCTTGTTGTTACACCTCTACTCTTCTAGTTTTACTTGTCATTTCCTTTATTTTGTCCTCTTTTATATTTATGAACAATTGTTGGATCTCATTTTTCTTTAATGCAATTTTATGTTTCCATGTTTCTTTTATTGCTTATCTTAGTTGTTATTATTGATTTCTTGCTTGTGGTAGTCATGGGTTTCCTTTAATTCTTGCATTTTATGATGTTTACTTTTCTTGTACACTAAGTGTTTGTTAAAATGTTTCTTTTAGTTTTTGAGAAGTTTTCTTGGCTCTTGACCTAGGCTAAGGGAATTAAGTGATCTTGAGTCATTGGGTCTCAATGATTTGGTGATTTGAGAACCCTTGGTGATCAATTTGATACTCATTGATGCCAAGCCACTACTAATCTAATTAGTAGGTAGGTTGGGACTTATGGGTTGATGTGATCAAGCCTATTTGATGTACTTCAAGCCTAGGAGTAGATATTACGTACTTAAGGCTTTTGGAAGTAGACTTAATAGATTAGCCTCTCATAATTATCAATATTTGGTATGTAGACAAGGATGGTGATCTCAATTATCTATGTCTAGCCAAGAGTTCCTTCTATTTCTTTTATTAGTTCTTGTTATTTTACTTTCTTGTAATTTATATTTTCTTGTCAAATTCCAAATCAAACACCCCCTTTGTTCTTCATAGCCAATAATTGAGCACTTCATTGCAATTCCTTGTGAGACGACCCGGAGTCTAAATACTTCGATTAATTTTCATTTGGAGTTTGTTATATGTGACAACCAAATTTTTGATGTGGGAATTGTTTGTTGGTTTAGAACTATGCTTACAACGAAGTAATTCTTTCTATAAGAAGAAAATCTAGACCATCGAGCAAAACTCATTATCAAAATGGTGCCGTTGCCAGGGAGTTGCAATGGTGTTATATTATTGGCTATTGTGAATATGTGAATATGTTTGTCTTTTGCTTGTTTGTTAGCCTTTGTTAGGATTAGGACTTGTTGCTTATTTTTGTAGTTTTTGTTTTTATTTGCTATTATGAATTCTCACCCCTTTGGCTCTGAGTTTGGCTCAAATTATGTTGTAGGGAATGGAAGCTACAATGAAGATGTGCATCAAGGATGGAACAATCAAAGATGGGAGGAGCCTCAAGGGATTGATCACCCTTCTTGGCAACAACAACCTCCGGATTCTTATGGGTATAACTCTAATCCTAATGCATATCAATCTAATGGATGTGGTGACCCTTATTGTAATTGTCAACAACCACCACCATATGCCTATGAACCACCTCCTCAACATAATTTTGCACCACCTTACTCACAAGCCCCTTTTCACCAAACATCTCCATATTACCCCAACCCATATCCACCATACCAACCATCTTGTGAACCATATGAACCATATGAAGAACCACCCCAATATCACCACCAATACCCTCAAGAACCACCACCTCTATATTATCACCAAGATGAATCACCTACCATGTATGATAACTTTCAACCACATAATGAATTTCCCTTTCCACCACAACCCTCCAAGGAAGAACACCCATATCCATCCATCCAAGAGCCAACAGATCGTCTCAAGGAAACAATGGATCAGCTTCAAGCAATAATCCATCAAAAGGAGCAAGAGGAAGCCCAAAAGAATTATGAAGCTATCGAGGCTAACCTTGCAAAAATTAAAGCCAACTTGGACTCATGGGACTCATGCAACAAGCAAAGCATCTCCACGGATGAATGTGAGAATTCAACTGATGAAAGGAGCATGGAGATCTTAGAATCTCAACATGAGGACATGGAGATGGGGTATGTCTTGCAACAAGTGGAGGAGGAAGAGATTGTTGAAGAAGGAGAAGTGGTTGAAGAATTAGAGAAAGTTGAACAAGAGGTGGATTTCAAACTTGAGAGCACTCCCACACCAAGTGACATTGTTGATGATTTTGTGAAAGTTGTTGAACCTTCTTCCAATGAGCTTGAATTTAGTGTTGAGGAGGATAATGCGCAACCTCCTAAGCATATAATGAATGATGAAGAATTAGAAGAAGGTGAGCAAATAACAAATCTTCCTCTTGGAGATGAGCCCACACCAACACATGATCCATTGGTATTTGAAGAATATTCTCCTCTTGAAATTGAGGTGGATGTTGAGACAAGTTCTACATTACCTCCAAGTTGTGATATGAAGAATGGAGAAGAGCTAGAAGAGGTTGGTGAGGAAGTAATTGGACATGAAGAGCCTTGTCAAGAGGTGAAGGTAGAAGAAGCTTGCCAAGAGGTGGAGGTATTCAAAGAAGAGCACAAGAGAATGGAACTTACAAGACCATTGGAGACGTCTCTTCCTAGGTCACCATCCAACACAACATTCGAGTGGGTAAAATTTTTATCTCTAATCTTTACTTTCCCACTTGAATATGGTTTGATTGAAAATGATGGGCAACTTAGAGCTCTTTATGGGGTTAACAACAAAAGGAAATTGAGTAGTGGGTGGAAATGCCAATCAAGGTTCCTTATGGTTGGAAACTCAAAGTCTAAGTACAATGGTTGGTATAGTTCTCAACTAAAGGGGTCTAGGAAGATGCTTTGGTGTTTACTTGAGAATTCAGATCACTTCTCACCCAATTGAAATTGTCATGATCAACTTGAAGATGGGTGTAGAAATAAGATTTGGGATCCGGGAATATATGAAGACCAATTTTGGAAGCCCTTAGCTTGTGTGGAACTTCATCAAAGCATGGTGCCATTGATCTTGAATTTTGGAGCTTACTTGAAGTCCAAGCATTGGTGGAGGTTTCAAGATGAGTACAAGCATAAGCCACTATAACAAGGAGCCTTCCAAATGTCCAACTTAAGGACTTAAACTAAAAGTTCTAGGTGGGAGACACCCCACCATGGTAAACTCTTTCCACTCTCTTTTAGATTTGGTTAATAAGTGATTGGAGTTGCCATTGTAGGTAGTTCTTCTTATTTTTTATACTCTTATGCACTTTACTTTTATTCATAGGTTGTTTGTTGCATTCATGCTTTAATTAGTCTAGTTATTGTTAAATTGCATTTTACTTGTAGTATAAGTTTTGTTTTTAGTATGTTTGAAAATTTTTCAAAAAACTAAAAAGATTTGTTGTTAAATTTGATTTCTGGTTGCTTTAGAATGTTTATAGGTTAGGAGAGTGTTAAATTCTATTTTTATGATTCTTAAAAAAAAAGGGGGCATCCGCGCGCGAGCGTGTTGTGCGCGCGCGCGCCGGTGGTGCATATCGTACTCCTGGTACAAAAACCAGAGAGTTGTGCCAAAAACCTTCTCCTGGAAGAGGAAAAACCTCCTAAACCCGAGCTCAAACCATTACCACCATCCCTGAAATATGCATTTCTGGGAGAAGGTGACACTTTTCCAGTGATCATAAGCTCTTCTTTAAATCCACAGGAAGAGGAAGCACTTATTCAAGTGCTAAGGACACACAAGACAGCTCTTGGGTGGTCCATAGGTGACCTTAAGGGCATAAGCCCAGCCAGATGCATGCACAAAATCTTATTGGAGGATAATGCTAAACCAGTGGTTCAACCACAGAGGCGGCTAAATCCAGCCATGAAGGAAGTGGTACAGAAAGAGGTCACCAAATTACTGGAGGCTGGGATTATTTATTCTATTTCTGATAGCCCCTGGGTGTGCCTTGTCCAAGTTGTCCCCAAAAAGGGAGGCATGACAGTGGTTCATAATGAAAAGAATGAACTGGTTCCTACAAGAACAGTTACAGGGTGGCGCATGTGTATTGACTACAGAAGGCTCAATACAGCCACCAGAAAGGATCATTTTCCTTTACCATTCATAGACCAGATGCTAGAAAGACTGGCAGGTCATGATTATTACTGCTTTTTGGATGGCTACTCAGGCTATAACCAGATTACAGTAGATCCCCAGGATCAAGAGAAAACAGCATTCACATGTCCATCTGGAGTGTTTGCTTATAGAAGGATGCCATTTGGGCTGTGTAATGCGCCTACAACCTTCCAGAGATACATGCTCTCTATTTTCTCTGATATGGTGGAAAAATTTATGGAAGTCTTCATGGATGACTTTTCAGTATATGGAGACTCATTCAGCTCCTGTTTTGATCACCTGAAACTAGTTCTGAAAAGATGCCAAGAGACCAACCTGGTTTTAAACTGGGAAAAATGTCACTTTATGGTGACTGAAGGGATTGTCCTTGGGCATAAAATTTCAAACAAGGGAATAGAGGTGGATCAAGCAAAAATAGAGGTAATTGAAAAATTACCACCACCTGCCAATGTTAAGGCAATCAGAAGCTTTCTGGGGCATGCAGGATTCTATAGGAGGTTTATAAAGGATTTTTCAAAAATCGCAAAACCTCTGAGCAATCTACTAGCTGCTGACACGCCATTTATGTTTGACACAGAGTGTCTGCAGGTGTTTGAAACGCTGAAAGCCAAGCTGGTCACAGCACCAGTTATTTCTGCACCAGACTGGACATTACCATTTGAGCTAATGTGTGATGCCAGTGATCACGCCATTGGTGCAGTGCTGGGGCAGAGGCATGACAAGCTTCTGCACGTCATTTATTATGCTAGCCGCGTTTTAAATGAGGCCCAGAAAAATTACACAACCACAAAAAAAGAATTACTTACAGTGGTTTATGCCATTGACAAGTTTAGATCATACTTGGTAAGATCAAAGGTGATTGTGTATACTGACCATGCTGCTCTCAAATATCTACTCACAAAGCAGGATTCAAGACCCAGGCTCATAAGATGGGTGTTGCTTCTGCAAGAGTTTGATATAGAAATAAGAGACAGAAAAGGGACAGAGAACCAAGTGGCTGATCATGTGTCCCGGATAGAGCCAGTAGAAGGGACGTCCCTCCCCTCTCTTGAGATCTCTGAGACTTTTCCGGATGAGCATTTATTTGCCATTCAGGAAACACCATGGTTTGCAGACATTGCAAACTATAAAGCTGCAAGGTTCATACCCAAAGAGTACAACAGGCAACAAAAGAAAAAATTAGTTACTGATGCAAAGTACTACTTGTGGGATGAACCCTATCTCTTTAAGAGATGTGCAGACGGAATAATCCGGAGATGTGTGTCTAGAGAAAAAGCACAGAGGATCCTATGGCATTGCCATGGATCACAATATGGAGGCCATTTCGGAGGTGAGCGAACAGCCACCAAGGTCCTCTAATGTGGCTTCTATTGGCCCACACTCTATAAAAATTCCCAAGAGTTCGTACGTAACTGTGACAGTTGTCAAAGAGCTAGTAATCTGCCTCATGGTTACGCCATGCCTCAACAAGGAATCTTGGAGATTGAGTTGTTTGACGTATGGGGAATTGACTTCATGGGACCTTTTCCACCATCATACTCAAACACTTATATTCTGGTGGCTGTTGACTACGTATCAAAATGGGTAGAGGCCGTTGCCACACCCACCAATGATACTAAAACAGTGCTGAAGTTCCTCCAGAAATATATCTTCAGCAGGTTTGGGGTCCCTAGAGTACTAATCAGTGATGGGGGCACTCACTTCTACAACAAACAGCTTTACTCTGCCATGGTCCGGTATGGGATTCGCCACAAGGTGGCGACTCTATATCATCCACAGACTAATGGACAAGCTGAAGTCTCTAAAGAGAGCTAAAAAGAATCCTAGAACGGACTGTAAGTACCCGTAGAAAAGATTGGGCAAGAAGCTTGGATGATGCTCTGTGGGCATACAGAACATCATTCAAGACTCCTATAGGGACCTCTCCATACCAACTTGTGTTTGGTAAGGCATGTCACCTGCCCGTGGAACTGGAACATAAAGCCTACTGGGCAACCAGATTCCTAAACTTTGATGCTAAATTAACTGGAGAAAAAAGATTGCTCCAGCTAAATGAACTAGAGGAATTCAGATTCACTGCTTTCGAAAATGCCAAGCTTTATAAAGAAAAATAAAAAAAATGGTATGACAGGAAGCTGTCATCTAGAATCTTTGAACCAGGACAAAAGGTTCTGTTGTTTAACTCTAGGCTCAGGCTATTCCCCGAGAAACTGAGTCCCGGTGGAGGGGAACATATGTGATTACAAGTGTATCACCATATGGTTATGTGGAGCTTCAAGATATTGATTCTGATAAGAAGTTCATTGTTAATGGACAGAGAATCAAGCACTATCTTGAAGGCAATATTGAGCAAGAGTGCTCAAGGCTGAAGCTAGATTAAAAGCTCAGCAAGGTCCAACTAAAGACAATAAAGAAGCGCTTGCTGGGAGGCAACCTAGCCATAGGGCATCACTTCCTCTAAGCATTTTGCCCTATTCTTGATTTTATTTGTTTATATAAAGTTCATTGATCCTAAGGTAAAGAGTCAATTGTATAAGTTCACAGGGTTACAGAAGGATTCTGCACGCAAAACAGAGAAAAAGAGCTCACTAGCAAGAAAACACCAGTAAAAGTCTGTTTTGAGCGTTCAACGCCCAACAGAAGCATCCACTGGGCGTTGAACGCCAATAAGGATAGCCATCTGGGCGTTGAACGCCAGAAAGAAGCTCTTTCTGGGCGTTTAACGCCAGATTTACAGCGTTCTGGGCGTTCAGAAAAATGCCCAGTAACAAAGGACTTCCTGGTGTTCAACACCAGAAATAAGCAGCAGTTGGGCGTTGAACGCCCAGGAGAAGCAGCATTTGGGCGTTGAACGCCCAAAACATGCAGCATTTAGGCGTTCAAACGCCAGGATGGTGGGGAGGAGGTAAATTCGTTTTTTTTTTTTCATATTTTTCATTCTAAATTTAATTTTCATGTTTCAATTCACGATTTCTTGCATAAACATGTTAAGAACCCTGATTTCTAAAATCCCTAATTTCTAAAAACCCTATTTTAAAAATATCAAATATATCTTAATCCATAAGCACAAACCTTTTTTTTTATCCAATTCAACTCTTTTTCAAAATTTTCAAAACAAATCTATCTCTTTTCATTCAAAAATCTTTTCAACTAATCAATATCTTTTTCAAATCTCCATACTATCTTTTTCAAAAATCCAAATCTATCTTTTTCAAATATCTTTCATATCTTTTTAATCTAAAATCATATCTTCTATCTTATCTTTCTTTGTATTTTCGAAATAACCCACCCCCCCCTTTAAATATGGGTTTGGCCTCCCTCCCCTACCATCCACAATTGCACCTAGCTCTCCTTCTATCCCTCTCCTTTCTTTTCGTTGGCGATTCTTGCTCCCTCCATGTTAGCTTCCACGTTAACTAAGTTAACGTGGCAACTAACGTGGCTCAAAGTGGCTTAGTCCAACATTAGTGACAAAGGTGAGTGTCACTAACCGTTGGCCATTCTTTTGCTTCCCCACGTTAGAGTCCATGTTAACTTAGTTAACGTGGCTCTTAACGTGGCCAATATGAGCTTGGTCCAACGTTAGTGACAAAGGTGAGTGTCACTAACGTTGGCTTCATTTTCTTCTTCCACGTTAGAGTTCACGTTAACTTAGTTAACGTGACTCTTAACATGGGCTATGATGGCTTTGAGGACGTTATTGGCGATTACTTTTCTACGTTAGTGGTTACGTTAGTTAGACTAACGTGGCTGCTAACGTGGTTCTTCTTTGCTTCCTTTGTCCTGAAATCAAGCAATAGAGTGCATCAAAGTTCTAATCCAAATCATGAGACATGCATCATCCAATTTGTCATTCAATTCTTACATAATTCTCATGAAATCACGTAAAGTGCACAATATTTGCTTGAATCAAGATGTAACTGAAATTCTACCCAAAACTTGTTAATTTCCTAAGAAAATGCATGAAACTACCCTAAAATAATAAAGAAAAGGTCAGTGAAACTGGCCAAAATGCCCTGGCATCAGCCATCTTGGCTCCTAGCTCTTTAAACTTCTTTTCATCCTCCTCTTATCAGGGGGTTTGATTTTGTATTTTTGCAAGAAAACAAATGGCAAGAAAAATTAAATGACAAGAAGGGTAAATTAAGCAAGTAACTAAAGAAAGCAATTAATAAAGAGAGACATTCATGGAAAGTGTTGAGATCATAGGCTTTCTATCCTAGTCATGCAATGATTAATTCATCTTATTTAGTCAACTCCAACAAATAGGGAGAAAGTCAAACAAGACTAATCAATCATATCACAATAATAACAAGAATTTATCTTATTACTTCATCTCCAACATTGGAAGAAGGTATCATATTATCTTCCATGAGAGAAAGTCTAACAAGACTAGCTAATCTCAATTCAAAAGTCGTAATCAACTTACTAACTACATTATGAAAAAGATTAGCGTCAATGGAAACAATATTAGCTAACAACTCTAGATCACCAACATAAGTTGGATTTTCATGACTCAAGATTGCCTACTCTTTCCAAGCCAAGAATGCTCAAAATCTACTCTAAAGTCCAACCAAGCATTTTATCAAACACTTGGAAGGCATAAAAGGAAAGCATAATAAATGACAAGAAATAGTAAAATCTACCAACTACAAATTGCAAGAAAAGTAAATTCACAACTCAAATCATCAATTAAAAGAACATCAAACATAAATTTCATAAAATGTAAACAAGATCCAACATGAACATTCATAAATATAAAAATGGAAAAATAGGAAAATTAACAACAAGAACTAGAAGAATAAAGGTTTAATAACAAGAAATTAAAAGAGAAAACTAATTTAAAACAAGAATTAAAAGTGAGATTCAAGAAAATTAAACCTAAACTACCCTAAATTCTAGAGAGAGGAGAGAGCTTCTTTCTCTAGAATTCTAACCCTAAAACATGATGAAAACTAAACTATGACTACTTGGTTCATTACCCCCTCAATCCTTGGGTTCAATAGCATCAGAAATGAGTTGGATTGGGCCCAAAATGCTTCAGAAATCGCTGGGGGCAATTTCAATTTAGTGGACCACGTGCTCAATCAGCGCGCACGTGTACATGGCGCCTGCGCGCCCCTATACGTGAAGCAACATATGACAAATTTTATATCATTTCGTAACCCTGGATGTTAGCTTTCCAACTCAACTAAAACTGCCACATTTGGACCTCTGTAGCTCAAGTTATGGTCGATTGAGTGCCAGGAGGTCGGGCTTGACAACTTTACGGTTCCTTCATTTTTTCATGAGTTCTCCCACTTTGGATGCTTTTTCTTCATTCCTTCCATCCAATACTTGACTTATAAACCTGAAATCACTCAACAAACACATCAAGGCATCGAATAGAATTAAAGTGAATTAAAATCACTAATTTTAGGGCCTAAAAAGCATGTTTTCACATTTAAGCACAAATCAAGGGAGAATTGCAAAATCATGCAAATTCATTTAATAAATGTGAGAAAAGTTGATAAAACCACCCAAATTAAGCACAAGATAAACCATAAAATCGGGGTTTATCAGCAATTAATCTCTCACTTTCCCCGACAACGGCGCCATTTTGATGAAAGAACTCTTTGATGGTATAGAATTTCCTCCAATGAATGAATTCTCGTTGCAAGTATAGTTCTACACCAGCAAACAATCCTCCCAATCAAAAATATTGGTTGTCACAAGTAACAAACCCTAGATAAGAAATAACCGGAGTATTTTGGACTCCAAGTCGTCTCACGAGGAATTACAATGAAGTGTTCAATTATTGGCTATGGAAATGCAAGGGGGGTTTGATTTTGTATTTTTGCAAGAAAATAAATGGCAAGAAAAATTAAATGACAAGAAGGGTAAATTAAGCAAGTAACTAAAGAAAGCAATTAATAAAGAGAGACATCCATGGCAAGTGTTGAGATCATAGGCTTTCTATCCTAGTCATGCAATGATTAATTCATCTTATTTAGTCAACTCCAACAAATAGGGAGAAAGTCAAACAAGACTAATCAATCATATCACAATAATAACAAGAATTTATCTTATTACGTCATCTCCAACATTGGAAGAAGGTATCATATTATCTTCCATGAGAGAAAGTCTAACAAGACTAGCTAATCTCAATCCAAAAGTCCTAATCAACTTACTAATTACATTAGCAAAAGATTAGCGTCAATGGAAACAATATTAGCTAACAACTCTAGATCACCAACATAAGTTGGGTTTTCATGACTCAAGATTGCCTAATTACTCTTTCCAAGCCAAGAATGCTCAAAATCTACTCTAAAGTCCAACCAAGCATTTTATCAAACACTTAGAAGGCATAAAAGGAAAGCGTAATAAATGACAAGAAATAGTAAAATCTACCAACTATAAATTGCAAGAAAAGTAAATTCACAACTCAAATCATCAATTAAAAGAACATCAAACATAAATTTCATAAAATGTAAACAAGATCCAACATGAATATTCATAAACATAAAAATGGAAAAATAAGGAAATTAACAACAAGAACTAGAAGAACAAAGGTGTAATAACAAGAAATTAAAAGAGAAAACTAATTTAAAACAAGAATTAAAAGTGAGATTCAAGAAAATTAAACCTAAACTACCCTAAATTCTAGAGAGAGGAGAGAGCTTCTTTCTCTAGAATTCTAACTCTAAAACATGATGAAAACTAAACTATGACTACTTGGTTCATTACCCCCTCAATCCTTGGGTTCAATAGCATCAGAAATGAGTTGGATTGGGCCCAAAATGCTTCAGAAATCGCTGGGGGCAATTTCAATTTAGTGGACCACGTGCTCAATCAGCGCGCACGTGTACATGGCGCCTGCGCGCCCCTATACGTGAAGCAACATATGACAAATTTTATATCATTTCGTAACCCTGGATGTTAGCTTTCCAACGCAACTAAAACTGCCTCATTTGGACCTCTGTAGCTGAAGTTATGGTCGATTGAGTGCCAGGAGGTCGGGCTTGACAACTTTACGGTTCCTTCATTTTTTCATGAGTTCTCCCACTTTGGATGCTTTTTCTTCATTCCTTCCATCCAATACTTGACTTATAAACCTGAAATCACTCAACAAACATATCAAGGCATCGAATAGAATTAAAGTGAATTAAAATCACTAATTTTAGGGCCTAAAAAGCATGTTTTCACATTTAAGCACAAATCAAGGGAGAATTGCAAAATCATGCAAATTCATTGAATAAATGTGAGAAAAGTTGATAAAACCACCCAAATTAAGCACAAGATAAACCATAAAATCGGGGTTTATCAGCAATTAATCTCTCACTTTCCCCGACAATGGCGCCATTTTGATGAACGAACTCTTTGATGGTATAGAATTTCCTCCAATGAATGAATTCTCGTTGCAAGTATAGTTCTACACCAGCAAACAATCCTCCCAATCAAAAATATTGGTTGTCACAAGTAACAAACCCTAGATAAGAAATAACCGGAGTATTTTGGACTCCAGGTCGTCTCACGAGGAATTACAATGAAGTGTTCAATTATTGGCTATGGAAATGCAAGGGGGGTTTGATTTTGTATTTTTGCAAGAAAATAAATGGCAAGAAAAATTAAATGACAAGAAGGGTAAATTAAGCAAGTAACTAAAGAAAGCAATTAATAAAGAGAGACATCCATGGCAAGTGTTGAGATCATAGGCTTTCTATCCTAGTCATGCAATGATTAATTCATCTTATTTAGTCAACTCCAACAAATAGGGAGAAAGTCAAACAAGACTAATCAATCATATCACAATAATAACAAGAATTTATCTTATTACGTCATCTCCAACATTGGAAGAAGGTATCATATTATCTTCCATGAGAGAAAGTCTAACAAGACTAGCTAATCTCAATCCAAAAGTCCTAATCAACTTACTAATTACATTAGCAAAAGATTAGCGTCAATGGAAATAATATTAGCTAACAACTCTAGATCACCAACATAAGTTGGGTTTTCATGACTCAAGATTGCCTAATTACTCTTTCCAAGCCAAGAATGCTCAAAATCTACTCCAAAGTCCAACCAAGCATTTTATCAAACACTTAGAAGGCATAAAAGAAAAGCGTAGTAAATGACAAGAAATAGTAAAATCTACCAACTACAAATTGCAAGAAAAGTAAATTCACAACTCAAATCATCAATTAAAAGAACATCAAACATAAATTTCATAAAATGTAAACAAGATCCAACATGAATATTCATAAACATAAAAATGGAAAAATAAGGAAATTAACAACAAGAACTAGAAGAACAAAGGTGTAATAACAAGAAATTAAAAGAGAAAACTAATTTAAAACAAGAATTAAAAGTGAGATTCAAGAAAATTAAACCTAAACTACCCTAAATTCTAGAGAGAGGAGAGAGCCTCTCTCTCTAGAATTCTAACCCTAAAACATGAAGAAAACTAAACTATGACTACTTGGTTTATTCCCCCATCAATCCTTGGATTCAATAGCATCAGAAATGAGTTGGATTGAGCCTAAAATGCTTCAGAAATCGCTGGGGGCGATTTCAGTTTAGTGGACCACGTGCTCAATCGGCGCGCACGCGTACATGGCTCATGCACGCCCCTATACGCGAGGCAACATATGACAAATTTTATATCATTTCGAAGCCCTGGATGTTAGCTTTCCAATGCAACTAGAACTGCCTCATTTGGACCTCTGTAGCTCATGTTATGGTCGATTGAGTGCCAGGATGTCGGGCTTGACAACTTTACGGTTCCTTCATTTCTTCATGAGTTCTCCCACTTTGCATGCTTTTTCTTCATTTCTTCCATCCAATACTTGACTTATAAACCTAAAATCACTCAACAAACACATCAAGGCATCAAATGGAATTAAAGTGAATTAAAATCACCAATTTTAGGGCCTAAAAAGCATGTTTTCACATTTAAGCACAAATCAAGGGAGAATTGCAAAATCATGCTAATTCATTGAATAAATGTGAGAAATATTGATAAAACCACCCAAATTAAGCACAAGATAAACCATAAAATCGGGGTTTATCAACAATTAATCTCTCTCTTTCCCCGGCAATGGCGCCATTTTGATTAACGAACTCTTTGATGGTATAGAATTTCCTCAAATGAATGAATTCTCGTTGCAAGTATAGTTCTACACCAACAAACAATCCTCCCAATAAAAAATATTGGTTGTCACAAGTAACAAACCCCAAATAAGAAATAACCAGAGTATTTTGGACTACGGGTCGTCTCACGAGGAATTACAATGAAGTGTTCAATTTTTTGCTATGAAAATGCAAGGGGAGTTTGATTTTGTATTTTTGCAAGAAAACAAATGGCAAGAAAAATTAAATGACAAGAAGGGTAAATTAAGCAAGTAACTAAAGAAAACAATTAATAAAGAGAGACATTCATGGCAAGTATTGAGATCATAGGCTTTCTATCCTAGTCATGCAATGATTAATTCATCTTATTTAGTCAACTCCAACAAATAGGGAGAAAGTCAAACAAGACTAATCAATCATATCACAATAATAACAAGAATTTATCTTATTACGTCATCTCCAACATTGGAAGAAGGTATCATATTATCTTCCATGAGAGAAAGTCTAACAAGACTAGCTAATCTCAATCCAAAAGTCCTAATCAACTTACTAATTACATTAGCAAAAAGATTAGCGTCAATGGAAACAATATTAGCTAACAACTCTAGATCACCAACATAAGTTGGGTTTTCATGACTCAAGATTGCCTAATTACTCTTTCCAAGCCAAGAATGCTCAAAATCTACTCTAAAGTCCAACCAAGCATTTTATCAAACACTTAGAAGGCATAAAAGGAAAGCGTAATAAATGACAAGAAATAGTAAAATCTACCAACTACAAATTGCAAGAAAAGTAAATTCACAACTCAAATCATCAATTAAAAGAACATCAAACATAAATTTCATAAAATGTAAACAAGATCCAACATGAATATTCATAAACATAAAAATGGAAAAATAAGGAAATTAACAACAAGAACTAGAAGAACAAAGGTGTAATAACAAGAAATTAAAAGAGAAAACTAATTTAAAACAAGAATTAAAAGTGAGATTCAAGAAAATTAAACCTAAACTACCCTAAATTCTAGAGAGAGGAGAGAGCCTCTCTCTCTAGAATTCTAACCCTAAAACATGAAGAAAACTAAACTATGACTACTTGGTTTATTCCCCCATCAATCCTTGGGTTCAATAGCATCAGAAATGAGTTGGATTGAGCCTAAAATGCTTCAGAAATCGCTGGGGGCGATTTCAGTTTAGTGGACCACGTGCTCAATCGGCGCGCACGCGTACATGGCTCATGCACGCCCCTATACGCGAGGCAACATATGACAAATTTTATATCATTTCGAAGCCCTGGATGTTAGCTTTCCAATGCAACTAGAACTGCCTCATTTGGAACTCTGTAGCTCATGTTATGGTCGATTGAGTGCCAGGAGGTCGAGCTTGACAACTTTACGGTTCCTTCATTTTTTCATGAGTTCTCCCACTTTGGATGCTTTTTCTTCATTCCTTCCATCCAATACTTGACTTATAAACCAGAAATCACTCAACAAACACATCAAGGCATCGAATGGAATTAAAGTGAATTAAAATCACTAATTTTAGGGCCTAAAAAGCATGTTTTCACATTTAAGCACAAATCAAGGGAGAATTGCAAAATCATGCTAATTCATTGAATAAATGTGAGAAAAGTTGATAAAACCACCCAAATTAAGCACAAGATAAACCATAAAATCGGGGTTTATCAGCAATTAATCTCTCACTTTCCCCGACAACGGCGCCATTTTGATGAACGAACTCTTTGATGGTATAGAATTTCCTCCAATGAATGAATTCTCGTTGCAAGTATAGTTCTACACCAGCAAACAATCCTCCCAATCAAAAATATTGGTTGTCACAAGTAACAAACCCTAGATAAGAAATAACCGGAGTATTTTGGACTCCAGGTCATCTCACGAGGAATTACAATGAAGTGTTCAATTATTGGCTATGGAAATGCAAGGGGGGTTTGATTTTGTATTTTTGCAAGAAAATAAATGGCAAGAAAAATTAAATGACAAGAAGGGTAAATTAAGCAAGTAACTAAAGAAAGCAATTAATAAAGAGAGACATCCATGGCAAGTGTTGAGATCATAGGCTTTCTATCCTAGTCATGCAATGATTAATTCATCTTATTTAGTCAACTCCAACAAATAGGGAGAAAGTCAAACAAGGCTAATCAATCATATCACAATAATAACAAGAATTTATATTATTACGTCATCTCCAACATTGGAAGAAGGTATCATATTATCTTCCATGAGAGAAAGTCTAACAAGACTAGCTAATCTCAATCCAAAAGTCCTAATCAACTTACTAATTACATTAGCAAAAGATTAGCGTCAATGGAAACAATATTAGCTAACAACTCTAGATCACCAACATAAGTTGGGTTTTCATGACTCAAGATTGCCTAATTACTCTTTCCAAGCCAAGAATGCTCAAAATCTACTCTAAAGTCCAACCAAGCATTTTATCAAACACTTAGAAGGCATAAAAGGAAAGTATAATAAATGACAAGAAATAGTAAAATCTACCAACTACAAATTGCAAGAAAAGTAAATTCACAACTCAAATCATCAATTAAAAGAACATCAAACATAAATTTCATAAAATGTAAACAAGATCCAACATGAATATTCATAAACATAAAAATGGAAAAATAAGGAAATTAACAACAAGAACTAGAAGAACAAAGGTGTAATAACAAGAAATTAAAAGAGAAAACTAATTTAAAACAAGAATTAAAAGTGAGATTCAAGAAAATTAAACCTAAACTACCCTAAATTCTAGAGAGAGGAGAGAGCCTCTCTCTCTAGAATTCTAACCCTAAAACATGAAGAAAACTAAACTATGACTACTTGATTTCTTCCCCCATCAATCCTTGGGTTCAATAGCATCAGAAATGAGTTGGATTGAGCCTAAAATGCTTCAGAAATCGCTGGGGCCGATTTCAATTTAGTGGACCACGTGCTCAATCGGCGCGCACGCGTACATGGCTCATGCACGCCCCTATACGCGAGGCAACTTATGACAAATTTTATATCATTTTGAAGCCCTGGATGTTAGCTTTCCAATGCAACTAGAACTGCCTCATTTGGACCTTTGTAGCTCATGTTATGGTCGATTGAGTGCCAGGATGTCGGGCTTGACAACTTTACGGTTCCTTCATTTCTTCATGAGTTCTCCCACTTTGCATGCTTTTTCTTCATTTCTTCCATCCAATACTTGACTTATAAACCTAAAATCACTCAACAAACACATCAAGGCATCGAATGGAATTAAAGTGAATTAAAATCACCAATTTTAGGGCCTAAAAAGCATGTTTTCACATTTAAGCACAAATCAAGGGAGAATTGCAAAATCATGCTAATTCATTGAATAAATGTGAGAAATATTGATAAAACCACCCAAATTAAGCACAAGATAAACCAAAAAATCGGGGTTTATCAGCAATTAATCTCTCTCTTTCCCCGGCAATGGCGCCATTTTGATTAACGAACTCTTTGATGGTATAGAATTTCCTCAAATGAATGAATTCTCGTTGCAAGTATAGTTCTACACCAACAAACAATCCTCCCAATAAAAAATATTGGTTGTCACAAGTAACAAACCCCAAATAAGAAATAACCAGAGTATTTTGGACTACGGGTCGTCTCACGAGGAATTACAATGAAGTGTTCAATTATTGGCTATGAAAATGCAAGGGGGGTTTGATTTTGTATTTTTGCAAGAAAACAAATGGCAAGAAAAATTAAATGACAAGAAGGGTAAATTAAGCAAGTAACTAAAGAAAGTAATTAATAAAGAGAGATATTCATGGCAAGTATTGAGATCATAGGCTTTCTATCCTAGTCATGCAATGATTAATTCATCTTATTTAGTCAACTCCAACAAATAGGGAGAAAGTCAAACAAGACTAATCAATCATATCACAATAATAACAATAATTTATCTTATTACGTCATCTCCAACATTGGAAGAAGGTATCATATTATCTTCAATGAGAGAAAGTCTAACAAGACTAGCTAATCTCAAACCAAAAGTCCTAATCAACTTAATAATTATATTAGCAAAAGATTAGCGTCAATGGAAACAATATTAGCTAACAACTCTAGATCACCAACATAAGTTGGGTTTTCATGACTCAAGATTGCCTAATTACTCTTTCCAAGCCAAGAATGCTCAAAATCTACTCTAAAGTCCAACCAAGCATTTTATCAAACACTTAGAAGGCATAAAAGGAAAGCATAATAAATGACAAGAAATAGTAAAATCTACCAACTACAAATTGCAAGAAAAGTAAATTCACAACTCAAATCATCAATTAAAAGAATATCAAACATAAATTTCATAAAATGTAAACAAGATCCAACATGAATATTCATAAACATAAAAATGGAGAAATAAGGAAATTAACAATAAGAACTAGAAGAACAAAGGTGTAAAAACAAGAAATTAAAAGAAAAAACTAATTTAAAACAAGAATTAAAAGTGAGATTCAAGAAAATTAAACCCAAACTACCCTAAATTCTAGAGAGAGGAGAGAGCCTCTCTCTCTAGAATTCTAACCCTAAAACATGATGAAAACTAAACTATGACTACTTGGTTCATTCCCCCCTCAATCCTTGGGTTCAATAGCATCGGAAATGAGTTGGATTGAGCCCAAAATTCTTCAGAAATCGTTGGGGGCGATTTCAATTTAGTGGACCACGTGCTCAATCGCCGCGCACGCGTACGTGGCTCGTGCACGCCCCTATACACGAAGCAAAATATGAAAAATTTTATATCATTTTGAAGCCCTGGATGTTAGCTTTCCAATGCAACTAAAACTGCCTCATTTGGACCTCTATAGCTCAAGTTATGGTCGATTGAGTGCCAGGATGTTTGGCTTGACAACTTTACGGTTCCTTCATTTCTTCATGAGTTCTCCCACTTTGCATGCTTTTTCTTCATTCCTTCCATCCAATACTTGACTTATAAACCTGAAATCACTCAACAAACACATCAAGGCATCGAATAGAATTAAAGTGAATTAAAATCACCAATTTTAGGGCCTAAAAAGCATGTTTTCACATTTAAGCACAAATCAAGGGAGAATTGCAAAATCATGCTAATTCATTGAATAAATGGGAGAAAAGATGATAAAACCACCTAAATTAAGCACAAGATAAACCATAAAATCGGGGTTTATCAATGTGTAAGTGAATTTGGTGAACAAAATGGTTTAAAGAGCTCACACATCAAACAATGACACTTATTGAAGTTGTTGCAACACCTAAGTGACATAGAGGTGGAACACATGGATGCTAAGGAACTTAAAGAAAAGAAGTATGAGAGTTAAGATCAATCACATAGCAAGCATAGTCCACAAAGCTTGAAAAGCTCAAAAATATGTCACTAGGTAAGCTTTCGATCCAAATTCACAATTCCTAAATCTCAATGCATGAAATAGGTGATGATCAGTTAGAACAAGCATCCTAGAAAAAAATGCATTGATAATGTACAATTGCCTAAGAATAGGTGATGAATGCATGGTGGCCAAAACATGCAGTTCAAAAGAGTTAAGAAGCTTAAAGGCAATGTAACATTCACTTGGTGCTCACAAATGTTAAACATGAAAACGCAAAACCAAGTGACAAAATATAACCTCAACAATTAAATCCAACAATAAAAATTAAAAATAATGATGTTAAAATAACATCTCATCAATAATCAGCAGCAAGAAACAGTAGACAATATTAATAATCCAACACTTATAAAGAAAAATAGAAAACAAAATGAAAATGTACTAATTAAACAATTAACTAACTAGCTAAAAGAAGTGGTTATGGATGGTGTTTGGTAGTGTTGGATGATGATTGAAGGGTGAAAAGAGAAGAGAGGAAGGAGAGAAATGGAAAGAAGAGAAGAAAAGAAGATGAGTGAAACAGGGCAATCCATGCGTGCGCGTCATGTGCGCGTAAGCGTGGATTGATGAAATGGAAGCGACGCGTACACGTGCAGTGCGCGTACGCGTGCATGGCAAAGCAGAGAGTCGACGCGAACGTGCAAGGTACGCGTGCGCGTGCCTCGGGCACAAAGTTGGCACACCTCAGGCACAACTCTCGGGTGAATGTATGGAGGGGTGGAAAAATTCAATCCACGCGTACGCGTACATGACGCGTGCACGTGGATGGCCGAAAATACTTGGGCACGCGTACGCGTGGAGTGCGCGTGCGCGTGGATGGTGCTCTGTTTTTCAAAAAAAATTTCTATGTTTTTGCACCAAACCAAGCATTCTAAACCTCCAAACAACTACCAAAACACCACAAAACCTTATTTCACGCACTAAAGTACCAAGAAAACTTAACAAATCAATCAAAACATGAAATTAAACCTATTTTACCAATATGTACATAAGATAAAAATGAAAGGATATTACCATGGTGGGGTGTCTCCCACCTAGTACTTTTGTTTATTGTCTTTAAGTTGGACTTATGGGGAGCTCCTCTCAAGGTGGCTTGTGCTTGAAGCCATCTTGGAACATCCACCAATGCTTGGTTTCCCATTGTGCCTCAAGATTCCTTATCATTTGCACCAAGTGTTGATGGAGTTCTTCACAAGTTTGGGGCTCCCAAAATAGATTTTCTCCTTGTAATCCGGGGTCCCACACTTTGTTTTCACACCCGTCTTGAAGTTGACTCTCATTATTAGCCCATCCGGGTGCTGAGCAAGGTGAATTCTCTATAAAGTGACCAACAATCCTTCTAGACCCATCTAGGTGAGCACTACTCTAACCTTTATATCTCATGTTTGATGCATCAACCATAATGAGCCTTGATTTGCAACGCCACCCACGAAACATCTTTCTTTTACGCTTCATCCCACAAAGCATCCCAAGTTGGCCATCCCTTTAAAGCAAACCATATTCAAGTGGGATAATAAAGCTAATAGAAATGAGTTTCACCCACTCAAATGAAGGTGTAGACGGCTGGTGCACGAATTTGTTACATGTCAATGTCAATATTACTATCTTTTCACAAATTCACACAACTAACCAGCAAGTGCACTGGGTCGTCCAAGTAATACCTTACGTGAGTAAGGGTCGAATCCCATGGAGATTGTTGGCTTGAAGCAATCTATGGTTACCTTGTAACTCTTAGTCAAGAAAACAATTCACTTATCAAATTGAATTGCGAGGAATAAAAGAGCATGAAATAAATACTTGTTATGCAGTAATGGAGAATATGTTGGAGTTTTGGAGATGCTTTGTCTTTTGAATCTCTGCTTTCTCTCTGCCTTCTTCTTCACGCACGCACGTCCCTCCTATGGCAAGCTGTGTGTTGGTGGATCACCTTTGTCAATGGCTACCATCCTTCCTCTCAGTGAAAATGGTCCAGGTGCGCTGTCACCGCACGACTAATCATCTGTAGGTTCTCGATCATACCGGAATAGGATTTACTATCCTTTTGCATCTGTCACTACGCCCAGCACTCGCGAGTTTGAAGCTTGTCACAGTCATCCAATCCTAGAATCCTACTCGGAATACCACAGACAAGGTTTAGACATTTCGGATTCTCAAGGATGCTGCCGATGGATTCTAGCTTATACCACGGAGATTCTGATTAAGGAATCTAAGAGATACTCATTCAATCTAATGTAGAACGTAAGTGGTTGTCAGGCACACGTTCATAGGTTGAGAATGGTGATGAGTGTCACGGATCATCACATTCATCATAATGAAGCACGAATGAACATCTTAGATAGGAACAAGCGTGTTTGAATAGAAAACAGAAGTAATTGCATTAATTCATCGAAACACAGCAGAGCTCCTCACCCCCAACAATGGAGTTTAGAGACTCATGCCGTCAAAAAGTACAAAGTTCAGATCTAAAAATTTCATGAGATACAAAATAAATCTCTAAAAGTTGTTTAAATACTAAACTAGTAACCTAGGTTTACAGAAAATGAGTAAACTATGATAGATAGTACAGAAATCCACTTCTGGGGCCCACTTGGTGTGTGCTGGGGCTGAGACTTAAGCTTCTCACGTGCCTGAGCTGTTTTGGGCGTTCAATGCCAGGTTGTAACCTGTTTCTGGCGTTGAACTCCAACTTGTAACCTGTTTCTGGCGCTGGACGCCAGACTGCAACATGAAACTGGTGTTGAACGCCAGTTTACATCGTCTATCCTTGAGCAAAGCATGGACTATTATATATTTCTGGTAAGCCCTGGATGTCTACTTTCCAACGCAATTGGAAGCGCGCCAATTAGACTCCTGTAGCTCCAGAAAATCCATTCCGAGTGCAGAGAGGTCAGAATCCAACAGCATCAGCAGTCCTTTTTCAGCCTGAATCAGATTTTTGCTCAGCTCCCTCAATTTTAGCAAGAAAATACCTGAAATTACAGAAAAACACACAAACTCATAGTAAAGTCCAAAAATATGAATTTTGCCTAAAAACTAATGAAAATATACTAAAAACTAACCAAATCATACTAAAAACTATATGAAATTAACCCCAAAAAGCGTATAAAATATCCGCTCATCACAACACCAAACTTAAACTGTTGCTTGTCCCCAAGCAACTAGACAAATAAAATAGAATACAAATAAGTCACGAAGCAATAATATCTCAGAGTTCTTGAGTGAAGCTCAGATTCTAATTAGATGAGCGGGACTAGTAGCTTTTTGCTTCCGAACAGTTTTGGCATCTCACTCTAGACAAATAAAATAGAATACAAATAAGTCACGAAGCAATAATATCTCAGAGTTCTTGAGTGAAGCTCAGATTCTAATTAGATGAGCGGGACTAGTAGCTTTTTGCTTCCGAACAGTTTTGGCATCTCACTCTATCCATTGAAGCTCAGAACGATTGGCTTCTATAGGAACTCAGAATTCAGATAATATTATTGATTCTCCTAGTTCAGTATGTTGATTCTTGAACACAGCTACTTTATGAGTCTTGGCCGTGGCCCTAAGCACTTTGTTTTCCAATATTACCACCGGATACATAAATGCCACAGACACATAATTGGGTGAACCTTTTCAGATTGTGACTCAGCTTTGCTAAAGTCCCCAATTAGAGGTGTCCAGAGTTCTTAAGCACACTCTTTTTTTTTTGCTTTGGACCTTGACTTTAACCGCTCAATCACAAGTTTTCACTTGACACCTTCACGCCACAAGCACATGGTTAGGGACAGCTTGGTTTAGCCGCTTAGACCAGGATTTGATTCCCTTAGGTCCTCCTATCCACTGATGCTCAAAGCCTTGGATCCTTTTTATTACCCTTGCCTTTTGGTTTTAAGGGCTATTGGCCTTTTCTGCTTGCTTTTTTTTTTTTTTTTGCAAGTTTTGTATTCACTGCTTTTTCTTGCTTCAAGAATCATTTTTATGATTTTTCAGATTATCAATAACATGTCTCATGTTCATCATTCTTTCAAGAGCCAACATATTTAACATTCAAGAATATCAAATTCCAAAGACATATGCTCTGTTCAGGCATTCATTCAGAAGGCAGAAAGCATTGCCACCACATGTAAACAATTAGAATTTGTTTTATTAAAAACTCGAAAAATATTGCCTCCTTATTCTAAAGAAAATCTTCTATTTTATTCATGTTTAATGATGATGAGAAAAATAAATTATAGCTTAATTGGAGATAAAATCACTACTAATTACTACTGTAACTTCTAAGGTAAAACTCAAATAAGAACAATTTAACAGAGTTAAGGCCAAGATTAGAATTTAACAACCTTGAGTTTGGGATGTGGATGTTCCTCTAGTCTGTGGGGTGCTTGGTCCTTCCAGAGATAACTTCTGACGCTTCAGTTCCTTTAAGTCATGCCCTTGCTCTTCTTGTTCCTTGAGCAGTTTGCAGAGCATACTATTTTGATTTTGCTGTTCTTCCTTTATTTGGTCCATAGATTCTTGCAACTTGGTAACATATGCTTCAAGCTGTTCCCAATATTCAAACTGAGGGACTTCCGAGAGAAATTCTTGTGCCCTCCTCTTGATGGGGTCATCATGCACTTGTTGTTTTTCCATTGTGGTTTTAGTGATTGGTTGCTCCACTGAGATGTACTCCGTTATTCCCATCCTTACTCCAGCATCCTTGCAAAGCATAGAGATTAGGCTTGGATAAGCCAGCCTGGCATCCTTGGAGTTCTTGTTTGCAAGTATGTAGAATTCAGATGGAATCAGTTGATGAACTTCCACTTCTTTTTCCAACATAATGCAATGGATCATCACTGCTCTTTTAATGGTGACTTCAGAACGGTTGCTAGTGGGCAATATAGAACGCCCAATGAAGTCCAGCCATCCTCTGGCGACTGGTTTGAGATCTTCTCTCTTGAGTTGATTTAGGACACCCTTGCTGCTGGTGGTCCACCTGGCTCCAGGGATGCATATATCCTCTAGAATCTTGTCCAGGCCTTTGTTTGTTCTCATCATTCTTCTATTAAAGGAGTCTGGATCATCTTTCAGCTGAGGTAGCTTAAAGATCTCCCTGATTTTGTCAGGGTGGATGTGAACAATCTTTCCTCTGACCATAGTCCGATAGTCATAGAGGGCAGTTCCAGATATTCTCTGCCTGTCTGTTTGCCACAGATTAGCGTAGAACTCCTGAACCATATTCCTTCCCACTTTTGTTTCAGGATTAGCTAGGACTTCCCAGTTCCTGTTTCGAATCTGCTCTTGGATCTCCGGATATTCATCTTCTTTCAGATCGAACTTGACTTCTGGGATCACTGATCTTACACCCATTATTTTGTAGTAATGGTCTGAATGTTCTTTGGTTAAGAACTTCCCTTGATTCCAAAGTAGTTTTGCAATACTCTCTTTCTTGCCTCTTGGAGTGGGTTGTTTTCCTTTAGGAACCATGATCTTAGTGGGTATGGTTTAGTGATCACGGATAAACACACCAAACTTAGAGGTTTGCTTATTGGTGCACGAAATTGTGATGTCTAGGCTCAAACTATTCCTAGCACGTGAGCAACTTGGTACGCGTAATCGTGATTACACATTCATAATTTGTCACAACTTCGATACAACTGACCAGCAAGTGCACTGGGTCGTCCAAGTAATACCTTACGTGAGTAAGGGTCGAATCCCACGGAGATTGTTGGTATGAAGCAAGCTATGGTCACCTTGTAAATCTCAGTCAAGCGGATATAAAATGATTATGGAGTTTTCGAATAATAATTAATAGAATAGGGATAGAGATTCTTATGTAAATCATTGGTAGGAATTTCAGATAAGCGAATGGAGATGCTTTTCGTTCCTCTGAACCTCTGCTTTCCTGCTATCTTCATCCAATCAGTCTTACTCCTTTCCATGGCTGGCTTTATGTGATACATCACCATTGTCAATGGCTACTTTCGGTCATCTCTCGGGAAAATGATCCAATGCCCTGTCACGGCACGGCTAATCATCTGGAGGCATCACCCTTGCCAATGGCTTCATCTTATCCTCTCAGTGAATAATATGCTCACGCACCCTGTCACGGCACGGCTATTCATCTGTCGGTTCTCGATCATGCTGGAATAGAATTTACTATCCTTTTGCGTCTGTCACTAACGCCCTGCAATCGCGAGTTAGGAGCTCGTCACAGTCATCCAATCATTGAATCCTACTCGGAATACCACAGACAAGGTTTAGGCCTTCCGGATTCTCTTGAATGCCGCCATCATTCTAGCTTACGCCACGAAGATTCTGGTTAGGAGATCTGAGAGATATTCATTCTAGCTTACTTCATGTAGAACGGAAGTGTTTGTCAGGCACGCGTTCATAAGGGAGAAGGATGATGAGCGTCACACATAATCATCACCTTCATCACGTTCTTGGGTGCGAATGGATATCTTAGAAGAGAAATAAGAAGAATTGAATAGAAAATAGTAGTATTTTGCATTAATCTTTGAGGAACAGCAGAGCTCCACACCTTAATCTATGGAGTGTAGAAACTCTACCGTATGAAAATACATAAGTAAAGGTTCAGGCATGGCCGAGATGGCCAACCCCCTAAAACGTGATCAATAGTCTCCTAAGATGAACAATGGATTACAACTGAGACCAAAGATTCCTAATACAATAGTAAAAGGTCCTATTTATAATAAACTAGCTACTAGGGTTTACATGAGTAGGTAATTGATGCATAAATCCACTTCCTGGGCCCACTTGGTGTGTGTTTGGGCTGAGCCTGAGTGTTGCACGTGTAGAGGTCCTTCTTGGAGTTGAACGCCAGTTTTTGTGCCAGTTTGGGCGTTCAACTCTGGTTTTGGCTCCTTTTCTGGCGCTGGACGCCAGATTTGGGTAGAAAGCTGGCGTTGAACGCCAGTTTACGTCGTCTATTATTGGCCAAAGTATGGACTATTATATATTTCTGGAAAGCCCTGGATGTCTACTTTCCAACGCAATTGGAAGCTCACCATTTTGAGTTCTGTAGCTCCAGAAAATCCACTTTGAGTCCAGGGAGGTCAAAATCCAACAGCATCAGCAGTCCTTCTTCAACCTCTGAATCTGATTTCTGCTCAAGTCCCTCAATTTCAGCCAGAAAATACCTGAAATCATAGAAAAACACACAAAATCATAGTAAAGTCCAGAAATGTGAATTTAACATAAAAACTAATGAAAACATCCCTAAAAGTAACTAGATCCTACTAAAAACATACTAAAAACAATGTCAAAAAGCGTATAAATTATCCGCTCATCACAACACCAAACTTAAATTGTTGCTTGTCCCCAAGCAACTGAAAATAAAATAAGATAAAAAGAAGAGAATATACTACAAATTCTAAACTATCAATGAAACAGAGCTTCAATCATATGAGCGGGACTTATAGCTTTTTGCCTCTTGAATAGTTTTGGCATCTCACTTTATCCATTGAGGTTCAGAATGATTGGCATCTATAGGAACTTCAGATTTCGAATAGTGTTATTGACTCTCCTAGTTCAGTATGATGATTCTTGAACACAGCTTCTTTATGAGTCTTGGCCGTGGCCCTAAGCACTTTGTTTTCCAGTATTACCACCAGATACATAAATGCCACAGACACATAATTGGGTGAACCTTTTCAGATTGTGACTCAGCTTTGCTAAAGTCCCCAATTAGAGGTGTCCAGGGTTCTTAAGCACACTCTTTTTTTTGATTTGGACCTTGACTTTAACCGCTCAGTCTCAAGTTTTCACTTGACACCTACACGCCACAAGCACATGGTTAGGGACAACTTGGTTTAGCCGCTTAGACCAGGATTTTATTCCTTTAGGCCCTCCTATCCACTGATGCTCAAAACCTTGGGATCCTTTTTATTTGCCCTTGCCTTTTGGTTTTAAGGGTTATTGGCTTTTTCTGCTTGCTTTTTCTTTTTCTTTCTATTTTTTTTTCTATTTTATTTTTTTTTTCGCCCATTTTTTTTTCTTTTTTTTTCTGCAAGCTTTGTTCTTTGCTGCTTTTTCTTGCTTCAAGAATCATTTTTATGATTTTTCAGATTATTAAATAACATGTCTCCTAGTCATCATTCTTTCAAGAGCCAACATATTTAACATTCTTAAACAACAACTTCAAAAGACATATGCACTGTTCAAGTATACATTCAGAAAACAAGAAGCATTGTCACCACATCAATATAATTAAGCTAAGTTCAAGGATAAATTCGAAACTCATGTACTTCTTGTTCTTTTGATTTAAAACATTTTTCATTTAAGAGAGGTGATGGATTCATAGGATATTCATAACTTTAAGACAAAGTTACTAACTACTAATGATCATGTAATGAAGACACAAACATAGATAAGCACATAACATAGAAAACGAAAAACAGAAGAAATAAGAACAAGGAATGAATCCACCTTAGTGATGGTGGCATTTCCTTCTTGAGGAACCAATGATGTCCTTGAGCTCTTCTATGTCTCTTCCTTGTCTTTGTTGCTCCTCCCTCATTGCTTTTTTATCTTCTCTTATTTCATGAAGCATGATGGAGTGCTCTTGATGTTCCACCCTTAGTTGTCCCATATTGGAACTCAATTCTCCTAGGGAGGTGTTGATTTGCTCCCAATAATCTTGTGGAGGAAAGTGCATTTGAGGCATCTCAGGGATCTCATGGAAATGAGCTTCTGGCGCCTCTTGAGCTCCATGACTGGGCTCTCTTGCTTGCTCCATCTTTTTCTTAGTGATGGGCTTGTCCTCTTTAATGAGGATATCTCCCTCTATGTCAATCCCAACTGAATTGCATAGGTGGCAAATGAGGTGAGGAAAGGCTAACCTTGCCATAGTGGAAGACTTGGCAGCCACCTTGTAGAGTTCTTGAGGTATAATCTCATGAACTTCCACCTCTTCTCCAATCATGATGCTATGGATCATGATGGCCCGGTCTATAGTAACTTCAGACCGGTTGCTAGTGGGAATGATTGAGCATTGAATGAACTCCAACCATCCTCTAGCTATAGGCTTGAGGTCCAATCTTCTTAGTTGAACCGGCTTGCCTTTGGATTCAACCTTCCATTGAGCTCCTTCTACACATATGTCCATAAGGACTTGGTCCAACCTTTGATCAAAGTTGACTCTCCTTGTGTAGGGGCGTGCGTTCTCTTCCATGTTTGGCAAGTTGAACGCCAACCTCACATTTTCCGGACTAAAATCTAAGTATTTCCCCTGAACCATTGTAACATAGTTCCTTGGATCCGGGTTCTTACTTTGATCATGGTTCTTGGTGATCCATGCATTGGCATAGAACTCTTGAACCATTAAGATGCCGACTTGTTGGATGGGGTTTGTTAGAACTTCCCAACCTCTTCTTTGAATTTCATGTCGGATCTCCGGATACTCATTTCTTTTGAGTTTGAAAGGGACCTCGGGGATCACCTTTTTCTTGGCCACAACATCATAGAAGTGGTCTTGATGGGCTTTGGAGATGAACCTTTCCATCTCCCATGACTCGGATGTGGAAGCTTTTATCTTCCCTTTCCCTCTTCTAGAGGATTCTCCGGTCTTAGATGCCATCAATGGTAATGGAAAAAAAAAAGCTTATGCTTTTACCACACCAAACTTAGAATATTACTCGTCCTCGAGCAATAAACAAAAGAATAGAAGAAGAAGAAGAAGAAATATGGAGAGGGAGAGGGAGATGTGGTTTCGGCCAAGAGGAGTGTAGAGGGGTGTGTTGTGTGAATTTGATGAAGAATGGAGGTCTTTATATAGGGAAGGGAGGGGGGTTAAGGTTCGGCCATATGGGTGGGATTGGGTGGGAAATTGGTTTTGAATTTTGAAGGTAGGTGGAGTTTATGAGGTAGGTTTATGGGGAAGAGTGGATGGATGTGAGTGGTGAAGAGGTGATGGGGAAGAGAGTTTGAGGTGATTGGTGAGGGGTTTTTGGGTAAGAGTGTTTATGGGGTTGTGTGAAAGAGAGTGGTGAGAAGAGGTGAGTGGAGGTAGGTGGGGATCCTGTGGGGTCCACAGATCTTGAGTGGATCCTGTGGGGTCCACAGATCCTGAGTGGATCCTGTGGGGTCCACAGATCCTGAGGTGTTCAAGGATTTACATCCCTGCACCCATTAGGCATGTAAAAATGCCTTTGCACCTAACTCTGGGCGTTCAGCGCCAGGTTGATAGCCATTTTGGGCGTTCAACGCCCATTTGTGTGCCATTTCTGGCGTTGAACGCCAGAACCATGCCTGTTCTGGCGTTCAGCGCCCAGAAGCTGCCCATTTTGGGCGTTCAGCGCCAGAACCATGCTCTGTTCTGGCGCTGAACGCCAGACAGATGCTCCTCCAGGGTGTGATTTTTCTTCTACTGTTTTTAATTCCGTTTTCAATTTTTATATTTATTTTGTGACTTCACATGATCATGAACCTACAAAGACATATAATTAAGAAAAATATAGTTAGATAAATAGAAATTGGGTTGCCTCCCAACAAGCGCTTCTTTAATGTCAATAGCTTGACAGTGGGCTCTCATGGAGCCTCACAGATGTGCAGAGCTTTGTTGAGACTCTCCAACACCAAACTTAGAGTTTGGATATGGGAGTTCAACACCAAACTTAGAGTTTGGTTGTGGCCTCCTAACACCAAACTTAGAGTTTGACTGTGGGGGCTCTGGTTGGCTCTGCTTTGAGAGAAGCTTTTTCTGCTTCCTCTCCATGGTTGCAGAGAGAGATCCTTGAGTTTTAAACACAAGGGAGTCCTCATTCCATTGAAGGACTATTTCACCTCTGTCAACATCAATTACAGCTCTTGCTGTGGCCAGGAAAGGTCTTCCTAGGATGATGAATTCATCCTCTTCCTTTCCAGTATCCAGGACTATGAAATCAACAGGGATGTAAAGGCCTTCAACCTTTACTAACACGTCCTCTACTTGTCCATAAGCCTGTTTTCTAGAGCTGTCTGCCATCTCTAATGAGATTCTAGCAGCTTGCACCCCATAGATTCCCAGTTTCTCTATTACAGAGAGGGGCATGAGGTTTATTCCTGAACCAAGGTCACACAGAGCCTTAAAGATCATGGTGCCTATGGTGCAGGGTATTATGAACTTTCCAGGATCCTGTCTCTTCTGAGGCAATGTCAGTTGATCCAGATCACTTAGTTCATTGATGAACAAGGGAGGTTCAACTTCCCAAGTATCAATGCCAAATAATTTGGCATTCAGCTTCATGATTGCACCAAGAAACTTGGCAGTTTGCTCTTCAGTAACATCCTCATTCTCTTTAGAAGAGGAATACTCATCAGAGCTCATGAAGGGCATAAGGAGGTTCAATGGAATCTCTATGGTCTCTAGATGAGTCTCAGATTCCTTTGGTTCCTCAGAGGGAAGCTCCTTATTGATCACTGGACGTCCCAGGAGGTCTTCCTCCTTGGGATTCACGTTCTCTCCTCTCCTCACAGGTTCGGCCATGGTGCTTATGTCAATGGCCTTGCACTCTCCTTTTGGGTTCTCTTCTGTATGGCTTGGGAGAGTACTGGGAGGGATTTCAGTGATCCTTTTACTCAGCTGGCCCACTTGTGCTTCCAAATTTCTAATGGAAGACCTGCTTTCATTCATGAAACTTACAGTGGCCTTAGATAGATCAGAGACTAAGTTTGTTAAATTAGAAGTATTTTGTTCAGAGTTCTCTGTCTGTTGCTGAGTGGATGATGGAAAAGGTTTATTATTGTTAAACCTGTTTCTTCCACCATTATTAAAGCCTTGTTGAGGCTTTTGATCCTTCCATGAGAAATTTGGATGAGTTCTCCATGATGAGTTATAGGTGTTTCCATAAGGTTCACCTAAGTAATTTACCTCTGCTATTGCAGGGTTCTCAGGATCATAGGCTTCTTCTTCATAAGAAGCCTCTTGAGTACTGTTGGATGCAGCTTGCATTCCATGCAGACTCTAAGAGATCACATTGACTTGCTGAGTCAATATTTTATTCTGAGCCAATATGGCATTCAGAGTATTAACTTCAAGAACTCCCTTCTTCATAGGCGTCCCATTACTCACAGGATTCCTTTCAGAAGTGTACATGAACTGGTTATTAGCAACCATGTCAATGAGTTCTTGAGCTTCTGCAGGCATTTTCTTTAGGTGAATGGATCCACCTGCAGAAGTGTCCAGTGACATTTTAGATAGCTCAGATAAACCATCATAGAATATATCCAAGATGGTCCATTCTGAAAGCATGTCAGAAGGACACATTTTGGTCAACTGTTTGTATCTTTCCCAAGCTTCATAGAGGGATTCACCTTCTTTCTGTCTGAAGGTTTGAACATCAGCTCTAAGCTTGCTCAGCTTTTGAGGAGGAAAATACTTGGCTAAGAAAGCCGTGACCAGCTTATCCCAAGAATTCGGGCTGTCTTTGGGTTGAGAATCCAACCATAATCTAGCTCTGTCTCTTACAGCAAAAGGGAAAAGCATGAGCCTGTAGACTTCAGGATCTACTCCATTAGTCTTAACAGTATCACATATCTGCAAGAATTCAGTTAAGAACTGAAAAGGATCTTCAGATGGAAGTCCATGAAACTTGCAGTTCTGCTGCATCAGAGAAACTAATTGAGGTTTCAGCTCAAAATTGTTTGCTCCAATGGCAGGAATGGAGATGCTTCTTCCATGTAAATTGGAATTAGGTGCAGTAAAGTCACCAAGCATCTTCCTTACATTATTATTATTTTCGGCTACCATCTCCTTTTCCTGTTCGAAAATTTTTGAAAGGTTATCTCTGGATTGTTGTATTTTAGCTTCTCTTAATTTTCTCTTCAGAGTCCTTTCAGGTTCTGGATCTGCTTCCACAAGAATGTTCTTATCCTTGCTCCTACTCATATGACAAAGAAGAGGGCACAGAAAAATAATAATAATAATAGAGATCCTTTATACCACAGTATAGGGATCCCTGTGTGAGTAGAAGAAGAGGGGGAGACAAAGAATGTAATATAATGGAAGAAACACAACTGTGAGGATGGCAGAGATGTGAGATGAGATGTTAGGATATGAATGAATAAATAGAATAAGATGGGGGAGGGATAATTTTCGAAAATTATTTTGAAAAAGAGTTAGTGATTTTTGAAAATGGTTTTTGAAAATTGTTGGTAGTTTTTCGAAAATTTTTTTTTTAAAATTAAAAATAAAAATAATTAGTTAATTAAAAAGAAATTTTTGAAAAAGAGGGGAGATATTTTCGAAAATTAGAGAGAGAGAGTTAGTTAGGTAGTTTTGAAAAAGTTAAGAAACAAACAAAAAGTTAGTTAGTTAGTTGAAACAAATTTTGAAAAGATAAGAAGTTAGGAAGTTAGAAAAGATATTTTGAAAAAGATAAGATGAGAAGATATTTTTGAAAAGATATGATAGAAATTAGTTTTTGAAAAAAGATTTGATTTTTAAAATCACAATTAATGACTTGATTCATAAGAAATCACAAGATATGATTCTAGAACTTAAAGTTTGAATCTTTCTTAACAAGCAAGTAACAAACTTCAAATTTTTGAATCAAAACATTAATTGATTATGTTATTTTCGAAAATTTGGTATAAAAATAAGAAAAAGATTTTTGAAAAATATTTTTAGAATTTTCGAAAATAACTAAGAATTTTGAAAAAGATTTGATTTTTGAAAAAGATTTTTAAAAAGATAAGATTTTCAAATTGAAAATTTAATTTGACTCATGAGAAACAATTTGATTTTAAAAATTTTTGAAAAAGTCAATCCAAATTTTCGAATTTGATGGGAGAAAAAGGGAAAGATAATTTTTTGATTTTTGAATGTTTATGATGCAAGGGAAAAACAAGAAAAATGATGCAATGCATGAAATCTTTAGATCAAAACAATGAATGCATGCAAGAATGCTATGAATGTCAAGATGAACACCAAGAACACTATGAATGTCATGATGAACATCAAGAACATATTTTTGAAAATTTTTAATGCAAAGAAAACATACAAGACACCAAACTTAGAATTCTTTAATGCTTAGACACTAAGAATTCCAGAATGCATATGATAAACATGAAAAGACACAAAACAAAAAAATCATCAAGATCAAACAAGAAGACTTACCAAGAACAACTTGAAGATCATGAAGAACACCATGAATGCATGAGAATTTTCGAGAAATGCAAGATGCACATGCAATTGACACCAAACTTATGATATGACTCAAGACTCAAACAAGAAACAGAAAAATATTTTTGATTTTTATGATTTTCTAATTTTTTTGGATTTTTTCGAAAATTATATGAAAAAGAAAAATAAGGATTCCAAAATTTTTAAGATGAATTCCAGGAATCTTGCCATGTTAGTCTAAAGCTTCAGTCCAGGAATTAGACATGGCTCACTAGCCAGCCAAGCTTTCAATGAAAGCTCCGGTCCAAAACACTAGACATGGCCAATGGCCAGCCAAGCTTCAGCATGTAATTCAGATATGACATGCCTGACATACTCATTCCCAAAGGAATAGACATGGCTTTACAGCCAGCCAGGCTTCAACATGCTTCATGAAACACTGGAATTCACTCTTAAAAATTTTGAATAAAAATTTTTTTTGAAAACATTTTTATTTTTTTTTTTTCGAAAACAGATGAGAAAATTTTAGAAATATTTTTGAAAAGTTTTTTTTGAAAAGGAAAAGAAGGTTACCCAATCTGAGCAACAAGATGAGCTGTCAGTTGTCCAAACTCGAACAATCCCCGGCAACGGCGCCAAAAACTTGGTGTTGTTGCCGGGATTGGGATCTCAGACGATTCTTGGCGCCAAACAGGAACAATTAAGTCCCCGGCAACGGCGCCAAAAACTTGGTGCACGAAATTGTGATGTCTAGGCTCAAACTATTCCTGGTACATGAGCAACTTGGTACGCATAATCGTGATTACACATTCATAATTTGTCATAACTTCGATACAACTGACCAGCAAGTGCACTGGGTCGTCCAAGTAATACCTTACGTGAGTAAGGGTCGAATCCCACGGAGATTGTTGGTATGAAGCAAGCTATGGTCACCTTGTAAATCTCAGTCAGGCGGATATAAAATGATTATGGAGTTTTCGAATAATAATTAATAGAATAGGGATAGAGATACTTATGTAAATCATTGGTAGGAATTTCAGATAAGCGAATGGAGATGCTTTTCGTTCCTCTGAACCTCTGCTTTCCTGCTATCTTCATCCAATCAGTCTTACTCCTTTCCATGGCTGGCTTTATGTGATACATCACCATTGTCAATGGCTACTTTCGGTCATCTCTCGGGAAAATGATCCAATGCCCTGTCACGGCACGGCTAATCGTCTGGAGGCATCACCCTTGCCAATGGCTTCATCTTATCCTCTCAGTGAATAATATGCTCACGCACCCTGTCACGGCACGGCTATTCATCTGTCGGTTCTCGATCATGCTGGAATAGGATTTACTATCCTTTTGCGTCTGTCACTAACGCCCTGCAATCGCGAGTTAGGAGCTCGTCACAGTCATCCAATCATTGAATCCTACTCGGAATACCACAGACAAGGTTTAGACCTTCCGGATTCTCTTGAATGCCGCCATCATTCTAGCTTACGCCACGAAGATTCTGGTTAGGAGATCTGAGAGATATTCATTCTAGCTTACTTCATGTAGAACGGAAGTGTTTGTCAGGCACGCGTTCATAAGGGAGAAGGATGATGAGCGTCACACATAATCATCACCTTCATCACGTTCTTGCGTGCGAATGGATATCTTAGAAGAGAAATAAGAAGAATTGAATAGAAAATAGTAGTATTTTGCATTAATCTTTGAGGAACAGCAGAGCTCCACACCTTAATCTATGGAGTGTAGAAACTCTACCGTATGAAAATACATAAGTAAAGGTTCAGGCATGGCCGAGATGGCCAGCCCCCTAAAATGTGATCAATAGTCTCCTAAGATGAACAATGGATTACAACTGAGACCAAAGATTCCTAATACAATAGTAAAAGGTCCTATTTATAATAAACTAGCTACTAGGGTTTACATGAGTAGGTAATTGATGCATAAATCCACTTCCTGGGCCCACTTGGTGTGTGTTTGGGCTGAGCCTGAGTGTTGCACGTGTAGAGGTCCTTCTTGGAGTTGAACGCCAGTTTTTGTGCCAGTTTGGGCGTTCAACTCTGGTTTTGGCTCCTTTTCTGGCGCTGGACGCCAGATTTGGGTAGAAAGCTGGCGTTGAACGCCAGTTTACGTCGTCTATTCTTGGCCAAAATATGGACTATTATATATTTCTGGAAAGCCCTGGATGTCTACTTTCCAATGCAATTGGAAGCTCGCCATTTCGAGTTCTGTAGCTCCAGAAAATCCACTTTGAGTCCAGGGAGGTCAGAATCCAATAGCATCAGCAGTCCTTCTTCAACCTCTGAATCTGATTTCTGCTCAAGTCCCTCAATTTCTGCCAGAAAATACCTAAAATCACAGAAAAACACACAAAATCATAGTAAAGTCCAGAAATGTGAATTTAACATAAAAACTAATGAAAACATCCCTAAAAGTAACTAGATCCTACTAAAAACATACTAAAAACAATGTCAAAAAGCGTATAAATTATCCGCTCATCACTTATCCTCAAGCAAAAGAAAAGAAAGGAGAGGGATAGAAGGAGAGCTAGTGTTGAATGGTGGATGAGAGGAGGGAGGCCGAATGTGGCTTTAAAAGGGAGAGGGGGTTTTCGAAAATTTTAAAAAGATAAGATAGAAGATATGATTAAAAAATAAATCTGATATGAAAAGATGTGATTTAAAATTGAAAAGATATGAAAGATATTTGAAAAAGATAAATCTGGATTTTGAAAAAGATAATGTGGAGATTTCAAAAAGATAATGATGAGTTGAAAAGATTTTAGAAGGAAAAAAAATATAGATTTGTTTTGGAAAATTTGAAAAAGAGTTGGATTGGATTGAAAAAGAATTTGTGTTTATGGATTAAGATACATTTGATATTTTTAAAGTAGGGTTTTTAGAAATTAGGAATTTTAGAAATCAGGGTTTGTAACATGTTTATGCAAGAAATCATGAATTGAAACATGAAAATTAAAATTAAAATGAAAAATATGAAGTAAAAATAAATTTACCTCCTCCCCTCCATCCTGGCGTTAAACGCCCAAATGCTGCATGTTTTGGGCGTTTAACGCCCAAATGCTGCTTCTCCTGGGCGTTCAACGCCCAGCTGTTGTTTCTTTATGGCGTTGAACGCCAGGAACTCCTTTGTCACTGGGTGTTTTTTTGAACGCCCAGGACGTTGTAAATCTGGCGTTAAACGCCCAGAAGGAGCTTCTTTCTGGCGTTTAACAGCCAGATAGCTATCCTTACTGGTGTTCAACGCCCAGTGGATGCTTCTTTTGGGCGTTGAATGCCCAAAACAGACTTTTACTGGCGTTTTCTTGCCAGTGAGCTCTCTTTCTCTATTTTTGTGTGCTGAATCCTTCTATAACCCTGTGAACTTATACAATTGACTCTTTACCTTTGTAGCAACGAACTTTATATAAACAAATAAAATCAAGAATAGGACAAAATAACAGAAAAAGTCTTCCCAATGGCTGGGTTGCCTCCCAGCAAGCGCTTCTTTATTGTCTTTAGCTGGACCTTGCTAAGCTTTTAATCTAGCTTCAGCCTTGAGCACTCTTGCTCAACATTGCCTTCAAGATAGTGCTTGATTCTCTGTCCATTAACAATGAACTTCTTATCAGAATCAATGTCTTGAAGCTCCACATAACCATATGGTGATACACTTGTAATCATATATGGTCCCCTCCACCGGGATTTCAGTTTCCCGGGGAATAGCCTGAACCTAGAGTTAAACAACAGAACCTTTTGTCCTGGTTCAAAGATTCTAGATGACAGCTTTCTGTCATGCCACCTTTTAGATTTCTCTTTATAAAGCTTGGCATTTTCAAAAGCAGTGAATCTGAATTCCTCTAGCTCATTCAGCTGGAGCAATCTTTTTTCTCCAGCTAGTTTGGCATCAAAGTTTAGGAATCTGGTTGCCCAGTAGGCCTTATGTTCCAGTTCCATGGGCAGGTGACAAGCCTTACCATACACAAGTTGGTACGGGGAGGTCCCTATAGGAGTCTTGAATGCTGTTCTGTAAGCCCACAGAGCATCATCTAAGCTTCGTGCCCAATCCTTTCTACGGGTACTTACAGTCCGTTCCAGGATTCTTTTTAGTTCTCTGTTAGAAACTTCAGTTTGCCCATTTGTCTGTGGATGATATAGAGTCGCCACCTTGTGGCAAATCCCATACCGGACCATGGCAGAGTAAAGCTGTTTGTTGCAGAAGTGAGTGCCCCCATCACTGATTAGTACCCTAGGGACACCAAACCTGCTGAATATATGTTTCTGGAGGAACTTCAGCACTATTTTAGTATGATTGGTGGGTGTGGCAATGGCCTCTACCCATTTTGATACATAGTCAACTGCCACCAGAATATAAGTGTTTGAGTATGATGGTGGGAAAGGCCTTATGAAATCAATTCCCCATACATCAAACAACTCAATCTCCAAGATTCCTTGTTGAGGCATGGCGTAACTATGAGGCAAGTTACCAGCTCTCTGGCAACTGTCACAGTTACGTACAAACTCTCGGGAATCTCTGTAGAGTGTAGGCCAGTAGAAACCACATTGGAGGACCTTGGTGGCTGTTCGCTCACCTCCGAAATGACCTCCATATTGTGACCCATGGCAATGCCATAAGATGCTCTGTGCTTCTTCTCTAGGCACACACCTACAGATTATTCCGTCTGCACATCTCTTAAAGAGATAAGGTTCATCCCACAAGTAGTATTTTGCATCAGAAATTAATTTTTTCTTTTGTTGCCTGCTGTACGCCTTGGGTATGAACCTTGCAGCTTTATAGTTTGCAATATCTGCAAACCATGGTGTTTCCTGAATGGCGAACAAATGCTCATCTGAAAAGGTTTCACAGATCTCAATAGAGGGATAGGGCGTCCCTTCTACTGGCTCTATTCGGGACAGATGATCAGCCACTTAGTTTTCTGTCCCTTTTCTGTCTCTTATTTCTATATCAAACTCTTGCAGAAGCAATACCCATCTTATAAGCCTGGGTTTTGAATCCTGCTTTATAAGTAGATATTTAAGAGCAGCATGGTCAGTGTACACAATCACTTTTGATCCTACTAAGTATGATCTAAACTTGTCAATGGCATAGACCACTGCAAGCAATTCCTTTTCTGTGGTTGTGTAATTTTTCTGGGCATCATTTAAAACACGGCTAGCATAATAAATGACATGCAGAAGTTTGTCATGCCTCTACCCTAGTACTGCACCAATGGCGTGATCACTAGTATCACACATTAATTCGAATGGTAATGTCTAGTTTGGTGCAGAGATAACTGGTGTTGTGACCAGCTTAGCTTTCAGAGTTTCAAACGCTTGCAGGCACTCTGTGTCAAACAAAAATGGCGTGTCAGCAGCTAGCAGGTTGCTTAGAGGTTTTGCAATTTTTGAAAAATCCTTTATAAACCTCCTATAGAATCCTACAAGCCCCAGAAAGCTTCTGATTGCCTTAACATTGGCAGGTGGTGGTAATTTTTCAATTATCTCTATTTTAGCTTGATCCACCTCTATTCCCTTGTTTGAAATTTTATGCCCAAGGACAATCCCTTCAGTCACCATAAAATGACATTTTTCCCAGTTTAAAACCAGGTTGGTCTCTTGGCATCTTTCCAAAACCAGTGTCAGGTGATCAAGATAAGAGCTGAATGAGTCTCCATATACTGAGAAGTCATCCATGAAGACTTCCAGAAATTTTTCCACCATATCAGAGAAAATAGAGAGCATGCATCTCTGAAAGGTTGCAGGTGCATTACACAGCCCAAATGGCATCCTTCTGTAAGCAAACACTCCAGATGGACATGTGACTGCTGTTTTCTCTTGATCTTGGGGATCTACTGTAATTTGGTTGTAGCCTGAATAGCCATCCAAAAAACAGTAATAATCATGACCTGCTAGTCTTTCTAGCATCTGGTCTATGAATGGTAAAGGAAAATGATCCTTTCTGGTGGCTGTATTGAGCCTTCTGTAGTCAATACACATGCGCCACCCTGTAACTGTTCTTGTAGGAACCAATTCATTTTTTTCATTATGAACCACTGTCATGCCTCCCTTTTTGGGGACAACTTGGACAGGGCTTACCCAGGGGCTATCAGAAATAGGATAAATAATCCCAGCCTCCAGTAATTTGATGACCTCTTTCTGCACCACTTCCTTCATGGCTGGATTTAGCTGCCTCTGTGGTTGAACCACTGGCTTAGCATTATCCTCCAATAAGATCTTGTGCATGCATCTAGCTGGGCTTATGCCCTTAATGTCACCTATGGACCACCCAAGAGCTGTCTTGTGTGTCTTTAGCACTTGAATTAGTGCTTCCTCTTCCTGTGGATTTAAAGCAGAGCTTATGATTACTGGAAAAGTGTCCCCTTCTCCCAGAAATGCATATTTCAGGGATGGTGGTAATGGTTTGAGCTCGGGTTTAGGAGGTTTTTCCTCTTCCTGAGGAAATTTCAGAGGCTCTTTCAATTCCTCTGAATCCTCAAGATCAGGCTGAATATCTTTAAAGATATCTTCCAACTCTGATTCAAGACTCTCAGCCATGTTGATCTCCTTTACTAGAGAGTCAATAAGATCAACTTTCATGCAGTTTTTTGGTGTGTCTGGATGCTGCCTGGCATTGACAGCATTCAACTTAAACTCATCCTCATTGACTCTCAGGGTGACTTCCCCCTTTTGGACATCAATGAGAGTTTGTCCAGTTGCTAGGAAAGGTCTTCCTAGGATGAGAGTAGCACTCTTGTGCTCCTCCATTTCCAGCACTACAAAGTCAGTGGGAAAGGCGAATGGCCCAACCCTGGCAATCATGTCTTCAATCACACCTGATGGGTATTTAATGGAGCCATCAGCAAGTTGGAGACATATCCGGGTTGGTTTGACTTCTTCAGTTAAACCAAGATTTCTGATAGTGGATGCAGGTATTAGATTGATGCTTGCTCCAAGATCACATAAAGCTGTCTTGGTGCAATTACCCTCTAGTGTGCATGGTATCAGAAAGCTCCCGGGATCCTTAAGCTTTTCTGGGAAGCTTTTCAGAATGACTGCACTACATTCTTCAGTGAGGAGAACTCTTTCAGTTTCTCTCCAATCCTTCTTATGACTCAAGATCTCTTTCATGAACTTGGCATAAGAAGGTATTTGCTCAAGTGCCTCTGCAAATGGAATCTTTATTTCAAGAGTCCGAAGATAGTCTGCAAAGCGAGCAAATTGCTTATCCTGCTCCTCTTTGTGGAGTTTTTGAGGATAAGGTATCTTGGCTTTGTATTCCTCAACCTTAGTTCCTGCAGGTTTACTTCCTACAGAGGTGGTTAGAGAAGCCTTTTTAGAGGGGTTGTTATCAGCACTGGTGTCTGTCTGATCCCTCACTGGCATTTGATTGCCAGAGTCAGAAGCTGGAGTGGCGTTGGACGCCAACTCCTTACTTGTTCCTGGTGTTTGAACGCCAGAACTGTGCTTCTTTTGGGCATTCAACGCCAATTCCTTGCTTGTTTCTGGCGTTGAACGCCAGGACTGAGCATGGTTTGGGCGTTCAACGCCATCTTTCCACCCAATTTCTGGCGTTTGATTGCCAGAATTATTCCTCTCCGGGCTCTTAATGTCCTCAGATGGATTTTGGGTAATTTGCTCATTTCTTGGCTTCCTGTTATCTTGAGGTGGGGAATCTAATGTTTTCCCACTTCTCAATTGAACTGCTTGGCATTCTTCTGTTATTTGTTTTGACAGCTGCTGCTTTGTTTGCTTTAATTATACTTCCATATTTATATTAGCCATTCTTATCTCTTGTAGTCTCTCTTTGAATTCGGCTAACTGTTTTGTTAGAAAATCCAATTGCTGATTGAATTCAGTAGCTTGTTCTGTAGGACTCAGTTCAGTCACTATTCTAGCCTCTTCTTTCATAGAAGGTTCACTGCTTAGGTACAGATGCTGATTTCTGGCAACTGTATCAATGAGCTCTTGAGCTTCTTCAATTGTCTTTCTCATGTGGATAGATCCACCAGCTGAGTAATCTAGAGAAATCTGAGCTCTTTCTGTAAGCCCATAATAGAAGATGTCTAACTGAACCCACTCTGAAAATATTTCAGAGGGGCATTTTCTTAGCATCTCTCTGTATCTCTCCCAGGCATCATAAAGAGATTCATTATCTCCTTGTTTAAAGCCTTGGATGTCCAGCCTTAGCTGTGTCATCCTTTTTGGAGGGAAATATTGATTCAGAAATTTTTTTTCCAGTTGTTTCCATGTCCTTATGCTAGCCTTAGGTTGGTTATTTAACCACCTCTTAGCTTGGTCTTTTACAGCAAATAGAAACAGTAATAGTCTGTAGACATCCTGATCTACTTCCTTATCATGTACTGTGTCAGCAATTTGTAAAAACTGTGCCAGAAACTCTGTAGGTTCTTCCTGTGGAAGACCGGAATACTGGCAACTTTGTTGCACCATGATAACGAGCTGAGGATTCAACTCAAAGCTACTGACTCTGATGGAGGGTATACAGATACTACTCCCATATGAAGCAGTAGTGGGGTTAGCATATGACCCCAGAGTCCTTCTAGACTGTTCATTTTTACTTAGATCTATGATGGAGAAAGGGAGATGATGTGGCTTTATTTTATTTATTTTATTATATAAAAAAATTCGAAATAATAAAATAAAATAAAATAAAAACTATAATAAAATAAAAAAATTGAAAATATTTTATGAGGATTTTCAAAAAAATGAAGAGAGAGAATAAGTGGTTAGGAGGTTTTGAAAAAGATATGATTTTTTTAAAAACTTGACAACTAAGATATGATAAGATAAAATTTTTGAAATTGAAATCTAAATTTTTATGAAGAATTTCGAAACATTAGCTTGAAAACAGTTAGAAAAGATATTTTTTTTTTAATTTAATAAGGAAAGAGAAAAACAATAAAATAGCACAAGATTTAAAATTTTTTTAGATCTAATGCTCCTTGTTTTCAAAAATTTTGGAGGGAAAACACCAAGGAACACCAAACTTAAAAATTTTAAGATCAAGACATAAGGAAAACTCAAGAACACTTTGAAGAATCACAAGAACCACAAGAACATGAAGGTAGAACACCAAACTTAAAATTTTTAGCAAACCAAACTAAAATTTTCAAAAATTATAGAAAGATTAACAAAAAAACACCAAAATTAAAGTTTGGCACAAGATTTAATCAAAGAAAAATTATTTTTGAAAAAAAAAGATTTTAATAAGAAGATACCCAATTACCAAGAACATAGACCAACGCTCTAGCCAATTGGGCAGTAAATGTAACACTTGTTTTGAAGAAGTATATATATATATATATTTTATAACTGAGAATAATTTTTTTTGAAAACTAATGTTTTGAAAAGCCACACGAAAAACAAGAAAAGAAACAGAAAAAGAAAAACTAAAGATCAAACAAGAAAAATAAACAAGAACAACTTGCAGATGAAGGAAGAACAAAGAACACAAATTTCAAAAATTTTAAAAGAAATTTTTTTTCTAATCTAAGCAACAAAATAAACCGTGAGTTGTCCAAACATGAACAATCCTCGGCAACGGCGCCAAAAACATGGTGCACGAATTTGTTACATGTCAATGTCAATAATACTATCTTTTCACAAATTCACACAACTAACCAGCAAGTGCACTGGGTCGTCCAAGTAATACCTTACGTGAGTAAGGGTTGAATCCCACGGAGATTGTTGGCTTGAAGCAATCTATGGTTACCTTGTAACTCTTAGTCAAGAAAACAATTCACTTATCAAATTGAATTGCAAGGAATAAAAGGGCATGAAATAAATACTTGTTATGCAGTAATGGAGAATATGTTGGAGTTTTGGAGATGCTTTGTCTTTTGAATCTCTGCTTTCTCTCTGCCTTCTTCTTCACGCATGCACGTCCCTCCTATGGCAAGCTGTGTGCTGGTGGATCACCTTTGTCAATGGCTACCATCCTTACTCTCAGTGAAAATGGTCCAGGTGCGCTGTCACCGCACGGCTAATCATCTGTAGGTTCTCAATCATACCGGAATGGGATTTACTATCCTTTTGCGTCTGTCACTACGCCCAGCACTCGCGAGTTTGAAGCTTGTCACAGTCATCCACTCCTAGAATCCTACTCGGAATACCACAGACAAGGTTTAGACTTTCCGGATTCTCAAGGATGCTGCCGATGGATTCTAGCTTATACCACGGAGATTCTGATTAAGGAATCTAAGAGATACTCATTCAATCTAATGTAGAACAGAAGTGGTTGTCAGGCACACGTTCATAGGTTGAGAATGGTGATGAGTGTCATAGATCATCACATTCATCATAATGAAGCACGAATGAACATCTTAGATAGGAACAAGCGTGTTTGAATAGAAAACAGAAGTAATTGCATTAATTCATCGAAACACAGCAGAGCTCCTCACCCCCAACAATGGAGTTTAGAGACTCATGCCGTCAAAAAGTACAAAGTTCAGATCTAAAAATGTCATGAGATACAAAATAAATCTCTAAAAGTTGTTTAAATACTAAACTAGTAACCTAGGTTTACAGAAAATGAGTAAACTATGATAGATAGTGCATAAATTCACTTCTGGGGCCCGCTTGGTGTGTGCTGGGGCTGAGACTTAAGCTTCTCACGTGCCTGGGCTGTTTTGGGCGTTCAACGCCAGGTTGTAACCTGTTTTTGGCGTTGAACTCCAACTTGTAACCTGTTTCTGGCGCTGGACGCCAGACTGCAACATGAAACTGGCGTTGAACGCCAGTTTACGTCATCTATCCTTGAGCAAAGTATGGACTATCATATATTGCTGGAAAGCCCTGGATGTCTACTTTCCAACGCAATTGGAAGCGCGCCAATTGGACTTCTGTAGCTCCAGAACATCCATTCCGAGTGCAGAGAGGTCAGAATCCAACAGTATCAGCAGTCCTTTTTCAGCCTGAATCAGATTTTTGCTCAGCTCCCTCAATTTCAGCCAGAAAATACCTGAAATTACAGAAAAACACACAAACTCATAGTAAAGTCCAGAAATATAAATTTTGCCAAAAAACTAATGAAAATATACTAAAAACTAACCAAATCATACTAAAAACTATATGAAATTAACCCCAAAAAGCATATAAAATATCCGCTCATCAACGGCAACCTAGGCAAAGGTGATTCCAAGGGTCTTGACAAGGCGTATTCAATTCCCATCCTCCTTTTTCTAAGGACTTCCACCTCTTCACAAGATCTCTTAATTTCAATCATTTGTTCAACAATTTTATCTAAACCTTTTTCCTTACTCAAATCATAAATGGGAGGACGAGAGAGATTTACCTCCACATTGCTTTCAAATCCAATGGGGGAAGGTTCTTCATATTCAAAGGATTCTTCACCACTAAGACTTGGTGCTTGCTCTTCCTCACCATGGGAACTCAATTCTTGCTTTATCCCATCCAAGGCTTCATATGGAATATGCCTTGGAAGGTGTGCACTTTCCTCCCTAGCATCAATTTCAATCATCTTGGAGGGGTTTTCTTCAACTCTATGTTCCCAAGGAGGTTCCGCATCTCCTAAGTCTTCAACCATTTCTTCCTCTACATCAACAATTATGGCTTCCTCCAATTGTTCCAATACAAAGCAACTTCCCTGATTCTCCACTAATCTCTCCTTCATGTTATGCTCTTCATTTGATTCTCCACATGTAGCCATGGGAGTTCCTTGAGTGTTCAAGCATTGGGATGCCAACCGGT
This sequence comes from Arachis ipaensis, assembly GCF_059453495.1. Classification (NCBI taxonomy): domain Eukaryota; kingdom Viridiplantae; phylum Streptophyta; class Magnoliopsida; order Fabales; family Fabaceae; genus Arachis; species Arachis ipaensis. Next base: position 59,190,451 of record NC_142436.1, read on the forward strand.
TTACCACCTCATCCAAGGCAGCCTTGAATTGTTCTACATCCCTTTTCATCTCCTCTTGTTCTTGAACAAGAACATTAAAGATATCATCCATTGGAGGTTGGGGTGAATGGAAGGGTTCATCAATTTGGGGGAAGGATTCAGAGTCGGAAGGTGGTTCTTCTTGGTAGAGTTGTGGTGGTCTAATATTTTCCCTTCTTTCCATTTGTTGCACAACACACTCCATGGTTGCTTGGAATTGTTCCAATGTCTCCTTGAAACGATCCTTTGACTCTTGCTCCTCTTGGATATCATGAGTAGGATCATATGGCTCTTGGATTGAAGGGCATGAATATTCTTCCATGCGAGGTTGTGGTGGAAAGTAGTATTCATCTTGTGGTTGGAAATTTTCATACATTGGAGGTGGTTCATCTTGGTAATAATATGGAGGGGGTGGCTCTTGAAAATGTTGATGTTGGAATGTTGGTGGCTCTACATGTGGTTCATATGGCTCATATGGTTGTTGGTAGGATGGATATGGATTAGGGTCATATAAAGATGGTTGGTGAAAGGTGGCTTGTGAGTATAGTTGATGGCTAAGTTGAGGATATAGCTCATAGGTGTATGGTAGTGGTTTTTGGAAGTCACAAGGGGATTCACCATAACCATTGGATTGGTATGCATCATAGAATGGCTCTTCTTCATAGTGCATTGGTGGAGGTTATTGCCAAGAGGATTGATCATATGCATATGGCTCCTCCCACCTTTGGTTATCCCATCCTTGATGCACATCTTTATTGAAGTTCCCATTTCCTGCAACATAGTTGTAATCACACTCATAGCCAAAGTGAGAATTCATAGTGTAAAGTGAAAATAAGAAAAAAAAGCTAACAAGAAATAATGAAACAAAGTCCTAAAACTAGCAAAAACTAACAAGCAATCCAAAAATCAAGCTATTCACAATATTCACATATATATAATAACCAATAACAAAACACCATTGCAAGTCCCCGGCAACGGCGCCATTTTGATGAACAGACTTTTGTGTGGTTTAGAATTTCTCAAATGAAACCTCGTTGCATATATAGTTTCTAAACCAACAATAGCCCCTTCATACAAAATTTTTGGTTGTCACAAGTAACAAACCTCTAAATTTATAAACCGAAGTATTTAACCTCGAGTCGTTCTCCCTAGGAATTACAATAAAGTGCCTTATTATTGGTTATGGAGCATGTTTTAGGGTTTTGATAAGAGACATGAAATGTAAATAGCAATAAAAATAAACTAACAACTAGAAAAGCTCTTGACAAGGAATAAGAATTAGAAGTCCTATCCTAGTTATCCTCCTCAATTGTGACCACAATTGTCCATTGCTACCACTTAGTTAACCTCTAACCATGGAGGAAAGTCAAGTGGATGAATTAACTTGATTCCACAAGTCCTAGCCAACTCCCAAGGGAAAGACTAGCTTTAGTGGTATCCAAATCAATTTGCAACTTCTAATTATCAATCTACAAAGGAATTAGATAACTTAAGCGTCACTAATTACTCTACCAAAGCCAATAGGAATAAAATCTATACTAAAATCCAACCAAGCATTTTATCAAACACTTGGAAGGCATAAAAGGAAAACATAGTAAATTGCAAGGAATGTAATTCTACACTACTCAATTGCTAGGAATTAAACAATAACAAAATCAAATCAATAATAAAGGAACATAAATCATAAATTGCATTGAATTGAAAATGGAAGAACACAAATGCATCAACATAAAAGTAGAGAATTACATGAATTAAATGCAAAACTAGAAAGAAGAAGAGTAGAAGAAGAAGAATTACAAAAGGAAAAGTAAATCAAAGCATGAATTAAACCTAGATCTAAGATGGAAATATCCTAAGAACCCTAATTCTAGAGAGAAGAGGGAGCTTCTCTCTCTAGAAACTAACCTACATGATGCTAAGTTACAAACAATTGCTCCCTCTTTGTTTGGACTTCAATTCTGCATGAAATACACTCAGAAACAAGTTAGATTTGGGCCTGGGCAGCTCAGAAATCGCCCCCAGCGTTTTGTGTTTAAGTGGGTCATGTAAGAGTATTGGCGCATACGCGCCATGTGCGCGTGCGCGTCAATTGACAAAATCTTCATCCGCGCGGATTCGGTATGTACGCGTGCGCGTCTATAGGCGAGACCACTTTTGCGCGTGCGCGCCTCGTGCGCGTGCGCGCCTCGTGCGCGTGCGCGTTCTTTGATGCATTCCCAATCTTTGTTTCTTCATGCATTCTCCCCTTTATATGCTTTTCTACTCATTTCTTCCATCCAATACTTGCCTTATAAACCTGAAATCACTCAACGCACACGTCAAGGCATCGAATGGAATTAAAATGAATCAAAATTACCAATTTTAGGGCCTAAAAAGCATGTTTTCACATTTAAGCACAATTCAAGGGAGAATTACAAAACCATGCTATTTTATTGAATAAATGTGAGAAAAAGTGGTAAAATCCCCCAAAATAAGCACAAGATAAATCACGAAATCGGGATTTATCACTACCCAGGTAAATCTAATCCCACTATCATCTCCCTTCAGTTGGATGATATCCTTGAGTATAGGGTCTTGATGAGCAGATATTTTATACACTTTTTGATGTCATTTTCTTATTGTTTTCAGTATATTTTGTTAAGTTTTATTATGTTTTAGTAGGTTTTAAAGCAAAATCTACTTTTTGGATGCTAATTAGAGCTTTTGTATTTTTCCTATGATTTTAGGTGGATTTTGGGTGATTTTGGCAAGTTTTGGCAAAGTTTGATTCAAAGGCAAGGAAAGCATAGCAGATGCTGTCAGAATCTAACCTCCGTGCATTCAAATGAGCATTTTTGGAGCTACAGAGATACAATTGACGCGTTCTCAATGGCGTCAGAAAGCTAACTTCCAGAGCTTTCCAGCCCTATATAATGGTTTATACTTTTTTTCAGATTGCTCTGCCCAAAATGGATGTTGAACGCCCAAACTACCCTTTTTCTGGCGTTCAACGCCCAAGAAGGACCAACCTCCCAAGTTGAACGCCCAAACTGGCGTTCAACGCCACAAAGGGAGCAAGGAAGCAGCATGGACACTCCCTAGTGGGCGTTCAATGCCCACTCCCTCAAGTTGGATGCCAAGCTCATCCCAAACACTCACCAAGTGAGCCTAGAAGTAGATTTTAGCACTCCTTAGCTTAGTTTCACATATCTTTGTAATTTTAATTTTAAATAACATCTTTTAGGGTTAGCATCTCCTATTTAAGGAGGAGAACACTTAGGAATTAGGCACACCTTCGAGGGAGGATAGATACCATTAGACACACCTAAGTTTCTCTGTACAGTTTGAGCAACTAAACCTCCTAAGTTAAGGTTAGGGGCTCTACTGATTCCTATAGATTAATGCAATTACTTTTCTACTTCAATCTGTGTTTGATTCTATTCTATGATGCATTATTGTTCTTCATACTAATGAATCTCGATTCTACATGAGTTTCTTATGAGTCCTGACCCAGATAGTATTGAACTACAGCTTGAGGGTGCATCACGGGTTCTAACCGAATTATCTGGACTAATTGGGGTATGTGACATATAACCTCGTTAGTCAGGGGCAATTGAGGTTCCTGTGGCTCTAAGGGCTAGAACCATAAGAGCATCAGTGTCTGATCCGGAAGATCCGACCTTGTCGCTGGCGTTTTAAGTAGGATCATCAAAGAGATTGAATTGCGCGCGCTTCACCCTCTCCCAGATTGATCTAGTCCGTTCGGATGTTTGGTCTGGACCGGAGGAAATTAATGACCACGACCAATGGCTTAATCACTTACAGCCTTGCTATTGAAGGAATCATTCATCATTGGAGTAGTGAGTATGACATGTTAATCCAGAAGAAAAAGCATCTCCAAAGCCTTAACTGACTGCTAATTACTGTCTTTATCTTGTTCATTTATCACTTTCATTATTGTTTGTTTATGCGCCTACAACAATCAAAACTACCTTTCTATTCGCCTGACTAAGATCTGCAGGATAACCACAACTTGCTCAATCCGGCAATCCTTGTGAGATTCGACCCTCACTCACCTGAGGTATTACTTGGACGACCCGGTGTATTTGCCAGTTCAGTTGTGCGAGTCACAAATTCGCACACTAGGTCTATTTTGACCACTCTTCTCCCTGCCTTCAATGACTTCACTGCCAGAGAGTTATCTGACGCAACTAGAATCTTGTTCATTCCTGGATTTTTATCCAAAATAATTGTTACTTCTACTTCTAGGCTTGAAGTTGCGACAATTTTTGATGTCGTTCTTACAACCATTTTTCCTTTTCCGTCCTTGTCAACTACAGCCACCACTGCCTCACCCATTATTGCTTTATAGGGTGCATCAACATTCATTTTCATCCATGGTTGTGGAGGAGGATTTTAGGTAACATGTCATCTTTTAACTTTTGCTTCCGTCTACATTATTGTTTGCTCATCCATGATTGCTTGTGTGTATTCCTTGTCCATTATTTCTTCTCTGATAATTGTTGCTCTTGGCTTAATTTTGTTGCTTTGATAAATTGCATGGTTCCTTGACTTCCAAACCTCCCAAATCAGGAACGTCAATTTGCTAATCCATTGTTCCTGATCTTCCTTGACATTATCTCTAATCTTCTTTATACACTCTTTTAACCACCTTCCAAATGAAGTAATTGAATCTTTTGTGGGTATTAGTTGAATTTGTGCAACGAACCACACTGCCTGAGTCCATAGACATAACAAAATAACATGTTCTGTGCTCTCTATCTCATTTTTACAAATTTGGCAGGTTGGTTGCCTAACAATTTTTCTCTTGTATAAATTTTGATTTACTGGAATTATACCTTAGACAACTTTCCATAAAAATATTTTAATTTTTTAGGAGCTTGAATCTACCATAACTCCCTCCATTGCCTTTCAAATCGATACTAGTGGATGCCAATTAGGTTCACGTTCCCTCATTTCCTTTCTAGCCATGTGATAGCATGTTTCAATTTCATATTTCCATCCGCTCTATCAGGTTAGATTAATTCATCATCTCTATTAATAAGATTGAGTGGAGTTTTTAAAAATTTATCCCTTACTTCTTGAGAAAAAGGCTGGTCTATTTTCACTTTGTCCTACCCCCTCTTTCGAAGTAACTAAATCACTTACATACTCAATTAATGGATCTCTATTGCCGTATATTTTATCACTACGGCAGAGGCGGACGATAGCTGCGACAAAATAGTGGCATTGGCCATAACCGCTGCTCATTCGAAGGATAGCGGCGCAGGTGAGTGGCGGTCTTTACCGAGGCCGCAAAACACCCCTAGATAGCGGCCCAGCAGTGAAAATCGCCGCTCATTCGGGGTATATATCCTCAGGCCCGCTCGATTTGGCAAGCCTTCTTGGCGCGAAGAGAAGCAGGAGCAGAGGCGCGCAACATGCCCGCCCTTCGTTTCGCAACAATACCTGGCGATTACCTCAAGAAACGCAGCTAAGTAGGTTTCAATTCATTGTTTCAATTCCCCCCGTTTCGTACTTCCAGCATTTGATTCCCCCCAATTGTTCAGAAATCCGCGTCTTGTGTTTTTGGTAGCGCGCCAAACGAGCAGGCGCAGAGCCCCGATTCATCAGCGGAAGAACCCACCCAGGTGAGCATTTGATCACAATTCAATTTGGCCATTCCCCTTGTCCTGTTACAACCATTAATCGAATTCCCCAAATTTGCAGAAACCCCCAATCTTTCGAGCTTTCCTCTGTCATCCACAATTCCTGAAACTCATACTCTCTCCTGTCTAGTCGCGCAGTTCCCATCACGACCTCTCCCCGTCACTGGTTAGTCCTGACACTCTGATCTTTTCTTGCTTTTTTCATTCTTGGTTAGAATTTTGCAAAAAAAAATTTGATTTTAACTGTCTTTTAGTAGGGTTAATTGCTGCTCTTGAGTGATTGGAATTAGAAGGTACCCGTTTTTTTGATTTAATGGGTGCTTTGCATTGAAAGTGATAGTTAGAGTAGATAAATCAAAAAAGGGTCGTTATCATTATTATAGGGATGACTTTCCTTGGTTTGCATCTCTATTGCATCTTGTTCCTGTTTTTTTAAGTACCCAAGAATGTGTTTCTTTGGTTTGCATCTCTCCTCCACAGGAGAAATTGAGGAACTTTGCATTCTCTAATCTGCATCTTTTGTTTAATTGATAACTTTATCATGTAAAGTACAAGACATTGGTTTAAATTTATAAATTATATGGAGATGTAATAACAAATATGATGACATAGTACTTGATCATTGCCCTCTTGTGATTCGAATGAGTGGCTAAGATGTATTGTTATGAACTTGGATAAGATGAAGCTTTCTAGGTCTTGCATTTTTTGCTTTCTTTTTGGATTGGAAAAAAAGAGATAATTTCATTAAGATGAGAAGATAATACAAATTGGGGATAAGGATTCCCTATACAAAGAATTTGGAATAAGGTTTATTACACGCACACGAGCTTTTCACTTTGTCTTTCTTCTGTATCTCTTGATCTTCTTAGCTATATCTATATCATATCACCAAGAATCTGATCAATCTACTATGAGAAACTATAGTTTCATAAAAACTCTAAAAACTGTTAGCAAAAAAACTGCAATTTTATGTTCTAAATTTGAAACTAATTGTAGTTGATTCCGTTGGTTTTCTTTCTTTCCATGATGCTTCGATCCTTGTTCCAAAAAGATTATAGAATTCAGTTTTTTTTTTCGAAAAATTGATTACAAGAAAAACACGCACGCATGCTAGTTATTTTCATTAAAATATTGATACCATTGTGTGATGAGTGTGGAGTTGAGAAACAAGATTGAGGTGTTTGAGTGATCAGAGGAGCATGTTGATACCATTCTATTGTTTTAATTTTACAGATTCTGTTCTTCTCAATTGATTGTTCATTGTTGCTTTTTTCCTCCCCTTTTTCTTATGATCAATCATCAATGGCAAAATTGAAGAAGTGGATGATGATGAGAAACCGTGTTGTTGTTTGATCATGTGTGTGTTTTTATTTTCATTTTGAAGAATCAAAAGTGGTAACAAAACAAGAAAAGTAAGATTTGTTTGCTGCATGTATGTGTACGAACTTGCAATGGATATTTTCAGTTGATGTTTAATTTCCTGAAGAACCTCTGCATAAACAGAAGAACATAGCTAATAACAAAGTCATTAAAGAAAGATTGAAATTGGGAAAATAAATATAGATTCATGATGTTAAAGTTTGATTTGAAGTGAACTTTCAATTAAGTAACTGGAAATTTGACTATAAGATTTAATTAAGTTATATGTTCGTACAGTATTATCAAAATTTTAAAACAAAATCTCTGTAGTTTATAATTTTATAATTATATTCTGATGTTATATAAATTTTCCAATAGATTCCTAACAAGTAGAAAATGTAAGATACTTGCTGGTTAATAGCTCCCTTTCAGTGCAATGGCAAGGCATGGTAGTTAAACTCTCCCAAGTAGCCAAGACCTTTATATAGTAGTAGAGAAGTTGATTTAAATAGCTACTAGCTCCCTTTCTGTAATTCACCTCTTTTGATGCACCATTTTCTTAAACTCTTGTTGATTCATTTGCTCTTAGCAATAGGCATAACACAGTTATGATGTAACTCTACATATCTAATTCAATATACTTGCTGGTTAACATTCATTATATAACAAGTATATGGTCATGGTTGGATTGATTATGTAGTATTTAATCTTGTTTTTATTGTATTATTAGTTAAATAATCTTATATGGAATCCTAAATTAATCTAGTTTTAAATAGGATGCAAGTTCTGAGGATAATAATAATATCTGGATTAATCTAGTTTTAATTATTAGGATGCAAGTTCTTGGACCTTGTCGATAATAATTTCCTGATTGCATTGACTATGGCTAACTAGGAGGAATGCTACTTTCAATTTGATATTTTCAAACGGTCACATCTCAAGTTGACAAGATCTAGTCAATATTGAGAATAATATCTCTTAAATAATGTGACAGTATCAAATTGAAAGTAACACAAAGATTAAATTAAAGGGAAATTAAGCATTGAATCTTGCTGGAGTAACAGAAAGCAATAGAGTCATTGAATAAAGTGACTTTATTCGATGTACATAATACTTTCATGCTAATCCATCACAAATTTGATTGGATTATTGGATTTGGTCATGCTCTTATATTGTAAATGCAATAATTGCAACTGGATTCGAAGCAAATTCATAGACAAACCTTGTGTGTTTGAAGTCTCCATTAATTGATTCTTGAATGATGGATCAGGCATGGTTCTAAACAAAGTATCTTGATGAGAAGCTTGTGTATTCATTCATTTTCTTAGAATAGGGAGAAAAAAATTGAAGAAAAAAAAAATTAATCTTGTTAGAATGGTTTCATATTATAGCATAAACTAAACTTCTAAATTTTAAGTTATTTTTGTGCAGCATAATCCGTGATAAAATAATTATAATTCTTATCATATAAAATCATTACTGAATACTATTGGCATTTTTTATTGTTTTATGATTTATATCATTTGTTTGGTTTTGTTTTTATACTGTGTATGGTCTTTCATGAAGATGCCGTTTTGTTTGGTGATATAAGAGTCATGAACTAATGATAGTCCATGAGAATCAAATTTAAATGTATTTAACTGAATAGTGTTTTCAATGCTTTAATCATTGATTCTTTGTTTTTTAGAGAATATTATCCATATATCTTTTCCGAAAATATTCCTGAATGAAGGGTTAATAATTTATTTTTTTCACTAAACTAATATATGCTATTTACACGGTCGAAGACAGGGGAACTAAAATTTGGCTTTCTTATAAGCATACAAGGCATAATATATCTACAATTTTAAGATCCTATCCTCTATCTGTTATAATTGTCCACCTAGTTTTTTTTTTAATTGTTTTTTAATTCTAAATTTCAATTATGTTATGTCTTCTATCAATAAGATATTTTGTATATTTTATTCATTGTACTTTATGATTTTTTAGTTATATTCATTGACTTATTTATTTTTAAAATTTTAAATTTATTCTTGTTTTCTTTTTCAATTTTTAAGGAAGTTTTTCTTTGTCTTTTCTTTTTCTGGACTTGGAACCAGCAGTTCTTTCTACCAGTAATCTTTTAAGAAAGCACAGAATTTTGCAATGAGTAAGCCTCTTTTCCAATACCTTTCGTGTGCTTCATGTTATCCGGAATGCAAGTAACTTTGTTTCTATTTCTCTTTTGAATTATTCCGTCGCTCCCTACATGGTATTGCTTGTAATATATTGTCGAATTTATTACGTATGGTACTCTCTCATATCATAATTGTGATCAACTGTTATTGGTTCTCCTAACACACACCCCCTTTTTTTTAGTTCCATTTCTTTTTAATACTAATAATCTATTTGTATGTGCTAATTCATTTATTTAGACATTGATAAGAGCTGGATTACAAAGCCACGGGGTAGTATAGAATATAAGAATGGACTGAATAGATTCCTTGACTTTGCGTTTGACAATGCATCATCCGATGGGATGATACATTGTCCATGCCCTCTGTGTGGGTTCCGGTTTTTCCAAACTAGAGAAGCTGCATACGATCATCTTCTGATGAAACCATTTCCCCCTAACTATACCTTTTGGTTACATCACGGTGAGAGGATTGTAGACGAGAGACCCAGCGGTAGGGAAGAACTAGATTCCACTATAAATTCAGGAGATCAAATGCGTGACATGATCCACGACGCATTCAATTTGCCGGGACTGCAGAATGAGGATGAAGATTCCATGGATGGGCATGCTGGAGCCGTTGCGGATGGGTTGCCGTACTTATCCGAAGGACCTAGTCACGAGGCTCGTGCCTTTCAAGACTTGCTAAAGGACGGCGAGCAGGAATTATATCCGGGATGTTCTAGATTTTCGAAGCTGTCATTCTTGGTCAGGCTGTACCATATAAAGTGCATGTGCGGAGTGAGCAACAAGGCTTTCGGATTGATTCTAGAGCTATTGGGGGATGCCTTTGAGCATGCACAGATTCCGAAGACCTTGCACGATGCCAAGAGGATCATAAGGAAGCTGGGTATTGAGTACAAGAAGATAGATGCATGTCCAAATGACTGCATGCTATACTAGGGTTCCGACCACGGTCTTTCTAGATGCAAACGGTGTGGAGCATCGAGGTGGAAGCAAAAGACCAGGAAGAATGCTTTAGTAAGGATCAACGCCGTTGTTAAGAAGAATGGTAAACCTCAGGCGGCGAAAGTTCTTCGTTATTTTCCTCTAATTCCACGGTTGCAGCGATTATTTATGTCCAGCAAGACAGCTGTGGACATGTTGTGGCACAAGAGAGGCACCAACTCTGACGGTTTCTTGAGGCATCCCAGAGACGGCGAGGGTTGGAAAGCATTCGACATGAGATATACTGACTTTTCCTGCGATCCGCGCAGTGTTCGCTTAGCCTTGGCCAGTGATGGCTTCAATCCTTACGGAAACCTCAGTTCAAAGTACTCAATATGGCCAGTGATTCTTATTCCATACAACTTACCCCCATGGATTTGCATGAAACAAACCAACTTTATACTCTCTATGATTATTCCCGGTCCTAAAATGCCTGGCAATGACATAGATGTATACCTGCAGCCCCTGATCGATGAGTTGAAGCAGTTGTGGGCCGGTGTTGATACCTACGACGCCAGTCAGAAGAAAACATTCAAGATGCATGCAGCGTTGATGTGGACTATCAGCGATTTTCCTGGCTTGGGCAATTTATCTGGTTGGAATACGTACGGCGGGAGAGCTTGCCCCACGTGTAATTTGGACGCCGAGACTAGGCGACTCACCTTCAGTCAGAAATGGTGTTATATGGGTCATCGTCGCTTCTTGAATCGCGATCACAGATATAGACAAGACCGGATTAGATTTGATGGTAAAGTAGAGGATAGATCCCCACCTACCAAATTGACTGGCAGGGATATCCTGAGACAATTGGAGGGTGTGCCCGTCTCACAGGGCAAGGTGCAAGCGGTGGGGGGTAAAAGAAGACGCGGACATCAGACCGTGCTGCAAGACGAGTCACCCTGGAAGAAGAGGAGTGTATTCTTTGATTTGCCATACTGGGAGAACAACGAATTACGTCACAACCTTGACGTCATGCACATAGAGAAGAATGTGTGCGACAACATTGTATTCACCATGTTGAACGAGAGCGGTAAATCCAAAGACCACCTAAAAGCTCGTAAAGATCTCCAGTTGATGGGAATCAGGCATGATATGTGGCCACTTGAAGGTGGAAAGTATCCCGCTGCAGTCTTTACCATGTCGAACCCACAGAAGGATGTCTTTCTTAGGACCATCAAGAATGTGGTCTTTCCAGACGGGTACTCTAGCAACATCTCTCGCTGTGTTGACTTAAAACAGCGCAAGTTATTTGGTTTGAAGAGTCATGACTGCCATGTTCTAATGGAACATCTGTTGCCAGTTGCGTCAAAACACGTATTGCCCACCCCAGTGTCCGCCGTCTTGGCTGATTTATCAGCCTTCTTCCGACTAATATGTAGTAAATCTATAGATCCTCAACAACTTCCTCTCCTTCAGGATCATGTGGTCCATACTCTGTGCCACATGGAGATGATATTTCCACCTTCCTTCTTCACAGTTATGGTTCATCTAACGGTGCATTTGGTTGAGGAGGTACGTCTCGGTGGCCCAGTGCACTACCGGTGGATGTACCCAATCGAGAGGTAAAGATCTACTTAGGCTTTTTCGGCCTGTTTTAGTAGGATATCTGTCACCTAGTAATTTATGTTATGTTCTCGAAGGTACCTATGTCGTCTCAAGCAGTACGTGCGTAATAGGGCCCAACCAGAAGGATCGATTGCAGAGGGCTACCTATCCGAGGAGATTCTCACATTCTGTTCAAGATACCTAGATAACGTGGAGACTAGGATCAACCGACCGACACGCGTTGACGACCGTCCGAGCGATGCTCCACCGAGCGAGATTGCCAACATGTTCCCAGAGGTTGGAAAGGCAGTCGGGGCAGCTTCATTTTTCACACTAAGTCCAACCGAAAAGCTTCAGGCACATCGTCATGTACTGGTTAACTGCATTGCTGTAGAGAAATTCTTGGAGTACGTATAGAGCTTGGGTTCTAAAATTATACAATGAGCCAATTTGATATTGATGGTACTGAACTTGAAGTATCTTTTTATGTGCACAGTGAGTACAGAGCCATCACAAAAAGAAAACTGCGAAGTAAAACAAGGTCCCAGTCTCACATAGATAGTGTTGTGCACAGAGGATTTTCAAACTGGCTCAGGCATGAGGTAATCTCTAAAATCCAAGGATCCTACTACCCTTTGGTGCTTTCTTGCCTCTAATGTTTCAATGCCAGGTCCCATTTGGAAGCACCAATCATTCGAACGAGTTGCAATGGCTCGCCTGCGGTCCAATTGCTCAGGCCAAACGCTATCAGGCGTACAACGTCAATGGATTTAAATTTAGGACCATGTCAAGGGAGGAAGGGATGAAAACACAGAATAGCGGGGTTTATGTCACTTCGGATACTAGAAGTTATGCAAGTAAACGGGATGCCAATGTTGCTGTTGGCGGTGTCTCGTATTACGGGAGATTAGTAGACATCATCGAGCTTAACTACAGTGGTCAATTCACTGTAGTCTTGTTCAAGTGTCTTTGGGCAGATACCACGTCGGGGAGAGGCATCCGACAAGATGTTTTGGGCCACACCTGTGTCAATTTTGCCATGCCGATTCACACCGGTGAACATGAAAACGATGAGCCGTACATCTTGGCATCTGAGGCGCGTCTTGTGTTCTACGTGGAGGATGAGGTGGAGAGCGGATGGAGTGTAGTAGTCCATGTGAAGCCAAGAGATTTGTTTGACATGGGCGAAGATTATGAACACTGTGAGGTCGACCTTCATCCACAGTCTTGTATGACTAGCTTGCCTGAATTTGATGTCGAAGGCCTGCGGTTGACAAGAGACGGCGATTTAGAGGAGACCATTACCGACGGGGTTGAAGATTGTGATGAGGCAGCCGATTCCTAAAATACTGAGTTGTATTTAGTGGAGTGTATTTTAGTCATATCATTAGACAGTATATCATTAGACAGTAGGTTGAATGGAATGAGTTTTCTTATATTCTTTAAAATTTATCCTTTTATATAAAATTCTCTTATCTAATTGGGTCTTCACAATATTTAAAATTTATACTGTCCTTGAACATTCTTTACATCTCCGTTGACTTTCAGGGAAATTGGAGAGCAGAGACTTCTTTCTCATTTCCAGAAGCCGTTGGTTTGCAGAGAAGATGATAGATGCGTCTCCTTTCTCTTCATTGGAGGACGCAATCTCATTTGCAAGGCAGTTGTGGTTTAAAGAGTCCCGTATACAATCATGGTTGGATGCCTTCTCTGGACACAGTCACCTCTTTCGAGCCATTCGTTATGCCCCGGGATCAATGATGAGGGTTTGTTTGCCGCTGCCCGATTTAATTTTGTAAATCCTTTTCTTATTCGTGAATGAAACCCATATTCACATGGTTATGTTTAAATTTTAGGAAATGCTTCATTGGGACCGAAAGTACCGGGCTAAATTTGGGTTTGAGTTTATAACAAGTACGGAAACATGGTTATCACAGGAAATACTTGACGAGGTGAAGGTAAAATAGTTTATATTTTCCTTGCTATTTATCTAAAGTATATAAAACTGAACCTTGATATTTGCTTTCTAGAGTTAATAAATTTGAGTCATTAAGGCGAATCACCTTTGAGGCTGGGTAGTTTAATTGTATTTTGTATAGCAAGATTAACTTGATGAGATATGTTTGCTAGAAGATAATAGCATATAATAGAGAGTTTATAGTTGTACTCAATCATATAATATAGACCCTCTTGCAAAAAGTTTTAGAAGGGTTGTGTTAACTATAAGGAGAAGTATTAGAAGGATATTTAGGAAGGTATATCCGTATGCATAAAAGAATTTCTAAGTTGCAACAAGAAGGGCATTCTCTTCTGGATAAAATCTATAAGTTGTGAAAGTAATGGGATCGAACAAGAATAAATGTAGGGGATGAAATGTGGAGGAAGAAAAGATTTGCTCGAGGAGGAAACCTGGCACAACCAGCAGCCCTTTAGCTGCTCTAATGCAACACTGCTGGCATGCAGATTGGAGCAGATTGAATGTAGCTGTTACATATTCATATATGGTATGATGACATATGGAAGAGAAGTGGTGGCTTGCAGCAGCATGTAGTGATCTAGCAGTAAGGGGCTGCAATTTTAGTGGCAATGAGGCAGTTCTTTCCTGCATTGGTTCAGTAGTACAGTGTTGAGGTGCTGCAGTACCTGGGGGAAGGTTGCTCTTGACGTTAGTTTGTGGCACTAGAATGGGAACTGGAGATTGGGATGTTTACTGATCGAGCTGTTGGTTTTTGTGATCTTTGAGCTATGTGCTGCATTTCTTTTCTGAACTTTCTTCAATTGGTATGGCTATGTTTTGGAACATGCAGCTAAGCATGAGATTAAGGCTATTTTTTGAACTGATTAAAGTTTTCCTTTTTCTTTATCGTTTTACTTATTCTGGATTTGTTGCATTGTGAATATATGGTTTTGTTGTTTTGGGGTTCTGGTTGAAAAGCTCCCGCAAGGCAACATTATTGCACTATAGGCGGGCAGCACACTGTATGTGTATATGCATAAAGGGCATGGGACAGATGGTTATCTCAGGTTCTTGCAAAAAGTTTTTCTACATTATCTTGGTGGTGTGTTGTGTAGGTACGCTATGAAAATACTCTTGTTGTTGAACTGGATATTGCAGCACGAGAGGAATTCAAACTCATAGAACATGGACTCGAACGACTATGGGAACGTAAGATGATCAACTTTTTAGTAGTTTAATTAGTATGATTATGTTCATACACTGATTCTGGATATTCTGTGCTTATATTTGGCTATGATGTACCTCTCAGGATTAGCTCGATCCCAAATTCAGGAGGCATCGGTAGAAACGGGGGAGGTGGTTCCGGATTCAGTGGAGAAAGAGGCCGTTGTCTCCTCCGATAACTCTGAAGAGGCTGATTCTGCTGGACAAAAGGGTTCGATGCTGTCATATGACCTCAATAAAACGCCAGATGAGAATGAATATCCGTATAGTGGAATGTCTCCTGATAAGAAGAATGCTTGGCACCTATCTATGTGGGCGACACGATACCTGAACCCTTGAGGATATTGCAATAGTATAATTGAAAATTTTGGTTTCAAATTTATAGGATGCCCAAAACTTGTGTTTTGAAGTTGTCGTGACTTTATAACGCTTCATATTATTTTTAGGGATTGTTAGTATGCTGCATTGAAGACCATTAGTCTACTATTTTAACTATTTCTGCATTTTTTTATTTTGACTACTCCAAGATGCTGATTAATATAAAGTTTTTTGGGACAAATTCAGTTTCATTGTTGTTGGCAATGAAAATATGCCAAATGATCAACAAGCCCAATTTGATTTTCCAGGCATTGCAGAATAATCTTTGCTGCACGTGTATCATTCAAGATACACAAAAAAATAAAGGTTTCAATTGCCATGAAATTGTCACTATTTCAATTTCACGGTGTTGAATGCTTATGTTTAAGTACAAAGTCCTTGCAAACAATAAAATGGGAATAATAACTAGTGAAAAATTTAAGTTCAAATCTTGTTAAATGCTACAAATGCTACAGTATGAGCAAATAGAAAGTATGGCAAATCCTTTGCAAAATAGAAAGATAAGAACCAGCTGCACCATGAACTGCGGCAAAATTGGGAAAAGTTTCTCCTCCACTGAAATATCATAACCATAGTGAAGATAGATGTGATAGAAATGGATGGGAAGAAATTTGGATCAAGAACCAGGATAATAGGGATGTTGTAAATTATGGGATAGATCCTGAAATGGACAATAAATCCATAGTAAAATATATTATTTTAGCATTAAATACAAAAATTTTATCACTGTTAATATATATAACAATCAAAATTTATTTATAGATATTGAATAATTAATAATAAAATACAAAAAAAATTATTAACGAAAATTTTGGTAAAAATATAATTTACCAAAACTTAAAAATTCTTGTAAGGTATTTTAAAAAAAATAATCTAATTATTAAATTATATTAAAAATACAATTTAATCAATAAAAGAATAAATTTTTAACGGGTATTTTGGTAAATAAAATTTAATGATAAATAATAAAATTTGTACTAATGGATTTTTACTTTAAATTAAATATTTTTTTCTTATAAAATGGATATACTTAACATTAGTTAATACAAAAGGTTTAAAATGGTTTAAAGAGAAACTTTTATTATTATTATTATTATTATTATTATTATTATTATTATGATTATTATTACTATTATTATTAAAATTATTATTATTAATATTTCTAAATTAAAGAAGCGGTAATAAATTTTGATTGTACAATATTTTTATTGTTTCAATTTCCTCTTGCTATAATCATTCCCGCGTCTCACAATTTTTTCTTTTTATTTGGACAATGCTATGATCATTATATAACAACTAGTGGGTATGGTTTTACCCAATTTCAAAAAAACCCAGCTACTGCGCCCTACCCCTTCTCCTCACTCCTTATACACATTAAAACCCACAAAGCCCTAGCTCACTATTCTGCTCTGTCTTTGTTGTCGACGAAGAGTACTTCTCATCCGCATCCTTGATTTTCAGGTTCAGAACCTCCCGGTCACCTCGCTCTCTCTATCATTTCAAGTTCCAGAACCTGCCACCCTCTCTATCCCGGTAACCACCCCAATTTCTTTCAAATACATTTGTGATCTTCTAATGTTATTGCTTCTTGCTATCTGTCAATACTTGTTGGGAAACAAGTGTTGTGTTTACTTTCACAATTTAGAATGAGAGGTGGAGTATAGGTTCATTACTACTACTGTAATTATCTTGCTTCTCATGTACCCATGAAGATTCTGACTTTAATATGTTTTGATGAACTTGGATGCATCATAAGCTTGCATTTATGCCATCTACAACTTGATTTATCATATATGCCATTTTTATCAACTCAGAATATGCTTGGGAGTTTGATGTAATTAGGAAAAAAGGATGAAGGGTAGAGATTTTGGGAATTAAGAACTCCCAGTTATAGGTTGAAAATTTGTTATTAACCAATTATTACATACACAATAAAATTGGAATAGTTACTTGGTTAGCAAATAAGCGTGTTATGTGTTGTAACTTCTCCCCTGTTTACACGTTACCATTGGTACATATTATTAAAAGTTATTTGTGTTTGGACTTTGGTAATGAACAAATCAAGAATAGAGTCATGGGTGAAACATTATTTTATTTTTTATATAATCAAAGTATGCTTGTTTTTTTTATTTTTCTTTTTTTAATAAAATGGCACATTTGTAAATAAGGTTGCTTAGTGAAGAAGAATGGATTTTGGCAGTTCCAAAAGAGTGAGTACTATTGTTTTAGTGGTATGATATAATGCTACACGACAACAAGATAAGAAAATTTGGTCCATATATATATACTAGAGTTTTAATGATTAATTAGGTCATACAGGGACATTTTTTCTATTAGATTTTGTTATTTAACTTTTCAAGATTTAGCTATTTCAGATAAGCAAATATTTGTAACTTATATATAGGTCAGACAAATTATGCTTATATAGAGATCTATGCTGGTGGGTTTCTTAGTCAGGACCTTGTAGTATTTTTAATAGTCCAATTTTGGTGCATTTGTATTGTGCTTGTAAATGCATTTAGATAACTGTGTCAAAAATTTAGTTTTTCACATTGCTAATTATTTTGACGTGCCGGGCAATATTGTTCAAATGCATCTTTTAAATTCTTGTAGCAAATCATTACTATTGACTACTATAAACCCAGATTATGAAACATGTATATACCTTCTGCTCCAGTGATTTTTTCTGTTATAATTGTTGATGAATGCTGTTCGAACTCGATCATGGTTACACAAAAATTATTTTAATTGGATATTAATTTGACTTGATTTTATCCTGTCCACTGGTGTTATGGCATTTAGATGGCTAGGAAAGGTTGGTACACGAAAAAGCCAAAATCAGGACCAGGATGTCAGCAACCTCTAACCGCTCCACCTTCGGGCTCAGGTTCCCACCAGGCTGACTCTCAAGTCCTCCCCACTGGTGGTGACGGCATCCCTCCAACTTCCCGCCCATTTCGTCCGCCGCGCAGTGAACCTAGGCCTGCTACACAAATGAGCGCAAATAGCGTTCACAACTCGGAGCTAGGCCAGGAGACCCTTTTGGAGGCTAATGCTCCAGAGGTAGAATCTCGTGATCATGAAGATGACGACCACTCTAGTGCTTCTGGAGCTCAGAGTCGTAAAAGGCGCAAGACTACAGAATTTTGGACAGTTAAGATAATCGGTAACGTATTTTATAATTTTTCTATGATCGATTTGAGCTATGTTAAATAATTTTTTTCGTGCATACTTTCAACAACGGATGCACACATAAGGATTTATATTTTGCTTATAGATTCTGACGGCACAGTCAAGCCGGCAAGATTAAGCGTGAGGGAGGCTATGGAACGGCCTAATGGGAGAAGGATCGTGCTGAGATTCAACAACGAAATGCAGCCAATTGGAGACGAGGCTGGACTGCTAAGTGGGGTGCTTGGTCTGCTTGGATCTGACTACGCAAAATTTCCTATTGGTAAGGAAAGTTGGCACAAGGTTACCACTAAAAACAAGGTGTATAACGAATGTGTGAAGGTAAAGATTTAAATCCCCTTTGTAACAAATTTGCTTATTGTTCAATTATTGACAAATTGTATTATGAAATATATGTGCAGTAAAAATTTCAAATCTGCTTCAATTTAAATCCCCTTTGTAACGATTTAAAACCCCTTTGTAACAAATTTATTTTATTAACAAATCTGCTTATTGTTCATTTATATGTGCAGCAAATTTTTCATTTTGACGAAGATAGTGAAGGTAGTATCAAGAAATATATTTTGCAAAGTATGGGAAGGTCTTGGAAGGAAACTAGGCTGAGGTTGTATAATGCCTTCTACGAGCCAACATTCACATTTGAGCAGAATATCGAGCACCGTCCGCCAGGAATTGATCGAGAGCACTGGAGAGAGTTCCTAGAATATCGCGCCAAACCTGAGACGAAGGTAATCCAGTATACCATTGGTAGAATGTGCTGTATTTTATGTAGCATTAAGTGCTGTTAAATCAGTATCTAATTGTGACTTTAATTTGGCTTTTATGGACCGATAGGAGAAATGCAAGAAGAACGCGACTAATCGATCAAAACAAGTATATACCCACACTGGCGGTTCAAAAAGCTTCGCACGGCGGATGGAAGAAGAGGTACTCCACTTGTTATTCACTGTTTGGACTATCTATATGACTTCAGTTTTCTTGATTGCGTGGAATACGGTAATGGCGTAAATGTTGTTGTTACAGTCTGAAGAACAAGGAAGAAGAATTGGTAGAGGAGAGCTATGGATAAAAGTGCACAAGAAAAATGATGGCTCCTATATGAATGAGGAAGCAAGGGCAATTGGTGTAAGTACTACTTCTCATAAATTTTCGGTAAAATTATGTTTTCAAATACGTTAATAGTTTAGTTCTCTATTATATTTTGTTCTGTTTTTCTTTGCTGAATGGTTTGGACTTGGGTTAGAAACAGCAAGAAGGTATTGAAAGATGAGTTTCTATCAATCCTAATTCAAAATGGACCCACGGAAAATTTTTTTTCCAACACTGGTTTCTTTTATTAAGTTTGCTATTTTACCTCAGTTATTTCTAGAGAGTTTAAACTTCTATGTAATTTAGAGACAGCTAGGTTTAAATTGAAATAAATCAATTTAAATTATTCCTTATTTCTTTTTATAGTGTTAGCAACATCCTATGTGACGTGCGTTATTTTGGTTGTTTTACATAAATTACTTTCGAACCATATATCTTTCTCTCATATTTGACTGAGTTTTTATTGACATAGACCGATAAATGCTATGATTGTATTTGCTAATTTGTGTCTGTAGGAAAGAATTGAGGAGATTGAGCAACAGGATGAATCTTCTAGAGTGTTGTCTCAAAATGACTCCATTGCTCAGGTTTTTGGTAAAGAGAAACCGGGTAGAGTACGTGGTGTGGGTTTCGGTCCGACTCCTACCCAACTCTTCGGTTCGAATTCACGTGCGCCAGGCAACAGAGTCGAAGAAGAGGAGACCCAG
Source organism: Arachis ipaensis (assembly GCF_059453495.1). NCBI lineage: Eukaryota > Viridiplantae > Streptophyta > Magnoliopsida > Fabales > Fabaceae > Arachis > Arachis ipaensis. The sequence goes on from NC_142436.1 coordinate 59,210,728, forward strand.
AGGAAGTTGTGTGCACTGGAGGCAGAATTGGAAAGCGAGAAGTTGAAGAGGAAGGCGATGGAAGACGAGGCAGCAGCAGATAAGAAAAAGATGCAGGCGATGGAGAGAGCTCTGATTTATCTTTTTCAAAGGCAGGGTGAGGAGCTGCCGGGAGACATCGCTGTAGGGATGAGTTCCGTCGAATGAAAGAGTGAACAATAATAGTAGGATTAGATAGTGTTTGGATCGAATCAAGTATTTTTTTTCTTTAAATTAGACTATGCAACTCTTTGCAAGAGATTTGTACTCTTCATATTTTTATGAAAATATTATTTTGGCTTGCAGATAATTTATTTGTTTTTTGTACAATTTTACATTCTAAATTCTAAAATATATTAACACTTAAGATATTACAAAAATCTAAAAAGCCACAAAAAGAAAACAAAATAGATCTGATATTAAAAATTACACGATTTTTTTAATAAAAATTCTATTTTCCTGTTTTTTAATTATTCTTAATTTTGCAGCGGTTTAGAACAGCCGGAAAATCGAACAAAGTAATTGGAAAATTTGCATAGATTGCGGCGGTTACAAACCGCCAGAGAATGTTTCGGAAAAACTGGACCGTTTTGTGGCGGCTCTAAAAACGCCGCAAAACAAGCGGCATCAAGCAAAGATCAAACTGAATTGTGGCGGTTTTGGAACCGCCGGTGAACATGCCAGTAATTGTGTCACCCTCGTTTAGCGGCGGTTTTTTGAACGAACGCCGCGAAATACTTATTTGGCGGCGGTTATGCCAGCGGTTATTAAAAACCGACGCCGAATATAACCCCCGCGCCCATAACCGTGGCAGTTGGGAGAGCCGCCGGTCTTTGATTTTGCGGCGGTTTAAAACCGCCGCTAATCATTTTAAAAAACGCCGCTATGCTCCGCCTCTGCTGTAGTGTATTGAGCCTGAAAACTCATTTATCATCCCACACTATCATTTTTCTTCCATTGCCTATTAACCGTTTGCAATTTCTCCTAAAAAATTCCTCCCATGTATTAAACTTCTCCGAAAGCATGAAGCTTTTTTGTGATCTTTGGCTTCCTAGAATGAACAATTTGAAAAGGTATATAACTTTAAGTGTCCTGGCTCTAACAAAATTTGGATTCTCTAGAATTCTCTATGCTTACTTTGCTAGATGAGCCACATTTTGAGTATAAATCCTTAAAACCCAATCCTCCATTATTCTTGCTCACGGTTATTGAATCCTATTTATTTTCAATGAATTTCACGCTCTTGCCTAGATGAAACCCACAAAAATTTTGCTACCCTCGCACTCAATCTTTGACAATAGATCAAAAATTACATTCATGGCATAGGTAGGAATCACCTGGACAACGACCTTGATCAAAATTTCTTTTCCGGCTTGGTTCAAAAGTTTTCTTTCCATCCATCTAATTTGTTTGTTACTTTTTCTTTGATCCATGCCAAAACTTTATTTTTGAATCTCCCATAATGACCAGGTAGTCTTAAGTACTTCCCAAGGTTATCCCAAGTCTCTATGTCTAGAATTTTTTCTATATCACTCCTTTTTTTGATGGAATAAACCTGATTTCTAAAAGTTAGGCCTGATTTATTCAAGTTGATTCGTTGACCTAGCACATCCATATATTCATTAAGGATATAGACAATTTGGTAGACTTCTTCCTCAGTAGATTTCGGGAGAATTATGCAATCATCTACAAATAGAAAAAAATAATTGGTACAGTAGCGCTCATTCTAAATCTGTGATTGCTCTTTTTTTCTACGCTTCTTATATCAAAATAGAAAAGAATTTAGCTGTAATTATAAACAAATATGGTGACAAAAGACCTTCTTGTGTCAATCCTTTTTAGGGCACTATTCTATTTGATAATACCACATTCACTTTAAATTTATAGGATGCTCATGTGAGGTTGTGACACATTTCATAATTAGCTCGTTCCATTCTTTTTGAAATCTAAAGGCCTCTAGGACCTTTTTTATAAAATTCTACTCCATCCAATCATACGTCTTGCTTATGTTTAATTTAATTACCAATTTTTTTTCTCCTGTTCTATTTTTTCACCTTAATCCATAAGAAGCTTCTTAAACTATAAATATTATCCTGAATTAGCCATTTATTAACGAACACACTTTGAGTGGAAACACTACTTTGTCTAGTACTTTCCTTAACTTTATTACCAAAATTTTTGAAATAATTTTATTGATGAAGTTACAACATGAGTCTTAGGTGATTCAAGATTTCTGACTGCTTCACTTTTGGTATCAACACAATCATAGTATTGGTTACACATAGAAGGAATGTTGATTTCACAAGCCTTCCTCGAAGTTTGGGCTCAAAACATGTCGGCCTCAAATCGCAAGTCCTAATGTGCAACAGAAGCACGGAAGATTCAACTCTCCTCCTACAGCGATTCATGAAGAATGTTGAAGACAAGCACCCTCCTTCAAAAACGATAACATTTGGCCGTTTTCTATTTCATTTTTAACGATTTACCACTCTCGTTTTTAATTATTGGAAAAGTATAAGTGGATAATAAAAATACTAAATAATATAAATAATAGATATATCATATGTTCAATTTATTAGGTGTACGAATGATTTTTCAAATATTAAAATTTAGGTGAATAATTTAAAAATGTAGTGTATTTTTATTTTTTTTTAGGCTAATTTTAGAGTTTATTTTTTCACATTGTTTACAAAAACTATTTTCTAGCTAGTAAAATTCTTAATTATTACCGCACTAATTAGTTTCGAAGTAACAAAAAATATAAACTTAAATGTTTATGCCACTTGTAAATATTTGAATATCTGGTCAATAAATAGCCAAGCATACAAATATAGGTGGTGCATATAGTTGTTCATATCTATAGCAAGAGATGGACAAACATCATCCATGGACACACATGATCAATTGCTATGTTCTTTTTCTCAGAGCAACAAGTTTTCTTAGGAAGAGGAGGAAGAGCCTTTGGGCACAAAAAGAAATTCCTTGAACCCAAGTTCATCACCTTCTCATCTCGCTCCAAACCTACATGCACAGCCAAAATCATACACATATCCTTATTACATTATCATGAAATTAATTAATTAATTAATTAATATACAGAGTTCTGCATATATATATATATATCAGGTCATCAGTAAATTGGGCATCAAAATTGAAAGAAAAGTTAGTTGTTAGTTATTACATGCAACATTAATAATAATGGTAAGCTCAGATATGCAATTATAATGAAACTGATTTCAAATAATTGTTGTCTGATCCGTACTTTTTATTCTAGATAATTAAGAACCTTAATAGACAAGACAAATTTTTATCATCATATTCATTAGTCAAATTATGAAGACATTAATTCATAAATGAGTAACTAAACATATATGAACATTATTTTTAGAAGATTCTATTTTATAACATAATTTAAAACTCCCTTAAAATGTTTTCATATGAACAGTCTCTCTGATTATTATTTTATTTATTTTCTCTTGGTATATATTATGGAGTCATTTTGAGTTTAAGGAAAGACAATAGTCATATGATGAGTAATTTAATAACAATAATGCTGCATAACTTGTTAAAGATTTTAAGTTACCATTCAGGTGTCATATTATAGTCTAATTTATTCAGTGAAAATATAGATAGAGCAAGAAAATGAAAAATAAAAGATAAGATAATACTAATAATTACTTTCAAGGGCAAAAGAGGAGTAGTGAAGGTCATAGCGGTTAGGATCAGTGTCCTTCAAGAATGGTCTCCTCTTCTCCTTCTCATAAAACGCCAATGCTGCCTTCACCAAGTCGCCGACGGTGTCCTCTGCCGGTATCACCACTTGCATGGCACCCGGGCTATTCTCTAATGTCACGTTCACCAACAATTTTGCCGGCCGTCGAGGACTGTTTCCTCCGTTTTGCATGGCGAAAAATGGAGGAACCCTCGGGGGCGTAAGAGATGTAGGAACTAGTGTGCGAATGAGGCCGGAATTTTTCTCTGGCAGCACATTTTGGAGTTTAATACGGCGGCCAAAACCCAACGGGCCGTTATCGGAGATTAATTTTCTCCGATGACCCTGTTGTATAGGAGTCATGCTTATTAGGATAAGTATTTTTGCGTTTTCTTTTTCAAAGCTGCGCTATGTTTGCATGTATTGCACTTGAGGCACTTGAGAAGCAAAAGTATTGAGGGAGCTAGTCCTATTCCTAACTTCCAAGTAAATACTAACAATGCAAGCAGAATGGAGATATAAAATGTAAGGTTTTGTTTGGATTATTATAGGAAGCTTCTCGGAAAGTGTTGAATCAATTTATGTGTAGATATCGTTTTTGGCTAAGGAGTTTTAGAATTAAAAATGATATTTAAGTAATAAAGAGTAACGGTAGAGAGAGAATAATTTAAAATTATTTTATTTAATTTAATATTTATAATTTTATATATATAGTTTTTAAAATTATATATTTATTATATTTAATATTATATATTTATTTTAAAAATAATTAATAAATATAAAATAAAATAACTTTAGACTAATTTAAATTGATTTTTATCGTTCCCAAACATTTTTGTTAAGAGTAAAACCATGCAATGACAAATCATTTAGATCTTTAATCTTTTTGCTTACACAAGCTCGCTTCACAACTTGGGTTGATTTTTTTAAATTTTAAGTGTACTTTTGTTAAAATGATATGATACTTTTTATTTAATTCAATATCTAGAAATTGATATGTGATTTTCGCTCATACTTTCTTCTTAAATATTATCAAATTTCTTTTGATAAATTAATAAATAATTCTGAGGACATGTTGGAAGAGGTAGCGGCAAGGCAGAGCCGGTAGTACTTGTACTTTCTTACGAGTGAAATTTCCTACGAGTTGGTGGAGTCTGATGTCTTTTTTTGTTTGTGTCCTTTTAAGGTGACGTTTTGCATGGACTCTATCATAGCCGTAAAGGTAAACTAACAAAATTACCTTTGATTTTTTAAGACGCTGATAAAAATATTTTTATTTTAGGTAAGGATACAAATATCCTTAAAATGTTTTAAAATATATTAAAAATAGTTATGTTAGATATATATTTTTAAAAAATACTTAAAAATTAAATTTAAATATTATTTTTTTGCAAACATAATTAAAAAGATAGACAACTTTATTTTTTAAAAATTAATAAATTTATGCTAAGTAGATTTTTTTTGGCCAATTTTTTTATTTATGACCAAGAATAATTTTGAAAAATAAAAATAAAATTTTAGAGATCAGCATTTTATCTATTTTTTAATGTACTTTTTAAATAGCAATGTTATATGACTAATAAATATTATTATTTTGAATAAGCACTTTACAAGCAATAGTTTAAACCTACATTTACAACTAGGAGCGGAGTTAGATAAAATATTAGAGGGGGATCAAAAATATTTACACAATAAAATAAGACTAAAATAAAATTTTAAAGGAGAATAAACTGAAATTTACATATAATTTACATGTAAAAATTTAAAATTAGGAGCCATTGCCCCCCTCCCCCTTCTCACTATGTGGCTTCGCCCCTGAATTACAACGCACATGAGTTTACACACAAAAAATACATACTTTCATAAAAACATTAAAAAAATTATAAAAAATACTAAGTTATTAATGTCTTTCATTCCCAAACTTTAATTTGACTCCCAAACATTTCGATTATATATTGGCACTACAAAAAAACAGCTCTATTGCCACGCTTTTAAAGCGTGGCAAAAAGAGAAATAAAAAAGTAATAGAAAAAAATTATATTTTTAAAATAATATTTTAATTTTAACCAAAAGATAAAAATAACATAAAATATATAAAACAAAAAATAACATATTATAAATATTATGAACAAAATTAAAATTTTAATCAAAATATTAAAAATTAAAATAATACTTTATTGTAATAAATAAATTTTTTTGTCTTGGTACCCTAATAAATATTACTTTTAGTCATACACACTCACAAACTCATGTATCTTAACAAATATTTGAATAGTATGTTGTTTTCTTCCTTTTTTTTTTTTTCTTTTGGGTCAAGTTACATAAGGTTAGAGTTGAACCTGAAATTTCTAGGCGAGAAAGGGAGACATATGACATTGAGCTATAGGTCATTGAAAATAGTATGTGAAATGACCTAATTTCTGGTAGGTCGGGATCACTACCTATTATTAGGTTCTACTTCTTAGTTAACCTATAAGATTCTAGACTCTGTACTATTTATATACATATGAGCCTGTCGCGTTATCGGACTCACAAATATTTACCAAATTTTATATGTTTTGCGGTTTCAATCTTAGAAAAAAGCTGAGAAATACCATACAGAAAATAAATAAAAGCATTTATCACTTAATTGAACCAAATAACCAACAAGTAATCATAACAGCAAATCAAATATCATATATATATATATATATATATATATATATATATATATATATATGTACAGACTTACGATTTTTCAGACATCTGGTCCATGTAGCAAACTCTTAGGCTGACATTCAGACTAGCTAAAGAAAATCAAGTCTTAGCCCTCAAAACGACTCTACTAGAGTGAGGGAAAACAGAGTCTAAGAAAACAATGACCATATAGACAAAACACCGTTGAGGTGTACACCCGATTTATTCATCTTAGAACTAGTCTCGAACACCACTTGCAACACCTCTACTACTGGCAACATCAATAGCTGGCTCTGTGGACCATCAGATCTCCAATGTGGGTCCTCATCAGGGTCCTCGTCAGAAAAAGTAGAGAGGTAACTGACGCATGCACATCATATTGTGTTTTTCTACTCTTTTTTATATAAGAAATTAATACATAATGATTAATTATGGAGTGTTTTGGTGCTTGAATTGAATATTGCTTTAATTTTTTGAGTTAATGAATTTTGCAGGAAATAATGAAAAAAGAAGCAAAAAGCACAAAACAAGCTTAAAAGAAGAAAAGAGGAAGTTTTGGGAACACTTTAAAGCTGAGGACATGCTTTGGAACCTTAGGCCACGCTTTCAAAAGTGTGGCCCATGAAAAGAGGAACCACTGGAAGTGCAAGAAAACACGCCAAGGAGAATGGGCGTGTAGAATGGAAACGCCTTCGATATGGGACTCATGCGTACGCATGCCTCATGCGTACGTGCAACACCTGAAAAATGTGGATTCATGCGTACGCATGCTGCATGGGTACGCGCAAAAGCTAGAAAAATGAGGGTTCATACATACGTATGCTGCATGCTTACGCGCAATTGAAGCCTTTTGTCATGGTCATGCTTTCGCATGCCTCATGCATACGCACGGCCTAGTGAATAGTGGATGTTCCACACGCCAGGAAGAACGGGCGTTTGTGCTTTACACGCCTTCGGCACTTAAATGAAGGCTTTTTCTTTGGCAATGTACATGGGCGTGTAACGCCATATTTTGGGCATGTCACACGCCATATTTCACCTCCTAGGACCCTATTTGCTAAGTGGCATTTCACACGCCAAAGCCCAGCATTACACGCTAGGCCAAGTTTCCATAAGACTATTTTAAAGACCCCATTTGGGCGTTTTACACACCACAACGATGGCATGACACATGCCGAGGAAAGAAGAGTTCCAAAGACCAGAGAAGAGCGGCGTTTAATGGCACACCTATGCGTGTCACACGCCTAAGGATTATTTTTGAATCTTACTTGAAATTGAAACAGAATTGTGCTTCACTTCTTTTTCTTAAGTAATTGACTAAGGAATTAGCTGTTAATTAAGTTAAAGAGAAATTACATTACCAAGGAATTGGAATTTGATTATTTATAATTCGTCGTGATTAATCTTTGCATACCTCATCTAAATAAACACAAGGTTTGTTTTCCTAAGGAGTGAACATCTCTGACACGTTAACTATCTTTATCATCTTACTTTCTCAACCAATTTTTGTATGCTTTTGTTAAATTTTCTGTTTTCATGCTATTTATTATTGAAATACTTTTTCTTGATTGTCTGACTAGAGTAGTTAATTGACCATTGCTTGGTTAATCCGTTAATCCTCGTGGGATCGACACTCACTCAACATGAGTTATTACTTGATACAATCCGGTGCACTTGCGAGTGTTTTGTGGTTTATGAAATCCGCATCTAGTTTTTGGCACCGTTGCTGGGGATTAATTGTGGTTAACAAACTACCAATCAATTGATTACCTAGATTAGACCTTTTTTACTTTTTGTTTATTTACTGTTTTCGTTTTATTTCCCCCTGGGAATTCTCTTCACATAGTGAAGGGAGTTCCAATTTGATTTTCTTGTTGTTTTTGTCTATGCAGAATAACAGGGATATAGAAACGCTTCAATACGATTCTAAGATTAAAAGAACTCTTTGGTGACAAAGGAAACACCCTAGAAATCAAAGAGTTGAAGAAGACATTGAAGAAGTAGTTGAGGAAAATTCTGAGCAAGGTATGGCAGAGAACAGCAATGCCAATGTTCCTCCACCTAGGAGGACTCTTGGATCTTTCACTACCCCCAATCTAGGGAGTTGTGGAAGAAGCATTGTAACACCTACTGTCAATACCAACAATTTTGAGTTGAAGCTTCAGCTTGTTACATTGGTTCAAGAAAATTCTCAATTCAGTGGGAGACCGCAAGAAGATCTGAATTTGTTTTTCTCCAACTTCTTGCAAATTTGTGGCATTGTCAAAACCAATGGCGTACCGACTGAGGTTTACCGACTTTTGCTCTTTCCTTTTTGATGAGCGAATATTTTATACGCTTTTTGGCATCATTTTCATATAATTTTTAGCGTGTTTCTTTTGAGTTTTATTAAGTTTTCATAGGTTTTAGTGTAAAAGTCACATTTTTGGATTCTACTTTGAGTTTGTGTGTTTTTATGCACTTTCAGGTATTTTCTGGCTGAAATTGAGGAGTTGGAGCAAAAGTCTGATTCAGAGACAGAGAAAGCACTGCAGATGCTGTCTGGATCTAACCTCCTTGCACTTGAAAGAGCTTTTCGAGAGCTACAGAAGTCCAAATGGAGTGTTCTTAACGGCTTTGGAAAGCTGACTTCCAGGGCTTTCCAAAACTATATAATAGTTTATACTTTGTTTCAGAATTAAAGGCCTAAAACTGGCGTCCAACGCGAGCCTCCTGCCCTAGTCCAGGCGTCCAGCACCCAAAGGAGGAGACCAGCATCCAAACGCCCAAAGAGGACCCCTAGCCAGCGTTCAACACCCTAGAGGCCTCCTAGCACGTGAATTTCATCAAAGCTCAGTCCAAACACTTACCAAGTAGGCCCCAGAAATAGATTTTAGCACTAAAAGACTTTTTTACCCTTTCTTATGTAATCCTTAGTCATTAGCTTAGTTTTTAAATAACTTTTACACGATCTTCAAGGCAAGATCAGCCATATTTCATTTTTCACATTGTATTTTCTATCAGTATGAGTTTCTAAACCTCCTAGGTTGAGGGCAGGAGCTTTGTTGAGTTTTATAGATTAATAAAAGTATTACTGTTTCTTTTCAATCCGTGTTTGATTCAATTCTGAAATGTATCTTCGTTCTTCAACTTGGTGAATGGGATGACCCGTGACAATCATCTTCGTTCTTCAAACTAAGATCGCGTGCCTGACAACGACCCATGTTATTCTAGGGTTTATGTGAATACGTAACTGGAAAGCATCGTACCACCAGCTTGATTATACATCTCTTAGACGGCTTATCCACGACTTCATTGGGGACTTCTCGAGACACCAGTTTAGCCGAAGTATGGGGAGATTAAGGTCTCTGTGGTAGAGGCTAGAATCCAAAGGCACAATATTCTCTGATCTGGAAGATTCGACCTTGTTTGTGGCATTTTGAGTAGGATCATTAAGGAGAATGGACTGCAGGAGCTTCACCCTCAATCAGAATGGATCCACACTAACCCTGGGGTTTAGATCTGGAGAAGCATTGGTGACCTCTCAACGGGTGACAATCACATACGGCCTGCCATAGAAGAAATCATTCACAATTGAAGAAGACAGTAATACTAGAGTTAATCCAGAAGGATAAAGCATCTCCAAGCCTTCACCATCTTTTTATCATTGTAAACAGGTCAACCTAGTTTAGATCTCATTATTCCTTTTATGCAATTAAACAACATACCAACATCTCCTACTCACCTGACTAAGATCTACAAGATAACCATAGCTTTCTTCAAACCACAAACCTCATGGGATCGACCCTGACTTGCTCAGGTATTACTTAGACGACCTAGTGCACTTGCTGGTACAGTTGTACAAAGTGTGGGGATTCGTGCACCAAGTTTTTGGCGCTGTTGCCGAGGATTGTTTGAGTTTGGACAACTAACGGAAGGACTACATGGTAATCAAGGTCCTTCAACCTCCACTACCCCCTGACAAAGGAGGTACTTCCATGCAGAGTAAAATTATGGAGCCTCCTCCCCTGGTGAAAACTCATACAGTTTCCCCAGATATCAAACTTAAGTTTGGTGTTGGACAATCATCACCCACCAAGGAGGAAGGTCCTGATGACAAGTCATCTTATGCTAGCTTTTCAAGCATTTTTCACTTGTTTCATTAGGTTTTATGCACTTTCTTCCATTATAAGTAAGTGATTTAGAGTGGATTTGCATGGTTATGTCAATTCAATCAACCATCAATAATTTGCCACAAAATTATAAGGTTTAAGCTAGAATTAGTTGGTTTTTGAATGATAGAGAGATATTGTGAATTTGGTGATGCTTTGTTTGGTAGGTGTAACGACCCAATTTCTGGTACGTCATGATCATACTAGAAACTGAGCGCTACCAACTTGTCTACCTATCTATTATCTATTATGTATTATATGAGCCTGATTCGTTGTTAAAAGCGTAGTTATTTTACGAGGTACTTTTTTTTTTAAAACATTTGGATTAATAGACGAAATCATTCATAAGCAATTCACAACTGATAGTAGATAAAACAGTTATAAACAACCATACATAAATATATCACATGCAGTTGATATCATTCGGTTATCCAGCCTTTATTAGAGTAAAGATCTTTAGTTAGGACACCCCTAGATATAGATAAATAATATCTATATACATATATATACATACAACATCCCAGGCCCTGACCTGTTCAAGAAGTCCCTAAGCTGGCACCCAGGCTAGCCTAGACTCTATACTCACCTAGTCCCTCTAAACTACTAAAGCGAGGGAAAGTACGTTCTAGGTCTTCAAAACTCAAGTCAGGTGGATCGTCATCAAAAGGTGGAAGGTCGTCTACTAATCCTCTGCACGATCATATGTCATCAAAGAGCGTCTCTCAAGTACTTCATCGAGTGGCCACATAACAGCAACATCGTACGGAGGACTTAGGTTAAAGTTTGTAGATAAGCAGGGTGCAGATGTTGGCTGGTCTCACAGTATTTACATATAAACAGAAACAGAGTTCACTCTAGACTCAGCAGACTACCTAGAGCGGAATCTTTTTTGCGAACGGTCGTCAGTGAACTACGGAAGTGTACCCAAACTTCCATCTGAAGGGGGAAGAGAGAGAGAAGGGGTAAGAACTGGGGAGTTCTTAGTAGGGTCGGGGTTATTAGTTAAGTTCATTAATTTGGGGTCGATTAGCAGACAAATAACATAATATAGCGAAGCAGTAAATAGAAAATAAAGATAGAAAGAGAAAGTAGAGACAACAGAAAGCAGAACACAAGCAAAAGAATACAAGAAAATAAAACACAGAAATAGCATCAAGCAGACAAACATAAAGAAATAGACCACACTCAGAAAGGAATGCAACAGAGAATGATGTGCAGACAAGAATGATGCATGTCTAGCCCTAGTGCAGGTAATGAGCTCATCTGTCGATTACTAACCCGCTCCCGACGTTATCCAGCAACCTCTGTCTGGATAAGGCTTTCCTATTGGCTATACCCCTGTGTACAGGAAATAACCCCTCTGCCACCACAGGGTCCACTGCACGCAGGAAATAACACATCTGCCACTGCAGGGATGTATGCCGACACACCTTCTGTATAAAGGAAATAACCCCTCTGCCACTACAGAAATGGAACAGGTGGTCACGGTACTTCTGTAGCAGGAAATAACCCCTCTGCCTTACAGAAATAAAATATGGATCTGTACCGTAGGAAAGCGTTCTCAGTGGTCGCACCACTATCTATCTGACTGCCTTCACGCAGTAAATCATCATACAAGTATATCTGGCGTTGCCTTAGCGCAACAAATAAATAAACACATCTCTTGGGCTTACAGAAATAGTGCCCCTGCAAGTGAACTTCGGCTTACAGGAATAATATAAACACAACAGAACAACTTTCTGTAGGTGAACTTCGGCCTACAGAAATGGCACCTCTGTAAGTGAACTTCAGCTTATAGAAATGGTGCCCCTGTAAGTGAACTTCGGCTTACAGGTATCACAACTATCTGTAGGTGAACTTCGGCCTACAGGAGCAACACCCTGAGATACACAATTGATATTCACTGCAGGTGAACTTCGGCCTACAGGAATAACAACTCACTGTAGGTGAACTTGGGCCTACAGGACCTCTAGGGCCAATGGAAAAGCAGCAGATGAACATACAACAGAACATCATGCCACAAGGCTTAACTCTTTATCCTTATACTCTTCTCCTCTATTCTTTTTGTTATATTACTCTTTTCTCATTATCATCATTCATTATCATTCTCGTTATTCATCATCACTTTCACATTCTTATACAGTACTTCTTTCTTTCTCTGTTCAATTATACTATACAAACTTTACAGCTTTTACTTTTACAACATCTCAACTCAAACCATTTCTCTTTATCAGATTACTCTTTTCTCTGTATCCCTTTATTCTACTCTAGTTACTCTGTTCTCTGTATCTCTTTACTTCTCTCTGGTTACTCTGTTCTCTGTGTTTCTCTACTCTGCTCTGATTTCTCCGTTTAACGTATGTATTTAAAGATTATGTAAATTTCGGTATGAATAGTTATCCTGTCCCAAGTATAGGTTCATTAAGTCTATACTGAAACAGTTTAACTTTTCATATTATACCTAACCCTAGTCGCAACTCAAGGACTAACTATGTTGCCCTAGTTCGTTCACTAATTTCTGTCTGTTTTTCTATCATTAAAACTTAACAGACTTTTCTTTTGGTTTTTATCTTTTCTTTAACTTTTCATCTTTCCTTTATCTTTGCCTCACTAATATATTCTTACCACTCCCTAAGTGTTTTATGAAGGTAATTATGAGATTCTGCGCTTAAAGTTGTCTTTCTAAAGCTTTTACAGAAAACTGCCTTTTCTGCATTATTTTATTATTTTTATTAAAATATTATTTTTATTTAAATATTATTTTTTAATATTTTATTATTATTTATTATTTTATTAATATATTTTCGAAAATTATCTTAACTTTACCCTTAACCTTTAAAATTCACTTTTTACCACCCGTAACTTTTAATATTTCTACTTTTACCACCCTAACTTCCAGAAATTACAAAATAACCCCTCAAACACCAAAATATTTACTTCCTTGCCCTTTTCAAGATCTAAAAGGTGTTCTTCATTGTACTTCACCACACTCAAAGTGTTCTTCATGTTCTTCATAAATTCTTCAGATTCTTTCTCTGTTTTTACCCGTTTTTCAGTCTTTTCAGCAACCGATTTTTACCAAAATTCAAAATAAATTTCCAGCCACTAAAACCCCATCTTTTCTACATGATTTTAACATAAATTTAACCTCAATTTAAGCCCTAGGGTTTCGTTTTTCCAGCTGCCCCAAGAACACACATTCATAGCTTGAATTTCATCAAATTTCATCAAATTTTCACCAAAATTTCAACAAGAATTACTCATACAAACAATCAATTTCAAGCACAGCCAAACCATATCATAATCACACAACTCAAACAAAATCAATCAAGATTAAATTCGTCAATCCCTACCTGGTTTTGCTGCTCCTAATTTGGTTAAACTTTCAGGTGGTCCTTAAGCACTTTTTCCTCCTAAATCACATCAAGAACAACTTTAAATCCAAAAACTCTCAACTGACCAAATCTCACTCAGTATGTTAGGAAGAGATATCTCACCTTAGACTTGCTGGAAATTCACGTTTCTTGGCCCTCAAGTCAAGTTAAGCATGATTCCTAAGGAAGAACATCAAGAAAACACATGTTTTGCATGGTTTTCCTTGAAAACCGAATTGAAATGGGAGGGAGACAGCCATCTCACCTTATTTCCAGCCTTGATATGTTATATGGTTATGTAGAGGAAGAGGAGAGGATCATTTATGTGAAAACGGAGTTTTGATTTGAGTTTTAGTTCAGAAGAAATCAAGCTTTGAAGATTAAGTGTTCATGAAAGTTTCTCTCTTTTCTCTCTTGTTATTTTCGGCCAAAATGATGAAATGAGACAGCCTTGGAGGTCTTGGGGGTGTAAGGTGAGTTGTGATTGGTTGGCTTGGAGGTGGGTTAAAATAATATTAAAATATCTCAGGTGTACAACTACTAAAACTAGATGTATCAGAACACTTGTAAAAACATCTCTAAAAATTATTTTCTGAGCTACTAGCATAAATGACACTAGTAACATATTTATTATGAGAATAAAACATGAATAATGAGGCCTTAGCATTGCTAAAGTCACCAGAGAGTGCTGGTGCTAAGCTGCACCAGTAAACCGTAAACCCGGTTAAACCGATTTTCTGTTTTTAACTAAAATAGACCAGATAACCTTATAATATCATTCAAGCATTTTCTAATAGTAATATAATGATAATGTTATACTATTATCTCTCTCCTCTCATGAATCGAGTCTGGTTTGTCAAACTGAGACTATTTACGAAAAACCGAATCAAAACCCCTAACCGATACGGTTCAAAAACTAGGTTCTTCGTGACCGCGTTATCGAGCTTGTCTCAACTAAGGTCCTGAGTTAAAGATAATATAATGACAATGAGGATTGAGATGCTTGATGATACAGAAGAGGTATTCCCTTTACTGATCTTTCGGAGAAATCCGTGTATTCAGAAACGATCTCGCGTACTCGAAAATCGGGGTTGTTACATTCTACCCTCCTAAAAGAAATTTTGCCCTCAAAATTTCAGCTGCGTGCAAGAATCCATCTTCAAGAAGTCTATTTCCTTCAAGCCATCCTGACGAAGAGATCGGATCGTTCCTTACAACATCTAAATATCACATAGCCATGGCCTTGGAGATCATAACAGCTATAAGAATAGTTGTGCCTCTCACGAATTTGTCGTTCGGAACTCGATTAAACCATGCCTATTCATAGTCATTGAGGTCTTATCCGCACCAAACAATCAATATTAAGGTGATCAGTCTTAATATCTTAAGTTAGGCACGAACATTCCCAAAATGAGCACTCATAGACATTCATGCCAAATGTATCTTGAAGATACCCTAACAGCATGGGACACACAAGCAGAGTATGCAACGAAGCATAGTCAGTCCACTCCCCAGGCTCTATTGGGAACGAACTGCTCTGCTACCAAATTGTAACGACCCAATTTCTGGTACGTCATGATCATACTAGAAACTGAGCGCTACCAACTTGTCTACCTATCTATTATCTATTATTTATTATATGAGCCTGATTCGTTGTTAAAAGCGTAGTTATTTTACGAGGTACTTTTTTTTTTAAAACATTTGGATTAATAGACGAAATCATTCATAAGCAATTCACAACTGATAGCAGATAAAATAGTTATAAACAACCATACATAAATATATCACATGCAGTTGATATCATTCGGTTATCCAGCCTTTATTAGAGTAAAGATCTTTAGTTAGGACACCCCTAGATATAGCTAAATAATATCTATATACATATATATACATACAACATCCCAGGCCCTGACCTGTTCAAGAAGTCCCTAAGCTGGCACCCAGGCTAGCCTAGACTCTATACTCACCTAGTCCCTCTAAACTACTAAAGCGAGGGAAAGTACGTTCTAGGTCTTCAAAACTCAAGTCAGGTGGATCGTCATCAAAAGGTGGAAGGTCGTCTACTAATCCTCTGCACGATCATATGTCATCAAAGAGCGTCTCTCAAGTACTTCATCGAGTGGCCACATAACAGCAACATCATACGGAGGACTTAGGTTAAAGTTTGTAGATAAGCAGGGTGCAGATGTTGGCTGGTCTCACAGTATTTACATATAAACAGAAACGGAGTTCACTCTAGACTCAGCAGACTACCTAGAGCAGAATCTTTTTTGCGAACGGTCGTCAGTGAACTACGGAAGTGTACCCAAACTTCCATCTGAAGGGGGAAGAGAGAGAGAAGGGGTAAGAACTGGGGAGTTCTTAGTAGGGTTGGGGTTATTAGTTAAGTTCATTAATTTGGGGTCGATTAGCAGACAAATAACATAATATAGCGAAGCAGTAAATAGAAAATAAAGATAGAAAGAGAAAGTAGAGACAACAGAAAGCAGAACACAAGCAAAAGAATACAAGAAAATAAAACACAGAAATAGCATCAAGCAGACAAACATAAAGAAATGGACCACACTCAGAAAGGAATGCAACAGAGAATGATGTGCAGACAAGAATAATGCATGTCTAGCCCTAGTGCAGGTAATGAGCTCATCTGTCGGTTACTAACCCGCTCCCGACGTTATCCAGCAACCTCTGTCTGGATAAGGCTTTCCTATTGGCTATACCCCTGTGTACAGGAAATAACCCCTCTGCCACCACAGGGTCCACTGCACACAGGAAATAACACATCTGCCACTGCAGGGATGTATGCCGACACACCTTCTGTATACAGGAAATAACCCCTCTGCCACTACAGAAATGGAACAGGTGGTCACGATACTTCTGTAGCAGGAAATAACCCCTCTGCCTTACAAAAATAAAATATGGATCTGTACCGTAGGAAAGCGTTCTCAGTGGTCGCACCACTATCTATCTGACTGTCTTCACGCAGTAAATCATCATACAAGTATATCCGGCGTTGCCTTAGCGCAACAAATGAATAAACACATCTCTTGGGCTTACAGAAATAGTGCCCCTGCAAGTGAACTTCGGCTTACAGGAATAATATAAACACAACATAACAACTTTCTGTAGGTGAACTTCAGCCTACAGAAATGGCACCTCTGTAAGTGAACTTCAGCTTACAGAAATGGCGCCCCTGTAAGTGAACTTCGGCTTACAGGTATCACAACTCTCTGTAGGTGAACTTCGGCCTACAGAAGCAACACCCTGAGATACACAATTGATATTCACTGCAGGTGAACTTCAGCCTACAGGAATAACAACTCACTGTAGGTGAACTTGGGCCTACAGGACCTCTAGGGCCAATGGAAAAGCAGCAGATGAACATACAACAGAACATCATGCCACAAGGCTTAACTCTTTATCCTTATACTCTTCTCCTCTATTCTTTTTGTTATATTACTCTTTTCTCATTATCATCATTCATTATCATTCTCGTTATTCATCATCACTTTCACATTCTTATACAGTACTTCTTTCTTTCTCTGTTCAATTATACTATACAAACTTTACAGCTTTTACTTTTACAACATCTCAACTCAAACCATTTCTCTTTATCAGATTACTCTTTTCTCTGTATCCCTTTATTCTACTCTGGTTACTCTGTTCTCTGTATCTCTTTACTTCTCTCTGGTTACTCTGTTCTCTGTGTTTCTCTACTCTGCTCTGATTTCTCCGTTTAACGTATGTATTTAAAGATTATGTAAATTTCGGTATGAATAGTTATCCTGTCCCAAGTATAGGTTCATTAAGTCTATACTGAAACAGTTTAACTTTTCATATTATACCTAACCCTAGTCGCAACTCAGGGACTAACTATGTTGCCCTAGTTCGTTCACTAATTTCTGTCTGTTTTTCTATCATTAAAACTTTACAGATTTTTCTTTTGGTTTTTATCTTTTCTTTAACTTTTCATCTTTCCTTTATCTTTGCCTCACTAATATGTTCTTACCACTCCCTAAGTGTTTTATGAAGGTAATTATGAGATTCTGCGCTTAAAGTTGTCTTTCTAAAGCTTTTACAGAAAACTGCCTTTTCTGCATTATTTTATTATTTTTATTAAAATATTATTTTTAATTAAATATTATTTTTTAATATTTTATTATTATTTATTATTTTATTAATATATTTTCGAAAATTACCTTAACTTTATCCTTAACCTTTAAAATTCACTTTTTACCACCCGTAACTTTTAATATTTCTACTTTTACCACCCTAACTTCCAGAAATTACAAAATAACCCCTCAAACACCAAAATATTTACTTCCTTGCCCTTTTCAAGATCTAAAAGGTGTTCTTCATTGTTCTTCACCACACTCAAAGTGTTCTTCATGTTCTTCATAAATTCTTCAGATTCTTTCTCTGTTTTTACCCGTTTTTCAGTTTTTTCAACAACCGATTTTTACCAAAATTCAAAATAAATTTCCAGCCACTAAAACCCCATCTTTTCTACATGATTTTAACATAAATTTAACCTCAATTTAAGCCCTAGGGTTTCGTTTTTCCAGCTGCCCCAAGAACACACATTCATAGCTTGAATTTCATCAAATTTCATCAAATTTTCACCAAAATTTCAACAAGAATTACTCATACAAACAATCAATTTCAAGCACAGCCAAATCATATCATAATCACACAACTCAAACACAATCAATAAAGATTAAATTCATCAATCCCTACCTGGTTTTGCTGCTCCTAATTTGGTTAAATTTTCAGGTGGTCCTTAAGCACTTTTTCCTCCTAAATCACATCAAGAACAACTTTAAATCCAAAATCTCTCAACTGACCAAATCTCACTCAGTATGTTAGGAAGAGATATCTCACCTTAGACTTGCTGGAAATTCACGTTTCTTGGCCCTCAAGTCAAGTTAAGCATGATTCCTAAGGAAGAACATCAAGAAAACACATGTTTTGCATGGTTTTCCTTGAAAACCGAATTGAAATGGGAGGGAGACAGCCATCTCACCTTATTTCCAGCCTTGATATGTTATATGGATATGTAGAGGAAGAAGAGAGGATCATTTTGGTGAAAACGGAGTTTTGATTTGAGTTTTAGTTCAGAAGAAATCAAGCTTTGAAGATTAAGTGTTCATGAAAGTTTCTCTCTTTTCTCTCTTGTTATTTTCGGCCAAAATGATGAAATGAGACAGCCTTGGAGGTCTTGGGGGTGTAAGGTGAGTTGTGATTGGTTGGCTTGGAGGTGGGTTAAAATAATATTAAAATATCTCAGGTGTACAACTACTAAAACTAGATGTATCAGAACACTTGTAAAAACATCTCTAAAAATTATTTTCTGAGCTACTAGCATAAATGACACTAGTAACATATTTATTATGAGAATAAAACATGAATAATGAGGCCTTAGCATTGCTAAAGTCACCAGAGAGTGCTGGTGCTAAGCTGCACCAGTAAACCGTAAACCCGGTTAAACCGATTTTCTGTTTTTAACTAAAATAGACCAGATAACCTTATAATATCATTCAAGCATTTTCTAATAGTAATATAATGATAATGTTATAATATTATCTCTCTCCTCTCATGAATCGAGTCTGGTTTGTCAAACTGAGACTATTTACGAAAAACCGAATCAAAACCCCTAACCGATACGGTTCAAAAACTAGGTTCTTCGTGACCGCGTTATCGAGCTTGTCTCAACTAAGGTCCTGAGTTAAAGATAATATAATGACAATGAGGATTGAGATGCTTGATGATACAGAAGAGGTATTCCCTTTACTGATCTTTCGGAGAAATCCGTGTATTCAGAAACGATCTCGCGTACTCGAAAATCGGGGTTGTTACAGTAGGTTTGATTACTTGTAGGTGAAGAAATGGTGAAGAGAAGAAAGAACCATGAAAGCATGCCTTATCAAAGCGTGTCCTAGGATATAAAAGCGTATCACTCAAGGAACCAAGCATAGCGCTCTCTATTTGAGCGGAGCGTTCACTCTTTGAACGCTAGTTGGGAGCACCAAAGCTCCCACCAAGAAGCAAACGCTCAAGCATAGCACTACGTTGAGTGCCCAAACGGAGCGCTCAAAGGAACCAAAGAAAACAAGGGTAGCGCTCAATTGGAGAGAGCGTTCCGTTAACTCTCTTCACTTTTTCGGGCTCCCACCAAAAGAAACAAGGCGCGACACTCCCAAAATAAAGCAGCCAAGGTTTGAACCATACACACAAAGGCGTGCTACACTACACCAAGCAAGGAAATTGTTAGTAAAAGGAAGCCAGCAAGGTTCGAAGAGGGGCACACACGCATAGAGAGGGCGCTATGTTCTCTTCACTCACTGAGCGCTACACATGATGAGAAAATTGGCAAAAGGGGACAGCCAGAGCTTGAAAGTGGAAACCAACACACAAGGCATGTAGCGCTACATTAAAACTCTTCACTAAGTGCTACACTAGAGAGCTAGGCACAAGGCAAGGGAGCGCTACATTTTCTTTCTTAACTGAGCGCTCCACTGGAGGTGGCCCTTGTTTCAATTTTCAATCAAAAGCCATCTTGGATCCACTTCTTCACTAACTTGAAAAGCCCAATCCAAATTCTGAAAACCAAAAATAGAAAGTGTATAAATAGGAGTTAATTTGATTTGTAAAAGAGAGGATTATTATCCTTAGCTCATTTTTAGTTTTACCTTTAGCTCCATTTTAGTTTTCACTTTGATTTGAATTGTTCTAAATTTGGGAATATAGATCTGAGTTTTTCTTTCTGCATTTTCATTTCTTCTGCAACTTCTGCTATCTGTTCTTGGAATTTGAATTGAGATTGAAGAGCTTCATTGATTCTAAGTTTGAGAATCATCTTTTACCTTTCTTCTCAATTGTTCTAAGAATTGGATTTGAATTTAGCTTTCTATTTTCATTCTATGCAACTTCTACTTTTCTATTTTGGGTTTTTGTATTGAGATTTAAGAATTCCATTGAATCTGGATCTGAGAATTTAGATCTAAGTTTCTTTTGATGTTTTAAATTTTATTTTCTTCTGCAATTTCTTTCTGCTTGATCAAGGGAGTAATTGAGATCTAGATCTGCTTTCTAATCTCATTACTCTCCTTCGATCTTCAATTTATCTTTAAAAATTTCATAATTGAATCAAGTTTTCTTACTATTTGTTTCTTCAAGCTATTTTAATTTCTATTTTACTACTGGGTTGAATCCTTTCATCTGATAGTTTTCTGATTTGCTTTGATTTACATTTTCTTATTAAATTCTGGATCCCAGCACCCAAATCCCTTTTACTCTTCAAGCAATTTACATTTCTCAGCAATTTAGATTCAGAAATTTACATTTCTTGCACTTTAAGTTTCTGCAATTTACTTTTCTTGCAATTTAAGTTTCATCTCTTTTACTTTCTTGTTCTTTAAGTTGCATGCAATTTATCTCTTCTGCACTTTATTCTTTTGCTCAATTTACCTTCTGCAACTTTATTTACTTTCAATTTAGCTTTTTTCAATCAAAATCACTCAATTCACCAACTGTTTGCTTATCTAAATTCATCACCTAACTAAAATTGCTCAATCCATCAATCCCTGTGGGATCGACCTCACTCTTGTGAGTAATTATTACTTGATGCGACCCGGTTCACTTGCCGGTGAGTTTTGGTGTGGAATCTGATTTTCACCCATCATATTTTTGGCGCCGTTGCCGGGATTGATCTAGATTGCCAATGATTAAGTAAGGTGGTGGTCTAGATTAAGCACATTTTCTTTGTTTTTCTTTATTTTTGATAAGCACACTAACTATTTGAGACTTTGTCTCTACTAACTCTCACTACACTCAAGCTACAGAGTCCTTTGTGTGTTTCTTGTTGTTTTGGTTATATGACAGAAGCAAGGAGAGAGGTCTCTACCTCTGGTGATCGTGACGAGAGAACTCTTCAAAGACTGAGAAGGGAAGCCAGAGGAAAGGGGGTGATTGGTAAAGAAACTTCTGAAGAAGAATATCAAGAAATGGAAGAGAATCCAACAAATCCACCAGTGGGAGTAGCCAACAACAATGGTCAATCCCAGAGGAGAGTCTTGGCTTCTTACATATTTGCTAATCCAAGGCATTGTAGGAGTAGCATCCTTACCCCAAATATCAATGCAAATAACTTTAAATTGAAGCCCCAGCTCATCACTTTGGTACAAAACAACTGCTCCTATGGAGAAAGCCCACTAGAAGATCCAAATCAGCATTTATCTATCTTCCTGAGGATCTGTGACACAGAGAAATCCAATGGAGTGCATCCTGACATATATAAACTCTTGTTGTTCCCATTTTCATTAAAGGACAAGGCTGCTCAATGGCTGGAAGCCTTTCCACAAGAAAGCATCACTAGCTGGGAGGATCTAGTGAGCAAATTTCTAGCCAAGTTCTACCTACCTCAAAGGATTATCAAATTGAAGACAGAGGTGCAAACCTTCACACAGATGGATGCAGAATCCCTCTATGAGGCTTGGGAAAGATACAAGGCCTTGATACAATGAATGGGACATACTTCAGAATTTCTATGAAGGATTGACTCTGAAAGCTCAGGAAGCATGAGATCATTCAGCAAGAGGTTCATTGCAACTAATGAAGACAACAGAGGAAGCACAAAATCTCATAGATATGGTGGCAAACAATCAATACTTCTTTGCTCATCAAAGACAACGTCAACCAGCCCAGAGAAAGGGTGTATTGGAGTTGGAAGGTGTGGACACTATTCTAGCCCAAAACAAGGTGATGCATCAGCAAATCTAGCAACAATTTGAGCAGATGGCTAAGAGGATTGATAGTCTACAAGTTGCATAAGTAAATGTCACCAATCAACCACCAGCTGGGTGGGGACAAAATAAGGAAAATTGTGAAGATCAGCAGCAGGAACAAGTAAACTACATGCACAACCAAGGATCCAGCCAGAATGAATTCCATGGAGACACATACAACCCCTCTGGGAAGAACCATCCAAATATAAGGTGGGGAGACAACCACAGCCAGCAACCTTGGCAGAAAAATTCAAACCAAACCAACTCAAGAAATCCAAACCACAGCAACCAGCAAAACACTAACCACAATCCATACAAAAAACCCCAAAACAACTACCCAAATTCCAGCTACTATCCACCCAATAACCCAGCCACTAACCAAAACAACTATCATCCACCTTCAACATCCCACAACCAGCCACAAATACCATAAGAAGCTCAAAGGATCTCTAACTTGGAGATACTAATGGAAAAGATGATGAAATATCAGGAGATGACCAACAAGAATCATAAAGCTTCAATGAGAAATTTAGAAAGGCAAATTGGGTAACTGTCGAAGCAAGCAGTGATTGAGAGACCAACAAGCTCACTCCCAAGTGATACCATTCTGAATCCCTAAGAAGAATGCAAAGCTATTCAATTAAGGAGTGGAAGAACCTTGGTGAATGACAAAGAAGTCAACAAGAAGCCTATGGACAATGACAAGGCTAGCAGCAAGAAAGATGAAGCCAACAACAAGGAAGCAAACAAGCAGGACCTGGAGAAGCTTAAAGAGAAAGATGAGCAGCCACAATCTTCAAGGAGAGAGAAACAAGTCATGGAAGAATCATCACAAGAACAGAGGAAGGAAGTGAAAACTTATACACCTCCTTTGCCATATCCTCAAAGGCTATAAAAAGAACTCAAGGATCAACAATTCCCCAAGTTCCTTGAGGTCTTCAAGAAGCTGGAGATTAATATCCCACTTGCTAAAGCATTAGAGCATATGCCTCTATATGCAAAGTTCCTGAAGGAGCTCATCAACAAAAAGAGAAGCTGGCATGAGAAGGAAACAGTGCTTCTAACACAAGAATGCAGTGCAGTGATCCAAAAAGGGCTCCCTCCAAAACTCCAAGACCCTGGAAGCTTCTTCTTACCTTGCACCATTGGTAATATGACCATAAAAAAGCACTGTGTGACTTAGGAGCCAGCATCAATCTAATGCCTTATTCTATGACGAGAAAGCTATGCATAGAGGAGGTAAAGCCCACACAGATGTCACTAGAGCTCGTGGACAAATCATTGGTATTTCCCAAAGGAGTGATTGAAAACCTTTTGGTCAAGGTGGATAAGTTTATATTCCCTACAAACTTTGTAATCCTGGACCTAGGAGAAGAAGGGAGTAACTTTGTTATCTTGGGAAGACCATTCCTGGCCACAGCAAGGGCCATCATAGATATTGAACAAGGAGAATTGACCCTAAGAGTGCATGATAAGAGCATCACTCTGAATGTCTTTCATAATGATGAAAAAGAGAACTGCATGAAGGATGACAGAGAAAACTTGCATTGGAAGGAAGAATCCAAGGAGATACTCATTAGTTCCCCTCCAAAGCAAGAGACAAGCAGCAAAGCAGGACAAAAGGAAAATGAGACTATACTGAATGATGAGAGAAAGCAAGAAGAAAGTGAGCTGTTGGCCACTAAGAAGACAGATCCCAAAATACAGCCCACTGTCAAAGCAGAAGGATCAACAAAAAAGGGGAAGAAAAGCAAGAAAAAGGCTCTAAAAGGGTGAAAAAACAAAAAGATCCCAACTGAAGGATTCTCAAAGGGAGATAAAGTACAACTAATCTACCAACGGTTGGGGACAGAGCAACAATCTGATGATTACTACACTATCAACAGTATACTCTCACTGGAGCATACAGAGATTGAACACTAAGGCAATGGAAGAAAGCTTACAGTGAGAGGAGACAAACTGAGACACCACAATCATCAACCACACTAATAAGGAGTCAATGTCAAGCTAATGACAATAAAAGAGCGCTCTATGGGAGGCAGCCCATGATTTAATATTCTTGCTTTGTTTTAATTTCAATAAATGGTTCTCCTAGCACATATTTGAGTTCTTACAAGCATATTTGATAATTGCACATATCATTGTGAAGCATATGTCTGATTCCTAAGTTTGGTGTACCTAAAGGCACTCCAAAATAACTTCTCAAGCTATCTTAAGATATATACTTATTCATTCAGGTGGAGTATATAGCCAAACAATAAGTTTGGTGTCTACATATGCATTGAATCTCAGAAAAACCATTTTTGCTCAAAGGATCAAATTTATGAATAGATGAACCATACATTATTTCATTTTATGAGTCCTTGGTAGAAAATAAAATGTCCCTTATGATGAATATACCAATTGTGAATCACACTTTTCACAACTCGTACCACTAACCAGCAAGTGCACTGAGTCGTCCAAGTAATACCTTACGTGAGTAAGGGTCGATCTCACGGAGATTGTCAGCTTGAAGCAAGATATGTTTATTTTGTAATTCTTAGTCAGGAAATCAATGATAAGAGTAATTATATTTATGAAGAGTAAAAAGCATAAATTAAATAGTACTTATTATGTAGTAATGGAGAATATGTTGGAGTTTTGAAGATGCTTTGTCTTCTGAATCTCTGCTTTCCTCCTGTCTTCTTCTTCACGCACGCAAGGTTCCTCCTATGGCAAGCTGTGTGTTGGTGGATCACCGTTGTCAATGGATACCATCCGTCCTCTCAGTGAAAATGGCCCAGGTGCGCTGTCACCGCACGGCTAATCATCTGTCGGTTCTCACTCATGCTGGAGTAGGATCCATTGATCCTTTTGCGTCTGTCATTACGACCAACCCTTGTGAGTTTGAAGCTCGTCACAGTCATCCAATCCCTGAATCCTACTCGGAATACCACAGATAAGGTTTAGACTTTCCGGATTCTCAAGAATGCTGTCAATGGATTCTAGCTTATACCACGAAGATTCTGATTAAGGAATCCAAGAGATACTCATTCAATCGAAGGTAGAACGGAGGTGGTTGTCAATCACGCGTTCATAGGTTGAGAATGGTGATGAATGTCATGGATCATCCCATCCATCATATTGAAGTGCGAATGAACATCATAGATAGAAACAAGCGCGTTTGAATAGAAAACAAAAATAATTGCATTAATTCATCGGGACACAGCAGAGCTCCTCACCCCCAACAATGGAGTTTAGAGACTCATGCCGTCAAAGAGTACAAAGTTCAGATCTAAAATGTCATGAGATACAAAATAAATCTCTAAAAGTTGTTTAAATACTAAACTAGTGACCTAGGTTTACAGAAAATGAGTAAACTATGATAGATAGTGCAGAAATCCACTTCCGGGGCCCACTTGGTGTGTGCTGGGGCTGAGACTTGAGCTTTGTACGTGCCTAGGCTGTTTTTGGGGTCAAACTCTAGGTTGTAACCTATTTCTGGCGTTTAACTCTGCTTTGCAACCTGTGTCTGGCGTTTAACTCTAGAATAGGGCAGAAAGCTGGCGTTGAACGCCAAATTGCGTCATTTATCTTCTAGAAAAGCATAGACTATTATATATTTCTGGAAAGTCCTGGATGTCTATTTTCCAACGCAATTGAGAGCGCACCATTTGGACTTCTGTAGCTCCCGAAAATCCACTTTGAGTGCAGGGAGGTCAGAATCCAACAGCATCTGCAGTCCTTTTTCAGCCTCTGAATCAGATTTTTGCTTAGGTCCCTCAATTTCAGCCAGAAATTACCTGAAATCACAAAAAAACACACAAACTCATAGTAAAGTCCAGAAATGTGATTTTTATTTAAAAACTAATAAGAATATAATAAAAAGTGACTAAAACATATTAAAAACTACCTAAAAATAATGCCAAAAAGCGTATAAATTATCCGCTCGTCACAACACCAAACTTAAATTGTTTCTTGTCCCCAAGCAACTAAAAACAAATTAGGAAAAAAGAAGAGAAGATACAATGAATTCCAAAAAACATCTATGAAGATCAGTCTTAATTAGATGAGCGGGGCTATTAGCTTTTTGCTTCTGAACAGTTTTGGCATCTCACTTTATCCTTTGAAGTTCAGAATGATTGGCATCTATAGGAACTCAGAATTCAAATAGTGTTATTGATTCTCTTAGTTCAGTATGTTGATTCTTGAACACAGCTACTTTATGAGTCTTGGCCGTGACCCTAAGCATTTTGTTTTCCAGTATTACCACCGGATACATAAATGCCACAGACACATAACTGGGTGAACCTTTTCAGATTGTGACTCAGCTTTGCTAAAGTCCCCAATTAGAGGTGTCCAAGGTTCTTAAGCACACTCTATTTTTGCTTTGGACCTCGACTTTAACCGCTTAGTCTCAAGTTTTCACTTGACACCTACACGCCACAAGCACATGGTTAAGGACAGCTTGGTTTAGCCGCTTAGGCCAGGATTTTATTCCTTTGGGCCCTCCTATCCACTGATGCTCAAAGCCTTGGATCCTTTTTATTACTCTTGCCTTTTGGTTTTAAGGGCTATTGGATTTTTGCTCTTGCCTTTTGGTTTTAAGAGCTCTTGGCTTTTTCTGCTTGCTTTTTCTTTTTTTTTTCTTTTTTTTTGCCATTTTTCTTTTCTTTTTTTTTCTGCAAGCTTTGTTCTTCACTGCTTTTTCTTGCTTCAAGAATCATTTTTTTGATTTTTCAGATTATCAATAACATTTCTCCTTTTCCATTATTCTTTCAAGAGACAACAATTTTAACATTCATAAACAACAATTTCAAATATATGCACTGTTCAAGCATTCATTCAAAAAACAAAAAGTATTGCCACCACATCAGAATAATTAAACTATTTTAAAATTCGAAATTCATGTACTTCTTTTTCTTTTTCAGAAAGCAATTTTCATTTAAGAAAGGTGATGGATTCATAGGACATTCATATCTTTAAGACATAGAAACTAGACACTAATGATCATGTAATAAAGATACAAACATAGATAAAACATAAAGCATATAAATCAAAAAACAGAAAAACAAATAGACAAGGAGATTAAGGAACGGGTCCACCTTAGTGAGGGTGGCGTCTTCTTCCTTTTGAAGAACCAGTGGTGCTCTTGAGCTCCTCTATGTCTCTTCCTTACCTTTGTTGCTCCTCCCTCATGGCTCTTTAATCTGCAGTCAAATGCTCTACGACTGAACTATGGACCCTTGAGATGAACCTCTCCATCTCTCATGACTCGGGGGTGGAAGCAACTGCCTTCCCTTTCCTCTTTCTAGAGGTTTCTCCGGCCTTAGGTGCCATAAATGATTATGGAAAAACAAAAAGCAACACTTTTTTCACACCAAACTTAAAAGGTTTGCTCGACCTCGAGCAAAAGAAGATAGAAGGGAGTAGAAGGAGAAGTCGAGGAGAAGGAGGTGTGTGAATGGGTGCGTTTGGGAGGGAAATGGTTTGAATTGGAATGGTGAGGTAGGTGGGGATCCTGTGGGGTCAAGGACTTAGCATCCCTGCTCCATTGAGGCATGCAAAACGCCCTTAGTGTGCAATCCCGGCGTTTAACGCCAGACTGCTGCTTGTTTCTGGCGTTAAGTGCCAGCTTTTCCCCTTTTTTAGGGTTGAACGCTAACTTGGTCCTTGTTTCTGGCGTTTAACGCCAGCTTGATACTTCTTTCTGGCGTTAAATGCCAGTCTGATGCTTCTTACTGGCGTTTAAATGCCAGTAAACTCTTCCTCCAGGGTGAGCTATTTTAATGCTATTTTTGACTTTGCTTTGATTTCTGTGACTCCACATGATCATCATCCTAAAGAAAACATAAAATAAAAAAGGAAAAACAGAAAATTAACATAGATAAGGAAAAATTGGGTTGCCTCCCAATAAGTGCTTCTTTATTGTCTTTAGCTGGACCTTGCTGAGCTTTTAATCTAGCCTCAGCCTTGAGCACTCTTGCTCAATATTGCCTTCAAGAAAATGCTTGATTCTCTGTCCATTTACAATGAACTTCTTATCAGAATCAATGTCTTGAAGCTCCACATAGACATATGGTGACACACTTGTAATCACATATGGTCCCCTCCACCGGGATTTCAGTTTCCCGGGGAATAGCCTGAGCCTAGAGTTAAACAACAGAACTTTCTGTCCTGGTTCAAAGACTCTAGATGACAGCTTTCTATCATGCCATCTTTTTGCTTTCTCTTTGTAAAGCTTGGCATTTTCGAAAGCAGTGAGTCTGAATTCCTCTAGCTTATTCAGCTGGAGCAATCTTTTTTCTCCAGCTAATTTGGCATCAAAGTTTAGGAATCTGGTTGCCCAGTAGGCCTTATGCTCCAGTTCCACGGGCAGATGACAGGCCTTACCATACACAAGCTGGTATGGAGAGGTCCCTATAAGAGTCTTGAATGCTGTTTTGTAAGCCCACAGAGCATCATCCAAGCTTCTCGCCCAATCCTTTCTACGGGTACTTACAGTCCGTTCCAGGATTCTTTTTATTTCTCTATTAGAGACTTCAGCTTGCCCATTTGTCTATGGATGATACAGAGTTGCCACCTTGTGACTAATTTCATACCGGACCATAGCAGAGTAAAGCTGTTTGTTACAGAAGTGAGTGCCCCCATCACTAATTAGTGCTCTAGGGACACCAAACCTACTGAAGATATGTTTCTGGAGGAACTTCAGCACTGTCTTAGTATCATTAGTGGGTGTGGCAATGGCCTCTACCCATTTGGATACATAGTCGACTGCCACCAGAATATAAGTGTTCGAGTATGATGGTGGGAAAGGCCCCATGAATTCAATACCCCATACGTCAAACAACTCAATCTCTAAGATTCCTTGCTGAGGCATGGCGTAACTGTGAGGCAGATTACCAGCTCTCTGGCAGCTGTCACAGTTACGCACAAACTCTTGGGAGTCTTTATAGAGAGTGGGCCAGTAGAAGCCACATTGGAGGACTTTTGTGGCTGTTCACTCACCTCCGAAATGTCCTCCATATTATGATCCATGACAATGCCATAGGATCTTCTGTGCTTCTTCTCTAGGCACACACCTACGGATTATTCCGTCTGAACATCTCTTAAAGAGATATGGTTCATCCCACAGGTAGTACTTTGCATCAGTAATTAATTTTTTCTTTTGTTTCTTGCTGTACTCCTTGGGTATGAATCTTGCAGCTTTATAGTTTGCAATGTCTGTAAACCATGGTGTTTCCTGGATGACAAATAGTTGCTCATCCGGAAAGGTTTCAGAGATCTCAATAGAGGGGAAAGACGTCCCTTCTACTAGCTCTATCCAAGACAGATGATCAGCCACTTGGTTCTCTGTCCCTTTTCTGTCTCTTATTTCTATATCAAACTCTTGCAGAAGCAACACCCATCTTATGAGCTTGGGTTTTGAATCCTGCTTTGTGAGTAGATATTTAAGAGCAGCATGGTCAGTATACAAAATCACTTTTGATCCTACTACGTATGATCTAAACTTGTCAATGGCATAAACCACTGCAAGCAATTCTTTTTCTGTGGTTGTGTAATTTTTCTGGGCATCATTTAAAACGTAGCTAGCATAATAAATGACATGCAGAAGCTTGTTATGCCTCTGTCTTAGTACTGCACCAATGGCATGGTCACTGGCATCACACATTAGTTCAAATGGTAATGTCCAGTCTGGTGCAGAAATAACTGGTGCTGTGACCAGCTTAGCTTTCGGGGTTTCAAATGCCTGCAGACACTCTGTGTCAAACACAAATGGCGTGTCAGCAGCTAGCAGATTGCTCAGAGGTTTTGCAATTTTTGAAAAAACCTTTATAAACCTCCTATAGAATCCTACATGCCCCAGAAAGCTTCTGATTGCCTTAATATTGGCAGGTGGTGGTAATTTTTTAATTACTTCCACTTTAGCTTGATCCACCTCTATTCCCTTGTTTGAAATTTTATGCCCAAGGACAATTCCTTCAGTCACCATAAAGTGACATTTTTCCCAGTTTAAAACTAGATTGGTCTCTTGGCATCTTTTCAAAACAAGTGCTAAATGGTCAAGGCAGGAGCTGAATGAGTCTCCAAAGACTGAAAAGTCATCCATGAAGACTTCCAGAAAATTCTCTACCATATCAGAGAAGATAGAGAGCATGAACCTCTGAAAGGTTGCAGGTGCATTGCACAGACCAAATGGCATCCTTCTGTAGGCAAATACTCCAGATGGACATGTGAATGTTGTTTTCTCTTGATCTTAGGGATCTACTACAATTTGGTTGTAGCCTGAATAGCCATCCAAAAAGCAGTAATAATCATGACCTGCTAGTCTTTCTAGCATCTGGTCTATGAATGGTAAAGGAAAATGATCCTTTCTGGTGGCAGTATTGAGCCTTCTGTAGTCAATACACATGCGCCACCCTGTAACTGTTCTTGTAGGAACCAGTTCATTTTTATTATTATGAACCACTGTCATGCCTCCCTTTTTGGGGATAACTTGGACAGGGCTCACCCAGGGGCTATCAGAAATAGGATAAATAATCCCAGCCTCCAGTAACTTGGTGACCTCTTTCTCCACCACTTCCTTCATGGCTGGATTTAGCCGCCTCTGTGGTTGAACCACTGGCTTAGCATCATCCTCCAATAGGATCTTGTGCATGCATCTTGCTGGGCTGATGCCCTTAAGATCACTTATAGACCACCCAAGAGCTGTCTTGTGTGTCCTTAGTACTTGAAGTAGCGCTTCCTCTTCCTGGGGATTTAAAGCAGAGTTTATGATCACCGAAAAAGTGTCACCTTCTCCCAGAAATTCATATTTTAGGGATGGTGGTAATGGTTTGAGCTCGGGTTTAGGAGGTTTTTCCTCTTCCTGAGGAAGTTTCAGAGGCTCTTTCAATTCCTCTGAATCCTCCAGATCAGGCTGAACATCTTTAAAGATGTCTTCCAGCTCTGATTCGAGACTCTCAGCCATGTTGATCTACTCTACCAAAGAGTCAATAAGATCAACTTTCGTGCAGTCTTTTGGTGTGTCTGGATGCTGCATGGCCTTGACAGCATTCAACTTAAACTCATCCTCATTGACTATCAGTGTTACTTTCCCCTTTTGGACATTAATGAGAGTTCATCCAGTTGTTAGGAAAGGTCTTCCTAGAATGAGAGTAGCACTCTTGTGCTCCTCCATTTCCAGCACTACAAAGTCAGTGGGGAAGGCGAATGGCCCAACCCTGACAATCATGTCTTCAATCACACCTGATGGGTATTTAATGGAGCCATCAGCAAGTTGGAGACATATCCGGGTTGGTTTAACTTCTTCAGTTAAAGCAAGCTTTCTGATAGTGGATGCAGGTATTAGGTTGATGCTTGCCCCAAGATCACATAAAGCTGTCTTGGTGCAATTACCCTCTAATATGCATGGTATCATAAAGCTCCCAGGATCTTTAAGCTTTTCTGGGAAGCTTTTCAGAATGACTGCACTACATTCTTCAGTGAGGAGAACTCTTTCAGTTTCTCTCCAATCTTTCTTATAACTCAAGATCTCTTTCATGAACTTGGCATAAGATGGTATTTGCTCAAGTGCCTCTGCAAACGGAATCTTTATTTCAAGAGTCCTCAGATAGTCTGCAAAGCGAGCAAATTGCTTATCCTGCTCCTCTTGGCGGAGTTTTTGAGGATAAGGTATCTTGGCTTTGTATTCCTCAACCTTGGTTACTGCAGGTTTATTTCCTATAGAGGTGGTTGGAGAAGCCTTTTTAGAGGGGTTGTTATCAGCATGTGTGTGTGTCTGATCCCTCACTGGCATTTGAATGCCAGGGTTGAAAGCTGGATTGGCGTTGGACGCCAACTTCTTACCTGTTTCTGGCATTTGAACACCAGAACTGAGCTTCCATTGGGCGTTTAACGCTAACTCCTTGCCTGTTTGTGGCGTTTGAATGACAGAACTGAGCATGAGTTGGGCGTTTAACGCCAACTCTTCACCCTTTTCTGGCGTTTGAGCGCCAGAATTATTCCTCTCTGGGCTTTTACTGTCCTCAGAAGGATTTTGGGTAGCAGTTTGTTCATTTCCTGGCTTCCTGCTACTTTGAAGTGAGGTATTTAATGTTTTCCCACTTCTTAATTGAACTGCTTGGCACTCTTCTGTTATTTGTTTTGATAACTGCTGTTTTATTTGCTTCAAATGTACTTCCATATTCATATTAGCCATTCTTGTGTCTTGTAGTATCTCCTTGAATTCGTCTAGCTATTTTGTTAGAAAATCTAATTGCTGATTGAATTCAGTAACTTGTTCTGCAGGATTGAGTTCAGCAGTTACTGTTTTAGCCTCTTCTTTCATGGAAGACTTACTACTTAGGTACAGATGCTGATTTTTGGCAACTGTATCAATGAGCTCTTGAGCTTCTTCAATTGTTTTTCTCATGTGTATAGATCCACCAGCTGAGTGGTCCAAAGACATCTGAGCTTTCTTTGTAAGCCCATAATAGAAGATGTCTAACTACACCCACTCTGAAAACATTTCAGAGGGGCATTTTCTTAGCATCTCTCTGTATCTCTCCCAGGCATCATAAAGAGATTCATTATCTCCTTGTTTAAAGCCTTGGATGTTCAGCCTTAGCTGTGTCATCCGTTTTGGAGGGAAATATTGATTCAGGAATTTTTCTGACAGCTGTTTCCATGTCCTTATGCTAGCTTTAGGTTGGTTATTTAACCACCTCTTAGCTTGGTCTTTTACAGCAAATAGAAATAGTAATAATCTGTAGACATCCTAATCTACTTCCCTATCATGTACTGTGTCAGTAATTTGTAAAAACTGTACCAGAAACTCTGTAGGTTCTTCTTGTGGAAGACCGGAATACTGGCAACTTTGCTCCACCATGATAATGAGCTGAGGATTCAACTCAAAACTACTGACTCCGATGGAGGGTATACAGATACTACTCCCATATAAAGTAGTAGTGGGGTTAGCATATGACCCCAGAGTCCTTCTGGACTGTTCATTTCCACTTAGGTCTATGATGGAGAAAGGGAGATGTTGTGAATTGCAAATAAAATATTTTTTTTTGAAAACCGAAATTAAAATAAAATAAAATAAAATAAATAAAAAAATTGACTATAATTTCGAAAATTAGAAGAAAAAGAAATAAAAGAAAATTGAAAACTAAATTAATTAATTAAAAAGATTTGAAAAAAATGTGGGTGAGGATTTTCGAAAAAATGAAGAGAGAGAAATTGTTTAGGAAGTTTTGAAAAAGATATGTCTTAAAACTAAAGATACTTGTAAGAAAATAAAATAAAATAAATAAAAAAAGAAAAGATATGAAAAAGATTTGATTTTAAGATTTGAGATTAGAAAAGATAAGATAAGCTAGGTAAGAGAAGATAAAGATTTGAAAAAGATTTAAATTTTGAAAAGATTTGATTTTTAAATTTGAAAATTAAATTTTAAAATTTGAATTTTGAATTTTGGAAGTTGAAATTTGAAATTTGAAATAAGATAAGATAAACTTTGAAAAAGATATGATTTTTTTTTTGAAAAAGATTTGAATTTCGAAATTTTTTAAAAACTAAGATAAGATAGAGTAGAAATTTTAAAATAAAAATCTGAAATTCTTATATAAATTTCGAAAATTACTTAAAATAAAGAGAAAAGATATTTTTTTTTGAATTTAATGAGGAAAGAGAAAAACAATAAAATGACACAAAACTTAAAATTTTTAGATCTAATGCTCCTTATTTTCGAAAATTTGGAGGAAAAACACCAAGGAACACCAAACATAAAAATTTTAAGATCAAAACACAAGCAAGACTCAAGAACACCTTGAAGATTCACAAGAACATGAAGAACAAAAATTCAAAGACTCAAAGGACTCAAGAACATAAAAAAGAATACAAAACTTAAAATTTTTAGAAAACTAAAAATAAATTTTCAAAAATTAAACAAAAACTAACAAGGAAATACCAAACTTAAAACTTGACACAAGATTTAATCAAAGAAAAATTATTTTTGAAAAGATTTTAGAAAGAAAGACTCAAAGGAGCAACTATTCACAAGAACATAGACACATTCAACAAATGCAAGGATTAAACAGAGAAAAACTTTTTTTTTATGACAAAAACACAAAGGACACCAAACTTAAAACATGCAACTAGACTCAAACAGAAAACTCTAAAGATTAATAAAGAAAAATAATAAATTTTTGGAAAATTTTTGAAAAGAAAATAAAAGACTCCGACCCAAAAGACAAAATTTTCCTAATCTAAGCAACAAGATGAACCGTCAGTTGTTCAAACTCGAACAATCCCCGGCAACGGCGCCAAAAACTTGGTGCACGAATTGTGAATCACAGTTTTCACAACTTGTACCACTAACTAGCAAGTGCACTGGTTCGTCCAAGTAATACCTTACGTGAGTAAGGGTCGATCCCACGGAGATTGTCGGCTTGAAGCAATCTATGGTTATTTTGTAATTCTTAGTTAGGAAATCAATGATAAGAGTGATTATATTTATGAAGAGTAAAAAACATAAATTAAATAGTACTTATTATGCAGTAATGGAGAATATGTTAGAGTTTTGGAGATGCTTTGTCTTCTAAATCTCTGCTTTCCCCCTGTCTTCTTCTTCACGCACGCAAGGTTCCTCCTATGGCAAGCTGTGTGTTGGTGGATCACCGTTGTCAATGGCTACCATCCGTCCTCTCAGTGAAAATGGTCCAGGTGCGCTGTCACCGCACGGCTAATCATTTGTCGGTTCTCACTCATGCTGGAGTAGGATCCATTGATCCTTTTGCGTCTGTCACTACGCCCAACCCTTGTGAGTTTGAAGCTCGTCACAGTTATCCAATCCCTGAATCCTACTCGGAATACCACAGACAAGGTTTAGACTTTCCGGATTCTCAAGAATGCTGCCAATGGATTCTAGCTTATACCACGAAGATTCTAATTAAGGAATCCAAGAGATACTCATTCAATCGAAGGTAGAACGGAGGTGGTTGTCAGTCACGCGTTCATAGGTTGAGAATGGTAATGAATGTCACGGATCATCCCATCTATCATATTGAAGTGTGAATGAACATCTTAGATAGAAACAGGCGTGTTTGAATAGAAAACAGAAATAATTGCATTAATTCATCGGGACACAGCAGAGCTCCTCACCCCCAACAATGGAGTTTAGAGACTCATGCCGTCAAAGAGTACAAAGTTCAGATCTAAAATGTCATGAGATGCAAAATAAATCTCTAAAAGTTGTTTAAATACTAAACTAGTGACCTATGTTTACAGAAAATGAGTAAACTATGATAGATAGTGCAGAAATCCACTTCCGGGGCCCACTTGGTGTGTACTGGGGCTGAGACTTGAGCTTTACACGTACCTAGGCTATTTTTGGAGTCAAACGTCAGGTTGTAACCTATTTCTGGCGTTTAACTCTGCTTGGCAACCTGTTTCTGGCATTTAACTCTAGAATAGGGTAGGAAGCTGGCGTTGAGTGCCAGTTTGCGTCATTTATCTTCGAGTAAAATATGGACTATTATATATTTCTGAAAAGCCCTGGATGTCTATTTTTCAACGAAATTAAGAGCGTGCCATTTGGACTCTTGTAGCTCCAGAAAATCCATTTTGAGTGTAGGAAGGTCAGAATCCAACAGCATCTGTAGTCCTTTTTCAGCCTCTGAATCAGATTTTTGCTCAGGTCCCTCAATTTCAGCCCGAAATTACCTGAAATCACAGAAAAACACACAAACTCATATTAAAGTCCATAAATGTGATTTTTATTTAAAAACTAATAAGAATATAATAAAAAGTGACTAAAACATATTAAAAACTACCGAAAAACAATGCCAAAAAGCGTATAAATTATCCGCTCATCAATCACTTAGCAGGGGACAAGTTTGGTGTTCACCAAATTTTGATTCACTATCTAAGGAGCACAATTGGTTATTTATGAATAAGGAACATATAGAATTTTGTTTTTCTTTATTGCTTGGCACTACACCACCGTAATTCAAACCTTAAAGCTTACCATTGTCTTGATTTAATTGTATAGGTACAAGGGAGATTGAGTAGAAGAAAAAATGGAGCATGCACGGTCATGACAAGGTGAAAAGAGAGTCACATGTGCCTAGGGAATGGTGCCTTCTTGGAGACAAAAATCTGCATGCATCAATGTCTTGGAGGCCGAACCACATGCATCCAATGGGGAAGCAATCCTTGTCCTCCTTCATCTTTGCATGCTAGCCATCCATGCTATGAGCTTTATACAATGTTTTTCTCAATCTTCACCCTTTATTTTTGAGTAACCAAACCCCTCCCACTTGTAATTTTGTTTCAATGATTCATGCCTTCTATAAATTGGCAACAAGACTTCTGAAGTTCACATATCCCTTCCTTTCATACAAGACCTCCTCATCCATTTGCCTTTGCTTTACTCATACAGGTCCTCTCAAACACATTAAAGCACAGCATCCTATTTTCCATTCTTTTCACAATAAAATGGTGCCCAAGCTCATCCTTTCTTCTTTCTTTCCTTCTTAATATATGGCTTCATCAAGTTCTAGGAGAAGAAAGGGAAAAGAACCAGTGGTAGCTGAACCATCAACTTATGATACAAAGAGATTTAAATCTCAGTTTCATGAATCAAGGTATCATAGGATCATGGAATCAAAGCACAACATTCCAGAGATGGGCTTTAGACTAAGGGATGGAGAGTATCCTATCATGAGAAGAATTACCAAGGAAAGGAGGTGGGAACTTTTATGTGAACCCTTAACAGACATCAGTGCAGTCATGATAAGAGAATTCTACGCAAATGCGGTGAAGGCAAGCCAGGACAACCCTCCTTATAAGAGCTATGTCAGGGGTGTTGAGGTAGATTTTAGTCCATCATCAGTCATGAGGGTCCTACAGTTGAGAGTAATAACCTATGGAGAGCTTAACTTTGAAGAAAGATTGCAGGGTGAGAATGACCCTGATGAGATACTACAAGGGTTATGCTTTGAAGACAGAGACTGGAAAAGGGACTCAGAGGGAGCTTCAAGCCATTTGAAAAGAATAGATCTCATACCAGAGGCCAAAGGGTGGTATGAAATAGTGAGGAGGTCTATACTCCCTACTGCAAACACCTCAGAAGTCACAATCCAGTGAGCTATCCTGACATATTGCATCCTAAAGGGAGGAGAAATCAACCTCTCACAGCTCATAGCAGACAACATTCAGGAAATGGCTGAGAATACAAGCAAATCAAGTAGGCTTGGTCACCCAAGCACTATTCTGAGGCTGTGCAACAGGGCTGGAGTGCTCTTTGAAGATAAAGATACAGAAAAGGTAAAAGGAGGCAGGGGAATTACAAGGCGAAGCATGGAAGGTGCTACTGATGATGACAATCAAGAGGAAAAAGGATCCCAAAGGAAGAAGAAGAAGACCACAAGTGGAGGAAGAGCAAGCTTCTAGTGCACTGGATTTGAGTCAAATGAAGAGAGCCATTGAAGAAATGTCTCAGCAATTCTTGAGAGCACAGAAGCAACATCAAGAACAATATTTGAGGCAACAGGAGCAGTATCTGAAGGATCGAGAGCAATAAGAAAACTAGCAGTGCCAAATGATGGAACAACAAGAGACATGGCAGCAACAAATGATGGCTCAACAACAAGAATTTCAAGCAAGAATTCTTGAGGGGCAAAAGGAACAATCAGCTAATGTTCAAGAATCATTTAATGGATTGTTCCTATGACAGGCCAAGTACGGAAAATACACCCAAAATCTCTATCAGTGGAAGAACATATATCATACCATTGGGGAGTATAGACACGTGGATAGAATGGAGTATGATATAGAAACCCAATCTAAGTTGGATTATGTAGTCCACAGCATGCCAGCATTGAACCCACAGATCAAGCCATTTGAGCAATACCAAGAGTTGGTAGACCATCAGAGGGCAAGAACCAAGTAACATACAGCACACATGCAGTATGGGTTGGAAGAGGCTGGACTCTCAGGTCTGATAGACCCTATTTGGGATCGAAAGTGCCCTGTTGAAGAACCTCAAGATGCAACCAAGAAGAGGAAGAAGAAGACAGGAGAGTCAGGCAGGAGCAAGGAGCACGGCAATTAGGAGGTGGTGGAGTTTCTTTCATATTTTTTTTTAATTAAATAAGGATGATGCATACCTGAAACATGATATGCCTCCAAATGCTTTATGTTTTGCACCTTCATTTTCTAAGTAGTTTTCTTACAAGTGATCTGCATTGTGCTTGTCATAACTCATTAGCTTAAATTCTGTTTTGTTCTCTTCTGCATGAATAACAGAAAAATGTTTGATATAGAAAAGTGATTGTCCAATGTTGTAGAAATTAGAATGAAATTCAGTGGTGGTACTTGTTTGATTTAATGATTTGCTCAATAATAAAAGCTGCATGATACAATGTTCCTTGAACTAAGCTGCTGCTATAAAGCCTTTTATTAATGAATACCCCTTGAGAAGGAAACAAAATAAGAAAGAAAAAGAAAAGAAAAGCCAAGAATTGGCAAAGAAACAAACAATAAGGCTAGACACCAATAGCTTGGACCCTAGGAAATATGCCTGTGGTGTTTTTGTACTAGGATATGCTTGGACAATTAGGTTCTGAGGAGTATTTTAAAACTTGGCCACTTGGATTAACTAATCTGGAATTGCCAACCAAAAGTCCATTATCAAGAGCAACCTAGTTACAAAGCATTTACTAATCCAAAGAGATGATGGGCATCAATGCTCCTAGGAAGAAAATGTGAGCCAAGTGTCTGTGGTGAAGAAGTGTTGAGCAAAAATTAAGCCAAAAGGCTGCTGCAGCACTTGCCAACAAGCTTTCATTAATAAATAAGCTTTCTAAGCAAAAGAAAGAAAGCGAAAGTTAACAGGGATCAATCAAAAAGCAAGGCATTATAGCAGCAACTCTAATGAACCATCAAAGATACATTTCGTATCAGATAACTAAGAATAAGTGAGCTACATTTGTCTGCATAAAACCCCATGAACCAAGTTCAATATCTGCTAAATAAGGACATGTATGCTTCTCTATTTCATTTCATTTCTTCTTATGTTTAACGCTTGCTTGGGGACAAGCAAGATTTAAGTTTGGTGTTGTGATGACAAGTCATCTTATGCTAGCTTTTCAAGCATTTTTCACTTGTTTCATTAGGTTTTATGCACTTTTTTGCATTATAAGTAAGTGATTTGGAGTGGATTTGCATGGTTATGTCAATTCAATCAACTATCAATTATTTGCCACAAAATTATGAGGTTTAAGCTAGAATTAGTTGGTTTTTGAATGATACAGAGATCTTGTGAATTTGGTGATGCTTTGTTTGGTTGGTTTGATTACTTGTAGGTGAAGAAGTGGTGAAGATAAGAAAGAACCATGAAAGCTTGCCTTATCAAAGCGTGTCCTAGGATATAAAAGCGTAGCACTCAAGGAACCAAGCATAGCGCTCTCTATTTGAGCAGAGCGTTCACTCTTTGAATGCTAGTTGGGAGCACCAAAGCTCCCACCAAGAAGCAAACACTCAAGCATAGCGCTACGTTGAGTGCCCAAACGGAGCGCTCAAAGGAACCAAAGAAAACAAGGGTAGCGCTCAATTGGAGAGAGCGCTCCGTTAACTCTCTTCACTTTTTCGGGCTCCCACCAAAAGAAACAAGGCGCAACACTCCCAAAATGAAGCAGCCAAGGTTCGAACCATGCACACAAAGGCGTGCTACACTACACCAAGCAAAGAAATTGTTAGTAAAAGGAAGCCAGCAAGGTTCGAAGAGTGGCACACACGCATAGAGAGGGCGCTACGTTCTCTTCACTCACTGAGCGCTACACATGATGAGAAAATTGGAAAAAGGGGATAGCCAGGGCTCGAAAGTGGAAACCAACACACAAGGCATGTAGCGCTACGTTAAAACTCTTCACTGAGCGCTACACTGGAGGCCTAGGCACAAGGCAAGGGAGCGCTACGTTTTCTTTCTTAACTGAGCGCTCCACGGGAGGTGGCCCTTGTTCCAATTTTCAATCAAAAGCCATGTTGGATCCACTTCTTCACCAACTTGAAAAGCCCAATGATAAACCCCATTTATAGGGTTTATTTTATGCTTCATTTAAGGGATTTTATCACCTTTTACCCACATTTATTCAATGAAATAGCATGGTTTTGTAAATTCTCCTTTAATTGTGCTTAAGAGTGAACACATGCTTTTTAGGACTTAGAATAGTTAAATTTAATTCACCTTGATTCTATTAGATGCCTTGATATGTTTGTTAAGTGATTTCAAATTTAGGAGGCAAGTATTGGATCAAGGGAATGAAAGAAAAGCATGTAAAAATGGAGAACTCATGAAGAAATGAAGGAATCGCAAAAGCTGTCAAGCCGACCTCTTCGCACTTAATCGACCATAACTTAAGCTACAGAGGTCTAAATGATGCGGTTTCAGTTGCGTTCGAAAGCTAACATCTGGGGTTTCAAAATGATATAAGATTTTTTATAGTTGCATCACGTTTAGGAGGCGCACACGTGGCATGTACGCATATGTGCCGATTTGCACGTGATTCATTAAAAGCAAATTAGTGGCCAGCGAATTCTAAAGCCTTGTGGGCCCAATCCAACTCATTTCTGATGTTTTTTAACCCAAGAATTGAAGATAAATGAGACATCTAGTCATTAGTTTAGTTTTATTTTAGTTTTTATCATGCTTTAGTTAGTTTCTAGAGAGAGAAGCTCTCACTTCTCTCTAGAATTAGGATTAGGTTTAGTTCAATAATCTAGATCTAGGTTTCAATTCATGCTTTCTTCTTCTTCTACCTCTCAATTCGATGTTGTTACATTCATGATTCCTCTATTATTTTGTTGTAATTTCCTTTATGTTGTTTCTATGCTTTATTGTAGATCTACTCTTGTTCCTTCTATTTTTTTCCAATTCAATTTGAGGTAATTCATAATAATTGTGTTTCCTTTGATTGTTGTTATTAATTCCTTGCAATAAGTAGTTGTTAGATTTTATTGTTGTTATCAATTTATCTTTGTCAATTTACTATGCTTTTCTTATGTGCCTTCCAAGTGTTTGATGAAATGATTTTCTCCTCTTGGCTTTGGTAGAGTAATTAGTGACGCTTGAGTTATCTAATTCCTTTGTAGATTGATAATTAGAAGTTTCTAATTGATTTGGATACCACTAAAGCTAGTCTTTCCCTTGGGAGTTGGCTAGGACTTGTGGAATCAAGTTGATTCATCCACTTGACTTTTCTCCATAGTTAGAGGTTAACTAAGTGGTAGCAATGGATAATTGTGGTCACAATTGGGAGGATAACTAGGATAGGACTTCTAATTCTCACAACCTTGCCAAGAGCTTTCTAGTTGTTAGTTTATTTTCATTGCATTTTACATTACTTGTCTCCTATCTCAAAAAAACCCCCAAAGATACTTCATAACCAATAACAAGGCACTTTATTGCAATTCCTAGGGAGAACGACCCAAGGTTTGAATACTTCGGTTTATTGATTTTAGGGGTTTGTACTTGTGACAAACAAATTTTTGTATGAAAGGATTATTGCTTGGTTTAGAAACTATACTTCGACGAGATTTCAATTGTGAATTCTAAACCACACAAAAGTCCAATCATAACCCAATCTAAATTCTGAAAACCAAAAATAGAAAGTGTATAAATAGGAGTTAATTTGATTTGTAAAAGAGAGGATTATTATCTTTAGCTCATTTTTAGTTTTACCTTTAGCTCCATTTTAGTTTTCACTTTGATTTGAATTGTTCTAAATTTGGGAATTGGGATCTGAGTTTTTCTTTCTGCATTTTCATTTCTTCTGCAACTTTTGCTACCTGTTCTTGGAATTTGAATTGAGATTGAAGAGCTTCATTGATTCTAAGTTTGAGAATCA
The DNA here is from genome assembly GCF_059453495.1 of Arachis ipaensis. NCBI lineage: Eukaryota > Viridiplantae > Streptophyta > Magnoliopsida > Fabales > Fabaceae > Arachis > Arachis ipaensis. The sequence continues at coordinate 59,253,310 of NC_142436.1, forward strand.
TCTTTTACCTTTCTTCTCAATTGTTCTAAGAATTGGATCTGAATTTAGCTTTCTGTTTTCATTCTATGCAACTTCTACTTTTCTGTTTTGGGTTTTTGCATTGAGATTTAAGAATTCCATTGAATCTGGATCTGAGAATTTGGATCTAAGTTTCTTTTGCTGTTTTAAATTTCATTTTCTTCTGCAATTTCTTTCTGCTTGATCAAGGGAGTAATTGAGATCTAGATCTGCTTTCTAATCTCATTACTCTCATTCGATCTTCAATTTCTCTTTAAAAATTTTATAATTGAATCAAGTTTTCTTGCTTTTTGTTTCTTCAAGCTATTTTCATTTCTGTTTTACTACTGGGTTGAATCCTTTCATCTGATAGTTTTCTGATTCGCTTTGATTTACATTTTCTTGTTAAATTCTGGATCCCAGCACCCAAATCCCTTTTACTCTTCAAGCAATTTACATTTCTCAGCAATTTAGATTCAGCAATTTACATTTCTTGCACTTTAAGTTTCTGCAATTTACTTTTCTTGCAATTTAAGTTTCATCTCATTTACTTTCTTGTTCTTTAAGTTACATGCAATTTATCTCTTCTGCACTTTATTCTTTTGCTCAATTTACCTTCTGCAACTTTATTTACTTGCAATTTAGCTTCTGTCAATCAAAATCACTCAATTCATCAACTATTTGCTTAACTAAATTCATCACCAAACTAAAATTGCTCAATCCATCAATCCCTATGGGATCGACCTCCCTCTTGTGAGTAATTATTACTTGATGCGACCCGGTTCACTTGCCGGTGAGTTTTGGTGTGGAATCTGATTTCCACCCATCAGGTCCCAACAGGAAAATGCACAGGGGATGGAGAAACAATATAAGCCTTACACTAACAAGCAAGGAGAATTAAGCTCATCACACAAAAAGAAAGCTTGTTAGGAGGAATTCAAATCTGAGGGCACTAATCTCCTCCTCTTCTTCCATGGAGTCATTTCTGCTAACCAACTGGAAGAAGAGGAAGAAAGTCAATAATCGAGTGTCAAGCTAATGACATTAAAGAAGCTCTTGTTGGGAGGCAACCCTACCATGAGTAAAGTATTTCTATTCTTATTTCTTTTGTTTATTTTTATTTGAGTTTATTTTAGTTTATTTTTAGAGATTTCCCTTGTTTTTTAATATTTGTGATCATGTGCAGTAGTCAGAACAGAGAACAGAAAGGTTCTGCAATAAAATCAGAACACTCTGGATGGAGTGTCTTGCTGGCGTTGAATGCCTGCCATGGAGCACTGGCTGGGCATTCAACCCCAAGGAAGCAGAAGACCTGGCGTTGAACGCCAGGAAGGAGTCCCTCCTGGGAATTCAATGCCACAACTGGGAGGAAAGCTGGCGTTGAACGCCAGCCATGATGTAGTAGCTAGGCATTCAACGCCCATATGGAGGGCAGAGAATTCAATTGCCCTATACTCTCAGGACCGATAGGTCCTATAGAATCTCCACCTACAAACCCTCTTCTGCTCTATTCTTCCCTATTGTTCATATTTGCTCGAGGACGAGCAAAACTCTTAAGTTTGGTGTTGTAAAAGCTTTCCCTTTTGACTTCTATCACTCCTAAGTAAGGCACCAAAGACTGGTGAAACCTTAAGAAGAGGAAGGGAAAGGCACTTGCCTCCACTTCCATCACCTCATTTGTCACCTATGAAATTCAGCTGGAATTGTCATAGAAGAGGACAAGTCCATCACTAAGAAGGATAGAGCATGTTAGAGAGCACTCACATGAGCCTGTGCAGCCGCCTCAACATGAGATCCCTGATATGCCTCAAGGGATGAATTTTCCTCCTCAAAGCTATTGGGATCAATGGCATACCTCTGTGGGAGAATTAAGCTCTAACATGAATCAGTTGAGGATGGAGCATCAAGAGCATTCCACCATCCTCAATGAAATTAGAGAAGATCAAAGGAATATGAAGGAAGAACAACAAAGACAAAGGAGTGACCTTAAAGAGATGAAGCACTACATTGGATCCTCAAGGAGGAGTACTAGCCGCCACCATTAAAGGTGGATTCATTCTCTTAATCTCCTCTCCTTTTGTCATTTTTTCTGTTTCTGTTATGTTTTATTGTCTGTTCTCTTGTTCTTATTGCATGATCATTTCTATCTATCTCTTAAAGTTATAAAATGTTCCATATGTCTCTCACCTTGCTTAAAAGAAAATTTTAATTGAAAAGAATTGAGAGATACATGAATTTCAAGTTATACAATAAGAATAGTTCAATTATTTTGATTTGGTGGTATTGCTTTTATTTTCTGAATGTATGAATAAACAGTGCATGTCTAAAAAATCCAAAAATTGATTCTTGAAGCAAGAAAAAGCAGCAAAAAGAAAAAGAAAAAGCATGTTGCAATAAAAGAAAAAAAAAAGTTATGCATATGCATGCAAAAAAAATGGCGAAAAAATATAATAAAAAGCAGAAAAGCCAATAGCTCTTTAAACCAAAAGGCAAGAGCAAAAAGCCAATAACCCTTTAAACCAAAAGGCAAGGGTAAAAGGATCCAAAGATCCTAAGAGTGTGCTTAAGAACTCTGGACACCTCTATTTGGGGATTCCAGCAAAGCTGAATCACAATCCTAAAGGGTTCACCCAGTTAAAGTGTTTGTGGCATTTATGTATCCAGTGGTAATACTGGAAAACAAAGTGCTTAGGGTCACGGCCAAGACTCTGAAAGCTGTATTCAAGAATAAAAAAGAACTAAACTAGGAGAGCCAATAATATCATTTGGATTCTAAGTTCCAAAAGAGACCAACCATTATGAGTTTCAATGGATATTGAGATGCCAAAACTATTTAGAAGCAAAAAGCTACTAAGTCCTTCTAATCTAATTGAAACTGAACTTCATTGAAAACTCAGAGATTTATTGTATCTTACTCTTTTTTTTATCCTACTGTGTTTTTAGTTACTTGGGGACAAGCAATAGTTTATGTTTGGTGTTGTGATGAGCGGATATTTTATACGCTTTTTACCATCATTTTCATATAGTTTTTAGCATGTTTTGTTTAAGTTTTATTAATTTTTCCTAGGTTTTAGTGTAACATTCACATTTTCGGATTCTACTTTGAGTTTGTGTGTTTTTATAAAATTTCAGGTATTTTCTTGCTGAAATTGAGGAGTTGGAGCAAAAGTCTGATTCAGAGACAGAGAAAGCACTACAGATGCTGTCCGGATCTGACCTCTTTGCACTCGAAAGAGCTTTTTTAGAGCTATAAAAGTCCAAATAGAGCGTTCTCAACCACTATAGAAAGATGACTTCCAGAGCTTTCCAGCAATGTATAATAGTGCATACTTTGCTTCATAATTGAAGGCCCAAAGTGGCGTCCAACGTCAGGCTCCTGCCCCAGTCTAGGTGTCCAGTGACCAAAGGAGGAGATTAGCGTCCAAACGCCCAAAGGGGACCCCTAGCCAGAGTTCAATACCCTAGAGGCCTCCTAGAACGTGGATCTCATCAAAGCTTAGCCTAAACACTCACTAAGTGGGCTCCGGAAGTAGATTTTAGCACTAAAAGACAGTTTTACCCTTTCTTATGTAATCCTTAGTCATTAGTTTAGTATTTAAAGAAATTTTACACCTCTCATTAGGAGAGATCTGCCATATTTCATTTTTCACATTGTATTTTCTATCAGTATGAGTTTCTAAACCTCCTAGGTTGAGGGGAGGAGCTCTGCTGAGTTTTATGGATTGATAAAAGTATTAATGTTTCTTTTCAATCCATATTTGATTCAGTTCTAAGATGTATCTTCATTCTTTAACTTGATGAATGGGATTATACTTCTCTTAGACTGATAATCCATGACTTCATTGGAGACTTCTTGAGACACCAGTTCAGCCGAGGTATGGGGAGATTAGAGTCTCTGTGGTAGAGGCTAGAATCCAAAGGCGCAGCATTCTCTGATCCGGAGGATTCGACCTTGTCTGTGGCATTTTGAGTAGGATCATTAAGGAGAATGGACTGCAGGAGCTTCACCCTCAATCAGAATGGATCCACTATAACCCTAGGTTCTGATCTGGGGAGCATTGGCGACCTCTCAACTGGCGACAATCACATATGGCCTGCCATAGAAGAAATCATTCACAATTGAAGAAGACAGTAATACCAGAGTTAATCCAGAAGGATAAAGCATCTCCAAGCTTTAACCATCTTTTTATCATTGTAAATAGGTCAACCTAGTTTAGATCTCATTATTCCTTTTATGCAATTAAACAACATACCAACATCTCCTACTCACTTGACTAAGATTTGCAAGATAACCATAGCTTGCTTCAAACCACAATCCTTGTGGGATCGACCCTGACTTGCTCAGGTATTACTTGGATGACCCAGTGTACTTGCTGGTACAGTTGTATGAAGTGTGGGGATTCGTGCACCACTTTTGTTGTGGGAGACCAGACCAAGCAGTGGTTAGATAATCAGCACAAGGAGAGCATAGCCACATGGGAGGACATAGTCACTAAGTTCCTAAACAAGTTGTTCCTACCTCAGAGGTTTACTAAGCTCAGAACCAATGTTCATACCTTTAGCAGCATGAGGGAGAGTCCCTCTATGAAACTTGGAAAAGGTACAAAGAGATGCTGAGAAAGTGCCCTCCGGACATGATTGCTGATAACTTCAGATTTTTTATGATGGGATTATCCCTGCCTCACAGATTTCATTGGATAATTCGGCTGGAAGCTCTTTGCATATGAAAAAGACCACTGATGAAGCATTGGAGTTAATTGAGACGGTGGCCAACAATCAATACCTCTATTCCTCCGAAAGATCAATGAAGAAAGGAGTCATGGAATAAGATGCTTTGGACACTCTTTTGGCTCAAAATAAAGTCTTGTCTCAACAAATAAATGCAATTACTCAACACCTAGGGGAAATGCAAGTCTCAACAGTGAGTTCTCAAGAGAATTCCTATAGCGTAAGTAATGGATTCTCTCAAAGTGAAGGCATGGAGTACGGGCATTCATCCCTGGAGCAAGTACACTTTATAAATAAGTCTCATAATAATCCCTTCTCCAAAACTTATAATCCTAGATGGAGAAACCACTCAAATTTTGGGTAGGGAAATCATAATCAGAAGCTTAATAATTTCAACAACAACCATTCATAAAACCACTTCCAACCTCATCAAAATTCCTTCAGTCTCTATCTCCAACAACAACCAACCCTACCTAACCATCTCAAGAATCTCAAAGGCTTAATAATCTTGAATTGGTCATGGAGAAACTCTCCCAGAGCACAATCATGCAAGAAAATAGAGACTTCATTGCGAAAACAAGAACCAACTTCAAGAATCAAGGTGTTTCAATTAGGAATTTAGAGGTGCAAGTAGGCCAAATTGCTTAACAATTGGAGAAGGTCACAAATGTTCTTCCTAGTGATACAATTCCAAATTCAAGGGAATAGTGCAAGGCTATTTATTTGAGAAATGGAAAGGTGGCGGAACAAGAGGACAAAAAGGAGGCCAGTGACAAATAAGTGAAAAAGTAATAGAGGACAACATTCATCAAGAGGAGCGCGTGACATCCACCATTCTCCATCAACCAATTCAAGTTACAAATGCTCCACCAAAAGAGAGGATTCCAATGCCTGAATACAAGCAAAAAATTTCATATCCTCAATGGTTCCACGGGGAGAACAAGGAAAAGCAGTATTCCAAATTGTTGGAGATATTCAAGACTCTGCATATCAATATTCCCTTCATAGAAGCACTTGAACAAATACCAGTATATGTTAAATTCATGAAGGAATTATTGTCCAAGAAAAGATCCTTGAAGGGAGGTCAAACAGTGGAGATGGCCAAGAAGTGTAGTGCAATTATCCAATGAAATTTGCCAACAAAGAAGAAAGATCCAGGGAGTTTTCAAATTTTCTGCACCATTGGCAATACTAACTTTGAAAGAGCATTGTGTGATTTGCAGGCAAGCATTAATTTGATGCCTTTATCTGTGATGAAGAGGTTATAAATTCAAGAGTTAAAGCCCACAAAAATAGATTTACAATTGGCAGACAAATCAATGAAGCTTGCACATGGAATAGTTGAAAATGTCTTGATCAAAGTGGTAAAATTCTTCCTTCCACTGGATTTTGTTATTCTTGACATGGAGGAAGATGAACATGCCTCCATCATCCTAGGAAGACCTTTCTTAGCCACTGGAAGAGCTCTTATTTATGTTGAAAAGGGTGAATTAATATTGAGAGTGCATAATGAGCATCAAGTATTTCATGTTTTCAAGACCATGCATCATTCAAGTGATCAAGAGAATTTCAAGAAGGTTGAGGCAAAGGACCCAAATTTGAAGGAAGCACCAAATGAATCAGTCCCAAAAGTACATTCTCCATGCTTGAGTAAAAAGAAAGATATAGAGAAGGTGCAACAAGTTGACCACTCAATTGAAATTACAAAGATCTTGCAACCAAAGCCTCCCTTTGCAATCAACAAACCTCCTGACATCAACCTTAAGTTTGGTGTTGGGTGTGCAGCAAGTAAGGAGGAAATTCTGAAGAAGAAAGTGCCAAAAGGGTGGAGGAACAAGAAAATTCCTACTAAAGACTTTTCACCCAGGGAGAAAGTGGTGTTATCTCACCACCCATTGTTGCCATATACAGTGAGTAGAGTTCTTTCTCTTGAGCATCTAGAGATAATATATGAAGACATAGGGAGAAAATTCAAAGTGAGAGGGAAAGAGGTGAAGCACTATCAACCTCTACCTTAGCAAGGAAAAACCGTCAAGCTAGTGACATTAAAGAAGCGCTTGTTGGGAGGCAACCCAATATTTGCCTCTGCATTACTCGATTTCTTTCACTTGATGGTCCTATTTATGCCTACATCCATCACCACTATCTCTTTTTCTTGCTGCTTGAGGACAAGTAACCATTCTAAATTTGGTGTTGGAAGCTATAAGCTACATAGCCTAAAAGATGATGATGAGAAAGGCAGTAAGAACTAAGGTTGTTTCCTTCCTTTTTAACTATATGCATTTGTTTCAATTTACTCTATCCTAGATCATGCATTTAAAACTTCTATTCGCCAAATACATGTCAGTACTTATCTATCACAACCAACAATTACAGTTATGCTTGTTCCTGAATGTAAGTAAGAAGTCATGTGCTAAGAAAGAAATAAGGAATTGATCATAGAAGGCATGAGAATGAGTTTAGAAGGCCAAACTAACTAAATTATTCAACACTTACTGAGCCAAATTGCTTGAGGCCTTAATCTAGAACACTATTTTGGGATCTTTGTCATTAAGAAAGTCTTGGAGAATCAAATATAATGAACAATAATTAACAAAAAAGGGGTTGAAAGAGAAGCCAAAGGCTCTGAGTACCTTTGACTAAGGAAATCAAAAGAAAAATAAGCTCAAAGATCCCTCATAAGTCAAGTACTTGTGGTGCTCATGTTTCAAGCAAAAGCTTGAAAATAAAGCATTTAAAGTCACAGCTAAGCTCAAAAGTGCAAAGCAGCCCCCAAATAAAGAGAAGCCAAAGGCTCTGAGCACTACTGATGGGGAATGTTGAAAGAAAAATAAGCTTCAAGAACCCCCAATCAAGTGCTTGTGGTGCTTATGGATCAAGCAAAAGCTTGAAAACAAAGCATTTAGAGTCACCACTAGGCTCAAGGTACAAAGCACCCAACAAAAAATTATAAAAAGAAAATGTGAAAAAAAAAGAGTAAATAAGCTTGCTTCAAGGTGATGATTCAAGGAAGGATTCCATAATCTAATTCAGATAGAGGTCTTGAGAGATTTTAACCATTTGTGTTGAATTGTGCATAAGTGAAACAGCTAACCAAAATCATATGAATTACTACCATTCACCCTTGCATTCTAAGCTTTAAAATTTTTTTATGATTAAGGCATGATTCTTTGCTTGCTTGAGGACAAACAAGAGCTTAAGGTTGGTATTGTGATGCATGCGCATCATGTTGTATTTTTCTATGCTTTTTTATATAAGAAATTAATACATAATGATTAATTATGGAGTGTTTTGGTGCTTAAATTGAATATTGCTTTAATTTCTTGAGTCGATGAATTTTGCAAAAAATAATGAAAAAAAGAAGCAAAAAGCACAAAACAAGCTTAAAAGAAGAAAAGAGAAAGTTTTGGAAACACTTTAAAACTGAGAACATGCTTTGGAACCTTAGGCCACGCTTTCAAAAGCGTGGCCCATGAAAAGAGGAACCCCTGGAAGTGCAAGAAAGTGGCGTTTAACACGCTAGGGAGAGTGGGCATGTAGAATGGAAACGCCTTCGATATGGGACTCGTGAGTACTCATGCGTACGTGCAACAACTAAAAAATATGGATTAATGCATATGCATACTGCATGCGTACGCACAAAAGCTGAAAAAATGAGGGTTCATGCATACGCATGTGATGAGAGAACTTTTGCGTGGTCTAGAAATTTGCGGATAAATCCTCGTTGCAAGTATAGTTTCTAAACCTTCAAAAGTCCTTTCATACAAACGTTTTTGTTGTCACAAGTAAAAAACCCCTTTGAAATTGATAACCGAGTATTCAAACCTCGGGTCATCTTCTCAAGGAATTGCAGGGAAGTATGTTCTTATTATTGGTTATGGAAATTGTAGAATTGGGGGTTTTAAGAATGAGGGACAAATATGACAGTTGATTTAAATAGCAATTAAAATGAATAAACAAATACTGTAAAGCAAACTTTTGACAAGGTATGAGAAATTGGAAGTCCAGGCTTAGTTATTCTTATCAACAACAATGAAAGTCAAATCTTAATTCCACTTAGTCAACCTTTACTAAAGCAAAGGAAAGTCAAGGGACTAATTGGCTTGATCTTCGAATCCTATTTATTTCCTAAAAAAAGGTTGGGATTATTGAAGTTCAATTCAATTAGCAAAGATAACAGTTATCAAATATGTTGAGATAAGATAACTCATGAGTTATTGCTTTCTTAACCAAAATCAAAAGAGGAAAAAGTAAAATTGCTGGAATAAAAATGCTTTCAGATGTAAAGCAATAATAACATAAATTAAAGAAACCAATCAGGAATTGAAATACCTCAAATAACATTAATAAGTGAAATTGTAATCTAACATGAAGAGTTCATAAACTAAATTGGAAGAATAAATAAAAATAAAGAACCTGGGATTGAGAGTTACTCCTAAAACTAAGAGAAGTCCTAAATCCTAAGAGAGAGAGGAGAGAACCTCTCTCAAAACTATATCTAAATCATGGAAAGTAACTAAATTGGCGAGCTCCCTCTGAATGGATGCATTTCCCCACTTTATAGCCTCTAATCTGTGTTTTCTGGGCCAAAAATTGGGTCAAAAATAGCCCAGAAATTGCCCCCTGCGATTTCTGTTACGTCCAGGTCGCGGGCAAGTGACGCGGAGGCGTCGTCCATGCGACTGCGCGGATTGCTTTCCTGCCAGGTCACGCGTCCGCGTGATCGACGCTTTCGCGTCTCCTGGTGTTGGGGCAGCTATGACAAATTATATATCAAATCGAAGCCCCGGACGTTAGCTTTCCAATGCAACTGGAACTGCGTCATTTGGACCTCTGTAGCTAAAGTTATAGCCGTTTGAGTGCGAAGAGGTCAGGCTGGACAGCTTAGCAATTTCTCCAACTTCTTGTATTCCTTCCACTTTTGCATGCTTCATTTCCATCCTCTGAGCCATTTCTGTCCTGTAATCTCTGAAAACACTTAACACACATATCAAGGCATCTAATGGTAATAAGAGAGGATTAATAATAAGCAAATATAAGATCAAAGAACCATGTTTTCAATCATAGCACAAAATCAGGAAGGAAATATAAAACCATGCAAATATTTTGAATAAGTGGGTAAAGAGTTGATGAAATCCACTCAATTGAGCACAAGATAAACCATAAAGTAGTGGTTTATCAACCTTCCCATACTTAAACACTAGCATGTCCTCATGCTAAGCTCAAGAGAAGCTATAAAGATGAAGAGGAATGGTAGAAAGTATTAGATGCAATCCTATCTATATGAATGCAACTACATGCAAAATGTTTCTACCTACTTAGTTAAAAGTAAACAAATCTTTCAAGAAGAAATATAAACTGGATTTCACTAATTCAAATCATGAAAATGAAGTACAAACAGACTTGCAAGAAGAAAATAGCTCATGAAAGCAGGGAACAAGGGATTGAGCATCGAACCCTCACTGGTAGTGTATACACTCTAATCACTCAAGTGTTTAAGGTTCGATTCTCTCAATTCTCTACTAACCTTGCTTTCTAAGGCTTGCTTTTCTTCTAACAATCAACATAAATTTAATGTACAGATACACATATCAAGAGGTCTTTTAAGGGTTGTAATGGGGTTAGGGTCAAGGTAGGATTGTATTTGGCCAAGTGGACTAAAATCTGAATCCTTAATTAACTTAAACTTTTCACCTAACTTTAGACAATCCATGTAATCAAAGTACAAAACCTAACTCTCCATTAACCATGTTTTCCACATATTCATGCATTCTAATTTCAAGTATAGTACATATGCATTACCTTCACCACTTACTTTGGGGCATTTTGTCCCCTTTTTGCTTAATTGCTTTTTTTTTCTTTTTCTTCTTTCTCTTCTTTTTCTTCTCTTTTCTCTCTCTTTTTTTTATATTATATTTTTATTTTCTTTTGTTTTTCTCAATGCATATGATTAAATTATTGAATGCATGAACATGTCCTAAACATTTCTTTCACATTTTCAGAAAATTCTAACATACTCAATTCTCAAACCAAATGTTTCCAAAGCCAATTTCTCCACACTTAAATCATAAGCACTCTCACTAGTCTAAGCTAACCAAGGATTCAAATTAAGGACATTATTGTTTTTCGCTTAGAGTTAATGATGTGCTAAAGTAAAGAACAAAAGGGGTATAATAGGCTCAAAATTGGTTTGCAAGGGATAATGAAAGGGTAAGGCCATATGGGTATGTAAGTTCAGTGAAAGAAAGGCCTCAATCATGTAAGTGTATGCATACATTAAACAATGGAATTATAGAATTAAGCAAGACAAAGATCACAATTTTAGAGAGAAAAACACACACCAAAAATAAAATATTGATTGGTAAAATGCAACCAATTCAAATAGGCTCAAAAATCTCATAGGTTTTGTGTGTTTGAGCTCTAAACCATGTTCCAGTATAATATTTCTTCAAACAAGTGTAACATTAAATTTTATTCAAATTAGTGAAATGCTCTAAAAGGTTTCTTGAAAAAGAAAATATTACTTTAACCAAGTGGTAAAATATGCAAAAAATCAAATAATCATGCAATCAAACATGCAAATGCAACAAATAACTACAAAGAAAATTTTAAACATTGGTGTTAAGACAAGAAAGTACTAACCCATGGAGATCGGTATCGACCTCCCCACACTTAAAGATTGCACCGTCCTTGGTGCATGCTAAGATGTGCAAGTGGACGGGTTGCTTCAACTGGGGCTCCTTTTGTTCATTTCCTTGCCGATGATTTGGGAGTAGCTTTCTCTTTACCCTTCTTGGTGGCCATCCTGAAAAGGGAAAAAGAAAGTGACTTTTAAAGCTAAGGGTTAGAGCAAGGAAGAGAGCGGGAAAGGTGGTAATCAATGCACAATAAAGAAGAATGACGTTAACACACGCTCATGAGTACATGTGAAAAGTCATCAATGGAAAATAGCTAGTGCATATGATGACAAGTGGATGCAAGGTGTTTATTGGCATGCTGGCAAAGGCATGAGTAGCATAGATCAAGCATTCAATGTCCAAGTTAGATTACCAAGTCTTTCAAACTAGCAACATGTTTGTAATACCAATTATATTTAATTAATAAAATATAAAAAGGGTTTTGTGAAAGACAAGCATTTATAGTAGTAGATTAAAAGAAATCTTAAAAATAGTGCACAATGCCATACGGGTGTTTTCACAAACACATAGCATGCATGGTAAATAAGCTATTTGAAAGTATTAAATTGAACATGCAAGCAATCCTTTAAAAAGTAATATATAATTGTCAAATAATTCCTCTAATAATCCACAAGTAAAATATAGAAATAATGACCCAAATAAATTTCTAACACCAATAAAAACAACGCAATGAATGAAAGTATGCAAATAAATTAAAATAAAATAAAAAGAAAAATAAGAAGAATGAGAAGGGAAAAAAAGGGAAGAAGAAGTAAGGAAGAAATAAGGAGAGAAAAGAGAAAATAGGATTTAGGGAAGAGAAAGATAAGATATTTTGGCAATTTAGGTTGAGCTGTGCGGCGCAAGCGACGCGGACGCGTAGGGCACGCGGTCGCGTGACTTGCGCTTTTAAGGTAATCGACGCGGTCGCGTCGGTCACGCGGTCGCGTGACACATTTTGTGCTACTGGCGCGAGGGCAGCTTCGCGCTCGCACAACTCTCTGTTCAAAATCTTATTTTGCCAAATTTTGGGTGACGCGATAGCGTGGATGGCCATTTTTTTGGAAAACGACGCGGCCGCGTGGGGCAAGCGTTCGCGTCGGAGGGCTTGGGCTTCCAGCACGAGTCCAGCCCAATTCCAGCTCAACTTTCGGCCATACACCCTTGTTACGTCGATTTTCATGGCACGCGGCCACGTGGGTGACGCGGTCGCGTGGGAGGCCAAAGTTCCCACATGACGCGGTCGCGTGGGGTCAAATTATGCTAAAGGCGCGCCTCCAGCCACGCTTTCGCGTGACTCTCTGTTCAACTCTTTTCTCCCCAACGCACTAGTGACGCGGACGCGTCAGCGACGCTGCCGCGTCGCGTGCGTTTTTTTTTATATGCAATATGCAGATACAAATGGAGTGCTGATATGGATGTTATGAATAATTCCAGGTTCAATAAAAATAGAATAAAATAAAATAAAAACAAATAAAACAAAATAAAATTAAAATTGAGAAAGGAATGATTATACCATGGTGGGTTGTCTCCCACCTAGCACTTTTAGTTAAAGTCCTTAAGTTGGACATTTGGTGAGCTCCCTGTTATGGTGGCTTGTGTTTGAACTCATCCAGGAATCTCCACCAATGTTTGTATCTCCAGTAACCTCCGGGGTCCCAAACTAGGCATGTAAAGCCTTTAAGAAGCTTCAAACAGATTCTTAGGCTCCCGGGGTGACAGATGTCAGAGCAGATTCCAGGATCCCAAATCTTGCTTTTACACCCATCTTTGTCGGGATCTGTATTTTTCCAACTGGGTGATAAGTAATTTGAATTCTCACTACAGCTACCAAATAGCTTCTTAGACCCATTCAATTGAGCTCTACACCAACCGTTGCGTTTAAACTTAAAGCTTCCAACCATAATGAACCTTGCAGGACAATTCTTACCACTTGCCATCTTCCTCTTACTTTTAATGTTACAAAGAGCTCTAAGTTGACCATCCGTCTTCAGTAGCCCATATTCAAGTGGAATTAGAAAGCTAAGGGATATGAATTTTACCCACTTAAATGTTGTGAAGGATGATGGCAACTTAGGGGGAGGTATTTTTAATGAAATTGCAAGCTCCACTCCCTTGTGCTCTTCTTTGATAATTACCACCTCTTTGCACACTTCTTTAATACCAACCTCTTCCTCTTGGTAGCTTTCTTCCAATTCAATCTCCTCTTCATTTCTTTCCAAGGGCATGGGAGGTTGTGCTTCTTCTTCTTGAATCTCCATCTCTTGATCAACCTCTTCCAAATCTTCAACTGTGATATGCCTCGGAGGTTGTACACCCTCCTCAACATCAATTTCAAACGTCTTGGAAGGGGGTTCTATGACTGGACTTTCCCATGGAGGTTCTGCATCTCCTAAGTCTTCAACCACTTCTTCTTCTTTAATAATTTCGGCTTCCTCCACTTGTTCCAGTACAAAGTCATGCTCCGTACTGTTCACTGGAGCTTCTAGTATCTCCTTCATGCTACGTTCTTCATTAGATTGCCCACATGAAGCCATGAGGGTTCCTTGAGTGTCTGAACGTCGGGAAGCTAATTGATTTATCGCTTGTTCCAATTGACGAATGGTTGCCTGAAATCGATCCACTGTTTCCTTGAAACGATCCTTTGTCTCTTGATGCACTCGACTTTCATAAATAGGATCATAGTGCTCTTGGATTGATGGATATGGAGATGGTGAATATTGAAGTAGTGGTTCTTGCAAGTAATTGGGTTGGGAATGGGGTGGTTCTATATATGGTTCATATGGCTCATAAGGTGGTTGGTATGGTGGTTGAGGGTTAGGGTCATATGGAGGTGAATGGCGAAAAGGGGCTTGTGAGTATGGTGGTCCAAGGTCATGTTGAGGAGAGGATTCATAGGCATATGGTGGTGGTTGTGGATAGTCTATTAGAGGTGGTTGTTGCCATGAGGGTTGATCAAATCCTTGTGGATCCTCCCATCTTTGATTCTTCCAACCTTGATGCCTGTTCTCATTATAGTTTCCATTCCTAACAACAACATTGGAATCAAACTTGAAGCGAGAGGGGTGAGAACTCATAGTTAGTTAATAAAAATTTAAAAACAAAAATAAAATCAAATTTTAAATTCAAATTTTTGAATTTGAAAATTAAAATTTGAATTTTGAATTTTTAAAATTGAAATTTGAAGATTAAAATTTTGAATTTTTTTTTTAAATTTGAATTTTAAATTTTGAAAGTTGAATTTTTTTTTAAATTGAAAATTGAAAATTGATTTTTTTAATATTTACAATAACCAATAATAAAGCACACGTTTGCAATTCCCCGGCAACGGCGCCATTTTGACGTTAGGATTTTTGCCAGTAAATAATTTCATAAAAACATTCGTGTTGTAGATATAGTCTCTAAACCGACAGAAATCCCTTCGTACAAACGTTTTGGTTGTCACAAGTAACAAACCCCTTTGAAATTGATAACCGAGTATTCAAACCTTGGGTCGTCTTCTCAAGGAATTACAGGGAAGTATGTTCTTATTATTGGTTATGGAGATTGTAGAATTGGGGGTTTTAAGAATGAGGGACAAATATGACAGTTGATTTAAATAGCAATTAAAATGAATAAACAAATACTGTAAAGCAAACTTTTGACAAGGTATGAGAAATTGGAAGTCCAGGCTTAGTTATTCTTATCAACAACAATGAAAGTCAAATCTTAATTCCACTTAGTCAACCTTTACTAAAGCAAAGGAAAGTCAAGGGACTAATTGGCTTGATCTTCGAATCCTATTTATTTCCTAAGAAAAGGTTGGGATTATTGAAGTTCAATTCAATTAGCAAAGATAACAGTTATCAATTATGTTGAGATAAGATAACTCCTGAGTTACTGCTTTCTTAACCAAAATCAAAAGAGGAAAAAGTAAAATTGCTGGAATAAAAATGCCTTCAGATGTAAAGTAACAATAACATAAATTAAAGAAACCAATCATGAATTGAAATACCTCAAATAACATTAATAAGTGAAATTGTAATCTAACATGAAGAGTTCATAAACTAAATTGGAAGAATAAATAAAAATAAAGAACCTGGGATTGAGAGTTACTCCTAAAACTAAGAGAAGTCCTAAATCCTAAGAGAGAGAGGAGAGAACCTCTCTCAAAACTAGATCTAAATCATGGAAAGTAACTAAATTGGCGAGCTCCCTCTGAATGGATGCGTTTCCCCACTTTATAGCCTCTAATATGTGTTTTTCGGGCCGAAAACTGGGTCAAAAATAGCCTAGAAATCGCCCCGTGCGATTTCTGTTACGTCCAGGTCGCGGGCAAGTGACGCGGAGGCGTCGTCCATGCGGCCGCGCGGATTGTTTTCCTGCCAAATCACGCGTCCGCGTGATCCACGCGTTTGCGTCTCTTGGCGTCGGGGCAGCTATGGAAAATTATTTATCAAATTGAAGCCCTGGACGTTAGCTTTCCAACGCAACTGGAACCGCGTCGTTTGGACCTCTGTAGCTAAAGTTATAGCCGTTTGAGTGCGAAGAGGTCAGGCTGGACAGCTTAGCACATTTTCAAAAATTAATGATGGTCATGTCGTGGATGCATCATGTCCATCAGAGGTATACCATATGGCATGTTTGGATGAAAATAAGGGTTTACAACTGGTGAGTAAGATTATCGTTGATCTAGAATTTCACCAAAAATAGTTGCATTGAAAGTATAGTTCTGAACCAACATATAATCCTACCAATCAAATTTAGAATTATGGTTGTCACAAAGTCAACCCCAATATAAAGTAACTGAGAGTATTGGTCTCAGGTCGTCCTCAAGAGAATGGGCAAACATGTGCATTAATATTGGCTAGAATTCTGGGGTTGGGGGTCATGAGCAAGAATTTAAACTACTAAACTTAACATGCAAGAAATCTTAAAATGCAAGAAACTAAATCAAAGTAACTAAAGCCAAGTATAAGAAACTTTTAATCTAATAAGGGGACATAGAAATATACTTCTATTATAGAGCTAAGTAAACAACTAACTAACTATAACAAGAATCAAGCAAATTTTTGGATTTCAAATATGAATAATAAAAAGAACTCTTGGCTAGGCATAGGAATTGGGGTCACCATCCTTGTCTAATAACCATATCTTAACAATTATGAGGAACCAAGCTCATTAAGTCTACCTATATGCTTGAAGTATGTATAATGTCTACTTCCAAGCTTGAAGTACGTTAAATGGCTTGATCATTTGATGCGCGATATTTTGTCGGTATAGATTTTTTCAATAGAATTATGTCGTGAGTATAGTCTAAACCAACAAGCTATAACGCATCAAACTTAGAAAATGTGTCACCACAATTCAAAATCTATAACCGGGAGTAGAATCCGGGTCGTTCCCCCTAGGAGTTGCCCTAAGATGCACATCATTGGTTAGGAGTCTCTTGGTAGTTTGAAGTTGAGTACAAGAAAAGTAAGTGAAAATGAATTAAAGCAATGAGCAATTAACAATTGAACTAAGGAAAACAGGAACTTCAGCTAGCAAGTGAATGACTATCAATCAATATAAAATCCTTGGCTAGGGGTGGGAATTGGAATTCCTATCCTCATTGCCTCCAACAATTGTGACAAGAATTGGTTATTGCTCCATTTAGTTAACCTCTAACTATGAAGGAAAGTCAAGTGGAGATAATCAATTTGAGTCCACAAGTCCTAGTTAAATAATCCTAAGGAAAGAATAGATTTAGTGTGATTCAAATCAATTAGCAATTTCCAATTATCAATCAACAAAAGGCTTTGACAATTTAAGTGTCTCCAATTATCCAACCCCCAAGCCAAGAGGGAAAATCTACTCCATAGCTATAGTTGACATTTTCTCAAACACTTGGTGAACAAGAATGAAAGGCATTGTGAAATTGAGAAGAGAATGTGAATTTATGCTATCTACTACAAGCAATCAACAACAATAAAGCAATTAACAACAATAAACATGAAATTCCTCAATGCATTAATAGAAATCAATGTAAACAAGATTCAAATCCTAGATCCAAAATAACTAGAGTAAGAGCACTAAATTGAGAGTAGGAAAATCAGATCTACAAATTGAAGCAATGCAAAATTGAAATTAAATTCAGATCTAACCAAAGGATCCAAGTGAAATTGAAATTGAGAAAGCCAAAACCTAGAGAGAAGTTAGAGCTTCTCTCTCTAGAACCACAAACTCAAAAACTAGCTAGAAAATTGTCTAATGTGTGAATCCCCCTTTCCTCCTTGGTCCCTTGGGTCTTTTCCCTCCAGAATTCAGCTTAAATTGGGCTTGAAGCTCTTCAGAAATCGCTAGCCGTGATTTCACTAATGAAGTCACGTGCCGAGTGTCACGCGTATGCCTGGGTTACGCGTACGCGTCGTCTGGGTTTTTGCGAGCAACGCATACGCGTCAAGCGTGCGTACGCGTCAAGCGTGCATACGCGTCAAGCGTGCGTACGCGTCAAGCGTGCGTACGCGTCGATGAGATTTTTTCCCAGCCACGCGGATGTGTCAACTTTTGCGTGCCAATCCCAAATCCAAGCTCCCACGTGTGCGCGTCGGCCACGCGTGCGCGTCGATGCTAAAGCTCCAAAGCTCCATTTTTCATGCTCCTTCTACTTATGCATGCTTCCTTCCTCTCTTCTAGACCATTCTTGCGCCTATAAACTCTGAAATCACTTCACAAACATATCACAGCATCGAATAGTAATAAAGGGAGATAAAAATATAGCATATTTAAGGCCTAAAAAGGATGTTTTCAATCATTAAGCAATATTAGGAAGGAGACGCAAAACTATGCATTTTATATGGATAAGTGTGATAGAATATTGATAAAACACCCTAAATTCTATACAAAATAAACCCTAAAATTGGGGTTTATCAAATCTCTCCGCACTTAAATCAGGCATGTCTTCATGCTAAAAGGGATTAAAAGACTAAAGAATCATAGGAGAATGGGGATTTATTAAATGCAAATTACCTATATGGATGCAACTAATGCAAATATATCTATCTACTTGGTCAAAGGTAAATCAACTTCCAAGAATATATATGAGCACATGGGGCTAAAATGACAAAATAATTCATGACTCTACCAATTCAAACATCAAAGTGGAGTGTATATAACTTGCATGAAGAAAGCTCGTGAAAGCCGGGAGCAAGAAATTGAGCATCAAATCCTCATCGGAAGTGTTTGCACTCTATCCTCTCTAGTGTTTAGGGTTGACCACTCAATTCTCCTCTAATCATGCTTTCCCCGTGATAAGGTGGCCAACTCGCATATGGGATTAGGAACTTGATTGCCCAAAAGAAAATAGAATTAGCGTTGTAAGTATAGTCTTAACCCCACAAGTTGGCCACCGATCAAATTGGAAACTCACAAGATGTGTCACAATTCAAAACTAATTCAAAACCGAGAGTATTTGACTCCCAAGTCTTCTCCCAAGGAGTACTTTAGAACAATGAGTGTGTAAATACGGTTGTAGTGATCAAGGAGTTGTCAATGAAGAAATGAACACATAAAGCAATAAAAGAACATGAAAAATTGTAATGATTGAACTAATAAAGAAATTGTAATGAGCTCATCTCTTTTGATTCTTGATGTTTTCTTCACTTTGCATGCTCTTCTTCCGTCTTCTCCAACCCATTCCTACCTTATACACCTGGAATCACTCACAAACAGAATCAAGGCATCGAATGAAAGAAAAACGGAATAAAATAGATTAAATTAAGCATAAAAGAGAACATTTTCATAATCAAGCGCAATTTGGAAGGAAAGTTCAAAAGCATGCTATTCAAGGGAATAAGTACAAGTTTATATGATGAAAATCCATCCAATTCTAACCAAAAATCATCATCAAATATGGATTCATCACCCCAATTGTTTGTCATCTAACAATCAACAATTATTCAATGCATGCATACACCGATCATGAGGTCTTTTCATAGGTTGTAATGGGGCTAGGGTTAAGGTAAGGTTATATATAGCTAAGTGGGCTCAAGATTTGAATCTTTGATTAACATAAGCTTCCCACCCAACCTATATAACAACCTATAGAAATCTAATACAAGCCTAACTACCCATTCTTCACGTTTACACACTTATGCATTTTCTTTTCTTTATCACCTCCCATATGCATTGATTATTATTGAACCTTACTTTGGGGTGTTTTGTCCCCTTTTATTTCTTTCCTTTTTCTTTTTATTTCTTCCTTTTTTTTATATATATTTCTTTCTTTTTTTCTATTTCCCTTTGTATATTTTTTTTCTTTTTGAACTACAAATATATACAAGAGCATCAATGCATATGGCTTCACATTTAATGCAAGAATGTGTACCCAATTCCCAAGATCTTCAATGAAAATTCCAAACACCCTTTTACCTCAACCAATGTCCCAAGTTTTTCCATACTTGAATGACACATACTCACTAGCCTAAGCTAATCAAAGATCCAAATAAGGACATTTATTGTTTTTCGCTTAAAGGCTTGTAATGTGCTAAAATTAAGAATAAAGGGGTTAAAATAGGCTCAAAGTTGGCTAACAATGGTTGATGAAAGGTAGGCCATTTGGGTAAGTGAGCTAAATGAAATGATGGCCTCAATCATATAAATGCATGTATACACAAAATAATGGACATAAAGAATCAAACAAATCAAAGATTACAATCATAGAAAGAGAATAATCACATAAGAAGGAAGATAGTGGTTATAAGATGTAACTACACAATTAGGCTCAAATCTCACATGCTTGTATTCTTAGCTAAAAAACCATGTTCCAAAATAAATTCTTCAAGCAAGATTGACACAAGAATTTTTCAAATTGGTAGGGTGCCCTAAGGATGATTTCTTGGAAGATAAGTCACCACCCTAACCAAGTAGTCCTAACATGCAAAAAGTGTTCAAATACAAAAACTAACCATGCAATTTATTCTAATTAACGAAAGAAAAATCAAAATCATGGGTGTTGAAAAGAAAAGGGTACTTATGGAAGTCGGTAACCAACCTCCCCACACTTAGAAGTTTGCATGGTCCTCCGTGCCAATGGTGATACGCAAAAGGGGATTTGGGTTGTTGGTGCACGAAATCACAATCACACTATTGCAATTCCGCACAACTAACCAGCAAGTGCACTGGGTCGTCCAAGTAATACCTTACGTGAGTAAGGGTCGATCTCTCGGAGATTGTCGGCTTGAAGCAAGCTATAGTTATCTTGTAACTCTTAGTCAGGATATCAATAATTCTCAGATTTAATTAGAATGAGTGAAAGAACATGGATTAAATAATACTTGTTATGCAGTAATGGAGAACAGGTTGAGGTTTTTGGAGATGCTATGTCTTCTGAATCTCTGCTTTTCTACTGTCTTCTTCTTCATGCACGCAAGGCTCCTTCCATGGCAAGCTGTATATTGGTGGATCCCCGTTGTCAATGGCTACCATCCCTCCTCTCAGTGAAAATGGTCCGAATGCACTGTCACCGCACGGCTAATCATCTGTCAGTTCTCACTATGTTGGAATAGGATCCATTGATCCTTTTCCGTCTGTCACTACGCCCAGCACTCGCGAGTTTGAAGCTTGTCATAGTCATCCCTTCCCAGATCCTACTCGGAATACCACAGACAAGGTTTAGGCTTTTCGGATCTCAAGAATGGCCACCAATAATTCTAGCCTATACCACGAAGGTTCTAATCTTAGATTAGAAACACAAGAGATATGCACTCAAGCTATTGCAGATAGAACGAAGGTGGTTGTCAGGCACGCGTTCATAGGTGAGAATGATGATGAGTGTCATGGATCATCACATTCATCAGGTTGAAGTACGAGTGAATATCTTAGAATAGAAATAAGCGTGATTGAATGGAAAACAGTAGTAATTGCATTAATCCATCGAAACACAGCAGAGCTCCTCACCCCCAACCATGGGGTTTAGAGACTCATGCCGTAGAAAATACAAGTTCTAAGGTAAAATGTCATGAAGTACAAAATGAATCACTAAAAGTAGTTTTTATAATAAAACTAGTGATCTAGGGTTACCGAAAATGAGTAAGCTAAGGTAGTTAGTGTAAAAATCCACTTCCGGAGCCCACTTGGTGTGTGCTTGGGATGAGCATTGAAGCTTTCACATGTAGAGACTTTTCTTGGAGTTAAACGCCAGCTTTTGTGCTAGTTTGGGCGTTTAACTCTAGCTTTTATGCCAGTTCTGGCGTTTAACACCAGAATAGGGGGAAAGTTGGTGTTTAAACGCCAGTTTGCGTCATCAAAACTCGGGCAAAGTATGGACTATTATATATTGCTGGAAAGCCCAGGATGTCTACTTTCCAACGCAATTTAAAGAGCACGACAATTGGGCTTCTGTAACTCGATAAAATCCATTTTGAGTGCAAGAGGGTCATAATCCAACAGCATCTGCAGTCCTTTTTCAGCCTCTGAATCAGACTTTTGCTCAGGTCCCTTAATTTCAGCCAGAAAATACCTGAAATCATAGAAAAACACAAACTCATAGTGAAGTCCAGGAATGTGATTTTTGAATAAAAACTAATAAAAACATAATAAAAACTAACTAAAATATATTAAAAACATACTAAAAACAATGCCAAAAAGCGTATAAATTATTCGCTCATCACAACACCAAACTTAAATTGTTGCTTGTCCCCAAGCAACTGAAAAAAAAATAGGATAAAAAGAAGAGAATATACTATAAATCTCATAATATCAATGAAGCATATTTCAAATTAGATGAGCGGGGCTAGTAGCTTTTTACTTCTGAATAGTTTTGGCATCTCACTTTTTCCTTTGAAGTTCAGAATGATTGGCATCTATAGGAACTCAGAATTCAGATAGTGTTATTGATTCTCTTAGTACATTATGTTGATTCTTGAACACAGTTACTTCATGAGTCTTGGCCGTGGCCCTAAGCACTTTGTTTTCTAGGATTACCACCGGATACATAAATGCCACAGACACATAATTGGGTGAACCTTTTCAGATTGTGAATTAGCTAAAAGTCCCCAATTAGAGGTGTCCAAAGTTCTTAAGCACACTCTTTTTGCTTTGGATCACGACTTTAGCCACTCAGTCTCAAGCTTTTCACTTGGACCTTTATGCCACAAGCACATGGTTAGGGACAACTTGATTTAGCCGCTTAGGCCAGGATTTTATTCCTTTGAGCCCTCCTATCCATTAATGCTCAAAGCCTTAGATCCTTTTTACCCTTTCCTTTTGGTTTAAAGGGCTATTGGCTTTTTCTGCTTGCTTTTTCTTTTTCTTTCTTTTTCTTTTAATTTTCGCCACCCTCTCTCTTTTCTTTCTTCTTTTTCTTTTTCTTTTTTTCGCAAGCTTTGTTATTCACTGCTTTTTCTTGCTTCAAGAATCAATTTTATGATTTTTCAGATCATCAATAACATTTCTCTTTTTCCATCATTCTTTCAAGAGCCAACAATTTTAACATTCATAAACAACAATATAAAAAATATGTACTGTTCAAGCATTCATTCAGAAAAACAAAAAGTATTGCCACCACATCAAAATAATTAAACTAATTTCAGGATAAAATCTGAAATTCATGTACTTCTTATTCTTTTGTAATTAGGCATATTCTTCATTTAAGAGAGGTGAAGGATTAATGGGACATTCATAACTTTAAGGCATAGACTCTAATTTTTATTTATTATTTAATAGAAATAATATAAAATAGGCATAGAAGCAGACAAATAGTAATAAAAGAAAAGAAATTAAAGACATAAAGATAAATGACTCTAATACTAATACTCATGTACTCTTAAAATAGATAAAAGGTTATCACAGAGTTAGGACTCAACAACCTGAATTGGGGGAGGCGAGTACTCTTTCAAGTTGTGGGACGCTTGGCTCTTCAAGGGAGAGCTTTTGGCGCTTCAGCTCCTGTAGCTCACGCCCTTGCTTCTTCTGTTCCTTAAGTAGCTTGCAAAGCATGCTATTTTGATTTTGTTGTTCTTCCTTATGTTGATCCATAGCTTCTTGCAGCTTGGTGACAGATGCTTCTAGGAGGGTCCAGTAGTCAATCTGAGGGATTTCTGGGAGGAATTCCTGCGCCCTCCTTTTGATGGAGTTATCTTGCACTTGTTGTCCTTCCATTGACCTCTTGGTGATTGGGTGCTCGACTGGGATGAATTCATCTACTCCCATCTTCACTCCAGCATCTTTACACAGCAGAGAGATTAAGCTTGGGTAAGCCAATTTGGCTTCAGTGGAGTTCTTATTTGAAATTGTGTAAATTTCATAAGAAATCAGATGATGAATCTCCACTTCGTTTTCCAGCATAATATAATGAATCATCACTGCTCTTTTGACAGTGACCTCAGAGCGGTTGCTAGTGGGCAGGATAGAACGCTCAATGAAGTCCAACCAGCCCCTTGCGACTGGTTTGAGATCTCCTCTCTTGAGTTGGTTTGGGACACCTTTTGAGTTGGTTATCCATTTAGTTCCAAGGAGGCATATGTCCTCTAGAACTTGGTCCAACCCTTTATCTACTCTCACCATTCTTCTATTAAAGAATTCTGGATCATCTTGTAGTTGAGGCAGTTTGAAAACTTCTCTTATTTTGTCCAGGTGGAAGTAAATAATTCTCCTTCTAACCATAGTTCGGAAGGTATGAAAGGCAGTTCCAGTTATTTTTTGCTTATCTGTCAGCCACATATTTGAGTAGAATTCCTGAACCATGTTTCTTCCCACCTTTGTCTCAGGATTAGCTAGAATTTCCCATCCTTTGTTTCGAATTTGCTCTTGGATTTTTGGATATTCGTCTTCTTTCAGATCGAATTTGACTTCCGGAATCACAGACCTCAGACCCATTATTTTGTGGTAATGGTCTGCATGTTCTTTGGTTGAGAACCTCTCTTGATTCCAAAGACTCTTTGGAGTATTCTCTTTCTTGCCTCTTGAATTGGTTTATTTTCCCTTAGGAGCCATGATCTTAATGAGTCTTAGCTCAGTGATCACGGAAAAATACACTAAACTTAGAGGTTTGCTTGCCCTCAATCAAAAGAAAGGAAAGAAGATAGATAGGAGGAGAGCCAAATTCGAATGGTGGAAAGATGGGATGGCCGAACATGTATTTATAAGTGGAGGGGGGATTTCGAAAATTTGAAGAAGATATGATATAAAGATATGATTGGTAAAAAAGTAGAATCATGAAATGAAAAAGATGAGATTTTTAAAATGAAAAAGATATAAAGGAGTTAAATCTGAAAATTTGTTGATGCATCTAAGAATTAAAGATGATATGATGAGTTAGAAAAGATTTGGAAAGAAATTGAGAAGATAATTGAGTTTTTGAAGAAGATTTGGAAAGGATTTGAGAG
This sequence comes from Arachis ipaensis, assembly GCF_059453495.1. Taxonomy (NCBI): domain Eukaryota; kingdom Viridiplantae; phylum Streptophyta; class Magnoliopsida; order Fabales; family Fabaceae; genus Arachis; species Arachis ipaensis. The sequence continues at coordinate 59,278,058 of NC_142436.1, forward strand.
AAAATTGAAAAGGAATTTAGAAAATTATTGAATTTTTGAAAATTGAAGGTGAGTGATGAAAATTTGTAACATGTTTATGCAGAAAATTATGAATCAAAACATGAAAGTTTGAAAAATTTTGAAGTGGAAAACAAAATCTTCTCCCCCTACCTTTCTGGCGTTAAATGCCCAGAATGGTATCCATTCAGGCATTTAACACCCATATAGTGGCCATTATGGGCATTTAACGCCCAGCCAGGTACCCTGGCTGGCATTAAACGCTAGAAATCTTTTGTCACTGGGCATTTTTTTGAACACCCAGGATGCTGCCATTCTGATGTTAAATGCCCAGGATGCTACAATTCTGGCATTTAACGCCCAAAATGGTATCTTTACTGGCGTTAAACGCCCATAATGGTATCCATTCTGGCGTTTAACGCCCAAAATTTCCCTTACTGGCATTTTCTTGCCAGTGAGCTCCTTTTCTCTGCTTTTTGCGCTGAATCCTTCTGTAACTCTGTGAATTCCTACAATTTGATGATTAATCTTGAAGACAATTTATATCAAACTCCTATAAATATTAATTAAAAAGCAAATAACTTGCTAATGGCTGGGTTGCCTCCCAGCAAGTACTTCTTTATTGTCTTTAGCTGGACCTTGGCTGAGCTTTATTTTAGTCTCAGTTTTGAGCATTCTTGCTCAAAAATGCTTTCAAGATAACGTTTGATTCTCTGTCCATTAACAATGAACTTTTTGTCAGAGTCAATATCCTGAAGCTCAACATATCCATATGGTGACACACTTGTAATCACATATGGTCCCCTCCACCGGGATTTTAATTTCCCTGGGAATAATCTGAGCCTAGAGTTAAACAGCAGAACCTTCTGTCCTGGCTCAAAGACTCTAGATGACAGTTTCTTGTCATGCCACCTTTTTGCTTTTTCCTTATAAATTTTTGCATTTTCAAAAGCATTGAGTTTGAATTCCTCTAGCTCATTCTGCTGGAGCAATCTTTTCTTTCCAGCTAACTTAGCATCCAGGTTTAGGAATCTGGTTGCCCAGTAGGCCTTATGTTCCAGTTCCACGGGTAGATAACAGGCCTTGCCATACACAAGCTAGTATGGAGAGGTTCCTATAGGAGTCTTGAATGATGTTCTGTATATCATCCAAACTTTTTGCCCAATCCCTTCTACGGGCAATTACAGTCTGTTCCAGGATTCTTTTTAGTTCTCTATTAGAGACTTCAGCCTGCCCATTTGTCTGTGGATGATATGGAGTTACTACTTTGTGGCTAATTCCATATCAGACCATAGCAGAGTAAAGCTGTTTATTACAGAAATGAGTGCCCCCATCACTGATTAGTACTCTGGGGACACCAAATCTGCTGAAGATATGTTTTTGGAGGAACTTCAACACTGTCTAAGTATCATTAGTGGGTGTGGCAATTGCTTCTACCCATTTAGATACGTAGTCTACTGCCACCAGAATGTAAGTGTTTGAGTATGATGGTGGGAAAGGACCCATGAAGTCAATACCCCATACATCAAACAACTCAATCTCTAAGATCCCTTGTTGAGGCATGGCATAACCATGAGGCAAGTTGCCAGCTCTTTGGCAACTATCACAGTTACGCACAAACTCTCGGGCATCTCTATAGAGAGTAGGCTAGTAGAAGCCACATTGGAGGACCTTAGTGGCTGTTCGCTCACCTCCGAAATATCCTTCATACTGTGATCCATGGCAATGGCATAGGATCTTCTGTGCCCCTTTTCTAGGTACGCATCTGTGGATCATTCCGTCTGCACATCTCTTAAAGAGATATGGTTCATCTCATAAGTAGTACTTTGCATCAGAAATTAGTTTTTTTGTTTACTGCCTGCTGTACTCCTTGGGTATGAACCTCACAGCTTTATAATTTGCAATGTTTGCAAACCATGGTGCTTCTTGAATGGTGAAGAGTTGCTCATCCAGAAAGGTCTCAGAGATCTCAGTAGGAGGGAGGGATGCCCCTGCTACTGGTTCTATCCGGGACAGATGATCAGCTACCTGGTTCTCTGTCCCTTCTCTGTCTCTTATTTCTATATCAAACTCTTGCAGCAGCAACACCCATCTTATGAGCCTGGGTTTTGAATCCTGCTTTGTGAGTAGATATTTAAGAGCAGCATGGTCAGTATACACAATCACTTTTGAACCTACTAAATAGGATCTAAACTTGTCAATGGCATAAACCACTGCAAGCAATTCTTTTTCTATGGTTGTGTAGTTTTTCTGTGCGTCATTTAGAACACGGCTGGCATAGTAAATGACGTGCAGAAGCTTTTTATGCCTCTGTCCTAATACTGCACCAATAGCATGGTCACTGGCATCAGACATTAATTCGAATGGTAATGTCCAGTCTGGTGCAGAAATAACAGGTGCTGTGACCAACTTAGCCTTCAGAGTCTCAAAGGCCTGCAAACACTCTGTGTCAAAGACAAATGGTATATCAGAAGCTAGCATATTACTCAGAGGTTTTGTGATTTTTGAAAAATATTTTATAAACCTCCTGTAGAATCCTGCGTGTCCCAGAAAGCTTCTGATTGCCTTAACATTAGCAGGTGGTGGTAACTTTTCAATTACCTCTACCTTAGCTTGATCCACCTCTATTCCCTTGTTTGAAATTTTGTGCCCAAGGACAATTCCTTCAGTCACTATAAAGTGACATTTTTCCCAGGTTAGTTTCTTGGCACCTTTTCAGAACAAGTGCGAGATGGTCAAGACAGGAGCTGAATGAGTCTCCAAATACTGAGAAGTCATCCATGAAGACTTCCAGAAATTTCTCTACCATATCAGAGAAGATAAAGAGCATGCACCTCTGAAAGGTTGCAGGTGCGTTGCACAGACCAAAAGGCATCCTTCTATAGGCAAAGACTCCAGATAGACATGTGAATGCTGTTTTCTCTTGGTCTTGAGGATCCACTGCAATTTGGTTGTAACCTGAATAGCCATCCAAAAAGTAGTAGTATTCATGACCTGCTAGTCTCTCTAGTATTTGGTCTATGAATGGTAAAGGAAAATGATCCTTTCTGGTGGCTGTATTGAGTCTTCTGTAGTCAATACACATACGCCACCCTGTAACTGTTCTTGTAGGAACCAGTTTGTTCTTCTTGTTATGAACCACTGTCATGCCTTCCTTCTTGGGGACAACTTGGACAGGGCTCACCCTGGGGATATCAGAAATAGGATAGATAATCCCAGCCTCTAGAAACTTAGTGACCTCTTTCTGCACCACCTCCTTCATGGCTGGGTTTAGCCGCCTCTGTGGTTGAACCACTGGCTTAGTATCATCCTCCAATAGGATCTTGTGCATGCATCTTGCTGGGCTAATACCCTTAAGATCACTTATGGACCACCCAAGAGCTGTCTTGTGTGTGCTCAGCACTTGAATTAGTGCTTTCTCTTCCTGTGGATTTAGAGCAGAGTTTATGATCACCGGAAAAGTGTCACCTTCTTCCAAAAATGCATATTTCAGGGATGGTGGTAGTGGTTTGAGCTTGGGTTTAGGAGGCTTATCCTCTTCCTGAGGAATTCTCAGAGATTTTTTTATTTCCTCTGGCTCCTCCTGATCAGGCTGAACATCTTTAAAGATGTCCTCTAGCTCTGATTCGAGACTCTCAGTCATATTAATCTCTTCTACTAAAGAGTCAATAATATCAGCGCTCATGCAGTCATTTGATGTGTCTGAATGCTGCATAGATTTGATAGCATTTAACTTGAACTCATCCTCATTGACTCTCGGGTCACTTCCCCTTTTTGTACATCAATAAGAGTTCGTCCAGTTGCTAGGAAATGTCTTCCTAGAATGAGAGTTGCATTCTTGTGCTCCTCCATTTCCAGCACTACAAAGTCAGTGGGAAAGGCAAATGGCCCAACCTTGACAATCATGTCCTCAATTATGCCTGATGGATATTTAATGGAGCCATCAGCAAGTTGGAGGCATATTCGGGTTGGTTTGACTTCTTCAGTCAAGCCAAGCTTTCTGATAGTTGATGCAGGTATTAGGTTGATACTTGCCCCAAGATCACATAGAGCTGTCTTGGTACAAGCACCCTCTAATGTGCATGGTATCATAAAGCTTTCGGGATCTTTAAGCTTCTCTGGTAAGCTTTTCAGAATGATTGCACTGCATTATTCAGTGAGGAAAACTTTTTTAGTTTCTCTCCAATCCTTCTTATGACTTAGGATCTCTTTCATGAACTTAGCATAAGAGGGTATTTGCTCAAGTGCCTCTACAAATGGGATCTTTATTTCAAGAGTCCTGAGGTAGTCTGCAAAGCGGGCAAATTGTTTATCCTGTTCCGCTTGGCGGAGTTTCTGAGGATATGGCATCTTGGCTTTGTATTCCTCAACCTTAGTTGCTGCAGGTTTATTTTCTACAGAGGCAGGTTGAAAAGCCTTCTTAGGAGGGTTACAATCAACACCTGTAGGTGTTTGATCCCTCACTGCCGTTTGAACACCAGGAGTAGAGGTTGGATGGGCGTTTAACGCCAAATTTCCACCCTTTTCTGGTGTTTGAACACCAGAACTAGGCAAGAAATGGGCGTTTAATGCCAACTTTTCTCCCTTGTCTGGCGTTTGAACACCAGAAGTGGGCATCCACTGGGCGTTTGACACCAATTTTTCACCCTTTTCTGGCGTTTGAACGCCAGAATTATTCCTCTCTGGGCTCTTGCTGTCCTCAGAGGGATTTTGGACAGTGGTTTAGTCATCCTCTGTCAGTTGTTCCTTTCTTGGCTTTCTGCTACTTTGAGCTGAATTATTCAATGTCTTCCCGCTCCTTAGTTGAACAGCTTGGCATTCTTCTATTATCTGTTTAGATAGCTATTGTCTTGTCTGATTCAATTGTGCTTCCATATTCTTGTTAGCATTTTTAGTGTCTTGGATCATCTCTTTGAATTCTGCTAATTGTTTTGTCATAAGGAGCAATTGCTGATTAAGTTCAATAATATGTTCTTGAGGATTAGGATCAGTAGTTACTGCCCTAGCCTCTTCTTTTATGGAGGACTCACTGCTTGAGTATAGATGTTGATTTCTAGCAACCGTATCTATGAGTTCTTGAGCCTCTTCAATTGTCTTTCTCATGTATATAGATCCACTGGCTGAGTAGTCTAGAGACATTTGAGCTTTTTCTGTAAGCCCATAGTAGAAGATGTCTAACTGTACCCACTCTGAAAACATTTCAGAGGGCATTTCTTTAGCATCCCTCTGTACCTTTCCCAGGCATTATAAAGGGATTCATGATCCTCTTGTTTAAAGCCTTGGATGTCCAGCCTTAGCTGTGTCATCCTTTTTGGAGGATAAAATTGATTCAGGAATTTGTCTGATAACTGTTTCCATATTTTTATGCTTGCTGTGGGTTGGTTATTTAACCACCTCTTAGCTTGATCTTTTATAGCAAATGGAAATAGTAATAATCTGTAGACATCCTGATCCACTTTTTTATCACGTACTGTGTCAGCAATTTGTAAGAACTGTGCTAGAAACTCAGTAGGTTCTTCCTGTGGAAGACCGGAATACTGGTAATTTTGTTGCACCATGATAATGAGTTGAGGATTTAGCTCAAAACTGCTTGCTTTGATGGGAGGTATACAGATGCTACTCCCATATGCAGCTGTAATGGGGTTAGCATATGACCCTAGAGTCCTTCTAGACTGTTCATTTCCACTTATGTCCATGATGGAGAAAAGGGAATTGATATGAATTGTAAATAAATTATATTTTTATTTTTATTTTATTTAATTAAAAGTAAACAAATAAAATAAAACAAAATAAATGGAAAATAAAATAAAAGTTTTGAAAACTAAAATAATTGATTAATTAAGAAAATTTGAAAAACCTTGGATATGATTTTTGAAAAAGATTTGAATTTTGAAATTCCAAACTAAGATAAGATAAAATAAGAAGTTTTTAAAATGAAAATCTGAAATTTTAAAGGTAGAATTCGAAAATTAATTAAAATAAGAGAGAAGATATTTTTGAATTTAATGAGGAAAGAGAAAAACAATAAAATGACACCAAACTTAGAATTTTTAGATCAAAACAAAGAAAACAAACAAAGGACACTTTGAAGTGTCAAGATTAACACCAAGAATAAATTTTGAAATTTTTAAGGAAATAAGGACATAAAGGACACCAAACTTAAAAATTTTTATACTTTGGACACTAATAATTCGAAAATGCACAAGAAAAATAAGGAAAGACACAAAACAAGAAAAACTAAAGATCAAATAAAGAAAATAAATAAGAACAACTTGAAGATCAAGAAAGAACTAAGACAAGTAAAATTGAAAAATTGAAGGAAAATAAAAGCATGCAATTGACACCAAACTTAAAATATAAAACTAAACTCAAATAAAAGACTCAAATTTAGTGACTCTAAACCAACAAAAATAAATTATTCCTAATCTAAGCAACAAAATAAACCGTCAGTTGTCCAAACTCGAACATTCCCCGACAACGGCGCCAAAAACTTGGTGCACGAAATCACAATCACACTTTTGCAATTCCGCACAAATAACCAGCAAGTGCACTGGGTCGTCCAAGTAATACCTTACGTGAGTAAGGGTCGATCCCATGGAGATTGTCGGCTTGAAGCAAGCTATGGTTATCTTGTAACTCTTAGTCAGGATATCAATAATTCTCAGATTTAATTAGAATGAGTGAAAGAACATGGATTAAATAATACTTGTTATGCAGTAATGGAGAACAGGTTGAGGTTTTTGGAGATGCTCTATCTTCTGAATCTCTGTTTTCCTACTGTCTTCTTCTTCATGCACGCAAGGCTCCTTCCATGGCAAGCTGTATGTTGGTGGATCACCGTTGTCAATGGCTACCATCCGTCCTCTCAGTGAAAATAGTCCAAATGCGCTGTGACCGCACGGCTAATCATCTGTCGGTTCTCACTCATGTTGGAATAGGATCCATTGATCCTTTTACTTCTGTCACTACGCCCAGCACTCGCGAGTTTGAAGCTCGTCACAGTCATCCCTTCCCAGATCCTACTCGGAATACCACAGACAAGGTTTAGACTTTCTGGATCTCAAGAATGGCCGCCAATAATTCTAGCCTATACCACGAGGGTTCTAATCTTAGATTAGAAACCCAAGAGTTATGCACTCAAGCTATTGCAGATAGAACAGAGGTGGTTGTTAGGCACGCGTTCATAGGAGAGAATGATGATGAGTGTCACGGATCATCACATTCATCAGATTGAAGTGCGAGTGAATATCTTAGAATAGAAATAAGCGTGATTGAATGGAAAACAGTAGTAATTGCATTAATCCATCGAAACACAGCAGAGCTCCTCACCCCCAACCATAGGGTTTAGAGACTCATGCCGTAGAAAATACAAGTTCTAATGTAAAATGTCATGAGGCACAAAATGAATCACTAAAAGTAGTTTTTATAATAAAACTAGTGACCTAGGGTTATAGAAAATGAGTAAGCTAAGGTAGTTAGTGTAAAAATCCATTTCCATGGCCCACTTGGTGTGTGCTTGGGCTGAGCATTGAAGCTTTCACATGTAGAGACTTTTCTTGGAGTTAAACGCCAGCTTTTGTGCCAGTTTGGGCGTTTAACTCCAGCTTTTATGCCAGTTCTGGCGTTTAACGCCAGAATAGGGGGAAAAGTTGGCGTTTAAACGCCAGTTTGCGTCTTCAAAACGCAGGCAAAGTATGAACTATTATATATTGCTGGAAAGCCCAGAATGTCTACTTTCCAACGCAATTGAGAGCGTGCCAATTGGGCTTCTGTAACTCGAGAAAATCCATTTCGAGTGCAGGAGGGTCAGAATCCAACAGCATCTGCAGTCCTTTTTCAGCGTCTGAATCAGATTTTTGCTCAGGTCCCTTAATTTCAGCCAAAAAATACCTGAAATCACAGAAAAACACACAAACTCATAGTGGAGTCCAGGAATGTGATTTTTGAATAAAAACTAATAAAAACATAATAAAAACTAACTAAAATATATTAAAAACATACTAAAAACAATGCCAAAAAACGTATAAATTATCCGCTCATCAGTCGTCACTTCCACCATCGATGCCTTGAGTGCTTGCTTCACTGTGGTCCGAAGCGGATGTGGAAATGTCTGGCTCTTCCATAGGCGGGTTGACACAACCCCAAAGCTTCTTCATGTAAGCAAATCGGCATTTGTTCTGCCGCTCATATCGATCTATCTTCTCATGGAGCTCCACAAGCAGTTGATGGGTTGACTTTGGTGGTGTGGATGAAGTGGTAGGAATGGCGGAGGAAGGGGCTTTGTCTAGGCTTGTGGTGTCCGTAGGAGGCTGAAGATATATCCCGCTCGGGACGATAGCGCTATTTGCCAGAATTAGTGCTGTCATGTCCTTAGCCTCGCGGGGGACACCAGCAGCAACAACCAAATCGGATACCAAGACGGGAAATGGGAGATTACCGTTGGCATAGACCGGGCTCATTGCTTGTCGGATGAGGAGAGGGATGTTGACTGGCCTCTCCATGAGTATGCACCAGACAAGGAGGGCTAGGTCCGCCGTGATGGATGACTTATGGGTGCTTGGAAGCACGTAGTAAGATAAGATCTGGGCCCACGCTCTAGCCTCCACAGTAAGGGAGCGTACGTCAATGCACTTGGGCCGGAGTCTGAGTCTCCCTTGGGTCCAAAATGTCTCTGGTTGGGCAATAACTGGAAGGATCGAGTCCCAATTAAACTGAAATTCATTCCGCTGCCGTAGGACCTCTTGGTAACCATCCATCACCTCTGGTACCGGTAAAACATTAAGCACCCGCCGAATAGCTTCCTCCAAAACTAGAACTTGCTTCCGGCGCACATAAACTGACTGAAGAGAAGGGGAGTGGTAATTGGAGTAGAACTCAACCACCCAAGAAAGGTTGGCCTCTTGTGGTCTCCGTATTAGAAATCCCATTGCCGTCGCTTAATGTGAGGCATCACATACTGAACAATGTGGTCCGGAGGGGCGAGTAGATGCTCAGAATTATAATTCCACTCAACTATGGGGAACATGAGCTCACAGAGGCAGTTGGGAAACCTTGTGGGGTCCCGTGCAGGAATGCCCTTCTCTTGTTCATCAATTTGAACGATCGTCTTCACCTTCTTGGAGAGGGGCTTAGCTCCTAGTGTATGGTGCACCCTGGCAGTTGATCTTTGGGGTGCCCTTTTTATGGCCGGCTTTTTTGACGCTTTCTCCTTGCCTTTTCTGGTGGCCATCCTAAAAAAGGAAGGAAAAGAGGAAACATTAAACCCAAAGAGTCAACACATGGAGAATAACATGCAAGTGAGAAGTAATGCCCAAAAAGGGAAACACATCTTGAGGACACGACAGCTGCAACATGTGACAAGACAATAATATAATCATGGGGCATATCACTAGCATGAGATGTAAGAGTATGAGAAGCATGCAAGTATAAGGCATGAGAAGAATGAACCCAAGCATCAAGAATCATACAAAGTAGCACATGCAAGGAAGATAATGAGCACAAGAGAATCAAGCACCGAGTCTGTTCCAAGACAACGAAGCATGGAATGGGAGAAGTTAGAGTTAGAGAGGGTGGACTCACAAATTTTTGCAATATGGTATAAGGAAGCAAGTCAAGGGTAATGATCATAAAAATAGTAAACATGAAGCATAGTAGGCTCATTGCACATAAAGGAAAGGAAAGTGTATGAGAAAGAGGCACCAAGTTGAGAGCATAAAGGCAAATTGAACCAAAATGGTATAGGTACATTTCAACAAACACTTGGTGTGCAATATTCAAACATTGAGCAAGTAGAAAAAATTCAAACATGTAAAACCCCAAATGGAATACCAAATAACAAAACAACACCACATAGTCACAAAGGAATCAAGAGAGATTAAAATGATCCATCAAAGCAAGAGAAAACTCAAAGTTCAACACCCATGAAAAATATGAAATGAAAGAAAGCAAACAAGCAATAATTAATTAATAAAAATGCAACTAAGAAAAAGAAAAAGAAAAAAAAGAACAATAATGCAACTAATAAGAGAAAAATTTAGAATAAGTGACAAAAAGGAAGAAGGAGTAGGAGTAGAACCTTGAGAAGAAGAAGAAGAAAGCAAGGTGGAGTGTAGGTGGAAAATAGGAGAGGAGAGGGAAAGGAAAGATAGGAGAGAGAGAAAAAGTGGGAACGCCAGAGGTGGTGGTCACCAGTGGAGTGGCTGGAGATAAGGTGGTGGAAGATGGGAGAGGAAGGGAAGAAGTAAGGGAAGAAGAAAGGAAAGGAAACAAATCAAAACAAGGCGCGTTGCACTTCAGGTGCGTCTGGGACGCGACGTGTGCGCGCGCTCCATGTGTACGCGTGGATGGATGGAAAAGAGAAGTGACGCGTAGGCGTCCCCCACACATACGCGTGGGTTGCAGAAAAGAGAGAGGACGCGTACGGGTCAGGTGACACGCAGGCATGGACAGAGTTATACCTTGGGCAGAAAGTTAGCACAAAGTAGGCACAACTCTCTGGTTTTTGTACCAGGAGTTTGGGTGCAGCACAAGTGACGCGTGCGTGTCCTTCACGCACACACGTGGATGGTGGCATTGGCGACCGACGCGTAAGCGTCGCCCACGCTTACACGTGGGTCGCAGTTGTGCCGCTGGCATAATTCTCGCATAAAGTGGGCACAACTCTCTGGTCTTTGTATCAAAGATTCCAAAATTCGCAACCGACGCATACGCGTCGCTGACGCTTGCGCGTTGGTGTGTGAAATGACAAGGGACACGTAAGCGTCACTGACGCTTACGCGTGGGTCGCAGTTGTGCCGCTGGCACAACTCGCGCACAAAGTAGGCACAACTCTCTGGTTTTAGTACCAGGAGTTATGAAAACGCGTCGACGCATATGCGTGGAGCACGCTTGCGCGTCGATAAAGCAATGGCACCATTTTGATTCCCGGAATTTTGTCGGTATAGAATTTTCCAATAGAATTATGTCGGGAGTATAGTCTAAACCAACAAGCTATAACACATCAGACATAGAAAATGTGTCACCACAATTCAAAATCTATAACCGGGAGTAGAATCCCGGGTCGTTCTCCCTATGAGTTGCTCTAAGATGCACATCATTGGTTATGAGTCTCTTGGTAGTTTGAAGTTGAGTACAAGAAAAGTAAGTGAAAATGAATTAAAGCAATGAGCAATTAACAATTGAACTAAGGAAAACAAGAACTTAAGCTAGCAAGTGAATAACTATCAATCAATATAAAATCCGTGGCTAGGGGTAGGAATTGGAATTCCTATCCTCATTGCCTCCAACAATTGTGATAAGAATTGGTTATTACTCCACTTAATTAACCTCTAACTATTTAGAAAAGTCAAGTGGAGATAATCAATTTGAGTCCACAAGTCCTAGTCAAATCCGAAGGAAAGACTAGATTTAGTGTCATTCAAATCAATTAGCAATTTCCAATTATCAATTAATTAAAGGCTTTGACAATTCAAGTGTCTCCAATTATCCAACCTCCAAGCCAAGAGGAAAAATCTACTCCATAGCTATAGTTGACGTTTTCTCAAACACTTGGTGAACAAGAATGAAAGGCATTGTGAAATTGAGAAGAGAATGTGAATTTATGCTATCTACTAGAGAGAAGTTAGAGTTTCTCTCTCAAGAACCACAAACTCAAAAACTAGCTAGAAAATTGTCTAATGTGTGAATTCCCCTTTACTCCTTGGTCCCTTGGGTCTTTTCCCTCTAGAATTCAGCTCAAATTGGGCCTGAAGCTCTTCAGAAATCGCCAGCCACGATTTCACTAATGAAGTCACGTGCCGAGCGTCACGTGTATACGTGGGTCACGCGTACACTTCGTCTGGGTTTTTGTGAGCCACGCGTATGCGTCAAACGTGCGTACGCATCGATGAGATTTCTGCCAAGCCACGCGGATGCATCAACTTTTGCGTGCCTAACGAGCGGATAATTTATACGCTTTTTGGCATTGTTTTTACATAGTTTTTAGTATGATTTGGTTAGTTTTTAGTATATTTTTATTAGTTTTTAATTAAAAATTACATTTCTGGACTTTACTATGAGTTTCTGTGTTTTTTTGTGATTTCAGGTATTTTCTGGCTGAAATTGAGGGACCTGAGCGAAAATCAGATTCAGAGGTTGAAGAAGGACTGCAGATGCTGTTGGATTCTGACCTCCCTGAACTCAAAGTGGATTTTCTGGAGCTACAGAACTCCAAATGGTGCGCTTCTAATTGCGTTGGAAAGTAGACATCCAGGGCTTTGCAGCAATATATAATAGTCCATACTTTGCCTGAGGTTTTACTATTGTAATTTACATCTTCGGATCATCTTTGATTAGTTTTCTGCTATCTTAGACTTTCATGGGGGCTGGCCATTCGGCCATGCCTGAACGATTATCACTTATGTATTTTCAACGGTAGAGTTTCTACACTCCATAGATTAAGGTGTGGAGCTCTGCTGTTCCTCATGAATTAATACAAAGTACTACTGTTTTTCTATTCAATTCAAGCTTATTCCTATTCTAAGATATCCATTCGCACCCAAGAACATGATGAATGTGATGATTATGTGACGCTCATCATCATTCTCACCTATGAACGCGTGCCTGACAAACACTTCCGTTCTCCATGCAAACAAGCTAGAATGAGTATCTCTTGGATATCTAATACAGAGGACCGAGTCTGAGATATTAGAATCTTTGTGGTATAAGTTAGAACCCATGGATGGCCATTCCTGAGATCCGAAAAGTCTAAACCTTGCCTGTGGTATTCCGAGTAGGATCTGGGAAGGGATGGCTGTGACGAACTTCAAACTCGCGAGTACTGGGCGTACTGACAGACGCAAAAGGAGGGTGAATCCTATTCCAGTATGATCGAGAACCTCCAGATGATTAGCCATGCAGTGACAGCGCATCAGACCATTTTCACAGAGAGGATGGGAAGTAGCCATTGACAACGGTGATGCCCTACACAAAGCTTGCCACGGAAGGGAGTAGGAAGGATTGGATGAAGACAGCAGGAAAGTAGAGGTCCAGAGGAACGAAAGCATCTCTATACACTTATCTGAAATTCTCACTAATGAATTACATAAGTATCTCTATCTTTATTTTTTGTTTAATTATTATTATTATTCGAAAACTCCATAACTATTTAATATCTGCCTGACTGAGATTTACAAGGTGACCATAGCTTGCTTCATACCAACAATCTCCGTGGGATCGACCCTTACTCACGTAAGGTTTATTACTTGGACGACCCAGTGTACTTGCTGGTTAGTTGTATGAAGTTGTGAAATAGAATTAAGATCATGAAAATGCGTATTGAGTTTTTAGCGCCGTTACCAAGGAAGCAATGATCACGATTTCGCACACCAAGTTTTTGGCGCCGTTGCCGGGGGTTGTTGCTCAGATTAGGTAACTTTATTTTAATTTTAAGTTTTTGTTTTTATTCTTCTAATTTTCAAAAAAAATTTTAATTAAATGTTTTCAAAAATATATTTTTCTTCAGAATTTTTAATAATGAATTCTAGTGTTTCATGATGATTTGTTGAATTCTGGCTGGCTGTAAAGCCATGTCTAATTCATTTGGACTGAGACTTCAACTAATCACTTCAATGCATGTAATGTCCTGCTGAAGCTTGGCTGGCCATTGGCCATGTCTAGTGTTTTGGACCGGAGCTTTCACTGAAAGCTTGGCAGGCTAGTGAGCCATGTCTAATTCCTGGACTGAAGCTTTAGACTAAGAGTGCAAGATTTCTGGAATTCTTATTAAAAATTTTGAAATCCTGATTTTTCTTTTTCAAATAATTTTCGAAAAATACCAAAAAAAAAAAATTAAAAAAAATCATAAAATAAAAAAAATTATTTTTATGTTTCTTGTTTGAGTTTTGAGTCAATTTTTAAGTGTGGTGTCAATTGCATGTTTTTATTCTTCTTGCATTTTTTCAAAAGTGTGTTCATATGTTCTTCATGATCTTCAAGTTGATCTTGGTAAGACTTCTTGTTTGATCTTCAAAATTTCTTGTTTAGTGTCTTTTGTTGTTTTTCTTATGCATTTTCAATTTGTTAGTGTCTATACATGAAAAATTTTTAAGTTTGGTGTCTTGCATGTTTTTCTTTGCTTAAAAATTTTCAAAGATAAGTTCTTGGTGTTCATCTTGACATTCAAAGTGTTCTTGGTGTTCATCTTGAAACTCATAGTGTTCTTGCATGCATCATTTGTTTTGATCCAAAATTTTCATGCATTGAGTCTTTTTGATGTTTTTCTCTTTCTTCATTAAAAATTCAAAAAAAATATCTTTCCCTTATTTCACTCATAATTTTCGAAATTTTGATTTGATTTAGTCAAAAGTTTTTAAAATTTAGTTGTTTCTTATGAATCAAATCAAATTTTCAATTTGAAAATCTTATCTTTTTCAAAATCTTTTTCAAAAATCAAATCTTTTTCATTTTTCTTATTTATTTTCGAAAATTTTAAAAATAGTTTTCAAAAATCTTTTTCTTAATTTTATCTCATAATTTTCAAAAATATTATCAACAATTAATGTTTTGATTCAAAAATTCCAAGTTTGTTACTTGCTTGTTAAGAAAGATTCAAACTTTAAGTTCTAGAATCATATCTTGTGATTACTTGTGAGTCAATTCATTAATTTTGATTTTAAAATTTCAAATCTTTTTCAAACAAATCTCTTTCAATCATATATTTTCAAAATTTGATTCCAAAATCTTTTTCTAACTTCTTATCTTTTCAAATTTAATTTTCAAATCTTCTTAATATCTTTTCAATCATATCTTTTTAATCATATCTATTTTCAAAATAAATTTCTATCATATCTTTTTAAATCTTATCTTTTTCAAAAAAATTTTATTTTAAAATATCTCTTCTAACTTCTTATCTTCTTATCTTTTCAAAAATTGATTTTCAAATCTTTTTCAACTAACTAATTGACTTTTTGTTTGTTTCTTATCTTTTTCAAAACTACCTAATTAAATCTATCTCTCTAATTTTCGAAAATCCCTTCCTTCTTTTTCAAATTTTCTTTTTAATTAACTAATTGTTTTAATTTTAATTTAATTTAATTTCAAACTTAATTTTCGAAATTTAACTTTAAATTTTATTTTTTATTTTAATTAATTTTCGAATTCTTCTCTCATCTCTAATCTCCTTCTATTTATTTATTCATCTACTAACACTTCCCCTCACCCAAAATTCGAACCCCTTCTTCTCCTCTGAGTTCGAATTCTTCTCTTCTTCATTCTTATTCTTCTTTTCTTCTACTCACACAAGGGAACCTCTATACTGTGGTAAAAAGGATCCCTATTATTATTTTCTGTTCCCTCCTTTTTCATATGAGCAGGAGCAAGGACAAGAACATTCTTGTTGAAGCAGACCCTGAACCTGAAAGGACTCGAAAAAGGAAACTAAGAGAAGCTAAAATACAACAATCCAGAGACAACTTTACAGAAATTTTTGAACAGGAAGAGGAGATGGCAGCCAAAAATAATAATAATGCAAGAAGGATACTTGGTGATTATACTACACCTACTTCCAAGTTTGATGGAAGAAGCATCTCAATCCCCACCATTGGAGCAAACAATTTTGAGCTGAAACCTCAATTAGTTGCTCTAATGCAACAGAACTGCAAATTCCATGGACTTCCATCAGAAGATCCCTATCAGTTTTTAACTGAGTTCCTACAGATCTGTGAGACTGTTAAGACTAATGGAGTAGATCCTGAAGTCTACAGGCTCATGCTTTTCCCTTTTGCTGTAAGAGACAGAGCTAGAACATGGTTGGACTCACAACCTAAAGATAGCCTGAACTCTTGGGATAAGCTGGTCACGGCCTTCTTGGCTAAGTTCTTTCCTCCTCAAAAGCTGAGCAAGCTTAGAGTGGATGTTTAGACCTTCAAGTAAAAAGATGGTGAATCCCTCTATGAAGCTTGGGAAAGATACAAGCAGATGACCAAAAGGTGTCCTCCTGACATGCTTTTAGAATGGACCATTCTGGATATATTCTATTATGGTCTATCTGAGTTCTCCAAGATGTCACTGGACCATTCTGCAGGTGGATCCATTCACCTAAAGAAAATTCCTGCAGAAGCTCAAGAACTTATTGACATGGTTGTAAATAATCAATTCATGTATACTTCTGAGAGAAATTCCGTAAATAATGGGACGCCTCAGAAGAAGGGAGTTCTTGAAATTGATACTCTGAATGCCATATTGGCTCAAAATAAAATATTGACTCAGCAAGTCAATATGATCTCTCAGAGTCTGAATGGATTGAAGGAATCATCCAACAGTACTCAAGAAGCATCTTCTAAGGAAGAAGCTTATGATCCCGAGAACCTTACAATAGCAGAGGTGAATTACATGGGTGAACCTTATGGAAACACCTATAATCCCTCATGGAGAAATCATCCAAAATAATGGTGGAAGAAACAGGTTTAGCAATAGCAAGCCTTTTCCACCATCTTCTCAGCAACAGATAGAGAACACTGAACAAAATACCTCTAATTTAGCAAACTTAGTCTCTGATCTGTCCAAGGCTACTCTAAGTTTCAAGAGTGAAACAAGGTCCTCCATAAGAAATTTGGAGACACAAGTGGGCCAACTGAGTAAGAAAATCACTGAAACACCTCCTAGTACTCTCCCAAGCAATACAGAAGAGAATCCAAAGAGAGAGTGCAAGGCCATTGATATATCAATCATGGCCGAACCCACAAAAGAGGAAGAGGACGTGAATCCCAGTGAGGAAGACCTCCTGGGACGTCCAGTGATCAACAAGGAGTTTCCCTCTGAGGAACCAAAGGAATCTGAGGCTCATCTAGAGACCATAGGGATTCCAATGAACCTCCCTATGCCCTTCATGAGCTCTGATGAGTATTCTTCTTATGAAGAGAAGGAGGATGTTACTGAAGAGCAAGTTGCCAAGTACCTTGGTGCAATCATGAAGCTGAATGCCAAATTATTTGGCAATGAGACTTGGGAAGATGAACCTCCCTTGCTCATCAATGAACTGAATGATCTGGATCAATTGACATTACCTCAGAAGAAACAGGATCCTGGAAAGTTCTTAATACCTTGTACCATAGGCACCATGACCTTTGAGAAGGCTCTATGTGACCTTGGGTCAGGGATAAATCTCATGCCACTCTCTGTAATGGAGAAACTAGAAATCCTTGAGGTACAGGCTGCCAATTTCTCATTAGAGATGGCGGACAAATCTATGACAATGGCTTATGGACTAGTAGAGGACGTGCTAGTAAAGGTTGAAGGCCTTTACATCCCTGCTGATTTTATAATCCTAGACACTGGAAAGGATGAGGATGAATCCATCATCCTTGGAAGACCCTTCCTAGCCACAGCAAGACCTGTGATTGATGTAGACAGAGGAGAGTTGGTCCTTCAACTGAATGAGGACAACCTTATGTTTAAAACTCAAGGATCTCCTCTTCTGTAACCATGGAGAGAAAGCATGAGAAGCTTCTCTCAGTACAGAGTCAACTAAAGCCCCCACAGTCAAACTCTAAGCTTGGTGTTGGGAGGCCTCAGCCAAACTCTAAGTTTGGTGTTGAACTCCCATATCCAAACAATAAGTTTGGTGTTGGGAGTCTATTAAATTGACCTGATCACCTGTGTGGCTCCGTGAGAGCCCACTGTCAAGCTAGTGACATTAAAGAAGCGCTTGTTGGGAGGCAACCTAATTTTTATTTATCTAATTTTATTTTTATTTTTATTGTTCTTTTATATTTTATTAGGTTCATGATCATGTGGAGTCACAAAATAAATACAAAAATTAAAAACAGAATAAAAAATAGCAGAAGAAAAATCACACCCTGGAGGAAGGACTTACTGGCGTTTAAACGCCAGTAAGGAGCATCTGGCTGGCGTTCAACGCCAGAACAGAGCATGGATCTGGCGTTGAATGCCAGAAACAAGCAACATCCTGGCGTTCAAACGTCAGGAATGCACCCTGAGAAGAGCTGGCGCTGAACGCCAGAAACAAGCATAGAATTGGCGTTCAACGCCAGAAACATGCTGCATCTGGGTGTTGAACGCCCAGAACAAGCATCAATTCAGCGTTTAAATGCCAGAATTGCATGCAAAGGCATTTTACATGCCTAATTGGTGCAGGGATGCAAATCTTTGACACCTCAGGATCTGTGGACCCCACAGGATCCCCACCTACCTCCACTCATATTCTTCCCTCTTCTCAACATTCATCCTCTCTTCCCAATAAACACCCTTCCCCAAAACCCTTCACCAATCACCTCAATCTCTCTTCCCTATTACCACCTACCACCACTCACATCCATCCACTCTTCCCCATAAACCCCACCTACCTTCAAAATTCAAAATCACTTTCCCACCCAAACCCACCCAATATGGCCGAACCTACTCCCTCCCCCCTTACTATATAAACCCCTCTATCCATCCTTCATTTTCACACAACACAACCCTACCTTCTATACCTTGGCCGAATACATCCCCCTCACTCTCCTCCATATTTTCTCTTCTTTTACTTCTTTTCTTTCTTCTCTTGCTCGAGGGCAAGTAATATTCTAAGTTTGGTGTGGTAAAAGTATAAGTTTTTTGTTTTTCCATTACCATTGATGGCACCTAAGACCGGAGAAACCTCTAGAAAAGGGAAAGGGAAGACAAAAGCTTCCACCTCCGAGTCATGGAAGATGGAGAGATTCATCTCCAAAGCCCATCAAGACCACTTCTATGATGTTGTGCCCAAGAAGAAGGTGATCACCGAGGTCCCTTTCAAACTCAAGAAAAATTAGTATCAGGAGATCCGACATGAGATCCAAAGAAGAGGTTGGGAAATCCTAACCAACCCCATTCAACAAGTCGGAATCCTAATGGTTCAAGAGTTCTATGCAAACGCATGGATCACTAGGAACCATGATCAAAGTGTGAACCCGAATCCAAAGCCTTGGCTCACCATGGTTCGGGGGAACTACTTAGATTTCAGTCCGGAAAATGTAAGGCTGGCGTTCAACTTGCTAATCATGGAAGAGAACGCACGCCCCTACACAAGAAGAGTCAACTTTGATCAAAGGTTGGACCAAGTCCTCATGGACATATGTGTGGAAGGAGCTCAATGGAAGATTGACTCAAAAGGCAAACCGGTTCAACTGAGAAGACTGGTCCTTAAGCCTGTAGCTAGAGGATGGTTGGAGTTCATTCAACGCTCAATCATTCCCACTAGCAACCGGTCTGACATTACTGTAGACCGGGCTATCATGATCCACAGTATCATGATTGGGGAGGAAGTGGAGGTTCATGAGATTATACCTCAAGAACTCTACAAGGTGGCTGACAAGTCCTCCACTATGGCAAGGTTAGCATTTCCTCACCTCATCTGCCATCTATGCAATTCGGCTGGGATTGACATAGAGGGAGATATCCTCATTGATGAGGACAAGCCCATCACTAAGAGAGCCTATTCATGGATCTCAAGGGACGCATGAAGAAGCTCATCACCAAGAAATCCTTGAGATGCCTCAAGGGATGCACCTTCCTGCACATAATTTTTGGGAGCAAATCAACACCTCCCTAGGAGAATTAAGTTCCAACATGGGATAACTAAGGGTGGAACATCAAGAGCACTCCATCATCCTTCATGAAATTAGAGAAGATCAAAGAGCAATGAGGGAGGAGCAACAAAGACAAGGAAGAGACATAGGAGAGCTCAAGGACATCATTGGTTCCTCAAGAAGGAAACACCACCATCACTAAGGTAGACTCATTCCTTGTTCTTAAAATTTTCTGTTTTTCGTTTTTTATGTTAAATGTTTATCTATGTTTGTGTCTTATTACATGATCATTAGTATTTAAGTGTCTATGCCTTAAAGTTATGAATATGAATCCATCACCTCTCTTGAATGAAAAATATTTTAATTACAAAAGAACAAGAAGTACATGGTTTCGAATTCATCCTTGAAACTAGTTTAATTATTTTGATGTGGTGACAATACTTTTTGTTTTCTGAATGAATGCTTGAACAGTGCATATGTCTTTTGAAATTGATGTTTAAGAATGTTAAATATGTTGGCTCTTGAAAGAATGATGACAAGGAGACATGTTATTTGATAATCTTAAAAATCATAAAAATGATTCTTGAAGCAAGAAAAAGTAGTGAATACAAAAGCTTGTAGAAAAAAAAAAGAAAAAAAAAGAGAGAAAAAGAAAGAAAAAGCAAGCAGAAAAAGCCAATAGCCCTTAAAACCAAAATGCAAGGGTAATAAAAAGGATCCAAGGCTTTGAGCATCAGTGGATAGGAGGGCCTAAAGGAATAAAATCCTGGCCTAAGCGGCTAAACCAAGCTGTCCCTAACCATGTGCTTGTGGCGTGAAAGTGTCAAGTGAAAACTTGAGACTGAGCGGTTAAAGTCAAGGTCCAAAGCAAAAATAAGAGTGTGCTTAAGAACCCTGGACACCTCTAATTGGGGACTTTAGCAAAGCTGAGTCACAATCTGAAAAGGTTCACCCAGTTATGTGTCTGTCGCATTTATGTATCCGGTGGTAATACTGGAAAACAAAGTGCTTAGGGCCACGGCCAAGACTCATAAAGTAGCTGTGTTCAAGAATCAACATACTGAACTAGGAGAATCATTAACACTATCTGAACTCCGAGTTCCTATAGATGCCAATCATTCCGAACTTCAATGGATAAAGTGAGATACCAAAACTATTCAAGAGGCAAAAAGCTACAAGTCCCGCTCATCTGATTGGAGCTAAGTTTCATTGATAGTTTGGAATTTATAGTATATTCTCTTCTTTTTATTCTATTTAATTCTCAGTTGCTTGGGGAGAAGCAACAATTTAAGTTTAGTGTTGTGATGAGCGGATAATTTATACGCTTTTTGGCATTGTTTTTACATAGTTTTTAGTATGATTTGGTTAGTTTTTAGTATATTTTTATTAGTTTTTAATTAAAAATCACATTTCTGGACTTTACTATGAGTTTGTGTGTTTTTCTGTGATTTTAGATATTTTCTGGCTGAAATTGAGGGACCTGAGCAAAAATCAGATTCAGAGGTTGAAGAAGGACTGCAGATGCTGTTGGATTCTGACCTCCCTACACTCAAAGTTGAATTTCTGGAGCGACAGAACTCCAAATGGCGCGCTTCTAATTGCGTTGGAAAGTAGACATCCAGGGACTTCCAGCAATATATAATAGTCTATACTTTGCCCGAGTTTAGATGACACAAACTGGCATTGAACGCCAGTTCCATGTTGCAGTCTGGCGTTCAGCACCAGAAACAAGTTGCAAAGTGGAGTTCAACGCCAGAAACACGTTACAAACTGGCGTTCAACTCCAAAATTGACCTCTCCATGTGAAAGCTTTATGCTCAGCCCAAGCACACACCAAGTGGGCCCCGGAAGTGGATTTCTACATCAATTACTTACTTCTGTAAACCCTAGTAGCTAGTCTAGTATAAATAGGACTTTTTACTATTGTATTTTACATCTTCGGATCATCTTTGATTAGTTTTATGCTATCTTAGACTTTCTTGGGGGCTGGCCATTCGGCCATGCCTGAACGATTATCACTTATGTATTTTCAACGGTAGAGTTTCTACACTCCATAGATTAAGGTGTGGAGCTCTGCTGTTCCTCATGAATTAATACAAAGTACTACTGTTTTTCTATTCAATTCAAGCTTATTCCTATTCTAAGATATCCATTCGCACCCAAGAACATGATGAATGTGATGATTATGTGACGCTCATCATCATTCTAACCTATGAACGCGTGCCTGACAAACACTTCCGTTCTCCATGCAAACAAGCTAGAATGAGTATCTCTTGGATATCTAATACAGAGGACCGAGTCCGAGATATTAGAATCTTTGTGGTATAAGTTAGAACCCATGGATGGCCATTCCTGAGATCCGAAAAGTCTAAACCTTGTCTGTGGTATTCCGAGTAGGATCTGGGAAGGGATGGCTGTGACGAACTTCAAACTCGCGAGTACTGGGCGTACTGACAGACGCAAAAGGAGGGTGAATCCTATTCCAGTATGATCGAGAACCTCCAGATGATTAGCCATGCAGTGACAGCGCATCGGACCATTTTCACAGAGAGGATGGGAAGTAGCCATTGACAACGGTGATGCCCTACACAAAGCTTGCCATGGAAGGGAGTAGGAAGGATTGGATGAAGACAGCAGGAAAGCAGAGGTTCAGAGGAACGAAAGCATCTCTATACACTTATCTGAAATTCTCACTAATGAATTACATAAGTATCTCTATCTTTATTTTTTGTTTAATTATTATTATTATTCGAAAACTCCATAACCATTTAATATCCTCCTGACTGAGATTTACAAGGTGACCATAGCTTGCTTCATACCAACAATCTCCGTGGGATCGACCCTTACTCACGTAAGATTTATTACTTGGACGACCCAGTGCACTTGCTGGTTAGTTGTACGAAGTTGTAAAATAGAATTAAGATCATGAACGTGCGTATTGAGTTTTTAGCGCCGTTACCAAGGAAGCAATGATCACGATTTCGCACACCAGCGCCAATCCCAAATCCAAGCTCCCATGCGTGCGTGTCGATGCTAATGCTCCAAAGTTCCATTTTTCATGCTCATTCCACTTATGAATGCTTCCTTCCTCTCTTCTAGACCATTTTTTCCCCTATAAACTCTGAAATCACTTCACAGACATATCACGGCATCGAATGGTAATAGAGGGAGATAAAAATATAGCATATTTAAGGGCTAAAAAGCATGTTTTCAATCATCAAGCAAAATTTGGAAGGAGACACAAAACTATGCATTTTATATGGATAAGTATGATAGAATATTGATAAAACTCCCCAAATTCTATACAAAATAAACCCTAAAATAAGGGTTTATCATCAATTTCAACTCATAAGTCCCAATCCAACTACTAATTGACTTAGTAGTAGATTGGTGTCAATGGGTATCAATTTGACCACTTGTGTTCTCAAATCACCAAATCAATTAGACCCAATGACTCAAGTTTATCCAATTCCCTTAGCCTAGGCCAAGAGTAAGGAAAACTACTCTATAATCAAACACATATTCAAATTGTAAATTAATTGAGAATTACAAGTACCCACTAACAATTATCAATGGAAAACAACTTAAACAACATTATTAATTATAGAAAATATCAATGTAATAATAGAAATTCAAGATCCAAAAAGTCCATAAAATGAGAAGAAAGAGGGAAAATAACAAGAAAATACAAATGCAAAACAAGATCTAAACAAAATTATAACTAAAGAACTCAAATTAAGTAATTGAAAGTAAAATTAACAAGATCTAATTTAGAATTTCAACAAGGGAAGATCAAATCAAACTAGATCTAGAGAGAAGTAAAGGTTTCTCTCTCTAGAATAACAAGAACAAAAAACTAGCTAAAATTGTGTGTAAAGTGTGTATGATTGATCCCCCTTTTCCCCTTTCAATTCCTGGGTCTTTTAAATGCAGAATCAAGTTGGAATTGGGCCTGGAGCCTCTCAGAAATCGCCAGCCATGAGTACATTAATGATGTCACATGCCGAGCGTCACGCGTGCGCGTCAGCCACGCGTGTGCGTCATCTGAATTTTGCGAGCCACGCATACGCGTCAGGCACGCGTACGCGTCAGTGAGATTTTTGCCCAGCCACGCGAATGCGTCAACTTTTGCGCGCAGGTCCCAGCTGCATGTATCCACGCATGTGCATCGGCCACGCGTGCACGTCGCTACCAATTCTCCAAAGCTCCATTCTTCATGTTCCTTCCACTTGTGCATGCTTCCTTTCCATCTTCTAGGCACCCCTTGCCCTGTAGATCCTGAATCAACTTAACAAACACATCACGGCATCGAATGGTAATAGAAGAGGATTAAAATATAGCATTTTTAAGGTCAAAAGAGCATGTTTTCAACCATGAAGCAAAATTAGGAAGGAGACACAAAACCATGCAATTTATGTGAATAAGTACGGAAAATATTGATAAAACTAACCCTCCAAATTCTACACAAGATAAACCATAAAATTAGGGTTTATCAACAACAGGTACTCAAAGGATCTTGCATTCTTTACATACATCCGGGTTTAGGGCTCAGACGATAGAATCTCGATGTTCCTATTTAGGTCCTCAAATACATGCTCCTTTGGCATATCTACAAATGTCTCTAGTAGTTGCAATCAAGTTGGGGTCCTCCATCTGTGGGAAAAACATAGAGGAAAAAGGGGTAAGAACTTATATGGTTTCCAACAATGTACTTGTGCAAAAATGCACCTCTTTAGTGATTTCTGGGATACTGGGATCTAACGTCATAAATTATGGTTCTAGTTCCATTGGAGTATAAGCTCTTTCTCTTCAGATAATCTTTTAACATGCTTCTAGTCCTGTTGGAGCCTAGCTCTTCCTCACCAGATAATCTTTTATCATAGTTCTGGTTCTGTTAGAGTCTAACTCCTCGTTACCAAATATTTTTTAACATGGTTTTGGTTCCATTGGAGTCTAAATCCTCCTCATCAAATAATCTCTTGGCATGCTTCTGGTTCTGTTAGAGCATATCTCCTCCTTACCAGATAATATCTTTACCCGGCCAGTACATTTTTCCTGGGGACATCTCACTGCCTGGTTAGTACATTTTTCCTAGCGGCATCTCTCTGCCCGGCCAGTACATTTTCTCTGGTGGGGTTTTAAAGCATCTTAGGGCTTAAGTTTATCTCTTCCTATCTCTTTTTCTTCTTATTTTCCATTATCTTGGTTCTATAGTCTTTTAGACTATGTCTTTTATCTTAGATATTCCATGGTACTTTCGTTTCTTACAGAATTACTTATTCATATCTCTCATAAGAGGATTTATCTTCAATCTCTTTGAGCTCAAGCTCTTGCATTCAACTAGTAAAATTATTATTCCTACTTAGTTAGGTTTGGTTACTATAGAGGCAAGCCCGTCGTCTCAGTTTTGCCCCTACTTTAGAGATACTAAACAAATTCGTAATCGCGCAAATTTTATGTCCACGCGATCGTGTTGGACTAAATTTTCTAACAAGCTGTGGGTCATCCTCATCCAATTACTATAGCTTCATAAATTATAGGAAAATAGTGAATTTACTAAAGTTCCAACCTCAAGGAACCTTGATTCCTTACAAGGTCGATATACATCGCGACATGTCTCTATACTAGCTATCTTTCTACATAAAGGTAATCTAGGGACATAAAACTATGTTTTGGCTTTAGTCCTTGTGCAATTGGATTAAAAATAAAATTTATATAAAATTTTCAAGTTACTCCTTGATTTTAGGAAGAACCAAATAAAGCAGCATGCAACAACAATTTTTCAAAAATCACTACAAATCCAATTTTATCCAATGCTCCTCAAATTTGGTATGACTCAACTAGACTCTTATAAGTTTCACTTGCTTCAAGTTTCAGAATAATATCATTTTAAATGAAGGAGTTATTCAGATTTGAAAATGGTTTTATTTAAAGTAGTTCCGCTTTACCAAAACAGTGAGCTCATCTCATTTCAAGTTATATAACTTATTCTCTAAAATGTGGATTGATATGAAATTTGAACTTACCATTCAAGACATCGCAATATTGCATTTGACATAAGTTTCAAGTAAAAAATAATCCAGAATTAAAAGATATACAAATTAGAAGTTACTATTATAAAATTTGAAAAACTGGTTTTCTGCAGAAAACGGCTAAACTTTCAAAAATCATATCTTCCAATTTACAATTCTAATAATTCTAAAATTTAATGGCAATGAGATAGAATTATCAAATTTTTATAAAAAATAATAAGTTTTACTTAAATTGGATGTCTAGAATGAGAGCAATAGTTCAATGAATTTATTGACTTTGTTGCCTAAATTCTGCAGGTTTTGGTTTTGGCTCTACAATACTCAGTTTCTAGAATCAGTGACCTTAGCTCTTTCTAAGTTGCATACTTTATTTTCAATAACTCTATTTAACTTAAAAATTACACTGAATATATACTAGACACCTTAAGCTTTTATTTACCACTTATTTGAATTCCAAACTCATCCAAAATTGGAAATTATGCACATTGGAAGTTGGTACTGTTCTATAGAATTTTGTTCTGGTAGAACAACGAGCAGTACTCTTTTCAAGTTTCATAACTCTCTCTGTAAAGCTTGGATTATCTTGAAATTCATACCGGTTATACTATACATCTCTATCTTTTGTTTTCCACTGGTTTCATCCTAAAATTCATTCAGAACTAAGACTTATACATATGGGAAGTTACTGGTTTTGAAAAACAAATATGATTTTTTTGTATAAAAGTGTTCAGTTTCAAAAATTCTTATCTCTCATTAAAGTTTTATCATTGAAATTTTAAGGGATCAAACTGGACTCATTAAAGTTTTATCTAAAATTGGTTAGATGTCATTTACACTCCTAGATTAAGAGAAGAAATTCTTCAAAATTATTGATTTTTCTGCATAATTCCGCAAAATCTATTTTATCAATTTTCTTGCAACTCCCTTAATCTCTCATGTTTTAATTCCCTTTATACATCATCTATTAATTCTTTCACTTTCTTAATCTTTCTTAACACTTCATGAGCATCTCTTTTTTACTTCTTTCTTTTATTACTTACCATAGATAACTTACATCCTAGTCTTAAGAGCTTAAGCATGTTTTAGTCATCATCATGATTCATGTTCATCATCATTTATTCATATCCATTATAAACATATTCATAAAATATTCCAGCCCCGACATCATGCATCATCATTCAAAAATAGTAATAACATCATCATCATCAAGGTACCATCAAGCCATCTCATTCAATTAGCAAACATATATAGTCTTAACCCTTACTTTGGCTTGTTAGCTCTCTAAAAAAATTATCCTTATCTTTCTCTCTCTCTCTTGGCCGAGTTTCCTCCTTAAGCTTGGATCTTTGGTTAGCTTGATGATGTTAAAGGAGTTGTTAGTGATGGATTAAACTAGAAGAAAATAAAATAAAATGAGACATCAAGAAAGCTCCATATGATTGAATAAAGAAGAAGCATGGTGAGGATGTTCCTCACTTATTTGCTAAAATTTGAGAAGCTCTAAAGGAAGATGACGAAGAAGACTGATGAGCGGATAATTTATACGCTTTTTGGCATTGTTTTTACATAGTTTTTAGTATGATTTAGTTAGTTTTTAGTATATTTTATTAGTTTTTAAATAAAAATCACATTTCTTGACTTTACTATGAGTTTGTGTGTTTTTCTGTAATTTCAGGTATTTTTTGGCTGAAATTGAGGGACTTGAGCAAAAATCAGATTCAGAGGTTGAAGAAGGACTGCAGATGCTGTTGGATTCTGACCTCCCTGCACTCAAAGTGGATTTTCTGGAGCTATAGAACTCCAAATGTTGCGATCTCAATTGCATTGGAAAGTAGACATCTAGGGCTTTCCAGCAATATATAATAGTCCATACTTTGAATAAGGATAGATGATGTAAACTGGCATTCAACACCAGTTCCATGCTGCATTCTGGAGTCAAACGCCAGAAACAGGTTGCAAAGTGGAGTTCAACGCCAGAAATAGGCAACAAACTGGCGTTCAACTCCAAGAGAAGCCTCTACACGTGTAAAGCTTAATGCTCAGCCCAAGCACACACCAAGTGGGTCCCAGAAGTGGATTTCTTCATCATTTACTTATTTCTGTAACCCTAGTAACTAGTTTAGTATAAATAGGACTTTTTACTATTATCTTGAGATCTTTGATCAGTTTTATGCTATCTTAGACTTTTGTGAGGGCTAGCCATTCGGCCATGCTTGAACATTTATCACTTGTGTATTTTCAACGGTAGAGTTTCTACACACCATAGATTAAGGTGTGGAGCTCTGCTGTTCCTCAAAGATTAATGCAAAGTACTACTGTTTTTCTATTCAATTCAACTTATTCTACTTCTAAGATTTTCATTCGCACCTCAATATGATGGATGTGATGATCGTGACAGTCATCATCATTCTCAACTTATGAACGCGTGCCTGACAACCACTTCCGTTCTACCTTAGATTGAATGGATATCTCTTGGATATCTAATACAGGGGACCGAGTCCGAGTTATTAGTGTCTTCGTGGTATAAGTTAGAACCCATGGATGACCATTCTTGAGAATCTGGAAAGTCTAAACCTTGTCTGTGGTATTCCGAGTAGGATTCAGGGATTGAATGACTGTGACGAGCTTCAAACTCGCGAGTGCTGGGCGTAGTGACAGACGCAAAAGGATCAATGGATCCTATTCCTGTATGATCGAGAACCGACAGATGATTAGCCATGCAGTGACAGCGCATTGGACCATTTTCACTGAGAGGACAGGTGGCCATTGACAACGGTGATGCCTAACATACAGCTTGCCATGGAAAGGAGTAGGAAGGATTGGATGAAGACAGCAGGAAAGCAGAGGTTCAGAGGGACGAAAGCATCTCTATACGCTTATCAGAAATTCTCACCAATGAATTACATAAGTACCACTATCCTATTTTTATATTTTATTTATCTTTTACTCATCAATTCATAAAATCAGTTGAATCCGCCTGACTGAGATTTACAAGGTGACCATAGCTTGCTTCAAGCCGACAATCTCCGTGGGATCGACCGTTACTCACGTAAGGTTTATTACTTGGACGACCCAGTGCACTTGCTGGTTAGTTGTACGAAGTTGTGAAATAGAATTAAGATCATGAACATGCGTATTGAGTTTTTAGCGCCGTTACCAAGGAAGCAATGATCACGATTTCGCACACCAAGTTTTTGGCGCCGTTGCCGGGGATTGTTCGAGTTTGGACAACTGACGGTTCATCTTGTTGCTCAGATTAGGTAATTTTATTTTAATTTTAAGCTTTTTATTTCTTATTTTCGAAAAAAATACAAAAAAAATTTTCATCTTTTTCGTTTTTCCCAATTAATTTTTCAAAAAAAATACAAAAAAAAAATTTAATAAAATCATAAAAACCAAAAATTTGATGTTTCTTGTCTAGAGTCAAGTTTTAAGTTTGGTGTCAATTGCATCTTTTTAATTTTTAAAAAAATTATTTTCGAAAATCTCATGCATTGCATTCTTCATGATCTTCAAGTTGTTCTTGGCCAGTCTTCTTGTTTGATCTTCATATTTTCTTGTTTTGTGTCTTTTCTTGTTTTTCATATGCATTCTTGAATTCCTAGTGTCTAAAAATTAAAAATCTTTAAGTTTGGTGTCTTGCATGATTTCTTTTCTTGAAAATTTTTCAAAAATAAGTTCTTGGTGTTCATCTTGACATTCAAAGTGTTCTTGGTGTTCATCTTAACATTCATAGTGTTCTTGCATGCATTAGTTGTTTTGATTCATAATTTTTATGTTTTGTGTCAATTTTATGTTTTTCTCTCTTTCCTTATTAAAATTCAAAAAATCAAAAAAAATATCTGTCCCTTTTTCTTCTCATCAAATTCGAAAATTTGAGTTGACTTTTTCAAAAATTTTTAAAATCTAGTTGTTTTTATGAGTCAAATCAAATTTTCAATTTAAAAATCTTATCTTTTTCAAAATCAAATCTTTTTCAATTTTTTTTTCATATTTTCGAATTTATTTTTAAAATTTTTCAAAACCTTTTTTATTTTTTTCGAAAATATTCAAATTAATTTTCAAAATCTTTTTCTTATTTTATTTCTTAATCTTCAAAAATTTTATTAGCATTTAATGTTTTGATTCAAAATTTTTCAAAGTTGTTACTTGCCTATTAAGAAAGGTTCAATCTTTAAACTCTAGAATCATATCTTTTTAGTTTCTTGTTAGCCAAGTAAT
This sequence comes from Arachis ipaensis, assembly GCF_059453495.1. Lineage (NCBI taxonomy): Eukaryota > Viridiplantae > Streptophyta > Magnoliopsida > Fabales > Fabaceae > Arachis > Arachis ipaensis. Next base: position 59,307,852 of record NC_142436.1, read on the forward strand.
CAACTTTAATTTTCAAAATCAAATCTTTTTCAAAATAATTTTTAACATATCTTTTTCAAAATCAATTTCAAAATCTTTTCTTACTTCTTTTCTAACTTTCTATCTTTTTAAAATTGATTTTCAAATCTTTTTCAATCAATCTTATCTTTTTATTTCAATCATATCTTTTTCAATTTCAATCATATCCTTTTCAAAAAAACAAATTTCAAATCTTTTTCAATCAATCATATCTTTTTGTTTCAATCTTATCTTTTTCAAAACTTCCCAACTAATTCTCTACCTTTAATTTTCGAAAATCCCTTCCATCTTTTTCAAAATTTCTTTTTAATTAACTAATTGTTTTAAATTTTAATTTTTAATTTAATTTCAAACTTTAATTTTCGAAATTTAACTTTAAATTTTAATTTTTATTTTAATTAATTTTCGAAATTCTCTCACCTCTCATCTCCTTCTATTTATTTATTCATCTACTAACACTTCTCTTCCACCCAAAAATTTGAACCCCATTCTCCTCTCTATGTTCGAGTTTTTCCTCTTCTCTTCCTTACATTACATTCTTCTCTTCTTCTACTCACATAAAGGAATCTCTATACTGTGACATAGAGGATTTCATATTTTCTTTTCTGTTCTCTTCTTTTTCATATGAGCAAGAACAAGGATAAGAACATTCTTGTTGAAGCTAATCCTGAACCTGGAAGGACTCTGAAGAGGAAGCTAAGGGAAGCTAAAGCACAACTCTCTGGAGAAAATCTGACAAAAATTTTCGAAAAATAAGAAGTAATGGCCGAAAATAATGCAAGGAGGATGCTTGGTGACTTCACTGCACCTAATTCCAATTTACATGGAAGAAGCATCTCAATCCCTGCCATTGGAGCAAACAATTTTGAGCTTAAACCTCAATTAGTTTCTCTGATGCAACAGAACTGCAAGTTTCATGGACTTCCATCCGAAGATCCTTTTCAGTTCTTAACTGAATTCTTGCAGATCTGTGATACTGTTAAGACCAATGAGGTTGATCCCGAAGTCTACAGGCTTATGCTTCTCCAGTTTGCTGTAAGAGACAGAGCTAGAGTATGGTTGGACTCTCAACCTAAAGATAGCCTGAACTCTTGGGATAAGCTGGTCACGGCTTTCTTAGCTAAGTTCTTTCCTCCTCAAAAGCTTAGTAAGCTTAGAGTGGATGTTCAAACCTTCAAACAGAAGGAAGGTGAATCCCTCTATGAAGCTTGGGAGAGATACAAGGAACTGACCAAAAAGTGTCCTTCTGACATGCTTTCAGAATGGACCATCCTGGATATATTCTATGATGGTCTGTCTGAGCTATCAAAGATGTCACTGGACCATTCTGCAGGTGGATCCATTCACCTAAAGAAAACGCCTGCAGAAGCTCAGGAACTCATCGACATGGTTGCTAATAACCAGTTCATGTACACTTCTGAAAGGAATCCAGTGAATAATGGGATGCCTATGAAGAAGGGAGTTCTTGAAATTGATACTCTGAATGCCATATTGGCTCAGAATAAAATATTGACTCAGCAAGTCAATATGATTTTTCAGAGTCTGAATGGAATGCAAGCTGCATCCAACAGTACTCAAGAGGCATCTTTTGAAGAAGAAGCTTATGATCCTGAGAACCCTGCAATAGCAGAGGTGAATTACATGGGTGAACCCTATGGAAACACCTATAATCCCTCATGGAGAAATCACCCAAATCTCTCATGGAAGGATCAAAAGCCTCAGCAAGGCTTTAATAATGGTGGAAGAAACAGGTTTAGCAATAGCAAACCTTTTCCATCATCCACTTAGCAACAGACAGAGAATTCTGAGCAGAATCCATCTAGCTTAGCAAATATAGTCTCTGATCTATCTAAGGCCACTATGAGTTTCATGAATAAAACAAGGTCCTCCATTAGAAATTTGGAGGCACAAGTGGGCCAGCTGAGTAAAAGAGTCACTGAAACTCCTCCTAGTACTCTCCCAAGCAATACAGAAGAGAATCCAAAGAGAGAGTGCAAGGCCATTGATTTAACCATCATGGCCGAACCTACAAGGGAGGGAGAGGACATGAATCTCAGTGAGGAAGACCTCCAGGGACGTCCAGTGATCAACAAGGAGTTTCCCTCTGAGGAACCAAAGGAATCTGAGGCTCATCTAGAGACCATAGAGATTCCATTGAACCTCTTTATGCCATTCATGAGCTCTGATGAGTATTCTTCTTCTGAAGAGAATGAAGATGTTACTGAAGAGCAAGTTGCCAAGTACCTTGGTACAATCATGAAGCTGAATGCCAAGTTATTTGGTAATGAGACTTGGGAAGATGAACCTCCCTTGTTCATCAATGAACTAAGTGATCTGGATCAACTGAGATTGCCTCAGAAGAAATAGGATCCTGGAATGTTCTTAATACCTTGTACCATAGGCACCATGACCTTTGAGAAGGTTCTATGTGACCTTGGATCAGGGATAAACCTCATGCCACTCTCTGTAATGGAGAAACTGGGAATCTTTGAGGTGCAAGCTGCCAGAATCTCATTAGAGATGGCAAACAACTCCAGAAAACAGGCTTATGGACAAGTAGAGGACGTGCTAGTAAAGGTTGAAGGCCTTTACATCCCTGCTAATTTCATAATTTTGGATACTAGGAAGGATAAGGACGAATCCATCATCCTTGGAAGATCCTTCCTAGCCACAGCAAGAACTGTGATTGATATGGACAGAGGAAAATTAGTCCTTCAACTGAATGAGAATGACCTTGTGTTTCAAACTCAAGGATCTCCCTCTGTAACCTTGGAGAGGAAGCATGAAAATCTTCTCTCACTGCAGAGCCAACAAAAGCCCCCACAGTCAAACTCTAAGTTTGGTGTTGGGAGGCCACAACCAAACTCTAAGTTTGGTGTTGAACCCCCACAACCAAACTCTAAGTTTGGTGTTGGGAGGTCCCAACCTTGCTCTGATTATCTGTGAGGCTCCATGAGAGCTCATTGTCAAGCTATTGACATTAAAGAAGCGCTTGTTGGGAGGCAACCCAATATTATTTAATCATTTTTATTTTATTTTCTCTTTGTTATTTCATGTCTTATTAGGTTGATGATCATGTGGAGTCACAAAAACTACTGAAAAATCAAAAATAGAATGAAAAACAGCATTGAAAACAGCACATCCTGGAGGAAGGGCTTACTGGCGTTTAAATGCCAGTAAGGAGCACCTGGTTGGCGTTTAACGCTAGAACAGAGCATGAAACTGGCGTTAAACGCCAGAAACAAGCAGCAGTCTGCCGTTTAAATGCCAGGATTGCACCCAGAGGAAAGTTGGCGTTAAACGCCAGAAACAAGCATCAGACTGGCGTTTAACGCCAGAAACATGCACCATACTGGCGTTCAACGCCAGAAACATGCTATAGACTGGCGTTGAACGCCCAAAACAAGCAAGGAAGTGGCGTTTAACGCCAGAAACATGCTGCAGTCTGGCGTTAATGGCCAGGATTGCATATATAGGGCGTTTTACACGTCTAAAGGGTACAGGGATAAAAAAAAATCCTTGACACCTCAGGATCTATGGATCCCACAGGATCCCCACCTAACCCTATTCTCTCCTCTTCACACCTTTTCATAACTCTCTTCCCCAAATGCCCTTCACCAATCACTTCAAACACTCTTTCCCATCACCCCCGCACCATTCACATCCATCTTCTCTTTCCCATAAACCCCACCTACCTTCAAATTCAAAATATTTTCCCTTCCAAACCCAACCCTAAATGGCCGAACCCTAAACCCCTCCCCACTTCTATATAAACCCCTCATTCCTTCTTCTATTTCACACAACACAACCCTCTCTTCTTCCACTTGGCCGAAACCTACTCTCTCTCCCTCTCCTCCATTTCTCTTCTTTTTCTACTTCTTTCTTTCTTCTTTTTCTCAGGGACGAGTAAACATTTTAATTTTGGTGTGGTAAAAGCATTGCTTTTTGTTTTTCCATAACCATTTATGGCACCTAAGGCCAGAGAAACCTCTAGAAAGAGGAAAGGGAAGGCAATTGCTTCCACCTCTGAGTCATGGGAGATGGAGAGATTCATCTCTAAGGTCCATCAAGTCAACTTCTATGAAGTTGTGGCCAAGAAGAAAGTGATCCCTGAGGTTCCTTTCAAACTCAAAAAGAATGAGTATCCGGAGATCCATCTTGAAATCTAAAGAAGAGGTTGGGAAGTTCTCACCAACCCCATTCAACAAGTCGGGATCTTAATGGTTCAAGAGTTCTATGCAAATGCATGGATCACAAGGAACCATGATCAAAATGTGAACCCAAATCCAAAGCATTGGCTTACTATGGTTCGGGAAAAATACTTAGATTGCAGTCCGGAAAATGTAAGGCTGGCGTTCAACTTGCCAATGATGGAAGAGAACGCACGCCCCTACACAAGAAGGGTCAACTTTGATCAAAGGTTGGTCCAAGTCTTCATGGACATATGTGTGGAAGGAGCTCAATGGAAAATTGACTCAAAAGGCAAGCCGGTTCAACTAAGAAGGCTTGACCTCAAAACAGTAGCTAGAGGATGGTTGGAGTTCATTCAATGCTCAATCATTCCTACTAGCAACCGGTCTGAAGTTACTGTAGACCGGGCCATCATGATCCATAGTATCATAATTGGGGAGGAAGTGGAAGTTCATGAGATCATACCTCAAGAACTCTACAAGGTGGCTGACAAGTCCTCTATTTGGCAAGGTTAGCCTTTCCTCACCTCATTTGCCACCTCTGCAATTCGGCTGGAATTGACATAGAGGGAGACATCCTCATTGAAGAGGATAAGCCCATCACTAAGAAAAGGATGGAGCAAACAAGAGATCATGGACCTTAACATGAGCATGAGGAGATTCCTCACCATGAAATCCCTAAGATGCCTCAGGGGATGCACTTTCCTCCACAGAATTATTGGGAGCAAATCAACACTTCCCTAGGAGAAATAAGTTCCAACATGGGACAACTAAGGGTGGAGCACCAAGAGCACTCCATCATCCTCCATGAAATTAGAGAAGATCAAAGAGCTGTGAGGGAGGAGCAAGAAAGACAAGGAAGAGACATAGAGGAGCTCAAGAGCACCATTGGTTCTTCAAGAAGAGGAAGACGCCACCCTCACTAAGGTGGACTCATTTCTTAATCTCCTTGTTTATTTATTTTCCTATTTTTCGATTTCTGAGCTTTATGTTTATTTATATTTGTGTCTTATTACATGATCATTAGTGTCTAAGTGTCTATGCCTTAAAGTTATGAATATGAATCCATCACCTCTCTTGAATGAAAAATGTTTTAATTAGAAAAGAACAAGAAGTACAGGGTTTCAAATTCATCCTTGAAACTAGTTTAATTATTTTGATGTGTTGACAATACTTTTTGTTTTCTGAATGAATGCTTGAACAGTGCATATGTCTTTTGAAGTTGATGTTTATGAATGTTAAATATGTTGGCTCTTGAAGAATAAGGAAAAATGAGACATGTTATTCGATAATCTGAAAAATCATAAAAATGATTCTTGAAGCAAGAAAAAGCAGTGAATACAAAAGCTTGCAAAAAAAAATTATGCGAAAAAAAAAAAGAAAAAGAAAAAGCAAGCAGAAAAAGCCAAAAGCTCTTTAAACCAAAAGGCAAGAGCAAAAAGCCAATAGCCCTTAAAAACAAAAGGCAAATGTAAATAAAAAGTATCCAAGGCTTTGAGCATCAGTGATAGGAGGGCCTAAAGGAATAAAATCCTGGACTAAGCGGCTAAACCAAGTTGTCCCGAACCATGTGCTTGTGGCGTGAAGGTGTTAAGTGAAAACTTGAGACTGATCGGTTAAAGTCAAGGTCCAAAGCAAAAAGAAGAGTGTGCTTAAGAACCCTGGACACCTCTAATTGGGGACTCTAGCAAAGCTGAGTCACAATCTGAAAAGGTTCACCTAATTATGTGTCTGTCGCATTTATGTATCCGGTGGTAATACTGAAAAACAAAGTGCTTAGAGCCACGGCCAAGACTCATAAAGTAGTTGTGATCAAGAATCAACATACTGAACTAGGAAAATCAATAACACTATCTGAATTCTAAGTTCCTATAGATGCCAATCATTCTGAACTTCAATGGATAAAGTGAGATGCCAAAACTATTTAAGAGGCAAAAAGCTACAAGTCCCGCTCATCTGATTGGAGCTAAGTTTCATTGATATTTTGGAATTTATAGTATATTCTCTTCTTTTTATCCTATTTTATTTTCAGTTGCTTGGGGACAAGCAACAATTTAAGTTTGGTGTTGTGATGAGCGGATAATTTATACGCTTTTTGGCATTGTTTTTACATAGTTTTTAGTATGATTTAGTTAGTTTTTAGTATATTTTTATTAGTTTTTAAATAAAAATCACATTTCTAGACTTTAATATGAGTTTGTGTATTTTCTTGTGATTTCAGGTATTTTTTGGCTGAAATTGAGGGACTTGAGCAAAAATCAGATTCAGAGGTTGAAGAAGGACTGCAGATGCTGTTGGATTCTGACCTCCCTACAGTCAATGTGGATTTTCGGGAGCTATAGAATACAAAATGGTGCGCTCTCAATTGCGTTGGAAAGTATACATCCAGGGCTTTCCAGAAATATATAATAGTTCATACTTTGAATAATTATGGACGACGTAAACTGGCATTCAACCCCAGTTCCATGCTGCATTCTGGAGTCAAACGCCAGAAACAGGTTGCAAAGTGGAGTTCAACGCCAGAAACAGGCAACAAACTAGCGTTCAACTCCAAGAGAAGCCTCTACGCGTGTAAAGCTCAATGCTCAGCCCAATCACACACCAAGTGGGCCCCAGAAGTGGATTTCTGCATCATTTACTTATTTCTGTAACCCTAGTAACTAGTTTAGTATAAATAGGACTTTTTACTATTATCTTAAGATCTTTGATCAGTTTTATGCTATCTTAGACTTTTGTGAGGGCTGGCCATTCGGCCATGCCTGAACATTTATCACTTGTGTATTTTCAACGGTAGAGTTTCTACACACCATAGATTAAGGTGTGGAGCTCTGCTGTTCCTCAAAGATTAATGCAAAGTACTACTATTTTTCTATTCAATTCAACTTATTCTGCTTCTAAGATATTCATTCGCACCTCAATATGATAGATGTGATGATCGTGACAGTCATCATCATTCTCAACTTATGAACACGTGCCTGACAACCACTTCCGTTCTACCTTAGATTGAATGGATATCTCTTAGATATCTAATACAGGGGACCGAGTCCGAGTTATTAGTGTCTTCGTGGTATAAGTTAGAACCCATGGACGGCCATTCTTGAGAATCCGGAAAGTCTAAACCTTGTCTGTGGTATTCCGAGTAGGATTCAGGGATTGAATGACTGTGACGAGCTTCAAACTCGCGAGTGCTGGGTGTAGTGGCAGACGCAAAAGGATCAATGAATCCTATTCCAGTATGATCGAGAACCGACAGATGATTAGCCATGTAGTGACAGCGCATTGGACCATTTTCACTGAGAGGACAGGTGGCCATTGACAACGGTGATGCCTAACATACAGCTTGCCATAGAAAGGAGTAGGAAGGATTGGATGGAGACAGCAGGAAAGCAGAGGTTCAGAGGGACGAAAGCATCTCTATACGCTTATCTGAAATTCTCACCAATGAATTACATAAGTACCACTATCCTATTTTATATTTTATTTATCTTTTACTCATCAATTCATAAAATCAGTTGAATCTACCTGACTGAGATTTACAAGGTGACCATAGCTTGCTTCAAGCTGACAATCTCCGTGGGATCGACCCTTACTCACGTAAGGTTTATTACTTGGACGACCTAGCGCACTTGCTGGTTAGTTGTACGAAGTTGTGAAATAGAATTAAGATCATGAACGTTCGTATTGAGTTTTTAGCACCATTACCAAGGAAGCAATGATCACGATTTCGCACACCAAAGACCATGCTCATTGAACTCCAATGAATATGATGGTGTGGAATCAAATTTTGGTAGTGGATAAGCTGATGGAAGAGTGGAGGATTCACACTCCTTCATGCTTACACTCTCGGCTCTCTCACTATCCTTCTTGAGCTCTCACTTTCTCAGACTCTCTTCTCCCTCTCTTGTTGTTTCTATTATATTTGCATAACATTTAACTATTGCTAAGAAGGGTTATATGAAGGATGATAAATGAAAAAGAGAAGGGTAACGTTGCAAGCTTTAAAGGAATTACACTTGCCATAATGCATGTTTTCCAAGTTTTCATTTCCTTTAATGCTTGTCATTAGCTTTAATCAACACTTGTATAGTTTGGAAGGGGAATGGGGCGCTTTTGTCATGAGGGAGGGAGAGAGGAAAAACTAAACCAATTTCTGGAGAGAAAGGGTGAGAAAACTAGTTTGTTTTAAAGGAGAGTGGGGTTGGTTTGGTTTGGTTTAAGCTTGGTTAGATTTTAACTAAGCTAGTTACTTCGGTTCTTTATTTTTCTCTAGATAATCTTCCTAGTAGCTTCATGATTTTTGCTAATATGTGAAGGAGAGTTCCTTGGTGGTTTGGCCAAATTACTAAGGAGAATGAAAATGATATCAGTTTATCCACTAAACTGTGACATCACCGTTTCAAATCGTGTCAGTTTAAATAACTAGAAAAACCGACATATGAGATATAGGTAGCAGAGAGTATCTCAGCTCCAAAATATATTTGGAATATTTTACTAAAGCTAGACCGTTCAAGAATTGCTAGTAGGAAAGTTTTCATAGATGAATTTTGTAACACCCCAATTACCCTAAGCATTACCTCTAGTCGTAAGGCAAAGGTTAATCAGAGGTTACGATAGTCCTAAGGCTTATCCATATTTATATATATAGAAGGAAATAATATAATCTAGAAGCCTGATGAAGGATATAGCTCAAAGACAGAATTTCAGAAGCGCGAAACGTTCACACGAGGCTAATGCATAAAATACAAGATATAGATGCAAAAGAATGATATATATAAATATAGATGTAACAGTATAATAATCATAGGGGACTAGTCGCAACTTGTGGAGTTTAAGCCGACTAGTATATATTCAGACATACAGAGTTTGGAGTTAATAACAACTTATACAACTATTCTCACAAATAAGTCTCTAAGGCCATAAAGATAAAATACAACAAGATGTGAGAGTAACTATAACAAAGTAAAATAAATTAAACCAAGGAGGAACCATACTCCGCTCTGTCACCATATCCGCAATCTCACCGAGGTAGACTACGACCTGTATCTGAAAAACAACAACAAAGTATAGAATGAGAACCGGAGGTTCTCAGTATGGTAACAGTGCCCAATAATGTAAGATGTAAGGCCCCGAGACGCCGAAGGCAATCCTAGAACTTCACACCAAACCGATATTTAAGCTTGACATAAATAAATAAACAAATAAAGAACTTAAACCATAACCGGGTTATCTAAACTTAGGGGATTTCTAATTAGAACTAGTCACACCGCTGTATCCCACAGCCTTCGCCACCCTAACCTCCGTGCGATCCCATCGCCACCACCTACCTAACCTCCTCAGCACCAGACAAACACAATTAATGCAAATAAGTAATACACAGGTAATAATCATATAACACAATTAATTCAAGAAGCAAGTAAGCATATTATACAATTAAGCAAACCCAAGTAATCAAAGCAAACAAGCACATAAGAGATGCATATGATAAATGTCTATCCTATTGGCTCATGATATCACTTGTCGGTCCGTAAATGCCAACCCGACACATCCTCCCGGATGTAGCCTTTTCTGCCACACCAGGGATATAGTGCCCTGCACACTCATGCAGCAGCTCTTCTGCTATGCCAGGGATATAGTGCCCTACACGCTCATGTAGTAGGGAGTCTAGTACGCTGGGGATATAGGCCTCGCACACTTCTTACATTCGAGAAAGAACCAATCACAACAAATCATGCAGCAGAACAATCTGCCACGCCAGGGATATAGGCCCCGCACACTCTCAACATTACTAGTCATGCAACAGAATCATCTGCCACGCCAGAGATATAGGCTCCGCACACTTTCAACAACAACTGGTCATGTAGCAGAACAATCTGCCACGCCAGAGATATAGGCTCCGCACACTATCAATAATCCAATAACTTCATCCTCAAATCATCACCAGACATCACCATTTCTCATCTCAAATCACTTTCAACGACATCTACTCATGCAGCAGAGAAACCTGCTACGCCAGGGATATAGGCCCTACACACTTTCCTTCCATACTCATCAAGTTCATAATAACCATCATCACTTATTAATTTCCATCCCAAACTCATCAGTTCATCAGTATCTCAAATTCACTGTTAGCAATCACCATATTCACCACACTCCCTTCTCTCTCAACCAACTCATCCTCAGTACACCAGAAACCTAAACCTCCCTTTGCTAACTTTTCAAAGTAAAACCCAAATGAAACCTCCTAGGACCTCTCCCTTATTCTGATACCTAAAAACAAGTCCAAGAGTCTTAAAATGGTGTTATAGAAGCTTACAACCTTGTTGGGAAGGTAGAATAGTTGAAAAACAAGTAAAATTTGAGAAACAGGGCGTGTGCGACCGCACAGGGGAGTGTGCGTGCGCACGCCCAGGAGGTTTTAAAATGGGTGCGTACGCACAGGGGTGTGCGTACACACAGGTGGCAAAATTTATAAAATCTATTCACTCGCACAACCTGTGCCAGCGCCCCTAATAGACTGGCCTTCCCAACGTGTGCGTCCGCACAGGTTGAAATTCTTCCTTTGATATGCGCGCGGACAAGCTATGCTAGCACTGCAAACAGGTGTGTGTGTTCGCACAGGTCAAAATTTTTGCAGGGTGTGCGTCTGGACGAGGGTGTGCGCTCGCACATATTAGAAATCATGAAATTCTGCAACTTAGCAGAATTTCAGATTTTCAACACCAACTTTGAATGATCATAACTTCTTCTACAAAATTTTAATTTTCACAAACTTTATATCGATTTAAAAGGTTTTCAAAGATCTTTAATTCTAAACCAATTTCATTCAATTTGGAAAACCGAGGCAAAAGTTATGATCAAGAAAAGTTCACCAAAAATCCATTTTTCACCACAAACCTCAAAATCTCAATTTCACCAAGTCTCACAACTCAAAACCAAACTAACCATAATCCATATAATACCGAAACAACATCAAAACCCATACCATTTCTCTCCCATTACAACCATGTATAATATCCCAATTTTATTACTCAACACCATCAAAACCCTTAGTCACCAACATCCAAAAACCATCATATTCGTTCACAATCATCATCAATCATTCAACAACATCAATCACTACAATTCCTCATATTAATCTCATAAAACTCACATCTTCAGACAATAGCCATCAAAATCAACATCCATATTACCAACATCAACATACACACTCACCTACATCAATCAACATCATAATACATCATTAATACCAATACTTCTCAACAATCACCATCACCCACAAAATCCAAATATAACCAACAATTACATCAATTCACATATAATCATTCATACACCAACAAGATTCAATCCTATATTAGGGTCAACTAGCCTAAGTGTCCATGAGCATTACATATTACATAAAGAAAACTGAAACCATACGTTGGCGAATTCCCAAACGCACCAAACACCAAAACGAAGCCACCAAGCTTGATCCAAGACCTCAACCAACTCCAACAAACACCAAACCTTAAACTAACAACACATATATATACCAACATCAAAACCTAATATACACAAAACAACTAAACACAAGGATTTAGTAAAACCGTACCTTACCCAACATGATTAGGGGTAATATCTAATATTTACCCGCTACTAGAGATCACCCAAACAACCAAAACCACAACATATACTCAAAACCATGATCTCAAAAATGCAGAAATCTAGGGCACGAAACTGGGAGGAGAGACGCGATTTCTTACCAGGTTTCTTTAGATAGAAATGTAGAGCTCGACAAGAGCTTCGCGTGGCTACAAACGGCTCGTCAATCGGAGCTCCGGATCAAAAGTTATGGAGCTTTGAAGGAGGAGATGAATAGTGTTAATGATTTCCTTCTCCTCTCTTCTCCCTATCCGAGTTCTCTCTCTCTCTCTCTCTCTCTTGGTGTTAAAATGAGCTTCTTTGGCTCATTTATTGCTTTATATGAGTTGAGCTTGGGCCCAACTTGGGACCGGTCCAACCATGAATCGTTTTTAGCCCGTTTGGCTCACTTTGGGCCAAAACCTTTAAGATTAGTGCCCGGTTTTCAATTCTAAATTATTTTTCTCCTTTCAAAACAATAAATCAATTTTCCAAAATATTATTTTTGTGAAAACACAATACCGGGTAGGCTTAAACCGGTTCGATCGGTTCAGTTGTCGGTTCTCGGTCTTTCGCAGAAAATACATTTTCCAACTCTGAAAAATTCATTGAAACCAAATTTCACCTTTTTACTTTCAAATTAAAACTTCTAAATTTTGAATCCATCTCGGGCACTTAAAATTATTATTTTTTATTAAAACGGTTTTGCGTGGAAAACCCGGTTCTTACATCCTCCCCTCCTTAAAAAGATTTTTGCCCTCGAAAATCCGAGTTACGCGACGTGTCCCTATCAAAGCGCTCCACCGTGTCGATGTTTCCTTTCGCCTTCCACTGCGTCACTCTGATTATTGTCATTGCGCACCCGAAGTTTTCCTTAAAACGAATACCGATTTTGTAATACTTTTCAAAACCTTCAAAACAAATTCAATCTAAACATATTCCTTGTTAACGCTTTTTCAAAGGAGTCAAAATCATTTGTTCGTAAGTCAAATACTTGAAATCACGATTTTCTCGGATAAAACTTTTCAATTTAAATCCGCATTCTATAAGATAATTTAGAAACCAAGTTCACAAATTGATAAATTCATAGAACTCACTTTTTCTTTTTAAACAATATCCTTCAATCCTCCAAAATAAAATCAATCTCAAACCTTTTTCAAAATACTCAAAAATCATTTATTCTTAAATCAATTACTTTGAAACACAATTTCTTAAATTCATTTAAAATCCTTAAATCATTATTTCAAGTTGAATCCCTTTTTGATAAGATAAAATATTAAACCCAAAATCACAAATCAAGAAAGTCTTAAAACTCACCTCTTCTGTAAACCATATTATTTAAACCAAGAGTTTCGATTTAGTTTCTAAAGCAAAACATTTAAACTCAAATCTTCAAACCAAATTTGAAGATCATGTTAACCTTTAAAACCCTTTTCAACATGGTTCAAGATAATATCAGTTAGAAATTGAAAATCAAAAGTAAAAACTGCAAAAGAAACAGTCGGCACTTCTCTTGCCACCAGTGTTGAGCCTCACCCATCAACTGATATGCCGCAATACCACGAACATACTTTTCTGGAACATGCTGAGCTCGTCACGCATAGGCTAGGTTATCCATCCTTACTACCTCTCCGTTAACGTGATCGACCTCATCCGTGAGTTGCCATTCGAGTTTCCTTTCCACACCAAACAGTCGATATCAAGGTGATAAGTCTAAATATCAAAAGTCTAGTGCTTCAATTATCCCAAAAAGGCACTCACAAACAAGCATGCTATGGAATATCAAGTAGATAACCTAAATAGCATGAAGGAAAAATGACCTAGAGTGTGCAACGAAGCAAAATCGGTCCATCCCTCAGGCTCACAAGGACGAACCTAGCTCTGATAGCACTAAATGTAACACCCCAATTACCCTAAGCCTTACCTCTAGTCGTAAGGCAAAGGTTAATCAGAGGTTACGACAGTCCTAAGGCTTATACATATTTATATATAGAAGGAAATAATATAATCTAGAAGCCTGATGAAGGATATAGCTCAAAGACAGAATTTCAGAAGCGCGAAACGTTCACACGAGGCTAACGCATAAGATACAAGATATAGATGCAAAAAAATGAAATATATATATATATAGATGTAATAGTATAATAATCATAGGGGACTAGTCGTGACTTGCGGGGTTTAACCCGACTAGTATATATTCAGACATACAGAGTTTGGAGATAATAACAGCTTATACAACAATTCTCTCAAATAAGCCTCTAAGGCCATAAAGATAAAACACAACAAAATGTGAGAGTAACTATAACAAAGTAAAATAAATTAAACCAAGGAGGAACCATACTCCGCTCTGTCACCATATCTGCAATCTCACCGAGGTAGACTCCGACCTGTATCTAAAAAACAACAACAAAGTATGGAATGAGAATCGGAGGTTCTCAGTATGGTAACAGTGCCCAATAATATAAGATATAAGGCCCCGGGACGCCAAAGGCAATCCTAGAACTTCACACCAAACCGATATTTAAGCTTAACATAAATAAATAAATAAATAAAGAACTTAAACCATAACCGGGTTATCCAAAACTTAGGGGATTTCTAACTAGAACTAGTCACACCGCTGTATCCCACAGCCTTCGCTACCCTAACCTCCGTGCGATCCCATCGCCACCACCTACCTAACCTCCTCAGCACTAGATAAACACAATTAATGCAAACAAGTAATACACAGGTAATAATCATATATCACAATTAATTCGAGAAGAAAGTAAGCATATTATACAATTAAGCAAACCCAAGTAATCAAAGCAAACTAGCACATAAGAGATGCATATGATGAATGTCTATCCTATTGGCTCGTGATATCACTTGTCGGTCCGTAAATGTCAACCGGACACATCCTTCTGGATGTAGCCTTTTCTGCCACGCCAGGGATATAGTGCCCTTCACACTCATATAGTAGCTCTTCTGCTACGCCAGGGATATAGTGCCCTGCATGCTCATGTAGTAGGGAGTCTACTACGTCGGGGATATAGGCCCCGCACACTTCCTACAGCAGAAAAAGAACCAATCACAACAAATCATGCAGTAGAACAATCTGTCACGCCAGTGATATAGGCCCCGCACACTCTCAACATTACTAGTCATGCAACAGAATCATCTGCCACGCCAGAGATATAGGCTTCGCACACTTTCAACAACAACTGGTCATGCAGCAGAACAATCTGGCACGCCGGAGATATAGGCTCCGCACACTATCAATAATCCAATAACTTCATCCTTAAATCATCACCAGACATCACCATTTCTCATCTCAAATCACTTTCAATAACATCTACTCATGCAGTAGAGAAACCTGCTACGCTAGGGATATAGGCCCTGCACACTTTGCTTCCATACTCATCAAGATCATAATAACCATCATCACTTATTAATTTCCATCCCAAACTCATCAGTTCATCAGTATCTCAAATTCACTGTTAGCAATCACCATATTCACCACTTTCCCTTCTCTCTCAACCAACTCATCCTCAGTACACCAGAAACCTAAACTTCTGTTTAATAACTTTTCAAAGTAAAACCCAAATGAAACCTCCTAGGAGCTATCCCTTATTCTGATACCAAAAACAATCCCAAGAGTCTTAAAATGGTGTTATAGAAGCTTACAACCTTGTTGGGAAGGTAGAATAGTTGAACAAAAAGTAAAATTTGAGAAACATGGCGTGTGCGGCCGCACAGGGGTGTATACGTGTGCACGCCCAGGAGGTTTTAAAATGTGTGCGTACGCACAGGTGGAAAAATTTATAAAATCTATTCACTCGCACAACCTTTGCCAGCGCCCCTAACAGACTGGCCTTCCCAACGAGTGCGTCCGCAAAGGTTGAAATTCTTCCTTAGATATGCGCGCGCACAAGCTGTGCTAGCGCTACAAACAGAATGCATCTCCCTGCCTGTGCGTGCACACAGGTGTGTGCATCCGCACAGGTCAAAATTTTTGCAGGTTGTATGTCCGCACGAGGGTGTGCGCTCGCACATATCAGAAATCATGAAATTCTGCAACTTAGCAGAATTTCAGATTTTCAACACCAACTTTGAATGATCATAACTTCCTTTACAAAATTCCAATTTTTACAAACTTTATATCGATTTAAAGGGTTTTCAAAGGTCTTTAATTCTAAACCAATTTCATTCAATTTGGAAAAACGAGGCAAAATTTATGATCAAGAAAAGTTCACCAAAAATCTATTTTTCACCACAAGCCTCAAAATCTCAATTTCACCGAGTCTCACAACTCAACCAAACTAACCATAACCCATATAATAGCAAAACAACATCAAAGCCCATACTATTTCTCTCCCATTACAACCATCTTTAATATCCCAATTTCATTACTCAACACCATCAAAACCCTTAGTCACGAACATCCAAAAACTATCATATTCGTTCACAATCATCATCAATCATTCAACAACATCAACCACTACAATTCCTCATATTAATCACATAAAACTCACATCTTCAGACAATAGCCATGAAAATCAACATCCATATTACCAACATCAACATACACACTCACCCACATCAATCAACATCATAATACATCATTAATACCAATACTTCTCAACAATCACCATCACCCACAAAATCCAAATATAACCAACAATTACATCAATTCACATATAATCATTCATACACCAACAACATTCAATCCGATCTTAGGGTCAACTAGTCTAAGTGTCCATGAACATTACATATTACATAAAGGAAACTGAAACCATACCTTGGCCTATTTTCAAACGCACCAAACACCAAAATGAAGCCACCAAGCTTGATCCAAGGCCTCAACCAACTCCATCAAACACCAAAGCTCAAACTAACAACACATATATATACCAACATCAAATCCTAATATACACAAAATAACTAAACACAAGGGTTTAGTGAAACCTTATCTTATCCAACATGATTAGGGGTAAAATCCAACATTTACTCGCTACTAGAGATCACCTAAACAACTAAAACCACAAAATCTACTCAAAACCATGACCTCAAAAATGCAAAAATCTAGGGCACGAAACTGGGAGGAGGGACGCAATTTCATACCAGGTTTCTTTAGATAGAAATGTAGAGCTCAACAAGAGCTTCGCTTGGCTGCAAACGGCTCGTCAATCGGAGCTCCGGATCAAAAGTTATGGAGCTTTGAAGGAGGAGATGAATAGTATTAATGACTTCCTTCTCCTCTCTTCTCCCTATCCGAGTTCTCTCTCTCTCTCTCTCTCTCTCTCTTGGTGTTAAAATGAGCTTCTTTGGCTCATTTATTGTTTTATATGAGTTGGGCTTGGGCCCAACTTAGGCCTGGTCCAACCATGAAGCGTTTTTAGCCCGTTTGGCTCACTTTGGGCCAAAACCTTTAAGATTAGTGCCCGGTTTTCAGTTCTAAATTATTTTTCTCCTTTCAAAACAATAAATCAATTTTCCAAAATATTATTTTTGTCAAAACACAATACCGGGCAGGCTTAAACCGGTTCGACCGGTTCGGCTGTCGGTTCTCGGTCTTTCGCAGAAAATATATTTTTCAACTCAGAAAATACCATTCGATGCCGTGATCTGTGCGTTAAGTATTTTCAGTCTTTATAGGGCAGGAATGGCTTAAATGATGGAAAGGAAGCTTGCAAAAATAGATGGAAAACAAGAAACTAAGGAGCTGACCAGCGAGGAACGACGTGCGCGCGTACCTGACTCGTGCGTGCGTGACTGACGCGTACGCGTGACACGCGCCACGTGCAGAAAACACAGAAGACTCTGGGGGAAATTTTGGGCTGAATTTGGACCCAGTTTTCGACCCAAAAACACAGACTAGAGCCCGGGGATAAGCAGAGACTCAATACACATTCTCATTCGCATAGTTTTTAGTTTTTAGTTTTGAATCTTAGAGAGAGAATACTACTTCCTCTAGGTTTCCTTCGCTTTCATAGTTTTAGGATTTTATGCTTTTGATTTGGATATTAAGAAGAGATACTACCTCTGTTGAAGTTTCTACGATTCTAGTTTGTTTCCTTATTCCCTTACTCTTTTAATCACTCATTAACCCTGTTCAGATAAGGATGTTTATGGTTTTGGAATTTATTAATGCAAAGAACTATTTTTATCTTTACTTAATTTTCTGTTATTATTTTATTTGAATTTCCATGTCTTCTTTTCCTTTCCTTTCATCCTTTATGAAAATGGCATTCATGTTAATGGAGTAGACTCCCAACTTGACTTGGGAGTTGATTAAAAGGAGACCCTTGAGTTAGAATGCTCAAGTGTTGATTTTAATTGGAAATTTTTGGCCAATTCTCTAGTCACTAACGCTAGTCCTTCCACAGGAGAGGATTAGGACTTATGAATAAGAATTAGCTCAATTACTTGACTTTCCTCTATTCGGTAAGGGTTAACTAAGTAAAAACAACAACCTGTTACTATCATACTTGAGAAATTCCAACAAGGATAGAACTTCTGATTAATCTTCTCCCGGTCAAGACTTTTATTTTAATCATATAAATTCTCTCGTTAATTTTCATTGCTTTAATTCATAATTATTTTAATTTCCCGTTCTCCAACTCTAAAATTTCTCGGAAAAATTTATGACTAATAAAATAGCACTCTTTTGTCAACTCGTTGGCAGACGACCTGGGAATTCTACTCTCAGTATTTTTATTCTAAAATTGTGGCAACCCTTTCTAAATTGATAAGCGGAATTTTCATCGGTTAAGAACTGTACTTGCATTGCTGTTCTTATTCTAAATTCTTAATTGGCAATTTTACGCACGTCAATTTTTGGTGCCATTGTCGGGGAGTTGCAATAGTGTGCTAAATTATTGGTTGGTGTAAATATTTTTACTTTTACATATTTGCATTTTTTATTTTATTTTATTACCATGAGTTATATGTTTCTTTCATTGAATGACGCGTTCACTACCTGATCCGAGCTTAGCCGCGTTTGATCCTGAAATTAAAAGAATTATTTCATGTATTAGGCGAGCTCAGCGTCGGTTAGCCTCTGAGGGTGGTGAAGTGGTTACTACCAATTCACCAGTCTTATCTGAGAGCGAATCTGAAGCGCTATTTGAGGAAGAAACAATCTCCTCTTCTACTGATTCTGTTGATTTACGTGCAGGTAATATGGCAGAGCCCAGAAGGATTACTCTCTAGGAAGCAGGATCTCCGAACTTTACACTGCAACCGTATCAAGCGCGTCACCCAAATCTGACTGCAGATTTTGAACTGAAGACTACGCTAATCAACTTACTGCCCAAGTTTCATGGCTTACCTGCTCAAGAGCCTATGAAGCACCTTCGAGATTTTCAGACAGCCTGCTCAACTACTAGGCGTCATGGTGCCGATGAGACTACTATTTGGCTATATGTCTTCCCATTTTCTCTTGAGGGAAAGGCAAGGGAGTGGTTCTTCACTCAACCTGAAGAAGTTGTTACTAATTGGGCTCTGCTCAGAAGGGAATTCCTGGACAAATACTTCCCAGCTAAAGTTACAGACAGACTGATGAAAGAAATTTCCTGCATTATTCGAGGCGAATCAGAGACCCACCCTTTATAAGTTTTGGGAGCGCTTGAGGAATCTCCTAGACTCATGTCCCCACCACAAGATTGACCAGTTGGTGTTGATTAGCTACTTCACACAAGGCATGAAGCCTCAAGACAAGACTACACTAGATGCTGCAATTAATGGCTCTCTGAAGAAGTACAAGACGGTGATAGAAGCGTGACAACTGATCACCGATCTAGCTGAATCTACCCAGAATGTCAGGCACAAGAACAACCATCCCAAGGCTATTGCGGAGGTTTCCTCTTGTAGTTAGACTGCTGCTCTCACACAGACACTGGGAGAGATGACCAACATACTCAAGCAGCTACAGCTGAATCAACAACAATCTTAGCCTCCCCCACAACAACAGTGTCAACAGTTGGTTCCTCAGAGAGTGTGCGGAATATGTGCCTGCTATACTCATTACACTGATGAGTGTACGCAGATCCAACAAGAAGACAACACCTTGGCAGCTACTCATAATTTCTATGACCGCCCGAATCAAGGATACTATCAACAAGGCGGTAATTATAAACAAGGTGGGAACTACAATCAAGGTTGGCAAGATAACTCCAACCAAGGCTGGAGAGACAGTTTCAACTAGGGGTGGAGAGATAATTCCAACAAAGGATGGAGGGACAACTATAACCGAGGAGGAAGAGACAACAGTGGGAATCAGAGATGGAACAACAACAACAGACAGCAGAACCCTCCTTAACAACAGCAAAACCAAAACCAGCCTTACAGAGCACCTCACCAAAGGCAGTCCCAAGCACCTCAGAACAACCAACAGCAAGCTCCTCAAATCACTTACCCCCCTCTTCTTCTAAAGATGAGATGCTTCGCACTATTACGCAAGGACAACAAGACATTCAGAATATAATTAACTCTTTCATAAATGGCCTTAGCTCCACCATACAAGCTCTTATCTCCCGGATGGATTCACTAATTACCCCCAATAATCAACCTTCAAGCTCCAGTGCACTTCATTCTCAACCCTTACCTAACCCAAAGGGTGGAATCAATACCATTACTTTGAGGTCTGGAACCACACTGCAAGAGTTGAGTCATGATGAGCCAAGATCAAAGGAATACATTCAAGTTGAAGACATTGTTGAGGTAGAAGATGTTGAAGAAGAGGAGGAAGCACAAGACATGGTTGAAGAAGAAGTAGCTCAACCAAGGAATGGAGTACCAAAAGAAGATGAAGCTACAAGAGAAGCCATTCCCATTCCATTTCCACACCTTGCTAGGAAATCCAGAAAGCAGATGGAGCTAGACCCCAAGATGGTGGAGATCTTCAAAAAGGTTGAGATAACCATCCCTCTTTTTGATGCCATTTGCCAGGTACCTAATAAAACCCAATTTTGTTGTTTATATTGTCTAGAATTTGGGGGGTTTTGTCAATATTTTCCACACTTATTCACATAAATTGCATGGTTTTATGTTATCTTCCTAATATTGCTTCATGATGGAAAACATGCTTCTTTTGCCTTAAAATTGCCATATTTTGATCCTCTTTTATTACCATTCGATGTCATGATATGTTTGTTGAGTGATTTTAGAGTTTATAGGGCAAGAATGACCTAAAAGAGAGAAAGAAAGCATACACAAGTGGAAGGAACATGAAGAATTGGATTTTGGGAAATTAACTGTGATGCGCACACGCACCTTACGCACACGTGTGGGTGCAGGAAGCTGGGTATGGCGCGCGAAGAGTGGCACATCCTTGTGGATTGGCTAAATCTCCATCGACGCGCACGCATGCATGACGCGTATGCATGACGAGCAGCACGTGACCTCATTAAAGAAATCGTGCCTGGCGATTTCTGAGGCTCAGCAGGCCCAAATTCAAGCTGATTCTGCATGGAAAAGACCCAGGAACTCAAGGGGGAATGAGGGGGATCATCCATTACACACTTAGACACAATTTTTGCTAGTTTTTGGTTCTTGTTCTTCTAGAGAGAGAAACCCTTACTCTCCTCTAGATCTAGTTTGATTTTGATCTCCCATTGCTAGAATTCTAAATTGGGTTTTGTTGATTTCTAGTTTTAATTATTTAATTTGAATTCTCTAGTATAATTTTGTTGAGATATTGTGTTAGATTTATGTTTTCTTGTTATTTCCCATTTTCTATTCATCTTGTGAACCTTGTGGGTTTTGAATTGTTAATGATACATTAATGTTTTTCATGGTTGATAGTGTTAATTGAATAGTTTTCTATTGATAATTATTAGTGGGTACTTTCAATTCTCCATTTAGTTGCAATTTGAATATGTCTTTTATTAGTGCATACCATGTGTTTGATGAAATGTTTTCTTTGACTATGGAGTAGTTTTCTTTACTCTTGGTCTAAGCTATGGGAATTGGGTAAACTTGAGTCATTGGGTCAAATGAATTTGGTGACTTGAGAACCCTTAGTGGTCAATTTGATAACCATTGACACTAGCCTACTACTAAGTTAATTAGTAGCGACGTTAGGGCTTATGGATCGATGTTGATCAAGCCATTTGATATACTTCAAGTATAGAAGTAAACTTAATGAGCTTGGTTCCTTACAATTGTCAAGATATGGTTATTAGACAAGGATAGTGATCCCAATTCCTATGCCTAGCCAAGAGTTGCTTTTATTATTCATATTTAAAATCCAAAAATCTCAATTGCTTAATCCTAGTTATAGTTACTTGTTTGGTTTTAGAGTAGAATCATATTGGATGTTCTCTTATTAGTTGAAATGGCACAAGCCTTGCTTTAGTTACTTGATTTAGTTTCTTGCACTTTAAGATTTCTTACTTGTTAAGTCTATTAGTTAATTTCTTGATCATGACTTCCAACCTCAGAATTCTAACCAATGTTGATGCACATGTTTGCCCATTCCTTGTGAGACGACCCGAGGTTTGAATACTTCGGTTACTTTTATTGGGGTTGAACTTTGTAACAACCAATTCCTTAAAATTTGATTTGAGGATTATTTGTCGGTTGAGAGCTATACTTGCAACGTGAATATTTTGTGAAATTCTTTACCGACGATAGTCCACCTATCAGTACCTAAGTATGCTAAGTTTCTAAAAGACTTATGCATGAATAAAGATAAATTACATGATTTAGAAACTATTCCTCTAGGTAGCTCTATTTCTGCTTTAATGGGTGATATACTGGAAAAATGTAGTGATCCAGGTCCATGCATGCTTACTATTACTATAGAAGGTGTAAAATTTTCTGGCTGCATGTGTGATTCAGACGCGTGTGTGAGTATTATGCCATTATCTGTATATGATTCCTTGAGGCTCCCTCTCTTAAAAAGGTCGGCAGCACATTTTGTTTTGGCAGATAAAAGTATAATCTCGATGGTATGAATTGCTGAGGACGTGCTAGGGAGCATTAAGGGGCTCACATTCCCTATTGATTTTTATATCTTGGAAATGCCCCCTAATGACTCAGGAAGACCATCATCTATCCTACTTGGAAGGCCATTTTTGAAGACTTCAAAGTTCAAATTGGATTCCTTCTCAGGAACTTACTCCTTTGAGATAGATGGCAGAGCAGTGAGCTTCAACCTGGATGAAGCTATGAAGCACCCTCCAGAAGATCATTCCGTCTTTCAGTGCGACATCATTGATGAAACTGTAGCTGCAGTTTACCAAGAAGAGGTACAAGAGATACACATGGAGCAAGGTGCAAGTGTGGGGAAACCCTCTGAGCTTACTGAAGACACCTTGCCACCATCACTAGCTTTGGATGATCATGTGCCGAGCCATGAGCAGAAAATGGAGTTGAAGCCCCTTCCACCCCACCTCAAGTATGCTTACCTTGAGGATAATCAGAAGCTCCCAGTTATTATTGTAAGGGAACTCACTTCCCAACAGGAGGAGCAGCTGCTTAGTGTGCTGAGAAAACACAAGAAAGCGACTGGGTAGAGCTTGGCGGATATAGTAGGCATAAGCCCTCAAGTTTGTGAGCACCGGATATTTTTAGAAGAGGGAGCAAGGCATGTTCGTCAGCCTCAGAGGAGACTGAACCCCACCATCTTAGAAGTTGTCAAGAAGGAAGTGACCAGACTGCTTGAAGCTGATATCATCTACCCTATCTCAGATAGCGAATGGGTCAGCATGGTACAAGTGGTGCCCAAGAAGTCTGGAGTTACAACAGTGAAGAATAAGCATGGAGAGCTCCTGACAACTAGAGTGCAGAATTTCTGGAGGGTAAGCATTGATTACAGGTGCTTCAACCAGGCTACCCGCAAGGATCACTACCCCCTGCCCTTCATTGATCTAATGCTTGATCGCCTGTCAGGTAAATCACACTACTACTTTTTATATGGTTACACTGGCTATTTTCAAATTCATATAGCTCCTGAGGATTAGAAGAAAACTACTTTTACATGTCCCTTTGGAACGTATACATACAAGAAGATGCCTTTCGGCTTATGTAATGCACCGGCTACTTTCTAAAGATGCATGATGAGTATTTTCTCAGATCTTATTGAGAGCTGTATGGAAGTTTTCATGGATGACTTTAGTGTGTATGGTGATTCTTTCAACCTTTGCTTGGATAGTTTAGCTAGAGTATTAGACAGATGTGTTAGTTCAAACTTTGTATTAAAATTTGAAAAATGTCACTTTATGGTAAAACAAGGTATTGTTCTAGGACATGTTGTTTCTAATACTGGTATTTCTGTAGATCCAGTAAAGGTAGATGTGATTTCTAGTTTACCTTACCCCTCCTCCGTGAGGGAAGTCCGTTCGTTCCTTGGTCATGCAGGTTTTTACCAGAGATTCATCAAGGACTTCAGTAAGGTAGCATTGCCTTTATCCATACTGTTGCAGAAGGATGTTGAGTTCGAGCTGAGTGAGGACTGCATGGAAGCGTTTGATAAGCTGAAGATCACCTTGACTCAAGCTCCGATTGTGAGAGGACCAGACTGGAGCCAGCCTTTTGAGATTATGTGTGATGCCTCCAACCATGCAGTAGGAGCGGCGCTGGCTCAGCGTGAAGGTAAGGACCCTTTTATAATTGCTTATGCTTCTAAGACCTTAGACGCTGCTTAGTCTAATTATACTACCACTGAGAAAGAGCTTCTGGCTATTGTTTTTGCTCTGAATAAATTCTGGGCCTACTTACTTGGTACTAAGGTGGTAGTATACTCAGACCATGCAGCTTTAAAATATTTATTAGCTGAAAAAGAGTCCAAACCAAGGTTAATACGTTGGATATTGTTGCTGCAAGAATTTGATTTAGAAATCAAAGATAGGAGTGGCTCCCAAAATTTAGTGGCAGACCACTTGAGTCGCCTAGAGCACATTAAGAGTGACTCCACTCCTATCAATGATGCGTTTCCATTTGATAGCTTGCACGCAATATTTGAGGTAGTTCCTTGGTATGCACTTATAGCTAATTATCTAGTTAGTCATACCTTCCCTCCTAATTTTACTAAGCACTAAAGGGACAAGCTGAAAAGCGAGTCCAAATATTATATATGGGATGAACCATATTTATGGAGGTATGGTGCTGACCAGATAATTAGAAGGTGTGTGCCTCAATCAGAATTCCAGTCAATTTTAGAGGCCTGCCACTCTTCTGAGAGTGGTGGACATTTTGGCCCTCAAAGAACAGTTAGAAAAATTTTAGACTGTGGATTCTGGTGGCCCACTCTTTTTAAGGATGCTACTGCCTTTTGTAAATCTTGCTCCCCATGCCAAAGGTTTGGGAATATATTCAAGAGGGATGAGATGCCCCAACAGCTTATGCTATTCTGTGAAATTTTTGATGTTTGGGGCATTGACTTCATGGGTCCATTTCCAAACTCTAGTGGTTTCTTATATATATTGTTAGCTGTAGATTATGTTTCTAAATGGGTGGAAGCAATTTCTACCCATACTGATGATGCTAACATTGTTGTCTCCTTTGTTAGAAATCATATTATCTGTCACTTTGGATCATCACGAGCAATCGTGAGTGATCAAGGCACTCATTTCTGTAACAGGAGATTAACAGGTCTACTGAAGAGACATGGCATTGTGCACAAGGTAGCAACAGCTTATCATCCTCAGACCAATGGGCAAGCCGAGGTGTCTAACAGAGAGATCAAGCATATATTAGAGAAGATAGTCAAGCCTCATAGGAAGGACTGGAGCACCAGACTTGTAGACGCGCTTTGGGCTTATCGGACAGCGTACAAGACACCCATCGGGATGAGTCCCTTCCGCCTAGTATACGGAAAGGCTTGTCACCTCCCAGTGGAGGTGGAACACAAGGCTTTCTGGGCTGTAAGAGAATGCAACATGGGATTGGAGAAAGCCGGTGCTGAAAGGAAGCTGCAACTAGCAGAGCTGGAGAACCTTCGACTTGAAGCATATGACAACTCCAGAATATATAAAGAGAAGGTGAAGGCTGTGCATGACAAGCATATCAAGAGAAGAGAGTTCAGACCTAGGGAGCTAGTTCTCCTTTACAACTCAAGGCTGAGGCTCATGCCAGGCAAGCTGCGTTCAAGATGGGAAGGTCCTTATAGAGTAGAGAAGGCAGAGCCATACGGAGTCTTTCACCTGAGTCATCCTTCAAGTTCCAAATTCATCAAGGTCAATTCATATCGCTTAAAGCTGTATCATGGTGAGAAGATGAAGGACAATAAAGAGATAGAGGTCTTCCTTTTGGAGGATCCACCAACAGAAGCAAACTGAGCTTGTGGACTGTCCAACTTAAGGACGTAAAAGCAAAGTGCTAGGTGGGAGACAACCCACCATGGTATGATCATCCCTTTTTATCCCTAGTTTTATTTTATTTTGTTTTTTACCGGAATTCTTCATAATTTCTGCATAATCATCTGCATTCTGCATTCTGCATAAAAAAAAGGGGTGTGCGACACGCAAGCGTCCCTGACACGTGCGCGTCATGTGTGAGCTCACACCACCAAGGAATTGACTCGAGAGTTGGGACGGAGTGGTGCTAGAAGCGTGCCTTACACACAAGCAAGGCCACGCATACGTGTCCCTCACGCGTGTGCGTCGCTTGCGCCTTTGCCAGGCCACGCATACGCGTGACCTTGGAAATCGGCGTAAATGGGTGTTTAGCCAAAGAATTGTGTTGGTGTGGGGTTGGAACTGTGCTGGAAGCACAAACCCCATCACGCGTACGCGTCCCTGATGCGTGCGCGTCCTTTTCCCTTAATGGCCATCCACGCGTGCGCGTACCTGACGCGCACGCGTCATATGTAATTATGGCCCCAACCCAAAATGCACCTGAGAGTTGTGTGCATGCGGGGCTGCCTTCGCTCAATTGGCACAATTCCATGTCACGCGTACGCGTGCCAGACGCCTACGCGTCACTCTCAAATTTGTGCGACCCACGCGTACGCGTGCCGTACGTGTACGCGTTGCATGCGACGTACAATTAAACCAGTACGCCACCTGATTTCAATTCTTCCTTCCCCCAATCCTAATTCCTTTTCAATCCTTATTCTTTCTTCTTCCTTCTTTCTTCCTTATGCCTTCTTACTATCTACTACTTTCTTCTTCCCTTTTTCATCTTCTACTTCAGGTTTCTTTCTTTCCTCATATACCCTTGGATTCATTATTTTCATTCCTATTTTCACATTGCACACCAAGTGTTTGTGAAAAAGCTCTTATGGCATTTTGCATCCTATTTTTACTCTTACACTTTAATGCCTCTTTTTCACAACACTTGTAATCTACATATATTTGGGATTATCATTCACAATTGTCATCATACCCGTGCTCTTTAATTTGGCACATTTATTAATTGATACTTGAGTTATGCTTCTCATGCCTAGTACTTGCATGCATTTACCCTCTTGCATCTAATTCATATGAATTGCTTTTTTACTCTTAATTGAGGTCTTACCTACATGTTGTAGCTACCATGTATTTAAGCTATTATCTTTTCTTTGGCATTCATTATCACTTGGAATTTCTTTCTTTCGGTTCTTTCGTAATATATATTTAACAATCTTCCTCTTTCTTTCTTCCTTAGGCATGGGTACCAAGAAAGAAAAAGAGAAGGCTACTGATAAGACACCAGCAAGGAGAGGAACCAAGAGAGCACCGGCTAAGGCGCTTCCATCTACCAGTGTCAAGCCGCCAACAAAGCGGGTGAAGAGGATCATTAAAGTTGATGAATCAGAGAAAGCCTTCCCCGCACGAGACTCCACACGGTTCACTAACCGTTACTGCGAACAGATGTTCCCCATCCTAGCCGAGAGGAACTACAACAATGAGCATCAACTCATTGATCCAACCCACTTTGTTGATTTTGTGGAGCCCCGCATAGAGAGGAGACAGTGAGGATTTTTGAGGAGGTAGTCGTGGGAGGCCAACTTATCATGGGTAGTTGAATTCTACTCCAACTTCTACTCGCCTACACTGCAGACTATCTGTGTTCGTCAGCGACAAGTCCCTGTCTCCGAGAGTGCCATACAGCGCGCACTGGATCTTCCACCTACTCCAGAGCGTTTGGATGCATATCAAGAAGCTTCTCTTAAGGGCCAGATGTATCAGTTCGACTGGGATGGCGTCCTTGGAGTTATAGCCCAACCTGGCAGCACCTGGATCTATGGGCTGCATCGGTCAAAACCCAAGAGCATCTCAGCCCAGTCACTTACCTTAGAGGCTCGCGTGTGGGCACAGATTATGTCCCACTGTATCTTTTCGAGCACTCATGAGTCGACCTTCACAGTAGACATGGCTGCTCTCATCTGGTGCATCCTGACAGAGCAACCTCTCAACCTGCCCCGACACATCCGGCAAGCCATGGGACAAGTGCAGATAGCGGGCAACCTGTCTTTCCCCGCATTGGTTTCAGATTTAGTCAGTGCAGCAGATGTGTCCTATCAGGCAGGAGACACGAAGGTCATGATCCCTAGGGCCGACTAGTATGTCCCACATAGGAAAGAACATCAGGCCACCAGTTCCTTCTGCGAGCCGGCCTGCAGGCCCATCTTTGGATACTCCTCCTTTTTCTACTCCACCATCATCCACATCACAAGCACCATCCACCCATCAGATGTTCTTTCAGATCCTTGAGAGGTTCGACCGACAAGACTGGCAGATGGAGCAAATGGAGCACCGTAACAAGCGCTGATACAACTACCTGAAGGAACTCATTGTTGCTACTCACCCACCTCCAGAACAGAAGGACACCCCGGACTCCCCTTAATCCAGTAGCACAGGAAGCCAGGGCGAACCAGACAGCGGAGGCGATGCTTCCAGCCCTTGCTCCTTACTGATGGCACGGAGGACCGTGCCAAGCCTTAAGTGTGAGGTGGTTAGTCCTTGGCTTCCGAAGGTAATCTCTCTCTTTTAACACCAAAATTTTAGTTTTTCTTTTGTTAGATAGGATAGATTGCATGTATGTTTTGCTTGGTTGAAGTAATAAATTTCTTTTCAAGACCCTATTTTATAATATTTCACTAATTTAAATTGAAAATTTGTGTTAAATTTGTTTGAAGATTGTAATTTGGAACATGAATTATGGCTAAGAACATGCAACCTGTGAGATTTGAGCTTAATTATATGGTTACATTATTTAACCATAATATTTTATTCTTGTGTGTTTTCTTCTCTATGATTGCAATCTTTTTTTTGTTCCATTCTATATGTCCATTGTTTAGTGTATTTGCCTGCATACATATGATTGAGGCCATCATTTATTACTAACTCACCTATCCCAAATAGCCTACCACTTCAATTACCTTTGTTCGCCACTTTGAGTCTTTTAATCCCCATTTGTTCTGTATTTTACCACATCACTAGCTTTAAGCGGAAAAACAATTAACTACCCCAATTGAATCTTTGGTTAGCTTAAGATAGAGATTATGCATCAATTAAGTGTGGGAAATTGTGGAAACTTGGGTTGATGAGAAAGTGTTGAGTATTATTGACAAGATATTGGGAATTTGGGTGCCTACTCATGTGAAAGCAGAAAAAAAAACTATATGCATTGAAATGTTATGTTTGCTTTCATGTTCATAATAAAAAAAAGAGAAAAAAAATTTATTATTATAATATAAATAAATAAATAAATAGGGGACAAAATTACCCCAATGATAAGTTTAATAAAAGATCAATGTGTATGTGGTGAAATTAAAAAAAAATTGATAC
This sequence comes from Arachis ipaensis, assembly GCF_059453495.1. Taxonomy (NCBI): domain Eukaryota; kingdom Viridiplantae; phylum Streptophyta; class Magnoliopsida; order Fabales; family Fabaceae; genus Arachis; species Arachis ipaensis. Next base: position 59,337,373 of record NC_142436.1, read on the forward strand.
ATGAGTATGTGAAATATACAAAAGTGAAATTATGGGTAGCTAGGCATGATTTTAGAATTACATAGAGTGTGTGTGTGTATTAGGTAAGAGCTTAGGTTAGTCAAAGATTCATATTATAGCTCACTTGGCCATACATATATCCTCACCCTTACCTTAGCCCTATTACAACATTGAAAAGACCTCATGATGTTTGCATTTGTACATTAAGTATTTGTTGATTGGTTAGATGAAGAACAAAGTTTTAGAAAGCATGACTAGAGAAGAGTAGAGTGATTAACCCTAGACACTTGAGAGATTAGAGTGTATATACACTACCAGTACGGGTTCAATGCTTGATTCCATGTTCTCTGCTTTCATGAGCTATCTTCTTACAAGTTTACCTGTCTTTTACTGTGTAATTTGAATTCGTGGAATCTGATTTATGTTTGTCTTGGAGAACTTGTTTACTTTTAACCAAGTAGATAGAAACATCTTAGCATATAGTTGCATTCATATATAGGTTGCATTTCATGAGTCTTACTTTTCCCCATTTATTCTTTTGTCTCCTTGAGCTTAGCATGAGGACATGCTAATGTTTAAGTGTGGGGAGATTGATAAACCACTATTTTATGGTTTATCTTGTGCTAATCTGAGTGGTTTTTATCAAGTTCTTGCACACTTATTCATATAATTTGCATGATTTTACAATTCCTTCCCAATTTTATCCTATGGTTGAAAACTTGCTTCCTAAGCCTTTAAATTGTGTATTTTACTTCCCCTTTATAGCATTCGATGATGTGATCTATGCGTTAAGTGTTTTCAGGCTTTATAGGACTGGAATGGCTTAAAGGATGGAAAGGAAGCTTGCAAAAATGGAAGGTACACAAGAAACTAAGGAGCTGACCAATGAGGAACGACGCGCGTGTGTACCTGACGCGTGCGCGTGAAAAGCGAATTTACATGGCGATGCGTGTGCGCGTACCTGACGCGTACACGTGACCGATGCGTACGCGTGACATGCGCCACGTGCAGAAAATGCAGAAGGTGCTGGGGCGATTTTGGGCTGAGTTTGGACCCAGTTTTTGGCCCAGAAACACAGACTAGAGCCAGGGGACAAGCAGAGACTCAACACACATTCTCATTCCCAGAATTTTTAGTTTTTTGTTTTGAATCTTAGAGAGAGAATACTACTTCCTCTAGGTTTCCTTCACATTTATAGTTTTAGGATTTTATGCTTTTGATTTGGATATTGAGAAGAGCTACAACCTCCGTTGAAGTTTCTACAATTCTAGTTTGTTTCCTTATTCCCTTTCTCTTTTAATCACTCATTAACCCTGTTCAGATAAGGATGTTTATGGTTTTGGAATTTATTAATGCAAAGAACTATTTTTATCTTTAATTAATTTTCTGTTATTATTTTATTTAAATTTTCATGTCTTTTTTTCCTTTCCTTTCATCGTTCATGAAAATGGCGATCATGTTAATGGAGTAGATGATGACTTGCATCATTTACCCTTTTTTTTGCATAAAAAGGACCATAAAAGACTATAATCTCATTTGATCATTGCAATTCATGAACTAATTGATGAACATTTTGGTACATTGCTTTGAAATGAGTTTGTCCTGATTTTCAGGTGAAAAAGAGCAATAAAAAGGGAAGAAAACAACAAAACAAGCTGGGCGTGTGAAATTGGCGTGCCACTTGGAACAAACGCCACAAAAATATATGGGCGTGGCATGCCAGGAGCTGAGCGTGGCACGACAGTACTAAATTCCATAAAAGATTCTCAAGCTCTCTATACGGGCGTGGCACGCCAGTTATGATTTCCAGAGGAGCATGATTGAAGAAATTGTATGGGCGTGGCACGCCAGGAGCTGGGCGTGGCACGCCAACCCAGTTTTCTAGAAAGGACTCCCAAAACCTTTACAAGGGCATGGCATGCTAAGAGCTGGGCATGGCATGCCAGTGTAAGTTTCTAGAGAGCAAGGATGAAGGCCACAAAAGGGGCGTGCCACTTGGTATCAAAGGCATGGCATGCCAGCTTCAAATTGTAACTTTGGCGTGCCAATTGAAGAGCCAGGCGTGGCACGCCAAGCTGAAAAGAATCACACTAAAGTGGCGTGCCACTTGAGCATCAAGGTGTGGCATGCCAGTACAAATTTCTAGAGAGCAATATTGAAGACCCAAAAGGCTGGGCGTGCCACTTGTTATCGAAGGCATGGCACGCCAGCTTCGAATCATCACTTTGGCGTGCCATATGAAGAGCCAGGCGTGGCACGCCAAGTTGAAAAGAGCCACATTGAAATGGGCGTGCCACTTGAGCATCAAGGCGTGGCACGCGAGTACAAGTTTCCAGAAAAGAAGCTGAAAGCCAAAAGGCTGGGCGTGCCACTTGGTATCGAAGGCGTGCACGCCAGCTCTCAATTGTCAATTGGGCATGCCACTTGAAGACCCAGGCGTGGCACGAATCAAAGAGACCAAAGCAAAGCTGGGCGTGCCACTTGGTGTCGAAGGCGTGGCACGCCAAGCTCTCATCCTCACTTAAGCGTGCTACTTGAGCATCCAGGCGTGGCACGCCAATGATAAAAGGGCCAAAGCAAAGGCTGGGCATGCCACTTGGTGTCGAAAGCGTGGCACGCTAGCTCCAGATCCTCACTTAGGCGTGCCACTTGAGGACTCAGGCGTGGCACGCCAGCTACTGGATCAAAGAAGAATGCTGGGCGTGCCACGCTAGTTCAATTGGCCAGAGAGAAAGATCAAGTACCCACAATGGGCGTGGCACGCCAGAACCTGGGCGTGCCACGCTAGTTCAAATCTCCAGAAAAGAAAGGAGGAAGGAAAAGCCTGGGTGTGCCACTTGGGTTCGAGGGCGTGGTTCGCCAGGCCAACACCCACACTTAAGAAGACCATCGGCGTGCCACTTGGGCTCGAAGGTGTGGCACGCCAAGGACATCAACACATGGGGCGTGCCACTTGAAGAGCTTGGCGTGGCGTGCCAAGCCAAATTGGAGGCTAGGCGTGGCACGCCACTTGAACGCCAGCTAAATGCCAGCCTGGAAGGTCACGTTTATTAAGTTTCTTTTCTCTCCAAATTGTTTTTTCTTTTCTCTTTTTTATTTTCTTTATTCTAGTGTTAGGAGTAGTATAAATAACCCCTGAAAGTACTGAGAAAGGGGTTAAGGAGTTGAGCTATTAGTTGTAGTTAGATTTACTTTTCACTTTATCATCTCTTCCATCTCTTGTACTTTTCTCTGAGCTTTGAGTAGCTAAATTCCCTCTCATTGAGAGAGGGAGCTCTGTTGTACTTGATGGATTAATGATAATTAATTTCTTCTTCTCTTCATCTTCTCTTTGATTTTCTAGAAGGAATTTCATTTTAATGTTAGTGTTCAATCATCTTAGAAAAGAGGTTGATGCAAAATGGATTTCATGGGAACCTTGGAAAAGGAAACATGAAACCATGCTAGAAATCCCTTCTCACACTTGAGTAGGATCTGGGTTTTGGTGTTTGGATATGGTGACATATAATCCTCCCTCTACTTGGACCTATGATGATGTGTGGTATAATTAGGGACCAAGCATATCTCTCTTCATGAGCAATTAAACCAAGGAATTGGCTATTGATCAAGATCTGAGAGATTGAGTCACCAAGGGATTGGGGCTCAATCAATCATGATTGCCAAGAAGTCAATGAGTTGCATGATTGAAGATGGGATGAACTGGATTTAATCCAAAGAGAACAACATCTCCTGATCTCAATGAATTCTCCCTATTCTTATCTTCCACTCTCTTTATAGCTTTCTTTATATTCTGTAAATTCCCATTCCCATTTACTTTTGAGTCATTTATGTTTCTACACTTTACATTATTGTCATTTCCGTTTCTGCACTTTACTGCTTATCTTTACTTTTGAGCCATTTATGTTTCCGCCCTTTTACAATTCTGCAATCATAATTTATTTTTCTTAGCTTAACTAATTCACCAATTAATTAAAGTTGCTCAAATCTACCAATCTCTGTAGATACGATCCCACTCCACTGTGGGTTATTACTTGACGATAATTTTGGTGCGCTTGCCAAAAGAACGGATTCATCATTTTTTATATGGGGTGTGAATTCGGCTCATCAGTAGACTCCCAACTTGACTTGGGAGTTAATTAAAAGGAGACCCTTGAGTTGGAATGCTCAAGTGTTGATTTTAATTGGAAATTGTTGGCCAATCTAGTCACTAACACTAGTCCTTCCATAGGAGAGGATTAGGACTTGTGAATAAGAGTTAGCTCAATTACTTAACTTTCCTTTATTCGGTAAGGGTTAACTAAGTAAAAACAACAACCTCTTACTATCATACTTGAGAAATTCCAACAAGGATAGAACTTCCGATTAATCTTCTCCCGGTTAAGACTTTTATTTTAATCATATAAATTCTCTCGTTAATTTTCATTGCTTTAATTCATAATTATTTTAATTTCCCGTTCTCCAACTCTAAAATTTCTCGGAAAAATTCCTGACTAATAAAATAGCACTCTTTTGTCAACTCGTTGGGAGACGACCTAGGAATTCTACTCCAAATATTTTTATTCTAAAATTGTGACAACCCTTTCTAAATTGATAAGTGAAATTTTCGTCGGTTAAGAACCGTACTTGCAACGCTGTTCCTATTCCAAATTCTTAATCGGCAATTTTACGCACGTCAGGCTGCTAGGCACCTCATGTTGAACACCACTTTCCCCACGTTGCACGCGAACTGGGAGTTATGCCTACGCATGATTCCCCTTATGGCATTAGTCATGCGTTTGCATGAGGGATGCATACGCATGACATCTTTTTTGCTCCTTTTATTTCCCAACGTGGCTTAGAATGATGATTTGCACTCTTGTTGGAAAGCTCTGAAAGTTAGCTTTCTAATATCACTAGAATCACCTCATTTGAATTTTTTTTAGCTCAAATTATTCTTGTTGGAGTATGAAGAAGTAAGGATTGTAAATTCTTTTTGAACTTCTTTTGGGCTTGTTTCCAAATTTTGCCACCTTCGTTGCTTTTCCAAAAGCCTCTTTGATTGTCCATCTCCTCGTTTGTTTTTGCCTAACATCTTTCAATAATTTTCTATAATAATTAAAGTACAAAACAACTCCAAGAAGTATTGACTAAATACTAAAGCATCTCAATTAGAACAAAAAAATTACTAACTTTATTCAAAAAAAGAAACTTCAAGAAATATTGATTAAAAGCATGCAAATCATAATAAAAACAATAAATCACTACCTTTATTTAAAGAAATCACTACCTTTCTATCACTAGGCCTAGCTACTTCTTGTTATATATTACACTTTCTTTTAAATATATTATATAACCATATATTATATTTTTTAATAATATATATAATCTAAAATATTCAATTAAATATCTTTTTTTATTTATTTAATTTTTATTTTTATTTTATATTTACTATTTTTTAAATGAACTATTTTTAGTTGTATAAAATAATTAAAATAAACATTAAATTTTACTAAACATCTCTAAATTTAAAAGTAAATATTTTATGATTAATAAAAGTATTTTTGTTTATTTTTAATGTTTGGAGATTAATAAAAGTAAATTTTTTTAGTCGATAAGCACACGATAAATATACTCAAGACGAGGTGAATTAAGTATTAATGACCAATTAAAAGCTTTGCGGAATATAGATAAAAACTTAAATTGCAAAAATATAAACTTGAAAATAAAACCAACGTACTTCAAGCGTTTAAACCATATACTTAATATTTTTCGTACCACTTGTATAAATTAAATGAAAGCTTAAATACAAGCGGTTTCATACAAAAATGTTTCCAAGGGTTGAACAAGTTTTCAAGCACTTACAATAAGAAAACTTTATGCAACACTTTAGAAATATAAATTTCAAGAAATATAAGGAGTTTAAGGATTAAGAAGATGTGCAAGCATATATAATATATTATGGTTTGGTGTAACCTCTTTAGCTACATCCAGTCTTCCCTGTCACAGTACGGAGATTTTTACCATATCACCAAGCTAGCTTATACGGTGCTTGATAAACTACTATAAGATAAAGCACTTGACGAACACCTCATGATATGTAATCACCACATCGATTAAGTCACTCTACTTAGAGACTCCTTCAAGTAATTCCAACTTAAAGTATTTTTCCTTGAATGCTTAATAATCTTAGGTATCTTCGGCAACTATAGCATTTAGCAATTCCCATTATTTAGAGAAAATAACCTTTAAGCCTCTCAACAATCAATAAGATCTATAAAACTCTTATTTTGCAATATGTGATAGTGAACTTTAGAAATAACGAGCTCTCTCAAAAGAGTGTATGGTTACAAATGAAGCACTAGAGTAATCTCAAGCTATCTCTCAAATATGGTTAAAAACAACTTTAAAATTTTATGAAATTTGATCAAAATAAAAACTTATAGCAGAAGAGAATGTTATCCTTTGAAACAAAGGATCAAGACCTCTTTTTATCGGCCTCCATGCTTCCATATACATTAGGAGTAAGTGGAGAGAGCAAATGATTCTAAAACACACACTTTTGATAGGGTCTTGTGTCCCTATGACGTATAGGATCGATCCTCAAAGTTAGGGATCTATTGCTTAGTTCAAATTTACACAAAATTTGCCTCAACATCTTTTGAGGATCGATCCTCCCATTAAATATAGGGATCGATTCTATAGACTTAGTTTTTAACAAATTTGAATTTCAAATTTTGGGATCTTGTGCATGATTAGGTTGGGTCCTACTTCCTATAATCCATTATAAACAAACTAGGATCATCATGACATGACCCATACTCTCCCTCAATCATGGACTTTTAAAATCATTAGTTAAAAATTATTTTACTGTGATTAAAACATAATTTTAACTTGAGATATAAACTTGATATATTGTTGACAAGTAAAAACTAAAATCCTACAACAATACCTTGTTTCTATGGCTTTTCTTTGTCATATCATCCTCATGGTATGCATGATTGATTCCTTGATGAGCTTGTGCATTGTGCTTGAGTTTGATGTAAGAATTCTCTTGTAAAAATTGATTTCTATCCCTATAAAATGGTAAATTTTTTTTACATTGAATTTTTGTCAAAACTTCGTTTCCTTCAAAATCGTCCATCAAACTTGATGTTATATCATACAATATAAGTCATGCAATTTTATTTCCATTTACCATATAGTCAATAAAGAGATTACCATAAAGTTGAGTAAAAGATTAAGTTTGTTACTTTTCAAAACACTAGTTATCTCATGAATGAAAATTACATGTTGTCATTCATCAAAACGCATAAGCATGCATATAATTATAAGAATAAAAACATGAATTCAACTAGAGTAGCGATTTTCTAACAATTTTTTCCTTTTTGATATTGACAATCATGTTATGTTTTGAAAACCCTAAAATATAGCAAATAACAAAGTAAACATGATATGCTTAAATTTTTCGAAAAAACTACAAGATTTTACCTTAAAACTAAGGATATGGGTTTGCAAAAGCTTTTGCATGCAGAATCTTTGAATATTTGGTCTCTATGAGGCTTAGCAAGTATAACACGTGAATTCTCACGTATAACACATAAATTCTCACGTATAATTCAAGAATTCATACAAGCCACTGGAGGTGTTCCAAGCTGATGAGCGGATAATTTATACGCTTTTTGGCATTGTTTTTAGTATGTTTTTAGTAGGATCTAGTAATTTTTAGGGATGTTTTCATTAGTTTTTATGTTAAATTCACATTTCTGGACTTTACTATGAGTTTGTGTGTTTTTCTGTGATTTCAGGTATTTTCTGGCTGAAATTGAGGGACTTGAGCAGAAATCAGATTCAGAGGTTGAAAAAGGACTGCTGATGCTGTTGGATTCTGACCTCCCTGCACTCAAAGTAGATTTTCTGGAGCTACAGAACTTGAAATGGTGCGCTTCCAATTGCGTTGGAAAGTAGACATCCAGGGCTTTCCAGCAATATATAATAGTCCATACTTTGGCCAAGAATAGACGACGTAAACTGGCGTTCAATGCCAGCCTTCTGCCCAAATCTGGCGTCCAGCGCCAGAAAAGGATCCAAAACCAGAGTTGAACGCCCGTCCAGCGCCAGAAAAGGATCCAAAACCAGAGTTGAACGCCCAAACTGGCACAGAAACTGGCGTTCAACTCCACAAATGGCCTCTGCACGTGCTACACTTAAGCTCAGCCCAAACACACACCAAGTGGGCCCCAGAAGTGGATTTATGCATCAATTACTTACTCATGTAAACCCTAGTGACTAGTTTATTATAAATAGGACCTCTTACTAGTCTTTTTGACCATCTTTGATCAGTTGTATGCTATCTTAGATCACAATAGGGGGCTGGCCATCTCGGCCATGCCTGGATCTCTCACTTATGTATTTTCAACGGTAGAGTTTCTACACTCCATAGATTAAGGTGTGGAGCTCTGCTGTTCCTCAAAGATTAATGCAAAGTACTTCTGTTTTCTATTCAGTTCTTCTTATTTCGCTTCTAAGATATCCATTCGCACCCAAGAACGTGATGAAGGTGATGATTATGTGTGACGCTCATCATCCTTCTTCCTTATGAACGCGTGCCTGACAAACACTTCCGTTCTACATGAATTAAGCTAGAATGAGTATCTCTTAGATCTCCTAACCAGAATCTTCGTGGTGTAAGCTAGAATGATGGCGGCATTCAAGAGAATCCGGAAGGTCTAAACCTTGTCTGTGGTATTCCGAGTAGGATTCAATGATTGAATGACTGTGACGAGCTCCTAACTCGCGATTGCAGGGCGTTAGTGACAGACGCAAAAGGATAATAAATCCTATTCCGGCATGATCGAGAACCGACAGATGAATAGCCGTGCCGTGACAGGGTGCGTGAGCATATGATTCACTGAGAGGATAAGATGAAGCCATTGACAAGGGTGATGCCTCCAGACGATTAGCCGTGCCGTGACAGGGCATTGGATCATTTTCCCGTGAGATGACCGAAAGTAGCCATTGACAGTGGTGATGTATCACATAAAGCCAGCCATGGAAAGGAGTAAGACTGATTGGATGAAGATAGCAGGAAAGCAGAGGTTCAGAGGAACGAAAAGCATCTCCATTCGCTTATCTGAAATCCCTGCCAATGAATCTACATAAGTATCTCTATCCCTTTTATTGTTTATTTTAATCTAATAAAGTATCATGTTTAAATCCACCTGACTGAGATTTACAAGGTGACCATAGCTTGCTTCATACCAACAATCTCCGTGGGATTCGACCCTTACTCACGTAAGGTATTACTTGGACGACCCAGTGCACTTGCTGGTTAGTTGTATCGAAGTTGTGACAATTATGAATTAAGATCAGAGCACCAAGCTTTGGGGCCATTACCAGGATTTGTTCGAGCCTGGAGATCACAATTTCGTGCACCACAAGCCCATGCATTATACGCATGGAGTCTCAAGTATAATGCATAGCTTGGAGGTTACTATTGGAAGGGGTGATTTGGTGCATTATATGCACCATTCCATGCGTATAACGCATGGCTTCTTTTTCTCACTGAAAATGCTTTTTGTGGCTTGAGTGTGGCTGCCATCAACACAGGAAGAGGCTATACCAGATGCATGTCCACTATAGACTATTATATATCATGGGAAACCTCTAAATGTTAGCTTTCTAACATCGCTAGAACTACTTTATTTGGATTTCTCTCGCTCAATTTATGCTCGCTGGAGTGTGAAGAGGTCAGGTTTTAGCATATATACACCAAATGCCATGCGTATAATGCATGGGCTTTGTTTGGTGATACACAAAAATTTGTCTCTCAACAAATTTCCACCGGCAAGTGCACCGGATTGTTGTCAAGTAAAAACTCACAATAGAGTGAGGTCGAATCCCACAGGGATTGATTAGTTGAGCAATTTTAATTGAAGGAGTGTTTTAGTTAAACTGAATCAAAATTGAATGATTGCAAAATGTAAATTGGCAGAAAACTTAAAGAGCAAGAAATATAAATGAGCAGAGTATAAATAAACATAAACTAAATGACAAAAATTAAATTGCAAGTAATTAAAGTGCAGAAGCTTAAATTGCAAAAAATTAAATGGAATGGGATTGAACATCAATTTAAACAGCAGAATGTAAAAGAATGAGAGAGATCAGAATGGGGGTTCATTGGGCTTTAAGAGATATTGAATTCTCCGGATCAAATCGTTATCATCTCTTCCTCAATCAATGCATTCATTGATTTTTCTTGGCAATCTTAGGTGATTGGATACCAATGTCTTGGTTCACCAATCTCTCTAAGCTTGAACAATTGCCCAATGTCTTGATTTAATTGCCAAAAGTATTGGTAGGATTACATGTCACGATATCCATCCAACCCCAATCTAATCCAATGTGAGAAAGTATTTCTAGCATGATTTCCTCATCCCTCTCTCACGGATCAGAGGAAATCCAATTATGAATAGCTTCTCTGTCAAGACAACTATTCAATTGAATTAAGATCGAAAGCTTTCTAACAAAATCAAGAGAAAAGATAGAAGAAGAAGATGAAAACTATTATTAATCCTTTTGAATTACAACTATTGTTCTGAAAACCGAACCGGACCGGGCATTGGATCATTTTCCCAAGGGTGATGCCTCCAGACGATTAGCCGTGCCGTGACAGGGCATTGGATCATTTTCCCGTGAGATGACCGAAAGTAGCCATTGACAGTGGTGATGTATCACATAAAGCCAGCCATGGAAAGGAGTAAGACTGATTGGATGAAGATAGCAGGAAAGCAGAGGTTCAGAGGAACGAAAAGCATCTCCATTTGCTTATCTGAAATCCCTGCCAATGAATCTACATAAGTATCTCTATCCCTTTTATTGTTTATTTTAATCTAATAAAGTATCATGTTTAAATCCACCTGACTGAGATTTACAAGGTGACCATAGCTTGCTTCATACCAACAATCTCCGTGGGATTCGACCCTTACTCACGTAAGGTATTACTTGGACGACCCAGTGCACTTGCTGGTTAGTTGTATCGAAGTTGTGACAATTATGAATTAAGATCAGAGCACCAAGCTTTGGGGCCATTACCAGGATTTGTTCGAGCCTGGAGATCACAATTTCGTGCACCAAGTTTTTGGCGCCGTTGCCGGGGATTGTTTGTGTATGGACAACTGACGGTTCATCTTGTTGCTCAGATTAGGTAATTTTCTTTTTATTTTATTTTCAAAAATCTTTCAAAAATATTTTCAAAAATTCTTCTTTGTTTTCGAAAAAATAAAAAAAAGTTTTCAAAAAAAAAAAATGTTTTCAAAAATAAATTATTCTATGGCTTCAAAATTTTTAAGAATGAATTCTAGTGTTTCATGAAGTATGTTGAAGCCTATCTGGCTGAAAAGTCATACCCAAACTGCTTTGGGATTGGCTAATCACCTCAGTGGAGTCATGCCGCAATCCTTTTGGATAGAGCATGTTAGGCTTGTCATGTCTGAATTACACTCATATTTTGATTAAAGCTTGGCTGGCTATTAAGCCATGCCTGACCCTTTGATTGGAGCTTTAAGACTAACATGGCAAGATTCCTGGAATTCATATTAAAAATTTTGGAATCCGTATTTTCTTTTTCAAAAGAATTTTTTTTCGAAAAATATAAAATAAAAATCCAAAAAAATTAGAAAACCATAAAAATCAAAAATATTTTGTGTTTGAGTTTGAGTCTTGAGTCACATTATAAGTTTGGTGTCACATGCATATGCATCTAGCATTTTTCGAAAATTTCATGCATTCATAGTGTTCTTCATGATCTTCAAGTTGTTCTTGGTAAGTCGTCTTGTTTGATCTTGATGATTTTTTGTTTTGTGTCTTTTCATGTTTATCATATGCATTTTTCGTTTCTTAGAGTCTAAACATGAAAGATTTCTAAGTTTGGTGTCTTGCATGTTTTCTTTGCATTAAAAATTTTTCAAAAATATGTTCTTGATGTTCATCATGTTCTTCAAAGTGTTCTTGGTGTTCATCTTGACATTCATAGCATTCTTGCATGCATTCATTGTTTTGATCTAAAAATTTCATGCATTGCATAATTTTCATGTTTTTCATAAAAATTTCAAAAATAAAAAAAAATATCTTTCCCTTTTTCTCTCATCAAATTCGAAAATTTGGATTGACTTTTTCAAAATTTTTTAAAATCAAGTTGTTGCCAATGAGTCAAATCAAATTTTCAATTTGAAAATCTTATCTTTTTCAAAATCTTTTTCAAAAATCAAATCTTTTTCAAAATTATTAGTTATTTTCGAAAATTCCAAAAATATTTTTCAAAAATCTTTTTCTTATTTTTATCACAAATTTTCGAAAATAACATAATCAATTAATATTTTGATTCAAAAATTTGAAGTTTGTTACTTGCTTGTTAAGAAAGATTCAAACTTTAAGTTCTAGAATCATATCTTGTGATTTCTTATGAATCAAGTCATTAATTGTGATTTTAAAAATCAAATCTTTTTCAAAACTAATTTCAATCATATCTTTTTCAAAAAAAATATCTTCTTATCTTATCTTTTTCAAAAATATCTTTTCAAAATATCTTTCCTAACCTCCTAACTTCTTATCTTTTCAAAATTTGTTTCAACTAACTAACTAACTTTTTGTTTGTTTCTTAACTTTTTCAAAATTACTTTCTAAAATATCTTCTTATCTTATCTTTTTCAAAAATATCTTTTCAAAATATCTTTTCTAACTTCCTAACTTCTTATCTTTTCAAAATTTGTTTCAACTAACTAACTAACTTTTTGTTTGTTTCTTAACTTTTTCAAAACTACCTAACTAACTCTCTCTCTCTAATTTTCGAAAATATCTCCCTCTTTTTCAAAAATTTCTTTTTAATTAACTAATTATTTTTATTTTCTATTTTTGATTTCAAAAATTTTCGAAAATTACTAAACATTTTTCGAAAACCATTTTCAAAAATCACTAACTCTTTTTCAAAATAATTTTCGAAAATTATCCCTCCCCCATCCTATTCTATTTATTCATTCATATCCTAACATCTCATCTCACATCTCTTCCAATCCTCACAGTTGTGTTTCTTCCTTTACATCACATTCTTTGTCTCCCCGTTTTTCTTTCACTCACAAAGGGATCCCTATACTGTGGTATAAAGGATCTCTATTATTATCATTATTTTCCTGGCCATTCTTCCTTGTCATATGAGCAGGAGCAAGGATAAGAACATTCTTGTGGAAGTAGATCCAGAACCTGAAAGGACTCTGAAGAGAAAATTAAGAGAAGCTAAAATACAACAATCCAGAGATAACCTTTCAGAAATTTTCGAACAGGCAGAGGAGATGGCAGCTGAAAATAATAATAATGCAAGGAAGATGCTTGGTGACTTTACTGCACCTAACTCCAATTTACATGGAAGAAGCATCTCCATTCCTGCCATTGGAGCAAACAACTTTGAGCTGAAACCTCAATTAGTTTCTCTGATGCAGCAGAACTGCAAGTTTCATGGACTTCCATCTGAAGATCCTTTTCAGTTCTTAACTGAATTCTTGCAGATATGTGATACTGTTAAGACTAATGGAATAGATCCTGAAGTCTACAGGCTCATGATTTTCCCTTTTGCTGTAAGAGACAGAGCTAGATTATGGTTGATTCTCAACCCAAAGACAGCCTGAACTCTTGGGATAAGCTGGTCACGGCTTTCTTAGCCAAGTACTTTCCTCCTCAAAAGCTGAGCAAGCTTAGAGCTGATGTTCAAACCTTCAGACAGAAAGAAGGTGAATCCCTCTATGAAGCTTGGGAAAGATACAAACAGTTGACCAAAAAGTGTCCTTCTGACATGCTTTCAGAATGGACCATCCTGGATATATTCTATGATGGTCTGTCTGAGTTATCTAAGATGTCATTGGATACTTCTGTAGGTGGATCCATTCACCTAAAGAAAACGCCTGCAGAAGCTCAAGAACTCATTGACATGGTTGCTAATAACCAGTTCATGTACACTTCTGAAAGGAATCCTGTGAATAATGGGACGCCAATGAAGAAGGGAGTTCTTGAGGTTGATACTCTGAATGCCATATTGGCTCAGAATAAAATATTGATTCAGCAAGTCAATATGATCTCTCAGAGTCTGCATGGAATGCAAGCTGCATCCAACAGTACTCAAGAGGCATCTTCTGAAGAAGAAGCCTATGATCCTGAGAACCCTGCAATAGCAGAGGTAAAATACTTAGGTGAACCTTATGGAAACACCTATAACTCAACATGGAGAAATCATCCAAATTTCTCATGGAAGGATCAAAAGCCCCAACAAGGCTTTAATAATGGTGGAAGAAACAGGTTTCGCAATAGCAAACCTTTTCCATCATCAACTCAGCAACAGACAGAGAACTCTGAACAAAATGCTTCTAATTTAGCAAATCTAGTCTCTGATCTATCTAAGGCCACTGTAAGTTTCATGAATGAAACAAGGTCTTCCATTAGAAATCTGGAAGCACAAGTGGGCCAGCTGAGTAAAAGGATCACTGATATCCCTCCTAGTACTCTCCCAAGCAATACAGAAGAGAACCCAAAAGGAGAGTGCAAGGCCATTGACATAAGTGCCCTGGCCGAACCTGTGAGGAGAGGAGAGGACGTGAATCCCAAGGAGGAAGACCTCCTGGGACGTCTAGTGGTCAATAAGGAGCTTCCCTCTGAGGAAACAAAGGACTCTAAGGCTCATCTAGAGACCATAGAGATTCCATTGAACCTCCTTATGCCCTTCATGAGCTCTGATGAGTATTCCTCTTCTGAAGAGAATGAGGATGTTACTGAAGAGCAGACTGCCAAGTTTCTTGGTGCAATCATGAAGCTGAATGCCAAATTATTTGGCATTGATACTTGGGAAGTTGAACCTCCCTTGTTCATCAATGAACTAAGTGATCTGGATCAACTGATATTACCTCAGAAGAGATAGGATCCTGGAAAGTTCATAATACCTTGTACCATAGGCACCATGATCTTTAAGGCTTTGTGTGACCTTGGTTCAGGAATAAACCTCATGCCCCTCTCTGTAATAGAGAAACTGGGAATCTATGGGGTGTAAGCTGCTAAAATCTCATTAGAGATGGCAGACAGCTCAAGAAGACAGGCTTATGGACAAGTAGAAGATGTATTAGTAAAGGTTGAGGGCCTTTACATACCTACTGATTTCATAGTCCTGGATACTGGAAAGGAAGAGGATGAATCCATCATCCTAGGAAGACCTTTCCTGGCCACAGCAAGGGCTGTGATTGATGTTGACAGAGGTGAAATAGTCCTTCAATGGAATGAGGACTCCCTTGTGTTTAAGACTCAAGGATCTCCCTCTGCAACCATAGAGAGGAAGCAGAAAAAGCTTCTCTCCAAGCAGAGTCAACCAGAGCCCCCACAGTCAAACTCTAAGTTTGGTGTTGGGAGGCCACAACCAAACTCTAAGTTTGGTGTTGAACTCCCATATCCAAACTCTAAGTTTGGTGTTAGAGAGTCTCAACAAAGCTCTGCACATCTGTGAGGCTCCATGAGAGCCCACTGTCAAGCTATTGACATTAAAGAAGCGCTTGTTGGGAGGCAACCCAATGTTTATCTAATTCTTATTTTTATTGTTTTTCATGTTTTCTTAGGTTCATGATCATGTGGAGTCACAAAATAAACAAAAAAAATCAAAAACGGAATCAAAAACAGCAGAAGAAAAATCACACCCTGGAGGAGCATCTGTCTGGCGTTCAAACGCCAGAACAGAGCATAGTTCTGGCGCTGAACGCCCAGAATGGGAGCATCCTGGCGCTGAACGCCCAGAACAAGCATGGTTCTGGCGTTCAACGCCAAAAATGGCAGCAAATGGGCGTTGAACGCCCAAAATGGGCACCAACCTGGCGCTGAACGCCCAGAGTTGTGTGCAAGGGCATTTTGCATGCCTAAATTGGTGCAGGGATGTAAATGCCTTGACACCTCAAGATCTGTGGACCTCACAGGATCACCTCAGGATCTGTGGACCCCACAGGATCCCCATCTACCTCCACTCACTCTCTTCTCTCTTCACAATCATCCTCTATTCCCAATAAACACTCTTCCTTATTAACCCTTTACCACTCACATCCAAACACCACTACCTTCAAAATTCAACATCTCTCTCCCACCCAATCCCACCCATATGGCCGAATACACACCTCCATCCATCTCCTCCATATCCTCTTCTTCTTCTTCTATTCTTTCTTCTTTTGCTCGAGGGCGAGCAACATTCTAAGTTTGGTGTGGTAAAAGCATAGCTTTTTTGTTTTTTCCATAACCATTGATGGCACCTAAGGCCAGAGAAGCCTCTAGAAAGAGGAAAGGGAAGACAAAAGCTTCCATCAAGGGTCTATAGCTCAGTGGTAGAACATTTGACTGCAAATCAAGAGATCCCTGAGATACCTCAGGGGATACATTTTCTTCCACACAATTATTGGAAGCAACTAAGGGTGGAACATCAAGAGCACTCCATCATCCTTCATGAAATCAGAGAAGATCTAAAAGCAATGAAGGAGGAGCAGCAAAGACAAGGAAGAGACATAGAAGAGCTCAAGGACATCACTAAGGTGGACTCATTCCTTGTTCTTACTTTCTCTATTTTTCGTTTTCTATGTTATGTGCTTATCTATGTTTGTGTCTTCATTACATGATCATTAGTAGTAGTAACTATGTCTTAAAGTTATGAATGTCCTATGAATCCATCACCTCTCTTAAATAAAAACTGTTTTAATTCAAAAGAACAAGAAGTACATGAGTTTCGAATTTATCCTTGAACTTAGTTTAATTATATTGATGTGGTGACAATGCTTCTTGTTTTCTGAATGTATGCTTGAACAGTGCATATGTCTTTTGAAGTTGTTGTTTAAGAATGTTAAATATGTTGGCTCTTGAAAGAATGATGACTAGGAGACATGTTATTTGATAATCTGAAAAATCATAAAAATGATTCTTGAAGCAAGAAAAAGCAGCAAAGAACAAAGCTTGCAGAAAAAAAAAATAGGCGAAAAAAAAAATAAATATAGAAAAAGCAAGCAGAAAAAGCCAAAAGCTCTTAAAACCAAGAGGCAAGAGCAAAAAGCCAATAACCCTTAAAACCAAAAGGCAAGGGCAATTAAAAAGGATCCCAAGGCTTTGAGCATCAGTGGATAGGAGGGCCTAAAGGAATAAAATCCTGGTCTAAGCGGCTAAACCAAGCTGTCCCTAACCATGTGCTTGTGGCGTGTAGGTGTCAAGTGAAAACTTGAGACTGAGCGGTTAAAGTCAAGGTCCAAAGCAAAAAAAGAGTGTGCTTAAGAACCCTGGACACCTCTAATTGGGGACTTTAGCAAAGCTGAGTCACAATCTGAAAAGGTTCACCCAATTATGCGTCTGTGGCATTTATGTATCCGGTGGTAATATTGGAAAACAAAATGCTTAGGGCCACGGCCAAGACTCATAAAGAAGCTGTGTTCAAGAATCATCATACTGAACTAGGAGAGTCAATGACACTATTCGAAATCTGAAGTTCCTATAGATCCCAATCATTCTGAACCTCAATGGATAAAGTGAGATGCCAAAACTATTCAAGAGGCAAAAAGCTATAAGTCCCGCTCATATGATTGAAGCTCTGTTTCATTGATAGTTTGGAATTTATAGTATATTCTCTTCTTTTTATCCTATTTTGATTTTTAGTTGCTTGGGGACAAGCAACAATTTAAGTTTGGTGTTGTGATGAGCGGATAATTTATACGCTTTTTGGCATTGTTTTTAGTATGTTTTTAGTAGGATCTAGTTACTTTTAGGGATGTTTTCATTAGTTTTTATGTTAAATTCACATTTCTGGACTTTACTATGAGTTTGTGTGTTTTTCTGTGATTTCAGGTATTTTCTGGCTGAAATTGAGGGACTTGAGCAGAAATCAGATTCAAAGGTTGAAAAAGGACTGCTGATGCTGTTGGATTCTGACCTCCCTGCACTCAAAGTGGATTTTCTGGAGCTACAGAACTTGAAATGGCGCGCTTCCAATTGCGTTGGAAAGTAGACATCCAGGGCTTTCCAGCAATATATAATAGTCCATACTTTGGCTAATAATAGATGACGTAAACTGGCGTTCAACGCCAGCCTTCAGCCCAAATCTGGCGTCCAGCGCCAGAAAAGGATCCAAAACCAGAGTTGAACGCCCAAACTGGCACAGAAACTGGCGTTCAACTCCACAAATGGCCTCTGCACGTGCTACACTTAAGCTCAGCCCAAACACACACCAAGTGGGCCCCGGAAGTGGATTTATACATCAATTACTTACTCATGTAAACCCTAGTGACTAGTTTATTATAAATAGGACCTCTTACTAGTCTTTTTGACCATCTTTGATCAGTTGTATGCTATCTTAGATCACAATAGGGGGCTGGCCATCTCGGCCATGCCTGGATCTCTCACTTATGTATTTTCAACGGTAGAGTTTCTACACTCCATAGATTAAGGTGTGGAGCTCTGCTGTTCCTCAAAGATTAATGCAAAGTACTTCTGTTTTCTATTCAGTTCTTCTTATTTCGCTTCTAAGATATCCATTCGCACCCAAGAACGTGATGAAGGTGATGATTATGTGTGACGCTCATCATCCTTCTTCCTTATGAACGCGTGCCTGACAAACACTTCCGTTCTACATGAATTAAGCTAGAATGAGTATCTCTTAGATCTCCTAACCAGAATCTTCGTGGTGTAAGCTAGAATGATGGCGGCATTCAAGAGAATCCGGAAGGTCTAAACCTTGTCTGTGGTATTCCGAGTAGGATTCAATGATTGAATGACTGTGACGAGCTCCTAACTCGCGATTGCAGGGCGTTAGTGACAGATGCAAAAGGATAATAAATCCTATTCCGGCATGATCGAGAACCGACAGATGAATAGCCGTGCCGTGACAGGGTGCGTGAGCATATGATTCACTGAGAGGATAAGATGAAGCCATTGACAAGGGTGATGCCTCCAGACGATTAGCCGTGCCGTGACAGGGCATTGGATCATTTTCCCGTGAGATGACCGAAAGTAGCCATTGACAGTGGTGATGTATCACATAAAGCCAGCCATGGAAAGGAGTAAGACTGATTGGATGAAGATAGCAGGAAAGCAGAGGTTCAGAGGAACGAAAAGCATCTCCATTCGCTTATCTGAAATCCCTGCCAATGAATCTACATAAGTATCTCTATCCCTTTTATTGTTTATTTTAATCTAATAAAGTATCATGTTTAAATCCACCTGACTGAGATTTACAAGGTGACCATAGCTTGCTTCATACCAACAATCTCCGTGGGATTCGACCCTTACTCACGTAAGGTATTACTTGGACGACCCAGTGCACTTGCTGGTTAGTTGTATCGAAGTTGTGACAATTATGAATTAAGATCAGAGCACCAAGCTTTGGGGCCATTACCAGGATTTGTTCGAGCCTGGAGATCACAATTTCGTGCACCACAAGCCCATGCATTATACGCATGGAGTCTCAAGTATAATGCATAGCTTGGAGGTTACTATTGGAAGGGGTGATTTGGTGCATTATATGCACCATTCCATGCGTATAACGCATGGCTTCTTTTTCTCACTGAAAATGCTTTTTGTGGCTTGAGTGTGGCTGCCATCAACACAGGAAGAGGCTATACCAGATGCATGTCCACTATAGACTATTATATATCATGGGAAACCTCTAAATGTTAGCTTTCTAACATCGCTAGAACTACTTTATTTGGATTTCTCTCGCTCAATTTATGCTCGCTGGAGTGTGAAGAGGTCAGGTTTTAGCATATATACACCAAATGCCATGCGTATAATGCATGGGCTTTGTTTGGTGATACACAAAAATTTGTCTCTCAACAAATTTCCACCGGCAAGTGCACCGGATTGTTGTCAAGTAAAAGCTCACAATAGAGTGAGGTCGAATCCCACAAGGATTGATTAGTTGAGCAATTTTAATTGAAGGAGTGTTTTAGTTAAACTGAATCAAAATTGAATGATTGCAAAATGTAAATTGGCAGAAAACTTAAAGAGCAAGAAATATAAATGAGCAGAGTATAAATAAACATAAACTAAATGACAAAAATTAAATTGCAAGTAATTAAAGTGCAGAAGCTTAAATTGCAAAAAATTAAATGGAATGGGATTGAACATCAATTTAAATAGCAGAATGTAAAAGAATGAGAGAGATCAGAATGGGGGTTCATTGGGCTTTAAGAGATATTGAATTCTCCGGATCAAATCGTTATCATCTCTTCCTCAATCAATGCATTCATTGATTTTTCTTGGCAATCTTAGGTGATTGGATACCAATGTCTTGGTTCACCAATCTCTCTAAGCTTTAACAATTGCCCAATGTCTTGATTTAATTGCCAAAAGTATTGGTAGGATTACATGTCACGATATCCATCTAACCCCAATCTAATCCAATGTGAGAAAGTATTTCTAGCATGATTTCCTCATCCCTCTCTCACGGATCAGAGGAAATCCAATTATGAATAGCTTCTCTGTCAAGACAACTATTCAATTGAATTAAGATCGAAAGCTTTCTAACAAAATCAAGAGAAAAGATAGAAGAAGAAGATGAAAACTATTATTAATCCTTTTGAATTACAACTATTGTTCTGAAAACCGAACCGGACCGGCCGGTTCGATCGGGTTAACCGGGAACCGGTCTTCTAGCCGGTTCGGTTGATGTTTAAAACCGCTTGGCAAAAAACCGGTATAAAAACCGGTCAAACCGGCGGTAAACCGGCGAACCGGTAGAATCGACCGGTTTTTTAACGGTTTTTAGAATTAAAAAAAAAAAGAAAATAAATAATATAAATAGTATACTGCTTGCAGCCCTAACCCCCAAAAATCCCTAACTTCTACGGTGCTACTCCTCTCACTCTCTCAGCCAGTAGCCCCTCTCTCTCTCAGCCAGCGGCAACAGCAGTCACCGCCTCCCCGTCACCGAACTCTTCTAGTCAGCCAGAGGGTGCCTCGCCGCCGGCAGTGACAGATAGAGGGTGCTTCGAGCTCTTGGCCGTCCATCCTCGTCTCTTCCACGTCGCCGCCTTTGGCTGTCCATCCTCATTTTTTCTTCATCGTCTTCGTCTTCGTCGTGTGGACTTGCAGATCGAAGTGCGGTCGGCTGGCTTCCTCCATTGTTGGTCAGTTTGCTCGATCCCGTCTGTCTCGCCATTCCTCCCTTGCTGCCTGTTTCGTTCCTCCATGACGTCAGTTTGGTTCCTCTGTCGATAGCTTTGCTTTAGTTTTTTTTTTCTTTTGTTAATTTCTATGATTTTGAATTTCTATTTTTTAAAGATTCCACTCTGTTTGCTTCAATTTATGGTTCTGTATTTTGTTAATTTTATTGAGTTACTGAAATCTGAGATCTGATTCTTGAGTTGCTATTTCTGTTTCTATTTGTTGTGTTCTGAATCTGAATTGGGGTGAGTTGATATTTTTTTCTGTTGCTGTTTCTGTTTTTATTTGTTGTGTTTTGAATATGAATTGGGGTGAGTTGATATTTTTTTCTGTTGCTATTTCTGTTTCTATTTGTTGTGTTCTGAATCTGAATTGGGGTGAGTTGATATTTTTTTCTATTTGTTGTGTTCTGAGTTTTGAATTAGAGTTGGTGGTGGTATGATTAATTTTGTCATGGTGTTTTACATGATCTGCATATGAGGACATACATGTGTTACAGCTTCTTTATACAAATTTGTTAGACCCAACAGAAAGGTTGCAAAAGACATGCCCAGAAACAGAATAAAATCTTCACCCTCGTGCCCTCATTTTTATTCCCTTCCATTTCAGCATTGTTAATTCTACAATGATTTCTTTCTTTAATTTCTCCTCTTATCCTAAATTTAGGAAATTAAACATTAGTTTGGATTTTCCTTATTTTAATTTTGAAAAGAATAAGAAGAGATCAGATTTTAGTTTACTTACCAGATAATTTTAAGGTAACAAAAAAAAAGTCATGCTACATGTTTTATTGTATGTTTAATTTTTAATAATTTTATTTAATATTTAATTAAACCGGTTGAACCCCGGTTGAACCCCGGTCGAACCTTTGAACCAGTAAACCAGTCACTTTACCGGTTCATTGACCGGTCTGGTTCTCGCAACCTTGATTACAATAGAGCTCCCTAACCCAATGAAGAAGGGTTTAGTTGTTCATAGCTCAATTCAATACCAAAAGGAAGGAAAAATGCAAAAAAGTAAAGAAAGAGCAAAAGAGATGATTGCAGAATTCTGAATCTAGATCCAGCTCCGAATCTCTCCAACCCCCAACTAACTTAAACTCTAAGCTATTTATACACTTTCTTCAATTGATCTTCATGTCTCTTGATTGGGCTTTTGGCCTTTTTGAAGTGGATTGAATTGGCTCCCAATGGTTGTTGAGAAGAGAGGTGCTCAATTATGCAATTCTGGTATCAACGTTGTGGTCAAAATTTTTGGGCAAACGTTGGGTCAAATGTTCTATCAGAGAAAATGGGTTCTGTGTGTTTTAAGCAACATTTGACTCAACGTGGGGCACCAACGTTCGCCTAGTCACGCGAACGCGTGGGCCATGTGTGCGCGTGGATGGCCATTTTTGCCATTCCACGTGTGCACGTCAGCTATGCGTACGCGTGGTTGGGAAGGAATGCACATCCACGCGTACGCGTCATCGACACGTACGCATCATTGCAGTTTTCCCAATTCCAATTTTTGAAACCTTTTTCGAAAGCGTTGGGCCCAACGTTGTACTAGCAATGTTCCCACCAACATTGGCACACCCACGTGTGTGCGTCACCCACGTGTGCGCGTGCAGTGTCAA
This sequence comes from Arachis ipaensis, assembly GCF_059453495.1. Taxonomy (NCBI): domain Eukaryota; kingdom Viridiplantae; phylum Streptophyta; class Magnoliopsida; order Fabales; family Fabaceae; genus Arachis; species Arachis ipaensis. The sequence goes on from NC_142436.1 coordinate 59,360,174, forward strand.
ACTTCCACGCTCACGCGTACGAGTCGCTCACGCGTGCGTGTGAATGCCGATTTCTAAAATTCCAGATTTGAAGCTTGTGTCGCACGCGTTTCCCTTAGCATTGGAGTGGCAACGTTCCCTCCAACGTTGGCTGATTCACGCGTGCGCGTCACCCACGCATGCGCGTGAATTATCAAAATTCTACCATGCACGCGTGTGCGTCCACACGTACCCGTCGCACTAAATTTTTCCAATTCCAGATAGCAAACTGTATCAAAGAGTGTTGGAGGTAACGTTGGCCTACCAACGTTCCCTCCAACGTTGGTACCAGAACTTGCATAATTTTGTATTGCCCCTTCAACGTTTGAGGCAACGTTGGTGGGCTAACTTTGGCCACCAACGCTGCTTCCTTTTCTCCTTTCTATGGTCATTCTTCAACTTCTTTCCATGCCTTTCTTCACCTATCATCAACCAATACATGCATCAAAGCTTTTCTAAATTCACAAGAAATTGCATCATTCTTGGCACACAATTAATTATGGCCTAAATTTTATGAAAATGCATCAAATTAACCATGTTGGAATGAATCAAGGTATGCATGAACTTTTAATCCAAACACTTACTTAATGCTTAAGAAAGTGCATAAAACCTAATAAAAATAAAAGAAAAGGCTGGTGGAACTAGCCTAAGATGCCTTGGCATCACATGGCCACTGAGAGGTGTAAAATTTGGTGCGTTATACACACCATCCATGCGTATAATGAATGGCTTTGCTCTAATACTCCAGGAGCTTCTTTTGTTGCATTCTTGATCCAGAGAGCTCTCTATTTGGTCCAGAGAGCTTTCTATTTGATCCCTTCTTCCTCTACCTCTTAGTGTCTTGGTTCCTAGACTCTCTTCCTCCTTGCTTCTAGTGCTTCTACCCTTTCTTGCTTCTTTTCACCCTTATTCTTGCTTATTTTTAACACTTTTTTACACGTACCAAAGTTCAAAGCAACTTGAAGAAATATTGATTAAAGCACTAAAATCTTAATTAAAGCACTAAAATATTGATTCACTAACTTTATTGAAAGAAATACTAAAGAAAACAAATGAAGATACTCATGCATTATAACACCAAACTGAAGATCTTGCTTGTCCCTAAATAAGAAAAGAATTATGCACAAATAAGTCCTCTAAATTGGAGTGGGTTGAAAAATTGCTTGATATTTTAGTGAGTGAAGTGATCAAGTGACAATGAGGTGAACTCCGAATTGTGTGATCATGTATGGATTTCAGTGCTTGCTAGTCTTACAATCGAAAGTCTTAGAACTTAGAAATTCCATTCGTATGATATTATGGAGGTCTCTTTATATATTTTTATCTTGAAGACAACTTTCCCTTTTCTTTTATTGGGTGCTTTGCAACTTGAGCGTAGCCATGACTTTAAATGTTTTGTCTGAAGTTTTGCTCAACACAGAAACACACAAGCACTTAACTGGGGAACTCTTTGAGTCGGTGCTTCTTTTTATTCTTCCCAATCAATGGTACTCAGAGCCTTTGGCTTCTCTTTTATGGTGTTATTTGCACTTGGTTTTGACTCTAAATATTTTGTCTCAAGATTTTCTCAACACAGTCACACCACAAGCACTTAACTACAAAAACAACTCTTTAAGCTTTGGTTCTTTTGAACCTTCCTAGCCATTAGTGCTCAGAGCCTTGGGCCTTGCTCTTTGTTTTTTTTTTTCATTTCTTTTCTTGCTGCTTCTTAGTTTTTGTTGATTTTGAAGATCCTCCGCAATACTTCTCTAAACTTTATTCCATGTCTTAGAGCTCCCTATGAAAGTTTTCACAAACATGTAACTTTATGACATACTAACATTATTAGAACCTCCGTTTTTCTTAATCTCACTTGCCCATATTTAAAAAGTTTTCCTTAAATTTTACCATTCAAAATCTCTTTGTTTCATGCTTAAAGATATTGGGTGCAAGCAATTTCAAAAGTAAGGTGGCATAAAATATGAATGAATCATGATTATTAACCAAGAACAAAAACAGATGTAAGATATAAGAAATAAAAGCTCAAGGATAGATTTACTTTCCTCTTCATCATCTTTCTAAGCTATGTAGAGTATAGCCTCCAACATCAAACTTAGAATGGTTGCTTGCCTCAAGCAACAAAGAAAAATAGTGGTGAAGGAAATATGAATAATCATGATTATCTAGTGAAAGCAACTAAGTGATACAAAAGCTTATTCAAATTAAACAAACAAAATTAAAAACAAAATGAAATTAAAGACCAAATAAAAGGTTACCAATGATTGGGTTCCCTCCCAACAAGCGCTTCTTTAACGTCACTAGCTTGACGGTTGATTCTTGCTAAGTTGGAGGTGGATCATAGTACTCCAATGCCCCCCCTCTCACTGTGAATTTCCTCCTATTATCTTCATCTCTGAGTTCAATGTGTTCCAAAGAGAGGATCTTGTTTACTGTGTAAGGTCCATATCATTTGTTGAACTTGTCTGGCCATATCCATGGTAGGGAAGAGAATTGTATCACGTGCTATCCAGGGAAAGAGTCACTTGTAGGGATCTTCTTATTCCTCCATCCCCTGGGCACCTTCTTGAGAACTTTTTTTTCTTCATTTGGTGATACACTCCCAACACCAAACTTAAGTTTTATGTTAGAGGGTGTTTTATTGATTTCAAAAGAAGGCTTTGGTTGCAAATTCTTGTTAGTTTCATCAGGGGGTTCTTGGAGGCTTGGATCACTTGATTCAACCTTCATGCAATCTTCCTTGTCACTTGAATGATGCATGATTTTGAAAACATGAAAAATTAATTGCTCATGATGTACCATCAACATTAATTCACCCTTTTCAACATCAATGAGGGCTCTCCCAGTGGCTAGGAGGAAAAATGTTTATACTTTGATCAAGACATTCTCAATTACCCTATGTGCATGCTTTACTGACTTGTCTACCATTTGTAGAACAATTTATGTGGGCTTCACCTCTTGAATGTGTAGTTTCTTCATCACAAAGAGAGGCATCGAATTAATACTTGTCTCTAAATCACACAAGGCTTTTTCAAAAAGTGTGTTTCCAATGGTGCATGGAATTTGGAAGCTCCCTAGATCTTGCATTTTTTGGCAAATTTCTTTGAATTATGGCACTATATTCTTTTGTCATTACCACTATTTCATATCCTCTCTAAGATCTCTTCTTAGATAATAACTCCTTCATGAATTTAGTATAAAGAGGCATTTGTTCCAAGGCTTCTATGAATGAAAAATTGATGTGAATCCTTTTCATTAGCATTTTTTATAGAAAAGTTGTAACTTTTGCTTAATAATTATATGATTTTCAAGAATTTTCTATTAGTACTTTAAATACCTTGGTTTCATGATTCTTGTAGAACAATGTTAGGAAAAGAGAACCAAAAGAATAAGGAGGAACCAAGAATTAAAGACAAGGGCAAAAATAATTCATGGATGCTGTCAACCCTGACCTCTTTCTATAGCATAACTTAAGCTATAGAAGTCCAATGGATGCGGTTCTAGTGACATTAAAACTCCAACTTCTAGATCTTTCTAATAATATATAATAGTCTATACTTTTTCTCTGGTATCACGGCACTAAACGCTGCGACATTGGCGTTTAGCGCCAAACCGCGTCTGGCAGCAATTCTTCTCAGGACTCCCGGCGCTAAATGCCATTCCTCGGGCATTTAGTGCCCGACAAGCAGCAAGGAAGTGTAGAATTATATAAAAAGAGGCACCAAACACCACCAAAGTGGCGCCGAACGGCTATAACAGCCCCGAACCCGAGAACTCTTCGTAATTAATGAAGATTTGAAGACCCCAAACTTAAATCACAAGTAAGATCACTAGTTAGTCAAAGAGTCATTAAGAAAAGATTTGATTTGATTATATTTGATTTTGTTTTGATTTAGTTTGAATTTAATGATTAGATTTGATTTTGTATTGATTTAGTTTGAATTTGAATTTTAGGTTTAGTCTTAGAGGTTTTACCATAAAAAAAGGGACTTCCTTCCTTCCCAATGACACACACGCTCTCCCTCCTCTCCATTCTCTCTTCCGTCTTTTATTCTTCATTAGTTTTAGGTTTTACATTAGATTAGGATTTGAAATTTTTTGAACTATGGAAAACTAATCCTCCATTGTTAAGGTTAGGAGCTCTATTTACTTTAATAGATTAATAATTATTTATTCTTCTACTCTTGATTAATCCTTTGAATATTGTTGAAGAATTGATTTTGTTCTTCATCCTAAGGATTAGTGATTATTAAAAAATAACTCTAATTTTACTTGAATTCTATTTGAGTCTTGGAAAAGTTATATCATTAGAATTACAGCTTGAAACCAATTTCTTACAATTCCTAATTATCTGGACTTAGTGTGGTATGTGACATATAACTACATTATGCTTTGGGTTTCTTAGGGTTGTGAGGTTTATAAATCAGAATTTGAACTTCACCCTCTAATGTAATTGAGTGATCAAGGGATTGACGATTCGTTGCATTAGAGGAGATTGGATTGCCTAGGAATAGGAATTTAGTCACTTGGGATTTGCCATAAACATAATTTTTGCATTATCAAGGTAGTTGACATTGAATATTAATCCAGAAATTTAAATATCTCTGACACCTTAACTATCTTAATCATATTATTTTCTTAACCAATTTTAGTTTGCTTTTATTTAATTCTCTATTTTTAAGTTATTTGCTATTGAAACCCTAAATTTTGATTGTCTTACTAAAATAATCAATTGACTATTTTTTGCTTAATCATTAATCATCGTAGGATTGATACTCACTCACTTGAATTTATTACTTAATATGACCCGGTGCACTTGCCGGTAAGTTGTGGATTAAAAATTTCGCACAAAGATTTTGGCACCGTTGCCGAGGATTAATTGTGATTAACAAACTACCGGTTGATTGATTACGTAGATTAGACACTTTTTCTTTTTTTTTTTGTTCTGTTAGTAAAACAAAAAAAATTCTTTCTTCTTTTTCCCTCTTTTTACCACATGGTGCGTTTGATTCGGTTTTGTGTTTTGTGCTAAGAAAAATAATGGAGAGAGATCACATGAGTTACTACACACACTCAAAGAATGATTCATATTACTGTGGATGGAGGAACTATCCGAATATTGGTTGGGAAAGTCAAGGCCAAGGAAACTACAGTGCTCCATGTTCCATCTATCAAGAACCATCATCTCCTTACTCATACCAAGAACCATCATCTCTCTATTCATACCAAGAGCCATTATCTCCTTTTAAATATAAAGGACCCTCATTTTTTTATTCATATCAAGAACCATCATTTCTTTATTCATATCAAGGCACATCAGCTCTTGATCTTGCCATAAAAAAATTTAAAGAACACTATGCAAAGTGCCACACATGATATAAAAATGTGTGTAAAAAATATAGAGATACATGTGGAACTGATTACCAAGCATTTGGCAGAGGAACAAGAAAACTTCCTCCCAAGAGAAGCAATGCAAGATCTTACAGAAGAATGTGAGGAAGTTAATCAAAGTAGTTCAAACTTCAGTGAATTAGAGAACTCTCCACCTTCACACATGAAAGAAGAGGAAGATGCACAAACAAAGGAGGAAGCCATGCTCACTCTATGCTTGCACATTCCAATAATTAAAGAGGAAGCCATACAAGTCCCTTTAAATCTATGCATGCAAGCTTCCATGAGGAAAAATCTGAATGCACTACCCACATTTGAATTGAAGTCTTATCCTCCAACACTTGAATATGTTACGATTTATTATTAATTTAAACACTTTATTTTTATGAACTAATCTATTAAGAGTAATTAAATTAATTTTATGAATATTCAGGGTTAAGTTAATCAATATTTTTATGTAATATTTTTATAATTGATTATTTTATATAAATTGAAATTAAAAATTTAGTAATGAAAGAATTATATATAATTTAATTCAAGTAATTTCTATTATAAATAAACTAAGGTTTATTTTATTAATTTGAGCTCTTAGAGATTAATTTATTAGAGATGATTAAATTGATTTTTTATAAATACTTCAAGTTTAAGTCAATTAATATTTATGTATAATTTTTATTATAATTAATTATTTTATATAAATTGGAATTAAAGTTCTGGTGATGGAAAAATAATAAAAAGTTATACCATTTAATTTGAATAATTAATATTTTAGGTTTAAAAATGTATTTTATAAAATGTGATTAATACATTAATTTTATAATTTAAATTAAAAATAATTATTTGAACTTATTGATATATTGATAAATAAAATTTTATACGTTCCAAAAGTAATCTTTATAGTATTATATTTGAACTCTAAATTATTATTCTATCTCAAATATTTTATAAAATTATTATATTACTCATATATATTTTATCCTAACTCTAAATTTCCAAACCAAAATCTAATTTTACCCTAATATCACAAAATCCCCAATTTGATGCCCTAAACCCAACATAAAAGCACAAACACATTAAGGGGGAATGGGGAGCTCGAGGAGGAAAACAGAGGAGAGGAAAGAAAAAAGAGGGAAGGGATGGCGCCGGGAAGGGTTCCACCATCGTCGCCATCACTGTCAGGTGAAGGTGGAGGAGTGACTAAGATAGAGTCGGATGTGAGGAAGTAGAAGAGAGATCGAGAGAGGGAGACGAAGAGCTCGAAAGTCAAGGAAAGGGAGGAAGGCTGCTTCTGTCGTCACCATCGATTCTACCTGGACCGCTGCCGTCCTATTAAGGGAGCCACTGCCGCCAGATCCTAACCGTCGCTGCTGTTAAAAGCACTAACCTGGAAGGAGAAGGACGAGGTCCGTTCTCATGCCGTCCTGCTCCACCGCCACCACTGCCATCAATGCCGTTGCGCCATGTTTCTGTTGATAGAGCCACTGTTGAAAGTCCGCCGTCAGAGAAGCATCATCGGCATTGCTGCTGTGAACTATTTCAGCTACTGTGGGTATTGCTCGGTCACCACAACCTCCTTCGTCCTTGTCTCTAAATTCTGAATCTTTCACGACCTATTTTGATTATTGTTGTCCCTACTTACCGCTTCAGCATCATAGAAAAATGCCTAAAAATGTTTCTGTTTCAATTTAGCCATCGTTACTGTGATTATCGATGACATTGCTGCTGTAGAGGGTCATCGACATCACTATTGTGGTTGCTGCCACGAATTAGGAATAAAGGGGACTGTTGCGTTAAATTCTACGGTTGCGACATCGAGAAAAGGGTTTAATTTAAATTATTTTAATTTATGAATGCCCACTGATAAACCCCATTTTTAGGGTTTATCTTGTGCTTAATTGAGTGAACTTTATCCACTAAACTCACACTTATTCATATAATTCGCATGTTTTACATTTTCATTCCTAATTTTGTGCTATAATTGAAAACATGCTTCTTTGGCCTTAAATTTGCTAATTTTAATCCCCTCTTATTACCATTTGATGCCATGATATGTTTGTTAAGTGTTTTAAGGGTTTATAGAGCAAGAATGGCTTAGAGGATAGAAAGGAAGCATGCAAAAGTGGAAGGAATAGAAATTAAAGGAACTGCTAAGCTGTCAAGGCTGACCTCTTCGTACTAAATCAGTCATAACTTGACCTATAGAGGTCCGAATTCGGCGGTTCCAGTTGTATTGGAAAGCTAACATCTGGGGCTTCAAAATGATATGAAATTTGCCATAGTTGCCATAAAGTTAGGCGACACACACATGTAAATCACACATACGCTTGACCTTGCGAAAGTTCAGCGATGTGTACGCGTGACAGAGCCACGTGCTGTACGTATCAGAAAACGATGGGGGCGATTTCAGGGCTGTTTTTGGCCCAGTTTCAAGCCCAAAAATACTGATTAGAGGTTGCAGAGTGGAGCTGAAGGGGATACAACTTTCATTCACATAATTTTAGGCTTTAGATGTAGTTTTCTAGAGAGAGAGGCTCTCTCCTCTCTTTAGGTTTTAGGATTTTTAGGTTTAGTTCTTCTCAAATTCTGAATTTTATCTTATTGCAATTTAGTTTCTCTTCTACTTTTATTTGTTGTAGTACTTTATTTTATCTATTTCTCTTGTTGATCTCTTTATATTGCTATTTTAGTTTATGAATTCTCATGTTAGATTTGATTTCCCTTTTAATGTAATTTGAGGTATTTCATGTTTATTGCTTCTTCCTTTATTTGTTATCATTGATGCTTGTAATTGTTGGTTTTAGATTTTACATTCTCTGTTGTTTTCTTATGCTTTTACTTTGCGCCCATCAAGTGTTTGATGAAATTCTTGGTTGGATTTTAAACTAGCTTTTTATGTTCTTAGCTAAGATTGAGTAATTAGAGACTCTTGAATTGCCAAAGTCTCTTGTGGGTTGGTAATTGAAACTTGCTAGTTGACTTGAATTCTACTAACTCTAATCGTTCCTTAGGAGTTGACTAGGACTTGAGGGTTCATGTTGATTTTCTCACTTGACTTACCTTCAATTGTTAGAGGTTAACTAAGTGAGTGCAACTTACAATTACCATCACAAGTGACTATGATAATGGGGATAGGAATTCTAATTTTCAATTCTTGCTAAGACTTTTATTAATTATTATTTTATTTCCTTGTTATTTACATTACTTGTTCCTTATTTCAAAACCCAAAAAGATAAAATCCCATAACCAATTATAAGTACACTTCCCTGCAATTCCTTGAGAGACGACTCGAGATTTGAATACTTCGGTTATTATTTTTATTGGAGTTTACTTGTGACAAACAATTTTTTGCATGAAAGGATTATTTGTTGGTTTAGAAACTATACTTGCAACGAGAATTCATTGAGGAATTCTAAACCGTCAAAAATCCGTTCGTCAAAATAGCGCCGTTGCCAGGGAATTGCAAATGTGTGCCTTATTATTGGTTATTGTGAATATTCTGAATAAATTTGCTTTTTCGTTTCTTTGTTAGTTGTTTCTAGTTTTAGGAGTTTAGTTTCATTATTCCTTATTAGTTTTTATTTTTATTTTCTCTTGATACTATGAATTCTCACCCTTTTGGCTATGAGTTTGGTTACAATTATGTTGTAGGAAGAGGAGATTACAATAAAAACTTGCATCAAGGATGGGACAATCAAAGATGGGAGGAGCAACAAGGATTTGATCAACCCTCTTGGCAACAACCTCTACCCACTTACTATGAGCAAGATCCATTCAAAGGTGCATACCAAGACAATGGATATGGTGGACCCCTTGTAGTTACCAACAAACCCCACCATATGCTTATGAACCCCCTCCTCAACATAGCTTTGAACCACCATACTCACAAGCCTCTTTCCACCATTCACCTCCATATGTCCCTAACCCTTATCCACCACACCAACCACCATACGAACCGTATGAACCATACCCAGAACTACCACCTCAATATACACCATCTCCATACCCTTATCAAGAAGAACCACCTCCGTATTATGAGCCTTTTCTCCCAACAAATGAACCCTCTGACGAAGACCAAAAGCATAGGTTTGGATTTTTCACACTAAAAATAGGATTGACATTGCAAGTATAGTCCAAACCTAACCATTGATCATCAATCAAATTATTATTCTAAAGATTGTCACAATTCAAACACAATTATAACCGAGAGTATTTAGACTCCCGGGTCGTTCTCCATAGGAACTAATGCCAATGAGTGCATAAAATTGGTTGTAAGAATCAAAAGGGTTGTTTCAATGATTGAGAGCAAACAAAATAAAGAGATAAAAGAACTAGACAAAATTACAATTAATAAACTAATAAAGGAATAAAAGAACTATGTATGTAATATGAACAAGTAAAACTATAAAGTGATTGAAAAGTGGTTCAAAACATAAATGAAACCTTTACTTGGGGTGAGTCATGGAATCCCTTCCTTGCCATAATGACAACTATGATAATTATGATGGATTAATCTCACTAAGTCAACCCTCACATCAGAGAGTAAGTTAAATGAGCATAAGTGTTCTTAACCCACAAATCCTAGCTTGCTTGCTAATTACCTTAGTAACAAATTAGCGTTAGTAGGAACAAGAACAATTAACAACCCAAGAATTATCACTAAATGTTGGACATTATTGCTCTAGTAATCCATACACTCATTTTCCCCAAGCCAAGGGGTGGAAATTAACCCATAATCAAAATTGGCATTTCATCAAACACATAGAGGGCATAAACATAAAACATGACAAAATTGGCAAATTAATGAAAGCTATGAATCATAAATGATAACAAGCAAGCAAGGTAACTCAACAATCATAAAATAAGCATCAAACATCAAATTCAACAATTGGAAATCCAAAATTGCAAAGCGATGTAAATATTGACAAGAGAAATTGAAATAGATGAAAGTGTAGAACAAGTGTAGTAATTAAAAGAGAAATTAAAGAAATACTTACAATGAGATAGCAAAAATCCAAAGCCAAAATTTAAGTATAAAATGCTACAAAACCCTAATTAAACCCTAAGAGAGAAAAACCTAAAACTACACTACACTACTTCTAAGGTGTTTTTCCTAATCTAAAGTGAGCTCTCTTCATATGTGTTGCATTCCCCTTCATATAGCCTCTCAAACCAGCCTCCAAGCCTTCAGAAATGGGCCAAAAGAGCCCCCAAATCGCGAGTCACGTGCATTTTTAATAAAGGCATGTGCTGGGACCTGTGCGGTGTGCGTCCGCACACTTCACGAAAATTTCCACACGTGCGTACTGATGAGCGGATAATTTATACGCTTTTTGGCATTGTTTTTAGTATGTTTTTGGTAGAATCTAGTTACTTTTAGGGATGTTTTCATTAGTTTTTATGTTAAATTCACATTTCTGGACTTTACTATGAGTTTGTGTGTTTTTCTATGATTTCAGGTATTTTCTGGCTGAAATTGAGATACTTGAGCAAAAATCAGATTCAGAGGTTGAAGAAGGACTGCTGATGCTGTTGGATTCTGACCTCCCTGCACTCAAAATAGATTTTCTAGAGCTACAGAACTCAACATGGCGCGCTTCCAATTGCGTTGGAAAGTAGACATCCAGGGCTTTCCAGCAATATATAATAGTCCATACTTTTCCCATGTTTAGATGACGCAAACTGGGGTTCAACGCCAGCTCTCTGCCCAATTCTGGCGTCCAGCGCTAGAAACAAGTTGCAAAGTGGATTTCAATGCCCAAACTGGCATAAACGCTGGCGTTCATCTCCAGAAAGAACCTCTGCACGTGTAACATTCAAGCTCAGCCCAAGCACACACCAAGTGGGCCCGGGAAGTGGATTTATGCATCAATTACTTACTTCTGTAAACCCTAGTGGCTAGTTTATTATAAATAGGACTTTTTACTATTGTATTAGACATCTTTGGAACCATCTTTGGATCATCTTTGGACGCCTGGTTCTTAGATCAGAGTGGCTGGCCATTCGGCCATGCCTGGACCTTTCACTTATGTATTTTTAACGGTAGAGTTTCTACACTCCATAGATTAAGGTGTGGAGCTCTGCTGTTCCTCAAAGATTAATGCAAAGTACTACTGTTTTCTATTCAATTCACTTGTTCCACTTCTAAGATATTCATTCGCACTTCAACCTGAATGTGATGAACGTGACAATCATCATCATTCCCTATGAACGCGTGCCTGACAACCACTTCCGTTCTACATTAGATTGAATGAGTATCTCATAGATCTCTTAATCAAAATCTTTGTGTATAAGCTAGATTGATGGAGGCATACATGAGGGTCTGGAAAGTCTAAACCTTGTCCGTGGTATTCCGAGTAGGACTCTGGGATTGAATGACTGTGACGAACTCCAAACTCGCGAGTGCTGAGCGTAGCGACAGACGCAAAAGGATAGTAAATCCTATTCCAGTATGATCGAGAACCTCCAAGATGATTAGCCATGCAGTGACAGCGCATCGGACCATTTTCACAGAGAGGAATAGGATGCAACCAACGACAACGGTGATGCCTCCAGACGATTAGCCGTGCTGTGACAGAGCATTTGGACCATTTTCCCGAGAGAGATCGAAAGTAGCCATTGGCACCGGTGACATCCTTACATAAAGCCAGCCATAGAAAGGAGTAAGATTGATTGGATGAAGACAGCAGGAAAGCAGAGGTTCAGAGGAACGAATGCATCTCCATACGCTTATCTGAAATTCTCACCAATGAGTTACATAAGTATTTCTATCCTTATTTTATTAATTAATTTCGAAAACCCCATTACTATTTTATATCCGCCTAACTGAGATTTACAAGGTGACCATAGCTTGCTTCATAACAACAATCTCCGTGGGATTCGACCCTTACTCACGTAAGGTATTACTTGGACGACCCAGTGCACTTGCTGGTTAGTTGTGCGAAGTTGTGAACCATGGTATTGGCATCGTGTTTTTGGTGCCATTGCCAGGGAAAGAAAGAGCAATGAATTTTACATAATCAAAGTGCAATCACAATTTCGTCCACCAAGTTTTTGGCACCGTTGCCAGGGATTGTTCGAGTTTGGACAACTAACGGTTCATCTTGTTGCTCAGATTGGGTAACTTTCTTTTCGTTTTCTTTTCAAAAAGTTTTCAAAAATTTTTCAAAAAAATCTTTCAAAAATTTCTCCTTTGTTTTCGAAAAAAAAAATTTTAAAATAAAAATGTTTTCAAAAAAAATATTTTTTTCTTCAGAATTTTTAAGAATGAATTCTAGTGTTTCATGAAGCATGTTGAAGCATGGCTGGCTAGAAAGCCATGTCTAAATTCTTTTGGACTGAGGCTTTGGCTTAAAATTGAATGAATTACTCTCATATTCATACTAAAGCTTGGCTGGCTATTAAGCCATGCCTAACCCTTTGATTGGAGCTTTAGACTAAAGAGCATAAGATTCCTGGAATTCATATTAAAAATTTTGGAATCCTTATTTTTCTTTTTCAAATGATTTTCAAAAAAAATTAAAAGAAAATAAAAAAAAATCATAAAATCATAAAAATAAAAAATATTTCATGTTTCTTGTTTGAGTATTGAGTCAAGTGGAAAGTTTGGTGTCAATTGCATATTCATCTTGCATTTTTCAAAAAAAATTCATGCATTCATAGTGTTCTTCATGATCTTCAAGTTGTTCTTGGTAAGTCTTCTTGTATGATCTTGATGTTTTCTTGTTTTGTGTTGTATGGTGTTTTTCATGTGCATTTTTGCATTCATAGAGTCTAAACATGAAAGATTTCTAAGTTTGGTGTCTTGCATGTTTTCTTTGCATATAAAAATTTTCAAAAATAAGTTCTTGATGTTCATCATGATCTTCAAAGTGTTCTTGGTGTTCATCTTGACATTCATAGTGTTCTTGCATGCATTCCTTGTTTTGATCCAAAAAGAAAAGAGAAAAACATGAAAATGATGTTTTAATTTTTTCTCTCTCATCATAAAAATTCAAAAATCAAAAAAATATCTTGCCCTCTTTTCTCTCATAATTTCGAAAATTAGATTTGACTTTTTCAAAAATTTTTAAAATCTAGTTGTTTTTATGAGTCAAATCAAATTTTCAATTTAAAAATCTTATCTTTTTCAAAATCTTTTTCAAAAATCAAATCTTTTTCATTTTTCTTAGTTATTTTTGAAAATTATAAAAATATTTTTCAAAAATCTTTTTCTTAATTTCATCTCATAATTTTCGAAAATAACATCATCAATTAATGTTTTGATTCAAAAATTTTAAGTTTGTTACTTGCTTGTTAAGAAAGATTCAAACTTTAAGTTCTAGAATCATATCTCATGATTTTTTGTGAATCAAGTCATTAATTGTGATTTTAAAAAAATTAAACCTTTTTCAAAACCAATTTCAATCATATCTTTTCAAAAATATCTTCTTATCTTATCTTTTTCAAAAATATGATTTCAAAATATCTTTTCTAACTTCCTAACTTCTTATCTTTTCAAAATTTGTTTCAACTAACTAACTAACTTTTTGTTTGTTTCTTATCTTTTTCAAAACCACCTAACTAACTCCCTCTCTCTCTAATTTTCGAAAACATCTTCCCTCTTTTTCAAAATCTCTTTTTAATTAATTAATTATTTTAATTTTTAATTTTAATTTTCGAAAATTACTAACCTTTTTCAAAAACTATTTTCGAAAATCACTAACTCTTTTTCAAAAATTATTTTCGAAAATCCTTTCCCTCTCTCCTCTTATTCTATTTATTTATTCATCTACTAACATCTCTTCCTCACATCACTCACCAAATTCGAACCCCCTCTTCTATCTATGTTCGAATTTTTCTTCTTCTTCTTTTTCTACTAATAATAAGGAACCTCTTTACTGTGACATAGAGGATTCCTCTTCTTTTCTTTTTCTCTTCTCTTTCTTATGAGCAGGGACAGAGAAAAAGGCATTCTTGTTGAAGCTGATCCAGAACCTCAAAGGACTCTGAAGAGGAAACTAAGAGAAGCTAAATTACAACAATCCAGAGACAACCTTATTGAAAATTTTGAACAAGTAAAGGAGATGGCAGCCGAACCTAACAACAATAATGCAAGGAGAATGCTTGGTGACTTTACTGCACCTAATTCCAATTTACATGGAAGAAGCATCTCCATTCCTACCATTGGAGCAAACAATTTTGAGCTGAAACCTCAGCTAGTTTCTCTGATGCAGCAGAACTGCAAGTTTCATGGACTTCCATCTGAAGATCCTTTTCAGTTCTTAACTGAGTTCTTGCAGATCTGTGATACTGTTATGACTAATGGAGTAGATCCTGAAGTCTACAGGCTCATGCTTTTCCCTTTTGCTGTAAGAGACAGAGCTAGAGTGTGGTTGGACTCTCAACCCATAGATAGCCTGAACTCTTGGGATAAGCTGGTCACGGCTTTCTTAGCCAAGTTCTTTCCTCCTCAAAAGCTGAGCAAGCTTAGAGCTGATGTTCAAACCTTCAGACAAAAAGAAGGTGAATCCCTCTATGAAGCTTGGGAAAGATACAAACAGTTGATCAAAAAGTGTCCTTCTGACATGCTTTCAGAATGGACCATCCTGGATATATTCTATGATGGTTTATCTAAGCTATCAAAGATGTCACTGGACACTTCTGCAGGTGGATCCATTCACCTAAAGAAAACGCCTGCAGAAGCTCAAGAACTCATTGACATGGTTGCTAATAACCAGTTCATGTACACTTCTGAGAGGAATCCTGTGAGTAATGGGATGCCTATGAAGAAGGGAGTTCTTGAAGTTGATACTCTGAATGCCATATTGGCTCAGAACAAAATATTGACTCAGCAAGTCAATATGATTTCTCAGAGTCTGAATGGAGTGCAAGCTGCATCCAACAGTACTCAAGAGGCTTCTTATGAAGAAGAAGCTTATGATCCTGAAAACCCTGCAATAGTAGAGGTGAATTACTTAGGTGAACCTTATGGAAACACCTATAATCCATCATGGAGAAATCATCCAAATCTCTCATGGAAGGATCAAAGGCCTTAACAAGGCTTTAATAATGGTGGAAGAAACAGGTTTAACAATAATAAACCTTTTCCATCATCCACTCAGCAACAGACAGAGAACTCTGAACAAAATACTTCTAATTTAGCAAACTTAGTTTCTGATCTATCCAAGGCCACTGTAAGTTTCATGAATGAAACAAGGTCTTCCATTAGAAATTTGGAAGCACAAGTGGGCCAGCTGAGTAAAAGGATCACTGAAATCCCTCCTAGTACTCTCCCAAGCAATACAGAAGAGAATCCAAAAGGAGAGTGCAAGGCCATTGACATAAGCACCATGGCCGAACCTGTAAGGGAAGGAGAGGACGTGAATCCCAAGGAGGAAGACCTCCTGGGACGCCCAGTGATCAATAAGGAGTTTCCCTCTGAGGAACCAAAGGACTCTGAGGCTCATATAGAGACCATAGAGATTCCATTGAACCTCCTTATGCCATTCATGAGCTCTGATGAGTATTCCTCTTCTGAAGAGAATGAGGATGTTACTGAAGAGCAAGCTGCCAAGTTCCTTGGTGCAATCATGAAGCTAAATGCCAAATTATTTGGTATTGAGACTTGGGAAGATGAACCTCCCTTGTTCACCAATGAACTAAGTGATCTGGATCAACTGACATTGCCTCAGAAGAGACAGGATCCTGGAAAGTTCATAATACCTTGTACCATAGGCACCATGATCTTTAAGGCTCTGTGTGACCTTGGTTTAGGAATAAACCTCATGCCCCTCTCTGTAATAGAGAAACTGTGAATCTATGGGGTGCAAGCTGCTAAAATCTCATTAGAGATGGCAGACAATTCAAGAAAACAGGCTTATGGACAAGTAGAGGACGTGTTAGTAAAGGTTGAAGGCCTTTACATCCCTGCTGATTTCATAGTCCTGGATACTGGAAAGGAAGAGGATGAATCCATCATCCTAGGAAGACCTTTCCTAGCCACAGCAAGAGCTATGATTGATGTGGACAGGGGAGAATTGATCCTTCAATTAAATAAGGACAACCTTGTGTTTACAACTTAAGGATCTCTCTCTGCATCCATGGAGAGGAAGCAGAAAAAGCTTCTCTCAAAGCAGAGTCAACCAAAGCCCCCACAGTCAAACTCTAAGTTTGGTGTTGGGAGGCCACAACTAAACTCTAAGTTTGGTGTCAAACCCCCATATCCAAACTTTAAGTTTGGTGTTGGGAGGTCTCAACAAAGCTCTGCACATCTGTGAGGCTCCATGAGAGCCTACTGTCAAGCTATTGACATTAAAGAAGCGCTTGTTGGGAGGCAACCCAATGTTTATTTATCTAATTTTATTTTTGTTTTTCATGTTTTCTTAGGTTCATGATCATGTGGAGTCACAAAATAAATGAAAAATTTAGAAACAGAATCAAAAACAGCGGAAGAAAAATCACACCCTGGAGGAAGCACCTGCCTGGCGTTCAACGCCAGAACAGAGCATGGTTCTGGTGCTGAACGCCCAAAATGGGCAGTATCTGGGTGCTGAACGCCCAGAACAAGCATGGTTTTGGCGTTCAACGCCAGAAATGGGCAACAAATGGGCGTTGAACGCCTAAAATGGGCACCAACCTGGCGCTGAACGCCCAGAGTTGTGTGCAAGGGCATTTTGCATGCCTAAATTGGTGCAGGGATGTAAATGCCTTGACACCTCAAGATCTGTAGACCTCACAAGATCATCTCAGGATCTGTGGACCCCACAGGATCCCCACCTTCCTTCCTCATAATCCTAGTTTTTTTTTCCACATCTTCTTCTTCATCTATTCCATCTTCTTTTGCTCGAGGGCGAGCAACATTCTAAGTTTGGTGTGGTAAAACAATTATGTAAAGGATCTATAGCTCAGTAGTAGAACATGTGGCTGCAAACCAAAAGATCCCTGAGATACCTCAGGGGATGCACTTCCCTCCACATAGTTATTGGAAGCAACTGAGGATAGAAATACCAAAAATCACTAGGAATCAAGCCACAAAGGCAAGGAAGAGACATAGAAGAGCTCAAGAACATCATCGGTTCCTCAAGAAGGAAACGCCATCATCACTAAGGTGGACTCATTCCTTGTTCTTATTTCTTCTGTTTTTCGTTTTCTCTATGTTAAGTGCTTATCTATGTTTGTGTCTTCATTACATGATCATTAGTAGTTAGTAACTTTGTCTTAAAGTTATGAATGTCCTATGAATCCATCATCTCTCTTAAATGAAAAATGTTTTAATTCAAAAGAACAAGAAGTACATGAGTTTCGAATTTATCCTTGAACTTAGTTTAATTATATTGATGTGGTGACAATGCTTCTTGTTTTCTGAATGTATGCTTGAACAGTGCATATGTCTTTTGAAGTTGTTGTTTGAGAATGTTAAATATGTTGGCTCTTGAAAGAATGATGATTAGGAGACATGTTATTTGATAATCTGAAAAATCATAAAAATGATTCTTGAAGCAAGAAAAAGCAGCAAAGAACAAAGCTTGCAGAAAAAAAAAAGAGAAAAAAATAGGCGAAAAAAAAAAATAGCAAAAGCAAGCAGAAAAAGCCAAAAGCTCTTAAAACCAAGAGGCAAGAGCAAAAAGCCAATAACCCTTAAAACCAAAAGGCAAGGGCGAATAAAAAGGATCCCAAGGCTTTGAGCATCAGTGGATAGGAGGGCCTAAAGGAATAAAATCCTGGCCTAAGCGGCTGATGCGCATAAACTTGTTATGCTACGATTTAGGAAATTGCACGATCGGCAAAATTCCTTCCGGCAAGTGCACCGGTTATCGTCAAGTAAAAACTCACAATAGAGTGAGGTCGAATCCCACAAGGATTGGTTGAGTGAGCAATTCGGATTAGAAATATGTTCTAGTTGAGCGGAATCAAGATTTAGATGAGAATTGCGGAATGTAAAATTGGCGGGAAACGTAAATGACAAGAAATTTAAATGGCGGAATCTTAAATTGCATGAATTAAAGAGCAGAAGCTAAATTGCTGAAATTAAAAGGGAATGGGGGTGATTGCATGAATTGAGTTGCAGAATGTAAAGAGAAAGTGGTAGATCAGAAATGGGGAATTCATTGGGTTATAGGAGATATTGAGATCTCCGAATCAAAACATGTTTATCTCTTCCTCAACCAATGCGTTCATTGAATTTTGCTTGGCAATCTTATATGATTGGATCCCAATCCCTTGGCTCACCAATTCTCTCTAAAAACAAACAAATTCCCAATCCCTTGGTTTAAATGTTCATAAGAAGAGATGATGCTCGATCACTGATTATACCACACAGTTTCATGAACCACAATTTGGTAGGATTACATGTCACAATATCCATCCAAACCCCAATCCAATTCACTGTGAGAAAGCTTCTCTAGCATGAATCCTCCATTCCTTTCCCAAGGTTCCGAAGGATTCCAATTATGGGTAGTTTCTTTCCCAAGACAACTACCCAATGGAATTAGATCGAGAAGCTTTCTAACAAAATTCAAGAGAAAAGATTGAAGAAGAAGATAAACTATTATTGATTCATTGAATTACAATAGAGCTCCCTAACCCAATGAAAGGGGGTTTAGTGAGTCATAGCTCTGAATTCAATTACAAAGATATGAAAACTAGCCAAATGGAAAGGTAAAAGTCCCCCTCAGGGGCTGGATTCCCTTTCAATCCCTCCGTCCTTTTTAAATGCAGAAACTAAGGCCTTTAAATAGGCTCCCTAAATTACAAAATGAAAATGAAATTCAAAGCAAATTACAATCAAATGAAAATAAACTATTCTAGATGATTCTTGTGGCCTTGATTTGGTGTTGTTGATGGGCCTTGCTTGCTTGAAGGGTAGAGTGACATAATTGATCCAAAAAGGATAATGATCCATTAAACTACACTCAAACGTTGCACCCCCCTTTCTTGAGTCGTCACTTTGTTCTCTTGTCAACCTTGCCAATTTGATGCCAAATACAGACTATTATACCTCGTTGGAAAGCTATGGATGTCAGCTTTCTAACGCAACTGGAAGCACCTCAATTGGATTTCTACAACTCGAGTTATACTCCATGGAAGGTGAAGAGGTCAGTTGGCCTGATTGCATGTTGGTACTATGCTCTTCTATGCACATTACGGGGCTGTTTTCTCCCTCAATTTTTAGTATCCACCATGCATGCCATATATGCTTGGAAAGCTCTAGATGTCTTCTTTCCAATGCATTTTGAATCACCTCATTTGGAGTTTTGTAGCTCAAGTTATTTATGTTTGAAGAAGGCATGGTCAAGCTGTTCCATATAACACGTTTAAGCTCCAGTTTAAGCTTAAACTGGAGCTTAAACGCTGGCACTCCCTGGAGGCACAAGCTCAAGCACGTTTAAGCTTCAGTTTAAGGTTAAACTGAAGCTTAAACGTGGAAATGAGAAAGCAACCCTGGAGGAGAAAAATAGTCGAACACGTTTAAGCTCCAGTTTAAGGTTAAACTGGAGCTTAAACGTGGAATGCTCCTGGTGCCTTTCTTACTTCTGGCGTTTAACCTCCAGTTTAAGGTTAAACTGGAGGTTAAACGTGGAAATGCTCCCCTGGTGAGATTCTCACTTCTGGCGTTTAACCTCCAGTTTAAGGTTAAACTGGAGGTCAAACTTCAATTCCAGCATTATATGGCTTGGTAGTTTAAGTTCCAGTTTAAGCTTAAACTGGAACTTAAACTCCTCATGTGATATTCAAGCTTCCTTTATTGATTTTGTTGCTTCCTTGCCTAGCCTCTTCTTCCCTGAAATCATCCAAACAATTGCATCAAAGTCTTGCAAAATTTCATGAGAAATCTTCCATTCATAGCATTCAAGTAATATAACTAAAAACTCATGAAATTTGCATCAAAATCTTCATGTTGAATGATTTAAGACAAGCATGACTATTTGGCCCAAATGATTACTTAAGGCTCAAGAAAATGCATAAAACAACTAAAAATAAAAGAAAAAGGCTAGTGAAACTAGCCTAAGATGCCTTGGCATCAGCGGCTAAACCAAGCTGTCCCTAACCATGTGCTTGTGGCGTGTAGGTGTCAAGTGAAAACTTGAGACTGAGCGGTTAAAGTCAAGGTCCAAAGCAAAAAAAAAAGAGTGTGCTTAAGAACCCTGGACACCTCTAATTGGGGACTTTAGCAAAGCTGAGTCACAATCTGAAAAGGTTCACCCAATTATGTGTCTGTGGCATTTATGTATCCGGTGGTAATACTGGAAAACAAAGTGCTTAGGGCCACGGCCAAGACTCATAAAATAGCTGTGTTCAAGAATCATCATACTGAACTAGGAGAATCAATCACACTATCTGAACTCTGAGTTCCTATAGATGCCAATCATTCTGAACCTCAATGGATAAAGTGAGATGCCAAAACTATTCAAGAGGCAAAAAGCTATAAGTCCCGCTCATATGATTGGAGCTATGTTTCATTGATAGTTTGGAATTTATAGTATATTCTCTTCTTTTTATCCTATTTGATTTTCAGTTGCTTGGGGACAAGCAACAATTTAAGTTTGGTGTTCTGATGAGCGGATAATTTATACGCTTTTTGGCATTGTTTTTAGTATATTTTTGGTAGAATCTAGTTACTTTTAGGGATGTTTTCATTAGTTTTTATGTTAAATTCACATTTCTGGACTTTACTATGAGTTTGTGTGTTTTTTTGTGATTTCAGGTATTTTCTGGCTGAAATTGAGGGACTTGAGCAAAAATCAGATTCAGAGGTTGAAGAAGGACTGCTGATGTTGTTGGATTCTGACCTCCCTGCACTAAAAATGGATTTTCTAGAGCTACAGAACTCAAAATGGCACGCTTCCAATTGCGTTGGAAAGCAAACATCCAGTGCTTTCCAGCAATATATAATAGTCCATACTTTGCCCAAGTTTAGATGACGCAAACTGGTGTTCAACACCAGCTCTCTGCCTAATTCTGGCGTCCAGCGCCAGAAACAAGTTGAAAAGTGGAGTTCAACGCCCAAACTGGCACAAAAGCTGGCGTTCAACTCCAGAAAGTGCCTTTGCATGTGTAACATTCAAGCTCAGCCTAAGCACACACCAAGTGGGCCCCGGAAGTGGATTTATGCATCAATTACTTACTTTTGTAAACCCTAGTGGCTAGTTTATTATAAATAGGACTTTTTACTATTGTATTAGACATCTTTGGAACCATCTTTGGAACCATCTTTGGATCATCTTTGGACGCCTGGTTCTTAGATCGGAGGGGCTGGCCATTCGGCCATGCCTGGACCTTTCACTTATGTATTTTTAACGGTAGAGTTTCTACACTCCATAGATTAAGGTGTCGAGCTCTGCTGTTCCTCAAAGATTAATGCAAAGTACTACTGTTTTCAATTCAATTCACTTGTTCCGCTTCTAAGATATTCATTCGCATTTCAACCTGAATGTGATGAACGTGACAATCATCATCATTCCCTATGAACGCGTGCCTGACAACCACTTCTGTTCTACATTAGATTGAATGAGTATCTCTTAGATCTCTTAATCAGAATCTTCGTGGTATAAGCTAGATTGATGGCGGCATTCATGAGGGTCCGAAAAGTCTAAACCTTGTCCGTGGTATTCCGAGTAGGACTCTGGGATTGAATGACTGTGACGAACTCCAAACTCGCGAGTGCTGAGCGTAGTGACAGACGCAAAAGGATAGTAAATCCTATTCCAGTATGATCGAGAACCTCCAAGATGATTAGCCATGCAGTGACAGTGCATCGGACCATTTTCACAGAGAGTAATAGGATGCAACCAACGACAAGGGTGATGCCTCCAGACGATTAGCCGTGCTGTGACAGAGCATTTGGACCATTTTCCCGAGAGAGATCGAAAGTAGCCATTGGCACCGGTGACATCCTTACATAAAGCCAGCCATAGAAAGGAGTAAGATTGATTGGATGAAGACAGCAGGAAAGCAGAGGTTCAGAGGAACGAATGCATCTCCATACGCTTATCTGAAATTCTCACCAATGAGTTACATAAGTATTTCTATCCTTATTTTATTAATTAATTTCGAAAACCCCATTACTATTTTATATCCACCTAACTGAGATTTACAAGGTGACCATAGCTTGCTTCATACCAACAATCTCCGTGGGATTCGACCCTTACTCACGTAAGGTATTACTTGGACGACCCAGTGCACTTGCTGGTTAGTTGTGCGAAGTTGTGAACCATGGTATTGGCATCGTGTTTTTGGTGCCATTGCCAGGGAAAGAAAGAGCAATGAATTTTACATAATCAAAGTGCAATCACAATTTCGTCCACCACGTACGCACAGAGGGTTGTGCGCACACACACTTCGCGATGCGCTTGACTCGCTCTGCTTAGGTTCTTGTGCGTATGCATGGGTAGCTGTGCATACGCCCGCATGCTGATTCCTTCTGTGCGTACGCACGCTTCCTTGTGCGCACGCACGCATGGCTGTGCTCTCCTCCATTATTTTCTTCATGCTTTCTCCCAAATGCATGCTCCTCTTCCATTCCCACCAAGCCATTTCTACCTCATTCCTCTGAAATCACTCACAAATAACATCAAGGTATCGAATGGAAGGTAAACGGAATAAAATTAGTCAAACTAAGCACAAAAGAACATGTTCTTATAATCAAGCACAATATAGGGATCAAACACAAAAGTATGCTATTATGGTGATTGGTGCACGAATTGTGAATCACACTTTTCACAACTCGTACCACTTACCAGCAAGTGCACTGGGTCGTCCAAGTAATACCTCACGTGAGTAAGGGTCGAATCCCACGGAGATTGTTGGTTTGAAGCAATCTATGGTTATCTTGTAAATCTTAGTCAGGAAGTCAATTATGTTTATCAGTTGAATTACAAATAAACAAGAGAGCATGGATTAAAGGTTACTTGTTATGCAGTAATGAAGAATATGTTGGAGTTTTGGAGATGCTTTGTCTTCTGAATCTCTGCTTCCTCTGTCTTCTTGTTCACGCACGCACGTCCTCCTATGGCAAGCTATGTGTTGGTGGATCACCGTTGTCAATGGCTACCTTACATCCTTCCAGTGAAAACTACGCTCACGCGCTCTGTCACAGCACGGCTAATCACCGGTTGGTTTTCGATCCGGTTGGAATAGAATCCCTTGATTCCTTTGCGTTTGTCACTAACGCCCAGCCTTCAGGAGTTTGAAGCTCGTCACAGTCATTCAATCCTTGAATCCTACTCGGAATACCACAGACAAGGTTTAGACTTTCCGGATTCTCGTGAATGCCGCCATCAATTCTAGCTTATACCACGAAGATTCTGATTAAGAGATCTAAGAGATACTCATTCAATCTGATATAGAACGGAGGTGGTTGTCAGGCACACGTTCATGGGTTGAGAATGGTGATGAGTGTCACGGATCATCACCTTCATCACAGTTAAGCGCGAATGAACATCTTAGATAGGAACAAGCATATTTGAATAGAAAACAGAAATACTTGCATTAATTCATCGAGACACAGTAGAGCTCCTCACCCCCAACGATGGAGTTTAGAGACTCATGCCGTCAAAGAGTACAAAGTTCAGATCTAAAATGTCATGAGGTACAAAATAAGTCTCTAAAAGTTGTTTAAATACTAAACTAGTAGTCTAGGTTTACAAAAAGTGAGTAGACTATGACAGATGGTGCAGAGATCCACTTCTGGGGCCCACTTGGTGTGTGCTGGGGCTGAGACTTAAGCAATTCACGTGCATAAGGCCATTTTGGGCGTTCAACGCCAGGTTTGGATCCATTTCTGGCGTTGAACTCCAACTTTTAATCCTTTTCTGGCGCTGGACGCCAGAATTGGGCAGAGATTACGTCATCTATCCTTGAGCAAAGTATGAACTATTATATATTGCTGGAAAGCCCTGGATGTATGCTTTCCAACGCAATTGGAAGCACGCCATTTCGAGTTCTGTAGCTCCAGAAAATCCACTTTGAGTGCAGGGAGGTCAGAATCCAACAGCATCAGCAGTCCTTTTTCAGCCTGAATCAGATTTTGCTCAGCTCCCTCAATTTCAGCTAGAAAAATATCTGAAATTACAGAAAAACACACAACTCATAGTAAAGTCCAGAAATATGAATTTTTCCTAAAAACTAATGAAAATAAACTAAAAACTAACTAAAACATACTAAAAACTATATGAAATTAACCCCAAAAAGCGTATAAAATATCCGCTCATCACAACACCAAACTTAAACTGTTGCTTGTCCTCAAGCAACTAGACAAATAAAATAGAAGACTAATGGGTTGAGAAGCAATAATATCTCAGTGTTTTTGAGTGAAGCTCAGATTCTAATTAGATGAGCGGGACTAGTAGCTTTTTGCTTCCGAACAATTTTGGCATCTCACTTTATCCATTGAAGCTCAGAGTGATTGGCATCTATAAGAACTTAGAATTCAGATAGTGTTATTGATTCTCCTATTTTAGTATGATGATTCTTGAACACACCTATTTTATGAGTCTTGGCCGTGGCCCTAAGCACTTTGTTTTCCAGTATTACCACCGGATACATAAATGCCATAGACACATAATTGGGTGAACCCTTTGGATTGTGACTCAGCTTTGCTAAAGCCCCCAATTAGAGGTGTCCAGGGTTCTTAAGCACACTCTTCTTTTTTCTTTGGACCTTGACTTTAACCGCTCAGTCTCAAGTTCTCACTTGACACCTACACGCCACAAGCACATGGTTAGGGACAGCTTGGTTTAGCCGCTTAGACTAGGATTTTATTCCTTTAGGCCCTCCTATCCACTGATGCTCAAAGCCTTGGGATCCTTTTTATCTGCCCTTGCCTTTTGGTTTTAAGGGTTATTGACTTTTTGCTCTTGCCTCTTGGTTTTAAGAGCTTTTGGCTTTTTCTGCTTGCTTTTTCTTTTTCTTTCTATTTTTTTCGCCTATTTTATTATATATATATATATTTTTTTTCTGCAAGCTTTGTTCTTTGCTGCTTTTTCTTGCTTCAAGAATCATTTTTATGATTTTTCAGATTATCAATAACATGTCTCATGTTCATCATTCTTTCAAGAGCCAACATATTTAACAGTCTTAAACAACAAATTCAAAAGACATTTGCACTGTTCAAGCATTCATTCAGAAGACAGAAAGCATTGCCACCACATGTTACTAATTAGGATTTTTCTTATTAAAAACTCGAAATTTTATTGCCTCTTATTCAAAAGATCTACGATTTTATTCATGTTTGCTGATGATGAGAAAAATAGACTATAACTTAATTGGGGATAAAATCAAAATAGACACTAATTACTACTAATGATCATGTAATGAAAACACAAACATAGATAAGCACTTAACATAGAGAAAACGAAAAACAGAGAAAGTAAGAACAAGGAACGAGTCCAACTTAGTGATGATGGCATTTCCTTCTTGAGGAACCAATGATGTTCTTGAGCTCTTTTATGTCTCTTCCTTGCCTTTGTGGCTTGATTCCTAGTGATTTTTGGTATTTCTATCCTCAGTTGCTTCCAATAATTATGTGGAAGGAAGTGCATCCCCTGAGGTATCTCAGGGATCTCTTGATTCACATAATTGTTTTACCACACCAAACTTAGAATGTGGCTCGCCCTCGAGCAAAAGAAGAAGGAATAGATGAAGAAGAAGATGTGGAAAAAAAAACTAGGATTATGAGGAGGGAAGGTGGGGATCCTGTGGGCTCCACAGATCTTGAAATGATCCTGTGAGGTCCACAGATCTTGAGGTGTCAAGGCATTTACATCCCTGCACCAATTTAGGCATGCAAAATGCCCTTGCACACAACTCTGGGCGTTCAGCGCCAGGTTGGTGCCTATTTTGGGCGTTCAACGCCCATTTACTAGCCATTTCTGGCGTTGAACACCAGAACCATGCTTGTTCTGGGCGTTCAGTGCCAGGATGTTGCCCATTTTGGGCGTTCAGCGCCAGAACCATGCTCTGTTCTGGCGTTGAACGCCAGACAGGTGCTTCCTCCAGGGTGTGATTTTTCTTTTGCTGTTTTTGATTCCGTTTTCAATTAATATTTATTTTGTGACTCCACATGATTATGAACCTATTAAAACATGAAAAACCATGAAAATACATAAAAATTGGGTTGCCTCCCAACAAGCGCTTCTTTAATGTCCTTAGCTAGACCTTGCTGAGCTTTTAATCTAGCTTCAACCTTGAGCACTCTTGCTCAACGTTGCTTTCAAGATAGTGTTTGATTCTCTGTCCATTGACAATGAACCTCTTATCAGAATCAATATCTTGAAGCTCCACATAACCATATGGTGATACACTTGTGATCACGTATGGTCCCCTCCACCGGGATTTCAATTTCACGGGGAATAGCCTGAGTCTAGAGTTGAACAGTAGAACCTTCTGTCCTAGCTCAAAGATTCTAGATGACAGCTTTCTGTCATGCCATTTTTTTATTTCTCTTTATAAAGCTTGGAATTTTCGAAAGCTGTGGATCTGAATTCCTCTAGCTCATTTAGCTGGAGCAATCTTTTTTCTCCTGCTAATTTGGCATCAAAGTTTAGAAATCTGGTTGCCCAGTAGGCTTTATGTTCCAGTTCCACGTGCAGGTGACATGCCTTACCATACACAAGTTGGTATAGAGAGGTCCCTATAGGGGTCTTGAATGCTGTTCTGTAAGCCCACAGAGCATCATCCAAGCTCCGTGCCCAATTCTTTCTACGGGTACTTACTGTCCGTTCTAGGATTCTCTTTAATTCTCTGTTAGAGACTTCAGCTTGCCCATTAGTTTGTGGATGATATGGAGTAGCCACCTTATGGCGAATTCTATACCGAACCATGGCAGAGTAAAGCTGTTTATTGCAGAAGTGAGTGCCCCCATCACTGATTAGTACTCTAGGGACCCCAAACCTGCTGAAGATATGTTTCTGGAGGAACTTCAGCACTGTTTTAGTATCATTGGTGGGTGTGGCAATGGCCTCAACCCATTTTGATACATAGTCAACTGCCACCAGAATATAAGTGTTTGAGAATGATGGTGGGAAAGGTCCCATGAAGTCAATTCCCCATACGTCAAACAACTCAATCTCCAAGATTCCTTGTTGAGGCATGGCGTAACCATGGGGCAGATTACCAGCTCTTTGGCAACTGTCACAGTTAAGTACAAACTCTCGGGAATCTTTATAGAGTGAGGGCCAATAGAAGCCACATTGGAGAACCTTGGTGGCTGTTCGCTCACCTCCGAAATGGCCTCCATATTGTGATCCATGGCAATGCCATAGGATCCTCTGTGCTTCTTCTCTAGGCACACACCTACAGATTATTCCATCTGCACATCTCTTAAAGAGATAGGGTTCATCCCACAAGTAGTACTTTGCATCAGTAATTAATTTCTTCTTTTGTATCCTGTTGTACTCCTTGGGTATGAACCTTGCAGCTTTATAGTTTGCAATATCGGCAAACCATGGTATTTCCTGAATGGCAAATAAATGCTCATCCGGAAAAGTCTCAGAGATCTCAAGAGAGGGGAGGGGCGTCCCTTCTACTGGCTCTATCCGGGACAGATGATCAGCCACTTGGTTCTCTGTCCCTTTTCTGTCTCTTATTTCTATATCAAACTCTTGCAAAAGCAACACCCATCTGATGAGCCTGGGTTTTGAATCCTGCTTTGTGAGTAGATATTTAAGAGCAGCATGATCAGTATACACAATCACTTTTGATCCTACTAAGTATAATCTGAACTTGTCAATGGCGTAAACCACTGCAAGTAATTCTTTTTTTGTGGTTGTGTAATTTTTCTGGGCATCATTTAAAACGCGACTAGCATAATAAATGACATGCAGAAGCTTGTCATGCCTCTATCCCAATACTGCACCAATGGCGTGATCACTGGCATCACACATTAGCTCAAATGGTAACGTCCAGTCTGGTGCAGAAATGACTGGTGCTGTGACCAGCTTAGCTTTCAGCGTTTCAAACACCTACAGACACTCTGTGTCAAACACAAATGGCGTGTCAGCAGCTAGCAGATTGCTTAGAAGTTTTGCGATTTTTGGAAAATCCTTTATAAACCTCCTATAGAATCCTGCATGCCCCAGAAAGCTTCTGATTGCCTTAACATTGGCCGGTGGTGGTAATTTTTCAATTACCTCTATTTTTGCTTGATCTACCTCTATTCCCTTGTTTGAGATTTTATGCCCAAGGACAATCCCCTCAGTCACCATGAAGTGACATTTTTCCCAGTTTAAAACTAGGTTGGTCTCTTGGCATCTTTTCAGAACATGTTTCAGGTGATCAAGACAGGAGCTGAATGAGTCTCCATATACTGAGAAGTCATCCACGAAGATTTCCAGAAAATTTTCCACCATATCAGAGAAAATAGAGAGCATGCATCTCTGGAAGGTTGCAGGCGCATTACATAGCCCAAATGGCATCCTTCTATAAGCAAACACTCCAGATGGACATGTGAATGCTGTTTTCTCTTGATCCTGGGGATCTACTGCAATCTGGTTATAGCCTGAGTAGCCATCCAAAAAGCAGTAATAATCATGACTTGCTAGTCTTTCTAGCATCTGGTCTATGAATGGTAAAGGAAAATGATCCTTTCTGGTGGCTGTATTGAGCCTTCTGTAGTCAATACACATGCGCCACCCTGTAACTGTTCTTGTAGGAACCAGTTCATTTTTTTCATTATGAATCACTGTCATGCCTCCCTTTTTTGGGACGACTTGGACAGGGCTCACCCAGGGGCTATCAGAAATAAGATAAATAATCCCAGCCTCTAGTAATTTGGTGACCTCTTTCTGCACCACTTCTTTCATGGCTGGATTTAGCCGCCTCTGTGGTTGAACCACTGGTTTGGCATTATCCTCCAATAAGATTTTGTGCATGCATCTAGCTGGGCTTATGCCCTTAAGGTTACCTATGGACCACCCAAGAGCTGTCTTGTGTGTCCTTAGCACTTGAATAAGTGCCTCCTCTTCTTGTGAATTTAAAGCAGAGCTTATGATCACTGGAAAAGTGTCACCTTCTCCCAGAAACGCATATTTCAAGGATAGTGGTAATGGCTTGAGCTCGGGTTTAGGAGGTTTTTCCTCTTCCAGAAGAAATTTCAGAGGCTCTTTCATGTCCTCTGAATCCTCTAAATCAAGCTGAACATCTTTAAAGATGTTTTCCAACTCTGATTCAAGACTCTCAGCCATGTTGATCTCTTCTACCAAAGAGTCAATAAGATCAACTTTCATGCAATCTTTTGATGTGTCTGGATGCTGCATGGCTTTGACAGCGTTCAACTTGAATTCATCATCATTGACTCTCAAGGTTATTTCCTCCTGTTGGACGTCAATGAGGGATCGTCCAGTTGCTAGGAAGGGTCTTCCTAGAATGAGAGTAGCACTCTTGTGCTCCTCCATTTCCAGCACAACAAAGTCAGTGGGAAAGGCGAATGGCCCAACTCTGACAATCATGTCTTCAATCACGCCTGATGGGTATTTAGTGGAACCATCAGCAAGTTGAAGACATATCCGGGTTGGTTTAACTTCTTCAGTTAAGCCAAGCTTTCTGATAGTGGATGTAGGTATTAGGTTGATGCTTGCCCCAAGATCGCATAAAGCTGTCTTGGTGCAATTACCTTCTAATATGCATGGTATCAGAAAACTCCCAGGGTCTTTAAGCTTTTCAGGAAAGCTCTTCAGAATGACTGCACTGCATTCTTCAGTGAGGAGAACTCTTTCTGTTTCTCTCCAATCCTTTTTATGACTCAAGATCTCTTTCATGAACTTGGCATAAGAAGGTATTTGCTCAAGTGCTTCTGCAAATGGAATCTTTATTTTAAGAGTCCTGAGATAATCTGCAAAGCGAGCAAATTGCTTATCCTGCTCCTCTTTCTGGAGTTTTTGAGGATAAGGTATCTTGGCTTTATATTCTTCAACCTTAGTTGCTGTAGATTTACTGCCTACAGAAGTGGTTGAAGAAGCCTTTTTAGAGGGGTTGTTATCAGCATTTGTGTGTGTCTGATCCCTCAACTAGCAATTGAGTGCCAAAGTTAGAAACTAGAGTGACGTTAGATGCCAACTCCTTGTCTGTTCCTGGCGTCTGAACGCCAGAATTGTGCCCATTTTGGGCGTTCAGCGCCAGATCCTGCCCATTTTGGGCGTTCAACGCCAGATCCTTGCCCATTTCTGGCGTTGAATGCCAATCCTGCTTTGTTTCTGGCGTTGAACGCCAGTTTTGGCCATGGTCTGGGCGTTCAGCGCCAGCCTTCCACCAATTTTCTGGCGTTTTAGCGCCAGAATTATTTTTCCCTGGGCTCTTACTGTCCTCAGGTGAATCTTGGGTGGTTTGCTCATTTCTTGGCTTTTTACTGCCTTGAGGTGGGTTATTTAATGTTTTCCCACTTCTTAATTGAACTGCTTGGCATTCTTCTGTTATTTGTCTTGATAGCTGTTGCTTTGTTTGCCTAAACTGTTCTTCCATAAGTATATTTGCCATTCTTGTCTCTTGGAGCCTATCTTTAAATTCGGCTAGCTACCTTGTTAGAAAGTCCAACTGCTGATTGAATTCAGCAGCTTGTTTTACAGGACTGAGTTCAGCAGTTGCTGTCTTAACCTCTTCTTTCATGGAAGGGTCACTGCTTAAGTACAGATGCTGATTCTTGGCAACTGTATCAATGAGCTCTTGAGCCTCTTCAATTGTCTTTCTCATGTGGATAGATCCACCAGCTGAGTAATCAAGAGACATCTGAGCTCCTTCTGCAAGCCCATAATAGAAGATGTCTAACTGAACCCACTCTGAAAACATTTCAGAGGGGCATTTTTGTAGCATCTCTCTGTATCTCTCCCAGGCATCATAAAGAGATTCATTATCTCCTTGTTTAAAGCCTTGGATGTCCAGCCTTAGCTGTGTCATCCGTTTTGGGGGAAAGTATTGATTCAGGAATTTTTCTGTCAGCTGTTTCCATGTCTTTATGCTGGCCTTAGGTTGGTTATTTAACCACCTCTTAGCTTGATCTTTCACAGCAAATGGAAACAGTAATAGTCTGTAGACATCCTGATCTATTTCCTTATCATGTACTGTGTCAGCAATTTGTAAAAACTGTGCCAAAAACTCTGTAGGTTCTTCCTGTGGAAGACCGGAATACTGGCAATTTCGCTGCACCATGATAATGAGCTGAGGATTCAACTCAAAGCTACTGACTCCAATGGAGGGTATGCAGATGCTACTCCCATATGAAGCAGTAGAGGGGTTAGCATATGACCCCAGAGTCCTCCTGGACTGTTCATTTCCACTTAGATCCATGATGGAGAAAGGGAGATGATGTAAAATAAAAAAAAATATTTTTATTTATTTATTTAATTATTTCGAAAATAAAATAAATTAAAATAAAATAAATAAAAATAGGTGAAGATTTTCGAAAAAAAATGAGGAGAGAGAAAGTGGTTAGGAAGTTTTGAAAAAGATATGATTTGGAAAAGATTTTAAATTTAAAAAAAATCTGAATTTTTTTTTAAATAATTTTCGAAAATTTGTTTTAAAAATAGAGAGAAAAGATATTTTTGAATTTAGTGAGGAAAGAGAAAAACAATAAGATAGCACAAGATTTAAAATTTTTAGATCTAATGCTCCTTGTTTTTGAAAATTTTGGAGGGAAAACACCAAGGAACACCAAACTTAAAAATTTTAAGATCAAGACACAAGGAAAACTCAAGAACACTTTGAAGACTCGCAAGAACACAAGAACATGAAGAAAGAACACCAAACTTAAAGTTTGGCACACAATTTAATAGAGAAATTATTATTTATGAAAAAGAAGGTTTTGAAAAGAATATAAAAGATTCTAACCCAATTACCAAGAACACAGATTAACGCTCTAGCCAAATGAGTTATGAATGTAACACTTGTTTTGAAGAAGTATATATATATATATATATATATATATATATATATATATATATATATATATATATATATTTTAACCAAGAACAATAATAAGAGACTCTAAACCAAAAAGAAAAATTTTCCTAATCTAAGAAACAAAATAAACCGTCAGTTGTTCAAACACGAACAATCCCCGACAACGGCGCCAAAAACTTGGTGCACGAATTGTGAATCACACTTTTCACAACTCGTACCACTGACCAGCAAGTGCACTGGGTCGTCCAAGTAATACCTCACGTGAGTAAGGGTCGAATCCCACGGAGATTGTTGGTTTGAAGCAATCTATGGTTATCTTGTAAATCTTAGTCAGGAAGTCAATTATGTTTATCAGTTGAATTGCAAATAAACAAGAGAGCATGGATTAAAGGTTACTTGTTATGCAGTAATGAAGAATATGTTGGAGTTTTGGAGATGCTTTGTCTTCTGAATCTCTGCTTCCTCTGTCTTCTTGTTCACGCATGCACGTCCTCCTATGGCAAGCTGTGTGTTGGTGGATCACCGTTGTCAATGGCTACCTTCCATCCTTCCAGTGAAAACTACGCTCACGCGCTCTGTCACAGCACGGCTAATCACCGGTTGGTTCTCGATCCGGTTGGAATAGAATCCCTTGATTCCTTTGCGTTTGTCACTAACGCCCAGCCTTCAGGAGTTTGAAGCTCGTCACAGTCTTTCAATCCTTGAATCCTACTTGGAATACCACAGACAAGGTTTAGACTTTCCGGATACTCGTGAATGCCGCCATCAATTCTAGCTTATACCACGAAGATTCTGATTAAGAGATCTAAGAGATACTCATTCAATCTGATATAGAACGGAGGTGGTTGTCAGGCACACGTTCATGGGTTGAGAATGGTGATGAGTGTCACAGATCATCACCTTCATCACAGTTAAGCGCGAATGAACATCTTAGATAGGAACAAGCGTGTTTGAATAGAAAACAGAAATACTTGCATTAATTCATCGAGACACAGCAGAGCTCCTCACCCCCAACGATGGAGTTTAGAGACTCATGCCATCAAAGAGTACAAAGTTCAGATCTAAAATGTCATGAGGTACAAAATAAGTCTCTAAAAGTTGTTTAAATACTAAACTAGTAGCCTAGGTTTACAAAAAATGAGTAGACTATGACAGATGGTGCAGAGATCCACTTCTGGGGCCCACTTGGTGTGTGCTGGGGCCCACTTGGTGTGTGCTGGGGCTGAGACTTAAGCAATTCACGTGCATAAGGCCATTTTGGGCGTTCAATGCCAGGTTTGGATCCATTTCTCGCGTTGAACTCCAACTTTTAATCCTTTTCTGGCGCTGGATGCCAGAATTGGGCAGAGAACTGGCGTTGAACGCCAGTTTACATCGTCTATCCTTGAGCAAAGTATGGACTATTATATATTGCTGGAAAGCCCTGGATGTCTACTTTCAAGCAATTGGAAGCACGCCATTTCGAGTTCTGTAGCTCCAGAAAATCCACTTTGAGTGCAGGGAGGTCAGAATCCAACAGCATCAGCAGTCCTTTTTCAGCCTGAATCATATTTTTGCTCAGCTCCCTCAATTTCAGCCAGAAAAATACCTGAAATTACAGAAAAACACACAACTCATAGTAAAGTCCAGAAATATAAATTTTTCCTAAAAACTAATGAAAATAAACTAAAAACTAAATAAAACATACTAAAAACTATATGAAATTAACCCCAAAAAGCGTATAAAATATCCGCTCATCAGTGATTAAGTGCAGGTTTATGTGATGAAATCCATCCAATTATAGCTAAAATATATAAAAAAATATGGACTCATCAATTCCCCCACACTTAAAAATGGCATGTCCTAATGCTAAATGATGAACGAGATTTTGCTCGATAGTCTGGATTTTCTTCTTATAGAAAAGAATTACTTCGTTGCAAGCATAGCTCCAAACCAACAAACAATTCTCACATCAAAAGTATTGGTTGTCACATGTACAAACCCCAATGAAAATTTACCAAAGTATTTAAACTCCTGGTCGTCTCACATGGAATTGCAAGATCCAAGACCATTTAACCTAATCCTAACCTAATTCTAGAGAGAAGAGGGAGCTTCTCTCTCTAGAAAACTAACTAAAGGATCATGTTGACTAACTAATTGCTCCTTCTTTGCTTGGACTTCAATTCTGCATGAAATACACTTAGAAATAAGTTGGATTTGGGCCTGGGCAGCTCAGAAATTACCCCCAGCATTTTGCCTTTAAGTGGGTCATGTGAGAGTATCGGCGCGTACGCGCCATGTACGCGTGCGCGTCGATTGGCTGTTTCTTCATCCGCGTGGATACATCATGCACGCGTGCGCGTTTCTATGCGAAACCACTTCTGCGCGCCTGCGCCTTGTGCGCGTGCGCAACCATCGATGCATTCCCAATTCTTGTTTCTTCATGCATTCTCCACTTTGTATGCTTTTCTCCTAAATTCTTCCATCCAATACTTGCCTTATGAACCTGAAATCACTTAACAAACACATCAAGGCATCGAATGGAATTAAAGTGAATCAAAATCACCAATTTAAGGGCCTATAAAGCATGTTTTTACACTTAAACACAATTCAAGGGAGAATTACAAAACCATGCTATTTCATTGAATAAATTTGGGAAAAGGTGAATAAATCCCCTAAAATAAGCACAAGATAAACCACGATTTTGGGGTTTATCAAATCTCTCCACACTTAAACTAAGCATGTCCTCATGATAAAATCAAGAAAGAAGCGAAGAGGTATCAACATTTATTCAATGCAAACTAACTAAATGCAAGCTATCTATATGCAACCTATTTACATGAGTGCAATGTCTTAGTCAGAATAAATCAATCTCCAAGAATACATATGCAAGCACAAGGGCTAAGGCAATGGCAATCAAAGCAAACCACAATTGGATTGAACCATTGAAAGATTTTACAAACTTGCAAGAAAAGATGATCATGGGTGGAAACATCTAATTGAGCGATCGAACCCTCGCCGGATGTGTATCCGCTCTAGGCACTCAAGTGTATATGGTTAATTCACTCAATTCTCCCCCAATCATACTTTCTAAGATTTATTTTTCATCTAATAATCAACAATTATTCTATTCATGCATACAAATATCATGAGGGCTTTCCCATAGATTGTAATGGGGCTAGGGTCAAGGTAGGATGCATATGGTCAAGTGAGTTAGAATTTTGAATCTTTAATTAACTTAAACTTCTCAACTACCTTATGACAACCTATACAATTCTAAACAAACTTAACTACCCATTCTTCACTTTTACACACACTCATGTATTCTCCTTTTTTTTATGACCACACATATGCATTGTTTTTTATTGAACCTTTAACTTTGGGACATTTTGTTCCCTTTTATTGCAATTTTTTTCGTTATATATATATATATATATGTTTTCAAACTAAAACATATACAAGAATATCAATGCATATGGTTTACACATGATTAATATATGAGTGTGTACCCAATTCTGAAGATCTCAACACAAATACAAAAACACACTTTTATCTCTACCCAATGTTCCTAACTTTCCCAAAATCAAATGAACACTCTCACTAGCCTAAGCTAATCAAAGATTCAAATTAAGGACATTTATTGTTTTTCACTTAGGCTTGTAATGTGCTACAATTCAAAATAGGTGGGTTAAGCATAGGCTCAAAATTGGTTAATAATGGAAGATAAAAGGTAGGCTATTTCGGGTAAGTGAGCTATTTGAACAATGGCCTCAATCATATAAATGCATGTATACACGAAATAATGGACATAAAGAATCGAACAAATCAAAGATTACACTCATTGAAAGAGAATAATGCACACAAGAATGAAAATTAGTGGTCATAAGATGCAACCACACAATTAGGCTCAAATCTCACATGCTTGTGTTCTTGGCTCAAAACATGATCCACAAAGTTTATTAATCAAGCAAGTTCTAAAAAAAAACTTTCAACCAATTGGAGTGGTGACGGGTCCCCCAAGGGTGTATTGGTAAAGATTTTCTTCAATAAGATCGCGTTGCAGGTATAGCTCTACCAACAACAATCCTCGGGTGTCAAATTTAGAAGAGGGATTTGGTTGTCACAAGTTCAACCCCAATAGAAATAACCGAAGTATTCAAACCTCGGGTCGTCTCACATGGAATGGGCAAACATGTGCTTCAGCATTGGTTAGAAATCCGGGGTTGTGAGTTATGAGCATGAAAATAAATGGGAATCTTAACAAGCAAGTAATCTCAAATTGCAACAAATTGATTCAATTAACTAAGCGAAACATGAGCAATTCCAATGAACAAGTAACATTCCACTTAATTCTATTATAAACCAAACAAGTAACTACAACTAAGGCAAATAATTGAGAAATTTGGTTTTCAAATATGAATAATAAAAGCAACTCTTGGCTAGGCATGGGGATTGAGGTTACCATCCTTGTCTAACAACCATATCTTGACAATTATGAGGGACCAAGCTCATTAAGTCTACTTCCAAAAGTCTTAAGTACGTAATATCTACTCCTAGACATGAAGTACGTCAAATGGCTTTGATCACATCAACCCATAAGTCCCAACCTACCTACTAATTAGATTAGTAGTGGGTTGGCGTCAATGAGTATCAAATTAACCACCAAGGGCTCCCAAATCATCAAATCCATTAGACCCAATGACTCAAGTTTATCCAATTCCCTTGAACTAAGCCAAGAGTGAAGGAAACTACTCCAAAATCAAAGTAAGCAATTCATCAAACACATGGTAAGCGTTAACAAAAGACATATTCAAAATAGCAATTAAATTAAAATCTACAAGTACCCACTAACAATTATCAACATACAATCATCCAAACAACAAAACTAAACATAGAAATCATCAATGTAACATCAACAAGTCAAGATTCACAACATTCATGAAATGGGTATAAAATGACAATTAACAAGGATTCATAAAACTATCACTAGATATAAGCAAAATTGTAACAAGGAATTCAAATTGAACAATTAAAACTAGTAATTAACAAAATCCAATTCACAATCCAACAAGGGAAGATCAAATTAAAACTAGATCTAGAGAGGTACAAGGGTTTCTCTCTCTAGAATAACCAAAGAAAACCAAAAACTAGCTAAAATTGTGTCTTGTGTAAAAATGATTGATCCCCCTCTTTTCCCCTAGCATCCTTGGGTCTTTTCCATGCAGAAACAACTTGAAATTGGGCTTGATGAGCCTCAGAAATCGCCAGGCACGATTTCCTTTAATGAGGTCGCGTGCAGCTTCCCACGTGTGCGCGCCATGCGTGCGTGCGCGCCGATTGCTTTTGTGATCTACGCGTGCGCGCCAAGTGCGCGTGCACGTCGATAGGAATCTTCTGATCTGCGCGGATGCGTCAATCCTTGCGCACCGCTTCCAGCCAACCTCATCCACGCGTGCGCGTGGAGTGTGCGGGCGCGCCGATGCTGCTTCTCCCAAGATTTCAATTCTTCATGTTCCTCCCTTTTTATACATGCTTTCTCTCTCTCTTCTAAGTCATTCCTACCCTATAATTCCTGAAATTACTCAAGAAATACATCACGGCATCGAATGGTAATAGAAGAGGATTAAAATATGGAAATTTTAAGGCAAAATAAGCATGTTTTCCATCATGGAGGAATATTGAGAAGTGAACACAAAACTATGCATTTCTTGCGAATAAGTGTGAGAAATATTGATAAAATCCCCCAAAATAAGCACAAGATAAACCACAAAATCAGGGTTTATCAAATATCCCCACACTTAAACCAAGCATGTCCTCATGCTTATAATAAAAAGACCAAAGATCATGGTGAGAAAGGGTTTATGAAATGCAAACTACCTAAATGGATGCATGCAACTAATGTAAAATCATCTACCTACTTGGTCAAGAGTTAATCTATCCTCCAAGAATACATGTGAGCATATAGGGTGAAAATAGTATGTAATTCATGAATCCTACCAAATTGAATACCACTAAGGAGTGCATATGACTTGCTAAACAAATGCTTGTGAAAGCCGGGAACAAGCATTGAGCGTCGAACCCTCACCGGAAGTGTATCCGCTCTATTCGCTCAAGTGTATAGGGTTCGTCACTCAATCTTCTCATAATCATGCTTTCCAAGATTTATCTTTCATCTAACAATCAACAATTACTTAATGCATGCTTACAAGTATCATGAGGTCTTATTCATGGGTTGTAAAGGGGCTAAGGTGAAGGTAAGGATGTATATGGCTAAGTGGGCTTAAAATTTGAGTCCTTGATCAACCTAGGATCCACTCGACACATAGAACAACCTATACTACTACAATACATTACCTAGCTACCCTTGATTTTTACTCTTTTTGCATACTCATGCATTCTTTCCAATTCACACCCATATGCATTGTTTTTGTTACTTTATCTTGGGGCATCTTTGTCCCCTTTCATTGCTTTCTCTCTTTTCTTTTTTTTTATTATCTCCTTTTCTTGGGGTTTCTTTGTGAACAAAAGTTTTAATGCATACAGTTTAATCATTCAACACATGAGTATGTTCCTAAATCCTAGAATTTCCAATTACACTACAATTACACACCTATATATCTACCTTAATTCCCCAAGTATACCCTCCTATTTGAATAATATACATCCTAACATACCTAAGCTAATCAAGGATCCAAATTCAGGGACATTCATGGTTTTTCACTTAGGGCTGTTGATGTGCTCTATCTAAGAACAAAAAGGGGGTTTATCATAGGCTCAAAATTGGTTAGCAATGGTAGATAAGAGGGTTAAGGCCATTTGGAAAAAGTGACTATCGAAATGATGGCTTCAATCATGTAAATGCATTCATACACAAAGCAATGAACATATAGAATCAGACAAAGCAAGGATCACAATCATAGAGAGAGAGATATGCACACAAGAATGGAAATAATGGTTAAAAGATGTAACCATACAATAGGCTCAAAAATTTCATGCTTGTGTTCTTAGCTCAATCACTATGTTCCAAAATACATTCTTAAAGCAAGTTTACTGCAAAAAAAAAAATTTCAGAATTTTGGTAGGTCACCTAAAACACAGTTTCTTGGAAAGGAAGTTATTGTTTTGACCAAGTAACTCTATAGAAACTAACTATCATGCAAATGGTATCTACAAGCAAAACTAACTACACATGCAATATACTAGCTTCTAAGCAAAAATAAATCCATGGGTATCGAAGGGAAGAGATTGTTACCCATGGAGATCGGTCGAACTACCTCCCCACACTTTAGAAATTAGCACGGTCCTTTGTGCTACGAAT
Organism: Arachis ipaensis; assembly: GCF_059453495.1. NCBI lineage: Eukaryota > Viridiplantae > Streptophyta > Magnoliopsida > Fabales > Fabaceae > Arachis > Arachis ipaensis. The sequence continues at coordinate 59,399,745 of NC_142436.1, forward strand.
AATACGCAAGGAACTGTCGGGACCGGAACCTTCACTATCCCCTTCATCAGAACTCCCATCACTTGGGTTTGAGGTGGATGTGAATATTTCGGGTTCCTCCATGCTAGGGGTAACACAACGCAGAAAGCTTCTTGATGTATGTATATCGGCGGTGGTTGCGCCGCTCATATCTATCAAGCTTCCGGTGAAGATCTTCTATCCTTTGATGTGTGGATCTCAGTGGTGGCGATGATGAGCTAGAAGGAAAAAGAAGTGGCGGGGCCATGTCGAAGCTTGGTTTGTTCATGGGAAGGTGTAGGTATTTTCCGCTTGGGACCACATCGCCCTTAGCCGAAACTATAATCTTTTTGTCCTTGGCTTCCCAAGAAACACCCGCAGCAGCAACTAAATCAGATACTAATGCTGAAAATGGTAAATTACCCCGGTCGTGAACTTGACTCATCGCTTGCTTGACAAGAAGCAGAATGTTCACCGGCTTCTCCGTGAGAACACACCAAACAAGCAAGGCGAGGTCTGCCGTGAGGGACGACTTGTGGGTGCTAGGTAGCACATAGTGAGATAGGATCTGGGCCCAAGCTCTAGCTTCCACAGTAAGGAAGTGAGCGTCAATGCTCTTGGGCCTCATCCGCAGTCGACCATGGATCCAAAATGCCTCTGGTTTAGCAATGACTCGGAGGGTCGAGTCCCAATCGAATCCAAAGTTCTCTCGCTGACGTAAGACTTCTTGGTAGCCATCCATGTCACTTGGTACCGGTAGAACATTAAGCACTTGCTGAATAGCCTCTTCTGAAACCGTGACTTGCTTCCGGCGCATGTATACCGATTGAAGAGAGGGAAGATAGTAGTTAGTGTAGAATTCTTCCACCCAAGAGAGGTTGATTTCCATTGGTTTTCTCAAGAGAAACTCCCATCCTCGCTGTTCAATGCGGGGCAAAATATAAGGAGCAACCTTGTCCGGCGGAGCGAGTAGATGCTCAGGATGATAGTTCCTTACAGCTTTGGAGGGGAACATAAGTTCACAGAAGCGGTTGGGGAACCTTGAAGAATCTTTTGCCGGTTTGCCCTTGTCATTCTCATCAATAGAAGCGGGTGTCTTCCCTTTTTTAGATAGGGGTTTGGCTCCTAATGAAGAGCGCGCCTTAGAGTTTGACCTTTGGGGTTCCCTTTTTGCGGCCGGTTTCCTCGAAGCTACCTCCTTGCCTTTCTTGGTGGCCATCATAAGAAGGAAGGGAAGGAAAGAAAACATTAAACCCAAGAATCAATTTGACAAAAACATGCAAGTGACTTGTAGTGCCCATTGTGAATGTAAAAGTAAGGGTCATGACACTTGGCATGGGATGCAAGAGGAAGTAAAGCATGCAATGGCATGAGAAGAGTAATCTCAAGCATCCATAATAAAGAGCAAGTCATGTTCAATTAATATCTAATTGGAAAGTATGAACTTTAAGCACACAAATTAGACTCAATGCATTTAAGAGAAAGCAAGTGAACGAGGAAGGAGCACTAATTTGAAAGTATATGACTAAAATGAACCAAAATGGTATGTGTGCATTTCCTTGAACACTTGGCGTGCAATAATCAAGCAATGAGTAATTATGAGATACTAAACCAATTCAAAGCCCAAAATGGAACATCAATCATCACATAAACATCACACACTGGCAAAGATAAGAAAAAGAATGACAAAAGATCTATTAATGCAAATTAAGTTCAAATTCAACATCCATGGAGAAATAAGGAAAAAGGGAAAAGTAAGAAAACAAAAAGCAAGAAACATCATCATGTAAGCAAAAGAGAAACTAAGTAAAGCAATAAGAAGCATCTAACTAGAAGAAATAATGCAAGGGAAATTGGAAGTAAAGAAATGGAAGAAGTGAAACCTTGAAAAGTATGAAGGAACAAGGTTGAATTTTCTTTTGTGAAGATGAAAGAGAAAATAAGGGAAGTGTAGTGCCACCGGAAAAGGTGGTTGTCGCCGGTGAGTGGCCAGAGACAGTGGTGGTGGGTTAGGGAAGAAGAAGAAGAGAAGGGAAATGATGGAGGGAGAAGGAAAAGAAACTAAGAAAGAAAAGTGGTTGAGGGAGAAAGAAAACAGGACCAGGCACGATATTATAAAACTGACTCGCGCAACCGGTGCGGGCGCGCAAGGTGCGCTGGCGCGTCGGTGAGGGTACTAGCAGAGGACGCGTGCGCGTCAGTGGCACGCGCGCCCGAGGGAAGTTGTGCCTCAGGCACAAAAGTCACACAAAGTTGGCTCAAGTCTCTGGTTTTTGTACCTGAGTGAATCAGGGGGGCAGGCGCGCGAACGCACACCTTGCACGGACGCGTGCTTGAGGTATTTTGCGACTGGCGCGGACGCGCACAACGCGCGGACGCGTTAGTTTTGGCACAGGGTTGGCCCAATTGTGGCACAACTTTCTGGTTTTTGTACCAGAGAGTCCACATATCTCCGTCGGCGCGCGCGCGCACCATGCGCTTGCGCGTCGATGGTTAAATTGCAATGGTGCGCGCAGGCAGCATGTACGCGAACGCATGGGTGCCTAGCACGAGTTGGGCACAAAGTGGGCATGACTCTCGGGTATTTGGCCCAAGAGTGGAATTGCGCTACCGGCGCGCGCGCCCACTGTGCGTTGGCGCGTCGGTGCCCTTCTTCAAAGAAATTTTTTTGTTTTCTTTATCTTTTTTGCACATCCTATCTATATGAACATATCTATCCAACAAAATCAACAAAGCTAGCATTCCTATGCACTCAATCAATCATCAAGAGATCATAAAATTCACAAGAAACTAAGGATACAAATAAGATGGTATAAACAAGGAAGATCTTACCACGGTGGGGTGCCTCCCACCAAGCACTTTTCTTTAACTTCCTTAAGTTGGACGGTCCTTTTCTTAAGCTTCCTCTCTCCTTGGTGCATCCTCCAATATGTACACATCTAGCTCTTTTGGGGGCTTGCAACCATGATACTTCTTCACTCTATGTCCATTCACCTTAAAAGTTGTTTCACTCTTGGGATCAAACAATTCCACCACTCCGTAGGGCTTCATCTCCTTCACCTTGAAAGGTCCATCCCATCTAGAGCGGAGCTTGCCAGGCATGAATCGGAGCCTTGAGTTGTAGAGAAAGACTTCATCACCTTCTTGAAAGTCCTTCTTACGGATGTGATGGTCATGGAATGCTTTAGTCTTTTCCTTGTAGATTCGGGCATTCTCATATGACTCGTTCCTCAAACACTCAAGCTCTTCTAGTTGTAACTTCCTAGCTTCACCCGCCTTAGCCAAATCCATGTTGCACTACCTTACCGCCCAATAGGCTCGATGCTCAATCTCCATCGGAAGGTGGCATGCCTTACCATAGACGATCCGGAAAGGACTCATCCCAATCGGAGTCTTGTAGGCCGTTCTATACGCCCATAGTGCATCTCCTAACCGGAGGCTCCAATCCTTTCTTTGTGGATTGACCACATTTTCCAAGATTCTCTTGATTTCCCGGTTGGATACTTCTGCTTCTCCATTTGTTTGTGGATGATAAGCAGTAGCAACCTTATGCAACACTCCATAGCGCTTGAGCAATGCTTCTATCTTCCTGTTACAAAAGTGGGATCCTTGGTCGCTCACGATTGCTCGTGGCGACCCATAACGGCATACAATGTGATTACTAATGAAAGAAACAACGGTATTGGCGTCATGAAGGCGGGTAGGTATGGCCTCTACCCACTTTGACACGTAGTCAACCACTAACAGAATATACAGATACCCACTAGATTGGGAAACGGTCCCATAAAGTCAATGCCCCATACATCAAATATCTCACAGAACAACATAGGTTGCTGAGGCATTTCATCCCTTTGGGATGCGTTTGCTGACTTCTGACACTGATGGCAAGACACACACAACCGGTTAGCATCCTTGAATAAGGTTGGCCACCAGATTCCACAATCCAACACTTTTTTAACGGTCCTTTGTGGGCCAAAGTGGCCACCACATTCGGACGAATGACAAGCTTCAAGAATTGGTTGGAATTTAGACTCCAGGACACATCTTCGAATTACTTGGTCCACGCCCCTCTTCCACAAGTGAGGGTCATCCCAAATATAGTATTTGGAATCACTCCTCAACTTGTCCCTTTGGTTTTTCGAAAAGTTGGGAGGGAAGATTTTCACAACCAAGTAGTTCGCCATTGGGGCAAACCAAGGAAAGCTATCCGACACAGCATGCAAACTATCCAATGGGAATGAGTCATTGATCGGAAATGGATCAATTTTTAAATTCTCAATACGGCTTAAATGATCCGCAACCAGGTTTTGAGATCCACTCCGGTCTCTAATCTCAATGTCGAATTCTTGCAAAAGCAAGATCCAACGTATGAGTCTAGGCTTTGACTCATTCTTTGTCAATAAGTACTTTAAAGCTGCATGATCCGTGTATACCACTGATGACAAGTCATCTTAGCCTAGTTTAACTAGTCTTTTCCTTTAGTTTTCATTAGAATTATGCACTTTCTTGAGCTACAAGCAAGCCAATTAGGTAGATTTTCATGTTTCCCTTGATTGAATCAACCATGTATGAATTCATGCTATTTCATGAGGTTTCATACTATAATTGTCACATATTATGAAAGAATGAATATCTCATGATTTTAAGCATAGCTTTGATGTGTTTGGTTGATTAATTATAGGTGAAGAAAGCTTGGAGAAAGGTTGAAGCAAGAAGGAATAGCTAGGAGTAAAGAGAAGACAATGGAATAAGTGAAATTGAACCAGGAAGCAAAAAGCTGGACCTAAAGTTAGCATCAAACTTTTGCACAAACTTTTGGTTGAAAAGTTAGCCCCAACGTTAGCCCCCTAACTTTGAGGTTAACGTTGGCACATGAAATTCTCCCCTGGGCACCAAAAGTTTGCGCCAACGTTAGCCCCCTAACTTTGAGGCTAACGTTGGCATGAAGAAAACCTCCCTGGGAGCAAAAGTTTGCGCCAACGTTAGCCCCCTAACTTTGAGGCTAACGTTGGCACATGAACATCACAAGGAGGAGCAAAAGTTTGCGCCAACGTTAGCCCCCTAACTTGGTGGCTAACGTTGGCGCCACAAGTATACAAGGCAAGGCCAACGTTAGGGCCAAAGTTAGACCCCTAACGTTGGCACCAACGTTCATATCAGCAAAGTGGTGTTAGCTGATGTGAAAAGTTGGAGCAAAAGTTAGACCCCTAACTTTTGCTCAAACTTTTGGTCCAACTTTTGCAAAATTCAAACCCGGTTCAATTGGTTCACTTTGGTTCTTCTCCAAACTTCAAGAGCAATCAACCAAGGCCTCTTTCAACCCAATTCCACCAAGAGCAAAGGCCCAACTCAAGGCTTGAAGATCATTGGAAGAAAGTGTATAAATAGGATAGAATTCAAGTTCTTCGGGGAGCTTTCTTTTGGAATTTTCATAATAGTTTTCGGAGAGCTTTTGAATTGGAGTGATCTTTAATTTCTTTGTCTCGGGGAAGGAGAATTCACTTCTCTTCCTCTCAGTTTTATTGCTTTCAATTTCTATTACAATTGTCTTGGATCTTGGCTTGAAGAATTGAAGAAATTATGTTTCAATCTCATCCTTAGATCTCTCTGTTTATTTACTGCAATTGAATTTCCGTTTTTGTTACTTGATTCTCATCTACCTTTCTTGCAATTTACAATTTCCTTTGCAATTGTTCTTGTTGGATCTAGGAAGGCATTGAGATCTAGACTTGGTTTTCTAGTCTCTGGGTCCTGAGATCTAAATTCCCAATTTACATTTTGTTGCTTACTTTCAATGTTCATTTACTTTACTGCTTCAAGATCCGATTCAACCCAAACCCTCTTCTACTTCTCTGCTTGATGCAAATTTACTTTTCCTTGTTTACTTTCTGCAAATCCAACTCCCAATCCCCTTTACATTTCGAGCCATTTACATTTCTTGCACTTTAAGATTCCGCAATTTACATTTCTTGCACTCTAAGTTTCTGCCATTTAATTTTTTGTTCATTAAGATTCAGCAATTTAATTCCCTGCTCTCTTTACTTCCATGCAATTTAATTTCTGCAAATCATAAATCACCCAACCAAAACTTGATTCGCTTGACTAAATCAACCACTAAACTAAAATTGCTCAATCCTTCAATCCTTGTGGGATCGACCTCACTCCCGTGAGTTTTTATTACTTGATACGACCCGGTGCACTTGCCGGTTAGAATTGTGTGTTTTGGGAGAAATTTATTTTTCCTCCAAAATATCTCATCAAGTTTTTGGCGCCGTTGCCGGGGATTGATTAGATTGACAATGATTAAGTGAGGTGGTGATCTAGATCAAGCACTTTTTCTTTAATTTTGATTAACCCACTAACTGTTTGATTTTTTGCTTAAACTAACTAACACTTCAATCTAGCAGTAGATTGAAGTGTCACTAGTTTTGTGCATTTCTCATGCTCTGCTTGTATGTCAGGTACAAGAAGAACCATACCCAATTTTCATGAACAAGACGAAAGAACCCTCAGGAGGTTAAGAAGAGCTGAAAGAGGGAAAAATATTGTTGGAGAGGAGGAATCAGACGAAGAATTCCAAGAGATGGAGGAACATTTAACCAATCCACCAGGTGGAGAAGACAACAACAATGGCAACCCACCCCAGAGGAGAGTTTTGGCTTCCTATACCTTTGCAAATCCTAGACATTGTGGGAGCAGCATCTTGGCTCCAAATGTCAATGCTAACAATTTTGAACTCAAACCACAACTCATCACTTTGGTTCAGAATAATTGCTCTTTTGGTGGAGGACCACTTGAGGACCCACACCAACATTTATCCACTTTCTTGAGGATATGCAACACTGTCAAAACTAATGGAGTGCCCCCTGACAGTTACAAACTGATGCTATTCCCATTTTCTCTCAGGGACAAGGCCACTCAATGGTTGGAATCTTTTCCAAGGGACAGCATCAACAACTGGGATGATTTGGTAACCAAGTTTCTTGCCAAGTTTTATCCACCTCAGAGGATTATAAGGTTAATGGCTGAGGTACAAACATTTACACAAATGGAGGCCGAACCCATCTATGAGGCATGGGAGAGGTACAAGGCTCTGATCAGGAAATGTCCCCCGGCCATGTTTAATGAGTGGGAGAAGCTTCAAAACTTCTATGAAGGCTTAACACTGAAATCCCAGGAAGCTTTGGATCATTCAGCTGGAGGTTCCTTGCAACTCATGAAAACTGCAGAAGAGGCTCAAGAACTTATTGATATGGTGTCCAACAACCAATATTTCTTTGCTCATCAAAGAGGCCGCCAACCATCACAAAGGAGAGGAGTAATGGAGCTAGAAGGAGTGGATTCAATCCTAGCTCAAAACAAGATGATGCAGCAGCAAATTCAACAACAATTTGAGCAAATGGCCAAGAGGATTGATAGTCTCCAAGTTGCAGCAGTTAACACTAGCCAACCATCAACCACATGGGGACAGAGTGAAGAAACTCAAGAAGAACAACAACAAGAGCAAGTACAGTATATGCACAACCAAGGACCAAATGAAGTGTATGGTGATACATACAATCCATCCTGGAAGAACCACCCAAACCTCAGATGGGGAGATAATCATACCCAAAACCAACAACCATGGCAGAGGAACTCAAACCAACACAACCCAAGAAGCAACCAAAACCACAACCAGCAGCAGACTAGCCAAAACCCCTACAGAAAACCTCAAAACAACTACCCCAACCTCAACCAATACCAATCTAATAACCAACCCACCAACCAAAATGCCTACCATCCACCACCCACATCTCATAACCCACCTCAAGTATCACCTGAAGCCCAAAGAATCACTCACATGGAGGCCATGATAGACAAAATGTTGAAACACCAGGAAATGGTAACCAAGAATCAGGAAGCCTCCCTGAAGAGCCTAGAGAGACAGATGGGGCAACTCTCCAAGCAAGTTTCTGTTGAGAGACCTTCAAACTCACTGCCCAGTGACACAATTCCAAATCCCAAGGAGGAATGCAAGGCAATACAATTAAGGAGTGGGAGAGCATTGATAAGCAACAATGACACTACAAGGAAGCAAGCAGAGAACATCAAAGAACCAACGGAGGATGAGAAGCAAACAAAGGCAGATGAGGCTAAGGAGCAAGTTGTGATGCCAAACAAAAGCACTGAGAAACTTAAAGAGAAGGACAACCAGCCACATAGCTCAAAGGAAGTAGCTCAGGGACAGCAGCAAATAGGAAAGAGCATCACACCTCCACTGCCATATCCCCAGAGGTTCAACAAAGAGGTTAAAGACCAGCATTTTCACAAATTCCTTGAGATTTTTAAGAAGCTGGAAATCAATATTTCCTTGGCTGAAGCACTTGAGCAAATACCTCTATATTCCAAATTTCTGAAGGATCTTATCAACAAGAAAAGAAGCTGGGATGAGAAAGAAACCATAATGATTACTGAAGAATGCAGAGCCTTGATTCAAAAGGGGCTTCCTCCCAAGCTTGAGGACCCAGGGAGCTTCCTGTTGCCTTGCACCATTGGGGAATTGACCATCACTAAAGCAATGTGCGATCTCGGAGCAAGTATTAACTTAATACCATCCTCCTTAGTGAAAAAGCTACATATAGAGGAGGTCAAACCAGTACAAATGTCTCTGGAGCTGGTAGACAAGTCAATGGTATACCCCAGGGGTGTAATTGAAAATCTTTTGGTTAAGGTGGACAGTTTTATATACCCTGCTGATTTTGTGGTTCTAAAATCAAACGATGATGATGGTGACTCTGTTATACTGGGAAGGCCATTCTTGGCCACTGCTAGAGCTCTCATAGACGTAAAGGAAGGGGAATTAACTCTCAGAATGCATGACCAGAGTGTCACTCTGAAGGTTTTACCAGAGGCACAATTTAGCAAGGAGAAGAAAGACTATATGAAAAATGACCAGGAAAGTCACAGCAACATCCCAATGCTAAGGATTGTGCAAACTGATGAAAAAGCCCAAGAGGATATTAGAGTATTGGCCACTGAGAAGAGAGGTCCCCAAGGAAAACCTACGGCCAGAAAAGAAAGAACAACAAAAGGAAAGATGAAACGCAGAAACAAAGCAAAAAGGGGTTGGAAGAACAGAAAGATTCCAACAGAAGGGCTTTCCAAAGGTGACAAAGTGCAACTGATATATCAACAGCTGGGGGCAAATCAACAAACCGAGGATTACTACACTGTCAGCAACATACTATCATTAGAGCATGCTGAAATTGAACACCAGAAAACAAAGAAGAGGATCACGGTCAGAGGAGACAAATTGAGGCCCTACAAGCACCAACCACCATAAAAGAAAGCCTCAATGTCAAGCTAATGACAATAAAAGAGCGCTCCATGGGAGGCAACCCATGCTTTAAATGTCATTTTAAATTCAATAAGTTATGATCAATTGAGCATGAATTCTTTTCTCTTTTCATGAATATGTCCACTGACTGCATGCACTATTTTGAAACATATGCTAAGTTTGGTGTGCCTTCAAGCACACTAAACCAATGTTATAAATAATTCCATTTTGCATGTTTGGAGTATCTTGACAAAGCATATGGCCGAACACTAAGTTTGGTGTCCACATAGCTTCATGAAAAGTAGAAACTCATGCATCAATAATCATACAATTGTTGTTTTTCAAAATCTTATAAATAAAAAAAAAATTTCTTTTCCGGTAATGAAGGTATTAATTGTGATGTACCCTTTGACAAGAAACAAGTTTGGTGTTCATCAAACCTTGATGCACCGATTTAGGGATACAATTGATCCTTCATGAAAAAAAAAAGAGAAAAAGAAAGTATGATGAAAACAATTCTTATGAACATTTAACATTTGAATCTCACTAATTAGAGGAAGATACTCATTTTCTTTATATATGACCAAACATTAAGTTTGGTGTCTTCAAGGGAGAGTGTCACGGTTCAAATGATATAAGAATTGTTGGTTCACATAGTATTAATAAAAAGAACACTCTTGCTACGGTTGGATAAGACTAATGTATGTTGTCTTGTTGTGGTGACTAGGAGGTCAAAGAATCTTCAAAGAAAAAGACAAGACAAAGGAAAGCATAGCATGAAGACAAAATCCCATCACATGCCTCGAAAAAAAAATCTGCCACTCCTTGAGAATGATCACGGCAAAGGCAAGGGAAGGAGCAAACTTTGTCTTCATTCATCCTTACATGCATACCTTTGATCTCCATAAGTCTAATTGCATCCCAACCCTTCATTGCTCATTTAAAAGCATACCACCTTCAAGCCATGCACATGACCGAATCACTCCAACCTTAGAAACTTCACTCCCTTCATCACTCCTCAACATAACAAGCTTTGTGCAACATTTCTCTTACTTTAAACTCCAACCACTTAAACTTCTCTTCATTATTTCTTGTCATAGCAAGTCCGGTCTCAATTTCTTTTTGCTCCAAACACACATCAAACTCTCCAACATTCTTCACACTCCTTCTCAACCAACCAAGTGACCATGGCCTCCTCCTCAAGAACCAAACGAAGAAAAGGAAAAGATCCCATAGTGGAGGAAGACACACATGAATATGACCAACGGAGGTTCAAGTCTTGGTTTCATCAAATGAAAATTCAATGGATGAACGAGAAAAGAATCTATCCTGAAATTCCATTCTTGTTGCCGGATGATGGATGTCAAGAAATGAAGGACAAAATCCGGAAGAGGAGGTGGGAGGAACTTGCATCACCAGCCACCCGAATCAATGCCAATATCATAAGAGAGTTATATGCAAATGTCCCAAGGCTTGACATGCGTGAGCCCCCAACGTACAAGAGCTATGTGCGGGGGGTGGAAGTAGACTTTAGCCCGGATGCAATCAAGAAAGTCTTGAAACTAAAGTCAGTCCGCTTTGATGAACCGGGATACCAACAAAGATTGAATGAGGATCAGGATTATGAGGAGATTGCGAGAGACATTTGTTTTCAGAACTCAGAGTGGGAAGGAGATAACAAGAACAGATACAAGTTTCTGAAGAGATGTAACCTCACTCCGGAAGCAAAAGGATGGTATAAGTTGATGAAAAGATCAATTCTGGGCACAGTGAACACCTCAGAAGTTAACAGGGAGAGAGCCGTGATGCTGCATTGCATCATTGTGGGAGGAGAGATAAGAGTTCATGAAATCCTTGCAAAAGACATTCAAAAGCTGGCTGAAAAGAATTCGGCCGGATCTTGGTTGTACTATCCGAGTACCATTTGGAGGTTGTGTGCAAAGGCTAAGGTTCCAATGGAAGAGGAGAATCCAATGTGGATAAGCCAAGGCATGCCCATAACCATTGAACGAATGATGATGCCCCTTGAAGCACATCAAGGCCGAAGACCACATGGAGGAAGGGAAAGAGAAGAACCAATGGAAGAAGATGAGCCACACATAGAAGAAGAGCCACAAGAGGAGGAGGAACAACCACACTTTTTCCCACATGGCAATATGGATATGACTCAAATGCAAGAAGCAATAGGAAGATTGTCACAACAGTACACGAGAATCCAAGAAAGGCAAGAGGAATACCATTCTCTGTACATGAAAAACCAACAAGCACAAGAAGAAAGGGAGCTAAGAATAATGAACAAACAAAGTGAATTCGAGTCAAGATTCCTTGTGATGCAAGAAGAACATGCTTTTCAATCTCATGAATCTTTTGGGAAGTTGGAACAAATGCAAGCTGAAAATTTGAAGGCTCTCAAAGAGTTCACAACACTCCAAGATGCAAGGTATGAAGTACAAGCCGATTACAACATCAATAGCCAAATCAAACTGAACTATATTGGAGAACATTTGCACAACATGGATCCGGCGTTCCCAACTTTTGATGAATTCTTCAAAAAGAGAAGTGAGGTAGAAGTAAGCAGGGCTATGAGACTTGAAGATAGAGTGGAGGAGGCTATGAATAAGGCTGGCTTTTGGCAAGGTCAACAGGCACCAAACACGGATGGTGGGAACAATAGCAGCCAAGTGTATGAAAGGAGAAAGAAAAAGCATGACAAATGAAAGGTGGACTTGCTCCTTATTCATCACTACAAAATCTATCTGTTCTAAGTTGTCTTTGCATCTTTAAGTAGTTCTTTAAAAGTCTTTGCATTATGTTTGTTTCTTTTAAAATAAGTAAGCTAGTCTATGTGTGTGCTTGTGTGTTTACTTTCACTGAACAAAAAGTATGTTTTGTCCCATGCATCTTTAAGTTCAATAAAAGAAAAAGTTTGAATGTGAAGCAAGATAGTCTCTGTTAGATAGAAGTAGAATAAAAGTAAGTGGTGGTATGTGTGTGATTGTATAATAGCTCACTTTTAATGAATAAAGAGCCAGGATATCTCCTTCTAAGCAAAGAGTGGCCTACTGTCTATGAATCTCAATTAAATAAAAAAAAAATTCCTTGGTTAGAAAGAAAAACAAAAAGAAGGAAAGAAAAAAAAGATAGCCAAAAAGTGGCAGAACAAAAGGAAACAAAAAGAAACAAAGCTGGACACCAATAGCTTGAACTTTAAAATATATGCCTGTGATGTCTTTGTACTAGGATCTGCTTGGATTAGTAAGCTCTTAGGAGTGCATCAACACTCGGTGACTTGGGTTAACTAATCCGGGATCATCAGCTGAAAGTCCACTATCAAGAGCAACCTAACTACAAGGAATTTAGTAACCCAAAGAGGTGCTGGGCATCAATGTTTTAAGAAGGAATGTGAGCCAAGTGTCAATGGTGAATAATGTGTCAAGTATAAAGAAAAGAAAATGAACTTGCTACACATGACACTCAAATAAAGCTTATAAACAAAGTAATAGCCAAGGATAAAGGAATAATGAGAGGTCATAGCAGTATATTACTTGAAGCTTGAAGGAGACTTTCTAGGCCTAGGAGTCAGTAAGAAGTGAGTATTTACATATCCACACAAAACCCCATGAACTATCAATAATACTCTGCTAGCATGAACATCCTCTTCCATTTCATCTTTTCTTCTCAATAAATCAGTCCTTGCTTGGGGACAAGCAAGTTTTAAGTTTGGTGTTGTGATGACAAGTCATCTTAGCCTAGTTTAACTAGTCTTTTCCTTTAGTTTTCATTAGAATTATGCACTTTCTTGAGCTACAAGCAAGCCAATTAGGTAGATTTTCATGTTTCCCTTGATTGAATCAACCATGTATGAATTCATGCTATTTCATGAGGTTTTATACTATAATTGTCACATATTATGAAAGAATGAATATCTCATGATTTTAAGCATAGCTTTGATGTGTTTGGTTGATTAATTATAGGTGAAGAAAGCTTGGAGAAAGGTTGAAGCAAGAAGGAATAGCTAGGAGTAAAGAGAAGACAATGGAATAAGTGAAATTGAACCAGGAAGCAAAAAGCTGGACCTAAAGTTAGCATCAAACTTTTGCACAAACTTTTGGTTGAAAAGTTAGCCCCAACGTTAGCCCCCTAACTTGGAGGCTAACGTTGGAACTTGAAAATCACTCCCTGGATACCAAAAGTTTGCGCCAACGTTAGCCCCCTAACTTTGAGGCTAACGTTGGCACATGAAATTCTCCCCTGGGCACCAAAAGTTTGTGCCAACGTTAGCCCCCTAACTTTGAGGCTAACGTTGGCATGAAGAAAACCTCCCTGGGAGCAAAAGTTTGCGCCAACGTTAGCCCCCTAACTTTGAGGCTAACGTTGGCACATGAACATCACAAGGAGGAGCAAAAGTTTGCGCCAACGTTAGCCCCCTAACTTGGTGGCTAACGTTGGCGCCACAAGTATACAAGGCAAGGCCAACGTTAGGGCCAAAGTTAGACCCCTAACGTTGGCACCAACGTTCATATCAGCAAAGTGGTGTTAGCTGATGTGAAAAGTTGGAGCAAAAGTTACCCCTAACTTTTGCTCAAACTTTTGGTCCAACTTTTGCAAAATTCAAACCCGGTTCAATTGGTTCGCTTTGGTTCTTCTCCAAACTTCAAGAGCAATCAACCAAGGCCTCTTTCAACCCAATTCCACCAAGAGCAAAGGCCCAACTCAAGGCTTGAAGATCATTGGAAGAAAGTGTATAAATAGGATAGAATTCAAGTTCTTCGGGGAGCTTTCTTTTGGAATTTTCATAATAGTTTTCGGAGAGCTTTTGAATTGGAGCGATCTTTAATTTCTTTGTCTCGGGGAAGGAGAATTCACTTCTCTTCCTCTCAGTTTTATTGCTTTCAATTTCTATTACAATTGTCTTGGATCTTGGGTTGAAGAATTGAAGAAATTCTGTTTTAATCTCATCCTTAGATCTCTCTGTTTATTTACTGCAATTGAATTTCCGTTTCTGTTACTTGATTCTCATCTACCTTTCTTGCAATTTACAATTTCCTTTGCAATTGTTCTTGTTGGATCTAGGAAGGCATTGAGATCTAGACTTGGTTTTCTAGTCTCTGGGTCCTGAGATCTAAATTCCCAATTTACATTTTGTTGCTTACTTTCAATGTTCATTTACTTTACTGCTTCAAGATCCGATTCAACCCAAACCTTCTTCTACTTCTCTGCTTGCTGCAAATTTACTTTTCCTTGTTTAATTTCTGCAAATCCAACTCCCAATCCCCTTTACATTTCGAGCCATTTACATTTCTTGCACTTTAAGATTCCGCAATTTACATTTTTTGCACTCTAAGTTTCTGCCATTTAATTTCTTGTTCTTTAAGATTCAGCAATTTAATTCCCTGCTCTCTTTACTTCCATGCAATTTAATTTCTGCAAATCATAAATCACCCAACCAAAACTTGATTCGCTTGACTAAATCAACCACTAAACTAAAATTGCTCAATCCTTCAATCCCTGTGCGATCGACCTCACTCCCGTGAGTTTTTATTACTTGATACGACCCGGTGCACTTGCCGGTTAGAATTGTGTGTTTTGGAAGAAATTTATTTTTCCTCCAAAATATCTCATCAACCACTATCTTTGAACCTAGCAAATAAGATCTGAATTTATCTAAAGCATGAACAATAGCTAGGAGTTCTTTTTCAGTAGTGGTATAGTTGGATTGTGCTGCATCTAGTGTCTTAGAAGAGTAAGCAATGACAAAGTGGAGTTTACCATCGCGCTGTGCAAGCGCGGCACCTACAGCATGGTTTGACGCATCGCACATTATCTCAAATGGCAACGTCCAGTTGGGGCCTCGCACAATTGGTGCCGTGGTAAGAACTCTCCTTAGCTCTTCAAAAGCTTTTACACATTCACTATCAAACTCAAAATCCACATCTTTTTGGAGTAGGCGCGATAATGACAAAGCAATCTTGCTAAAGTCCTTGATAAAGCACCTATAAAATCCTGCATGTCCCAAAAACGAGCGAACCTCCCTCACGGATGAGGGGTGAGGCAAAGTGGTGATAACATCGACCTTGGCCGGGTCTACAAAAATGCCTTCATGAGATACTACATGTCCTAACACTATACCTTGTTGTACCATAAAGTGACATTTTTCAAAATTTAAGACAAGGTTAGTGTCAACACATCTAGCTAGGACCTTGGTCAAGTTCTCTAAACAACAGTTGAATGAAGTACCATAAATGCTGAAGTCATCCATAAAGACTTCCAGACAATTCTCCATTAGATCGGAGAAGACACTCGTCATGCACCGCTGAAAAGTAGCGGGTGCGTTACATAGTCCAAATGGCATCCTTTTATAGGAAAAGGTGCCAAATGGACAAGTAAACGTGGTCTTCTCCTGATCTTCAGGAGCAATATGTATCTGGAAGTAGCCAGTAAACCCATCAAGAAAGCAGTAGTGAGATTTACCTGCCAAGCAATCTAGCATCTGATCGATGAAGGGTAAGGGGTAATGGTCCTTCCGAGTGGCGGCATTCAATCTTCTGTAGTCAATACATACTCGCCACGCATTTTGTACTCTTTTAGTGACCATTTCACCATCGTCCTTCTTGACCGTTGTGATGCCCGACTTCTTGGGGACAACCTGAACCGGGCTCACCCACTCACTGTCGGAGATTGGGTATATGATATCCGCATCCAGTAATCGGGTGACCTCTTTCTTCACTACATCAAGGATGGTTGGATTGAGCCTCCTTTGCAGTTGCCTAATCGGCTTAGCTCCATCTTGGAGAAATATCCTATGCATGCACTTGCGGGGGTCAATTCCCACAATATCCGCCAAGCTCCATCCTATTGCTTTCTTGTACTTTCTTAGAACATCTAGGAGCTTTCCCTCTTCATCACTTGAGAGCTCACTAGCAATAATGACCGGAAACCTTTGGTTATCCTCTAAGAAAGCATACTTCAAATGAGATGGAAGGGGCTTCATTTCACTTTTTGTCTCAAGATGAGGTTCCTTTTCATCAAGCTCATGGGACTCATTCTTGACAACTTCCTCATGTTCATCCTCTTGGTCATCCGTCTCCTCAACAATGGGGTAGCACAACTTGTCATGGTCTTCTTCTTGCACTTCCGCTACCACTTCATCAATCACATCACATCGGAGCACGGAATGTTCTTCGGGAGGATATTTCATGGCTTCCTCTAAATTGAACTTGATAATCTTGCTTCCAACCCCAAAGGAATATATACCGGTGAAGGCATCTAACTTGAATTTGGAGGTTTTGAGGAAGGGTCTACCAAGTAGAACGAAGGATGAGCTTCTATTTTCTGCTGGAGGTATTTCAAGGATGTAAAAGTCAACCGGAAAAACCAAATCCTTAATTGCCACAAGTACATCTTCCACTATCCCCATCACTGTGATTACACTTTTATCGGCTAAGGCAAACCTCGCCGCCGACTTCTTCAATGGAGTTAAATTCAACCGCACATAGATAGAAAGTGGCATGATGCTTACACAAGCTCCCAAGTCACGCATACAATCATGAAGAGTGTGTCCACCAATACAATAAGACACTAAGTACGGCCCAGGGTCACCACATTTTCTTGGAATAGGTTCTATCAAGGAAGAAATTGAACTACCCAAGGATAATGTCTCCAATTCTCCTATCCTATCCTTGTGTGTACACAAGTCTTTCAAAAATTTTGCATACTTTGGAATTTGTTGAATAGCATCAAGGAGTGGTATGGTTACCTCAACCTTTTTGAACACTTGAAGCATGTTCAAATCAAATTCCGGTGTTTTCTTCGCCTTCTTCACCATGGAAGGAAATGGGATAGGAATGGACTCATCCACTATAGCTTTCCTCTTGGGTTCCTTGAGGTTAACTCCCTCTTCTTCATGCCTTTTGTCTACCACCTCTTCTTCATGTGGAGCTTCAACAACTACCTCTTCCTCATGAGTTTCTCCTATGACCCTTAGAGGTATCTCCTCTAATGTAGTCCCCAACCGTAGAGTGATGGCGTTGAGACCGCCTCTTGGGTTTGGTTGGGGTTGGGATGGAAGGTTAGAGGAACTTGAGGGTTGGTTGGTGTTGTTATTAGGTGTTGGTGGTTGGCTTGACATGTTCATCTTTGAAAGCATGTTGGTGAGGTTGGCCAATTGAGTATTCAAGGCCTCGAATTGACCCTTGTTGCTCTCATCTCGTTTTTTCATGGCAGCTCTAAGCTCATCAACTTGATTGTTGGAAGACAGAGGAGTTTGGTTTTGGTTTTGTTGTCTATGGTGTGGTGCTTGGTACTTGGTGTAGTTGTTTTAGTTTTGGTTGGAGTGGCCTTGGTTGGCTTGGTAGTTGGAGTTGTTATGGTGGTATTGGGATGAAGATTGGTTGTTGTTGTGATGAGAAGGAGAGTTGTTCCACCTTTGGTTTTGATTGCTTCCTTGTGCATTATCCCTCCACCCTTGATGTTGATTACCACCTTGATGGTAATTGTTTTGACCTTGAGGAGGGTAGGGTGGACGGTTGTTGTAATTCACATTGGCCACCACAAGAGCATGTTCCTCTTGAATTTGATGGCATTGGTCGGTGTGATGCGTGGTGCTAGAGCACAAACTACAAATCCTAGGAGGGCCTTCAAGTTGAGCAACCAGAGGTGGGGCTTGGACGACTTGGATGGAGTAGTATTCCTTTTGATCCCTTTGGATTTGTGTTACGATGGTGGTCATATCCCCAAGTACTTTGGTTAGACTTGATTCGGAAGGGGATGGTTCTACCACACCCTTGAGAGGATTACTTCTTACCCTTGTGTGTTGTGTAGCTTCGGCAACATCCTTTATCAAATTCCAAGCTTCTCCCTCCGTCTTGTTTTTCGAAAGGGAACCGCCACTAGAAGCGGTGAGAAATCTTCTATCTTCTGCACAAAGACCTCCGGTAAAGTAGCTAATGAGCAAGTGAGTGGTCATTCCGTGGTGTGGACATGACTCCAATAGCCTCTTGAACCGAGACCAATACTTGTACAAACTCTCTTGGTCTCTTTGCATTATACCCGAAATCTCTTTCTGGATGTAGTCGGTCTTCTCCAGTGGGAAGAACTTATCAAGAAACTCTCTTCTCAAGAAATCCCAATTAGTCACAATCTCATCTGGCAGCGAATAGAACCATGCTTTTCCTTGTGGTTCAAGAGAGAAAGGGAAGGCAAAAACCATGATAGCTACCTCATCGGCTCCATGCCTTCGAGCCGTAGAACAAGCAACTTCAAAATCCTTCAAATGTCGTATAGGGTCTTGACCCGGCAACCCATGATACTTAAGAAGTAGATTTATCAAGCTACTCTTCAACTCAAAGTTTGGATCAAGGTTAGGATACCTTGCTTGCAACGTTTGAAGTATGATATCCGGAGCTCCTTGCTCATGCAAAGTGATCCGGCGTGGCTCCGCCATGTGTGGCTCACCTGTAGGGTGCAAAGATGTATTAGTAGTTCCAACAGAACAATAGGAGGTAGCGGACTCCAAGTCACTCTCGGTGACGTCTAGTGATTCGGTATTTTCCTCAAGAGAGGCCGAAGTACTAGGCGTATAATCCAACCGCCGTCTAGCTTGCCGAGTGTGTAACAAAGTTCTTTCAATCTCGTGATCAAAATTGGCTAAGCTAGAATTTGGTTGAGACCGAGTCATCAAACTTGAAAGTCATAGCACAAATGCAAAAGAAATCTAAACTATAGCTAAGTATTGAAAGAAGTAAAATATCTACAATATTCACATATTCACATAACCAATATCAAGGCATACGTTGCAACCATTCCCCGGCAACGGCGCCAAAAATTTGACGGGTCCCCCAAGGGTGTATTGGTAAAGATTTTCTTCAATAAGATCGCGTTGCAAGTATAGCTCTACCAACAACAATCCTCGGGTGTCAAATTTAGAAGAAGGATTTGGTTGTCACAAGTTCAACCCTAATAGAAATAACCGAAGTATTCAAACCTCGGGTCGTCTCACAAGGAATGGGCAAACATGTGCTTCAACATTGGTTAGAAATCCGGAGTTGTGAGTTATGAGCATGAAAATAAATGGGAATCTTAACAAGCAAGTAATCTTAAATTGCAACAAATTGATTCAATTAACTAAGCGAAACATGAGCAATTCCAATGAACAAGTAACATTCCACTTAATTCTATTATAAACCAAACAAGTAACTATAACTAAGGCAAATAATTGAGAAATTTGGTTTTCAAATATGAATAATAAAAGTAACTCTTGGCTAGGCATCGGGATTGAGGTTACCATCCTTGTCTAACAACCATATCTTGACAATTATGAGGGACCAAGCTTATTAAGTCTACTTCCAAAAGTCTTAAGTACGTAATATCTACTCCTAGACATGAAGTACGTCAAATGGCTTTGATCACATCAACCCATAAGTCCTAACCTACCTACTAATTAGATTAGTAGTGGGTTGGCGTCAATGAGTATCAAATTTACCACCAAGGGCTCCCAAATCATCAAATCCATTAGACCCAATGACTCAAGTTTACCCAATTCCCTTGACCTAAGCCAAGAGTGAAGGAAACTACTCCATAATCAAAGTAAACAATTCATCAAACACATGGTAAGCGTTAACAAAAGACATGTTCAAAATAGCAATTAAATTGAAATCTACAAGTACCCACTAACAGTTATCAACATACAATCATCCAAACAACAAAAGTAAACATGGAAATCATCAATGTAACATCAACAAGTCAAGATTCACAACATTCATGAAATGGGTATAAAATGACAATTAACAAGGATTCATAAAACTATCACTAGATATAAGCAAAATTGTAACAAGGAATTCAAATTGAACAATTAAAACTAGTAATTAACAAAATCCAATTCATAATCCAACAAGGAAAGATCAAATTAAAACTAGATCTAGAGAGGAACAAGGGTTTCTTTCTCTAGAATAACCAAAGAAAACCAAAAACTAGCTAAAATTGTGTCTTGTATAAAAATGATTGATCCCCCCTTTCCCCCTCGCATCCTTGGGTTTTTTCCATGCAGAAACAGCTTGAAATTGGGCCTGATGAGCCTCAGAAATCGCCAGGCACGATTTCCTTTAATGAGGTCACGTGCAGCTTCCCACGCGTGCGCGCCAAGTGCGCGTGCGTGTTGATAGGAATCTTCTGCTCCGTGCGGATGCGTCCATCCTTGCGCGCCGCTTCTAGCCAACCTCATCCACGCGTGCGCGTGGGGTGTGCGGGCGCGCCGATGCTTCTTCTCCCAAGATTTCAATTCTTCATGTTCCTCCCTTTTTGTACATGCTTTCTCTCTCTCTTCTAAGTCATTCCTACCCTATAATTCCTGAAATTACTCAACAAATACATCACGGCATCGAATGGCAATAGAAGAGGGTTAAAATATGGTAATTTTAAGGCAAAATAAGCATGTTTTCCATCATGGAGGAATATTGAGAAGTGAACACAAAACTATGCATTTCTTGCGAATAAGTGTGAGAAATATTGATAAAATCTCCCAAAATAAGCACAAGATAAACCACAAAATTGGGGTTTATCAAGTAGTGCTCTAAAAATGGAATTCTTGGAAATTTTTCATCATATTGACTAAGCTTATTCTAATGCAATGATGTGATTTAGAAAATTTTAAAAATTTTCCCTAGTTTACCCCTTTGTCAATTAAAACATAATTCTTATACAAAAAGGGTCAACTAGGTTTTAACAATCCAAAATATTTTTCTAATCACAATCAAAAGCCAAAATGCAATATATACATATATAATAAAGGTGCACAATAACCAAAATAAGGGTATCCACAATAACAAATATGTACAATAATCCCAAAATGATCTCAAAGATAAAGTACAAAATAAAATAAAGTAGCAGAACTATAAGATAAATGTCTGAAAGTTCACCAAACAAATGCTATCCACCGGTCACGAACGGTGACCTCCCCACACTTTAGGATGAAGCATCGTCCTCGATGCTACTGCTGAAGCTCGGGATGGGGGTCAACAGTCGCACCGGGCTGTGGCTCAGGCTCAGGCTGTGGCTGTGGCTCAGGCTCAGGCTCAGGCTGTGGTACAGGCTGTGAGTCCTCAGGGGGCTAATGAACTTCTGTGGTGGCCTGTGTCTCTGGTGGTGTCTCCTGCTGAGTCGGCTCCTCAACATGCTCCTCCTCCTGATCCTGCTCATCGGAGGCGGGAGAGTCTGGGAAAGGAGGGAGCTCAATACCCTGTGATACGAACACCTGGTCTATGCGATCGAGACGTCGCATTATACGACGCTCGCTGCGCTCCATGAAGTGAAACAGGTACTACACTAAAAGGTATGTCGGCTCAGGTGCTGGCGGTGGTGGCAAGGATGCTGCGGCTGTTGAAGTGGAGGAGGGTCCTGCTGCTGCTGATGATGAAGCCTGAGCTACCTCCACCACTACTCTGGCTTGAGAACCCCATGGAATAGTAACCTCCTTGTCGTTGTCATCTGGGGGTGGTGGTGTCACATCATCGTCCTCCCATGGAACATCAGCTAGCTCAATCATGCTGGTGACCAATGTAGGGAATGGCAAGAGGCCACAGATATGCGCGTGCCACATGCTCTGCCTGATCAACCGGGGGAAGTCTACCTCTTTTCCCTCCATGACACAGCCAATAAGAACTAGTATATCCATCGGAATCTCTGAAAAGTGAGTGGTGGGCAAGACATAATGGGCGAATATATGCTACCAAGTCTTAGCCTCTCTTGACAGATAAGTGAATAGCATCCCCTTGGGCTTCTTGTTGCCAGAATCCATCACCCAAGGGGCGTCTGGTGTGGCAATCACGCGCTTCAGCGCCTCATAATCAAAAGTCATCAGGTGGATAGCTACCTCTGCCTGCTGACAGGTGCATGGGTCACCAGTACGAGGTCGGCAAAGCAATGCTTCCCCAATAGCTGCCTCAGTGATCAAGATCTCCCTACCCCTCAGGTGGACTGAATCAAGAGTGGCATGAAAGAAGTTGCAGTAGAACTCCCTCACCCACGAAGTGTTTATCCTCCCCAAATCTCTATCAACAAAGTCCAAGCCCAACTCCAGAATACGGCTATTGATGGCGTGTCTCACATCATTGGGAAGGACCAGTTTCTTCTCAATGTTGAGATTTGTCTTCCGATATTTGGGGAAGCGAAGCTCACAGTAGAGATTGGAAAACTTGATTGGGTCGGTGGATGGTAACAATTGATTCTCTTTATCTACTTCATTCAGCGGATTCTTAGCATAATTTCCATAAGGAGAAGGGGTAGAGGCTTTAGAGTGCTTCCTCTTCTTTGAGGTAGTAGCTATGGCTTTTTCTTTATCTGACATCCTGAAAAACAGATGTGATATGATATAAGCATCTAGCCAAGTAAATGTAAAGCACTCAAGGTAAGACATATTCATGAAGTGAGTGAAGAAAAGAGAATTCTTGGAATGCAAGTAACAAAACTCAGAATTCAAACCAACTCACAAACCAAGAATTCAAACCACAATTCCACAATGCTTATTCATTGAGCCTAAGAGATGCCCTATTCAAAAGAATGATTAAAGGAGTTATGTTCAAAATAAAAGGAAGAAATCAGTTGGTTAATCAAGTTAGAGTTAGAAATTAGTTCAAAAATCAGTGATATGACGGTTATCGGCTCAATTAAAAGAAGTGTGTAAAATAGAGGTGCAAAGCATACTCACAACCATGAAATGCACATAGTCATTGATGATGGAATATGATATTGCCAAAAAGCAACCAATATGAAAACAAGTCATCAATCAATGTAAAGATCACCAGGGTTGTATCAATTGGTGTTGGTAAAATCGAAACTTTGAAAAATAAGTCAATCAAGAAACATTCAACACTAAATTCAATGAGGCATAAAAGTCACAAGTTGAAGCAAGAATGGAAAACCTCATGATCCATGTGACTTAATGCAAATTAGGTATGAATATAATGAATCAAATCAGCCACATAGATTAAAAACCTTCAAACTTGTGAGTTTATGTAAAAGAGGCACAAAATCTCAAAAGAGTTTCAAGTTATGGTCAATCTGAAAATTTATTCAAACTACTCAATGCATAGAAGTAAAGCAGCAATATAAACAAACAAAGAGTATGATAAGCATGAACAAAACTTGTAAACAAGTTCTTGAGGAGTTTCCAAAACCATTTAGCAAATAAAATTCTATTGACACAGAATCTCGTCGAATAGAAGCTTGTTGCACCAAATAAAACAATGTTATTTCATAAAACATGGTTAGGAAAAATCCGGCAGTATTTCAGCAGTAAATTGGCTATTTCCCAAACTCAATCAATCAATTTAGATTCCATACGAATTCATTAACTAGTAAAAACAGAAAAAAAATCATGTCTGAATTCATGTGAATCCAAAGAACTAAGCCAATCCTTCAGCAACTAAACATCAAAAAGCAATTTAAACCAAACCAACAGCATCAAGCAGCATTCTTTTCGTTTGTTGGATAAATAACAGAAAAATAATGGCCTAAAAATATACCACCAAAACAGCACAAGGAACAATAGTAATTGATTCAGTCAGCATTCCTTTCATTGAATTTAATAATCAATCACAAGTAGGCAGCATGAGTTTAAACAATTAAGCAACACTGAATTAAACAATGAAGTTCAAATTGAAACAAGAACTTAGCAGCAATAAGATCTTAAATTCAGAATTTGGTCAAGACTATCAATGCATGAGCAATCCAGCACTAGTGCCTTCCAATTAACAGCCATCCACAAGGACAAAGCAGCAATAAGACTATACAGCAGCATCAACAGATCAAATGAGCACAGGGCAAATCAATGAAACAGAACATTTCCAAATAGTAGCATTATTCAAAACAATCCTAAATCCACTATCCAGCTCAGATTCTGTAACCACCTAATCAACTATCATGCATTTCTAACTAAACTAAGTTAACAAAAATTATTAATTAGCTGTAGTAACGAAATGAATAAAACAGGGGAAAGGCAGAGACTTGGGGAGCAGAAAAGAAGAAGAAATAGGGGAAAGGGAGAAACGGACAGAGAAAGCAGCAAGGTAGCGCTGCCAGCAGCAGTACTCACGGCGGCGCAGGTTGCTGGTGAGAGGGGACAGAGGGGAGACAGAGCAGGGGCGAAGTGAGAAGGAGAAAGTGAGGAAGGGAGGAAGAAGAGAGAAAGGGGGGATGTTGCGATGGCGGTGGTTGCGGGATGCTCGCCGGTGACACTGGAGGTCGCAGCGGCAGCGGCAGCGGAGTCGTGAGAGTGAGTGAGAGAGGAAGAGGGAAAGAACGAGGGATGGAAGGAAGATAGGGCTGCACGGCAGTTGATGGTGGTGGAGTGTGGTCGCCGGAGGTGACTGGGTGGTTGGTGGTTGAGGAGCTCGAAGGTTGAAAATG
Organism: Arachis ipaensis; assembly: GCF_059453495.1. Classification (NCBI taxonomy): domain Eukaryota; kingdom Viridiplantae; phylum Streptophyta; class Magnoliopsida; order Fabales; family Fabaceae; genus Arachis; species Arachis ipaensis. The sequence continues at coordinate 59,424,457 of NC_142436.1, forward strand.
GAGGGAGAAGAAGAGGGAGAGACGTTGGGTAGAGGGAGAAGGGGTGCGCAACTGTGCTAGGGCTCTCGTGTCCCTGGGGTAAGTGGAATTTTGAATCCACGCGCGCGTGCATCATTCGCGTCCGCGTGGATGGGAGAATAAGGAAGTGGTGCAGGAGTGTCATATGCGCCTGCGCGTGGATGGGAGATATGGGAATGGGCGCAGACGCGTACGGTATGCGTCCGCGCGGGTGAGCTTGGCCAGAGGCACAAAAGGGGCCCAGAGTTGGCATAACTCTCGGGTCTTTGGCCTGGGTGATACAAAAACAAATCAACGTGCGCGTGCACTGTGCGTTTGCGCGTAGATGAGTTGAACAATGATGGGACGCGGAGGCGCCAGGTGCGCCTACGCGTGGTGAGGGAAACACAAAGGGACGCCGAAGAGCCATGTACACATCCATGTGGGTTGAAGAGTAGAGTTGGCCCAAAAGTGGCACAACTCTCTGGTCCTTGGCCCAGAAAGCTCAAATGCACAACCGACACGCGCGTGCACAGTGCGCTTGCGCGTGGCTTTTCTCTCTTCTTTTTTTTTCAAAGGTACCAAGAAGAGCTCATAATCCTCCCAACCTTCTCTAGGACTCTAAAACCAACTAAAATGCAAAATCAAACATATTTTTGAATTTTTGGGGATTTTTCAATCAAATTGAGGAAACTTGCAATCTAAGCAAAAACTCAAATTCAAAGAATCATCCCTAATTAAGGCACAGAGTGTATGAACAACTTAGCAAGCAACGCAAAATATAGTAAGAAGTAAAGAAACTATATACAATGGAACCCAACTCATTGATTCATTATACCTACAAGAGAATGGAAAAAGTTTACCATGGTGGGGTGTCTCCCACCAAGCACTTTTGGTTTAAGTCCTTAAGTTGGACATTTGGAAGGTTCCTTGTCAAGGTGGTTTATGCCAGTATTCATCCTTGAACCTCCAAGAGTGCTTGTCCTTCAATTTGTTGTCAGAAGTTCCAACCATTTTTACCAAGCTTTGGTGAGGTTCTTTCTAAGATATGAGTTCCCGAAATTGGTTTTCGTAGTGTGATCCAGGGTCCCATATCTTATCTTCGCACTCATCTTCTAGTTGATCGCCTTGATTCCGTCCGGGTGACAAGAAAGCTGAATTCTCATAAAAGTACTAAAGTACCCTCCTAGACCCATTTAATTGAGCATTACACCAATCCATGCTCTTCAATTTTGAGCTTCCAACCATAATGAGTCTAGATTTACAACGCCAACCACTAAGCATTCTCCTCTTTCGCTTAATTCCACAAAGCGCCCTAAGTTGGCCATCCGTTTCAAGCAAACCAAATTCAAGTGGGATAATAAAGCTGAGTGTTAGAAGTTTTACCCACTCAAATGATGGTTTGGATGACAACCTAGGTGGAGGAATTCCCAATGATCTTGATAAAGCACGCTCTACTCCTGTCTACCCTCTTCTAGAGGCTTCCACCACTTGGCAAGGTTCTTCAAGCCTTACCTCTCGCCAAGCTTCCTCAAGTTCACCTTCTTCTCTACTAATTTCTTTTATTCTTTCCCCATCACTCTCATCATAGATAGGAGGTTTAGTGAAGTCTACCTCGTCATCAATTCCAAGCATAGTGGTGAAGGACTCTTCAAGCTCGAAATGGTCATATGTTGATGCAGAATCATCATATATAGGGGGGCTTATTGCTTGGGACACTTCTTCCAATTCTTCATTCACAATATGCCTTGGAGGTTGCACGTCCTCCTCAACATTTCTTTCTAATTCACTGGAAGAAGGCTCAACAAGATCATCAAGGAGATTGATCAATGTGGACAAAAAATCACTAATGATGGAATCCACTTCTTGATCAATTTTCTTCGACTCTCTATCCACTTCCTCAACATCGCTCTCCTCTCTAACATCCCTTCCAAACTTCATGGAAGAGGGCTCTTCAACTTGAATGTGCTTAACATATCCTAAACATCCAACCACTACTTCCTTTTGTTCACTAATTTCTACCTCCTCCTCTTGTCGTACTTCTTGTTTTAACTCCTCCTCTTCACCATAGAGCTTCAAGTTCACTCCCTCACCAAGCTCCTTGGTTGCTTCTCCACATTCAACAATGGGAGCGCCCTAATCGCATAGGCTCAGGCGGAATGAGACCATGTTACCAATGGCTTCTACCATGATAGCCATTTTTGCTCTTAACTCCGCAAACTTCTTTTCATCCTCCTCTTGTTGTCTTAAGACATGAGACTGAAGATGTCTCAATTCCAACATGGGGGCTTCATCGGAAGGTGATGGTGAAAGAGAAGGTTCATTGTTTGAGAGAAGGTTGTTGTAATTGGAAGGTGGTTCATAGTGGTGAAATCCTTGAGGTGGTGTGTGTGGACTTTGTGGTTGGAATGGTGGTGGCTCTAGATATGGTTCATATGATGGTTGATATGGTGGGTATGGGTTAGGATCATATGGAGGTGGATGGTGGTAGAAGGCTTGTAAGTGTGGTGGAGGGCTATGTTGAGGAAAGGCTTCATATGCATGTGGTGGTTGTGGTTGACAATCACAATAAGGGTCATCACACACATTGGATTGGTATGCATTAGAATTAGGATTATACCCATAAGAATTCGGAGGAGGTTGTTGCTAAGAAGGTTGTCCATAAGCTTGGGGCTCCTCCCATCTTTGATTTCCAAAGCCTTGATGCACACCCTCATTGAAGCTTCCATTTCCTACAACATAGTTTGAACTACACTCATAGCCAAAGTGATGAGAATTCATGGTGATAAGAGAAGACAAAAATAAAACTAACAAGGAACAAAGAAAACAAAGATCTACAACTAGCAAAAGCCAACAAACAAACCAAAAATCAAGCTATTCACAATATACACAATAGCCAATAACATAGCACCTTTGCAACTCCCTGGCAACGGCGCCATTTTGATGACTGAGATTTTGCTCGATGGTTTGGATTTTCTTCTTATAGAAAATAATTACTTCGTTGCAAGCATAGCTCCAAACCAACAAACAACTCTCACATCAAAAGTTTTGGTTGTCACATGTACAAACCCCAATGAAAATTTACCGAAGTATTTAAACTCCGGGTCGTCTCACAAGGAATTGCAATGAAGTGGTCAATTATTGGCTATGAAGGAACAAGGGGGGTTTGATTGATAAGGGGCAGAAAATAATTGGCAAGAAAAGCAAATCAAGCAAGCAATTAAAGAAAGCAAGATAAAGGACTCTTGGCTAAGACTTAGGTAATTGAGATCACTATCCTTGTCAACAATTCAAATATTGATAATTATGAGGAACCGAGCTCATTAGGTCTACTCACTAAAGCCTTAAGTACGTAATGTCTACTCCTAGGCTTGGAGTACGTCAAATGGCTTGATCAACATCAATCCATAAGTCCCAACCTAGCTACTAATTAACTTAGTAGTAGGCTAGAGTCAATGGTTATCAAATTGATCTCCAAGGTTCTAGAATTACCAATTCAATGAAGCCCAAGGACTCAAGATCACTCAATCCCCTTAGCCTAGGCCAAGGGTCAAGAGAACTACTAAAAAACTATAGGAAGCATTATATCAAACACCTAATGTGCAATAAAAGTAAACTTCAAAGAATGCTAAAATTAAGGACACCCATAACTATCATAAGCAACAAATCAATAATAGCAAGCAAGATCAATCATAAAAGAAACATAGAAACATGAAATCGCATAAAAAGGAAATTAGATCTAACAATGTTCATCAACATACAAGAGAGCAAAATGAGAAATTAACATTATAACTAAGGAAATCAAGATGTAGAATTGAGAAATTGTAAAAGAAACAAGATGAAATCAAGTAATTGATTCAAGATCCAAGACCATTTAACCTAATCCTAACCTAATTCTAGAGAGAAGAGGGAGCTTCTCTCTCTAGAAAACTAACTAAAGGCTTATGTTGACTAACTAATTTCTCCCCCTTTGCTTGGACTTCAATTCTGCATGAAAGACATTCAGAAACAAGTTGGATTTGGGCCTGGGCAGCTCAGAAATCGCCCCCAGCGTTTTGTCTTTAAGTGGGTCACGTGAGAGTATCGGCGCGTACGCGCCATGTGCGCCTGCGCGTTGATTGGCTATTTCTTCATCCGCGCGGACGCGTCATGCACGCGTGCGCGTCCCTATGCAAAACCACTTCTGCGCGCGTGTGCCTTGTGTGCGTGCGTGCCCATCGATGCATTCCCAATTCTTGTTTCTTCATGAATTCTCCACTTTGTATGCTTTTCTCCTCAATTCTTCCATCCAATACTTGCCATATGAACCTGAAATCACTTAAGAAACACATCAAGGCATTTAATGGAATTAAAGTGAATCAAAATCACCAATTTAAGGGCCTAAAAAGCATGTTTTTACACTTAAACACAATTCAAGGGACAATTACAAAACCATGCTATTTCAGTGAATAAATGTGGAAAAAGGTGAATAAGTGCCCTAAAATAAGCACAAGATAAACCACGATTTCGGGTTTTATCACTAAACCAACAAGGAGAGTGATCAAAAGGGAAACAACTTATTGAATGCAACTACCTATGTGCATGCAAGTATGTGTATACTATATATATCTATCTATCTATACTGTCTTATTGATTTGGTGAAAGCAATAATCAAATTCCAAGCAAGTGTATAGACATATAGGGCTAGGCAAAGAAATAACTCAATGCGATAAAAAATCTAAAGAATTGATTTACTCATAAAAAAGAAGCAACTTGCAAGAATGCATGATATGAAGGTATGGAATCATAGGATTGAGTGATCGAACCCTCACTAGGTGTGTATGCACTCTAATCACTCGGTGTTTTAGGGTTTAATCACTCAAGTCTCCTTTAATCATGCTTTCAAGGAATTACTTTTCATCTAACAATCAACAAGTATTTGATGCATGTATGCAAGTATCATGAGGTCTTTTGAAGGTTGTAATGGGGTTGGGGTAAGGGTAAGATGAATATATGGCTAAGTGGACTAAAAGATTGAATCTTTGATTAGCTTAAGTATCCAACTCAACCTATATCAATCAAATCACAATAATGCATTCTCGTCACCTATTACTTCTTTTCACACACACATTCATGCCTTAGTTCTATTCAAAACAAATATGCATTTCTTATTCATTTTTTTTCTTTCATTGGGATAACTTTTGTCCCATCTTATTACTATATTTTTCTTTTTTTTTTCATTTCATTTTTTTTTTGTTTTTCTTTTTCTAGGACAAATGTATATGGTTAAAGCAAATTGATACATGAATGTGCACCTATTTTCCAAAATTTTTCTTTTTCAATGCATACCCAATACACTTTTTCGTTCACTACCAATGTTTTCCAAAATTTCTCTCACACTTAAATGACACACACACTTCAACCTAAGCTAATCAAAGATGTACAAGGTCATTCTATTGTTTTACGCTTAAGGTTTTGATGTGGTTATGTTAAAAATAATGGGGTAAATGAAGCTCAAAATTGGCTAACAATGGTAGATGTAAGGGTAGGTCCATATGGGTGAGTGAGCTTAATACAAAAAATGGCCTCAATCATGCTAAATACAATCATAACATCAAATATTGGAAATAAAGAATCAAGCAAAACCAAGATCACAATCATAGAAGGAGATATAGCACACAATGAACAAAATTAGTGGTTATAATGTGTAGCCACTCATTAAGGCTCAACAACTTACAAGGTTGTTTTGTTATATCTTTCTTCTATATTCCATAAAAATCATTCAAGCAAGTATACAAAATAATTTTCCAAATCAATTCAATAGAACGTCCTAAAAACAAATTTTTTTGAAAATCCTTGTTGTTTTTCACCAAAATTATTTCCTATATGTATGTATGATGTGGTGGATGCAATTTCAAAAACTTTCCTAGTTCTATTCCTAATTTTCAACATCCAAAAATTAACATGAACAATTAGGACAAAATTGAACTAGGTGCTATACTATTCACATCATCCAATCACAACTTCTATCTATAAATATATACCATGCAAATGCAATATATATATATTAACTAGAGTAAGGATGCAATAGTCAAAAAAATACTAACAAATATCTACAAGAAACATAATAAAAGTAAACAAAAATAATGTGCAAAGTGTTCGGAAAAGAGAGTTTACGGCCCAAAAATGACAAATCTTCCCCCACACTTAAGCTTTGCACGGTCCTCTGTGCACGAACACAATCCGGGAGAAATTTCTCTAAGAGCTCTACCGTCAGCTGGTGGATACGGGGCTTGGGTTGCTGTATACACAAGTAAACAACAATTGAGAAAAAGATCATATGAGTGTGGTATGATAAAAGATAATGTGTGTATTCTAAGTGTGCGCACACTTTAGAATAGACACATTAGCCGGGTAAAGCGATATCCATACCATCGAAAGAAAATAGCATATGTTCCTCAATTAAATTGCCTAGGTTGCAAGTGAAGAATAAGCAAAACTTAAGGTACAAGCAACCAAGGTAACCACAAAAGTGAATTGAATCTATGAGAGATTTGTTATCGATATTGTGCAAGTGAAAGTACAAGATTGATAAAATAGCACAACAAGCAATAACCAATACAATAAGGAAAAGAAAACTACTTATTCATCATGAAACACAAAGAAAGAGTCACATGGTATAGGTACTTGTTACAAAAAGTGATACATTTGATAGCAATCAAGTAAAGTCACTCAAACAAATGCCAAGCATTAACAAGGAGCAAGTACCGGTCATGTGATAAATTTAACGTGGAAACCACGATGAACAAGTAATTACAAGTCAATTTACTTAAGCCAATGCACTCATATAATTTTCCCTAGTGGTATAAACAAAACATAAGTATTCAAACCCACTAGGTACTTGCATATTAAAGCAAAGTGTAAGTGCATTGTATCAAGAGGCAACCCTATCGCTAATAAACAAATACTTGCAACTTATTTAAATAGAAACAACAAAAGTGAAACTAATATAATAACTAGAATGAAAATGAAATGCAATGAAGACGAAGTAAAACAAGTTGAAAATCATGGAAAAAGCAAGAAAAGGGAGGGATGGAAGGGTTGGGAGTGCTTTAGGGCTTAGGAAAAAGCGAAAACAAAAATTGCCCAAAACAGCACCTGTGCGCATGCACAGATACGTGTGCGTACGCACAGAAAGGTAAAAAAAGGGAAGGGGTGCGTCCGCATAAGTCGTGCGAACACTGCGGGCAGAGCGCGAAAATAGACGTGTGCGCACGCACAAAACTGTGTGCGCGCATAGCACGCTTTCTCTTTTTTTTTTTTGGTAAGAGGTGGATCATGGGTGCGTGCGCTCCGTGCGCACACACAAAAGCAAGAAGGGTTGGGGTGCAGGCGCATAAGCCGTGCTAACGCTCCCGACAGAGGGGCTGCCAACTTGTGTGCGGACGCACAAGTCTGTGCGGCCACACAGGGTGCGCGAAACAGGGTTTGCGTGCGTACGCATGAGAGGGTGCGCACACACAGGCGCAAAAGATAGGGGAATGTGCGCGCACAAGGCATGCGAGCGCTGCGAGCAGAGGCTTCGCAAAGGGGTGTGCGTATGCACAGTTGGGTGCGTAAGCACAGTAGGGTGCATACGCACAGGACGCGAAATGTAGAGGTTTTGTGTGCGCGCACCTGTGCGCGCGCGCACAGTTGTGTGCGCACGCACAGATGCCCTGTTTTTCAAATATTTTTTCTTTAATTCATGGGGCAATCTACCTTAGCTCAACACATATTTCAACCCCAAACATTCAAAACATCACAAAATCATGATCCATATGTAAATTAACCTATCTAAACTCGAAAGTAAACTAATCCTAGGCTAACTAAGACAAGCAAACATGCAAGAAACTAGGACTATAAGCCAAGAGAAAGCGTAAGAAAGATGTTACCATGGTGGGGTGTCTCCCACCTAGCACTTTAGTTTATAGTCCTTAAGTTGGACTTTGTTGTGGAGACTCTTGCTAGGATGGTTTGTGTTTCCACTCCTCCTTGAATCTCCATCCAAGCTTGCACTTAGAGGCTCCTCCAGGATCCCATATTCTAGGCATCCGCTCACCTTCTTATTGATCTTTATGCTTCAAGCAGGATGGATAAGTTCCTAATTGACCCTTGTGGTACCCCAATATTCTCCAAAAATCACCCAATTGTGCTCTACACCATGCTTGAACTCTAAATCTTGAATTAATCTCCTTGATGATCCTTGGAGTCTTTTGGCTACCAACACTTCTTTTTCCACCACGCACCAATGATGAGCGAATAATTTATACGCTTTTTGGCATTGTTTTTAGGTAGTTTTTAGTATGTTTTAGTTAGTTTTTATTATATTTTTATTAGTTTTTAAATAAAAATCATATTTTTGGACTTTACTATGAGTTTTTATATTTTTCTGTGATTTCAGGTATTTTCTTACTGAAATTGAGGGACTTGAGCAAAAATCTGATTCAGAGGCTGAAAAAGAACTGCAGATGTTGTTGGATTCTGACCTCTCTGCACTCGAAGTGGATTTTCTGGAGCTACAGAAGCCCAATCGGCGCGCTCTCAATGGCGTTGGAAAGTAGACACCCTGGGCTTTCCAGAAATATATAATAGTCCATACTTTGCTCGAGATTTGATGGCCCAAACCGGCATTCCAATTCAGCATAAAAATTCTAGCGTCAAAACGCCAGAACTGGCATAAAAGCTGGAGTTAAACGCCCAAACTGGCACAAAAGCTGGCGTTTAACTCCAAGAAAAGTCTCTACATGTGAAAGCTTCAATGCTCAGCCCAAGCACACACCAAGTGGGCCCGGAAGAAGATTTCTGCATTAATTACCTATTTCTGTAACCCTAGGCTACTAGTTTTCTATAAATAAGACCTTTTGCTATTGTATTTTCATACTTTCATATACTTTTTGATCTCTATGTTCACGTTTGGGGGCTGGCCATTCGGCCATGCCTGGACCTTTTGTTCTTATGTATTTTCAACGGTGGAGTTTCTACACACCATAGATTAAGGTGTGGAGCTCTGCTGTTCCTCATAAATTAACGCAAAGTACTATTGTTTTTCTATTAAACTCAAGCCTATTTCTTCCCCAAGATATACACTCATTCTTCAACTTGATGAATGTGATAATCCGTGACACTCATCACTATTCTCACCTATGAACGCGTGCCTGCAACCACTTTCGTTCTGCATGCAAACAAGCTTGAATGTGTATCTCTTGGATTTCTAATCTAAGATTAAAACCTTCGTGGTATAGGCTAGAATTATTGGCGGCCATTCCTGAGATCCGGAAAGTCTAAACCTTGTCTGTGGTATTCTGAGTAGGATCTGGGAAGGGATGACTGTGACGAGCTTCAAACTTGCGAGTGTTGGGCGTAGTGACAGATGCAAAAGGATCAATGGATCCTATTCCAACAGGATCGAGAACCGACAGATGATTAGTCGTGCGGTGACAGCACATTTGGACCATTTTCACTGAGAGGACGGGAGGTAGCCATTGACAACGGTGAAACCCAACATAGAGCTTGCCATGGAAAGGAGTATGAATGATTTGATGAAGGCAATAGGAAAGCAGAAGTTTAGGAGGAACAAAGCATCTTCATACGCTTATCTGAAATTCTCACCAATGAATTACATAAGTATCTCTATATTATTTTATGTCTTATTCATCTTTTAATTATCAATCCTCCATAACCATTTGAATCCGCCTGACTGAGATTTACAAGATGACCATAGCTTGCTTCAAGCCGACAATCTCCGTGGGATCGACCCTTACTCACGGAAGGTTTATTACTTGGATGACCTAGTGCACTTGCTGGTTAGTTGTGTGGAGTTATGACAAAGAGTTGAGATTACAATTGTGCGTACCAGGTTTTTGGCCCCATTGACGATCACAATTTCGTGCACCAAGTTTTTGGCGCCGTTGCCGGGGATTGTTCGAGTTTGGACAACTGACGGTTCATCTTGTTGCTTAGATTAGGTAATTTTATTTTATGTTTAAGCTTTTTACTTTTTATTTTCGAAAAAAAATTTCAAAAATACAAAAAAAAATTTTCTATTCTGTTCTTTGGAGTTTTTAAGAATGAATTCTAGAGTTTCATGATGATTTGTTAAAGTTTGGCTGGCTGTGAAGCCATGTCTAATCTTTTGGACTGAGGTTTTAACTTATCATCACAAGAGCTTGTTGATTTCTATCAATCTTGCTGTTGAATGTAATGATCTGCTAAAGCTTGGCTAGCCATTGGCCATATCTAATGTTTTGGACCGAAGCTTTCATTGAAAGCTTGGTTGGCTAGTAAGCCATGTCTAATTCCTGGACTGGAGTTTTAGAGTAACATTGCAAGATTTTTGGAATTCTCATTATAAATTTTGAATCTCTTTATTTTCTTTTCCATATAATTTTTGAGAAATCACAAAAAAATTTATAAAATCTTAAAATAAAAAATATTTTATGTTTTTTGTTTGAGTCTAGTGTCTAATTTTAAATTTGGTGTCAATTGCATGTCTTTATTCTTCTAATTTTCGAAAATTACATGCATTATGTTCTTCATTGATTTTCAAGTTATTCTTGATGATTTTCTTGCTCTGATATTTAAATTCTCTTGTTTTGTATCTTTTGTTGTTTCTCATATGCATTTTCAAATTGTTATAGTTGTTAGTATACAAACTTCTAAGTTTGGTGTCTTGCATGCATTGTTGATTTAATTTTAGTTTTCCATGATTAGTTGCATTTTGATTATTTCTCATCATTAAAAAAATTCAAAAAAACTTTCAAAATTATGTCTTCTCAAGTCAATAATACAGAGAATTAAAGATTCAGAACATGCAGCAGAGGAATTACACAGAAAAAGCTGGGCGTTCAAAACGCCCGCTGGGCGTTTAACGCCAGGATGGCACAAAAGGTAAGATTTTGTTTTTAATTCAAATCTTTTTCAAATCATATCTTTTCAATCATATCTTTTCAAAATCAATTTCTTTCCATTTTATATTTTTTTCTATTTTCGAAAATCCTTGTTACAAATAATGATTTAATTCAAAATTTTCAAGTTGTTACTTACCTAGTAAGAAACGATCAAATTTTAAATTCTAGAATCATATCTTCTAACTTCTTGTTAGTCAAGTAATCAACTTTAATTTTAAAACTTTCTTTTTTTATTTGATTTTCAATCATATCTTCTCAATCACATCCTTTTCAAAATAATTTTCAATCATATCTTTTTGATTTCTAATTTCAAAATCTTTTTCAAAATCACTTAACTACTTTCTCAACTTTAATTTTCAAAAATCATCAATTAATTTTTCAAAATTTCTTTTAATTATTTCAATATCTTTTTAATTTGTTTTCGAAAATTCTTTCCCCCTCTTCTCACATTTTTCTATTTAAGGGACTAGCACTCTTCCTCAATGTGCAATTCGGACTACCTCTCTCTATAAGTTCGAATTCTCTCCTCTCTACCTCCTCCTTCTATTCTTCTTTTCCTCTGACATCTTAAGGAATCTCTATACTGTAACATCGAGGATTCCATACTTTCTTCTTCTCTCTCTTTCATATGAGCAGGAGTAAGGACAAAGATATCCTTGTTGAGGCTGATCCTGAACCTAAAAGGACCTTGAAGAGAAAGCTAAGAGAAGCTAAAGTACAACTCTCTGTAGAGGACCTAACAGAGCTTTTCAAACAAGAAGAAGCCATGGCAGCCGAAAACAACAACAATGCCAACAATGCAAGGAAGGTGCTTGGTGACTTTATTGCACCTACTCCCGACTTCTATGGGAGAAGCATCTCAATCCCTGTCATTAGAGCAAACAACTTTGAGCTTAAGCCTCAATTAGTTTCTCTAATGCAACAGAATTGCAAGTTTCATGGACTTCCATTAGAAGATCCTCATCAGTTCTTAGCTGAATTCTTGCAAATCTGTGATACTGTCAAGACCAATGGGGTTGACCCTGAGGTCTACAGACTTATGATCTTCCCTTTTGCTGTAAGAGACAGAGCTAGGATATGGTTGGACTCACAACCTAAAGAAAGCCTAAAATCTTGGGAAAAGCTAGTCAATGCCTTCTTGGCAAAGTTCTTTACACCTCAAAAATTGAGTAAGCTTAGAGTGGAAGTCCAAACCTTCAGACAGAAGGAAGGTGAATCCCTCTATGAAGCTTGGGAAAGATACAAGAAATTGATTAGAAGGTGTCCTTCTGACATGCTTTCAGAATGGAGCATCATAGGTATCTTCTATGATGGTCTGTTTGAATTGTCCAAGATGTCATTGGACAGCTCTGCTGGAGGATCTCTTCATCTAAAGAAGACGCCTGCAGAAGCTCAGGAACTCATTGAAATGGTTGCAAATAACCAATTCATGTACACTTCTGAAAGGAATACTGTGAATAATGGGACAAATCAGAAGAAAGGAGTTCTTGAGATTGATACTCTGAATGCCATATTGGCTCAGAACAAAATATTGACTCAGCAAGTCAATATGATTTTTCAGAGTCTGTTTGGAATGCAAGCAGCAATAGGCAGTACCAAAGAAGCTTCATCTGAAGAAGAAGCTTATGATCCTGAGAACCCAGCAATGGAAGAGGTGAATTATATGGGAGAACCCTATGGAAACACCTATAATCCTTCATGGAGAAATCATCCAAATCACTCATGGAAGGACTAACAGAAGCCTCAACAAGGCTTCAACAACAGTAATGGTGGAAGAAATAGGTTTAGCAATAGCAAACCTTTTCCATCATCTTCTCAGCAACAGACAGAGAATTCTAAGCAGAGCCACTCTGACTTAGCAATTGTAGTCTCTGATCTAATTAAAACCACTCAAAGTTTCATAACTGAAACAAGATCCTCCATTAGAAATTTGGAGGCACAAATGGGTCAGCTGAGTAAGAAAGTTAATGAACTCCCTCCTAGTACTCTCCTAAGCAATACAGAAGAGAATCCAAAAAAAGAGTGCAAGGCCATCAACATTACCCACTCGGCCGAACATGGAGAGGAGGAAGAGGCAGTGATTTTCACTGAGAAAGACCTCAATAGATGTCCACTGGCCTCCAAGGAGTTCCCTAATGAGGAACCATGGGAATATGAGGCTCACACTGAGACCATAGAGATTCCATTGAATTTACTTCTGCCATTCATGAGTTCTGATGAGTATTCTTCCTCTGAAGAGGATGAAGATGTTACTGAAAAGCAAGTTGCTAAGTACCTTGGAGAAATCATGAAGTTAAATGCCAAGTTATTTGGTAATGAGACTTGGGAGGATGAACTCCCCTTGCTCACCAAAGAACTGGATGACTTGACTAAGCAGAGATTACCTCAGAAAAGACAGGATCCTGGAAAGTTCTCAATACCTTGTACCATAGGAACCATGACCTTTGAAAAGGCTCTGTGTGTCCTAGGGTCAAGCATAAACCTCATGCCTCTCTCTGTAATGGAGAAGCTAGGGATCCTTGAGGTACAAGCTACAAGAATCTCACTAGAGATGGCAAACAATTCAAGGAAACAGGCTTATGGACTTGTAGAGGATGTCTTGGTAAAGGTTGAAGACCACTACAACCCTGCTGATTTCATAATACTAGATACTGGGAAGTGTATGGATGAATCCGTCATCCTTGGAAGACCCTTCCTAGCCACAGCAAAAGCTGTGATTGATGTTGACAGAGGAGAATTGGTCCTTCAAGTGAAGAGGACTCCCTTGTGTTTAAGGCTCAAGGATATCCCTCTGTAGTCATGGAGATGAAGCATGAAAAGCTTCTCTCAATGCAGAGTCAAATAGAGCCCCCACATTCAAACTCTAAGTTTGGTATTGGGAGGCCATCATCATTCTCTGAGTATCTGTAAGGCTCTATGAGAGCCCACTGTCAAGCTATTGACATTAAAGAAGCGCTTGTTGGGAGGCAACCCAAATTTTATCTATGCTAAATTTCTATTTTCTATTGTTATGTTTTCTGTAGGTTGATGATCATGTGAAGTCACAAAAATAACTGAAAAAGCAAAAATAGAATGAAAAATAGTATTAAAAATAGCACACCCTGGAGGAGAAGCTTACTGGCGTTTAAACGCCAGTAAGGGTAGCAGAATGGGCGTTAAACGCCCAGTCTGGCACCATTCTAGGCGTTTAACGCCAGAAAGGGGCACAGAGATGGCGTTTAACGCCTGAAATGGGCACAGAGCTGGCGTTAAACGCCAGAAAGGGGAGAAAAGCTGGCATTAAATGCCAGAAATGGGCAGTAACCTGGCGTTTAACGCCATGATTGGCAAGCAAGGGGCGTTTGCACGCCAACATGGTGCAGGGATGCGAAATCCTTAACACCTCAAGATCTGTGGACCCCACAGGATCCCCACATACTTCATCTCTCTCTCTTCTTCACACCCTTCCATAACACCCCTCCCCATATACCCTTCACCAATCACCTCAATACCTCTTCCCCAAAAACCCCTCACCATTCAAATTCAAACCCCATAATCTCTTCTCCGTAATCTCTTCACCAATCCACATCCATCCATCATAAAACCCCACCTACCTCACCATTCAAATTCAAACCACTTTCCCTTCCAAACCCACCTATACATGGCCGAACCCTACCCCTCTCTCCACTCCTATATAAACCCATCTTCACTCATTCATTTTCACACATCATACACACTACTTCTCCCCCTTGGCTGAACCACAAAACCCCCTCCATCTCCTCTATTTCTTCTTCTTCTACTCTCTTCTTTCTTCTTTTGCTCGAGGATGAGCAAACCTTCTAAGTTTGGTGTGGTAAAAGCATTACTTTTTGTTTTTCCATAACCATTTATGGCACCAAAGGCCGGAGAAACCTCTAGAAAGAGGAAAGGGAAGGCAAAAGCTTCCACCTCCGAGTCATGGGAGATGGAGAGATTCATTTCAAGGGTGCATCAAGACCACTTCTATGAAGTTGTGGCCAAGAAGAAGGTGATCCCCGAGGTCCCTTTCAAGCTCAAAAATTTTGGCGTCAAAATGCCAGAACTGGCATAAAAGATGGAGTTAAACGCCCAAACTGGCACAAAAGTTGGCGTTTAACTCCAAGAAAAGTCTCTACACGTGAAAGCTTCAATGCTCAGCCCAAGCACACACCAAGTGGGCCCGAAAGATGATTTCTGCATTAATTACCTATTTCTCTAACCCTCGGCTACTAGTTTTCTATAAATAGGACCTTTTGCTATTGTTTTTTCATACTTTCATATACTTTTTGATCTCTATGTTCACGTTTGGGGGCTGGCCATTCAGCCATGCCTGGACCTTTTGTTCTTATGTATTTTCAATGGTGGAGTTTCTACACACCATAGATTAAGGTGTGGAGCTCTGCTATTCCTCATGAATTAATGCAAAGTACTATTGTTATTCTATTCAACTCAAGCCTATTTCATCTCTACGATATACACTCGTTCTTCAACTTGATGAATGTGATGATCCATGACACTCATCACTATTCTCACCTATGAATGCGTGCCTGACAACCACTTCCGTTCTACATGCAAACAAGCTTGAATGTGTATCTCTTGGGTTTCTAATCTAAGATTAAAACCTTCGTGGTATAGGCTAGAATTATTGGTGGCTATTCCTGAGATCCGGAAAGTCTAAAACTTGTCTGTGGTATTCCGAATAGGATCTGGGAAGGGATGACTGTGACGAGCTTCAAACTCACGAGTGTTGGGCGTAGTGACAGACGCAAAAGGATCAATGGATCCTATTCCAACATGATCGAGAACCGACAGATGATTAGCCGTGCGGTGATAGCGCATTTGGACCATTTTCACTGAGAGGACGGGAGGTAGCCATTGACAACGGTGAAGCCCAACATAGAGCTTGCCATGGAAAGGAGTATGAATGATTGGATGAAGGCAATAGGAAAGCAGAAGTTTAGGAGGAACAAAGCATCTTCATACGCTTATCTGAAATTCTCACCAATGAGTTACATAAGTATCTCTATCTTATTTTTTGTCTTATTCATCTTTTAATTATCAATCCTCTATAACCATTTGAATCCGTCTGACTGAGATTTACAAGATGACCATAGCTTTCTTCAAGCCGACAATCTCTGTGGGATCGACTCTTGCTCACGTAAGGTTTATTACTTGGACGACCCAGTGCACTTGCAGGTTAGTTGTGTGGAGTTGTGACAAAGAGTTGAGATTACAATTGTGCGTACCAAGTTTTTGGCGCCATTGATGATCACAATTTCGTGCACCAACCAACCCAATAAGGACCTTGAGTTGGTAATCCATCTCC
Source organism: Arachis ipaensis (assembly GCF_059453495.1). Taxonomy (NCBI): domain Eukaryota; kingdom Viridiplantae; phylum Streptophyta; class Magnoliopsida; order Fabales; family Fabaceae; genus Arachis; species Arachis ipaensis. Next base: position 59,440,705 of record NC_142436.1, read on the forward strand.
AAGATAGCATATTGATGGGGGCCAATGAAGCTCACAGGTGAAATTGCCACCTACTCAATATGTTCTTGGTCTGGGTTTGCTTCTTCACCAACTTTCTCTTCCCCATCACTCAAGTCATAACAAGGAGGTTGTGAGAAGTCTACCTCCATGTCTCTGTCTAACTCAATGGGAAGAGGCTCATTGGGATCATTAAGGGGATTGACCAAGGAGGACAAAAAATCATCTATGATGGAATCCTCATCTTGATCAATCTCCCTCAATTCCCCCTTTCTCTCCTCCGATTCACATACTTTCCTTTCTTTCTCTAGTTGCACTTCAAGCTCTATGACTTCTTCTCTCCTTTGTGGCTCCATGCTCTTCTCTTCACTACAAGCCTTAGTTGATCCCTCACATTCCTCAAGAGGAATGCCTTGATCGAATGAGTGTAGGAAGATTAAGCAGTTTACCGCTTCGCCTATGGTAGCCATGAAGTTCCCTTGTGTCCTTCAGAATTCTTCTGGCTCTTAGAGAAAGGCTTGAAGGTCTTGATGGTCTTGGGCCAAGGGTGGGAAAGCTTCACATTGTGGTGAAAAATGAGGTTCATTATTTGGGAGGAAGGTTGTATATGTGGGAGGTGAGTCATGTTGGTAAGTGTTTAGACGTGTTATGTAAGAAGGTGTATGGTGGTAGTGGTGTGGTGTTTGAAAATGTGGTGATTGAGGGTTGTGTTGAAGGTAGGGGTCATAAGGATATGGTGGTGGAGGTGTATAGTCATAGTGAATTCCACCATATCCTTGGTATGGGTATGCATATTGGGGAGGGTATGGTTCATTGTAATATGGAGGAGGTTGCTCCTCCCAAAATAGATGCTCCAATCCCATGATGCAATCCAAAATTGAGGTTATCAAGCCCTACAAAATGATCACAACCAAACTCCAAACCAAGAGGGTGATAACTTATTAGAGAAAATTGAAAATAACAACTAAATACATCAATTAACAAAATAAACAAAATCCTAATTAATAGCAAAAACAAGCAAACAACCCAAAAAGTATCTATTCATACTATTCACATATTTACAACAACCAAAATATAGCAGTCATGATGCTAGCTCCCCGGCAACAGCGCCAAAATTTGACGAAGACCAAAAGCATATGTTTGAATTTTTCACACTAAAAATAGGATTGACATTGCAAGTATAGTCCAAACCCAACCATTGATCATCAATTAAATTATTATTCTAAAGATTGTCACAATTCAAACACAATTATAACCGAGAGTATTTAGACTCCCGGGTCGTTCTCCCTAGGAACTAATGCCAATGAGTGCATAAAATTGGTTGTGAGAATCAAAGGGGTTGTTTCAATGATTGAGAGCAAACAAAATAAAGAGATAAAAGAACTAGACAAAATTGCAATTAATAAACTAATACAGGAATAAAAGAACTATATATGTAAGATGAACAAGTAAAACTATAAAGTGATTGAAAAGTGGTTCAAACATAAATGAAACCTTGACTTGGGGTGAGTCATGGAATCCCTTCCTTGCCATAACCACAACTATGATAATTATGATGGATTAATCTCACTGAGTCAACCCTCACATTGGAGAGTAAGTTAAATGAGCATAAGTGTTCTTAACCCACAAATCCTAGCTTGCTTGCTAATTACCTTAGCATCAAATTAGCGTTAGTGGGAACAAGAACAATTAACAACCCAATAATTATCACTAAATGTTGGACATTATTGCTCTAGTAATCCATACACTCATTTTTCCCAAGCCAAGGGGTGAAAATTACCCCATAATCAAAATTGGCATTTCATCAAACACATAGAGGGCATAAACATAAAACATGACAAAATTGGTAAATTAATGAAAGCTATGAATCATAAATGATAACAAGCAAGCAAGGTAACTCAACAATCATAAAATAAGCATCAAACATCAAATTCAACAATTGGAAATCCAAAATAGCAAAGCAATGTAAATATGGACAAGAGAAATTGAAATAGATGAAAGTGTAGAACAAGTGTAGTAATTAAAAGAGAAATTAAAGAAATACTTACAATGAGATAGAAAAAATCCAAAGCCAAAATTGAAGTATAAAATGCTACAAAACCCTAATTAAACCCTAAGAGAGCAAAACCTAAAACTACACTACACTACTTCTAAGGTGTTTTTCCTAATCTAAAGTGAGCTCTCTTCATATGTGTTGCATTTCCCTTCATATAGCCTCTCAAACCAACCTCCAAGCCTTCAAAAATGGGCCAAAAGAGCCCCCAAATCGCGAGTCACGTGCATTTTTAATAAAGGCATGTGCTGGGACCTTTGCAGACACACAGATGTGTGCGTCCGCACACTTCGCGAAAATTTCCATCCGTGCGTACACACAGAGGGTTGTGCGCACGCACACTTCGCAATGTGCTGGACTCGCTCTGCTTGATTTCTTGTGCGTACGCACGGGTAGCTGTGCGTATGCATGCATGCTGATTCCTTCTGTGCGTACGCACGCATGGCTGAGCTCTCCTCCTTTGTTTTCTTCATGCTTTATCCCAAATGCATGCTTTTCTTCCATTCCTACCAAGCCATTTCTACCTCATTCATCTGAAATCACTCATAAAAAACATCAAGATATCGAATGGAAGGTAAACGGAATAAAATTAGTCAAACTAAGCACAAAAGAGCATGTTCTCATAATCAAGCACAATAGAGGGATCAAACACAAAAGTATGCTATTATGGTGCTTAAGTGCAGGTTTATGTGATGAAATCCATCCAATTATAGCTAAAATATTATCATAAAATATGGACTCATCACCCTCCTATCCACCCCAAGCTCCCATAGATGATACCTTTAGTGTTATTCGCCAAGGGAAACAGGAGCTTCAAACCACACTTACCTCTGCTCTCACCGGTCTCACCTCTACTCTCCAAGCTCTTATATCCCGTGTGGATCCATCCTTTACCCCCAATACTCAACCCTCAAGCTCTGGTGCACTTACATTTCACCCATATCCATCAATCCAAGAGCTACATGATCCCAATTACGCTATTGACATGGAACAAGAGAGAAGGGATCATCTTAGGGATGTAATGGATCGGTTTCACGCATACATACTTCAAGAGAAGCAAGAGGAGGCCCAAAAAGTAGAGGTATGAGAGACCCTTGAAGATGAAGGAGTAGTTGAAGAATTAGGGGGAATTGAAGAAAGTTGTCAAGAGGTGGAAGTTATCAAGGAGGAGTTAGATTTTGTACTAGAGCAAGTGCAGAAAACTAAAATTATCGAAGAAAAGGAAGTGGTTGAGGACTTAAGAGATGCAAAACCTCCATGGAAATCTCACGTCATTGAGCCTCCTTCCAAAATGTTTGAATTTGATGTTGAGGAGGGTGTACAACCTCCAAGGCATGTCATGGTTGAAAACTTGGAGGAGGTTGATCATGAAATGGATTCAATAATTGATGAGTTTTTATCAACAATTGAATCATCCCTCATTGGACTTAAAGAAGAGGTCAATGTTGCAGAAGCTTGTCAAGAGGTGGATATCATCAAAGAATAGCCAAAGAGATTGAAGCATACATTGCCAAGGCCGCCACTGGAGATACCTCCCTCCAAGCCATTACCATCCAATACAACATTCAAGTGGGTAAAATTCTTATCCTTAAACTTTACCTTCCCACTTGAATGTGGTCTGCTTGAAACGGATAGACAACTTAGAGCTATCTGCGGTTTTAAGAGTAAAAAGAAGATGGTTAGTGGTTGGCAACACCATCCTAGGTTCGTTATGGTTGGAAGCTCAAGGCCCAATTGCAAAGGTTGGTATAATTCTCGATTGATTGGGTCTAGGAGGATGTTTGGGTGCTTAAATGAGAATCCCATGGCTAAACCACCCGGATGGAATCATGATGATCAACTTGAAGACAGGTGTAGGAATAAGATTTGGGATCCGGGTATACAAGAGGATCAACTTTGGGAGCTCAAAGCTTGTGGAGAACTTCATCAAGGCTTGGTGAATTTTTTGGAGATGTTAAAGCTTATTGGAAGTCCAAGCACTGGTGGAAGTTTCAGGATAAGTTCAACCACAAGCCACCATGACAAGGAGCTTACCAAATGTCCAACTTAAGGACTTTAACTAAAAGTGCTAGGTGGGAGACACCCCACCATGGTAAACTCTTCCAATTTTATTTCTTTTATTTATGTTGGTAATTAATTGAATTTTTTTTTTTAGTTAGAATTATTTAGTTTAAGTTGTGGTTTTACTGGTTTAATAATATTTGGATTTATTTTTCTAGTTTGTTAGTTTATATTAAAAAAAGGAGGGAATCCACACGCACGCGTCGTATGTGTATGCGCATCATATTGAAAATAGACAGAGAGTTGCGATGGAACGACGCGGGAGGGGTGCTAGGCGCACAGCCAGACCCACGCGTATGCGTGACCCACGCGTACGCGTCCCTGTGTTTTTCTCTATCCATGCGTAAGCGTCAGTGACGCGTACGCGTGGAATAAAAAATTGGCGTAGTATGCGGATTGAACAGAGAGTTGTGCGGCCATGGTGCTAGAATCGCGCAAGTAGTCACGCGTATGCGTGACCGACGCTCACGCGTCAGTGTGCATGTTTGGCCACTCACGCGTACGAGTGTGCAACGCTTAGGCGTCGGATGGGTAATTCTATTTTCACGCGTACGCGTGATGCATGCGCGCGCGTCGCATCCTATTTTTCATTTCTTACATCTCTCTTCTCTCCTTTGTCCTTCTTTCCTCCTCCTTTCTTACTTCCTTCTTCTTCATTTCTTTAACTTCTCATCCTTATTCTCTTTCATTCTCTTTTACTTAATTCATTTGCATATTTTCATTCATTGCATTTGAACCTTGTGCATGTTTATATTTTCTTTTCTAAGTTTATTATTTTTCCATTGGTGTTAAATGTTCTTCTTCAACTGTTGCATCTTCCAGGCATTATTTTGGTGCATCTTGACTTGTTTCCATTATTGGGTAATACTATTTATAGGTCAATGCTAATCTTTTATGACACTTGTATTCTTTTTGAATTGATATGCACTTATATTGTCTTTAATTACCCGCTCTCTCTTCCCCATTGTTGCAATTTTTGCATGCCATTAGCTTCTACTGTTTTCCTTACTTACATTTTGTAGCTACCATGTAGTTGAGACCCTCATTATTTGGCGTCTACCCACCCATACTTTATTTATTTTCTTATCTTTATTTTTGTGTTACTTTTCTTCCTTTTCCTCTTCTTTCAGGATGGCCACCGAAGAAGGGAAAGGGAAAGCTTCTCATTGGGGCAACCGACGAGCCAATCTACACATTCTTTGGAGAAAAGCATCAGTTGTAGCCACCCGTCCACTTGCACATCTTAGCGTGCACCGAGGACGGTGCAATCTTTAAGTGTGGAGAGGTCGATACCGACTTCCGTGGGTTAGTTATTTCCGATTTCAACACCAATGTTTAATTTTTCTTGTTAAATTAGTTGTTGCATTTGCATGTTTGATTGCATGTTTGTTTGATTTTGTGCATGTTCTTCTACCACTAGTTGGTTGGAGTGATAAGTTCTTTTTCAAGACCCTTTTTATAGCATTTCACTAATTTAAATTAAAACTTGTTTGAAGATTATAATTTGGAACATGGTTTATAGCTAAGAACACACAACGTGTGAGATTTTGAGCTTAATTATATGGTTACATTATTTAACCATAATATTTTATTCTTGTGTGTTTTCTTCCCTATGATTACAATCTATAGTTTGTTCCATTCTATATGTCCATTGTTTAGTGTATTTGTATGCATGCATACATATGATTGAGGCCATCAATTGTTATTAGCTCACTTATCCCAAAAAGCCTACCATTTCAATTACCTTTGTTTGTCGCTTTGAGCCTTTTTAATCCCCATTTGTTCTTTATATTACCACATCACTAGCCTTAAGCGAAAAAATAATTAATTACCCAATTTGAATCTTTGTTTAGCTTAAGATAGTGTGTGTCAACTAAGTGTGGGGAAATGTGGGAACTTGGGTTGATGAGAATGTGTTGTGTTTTTACTGACAAATATTGGAAATTTGGATGCTTACTCATGTGAAATCAGAAAAACCATATGCATTGATATATTATGTTTTCATTTATGATAAAAAAAAGAGAAAAAAAAGAGAAAAGAAAAGAAATAAATGAATAGGGGATAAAATCACCCCAATGCTAAGTTCAATAAAAATATCAATGCACATGTGCTGGAATTAAAAATTGATGCATGAGTATGTGAAATATACAAAAGTGAGATTTTGCATAGGTAGACATGATTTTAGAGTTATATAGAGTATGTATGTGTGTTAGGTGAGAATTTAGGTTAGTCAAAGATTCAAAGTATAACTCACTTGGCAATACATGTATCCTCACCCTTACCTTAGCCCTATTACAACCTTAAAAAGCCCTCATGATGTTTGCATTTGTACATTAAATCTTTGTTGATTGGTTAGATGAAGAACAAACTTTTGAAAAGCATGACTTGAGGAGATTAGAGTGAATTAACCCTAGACACTTGAGCGATTAGAGTGAATATACACTTCCAGTGAGGGTTCAATGCTTGATTCTGTGTTCCCGGCATTCATGAGCTATCTTCTTACAAGTTTTTTATTGTGTTATTTAAATTAGTGGAATCTGATTTATATTTTTTTTTGAAGAATTTGTTTACTTTTAACCAAGTAGGTAGAAGTATTGTTGCATTTAGGTGCATTCATATAGATAGGTTGCATTTCATAAGTTTTACCATTCCTCTTCACTCCTTTATAGCTTCTCTTGAGCTTAGCATGAGGACATGCTAATATTTAACTGTGGGAAGATTGATAAACCCTATTTTTAGGGTTTATCTTGTGTTTAATTGAGTGAATTTTATCCACTAAACTCACACTTATTCATATAATTCGCATGTTTTATATTTTTCTTCCTAATTTTGTGCTATGATTGAAAACATGCTTCTTTGGCCTTAAATTTGCTAATTTTAATCATCTCTTATTACCATTCGATGTCGTGATATGTTTGTTAAGTGTTTTCAGGGTTTATAGAGCAGGAATGGCTTAGAGGATGGAAAGGAAGCATGCAAAAGTGGAAGGAATACAAGAAATTGAAGGAACTGCTAAGCTGTCAAGCCTGACCTCTTCGTACTAAATCGGTCATAACTTGAGCTACAGAGGTCTGAATGAGGCAGTTCCAGATGCGTTGGAAAGCTAACATCTGAGGCTTCAAAATGATATTCAAAACTCTATAGTTTCCATGAAGTTAGGCGACGCGCACGTGTGGATCATGCGTACGTGTGATATTGTGAATGTTCAGCGACGCGTACGCATGGGCGATGCATACGCGTGACAGAGCCACGTGCTGTACGCATCAGAAAACATTGGGGGCAATTTCTAGGCTATTTTTGGCCTAGTTTCAAGCCCGAAAATACTGATTAGAGGCTGCACAGTGGAGCTGGAGGGGATACAACTTTCATTCACATAATTTTAGGTTTTAGATCTCCTCTCTCTAGGTTTTAGGATTTTTAGGTTTAGTTCTTCTCAAATTATGAATTTTATCTTATTGTAATTTAGTTTCTCTTCTACTTTTATTTGTTCTAGTACTTTAGTTTATCTATTTCTCTTCTTGATCTCTTTATATTGCTATTTTAGTTTATGAATTCTCATGTTAGATTTGATTTCCCTTTTAATGCAATTTGAGGTATTTCATGTTTATTGCTTCTTCCTTTATTTGTTATCATTGATGCTTGAAATTGTTGGTTTTGAATTTTACATTCTCTATTGTTTTCCTATGCTTTTTACTTTGCGCCCATCAAGTGTTTGATGAAATGCTTGGTTGGATTTTAAACTAGCTTTTTATGTTCTTAGCTAAGATTGAGTAATTCACTACAAGAAAAATACCCATTCAGCCACACTTTTTTTAAGCTACATTTGAAAAGCGTAGCCTATTCTAGGAATAGGCTACGCTTTTCTCCGTGTTTCCTTTTTGTAGGAGAATAGAAAACACATTTGTGACATCACTTGAAAAGTGTAGCCTTAGGTATTATAAATATCACTTATAAAGCGTAGCCTTATCTTAAAAGCTATGGGTTCACTTTTTACACCAAAAAATACACTTTTAAAGAGTAACCTATTTGTCAGATTTCAGGTGCGCTTTAAAAGTGTTGCCTAATATATCTCAAGTCAAATGTCCAACACTTAGTAAAATTTTTTTCAATTTTCATCAATTTTCAGCAAATAATCCACATACAAACACTTAGCCAAATAAAATGAAAACATAAAACCCCACCTTAATTTTTCCCTTCTTCGCGCCCCTCCCAACTCAGAGAGGACTCTGCACCATCACCACTCACTGTAACATCTCTAATTTCTAACCCTAAATTCCAAATTCCCCAAATTAACTCAGAAAACTCTAATTCCCAAAATTCCTAACCCTAACAGCCGCAACCTCACCCTCCTTCAACGTAACAAACAAAAGCAGCCACTGTAGAGAGAAGAGGGATCGGGAGAAGAAGAGAGGAGAGGAAAGGCCTGCCCAGCCATCACCACCGCAGCGCCGCTGCAGCTATTGCCTCCTTCAGAGCTGCGGAAAGTCGTCCTCCTTGCCGTCGAATGCCGCCGTCGTGTCGCACATGAGAGAGAGAGAGAGACAGATTCGAGAGGAGCTACCCGTGATCGCTGCCATCGAAGCCAGGCTCGTCGCCGTCACCACCAACGAAGCTGCGAGGAGCCGCTGTCGTGCTCGTGTCGCTGTGCACCGTCGAGCTTCCCTCACCCTGAGCCGTCGATCTGTCGCCACCGCTATAAGGGCTTGTCGCTGGAGCCACGACTGTCACTGAGCTTCTGTCGCCGCTGCCGTTCAAGCCGCTGCTGCCGTCGATTTGGAGTTGCTGCGATTGGAGACACTAGCGGGGGTGAGTTGCTACTGCCCTATTGCCGTCGTAATCATATTCAACGTCCACTGCCCTGAGCTGATTCTGCCCTTGAGTTCGTTGAGTTCGGATTCCTTGTGCTACTGTAACTGTCATTACTGCTGCGGGAACCAACGTTTCTGTTTGGCTGTTGCTGAAGGTCTTCCACCATCACTGGAGCTGCCCAGAATCATCGTGGAAGCTGCCAAGATATATGGTTGATTTCTAATTATGCCAAGACATCATCACTAATTATTGTCTCATGTATACAATCCCTTATTTCTTGAACTTTCTAATCTGTTGTCATCCTTAGATTCCACTGAAGGCCACCCCACATCAAGTAACATGCTTTGCGGAGAAGAATCTATATCCACTTATTGTCTCAGTTCCTGTAAGATAGATGTATTCTTTTCTTTTTTTATTTCTTTATTTATTAGGCCTTAAATATGATTATGAGTATTCCTTGTGGTTGAATTTTTTTTTCTGATTGATGCATTAAAAGAAAAAAAAAAAACCACAGTATATTTATTGTTATTTCCAACATTTGTGTTAAGAATCAAACATTCAGACCATATTAACTAGTCCTGCTCAGGTTCATTTTCACTAGATTGTGTCCTGTTTAGTAAGTTGTGTTGTAGCTTGTTCAGTTCATATATTATAAAATATTAATCAGTTTGCTAATTTTTTCAGAAAGTAATCAAAACTGTTTATTGATATAAAACCAGGTTCCTAAACCACTTAATCAAGTTGTTTCTCTAGTTGAACAAGATTCCAACCATCAGAGTGAGAAGTCTGTTGAATAAAACCGTTTTTATTCTGTTGATGAATTTGAGGTTCGTATTATGGAGCTAGATAAGTCTGGTGGCCCTTGGCAAACAAAGGCAACAATTCCTATGCAAACTTCTGAAAATGCCCTTACAGTGAGAATGGTTACACTGCTGGTAATTGTATTTTCCTTCTGAGTGCTGAATATGATAATAGAATAGATCATGTTTTTAGCTGCTTGGCCTCACTAATTCCATTTTGTGATTTTTCTTTTTGCGTAGAATACATCCTCCAAAGAAAATGAAACACTTTTGGCTGTTGGCACTGCTTATGTGCAAGGAGGAGAAGTGGCTGCTAGAGGACGTATCCTGCTGTTCTCTTTAGGAAAAAATACCAATAATCCTCAAACTCTGGTATCTTTGGGGTTGCTTTCTCAAATTTTGGCTGAATTTTTTGTCACTTGGCTAAACCTTGAGTGATGCTTTTTTTTGGACAGTTATTAAATGTTCATTTTCACAGGTTTCAGAGGTGTACTCAAAGGAATTAAAAGGAGCTATATCTGCCTTGGCCTCTCTTCAGGACCATCTCTTGATAGCATCTGGTCCAAAAATTATTTTGCACAAGTGGACAGGCACTGAGTTGAATGGGATTGCATTTTTTGATGCACCACCGTTACATGTTGTGAGCTTAAATATAGTAAGGGAGATTTCCTTAAATCTTTTGTTAAACAATAGCAACCAAGCTTGTCCCATTTTTTTGGGTTTTTGGGGGTTAAAAGAATTTTGAAATTATCTGTTCCCTGTAATTTTCTGAGAGAAATACGCTTTGAATGCTTACCTTAAATATATTGAACAAGTGCCGGTGAAGTGAAAAGAAAAAATGAAAATGAGAATGAGATAAATGGATGTTCTTGAATTAATTTCTTCTTACCTCTTATCTCTGTTAACATTTTCCCAGGTAAAATAAGGTTTAGTTTTTAGCTATACACAATTTCAAACTCCACAAAATTTATCTATACACAATTTCAAACTTAGGAGGCAAGAGGCTTCTATAGAAGAGCATTGCTCTAGCTTTCTTACTAATATTGATTCAGAATCTATTGATGGAAAACATGTAGCATCAGTAACTGCAATATCTAGAGAATCTGAATGCACAATGGGAGTTAATGACAAGATTGGAGATTCTGGAGAAAGATTTTTCAGTTCTGAGAATTCATCTCTGCTAGTTGAAGCAGTTGATGTGAATTCAACATCTGATGGAGAAGAGCAAGAGAAATGTTATGAAGAGTTGTCAAATTTGCAGGCACGCCAGAATGAACAAGGGGACTCATTGGATGGAATAGTTGACGATACTGGGAGCAAGTCCGCAAGCAGCGTTTGCCTCATCTGGTTTTTATTTTTGACATTAACTCCACCTTAAACAATTTTGATACTCACACTTATTCACTTACTTAACATGTCAGGTGCTAATCAATGCCACTGCTGATCGAAACTGCACGACACTATCGCAGGTCAGATATTGGCAATAGATTCTTCTGTTTCTTATTTATTTGCTCCAATTTATCAAAACCTTGCATGTTTTAATGTCACCCTATTTTGCTATACTCCTCTAATTTTCTTAGTGCCAACTACTCTATCTACACATCATGTGTAATTGTAAAACAGATTTGCATAACAATCTTTTTATTCGTCACTATCACTTTTTGTAAAACAGATGTGCCAACTGCTCTATCTTACATGCATTTGAAAAGATTTAGGTGCTCCAATTGAATATCTATAGTTTCTGTTTCATGATTTGTTGGTTTGTTTGTGAATATTTGAAATTTGGAATGCTCTTACTGAGTTGATATTGTTGCTGATTTTGAACCTAAACTTTGGCTTTTGTTGTTGCATTTTCATTTGAATTTCTGGATATATTATAATCAGTTCATATATACAAAATCCACCAATATCATGGTTTTGCAAATTGACGAAGAGCTTCTTCAGGAAGTGGTTAATATGGGATTTGACAGAAATCAATTGGTTGAATCTTTATGCAACAGGATCCAAAATGAGGTCTGTGCCCTTTATTCTCTCCTTTCGTGTCTTCTTGATTGTCTCTTATTATTATCTATACATTTCTGGTACTGTGGCAAACTACTTGTTATTGGATAACTGGTTCCATGTTTCTAGTGGCTATCTTGGAGCTGAGTTTCAAGAGACTATGGTTGACTCTTTACCTTAGATAGTTGACTCTTTTAAGTCTTAATGGATCTAATAATATCTCTTCCTCTGCTCAATATCTCCCACTTATTTATTTATTTTCATGTAGTTTTGTTGTTACCATGTTTGGTTAATGTGAGTGTTGAGCTGAAAAAGAGTAATGTCTGTGTTCTTTTAGCAATTCACTAATGTTGTTGGGACCCTTCATTTTTAATGTTTTCCTTTAATTTTTCAATATGAAGTGAATGACCCTTTTGCCTTGTGAACATGGAGGTTACTAAGGAAGAGCTTAATGCAAAAATGAGAGGAAAAATTTTCCATCTTTGGTCTGAAAAAAATCATGCAAAGTTTCCAACATGTTTGTGTTTTGTTTTGTGGCAGATGGGGCTGGTGATGATTTGTTTAAAGAGCTGTGGAGGCTGTGTGCAGGGCCATTAATGGATGTTCCTTGTGTTCAAGACAGAGTTTTCTATTTCCCTCAGGGTCACATTGAATTGGTATGATATACACTTCTTTACCTTGTTTCTGATTTTGTTTGTGAATTTTATTTTTTTCCATTTTTGTGCTATGTATGCTTTCAAATTTAAGCCTTAAGGGGTTTAGTAAGTGTTATATAATTTTGATTTTTTTCTTTTGTAGTTGCCAGAACCTACAGAACAAGATTTGAGGCAGATGAAGAACCAGAAATCTCCCAAATACGATCTTCCGTCGAACAAGATATTTAAAGAACAAGATTTTTTTCTCATCTATCAGAAGGTTAATAATTTTTATTAGAAGATACTTATGTAGGATACAATATTTTAGTTTTTTATAGTTTATTAGTAGTAAATTCTAAGTGAAGTGATGTATATTTTGATATGGGTATGTTTAATTTAGTGTGAGATGTATGAATATTCATTTATGATCATTCCAATATTTTTAGTTCATTATAAATATATTTTGTTAAAGGATAATTTTTATTATTTAAAGAATATTTTATGGTATTATTATGTATTTATTTTTATTTTATAATTTTTGATTAATTTAATTTAAAAAAATAAGATTATATATATAATCATATTACTAAATATTAGGTTTTAGAAAAAAAAATTATTAGAATATATATATATATATATAGGAAATAAAAAAAAAACAATGAAGGACCTAAGGCTACACTTATATATAGTAGCTATAGTATACAAAAAAAAAAAAAGAGGGATCTAAGGCTACGCTTATAAAAAGTAACTATGGTATACAATGTGGTTACGTTTTACAAGTGATGCAGTAGGGTTGAAAAGCGTAGCCTATTCTGGAAAAATGAAAGCTGAAAAGCATAGCCTTTGGTCCTGGACAGCATCACTTGAAAAGCGTAGCCTATTCCCAAACGCCAAAAGCGTAGCCTTTGGTGCAGAAAAGCGTAGCCTTTGAGAATAGGCAACGGCCGAATAGGAATCACCCAAAAAAGCGTAGCCGTAGCCCAAAAAGCGTAGCCGTAGCCTAAGGCATCATTTTTTTTTCACTTTTAGCTACACTTTTCAAGTGTACCTGAATGGGTGTTTTTCTTGTAGTGATTAGAGACTCTTGAATTGTCAGAATCTCTTGTTGCTTGGTGATTGAAACTTGCTAGTTGACTTGAATTCTACTAACTCTAGACTTTCCTTAGGAGTTGACTAAGACTTGAGGGTTCATGTTGATTTTCTCACTTGACTTACCTTCAATTATTAGAGGTTAACTAAGTGAGTGCAACTTACAATTACCATCACAAGTGACTATGATAATGGGGATAGGAATTCCAATTATCAATCCTTGCTAAGACTTTCCTTAATTATTATTTTATTTCCTTGTTATTTACATTACTTGTTCCTTATTTCAAAACCCAAAAAGATAAATTCCCATAACCAATTATAAGTACACTTCCCTGCAATTCCTTAAGAGACGACCCGAGGTTTGAATACTTCAGTTATTATTTTTATTGGGATTTGTTACTTGTGACAAACAATTTTTTGCATGGAAGGATTATTTGTTGATTTAGAAACTATACTTGCAATGAGAATTCATTGAGGAATTCTAAACCATCAAAAATCCGTTCATTAAAATGGCGCTGTTGCCGGGGAATTCCAAATGTGTGCCTTATTATTGGTTATTGTGAATATTGTGAATAAATTTACTTTTTTGTTTCTTTGTTAGTTGTTTCTAGTTTTAGGAGTTTAGTTTCATTATTCCTTATTAGTTTTTGTTTTTATTTTCTCTTGATACTATGCATTCTCACCCCTTTGGCTATGAGTTTGGTTACAATCATGTTGTAGGAAGAGGAGATTACAATAAAAGCTTGCATCAAGGATGGGACAATCAAAGATGGGAGGAGCCACGAGGATTTGATCAACCCTCTTTGCAACAACCTCCACCAACTTACTATGAGCAAGATCCATTCCACGGTGCATACCAAGACAATGGATATGGTGGACCCCCTTGTAGTTACCAACAAGCCCCACCATATGCCTATGAACCCCCTCCTCAACATAGCTTTGAACTACCATACTCACAAGCCCCTTTCCACTATTCACCTCCATATGACTCTAACCCTTATCCACCACACCAACCACCATACAAACCATATGAACCATACCCAGAACCACCACCTCAATATACACCATCTCCATACCCTTATCAAGAAGAACTACCTCCATATTATGAGCCTTTTCTCCCAACAAATGAACCCTTCTATCCAACCCAAGCTCCCATAGATGATACCTTTAGTGTTATTTGCCAAGGGCAACAGGAGCTTCAAACCACACTTACCTTTGCTCTCACTGATCTCACTTCTACTCTCCAAGCTCTTATATCCCGTGTGGATCCATCCTTTACCCCCAATACTCAACCCTTAAGCTCTGGTGCACTTACCTTTTACCCATATCCATCAATCCAAGAGCAACATGATCCCAATTACGCTATTGACATGGAACAAGAGAGAAGGGATCGTCTTAGGGACGTAATGGATCGGTTTTACGCATACATACTTCAAGAGAAGCAAGAGGAGGACCAAAAAGTAGAGGTAGGAGAGACCCTTGAAGATGAAGGAGAAGTTGAAGAATTAGGGGGAATTGATGAAAGTTATCAAGAGGTGGAAGTTATCAAGGAGGAGTTAGATTTTGTACTATAGCAAGTGGAGAAAACCAAAATTATCGAAGAAGAGGAAGTGGTTGAGGACTTAGGAGAGGAAGAACCTCCATTGGAATCTCATGTCATAGAGCCTCCTTCCAAAATGTTTGAATTTGATGTTGAGAAGGGTGTACAACCTCCAAGGCATGTCATGGTTGAAGACTTGGAGGAGGTTGATCATGAGATGGATTCAATAATTGATGAGTTTTTATCAACAATTGAATCCTCCCCCCATTGGACTTAAAGAAGAGGTCAATGTTGCAGAAGCTTATCAAGAGGTGGAGATTATCAAAGAGGAGCCTAAGAGATTGAAGCATACATTAGCAAGTCCGCCACTGGAGATATCTCCCCCCAAGCCATTTCCATCCAACACAACATTCAGGTGGGTAAAATTCTTATCCTTAAACTTTACCTTCCCACTTGAATATGGTCTGCTTGAAACGAATGGACAAGTTAGAGCTATCTGCGGTTTTAAGAGTAAAAGGAAGAAGGTTAGTGGTTGGCAACACCATCCTAGGTTCGTTATGGTTGGAAGCTCAAGGCCTAATTGCAAAGGTTGGTATAATTCTCGATTGATTGGGTCTAGGAGGATGTTTGGGTGCTTAAATGAGAATTTCAAGGCTAAACCACTCGGATGGAATCATGATGATGAACTTGAAGACGGGTGTAAGAACAAGATTTGGGATCCGGACATACAAGAGGATCAACTTTGGGAGCTCAAAGCTTGTGGAGAACTTCATAAAGGCTTGGTGAATTTATTTGGAGATGTTAAAGCTTATTGGAAGTCCAAGCACTGGTGGAAGTTTCAGGATGAGTTCAAGCACAAGCCACCATGAGAAGAAGCTTATAAGGTGTCTAACTTAAGGACTTTAACTAAAAGTTCTAGGTGGGAGATACCCCACCATGGAAAACTCTTCCAATTTTATTTCTTTTATTTATGTTGGTAATTAATTGAATTTTTTTAGTTAGAATTATTTAGTTTAAGTTGTGGTTTTACTAGTTTAATAATATTTGGATTTATTTTGGTAGTTTGTTAGTTTATATTAAAAAAAAAAGAGGGAATCGATGCGCACGCGTCGTATGAGTATGCTCAACATATTGAAAATGGACAGAGAGTTGCAATGGAACGACGCGAGAGGGGTGCTAGGCGCACAGCCAGACCCATGCGTACGCGTGACCCACGCTTATGTGTCCCCTGCATTTTTCTCCATCCACGCATAAGCGTCAGTGACGCATAGCGTGGAATAAAAAATTGGCGTAGTATGCTGATTGAACAGAAAGTTGTGCGGCCATGGTGCTAGAATCGCGCGAGTAGTCACGTGTACGCATGACAGACGCTCACGCGTCAGAAAATGCTGGGGGTGATTTTTGGGCTGTTTTATTTGTTCTAGTACTTTAGTTTATCCATTTCTCTTGTTGATCTCTTTATATTGCTATTTTAGTTTATGAATTCTCATGTTAGATTTGATTTCCCTTTTAATGCAATTTGAGGTATTTCATGTTTATTGCTTCTTCCCTTATTTGTTACCATTGATGCTTGTAATTGTTGGTTTTGGATTTTACATTCTCTATTGTTTTCCTATGCTTTTAATTTGCGCCCATCAAGTGTTTGATGAAATGCTAGGTTAGATTTTAAACTAGATTTTTATGTTCTTAGTTATGATTGAGTAATTAGAGACTCTTGAATTGTCAAAGTCTCTTATTGGTTGGTGATTGAAACTTGCTAGTTGACTTGAATTCCACTAACTCTAGTCTTTCCTTAGGAGTTGACTAAGACTTGAGGGTTCATGTTGATTTCTCACTTGACTTACCTTCAATTGTTAGAGGTTAACTAAGTGAGTGCAACTTACAATTACCATCACAAGTGACTATGATAATGGGGATAGGAATTCCAATTATCAATCCTTGCTAAGACTTTTCTGAATTATTATTTTATTTCCTTGTTATTTACATTACTTGTTCCTTATTTCAAAACCCAAAAAGATAAAATCCCATAACCAATTATAGGTACACTTCCCTGTAATTCCTTGAGAGATGACCCAAGATTTGAATTCTTCGGTTATTATTTTTATTGAGGTTTGTTACTTGTGACAAACAATTTTTTGCATGAAAGGATTATTTGTTGGTTTAGAAACTATACTTGCAACGAGAATTCATTGAGGAATTCTAAACCGTCAAAAATCCGTTCATCACCCACAAAGTTTATTGAATAACTGCAAATAGGTTTAATTATTGTGAGTAGTTAATTGGTTATATGGATGTTGATTTGTGGCTGCAAATGTGATTTAAATTGTTGACTTTTGTGATGTGGCTTGATTATGTGTGGATTGTGAAATGTCCAATGAGTGATTGCTAAGAATTTTGAATCCTAATGAATTACATTGGTTTGGTTGTCGTTGAGCTGGTTAATTGATATATTATAATGGTAGTGAACTTGGTTGGTGATTGATTTGAAATTGGTTTTAAGAGGTATTAAAGGTAGGATCTTAAAACTTTGAACTGCTTGCTAAAAATCCGATTCTTGAAATTAAACGGAAACTTTGAAATTGAACCAGTAACTCAATAGTAATTAAAACGGTATGAGAGTAAAAACTGCATAAACTAAGATAAAAAGCAGTTGTTGGAATTCAATTTTTAGAAGTTCGAATTAAGTGGGGGATTAGTTATGATTTTTTAAAGTTAAACTGTTAAATTTAATTTTCTGAATTACCTTTAAATGAAATCAGTAACATTGAAATGCTATAACTAATCCTGTGATGATCGAAATTGCATGAAACTAAGTATGGGTTAAACTTGGGAATATATGGAACTAGACTAGAGAACTTGAGACTTTTTTGTTAAGTATATGATTTATAGTGAATTTTTGAATTATGGTTGTGAAATCTAATTTTTCCTGTAGAATTTTTATAATAGCAATAACTTATTGGCTCTTCTAGGAATGTTTTAAATTGAATTTTTAGATTGAACTAATTTTAGATAAAACTTTATTGTTATTATTTTAATACCGTAAAGTTTTAGAACTATTGGCTTTGTGGTTTTAAATATATGACTTTTTAAAATATGATGCATTATGTAGTAAAAACCAGGTTCTATTTTCTAGGTTAGAAACTTTAAGAACTTATAACTTTTAATTCTGGATGGGTATTAAGGTAACCAATTGATGATTGAAATTGAGTATGTTTAGTGTATGCAATTTAAATTTCAGGATTGTCCCTGTTTTAATGAGTGAGTTATGGGACTTGGAAGAGGATAAGTTTAATGTATTTTAAAATAGAATTATACAGAATTTTACCTCACTTCCAAGTTACATAACTTCTTCATTAAAAATGGTATTGATATGGAACCAATTGGGAAAGAAACTTGGATATGTTAAATTGAACCATATTAATTTTGAAGGCTGTTAAATTTAATTTGGATTTTATATAGAATTTTGAATATTGCATACTACTACTATTTTCTGGTTTTTAAACATTGTAGAGCAATCACAGATTTTCTTCTTATTCCTGAGACTAAATAAATTAGAAAATTATAATTTTTAGTTTATTAGAAAGCTTAATCTGAGACGGTTTCCTGGACATAAAGTTTGTGCGATTCTGAATTCATTTGGTATTTTGAAAACATAATTGAAACTATATTGGCGAAGTTGTTTTTAGTGATAATCTTAGATATGGAACTTAAAAATAGAATTTTATATTGTTATAAAATATTTGGAAAACTATTAAAGTAAGAGTTATTATAATAATTTAAATGATCCTTTTGAGAAAAGATAGTTGAGATTGGAAATTGTTGGTATGTAAGGCTCATAGTGGGTGATGCTATGGTTGTTTGGCAAGGACGTGGGCTTTGTCCCGCTTGCGTAATTACGATTGTAAAAGAGAATGAATGAGAATGTGAAATGAATGATGGATAATGAAATAGATTTTATATTCATCTACTTCGTGGTGGAGGCAATCAGATAGATAGTGGTACAACCAAAGGATATTTTTTAGTGATACACAGCTAGTGAGAGCTGCACCTGCAACTGATAGCCTGGGATCAATTACAGAGGGTATCATTTCATACACAGTTAGGAATGCCGCATCTATAAGGTAGAGTCTGCTTACAGAGGATATGATGCATACATCAGTTAGTGAGAACCGTACCTATGCTGACTAGAAAACCATACCCGTTTCTGCTGCTATCGGTTACGTCGGGAGCGGGTAGAAACCAACAAATGAGCTCATTACCTGTACTAGGGCTAGACATGCATTATCTTATTTATGCATCATTCTCTATTATATTCTTGTGCTTTTATTCTATTCCTTGCTTAGTTTGTTTGTGTTCTATTTGTCTGTTTGTGTTCTGTTTGTCTGTTTTTGAATTGCGCTTAGAGTTAGGTATTATATGAAAAGTCATATTGGTTCAGCATAGACTTAAGAAACCTTTGTTTGGGACAGGATGACTATTCATACCGAGATTGACATAAGCTATATAAACAAATGTGAAGAAGAGAAATAAAGCAGCACAAAGAGATAAAGAGAAAATAGAAAAAAGAAAAAGAGAACGAAAATTTGATTTGTTTGTATATGCATTCACTTTTATATTGAAGGTTGGTATTGATTAGAAAGATTTTAAGAAATATAACTTGAAGCTAATACCCAATTCTTTTCCAACGTAATTTCAAAATGTTTTATATAATTAATAAAAATGAAATTTTTTAACTAAATTAACTATTTGCGTTTTATCTTTTACTTTCACAGCATTCTCGACCTCTATTGAAAACTTGTGGTTTGGTTCTCACCTCAAATTTTTCACCCTTTTAGTGACATAGGTTTGAAGACCCATATGAAGCTCCGAGCAATTAGTAGGCTTTCTTTATTATTTCAGTAGTTTTTATAGAGTCCCCTCGCTCTTGTACCTTAAGATTTTATTTTACATAGAGGGGTAGGTATGGTATGTTGTACTTGAGTTTTATTTTATTTCTTTTGTATAAAGCTTATTGCTAATAATATTTATGTGATTATTATTACATGAAAATCTTTGAGATATGTCTTTAAAGAATAAAAACAAAATTTTCTAGCATTTTCTTAAAACAGAAATGCGATATTGATATAAAGGCTCAGTAATTAAGTAGTTAATATTAGAAAAGGTTACATAATGTTCTTTCTAGTAGAAACGTTATAGATTGGGCTATTGTGATAGTGACTTGAGATAGTTTTCAAATGGTGGTTTCAAGGAAAGAAAATTTGGTTTCTAGAGAAGTGAATTTGGTTTTCAGAGAAGAAAGTCTTTGGTGAATTTGTGGTTGTATGGGTTGGGATTTTTGTTGGTGAGGTGTAGTGAAGTTTTTTAACTCTTGATTACCCCAACTAAAGATAGGGTAGTTCCTCAATCCGAGATTATAAGTTTTTGAGAAGGGGTCATCATATGGTGGCTTTGAGAAGTTTCTCATGTAATTTACCTGCTCCTCCTTAAACAACTCACATTCTTCATCCTTGTGAGCTCCTCAACACTAGCTACAGAGAACAACTTGTTCTCCCACTGTGGAGACTTGCATATGCCTCAATTGCTTTGTAAGTGAAGATATTTGTTGAGACATAGCCTTGTTTTATGTCAAAATAGTGTCCAGAGTATCTAACTCTATCACATCTCTCTTCATTATTCTTTTAGAGGAGTATAAATACTAATTGTTGGCCACAATCTCAATCAACTCTAAGGCTTCTTTAGTAGTCTTTATATGCATGGATCCTCTAGCTGAGGAATCCAACAAAGTTCTAGAAGTATGAGTGAGTCCATCATAGAAGATTCGGAATTGTACCCAATCAGCAAACATATTCAGAAGGCGCTCTCTCAACATTTCTTTGTACCTTTCTCAAGCTTCATAAAGGAATTCCCCATCCATTTAAATGAAAGTTTGGATATCATGTCTCAACTTTGCCTACCTCTATGGTGGGAAGAATTTGGTTAAGAACTTATTGACCAAATCATTCAATGTTGCTACACTTTCCTTTGGTTGATTTTTAGCCAATTTTCTCAAACCAAACAGCAACATTTCAGCCATCATAAATACATCAAAATACATCAATTAATCTTGAATTCATGCCTTGGAAGCTGATGAGTCCATATTTTCCGATGTATTTTGGCTTGATTTGAATGGATTCTAGCACATGAACTCACACTTAATCACCAAAATAGCATACTTTTGTGTTTGATCCCTAATTTGATTCTAAATGTGAAAACATGCATTTTAATGCTTAGATTAGTGATTTTAATTCCACTTTTATGTCATTCGATACCGTGATATGGTTTGTGAGTGATTTCAGGCCTTAGAGGCAAGAATGGATGGCCAAAAGTGGAAGAAAGCATGTACAAGGGAGAAAACATGAAGAAAATAAGGAAAAGCACACATAGCGAAGTGTGCGTGCGCACAGCCCTACGTGCGCGCGCACAAGCGAGAATTTCCATGTGTGCGTACTGATAAACCATATTTTATGATATATTTTGTGCTTAATTTGAGTGATTTATTCAATCCTTCAACCACTTATTCATATTAATTGCATGGTTTTACTTCTCCTTCCTTATTATGTGATGTATGTGAAAAACATGTTTCCTACGCTTTAAAATTAATTATTTTAATTACCTTTATTTCCATTCGATGCCGTGATTAGTGTGTTGAGTAGTTTCAGATCTTCTAAGGCAAGAATGACTCAAAGGATGGAAAGGAAACATACAAAAATGGAAGGAAAGCACAAAACGGAGTCCTTGAAGAAACTGGCATCCACGCGATCGCATGGACGACGCGATCGCATGCCAAGCGCGAAGAAGCGGCGACGCGGCCACATGACTAACGCGACCGTGTGCCTTAAGCATAACACATATGACGCGGCCGCATGACTGACGCGACCGCGTGTCAAGAAAAGCTCCGAATGACGCGACCGCGTGACCCACGCGGACGCGTGACAGAGGCCACGCACCAGAAATTGCAGAAAACACTCATAGCGAATTCTGAAGTCCTTTTTGGCCCAAATCCAAGTCCAGAAGGCATAGACCAGAGGTTATGAAGTAGAGGAATGCATCCATCCAAAGGGAGCTTGATGAGCGGATAATTTATACGCTTTTTGGCATTGTTTTTAGTATGTTTTTAGTAGGATCTAGTTACTTTTAGGGATGTTTTTATTAGTTTTTATGTTAAATTCACATTTCTGGACTTTACTATGAGTTTTTGTGTTTTTCTGTGATTTCAGGTATTTTCTGGCTGAAATTGAGGGACTTGAGCAAAAATCAGATTCAGAGGTTGAAGAAGGACTGCTGATGCTGTTGGATTCTGACCTCCCTGCACTCAAAATGGATTTTCTGGAGCTACAGAACTCAAAATGGCGCGCTTCCAATTGCGTTGGAAAGTAGACATCTAGGGCTTTCCAGAAATATATAATAGTCTATACTTTGGTCGAGTTTAGACGATGCAAAAGGGCTTTGAACGCCAGTTCTATGCTGCAGTCTGAAGTTAAACGCCAGAAACACGTCACGAACCAGAGTTGAACGCCAAAAACACGTTACAACTTGGCATTCAACTCCAAAAGAAGCCTCTGCACGTGTAAACTTCAAGCTCAGCCCAAGCAGACACCAAGTGGGTCCCGGAAGTGGATTTATGCATCAATTACTTACTTCTGTAAACCCTAGTAACTAGTTTAGTATAAATAGGACTTTTTACTATTGTATTAGACATCTTGGGACGCCTAGTTCTTAGATCATGGGGGCTGGCCATTCGGCCATGCCTAAACCTTTCACTTATGTATTTTTCAATGGTAGAGTTTCTGCACTCCATAGATTAAGGTGTGGAGCTCTGTTGTTCCTCATGATTTAATGCAAAGTACTACTGTTTTATATTCAATTCAACTTATTCCGCTTCTAAGGTATCCATTCGCACCCAAGAACATGAAGAATGTGATGATTATGTGACGCTCATCATCATTCTCACTTATGAACGCGTGCCTGACAAACACTTCCGTTCTACATGCAAACAAGCTAGAACGAATATCTCTTAGATATCTAATATAGGGGACCGAGTCCGAGTTATTAGTATCTTCGTGGTATAAGTTAGAACCCATGGATGGCCATTCCTGAGATCCGGAAAGTCTAAACCTTGTCTGTGGTATTCCGAGTAGGATCTGGGAAGGGATGGCTGTGACGAACTTCAAACTCGCGAGTGCTGGGCGTAGTGACAGACGAAAAAGGAGGGTAAATCCTATTCCAGTATGATCGAGAACCTCGAGATGATTAGCCGTCCCGTAACAGAGCATTTGGACCTTTTTCACAGAGAGGATGGGATGTAGCCATTGACAACGGTGATGCCCTTACAGAAAGCTTGCCATGGAAAGGAGTAGGAATGATTGGATGAAGACAGCAGGAAAGTAGAGGTTCAGAGGAACGAAAGCATCTCTATACGCTTATTTGAAATTCTCACCAATGGTTTACATAAGTATTTCTATCTTTATTTTCTGTTTATTTATTATTATTATTCAAAAACTCCATAACCATTTAATATCTGCCTGACTGAGATTTACAAGATGACCATAGCTTGCTTCATACCAACAATCCCTGTGGGATCGACCCTTACTCACGTAAGGTTTATTACTTGGACGACCCAGTGCACTTGCTGGTTAGTTGTGTGAAGTTGTGAAGTTATGTTTGGACCATGGTATTGTGCACCAGTCTTTGGCACCATTACCAGGGAGAGAACGAACAACAAATTTTACAACCAGGAGTAACAATTTCCCATACCAAGTTTTTGGCGCCGTTGCCGGGCATTGTTCGAGTTTGGACAACTAATGGTCCATCTTGTTGCTCAGATTAGGTAATTTTCTTTTTGTTTTATTTTCAAAAATATTTCTTCAAAAATGTTTCAAAAAAAATTTTTCCTTTTGTTTTCGTAAATTATTCAAAATTTTTAAGAATGAATTCTAGAGTTTCATGGTAACATGTTGAAGCCTGGCTGGCTGTAAAGCCATATCCAAATTCTTTTGGATTGAGGCTTCCACTTGTCAACATAAAAGGCATGTATATGAAGTTGATGAAGTATCAGCTGTTATATGCCTGATTTATATCCTAAAGCTGGCTGGCTATTAAGCCATGCCCAACCCTTGGGTTGGAGCTTTAGGCCAACATTGAAAGATTCCTAGGATTCTTATTAAAAATTTTGAATTTCTTATTTTCTTTTTCCTATATGTTTTTCAAAAAAATTTAAAAGAAAATGCAAAAAAAATCATAAAATCATAAAATCAAAAATATTTTGTGTTTCTTGTTTGAGTCTTGAGTCAATTTCAAGTTTGGTGTCAATTGCATTTTTTCTAAAAGTTTATGCATTTTTCGAAAATTCATGCATTCATAATGTTCTTCATGATCTTCAAGTTGTTCTTGGTAAGTCTTCTTGTTTGATCTTTAAATTTTCTTGTTTTGTGTCTTTTCTTGTTTTTCATATGCCTTTTTCGTTTGTTAGGGTCGAAGCATTAAAGATTTTTAAGTTTGGTGTCTTGCATATTTTCTTTGCATAAAAAATTTTTCAAAAATATGTTCTTGATGTTCATCATGATCTTCAAAGTGTTCTTGGTGTTCATTGATGCTAGGGCATCTTGGCCAGTTTCACTGACCTTTTCTTTACTGTTTTTAGGTTAGTTTCATGCATTTCCTTAGGAAATAAGCTAGTTTTGGGTAGATATTCACTTACACCTTGATTCAAGCATACATTGTGCATCTTACATTATTTCATGAGGATTTTGCATGAGTTTAGTGACAAATTGTATGTTGCATTACCCATGACCTGTACTAGAACTTTGATGCACTCTATTGCTTGATTTCAGGACCAAAGGAAGCAAAGAATGGGAGGTAACTTGCAAAGTTAATGAGAAAAGTGATTGCCAATAATGCTCTCGAAGCCATCATTGACCACGTTGAGAGTCATGTTAACTAAGTTAACGAGAACTCTAACGTGGAGAGGGGAAGTTGAGCCAACGTTAGTGACACTTAACATTGTCACTAACGTTGGCAAATGCTCATAATTGGCCACGTTAGAGTCCACGTTAACTTAGTTAACGTGGCCTCTAACGTTAGAAGGGGGGAGAAACGCCAACGTTAGTGACATTCAACATTGTCACTAACGTTGACCTAAGGAGAAATATACCACATTAACTCCCACGTTAACTTGGTTAACGTGGGAGCTAACGTAAGAAGCAAGAGTGGTCAACAACGTTAGTGACACCCAACATTGCCACTAACGTTGGAAGCAACCACACAACCCCCCAAGGAGCCACGTTAACCTCCACGTTAACTTAGTTAACGTGGAAGCTAACGTTGATGAGTGAAAGAATGGCCAACGTTAGTGACACTCAACATTGTCACTAACGTTGGAGATGCTAAGTGGTGCACGAATTGTGAATCACACTTTTCACAACGCGTACCACTAACCAGCAAGTGCACTGGGTCGTCTAAGTAATACCTTACGTGAGTAAGGGTCGAATCCCACGGAGATTGTTGGTTTGAAGCAAGCTGTGGTTATCTTGTAATTATTAGTCAGGAAATCAATTATGTTTATCAGTTGAATTGCGAATAACCAAGAGAGCATAAATTAAAGGTTACTTGTTCTGCAGTAATGGAGAATATGTTGGAGTTTTGGAGATGCTTTGTCTTCTGATCTCTGCTTTCCTCTGTCTTCTGATTCACGCACGCACGTCCTCCTATGGCAAGCTGTATGTAGGGGATCACCGTCGTCAATGGCTACATCCCATCCTCTCAGTGAAGAATATGCTCACATGCTCTGTCACAGCACGGCTAATCATCTGTCGGTTCTCGATCATACTGGAATAGGGTTCTTCATCCTTTTGCGTCTGTCACTAACGCCCAGCACTCGCGAGTTTGAAGCTCGTCACAGTCATTCGATCATTGAATCCTACTCGGAATACCACAGACAAGGTTTAGACTTTCCGGATTCTCATGAATGCCGCCATCAGTTCTAGCTTATACCACAAAGATTCTAATTAAGAGATCTCAGAGATACTCATTCAATCAGATATAGAACGGAGGTGGTTGTCAGGCACACGTTCATGGTTTGAGGAAGGTGATGAATGTCACGGATCATCACCTTCATCACAATTAAGCGCGAATGAACATCTTAGATAGGAACAAGCGTGTTTGAATGGAAAACAGAAATACTTGCATTAATTCATCGAGACACAGCAGAGCTCGTCACCCCCAACAATGGAGTTTAGAGACTCATGCCGTCAAAGAGTACAAAATTCAGATCTAAAATGTCATGAGATACAAAATAAGTCTCTAAAAGTTGTTTAAATACTAAACCAGTAGCCTAGGTTTACAAAAAGTGAGTAGACTATGACAGATGGTGCAGAGATCCACTTCTGGGACCTACTTGGTGTGTGCTGGGCTGAGATTTAAGCAATTCACATGCAGAGGCCATTTGTGGAGTTGAACGCCAGTTTTTGTGCCAGTTTGGGCGTTCAACTCCAGCTTTTGATCCTTTTCTGGCGCTGGACGCCAGAATTGGGCAGAGGACTGGCGTTGAACGCCAGTTTACATCGTCTATCCTTGTGCAAAGTATGGACTATTATATATTGCTGGAAAGCCCTGGATGTCTACTTTCCAAAGCAATTGGAAGCATGCCATTTCGAGTTCTGTAGCTCCAGAAAATCCACTTTGAGTGCAGGGAGGTCAGAATCCAACAGCATCAGCAGTCCTTTTTCAGCCTGAATCAGATTTTTGCTCAGCTCCTTCAATTTCAGCCAGAAAAATACCTGAAATTACAGAAAAACACACAACTCATAGTAAAGTCCAGAAATATGAATTTTTCCTAAAAACTAATGAAAATAGACTAAAAACTAACTAGAACATACTCAAAACTATATGAAATTAACCCCAAAAAGCGTATAAAATATCCGCTCATCACTAAGCATGGCCACGTTAGAAGCCACGTTAACCTAGTTAACGTGGACTCTAACGTGAGACATAGGGGCACCTTGGAACGTTAGTGACAATGTTGAGTGTCACTAACATTCTAACGTGGGAACAAAGGGGGCTTTTCAAAGTTATTGGGAATGTTAAGTCTCAATAACGTGTGCGAAGGACTTAGAGGCAATGTTAGTGGCAACGTTTGTGCCACTAACGTTGAAGTTAACGTGGCTTTTACTTTGGAACGTTAGTAAGAAAGTTGATTGTCACTAACGTTCTCGAACTCATATTTTCACTAAACGTTAACACCCCTAACGTCCTGAGCTAAAGTCTCTGCCCACTTCACATTTTCTCTCTGCAAGTAAAGCCAAGCCCAAATGAAGAAGAGAACTGCTTCAAACTCAAGATCCAAAGGCCCAAGACTTGAAGAGCCAACTAGAAGCTGAGAGAAGTAGTATATATAGGAGTAGCTTTGAATTGTTGAAGGAGTTCTGGAAATTAAAAAAAAGAGAACTACTCTCTGTATTTTACTTTCTTTGCAATTTCTAGTTCTATGATGTATTCTCCATCTTTGTTTTTATTTTCTAGAGCTATGAACAACTAAACCCCTTTCATTGGGTTAGGGAGCTCTATTGTAATTTGATGGATCAATACTAATTTTCATTATTCTTCTTCTATCTTTTCTCTTGATTTTACTTGAAAGCTTTCGATCTTCATCCAATTGAGTAGTTATCTTGGAAAAGAAGCTATTCAAACTTGGATCTCTTCTGAACCTTGAAAGAGGAATGAAGAGATCAAGCTAGAAATGCTTTCTCATGCTGGACCAAATTAGGTTTGGATGGGTATGTGACTATAACCCTCTCAATACTTGATTTGGGAAATGCATGTGGTATAATCAGTGACCATACTTCATCTCTTCTCATGAGCAATTGACCAAGGAATTGGCTATTGATCAAGATTTGAGAGATTGAATTGCAAGAAATTGTAATTCAATCAATTAAGATTTCCAAGGAGATCAATGAGTGCATTGATTGAGGAAGAGATGAAAATGAACTTGATCCGGAGAATTGCAACATCTCCTAAGCCCAATGAACTCCCCATCTCTGATCTTACTCATTCTCTTTAATTTCTGCCATTTACTTTTATGAGCAAATCCCCCATTCCCATTTACAATTCTTCAATTTATTTTCAGTCATCTACTTCCAGTCCTTTAATTCTAGCATTTACTTTTCTGTTATTTACATTCCTGCCATTTTATTTTCTGCAACTCTCAACCCAAATTCTGGATTCGCTCAACTAGAACATTCTTCTAATTAAAGTTGCTTGATCAATCAATCCATGTGGGATTCGACCTCACTCTATTGTGAGTTTTTACTTGACGACAAATTCGGTACACTTGCCGAAGGAAATTTGTTGAGAGACAGTTTCCACCCGCATCAAGTTTATGGTGCCGTTGCCGGGGATTGATTATGCATCAACAATGATCAAATTGGAAGATCACTAGATTGAGCATTTTTATTTTGTGAATTTCATTTTCTGTTTGAGTGATTTACTTTCTGTTTTAGTTAAACTTCTTCCCTTCCCCCTCTACTCTTTTGTTTTTCTTTGTTATTTTTAATTCTGTTTGCTAACCCACTAACTGTTTGATATATTGCATCACCCACAACTAACAGTAATTCTGACACAAATACTTTCTGCACCTATCTTTTCTTGCTTGTACTTGATGGTTGTATGACAGGGAGAAGAAGCGGGGCTTCAACTTCCTTCGATTCTGAACCTGAGAGGACCTTCCTTAGATTAAGGAGGGAGGCAAGAGGAAAGAAAGTGGTTGGTGCTGAGGAAGAAGAGGAATTCTTTGAACCAAACATGGAAGACAACATGGAAAACCATCATGAAGAAGAGGATCACAACCATGGGGGAGGAGGTAGAGCAAATCATGCTGGGGAGGATAGAAGAGTTTTGAGCTCTTACATCAATCCAAACCCAGGCAATTGTGGAAGTAGCATCCAAAAGCCAACAATCCATGCCAACAACTTTGAACTTAAACCACAGCTCATCACCCTTGTTCAGAACAACTGTTCGTTTGGAGGAGGTATTCAAGAAGACCCCAATCAAGATTTGACCACCTTCTTGAGAATATGTGACACAGTAAAGTCTAATGGTGTTCATCCTGACACCTATAGACTGCTCTTGTTTCCATTCTCACTTAGGGACAAAGCAGCCAAGTGGCTGGAATCTTTCCCAAGGGAAAGCCTGACAACTTGGGAAGACGTGGTGAACAAATTCTTAGCAAGATTTTACCCTCCTCAACGAATCAATAGGCTGAGAGCTGAGATCCAAACTTTTAGGCAACAAGATGGTGAGACTCTATATGAAGCATGGGAGAGGTTTAAAGACCTAACAAGGATGTGCCCACCAGATATGTTCAACGAATGGGTGCAGCTGCACATTTTCTATGAAGGGCTTTCTTATGAGTCAAAGAAGGCCGTAGACCATTCATCCGGAGGATCTTTGAACAAGAAGAAGACTATTGAGGAAGCCATAGATGTTATTGAAACAGTAGCAGAGAACGACTATTTCTATGCTTCCGAAAGAGGGAACACAAGAGGAGTAATGGAGCTAAACAATGTAGATGCTCTGTTGGCCCAAAACAAGCTCATTATCCAGCAGCTGGCTGACCTCACCAAGAAGATGGAGATGAACCAAGTAGCAGCAATCTCCACTTCATCAACAACCCAAGAAGGAGTGAATGAAGAAGCAGAGGGTAGTCAGGAGCAAGCCAACTACATTGGGAATTCACCAAGGAAAAACTATGATCCATACTCCAAGACCTAGAACCCTGGGTGGAGAAACCACCCAAACCTTGAGTGGAGAAGTGAGCAAGATCAAAACCAAGACCAGAGACGTTACAACTCCAACAACAATGTAGCTCACCAGCAATTCACACAGAGGACATCTCAACACCCCCACAACAACACTTCTCCACACGCTTATCAAAACCAAAACAGCACATCTGCTCCGAATCACCCATCAATTGATGACAAGCTCTCTAAGATCGAAACCTTAATTGAAGGAGTAAGCAAAGACATTCGAAACAGTAAAGCATTCAGAGAGGAAGTGCAGTCAAACATGCAGAATCAAAATGCTGCCATCAAGAAACTGGAGACACAAATCAGCTATCTATTTAAGCAGCTTCCTAACCACAACCTTTGCTATGATGCCAATTCAAGCAAAAGGGAGGAGTGTCAAGCTATCACACTTAGGAGTGGGAAGGAACTGAAGGAACTGCCCCAAAAACCACAAGAAGAAGGCTCAAATGAAAAGGGAGAAGAGCAAGATGGAGTTCAACCTCCCACACCAAGTCCGCAGAAAGAAAAAGGGATGCCACAACTGAACATCTCAAGAGCTCCATATCCCCAGCTATTGAAGATAAAGGAAGATGACAACCAGTTCTTGAGATTTTTGGAAATCTTCAAGAAACTACAAATCAACATACCCTTTGCTGAAGCCATAGAACAAATGACACTCTATGCCAAGTTTTTGAAGGAGCTAATGACTAAGAAGAGAAGCTGGAAGAACAATGAGACTGTGATACTAACCGAAGAGTGTAGTGCTATCATTCAGCATAAACTACCCCAGAAACTGAAGGAACCTGGGAGTTTTCAGATCCCTTGTATTATAGAAGAGATCACAGTAGAGAAGGCTCTTTGTGACTTAGGGGCCAGCATCAATTTGATGTCAGTAGCTATGATGAGAAAGATGAAAATTGAGGAGGCTAAACCAACAAAAATGGCCCTACAAATGGCAGACCGATCGTTCAAATTTCCTCACGGGATAGTAGAGGATTTGCTGGTAAAAGTGGGAGATTTCATATTTCCAGCAGATTTTGTGGTGCTGGACATGCAGGAGGACGCCAAGACCTCCATCATCTTGGGAAGGCCATTCTTGGCCATTGCTGGAGCTGTCATTGATGTTCAGAAGGGTGACCTCACCCTGAGATTACATAATAAA
This sequence comes from Arachis ipaensis, assembly GCF_059453495.1. NCBI lineage: Eukaryota > Viridiplantae > Streptophyta > Magnoliopsida > Fabales > Fabaceae > Arachis > Arachis ipaensis. Next base: position 59,471,668 of record NC_142436.1, read on the forward strand.
AAGATGACATTCAACGTGTTCAAGGCCATGAGTTACCCACCAGAACAATTGGGGGAATGCATGAGGTTAGATGCACTTGAGGATGAAGTGCAGGAGAATTTGAAGAAGAAGAACCTGAAGAGGACGAGAGATTGGTGGAGGAAGAATCTGAATCAAGTGAAGAGGTGGCCACAGCAGAAATACATATACCAGATGCACCAAATGAAGGGAACGAAAAGTCAGAAGCACCCAAACATGAACTCAAAACACTGCCACCCACTCTCAAATATGCATATCTAGGAGAAAATGAAAACTACCCAGTGATCATAAATTCATCCCTCAGTCAAGATCAAGAGGACGAGCTACTCAAGGTGCTTCGGGAGCATAAGGATGCCATTGGATGGACCCTTGCTGACTTGAAGGGAATCAGTTCAGCCATATACATGCATAAAATACTGTTGGAAGATGATGCTAAGCCATCCATTCAATCCCAAAGAAGGCTGAACCCAGTCATGAAGGAAGTGGTATGGAAAGAGGTTATGAAGCTTTGGCAAGGAGGGGTCATATACCCAATTTCAAACAGCCCTTGGGTTAGCCCCATACATGTTGTGCCCAAGAAAGGAGGAATCACTGTGGTTATCAATGAGAAGAACGAACTCATACCTACAAGGACCGTCACAGGATGGCGGATGTGCATAGACTACAGAAAACTCAATGAGGCTACACGAAAAGACCATTTTCCCCTTCCATTCATGGATCAGATGTTGGAAAGACTTGCAGGGCACGCATATTATTGTTTTCTCGACGGTTATTCAGGATATAACCAAATAGTGGTTGATCCCAGAGACCAAGAGAAAACCTCATTTACTTGTCCATATGGAGTGTTTGCCTATAGACGCATGCCATTTGGGCTATGTAATGCACCTGCAACTTTCCAACGCTGCATGCTTTCTATCTTTTCAGATATGATAGAAAAATTTATTAAAGTTTTTATGGATGATTTCTCGGTATTCGTAGATTCCTTTCCTAGTTGCCTACATCACCTCGCCTTGGTATTAAAAAGATGTCAAGAGACCAATTTGGTCTTGAACTGGGAAAAATGCCACTTCATGGTGACAGGGGGAATAGTCCTTGGTCACAAGGTCTCTCACCAAGGCATTGAGGTTGATAGAGCTAAAGTAGAACTTTTTGAAAAACTACCCCCACCCAGTGATGTCAAGGCAATTAGGAGTTTTTTAGGGCATGCTGGTTTTTACAGAAGGTTCATTAAAGATTTTTCAAAGATAGCCAAGCCCTTAAGCAATCTTCTTGTATCTGATACACCATTTATCTTTGATGAAACATGCATGCTAGCATTTGCACATTTGAAAATGAGGTTATCCTCTGCTCCTATCATTTCCCCACCTGATTGGAACCTACCATTTGAATTGATGTGTGATGCATCTGATTTTGCAGTTGGGGCAGTGTTAGGACAAAGGAAAGATAACTTAGTTCGTGTGATATATTATGCTAGCAAAGTCCTTAATGAAACTCAAAGAAATTATACCACTATTGAAAAGGAGTTGCTAGCAATAGTTTTTGCATTTGACAAATTTAGATTATACCTCATTGGTGCTAAAGTGATTGTCTTTACAGATCACACAGCACTTAAATATTTGTTTGCCAAGCAAGAATCAAAGCCAAGACTAATAAGGTGGATCTTACTGTTGCAGGAATTTGATATTGAAATCAGAGACAAGAAAGGAGTGGAGAACAAGGTGGCAGATCACCTATCCAGAATCTCTCATGATCAAGGTGGAAGAAATGATACAAATGTGAACGAGCTCTTCCCTGATGAGCAGTTGATGACAGTTCACAAAGTACCATGGTTTGCAGATATTGCAAATTTCAAGGCAACTGGGGCATTACCCCTAGGGATCAATAAACATCAAAAAAGGAAGCTCATGAATGATGCAAAATACTTTGTTTGGGACGAGCCATATCTCTTCAAGAAATGTTCAGATGGAATCCTTAGAAGATGTGTTTCGGAAGAAGAAGGAAGAGAAGTCCTGTGGAATTGCCACGGTTCATGTTATGGCGGGCACTTTGGAGGGGACAGAACTGCAGCAAAGGTGTTACAAAGCGGATTCTTTTGGCCCACCCTTTTCAAGGATGCCAAGGAACTAGTAAAAAGCTGCAATGAATGCCAAAGATCTGGAAACCTGCCCCAAAGAAACGCCATGCCACAAAATTTCATCTTGGAACTGGAACTGTTTGATGTGTGGGGAATAGATTTCATGGGACCATTCCCAACCTCATATGCAAACAAGTACATCCTGGTAGCAGTGGATTATTTTTCCAAGTGGGTAAAGGTTATTGCAACCCCAACTAATGATAACAAGGTAGTCATGAACTTCCTCAAGAAGAATATCTTTAGCCGGTTTGGAGTCCCAAGAGCCTTCATCAGTGATGGAGGGAGCCACTTTTGTAACAAACCACTAGAAGCTCTCCTCCTATGATATGGGGTAAAACACAAAGTAGCCACACCTTACCATCCTCAAACAAGTGGGCAAACTAAGATATCCAACAGAGAGCTGAAGAGGATCCTGGAAAAGATGTGGGTGCATCTAGAAAGGATTGGTCGAAGAAGCTGGATGATGCTCATTAGGCATACAGAACAGCATTCAAAACTCCACTTGGAATGTCTCCATATCAACTGGTTTATGGGAAGGCTTGTCATTTACCACTGGAGCTGGAACACAAAGCTCTCTGGGCTATCAAGATACTAAATTTTGACAGCATTGCTGCTGGTGCAAAAAGGATCTTGCAGCTGCAAGAAATGGAGGAATTCAGGTCACAAGCCTATGAAAACACTAAGATGTATAAAGAAAAGGCAAAGAGAAAACATGACATGCATCTTGCGCCCAGGAGTTTCGAAAAGGGGCAGCGAGTACTCCTTTACAATTCTAAATTAAGGCTGTTCCCAGGAAAACTCAAGTCAAGGTGGTCCGGACCTTTCATGGTTACGAAAGTATCACCATATGGCCACATCGAAATCACGGATGAAGGTTCAGAGAGGACTTTTACAGTGAATGGACAAAGACTCAAGCATTATCTGGACAACATGGGGGAAAACCCCAGAGTAAAGTACCATCTCAAGTAATTAAGGACTCGTCGAGCTAGCGACGATAAAAGAGCGCTCTGTTGGGAGGCAACCCAACCTCAGGTAGTTTCACTTTCATCTTTATTTCAATAAAAAATCACAAGTCGTTTCCCCTGTATTGTAAGGAGCTATGTTTGGTGTTCCACACCAGAACAATCCAAGAGTGATGGTGTAATTCTAAGTTTGGTGTTCCACCAAAGGACATTGGTTAGAATTACACTCCACTCCAAAAGAACATTGCTAGCTCCATCCAATCAAGAGAAACCACTTAGATGTAGTTAGACTATAGGTGATCATTCCTTTGTTGACAACAAGATATGGGGTTCTCTGCATATGTGCAATGTTTGCACTGGGCAAGGAACTAAGTTTGGTGTTCACACACCAAATTGAGTTCAAAAAGCACCAGCATACATGCAAGCTAACTATGTCTCAAGTGCTTTGGGAACAAGCAACTTCCAGTAACCTTGCAGGAATCTTATGAGGAAATGGTGCACCTCCACCCAAAGAAGCGAGGCAGCAAAAAACTAGGATGATGACAAAGAGAAAGGGCAACCAGAAATCATCACCCGAAGGTTGTATTGTTACTTAATTCCATTGTACTCAGAATTGTTGAAAGTTGGAAGTCCGAATGCACTTTTGATTTGTAGTTACTCGTAGTTGAACCCTTTTTAAATTCTGTCTTTTAAGTTCTGAATAGGTCTATGTGCACTAGTCTTTATTTCACTGCATCCTTACTTTACTTACTTGCATGCTTGTCCCTTTTAATCAAATGAAGAGAGAATGTTTATGTTTCAAAAGACCAGAGTGGAGTTCACACTATGGAGTACATTCATGAGTTTGTGGTATGATCATAAGTTAGCTAAGTTGGTTCAACCATAAGGTGGGATGACAACTATCTGGCCTGAATACTTTGCTTTGAATATACTCATGAGACTAAGTATATGACAAGATCCTAATAAGAGAAAGAGAAAAGAATATTGAAAGTGGAAAAAAACAAAAGAAAAAGAGTAAGCAATAAGGCTAGGCACCAATGGTTTTGATCTTAAGATATGTGTCTGTGGTGTTCCTGTGTGAGGGATCTACTTGGATGAATAAGCTCTTAGGGGTGCTTTATCACCTTGTAACTTGGGTTAACTAACCCGGGATTATCAGCTGAAAGTCCATTATCAAGAGTAACCCTCACCACAGAGCATTTAGTAACCCAAAGAGGTGCTAGACACCAAGGTCTCAAGAAGGAAAATAAATGAACTATATGCCTGTGGTGTGTATGTATGGGGGAGAGACTTGAGGGAGTAAGTCCTTAGGGGTGCTTCAACACCTAGCACCTTGAACCAACTGGTTCGGGAGTGTTGGCTGAAAGCTTATCTTAAAAAGTTGTCCCCTTACAGAGCACTTAGCCTAAGAACACCAATAAGCTCTGAAATGACAATAAAGGGATCAATGAATAAAAGTTTCATGGGATGTAAGCAAAGTGAGTGTTTTAAGACATGATAAAGGTCTGAAAGCCAGGAATGAACCTAAGTTGCTATGCATGAAACCACCATAAAATCAGTAATATGACTTCCACAAGAATGACTCATTGCTCTTGGCATTCCATTCATCATTCTCTTGTTCCAGTACTTGCTTAGGGACAAGCAAGCTTTAAGTTTGGTGTTGTGATGCCAGGGAATCTTGGCCAGTTTCACTGACCTTTTCTTTACTGTTTTTAGGTTAGTTTCATGCATTTCCTTAGGATATAAGCTAGTTTTGGGTAGATATTCACTTACACCTTGATTCAAGCATACATTGTGCATCTTACATTATTTCATGAGGATTTTGCATGAGTTTAGTGACAAATTGTATGTTGCATTACCCATGACTTGTACTAGAACTTTGATGCACTCTATTGCTTGATTTCAGGACCAAAGGAAGCAAGGAATGGGAGGTAACTTGCAAAGTTAATGAGAAAAGTGATTGCCAATAACGCTTTCGAAGCCATCATTGACCACGTTGAGAGTCACGTTAACTAAGTTAATGAGAACTCTAACGTGGAGAGGGGAAGTTGAGCCAACGTTAGTGACACTTAACATTGTCACCAACGTTGGCAAATGCTCATAATTGGCCACGTTAGAGTCCACGTTAACTTAGTTAACGTGGCCTCTAACGTTAGAAAGGGGGAGAAACGCCAACGTTAGTGACATTCAACATTGTCACTAATGTTGGCCTAAGGAGAAATATACCACGTTAACTCCCACGTTAACTTGGTTAACGTGGGAGCTAACGTAAGAAGCAAGAGTGGTTGACAACGTTAGTGACACCCAACATTGTCACTAACGTTGGAAGCAACCACACAACCCCCCAAGGAGCCACGTTAACCTCCATGTTAACTTAGTTAACGTGGAAGCTAACGTTGATGAGTGAAAGAATGGCCAACGTTAGTGACACTCAACATTGTCACTAACGTTGGAGATGGCTAAGCATGGCCACGTTAGAAGCCACGTTAACCTAGTTAATGTGGACTCTAACGTGAGACATAGGGGCACCTTAGAACGTTAGTGACAATGTTGAGTGTCACTAACGTTCTCGAAGGATGGCAAGCCCACGTTAAAAAGCCACATTAACTAAGTTAACGTGGGCTCTAACGTGGGAACAAAAGGGGCTTTTCAAAGTTATTGGGAATGTTAAGTCTCAATAACGTGTGCGAAGGACTTAGAGGCAATGTTAGTGGCAACGTTTGTGCCACTAACGTTGAAGTTAACGTGGCTTTTACTTAGGAACGTTAGTAAGAAAGTTGATTGTCACTAACGTTCTCGAACTCATATTTTCACTAAACGTTAACACCCCTAACGTCCTGAGCTAAAGTCTCTGCCCACTTCACATTTTCTCTCTGCAAGTAAAGCCAAGCCCAAATGAAGAAGAGAACTGCTTCAAACTCAAGATCCAATGGCCCAAGACTTGAAGAGCCAACTAGAAGCTGAGAGAAGTAGTATATATAGGAGTAGCTTTGAATTGTTGAAGGAGTTCTGGAAGTTAAAAAAAAGAGAACTACTCTCTGTATTTTACTTTCTCTGCAATTTCTAGTTCTATGATGTATTCTCCATCTTTGTTTTTATTTTCTAGAGATATGAACAACTAAACCCCTTTCATTGGGTTAGGGAGCTCTATTGTAATTTGATGGATCAATACTAATTTTCATTATTCTTCTTCTATCTTTTCTCTTGATTTTACTTGAAAGCTTTCGATCTTCATCCAATTGAGTAGTTATCTTGGAAAAGAAGCTATTCAAACTTGGATCTCTTCTGAACCTTGAAAGAGGAATGAAGAGATCAAGCTAGAAATGCTTTCTCATGCTGGACCAAATTGGGTTTGGATGGGTATGTGACTATAACCCTCTCAATACTTGATTTGGGAAATGCATGTGGTATAATCAGTGACCATACTTCATCTCTTCTCATGAGCAATTGACCAAGGAATTGGCTATTGATCAAGATTTGAGAGATTGAATTGCAAGAAATTGTAATTCAATCAATTAAGATTGCCAAGGAGATCAATGAGTGCATTGATTAAGGAAGAGATGAAAATGAACTTGATCCGGAGAATTGCAACATCTCCTAAGCCCAATGAACTCCCCATATCTGATCTTACCCATTCTCTTTAATTTCTGCCATTTACTTTTATGAGCAAATCCCCCATTCCCATTTACAATTCTGCAATTTATTTTCAGTCATCTGCTTCCAGTCCTTTAATTTTAGCATTTACTTTTCTGTTATTTACATTCCCGCCATTTTATTTTCTGCAACTCTCAACCCAAATTCTAGATTCGCTCAACTAGAACATTCTTCTAATTAAAGTTGCTTGATCAATCAATCCCTGTAGGATTCAACCTCACTCTATTGTGAGTTTTTACTTGACGACAAATTCGGTACACTTGCCAAAGGAAATTTGTTGAGAGACAGTTTCCACCCGCATCATTCATCTTAACATTCATAGTGTTCTTGCATGCATTCATTGTTTTGATCTAAAAATTCTCATGCATTGAGTCTTTTTCATGTTTTTCTCTTTCTTTATTAAAAATTCAAAAATAAAAAAAATATCTTTTCCTTTTTCACTCATAAATTCTCGAAAATTTGAGTTGACTTTTTCAAAACTTTTTAAAATTGAGTTGTTTCTTATGAGTCAAATCAAATTTTCAATTTAAAAATCTTATCTTTTTCAAAATCTTTTTCAAAAATTAAATCTTTTTCATTTTTCTTATTTATTTTCGAAAATTTTAAAAATATTTTTCAAAAATCTTTTTCTTAATTTTATCTCATAATTTTTGAAAAAATTATCAATAATTAATGTTTTGATTCAAAAATTTCAAGTTTGTTACTTGCTTGTTAAAAAAGATTCAAAGTTTAAGTTCTAGAATCATATCTTGTGATTTCTTGTGGGTCAAGTCATTAATTGTGATTTTAAAAATCAAATCTTTTTCAAAACTAATTTCAATCATATCTTTTCAAAAAATATATTTTTATCTTATCTTTTTCAAAATCATATCTCTTCATATCATATCTTTTTCAAAAATTTGATTTTTAAAATATCTTTTCTAACTTCTTATTTTCTTATCTTTTCAAAATTGATTTTCAAATCTTTTCTCAACTAACTAATTGATTTTTTTTTGTTTCTTATCTTTTTCAAAACCACCTAACTAATTTTCCCTCTCTAATTTTCGAAAATTGTCTCCCTCTATTTTCAAAATTCTTTTAATTAACTAATTGTTTCAAATTTTGATTTTAATCTTATTCCTCCTTTAATTATCGAAAATCACTAACTCTTTTTCAAAAGATTATTTTCGAAAACTTCTCTCTCTCATCTTCTTCTATTTAATTATTTATTTACTAACACTTCTCCTCACTTCATATCTCTGCTTCTATCCTCACCCTTGTGTTTGGATTATCCATTCTTCTTCACTCTTATTCCCTTTCTTCTTCTACTCACACAAAGGAACCTCTCTCTACTGAGGCAAAGAGGATCCCTATTATTTTTTTTCTGCTCCCTTCTCTTTCATATGAGCAGGAGCAGGGACAAGAACATTCTTGTTGAAGCAGATCCTGAACCTGAAAGGACTCTGAAGAGGAAACTAAGAGAAGCTAAAATACAACAATCCAGAGACAACCTTACAGGAATTTTCGAACAAGAAGAGGAGATAGCAGCCGAAAATAATAATAATGCAAGGAGGATGCTTGGTGACTTTACTGCACCTAATTCCAATTTACATGGAAGAAGCATCTCCATCCCTACCATTGGAGCAAATAATTTTGAGCTTAAACCTCAATTAGTTTCTCTGATGCAATAAAACTGCAAGTTTCATGGACTTCCATCTGAAGATCCCTTTCAGTTCTTAACTGAATTCTTGCAGATCTGTGATACTGTTAAGACTAATGGAGTAGATCCTGAAGTCTACAGTCTCATGCTTTTCCCTTTTGCTGTGAGAGACAGAGCTAGAATATGGTTGGACTCTCAACCTAAGGATAGCCTGAACTCTTGGGATAAGCTGGTCAAGGCTTTCTTAGCCAAGTTCTTTCCTCCTCAAAAGCTGAGTAAGCTTAGAGTGGATGTTCAAACCTTCAGAAAGAAAGAAGGTGAATCCCTCTATGAAGCTTGGGAGAGATACAAGGAACTAACCAAAAAGTGTCCTTCTGACATGCTCTCAGAATGGACCATCCTGGATATATTCTATGATGGTCTGTCTGAATTAGCTAAGATGTCATTGGATACTTCTGCAGGTGGATCCATTCACCTAAAGAAAACACCTGCAGAAGCTCAAGAACTCATTGACATGGTTGCTAATAACCAGTTCATGTACACTTCCAAGAGGAATCCTGTGAGTAATGGGACGCCTCAGAAGAAGGGAGTTCTTGAAATTGATACTCTGAATGCCATATTGGCTCAGAATAAAATATTGACTCAGCAAGTCAATATGATTTCTCAGAGTCTGAATGGAATGCAAGCTGCATCCAACAGTACTCAAGAGGCATTTTCTGAAGAAGAAGCTTATGATCCTGAAAACCCTTCAATAGCAGAGGTAAATTATATGGGTGAACCTTATTGAAACACTTATAATTCCTCATGGAGAAATCACCTAAATCTCTCATGGAAAGATCAACAAAAGCCTCAACAAGGCTTTAATAATGATGGAAGAAACAGGTTTAGCAATAGCAAGCCTTTTCCATTATCCACTCAGCAACAGACAGAGAATTCTGAACAAAATACCTCTAATTTAGCAAACTTAGTCTCTGATCTATCTAAGGCCACTCTGAGTTTCATGAATGAAACAAGGTCCTCCATTAGAAATTTGGAGGCACAAGTGGGCCAGCTGAGTAAGAAGATCACTGAAACCCCTCTTAGTGCTCTCCCAAGCAATACAGAAGAAAATCCAAAAGGAGAGTGCAAGGCCATTGATATAACCATCATGGCCGAATCCAAGGAGGAAGGGGAGGACGTGAATCCCAAGGAGGAAGACCTCCTGGGACGTCCAGTGATCAATAAGGAGTTTCCCTCTGAGGAACCAAAGGAATCTGAGACTCATCTAGAGACCATAGAGATTCCATTGAACCTCCTTATGCCATTCATGAGCTCTGAAGAGTATTCTTCTTCTGAAGAGAATGAAGATCTTACTGAAGAGCAAGTTGCCAAGTTCCTTGGGGCAATCATGAAGCTGAATGCCAATTTATTTGGTAATGAAACTTGGGGAGATGAACCTCCCCTGTTCACCAATGAACTAAATGCATTGGATCAACTGAGATTGCCTCAGAAGAAACAGGATCCTGAAAAGTTCCTAATACCTTGTACCATAGGCACCATAACCTTTGAGAAGGCTCTATGTGACCGTGGGTCAGGAATAAACCTCATGCCACTCTCTGTAATGGAGAAATTGGAAATCTTTGAGGTGCAAGCTGCTAAAATCTCATTAGAGATGGTAGACAACTCAAGACAAGAGGCTTATGGACAAGTAGAGGACGTGTTAGTAAAGGTTGAAGGCCTTTACATCCCTGCTGATTTCATAATCCTGGATACTGGGAAGGATGAGGATGAATCCATCATTCTTGGAAGACCCTTCCTAGCCACAGCAAGAGTTGTGATTGATGTAGACAGAGGTGAACTAGTCCTTCAATTGAATGAGGACTCCCTTGTGTTTAAAACTCAAGGTCATCCTTCTGTAAACATGGAAAAGAGGCATAGTAAGCTTCTCTCAGTACAAAGTCAACTAAAGCCCCCACAGTCAAACTCTAAGTTTGGTGTTGGGAGGCCTCAGCCAAACTCTAAGTTTCGTGTTGGGAGTCTATAAAATTGACCTGATCACCTGTGTGGAGCCATGAGAGCCCACTGTCAAGCTATTGACATTAAAGAAGCGCTTGTTGGGAGGCAACCCAATTTTTATTTATCTAATTTTATTTTTATTTTTATTGTTATTTCATGTTTTATTAGGTTCATGATCATGTGGAGTCACAAAATAAATCAAAAAAATTAAAAATAGAATAAAAAACAGCAGAAGAAAAATCACACCCTGGAGGAAGGACTTACTGACGTTTAAACGCCAGTAAGGAGCATCTGGCTGGCATTCAACGCCAGAACAGAGCATGGATCTGGCGTTGAATGCCCAAAACAAGCAGCATCCTGGCGTTCAGACGCCAGGAATGCACACTGAGGAAAGCTGGCACTGAACGCCAGAAACAAGCATAGAACTGGCGTTCAACGCTAGAAACATGCTGCATCTGGGCGCTGAACGCCCAGAACAAGCATCAATTCGGCGTTTAAACGCCAGAATTGCATGCAAGGGTATTTTACATGCCTAATTGGTGCAGGGATGCAAATCCTTGACACCTCAGGATCTGTGGACCCCACAGGATCCCCACATACCTCCACTCACCTTACCTCCTCATAATCCTATATCACCCTTTCCTAAGAACCCTTCACCACTCACATCCATTACTCCCCTAAAACTATCATACAACCTACCTACACCCACACACTCAAATTCAAACCATCAACTCACCTCCATATCTTCTTCTTCTTCTACTATTCTTTCTTCTTTTGCTCGAGGGCGAGCAATATTCTAAGTTTGGTGTGGTAAAAGCATAGCTTTTTTTTGTTTTTCCATAACCATTGATGGCACCTAAGGCCAGAGAAACCTCTAGAAAGAGCAAAGGGAAGACAAAAGCTTCCACCTCCGAGTCATAGGAGATGGAGAGATTCATTTCAAGGGTCTATAGCTCAGTGGTAGAATATTTGACTGTAAATCAAGAGATCCCTGAGATACCTCAGGGGATACATTTTCCTCCACACAATTATTGGGAGCAACTAAGGGTGAAACATCAAGATCACTCCATCATCCTTCATGAAATTAGAGAAGATCAAAGAGCAATGAGGGAGGAGCAACAAAGACAAGGAAGAGACATAGAAGAGCTCAAGGACATCATTGGTTCCTCAAGGAGAAAACTCCACCATCACTAAGGTGGACTCGTTCCTTGTTCTTAAATTTTTTGTTTTTCGTTTTCTTATGTTAAATGTTTATCTATGTTTGTGTCTTTATTACATGATCATTAGTGTCTATGCCTTAAAGTAGTGAATATGAATCCATCACCTCTCTTAAATGAAAAATGTTTTAAAAACAAAAGAACAAGAAGTACATGATTTCAAATTCATCCTTGAAACTAGTTTAATTATATTGATATGGTGACAATACTTTTTGTTTTCTGAATGAATGCTTGAACAGTGCATATGTCTTTTGAAGTTGTTGTTTAAGAATGTTAAATATGTTGGCTCTTGAAAGAATGATGATAAGGAGAAATGTTATTTGATAATCTGAAAAATCATAAAAATTGATTCTTGAAGCAAGAAAAAGCAGTGAATACAGACAGCTTGTAGAAAAAAAATGGCAAAAAAAAATAGAAAAAGAAAAAGCAAGCAGAAAAAGCCAAAAGCTCTTAAAACCAAAAAGCAAGAGCAAAAAGCCAAGAACCCTTAAAACCAAAAGGCAGGGGTAAATAAAAAGGATCTCAAGGCTTTGAGAATCAGTGGATAGGAGGGCCTAAAGGAATAAAATCCTGGCCTAAGCGGCTAAACCAAGTTGTCCCTAATCATGTGCTTGTGGCGTGAAGGTGTCAAGTGAAAACTTGAGACTGAGCGGTTAAAGTCAAGGTCCAAAGCAAAAGAAGAGTGTGCTTAAGAACCCTGGACACCTCTAAGTGGGGACTTTAGCAAAGCTGAGTCACAATCTGAAAAGGTTCACCCAATAATGTGTCTGTGGCATTTATGTATCCGGTGGTAATACTGAAAAACAAAGTGCTTAGGGCCACGGCCAAGACTCATAAAGTAGCTGTGTTCAAGAATCAACATACTGAACTAGGAGAGTCAATAACATTATCTGAACTCTAAGTTCCTATAGATGCCAATCATTCTGAACCTCAATGGATAAAGTGAGATGCCAAAACTATTCAAGAGGCAAAAAGCTGCAAGTCCCGTTCATCTGATTGGAGCTATGTTTCATTGATATTTTAGAATTTATAGTATATTCTCTTCTTTTTAGCCTATTTGATTTTCAGTTGCTTGGGAACAAGCAACAATTTAAGTTTGGTGTTGTGATCAGCGGATAATTTATACGCTTTTTGGCATTATTTTTAGTATGTTTTTAGTAGGATCTAGTTACTTTTAGGGATGTTTTTATTAGTTTTTATGTTAAATTAACATTTCTGGACTTTACTATGCGTTTGTGTTTTTCTGTGATTTCAGGTATTTTCTGGCTGAAATTGAGGGACTTGAGCAAAAATCAGATTCAGAGGTTGAAGAAGGACTACTGATGCTGTTGGATTCTGACCTCCCTGCACTCAAAATGGATTTTCTGGAACTACAGAATTCAAAATGGCGCGCTTTTAAATGCATTGGAAAGTAGACATCCAGGGCTTTCCAGCAATATATAATAGTCCAAACTTTGGTCGAGTTTAGATGACGCAAAAGGGCGTTGAACGCCAGTTCTATGCTGCAGTCTGAAGTTAAACACCAGAAACACGTCACGAACCAGAGTTGAACGCCAAAAATACGTTACAACTTGGCGTTCAACTCCAAAAGAAGCCTCTGCTCGTGTAAACTTCAAGCTCAGCCCAATCACACCCCAAGTGGGCCCCAGAAGTGGATTTATGCATCAATTACTTACTTCTGTAAACCCTAGTAACTAGTTTAGTATAAATAGGACTTTTTACTATTGTATTAGACATCTTGGGACGCCTAGTTCTTAGATCATGGGGGCTGGCCATTCGGCCATGCCTGAACCTTTCACTTATGTATTTTTCAACGGTAGAGTTTCTGCACTCCATAGATTAAGGTGTGGAGCTCTGCTGTTCCTCATGATTTAATGCAAAGTACTACTGTTTTATATTCAATTCAACTTATTCCACTTCTAAGATATCCATTCGCACCCAAGAACATGATGAATGTGATGATTATGTGATGCTCATCATCATTCTCACTTATGAACACGTGCCTGACAAACACTTCCGTTCTACATGCAAACAAGCTAGAATGAATATCTCTTAGATATCTAATACAGGGGACCGAGTCCGAGTTATTAGTATCTTCGTGGTATAAGTTAGAACCCATGGATGGCCATTCCTGAGATCCAGAGAGTCTAAACCTTGTTTGTGGTATTCCGAGTAGGATCTGGGAAGGGATGGCTGTGACGAACTTCAAACTCGCGAGTGCTGGGTGTAGTGACAGACGCAAAAGGAGGGTAAATCCTATTCCAGTATGATCGAGAACCTCCAGATGATTAGCCGTGCCGTGAGAGAGTATTTGGACCTTTTTCACAGAGAGGATGGGATGTAGCCATTGACAACGGTGATGCCCTTACAGAAAGCTTTCCATGGAAAGGAGTAGGAATGATTGGATGAAGACAGCAGGAAAGCAGAGGTTCAGAGGAACGAAAGCATCTCCATACGCTTATCTGAAATTCTCACCAATGATTTACATAAGTATTTCTATCTTTATTTTCTGTTTATTTATTATTATTATTATTCGAAAACTCCATAACCATTTAATATCTGCCTGACTGAGATTTACAAGATGACCATAGCTTGCTTCATACCAACAATCTCTGTGGGATCGACCGTTACTCACGTAAGGTTTATTACTTGGACAACCCAGTGCACTTGCTGGTTAGTTGTGCGAAGTTGTGAAGTTATGTTTGGACCATGGTATTGTGCACCAGTCTTTGGCGCCATTGTCAGGGAGAGAACGAACAACAAATTTTACAACCAGGAGTAACAATTTCGCATACCAGAGCTCTCGCCAATTTTTACTTCCCATAAATTAGAATTAGTTTTGAGGGAGGCTCTTTCCTCTCTCTTTAGGATTAGGATTTAGACTTAGGATTTTTATTCGCTTTCAGGATTATCTCTTTTGATCAGGTTCAATATTCCTTTTATTTACTTTTGCAAGTTACTTTATGAATCCTTTCATGTTACAGATTACTCTTTTATTAATGTTATTTGAGGTATTTCAGTTTAATATTGATTTCTTTTATTTATGCTATTGCTGTTTTTACTCTGAAGACATTTTTATTCCAGTAGATTTACTTCTCCTTTTGGTTTTAGTTAAGAAATCAGTAACTCAGGAGTTGTCAAACTCAAACATGATTGATAATTGTTATCTTGTTAATTGAATTGAACTTCAATAATCCCAATCTTTTCTTAGGAAATAAATAGGATCCGAAGATCAAACCAATTAATCCCTTGACCCTCCTTTATCTTGGTAAAGGTTAACAAAGTGGAATTAAGATTCAATTCTCATCATCATTGATAAGGATAGCCAGGATAGGACCTCTAATTTCTCATACTTTGCCAAAAGTTTATTTATAGTCATTTATTTATTTCACTTGCTATTTAAATTACCTGTTCTTCATTTACTTTAATTGCTAATTAAACTATTCGTTCTTCATTCTTGAAACCCCCATTTACAATCTCCATAGCCAATAATAAGAACATACTTCCTTGCAGTTCCTTGAGAAGACGACCCGAGGTTTAAATACTCGGTTATCAATTTTAAAAGGGGTTTGTTACTTGTGACAACCAAAACGTTTGTATGAAAGGACTTTTGAAGGTTTAGAAACTATACTTGCAACGACGATTTATCTGCAAATTTCTAGACCACGCAAAAGTTCCTCTCGTCAAAATGGCGCCGTTGCCGGGGAACTGCTAACGTGTGCCTTATTATTGGTTATTGTAAATATTTTTCTTTTACTTGTTTATTTATTTTTGTTTTTCCTTTTTAATTTTATTTGCTACTATGAACTCTCACCCCTCTCAATTTGAGTTTGGTTCTAACTTTGTTGAAGGAAATAGAAGTTACAGCAGGAATATGCATTAAGGTCAGACCAATCAAGGATGGATGGAGCCAAGAGGATCTAATCAACCCTTTAGGCAACAACACCCTCCAAGATATCACGGACAACGACCATTCTACAATGCATACCCAGCTGAAAGATATGATGGATAACCTTGTGACTACCAACAAGCCCCACCCCGTGCCTATAGACCAACCTCTCAACATAACCTCGAACCACCACACTCACAAGCTTATCTTCATCATTCGCCACCATATGATCCTTTCCTACCCCAGTTCCAATCCAATCACCCCCAAGCACCACCACTTCCCTATGTTTTATGTCCAAATCCATCACCCCAAGAATCAGAGGTTCTAAACCTTCAAAAGTCCTTTCATACAAACGTTTTGGTTGTCACAAGGAAGTGGAGGAATTCACAGAAGAGCACAAGGGAGTAGAACTTACAGAACCACCAGAAACACCTACCCCAAGGCCATTACCACCTAATACAAGCTTCAAGTGGGTACAATCCTTAACCTTTAACTTTACTTATTCACTTGAATATGGTTTACTTGAAACAGATGGCCAGCTTAGAGCTCTCTGCGGCTTTAAGAGTAAGAGGAAAATGCCTCGCACTCAGAGCTGGTGCACAAGGTTCAATAATGCTCCACGCTTCAACTCGAAGTGCACGGATTGGTATCATGCTCAATTGAATGGATCTCGGAAAATATTTGGTCACTATGGTGAGAATCTACTATCTAACCCGCCCGACGCGACTGCATCACTCATGCGATCGCGTCATATTGCGAAAAACACTACCCACGCGATCGCGTCACCCACGCGGCCACGTGATATGGAAATCGGCGTAAGGATCCAACGTCCAGAAAGTTGGGCTGGAATCGTGCGGCCATTGTGCGTCTAGCACAAAATGGCCCACGCGATCGCATTCCCTATGCGATCGCGTCACATGCACACAACCAATCCCACGCGACCGCGTGAGCGACGCGATCCCGTCGCACGGATTGCACAAATCCCAAAAGGAGACAGAGAGTTGCGCTGAAACGACGCTGGAATCGTGCGTTTAGCACAATTTCCAATGACGCGTTCGCATGCCCCATGCGATTGCGTCATCCCCTCTCTTACCCGTCCATGCGATCGCGCGACCCACGCGATCACGTCAACCCCATTTTCACCACAACCACGCGATCGCGTGCCCCATGCGATCGCGTGGATTCAAAATTATAACCCCCCATTCACGTGAACCCTACCTGTCGCGCAGCCCCCCCAAACCCTCTCCTCCCTCTCTTCCTCTCCCACCACCAACCACCACCAGCCACCGTCTGACCGCCGACCACCCAGACCCCGCCGACCACCCAAACCCCCCCTCTTTTTCCCTCCTCTTCCTTCTTCCTCCACCCACAACCACCCCTGCCTCCCTCCTCCGCGAGCACCACCCACCGCGCCGCCATCAACTGCTGTGCCCCCACACTACCCACAACCACCCTTCCGACCCCCAAAACCCCCCTCTCCCCCTACCTACCTCCGAACAGCACCACCGCCGCCGCGCCACCACCAGCCACTGCGCCGGACGCCACTGCCCCATCATCCCCAGCCACCTCTCTACCCCAACCTCCTTCATTCGTCTCCCAGGTTCCGCAAAACGTCACCTTTTTATCCATTCGTAGTTAGTTCTTAATTTTTTTCTATTTATGCTCATATTTAGGCTAGTTAGATATGCATGTTGTAGTGGATTTTAGGTTGTTAGGTAGCCTAGGCTGTGGTTAGTGGATTTAGGTCTGTTTATTTGCGCTGTTCATGTTTATTGCTTTATGTTTTCGCAATCCTGCTGCTGCTGTAATGTTAGTTCATATGTTGTACTCTCCTGTATATTGCTGCTCTTTACATTGATTTTTCATGATTATATTCCTTATATGTAACTGCAAGCTTTAATTTTAATTCATATGAACTATTTGATTGCTGTTTATTTTCCGGGACAATCCAATTTTAGCCGAAATGCTGCCCAAATTTCTGTAAAATGTTTTCATTCATGTTTTGGTTTTGGTATTTTGAACTTCGTTTTCCTCTGCTTTATCCAAACCATTTCATGAATGCTAGGGCATGCTTTCTATCCTTTTTGATTTTCTGGTTCATAAACTGCATTTGTGATGTTTTGATTCCAATTTTTCTTTCTCTATATCTATTTGAATCAGCATCAACCTGTTTTCCTTATGTGGTTATGAGTTACCTATAGTTTCTAACTGTGAATACTTGTTACTTGGAATATTTTCATTATGCCACTTACTTTAACCCACTTTCTACTAACTCACTAATGTTAACTTCCTAAACTCTTTTTTTCACTCCTAACCAAACTAACCTTTTAAAATTTTCTCCTGGTTTTTCACTTTCTTTTAACCTTCTAACCATGGCATAATGTTAATTTTTCCATTTAACATGAATTCAATTACATTTTGGATTGTAAATTCTTCTTTTCGAACTTTTAACTCCTACACAATCCTTAATGCGCATTTACTTAACTCATTTTCCTTATCCTATTGCTCATTTGCCACTTTGTGTTTTCTTTGATTATTTGCCTATTTGCTTTCCTATTTTTATATATCCTGGTTTTTCATTTTTCAGGATGTCTGCCAGTCAGAGGAAAGGAAAAGGCAAGGCTACTACTAGCAAACATAAAAGGGGAGAATCATCCATGTCCATCATTGATCTCATGCATGATTCTTCCTGGCAGGAGAAAAATTTTACCCAGCAGGAGAAGGCCGACCAGCTGCTCCCTGCTAATGATCCAGTAAAATTTGTAAACCGATACTGTGAGCTGAAGTATCCGGTGTTTGCAACCTCCAGGAACCTATACCTGGAGAGGACTCTCAAGATCCCAGGAGAACTTCAGCAGTACACCACTGATCAAATCAAGCAAAGAGGCTGGTTCTTTCTAGCGAGAAATCTGACAGAGTTCAATGCATCTTGGGTAAGAGAATTTTACTGCAATTACTACATCACTACCCTAGATGCAGTGAACCTCAGAGGAAAGCAAATTCTGGTCACTGAAGAGGCCATAGAGGACATTCTGAAGCTTCTGCCTAAATTTGATCAGCCAGACAGTTATCAGAAAGCTGAGGAGGATATGCGCTATATGTGATTTAACTGGGATGCAGTCAAGGCGAGGATTGCCCTTTACCCGATAGTTCCTTGGATCATGGGTCAGAACACTACCTTGCCCAAGGGAATCAAGCGGGCATACTTGAATGACGAGGCTTGGCTTTGGCATCAGATACTTAGCAACTTCATTATGCCGAGTACTCACGAGAATGAGATACCAGCCACTATGATCACCCTCCTATGGTGTGTGATGGAGGGTAAGGACCTGTACTTGCCACGCTTTATCCGGCACTATATGGCCAGGGTCCACGTCTGAGGCACTTTCCGCTTTCCCTATTTGGTTACCCAGCTGGGCCGTCGAGCTGACGTGCCTTGGGAGGATGCTGATGAGAGGCCACCTGCTGCAGAATGCAAAAAGATTATCCCGCACAGTAGGAACTTTCTGGCCTTGGGTTACAAACCTCTAGCCCTCCCTGGTGACACTGCCACACCATTTGCCGGCCCTTCTTCCTCTACAGCTATACCTTCCACCACCACTGCACCTCCACCTGCCCTCGAGCCCATCTATCATCTAGTGCACCGCCTGTTTCGACGGCTTGACCAGATGGAGCGTCGCAACAAGCGACGCTATGAGCACCTGAAGCTGATGATACGCTCTAGCGACATCTCCTCCGAGCCTGACACACCATCCGAGGCATCTGAGGAGGAGGCGGATGATCCCGAGGCTGAAACCCATCCCCAGGGAGAGATAGAGCAGGCAGGCACAGAGCAGGCTGCACCACAGGCAGAGGTTCCACATCAGATTCAGGCTGTAGATCTTGAGATCCCTATCCAGCCAGTACCTCCTCTACAGCAGCCAAATCCTCAGCCCACCACAACAGAGATTTCAGCTACCATTCCTTCCAGTGATGACACCCCTTCACGCCCTGCTTGATTGAGCATCAGGGACGATGCTTCATTTTAAGTGTGGGGAGGTCGCCATCTCTGGGGTATTATCTTGGTGAACCACTACAGACTCTTTTTCTTTTATTTTGGATATTTTTCTGTATTTTTCTCTCTGTTTTTATTTTTATTTTCTGAGTATTTATACATTGCTACTTTTATGTATTTTTACTCTATTCCTGCATTTTGCATTTTTTAGTTCATATTTTAGTTATTTAGTTTAGTTTGCAATTCTAACTTATTAGTGGATTAATTAGTATAGTTTACCCTTTTTAGCATAAGAGAGCTTAGTTTAAATTGGAAAATATAAAAAGGAAGTAAGCTAGGAACTTGAACATAACAGAATCAAATCCATAAACCTTGTATATGTAGCATTACATCATGTAGTTAAACTAACAACATTTCATCAAGGAAAAACATTAAAACCTTAAAGGCCACCCTAAATAAATTTTTTTATGAGAATAATGGGAATTTTTAACTAAACCTGCATAACATATATGAATGATATATGATGTTTGAGTTAGAGAACACACAGCCTATGAGTCTTGAGCTTAATTGTATGGTTGCATTCAAACCATAATTTCATCCCTGTGTGTTTCGCTTCTTTTTATTCTGATGTTCTTTACTTTGTTTTAATCTATATGTCCAGTTGTAGAATATAGATACATACCAAGAAAGTGATTGAGGCCATTATTTGATTTTAACCCACTTGTCCCGAAAATAGCCTACCTTTTACATCACCTTTGTTAGCCCCCTTGAGCCTTTAAATCCCTTTTTTTTTAATAACCACATTACTAGCCTTAAGTAGAAAAACAAAATAAAAATCCCAAGTTGAATCCTTGGTTAGCTTAAGATAGAAATTGTTTATTGTTTAAGTGTGGAGAAACCTATTGGGAACATAGAAAGAAAGGGTAGGAAGTTGAAAGAAATAAAATTAATCAAAATGAAATTTTTGGGAAACATGCTCATGTGAGATTAAAATAATTAATTTACCATGTGCATTAAAAAAAATAAAATAAAAAAATAAAAATAATAATAAAATAATTTATTATAATATTTTAATTTTCAGCATTTGAATAAAGGGGATACAAAAGAATTCCCCAAAATGCAAAATAAAAACAATGCACATGGGATAAAAATAAAGATCAAGACATGAGCATGTAACATCAAAAGTGAAAAAAATGGGAAAAGAAGTGAAGAAGCTCTAATTTAGAAAGTATGTATGTTAGGTGAAATCTTAGACTATTCAAGGATTCACTTAATTAGCTCACTTAGCCTTATACATATACCCTTACCTTTACCTTGGCCCCATTACAACCTTACTTAAGACATCATGATTTTTGGTATGACTATATTCTATAATTGTTGATTGGTTAGATGAAGAACAAAGTTATAGAAAGTAAGAATAAAAAGAAGAATAGAGTGATTAACCCAATAAACACTGAGTGACTAGAGAGTAAACACAAAATCCAGTGAGGGTTCAATAACTCATCAATATATATCTATGCTTAATTTACTAATTGTTTTACAAGTTTGTAAAATATTTTTCTTTCCCATCTCATTTGCAAAGGTGCTTTATTATTTAAGGGTTGGCTATGTATATATATGATTCCTTGAGAATGTGAATTAATTTAACTACATGTAAGCTTTATATATGAGTGAATAAATTAGAATTGCATGACTCATTTAGGTAGTTGCATTTAGAATAGGTTGCATTGCATAACATTCCACCACTTTAATCTTACCTTACTCTTTACCTTGGATTTAGCATGAGGACATGCTATTGTTTAAGTGTGGGGAGGTTGATAAACCCATATTTTATGATATATTTTGTGCTTAATTTGAGTGATTTATTCAATCCTTCACCCACTTATTCATATTAATTGTATGGTTTTACTTCTCCTTCCTTATTGTGTGATGTATGTGAAAAATATGTTTCTTATGCTTTAAAATTAATTATTTTAATTACCTTTATTTCCATTTGATGCTGTGATTAGTGTGTTGAGTAGTTTCAGATCTTCTAAGGCAGGAATGACTCAAAGGATGGAAAGGAAACATACAAAAATGGAAGGAAAGCACAAAACGAAGTCCTTGAAGAAACTGGCTCCATGCGATCGCATGGACGACGCGATCGCATGCCAAGCGCGAAGAAGCGACGATGCGGCCGCATGACTGACGCGACCGCGCGCCTTAAGCATAACACATATGACGCGAACGCATGACTGACGTGACCGCGTGACAAGAATAGCTCCGAATGACGCGACTGCGTGACCCATGCGGATGCGTGACAGAGGCCACGCACCAAAAATTGCAGAAAACGCTCATAGCGAATTCTGAAGCCCTTTTTGGCCCAAATCCAAGTCCAGAAGGCATAGACCAGAGGTTATGAAGTATGGGAATGCATCCATCCAAAGGGAGCTCTCGCCAATTTTTACTTCCCATGAATTAGAATTAGTTTTGAGGGAGGCTCTCTCCTCTCTCTTTAGGATTAGGATTTAGACTTAGGATTTTTATTCGCTTTCAGGATTATCTCTTTTGATCAGGTTCAATATTCCTTTTATTTACTTTTGCAAGTTACTTTATGAATCCTTTCATGTTATGGATTACTCTTTTATTAATGTTATTTGAGGTATTTCAGTTTAATATTGATTTCTTTTATTTATGCTATTACTGTTTTTACTCTGAAGACATTTTTATTCCAGTAGATTTACTTCTCCTTTTGGTTTTGGTTAAGAAATCAGTAACTCAGGAGTTGTCAAACTCAAACATGATTGATAATTGTTATCTTGTTAATTGAATTGAACTTCAATAATCCCAATCTTTTCTTACGAAATAAATAGGATCCGAAGATCAAACCAATTAATCCCTTGACCCTCCTTTATATTAGTAAAGGTTAACAAAGTGGAATTAAGATTCAATTCTCATCATCATTGATAAGGATAGCCAGGCTAGGACCTCTAATTTCTCATACTTTGCCAAAAGTTTATTTATAGTCATTTATTTATTTCACTTGCTATTTAAATTACTTGTTCTTCATTTACTTTAATTGCTAATTAAACTATTCGTTCTTCATTCTTGAAACCCCCATTTACAATCTCCATAGCCAATAATAAGAACATACTTCCTTGCAGTTCCTTGAGAAGACGACCCGAGGTTTAAATACTCGGTTATCAATTTTAAAAGGGGTTTGTTACTTGTGACAACCAAAACGTTTGTATGAAAGGACTTTTGAAGGTTTAGAAACTATACTTGCAATGACGATTTATCTGCAAATTTCTAGACCACGCAAAAGTTCCTCTCGTCATGTACGCACATGTATCCGTGCGTCCGTACAAGACCCAACACGTGTTTTCATTAATGAAACACGTGACTCGCATTTTCTGAGGCATTTTGGCCAATTTTGGAAGGCTGGAAGGCTGAAATAGAAGGCTATATAAAGGGGATATCAACACATTTGAAGACATGAGGACTTAGCATTTAATTTTCATAGTTTTAGGAGTAGGAGTAAGAGTAGTGTAGCATTGTTCTCTTAGGATTTTCATTTTCCATTCTCATGTAAGATCTTATAGCAAGCTTAATTGTGGATTTTGATCATCTTTAATCGTAAGTACTCTTTAATTCCTCTTTAATTACATTGTCTTTATTTTCATTTCCTTTGGTTCAAGCACTTTGTTTATAAGTACAATTTTGAGTTCTTGAAGTTTTGATTGATGAAATTAATGTTTCATGCTTTCTTTATGTTTGATTGCTTGTTTATGATTGGTTTTGTTGATAGTTGGTTATAGTTTGTTATTTTTTCTTGCAATTTTCCATGTTTTACTTTCATGCACACAAAGTATTTGTGAAAATTCCAACTTTAGAATTTGAGTAGATTTTTCCTCCTTGGCTTGTGGTTTGAGTTCTTAGGATACTAGAGTCATAATGTCTAACATTTAGTATTAATTCATGGGTAGTTAGTTGATTCTTGTTTCCATTGACACTAGCTTTTTATCAACTAGTTTGGTAAGTTAGCTAGGAATTATGGATTAAGGTCAATTATGCTTGCTTGACTTACTCCTTGATGGTTGGGGTTGATGACTCATCATAATTATCATAGTTGTGGTTATGGCAATGATAGAATTCTTAGACTCTCATTCCCAAGTCAAGGCTCTTTCATAGCATTTATAGCATTTTCACTAGTTTTGATCTTGTTTTCCTTTTACTTGCCTTAATTAAAATTTTGCTCATTGCTTAGTTCTTTTATTGCTTAGTTCGTTTAATCTTTAGTTCTTTGATTTGCAAACCCCCTTTCGCCCTTACAACCGAAAGAGAAAAACTTTCAATTGCATCTTAGGGAGAACGACCCGAGGTTGAAGTACTCTTGATCTCAGTTATTATAATCTGAATTTAAAACATTTGATTTAGGAATTAATTGTTAGTTTGGACTATACTACTAACGAATTGATTCTTGTTTTGATTAATTCCGAACTATACGAAAAATTCTCACTTATCAGAAGCTCACGGTTCAACAGCAGCAGCGGTGACTTCTAAGTCACTTGAATTCCAAGCTTAATTTCACCAAAGAAACATGATCAAATCAATGTATAAACACTCAGTTTCAATCACCGAACAACCAATCATCAATCAAACTTCAAGAACACAATTAATTTTTAATTAATTTACCAAACCTACCACCGTACGGGAATCACAACAACCGAAGCTCCAGGAAAGGTTTCTGACCGAACAATTGAAGAAGAAAATGTTGAAAATCAGCTACTCCACCTACTTCTCACTTTGGTCGAACCATGCAAACTTGGAAAAAAGCTTCATCGTTGATTTCTCCCAAACAAAAGTGACATCAACATAAAGAGGAAGAAGATACAAACACTTTAATCAAATTAGATATCTTTTATTGGGGTTACGAAGTTCAAGGAATCAAAGTTGGAAGTTCATGGAGGGAGTCACAGTTTCTCTCTTATCTCTCGGCCCTTTCTCTCTTTTTTCATAAATAATGGATCATACATGGCTGAATGATGATTATTAATGGGACAATGATGATTAGGTGTCTTAAGGGAGTTGGGTGTTGATGCGGAGTTTTGCAACACCACAACTCGGCAAGTGCACCAAATTGTATCAATTAATATCACGATGAGTGAGTTATCATTCCCATGAGTATTAAAGGATTAAGCAAAATGATCAATTCATTATTCTAATTAGATAAATCAATTAAACAGAGGAATAAGAAGAAATAAACGTGATAGAGAGCAATCAGAATACCAAACAGTGAATCTAAAGACAATAATAGTGAGAATGTTAAGGTTTCAGAGATATTCACTCTTTAGGAAAGTAATCCTTGTGTTCATTTATTTGAGGTATGCAAAAATTAATCACAAAATTTCATAAATAATCAAATTTGAATTTCTTGGCAAGTTAATTTCTCTTTAACCTAATTAATTGCTAATTCCTTATTATTTAAGAAAAGAGGTGAAGTACAATTCTGATTTAATTTCAAATAAGATTCAAGAATAGTCCTCAGGTTGAATTATATATCACTTATCCAAGCTAGTCCTAAATAATTGAAACTTATAAAGTGTCACACACTCTTTGAAACTATTCCTAGTTAAATAAAAAAGTAGTGAGAAATTATTTTCAAGCTAATTCCAAATTACTTTCTCCAAAACAATATTTAGAATTCAAAATAGAGTTAGAATGCTTTCCAATAAATCTCAAATAAAGTAAAATACTTAAATTAATAATTCATAAAAAGATGAACAATGCTTTGAACCTTAACAGAGAAGATTAGTTGCTCATGAGGCAAAGAAAAACGTAGAATTATGAATTCAAAATGGCTGAAGGGAGGAAAGGACGTGTGTGCCTCCTTTGCCTTTTATACTAACCCTAAAAACTAATTCATAATTCAAACTAATTCAAAAGCAAAACTAAATCAAATCAAATATCATTAATTAAGTCTTCTCGGAGAATTTTTCCTTCCAGATAATCTCCCTTTATCATATCCACAATTGGCAATTAATGCTTGATTTCAAGGGCTTATGATAAGTCTTGAGTTACCCACTTAAGTGCTTGAAGAATTGAGGAATCGGTGAGTGAATTGAAGGCCCTAAGAGAGCCCCATTTTGATGCGTTATACGCATGCACCATGCGGTATTGATTGCATGAATCGTGTTCGTTAGGAATTTCTCTTATAGAAAGAAGAATTTCGTTGTAAGCATAGCTCCAAACCAACAAACAACTCTCACATCAAATTAAATTTTGGTTTTGTCACAAGTACAAACCCCAATAAGAATTAACCAAAGTATTTGAACTTCGGGTCATCTCACAAGGAATTGCAATGAAGTGTATAATTATTGGCTATGAAGATGTGGGGGTTTGGTTTGTAGTTTTGGCAAGAAAATAAATGGCAAGAAAAGTAAATGAACAATTAACTAACAAAAGAAAGAAAAGAACTCTTGGCTTGACATAGGTAATTGAGATCACCATCCTTGTCTACAAACCATATATTGACAATTATGAGAGGCCAACCTATTAAGTCTACTTCCAAAAGCCTTAAGTAACTAATATCTACTCCTAGGCTTGAAGTACGTCAAATAGGCTTGATCACATCAACCCATAAGTCCCAACCTATCTACTAATTAGATTAGTAGTGGGTTATTATCAATGGATATCAAATTGATCACCAAGGGTTCTCAAATCACTAAATCATTAAGACCCAATGACTCAAGGTCACTCAATTCCCATAGCCTAGGCCAAGAGTAAAGAGAACTACTCAAAAACTAATGGAGACATTTTATCAAACACCTAGAGTGCAAGAAAAGTAAACATCACCAAATGCAAGAATTAAAGAGACCCATAACTAACATAAGCAAGAAATCAATAATAACAATCAAGATCAACATAAAAGAAACATAGAAACATGAATTTGCATTAAAAGAAAATTAGATCCAACAATGTTCATCAACATTAAAGAGAGCAAAATAAGAAATTAACAAGTGAAACTAGAAGATCAAAGACAATAGAACACTAAAACATAAAGAGAATTGAAATCAAAACAAGAATTAAAAGAGAAATTTGAGAGTGATTAACCTAACTTTACCCTAATTTCTATCCAAAATCTAGAGAGAGGAGAGAGCCTAGAGAGAGGAGAGAGCCTCTCTCTATAGAATTCTACCCTAAAACATCATGAAAACTAAACTATGACTACTTGGTTCATTACCCCTTCAATACTTGGGTTCAATAGCATCAAAAATGAGTTGGATTGGGCCCAAAATGAGCTAGAAATTGCCCCTAACGAGTTGCCCAAAGTGGACCCACGCTACTCCATCGGCACGCACGTGTACAGTGCACGTGCGCGTCCCTAGACGCCAGCCAACTATGGCAAATTTTATATCATTTTGAAGCCCCGGATTTTAGCTTTCCAACGCAACTAGAACCGCCTCATTTGGTCTTTTGTAGCTCAAGTTATGATCGATTGAGTGCGAAGAGGTCAGGCTTGACAGCTTTACGGTTCCTTCATTTCTTCGTGAGTTCTCCCACTTTGCATGCTTTTCTCCTCACTTCTTCCATCCGATACTTGCCTTATGAACCTGAAATCACTCAACAAACATATCAAGGCATCGAATGGAATTAAAGTGAGTTAAATTTAGCTATTTTTAAGGCCTAAAAAGCATGTTTTCACACTTAAACACAAATCAAGGGAGAATTGCAAAATCATGCTATTTCATTGAATAAATGTGAGAAAAGTTGATAAAATCCCCCAAATTAAGCACAAGATAAACCACAAAATCAGGGTTTATCGAATCTCCCCACACTTAAACCAAGCATGTCCTCATGCTAAGAATAAAGAAGGACAAGAAAAAGGGTATGAATATTTATTCAATGCAAAGAAACTATATAAACCTATCTATATGTATGCAACTAAATGCAAAATTCTTCTACCTACTTGGTTAAAATTAAATCAATCTCCAAGAATATATATCAAGTAGCGCTGAGTATTATGATAACTCATGAATCCTACCAATTCAAATATCAACATGAAGTTCAAATAGACTTGCAAGAAGAAAGCTCATGAAAGCTGGGAACAAGGAATTGAGCATCGAACCCTCACCGGACGTGTATCCGCTCTAGTCGCTCTAGTGTATAGGGTTGATCACTCAATTTTCTTCTAATCATACTTTCCATGATTTGTTTTTCTTCTAACAATCAACAGTTATTCAATGCATGCACACATTTATCATGACGACTTATTCATAGGTTGTAATGGGGCTAGGGTAAAGGTAAGGATGCATATGGTCAAGTGAGCTTGAAATTTGAATCTTTGATTAGCCTAAGCTCTCACCAAACACATATAACAACCTATACAATTCTAATACACTGCCTAGCTACCCATGATTCCCACTTTTTCACATACTCATGCATTCTCTTTAATTCACATTCCATATGCATTGATTTTTATTGAACTTTACTTTGGGACATTTTTGTCACTTTTTTTTCTTTTTTTCTTTTTCTTTTGTCCCCAAATTTTATATCATTTTGAAGCCTCAGATTTTATCTTTCCAACGCAATTAGAACCACCTCATTTGGACCTTTGTAGCTCAAGTTATGATTGATTGAGTGTGAAGAGGTCAAGCTTGACAGCTTTACGGTTCCTTCATTTCTTCGTGAGTTCTCCCACTTTGCATGCTTTTCTCCTCACTTCTTCCTTCCGATACTTGCCTTACAAACCTGAAATCACTCAACAAACATATCAAGGCATTGAATGGAATTAAAGTGAGTTAAATTTAGCTATTTTTAAGGCCTAAAAAGCAAGTTTTCACACTTAAGCACAAATCAAGGGAGAAATACAAAACCATGCTACTTCATTGAATAAATATAAGAAAGGTTGATAAGATCCCCCAAATTAAGCACAAGATAAATCACAAAATCGGGGTTTATTAGGTATACGCATGGGTCTTCATTTGGGAATATTTGGTCTCTATGAGGCTTGGCAAGTATAACGCAAGAATTTTTGAGTATAACGCAAGAATTCATGCAAGCCACTGGAGGTGTTCCAAGCCCATGCGTTATACGCATAAAGTCTCAAGTATAACGCCTGGCTTGGGGGTTGCTATTGGGAGGGCTGATTTAATGTGTTATACGCACCATTCCATGCGTATAACGCATGGCTTCTTTTTCTCCCTGAAAGTGCTTTTTGTGGCTTTAGTGTGGCTGTCTTCAATGCAAGAGGAGGTTGTTCTAGATGCATTTCCACTATAAACTATTATATATCATTAGAAAGCTCTGAATGTTAGCTTTCTAATGCCATAAAAACCACTTCATTTGGACCTCTCTAGCTCAAGTTATGCTCATTGGAGTGTCAAGAGATCAGGTTTTAGCATATATATGTCAAATGGCATGCGTATAACACATGGCCTTTGTTTGACAACTAGGAAGTGTAAAATTTGGTACGTTATATGCACCATTCCATGCATATAATGCATGGATTTGCTCCAACACTGCAGGGGATTCTTTTGTTACATTCTTGGTCCAGAGAGCTTTCTGTTTGATCCCTTCTTTCTCTGCCTCTTAGTGTCTTGGTTTCTAGACTCCCTTCCTCCTTGCTTCTAGTGCTTCTCTTGCTTGCTTCTTTTCATCTTTGTTCTTCCTTATTTTTAACACTTTCATACACATACCAAAGCTCAAAGAAACTTCAAGAAATATTGATTAAAGTACTAAAATCTCAATTAAGAATAGGGATTCACTAACTTTTTTGAAAGAAATGCTAAAGAAAACAACTAAAATGCTCATGCATCAGGTGTCACAATATATAGCTGTTAAGTCAACGATTCAAGTTGTAAATATCTTAAACGGATAACTATAAAAGTTTGATATATTAAAACACAAGTAATAATATATGTAGGGATGAATAGATAGGGATTACTAATATAAATGACATTAGTAACATAATGATTATAAGAATAAAAGATATATGATGAAGCATTAACAAAACTAAGTTCATCGAAGAGTAGTATTGATATTTACTCATACCGGTAGATTTTGAACTTGATAATAATATTATTAAACAGATTCTTATTTTAATTAAAGTGGATAAAAATAAAATATCAATATAATGATGATAATAATAATAATAATTTTATCTTTTCTCAAAATATCTCATTATAATAAAGATTATATAAAATTCCTAATTAATTTAAACTCTAGTTAGTATAAAATCAATTATGTAAAATGTCTTATTATAGCAAAATTATATAATAATCTTAATAAATTCAAACTCAAATGATAATAATAATTATAAAAATTAATTTAATTTTTCCTATTAAAATAGTTTCTAATAAATAGTTCAAACTAATAGAATAAATCATAATTAATTTAAACTTAATAATCATAAAATTAATGTAATTATATTTAATGAAATAGCCCTCTAAAGATAATAAGTTCAGGTTAATAAAATAAATCGTAAATAATTGATGTAAGGATTAATTTCGGTCTAGAATTTCTCAGCACAATTTTGTTGCAAGCATAGTCTAAACCAAAAATTAACTCTCAATCAAAGTTTAATTTTGTTTGTCATAACGCAAACCAATAAAAATTGAGAGTATTAAACATCAGGTTGTCTCTCAAAGGAATTGCAGTGAGGTGTGTGTATCATTGGCTATGAGAAATTGGGGATGAGTGGTGCACAAATCCCACACTTTGTACAACCGTACCAGCAAGTGCACTGGGTCGTTCAAGTAATACTTGAGCGAGTCAGGGTCGATCCCACGGGGATTGTGGTTTGAAGCAAGCTATGGTTATCTTGCAGATCTTAGTCAGGTGAGTAGGAGATGTTGGTATGTTGTTTAATTGCATAAAAGGAATAATGAAATCTAAACTAGGTTGACCTGTTTACAATGATAAAAAGATGGGTAAGGCTTAGAGATGCTTTATCCTTCTGGATTAACTCTGGTATTACTGTCTTCTTCAATTGTGAATGATTTCTTCTATGGCAGGCTGATGAGCGGATAATTTATACGCTTTTTGGCATTGTTTTTAGTATGTTTTTAGTAGGATCTAGTTACTTTTAGGGATGTTTTCATTAGTTTTTATGTTAAATTCACATTTCTGGACTTTACTATGAGATTGTGTGTTTTTCTGTAATTTCAGGTATTTTCTGGCTGAAATTGAGGGACTTGAGCAAAAATCAGATTCAGAGGTTGAAGAAGGACTGCTGATGCTGTTGGATTCTGACCTCTCTGCACTCAAAGTGGATTTTCTGGAGCTACAGAACTCAAAATGGCGCGCTTCCAATTGCGTTGGAAAGTAGACATCCAGGGCTTTCCAGAAATATATAATAGTTCATACTTTGGCCAAGAATTGACGACGTAAACTGGCGTTCAACGCCAGCCTTCTGCCCAAATCTGGCGTCCAGCGCCAGAAAAGGATCCAAAACCAGAGTTGAACGCCCAAACTGGCACAGAAACTGGCGTTCAACTCCACAAACGGCCTCTGCACGTGCAACACTTAAGCTCAGCCCAAACACACACCAAGTGGGCCCCGGAAGTGGATTTATACATCAAATACTTACTCATGTAAACCCTAGTAGCTAGTTTATTATAAATAGGACCTTTTACTATTGTATTAGGCATCTTTTGATCATCTTAGGATCTTTTGATCATCTTTGGACGCCTGGTTCTTAGATCAGAGGGGCTGGCCTCTCGGCCATGCCTGGACCTTCCACTTATGTATTTTCACGGTAGAGTTTCTACACTCCATAGATTAAGGTGTGGAGCTCTGCTGTTCCTCAAAGATTAATGCAAAGTACTACTGTTTTCTATTCAATTCTTCTTATTTCGCTTCTAAGATATCCATTCGCACCCAAGAACGTGATGAAGGTGATGATTATGTGTGACGCTTGATGAGATATTTTGGAGGAAAAATAAATTTCTCCCAAAACTCACAAATCTAACCGGCAAGTGCACCGGGTCGCATCAAGTAATAAAAACTCACGGGAGTGAGGTCGATCCCACAGGGATTGAAGGATTGAGCAATTTTAGTTTAGTGGTTGATTTAGTCAAGCGAATCAAGATTTGGTTGATGGTTGTGTGACTTGCAAAATTAAATTGCATTGAAGTAAAGAGAACAAGAAATAAATGGCTGAAACTTAAAGAACAAGAAATTAAATGGCAGAAACTTAGAGTGCAAGAAATGTAAATTGCGGAATCTTAAAGTGCAAGGAACATAAATTGCTTAAAATGTAAAGGGGATTGGGATGTGGATTTGCAGAAATTAAACAAGGAAAAGCTAAATTGCATCAAACAGAAGAGTAAAAGGGAATTGGGATTGAACCGGATATGAAGCAGAAAAGTAAATGAACAGAAAAAGCAGTAAACAGGAAATTTAGATCTCAGGACCCAGAGACTAGAAAACCAAGTCTAGATCTCAATGCCTTCCTAGATCCAACAAGAACAATTGCAAGGGAATTGTAAATTGCAAAGAGAATAGATGAAGAGCAAATAGCCGGAAATGAAATTCAATTAACAGTAAAGAAAACAGAGAGATCCAAGATTGAGATTGAAACAGAATTTCTTCAATTCTCCAATCCAAGATCCAAGACAAGTGTAATTGAAATTGAAAGCAATGAAAACAAAGAAAGTAAAGTTCACTCTATAACAAAAGCTCTCCAAAAAAACTCTTATGAAAATTCCAAAAGAAAAGCTCCCGAATAACTTGAATTCTATCCTATTTATACACTTTCTTCCAATGATCTTCAAGCCTTGAGTTGGGCCTTTGCTCTTGGTGGAATTGGGTTGAAAGAGGCCTTGGTTGATTGTTTTTGAAGTTTGAAGAAGAACCAAAGTGAACCAATTGAACCAGGTTTGAGTTTTGCAAGAGTTGGACCAAAAGTTTGAGCCCAACTTTTCATAGCAGCAAGCACATTTTTCTGGTATGCACGTTGGTGCCAACGTTAGGGGTCTAACTTTGACCCTAACGTTGGCCTTGTCTAGTGTGCTTGTGGTGCCAACGTTAGCCTCCAAGTTAGGGGGCTAACGTTGGCGCAAACGTTGGCCCCTCTCCCTTATGTTTTCATGTGCCAACGTTAGCCTCCAAGTTAGGGGGCTAACGTTGGCGCAAACGTTGGCCCTTCTCCCTTATGTTTTCATGTGCCAACGTTAGATGGCCAGGGAGGAATTCATGTGCCAACGTTAGCCTCCAAGTTAGGGGGCTAACGTTGGCGCAAACGTGGGATGGCCAGGGAGGAAATTTCAAGTTCCAACGTTAGCCTCCAAGTTAGGGGGCTAACGTTGGGGCTAACTTCTTGCTTCCTGGTTCAATTTCACTTATTCCATTGTCCTCTCTTCACTCCTAGCCATTCCTCTTTGCTTCAACCTTTCTCCAAGCTTTCTTCACCTATCATTAATCAACCAAACTCATCAAAGTTATGCTCAAAATCATGAGATATTCATTCTTTCATAATATGCAACAAATATAGCATAAAACCTCATGAAATGGCATAAATTCATATATGGTTGGTTCAATCAAGGAAAACATGAAAATCTACTCAATTAGCTTGCTTGTAGCTCAAGAAAGTGCATAATTGTAATGAAAACAATAGAAAAAGGACTAGTTAAAATAGGCTAGGATGACTTGTCATCACAACACCAAACTTAAAGCTTGCTTGTCCTCAAGCAAGAAATGAATTATGCTCAGAGATTCTTTCAATTAAGATGGATTGAGGAACACTTGTAAAGTACAGTGAGTGAAGTGATCAAGTAACAGTGGGGTGAACTCTAAATCATATGCTCATGCAAGGGCTTCAGTGCTCACTAGTCCTTACATATTGGGAGTCGTAGGTCTTAGGATTTTCATCCAAATGGTATCATGGAGATCTCTTTATATGTAGTCACCTTGAAGCAGCTTATAGTTTCTGTGCTTTGGCCTCGACTCTAAGTATCATGTCTCAAAGCGGCTCTTTAGATAAGCTTTCAATCAATACTCCTAAACCAGTTGGTTTTAAGGTATTAGGTGTTAAAGCACCCCTAAGGATTTACTTGCTCAAGCCTCTTTCTTTGACACAACTCAACCACAAGCATTTTACTAGGCTAACAACTCTTTGAGTCATTGTTTCTTCTTTCTTTTCTGCCTAGTAATTGATGCTCAGAGCCTTGGGCCATGTTCTTTTTGTTTTTGCATTTTCTTTTCTTTCTTTTGTTTTGTTTGCTGCTTCTTGGATCAATAAGTTTTTGAGAATCTCCATAATACTTCTTTGAACTTCATGTCCCGCCTATGAGCTCCCATGCAAGTTTTCACAAGCATGCAACCTCAATACATTATCATACAACTAGAACCACCACTTCTCCTAATCTTTTGCTTGCCTCAAAATTGTTTAATTCCTCAATCCTTCTTTTCAAAGAACTTTCATGTGATGCATTTCTTGGAAATTGAGTGCAAACAAGTTTTGAAGATAAGAATGTTGTGAATGATCAAACATCTTGCTTATTGAATTATAAAGAAAGAAATTATACTATGTATGCAGGCAGGGGTATATAGAAAGAAATTATACTATGCAGACAGGCAGGGCAATTAAGGATACAATCCAACTTTCAATCACAGCAATATTTGATGTATCACTTAACAATACAACCTGTTGGAGTTCAATTGCTTTTCTTTTTCTCATCATCATCATTGCTGGCCTTTAGGTTCATCTTTTGTTCTTTGGTTGATGATGCTCAATCCTTCCAACAGCTTGTACGATGCTCTGCAATGATATTGGAAGTTGCTTGTTCCCCAAGCACTTAAAAACAATGGTTAGCATGCAGGATTTATTTGTGGGCCTTTGTACTTACTTTGGTGTGAGAACACCAAACTTAGTACCTTGCCAATGGTTCTTGTGCATCAGATTAACCATGTGTAAAACTCTTTTTCTTTTTCAAAAATGACAAAACTGAAAACTAGGAAACAGCAGAATAGTTAACTTGTTCATCCATCATGCTTGAAGCCAGCATTATGCAGAAAATGAGAATGTGTTTTATGATGGGATTTTGGTGAAACACCAAACTTAGAATCCTTCATTCTCCCTTATATTGTTTTGGTGTGCAACACCAAACTTAGCTTCTCGCAATGTAGATAAAACTAATTAACCTTTTTATTAAAATAGTTATGAACAGAAAACTACCTCAGGTTGGGTTGCCTCCCAACAAGCGCTCTTTTATTGTCACAAGCTTGACATCCTTCACTCTATGCTCATGGAAGTTGAGGTCTCAGTTGCCTTTGGTTTCCTCCTCTTACCGTAGGCTTCTCCTTGTTTTCCATAACTGCTTTCCCTTTCAACTCAGCAGCTTTTTCATTGTTCTTTGAGTCATCTTCAGTGGCTCTTAGGGATATATTTCCCTCCCTCTCACCCAGTTTAGCAGGGTTTTGAACCATTCGTTCCATGTACCTTTCAATTCTCTTGAGATATGCCTCTTGGTTTTTCCTTATGTCCTCCTGCTCTATTAATATCATTTCTTGAATTTTTATAAACCTTTCCATCATCATTTCTAGAACATAGAGTTTTTGAAAGTTTAGGATTGGTTGTGACTGTGTTAATTGTGGTGATTGATGTAAGTCATTTTGGGCAGGTGGTGATGTAGGATAGGGTTGGAGGTGTGTATATTGGGGTGGTGTGTAGTGATTTTTGTTGGTATGATGATGTTTCTGCAGGTTTGGGAAGTTGGGGTTATTATAGTTGAAGTCCCTTTGTTCCTGATGCTGAGATTCCCTCATTCTTAAATAAGAATGTGGTTTCCATGGTGGAAATTGTGCATTCACTGTGGCAGAATGTAGAGAATCAATTTGTCTAGCTATTGATTCCAAGTGCTGCTGAGTTTGCTGGTGTAGCTGCTTGTTTTGATTCATGATTGCTCTCACTCCTTCAAGATTCATTACTTCCTTTTTTGAAATTGCATTCCGTGGCGTCTCAAATGAGTGTTGGTTGTTAGCTCTTTTATCACTGAACTCTGCAGTTCCTTGGATGGTTGCTGTTGCCTTGAGTAGGCCATCTGAGAAGTAATCTACTGCTTTTCTTGTTTCGGAGGTTAATCCTTCATAGAACGCTCGAAAATCCACCTTGTCATTTGCTTTCTTGTGTCTCTCCCATGCTTTGAACAGTGGTTCTTCCTCTCTTTGTATGAATGGATGTACTCCTTCTTTCATCTTGATGTGTTGCTGGGGTGAGAACAATTTGGCTAGAAACTTGGCAACCAATTCATCCCAACTAGTTATACTTCCTTGGGGAAAGGTTTCAAGCCATTGTGCCGCTTCATCCTTCAGTGAGAAGGGAAATAACAAGAGCTTAATGGTATCATGGTCTACACCATTGAGATTGACAGCCCCACAAGTTTTCAGAAAAATAGATAGGTGCTGTTTAGAATCCTCCAAGGGATTTCCACCATAGGAACAATTGTTCTCTATTAGTGTAATGAGTTGTGGCTTCATGTTGTGATGTTCTTCTTTCTCAGAAACTCCTTCTTCCCTGTGACATATAAATCAATCAATAGAAAACACAGTGATTCTCTTGAAAATTGGATGTAGCCGGTTGGGACAAAACTTCAAACAGTTAGTGGGTTAGTCAAAAATTAAAGAAAAAGTGCTTGATCTAGATCACCACCTCACTTAATCATTGTCAATCTAATCAATCCCCGGCAACGGCGCCAAAAACTTGATGAGATATTTTGGAGGAAAAATAAATTTCTCCCAAAACTCACAAATCTAACCGGCAAGTGCACCGGGTCGCATCAAGTAATAAAAACTCACGGGAGTGAGGTCGATCCCACAGGGATTGAAGGATTGAGCAATTTTAGTTTAGTGGTTGATTTAGTCAAGCGAATCAAGATTTGGTTGATGGTTGTGTGACTTGCAAAATTAAATTGCATTGAAGTAAAGAGAACAAGAAATAAATGGCTGAAACTTAAAGAACAAGAAATTAAATGGCAGAAACTTAGAGTGCAAGAAATGTCAATTGCGGAATCTTAAAGTGCAAGGAATGTAAATTGCTTGAAATGTAAAGGGGATTGGGATGTGGATTTGCAGAAATTAAACAAGGAAAAGCTAAATTGCATCAAACAGAAGAGTAAAAGGGAATTGGGATTGAACCGGATATGAAGCAGAAAAGTAAATGAACAGAAAAAGCAGTAAACAGGGGATTGAAATGGAAATTTAGAACTCAGGACCCAAAGACTAGAAAACCAAGTCTAGATCTCAATGCCTTCCTAGATCCAACAAGAACAATTGCAAGGGAATTGTAAATTGCAAAGAGAATAGATGAAGAGCAAATAGCCGGAAATGAAATTCAATTAACAGTAAAGAAAACAGAGAGATCCAAGATTGAGATTGAAACAGAATTTCTTCAATTCTCCAATCCAAGGTCCAAGACAAGTGTAATTGAAATTGAAAGCAATGAAAACAAAGAAAGTAAAGTTCACTCTATAACAAAAGCTCTCCAAAAAAACTCTTATGAAAATTCCAAAAGGAAAGCTCCCGAATAACTTGAATTCTATCCTATTTATACACTTTCTTCCAATGATCTTCAAGCCTTGAGTTGGGCCTTTGCTCTTGGTGGAATTGGGTTGAAAGAGGCCTTGGTTGATTGCTTTTGAAGTTTGAAGAAGAACCAAAGTGAACCAATTGAACCGGGTTTGAGTTTTGCAAGAGTTGGACCAAAAGTTTGAGCCAAAGTTAGGGGTCTAACTTTGGCTCCAACTTTTCGTAGCAGCAAGCACATTTTTCTGGTATGCACGTTGGTGCCAACGTTAGGGGTCTAACTTTGACCCTAACGTTGGCCTTGTCTAGTGTGCTTGTGGTGCCAACGTTAGCCTCCAAGTTAGGGGGCTAACGTTGGCGCAAACGTTGGCCCCTCTCCCTTATGTTTTCATGTGCCAACGTTAGCCTCCAAGTTAGGGGGCTAACGTTGGCGCAAACGTTGGCCCTTCTCCCTTATGTTTTCATGTGCCAACGTTAGATGGCCAGGGAGGAATTCATGTGCCAACGTTAGCCTCCAAGTTAGGGGGCTAACGTTGGCGCAAACGTGGGATGGCCAGGGAGGAAATTTCAAGTTCCAACGTTAGCCTCCAAGTTAGGGGGCTAACGTTGGGGCTAACTTCTTGCTTCCTGGTTCAATTTCACTTATTCCATTGTCCTCTCTTCACTCCTAGCCATTCCTCTTTGCTTCAACCTTTCTCCAAGCTTTCTTCACCTATCATTAATCAACCAAACTCATCAAAGTTATGCTCAAAATCATGAGATATTCATTCTTTCATAATATGCAACAAATATACCATAAAACCTCATGAAATGGCATAAATTCATATATGGTTGGTTCAATCAAGGAAAACATGAAAATCTACTCAATTAGCTTGCTTGTAGCTCAAGAAAGTGCATAATTCTAATGAAAACAAAAGAAAAAGGACTAGTTAAAATAGGCTAGGATGACTTGTCATCAACGCTCATCATCCTTCTCCCTTATGAACGCGTGCCTGACAAACACTTCTGTTCTACATGAAATAAGCTAGAATGAATATCTCTTAGATCTCCTAACCAGAATCTTCGTGGCGTAAGCTAGAATGATGGCGGCATTCAAGAGAATCCGGAAGGTCTAAACCTTGTCTGTGGTATTCTGAGTAGGATTCAATGATTGAATGACTGTGACGAGCTTCAAACTCGCGAGTGCTGGGCGTTAGTGACAGACGCAAAAGGAGGGTGAATCCTATTCCAGCATGATCGAGAACCGACAGATGAATAGCCGTGCCGTGACAGGGTGCGTGAGCATATTATTCACTGAGAGGAGGGGATGTAGCCACTGACAACGGTGATGCCCTTGCATAAAGCCAGCCATGGAAAGGAGTAAGACTGATTGGATGAAGATAGCAGGAAAGCAGAGGTTCAGAGGAACGAAAGCATCTCCATTCGCTTATCTGAAATTCCTACCAATGATTTACATAAGTATCTCTATCCCTATTCTATTATTTATTATTCGAAAACACCATTATCAATTTATATCTGCCTACTGAGATTTGCAAGGTGAACATAGCTTGCTTCATACCAACAATCTCCGTGGGATTCGACCCTTACTCACGTAAGGTATTACTTGGACGACCCAGTGCACTTGCTGGTTAGTTGTATCGAAGTTGTGACAATTATGAATTAAGATCAGAGCACCAAGCTTTGGAGCCATTACCAGGATTTGTTCGAGCCTGGAGATCACAATTTCGTGCACCAAGTTTTTGGCGCCGTTGCCGGGGATTGTTCGAGTTTTTGGCAAGCTTTTGGTCCGGTAACATCAGTGCCAAATTCTCTTTTGGTCCAGCAACAATAGTGCCCAGTTCCAAGTTTTGATCCGGCAACAACACCAAGTTTTTGGCGCCGTTGCCGGGGATTGTTCGAGTTTGGACAACTGACGGTTCATCCTGTTGCTCAGATTAGGTAATTTTCTTTTCGTTTTCTTTTCAAAAAAAAAATCTTTCAAAAATATTTTCAAAAATCTCTCATCTGTTTTCGAAAAAAAAAATAAAATAAAAATGTTTTCAAAAATTTTATTCAAGATTTATAAGAATGAATTCTAGTGTTTCATGGAGCATGTAAAGCCTGGCTGGCTGTAAAGCCATGTCTAAATTTATTTGGACTGATGCTTGCAATTTGTTATAAAGAGCAATATACTCTCGTGTTAAATGCTGAAGCTTGGCTGGCCATTGGCCATGTCTAGTGTTTTGGACTGGAGCTTTCATTGAAAGCTTGGCTGGCTAGTGAGCCATGTCTAATTCCTGGACTGAAGCTTTAGACTAACATGGCAAGATTCCTGGAATTCATATTAAAAATTTTGGAATCCTTATTTTTTCTTTTTCATACTATTTTCGAAAAAATCCA
Source organism: Arachis ipaensis (assembly GCF_059453495.1). Taxonomy (NCBI): domain Eukaryota; kingdom Viridiplantae; phylum Streptophyta; class Magnoliopsida; order Fabales; family Fabaceae; genus Arachis; species Arachis ipaensis. Next base: position 59,511,051 of record NC_142436.1, read on the forward strand.
AAAAATTAGAAAATCATAAAAATAAAAAATATTTTCTATTTCTTGTTTGAGTCTTGAGTCATATCATAAGTTTGGTGTCACTTGCATATGCATCTAGCATTTTTCGAAAATATCATGCATTCATAGTGTTCTTCATGATCTTCAAGTTGTTCTTAGTAAGTCTTCTTGTTTGATCTTGATGATTTTTTGTTTTGTGTCTTTTCATGTTTATCATATGCATTCTTGAATTCTTAGTGCGTAAGCATTAAAGAATTCTAAGTTTGGTGTCTTGCATGTTTTCTTTGCATTAAAAATTTTTCAAAAATGTGTCTATGATGTTCATCTTGACATTCAAAGTGTTCTTGGTGTTCATCTTGACATTCATAGCATTCTTGCATGCATTCATTGTTTTGATCTAAAAATTTCATGCATTACATAATTTTCATGTTTTTCATAAAAATTCAAAAATCAAAAAAAAAATATCTTTCCCTTTTTCTCTCATCAAATTCGAAAATTTGGATTGACTTTTTCAAAAATTTTTAAAATTTAATTGTTTCTTATGAGTCAAATCAAATTTTCAATTTGAAAATCTTATCTTTTTCAAAAACTTTTTCAAAAATCAAATCTTTTTCAAAATTCTTAGTTATTTTCGAAAATTCCAAAAATATTTTTCAAAAATCTTTTTCTTATTTTTATACCAAATTTTCGAAAATAACATAATCAATTAATGTTTTGATTCAAAAATTTGAAGTTTGTTACTTGCTTGTTAAGAAAGATTCAAACTTTAAGTTCTAGAATCATATCTTGTGATTTCTTATGAATCAAGTCATTAATTGAGATTTTAAAAATCAAATCTTTTTCAAAACTAATTTCAATCATATCTTTTCAAAAATATCTTCTTATCTTATCTTTTTCAAAAATATCTTTTCAAAATATCTTTTCTAACTTCCTAACTTCTTATCTTTTCAAAATTTGTTTCAACTAACTAACTAACTTTTTGTTTGTTTCTTAACTTTTTCAAAACTACCTAACTAACTCTCTCTCTCTAATTTTCGAAAATATCTCCCTCTTTTTCAAAAATTTCTTTTTAATTAACTAATTATTTTTATTTTTATTTTTCATTTCAAAAATTTTCGAAAAAAAATACTAAACATTTTTCAAAAACTATTTTCAAAAATCACTAACTCTTTTTCAAAATAATTTTCGAAAATTTTCCCTCTACCATCTCATTCTATTTATTCATTCATATCCTAACATCTCATCTCACATCTCTAGCCTCCTCACAGTTGTGTTTCTTCCATTATATTACATTCTTTGTCTCCCCCTCTTCTTCCACTCACACAGGGATCCGTATACTGTGGTATAAAGGATCTCTATTATTATTATTATTTTTCTGTGCCTTCTTCTTTGTCATATGAGCAGGAGCAAGGATAAGAACATTCTTGTGGAAGCAGATCCAGAACCTGAAAGGACTCTGAAGAGAAAATTAAGAGAAGCTAAATTACAACAATCCAGAGATAATCCTTCAGAAATTTTCGAACAGGAGAAGGAGATGGCAGCCGAAAATAATAATAATGTAAGGAAGATGCTTGGTGACTTCACTGCACCTAATTCCAATTTACATGGAAGAAGCATCTCCATTCCTGCCATTGGAGCAAACAACTTTGAGCTGAAACCTCAATTAGTTTCTCTGATGCAGCAGAACTGCAAGTTTCATGGACTTCCATCTGAAGATCCCTTTCAGTTCTTAACTGAATTCTTGCAGATATGTGATACTGTTAAGACTAATGGAGTTGATCCTGAAGTCTACAGGCTCATGCTTTTCCCTTTTGCTGTAAGAGACAGAGCTAGATTATGGTTGGATTCTCAACCCAAAGACAGCCTGAACTCTTGGGATAAGCTGGTCACGGCTTTCTTAGCCAAGTACTTTCCTCCTCAAAAGCTGAGCAAGCTTAGAGCTGATGTTCAAACCTTCAGACAGAAAGAAGGTGAATCCCTCTATGAAGCTTGGGAAAGATACAAACAGTTGATCAAAAAGTGTCCTTCTGACATGCTTTCAGAATGGACCATCCTGGATATATTCTATGATGGTTTATCTGAGCTATCGAAGATGTCACTGGACACTTCTGCAGGTGGATCCATTCACCTAAAGAAAACGCCTGCAGAAGTTCAAGAACTCATTGACATGGTTGCTAATAACCAGTTCATGTACACTTTTGAAAGGAATCCTGTGAGTAATGGGACGCCTATGAAGAAGGGAGTTCTTGAAGTTGATACTCTGAATGCCATATTGGCTCAGAATAAAATATTGACTCAGCAAGTCAATATGATCTCTCAGAGTCTGCATGGAATGCAAGCTGCATCCAACAGTACTCAAGAGGCTTCTCCTGAAGAAGAAGCTTATGATCCTGAGAACCCTGCAATAGCAGAGGTGAATTACTTAGGTGAACCTTATGGAAACACCTATAACTCAACATGGAGAAATCATCCAAATTTCTCATGGAAGGATCAAAAGCCCTAACAAGGCTTTAATAATGGTGGAAGAAACAGGTTTAGCAATAGCAAGCCTTTTCCATCATCAACTCAGCAACAGACAGAGAACTCTGAACAAAATGCTTCTAATTTAGCAAATCTAGTCTCTGATCTATCTAAAGCCACTGTAAGTTTCATGAATGAAACAAGGTCTTCCATTAGAAATCTGGAAGCACAAGTGGGCCAGCTGAGTAAAAGGATCACTGAAATCCCTCCTAGTACTCTCCCAAGCAATACAGAAGAGAACCCAAAAGGAGAGTGCAAGGCCATTGACATAAGTGCCATGGCCAAACCTGTAAGGAGAGGAGAGGACGTGAATCCCAAGGAGGAAGACCTCCTGGGACGTCCAGTGATCAATAAGGAGCTTCCCTCTGAGGAATCAAGGGACTCTGAGGCTCATCTAGAGACCATAGAGATCCCATTGATCCTCCTTATGCCCTTCATGAGCTCTGATGAGTATTCCTCTTCTGAAGAGAATGAGGATGTTACTGAAGAGCAAACTGCCAAGTTTCTTGGTGCAATCATGAAGCTGAATGCCAAATTATTTGGCATTGATGCTTGGGAAGTTGAACCTCCCTTGTTCATCAATGAACTAAGTGATCTGGATCAACTGATATTGCCTCAGAAGAGACAGGATCCTGGAAAGTTCATAATACCCTGTACCATAGGCACCATGATCTTTAAGGCTCTGTGTGACCTTGGTTCAGGAATAAACCTCATGCTCCTCTCTGTAATAGAGAAACTGGGAATCTATGGGGTGCAAGCTGCTAAAATCTCACTAGAGATGGCAGACAGCTCAAGAAAACAGGCTTATGGACAAGTAGAAGATGTATTAGTAAAGGTTCATGATCATGTGGAGTCACAAAATAAACAAAAAAAAATCAAAAACGGAATCAAAAACAGCAGAAGAAAAATCACACCCTGGAGGAGCATCTATCTGGCGTTCAAACGCCAGAACAGAGCATAGTTCTGGCGCTGAACGCCCATAATAGGAGCATCCTGGCGCTGAACGCCCAGAACAAGCATGGTTCTGGCGTTCAACACCAGAAATGGCAGCAAAGGGGCGTTGAACGCCCAAAATGGGCACCAACCTGGCGCTGAACGCCCAGAGTTGTGTGCAAGGGCATTTTGCATGCCTAAATTGGTGCAGGGATGTAAATGCCTTGACACCTCAACATCTGTGGACCCCACAGGATCCCCACCTACCTTCACTCACTCTCTTCTCTCTTCTCAATCATCCTCTATTCCCAATAAACACTCATCCCTTCTGTCTTCCATTTACCACTCACACCCATACACCTACTTACCTTAAAAAATTCAACATCCTTCCCCACCCAATCCCACCCATATGGCCGAATACTCACAGCCATCCATCTCCTCCATATCCTCTTCTTCTTCTATTCTTTCTTCTTTTGCTCGAGGGCGAGCAACATTCTAAGTTTGGTGTGGTAAAAGCATAGCTTTTTTGTTTTTTCCATAACCATTGATGGCACCTAAGGCCAGAGAAACCTCTAGAAAGAGGAAAGGGAAGACAAAAGCTTCCATCAAGGGTCTCTAGCTCAGTGGTAGAACATTTGACTGCAAATCAAGAGATCCCTGAGATACCTCAGGGGATACATTTTCTTCCACACAATTATTGGAAGCAACTAAGGGTGGAACATCAAGAGCACTCCATCATCCTTCATGAAATCAGAGAAGATCTAAAAGCAATGAAGGAGGAGCAACAAAGACAAGGAAGAGACATAGAAGAACTCAAGGACATCATTGGTTCCTCAAGAAGGAAACGCCACCATCACTAAGGTGGATTCATTCCTTGTTCTTATTTCTTCTGTTTTTTCGTTTTCTATGTTATGTGCTTATCTGTGTTTGTGTCTTTATTACATGATCATTAGTAGTTAGTAACTATGTCTTAAAGTTATAAATGTCCTATGAATCCATCACCTCTCTTAAATGAAAAATGTTTTAATTCAAAAGAACAAGAAGTACATGAGTTTCGAATTTATCCTTGAACTTAGTTTAATTATATTGATGTGGTGACAATGCTTCTTGTTTTCTAAATGTATGCTTGAACAGTGCATATGTCTTTTGAAGTTGTTGTTTAAGAATGTTAAATATGTTGGCTCTTGAAAGAATGATGACTAGGAGACATGTTATTTGATAATCTGAAAAATCATAAAAATGATTCTTGAAGCAAGAAAAAGCAGCAAAGAACAAAGCTTGCAGAAAAAAAAAAAGGGCAAAAAAAAATAATAGAAAGAAAAAAAAAAGAAAAAAAGCAAGCAGAAAAAGCCAATAACCCTTAAAACCAAAAGGCAAGGGCAAATAAAAAGGATCCCAAGGCTTTGAGCATTAGTGGATAGGAGGGCCTAAAGGAATAAAATCCTGGTCTAAGCGGCTAAACTAAGCTGTCCCTAACCATGTGCTTGTGGCGTGTAGGTGTCAAGTGAAAACTTGAGACTGAGCGGTTAAAGTCAAGGTCCAAAGCAAAAAAAGAGTGTGCTTAAGAACCTTGGACACCTCTAATTGGGGACTTTAGCAAAGCTGAGTCACAATCTGAAAAGGTTCACCCAATTATGTGTCTGTGGTATTTATGTATCCGGTGGTAATACTGGAAAACAAAGTGCTTAGGGCCACGGCCAAGACTCATAAAGAAGCTGTGTTCAAGAATCATCATACTAAACTAGGAGAGTCAATAACACTATTTGAAATCTGAAGTTCCTATAGATGCCAATCATTCTGAACTTCAATGGATAAAGTGAGATGCCAAAACTATTCAAGAGGCAAAAAGCTATAAGTCCCGCTCATATGATTAGAGCTCTGTTTCATTGATAGTTTGGAATTTATAGTATATTCTCTTCTTTTTATCCTATTTGATTTTCATTTGCTTGGGGACAAGCAACAATTTAAGTTTTGTGTTGTGATGAGCGGATAATTTATACGCTTTTTGGCATTGTTTTTAGTATGTTTTTAGTAGGATCTAGTTACTTTTAGGGATGTTTTCATTAGTTTTTATGTTAAATTCACATTTTTGGACTTTACTATGAGATTGTGTGTTTTTTTGTAATTTCAGGTATTTTCTGGCTGAAATTGAGGGACTTGAGCAAAAATCAGATTCAGAGGTTGAAGAAGGACTGCTGATGCTGTTGGATTCTGACCTCTGTGCACTCAAAGTGGATTTTCTGAAGCTACAGAACTCAAAATGGCGCGCTTCTAATTGCGTTGGAAAGTAGACATCCAGGGATTTCCAGCAATATATAATAGTCCATACTTTGGCCAAGAATTGATGACGTAAACTGGCGTTCAACGCCAGCCTTCTGCCCAAATCTGGCGTCCAGTGCCAGAAAAGGATCCAAAACCAGAGTTGAACGCCCAAACTGGCACAGAAACTGGCGTTCAACTCCACAAATGGCCTCTGCACGTGCAACACTTAAGCTCAGCCCAAACACACACCAAGTGGGCCCCAGAAGTGGATTTATACATCAAATACTTACTCATGTAAACCCTAGTAGCTAGTTTATTATAAATAGGACCTTTTACTATTGTATTAGGCATCTTTTGATCATCTTAGGATCTTTTGATCATCTTTGGACGCCTGGTTCTTAGATCAGAGGGGCTGGCCTCTCGGCCATTCCTGGACCTTCCACTTATGTATTTTCACGGTAGAGTTTCAACACTCCATAGATTAAGGTGTGGAGCTCTGCTGTTCCTCAAAGATTAATGCAAAGTACTACTGTTTTCTATTCAATTCTTCTTATTTCGCTTCTAAGATATCCATTCGCACCCAAGAACATGATGAAGGTGATGATTATGTGTGACTCTTGATGAGATATTTTGGAGGAAAAGTAAATTTCTCCCAAAACTCACAAATCTAACCGGCAAGTGCACCGGGTCGCATCAAGTAATAAAAACTCACGGGAGTGAGGTCGATCCCACAGGGATTGAAGGATTGAGCAATTTTAGTTTAGTGGTTGATTTAGTCAAGCGAATCAAGATTTGGTTGATGGTTGTGTGACTTGCAAAATTAAATTGCATTGAAGTAAAAAGAACAAGAAATAAATGGCTGAAACTTAAAGAACAAGAAATTAAATGGCAGAAACTTAGAGTGCAAGAAATGTAAATTGCGGAATCTTAAAGTGCAAGGAATGTAAATTGCTTGAAATGTAAAGGGGATTGGGATGTGGATTTGCAGAAATTAAACAAGGAAAAGCTAAATTGCATCAAACAGAAGAGTAAAAGGGAATTGGGATTGAACTGGATATGAAGCAGAAAAGTAAATGAACAGAAAAAGCAGTAAACAGGGGATTGAAATGGAAATTTAGATCTCAGGACCCAGAGACTAGAAAACCAAGTCTAGATCTCAATGCCTTCCTAGATCGAACAAGAGCAATTGCAAGGGAATTGTAAATTGCAAAGAGAATAGATGAAGAGCAAATAGCCGGAAATGAAATTCAATTAACAGTAAAGAAAACAGAGAGATCCAAGATTGAGATTGAAACAGAATTTCTTCAATTCTCCAATCCAAGATCCAAGACAAGTGTAATTGAAATTGAAAGTAATGAAAACAAAGAAAGTAAAGTTCACTCTATAACAAAAGCTCTCCAAAAAAACTCTTATGAAAATTCCAAAAGGAAAGCTCCCGAATAAGTTGAATTCTATCCTATTTATACACTTTCTTCCAATGATCTTCAAGCCTTGAGTTGGGCCTTTGCTCTTGGTGGAATTGGGTTGAAAGAGGCCTTGGTTGATTGCTTTTGAAGTTTGAAGAAGAACCAAAGTGAACCAATTGAACCAGGTTTGAGTTTTGCAAGAGTTGGACCAAAGTTTGAGCCAAAGTTAGGGGTCTAACTTTGGCTCCAACTTTTCATAGCAGCAAGCACATTTTTCTGGTATGCACGTTGGTGCCAACGTTAGGGGTCTAACTTTAACCCTAACGTTGGCCTTGTCTAGTGTGCTTGTGGTGCCAACGTTAGCCTCCAAGTTAGGGGGCTAACGTTGGCGCAAACGTTGGCCCCTCTCCCTTATGTTTTCATGTGCCAACGTTAGCCTCCAAGTTAGGGGGCTAACGTTGGCGCAAACGTTGGCCCTTCTCCCTTATGTTTTCATGTGCCAACGTTAGATGGCCAGGGAGGAATTCATGTGCCAACGTTAGCCTCCAAGTTAGGGGGCTAACGTTGGCGCAAACGTGGGATGGCCAAGGAGGAAATTTCAAGTTCCAACGTTAGCCTCCAAGTTAGGGGGCTAACGTTGGGGCTAACTTCTTGCTTCCTGGTTCAATTTCACTTATTCCATTGTCCTCTCTTCACTCCTAGCCATTCCTCTTTGCTTCAACCTTTCTCCAAGCTTTCTTCACCTATCATTAATCAACCAAACTCATCAAAGTTATGCTCAAAATCATGAGATATTCATTCTTTCATAATATGCAACAAATATAGCATAAAACCTCATGAAATGGCATAAATTCATATATGGTTGGTTCAATCAAGGAAAACATGAAAATCTACTCAATTAGCTTGCTTGTAGCTCAAGAAAGTGCATAATTGTAATGAAAACAATAGAAAAAGGACTAGTTAAAATAGGCTAGGATGACTTGTCATCACAACACCAAACTTAAAGCTTGCTTGTCCTCAAGCAAGAAATGAATTATGCTCAGAGATTCTTTCAATTAAGATGGATTGAGGAACACTTGTAAAGTACAGTGAGTGAAGTGATCAAGTAACAGTGGGGTGAACTCTAAATCATATGCTCATGCAAGGGCTTCAGTGCTCACTAGTCCTTACATATTGGGAGTCGTAGGTCTTAGGATTTTCATCCAAATGGTATCATGGAGATCTCTTTATATGTAGTCACCTTGAAGCAGCTTATAGTTTCTGTGCTTTGGCCTCGACTCTAAGTATCATGTCTCAAAGCGGCTCTTTAGATAAGCTTTCAATCAATACTCCTAAACCAGTTGGTTTTAAGGTATTAGGTGTTAAAGCACCCCTAAGGATTTACTTGCTCAAGCCTCTTTCTTTGACACAACTCAACCACAAGCATTTTACTAGGCTAACAACTCTTTGAGTCATTGTTTCTTCTTTCTTTTCTGCCTAGTAATTGATGCTCAGAGCCTTGGGCCATGTTCTTTTTGTTTTTGCATTTTCTTTTCTTTCTTTTGTTTTGTTTGCTGCTTCTTGGATCAATAAGTTTTTGAGAATCTCCATAATACTTCTTTGAACTTCATGTCCCGCCTATGAGCTCCCATGCAAGTTTTCACAAGCATGCAACCTCAATACATTATCATACAACTAGAACCACCACTTCTCCTAATCTTTTGCTTGCCTCAAAATTGTTTAATTCCTCAATCCTTCTTTTCAAAGAACTTTCATGTGATGCATTTCTTGGAAATTGAGTGCAAACAAGTTTTGAAGATAAGAATGTTGTGAATGATCAAACATCTTGCTTATTGAATTATAAAGAAAGAAATTATACTATGTATGCAGGCAGGGGTATATAGAAAGAAATTATACTATGCAGACAGGCAGGGCAATTAAGGATACAATCCAACTTTCAATCACAGCAATATTTGATGTATCACTTAACAATACAACCTGTTGGAGTTCAATTGCTTTTCTTTTTCTCATCATCATCATTGCTGGCCTTTAGGTTCATCTTTTGTTCTTTGGTTGATGATGCTCAATCCTTCCAACAGCTTGTACGATGCTCTGCAATGATATTGGAAGTTGCTTGTTCCCCAAGCACTTAAAAACAATGGTTAGCATGCAGGATTTATTTGTGGGCCTTTGTACTTACTTTGGTGTGAGAACACCAAACTTAGTACCTTGCCAATGGTTCTTGTGCATCAGATTAACCATGTGTAAAACTCTTTTTCTTTTTCAAAAATGACAAAACTGAAAACTAGGAAACAGCAGAATAGTTAACTTGTTCATCCATCATGCTTGAAGCCAGCATTATGCAGAAAATGAGAATGTGTTTTATGATGGGATTTTGGTGAAACACCAAACTTAGAATCCTTCATTCTCCCTTATATTGTTTTGGTGTGCAACACCAAACTTAGCTTCTCGCAATGTAGATAAAACTAATTAACCTTTTTATTAAAATAGTTATGAACAGAAAACTACCTCAGGTTGGGTTGCCTCCCAACAAGCGCTCTTTTATTGTCACAAGCTTGACATCCTTCACTCTATGCTCATGGAAGTTGAGGTCTCAGTTGCCTTTGGTTTCCTCCTCTTACCGTAGGCTTCTCCTTGTTTTCCATAACTGCTTTCCCTTTCAACTCAGCAGCTTTTTCATTGTTCTTTGAGTCATCTTCAGTGGCTCTTAGGGATATATTTCCCTCGCTCTCACCCAGTTTAGCAGGGTTTTGAACCATTCGTTCCATGTACCTTTCAATTCTCTTGAGATATGCCTCTTGGTTTTTCCTTATGTCCTCCTGCTCTATTAATGTCATTTCTTGAATTTTCATAAACCTTTCCATCATCATTTCTAGAACATAGAGTTTTTGAAAGTTTAGGATTGGTTGTGACTGTGTTAATTGTGGTGATTGATGTAAGTCATTTTGGGCAGGTGGTGATGTAGGATAGGGTTGGAGGTGTGTATATTTGGGTGGTGTGTAGTGATTTTTGTTGGTATGATGATGTTTCTGCAGGTTTGGGAAGTTGGGGTTATTATAGTTGAAGTCCCTTTGTTCCTGATGCTGAGATTCCCTCATTCTTAAATAAGAATGTGGTTTCCATGGTGGAAATTGTGCATTCACTGTGGTAGAATGTAGAGAATCAATTTGTCTAACTATTGATTCCAAGTGCTGCTGAGTTTGCTGGTGTAGCTGCTTGTTTTGATTCATGATTGCTCTCACTCCTTCAAGATTCATTACTTCCTTTTTTGAAATTGCATTCCGTGGCGTCTCAAATGAGTGTTGGTTGTTAGCTCTTTTATCACTGAACTCTGCAGTTCCTTGGATGGTTGCTGTTGCCTTGAGTAGGCCATCTGAGAAGTAATCTACTGCTTTTCTTGTTTCGGAGGTTAATCCTTCATAGAACGCTCGAAAATCCACCTTGTCATTTGCTTTCTTGTGTCTCTCCCATGCTTTGAACAGTGGTTCTTCCTCTCTTTGTATGAATGGATGTACTCCTTCTTTCATCTTGATGTGTTGCTGGGGTGAGAAGAATTTGGCTAGAAACTTGGCAACCAATTCATCCCAACTAGTTATACTTCCTTGGGGAAAGGTTTCAAGCCATTGTGCCACTTCATCCTTCAGTGAGAAGGGAAATAACAAGAGCTTAATGGTATCATGGTCTACACCATTGAGATTGACAGCCCCACAAGTTTTCAGAAAAATAGATAGGTGCTGTTTAGAATCCTCCAAGGGATTTCCACCATAGGAACAATTGTTCTCTATTAGTGTAATGAGTTGTGGCTTCATGTTGTGATGTTCTTCTTTCTCAGAAACTCCTTCTTCCCTGTGACATATAAATCAATTAATAGAAAACACAGTGATTCTCTTGAAAATTGGATGTAGCCGGTTGGGACAAAACTTCAAACAGTTAGTGGGTTAGTCAAAAATTAAAGAAAAAGTGCTTGATCTAGATCACCACCTCACTTAATCATTGTCAATCTAATCAATCCCCGGCAACGGCGCCAAAAACTTGATGAGATATTTTGGAGGAAAAATAAATTTCTCCCAAAACTCACAAATCTAACCGGCAAGTGCACCGGGTCGCATCAAGTAATAAAAACTCACGGGAGTGAGGTCGATCCCACAGGGATTGAAGGATTGAGCAATTTTAGTTTAGTGGTTGATTTAGTCAAGCGAATCAAGATTTGGTTGATGGTTGTGTGACTTGCAAAATTAAATTGCATTGAAGTAAAGAGAACAAGAAATAAATGGCTGAAACTTAAAGAACAAGAAATTAAATGGAAGAAACTTAGAGTGCAAGAAATGTAAATTGCGGAATCTTAAAGTGCAAGGAATGTAAATTGCTTGAAATGTAAAGGGGATTGGGATGTGGATTTGCAGAAATTAAACAAGGAAAAGCTAAATTGCATCAAACAGAAGAGTAAAAGGGAATTGGGATTGAACCGGATATGAAGCAGAAAAGTAAATGAACAGAAAAAGCAGTAAACAGGGGATTGAAATGGAAATTTAGATCTCAGGACCCAGAGATTAGAAAACCAAGTCTAGATCTCAATGCCTTCCTAGATCCAACAAGAACAATTGCAAGGGAATTGTAAATTGCAAAGAGAATAGATGAAGAGCAAATAGCCGGAAATGAAATTCAATTAACAGTAAAGAAAACAGAGAGATCCAAGATTGAGATTGAAACAGAATTTCTTCAATTCTCCAATCCAAGATCCAAGACAAGTGTAATTGAAATTGAAAGCAATGAAAACAAAGAAAGTAAAGTTCACTCTATAACAAAAGCTCTCCAAAAAAACTCTTATGAAAATTCCAAAAGGAAAGCTCCCGAATAACTTGAATTCTATCCTATTTATACACTTTCTTCCAATGATCTTCAAGCCTTGAGTTGGGCCTTTGCTCTTGGTGGAATTGGGTTGAAAGAGGCCTTGGTTGATTGCTTTTGAAGTTTGAAGAAGAACCAAAGTGAACCAATTGAACCGGGTTTGAGTTTTGCAAGAGTTGGACCAAAAGTTTGAGCCAAAGTTAGGGGTCTAACTTTGGCTCCAACTTTTCATAGAAGCAAGCACATTTTTCTGGTATGCACGTTGGTGCCAACGTTAGGGGTCTAACTTTGACCCTAACGTTGGCCTTGTCTAGTGTGCTTGTGGTGCCAACGTTAGCCTCCAAGTTAGGGGACTAATGTTGGCGCAAACGTTGGCCCCTCTCCCTTATGTTTTCATGTGCCAACGTTAGCCTCCAAGTTAGGGGGCTAACGTTGGTGCGAACGTTGGCCCTTCTCCCTTATGTTTTCATGTGCCAACGTTAGATGGCCAGGGAGGAATTCATGTGCCAACGTTAGCCTCCAAGTTAGGGGGCTAACGTTGGCGCAAACGTGGGATGGCCAGGGAGGAAATTTCAAGTTCCAACGTTAGCCTCCAAGTTAGGGGGCTAACGTTGGGGCTAACTTCTTGCTTCCTGGTTCAATTTCACTTATTCCATTGTCCTCTCTTCACTCCTAGCCATTCCTCTTTGCTTCAACCTTTCTCCAAGCTTTCTTCACCTATCATTAATCAACCAAACTCATCAAAGTTATGCTCAAAATCATGAGATATTCATTTTTTCATAATATGCAACAAATATAGCATAAAACCTCATGAAATGGCATAAATTCATATATGGTTGGTTCAATCAAGGAAAACATGAAAATCTACTCAATTAGCTTGCTTGTAGCTCAAGAAAGTGCATAATTCTAATGAAAACAAAAGAAAAAGGACTAGTTAAAATAGGCTAGGATGACTTGTCATCAACGCTCATCATCCTTCTCCCTTATGAACGCGTGCCTGACAAACACTTCTGTTCTACATGAAATAAGCTAGAATGAATATCTCTTAGATCTCCTAACCAGAATCTTCGTGGCGTAAGCTAGAATGATGGCGGCATTCAAGAGAATCCGGAAGGTCTAAACCTTGTCTGTGGTATTCTGAGTAGGATTCAATGATTGAATGACTGTGACGAGCTTCAAACTCGCGAGTGCTGGGCGTTAGTGACAGACGCAAAAGGAGGGTGAATCCTATTCCAGCATGATCGAGAACCGACAGATGAATAGCCGTGCCGTGACAGGGTGCGTGAGCATATTATTCACTGAGAGGAGGGGATGTAGCCACTGACAACGGTGATGCCCTTGCATAAAGCCAGCCATGGAAAGGAGTAAGACTGATTGGATGAAGATAGCAGGAAAGCAGAGGTTCAGAGGAACGAAAGCATCTCCATTCGCTTATCTGAAATTCCTACCAATGATTTACATAAGTATCTCTATCCCTATTCTATTATTTATTATTCGAAAACACCATTATCAATTTATATCTGCCTAACTGAGATTTGCAAGGTGACCATAGCTTGCTTCATACCAACAATCTCCGTGGGATTCGACCCTTACTCACGTAAGGTATTACTTGGACGACCCAGTGCACTTGCTGGTTAGTTGTATCGAACTTGTGACAATTATGAATTAAGATCAGAGCACCAAGCTTTGGAGCCATTACCAGGATTTGTTCGAGCCTGGAGATCACAATTTCGTGCACCAAGTTTTTGGCGCCGTTGCCGGGGATTGTTCGAGTTTTCGGCAAGCTTTTGGTCCGATAACATCAGTGCCAAATTCTCTTTTGGTCCAGCAATAATAGTGCCCAGTTCCAAGTTTTGATCCGGCAACAACACCAAGTTTTTGTCGCCATTGCCGGGGATTGTTCGAGTTTGGACAACTGACGGTTCATCCTGTTGCTCAGATTAGGTAATTTTCTTTTCGTTTTCTTTTCAAAAAAAAAATCTTTCAAAAATATTTTCAAAAATCTCTCATCTGTTTTCGAAAAAAAAAATAAAATAAAAATGTTTTCAAAAATTTTATTCAAGATTTTTAAGAATGAATTCTAGTGTTTCATGGAGCATGTAAAGCCTGGCTGGCTGTAAAGCCATGTCTAAATTTATTTGGACTGAGGCTTGCAATTTGTTATAAAGAGCAATATACTCTCGTGTTAAATGCTGAAGCTTGGCTGGCCATTGGCCATGTCTAGTGTTTTGGACTGGAGCTTTCATTGAAAGCTTGGCTGGCTAGTGAGCCATGTCTAATTCCTGGACTAAAGCTTTAGACTAACATGGCAAGATTCCTGGAATTCATATTAAAAATTTTGGAATCCTTATTTTTTCTTTTTCATACTATTTTCAAAAAAATCCAAAAAATTAGAAAATCATAAAAATAAAAAATATTTTCTATTTCTTGTTTGAGTCTTGAATCATATCATAAGTTTGGTGTCACTTGCATATGCATCTAGCATTTTTCGAAAATATCATGCATTCATAGTGTTCTTCATGATCTTCAAGTTGTTCTTGGTAAGTCTTCTTGTTTGATCTTGATGATTTTTTGTTTTGTGTCTTTTCATGTTTATCATATGCATTCTTGAATTCTTAGTGCGTAAGCATTAAAGAATTCTAAGTTTGGTGTCTTGCATGTTTTCTTTGCATTAAAAATTTTTCAAAAATGTGTCTATGATGTTCATCTTGACATTCAAAGTGTTCTTGATGTTCATCTTGACATTCATAGCATTCTTGCATGCATTCATTGTTTTGATCTAAAAATTTCATGCATTGCATAATTTTCATGTTTTTCATAAAAATTCAAAAATCAAAAAAAAAATATCTTTCCCTTTTTCTCTCATCAAATTCGAAAATTTGGATTGACTTTTTCAAAAATTTTTAAAATTTAATTGTTTCTTATGAGTCAAATCAAATTTTCAATTTGAAAATCTTATCTTTTTCAAAAACTTTTTCAAAAATCAAATCTTTTTCAAAATTCTTAGTTATTTTCGAAAATTCCAAAAATATTTTTCAAAAATCTTTTTCTTATTTTTATACCAAATTTTCGAAAATAACATAATCAATTAATGTTTTGATTCAAAAATTTGAAGTTTGTTACTTGCTTGTTAAGAAAGATTCAAACTTTAAGTTCTAGAATCATATCTTGTGATTTCTTATGAATCAAGTCATTAATTGAGATTTTAAAAATCAAATCTTTTTCAAAACTAATTTCAATCATATCTTTTCAAAAATATCTTCTTATCTTATCTTTTTCAAAAATATCTTTTCAAAATATCTTTTCTAACTTCCTAACTTCTTATCTTTTCAAAATTTGTTTCAACTAACTAACTAACTTTTTGTTTGTTTCTTAACTTTTTCAAAACTACCTAACTAACTCTCTCTCTCTAATTTTCGAAAATATCTCCCTCTTTTTCAAAAATTTCTTTTTAATTAACTAATTATTTTTATTTTTATTTTTCATTTCAAAAATTTTCGAAAAAAAATACTAAACATTTTTCAAAAACTATTTTCAAAAATCACTAACTCTTTTTCAAAATAATTTTCGAAAATTTTCCCTCTACCATCTCATTCTATTTATTCATTCATATCCTAACATCTCATCTCACATCTCTAGCCTCCTCACAGTTGTGTTTCTTCCATTATATTACATTCTTTGTCTCCCCCTCTTCTTCCACTCACACAGGGATCCGTATACTGTGGTATAAAGGATCTCTATTATTATTATTATTTTTCTGTGCCTTCTTCTTTGTCATATGAGCAGGAGCAAGGATAAGAACATTCTTGTGGAAGCAGATCCAGAACCTGAAAGGACTCTGAAGAGAAAATTAAGAGAAGCTAAATTACAATAATCCAGAGATAATCCTTCAGAAATTTTCGAACAGGAGAAGGAGATGGCAGCCGAAAATAATAATAATGTAAGGAAGATGCTTGGTGACTTCACTGCACCTAATTCCAATTTACATGGAAGAAGCATCTCCATTCCTGCCATTGGAGCAAACAACTTTGAGCTGAAACCTCAATTAGTTTCTCTGATGCAGCAGAACTGCAAGTTTCATGGACTTCCATCTGAAGATCCCTTTCAGTTCTTAACTGAATTCTTGCAGATATGTGATACTGTTAAGACTAATGGAGTTGATCCTGAAGTCTACAGGCTCATGCTTTTCCCTTTTGTTGTAAGAGACAGAGCTAGATTATGGTTGGATTCTCAACCCAAAGACAGCCTGAACTCTTGGGATAAGCTGGTCACGGCTTTCTTAGCCAAGTACTTTCCTCCTCAAAAGCTGAGCAAGCTTAGAGCTGATGTTCAAACCTTCAGACAGAAAGAAGGTGAATCCCTCTATGAAGCTTGGGAAAGATACAAACAGTTGATCAAAAAGTGTCCTTCTGACATGCTTTCAGAATGGACCATCCTGGATATATTCTATGATGGTTTATCTGAGCTATCAAAGATGTCACTGGACACTTCTGCAGGTGGATCCATTCACCTAAAGAAAACGCCTGCAGAAGCTCAAGAACTCATTGACATGGTTGCTAATAACCAGTTCATGTACACTTTTGAAAGGAATCCTGTGAGTAATGGGACGCCTATGAAGAAGGGAGTTCTTGAAGTTGATACTCTGAATGCCATATTGGCTCAGAATAAAATATTGACTCAGCAAGTCAATATGATCTCTCAGAGTCTGCATGGAATGCAAGCTGCATCCAACAGTACTCAAGAGGCTTCTCCTGAAGAAGAAGCTTATGATCCTGAGAACCCTGCAATAGCAGAGGTGAATTACTTAGGTGAACCTTATGGAAACACCTATAACTCAACATGGAGAAATCCTCCAAATTTCTCATGGAAGGATCAAAAGCCCCAACAAGGCTTTAATAATGGTGGAAGAAACAGGTTTAGCAATAGCAAGCCTTTTCCATCATCAACTCAGCAACAGACAGAGAACTCTGAACAAAATGCTTCTAATTTAGCAAATCTAGTCTCTGATCTATCTAAAGCCACTGTAAGTTTCATGAATGAAACAAGGTCTTCCATTAGAAATCTGGAAGCACAAGTGGGCCAGCTGAGTAAAAGGATCACTGAAATCCCTCCTAGTACTCTCCCAAGCAATACAGAAGAGAACCCAAAAGGAGAGTGCAAGGCCATTGACATAAGCGCCATGGCCGAACCTGTAAGGAGAGGAGAGGACGTGAATCCCAAGGAGGAAGACCTCCTGGGACGTCCAGTGATCAATAAGGAGCTTCCCTCTGAGGAATCAAGGGACTCTGAGGCTCATCTAGAGACCATAGAGATCCCATTGAACCTCCTTATGCCCTTCATGAGCTCTGATGAGTATTCCTCTTCTGAAGAGAATGAGGATGTTACTGAAGAGCAAACTGCCAAGTTTCTTGGTGCAATCATGAAGCTGAATGCCAAATTATTTGGCATTGATGCTTGGGAAGTTGAACCTCCCTTGTTCATCAATGAACTAAGTGATCTGGATCAACTGATATTGCCTCAGAAGAGACAGGATCCTGGAAAGTTCATAATACCCTGTACCATAGGCACCATGATCTTTAAGGCTCTGTGTGACCTTGGTTCAGGAATAAACCTCATGCCCCTCTCTGTAATAGAGAAACTGGGAATCTATGGGGTGCAAGCTGCTAAAATCTCACTAGAGATGGCAGACAGCTCAAGAAAACAGGCTTATGGACAAGTAGAAGATGTATTAGTAAAGGTTCATGATCATGTGGAGTCACAAAATAAACAAAAAAAATCAAAAACGGAATCAAAAACAGCAGAAGAAAAATCACACCCTGGAGGAGCATCTGTCTGGCGTTCAAACGCCAGAACAGAGCATAGTTCTGGCGCTGAACGCCCAGAATAGGAGCATCCTGGCGCTGAACGCCCAGAACAAGCATGGTTCTGGCGTTCAACACCAGAAATGGCAGCAAAGGGGCGTTGAACGCCCAAAATGGGCACCAACCTGGCGCTGAACGCCCAGAGTTGTGTGCAAGGGCATTTTGCATGCCTAAATTGGTGCAGGGATGTAAATGCCTTGACACCTCAACATCTGTGGACCCCACAGGATCCCCACCTACCTTCACTCACTCTCTTCTCTCTTCTCAATCATCCTCTATTCCCAATAAACACTCATCCCTTCTGTCTTCCATTTACCACTCACACCCATACACCTACTTACCTTAAAAAATTCAACATCTCTTCCCCACCCAATCCCACCCATATGGCCGAATACTCACAGCCATCCATCTCCTCCATATCCTCTTCTTCTTCTATTCTTTCTTCTTTTGCTCGAGGGCGAGCAACATTCTAAGTTTGGTGTGGTAAAAGCATAGCTTTTTTGTTTTTTCCATAACCATTGATGGCACCTAAGGCCAGAGAAACCTCTAGAAAGAGGAAAGGGAAGACAAAAGCTTCCATCAAGGGTCTCTAGCTCAGTGGTAGAACATTTGACTGCAAATCAAGAGATCCCTGAGATACCTCAGGGGATACATTTTCTTCCACACAATTATTGGAAGCAACTAAGGGTGGAACATCAAGAGCACTCCATCATCCTTCATGAAATCAAAGAAGATCTAAAAGCAATGAAGGAGGAGCAACAAAGACAAGGAAGAGACATAGAAGAACTCAAGGACATCATTGGTTCCTCAAGAAGGAAACGCCACCATCACTAAGGTGGATTCATTCCTTGTTCTTATTTCTTCTATTTTTTCGTTTTCTATGTTATGTGCTTATCTGTGTTTGTGTCTTTATTACATGATCATTAGTAGTTAGTAACTATGTCTTAAAGTTATAAATGTCCTATGAATCCATCACCTCTCTTAAATGAAAAATGTTTTAATTCAAAAGAACAAGAAGTACATGAGTTTCGAATTTATCCTTGAACTTAGTTTAATTATATTGATGTGGTGACAATGCTTCTTGTTTTCTGAATGTATGCTTGAACAGTGCATATGTCTTTTGAAGTTGTTGTTTAAGAATGTTAAATATGTTGGCTCTTGAAAGAATGATGACTAGGAGACATGTTATTTGATAATCTGAAAAATCATAAAAATGATTCTTGAAGCAAGAAAAAGCAGCAAAGAACAAAGCTTGCAGAAAAAAAAAAGGGCGAAAAAAAAATAATAGAAAGAAAAAAAAAGAAAAAAAGCAAGCAGAAAAAGCCAATAACCCTTAAAACCAAAAGGCAAGGGAAAATAAAAAGGATCCCAAGGCTTTGAGCATCAGTGGATAGGAGGGCCTAAAGGAATAAAATCCTGGTCTAAGCGGCTAAACCAAGCTGTCCCTAACCATGTGCTTGTGGCGTGTAGGTGTCAAGTGAAAACTTGAGACTGAGTGGTTAAAGTCAAGGTCCAAAGCAAAAAAAGAGTGTGCTTAAGAACCCTGGACACCTCTAATTGGGGACTTTAGCAAAGCTGAGTCACAATCTGAAAAGGTTCACCCAATTATGTGTCTGTGGTATTTATGTATCCGGTGGTAATACTGGAAAACAAAGTGCTTAGGGCCACGGCCAAGACTCATAAAGAAGCTGTGTTCAAGAATCATCATACTGAACTAGGAGAGTCAATAACACTATTTGAAATCTGAAGTTCCTATAGATGCCAATCATTCTGAACTTCAATGGATAAAGTGAGATGCCAAAACTATTTAAGAGGCAAAAAGCTATAAGTCCCGCTCATATGATTAGAGCTCTGTTTCATTGATAGTTTGGAATTTATAGTATATTCTCTTCTTTTTATCCTATTTGATTTTCATTTGCTTGGGGACAAGCAACAATTTAAGTTTGGTGTTGTGATGAGCGGATAATTTATACGCTTTTTGGCATTGTTTTTAGTATGTTTTTAGTAGGATCTAGTTACTTTTAGGGATGTTTTCATTAGTTTTTATGTTAAATTCACATTTCTGGACTTTACTATGAGATTGTGTGTTTTTTTGTAATTTCAGGTATTTTCTGGCTGAAATTGAGGGACTTGAGCAAAAATCAGATTCAGAGGTTGAAGAAGGACTGCTGATGCTGTTGGATTCTGACCTCCCTGCACTCAACGTGGATTTTCTGGAGCTACGGAACTCAAAATGGCGCGCTTCCAATTGCGTTGGAAAGTAGACATCCAAGGCTTTCCAGCAATATATATAATAGTCCATACTTTGACCAAGAATTGACGACGTAAACTGGCGTTCAACGCCAGCCTTCTGCCCAAATCTGGCGTCCAGCGCCAGAAAAGGATCCAAAACCAGAGTTGAACGCCCAAACTGGCACAGAAACTGGCGTTCAACTCCACAAATGGCCTCTGCACGTGCAACACTTAAGCTCAGCCCAAACACACACCAAGTGGGCCCCGGAAGTGGATTTATACATCAAATACTTACTCATGTAAACCCTAGTAGCTAGTTTATTATAAATAGGACCTTTTACTATTGTATTAGGCATCTTTTGATCATCTTAGGATCTTTTGATCATCTTTGGACGCCTGGTTCTTAGATCAGAGGGGCTGGCCTCTCGGCCATGCCTAGACCTTCCACTTATGTATTTTCACGGTAGAGTTTCTACACTCCATAGATTAAGGTGTGGAGCTCTGCTGTTCCTCAAAGATTAATGCAAAGTACTACTGTTTTCTATTCAATTCTTCTTATTTCGCTTCTAAGATATCCATTCGCACCCAAGAACGTGATGAAGGTGATGATTATGTGTGACGCTCATCATCCTTCTCCCTTATGAACGCGTGCCTGACAAACACTTCTGTTCTACATGAAATAAGCTAGAATGAATATCTCTTAGATCTCCTAACCAGAATCTTTGTGGCGTATGCTAGAATGATGGCGGCATTCAAGAGAATCCGGAAGGTCTAAACCTTGTATGTGGTATTCTGAGTAGGATTCAATGATTGAATGACTGTGACGAGCTTCAAACTCGCGAGTGCTGGGCGTTAGTGACTGACGCAAAAGGAGGGTGAATCCTATTCCAGCATGATCGAGAACCGACAGATGAATAGCCATGCCGTGACAGGGTGCGTGAGCATATTATTCACTGAGAGGAGGGGATGTAGCCACTGACAACGGTGATGCCCTTGCATAAAGCCAGCCATGGAAAGGAGTAAGACTGATTGGATGAAGATAGCAGGAAAGCAGAGGTTCAGAGGAACGAAAGCATCTCCATTCGCTTATCTGAAATTCCTACCAATGATTTACATAAGTATCTCTATCCCTATTCTATTATTTATTATTCGAAAACACCATTATCAATTTATATCTGCCTAACTGAGATTTGCAAGGTGACCATAGCTTGCTTCATACCAACAATCTCTGTGGGATTCGACCTTTACTCACGTAAGGTATTACTTGGACGACCCAGTGCACTTGCTGGTTAGTTGTATCGAAGTTGTGACAATTATGAATTAAGATCAGAGCACCAAGCTTTGGAGCCATTACCAGGATTTGTTCGAGCCTGGAGATCACAATTTCGTGCACCACAGGCTACATGTGATTGTCGTCGGTTGAGAGGTCGCCAATGTTTCTACAGATCTGAACCCCAGGGTTAGTGTGGATCCATTCTGATTGAGGGTGAAGCCCTGCAGTCCATTCTCCTTAATGATCCTACTCAAAATGCCACAAACAAGGTCGAATCTTCTGGATTAAAGAATACTGTGCCTTTTAGTTCTAGCCTCTACCATAGAGACCCTAATCTCCCCACACCTCAGCTGAACTGGTGTCTCGAGAAGTCCCCAACGAAGTCGTGGATAGCCGTCTAAGAGATGTATAATCAAGCTGGTGGTTCGATGCTTTCTAGTTATGTATTCACACAAAGCCAAGAAGAACACGGGTGGTTGTCAGGCATGCGGCCTTAGTATGAAGAACGAAGATGATTGTCACGGGTCATCCTATTCATCAAGTTGAAGAACGAAGATACATCTTAGAATTTAATCAAACACGGATTGAAAAAAATAGTAATACTTTTATTAATCCACAAAACTCAGCAGAGCTCCTTTCCTCAACCTAAGAGGTTTAGAAACTCATACTGATAGAAAATAGAATGTGAAAAACAAAATATGGCAGATCTCTCCTAATGAGAGGTGTAAAAGTTCTTTAAATACTAAACTAATGACTAAGGACTACATAAGAAAGGATAAAACAGTCTTTTAGTGATAAAGTCCACTTTTGGGGCCCACTTGTTGAGTGTTTGGGCTGAGCTTTGATGAGATCCATGTTCTAGGAGGCCTCTAGCGCATTGAACGCTGGCTAGGGGGTCCTCTTTGGGCGTTTGGATGCGGGTCTCCTCCTTGTGGGCGCTGGACGCCCGGACTGGGGCAGGAGGTTGGCGTTGGACGCTTGTTTTGGGCCTTCAAATCTCGAAGCAAAGTATGGACTATTATATATTTCTGGAAAGCTTTGGAAGTTAGCTTTCCAAAGCCATTGAGAACGCTTTATTTGGATTTTTGTAGCTTTAGAAAATCTCTTTTGAGTGCAAAGAGGTCAGATTTAGACAACATCTGCAATGCTTTCTCTGTCTCTGAATCAGACTTTTGCTCTAGCTCCTGAATTTTAGCCAGAAAATACCTAAAATTGCATAAAAATACAAAAACTCAAAGTAGAATCCAAAAATGTTAATTTTACACTAAAACTTATGAAAACTTAATAAAACTTAAACAAAACATACTAAAAACTATATAAAAATGATGCTAAAAAGCGTATAAAAAATCCGCTCATCAGAACACCAAACTTAAAATGTTGCTTGTCCCCAAGCAACTAAAAACATAGTAGGATAAAAAGAAGAGTAACATACAATGAATCTCAGAGTTTCCAATGAAGCTCAGTTTCAATTAGATGAGCGGGACTTGGTAGCATTTTGCTTCTGAATAGTTTTGGCATCTCACTATCCATTGAAACTCAGAAGTGTTGGTCTCTTTTGGAACTTAGAATCCAGATGATATTATTGACTCTCCTAGTTCAGTTCTTTTTTATTCTTGAACACAGCTTTTAGAGTCTTGGCCGTGACCCTAAGCACTTTATTTTCCAGCATTACCACCGAATACATAAATGCCACAGACACTTTAACTGGATGAACCCTTTCGCATTGTAATTCAGCTTTCATAGAATCCCCAGATAGAGGTGTCCAGAGTTCTTTAGCACACTCTTTTTGCTTTGGACCACGACTTTAACTGCTCAGTCTCAAGCTTTTCACTTGACACCTTCACACCATAAGCATATGGCTAGGGACAGCTTGGTTGAGCCGCTTAGGCCAGGATTTTATTCCACGTAGGCCCTCCTAACCATTGATGCTCAAAGCCTTGGATCCTTTTACCCTTCTCTTTTGGTTTAAAGGGTTATTGGCTTTTTGCTCTTACCTTTTGGTTTAAAGAGCTATTGGCTTTTTCTACTTTTTATTTTTTCATTTTTTTCGCATGCATATATATAACTTTCTTTTTTCTTTTATTGCAACATGCTTTTTCTTGCTTCAAGAATCAATTTTTGGATTTTTCAAATTAGCAATAATACTTTTCCTTTTTCTTCATTCTTTCAAGAACCAACATTCTTAATTTCAACTTTAAATATACACTATTTAATCATGCATTCAGAAAACAAAAGCAATGCCACCACATCAAGATAATTGAACTATTCTTATTATATAACTTGAAATTCATGTATCTCTCAATTCTTTTCAATTAGAATTTTCTTTTAATCAAGGTGAGAGACATATGGAACATTTTATAGCTTTAAGACATAGATAAAAGTGATCAAGCAATAAGAACAAGAGAACAGACAATACAACATAACAAAAAACAGAAAAAATGACATAAGGAGAGGGGATTAAGAGAATGAATCCACCTTAATGGTGGCGGCTAGTGCTTCTCCTTGAGGATCCAATGTAGTGCTTAATCTCTTCAATGTCACTGACAATGCCCAAAAGCATATGTTTGGATTTTCACACTAAAAATATAATTTTTCCGTTGCAAGTATAGTCCAAACCCAACAATTGAACATCAATCAAATCTTAAATTCAAATCAACACATATAACTGAGAGTCTTTCAACCTCGGGTCGTTCTCCCTAGGATGCAATTGAAAGTGTTACGCTTTCGGTTGTTAAGGCCAAAAAGGGTTTTTCAATCAAAGAACTAAAGATTAAAAGAACTAAACAATAAAAGAACTAAGAGATGATAAAAATTGGAATCAATGCAAGTAAAAAAAAAAGAAACAAGATCAAAACTAGTGAAAATGCTAAGATATGCATAAAAGAGCCTTGACTTGGGAATGAGGATCCAAGGAATCCTATCATTGCCATAACCACAACTTTGGTAATTATGATGAGTCAATCTCGCCTAGTTAACTCATAACATCGAGGAGTAGGTCAAGCAAGCATAATTGACCTTAATCCATAAGTCCTAGCTAACTTATCAAACTAGTTGATAAAAAGCTAGCGTCAATGGAAACAAGAGTCAACTAACTACCCAAGAATTACCACTAAATGTCGGACATTATGACTCTAGTATCCTAGGAACTCAAATCCCAAGCCAAGGTGTGAAAATCTACTCAAAATCCATAATTAGCATTTTCATAAACACCTTGTGTGCATAAAAGTAAAACATGGAAAATTGCAAAGAAAATGGAAAACTATGACCAGCTATCAACAATATCAACAAGAGACAAGCAATCAAGCATAAAGAAAGCATAACATATGAAATTCATTAATCAAAACTTCAAGAAACTCAAAATTGAAAATATGAACAAAGTAACTTGAACATAGGAAAGTAAAAGTAAAGACAATGTAATTAAAGAAGAAATTGAGAGTACTTACAATTAAAGAAGCAAAATCCAAAATCCAAGCTTGCAATAAAATGCTACATGAACCCTAATTAAAATTCTAAGAGAGCTCTCCCTAATCTACACTACTCCTACTCCTACTATGTAAAACTATGGAAAAATAAAGTCTAAGTCCTAATGCCTTCATATATGTTGATATTCACTTCATATAGCATCCAAATACACCTACCCAGCCTTCAGAAATGGGCCAAAAGCCCTCAAAAATCACGAGCTACGTGTTTCATTATTGAAAGCACGTGCAGGGACCTGTGCGTACGCACAGGTGTGTGCGTACGCACAGGTGTGTGCGTTGGTGCATGAAATTGTGATCATCAATGGCGCCAACAACTTGGTACGCAAAATTGTAATCTCAACTCCTTGTCACAACTTCACACAACTAACCAGCAAGTGCACTGGGTCGTCCAAGTAATAAACCTTACGTGAGTAAGGGTCGATCCCACGGAGATTGTCGGCTTGAAGCAAGCTATGGTCATCTTGTAAATCTCAGTCATGCATATTCAAATGGTTATGAAGTTTAAGATAATTAAAATAAAATATAAAATAAGATAGAGATACTTATGTAATACATTGGTGGGGATTTCAGATAAGCGCATGGAGATGCTTTGTTCCTTCTTAATCTCTGCTTTCCTACTGCCTTCATTCAATCATCCATACTCCTTTCCATGGCAAGCTGTATATTGGGTCTCACCGTTGTCAATGGCTACCTCCCGTCCTCTCAGTGAAAATGGTCCAAATGCGCTGTCATCGCACGGCTAATCAGCTATTGGTTCTCGATCATGTTGGAATATGATCCATTGATCCTTTTGCGTCTGTCACTACGCCCAACACTCGCGAGTTTGAAGCTCGTCATAGTCATCCCTTCCCAGATCCTACTCAGAATACCACAGACAAGGTTTAGACTATGCGGATCTCAGGAATGGTCGCCAATAATTCTAGCCTATACCACGAAGGTTCTAATCTTAGATTAGAAACCCAAGAGATACACATTCAAGCTTGTTTGCATGTAGAACAGAAGTGGTTGTCAGGAAGGCGTTCATAGGTAAGAATAGTGATGAGTGTCACATAATCATCACATTCATCATGTTCTTGAGTGCGAATGAATATCTTGGAGAAGAAATAGGCTTGGGTTGAATAGAAAAACAATAGTACTTTGCATTAATTCATGAGGAACAGCAGAGCTCCACACCTTAGTCTATGGTGTGTAGAAACTCCACCGTTGAAAATACATAAGAACAAGGTCTAGGCATGGCCGTAAGGCCAGCCCCCATAAAGGTCTAAGATAGCATAAGACTAATCAAAGATTCCAAGATTTCTAAGATGAAAATACAATAGCAAAAGGTCCTATTTATAGAGAACTAGTAACCTAGGATTTACAGAAATGAGTAAATGATGCAGAAATCCACTTCCGAGCCCACTTGGTGTGTGCTTGGGCTGAGCATTGAAGCTTTCACATGTAGAGACTTTTCTTGGAGTTAAACGCCAACTTTGGTGCCAGTTTGGGCGTTTAACTCCAGCTTTTATGCCAGTTCTGGCGTTTTGACGCTAGAATTTTTATGCTGAATTGAAACACCAATTTAGGCCATCAAATCGCAGGTAAAGTATAAACTATTATATATTTCTGGAAAGCCCAGGATGTCTACTTTCCAATGCAATTGAGAGCACGCCAATTGGGCTTCTGTAGCTCCAGAAAAGCTACTTCGAGTGCAGGGAGGTCATAATCCAACAGCATTTGCAGTCCTTTTTCAGCCTCTGAATCATATTTTTGCTCAGGTCCCTCCATTTCAGCCAGAAAATACCTGAAATCACAAAAAAACACACAAACTCATAGTAAAGTCCAGAAATATGATTTTTAAATAAAAACTAATGAAAATATAATAAAAATTAACTAAATCATACTAAAAACTATGTAAAAACAATGCCAAAAAGCGTATAAATTATCCGCTCATCACAACACCAAACTTAAATTGTTGCTTGTCCCCAAGCAACTGAAAACAAAATATGATAAAAAGAAAAGAATATACAATAAATTCCGAAAACATCTATGAAGATCAGTCTTAATTAGATGAGCGGGGCTATTAGCTTTTTGCTTCTGAACAATTTTGGCATCTTACTTTATCCTTTGAAGTTCAGAATGATTGGCATCTATAGGAACTCAGAATTCAGATAGTGTTATTGATTTTCCTAGTTTAGTATGTTGATTCTTGAACACAGTTACTTTATGAGTCTTGGCCGTGACCCTAAGCATTTTGTTTTCCAGTATTACCACCGGATACATAAATGCCACAAACACATAACTAAGTGAACCTTTTTAGATTGTGACTCAGCTTTGCTAGAGTCCCCAATTAGAGGTGTCCAGAGCTCTTAAGCACATTCTTTTTGCTTTGGACCACGACTTTAACTGCTCAGTCTCAAGCTTTTCACTTGACACCTTCACGCCACAAGTACATGGTTAGGGACAGCTTGGTTTAGCCGCTTACGCCAGGATTTTATTCCTGTGGGCCTTCCTATCCACTGATGCTCAAAGCCTTGGATCCTTTTTTTATTTTTACCCTTGCCTTTTGGTTTAAAGGGCTATTGGCTTTTTCTGCTTGCTTTTTCTTTTATTTTTTTCGCCAATTTTTTTTCGCAAGCTTTTCACTGCTTTTTCTTGCTTCAAGAATCAATTTTATGATTTTTCAGATTATCAATAACATTTCTCCTTTTCCATCATTCTTTCAAGAGCCAATAATTTTAACATTTATAAACAACAAATTCAAAAATATGAACTATTCAAGCATTCATTCAGAAAACAAAAATATTGCCACCACATCAAAATAATTAAACTATTTTAAAATTCGAAATTCATGTACTTCTTGTTCTTTTGCAATTAAAAATATTTTTCATTTAAGAACGGTGATAGATCCATAAGACATTCATAGCTTTAAGGCATAGACACTAAGACACTAATGATCATGTAATAAAGACACAAACATAGATAAACATAAAGCATAAAAAATCAAAAAATAGAAAATAAAGAACAAGGAGATTAAAGAACGGGTCCACCTTAGTGATGGCGGCTTGTTCTTCCTCTTGAAGATCTTATGGAGTGCTTGAGCTCCTCAATGTCTCTTCCTTGCCTTTGTTGCTCCTTCCTCATGACTCTTTGGTCTTCTCTAATTTCATGGAGGAGGATGGAATGCTCTTGGTGCTCCACCCTTAGTTGTCCCATATTGGAACTTAATTCTCCTAGGGAGGTGTTGATTTGCTCCCAATAGTTTTGTGGAGGAAAATGCATCCCTTGAGGCATCTCAGGGATTTCATGATGTGGAATTTTCTCATGCTCTTGGTGAGGTCCATGAGTTGGCTCTCTTGTTTGCTCCATCCTTTTCTTAGTGATGGGCTTGTCCTCATCAATGAGGATATCTTCCTCTATGTCAATTCCAGCTGAATTACAGAGGTGACAAATGAGATGAGGGAAGGCTAACCTTGCCAAAATAGAGGACTTGTCTGCCACCTTGTAGAGTTCTAGGGATATAACCTTATGAACTTCTACTTCCTCTCCAATCATGATGCTATGGATCATGATAGCCCGGTCTATAGTAACTTCAGACCGGTTGCTAGTGGGAATGACTGAGCGTTGGATGAACTCCAACCATCCCCTAGCCACGGGCTTGAGGTCATGCCTTCTTAGTTGAACCGGCTTCCCTATTGAATCTCTCTTCCATTAAGCGCCCTCTTCACAAATGTCTATGAGGACTTCGTCCAACCTTTGATCAAAGTTGACCCTTCTAGTGTAGGGGCGTGCATCTCCTTACATCATGGGCAAGTTGAATACCAACCTTACATTTTCCGGACTGAAATCTAAGCATTTCCCCCGGACCATTGTAAGCCAATTCTTTGGGTCCGGGGTCACACTTTGATCATGGTTCTTCGTGATCCATGCATTGGCATAGAACTCTTGAACCATTAAGATCCCAACTTGTTGAATGGGATTGGTGAGAATTTCCCAACCTCTTCTTCGAATCTCATGTCGGATCTCCAGATATTCACTCTTTTTGAGCTTAAAGGGGACCTCGGGGATCACCTTCTTCTTGACCACAACTTCATAGAAGTGTTCTTGATGCACTCTTGAGATGAATCTCTCCATCTCTCATGACTTGGAAGTGGAAGCTTTTGCCTTCCCTTTCCTCTTTCTAGAGGTTTCTCCGGCCTTTGGTGCCATAAATGGTTATGGAAAAACAAAAAGCAATGCTTTTACCACACTAAACTTAGAAGGTTTACTCGTCCTCGAGCAAAAGAAGAAAAAAAAGAGTAGAAGAAGAAAATAGAGGAGATGGAGGGGGTTTACTGGTTCGGCCAA
Source organism: Arachis ipaensis (assembly GCF_059453495.1). Classification (NCBI taxonomy): domain Eukaryota; kingdom Viridiplantae; phylum Streptophyta; class Magnoliopsida; order Fabales; family Fabaceae; genus Arachis; species Arachis ipaensis. The sequence continues at coordinate 59,540,191 of NC_142436.1, forward strand.
GGGGGAGAAGTAATGTGTATGATGTGTGAAAATGAAGGAGTGAAGATTGGTTTATATAGGAGTGGAGAGAGGGGTAGGGTTCGGCCATGTATGGGTGGATTTGGGAGGGAAAGTGGTTTGAATTTGAATGGGGAGGTAGGTGGGTTTTTATGATGGATGAATATGGATTGGTGAAGAGATTATGGAGAAGATGGTAGGATTTGATAGGTGAGGAGTTTTTGGGAAAGAGGTATTGAGGTTCTTGGTGAAGGGAATTTGGGGAAGGGTGTTATGGGAAGGTGTGAAGAAGAGAGAGAGAGATGAGGTAGGTGGGGATCCTGTGGGGTCCACAGATCCTGAGGTGTCAAGGATTTCTCATCCCTGCACCATGTGGCGTGTAAACGCCCCCTTGATTGCCAATCCTGGCGTTAAATGTCAGGTTGCTGCCCATTTCTGGCGTTTAACGCCAGCTTTTCTCCCCTTTCTAGCATTTAAACGCCAGTTTTTCTCCCTTTTCTGGCGTTAAACGCCAGCTTTGTACCCCTTTCTGGCATTAAACGCCAGTCTGGTGCCCATTTCTGGCGTTAAACGCCCAGAATGGTGCCAGACTGGGCGTTTAATGCCCATTCTGCTACCCTTACGGGCGTTTAAACGCCAGTAAGCTTCTCCTCCAAGGTGTGCTATTTTTAATACTATTTTTTATTCTGTTTTTGTTTTTTTAGTTGTTTTTGTGGCTTCACATGATCATCAACCTACAGAAAACATAAAATAACAATTGAAAATAGATGTAATCAAATAAAATTGGGTTGCCTCCCAACAAGCGCTTCTTTAATGTCAATAGCTTGACAGTGGACTCTCATGGAGCCTCACAGATACTCAGAGCATGATGATGGCCTCCCAAAACCAAACTTAGAGTTTGAATGTGGGGGCTCTATTTGACTCTTCATTGAGGGAAGCTTTTCATGCTTCCTCTCCATGGTTACAGAGGGAGATCCTTGAGCTTTAAACAAAAGGGAGTTCTCATTCACTTGAAGGACCAATTCTCCTCTGTCAACATCAATCACAGCTTTTGCTGTGGCTAGCAAGGGTTTGCCAAGGATGATATATTCATCCATACACTTCCCAATGTCTAGGATTATGAAATCAGCAGGGATGTAGTGGCCTTCAACCTTTACCAAGACATCCTCTACGAGTCCATAAGCCTGTTTCTTTGAATTGTCTGCCATCTCTAGTGAGATTCTTGTAGCATGTACGTCAAGGATACCTAGCTTCTCCATCACAGAGAGTGGCATGAGGTTTATACTTGACCCCAGGTCACACAGAGCCTTCTCAAAGGTCATGGTGCCTATGGTACAAGGTATTGAGAACTTTCTAGGATCCTGTCTCTTCTGATGTAATCTCTGCCTAGTCAAGTCATCCAGTTCTTTGGTCAGCAAAGGGGGTTCATCCTCCAATGTCTCATTACCAAATAACTTGGCATTTAGCTTCATTATTGCTCCAAGGTACTTAGCAACTTGCTCTTTCGTAACATCTTCATCCTCTTCAGAGGAAGAATACTCATCAGAGCTCATGAATAGCAGAAGTAAATTCAATGGAATTTCTATGGTCTCTGTATGAGCCTCAGATTCCTATGGTTCCTCATTAGGGAACTCCTTGGAGGCCAGTGGATGTCCATTGAGGTCTTTCTCAGTGGAAATCACTGCCTTTCCCTCCTCTATCCATTCGGCCATGTGGGACGTGTTTATAGCCTTGCATTCTCTCTTTGGGTTTTCTTCTGTATTGCTTGGGAGAGTACTAGGAGGAGTTTCAGTAATTCTCTTACTCAGCTGACCCACTTATGCCACCAAACTTCTAATGGAGGACCTTGTTTCCGTCATGAAACTTTGAGTGGTTTTAATTCGATCAGAGACTATGGTTGCTAAGTCAGAGTGGCTCTGCTTAGAATTCTCTGTCTATTGGTGAGAAGATGATGGAAAAGGCTTGCTATTGCTAAACCTATTTCTTCCACCATTACTATTGTTGAAGCCTTGTTGGGGCCTCTGTTGGTCCTTCCATGAGAGATTTGGATGATTTCTCCATGAAGGATATAGGTGTTTCCAGACAAACTCTGAGAAATCATATTGACTTGCTGAGTCAATATTTTGTTCTGAGCCAATATGGCATTCAGAGTATAAATCTCAAGAACTTCTTTCTTCTGATTTGTCCCATTATTCACATGATTCCTTTCAGAAGTGTACATGAATTAGTTATTTGCAACCATTTCAATGAGTTCCTGAGCTTCTGTAGGCGTCTTCTTCAGATGAAGTGATCCTCCAGCAGAGCTGTCCAATGACATCTTGGACAGTTCAGACAGACCATCATAGAAGATACCTATGATGCTCCATTCTGAAAGCATGTCAAAAGGACACCTTCTGATCAATTACTTGTATCTTTCCCAAGCTTCATAGAGGGATTCACCTTCCTTTTGTCTGAAAGTATGGACTTCCACTCTAAGCTTACTCAATTTTTGAGGTGGAAAGAATTTGGCCAGAAAAGCACTGACCAGCTTTTCCCAAGAGTTCAGGCCTTCCTTAGGTTGTGAATCCAACCATATTCTAGCTCTGTCTCTTACAGCAAAGGGAAAAAGCATAAGCCTGTAGACCTTGGGATCAACCCCATTAGTCTTGACAGTGTCACAGATTTACAAGAATTCAGCTAAGAACTAATGAGGATCTTCCAATGGAAGTCCATGAAACTTGCAATTATGTTGCATTAGAGAAACTAATTGAGGCTTAAGCTCAAAGTTGTTTGCTCCAATGGCAGGAATAGAGATGCTTCTCCCATAGAAGTCGGGAGTAGGTGTAGTAAAGTTACCAAGCACCTTCCTTGCATTGTTGGCATTGTTGTTGTTTTCGGCTACCATGGCTTCTTCTTGTTTGAAAATATCTGTTAGGTCATCTAAAGAGATTTGTGCTTTATCTTCTCTTAGCTTTCTCTTCAAGGTCCTTTCAGGTTCAGGATCAGCTTCAACAAGAATGCCTTTGTCTTTGCTCCTGCTCATATGAAAGAGAGAGGAAGAAAGTATGGAATCCTCTATGTCACAGTATAGATATTCCTTGAGATGTCAGAGGAAAAGAAGAATAGAAGGAGGAGGAAGAGTGATGCCAGGGCATTTTGGCCAGTTTCACTGACCTTTTCTTTATTGTTTTAGGGTAGTTTCATGCATTTTCTTAGGAAATAAGCAAGTTTTGGGTAGAATTTCACTTACATCTTGATTTAAGCATACATTGTGCACTTTACATGATTTCATAAGAATTTTGTATGAATTAGATGACAAATTGGATGATGCATGTCTTATGATGCGGATTAGAACTTTGATGCACTTTATTGCTTGATTTCAGGACAAAGGAAGCAAGAAAGAGCCACGTTAGCAGCCACGTTAGTCTAACTAACGTGACCACCAACGTGGAATGGGAGCTAGCTTGCAACGTTAATGAGAAAAGTAATCACCAATAACACCCTCGAAGCCATCATAGCCCACGTTAAGAGTCACGTTAACTAAGTTAACGTGAACTCTAACGTGGAAGAAAGAAAATGGAGCTAACGTTAGTGACACTCACCTTTGTCACTAACGTTGGACCAAGCTCTAAGTGGCCACGTTAGCTTCCACGTTAACTTAGTTAACGTGGACTCTAACGTTGGGAAGCAAAAGAGTGGCCAACGTTAGTGACACTCACCATTGTCACTAACGTTGGGCTAAGCCACCTTGAGCTACGTTAACTCCTACGTTAACTTAGTTAACGTGGAAGCTAACGTAGAGAAAGCAAACAATCGCCAACGTTAGTGACACTCACCTTTGTCACTAATGTTGGAATGAGACACAATGAGCCACCATGAGCTACATTAACTCCCACATTAACTTAGTTAACATGGAAAGCTAACGTTGAGGATAGGATGATGAGCCAACATTAGTGACACTCACCTTTGTCACTAACGTTGGAGATGGCTATCATTACCACGTTAGAAGCCACGTTAACTTAGTTAACGTGGGAAGAAGGGGCACCTTGGAACGTTAGTGAAAAAGGTAAGTGTCACTAACGTTCTGGAAAGATTGGCAAGCCTACGTTAAGAGCCACGTTAACTAAGTTAACGTGGACTCTAACGTAAGGGGAAGGGAGGACTCTCAACGTTATTGGAAAAGGTGAGCCCCAATAACGTGTGCGAAGGACCAAGAGGCAACGTTAGTGGTCACGTTGGTGCCACTAACGTTGAAGTTAACGTGGATCATCCCTGGGTGAGGAACGTTAGTGAAAAATGTGATTGCTACTAACGTTCTCGAACCCATACTCTCAATTAATGTTAACGCCACAAACATCCTGAGCTAAACACCCTGCCTACTTCACACTTTCTCTCTGCAAGTAAAGCTAAGCCCACTGAAGAGTATAACTGCTTCAAACTCAAGATCCAAAGGCCCATATCCAAGACTTGAAGAACCAACTAGAAGATCAGAAGAGTAGTATATATAGGGGTAGTTTTGAATTAGAAAGGAGCTTTTTGGGGGATTGAAAATTAGGAACTACTCTCTGTATAATTTACTTTCTCTGCACTTCTAGTTCGAGTTTTCATGATGTATTCTCCATCTTTGTTTTCCATTTCCAGAGCTATGAACAACTAAACCCCTTTCATTGGGTTAGGGAGCTCTGTTGTAATTTGATGGATCAATACTAATTTTCATTACTCTTCTTCTATCTTTTCTCTTGATTTTACTAGAAAGCTTTCAATCTTCATCTAATTGGGTAGTTATCTTGGAAAAGAAGATATTCATACTTGGATCTCTTCTGAACCTTGGAAGAGGAATGAAGGGATCTTGCTAGAAATGCTTTGTCATGTTGGACCAAATTGGGTTTGGTTGGGTATGGTGACTATAATCCTACCAACACTTGATTTGGGAATGCATGTTGTATAATCAGTGACCATACTTCATCTCTTCTCATGAGCAATTGACCAAGGAATTAGCTGTTGATCAAGATTTGAGAGATTGAATTACCAAGGAATTGGAATTCGATCACTTAAGATTGCCAAGGAGATCAATGAATGCATTGATTGAGGAAGAGATGAAAATGAACTTGATCCGGAGAATGCAACATCTCCTAAGCCCAATGAATCCCCATTTCTGATCTTACCCATTCTCTTTAATTTCTGCAATTTACTTTCATGAGCATTATCCCCATTCTCATTTACAATTCTACAATTTACTTTCCGTCATTTACTTCTAGCTCTTTACTTCCAGCATTTACATTTTCTGCTATTTACTTTCCCGCCATTTAATTTCCTGCAACTCTCAAACCAAATTATGCTTCGCTCAACTAGAACATTCCTCTAATTAAAGTTGCTTGACCAATCAATCCCTGTGGGATTCGACCTCACTCTATTGTGAGTTTTTACTTGACGATAATTCGGTATACTTGCCGAAGGAAAATTGTTGAGAGACAAGTTTCCGTACTATCAAGTTTATGGCGCCGTTGCCGGGGATTGATTTTGTATCAACAATGACTAAATTGGAGGATAACTAGATTGAGCATTTTTCTTTTGTTTGATTTAAATTTCTGTTTGAGTTAATTACTTTCAGTTTTAGTTATTTTCCTCCCTTCCCCCTACTTCTTTTTCTTAGTTATTTACGATTCAGTTCACTAACCCACTAACTGTTTGATATATTGCATCACTCACACTAACAGCAATTTTAACAAGAGTACTTTCTGCATCTATTTCCTTGCTTGTGCCTTATTGGTTGTATGACAGGGAGAAGAAGCAGGGCTTCAACTTCCTTTGATTCTGAACCTGAGAGGACCTTCCTTAGATTAAGGAGGGAAGCAAAAGGAAAGAGAGTAGTTGGTGCTGAGGAAGAGGAGCAGTACTTTGAACCAGACATGGATGAAAACATGGAGAACCATCATGAAGAAGAGGCTCACAACCATGGCAGAGAAGGTCCAGCGCATCAGGCTGGACAAGAGAGAAGAGTTCTTGGTTCTTACATCAACCCAAACCTAGGAAACTGTGGAAGTAGCATCCAAAGGCCAACCATACATGCCAACAACTTTGAACTAAAGCCACAACTCATCACCCTTGTTCAGAACAATTGTTCATTCAGAGGAAGTGTCCAAGAAGACCCAAATCAACATCTAACCACCTTCCTGAGGATATGTGATACTGTGAAGTCTAATGGTGTTCATCCTGACACCTATAGACTACTTCTGTTCCCTTTCTCACTTAAGGACAAGGCATCTAAATGGCTGGAATCCTTCCCAAAGGAGAGTTTAGCAACCTAGAAAGATGTGGTGAACAAATTCTTGGCAAGATTCTATCTTCTTCAACGGATCAACAGGCTGAGAGCTGAGGTGCAAACATTCAGGCAGCAGGATGGTGAGACTCTATATGAAGCATAGGAAAGGTTTAAGGACCTGACAAGAAGGTATCTACCAAATATGTTCAATGAATGGGTGCAACTACACATTTTCTATGAAGGCCTCTCTTATGAATCAAAGAAGGCAGTAGACCATTCATCCACTAGAGGGGTGATGGAGCTAAACAATGTGGATGCACTGCTGGCCCAAAACAAGCTTATTACCAAGCAGCTGGCTGACCTCACCAAGAAGATGGAGAGGAACCAAGTGGCAGCAATCACCACCTCATCAGCAACCCAAGAGGGAGTGAATGCTGAGGCAGAGGAGGAGCAAGAACAAGCCAACTACATTGGAAACTCACCCAGGCAGACCCATGATCCTTACTCCAAAACATACAACCCTGGTTGGAGGAATCACCCAAACTTTGGGTGGGGAAATCAACAAGATCAAAGCCAAGATCAGAGACGTCACAACCCCAACAACCATGCAGCTCACCAACATTCCACACAGAGATCATATCAGCACCACCCTAATAACACCTCTCCACATCCATACCAAAACCAAAATGATCCAACTCACCCATCCACTCTCAACTCACCATCATCTGAAGAAAGACTCTCCAAAATTGAGATTCTGCTTGAAGGCATATGCAAAGAGATTCAAGATAATAAGGTATTCAAAGAGGAGGTGCGAGCTAGTATCAAGAACCAAGGGGACACCATCAAGAGGCTTGAATTTCAAGTGGGATACTTATCTGAAAAGATTCTCAAACCTACTAATAGCTTCCCAAGTGACACAGAGAAAAATCCGAGAGGAGAAGCAAAGAAAGTCAGATGGGAAGATTGCAAGATGGTTACTATAAGTAATAAGGAGACTGAGAAAAAGCAAAACAAGCCATTAGAACAACTTGGAGAGACATCAGTAGAGAAACAGGAAAAGGATCACCAAGAACCCAAAATTTCACAAAAAGAGCTGACACAGAAGGAGCTGCTGAAACTCTATGCACCGTTTCCCCAATTACTCAATGGTGCTGTAGAGAAGAGAATATACTCAAGGTTTCTTGACATGTTTGCATCCCTCCATGTAAACATACCATTCATCAAGGCCCTCCAACAAATGCCCTCATATATTAAGTATATGAAGGAGCTGCTGACCAGGAAAAGCTCACTCAAGGGAGGACAAACAATAATGATGAATAAGGAGTGCAGTGCTCTCATTCAACCAGAGTTGCCTATGAAAAGGAAGGACCCAGGGAGTTTTCACATCCCCTGTGCCATAGGAGAAACAATGTTTGATAAAGCACTCTGTGATTTGGGAGCAAGCATCAACTTAATGCCTTTATCCCTTATGAAAAGGTTGCAGATCAATGAGATAATGCCCACAGATGTAGTCATCAGGCTGGCTGACAAAACTCAAAAACAAGCAGTAGGAGTGGTTGAAAATGTGCTGGTGAAGGTTGGAAAATATTTTCTTCCCACAGACTTTGTCATATTGGACATGGAAGAAAGTCACACTCACCCAATCATATTGGGAAGACCATTCTTAGCTACAGCCAGAGCACTCATAGATGTGGAGCGAGGGGAGCTAATTTTGAGGATCCATGATGAACAACTCAGCTTCAATGTCTTCAAACTCCCACAAGAAATAGATCAAGAGAACAAAGAACCAAACAAAGATCATAATGAGATACTGAGGGAGGAAGCAAGCACCAAAGCACAACCAACATCCCTGGGAAACCACTTGGTTGAAGAACAAGGCAATCAGCAGCCGTCACAGTTCAAGGAAAATAAGGAGGAACCTAAACCACCAGAGTCATATGAGACCAGCAACAAAATTTCCTTAGAAGAGGAGGTCACAAAGAGCAAGGCAACATCAAAAGGGACAAAGAAGAAGACACCAAGGAGGTGGAGGAACAAGAAGATCCCTACAGAGGACTTCTCTCCAGGAGATAAAGTGATCTCAGCTTACTTCCCAGATATTCCACCTCATCTCCCCACTATCCCATCTCAGTTACCTAAGGTCTTCACCATCAACAGAGTTCTTTCCTTAGAACATGTGGAGATCCTTGATGAAGCCAATGGATATAGGTCTACTGCAAGAGGGGAAGATCTGAAGCATTACCAACCACCATGACAAAGGCAAAACGTCAAGCTAGTGACGCTAAAGAAGCGCTTCATGGGAGGCAACCCATGTTTTATATGATTTTAAAAGTAGTTAATAATGTAAGGTTCAGGGATTTCAAATCAACTTGACATGGACTTGAATGAATCCTTGTGTGCAACATATAGTGAAGAACAAGTTTGGTGTTCAAGGAACACTAAGAGAACATCAATGTAACCCATATTGTGTCACTCTTAGGGGCCTTGAACAAATATTTTACACCACACAGCACCAAACTAAGTTTGGTGTTGCCAATGTTGCACACATGGATGTTGAGTTAGTCAGTTGGTTTGCTCTAATGAATGGCACTTAGTTAGTTAAAACTAAAACTTTAAAAAGTAGTTATTCTTTTAATTTTGCCGCCACTTTCCACACATATTTTTTTAATTACAATTCTTTTATTTTGAAGGATGAGTTAGCACGACAAGAAAGAGTAAGGGTGGAGAAGAGTCATGAATCGGTAAAGAAGGTACTTGAAGACTGGAAAAGAGCCAGACTAGCACGGATGCAAGGAAGCACAAGTAGACACAAAGAGGACAAGCAAGAGGGAGAGCATGGGCAATCCCATGAGTAAAAGGTGGTGGAGTTCCCTATCTGTTCCATCTTTTTCAAACTTTAAATAAGGAAAATCATGTATGAAATAGAACATGTTCCATGGTAGTTTAGAAATTTTCAATTCTGTCTTTAAGTTTTTCATTGCCTAGGTCTATGATTACTAGTCAAGTTGCCTGTTTTCAATTCCATCCTGCTTATTGTGTTGCTTGTCTCCTTTTGAATCAAATAAAAAGAGAATGTGTGTTATCAAAGACCAGAGTGGAGTTCATATTGTGGAGTAAGTTCCTTAGTGTGTGATGTGGTCATAAGTTAGCTAAGTTGGTTCACCAACAAGGGTGGGAAGACAACTATCTGTCCTGAATCTTATGCTTGAAACACACTTAATGAGACTAGCTAAATAACAAGATCCTAATAAGAAAAAGGGGAAAAGAACAATAAGAGTTGAAAAAGAAAGAAAATTTAATAAAGAATAAGGCTAGGCACCAAGGGTTTGAACTTGAGAGATGTGTCTGTGGTGCTCCTGTACCAAGGATCTGCTTGGATGAATAAGTTCGTAGGAGTGCTTCATCACTTGGTAACTTGGGTTAACTAACCCGGGATTATCAGCTGAAAGTCCACTATCAAGAGCAACCTTGCTACAGAACATTTAGTAACCTAAAGAGGTGCTGGACACCAAGGTCTCAAAAAAGAAAATAAACAAACCATGTGCCTGTGGTGTGTATGTATGGGGGAAAGAGACTTGATGGAGTAAGTCCTTAGGGGTGTCTTAATACCTAGCACCTTGAACCAACTGGTTCGGGAGTGCTGGCTGAAAGCTTATCTTAAAGAGTTGCCCCCTCACAGAGCACTTAGCCTAAGAACACAAATAAGCCGTGAAAACAATAAAAGGATCAATGAATAAGAGTCTCATAGGGTGCAATTAAGTGAGTATTCCAGGACATGATAAAGGTCTGAAAGCTAGTGAAGGAATGAACCTAAGTTGCTATGCATGAAACCACCATAAAACCAAGGACATGACTTCCACAATAATGACTCATTTCTCTTGGCATTTCATTCATCATTCTCTTGTTCCAGTACTTGCTTAGGGACAAGCAAGCTTTAAATTTGGTATTGTGATGCCAGGGCATTTTGGCCAGTTTCAATGACCTTTTCTTTACTGTTTTAGGGTAGTTTCATGCATTTTCTTAGGAAATAAGCAAGTTTTGGGTAGAATTTCACTTACATCTTGATTTAAGCATACATTGTGCACTTTACATGATTTCATGAGAATTTTGCATGAATTAGATGACAAATTGGATGATGCATGTCTCATGATGTAGATTAGAACTTTGATGCACTTTATTGCTTGATTTCAGGACAAAGGAAGCAAGAAAGAGCCACGTTAGCAGCCATGTTAGTCTAACTAACGTGACCACCAACGTGGAATGGGAGCTAGCTTGCAACGTTAATGAGAAAAGTAATTGCCAATAACGCCCTCGAAGCCATCATAGCCCATGTTAAGAGTCACGTTAACTAAGTTAACGTGAACTCTAACGTGGAAGAAAGAAAATGGAGCCAACGTTAGTGACACTCACCTTTGTCACTAACGTTGGACCAAGCTCTAAGTGGCCATGTTAGCTTCCACGTTAACTTAGTTAACGTGGACTCTAACGTTGGGAAGCAAAAGAGTGGCCAACGTTAGTGACACTCACCATTGTCACTAACGTTGGGCTAAGCCACCTTGAGCTACGTTAACTCCCACGTTAACTTAGTTAATGTGGAAGCTAACGTAGAGAAAGCAAACAATCGCCAACGTTAGTGACACTCACCTTTGTCACTAACGTTGGAATGAGCCACAATGAGCCACCAGGAGCCACGTTAACTCCCACGTTAACTTAATTAACGTGGAAAGCTAACGTTGAGGATAGGATGATGAGCCAACGTTAGTGACACTCACCTTTGTCACTAACGCTGGAGATGGCTATCATTACCACGTTAGAAGCCACGTTAACTTAGTTAACGTGGACTCTAACGTGGGAAGAAGGGGCACCTTGGAACGTTAGTGACAAAGGTAAGTGTCACTAATGTTCTCGAAGGATTGGCAAGCCTACGTTAAGAGCCACGTTAACTAAGTTAATGTGGACTCTAACGTAAGGGGAAGGGAGGACTCTCAACGTTATTGGAAAAGGTGAGCCCCAATAACGTGTGCAAAGGACCAAGAGGCAACGTTAGTGGTCACGTTGGTGCCACTAACGTTGAAGTTAACGTGGATCATCCCTGGGTGAGGAACGTTAGTGAAAAAGGTGATTGCCACTAACGTTCTCGAACCCACACTCTCACTTAACGTTAACGCCACTAACGTCCTGAGCTAAACACCCTGCCTACTTCACACTTTCTCTCTACAAGTAAAGCTAAGCCCACTGAAGAGTATAACTGCTTGAAACTCAAGATCTAGAGGCCCATATCCAAGACTTGAAGAACCAAATAGAAGACCAGAAGAGTAGTATATATAGGGGTAGTTTTTAATTAGAAAGGAGCTTTTTGGGGGATTGAAAATTAGGAACTACTCTCTGTATATTTTACTTTCTCTGCACTTCTAGTTCGAGTTTTCATGATGTATTCTCCATCTTTGTTTTCCATTTCCAGAGCTATGAACATTTAAACCCCTTTCATTGGGTTAGGGAGCTCTGTTGTAATTTGATGGATCAATACTAATTTTCATTACTCTTCTTCTATCTTTTTTCATGATTTTACTAGAAAGCTTTCAATCTTCATCCAATTGGGTAGTTATCTTGGAAAAGAAGATATTCATACTTGGATCTCTTCTGAACCTTGGAAGAGGAATGAAGAGATCATGCTAGAAATGCTTTCTCATGTTGGACTAAATTGGGTTTGGTTGGGTATGGTGACTATAATCCTACCAACACTTGATTTGGGAATGCATGTGGTATAATTAGTGACCATACTTCATCTCTTCTCATGAGCAATTGACCAAGGAATTGGCTGTTGATCAATATTTGAGAGATTGAATTACCAAGGAATTGGAATTCGATCACTTAAGATTGCCAAAGAGATCAATGAATGCATTGATTGAGGAAGAGATGAAAATGAACTTGATCCGGAGAATGCAACATCTCCTAAGCCCAATAAATCCCCATTTCTGATCTTACCTATTCTCTTTAATTTCTGCAATTTACTTTCATGAGCATTATCCCCATTTCCATTTACAATTCTGTAATTTACTTTCCGTCATTTACTTCCAGCTCTTTACTTCCAGCATTTACATTTTCTGCTATTTACTTTCCCGCCATTTAATTTCCTGCAACTCTCAAACCAAATTCTGCTTCGCTCAACTAGAACATTCCTCTAATTAAAGTTGTTTGACCAATCAATCTCTGTGGGATTCGACCTCACTCTATTGTGAGTTTTTTCTTGACGACAATTCGGTATACTTGCCGAAGGAAAATTGTTGAGAGACAAGTTTCCGTGCTACCATAGAGAAGGGAGAATTCGAACTTATAGAGAGAGGGAGTCCGAATTGCACATTGAGGACGAATGTCAGTCCCTTAAATAGAAAAATGTGAGAAGGGGGAAAAGAATTTTCAAAATTAAATTTATAAAGGTTTTGAAATAATTAAAAGAAATTTTGAAAATTTGGTTGATGATTTTCGAAAATTAAAGTTGAGAAAGTAGTTAAGTGATTTTGAAAAAGATTTTGAAATTAGAAATAAAAAAGATATGATTGAAAATCATTTTTTTGAAAAGGATGTGGTTGAGAAGATATGATTGAGAAAATATGGTCTTAAAAAGATATGATTGATAAACAATTAAAAAGATTTGATTTTTAAAATTAATGTCTTGGCTAACAAGAAATTTAAAAGATATGATTCTAAAATTCAATTATTGAACCTTTCTTAACAAGGAAGAAATTTTTGAATCAAATCACTAATTGTAACAACTTCGCACAACTAACCAATAAGTGCACTGGGTCGTCCAAGTAATAAACCTTACGTGAGTAAGGGTCGATCCCACGGAGATTGTTGGCTTGAAGCAAGCTATGGTCATCTTGTAAATCTCAGTCAGGCAGATTCAAATGGTTATGAAGTTTAAGATAATTAAAATAAAATATAAAATAAGATAGAGATACTTATGTAATTCATTGGTGGGAATTTCAGATAAGCGCTTGGAGATGCTTTGTTCCTTCTGAATCTCTGTTTTCCTACTACCTTCATTCAATCATTCATACTCCTTTCCATGGCAAGCTGTATGTTGGGTCTCACTGATATCAACGGCTACCTCCCATCCTCTCAGTGAAAATGGTCCAAATGCGCTGTCACTGCATGGCTAATCAGCTGTTGGTTCTCGATCATGTTGGAATAGGATCCATTGATCCTTTTGCGTCTGTCACTATGCCCAACACTCGCGAGTTTGAAGCTCGTCATAGTCATCCCTTCCCAGATCCTACTCGGAATACCACAGACAAGGTTTAGACTTTTCGGATCTCAGAAATGGCCGCCAATAATTCTAGCCTATACCACGAAGGTTCTAATCTTAGATTAGAAACCCAAGAGATATACATTCAAGCTTGTTTGCATGTAGAACGGAAGTGGTTGTCAGGCACGCGTTCATAGGTGAGAATAGTGATGAGTGTCACATAATCATCACATTCATCATGTTCTTGAGTGCGAATGAATATCTTGGAGAAGAAATAGGCTTGGGTTGAATAGAAAAACAATAGTACTTTGCATTAATTCATGAGGAATAGCAGAGCTCCACACCTTAATCTATGGTGCGTAGAAACTCCACCGTTGAAAATACATAAGAATGAGGTCTAGGCATGGCCGTGAGGCCAGCCCCTATAAAGGGCTAACATAGCATAAGACTAATCAAAGATTCCAAGATTTCTAAGATGAAAATACAATAGCAAAAGGTCCTATTTATAGAGAACTAGTAACCTAGGGTTTACAGAAATGAGTAAATGATGCAGAAATTCACTTCCGGGTCCACTTGGTGTGTGCTTGGGTTGAGCATTGAAGCTTTCACATTTAGAAACATTTCTTGGAGTTAAACGCCAGCTTTGGTGTCAGTTTGGGCGTTTAACTCCAGCTTGTATGCCAGTTCTAGCGTTTTGATGCCAGAATTTTTAAGCTGAATTGGAACGCCGGTTTGGGCCATCAAATCTCGGGCAAAGTATGGACTATTATATATTTCTGGAAAGCCCAGGATGTCTACTTTTCAACGCATATGAGGGCGCGCCGATTGGGCTTTTGTAGTGCTAGAAAATACACTTCGAGTGTAGAGAAGTCAGAATCCAACAGCATCTGCAGTCTTTTTTCAGCCTCTGAATCAGATTTTTGCTCAGGTCCCTCAATTTCAGCCAGAAAATACCTGAAATCACAGAAAAACACACAAACTCATAGTAAAGTACAAAAATGTGATTTTTAAATAAAAACTAATGAAAATATAATAAAAATTAACTAAATCATACTAAAAACTATGTAAAAGCAATGCCAAAAAGCGTATAAATTATCCGCTCATCATGCGTACGCACAGAAGTTGTGCATGGGCACACTTGCTAATTTTTATTATGTGCGTTGGCACAGACCTGTGCATACGCACAGGTGCTGATTTTGACCCTTGTGCGTGGCCACAGAAGGTGTGCGTAGGCACAGGCTAAAATATTTTTCTCCTTTGTTTTCTTCATCTTTTCTCCCTTTTTGCATGCTTTCTTCCACTTATACCAAACTATTCTTGCCTCTAGGACCAGAAATCACTCAACAAACATATCACAGTATTGAATGGAATAAAAGTGTGATTAAATTGCTCAATTTAAGCAGAAAAACGCATGTTTTCACATTTAGGTTCAATTTAGGGATAAAACACAAAAGTATGCTATTTTGGTGAATAAGTGTGAGTTTATGTGATGAAATCCATTCAAATCAATTCAAAATATCTTATCAAATATAGACTCATCAGTCACTCCTTTGTCTTTGTTGTTCTTCCCTCAAAGCCCTTTGATCTTCTCTAATTTCATTGAGGATGGTGGAATGTTCTTAATGCTCCATCCGCAACTGATTCATGTTAGAGCTCAATTCTCCCATGGAAGTATGCCATTGATCCCAATAGCTTTGAGGAGCAAAATACATCCCTTGAGGCATCTCAGGGATCTCATGCTGAGGCGGCTGCACATGCTCATGTGCATGCTCTCTAGTTTGCTCCATCCTTTTCTTAGTGATAGGCTTGTCCTCCTCAATAGAGATATCTCCCTCTATGACAATTCCACCTAAATTGCATAGATAATAGATGAGGTGTGAGAATGCCAACCTTGCTTTGGTGGAAGGCTTCTCAGCTATCTTGTACAATTCTTGAGGGATCACCTCATGTACTTCCACCTCACTTTCAATCATAATGCAATGGATCATGATGGCTCTTTCAAGGGTCACTTTTGATCGGTTACTAGTGGGGACGATAGAGCGTTGAATGAATTCCAACCATCCTCTAGCTACGTGCTTGAGGTCAAGCATTCTTAGTTAATTGGGCTTGCCTTGGGAATCCCTTTTCCACTTTGCTCCTTCCACACAGATGTCTGGCAGCACTTGATCCAGTCTCTAATCAAAGTTGACTCTTCTAGTGTAAGGATGTGGGTCTCCTTACACCAAGGGCAAGTTGAACGCCAACCTCACACTTTCCGGGCTAAAATATAAGATTCTTCCTCGGACCATGGTGCTCCAATTCTTGGGATTTGGGTTCACAGTAATGTCATGGTTTTTCGTGACCCAAGCATTAGCATAGAACTCTTGCATCATTAAGATCCCAACCTATTGGATGGGATTAGTTAGGACTTCCCAACCTCTTCTCCGGATGTCTCTTCAGATTTTTGGATACTCATTTTTCTTGAGTTTAAAGGGACCCCAGGGATCACCTTCTTCTCTTCCACTACTTCATAGAAGTGGTCTTGGTGGGCTTTGGTGATGAATCTCTCCATCCCCCAAGATTCGGAGCTGACGGCTACTGCCTTTCCTTTCCTCTTTCTAGAGGATTCTCCAACCTTGGGTGCCATAAGTGGTAATGGAAATAAAAAAGCAACGCTTTTCCCACACCAAACTTAAAATCTTTGCTCGTCCTCGAGCAAAAATAAAGAAAAGAGAAGAATGGAGTAGAAGAAGAAGAAAATAGGAGGAGATGGGGAGAGAAGGAAATTTTGCCAAAGGAGGTTTTGATGTGTATGAGAGGTGTGTATATGAAGGGTTAGAAGGAGGCATATTTATATAAGTGGGCTTGGGTAGGGTCGGTCATGGGTAGGGTAAATGGGAGGGAAATTTTATTTTGAAGTGGGTAGGGGTTGGTGGGAGTCATAATGGTTATGGGGAAGTGATATGCATGTGATTGGGCTAGCGTTTATAGGGAAGTGTGTATGAGGAAGTGTGAAAGAAAGAAGGAAGAAGTGTGGTAGGTAAAGATACTGTGAGACCCACTAGTCCTGAGAGGCTAGGAAATTTAGAATCCATGCCCTCTGCATTGGCGTTGAATGCCCAGGGTCTGCTCCCTGGCTGGCATTCAATGCCAGCAACACTCCATCCAGAGTGTTCTGTTTTCACTGCTGAACATTTCTGTCTCTGTTTTGACTACTACACATGATCATGAACCTAAAAAAATAACTTAAAGAAAAACAAAATGAAAGAAAATAGAAATAATTAATTAAGGTTGGGTTGCCTCCCAACAAGCGCTTCTTTAACATCATTAGCTTGATGGTTAGCTCCTTACGGAGGTGAGAATGGGCTCAGAATTTTGCCACTTACACTGAACTTTCTTCCTATCTTCTCATGAATGAGCTCCACATGCTCTAGAGACAGGATACAACTCAATGTATATGGTATGACTGGTTTCTTGGTGAAGATAACTCTCATTCCTGGTGAGAGGCCTTTAGTGGGGACTTTCTTGTCCCTCCAGCCTTTAGGCACTTTCTTCCTAGTACCTTTGTTCTTAGTGCTTGTTAATGGCTGCCCAACACCAAACTTAGAATTGATGTTTGGGGGTTTAGTACAGCTCTACACTGAAAGAGATGGTTGGAACACTAAGTGTTGTACTATTGTCTCTTTCTTATCAGAGGGAGAATTGGGATTAGACATCTTGAACAAGATGTAGTCCTCTCCTAGTTGGAAAACCATTTCTCCCTTTGCCACATTAATCATGGCTTTTGAAGTGGCTAGGAAAGGTCTTCCGAGAATGATAGAGTCATCCTCATCCT
This sequence comes from Arachis ipaensis, assembly GCF_059453495.1. NCBI lineage: Eukaryota > Viridiplantae > Streptophyta > Magnoliopsida > Fabales > Fabaceae > Arachis > Arachis ipaensis. Next base: position 59,557,492 of record NC_142436.1, read on the forward strand.
TTCTAATATCCAAGACTATAAAATTTGCAGAGATGTAATGGTCTTCAACCTTTACCAAAACATCCTCTACTAAGCCATATGGCCTCTTCAATGACTTGTCTGCCATCTCTAGTGGGATATTTATAGCTTGTACCTCAAAGATTCTCATCTTCACCATTACAGAGAGTGGCATGAGGTTTATGCTTGACCCTAGGTCATACAGAGCCTTCTCAAAGGTCATGGTGCTTATGGTGCAAGGAATCAGAAAGCGTCCATGATCTGGAAGCTTCTGAGGTAGCTTCTACTGAACCAAAGCTTTGAGTCTTTAGAAAGCACTGGAGGTTCTTCCTCCAAAGGCTTTGTACCAAATAGCTTGGCATTCAGCTTCATGAGAGCTCTTATGTACCGAGCAACTTGCTCTTCCCTAGTGTCTTCATCCTCATTAGAGGATGAGTATTAATTAGAACTCATGCATTGCATAAGTGCATGAAAAGGAACCTCTATGGTCTCTATATGAGCCTTGGCGTCCTTTATTATTTGGATAAGGATTTCTTGAGTGTGTATTGAGCACTCAGAGGGTGTGCCTTTACTCACATTCAACGCTAGCTCTGATGGCTCTTTGGATGTTGAACACCCATGTTGTATACCCTTACTGGCGTTAAACGCCAGTTCCCTTACCCTTTTGGGCGTTGAATGCCCAACAGGGATGTCCTGGCTGGCATTCAACGCCAACTTTCCTGCCTGTTGGGGCGTTGAACGCCGAGTGAGGACTTCCTCACAGGAGTTCAGCGCTAGGCTCTTAGCCATTTTGGGCGTTGAACGCCCAGTGAGGTCTTCCTCACTGGCGTTCAATGCCTTCCCAATCTCTCTAGTTTCGGCCTCAGCCTTAGTGGTGATGGCCTTGCACTCTTCTCTTGGGTTCACTTTAGTGTTACTTGGAAGAGTGTCAGGAGGGCTCTCAGGGATCCTCTTGCTCAATTGACTAATTTGTACCTCCAAATTTCTGATGGAGGATCTTGTTTCAGCTATGAAACTATGAGTGGTCTTAGAGAGGCTGGAGACTAGAATGGCTAAGTCAGAAAGGCTCTGCTTATGAGTCTCCGAAATCCCTTGAGAAGATGGGAATGGTGGCCTGTTGTTGAACCTATTCTAGTTCCTTCCACCTTGATTCCATGAGAGGTTAGGATGATTCCTCCATGAAGGATTGTAGGTGTTTCCATAGGGTTCTCACATGTAATTCATCTCCTCCATGGTGTGTTAATCAGGATCATAGGCTTCTACTTCAGAAAAAGCTTCCTATGTGCTGCCAGCTGCAGCTTGCATTCCAGTCAAATGCTGAGAGATCATATTGACCTGCTGGGTCAAGATATTTTTCTGAGCCAATATGTCATTCAGAGTATCAACTTCAAGAACTCCTTTGTTCTGAAGTACCCCATTACTCACAGGATTTCTCTCAGAGATGTACATGAATTGGTTGTTTGCAACCATCTCAATGCGTTCTCTTGCTTCCGCAGGCGTTTTCTTCAAGTGAAGTGATCGACCTGCAGAGCTGTCCAATGATATTTTGGACATCTCAGACAGACCATCATAGAAAATTCCTATGATAGACCATTCTGAGAGCATGTCAGGAGGGCACCTCCTGATCAGTTGCTTGTATCTTTCCCGAGCTTCATAGAGGGATTCACCTTCTCTTTGTCTGATGATTTGAAGTTCCACTATGATTTTGTTCATCCTTTGAGGAGGAAAGAATTTAGCCAAGAAAGTATTGACTAGCTTTTTCCAAGAGTCTAGGCTCTCTTTTGGTTGAGAATCCAACAATATTTTAGCTCTATCTCTAACAGCAAAAGGAAAGAGCATAAGTTTGTAGACCTTAGTACCACTCCATTGGTCTTAACAGCGTCACAGATTTGCAAGAATTCAGCTAGGAACTGATGTGGATCTTCTAGTGGAAGTCCATGGAACTTGCAATTCTGTTGCAGAAGAGAGACTAATTGAGGCTTAAGCTCAAAGTTGTTAGCTGATGCACGGAAAACTTGTCTCATAACAAATTTCCTTCGGCAAGTGTACCGAATTTGTTGTCAAGTAAAAACTCACAATAGAGTGAGGTCGAATCCCACAAGGATTGATTGAACAAACAACTTTAATTAGAGGAATGTTCTAGTTGAGCGAATCCAGGATTTGAGTTTAGAATTGCAGAAAATAAAATGGCGGGAAGGTAAATGACAGAAAAAGTAAATGCTAGAATTAAAGAACTGAAAGTAAATTACTGAAGTAAATTGCAGAATTGTAAATGGGAATGGGGGAATTGCTCATAAGAGTAAATAACAGAAATTAAAGAGAATGGGTAAGATCAGAAATGGGGAGTTCATTGGGCTTAGGAGATGTTGCATTCTCCGGATCAATTTTATTTTCATCTCTTCCTCAATCAATGCACTCATTGATCTCCTTGGCAATCTTAAGTGATTGAATTACAATTTCTTGTAATTCAATCTCTCAAATCTTGATCAATAGCCAATTCCTTGGTCAATTGCTCATGAGAAGAGATGAAGTATGGTCACTGATTATACCACATGCATTTTCCAAATCAAGTGTTGAGAGGATTATAGTCACATATCCATCCAAACCCAATTTGGTCCAGCATGAGAAAACATTTCTAGCTTGATCTCTTCATTCCTCTTTCAAGGTTCAGAAGAGATCCAAGTATGAATAGCTTCTTTTCCAAGACAACTACCCAATTAGATGAAGATCGAAAGCTTTCAAGTAAAATCAAGAGAAAAGATAGAAGAAGAATAATGAAAACTAGTATTGATCCATCAAATTACAACAGAGCTCCCTAACCCAATGAAAGGGGTTTAGTTGTTCATAGCTCTGGAAAATGAAAACAAAGATGGAGAATACATGATGAAAATTAGTAGTGCAGAGAAAGTAAAATACAGAGAGTAATCTATGCCCAGAGGCTCCCTATATTTTTCCAACTCTTTTCTTTAATTAATTCAAAGCTACTCCTATATATACTACTCTTTTACTCTTCTAGTTGGTTCTTCAAGTCTTGGGTCTGGGCCTTTGGATCTTGAGTTTAAAGCAGTTTTCTTCTTCATTGGGCTTGGCTTTACTTGCAGAGAGAAAGTGTGAAGTGGGCAGAGACTTTAGCACAGGACGTTAGTGGTGTTAACGTTCAGTGAAAATATGGGTTCGAGAACGTTAGTGACATTCAACTTTTTCACTAACGTTCCTTACCCAAGTAAGAGCCACGTTAACCTCAACGTTAGTGGCACAAATGTTGCCACTAACGTTGCCTCTTTGTCCTTCGCGGACGTTATTGAGACGCAACTTTCCCAATAACGTTGAGAAGCCTCCCCCTTCCCTACGTTAGAGTCCACGTTAACTTAGTTAACATGGCTCTTTTAACGTAGGCTTGCCAACCTTCGAGAATGTTAGTGACACTTAACATTGTCACTAACGTTCCAATGTGCCCCTTAGCTCCCACGTTAGAGTCCACGTTAACTAGGTTAACGTGGCTTCTAACGTGGCCATGCTAGCCATCTCCAGCGTTAGTGACAAAGTTGAGTGTCACTAACGTTGGCTCAAAATTCCCTTATCCACGTTAGCTTCCACGTTAACTAAGTTAACGTGGGAGTTAACGTGGCTCATGGTGGCATGTGTGGGCTCCTTCCAACGTTAGTGACAATGTTGGATGTCACTAACGTTGGCGTCACCTCCCTTATTCACGTTAACTTCCACGTTAACTAAGTTAACGTGGGAGTTAACGTGGCTCATTGGGGCTTGTATGGGTTTCTTCCAACGTTAGTGACAATGTTTAGTGTCACTAACGTTGTCGACCACCTTGTTTCCTCACGTTAGCTTCCACGTTAACTAGGTTAACGTGGGAGTTAACGTGGCCTAGTGTGACTTGGCCAACGTTAGTGATAATGTTGAATATCACTAACGTTGGCTACCCCCCTTTCTTCTTAACGTTAGAGGCCACGTTAACTAGGTTAACATGGTGACTAACGTGGCCGCTCATGAGCTTGGTCCAACGTTAGTGATAATGTTAAGTGTCACTAACGTTGGCTCCATTTCCTTTCTTCCACGTTAGAGTTCACGTTAACTTAGTTAACGTGACTCTTAACGTGCGCAATGATGGCTTCGAGAGTGTTATTGGCAATCACTTTTCTCATTAACTTTGCAAGTTTCTCCCATTCCACGTTAGTATTAACGTTAGTGTAACTAACGTAGCCACTAATGTGGTTCTTCTTTGCTTCCTTTGTCCTGAAATCAAGCAATAAAGTGCATCAAAGTTCTAGTCCAAATCATGGGAAATGCAACATCCAATTTGTCCTTAAATTCATGCAAAATCCTCATGAAATCATGTAAAGTTCCCAATGTATGCTTGAATCAAGATGTAAGTGAATATCTACCCAAAACTAGCTTATTTCCTAAGGAAATGCATGAATCTACCCTAAAAACAGTAAAGAAAAGGTCAGTAAAACTGGCCAAAATGCCCTGGCATCACAACACCAAACTTAAAGCTTGCTTGTCCCTAAGCAAGTACTGGAACAAGAGAATGATGAATGGAATGCCAAGAGAAATGAGTCATTCTTGTGGAAGTCATGTCCCTGGTTTTATGGTGGTTTCATGCATAGCAACTTAGGTTCATTCCTGGCTTTCAGACCTTTATCATGTCTTAGAATACTTACTGTGATTGCATCCCATGAAACTTTTATTTATGGATCCTTTTGTTGTTATTTCAGGGCTTATTTGTGTTCTCAGGCTAAGTGTTCTGTAAGGGGGCAACTCTTTAAAATAAGCTTTCAGTCAACATTCCCGAACTAGTTGGTTCAAGGTGCTAGGTGTTGAAGCACCCCTAAGGACTTACTTGCTCAAGTCTCTCCCCCATACATACACACCACAGGCATATAGTTTATTTATTTTCTTTTCTTGAGACCTTGGTGTCCAGCACCTCTTTGGGTTACTAAATGCTCTGTAGTGAGGGTTACTCTTGATAGTGGACTTTCAGCTGATAATCCCGAGTTAGTTAACCCAAGTTACCAAGTGATAAGGCACCCCTAAGAGCTTATTCATCTAAGTAGATCCCTCACACAGGAACACCACAGACACATGCCTCAAGATTAAAATCATTGGTGCCTAGCCTTATTGCTTACTCTTTTTCTTATCAGGATCTTCTTATTTAGCTAGTCTCATGGGGTGTGTCTCAAGCATAGTATTCATGACAGACAGTTGTCCTCCCACCTTATGGTTGAACCAACTTAGCTAACTTATGACTATACCATAAACTCATGAACTTATTCCATAGTATGAACTCTCCTCTGGTCTCTTAAAAACACTCATTCTCTTTTCATTTGATTTAAAGGGACAAACATACAAGTAGGCAAAGTAAGGATGCAATGACATAGAGACCAGCAAACATAGACCTTTTCAACAAAAACTTAAAAGATAGAATTTTAAAAAAATTTAAACTAACATGGAAGCAAGTTCTATTTCATACAAGATCTTCCTTATTTAAAGCATAGAAAAAGATGGACCAAAGAAGGAACTCCACCACCTTTTACTCTTGTGGATGCCCATGCTTTCCTCCTTGTTTGTCTTCTTTGTGTCCTCTTGCATTCCCCCTTGAGGCACGTGTGTAATACCCTCTTCATGAAGTGGCCGAACCTTTCTTCCTTTAATTGTCCAATCTATCTCCTTCAATGCTTCTTTCCTTTTCCCTATAAAAATAAAATAAGAAAAATCAATATCATAAAAAGTTTTTAAACTTTTCGGCTAGAATGATTAAGAGAAGAAAAGATTTTGTTTATTCATGAACTCCAACTAACTAACTAACTGTGTATCCTTATATGCACATTAGTGGCACCATGGGGTGACACCAAACTTAGTTTGGAGCACTGTGATGAAAAGTTCTGTTCAAAGCTCCAAGACTAGCATGCTCTCTGTTGTATTCATGCTTTCTTAGCACGCTTTGAACACCAAACTTGTTCTTCACTATATACTGCAATATAAGGACTTCACCAAGTTTGGGTTGGAATTCATGAATATTGACTTATTCACTAGTAAAAGTTAATAAAACATGGGTTGCCTCCCATGAAGCGCTTCTTTAGCGTCACTAGCTTGACGTTTCTCCTTCATCAGGGAGGTTGATAATGCTTCAAGTCCTCCCCTCTTGCCTTGGACTTATATCCATTGGTTGTATCAATGATCTCTACATGTTCCAAGGAGAGAACTCTGTTGATAGTGAAGACCTTAGGTAGCTGAGATGGTACAGTGGGAAGATTAGGGGGATATCTGGGAAGTAAGCTGAGATCACTTTATCTCCTGGAGAGAAGCCTTCCGTAGGGATCTTCTTGTTCCTCCACCCCCTTGGTACCTTCTTCTTTGTCCCTTTTGATGCTGCCTTGATCTTGGCGACTTCTTCTTCTAAGGGAATTTTGTTGTTGTCTTCACATGCCTCTGGTGGTTTAGGTTCCTCCAGCTTCTCCTTGAGCTGTGACAATTGTTGTTTGCCTTGTTCATCATTCAGTGGGGTTCTCAGATGTGTTGGTTATGCTTCAGTGCTTGTTTCCTCTGTCAGCATCTCATTATGGTCATTACTTGGTTCTTTGTTTTCTTGGTCTGCTTCTTGTGAGAGTTTGAAGACATTAAAGCTGAGTCGTTCATCATGGATCCTCAATATTAGCTCCCCTCGCTCCACATCTATGAGTGCTCTGGCTGTAGCTAGGAATGGTCTTCCCAATATGATTGGGTGAGTGTGACTTTCTTCCATGTCCAAGATGACAAAGTCTGTGGGAAGAAAGTATTTCCCCACCTTTAACAACACGTTTTCCACCACCCCTCTTGCTTGTTTTTGAGTTTTGTCAGCCAGCCTGATGACTACATCTGTGGGCAATATCTCATTGATTTGCAGCCTCTTCACCAGGGACAAGGGCATTAAGTTGATGCTTGCTCCCAAATCGTAGAGTGCTCTATCAAACATTGTTTCCCCTATGGCACAGGGGACATGAAAACTCCCTGGATCTTTTCTTTTCGTAGGCAACTGTGGTTGAATGAGGGCACTGCACTCCTTGTTCATCACTATAGTTTGGCCTCCCTTATGTGAGCTTTTCCTGGGAAGCAGCTCCTTCATATACTTGATGTATGCAGGCATTTGTTGGATAGTCTTGATGAACGGTATGTTCACATGCAAAGATGCAAACAAGTCAAGGAATCTTGAGTAAATTCTCTTCTCCATAGCACCATTGAGCAGTTGGGGAAAAGGTGCATAGAGTCTCAGCAGCTTTGAGATTTTTGGTTCTTGGTAATCTTTTTCCCCCTCCTCTACTGAGGTATCTTCAGGTTGTTCTGACAGCTTGCTTGGCTTGTCCTCAGTCTCCTTATCACTTATAGTGACCATCTTGCAATCTTCCCATCTTACTTTCTTTGTTTCACCTCTCGGATTCTTCTCTGTGTCACTTGGGAATCCATCTGTGAGTTTGGGAATTTGCTCAGAGAGATACCCTACTTGAGATTCCAACCTCTTGATTGTGTCTCCCTGGTTCTTGAAACTGGCTCGCACTTCCTCCTTGAACACCTTGTTGTCTTGAATCTCCTAGCTTATGCCTTCTAGTAGATTCTCAATCCTTGAGATTCTTTCATCAAATGATGATAGGTCAGGCTGAGGAGGGTTATTCTGGCCTTGATATGAATGTGGAGAGGTGTTGTTATGGGTGGGTGTTGATATGGTCTAGATGTGAAGTGTTGGTGGGCTGCATTGTTTGGATTTGGGCATTTTTGATCAAGGCTTTGGTCTTGTTGATTTCCCCACCCAAAGTTTGGGTGATTCCTCCATCCAGGGTTGTAGGTCTTGGAGTATGGATCATGGTTTTGCCTAGGTGAATTCCCAATGTAGTTGGTTTGCTCCTGACTACCCTCTGCTTCTTCATTCACTCCTTCTTGGGTTATTGATGAAGTGGAGATTGCTGCTACTTGGTTCCTCTCCATCTTCTTGGTGAGGTCAGCCAGCTGCTGGGTAATGAGCTTGTTTTGGGCCAGCAGAGCATCTACATTGTTTAGCTCCATTACTCCTCTTGTGTTCCCTCTTTCGGAAGCATAGAAGTAGTCGTTCTCTGTTACTGTTTCAATGACATCTATGGCCTCCTCAATGGCCTTCTTCTTGTTCAAAGATCCTCCAGATGAATGGTCTATGGCCTTCTTTGACTCATAAGAGAGCCCTTCATAGAAAATATGCAGCTGCACCCATTCATTGAACATATCGGGTGGGCACCTCCTTGTTAGGTCTTTAAACCTCTCCCATGCTTCATATAGAGTCTCACCATCTTGTTGCCTAAAAGTTTGGACCTCAGCTCTCAGCCTATTGATTCGTTGAGGAGGGTAAAATCTTGCTAAGAATTTGTTCACCACATCTTCCCAAGTTGTCAAGCTCTCCCTTGGGAAAGACTCCAGCCACTTGGCTGCCTTATCCTTGAGTGAGAATGGAAATAAGAGCAGTCTATAGGCATCAGGATGAAAACCATTAGACTTCACTGTGTCACATATTCTCAGGAAGGTGGTTAGATGTTGATTGGGGTCCTCTTGGACACTTCCTCCGAACGAACAGTTGTTCTGAACAAGGGTGATGAGCTGTGGTTTTAGTTCAAAATTGTTGGCATGGATGGTTGGCTTTTGAATGCTACTTCCACAGTTTCCTGGGTTTGGATTGATGTAAGAGCCTAAAACTCTTCTATCCTCTCCAGCATGATTTGCTCGACCTCTTCCGCCATGGTTGTGAGTCTCTTCTTTATGATGGTTTTCCATATTTTCTTCCATGTTTGGTTCAAAGTATTCCTCAAAGTGTTCCTCCTCTTCTACAGCACCAACTACACATTTTTCTCTTGCCTCCCTCCTTAGTCTAAGGAAGGTTCTCTCAGGTTCAGAATCAAAGGAAGTTGAAGCCCCGCTTCTTCTCCCTATCATACAACCAACAAGTACAAGCAGAGAGAATAGGTGCAGAAAGTATATCTGTCAGAATTACTGTTAGTGTGAGTGATGCAATATATCAAACAGTTAGTGGGTTAGTGAGATGAATGGTAAATAACAAAGAAAAAGTAGGGGGAAGGGAAGAAATTAACTAAAACAGGAAGTAAATGACTCAAACAGAAAATTAAATCAAACAAAAATAAATGCTCAATCTAGTTATCCTCCAATCTAATCATTGTTGATGCACAATCAATCCCCGGCAACGGCGCCATAAACTTGATGCACGGAAAACTTGTCTCATAACAAATTTCCTTCGGCAAGTGTACCGAATTTGTTGTCAAGTAAAAACTCACAATAGAGTGAGGTCGAATCCCACAAGGATTGATTGATCAAACAACTTTAATTAGAGGAATGTTCTAGTTGAGCGAATCCAGGATTTGAGTTTAGAATTGCAGAAAATAAAATGGCGGGAAGGTAAATGACAGAAAAAGTAAATGCTAGAATTAAAGAACTGAAAGTAAATTACTGAAGTAAATTGCAGAATTGTAAATGGGAATGGGGGAATTGCTCATAAATGGGGAGTTCATTGGGCTTAGGAGATGTTGCATTCTCCGGATCAATTTCATTTTCATCTCTTCCTCAATCAATGCACTCATTGATCTCCTTAGCAATCTTAAGTGATTGAATTACAATTTCTTGTAATTCAATCTCTCAAATCTTGACCAATAGCCAATTCCTTGGTCAATTGCTCATGAGAAGAGATGAAGTATGGTCACTGATTATACCACATGCATTTCCCAAATCAAGTGTTGAGAGGATTATAGTCACATATTCATCCAAACCCAATTTGGTCTAGCATGAGAAAGAATTTAACTTGATCTCTTCATTCCTCTTTCAAGGTACGAAAGAGATCCAAGTATGAATAGCTTCTTTTCCAAGATAACTACCCAATTGGATGAAGATCGAAAGCTTTCAAGTAAAATCAAGAGAAAAGATAGAAGAAGAATAGTGAAAACTAGTATTGATCCATCAAATTACAACAGAGCTCCCTAACCCAATGAAAGGGGTTTAGTTGTTCATATCTCTGGAAAATGAAAACAAAGATGGAGAATACATTATGAAAATTAGTAGTGCAGAGAAAGTAAAATACAGAGAGTAATTCTATGCCCAGAGGCTCCCTATATTTTTCCAACTCTTTTCTTTAATTAATTCAAAGCTACTCCTATATATACTACTCTTCTACTCTTCTAGTTGGTTCTTCAAGTCTTGGGTCTGGGCCTTTGGATCTTGAGTTTGAAGCAGTTTTCTTCTTCATTGGGCTTGGCTTTACATGCAGAGAGAAAGTGTGAAGTGGGCAGAAACTTTAGCTCAGGACGTTAGTGGTGTTAACGTTCAGTGAAAATATGGGTTCGAGAACGTTAGTGACATTTAACTTTTTCACTAACGTTCCTTACCCAAGTAAGAGCCACGTTAACCTCAACATTAGTGGCACAAACGTTGCCACTAACGTTGCCTCTTTGTCCTTCGTGCACGTTATTGGGACTCAATTTTCCCAATAACATTGAGAAGCCTCCCCTTTCCCTACGTTAGAGTCCACGTTAACTTAGTTAACGTGGCTCTTTTAACGTAGGCTTGCCAACCTTCGAGAACGTTAGTGACACTTAACATTGTCACTAACGTTCCAATGTGCCCCTTAGCTCCCACGTTAGAGTCCACGTTAACTAGGTTAACGTTGCTTCTAACGTGGCCATGCAAGCCATCTCCAGTGTTAGTGACAAAGTTGAGTGTCACTAATGTTGGCGTCACCTCCCTTATTCACGTTAACTTCCATGTTAACTAAGTTAACGTGGGCGTTAACGTTGCTCATTGGGGCTTGTATGGGTTCCTTCCAACGTTAGTGACAATGTTTAGTGTCACTAACGTTGTCGACCACCTTGTTTCCTCACGTTAGCTTCCACGTTAACTAGGTTAACGTGGGAGTTAACGTGGCCTAGTGTGACTTGGCCAACGTTAGTGATAATGTTAAATATCACTAACGTTGGCTTCCCCCCTTTCTTCTTAACGTTAGAGGCCACGTTAACTAGGTTAACGTGGTGACTAACATGGCCACTCATGAGCTTGGTCCAACGTTAGTGATAATGTTAAGTGTCACTAACGTTGGCTCCATTTCCTTTCTTCCACGTTAGAGTTCACGTTAACTTAGTTAACGTGACTCTTAACGTGGGCAATGATGGCTTCCAGAGCGTTATTGGCAATCACTTTTCTTATTAACTTTGCAAGTTACTCCCATTCACTACAAGAAAAACACCCATTCAGGTACCCTTGAAAAGTGTAGCCAAAGATGAAAAAAAATGATGCCTTAGGCTACGGCTACGCTTTCTGGGCTACGGCTACGCTTTTTGGGGTGATTCCTATTCGGCCGTTGCCTATTCTCAAAGGCTACGCTTTTCTGCACCAAGGGCTACGCTTTTGGCCTTTGGGAATAGGGTACGCTTTTCAAGTGATGCTGTCTAGGACCAAAGGCTACGCTTTTCAGCTTCCATATTTGCCAGAATAGGCTACGCTTTTCAACGCTACTGCATCACCTGTAAAGCGTAGCCACATTGTATACCATGGCTACTTTTTATAAGTGTAGCCTTAGGTCCCTCTTTTTTTTTTTTGTATACTATAGCTACTGTGTATAAGTGTAGCCTTAGGTCTTGTTTTATATATATATATATATATATCTAATAATTATTAATACAACATAATAGTTAATATAATTACATGTATAATAATTCTGCATTTTTATTTAAATGAGTTGAATATTATAAAATAAAAATAAATACATAATTATACTAAATAATTTCTTTAAATAATAAAAATTATCTCAAACCAAAATATATTTATAATAATGATCCAAAAGTACTAGAATGAAGTTAATTGTAAAAATTCATACATCGCACACTAAAGTAAGCATAGCCATATCAAAATAACCATAATATCACTTAGAATTTACTACTAATACTCTACAAAAAAACATATCCTACATACATAAGTATCTTCTAAATAAAGTCATTAGTCAACCATACATGTAAAGATTCTAAACAGTACTTTATCTTAGCCAATAAACCACAATAAGGTGGAAATTAGGGCAGAACCGGATAGCACTGGGCAGAAGAGCAGCAGGCGGAATCGAAGAAGGCAAAAGCTTGTTCCTTGGATAGAAATAGGGCAGATCAATTAAATAACTGCAGTATCTGAAATAAACAAATACAGATCATTTATTTCATCTAACATTGCAGCTCTATCCGTCTAATCAAGAGAAAAAGCACAATAATATTAAAAATGTTGGAACAATTCAGTGTTATTGTCTTTTTAATGAAACAGAGGGAAGTCATGCAAACAGAGCAAAACTGCCTTCAAAGAAATTATTAAAAGAAATATCCCCTGAAACCAGTAGATTAATTTCAAGCTTCAAGAAGTATAAAAAATTTAATACACATCAAGTCAAAATATGTGGGCATGGTATCCCTCTTTTTATCCTTTTCAAGCATGTTTTTGTTATTTATGCTCAAAGAAACAATTGCATGAAAAGTGGATCAGGAGATTTAATTTATATGTGGAGTTGCGGACAAGCACAATCTTAAACTGATTTGACAACTCAATAGGTCCAGAGGCAGATGCCATATTCTAAATCCAAAGAACACATTTAGTCATTTATATGAAAATAATTTTCAAGGTGCCAATTCGCTACATAAATTACATTATATATATATATATATATATATGCAAATATCATATCTACTGGAACAATATATTGACAGGGAAAAGACCAGAAGACTAAAACGAATACAGATCCTCCATATTTCTATGAAAATGGCTACTTCCTTCTATTGTATTTTCTATCAAATCTTCCTATTGAAAGACAAAAAATTGGAGAAGTAAAAGATATTGTTTCTTAGGCCATATTTAGAAAAGCAAACCAACCCCTTGATATAAGTAATAACATCTATTTTAGTATTTATATTGTAAAAACAAAGATAAGACCTATGATAGGCAATAGTGTTAGTGGAGATCTGATGAGCTAAAGAAGTAGTGAATGAACGATATCTACAATGCAGACAGAATGGCCAAATGCACATAGAACATCTTAAATAACACTGAATACAATTTTATTTCTCACATCTTAAATTATGAATGACATAGAACAAATGGCTTGATTTTTTTCTTGCAAATTTTATCTTTTTTAATTTTTATGTTTTTTTTTAATTTCTCTACTACCGGAAATATGGAGATTAATTGTATTTTGAGTATGAAAAATGTAGTAAAATTATCCCTTCTTGAGATTGGTAACCGTTTTCAAATCTCAACATGTACATGGTGATAGTTTAATGTAGCTAATGCATGGACAATGCCTAATCAGAAAAAAAGGTATATGGTTATAAATAATTAAATATAACCCACAGGCCACAGATATAAATGGTGCTCATTTTTCCTTAACTTGAAGCAGCACACAGTCACAGCCTCAAAACTCAAAAGCCACTTCGTTTTTTATCAGTTTTATGTTAAAAAGCTATTTTCACATGGAAACATAAGACAATCATAAGTCACATGCATAAAAATCAGTTACTGAAAATAATTTAGTTGAGACTGAGAAGAGCAGGGATAAAACCGGGTTAAGCCTCTAGTTTAACCACTTTTTTATGTTCCAACAAACTAAAGGTGTGACCCAACACACTAAAGTCTAAACCCACTAACACAAACAAACCCAGGGGCCACATTTATATAACATTTTAATTAATTAATAATTTAATTTCACCTACTATATAAGTAGTATATCTACTACTCTTTCCTTTCATAATAACACTATACAACACAAATATCAACAACAATAACATGGAGTCAGTTCAGTCCTGGGTTTCAGAGCACAAGCTCACTACAGTCATACACAGATTAAAATCATTTTCAGATGGGGCACAAGACAACTCAAAGTTTCTTTCCAGTTCATTTTAATTTCGTGCAACAGTAACTTGCAAAGTAGTACAACACGAAATAGAAAATCTGAACTAATAATGAGTCTAACTTATTTATTGAACAAATTTTGGCATGGAACTGATAGGCAGAAACCATAATACCTGGCTTCAATTTCTCATCCACGGCCCAGTTCAGGGCTTTCTAAGCTGGTTCGGTCAATGGAGAATGCTCGGGGCCAAAGAAATACAGGTCAGATTTCTCAAGTAGCTCTACTGTTTCTTCCGGTACTTTGAAAAGAGAAATTCAATTGGCTCTCAAGAATTTTGCAGCTTTACTTGTTCCTAAAAGAATACAAAAAAGAATTATGTTAGTGCTTATGAGTAGAAGAAAGGCATAGAGCTATAAATTTAGAAAATGGATTCATTCAGCTTCATGAAATCAAAAACACAACCATAAAATTTTACCATTGCATTTCTATTTATTCAAAGAATATCATATTGCTCTTGTTTCAAACACTGCAACAAAACTCTACATCAACAACAGCATACATGTTATCAAATCTATCGTTCTATTAATAAATTACTAAAAAGTTATGATAAAATAAAAGTACTCTTAAGAGAGAATAGGAAAGCACAAAAAGGTCATCATGAGTCCTACAAAGCATATATAAACGAACAAAAACACAAAAGCAATTGAACAAGAAAACAATCAAAATACTCTAAGTCTAAACTATCAACAAAATTTCTATTTTTCTTTTGTTAATTGGTACACCTAAACATGCTTAAGTAAAGACAAATGTAAAAGTAGCATGTCTAGTAGTATTTTTCCCACATTCCAATCTTTAGTCCATTTTCAAATCATAGTTTATTCAAATATCTGACCTAAAGATATGCTTTGATCATCAATGGTGCACAAGCTGATTATGCTCTCACCTCAGTAGATTGTTGGAAAGCAGTAGCCTCCCTCAGGTAGATGCCCCGTGAAGAAGGATTTGCAATCAGCAATCATGAGCATAAGGGAATTAAACAAAATAATGTCAGTACCCATACTAACTACAACAACACAAACACCATCATGTCAATAAACAAAATAACTATATATATATATATTCTTAATCAGCTGAGGAATTTTATAGAAGAAAATTCTACAGATCGATGGAAAGTGAAGAAAACACAAATCCTCAACCTGAGCCATTACTTGAGCAGCATCATGTCTTTTCCAATAGTCTTCAGTACTACCTATACCACAAAAGAAAACCAGTTTATATTAAGCTATTCAACAACAAAGTGTTTTCACAAGTCATAACCAAATCAAATAACTCTTAAGCAATTTCGTAAATTTTGTATTAGGTCTACTCTCTTTAAAGCCAATATAAATCCAAGATAAATCCTAAAAAGTTAAAACCCCAACACCAACAAGCATGGTTAATAGAACCGAAATGACACTGACAGGGTCACCTTTTATACCAGGTCACAATTAAATAAACATATAAATCTATAAAAAAAACTTAAATAAAAATTTAAAAGCCTCAGGAGTTGATGTTTGTTCTTGAGCTGGTGTTTGTGATTAAGAAATCTTTTAAAGTGAAATAGAACTAATTGAACAAATTGACAACCTAGCAGCTCAATCAACCAATGAATTAATTAGCTAAAACAAGAACTAAATCAACCTAATTAGCTAAATAAAGAACTAAATGAACCAATTAACCAACAAAATACTTTAGCTAAATGTCTAAGTTGACTAATTAACTAACTTAGGTAGACAAAATAGAAAAAGAACACACCAGATCTGAGCAGTGGCGCTAAAGTGAAGCAAGAGAAACAGAAGTGGCGAGCAAAGGAGAAAAGCTGCGACCAGAGGCGAGAAAAGGCCGAAGCACGAACAGATGCGGCCAACCACCAGCGGTGACGGCGGGACTCAAATGCGCAAGCAGAACAGCCAGCTGCGGCTGAAACAGATGAGACGCGGACGCAGGAGATGAACCACCAGCAACGAACCGGTTCTCTCTTCTCTGATCTCTCTTGGTTTATTGTGTAGGAACTATGAAGGCTAGGTAGAGTGCCGAGTGATGGTAAATTAGGTTTTGCTTTTCTTTTCTTTTTTCTTCCAATCTTTTAATGAAACGGTGTGAAGAAAGAAACTAAAGAAAGAAAGAGTGTGTGTGATTTTCATCAGCATTTAGCAGTGAGGAGACGCGACACGAGCGGCGGTAGCAGCGGTGAAAGAAGCTCGTGCGGCGGAGAGAGGAAGAAATGGTGATGGCGAAGTGGTAAGCAGGGAAGACGAGCGACGGTTCTGGAGTTGTGAGTGGTAAGCGGGGAAGAGGAGTGACGGTTCTGGGGTGGTGAGTGGTGACGCCGTGAAGATGAGTGACGGTGAACCACAGATTTGGGGGTGATGAGTGGCGGGAACAAGGGAAGAAGGGTGAGTGTTATGTTCTCTGCTGATTTGCCTAAGTGTTAGTGTAGTATGGATGATAAAGGAAAAAAAATTACTAAGTTTCAGCATGGGTTTGGGCCTACATAGATTAGGCAACACTTATGAAGCGCACCCAAAATTTAATAAATGGGTTACATTTTAAAAACGCCTCCTTTGGTAAAAAAAGTGTATCCATAGCTTTTTAGATTTGGCTACGCTTTATAAGTGATATTTAAAATATCTAAGGAGACGCTTTTGAAGTGATGCCTCAATAGTGTTTCCTTTTCTCTTATAAAAGGGCACCATGCGAAAAAGCGTAGCCTATTCTAGGAATAGGCTACGCTTTTCAAATGTAGCTTAAAAAAAGTGTGGCTGAATGGGTGTTTTTCTTGTTGTGATTCCACGTTAGTGTTAACATTAGTGTAACTAACGTAGCCACTAATGTGGTTCTTCTTTGCTTCCTTTGTCTTGAAATCAAGCAATAAAGTGCATCAAAGTTCTAGTCCAAGTCATGGGAAATGCAACATCCAATTTGTCCTTAAATTCATGCAAAATTCTCATGAAATCATGTAAAGTGCACAATGTATGCTTGAATCAAGATGTAAGTGAATATCTACCCAAAACTAGCTTATTTCCTAAGGAAATGCATGAAACTACCCTAAAAACAGTAAAGAAAAGGTCAGTGAAACTGGCCAAAATGCCCTGGCATCATTAGCTCTAATGGCAGGTACAGAGATACTTCTGCCATAAAAATCAAAGGTAGGCATGGTGAAGTCACCAAGAACCTTTCTTGCCTCTCCTTCATGTTCGGCCATGTCTTCAGCTTCTTGTTCGAAATTTTCTGAGAGATTTCTTCTGGAGTGTTGTGCTTTAACTTATTATAAGCTCCTCCTTAAAGTCCTCTCAGTTTTAGAATCAAGATTAAAGAGAGGTTCTTTATCCCTATTCCTGGTCATAAACAAGAAAAGAAGAAACCAAGGAAAGAGGAGAATAGGAGCTCTATGTTCAAGAACAGAGGACTCCCTGTGAGATGTGAAGAAAGAAGAGAAAGAAGAATGAAGATAGAAGAAGGAGAAGAAGAATTCGAATAAAGAGAGGAGAAGAATTAGAAGTAGAAAAGATAAACAAGAATTAAAATATTTTTTTTTGTTTTATTTATTTATGTAATTCGAAAATAAAGGTTAATGAATTAAAAATATTTGAAAATTAAATGATGAATTTTTTAAAATAGAAGAGAGAGATAGAAGAGAATTTTTGAAAATAGGAGAGAGAAGAATTAGTTAGAAAGTTTTGAAAAAGAAGAGAGAGTAAACAAGTAACCAATTAAGAATGATTTGAAATTAAGATAAGATAGAAGATTAGAAAAGATTTGAATTTAAAAATAATTGAAAAAGTCAACAAGATAAGATAAAAATTAAAAAGATTTGAAAAATATTTAATTTTAAAATTTAAAAGAAGATAAGATAGAAAAGATAAGATAAGTTAGGTAAGAAAAATAGGATAAGAAAGTTAAGTTTTAAATTAAAAAGATTTGAAATTTACATTTTAAATTTGAAATTTAAATTTTGAATTTCAAATTTGAAACAAGAAAAGATAAATATTTGAAAAAGATTTGATTTTTTGAAAATGTTTAATTTTGAAATTTGATTTTTGAAATTTTGAATTTTGAAATTGAATTTTAAAATTTGAATTCGAAATAAGATAAGATAAGCTTTTTGAACTTTTAAGAAAGATAAAAAGATAAGATAAGATTTTGGAAAAGATATGATTTTTGAAAAGATTTGAATTTTGAAATTTAAAATTAAGATAAGATAAGATAATTTTGAAATTAAAATTTGAAAAATTGCTTGTGATTTTCGAAAATTGCAATAAAAGATAAGAAAAGATATTTTATTTTTTTGATTTTTGAATTTAATGAAGAAAGAGAAAAACAACAAAAAGACACCAAACTTAAAATTTTTAGATCTAAGACACCTACTATGCGAAAATTAGAAGGAAAAAGACAAAGAGACACCAAACTTAAAAATTTTAAGATCAAAACAAGAAGAAAAACAAGAACACTTTGAAGATCAAGAAGAACACCAAGAACAAAACTCAAAGAATTCAAACAACACAAAAACATGCAAAAGACACCAAACTTAAAAATTTTTGAAAACCAAACACACAATTTTTCAAAATTTAACAAAAAAGACACAAGAAGACACCAAACTTAAAGATTGACACATGATTCAAACAAAGAATGCTATTTTTGAAAATTTTTTTAAAAAGAGACTCAAAGAATTCGAAAATTCAACAAAGAACACAAACAAAAGACTCAACCAAAAACAAAGATTAAACAAAGAAAAGAAATTTTTTTTTGAAAATGTTTTTTTTTTTATTTTTCAAAAAAAAAGAAAAATAAAATAAAAGAATCTAACAAAATTAAAGACAATACCTAATCAAAGGAACAAGATAATCCGTCAGTTGTCCAAACTCGAAAAATCTCCAGCAACAGCGCCAAAAACTTGGTGCACGAATCCCCACACTTCGTACAACTATACTAGCAAGTGTATTGGGTCGTCCAAATAATACCTGAACGAGTCATGGTCGATCCCATGAGAATTGTGGTTTGAAACAAGCTATGGTTATCTCCCAGATCTTAGTCAGGTGAGTAGGAGATGTTGGTATATTGTGTAATTGCATAAAAGAAATATTGAGATCTAAACTAAGTTGACCTTTTTACAATGATAAAAAGATGGTTAAGGCTTGGAGATGCTTTATCCTTCTGGATTAACTCTGGTATTACTGTCTTCTTCAATTGTGAATGATTTCTTCTATGGCAGGCTCTCTGTGGTTGTCGCCGATTGAGAGGTCGCCAATGCTCCTCCAGATCTGAGCCCTAGGGTTAGTGTGGATCCATTCTGATTGAGGGTGAAGCTCCTGCAGTCCATTCTCCTTAATGATCTTACTCAAAATGCCACAGACAAGGTCAAATCTTCCGGATCAGAGAATGCTGCGCCTTTGGATTCTAGCCTCTACCACAAAGACCCTAATCTCCCCATACCTTGGCTGAATTAGTGTCTCGAGAAGTCCCCAATAAAGTTATAGATTAGCCGTCTAAGAGATGTATAATCAAGCTAGTGGTTCGATGCTTTCCAGTTACGTATTCACATGAACCCAAGAAGAACACAGGTGGTTGTCAGGCACGTGGTCTTAGTATGAAGAACGAAGATGATTGTCACGGGTCATCCCATTCATCAAGTTGAACAACGAAGATACATCCTAGAATTGAATCAAACATGGATTGAAAAGAAATAGTAATACTTTTATTAATCCATAAAACTCAGCAGAGCTCCTCCCTTCAACCTAGTAGGTTTAGAAACTCATACTGATAGAAAATACAATGTAAAAAACAAAATATTGCAGATATCTCCTAATGAGAGGTGTAAAAGTTCGTTAAATACTAAACTAATGACTAAGGATTACATAAGAAAGGGTAAAACAGTCTTTTAGTGCTAAAATCCACTTTCAGGCCCACTTAGTGAGTGCTTGGGTTGAGCTTTGATCAGATCCACGTGCTAGGAGGCCTCTAGGGTGTTGAACACTGGCTAGGAGGTCCTCTTTGGGTGTTTGGACGCTGGTCTCCTCCTTGTGGACGATGGACGCCCGAACTGGGGTAGGAGGCTGGCGTTGGATGCCAATTTTGAGCCTTCAACTCTGAAGTAAAGTAGTGACTATTATCCATTGTTGGAAAGCTCTTGAAGTTAGCTTTCCAGAGCCATTGAGAACGCTCCATTTGGACTTTGGTAGCTCTAGAAAAGCTCTTTCGAGTGCAAGGAGGTCAAATCCGGACAGCATCTGCAGTGCTTTCTCTGTCTCTGAATTAGACTTTTGCTCCAGCTCCTCAATTTCAGCCAGAAAATAAATGAAATTGCATAAAAACACTCAAACGCAAAGTAGAATTTGAAAATGTGAATTTTACACTAAAACCTATGAAAACTTAATAAAACTTAAAGAAAACATACTAAAAATTATATAAAAATTATGCTAAAAAGCGTATAAAATATCTGCTCATCAATGAGATAGCAATTCACATAAAATTAATAGCAAGAAAGTAAATGACAATTAATTAGTAAATGAAAGGAAATTCAAATGCTAAAAAGTTCTTGGCGAGAGTCAAGGTTTACTATCCTAGTCATTTACCACAAACATGGCAATTATTAAGAGTTAATCACACTTAGTCATTCTTAACATCGAGGATAAGTCAAATAGGCATAATTGATCTCAATCCACAAATCCTAGCTAACTCACTAATTAGCTTAGTGAAAGACTAGCGTTAGTGGAAACCAAATAAACTAACAACCCTAAATTACCAATCAATATTGGACATCAATGACTGAAGGTCACTTAGGTCCTCAATCCCAAGCTAAGAGTGTGAAAAATTACAATAAAATTAAAAGAGGCATTTTATCAAACACTTGGCATGAATAAAAGAAAAAGCATGGTAAATTACATGAATAATAAAATCTATGTCTACCAATTGCAAGAAAACAATAATAACATTAAGCAACAATAAACATAAAAATCTCAAATTGTATTAAATGGAATCAAAATTAACAAGTGTTTATGATAAAAGCATCAAAATAGAGGAAATTAACATGTAAACTAAGATAATTAAGATGCTAGAACAAAAATAGTAAGAAAAACTAACATGAAACAAGATCAAAACCTAACTCTATGGAGAGAACTAAACCTAAAACCCTAAATTCTAGAGATAAGAGAGAGTTTCTCTCTTTAGAAATCTAACCTAAAACATCCAAAATCCTATCCAAAAAGCCTCTCTCTTGATCCTTCTTGAGTTTGGCTTGAAATGCTTCAGAAATGAGTTGGATTGGGCCCAAGAATGTCCTAAAATCGCGACCCACATATTCACTTAAGTGAATTCACGTGCGGACAGTCATGCATACACATGAGGCATGCGTAGGCATGAATTTGCGAATTTTCAAAACATGCGTACACATGAGGCGTGCGTACGCATGACCCTGAAATGCTCCAAACTCCATTTCTTCATGAATTCTCCACTTTGCATGATTTTTGTTCACTTCTTCAATCCATCCTTGCCTTCTAAGCCTAAAATCACTTCAACAAACACAACAAGGCATCGAATGGGATTAAAGTAAATTAAACAAATTAAAGGCCTAAAAAACATGCTTTTAATCTTAAGCACAATTTAGGAGGAATTCACAAAACTATGCTATTTTAATTAATAAATGTAGGATAAGTTGATTAATATACTCATTTCAATACAAAATAAATCATCAAATTGTAGTTTATCAATAATCTATAATAGAAGTTTCAAAAATACGGGTTGTTACAAGAGAAACCAGACACCAAAGAGCTTGAGTTCGCACGGCGGAAAGCACCAGTAATAGAGAAGAGATAGCTGGAAGCTTCAGTGGTTCAGTGAGAGTGTCAAGACTCGAGAAGAATGAGACGTTCAGGCTAGGGTTTTCAGTGTTTTACTTTTAGCTAGCCACTTTAGAATTTTTTGGACAATTTATTTTTCATTCACCTTAGTCAGTTACACAAGGCCCACGAACTGCATTGACCCGTTATCCGACCATTGATAAGTTATTGATTAGCTCCTAATTAATTATTCTCAATGAAATAATCAAAATGGGAAGTAACAAAACACATTACAAATTACTTATTCCCATCTACTCTCAGCTTCCACGGGCCACCATCTGCTTGTGACACCACATAAAAGTATGCAATGCTAACAAACACTATCAGCACTATAGAATCTCCTTTGTGTAAATCAAACAATCATACCTTACTTTGTAAATGAACCATAGATAAACATAAAAGTTCAACACCATAAACGGTAACCACCGAAATTAAAATATAGTATTCTATATCAAAATAATCATACCTGATTTTCAAAGTGAATTCTATGTATACATGAAAGGTTCGACACTGTAAACATAAACCATCAAAATGCAAAACTTCCCCCACACTCTCCCACACTTAGATGATACACACTCTCACCAGTCTAAACTAATCAAAGATCCAAATTGAGGACGTTTATTATTTTTTGCTTATAGCTAGTGATGTGCTCAAATAAAGAACAAAGGGCAATTAATAAGGCTCAAAGTTAGTTAACAAAGGTAAAAAAAAATGTTAAGGCTATATGGGTAAGTGAGCTAATTAAAATGAAAGCCTCAATCATATAGATATATATATACACTAAATAATGGACATAAAGAATCAAACAAATCAAAGATTACAATCATAAAAAGAGAGTAACAAACAAGAATGAAAATAATGGTTAATATGATGGAACCACATATTGAGACTCAAAACTCACAAGGTTGTGTGTTCTTAGCTCAAAAACCATGTTCCAAAATGTATAATTCAAGCAAGTTTCCACGAAAAATCACAACTCAAATCAATTGAAAAATTAACGCCCTATATCAAAAGAATATTTTTCTTGAAAAATTTCATTATTCGACTAAGCTTCTTCTATATAATGTGATGTGATTGGATGAAAATCATCAACAATCCTAAGTTCATTTCCTAATTTCAACCAAACTAAATCATCAAGTGTGTAGGAACTAAACTAGGTGCAATCATCACATTACCCAATCGCAACCAACAACTAAAGACTACAAAAAACATATATAAAAACCAAAATAAAAGTAAGGATAAATGTATGCAACACTAAAATAGAAAGGTAGGTTATGTACAAACAAAGGAAGAAAGTGCAATAAACGAAGGAAAAAATGTTCAAAATAACAAAATATATACAAAATATCTAAAAGGCATAATAAAACTAAACTGAAGTGTACAGAATGGAAAAATTGTCACCCAAAAATGCATCGCCAATGGTTGGATGACCTCCCCACACTTAAGATCTAGCACTGTCCTCGGTGCTCATGAAGTCATGCGGAGTTGAAGGAGTCGTCATCATCGTCACTGTCAACTAGTGCGTCCCGCTCCTCCTTCTTGTTGTGCTCTGAGAGAGTGTCTGGCTCTTCTATCATCGGGTACCAAGCCAGATTCTCTCTCTTGATGTTCTCATAGTGTCTCTTGGAGCGGTGCTCCAAATAAGCTATGTCCTCAATGAGCCGGTGGACTAGATGGTAGAGCAGCTGTGATGATGATAATGGGGCTGCTGGTGGCTGAGCCGGCTGGTCTGATGGTCTTGCTGTTAACGAAGTGGCTACCTCTGTGATAGTGGTCCTCCTACGTCCTTGGCGTCTGGTGGATGATTGAGGCTTGAACAAGTTACCGTGTGGAATGATCCTCTTGCTACCGGCAACTATCGGCCTCTCATCTGCATCCTCCCAAACCACCTTAGCTCTCAGACCCAGCAGAGGGTGTGTTCTAATTAGTTTTGTCCCTCTCACTGATCTGCCTCTCTGATAATGGCTCTTCCGCTGTTTCAATGGTCTGTGAAGTTCTTTTCCTCTTACTCGAGCCAGTGGCCTTACCCTTTTCTTTTCTGTCAGTCATCCTAAAAAGGATAAAAGGAAACGGGGATATGAAATACGATCTAAGGCACACAAAGTTGAAATATAAACAAGCAGCATAATAATAAAAATTGAGGCTAATAATCAAGTTCATACGAAGTGAAAGAATACAACATTGTTGATTGGGAGTGGAGGTTGAAATCACAAAGCAAACTCAAGTAGAAATTTCAATCAATCAAATTCAATTAAAGTTTCTTAGCTTTCCTGTTTACAAAAAGAAATTAAGAGATAATGTTGCTATGCACAAAAAAAGAAAATAGTTAGTTGGAAAAGAAAAAAATATTAATTAAAAAAGAGAAATTAAAGGTTACGTGCATAGCAAGTGTGATCCTTAACTTTGAGAGGTTTCAAAAAAGGTTAAAACGAACAAGCTCGCTTTCAACTTCACAAGTAAAGCAATATGCTAGAAATGACTACTTCAAGTATGTGTAGTGCACATATTCAATCAAGTAAACTTCACATGTCATTAAAGCATATGCACAAATCATTGATGATAAAACAAGAAAAAGTGAAAAATGAGGCATAATCATACATCAATGTGTTTGACCACTAAAATTACAAAAGTGGTGTGAAAAGGAGTAAGATTAATGCCTAATGTAACACAAGAATCATTTAAGAGTCAATAGTGTAAATGAATGGTTACCTAGGTCAAAATGCACTAATTTTGCAAGTATAGTCAAAAGGGACCTCAAATAAGTATAATTCACAAGTTTTGGGCATTTAGAAACTTAAAAGCATTCACTTCAATGGACTTATGGAAAATGAATTAAAAACAATCATTGAAGTAAAAATTCTTACCAGACTTGACAATATAGTTGTTGAGGCAAATTCCAATAACCAATTGATGTGCACGGTCTCATTAACATAGAAAATAGTCAATAAGAACCGTGTATCACCAGCTCATAAAACCCAGCTTCAAATAAAAATTTAGCAGCATAATGGCAATAAACAGGCATCAAATAGGCTTAGTAGTTGATCAATTGAGCTTAGCGCATTTTCATGACAATGTTCATCACAATGCCAAATAATTTCAGCATAAAACCTAAGCTTAATCGAAATCAATCACCAAGAATGACAATAAAGTACACTCAAATGATTCTGTAGCATAATTTTAGCAAATATAGCCATGAACTAACATTTCACTCAATCAACAAACTTCCATATGAATGCAGCGGACAACAAACATAATTAAGATATCAATTAATATGAATTACCCAAATAGATACAATTGAGTTTAGCAGCAATTCCATAATTCAATCAGTCAAAAAAGGAAGTCATCATCATGCCACAAATCACAAATTAATAAACTCACTCCAAACACATCACAGCAGCAAAATTGAACAAGCTTAGAATCTACTACATACTATGTTTATCCTACCGAACCACTTAAAAATCCACTAAAACATGCAATTCTAACTAATTCTAATCTCATCAAAAGTAACTAATTAACTCAAATAAACTAAATAGAAGCAGAAATTAAAGAAATTAAAATGAAAAACCTGAGATGGGAAAAGCAAAAACAAAGAGAGGAAATGGGAAGAATGTGTTGGCACAGCAGCAGCGGTGGCCATCCAATGAGGGTGGTGGCTGGCCACTGGCAGTGAGTTGGCTGGAGGAAGAACAGGAGTGGTAGTGGTGAATAATGAAAGGAGAGAGGGGCTTACTGTGAAGTGGGGTAGGAGGAGAAAAGGAAGAAAAAGAAGAAATGGGGAAAAAGGAAGGAAGAAGTAGGGTTGACGGCAGTGGCACTGGGGCGGTCGTCAGCATTGCTTGCTGCAGTAATGGTAGATGGGGGTGAATGGTTGTTGTTGTTGATGGTAATGAAGGTTAGTTGATGGGAGGGGGAGACGTTGGAGAAGAAAGGGAATGCTAGGGGGGTTGTGCAAATGCGATTAGGGCATTCGGGTAAAAGGGATCGGATTTTGAATTCGTGTGTACGCATCACATATGCGTACGCATGACCAAGGCAATTCGGGGGGATGGTGCATACACACAAACCTGTACCTACGCATGGACCAGTGGGTCAGAAATGGGGGTGCGTATGAACTAAAAGGATTTTTTTAAGCTTAAGGGTGTGTACGCACAATTAGGTGCACACGCACGCACCAAAGCGATTTATTATTTGGTTGCGTGCGTACAATGGTGTGTGTAGACATGGACCAGAGGATTTGTAGAAGGCGTGCGTATGCACAAGGCTATGCGTACGTACGAAATGTTTTTTCTTTTTCAAAAACAACTTCAACATAAGAAAAACTTCTCAACCTAACTATCACTTTCTAAAACAAACTAAGCTCCAAAATTAACAAGATTATTAACTTCTAAAAACCAGTTCAACTATTTAAATATGCAATTCAAAACAAAAATCTATCAACTCAAGTTAACAACTAAGAGAAATATTTACAAGAATGATAAACAGATGTGAAGTTTGGAAGGTTTTACCATGGTGGGGTGTCTCCCACCTAGCACTTTTATTTAAAGTATTTAAGTTGGACATTTTGGTGAGCTTTCATTAAGGAGGCTTGTGCTTGAACTCATCCTTGAGCCTCTACCAATGGTTGGACTTCCAATTATCTTCAAGATTTCCAAGTAAATATACCAAGCTTTGATGAAAGTTGAAACAAGCTCTGAACTCCCAAAATTGATCCTCATCCTATAATCCAAGCTTCCAAACCTTGTTTTTACAATCGTCTTCAAATTAATTATCATGATTCTATCTGGGTGGGAAGCTCTCAGAATTCTCACTTAAGCACCTAAACATCCTCCGATATCCACTCAATTGAGCATTACACCAACCATTGGAACCAAGCTTCAAAGATTCAATCTCAATGAACCTAGAATTATGTTTCCAACCACTACCCACCTTCCTCTTACTCTCCAATCCACAAAGAGTCCTAAGTTGACTATCCGTTTTATACAAACTATATTCAAGCGGGATAATAAATCTTAAGGTTAAGAGTTTTACCTACTTAAATGAAGGAATGGATGGTGACTTAGGAGGGGAGACTTCCAATGCCTTGGCAAAGTGAGTTTTACTTCCTTTTGCTTCTCTTGTATGATCTTCACCTCTTGACAAGCTTTCTCAAGTTTGCTTCATTATTCAACTTCTCCAAACTCTTCAACCAATTCTAATTCCTTAGTTTCAATATCCTCCTCTTGTTGCAACTCATGCTTTAACTCCTCTTCTTTCCTTTGAAGTTCCAAGATTTCTTCCACTCCACATGCTTCACTTGAAGTTGGTTCTTTACTTTTATCTGTGGAAGTGCTTAAATTGTCAGAAGAGTGTATTGAGGCTAAGTGAGATAGAGCTCCAGCTAAGGTAGCCATGATATTTTTTTGCCTCTTTTGGTATTCTTCTTGCCCTTGAAAGAACACTTGGAGTGCTTCCTCCCTTGACGGTTGTGGGAAAAAAGAGGGCTCATCAATTGGGAGAAGGTCTTCATATGTAGAAGGTGGTTGGTATTGGTAAGAATGTTGAGGTGGTATGTATAGAGGTAAATGTTCAAAAGGGGTTTGAGGGTATTAGTGTCAGAAGGATGGTGGTTCTAAGTGTGGCTCATAAGATTTATGGCATGGTGGATATGGGTTAGGCTCATACAGAGGTGTTTAGTGGTAAAAGGGGACTTGGGAATTTTATGGTTGTGGGCTATGTTGAGGGTACGGTTTATAGGCATATGGTGGTGATTGATAACTATAAGAAGATCCACCATATCTATTGAATTGGTGCGAACCATAGGGAGGATTATGATCATAGTGCACCAGAGGGGATTGTTGCCAAGAAGGTTGTCTATAAGCACTTAGCTCCTCCCTCAATTGATTTTTCTTCACATAATGTGACCCAGCATTGAAGTTACCATTCCCTACAATATAGTAACAACCAAACTCCAAGGCAAAAGGGTGAGAATTCATAGAAAAAATAGAAAATAAAAACAAAAGATATCAAAAAATAAGAAAGACACAATCCTAACAACTAACAAAAACAAGCAAACAACCAAAAAGCAAGCTATTTACATATTAACATATTCACAATAGCCAATAACAAGAACACATTGCAACTCACCGGCAACGGCGCCAAAAACTTGATGTAAGGATTAATGTCGGTCTAGAATTTCTCAATAGAATTTCGTTGCAATCATAGTATAAACCAACAATTAACTCTCAATCAAAGTTTACTTTTATTTGTCATAATGAAAACCAATAAAAACTCGGGTCTTCTCTCAAAGGAATTACAGTGAGGTGTGCGTATTATTAGCTATGAGAAATTAGAGATAGCAATTGACATAAAATTGAATAGCAAGAAAGTAAATGATAATTAACTAGTAAAGGAAAGGAAATTCAAATACTAAAAAGGTCTTGGTAAGGGTTGATAGTAATCAGTGGCTAAGAGAAGAGGGGGTTGAATCTTAGCCCCTCTTTTTGCTGAATATTACTTTCTGTCTTTTAAGATAGCTTCAGGAGATATTTCTACTTTTTGTCTCATAACAAGTCAAGAGACATTTTCTTTTTGTCTCGTAACCGGTTAGGAGATATTTTTCAATTTTGTCTCCTACGCAACAGAATCAGAAATGGAGTAGATGAGAAAGAGAGAATCACACCCAGAAGTATCCTGGTTCAGTTGCTAAGTGCAATGTAGCCTACATCCAGTCTCCATCACAACAGTGATGGAATTTCACTATAATCAATAGATTACATACACCAATTCTTCCCTAAGAACTACCCATTCCTATCTGGGACAAGTCCAGAATCTATTCCCAAAACTGAACTTGACTTGGACAACTACCAAGCTTTCAACTGCAAAGTGCTAACCCAACTTGCAAGGGAACAAATCCAGATTCTACCCCAACCTGAACTTGACTAGACCTCAATCTAGCTTTCAACCGCAAAGTGCTAACCCAACTTATAAGGGAATCCCCTCAGGATCATGACAAAACAGAAATACATACAAAGAATTTCTGAGATAATAATGGTTTTTTCTTTAACTCTCTAGCTTTTTTCACTCATTGGCTTTTTTCTTACAAAACCTCACATTTTGCCTTTTACAATGAAACATAGACAGACTCACTGATAAAAAGAAATATTCAATGAAAGCCATGAAGGAGAAGAATAAACAACTCAAAGAGCCATGGAAACCTAAACGTGTGCTCTCACTCCTTGCTTCAACCCTTGGCCATTCACCCTTATTATAGAAGGGGAAGCTTCCAAGGTTGAAACCGGTTCAACCAAGCCACCAACATCTTCTCCATCACACACAACCGGTTCAGACTGAGAGAAGAGAGAGGGAAACCGAAAGCAAATCAACATACATTTACCTCTCTCTCATCCCTTCTCATCAAGCTTCATCAATTTGAGCCTTCCATCTTGACTTTGTCCCCAAGAATGAATTCTGACCCTTGATGACTCCTTGATCCTTAATAGCTCCTTCTGTTCCATTTTTGCTTCTTCCTCCACGTAGCTACAGTAGCTACCTTCTGTCTTGGATGAACAAAAGTGGAAATGAGCTTCACCACAGAGATCTTCTTCTCTGACCGAGGCCAATTGCTTCTACTTTTGGTGTGGAGATCTTGAGGCTTCTTCCGCACATCTTGCTTTTTGTGGCAAGAATTTCTGTCACTACATGCTTCAGATCTTCTTTTTGCAAAGGCCATCACCCTAGCCTTTTGCTTCTTCCTAGCTCTTCTTATAATTTCTCTGATAACTTTTACCTTCTTCTTTCCTATTGACATGACTGAAGAAGAGAGAGAGGAGAGAGAAGGAAGAAGAAACTTTGGAAGCAATGAATGAAATTAAATCAAATTAAATCCCACTTTCATTTCCCTATGCATAGTAACGTGTGGAACATTTAATGCAATCAAATCAATTTGAATTTTCTCTTTCCTGTTACCAATGCATGAGTTTAATTTAATTAAAATTTGAATTCCATATCCCGTGGAAGTAGGTAACTGTGGAGCTTTCAATGCAAATAAATTGAATTGAATTGATTTTAGGTTACCAAGACATGTGAGAGAGTGAACATTTTTGTGATCACCGTATGGAGTCTTTGGTCACTTGAAAGATTGCATTATGATCATTGAAAGGCTTCTTCCAAGGCTTTGGGCCACTTGATTCTTTCTTTAATTTATGATGGGCTTTGATGGATTTGGGCCTCCTTAGATTTCTTTCTTTCTTTAAACAATCAGCCACTAACATTTGAATTATTTTTGCTCAAAGCTGAATTTGTTCAAAGATCAATTTGGGCTTGTGTAACTTTGACCCAATAGGAATTAAATTGCTTGCCTGAACACTTGAACACAAATCATTAAACAACCTATTGGAAATTATTAAATAAAACACTTAATAATAATTTTAATAATTTCTTAATTTATATTTTAATAATGTTTGATCATCATTTCAGTTTTCCAAACTCAACAAGGGTTGAGAGTCAAGGTTTACTATCCATGTCATTGACCACAAACATGGCAATTATGAAGAGTTAATCCCACTTAGTCAAACCTAACATCGAGGATAAGTCAAATATGTATAATTGATCTCAATCCACAAATTCTAGCAAACTGACTAATTAGCTTAGTGAAAGACTAGCGTTAGTGGAAACTAAATCAACTAACAACCTTAAATTACCAATCAATATTGGACATCAATGACTCAAGGTCGTCTATGTCCTCAATCTCAAGCCAAGAGTGTGGAAAACTACAATAAAACTAAAAGAAGCATTTTATCAAAGACTTGGCATGCATAAAAGAAAAAGCATGGTAAATTCCATGAATAGTAAAATCTATGACTACTAATTGCAAGAAAATGATAATAACAACACAATTAAGCAACAATAAACATAAAAAATTTCATTAAATGGAATCAAAATTAACAAGAGTTCATGAACATATAAGCAACAAAATAGAGAAAATTAACAAGTAAACTAAGAGAATTAAGATGCTAGAACAATAAAAAGTAAGGAAAACTAACATGAAACAAGATCAAAATCTAATTCTATGGAGAGAACTAAACCTAAAACCCTAAATTCTAGAGAGAAGAGAGAAAAATCTAACCAAAAACATCCAAAAACATATCCTAATTGCCCTCTCTCTTGACCCTTCTTGAGTTTGGCTTGAAATACCTAAGAATTGAGCCCAAGAAATCCCTGAAATTGCAACCCACGTGTTCACTTAAGTAAAGTCACGTGTTGGCAATCATGCGTACGCATGAATTCGCAAATTTCCAAAACATGCGTACGCATGAGGCATGGATATGCATGACCCTGAAATACTCCAAACTTCATTTCTTCATGAATTCTCCACTTTTCATACTTTTTCTTCACTTCTTCAATCCATCCTTGCCCTCTAAGCTTGAAATCACTTCAATAAGCACGTCAAGGCATCAAATGGGATTAAAGTGAATTAAATTTAGCAAATTAAGGGCCTAAAATGTATGTTTTTAATCTTAAGCACAATTTAGGAAGAATTCACAAAACCATGCTATTTCAATGAATAAATATAGGATAAGTTGATAAAAATTTACTCATGTCAATACAAAATAAACCATTAAATTGTGATTTATCAAAAATATGGGTCGTTACAAGAAAAACCTGACACCAAACAGCTTGAGTTCGCGCGGCAAAAAACATCTGTCATAGAGAAGAGATAGCTAGAAGCTTCAGTGGTTTAGTGAGAGAGTGTCGAGACTCAAGAGGAAGGAGACTTTTAGGGTAGGGTTTTTAGTGTTTTACTTTCTAATTTTTTGGACAATTTTTTATTTCATTCACCTTAGTCAGTTACACAAGGCCCACAAACTATACTGACCTGTTATCCAATCATTGATAAGTTACTAATTAGCTGGTAATTAGTTATTCTCAACGAAATAATCAAAATAGGAAGTGATGAGCAGATATTTTATACGTTTTTTGGCATCATTTTTATATTGTTTTAGTTATATTTTGTTTATGTTTTATTATGTTTTCATAGGTTTTAGTGCAAAATTTACATTTTTAGATTCTACTTTGAGTTGTTGTGTTTTACGGTGATTTCAGGTAATTTCTGACTAAAATTGAGGAGCTTTGGCAAAGTCTGATTCAGAGGCAAGGAAAGTGTAGCAGATACTGTCAAATTCTGACCTTCATGCACTCAAACGAGCATTTCTGGAGCTACTGAGGTCCAAATGACATGTTCCCAACGGCATTGGAAATCTAGCTTCTAGAGCTTTTCAGCAATTTTTAATGGTCTACACTTTTCTTCGAAGGAGCCTACCCATATTGGGCGTTGAAAGCTAAGGAGCTACCCCCTGGCTGGCGTTCAACGTCCCAAGGAGACAAGCCAATGTTGAACGCCCAAGAACCACCCCCTTTGGGGCGTTCAACGCCCACCAAGAAGCAAGGCAGTGCCAATCATCCCTTAATGGGCGTTCAATGCCCATTCCTCAAAGTAGGATGCCAAGCTCAGCCCAAGTACTCAACCCAAGTGGGCCTAAGGATGGATTTTCGCACCTCTAGTCTAGTCTGTCATACTTTTTATACTTCTTAGTTATTAGATTCGTATTTAAAGGAGAAGATCACCAATGTTTAGGATCTTCTGCCTCATCTTTACCTTCTTCATGCTTTACATTACTGTAAAGCATGAGCAACTAAACCTCCTAAGTTAGGGTTTAGGAGCTCTGCTGATTCTCATGGATTAATAACATTACTGTTCTATCTCAATACACGTTTGATTCCATTCTCTTGTTCATTTTCTTTCTTCATCTCATGAATTGAGGATGACCAGTGACAATCATCCTTGTTCTACATGGGTCCCATGTGAGTCCTGACCCGGATAGCATTGAACCACAGCTAGAGAGTGTACTGCAGATTCCAAGAGCGTGCCTGGGCGACTTTGGATATGTGACATATAATCCTGTTGACCGCGGGTTACTGAGGTTTCTGTGGCGTTAAGGCTAGAGTATGAGAAGCAGCGTTCCCTAATCCGAAAGATCCAACCTTGTCTGTGGCGTTTTGAGTAGGATCGCGAAGGGGAGTGGATTGCTTAGATCTTAACCTTCGACTATAGTGGGAAGCCATGAGTTAACTTGGTGAGGATGCTACATGAGTTGCTCGGATATGGTGGACTACTGTGGTTTAGAAGAGACTAACTTGATGTGGATGCTACATGAGTTAGTTAATCACATGCCATTGAATGAGTCATTCGTTATTGAAGTAGACAATAAGAAAAGTTAATCCGAAAAGAATGCACATCTCCGAAGCCTTAACTAAATATCCATCAATGCTTTTACACTAAATTGGTATTTCGTCCTTTACTACTTCCTTTATGCTTTCAAACAAACAACCATTCTTTCTAATCGCCTGACTAAGATCTACAAGATAGCCATTGCTTGTTCAATCTGACAATCTCCATGGGATTCGACCCTCACTCACCTGAGGTATTACTTGGATGACCCGGTGCACTTGCCGGTACAATTGTGTGGAGTTTAATTTCGCGCACCAGGAAGCAACGAAACACATTGCAAATTACTTATTCCCATTTACTTTCAGCTTCCACAGGCCACCATATACCTATGACACCACATAAAAGTATGCAATGCTAACAACCACCATCAACACCATAGAATCTTCCTTGTGTAAATCAAACAATCGTACCTTACTTCGGAAATGAACTATAGATAGACATAAAAGTTCAACACCGTAAACAGTAATCACCGAAATTAAAATATAGTATTCTATTATCAAAACAATCGTACCTGATTTTTAAAGTGAATTCTATGCATATATGAAAGGTTCGTACCGTAAACACAAACCATCAAAGTTAAAATACAATATTCTATTATGTTGGTTTTTGTTATAATTACTGTGATTATAGGAGGAATAAGATTAAAATACAAGATTCAGTTGTTGACAAAATAATTTCTGAAAAATTTTATCAATAAAACAATCTTAGAATGATTTAAAAATGCGACAAAAATAACTAATAATTATTATATTTTTGTAAGTGATAAAAGAACTTTATATTTAACAAATAACTTATCCATTAAATCTAAACTTTAGTGGTAATATTTGAATAAATATTTAAAAAATTTACAAAAAATTAGGAGTAAAATTTAATCTTTAGATTTTTTTTAAATTTTTTCAAAAATGTGATCATTCACAATAAAAACTTTTTAAAAAAATTCATTTGACATAAAATTACCAAATTTTAAAGATGAAAAGATTTTATTTTTTTAATAATGACTGTAAAAATTTATATCAAAAGCTGATCTCTAAAATTTATTTTTTAGAATATATATTTAATATTTAATTATTTTTATCGTATTTTTAAATTTTTTAAAAATTTATTTATTATTATTATCTTTTAAAATTTATTTTCTCAGCGATGTAAATTTTCAATTATTATTTTAGTAATTTTATTCGAGTAATAATTGTGATTGTTATTAGTTGTGTTCTCATTAAATAGTCCAACACATTTAAGAAATTAGGGTCACGATAACATATTATAACGCTATATAATATAATAATATAGGCATAGGCTATCATTGTACTAACACACTCCCAGAAATAAACACCTCCATAATTATGTATGGCATATGTTATAGGTTCAGTGTATGGCATAAATTAAAGGTTCAGTTAGGAAGATTGTTGTTGGGAGTTGGGAGTAGGAGAAAATGAGCGGTTGACACATAAGACAAGTACGATCGGATTGTAAGGAAACAAATTAAAGAGCGATTTGCATGTTAAAATTAGGATGCAATTCTTCTAAAAAGAGAAAATTGGCTTGTAAAATGAGAAAATAAAATTTTAATTATTTTTAAATTAAGATAGTAAAATTTTTACATAATAAAAATTATAAAATTAATAGTAATTAATTTTTTATTTTGTTATTTCACAATTTTTCTTTTTTTTTAAAAATTATTTTTCTAAAAAATTAAGAATTTCTAACTCAACTCTCAACATATCATGACCAAAGCTAATCGTTAGATATTACTATTTAATCAACCTATGGGACTCTAGACCACATATATTACGTTATAATTATGCGTTTGTAGCGCTATTTAGAATTGTAAGTTAGTTGAGATTATTGGTGCACGAATCCCACACTTCGTACAACTGTACCAGCAAGTGAACTGGGTCGTCCAAGTAATACCTGAGCGAGTCAGGGTCGATCCCACGAGGATTGTAGTTTGAAGCAAGCTATAGTTATCTTGCAGATTTTAGTCAGGCGGATAGAAGAGTTGTTGGATTTAAATGCATGAAAGGAATAGTGTATAAAATACTTTGTGAATTTGAATGTGACCAGTGATAAGAATATGGTTAAGGCTTGGAGATGCTTTGTCCTTCTGGATTAACTCTGGTATTACTGTCTTCTTCAATTGTGAATGATTTCTTCTATGGCAGGCTGTATGTGATCAGCACCGTACGGTCGCGGTCGCCAATCTCCTCCAGATCTGAACCCCAGGGTTAGTGCGGATCCATTCTGATTAAGGGTGAAGCTCTTGCAGTTCATTCTCCTTAATAATCCTACTCAAAATGCCACAGACAAGGTCGAATCTTCCAGATCAGAGAATGCTGCGTCTTTGGGTTCTAGCCTCTACCACAGAGACCCTAATCTCCCCATACCTCGGCTGAACTGGTGTCTCGAGAAGTCCCTAACGAAGTCGTGGAGTAGCCGTCTAAGAGATATACAATCAAGCTAGCGGTTCGATGCTTTCCAGTCACGTATTCACACGAATCCAAGAAGAACACGGGTGGTTGTCAGGCACGCAGTCTTAGTGTGAAGAACGGAGCTGATTGTCACGGATCATCCAATTCATCAAGTTGAAGAACGAATATACATCTTAGAATTGAATCAAACACGGATTGAAGAGAAACAGTAATACTTTTATTAATTCATACAACTCAATAGGGCTCCTTCCCTCAACCTAGGAGGTTTAGAAACTCATACTGATAGAGAATACAATGATAAATGAAAAATATGGCCAAAGGTTCTTCCATGATTAAGTAAAATATCCTTTAAATACTAAACTAATGACTAAGGATTACATAAGAAAGGTAAAACAGTCTTTTAGTGCTAAAATCCACTTTCGGGGCCCACTTGGTGAGTGTTTGGGCTGAACTCGATTGAGATCCATGTGCTAGGAGGACTCTAGAGCATTGAACGCTGGCTAGGGGGTCCACTTTGGGCGTTTGGACTCTGGTCTCTTCCTTTGGGCGCTAGACGCTTGGAATAGGGTAGGAGGCTGGCGTTGGACGCCAGTTTTGGCCCTTCTATTCTGAAGCAAAGTATAAACTATTATACGTTGCTGGAAAGCTCTGAAAGTTAGCTTTCCATAGGCGTTAAAAACCTTCTATTTTGATTTCTATAGCTCCAGAAAAGCTCTTCCGAGTGCAAGGAGGTCAGATCCGGATAGCATCTGTAGTGCTTTCTCTATCTCTGAATCAGACTTTTGCTCTAACTCCTCAATTTCAACCAGAAAATACATGAAATTGCACAAAAACACACAAACTCAAAGTAGAATCCAAAAATGTGAATTTATCACTAAATCCTATGAAAATATATGCTAAAAACTATATGAAAATGATGGCAAAAAGCGTATAAAATATTCGCTCATCACAACACCAAACTTAAACTGCTGCTTGTCCCCAAGCAGCTAAGAACACAGTAGAATAAAAAGTAGAGTAAGATAGAATAAATATCTAAGTTTTCAATGAAGCTCAGTTTCAATTAGATGAGCGGGACTTACTAGCTTTTTGCTTCTGAGTAGTTTTGGCATCTCACTATCCATTGAAACTCAGAAATGTTGGTCTCTTTAGGAACTTAGAATCCAGATGATATTATTGACTCTCATAGCTTAGTTCTTTTTTATTCTTGAACATAGCTTTTAGAGTCTTGGCCGTGACCCTAAGCACTTTGTTTTTCAGTATTACCACTGGATACATAAATGCCACAGAAAACTTTAATTGGGTGAACCCTTTCGGATTGTGATTCAGCTTTGCTAGAATCCCCGGATAGAGGTGTCCAGAGTTCTTAAGCACACTCTTAAGATCTTTGGATCCTTTTACCCTTGCCTTTTGATTTAAAGGGCTACTGGCTTTTTGCTCTTGCCTTTTGGTTTAAAGAGCTATTGACTTTTTCTGCTTTTTATTTTTCCATTTATTTTTATTTTTTTCATCATTTTTTTTGCCATTTTATTATTTTTTTTCACATGCATATATATATTTTTTCTTTTGCCACATGCTTTTTCTTTTTTTTTTTTTTCATTTTGCTGCTTTTTCTTGCTTCAAGAATCAATTTATTTAGATTTTTCAGATCATCAGTAATACTTTTCCTTTTTTATCATTCTTTCAAGAGCCAACATTTTAAAATTCCAACTTCAAATATGCACTGTTTATTCATACAGTTAGAAAACAAAAGCAATGCCACCACATCAAGATAATTGAACTATTCTTATTATAAACTTGAAATTCATGTATCTCTCAATTCTTTTCAATTAAAATTTTCTTTTAATCAAGGTGAGAGACATATGGAATATTTTATAACTTTAAGACATAGATGGAAATGATCATGCAATAAGAACAAGAGAACAAACAATACAACACAATAGAAAACAGAAAAATAACAAAAGGAGAGGTGATTAAGAGAACGAATCCACCTTTAATGGTGGTGGCTAGTGCTCCTCCTTGAGGATCCAATGTAGTGCTTGTTCTCTTCAATGTCACTTCTTTGTCTTTGTTGTTCTTACCTCATAGCCCTTTGGTCTTCTATAATTTCATTGAGAATGGTGGAATGCTCTTGATGCTCCATCCTCAACTGACTCATATTAGAGCTCAATTCTCCCATGGAAGGATGCCATTGATCCCAATAGCTTTGAGGAGAAAAATACAACCCTTGAGGCATCTCAGGGATCTCATGCCGAGGCGGTTGCACAGGCTCTTGTGCATGCTCTCTAGTTTGCTCCATCCTCTTCTTAGTGTTGGGCTTTTTCTCCCCAATGGAGATATCTCCCTCTATGACAATTCCAGCTAAATTACATATATGACAGATGATGTGCGGGAATGTCAACCTTGCATTGGTGGAAGGCTTCTCAGCTATCTTGTACAATTCTTGAGGGATCACCTCATGTACTTCCACTTCACTCTCAATCATGATGCAATGGATCATGATGGCCCTTTCAATAGTCACTTCTGACCAATTGCTAGTGGGGATGATGGAACGTTGGATGAATTCCAACCATCCTCTAGCTATGGGCTTGCCTTGGGAATCCCTTTTTCCACTGTGCTCCTTCCGCACAGATGTCTGAGAGCACTTGATCCAGTCTTTGATCAAAGTTGACTATTCTAGTGTAAGGATATGGGTTTCCTTGCATCAGAGGCAAGTTAAAAGCCAACCTCACGCTCTCCGTGCTAAAATCTAAGATTCTCCCTCGGACGATGGTGCTCCGATTCTTGGGATTTGGGTTCACACTAATGTCATGATTTTTTGTGACCCTGTATTAGCATAGAACTCTTGGACCATTAAGATCCCAACCTCTTAGATGGGATTGGTTAGGACTTCCCAACCTCTTCTCCAGATCTCTCTTCGGATTTCCAGATACTCATTCTTCATAAGTTTGAATGAGACCTCAGGGATCACCTTCTTCTCTGCCACTACTTCATAGAAGTAGTCTTGGTGGGATTTGGTGATGAATCTCTCCTTCTCCCAAGATTTAGAGGTGGCGGGTACTGCCTTTTCTTTCCTCTTTCTAGAGGATTCTCCAAATTTGGGTGCCATAAGTGGTAATGGAAAGCAAAAAGTAACGTTTTTCCCACACCAAACTTAAAAGATTTGCTCGTCCTCGAGCAAAAGTAAAGAAAATAGAAGAACAGAGTAGAAGAAAAAGAAAATAGGAGGAGATATAGGGAGAGAGAGGGCACGGTCGAATGGGGCTTATTAGTGTATGAGAGGTGTGTGTGTATGAAAGGTTAGAAGGAAGGGTATTTACAGGAGGGGGTAGTTGGGTTTGGCCATGGGTGGGTAAAAGCGAGGAAAATTTTATTTTGAAGTGAGTGGGGTTTGGTGGGAGTTATGATTAATTTTGGGGAAGTGATATGGATGTGATTGGGCTAGCGTTTATAGGGAAAAGTGAATAGGGAAGTGTGAAAGTAAGAGGGAAGAAGTGGGGTAGGTTAAGATGTCGTGGGACCCACTGGTCCTAAGAGGCTATGGAATTTAGATTCCCTGCCCTCTGCATGGGCGTTGAATGCCCAAGGTCTGCTCCCTGGCTGGCATTCAACGCCAGATGATGACTGCGCATCTTGTTATGTTTTTCTATGCTTTTTCACCTTTAATTTTCATTAATCATGCTTAATTATTAGGTGTTTTTGTGCTTAAATCATAGATTACTTTCATCCCTTTGATTTTTATCTATTTTGTAGAAAATGGTGGAAAAAGAAGTAAAAAGCACAAAAGAAGCATGAAAGAAGAAAAAAGTTTAAAAGCTGAAGCAGAGAAGATATGAAAAGAAGCATGGGAAAGTGCCTTTGGCGCTACGTTATTCCAAGAGCACCTATGACATGGAAACTGGAAAAATTCGCCAGTGACGCATACGCGTGGGTGACACGTACGCGTGGAAGAGCGCCTTTTGACACCAATGCTGAGGGTCACGCGCACGCGTGGGCGATGCGTACGCGTGACAAGTGCAAAAAGCAGTGATGCCGCACACGCGTGGGTGCACGAGCGCTAGGCTTTCCAGAAAAATGCTACGCCAGCCTGGGTGTAGCATTGTAGTTCAAATAATCTCATTCCAAGTCCACTTCAAATCTCAAGCAAGCAAGCCCATAATTGTCAACCAATCAAGGCCACAAGAATCCTCTAGAATAGTTAATTTTTATTTGATTGTAATTTGCTTTCAATAATCATTTCAATTTGTAATTTAGGAAAGCCTATATAAAGGCCTTAGTTTCATAGAATTAGGCATGCTGGATTAAGGGATCATTCTGCCAAAGGGGTCTTTAGACTCCCTCTTCTCACCCACACTTCTCTCCTCTTCCACTTTCTTACTTGTAAATATTTTTAGTTATGAAATACTAACTCTTTCCATGGGAAAAGAGAGCTCTATTGCAATTTGATAGATTAATTTATTTTTATTCTTCTTCTTCTCTTCATCTCTCTTTGATTTACTTGAAGGATTTTCGTTCTTCATGTTAGCATTCAATTATCTTGGAAAAGAGGTTGAATGTATTTGGGTTTTATGTGAACCTTGGAACAGGAATCATAGAACCATGCTTCAAAATTCTTCTCATACTTGAGTAGATTTGGGTATGGATGGGATACTGTGATATTTAATCTTTTTATTATTTCGGTCTAGGAAAGTGTGTGGTATAATCAAGGACCATTCTTTATCTCTTCTCATGAGCAATTAGACCAAGGAATTGGCTATTGATCAAAATTTGAGAGATTGAGTCACCAAGGAATTGGAGCTCAATCAATCATTATTTCCAAGAGGTCAATGAGTTGCATGATTGAAGACGAGATGAAATCAATTAATCCGGAAAATGCAATATCTTTTGATCCCAGTGCTTATTTTCTCTTTCTTTCTTTTATTTACTTTATGATTATTTACACTTTCTACACTTTACATTTCCAGCACTTTACTTTCTTGTACTTTACATTTATGCCATTTACTTCCTTGCACTTTATTACTTTCCTTTACTTTCATGCAATTTATATTTCCTCGTTGCTTATCATCCAATTATGCTTGTCTAACTAGGAGAATCAATTAACTATTGTTTGCTTAATCCTTTAATCCTCGTGGGATCGACCTCACTCTCTAGTGAGTTATTACTTGACGACAATTCGGTATACTTACCGAAGGAATTTTTGTAGTGATACATTAATTTTAATCATCAAGTTTTTGGTGCCATTGTCGGGTATTAATTGTGATTAACAAACTATCGGTGGTTGATTACCTAGATTAGACACTTTCTTTCTTTCTTTTTGTTTTTGTCATTTAATTTCTTTTAATTTTCTCTTGCTACTAAGGTGTTTATGTTATTGCCTCACTAAGAACTCCTTATCTCTGATATAAGGAATTTCTATTTTTCTTGGTGATTGTGTTTTACAAAATTCAAATGGAGTTTATTTCTCATTCTAATCAATCATATCATATGGGATATTTCTCACCGCCACAAAATGATTCATGGTGGATGGAATATCAACAAAAAATGATGTGGTTTGAGTAATCAAACCAACTGGAAAACTTGCCAAGGTCTCAAAATGATTCATACTCCTATGAATGGAACAACTATCCAAATTGTGATTGAGAAGGCAAAAACCAAAGAGAATTCACTGTTTCCTATCCCATCCATCAAGAGTCATCACCTCTTAATTATCCAACCTCACCTCCATATTTTTCATATCAAAATTCATCACTACTTGAGTTTGCCTCAACATAAAATTCCTTCCAAAATCCATACAATTCAGTTCATCAACCACAAAATTCTTCTCATGGTCCACAAAACTCACCTCATCACCCACCAAGCATATTGATGAGAGAACTTTTGCGTGGTCTAGAAATTTGCGGATAAATCCTCGTTGCAAGTATAGTTTCTAAACCTTCAAAAGTCCTTTCATACAAACGTTTTGGTTGTGACAAGTAACAAACCCC
The DNA here is from genome assembly GCF_059453495.1 of Arachis ipaensis. NCBI lineage: Eukaryota > Viridiplantae > Streptophyta > Magnoliopsida > Fabales > Fabaceae > Arachis > Arachis ipaensis. The sequence continues at coordinate 59,598,930 of NC_142436.1, forward strand.
TAAATAAATTGATAACCGAAGTATTCAAATCTCGGGTCGTCTTCTCAAGGAATTGCAGGGAGGTATGTTCTTATTATTGGTTTTGTAAATTGGGGTTTTGAGAATGAGGAGTGAATAGTTTAATTAGCAAATAAAGTAAATGAAGAACAATCAATTTAAATGGCAAGTAAAATAAATAAATGACTGTAAATAAACTTTTGGCAAGGTATGAGAAATTAGAGGTCCTATCCTAGCTATCCTTATCAATGATGATGAGAATTGAATATTAATTCCACTTTGTTAACCTTTACTAAGATAAAGGAAGGTCAAGGGATTAATTGGGTTGATCTTCGGATCCTATTTATTTCCTAAGAAAAGATTGGGATTATTGAAGTTCAATTCAATTAACAAAGATAACAATTATCAATCATGTTTGAGTTTGATAACTCCTGAGTTACTGATTTCTTAACCAAGACCAAAAGGAGAAAAGTAAATTTACTGGAATAAAAATGTCTTCAGATGGGAATAACAATAATGTAAATAAAAGAAAGCAATATTAAACTGAAATACCTCAAATAACATTAATTCAAAAGAGTAATCTATAATATGGAAGAATTCATAAATTAAATTAAGCAAGTAATTAAAAAGAAATGTTGAACCTGATAAAAAGAGATAATCCTGAAAGCGAATAAAATCCTAAATCTAAATCCTAAGAGAGAGGAGAGAACCTCTCTCTCTAAAAACTATATCTACTCCTAAAATTGTGAATTATGAGAGCTTGTTCATGTATGGATGCATTCCCCCACTTTATAGCCTCTAATCTGTGTTTTCTGGGCTGCAAACTGGGTCGAAAATAGCCCAGAAATCGCTGGAGAAGAAATCTGCCACGCTGGTTTTTCGCCACTGCGACGCGTTCGCATGGATCACGCAACTGCGTTCCCTAGCTTCAGAGAAACTATGGCATATTATATATCAAATCGAAGCCCCAGACGTTAGCTTTCCAACGCAACTGGAACGATGTCATTTGGACCTCTGTAGCTAAAGTTATAGCCGTTTGAGTGCGAAGAGGTCAAGCTGGACAGCTTAGCAATTTCTCCAACTTCTTGTATTCCTTCCACTTTTGCATGCTTCCTTTCCATCCTCTAAGCCATTCCTGCCCTGTAATCTCTGAAATCACTTAACACACATATCAAGGCATCTAATGGTAATAAGAGAAGATTTAAAGAGAAACATGTTTTCAATCAAAGCACATATTTAGGAAGGCAAATGTAAAACCATGCAAATAGTATGAATAAGTGGGTAAATAGTTGATAAAAACCACTCAATTGAGCACAAGATAAACCATGAAATAGTGGTTTATCAACCTCCCCACACTTAAACACTAGCATGTCCTCATGCTAAGCTCAAGAGAAGCTATAAAGGAGTGAAGAGGAATGGTAGAATGTATGAAATGCAACCTATCTATATGAAGCAACTACATGCAAAATGTTTCTATTTACTTGGTTAAGAGTAAAAAAATTTCTCCAAGACAAATATAAATCAGATTTCACTAATTCAAATTATACAATAAAAGACAAGTAAACTTGTAAGAAGATAGCTCATGAAAGCAGGGAACATAGAATTAAGCACTGAACCCTTACTGGTAGTGTATCTAACTCTCAAGTGTCTAGGGTTAATCACTCTACTCTTCTCTAATCATGCTTTCTAAACCTTGTTCTTCATCTAACCAATCAACAAATATTTAGCATACTAATGCAAACATCATAAGGTCTTTTTAGGGTTGTAATGGGGCTGAGGTAAAGGTAAGGGTACATGTATGGCCAAGTGAGCTATAATATGAATTTTTGATTAACCTAAGCTCTCAACTAATATACATATACTCTATATACTGTTAAATTCATGCCTAACTACCCATAATTCCCACTTTTGTATGATTCCCATACTCATGTACCAAATTTTTGATATTTCTTTACTTTTATCACATGTGCATTGATCTTTTCATTAACTTAGCATTGGGGTGATTTTGTCCTCTTATTTATTTACTTATTTATTGAATATTTTTGGATTTTTCTCTTTTTTTTTTTTAGAGAAATAAACATAACTTATCAATGCACATGGATTTTCCATTATTTTTCTATTTTGGTTTTTCATGAGTAGGTTCCCAAATTCTCAATATTCACATAAATTAGAAACATGATACATTCCCTTATCATCCCATGTTCCCACAATTTTTCCACACTTAGTTGATGCACAATCTCTATCTTAAGCTAACCAAAGATTCAATTGGGGTATTTAATTTGTTTTTCTGCTTAAGGCTAGTGATGTGGTAAAATATAGAATAAATGGGATTAAAAGGCTCAAGGTGGCAAATAAAGGTGATTGAAAGGGTAGGCTTATTTGGGATAAGTGAGTAAAAATTCAAATAATGGCCTCAATCATATGCAAGCATGTAAATATACTAAATATTGGACATGTAGAATGGAACAAAGCAAAGATTGTAATTATAGAGAAGAGAACACACAAGAATAAAAATTTATGGTTAAATAATGTAACCATGTAAATAAGCTCAAAATCTCACAGGTTGTGTGTTCTTTGGCTCAAAAACCATGTTCCAAATACAACTTCAAACAAGTTTTAACATAAAAAAATTTTTTTTTCAATTTAAATTAGTGAAATTTTTCAAAAATAGAGTCCTAAAAAGAATTTTATTACTTTAACCAAGTAGTGACTAAATGCATAAAATCAAACAAATATGCAGTGAAACATGCAAATGTAAAAATGTACTAAATAGAATATTGGTGTTGAAAAGAAAATAACTAACCCCATGGAGATCGGTATCGACCTCCCCACACTTAAAGATTGCACCGTCCTCGGCGCATGCTGAGATGTGTAGGTGGACGGGTTGTTCCAACTGATGCTTTTCTTCAAGGATTGTGCAGATGGACTTGTTTGTCTCCCCTTTTAGAAGTTTCTCCCTTTTCCGTCTTCGGTGGCCAGCCTGAAAGAAGAGAAAAAGAAGAATAATAATACCAGAAGTACAGATAAGAAAATAAATGAAGTACGGGTGGGTTAATGCCAAATGATAAGGGTCTCATTTACATGGTAGCTACAACATGCAAGTGAGAAAATAATAGAAGCACATGGCATACTAGTGGTGCAAAATTTTGCAACAATGAGGGAGAGAGTGTGGGTAAGGAGAGATAATATAAATTCATGTCAATGTAAAAGTAATACAGGTATAAAATATTGGCATTGATATAAATAATATTACCTATTCAGAATAAAACAAGTCACTAAGCACCCAAAATAATTCAAGAGAAGATGCAACAGTTAAATAAGAAAATTTGAACACCAATGGTAAAATAATAAATTTAGAAAAAAAGATAAAAATATACAAAATTAAAATGTAATGAATGAAAGTATGTAAATAAATAAAATAAAATAAAAGATAAGAAGAATGAGAAAGGAAAGAAATAAAGTAAGAAAGAAAGAAGAAAGAAGAAAATATAGAAGAAATTAGGATTGGGGAAGAAAAGATAAGATAATTGGCTGATCTGGATAAGCTGTGCAGCGCAAGCGACGCGGACGCATGGGGCACGCGGTCGCGTGACTTGCACTTATACGGATTGACGCGGTCGCGTCGGTCACGCGGTCGCGTGACTCATTTATGCTATCGGCGTGAGGGCAGCCTTGCACTCGCACAACTTTCTGTTCGAAATCTTATTTTGCCAAATTTCGGGTGACGCGATCGCGTGGGTCATGCGATCGCGTGAGTGGCCATTTTCTTAAAATGACGCGGCCGCCTGGGGCACGCGGTCGCGTGGTAGGGATTGGGCTTCCAGCACGAGTCCAGTCCAATTCCAGCTCAACTTTCGGCCATACACCTTTTTACGTCGATTTACAGGGCCACGCGGTCGCGTGGGTGACGCGGACGCGTGGGGAGGCTATTTCGCGAATGACGCGGTCGCGTGGGGTCAAATTATGCTAAAGGCGCGCCTCCAGCCACGCTCTTGTGTGACTTTCTATTCGTTTTCTTTTCTTCCCATTGCACTGGTGACGCGGACGCGTCAGCGACGCTGCCGCGTCGCGTGCGTGCTCTCCCTTTTTTTTTTTAAGTCTAAAAATGCAGAATGAAGTGTTAACATGAATGTGATGCAAAACTCCAGGTTCAATATAATAAAATAAAATAAAACTCAAAAACAAATAAAACTAAATAAAAATGAAAAAAGGAACGATCATACCATGGTGGGTTGTCTCCCACCTAGCACTTTTAGTTAGAGTCCTTATGTTGGACATTTGGTGAGCTCCCTGTTATGGTGGCTTATGCTTGTATTCATCCAGAAATCTCCACCAATGCTTGGAATGCCAATAGCCTCCGGGGTCCCAAACTAGGCACGTGAAGCTTCTGAGCAGCTTCAAACAGATTCTCAGACTCCCGGGGTGACGAATGTCAGCATAGATTCCAGGATCCCAAACTTTGCTTTTAAATCCGCCTTCGTCTTGATCTATACTTTTTCATCTGGGCGGTTTAGAGATTAGATTCTCACCAGGATAACCAAACGTTTTCCGAGATCCATCCGGTTGATCATGATGCCAATCCGTGCACTTCAAGTTGAAGCATGGAACCTTATTGAACCTTGTGTACCAGCTCTGAGTACGAGCCATTTCCCTTTTACTCTTAAAGCCACAGAGAGTTCTAAGCTGGCCATCTGTTTCAAGCAAACCATATTCAAGTGGAAAAATACAGTTAAAAGTTAAGGATTGTACCCACTTGAAGCTTGTATTGGGTGGTAATAGCCTTGGGGTAGTTGGTTTCAGTGGTTCTGTGAGTTCTACTCCCTTGTACTCTTCTGTGAAATTCTCCACTTCTTTGCAAGATTCTTCAAATGTTTCCATGTCTTGATCAAAGGCATCTATGTCCTCCTCATCACTTGTGTCATAGACTGGAGGTTGAGAGAAATCTACCTCCGTATCCTCTTCGTATTCGCTTGGGAAAGATTCTTCGATCTCAGAGAATTCACTTGTGGATGCAAGTTCATTATCATCATCAAGGGAACTTGCTTCTTGGATTATTCTGTCTAGTTCTTCAGGAAATACCTGCCTTGGGGATTGCACACAATCCTCCTTAGCATCAATTGTAACATCCTTGACAGAATTTTCCACAACTCTGGCTTTCCATGGAAGTTCAGCGTCTCCTAAGTCTTCAACCAACTCTTCTTCTTCAATAATGACAGCTTCTTCTACTTGTTCCAGTACGAAGCCATGCTCTGTCTTGTCCACTGGAGTTTCTAGTATTTCCTTCATGCTACGCTCTTCATTAGACTGTCCACATGGAGCTGTGGAAGATCCTTGAATGTTCGAACATCTAGGAGATCATTGACTTATTGCTTGCTCCAGTTGATGAAGTGTTGTTTGAAGACGATTTACTGTTTCCTTGAGGCGAAGCTCTGATTCTCGGGGTGATAGATTTGGATATGGCACAGGGGAAAGTGGTGGTGTTTGGGAGTGATTGGATTGGAACTGGGGTAAATGAGGATCATGTGGTGGTGAATGGTGAAAAGAAGCTTGTGAGCGTGGTGGTTCGAAGTTATGTTGAGAGGATGGCCTATAAGCACGTGGTGGGGCTTGTTGGTAGTTACAAGGTTGTCCACCATGTCTATTTGCTTGGTATGCATTGTAGAATGGTCTTTGTCCATGATATCTTGGAGGGTGTTGTTGCCTAAAGGGTTGATCAGATCCTCTTGGCTCCATCCATCTTTGATTGCTCTAACCTTGATGCATATTCCTGTTATAACTTTCATTCCTTTCAATAACATTAGAACCAAACTCAAAGCGAAAGGGGTGAGAATTCATAGTAGCTGATGAAAATAAAAGGGGAAAATAAAAACAAATAAACAAGTAAAAGAAGAATATTTACAATAACCAATAATAAGGCACACGATTGCAGCTCCCCGGCAACAGCGCCATTTTGATGTTAGGATTTTTGCCAGTAAAGAATTTTATAAAAACAGTAGCGTCGTAGATATAGTCTCTAAACCAACAGAAATCCCTTCGTACAAACGTTTTGGTTGTCACAAGTAACAAACCCCTAAATAAATTGATAACCGAAGTATTCAAATCTCGGGTCGTCTTCTCAAGAAATTGCAGGGAGGTATGTTCTTATTATTGGTTTTGTAAATTGGGGTTTTGAGAATGAGTGAATAGTTTAATTAGCAAATAAAGTAAATGAAGAACAATCAATTTAAATGGCAAGTAAAATAAATAAATGACTGTAAATAAACTTTTGGCAAGGTATGAGAAATTAGAGGTCCTATCCTAGCTATCCTAATCAATGATGATGAGAATTGAATCTTAATTCCACTTTGTTAACCTTTACTAAGATAAAGGAAGGTCAAGGGATTAATTGGGTTGATCTTCGGATCCTATTTATTTCCTAAGAAAATATTGGGATTATTGAAGTTCAACTCAATTAACAAAGATAACAATTATCAATCATGTTTGAGTTTGATAACTCCTGAGTTACTGATTTCTTAACCAAGACCAAAAGGAGAAAAGTAAATTTACTGGAATAAAAATGTCTTCAGATGGGAATAACAATAATGTAAATAAAAGAAAGCAATATTAAACTGAAATACCTCAAGTAACATTAATTCAAAAGAGTAATCTATAATATGGAAGAATTCATAAATTAAATTAAGCAAGTAATTAAAAAGGAATGTTGAACCTGATAAAAAGAGATAATCCTGAAAGCGAATAAAATCCTAAATCTAAATCCTAAGAGAGAGGAGAGAACCTCTCTCTCTAAAATCTACATCCTAAAATTGTGAAATATGAGAGCTTGTTCATGTATGGATGCATTCCCCCACTTTATAGCCTCTAATCTGTGTTTTCTGGGCCGCAAACTGGGTCGAAAACAGCCCAAAAATCGCTGTAGAAGAAATCTGCCACGCTGGTTTTTAGCCACTGCGACGCGTCCGCGTGGATCACACGACCGTGTCGCCTAGCGTCAGGGCAACAATGGCATATTATATCAAATCAAAGCCCCGGACGTTAGCTTTCCAACGCAACTGGAACCGCGTCATTTGGACCTCTGTAGCTAAAGTTATAGCCGTTTGAGTGCGAAGAGGTCAAGCTGGACAGCTTAGCAATTTCTCCAACTTCTTGTATTCCTTCCACTTTTGCATGCTTCCTTTCCATCCTCTAAGCCATTCCTACCCTGTAATCTCTGAAATCACTTAACACACATATCAAGGCATCTAATAGTAATAAGAGAGGATTTAAACATAGGGAACTTAAGGCCAAAGAAGCATGTTTTTAATCAAAGCACATATTTAGGAAGGCAAATGTAAAACCATGCAAATAGTATGAATAAGTGGGTAAAGAGTTGATAAAAACCACTCAATTGAGCACAAGATAAACCATGAAATAGTGGTTTATCACATATAGCACTCCAACCAATTCCATTCACAAAATAACCAATTCCATTCACAAGCCAACTCTAACTAACCACCACAACCTCCCTTAGATATGCTTTCTAGGCTAGAATTGTATTATGAAGAGTGCAAAAAAGAGCTAAGAAAGAATCGGAAGAGGAGTTAAGGAAATTTAGAGAAAAATTGGAAAAAGAAAGAAGGGACTATGAAGAAAAAATGAGAAACTTAGCACAATTCTATGCTCAAAATCCAACCATTCTCTTTCCCTGGCTAAAGGAAGAATGCAATACCACAAGAGGAGTAGTGCTAAGCAAGGAGGATGAAGATCAAATGGCGAGTACAAGGGAGGAATTGGAAAAACAAGAAAAAGAGGCACCCATACCAAGTGAGATTCCTATGAAGAAGGAGGAGGTTGTGAGAGTATATAAGCCCAAAGCTCCATACCCACAGAGGCTACTAAGGGTGACAAAAGAACATGCAAACTCACTCTCAAAAGACTCAATGAAACATAATGTAGAAGAAATGGAGGAGGTCAATCAAGGGAGTCCACACTCCAATGAAACAGAGAGTTGCATAAAGGGTGAGTTAATTGAACCACCAATTCAAGAAGCTCTTGATGAAAAAGATACTCCAACCAGCACACAACAACCAAGTCTTAAAATCAAAGAAGTGAAGGCAGTCAACAAAAGCACTAAAAAGAGGATGGTGACCAAGAAAAGAAGGACAATATCCATGAAGAAGAAAAGGTCAACCAAAAACTATCCCACTGACAAGTATATTCTTGCTAGTAAAGAATTTTTATGAAAATAATCGCCTTGTAAGTAGAGTTTCTAAACTAGCAAAGAATCCTTTCGTACAAAATTTTGGTTGTCACTAGTAACAAAACCAATAAAATTTATAACCGAAGTATTTAAATCTTGGGTCGTCTTCTCAAGAAATTGCAGGGAAGTATGATTTATTATTGGTTATGGAAAAAGGTATATTTTTGGGTTTTTTTGAAATAGGGAACAAGAAAAATAAATTAGCAATAAAGTAAATTAATTATCATGAACACCAGTGCAAGGTATAAGAACTGGAAATCCCATCCTAGTTATCCTTATCAGGTGTGATGAGAATTATTTATTGCTCCCACTTAGTTAACCCTTACTAAATAAAGGAAAGTCAAGTGGACCAATTAACTTGATTCCTCAAGTCCTAGTCAACTCCTGTGGAAAGACTAGCTTTAGAGGGATCTAAGTCAATCAGCAGTTTCTAACTCTCAATCAACCGCTGAGTTTGATAACTCAAGTGTCACCAATTACTTAACCAAAACCAAAAGGAGAAAAATCTAAATTATACTGAAAGCATCATAAATAGAATAAAACAATCATAAATCTGAAATACCTCAAATTATATTAAATAGAATATTCAAATCTAACATGAAAGGATTCATAAGCCAATTTGGCAACATAAGTAATTAACAAGTAATGGATATTTTTGGGAAAATGGATTTCCAACACCCAAAACTCATCGGCAAGTATACCGGATCGTATCAAGTAGTAAAACTCACTTAGAGTAAGGTCGATCCCCACAGGGATTGATGGATCAAGCAACTTTAGTGGGTGATTAGTTTAGTCAAGCTAACATTGAGTGAATTATGTGAAATGTAGCCAACAGAAAGTAAATTACAAGGAATTTAAAAGATGCAGAAAGTAAAATTGCAAGTAACTTAATGAACAAGAAAGTAAAATAGCTGAAACTTGAATTGCAAGAAATGTAAATTGCATTAAATGTAAAGGGGAGTAGGTGCTGGAAATTAAAGAAAGCAATAGATCAATCAATAAGAACAATTGCAGGAAATGTAAATGTGCAGGGAATTAAATCAAGCTTAACGTGAAAGGAAATGTGAAGTTGCAGTATGCAGGAAAGGAAATTGCAGAAGAGTAAAAGTAGTAGAAGAAGAATCAACAATTTCAATGAAACAGTAAAAACAGAAGAGCAGCCAAGAGCTCAACTCAATTGCAAAATAAAATTGAAGATCTTAGGGAATCAAAGAGACTAGAAAATAAGTCTAGATCTCACTCCCTTCCTAGATGCAACAGAGAATAAGATGCAGGAAATTAAAGATGAAAGCAATGAAGAGAACTTTGATTCAAATCACAATTCACTTGAAAGTTTGCAGAAGAAGAACAAGAGAAGTTGCAGATAGAGAATGAAAACAGAATTCCTTCCAATCTCAATCCAAGATTTAAAACAGAAATGAAAATTAAAAAGAGAGAGCTCTCAAATGGAGCCAGCCCCTATAATCTCTAATGGAACTGTCCTCCTTTTGCTCTCTAGTAGAGCTAGCCTTTTTATAGGCTTTTCACAAAATAAAAATGAAAATGAAAAATGAAATTCTAAACAAATTACAATTAAAAATAAATTCCTAAGCTAACTTGTTCTTGTGCCTTGAAGTGATGTCCATGGGCTTTTAAATTTTGGTACAGGATTGAATTAATTTGATTTTTGGACCATGGGTCACACTCCCAGGGGATGGCTCAGTTCAAATACCAAACTGAGTGCCCAATGTGCTTTTGTGTTGCCCAATTTTATGCGCCCAGCCTTGTTCAAGTTGATCTTCAATAGAGCTCAGTTGGAAAATTGAACTGAGCTCTATGTCTTGCCTTGGTGTGCCCCATTGTGCGTGTCACAGCTCCTTTGTCCATGTCAAGGTGCGCATGGCATCTCCTTGGTGTGCTTCTTGTTGGGCTAAAGTGTGAGGGATGGGGGAAGAGTAGTGCTCAGTTGGGAAAACCAACTGAGCTCCCCATTTGTAGCGCCTTGCTTTGGACTTCATGTTTCCAAGTTCGAACCTTGGTGGAAACACTTTTGTGAGCCTTTTTCTTGTATTTTCATGAGTGGGAGCCCGATAAAGCTCAGTTGGGAAAGTGAACTGAGCGCTCTTTCCTTGCTTTCCTTGTTTTCCTTGTGTCTCCCCCTTCGAGCCTTGGTGAAGCTACTTTGGTTTATTTTTGCTTGTTTTTGGTCCTTGAAGATACCTTTCACTTGTGCCTCAATTTTATACCAAATATGGACTATCATATATTGTTGGAAAGATCTGAATGTCAGCTTTCCAACGCAACTAGAAGCACATCAATTGGACATCTGTAGCTCAAGTTATGGCCCTTTGAAGGAGGCATAGTCATGTTGTAAACGCCCAAGTTTTAACTTAGCGAAAATTCTTGCTTCCAAGCTAAGTTTCTTGTACGGCAAAGCTAAGTTCACTTAGTGAACTGAGCTTTGTGAGTGCTGATTGTGAAGCTTCCTTGATTTGGTCATGGGCCACGCTTTTAAAAGCGTGGCCTAAGGCTCCAAAGTGTGCTCCAACTTCAAAGTGTGCCCCAAAGCTCTTTTTTTCTCCTTTTTAGCTTATTTTGTACTTCTTTGCTTCTTTTTCTTCTTATTTCCTACCAAATTTATAAAATTAAAAGATCAAGGAAATATACCATTTAAGCATAAAAGAATGCAATATTTAAGCACTAATCATAAATTTCTTGTATGAAAAAGCATAGAAAAACATGACAAGATGACATGTCATCAACAAGTAAAAGCATTAGATTAACTAAAAGTAAAAGAAAAACATAGATTAAAGGAATATTGAACCTGGATTGAAGAAATAACCATAAACTAAGAGAAATCCTAATCCTAAAACCTAAGAGAGAGGAGAGAACCTCTCTCTCTAGAAACTACATCTAAACCTACATTGCGAATGTTGTATGAGTTGTCTCTTTTGATTCCCCCATTCTGTGGCTTCTATTCTGTGTTTCTGGGCTTGGATTTGGGCCGAAAAGGGTCTAGAAATCGCTGGGGGCGACTTCTGCAATTTTCTGCACGTGGCGTCCGTCACGCGTGCGCGTGGGTCACGCGTTCGCATCATTTGGAGTTTTCCTTGTCACGCGTACGCGTCAGTCACGTGTGCGTGTCAGTTGTGTTCTGCTATAGGCACGCGTCCGCGTCGTCCACGCGTACGCGTCGATGCCTTTTTCTTCAAAACTCCATTTTTGTGCTTTCCTTCCATTTTTGTATGTTTCCTTTCTGTCCTCTAAGCCATTCTTGCCCTATGAAGCCTGAAAATACTTAACACACAGATCACGGCATCGAATGGTAATAAAGGATAATTAAAATAATTATTTTTAAGGCATTGGAAACATGTTTATACATATATCATAAAATAAGGAAGGAATAGTAAAACCATGCAATTCGTATGAATAAGTGGGTGAAGAATTGATAAAAACACTTAATTGAGCACAAGATGAATCATAAAATAGGGGTTTATCAATCTCCCCACACTTAAACACTAGCATGTCCTCATGCTAAATCCAAGAGAAAAGAATGAAGGTAGAATGGTGGAATCTTATGCAATGCAATCTATTCTAAATGCAAGCTACCTAAATGAATCATGCAATTCTAATTATCATCCACTTATATATATATAAAGTTTACATATGGTTAAATTGATTCATATTTTCAAGGAATCATATATGTACAACTAAGACAGGACCATATTAAAACACATTCACAATTGAGTTGAGTTAAAAGAATTTACAATTGAGTTGAATTAATAATTAAACATGGATATATGGAATTGAGCTATTGAACCCTCACTAGATTTGTATTTACTCTCTAATCACTCAGTATTTGGGGTTGATTACTCTATTCTTTTCTAGTCATGCTTTAAAACTTTGTTTTTCATCTAACCAATCAACAAATATATAATGTATACATGCAAACATCATGAGGTCTTTTTCAAGGTTGTAATGGGGCTAAGGTAAAGGTGAGGGTATATATATAAGGCTAAGTGAGCTATAAATTGAATCCTTGATTAGTCTAAGATCTCACTTAACATATACATACTCTATACAATTTTTAAAATTTTCCTAGCTTCCCATAATTTCCCACTTTCTTATCACATACTCATGTACCAATTTTATTTTTGATTTTATCCCATGTGCATTGATTTTTCTATTAAACTTAAGAATGGGGTAATTTTGTCCCCTTATTTATTTATTTATTTAATTAAAAGATATTTTTTTAAATCTAAAACATAAACACAACATATCAATGCACATGGTATTTTGATTATTTTGGTTTCACATGAGCATGCTCCCAAATTTTTTATTAATTTATTAATTTAATCTTTTTCTATCAACCCATGTTCCCACATTTCCCCACACTTAGTGGATACACAATCTCTCTCTTAAGCTAACCAAGGATTCAACTTGGGATTTTGAGTTTGTTTTTTCGCTTAAGGCTAGTGATGTGGTTATAGAACAGAAAAAATGGGGATAAAAGGCTCAAGGGGGCTAACAAGGGTGATGTAAAAGGTATGCTTATTTGGGATAAGTGAGCAAAAATTCAAATAATGGCCTCAATCATATGCAAGTATGTAAATACATTCTATATTGGACATATAGACTGAAACAAAGTAAAGATTGCAAGCATAGAAAAGAATGGCAAAACACACAGGAATGAAATTTATGGTTAAGTGTAACCATACAATTAAGCTCAAAAACTCACGGGTTGTGTGTTCTTTGGTTCAAAAACCATATATCAGTTATGTATATCATGCAAGTGGAAATCAAGAGTTTCCATTCAACTCAATGTGATTCTTTGAATGGCTCTTATAAAAATAAGTATTTTCCTTGAAAAATGTTGTCAATTTACCCACATTTATTGCTATATATATATAGTGTGTGGATTGTTGTGATTATGAAAAACTAAAGTTTCTAGTTTATTCTTTTTTTTTATTCTTAATTAAACCAAATTATCATATGCTAAAAGGGTAAACTAAACTAATTAATCCATATATCCTATATCACAACTAATAAGCTAAAAGTGCAAATTAAACTAAATGTCTAAGATATATACAAACCAAAGTGCAAAATACAAAAATAAAGTAGAAATACAGCAAAAGAAAAAATGTGCAAATACTGAAAGACAGATAACATAAAATAAAATAAAATAAAAATACAGAAAATAAACAAAATAGGATAAAAAGAGTCTGAAAGTAGTTCACCAAAAATAAAGTTCGCCGGAGATGGCGACCTCCCCACACTTAAATAATAGCATCGTCCTCGATGCTCTATCAAGCTGGGTGTGAAGAAGTGGCATCTCCGGAAGGATGTGCTGCTGGTGTCTCTGTGGTGGCCTGAGGGTCTACAGTCTGTATGAGTGTCGGAGGATCTGCCTGCTGAAGCGGAGGCTCTGTCTGTAGAGGGACCTCTGGATCTGCTGGCTATATCTGATAGGGCTCCTCATGACGTGGCGCAGCCTGCTCAGGTCCTGCCTGCTCAGCCTCTGCACATGCCTCCTCCTCATGATCATCTACTTCCTCCTCAGATGGCTCAGAAGGTGTGTCAGGCTCGGAGGGGATGTCATGGTGGTCCGATCAGATCATCAACTTTAAATGCTCATAGCGTCGCTTGCTGCGACGCTCAGATCTCTCATATCGCCGCTGGTTGCGGCGCTCCATCTGATCCAACCGGTCAAATAGGCAATGTACGAGGTGGTAGATGGGCTCTAAAGCGGGTAGAGGTGCTGTGGTGGTGGCTAGTGCAGTAGGGGCTGAAGGAGCAGCAGAAGATATGGCTGCCTCAGCGGAGGCAGTAAGAAAGGGAGGTTTGTAGCCCAAAGCCTGGAACTTCCTACTGTGTGGGATAATTTTCTTGCATTCGGCGGCAGGTGGCTTCTCATCAGCAATCTCCTAGGTCACCTCAGCTCAGCGTCCCATCTGAGTAATCAAATAAGGAAGGGGCAGAGTGCCTCGAACATGGACCCTGGACATATAATACCGGATAAATCTGGGAAGGTTCAGGTCCTTGCCCTCCATCACACACCAAATGAGGGTAATCATGGCAGCTGGCACCTCAGTCTCATGAGTGCTCGGCATCACATAGTTACTCAGAATCTGCTGCCAAAGCCGAGCCTCATCATTCAGATATATAAGCTTACTTCCTTTTGGGGCCACTGTGGACTTGCCCATGACCCATGGAACAGTAGGATCAAGAGCTATAGTCCGCTTTACTGCGTCCCAGTCAAACTTCATGAATCTCATATCCTCTTCAGCCTGCTGGTAACCATCTGGTTTATCTGATTTAGGTAGGAGTTGGAGGATATCTTCAATTGCTTCCTCAGTAACCAGTATCTGCTTGCCTCTGAGCTGTACTGCATCCAGGGTCATTTTAAAGTAATTGCAGTAGAATTCTCTGACCCAGGATGAATTGACCTCAGTCAAGTTCCTCTCCAGGAAGAACCAACCTCTCTATTTAATTTGTTCTGAGGTGTATTATTTTAGTTCTTCTAGAATTTTGAGGGTCTTTTCCAGGTATAGGTTCCTTGAAGTTTGAAAGACCGGATACTTGAGTTCACAGTATCTGTTGGCAAACTTGACTGGGTCTGTGGCAGGCAGTAACTGATCAGCCTTTTCCTGCGGGGTAAAATTCTTTTCCCGCCAAGAATCGTCATGGAGGATATCCAAAATAGAAGTAGAGGATTCTCCTCTCTTTCTTTTGCCTGTGGTTGCCTTGCCCTTTCCCTTGCTTTTGGGGTCAGACATTCTGAATAGCAAAAGTTACAGGATACACTTTAAGAAACTAAAGCAGGAAAATAGGTAAGCAAAAAGGAATTTATCAATATCATCATAGAGGGGCAAAAGAGTAATAAAAGAGCAATAAAAGCATGAAGTGAGTTAAAGATATGTAAAATATTGGACTGTATGCAAGTTAAAAGGCAGAGAATAAAAATCACAATCCAAAATCTATGATATGCGGAATTCTTGATAATCAGGAACAACAATAATCATGCCTTGAAATGGGTTGAAAATAGTTAAGTAAAAACCAAAAGGGAAGTTAGAAAGTTAAAGCAGTTAATAGTTAAAAAGTGAGGTTAAAGTAAGTGGCATGGTGTTGTGGTTCTTAATTAACACAAATTGCAAAAACTTGAATAACAAGCAACTCACATTCAAGTGGATATTGTAGATTATTGATGATAAATCATATAAATAAAAGAATTGCAAAATGAAATTGAAATCATCAATAATGCTATTTAATGAATAAGGGAACCAGAAAGAATAAGAATGCTAGCCCACTCATTCATGAATTGCTTTGGTTGAAACCAATTAGTGCAAAACTTGAAATTTCCAAAACCAATTCATGAATAGGAATGGAGTGAAACAATTTTTGAAAAAAATTGAGCAGCATTCCGGCTAAAAATTGGACGTTCCCGGGTAATAGACAGCAGCAAAAACAGTTCATATGACATTAAAGGGGTATAGAAAAGAGTTACAAATAGTAATTCACATGAATTCAAAATAAACAAACTCAATATGCAGCAAGGAA
The DNA here is from genome assembly GCF_059453495.1 of Arachis ipaensis. Taxonomy (NCBI): domain Eukaryota; kingdom Viridiplantae; phylum Streptophyta; class Magnoliopsida; order Fabales; family Fabaceae; genus Arachis; species Arachis ipaensis. The sequence continues at coordinate 59,614,699 of NC_142436.1, forward strand.
TGCAATTCAAGTTGAACAGTGTAACAACAGCATTAAACAGTAAAGAACAGCATATGAACAGCATTATCATCATAGCAGTTTCAAAAATTTCGAAACAAATAAAACAAGCAGCAAGAACGGTGCAATTATCAGGCCTAAATCGACTAACCACATCCTAGCTACCTAACCACCTAAAATCCACTACGATCATGCATCTCTAACTATCCTAATTTGAACAGAATTTGAAAAATATGGAACTAACTAACTAACTGGGAAAGGAATCGGTGTTCGGCGGAATCTGGTTAGCGCAGAGAAACAGAAATTGGACTCAGAGAGATGGTGGTTGTTCGGGTGGTTGACACGGCAGTGATGGGTGAGGCGGCGTGGCAGTGCTGGCAGCACGGTGGTGGTTCGGGTGGGGCAGGGAATGAAAGAGGGAGGGGTAGAAGAGAAGAAGGGGGCGAGGAGGGTGAGGGTTGTGGGGGTTGTGGTGGCCAGTGATTCTGGGTGAGGCGGCGCAGTGGTGGATCGGCAATGGGGGTGTGGGCAGTGGAGGGAGAAGAAGAAGGAGGGGAGAAGAAGAGAAGGGAGGGGGGTGGTTCAGTGAGGGCGGCGCGGTGACGGGGGCGCAGCGCGGTGGGGCAGTGTTGATGGCTGGGTGGTTGGTGGGAGGAGAGGAGGGAGAGGAAACGCTGAGGGGTTTGGGGAAGAAAAAGAGGCGACGCTGGAATTAGGGCTTCCGCGTTGGGGGTAAGTGGATTCAAATCCACGCGGACGCGTGGGTCACGCGGACGCGTGGATGAGGCGGAAACTCAATGACACGGACGCGTCATTGACGCGATAGCGTGAGTGAGGAATAATGAAAGTGACGCGTACGCGTGGGGCACGCGTACGTGATGACAAGTCATCCTAGCCCATTTTAGCTAGTCTTTTTCTTTAGTTTTCATTAGAATTATGCACTTTCTTGAGCTACAAGCAAGCTAATTGAGTAGATTTTCATGTTTCCCTTGATTGAACCAACCATATGTGAATTCATGCCGTTTCATGAGGTTTTGAGCTATATTTGTTGCATATTGTGGAAGATTGAATACCTCATGATTTTGAGCAAAACTTTGATTAGTTTGGTTGATCAATGATAGGTGAAGAAGGCTTGGAGAAAGGTTGAAGCAAAGAGGAATGGCAAGGAGTGAAGAGAGGACAATGGAATAAATGAAAATTGAACCGGGTTGCATGAAGTTAGCCCCAACGTTAGCCCCCTAACTTGGAGGCTAACGTTGGGCATGTAAATCACTCCCTGGAAGTGGCCAACGTTAGCTCCAACGTTAGCCCCCTAACTTGGAGGCTAACGTTGGAACTTGAGAGTTTCTCCCCTGGGCACCAACGTTTGCGCCAACGTTAGCCCCCTAACTTGGAGGCTAACGTTGGCACTTGAATCACAAAGGAGGAAGGCCAACGTTTGCGCCAACGTTAGCCCCCTAACTTGGAGGCTAACGTTGGTGCCACTAGCAATAAGCATTGCCAACGTTAGGGTCAAAGTTAGACCCCTAACGTTGGCACCAACGTCCAAACCAGGAAATCAAGCTTGCTGCTATGAAAAGTTAGGGGCAAAGTTAGACCCCTAACTTTGACCCTAACGTTGAGACTAACTTTGGCCAACTTCAAAAACCGGTTCAATTGGTTCACTTCGGTTCTTCTTCAATCTTCAAGAGCAATCAACCAAGGCCTCTTTCAACCCAATTCCACCAAGAACAAAGGCCCAACTCAAGGCTTGAAGATCATTTTTGGAAAGTGTATAAATAGGATAGAATTCAAGTTATTAAGGGAGCTTTTCTTGGAGAATTTTCATAAGAGAGCTTTTTCTTTTTAGAATTTTCATAATAGTTTTTGGGAAGCTTTTGAACTTGAATTTCTTTGTTTCCTTTTACTTGCAATTTCATTTTACTTTTGTCTTGGATCTTGGATTGGAGAATTGAAGAAATTCTGTTTCAATCTCAATCTTGGATCTCTCTGCTTTATTTACTGAATTTCATTTTCCGGTTTATTGTTCTTCATCTCTTTTCTTTGCAATTTACAATTTCCTTGCTATTGTTCTTGTTGGATCTAGGAAGGCATTGAGATCTAGACTTGGTTTTCTAGTCTCTGGGTCCTGAGATCTAAATTCTCATTTCAATTCTCTGTTTAATGCTTTCATTGTTCATTTACTTTGCTGTTATAAGATCCGGTTCAATCCCAATTCCCTTTTCCTCTTCTGTTTGATGCAATTTAGTTTTTCCTTGTTTAAATTCTGCAAATCCACATCCCAATCCCCTTTACTTTTCAAGCAATTTACATTTCTTGCACTTTAAGATTCTGCAATTTACATTTCTTGCACTTTAAGTTTCTGTCATTTAATTTCTTGTCCTTTAAGTTTCAGCAATTTACTTTCCCGCTCTCTTTAATTTCATGCAATTTACATTCTGCAAATTACAAGTCACCCAACCAACACTTGATTCGCTTGACTAAATCAACCACTAAACTAAAATTGCTCAATCCTTCAATCCCTGTGGGATCGACCTCACTCCCGTGAGTTTTTATTACTTGACACGACCCGGTACACTTGCCGGTTAGTTTTGGGTGTTTTGGGAGAGATTCGTTTCTCATCAAAATATCTCATCAAGTTTTTGGCGCCGTTGCCGGGGATTGACTAGATTGACAATGATTAAGCGAGGTGGTAATCTAGATCAAGCACTTTTTCTTTATTTTTCATTAACTTTTGATTAACCCACTAACTGTTTGAATTTTTGCTTAAACTAAACTTCATTCTAGCAGTAGATTGAAGTGATCTTGCTGGTGTTTCTTTTGTATTGTTTGTATGTCAGGTACAGGGAGATCCGCTCCTGTGTTATCTGAAGCTGATCAGAGAACTCTTAGAAGGATAAGAAGAGCCGAAAGAGGGAAAAATATTGTTGGAGAAGAAGAATCTGAGGAAGAATACCACGAGATGGAAGGAGATACATCTAATCCAGGAGAAGGAGTTAATAATCCACCACAACAGAGGAGAGTATTGGCTTCCTATACTTTTGCAAATGCTAGACATTGTGGAAGCAGCATTCTCACCCCTAATGTCAATGCAAATAACTTTGAACTGAAGCCACAACTCATCACATTGGTCCAGAACAACTGCTCATTTGGAGGAGGACTATTGGAGGATCCAAATCAACATCTATCTACCTTCTTGAGGATCTGTGACACTGTCAAATCCAATGGTGTGAATCCTGAAACCTACAAGCTTCTGCTATTCCCGTTCTCATTAAGGGATAAGGCTGCACAATGGCTTGAAACTTTTCCCCAAGCAAGTATCACTAGTTGGGATGACTTGGTGACTAAATTTCTAGCCAAATTCTATCCACCCCAGAGAGTCATCAGGCTGAAAACTGAGGTGCAGACATTCACACAATTAGATGCTGAATCCTTGTATGAAGCATGGGAGAGGTACAAAGCCTTAATCAGAAAGTGTCCTCCAGAGATGTTCAATGAATGGGACGTGCTGCAAAATTTCTATGAAGGCCTGACATTGAAATCTCAGGAGGCATTAGATCATTCTGCTGGAGGTTCACTACAACTAATGAAAACTGCTGAGGAAGCTCAGAATCTTGTGGATATGGTGGCCAACAATCAATATTTCTTTGCTCATCAAAGAAGCCGCCAACCATCACAAAGAAGAGGAGTAATGGAACTAGAAGGAGTGGATTCAATCCTAGCCCAAAACAAGATGATGCAGCAGCAAATTCAACAACAATTTGAGCAAATGGCCAAGAGGATTGATAGTCTCCAAGTTGCAGCAGTCAACACTAGCCAACCATCAACCACATGGGGACAAAGTGAAGAAACTCAAGAAGAACAACAACAAGAGCAAGTTCAGTATATGCACAACCAAGGACCAAATGAAGTGTATGGTGACACATACAATCCATCCTGGAAGAACCACCCAAACCTTAGGTGGGGAGACAATCACAACCAAAATCAACAACCATGGCAGAGAAACTCAAACCAAAACACTTTAAGAAACAACCAAAACCACAACCAGCAGCAAACTAACCAAAACCCCTACAGAAAACCTCAAAACAACTACTCCAACCCCAACCATTACCAATCTAATAACCAACCCACCAACCAAAATGCCTACCATCCACCATCCACATCTCACAACCCACCACAAGCATCACCTGAATCTCAAAGACTCACAAACTTGGAAACCTTGATAGACAAAATGTGGAAACACCAAGAAATGACAACCAAGAACCATGAAGCCTCCATGAAGAGCCTAGAGAGGCAAATTGGGCAAATCTCCAAACAGATTTCTGTTGAAAAACCTTCAAGCTCACTGCCGAGTGACACAATCCCAAATCCTAAGGAAGAATGCAAGGCAATACAATTGAGGAGTGGAAGAGTCTTGGTGAAAAATGAAGAAGCAACCAAGAAGCCAAAGGAAAGTGACAAGAAACAAGCCGAAGAAGAGAAAGTCAATGACAAGAAGGAGACAGCAAGCAAGCCAACTCAGAATCAAGTTCAAGAAAAAGAAGATCAGCCACAAAAATCAAGAAAGGGAAAGGAAGTAATTGAAGGGCCAACTAAGGACCAAAGGCAGGGAAATAACTTCACTCCTCCCTTGCCATACCCTCAAAGGTTCAACAAGGAGACTAAGGACCAACACTTCCCAAAATTTCTTGAAATCTTCAAGAAGTTAGAGATCAATATTCCCTTAGCTGAAGCACTTGAGCAAATTCCCCTGTACGCAAAGTTCTTGAAGGAACTTATCAACAAGAAGAGGAGTTGGCAAGTTAATGAAACTGTACTGCTCACTGAGGAATGCAGAGCACTAATCCAGAAGGGACTTCCTCCCAAACTCGAGGACCCTGGGAGTTTCTTTCTACCCTGCGCCATTGGCAGTATGACCATCAAGAAGGCGATGTGTGACTTGGGAGCTAGTATCAATCTGATGCCTGCCTCTCTAGTGAAAAAGTTAGGCATAAAAGAGGCAAGACCAGTACAGATGTCTCTAGAATTGGTGGACAAATCAGTGATATGCCCCAGTGGTATAATTGAGAACCTTCTAGTCAAGGTAGATAGATTCATCTTCCCTGCAGATTTTGTGATCCTGGATTCGAATCAGGATGAGGGCGACTCCATTATACTGGGAAGACCGTTCTTAGCCACTGCTAGGGCCATCATAGACATAGAGCAAGGAGAATTAACCCTCAGGATGCATAATGAAAGTATCACTCTGAGTGTACTACCAGAAACACAGAACAGTAATGAAAAGAAGGATGGTACAGAAACAGACAAGGAGAATCTGCAGTGGAGGGAGGAAATCAACAAGACAAACAACAACTGCCCTCCCAAGCAAGGGATAGATGATACAGTAGGCCAAAAAGAGAAAGAGACTGTGCAAAGTAATGAAGAAGCTCAAGGGAACATTGTAATATTGGCAACTAAGAAAAGGAATTTCAAAAGGGAGCCTGTTTTCAAAGAAGAAGAATTAACAAAAGGAAGGAAGAAAAACAAAAACAGAATCAAAAAGGGGTGGAAGAACAAAAAAAATTCCAACAGAAGGGCTCTCCAAAGGTGACAAAGTGCAGTTAGTCTATCAACAACTGGGAACAGACCAACAGACTAACGATTACTATACTGTGAGCAAAATATTATCACTAGAACATGCTGAGATAGAGCACCAAGGAACAAAGAAGAAGCTCACGATCAGAGGGGACAAGTTGAGGCACTACAGTCATCAACCACCATAAAAGAAAGCCTCAGTGTCAAGCTAGTGACAATAAAAGAGCGCTTGTTGGGAGGCAACCCAACCTGAGGTAGTTTTCTTTTCATAGTTATTTCAATAAAAAGGTTAAATGATTGGTATGTATTGCAAGGAGCTAAGTTTGGTGTTTCACACCAAAACAAATTAAGGGAGAATAAAGAATTCTAAGTTTGGTGTTCCACCAAAATCTTACTTAAAAGCACATTCTCACTTTTTATATAAAGAGTTACCAGCTCCAAGCAATCTGACAAATCATTTAAGCATTGTCTGTTTCTAGTTTTCAGTTTTATTACCTTTAGCAAAGATTTAGGCTTTCACATATGGTTATGGATAAGAAACATGGCAAGAGACTAAGTTTGGTGTTCACACACCAAAGTAAGTTCAAACGCCTACAAGAAAGTCTTGCACACTAACGAAACACATAAGCGCTTGAGAAACAAGCAACTTCCATTAACACTGCAGAAAATCAATCACTCTTCTGGGAGGACTACTCACCATTAGCTGAGATGAAAGAAGAAGAAGCCACCAAGAGGTTGTATTGTCACTTAACTCCATCAGTATTGAATTGCTCTAATTTGGAAGTATGAATATGCCCATTTTAACAGAAACTGTTAATGTAGTATGCATCAATTATGTTTTTGTTTTTTTTTAGTAGGCTGTTTCTTTTTTATGTTGGCTCGTGTGTTCATTTTCACTTGACAAGAAGCATATGTTGTCCCCTGCATCTTTTAATTCAATAAAAGAACAGTTTGAATGTGAAGAATAATAGTCTCTGTTAGTTAGAAGTGGAATAAAAGTAAGTGGTGGTATGTGTGTGATTGTATAATAGCTCACTTTTAGTGAATAAAGAGCTAGGATATCTCCTTCTAAGTAGAGAGTGGCCTACTGTCTATGAATCTCAATTGAATTGAATTCCTTGGTTAGAAAGAAAAACAAAAAGAAAGAAAGAACAAAGAGAGCCAAAAAGTGGCAAAACAAAAGAAAAACAAAAAGAAATAAAGCTGGACACCAATAGCTTGAACTTTGAAATATATGCCTGTGATGTTTTTGTACTAGGATCTGCTTGGATTAGTAAGCTCTTAGGAGTGCCTCAACACTTGGTGACTTGGGTTAACTAACCCGGGATCATCAGCTGAAAATCCATTATCAAGAGCAACCTAACTACAAAACATTTAGTAGCCAAAGAGGTGCTGGGCATCAATGTTTTAAGAAGGAATGTGAGCCAAGTGTCTATGGTGAATAATGTGTCAAGTATAAAGAAAAGAAAATGAACTTGCTACACATGACACTCAAATAAAGCTTGTGAATAAAGTAAAAGCCAAGGATAAAGGAATAATGAGAGGTCATAGCAGTATGTCACTTGAAGCTTGAAGGAGACTTTCTAGGCCTAGGAGTCAATAAGAAGTGAGCATTTGCATATCCACATAAAACCCCATGAACTATCAATAACACTCTGCTAGCATGAACTTCCTCTTCCATTTCATTCTTTCTTCTTAATAATTCATTTCTTGCTTGGGGACAAGCAATCTTTAAGTTTGGTGTTGTGATGACAAGTCATCCTAGCCCATTTTAGCTAGTCTTTTTCTTTAGTTTTCATTAGAATTACGCACTTTCTTGAGCTACAAGCAAGCTAATTGAGTAGATTTTCATGTTTCCCTTGATTGAACCAATCATATGTGAATTCATGCCGTTTCATGAGGTTTTGAGCTATATTTGTTGCATATTGTGGAAGATTGAATACCTCATGATTTTGAGCAAAACTTTGATTAGTTTGGTTGATCAATGATAGGTGAAGAAGGCTTGGAGAAAGGTTGAAGCAAAGAGGAATGGCAAGGAGTGAAGAGAGGACAATGGAATAAATGAAAATTGAACCGGGTTGCATGAAGTTAGCCCCAACGTTAGCCCCCTAACTTGGAGGCTAACGTTAGGCATGTAAATCACTCCCTGGAAGTGGCCAACGTTAGCTCCAACGTTAGCCCCCTAACTTGGAGGCTAACGTTGGAACTTGAGAGTTTCTCCCCTGGGCACCAACGTTTGCGCCAACGTTAGCCCCCTAACTTGGAGGCTAACGTTGGCACTTGAATCACAAAGGAGGAAGGCCAACGTTTGCGCCAACGTTAGCCCCCTAACTTGGAGGCTAACGTTGGCGCCACTAGCAATAAGCATTGCCAACGTTAGGGTCAAAGTTAGACCCCTAACGTTGGCACCAACGTCCAAACCAGGAAATCAAGCTTGCTGCTATGAAAAGTTAGGGGCAAAGTTAGACCCCTAACTTTGACCCTAACGTTGAGACTAACTTTGGCCAACTTCAAAAACCGGTTCAATTGGTTCACTTCGGTTCTTCTTCAATCTTCAAGAGCAATCAACCAAGGCCTCTTTCAACCCAATTCCACCAAGAACAAAGGCCCAACTCAAGGCTTGAAGATCATTTTTGGAAAGTGTATAAATAGGATAGAATTCAAGTTATTAAGGGAGCTTTTCTTGGAGAATTTTCATAAGAGAGCTTTTTCTTTTTAGAATTTTCATAATAGTTTTTGGGAAGCTTTTGAACTTGAATTTCTTTGTTTCCTTTTACTTGCAATTTCATTTTACTTTTGTCTTGGATCTTGGATTGGAGAATTGAAGAAATTCTGTTTCAATCTCAATCTTGGATCTCTCTGCTTTATTTACTGAATTTCATTTTCCGGTTTATTGTTCTTCATCTCTTTTCTTTGCAATTTACAATTTCCTTGCTATTGTTCTTGTTGGATCTAGGAAGGCATTGAGATCTAGACTTGGTTTTCTAGTCTCTGGGTCCTGAGATCTAAATTCTCATTTCAATTCTCTGTTTAATGCTTTCATTGTTCATTTACTTTGCTGTTATAAGATCCGGTTCAATCCCAATTCCCTTTTCCTCTTCTGTTTGATGCAATTTAGTTTTTCCTTGTTTAAATTCTGCAAATCCACATCCCAATCCCCTTTACTTTTCAAGCAATTTACATTTCTTGCACTTTAAGATTCTGCAATTTACATTTCTTGCACTTTAAGTTTCTGTCATTTAATTTCTTGTCCTTTAAGTTTCAGCAATTTACTTTCCCGCTCTCTTTAATTTCATGCAATTTACATTCTGCAAATTACAAGTCACCCAACCAACACTTGATTCGCTTGACTAAATCAACCACTAAACTAAAATTGCTCAATCCTTCAATCCCTGTGGGATCGACCTCACTCCCGTGAGTTTTTATTACTTGACACGACCCGGTACACTTGCCGGTTAGTTTTGGGTGTTTTGGGAGAGATTCGTTTCTCATCAAAATATCTCATCAGTACGCGTCACTCAAAATTGTGCTAAACGCACAATTCTAGCATCATTTTGGCGCAATTCTCTGTTTCAATTGAGGGGACAATAATTTCCATGCGACGCGTACGCGTCGCCCACGCTTTCGCGTGGTGTGTGTGAAGTGAAAGTGATGCGTTTGCGTCACTGACGCAAACACGTGGCCCAAATTGTGCCTAACGCATACCAGCCGCACGATTCCAGCCCAACTTTCTGGGCGTTGGATTGTGACGTCGATTTTGAGTCGACGCCCACGTGTGGGGTGATTTTTTTTTATGCAGTTTTGCAGAATGAAATGCTGATGCGGATGTTATGAATAAATCTAGGTACAATAAAAATAAAATAAAATAAAACAAAAAACACACAAAACGAAATAAAATTAAAATTGAAAAAGGAACGATCATACCATGGTGGGTTGTCTCCCACCTAGCACTTTTGGTTAAAGTCCTTAAGTTGGACATTTGATGAGCTTCCTGCTATGGTGGCTTGTGCTTAAACTCATCCAAAAATCTCCACCAACGTTTGCATTTCCAATAGCCTCTGGGGTCCCATACTAGGCAAGTAAAGCCTTCGAGCAAGTTAAAGCAGGTTTTTAGACTCCAGGAGTATTGATTATCAGGATAAATTCCAGGATCCCAAACCTTGCTTCTGTACCCATCTTTGTCTTGATCTACATTTTTCCAGCTGGGTAGTACGGAATTTGAATCCTCACTAAGATGACCAAACATCTTCCTAGACCCATTCAATTGAAATCGAAACCAATCCTTGTACCTCAAATTGAAGCGTGGAGCTTTATTGAATCTTGCATACCAGCTCTGAGTGCAAGCCATTTCCCTCTTACTCTTAAAGCCGCAAAGAGCTCTAAGCTGGCCATCTGTTTCAAGCAAACCATATTCAAGTGGAAAAGTAAAGATAAAGGCTAAGGATTTTATCCAGTTGAAGTTTGTATTGGGTGGTAATGGCCTTGGGATAGGTGTTTCCAGTGGTTTTGCAAGCTCTACTCCCTTGTATTCTTCTGTGAATTCCTCCACTTCTTTGCAAACTTCTTCAACTACAACCACGTCTTGATCAAAGTCTTTGATATCTTCCTCATCACTCAAGTCATAAATTGGGGGTTGAGAAAAATCTACCTCCGCATCATCTTCGTAGTATTCACTTGGGGAAGATTCTTCAATCTCAAAGAATTCACTTGCGGATGCAAGTTTATCATTAGGAGAACTTGATTCATGATGATCATTACCAAGGGAACTTGCTTTTTGAGCTGTTCCGTCTAGTTCTTCATAAGATATATGCTTCGGGGGTTGTGCATCATCCTCCTTAGCATCAATTGAAAACTGCTCGGTGGAATTCTCCACAATTCTTGATTCCCATGGAGGTTCATCATCTTCTAAGTCTTCAACCAATTCTTCTTCTTCGATAATTATGGCTTCCTCCACTTGTTCCAGTACAAAGTCATGCTCCGTACTATCCATTGGAGTTTCTAGTATCTCCTTCATGCTACGTTCTTCATTAGATTGTCCACATAAAGCCATGAGGGTTCCTTGAGTGTCCGAACGTCGGGAAGCTAATCGATTAATCGCTTGATCCAATTGGTGAAGGGTTGCATGAAATTTATTCACTATTTCCTTGAGACGTTCCTGTGATTCTCGGGTTGATGGATATGGACATGGTGCATATGGAAGTGGCTGTTCTTGGGGGTAACTGGATTGGGATTGGGGTGGGTAAGGATTAGGGTCATATGGAGGTGAATGGTGGTGGGTGGCTTGTGAGTGTGGTGGTTCATAGCTATGTTGAGGAGGTAGTTCATAGGTATATGATAGGGCTTGTTGGTAACCACAAGGGGGTCCACCATATCTATTATCATGGTACGCACCTCGGAATGGCTCTTGACCATAGTATTTTGGTGGAGGTTGGTTGTCACGAAGGGGTCCACCATATCTAATGTCTGGGCATGCATTGTAGGATGGTTGATAAACCACTATTTTATGGTTTATCTTGTACTCAATTAAGTGGATTTTATCAACTCTTTACCCACTTATTCATACTATTTGCATGAGTTGACATTCTCCTTCCTGATTTTGTGCTATGATTAAAAATGTGCTTCTTTAGCCTTATATTTGCTAATATTAATCCTCTCTTATTACCATTAGATGCCTTGATATGTGTGTTAAGTTATTTCAGAGTTTATAGGGCAGGAATGGCTTAGAAGATGGAAAAAAAGCATGCAAAAGTGGAAGGAATACAAGAAGTTGAAGGAACTGCAAAGCTGTCAGCCTGACCCTCTCACACTAAAACGGTCATAACTTGAGTTACAAAAGTCCAAACGACGCGGTTCCAGTTGCGTTGGAAAGTTAACGTCCGGGGCTTCGATTTGATATATAATGTGCCATAGTTGCTTTGATGCTAGGCAATGCGGTCGCGTGATCCATGCGGACGCGTCGCAGTGGCAAAAAACCAGCATGGCAGATTTCTTCTCCAGCGATTTTTGGGCTGTTTTCGACCCAGTTTTCGGTCCAGAAAACTCAGATTAGAGGCTATAAAACAGGGAAATGCATCCATTCATAATCATGCTCTCATAATTCACTTCTCATAATTTAGATGTAGTTTTGAGGGAGAGGTTCTCTCCTCTCTCTTTTAGGATTTAGAATTAGGATTTCTTTTGCTTTCAGGATTATCTCTTTTTATCAGGTTCAATGTTTTTTTTATTTATTTTCTCAATTTTGTTTATGACTCTTTATGTTTAGATTGATTTTCTTAATTAATATTATTTGAGGTATTTCAGATTTAAGATTGCTTTGCTTTATTTTTATTAATGCTTTTAATTTAATTTAGATATTTCCCTTTTTGGCTTTGGTTAAATAATTGGTGACTCTTGAGTTATCCAACTCGAAGTGTTGATTGAAAATTAGAATTCTTCAAGAATTAATTTGAGATCCAATAACTCTAGCCTTTCCCAGGGAAAGACTAGGACTTGAGGATTTGAAATTAATTCATCCACTTGACTTACCTTTATAGTTAGAGGTTAATAAGGTGGGGGAAGAATCCAATTCTCATCACAATCGACAAGGATAACTAGGATAGGACTTCCAGTTTTCATATCTTGCCAGAGTCTATTTTATAGTTATTTATTTATTTTATTCTTCTTACCATTCAACATACTGCTTACTTACTTCCACAACCCCCAATTTACAACTTATAACCAATAATAAGAACATACCTCCCTGCAATTCTTTAAGAAGACGACCCGATGTTTAAATACTCGGTTATCAATTTTAAAGGGTTTGTTACTTGTGACAACCAAAACTTTTGTAAGAAAGGTTGATTTCTTGGTTTAGTAACTATACTTGCAACGAGAGTTTACTATAACCTCTAAACCATCAATCTTCAGTTCTTCAAAATGGCGCCGTTGCCGGGGAATGGCAAACGTGTGCCTTATTATTGGTTATTATAAATATTTAAAAAAAATTTATCTTATCATTCTTATTTTTAAAAATCAAATATTTTTTTAAAATCATATCTTTTTCAAAAATTTTTCTTATCCTTTTTCAAAAATCATATCTTTTTCAAAATATTTTCTTTTTATTAGTTTTTGTTTTTATTTTCTCCTACTACTATGAACTCTCACCCCTTTGGCTATGAGTCTGATTACAATTATGTTACAGGAAGAAGAAATTATAATGAGAACAGGCATCAAGGTTGGAACAATCAAAGATGGGAGGAGCCACAAGGATTTGATCAACCCTCATGGCAACAACCACCTCCAATGGACTATCAACAACCAGCACCATATGCCTATAAACCCTCTCCTCAACATGACTTTGGACCACCATACTCACAAGCCCCTTTTCACCATTCACCTTCATATGACCCTAACCCTTATCCACCCCAATTCCATCCCAATTACTCCCAAGAACCACCACCTCCCTATGCATCATATCCATCTCCCTCACCCCAAGAATCAACGGAGCGACTCAAGGAAACATTTGAAAAATTTAATGCAACCCTTCACCAATTGAATCAAGCAATAAATCAATTATCTTCCCGACGTTCGGACACTCAGGAAAACCCCATGGCTTCATGTGGACAATCTAATGAAGAACGTAGCATGAAGGAGACATTAGAAACTCCGGTGGACAGTAAGGAGCATGAATTTGTACTGGAACAAGTAGAGGAAGCCGGAATTATTGAAGAAGAAGAAGTGGTTGCAGACTTAGGAGATGCTGAACCTCCATGGGAAAGTCAAGACATAGAGACTCCTTCCAAGACGATTGAAATTGATGCTGAGGAGGGTGTACAACCTCCAAGGCATATCATGGTTGAAAACTTGGAAGAGGTTGATCAAGAGATGGAGACTAAAGAAGTAGAAGCACAGCCTCCCATGCCCTTGGTGAGAAATAAAGAAGAGATTGAATTGGAAGAAAGCTACCAAGAGGAAGAGTTTGATATTGAAGAAACTTGCAAAGAGGTGGAAGTTGTCAGAGAAGAGCATAAGGGAGTAGAGGTTGCAAATTCGTTAACAATACCTCCCCCTAAGTTGCCATCATCCTTCACAACATTCAAGTGGGTAAAATTCATATCCCTTAGCTTTCTAATTCCTCTTGAATATGGGCTACTAGAGACGGATGGTCAACTTAGAGCTCTTTGTGGCATTAAGAGTAAGAGGAAGATGGTTAGTGGTTGGAGTTGTCAAGCAAGGTTCAACATGGTTGTGTGCTCAAAGTTTAAACGCAAAGGTTAGTGTAGAGCTCAACTGAATGGGTCTAGGAAGTTGTTTGGCTTCTTTAGTGAGAATTCAGATTGCTTGCTACCCGGATGGAATCAAGATGATCAACACAAAGACGGGTGTAAAAACAAGGTTTGGGATCTTGGAATCTATTCTGACATTCAGCATACTGGAAGCCTGAGAACCTGTTTAAAACCGCTCAAGGGCTTTACGTGCCTAGTTTGGGACCCCGGAGACCATTGGAATTCCAAAGATTGGTGGAGATTTTTGGATGAATACAAGCACAAGCCACCATAACAGGGAGCTCACCAAATGTCCAACTTAAGGACTTTAACTAAAAGTGCTAGGTGGGAGACAACCCACCATGGTATGATCGTTTCTTTTTCAATTTATTTCATGTTGTTTGTTTTTATTTTATTTTAATTTCATTGAACCTGGAATTATTCATAGCATCTACATTAGCATTGCATACTGCATAATTGCATAATTGCATATAAAAAAAAAACACGCACGCGACGCGGCAGCGTCGCTGATGCGTCCGCGTCACTAGTGCGTTGGGAAGAAAAGAATTGAACAGAGAGTCATGCGAGAGCATGGCTGGAGGCGCGCCTTTAGCATAATTTGACCCACGCGACCGTGTCGCTGACGCGTCCGCGTCATATTGCAAAATAGCTTCCCACGCGTCCGCGTCACCCACGTGAACGCGTGACTCTGTGGAATCGACGTAAATGGGTGTATGGCAGTAAGTTGGGCTGGAATGAGGCTGGACCCATGCTGAAAGCACAAGCCCACTCACACGAACGTATGCCCCATGTGTTCGCGTCGTTTTTCAAAAATGGCCATCCACGCAATCGCGTCAACGACGTGACCGCGTCACCCTGGATTTTGGCAATACTAATTTTCGAACAGAGAGTTGTGCGAGTGCGAGGCTGCCCTCGTGCCAATAGCATAAACTATGTCACGCGACCGCGTGACCGACGCGACCACGTGACCGACACGACCGCGTCAATCCGTGTAAGTGCAAGTCACGCGACCGCGTGCCCCATGCATCCGCGCCGCTTGCGCCGCACAGCTTATCCTAATTTGCCAAATACCTTATCTTTTCTTCCACAATCCTAATTTTTCCTCCCTCCTTTCTTACTTACTTCTTCCGTTCTTTCCCTTCTCATTCTTCTTATCTTTCATTTTATTTTACTTAATTTATTTGCATATTTCATTCATTGCATCTTAATTTTGTGCATATTTTTCTTTTCTTTTCTAAATTCATTATTTTACCTTTGGTGTTAATTTTCTTATTTAACTGTTGCATCTTCTCTTGAATTATTTTGGGTGCTTAGTAACTTGTTTTATTTTGGATAGGTAATATTATTTATATCAATGCCAATTTTTTATACCTGTATTACTTTTACATTGACATAAATTTATATTATCTCTCCTTACCCACACTCTCTTCTCTATTTTTGCAAACTTTTGCATTCTTGAATTGCCATGTACTTCTACTGTTTTCTCATTTGCATGTTGTAGCTACCATGTAATTGAGATCCTCATTATCTGGCATTAACCCAACCATATTTTATTTTATCTTTATTTCTGGGTTACTGTTCTTCTTTTTCTCTTCTTTCAGGCTGGCCACCGAAGACGGAAAAAGGGAGAAACTTCTAAAAGGGGAGACAAACAAGTCTATCTGCACAATCCTTGAAGAAAAGTATCAATTGGAACAACCCGTCCACCTGCACATCTCAGCATGCACCGAGGACGGTGCAATCTTTAAGTGTGGGGAGGTCGATACCGATCTCCATGGGTTAGTTACTCTTCTATCTCAACACCAATATTTTATTTTCTTTGTTTGTTCATTGTTGCATTTGCATATTTGATTGCATGTTTATTTGATTTTGTGCATTTAGTTACTACTTGGATGAAGTAATATTTTCTTTTTCAAGAAATTTTTATAATATTTCACTAATTTAAATTGAAAAATTTTTGTGTTAAACTTGTTTGAAGTTGTATTTGGAACATGGTTTTTGAGTCAAAGAATACACAACCTTTGAAATTTTGAGCTTATTTACATGGTTACATTATTTAACCATAAATTTTTATTCCTGTGTGTTTTCTTCTCTATGATTGTAATCTTTGCTTTGTTCCATTCTATATGTCCACTATTTAGTGTATTTACATGCTTGCATATGATTGAGGCCATTATTTGAATTTTTACTCACTTATCCCAAACAAGCCTACCCTTTCAATTATCTTTGTTAGCCACTTTGAGCCTTTTTATTCCCATTTGTTCTATATTTTACCACATCACTAGCCTTAAGCGGAAAAAAAAGTAATCACCCCAATTGAATCTTTGGTTAGCTTAAGATAGAGATTGTGCATCAACTAAGTGTGGGGAAATTGTGGGAACATGGGTTAATAAGGGAATGTATCATGTTTCTAATTTATTTGAATATTGAAATTTGGGAACCTACTCATGTAAAACCAGAAAAAAAAATTTAAAAATCCATGTACATTGATAAGTTATGTTTGCTTTTATGATTCAAAAAAAAATTCAATAAATAAATAAGGGGACAAAATTACCCCAATGCTAAGTTAATAAAAAGATCAATGCACATGTTATAATTTAAAGAAATATCAAAAATTTGGTACATGAGTATGGGAATCATACAAAAGTGGGAATTATGGGTAGTTAGGCATGAATTTAACAATATATAGAGTATATGTATATTAGGTGAGAGCTTAGGTTAGTCAAAGATTCATATTATAGCTCACTTGGCCTTACATGTTCCCTTACCTTTACCTCAGTCCCATTACAACCCTGAAAAGACCTCATGATGTTTGCATTGGTATACTAAATATTTGTTGATTGGTTAGATGAAGAACAAAGTTTAGAAAGCATGATCAGAGAAGAGTAGAGTGAATTACCATATACACTTGAGAGACTAGAGTGATATACACTACCAGTGAGGGTTTAATGCTTGATTCTATGTTCCCTGATTTCATGAGCTATCTTCTTACAGGTTTACTTATCTTTTATTGTGTAATTTGAATTAGTGGAATTTGGTTCATATTTGTCTTGGAGAATTTATTTACTTTTAAAACCAAGTAGGTAGAAACATTTTGCATGTAGTTGCATTCATACAGATAGGTTGCATTTCATGCATTCTACCATTCCCCTTCACTCCTTTATAGCTTCTCTTGAGTTTATCATGAGGACATGCTAATGTTTAAGTGTGGGGAGGTTGATAAACCACTATTTTATGGTTTACCTTGTGCTCAATTGAGTGGATTTTATCAACTCTTTACCCACTTATTCATACTATTTGCCTGAGTTGACATTCTCCTTCCTGATTTTGTGCTATGATTAAAAATGTGCTTCTTTGGCCTTATATTTGCTAATATTAATCCTCTCTTATTACCATTAGATGCCTTGATATGTGTGTTAAGTGATTTCAGAGTTTATAGGACAGGAATGACTTAGAGGATGGAAAGGAAGCATACAAAAGTGGAAGGAATACAAGAAGTTGAAGGAACTGCAAAGTTGTCAGCCTGACCCTCTCGCACTAAAACGGTCATAACTTGAGTTTCAGAGGTCCAAAGGATACGGTTCTTGTTGCGTTGGAAAGCTAACGTCCGGGGCTTCGATTTGATATATAATATGCCATAGTTTCTCTGACGCTAGATGACGCGGTCGCGTGATCCACGCGGATGCATCGCAGTGGTGAAAAACCAGCGTGGCAGATTTCTTCTCCAGCGATTTCTGGGCTGTTTTCGACCCAGTTTTCGGCCCAGAAAATTCAGATTAGAGGCCATAAAGCAGGGAAATGCATCCATTCATAATCATGCTCTCATAATTCACTTCTCATGATTTAGATGTAGTTTTGAGGGAGAGGTTCTCTTCTCTCTCTTTTAGGATTTAGAATTAGGATTTCTTTTGCTTTCAGGATTATCTCTTTTTATCAGGTTCAATGTTTTTTTTATTTATTTTCTCAATTTTGTTTATGACTCTTTATGTTTAGATTGATTTTCTTAATTAATATTATTTGAGGTATTTCAGATTTAAGATTGCTTTGCTTTATTTATATTAATGCTTTTAATTTAATTTAGATATTTCCCCTTTTGGCTTTGGTTAAATAATTGGTGACTCTTGAGTTATCCAACTCGAGGTGTTGATTGAAAATTGGAATTCTTCAAGAATTAATTCGAGATCCAATAACTCTAGTCTTTCCCAAGGAAAGACTAGGACTTGAGAATTCGAAATTAATTCATCCGCTTGACTTACCTTCATAGTTAGAGGTTAATAAGGTGGGAGAAGAATCCAATTCTCATCACAATCGACAAGGATAACTAGGATAGGACTTCCAGTTTTCATATCTTGCTAAGAGTCTATTTTATAGTTATTTATTTATTTTATTCTTCTTACCATTCAACATACTGCTTACTTACTTCCACAACCCCCAATTTACAACTTATAACCAATAATAAGAACATACCTCCCTGCAATTCCTTGAGAAGACGACCCGAAGTTTAAATACTCGGTTATCAATTTTAAAGGGGTTTGTTACTTGTGACAACCAAAACTTTTGTAAGAAAGGTTGATTTCTTGGTTTAGTAACTATACTTGCAACGAGAGTTTACTATAACCTCTAAACCATCAATCTTCAGTTCTTCAATGGTCGTTGTCCATGGTATCTTGGAAGATGTTGTTGCCGAAAGGGTTGATCAGATCCTCGTGGTTCCTTCCAACTTTAATTGTTCCGACCTTGATGCATGTTCCTGTTATAGCTTCCATTCCTTCCAACAACATTAGAACCAAACTCAAAGCGACGGGGGTGAGAACTCATAGTAACTAATAAAAATTAAAAACAAAAATAAAACAAATAAACAAGAAAAATAAAATATTTACAATAACCAATAATAAGGCACACAATTGCAATTCCCCGGCAACGGCACCATTTTAACGAGTATATTCTTGCTAGTAAAGAATTTTTATGAAAATAATCGCGTTGTAAGTATAGTTTCTAAACCAGCAGAGAATCCTTTCGTACAAAAATTTGGTTGTCACAAGTAACAAAACCCAATAAAATTTATAACCGAAGTATTTAAACCTCGGGTCGTCTTCTCAAGGAATTGCAGCGAAGTATGATTTATTATTGGTTATGGAAAAAGGTATATTTTTGGGTTTTTTTGAAATAGGGAACAAGAAAAATAAATTAGCAATAAAGTAAATTAATTATCATGAACACCAGTGCAAGGTATAAGAACTGGAAATCCCATCCTAGTTATCCTTATCAGGTATGATGAGAATTATTTATTGCTCCCACTTAGTTAACCCTTACTAAATAAAGGAAAGTCAAGTGGACCAATTAACTTGATTCCTCAAGTCCTAGTTAACTCCTGTGGAAAGACTAACTTTAGAGGGATCCAAGTCAATCAGCAGTTTCTAACTCTTAATCAACCACTGAGTTTGATAACTCAAGTGTCACCAATTACTTAACCAAAACCAAAAGGAGAAAAATCTAAATTATACTGAAAGCATCATAAATAGAATAAAACAATCATAAATCTGAAATACCTCAAATTATATTAAATAGAATATTCAAATCTAACATGGAAAGATTCATAAGCCAATTTGGCAACATAAGTAATTAACAAGTAAAAGCATTAGAGTAACTAAAATTAAAAGAGAAACATAGATTAAAGGAATATTGAACCTGGATTGAAGAAATAACCATAAACTAAGAAAAATCCTAATCCTAAAACCTAAGAGAGAGGAGAGAACCTCTCTCTCTAGAAAGTACATCTAAACCTACAATTACGAATGTTGTATGAGTTGTCTCTTTTGATTACCCCATTCTCTGGCTTCTATTCTGTGTTTCTGGGCTTGGATTTGGGCCGAAAAAGGGTCCAGAAATCGCTGGGGGGCGACTTCTACAATTTTCTGCATGTGGCGTCCGTTACGCGTGCGCGTGGGTCACGCGTTCGTGTCATTTGGAGTTTTCCTTGTCACGCGTATACGTCAGTCACGTGTGCGCATCAGTTGTGTTCTGCTCTAGGCACGCGTCCGCGTTGTCCACGCGTACGCGTCGATGCCTTTTTCTTCAAAACTCCATTTTTGTGCTTTCTTTCCATTTTTTTATGTTTCCTTTCTGTCCTCTAAGCCATTCCTGCCCTATGAAGCCTGAAAATACTTAACACATAGATTACGGCATCGAATGGTAATAAAGGATAATTAAAATAATTATTTTTAATGCATAGAAAACATGTTTTCACATATATCATAAAATAAGGATGGAATAGTAAAACCATGCAATTCGTATGAATAACTGGGTGAAGAATTGATAAAAACACTTAATTGAGCACAAGATGAATCATAAAATAGGGGTTTATAAACCTCCCCACACTTAAACACTAGCATGTCCTCATGCTAAATCCAAGAGAAAAATGAGAAAATATTGGGTACATGCTCATATGTTGGTTAAATGTATAAACCTTACGCATTGATGTTCTTGTATATAGTTTGAAAGAAAGAAAAATGAGAAAAATAAAAGAAAAAGAAAAAGAAACAAAAAGAAGAGTATGGAAAAGAAAAGAAAAAAAATATAGAAAAAAAAGAAAAAAGAAAAGAAATAAAAAAGGGGACAAAATGTCCCAAAGCAAAGTCCAATAAAGAATCAATGCATAAGTGTTATGATCAAGAAAAGAATGCATGAGTATGTTAAAAAAGTGAAGAATGGGTAGTTAAGTTAGTTTGAATTGTATAGGTTGTCATAGGTTAGGTGGGAAGTCTAAGCTTATCAAAGATTCAAATTTCAAGCTCACTTGACCAAATACGCATCCTACCTTGATCCTAGCCGCATTACAACCTATGAAAAGACCTCATGATACTTGTATGCATGCATGAAATAAATGTTGATTGTTAGATGAAAAACAAATCTTGGAAAGCATGATTAGGGGAGAATTGAGTGAATCGACCCTAAATACTTGAGTGAATAGAGTGCAAACACTACCGGTGAGGGTTCGATTGCTCAATTACATATTTTCACCTACAATCATCACTTTTCTTCCAAGTTTGTAAAACTTTTACTAGCTCAATTCAATTGTGGTTTGGCATGGTTGTTAATACCCTTAGCCCTTGTGCTTGTATTGGTTTTCTTGGGAATTGATTTATTTTGACCAAGCAAGTGCATGCATTTAGATAGTTGCATATAGGTAGATTGCATTTAGTTAGTTTACATTGAATAAATGTTGATACCCTTTGTCTCTCTCTTGGTTTAAGCATGAGGACATGCTTGGTTTAAGTGTGAGGTTGATAAACCCCTTTTGTAGGATTTATCTTGTGCTTAATTTAGGAGATTTTATGACCTTTTACCCACATTTATTCGATGAAATAGCATGGTTTCATGATTGTCTCCTAACTTGTGCTTAAGTGTGAAAACATGACTTTTAGGCCCTTAATTGTTAACTTTAATTCACCTTTGATTCCACTAGATGCCTTGATGTGTTT
Source organism: Arachis ipaensis (assembly GCF_059453495.1). Classification (NCBI taxonomy): domain Eukaryota; kingdom Viridiplantae; phylum Streptophyta; class Magnoliopsida; order Fabales; family Fabaceae; genus Arachis; species Arachis ipaensis. Next base: position 59,636,015 of record NC_142436.1, read on the forward strand.
GCTAGTAATTTCAGGTTGAAAAGGCTAGGAATGGATCAAAGGAATGGAGAGAAAAGCATGCAAAGTGGAGAACACATGGAAAAAGCCAAAAATTTGGATGCACCCATCCACGCGCACGCGCATTGGACGCGCACGCGTGGATCTCAAAAAACCCTAGGGACGCGCACGCGTGCTGTACGCGTACGCGTCGGTGTCCGCACGTGATTTTTAATTAGAAAACGTGCCCAGCGAATTCTGAGAAGCTGTGGGGCCCAGTTTGCAACCAACTTTGGTGCCAAAGTGCTTTAAAGGACCAAGGATTGAAGGGAATTAACATCTTAGCATCATTTACACACATTAAGATTAGTTTAGAGTTAGTTTTAGAGAGAGAAGCTCTCACTTCTCTCTAGGATTAGAATTCGGATTAGGTCTAGTTCAATAAATCTTAGATCTAGGATTTAATTCATGCTTTCATCTACTTCTATTTCTCAACTCTTTGTTGTTACATTCATCATTCTTCTATTCTTTTGTTGTAATTTCTTCTACTTTGTTTCTATACTTTGTTGTAGATCTACTCTTGTTTCTTCTATTCTCTTTCAATTCAATTTGAGGTAATTCATGTCAATAATGTTCTTTTTTATTGTTGTTGCTAATTTCTTGCAATAAGTAGTTGTTAGATTCTATTCTTGTTGCCAATTTACTATGCTTTTCTTTTATACCTTCCAAGTGTTTGTCAAAATGCTTGAGAAGATGTTAGAGTAGAATTTTATGTTCTTGGCTTGGGAAGGTAACTTAGGAATTCTTGAGATGCTAATGTCCAAGTGATTGATAGTTAATAGCCGTTGACTCTAGCTCTCATTAATTCAATTCGTGAATAGCTAGGACTTATGGACTTGGATTGATATAGCTCATTTGACTTTCTTCTACTTGTTAGAGGATGACTTAGTGGGATTCATCCTTGCAAATATCATACTGTGGTTAGTGATAAGGATAGAGATCCTTGACCACCAAACCTTGCCAACACCTCTTTGTCAATTGATTTCTTTTATCATTTACTTTTCATGTCTCTTATCTCAAAAACCCCAAAACATACCTCATAACCAATAACAAGACACTTTATCGCAATTCCTAGGGAGAACGACCCGAGGTTTAATACTTCAGTTTATAATTTTAGGGGTTTATACTTGTGACAAACAATCTTTTGTATGAAACGATTATTTGTTGGTTTAGAAACTATACTTGCAACGAAGATTCATTCGTGAAATTCTATACCATCAATAATCCACTCATCAAAATGGCGCGTTGCCGGGGAATTGCAATGGTGTTATGTTATTGGTTATTGTATATATGTGAATATTGTGAATAGCTTTATTTTTGGATTACTTGTCAGTTTTTGCTAGCTTTAGGACTTTGTTTCATTCTTTCTTATTAGCTTTTGCTTCTTATTTTCCCTTTTCATTATGAATTCTCACCTTGGCTACGAGTTTGGTTTTCACTATGTTGTAGGAAATGAGAGCTACAATGAGGATGTGCATCAAAGATGGGACAATCAAAGGTGGGAAGAGCCATATACATATGATCAATCCTCATGCCAACAACCTCCACCAATAGACTATGAACAAGAGACATTCCATGATGCATATCAATCCAATGGCTATAGTGAATCCCCTTGTGACTTTTAAGAACCACCACCATATGCCTATGAGCCATATCCTCAACATAATCCTCAACCATACTCACAAGCCTCTTTTCACCAAACACTTTCATATGACCCTAACCCACATACACCATATCAACCACCTTTTGAACCATATGAGCCATACATGGAACCACCATTCCAATATTAATACTCCCAAGAACCACCTCAATACACACCACCATACCCTTACCAAGAAGAACCACCTTCCTATTATGAACCCTTCCTCCAAGACAATGAACCCTCTTATCCACCCAAATCCTCAATGGATAAAACCCTTGGCCTTATACTTCAAGGGCAAGGAGAAATGCAAAGGGAGACACTAGAATTTGTGGCTACCTTTACCGAGGTAGTAAGCCGATTAGCCTCCCAATGCTTGAGCACTCAAAGCACTCCCATGGCCACATGTGGAGAAGCAATTGAAGAGCATAGCATGAAGGAGAGATTGGAAGTTCCGGTGGAGAAGGAGGAATGCTATGTTATGTTAAAACAATTGGAGGAGCCTATGGTCATTGAAGAAGAGGAAGAAGTAGTTGAGGACTTAAAAGATGCGGAACCTCCTTGGGAACCGAGAGTTGAGGAGAAATCCCCAAGACGATTGAATTTGATGTTGAGGAGGAGAGTGCACAACCTCCAAAATAATTTTTGAATGAAGACTTGGAGGGCATGAAGCAAGAATTTAGTTCCCTTGGTGATGAAGATTATGCATCAAACCTATTTGGTGGTGAATCCTTTGCACTTAAAGAACCTTCTCCCAATGAGATAGAAAGCAATGTGGAGGTAGATTTCTCTCAACCTCTTATTTATGATTTGAGTGATGGAGAAGAGTTAGATAAAATTGATGAACAAAGGATTGAAAGTGAAGAAGTTTGTGAAGAGGTGAAGGTTGACAAGGAAGACCACAAGGGAGTAGAGCTTGTAAGGATATTGGAGACACCTCTCCCCAAGCCATCACCATCCATTCTCTCATTCAAGTGGGTAAACTTCTTATCTCTAAGCTTCATTATCCCACTTGAATATGGTTTACTTAAGACGGATGGTCAACTTAGAAATATTTGTGACTTTAAGAGCAAAAGGGAGATGGTTAGTGGTTGGCATTGTAAATCAAAGTTCATCATGGTGGCATGTTCAAAGCTTAATAGCCAGGGTTAGTATAGAGCTAGATCGCTTGGGTCTAGGATGATGTTTGGTCACTTCATTGGGAATTCGTCTTGCTCACCACCCGGATGGACTAATAATGAGAATCAACTTTAAGACGGGTGTGAAAATAAAGTGTGGGATCCCAGATTACAAGAAGAGGATCGACTTTGGGAGCCCCGAGCTTGTGAAGATCCCCATCAAGACTTGGTGCCACTCATGAAAAATCTTGGGGCACAATAGAGAACCAAGCATTGAGATGAGCTCCCCATAAGTCCAACTTAAGGACAATAAACAAAAGTGTTAGGTGGGAGACACCCCACCATGGTAAAATCTTTTCATTTTCTCATTTTGTAAATATTGGTAAGAATTAGTTTAATTTCATGTTTTTGTTGGGTTGTTGAGTTTATTATGTAGTTTAGTAGGTTGAATAAGGTTTTATGGTGTTTTGGTAGCTGTTTGGAGGTTTGTAATGCTTGGATTGATGCAAAAACATAGAAAAATTTTGAAAAATAAAGCACCATCCACATGTACGTGCACTCCACGCGTACGTGTGCATCAAGCGTTTTCGACCATTCACGCGCACGCATCATGTACGCGTACGCGTGAATTGAAAAGTTCCACCTCCCAGCCAAAAACCCGAGAGTTGTGCATGCACTGCGCGAACATTGCACCGGAGGCACAACCATCAACCCACGCGTAAGCGTGATGGACGCGTGCACGCCCCCTCTCTGGTCTATCATGCACGCGTACGCGTGACCCACGCGTACGCGTTGCGCCCATTTCACCCCCATCCACGCACACGCGTGATGCACGCGCACGCGTGGACCACCTTATTTCACATACGTCTTTTCTTCTCCGATTTCCATTTCTTTCCTTCTTCTTTCTTCTCCTCTATTCTTTCCCTTCTCCTACCATTATCCAACACTTCCAAACACCGTTTATAACCACCTAGGTAGTTAGTTAGTTAGTTTAACTTTCATTTAAATTTCTATTTCTGTAAGTGTTGGATTGTTAATCTTGTTTACCATTAATTGCTGCTGAGTATTAAAAAGGATGTTATCTTAACATAATTATGTCTATAATATTTGTTGGATTCCTTGATTGAGGTCATATTTTGCCACTTGATTTTGAATTCTTCATGCTTACCTTTTGTGAACACCAAGTGATGAGAATTGCCTTCGATCTTGTAAACCCTTTTGAATTGCATGATTTAACCACCATGTGATTTGAAGCCTCTTCCTCGATTAGGCGAGTTCTTGATGGATGTTGTGCATTTACCTTAACGCATCGTGCTTCTTGGTCATATGCATCCATATGTTTTTAGCTTGAATGTTTTCATGCTTCTTTATTGCTTGTTTGGTTGTTTAACCTACAAGTTTAGAGCATTTCAAGCACACTACAATGAGTAAAGTGCATGCTTCTTTTGTGACATAGCTGATAAACCCCGATTTCGTGGTTTATCTTGTGCTTATTGGTGTGCGAAATCGTGATCATTCCATTCCTTGGTAACGGCGCTAAAAACTCAATACGCACGTTCATGATCTTATATCTGTTTCACAACTTCGTACAACTAACCAGCAAGTGCACTGGGTCGTCCAAGTAATAAACCTTACGTGAGTAAGGGTCGATCCGACGGAGATTGTCGGCTTGAAGCAAGCTATGGTCACCTTGTAAATCTCAGTTAGGCGGATTCAAATAGTTTTAAGAAATTATAGTGGATGAAAATTAAATAAAATATAAAATAGGATAGTGGTACTTATGTAATTCATTGGTGAGATTTTCAGATAAGCGTATAAAGATGCTTTCGTTCCTCTGATCTCTGCTTTCCTGTTGTCTTCATCCAATCAATCCTACTCCTTCCCATGGCAAGCTGTATGTTGGGCATCACCGTTGTCAATGGCTAATTCCCATCCTCTCAGTGACAATGGTCCAAGATGCTCTGTCACGGCACGGCTATTCATCTGTCGGTTCTCGATCATACTGGAATAGGATCCATTGATCCTTTTGCGTCTGTCACTACGCCCAGCACTCGCAAGTTTTAAGCTCGTCACAGCCATTCCTTCCCAGATCCTACTTGGAATACCATAGACAATGTTTAGAATTTCTGGATCTCAGGAATGGCCATCCATGGGTTCTAACTTATACCACGAAGACGCTAATAACTCAGACTCGGTCCCCTGTATTAGATATCCAAGAGATATCCATTCAATCGAAGGTAGAACGGAAGTGGTTGTCAGGCACGCGTTCATAGGGGAATGATGATGACTTTGTCACGATCATCATATTCATGTTGAAGTGCGAATGAATATCTTAGAAGCAGAATAAGTTGAATTGAATAGAAAAACAGTAGTACTTTGCATTAATCTTTGAGGAACAGCAGAGCTCCACACCTTAATCTATGGTGTGTAGAAACTCTACCGTTGAAAAATACATGAGTGAAAGGTTCAGGCATGGCCGAATGGCGAGCCCCCATGATCTAAGAACTAAACGTCCCAAGATATCTAATACAATAGTAAAAACTCCTATTTATACTAAACTAGTTACTAGGGTTTACAGAAGTAAGTAATTGATGCATAAATCCACTTATGGGGCCCACTTGGTGTGTGCTTGGACTGAGCTTAAAGTTTACACGTGCAGAGGCTTCTTTTGGAGTTGAACGCCAAGTTGTAACGTGTTTTTGGCATTCAACTCTGGTTCGTGACGTGTTTCTGGCGTTTAACTCCAGACTACAGCGTAGAACTGGCGTTCAACGCCCTTTTGCATCGTTTAAACTCGGGCAAAGTATAGACTATTATATATTTCTGGAAAGCCCTGGATGTCTACTTTCCAACGCCGTTGAGAGCGCGCCATTTAGAGTTTTGTAGCTCCAGAAAATCCACTTTGAGTGCAGGGAGGTCAGAATCCAACAGCATTAGCAGTCCTTCTTCAACCTCTGAATCTGATTTTTGTTCAAGTCCCTCAATTTCAGCCAGAAAATACCTGAAATCATAGAAAAATACACAAACTCATATTAAAGTCCAGAAATGTGAATTTAACATAAAAACTAATAAAAACATCCCTAAAAGTAACTAGATCCTACTAAAAACATACTAAAAACAATGCCAAAAAGCGTATAAATTATCCGCTCATCACAACACCAAACTTAAATTGTTGCTTGTCCTCAAGCAACTGAAAATCAAACAAGATAAAAATAAGAGAATATAGTATAAATTCCAAAATATCAATGAAACATAGCTCCAATCAGATGAGCGGGACTTGTAGCTTTTTGCCTCTTGAATAGTTTTGGCATCTCACTTTATCCATTGAGGTTCAGAATTATTGGCATCTATAGGAACTCAGAGTTCAGATAGTGTTATTGATTCTCCTAGTTCAGTATGTTGATTCTTGAACACATCTACTTTATGAGTCTTGGCCGTGGCCTTAAGCACTTTGTTTTCCAGTATTACCACCGGATACATAAATGCCACAGACACATAACTGGGTGAACCTTTTCAGATTGTGACTCAGCTTTGCTAAAGTCCCTAATTAGAGGTGTCCAGGGTTCTTAAGCACACTCTTTTTTACATTGGACCTTGACTTTAACCGCTTAGTTTCAAGTTTTCACTAGACACCTTCACGCCACAAGCACATGGTTAGGGACAGCTTGGTTTAGCCGCTTAGGCCAGGATTTTATTCCTTTAGGCCCTCCTCTCCACTGATGCTTAAAGCCTTGGATCTTTTTTATTTACCCTTGCCTTTTGGTTTTAAGAGCTTTTGGCTTTTTCTGCTTGCTTTTTCTTTTTCTATTTTTTTTTGCCATTTTTTTTCTGCAAGCTTTGTATTCACTGCTTTTTTTTTGCTTCAAGAATCATTTTTATGATTTTTCAGATTATCAAATAACATGTCTCCTTGTCATCATTCTTTCAAGAGCCAACATATTTAACATTCATAAACAACAACTTCAAAAGACATATGCACTGTTCAAGCATTCATTCAGAAAACAAAAGGTATTGTCACCACATCAATATAATTAAACTAAGTTCAAAGATAAATTCGAAACTCATGTACTTCTTGTTCTTTTGAATTAAAAACATTTTTCATTTAAGAGAGGTGATGGATTCATAGGACATTCATAACTTTAAGACAAAGTTACTAAATACTAATGATCATGTAATAAGACACTAACATAGATAAGCACTTAACATAAAGAAAACGAAAAAACAGAAAATTTGAGAACAAGGAATGAGTCCACCTTAGTGATGGTGGCGTTTCCTTCTTGAGGAACCAATGATGTCCTTGAGCTCTTCTATGTCTCTTCCTTGTCTTTGTTGCTCCTCCCTCATAGCTCTTTGATCTTCTCTAATTTCATGGAGGATGATTGAGTGCTCTTGATGTTCCACCCTTAGTTGTCCCATGTTGGAACTCAGTTCTCCTAGGGAGGTGTTGATTTGCTCCCAAAAGTTCTGTGGAGGAAAGTGCATCCCTTAAGGCATCTCAGGGATTTCTTGGTGATGAGCTTCTTCATGCGTCTCTTGAGATCCATGAATAGGCTCTCTTGTTTGCTCCATCCTTTTCTTAGTGATAGGCTTGTCCTCATTAATGAGGATATCTCCCTCTATGTCAATCCCAGCCGAATTGCATAGATGGCAAATGAGGTGAGGAAAAGCTAACCTTACCCTAGTGGAGGACTTGTCAGCCACCTTGTAGAGTTCTTGAGGTATAATCTCATGAACCTCCACCTCTTCTCCAAACATGATGCTATGGATCATGATGGCCCGGTCTATAGTAACTTCAGATCGGTTGCTAGTGGGAATGATTGAGCGTTGAATGAACTCCAACCATCCTCTAGCTACAGGCTTAAGGTCCAGTCTTCTCAGTTGAACCGGTTTGCCTTTTGAGTCAATCTTCCATTGAGCTCCTTCCACACATATGTCCATGAGGACTTGGTCCAACCTTTGATCAAAGTTGACTCTTCTTGTGTAGGGGCGTGCGTTCTCTTCTATTATTGGCAAGTTGAACGCCAACTTCACATTTTCCGGACTAAAATTTAAGTATTTCCCCCGAACCATGGTGAGATAATTCTTTGGGTTCGGGTTCTTACTTTGATCATGGTTCCTAGTGATCCATGCATTAGCATAGAACTCTTGAACCATTAGAATTCCGACTTGTTGGATGGGGTTTGTTAGAACTTCCCAACCTCTTCTTTGGATCTCATGTCGGATCTCCGGATACTCATTTTTCTTGAGCTTGAAAGGGACCTCGGGGATCACCTTCTTCTTGGCCACAACATCATAGAAGTGGTCTTGATGGGCTTTGGAGATGAATCTTTCCATCTCCCATGACTCAGAGGTGGAAGCTTTTGTCTTCTCTTTCCCTTTTCTAGAGGGTTCTCCGTTCTTAGGTGCCATCAATGGTAATAGAAAAATAAAAAGCTTATGCTTTTACCACACCAAACTTAGAATATTGCTCGCCCTCGAGCAAGAGAAGAAAGAAAAGAAGAAGAAGAAGAAGATATGGAAGAGAGGGAGAGAGGGTTGTATTTCGGCCAAGAAGGGGATGAGAGGGTTGTGTTGTGTGAGAATGAAAAAGAATGGAGAGGTTTATATAGTGGAGGGAGAGGGGTTAAGGTTCGGCCATATGGGGTGGGTTTGGGTGGGAAAGTGATTTTGAATTTTGAAGGTAGGTGGGGTTTATGAGGTAGGTTTATGGGAAAGAGTGGATGGATGTGAGTGGTGAAGGGGTAGTAGGGAAGTGAGCTTGAGGTGATTGGTGAAGGGTTTTGGGGAAGAGAGCTTGAGGTGATTGGTGAAGGGTTTTGGGGAAGGGTGTTTATTGGGAAGAGAGGATGAATGAGAAGAGGGAAGAGTATGAGTGGAGGTAGGTGACGTTGGGACTTTTGCCAGTAAAGAAGTTCATATAAACAATCGTGTTGTAGATATAGTCTCTAAACCGACAGAAATTCCTTCGTACAAATGTTTTGGTTGTCACAAGTAACAAACCCCTAAAAAATTGTTAACCGAGTATTCAAACCTCGGGTCGTCTTCTCAAGGAACTGCAAGGAAGTATGTTCTTATTATTGGCTATAAAGGTTGTAATCGGGGTTTAGAAGATGAGAAGCAAGTGATTTGAATGACAAGTAGAGTAAATGGCAATTAAGATAAATAAATACTGTAAAGCAAACTTCTGGCAAGGTAAAAGGAATTGAAAGTCCAACTTGATTACCTCCCTCAACAATAAAGAAAGTTGAATCTAAATTCCACTTAGTTAACCTTTTCTAAAGTAAAGGAAAGTCAAGGGACTAATTAGTTGACCTTCGAATCCAATTTATTTCCTAAGAAAAATTTAGGATTATTGAAGTTCGGTTCAATTAGCAAGATAACGATTATCAATTATGTTGAGTTTGATAACTGTTGAGTTACTGATTTCTTAACCAAGACCAAAAAGAGAAAAAGTAAATTGCTGGAATAGAATATCTTCAGATTAGAAGCAATGGTAACATAAATTAAAGAGAAATCAATCAATAACTGAAATACCTCAAATATCATTATTAATTCAAATCATAATATGGAAAGGATTCATAAGTCAAGTTGGCAACATTTATAAGTACGCATAAAAGCATTAAAGTAAATATTAAACCTGGATCGAGAGTCACTCTTACAAACTAAGAGAAGTCCTAAATCCTAATCCTAATCCTAAGAGAGAGAGGAGAGAACCTCTCTCAAACTAAATCTAAATCATGGAAAGTGAAAATTGGCGAGCTCCCCCTGAATGGATGCGTTCCCTCACTTTGTAACCTCTGGTCTATGCCTTCTGGACTTGGATTTGGGCCAAAAAGGGCTTCAGAATTCGCTATAAGCGTTTTCTGCAATTTCTGGTGCGTGGCCTCTGTCACGCGTCCGCGTGGGTCACGCGGTCGCGTCATTCGGAGCATTTCCTTTCCACGCGGTCGCGTCAGTCATGCGACCGCGTCATGTGTGTTCTGCTTAAAGCGCGTGGTCGCGTCAGTCATGCGGCTGCGTCGCTGCTGATTCGCGCTTGGCATGCGATCGCTTCGTCCATGCGATCGCGTGGATGCCAGTTTCTTCAGAAGCTCCGTTTTGTGCTTTCCTTCCATTTTTGTGTGTTTCCTTTTCCATCCCTTAAGTCATTCTGCCTTAGAAAATCTGAAACTACTCAACACACTAATCACGACATCGAATGAAAATAAAGGTAATTAAAATAATTAATTTTAAAGCTTAGGAAACATGTTTTTCACATACATCACATAATAAGGAAGGGAAAGTAAAACCATGCAATTAATATGAATAAGTGGGTGAAGGATTGAATAAATCACTCAAATTAAGCACAAAATATATCATAAAATATGGGTTTATCAACCTCCCCACACTTAAACAATAGCATGTCCTCATGCTAAATCCAAGGTAAAGAATAAGGTAAGGTTAAAGTGGTGGAATGTTATGCAAAGCAACCTATTCTAAATGCATGTACCTGAATGAGTCATGCAATTCCAATTTATCCACTCATATATAAAGCTTACATGTAGTCAAATTAATTCACATTCTCAAGGAGTCATATATATATATATATATATATATATATAGCCAACCCTTAAATAATAAAGTATTTTAGCAAATGAGATGGGAAATATTGTACAAACTTGCAAAACAATTAGTAATTTAAGCACAGATATATGCTGATGAGCTATTGAACCCTCACTGGATTTTGTGTTTACTCTCTCGTCACTCAGTATTTATTGGGTTTATTCACTCTACTTTTCTTTTTATTCTTACTTTCTATAACTTTGTTCTTCATCTAACCAATCAACAATTATAGAGTACAGTCATACCAAAAGTCACGAGGTCTTTAATTAAGGTTGTAATGGGGCCAAGGTAAAGGTAAGGATATATGTATAAGGCTAAGTGAGCTAATAAGTGAATCCTTAATTAGACTAAGATCTCACCTAACATGTATATTTAGTAGAACGAAACTTCTTTACCAATTTTCCCATATTATCCCACTTGTTGTTACATGCTCATGTTTCAATTTTTGTTTTTATCCCATGTGCATTGCTTTTATTTTGCATTGGGGAATTTTTTTTCGTATCCCCTTTTATTGAATGCTGAAAAATAATTTTTTTTAATGCACATGGTAATTGAATCACTTTGATTTCTCATGAGCATGCTTCCCAAAATTTATTTTATTTCTTTTAACTTTTCTACCCTTTTGTTTCTATCATCCATGTTCCCAATAGGTTTTCCACATTTTAATCTACTTATAATTTTCTATCTTAAGCTAACCAAGGATTCAACTTGGGATTTTATTTTGTTTTTCTGCTTAAGGCTAGTAGTGTGGCTAAATAGAATAAAAGGGATTTTAAAGGCTCAAGGGGGCTAACAAGAGTGATGTGAAAGGTAGGTTATTTTGGGGTAAGTGAGCTAAAATCAAATGATGGCCTCAATCATTCTTTTGGCATGTATCTATATTCTATAATTGGACATATAGATTAAAGCAAAGTAAAGAACATTAGAATAAAAAGAAACAAAACACACAGAAATGAAATTATGGTTTGAATGCAACCATACAATTAAGCTCAAGACTCATAGGCTGTGTGTTCTCTAACTCAAGCATTATATATCATTCATATAGGTTATGCAGGTTTAGTTAAAAATTCCCATTATTCTCATAAAAAAATTATTTAGGGTAGCCTTTAAAGTTTTTATGTTCCTCCTTGATAAAATGTTGTCAACTTAACTATATGATGTAATGCTATATATACAAGGTTTATGGATTTAAATTTGTTACGTTCAATTTCCTAGCTTACTTCCTTTTGATATTTTTCAATTTAAACTATGCTATCTTATGCTAAAAAGGGTAAATTATACTAATGAATCCACTAATAAGTCAGAATTGCCAACTAAACTAAATAACTAAAAATATGAACTAAAAATGCAAAATGCAGAAATAGAGTAAAAATACATAAAAGCAGCAATGTATAAGTACTCAGAAAAAAAGAAAAATACATAAAAATATCCAAAATAAAAGAAAAAAGAGATGTAGTGGTTCACCAAAATAAAACGCCAGAGATGGCGACCTCCCCACACTTAAAATGAAGCATCGTCCCTGATGCTCAGTCAAGCTGGGTGTGAAGGGGTGTCATCACTGGTAGGGATGGTAGCTGGAGGCTCTATGGTAGTGGTGGTCTAAGGGTCTGGCTGCTGTAGAGGCGGGGCTGACTGGATCGAGATCTCTGGATCTGTAGCCTCTATCTGGTGCGTAACCACCTGATATGGTGCAGCCTGCGCTGTGTTTGCCTGCTGATGGGTCTCCTCCTGGAAATGAGTATCCTCCTCGTGCTCATCCTCCTCCTCCTTTGATGGCTCAGATGGTGTGTCGGGCTCGGAGGGGATGTCACCACCCTGTCGGATCATCAGCTTCAGATGCGAATACCTGCGACGCTCTAATCTCTCATACCGGCGCCGGTTATGGTGCTCCATCTGATCAAGCTGTCGAAATAGGCGTTGCACGAGGCGGTATACGGGCTCAGAGGCAGGTGGAGGTGCAGTGGTGGCAGCAGGGGCAGCCGTGGATGAAGAGGGTCCAGCAGACGGTGGGGCTGTCTCATCAGTAGCAGTGAAGGGTGGTGGTCTGTAGCCCAAAGCTAGGAAGTTCCTGCTGTGAGGAATGATCTTCCTGCAGTCCGCTGTTGGTGGTCTCTCATCGGCATCCTCCCATGGCACGTCAGCTCGACGGCCTAGCTGTGTAACCAGATACGGGAAAGGGAGGGTACCTCGGACGTGGACCCTGGCCATATAATGCCGGATAAAGCGTGGTAGATAAAGGTCGTTACCTTCCAGCACACACCATAGGAGGGTGATCATAGCAGCTGGGATCTCCGTCTCATGAGTACTCGGCATGACATAATTGCTCAAGATCTGGTGCCATAACCGAGCCTCATCATTTAAGTATGCCCTCTTGATCCCTCTAGGCATGGTGGTATCCTGACCCATCTCCCAAGGAACAGTCGGGTCGAGAGCTATCTGTGCCTTTACAGCATCCCAATCAAACTGCATCAGGCGCATGTCCTCCTCAGCCTTTGAATAACCATCAGGCTGATCGGACTTGGCTGGGAGTTGGAGAATGTCCTCTAAGGCCTCCTCAGTGACTAGAATTTATTTTCCTCTCAGGTTCACTGCATCTAGGGTGGTGATGTAGTAGTTGCAGTAGAATTCCCGGACCCAAAATGCATTGACCTCTGTCAATGTTCTCTCCAGAAAGAACTAGCCTCTTTGCTTGATTTGCTCAGTGGTGTACTGCTGGAGTGCTTCTGGAATCTTCAGTGTTCTCTCTAGGTATAGATTCCTGGAGTTTGCAAATGCTGGATACTTCAGCTCACAGTACCGGTTTGCAAATTTTATTGAATCATTTGCAGGGAGCAGCTGGTCAGCTTTTTCCTGCTGTGTAAAGTTCTTCTCCCGCCATGAGGAATCATGCATGAGGGCAATGATGGAATGGGAGGAATCTCCTCTCTTGTGCTTGCCAGTAGCCTTGCCTTTTCCTTTCCTTTGTGAGGCAGACATCCTGAAAAATGGAAAACTAGGATATGGATAAAAATAGGGAAGCAAATAGGCAATTAAACAAAGAAAACTCAAAGCGGCAAAGGAGAATTAGAATGAGGTAAATGAGTCAAGTAAATGTGCATTAAGGATTGTTTAGTAGTTTAAAATTTGGAAAGAAAGAATTTACAATCCAAAATGTATCAGAATCCAAGTTAAATAGAAAAAATTGTCAGTATGCCATGGTTAGAAAGTTAGAGGAAAGTGAAAAAAATATCAAAAAAGAGATTTTGAAAAGGTTAGTATGGTTAGAATTTGAAAGACGGGTTAGTAAATTAAAATTAGTGAGTCAGTAAAATGCGGGTTAAAGTAAGTGGCATAAAGAAAATGGGCCATGTAAGAAGGATTCATGATTATGACTAGAAATAACTCATAACTGATCAAGGAAAACAGGGTGATGTTGATTCAAACAGATATAAAGAAAGCAAGAACTGGAATCAGAATATCACAAATGCAGTTTATAAACCAGAAAATCAAAGAGGATAAGAAAGTCGGCCATAGCATTCATGAAACGGTTTGGGTAAAGCAGATGACAACAGAGTTCAGATTGCCAAACCAAAACATGAGTGAAAATAATTCACAAAAAATTTGGGCAGCATTCCGGCTAAAGTTGGATTGTCCCGAAAAATAAACAGCAAACAAGGCAGTTCATATGAATTAAAAAAAAAACTTGCTGCAGTTACCTATAATTAATAGAAACATGAAAATTCAGAGTAACAAGCAGTAAATGCAGGAAATCACAGCATATGAACAAGGTCACAGGAACAGCAGAATTACAGTTTTGATAAAACAGAAACATGAACAGTGTAAGTAAACAGACCTAGATCCACTAACCACAGCCTAAGTTACCTAACAACCTAAAAAATCCACTACAGCATGCATATCTATCTATCCTAATTAAGAACAGAAACAGAAAAAAATTGTAAAATAACTGCAAAGGACAGAGAGGCGGCGTTCATCGGAACCTGGTAGGCGGGAGGAGTAGAACGGGATAAGAAAGCGGCTGGGTGGTGGCTGCGGCGGCGTCCGGCGTGGTGGCAGGGTACGGCGGCGCGGTGGCGGCTGAGGGGGCAGTGGAGAAGGGGGTAATGAAGATATGGTTTAGGGTAATTGATAGAGGAAGGGAGGGGGGTTGCGGGTGGGTGGCAGAGGGGCGCGGAGGGCAGTGGCGGAGAAGGGAGAAGAGAGAGAGAAAGAAGAAGAAAGAAGGGGAGGGGGTGGTACGGCGGTGGTGTCTGGACGGCGGCGGCGTCTGGGTGGTGGCACGGTGGTTGCTAGGTGGTGCTGGGTGGTGGTTGGGAGAAGAAGAAGAAGAGAGGGATAAGAGGGTTGGGGGGGCTGCGCGACTGATAGGGTTCGCGTGGCTGGGGCGGTTATATTTTCGAATCCACACAGCCGCGCGGGGCACGCGGTCGCGTGGTTGGGGTGAAAATGGGAGTGACGCGATCACGTGGGAGCGCGATCGCATGAAAGGGGTGGAAGAGGGGATGACGCGATCGCGTGGGTCACGCGATCGCGTCGCTGGAAATTGTGCTAAACGCACGACTCCAGCACCATTTCAGCACAACTCTCTGTCTCCTTCTAGGGTGATGTGCAATCCATGCGACGCGATCGCGTCGCTCACGCGGTCGCGTGGGATTGGTATTGTGCAAGTGACGCGATCGCATGGGGCATGCGATCGCGTAGGCCAAATTGTGCAAAACGCACAAGGGCCGCACGATTCCAGCCTAACTTTCTGGACGTTGCATAATTACGCCGATCTCCGGGTCACGCGATCGCGTGGATGATGCGGTCGCGTGGGAAGTGTAGTTCACCATGTGACGCGATCGCATGGGGCATGCAGTCGCGTCGTGCATCCCCCCCCCCTTTTTTTTTAATTGAATGCGGGATGCAATGCTTAATGTGAATGCTATGCATGATTCCAGGTTTAATAAAATAAAAATAAAATTTAAAGACAAACAAAATGAAATAAAATTAAAATTGCAAAAGGAACGACCATACCATCGTGGGTTGTCTCCCACCTAGCACTTTTGGTTAAAGTCCTTAAGTTGGACATTGGAAGGGCTTCCTGTTATGGTGGCTTGTGTTTAAATTCATCCAGAAATCTCCACCAGTGCTTGGAATGCCAATAGCCTCCGGGGTCCCAAACTAGGCATGTAAAGGTTCTGAGCAGCTTCAAACAAATTTTTAGGCTCCCGGGGTGACGAATGTCAGAATAGATTCCACGATCCCAAGCCTTGTTTTTAAATCCGCCTCCGTCTTGATCTATATGTTTCCATCCGGGCGGTTTAAAAAGTAGAATCTCACCATGGTGACCAAACGTTCTCCGTGATCCATGCAATGAAGCATGATACCAATCCATGTACTTCGAGGTGAAGCGTGGAACCTTATTGAACCTTGTGCACCAACTCTGAGTACGAGCCATTTCCCTCTTACTCTTAAAGCTGCAAAGAGCTCTAAGCTGGCCATCTGTTTCAAGCAAACCATATTCAAGTGAATAAGCAAAGTTAAAGGTTAAGGATTGTACCCACTTGAAGCTTGTATTAGGTGGCAATGGCCTTGGGGTAGGTGTTTCCGGTGGTTCTGTAAGTTCCATTCCCTTGTGCTCTTCTGTAAATTCCTCTACTTCCTTGCAGGGTTCTACAATTGTATCTATGTCCTGGTCAAAGTCTTCTATGTCTTCCTCATTACTTGAGTCATAGATTGGAGGTTGAGAAAAATCTACCTCCGCATCGTCTTCATATTCACTTGGGGAAGATTCTTCGATCTCAGAGAATTCACTTGCGGATGCAAGTTCATTACTAAGAGAATTTGACTTGTGACTATCATCATCAAGGAAATTTGTGTCCTGGATCATTCCGTCTGATTCTTCATGAATAACTTGCCTTGGGGATTGTACAATATCCTCCTTAGCATCAACAGTAGCGTCCTTGACGGAGTTCTCCTCAGTTCTGGATTCCCATGGAGGTTCAGCATCTCCTAGATCTTCAACCAACTCTTCTTCTTGAACAATGATAGCTTCTTCTACTTGTTCTAGTATGAATTCATTCTCTGTCTTGTCCACTGGAGTTTCTGGTATCTCCTTTATGTTACGCTCTTCGTTAGACTGTTCACATGGGGCTGTGGCTAATCCTTGTGTATTTGAGCGCCTAGAAACCCATTGAATTACTACTTGCTCCAATTGTCGAATGGTTGTTTGAAATTTATTTACTATTTTCTTTAGGCGAACGTCTGCTTCTCGGGTTGCCGGACTTGGGCATGATACATAGAGAAGTGGTGGTGGTTGGGAGTGATTGGATTGGTACTGGGGTAAGGAAGGATCATATGGTGGTGAATGGTGAAGAGAAGCTTGTGAGTGTGGTGGTTCGAGGTTATGTTGAAAGGATGGTTTATATGCACGGGGTGGGGCTTGTTGGTAGTTACAAGGTTGTCCACCATATCTTTCAGTTGGGTATGCACGGTAGAATGGTCTTTGTCCAGGATATCTTGGAGGGTGTTGCTGCCTAAAGGGTTGATTAGATCCTCTTGGCTCCATCCATCCTTGATTGGTCTGACCTTGATGCATATTCCTGCTGTAACTTCTATTTCCTTCAACAAAGATAGAACCAAACTAAAAGCGAGAGGGGTGAGAGTTCATGGTAGCAAATAAAGATAAAAAGGAAAAAACAAAAATAGAGAAACAAGCAAAAGAAAAATATTTACAATAACCAAAAATAAGGCACACGTTAGCAGTTTCCCACCAACGGCGCCATTTTGACATTGGGATTTTTGCCAGTAAAGAAGTTCATAAAAACAGTCGCGTTGTAGATATAGTCTCTAAACCGACAGAAATCCCTTCGTACAAACGTTTTGGTTGTCACAAGTAACAAACCCCTAAAAAATTGTTAATCGAGTATTCAAACCTCGGGTCGTCTTCTCAAGGAACTGCAAGGAAGTATGTTCTTATTATTGGCTATAAAGGTTGTAATCAGGGTTTAGAAGATGAGAAGCAAGTGATTTGAATGACAAGTAGAGTAAATGGCAATTAAGATAAATAAATACTGTAAAGCAAACTTCTGGCAAGGTAAAAGGAATTGGAAGTCCAACTTGATTACCTCCCTCAACAATAACGAAAGTTGAATCTAAATTCCACTTAGTTAACCTTTACTAAAGTAAAGGAAAGTCAAGGGACTAATTAGTTGACCTTCGAATCCTATTTATTTCCTAAGAAAAAGTTGGGATTATTGAAGTTCAGTTCAATTAGCAAGATAACGATTATCAATTATGTTGAGTTTGATAACTGTTGAGTTACTGATTTCTTAACCAAGACCAAAAAGAGAAAAAGTAAATTGCTGGAATAGAATATCTTCAGATTGGAAACAATGGTAACACAAATTAAAGAGAAATCAATCAATAACTGAAATACCTCAAATATCGTTATTCAAATCATAATATGGAAAGGATTCATAAGTCAAGTTGGCAACATTTATAAGTACGCATAAAAGCATTAAAGTAAATATTAAACCTGGATCGAGAGTCACTCTTACAAACTAAGAGAAGTCCTAAATCCTAATCCTAATCCTAAGAGAGAGAGGAGAGAACCTCTCTCAAACTAAATCTAAATCATGAAAAGTGAAAATTGGCGAGCTCCCCCTGAATGGATGCGTTCCCTCACTTTGTAACCTCTGGTCTATGCCTTCTGGACTTGGATTTGGGCCAAAAAGGGCTTTAGAATTCGCTATGAGCGTTTTCTGCAATTTCTGGTGCGTGGCCTCTGTCACGCGTCCGCGTGGGTCACGCGGTCGCGTCATTCGGAGCATTTCCTTTCCACGCGGTCGCGTCAGTCATGCGACCGCGTCATGTGCATTCTGCTTAAGGCGCTCGGTCACGTCAGTCATGCGGCTGCGTCGCTGCTGATTCGCGCTTGGCATGCGATCGCTTCGTCCATGCGATCGCGTGGATGCCAGTTTCTTCAGAAGCTCTGTTTTGTGCTTTCCTTCCATTTTTGTATGTTTCCTTTTCCATCCCTTAAGTCATTCTGCCTTAGAAAATCTGAAACTACTCAACACACTAATCATGGCATCGAATGGAAATAAAGGTAATTAAAATAATTAATTTTAAAGCTTAGGAAACATGTTTTTCACATACATCACATAATAAGGAAGGGAAAGTAAAACCATGCAATTAATATGAATAAGTGGGTGAAGGATTGAATAAATCACTCAAATTAATCACAAAATATATCATAAAATATGGGTTTATTAGTAGGTGGGGATCCTGTGGGGTCCACAGATGCTGAGATGATCCTGTGGGGTCCATAGATCCTGAGGTGTCAAGGATTTACATCCCTACACCATTGAGGCATGTAAAATGCCTTTGCATGCAATTCTGGCGTATAAACGCCGAATTGATGCTTGTTCTGGGCGTTCAACGCCCAGATGCAGCATGTTTCTGGCGTTGAACGCCAGTTCTATGCTTGTTTCTGGCGTTCAGTGCCAGCTTTCCTCAGTGTGCATTCTTGGCGTCTGAACGCCAGGATGCTGCTTGTTTCTGGCGTTCAACGCCAGATCCATGTGTCTGAACGCCAGCCAGATGCTCCTTACTGGCGTTTAAACGCCAGTAAGCCCTTCCTCCAGGGTGTGATTTTTCTTCTGCTATTTTTGATTCTGTTTTTAATTTTTCTATTTATTTTGTGACTCCACATGATCATGAACCTAATAAAACATGAAAGAACAATAAGAATGAAAATAAAATTAGATAAATAAAAATTGGGTTGCCTCCCAACAAGCGCTTCTTTAATGTCAATAGCTTGACAGTGAGCTCTCATGGAGCCTCACAGATGTTCAGAGCATTGTTGAGACTTCCCAACACCAAACATAGAGTTTGGATATGGGAGTTCAACACCAAACTTAGAGTTTGGTTGTGGCCTCCCAACACCAAACTTAGAGTTTGACTGTGGGGGCTCTGGTTGACTCTGCAGTGAGAGAAGCTTTTCATGCTTCTTCTCCATGGTTACAGAGATAGATCCTTGAGTTTTAAATACAAGGTTGTCCTCATTTAGTTGAAGGATCAATTCTCCTCTGTCCACATCAATCACAGCTATTGCTGTGGCTAGGAAGGGTCTTCCAAGGATGATGGATTCATCCTCTTCCTTCCCAGTGTCTAGGATTATGAAATCAGCAGGGATGTAAAGGCCTTCAACCTTTACTAGCATGTCCTCTACTTGTCCATAAGCCTCTTTTCTTGAATTGTCTGCCATCTCTAATGAGATTCTAGCAGCTTGCACCTCAAAGATTCCCAGTTTCTCCATTACAGAGAGTGGCATGAAGTTTATTCCTGACCCAAGGTCACATAGAGCTTTCTCAAAGGTCATGGTGCCTATGGTACAAGGTATTAGGAACTTTCTAGGATCCTGTTTCTTCTGAGGCAATCTCAGTTGATCCAATGCATATAGTTCATTGGTGAACAAGGGAGGTTCATCTCCCCAAGTCTCATTACCAAATAAATTGGCATTCAGCTTCATGATTGCACCAAGGAACTTGGCAACTTACTCTTCAGTAACATCCTCATTCTCTTCAGAAGAGGAATACTCATCAGAGCTCATGAATGTCATAAGGAGGTTCAATGGAATCTCTATGGTCTCTAAATGAGCCTCAGATTCCTTTGGTTCCTCAAAGGAAAACTCCTTGTTGATCACTGGACGTCCCAAGAGGTCTTCCTCCTTGGGATTCACGTCCTCCCCTTCCTCCTTGGGTTCGGCCATGATGGTTATATCAATGGCCTTGCACTCTCCTTTTGGATTTTCTTCTGTATTGCGTGGAAGAGCACTAGGAGGGGTTTCAGTGATCTTCTTACTCAGCTGGCCCACTTGTGCCTCCAAATTTCTAATGGAGGACCTTGATTCATTCATGAAACTCAGAGTGGCCTTAGATAGATCAGAGACTAAGTTTGCTAAATTAGAGGTATTTTGTTCAGAGTTCTCTGTCTGTTGCTGAGTGGATGATGGAAAAGGCTTGCTATTGCTAAACCTGTTTCTTCCAACATTATTAAAACCTTGTTGAGGCTTTTGTTGATCCTTCCATGAGAGATTTGGGTAATTTCTCCATGAGGGATTATAAGTGTTTCCATAGGATTCACCCATGTAATTCACCTCTGCTATTGTAGGGTTTTCAGGATCATAAGCTTCTTCTTCAGAAGATGCCTCTTGAGTACTGTTGGATGCAGCTTCCATTCCATTCAGACTCTGAGAAATCATATTGACTTGCTGAGTCAATATTTTATTCTGAGCCAATATGGCATTCAGAGTATCAATTTCAAGAACTCCCTTCTTCTGAGGCGTCCCATTACTCACAGGATTCCTCTCAGAAGTGTACATAAACTGGTTGTTAGCAACCATGTCAATAAGTTCTTGAGCTTCTGCAGGCATTTTCTTTAGGTGAATGGATCCACCTGCAGAAGTATCCAATGACATCTTAGCTAATTCAGACAAACCATCATAGAATATATCCAGGATGGTCCATTCTGAAAGCATGTCAGAGGAACACTTTTTGGTCAGTTGCTTATATCTCTCCCAAGCTTCATAGAGGGATTCACCTTCTTTCTGTCTGAAGGTTTGAACATCCACTCTAAGCTTACTCAGCTTTTGAGGAGGAAAGAACTTGGCTAAGAAAGTTGTGACCAGCTTATCCCAAGAGTTCAGGCTATCTTTAGGTTGAGAATCCAACCATATTCTAGCTCTGTCTCTCACAGCAAAAGGGAAAAGCATGAGCCTGTAGACTTCAGGATCTACCCCATTAGTCTTAACAGTATCACAGACCTGCAAGAATTCAGTTAAGAACTGAAAGGGATCTTCAGATGGAAGTCCATGAAACTTGCAGTTTTGTTGCATCAGAGAAACTAATTGAGGTTTAAGCTCAAAATTGTTTGCTCCAATGGTGGGGATGGAGATGCTTCTTCCATGTGAATTGGAATTTGGTGCAGTAAAGTCACCAAGCATCTTCCTTGCATTATTATTATTTTCGGCTGCCATCTCCTCTTCCTTTTCGAAAATTTCTGTAAGGTTGTCTCTGGATTGTTGTAATTTAGCTTCTCTTAGTTTCCTCTTCAGAGTCCTTTTAGGTTCAGGGTCTACTTCAACAAGAATGTTCTTGTCCTTGCTCCTGCTCATATGAAAAAGAAGGGAACATAAAATAATAATAGGGATCCTCTTTGCCTAGTAGAGAGAGGTTCCTTTGTGTGAGTAGAAGAAGAAAGGGAATAAGAGTGAAGAAGAATGGATAATCCAAACACAAGGGTGAGGATAGGAGCAGAGTTATGAGGTGAGGAGAAGTGTTAGTAGATGAATAAATAAATAGAAGGAGATGAGGGAGAGGAAATTTCGAAAATTAATTTTTGAAAAGA
Organism: Arachis ipaensis; assembly: GCF_059453495.1. Classification (NCBI taxonomy): domain Eukaryota; kingdom Viridiplantae; phylum Streptophyta; class Magnoliopsida; order Fabales; family Fabaceae; genus Arachis; species Arachis ipaensis. Next base: position 59,657,801 of record NC_142436.1, read on the forward strand.
AGTTGATGATTTTCAAAAATTAAAGGAGAATTAAAATTAAAATTAAAATTTAAACAATTAATTAACTAAAAAGAATTTTTTTGAAAAAGAGGGAGATATTTTCAAAAATTAGAGAGGGAAGAGTAGTTAGGTGGTTTTGAAAAAGATAAGAAACAAACAAAAAGTCAATTAGTTAGTTGAAACAAATTTTGAAAATCAATTTTTAAAAGATAAGAAGTTAGAAAAGATATTTGAAAAAGATATGATATGAAAAGGTAAGATTAAAAAGATATGATTTTGAAAAAGATAAGATAAAAAGATATTTTTGAAAAGATATGATTGAAATTAGTTTTGAAAAAGATTTGATTTTTAAAATCACAATTAATGACTTCATTCACAAGAAATCACAAGATATGATTCTAGAGCTTAAAGTTTGAATCTTTCTTAACAAGTAAGTAACAAACTTGAAATTTTTGAACCAAAACATTAATTGTTGATGATATTTTCGAAAATATGATATAAAATTAAGAAAAAAATTTTTGAAAAATATTTTTAAAATTTTCGAAAATAAATAAGAAAAATGAAAAAGATATGATTTTTGAAAAAGATTTTGAAAAAGATAAGATTTTTAAATTGAAAATTTGATTTGACTCATAAGAAACAACTAAATTTTAAAAAGTTTTGAAAAAGTTAACTCAAATTTTCGAAAATTTATGAGTGAAAAAGGGAAAGATATTTTTTTGATTTTTGAATTTTTAATGAAGAAAGAGAAAAACATGAAAAAGACTCAATGCATGAGAATTTTTAGATCAAAACAATGAATGCATGCAAGAACACTATGAATGTCAAGATGAACACCAAGAACACTTTGAAGATCAAGATGAACATCAAGACTTTTATTTTTGAAAACTTTTAATGAAAGAAAAACATGCAAGACACCAAACTTAGAGATTTTCAATAATTAGACACTAACAAGTTAAAAATGCATATGAAAAACAAGAAAAGACACAAAACAAGAAGATATGAAGATCAAACAAGAAGACTTACCAAGAACAACTTGAAGATCATGAAGAACACTATGAATGCATGAATTTTTCGAAAATTTTTATGCAAAATTTAAAACATGCGATTGACACTAAACTTAAAATTGACTCAAGACTCAAACAAGAAACACAAGAATATTTTTTATTTTTATGATTTTTAAAATTTTTTTTTTTTGAAAACATATAGGGAAAAGGAAGCAATGAATTCACAGTCCTCAATCAAGATTCTAGGAATCATACCAGGTTAGTCTAAAGCTTGATGGCCAGCCAAACTTCAGCATACCATTTTGAAACTTTAGAATTCATTCTTAAAAATTTTAAAATAATTTTCAAAAACAAAGGGAAAAGAAATTTTTTTTTGAAATATTTTCAAAAACAAATAGTTTTTTTTTTTTAAAATAAAACGAAAAAGAAAATCACCTAATCTGAGCAACAAGATGAACCGTCAGTTGTCCAAACTCAAACAATCCCCAGCAACGGCGCCAAAAACTTGGTGTGCGAAATCGTGATCATTCCATTCCTTGGTAACGGCGCTAAAAACTCAATATGCACGTTCATGATCTTATATCTATTTCACAACTTCGTACAACAAACCAGCAAGTGCACTGGGTCGTCCAAGTAATAAACCTTACGTGAGTAAGGGTCGATCCCACGGAGATTGTCGGCTTGAAGCAAGCTATGGTCACCTTGTAAATCTTAGTTAGGAAGATTCAAATAGTTTTAAGAAATTATAGTGGATGAAAATTAAATAAAATATAAAATAGGATAGTGGTACTTATGTAATTCATTGGTGAGAATTTCAGATAAGCGTATAAAGATGCTTTTGTTCCTCTGATCTCTGCTTTCCTGCTGTTTCATCCAATCAATCCTACTCCTTTCCATGGCAAGCTGTATGTTGGGCATCACCGTTGTCAATGGCTACTTCCCGTCCTCTCAGTGAAAATGGTCCAAGATGATCTGTCACGGTACGGCTATTCATCTGTCGGTTCTCGATCATACTGGAATAGGATCCATTGATCCTTTTGCGTCTGTCACTACGCCCAGCACTCGCGAGTTTTAAGCTCGTCACAGCCATCCCTTCCCAGATCCTACTCGGAATACCACAGACAAGGTTTAGACTTTCTAGATCTCAGGAATGGCCATCCATGGGTTCTAACTTATACCACGAAGACGCTAATAACTCGGACTCGGTCCCCTGTATTAGATATCCAAGAGATATCTATTCAGTCGAAGGTAGAACGGAAGTGGTTGTCAGGCACGCGTTCATAGGGGAATGATGATGACTTTGTCACGATCATCATATTCATGTTGAAGTGCGAATAAATATCTTAGAAGCGGAATAAGTTGAATTGAATAGAAAAATAATAGTACTTTGCATTAATCTTTGAGGAACAGCAGAGCTCCACACCTTAATCTATGGTGTGTAGAAACTCTACCGTTGAAAAATACATGAGTGAAAGGTTCAGGCATGGCCGAATGGCCAGCCCCCATGATCTAAGAACTAAACGTCCCAAGATGTCTAATACAATAGTAAAAAGTCCTATTTATACTAAACTAATTACTAGGGTTTACAGAAGTAAGTAATTGATGCATAAATCCACTTCCGGGGCCCACTTCGTGTGTGCTTGGGCTGAGCTTGAAGTTTACACATGCAGAGGCTTCTTTTGGAGTTGAACGCCAAGTTGTAACGTGTTTTTGGCGTTCAACTCTGGTTCGTGACGTGTTTCTGGCGTTTAACTCCAGACTGCAGCGTAGAACTCGCGTTCAACGCCCTTTTGCATCATCTAAACTCGAGAAAAGTATGGACTATTATATATTGCTGGAAAGCCCTGGATGTCTACTTTCCAACGCCGTTAAGAGCGCACCATTAGGAGTTCTGTAGCTCCAGAAAATCCACTTTGAGTGCAGGGAGGTCAGAATCCAACAGCATCAGCAATCCTTCTTCAACCTCTGAATCTGATTTTTGCTCAAGTCCCTCAATTTCAGCCAGAAAATACCTGAAATCACAGAAAAATACACAAACTCATAGTAAAGTCCAGAAATGTGAATTTAACATAAAAACTAATAAAAACATCCCTAAAAGTAACTAGATCCTACTAAAAACAATGCCAAAAAGCGTATAAATTATCCGCTCATCACTTATTTTAGGGGATTTTATCACCTTTTCCCACATTTATTCAATGAAATAGCATGGTTTTGTAATTCTCCCTTGAATTGTGTCTAAGTGTAAAAATATGCTTTTTAGGCCCTTAAATTGGTGATTTTGATGCCTTGATGTGTTTGTTAAGTGATTTCAAGTTCATAAGGCAAGTATTGGATGGAAGAAATGAGGAGAAAAGCATACAAAGTGGAGAATTCATGAAGAAACAAGAATTGGGAATGCATTGATGGGCACGCATGCGTACAAGGCACGAACGGGCCGAAGTGATTTCGCATAGAGACGCGCACGCGTACATGCCACGTACGCGCGGGTGAAGAAACAGCTAATCGACGCACACGCGCACATGGCGCGTACGCGTCGATACTCTCACGTGACCCACTTAAAGGCAAAATGCTAGGGGCAATTTCTGAGTTGCCAGGCCCAAATCCAACTTGTTTCTGAGTGTATTTTATGCAGAATTGAAGTCCAAGCAAAGGGGGAGCAATTAGTTAGTCAACATGAGCCTTTAGTTAGTTTTCTAGAGGGAGAAGCTCCCTCTTCTCTCTAGAATTAGGTTAGAATTAGGTTAAATTGTCTTGGATCTTAAATTAATCACTTGATTTTATCTTGTTTCTTTTACAATTTCCCAAATCTACATCTTGATTTCCTTAGTTGTAATGTTAATTTCTCATTTTGCTCTCTTGTATGTTGATGAACATTGTTAGATCTAATTTTCTTTTAATGAAATTTCATGTTTCCATGTTTCTTTTATGTTGATCTTGCTTGCTATTATTGATTTCTCGCTTATGAAAGTTATGGGTCTCCTTAATCTTAGCATTTTGTGATGTTTACTTTTATTTCACATTAGGTGTTTGATATAATGCTTCCTATAGTTTTTGAGTAATTCTCTTGACCCTTGGCCTAGGCTAAGGGGATTGAGTGATCTTGAGTCCTTGGGCTTCATTGAATTGGTAATTCTAGAACCCTTGGGGATCAATTTGATAACCATTGACTCTAGCCTACTACTAAGTTAATTAGTAGCTAGGTTGGGACTTATGGATTGATGTTGATCAAGCCATTTGACGTACTCCAAGCCTAGGAGTAGACATTACGTACTTAAGGCTTTAGTGAGTAGACCTAATGATCTCAATTCCGCATAATTATCAATGTTTGAATTGTTAACAAGGATAGTGATCTCAATTACCCAAGTCTTAGCCAAGAGTCCTTTATCTTGCTTCCTTTAATTACTTGCTTGATTTACGTGTTTTGTCATTTAAATTCTTGCTCATTTAATCTCTTGCCCTCTTATTAATCAAACCCCCTTGTTCCTTCATAACCAATAATTGACCACTTCATTGTAATCCTCGTGAGATGACCCGGAGTCTAAATACTTTGGTTAATTCTTATTTGGGGTTTGTTCTTTGTGACAACCAAATTTTTGATGTGAGAATTGTTTGTTGGTTTGGAGCTATGCTTACAACGAAGTTCTTATTTTCTATAAGAAGAAAATCTAGACCATCGAGCAAAATCTCGTCCATCAACATGGCGCCGTTGCCGGAGATAGCAATGGTGCTATGTTGTTGGCTATTGTATATATTATGAATAGCTTAGTTTTTGGTTTGTTTGTTGGCTTTTGCTAGTTGTAGGACTTTATTTTCTTTGTTTCTTGTTAGTTTTATTTTTGTCTTCTCTTATCACCATGAATTCTCATCACTTTGGCAATGAGTGTGGTTCAAACTATGTTGTAGGGAATGGAAGCTTTAATGAGGATGCACATTAAGGATTTGGAAATCAAAGATAGGAGGAGACCCAAGCTTATGGACAACCTTCTTGGCAACAACCCCCTCCGAATTCTTATCGGTATAATCCTAATCCTAATGCATACCAATCCAATGAGTGTGATGACCCTTACTGTGATTGTCAACCACAACCACCACATGTATATGAAGCCCCTCCGCAACATAATTTTGAACCACCTTACTCACAGGCTTTCTACCACCATTTACCTCCATATAACCCCAACCCATACCCACCATACCAACCACCATATGAACCGCATCTAGAACCACCACCTTTCCAACACTAATACTCCCATGAACCACAAAGTCCATACGTACATCCTCAAGAATTCCACCAATATGAACCACCTTCCAATTACAACAACCTTCCCTCAAACAATGAACCTTTTCTTCCACGATCACCTCCCGATGAAGCTCCCATGTTGGAATTGAGAGATCTTGAATCTCATATCTTAAAGCGATAAGAGGAGGATGAAAAGAAGTTTGCGGAGTTAAGAGAGAAAAAATGGCTATCATGGTAGAAGTCATTGGTAACATGGTCTCATCCTGCCTAAGCCTTGCGATCAAGGCACTCCTATTGTTGAATATGGAGAAGCAACCAAAGAGCTTAGTGAGGGAGTGAACTTGAAGCTCTATGAAGAGGAGGAGGAGTTAAAATAGGAAGTACAACAGGAGGAGGAGGTAGAAATTAGTGAACAAAAGGAAGTAGTGGTTGGATGTTTAGGATATGTTGAGCACATAAAGGAATCTCAAGTTGAAGAGCCCTCTTCCACGAGGTTTGCAAAGGATGTTAAAGAGGAGAGTGATGTTGAGGAAGTGGATAGAGAGTCGAAGGAAATTGATCAAGAAGTGGATTCCATCGTTCGTGATTTTTTGTCCACATTGATCAATCCCCTTGATGATCTTGTTGAGCCTTCTTCAAATGAATTAGAAAGTAATCTTGGGGAGGACGTACAACCTCCAAGGCATATTGTGAATGAAGAATTGGAATAAGTGTCCCAAGTAACAAGCCTCCCTATATATGATGATTCCGCATCAACATATGACCCTTTCGAGCTTGAAGAATCCTTCCCCACTATGCTTGGAATTGATGACGAGGTAGACTTCACTAAACCTCCTATCTATGATGAGAGTGATGGGGAAGAAATAGAAGAAATTGGTGAAGAAGAATGTGAACTTGATGAAGCTTGGCGAGAGGTAAAGCTTGAAGAACCTTGCCAAGTGGTGGAAAACTCTAGAAGAGGATGGACGGAAGTGGAGCATGCTTTGTCAAGATCATTGGGAACTCCTCCACCTAGGTTATCATCCAATCTTTCGTTTGAGTGGGTAAAACTTCCAACTCTTAGCTTTATTATCCAACTTGAGTATGGTTTGCTTGAGACGGAAGGCCAACTTAGTGCGCTTTGTGGAATTAAGTGAAAGAGGAGGATGTTTAGTGGTTGGCGTTGTAAATATAGACTCATTATGGTTGGAAGTTCAAATTTGAAGAGTATGGATTGGTGCCGTGCTCAATTAAATGAGTCTAGGAGGGTAGTTTGGTGCTTTCACGAGAATTTGGCTTTCTTGTCACCCGGACAGAATCAAGGTGATCAACTAGAAGATGGGTGCGAAGATAAGATATGGGATCCTGGATCACACCATGGAAACCAATTTTGGGAACTTATATCTTGGAGAGAACCTCACCAAAGCTTGGTGAAAATGGTTGGAACTTCTGACAACCAATTAAAGGACAAGCACTCTTGGAGGTTCAAGGATGAATACCGGCATAAAACAGCTTGACAGGGAACCTTCCAAATGTCCAACTTAAGGACTTAAACCAAAAGTGCTTGGTGGGAGACACCCCACCATGGTAAATTCTTTCCATTCCCTTGTAGATACAATGAATGAATGAATTAGGCTCCATTGTATATAGTTTCTTTACTTCTTAGTATATTTTGCTTTGCTTGCTAAAGTGTTTATAAATTCTATGCCTTAATTAGGGATGATTCTTTGAATTTGAGTTTTTGCTTGAATTACAAGTTTCCTCAATTTGTTTGAAAAATCTCCAAAACTTCAAAAAAATATGTTTGATTTTGCATTTCAGCTGGTTTTAATGTCCTAGAGAAGGTTGGGAAGATTTTGAGCTCTTCTTGGTGCTCTTTAAAAAAAAAAAGAGAGAGAGAGAAGCCACGTGCAAGCGCACAGTGCGCGCGTGCATCGGCTGCACATTTAAGCTTTCTGGGCCAAGGACCAAAGAGTTGTGCCACTTTTGGGCCAACTCTGTGCCTTAACCCACGCGGACGCACGCTGTACGCATCCGCTTCCTTTTTTGCGTTGCCCTACCCACGCGTAGGCGCACCTGGCGCCTCCGCGTCCCATCATTAATCAACTCGTCCACGCGCAAGCGCATAGTGCGCGCACGCGTCGATGCAGTTTTGCATCATCCGGGCCAAGGACCCGAGAGTTGTGCCAACTCTAGGCCACTTTTGTGCCTCTGGCCCAGCTCGACCCGCGCGGACGCACGCTGTACGTGTCCGCGCCCTTGCCTACACCACCCATCTACGCGACAGCGCGTATGACACCTTCGCGTCACTTCATTATCCTCTCACCCACACGGACGCGCATAGTGCGCGCACGCATGGATTCAAAAATTACTAACCGCAGGGACGCGAGAGCCCTAGCACAGATGCGCACCCCTTCCTCCTTTCCCCCAACATCTCTCCCTCTTCTTCTCCCTCCATTTTCAACCTTCGAGCTCCTCAACATCAATCACCCAGTCACCTCTGGCGACACCATCGCCGTCGCCATCGCCCTCACCTCTCTTCCTTCCACCCCTTCTTCTTTTCCCCCTTCCTCACTTTCTCCTTCTCACTTCGCCCCTGCCCTGTCTTCCCTCTGCCCCCTCTCACCAGCAGCTTGCCCCGCCACCGCGACCAAGTACGCCACCGTGAGCACCGCTGCTGGTAGCGCTACCTTGCTACTTCTTCTACCCGTTTCTCCCTTTGCCCATTTCTGCTTCTTCTCTATCTTCCAGGTTTCTGCCCTTCCCCTATTCCATTCATTTTGTTGCTATAGCTAGTTAATTTTGTTTAGCTTAGTTTAGTTAGAATTGCATGTTAGTTGATTAGGTGGTTAGAGAATCTGAGCTGGATAGTGGATTTAGGTTTGTTTTGAATAATGATGATAATTGAAAGTGTTGTTGCTTCATTAACTTTTCTTGGCTTGTTTGTTGCTGGATGACTTGCCTTGTGCTGATTTAGTTTGCTTGATGTTGTTGCCTGGCTGTTCATTATTGCTTTGTTCTTGCTGAGTGTTGTGGGTTGAGTTCTTCTCCAATTTGCACTTCATTGTTGGATTCAATTATGCTTAATTGTTTGAATTCATGTTGCTTGCAAGTGGAATGATTATTATCTTGGAATGGTATTTGCAAGTTGAATTCAATGAATAGCATGCTGCCTGAATTCATTATGCTTGTTCATTTGGCAGATTTGATGCTGTATTTTAAGCCAATGTTTTTGTTCATTATTCAAAGAAAGGATGTTATTTGTTGCTAGCTAGTTTAGTTTAAATTGCTTTTTGATGTTTTGCTGCGGAAAGATTGGCTTATTTGTTCCATTCATATGAATTCACATATGGTTTTTGTGTTTTAATTATTAATGAATTCATATGGAATCTGGATTGATTATTTAAAATTGGAAAATAGCCAATTTACTGCTGAAATGCTGCCGGAGTTTTCCTAACATATTTCATGAAATAACCTTGTTTTAATTGATGCAACAAGCTTCTGTTCGATGAAATTCTGTGTCAATAGAATCTTGTTTGCTAAATGGATTTAGAAATTTTCTCTTGAGCTTCCTTGCAAGTTTTGGTCATGCTTCTAACTTTCTTTGCTTACTTGTGATGTCAACTTACTTCTGTGCATTGAATAGTTCAAGTGAATTTTCAAGACCATAACTTGAAACTCTTTTGAGATTTTGTGCCTCTTTTGCATAAACTCACAAGTTTGAAAGTTTTTAATCTACCAGGCTGATTTGATTCATTATATTCATGCCTAATTTGCATTAAGTCCCATAGATCATAAGGTTTTCCATTCTTATTTCAACTTGTGACTTTTATGCCTCGTTGGATTTGGTGTTGAATGCTTCTTAGTTGACTTATTTTTCAATATTTTGAATTTACCAACACTAATTAAGACGAGCCTAGTGACCTTGACATTGATTGATGATTTAACTCCCATATACATACTCTTGTGCAAATTTTCATATTTCATCATCAATGACTAAATGTCCCTCATGATTTTGAGTGTGCTTACAACATACTTTGTGCTTTTCTTTTGAATTAAGCCAAGAACTGTCGTTTCGCTAATCTTTGATCCACTTTTATAACTTCTAACTTGTTTAACTAACTAACTTCTCTTTTGGTTTTAAACTTAACTCTTTTGATCATTCTTTTGAATATAGCATTTCTTAGGCTTAATAAACAAGCATTGTGCAATTGTGGTTTGAATTCTTGGTTTGTGACTTGGTTTGAATTCTGAATTTTGTTACTTGCATTCTAAGAATTCTCTTTTCTTCACTCACTTCATGAAGATGTCTTACCTTGAGTGCTTTGCATCTACTTGGCTAGCTACTTATATCATACCACATCTATTTTTCAGGATGTCGGACAAAGGGAAAGCCATAGCTACCACCTCAAAGAAGAGGAAGCGCTCTAAAGCCTCTACCCCTTCACCTTATGCAAACTATGCTAAGAATTCGCTGAATGAAGTCGAGAAAGAGAATCAGCTACTCCCATCCACTGACCCAATCAAGTTCCCCAACCTCTACTATGAACTTCGATTCCCTAAATACCGGAAGACGAACCTAAACATTGAGAAGAAACTGGTCCTTCCCAATGATGTGAGATGCGCCATCAATAGCCATATTCTGGAGTTGGGCTTGGACTTTGTTGATAGAGATTTGGGGAAGATAAACACTCCGTGGGGGAGGGAGTTCTACTGTAACTTCTTTCGTGCCACTCTTGATTCAGTCCATCTGCGGGGTATGGAGATTTTGATCACCGAGGCAGCTATTGGGGAGGCATTGCTTTGTCGACCTTGTACTGGTGACCCATGCGACTATCAGCAGGCAGAGGTAGCTATCCACTGCATGACTTTTGATTATGAAGCGCTGAAGCGCGTGATTGCCACACCAGACGCCCCTTGGGTGATGGATTCTGGGAACAAGAAGCCCAAGGGGATGCTTTTCACTTATCTGTTGAGAGAGGCTAAGACTTGGCAGCATATATTCGCCCATTATGTCTTGTCCACCACTCACTTCTCAGAGATTTCGATGGATATGCTAGTCCTTATTGGCTGTGTCATGGAGGAAAAGGAGGTAGACTTCCCCCGGCTGATCAGGCAGAGCATGTGGCACGCGTATATCCGTGGCCTCCTGCCATTCCCTACATTGGTCAGTAGCATGATTGAGCTAGCTGATGTCCCGTGTGAGGACGACGACGTGACACCACCACCCCCAGATAACGATGACAAGGAGGTTACTATTTCGTGGGGTGCGTGGGTGCACAAGAAGCCTCCACCCAGATGTCGTTCTCGAGCCAGAGTAGTGGTGGAGGCAGCTCATCCTTCATCGTCAGTAGCAGCAGCAGGACCCTCCTCTACTTCAGCCGCAGCATCCTTGCCACCACCGCCAACACCTGAGCCGACATACCTGTTGGTACAGTGCCTGTTTCGCTTCATGGAGCGCAGTGAGCGTTACATCATGCAACGTCTCGATTGCGTAGACCAGGTGTTTGTATCACAGGGTATTGAGCTACCTCTGCTCCCAGACTCTCCTGCCTCCGACGAGCAGGATCAGGAGGAGGAGCATGCTGAGGACCCGACTCAGCAGGATGCACCACCAGAGACACAGGCCACCACAGAGGTTCAGCAACCCCCTGAGGACTCACAGCCAGTACCACAGCCTGAGCCCGAGCCGCAGCCCGGCGCGACTGTTGACCCCCATCTCGAGCTTCAGCAGTAGCATCGAGGATGATGCTTCATTTTAAAGTGTGGGGAGGTCACCGTTCGTGACCAATGGATAGCATTTGTTTGGTGAACTTTCAGACATTTATCTTCTAGTTCTGCTACTTTATTTTATTTTGCACTTTATCTTTGAGATCATTTTGGGATTATTGTACATATTTGCTATTGTGGATACCCTTATTTTGGTTGTTGCGCACCTTTATTATATATGTATATATTGCATTTTGGCTTTTGATTGTGATTAGAAAAATATTTTGGATTGTTAAAACCTAGTTAACCCTTTTTGTATAAGATTTGTGTTTTGATAGAAAAGGAGGTAAACTAGAGAAAATTTTTAAAATTTTCTAAATCACAACATTGCATTAGAATAAGCTTAGTCAATATGATGAAAAATTTCCAAGAAATCCATTTCTAGAGCACCACTCCAATTGGTTGAAAAAAATTTTTTAGAACTTGCTTGAATTATACAATTGTGGATCATGTTTTTGAACTAAGAACACAAGCATGTGAGATTTGAGCCTAATTGTGTGGTTACATCATATAACCACTTATTCTCATTCTTGTGTGTATTATTCTCTTTCTATGATTGTAATCTTTGATTTGTTTGATTCTTTATGTCTATTATTTTGTGTATACATGCATTTATATGATTGTGGCCATCGTTCAAATAGCTCACTTACCCCAAATAGCCTACCTTTTATCTTCCATTGTTAACGAATTTTGAGCATATGCTTAACCCACTTATTCTGAATTGTAGCACATTACAAGCCTAAGTGAAAAATAATAAATGTCCTTAATTTGAATCTTTAATTAGCTTAGGCTAGTGAGAGTGTTCATCATTTGATTTTGGAAAAGTTGGGAACATTAGGTAGAGATAAAAGTGTGCTTTTGTATTTGTGTTGAGAATCTTGGGAATTGGGTACATACTCATGTATTAATCATGTGTAAACCACATGCATTGATGTTCTTGTATATGCTTCTTTTTTAAAAAAAATTAATAGAAATAGAAAAAGAAAGAAAAATAATTGCAATAAAAAGGGGACAAAAATGCCCCAAAGTTCAAGCTTAATAATGATCAATGCATATGTGTGGTGATCAAAAGAGAATACATGAGTATGTGTGGAAAAGTGAAGAATGGATAGCTAGGTTGTTTAGAATTGTATAAGTTGTCATAGGTTAGGTCGGAAGTTTAAGTTAATCAAAGATTCAAATTTCAAACTCACTTGACCATATGCATCCTACCTTGACCCTAGCCCCATTACAACCTATGGAAAAGCCCTCATGATATTTATATGCATGCATGAAGTAATTGTTGATTGTTAGATGAAAAATAAATCTTTGAGAGCATGATTAGGGGAGAATCGAGTGAATCAACCCCATACACTTGAGTGCCTAGAGCGGATACACATCCGGTGAGGGTTCGATTGCTCAATTACATGTTTCCACCCCTGATCATCTTTTCTTGCAAGTTTTTGAAATCTCTTAATAATTCAATTCAATTGTGGGTTTGCTTTGATTGCTATTGCCATAGCCCTTGTGCTTGCATGCGTATTCTTGGAGATTGATTTATTTTGACTAAGCCATTGCATTCATATAGATAGGTTTCATATAGATAGATTGCATTTAATTAGTTTGCATTGAATAAATGTTGATACCACTTTATTTCATTCTTGATTTCAGCATGAGGACATGCTTAGTTTAAGTGTGGGGAGATTTTATAAACCCCGATTTCGTGGTTTATCTTGTGCTTATTTTAGGGAATTTTATCACCTTTTCCCACATTTATTCAATGAAATAGCATGGTTTTGTAATTCTCCCTTGAATTGTGTCTAAGTGTAAAAATATGCTTTTTAGGCCCATAAATTAGTGATTTTGATTCACTTTAATTCCATTCGATGCCTTGATGTATTTGTTAAGTGATTTCAGGTTCATAAGGCAAGTATTGGATGGAAGAAATGAAGAGAAAAGCATACAAAGTGGAGAATGCATGAAGAAAAAAGAATTGGGAATACATTGATGGGCGCACACGCGTACAAGGCGCGAACGCATCGAAGTGATTTCACATAGAGACGTGCACACGTACATGCCGTGTACGTGGTGCGTGAAATTGTGATCATCAACAATGGCGCCAAAGGACTTGGAGCTCTTAAACATGAATCACACTTTGTCACAATTCCGCACAACTAACCAGCAAGTGCACTGGGTCGTCCAAGTAATAAACCTTACGTGAGTAAGGGTCGATCCCACGGAGACTGTCGGCTTGAAGCAAGCTATGGTCACCTTGTAAATCTCAGTCAGGTGAATTCAGATGGTGATGAAGAATTGATAATTAAAAGATGAATAAAACATAAAATAAAGATAGAGATACTTATGTAATTCTTTGGTTGGAATTTCAGATAAGCGTATGAAGATGCTTTGTTCCTCCTAAACCTCTGCTTTCCTATTTCCTTCTTCCAATCATTCATACTCCTTCCCATGGAAAGCTTTTTGTTGGGCATCACCGTTGTCAATGGCTACTTCCCGTTCTCTCAGTGAAAACGCTCCAAATGTGCTGTCACCACACGGCTAATCATCTGTCGGTTCTCGATCATGTCGGAATAGGATCCATTGATCCTTTTGCGTCTGTCACACGCCCCACAATCGCGAGTTTGAAGCTCGTCATAGTCATCCCTTCCCAGATCCTACTCAGAGTAACACAGACAAGGTTTAGACGTTCCGGATCTCAGGAATGGCCGCCAATAATTCTAGCCTATACCACGAAGGTTCCAATATTAGATTAGAAACCCAAAAGATACTGTAAGACCCGGTTAATTAACGGCTAATTAACCCATAAATGAGAATTTATTCTAGAAAGCCAAAAATGTTATTTTTATGGCTAAATGTGATAGAGGATAGTGAGACAAGAATTTCGGTACCAATTTTATAGAAATCAGACCAAGATTGGACCGAACGGACCAAACCGGGCCAACCGGACCCAAAGTGGGCCCTTGGCCTAACTAAACTAAACCAAAACCCTAGTTTTTAGCATTCTCTCTCCTCACAACACACAAACACACGCTGAAATTGATTTGGAGGGGGGAAGAACACTCTCTCAAGTTCTCTCCCTTTGTTGATCTTCAAACCACCATAACTTTTGATCTAGAGCTCCGATCGCCGCATCGTTTGTGGCCACGCGTTCACCGCGGAGAGCTCTACAAAACCCATACAATCAATCTTAAGGTAAGCCACGTTTTTTCTTCGAAATTCCAGCCCTTGTTTTCGAGTTTCACGGATGAAATGTTGAGATTTTGGGCTCTTTGATGTTATAGGACCCAACTCTCTTGAAGGAGAAGGTTAATCTTGTCTCCTTGGACCTTGGGTGTGGTAAGATTCTCAACCCTAGTGTAATTTGTTGTTCTATGATGTTGGGTATTGAGATGTTGTGTATGGGTATGATGATTGTGGCTTAGGTTGTGTATATGTGAAAGTTGGAGCTTGATTGGTGATTTTGGAAAGCTTGGGAGAGGGTTTTGTGTGATAAAATCTGTTCTTGAAGGTGTTGAGACCTTGAGAGCTTGTGGACAAATGGTTTGGAAGTGCTCCGGTTGAGCTTGGGAAATCGGCTAAGGTATGGTCTCGGTTTCTCGTATCTAATATGTAATGTGGTAGGAAATACTTAGGCTAGAGGCCCTAAGATAGGCATTGAATGGTTGATGTTGTTAAATGGTTGAGATATATGATGTGATCGTATATGTGATTATGAATATTGATGCCTTGATTTTGTCATATATGAGAAAATGCATGTTGTGATATATGCTTGATAAATGATTAAGGTTGAATTGGTGGGTGGTACCATGTTGATGGTGAGTATGATGTTGATTATGTATAATGATGGTTGATTGGAAATGGTATTATTGGAAATTGGGATGAGGGAGGATGTATGACATGATATTGTGTTTGTCCTTTAGCTATTTGATTGAGAAGTGTTAAAAGGGTTGGATGGTGATTTTGGGGAATTTGGTAAGATGTCAATGTGTGAGTTGAGGATGGCTTGACGTTGATTTTGGTACATTTTGATTGATTTCAAAGAAAATGGATGAAATTGGCATGTTTTGATTGATTTTGAAAAGAGTTGAAAGTGGCTTGTTTTGAAAATGGCACTTTATGGTTTTGTATGAAAACATGCTTTTTGGGCATACTTTGACGGGACATAACTTAGACTACGGATCTCTGATTTGTGCCAAATCTTTTAGAAATGAAATTGGACCCGGGATGTCCATGCCGTTCGAAGAACGGGTGAAAAACGATTTAAAATGAGAAACTTATGTCCGTCGGAAGATTGGGGGTTGAATCTGTAAATTCTGCAGCTTTTAACTTAGAAAATTTTTTAGCAGAAAGACTGCGCCTACGCGCCATTCTTCAAGAAAGCACCATCCACGCGTGCGCGTGGTGTGCGCGGGCGCGTCGATCCGCTGCACCAAATGCCCAGCTATTTTCCCGAGAGTTGTGCCAGAGTTGTGCCAGTTTTGTGCCTGGGGCGCAAGAGGACCCACGAGTAAGCGTGGTTGATGCTCACACGTCGTTTGGCTATTTTTCAACCCGCGCGTCTGCGCGTATGATGCTTGCGCGTCGATGAGATTTTGTGGCCATCCATGCGTGCGCGTGGAGTGCGCATACGCGTGGCCCTGTTTTCATCCCAAAGTTGATTTTTGAGATTTAAAAGCCAAATTTCATACTTCTATGCCTCCGATCTCACCACTTATGTCTTAAATCATTATAATATGCCTAGCAATGAGGCAAGGGGCTAGTAAATGTGGTAATTTGCGAGTGAAGGAAGGGAAAAATGAATGATCAATGAGGATCAAAGATGATTATGTGAGATGCGGAGGATAGCGGTGGAAGTGCTTGTTGTGCCATGGGCCGAAGGGCCGTAATTGTTAATGAATTGGCTGGTTATGGATTTAACCGTGAGCCGGATGGCTAGATTATTGCCGTGTTACGGCGGAGCCATGATTATGGCTAAGTATAAATGCATATATGCTGTTGAATGAATTATGAATGTTTGCACTTCCACCATCGGAGATGAGGGTTTCCTTGGGAGGAAGTAGTGGCTAGCCACCACGTGCTCCAGGTTGAGACTCGAAACTCTTTTGACCCTATGTCGTAAGTGTGGTCGGGCACTGTGAAAGTCCCGGATGAGCTCGCCCCCATAAATATTCACCAGTGAGGGTGATGGATATGGATCATGATTATGATCAAGTTTATGATGAGTATAACTCGAGTTGGGGATGCGCGACAGAGGGACAGTCGAATGGTTAGCTACCAGGACTTGTCGAGTTGGCTCTATAACCGACAGATGATATCATCAGCCACTAGGGACAGGCATTCATCATATGCATACTATATGAATTGTTTGAGATTGCCTATTTGACTGCATATTACTTGCTAATTGTCTAAATGCCTTATCTGTTCCTATTTGTAAATCTCTTGTTTGATATAACTGTGTTTGCTATATTATACTCCTGCTGGTGGTTGGGAGGTCTGAAGGAATTGGAAAGGGAAGTATTAGTTAGACTGAAGGATCTTTAGTCAGTTGCCACTTACGGTTTAGTTTGTTTATAAGCTTTGATATTATCTGGAGGAAGTTCTAGGATTGCCTTTGGCTTTCCTCTATTATTATGTATTATTTATGTGGAAGCTGTTACCATGCTGGGAACCTCTGGTTCTCACCCATGCGGATTTTGTAGTTTTCAGATGCAGGACGTGAGGTTTCTCGCTGAGGCATGCTGGAGACTTCTGGATTAGCGAAGATCCTTTGTTCTCGGGACTCCGTCTCGGTTTATATATCTTGTTTAGATACCTTTATCTCCACTAAATAATACAAACTGTGATGACTCCTCTTATAGGAGATTTTTGGAGAATAGGGTTCTGTATTTGTGTCCCTTTGGGTTTCCTTTGGGGTTTCCTTATTTTATTATATGTATATATATTGCTATGCTCGGACAGGTTATCTTCGCATCCGGATTTGAGTTTTGATATTCCCGTTTTTAACACTCTTTTGTATATATATAATCTTGCGTTAACTTATCCTTTGCTCGTTGCGTTATCGATCGGAGTGTTGCGCTTTCGAGTTGCGATTTTTGTTTACCTTTTTTTCTACAAAGGCTCCTAGTTATAATCCTTATTCACACTACTATACGTACTAGATTTTTGTTTTAGAGGTCGTAATACCTTGCCATCTCTGGATTATGACTTAAGCATAAGACTCTGTATGTTAGGGTGTTACAGATACGCATTCAAGCCATTGCTAGTAGAATAGAGGTGGTTGTCAGGCACATATTCATAGGTGAGAATGATGATGAGTGTCACAGATCATCACATCCATCAAGTTGAAGAACGAATGAATATCTTGGAGAAGAAATAGACTTGAGTTGAATAGAAAAGCAGTAGTACTTTGTATTAATTCATGAAGAACAGCAGAGCTCCACACCTTAATCTATGGTGTGTAGAAACTCCACCGTTGAGAATACATAAGAACAAGGTCTAGGCATGGCCGTGAGGCTAGCCCCCAAACGTGAAAAGGTCTATCAAAGTATATCAAGTGTTTCAAATACAATAGCAAAAGGTCCTATTTATAGAAAACTAGTAGCCTAGGGTTTACAAAAATAAGTAATTAATGCAGAAATCTTCTTCCGGGCCCACTTGGTGTATGCTTGGGCTGAGCATTGAAGCTTCCATGTGTAGAGACTTTTCTTGGAGTTAAACGCCAGCTTTTGTGCTAGTTTTGGAGTTAAACGCTAGAATTCTTGAGCTGACTTGGAACGCCGGTTTGGGCCATCAAATCTCGGGCAAAGTATGGACTATTATATATTGCTGGAAAGCCCAGGATGTCTACTTTCCAACGCAATTAAGAGCGCGCCAATTGGGCTTCTGTAGCTCCAGAAAATTCACTTTGAGTGCAGGGAGGTCAGAATCCAACAGCATCTGCAGTCCTTTTTCAGCCTCTGAATCAGATTTTTGCTCAGGTCCCTCAATTTCAGCCAGAAAATACCTGAAATCACAGAAAAATACACAAACTCATAGTAAAGTCCAGAAGAGTGATTTTTATTTAAAAACTAATAAAAATATAATAAAAACTAATTAAAATATACTAAAAATATACTAAAAACAATGCCAAAAAGCGTATAAATTATCTGCTCATCAGTACGCGCGGGTGAAGAAACAGCCAATCGACGCACACGCGCACATGGTGCGTACGCGCCGATACTCTCATGTGACCCACTTAAAGGCAAAACGCTAGGGGTGATTTCTGAGCTGCCCAGGCCCAAATCCAACTTGTTTCTGAGTGTATTTCATACAGAATTGAAGTCCAAGCAAAGGGGGAGCAATTAGTTAGTCAACATGAGCCTTTAGTTAGTTTTCTAGAGAGAGAAGCTCCCTCTTCTCTCTAGAATTAGGTTAGGATTAGGTTAAATTGTCTTGGATCTTGAATTAATCACTTGATTTTATATTGTTTCTTTTACAATTTTCCAATTCTACATCTTGATTTCCTTAGTTGTAATGTTAATTTCTCATTTTGCTCTCTTGTATGTTGATGAACATTGTTAGATCTAATTTCCTTTTAATGCAATTTCATGTTTCTATGTTTCTTTTATGTTGATCTTGCTTGCTATTACTGATTTCTCGCTTATGAAAGTTATGGGTCTCCTTAATCTTAGCATTTTGTGATGTTTACTTTTATTGTATATTAGGTATTTGATATAATGTTTCCTATAGTTTTTGAGTAATTCTCTTGACCCTTAGCCTAGGCTAGGGGGATTGAGTGATCTTGAGTCCTTGGGCTTCATTGAATTGGTAATTCTAGAACCCTTGGGGATCAAGTTGATAACCATTGACTCTGGCCTACTACTAAGTTAATTAGTAGCTAGGTTGGGACTTATGGATTGATGTTGATCAAGCCATTTGATGTACTCCAAGCCTAGGAGTAGACATTACATACTGAAGGCTTTAGTGAGTAGACCTAATGAGCTCGGTTCCGCATAATTATCAATGTTTGAATTGTTGACAAGGATAGTGATCTCAATTACCCAAGTCTTAGCCAGGAGTCCTTTATCTTGCTTCCTTTAATTACTTGCTTGATTTACGCATTTTGTCATTTAAATTCTTCCTCATTTAATCTCTTGCCCTCTTATTAATCATACCCCACTTGTTCCTTCATAGCCAATAATTGACCACTTCATTGCAATCCTCGTGAGACGATCCGGAGTCTAAATACTTCGGTTAATTCTTATTTGGGGTTTGTTCTTTGTGACAACCAATTTTTTTATGTGAGAATCATTTGTTGGTTTAGAGCTATGCTTACAACGAAGTTCTTATTTTCTATAAGAAGAAAATCTAGACCATCGAGCAAAATCTCGTCCATCAATAGCTTTTTATGCTAATATGTGTTCTAAAAGACGCCTAATTTAGAATTCACATACCTAATCTTTCTTAATGTCACACTAATTCACTCACTCAATTCTAGTGATTATTACCTCATTCCAACAATGTATGCCTCCTTGCTTTTGTATCTTCTCATCTTATGGTGTTATGTTTTTGTTTTCATGAATGATGCACCGCAAGCAAAAATAGAAGCGGAAGAAAGAACACGCAGTAACCGGTTGACCTACCAGCTGAAGGTAGCAACTCGGAACGTCGCCGTACCACCTTGTTCATCTTTAAGTGCACTGAGGACAGTGCAAACTTTTAAGTATGGGGAGGTCGTCCGACCAATCGGCATTTTTGGGTGACAAGTTTCTAATTCCAACACTTTTGCATTTCATTTTAGGTCTTTTAGGATTTTTAGTTGTATTTTCTTAATTTTTCATATATATAGGGCACCAATTGATTTGAGAGAAAACTTTTCTTTGAACTTGCTTGAATTATATATATATATTGTAGAATATGGTTTTTGAGCTAAGAACACAAGCTAGTGAGTTTTGAGCCTAAGGATGTGGTTATATCTTATAACTACTTATTTTCCCTTCTTGTGTGCATTATTCTCTTTCTATGATTGTGATCTTTGATTTGGTTGATTCTTTATGTCCATTATTTGGTGTATTCATGCATTTATGTGATTGAGGCCATCATTTCATTTAGCTCACTCGCCCAAAAAGTCTTACCTTTCATCTTCCATTGTTAGCCAACTTTGAGCCTACGATTAACCCACTTGTTCTTCATTTTAGCACATTACAAGCCTTAAAGCAAAAAATAATAAATGTCCTTTATTTGGATCTTTAAGTATCTTAGGTTAGTGAGTGTGTAACATTCAAGTGTGGGAAAACTTGGGACATTGGTTGAGAAAAGGGTAGTTTTGTATTTTTGTTGAAAATATTGGAAATTGGGTACATGCTCATGTGTTGGTTAAATGTGTAAACCTTATGCATTGTTGTTCTTGTATATAGTTTGAAAGAAAGAAAAATGAGAAAAAGAAAAGAAAAAGAAAAAGAAACAAAAAGAAGAGTATGGAAAAGAAAAGAAAAAAATATAGAAAAAAAAGAAAAAAGAAAAGAAATAAAAAAAGGGGACAAAATGCCCCAAAGCAAAGTCCAATAAAGAATCAATGCATAAGTGTTATGATCAAGAAAAGAATGCATGAGTATGTTAAAAAAGTGAAGAATGGGTAGTTAGGTTAGTTTGAATTGTATAGGTTGTCATAGGTTAGGTGGGAAGTCTAAGCTTATCAAAGATTCAAATTTCAAGCTCACTTGACCAAATACGCATCCTACCTTGACCCTAGCCCCATTACAACCTATGAAAAGACCTCATGATACTTGTATGCATGCATGAAATAAATGTTGATTGTTAGATGAAAAACAAATCTTGGAAAGCATGATTAGGGGAGAATTGAGTGAATCGACCCTAAATACTTGAGTGAATAGAGTGCAAACACTACCGGTGAGGGTTCGATTGCTCAATTACATGTTTTCACCTACAATCATCACTTTTCTTACAAGTTTGTAAAACTTTTACTAGCTCAATTCAATTGTGGTTTGGCATGGTTGTTAATACTCTTAGCCCTTGTGCTTGTATTGGTTTTCTTGGGAATTGATTTATTTTGACCAAGCAAGTACATGAATTTAGATAGTTGCATATAGGTAGATTGCATTTAGTTAGTTTACATTGAATAAATGTTGATACCCTTTCTCTCTCTCTTGGTTTAAGCATGAGGACATGCTTGGTTTAAGTGTGGGGAGGTTGATAAACCCCATTTGTAGGGTTTATCTTGTGCTTAGTTTAGGAGATTTTATGACCTTTTACCCATATTTATTCGATGAAATAGCATGGTTTCATGATTGTCTCCTAACTTGTGCTTAAGTGTGAAAACATGATTTTTAGGCCCTTAATTGTTAATTTTAATTCACCTTTGATTCCACTAGATGCCTTTATGTGTTTGCTAGTAATTTCAGGTTGAAAAGACTAGGAATGGATCAAAGGAATGGAGAGAAAAGCATGCAAAGTGGAGAACACATGGAAAAAGCCAAAAATTTGGATGCACACATCCACGCGCGCGCGTCCAAACCTTAGGGACGCGCACGCGTGCTGTACGCGTACGCATCGGTGTCCGCACGTGATTTTTAAATAGAAAACATGGACAGCGAATTCTGAGAAGCTGTGGGGCCCAGTTTGCAACCAACTTTGGCGCCAAAGTGCTTTAAAGGACCAAGGATTGAAGGGAATTAACATCTTAGCATCATTTACACACATTAGAATTAGTTTAGAGTTAGTTTTATAGAGAGAAGCTCTCACTTCTCTCTAGGATTAGAATTCGGATTAGGTCTAGTTCAATAAATCTTAGATCTAGGATTTAATTCATGCTTTCATCTACTTCTATTTCTCAACTCTTTGTTGTTACATTCATCATTCTTCTATTCTTTTGTTGTAATTTCTTCTACTTTGTTTCTATACTTTGTTGTAGATCTACTCTTGTTCCTTCTATTCTCTTTCAATTCAATTTGAGGTAATTCATGTCAATAATGTTCTTTTTGATTGTTGTTGCTAATTCCTTGTAATAAGTAGTTGTTAGATTCTATTCTTGTTGCCAATTTACTATGCTTTTCTTTTATACCTTCCAAGTGTTTGTCAAAATGCTTGAGAAGATGTTAGAGTAGAATTTTATGTTCTTAGCTTGGGAAGGTAACTTAGGAATTCTTGAGTTGCTAATGTCCAAGTGATTGATAGTTGATAGCCATTGACTCTAGCTCTCATTAATTCAATTAGTGAATACCTAGGACTTATGGACTTGGATTGATATAGCTCATTTGACTTTCTTCTACTTGTTTGAGGATGACTTAGTGGGATTGATCCTTGCAATTATCATATTGTGGTTAGTGATAAGGATAGAGATCCTTGACCACCAAACCTTGCCAAGACCTCTTTGTCAATTGATTTCTTTTATCATTTACTTTTCATGTCTCTTATCTCAAAAACCCCAAAACATACCTCATAACTAATAACAAGACACTTTATCGCAATTCCTAGGGAGAACGACCCAAGGTTTAATACTTCAGTTTAAAATTTTAGGGGTTTGTACTTGTGACAAACAATCTTTTGTATGAAAGGATTATTTGTTGGTTTAGAAACTATACTTGCAACAAAGATTCATTCATGAAATTCTATACCATCAATAATCCACTCATCACGTGGGTGACGCATACTCGTGAATGTGATAATTTTGAAAGACCATGCGTACGCGTGGAAGAGCGCCTTTTGACACCAACGCTGAGGGTCACGCGCATGCGTGGGTGACGCGTACGTGTGACAAGTGCAAAAAGCAGTGATGCCGCGCATGCGTGGGTGACGCATACGCGTGGGTGCACGAGTGCTATGCTTTCCAGAAAAATGCTACGCCAGCCTGGGAGCAGCATTCTAGTTCAATTAATCTCATTCCAAGTCCACCTCAACTCTCAAGCAAGAAAGCCCACAATTGTCAACCAATCAAGGCCACAAGAATCCTCTAGAATAGTTAATTTTCATTTTATTGTAATTTGCTTTCAATTTCATTTCAATTTGTAATTTAGGAAAGCCTATATAAAGGCCTTATTTTCATAGAATTAGGCATGCTGGATTGAAGGATCATTCTGCCAGAGGGGTCTTCGGACTCCCTCTTCTCACCCACACATCTCTCCTCTTCCACTTTCTTACTTGTAAATATTTTTAGTTATGAAATACTAACTTTTTCCATTAGAAAAGAGAGCTCTATTGCAATTTGAAGGATTAATTTATTTTTATTCTTCTTCTTCTCTTTATCTCTCTTTGATTTACTTGAAGAATTTTCGTTCTTCATGTTAGCATTCAATTATCTTGGAAAAGAGGTTGAATGTATTTGGGTTTTATGTGACTTTGGAAAAGGAATCATAGAACCATGCTTGAAAATTTTTCTCATACTTGAGTAAATTTAGGTATGGATGGGATACTGTGACATTTAATCTTTCCATTATTTGGGTATAGGAAAGTGTGTGGTATAATCAAGGATCATTCTTCATCTTTTCTCATGAGCAATTAGACCAATGAATTGGCTATTGATCAAGATTTGAGAGATTGAGTCACCAAGGAATTGGGGCTCAATCAATCATTATTGCCAAAAGGTCAATGAGTTGCTTGATTGAAGATGAGATGAAATCAATTAATCCGAAGAATGCAATATCTCTTGATCCCAGTGCTTATTTTCTCTTTCTTTCTTTTATTTTCTTTATGGTTATTTACACTTTCTGCACTTTACATTTCCAGCACTTTACTTTCTTGTACTTTACATTTATGCCATTTACTTCCTTGCACTTTATTGCTTTCTTTTACTTTCATACAATTTATATTTCCTCATTGCTTATCATCCAATTATGCTTGTCTAACTAGGAGAATTAATTAACTATTGTTTGCTTAATCCTTTAATCCGCGTGGGATCGACCTTACTCTCTAGTGAGTTATTACTTGACGACAATTCTGTATACTTGCCGAAGGAATTTTTGTAGTGATACATTAATTTTAATCATCACAAGCAACACTCCATCCAGAGTGTTCTGTTTTCACTGCCAAATTTTTTCTGTCTCTGTTCTGACTGCTGTACATGATCATGAACCTAAAAAACTTTAAAGAAAAATAAAATAAAATTAAGGAATTAAAAGAAATAAAAATAATTAATTAAGGTTGGGTTGCCTCCCAACAAGCGCTTCTTTAACATTATTAGCTTGATGGTTAACTCCTTACGGAGAATGATATGGGCTCAGAATTTTGCCTCTTACATTGAACTCTCTGCCTGTCCTCTCATGAATGAGCTCCAGATGCTCTAGAGACAGGATACGACTCACTGTATGTGGTATGACTGGTTTCTTGGTGAAGACAACTCTCATGCCAGGTGAGAGCCCTTCAGTTGGGACTTTCTTGTCCCTCTAGCGCTTAGGTACTGATGAGCGGATATTTTATATGCTTTTTGGCATCATTTTCATATAGTTTTTAGTATGTTTTGTTTAGTTTTTAATAATTTTTTATAGGTTTTAGTGTTAAATTTACCTTATTGAATTCTACTATGATTTTGTGTGTTTTTATGCAATTTTAGGTGATTTCTTGCAGAAATTGAGGTGCTGGAGCAAAAGTCTAATTCAAAGACAGAGAAAGCACTGCAGATGCTGTTCGTATTTGACCTCCTTTCACTTAAAAGAGCTTTTCTAGAGCTACAGAAGTCCAAATGGAGCGTTCCCAATAGCTAAGGAAAGCTGAAATCCAGAGCTTCCCAGCAATGTATTATAGACTATACTTTGCTTCAGATTTGAAGGCCCAAACTGGCGTCCAACGCCAGCTTCCTGCCCCCTCGGCTAAACTGGTGTCTCGAGAAGTCTCGAACGAAATCGTGGATTAGCCGTCTAAGAGATATATAATCAAGCTAGTGGTTCAATACTTTCCAGTCACGTATTCACATGAACCCAAGAAGAACACGGGTGGTTGTCAGGCACGTGGTCTTAATATGAAGAATGAAGCTGATTGTCATGGATCATCCCATTCATCAAGTTGAAGAATGAAATACCTCTTAGAATTGAATTAAACACGGATTGTAAAGAAACAGTAATACTTTTATTAATTCATAGAACTCAGCAGTGCTCCTCCCCTCAACCTAGGAGGTTAAGAAACTCATACTGATAGAGAATACAATGGTAAACAAAAAATATGGCCAAAGGTTCTTCCATGATTAAGAAAAATATCCTTTAAATACTAAACTAATAACTAAGGATTACATAAGAAGGGTAAAATAGTCTTTTAGTGCTAAAATCTACTTTCGGGGCCCACTTGGTGAGTGTTTGGGCTGAGCTTGATTGAGATCCACGTGCTAGGAGGCCTCTAGGGCGTTAAATGCTGGCTAGGGGGTCCTCTTTGGGCATTTGGACGCTAGTCTCTTCCTTTGGGCGCTAGACGCCTGGAATGGGGCAGGAGGCTGGCGTTGGATGCCAGTTTTTGGCCTTCTATTTTGAAGCAAAGTGTAAACTATTATACATTGCTAGAAAGCTTTGGAAGTCAGCTTTCCATAGCCATTGAGAATGCTTCATATGGACTTTTGTAGCTCTAGAAAAGCTCTTCTGAGTGCAAGGAGGTTAGACCTGGACAGCATCTACAGTGCTTTCTCTGTATCTGAATCAGACTTTTGCTCCAGCTCCTCAATTTCAGCCAGAAAATACCTGAAATTGCACAAAAACACACAAACTCAAAGTAGAATCTAAAATGTGAATTTTGCACTAAAACCTATGAAAACTTAATAAAAATTAAACAAAACATGCTAAAAACTATATGAAAATAATGCCAAAAAGCGTATAAAATATCTTCTCATCAATTATAAGAATATTTTTACAATGAAGATTAAAGGAGACAAATCATGTAGGTACTTAATATAGCAACAAAATATAACAGAAAGCTTATATCATACATAAATGACCACTAAGATGCAGTTTTAAACATAAGATTCGTCAGTACATACGACTCATATATATATACAAAATACCCATAGTACATAGCTATATACACAATTGACGCTCAGGCTCCGGCTAACGTAAAAATCCTACTCTGGATTCTACCTACCAATAGTAAAAGTCATATCTATCGCAAAAGACTATGTACAATGAGGGAAGATAACTAACTACTAGATGACTTTCTACAAGTGTCTCTGAGGTGGTGCATATCAAGTCCATCAAGTGTAGCCATTGGGCTACTGCCCCAACTCTCCATTTGTCATCTCAGCCTCCTTTGACAAACTAGAGACTAGATACAACTATAAGGTCTTCCTTTACCGCAATATTCTCTGGCGGGTCCTCCTCAGACGAAGTCAATACAAAGTCATTGGGTATGGCTGTAGCTAGGACCTCCTCTAAGGGATCAAATTGCTCAACAATCGGATCAAGTGGCCGATAATCGGGCATGAACCTCGAATGCTTCTGGGTAGTGGCAAAGAACAAGAACGTGTGTTTAGTTGAGAGGAGGCAGTGATGGAGAATGTTTAAAGGTTTAGAAATGTGTACTTTTTAGAATATTAATCCTTATACTTATTTATTTTGATGCATGAAAAGATATTTTTACAGCAAATTATATATATTTAAATTTCAATTCCTTGACAATTCAATTTCTCTTTAACTGATTAATTGTTGATGTCTTGGTCAACTAATCAAGAAAATAGGTGAAGCACAATTCTGATTTAAAACATAATTCAAAAGTTTTTCTAGTTCGAATTATATGTCACATATTTAAGACTAGAGCGATTGAAGATTAAAAAACATTGTACACTTGATGAATCCATATTTGATGATATATTTTACTTTGATTTGAGTGGATCTTATCATATAAACCCACATTTATTCATCCAAATAGCATGCTTTTGTGTTTTCTCTCTATATTGTGCCTAAATATGAAAACATGCATTTTTGTGCTTAAATTAGTTATTTTAATCCCACTTTTATGCCACTCGATGCCATGATATGTTTGTTGAGTAATTTTAGATCCTAGAGGCAAGTTTGGCAAGGCAAAAGTGGAAGAAAGCATATACAAAGGGAGAAAGCATGAAGAAACCAAAGGAGAAGCACACATTGGAGTGTGCGTGCACACAACTTAGTGTGCGTACGCACAAAAGTCGCAAAACCATGTGTGCGTACGCACGACAACCTGTGTGTACGCACAAGAGGAAAATCAGCATGTGTGTGGACCCACACACCTGTGCGTCCGCACACGTCCCAGCGCGTGACTCATTTATTGCAAATCGCTGGGGGTGATTTTTGGGCCTCCAGGGCCCAATTTTGGGGGTTTCTGAAGCTGATTGAGTGCTATATGAAGGAAGGCCATACTTGATGAGCGGATAATTTATACGCTTTTTGACATTGTTTTTAGTATGTTTTTAGTAGGATCTAGTTACTTTTAGGGATGTTTTTAATAGATTTTGTGTTAAATTCACATTTCTGGACTTTACTATGAGTTTGTGTGTTTTTCTGTGATTTCAGGTATTTTCTGGCTGAAATTGAGGGACTTGAGCAGAAATCAGATTCCGAGGTTGAAAAAGGACTGCTGATGCTGTTGGATTCTGACCTTCCTGCACTCAAAGTGGATTTTCTGGAGCTACAGAACTCGAAATGGCACGCTTCCAATTGCGTTGGAAAGTAGACATCCAGGGCTTTCCAGAAATATATACTAGTCCATACTTTGGCCAAGAATTGATGACGTAAACTGGCGTTCAACGCCAGCCTTCTGCCCAAATCTGGCGTCCAGCGCCAGAAAAGGATCCAAAACCAGAGTTGAACGCCCAAACTGGCACAAATACTGGCGTTCAGCTCCATAAATGGCCTCTGCACGTGCAACACTTAGGCTCAGCCCAAACACACACCAAGTGGGCCCCGGAAGTGGATTTATTCATCAATTACTTACTCATGTAAACCCTAGTGACTAGTTTATTATAAATAGGACCTCTTACTATTGTATTAGACGTCTTTTTGACCATCTTTGGACGTCTGGTTCTTAGATCAGAGGGGCTGGCCATATCAGCCATGCCTGGACCTTCACTTATGTATTTTTAACGGTAGAGTTTCTACACTCCATAGATTAAGGTGTGGAGCTCTGCTGTTCCTCAAAGATTAATGCAAAGTACTACTGTTTTCTATTCAATTCTTCTTATTTCGCTTCTAAGATATCCATTCGCACCCAAGAACGTGATGAAGGTGATGATTATGTGTGACGCTCATTATCCTTCTCCCTTATGAACGCGTGCCTGACAAACACTTCCGTTCTACATGAAATAAGATAGAATGAATATCTCTTAGATCTCTTAACCAGAATCTTCGTGGCGTAAGCTAGAATGATGGCGGCATTCAAGAGAATCCGGAAGGTCTAAACCTTGTCTGTGGTATTCTGAGTAGGATTCAATGATTGAATGACTGTGACGAGCTTCAAACTCGCGAGTGCTGGGCGTTAGTGACAGACGCAAAAGGAGGGTGAATCCTATTCCAGCATGATCGAGAACCGACAGATGAATAGCCGTGCCGTGACAGGGTGCGTGAGCATATTATTCACTGAGAGGAGGGGATGTAGCCACTGACAACGGTGATGCCCTTGCATAAAGCCAGCCATGGAAAGGAGTGAGACTGATTGGATGAAGATAGCAGGAAAGCAGAGGTTCAGAGGAACAAAAAGCATCTCCATTCGCTTATCTGAAATTTCTACCAATGAATTACATAAGTATTTTTATCCCTATTTTATTATATTAAATTCGAAAACCACATAACTGTTTTATATCCGCCTGACTGAGATTTACAAGGTAACCATAGCTTGCTTCATACCAACAATCTCCGTGGGATTCGACCCTTACTCACGTAAGGTATTACTTGGACGACCCAGTGCACTTGCTGGTTAGTTGTATCGAAGTTGTGACAGACTGTAAAACTAGATCAGAGTATCTGGCCTAAGAAGCCATTACCAGAGATCACAATTTCGTGCACCAAGTTTTTGGCGCCGTTGCCGGGGATTGTTTGAGTTTGGACAACTGACGGTTCATCTTGTTGCTCAGATTAGGTAATTTTCTTTTTGTTTTGTTTTCAAAAATTTTTCAAAAAAAAAATTTTCAAAAATTTCTCCTTTGTTTTCGAAAAAAAAAATGTTTTCAAAAATAAATTATTCTATGGCTTCAGAATTTTTAAGAATGAATTCTAGTGTTTCATGAAGCATGTTGAAGCCTGGCTGGCTGTAAAGCCATGTCTCAATCCTTATACTCAAGAGAAGAGCTTCTTTATCTTTCTTAGCCAATTGGTTGTTGAATGTAAGGAATGTCAGGCGTGTCATGTCTGAGTTACCTACTAAAGCTTGGCTGGCTATTAAGCCATGCCTGACCCTTTGATTGGAGCTTTAGAGCATAAGATTCCTGGAATTCATATTAAAAAATTTTGAATCCTTATTTTTCTTTTTTCTAAATAATTTTCGAAAAAAAATAAATAAATAAAAATAAAAATACAAAAAAATTAGAAAATCATAAAAATAAAAAAAATATTTTGTGTTTCTTGTTTGAGTCTTGAGTCATATCATAAGTTTGGTGTCAATTGCATATGCATCTTGCATTTTTTTTCGAAAATTCATGCATTCATAGTGTTCTTCATGATCTTCAAGTTGTTCTTGGTAAGTCTTCTTGTTTGATCTTGATGATTTTTTGTTTTGTGTCTTTCCATGTTTATCATATGCATTCTTGAATTCTTAGTGCATAAGCATTAAAGAATTCTAAGTTTGGTGTCTTGCATGTTTTCTCTGCATTAAAAATTTTTCAAAAATATGTTCTTGATGTTCATCATGATCTTCATAGTGTTCTTGGTGTTCATCTTGACATTCATAGCATTCTTGCATGCATTCATTGTTTTGATCTAAAAATTTCATGCATTGCATAATTTTCATGTTTTTCATAAAAATTTCAAAAATCAAAAAAATATCTTTCCCTTTTTCTCTCATCAAATTCGAAAATTTGGATTGAGTTTTTCAAAATTTTTTTAAATCAAGTTGTTGCCAATGACTCAAATCAAATTTTCAATTTGAAAATCTTATCTTTTTCAAAATCTTTTTCAAAAATCAAATCTTTTTCAAAATTCTTAGTTATTTTCGAAAATTCCAAAAATATTTTTCAAAAATCTTTTTCTTATTTTTCCATCAAATTTTCGAAAATAATATTATCAATTAATGTTTTGATTCAAAAATTTGAAGTTTGTTACTTGCTTGTTAAGAAAGATTCAAACTTTGAGTTCTAGATTCATATCTTGTGATTTCTTATGAATCAAGTCATTAATTGTGATTTTAAAAATCAAATCTTTTTCAAAAACTAATTTCTATCATATCTTTTTCAAAAATATCTTCTTATCTTATCTATTTCAAAAATATCTTTTCAAAATATCTTTCCTAACCTCCTAACTTCCTATCTTTTCAAAATTTGTTTCAACTAACTAACTAACTTTTTGTTTGTTTCTTAACTTTTTCAAAACTACCTAACTAACTCTCTCTCTCTAATTTTCGAAAATATCTCCCCTCTTTTTCAAAAATTTCTTTTTAATTAACTAATTATTTTTATTTTTTATTTCAAAAAAAAATTTCGAAAAAAATACTAACAACTTTCAAAAAACCAATTTTCAAAAATCACTAACTCCTTTTCAAAAATAATTTTCGAAAATTCCCCCCCCTCCTCTCTCTCATCCTATTCTATTTATTCATTCATTAACTAACATTACTTCCTCACATCATCACCAAATTCGAACCCCCTACTCTATCTGTGTTCGAATTTCTTCTTCTTTTCTTCTACTAACAATAAGGATCCTCTTTACTGTGACATAGAGGACTCCTCTTCTTTTCTTTTGTTCTCCTCTTTCTTATGAGCAGGGACAGAGAAAAAGGCATTCTTGTTGAAGCTGATCCAGAACCTGAAAGGACTCTGAAGAGAAAATTAAGAGAAGCTAAATTACAACAATCCAGAGACAACTTGATTGAAAATTTCGAACAAGTAAAGGAGATGGCAGCCGAACCCAACAACAATGCAAGGAGAATGCTTGGTGACTTTACTGCACCTAATTCCAATTTACATGGAAGAAGCATCTCCATTCCTGCCATTGGAGCAAACAATTTTGAGCTTAAACCTCAATTAGTTTCTCTAATGCAGCAGAACTGCAAGTTTCATGGACTTCCATCTGAAGATCCTTTTCAGTTCTTAACTGAATTCTTGCAGATATGTGATACTGTTAAGACTAATGGAGTAGATCCTGAAGTCTACAGGCTCATGCTTTTCCCTTTTGCTATAAGAGACAGAGCTAGATTCTGGTTGGATTCTCAACCCAAAGACAGCCTGAACTCTTGGGATAAGCTGGTCACGGCTTTCTTAGCCAAGTACTTTCCTCCTCAAAAGCTTAGCAAGCTTAGAGCTGATGTTCAAACCTTCAGACAGAAAGAAGGTGAATCTCT
Organism: Arachis ipaensis; assembly: GCF_059453495.1. Taxonomy (NCBI): domain Eukaryota; kingdom Viridiplantae; phylum Streptophyta; class Magnoliopsida; order Fabales; family Fabaceae; genus Arachis; species Arachis ipaensis. Next base: position 59,689,220 of record NC_142436.1, read on the forward strand.
CTATGAAGCTTGGGAAAGATACAAACAGTTGACCAAAAAGTGTCCTTCTGACATGCTTTCAGAATGGACCATCCTGGATATATTCTATGATGGTTTATCTGAGCTATCAAAAATGTCACTGGACACTTCTGTAGGTGGATCCATTCACCTAAAGAAAACGCCTGCAGAAGCTCAAAAACTCATTGACATGGTTGCTAATAACCAGTTCATGTACACTTCTAAAAGGAATCCTGTGAACAATGGGACGCCTATAAAGAAGGGAGTTCTTGAAGTTGATACTCTGAATGCCATATTGGCTCAGAATAAAATATTGACTCAGCAAGTCAATATGATTTCTCAGAGTCTGCATGGAATGCAAGCTGCATCCAACAGTACTCAAGAGGCATCTTCTGAAGAAGAAGCTTATGATCCTGAGAACCCTGCAATAGCAGAGGTAAATTACTTAGGTGAACCTTATGGAAACACCTATAACTCAACATGGAAAAATCATCCAAATTTCTCATAGAAGGATCAAAAGCCCCAACAAGGCTTTAATAATGGTGGAAGAAACAGGTTTAGCAATAGCAAACCTTTTCCATCATCAACTCAGCAACAGACAGAGAACTCGGAACAAAATGCTTCTAATTTAGCAAATCTAGTCTCTGATCTATCTAAGGCCACTGTAAGTTTCATGAATGAAACAATGTCTTCCATTAGAAATCTGGAAGCACAAGTGGGCCACCTAAGTAAAAGGATCACTGATATCCCTCCTAGTACTCTCCCAAGCAATACAGAAGAGAACCCAAAAGGAGAGTGCAAGGCCATTGACATAAGTGCCCTGGCCGAACCTGTGAGGAGAGGAGAGGACGTGAATCCCAAGGAGGAAGACCTCCTGGGACGTCCAGTGACCAATAAGGAGCTTCCCTCTAGGGAACCAAAGGACTCTGAGGCTCATCTAGAGACCATAGAGATTCCCTTGAACCTCCTTATGCCCTTCATGAGCTCTGATGAGTATTCCTCTTCTGAAGAGAATGAGGATGTCACTGAAGAGAAAACTGCCAAGTTCCTTGGTGCAATCATGAAGCTGAATGCCAAATTATTTGGCATTGATGCTTGGGAAGTTGAACCTCCCTTGTTCATCAATGAACTAAGTGATCTGGATCAACTGACATTGCCTCAGAAGAGACAGGATCCTGGAAAGTTCATGATACCCTACACCATAGGCACCATGATCTTTAAAGCTCTGTGTGACCTTGGTTCAGGAATAAACCTCATGCCCCTCTCTGTAATAGAGAAACTGGGAATCTATGGGGTGCAAGCTGCTAAAATCTCATTAGAGATGGCAGACAGCTCAAGAAAACAGGCTTATGGACAAGTAGAAGATGTATTAGTAAAGGTTGAGGGCCTTTACATCCCTGCTGATTTCATAGTCCTAGATACTGGAAAGGAAGAGGATGAATCCATCATCCTAGGAAGACCTTTCCTGGCCACAGCAAGAGCTGTGATTGATGTTGACAGAGGTGAAATATTCCTTCAATGGAATGAGAACTCCCTTGTATTCAAAACTCAAGGATCCCCCTCTGCAACCATGGAGAGGAAGCAGGAAAAGCTTCTCTCCCAGCAGAGTCAACCAGAGCCCCCACAGTCAAACTCTAAGTTTGGTGTTGGGAGGCCACAACCAAACTCTAAGTTTGGTGTTGAACACCCATATCCAAACTCTAAGTTTGGTGTTGGAGAGCCTCAACAAAGCTCTGCACATCTGTGAGGCTCCATGAGAGCCCACTGTCAAGCTATTGACATTAAAGAAGCGCTTGTTGGGAGGCAACCCAATGTTTATCTAATTTCTATTTTTATTGTTTTTCATGTTTTCTTAGGTTCATGATCATGTGGAGTCACAAAATAAACAAAAAAAATCAAAAACGGAATCAAAAACAGCAGAAGAAAAATCACACCCTGGAGGAGCATCTGTCTGGCGTTCAAACGCCAGAACAGAGCATAGTTCTGGCGCTGAACGCCCAGAATGGGGGCATCCTGGTGCTGAACGCCCAGAACAAGCATGGTTCTGGCGTTCAACGCCAGAAATGGAAGCAAAGGGGCGTTGAACGCCCAAAATGGGCACCAACCTGGCGCTGAACGCCCAGAGTTGTGTGCAAGGGCATTTTGCATGCCTAAATTGGTGCAGGGATGTAAATGCCTTGACACCCCAAGATCTGTGGACCCCACAGGATCCCCACCTACCTTCACTCACTCTCTTCTCTCTTCTCAATCATCCTCTATTCCCAATAAACACTCATCCCTTCTGTCTTCCATTTACCACTCACATCCATACAACCACTACCTTCAAAATTTAACATCTCTCTCCCACCCAATCCCACCCATATGGCCGAATACAAACCTCCATCCATCTCCTCCATATCCTCTTCTTCTTCTTCTATTCTTTCTTCTTTTGCTCGAGGGCGAGCAACATTCTAAGTTTGGTGTGGTAAAAGCATAGCTTTTTTGTTCTTTCCATAACCATTGATGGCACCTAAGGCCAGAGAAACCTCTAGAAAGAGGAAAGGGAAGACAAAAGCTTCCATCAAGGGTCTATAGCTCAGTGGTAGAACATTTGACTGCAAATCAAGAGATCCCTGAGATACCTCAGGGGATACATTTTCTTCCACACAATTATTGGAAGCAACTAAGGGTGGAACATCAAGAGCACTCCATCATCCTTCATGAAATCATAGAAGATCTAAAAGCAATGAAGGAGGAGCAGCAAAGACAAGGAAGAGACATAGAAGAGCTCAAGGACATCACTAAGGTGGACTCATTCCTTGTTCTTACTTTCTCTGTTTTTCATTTTCTATGTTATGTGCTTATCTATGTTTGTGTCTTCATTACATGATCATTAGTAGTTAGTAACTCTGTCTTAAAGTTATGAATGTCCTATGAATCCATCACCTCTCTTAAATGAAAAATGTTTTAATTCAAAAGAACAAGAAGTACATGAGTTTCGAATTTATCCTTGAACTTAGTTTAATTATATTGATGTGGTGACAATGCTTCTTGTTTTCTGAATGTATGCTTGAACAGTGCATATGTCTTTTGAAGTTGTTGTTTAAGAATGTTAAATATGTTGGCTTTTGAAAGAATGATGACTAGGAGACATGCTATTTGATAATCTGAAAAATCATAAAAATGATTCTTGAAGCAAGAAAAAGCAGCAAAGAACAAAGCTTGCAGAAAAAAAAAATAGGCGAAAAAAAAAATATAGAAAGAAAAAGAAAAAGAAAGCAGAAAAAGCCAAAGCTCTTAAAACCAAGAGGCAAGAGCAAAAAGCCAATAACCCTTAAAACCAAAAGGCAAGGGCAATTAAAAAGGATCCCAAGGCTTTGAGCATCAGTGGATAGGAGGGCCTAAAGGAATAAAATCCTGGTCTAAGCGGCTAAACCAAGCTGTCCCTAACCATGTGCTTGTGGCGTGTAGGTGTCAAGTAAAAACTTGAGACTGAGCGGTTAAAGTCAAGGTCCAAAGCAAAAGAAGAGTGTGCTTAAGAACCCTGGACACCTCTAATTGGGGACTCTAGCAAAGCTGAGTCACAATCTGAAAAGGTTCACCCAATTATGTGTCTGTGGGATTTATGTATCCGGTGGTAATACTGGAAAACAAAGTGCTTAGGGCCACGGCCAAGACTCATAAAGAAGCTGTGTTCAAGAATCATCATACTGAACTAGGAGAGTCAATAACACTATTCAAAATCTGAAGTTCCTATAGATGCCAATCATTCTGAACCTCAATGGATAAAGTGAGATGCCAAAACTATTCAAGAGGCAAAAAGCTATAAGTCCCGCTCATATGATTGAAGCTCTGTTTCATTGATAGTTTGGAATTTATAGTATATTCTATTCTTTTTATCCTATTTTGATTTTCAGTTGCTTGGGGACAAGCAACAATTTAAGTTTGGTGTTGTGATGAGCGGATAATTTATACGCTTTTTGACATTGTTTTTAGTATGTTTTTAGTAGGATCTAGTTACTTTTAGGGGTGTTTTTAATAGATTTTGTGTTAAATTCACATTTCTGGACTTTACTATGAGTTTGTGTGTTTTTCTGTGATTTCAGGTATTTTCTGGCTGAAATTGAGGGACTTGAGCAGAAATCAGATTCCGAGGTTGAAAAAGGACTGCTGATGCTGTTGGATTCTGACCTCCCTGCACTCAAAGTGGATTTTCTGGAGCTACAGAACTTGAAATGGCGCGCTTCTAATTGCGTTGGAAAGTAGACATCCAGGGCTTTCCAGCAATATATAATAGTTCATACTTTGGCCAAGAATTGACGACGTAAACTGGCGTTCAACGCCAGCCTTCTGCCCAAATCTGGCGTCCAGCGCCAGAAAAGGATCCAAAACCAGAGTTGAACGCCCAAACTGGCACAAATACTGGCGTTCAGCTCCACAAATGGCCTCTGCACGTGCAACACTTAGGCTCAGCCCAAACACACACCAAGTGGGCCCCGAAAGTGGATTTATTCATCAATTACTTACTCATGTAAACCCTAGTGACTAGTTTATTATAAATAGGACCTCTTACTATTGTATTAGACGTCTTTTTGACCATCTTTGGACATCTGGTTCTTAGATCAGAAGGGCTGGCCATATCGGCCATGCCTGGACCTTCACTTATGTATTTTTAACGGTAGAGTTTCTACACTCCATAGATTAAGGTGTGGAGCTCTGCTGTTCCTCAAAGATTAATGCAAAGTACTACTGTTTTCTATTCAATTCTTCTTATTTCGCTTCTAAGATATCCATTCGCACCCAAGAACGTGATGAAGGTGATGATTATGTGTGACGCTCATCATCCTTCTCCCTTATGAACGCGTGCCTGACAAACACTTCTGTTCTACATGAAATAAGATAAAATGAATATCTCTTAGATCTCTTAACCAGAATCTTCGTGGCGTAAGCTAGAATGATGGCGGCATTCAAGAGAATTCGGAAGGTCTAAACCTTGTCTGTGGTATTCTGAGTAGGATTCAATGATTGAATGACTGTGACGAGCTTCAAACTCGCGAGTGCTGGGCGTTAGTGACAGACGCAAAAGGAGGGTGAATCCTATTCCAGCATGATCGAGAACCGACAGATGAATAGCCGTGCCGTGACAGGGTGCGTGAGCATATTATTTACTGAGAGGAGGGGATGTAGCCACTGACAACGGTGATGCCCTTGCATAAAGCCAGCCATGGAAAGGAGTGAGACTGATTGGATGAAGATAGCAGGAAAGCAGAGGTTCAGAGAAACAAAAAGCATCTCCATTCGCTTATCTGAAATTTCTACCAATGAATTACATAAGTATTTCTATTCCTATTTTATTATATTAAATTCGAAAACCACATAACTGTTTTATATCCGCCTGACTGAGATTTACAAGGTGACCATAGCTTGCTTCATACCAACAATCTCCGTGGGATTCGACCCTTACTCACGTAAGGTATTACTTGGACGACCCAGTGCACTTGCTGGTTAGTTGTATCGAAGTTGTGATAGACTGTAAAACTAGATCAGAGTATCTGGCCTAAGAAGCCATTACCAGAGATCACAATTTCGTGCACCAATACTCCATGTGAAGGGAGGAAAATTTTGGGTTAGATTAGCATTATTGTTCATACCCTGGGTCGAGCTGTCCGACCCGGGATGTTTAGCAACAAGACGACCGACCTCTTCAGGTCAGACTATTCGACATCTTCTCAAAGAGCTCGGCCAACTTGCCAGGAAAGCCCAATAAAGGGCCCAGATAGAGGAACACGACCCAAATCTAAAGGCAGTCCAAGCCTATGGAGATAAGGGCGATTCCCTTGAAGATAAGATGACTTCACTCAAAGATAAGATAAGATAAGATAGCTATCTTATCCCCAGAAAGGTCATCCTCTACTATTATAAATACACTGGAGCACCCAGGTATAACTTATACTCTGATTCTACTAAAAACCTGCTTAATACCTTTGCTAACTTAAGCATCGGAGTCCCTTGCAGGTACCACCAACCTCCGGTGAAAAAGGATCAGCATCACCAAGTCCAACAAGTCGGACGCAGCGGCTCCGGCCACCATCCACAAGTCGGACACATCCGCGCTGACCAACACAGAAGATCTCATCCGAGATCAACCTACAGTTTCAGGTAACCCTCGGAACATTGGCGCCGTTGCCGGGGAATCTGGAAGTCATCCCACCACCATGGCGGACGACCATGACAACGACCACGACTCGGATCTAGAAGATAGAACGCCGCACAAAAACACGGACACTACACCAAAAGATATCCCGTACCCTAACGGAGATAAGAGTTCACTAAACTTGGGAGCCCTGGAAGCACTTCAAGACCGTTTAAAAGAACTTTAAAAAGAAGCCCAACATCAACGAGAAGCTAAGAAAGACCTACAAAGGGAAATAAGACGACGCCGGGAATTGGAGGACAAACTTCTAAAATTTGAAGCCGATCTCAAGGCCAAAGCTACTCGATCCACTCATGAGGATAGCTCCCACAAGGACCAAGATCCATTCACCAAGGAGATCATGAAGACCAAAATTCCAAAAGACTTTAAACTCCCGGATATGATGTTATACGATGGCACGGCAGATCCCGGCCATCACCTCAGTAATTTCAGAAGTCGAATGTACCTCACCGATGCCTCGGACGTAGTCCGCTATAAAGCCTTCTTGACTACCTTAACAAAAATGGCGATTAAGTGGTTCAACAATCTACCCCCTAGGTCCATCTCAACCTTCGACGACCTAGCCAAGAAGTTTCTAGCCAGATTCTCTATCCAGAAAGACAAAACCAAGCACGCCCCAAGCCTACTAGGGATTAAGGAGAGTACTTTTGTGTGGTTTAGAATTTCACAAATGAAAGCTCGTTGTAAAGTATAGTTTCTAAACCAACAATAGTCCTTTCATACAAAAATTTTTTGTCACTAGTACAAACCCCTAAAATCTATAAACTGAAGTATTTAACCTCAGGTCGTTCTCCCTAGGAATTGCAACAAAGTGCCTTGTTATTGGTTATGGAGCTATGTTTGGGGTTTTTAAAATATTAGACATGAAAGGTAAATGGCAATGAAAATAAACTAATAACTAGAAAGCTCTTGACAAGGAATGAGAATTAGAAGTCCTATCCTAGTTATCCTCCTCAATTGTGACCAGAATTATCCATTGCTACCACTTAGTTAACCTCTAACCATGGAGGAAAGTCAAGTGGATGAATTAACTTGATTCCACAAGTCCTAGCCAACTCCCAAGGGAAAGACTAGCTTTAGTGGTATCCAAATCAATTAGCAACATCTAATTATCAATCAACACGGGAATTAGATAACTCAAGCGTCACTAATTACTCTACCAAAGCCAAGAACACTAAAATCTACACTAAAATCCAACCAAGCATTTTATCAAACACTTGGAAGGCATAAAAAGGAAACATGGTAAATTGCAAGGAATGTAAATCTACATTACTCAATTGCAAGGAATTAAACAACAACAAAACCAAATCAACAATAAAGGAACATGAATTATAAATTGCATTTAATTGAAAATAGAAGAACAAAAATGCATCAACATAAAAGTAGAAAATTACATGAATTAAATGCAAAACTAGAAAAGGAAAAGGTAGAAGAAGAAGTATTGTAAAAGGAAGAGTAAATCAAAGCATGAATTAAACCTAGATCTAAGATGGAATTGCCCTAAGAATCCTAATTCTAGAGAGAAGAGGGAGCTTCTCTCTCTAGAAACTAAATTACATGATGCTAAGCTACAAACAATTGCTCCCTCCTTACCCAAGCTTGAATTTTGCATGAAACAGCATTAGAAATGAGTTAGGTTGGGCCCAAAGTGCTTCAGAAATCGCTGGGGGCGATTTCACTTTAGTGGGCCACGAGCAGTATCGGCACGCACGCGTACATGGCACGTTCATGCCCCTGAACATGAAGTAATATATGTCAAATTTTATATCATTTCGAAACCCCGGATGTTAACTTCCCAACGCAACTAGAACCGCCTCATTTGGACCTCTGTAGCTCAAGTTATGGTCGATTGAGTGCCAGGAGGTCAGGCTTGACAACTTTACAGTTCCTTCATTTCTTCATGAGTTCTCCCACTTTGCATGATTTTTTCCTTACTTCTTCCACCCAATACTTACCTTATGAACCTGAAATCACTTAAAAAACATATCAAGGCATCGAATGGAATTAAAGTGAATTAAAATCACCAATTTTAGGGCCTAAAAAGCATGTTTTCACATTTAAGCACAATTCAAGGGAGAATTATAAAACCATGCTATTTCATTGAATAAATGTGAGAAAAGGTGATAAAATCCCCCAAATTAAGCACAAGATAAACCATAAAATTGGAAAACACTTATAATGGAAAACAAAAATTAAACTAACTAACTAAAAGAAATGGTGCTATATGATACTTGGTAGTGTTGGATGATGTTTTAAGAGTGGAAAGAAAAGAAGAGAAAAGAGAATAAGGAAAGAAATGGAAGGAGGAGAAGAAAAGAAGGTGAGTGAAACAGAGCAATCCACGCGTGCGCGTCATGTGCTCGTAAGCGTGGATTGATGAAATGGAAGCGACGCGTACGCGCGGCTGACGCGTACGCGTGCATGGCAAAGTAGAGAGTCAACGTGTACGCGCAAGGTACGCGTGCGCATGCCTTTGGGCACAAAGTTGGCACACTTCAGGCACAACTCTCGGGTGAATGTATGGGAAGTGGAAAAATTCAATCCACGCGTACGCGTACATGGCGCGTCTGCGTTGATGGTCGAAAATGCTTGAGGCGCGCGTACGCGCCAGGCGCGCGCACGCGCGGGTTGGTGCTCTTATTTTCAAATATATATATATATATATATATATATATATATATATGTTTTTCCACCAAACCAAGCATTCCCAACCTCCAAACAACTACTGAAACATCACAAAACCTTATTTAACCTACTAGACTCCCAAATAGACTCAACTAACTAAACAAAACATGAAATTAAACCTAAATTACCAATATTTACAAAGAGAAAAAGGGAAAGATGTTACCATGGTGGGGTGTCTCCAACCTAGCACTTTTATTTATTGTCCTTAAGTTGGACTTATGGGGAGGTCCTTATCAAGGTGGCTTGTGCTTGAATCTATCCTTGAACATCCACCAATGCTTGGACTTCCATTGTGCTTCATCATTCAGAGTTAATAACTCCAAGCTTTGATGGAGTTCTTCACAAACCATGGGCTCCCAAAGTTGATCTTCTTCTTGTAATCCAGGGTCCCACACTTTGTTTTTACACCCGTCTTGAAGTTGACTCTCATTATTAGCCTATCCGGGTGGTGAACAAGGTGAATTCTCTATAAAGTGACCAACAATCCTTCTAGACCCATCTAGGTGAGCACTACTCCAAGCTTTATATCTCATGTTTGATGCATTAACCATAACGAGCCTTGATTTGCAATGCCAACCACGAAACATCTTTCTTTTACGCTTCATCCCACAAAGCATCCTAAGTTGGCCATCTGTTTCAAGCAAACCATATTCAAGTGGGATAATAAAGCTAATAGAAATGAGTTTTACCCACTCAAATGAACGTGTACATGGCAACCTAGGCAAAGGTTATTCCAAGGGTCTTGACAAAGCATATTCAATTCCCATCATTCTCTTTCTAAGGACTTCCACCTCTTCACAAGATCTCTTAATTTCAATCCATTGTTTGACAATTTTATCTAAACATTTTCCCTTACTCAAATCACAAATGGGAGGACAAGAGAGATTTACCTCCACATTGCTTTCCATCTCTTTGGGAGAAGGTTCTTCATGTTCAAAGGATTTTTCACCACTAAGACTTGATGCTTGATCTCCATCACCAAGGGAACTCAATTCTTGCTCTATCCCATCCAAGGCTTCATATGGAATATGCCTTGGAAGGTGTGCACTTTCCTCCCTAGCATCAATTTTAATCTTCTTGGGGGGATTTTCTTCAACTTTATGTTCCCAAGGAGGTTCCGCATCTCCTAAGTCTTCAACCATCTCTTCCTCTACTTCAACAATTATGGCTTCCTCCAATTGTTCCAATACAAAGCAACTTCCCTCATTCTCCACCAATCTCTCCTTCATGTTGTGCTCTTCATTTGATTATCCACATGTAGCCATAGGAGTTCCATGAGTGTTTAAGCATTGGGATGCTAAACGGATTACCACCTCGTCCAAGGTAGCCGTGATTGTTCTACGTCCCCCTACATCTCCTCTTGTCCTTAAACAAGAACATTAAGGGTGTCATCCATCGGAGGTTGGGGTGAATAGAAGGGTTCATCAATTTGGGGGGAGGATTCATAGTAGGAAGGTAGTTCTTCTTGGTAGAGTTGTGGTGGTCTAATGTTTTCCCTTCTTTCCATTTGTTGAACAACACACTCCATGGTTGCTTGAAATTGATCCAATGCTTCCTTGAAACGATCCCTTGACTCTTGCTCCTCTTGGATATCATGAGTAGGATCATATGGCTCTTGTATTGATGGGCATGAATAATCTTCCATGGGAGGTTGTGGTAGAAAGTAGAATTCATCTTGTGGTTGAAAATTTACATGCATTGGAGGTGGTTCATCTTGATAATAGTATGGAGGGGTAGCTCTTGAAAATGTTGATGTTGGAGTGGTGGTGGCTCTATGTGTGGTTCATATGGCTCATATGGTTGTTGGTAGGATGGATATGGATTAGGGTCATATGAAGATGGTTGGTGAAAAGTGGCTTGTGAGTATGGTTGATGGCTATGTTGAGGATATGGCTCATAGGTGTGTGGTGGTGGTTCTTGGAAGTCACAAGGGGATTCACCATAACCATTGAATTAGTATGCATCATAGAATAGCTCTTCCTCATAGTGCATTGGTGGAGGTTGTTGCCAAGAGGATTGATCATATGCATATGGCTCCTCCCACCTTTGGTTATCCCATCCTTGATGCACATCTTCATTGAAGTTCCCATTTTCTACAACATAGTTGTAATCACACTCATAGCCAAAGTGAGAATTCATAGTGAAAAGTGAAAATAAGAAACAAAAGCTAACAAGAAATAATGAAAGAAAGTCCTAAAACTAGCAAAAACTAACAAGCAATTTAAAAATCAAGCTATTCACAATATATACAATAGCCAATAACATAGCACCATTGCAACTCCCCGGCAACGGCGCCATTTTTTGATGAGAGGATTTTTGTGTGGTTTAGAATTTCACAAATGAAAGCTCGTTGTAAAGTATAGTTTCTAAACCAACAATAGTCCTTTCATACAAAAATTTGTTTGTCACTAGTACAAACCCCTAAAATCTATAAACCGAAGTATTTAACCTCGGGTCGTTCTCCCTAGGAATTGCAACAAAGTGCCTTGTTATTGGTTATGGAGCTATGTTTGGGGTTTTTGAAATATTAGACATGAAAGGTAAATGGCAATGAAAATAAACTAACAACTAGAAAGCTCTTGACAAGGAATGAGAATTAGAAGTCCTATCCTAGTTATCCTCCTCAATTGTGACCAGAATTATCCATTGCTACCACTTAGTTAACCTCTAACCATGGAAGAAAGTCAAGTAGATGAATTAACTTGATTCCACAAGTCCTAGCCAACTCCCAAGGGAAAGACTAGCTTTAGTGGTATCCAAATCAATTAGCAACGTCTAATTATCAATCAACACGGAAATTAGATAACTCAAGCGTCACTAATTACTCTACCAAAGCCAAGAACACTAAAATTTACACTAAAATCCAACCAAGCATTTTATCAAACACTTGGAAGGCATAAAAATGAAACATGATAAATTGCAAGGAATGTAAATCTACACTACTCAATTGCAAGGAATTAAACAACAACAAAACCAAATCAACAATAAAGGAACATGAATTATAATTTGAATTGAATTGAAAATAGAAGAACAAAAATACATCAACATAAAAGTAGAAAATTACATGAATTAAATATAAAACTAGAAAAGGGAAAGGTAGAAGAAGAAGTATTGTAAAAGGAAGAGTAAATCAAAGCATGAATTAAACCTAGATCTAAGATGGAATTGCCCTAAGAATCCTAATTCTAGAGAGAAGAGGGAGCTTCTCTCTCTAGAAACTAAACTACATGATGCTAAGCTACAAACAATTGCTTCCCCTTGCCCAAGCTTGAATTCTACATGAAATAGCATTACAAATGAGTTGGGTTGGGCCCAAAGTGCTTCAGAAATCGCTGGGGGCAATTTCACTTTAGTGGGCCACGAGCAGCATCGGCTTGCACATGTATATGGCGCGTGCGCACCCCTGAACGCGAAGCAACAGATGGAAAATTTTATATCATTTCGAAGCCCCGGATGTTAGCTTTTCAACGTAATTAGAACTGCCTCATTTGGAATTATGTAGCTCAAGTTATGGTTGATTGAGTGCCAGAAGGTCAGGCTTGACAGCTTTACGGTTCCTTCATTTCTTCATGAGTTCTCCCACTTTGCATGCTTTTCTCCTCACTTCTTCCACCCAATACTTGCCTTATGAACCTGAAATCACTTAACAAACATATCAAGGCATCAAATGGAATTAAAGTAAATTAAAATCACCAATTTTAAGACCTAAAAAGTATGTTTTTTCACATTTAAGCACAATTCAAGGGAGAATTACAAAACCATGCTATTTCATTGAATAAATGTGGGAAAAGGTGATAAAATCCCCCAAATTAAGCACAAGATAAACTACAAAATTGGGGTTTATCAGGGATCAAACAAGGAGATCAGGAGAGTTTCCGCAGCTACATGGAAAGATTCAACAAAGCATGTCTGGACATACAAAGTCTACCAACTGAGGCCGCCATTATGGGTCTCATCAATGGCTTGCGAGAGGGACCTTTTAGCCACTCTATATCAAAAAAATATCCCACATCTCTAAACAAAGTGCAAGAACAAGCAGAGAAGTACATCAACATGGAGGAAAACTCTCGACTATGAGAGACCTCAAAATCCGGATTCTCCAACTCCTCCCGAAATAAAGACAAAGAATTCAAGAAAAAAGAGGATCAACATGGGGAAAAGATCAAAAAATACCACAATTATACCCCTCTTCGGGTGTCTCTTGTGGATGTCTACAGAGAAGTTTGCCATACTGAAAAGATACCACCAGCTCAACCACTCAAAAGCAAAAAAGGAGAAGGAAATCGGGCTGAATATTGTGAATTTCATAGAAAAAAGGAGGAGGAAACCGAGCTCGAATCTATGGACATTCCACCAACGAATGTTTTGACCTAAAAAATATCATAGAAAAACTGGTAAGAGAAGAAAAGTTAGATCGGTATTTAGCCAGTCGAGTAGACGATCCAAGAAAAAGAAGAAGGGACGAAGATGTCGGACGGTCTGAACGACCACCCCGTTTGCCCGAGAGACATGTTCACATGATACACGGAGGATTCACGGGAGGAGGTATCTCCAAATCATCTCGCAAAAGACATCTTAAAGATGTATATCATGTCGAGGGAAAAGAGGAAGCACCCGACATCCACACAATCACTTTTACCAAAGAAGATGCAGCTGGCATTATCTCGGGACATGACGATCCCATGGTCATCACTATCATATTGGCCAATGAAAATCTCCACCGCACATTAGAAGACCAAGGAAGCTCGGCCGACATCTTGTTCAAAACTGCATTCAACAAACTCGGCCTGGAAGAAAAGGAGCTCAGAGGATATCCAAACAGCCTGTTTGGGCTGGGAGATACTCCAATCCAACCACTGGGGTACATCTCATTACACACGACTTTTGGAAAAGGAAATCGGTCAAGGACACTCAATATAGATTACATCGTGGTCAACGTAAGTTCAGGCTACAATGCTCTAATAGGTTGGACAACATTAAATCAACTCGGCGCAGTAGTCTCAACTCCACACCTGTGCATGAAATTCCCAACCACAGAAGGAATAGCTACAATAAAAGCAGATCAGAAGACGGCACGCCGCTGTTATAACGAAAGCCTAAACCTTAGGGGCAGAGGAGAAGAATTCCATACCATCGAACTTGGTGGAGTTCGAGGAAGGGAAGAACTACGTCCACAACCTGAAGGCGAAGTAGAAAAAATCCAAATCGGAGATGTCCTAGACAAAACAACCAACATTAGAACAATCCTACAAGGAGATATAAAGGAATCACTCGTACGGTTCTTACGAGATAACATCGACCTCTTTGCATGGAAGGCCGCAGACATGCCAGGCATAGACCCTAAGTTAATGTGCCATAAGCTGGCAGTCTACCCAGGATCTCGGCCAATACAGCAGAGGCATAGAAAGCTCGAACCAGAATGATCCCAAGCTGTGGAAGAGCAGAAACAAGCCCTATTGGATGCAAGATTCATAAGAGAAGTCAAGTACCCACTATGGTTAGGTAACGTCGTCTTGGTGAAAAAATCAAATGGGAAGTGGCGGATGTGCACCGACTACACTGATCTCAACAAAGCCTGCCCAAAAGATCCATATCCACTCCCAAGTATCGACGGTCTGGTGGATGCCTCCTCTGGATACAAATACCTCTCATTTATGGACGCTTACTCAGGATACAATCAAATCCCGATGTACCCACCCGATCAAGAAAAAACTTCATTTTTAACCCCAAAAGCGAACTACTGCAACATCGTCATGCCTTTCGGACTAAAAAACGCAGGAGCTACTTATCAGAGATTAATGAATAAGGTCTTTACAGACCACATCGGGAAAATCATGGAAGTCTATGTGGACGACATGTTAATAAAGACACAAAGTGAAGAGACGTTACTGTCCGACCTAACCCAAGTATTCGACACTATAAGAAGACATGGCATGCGACTTAATCCTGCAAAATGCACCTTCGCAGTAGAAGCTGGCAAATTCTTGGGTTTTATGCTCACACAAAGAGGAATCGAGGCAAATCCAGATAAATGTCGGGCCATACTCGACATGAAGATCCCGACTTGTGTCAAAGAGGTACAACAACTCAATGGAAGGTTGGCAGCCTTGTCCAGATTTCTAGCTGGATCGGCAATAAGATCTCTCCCCTTCTACGCCATTCTAAGAAATAAAAAAAGTTTTGAATGGACAACGGAGTGCGAGCAAGCTTTCCAAGATTTCAAAAGATTCCTGGGACAACCACATATTCTAACTCGCCCACGGGAAGGAGAACCACTTATATTGTACCTCACAGTAGGAAAACGGGTAGTAGCCTCAGCACTGGTCTGAGAAGATGACAATGGACAACAGCCCATATACTTCATCAGCAAAGCACTACAAGGGTCTGAGCTGAACTACCAAAAGATAGAAAAATTCGCCTATGCCCTCATACTAACATCTCGACGACTTCGCCCATATTTTTAAGCCCACACCATTAGGGTTCGGACCAACCAACCCATAAAAGGGATTTTACAGAAAACAGACTTAGCAGGCAGAATCTTGCAATGGGCAGTCGAGTTGTCCGAGTTTGACCTTCAATACGAAGCTCGAACAGCCATCAAATTGCAATATCTGGCCGACTTCATTGCAGAATTTATAGACACCCCGAAAATCCCTATAAAATGGAATCTCTGTGCAGATGGTTCCTCAAATAAAACTGAAAACGGTGCGGGTGTGATTGAAAGCAACCAGGGAACCCAAATCGAACTTTCTCTCAGATTCGGGTTTTCTACCTCAAACAACCAAGCTGAGTATGAGGTGCTACTAGCTGGTTTGAAGCTGGCTAGGGAGGTTGGAGCTCAAAAACTTACCATCTTCAACGACTTACAAGTAGTCACTTCACAAATAGCAGGAAGCTACCAAGCTAAAGATCCCACCACGAAAAGGTACCTGGACAAAACCAATAAACAGCTCGAACAACTCGGGAAATATGAGCATACCCCGAGAACAGAATGCCCGAGCTGATGCACTCTCAAAACTAGCCAGCACAAAACCAGGGGGCAACAATAGAAGCCTCATCCAGGAAACGCTACAGAACCTGTCAATCTCGGAAGAAGAAAAAGTCCTAGCCATAACATGTCGGGATCAAGGATGGATGACTCCCATAATTAACTATCTCAAAACAGAAACACTCCCTACAGATGAAAAGGAGGCAAAGAGGTTAAAACGGGAGGCATAATACTACGCTATCATAAACAATACTCTATACAAAAGAGGGATTTCAATACCATTGTTAAAATGTGTGTCGACTTCCAACACAAAGGAAGTTTTAGAAGAAGTACACAGTGGCAACATCTGTGGCAATCATCTTAAAGCACAGGCACTTACCAAAAAAGTACTCCGGGAAGGATTTTATTGGCCAACTCTACAAAAAGAAGCCACAGAGTTCGTAAAGACTTGTCCACCATGCCAGAAACACGCCAATTTTCACATCGCCGTGCCAAAAGAACTCATCACCGTAACCTCACCTTAGCCATTCGCAAAATGGGGACTCAACCTTCTCGGACCTTTCCCTCAAGGATCAGGACAAGTCAAATTCCTCAGAGTAGGGGTAGACTATTTCATAAAATAGATTGAGGAAGAACCCCTAGCTAACGCCATTGCTCAAAGAAGTCGAAAATTCCTATATCGAAACATTGTCACAAGGTTTGGGGTCCCACACTCCATCACCACGGACAATGGCACTCAATTTACAGATACAGGCTTCAGAAAATTGGTGGCCGATTTGAACATAAAATACCAATTTACATCCGTAGAACACCCCAAGGCCAACGGACAAGCGGAAGCTGCTAACAAAGTCATATTGGCCGGGTTAAAACGGAGATTACAGGATGCAAAGGGAGCCTGGGCCGAAGAGCTCCCACAAGTCCTATGGGCATATCGACCAATGCCACATTCTACCACAAAGGAAATACCTTTCCGACTAGCCTACGGAACGGAGGCAATGATCCCAGTGGAGGTCGAAGAAGGGTCGCCCAGTGTGATCCACTATAATGAAGAAGCCAACTCCCAACTTCAAAGGGAAGAACTCGACCTACTTCCAAAAATTCGAGAAAGAGCTTGGATCAAGGAAGAGGCATTAAAACGTCGAACGGCTTCAAGATACAATAAAAAGGTAGTGTCACGAGGCTTTGCCGAGAACGACCTCATCCTAATCCGAAATGATATCGGAACAACTTAACCGGGAGAAGGAAAGCTGGCAGCAAACTGGAAAGGACACTACCGAGTCATAGAAGTACTTGGAAAGGGCTACTACAGACTGTCCGAACTCGAAGGGCGAGAGCTTCCTCGGTCATGGCACGCCTGCAACCTAAGAAGGTACTAAAGTTGAAGGTAATAAAGAGCTTAGGATAAGGTGCACTCTTTTTCCTGAAAAGGTTTTTTAATGAGGTGCCAAGCCATGATCTACAAATTGCCCGACTTAAAGGGATAAAACTCCTACATGTATATATTTGCATTTTCTTTTGAATAAAGTTTTTTAGATTTTCTACAAATTCTCAAGACGCATTAGTCTGAAACGCTAAAAAATTCATTGCCCGATTATAAAGCTACAAGATCGGTAGAAAGTGAAGATCAAATTCACCGTCCACAATAAAGACCAAAGAAGATAAAAACCGAATTCATCAAAAGGTCGACCAAATAAGGATCAAACCCAACTTCGACAAAATCGGCAAAGATGAAAACAGAATAATGCAAGAAGTTATCAAAAGTGATCCATAGAAAGGACCTGACAAGGTCTTAATAAAATGGGTTGCTAAAAATAACTTAAAAGACAGGCCAACATAAAGAAGTCGGACTAGTCGACCACAATAACCAAAGTTATAAAAAGTCAATCCCTGGAAAGAGGCCTGGCCAGCCCTAAAAAAGAGGATTACTAGAAATAACTTAGAAGAGACCGACGTGATGAAGTCGGCCTCCCACAAACAAGTTATAAAAAGTAATCCCTAAAAGAGACCTGACAAAGGTCCAAAAAGAGGATTACTAGAAATATCTTAGAAGAGACCGACGTGATGAAGTCGGCCTCCCACAAACAAGTTATAAAAAGTAACCCCTAAAAGAGACTTGGCAAAGGTCCAAAAAGAGGATTACTAGAAATAACTTAGAAGAGACCGACATGATGAAGTCGGCCTCCCACAAACAAGTTATAAAAAGTAATCCCTAAAAGAGACCTGACAAAGGTCCAAAAAGAGGACTACTAGAAATAATTTAGGAAGGACCAACGTAAAGAAGTCAGTCCAAAAGCCTTAAACGTTATAAAAAGTAATTCCTAACAGAGACCTAACAAAGGTCCGAACAAAACGGAATACTAGAAATAACTTCAGACAGAAGTGAGGAAGTCGACATACAAAGTTGGACCCAAACATCCACAACCTCAAAAGAATCAAGCCACAAGTATGAAAATACAAAGGCAATCAAAAGAGGTCGGACAACAAGGCTCCAACACCCCCAAAAACCTAAAAAGGTTCCAGACAGATGCAGACAAACATATTATGAAAAGCACAAGTTATAATAATAACAAACCCAGGAGGCTACCAAAAGTCAGCCCCAAGAGCTTGAGAAACTACTTTGTTTTTCAAAATAAAGTTGCTAAAAAAGCAACTAAAGAGTATCAAGAAGTCCGAACTACCAATTAACAAAATATAAAAGTTCAAAGCCCACAAGCCGAGCTATATACACAAACATCCAGAATAATCATTGAGGATCTGAAGATTTCTCAGCTGCATCAACACGGGGCGAAGGAGGACGAGTCTGAAGAGGCACTGCATCCACTGTCCCATCATCCCAGTTCAAAATTTGACAATCAGGATCCGACTCGGGACGAATAACTGCAGGGGGTGAAGAAGTCGGCACAACCGAGACCTTGGCAGAAGGCACAGGAGCAGGATCAACATCATCATCAGGGTCATCAGGGACAATTTTACCGTCCCTCACAATGTTGTCCAAGCTGAAGAGAGTAAGATCGAGCTCAGGTGCAAGAACTCGAACCTGCTCCTTCAGGTTCTCATAAGCGGCATTAACGCTGCCTACAAGGTGACCCTGGAGCTCGGCATAGTTAGCTCGGGCAGACTCCAAATCCTCACTGAGATGCATCATCTCCCTATAGGTCGTGACATAGCTCTCCTTGTGCTTCAATGCCGTGTCTTCAGCCAACTTAGCAGAAGCTGCCAAGGCAATAGAACTAGCCTTTTCACCTTCCAATTCTTTCTCCAACTTGGTCACCTTCACCTCAAGCTCCTCCTTCAAACCCTTCATCCGATCGAACTCCAACTTGGCCTCCTTCATAAAGGCCTTTGTAGCGTGAATGGGAAGATCCTGGACAGTCCGATATAAAGCCCCCATGTGTGCCATCTTAATGCTACTTCGAGTAATAAAATCCAGATGGCGAAGAAGAGAAACATCGTCAGTAGGGATGGTACCATAAGGACTGATTTGCTGGTCGACAAACTCGACAGCATCGAAGTCAGGGGCATCAAGGTTAAAGGGCTCAGCTGTCTTCTGCTTTTTCGGAGGAGGAGCGCCAGAGGTAGCGACAAAAGCCTGTGGAGGATCAACCAAATGAACCTGAGGAGTAGGGATCATCCTCCTTGGTCCAGGAGAGCTCGGTATGGATGGCTTCGACTGAACTTGAGAGGACCCCTCCCCGGCCACCTTGGCCGAGATGTTCTGAGCTGCAGTAGCTTTCCTCGCCTTCTTAAAGGCCTTCATAGAGTCATTGTTTTTCACCATCTCTGGAAAAAACACAAAGATTGTTACAAATTGAGACAAAAAGAACAAAGCTCGACAAAAAGGAAACAAAATGAAAACAAGATAAGACAACCACTATCCAACTCAGCTCGGAGAAGCGAAGGATCCCCTAAAAACCTTTTTGTGTCAAGATAAGGAGGCTGTCCCCAGTTCTCCTCCAACATGTTAACAAAGGCCTGTTCGACCTCATCCAACATTTTCCACGTATACCTCGACACTACAACATTCTTTTGCCACTCTAAAGGAAAAGCGGGCTCGTCGTTCTCATCCAGAAAAAAAGGACGAGCTCCTTCAACAGCTCGAACCTTAAAGAAATAATTCTTGAAGTCTCTAAAAGACTCATCATACATCGAAAAAACTTTCTTTCCTTGGGCAGACCGAAAAGAAACCCAGGAAGCTTTCTTTTTGGCAAAAATCCCAGGCTTGGTCAAAACGAAAAGGTAAAGAAAGAGAGTTTGAGAAGGCTTAACGCCCAATTCCTGACGCAACAACTAGAAAATATTAACAAAACCCCATGAATTCGGATGAAGTTGGGATGGAGACACATTGCATGACCACAACAAATTGGTTTCAAAGGCAGTAAAGGGAAAGGTAATGCTCATTTGACTAAAGAAATAGTCGTAGGCATAAAAGAAAGGACGTTCCCCCTGGACTGAAGTCGGGAAACAGACCCTCTCATCAGAATCAGGTGCTACTAGCTCATAATTTTTCTCCTGCTCCCGATTACTACAAATCCTGTGATGTTTTCTCAGCTCCACACAGAATTCAGAATTTACCACAGAAACACACATCAACACGAGGGAGTCCAGCCAGTCCGACATACCCTCAGGGACTCTGGAGGAGGTCTCGACAATATTTTTGTGAGACGACATAGGTCAACTAAAATCCTACAGTAAGAAAAAAGAAAAAAGGGGTTACTGATCAAACAGCTCGAGCAAGTTAAAAAAGAGCAACTCGGGCATAAAAGGATACAACTCAAACCGAAGCACATAAGTGGCAAGAAGGCAGACAAAGCAACAAAAGGAAACCCCAGGACCCACACTAAAGATCCAGGAGCATCCTTTGGAGGCAGTTATGGTACAAGGACTCAAGAAAACCTACAAGCCTACACCTCTACACATCCTAACAGGAAGATAATAACCCTTTTTCAACAAAAGCGACACTATGAGAAGAAAGCCACGAGCTACAAAATCAAATAAAGTAATCCATATAACTACCTTCCAAACTCACAGTCTCAGCTTATTAACAAACGAAACTACCAAGCAACAACACGTATCAAGAAGAATAAGTCATCAAAGACGCCACCTTTTTCAGAAAAATAAATCCCCCCCAAACAAGCAACAAGCAACTAGAAAAATCATTACTTTCTACAAATATTCACCAGCAAAATTACCGACATGGCGAAAGTTATCAAAGGAGAAATCTTTTGGGAAAGTAAATAGGTTCATAAAAGCCTCAGTAACAACACACTTCACACCAAAATCAACCATAACAACATAAAAAGGTTCAAGCTTTCCAACATGCATTCAAGCAAAATCAAAACTTTACCAAAAACCGAATGCAAAGCGCCGAAGGAGGTAAAGAAGTGGAAAGAAGAAACAAACCTTAAAAAAGGTGAAAGCTTCGAAGAAAGTGAAGACGGAAAGATAGAATCCAAAATCGCTTTCCAAAACAAAGAAAGCGCCAGCAATCACTAAACAACATCGCAGAAAGAAACGTGAAGATGCAAAGTCTCAGGCAAAACAGAAAGGTAGAAAGAAAAGGGGAAGTTACAGAAAAGAAACAGAGAAGAAAAACCATTTTTGTGAAAGAGTTCAAAATAGACGTGGAAGGCAGCATTAAAAGAATTAATGAGGATAATTAAATCCTCGCTCATTCCTAAAGCAAGGAGACGCGCGTTTTCAAAAGAATGAAAATTCAAAAAATGTTCCGCATCCAAAGGAGAAAGAAGAAGTTGACAAAATGCTCGAGTTCGGCTTCACTAGAAGGATCGAAGTCCTAAAACTAAGACTCAACCTCAAAAGAAAGACCGAGCTCGAGCAGAGGCACTGTTCATACCCTGGGTCGAGCTGTCCGACCCGGGGTGTTTAACAACAAGACGACCGACCTCTTCAGGTCAGACTATCCGACCTCTTCTCAAAGAGCTCAGCCAAGTTGCCAAGAAAGCCCAATAAAGGGCCCAGATAGAGGAACACGACCCAAATCCAAAGGCAGCCAAAGCCTATGGAGATAAGGGCGGTTCCCTTGAAGATAAGATGACTTCACTCAAAGATAAGATAAGATAAGATAACTATCTTATCCCCAGAAAGGTCATCCTCTACTATTATAAATACACTGGAGCACCCAGGTTTAACTCATACTCTGATTCTACTAAAAACCTGCTTAATACCCCTTGCTAACTTAAGCATCGGAGTCCCTTGCAGGTACCACCACCCTCCGGTGAAAAAGGATCAGCATCACCAAGTCCAACAAGTCGGACGCAGCGGCTCCGGCCACCATCCACAAGTCAGACACATCCGCGCCGACCAACACAGAAGATCTCATCCGAGATCAACCTATAGTTTCAGGTAACCCTCGGAACAATTATGTAGGTTGTTCTCTAGGGAGAGAAGCTCTCCCCCTCTCTCTAGAATTAGGGTTCTTTAATTTAATTTCTTGTAATTTCTACTTTTAATTCTTTTTTCCATTTACTTTTCCTTGTCATTTATTGTTATTGCTTCTTGTTCTTCTTCATCTCTCTTGTTATTTCCTTTCTTTTGCCATTTTTATGTTATGAACACTCTATGTTAATTTTACTTTCAATTAATGCAATTTATATTTCTATGTCATTTATTGCTTTCTTTAGTTGTTATTGTTATTTTCTTGCTTTGGTAGCTTTAGAATTTATTTTGATGCATTTTAATATTATTTTATTCTCATGCTCACCAAGTGTTTGATAAAATGCTTGGCTTAGTCTTTTCTTAGTTTTTCTCCACTCTTGGCTTAAAATAGTTGACTTTGGTGTCCCTTGAGTCATTGATGTCCATGCTTGTTTGATATATTAGAGTGAGTTAGTTGATTTGGTTTCCCTTGACTCTATGTGACCCCTTAGTGTTGACATAGGACTTAGGAATTGAAATTAACTATGCCTATTTGACTTATCTTCGATGTAAGGTTGACTAAGTAGGATTAACTCTTCATAATCATCATCTGTTTGTGGTCAATGGCTAGGATAGGTAGCCTTAGTCCTCAATTACTTGCCAAGAGGTTTCTTGCTTTTGAAGTTTTATTGCTTTGACTTTTACTTGCTTTCATTTACTTTCTTGCATGCTAAGTTACTTTCTTGCCATTTCTTTTCCTTGCATTTAATTGCTTTAGCTTTTATTGCTTTGATGTTTAATTTCTTGCACGTTTAATTCCTTGGTTGAGAAATTGGGTGTTTGGGTGGAATTGAGTTGTGGATGTCCATTCCGCATTGTGTGAGATTAGTTGATTGATTTGGTTTCCATTGACGCTAGTCTTTCACTAAGTAATTAGTGAGTTGACTAGAACTTATAGATTGAGATCAATTACGTCTTTTGACTAATTATCAAGGAGGATTGATTGATTTGGATTGATTCCACACAATTACCATGTTTGTGGTCCACAACTAGGATAGGAAACCTAGATTACCCAATTCTTGCCAAGTGTCCTTAATTGCTTTCTTTTCAATTCCTTGCATGATCATTTACTTTTTTGCTATTTACATTTCTTGCTCTCTTGCTTTCATTCCCAATTCCCCATGCTCTCTCTCACATAGCCAATAATTGTACACTTCATTGCAACTCCTAGGGAAGATGACCCGGGAGCTAAATACTCTCGGTTTATATTTATTTTGTATTGGATTTAACATTTGATAGTGAGAATTCATTGTTGGTTTGGACTATGCTACCAACAAATTGATGCTTTTCTTGATTGATTCCGAACCATACAAAAATTCTCTCTTATCAACACTTTTTAAACGTCACATCATGGTGCATCATACTTTTTTCATAGAGTTACAATTCATGACTATTTCTCTTTTAGGCACTTTTATCCTAATTTCTTAGTCTTTTATACTTTCAACCCTTTTAAACATTGTTTTATGAAATATTTTACTTGTTTATTTTTGAAGACATAGAATCTTGTCCCAAGAGCTTTAGGCCATTCGGCCACTTCCTTCATCACATATACTTTGTATCAAACTTTCATACAAGCACATGTAGCACAATTTCATATAAGTATTGATGCATCAAGATAATTATGAATCATTCATTATCACCAAAGTTGTCATCAACCATCAAGGAAGGCACTTTATGCACATACAAGGCTTTGTAGGTAATCCTAATCGTTAACTTTTTGGTTAGCTTCCTCAAATCACCTTCTTAGCACTTCTATCCTCCAAAACACCCTAAATAAAGGCAACAAGTCAATTAGAAAAAATAAGCTTTATGTCCAAGACACTGAAGGGAAAGGGAGTGATTTCTCACCCTCTTTAGCTTGAGTCTTAGTGTGTGGATTCCTTAGGGTTCCTAGGACATGGCTGATGAATGGAAAATTGATGGTGTAGAATTTCACAAATGAAATCTCGTTGTAAGTATAGTTTCTAAACCAACAATAATCCTTTCATACAAAAATTTGGTTGTCACAAGTAACAAACCCCTACAAAAATAACCGAAGTATTCAAACCTCGGGTTGTTCTCCCTAGGAATTGCAATAAAGTGTTCTTGTTATTGGTTATGAAGTATGTTTAGGGTTTTTGAGGTAATAGACAAGAAATATAAATGGCAAAGGAAATAAACTAACAACAAACAAAGCTCTGGCAATGTATGAAAACTAGAAGTCCTATCCTCATTATCCTCCTCAATTGTGACAACAATTGTCCATTGCTCCCACTTAGTTAATGATGAGCGGATAATTTATACGCTTTTTGGCATTATTTTTACATAGTTTTTAGTATGATTTAGTTAGTTTTTAATATAATTTTATTAGTCTTTAAATAAAAATCACATTTCTGGACTTTACTATGAGTTTTTGTGTTTTTCTGTGATTTCACGTAATTTCTGACTAAAATGGAAGGACTTGAGCAAAAATCTGATTCAGAGGTTGAAAAAGGACTGCAGATGCTGTTAGATTCTGACCTCTCTGCACTCAAAGTGGATTTTCTGGAGCTACAGAAACCCAAATGGCGCGCTTTGGAACGTAGACATCCAGAGATTTTCAGCAATATGTAATAGTCCACACTTTGCCCAATATTAGATGACGCAAACTGGGGTTTAACGCCAGCTTTTTGCCCTATTCTAGCGTTAAACGCCAGAAACAAGTTGCAAAGCAGAGTTAAACGCCAAAAATAAGTTACAAACTGGTGTTCAACTCCAAGGAAGACCTCTACACATGAAAGCTCAATGCTCAGCCCAAGCACACACCAAGTGGGCCCGGAAGTGGATTTCTGCATCATTTACTTATCTTTGTAAAGCCTAGTAACTAGTTTAGTATAAATAGGACTTTATACTATTGTATTTACATATTTTTTTCATCTCTGGTTAGTCTTCGACTAATTTTGTGTTCTGAGATCATATTTTACACGTTTAGGGGGCTGGCCATTCGGCCATGCCTGGACCTTGTTCTTATGTATTTTCAACGGTAGAGTTTCTACACACCATAGATTAAGGTGTGGAGCTCTGCTGTTCCTCATGAATTAATGCAAAGTACTATTGTTTTTCTATTCAACTCAAGCCTATTTCTTCTCTAAGATATTCATTCGCACACAAGAACATGATGAATGTGATGATTATGTGACGCTCATCATCATTCTCACCTATGAACGCGTGCCTGACAAACACTTCCGTTCTACATGAAAACAAGCTTGAATGCATATCTCTTAGCCTCCTGATCTATGATCAGAGTCTTCGTGGTATAGGCTAGAATTATTGGCGGCCATTCTTGAGATCCAGAAAGTCTAAACCTTGTCTGTGGTATTCCGAGTAGGATCTGGGAAGGGATGGCTGTGACGAGCTTCAAACTCGCAAGTGCTAGGTGTAGTGATAGACACAAAAGGATTACTAAATCCTATTCTAGCATGATCGAGAACTGACAGATGATTAGCCGTGCGGTGACAGCGCATTTGGATCATTTTCACTGAGAGGACGGGATGTAGCCATTGACAACAGTAATGCCCAATATACAGCTTGCCATGGAAAGGAGTATGAATGATTGGATGAAAGCAGTAGGAAAGCAGAGGTTTAGAAGGAACAAAAGCATCTCCATACGCTTATCTGAAATTCTCACCAATGAATTACATAAGTATTTCTATCCTATTTTATATTTTAATTATATTTTAATTATCAAATCTCCATAACCAATTGAATCCACCTGACTGAGATTTACAAGGTGACCATAGCTTGCTTCAAGCCGACAATCTCCATGGGATGGACCCTTACTCACGTAAGGTTTATTACTTGGACGACCCAGTGAACTGACTGGTTAGTTGTGCGAAGTTGTGACAAAGAATTAAGATTATGAACGTGCATATTAAGTTTTTGGCGCCGTTACCAAGGAATTAACGATCATGATTTCGTGCACCAGTTAACCTCTAACTATGAAGGAAAGTCAAGTGGATGAATTAACTTGATTCCACAAGTCTTAGCCTAATCATGATGAAAGACTAGCTTTAGTGGCATTCAAGTTAATTAGCAACTTCTAACATTCAATCAACAAAGGAGTTTGATAAGTCAAGAGTCACCAATTACTCTACCTAGGCCAAGAGTAACAAAATCTAACTCATAACTAAAAGAGGCATTTCAACAAACACATATAAGGCAATAAAGGTAAACAACATGAATTGCAAGAATTAAAGAGAAATCTAACTACAAAGAAAATAGAACCATAATATAAAATCAAAGCAACATGAAAAGACATGGAAATCATAAATTGCATTGAAAGAGAAATAGAGATCTACATAAGAATTCATAAAGCAAAAGGAAAATTGAAGCAAGAGAAGAAGTAGATCTAGATCTAAGAAATTAACGTAAACATAATCCTAATTCTAGAGAGAAGAGAGAGCTTCTCTCTCTAAAAACTAACTTTCCCTCCAAAACTAAACTAAACTAAACTAATGTGATGTAATATGTAATGTGTGATGATTCCCCTTCAATCCTTGGGCTAAATAGCATGAGAGATGAGTTGAATTTGGGTCTGGAAAGCCCAGAAATCGCCTCCAGCGGATTCACTTTAAGTGGGTCACATGCAAGCACCGACGCGTGTGCGTGGGTCACGCGTATGCATCGCTTGAAAAATTGCTATCCACACGTACGCGTCATGTACGCGTACGCATCGCCTTGCGACGTCACTTTCCACGCGTGCGCGTCTACTGCGCGTGCGCGTCGATCTTAGCATCCCAAATCCTTGATTTTCCATGATTTCTCCACTTTGCATGCTTTTTTCTTCATTCCTTTGATCCATTCCTAGCCTTTTCAACCTGAAATCACTAACACACACATCAAGACATCTAATGGAATCAAAGGTGAATTAAAATTAACAATTAAGGGTCTAAAAAGCATGTTTTCACACTTAAGCACAAATTAGCAGACAATCATGAAACCATGCTATTTCCTTGGATAAATGTGAGTAAAAGGTCATAAAAATCCCCTATATTAAGCACAAGATAAACCCTAAAAATGGTATTTATCAACCTCCCAACACTTAAACAATAGCATGTCCTCATGCTATAATCAAGAAGGAAACAAAGGGTGTCAACATTTATTCAATGCAAACTAACTAAATGCAACCTACCTAAATGCAACTATCTAAATGAATGCAACTACTTAGTCAAAATAAATCAATTCACAAGAGAACATATATAGGCACAAGGGCTAAGGCAATAGCAAATCTAATCCACAATTGAATTGAATTATTGAAGATTTTTTTACAAACTTGCAAGAAAAGTGGTGATTTTAGGTGGAAACATGTAATTGAGCAATCGAACCCTCACCAGAAGTGTTTGCACTCTAGTCGCTCAAGTGTTTAGGATCGATCCACTCAATTCTCTCTTAATCATGCTTTCCAAGATTTGTTCTTCTCAACAAATATTTCATGCATGCATACAATTATCATGAGGTCTTTTCATAGGTTGTAATGGGGCTAGGGTTAAGGTAGGATGCATATTTATTCAAGTGGACTTCAAATTTGAATCCTTGATAAGTTTAGACTTTCCACCTAACCTATGACATCCTATACAATTTTAAAGCTAACCTAACTACCCATTTTTCACTTTTTCACATACTCATGCATTTCCTTTTCATTTCACAACACTTATGCATTGATTCTTATTGAACTTTACTTTGGGACATTTTGTCCCCTTTTTATTTCTTTCTTTTTTCTTTTTCTTTTCTTTCTATTTTTTTCTTTTCTTTTGTTTTTCATATATATATATATATATATATATTTCTTTTTCTTTATCATTCATTTTTTTTCTTTTTTTTTCTTTTCAAACTAAAATATATACAAGAGCATCAATGCATATGATTTTACATTTAATTAACACATGAGTATGTACCCAATTTCTAAATATAGAAATACAAAACAAAAACACCCTTTCTCTCAACTAATGTCCCAAGTTTCTCCACACTTGAATGATACACACACTCACTAGCCTAAGCTAATCAAAGATCCAAATAAAGGACAATTATTATTTTTCACTTTAAGGCTTGTAATGTGCTAAAATTATGAACAAGTGGGTTAATCATAGGCTCAAATTAGCTAACAATAGAAGATAAAAGGTAAGGCTATTTGGGTAAGTGATCTATTTGAAATGATGACCTCAATCATATAAATTCATGTTTACACAAAATAATGGACATAAAGAATAAAAAAAATCAAAGATTACAATCATAGAAAGAGACTAATGCACACAAGAAAGGAAAATAAGTGGTTATAAGATGTAACCACACCATTAGGCTCAAAACTCACAAGCTTGTGTTCTTAGCTCAAAACATGTTCCACAAGATATAAATCAAGTAAGTTCAATGAAATATTTTCACTCAAATCAATTGGAGTGCCCTATAGATAAATTTCTTGCAAAATTTCATTATTTTGACTA
Source organism: Arachis ipaensis (assembly GCF_059453495.1). Lineage (NCBI taxonomy): Eukaryota > Viridiplantae > Streptophyta > Magnoliopsida > Fabales > Fabaceae > Arachis > Arachis ipaensis. Next base: position 59,717,973 of record NC_142436.1, read on the forward strand.
AGTTTATTATGTATACATATGCAAAATTAAGAAAATGAAACTAAAAATCCTAAAAACCTAAAATAAAATGCACAAGTGTTGGGATTAGAAACTTGTCACCCAAAAAACGCCGACTGGTCGGACGACCTCCTCACACTTAAAAGTCTGCACCGTCCTTGGTGCATTCAAAGATGAGCAAGGGGGTACGGTGACTCTTCGGATTGCCACCTCCAGCTGGTGGATCAACCGGTTGCTGCGTGTTCTTCCTCCTGCTTCCATTTTTGCTTATAATGATTTATCCTGAAAATAGAAAACAGGATAATGAGAAAAGTAAATGCAACAGCAAGGAAGCCAAAATTGTTGGAATGAGGTAAATCACTAGAAAGAAGTGATTGATTAATGTGATATTAATGGAAAATAGGTGTGTGGGTCCTAAATTGTGCGGTTTAGAACACACGCACAGTAGAATAAAAAGCCTTGCCACAATTTACATAGAAGCATGCACTTCACTCATTCTAGTGTGCTTGAAATACTCTAAACTTGTAGGTTAAGCAACCAAACAAGCGTTAAAGAGGCATGAAAGCATTCAAGCTAAAAACATATGGATGCATATGACCAAGAAACACAATGCATTAAGATAAATGCACAATATCCCTCAAGAAATTGCCTAATCAAAGAAAAGAATTCAAATCACATGGTGGCCAAATCATGCAATTCAAAAAGGTATAAAAGCTTGAAGGCAATTCTCATGTACTTGGTGTTCACAAAAGTTAAGCAAAACTAAGTAGAAAAATATAATCTCAATAAAAAATCCAACAATGGCAATTAAAAACAATGATGTTAAACTAACATCGCATAAATAAGCAGCAGCAAAAGACAGTAAGCAAGATTAATAATCCAACACTTATTATGAAAAATAGAAAATAAAATAAAAATTCAACTAATTAACTAACTAACTAGCTAAAAGACATGGTTATAAATGGTGTTTGGTAGTGTTGTATGATGGGTAATAGAAGGGAAGAAGAGAAGAGAAGAGAGAAGAAGGAAAGAAATGGAAAGAAGATGAGAAAAGGAGTGTGTGAAAGAAGGCGATCCACGCGTACGCGTGGGTGATGCGTGCGCGTGGAATGGTGAAATGGGGCGCGACGCGTACGCATGGGTTACGCGTACGCGTGCTTGGAAAATCAGAGAGACGACAAATGCGCGTCCTTCAATTCACGCCTACGCGTGGGTTAGTTTGCGCGTTTCGCACAGTGTTCGCGCGATGTTCGCGCAACTCCCGGAAAAATGGCTTGGGGGTGAAATTTTGGGATGCACGCGTATGCGTGGATGACGCGTGCGCGTGGATGGTCGAAAATGCTTGTGGCACGCGTACGCGTGGGGCACGCATGCGCGTGGGTTGCTGCTCTGTTTTTAAATTTTTTCTATGTTTTTTCACCCAACCAAGCATTCCAAACCTCCAAACAGCTACCAAAACACCCTAAAACCTTATTCAACATATTAAACTACCAACTAAACTCAACAAACAAAACAAAATATGAAATCAAACCTATTTTACCAATATTTACAAAAGAGAAAAATGAAAAGAGTTTATCATGGTGGGGTGTCTCCCACCACCTAGCACTTTTGTTTATTATCCTTAGGTTGGACTTATGGGGAGCTCCTCATCTAGGTGGCTTGTGCTTGAATTTATCATGGAACATCCACCAATGCTTGAATCTCCAATAGGCTCCATCTTTTAAAATTAATAACTCCAAGCCTTGATGGAGTTCCGCACAAGTTATGAGCTCCTAAAGTTGATCCTCATGTATTCCTAGATCCCATATCTTGTTTCTACACCCATCTTCAAATTGATCATCATTATCCCATTTGGGTGGCAAGCAAGATGAATTCTCAATGAAGTGGCCAAACATCGTCCTAGACCGATCTAGTTGAGCACTAGCCAAACCTTTGTATCTAAGCCTTGAAGTATCAACCAAAATGAGCCTTGATTTGCAACGCCAACCACGAAACATCCTCTTCTTACACTTCATCCCACAAAGTTCTCTAAGTTGTCCATCCGTTTCAAGCAAGCCATATTCGAGTGGGACAATAAAGCTAATAGAGGTGAATTTCACCCACTCAAATGTAGGATTAGATGACAACCTAGGCAAAGAAGCTTCCAAAGGTCTAGGCAAAATGCATGTAACTCCATTCCTCCTTTTTCTAAGGACTTCCACCTCTTCACAAGTTTTCTCAAATGTAATCCCTTGTTCAACAATTTCATCGAAGCCTTTTCCCTTACTTGAACTATAAATGGGAGGGTGAGAAAAATTTACCTCCACAACGCTTTCAAATCCACCGGGGGAAGGTTCTTTATGCTCAAAGGATTCTTCACCACTAAGACTTGATGCTTGATCTTCATTACCAAGGGAACTCAACTCTTGCTCTATCCCGTCTAATTCTTCATAAGGGATATGCCTTTGGGATTGTGCACATTCTTCCTTAGCATCAAATTCAATCATCTTGGAGGAGTTTTCTTCAACTCTATGTTCACATGGAGGTTTTGCATCTCCTAGGTCTTCAACTACTTCTTCCTTTTCTTCAACAATCCTAGCTTCCTCCAATTGTTCCAACACAAAGCAATATTTCTCATCATCCAATCTCTCCTTCATGTTATGCTCTTCCTTGGATTCTTCACATGTAGCCATGGGAGTTCCTTGAGTGTCCAAGCATTGGGATGCTAACCGGTTTACCACCTCGTCTAAGGCAGCTGTGAAATTTTGTACATCCCTTTTCATCTCCGCTTGCCCTTGAAGAAGAACACCAAGGATGTCATCCATTGGAGGTTGGGGTGGATGAGAAGGTTCATTATATTGGAGGAAGGGTTCATAATAGGAAGGTGGTTCATCATAGTAAGGATGTGGTGGTTCCATGTTCTCCATTTGTTCTTCTTGTTGCTCAACACACTCCAATCCATTATTCTCATGTTGAGATTCTATAATCCCCTTCAAACTACCCTCTTCAGTTGCTCTCCCGCAATCATCCGTGGACATGTGGTATGAGTCCCATGGATCTAACTTTTGACGGATGGTTGCTTGAAGCCAATCCATGGTTTTTTTGAGAGATGGACATTGATATTCTTCCATGGAGGGTTGTGGTGGAGAGTAGAATTCATCTTGTGGTTGAAAATTTCTGTACATTGGAGGTGGCTCATCTTGGTCATGGTATGGAGGAGGTGGTTCTTGAAAGTATTGAGGTTGGAATGGTGGTGGTTCTATATGTGGCTCATATGGCTTGAAAGGTGGTTGGTATGGTATATATGGGTTAGGGTCATATGGAGGTGTTTGGTAAAAAGGGGCTTGTGAGTGTGGTTGAGGATTATGTTGAGGATATGGCTCATAGGCATATGGTGGTAGTTCTTGAAAGTCACAAGGAGATTTACCATAACCATTAGATTGATATGCATCATAGAATGGCTCTTGTTCATAGTGCATTGGTGAGGGTTGTTGCCATGAAGATTGATCATATGCATATGGCTCCTCCCACCTTTGATTGTCCCATCCTTGATACACATCCTCATTAAAGCTTCCATTTTCTACAACATAGTTAGAACCAAACTCATAGCCAAAGTGAGAATTCAAAGTAGCAAGAGAAAATAGAAACAAAAGCTAGTAAGAAATAATGAAACAAAGTCCTAAAACTAGCAAAAACTAACAAGCAATCCAAGAATAAAGCTATTCAAAATATTCACATATATACAATAACCAATAACATAACACCATTGCAAGTCCCCGGCAACGGTGCCATTTTGATTAACGGAAAATTGATGGTGTAGAATTTCACAAATGAAATCTCGTTGCAAGTATAGTTCCTAAACCAACAATAATCCTTTCATACAAAAATTTGGTTGTCACAAGTAACAAACCCTATAAAAATAACCGAAGTCTTCAAACCTCACGTCGTTCTCCCTAGAAATTGCAATAAAGTGTTCTTGTTATTGGTTATGAAGTATGTTTGGGGTTTTTGAGGTAATAGACAGGAAATATAAATGGCAAAGGAAATAAACTAACAACGAACAAAGCTCTTGGCAAGGTATGAGAACCAGAAGTCCTATCCTCATTATCCTCCTCATTTGTGACAACAATTGTCCATTACTCCCACTTAGTTAACCTCTAACTATGAAGGAAAGTCAAGTGGATGAATTAACTTGATTCCACAAGTCCTATCCTAATCATGATGAAAGACTAGTTTTAGTGGTATTCAAGTTAATTAGCAACTTCTAATTATCAATCAACAAAGGAGTTTGATAACTCAAGAGTCGCCAATTACTCTACCTAGGCCAAGAGGAATAAAATCTAACTCATAACTAAAAGAGGCATTTCAATAAACACATAGAAGGCAATAAAGGTAAACAACATGAATTGTAAGAATTAAAGAGATATCTAACTACAAAGGCAGTAGATCCATAATAAAAAATCAAAGCAACATGAAAAGACATGGAAATCATAAATTTCATTGAAAGAGAAATAGAGATCTACTAAGAATTCATAAAGCAAAAGGAAAATTGAAGCAAGAGAAGAAGTAGATCTAGATCTAAGAAATTAACCTAAACCTAATCCTAATTCTAGAGAGAAGAGAGATCTTCTCTCACTAAAAACTAACTTTTCCTCCAAAACTAAACTAATGTGATGTAATGTGTAATGTGTGTTGATTCACCTTCAATCCTTGGGTTAAATAGCATCAGAGATGAGCTAGATTTGGGTCTGGGAAGCCCAGAAATCGCCCCAGCGGATTCACTTTAAGTGGGTCACGTGCGAGCACCAACACGTGCGCGTGGGTCACCCGTACGCGTTGCTTGACAAATTGCTATCCACGCGTACGCGTCATGTACGTGTACGCGTCGCCTTGCGACGTCACTTTCCACGCATGCGCGTCGATCTCAGCATCCCAAATCCTTGATTTTCTATGATTTCTCCACTTTGCATGCTTTTCTCTTCATTCCTTTGATCCATTCCTAGCCTTTTCAACTTAAAATCACTAACACACATATTAAGGCATCTAGTGGAATCAAAGGTGAATTAAAATTAACAATTAAGGGCCTAAAAAGTATGTTTTCACACTTCAGCACAAATTAGGAGACAATCATGAAACCATGCTATTTCCTTGGATAAATGTGAATAAAAGGTCATAAAAATCCCCTAAATTAAGCACAAGATAAACCCTAAAAATAGGGTTTATCAATGGCACATGAGTGAAATATGGTTAATCAAGAGAAATTTAATCTCTTGCTTAGTTTCTTGAGGCCATATGGCCAAGCATGCAGTGAAAGGAAAGGGAAGGCTTCTTACTATTTTAGCCTTGGATTCTTGATGTCTAGCCACTCCTTTAAATGCTCCTAATGTTGTCTTACTACGTAAGAAATGAACATCAATTCTCTTTACTCACCTTGAGGATTCTTGAAGAAATTTCACGAAGAGGATGAGAAAGGTGATCCTAGTTTTTTGCTTGCTTGAGAAATGGTAGAATGATGTTGAACTTAAGAGGGAAGAATGTATAAGTGCGAAGTTGATTTTCTCTCTTTTCTTCTCTCTTAGTCTTGGCCTCTGTTCTCTCTTTTCTCAAGATTTCTTTTCTCTTTTTTCACTTAGTAACTAAGGGTGTGGTAAAGGTTGAAAGTGAAATTTTTTTAAGGGGGAGGAGTTTCACACATTAAAAGGATGAAAAAATAAGGATGAATTTAACTCTATTTTTTTTTACTCATGTATTTATCTACTAATTACATTACTTGATCACTAAGATAAAAAATTAATTATGAGGGGGTAAAAGCATAGTTATCAGAACCGAACCGATAATCAATTCGGTGAGACTACTGGGTCACCGGATCACTAGTTCAACCGTTGGGTCACAAGTTGAACCGGTTGACTCGGTTATAATTAAATAATTATATAATATTTAATTTTTTTATACAAAATTAAGTTATTTTAATATTTTAATAATTTATTAATTAATTATATTAATCAAATATATATTGAAAAAGAGTTAATATTAATAAATATTATATAATTATCAATAACAAAAATATGGTATGACTAATAAAAATATTTTTGTTTATCTTTTTAATTTAAAGAATATTTAACAATATTTAATATTTTTAATAATTATATAAAATTAAAAAATAATTAATTTAAGTGAGTAAATATAAAATAAAAAATTAATTAAATTAAATATAAAATTATTTATTAGAATAAAAAGATAAAAGTGTAAGGAGATTTTAAATTTTACATGAGTAAAAGAGTTAATAAGATAAAGTTATTAATTAAGATATGTTTAAGAAGTTGTAATATATTTATAAAAAGGCAATTATAAAATCCGATAGCATGTTGGCCTGGTGGTTGACAGTATCTTTTGTTCTCCAGGAGTGCCAGGTTCGAACCCAGCAGGTGACGCCCGTGCAAAAATTTTTAAAATGCACATACTGACGTCATTAATGGCTGACCGGTCCGGTTCAGTTTGCGGTTTAATCCAGTTTTTACCGATTTTTCAGAATTTGACCGGTTTGCTTGCTTGTACGGTTTGACTGTCAATTCGGACCGACTAAGAATTCAGTTCACCGATTTTCTGGTCAAACCGACCGGTTTAGTCCAGTCCGGTTCGATTTGCGATTTAATCCGGTTTTACCGATTTTTCTGAGTTTGACTGGTTTGTTTGCTTGTACGGTTTGACTGTCAACTAGGACCGACTAAAGATCTGGTTCACCGATTTTCTAATCGAACCGGCCGGTTTGGTCCGGATTTGATAACTCTGGGTAAAAGAGAGAGAGAGAGCATAGTAAAGACAGGAGAGTGAAAATATGTGTCTAGATGATGTAATGTGGATAATCTCACTCATAGTTATCTTAGGTTAATTTCTCAAATGGTAAATTAATGTGTGGTGGGAATTATTTCATGCATGAGAGGGTGTGAATGTGATCTAGTAAAACTAGTGGCTGAAATTACTTCTTAAAGGATAATTACCAAAAAGTAGTTTCTTATCCACTTATTTTTACCGTATCTAATAAAAAAAAAAATTATACAAGTATGAACAATATCGGTGTTATTTATTATCTCTGCTCCAAAATATTTTAGAAATATTTTGGTGAGGATAAACGGTTTAAAAAATATCCCCAAAAATATATTACTAATTAAATTTAGTTCCAGTAATCAATAGTTATTCATTACTAGCATTTATTACTATTCTTGCATCTATTACTACTATTATTTATTAATTATTTAATTTATTTTATTAATCCGGCCCATCTCGTTAAAAAGAAGTGAAATGTAATTCTCGAATTTTACGAATTCCTATCGTAGAATGTCAAAAAATCGTTTTATTGCAAAACTGGATTTTTACATACTACATATGTAAACCTATACCTAATATCTAACTTTGTGTAGAAAACTTAAGAATTAATATTTTATAATTTGCTTGTGCATTGCATGGTATAAACTAGCTTTAAACTCAAATTTAGAATTCTAACTCAAAAAGAAAAAAAAAAAAAAAAAGATAGTGCCCTGACTCAAGAAGAAAGTGAAAAACGCAAAAAAAAATTTCAATTATCATATCATCACATCACACATTCCAATCTAAAATCAGTTATAATACTTCTTTCTGATCTTTTATTTATGTATGTCTCATATCTGGGTCTAGACTGATTAAAAAGCTTTAATTTTTTCTTTGGATCATAGTTATAAAACACAAACTGGCCCGGTTCAGCTCTAAGATGTTTAAAGTTGAAAACATGTGTGAACCGATCAAAATTGATCAACAAAAATTCTAAAATTTCAAAAAGAATGGTTCAAATTCAGGGTCTCCAAATTGTACAATATTCAGTTTGCCTCCATGCTTAAATGCTTCTTAGTAATAACTATGCTATTGAAAATCAGTCAAAAACTGATCAATAAAAAAATTCCAAAATTTCAAAAAATATGGTGATATGGTCATAATAAATGAGATATAACTCGGTGAAGTCCGTTACAAGCTCGACCACTTATGAGCTATAACTCGGCGCGATCTGTTATGAGCTCACCTATTCATGAGCTATAACTCGGTATAATCCGTTATAAGCTCGTCCATTCATGAGTCATAACTCAGTTAAATAAGTGCTTCCATCCTAACCGATAATATAACAGTATAAGGGCAAAGAGACGTTATCCGCCTTTTTATAAACGACCTTAATACCAAAAGCATAACAGACAAATAGCCTACAATATAAAGCAAGGTAAAGTGTTCTTTTAAGATCATTCGAACAAGATAATATACTGACTTAAACATCGGAGTGCCTTTGCAGGTACACTCCCCCTCCTCTTCATAGCTCGTACTTTCACACCACAACACAAAGGAAAAGCTCAGACTCAAGAGTTGGACGTTCAGCCTCTGAGGACATAACTCGGTTGTCACCTCTATTTCGCAAGCAAGATCAATTGGCGCCTACCGTGGGGCCGAAGATATAGAATTCTCTCTTTTGGTCCCATTGTTTTCGCTCGTACACATGACTGACGTACCACCTCCTTCACTATCCGAACTCATGCGGATGGTAGCCGAGCTACAACAAGCCAATCAACGGATAACTGATGAAAACCAAATAATGGCTGCTCAAATCGCTGAACTGAACCATGTTCGGATAGAACATAACAACACTCATCACCAGCAGCCAGAGGATAATGAGCATCATTCCCAGCCCTCTCATGTCTCGGAGACTATCCGAGCTGATGTAGTTTATCCCGAGAACGAAAAAGAAGAGTCTGATGAACTTGTAGGACCCTTCACAGAAGAAGTGATGAACTTCGAATTGCCAAAGAGATTCACCCTGCCACTAACTCTCACACCTTATGGTAGGCTCGGAGACCCGAAGAAATTCCTCAAAAAGTTCCGATCAATAATGATCCTCAGCGGTGCATCCGACACTTTTTTATGCCGTTGTTTTCCAAATTATTTAGACGGTCCTGCACTTGATTGGTTGTATGCTTTGCCTGCAGGTTCTGTTTCGCGATTCCAGCAACTGGCCAAGCTATTTGAAGAACACTTCGCCGGATCCGTAATATATCTGCATGACTCTGACTATCTGAACACTATCAAGCAGGGGCAGAACAAAAGTCTGAAGGACTATATGACTCGCTTCACCAAGGTCACCATCAGTATACCCGACCTCCATCCCGAAGTCCATTTGCACGCAATCAAAAGCGGCCTCTGACCTGGAAAGTTCCAAGAAACTATTGCGGTAGCCAAACCCAAAACCCTGGCAGAGTTCCGGAAAAAAGCCAAAGGACAAATCGATATCGAGGAGCTCAAACAAGCTCGGAAGTCTGACAAAACAAGCTATAGAGACGACGATAAAACTCCAATTAGTAAGAAAGGTTTTAAACTAACCCCTCGTTTTGACTCTTATACACAGTTTAACACTAAGCGGGAGGATATCATCAAAGAGATTCTAAATTCAAAACTCATCAAGCCACCAAGAAAGGCCGGCACCTACCAAGACACTAAGAACGTAGACAAATCCAAATATTATGCCTTCCACCAGAAGCACAGCCACACCACTGATGACTGTGTAATAGCAAAGGACCTCTTAGAACGCTTAGCTCGGCAAGGCCATCTCGATAAGTACATCAGAAGTCACATCCAAAAACGTTCCACACCTTTCAGGAATGAAGATTCATCAAAACAACAGTACCGAGGAAAAGAGAAGGTATCGGCAAACAATTATGAAAAGCCACGAGGAGTCATTAATTATATTTCAGGAGGATACGCGAGTGGAGGTTCCTCAAACTCAGCGAGAAAAAGGTCATTCCGAGCAATATGCTCGTTAGAAGGACCACAAAACGAAACAGAAAATCCAACACAACTACCACAGCTCACATTTACACAAGCAGACTACAACTCTAGTATACAGAACTTGGATGACCCCGTAGTTATAACTCTTCAGTTGGGAGATCTACTGGTCAAAAAAGTACTGCTAGATCCTGGAAGCAGTGCCGACGTTCTATTCTACTCAACTTTTCAAAAAATGAAGCGCAGTAACAACATTCTCCAGTCAACAGGGGGAGATCTGGTCGGTTTGTCAGGCGAACAGGTCCCAATAATAGGGTCAGTGTGGTTACAAACCACACTAGGTGATCTTCCTCTTTCAAAAACTTGTGATATTCAATATTTAGTAGTAGATTGCTTCAATCCATATAATATTATCCTTGGCCGCCCTTTCTTAAACAAGTTCGGCGCCATTGTTTCTACATTTCACCTGTGTGTTAAGTTCCCTTTGCAGGACGATCATGTCGTCACAATCCATGGAGATCATAAGGAAGCTCGGCACTGTTACAACATCGGCATGAAGTTCCAAAATTATTCAAAATAACAAGTTAACAATGTCGATCTCACACACAATAGCTCGGCATTAGCTGACCTAGATCCAACAACCAACTTTTGGGAAAGGCCAACTCCGTCCGATGACTTACAGAAGGTATGTTTCAACAATGACCCTAACAAGTTCACTTTTGTAGGTAACTCAATAAGCAAAGAGGAACTAAATGCCATCACCACCTTCCTACAAAAGCAAGCCGACCTATTCGCATGGAAACCTTCAGATATGTCCGGCATAGACCCACAAATCATCAGCCATAAATTAGCTATAAACCCATCTGCGAGACCTGTGCAGCAAAAGAAAAGAAAACTCGGGGAGGAAAAACGAAAAGCATCGTTGGAAGAAACACAAAAACTGAAATAAGTGCCGAATTCATCAAAGAGATCAGATTTACCACCTGGCTCGCCCATGTGGTTATGGTAAGGAAACAAAACGGTAAGTGGTGCATGTGCGTCGATTTTACTGATTTAAACAAAGCATGCCCAAAGGATTCGTATCCTTTACCATCCATAGACTCTTTGGTAGATAACGCTTCCGGTTACGCTACCTTAAGTTTTATGGATTCCTATTCAGGGTACAACCAAATACTTATGCATCCCTCTGATCAATGTAAAACAGCTTTTATTACTGACTTCGAAAACTACTGTTATAAGGTTATGCCTTTTGGACTAAAGAATGCAGGAGCAACTTACCAACGTCTTATGGATAAAGTTTTCGCCAAACAAATTGGCAGAAACATCGAAGTTTATGTTGATGATATGGTTGCCAAAACAAAAGTCGGCAGTAACCATATCGACGACTTAACAGAAATATTCACCCAGATACGCTATTACAACATGCGCCTGAACCCGGAAAAATGCGCTTTTGGAGTACAATGTGGTATGTTTTGGGATTTTTATTAACAAACAGGGGCATCGAAGCAAACCCGGACAAATGCCAAGCAGTTTTGGATATGACGAGTCCTAAGACTATAAAAAAAGTACAACGCCTCATAGGAAGGCTTGCTGCATTATCAAGATTTGTACCTTGTTTAGCTTCAAAGTCTAATCCTTTTTTCCAAACAATTAAAAAGAAAAACAAATTTCAGTGGACCGACGATTGCGAAAGAGCTTTTAACACACTAAAAACAACTCTCTCGCAACCGCCGATTCTACAAAAGCCCCTCCAAGGGGAAGATTTATTTCTGTACCTATCAGTTACTGATTGGGCAATAAGCTCGGCTCTTGTCACAAAAAGAAGCAAAATTCAGCAACCAGTCTACTTCGTCAGCAAAAACACTCCACCATGCCGAGCTTAATTATCTGAGAATAGAGAAGCTGGCCTTAGCATTAGTCTTCTCAGCACAAAGACTCCGACCTTATTTTCAAAGTCATGTCATCAATGTCAGAACAGATCACGCACTACGACAAGTGCTACACAAGCCCGACATTGTAGGGAGACTTATAAAGTGGTCAATCGAACTATCTGAGTTCGACATTAGATATCAGTCCAGAGGGGCAATAAAATCGCAATTTTTAGCCAACTTTATTGCAGAGCTTACAATACCATCAGAAGATGACCATACAAAACAATGGACCTTGTACATAGATGGCTCATCCATCAAAGAAGGATGCGGCACTGGAATACGACTCAAAGCCGACGATGGTTCCATCCTCGAGCATTCCTTACACCTATCTTTTAAAGCCAGCAATAATCAATCCGAGTATGAAGCCCTGGTCGCAGGACTTTGGCATTGTTTAGATCTTCAAATACACACAATCAAGGTATATTGCGACTCCTTGTTGGTTGTTCAACAGGTAAACGACCTGTTTCAAGTAAGAGATCCTCTTCTATCTAAATATTTACTATTAGTCAAAGATTTAATTTCTCAATTTAAAAAGTTTGAAATACAACACATACCAATAGAACAAAACCAAAGAGTCGATATTTTATCCAAGCTCGGCAGTACTCAGTCCGAGATATCTACATTGCATCAATTTACTATAAAATCTCCCAGTGTTGACCTGACAAAAGTGCTAAGTGTTACTCAGGAAAGTGATTGGCGGACAGATTTCATACATTTTCTATAAACATCCCACATTCCAGAAAACATTGGGAATGTCAAAAGGTTTCGAAGACAGGCCACCTTTTTCACATTACTGAACGGAACCTTATACAGACGAGGATACACTCGCCCTTTACTCAAATGCCTTAGCAGATCCGAAGCCGAAATAGCACTATCGGAGGCACATGAGGGGATCTGCGGAACACACACAGGAGCTCGGAGCCTAGCCTCAAAAATCCTCCGTGCTGGCTTCTTTTGGCCATCACTAAAACAAGACAGTCAAAACAAGGTTAGGGCCTGTATAAATTGCCAGAAGCACGCCCCAACCATCCACATTCCAGCAGAGGATATGCATCATAGTGATGTCACATGTCCTTTCAACCAATGGGGATTAGATATTCTCGGCCCGTTCCCTACGGCGCCGGGCCAAGTAAAATTTCTTATAGTTGGAATTGACTACTTCTCAAAATAGGTCGAGGCCCAACCTTTAGCTAAAATAACATCACAACAAGTAATATCTTTTGTTTGGAAGAACATTATTTGCCGTTTCAGCATTCCTTATCATATCATAACTGACAATGGTCGCCAGTTTGCCAATCAGAAATTTTAATCTTTTTTGCAGAACCTCAAAATCAAACAATATTTTGCCTCTGTTGAACATCCTCAGACGAACGGACTAGCAGAGGCAGCAAATAAAGTGATCTTGCACGCACTCAAGAAGAAGCTGGACAACGCAAAAGGGCTATGGGCCGACCTCATACCTGAAATCCTATGGGGATATAATACAACACCCCAATCATCAACAAAAGAGACGCCGTTCCGACTTGTCTATGGATCTGAAGCAATGATACCACTAGAAATATCCCAAAGCTCAATTAGGACACAGCTCGGCAACCATGATCAAGCTCGGCGAGCCGAGTTAGACATCATTGAAGAGATCTGAGATATAGCCACACTCAGACAACGCGCCGCACAGCAAACACTATCTCGGTGCTACAATAAATCGGTCAAAAGCCGAACCTTCAAAAAGGAGACTTGGTCGTTCGAAAGACAGAGCTCGCGCGACGTCCACCATCACATGGCAAGCTCGCCGCAAATTGGGAAGGGCCGTATCGAGTCACACAGGTCCTCGGCAACGGAGCATATAAACTAGAAACTCTAAATGGTACAATCCTACCCAACACTTGGAATGTATCTTCCTTAAAGAAATTCTATAGTTAAAACTTAGGGATAGGCTTGTACTCTTTTTCCTACTACCAAGATTTTATCCATAAAGGGTTTTGCTTGGAGAAGTTTTAACAAGGCTAGCCTACCTGAACCTTTGTATCCAAAGGATTGCAAATATTACTATATGAATAAAGTCTATTTCACTATTTCTTATATAACAAGTTTCTCACTATATCATTCCTATGATTGCTTTTACAATAAATATAATAAGATACAAATTTATCTATGATTTGAAAAAGACGAGTCTCCTTGCCTAATCTCAATCCAAACATTATCGGCAAACTCTAACAGGGATATTCTTAACGGAACATTCCCATCAATTACGCAAAGGCCTCTCAAACATTTAAAATCCAAATTGGCCACAAATAAACAACAAGTCAAACAAACTCTATTAGCAGACTACAAAATAGCAGATAATTGTTTAGCAAATATCAATAAGTCTTCGCCAATCAAGTCATAAAAACAGAAACAAACATAAACAACACTAAAACAATTACAATAATATCTTAAACATTCTCTGCCTCATCCTCGGCAACGCCATCATCCTCAACCATTTTACCATCTCAGACAATCTTCCCAGGGTCCATCTCAAAACCCTCAACAAACGAATCTAAAATCTCATCACCCTTTTTCTTCTCCATTTCTTTAAGCTTCGCAGTTACCTCTGTAACAACCTCGGTTTTCGAGAACACGAGATCTTTTCTGAAAGTACGGATTTCTCCGGAAGATCAGTAAGGGGAAAATCTTTGATATATCATCAAGTATCTCAATCCTCATTGTCATTATGTCATCTTTAAGCTAGAACCTTTTTTGAGGCAAGCTCGATAACGCAATCACGAAGAACCTAGTTTTTGAACCGTATCGGTTAGGAGTTTTGATTCGGTTTTTCGTAAATAGTCTCAGTTTGACAAACCGGACTCGATTTATGAGAGAAGAGAGATAATAGGGTAATATTATTATTATATTAGTATTAGAAGCTTCTTGAATAATATTATAAGGTTACCTGGTCAGTTTTAGTTAAAAATAGAAAATCGGTTTAATCGGGTTCACAGTTTACTGGTGCAGCTTAGCACCAGCACTCTCTGATGACTTTAGCAATGCTAAGGCCTCATTATACATGTCTTATTCTCATAATAAATATGTTACTAGTGTCATTTATGCTAGTAGCTCAGAAAATAATTTTTAGAGATGTTTTTGCAAGTGTTCTGATACATCTAGTTTTAGTAGTTATACACCTGAGATATTTTAATATTATTTTAATCCACCTCCAAGCCAACCAATCACAACTCACCCTACACCCACAAAACCCCCAAGGCTGGCTCATTTTCACTTTGTGGCCGAAAATAGGAAGAGAGAAAAAGAGAGAAAAGTTCTTAGTTCCAAATCTTCAAAGCTTGATTTCTGCTGAACTAAAACTCAAATCAAAATTCCAATCCGACCAAAATGATCCTCTCTTCTTTCTCTACATGATCATATGACTTATCAAGGCTGGAATCAAGGTGAGTTGGCTGCACCATCTCTCTTTTGATTCGGTTTCAAGGAAACATGCTTAAACATATGTTTTCTTGATGTTCTACCTTAGGAATCATGCTTAACTTGACTTGAGGGACAAGAAACGTGACTTTCTAGCAAGTCTAAGGTTAGAAATCACTTCCTAACATGCTGAGTGAGATTTGGTGAGTTGAGGGTTTTTGGATTTAAAGTTGTTCTTGATGTGATTTAGGAGGAAAAAGTGCTTAAGGACCACCTGAAAGTCTAACTGAATTAGGAGCAGCAAAACCAGGTAGGGTGTCACGAAATTAATCTTGATTATTTGTGTTTGAGCTGTGTGAATGTTGTATGAGTTGGCTGTGCTAAAAATTGGTTGCATATATGATTGATTCTTGGTGAAAATTTGGTGAAATTTTGATGAAATTTGATGAAATTCAAGCTTTAAAGTTCATGTTCTTGGGGCAGCTGGAAAAATGAAACCCTAAGCTTAAATTGAGGTTCAATTTGTGTTGAAATCATGTAAAAAAGATGGGGTTTTAGTGGCTGCTAATTTATTATGAATTATAGTAAAAATCGGTTGCTGAAAAGACTGAAAAACGGGTAAAAACAGAGAAAGAATCTGAAGAATTTATGAAGAACATGAAGAACACTTTGAGTGTGATGAAGAACAATAAAGAACAAGCTTTAGATCCTTAAAAGGGCAAGGAAGTAAAATTTTTGGTGTTTAAGGGGTTATTTGGTAATTTCTGAAAGTTATGGTGGTAAAAGTAGAAATATTAAAAGTTACGGATGGTAAAAAGTGAATTTTAAAGGTTAAAAGTAAAAGGTAAGTTAATTTTAGAAAATTAATGATAAAATAATAAATAATAATAAAATATTAAATAATAATATTTAATTAAAAATAATATTATAATAAAATAATAAAATAATGCGAAAAAGGCAGTTTTCTGTAAAAGCTTCAAAAAGACAACTTTAAGCGCAGAATCTCATAATTACCTTCATAAAACACTTAGGGAGTGGTAAGAACATATTAAGGGAGGAAAAGATAAATAAAAGATAAAAAGTTGAAGAAAAGATAAAAGAAAATCGAAGAAAAAGCCTGTAAAGTTTTAATGACAGAAAAACAGACAGAAACTAGCGAACAAACTAGGGCAACATAGTTAGTCCTTGAGTTGCGACTAGGGTTAGGTACTATATGAAAAGTTAAACTGTTTCAGTATAGACTTAATGAACCTATACTTTGGACAGGCTAACTATTCATATCGAGATTTACATAAGCTTTAAGTACACATGTTAAACAGAGAAGTCAGAGCAGAGTAAAGAGATTAAGAGCAGAGGACTTATTGAAAAGTTAATTGTTGCTTGAGGCAACCCAAGAGATATTGTTTGCTTATTCGTTGCTTAATGCAACCCAAGAGATAATGTTTATTATCTGTTGCTTAAAGCAACCCAAGAGCTTCTGTAGGGAAACTAGGATACCTACAGCAATCTTCCGTTCCCAAGAGTATATTTCCTGCGAGTAGAAAGCAGAGGCTGTCTCAATAGAGCTGCTAATAATTATATGCGCATTTATTTGAACGGAAGATCGTATCTGGGAAATCGTGAACTCGTGACCGGATAAATGTCGGGAATGCAGGTGCTAACCGACACATGAGCTCATGGCCTGTACTAGGACTAGACATGCATCATTCTTGTCTGTGCATCATTCTATGTTGCATTCCTACTTGTGTGTGATCTATTTCTTTATGTTTGTTTGCTTGAGTGCTATGTCTGTGCTTTACCTTCTTGTATTCTTCTGCTTATGTTCTGTTCTTTATTTTTCTATCTATTTTTAACTTCTGTTTACTACTTTACTGTATTCTATTATCCATTTGCTAATCGAAAACGAACAAATGAACCTAACTAACAACCCCGACCTTACTAAGGACTCTCCAGTTCTTACCCCCTTCTCTCCCTTCCTCCCCCTCAGATGGAGATGGGCGTGATCTTCTATGAGTTCGAGGACCCTTACGTCTACGAGGATCCGATATATCATAGTTACTTCATTATGGGATTGGAGCCTCGTATTAGACGATATGCGTTACTTAATCGAGCTTTTCAACATCCTCTGTCTAGCCCGTACTTTGACCCCGATGCTCCTTATGACTTTCCCTTATCCTGGTTACATCTTGACGCACCTGGACATCCTTTTCCCGATGGTCTCGGACACTCTATACCAGCTCAACCTTTGAATGAGGTAGAACCTGAGCCTATCATTCCTGATGACCCCGAGTTAGCTGGTGACTATGTACCTGTGATACCACCAGAGTGGGACTTTCCCCCTGAGCCAATCCCTGACTTTCCACAGCCTGATGAGTCGGCACTACCGGATAACGGGGTAGCTCCGATATACGTGAATGGACCTGTGCTCGCGAATGGTTTTGTACATAGTGACAGCAATGTTTCTAGTGGATCTGAATGTATAGCTGTAGCCGCAGATGATGAGGAGGAGGAGGATCCCTGAGATAGAGATAGAGCAGAATGAGGAGATGGGCGAGCCTCACGACGATCTTCTGAACGGCCACGTATAGATATAGTTTGACAGCCGTAGGTGTATTCTTTTGATGACACTCTAGTCTGACATTATCTATTAGTTAGTCTCTCACTTGTGTTAGTACACCCGAGAGCTAGGAGCTATATAGTGGTTAGGCTAGCCTGGGCGCCAGTTTAGTGGCTTTTTGTATAGGCCAGGCCCTGGGAGTGTCATGTATATATTAGCTACGTAGGTTGACGAGGATGTAAACTGACTTGATCTTGTGTAAACGCTACATGTTTTGTTATAGTGTACATGATGTATATTATCTGCTATATTTCTATATTTCTCTATGCTTGCTTTTATTGCTCTCAATGTATGCTTGTTTATTTTACATTATCATCCGCAGCGAATAAAAAAAGTTACTCGTAAAATTGGCAACGTTCTAACAAGGCACAGGATCATATATTAAATAATAGATAATTGTTAGGAAGGACAAGTTAGTAACACTTAGCTTCTTGTATGACCATGGCATACTGGGAGTTGGGTCGTTACAACCTCAATCAATCGAGCTTCCATGCTCGCCAAATTAGCCTCTTTCTTTTTCAAATCCTCAACATCATTGGCATAGTTCTCTTTGGTCTCCTTCAATTGTTTTTCAGTTTCAGCCAACTTATTCTGGAGTTCGGTAACAGCACCTTTAGACTTACTCAACTCTTCTTTCAACAACAAAACCTCATTCTTCTCCACCAACACCTTTTTATGCTTCAGCTCTTGACTACGAGCTAAACTAGCTAACCTCAAACCAACCACCTACAAACCACAACAAAAAACAATAAAATACATAAGTAACTCCCAGCAAACAAAACAACCATAACACAATTACGAAGACATTACCTGCATATACTGACCAACAGCTATTTTGCCAACCTCATTCGCCAACGATACGTCAGCTTCAAACTGACAATGCTCATCGGCAATAGCCATATAGGGATACTCCTTCCCCCATACAGATATACCCTCACTATGTTCGGTCATTTCATGCAACTTTTTTCTGATTCACAACAAAAGCTTGAATCTCCTCTAAAGAAACACCTTGTTCCTTCTCGCTAGTATCCTCAGAAACATCGACCACGCTCGATTTCCTCTTCTTTGCAATCACCTTCCTCCGCCCCTGACGAGGTTGACTAACTTCTCCAGCTCCACCACCTTTTTTGCGATTGGACGACGATACCTCTTTCTCCAAGTTCTTACTTTTAAAACGCGACCTAAGTGAAGCAGCTGACACCCCCGGATACTTACCACCTGCAAATTCAAAAAGCAAAATAGCAGCTCAGTAAGGCTCAAATACACAAGTAAATCACTAACACATATACACAACTCACCCATATAATCTACCACAGCAGCCCTATTTTCCTCCCACTTTAACAGTTCAAACATTGAGATCAAATCTTTTCGATCAATTTGTTCCACCAAAAACTCAATTATACACACATTCCTCGGAGTTATAACTTCAGCCCCGATTATATTCTGGAGTTCCGAGCACCACCAAAGGGGAAACCTCTCAACCAAGAACTCGTCAATATAAAAAGGAAACTGATGAGCGGATAATTTATACGCTTTTTGGCATTGTTTTTAGTATGTTTTTAGTATATTTTAGTTAGTTTTTATTATATTTTATTAGTTTTTAAATAAAAATCACATTTCTGGACTTTACTATGAGTTTGTGTATTTTTCTATGATTTCAGGTATTTTCTGGCTGAAATTGAGGGACCTGAGCAAAAATCTGATTCAGAGGCTGAAAAAGGACTGCAGATGCTATTGGATTCTGACCTTCCTTCACTCGAAGTAGATTTTCTAGAGCTACAGAAGCCCAATTGGCGCGCTCTCAATTGCGTTGGAAAGTAGACATCCTGGGCTTTCCAGCAATATATAATAGTCTATACTTTGCCTGAGATTTGATGGCCCAAACTGGCGTTCCAAGTCAGCATAGAAATTCTGGCGTCAAAACGCCAGAACTAGCATAAAAGCTGGAGTTAAACGCCCAAACTGGCACAAAAGCTGGCGTTTAACTCCAAGAAAAGCCTCTACACGTGAAAGCTTCAACTCTCAGCCCAAGCACACACCAAGTGGGCCCTGACGTGGATTCTGCATCATTTACTCATTTCTGTAAATCTTAGGTTACTAGTTTTCTACAAATAGGACCTTTTGCTATTGTATTTTACACACTTGACAATACTTTTGATCTTGGTTCTTCTGGCTCCCTCTCTGGGGTCGAAGCTAATGATCACCATTATCACTTTTATATTTTCAACAGTGGAGTTTCTACACACCATAAATTAAGGTGTGGAACTCTGCTGTTCCTCATGAATTAATGCAAAGTACTATTGTTTTTCTATTTAACTCAAGCCTATTTCTGTTCTAAGATATCCATTCGTTCTTCAACATGATGAATGTGATGATCCGTGACACTCATCACCATTCTCACCTATGAATGTGTGCCTGACAACCACTTCCGTTCTACATGCAAACAAGCTTGAATGTGTATCTCTTGGGTTTCTAATCTAAGATTAGAACCTTTGTGGTATAGGCTAGAATCAATTGGCGGCCATTCCTGAGATCCGGAAAGTCAAAACCTTGTCTGTGGTATTCCGAGTAGGATCTGGGAAGGGATGACTGTGACGAGCTTCAAACTCGTGAGTGTTGGGCGTAGTGACAGACGCAAAAGGATCAATGGATCCTATTCCAACATGATCGAGAACCAACAGCTGATTAGCCATGCGGTGAATGCGCATTTGGAAAATTTTCACTGAGAGGACGGGAGGTAGCCATTGACAACGGTGAAACCCAACTTACAGCTTGCCATGAAAAGGAGTATGAATGATTGAAAGAAGGCAATAGGAAAGCAGAGGTTCAGAAGGAACAAAGCATCTTCATACGCTTATCTGAAATTCTCACCAATGAATTATATAAGTATCTCTATCCTATTTTATGTTTTATTCATATTTTAATTATCAATTCTCCATAACCATTTTAATCCGCCTGATTGAGATTTACAAGATGACCATAGCTTGCTTCAAACCGACAATCTCCGTGGGATCAACCCTTACTCACGTAAGGTTTATTACTTGGACGACCCAGTGCACTTGCTGGTTAGTTGTGCGGAGTTGTGGCAAAGAGTTGAGATTACAATTGTGCGTACCATGATGTTGGCGCCATTGATGATCACAATTTCGTGCACCAAGTTTTTCGTACCGTTGCTGGGGATTGTTTCAGTTTGGACAACTGATGGTTCATCTTGTTGCTCAGATTAGGTAATTTTATTTTATGTTTAAGCTTTTTACCTTTTAATTTTCGAAAAATTTCAAAAAAAAAATTTCAAAAATACAAAAAATTTTCTATTCTGTTCTTCAGAGTTTTTAAGAATGAATTCTAGAGTTTCATGATGATTTGTTGAAGTCTGGCTGGCTGTGAAGCCATGTCTAATCTTTTGGACCGAGGTTTCATCGTATCATCACAAGGGCTTGTTGATTTCTATCAATTTTGCTGTTGAGAGTAATGATCTGCTAAAGCTTGGCTAGCCATTGGCCATGTCTAGTGTTTTGGACCAAAGCTTTCACTGAAAGCTTGGCTAGCTAGTAAGCCATGTCTAATTCCTGGACCGAAGTTTTAGACTAACATTGCATGATTCCTGGAATTCTTATTAAAAATTTTGAATCTCTTTATTTTCTTTTCCATATAATTTTTGAAAAATCACAAAAAATTTTTTTATAAAATTTATAAAATCAAAAATATTTTATGTTTCTTGTTTGAGTCTAGTGTCTAATCTTAAGTTTGGTGTCAATTGCATTCTTCTTGCATTTTTTGAATATATGCATTATGTTCATCATTAATCTTCAAGTTGTTCTTGATGATTTCCTTGCTCTGATCTTTAAATTCTCTTGTTTTGCGTGTTTTGTTGTTTTTCATATGTGTTCTAAATTTGTTAGTGTCTCTAAAATGAAAATTTCTAAGTTTGGTGTCTTGCATGCATTGTGTATTTGATCTTAGTTTTACATGATTAGTTTCATTTTGTTGTTTCTCATCATTAAAAATTCAAACAAATTTTCAAAATTATGTCTTTTCAAGTCAATAATACAGAGAATTGAAGATTTAGAACATGCAGCAGAGGAATTATAGAGAAAAAGCTGGGCGTTCAAAACGCCCAGTGAGGAAGGAAAACTGGCATTTAAACGCCAGCTAGGGTACCTAGCTGGGCGTTAAACGCCCAAAAAGGTAGCATTTTGGGCGTTAAACGCCAGAATGGATGCCATTCTGGGCGTTTAACGCCAGGAGGACACTAAAGGGAAGATTTTGTTTTTAATTCAAATCTTTTTCAAATATTCATAATTTTTCAAAATCAAATCTTTTTCAAATCATATCTCTTCAATCATATCTTTTTAAAATCAATTTCTTTCCATTTTTTTAAATTATTATTATTTTCGAAAATCCTTGCTACAACTAATGATTTAATTCAAAATTTTCAAGTTGTTACTTGCCTATTAAGAAAGGATCAAATTTTAGAATCATATCTTTTAATTTCCTATTAGTCAAGTAATCAACTCTAATTTTAAAAAATTTCTCTTTTTAATTTGATTCTCAATCATATCTTCTCAATCATATCTTTTCAATCACATCTTTTTCAAAATTAATTTTCAATCATATCTTTTTCATTTCTAATTTCAAAATCTTTTCCAAAAAAAATTCACTTAATTTCTTTCCCAATCTTAGTTTTTGAAAATCATTTACCAAATTTTCAAAATTTCTTTTAATTATTTCAAAATCTTTTTACTTTAATTTCGAAAATTCTTCCCCTCTTCCCAAATTCTTCTATTTAAAGGACTAACACCTCTCCATTATTAGCAATTCAAACTATGTCCCTCTTGATAAGTTTGAATTCTCTCTTCTCTACCTCATCCTTCTATTTTTATTTTCCTCTGACACCTCAAGGAATTTCTATACTGTGACATAGAGGATTCCATATTTTCTTCTCCTCTCTTTTCATATGAGCAGAAGCAAGGACAAGGGCATTCTTGTTGAAGCTGATCCTGAACCTGAAAGGACCTTGAAGAGAAAGATAAAAGAAGCTAAAGTACAACCCTCTATAGAGGACCTAACAGAAACTTTCAAACAAGAAGAAGCCATGGCAGCCGAAAACAACAACAATGCCAACAATGCAAGGAAGGTGCTTGGTGACTTTACTGCACCTACTCCCGACTTCTATGGGAGAAGCATCTCAATCCCTGCCATTGGAGCAAACAACTCTGGGCTTAAGCCTCAATTAGTTTCTCTGATGCAACAGAATTGCAAGTTTCATGGACTTCCATTGGAAGATCCTCATCAGTTCCTAGATGAATTCTTGCAAATCTGTGACACTGTCAAGACCAATGGGGTTGATCTCGAGGTCTACAAGCTTATGCTCTTTCCCTTTGCCGTAAGAGACAGAGCTAGAACATGGTTGGATTCACAACCTAAAGAAAGCCTTAACTCTTGGGAAAAGCTAGTCAATGCCTTCTTGGCAAAGTTCTTTCCACCTCAAAAATTGAGCAAGCTTAGAGTGGAAGTCCAAACCTTCAGACAAAAGGAAGGTGAATCCCTCTATGAAGCTTGGAAAAGATACAAGCAATTGATCAAAAGGTGTCCTTCTGACATGCTTTCAGAATGGAGCATTATAGGTATCTTCTATGATGGTCTGTCTGAACTGTCCAAGATATCATTGGACAGCTCTGCTGGAGGATCTCTTCATCTGAAGAAGACGCCTGCAGAAGCTCAGGAACTCGTTGAAATGGTTGTAAATAACCAATTCATGTACACCTCTGGAAGGAATCCTGTGAATAATGGAACAAGTCAGAAGAAAAGAATTCTTGAGATTGATACTCTGAATGCCATATTGGCTCAGAACAAAATATTGACTCAGCAAGTAAATATGATTTTTCAGAGTCTGTTTGGAATGCAAGCAGCAACATTCAGTACCAAAGAAGCTTCATCTGAAGAAGAAGCTCATGATCCTGAGAACCCAGCAATGGAAACACATATAATCCTTCATGGAGAAATCATCCAAACCTCTCATGGAAGGATCAACAGAGGCCTCAACAAGTCTTCAACAACAATAATGGTGGAAGAAATAGGTTTAGCAATGGCAAACCTTTTCCATCATCTTCTCAGCAACAAACAGAGAATTCCAAGAAGAACCACTCTGAATTAGCAACTGTAGTCTCTGATTTAATTAAAACCACTCAAAGTTTCATGACTGAAACAAGTTCCTCCATTAGAAATTTGGAGGCACAAGTGGGTCAGCTGAGTAAGAAAGTTACTGAACTCCCTCCTAGTACTCTTCCAAGCAATACAGAAGAGAATCCAAAAGGAGAGTGCAAGGCCATCAACATAACCCACATGGCCAAACCTGAAGAGGAGGAAGAGGCAGTGATCTCCACTGAGGAAGACCTCAATGGACGTCCACTGGCCTCCAAGGAGTTCCCTAATGAGGAACCATGGGAATCTAAGGCTCACACTGAGACCATAGAGATTCCATTGAATTTACTTTTGCCATTCATGAGCTCTGATGAGTATTCTTCCTCTGAAGAGGATGAAGATGTTACTGAAGAACAAGTTTCTAAGTACCTTGGAGCAATCATGAAGCTAAATGCCAAGCTATTTGGTAATGAGACTTGGGAGGATGAACCCCCTTGCTCACTAAAGAACTGTATGACTTGACTAGGCAGAAATTACCTCTGAAGAGACAAGATCCTGGAAAGTTCTCAATACCTTGTACCATAGGCACCATGACCTTTGAGAAGGCTCTGTGTATCCTAGGGTCAAGCATAAACCTCATGCCTCTCTCTGTAATGGAGAAGCTAGGGATCCTTGAGGTACAAGCTGCAAGAATCTCACTAGAGATGGCAGACAATTCAAGGAAACAGGCTTATGGACTTGTAGAGGATGTCTTGGTAAAGGTTGAAAACCACTACATCCCTGCTAATTTCATAATCCTAGATACTGAGAAGTGTATGGATGAATCCATCATCCTTGGCAGACCCTTCCTAGCCACAGTAAAAGCTGTTATTGATGTTGACAGAGGAGAATTGATCCTTCAAGTGAATGAGGACTCCCTTGTGTTTAAGGCTCAAGGATCTCCCTCTGTAACCATGGAGAAAAAGCATGAAAAGCTTCTCTCAATGCAGAGTCAAACAAAACCCCCACATTCAAACTCTAAGTTTGGTGTTGGGAGGCCACAACCAAACTCTAAGTTTGGTGTTGAGAGGCCATCATCATGCTCTGAGTATCTGTGAGGCTCCATGAGAGCCCACTGTCAAGCTACTGACATTAAAGAAGCGCTTGTTGGGAGGCAACCCAATTTTACTTATCTATGTTAAATTTCTATTTTGCATTGTTATTTTATGTTTTCTGTAGGTTGATGATCATGTGAAGTCACAAAAACAATTGAAAAAGCAAAAACAAACTGAAAAATAGAATGAAAATAGCACACGCTGGAAGAGAAGCCTACTGGCGTTTAAACGCCAGTAAGGGCAGCAGAATGGGCGTTAAACGCCCAGTTTGGCACCATTCTGGGTGTTTAACGCCAGAAATGGGCACCAGATTGGCGTTTAATGCCAGAAAAGGGCAAGAAGCTGGCGTTAAATGCCAGAAATGGGCAGCAACCTGGCGTTTAACGCCAGGATTGGTAGCAAAGGGCGTTTTGCAAGCCTAATTGGTGTAGGGATGAGAAATTCTTGACACCTCAGGATCCGTGGACCCCACAGGATCCCCACCAACCTCAACTCACTCTCTCTCTTCTTTACACCTTTTCATAATACTCTTCCCCAAATACCCTTCACCAATCACCTCAATACCTCTTCCCCAAAAACCCCTCACCTATCAAATCCTACCCTCTTCTCCATAAACCCTTCACCAATCCACATCCATCCATCATAAACCCCACCTACCTCACCATTCAAATTCAAACTACTTTCCTTCCCAAACCCACCCATACATGGCCGAACCTTACCCTCTCCCCACTCCTATATAAACCCATCTTCACCCCTTCATTTTCACAAATCTTAAACACTACTTCTCCCCCTTGGCCAAAACACTAACCCCCCTCCATCTCCTCTATTTCTTCTTCCTCTACTCTCTTCCTTCTTCTTTTGCTCGAGGACGAGCAAACCTTCTAAGTTTGGTGTGGTAAAAGCGTTGCTTTTTGTTTTTCCATAACCATTTTTGGCACCTAAGGCCGGAGAAACCTCTAGAAAGAGGAAAGGAAAGGCAAAAGCTTCCACCTCTGAGTCATGGGAGATGGAGAGATTCATCTCAAGGGTACATCAAGACCACTTCTATGAAGTTGTGGCCAAGAAGAAGGTGATCCCCGAGGTCCTTTTCAAGCTCAAAAAGGGTGAATACTCAGAGATCCGACATGAGATTCGAAGAAGAGGTTGGGAAGTTCTCACCAACCCCATTCAACAAGTCGGAATCTTAATGGTTCAAGAGTTCTATGCCAATGCATGGATCACCAAGAACCATGATCAAAGTGTGAACCTGGACCCAAAGAATTGGCTTACAATAGTTCGGGGGAAATACTTAGATTTCAGTCCAGAAATTGTAAGGTTGGCATTCAACTTGCCCATGATGCAAGGAGATGCATGCCCCTACACTAGAAGGGTCAACTTTGATCAAAGGTTGGACCAAGTCCTCATAGACATTTGTGAAGTAGGTGCTCAACGGAAGAAAGATTCAAGAGGGAAGCCAGTTCAACTAAGAAGGCATGACCTCAAGTCCGTGGCTAGGGGATGGTTGGAGTTCATCCAACGCTCAATCATTCCCACTAGCAACTGGTTTGAAGTTACTATAGACCGGGCTATCATGGTCCATATCATCATGATTGGAGAGGAAGTAGAAGTTCATGAGGTTATATCCCTAGAACTCTACAAGGTGGAGGACAAGTCCTCTACTTTGTCAAGGTTAGCCTTCTCTCATCTCATTTGTCACCTTTGCAATTCAGCTGGAATTGATATAGAGGAAGACATCCTCATTGATGATGACAAGCCCATCACTAAGAAAAGGATGGAACAAACAAGAGATCCCACTCATGGACAAGAGCATGAGAAAATTCCTCATCATGAAATCCCTGAGATGCCTCAAGGGATGCATTTTCCTCCACAAAATTATTGGGAGCAAATTAACACCTCCCTAGGAGAATTAAGTTCCAATATGGGATAACTAAGGGTGGAACACCAAGAGCATTCTATCATCCTCCATGAAATTAGAGAAGATCAAAGAGTCATGAGGGAGGAGCAACAAAGGCAAGGAAGAGACATTGAGGAGCTCAAGCACTCCATAAGATCTTCAAGAGGAAGAACAAGCCACCATCACTAAGGTGGACCCGTTCTTTAATTTTCTTGTTCTTTATTTTTCTATTTTTCATTTCCTATGCTTTATGTTCTATCTATGTTTGTGTCCTTACTATATGATCATTAGTGTCTTAGTGTCTATGTCTTAAAGTTATGAATGTCCTATGAATCCATCACCTTTCTTAAAAGAAAAATGTTTTAATCAAAAAAAGAAAAAGAAGTGCATAAATTTCGAATTTTAAAACAGATTAATTATTTTGATGTGGTGGTAATACTTTTTGTTTTTCTGAATCAATGCTTGAACAGCGCATATTTTTAAATTTGTTGTCCATGAATGTTAAAATTGTTGGCTCTTGAAAGAATGATGAAAAAGGAGAAATGTTATTGATAATCTGAAAAATCAAAAAATTGATTCTTGAAGTAAGAAAAAGCAGTAAAAAGCTTGCAGAAAAAAATATATGCGAAAAAAAAAGAAGACAAGAAAAAGAAAGAAAAAGAAAAAAGCAAGCAGAAAAAGCCAATAGCTCTTTAAACCAAAAGGCAAGGGTAAAATAAAAAGGATCCAAGGCTTTGAGCATCAGTGGATAGGAGGGCCCACAGGAATAAAATCCTGGCCTAAGCGGCTGAACCAAGCTATCCCTAACCATGTGCTTGTGGCGTGAAGGTGTCAAGTGAAAGCTTGAGACTGAGCGGTTAAAGTCGTGGTCCAAAGCAAAAAAGAGTGTGCTTAAGAGCTCTGGACACCTCTAATTGGGGACTCTAGCAAAGCTGAGTCACAATCTGAAAAGGTTCACCCAGTTATGTGTCTGTGGCATTTATGTATCCGGTGGTAATACTGGAAAACAAAATGCTTAGGGTCACGGTCAAGACTCATAAAGTAACTGTGTTCAAGAATCAACATACTGAACTAGGAGAATCAATAACACTATCTGAATTCTAAGTTCCTATAGATGCCAATCATTCTGAACTTCAAGGGATAAAGTGAGATGCCAAAACTGTTCGAAAGCAAAAAGCTAATACCCCCGCTCATCTAATTAGGACTGATCTTCATAGATATTTTTGGAATTCATTGTATATTCTATTCTTTTTATCCTACTTTGTTTTTAGTTGCTTGGGGACAAGCAACAATTTAGGTTTGGTGTTGTGATGAGCGGATAATTTATACGCTTTTTGGCATTATTTTTAGTATGTTTTTAGTATATTTTAGTTAGTTTTTATTATATTTTTATTAGTTTTTAAATAAAAATCACATTTCTGGACTTTACTATGAGTTTGTGTATTTCTCTATGATTTCAGGTATTTTCTGGCTGAAATTGAAGGACCTGAGCAAAAATCTGATTCAGAGGCTGAAAAAGGACTGCAGATGTTGTTGGATTCTGACCTCCCTGCACTCAAAGTGGATTTTCTGGAGCTACAAAAACCCAATTGGCGCGATCTCAATTGCGTTGGAAAGTAGACATCTTGGGCTTTCTAGCAATATATAATAGTCCATACTTTGCCCGAGATTTGATGGCCCCAACCGGCGTTCCAAGTCAGCATAGAAATTCTAGCGTCAAAACGCCAGAACTGGCATAAAAGCTGGAGTTAAATGCCCAAACTGGCACAAAAGCTGGCGTTTAACTCCAAAAAAAGTCTCTACACGTGAAAGCTTCAACACTCAGCCCAAGCACACACCAAGTGGGCCCTGAAGTGGATTCTGCATCATTTACTCATTTCTGTAAACCCTAGGTTACTAGTTTTTTACAAATAGGACCTTTTGCTATTGTATTTTACACACTTGATCATACTTTTGATCTTGATTCTTCTGGTTCCCTCTCTGGAGCCGAAGCCAATGATCACCATTATCACTTTTGTATTTTCAATGGTGGAGTTTCTACACACCATAGATTAAGGTGTGGAGCTCTGCTGTTCCTCATGAATTAATGCAAAGTACTATTATTTTTCTATTCAACTCAAGCCTATTTCTATTCTAAGATATCCATTCATTTTTCAACATGATGAAAATGTGATGATCCGTGACACTCATCACCATTCTCACCTATGAACGCGTGCCTAACAACCACTTCCGTTCTACATGCAAACAAGCTTGAATGTGTATCTCTTGGATTTCTAATCTAAGATTAGAACCTTCGTGGTATAGGCTAGAATCAATTGGCGGCCATTCCTGAGATCCAAAAAGTCTAAACCTTTTCTGTGGTATTCCGAGTAGGATCTGGGTAGGGATGACTGTGATGAGCTTCAAACTCGCGAGTGTTGGGCGTAGTGACAGACGCAAAAGGATCAATATATCCTATTCCAACATGATCGAGAACCAACAGCTGATTAGCCATGCGGTGACAGCGCATTTGGAACATTTTTACTGAGAGGACGGGAGGTAGCCATTGACAATGGTGAAACCCAACATACAGCTTGCCATGGAAAGGAGTATGAATGATTGGAAGAATGCAATAGGAAAGCAGAGGTTCAGAAGGAACAAAGCATCTTCATACGCTTATCTAAAATTCTCACCAATGAATTACATAAGTATCTCTATCCTATTTTATGTTTTATTCATATTTTAATTATCAATTCTTCATAACCATTTGAATCCACCTGACTGAGATTTACAAGATGACCATAGCTTGCTTCAAACCAACAATCTCCGTGGGATCGACCCTTACTCACGTAAGGTTTATTACTTGGACGACCCAATGCACTTGCTGGTTAGTTGTGCGGAGTTGTGACAAAGATTTGAGATTACAATTGTGCGTACCATCATGTTGGCTCCATTGATGATCACAATTTCGTGCACCATAAACTCTTTTTCAACATTCCTCACCTTCACATACATCTCCTTAAAGTCCTTGAAAGAAGACTTATATAATTTGAAGATACCAAACCCAGGAGTGCTGTTCAGATTAACCCAACCCCCTTTCCAAACTCCTTTAGCTTGAAACAAAGAAAAAAATAAATCTGCAGAAGGATCCTCCTCAAGAAATTCCATCAGTATTTCGAAACAACGCAGAAATGCCCAACCATTGGGATGCAATTGTGAAGGAGCACAGTTTAGTTGCTTCAAAATTTGACATTCAAACACTGTAAATGGCAGCCTCACCCTCAGTTCTTCCAACACACAACTATGCATATAAAAATACTCAAACCCCTGCCCCCTATGATAAACCCTATCCTCACTACTGCATGGCAGCAACTCCACCTAAACCCCAGACCCTGGCCTCATGACTCTGCCAACATCAACCTCCTTCACAGCCGCATCATCCCGAAACAAAGACACCCGACCCTTCACATCCTCACTAACCCAGTCATAGGACCAATCAATCTCTTTTTTCTTCTCCTTCTCAAACCCCATAACCAAACCAGAACCAAAAGCAAAAACAAAGAAGGAAGAAGAAGACGAAAAATTACAAAATAAAATAAAAACCATGCATACCTCTTTTACTCATTCTGTTTTCAAAGAAGAAACACCAAGGGTCAGGGATAAGCAACTCAGTTCCCAAACCATTCACTTAACCACATTGTAAAGGTAACTACTTCCTCAATCACATCAAACGGTGCATTTTCTTTGGTAAAATAAGAGACTTTAATGATCCACTACTCTTTCTCTCTCCTCACCAAAAATGACAACACGACTCCCTACGTCACAAACATAAAGAATTTTTAATGAAGTAAGTTGAACTGGGGGCTCACTCAGCAACCTATCTCACCGAGTTATAACTCCTCAATAAGCTCAACCTGCTTCATTAAAAACTCTCCACAGGCTAAGCTTGGGGCTGTGATATGGTCATAATAAATGAGATATAACTCGGTGAAGTCCGTTACAAGCTCGACCACTTATGAGCTATAACTCGGCCCGATCCGTTATGAGCTCACCCATTCATGAGCTATAACTCAGTATAATTGATAAACCACTATTTTATGGTTTATCTTGTGCTCAATTGAGTGGTTTTTATCAACTCTTTACCCACTTATTCATATTATTCGCATGGTTTTACATTTGCCTTCCTAATTATGTGCTTTGATTGAAAACATGCTTCTTTGGCCTTAAGTTCCCTATGTTTAATCCTCTCTTATTACCATTAGATGCCTTGATATGTGTGTTAAGTGATTTCAGAGATTACAGGGTAGGAATGGCTCAGAGGATGGAAAGAAAGCATGTAAAAGTGGAAGGAATACAAGAAGTTGGAGAAATTGCTAAGCTGTCCAGCCTGACCTCTTCACACTCAAACGGCTATAACTTTAGCTACAGAAGTCCAAATGATTCAGTTTCAGTTGCGTTAGAAAGATAACGTCCGGAGCTTCGATTTGATATATAATTTGCCATAGTTTCTTTGACGCTAGGTGACGCGAACGCGTGCTCTACGCGGACGTGTCGCAGTTCCAAAAATCAGCGTGGCAGTTTTCTTCTCCAGCGATTTCTAGGTTGTTTTCGACCTAGTTTTCGGCCCAAAAAATACAGATTAGAGGCTATAAAGTGGGGGAATCTATTCATTCATAATAATAATCTCACAAATACACAATTTTAGGATTTAGATGTAGTTTTTAGAGAGAGAGGTTCTCTCCTCTCTCTTAGGATTAGGATTTAGGATTTCTTTGCTTTCAGGATTGTTTCTTTTTATCAGGTTCAATTTTCCTTTTATTTATTTTCCCAATTTAATTTATGAATATCCATGTTAGATTTGATTTCCTTTATTAATACAATTTGAGGTATTTCAGATTTATGATTTTTACTTAGCTTTTTATATTCTTGGCTTTAATTGATGAATTGATAAATTGGAGACCCTTGAGGTGGAAGACTCCAGAGTTAATTGGTGATTGGCTCTCTGGCCACTAACACTAATCCTTTCCAAGGGAGAGGATTAGGACTTGTGAATAGAAATTGGCTCCTAACTTAATTTTCCTTTATTTAGTAAAGGATAACCAAGTAGAGCAACAACCAATTACCATTACACTTGGAAAATTCAACAAGGATAGAACTTCCAATTAATCATTCTACCAGTCAAGGCTTTTTATTTAGATATATATATAAATCTCTTTTAATTTTTATTGATTCAATTTATAATTATATCTGTGCCCATTGCCCAAACTCCAAATTTTCCAGAAAACCCATAACCAATAATAACACACCTCCCTGCAATTCCTTGAGAAGACGACCCGAGGTTTAAATACTTCGGTTATCAATTTATTTAGGGGTTTGTTACTTGTGACAACCAAAACTTTTGTAAGAAAGGTTGATTGCTTGGTTTAGAAACTATACTTGCAACGAGAATTTATTATGAATTCTAAACCGTCAATCTTCAGTTCTTCAATAATCCGTTATAAGCTCGTCCATTCATGAGTCATAATTCAGTCAAATAAGTGCTTCCATCCTAACCGATAATATAACAGTATATGGGCAAAGAGACGTTATCTACCTTTTTATAAACGACCTTAATACCAAAAGCGTAACGGACAAATAGCCTACAATATAAAGCAAGGTAAAGTGTTCTTTTAAGATCATTCGAACAAGATAATATACTGACTTAAGTTTCGGAGTGCCTTTGCAGGTACACTCTATCACTACTAGAAATAAGGTTTTTTCGGACGAAAATTTCAAACGAATTTTAATCTGTCTGAATGACTTTTTCATTTCGGACAAATTTGAGACAAATGTTGAACAATTTTTAGTGGAGACATTGGAATAATATATTCTATCCTAAATTTGTCTAAATTTTGTCCCAAATTTTGGCGCCAAATTTTTTTTAGATGGCGCCAAAATTTTCATACAGATTAGCAACAAATTTTGGACAAAAACTATAATTCGTCCGTATTCCATCTGAATATGCGCAATAACTTCAGACGGATTTGGGACGCATTTTGAAAAATATTAATTCTATTCCAAATTTGTCTATAATTAGACTTAAATGCTTTTACTATAACTAACCCTTCGATGTAGACAAAAATTTTTTCCACAAATTTGGGACGAAAATAGCATCATTTGTAAATTTCGTTTGAAAGTTCATCAATTTTCAAACAGATTTCAAATATTTATTGAAAACTTTTAAAATTTAGTATAAAAATATTATTTATATTTTAAATTAGTCTATGATTTGTCCCAAATATTTTTACTATTCTAAAATAAAGTTTTTTTTCCTAAAATAACCTTAATTATATATAACTTATAAAAAGGTACAGTTTTTGTTTACACCTTTCAATTCCAAAATCTCTTAATCAAAATATGAAATAATCATCATACCAATTAACATCTTATTTATTATTATACATATTTTTAAAAACTGGATTAATAGATAGTTAGCGCTTATTTATGCAGGCTTTTTTTATATAAATAAATAAATAAAATATATTAATTCCCATAATACGCATGCAGAAAGCTTTACAAAAATGCGCAGGGCCATTGTTCGCAAAGCACCCACGAAATGAATTTAGTCGTCATCTCAGGAGGGGCGCACGCCAATTGGAACTTCTGGTGGGGAAGTCATTTTGTGCCTGACGCCAACAAAATGGGTACTTCTCGTGGGGCTACCATGAAATTTAGTTGGTTTATTTTTTAAATATATTTTTTAAAATATATTTTTTAATATTTTAAAAAATAAAATTATATTTTCATTAAATGTATGCTTTTGATTATTTAATTGGTTATTAAGTTAATAATTTATTTTTATATAATATCAAATATGAAATAAATTACAATCTTAAAATAATTAATTGAATCATTATAGATCAACCATTAAAATAAAAGACTAGTAAATTAATCTATTATTCATCATAACTCTTTTAATTCAGGTAGTACGTACTCAGTACTAAATAAAAAAAAATTTAACAAATATACTTATTCATTCCAAAATTTTAGAACTAAATTGACTATATTTTTATTAGTTTTTTTTCCTATCATTGTATATTTTATTTGACTTTTTTTTAGTTAAACTTGAGAGACTCTATCTTCTTTTTTTTTTTATATACTCTATCTTCTTATTTTTTTATTCTTTTATTTTTATTATATTTAATATTAAATTTCTTATACAAATTGTTATATACCATCTTATATTTAATTTTTATTTTTTTTAGTTACCTCATATTATTTTTTAATTTATTCTTTTAATTATTTACGTTATAATCATTCAAAATTTAATTTTTTAACAAATTTAAGATAAAGTATATCTAAAAGAATTACATATATAAAAATCTTAAAAATAAATTAGAAGAGTGCTAGGAGTCCAGCAAATTTTGTGATTTGTAGCCATCAATTAGTCATCAGTAGTGTTTTTAATGGTGTGAGATTACATCTAATGGTAATTACTCATTTTTCTTTTGATGGTTAAATGCTGGCCAAATTTTAATAAAAGTGCTGGCCCCTAGACTTTCTCAATAAATTATATCCAATCTTCTAAAAAAATAGTCAAAATAAAATACAATAAAAAAATCACGTAAAATAAAAAAGTCATATACTTTTTCATAACATTAAGGTATATTAAAAATTTTAAAAAATACAAATAAATACATTTCTTAGTGGACTTTTTCATACTATTCATTTTGATCTTCATTCTCATTGTTCTCGTCGTCGTCGTCCTCGTCCTCGTTCTCATCCTCATCCATGTCTTCGTCCTCATCCCCAAGTAGCTTATCATCATCATCATCATCATCATCATCATCATCATCATCATTATCTTCTTCTTCTTCTTCTTCTTCTTCTTCTTCTTCTTCTTCTTCTTCTTCTTCATATCTTGTACTATTGGTATCCAGTAAATCAACAATAATGTCAATATCATTTGAGATATGATTGTTAGATTGATTTGTGTCATCTTCTTGATATGCAAAATTCTCCGTTGTTTCAATCTCAATCTCACCTCTTGCTTTAGTCTTGAATACAAACCACCATTCTGCTTTTTCTCTGGTGTTGCTCATTGGATGAGGTGCAAAATATACTTGAATTGCTTTATGTGCAATGATAAACGGATCATATTTAACATATCGTCGATTCTTTCGAATCTGTATGATTCCATACTCTTTGTTTACTTTTGTTCCTTTGCCGATCGTGGGATCAAACCATTCACATTTAAATAGTACAACTCTTTTTAGTGGTAGCCCAGTATACTCAACTTGAATAATTTCATCAAGCTGACCATAGAAATCATTTTCATATTCACCATAACCTGTGCCTTTGACACATATTCCATAATTCTGAGTTGACTTTCCACTCGAGTGAGATCTTGTGTGAAACTTGAAGCCATTGACTTTGTAGATAGGCCAACATTTAACAATTCTCAAAGGACCCCATGCCAAAGAATGAATATTCGAATCTGTCACATTATTTAAAGGATCATGAACCTGTATTAAATAAGAACCAATAAGTTAGAATATAATATGTTATCTACCAAAAAATGTGTGTACAATAAGATCATCAAATCATGTTGACTTACATAATTTTTAAACCATTCTGCAAAATCCGCTTCAATAAATTGATCAACTTGTTCATCACTTAAAGTAATATGATCTTGGCGTATGAAGTCCACAAAGATCCTATAGTACATAAATTTCAAATAAATTAAAATTATTAATATCAAAAAATATTATTAATAGTAAGAATATATATATAGGAAGATAAATACTCACTCAATATATGGCTTAATTTCATCACAGTTTATTAGTATATGATTCATGGCTGCACTGAATTCTTTGTCATCTAAATAACGAGTTTTGCATTCACCAACCAAACAACCAGGCAAATTAAAAATAGACAAATTTTGCTCAATTGAATCATCACTTTCATCATTTTGCTTTGCGTCGATGCTAGTTTGGTTAAAATAGTACTCACAAAAGTGAGAAATCTCCTCAATTAGGTATGATTCAACGATAGATCCTTCAACATGTGCTTTGTTCTTGACCTTTTTCTTAAGATGATGGAGAAACCTATCATGAAAAAATTCATAACAAAAATCAAATAAAAAATAATTGGCTTCATAAAACAGTAAAAAGAAATTTGAGAATAAATATAGAGGTGTGACTAAGGTACCTCTCAAAAGGATACATCCATCTATATTGCACAGGACCACCGAGCAATGCTTCAAATGGCAAATGAATAGGTAGATGTTCCATTGAGTCAAAAAATCCAGGAGGAAAAATACATTCTAATTTGCATAGCACAATTGGAATATTTTCTTCAAGCTTATTGAGAACATCTTCTCGTAACGATGTTGAGCATAAATCTCGAAAAAATTGACTTAACTCTGTTATTGGCTTCCATATCTGCTCTGGCAATGAACTAAAAGCGATTGGGAGTAAACGTTCCATAAATATATGACAATCATGACTTTTCATTCCATATAACTTGCCCTCTTTCATGTCAACACATCTCCCTAAATTTGAAACATATCCATCAGGCATCCTTAACTCTTTCACCCATTCACATATTGCCCTCTTTTGCTGGAGGGTAAATGTGTAGTTTGCTTTGGGTTTTATAATTTTACCTCCACTTTGTACTGACAGTTCTAAACTTTTTCGCTTGCAGTATAATGACAGATCCATTCTAGCCTTTGCATTATCTTTAGTCTTCTCTTTAATGTCCATGACAGTATTGAATATATTATCAAATACATTCTTCTCAATATGCATTACATCAAGGTTATGACGGATTAAATTATGACGCCAATAAGGCAAATCCCAAAATATGCTTCTTTTGGTCCAATTATGCATACTTCCATATCCTTCTATCTCAAGTTGCTCAACATCACTTATCTTATCATAATTCTGAACTATATCCCATATTTGCTCTCCAGTCAATCTTGGCGGAGGTTCTGATCTTTCAATTCTATTCTTATAGAATGCATCCTTGTTTCTTCTAAACATGTGATTATCTGGCAAGAATTGTCTGTGGCAATCAAACCATGATGGCTTTCCCCCATTTTTTAATTGGAATGCCTTTGTTCGTTTCATACAGTATGGGCATGCTAGCCTGCCTGCTGTCATCCATCTAGATAACATTCCATATGCAGGAAAATCATTAATAGTCCACAACAATGCAGCTCGCATTACAAAATTTGACTTGGAATGAATATCATAAGTTAAAACGCCATCTTCCCATAGTAGTTTTAGCTCATCAATCAAGGGCTGTAGGTATACATCAATCCTAGTTTTGGGATTACGAGGACCAGGGATAATCATGGATAAAAACATGTAAGGAGTTTTAATGCACATAGAAGGAGGTAGGTTATAAGGAGTGACAATTATTGGCCAACATGAATATTGTTTACCAGATTGACCAAAAGGGGTGAATCCATCAGCACATAATCCTAGTCTGACATTGCGTGGTTCTTGAGAAAATTGTGGATGTTTTCTATCAAAATACTTCCATGCTTTTGAATCTGATGGATGCTCAATAACTCCTTTAAACTCGTGATCAAAATGCCATCGCATGTGAGGTGCTGTGTTCATTGAAGCATAAAGTCTTCTTAAACGAGGTATAAGCGGTAAATAGTGCATTCGTTTCAAAGGCACTTGTTTACCCTTTTTACCTATCTTATACCTTGGAGAATGACAAAATTTACATTCCTTTCTTGGTACATCATCCTCATTGTAATACAGCATACAACCATTAATGCAATAATCAATTTTATTGCTTTCCATGCCAAGTTTCGATACTAGCTTCTTTGCTTCATAAAAATTAGAGACAAGTAAGTTTTCCTTCGGCATCACTTCTTTCATAGCTTTCACGAAATCATCAAAGATTTGTTGAGATACATTCCCTTTAGCTTTTATACTCAACATTTTAACTGCCATTGATAATTCTGAATGATCAATACATCCCTCAAATAATGGGCGCTGAGCAGACTGTAATAAATCATAAAATTTTTTAGCTTCTGCATTCGGAGGCTCCTCCATGTGTTCTTCAAATTGACTCATCAATTCTGGTCCAGCAGCATCAACCACCATAGATTCATACGAATTTCTTATTGGCACATTAGCATGCGGAGAAGAACATGTACCTTTTTAATTATCATGATCTACATTCAAATGCAAAGGACTCTCTCCATGTGAATCCCAAAAATAAAACTTTATCAAAACCGCCTTTTAGTTTCAGGGGATTTAGTTCTTGAGTGCCTTCTCCCTCTACCTAGGTTACCTTGTCAAAAACCACACCTTTTTTCAGAATTGTCTTTTGGTTTCACGGTTTCCTGGTCAGTTCTTCATCTCCTTCTCCCTCCTTCTGCGTGCTCTGCCTCCGATCTGTGGTTGCCGCTCGTGCTTCGCGCTCCTTCTGCGTGCTCTGCCTCTGTCTTTGTGTTGCCGCTCGTGCTCTGCCTCCTGTCTCTGGTCTCAGACATCCACCACTCCAACCTCCAATCTCGCACCTCAGACAACCTCCACCATCGTCAATCGCACTCCCAGGTACCAGCCTTCACTTGCGAACAACCGCTCCGCCTCCTGCATGTGTTCGCCTCTGCCGGTCTAAAAACCTGCGCCCCTGCCAGCCTCAGACATCGTGCCCTCCTCTGTTCATTCTACTCCATAGGTAGCTTTAACACTTCACAACGCTCTTTTTGTTTTAGGTTTCCTTTCGTTTCAGCTATTCACATTCACCATCTTATTTGTATGATCATTATTGTGGGATTCGCATTATGCGTGGCAATGGCATTAGGTATTTCTAGTTTATGCTGCTTGAACTTTTTACTAAGATTGAGATATCATTTTCGGATCTTCACAGTGAGTTGAGGTATCTTTTGTATAAATTTGAATTTGTTCCAGTAATTGAAGTTCAAACCCTTTGTATCATTCATAGGATTTTGAGTAATTCGTTATATTGCTTTGTTTTTATCTAAATTGCATATTCTTAATGAGGACAGTATATATGTAAAAGTGTAGAGAGAAGCATCAGAAAAAAGTAGAGAGAAAGAAAAAAGTATGAGTCAACACACATTCTTTTTCATTTAGTTATGATGATTGATATGCTTGTTAAGTTTGTTTTTTTAATTTTGTTTGGTTATACTTGTTCCATGGGTGTTGTTACTTGTTAATATGTTAATATTGATGTTTTGGTTGCTTGATCTGATTAGACTGGGTTGCTACCTGAGTGATTCTGATGCTTCAACTGAAGAGTATACCAACTTGCTTTATGGGTAGCTCAGTTTGTAATTGACATGATTAAGTCAAATGTGGAGTGGGTATATGGGATATACATAAAAGCAATTATTATTACTGTTTTTCTAGAGTGCATTCTCCTTTCTAGATTTTCGAGTGATTAAATAATATGAGTGAATATTTTTCATTATATACTTCTGTGATCTATCTATCCATCAAAAAGTTAAAGTTAGAAGTTAAGAATTTATATTATAATGTATTTCTGTACAAAACATTGAAATAACATTAGTTTAAGTATACAAATTATTTTTGGGGTAATATTTAGGTTAAATATATATAATTTTATAGGGTCTATATTTCATTTTGTTTTAGAAATAACAAATAAGTATTCATAAAGTTCTATACAAAACAAAAGGACTCCAAGTGTTAATGATGACCAATTAACTAAACCTCATTGCAATCATCACCTGATGCAACATGGCTGTTCTCTCTATTTTTTCACTCTAAGAAATATAGACTATTGAGAATAGAGCAGGTTCTAGTCATTGAAATGCCTAATTTTCTTATAGATAGCAAATTAGATTTCAAACCTTTTCTATCCATGCCCCTCCTCTTTTATAATGAAGTTGCCACTTTTAATTTCTACTAGTTGATTAGTTGCTGGAACACCTTTTGTTGCAAGATACACTAAGTAATGATTATTAAGTATTTGTATTGATTAGCTGGCTCCAATCATACTTCCAAATTAGAAAATTAAAGGCAAAAAATAAAAAATAAAAAAGAAGAAACTGCAAGAAGGCAACCGAGGGTCAATGAGTAATTCTGCCAATGATCCAACTTCAAAGTTGTCATCCTGTGCTATTTTAAGAGGAGAAAACAGAACAACTGATAATTAAGCTGATTGTTGTTTGTGAAGAATGTGAACCATGCATCTTCTGTCTTTTTTCTTTTGGACTTCTTTTATGTTTTACTTGTGTTATTTGAACTCCTTTTATATATAATATATGCTGCTTGTTGTGCTAACATGAAATAATTATGGACATAAATTGAATGTGCTTCTTTATTGTTAGTACTCTTATTGCAAACACAGCAACGAACATGGTAGAATACATAAATGACACAATTAATATAAAGGCAATCAAACATGGCCATAATAGACTATGCACAAATAAATTAAATTGGTGAGGTTGTGATAGAAAAATTCCACCTATATGTCATCTATTATTACCTATTACATATATATTGAGAAGAGTTATGATTAGAAATAGAACTAATAGAAGGATGAATTAAGATTCTTAAACATAATTCATGTACAAATTTCTTTTATTAAAATGGCTTTTATCATATATAACCTTTTGATTGTATCATTTGTATGGCTTCTTTCTAGGAAAGCGGGAGTCAGTAACAAGCTACACGCACATATATTTTGGTGAAGACTACGACATAATCATGCATTCTAATAAAGAAAGGAGTAAAAAGGTATTTATGACTGAAATTTTGCTGCTAAAACACCTAGCATTTTATTATGTGATTATTTGATGTAATTGACTTTGGTTTTTGACTATGAATTATAATTGTCGCTGATATTATTGTGATTATAGTTTAATGGTTGGTTTTACTTTGAGTATGTCTGTGTTGCGATTATTGTTTTGGTTGAATTGAGTGCTTGTAAATGAACCATGTTGCTACCTTGTTAGAATTGGTAACGAAAATCTAGTAGAAAATTATTCAGTTAGAATGATATTACTAAGTAGTAACATGAATAGTGATCTATTAATTTCTAGTATTTTCTGTTTCCACCTTTCACACAATCTGCTCCTTTCACAAATACAATATTATCTTTGTTATGAACTTCTTAAAATGCTCATTCATTTTATTAAGAAAAAAGAAAATATAGTAAAAATAATAATTTTTTATTTTATCTTTTATTTACTTTTTTTTTACAAAATTTTAAAAACAAAAATGTTAAAATAAAAACACAAACAAAGAAGTTCTAAGTTTCTCTCTTTTTATTTAACTATAGAAAAAGTAGTTTTAAGTCATCCAATTAGAAAGATGATAACATTATTTTCATATTAATAACTTTACTCTTTTTTAGTTATATATTTTGTTTTAAATTATCCATAATTTTTATGGATATAAAGAAAAATATCATAAAATATTAATAAAATAAAATAATTTATAAATTTAAAAGTGAGATTATTGTTTTCCAATTTTCTGGAAATCCAGAAGTACAAAGAGAAGCATACCTCGTGTGATAAGGAGTAATTAGTTAAATTACAAGTTTCAATGTGTACCGCTAAAAGCTTTCTCACATTTAGGATCCTGTCCGTAGAAATACCCTATGACAAAAGAACATAAATACAAAATAGTACTAAACAATCGCCTGCTAAAAATAAAAAAACAAAGTTTTTAATCATATTTCATTTTTGAATTTATTTAAGGATACATGTTGAAATTATTAATTAAAAGATATTTT
Source organism: Arachis ipaensis (assembly GCF_059453495.1). Classification (NCBI taxonomy): domain Eukaryota; kingdom Viridiplantae; phylum Streptophyta; class Magnoliopsida; order Fabales; family Fabaceae; genus Arachis; species Arachis ipaensis. Next base: position 59,759,529 of record NC_142436.1, read on the forward strand.
ATAAAAAATATAAAAATTTAATTTTTTAATATATACATATATATTAGTAGTTTAGTACTAAAGTATAGTAGCACTTTATTTTACATTCTCATTGATTATTTTGGCAGCTAAGTATTATTTTACATTGTTATTTTTTTAATTCTTTCGATGATGTACATGTTACTGAAATTTAAATGTAATGTCTTTTGTTGTTTTAGATGTCAGGTTCTAAAAAAATAAAGAACACTTGTCAATTAAAGTACAAAAATCTGTTAATAAGGAGGTGATTAGTGCACACAAAACTAAGCTTTCACACCCTAAACCTACAAAATCACGAGTTTCAGTTCCTTCACATGTATCTAAAAAGCCTTCAGCATTACCACCCTCTTCTTCGCAGCCACCAAAAAAATTCAAGGGAAATTTACTATCTTCCCATGCCGATCATACACCATCACCATCACCATCACCATCACCAACTGAATCACCATACTGTTCACCTATCCAACCTCAATCATTTGATAATGCTCCTAATAATGAACGAAATTTACATCATGCTCACTCATCGGATGAAAATCATCAAGATGAATCTCTTACTCAAGAAGGTGAACCTGTCACTCAAGAAGGGCTCTTGAAAATAGAGCCTTTTGGCAATGAGTAAGTACAACAACCAATTTTGTGTTTTAACATTCTCTCTGTGTTGTTTTTATTGTGAATACATGTGTAATTACTCATTATTTGAACTTCTTATAGGTTTAATCCATGTACTGCTGTTCGCCATGTAACAAATGCCATTAAAAGCAAATTTTCAGAATTCTGCCCTTCCTAGGGACATGCGAGTGAGCAAATGCGAGATTTGTGGTTTACTGAATTTAAGGTAAGTATTTATTAACTTTTTTTTTGTTATTTTGATATTATACATAGTGGGTAATTCAATGTATATGTTTGCTTTCTTTTATAGAAAAATTGTATGTGGGAACCTCAACACAATGCAAGAATTCGTCAAATTTTTGAGATTAAAGGGAGTGCTCGATTAAGAGGGTTGATGAATCAGGAGAGACTCAATTATTCAAAAGACCCTAACCATGTACCAAAATATATTCCTGAACCCGTTTAGCGTCAACTATTACATTATTTTGCTACAGATTCGAAATTTAAGAACTGGTCAGCAGCAAATACTGTGAATCGAGCATCAAATGCTGGAAGTTCCATGCATACTGGTGGTTCCATATCTATGGGTGAACATGCACGCAGAATGGTAAGATAAAAATAGTTTATTTTTAGTCTTGTTCTTATTATGTGCAACGTTTTCTTATTCTTTTTTCTTAAAAGTAGACATCCAGGACTTTCCAGAAATATATAATAGTCCATACTTTTCCCCAAGTTTAGATGACGCAAACTGGTGTTTAACGTCAATTCCATGCTGCATTCTGGAGTCAAACGCCAGAAACAGGTTGCAAAGTGGAGTTAAATGCCAGAAACAGGTTACAAACTAGCGTTCAACTCCAAAAAAGACCTCTACACGTGTAAAGCTCAATGCTCAGCCCAAGCACACACCAAGTGGGTCCCGGAAGTGGATTTCTGCATCATTTACTCATTTTTGTAAACCCTAGTAATTAGTTTAGTATAAATAGGACTTTTTACTATCTTTGTAAGAGATCTTTGATTAGTTTTATGCTATCTTAGACTTTCATGGGGGCTGGGCATTCGGCCATGCCTGGACCATTATCACTTATGTATTTTCAAACGGTAGAGTTTCTACACACCATAGATTAAGGTTTGGAGCTCTGCTGTTCCTCATGAATTAATACAAAGTACTACTGTTTTTCTATTCAATTCAAGCTTATTCCTTCTCTAAGATATCCATTCGCACCCAAGAACATGATGAATATGATGATTATGTGACGCTCATCATCATTCTCACTTATGAACGCGTGCCTGACAAACAATTCCGTTCTACATGCAAACAAGCTAGAATGAATATCTCTTAGATATCTAATACAGAGGACCGAGTCCGAGATATTAGAATCTTCGTGGTATAAGTTAGAACCCATGGATGGCCATTCTTGAGATTCGGAAAGTCTAAACCTTGTCTATGGTATTCCGAGTAGGATCTGGGAAGGGATGGCTGTGACGAGCTTTAAACTCGCGAGTGCTGGGCGTAGTGATAGATGCAAAAGGATAGTAAATCCTATTCCAGTATGATCAAGAACCGACAGATGATTAGCCATGCAGTGACAGCACATTGGACCATTTTCACAGAGAGGATGGGATGTAGCCATTGACAACGGTGATGCCCTACATAAAGCTTGCCATGGAAAGGAGTAGGAATGGTTGGATGAAGACAGTAGGAAAGCAGAGGTTCAGAGGAACGAAAGCATCTCTATACGCTTATCTGAAACTCTCACCAATGAATTACATAAGTATCTCTATCCTATTTTAATTATCTTTTAGTACACTATAATCTCTTAATACATTTGAATCCGCCTGGCTGAGATTTACAAGGTGACCATAGCTTACTTCAAGCCGACAATCTCCGTGGGATCGACCCTTACTAACGTAAGGTTTATTACTTGGACGACCCAGTGCACTTGCTGGTCAGTTGTGCGAAGTTGTGACAAAGAATTAACATTATGAACGTGCGTATAAAATTTTCAGTGCCGTTACCAAGGAATGGAACCGTCACAATTTCCGCGCACCAACCGTAAAGGTGGATATATGTCCAATTTTAGGGGAGGTTATATCCAAATTTTTCGGGGAGGTTTGTTGAATGATTCGTGTAGTATATATGCTGATTAGTGTTAATAATATATTCTCTTTGTAGACATGACGATAGGTAGTAGAGGTAGATCAAGTGGATCTCTTGGATGAAAAATACCAAGTACAGCTACCGCACGGCTAATCATCTGTCAGTTCCCGCTAGCGTCGGAATAGGACCCTTGTCCTTTTGCACACTGTCACTGCACCCAACATTCGCAGGTTTGAAGCTCGTCACAGTCATCCCTTCCCGGATCCTACTCGGAATACCACAGACAAGGTTTAGACTTTCCAGATCCCAGGAATGCTGCCAATGATTCTAGCCTATACCACGAAGATACTAATCTCATGGACTCGGTCCATGTATTAGATATCCAAAAGATACGCACTCAAGCTGTCGCCTAATGACTACGTTGAGCTCAGATAGAACGAAAGTGGTTGTCAGGCACGCGTTCATAGAATTGAGAATAATGATGAGTGTCACGGATGATATCATTCTCCAGATTGAAGTACGAGTGAGTATCTTAGAATAGAATCAAGCGTGATTGAATAGAAAACAGTAGTAATTGCATTAATTCATGAAGAACAACAGAGCTCCGCACTTTAATCTATGCGGTGTAGAAACTCCACCGTAGAAAATACATAAGTAAAAAAGGTTTAGGAATGGCCGAATGGCCAGCCTCCAAAACGTGATAAATGGCATAAGCTCCTTAATACAATAGTAAAAAGTGCTATTTATACTAAACTAGTTACTAGGGTTTACAGAAAATAAGTAACTAAGTGCAGATAGTGTAGAAATCCACTTCCGGAGCCCACTTGGTGTGTGCTTGGGCTGAGCATTGAGCTTTACACGTGCATAGGCTATTCTTGGAGTTAAACGCCAGTTTGGGTGCCAGTTTGGGCGTTTTACGCCAGTTTAGTGCCAGTTCTGGCGTTTTACGCCAGAAATCTCTGGTGGGCGTTTGGACGCGAGTTTGGGCCATCAAATCTCGAAAAAAGTATGAACTATTATATATTGCTGGAAAGCCCAGGATGTCTACTTTCCAACGCAATTGAGAGCGCGCCAATTGGGCTTTTGTACCTCCAGAAAATTTACTTCGAGTGAAGGAGAGTCAGAATCCAATAGCCTCTGCAGTCCTTTTTCAGCCTCTGAATCAGATTTTTGCTCAGGTCCTTCAATTTCAGCCAGAAAATACCTGAAATCATAGAAAAACACACAAACTCATAGTAAAGTCCAGAAATATAATTTTTGCATAAAAACTAATAAAAATATAATAAAAAGTAACTAAAATATACTAAAAACTATGTAAAAACAATGCCAAAAAGGGTATAAATTATCCGCTCATCACAACACCAAACTTAAATTATTGTTTGTCCCCAAGCAACTAAAAAGAAAATAGGATAAAAAGAAGAGAATATACAATAAATTCCAAAAATATCAATAAAAATTAGTTTCAATTAGATTAGCGGGACTAGTAACTTTTTGCTTCTGAACAGTTTTAGCATCTCACTTTATCCTTTGAAGTTCAGAATGATTGGCATACATAGGAACTCAGAATTCAGATAGTGTTATTGATTCTCCTAGTTCAGTATGTTGATTCTTGAACATAGCTACTTTATGAGTCTTGGCCTTGACCCTAAGCATTTCGTTTTCCAGTATTACCACCGGATACATAAATGCCACAGACACATAACTAGGTGAACCTTTTCAGATTGTGACTCAGCTTTGCCTGAGTCCCCAGTTAGAGGTGCCCAGAGCTCTTAAGCACACTCTTTTTGCTTTGGACCACAACTTTAACCGCTCAGTCTCAAGCTTTTCACTTGACACCTTCACGCCACAAGCACATGGTTAGGGACAGCTTGATTTAACTGCTTAGGCCAAGATTTTATTCCTTTGGGCCATCCTATCCATTAATGCTCAAAGTCTTGGATCCTCTTTACCCATGCCTTTTGGTTTAAAGGGTTATTAGCTTTTTTTGTTTGCTTTTTCTTTTTATTTCTTTTTCTTCTCTTTTTTTCTTTATTTTTTTGCCATTTTTTCCGCAAGCTTTGTTTTTCACTGCTTTTTCTTGCTTCAAGAATCAATTTTATGATTTTTTAGATTATCAATAACATTTCTCTTTTTTCATTATTCTTTCAAGAGCCAACAATTTTATCATTCATAAACAACAAATTCAAAAATATGCATTGTTCAAGCATTCATTCAGAAAACAAAAGATATTGCCACCACATCAAAATAATTAAACTAATTTCAAGATAAAATTCGAAATTCATGTACTTCTTGTTCTTTTGCAAACAAAAACATTTTTCATTTAAGAAAGGTGAAGGATTCATAGGACATTCATAGCTTTAAGACATAGACACTAGACACTAATGATCATGTAATAAAGACACAAACATTGACAAAACATGAAGCATAGAATTCAAAAAACAGAAAAATAAGAACAAGGAAATTAAAGAACGGGTCCACCTTAGTGATGGCGGCTAGTTCTTATTCTTGAAGATCCCATGGAGTGCTTTAGCTCCTCAATATCTCTTCCTTGCCTTTGTTGGTCCTTTTTCATGGCCTTTGGTCCTCTCTGATTTTATGGAGGATAATGGAGTGCTCTTGTTGAGGTCCATGAGTGGGCTCTCTTGTTTGCTCCATCCTCTTTCTAGTGATGGGCTTTTGAGATGAATTCCTCTATCTCCCATGACTCGGAGTTGGAAGCAACTGCCTTCCCTTTCCTCTTCCTAGAGGTTTCTCCGGCCTTTGGTGCCATTAATGGTTATAGAAAAACAAAAAAACTGAGCTTTTCCACACCAAACTTAAAGCCTTTGCTCGTCCTCGAGCAAAATAAGATAGAAGGGAGTATAAGAAGAGTGATGCAATTAATTTTGAAAACATATTAATGTATACAAGAAAAAGAGTTGAAAAGAATTTGAAAAGATATGTAAGTTTTAAAAACATTTTGGAAGGAATTGAAAAGAATTAAAAAGAGAATTAAAAAGGATTGGAAAGATTATTAATTTTTGAAAATAGAAATTGAAAGATGAAAGTTTAAAATATGTTTGATGCAAAAAATTATGAATTAAAACATGAAAAATTGAAAAAATCGAATTGGAAACAAAATTATCTCCCTTGTGTCATCCTGGCATTAAACGCCCAGAATGCTATATATTCTGGCGTTAAACGCCAGGATTCCTTCTTTACTGGGCATTTTTCTGAACGCCCATAATGCTGCCATTTCTGGCGTTAAACGCCCAGAATGCTATCCTTATTGGCGTTTAAACGCCAGTAAGCCTGTCCTCCAGGGTGTGCTGTTTTTGATGCTGTTTTTGATTTTGCTTTATTTCTGCAACTGTTTTTATGACTTCACATGATCATCAACCTAAAGAAAACATAAAATAACAATGGAAAACAAATGTCTAAAATAAATATAATTAAATAACATTGGGTTGCCTCCCAATAAGCGCTTCTTTAATGTCAATAGCTTGACAGTGAGCTCTTAGAGGTCTTCACAGAGACTCAGAGCCTAATGGTGGCCTCCCAACACCAAACTTAGAAGTTGAGTGTGGGGGCTCTATTTGACTCTGTATTGAGAGAAGCTTTTCATGCTTCCTCTCCATGGTTACAGAAGAAGATCCTTGAGCCTTAAACACAAGGTAGTCCTTATTCAATTGAAGGACTAACTCTCCTCTGTCTACATCAATCACGGCTCTTGCTGTGGCTAAGAAGTGTCTTCCAAGGATGATGAATTCATCCTCATCCTTCCCAGTGTCTAGGATTATGAAGTCAGCAGGGATGTACAGGCCTTTAACCTTCACTAAGACATCCTCTACAAGTCCATAAGCCTGTTTCATTGATTTGTCTGCTATCTCTAGTGAGATTCTTGCAGCTTGTACCTCAAAGATCTCTAGTTTCTCCATTACAGAGAGTGGCATGAGGTTTATTCCTAACCCCAGGTCACATAAAGCCTTCTCAAAGGTCATAGTGCCTATGGTACAAGGTATTAAGAACTTTCCGGGATCCGGTTTCTTCTGAGGTAATTTTAGTTGAACCAAGGCATTCAGTTCATTGATGAGCAATGGAGGTTCATCCTCCCAAGTCTCATTACCAAATAACTTGGCATTCAGCTTCATGATTGCTCCTAGATACTGAGCAACTTGCTCTTCAACAATATCTTCATCTTCTTCAGAGGAAGAATACTCATCAGAGTTTATGAATGGCAACAGTAAGTTCAGTGGAATCTCTAAGGTCTCTGTATGAGCCTCAGATTCCTTTAGTTCCTCAGGAGGGAACTCCTTAGTGGTCAGTGGACGTCCATTGAGGTCTTCCTCACTGAAAATCACTGCCTTTTGACTCTCTCCAGGTTCGCCCATGTTGGGTATATTGATGGCCTTGCACTCTCTTTTTGGATTCTCTTCTGTATTGCTTGGGAGAGTACTAGGAGGAGTATCAATCACTCTTTTACTCAGTTGACCCAATTGTGCCTCCAAATTTCTTATGGAGGACCTTGTTTCAGTCATGAAACTGAGAGTGGTCATAGATAGATCAGAGACTTTGGTTGCTAAGTCAGAGAGACTCTGCTTAGAATTCTCTATCTGTTGTTCAGAAGATGATGGAGAAGGCTTGCTATTGCCAAACCTATTTCTCCCACCATTATTATTATTGAAGCTTTGATTAGGATTCTGCTGATCCTTCCATGAGAAATTAGGATGATTCCTCCATGAAAGATTTAAGTGTTTCCATAGGATTCTCCCATGTAATTCACTTCTTCCATTGAAGTTGGAAGTTGGTGCAGTAAAGTCACCAAGCACCTTCCTTGCATCTCCACCATTGTTGTTGGGTTCGGCTGCCATGTCTACTTCTTTTTCGAAATTTTTTGTCAGGTCCTCTCCGGAGTGTTGTGCTTTAGCTTCCTCTTTAGAGTCCTTTCAGGTTCAGGATTAGCTTCAACAAGAATGTCTTTATCCTTGTTTCTGCTCATATGAAAAAGAAGAGAATAGAAAAGAAGAGGAATCCTCTATGTCACAGTATAGAGATTCCTTTATGTGAGTATAAGAATAGAAGAATAGAAGAATGAGGTAGAAGAAGAAATTTGAACACAGAGAAGGAGAGAGGGTTCGAATTATTAATTAAAAGAAAAGAAAAATATTTTTGTTTTTATTTAGATTATAGGTTAGAATTCGAATTTTAAGAAAAGAAATAAAATAAGATTGAAAACTAAATAAATTAATTAACTAAAAAGATTTTTGAAAAAGTTGTTAGTTAGTTTTCGAAAATGAGAAGTGAAAAAGTAGTTAGGTGGTTTTGAAAAAGATAAGAAATAGTAAACTTCTTAAAATTAAAACAAACAAGTCAAGTGGTTAATTGAAAAAGATTTGAAAAATAAATTTTGAAAAGATAAGAAGTTAGAAAGAGATTTTGAAATTAAGTTTTGAAAAAGATATGATTGAAATTTATTTTGAAAAAGATTTGAAAAAGAAATTTAAAAAGATTTGATTTTGAAAATTAAAGTTGATGACTTGACTAACAAGAAACTAAAAGATATGATTTTAGAATTTAAAGATTGAACCTTTCTTAACAGGAAAGTAACAAACTTGAAATATTTGAATCAAAACATTAAATGTTAGCAATAATTTCGAAAATTATGAAATAAAATTAAGAGAAAGATTTTGAAAATTAATAAAAATATTTTTTTGGAAAACATGAAAGAAAAATGAAAAAGATTTGATTTTTGAAAAAGATTTGAAAAGATAAAGTTTTTAAATGAAATTTTGACTTGACTAACAAGAAACAACTAAATTTTAAAAATTTTTGACCAAATCAACTCAAAATTTCGAAAGTTATGAGTAAAATAAGGGAAATATATTATTTTTGAATTTTTTGAATTAATGAAGAAAGAGAAAAACAACAAAATGACACAAGACATACAAATTTAAGATCAAAACAACCAATGCATACAAGAACACTTTGAATGTCAAGATGAATACCAAGAACACTTTGAAGATCATGATGAACATCAAGAACATATTTTTGAAAATTTTTAAGAAAAGAAAGACATGCAAGACACCAAACTTAGAAATTTTTAAACTTTAGACACTAATAATTCGAAAATGCACAAGAAAAACAAGAAAAGACACAAAACAAGAAAAATTAAAGATCAAACAAGGAAAATCGTCAAGAACAACTTGAAGATCAAAGAAGAACACAATGCATGAATTTTTGAAAATTTTAAGAAAATTAAAAGAATGCAATTGACACTAAACTTAAAATTTGACACAAGACTCAAACAAGAAACACAAAAATTTTTTTGTTTTTATGATTTTATTAATTTTTTTTTGTATTTTTCGAAAATAAAAAATAAAAAGCTTAAACATAAAATAAAATTACCCAATTTAAGCAACAAGATGAACCATCAGTTGTCCAAACTCGAACAATCCCCGGCAACGGCGCCAAAAACTTGGTGCACAAAAATCGTGATTCACACTTTTCACAACTCCGCACAACTAACCAGCAAGTGCACTGGGTCGTCCAAGTAATACCTTACGTGAGTAAAGGTTGATCCCACGGAGATTGTCAGCTTGAAGCAAGCTATGGTCATCTTGTAAATCTCAGTCAGGCAGATTCAAATGGTCATGAGGTTTTGATAATTAAAATATAAATAAAACATAAAATAAAATAAAGTTACTTATGTAATTCATTGGTGGGAATTTCAGATAAGCGTCTGGAGATGCTTTGTTGCTTTTAAACCTCTGCTTTCCTACTGCCTTCTTCCAACCATGCGTGCTCCCTTTCGTGGCAAGCTATATGATCCTCTCGGATGAAAAATACCAGGAACGATCTCTGCACGGCTAATCAACTGTCGGATTTCTCGTCTTGGATGAAAAATACCAAGTACAGCTACCGCACAGATAATCATCTGTCGATTCCTGCTAGCATTGGAATAGGACCTTTGTCCTTTTGCACACTGTCACTGCGCCCAACATTCCCAGGTTTGAAGCTCGTCACAGTCATCCCTTCCCGGATCCTACTCGAAATACCACAGACAATGTTTAGACTTTCTGGATCCCAAGAATGCTGCCAATGATTCTAGCCTATACCACGAAGATACTAATCTCACGGACTCGGTCTGTGTATTAGATATCCAAGAGATATGCACTCAAGCAGCGCCCAATGACTATGTTGAGCTCAGATAGAACGGAAGTGGTTGTCAGGCATGCGTTCATAGAATTGAGAATAATGATGAGTGTCACGGATCATATCATTCTCCAGATTGAAGTACGAGTGAGTATCTTAGAATAGAATCAAGCATGATTGAATAGAAAACAGTAGTAATTGCATTAATTCATGAAGAACAGTAGAGCTCCACACCTTAATCTATGGGGTGTAGAAACTCTACCGTAAAAAATACATAAGTGAAAAAGGTCTAGGCATGGCCGAATGGCCAGCCTCCAAAATGTGATAAATGGCATAAGCTCCTTAATACAATAGTAAAAAGTGCTATTTATACTAAACTAGTTACTAGGGTTTACAGAAAATAAGTAACTAAGTGCAGATAGTGCAGAAATCTACTTCCGGGGCCCACTTGGTGTGTGCTTGGGCTGAGCATTGAGCTTTACATGTGCATAGACTGTTCTTGGAGTTAAACTCCAGCTTCGGTGCCAGTTTGGGTGTTTTACACTAGTTTTAGTGCCAGTTCTGGCGTTTTACGCTAGAAATCTCTGGTGGGCATTTGGACGCCAATTTGGGCCATCAAATCTCGAGCAAAGTATGAACTATTATATATTTCTGGAAAGCCCAGGATGTCTACTTTCCAACGCAATTAAGAGCGCGCCCATTGGGCTTCTGTAGCTCCTGAAAATCCACTTCGAGTGCAGGAGGGTCAGAATCCAACAGCATCTGCAGTCCTCTTTCAGCCTCTGAATCACAGAAAAATACACAAACTCATAGTAAATTCCAAAAATGTTCTTTTTGCATAAAAAATAATAAAAATATAATAAAAAGTAACTAAAACATACTAAAAACTATGTAAAAATAATGCCAAAATGGGTATAAATTATCTGCTCATCAATGCCCCTCCACCATCGCCCGCCATTCGGCTAAGGATTTAGCCTGATAGTTGATACGGAAAAATTAATTTCACATAACTACCGGCAAGTATACCGGGTGGTATCAAGTAGTAAGACTCACAAGAGTGAGGTCGATCCCACGGAGATTAGTGGATTAAGAAATTTTAGTTAAATGGTGTTCTAGTTAGGCAAACAATTTGTGATTTCTTGATATATTTAACATGAAAGTAAAATACAGAAATATAAAGGACAAGGAATTGAACTGACTGAAAGTAAAATAAACTTAATTAAATGACTGGAAATGTAAGAGCGAAAACTTAAGGTGCAAGAAAGTAATAACTGAAATATAAATGACTGAAGCTTAAATTGCAAGTAAGTAAACGCTGAAATGTAAATGGCAAGACTTATAAATTGCAGTAATGTAAACAGGGGATTGGGTAGTGGGTAATTAGAAACTCAAAGAAATAGAAGTGAAGATTTATGATGGATGAGATCACTAAGGATCAGAGATATTGAATTCTCATGAATTAATGGTGATCAATTCCTTCTCAATCATGTGAATAGATCTATGGCGGATTGTGAGTAATTAGATCCTAATCTCTTGGTGATTCAATTTCTCTTATCACAAATAATTGCCAATCTCTTGATCTAATTGCTCATGAGAAGAGTTGAAGATCAATTTCTAATCCCGAATGCCACACAACTCCCAGGATTTCAATTCAATGTGGTTACATCTCACACACGAAATCCAGAATATATCAATCAAGAGAATCATGAGAGGACAAACCCCAAACTGAATTCTATAACTCTTTTCTCTAGTTTATCATACAATTCAAGTAGATTCAATCCCTCTCTCGATAGTAATTGAATCTATGAAGCACAAGAGTTTCCTCTTAGATAAATCAACTTGAATTGAGAAGAAAAGAAGAAATATTAATTCATTAAAACCAACAGAGCTCCTCCTCCCAGTGAAAATGGGGTTTAGTGACTCATAGCTCCAAGTAGAAACCAAAATTCAAAAGTGCAAATTAAACTAAGTACAAAAGTAAAAGAAAAGAAAACTACAAGCAGAGATGAAAATTGAAAATGATGTAAAGTCTCAACAGAAAGTAAAAGTTCCAAAATTGCCAAAGTACAAAAAGATCTAAAAGAAAAAGAAGTCCAAAAAGAAGTCCCCCCAATGATTCAAGGTGCCACCTATTTATACTAGTTCACTGGCTTCTTCAGGTGTACTTGCAAGTCTCTCAAAGTGGGCTTTTCAGTTGGTAGAATGTTCTGCTCCCAGGCTGGCGTAGCGTTTTTGAGGAAGCCGTAGCGCTCGTGCACTCACACGTACGCGTCACCCACGTGTGCGCGTCATCCTTGTTTTTGGCACTTGTCACGCGTACGCGTCATCCATGCGTGCACGTGACCTTAGCACTTTTGAGAAAAGCGTAATGTTAGCACCAAAGGCGCTCTTCCATGCGTACGCGTCATCCATGCGTACGCGTGGTCTTCAGCGCTTTTGAGAAAAGCGTAGCGTTAGTGTCAAAGGCGCTCTTTGACGATGGCCAATTTGCATAGGTTCGGAATTTGCTTATCAAAAATGGAATTGGAGTTGTGAGTATAGTCCTAACCCAACAAATTGACCATCAATCAAATGTTATCACAATACAAAACAAATTATAACCGAGAGTATTTAACTCCCGAGTTGTTCTTCCCTAGGAGTTGTAATTGAAGTTTCATATCATTGGCTATGAGAGAGCATGGGGAATTGGGAATGAAAGCAAGAAATGTAAATAGCAAGAATTGAAACAAGCATGCAAGGAATTAAAAGTCAAAGTAATTAAATGCAAGAAAAGGAAACTTAAAATGCAAGAAACTTCTTGGCAAGTAATTGAGAGCTAAGGCTACCTATCCTAATCATTGACCACAAACATATGATGATTATGAAGAGTTAATCCTACTAAGTCAGCCTTACATTAAAGATAAGTCAAATAGGTATAGTTAATTTCAATCCCTAAGTCCTATGTCAACACTAAGGGGACACATAGAGTCAAGGAAAACCAAATCAACTTACTACTCTAATATATTAAACAAGAATGGACATCAATGACTCAAAGATCACCAAAGTCATCAATTCAAGCCAAGAGTGGAGGAAAACTAAGTAAAAACTAAGCCAAGCATTTTATCAAACACTTGGTGTGCATGAGAATAAAATAATATTAAAATGCAATAAAATAAATTCTAAAGCTACAAAAGCAAGGGAATGACAATAACAATTAAAGGAAGCAATAAATGACATAAAAGCATAAATTGCATTAATTAAATATTCATATAGAGTTTCCATCTCGCCTTGTACAATACATGAGATTTCCTTCCGTAGCTTGTCCGTCATTTCCACGGGCATGAATTTATCAAGGAATTTTCTCCTAAGCAAGTCCCAATCGGAGACAACATCACTAGGTAAAGTATAAAACCACTCTTTGGCTCTTCCCTCGAGAGAGAAAGGGAAGGCAAACAACCATATGGCCACTTCATCGGATCCTTCCCGCCTAGTGATTGAGCATACACCATGGAAGTCCTTGAGGTGTCTAATTGGATCTTGTGCGGAAAGTCCATGACACTTTGGTAGAAGATTGATGAGAGCGGTCTTGAGTTCAAAGTTTGCATTCAAGTTAGGATGAAGCACATGAAGAGGTTGGAGAATAAAATCTGGTGCACCCGCTTCCTTGAGAGTAGCTCTCCTTGGAGCGGCCATTTGGTCAACACCTAGATCAAAAGAAGAACTATGAGTAGTATCAACGGAAGAGTAATTAGTGCCTTCGTTGGATGACGGTGGTATGGTTGGTGAATTGGTAAAAACCTTTTCACCTTCCTCAAAGTCTAACTGCCGCCGAGCTTGCCTAATATGAAGCAAAGTTCTTTCAATTTCCGAATCAAATGGGGCTAAGCTCGGATTTGGTAGTGAACGCGTCATACAATGAAGGAGATAAGAAGCTCATGACATCAATTGGTATTTAAACAAAGATTAATCCTAACTACAAACAAACAAACAATCAAGAGAGAAATGCAAATATCCATATATTAACATATTCACACTAACCAATAGAATGGCACACATAAGCAATTCCCCGGCAACGGCGCCATTTTGATGAACCAAAATATTCGTATGCCGATTACAAATTAGCAATGAATCCAATCGTGAGTATAGTCTAACCAACACGCAAATATCGCATCAAACAATTCTAAAATCTATAACCGAGAGTATTGATCCTGGGTCGTTCTCCCTAGGAATTGCCTTAGAATGCACATCATTGATTAGGAAGTCTTTTATGGTTTTGAGAGTTGGTGCAAGAATTCAAGCTAACAAAAGTAAACAACAATTAATTGAGATAAAAGCCTTGGCTAAGGGTAATTATTGGAAGTTCCATCATTATAGTTTCCTTCAATTGTGGTAAGAGTTGATTATTGCTTCACTTAGTTAACCCCCTAATAATGGAGGAAAGTCAAGTGAGAGTAACTAACTTGAGTCACAAGTCCTAGTCTCACCCTAGGGAAGTCTAGCTTTAGTGCACTCCAAATCAATTAGCAATTCTCAATTCCTAGTCAACAATTGATATTCACTACTCAAGTGTCTCCAATAACTCAACCCCTAAGCCAAGTGAGAGAAATCTACTCCATAGCTAGGGTTGTCATTATCACAAATAATTGGTAGGCAATATATCATAGAAGACATAATGTAATTGAGAGAAGAAAATTGAATTAAAGCTATCTAATCCAAACAATCATCAACAATCAAGCAATTGAATGAAATTCTTCAATTCATTAATCACAATTCAAGGTAGCAAAGTCACAAATCTAGATCTAAGAGATTGAATCAAGAGAGCATTAATTGAGAGTAGAAGAAGAGTAGATCTACAACTTGTATCAAAGTAAAAGTGAATTAGCAATGGATCTCACCAAGAAATCAAAGGAGAATTACAATGCAGAAAGTGAAATCCTAGAGAGAAGTTGGAGTTTCTCTCTCTAAAAACAAAATGTAACTAACTACCCAAAATATCTAGAATTATGACTAATTGTCCTAACCTCTCTAATCCTTGGTCTTCTTAAGCTTTTCCCACTAAAATTCTGCTCCAAAACTGGGCCTGGGACTGCCTAAAATCGCTGGTCACGTTTTCCTTTTAAAAAAAATCACGTGCGCACATCGGCGTGTACGCGCACAGTACGCGTACGCGCACCTGGGAATTTTTGCGAACTACGCGCAGGCGTACGGTGCGCGCGCGTGTCATAGGAAATATGGCCCAGCCATATAAGCGCGCCAGCTTCTCGTTCGGCTCCACTGAGCCGGCTCTGGGGGTGCACATCCACGCGTACACGCATGGTGCGCGCGCGCCCATGTCCAAACTTCAAAACTTTAATTTATTCCATGCTCCTTCCACTCATGCATGCTTCCTTCACTCCTCTTAGCCATTTTTGCCCTATAACTTCTGAAACCACTTAACAAACGGATCAAGGCATCGAATGGTAATAGAGGAGGATTACAATATATCAACTTTTGATGCAAAAGAAGCATGTTTTCATCTATGAAGCAAAGTATGGAGAGGAACACAAAATCATGCAGTTTTATATGAATAAGTGTGGAGGATCATTGGTAAAACCCTTAAAATCTACACATGATAAACCCTAAAAACAGGGTTTATCACTAACCCTAATTTCTCCCCCCCTTCACATGGAGTGAGGCCTTCCTTCATATAGCACTCAATCAGCTTCAGAAAGTCCCAAAATTGGGTCCTGCAGGCCCGAAAATCGCCCCCAGCGATTTGCAATAAATGAGTCACGCGCTGGGACCTATGCGTACGCACAGGTGTGTGAATACGCACACATGCCGATTTTCTTCTTGTGCGTACACATAGGTTGTTGTGCGTACGCACACATAGTTTTGTGGCTCTTGTGTGTACACACAGGGGGTTGTGCGCACACACACTCCAATATGTGCTTCTCCTTTGTTTTCTTCAGGTTTTCTCCCTCTGTACATGCTTCCTTCCACTTTTACCTTGCCAAACTTGCCTTTAGGATCTAAAATCACTCAACAAACATGTCATGGCATTGAATGGCATAAAAGTGGGATTAAAATCACTAATTTAAGCACAAAAATGCATGTTTTCACAATTAGGCTCAATTAAGGGAGAGAACACAAAAGCATGCTATTTGGATGAATAAATGTGGGTTTATGTGATGAAATCCACTCAAATCAAACCAAAATATAGCGAAAAATATGGACTCATCACTCTTCCACGCGTACGCGTCGTTCATGCGTGCGCGTGGCCTTTCAAAAATAGCACTTTCACACGTACGCGTCATCCATGCGTGCGCTTGACTCTTCAAAAATGTCACTTTTACGTGTACACATCACCCACATGTACGCATCACCAGCCAAATTTTCCCACTTCGCTTATCGCAGGCGCTCTTGGTAAAAACGTAGCGCCAAAGGCGCTCTTTTGTGCTGTGCAGCGCTTTTGAAATAAACGTAGCGCCAAAGGCACTATCCTGATGATGTGAAACGTTCTTGAGGAAAGCGTTGCGCCAAAGGCGCTCTCCTGGGCTGAAGGAGCATTGTTGAAGAAAGCGTAGCGCCAAAGGCGCTCTTCCCTTGCTCATGATCACAAAGAAAATTGCATCAAAG
The DNA here is from genome assembly GCF_059453495.1 of Arachis ipaensis. Lineage (NCBI taxonomy): Eukaryota > Viridiplantae > Streptophyta > Magnoliopsida > Fabales > Fabaceae > Arachis > Arachis ipaensis. The sequence continues at coordinate 59,775,982 of NC_142436.1, forward strand.
CTTTGCCCCCCTATGCAATCAATTTTGATAATTCATTTATTCCAAATTTTGTTGAGTTATTTGCATAGAATTGGCCAAAATTCACTTAGTCCTTGACACTTTAATGCATGAAGATAAAAATCATCAAAGTGATTGTTTATTTCAAAGAAAACACATGAAACTAAGCTAAAACTAATTAAACTAACTAGCTAATCTAACTAAGATGCAAATGCATCATAACACCAAACTTAAAACCTTCCTTGTCCTCAAGCAAGAAAAGAACTATGCACAAAAGTTTGTTTTAATTGGAATGGGTTGAGGAATAGCTTATAATGCCTTGGTGAGTGAAGTGATTAAGTGATAGTGGGGTGAACTCCGAATTATATACTCATGCAAGGATTCCAGTGCTTATTAGTTCCTACATTTTGGAAGTCTTAGATCTTAGGACTTTCATTCAAATGATATTATGGAAGTCTCTTTATAGATAGTCACCTTGAAGCAGCATTTATTTTCTTGCATTTTTCTTTTTTTTTTTGTATCTTGGCCTCGACTCTAGGTGTCATGTCTCAAAGCAGCTTTTTAAGATAAGTTTTCAATCAATACTCCCAAACCAGTTGGTCTAAGGTATTAGGTGTTGAGGCACCCCTTAGGATTTACTTGCTCAAGCCTCTCTCTTTGACACAAATCTACCACAAGCATTTAACTAGGATAATAACTCTTTGAGTTCTTGTTTCTTTCTTTTTCTTCCTAGTAATTGATGCTTAGAGCCTTGGACCTTGTTCTTTGTTTTTCTATTTCTTTTGTTTTCTTTTGTTGCTGCTTCTTGGATCAATAGATGTTTGAAAATTTCCACAATACTTTCTCTAAACTTCATTTCCTGCCTATGAGCTCCCATGCAGGTTTTCACAAACATGCAACCTCAATACATAATCATACAATCAGAACCACCACTTCTCTTAATCTTTTGCTTGCCTAAAAAATTTTTTAGATTCCTCACTCCTTCTTTTCAAAGAAATGTTCTTTGTTTGCATACTTAGAGATATTGGGTGCAAGCAATTTTTCAAGGGTATGGTGCTATGAGATATCAAGCATCTTGGTTATTAAGCCACAAAGAAACTATACTAAGCAAACAAACAGGGGCACAATATCAATTTCAATGATAGCAATTTTGAATACAAGACAATCACTTAACAATACAACCTCTTGGTGTTCACTTGCTTTACTCCTTATCATCATCATTGTTAGTTTTTGTATCCCTCTTTGTTTCTTTGGTTGATGATGCTTAATTCTTCCAAAAACTAAAGTGACTGCCTACAATGAACTTTGAAAGTTTCTTGTCCCCAAGAACTTGAAAAATAGTTATCATGCATGTATGCTTCTGAATTCTTGAACTACAAGTGGTAACTGAACACTAAAATTAGTTCCTTTCTTACTTCTATATGTCAAAATAGAGTGCATCTTTCATGCATGTATACTATATCATGTGCTTTAAATCTATGAGGAAATGAAATGCAGAACTAAAAGGTAAACAAGGGAAATGCAAGTTTAGTTAATTTCTATGATTGTTTGGAATTTGTGATTGTTCATAATTGTCTCAAGGGTTACTTTGTGCTCAATGGATGTTAATGGTGGAACACCAAACTTAGTACCATGCATTCACCCTTGATTTTATTTCTCTATTGATATAATCACATTGGTGCGGAACACCAAACTTAATTCCTGGAAATACACAGAAATTGAACTAAACATTTATTCTGAGAAGAGTAAAAAAAGTTACCTAAGGTTGGGTTACCTCCCAACAAGCGCTCTTTTATCGTCACTAGCTTGACGGTTGTCCCATGTTAGGGAGGATGATGATCATAGTGCCTTAGCCCTTTCCCTCTCACCGTGAGCTTCCTTCCAGTATCCTTTTTGATGATTTCCACATGTTCAAGTGAGACGAACTTATTCACTGTATAGTATCCAGAAAAGTGTGGAGATATTTTCATTGGTTGGTAGGTTAGCATTACTTTATCCCCTGGTAAGAAACCTTCAGTGGGAATATTTTTGTTTCTCCATCATCTTGGTATTTTCTTCTTGGGATTCTTTTCTTTTTCAGGAGGTGGTTCATGTTTTGGAATCTCAATTTTTGGAAGGTTCTTGGAGAGGATCTCATATGGAGGCTTTAGTTATAGTTCCTTCTTGATTCCTTGAGCTTGTTGCAATACTTCTACCTCTTCCTTTCCTTTCCAGCATGAGCTTAAGTGCATTCGGAGTGACTCATCAGGTGCCTCTTTCAAGTTTGGATATTTGGAATCAATCTTCATACACACTTCTTCTTGAGTGGAATCTTGCAAATTCTTGAAGACATGGAATACTAGATGCTCTTTATGCACTCTTAGAATCAATTCTCCTTTTTCAACATCTATTAATGCTCTGCCCGTAGCTAAGAAGAGTCTCCCTAGAATGATGGGAGTATTGTAATCTTCCTCCATGTCTAGGATGACAAAGTCAGATGGGAGGAAAAATTTTTCCACCTTTACCAATACATTTTCCACAACCCCAAGTGCTTGCTTAATGGATTTGTCTGCCATTTGGAGGGCTATCTGTGTGGGTGTCAATTCATGAATTTGAAGCTTCTTCATCAAACATAGAGGCATCAGATTTATGCTTGCACCAAGGTCACAAAATGCTTTCTCAATTATCATGTTGCCTATGGTGCAGGGGATATGAAAACTCCCTGGGTCCTTCCTCTTCCTTGGCAATTTTCTCTAGATAATAGCACTACAATCCCTGTTCATCACAACCATTTGTCCTTCTTTCAAGGATCTTTTCTTTGTCAACAATTCCTTCATGAACTTAGCATATAGTGGCATCTGTTCAAGTGCTTCTATGAAAGGGATGTTGATGTGTAGTGTCTTAAATATATCAAGGAATCTGGAGTATTTCTTCTCTTTGTTTTCTCCCTTGAACCTTTGAGGATATGGTAACATTGGTTGGTATGTGATGCCAGGGCATCTTGGCTAGTTTTACTAGCCATTTTTTGTCTATTTTAAGTTTGTTTCATGCATTTTCTTAGAAAATAAGCAAGTAATTGGTTGAATATACATCCATACCTTGATTCAAACAAACATTGTGAATTCTAAACAAATTCATGAGAATAATGCAAGAGTTGAATGATATAATGTATGATGCATCATCTCATGATCAAGAGCAAGACTTTGATGCACTATGTTTGATTGATTTCAGGTAACAAGAAGCACAGAAGAGCCACGTTAGTGCCATTAACGTGGGCACTAACGTGGAAGAAAGAAGAAGCCCCAACGTTAGTGGCATAGTTAACACCACTAACGTTATGAGTACAATCATAAGCTCATGTTAGTGGCCCCAACGGGGCCACTAACATGGGCACTAACGTGGAAGAAAGGGGGCTTTGCAACGTTAGTGGTATAGTTAATACCACTAACGTTAGGAATGACCAGAGAAGCCCACATTAGTAGGCCAAGTTAGTGCCACTAACGTGGGCACTAACGTGGAAAAGGAAGAAGTTTGCAATGTTAGTGGCACAGTTAACACCACTAACATCTTCGAGCCAAGGTATGCCCACGTTTTGGCCACGTTAACACCACTAATGTGGGCCATTAATGTGGAGGAAGAGATGAATTTGTCGTTAATGGTGTAGTTAACACCATTAGCATAATCAAGGTTAGGAAAGGCTACGTTAGTGGCCAAGTTAGTGCCACTAACATTGGGGTTAACGTGACTTCAAAAGGGTTTGGGAACGTTAGTGACCCATTTAGTGTCACTAACGTCTTTGAACAAAGATTTACACTTGACGTTAACCACACTAACGGCCTGACTAACGTGAAAGTACCTGACTCAAACTCTTCCTGCAAGCTGAGCTAAGCCACTAAAGATTGTAACTGCTTCAACTATGCTTAAAGGTCCACATCTAGAGACTTGTAGAGCTGACTGAAGATCAGAGAAGTAGAATATATATGGTTAGTTTAGAACTAGAAAAGTGATTGGCACCTGGGGGATCCAAGATTGTAAACTCTCTGTATTTTTACTTTCTCTGTAATTCAGTTTACTTGGGAATGTACTTTTCATTTTCAGTTTCCATTCCCGGAGATATGAAGAACTAAACCTCTTTTCATTGGGTTAGGGAGCTCTGTTGTAATTCAATAGATCAATAATAGTTTTCATTCTTCTTTTTATTTCTTTTTGTAAGAAATGCAACTAATCAACCGGTTAATTACGTAATTATTATTGCCCAAATTAGGCTTTGAAAAGTTAGAGTGAGAATTTGAGGATTTAAAGGTGATTTTCAGACCCAGTGGGTCTTTCTGAGTCAGAAAATGTGCTTTCTGCAAAAAACCGTAAAAAACCACAAACCGGCAGTTGAACCAGTTGAACCGGTTCAAGTCTACCCGGTACCGCATGAGAAAAAGTGAAAACCGGCGAAAACCTTAGAAAAATGTTAGGAATGGAAAACCGGGCGTTAATTTTAAAGGTTTGGCCCGAAGTTGGGCCAAACGGGCTAAAAACGCTAACGAGTTAGACCGGGCCCAAGTTGGGCCCAAGCCCATCATATAAAAGGCTCATTAAATGAACCAAAATAGCCACAACACTAAACAAACACACTCATACATGATGAAAAGAGAAGAAGAGAGAAACCCTTTTGGTTACTATTCATCATCTTCTTCCAAAGCTCATATCTTGAGCTAGAGAGCTCCGATCGCTGCACCGTTTGCGGCTACGCGTTCCTTGTGTAGAGCTCTACAAAACCCATCCAAGAAACTCTCAAGGTAATCATGAAATCTTCCCAGTTTCTCTCTTGAAAATTTCGGGTACTTAGGGTTTGTGCCTAAATGAGTTTTTGTGATTCTAGGTGTTTAGGTTTGCTCTAATCCTTGCTTAGCATTGGATTCATGCTAGTAAATCTGTGGAAGGAGGTAAGAGCCACTAAACCCTTATGAATTTATGTGTAATTGGAACCCTAGGTTGATTTGAGGTGATTTATATGTATATAGTTTGATTATTGTGGCTTTGGGAGCTCTTGGAACTTAATTGTGCTCATTTGAGTTTCGGTACATAAAGGGAAATTGGCCAAGGTATGGTTTCGGTTTCCTCTATGTAGTATATAATATTCATGGAGACATAGGCTAGTGACCAATAAGATAGGTTGAATTAAAATGACAGTTAGTGTGCTAAATATTGATGAATTGATGAATGTTGGGTTGATTGTGATGAATTTTAATGATATGATGATGTTGTATGATTGTATGGATTGGAAGTTGGTTCCTTATGATAATTGTAGTATTATGATTTATGAAATGGTGGGTTTGATGGTGATGTTGATCATAAATGTTATATAGTTGATGTTGGAATTGAGAATAACGAAATGAGAAAGAGAATGTGGTAAAATATTGGTGTATTATGGTATAACTAGAACATTTTGATGAGAAGTGGTGTTTTGAATGGTTTGACGTGATTTGGAATGTGTATGGTAAGAAAGTGTGTAAATTGTGAAGTTAGGAAAAATGAGATTTTTGATGAACTTTGTACGATCATAACTTTTGCCTTGGTTTTTGAAATTGATTGAAAATTGTTTATAATTAAAGATCTTTGAAAACCCTTTAAATCGATATAAAGTTTGTGAAAATTAGAATTTTGTAGAGGAAGTTATGATCCTTCAAAGTTGGTGTTAGAAATCTGAAATTTTGCAAAATTGCAGGATTTCAAGATTTGCTGATATGTGCGGGCGCACAAACTCGTGCGGACGCACACGCTACAAATATTTTGACCTGTGCGGACGCACACATTTGTGCGCATGCACAGGCAGTAAAGTGCGTTCTGGTCGCGGCACTAGCACAGCTTGTGCGCGCACATATCCAAGGAAAAAATTTCAACCTGTGCGGACGCACAAGTTGGGGAGGATGGTCTGTTGGGGGCGCTGGCACAGGTTGTGCGAGTGCACAGATCCTTGTAAAAATTGACACCTGTGCGTACGCACACCCCTGTGCATACGCACGCGTTTTAAAACTCTCAGGAGTGTGCGCACGCACAGACCCTTGTGCGGCCGCACACGTCCTGTTTCTCAAAATTTTATTTCTTTTCAACTATTCTACCTTCCCAACATGGTTGCAAGCTTCTTTAACACCATTTTAAGACTTTGGGCCTAGTTTGAGTATTAGAACATGGGATATAACTTAAGAGTCCTAGTACATGGTTGTATGATAAATTGGAAAACGGAGGCCTCGATTTCTGGCGTGCTGAGGGCGGTTTCACGTTAGGTGAAGGATAATTGATATATGATATGAGGAATGATGAATTGTTGATAATTGGAAACTGAGTTATGAATGGACAGTGGTTGAGATGAGTCGAGGACTCGGATTGAGATGATGGATCCATGTATACTGAAAATGTTTTCTGAAAACCACTGAAATATTATTTTTACTGAGAATATGAGACGCTATGCGCCTGGCAGGGACGGGGGTTGGATCCCGTCTGTTGAGGTAGTGGTGGCAGAGTAAGGGCGGTGGTTCATCCCGCTTGCGTTGAGATGTGAGGTCCGTGGCAAGAGTTTCCTGCTCGCATCCCTTCGGACCTATAGGCGAGCAAGCGCCGGTACCTAGACAGTGATCCGGGCACTATATCTCGGGGGTTCCCATATGAGAAATCCGAAGGGCGACGTCTCCATGGAGATGTGTCGGGTTGGTAGTTGAACCGACAATGTGATATCACAGCCAGTAGGGCAGGCATTCATCATATGCATTCCTATCTGTTTGTTTGCTTTGCCGATTTGAAATTATATGCCTAATTGAATAACATGCCTATTTGGCTACTTGATCTACTTGCATCGTATGCTTTTACTTGTGGATTACTTGCATTGTTTTTAATTGTGCTTTCTATTGGGATTGAGGAGGTTCGGAAGGCAGTGGCGATGGGATCGCATGGAGAATAGGTTGGTGAAGGCTGTGGGACAGTGATTATGAGTTTTGCTCGATGGTTTATAATTTCTCTTCTAGAAATAAGAACTTCGTTGTAAGCATAGTTCTAAAGCAACAAACAATTCCCACATCAAAAATATTGGTTGTCACAAGTAACAAACCCCAAATAAGAAATAACCGGAGTATTTTGGACTCCGGGTCGTCTCACAAGGAATTGCAATGAAGTGTATGCTTATTGGCTATGAAGATCAAGGGGGGGTTTCGGTTGATAAGAGGGGCAACAAAATAAATGATAAGAAAAGTAAATCAAACAAGTAACTAAAGAAAGCAAGTAATAAAGAGAGACATTCATGGCAAGTTTTGAGATCATATGCTTTCTATCCTAGTCATGCAATGATTAATTCATCTTATTTAGTCAACTCCAACAAATAGGGAGAAAGTCAAACAAGACTAATCAATCATACCACAATAATAACAAGAATTTATCTTATTACGTCATCTCCAACATTGGAAGAAGGTATCATATTATCTTCCATGAGAGAAAGTCTAATAAGACTAGCTAATCTCAATCCAAAAGTCCTAATCAACTTACTAATTAAATTAGCAAAAGATTAGCGTCAATGGAAGCAATATTAGCTAACAACTCTAGATCACCAACATAAGTTGGGTTTTCATGACTCAAGATTGCCCAATTACTCTTTCCAAGCCAAGAATGCTCAAAATCTACTCTAAAGCCCAACCAAGCATTTTGTCAAACACTTGGTGGGTAATAAAGGAAAGCATAATAAAAGTGCAAGAATAATAAATCTACCAACTACCAATTGCAAGAAATCAATAATAACAATCAAGATCAACATGAAAGAGCATGAAAACATAAAATTGCATTAAAGAAAATTAAAATCCAACAATTGTTCATAAACATAAAAGAGGACAAAATAAAGGAAATGACAAGTGAAACTAGAAGAGTAGAGATGTAACAACAAGAAATTAAAAGGAAAAACTAAATCAAAACAAGAATTATAACTTGGATCCAAGAAGAATTAACTAAAACTACCCTAAAATCTAGAGAGAGGAGAAAGCCCCTCTCTCTAGAATTCTCTCCTAAAACATGATGAAAAACTAAACTATGACTACTTGGTTCATTCTCCCTTCAATTCTTGGGTTCAATAGCATTAGAAATGAGTTGAATTGGGCCCAAAATGCTTCAGAAATCACTGGGGGCGATTTCACTTTTAATGGGCCATGTGCAGCATCGGCGCGCACGCGTAAATGGTGCGTGCGCGCCCCTGAACGCGAAGCAACATATAGCAAATTTTATATCATTTCGAAGCCCCAGATGTTATCTTTCCAATGCAACTAAAACCGCCTCATTTAGACCTCTGTAGCTCAAGTTATGGTCGTTTGAGTGCAAAGAGGTCAGGCTTGACAGCTTTACGGTTCCTTCATTTCTTCATGAGTTCTCCCACTTTGCATGCTTTTCTCCTCACTTCTTCCATCCAATACTTGCCTTATGAACCTGAAATTGCTCAACAAATATATCAAGGTATTGAATGGAATTAAAGTGAATTAAGATCACCAATTTTAGGGCCTAAAAAGCATGTTTTCACATTTAAGCACAAATCAAGGGAGAATTGCAAAACCATGCTATTTCATTGAATAAATGTGAGAAAAGGTAATAAAATCCCCCAAATTAAGCACAAGATAAACCACAAAATCGGGGTTTATCAAATCTCCCCACACTTAGACCAAGCATGTCCTCATGCTAAGAATAAAGAAGGACAAGAAAAGGGTATGAACATTTATTCAATACAAATAAACTATATGTACCTATCTATATAAATGCAACTAAATGCAAAATGATTCTACCTACTTTGTTAAAAGTAAATCAATCTCCAAGAACACATATGAACAAGTAGGGCTAAGTTCATATGACGATTCATGGATACTACCAATTTGAATATCAAAATAAAGTTCAAATAGACTTGCGAGAAGAAAGCTCATGAAAGCCGGGAACAAGGAATTGAGCATCGAACCTTCACTGGAAGTGTATCCGCTCTAGTCGCTCTAGTGTATAGGGTCGATTCACTCAATTCTCTTCTAATCATGCTTTCTATGATTTTTTTTTCATCTAACAATCAACAATTATTCAATGCATGCATACATTCATCATGAGGACTTATTTATAGGTTGTAATGGGGCTAGGGTCAAGGTAGGATGCATATGGACAAGTGAGCTTGAAATTTATATCTTTGATTAGCCTAAGCTCTCACCAAACACATATAACAACCTATACAATTCTAATATAGTACCTAGCTACCCATGATTCCCACTTTTTCCACATACTCATGCATTCTTTTTAATTCACATTCCATATGCATTGATTATTTTTTTTTGAACTTTACTTTGGGGCATTTTTGTCCCCTTTTTATTTCTTTTTCTCTTTTTTTTTTCTTTTTCTATTTTTTTTCTTATATATATATATATATATGTGTGTGTGTGTGTGTGTGTGTGTGTGTGTGTGTGTGTGTGTGTGTGTGTGTGTTTATCATTTTTTTCTAAAGTATATACAAACGTATCAATGCATATGGTTTTACATATTTAATGCATAAGCATGTACCCAATTCCCAAAAATCTTTAACAAAAATACAAACACACACTTTCCTCTCAACCAATGTCCCAAGTTTTCCATACCCAAATGATACACACTCTCACTAGCCTAAGCTAATCAAAGATCCAAATTAAGGACATTTATTATTTTTCACTTAAGGGTAGTGATGTGCTAACATTAAGAACAATAGGGATTAAATAGGCTCAAATTTGGCTAACAATGGTTGATGAAGGGTAGGCTATTTGGGTAAGTGAGCTAAATAAAATGATGGCCTCAATCATATAAATGCATGTATACATGGAATAATAGACATAAAGAATCAAACAAATCAAAGATTACAATCATAGAAAAAGAATAATGCACACAAGAATGAAAATAAGTGGTTATATGATGTAACCACACAATTGGGCTCAAAACTCACATGCTTGTGTTCTTAACTCAAAAACCATGTTCCAAAATAAATTCTTCAAGCAAGTTCAACACAAAATTTTTTTTTTTTCAAATTGGTAGGGTGCCCTAAAAATAATTTTTCTTGGAAAAGAAGTCATCACCCTAACCAAGTAGTCCTAATAAGAAAGAAGTGGTAAAATATGTACAAGTTCTAACTAACATGCAATGAAACAACTATTACAAAGAAAATTAAGAATTGGTGTTGAAAAAGGAAGTTGTTACCCATGGAGATCGGTCAGACGACCTCTCCACACTTAGAAATTTGCACCGTCCTCGGTGCATGCAAAGAAGAGCAAGGTGGACGGGTAGCTATACTTGATGAGTTTCTTCAAAGGGTTGTGCAGGTGAACTTGTTTGTTGCCCCATTTAGAAGCCTTTCCAATCCTTTTCTTCTTGGTGGCCAACCTAAAAGGAAAGAGAAAGAAGGATAATTAAGCCTACAACAAAGATATCAAAGCAATAAAACATAGGCGGGGGCTAATGCCAAATAAAAGTATGGTTCTCAAATACATGGTAGCTACAACATGTGAGTGAGAAAGCAATTCAAGCAAAGGCATATTAACTAATACTTGATGCAAGAACAAGTTAAAGCACGGGTACATGACATGAAGAGCACGTTGCATCAAGCTTAATCAATAATTGACACAAACAAGATTAGTGATAAGCATGAGAGCATTTGGTCCCATCCTAACTCAATGATGATGAGGTATAAAAACAAGGGATCATGAGTCAGGAAGGACTAAAGCACTAATCTTGTGTGTAGAGAAAATATTACAATTAATGCCAAACAAGTCACGAAGCACCAAGACTAACCAAGAAATTCTCAACAATTGAATATAAGAATCCAACACCATTATTAAAACAAGAACTTAGAAAAGAAAACATGAACAAGCTATAAAAACAAAATTAAAATGCAATGGGTGGTAATATACAAATGCAACATATAGAAGAAATTGAAAATAAGAAAAATAAAAAGTGAAATTTTGAAAAGAAAAGAAGAAGGGAAAGAAAGTAAGAAAGAAAGAAAGAAGGAGAAAGAAAGAGGAAGAAACTAGAAGGAAAAGAAGAGAAGAAGGGAGAAAGAAAACATGGCAAAACAGGGCGCGGAGGGCGACGCGTACGCGTGCGCGTGGGTGGGCAGGCGGGACAAGCGACGCGTACGTGCATAGCACGCATATGAGCGGATGTGAAGATGGCGACCGACGTGTACGTGTCATGCACGCTTGCGCGTGGGTCACGAACACGGAGTAGCCGCAACTTTGGCACAACTCTCTGGTTTTTGTACCAGGAGTGCGATATGCACCTCCGGCGCGCGCGCGCACAGCATGCTCGCGCGCGGATGCCTTTTTTTTTAAGAAGCATAAAAATAGAATTTAACACTCTCCTAACCTATAAACATTCTAAAGCAACCACAAATCAAATTTAACAACAAATCTTTTTAGTTTTTGAAAAATTTTCAAACATACTAAAAACAAAACTTATACTACAAGTAAAATACAATTCAACAATAACTAGACTAATTAAAGCATGAATGCAAAAACAACTTATCAATAAAAGCAGAGTGCATAAGAGTATAGAAAATAAGAAGAACTACCTACAATGGCAACTCCAATCACTTATTAACCAAATCTAAAAGAGAGTGAAAAGAGTTTACCATGGTGGGGTGTCTCCCACCTAGCACTTTTAGTTTAAGTCCTTAAGTTGGACATTTGGAAGGCTCCTTGTTATGGTGGCTTATGCTTGTACTCATCTTGAAACTTCCACCAATGCTTGGACTTCAAGTAAGCTCCAAAATTCAAAATCAATGGCACCAAGCTTTGATGAAGTTCCACACAAGCTAAGGGCTTCCAAAATTGGTCTTCATATATTCCCGGATCCCAAATCTTGTTTCTACACCCATCTTCAAGTTGATCATCACAATTCCAATTGGGTGAGAAGTGATCCGAATTCTCAAGTAAACACCAAATCATCTTCCTAGACCCCTTTAGTTGAGAACTATACCAACCATTGCACTTAGACTTTGAGTTTCCAACAATAAGAAACCTTGATTGGCATTTCAACCTACTAATAAATTCTCTTTTGCTCTTAACCCCACAAAGAGCTCTAAGTTGCCCATCTGTCTCAATCAAACCATATTCAAGTGGGAAAGTAAAGATTAGAGATAAGAATTTTACCCACTTGAATGTTATGTTGGATGGTGACTTAGGAAGGGACGTCTCCAATGGTCTTGTAAGTTCCATTCCCTTGTGCTCTTATTTGAATACCTCCACCTCTTGGCAAGCTTCTTCCATGTTCACCTCTTGACAAGGCTCTTCATGTTCAATTACTTCCTCACCAACCTCTTCTAGCTCTTCTCCATTCTTCATTTCACAACTTGGAGATAATGTGGAACTTGTCTCAACATCCACCACAATTTTAAGAGGAGAATATTCCTCAAATACCAAAGGATCATGTGTTGGTGTGGGCTCATCTCCAAGAGGAATATTTGTTATTTGCTCATCTTCTTCCAATTCTTCATCATTCATTATATGCTTAGGAGGTTGCGCATTATCCTCCTCAACACCAAATTCAAATTCATTGGAAGAAGGTTCAACAACTTCCACAAAATCATCAACAATGTCACTTGGTTTGGAAGTGCTCTCAAGTTTGAAATCCACCTCTTGCTCAACTTGGCCTAGCTCTTCAACCACTTCTTCTTCTTACACAATCTCTTCCTACTTGTTGCAAGACATACCCTATTGATGAGCGGATAATTTATACGCTTTTTGACACTATTTTTAGTATGTTTTTAGTAGAATCTGGTTACTTTTAGGGATGTTTTCATTAGTTTTTATGTTAAATTCACATTTCTGGACTTTACTATGAGTTTATGTGTTTTTCTGTGATTTCAGGTACTTTCTGACTGAAATTGACGGACTTGAGCAAAAATCAGATTCAGAGGTTGAAGAAGGACTGCTGATGCTGTTGGATTCTGACCTCCCTGCACTCAAAATGGATTTTCTGGAGCTACAGAACTCAAAATGGCGCGCTTCTAATTGCGTTGGAAAGTAGACATTCAGGGCTTTCCAGCAATATATAACAGTCCATACTTTGCCCAAGTTTGGATGACGCAAACTGGTGTTTAACGCCAGCTCTCTGTCCAATTCTGGCGTCCAGCGCCAGAAACAAGTTGCAAAGTGGAGTTCAACGCCCAAACTGGCACAAAAGCTGGCGTTCAACTCCAAGAATGACCTCTCCACGTGTAGACTTCAAGCTCAGCCCAAGAACACACCAAGTGGGCCCCGAAAGTGGATTTATGCATCATTTACTTACTTCTGTAAACCCTAGTAGCTAGTTTATTATAAATAGGACCTTTTACTATTGTATTAGACATCTTCGGATCATCTTTGAATCCGGGATTGTATCTTTGAACATCTTTGGATGTCTGGTTCTTAGATCATGGGGGCTGGCCTCTCGGCCATGCCTGGTCCTTTCACTTATGTATTTTTAACGGTAGAGTTTCTACACTCCATAGATTAAGGTGTGGAGCTCTGCTGTTCCTCAAAGATTAATGCAAAGTACTACTGTTTTTCTATTCAATTCAACTTATTCCGCTTCTAAGATATTCATTCACACTTCAACATGAATGTGATGAACGTGACAATCATCATCATTCCCCATGAACGCGTGCCTGACAACCACTTCCGTTCTACCTTCGATTGAATGATTATCTCTTGGATCTCTTAATCAGAATCTTCGTTGTATAAGCTAGATTGATGGTGGCATTCATGAGAATCCGGAAAGTCTAAACCTTGTCTGTGGTATTCCGAGTAGGATTCTGGGATTGAATGACTATGACAAACTTAAAACTCGCGAGTGCTGGGCGTAGTGACAGACGCAAAAGGAGGGTGAATCCTATTCCAGTATGATCGAGAACCTCAGATGATTAGCCATGCTGTGACAGAGCATTTGGACCATTTTCACAAGAGGATGGGATGTAGCCATTGACAACGGTGATGCCCTTACATAAAGCCAGCCATGGAAAGGAGTAGGATTGATTGGATGAAGGCAGCAGGAAAGCAGAGGTTCAGAGGAACGAAAGCATCTCTATGCGCTTATCTGAAATTCTCACCAATGATTTACATAAGTATTTCTATCCTTCTTTTATTATTTAATTTCGAAAACTCTATAATTATTTTATATCCGCCTGACTGAGATTTACAAGGTGACCATAGCTTGCTTCAAGCCAACAATCTCCGTGGGATCGACCCTTACTCACGTAAGATTTATTACTTGGACGACCCAGTGCACTTGCTGGTTAGTTGTATCAAAGTTGTGACAAATTATGAATTGAGATTAGAGCACCAAGTTTTTGGAGCCATTACCAGAGATCACAATTTCGTGCACCACCTATCTCCTTGTCCTCATGTTGAGATTCTAAAATCTCCTTCATGCTCCTTTCTTCAGTTGATTTCTCACATTCATCTGTGGAGATCCTTTGCTTGTTGCATCAGTCCCATGAGTCCAAGTTGGCTTTAATTTTGTCAAGGTTAGCCTCAATAGCTTCATAATTCTTTTGGGCTTCCTCTTGATCCTTTTGACAGATTATTACTTGAAGCCAATCCATTTCTTCCTTGAGACGATCCATTGGCTCTTGGATGGATGGATATGGGTGTTCTTCCTTGGAGGGTTATGGTGGAAAGGGAAATTCATTATGTGGTTGAAAGTTATCATACATGGGAGGTGATTCATCTTGGTGATAATATGGAGGTGGTAGTTCTTGAGGGTATTGGTGGTGAAATTGGGGTGGTTCTACATATGGTTCATATGGTTCACAAGGTGGTTGGTATGGTGGATATGGGTTGGGGTCGTATGGAGGTGTTTGGTGAAAAGGGGCTTGTGAGTAAGGTGGTGCAAAATTATGTTGAGGGGGTGGTTCATAGGCATGTGGTGGTGGTTGTTGACAATTACAATAAGGGTCACCATATCCATTAGATTGATATGCATTAGGATTAGAATTATACCCATAAGAAACCGGAGGGGGTTGTTGCCAATAAGGTTGATCAATCCCTTGAGGCTCCTCCCATCTTTGATTGTTCCATCCTTGATGCACATCCTCATTGTAGCTCCCATTTCCTACAACATAATTTGAGCCAAACTCATAGCCAAAGAGATGAGAATTCATAGTGACAAATAAAAGCAAAAGCTAACAAAAAGTAACAAATAAGCAAAAGGCAAACATATTCACAATATTCACAATAGCCAATAATGTAACACCATTGCAACTCCCCGGCAACGGTGCCATTTTGATTATGAGTTTTGCTCGATGGTTTAGAATTTCTCTTCTAGAAATAAGAACTTCATTGTAAGCATAGTTCTAAAGCAACAAACAATTCCCACATAAAAAATATTGGTTGTCACAAGTAACAAACCCCAAATAAGAAATAACCGGAGTATTTTGGACTCCGGGTCGTCTCACAAGGAATTGCAATGAAGTGTATGCTTATTGGCTATGAAGATCAAGGGGGGGTTTTCGGTTGATAAGAGGGGCAACAAAATAAATGACAAGAAAAGTAAATCAAACAAGTAACTAAAGAAAGCAAGTAATAAAGAGAGACATTCATGGCAAGTGTTGAGATCATAGGCTTTCTATCCTAGTCATGCAAATATTAATTCATCTTATTTAGTCAACTCCAACAAATAGGGAGAAAGTCAAACAAGACTAATCAATCATACCACAATAATAACAAGAATTTATCTTATTACGTCATCTCTAACATTGGAAGAAGGTATCATATTATCTTCCATGAGAGAAAGTCTAATAAGACTAGCTAATCTCAATCCAAAAGTCCTAATCAACTTACTAATTAAATTAGCAAAAGATTAGCGTTAATGGAAACAATATTAGCTAACAACTCTAGATCACCAACATAAGTTGGGTTTTCATGACTCAAGATTGCCCAATTACTCTTTCCAAGCCAAGAATGCTCAAAATCTACTCTAAAGCCCAACCAAGCATTTTGTTAAACACTTGGTGGGTAATAAAGGAAAGCATAATAAAAGTGCAAGAATAATAAATCTACCAACTACCAATTGCATGAAATCAATAATAACAATCAAGATCAACATGAAAGAGCATGAAAACATAAAATTGCATTAAAGAAAATTAAGATCCAACAATTGTTCATAAACATAAAAGAGGACAAAATAAAGGAAATGACAAGTGAAACTAGAAGAGTAGAGATGTAACAACAAGAAATTAAAAGGAAAAACTAAATCAAAACAAGAATTATAACTTGGATCCAAGAAGAATTAACTAAAACTACCCTAAAATCTAGAGAGAGGAGAGAGCCTCTCTCTCTAGAATTCTCTCCTAAAACATGATGAAAAACTAAACTATGACTACTTGGTTCATTCCTCCTTCAATCCTTGGGTTCAATAGCATCAGAAATGTGTTGGATTGGGCCCAAAATGCTTCAGAAATCACTGGGGGCGATTTCACTTTTAATGGGCCATGTGCAGCATCGGCGCGCACGCGTACATGGCACGTGCGCGACCCTGAACGCGAAGCGTCATATGGAAAATTTTATATCATTTCGAAGCCCCGGATGTTAGCTTACCAACGCAACTAGAACTGCCTCATTTGGACTTCTGTAGCTCAATTTATGGTCATTTGAGTGCAAAGAGGTCAGGCTTGACAGCTTTACGGTTCCTTCATTTCTTCATGAATTCTCCCACTTTGCATGCTTTTCTCCTCACTTCTTCCATCCAATACTTGCCTTATGAACCTAAAATTACTCAACAAATATATCAAGGTATCGAATGGAATTAAAGTAAATTAAAATCACCAATTTTAGGGCCTAAAAAGCATGTTTTCACATTTAAGCACAAATCAAGGGAGAATTGCAAAACCATGCTATTTCATTGAATAAATGTGAGAAAAGGTGATAGAATCCCCAAAATTAAGCACAAGATAAACTACAAAATCGGGATTTATCAGATAGCGGTGTTTGATTAGAATAGTTTTTCTCTTAAGATAGAGTACCCTGTTTAATTATGATAAGGTTTATTTTATGCTTATTTGTTTTAGAATGCTTTAGGCTTGAATCTTGTGATGGATATGGAGCTTAGAATTGCCTTTGGCATCCCAGGGTCTTATATCCTATATCACTGGGTACTGTTACCATACTGACAACCTCCGGTTCTCATACCATATCTTTGTTGTGTTTTTCAGATGCAGGTCGCAACCCACCTCGGTGAGTTGCTTGGGATGGTGACAGAAGCAGAGGATCATGGATTATTTTGGAGTCTTTTGGTTATCTATTTATACATCTCTCTTTTGTATTTTGTTTAGCCTAGAGGCTTGTATTATGAGAGAAAAACTTGTATAAGCTATTTTAAAACTTTCAAGTTTCTATATGATCTGTATATGACTAGTCGGCTTAAACTCCGCGAGTTGTGGCTAGTTCCCTATGATATTATGTACTTATATCTTGATATATCTTGTTTGTTTCTTGTGTCTCGAGCTAGTAGCTTTGTTAGTACGTTTTGCGCTTTTCAAATCCAATATTTGAGCTATATCTTTCATCGGGCTTCTAGATATTATATTATTCTTCTATATATTCTACGTATGAGCTTAGAACTGTCATAACCTCTGATTAACCTTCTCTTTATGACGTGAGGTAAGGCTTAGGCTAATTAGGGTGTTACACTTTTCTCTTGATTTACTTGAAAGCTTTCGATCTTCATCCAATTGAGCAATTGTCTCAGAAGAGGAATTGCTCATACTTGGATTTCCTTTGAACCTTGTAAGAGGAATGAGGAAATCATGCTAGAAATGCTTTCTCATGTTGGACTGGATTAGGGTTTAGATGGATACGGTGACATATAATCCTACCAATGCTTTGATCTAGAAAAACATGTGGTATAATTAGTGATCGTACTTCATCTCTTCCCATGAGCAATTAGATCAAGGAATTGGGTAATTTTTCAAGCTTAGAGAGATTGAATTGCCAAGGAATTGGGATTCAATCACCTAAGATTGCCAAGAGATCAATGAATGCATTGATTGAGGAAGAGATGAGAATGAACTTGATCCAGAGAATGCAATATCTCCTAAGCCCAATGAACTCCTCCATCTTTGATCTTTCCCATTCTCTTTAATTTCGTTGTTTGCATTTATGCTCTTCATCCCCATTCCCATTTAAGTTTTAACAATTTACTTCCTGCACTTTATATTCTGCAAATTTACCTTCCGTCATTTATATTTTTTGTTATTTACATTTCCCGCCAATTTACTTTCTGCAATTCCCAATTTAAATCTTCTCAGTTTAACTAGAACACTCTTCTAATTAAAGTTTCTCAACCAATCAATCCCTATGGGATCCGACCTCACTCTATTGTGAGTTTTACTTGACGAAATTTGGTATACTTGCCGAGAAAAATTTGTAGTGATACAGATTTTCGCGCATCAAGTTTATGGCGCCATTGCCGAGGATTGATTTTGCATTGATAATGATTAAATTAGAGGATAACTAGATTGAACATTCTCTTTTCTTTGTTGATTTGTTCATTTCAGCTTAGTTACTTTTAGTTTCAACACTTTAATTTGCTTTTTTATTGCTTATTTACATTTCAGCACACTAACCCACTAACTGTTTGATCAATTGCACCACTCATCCTAACCACAATTCCTAACAAGAGTGAATCCTTCACTTGCATTTGCTTGTTTGTTTGCTAAGTGTATGACAGGTAGAAGAGGAGGAGCCTCAACCTCTTTTGACAGTGAACCAGAGAGGACCTTTCTTAGACTAAGGAGGGAAGCAAGAGGTAAAGGAATAGTTGGAGAGGAAGCTATGGAAGAAGATCTAGATGTTACTATGTAGGAAGAAGTTCATAACCATGTTGGAGAAGGTGCTGGTAACCATATTGGGCAGGAGAGAATAGTCTTAGGCTCTTACATCAACCCAAACCCAGGAAACTGTGGAAGTATCATCCTTAAACTAACCATTCATGCCAACAACTTCGAGTTAAAGCCTCAACTCATCACCCTTATTCAAAATAATTACTCATTTGAAGGAAGTGCCCATGAAGATCCCAACCAACATCTAACCACATTCGTGAGAATATGTGATACAGTGAAGTCCAATGGTGTCCATCCTGGCACCTACAAACTTATTTTGTTTCCCTTTTCTCTTAGGGATAAAGCAGCAAAGTGGCTAGAATCATTTCCTAAGGAAAGCTTGACAACTTGGGAAGAGGTGGTGAATAAATTTTTGGCAAGATTCTACCTTCCCCAAAGAGTTAACAGGTTGAGGGCTGAGGTACAAACGTTTAGTCAACTGGATGGGGAGACTCTCTATGAAGCATGTGAGAGATACAAGGAGTTGACAAGAAAATGCCCCCCGGACATGTTCAATGAATGGGTACAGTTACACATTTTTTATGAAGGCTTGTCACAAGAATCAAAGAAGGCTTTATATCGTTCTTCAAGAGGCTCTCTCAATAAGAAGAAGACAATTGATGAGGCCATTGATATCATAAAAACTGTGGCCAACAATGAGTACTTCTATGCCTCTAATAGAAACTCAAACAGAGGGGTGATGGAGCTGAATCACATGGATGCATTGCTAGCTCAAAACAAGTTGATCACCAAGCAATTGTTAATCTCACTAAGCAGATGGAAAGGAACCAAGTTGCAGCAGTCCACACTCAACCACAAGCTCAAGAAGGAGTGAATGCAGAGGAAGAAGGTGATTGGGAGCAAGCCAATTATGTTGGAAACTCATCAATACAATCCTATGACCCACACTCCAAAACTTACAATCCTGGTTGGAAGAACCATCCAAACATTGGGTGGAAAAATCAACAAAACCAAACTCAAGACCATAGGCCCCAAAACTCCAACCATTACCACAATTCCACCCACCAACAAATTAGCCAAAGATCATACCATGCCCCACATAATTACTCTTTCCAGCCTCCATATCTAGCACAAAACAGCCACTCTCAACCTCCAAATTCCAACTTACCACCACCATCTGAGGATAGACTATCCTGGATTAAGGCAATGCTTGGAGAACTTTGCAAGGAGTCTAAAGAAATGCAAGCTTTCAAGGAGGAGGTGAGATCCAATATGCAAAACCACGATGCTGCCATCAAGAAACTTGAAGTACAGATTGGATACCTATCCAAGCAAGTCCCCAACCACAATCCATGTAATACCACCAGGGCCAACCCAAGGGAGGAATGCAAGGTCATCACACTCAGGAGTGGGAAGGAACTGAAGGAAACCTCAAGGGAAATGCAAGAGAAGAAAGTGGATGAAAGCTTCAAAGATAAAGAGGAAGCACAAACCCCTGCCCCCAATCGACCTCAAGAAAAAGAAGTCCTAAGGCCATATGTTCCAAAAGCTCCTTATCCTCAACGATTAAAGAAGAGTGAAAAGGATAATCAATTCTCCAGATTCTTGGAGGTTTTCAAGAGACTGCAGATCAATATCCCATTTGCTAAAGTACTAGAGCAAATGCCACTATATGCTAAGTTTTTGAAGGAGTTAATGACCAAGAAAAGAAGCTGGAGAAATGATGAAACTGTGGTGTTAACCCAAGAATATAGTGCCACCATTCAACACAAACTACCTTAGAAATTGAAGGACCCTGGGAGCTTCCAAATCCCCTGTATCATAGGAGAAATCACAGTGGAAAAAGCCTTATGTGATCTGGGAGCCAGGATAAATTTGATGTCCTTAGCAATGATGAAGAGAATGAAGATTGAGGAAGCCAAACCAATAAGAATGGCACTTCAATTAGCAGATCGATCATTCAAATTCCCCCATGGAGTATGATGAGCGGATAATTTATATGCTTTTTGGCATTGTTTTTAGTATGTTTTTAGTAGAATCTAGTTACTTTTAGGGATGTTATCATTAGTTTTTATGTTAAATTCACATTTCTGGACTTTACTATGAGTTTGTGTATTTTTATGTGATTTCAGGTATTTTCTGGCTGAAATTGAGGGACTTGAGCAAAAATCAGATTCAGAGGTTGAAGAAGGACTGCTGATGCTGTTGGATTCTGACCTCCCTGCACTCAAAGTGGATTTTCTGGAGCTACAGAACTCAAAATGGCGCGCTTCTAATTGAGTTGGAAAGTAGACATCCAGGGCTTTCCAGCAATATGTAATAGTCCATACTTTGCCCAAGTTTAAACGACGCAAACTGGCGTTCAACGCCAGCTCTCTGCCCAATTCTGGCGTCCAGCGCTAGAAACAAGTTGCAAAGTGGAGTTCAACGCCCAAACTGGCACAAAAGCTGGCGTTCAACTCCAAGAATGACCTCTCCACGTGTAGACTTCAAGCTCAGCCCAAGCACACACCAAGTGGGCCCCGGAAGTGGATTTATGCATCATTTACTTACTTCTGTAAACCCTAGTAGCTAGTTTATTATAAATAGGACCTTTTACTATTGTATTAGAATCTTTGGATCATATTTGAATCCGGGATTGTATCTTTGAACATCTTTGGATGCCTGGTTCTTAGATCATGGGGGCTGGCCTCTCGGCCATGCCTGGACCTTTCACTTATGTATTTTCAACGGTAGAGTTTCTACACTCCATAGATTAAGGTGTGGAGCTCTGCTGTTCCTCAAAGATTAATGCAAAGTACTACTGTTTTTCTATTCAATTCAACTTATTCCGCTTCTAAGATATTCATTCGCACTTCAACCTGAATGTGATGAACGTGACAATCATCATCATTCCCCATGAACGCATGCCTGACAACCACTTCCGTTCTACCTTCGATTGAATGATTATCTCTTGGATCTCTTAATCAGAATTTTCGTGGTGTAAGCTAGATTGATGGCGGCATTCATGAGAATCCGGAAAGTCTAAACCTTGTCTGTGGTATTCCGAGTAGGATTCTGGGATTGAATGACTGTGACGAGCTTCAAACTCACGATTGCTGGGCGTAGTGACAGACGCAAAAGGAGGGTAAATCTTATTCCAGCATGATCGGGAACCTCAGATGATTAGTCGTGCTGTGACAGAGCATTTGGACCATTTTCACAAGAGGAGGGGATGTAACCATTGACAACGGTGATGCCCTTGCATAAAGCCAGCCATGGAAAGGAGTAAGACTGATTGGATGAAGACAGCGAGAAAGCAGAGACTCAGAGGAACCAAAGCATCTCTACACGCTTATCTGAAATTCTCACCAATGAATTACATAAGTGTTTCTATCCTTATTTTCTGTTTAATTAGTATTATTTTTGAAAACTCCATAATCAATTATTATCCGCCTGACTGAGATTTACAAGGTGACCATAGCTTGCTTCATACCAACAATCTCCGTGGGATCGACCCTTACTCACGTAAGGTTTATTACTTGGACGACCCAGTGCACTTGCTGGTTAGTTGTATCGAAGTTGTGACAAATTATGAATTGAGATTAGAGCACCAAGTTTTTGGAGCCATTACTAGAGATCACAATTTCGTGCACCAGAGTAGTAGAAGACTTGTTGGTGAAGGTGGGAGACTTCATCTTCCCAACAGACTTTGTACTGTTGGATATGGAGGAAGAAGCCAAAGCTTCAATCATTTTGGGAAGGCCGTTTTTATCAACAGCCAGAGCCATCATCGATGTCGAAAAGGGTGAACTTACCCTTAGGCTACATGATGAAAAAATGATATTCAATGTGTTCAAGGCCACGATCTACCCACAGGAATCACTAGGAGAATGCATGAGGTTGGATGCAGTGGAATTCTTGGTACAAGAAACCTTTGAAGAAGAAGACATTGAAGAGGTGTCAGAAGAAGATCCCACATCAAACAATGAAGCTACAACAGTTCAATCAACCGAGGTACTCATTCCAAGAACATTAGAGGAAAAGAAAGAAGAGAAAGAAGCACCCAAACTCGAACTGAAAGTATTGCCTCCCACCCTCAAGTATGCATACTTGGGAAGTGATGAAAGTTACCCAGTGATCATCAATTCTGCTCTCAGTCAAGAACAAGAGAAAGAGCTAATCAAGGTGCTGCAAAAGCACCAAGATGCCATTTGATGGACCCTTACTTATTTAAAAGGGATAAGTCCCTCCATGTGCATGCATAAGATCCTGTTGGAAGATGATGCTAAGCCCTCCATTCAAGCCCAAAGAAGGTTGAATCCAATCATGAAAGAAGTGGTATAAAAAGAGGTCATGAAGCTATGGCAGGTAGGGGTGATCTACCCAATTTTGGATAGCCCATGGATGAGCCCCGTCCAAGTGGTTTTCAAGAAAGGAGGCATCACGATTTTCAAAATAGAGCCCCTTTCATTCCAAGATTTGTGACCCAAGCACAAGGAGCATATGTGGATACAGAGCGCCCCCGTCTAGAACTGAGTAAGGAAAGGAAGAGAAGCAAATGCAAGGTGATGACAAGATTTCTTCAACCAAGGGCAAAGAGCAAAAACCAAAGGAGGCGTTGGAGGAAAGGTTGATAGTCAAACCAATATCCAAAGGCAAAGAAGAAAGGGATGCATTAACAGAGACATTTGATTCTAGATTTAAAGACGATTTTGACATATTTAGAGAAATTGGGTTTGGTTGTGTGGCCACAGTGTCGATTCTCCCATTTGATTTCTAGGGTGACCGTGAGGACTCTTGGAGTTGCCTTGAAGGGGATTGTGATGACATTATTCCTGGAGATGAGGCAGGTTTGTCAAAAATGGGTTAATCAAAGAAGGTCTATTTGAGGGTCCTAATGAGCTAACTAAGGGGTATCTTTGACACCTGAATATTAAGGCCAAAGTAGAGGGGTTAGTGATTATCCACATTTTAGTGGAGGGAGGAGCAGTAATCAACCTTCTACCTGAAAGCATGTTGCCATTTTTCTAAAAAACACTCGATGATCTAATCAAAACCAATTTAGCTATTATTGGATTCAATGGTAAGTCAATAACAGCCCTGTGGATGATCCTACTCGGGGTTAAGGTTGGATTGTCGAATAGCCAACAATGTTCATAGTTGTGCCTAGTAAAGCCACTTTTAATATAATGTTGGAAAGCGATTGGATCCACAAAGTAAGGGCAATTCCTTCGCCCTTACATTAAAAGTTTGTGTTTTATGACAAAGAGGGAAAGATTGAAGAAATTGAAGCTGACGACAGTCCCTGTTATGTCGAATAGATGAACGTCAGCTTCAAAGAATATCATGCTAGTATTCAACCACTAATCATTGATATGAACACCTTTGACCCAAACCTTATCAAAGGCTGCTATGTCGGGGCCCATGGCATGAAGTTGGTCCCAAAGGCCAAGGAAAGCTTGGCCGCAAAATTCACTTCATAGACATAACGAGCCACTAGGCTTGACTTTTAGCCTATATGGCTGAAAAGGGAGATTGCACAGGAAAACATGCACTAGATTGTATATATGATCTCGAACCCTAAAGGTTTGAGAAGTCTAATTTGTTTTCAGAAGAATTGCATAATTAAAAAGTTAAGGTACAAGACCCACTCATGGAAGTCGGGATTGATGTGAAAGGTCAAATTACCTATGTGATAAGGTATTTGGATCCTTCTTTCAAAGGTGAATTAATAGAGATGTTGAGGAAATATTAGGATTTTTTGCCTGGACTAGATAACTTTTTAGACGAGCATAAGCTCCTTCTCATCCCTACTTCTCAACCCATCAAACAAGCCCCTAGATGCTTCGCACATGAAGTTATGGTTAAAATAAAACAAAAGGTCGAGCGATTGTTGAAAGCAAGATTCATTTGAACTGTCAGATATATTGATTGAATTTTTAATATTGTGCCTGTAATTAAGAAAAATGGGAAAGTAAGAGTTTGCATTGATTTCATTGTTTTGAATAAGGCCACTCCAAAGGATGAGTATCACATGCCAATCATAGAAAAGTTGATTGATTCTGTAGGAGAAGCGAACTTCTGAGCTTCATGGATGGATACTCAGGTTATAATAAGATATTTATATCTCAAGAGGACGTGTCTTAAACAACATTTTGATGTCCAGGAGCAATTGGTACTTGTGAATGGCTAGTCATGCCATTCGGACTAAAGAATGCTGGTGCTACATATGAAAGAGTAATGAATTCAATTTTCCATGATTTTATAGGTAAGTTTATGAAGATTTATATTGACAATGTAATTGTAAAATCATAGTCAAAACAATCTCATTTAGTGAATTTAGAGACTACTTTTAGTCCAACGAGACATCATCGACTTAAAATGAATTCATTAAAATGTGCTTTTGATGTATTTACAGAAAATTTTTTGGGGTTCATTGTACAAAAGAAAAGAGTAGTTGTCGACATGAACAGGTGCAAAGCTATTCTCGATTCTTCACCTCCCAAGAATAAGAAAGAGCTCCAATCTTTCTTAGGTAAAGTGAGTTTTAAATCTTTCAGAAAAAATAAAGATATTTACACCGTGAGAGGTTGAGTACTGTTCCGAGGGTTACCTGAAACTGTAGGTCGATCTCGGACGAGATCTTCTGTACTGGTCGGAGATGACGTGTCCGGCTGGTGAGTGGTGGCCGGAGCTATTCTATCCGACTTGTGGACTGGCTATGCTGCTGATCCTTCGTCACCGGAGGGTGGGGGGTACCTGCAAGGGACTCCGATGCTTAAGTTAGCAAGGGTATTAAGCAGGTTTTTAGTAGAATCAGAGTATGAGTTATACCTGGGTGCTCCAGTGTATTTATAATAGTGTGGAGTGACCTTCTTAGATAAGATAAGTTAGTTATCTTATCTTATCTTATCTTTGAGTGAGGTCAGCTTATCTTCAAGGGAACCGCCCTTATCTCTATAGGCTTGGGCTGCCTTTGGATCTGGGTCGTATTCCTTGAGTTGGGCCCTTTTTGGGCTTTCCTGTCGATTTGGCCGAGCTCTTTGGGAAGAGGTTGGATAGTCTGACTTGAAGAGGTCGGTCGCTTTGTCGCTAATCATCCCGGGTCAGATAGCTCGACCCAGGATATGAACAGTGCCCCTGCTCGAGCTCGGTCTTTCTTTCGGAGGTCGAGTCTTAGTTTTAGGACTTCGATCCTTCTCTGGTGAAGCCGAACTCGAGCATTTTGTCGATTTTATCTTTGTAGAGTTCTTTTTTGAATGCAGAACGTTTCTTTTTTTTGTTTCCTCTGAAAGCGCGCACTTTTGTATTAGCGTCCTAGCCTTGGGAATGTGCGAGGGTTTAATGCTCTCATTAATGCATTTTTAATGCTCCATTTCTCTTGGCTCTTTTATTTTGAATTTTGCATTCAATAAACGATTTTCTCTTTTCTGTAACTTCCCCTCTTTTCTCTCTGTTTTTCTGTTTCACCTCATTTTTCTCTGCGACGCTTTGTCTTGGTACTTTGTTGGTGCTTCGCTTGAGAGACGATTTCCACAACTTCCTTGCTCTGGCTTTCAGCTTTCCTCAGAGCTTTCCTCTTTTCTCCAGGTTTGGTTTCTACTTTCTACTTCTTTACTTCTTTCGTTGTTTTGCCTTCGGTTTTTTGATAAAGCTTTGATTTTTGTTTAAAATGCATGCTGGAAAGTCTGAACCTTTTTGCGTCGTTATGCTCAATTTGTTCTTGTGATGCATGTTTCTGGCATTTCTTCTGATGATTGAGGTTTTGTTTGTTTTCATGTTTGCTTACTGTTTTTGACTGTCGCCTTCGTATTTTGGAATTTTGGGTCGATGAACTATTTGATAATCTTTTGAAAAAGACTGCGCCTTTTGTAGCATTCTTTATTGATAGACTTTGTAGCAGATAACGTTCTTTCTTATATTTGCTTTGTCTTTCTCTTTGTGTTGTTGTTTGTCTGAAAGGGGGGTTTTTCTTCGTCGAGGTTTTGTCAAGATGTTAGCCTTGTAGATTTTTCCTGAGTCCTTACTCTGTCACTGCCTCCAAAGGATGCCACTGGACCTTGTCTTGGGGTTTTCCTTTTATCTGTTTGTATGCTTGAGTCATGTTCTGCTATAAGTTGATTTTGACTTTGTCCGAGATGTTTGGGTTAGTAATCTATTTTCTTCTTTCTTGCTGTAGGACTAGTTGACCTCATGTCTTCTCACAAGAATATTGTTGAGACATCTTCCCAAGTCCCTGAGGGCATGGCTAATTGGGTGGATTCGATGGTTCTTTTGTGTGTTTCTTTGGTTGATTCCGAGTTTTGTCAGCAACTTAGGCAATTTCATAGGGTTTGTAGTAGTGGTAGTGAGGAAAAGAACTATGAGCTTGTACCTCCTGATTCTGAGGAAAGGGTTTCTTTTTCTACCCGAATTGTTGGAGAGCGCCCCTTTTTCTATGCGTACGACTTCTTTTTTAGTCAAATGAATATTACCCTTCCTTTTACTCCCTTTGAGACCAACCTATTGTGGTCTTGTAATGTAGCTCCATCCCAGCTTCACCTCAACTCCTGGGGTTTTTTCAAAATCTTTTAGTTGTTGTGTCATGAGTTTGGTATCCCTGCTTCACAATCCCTTTTCTTTTATCTCTTTATTTTGACAAAGCCTGGGGTGGTTAAGAAGAAAGCCGCTTGGGTTTCTTTCCGAGCTTCTCAGGGAAAAAAGGTTTTCTCCATGTTTGATGAATCTTTCCGTGACTTTAAGAATTACTTTTTTAGGGTCCGAGCTGTTGAAGGAGCTCGGCCCTTTTTTCTGGATGAAAATGATGAGCCCGCCTTTCCTTTGGAATGACAAAAGAATGTAATGGTGTCTAAATATACGTGGGAGATGTTAGATGAGGCTGAGCAAGCTTTTGTGTCTGTGCTGGAAGAAAACTGGGGGCAGCCTCCCCATCTCAACACCAAGAAATTTTTAGCCAACCCCTCTCTCCTTTGAGCTGAGCTGGGTAGTGGTCAATTTTTGGTTTTGATTGTTTTGTCGATTGTATCTCTTGTAAGCTCTTTTCTGATTCATAACCTGGTTTCCCGCTGTTGTATTTTGTTTGCAGAGATGATTAAGAATAATGAATCCATGAAGGCCTTTAAGAGGGCAAGAAAGGCTACTGCAGCTCAAAACGTCTCGACTAAGGCGGCCGGTGAGGGATCATCTCAGGTTCAGTCGAAGCCGGCCGTACCAAGCTCGCCGGGGGTGAGGAAGGTAATCCCTACTCCCCAGGTTCGTTTGGCTGATCCTCCTCAAGTTTTTGTTGCTACTTGTGGTGCTCCTCCAAACAAAAAACAAAAAACAGCTGAGCCTTTCAACCTTGATGCCCCTGACTTTGACACGATTGAGTTTGTTGATCAGCAGATTAGTCCTTATGGTACCATTCCTACCGATGATGTCTCTCTCCTTCGCCACCTGGATTTTATTACTCGGAGTAGCGTCAAGATGGCATATATGGGAGCTACCCTGTACCAAACTGCCTAAGACCTCCCTCTTCATGCTACCAAAGATTTTATGGAGGAGGCTAAGCAAGAGTTCGACCCTATGAAGGGTTTGAAGGAGGAGCTCCAAGTGAAAGTAACCAAGCTGGAGAAGGAGTTGGAGACCGAAAAGGCTAGTTCTATTGCCTTGGCGGCTTCTGTGAGGTTGGATGAAGATACCGCATTGAGGCACAAGGATAGCTATGTTACGGCCTACAGGGAAGTGATACGTCTCAGGGAGGAGTTGGAGTCTGCCCGGGTTGATTATGCCGAGCTCCAGGGTCACCTTGTAGGCAGCGTAAATGCTGCTTATGAGAACCTGAAGGAGCAAGTTCGATTTCTTGCTCCCGAGGTTGACCTTACTCTCTTCAGCCTGGATAATGTTGTAAAGGATGGCAAGGTTGTCCCTGACGACCTTGACGACGATGATGTTGAACCTCCCTCTGTTCCTGCTGCCAAAGCCTCCGTGGTGCCGACTACTTCAGCTCCTTCAGCTGAGGTCGGTCATCCTGTGTCAGATCCTGACTGTCAAATCTTGAATCGGGATGATGGGACTGTCGATGCTGTGCCCATTCAGACTCGCCCTCCTTCACCTCGTGCTACCGAGAAGCCTTCTGATAAATAGTTTTCTAAATGTTTGTGTAGATAGCCTGGCTTGTAGGCTTTTAAACTCTTTATGATGTTTGCTGACTGTTGACACTCTTTTGGTTGCTTGTTTAGCAACTTTATTTTGAAAAACAAAAATAGTTTCCAAGTTCTTGGGGCTGGTTTTGGTAGCTTCTTGAGCTTGTTATTATTATAACTTTACATGGCACGTATGTGTGGATGAGAAAATGGCCAAGCGATGTGCACACGCACATGGCGCGTACGCGTCGATGCTCGCACGTGACCCACTTAAAAGCAAAATGCTGGGGGCGATTTCTGAGCTACCCAGGCCAAAATCCAACTTGTTTCTGAGGGTATTTCATGCAGAATTGAAGCTTGAGCAAGGGGGGAGCACTTAGTTAGTCATGATGAGCCTTTAGTTAGTTTTCTAGAGAGAGAAACTCCCTCTTTTCTCTAGAATTAGGTTAGGGTTAGGTTAATTTCTCTTAGATCTAGATTTGATTACTTGTTTTCATCTTGTTTCCTTTATGAATTCTTACTTCTACTACTTCATTCTCTTAGTTTGTGATGTTAATTTCACTTTTATGCCTCTTTTATGTTTATGAATGCTCATGTCGGATTTGGTTTACATTTAATGAAATTTGATGTTTGATGTTCTTTTTATTGATGATTTGAGTTGTTGATTTACTTTTTTTGCAATCGGTAGTTGGTAGATTTATTATTCTTCTACTTTTACTATGCTTTTCTTGTATGCCTTCCAAGTGTTTGACAAAATGCTTGGTGGGATGTTAGAGTAGATCTTGAGCATTCTTGGCTTGGAAAGAGAAATTGGGTAATCTTGAGTCATTAATACCTAACTCATGTTGGCGATCTAGAGTTGTTAGCTAATATTGTTTCCATTAACTCTAATCTCTTGCTAATTCACTTAGTGAGTTGATTAGGACATTTGGATTGAGATTAGCTAGTCTTGTTAGACTTTCTTCGAGTGTGAGGATAACATGATACCTTCTTCCATCGTCGAAGATGGCGTAGTAAGATAAATTCTTGTTTATTATTGCGACATGATTGACTAGTCTTATTTGACATTCTTCCTATGCGAAGATAACATGATACCTTCTTCCATTTGTTGGAGTTAACTAAATAAGATAAATTAATCATTGCATGACTAGGATAGAAAGCGTATATTCTCGATCTTTGCCATGAATGTCTCTCTTTATTACTTGCTTTCTTTAGTTACTTGCTTGATTTACTTTTCTTGTCATTTATATTCCTTGTCCCTTTATAAATCAAACCCCCCTTGCATCTTCATAGCCAATAATTGACCACTTCATTGCAATTCCTTGTGAGACGACTCAAAGTCTAAATACTTCGGTTAATTTTCATTGGGGTTTGTACTTGTGACAAAATCAATATTTTTGTTTGTGAGGATTCTTTGTTGGTTTAGAACTATACTTGCAACGAGATATCATTTGAGAAAATTCTAGACCATACAAGAATCTGAACATCACACACCCTGCATTGGCATGCCCTCCCTCAGTGATCACTCTCTCTCGCAAAGGTGCTAGCTGAGAACATCAACCACGACCCTTTGATCCTCAAAGCTTCCGACCGAATCAGCAACAAGATTTGGAAGGAAACATTTAGTGGCGTCTCCATCGAGCTCAGCTCCGGATAGATTGCCAGAGTCGGTGGTAAAGTATCTAATGCTAGTTTAAGGTTTGTTTTCTAAACTTCTTGATTTTCTATTTTTTTTTATTTTTCTAAACTTTTAATTATTGATTTTTTCTGATTTTGCTAAACTTTAAATTATGTTTGTTATGATTTTTTAACTATTTGTTTTGATTCTTTTTCTGTGGATTTGTTTCTGTTTTGATCATTTTTATGATTTTTGGTTATGATTATTTATTGTTGGTTCTGATTATTTGTTTTGATTTTTTCTGATTTTTCTAAATGAAAAGCCTGTCATCGGTGGGATATGCATTAGAAAACTATTAAATCACTAACTATTGGTATACCAATTGTACTGATTTCTTATATTGGAGTATATAAAATTTATGTTTCCAGACCACACATTCTATTAACAAAGCTTGGGGGCAATCCAGCAGCATTACTTGATCTTTCTTTCCCGGTAAAACAATATTAGCCTTTCTTTGATGTACCTTGATTCACATAGTCAAGATATGGAAATGATACAATACTTACACTACTTTATGTGCATTATACTAGGTGTCATTGGTGTGGCAAATTAAACCATTTTCAAATCTCTGTGACAAATGTTTTACTGAATAATTAATTGCTTTGTTTGGTTAATGATTGGTTTTCTTGGGCTTTAGCATGATTAAAAAATGCAATATTTGGTTGAGTGAGTGGCTAAAATGTAGCCTAATCCACTAAATTGAGTATATATATATATATACTTATGTTTTCCCTTTTAAGTAATGGAGAGTGATTTAGTTCTATATGATTCTTGTGCAAGCTGGGAAATATACCAGAAAACCTTGTCCAAGGCACTTGCTAAGCATTTTTAAGCCAGCCTACTAATTGTGGATTCTCTTTTGCTATCTGGTGTATCTTTTGACTATATAGATGTTCTCTAGGATAATTTTATAACTCTTCCATGCTTCGTTGTCTTTCCTGAATTTTTCTTCTGGGTTCTCCTCAAATGGTTTCTTACTGAATTGCATTAAAGTTCATTAATAATAATTGTTTCCAATAACAATGCTAAAGAAAGTGCAAGGCCTGAAAGAACACCTGCAGTTGTTAAGAGAAGTACTCAGGTTTCAAGATCACAGCACAAGAAACCAGTCTCTAAAATAGTCGGTAGTGTTGATGGTTAAATTATTGGTGGATCCACATTCTATTCTCCAGGGTGGGGATGCTAGAGACTAATGTCAGGTCATCAAAAGCCATTATTCTTAAAAATGGTATGTTGTTTTTTCCACACAATGGAGTACTATCTGCAGCATGACATCTTATCATTTCATTCACTTTCATGTGAAGAATTTTAAAATATTTAATAGATTCGTTCTTATATATATTGCAGGTGATCGAGTAAAATTTATTGGTCACATTCATTCACCCTCATCGCCACAAACAAGGTAATTTGTGTAATGGAAGAATTATAATATTTTCCCTCTTTTTCTTTGTGAAATAGGGAAATACCTATGAACTAGAAGCTCCTCTTTGGCAGCATTTTAATAGTTTTTTTTCAAATTCACTGTCAACTTTTTTTTCCAATTTAGAGGTTTAGATTTTACCTTTCTCTATCTCGCTGGGTATTTTGCTTGTAGCTTAGTGGATGTAGTGTACTTTGTGAAAGAATTGTGTTTATGGCTTCTTTCTTGTGCTCTGGTGGTGCGCGAAATTAAGAACTCCGCACAACTAAACCGGCAAGTGCATCGGGACGTCTAAGTAATACCTCAGGTGAGTGAGGGTCGAATCCCACGAGGATTGCCAGATTGAGCAAGCTATGGTTACCCTGCAGATCTTAGTCAGACGAATAGAAAGAAGATTTGATTATTGTAAATGCATAAACAACAATAACAAGAACGATAAATAGATATGGTAGAGAGAGTGACGAGACGTCAACTAAGGCTTCGAAGTTGCTTCCTTTTCTGGATTAACACGTCATACCCACTAATCCAATGGTGAATAATTCCTTCAATGGCAAAGCTGTAAATGATTAAGCCATGGGTCGTGGTCATTAATCTCCTTAGGTCTAGATCAAACATCCGAATGGACTAGATCAATCTGGGAGAGGGTAAAGCGCATGCAAGTCAATCCCTTTGTTGATGCTACTCAAAACGCCACAGACAAGGTTGGATCTTCTAGATCAGAGACTGCTGTTCTGATGGTTCTAGCTATTAGAGCCTCAGAAACCTTAATTGCCTCTGATTAACGAGGTTATATGTCACATACCCCAATTAATCCAGATAATTTTGTTGGAACATGTGATGCATCCTCAAGCTGTAGTTCAATACTATCTGGGTCAGGACTCGTAAGGAACTCATGTAAAATCGAGATTCATAAGGATGAAGAATGAGGATTCATCATAGAATAGAATCACACATTTATTGGAATAGAAAAGTAATTGTATTAATTCATAGAAATCAATAGAGTTCCTAACCTTAACCTAGGAGGTTTAGTTGCTCATACTGAACAGAGAAAACAGATATAATGTGTTTGTGCTTCTCCCCTCCTGGGAGGCATAGTCCTCAGGAAGAATGAAGTCCCTTATTTATAGTAAATACTAGACCTAAAAGATATTACAAATAATTAAGAATTACAAAAATGAGATAAACTAAGCTAAAGGTGCGAAAATCCACTTCTGGGACCACTTGGTGAGTGTTTGGGTTGAGCTTGGCATCCAACTTGAAGGAGTTGGTGTTGAACGCCCACTAGGGGGTAAATATGTTGCTTCCTTGCTCCCCTTGTGGCATTGAATTACAGTTTTGGTGTTCAACTTGGGAGGTTGGTCCCTTTGGGGCATTGAATGCCAGAAAGGAGGTAGTTTGGGCATTCAACACCCAGTTTGGGCAGTCCAATCCAAAGAAAAGTATATACCGTTATATATTGCGGGAAAGCTCTAGACGTTAGCTTTTTAACACCGTTGTGAATGCGTCATTTGGACCTCTTTAGCCCTAGAAATGCTCGTTTGAATGCACGGAGGTCAGATTCTGACAGCATCTGTTATGCTTTCCTTGCCTCTGAATCAGACTTTTGCCAAAACTTGCCAAATTCACCCAAAATTCACCTAAAATCATAGGAAAAATACAAAAGCTCAAAGTAGCATCCAAAAAGTGAATTTTGCATTAAAACCTACTAAAACATAATAAAACTTAACAAAATATACTGAAAACACTAAGAAAATAACATCAAAAAGCGTATAAAATATCCGCTCATCAGAACACCAAACTTAAACTATTGCTTGTCCTCAAGCAACCAAAAACAAGTATGACTAAAAAGAAGAGAAAGCTACAATAAGTCTCAAAGTTTTCAATGAAGCTCAGTTCCAAATACTGAGTGAGGCTAACAGCTCTTTACTTCTGAACAGTTTTGGCATCTCACTTTCTTTTGAAGTTCAGAAATATTGATATCTCTTGGAACTAGAATCCGGATGATATTATTGATTCTCTTAGTTTATCTCTTCTTCGTTCTTGAACACAACTTTTTCTTTTGGTGCTTTGCACTTTTTTTAGCCTAGCCGTGACTCTAAGCATTTTGTTTTCCCGTATTACCACCGGATACATAAATGCCACAGGCATTTAACTGGGGGAACCCTTTGGATTCGAATTTAGATTTGCTTAAATTCCTAGTCAGTGGTGTCCAATGTTCTTAGGTGTACTCTTTTGCTTTGGATCACAATTTTAACTACTCAATCTCAAGCTTTTCACTTGAAACCTTCACACCACAAGCATTTAGTTAGGGATAGCAACTCATTTGACCTTTTTAGGCTGATTTTTAACCCTTTTAACCATTGATGCTCAAAGCCTTGGATCCTTACTCTTTTGATTTTTGTTTTATGAGCATTCTTTTTCTTTTTCTTTTTATTATTATTATTTATTTTTTTTCACTTTTTTTTCTATTGCTTTTTTCTTGCTTCAAGAATCAATACTTTTGATTTTTTAGAAAGTCAATAATACTTCTCTAGATCCTTTGTTCTTTCAAGAATCAATACACTCAACTTCAATCTCAATCATGCACTATTAATTCATACATTCAGAAATAAATACAGGGCCACCACATCAAAACAATTGGAATGATTCATGATAAACTTAAATTTCATGCATCTCACTCTTTCTTTTTCAAATAAAAAATTTTCTTTTAAGCTTGGTGAGGGATACATAGGATATCTTATAACCAAAATAAAGAAAGGTAAATAAAACTAGAAAAGAACAAAATACTGCTTGTGATGATGCTGAAGTTAGAATGGAAGACAAGAAATAAGATAAAGGAAGGGATAATGAAACTTAACCACCTCATTTATAGTGGCTGCTGATGAAGATGATCCACCTCCCTTTAGTATAATCCCAGAGCTTGCCCTGCAACACCAAACTTAAAAAGTTTGCTTGTCCCCAAGCAAAGAAAATAGGGTCCCTTGTTGGTCATATGGGTGGGAAAGGTTTGAATTTAAAGTGGGTGGGGTTGGTGGGATTTGTGTAGGACCCACTAGCTGAGAAGGCTGCAAAGCTCAAGCTGCCTGCCCCTCAATAGGCATTGGACGCCTAGAGTACCCCTTCTCTGGCGTTCAACGCCAGGATTGTACTACCCCATTGGCGTTGAATGCCCATTTCCATCCCATTCTGGTGTTCAATGCCAGCAAGCTCTCCCTCATGGGCGTTGAATGCCCAGCTTCATCCTTGGCTGGCATTCAACGCCAGTAAGGGATTCTCCCCAGGGTGTTCTGTTTCCATCTCTAAATGTTTCTGTCTTTGTTCTTAGTACTGCACATGATCACAAACGTAAAAAGAAAACAAGGAAAACTATGGAAATCAACTTAAAAGGAAGCAGATGGAACTAAATAAAAGAAACAGAAACAATAGTACTCTACTCATGGTTGTGTTGCCTCCAAACAAGCGCTTCTTTACTGTCAATAGCTTGACACTTGATTGTTGAATTTCTTTCTTTTCTTCCAATTGGTTAAAAGAAATGACTCTATGGGAGAAGAAGAGAAGATTTGTGCCCTCAAATGTGAATTCCTCCTAACAAGCTTTCTGGTATTGTTATCAGAGTTATTCTCCTTGCTTGTTAGGGTAGGGGTTGGATTGTTTCTCCATCCTCTGTGCATCTTCCTCTTGGGACCTTCCTCCATGGTGGCTAGTGACTGCCCAATACCAAACTTAGGTTTGATGTCTGAGAAAACTGTATGAGTTTCTGCCAAGGGACGAGGCTTCAGCATTGCACTCTGCATGCAAGCACCTCCTTTGTCAAGGGGTCTTGGAGGTTTCAAAACCTGGAAAATCATGAAGTTCTCATGCAACCTCAATGCCATATCTTCTATCTCAACATCTATCAGGGCTCTTGCAGTGGCTAGGGATGGTTTTCCTAGAATGATAGAGTTATCTGTTTCTTCTCCCTTGTCAAGTATCACAGAACCTACTGGGGATAGTAGCTCTCTAACTTTGTCTAGTGTATTCTCCACTAGCCCATGTGTCTGACTCAGGGATTGGTCATCCAATTGCAGGGTGATCCTTGTTTCTTGTGCCTCTTGAGTTCCCAAGTTCTTCATTACAGATGGAGGTATCAGATTTAAACTTTAGCCAAGATCATACAGGACTTTGTCAAAAGTGATCTTTCCAATAGTACATAGAATCTGAAAGCTCCCTGGGTCTGGCATCTTCCTTGGTAGCTCATTCTGAATTAGTGCAATGTACTTCTTAGTAAGTACCTCTATTTTATCTCCCTTTAAACCATTCTTTTCAGGTGGTAAGCTCTTTAAAAAGCAACAGGAGTATTGATTTATAGTGTCTTAGAGACTACCAAGAACTGTGAGTGGTTCTCATCCTTGGTTCCCTTTTGGGGCTTCGGAGGGTGTGGTATTTTAGGCTCCTGTGCCCCCAATGGGGCGTGTAGCAATGGCCTTCCTTCTTGAGCCTTTTCTTCATTTAGTTCCTCAACAGTGTGTACCACCCTAGGCTTAGCCTCCTTGGTCCTGATGTGAGCCTTATACTCTTCTCTTGGATTCACCTCTATGTCCTAAGAAGAGTTAGAATGTCTCTGAAGTTTCTGAGGGTATGGCATCCTGGTCTTGTACTCAAGTGTGCTGAGTGGTGTAGAATTATTGTTAATGGTGCCAGAAGGAGGACTACCAGCGTGCCTAGGAAGGGTTTTGTTCCGAGGGTTACCTGAAACTGTATGTCGATCTCGGATGAGATCTGCGGTGGTGTCCGGAGCTGTCGTATCCGACTTGTTTGACCTGGTGGAGTTGGAGATGCTACTGATCCATGGTCACCGGAGGGTGGCGGTACCTACAAGAGACTCCGATGCTTGAGTTAGCATGGGTTTTAAGCAGGTTTTTAGTAGAATCTGAGTATGAGTTATACCTGGGTGCTCCAGTGTATTTATAGTAGTGTAGGCTGACCTTTCTAGATAAGATAAGTTAGTTATCTTATCTTATCTTCTGAGTAAAGTCACCTTATCTTTAAGGGGAACCGCCCTTGTCTTCCTAGGCTTTAGTTGCCTTTAGATTGGGCTATGCCCCTTTATTTGGGCCTGCTTGGGCTTACTGTATGATTTGGCCGAGCTCTTTAAGAAGAGGTCGAGAATTCCATACCTGAAGAGGTTGGTCGACTTGTCTTTAATCAGCCCGGGTCGTATAGCTCGACCCAGGGTATGAACAGTGCCCCTGCTTGAGCGCGGTCTTCCTTTTGAGGTCGTGTCTTTTTTAGACTTCGATCTCTTTTTTGGAGAGTCCGAGCTCGAGCAATTTTGTTGATCTCGTTGTAGAACTCCTATTAGTGACTTGAATGCAGAGCGTTTTTCTCACTCTTTTTAATTGCAACGCGCGTTTTGTGTTTTCTTGGAAACGTGTGAGAGTAAAACTTATTAACTTTTTGCCGTTTCCTTTGTTTCCCTCTTTGTATCTCCTTTTTGAATTTCAAAGCTTTTTTTCAGTTTCTCCTCTCTTGCTCGCTGTAACTCTTTCTCTTCTGCTTACCCTTTCGCCTTTGTATCTTCGCGCTTTCTTTTACTCGAAAGGTAATTCGCTGGTGTCGTTTCTGTTGTTTGCTTCAATCTCTGATCAGTTATCATCTCCTTCTTCTCTGCAGGTTGGTTTTCTTCTTCCCTCTTTTTTACTTTCCACGCCATTTTTTTTGCATTGTTTTGATTTTGGAAGTTTTGATCTTGCTTATATTCATGTTGGAAAGTTTGAACCTTTTCTGCGTCGTTGTGTCTGTAACGCGCGCCTTGAGGGTTTCGATTTGTTGCTTGTTTCTGCCCCTTTTTACTTGGTTTCTTTATGCGTAGATCCTCTTCTGTTTATATTTTGGAGTAATGGACTATGAATTTGAAAAAATGTTGCATCTTTTTTATGATTTTTGCATGCTTGATGTTGATGGTTTGCTGCTTTGTATTGATCGTCATTTGTCAGAGAAGGCTTTTGATCTTCTTTGTGTTTTTCGTTGCAAGATTTTTCTTTTTTCTGGATCTTTGCTTTGTTATTGCCTCCAAAGGATGCCCCTGGACCTTGGTGTGAGTCCTGGGGTTTCCTTTTACTGTTGTTTTCTAAGTCTTTTAACATTCGCATGCTATTTGTTCGAGTTATCTCCATACTTGTATGAGATGTCCCCTATTTTGTCTGAGCTGTTTGATTAGTAACCCTTTTTTCCTTTTTCTCACTGTAGGACTAGTTGACCCATGTCTTCTCGTAAAAATATTTTTGAGACGTCTACTAAGGTCCCAGATGACATGTCCGACTGGCTGGATTCTCCTGTCTTGATGTGTGTTTCCGTGGTCGATTCTGAGTACTGTGTGCGGCTTATGAGGCATCATAGGATTTGTAGTAGTAGAGAGCAGGAGAAAAACTACGAGTTGGTTGTGCCTGACCCTAAGGAGAGAGTTTGTTTTCCTTCTCTGACTTGAGGGGAACTGAAGAGAGAACTTTTGCGTGGTCTAGAATTCAGAATAAATTTCCATTGCAAGTATAGCTTCTAAACCAACAAAAGTCCTTTCTTACAAACGTTTTGGTTGTCACAAGTAACAAACTCCTTTGAAATTGATAACCGAAGTATTTAACCTCAGGTCATCTTCTCAAGGAATTGCAGGGAGGTGTTCTTATTATTGGTTATGAGTTTTGTAAATTGGGGATTTTGAAAGTGAGGAACAAGTAATTTAAATGATAGGAAAAATAAATAAATTAATAATTAATAAAATCTCTTGGCAAGGTATAAGAACTGGAAGTCCTATCCTAGTTATCCTTATCAACGGTGATGAGAATTGGGTTTTAATCTGACTTAGTTAAATCAAGTGGACTAATTAGCTTGATCCTCAAGTCCTAGTCAATCCCTGTGGGAAGACTAGCTTTAGAGCGATCTAGATCAATTAGTAATCTGCCAATTTCAAGCACTGCTTTATTTGATAACTCAAGCGTTACCAATTACTTAACCGGAGTCAAAAGGAAAGAGAATCTACTCGAATGAAAATAATTTGGATAAATCAAAAGCATTCATAGCATAAATAAAACAATCTTATAACTGAAATACCTCAAATTATATTAAATAGAATATTCAAATCTAACATGAAAAAGTTTATAAGCTAAATTGAAAAGATAAATATCAATTAAAGTAATAAAATAAAAGTAGAAAAATAAATTAAAGGAACATTGAACCTGTGATGAAGAAGAAATAATCCTAAATCCTAAAACTAAATCCTAAGAGAGAGGAGAGAGCCTCTCTCTCTCTAAAACTACATCTAAATTATGAAAAGTGAATGTAAGATAGCATGATTATGAATGAATGCATTTCCCCACTTTATAGCCTCTAATATGTGTTTTCTGGGCCGCAAACTGGGTCGAAAACTGCCCAGAAATCGCTGGAGAAGAAATCTGCCACGCTGATTTTCGTCACTGCGATGTGTCCGCGTAGAGCACGCATTCGCGTTGCCTAGCATCAGGGTAACTATGACATATTATATATCAAATCAAAGCCCCAGACGTTAGCTTTCCAACGCAACTGGAACCGCGTCGTTTGGACCTCTATAGCTCAAGTTATGACTGTTTGAATGCGAAGAGGTCAGGCTGGACAGCTTTGCAGTTTCTTCAACTTCTTGTATTCCTTCCACTTTTGCATGCTTCATTTCCATCCTCTGAGCCATTCCTGCCCCGTAATCTCTGAAATCACTTAACACACATATCACGGTACCGAATGATAATAAGATAGGATTTAAAGTTAGTAATTTAAAGGCCAAAGAAGCATGTTTTCAATCATAGCACAAAATCAGGAAGGAAAACGTAAAACATGCGAATAATATGAATAAGTGGGTAAAGAGTTGATAAAAACCACTCAATTGAGCACAAGATAAACCATAAAATAGTGGTTTATCAAGAACGTCCCTTCTTTTATGCGCATGATTACTTTTTTAGCCAAATGAACATCACCATTCCTTTTACTTCCTTTGAGACCGACCTGTTGTGGTCCTGCAACGTAGCTCCTTCTCAACGTCACCCGAACTCGTGGGGCTTTATAAAAATCTTCCAACTGTTATGCCAAGAATTGGATGTCCGACCTTCTCAAACTCTCTTTCTTTACCTTTTTGTTTTGACAAAGCCTGGGGCAGCCAAGAAGAAGGCTTTTTGGATTTCTTTCCGAGCTACCCAGGGAAAGAAAGTTTTTTCTATGTACAATGAATCTTTTGGGGATTTTAAGAACTTTTATTTCAAGGTCCGAGCTGTTGAAGGAGCTCAGCCTTTCTTCTTGGACCAAAATAATGAACCTACCTTCCCCTTATGCTGGCAAAAGAATATAGTAGTGTCTAGGTATACTTGGGAAATGTTGGATGAAGTCGAGCTAGCTTTTGTACATGTACTAGAGGAGAATTAGGGTGAGCCCCCCCATCTTGACACGAAGAGGTTCTTAAGGGATCCATCCCTTCTTCGAACTGATTTGGGTAGCTGCCGATTTCTCTTTAGCTTTGTCTTTGTTATTTTGTTTGTTTTGTCAATCCATCTATTTCTAACTTGCAACTTTGGTTTTGCTGCTTTATTTTTCAGAGATGGTGAAGAATACTGACTCCATGAAGGCTTTTAAGAGGGCGAGGAAGGCGACTGCGGCCCAGAACATCTCGGCCAAAGGTTCTGGGGAGGAATCTTCAAGGGCTACTCAGAAGAGGTCGACCTCAGATACTTCTGGGTCGAGAAAAGTCATTCCAACTCCCCAAGTTCGCCTGGCTTCTTCTGATCCTCCCCAATCGACCTTTGGCGCTGCTTCGCCTTCTGCTACCGGTCCTCTTCCCAAGAAGCAGAAGACCGTTGAACCCTATAATCTGGATGCTCCTGACTTTGATGCTGTGGGGTTTGTTGATAACTAGATTGCCCCTTATGACTGACTTCCTATAGACAACGTGTCCATCCTGCACCACCTGGTTTTCCTCACCAGAAGTAGTGTTCAGATGGCGCACATGGGTGCAGCTTTGTTTCGCTCAATCCAAGACTATACCGTCCATGCGACGAAAGATTTTATGCTGGAAGACAAGTCAGAGTATGACAGGATCAAGGGGTTAAAAGATGAGCTGGATGTCAAAGTGGCAAAGTTGGAACTGGATATAGAAAAAGAGAAATCCAGGGTTGTTGCTGCGGAGGCTGCTGTGAATCTGGCCTAGGAGATGGCCAAGAAGTCGAAGGAGAGTTATACTCGAACTTATGGCGAGTTGCTGGAGACCAGGGAGAGGCTTGAGTCACCCCATGCTGACTATGCTAAGCTTCAGGGCCACCTTGTGGGCAGTGTGACTGACGCATATGAGAACCTAAAAGCTCAGGTCTGAGTTCTTGCTCCCGAGCTCGACCAGAGTCTTTTTAGTTTGGATAACATTGTTGAAAATGGTAAAATTGTCCCTGCACTGGATGAAGATGAAGAGGAAGGTCCTCCCCTAGAGCCGCCGATCAAAGCTTCTACTGCCGCGACTTCTTCAGCTGCTGCTGCTAAAGTCAGCCACCCCAAGTCCGACCCTGACGTCCAAATCTTAACTCGAGAGGATGGGATGGTAGATGCGATTCCTGTGAATATCATTCCTCCCTCAATGACCCAGGTGCCACTGTTGGGGAGAGTTTGAAGCCTTGATGACTTTTCTTTGATGTATTTTTGTATTGCCCGGCCTGTGGGCTTTTAAACTCTGGTTTCTGTAATTAAGCCCTGGTGTGGCCTTGACATTAGAGTTGCTTTTCTTAGCAACTTTATTTAGGAAAAAACAAATGCTTTTGAACTCCTGAGGTCGACCTTCAGGTGGGCTCCTGAGTTTTTATTGTAGTAGCTTAGTCTCTTTTGGTATGTTCGTTTGCAACCTTTGATATTTCCAGGAATCTTTTAGAGTGTTGGACTTTGCTATCCGACCTCTTTTGATTGCCTTTGTGTTTGTTCGTTTCCTGCTTTAGTTGGGGTGACCTTTGAGGCTAGCTTTGTTTGATGACTTTGCTAATGTTCCTATGGGACCTTTTTAGTCTGAACAATTTTGATGGCTTTTTGTGAGGTCGCGGCTTTTTAGGTCGAGCTGTGTCCCTTCTAGCACACACCTTTTGTTGGTCGATCGCTCCTTCTCGAGTTATTTTTAGTAATCCATTTTTAATCAGGGCTGGCTAGGCCTCTTTGTATGGATTACTTTTTATAACTTTGTCGCTTTGATTGGTCTGGTCCGACTTCTTCTTAGTCGGTCCTTTCTAAGTTATTTCTAGTAATCCATTTTTATTCAGGCCTCGTCAGACCTCTTGATAAACCCCAATTTTGTGGTTTATCTTCTGCTTAATTTGGAGGATTTTATCACCTTTTCTCACATTTATTCAATGAAATAGCATAGTTTTGCAATTCTCCCTTGATTTGTGATTAAATGTGAAAACATGCTTTTTAGGCCTTAAAATAGCTAAATTTAACTCACTTTAATTCCATTTGATGCCTTGATATGTTTGTTGAGTGATTTTAGGTTCATAAGGCAAGTATTGGATGGAATAAGTGAGCAGAAAAGCATGCAAAGTGAGAGAACTCATGAAGAAATGAAGGAACCGCAAAGCTGTCAAGCCCGACCTCTTCGCACTCAATTAACCATAACTTAAGCTACAGAGGTCTAAATGAGTCAATTCTAGTTGCGTTGGAAAGCTAACATCCGGGACTTCAAAATGATATAAAATTTTTCATAGTTTCTTCTCGTTTAAGGGTGTGCACGCGCACTATACTCGTGCACGCTGATGCTGCACATGGCCCACTAAAGATGAAATCACTGGGGGCGATTTCTGAAGCACTTTGGGCCCAACCCAACTCATTTATGATGCTATTTCATGCAGAATTCAAGCTTGGGCAAGGGGGAGCAATTGTTTGTAGTTTTGGCATCATGTAGGTTAGTTTCTAGAGAGAGAAACTCCCTATTCTCTCTAGAATTAAGGTTCTTAGGATATTTCCATCTTAGATCTAGGTCAATTTTCATGTTCTCATCTTGTTTCCTTCATAATTTCTTATTTCTACTACTCTATTCTTCTTAGTTCTCTTGTCAATTTTACTTTTATGTTTATGAATACTCATGTTGGATTTTGTTTGCATTTACTGAAATTTAATGTTTGATGTTCTTTTAT
Organism: Arachis ipaensis; assembly: GCF_059453495.1. Taxonomy (NCBI): domain Eukaryota; kingdom Viridiplantae; phylum Streptophyta; class Magnoliopsida; order Fabales; family Fabaceae; genus Arachis; species Arachis ipaensis. The sequence continues at coordinate 59,819,150 of NC_142436.1, forward strand.
TGATGATTTGAGTTGTTGATTTACTTTCCTTGCAATTGGTAGTTGGTAGATTTATTTTTCTTGCATTTTTACTATGCTTTTCTTTTATGCCTTCCAAGTGTTTGACAAAATGCTTGGTTGGACTTTAGAGTAGATTTTGAGCATTCTTGGCTTGGAAAGAGTGATTGGGTAATCTTGAGTCATTAATACCCAATTTAGATTGGTGATCTAGAGTTGTTAGTTAATATCATTTTCAATGACTCTAATCTCTTGCTAATTCAATTAGTGAGTTGATTAGGACTTTTGATTTGAAGATAACGAGATTTGTTTGACTTTCTCTAATGGAAGATAACTTACACCTTGTTCCAACATTGGGGATGACGAAATAAGATAAATTCTTGTTAAGTATTGTTGTGATTAATGACTAGGATAGAAAGCCTATGATCTCAAACCTTGCCATGAATGTCTCTCTTTATTACTTGCTTTCTTTAATTGCTCTCTTTACTTTTCTTGTCAATTATTTTATTGCCCCTTTTATCAACCAAACCCCTTTGTTCCTTCATAGCCAATAATTGAGCACTTCATTGCAATTTCTTGTGAGACGACCCGGAGTCTAAATACTTCGGTTAATTCTTATTTGGGGTTTGTTCTTTGTGACAACCAAATTTTCGATTGGGAGGATTGTTTGTTGGTGTAGAACTATACTTGCAACGAGAATTCATTCATTTGAGAAAATTCTATATCATCAAAGAATTCGCTCATCTCCTCTTTCTATGGATTACTTTTTATAACTTTTGTAGCTTTCATGTCGATTGGTCTGACTTCTTCATGTCAGTCCATTCTAAGTTATTTTTAGCAATCCATTTTTACTCAAACCTCGTCAGGCCTCTTTCTATGGATTACTTTTTATAACTTTTGTAGCTTTCATGTCGATTGGTCTGACTTCTTCATGTCGGTCCATTCTAAGTTATTTTTAGCAATCTATTTTTACTCAGACCTCATCAGGCCTCTTTCTATGGATTACTTTTTATTACTTTTGTCGCTTTTTCATCTTGCCGATTTTGTCGAAGTCGGGCGGTGAGTTTGATTCTCACTTGGCCGACCTTGTCGAAGTCAGGCGGTGAATTTGGTTTTCACCTTGCCGACCTTTGTAGAAATTAGGACGATGAATTCGATTTTCATCGTGGTTGGGCGGTGAATTTGGTTTTCACTTTGCCGACCTGTAGCTTTGTAATCGTGCGATGAATTTTTGCGTTCAGATTAATGCGTCTTGGTAGAGAAATTTTGTAGAGAATCTAAAAAGTTTTATTCCAATAGAAAGTAGAAATATAGGCAAATAAAATATATACATGTGGGTGTTTACCCCTCTAAGTCAGGCAATTTTACAGATCTTGGCTTGGTGCCTCTTTAAAAAACCTTTTCAGGAAAAAGAGTGCACCTTGACCTAAGATCTTTATTACCTCCTAACTATAATACCTTCTTAGGTTGCAGGCATGCCATGACCTTTGTAGCTCTCGCCCCTCGAGTTCGGACACCCTATATTAACCTTTTCCCAGTACCTCTGCGACACGGTAGGGTCCTTTCCAATTAGCTGCTAGCTTCCCCTCTCCTGGTCGACTTGTTCTGATATCATTTCAGATTAGGATGAGGTCGTTGTTGGAAAAACTTTGCTGTACTACCTTCCGATTGTATCTTGAGGCCATTCGATGTTTTAACGCTTCCTCTCTGATCCGAGTTCTTTCTCGAATTTCTGGAAGTAGGTCGAGCTCTTCCCTTTGGAGTTAGAAGTTGGCCTCTTTATCGTAGTAGATCATTCTGGGAGATCCTTCTTCAATTTCTACCAGGATCATTGCCTCCATTCCGTAAGCCAATCAGAAAGGTGATTCCTTTGTGGTGGAGTGTGGAGTTGTCCGATATGCCCATAGGACTTGTGGGAGCTCTTCAGCCCAGGCTCCATTTGCGTCTTGTAGTCTCCGTTTTAATCCGGCCTATATGACTTTGTTAGCTACTTCTACTTATCCATTAGCTTGTGGATGTTCTACGGATGTAAATTGGTGCTTTATTTTCAAGTCAGCTACCAGCTTCCTGAAACCTGTGTCTGTGAAATGGGTGCCATTGTCCGTGGTGATGGAGTAAGGAACCCCAAACCTTGTAACAATATTTCTGTATAAGAATTTCTGACTTCTTTGAGCCGTGGCATTAGCTAGGGGCTTTGACTCAATCCATTTTGTGAAGTAATCGATCCCTACAATGAGGAACTTGACTTGTCCTGATTCTTGGGGAAAGGGTCCCAAGAGGTCGAGTCCCCATTTTGCGAACGGCCAAGGTGATGTTATGCTAATGAGCTCCTCTGGTGGGGCGATGTGAAAGTTAGCATGTTTCTGACATGATGGACATGTCTTTACGAACTCTGTTGCTTCCTTTTGCAAAGTCGGCCAAAAGAATCCGGCTCGGAGTACTTTTTTGGAGAGAGCTCGTGCTCCAAGATGGTTGCCACATATACCACTGTGTATTTCTTCCAAGTCCTCCTTTGTGTTGGAGGTCGGAACACATCTTAATAGGGGTGTCGAGATTCCTCTCTTGTATAAGATATTGTTTATGATGGTGTAGTATTGTGCTTTTCATCGTAGCCTCTTCGCCTCGTTCTTATCTGAAGGGAGTGTCTTTGATTTGAGGTAATGGATTATGGGGGTCATCCATCCTTGATCCTGACCTGATATGGCTAGGACCTTTTCTTCCTCCGAGATTGATGGGTTTTGCAGTATTTCCTGGATAAGGCTTTTATTATTGCCCCCTGGTTTGGTGCTAGCTAATTTTGAGAGTGCATCAGCTCGAGCATTCTGTTCCCGAGGTATGTGACGGACCTCATATTCCCCGAGTTGTCCGGGCTGTTCTCTGGTTTTGTCCAGGTACTTTTTCATGGTAGGGTCCTTAGCTTGGTAGTTCCCTGCTATTTGCGAGGTGACTACTTGTGAATCGTTGAAGATGATAAGCTTTTGAACTCCAACCTCTTTGGCCAGCCTCAAACTAGCTAGTAATGCCTCGTATTTGGCCTGATTGTTTGAAGCAGGGAACTCGAACTTTAGGGAGAGTTCGATTTGGGTTCCCTGGTCACTTTCTATTATCACACCTGCACCACTCCCAATTTTGTTTGAAGAGCCGTCTACATAGAGATCCCATTTTGTAGGAGTTCCCGAGGTGTCAGTATACTCAGCAATAAAATCGGCCAAAATACTGTGACTTGATGGCCGTCCGAGCTTCATATTAAAGATCGAACTCAGATAGCTCGATTGCCCATTGTAGAATCCTTCCAGCTAAGTCTGTCTTCTGTAGAATGCCTTTTATGGGCTGGTTGGCCCGGACCTTAATGGTGTGAGCCTGAAAATATGGGCAAAATCATCGAGAAGCTAGTATGAGAGCGTAGGCAAACTTTTCTATCTTTTGATAGTTCAGTTCGGCCCCTTGTAGGGCTTTGCTGATGAAGTAGATGGGTTGTTGCCCACTTTCGTCTTCCCTGACTAGTGCTGAGGCTATTGCTCGACTTCTCACTGCGAGGTATAATATGAGTGCTTCTCCTTCCCGTGGTCGAGTAAGGATGGGGGGTTGTCCCAGTTATTTTTTGAAATCCTGGAAGGCTTGTTCGCACTCTGTGGTCCATTCAAACCTCTTTCCCTTCCTTAGTATGGCATAGAAGGGGCGAGATCTTATGGCTAATCTGGCTAGAAATCTGGAGAAGGCTGCCAGTCTTCCATTGAGTTGTTGTACTTTTTTGACACAGGTTGGACTTTTTATGTTAAGTATAGCTCGGTGATGAGCGGATATTTTATACGCTTTTTGGGGTTAATTTCACATAGATTTTAGTATATTTTAGTTAGTTTTTAGTTTATTCTCATTAGTTTCTAGGCAAAATTCATATTTCTGGACATTAGTATGAGTTTGTGTGTTTTTCTGTAATTTCAGGTATTTTCTGGCTGAAATTGAGGGAGCTGAGCAAAAATCTTATTCAGGCTGAAAAAGGACTGCTGATGCTGTTGGATTCTGACTTCTCTGCACTCAAAATGGAATTTCTGGAGCTACAGGAGTCCAAATGGCGCGCTTCCATTTGCGTTGGAAAGTAGACATCCAGGGCTTTCCAGCAATATATAATAGTCCATACTTTGCTCAAGAATAGACGACGTAAACTGGTGTTCAACGCTAGTTCTATGCTGCTGTCTGGTGTCCAGCGCCAGAAACAAGTTACAAAGTGGAGTTCAATGCCAGAAAACAGGTTACAACCTGGCGTTGAACGCCCAAAATAGCCCAGGCACGTGAGAAGCTTTAGTCTCAGCCCCAGCACACACCAAGTGGCCCCAGAAGTGGATTTCTGCACTATCTGTCATAGTCTACTCATTTTCTGTAAACCTAGGTTACCAGTTTAGTATTTAAACAACTTTTAGAGATTTATTTTGTATCTCATGACATTTTTAGATCTGAATTTTGTACTCTTTGACGGCATGAGTTTCTAAACTCCATTGTTGGGGGTAAGGAGCTCTGCTGTGTCCTGATGAATTAATGCAAGTAATTTTGTTTTCCATTCAAACATGCGTGTTCCTATCTAAGATATCCATTCGCGCCTAACTATGGAGAAGGTGATGATCAGTGACACTCATCACCTTCCTCAATCCAGGAACGTGTGTCTGACAATCACCTCCGTTCTACATCAGATTGAATGAATATCTCCTAGATTCCTTAATCAGAATCTCCGTGGTATAAGCTAGATTGATGGCGGCATTCATGAGAATCCAGAAAGTCTAAACCTTGTCTGTGGTATTCCGAGTAGGATTCTGGGATTGGATGACTGTGACAACTTCAAACTCGCGAGTGCTGGACGTAGTGACAGACGCAAAAGGATAGTAAATCCTATTCCGGTACGACTGAGAACCTGCAGATGATTAGCCGTGCGGTGACAGCGCACCTGGACCCTTTTCACTGAAAGGATGGATGGTAGCCATTGACAACGGTGATCCACCAACACACAGCTTGCCATAGAAGGACGTGCGTGCATGAATCAGAAGACAGAGGAAAGCAGAGATTCAAAAGACAAAGCATCTCCAAAACTCCAACATATTCTCCATTACTGCATAACAAGTAACCTTTAACTCATGCTCTCTTGTTTATTCGCAATTCAACTGATAAATATAATTGACTTCCTGACTAAGAATTGCAAGATAACCATAGATTGCTTCAAACCAACAATCTCCGTGGGATTCGACCCTTACTCACGTAAGGTATTACTTGGATGACCCAGTGCACTTGCTGGTTAGTGGTACGAGTTGTGAAAAGTGTGATTCACAATTCGTGCACCAAGTTTTTGGCACCGTTGCCGGGGATTGTTTGAGTTTGGACAACTGACGGCTTATTTTGTTGCTTAGATTAGGAAAAAAAATTTTCTTTTTTGGTTTAGAGTCTTTTATTATTTATACATTGTTAAAACACTTTAAATTTATAGCTCAATTAGTTAGAGCGTGGTGCTTATGTTCTTGGTAATTGGATATTCTATTTTTAAAATCTTTTTCAAAAATAATTTTTCTCTGAATAAATCTTGTGCCAAACTCTAAGTTTGGTGTTTTCTTGTTGATTTTTCTTTGTTTTTTTTTTGAAACTTTTAGTTTGGTTTTCTAAAAAATTTTAAGTTTGGTGTTCTTTCTTCATGTTCTTGTGTTCTTGTGAGTCTTCAAAGTGTTCTTGAGTTTTCCTTGTGTCTTGATCTTAAAATTTTAAGTTTGGTGTTCCTTGGTGTTTTCCCTCTAAAATTTTCGAAAACAAGAAGCATTAGATCTAAAAATTTTAAATCTTGTGCTATTTTATTGTTTTTCTCTTTCCTCACTAAATTCAAAAAAATATCTTTTCTCTCTAATTTTAAAACAAATTTTCGAAAATTATTTTTAAAAAAATTCAAATTTTTTTTTCAAAATTTAAAATCTTTTCCAAATCATATCTTTTTCAAAACTTCCTTACCACTTTCTCTCCCCTCATTTTTTTGAAAATCTTCACCTATTTTTATTTATTCTATTGTAATTTATTTTATTTTCAAAATAAATAAATAAATAAATAAAAATAAAAAAAATTATTTTACATCATTTCCCTTTCTCCATCATGGATCTAAGTGGAAATGAACAGTCCAGGAGGACTCTGGGGTCATATGCTAACCCCTCTACTGCTTCATATGGGAGTAGTATCTGCATACCCTCCATTGGAGTCAGTAGCTTCGAGTTGAATCCTCAGCTCATTATCATGGTGCAGCAAAGTTGCCAGTATTCCGGTCTTCCACAGGAAGAACCTACAGAGTTTCTGGCACAATTTTTACAAATTGCTGACACAGTACATGATAAGGAAATAGATCAGTATGTCTACAGGCTATTACTGTTTCCATTTGCTGTAAAAAATCAAGCTAAGAGGTGGTTAAATAACCAACCTAAGGCCAGCATAAGGACATGGAAACAGCTGACAGAAAAATTCCTGAATCAATACTTTCCCCCAAAATGGATGACACAGCTAAGGCTGGACATCTAAGGCTTTAAACAAGGAGATAAGGAATCTCTTTATGATGCCTGGGAGAGATACAGAGAGATGCTACGAAAATGCCCCTCTGAAATGTTTTTAGAGTGGGTTCAGTTAGACATCTTCTATTATGGGCTTACAGAAGGAGCTCAGATGTCTCTAGATTACTCAACTGGTGGATCTATCCACATGAGAAAGACAATTGAAGAGGCTCAAGAGCTCATTGATACAGTTGCCAGGAATCAGCATCTGTACCTAAGCAGTGACCCTTCCATGAAAGAAGAGGTTCAAACAGTAACTGCTGAACTCAGCCCTGTAAAACAAGCTGCTGAATTCAATCAGCAATTGGACTTTCTAACAAAGCAGTTAGCCGAATTCAAGGATAAACTACAAGAGACAAGAATGGCTAATATAAATATGGAAGAACAATTGAAGGAAATAAAGCAGCAGCTGTCAAGAAAAATAACAGAAGAATGCCAAGCAGTTCAATTAAGAAATGGGAAAACATTAAATACCCCACCTCAAGGCAGCAAGGAGTTAAGAAATGAGCAAACCACCCAAAATTCACCTGAGGACAGTAAGAGCCCAGGGAAAAGTAATTCTGGCATTAAAATGCCAGCAATCTGGTGGAAGGCTGGCGCTGAACGCCCAGACCATGCCCAAAACTGGCGTTCAACGCCAGTAACAAGCAAAGACTGGCGTTCAACGCTAGAAACAATTAAGGATCTGGCGTTGAACGCCCAAGATGGGCAAGATCTGGCGCTAAACGCCCAAAATGGGCACAGTTCTGGCGTTCAGACACCAGGAACAGACAAGGAGTTGGCGTCTCACATCACTCCAGCTTCTAACTCTGGCACTCAATTGCCAGTGAGGGATCAGACACACACAAGTGCTGATGACAACCCCTCTAAAAAGGCTTCTTCAGCCACTTCTGTAGGCAATAAACCTACAGTAACTAAGGTTGAGGAATATAAAGCCAAGATACCTTATCCTCAAAAACTCCGGAAAGAGGAACAGGATAAGCAATTTGCTCGCTTTGTAGATTATCTCAGGACTCTTGAAATAAAGATTCCATTTGCAGAGGCACTTGAGCAAATACCTTCTTATGCCAAGTTCATGAAAGAGATCTTGAGTCATAAAAAGGATTAGAGAGAAACAGAAAGAGTTCTCCTTACTGAAGAATGCAGTGCAGTCATTCTAAAAAGCTTTCCTGAAAAGCTTAAAGACCCTGGGAGTTTTCTGATACCATACATATTAGAAGGTAACTACACCAAAACAGCTTTGTGCGATCTTGGGGCAAGCATCAACCTAATACCTGCATCCACTATCAGAAAGCTTGGCTTAACTGAAGAAGTTAAACCAACCCGGATATGTCTCCAACTTGCTGATGGCTCCATTAAATACCCATCAGGCGTGATTGAAGACATGATTGTCAGAGTTGGGCCATTCACCTTTCCCACTGACTTTGTAGTGCTGGAAATGGAGGAGCACAAGAGTGCTACTCTCATTCTAGGAAGACCCTTCCTAGCAACTGGACGAACCCTCATTGATGTCCAACAAGGGGAAATAACCCTGAGAGTCAATGATGATGAGTTTAAGTTGAATGCTGTCAAAGCCATGCAGCATCCAGACACATCAAAAGACTGCATGAAAGTTGATTTTATTGACTCTTTGATAGAAGAGATCAACATGGCTGAGAGTCTCGAATCAGAGTTGGAAGACATCTTTAAAGATGTTCAGCCTGATTTGGAGGATTCAGAGGAGATTAAAGAGCCTCTGAAATTTCCTCTGGAAGAGGAAAAACCTCCTAAACCCGAGCTCAAACCATTACCACCATCCCTGAAATATGTATTTCTGGGAGAAGGTGACACTTTTCCAGTGATCATAAGCTCTGCTTTAAATCCACAGGAAGAGGAAGCACTTATTCAAGTGCTAAGGACACACAAGACAGCTCTTGGGTGGTCCACAGGTGACCTTAAGGGCATAAGCCCATCTAGATGCATGCACAAAATCTTATTGGAGGATAATGCTAAACCAGTGGTTCAACCACAGAGGCAGCTAAATCCAGCCATGAAGGAAGTGGTGCAGAAAGAGGTCACCAAATTACTAGAGGCTGGGATTATTTATCCTATTTCTGATAGCCCCTGGGTGAGCCCTGTCCAAGTCGTCCCAAAAAAGGGAGGCATGACAGTGATTCATAATGAAAAAAATGAACTGGTTCCTACAAGAACAGTTACAGGGTGGCGCATGTGTATTGACTACAGAAGGCTCAATACAGCCACCAGAAAGGATCATTTTCTTTACCATTCATAGACCAGATGCTAGAAAGACTGGCAGGTCATGATTATTACTGCTTTCTGGATGGCTACTCAGGCTATAACCAGATTGCAGTAGATCCCCAGGATCAAGAGAAAACAGCATTCACATGTCCATCTGGAGTGTTTGCTTATAGAAGGATGCCATTTGGGCTGTGTAATGCACCTGCAACCTTCCAGAGATGCATGCTTTCTATCTTCTCTGATATGGTGGAAAAATTTCTAGAAGTCTTCATGGATGACTTCTCAGTATATGGAGACTCATTCAGCTCCTGTCTTGATCACCTGAAACTTGTTCTGAAGAGATGCCAAGAGACCAACCTAGTTTTAAACTGGGAAAAATGTCACTTCATGGTGACTGAAGGGATTGTCCTTGGGCATAAAATCTCAAACAAGGAAATAGAGGTGGATCAAGCAAAAATAGAGGTAATTGAAAAATTACCACCACCTGCCAATGTTAAGGCAATCAGAAGCTTTCTGGGGCAGGCAGGATTCTATAGGAGGTTTATAAAGGATTTTTCAAAAATCGCAAAACCTCTGAGTAATCTGCTAGCTGCTGACACGCCATTTGTGTTTGACACAGAGTGTCTGCAGGCGTTTGAAACACTGAAAGCTAAGTTGGTCACAGCACCAGTTATTTCTGCACCAGACTGGACATTACCATTTGAGCTAATGTGTGATGCCAATGATCACACCATTGGTGCAGTATTGGGACAGAGTCATGACAAGCTTCTGCACGTCATTTATTATGCTAGTCGCATTTTAAATGATGCCCAGAAAAATTACACAACCACAGAAAAAGAATTACTTGCAGTGGTTTATGCCATTGACAAGTTCAGATCATACTTAGTAGGATCAAAAGTGATTGTGTATACTGACCATGCTGCTCTTAAATATCTACTCACAAAGCAAGATTCAAAACCCAGGCTCATCAGATGGGTGTTGCTTCTGCAAGAGTTTGATATAGAAATAAGAGACAGAAAAGGGACAGAGAACCAAGTGGCTGATCATCTGTCCCGGATAGAGCCAGTAGAAGGGACGTCCCTCCCCTCTCTTGAGATCTTTGAAACTTTTCTGGATGAGCATTTATTTGCCATTCAGGAAACACCATGGTTTGCCGATATTGCAAACTATAAAGCTGCAAGGTTCATACCCAAAGAGTACAACAGGCAACAAAAGAAAAAATTAATCACTGATGCAAAGTACTACTTGTGGGATGAACCCTATCTCTTTAAGAGATGTACAGACGGAATAATCCGTAGGTGTGTTCCTAGAGAAGAAGCACAGAGGATCCTATGGCATTGCCATGGATCTCAATATAGAGGCCATTTCGGAGGTGAGCGAATAGCCACCAAGGTCCTCCAATGTGGCTTCTATTGGCCCACACTCTATAAAGATTCCCGAGAGTTTGTACGTAACTGTGACAGTTGCCAAAGAGCTGGTAATCTGCCTCATGGTTACGCCATGCCTCAACAAGGAATCTTGGAGATTGAGTTGTTTGACGTATGGGGAATTAACTTCATGGGACCTTTCCCACCATCATTCTCAAACACTTATATTCTGGTGGCAGTTGACTATGTATCAAAATGGGTTGAGGCCATTGCCATACCCACCAATGATACTAAAACAGTGCTGAAGTTCCTCCAGAAATATATCTTCAGCAGGTTTGGGGTCCCTAGAGTACTAATCAGTGATGGGGGCACTCACTTCTGCAACAAACAGCTTTACTCTGCCATGGTTCGGTATGGGATTCGCCACAAGGTGGCGACGCCATATCATCCACAGACTAATGGACAAGCTGAAGTCTCTAACAGAGAGCTAAAAAGAATCCTAGAACGAACTGTAAATACCCGTAGAAAGGATTGGGCAAGAAGCTTGGATGATGCTCTGTGGGCATACAGAACAGCATTCATGACTCCTATAGGGACTTCTCCATACCAACTGGTCTATGGTAAGGCATGTCACCTGCCCGTGGAACTGGAACATAAAGCCTACTGGGCAACCAGATTCTTGAACTTTGATGCCAAATTAGCTGGAGAAAAAAGATTGCTCCAGCTAAATGAGCTAGAGGAATTCAGATTCACTGCTTTCGAAAATGCCAAGCTTTATAAAGAAAAATAAAAAAAGTGGCATGACAGAAAGCTGTCATCTAGAATCTTTGAACCAGGACAAAAGGTTCTGTTGTTCAACTCTAGGCTCAGGCTATTCCCCGGGAAACTGAAGTCCCAGTGGAGGGGACCGTATGTGATTACAAGTGTATTACCATATGCTTATGTGGAGCTTCAAGATATTGATTCTGATAAAAAGTTCATTGTCAATGGACAGAGAATCAAGCATTATCTTGAAGGCAATGTTGTGCAAGAGTGCTCAAGGCTGAAGCTAGACTAAAAGCTCAGCAAAGTCCAGCTAAAGACAATAAAGAAGGGCTTGCTGGGAGGCAACCCAGCCATGGGGCATCAATCCTCTAAGCATTTTGCCCTATTTTTATTTTTATTTGTTTGTTTATATAAAGTTCACTGATCCTAAGGTAAAGAGTCAATTGTATAAGTTCACAGGGTTACAGAAGGATTCTGCACACAAAACAGAAAAAAAGAGCTCACTGGCAAGAAAATGCCAGTAAAAGTCTGTTTTGGGCGTTCAACGCCCAACATAAGCATCCACTGGGCGTTGAACGCCAGTGAGGATAGCCATCTGGGCGTTAAACGCCAGAAAGAAGCTCTTTCTGGGCGTTTAATGCCAGATTTACAGCATTCTGGGCGTTCAGAAAAACGCCCAGTAACAAAGGAATTCCTGGCGTTCAACGCCAGAAAGAAGCAGCAGCTGGGCGTTGAACGCCCAGGAGAGGCAGCATTTGGGCGCTGAACGCCCAAAACATGTAGCGTTTGGGCGTTCAAACGCCAGGATGGTGGGGAGGAGGTAAATTCATTTTTCTTCATATTTTTTCATTCTAATCTTAATTTTCATACTTCAATTCATGATTTCTTGCATAAACATGTTAAGAACCCTGATTTCTAAAATCCCTAATTTCTAAAAACCCTACCTTAAAAATATCAAATATATCTTAATCCATAAGCACCAACCCTCTTTTTCAATCCAATTCAACTCTTTTTCAAATTTTCAAAACAAATCTATCTTTTTACTCTAAAATCCTCTCAACTAATATCTTTTTCAAATCTTCACATTATCTTTTTCAAAAATTAGATTTATCTTTTTCAAAAATCTTTCATATCTTTTCAATTTTAAACTATATCCTCTCTTATCATATCTTTTATCTTATCTTTTCCAAATCAATCTTTTTTATCATATCTTATCTAAATTTTCGAACCCACCCCCCTCCCTTTAAATATGGGTTCGGCCTCCCTCCCCTTCCATCTACAATTGCACCTAGCTCTCCTTCTATCCATCTCCTTTCTTTTCCTTTGCTTGAGGACAAGCAAACCTCTAAGTTTGGTATGTTTATCCGTGATCACTAAGAGCATGGCTCCTAAGGAAAAACAACCCACTTCAAGAGGCAAGAAAGAGAGCGTTCCAAAACCACTTTGGAATCAAGGGAAGTTCTTATCTAAAGAACATTCAGACCATTATTATAAAATAATGGGTCTAAGATCAGTGATCCCGGAAGTTAGATTCGATCTAAAAGAAGACGAATATCCGGAGATCCAGGAGCAAAACCGAATCAGGAACTGGGAGATCCTAGCCAATCCTGAAACGAAAGTGGGAAGGAATATGGTCTAGGAGTTCTACACTAATATGTGGCATACAGACAGGCAAAGACTATCTGGATCTTATATCTATGACTATCGAACCATGGTCAGAGGAAAGATTATTCATACCCACCCTGACAAGATTAGAGAGATCTTAAAGCTACCTCAGCTGAAAGATGATCCAGACTCCTTCAATAGGAGAATGATGAGAACAAACAAGAGCCTGGATAAGATTCTAGAGGACATATGCATCCCTGGAGCCAGGTGGACCACCATCACGAAGGGTGTTCCTAATCAACTCAAAAGAGAAGATCTCAAACCAGTGGCCAGAGGCTGGTTGGACTTCATTGGGCATTCTCTGCTGCCCACTAGCAACCGTTCTGAAGTCACTGTTAAAAGAGCAGTGATGATCCATTGCATCATGATGGAAAAAGAAGTGGAAGTTCATCAACTGATTTCAACTGAATTCTACAAAATTGCTAACAAAAATTCTAAAGAGGCCAGGTTGGCTTACCTAAGCTTGATTTCTCTGCTCTGCAAGGACGCTGGAGTAAGGATGGGAATAACTGAGTATATCTCAATTGAGAAACCAATCACCAAAGCATCAATGGAAAAACAACAAGCACAGGATGACCCTATCAAGAAGAAAACACAGGAATTTCTCCCAGAAATCCCTCAATCTGAATATTGGGAGTATCTTGAAACATCAGTTACCAAGATGCAAGAAGCTATGGAACAAATAATAAAGGAACAGAAGGAACAAAGTCAAATTCTTTGCTACTTGATTAAAGAACAGGAAGAGCAAGGGCGTGACTTGAGGGAATTAAAGCGCCAGAAGTTATCTCTTGAAGGACCAGGCACCCCACAGATCCGAGGAACATCCACTTCCCAGAACAAAGGTTGTTAAATTCCAATTTCTGCTTTAACTCTGTGATAGTTGTCGTTATAGGAGTTTACCTTAGGAGTCATATAATAGTAATTAGTGTCTATTTTGATTTTATCTCCAATTAAGTTATAGTCTATTTTTCTCATCATCAGCAAACATGAATAAAATAGCAGATCTTTTGAATAAGAGGCAATAAAATTCGAGTTTTAATAAGAAAAAATTCTAATTAGTAACATGTGGTGGCAATGCTTTCTGTCTTCTGAATGAATGCTTGAACAGTGCATATATCTTTTGAATTTGTTGTTTAAGACTGTTAAATATGTTGGCTCTTGAAAGAATGATGAACATGAGACATGTTATTGATAATCTGAAAAATCATAAAAATGTTTCTTGAAGCAAGAAAAAGCAGCAAAGAACAACGCTTGCAGAAAAAAATATATAGAAAGAAAAAGAAAAGCAAGCAGAAAAAGCCAAAAGCTCTTAAAACCAAAAGGCAAGGGTAAATAAAAAGGATCCCAAGGCTTTGAGTATCAGTGGATAGGAGGGCCTAAAGGAATAAAATCCTGGCCTAAGCGGCTAAACCAGGCTGTCCCTAGCCATGTGCTTGTGGCGTGAAGGTGTCAAGTGAAAACTTGAGACTAAGCGGTTAAAGTCAAGGTCCAAAGCAAAAAGAAGAGTGTGCTTAAGAACCTTGGACACCTCTAATTGGGGACTTTAGCAAAGCTGAGTCACAATCTAAAAGGGTTCACCCAATTATGTGTCTGTGGCATTTATGTATCCGGTGGTAATACTGGAAAACAAAGTGCTTAGGGCCACGGCCAAGACTCATAAAGTAGCTGTGTTCAAGAATCATCATACTGAAATAGGAGAATCAATAACACTATCTGAATTCTAAGTTCCTATAGATGCCAACCACTCTGAGCTTCAATGGATAAAGTGAGATGCCAAAACTGTTCGGAAGCAAAAAGCTACTAGTCCCGCTCATCTAATTAGAATCTGAGCTTCACTCAAAAACTCTGAGATATTATTGCTTCTTGACTTATTAGTCTTCTATTTTATTTGTCTAGTTGCTTGAGGACAAGCAACAGTTCAAGTTTGGTGTTGTGATGAGCGGATATTTATACGCTTTTTGGGGTTAATTTCACATAGATTTTAGTATATTTTAGTTAGTTTTTTGTTTATTCTCTTTAGTTTCTAGGCAAATTCATATTTCTGGACTTTACTATGAGTTTGTGTGTTTTTCTATAATTTCAGGTATTTTCTGGCTGAAATTGAGGGAGCTGAGCAAATATCTGATTCAGGCAGAAAAAGGACTGCTGATGATGTTGGATTCTGACCTCTTTGCACTCAAAATGCAATTTCTGGAGCTACAGTAGTCCAAATGGTGCGCTTCCAATTGCGTTGGAAAGTAGACATTCAGGGCTTTCCAGAAATATATAATAGTCTATACTTTGCTCAAGGATAGATGACGTAAACTGAAGTTCAACGCCAGTTCCATGCTGCTGTCTGGCGTCCAGCAACAGAAACAAGTTACAAAGTGGAGTTCAACGCCAGAAAACAGGTTACAACCTGGCGTTGAATGCCCAAAACAGCCCAGGCACGTGAGAAGCTTTAGTCTCAGCCCCAGCACACACCAAGTGGGCCCCAGAAGTAGATTTTTCTGCACTATCTGTCATAGTCTACTCATTTTTTGTAAACCTAGGTTACCAGTTTAGTATTTAAACAACTTTTAGAGATTTATTTTGTATCTCATGACATTTTTAGATCTGAATTTTGTACTCTTTGACGGCATGAGTCTCTAAACTCCATTGTTGAGGGTGAGGAGCTCTGCTGTGTCCTGATGAATTAATGCAAGTAATTCTGTTTTCCATTCAAACATGCGTGTTCCTATCTAAGATATCCATTCGCGCCTAACTATGGAGAAGGTGATGATCAGTGACACTCATCACCTTCCTCAATCCATGAACGTGTGTCTGACAATCACCTCCGTTCTATATCAGATTGAATGAATATCTCTTAGATTCCTTAATCAGAATCTCCATGGTATAAGCTAGATTGATGGCGGCATTCATGAGAATCCGGAAAGTCTAAACCTTGTCTGTGGTATTCCGAGTAGGATTCTGGGATTGGATGACTGTGACAACTTCAAACTCGTGAGTGCTGGGCGTAGTGACAGACGCAAAAGGATATTAAATCCTATTTCGGTATGACTGAGAACCTGCAGATGATTAGCCGTGCGGTGATAGCGCACCTGGACCCTTTTCACTGAAAGGATGGATGGTAGCCATTGACAACGGCGATCCCCCAACACACAGCTTGCCATAGAAGGACGTGCGTGCGTGAATCAGAAGACAGAGGAAAGCAGAGATTCAGAAGACAAAGCATCTCCAAAACTCCAACATATTCTCCATTACTGCATAACAAGTAACCTTTAACTCATGCTCTCTTGTTTATTCGCAATTCAACTGATAAATATAATTGACTTCCTGACTAAGAATTGCAAGATAACCATAGAGTGCTTCAAACCAACAATCTCCGTGGGATTCGACCCTTACTCACGTAAGGTATTACTTGGACGACCCAGTGCACTTGCTGGTTAGTGGTACGAGTTGTGAAAAGTGTGATTCACAATTCGTGCACCACTCGGCATTTATCCGGGTTCGCCTCAATTCCTCATTTTGTTAGCATAAAACCTAGTTATTTGCTGTCTTCTACTGCAAAGGTACACTTCGCGGGATTAAGTCGCATGCCATGCTTTTTGATGGTGTCAAACACTTTGGCGAGGTCGGACAGTAATGATTTCTCACTTTGTGTTTTTACCAACATGTCGTCCACATATACCTCCATGAGTTTCTCGATATGGTCTGCGAAAACCTTATTCATCAATCTTTGGTAGGTAGCTCCTGCATTTTTGAGTCCGAATGGCATGACGACATAACAGTAATTTGCTTTTGGGGTTAGGAATGAGGTCTTTTCTTGATCAGGTGGGTACATTGGGATTTGATTGTATCCTGAATATGCATACATGAAGGAAAGGTACTTGTATCTGGAGGAGGCATCCACTAGAGTGTCTATGCTTGGGAGTGGATAGGGATCTTTTGGGCAGGCTTTATTGAGGTCGGTGTAATCAGTGCACATCCGCCATCTCCCATTTGACTTTTTCACCAATACAACGTTGGCTAGCCATAGTGGGTATTTGAATTCTCTTATGAATCCTGCCTCCAGTAGAGCTTGTACCTGTTCTTCCACAGCTTGGAATCTCTCCGGTCTGAGCTTCCTACGCTTCTGTTGTACTGGCCGAGATCCTGGGTATACCGCCAAATTGTGGCACATTAGTTTGGGATCAATGCCCGGCATGTCTGTGACCTTTCATGCAAAGAGGTCGGCATTATCCCTTAGGAGTTGTATCAGAGGCTCCTTTATGTCTTTTTTCAAGGTTGCCCCAATATTTGTTATTTTATCCAGGATATCTCCGATCTGGACTTCCTCGATCTCGCCTTCTGGTTGTGGACGAAGTTCCTCCCGACCTTGAACTCCCCTGAGTTCGATAGTGTTGATTTCTTCTCCTTTTCTTCTAAGGTTCAGACTTTCGTTGTAGCAGCATCACTGATGAGCGGATAATTTATACGCTTTTTGGCATTATTTTTAGGTAGTTTTTAGTATGTTTTAGTTACTTTTTATTATATTTTTATTAGTTTTTATGCAAAAATCACATTTCTGGACTTTACTATGAGTTTGTGTGTTTTTTTGTAATTTCAGGTATTTTCTGGCTGAAATTGAGGGACCTCAGCAAAAATCTGATTAAGAGGCTCAGAAAGGACTGCAGATGCTGTTAGATTCTGACCTCACTACACTCAAACACGTTTTTCTGGAGCTACAGAAGTACAATTAGCGCGTTCTCAATTGGGCTGGAAAGCTAACATCTTGGGCTTTCCAGAAATGTATAATAGTTCATACTTGCCCGAGATTTATTGGCCCAAACTGGCGTTCAACACCAGCTAGAGACCCCTTTTTTGGCGTAAAATGCCGGAACAGGCACCAGAACTGGAGTTAAACGCCCAAATTGGCATCCAAGCTGGTGTTTAACTCTAGAAAAGTCTTATGCACGTGTAAAGATTAATGCTCAGCCCAAGCATACACCAAGTGGGCCCCGGAAGTGGATTTCTGCACTATCTGGACTTAGTTACTTATTTTCTGTAATCCTTAGTAACTAGTTTAGTATAAATAGCACTTTTTACTATTGTAATATGATCTTATGCCATTTTTCACATTAGGAGGCTGGCCACACGGACATGCCAAGACATTTTTCTCTTATCTATTTTCTACGGTGGAGTTTCTACACCTCATAGATTAAGGTGCGGAGCTCTGCTGTTCTTCATGAATTAATGAAAGTACTATTGTTTCTCTTTCAATTCACACATGTCTCTTCTCCAAGATATACTCTCGTTCTTAATTCAGTTAAGTCAGAATGAAGGGGTGACCCGTGACAATCACCCACTATCTTCATTACTCGCTTAGCCAAGATCCGCGTGCCTGACAACCACAAGCGGTCTACATGATGTTAAACGTAGTCATTGGACAACAGCTGGAGTATAATCTCTTAGGCCTCTAGTTCGTGACTTTGACTTGCATCTCCTAACAACAGGGCAGTCGAACTCACAGAGATCAGAACCTTCGTGGTAAAGGCTAGAACAAACGAGATTCAAACTCACGAATGTTTGGTGCAGTGACAGTGTGCAAAAGGATAGAGAGATCTTATTCCAACACAAGTGAGAACCAACAGATGATTAGCCGTGCGGTAGTTGTGCCTGGTATTTTTCATCTAAGACGAGAGATCCGACAGATGATTAGCCGTACAGAAGCTGTGCCTGGACCATTTTCACTGAGAGGACGGATGGTAGCCATTGTCAACGGTGATCCACCAACATACAGCTTGCCATGGAAGGGAGCACGCATGATTGGATGAAGACAATAGGAAAGCAGAGGTTCAGAAGCAACAAAGCATCTCCAAACGCTTATCTGAAATTCCCACCAATGAATTACATAAGTATCTTTATTTTAATTTATGTTTTATTTATCTTTCAATTATCAAAACTCATAACCAATTGAATCCGCCTGACTAAGATTTACAGGATGACCATAGCTTGCTTCAAGCCGGCAATCTCCGTGGGATCGACCCTTACTCGCGTAAGGTTTTATTACTTGGACGACCCAGTACACATGCTGGTTAGTTGTACCGGAGTTGTGAAAAGTGTGATCACAATTCCGTGCACCAAGTTTTTGGCGCCGTTGCCGGGGATTGTTCGAGTTTGGACAACTGACGGTTCATCTTGTTGCTTAGATTAGGTAAACTTCTTTGTTGTTTCAACCTTTATTTTATTTTCAAAAAGTTTTTAAAAATATTTCCAAAAAAAAAAAAGTTTTCGAAAAAAATGTTCTTCAAAAATTTTAAGAATGAATTCCACCTTGGAGCTCCATGATGATATGTTGAAGCTTGGCTGGCTATTAAGCCATGTCTAATTCTTTTGGACCGAAGCTTCCACTTATCATTGCAGCTATTGGAGGAGCCTTTGGATTCTCATTTATAATTCTGTGCTAAAGCTTGGCTGGCCATTTGGCCATGTCTAATTCTTTTAGACCGAAGCTGTAGATTAACATTGCATGAATCCTGGAATTCTTATTAAAAATTTTGAATTTCTTTATTTTCTTTTTCCAAAATAATTTCGAAAAAATACAAAAAGTTTAATAAAATCATAAAAACCAAAAAAATTTTGTGTTTCTTGTTTAAGTCTTGTGTCAAATTTTAAGTTTGGTGTCAACTGCATTTTTTTTTTAATTTTCGAAAATTCATGCATTATGTTCTTCATGATCTTCAAGTTATTCTTGATGATTTTCCTTGTTTGATCTTTACATTTTCTTGTTTTGTGTCTTTTCTTATTTTTCATATTCATTTTCAAATTGTTAGTGTCCCTAGTACAAAAGTTCTTAAGTTTGGTGTCTTGCATGTCTTTCTTTTCTTAAAAATTTTCAAAAATATGTTATTGATGTTCATCATGATCTTCAAAGTGTTCTTGGTGTTCATCTTGACATTCAAAGTGTTCTTGCATGCATTATTTGTTCTGATCTTAAATTTTTATGTTTTGTTTCATTTTGTTATTTTTCTCTCTCCTCATTAAAAATTCAAATGTAAAAAAAAAATATCTTTTCCATATTCTTCTCATAATTTTCGAAATTTTGAGTTGACTTGGTCAAAAATTTTTAAAATTTAGTTGTTTCTTGTTAGTCAAGTCAAAAATTTCAATTTAAAAACTTTATCTTTTCAAATCTTTTTCAAAATCAATTATTTTTCATTTTTTTTATGATTTTCGAATTTTATTCTTAAATTTTTTCAAAATCTTTTTTCATTTTTCTTTTAATGTTTTCAAAAATTTTAGAACTAATTTTTCAAAATCTTTTTCTTAATTTTATTTCATATTTTCGAAAATCCTTGCTAACAATTAATGTTTTGATTCAAAAATTTCAAGCTTGTTACTTTCTTGTTAAGAAAGGTTCAATCTCTAAATTCTAGAATCATATCTTTTAGTTTCTTGTTAGTCAAGTCATCAATTTTAATTTTAAAAATCAAATATTTTTAATTTCTTTTTCAATTCTTTTTCAAAATAAATTTCAATCATATCTTTTTAAAATTTTAATTTCAAAATCTTTTTGTAACTTCTTATCTTTTCAAAATTTATTTTCAAATCTTTTTCAACTAACTACTTGACTTGTTTGTTTTAATTTTAAAAAGTTTACTATTTTTTATCTTTTTCAAAACCACCTTACTACTTTTCCACTTCTAATTTTCGAAAATCACTAACCACTTTTTCAAAAATCTTTTTAATTAACTAATTGTTTTAGTTTTTAATTTTCTTGTATTTCTTTTTCAAATTTTCGAAACTAACTTAATGAATTAAATAAAAATAAAAATATTTTTCTTTTTCCTCTTCTTAAAATTTGAATACTCTCTCTCTCATCTCTTTCATTTTTTTATTTATTTACTAACAGTTCTCTTCTACTCATCTAATGATTTGAACCCTCTCCCTCTCTCTGTGTTCGAATTCTTCTTATTCTCTCTACCTCATTCTTCTATTCTTCTTTTCCTCTGACACATAAAGGAATCTTTATATTGTGACAAAGGGGGTTCCTCTTCCCTCTTTGTTCTCTTCTTTTTCATATGAGCAGGAACAGAGATAAAGATATTCTTGTTGAAGCTGATCCTGAACCTGAAAGGACTCTGAAGAGGAAGCTAAGAGAAGCTAAAGCACAACACTACAGAGAGGACCTTACAGCAAATTTCGAAAAAGAGGCAGACATGGCAGCCAAACTTGAGAACAATGGTGGAGATGCAAGGAAGATGCTTGGTGACTTTACTGCACCAACTTCCAACTTCTATGGAAGAAGTATCTCAATTCCTGCAATTGGAGCAAACAACTTTAGGCTTAAGCCTCAATTAGTTTCTCTAATGCAGCAGAATTGCAAGTTTCATGGACTTCCATTAGAAGATCCTCATCAGTTCTCAGCTGAATTCTTGCAAATCTGTGACACTATTAAGACCAATGGGGTTGATCCCGAGGTCTATAGACTTATGCTTTTCCCCTTTTGCTGTAAGAGACAGAGCTAGGATATGGTTGGACTCACAACCTAGAGAAAGCCTGAACTCTTGGGAAAAGTTGGTTAATGCTTTCTTGGCTAAATTCTTTCCACCTCAAAAGATGAGCAAGCTTAGAGTGGAAGTCCAAACCTTCAGACAGAAGGAAGGTGAGTCCCTCTATGAAGCTTGGGAAAGATACAAGCAATTGATCAGAAGGTGTCCTTCTGACATGCTTTCAGAATGGAGCATCTTAGGTATATTCTATGATGGTCTGTCTGAATTGTCCAAGATGTCATTAGATCATTCTGCTGGTGGATCTCTTCATTTGAAAAAAATACCTGCAGAAGCCCAGGAACTCATTGAAATGGTTGCAAATAACCAGTTCATGTATATTTTTGAAGGAAATCCTGTGAATAATGGGATGACTCAGAAGAAAAGAGTTCTTGAGATTGATACTCTGAATGCCATATTGGCTCAGAATAAAATATTGACTCAACAAGTCAATATGATTTCTCAGAATCTGACTGGAATGTAAGCTGCATCCGGCAGTACTAAAGAAGCTTCCTCTGAAGGAGAAGCTTATGACCCTGAGAATCCTGCAATGGAAGAGGTGAATTACATGGGAGAATCCCATGGAAACACTTATAATCTTTCATGGAGAAATCATCAAAATTTCTCATGGAAGGATCAATAGAAGCCTCAACAAGGCTTCAATAATAATAATGGTGGGAGAAATAGGTTTGGCAATAGCAAGCCTCTTCCATTATCTTCTCAGCAATAGACAGAGAATTCTAAGCAGAGCCTCTCTGACTTAGCAACCATAGTCTCTGATCTATATAAGACCACTCTTAGTTTCATGACTAAAACAAAGTCTTCCATCAGAAATTTGGAGGCACAAGTGGGTCAGATGGGTAAAAGAGTTACTGAAATCCCTCATAGTACTCTCACAAGCAATACAGAAGAGAATCCAAGGAGAGAGTGCAAGGCCATCAATATATCCAAAGTGACAGAACCTATAGAGGAAGAAGAGGCAGTGATTTACAGTGAGAAAGACCTCAATGGACGTCCACTGACCACTAAGGAGTTTCCTAACGAGGAACCAAAGGAATCTAAGGCTCATACAGAGACCATAGAGATTTTACTGAACTTATTGTTGCCATTTATGAGCCCTGATAAGTATTTGATGCACGGAAACTTGTCTTTCAATAATTTTCCCTTCGGCAAGTATACCAAATTGTCGTCAAGTAAAAACTCACAATAGAGTGAGGTCGAATCCCACAGGGATTGATTGGTCAAGCAACTTTAATTAGAGGAATGTTCTAGTTGAGCTAAGTAGAAATTGAGTTGAGAGATTGCAGAAAATTAAATGGAGGAAAAGTAAATAACAGAAAATGTAAGTGCTGGAAATAAATGGCGGAATGTAAATTTGCCGAAAGTAAATTGCAGAATCTTAAACGGGGATTTAGGGAGATGAGCATAAAAGTAAATGACAGAAGGTAAAGAGAATGTGTAAGATCAGAAATGGGGGATTCATTGGGCTTAGGAGATGTTGCATTCTCCGGATCAAGTTCATTCTCATCTCTTCCTCAATCAATGCATTCATTGATCTCATTGGCAATCTTAAGTGATTGGATTCTAATTCCTTGGCAACCCAATCTCTCTAAGCTTGAACGATTGCCCAATTCCTTGATTTAATTGCTCATGGGAAGAGATTAAGTATGGTCACTGATTATACCACATGTATTTCCAAATCAAAGTGTTGGTAGGATTATATGTCACTATATCTATCAAACCCCAATTTGGTCCAACATGAGACAGCAATTCTAGCATGATCTCCTCATCCCTTTTCCAAGGCTCAGAGGAGATCCAATTATAGAGAGTTTCTTTTCAAAGACAACTAACCAATTGAATTAAGATCGAAAGCTTTCTAGTAAAATCAAGAGAAAAGAAAGAGGAAGAAGAATGAAAACTATAATTGATCCATCAAATTACAACAGAGCTCCCTAAGCCAATGAAAAAGGGTTTAGTTGCTCATAGCTCTGGAAATGAAAGATGACAGAGAAGAGTGCATTCTGAAAATAAACTAGAGGTTGCAAAGAAAGTAAAATATACAAAGTGTAGTTCCTCAAAATCCAGATCTCCTTTTTAATTCAAAACTATCCCTATATATACTACTCTTCTGATCTTCTAGTTAGCTCTTCAAGTCTTGGATATGGGCCCTTGTTCTTTAGTTGAAGCAGTTACAGTCTTCAGTGGGCTCACCTTTGCTTGTAGAAAGAATGTGAGTTAGGCATGGTAGGGCGTTAGTTAGGGCGTTAGTGGTGTTAATGTTAAGTGTACACTTGGGTTCGAAAGCATGAGTGACGATAACTTTGTCACTAACGTTCCAAACCAGTTGATCCACGTTAACTTCAATGTTAGTGGTACTAACGTGACCACTAACATAGCCTCTTAGCCCTTCGCAAGCGTTATTGACACTTACTTTTACCAATAACGCTGCTCCTTGTCCCTCTTTTCCACGTTAATGATCCACATTAGTGTAACTAACGTGGCCCTTAACGTGGGCATGCCAAGGCTCGAGAGCGTTAGTGACACTTACCTTTGTCACTAACGCTTCAAAACTCCCCTTCCTTCCACGTTAGTGCTTCACATTAATGGCATTAACGTGACCACCAACGTGGGTGTGCTTGCCATCTCCAACGTTAGTGACAAAGGTTAGTGTCACTAATGTTGGCATATCATCCCTTGCTCCACGTTACCATTCACGTTAGTGGTCTTAACGTGACCACTAACGTGGGCAATCTTGGCCTGATCCAGCATTAGTAACAAAGGTGAATGTCACTAACATTGGCGATCTCTTTCTTTTTCCACGTTAGAGTTCACATTAATTGGATTAACGTGACTCTTAACGTGGCTATGTGTGGCCTATTGGAACGTTAGTGGTGTTCACTTTTACCACTAACGTTGGAGCTTCTCTTTCCTTCCACGTTAGTTCCCACGTCAATGTAACTAACGTAGCAACTAACGTGGGTTATGATGGCTTTCGAAGGCGTTATTGGTGGTAACTTTACCACTAACGTTGCAAGCTTGCTCCCTTTCCACATTAGTGGTCACGTTAGTGAGACTAATGTGGCTGCTAACGTGGCTCTTCTTTGCTTCCTTTGTCCTGAAATTAAACAAACAAGGTGCATCAAAGCTTTGTTTCAAGTCATGAGATCATGCATCATCCATTTTATTATTCAATTCATGCATAATTCTAATGAAATCATGTAAAGTTCACAATTTTTGCTTGAATCAAGATGTAAGTGTATATTCACCCAAAACTTGCTTATTTACTAAGAAAATGCATGAAAATCCCCTAAAATAGTAAAGAAAAAGGTCAGTGAAACTGGCCAAGATGCCATGGCATCACAACACCAAACTTAAAGCTTGCTTGTCCCTAAGCAAGTACTGAAACATAAGAATGATGAATGAAAGAACAAGAGAAACAAGTCCTTATTATAGAAGTCAAGTTCTTGGTCTACGGGGTTTCATGCATAGCAACTTAGGTTCATTCTTTTACTAGTTTTCAGGTCCTTATCATGCTCTTGAATACTCGCTTGATTGCATCCTATGAGATCTTTATTCCTTGATCTCCCCCTTCTTTTCAGGGTTTATTGCATTCTTAGGCTAAGTGCTTTGTGAGGGGGCGACTCTTTAAGATAAGCTTTCAGCCAACACTCCTGAACCAGTTAGTTCAAGGTGCTAGGTGTTGAAACACCCCTAAGGACCTACTCCCTCAAGTCTCTCTCCCCCATACATGCACACCACAGGCATATGGTTTGTTATTTTCTTTTCTTGAGGCCTTAGTGTCCAACACCTCTTTGGGTTACTAAGTGTTCTGTAGCAAGGTTGCTCTTGATAGTGGATTTTCAGTTGATAATCCCGGGTTAGTTAACCCAAGTTACCAAGTGATGAGGCACTCCTGAGAACTTATTCATCCAAGCAGATCCTTTGCACAAGAACACCACAGACACATGCTTCAAGATTCAAACCCTTGGTGCCTAGCCTTATTTCTTATTCTTTTTCTTACTTTTTCAAACTCTTACTGTTCTTTTCCTTTTTCTTATTAGGATCTTGTTGTTTAGCTAGCCTCATAGAATGTGCTTCAAGCATATGATTCAGAACATATAGTTGTATGTATACCTTGTTGGTGAACCAACTTAGCTAATCAATTACCACACAACAGACATTGAGAACTTACTTCACAAGATGAACCCTTGATGAGCTGATAATTTATACGCTTTTTGGCATTGTTTTTAGTATATTTTAGTTAGTTTTTATTATATTTTTATTAGTTTTTATTCAAAAAATCACATTTCTGGACTTTACTATGAGTTTGTGTATTTTTCTGTGATTTCAGGTATTTTCTGGCTGAAATTGAGGGACCTGAGCAAAAATCTGATTCAGAGGCTGAAAAAGGACTGCAGATGCTATTGGATTCTGACCTCCCTGCACTCGAAGTGGATTTCCTGGAGCTACAGAAACTCAATTGGCGCGCTCTTAATTGCGTTGGAAAGTAGACATCTTGGGCTTTCCAGAAATATACAATAGTCCAAACTTTGCTTGACATTTGATGGCCCAAACCGGCGTTCCAAGTCAGCATAAAAATTCTGGCGTCAAAACGCCAGAACTGGCATAAAAGCTGGAGTTAAATGCCCAAACTGGCACAAAAACTGGCGTTTAACTCCAAGAAAGTCTCTACACATGAAAGCTTCAATGCTCAGCCCAAGCACACACCAAGTGGGCTCGGAAGTGGATTCTGCATCATTTACTCATTTTTGTAAACCCTAGTCTACTAGTTTTCTATAAATAGGACCTTTTGCTATTGTATTTACACACTTTTTCATACTTTTCATCTTTAGAACTTGTATCTTCTACGGCATGAGTCTCTAAGCCCCATGGTTGGGGGTGAGGAGCTCTGCTGTGTTTTGATGAATTAATGCAATTACTACTGTTTTCCATTCAATCACGCTTGTTTTTATTCTAAGATATTCACTCGCACTTCAACCTGATGAACGTGATGATCCGTGAAACTCATCATCATTCTCACCTATGAACGCGTGCCTGACAACCACCTTCATTCTATCTGCAATAGCTTGAGTGCATATCTCTTGGGTTTCTAATATAAGATTAGAACCTTTGTGGTATAGGCTAGAATTATTGGCAGCCACTCCTGAGATCCGGAAAGTCTAAACCTTGTCTGTGGTATTCCGAGTAGGATCTGGAAAGGGATGACTGTGACGAGCTTCAAACTCACGAGTGCTGGGCGTAGTGACAGACGCAAAAGGATCAATGGATCCTATTCCAACATGAGTGAGAATCGACAGATAATTAGCCGTGCGGTGACAGCGCATTTGGACCATTTTCACTGAGAGGACGGATGGTAGCCATTGACAACGGTGATCCACCAACATACAGCTTGCCATGGAAGGAACCTTGCGTGCGTGAAGAAGAAGACAGTAGGAAAGCAGAGATTCAGAAGACAGAGCATCTTCAAAACCTCAACCTATTCTCCATTACTGCATAACAAGTATTTATTTCATGTCCTTTTACTTTTTACAATTAAAACTAAGAATCATTACTGATATCCTGACTAAGAATTACAAGATAACCATAGCTTGCTTCAAGCCGACAATCTCCGTGGGATCGACCCTTACTCACGTAAGGTATTACTTGGACGACCCAGTGCACTTGCTGGTTAGTTGTATGGAATTGCAAAAGTGTGATTGTAACTTCGTGCACCAACCCCACTCTCGTTTTTCATAACATTTTCTTTTATTTAGCTTAAAGGACAAGCATACATTTAAGCAGGATAAAAATGAAAACCGGGAACTTAGACCAACAAACATAGACTTAAGCAATGAAATCTTAATGACAGAATTGTAAATTCCTAAGCTACTATGGATGCATGTTCTATTTCATACATGATCTTCCTTATTTTAGGCTTGAAAGAAAGAAAAGGAAAAGATACTCCACCACCTTTTACTCATGGGGATACTCATGCTCTCTCTCTTGTTTGTCCTCTTTGTGTCCAATTGCACTTCCCTGTATCCGTGTCATTCTGGCTCTTTTCCAATCTTCCAGTGCCTTCCTTACTGATTCATGACTCTTTTCTGCTCTTTCTCTTTCCTCTCGTGCTAATTCATCCTTTACTTCTTCATATCTTGTGATCCCAGGGTGCAATATAGGCAGTTATCCGACTAAGTATCCAAGCCTGGCTTGAGTGTTCATATGATATCCAGTCTCACTCATATAGACTCCTTCTGAGAATGCTCTGTATTCATCGAAGAGATCTGCCTGTTTTCTTTGTTTCCGATGCATCTCATGAATGTGCGCACCTTGATGTGCTTGGATGTTGATTAGCTTTTGGATGGCTTCTTATTGTTGATCTTGCTTTTGGTTCAACCTGTGGAAGGATTCACCCCACTGTCTCCCTTTTGTAAAGTGGCCGAACCCCCTTCTCAATTTGTCTCGTCAATTCTGTTCAATCCTTCCTTCATTTCCTACACAAGACAAAAGGAAAGCAAAAGTTAGCATTGAATTTTTGGTGGCAAAAGTTAAAGAGTGGACTGGCTACTTTTTAGATTTTTGTTTTTAAACATCTAAATGCTATCCATGAGCACTAACTGACTTATTTAGTGTTCATGTATGCAACATTGGTAACACCAAACTTAGTTTGTGACCATGTAGTGTAAAAAGAGTTGATTAAGGCTCTAAGATCAACACGATATGAATTGTGTTTATGTCCTCTTAATGTGCCTTGAACACCAAACTTGTTGTTCACTATATGTTGCATACAAGGGTTCATCTAAGTGTTTATCAAAGTTGATTTGGAATTCATGAACCTTGCTTTATTAACTACTTTAAACATCCAAAAAAAATATAAAACATGGGTTGCCTCCCATGAAGTGCTTCTTTAGCGTCATTAGCTTGACGTTTAGCCTTAGTCAGGGTGGTTGGTAATGCCTCAAATCTTCCCCTCTCGCAATGAATCTATCTCCGTTGGCTTCATTAAGAATCTCCACATGTTCCAAGGAGAGAATTCTGCTGATGGTGTAAACTTTAGGTAGCTGAGATGGAATGGTGGGGAGATAAGGTGGAATAGCTGGGAAATGAGCAGAGATTACTTCATCCCCTGAAGAGAAATCCTCTGTAGGGATCTTCTTGTTCCTCCATCCCCTTGGTGCCTTCTTCCTTGTTTCTTTTAATGCTATCCTACTCCTTGTGGCCTCTTTTTCCAGGGAAATTTTGTTGCTGGTCTCATATGACTCTGGTGGGTTTAGCTCCTCTTGGGTTTCCCTTAGTTGTTGTGCCTTCTGACTGTATTGTTTGTCAGCCAAAGGGATTCCCAAGGGTATTGTTTGTGCTTCAGTGCTTGTTTCTTCCACCATTGCCTTATTGTGATCCTCCCTTTATTCCTTGTTTTCTTGATCTGCTTCTTCTGAGGGTCTGAAGACATTGAAGGTAAGTTGTTCATCATGTATCCTCAGTATTAGCTCTCCTCGCTCCACATCTATAAGTGCTCTGGCTGTGGCTAGGAATGGTCTTTCTAATATGATTGGATGGAGGTGACTCTCTTCCATCTCCAAGATAACAAAGTCTGTGGAAAGGAAGTAGTTCCCAACCTTCACCAACACATTTTCAACCACTCCTATTACTTGTTTTTGAGTTTTGTCAGCCAACTTGATGATTACATCCGTGGGCGTTAGCTCATTGATCTGAAGCTTCTTCATGAGGGATAAAGGCATTAAGTTGATGCTTGCTCCCAGGTCACAGAGTCCCTTATCAATCCTTGTTTCTCCTATAGCACAGGGGATGTGAAAACTCCCTGGGTCCTTCCTTTTTGTAGGCAACTTTGTTTGAATGAGAGCACTGCACTCCTTATTCATCACTATTGTTTGCCCTCCCTTTAATGAATTTTTCTTGGTCAGTACTTCTTTCATACACTTAATATATGAGGGCATTTGTTGGAGACCCTTGATGAATGGTATGTTTACATGGAGAGATGCAAACATGTCGAGGAACTTTGAGTACACTTTTCTTTCTACACCCCCCTTGAGTCTTTGGGGAAAAGGTGCATATGGGTTCAGAATCTCCTTCTCCCTTAACTCCTCCTTCTGTATGGGTTTGGTTTCTTGGTCACTCTCTTCCTGCTTCTCTACTGGAATATCTCGAGAGTGTTCTAATGGTTTGTTCGGGTCTTCCACACTCCCCTCATCACTTATAGTGACCATCTTGCATTCTTCCCATCTTACTTTCCTTGCTTCACCTCTCGGGTTATTCTCCGTGTCGCTTGGAAAACTATTAGTAGGCTTGGGAATCTGTTGAGAGAGATATCCCACTTGAGACTCCAGCCTCTTGATGGTGTCTCCTTGGTTTTTGATATTAGCTTGCACTTCATCCTTGAACACTCTGTTGTCTTGGACTTCCTTGCATATACCTTCAAGTAGAGTCTCAATTCTGGAGAGTCTATCTTTGGATGGTGATGGTGGGTTGAGGTTGGAGGGGTAAGAAGGGCCATTTTGGTTGTGATATGGATGTTGAGAGGTATTGTTAGGTGGGTGTTGATATGATCTCTGTGTGGAATGTTGGTGAGTTGCATTGTTGTTGGGGTTGTGACGTCTCTGATCTTGGCCTTGATCTTGTTGATTTCCCCACCCAAAGTTTAGGTGGTTCTTCCAACCAGGATTATAAGTTTTGGAGTATGGATCATGGGCCTGCCTAGGTGAGTTCCCAATATAGTTGGCTTGTTCCCGGTCACCCTCTTCCTTTATATTTACTCTTTTTTGAGCTGTTGGTGAGGTGGTGACTGCTGCAACTTAGTTTCTTTCCATCTTCTTGGTAAGGTCAGCCAGCTGTTTGGTGATAATCTTATTTTGAGCCAGCAGTGTATCCATGTTGTTCAACTCCATCACTCCTCGAGTGTTACTCCTTTCAGAAGCATAGAAGTAGTCATTCTCAGCTACAGTCTTGATGACATTTATGGCTTCTTCAATGGTCTTCTTCTTGTTTAGAGATCCCCCGGATGAGTGGTCTACTGCCTTCTTTGATTCATAAGAAAGACCCTCATAGAAAATGTGTAACTGCATCCATTCATTGAACATGTCTGGCGGGCACCTTCTTGTTAAGTCCTTAAACCTCTCCCATGCTTCATAGAGAGTTTTACCATCTTGTTGCCTGAAGGTTTGTACCTCAGCTCTCAACCTGTTGATTCTTTGAGGAGGGTAGAATCTCGCCAAGAATTTGTTCACCACATCTTCCCACATTGTTAAACTCTCCTTCGGAAAGGATTCCAGCCATTTAGATGCTTTATCCTTGAGTGAAAAGGGGAACAGAAGCAGTCTATAGGTGTCAGGATGAACACCATTAGACTTTACAGTATCACATATCCTTAGGAAGGTGGTCAGATGTTGATTGGGGTCTTCTTGGGCACTTCCTCCGAATGCACAGTTGTTCTGAACGAGGGTGATGAGCTGAGGCTTTAGTTCAAAGTTATTGGCATGTATGGTTGGCTTTTGGATGCTACTTCCTGTAAGACCCAGAACCTTCGAAAAGTCTTTTTATGATTAAGTCTCAAATCATATGGTTATTTATAGCCTTAATTTCAAAAATTATTTTATTAAAAGTAATTAAGGCAAGTTTTGATTTATTGAATTTGAGATAAGTTATGATTATTATCCAATTTCATAATTATTGGATTATTTTCTATATTTGAATTATAAAGTTGATAGTTATGAAATAATAAGGATTTTATACGATTTGGATTAGATAAGTAATATTTTAAATATTACTATTGCTATTTTGGAAAAATGAAGAAAGTAAGTATATTATTTCTAATTATTTGATTTGGACATTTTATTAAAAGTAATTTGTAAAAAAATTGATGAGCAAGTAGTATTTTTTATATACCTCTAGTGTTGGATTTAATTTGGGTTTCAATTACCATATTATTCCCAACTTTATTTGAAATTATCAAAATGCCCCTAACCCTAATTTTATTCAAAAACCCTAACCCTAAAACACTGACCCAGTACCCGTTTCCCCTCTCTGAACCAGCAGCAGCAGCTGTTGCCCTCTAACCTAAACACACACATAGTATCTGAAGGAAAAGAAAGGGAAGGTAGAATTGGGAAAAAGAAGAAGGGGGGAAGGGGGCTTATACCGCTGTTCAGCTCGCCACCACTATGTCACACCTTGCCGCCGTGCCTCACGCCTCACCACCATCATCCTCGCGGGCATGGAGGAAGCCTTTCTACTGCCAATGCTGCCCGTGAAGGCGACGCCGTCGCGTTAGAGCTCAGGCGAGAGGGAGAAGGTCGCGAAGGAGGAAGGAACCGAGCTGTTCTGCTCTGCCGTTGCCACTGAAGCTGCACCCAGTCCCTAGTCGCCACCGCGCCAAACAAAGGAGTGGCCGCTGTTGCTGCAAAGGAGTCGCGTGGCCACCATCGCATCCTCGCGCACAGAGAGAGAGGGATGCACGAAAGGGGACCCTTTTCCGCCACTGTTGTGCCGTGAGCGCCGATTCCGTGTTTGCCGCCGCCGAGCTTCCATAGCCACCGCGTTTCACCGTGGTTGAGGGCGTCTCCATCGTCGCACCTTGGCCGACGGCATTGCCGATTTGCTGCTCCACGGTGCCTAGCTGGAGCTCCTGTTGCTGATGCCAGAGATCGGTGGTTGTTGGAAAACACCACTGTTATTGCCAAAGGAGGGAGAAGCCGTGCCGCTGTTCTGGCCGCCGGAGCTTCTGGCTAAGCCTCAACCGCCGGGAACGCCGCTGCCGCCACCGAGCTCCACTGCCGGTAAGGCTTTTAAGTTGAGTTTTCCTTCTGTTGAGTTTCCCTTCTGTTGAGTTTTCTGGAACTTCATCGTCACTGCGTGTGGTCCAGATCACCGCTGCTGCTTGGGGTTGACTGCCGAGGGCCACCGCCCAACCGGTTCAAAGGGCGCTGCGGTTCAGTTCAGCCGTTCTCTCTTGGTTTCAGTAAGTATTCCTATTTTGAGAGCCTCGCGTTAGTATTTTGTTGTGTATGGTTAATGAATATGAGTTCTGATAGCGTGGGGTCGAGTCCTGATTATTGTATGTTGCGATTAGTGTCGCTATGGTTATTGCGGATGTGGCTTGAAGCTGAGGTTGTGGTTGTTGATGATTTCGGGTTGAAACGGAAAGGACTCTGTGACGCGTTTGAGTTATGGAATTTGCGTTTTGAGGTAGGGACGCTTTCCAAAAACTATAGTTTATTATTGGAATTATTACATATGGATACTGATGTGAGATATGGTGTATTTAGTGATTGTATCTGCCTTATGTATTATTTGATTGACTCGAATGATTATGGATGTTTGTTTGGCTGAATCGTTGTGCGGCTTTGTGAAATGTAATGTTTTGAAGTGATTCTTTAAAGATTTGAAATCTGAGTTTAATCCGTTAAGGATTGATTTGATTTGAGTCAATTATTTGATGACGCAAAAAGTCGAATGCACTTTTGAATTCAGCCTGGTTTACTTTAATTGACTTGATCTTGGACAAATGATTTGTTACTGAACCGTTTCTTTAAAGCTTTGGAAATGAGTTAAATCGGTTGATATTGAGTTGACTTTGAAATGGTTTTCTTGAGATATGCCACTGAGGCGACTGTTGGATTTAGCTTGCTTTGAATTGATTTTTGGTTTTGAGCTATTGAAAAGGAATGAGAAACGGTTTAGTTGGGACCCGAACCGGGTAGCAAAAGTCCAAGTTTTAAGGGAGGTGCTGCTGAAAGTTCTACAAAATCCTAGTCTTGTTTAACAAGTTATTTAAAAAGGATTGGATTTGAGAAGTTGTATTATTTGATTTATTAAGAAAATATTTATATTTTCAAGCTTAATTTATTTAGTGAACTTTATGCCTTGAGTTTAACTTATTTAGAAATGAACTATTTTTACCGTTTGAATCACTGAGGGAAAGAATGATGCTCTAATATTGATTTCAATATAAAAAGGAGCTTTTAGTGATTTCAAAGGAATCTAGACTTTTGATTGAGTAATTAAGTTTGAGGCGTTTTGGAAGAGTTAGAAAAATGGATTCTAAAAAGAAACCTAAAAGTGGTTTTATTCAAATAAACCGGTTCCTTTTCAAATGAGTTAATTTTTGGACCGGGTTGGAACTTGTGATTTTGTATGGTCGGTTTCATAAGAAATTCAGTTTTATTTACTTGAACTGAGAATCCATGATTTTAAGAGTTTCAATGAATTTTGAGGAATTGATATAGGTTGACCTTCCCTAAAGACTTGGGACTCTGCCGAGAAACTTTTGTTATGAAATCCCATTGTTGTATGGGTGATTTTGAATACTTTGAAATAAATCCTTAACTTGCCATGGTTTTGGAAGTTTTGGAAAGAGAATGCCGAGAGTGGCTTTGTTTTAAAAAGGGAACTCACTTTGAGTAAATTTGGCTTATGAGCCTGAGATGATTTGAGAAACGAGATTTCTAAAGCCAAGGCTGAAAAGAGTTGAAACTTGATTTCAAAGTGAAATGATTTGGGAAAAAGTGATTTATGGCTTAAATGCCGATTTTATGAATTGATGATGTTGAATGTGGAAGTGCTGTTTTGTTGTGAGCCGGAATGGCTGTGTATGATTATTCATATTGGTTGGTTCTGGATTGAACCGTGAGCCAGAATGGCTGTGTATGATATGAATATTGGCTGGTTCTGGAATGAACCGTGAGCCGGATGGCTGAGATGGATGTTGATCCATGGATGAGATTGAATGCATGTTTATGCTGAATCATTGATTAATATGAATGTTGCACTTCCATTATCGGAGATAAGAGTTTCCCTGGGAGAAAGCAGTGGCTAGCCACCACATGCTCCAGGTTGAGACTCGAAGCTCTTTTGACCCTATGTCGTAAGTGTGGCCGGGCATTGTGAAAGTCCCGGATGAGCTCGCCCCCGTAAATATTCACCAGTGAAGGTGATGGATATGGATCATGATTATGATCAAGTTTATGATGAGTATAACTCGAGTTGGGGATGCACGACAGAGGGACAGTCCAATGGTTGGCTACCAGGACTTGTCGGGTTGGCTCTATAACCGACAGATGATATCATCAGCCACTAGGGACAGGCATGCATCATATGCATCTATGTGACATTGTTTGGGTGTGCATATTATACTTGGTGTGTCTATGTGATTAATTGCTAATTGTTCTACTTGCAATAACTGTTTGTTTGTGCTTGCATCTTCCTATTTTTGTTTGCTACTGGGACTCTGTTGGACTGTGGTGATTGGTTGATGGTTGGATTGTTTGGGCCTAGGGCCGTGGTTGAAATGAGATGAACCGATGGTTGATTTCGGTTTTGTATTTCTGGTTTGGAATAAAATATGAAAGGCTATTTTGGTTCAGCATAGATAAACCGTTTTGAAAGGCTTTTGAGTTTTTGAGAATCGAACGGTTCTTCTTTCAAAAAAGATTTTCAAACTTTACTTTTACTGTAAACCGTTATTTTTGGAAAGGAGGCATAAGATGGTTATTAATCACTAGTACGGTTTATCTTCACGTATCCTATTACAGTAATTCCCAAAAACCCTCTACTAAGAACCCTTTCGAGGATGACGTTCTTACCCCCCCTACATTTTTCCCCTTTTAGGATATGGGTGCAGAAGTCACAAAGAGTTTATTTAGTTGTTGATATGCTCTGTATTGCTTTTGATTATTATTCATTGTACCCTCACCTTTATCTTGATACATTCTGTAAGAGGGATAGGAATTGTATTGGTTAATGCTTGTAATATAATATATATATCTATGTATATATATGGATGTATCCTTTGTGAGCTTTTGTAAGTTGTATGGTATCTATGGATGTATGTTATCGAACGAAAGTATTTTTGGGAGCGGTATTGCGGTTTAAAGTTTTAAACAGGCTCATATTTTAGTATTAAATAATATAAAAGTCGTCGTAATGTCCAAACTATCAGAGTTGCGCAGCCGGAAGCGTGAGCTTTGGTAGTTAGGGTGTTACACTTCCACAATTTTCTGGGTTTGGATTGATGTAAGAGCCTAGAACTCTTCTCTCTTGCCTAGCATGATTTACTGGGCCTTCTCTAACATGGTTGTGAGCTTCTTCTTCATGGTGGTTCTCAATATTCTCCTCCATGTTTGTTTCAAAATACTTTTCCTCTTCCTCAGCACCAATGACTCTCTTCCCTCTTGCTTCCCTTCTTAATCTAAGGAATGTCCTCTCAGGTTCAGAATCAAAGGAAGTTGAAGCCCCGCTTCTTCTACCTGTCATACAACCAACAAAGCAAAAAGCAAGAAAGAAAATGAATGAAGAAATTACTCTTGTTAGAATGGCTGTTAGTGTGAGTGATGCAATGTGTCAAACTGTTAGTGGGTTAGTGAACTAAATTGTAAACAACTAAGAAAACACAACAAATGGGCAAGGGGAAAAGGAAGAGATTAGCTAAAACTAAAAGTAAATCACTCAGATGGAATTAAACAAAAGAAAATTTTTCAATCTTTTTATCCTCTAACTTAATCATTGTCGATACAAAATTAATCCCCGGCAACAGCGCCATAAACTTGATGCACGAAAACTTGTCTCTCAACAATTTTCCCTTCGGCAAGTATACCGAATGTCGTCAAGTAAAAACTCACAATAGAGTGAGGTCGAATCCCACATGGATTGATTGGTCAAGCAACTTTAATTAGAGGAATGTTCTAGTTGAGCTAAGCAGAAATTGAGTTGAGAGATTGCAGAAAATTAAATGGCGGGAAAGTAAATAACAGAAAATGTAAGTGCTGAAAATAAATGGCGGAATGTAAATTTGCAGAAAGAAAATTGCAGAATCTTAAACAGGGACTTGGGGAGATGAGCATAAAAGTAAATGACAGAAGGTAAAGAGAATGGGTAAGATCAGAAATGGGGGATTCATTTGGCTTAGGAGATGTTGCATTCTCCGGATCAAGTTCATTCTCATCTCTTCCTTAATCAATGCATTCATTGATCTCCTTGGCAATCTTAAGTGATTGGATTCCAATTCCTTGGCAACCCAATCTCTCTAAGCTTGAACAATTGCCCAATTCCTTGATTTAATTACTCATGGGAAGAGATAAAGTATGGTCACTGATTATACCACATGTATTTATAAATCAAAGTGTTGGTAGGATTATATGTCACTATATCCATCCAAACCCCAATTTGGTCCAACATGAGAAAGCAATTCTAGCATGATCTCCTCATCCCTTTTCCAAGGCTCAGAGGAGATCCAATTATAGAGAGTTTCTTTTCCAAGACAACTAACCAATTGAATTAAGATCGAAAGCTTTCTAGTAAAATCAAGAGAAAAGAAAGAGGAAGAAGAATGAAAACTATAATTGATCTTTCAAATTACAACAGAGCTCCCTAACCCAATGAAAAGAGGTTTAGTTGTTCATGGCTCTGGAAATGGAAGATGATAGAGAAGAGTGCATTCTGAAAATAAACTAGTGGTTGCAGAGAAAGTAAAATATACAAAGTGTAGTTCCCCAAAATCCAGATCTCCTTTTTAATTCAAAATTATCCCTATATATACTACTCTTTTGATCTTCTAGTTAGCTCTTCAAGTCTTAGATATGGGCCCTTGATCTTTAGTTGAAGCAGTTACGGTCTTCAGTGGGCTCAGCTTTGATGCAAAAAGAATGTGAGTTAGGCATGGTAGGACGTTAGTTAGGACGTTAGTGGTGTTAACGTTAAGTGTACACTTGGGTTCAAAAGCGTTAGTGACAATAACTTTGTCACTAACATTCCAAACCAGTTGATCTACGTTAATTTCAACGTTAGTGGTACTAGCGTGACCACTAACGTAGCCTCTTAGCCCTTCGCAAGCGTTATTGACGCTTACTTTTACCAATAACGCTGCTCCTTGTCCCTCTTTTCCACGTTAATGATCCACGTTAGTGTAACTAACGTGGCCCTTAACGTGGGCATGCCAAGGCTCGAGTGCGTTAGTGACACTTACCTTTGTCACTAACGCTTCAAAATGCCCCTTCCTTCCACGTTAGTGCTTCATGTTAATGGCATAAACGTGACCACTAACGTGGGTGTGCTTGTCATCTCCAACGTTAGTGGCAAAGGTTAGTGTCACTAACGTTGACATATCATCCCTTGCTCCACGTTACCCTTCACGTTAGTGGTCTTAATGTGACCACTAACGTGGGCAATCTTGGCCTGATCCAACGTTAGTGACAAAGGTGAATGTCACTAATGTTGGCGATCTCTTTCTTTTTCCACGTTAAAGTTCACGTTAATTGGATTAATGTGACTCTTTACGTGGCTATGTGTGGCCTTTTGGAACGTTAGTGGTGTTCACTTTTACCACTAACGTTGGAGCTTCTCTTTCCTTCCACGTTAGTTCCCACGTTAATGTAACTAACGTAGCAACTAACGTGGGTTATGATGGCTTTTGAAGGCGTTATTGGTGGTAACTTTACCACTAACGTTGCAAGCTTGCAACCTTTCCACGTTAGTGGTCACGTTAGTGAGACTAACGTGTGATAAACCACTATTTTATGGTTTATATTGTGTTTAATTGTGTGGTTTTATCATGATCCTTACCCACTTATTCATTAAATTAGCATGAAATTATAATCCCTTCTTGAACTTATAACATGTCTGAAAACTGCTTCCTAGAGACTTTAATTATGTATTTTTAATTCTCCTTTATTCCATTCGATGCCGTGATCTGTGTGTTGAGTGTTTCAAACTTTATAGGGCATGAATGAGTTGGAGGTTGGAAAGGAAGCTAGCAAAAATGGAAGGAACACAAGAATTTGAGGAGATAACCAGCGAGAAGTGACGCGGTCACATGGCTCACGCGACCGCGTGAAGGAGAGCGAATCGCAGTGACGCGGCCGCATGGCTCACGCGGCCGCGCGAATTGGAAAAGCTCAGGTGACGCGGTAGCGTGGACGATGTGAACGCATGGCAAGGAAAAGCGCGAATGACGCGTCCGCATGGATGACGCGATCGTGTGACATGTGCGATCTGCATAATCTGCAGACTTCGCTGGGGGGCGATTTTGGACCTTATTTCGACCCAGTTTTCGGCCCGGAACAGCAGACTAGAGCCAGAGAATATGCAGAAACAAAAGACAACATTCATTCTAGACAGTTTACAGTTTTAGATCTAGTTTTTCCTCCTCTAGGTTTTAAAATTTTAATTTTGAATTGATCTTAGCATTGGAACATTGAGAAGAGTTATTTCCTCATCAAGACCTCGTCATTCTAGTTCGTTCTCTTAACTTGTTATTTAATCACTAACACCAATCCCTCTGAACTAAGTGGGTTGCAACTCGTGAATAGATCTAGCATTCCAACTTGTTTGATTTTCCTTTACCTAGTAAAGGATAACTAAACGGAACAACCATTAATTATAAATTAATCTTGAAATCACCCCATCAATAATAGAGGTTCCAACTAATCAACTCCCAGTCAAGGCTTTTATTCATATTATTTAAATTTCCTCTTTTTAATTTTCCCTCTACTTAACTCAACTTCTTAGAACATCTGATTAATAAAATAGCACACTTTTTTGCAACTCGTTGGGAGACGACCTTGGACTTAAACTCCCAGTAATTTTTAATTTAAACTCTCTGTGACATATTTCTAAATTGATAGGCAGATTTTCGGTGAGTTAAGAACTATACTTGCAACGTAACTATTTTAATAATTTTTAATTCACCAACTTCTGCCCCTCATCAACGTGGCTGCTAACATGGCTCTTCTTTGCTTCCTTTGTCTTGAAATTAAACAAAAAAGATGCATCAAAGCTTTGTTTCAAGTCATGAGATCATGCATCATCCATTTTATCATTCAATTCATGCATAATTCTCATGAAATCATGTAAAGTTCACAATGTTTGCTTGAATCAAGATGTAAGTGTATATTCACCCAAAACTTGCTTATTTACTAAGAAAATGCATAAAACTCCCCTAAAATAGTAAAGAAAAAGGTCAGTGAAACTGGCCAAGATGCCCTGGCATCAGTATTCTTCCTCTGAAGAGGATGAAGATATTGTTAAAGAGCAAGTTGCTCAGTATCTAGGAGAAATCATGAAGCTGAATGCCAAGTTATTTGGTAATGAGACTTGGGAGGATGAACCTCCATTGCTAATCAATGAACTGAATGCCTTGGTTCAGCAGAAATTACCTCAGAAGAAACCGGATCTTGGAAGGTTCTTAATACCTTGTACCATAGGCACCATGACCTTTGAGAAGGCTCTATGTGACCTGGGGTCAGGTATAAACCTCATGCCACTCTCTGTAATGTACAAACTAGGGATCTTTGAGGTACAAGCTGTAAGAATCTCACTAGAGATGGCAGACAAATCAATGAAACAGGCTTATGGACTTGTAGAGGATGTCTTAGTGAAGGTTGAAGGCCTTTACATCCCTGCTGACTTCATAATCCTAGACACTGGGAAGGATGAGGATGAATCCATCATCTTTGGAAGACCCTTCCTAGCCACAGCAAGGGCTGTGATTGATGTGGATAGAGGAGAGTTAGTCCTTCAATTGAATGAGGACTACCTTGTGTTTAAGGCTTAAAGATCTTCTTCTGTAAACATGGAGAAGAAGCATGAAAAGCTTCATCCAATTTTCTCCATACAGAGTCAAGCAGAGCCCCCACATTCAAACTCTAAGTTTGGTGTTGGGAGCCACAATCATGCTCTGAGTATCTGTGAAGCTCTGTAAGAGCTTACTGTCAAGCTATTGACATTAAAGAAGCGCTTATTGGGAGGCAACCCAATCTTATTTATCTATGTTAATTACTTTTTCATTTCATTTTCCATTATTAGTTTATGTTTTCTTTAGGTTGACGATCATGTTGAGTCACAAAAACAGCTACAGAATGAAAGCGGAATCAAAAACAGCATTAAAAATAGCACACCCTGGAGGACAGTAAGGATAGCAGAATGGGCGTTTAACGCCCAGTCTGGCAGCATTCTGGGCATTAAACGCCAGAATTGGCAGACAGACTGGTGTTTAATGCCAGAAAAGGGTGTCTAGCTGGCGTTAAACGCCAGAAAGGGGCATCAGCCTGGCGTTTAATGCCAAGAAAGGCAGCAGACTGGCGTTTAAATGCCAAAAAGTGCTGTCCAAGGGTGTTTAAATGCCAGAAAGGTGTAGGGACCAGAATTCCTTGACACCTCAGTATCTGTGGACCCCACAGGATCCCCACAACCCAACTCACTCTCTCTCCTCTTCACGCCTTTCCATAACACTCTTCCCCAAATACCCTTGACCAATCACATCAATACCTATTCCCCATACACCATTCACCTATCAAGTCCTACCCTCTTCCCCATAATCTCTTCACCACTCACATCCATCCACTATTCCCCAAAAACCCATCATAAAACCCCACCTACCTCACCATTCAAATTCAAAACATTTTCCTGCCAAACCCAACCCCTTCTTACACGAATTCCCTCTCTCTCTTACCCTATAAATACCCCTTCTTACCACCTTCAATTTCACACATCATAAAGACTTAAACCCCCTTGGTCGAATTCAAAACACCCCTCTATCTCCTCTATTTCTTCTTCTTTTCATCCTTTCTTTCTTCTTTTGCTTGAGGACGAGCAAACCTTTTAAGTTTGGTGTGGGAAAAAGCTCTGCTTTTTGTTTTTCCATAACCATTAATGGCACCTAAGGCCAGAGAAACCTTTAGAAAGAGGAAAGGAGAGGTAGTTGCTTCCACCTCCGAGTCATGAGAGATGGAGAGATTCATCTAAAGGTCCGTCAAGACCACTTCTATGAAGTTGTGGCCAAGAAAAGGGTGATCCCCGAGGTCCCCTTCATGCTCAAAAAGAGTCAATATCCGGAGATCCGACATGAGGTTCGGAGAAGAGGTTGGGAAGCTCTCACCAACCCCATCCAATAAGTCAGAATCTTAATGGTTCAAGAGTTCTATGCTAATGCATGGATCACTAAGAACCATAATCAAAGTATGAACCCAAACCCAAAGAATTGGCTCACAATGGTTCGAGGAAAATACTTGGATTTTAGTCTGGAAACCGTGAGGTTGGCATTCAACTTGCCAATGATGCAAGCAGATCCTCATCCTTTCACTAGAAGAGTCAACTTTGATCAAAGGTTTGACGAAATCCTCACAGACATTTGTGTGGAAGGAGCACAATGGAATAGAGACTCAAAAGGCAAGCCGGTTCAATTGAGAAGGCCTGACCTCAAACCCGTGGCTAGAGGATGGTTGGAGTTCATCCAACGCTCTATCATTCCTACTAGCAACCGGTCCGAAGTAACTGTGGATCGGGCTATCATGATCCATAGTATCATGATTAGAGAGGAAGTGGAAGTTCATGAGATCATACCTCTAGAACTATACAAGGTGGCTGACAAGCCCTCCACTTTAGCAAGATTAGCCTTTCCTCATCTCATCTGTCACCTATGCAATTCAGCCAGAATTGTCATAGAGGAAGACATCCTCATTGAAGAGAACAAGCCCATCACTAAAAAGAGGATGGAGCAAACAAGAGAGCCCGCTCATGGACCTCAATAAGAGCATGAGGAAATTCCTCATCAAGAAATCCCTAAGATGCCTCAAGGGATACACTTTCCTCCACAAAGCTATTGGGAGCAACTCAACACCACTTTAGGAGATTTGAGTTCCAACATGGAGCAACTAAGGATGGAGCACCAAGAGCACTCCATTATCCTCCATGAAATTAGAGAGGACCAAAGAGCCATGAGGGAAGAGAAACAAAGGCAAGGAAGAGATATTGAGGAGCTCAAGCACTCCAAAGGATCTTTAAGAGGAAGAACTAGCTGCCATCACTAAGGTGGAGCCGTTCTTTAATTTCCTTGTTCTTATTTTTCTGTTTTTCGTTTCTATGCTTTATGTTTTGTCTATGTTTGTGTCTTTAGTACATGATCATTAGTGTCTAGTGTCTATGTCTTAAAGCTATGAATGATTCCATGAATCGCTCACCTCTCTTAAATGAAAAAAATGCTTTTATTTGCAAAAGAACAAAAAGTATATGAATTTCGAATTTTATCTTGAAATTAGTTTAATTATTTTGATGTGGTGGCAATACTTTCTGTTTTCTAAATGTATGCATAAACAGTGCATGTTTGAAGTTGGAATTAAGAAAAGTTGGCTCTTGAAATAATAATGAAAAAAGAGACATGTTATTGGTAATCTGAAAAATCATAAAATTGATTCTTGAAGCAAGAAAAAGCAGTGAAAAATAAAAGCTTTCAAAAAAAAAAGCCAATAGCTCTTTAAACCAAAAAGCAAGAGCAAAAAGCCAATAACCCTTTAAACTAAAAGGCAGGGGTAAATGGATCCAAGGCTTTGAGCATCAATGGATAGGAGGGCCCAAAGGAATAAAATCCTGGCCTAAGCGGCTAAATCAAGCTGTCCCTAACCATATGCTTGTATCATGAAGGTCCAAGTGAAAATCTTGGGACTGAGTGGTAAAAGTCGTGATCCAAAGCAAAAGAGTGTGCTTAAGAACTCTGGGCACCTCTAACTGGGGACTCTAGCAAAGCTGAGTCACAATCTGAAAAGGTTCATCCAGTTATGTGTCTGTGGCATTTATGTATCCGGTGGTAATACTGGAAAATAAAAATGCTAAGGGTCACGGCCAAGACTCATAAAGTAGCTGTGTTCAAGAAGAAAAAAGAACTTAACTAGAAAAATCAATAACATTATCTGTATTTCTGAGTTCCTAAAGAGGCCAACAATTCTGAACTCCAATGGATAGAGAGATGCCAAAACTATTCAAAGGCAAAAAGCTACTAGTCCCGCTCATCTAATTAAAACTAATCTTCATTGATATTTTTGAAATTTATTGTATTTTCTCTTCTTTTTATCTTATTTTGTTTTTGGTTGCTTGGGGACAAGCAACAATTTAAGTTTGGTGTTGTGATGAGCGGATAATTTATACGCTTTTTGGCATTGTTTTTAGGTAGTTTTTAGTATGTTTTAGTTACTTTTTAATATATTTTTATTAGTTTTTATGAAAAAATCACATTTCTAGACTTTACTATGAGTTTGTGTGTTTTTCTATAATTTCAGGTATTTTCTGGCTGAAATTGAGGGACCTGAGCAAAAATCTGATTCAGAGGCTGAGAAAGGACTGCAAATGTTGCTGGATTCTGACCTCCCTGCACTCAAATGCATTTTTTGGAGCTACAGAAATCTAATTGGTGCATTTTCAATTGGGCTAGAAAGCTAACATCTTGGGCTTTCCAGCAATGTTTAATCGTTCATACTTTGCCCGAGATTTGATGGCCCAAACTGGGGTTCAACACCAGCCAGAGACCCTTTTTTGGCGTAAAACGCCGGAACTGGCACCAGAACTGGAGTTAAATGCCCACACTGGCATCCAAGCTGGCGTTTAACTCTAGAAAAGGCCTATGCAGTGTGAAGCTCAATGCTCAGCCCAAGCATACACCAAGTGGGCCCCGGAAGTGGATTTCTGCACTATCTGCACTTAGTTACTTATTTTCTGTAATCCTTAGTAACTAGTTTAGTATAAATAGCACTTTTTACTATTGTAATCTGATCTTATGCCATTTTTCACATTGGGAGGTTGGCCACATGGCCTTGCCAAGACATTTTTCTCTTATGTATTTTCTACGGTGGAGTTTCTACACCTCATAGATTAAGGTGCGGAGCTCTGCTGTTCTTCATGAATTAATGAAAGTACTATTGTTTCTCTTTCAATTCATGGATGTCTCTTCTCCAAGATATACTCTCGTTCTTAATTCAGTTAAGTCAGAATGAAGGGGTGACCCGTGACAATCACCCACTATCTTTATTACTCGCTTAGCCAAGATCCACGTGCCTGACAACCACAAGCGGTCTACATAATGTTCAACGTAGTCATTGGACGATAGCTGGAGTATAATCTCTTAGGCCTCTGGTTCGTGATTTTGACTTGTATCTCCTGATAGCAGAGCAGTCGAACTCACAGAAATCAGAACTTTCGTGGTAAATGCTAGAACAAACGAGCTTCAAACTCACGAATGTTGGGCGCAGTGATAGTGTGCAAAAGGATAGAGAGATCCTATTCCGACACAAGTGAGAATCGACAGATGATTAGCCGTGCGGTCACTACAACAAATATGGGCTTTAGCAACGCCAAAATCTGCAACGCCTTAAAACCATTCTCTTAGATAGTTTTAGACAACGATTTTTTACAGTGTTACTATTGAAGTTCAGTTTTCATTATTTTATAGCAACAAAATAAAACCGTTCTCTTTGACTATTTTAAAGAACGGTTTTATAACCATTACTAGAATTTGATTTTAAGCAACGGTTTTTTAATGTTGTTTAAATAATTATACAAAAGATACGCTTAAAAATCGTTGCCAAAGTTGCTACACTTTAAAACCGTTCCCTTAGATGATTTTAGACAACAGTTTTTATAATGTTGCTGTTAAAGTTTAATTTTTCATTAAGTTATAACAATAAAATAAAACCGTTCTCTTTGACTGTTTTAAAGAACGGTTCTATAACTATTATAATAAATTTTTTATTAAGCAATAATTTTTTAATATTTAAATAATTATACAAATTAAAAGATACATATAAAAATAGTTC
Source organism: Arachis ipaensis (assembly GCF_059453495.1). NCBI lineage: Eukaryota > Viridiplantae > Streptophyta > Magnoliopsida > Fabales > Fabaceae > Arachis > Arachis ipaensis. The sequence continues at coordinate 59,863,840 of NC_142436.1, forward strand.
TCTATAAATATTAACTTAGTAGAAAACTAAAAAATTATTATTATAAATAAATAACAAATACTATTTAAAAAGAAAATAAATTTATAACAAATATTTTTTTTGTTTCATTCTCGCTCTAAGATTTAACTTTTTTTTTTTTACGCTTGAACAAATTTTTGAGAAACTCCTTATAAAACAAAATACAGAGCTCTAGTGTTTTTCCTCCTTTACTAGCCCTAAGTCCCTAACCCACCATAACCCACCACTCATCATCAGAGCCTCGCCATCATCGTCGCAGAAAATCAGCTTCACGCAGTTTGTGGTGCGCCGAAGAAGGAAGCAGTTCGTGGTGCGTCGTTGCTGCGTCTCCGCTGTCCTCGCCGCGTGGGTTGTTGCTGCTTCTCCCCTCTCCGCGCCGTGGTCGTTGCTTGTAAAACCCAGAATTTTTTAAAAAATCTTATTATGAGTTAAATTTAATTTATTTATTTATTAGATATTTTGATTTCAAAAATTATTTTATTAAAAATAATTAAAGTAAGTTTTGATAAATTGAATTTGAAATAAATTAAAGTTTTTACCAAACTTTATAATTATTGAATATTTTTTTATTTATAATTTAAATTTTAGAAATTTAAAAATAATAAAATTTTGACTATTTAAATTAAAATTTTTATTTAATTTATAATTATAGAATAATTTTTTATATTTACATTAAAAAGCTTAATAATTGTAAAATAATCAAAATATATATGATTTGATTTAAATAATTAATATTTTTGTAATTTAATAATTTAAATTTTATGAATAAAAAATTTAATTATATCATTTTATAATTTAAATTAAAATACATGATTAAAAGTTAATTAATAAACTAATACAACAAATAATATTTTTTAAACAATAATTTTAAAAAATTTAATTAAAATTTTAAATTAATACTCTATACTATAATTTTATTAAAATTGTCCTACCCTAATTAATCCAAAAATTTCCAAATCAAATCTTAACCTAACTCTAATTTTTATCTAACCCAAATTCTATTACACACACAACCCACAACCCTTAGATGCCGCCCCCACGACCACCCCCCCCCTCGCGGCCCCTCTTCTCACATAACACACAAGTTACACACCACACCACACACATATACAGAGATGAGGAAGAGAGGAAGAGAGGGAGCCGCCGTCATGTCGTCACCGTTCAGCCCATCGCCACCGCCGTGTTGCCACCGAGCCGCCGGTCACGAAGGGAAGAAAGACAGAGGCGCGCAGAGTTCATGAGGGAAGAGAGAGAGGCCGAACGCGAGGAGGGAGGGAACCCTCGTCGTCGCCGTTCGTGGAGTCCGTGCCAGCACCGTCGTCGCCGTCGCTGAGGAGCGTCCCTGTCTCCGTGAGCTGCCGCCATCGAAGCTTCTGCTTCTGCTTTGCTACTTCTGTTGTCATGCCGTTGTCCCTCTGGACGTCGCTGCTTCTGAATCTTGCCCTGTCACTGGTTCTCTGCCTCTTCATTGTGGCTCAACCTCTGTTTAGGTAACTCAAGTGTCTCTTGTTCTGTGAGTTTAATTGATTTGGTTTCTGTTTTGATTTGAATATTGATTTGGTATTTTGGTCACTGCCTGTCACTGGTTTCTGTTCTGATAGCTGCTGCTATTTTTTGTATTTAATTTGTTATTGATTCAGTAATTTATTACTATTCTGTTTTTGGTTTTGATTCACTTCTGTGCTATTATTTAATGTTCACTCTTTAGTGTTTGCATTCTGATTTTTTTTAATAATTTCTAATTTACTGTATGCATGAATAATTGTGTCTTCTGATTCAGGTATAAGAAAGCAGTGTGGTGGTTTGAAAAAAACATTAGTCCTCATACCAAACTCTTTAAGTGAAATGTAGGAGCCAACTGTAGTCAACCTTGCTCATGCATACAGAAAATTGAAGTAAGTTGATAAATGTCTAGTCATTTCACATGAATTCTTGTTGTCCCGTTTTAGAATTGTTAGCCAAAAGAAAGTTTATTATATGGAAGCGAATTTATCATTTTGGTAGTTGCTTTTGGTATCCCATAATTTCCTGTCCGAAAACTCTATTTTTCTCAATTTCCTCAACTTGTAGTTTCGAAGTTTGAGTGAAGGATGAAATATCCTTCCATCAAGCTGATCCTGTTGTTTGTTATTTCTTATTTGTAATGAGAAATAGTTACTACCATTGTGATAGTGTTGTAGTCCTAATCCTGCATTGTCTAAATTCGATTAGGATGTACCGTGAAGCAATTTCATATTATGAGAAAGCACTTGTGTTATCAACCAAAAGTTTGAGCACCTATGCTGGTCTTGCCTACACTTACCATTTACAGGTATATAAAATCCTCTTTGTTTTGCCTGTTTTGTGTTATTCTGCATGCAATAATGTATTCTTAGAAAAGCAAATGTCATGTGCTTGGTAGCTTCTGCAGTTTGAAATACCTAGGGGATGTGTGTTTAAAGTCATTTGGAATGATTGCTCGACTTATATCGGATTATATAATTTTGAGGAATAAATGATGGATTATACATGACTTGTATTTTTTTGTTTATTTATTTACTTGGAGCAGAGGTTGGTAATAATTTGTTTTAGATCTTTCATATTACATGATCTGAGTGCATTAACAGTATAATTTACTTATTATTGGATTTTTTAATGAAAGAATTTGTGGCAGGTTTCGAGTAGAGCATGTTGAAAGAAACACATTCTGTTATATATTTGTATTGAATAGAATGATACACTTGTGCCACCCAATTATTTGGTCTGGAAAATTGTTGTGCACACCATGTACTTGTGAAATTGTGAAACTGTTAAAACTTGTATCAGCTTACTATATATATAATAATAAGTGATACAAAGGCTGCATTATATTCATAGGAAAAAAGAAACAATGAGTGATTCTGCAGTTTTAGAGTGGCTTAGGCCCTATGTTGAAGCCAAAGCCTGGGACTTTGTGGTTGTTTGGAAATATGGGGATGACCCTACTAGCTTGTGGTTCTGCTCTTGTTTGTATATTTGTCATTCATTTTGTGCATTTAAGTTTAGTCTTTTGAGGTATCTATAATTCTCTGATTATACTTTTTTTTTCTTTTTTTCCCCTGGATTGTGTTGTGCAGGTTCATTGAGTGGTTGGGTTGTTGCTGTAGTGGAAGCTGTGGTGAAAGCATTGAGGATGCAAAGAAGCTCAAATCTCTTTTGTTTATGAATAGATATTGTTATGACTTAGACTTTATTATGTGATTTTAAAGTATTTTAGTTTATTTGACTTCTAAAATCTTTTTTTATAGGTCACAAATATGTATGAATCTTATAGAATACGTTATAAATCAAATGTTCAATTAGTTTTCTTTAGTGATTTGATTCAAATAGTTGGAATATCAATTTATTGACACCAAAACTTAGTTGGAATATTAATTTCAAGGCAATATGAGAAAACTATTGTAAATAAAGAAATATATAATTAGAAAATACCGTTGTCAAAAGTTGCCAAAGATAATGGTGTTAAAACCGTGGTTTAAGGTAGTTACAAAATGGAAATGGTTTTAAAATCGTTGCAAAAAAAATAACACCAAAGACAACGCTTTTAAACCGTTGTCTTTGTGAATAACAAAATTACAACAGTTTAAAACCGTTGTTTATCCAGTTATGATTTTAAACCGTTACATCATGCAAGAGAACAGTTCTAAACCGTTGCCTATCCAGTAACGGTTCTAAACCGTTCTTTAAAAATTGATATCAAAACCGTTGTCTATGCTAGTAATTATCGCAACGGTTTTTTTGGTTGCCGTTGCCTTAGGTAAAAAACCGTTGCCTATGAGCATTGGTAACGGCCCATATACCACAGGTTAAAAACCGTTTCCAAAGCATTGCCTAAAGTTTTAGCAACGGTTTTTTGATCTATGGCAACGATTTTCGACCGTTGCGAAAACCCTTATTTGTTGTAGTAGGTAGCAGTGCCTGGTATTTTTCATCCGAGACGAGAGATCTGACAGATGATCAGCCGTACAGAAGCCATGCCTGGACCATTTTCACTGAAAGGACGGATGGTAGCCATTGACAACGGTGATCCACCAACATACAGCTTGCCATGGAAGGGAGCATGCATGATTGGATGAAGACAATAGGAAAGCAGAGGTTTAGAAGCAACAAAGCATCTCCAAACGCTTATCTGAAATTCCCACCAATGAATTACATAAGTATCTTTATTTTAACTTACGTTTTATTTATCTTTAAATTATCAAAACTCATAACCAATTGAATCCGCCTGACTAATATTTACAGGATGACCATAGCTTGCTTCAAGCCGGCAATCTTCGTAGGATCGACCCTTACTCGCGTAAGGTTTTATTACTTGGACGACCCAGTGCACTTGCTGGTTAGTTGTACCGGAGTTGTGAAAAGTGTGATCACAATTCCGTGCACTAGTCGTGTAATTTTTTAGTCTCCTTTTATTGTGGCGATCCCTTCTAGAGTTGGGAACTTCATGCATAAATGTGGAGTTGAAACTACTGCGGCAAGCTGATTTAGTGTTGTCCGACCTATCAGGGCATTGTAGGCTGAGCTCACGTCGACTACGATGTAGTCTATGTTGAGTGTCCTTAATCGGGTTCCCTTTCTAAAGGTTGTGTGTAGTGAGATATATCCAAGTGGTTGGATTGGAGTGCCTCCTAGTCCGAACAAGCTGTTCGGATATGCTCTGAGCTCTTTCTTGTAGGCCGAGTTTGTCGAAGGCGGATTTAAACAAGATATCTGCCGAGCTTCCTTGGTCCACCAATGTGCGGTGGAGATTGGCATTGGCCAATATGATAGTAATGACCATGGGATCATCATGTCCCGGGATGATACCTGCCGCGTCTTCCTTGGTAAAAGTAATAGTAGGGAGGTCGGGTGATCCTTCTTCTCCTCCAACATGATATACTTCTTTAAGGTTCTTTTTGCGAGATGATTTGGAGATCCCTCCTCCTACGAATCCTTCATTTATCATGTGAACGTGCCTCTCCAGAGTGCGGGGTGGTCGTTCAACTCGACCGACCTCTTCATCCCTTCTTCTTTTTCTAGGTTCATCCATTTTGTTGGCTAAGTATCGATCAAGTCGCCCCTCTCTTACCAATTTTTCTATGAAATTCTTTAAGTCGAAGCACTCGTTTGTAGGATGTCCATAGATCCGGTGGTATTCACAGTATTCTATCTGATTTTCCCCTCCTTTTTTGCCTTTGATAGGACGAGGTGGTGGAATCTTCTCAGTATGGCATACTTCTCGGAAAACATCCACAAGAGATACCCGAAGAGGTGTGTAATTGTGGTATTTTTTAGGCTTCTCTCCATGTTGATCTTCTTTTTTCTTGGACTCTTTATCTTTATCCTGGGAGGAGTAGGAGAATCCGAATTTTGAGGTCTCTCCTAACCGAGAATTTTCTTCCATGTTGATATACTTCTCTGCTCGTTCTTGCACTTCATTTAAAGATGTTGGGTGTTTCTTTGATATAGAATGACTAAAGGGTCCTTCCCGCAGGCTACTGATGAGACCCATAATGGCTGCTTCTGTTGGTAGGCTTTGTATGTCCAGGCATACTTTGTTGAATTTTTCCATGTAAGATCGAAGACTCTCCTGATCTCCTTGTTTGATTCCTAATAGGCTTGGGGCATGTTTGGTTTTGTCCTTCTGAATGGAAAATCTGGCAAGAAACTTCTTGGCTAAGTCATCAAAACTTGTGATGGACCTGGGAGGCAGACTGTCGAACCACTTAATAGCTGTTTTTGTTAGGGTTGTTGGGAAGGCTTTGCAACGAATAGCGTCCGAGGCATCGGTGAGATATATTCTGCTTCTGAAATTGCTAAGATAATGGCTTGGATCAGAGGTACCATCGTATGGGGTCATGTCGGGCACTTTAAAATCCTTTGGAACTTTAGCTTTCATGATTTCTTTGGTGAAGGGATCTTGATCTTTGGGGGAGTTGTCCTCGTGACCGGGTTGAATGGTTTTGGTTTTTAGGTCGGCTTCGAGTTTTAGGAGCTTGTCCTCCAAATCTCAGCGTCGCCTAGTTTCTCTTCGGAGGTCTCTTTCATCTTCCCGCTGATGTTCAGCCTTTTGTTCGAGCTGCTTAAGCCAATTTTGTTGTTCTCAGAGGGCTTCTAAAATTTCTAAATTTGGAGAATGCTTTTCTCCATTTTGCTGAGGTGTGTCTTTGGGTGTGGTGTCCGCGTTCTTGTGTGGCGTCCTGTTTTCCAAATCAAAGTTGTAATCGATGTCAATGTTGTTCGCCATGATGATGGGATGACTTCCAGGGTCCCCGACAACGGCGCCAATGTTCCAAGGGTTACCTGAAACTGTAGGTCGATCTCAGATGAGATCTACAGTGGTGGCCAGAGCTGTCGTGTCCGACTTGTTGGACCTGGTGGAGTTGGAGATGCTGCTGATCCTTGGTCACCGGAGGATGGTGGTACCTACAAGAGACTCCGATGCTTAAGTTAGTTTGGGTTTTAAGCAGATTTTTAGTAGAATCCGAGTATGAGTTATACCTGGGTGCTCCAGTGTATTTATAGTAGTGTAGGCTGACCTTTCTAGATAAGATAAGTTAGTTATCTTATCTTATCTTCTGAGTAAAGTCATCTTATCTTTAAGGGGAACCACCCTTATCTTCCTAGGCTTTAGTTGCCTTTAGATTGGGCTATGTCCCTTTATTTGGGCCTGCTTGGGCTTCCTGTAGCGATTTGGCTGAGCTCTTTGAGAAGAGCTCGGGAATTCCAGACCTGTAGAGGTCGGTCGACTTGTCTTTAATCAGCCCGGGTCGTACAGCTCGACCCAAGGAATGAACATGTTTTCTTTGGAATCGCATATGCTTAACCCTCCCCTTCTGGGCATTCAACGCCCAGGCTGGTCCCTACCTGGCATTTAACACCAGGCCCAGCCCCTTTTGGGCATTAGACGCCCTCTTTGCCCCCTTCTATGGGATATTGCCCACCACCACAAAATGATTCTAGTCATTTTCCTAATGGTGGCTGGGAATATCACCAAAGAATGATAGAGTATGAGCAATCAAATGAAATGGAATACCTTCCAGAGCCACAAAATAGTTCATATTGTTATGATAACTTTCAAAATTTTGGCTGGGATTTTAATGCTGCATACCCCATTCATCAAGGACTATCATCCCATAATTGTCCAACCTATGTACTTCCACAAAATCTTCTAGAATTTTCAATAGAAGAACTCTCCAAGAGATATCTCTTCATTGCCCAACTTAGTAAGTTTTTAAGGCAAAATATAAGAGAGGTGATTGAAGATATTGAAATCTCAAAGAGAAATCAAGAAGAGCAAGTGAGACAATTGGCACAATATTTTGTTGATGAACTAACCAATGTCTTCCCTTGGCCAGGGGAAGAATATCATGCCATCAGTCTAAGGAGTGGAGAAGTGCTTAATGAGGGTGAAAATGAGGAATTGGTAGAGCAAAAGGAAGAGATCCTTCTACCAAGTGAGCCACCATTCCAAGATGTTCTTGATAAAGAAGATACTCCAACCATCTCACAACACCCAAGTTCTAAAAAGAAAGAAGTGAAGGCAATCAACCAAAACATTGGAATAAGGATTGTGACCAAGATATCATGCCATCAGTCTAAGGAGTGGAGAAGTGCTTAATGAGGGTGAAAATGAGGAATTGGTAGAGAAAAATAAAGAGATCCTTGTACCAAGTGAGCCACCATTCCAAGATGTTCTTGATAAAGAAGATACTCAAACCATCTCACAACACCCAAGTTCTAAAAAGAAAGAAGTGAAGGCAATCAACCAAAACATTGGAATGAGGATTGTGACCAAGATACAAAAGACAACATTCATAAAGAAGAAAAGGTCAACTGCAAACAATCCAACCCCTGCCCTAACAAGCAAAGCAAATCAAGCTAACAACAAAAGAGAGCTTGTTGGGAAGAGGCCAACACAGGGGACCTCAACTTACTCTTCTTTCCCCTTGAGGTCCTTCCTCTTAACAAAATGGAAGAAGAGGAAGAAAGTTGAGAACAACATGTCAAGCTAATGACACTAAAAGAGCGCTTGTTGGGAGGCAACCCAACCATAGGTAACATTTTCATTCTTTGCTTTATTTATTTTCAATAATTTGACATATGATTGCATTCTAAGTTTGGTGTTGCCATGCAACAAATTTGATCTTCAATCTTCACTGGGTACTTGCATCATGCTAAAATGAAAGTGTCACACTAAGTTTGGTGTTGCCACTTATCCTTCATGCTATGTACCATGCACACCACTTATTAATGCAATCATATTGCCTCCGTTTCTTTTTTGTGCCCTTGTGATTCTTACTTTTGCTTGAAACACATGTACTACTAACACTCTATTGTTTAAGACATTCATGACCCATCATAAACCCCGTCACCACTGTTTTATTTGTTAGTTGAGGACAAGCAATCATTCTAAGTTTGGTGTGGGAAGGGAAAAATAGGAGGAAAGTGACAACAACAATGAAGATGAACTACAAGGTGGTAAAGTTTTTTTTCCTCTTATTTGTTTTCAGTACATTTAAATTGCATGATTGTCTTCTATTTCCTTTGTATACATGTGTGTTGTGAATAAGCATAGCTTGATTGTTGAATTGTAACATGTGCTATGACATTATGACTACCATCTTGAGTTTTGTGAGTCAAAAGCAATTTAGTTTCATGATCATTAACAAACAAGGTCATTAAAGAAGAACTTAGCATGGGCATATAAGTATTGGAAGGCTAGCATGATTATTGTTCTTCAATTACATTTGAATTTGTTTGATTGAAGTTTTCATCTAGGATATTTTATGAAGTCTTTGAAATCATGAAAACCTTGAAGAAGCAAATGCAAATAAGGCAAGAAAAAGAAAAAGGGAAAGAATGAGAAAGCTGAAGGCTCTGAGTACCAATGACAATTCATTTGTTAAGTACTTGTGGTGTTTATATATCAAGAAAAAAGTTTGAAAACAAAACACTTAGAGTCAAGGTTAGGCTCAAGTGCAAAAGCACTCCCTCAAAGCTCAAGGCTCTGAGCATAAATGATTAGAGAGTAAAGAAAAGAAATAAATGAGCTTAAAAGAGTCCTCCAATTAAATGCTTGTGGTGCTTATGTATCAAGTGGTAATACTTGAAAACAAAGCATTTAGAATCATAGCTTTCAACACATGGTGCAAAGCACCCAAAAAGTTAAGCTAAGAAAAGAATGAAAGGCTTGTTTCAAGGAAGGAACATAAAGAAAAAGATTTCATTAAATGAGCTAGATAGAAGCATCAATCATTTGAATCTCTTTTGTGATTGTAGCATGCATAAGAAACTAGCCAACTATGAACATAAAAATTGCTACTCTTCTCACCTTGGTTTGTCAAAATCTATTGCATGATTCTTTATTTGCTTGAGGACAAACAAAGTTTAAGTTTGGTGTTGTGATGACTGCGCATCATGTACCCTTTTTCTTATAAAAAAGGATCATAAAAAGAGCATAATCTCATTTATCAATGCAATTTCATGAACCAAATGATATATATTATGGTACATTGCTTTGAAATAGGTTGTGCTGAATTTCAGGTGATAAGAGCAACAAAAGGGGAAGGAAAACAACAAATAAGGATGGGCGTGTGAAGCTGGACGTGCCACTTGAAGCTCTGGGCGTGGCACGCTAAGCTTTTGAAACAACTTTCAACAATGGGCGTGCCACTTGAAGCTATGGGCGTGGCACGCCAAGCCAACATTCCAGCAAAGAAGGTTGAAGAATTTTACATGGACGTGCCACTTGGTGCTATGGGCGTAGTACGCCAAGTTTATGAAGCCAAGATGTCAAAGAGGGCGTGCCACTTAGTGTTTTGGGTGTGGCACACCAGGCTTAAGTTCCAGAGGAGTGATTTTGAGCCCCACTGTAGGCGTGGCACGCCGGGGCATATGCCAGCCTGACCTCCTCTCATTCAAATGAAGATATCTTGCGCTACACAACTCCAAATGAGATGATGTTAGTGCTATTATAAAGTAGACATCTAGGGCTTTCCAACCATATATAACACTTTATAATTGACACTGGATGGAGGAAGATATTGACCCCGAAAACACATGGAGAAAAATACGTCACTATAGAGTTACCAGCCTGACCTCTTCATCTTCAAAGGAACATAACTTGAGTTGTAGAGGTCCAAATGATGTGATCTTGGTGGCGTTGCAAATATGACATCAAGAGCTTTCCAACGATATATATTAGCATTGCAAAACCAGGGCGTGCTACTTGATATCGAAGGCGTGGCACGCCAGCTCTGTTTTCATAATGGGCATGCCACTTGGAATTCTGGGCATGGCACGGCAATTCAAATGGCCAGAGAGGAGATTTTGCTGCATCATTAAGGCGTGGCACACCAATTTTGGGCGTGGCACGCCAGCTTCACAACATATGGGGCATGGCACGCCGGGCTACCTGATAGACTGACCTATTCACCTTCAAATGGGCATAACTTGAGCTACAGAGGTCCAAATGAGTTGATTTTAAAGGCGTTGACATCCAGGACTTTCTAACAATATATAATACTTTATAGTGGATATTCAATTTGAGGCCCAAACAACTCTATCAATTCAGCGTTGCAAAGTGGGTCATACTCCAAAGGGCAAAATCAAGTGGGAGTGGCACTTGAAACCACATGCCAACTTCTTCCTACAGCCCCCAACCTTCAATCATGCCCACTCCAACTCTCATTCAAGCCATACTTATCCATCAATCAAGACCACAAGAAGAATCTAGAATAGTTTATTTTCATTTCATTGTAATTTGCTTTCAATTTCATTTAAGTTTGTAATTTAGGAGAGCCTATAAAAAGGCCTTAGTTTCATAGAATTACTCATGGCTGGATTGGGGGAAGTCTTTGGACCCTCTCTATTCACTATCAATTTCTTCTCTTTTCTTTCTTACTTTGTAAATAATTTAGTTATGAATTACTAAGTCTTTTCATTGGGAAAGAGAGCTCTATTGTTTTTCAATGGATTGATTGTTTTTATTCTTCTTCTCCTCTTCATCTCTCTTTGATTTACTAGAAAGAATTTCATTCTTCATTCTAGCATTCAATTATCTTGGAAAAGAGATTGAATATAATTGGGTTTTATGGGAACCTTGGAAGAGGAAACATAAAACCATGCTTGAAATTCTTTCTCACACTTGAGTAGGATTTGGGTTTTGGTGTTTGGATATGGTGACATATAATCCTCCCTCTACTTGGACCTATGATGATGTGTGGTATAATCAGGGACCATTCTTCATCTCTTCTCATGAGCAATTAGACCAAGGAATTGGCTATTGATCAAGATTTGAGAGATTGAGTCACCAAGGGATTGGGGCTCAATCAATCATGATTGCCAAGAGGTCAATGAGTTGCATGATTGAAGATGAGATGAAATCAATTAATCCGCAGAATGCAATATCTATTGATCACAATGCTTATTTTATCTTTCTTTTTTTTATTTACTTTATGGTTATTTACATTTTCTGCACTTTACATTTCTAGCACTTTACTTTCTTGTACTTTATTTTCCTTGCCATTTACTTTCTTGCACTTTATTGCTTTCCTTTACTTTTATGCAATTTACATTTCCTATTTGAATATCACACTCCAATGTGAATAGTCTAACTAGGATAATCAATTAACTATTGTTTGCTTTAATCCGTTAATCTCTGTGGGATTCGACCCCACTCCTAGTGGGTTATTACTTGACGATATTTGGTGCACTTGCCAAAGAACGGATTCATCACTCATTTTAGAATGGGGTGTGAATTCGACTCATCAATTAGCTTGATCAGGTCTATGCTGACCTTAAATTCATAGAAGCCAGGAGAGCCCGCAGTTCTCCTGGTTTATGTTTTCCCCTTCGGATTCATAGTAATTTTGGTGTTCCTGTACACACAAATAAGAGACAAAGAAAAATAGGGGGAGCCTCTATGTCAAAGTCTAGAGAGCTCCCAGTGAGATATCCTAATGAAACAAGAATGCAAGAATCAAAAGAGAGGATGTTCAAAGTTTTTTTTTCAAAAATAATTAAAAAATAGAAAATAGAAAACTAATTAAAAAATAAGAAATTAATTAAAAAAATTTGAAAATTTAAATAAAAATTTAGAAAGAAAGAGGTTTAAAAATTTTTGAAATTCAAAAAGAAAAGAAAAGATAACAACCAAGCTTTTAAAATTAATATAGAACAAAACAAACAACTAACTAACAAGATTTGAAAAAAAGATAGAAGATTTGATTTTGAAAATTTTGAAACTAAAAAGAAAAAGTCAAAGGAAGACTTTGAAATTTAAATTTGGAAAGAAAAAGTCAAACAAGGGAAGATAAGATTTGAAATTTAAGACAAGAGATTCGATTTGAAAACTTTTGAAAATTTAAAAAGAGAAAGTCAAATAAAGATTTTGAAATTTAATTTTTGAAAGAAAGAAAAACTAACAAGATACTAAACTTTTAAAATTTGAAATTAAAATAAAATAAGATGAGACATAAAAAGATTTTAAAATCAAAGAAAAAGAAAAGATTATAAAAGACCAGATAAAATCAATTTTTAACAAAAAGTTTACTAACAAGACACCAAACTTGAAATTTAAATTTAAATAAAGACAAGATAAAGATTGAAAATTTTATTTTAAAATTTAGAAAATTTGAAAGAAAGGATTTTAAAAATTTTTGAAATTCAAAAAGAAAAAGACAATAAACTTGTGAAACACCGAACTTAAAATTTTTGAAATCAAATGACACTAATTTCGAAAATAGAGAGAGAAAAATACCAAAAGACCCCAAACTTAAAGATTTGAAAATCAATCAAAGAAAAATACCAAGAAAGTTCGAACACTAAGAAAGAGCAGTAAGAACAATTTTCGAAGACTCAAGAAACGAAAACCAAAGGAACACCAAACTTAAAAATTGACACAAGACTCAAACAAAAGAAAAGATAACTAAAGATGAAAATATTTTTTTAAAAAATTTAAAGAAGAAAATAAGAAACACAAAAAAGAAAAATAGTAAAAAGAACCTGATCTAAGGAGCAAGACAACCGGTAGTTTGTCAATCACGAACAATCCCCGGCAACAGCGCCAAAAACTTGGTGCGCGAAATTAAGAACTCCGCACAACTAAACCGGCAAGTGCACCGGATCATCCAAGTAATACCTCAGGTGAGTGAGGGTCGAATACCACGAGAATTGCCAGATTGAGCAAGTTGTGGTTACCCTGCAGATCTTAGTCAGCCGAATAGAAAGAAGATTTGATTATTGTAGACACATAAACAACAATAACAAGGATGATAAATGGATATGGTAGAGACAATGATGAGACGTCAGTTAAGGCTTCGGAGTTGCTTCCTCTTCTGGATTAACACGTCATACTCACTACTCCAATGGTGAATAATTCCTTCAATGGCAAGGCTGTAAGTGTTTAAGCCATGGGTCGTGGTCATTAATCTCCTCAGGTCCAGACCAAACATCCGAATGGACTAGATCAATCTGGGAGAGGGTGAAGTGCACGCAACTCAATCCCTTTGTTGATCCTACTCAAAACGCCACAGACAAAGTTGGATCTTCCAGATCATAGACTGCTGCTCTTATAGTTCTAGCGCTTAGAGCCACAGGAACCTCAATTTTCCCTGACTAATGAGGTTATATGTCACATACCCCAATTAATCTAGATAATTCTGTTGGAACCCGTGATGGATCCTCAAGCTGTAGCTCAATACTATCCGGGTCAGGACTCGTAAGGAACTCATGTAGAATCGAGATAAATAGGGATGAAGAACGAAAATGCATCATAGAATAAAATCACACATTCATTGGAATAGAAAAGTAGTTGTATTAATTGATAGGAATCAGTAGAGCTCCTAACCTTAACCTAGGAGGTTTAGTTGCTCATACTGTACAGAGATAACAGAAGTAATGTGTTTGTGCTCCTCCCCTCCTGGGAGGCATAGTCCTCAAGAAGAATGAAGTCCCTTATTTATAGTAAATACTAGACCTAAAAGATATTACTAATAATTAAGAATTACAAAAATGAGATAAACTAAGCTAATGGTGCAAAAATCCACTTCTACGCCCACTTGGTGAGTGTTTGGGTTGAGCTTGGCGTCCAACTTGAAGGAGTGGGCATTGAACGCCCACTAGGGGGTAAATATGTTACTTTCTTGCTCCCCTTGTGGCGTTGAATGCCAATTTGGCCGTTCAACTTGGGAGGTTGGTCCCTTTGGGACGTTGAACGCCATAAAGGAGGTAGTTTGATGCCCAGTTTGGTCAGTCCAATCCAAAATAAAGTATAGACCATTATATATTTATGAAAATCTCTGGAAGTTAGCTTTCCAATGTTGTTTAGAACCCATCATTTGAACCTCTGTAAAAAACCAAATATTTACCCAAGAATTTAAATAATAAAGTTTAGCAACACTAATAAAACATTATTGGAAATCTAGAAGTAGCAACATTAATCTTTGCCCCTTTTTTTTTACTTTTGAATGCATTAACGAAAAAAGTGCAATATGGAGCAAGATAAGGGTTTTCGTTTGAATAGACAGAGGTCAGATTCTGACAGCATCTGCTATGCTTTCCTTGCCTCTGAATTAGACTTTTGCCAAAACTTGCCAAATTCATCCAAAATTCACCTAAAATCGTAGCGAAAACATAAAATCTCAAAGTAGCATCCAAAAAGTGAATTTTGCATTAAAACCTACTAAAACATAATAAAACTTAACAAAAATACTGAAAACACTAAGAAAATGACATCAAAAAGCGTATAAAATATCCGCTCATCATTTGGCCATGGATATGTTTCATGCTTTCATTGTAGTTTTCATTTATGCTTTGCAGAGGGACTAGTCAGCTTTGCTACAATATTCATTTTTGTTTCCATATCTTATGCAGTTTTCTGTTTACGTTGCTAATGAAACTTCTATTTGTGTCAATTTCCTATATTCTAAAAGAAAATTTTCCATGCAATAATGTATATATATGCCTTGAGGGAGAAGGGGGGAAAAACGGAAAAATCTTATAAGAATTTGTGTAAATATGTTCTAGTTAAGTACTATGCTATCACTTTTGAAGAAGAGGGAAGGTGATGAGTGGATATTTTATACTCTTTTTAGTATCATTTTCTTAGTGTTTTCAGTTACATTTTATCCAGTTTTAGTATGTTTTAGTATGTTTTAGTGAAAAATTTACATTTTAGATGCTACTTTGAGTTTTTGTGGTTTTCTTATGATTTCAGGAGATTTTTGAGTAAAAATCGCAAGTTTTGGCAAAGTCTGATTCAGAGGCAAAGAAAGGATAGCAGATGTTGTCAAATTCTGACCTCCATGCATTCAAACAAGCATTTCTAGAGCTATAGAGGTCCAATTAACATGCTCTTAATGATGTTGAAAAGATAACTTCCATAACTTTTCAGCAATATATAATAGTTTATACCTTTCTTTGGAAATGATTGCCCGAAATAGGCGTTGAACGCCCAACTTACCCCTTTTTTGGCATTCAACGCCCTAGAAGGACCAAGGCCAGCGTTGAACCCTCAAAACTGGCGTTCAACGCCACCAAGGGAGCATCAAGGTAGTGTGGACACCCCCTAGTGGATGTTCAACACCCACTCAGCCAAGTTGGACGCCAAGCTCAGCCCAAACACTCACCAAGTGAGCCCAAAAGTGAATTTTCGCACCTTTTGCTTAGTTTATTTTATTTTTGTAATTTTTAATTATTAGATTAGTATATATAGGTGAAGATCACCCATGTTTAGGATCTTCAGCCTCTTAGAACTTACCACACTTTATTTTTTGTAAAATATGAGAGGCTAAACCTCCTAGGTTAATGATAGGAGCTCTGCTCATTCCTATGGATTAATAGTATTACTTTTCTACCCTAATATATGTTTGATTTCATTCTATGATGTATTGTTGTTCTTCATATTTATGAATCTGGAGCGGAATGAGAGTATGACCCCTTTTTCTACATGAGTTGTTTACGAGTCTTGACCTGGATAGTATTGAGCTACAACTTGAGAGTACATCACAAGTTTCAACAAGTTATTTGGTCTAATTGAGATATGTGACATGAAATATCGTTAGTCATGGGTAATTAAGGTCCCAGTAGCGTCAAGGCTAGAATACTAGAGCTTCATTCTCCGATCCGTAAAATCCGACCTTGTCTGTGGCATTTTGAGAAGGATCATCATAGATTGAATTGCGTAAGCGTCACCCTCCACATTGACTGACCAGTTCTGGCATTTGGTTTGGATCAGAGGAGATTAATGACCACTACCCCTGGCTTAATCACTTACAGACTTGCCATTGAATAAATCACTCATTGTTAAATCTCCGAGGCCTTAACTGATTTCTTACTATTGTTTCTACGACAATTCTTTATTGCTTTCGTTATTGTTTTGTTTATGCGCCTACAACAACAACAATCAACTTTCTATTCGCCTGACTAAGATCTGCAGGATAACCACAGCTTGCTCAATCCGACAATCCTCGTGGGATCGACCCTCACTCACCTAAGATATCACTTAGACGACCCGGTGCACTTGCCGGTTCAGTTGTACGAGTTCTAATTTCAGGCACTAACTTTTTGGCGCTGTTGCTGGGGATTGTTCATGATTGACAAACTAACGATTGCCTTGCTACTTAGATTAGCTACTTTTTACCGTTTTTCTTTTTGTGTTTCTTTTTTTAAATAACATTTCAAAAATATTTTTTATCTTTAGTCATCTTTTTTCTTTTGTTTAAGTCTTGTGTCAATTTTTAAGTTTGGTGTCCTTTTGGTTTTTGTTGATTTTTCTTTTCTTGGATTTTTCGAAAATTGTTCTTGGTTCTCTTTCCTTGTTGTTCAAAATTTTTGTGTTATTTTTCTTATTTGATTTTAAAATTTGTAAGTTTAGTGTCTTTTGGTATTTCTATACCCAGTTTTTCGAAAATCAGTGTCTTTGATTTCAAAAATTTAAAGTTTGGTGTCTTTTAGTGTTTTTCCTTTTTGATTTTCAAATTCATTGTTGTTTATTTTCAAAATCCTTAAGTTTGGTGTCCCATTGGTATCTTTTCATTTAATTTAATTTTCTTATTTATAATTTTATCTTTAACCTTTATCTTATCTTTTATGTGATTTTAAAATTTTGTTATCTTATCTTTCCTTTTAATTTCAAATTTTTTAAAACAAAATTAGTATTTGGTTAGTTTTCCTTTCTTTAAAATTTGAATTTTTAAAAAGGTTTAGTGTTTAGTTAGTCTTTATTTCTCTAAGATTTGAATTTCAAAATCTTCCTTTGACTCTCTCTTTTTAATTTCAAAATTTTTCAAAATCAAATCTTCTATCTTGAACCTTTTAAAATCTTATCTTATTTTGTTTGACTTTTTCTTTCCAAATTTAAATTTTAAAATCTTTAATTGACTCTTTCTTTTTTTAAATCTCAAAAATTTTCAAAATCAAATCTTTTATTTTATTTTATTTTCAAATCTTGTTAGTTAGTTATTTGTTTGTTTTATATTAATTTTAAAAGTTTGGTGTCTCTTTAATTCTTCTTTCTCTCTCCTCTTTTTTGAAAATCTCCTACCTCTTTCTCTCTGTTCTTTTTCGAAAATTCTCTCTTTTTCCCTTTCTATTTTTGAAAACTTCTTTTTAAATAAAAGACACCTTCCTTTTCTTTTCTCTTTACCTAAGTCTCTAACAAGGAGCTCTCTATACTCTGACATAGAGACTCCTTTCTTTTTCTCTTCTTGGTTTCTTTTTCCTTGTTTATGAGCAGGAATAGGGATAAAGAACCTCTCTTTGATCCAGATCTTGAACCTAAAAATACTTTAAGAAGGCGTCTGCAACAAGCTCAGGCTAGCAGAGCCGTAAGGAACCTCACAGGAGATCCAGAACAAGAAGCTGAAGATACAATAATGGCAGCTAATCCAGAAGCTGGAGGAGACGCAAGAAAAGTCCTAGGATCTTACACTACACCCAATTCTGATTTCTATGGGCGCAGCATCTCTATTCCTGCCATTGGTGCAAACAACTTTGAGCTCAAGCCTCAACTGGTCACTCTAGTACAGCAGAATTGCTAGTTTCATGGACTTTCTCGAGAAGATCCCAACAAATTCATATCAAACTTCCTGCAGATATGTGACACTGTCAACACTAATGGAGTAAATCCAGAGGTTTACAAGCTCATGCTCTTTTCCTTTGTTGTAAGAGACAGAGCAAGGCTTTGGCTGGATTCTCAACCTAAAGAAAGTTTAGACACTTGGGAAAAGGTGGTCAATGGATTCTTAACCAAATTCTTTCCACCCCAGAAGCTGAGCAAGCTTAGGGTAGAAGTACAAACCTTCAGACAGAAAGAGGGTGAATCCCTCTATAAAGCTTGGGAAAGATACAATTTGAGATTGGACCATGCTAGACATTTTCTATGATGGCTTATTTGAGGCATCCAAGATGTCATTGGACCACTTTACAGGTGGATCCCTCCACTTTAAGAAGACGCCTGAAGAGGCGCAGGAACTCATAGATATGGTTGCCAACAACCAGTATATATACACATCTGAGAGGAACCCTGTGAACAATGGGACAGCTCAGAAGAGAGACGTCCTGGAGGTAGACACCTTAGACACTATCTTGGCTCAGAACAAGCTTATGTCTCAGTAGATCAACTTGATCTCTCAGCACTTGAGTGGGATGCAGAGATTAGATGCCTATTGTCCAGAAATAGAATGTGAATTGGACGCTAGTGACAACACCTGGACCACAATGGAGGAGGTGAACTACATGGAAACTCCTCCAGAAACTCCAACAACAATCTCTATTCGAATACTTTCAATCAGGGATGGAGGAACCACCCCAATTTTGGGTGGAGAGATCAACAGAAACCTCAACAAAGCTTCAACAACAATCAGGGTGGAACAAACCAAAACTGGTTTAATAACAGACCATTCCAACCCTCTCAGCAACAGACAGAGACTCCCACACAGAGCCTCTCTGACTTAGCTACTATAGTCTCTAACCTCTCCAAGACCACGCACAGTTTCATGGCAGAAACTAGGTCATCCATCAGGAACTTGGAGATACAGGTGGGACAGCTGAGCAAGAGGATCCCAGAGATCCCCTTTAACACTCTTCCCAGCAACACGGAAGTAAATCCGAGGGAAGAGTGCAAGGCCCTCACTGTGGAAGCCGAGGCCAAACCCAAGGGTGAGCTTGCTACTGAGGAACTGATGGAGATCAAAGCTCATGAGGAGATTGGGAACATCATCATGCACGCCCCTTTGCAGATAGAGGAGCATGAGGAATATCCCTCTTCAGACGAGCAAGAGGAGCCTAAGTAAGAGCAAATTGCTCGGTTTTTGGTAATTCTCAGGAAGCTGAAAGCCAATTCCTCTCATACAAAGGCGTTAGAGAAAAAACCTCCTTCCATGGAGCACTTGAAGAGCATGACCTCTGAAAAGAAAGCTCTAAGGGGAGATGAGACTGTGGTACTGACCAAGGAATGTAGTGCCTTAGTCTAGAAGAGGCTCCCCCAAAAGCTGCCTAATCCTGGAAGCTTCCTTATTCCCTGTACTATAGGGACTATCACATTTGAGAAGGCACTGTGTGACCTTAGTTCAAGTATCAACCTTATGCCTCTCTTTATAATGAAGAAGTTAGAAATTCATCTGGTGCTGCCTGCTAAGATCTCATTGGAAAAAGCAGACAAGTCCCTGAAAAGGGCATATGGCATGGTGGAAGACGTTCTGGTGGAGGTTGAAAACCTTTACCTCCCTACTGATTTCGTGATCTTAGACACTGGAGAGAACAGAGATGCCTCCATCATCCTTGGAAGGCCTTTCCTTGATAATGCAAAGGCCTTGATAGATATGGAAAATAGAGAGCTAGTCTTGAGGTGGTGGGAAGATCATATCTTGCTTAAGATCCTCAACCCTTAGTCTCCCTCTGACAAAGGAGGTACCATTGTGCAACATATAGTGTCTTAGCCTTCACTTTCAGTGCAAAGTTTTACAGAGTCCCCAGATACCAACTCTAAGTTTGGTGTTGGGCAACCATCATCAAGCACTGGGAAGGAAGGTACTAAGAAGAAGGTACCGAAAGGATGGAGGGACAAGAAGATCCCCATTGAAGGCCTCTCACCTGGCATGAGAGTTGTCTTCACTAAGAGTCTAGTCATTCCACATACTGTGAGCCAGATCCTGTCTCTAGAGCATGTGGAGCTCATTCATGAGAGCACAGAAAGAAAGTTCACTATGAAGGGTGAAGATCTGAGCCCCTACCTACCTCTGTAATGGAGCTATCCATCAAGCTAATGATGGCAAAGAAGCGGTTGTTAATAAGCAACCCAACCATTAGAATAGTACTTTCAATTTCCTTTCATTTGTTTTAGTTTGATTTTATATTATATATTTTTCTTTGCTTTATGACGTTTGTGATCATGTGCAGCACTTAGAACAGTGATGGAGACATATAGAACTGGAAACACAACACCCTGGGGAAAGTCCATTGCTGGCGTTGAACGCCAGACAAGGAGGAAGTTGGGCGTTCAACGCCCAAATAGGAGAGAAAGGCTGGCATTGAACACTAGAGAAGGAATACTCTAGGCGTTCAATGCCCATAGAGGAGCAAAGATCTGGCATTGAACGCCAAAGAAGGAACATTATAGGTATTCAACGCCCCGTGTGGAGTAGCCACAATCACCATTTTGGTCCCTTCTGGGCGTTCAATGCTTAGACCTGGCATTGATCGCCCATGCAGGGGTAGGAGAACTCAGTTTTTGAAGTCACAAGCCAGTGGGTCCCACAGAATCTCCACCTACCCCACCTTTACTTCTCTCTCCTACTCCTTCAAACCTTAAAACACACACCCTACTTTTCCTCTTCCCAAAAACCATCATAAATCCCATCATTCATTTCCCACCAACCCACCCACTTCAAATTCAAACCTTTCCCACCCATCTTTCCCTCCCAAAGCCGAGCGCTAAACCCCACCAACCCTATAAATACCCCCTCATACAACCCTTTATACACTCACCTCCTAAACACTCTCTCCCTCTTTCGCTATACACTTTACACACTTTTCTTCTTCCACATTCCCCCACTTGGCGGAAGCCTTTTCCCCCTGATGACATGTCATCATGTCATATTTTTCTATGCTTTTTCATACAAGAAATTGATGATTAGTGCTTAAATATTGAATGTTTTTGTGCTTAAATAGTATATTTCTTTGATCTTTTGATTTTATAAACTTCGTAGGAAATAAGTGGAAAAAGAAGCAAAAAAAGCACAAATTAAGCTCAAAAATAGGAAAGAAAAATTTTGGGGAACATTTTAAAGTTTGAGCACGCTTTGGAATCTTAGGCCACGCTTTTAAAAGCGTGACCCATGACCATGAAGCCTTGGCATTAGTAACATGATACATATGCATTAAAACCTTATGCATTCATTATCATGAATTAATAACTAAAGTATGCATGCATTTAATTATTAATGCCAATTGAGAATGAATGAAATGAATAAACGCTACGTTAAGTAATTGGCATTACTAATAAAGCCAATGAAAGCATGCATGTAATATTATTAATGCCATCAATTCTTTGCCAAGGCGTTAATGAAAGCATTTATGCAATACATTATTAACGCCATCATGAACCATGCGTTAATATAAATTGCTAAAAGCATTAATAATATTTGTGGCGTTAAATGAGCGCTCAAAGTGAGCGCTATGCTCACTAAAGTGAGCGTTTTCGGGCATATCACACTTGGAGGCAAAGGATGTTGCTGTCCGTAGCTGAGACGAGCGCTCACTAAGTGCAGTTGAAGAAAATGCACACCGATGCACCACTATTTAGTGGTATATTTTGTACTTAATTGAGTTGATTTTATCCACTAAACTCACACTTATTCATTGAATTTGCATGTTTTACATTTTCCTTCCTGACTTTGTGATATGATTGAAAACATGCTTCTTTGACCTTAATTTTGCTATGTTTAATCCTCTCTTATTACCATTCGATGCCTTGATATGTGTGCTAAGTGTTTTCAAGGTTTGTAGGACAGGAATGGCTTAGAGGATGGAAAGGAAGCATGCAAAAATGGAAGGAATACAAGAAACTGAAGGAATTGCTGAGCTGTTCAGCCTGACCTCTTTGTACTAAATCGACCATAACTTGAGCTACAAAGGTCCAAATGAGGCAGTTTCAGTTGTGTTGAAAAGCTAACATCCGGGGCTTCGAAATGATATATAATTTGCCATAGTTGCCATGCTGTTAAGCGATGCGCACGCGTGGATTATGCGTACGCGTGACCTGGCAAAAGTTCAATCCACGCGTACGCGTGGACGACGCGTACGCGTCACAGAGCGACGTGTTGGACGTATCAGAAATCACTGGGGGTGATTTCTGGGCTATTTTTTGACCCAGTTTTTGGCCCAGAAAATACAAATTAGAGGCTATAGAGTGGGAGAATCCATTCACACATCCATACATCACTTCTCATTATTCACAATTTAGGTTTTAGATGTAATTTCTAGAGAGAGAGGCTCTCTCCTCTCTCTAGGTTTTAGGATTTAGGATTTCTCTTAGTTTTAGGATTACTTCTTCTCAATTCCAGGTTCAATGTTCCTTTAATTTAATTTCTCTTCTACTTTTATTTGTTCTAGCTTTCTACTTTATTTATTCCCTTTGTTGATTACTTTATGTTGCTATTTGGTTTAAGAACTCCATGTTATATTTGATTTCTTTATTTAATACAAATTGAGGTATTTCAGATTTATGATTGCTTTCTTAAATTTATGTTATTGATGCTTTCAATTTAATTTAGATTTCTCTCTTTTTGGCTTTGGTTGAGTAATTGGTGACACTTGAGTTATCAAACTCCTTTGTTGATTGATAATTGGAATTTGCTGGTTGATTTGGATTCCTCTAAAGCTAGTCTTTCCTTAGGAGTTGACTAGGACTTGAGGAATCAAATTGATTATTCCACTTGACTTTCCTTTATTCGGTAAGGGTTAACTAAGTGGGAGCAACAGACAATTCTCATCACAATTGATAAGGATAACTAGGATAGGACTTCCAATTTTCATACCTTGCCAAGAGTCTTTCTAGTTAATAGTTTACTTTCTTGCAATTTACATTCCTTGTTCAACCTTTCAAAAACCCCAAAAAGATACAATCTCATAACCAATAATAACTACACTCCCCTGCAATTCCTTGAGAGACGACCCGAGGTTTAAATACTTCGGTTTATTTTTATTGGGTTTGCTTAAGTGATAACCAAATTTGTTTGTACGAAAGGATTTTCTGTTGGTTTAGAAACTATACTTTCAACGAGGTTTCATTTGCGAAATTCTTTACTAGCAAAAATCCGTTCGTCAAAATGGCGCCGTTGTCGGGGAGTTGCAAAAGTGTGCCTTATTATTGGTTATTGTAAATAATTTTGCTTTTTCGTTCTTTGTTCGTGTTTCTAGTTTTAGGAGTTTATTTTCATTAATTTTTATTAGTTTTTTTTCTCTGACTACTATGAATTCTCACCCCTTTGGCTATGAGTTTGGTTACAATCAAGTTGCATGAAGAGGATGTTACAGTGAAAGCTTGGATCAAGGATGGGACAATCAAAGATGGGAGGAGCCACAAGGATTTGATCAACCCTCTTGGCAACAACCACCTCCAAGGTATTATCAACAACCATCCTATGATGCCTACCAAGACAATGGTTATGGTGGACCTCTTCGTGACAAACAACACCCACCACAATATACCTATGAACCCCCTCCTCAGCATAATTTTGAACCACCATACTCACCAGCCCCTTACCACCAAACACCCCCATATGACCCCAATCCTTATCCACCATACCAACCGCCATAAGAGCCACACATAGAACCACCCCAATTCCAAAACAATTGCCCCCTTCATCTTCCTATGATGAGATGCTTCGATCTCTTGCACAAAGACAAAAGACCATGGAGAACACACTTAACTCTACCTTAAACGGTCTGACCTCTGCTTTACAAGCTCTCGCCTCACAGATTAGATCATTGAATACTCCCAACAATCAACCCTCAAGCTCTATTGGACCTCCTTTTCAACCACATAATGATCTCTCCACCCCATCACCCCCCTCCATGGAAGAGCACCCACATCCATCAATCTAAGAGTAACATGATCCCAATGATGCTACTGACCCGGAACAAGAGAGACGGGATCGGTTTCGCGAATTCATACTTCACAAGAAGCTAGAGGAGGCCCTAAAGGTGAAGGTAGTAGAGACCCTTGAGGAAAGTTGTCATAAAGGGGAAGACATCAAGGAGGAGTCTGATTTTGTACTAGAGCAAGTGGACAAAGCCGAACTTATAAAAAAAAAGGAAGTGGTTGAAGACTTGGGAGATGCGAAACCTCCATGGGAAAGTCCAGTCATACAGCCTCCTTCCAAGGTGTTTAATGTTGATGTTGAGGAGGGTGTACAACCTCCGAGGTATATCATGGTTCAAGACTTTACAGAGGTTGATCAAGAGATGGAGATTAAAGAAGAAGAAACACTGCCTTCCATACCCTTGGTAGGCAATGAAGAAGAGAGCTTGTTGGAAGAAAGCTTGTTGGAAGAAAGCTACCAAGAGGAAGAGGTTGAAATTGAAGAAGCTTGCAAAGAGGTGGAAGTTGCCAAGGGAAAGCACAAGGGAATGGAGCTTGAAATCACCTTGCCAAAGCTGTTGGAGACCTTTCTCCCAAAGCCATTACCATCCAATACAACATTCAAGTGGGTAAAATTCTTATCCTTGACCTTTACTTTCCCACTTGAATATGGTTTACTTGAGACAGATGGTCAGCTTAGAGCTCTTTGTGGCTTTAAGAGTAAGAGGGAGATGGTTAGTGGTTGGCAACACAATCCTAGGTTCGTTGTGGTTGGGAGCTCAAAGTCTAAATGCAAGGGTTGGTGTAGAGCTCGAATGAATGGGTCTAGGAAGCTGTTTGGATGCCCTAGTGAGAATTTGGATTGCTTACCACCCGGATGAAATCATTATGATCCACTCGAAGACGGGTGTAGAATCAAGATTTGGGATCCGGGAATATATGAGGATCAATTTTGGGAGCTCAAAGCTTGTGAAGAACTCCATCAAAGCTTGAGGAATTTACTTAGTATTGATAGAGCTTATTAGAAGTCCAAGCGTTGGTGGAAGTTTCAAGACGAGTTCAAGCACAAGCCGCCCTGACAAGGAGCTCACCAAATGTCCAACTTAAGGACTTTAACTAAAAGTGCTAGGTGGGAGACAACCCACCATGGTATAATCATCCTTTTTCATTCCTAGTTTTATTTTATTTTGTTTTTCACAGTATTCATTCATAATTCCTGCATAATCATCTACATTCTGTATTCTGCATTCTGCATATTGCATAAAAAAAGGGGGAATCGACGCGCAAGCGTCCATGACGCGCGCGCGTCATTTGCGTATGCGCACCTAAACAGAGAGTTGCGCGAGAGACGCGCGGGAGGGGTGCGTACCGCAGAAGCCACTCCAAGCGTATGCGTACCTCACGCGTACGCGTACCTCACGCGTACGCGTCCCCTGCAAAAAGTTCAACCCATGCGTAAGCATCAGCGACGCGTATGCGTGGGCATGAAAAATCGGCGTAAAAGCGTGTTGAACAGAGAGTTGTGATGGTCCGGGGCTGGTACTGTGCTAGAGGCACAACATCACCCACGCGTACGTGTCCCTGATGCGTGTGCATCCTTTTGCTTCCAGACCACCCATGCGTACGCGTGGGAGACGCTTACGCATCGAACGGCCAACTCAGTTTTCATGCGTACGTGTGATGCCCGCGCGCGACCCCGTTTTTCAATTCTCCCCTCTTTCTTTCTTCTTACTTCCTACTCCATTCTTCTTCCTCTTTCCATCTTTGTCATCAAGTTTCTTTTTTTCTCTTTCCTTTACTCTCTCATTCTTCATTTAATTATTGCATTTAATTATTTTTCTTTCTTCTCAATTTCATTTTAGCTTCATTATTTATGGTTTTTTTTTCTTTCTTTTTCATGCATTCTTATGTTGGTGTTGGAATTTTATTTGGGTAGTACCTTATTATACTTGAGCTTGTGGATGTTCTGAGGCATGATTTGATAATTGCACTTAATTTTGACTCTCATATACATTTGGATTATATTATTTTCATTCTTATTCTCACACTACACACTAAGTGTTTGTGAAAAAGCTCTTATGGCATTTTGAATCCTATATTATTTTACTCTTACACTTTAATGCCTCATTTTTCACAACACTTGTGCTCCACATGTATTTGAGATTATCATTCATAATTGCCATCATACAAGTTCTCTTTAATTTGGCACACTTAATAATTGATGCTTGAATTATGCTTCTCATGCCTATTACTTGCATGCTTTTAACTTCTTTCATTTCATTATTATAAATTGCCTTCTTGCTCTTAATTACTGTATTACCTACATGTTGTAGCTACCATGTATTTAAGCTATTATCTCTTCTTTGGCATTCATTTCACTTGGAATTTTCTCCCTCCGGTTTTAAGTTATATATGTTTAATAGTCTTCCTCTTTCTTTCTTCCTTAGGCATGGGTACCAAGAAAAGGAAAAGAGAAAGCCACTGACAAGATCCCAGCAAGGAGAGGAACCAAGAGACCCCCAGCTAAGGCACCTCCATCTACAAGCGTCAGTTGGAGCCACCCATCCACTTGCACATCTCAGCATGCATCGAGGACGGTGTAATCTTTAAGTGTGGGGAGGTCGATACCGACTTCCATGGGTTAGTTCCTTCTTTTCAACACCATTGTTTAATTTTCTTTGTAGTTCATTGTTGCATTTGCATGTTTGATTGCATGTTTGATTGCATGTTTGTTTGATTTTTGTGCATATTTTACCACTGCTTGGTTAAAGTAATGAGTTTCTTTTCAAGACCCTTTTTATAGCATTTTACTAATTTAAATTGAAAATTTGTGTTAAACTTGTTTGAGGATTGTATTTTGGAACATAGTTTATAGCTGAGAACACACAACCTGTGAGAATTTGAGCTTAATTACATGGTTACATTATTTAACCATAATATTTTATTCTTGTGTGTTTTCTTCTCTATGAATGCAATCTTTGCTTTATTTCATTCTATATGTCCATTGTTTAGTGTATTTACATGCTTACATATGATTGAGGCCATCATTTGTTATTAGCTCACTTATCCCAAATAGCCTACCATTTCAATTACCTTTGTTTGCCACTTTGAGCCTTTTAATCCCCATTTGTTATGTATTTTACCACATCACTAGCCTTAAGCAGAAAAACAATTAATTATCCCATTGAATCTTTGGTTAGCTTAAGATAGAGATTGTGTGTCAACTAAGTATGGGAAAACTGTGGGAAACCTGGGTTAATAGGAAATGTGTTATGTTTCTACTTTATTTAAATATTGAGAATTTGGGTGCCTACTCTTGTGAAACAAAAAAATTACCATATGCATTGATATGTTATGTTTGCTTTCATGATGAAAAAAAAAAACCAAAATGATTCGAATAATTAAGTTAATAAATGAATAAGGGGACAAAATTACCCTAATGCTAAGTTGAATAAAAGATCAATGCATATGTGGTGAAATTAAAGAAAAGTTGATACATGAGCATGTGAAATATACAAAGGGGAATTATGCGTAGCTAGACATAAATTTAGAGTTACATAGAGTGTATGAGTATGTTAGGTGAGAGCTTAGGTTAATCAAAGATTCATATTTTAGCTCACTTGGCCATACATATATCCTCACCCATACCTTAGTCCCATTACAACCTTGAAAAGACCTCATGATGTTTGCATTGGTATACTAAATACTTGTTGATTGGTTAGATGAAGAACAAAGTTTTAGAAAGCATGATTAGAGAAGAGTAGAGTGATTGACCCTAGACACTTGAGAGATTAGAGTGCATATACACTTCCTGTGAGGGTTCAATGCTTGATTCTATGTTCCCTGCTTTCATGAGATATCTTCTTACAAGTTTACTTGTCTTTTATTATATAATTTGAATTAGTAAAATCTGATTTATGTTTCCCTTGAAGAGCTTATTTACTTTTAACCAAGTAGACAGAAACATCTTAGCATATAGTTGCATTTATAGGTTGCATCTCATACTTTCTACCATTCCTCTTCACTCTTATAGCTTCTCTTGAGCTTAGCATGAGGACATGCTAATGTTTAAGTGTGGGGAGATTTGATGCACCACTATTTCGTGGTACATTTTATACTTAATTGAGTAGATTTTATCCACTAAACTCACACTTATTCATTGAATTCGCATGTCTTACATTTTCCATCCTGACTTTGTGCTATGATTGAAAACATGCTTCTTTGGCCTTAATTTTGCTATGTTTAATCATCTCTTATCACCATTCGATGACTTGATATGTGTGCTAAGTGTTTTCAAGGTTTATAGGGTAGGAATTATTTAGAGGATGGAAAGGAAGCATGCAAAAGTGGAAGGAATACAAGAAACTGAAGGAATTGCTGAGGTGTCCAGCCTGACCTTTTCGTACTAAATTGACTATAACTTGAGCTATAGAGGTCCAAATGAGGCGGTTTCAGTTGTGTTGAAAAGCTAACATCCAGGGCTTCGAAATGATATATAATTTGCCATAGTTGCCATGCTGTTAGGTGACGCACACGCATGGATCACGCGTACGCCTGATCTGGCGAAAGTTCAATCCATGCGTACGTGTGACAAAGCGACGTGCTAGACGTATCAGAAATCGCTGGGGGCAATTTCTAGGCTATTTTTGACCCAGTTTTTGGCCCAGAAAATATAGATTAGAGGCTACAGAGTGGGGGAATCCATTCACACATCCATACATCACTTCTCATTATTCACAATTTAGGTTTTAGATGTAGTTTCTAGAGAGAGAGGCTCTCTCCTTGATGAGTCCAATTCACAACCCCATTCAAAAAATGGTAAATTAGTTCTTTTGGCAAGCACACCAAAATTATCGTCAAGTAATAACCACAGTAGAGTGGGATCGTATCCACAGAGATTGGCAAATTTGAGCAGTTTTAATCAATTGATGAATTAGTCAAGCGGATCAGATAGATTGTGATTTGTAGAATTATAAATGACAGAAATGTAAATGGCTAGAAGGTAAAGGGAAGCAATAAAGTGAAGAAATGGAAATGACAGAATGTAAAGAGCAGAATCATAAATGACTTGAATGTAAATGGGAATGGGGAATTACTGAATGTAAAAGTAAGCTATAAAGAAAGGGATAGATAAGAATGGGAAAATTCATTGAGATCGGGAGATGTTGTCTCTTTGGATCAATTTCAGCTTATATCCTCTTCAATCATGCAACTCATTGACCTCTTGGCAATCATGATTGATTGAGCCCCAATCCCTTGGTGACTCAATCTCTCATATCTTGATCAATAGCCAATTCCTTGGTCTAATTGTTCATGAAGAGAGATATGCTTAGTCCCTGATTATACCACACATTATCATAGGTCCAAGTAGAGGGCGAATTATATGTCACCATATCCAAATACCAAAACCCAGATTCTACTCAAATGTGAGAAGGGATTTCAAGCATGGTTTCATGTTTTCTTTCCCAAGGTTCCCATGAAACCCATTTTGCATTCAATCTCTTTCCCAAGATAATTGAACACTAAGCATTAGAAACGAAATTCCTTCTAGCAAATCAAAGAGAGGACGAAGAGAAGAAGAATTTTACTATCATCAATCCATCAAGTACAACAGAGCTCACTCTCTCAATGAGAGGGAATTTAGCTACTCATAGCTCAAAGAAAAGTACTCAAAAGTAAAGAAGATGATGAAATGTAAAAGTGAGTCCAAAATTAATCTCTCCAACTGCTTAACCCCCGTCTTCAGTACTTCTTGGGGGTATTTATACTACTCCTAGCAAAAATAAAATAATTACAAAAGTGAAAAAGGAAAATTACATTTTGGAGGGAAAAGAAACTCAATAAGCATGACTTCCCAGCTGGCGTGTGGTTGGCGCTTCAGTGGCGTGTCACGTGCTCCCTCAATTCTGGCTTGGCATGCCACGCCCAGTCCCTCAAGTGGCACGCTCATCTTTATAACAACCTTGGCATGCCACGCCTTCGAGTGCAAGTGGCACGCCCTAGCCTCTCTCCATTTCTCTTTGTCTCTGGAAACTTGAACTAGCGTGGCACGCCCAGGGTATGGCGTGCCACGCCCTTGTTGTAAGCTTGATCAAGCTCTCTAGAAAGTTGAACTAGCATGGCATGCCCAGGGTCTGGCGTGCCACGCCCATTTGTGAACAAGTGACTCTTCTGCTTGGCGTGCCATGCCACGAACTCAAGTGGCACGCCCAAATAGTTCTCTTGCTCTCTAAATGACACTGGAGTGCCATGCCCGGGGTTCAAGTGGCACGCCTAAGTGAGGAATAGTGGATGGTGTGCCACGCCTTCGACACCAAGTGGCACGCCCCATGTATTTGGCCTCCTTCACCCTCTCTGGAAACTTATACCAGCGTGCCACGCCTAGAGGCTGGCGTGCCACGCCCTTGATCTTGCCTTGGTCCCAGTAGCTGGCGTGCCACGCCCAGTACTCAAGTGGCACGCCATAGTGAGATTCTTGGCTTGGCGTGCCACGCCTTCCACATCAAGTGGCATGCTTAAGTGAGATTGAGAGCCTGGCGTGCAACGCCTTCGACCTCAAGTGGCACGCTCAGTCTTCAATTGCCTTCAGCTCCTTCTCTGGATTTTTGTACCAGCGTGCCACGCCATGCTGTTCAAGTGGCACGCCCATACATTTGTGGACTCTTCAAGCTTGGCGTGCCACGCTTGGATCCTCAAGTGGCACGCCCAAGTGACTTTTTAGGGTTGGCATGCCACGCCTTCGATACCAAGTGGCACGCCATAGTGAAGGTTCCTCCTTGAGTGATGAGTTGGCATGCCACGCCCCTTGGCTCAAGTGGCACGCCCATAATAGCTGATGGGTTAGGCGTGCCACACCCAACCTGGCATGCCACGCCCCTTTTGTGTCCTCCATTGTTGCTCTCTGGAACTTTGTATTAGCGTGCCACGCCCAGTCCCTGGCGTACCATGCCCATATGCATGCTTGAACTTCTCCTCTGGAATTTAGTACTGGCATGCCACGCCTAGCTCCTGGCGTGCCATGCCAGTGCATTTTTGTGGCGTTTGCTCCAAGTGGCACGCCAGTTTCACACGCCCAGCTTCTTTATTGCTTTCTTCCCTTTTTATGCCTTTTTCACCTGAAATTCAGCACAACTCATCTCAAAGTAGTGTACCATAATACTCATCAAATAATGCATGAATTGTACTGATCAAATGAGATTTATGCTCTTTTATGGTCCACTTGAAGCAAGAAAGAAGGGTAGATGATGCAAGTCATCACAACACCAAACTTAAGCTTTGCTTGTCCCAAGAAAATCAATGTGAGTGGCCCTTTTATAAATTGAGACCTTGGCCTTGAATGATTGCAACATGACTAAGGGTAAGACTAAGTGTTCAACACATGCATGAATGTTTTAATGTCATGAAAAACTCTTAGATCCTTGAGGGTTCTTTCAAGTATAGGCCTCAGGGATCCTTTCTATTGATTGTCACCGTGAAGTAGTAAGAGTTGTTTTGCTTTCTCTTTGGTTGTGCTTTCTTGACCACGACTCTAAGTGTTTTATCTCAAGAAAACCCTTTAATTAAGCTTTCAATTAGTACTCCCAAACCATTTGGTTTTAGGGTACTGGGTGTTGAAACACCCCTAAGAATCTACTTGCCCAGGACTCTTCTTGACACATCTTCACCACAAGCATCTATTAGGATCCTTAACTCCCCTTTTTATTGAACTTTTTAATGTTTCTTTCCCATCCCAGTAGTTGATGCTCAGAGCCTTGGGTCTTTATTGCTTAATACTTTTTGGTTCTATGGATATTCAAGGAACACCCTTTAACCTTTTCTTGTTATACCTTCTAAGACTAGTTGCTTTCCATGACTCATTTCTTTTTAGTTCATTCGAGGTTCTACACTTAGTTTCTTATTTCTTAGTCTGTTGAATGATATCTCTTGGCCTTGGTTTCTCTTACTCTTGTTTTTGCACAACTCCAGATGACGCGACCGCATGACCCACGCGGACGCGTGACAGATGCCACGCACTAGAAACTGCAGAAACGCTCCCAGCGATTTCTAAAACCCTTTTTGGCCCAGATCCAAGTCCAGAAGCCACAGATTAGAGGTTATAAAGTGGGGGAATGCATCCATTCAAAGGGAGGCCTTCAATAATTTACTTTTCATAGTTTAGATGTAGTTTTTTTTAGAGAGAGAGGTTCTCTCCTCTCTCTTAGGTTTTTAGGATTAGGATTCCTCTTAAAGGATTTAGAATTTCAACTCTTCATCAGGTTCAATATTCCTTTTACTTTATATTTCTCTTTTACTTTCAGATACTTTAATGCTATCCTTTAATTACTTATGTTGCCAGATTGGCTTATGAATTCTTTATGTTTAGATTGATTTTCTCTTATTTAATGCAATTGAGGTATTTCAGATCTAAGATTCTTATTTAGCTTTTTATATTATTGGCGTTAATTGATTAAATGGAAGCTCTTGAGTTATCAACTATCCGTGATTGGTTGTTATGTCGGCTAAATTGACTGGTATTCCACTAACTCTAGTCTTTCCTTAGGAGTTGGCTAGGACTTGGGAATCTAACTAATTAGTTCACTTGACTTTCCCTTGCTTTCATAAGGGTTAACTAAGTGGGATTAACCTCCATTCTCATAAGAGTAACTAGGATAGGACTTTCGAATTTTCATACCTTGCCAAGAGTTTATTCTATAATTATTTATTCATTTTTCTTGTCATTTAAATTACTTGTTCCTTACTTTCAAAACCCCTAATTTACAAAACTCATAACCAATAATAAGAACATACCTCCCTGCAGTTCCTTGAGAAGACGACCCGAGGTTTAAATACTTCGGTTATCAATTTTAAAAGGGGTTTGTTACTTGTGACAACCAAAACTTTTGTAAGAAAGGTTGATTTCTTGGTTTAGAAACTATACTTGCAACGGGAATTTATTTTGAATTCTAAACCATCATTCATTAATTCTTCAAAATGGCGCCGTTGCCGGGGAACTGCAAACGTGTGCCTTATTATTAGTTATTGTAAATATTTTTTTCTTTTATTTTGTTTATTTGTTTTTGTTTTTCCCTTTTTATTTTTATTAGATACTATGAATTCTCACTCCTCTCGCTTTGAGTTTGGTTCAAATATTGTTGAAGGGAACGGAAGTTATAACAGGAATATGCATCAAGGTCTGAGCAATCAAAGATGGATGGAGCCAAGAGAATCTGATCAACCCTTTAGGCAACAACACCCTCCAAGATATCATGGGCAAGGACCACTCTACAATGCATACCAAGCTGATAGATATGGTGGACCCCCTTGTAATCACCAACAAGCCCCACCCTGTGCCTATAGACCATCCTCTCAACGTAGCTTTGAACCACCACACTCACAAGTTCTTTTTCACCACTCACCACCGTATGATCCTTATTTACCCCAATTCCAATCCAATTACTCCCTAACACCACCACTTCCCTATGTACCATGTCCATATCCATCACCTCAAGAATCACAGGCTCGCCTCAAGGAAACAGTAGATCAACTTCATACAACCCTTCATCAGCTGGAGCAAGCAATACATCAATTATCTTCCAGACGTTTAGACACTCAAGGAACTCCAATAGCTTTATGTGGAGAATCTAAGGACAAACGTTGCATGAAGGAGACACTAGAAACCCCAGTAGGTAGTGATGAGCATAACTTTGTTCTGGAACAATTAAAGGAAGCTCAAATTATCCAAGAAGAAGAAGTAATGATTGAAGATTTAGGAGATGTTGAACCTCCATGGGAATTAAGAACCGTAAGGAATTCCGCTGAGAAGTCCGAAATTGATGCCAAGGAGGACAGTGCACAACCTCCACAGCATATGCCTTGTGAAAAATTGGACAGAACAGACCAAGAAGTTGATTCCATGGGCAGTGATGATCTTGAATCAAGCTCTCCTAGTCACGAACTCACATCCGCAACTGAACTCCTTGAGCCTGAAGAACCTTACCCAAGTTAATACGAAGATGACGTCGAGGTAGATTTCTCTCAACCTCTAATGTATGACTTAAGTGATGAGAAAGACATAGAAGACTTTGATCAGGACGCAGTTGCAGCTGAAGAATTTTGCAAGGAAATGGAGGAATTCACAGAAGACTACAAGGGAGTAGAACTTACAGAACCACTGGAAACACCTATCCCAAGGCCATTACCACCTAATACAAGCTTCAAGTGGGTACAATCCTTAACCTTTATCTTTACTTTTCCACTTGAATATGGTTTGCTTGAAACAAATGGCCAGCTTAGAGCTCTCTGTGGCTTTAAGAGTAAGAGGAAAATGGCTCGTACTCAGAGCTGGTGCGCAAGGTTCAATAAGGTTCCACGCTTCAATTCGAAGTGCACGGATTGGTACCATGTTCAATTGAATGGGTCTTGGAAGACGTTTGGTCATCTTGGTGAGAATACAATTTCTAAACCGCCCGGATCGAAGAAAATAGATCAAGACTTAGGCGGATTTAAAAGTAAGGTTTGGGATCCTGGAATCTATTCTGACATTCGTCACCCCGGGAGCCTGAGAACCTGTTTGAAGCTGCTCAAAAGCTTCACATGCCTAGTTTGGGACCCCGGAGGCTGTTGGCATTCCAAACATTGGTGGAGATATCTGGATGAATTTAAGCATAAGCCACCATAACAGGAAGCTCATCCAATGTCCAACTTAAGGACTTTAACTAAAAGTGCTGGGTGGGAGACAACCCACCATGGTATGGTCATTTTTTTTTTCAATTTTTATTTCGTACTGTTTGATTTTATGTTATATTATTTTATTGAACCTGGATGTTATTCATAGCATTTGCATTAGCATTGCATACTGCATAATTGCATACCTGCATATATAAAAAAAAGGAAGGCGTGCGACGCGACCGCACTGCTAACGCGTTCGCGTCAGTTGCGAAAACTACCTCCCAGGCGTCCGCGTCAATCACGTGAACGCGTGATCTGGAAATCGGCGTAAAAATCCAACGCCCAGAAATATGGGCTGGAATCGTGCGGCTGTTGTGCGTTTAGCACAAAACGGCTCATGCGTTCGCGTCCCTGACGCGAACGCGTCACTTGCAACACACTTATCCTACGCGAAAGCGTGTGCGACGCGTCCGCGTCGCGTGGATTGCACAACACCCTAAATGGAAACAAAGAGTTGCGCTGAAACGACGCTGGAGTCGTGCGTTTAGCACAATTTCTAGCGACGCGGTCGCATGCCTCACGCGATCGCGTCATTCATCTTTTTACCCATTCCATGCGATTGCGTCACTCACGCGATCGCGTCAACCCCATTCCACCCTAGCCACGCGATCGCGTGCCCCACGCGTTCGCGTGGATTAAAATTCACTAACCCCAATGACGCGAAACCCTATTCCCCCCCCCCACGTCCCCATTCTCCTTCCCCAACCCCCTCTGCTCTCTCTCCCTCCTTCCTCTACTCCAACACCACCATCCCAACCACCTCCGACCGCCGCACCACCCCCACCAACCCGGACCCACCATGACGCCCACCCCCTCTTTTTTTCTTCTCTCCTCCTTTTTCTTCTCCCCTCCCTTCTCTCTTTTCCACCACCGCGGCCAGCCACCGCCACTGCGCCATCACCGCTGCGACTCCCACCACCAACACCCTCACCCTCCCTTCCTTCCTCCTTAACCTCCTCTCCACCATTACCCCAACCCGAAACCCCTACCACCGAACAGCCACCCACCACCGCGCCAACCACGGTTTGCTGCCGCGCCGCCCTACGCCACCGCCGCATTGCCGCCAATACAACCCCACTCCCGCCATCTCTCCTAGTTCCATACTAGTGCCTCTAACCATCAGGTTCCGCCGAACGCCACTTTTCTTTCATTCGTAGTTAGTTGAATATTTTTCAGTTTATGTTTAAAATTAGGCTAGTTAGAGATGCATGTTTGTAGTGGATTCTAGGTGGTTAGGTAGCTAGGATGTGGTTAGTAGATTTAGGCCTGCTAATTGCGCCGTACTTGTTGCTTGTTTTACCTATTCTGCAATCTTGGTCTTGTTGTGATGTTAATACTGTTCATATGCTGTTCTTTACTATTTCATGCTGCTTTTACACTGCTCTTTCATGTTCATATTCCATATATGTATTTGTAGATTTATTTTAATTTATATGAACTATTCTGCTTGCTGTTTATTACCCAGAAACATCCAATTTTAGCCGGAATGCTGCCCAATTTTCTGTAAATTGTTTTAATTTTCATGCATGTTTTGGTTTTGGCAATTTGAATTTGGCATTCCTTAGCTTTTCCTAAACCACTTCATGAATGCACGGGCCAGCATTCTTATTCTTTTCGATTTCCTGGTTAATAAATTGCACTTTTAATTATTCAATTTTAATTTTTGCTATTTTTATATCATCATCCATAACCTGATATTTTTGAATATGAGTTGACTAGTCTTTAAATTTATGAATTTCTTGTTACTTAGAAAACAATTCTCAATGCCACTCACTTTAACTTTCTTTCTCCTAACTCACTGCTTTCCACTTTTTCACTTTTAACCACTTTTAACTTTCTAACTTCTCCCTTTGCCCTTTTTACTAACTCCTTCAACTTTTTAACTCATAGCATGATTATTGTTTCTCCTAATTAACAGGTGTTCTACTTATAATATATTTTGGATTGTGATTTCTCATCTCAGCTTTTTAACTCCGAAACAATCCAAAATGCACAGTTATTCAACTCATTTCATAATTCTACTGCTCTTTTGCC
This sequence comes from Arachis ipaensis, assembly GCF_059453495.1. NCBI lineage: Eukaryota > Viridiplantae > Streptophyta > Magnoliopsida > Fabales > Fabaceae > Arachis > Arachis ipaensis. The sequence goes on from NC_142436.1 coordinate 59,900,684, forward strand.
ACTATGTGCTTATATTGCTATTTGCCTACTTATTTTCCTGCTCTGTTCTTCCTTTATATCCTGGAATTTCTGCTTTTCAGGATGTCTGACCCTCAAAGAAAAGGAAAAGGCAAAGCTACCACTGGTAAAAGAAAAAGAGGAGAATCCTCTATGTCTATCTTGGACATTATGCATGATGACTCCTGGCGGGAAAGCACTTTACCTCGCAGGAGAAGGCTGACCAGCTCCTCCCTGCCAATGATCCCATTAAATTTGCAAACAGATACTGTGAGCTGAAGTATCCAGTGTTTGCCACCTCCAGAAACCTGTACCTGGAGCGAACTTTGAAATTTCCAGAAGAACTACAGCAGTACACCTCCAATCAGATCAAATAGTGAGGCTGGTTCTTCTTGGAGAGAAACCTGATAGAGGTCAATGCTTCCTGGGTAAGAGAGTTTTACTGCAACTATTTCAAGACTTCCCTGGATGCAGTGCACCTCAGAGGGAAACAGATATGGTCACTGAAGAGGCCATTGAGGATATTCTGCAGCTTCAGCCTAAGTCAGATCATCCTGACGGTTACCAAAAGGCTGAAGAGGACATGCGTTTTATGAGATTTGATTGGGATGCTGTCAAGCAGAAGATAGCCCTTGATCCGACTGTCCCATGGGTCATGGGTAAGAACACCACAACGCCTAAAGGAATCAATCTTATGTATTTGAATGATGAGGCTCGGCTCTGACACCAGATCCTGAGCAACTTTGTTATGCCGAGCACTCATGAGACAGAGCTGCCTGCTACTATGATCACCCTTCTCTGATGTGTGCTGGAGGGTAAGGACCTGTATTTACCACGATTCATCCGGCACTATATGGCCAGGGTCCATGTCAGAGGCTCCCTCTGACGTTAAGATTTTTGCCAGTAAAGAAGTTAATAAAAACAGTCGCGTTGTAGATATAGTCTCTAAACCGACAGACATCCCTTCGTACAAACGTTTTGGTTATCACAAGTAACAAACCCTTTTAAAATTGATAACCGAGTATTTAAACCTCGGGTCATCTTCTCAAGGAATCGCAGGGAAGTATGTTCTTATTATTGGTTATGATTTTGTAAATTGGGGTTTTGGAAGTAAGGTGGGAATATGTTATATGACAAGTAAAGTAAATGGCATTTAAAATAAATAAAACTGTAAAGCAAACTTTTGGCAAGGTAAGAGAAATTTGAAGTCCAGATTTAGTTATCCTTATCAACAATAACGAAAGTTGAATCTTAATTCCACTTAGTTAACCTTTGCTATAACAAGGGAAGGTCAAGTGACTAATTAGTTAGATCTTTGAATCCTAGTTAATTCCTAAGAAAAGATTGAGATTATTGTAGATCAATTCAATTAGCAAGGATAACAATTATCAATTATGCTGTTAAATTGGATAACTCCTGAGTTACTGATTTCTTAACCAAGACCAAAAGGGAGGATATCTAAATTAAATTAAAAGCATTCATATAAATAAAGCAAAGCTAAATTAAGTCTGAAAATACCTCGAATTGCATTCATAAAAGAACTTAAATCTGACATATAAATTAAATTGGAGAAATAAATAAAAAGAACACTGAACCTGGGATTGAAAGTCACTCCTAAAACTAAGAGAAGTCCTAAATCCTAATCCTAAGAGAGAGGAGAGAACCTCTCTCTCTAAAAGCTACATCTACTCCTAAAATTGTGAATGTGAAAGCCTCCTCATGAATGGATGCATTCTCCCACTTTATAGCCTCTAATCTGTGTGAAAACTATTTTTCCAAATGACGCGGCCGCGTCAGCGACGCGGTCGCGTGGATCAATTTGTGCCATTAGCGCGCCTCCAGCCACGCTTTCGCGTGACTCTCTATTCATCCTCATTTTCTTCCAAACGCACATACGACGCGGACGCGTCGGCGACGCTGTCGCGTCGCGTGTGAAAATCCTTTTTTTTTAATGCAATATGCAGATGCAAATGCAGTACTTAATGTGAATGCTATGCATGATTCCAGGTTCAATGAAAATAAAATAAAATAAAAATAAACAACACGAAATAAAATTGAAAAAGAACGATCATACCATGGTGGGTTGTCTCCCACCTAGCACTTTTAGTTATAGTCCTTAAGTTGGACATTTGATGAGATTCCTGCTATGGTGGCTTGTGCTTGTACTAATCCAGGAATCCCCACCAATGTTTGTATTTCCAGTAGCCTCCGGGGTCCCAAACTATGCATGTAAAGCCCTTAAGAAGCTTCAAACAGATTCTTAGGCTCCCGGGGTGACAAATGCCAAAACAGATTCCAGGATCCCAAACTTTACTTTTACACCCATTTTTGTCTCGATCTGCATTTTTCCAGCCGGGTGAAAGGTGATCTGAATTCTCACTGCAGCGACCAAACAGCTTCCTAGACCCATTCAGTTGAGCTTTATACCAACCTTTGCATTTGAACTTAAAGCTTCCAACCATGATGAACCTTGCAGGACAATTCTTACCACTGGCCATCTTCCTCTTACTCTTAATATCATAAAGAGCTCTAAGTTGACCATCCGTCTCCAGTAGCCCATATTCAAGTGGGGTTAGAAAGCTAAGGGATATGAATTTTACCCACTTGAATGTTGTGAAGGATGATGGCAACTTAGGGGGAGGCATCTTTAATGGAATTGCAAGCTCCACTCCCTTGTGCTCTTTTCTGATAACTACCACCTCTTTGCAAGCTTCTTCAATTTCAACCTCTTCCTCTTGGCAGCTCTCTTCCAATTCAATCTCCTCTTCATTGCTTTCCAAGGGCATGGGAGGTTGTGCTTCTTCTTCTTGAATCTCCATCACTTGATCAACCTCTTCTAAGTCTTCAACTGTGATATGCCTCGGAGGTTGTACACCCTCCTCAACATCAATTGCAGCCGTCTTGGAAGGAGGCTCTATGTTTTGACTTTCCCATGGGGGTTCAGCATCTCCTAAGTCTTCAACCAATTCTTCTTCTTCAATAATCCCGGCTTTCTCTACTTGTTCCAGTACAAAGTCATGCTTCGTACTGTTCACTGGAGTTTCTAGTATCTCCTTCATACTACGTTCTTCATTAGATTGTCCACATGAAGCCATGTGGGTTCCTTGAGTGTCCGAACGTCGGGAAGCTAATTGACTCATTATTGCTTGCCCCAATTGATGAATGGTTTCCTGACATCGATCCACTGTTTCCTTGAGACGATCCTTTGTCTCTTAATGCACTCGGCTTTTATAAATAGGATCATAGTGCTCTTGGATTGATGGATATGGAGATGGTGAATATTGAAGTGGTGGTTCTTGTGAGTAATTGGGTTGGAATTGGGGTGGTTCTATATATGGTTCATATGGCTCATAAGGTGGTTGGTATGGTGGTTGAGGGTTGGGGTTATATGGAGGTGAATGGCGAAAAGGGGCTTGTGAGTGTGGTGGTCCAAAGTTATATTAAGGAAAGGGTTCATAGGCATATGGTGGTGGTTGTTGATAGTCCATTGGAGGTTGTTGTTGCCATGAGGGTTGATCAAATCCTTGTGGCTCCTCCCATCTTTGACTGTTCCAACCTTGATGCCTATTTTCATTATAGTTTCCATTCCTTACAACAACATTGGAACCAAACTTGAAACCAAAGGGGTGAGAATTCATAGTAATTAAGAAAAATTAAAAACAAAAATAAATAAACAAGCAAAAGAAATTTTTTTTATTAAATATTTACAATAACCGATAATAAGGCACATGTTTGCAATTCTCCGGCAACGGTGCCATTTTGACGTTAGGATTTTTGCTAGTAAAGAAGTTAATAAAAACAGTCACGTTGTAGATATAGTCTCTAAACCGACAGAAATCCCTTCGTACAAACGTTTTAGTTGTCACAAGTAACAAACCCCTTTAAAATTGATAACCGAGTAATTAAACCTCGGGTCGTCTTCTCAAGGAATTGCAGGGAAGTATGTTCTTATTATTGGTTATGAGTTTGTAAATTGGGGTTTTCGAAGTAAGGTGGGAATATGTTATATGACAAGTAAAGTAAATGGCAATTAAAATAAATAAAATTGTAAAGCAAACTTTTGGCAAGGTAAGAAAAATTGGAAGTCCAGATTTAGTTATCCTTATCAACAATAATGAAAGTTGAATCTTAATTCCACTTAGTTAACCTTTGCTATAACAAGGGATGGTCAAGTAACTAATTAGTTAGATCTTTGAATCCTAGTTAATTCCTAAGAAAAGATTGGGATTATTGAAGATCAATTCAATTAGCAAGGATAACAATTATCAATTATGCTGTTAAATTGGATAACTCCTGAGTTACTGATTTCTTATCCAAGACCAAAAGGGAGGATATCTAAATTAAATTAAAAGCATTCATATAAATAAAGCAAACCTAAATTAAGTCTGAAAATACCTCAAATTGCATTCACAAAAGAACTTAAATCTGACATACAAATTAAATTGGAGAAATAAATAAAAAGAACACCGAACCTGGGATTGAGAGTCACTCCTAAAACTAAGAGAAGTCCTAAATCCTAATCCTAAAAGAGAGGAGAGAAATTGTGAATGTGAAAGCCTCCTCATGAATGGATGCATTCTCCCACTTTATAGCCTCTAATCTGTGTGTTCTGGACTGAAAACTAGGTCAAAAGCAGCCCAGAAATCACCCCCTACGATTTCTGTTACATTCAGGTCGCGGAAGGGTGACGCGACCGCGTCGTCCTTGCGGCCGCGCGGATTGGGTGTTGGCCAGGTCACGCATCCGCGTGACCCACGCGTTCGCGTCGCTTGGTGTCAAAGCAACTATAGCAAATTATATATCAAATCGAAGCCCCGAACGTTAGCTTTCCAACGCAACTGGAACCGCGTCATTTGGACCTCTATAGCTAAAGTTATAGCTGTTTGAGTGCGAAGAGGTCAGGCTGGACAGCTTAGCAATTTCTCCAACTTATTGTATTCCTTCCACTTTTGCATGCTTCCTTTCCATCCTCTGAGTCATTCCTGCCCTATAATCTCTGAAAACACTTAACACACATATCAAGGCATCTAATGGTAATAAGAGAGGATTAATATTAGCAAATATAAGTCTAAAGAAACATGTTTTCAATCAAAGCACATAATTAGGAAGGCAAATGTAAAACCATTCAAATAGTATGAATAAGTGGGTAAAGAGTAGATAAAAACCACTCAATTGAGCACAAGATAAACCATAAAATAGTGGTTTATCAACCTCCCGTTCCCATATCTGATCACTCAGCTAGGCCATCGAGTTGACGTGCCTTAGGAGCTGGCTAATGCGAAGCCAACTGCTGCAGACTGCAAGAAGATCATTCCTCACAGCAGGAAGTTTCGGGCTTTAGGCTATACACCTCCATTCCTCACCGCTCCTGATGAGACAGCCACACCTTCAGCTTCCCCTTCTTCATCCACTACTGCACCAGCCCCACCCACTGCACCTCCACCTGCTCCTGAGCATATTTACCATTTGGTGCATCGACTCTTCGCCCGCTTGGATCGTATGGAGTGTCTCAACAAGCGACGCTATGAGCACGTCAAGTTGATGATCCGATCCGGCGGCGACATCCCTTCCGAGCCTGACACCCCTTCTGATACATCTAAGGTGGAGGATGACGATCACGAGGAGGAGACACCTACCCAGACTGCACAGGCAGGACCAGAGCAGGCTGCGCCACAGCAGGAGGTGCCACACTAAATTCAGGCCGCAGATCCAGAGATTTCTATCCAGTCAGAGCCTCCACTGCAGCAGACAGATCCTCCTACCCTCATCCATTCTGCAAATCCTTAGGCCACTACAGAGACTCCAGCAGCCCATCCTTCTAGTGATGACACTCCTTCACACCCAGCTTGAGTGAGCATCGAGGACGATGCTTTATTTTAAGTGTGGGGAGGTCGCCATCCCTGGCGTATTTCTTTTTGGTGAACCACTACAAACTCTTTCTATCTTATTTTATTTATTTTTCTGTATTTTTATCTTTATTTTTACTTTTCAGTACTTATACATTATTCTTTTGCTATATTTTTACTTTATTTCCGCATTTTGCACTTTAGTTTATATTTTAGCCAGTTAGTTTAGTTGCAATTCTAACTTATTAATTATAGAAAATATGGATTAATTAGTATAGTTTACCCTTTTAGCATATGATAGTTTGGTTTAAATTGAAAATGAAAGGGAAGTAAACTAGAGACTTTAACATAATCAAAACAATCCACACACCTTGTATATATAGCATTACATGTTAGTTAGTTAACAACATTTCTTCAAGAAGGAACACTAAAACTTTAGAGCCACCCAAAAAAAATTTACATTTGAGAATAATGGGAACTCTTAATTCCTACTTGCATGACATGTATAACTGATATATGATTTTTGAGCTAGAGAACACACAGCCTGTGAGTTTTGAGCTTAATTGTATGATTACATTCAAACCATAATTTTTATTCCTGTGTGTTTTTCCCTTTTTTCATTCTGATGTTCTTTACTTTGTTTTAATCTATATGTACAATTATAGAGTATAGATACATACTAAGAGATGATTGAGGCCATCATTTGAATTTTTCCTCACTTATCCCAAATTAGCCTACCTTTTACATCACCCTTGTTAGCCCCCTTGAGCTTTTTAATCCCCTCTTGTTCTATAAACCATATTACTAGCCTTAAGCAGAAAAACAAAATAAAAATCCCAAGTTGAATCCTTGGTTAGCTTAAGATAGAAATTGTGTATTGTTTAAGTGTGAGGAACTTTATGGGAACATGGATGATAGAAACAAAAGTAGAAAGTTAAAAAGAATAAAGATGTTTCAAAATAAAAATTTGGGAAGCATGCTCATGTGAAATCAAAACAATTAAATTACCATGTGCATTAAAAAAAAATTTGGTATTTAATTAAGGCGATACAAAAATTTCCCAATTGCAAAATAAAAAGAATCAATGCACATGGGACAAAGTTAAATTTAATGCATGAGTTTGCACTACAAAGTGAGAAAAGTTGGGCAAATAGGTTAAAAACTTTGAATTACAAAATATGTATGTTAGGTGAGATCTTAGACTAATCAAGGATTCACTTATTAACTCACTTGGCCTTATACATATACCCTTACCTTTTTATCCTTACTTTCTATAAAAAGAAGAATAGAGTGATTAACCCAATAAACACTGAGTGACTAGAGAGTAAACACAAAATCCAGTGAGGGTTCAATAGCTCATCACCATATATCTCTGCTTAAATTGTCAATTGTCTTGCAAGTTTGTAAAATGTTTTTTTTTACCCATCTCAATCGTAAAAGTACTTTAACATTATCTAGGGTTTGGCTATGCATATATGATTCCTTGAGGATATGAATTAATTTAACTACATGTAAGTACAAGTGAATAACAATTAGAATTGCATAATTCATTTAGGTAATTTGCATTTAGAAAGATTGCATTGCATGAGATTCCACCACTTTAACCTTACCTTACTCTTTATCTTGGATTTAGTATGAGGACATGCTATTGTTTAAGTGTGGGGAGGTTGATAAACCCATATTTTATGATATATTTTGTGCTCAATTCAAGAGATTTATTCAATCCTTCACCCACTTATTCATGTAAATTGCATGGTTTCACTTTCCCTTCCTTATTATGTGATATATGTGAAATACATGTTTTCTATGCTTTGAAATTATTTATTTTAATTACCCTTTATTACCATTCGATGCCGTGATTTGTGTGTTGAGTAGTTTCAGATCTTCTAAGGCAGGAATGACTTAAAGTATGGAAAAGGAAACATACAAAAATGGAAGGAAAGCACAAAATGGAGTTTTTGAAGAAACTGGCAGTGACGCGAACGCGTGAGTGACGCGGACGCGCGCCATGAGCAGAACACAGATGACGCGTACGCGTGATCGAAGCTAACGCGTGATAAGGAAAACTCCAGATGACACGACCGCGTGACCCACGCGGACGCGTGACAGACGCCACGCACCAGAAACTGCAGAAAATGCTCCCAGTGAAGGGTCCTGACCATCGAGACTTAAGTTTCCCAGAGAAGAACTTGAGTCTTGAGTTGTACAGCAGCACTTTCTGTCCTTCAGTGAACTCCCTTTTTGCTATCTTTTGATCATGCCACCTTTTTGTGTTCTCTTTGTAGATTTTTGCATTCTCATATGCTTGATCTCTAAATTCCTCCAGCTCATTGAGTTGCATTAATCTTCTTTCTCCAGTAGCTTGCTCATCATAGTTTAGCATTTTTAGAGCCCAAAAAGCTCTATGCTCAAGTTCAACTGGTAAGTGACAAGCCTTACCATATACCAGTTGGTATGGGGACACCCCAATGGGTGTCTTGTAGGCTGTCCTGTAGGCCCACAGTGCATCATCCAACTTCTTAGACCAATCCTTTCTTGAGCTTCCAACAGTTTTTTCAAGAATTCTCTTTAGTTCTCTATTTGAGATTTCAGCTTGCTCGTTGGTCTGTGGATGGTATGGAGTTGCCACCTTGTGCTTGACTCCATATCTGAGAATGAGTGTTTCAAGTTGTTTGTTGCACAAGTGTGTCCCTCCATCACTGATGAGAGCTCTAGGAACTCTAAACCTGCTGAAAATGTTCCTTCTCAAGAAGCTTATCACAACTTTGTTGTCATTTGTCACAGTGGCTATGGCTTCCACCCATCTTGAGACATAATCAACAACCACCAATATGTAACTATTTGAGTAGGAGGTTGGGAAGGGTCCCATAAAATCAATCCCCCATACATCAAATAGTTCTAGCTCTAGTATGAATTGCTGTGGCATCTCATTTCTCTTGGTTATATTACCGGCTCTTTGGCACTCATCATATCTTGACACCAATTCCTTGGCATCCTTGAACATTGTTGGCCAGTAAAATCTGGATTAAAGCACTTTTGCTGCTGTTCTTTCTCCACTGAAGTGGCCTCCATATGCGGATCCATGGCACTGCCACAACACTTCCTGACCTTCTTCATGGGATATACACCTTCTCAAGATCCCATCAGCACATTTTTTGAACAAATAGGGGTCATCCCAGATGTAGTGTTTGGCATCAGATGGTCACGAGATTTGATATCGGTAAAGATTTTTCTCAATAAAATTGCATTGCAAGTATAGCTCTACCAACAATAAGCCTCGAGCATCAAATTTAGAGAGAAATTTGGTTGTCACAAGTTCAACCCCAATAGAAATAATCGAAGTATTCAAACCTTGGGTCGTATCATAAGGAATGGGCAAACATGTGCTTCAACATTGGTTGGAAATCCGGGGTTGTAAGTCATGAGCAAGAAAGTAAATGGGAATCTCAACAAACAAGCAATCTTACAATGCAAGAAACTAATTCAAATAGCTAAGCAAGACATGATCAATTCCAAACTAACAAGTAACATTCAATATGATTCTATTCTAACTAAACAAGTAACTACAACTAAATCAAGTAATTAAGAATTTCAAATAAGAATGATAAAAGTAACTCTTGGCTAGGCATGGGAATTGGGGTCACCATCCTTGTCTAATAACCATATCTTGACAATTATGAGGAACCAAACTCATTAAGTCTACTTCTATACTTGAAGTACGTCAAATGGTTTGGTCAACATCAACCCATAAGTTCTAACCTCACTACTAATTGACTTAATAGAAGGTTAGCGTCAATGTCTATCAAATTGACCACTAAGGGCTCCCAAATTATCAAATCCATTAGACCCAATGACTCAAGCTTATCCAATTCCCTTAGCCTAGGCCAAGAGTGAAAAGAACTACTCCATAATCAAAGTAAACAATTCATCAAACACTTGGTAAGCATTAATAAAAGACATCTTCAAATTGCAATTAAATTGAAATCAACAAGTACCCACTAACAATTGTCAACAAACAATCATCCAAATAACACAATTAATCATAGAAATCATCAATGTAACATCAACAAGTCAAGATTCACAACATTCATGAAATAGGTATAAAATGACAATTGACAAGAATTCATAAAACTATCACAAGATGTAAGCAAATTTATACTAAGGAATTCAAATTGAACAATGAAAACTAATAATTAACAAGATCCAATTCACAATTCAACAAGGGAAGATCAAATTAAAACTAGATCTAGAGAGGAACAAGGGTTTTTCTCTCTAGAAGAACAAAGAACCAAAAACTAGCTAGAAATGTGTCTTAGTGTAAAATGATTGATCCCCTCATTTCCCCTTAGAATCCTTGGGTCTTTTCCATGCAGAAACAGCTTGGATTTGGGCCTGATGAGCCTCATAAATCACCAGGCATAATTTCCTTTAAAGAGGTCACGTGCAGCTTCCCGCGCGTGTGCGCCATGCGTGCGTGCGCGCCGATTGCCTTTGTGATCCACTCGTGCGCACCAAGTGCGCGTGCACGTCGATAGGAATCTTCTGATCTGTGCGGATGCGTCCATCCTTGCGCGCCGCTTCCAACCATCCCCATCCACGCGTGATGATGCCAGGGCATTTTGGCCAGTTTTACTGACCTTTTCTTTACTGTTTTAGGGTAGTTTCATGCATTTTCTTAGTAAATAAGCAAGTTTTGGGTAGATATTTACTTACATCTTGATTCAAGCAAACATTGTGAACTTTACATGATTTCATGAGAATTATGCATGAATTGAATGATAAAATGGATGATGCATGATTTCATGATTTAGAACCAAGCTTTGATGCACTTTATTTGCTTGATTTCAGGACAAAGGAAGCAAGGAAGAGCCACATTAGTAGCCACGTTAGTCTAACTAACGTGACAACTAACGTGGAATGGGAACTAGCTTGCAACGTTAATGGAAAAAGTGATCACCAATAACGCCTTCGAAAGCCATCATAGCCCACGTTAGTGGCCACGTTAATTACATTAACGTGGAAGCTAACGTGGAGGAAAAGGGAAGCTCCAACGTTAGTGGTAAAAGTGAATACCACTAACGTTCCAAAAGGGCACAATTGGCCACGTTAAGAGTCACATTAATTACATTAACGTGAACTCTAACGTGGGAGGAGCGAGGAATCGCCAACGTTAGTGACACTCACCTTTGTCACTAACGTTGGACTAAGCCAATATTTCCCACGTTAGTTACCACATTAATTACATTAACGTGGAAGCTAACGTGGAGGAAAGAAATGATGGGCCAACGTTAGTGACACTCACCTTGGTCACTAACGTTGGAGATGGAAATCACCACCACGTTAGTGGTCACGTTAATGCAATTAACGTGAGGCACTAACGTGGGAAGAAGGGGCGTTTGAAGCGTTAGTGACAAAGGTAAGCGTCACTAACGCTCTCGAAGCTTGGGCATACCCACGTTAAGGGCCACGTTAGTTACACTAACGTGGGGAAAAAAAGCAAGAAGCAACGTTATTGGAAAAGGTGAATGCCAATAACGTTTGCGAAGGACCAAAAGCCAACGTTAGTGGTCACGTTAGTGGCACTAACGTTGAAGTTAACGTAAGTCCATTAAGGTTTGGAGCTTTAGTGAAAAAGGTTATCGTCACTAACGTCTTCGAACCCAAATTCACACTTAACGTTAACACCACTAACGTTCTAACTAACTTGCTACCATGCCTGATTCACTTTCTCTCTGCAAGCAAAGCTAAGCCCACTGAAGACTGTAACTGCTTCAACTAAAGATCCAAAGGCCCATATCTAAGACTTGAAGAGCCAACTAGAAGATCAAAAGAGTAGTATATATAGGAGTAGTTTTGAACTAGTAGGGAGCTTTTGGGCATTTTGGAGAACTACACTCTGTATATTTTACTTTCTCTGTAACTTCTAGTTTTATTTTTGAGAATGTATTTTTCATTTATGCTTTCCATTTCCAGAGCTATGAACAACTAAACCCCTTTCATTGGGTTAGGGAGCTCTGTTGTAATTTGATGGATCAATAATAGTTTTCATTATTCTTCTTCTTTCTTTTCTCTTGATTTTACTAGAAAGCTTTCAATCTTCATCCAATTGGGTAGTTGTCTTGGAAAAGAAGCTATTCATACTTGGATCTCTTCGGAACCTTGAAAGAGGAATGAAGAGATCATGCTAGAAATTCTTTCTCATGTTGGACCAAATTGGGGTTTGGATGGATATAGTGACATATAATCCTACCAACACTTTGATTTGGAAATACATGTGGTATAATCAGTGACCATACTTCATCTATTCTCATGAGCAATTAGACCAAGGAATTGGCTATTGATCAAGATTTGAGAGATTGAATTACCAAGGAATTGGAATCCAATCACTTAAGATTGCCAAGGAGATCAATGAATGCATTGATTGAGGAAGAGATGAGAATGAACTTGATCCGGAGAATACAACATCTCCTGAGCCCAATGAATCCCCCAATTCTGATCTTACCCATTCTCTTTACTTTCTACCATTTACTTTTATGTTCATTTCCCCAAATCCCCATTTAAGATTCTGTAATTTACTTTCCGCCATTTATATTCTGCTCTTTATTTTCAGCATTTACACTTTCTGTTATTTACTTTTCCACCATTTATGTTTCTTCAATTATCAACTCAATTTCTGCTTAGCTCAACTAGAATATTCCTCTGATTAAAGTTGCTTGACCAATCAATCCCTGTGGGATTCGACATCACTCTATTATGAGTTTTTACTTGACGACAATTTGGTATACTTGCCGATGGAGATTTGTTGAGAGACAAATTTTCATGCATCAAGTTTATTGCGCCGTTGCCTGGGATTGATTTTGTATCAACAATGATTAAATTGGTGGATAACTAGATTGAGAATTTTTCTTTTGTTTGATTTAATTTCATTTGAGTGATTTATTTTTAGTTCTAGTTATTTTCTTCCCTTTACCCCTTACCCGTTTGTGGTGTTATCTTCATTCTTTTTACAATTCAGTTCACTAACCCACTAACTATTTAATATATTGCATCACTCACACTAACAGCACCTCTAATAGGAGTAACTTCTCCATCAATTCTCTTTCCTGCTTTTTGCTCTGTTGGTTGTATGACAGGTAGAAGAAGCGGGGCTTCAACTTTCTTTGATTCTGAACCTGAGAGGACCTTCCTTAGATTAAGGAGGGAAGCAAGAGGAAAGAGAGTCGTTGGTGCTGAAGAGGAGGAAGAGTACTTTGAACCAAACATGGATGAGAATATGGAGAACCATCATGAAGAAGAGGCTCACAACCATGGCAGAGAAGGTCCAGTGCATCATGCTGGGTAAGAGAGAAGAGTTTTAGGCTCTTACATCAATCCAAACCCAGGAAACTGTTGAAGTAGCATCCAAAAGCCAACCATTTACATAGTTTTTAGTATGATTTGGGGACAAGCAACAATTTAAGTTTGGTGTTGTGATGAGCGGATAATTTATACACTTTTTGGCATTGTTTTTACATAGTTTTTAGTATGATTTGATTAGTTTTTAGTATATTTTTATTAGTTTTTAATTAAAAATCACATTTCTAGACTTCACTAGGAGTTTTTATGTTTTTCTATGTTTTCAGGTAATTTTTGGCTGAAATTGAGGGACTTGAGCAAAAATCTGATTCAGAGGCTGAAGAAGGACTGCAGATGCTGTTGGATTCTAACCTCCCTGCAGTCAAACTAGATTTTCTTGAGCTAAAGAAGCCCAAATGGCACGCTCTCAATTGCGTTGGAAAGTAGACATCCAGGGCTTTCCATCAATATATAATAGTCCATACTTTGCCCAAGTTTAGATGACGTAAACTGGCGTTCAACGCCAGCTTTTAGCCCTATTCTGGCATTAAACGCCAGAAACAAGTTGTAAAGCAGAATTAAATGCCAGAAACAAGTTACAAACTGGCGTTCAACTCCAAGGAAGACCTCTACACGTGAAAGCTTTAACGCTCAGCCCAAGCACACACCAAGTGCGCCCAGAAGTGGATTTCTGCATCATTTACTCATTTCTGTAAACCCTAGTAACTAGTTTAGTATAAATAGGACTTTTTACTATTGTATTTACATCACTTGATCATACTTTTCATCTTGGAACTTGTATGTTCACGCTTTGGGAGGCTGGCCATTCGGCCATGCCTAGACCTTTTGTTCTTATGTATTTTCAACGGTAGAGTTTCTACACACCATAGATTAAGGTGTGGAGCTCTGCTATTCCTCAAGAATTAATGCAAAGTACTATTGTTTTTCTATTCAACTCAAGCCTATTTCTGTTCTAAGATATCCATTTGTTCTTCAACATGATGAATGTGATGATCCGTGACACTTATCACCATTCTCACCTATGAACGCGTGCCTGAGAACCACTTCCGTTCTACTTGCAATAGCTTGAATGTGTATCTCTTGGGTTTCTAATCTAAGATTAGAACCTTCGTGGTATAGGCTAGAATTATTGGCGATCATTCCTGAGATCCGAAAAGTCTAAACCTTTTCTGTGGTTTTCCGAGTAGGATCTGGGATGGGATGACTATGACGAGCTTCAAACTCGTGAGTGTTGGGCGTAGTGACAGACGCAAAAGGATCAATGGATCCTATTCCAACATGATCGAGAACCGACAGATGATTAGCCGTGCAGTGATAGCGCATTTGGAACATTTTCACTGAGAGGACGGGAAGTAGCCATTGACAACGGTGATGCCCAACATAAAGCTTGCCATGGAAAGGACTATGAATGATTGGAAGAAGGCAATAGGAAAGCAGAGGTTCAGAAGGAACAAAGCATCTTCATACGCTTATCTGAAATTCTCACCAATGAATTACATAAGTATCTCTATCTTTATTTTACGTTTTATTTATCTTTTAATTATCAAATCTCTAAACCCATTTGAATCCGCCTGACTGAGATTTACAAGGTGACCATAGCTTGCTTCAGGCCGACAATCTCCGTGGGATCGACCCTTACTCACGTAAGGTTTATTATTTGGATGACCCAGTGCACTTGCTGGTTAGTTGTGCGAAGTTCTGACAAAGTGTGATTCACGTTTGAGAGCACCAAGTCTTTGGCGCCATTGTTGATGATCACAATTTTGTGCACCATGCACCAAGTTTTTGGCGCCGTTGCCGGGGATTGTTCGAGTTTGGACAACTGACGGTTCATCTTGTTACTCAGATTAGGTAAATTTATTTTAATTTTAAGCTTTTTGTTTTTATTATTCTTAATTTCGAAAAAAATAAAAAAATAAATATTTTTAAAAATATATTTTTCTTCATAATTTTTAAGAATGAATTCTAGTGTTTCATGATGATTTGTTGAATCCTGGCTGGCTGTAAGCCATGTCTAATCTTTTGGACCGGGGTTTCAACTTATCATCACAAGAGCTTGTTGATCTTCACCCATTTGGCAGTTACAAACATAGTTGTTGTATACATGGGAGGTAGGCAATATCTACTGAAGCTTGGCTGGCCATTGGCCATGTCTAGTGTTTTAGACCGGAGCTTTCACCGAAAGCTTGGCTGGCTAGTAAGCCATATCTAATTCCTGGACCGGAGCTTTAGACTAACATTGAAGATTCCTGGAATTCTTATTAAAAATTTTGAAATCCTTAGTTTTCTTTTTCCAAATTATTTTTGAATAATACCAAAAAATTTTAATAAAATCATAAAACCAAAAATAATTGTGTTTCTTGTTTGAGTCTTGTGTCAAGTCATAAGTTTGGTGTCAATTGCATGTTTACCTCTTTCTTGCATTTTTCAAATATTCATGCATTGCATTCTTCATGATCTTCAAGTTCTTCTTGGTAAGTCTCCTTGTTTGATCTTCATATTTTCATGTTTTGCATCTTTTCTTGTTTTTCATATGCATTTTCAATTTGTTAGTGTCTAAAAATTAAAAAAAAATTTCTAAGATTGGTGTCTTGCACGTTTTCTTTTCTTGAAAAATTTTCAAAAATAAGTTCTTGGTGTTCATCTTGACATTCAAAGTGTTCTTGGTGTTCATCTTGACGTTCAAAGTATTCTTGTATGCATTGTGTGTTTTGATTCTTAATTTACATGCATTGAGTCTTTTTGATATTTTTCTCTTTCTTCATTAAAAATTCAAAAATAAAAAAATATCTTTCCCTTACTCCCTCATAAATTTTCAAAAATTTGAGTTGACTTTTTCAAAACTTTTTAAAATTTAGTTGTTTCTTCTGAGTCAAGTCGAATTTTCAATTTAAAAACCTTATCTTTTTCAAAAATCAAATCTTTTTCATTTTTCTTTCATAATTTTCGAAAATTTCAAATTGATTTTCAAAAATCTTTTTCTTATTTTGTTCATAATTTCAAAATCTTTACTAACTATTAATGTGATTGATTCAAAAAGTTTTTAAGTTTGTTACTTGCCTAGTAAGAAAGGTTCAATCTTTCAACTCTAGAATCATATCTTTTTAGTTTCTTGTTAGTCAAGTAATCAACTTTGATTTCAAAAATCAAATCTTTTTAAATTTCTTTTTCAAATCTTTTTCAAAATAAGTTTCAATCACATCTTTTTCAAAACCAATTTCAAAATCTTTTCTAACTTCTTATCTTTTCACAAATTAATTTTCAAATATTTTTCAATTAACTACTTGACTTTTTGTTTAATTTTAAAAGTTTACTATTTCAATCATATCTTTTTCAAAACTACCTAACTAATTCTCTCTCTAATTTTCAAAAATCACCTTCCTCTTTTTCAAAATTTTTGTCAATTAACTATTTGTTTTAAATTTTAGTTTGATTTAATTTTATTTTTCTTTTTAAGTTTTCGAATTTTAACTTTAATTTCAAATTAAAAACAAAAATACTTTTATTTTAATTTATTTAATTTTCGAAATTCTCTCCCCCTCATCTCTTTCTAATTATTTTATTTATTTACTAACACTTCTCTTCATCTAAAAATTCGAACCCTCTCTTCCTCCTGGTGTTCGAATTTCTCTTCTTTTATTCTTTTCTTCTTCTACTCACATAAAGGAATCTCTATACTGTGACATACAGGATTCCATATTTTCTTTTCTGTTTTCTTCTTTTTCATATGAGCAGGAACAAGGATAAGAACATTCTTGTTGAAGCTGATCCTGAACCTGAAAGGACTCTGAAGAGGAAGCTAAAGGAAGCCAAAGCACAACTCTCTGGAGAAAATCTGACAGAAATTTTTGAAAAAGAATGAGACATGGCCGAAAATAATAACAATGCAAGGAAGATGCTTGGTGACTTTACTGCACCAAATTCCAATTCACATGGAAGAAGCATCTCAATCCCTGCCATTGGAGCAAACAATTTTGAGCTAAAGCCTCAATTAGTTTCTCTGATGCAACAGAATTGCAAGTTTCATGGACTTCCATCAGAAGATCCTTTTCAGTTCTTAACTGAATTCTTGCAAATCTGTGATACTGTTAAGACCAATGGGGTTGACTCCGAGGTCTATAGGCTTATGTTTTTCCCGTTTGCTGTAAGAGACAGAGCTAGAATATGGTTGGACTCTCAACCTAAAGATAGCATGAACTCTTGGGATAAGCTGGTCACGGATTTCTTAGCCAAGTTCTTTCCTCCTCAAAAGCTTAGCAAGCTTAGAGTGGATGTTCAAACCTTCAAACAGAAAGAAGGTGAATCCCTCTATGAAGCTTGGGAGAGATACAAGGAACTGACCAAAAAGTGTCCTTCTGACATGCTTTCGGAATGGACTATCCTGGATATATTCTATAATGGTCTGCCTGAGCTATCAAAGATGTCACTGGACCATTCTGCAGGTGGATCCATTCACCTAAAGAAAACGCCTACAGAAGCTCAGGAACTCATTGACATGGTTACAAATAACCAGTTCATGTACACTTCTGAAAGGAATCCTGTGAGTAATGGGACGCCTCAGAGGAAGGGAGTTCTTGAAATTGATACTCTGAATGCCATATTGGCTCAGAACAAAATATTGACTCAGCAAGTCAATATGATTTCTCAGAGTCTGAATGGAATGCAAGCTGCATCCAACAGTACTCAAGAGGCATCTTCTGTAGAAGAAGCTTATGATCCTGAGAACCCTGCAATAGTAGAGGTGAATTACATGGGTGAACCTTATGGAAACACCTATAATCCCTCATGGATAAATCACCCAAATTTCTCATGGAAGGATCAACAAAAGCCTCAACAAGGCTTTAATAATGGTGGAAGAAACAGGTTTAGCAATAGCAAGCCTTTTCCATCATCCACTCAGCAGCAGACAGAGAATTCTAAGCAGAATCCATCTAGCTTAGCAAATATAGTCTCTGATCTATCTAAGGCCATTTTCAGTTTCATGAATGAAACAAGGTCCTCCATTAGAAATTTGGAGGCACAAGTGGGCCAGCTGAGTAAAAGGGTCACTGAAACTCCCCCTAGTACTCTCCCAAGCAATACAGAAGAAAATCCAAAGAGAGAGTGCAAGGCCATTGATTTGACCATCATGGCCGAAGCCACAAGGGAGGAGAAGGACGTGAATCCTAGTGAGGAAGACCTCCTGGGACGTTCAGTGACCAATAAGGAGTATCCCTTTGAGGAACCAAAAGAATCTGAGGCTCGTCTAGAGACCATAGAGATTCCATTAAACCTTCTTCTGCCCTTCATGAACTCTGATGAGTATTCTTCTTCTTAAGAGAATGAAGAAGTTACTGAAAAGCAAGTTTCTAAGTACCTTGGTGCAATCTTGAAGTTGAATGCCAAATTATTTGGTAATGAGACTTGGGAAGATGAACCTCCCTTGCTCACCAATGAACTAAATACATTGGATAGGTAGAAATTACCTCAAAAGAAATAAGATCTTGGTAAATTCCTAATTCCCTGTAACATAGGCACCATGACCTTTGAGAAGGCTCTATGTGACCTGGGGTAAGGAATAAATTTAATGCCACTCTCTGTAATGGAGAAACTTGGGATCTTTGAGGTGCAAGCTGCCAGAATCTCATTAGAGATGGCAGACAACTCAAGAAAATAGGCTTATGGACAAGTATAGAACGTATTAGTAAAGGTTGAAGACCTTTACATCCCTGCTGATTTCATAATCCTAGACACTGGGAAGGATGAGGATGACTCCATCATCCTTGGAAGACCCTTCCTAGCCACAGCAAGAGATGTGATTGATGTGGACAGAGGAGAATTGGTTCTTCAACTGAATAAGGACTACCTTGTGTTTAAGACTCAAGGTTCTCCTTCTGTAACCATGGAGAGGAAGCATGAAAAGCTTCTCTCACTGCAGAGTCAACCAAAGCCCCCACAGTCAAACTTTAAGTTTGGTGTTGGGAGGCCACAACCAAACTCTAAGTTTGGTGTTGAACCCCCACATTCAAACTCTAAGTTTGGTGTTGGAAGGTTCCAACAATGCTCTGAATATCTGTGAGGCTCCATGAGAGCTCACTATCAAGCTATAGACATTAAAGATGTTGGGAGGCAACCCAATGTTATTTAATTATATCTATTTTATTTTTTATTTCTATTTCATGTTTTATTAGGTTGATGATCATGTGGAGTCACAAAAACTACAAAAAAATCAAAAACAAAACGAAAAATAGCATAAAAAAATAGCACACCCTAGAGGAGGAGCATTCTGGCGTTTAAACGCCAGAAACAAGCATCTTTCTTGCGTTTAACGCCAGAAACAAGCACCAAGCTGGCGTTTAACGCCAGAAACAAGCATCTACCTGGCGTTAAACGCCAGAATCAGACTACTTTTGGGCGTTTAACGCCAAAAACAGGCAGCAGTCTGGCGTTAAACGCCAGGATTGCACAGCAAGGGCGTTTTACACGCCTAATTGGAGCAGGGATGTTAAGTCCTTGACCCACTGGATTTGTGGACCCCACAGGATCCCCACCACTTCTTCTCTCCTCTTCACACCTTTTTATAACCCTCTTCCCCAAATACCCTTCACCAATCACCTCCAATTCCCCTCCAAAACCATCATACACCCACCTACACCCACCCACTCAAATTCAAACCATCACTCCTTCCTTTTCACACATCATAACCACCTTAAACCCCCAGTGGCCGAACCATTTACACACCTCCATCTCCTCCATTTTCTTCTTCTTCTACTACTTCCTTTCTTCTTTTGCTCGGGTATGAGCAAACCTTTTAAGTTTAGTGTGGTAAAAGCATTGCTTTTTCTTTTTCCATAACCATTTATGGCACCTAAGGCCGAAGAAACCTCTAGAAAGAGGAAAGGGAAGACAAAAGCTTCCACCTCCGAGTCATGGGAGATGGAGAGATTTATCTCAAGGGTCCATAGCTCAGTGGTAGAGCATTTGACTGCACAAGAAGAGCATGAGGAATTCCCTCACCAAGAAATCCCTGAGATACCTCAAGGGATACATTTTCCTCCACACAACTATTGGGAGCAACTAAGGATAGGAGCACCAAAATCACTAGGGATGGAGCAATAAAGACAAGGAAGAGACATAGAGGAGCTCAAGAGTACCATTGGTTCTTCAAGAAGAGGAAGACGTCACCCTCACTAAGGTGGACCCGTTCCTTAACCTCCTTGTTCTTATTTTCCTATTTTTCAGTTTTTGAGCCTTATGCTTTATTTATGTTTGTGTCTTTACTATATGATCATTAGTGTCTACGTGTCTATGTCTTAAAGCTATGAGTGTCCTATGAATCCATCACCTTTCTTAAATGAAAAATGTTCTAAAAACAAAAGAACAAGAAGTACATGGTTTCGAATTCATCCTTGAAACTAGTTTAATTATTTTGATGTGGTGACAATACTTTTTGTTTTCTGAATGAATGCTTGAACAGTGCATATGTCTTTTGATATTGTGGTTTATGAATGTTAAATATGTTGGCTCTTGAAGAATAAGGAAAAAGGAGAAATGTTATTGATGATATGAAAAATCATAAAATTGATTCTTGAAGCAAGAAAAAGCAGTGAAGAACAAAGCTTGCGAAAAAAAAAAGAGAAAAGAAAAAAAATAGCGAAAAAAAAAGAAAAAGAAAAAGCAAGCAGAAAAAGCCAAAAGCTCTTTAAACCAAAAGGCAAGAGCAAAAAGCCAATAGCCCTTAAAACCAAAAGGCAAGGGTAATAAAAAGGATCCAAGGCTTTGAGCATTAAATGATAGGAGAGCCTAAAGGAATGAAATCCTTGCCTAAGCGGCTAAACCAAGCTGTCCCTAACCATGTGCTTGTGGCGTGAAGGTGTCAAGTGAAAACTTGAGACTGAGCGGTTAAAGTCAAGGTCCAAAGCAAAAAAAGAGTGTGCTTAAGAACCCTGGACACCTCTAATTGGGGACTTTAGCAAAGCTGAGTCACAATCTGAAAAGGTTCACCCAGTTATGTGTCTGTGGCATTTATGTATCCGGTGGTAATACTGGAAAACAAAGTGCTTAGGGCCACGACCAAGACTCATAAAGTAGCTGTGTTCAAGAATCAACATACTGAACTAGGAGAATCAATAACACTATCTAAATTCTAAGTTCCTATAGATGCCAATCATTCTGAACTTCAATGGATAAAGTGAGATGCCAAAACTATTCAAGAGGCAAAAAGCTACAAGTCCCGCTCATCTGATTGGAGCTAAGTTTCATTGATATTTTGGAATTTATAGTATATTCTCTTCTTTTTATCCTATTTGATTTTCAGTTGCTTGGGGACAAGCAACAATTTAAGTTTGGTGTTGTGATGAGCGGATAATTTATACGCTTTTTGGCATTGTTTTTACATAGTTTTTAGTATGATTTGATTAGTTTTTAGTATAATTTTATTAATTTTTAAATAAAAATCACATTTCTGGACTCTACTCTAAGTTTGTATGTTTTTCTGTGATTTCAGGTATTTTCTGGCTGAAATTGAGGGACTTGAGCAAAAATCAGATTCAGAGGTTGAGGAAGGACTGCAGATGCTGTTGGATTCTGACCTCCCTACACTCAAAGTGAATTTTCTGGAGCTACAGAACTCCAAATGGCACGCTCTTAATTGCGTTGGAAAGTAGACATCCAGGGCTTTCCAGAAATATACAATAGTCCATACTTTGCTCGAGTTTAGATGACACAAACTGGCGTTCAACGCTAGCTTTCTGCCCTTTTCTGGAGTTAAACGCCAGAAACAGGTTGCAAAGTGGAGTTAAATGCCAGAAACAGGTTACAAAATGGCGTTCAACTCCAAGAGAAGCCTCTAGATGTGTAAAGCTCAATGCTCAGCCCAAGCACACACCAAGTGGGCCCCAGAAGTGGATTTCTGCATCATTTACTCATTTTTGTAAACCCTAGTAACTAGTTTAGTATAAATAGAAATTTTTACTATTGTATTTAGAATCTTTGGATTATCTTTTGATCCTTTGATCATGTTCAGCGGGCTGGCCATTTGGCCATGCCTGGACCTTGTTCTTATGTATTTTCAACGGTAGAGTTTCTACACACCATAGATTAAGGTGTGGAGCTCTGCTGTTCCTCATGAATTAATGCAAAGAACTATTGTTTTTCTATTCAATTCAAGCTTATTCCCATTCTAAGATATTCATTCGCACCCAAGAACATGATGAATGTGATGATTATGTGACGCTCATCACCATTTTCACCTATGAACACGTGCCTGACAACCACTTCCGTTCTACATGAAGATGAGATAGAATGAGTATCTCTTAGATATCTAATATAGGAGACCGAGTCCGAGATATTAGAGTCTTCGTGGTATAAGTTAGAACCCATGGACGGCCACTCCTGAGATCCGAAAAGTCTAAACCTTGTCTGTGGTATTCCGAGTAGGATTTGGGAAGGGATGGCTGTGACGAGCTTCAAACTCGCGAGTGCTGGGCGTAGTGATAGACGCAAAAGGATAGTAAATCCTATTCCAGTATGATCGAGAATCGACATAGGATTAGCCATGCAGTGACAGTGCATTGAACCATTTTCACAGAGAGGACGGGATGTAGCCATTGACAACGGTCATGCCCAACATACAGCTTGCCATGGAAAGGAGAGGTTCAGGAGGAACAAAAGCATCTCTATATGCTTATCTGAAATTCTCACCAATGAATTACATAAGTATCTCTATCTTTATTTTATGTTTTATTTATCTTTTAATTATCAAATCTCTAAAACCATTTGAATCCGCCTGACTGAGATTTACAAGGTGACTATAGCTTGCTTCAGGCCGACAATCTCCATGAGATCGACCCTTACTCACGTAAGGTTTATTACTTGGACGACCCAGTGCACTTGCTGGTTAGTTGTGCGAAGTTGTGACAATGCGTGATTCACCTTTGAGAGCACCAAGTCTTTGGCGCCATTGTTGATGATCACAATTTCGTGCACCATGCACCAAGTTTTTGGCGCCGTTGCCGGGGATTGTTCGAGTTTGGACAACTGACAGTTCATCTTGTTGCTCAGATTAGGTAATTTTATTTTAATTTTAAAGCTTTTTATTTTCGAAAAATTTTCAAAAAAAAATAAATTATTTTGTGTTCTTCAATCCTTATTTTTCTTCTTCCCAAAATAATTTTCGAAAAAACAAAAAAAATTCTTATAAAATCATAAAAACCAAAAATTTTATGTTTCTTGTTTGAGTCTAGTGTCAATTTGTGAGTTTGGTGTCAATTGCATCTTTTTAATTTTTCTTAAAATTTTCGAAAATTCATGCATGTGTTCTTCATGATCTTCAAGTTGTTCTTGATGATTTTCTATGTTTGATCTTTAATTTTTCTTGTTTTGTGTCTTTTCTTGTTTTTCATATGCATTTTCAATTTGTTAGTGTCTAAAGTTTGAAAATTTCTAAGTTTAGTGTCTTGCATGTTTTTCTTTTCTTAAAAATTTTCAAAAATAAGTCTTGATGTTCATCTTGATCTTCAAAGTATTCTTGGTGTTCATCTTGACATTCAAAGTGTTCTTGCATGCATTAGTTGTTTTGATTCATAATTTCTATGTTTTGTGTCAATTTTGTGTTTTTCTCTTTCATCATTAAAAATTTAAAAATAAAAAAAAATCTTTCCCTTTTTCTTCTCATAAATTTCAAAATTTTGGTTTGATTTAGTCAAAAAATTTTAAAATTTAGTTGTTTCTTGCTAATCAAGTCAAAATTTCAATTTAAAAATTCTACCCTTTTCAAATCTTTTTCAAAAATCAAATCTTTTTTAATTTTTTTTATATATTTTTGAAAATTTTTAAAATTAATTTTCAAAATCTTTTTCTTATTTTTACCTCATATTTTCGAATTTATTACTAACATTTAATATTTTGATTCAAAAATTTCAAGTTGTTACTTGCCTATTAAGAAAGGTTCAATCTTTAAAATTTTAAAATCATATCTTTTTGTTTCTTGTTAGTCAAGTAATCAACTTTAATTTTCAAAATCAAATCTTTTTAAAATTTCTTTTCAAATCTTTTTCAAAATATCTTTCAATCATATCTTTTTCAATTTTAATTTCAAAATCTTTTTCTAACTTCTTATCTTTTCAAAATTGATTTTCAAATCTTTTTCAATTAACTACTTGACTTTTTGTTTGATTTTAAAAGTTTTCTGTTTCAATCATATCTTTTTCAAAACTACCTAACTACTATTCTCTCTCCAATTTTCAAAAATTACTAACCTCTTTTTCAAAATTACTTTTCATTAACTAATTGTTTTAAATTTCATTTTAATTTTATTTTCCTTCTTAATTTTGAATTTTAACTAATATTTAAAATAAAAATAAAAATATTTTCCTTTTATTTTAATTTAAAATTCGAACCCTCTCTCCCTCTCTGTGTTTGAATTCTTCATTTTCTCTTTTCTTGATTCTACTCTTCTATTCTTCTACTCATATAAAGGAATCTTTATACTGTAACATAGAGGATTCCTCTTCTTTTCTGGTCTCTTCTTTTTCATATGAACAGGAATAGGGACAAGAACATTCTTGTTGAAGTCGATCCGGAACCTGAAAGGACTCTAAAGAAGAAGCTAAGGGAAGCTAAAGCACAACTCTCTGAAGAGAACCTGACATAAATTTTCGAAAAAGAAGGAGACATGGCCGAAAATAATAACAATGGTGGAGATGCAAGGAATATTCTTGGTGACTTTACTACACCAAATTCCAACTTACATGGAAGAAGCATCTCAATGCCTGCCATTGGAGCAAACAATTTTGAGCTAAAGCCTCAATTAGTTTCTCTGATGAAACAGAATTGCAAGTTTCATGGACATCCATCAGAAGATCCTTTTCAGTTCTTAACTGAATTTTTGCAAATCTATGATACTATTAAGACCAATGGGGTTGATCCTGAGGTCTACATGCTTTTGATTTTCCCGTTTGCTGTAAGAGATAGAGCTAGAATATGGTTGGACTCTCAACCTAAAGATAGCCTGAACTCTTGGGAAAAGCTGGTCACGACTTTCTTAGCCAAGTTCTTTCCTCCTCAAAAGCTTAGCAAGCTTAGAGTGGATGTTCAAACCTTCAAACAGAAAGAAGGTGAATCCCTCTATGAAGCTTGGGAGAGATACAAGCAACTGACCAAAAAGTGTCTTTCTGACATGCTTTCAGAATGGACCATCCTGGATATATTCTATGATGGTCTGTCTGAATTATCAAAGATTTCATTGGACCATTCTGCAGGTGGATCCATTCACCTAAAGAAAATGGCTGCAGAAGCTCAGGAACTCATTGACATAGTTGCAAATAACCAGTTCATGTACACTTCTGAAAGGAATCCTGTGAGTAATGGGACGCCTCAGAGGAAGGGAGTTCTTGAAATTGATACTCTGAATGCCATATTGGCTCAGAATAAAATATTGACTCAGCAAGTCAATATGATTTCTCAGAGTCTGAATGGACTACAAGCTGCATCCAACAGTACTAAAGAAGCATCTTCTGAAGAAGAAGCTTATGATCCTGAGAACCCTGCAATAGCAGAGGTGAATTACATGAGAGAAACCTATGGAAACACCTATAATCCCTCATGGAGAAATCATCCAAATTTCTCATAGAAGGATCAACAAAAGCCTCAACAAGGCTTTAATAATGGTGGAAGAAACAGGTTTAGGAATAGCAAGCCTTTTCCATCATCCTCTCAGCAACAGACAGAGAATTCTGAGCAGAATCCATCTAGCTTAGCAAATATAGTCTCTGATCTATCTAAGGCCACTCTAAGCTTCATGAATGAAACAAAGTCCTTCATTAGAAATTTGGAGGCACAAGTGGGCCAGCTGAGTAAAAGAGTCACTCAAACTCCTCCTAGTATTCTCCCAAGCAATACAGAAGAGAATCCAAAAAGAGAGTACAAGGCCATAACCTTACTTGGTGTGGCCGAACCCATAGAGGAGGAGAAGAACGTGAATCCTAGTGAGGAAGACCTCCTGGGACGTTCATTGACCAATAAGGAGTTTCCCTTTGAGGAACCAAAGGAATCTGAGGCTCATCTAGAGACCATAGAGATTCCATTGAACATCCTTTTACCATTCATGAGCACTGATGACTATTCTTCCTCTGAAGAGGATGAAGACATCATTGAAGAGCAGGTTGCTAAATATCTAGGAGCCATTATAAAGTTGAATGTCAGTTTATTTGGTAATGATACTTGGGAGGATGAACCCCCCATGTTCACCAATGAACTAAGTGCATTGATAAGGCAGACATTGCCTCAGAAGAAACCGGATCCCGGAAAGTTCTTCATACCTTGTACCATAGGCACCATGACCTTTGAGAAGGCTCTGTGTGACCTTGGGTCAGGGATAAATCTCATGCCACTCTCTGTAATAGAGAAACTAGGAATCTATGACGTACAAGCTGCAAGAATCTCACTAGAGATGGCAGACAAATCAATGAAACAGGCTTATGAATTAGTAGAGGACTTGTTAGTAAAGGTTGAAGGCCTTTACATCCCTACTGATTTCATAATCCTAGACATTGGGAAGGATGAGGATGAATCCATCATCCTTGGAAGACCCTTCCTAGCCACAACAAAAGCTGTGATTGATGTGGACAGAGGAGAGTTGGTCCTTCAACTGAATAAAGACTACCTTGTATTTAAGACTCAAGGTTCTCCTTCTGTAACCATGGAGAGGAAGCATGAAAAGCTTCTCTCACTGCAGAGTCAACCAAAGCCCCCACAGTCAAACTCTAAGTTTGGTGTTGGGAGGTCCCAACAATGCTCTGAACATCTGTGAGGCTCCATGAGAGCTCACTGTCAAGCTATTGACATTAAAGAAGCACTTGTTGGGAGGCAACCCAATGTTATTTAATTATTTCTATTTATTTTCCATGGATATTTTATGTTTTCTTTAGGTTGATGATCATGTGAAGTCACAAAAACTACTGAAAAATAAAAAACATAATGAAAAACAACATTAAAAACAGCTCACCCTGGAGGAAGAGCTTACTAGCGTTTAAACGCCAGTAAGAAGCATCAAACTGGCGTTTAACGCCAGAAAGAAGCATCAAGCTGGCGTTAAACGCCAGAAACAAGCACCAGACTGGCATTTAACGCCAGAACAGAGCATGGAATTGGCGTTAAACGCCAGGAACAAGCAGCAAGCTGGCGTTTAACGCCAGACATGCATTCTAAGGGAGTTTGCACACCTAAATGGAGCAGGGATGTTAAGTCCTTGACCCTTCTAGATTTGTGGACCCCACAGGATCCGCACCTATCACACCTCTTCTTCTCTCCTCTCCCACCTTTCCAATAACACTCTTCCCTAAAATAACTGATGACAAGTCATCTTAGCCTAGTTTCACTAGCCCTTTTCTTTTGTTTTCAATTGAATTATGCACTTTCTTGAGCCATAAGCAAGCCAATTTGGTAGATTTTCATGTTTCCTTTGATTTAATCAACCATGTATGAATTCATGCTATTTCATGAGGTTTTATACTATAATTGTCACATATTATGAAAGAATGAATATCTCATGATTTTAAGCATAGCTTTGATGTGTTTGGTTGATTAATGATAGGTGAAGAAAGCTTGGAGAAAGGTTGAAGCAAGAAGGAATAGCTAGGAGTAAAGAGAGGACAATGGAATAAGTGAAATTGAACCAGGAAGCAAAAAGCTGGACCTAAAGTTAGCCTCAAACTTTTGCACAAACTTTTGGGTGAAAAGTTATCCCCAACGTTAGCCCCTAACTTTTGGGCTAACGTTGGAACTTGAAAATCACTCCCTGGGCACCAAAAGTTTGCGCCAACGTTAGCCCCTAACTTTTGGGCTAACGTTGGCACATGAAAATCACCCCTGGGCACCAAAAGTTTGCGCCAACGTTAGCCCCTAACTTTGAGGCTAACGTTGGCATAAGAAAAACCTCCCTGGGCACCAAAAGTTTGCGCCAACGTTAGCCCCTAACTTTTGGGCTAACGTTGGCACATGAAATATACAAGGGAAGGAGCAAAAGTTTGCGCCAACATTAGCCTCTAACTTTTGGGCTAACGTTGGCGCCATAAGTACACATTAGGAGGCCAACGTTGGAGCAAAAGTTAGACCCCTAACTTTTGTCGCAACGTGGATAGCAGCAAGTTATGGTGGCTGATATGAAAAGTTGGAGCAAAAGTTAGCCCCTAACTTTTGCTCAAACTTTTACTCCAACTTTTGCAAAACTCCAACCCGGTTCATTTGGTTCACTTTGGTTCTTCTCCAAACTCCAAGAGCAATCAACCAAGGCGTCTTTCAACCCAATTCCACCAAGAGCAAAGGCCCAACTCAAGGCTTGAAGATCATTTGAAGAAAGTGTATAAATAGGATAGAATTCAAGTTCTTCGGGGAGCTTTCCTTTGGAATTTTCATAATAGTTTTCGGAGAGCTTTGGATATTGAGTGATCTTTAATTTCTTAGTCTTGGGGAAGGAGAATTCACTTCTCTTCCTCTTAGTTTTATTGCTTTCAATTTCAATTACAATTGTCTTGGATCTGAGGTTGGAGAATTGAAGAAATTCTGTTTCAATCTCATCCTTGGATCTCTCTGCTTTATTTACTGCTTGATTGAATTTAAATTCTGTTAATTTCTCTTCATCTACTTCCCTTGCAATTTACAATTCCCTTGCAATTGTTCTTGTTGGATCTAGGAAGGCATTGAGATCTAGACTCGGTTTTCTAGTCTCTGGGTCCTGAGATCTGAACTTTCAATTTCTAATTCTCTGTTTACTGTTTTCATGTTCATTTACTTTTCTGCTTCAAGATCCGATTTAACCCAAACCCTCTTCTACTTCTCTGCTTGATGCAAATTTACTTTTCCTTGTTTAATTTCTGCAAATCCAAGTCCCAATCCCCTTTACAATTCAAGCTATTTACATTTCTTGCACTTTAAGATTCTGCAATTTACATTTCTTGCGTTCTAAGTTTCTGCCATTTAATTTCTTGTTCTTTAAGATTCAGCATTTAAATTCCTGTTCTCTTTAATTTCATGTCAATTACCCATTCCCTTTACTTTCCATGCAATTTAAATTCTGCAAATCACAAATCACTCAACCAAATCTTGATTCGCTTAACTAAATCAACCACTAAACTAAAATTGCTCAATCCTTCAATCCCTGTGGGATCGACCTCACTCCCGTGAGTTATTATTACTTGATGCGACCCGGTGCACTTGCCGTTTAGATTTGTGTGTTTTGGGAGAAATTCATTTTTCCATCAAAATATCTCATCAAGTTTTTGGCGCCGTTGCCGGGGATTGATTAGATTGACAATGACTAAGTGAGGTGGTGATCTAGATCTAGCATTTTTATTTTCTGTTTCTCTAATTTGCAATTAACCCGCTAACTGTTTGAATTTTTGCTTAAGCTAACTAAAACTTCATTCTAGCAGTAGATTGAAGTGTCACTGGTTTGTGTGTTTCTTATGTTTTGATTGTATGTCAGGTACAAGAAGAACCACACCCACCTTTCATGAACAAGACGAGAGAACTCTCAGGAGGTTAAGAAGAGCTGAAAGAGGGAAAAATATTGTTGGAGAAGAGGAATCAGAAGAAGAATTCCAAGATATGGAGGAGCATTCAACCAATCCACCTGGTGGAGCAGATAACAACAACAACAACCCACCCCAGAGGAGAGTTTTGGCCTCCTATACCTTTGCAAATGCTAGACATTGTGGAAGCAGCATTCTCACCCCTAATGTCAATGCAAACAACTTTGAATTGAAGCCACAACTCATTACATTGGTCCAAAACAACTGCTCGTTTGGGGGAGGACCATTGGAGGATCCAAATCAACATTTATCTACCTTCTTAAGGATTTGTGACACTGTCAAGTCCAATGGCGTAAATCCTGAGACCTACAAGCTTCTGCTGTTCCCGTTCTCATTAAGGGACAAGGCCGCACAGTGGCTTGAAACCTTTCCTCAAGGAAGCATCACTAGCTGGGATGATTTGGTGACTAAATTTCTAGCCAAATTCTATCCACCTCAAAGGGTTAACAGGCTGAAAACCGAAGTACAAACATTCACACAATTGGATGCTGAAAATCTGTATGAAGCATGGGAAAGATACAAGGCTCTGCTGAGGAAATGTCCACCAGAAATGTTCACTGAGTGGGACAAGCTACAGAACTTCTATGAAGGACTCACCCTAAAGGCTCAAGAATCACTTGACCACTCAGCTGGAGGTTCCTTACAACTCATGAAAACTGCAGAGGAAGCTCAAAATCTCATTGATATGGTGGCTAACAACCAATATTTCTTTGCTCATCAAAGAAACCGCCAACCATCACAAAGAAGAGGAGTAATGGAGCTAGAAGGAGTGGACTCAATCTTGGCTCAAAACAAGATGATGCAGCAGCAAATTCAACAATAATTTGAACAAATGGCCAAGAGGATTGATAGTCTCCAAGTTGCAGCAGTTAACACAAGCCAACCATCATCCACATGGGGGCAAAATGAAGAAACTCAAGAAGAACAACAACAAGAGCAAGTACAGTATATGCACAACCAAGGACCAAATGAAGTGTATGGTGATACATACAATCCATCCTGGAAGAACCACCCAAACCTCAGGTGGGGAGATAATCATACCCAAAACTAACAACCATGGCAGAGGAACTCAAACCAAAACAACCCAAGAAACAACCAAAACCACAACCAGCAGCAGACCAACCAAAACCCCTACAGAAGACCTCAAAACAACTACCCCAACCCCAGCCAGTACCAATCCAATAACCAACCCACCAACCAAAATGCCTATCATCCACCACCCACATCTCATAACCCACCTCAAGTATCACCTGAAGCCCAGAGAATCACTAATTTGGAGGCCGTGATAGACAAAATGTTGAAACACCAGGAAATGGTAACCAAGAATCAGAAAGCATCCCTGAAAAGCCTAGAGAGACAGATGGGGCAAATCTCCAAACAGATTTCTGTTGAGAGACCTTCAAGCTCACTGCCGAGTGACACAATCCCAAATCCTAAGGAAGAATGCAAGGCAATACAACTAAGGAGTGGGAGAACATTGATGAGCAACAATGACACTACTAAGAAGCAAGTAGAGAGCAGCAAAAGACCAATAGAAGAGGAACAGCCAACACACACAGAGGAAGCCAATGATGATGATGCAATAGCAAGCAAGGAAGCTTCAAAGCAAACTCAGGCAAAGGAGGAACAATCAAAAATTCCAAAAAAAGGGAATGAAGCAGTTGAAAAGCCAACCAAGAATCAAAAGCAACAAATAGAGAAAACCTTTGTACCTCCACTGCCATATCCCCAGAGGTTCAACAAAGAAACCAAAGACCAGCATTTTCACAAGTTCCTTGAAACTTTTAAAAAGCTGGAAATCAATATTCCTTTTGCTGAAGCACTTGAGCAAATGCCTCTGTATGCCAAGTTTTTGAAGGAGCTTATCAACAAGAAAAGAAGTTGGGATGAGAAAGAAACCATACTGCTCACTGAAGAATGCAGGGCTTTGATTCAAAAAGGATTTCCCCCTGAGCTTGAAGATCCAGGGAGCTTTTTGCTACCTTGCACCATTGGGGAATTAACCATCACTAAAGCAATGTGCGATCTAGGAGCAAGTATCAACTTAATACCATCCTCCTTGATAAAAAAGCTGCATATAGAGGAAGTTAAACCAGTACAAATCTCTCTAGAGTTAGTAGATAAGTCAACAGTATACCCCAGGGGTATGATTGAAAACCTGCTGGTCAAGGTGGACAACTTCATATACCCTGCAGATTTTGTGGTTCTAGATTCAGAAGGGGATGATGGTGATTCTATTATTCTGGGAAGGCCATTCTTGGCCACTGCTAGAGCTATCATAGACATAGAGGAAGGAGAATTAACTCTTAGAATGCATGATAAGAGTGTCACTCTAAAGGTATTACCAGAGGCACAATTTAGCAAGGAGAAGAAAGACTATATGAAAATTGACAAGGGAGAATCACAATTGAAGGAAGACACTAACAAAGAGAGTCACAGCAACATCCCAAGGCTAAGGATAATGCAGACTGATGAAGAGGCCCAAGAGGATATTGGAGTATTAGCCACTGAGAAGAGAGGCCCCCAAGGGAAGCCTACGGCCAGAAAAGAAAGATCAACAAAAGGAAAGATGAAACGGAGAAACAAAACAAAAAGGGGTTGGAAGAACAGGAAGATCCCAACAGAGGGGCTTTCCAAAGGTGACAAAGTGCAACTGATATATCAACAGCTGGGGGCGAACCAACAAACTGAGGACTACTACACTGTCAGCAACATACTCTCATTAGAGCATGCTGAAATTGAACACCAGGGAACAAAGAAGAGGATCACAGTCAGGGGAGACAAATTGAGGCTCTACAAGCACCAACCACCATAAAAGAAAGCCTCAATGTCAAGCTAATGACAATAAAAGAGCGCTTGTTGGGAGGCAACCCAACCTGAGGTAGTTTCCTTTTCATATCCTTTTCAATAAAAATGTTAAATAATTGATATGTATTGCAAGGAGCTAAGTTTGGTGTTGCACACCAAAAACAACTTAAAGGAGAATGGAGGATTCTAAGTTTGGTGTTCCACCAAAACCTCATTCAAAAGCACATTCTAATCTCCTGCACATTGTTAGCTCCAAGCAATCGAACAGATTATTCAACCACTTAACTGCTTTTTAGTCTTAACTTCATAACCTTTAGCAAGGATACAAGATTTTGCCTAGAGTTAACCTGCTGTATCCAGAGAAGTGGCAAGAGCTTAAGTTTGGTGTCCCCACACCAAATTAAATCCACAAGCCACACTCAACTCATGCATACTAACTGGTCATCTAAGGGCTTGAGAAGCAAGCAACTGTTGAGAATTATGCAGGGAATTCACCACCAGTTAAAGACACTATGCATCATAACTCAAAAGGGCACAACAGAAGGAAGGACAAAGGAACTGCAAACCAATAGGTTGTATTTACACTTAACTCTTGTTGTTGAAAAATGCTTTGACTTGTGTTTTGTTAAAGTGTTCATCTAATACAAGTAGAATCAATCATAGAATAAGTAAGTTAGTCTATGTGTGTGCTTGTGTGTTTACTTTCACTTAGCAAAAAGCATGTTTTGTTCCCTGCATCTTTAAGTTCAATAAAAGAAATGTTTGAATGTGAAGTAAGATGGTCTCTGTTAGACAGAAGTAGAATAAAAGTAAGTGGTGGTATGTGTGTGATTGTATAATAGCTCACTTTTAGTGAATAAAGAGCTAGGATATCTCCTTCTAAGTATAGAGTGGCCTACTGTCTATGAATCTCAATCGAATAAAAATCTTTGGTTAGAAAGAAAAACAAAAAGAAAGAAAAAAAAGAAGTGGCAGAAGAAAAGAAAAACAAAAAGAAACAAAGCTGGACACCAATAGCTTGAACCTTAGAATATATGCCTGTGGTGTCTTTGTATTAGGATCTGCTTGGATTATTAAGCTCTTTGGAGTGCATCAACACTCGGTGACTTGGGTTAACTAACCCGGGATCATCAGCTGAAAGTCCACTATCAAGAGCAACCTAACTACAAGGCACTTAGTAGCCCAAAGAGGTGCTGGGCATCAATGTTCTAAGAAGGAATGTGAGCCAAGTGTCTATAGTGAATAATGTGTCAAGTATAAAGAAAAGGAAATGAACTTGCTACACATGACACTCAAATAAAGCTTATAAACAAAGTAATAGCCAAAGATAAAGGAATAATGAGAGGTCATAGCAGTATGTTACTTGAAGCTTGAAGGAGACTTTCTAGGCCTAGGAGTCAATAAGAAGTGAGTATTTACATGTCCACACAAAATCCCATGAACTATCAATAATACTCTGCTAGCATGAACATCCTCTTCCATTTCATTCTTTCTTCTCAATAAATCTTTTCTTGCTTGGGGACAAGCAAGCTTTAAGTTTGGTGTTGTGATGACAAGTCATCTTAGCCTAGTTTCACTAGCCCTTTTCTTTTGTTTTCAATTGAATTATGCACTTTCTTGAGCCATAAGCAAGCCAATTTGGTAGATTTTCATGTTTCCTTTGATTTAATCAACCATGTATGAATTCATGCTATTTCATGAGGTTTTATACTATAATTGTCACATATTATGAAAGAATGAATATCTCATGATTTTAAGCATAGTTTTGATGTGTTTGGTTGATTAATGATAGGTGAAGAAAGCTTGGAGAAAGGTTGAAGCAAGAAGGAATAGCTAGGAGTAAAGAGAGGACAATGGAATAAGTGAAATTGAACCAGGAAGCAAAAAGCTGGACCTAAAGTTAGCCTCAAACTTTTGCACAAACTTTTGGGTGAAAAGTTATCCCCAACGTTAGCCCCTAACTTTTGGGCTAACGTTGGAACTTGAAAATCACTCCCTGGGCACCAAAAGTTTGCGCCAACGTTAGCCCCTAACTTTTGGGCTAACGTTGGCACATGAAAATCACCCCTGGGCACCAAAAGTTTGCGACAACGTTAGCCCCTAACTTTGAGGCTAACGTTGGCATAAGAAAAACCTCCCTGGGCACCAAAAGTTTGCGCCAACGTTAGCCCCTAACTTTTGGGCTAACGTTGGCACATGAAATATACAAGGGAAGGAGCAAAAGTTTGCGCCAACGTTAGCCTCTAACTTTTGGGCTAACGTTGGCGCCATAAGTACACATTAGGAGGCCAACGTTGGAGCAAAAGTTAGACCCCTAACTTTTGTCCCAACGTGAAAAGCAGCAAGTTATGGTGGCTGATATGAAAAGTTGGAGCAAAAGTTAGCCCCTAACTTTTGCTCAAACTTTTACTCCAACTTTTGCAAAACTCCAACCCGGTTCATTTGGTTCACTTTGGTTCTTCTCCAAACTCCAAGAGCAATCAACCAAGGCCTCTTTCAACCCAATTCCACCAAGAGCAAAGGCCCAACTCAAGGCTTTAAGATCATTTGAAGAAAGTGTATAAATAGGATAGAATTCAAGTTCTTCGGGGAGCTTTCCTTTGGAATTTTCATAATAGTTTTTGGAGAGCTTTGGATATTGAGTGATCTTTAATTTCTTAGTCTTGGGGAAGGAGAATTCACTTCTCTTCCTCTTAGTTTTATTGCTTTCAATTTCAATTACAATTGTCTTGGATCTGAGGTTGGAGAATTGAAGAAATTCTATTTCAATCTCATCCTTGGATCTCTCTGCTTTATTTACTGCTTGATTGAATTTAAATTCTGTTAATTGATCTTCATCTACTTCCCTTGCAATTTACAATTCCCTTGCAATTGTTCTTGTTGGATCTAGGAAGGCATTGAGATCTAGACTCGGTTTTCTAGTCTCTGGGTCCTGAGATCTGAACTTTCAATTTCTAATTCTCTGTTTACTGTTTTCATGTTCATTTACTTTTCTGCTTCAAGATCCGATTTAACCCAAACCCTCTTCTACTTCTCTGCTTGATGCAAATTTACTTTTCCTTGTTTAATTTCTGCAAATCCAAGTCCTAATCCCCTTTACAATTCAAGCTATTTACATTTCTTGCACTTTAAGATTCTGCAATTTACATTTCTTGCGTTCTAAGTTTCTGCCATTTAATTTCTTGTTCTTTAAGATTCAGCATTTAAATTCCTGTTCTCTTTAATTTCATGTCAATTACCCATTCCCTTTACTTTCCATGCAATTTAAATTCTGCAAATCACAAATCACTCAACCAAATCTTGATTCGCTTGACTAAATCAACCACTAAACTAAAATTGCTCAATCCTTCAATCTCTGTGGGATCGACCTCACTCCCGTGAGTTATTATTACTTGATGCGACCCAGTGCACTTGCCGGTTAGATTTGTGTGTTTTGGGAGAAATTCATTTTTCCATCAAAATATCTCATCAATAACCTCCACCAATCACCTCCATTACTCTTCCAAAACCATCATACAACCCACCTACACCCACCCACTCAAATTCAAACCATCCCTCTCTCCTTTTCACACATCATAACCACCTAAACCCCCCTGGCCGAACCACATATCCCCCTCCATCTCCTCCTTTTTCTTCTTCCTCTACTACTTTCTTTCTTCTTTTGCTCGAGGACGAGCAAACCTTTTAAGTTTTGTGTGGTAAAAGCATTGCTTTTTGTTTTTCCATAACCATTTATGGCACTTAAGGCTGGAGAAACCTCTGGAAAGAGAAAAGGGAAGGCAATTGCTTCCACCTCCGAGTCATGGAAGATGGAGAGATTCATCTCAAAAGCCCATCACTAAGAAAAGGATGGAGCAAACAAGAGATCATGGACCTCAACAAGAGCATGAGGAAATTCCTCACCATGAAATCCCTGAGATGCCTCAAGGGATGCACTTCCCTCACCAAAATTATTGGGAGCAAATCAACACCCCCTAGGAGAATTAAGTTCCAACATGGGACAACTAAGGATGGAACACCAAGAGCACTCCATCATTCTCCATGAGATTAGAGAAGATCAAAAAGCTATGAAGGAGGAGCAACAAAGACAAGGAAGAGACATAGAGAAGCTCAAGAGCACCATTAGTTCTTCAAGAAGAGGAAGATGCCACCCTCACTAAGGTGGACCCGTTCCTTAATCTCCTTGTTCTTATTTTCCTGTTTTTTGGTTTTTGAGCCTTATGTTTTATTTATGTTCGTGTCTTTACTATATGATCATTAGTGTTTAAGTGTCTATGTCTTAAAGCTATGAATGTCCTATGACTCCGTCACCTCTTTTAATTAAAAAATGTTCTAAAAACAAAAGAACAAGAAGTACATGGTTTCAAATTCATCCTTGAAATTAGTTTAATTATTTTGATGTGGTGACAATACTTTTTGTTTTCTGAATGAATGCTTGAACAGTGCATATGTCTTTTGAATTTGTTGTCTATGAATGTTAAAATTGTTGGCTCTTGAAAGAATGATGAAAAAGGAGAAATGTTATTTGATGATCTGAAAAAATCATAAAAATGATTCTTGAAGTAAGAAAAAGCAGTGAATAGAGAAAAGCTTGAGAAAAAAAAAAGAGAAGGCAAAAAAAAAGAAAAAGAAAAAAAAGAAGCAAGCAGAAAAAGTCAATAGCCCTTAAAACTAAAAGGCAAGGGTAATAAAAAAGATCCAAGGCTTTGAGCATCAGTGGATAGGAGGGCCCAAAGGAATAAAATCCTGGCCTAAGCGGCTAAACCAAGCTGTCCCTAACCATGTGCTTGTGGCGTGAAGGTGTCAAGTGAAAAGCTTGAGACTGAGCGGTTAAAGTCGAGGTCCAAAGTAAAAACAGAGTGTGCTTAAGAACCCTGGACACCTCTAAATTGGGAACTTTAGCAAAGCTGAGTCACAATCTGAAAAGGTTCACCCAATTATGTGTCTGTGGCATTTATGTATCCGGTGGTAATACTGGAAAACAAAGTGCTTAGGGCCACGGCCAAGACTCATAAAGTAGCTGTGTTCAAGAATCAACATACTGAACTAGGAGAATCAATAACACTATCTGAATTCTGAGTTCCCATAGATGTCAATCATTCTGAACTTCAAAGGATAAAATGAGATGCCAAAACTGTTCAGAGGCAAAATGCTACTAGTCCCGCTCATCTAATTGGAGCTAAATTTCATTAATATTTGGAATTTATAGCATATTCTCTTCTTTTTATCCTATTTGATTTTCAGTTGCTTGGGGACAAGCAACAATTTAAGTTTGGTGTTGTGATGAGCGGATAATTTATACGCTTTTTGGCATTATTTTTACATAGTTTTTAGTATGATTTGATTAGTTTTTAGTATATTTTTATTAGTTTTTAATTAAAAATCACATTTCTGGACTTTACTAGGAGTTTGTATGTTTTTTGTGTGATTTCAGGTAATTTCTGGCTGAAATTGAAGGACTTGAGCAAAAATCTGATTCAGAGGCTGAAGAAGGACTGCAGATGCTGTTGGATTATGACCTCCCTGCACTCAAAGTGGATTTTCTGGAGCTACAGAAACCCAAATGGCACACCTTTAATTGCGTTGGAAAGTAGATATGCAGGGCTTTCTAGAAATATATAATAGTCTATACTTTGCCCAAGTTTAGACGACGAAAACTGGCGTTCAACGCCAGCTTTTTGCCCTATTCTGGCGTTAAACGCCAGAAATAAGTTGCAAAGCAGAGTTAAACGCCAGAAATAAGTTACAAACTGGCGTTCAACTCCAAGGAAGACCTCTACACGTGAAAGCTTCAACGCTCAGTCCAAGCACACACCAAGTAGGCCCGGAAGTGAATTTCTGCATCATTTACTCATTTCTGTAAACCCTAGTAACTAGTTTAGTATAAATAGGACTTTTAACTATTGTATTTACATCACTTGATCTTACTTTTCATCTTGGAACTTGTATGTTCACGCTTTGGGAGGCTGGCCATTCGGCCATGCCTAGACCTTTTGTTCTTATGTATTTTCAATGGTAGAGTTTCTACACACCATAGATTAAGGTGTGGAGCTCTGCTATTCCTCATGAATTAATGCAAAGTACTATTGTTTTTCTATTCAACTCAAGCCTATTTCTGTTCTAAGATATCTATTCGTTCTTCAACATGATGAATGTGATGATCCGTGACACTCATCACCATTCTCACCTATGAATGCGTGCTTGACAACCACTTCAGTTCTACTTGCATTAGCTTGAATGTGTATCTCTTGGGTTTCTAATCTAAGATTAGAACCTTCATGGTATAGGCTAGAATTATTAGCGGCCATTCCTGAGATCCGGAAAGTCTAAACCTTGTCTATGGTATTCCGAGTAGGATCTGGGAAGGGATGACTGTGACGAGCATCAAACTCGCGAGTGTTGGGCATAGTGACAGACGCAAAAGGATCAATGAATCCTATTCCAACATGATCGAGAACCGACAGATGATTAGCCGTGTGGTGACAGCGCATTTGGAACATTTTCACTGAGAGGACGGGAAGTAGACATTGACAACGGTGACGCCCAACATAAAGCTTGCCATGGAAAGGAGTATGAATGATTGGAAGAAGGCAATAGAAAAGCAGAGGTTCATAAGGAACAAAGCATCTTCATACGCTTATCTGAAATTCTCACCAATGAATTATATAAGTATCTCTATCTTTATTTTATGTTTTATTCATATTTTGATTATCAATTCTCCATAACCATTTGAATCCGCCTGACTGAGATTTACAAGGTGACCATAGCTTGCTTCAAGCCGACAATCTCCGTGGGATCGACCCTTACTCACGTAAGGTTTATTACTTGGACGACCCAGTGCACTTGCTGGTTAGTTGTGCGGAGTTGTGATAAAGAGTTGAGATTACAATTGTGCGTACCAAGTTGTTGGCGCCATTGATGATCACAATTT
This sequence comes from Arachis ipaensis, assembly GCF_059453495.1. Classification (NCBI taxonomy): domain Eukaryota; kingdom Viridiplantae; phylum Streptophyta; class Magnoliopsida; order Fabales; family Fabaceae; genus Arachis; species Arachis ipaensis. The sequence continues at coordinate 59,940,190 of NC_142436.1, forward strand.
CATGCACCAACGACCCAGTGCACTTGCTGGTTAGTTGTGCGAAGTTGTGAAGTAGAGTGATATTACAATTGTGCGTACGAAGTTGTTGGCGCCATTGAGATCACAATTTCGTGCACCAAGTAACTTCTCCATCAATTCTCTTTCCTGCTTTTTGCTCTATTGGTTGTATGACAGGTAGAAGAAGCGGGGCTTCAACTTTCTTTGATTCTGAACCTGAGAGGACCTTCCTTATATTAAGGAGGGAAGTAAGAGGAAAGAGAGTCGTTGGTGCTGAGGAGGAGGAAGAGTACTTTGAACCAAACATGGATGAGAATATGGAGAACCATCATGAAGAAGACGCTCACAACCATGGCAGAGAAGGTCCAGTGCATCATGCTGGGCAAGAGAGAAGAGTTTTAGGCTCTTACATCAATCCAAACCCAGGAAACTGTGGAAGTAGCATCCAAAAGCCAACTATATATGCCAATAACTTTGAACTAAAGCCACAGCTCATCACTCTTGTTCAGAACAACTGTCATTTGGAGGAAGTGTCCAAGAAGACCCTAATCAACATCTAACCACCTTCCTGAGGATATGTGATACTGTGAAGTCTAATGGTGTTCATCCTGACACCTATAGATTGCTTTTGTTCCCCTTTTCACTCAAGGACAAAGCATCTAAATGGCTGGAATCTTTCCCGAAGAAGAATTTAACAACCTGGGAAGATGTGGTGAACAAATTCTTGGCGAGGTTCTACCCTCCTCAGAGAATTAACAGGTTGAGAGCTGAAGTACAAACATTCAGGCAACAGGATGGTGAAACTCTCTATGTAGCATGGGAGAGGTTTAAGGATTTGACAAGAAGGTGCCCGCCAGATATATTCAATGAATGGGTGCAGTTACATATTTTCTATGAGGGTATTTCGTACGAATTAAAGAAGGCAGTAGACCACTCATCTGGGGGATCTCTGAACAAGAAGAAGACCATTGAAGAAGCCATAGATGTCATTGAGACTGTAGCTGAGAATGACTACTTCTATGCTTCTGAAAGAGGCAACACTAGAGGAGTGATGGAGCTGAATAACGTGGATGCGCTGCTGGCTTAAAACAAGATGATCACCAAGCAGCTGGCTGACCTTACCAAGAAGATAGAAAGGAACCAAGTAGCAGCAATCACCACCTCATCAGCAGCACAAGAAGGAGTGAATGCAGAGGCAGAGGGTCATCAGGAACAAGCCAACTACATTGGGAACTCGCCTAGGCAAACCCATGATCCATACTCCAAAACTTATAATCCTGGTTGGAGGAACCACTCGAACTTTGGGTGGGGAAATCAACAAGATCAAGGCCAAGATCAGAGACGTCACAACCCCAACAACAATGCAGCTCACCAATATTCCACACAGAGATCATATCAGCACCCACCTAACAATACCTCTCAACATCCATATCAAAATCAAAATGGCCCTTTTCACCCCTCCAATCTTAACTCACCATCATCCGAAGATAGACTCTCAAGGATTGAGACTCTACTTGAAGGCATATGTAAGGAAATCCAAGATAACAAGGTATTCAAGGAGGAGGTGTGAGCCAATATCAAAAACCAGGGAGACACCATCAAGAGGCTAGAATTTCAAGTGGGATACCTCTCTGAGAAGATTCCCAAACCTACTGACAGCTTCCCAAGTGACACAGAAAAAAACCCGAGAGGTGAAGCAAAGAAAGTAAGATGGGAAGAATGCAAGATGCTCACTATAAGTGATAGGGAGACTGAGGAAGAGATGAACAAACCCTTAGAACAACCTAGAGATACCTCAGCAGAGAAGCAGGAAGAGGGTCACCAAGAAACCAGAATTTCACAGAAGGAGATTCTGAACCTTTATGCACCTTTTCCACAAGGACTCAAGGGTGGTGTAGAAAAGAGAATATACTCAAAGTTCCTTGACATGTTTGCATCTCTCCATGTAAACATACCATTCATCAAAGCTCTCCAACAAATGCCCTCATACATTAAGTGTATGAAGGAGCTGCTGACCAGGAAAGCCTCACTCAAAGGAGGGCAAACAATAGTGATGAATAAGGAGTGCAGTGCTCTCATTCAACCAGAGTTACCCACAAAAAGGAAGGATCCAGGGAGTTTTCACATCTGCTGTGCCATAGGAGAAACACTAATTGATAAGGGACTCTGTGATCTGGGAGCAAGCATTAATTTAATGCCTCTATCTCTCATGAAGAAGCTGTAGATCAATGAGCTAAAGCCCACAGATGTAGTCATCAAGCTAGCTGACAAAACTTAAAAACAAGCAGTAGGAGTGGTTGAAAACGTGTTGGTGAAGGTTGGAAACTATTTCTTTCCCACAGACTTTGTCATATTGGAAATGGAAGAGAGTTACCTCCATCCAATCATATTGGGAAGACCATTCCTAGCTACAGCCAGAGCGCTTATAGATGTGGAGCGAGGAGAGCTAATACTGAGGATACATGATGAACAACTTACCTTCAATGTCTTCAAACCATCAAAAAAAGCAGATCAAGAAATCAAGGAACCAAAGGAAGATCACGACAAGGCACTGGTGGAAGAAACAAGCACTGAAGCACAAACTGTACACATGGTAATCTTTTTGGTTGGTAAGAAAAACAGTCAGAAGGTGCCACAGCTAGAGGAAACCCAAGAAGAGCTAAAACCACCAGAGTCATATGAGACCAGCAACAAAATTTCCTTGGAGAAAGAGGCCACAAGGAGCAGGGTAGCGTTAAAAGAAACAAGGAAGAAGGCACCAAGGGGATGGAGGAACAAGAAGATCCCTACAGAGGATTTCTCTCCAAGGGATAAAGTGATCTCAGCATATCTCCTAGCTATCCCACCTCATTTCCCCACCATCCCATCTCAGCTGCCTAAAGTCTTCACCATCAGCAGAATTCTCTCCTTAGAACATGTGGAGATCCTTAATGAAGCCAATGGAGATAGATTCACTGCGAGGGGGGAAGATTTGAAGCATTACCAACCACCCTGACAAAGGCAGAACGTCAAGCTAGTGACGCTAAAGAAGCGCTTCATGGGAGGCAACCCATGTTTTATATGCTTTTAAAGTAGTTAATAAAGCAAGGTTCATGAATTCCAAATCAACTTTGATATACACTTAAATGAATCCTTTTATGCAGCACATAGTGAGCAACAAGTTTGGTGTTCAAGGCACACTAAGAGAACATAAATGTAATTCATATCATGTTACTCTTAGAGCCTTGAACAAATCTTTTTACACCACATGGCCACAAACTAAGTTTGGTGTCACCAATGTTGCATACATGGACAATTAAATAGTCAGTTGGTTTGCATTCATGAATAGCATTTAGTTGTTTAAAAACAAAAATTTTAAAATGTAGTTATTCTTTTTTTAAATTTTGCCGCCACTATCCAAAAATTTATTAGTTACATTCTTTTTTTTTCTTGTAGGAGAAATGAAGGGAAGATTGGAAGGAATTGGTGGGACAATTGAAGAAGGAGAGTTCGGCCACTTCACAAAGGGAAGACATTGGGAAATGTTGCCATGCAACATTGGAAGAATAATAACCTTGGAGACCGAACCAATCCCATCATAAAAGTGATGATCCTTGTGCCCATCCCATGCTAAACCCCATCCATTCATTATAAGCCTACACCATCAATCCACACCTTTCATTTACTCACCACTTTTCTATATAAGTGGCTCTTATTCCGTACCCCTTCACATTCAAATTCTCAATTCTTCATACTTCTTACTCTCGGAACACACCTTCAACACCTCTTACCCCATCGAAAGCACTCTCACCCACTCCCTTAATTACACCCTATCCTAACGAGGCCGAATTCCATCATCTATCCACACCCTTCAACACCTTCACATATCAAAAGTCACTTATGGCATCATCAAACTCCAAAAGGCGAAAGGGAAAGACACCGGTGGAGAGCATTCCTTTTGATGAAGGAAGGTTCAAGACCGCTTTCCATGAGCTTCAATTCGAACGTATAAAACACAAGAAAGTATTGCCAGAGCTGACATTCCAATTCAACTATGATGAGTGCCCGCAGATTGGAGAAAAGATTGAACATAGGGGCAGGCAAGAGCTCATGAACCCAGAAACAAAGATAAATGCAAATCTCATTAAAGATTTCTATGCCAATGTAGCCAGAGAAGACAATACCAAGGCTCCTACCTTCAAAAGCTACGTGAGAAGAACAGAGGTGGACTTCAGTCCTAATGCTATAATGAGGACTCTTCGTCTGAGATCACAACCCTCTGACAAGCCAAGCTATCAAGCAAGAATAAGTAATGGCCCCGACAATGATGAGCTTGAAAGAATTGTGAATGACATGTGTGTCATAGGATCAGATTGGGAAAGGTATTCGGATAAGAGGCCACGGTTCATCAGAAGAAGAGATCTCATCCCGGATGCCAAGGGATGGTTTGAACTCGTGAGAAGATCTATCCTTCTAGCCTCGAACAATTCTAAGGTCCACATTGCTCGAGCTACCATGCTACATTGCATTATGAGTGGTGGGGACATCAATGTACATGAAATTATAGCTGAGGGAATCCAAGAAGCAGCCGAAAAGAGTGATCTGAGTGCTCGGCTTTTGTATCCCAGCACCATCGTGAGACTATGTAAGAAAGCCAAGGTGGTCTTCGAAGACAGCAATCCATATTGGGTAAACCCTGGGAGGTTAGTTACGCTCCAGCGTATAACTTATGCGGCACCCACCCAACAACAAAGAAGGCCTCAAATAGGGAAAAGAACATCACAAAAAGGACCTCATCAAGAAGAACCTCATCAAGAAGAATACCAGCAAGAAAAGTACTATGATCCAACCAATATAAATCTGGTTCATATTCAAGGAGCCATTGAGGACTTGGCAAGGAGATATATGGAAGGACAAGAGCAACAACTACACTTTCAATCCCAACGGATGGATCGTCAGGAAGAACTACTTGCTAACTGGATGAATCAACAAGGAGAGTGGCAGAAACAACAAATGGAGCAGCAACAAGAACACTACTCCCAGCTCACTCAAGCCATGAATCAAGTGACTGAAAGACAAGAGCATCAAGATAAACGCCTTCAAGAGCTCAACCAACGTCAGCTAGCTCATACGAAAGCATTCAACGAGTTCAGCGTGGTTAATGAAGGACGACAACTACATAGGGAAGAATTCAACATAAACACTCAAGCCAAGTTGAACTATATGTCTGGGCACATGCATAATTTGCACTCTGCAATCCTCAAGTATGATACAGTCCAAAAAGATCTAACAAAACAAGAGGAATGGAAGGTGAAACAACAGAAGGAAACATTGAAAAAGAAGATGGAAGATGTTGGCTTCTGGAAAAAGTTGATCGGAAAAAGCAAGGGAAATAGGGGTTCAAGCACTCAAGAAGGACACAAATAGGACAAACAAGAGAGAGAGCATGGGTGATGAGCGGATAATTTATACGCTTTTTGACATTGTTTTTACATAGTTTTTAGTATGATTTCATTAGTTTTTAGTATATTTTTATTAGTTTTTAAATAAAAATCACATTTCTGGACTTTACTATGACTTTGTGTGTTTTTCTGTAATTTCAGTTATTTTCTGGCTGAAATTGAGGGACCTGAGCAAAAATTTGATTCAGAGGCTGAAAAAGGACTGCAGATGCTGTTGGATTCTAACCTCCCTGCACTCAAAGTGGATTTTTTGGAGCTACAGAAGTCCAAATGGTGTGCTCTTAACTGCGTTGGAAAGTAGACATCCAGGGCTTTCCAGTAATATATAATAGTCCATACTTTGCTCGAGTTTAGACGACGCAAACTGGCGTTCAATGCCAGTTCTCTGCCCTATTCTGGCGTTAAACGCCAGAAACAGGTTACAAGTTGGAGTTAAATGCCAGAAACAGGTTACAACCTGGTGTTTAACTCCAGAAACAGCCTAGGCACGTGTAAAGCTCAAGTCTCAGCCCCAGCATACACCAAGTGGGCCCCGGAAGTGGATTTCTGCACTATCTATCATAGTTTACTCATTTTCTGTAAACCTAGGTTACGAGTTGAGTATTTAAACAACTTTTAGAGATTTATTTTGTACCGGATGACATTTTCACATTTTACATTGTATCTCTACGGCATGAGTCTCTAAACTCCATGATTGGGGGCGAGGAGCTCTGCTGTTTGTCGATGAATTAATGCAATTACTTCTGTTTTCTATTCAATCACGCTTGTTTCTATTCTAAGATACTCGCTTGTACTTAACCGTGATGAATGTGATGATCCGTGACACTCATCATCATTCTCAACCTATGAACGCGTGCCTGACAACCACTTCCATTCTACCTTAGTTTGAGTATGTATCTCTTAGCCTCTTGGTTCATGATCAGAGTCTTCGTGGTATAGGCTAGGATTATTGGCGGCTATTCCTGAGATCCGAAAAGTCTAAACCTTGTCTGTGGTATTTCGAGTAGGATCTGGGATGGGATGACTGTGACGAGCTTCAAACTCACAAGTGCTGGGCGTAGTGACAGACGCAAATAGATCAATGGATCTTATTCCAACATGAGTGAGAACCGACAGATGATTACCCGTGCGGTGACAGCACATTTGGACCATTTTCACTGAGAGGACGGATGGTAGCCATTGACAACAAGAATCCACCAACATACAGCTTGCCATGGAAGGAGACCTGCGTGCGTGAAGAAGAAGACAGTAGGAAAGCAGAGATTCAGAAGACAGAGCATCTTTAAAACCTCAATCTGTTCTCCATTACTGCATAACAAGTACTATTTAATTTATGCTTTTTACTCTTCATAAATATAATCACTCTTATCATTGATTTCCTGACTAAGATTTTACAAGATAACTATAGATTGTTTCAAGCCAACAATCTTCGTGGGATCGACCCTTACTCACGTAAGGTATTACTTGGACGACCCAGTGCACTTGCTGGTTAGTGGTACGAGTTGTGAAAAGTGTGATTTACAATTCGTGCACCAAGTTTTTGGCGCCGTTGCCAGGGATTGTTCGAATTTGAACAACTGACGGTTCATCTTGTTGCTTAGATTAGGAAAATTTTGTCTTTTGGGTCAGAGTCTTTTACTTTCGTTTCAAAAATTTTCCAAAAATTTATTATTTTTCTTTATTAATCTTTAGAGTTTTTCTGTTTGAGTTTAGTTTTATATTTTAAGTTTGGTGTCAATTGCATGTTTTTATTTTCTTTTAAATTTTTGAATTTGTTTTCATTGTTCTTTCTTAATCTTCAAGTTGTTCTTGTTTATTTTCCTTGTTTGATCTTTAGTTTTTCTTGTTTTGTGATTTTTCTTGTTTTTCTTGTGCATTTTTGAATTATTAATATCCAAAATATAAAAAATTTCTTTTTATACATTAAATATTTAAAAAAAAACTTTAAATTTATAACTCAATTGGCTAGAGCGTTGTGTTTATGTTCTTGGTAATTGGGAAATAAACCTGCAGCAACCAAGGTTGACGAATACAAAGCCAAGATGCCTTATCCTCAAAAACTTCACCAAGAAGAGCAGGATAAGTGGTGCGGTATTTGTAACCCACTAACTTACCGACAAGTGCACCGGGTCGTACCAAGTAATACCTTACATGAGTAAGGGTCGATCCCACGAGGATTGATGAATTAAGCAACAATAGTGTTTGATAGGATTAGTTAGACAAACAGAAAAGAGTGTTTTGGTATTCAAAAGCATTAAACAGTAATTCAGAAATTAAAACAGCAAGCAGTAAATTGATGAGAATAATATGTGGAGAAACAGTTAAGGCTTCAGAGATATGTATTTTCCGGAATGACTTTTCTTACTAACTATTTTAATTATGCAAGATTTAATTCATGTCAAACTATATATGACTAAGCTCTAATTCCTTAGACCTTCTTAGTCTACTCTAACTTTCATCAACCACCAATTCCTTGGTCACTTAATTCCAATTAGAGGGTGAAGTTCAATTCTAGTTTATATGCCACAGAAATCCTAATTACCCAAATATAAGAGGATTATATGTCACGTATCCCGTTAAGTCCAGATAATTAGAAATTTAGGAGAATATGTTTTCAAGCTGTTGTTCAAGTAAAGAGCTTTTCCAAGTTATACAAGAACTCAATTAGAAAGAGGGTCATACTTCCGTTCCACCCAAATTCATAAAATAAAGAATGAAAACAATTCTTGAATAATAAATCAGTACATGAATTAAAATAGAAAAGTAATAGTATCAATCCATACAATAGATAGAGCTCCTAACCTTAACGGTGGATGTTTAGTTGCTCATGGTTCAGAGAGAAAATAACGATTCTAAAAGACTATAAATTGTGGAATAAGGTAGAAGAGAAGAGATAGACCGAAGGGCTGATTCTTTTCCCTTTTATATCTAATCCTAATTAATGTAAAATATATTTTCTAAAACTAAAATAATATCTTTTCCTAATTATAAATAAAATTAAATTAAATCAAAATTAAAATAAATCTTTAAATGGCTTCAGTTTGGACGCTAGGATCACTTGTGTATTAAGGTCCACGCTGAACTTGAAAATTCTCAAGTTCAGCATGGATGAGGCAGTGTCTCTTTGAGTGAGTTCCTTGAGTTCCACGCTGAACTTGGGAAAGCTCAAGTTCAACGTGGAGGAGGCCGAGAATTTTGAAGAAGACGTGTGCACTATTATACATCGTTGGAAAGCCCCGGAAGTTAGCTTTCTAATACCGCTGGAATCATGTCAATTGGACTTCTATAGCTCAAGTTATTTCTATTTGAGTGCAAGGAGGTCGGGGTTGACAGCATCACTCGCTTTCTTCCTTCTCTGCTACAAAACTCCGTCAAATCCATTCGAATGCTACCTGAAATAAATAGAATTGTGCACAACGCAAAGTAGAATCTATAGTGGCCAAAAGATATTTAAATTTTGATCAAACTTAGCAATTCAAGTGCAAATTCATAAGGAAAAGATAGATAAGATGCTCACGCATCACAACACCAAACTTAAATTGTTGCTTGTCCTCAAGCAACCAAAATTAGTACATGATAAAGATGTGAATTTGCATGAGAAGTGGGAGTTTAGTTATGCTCATGTCTCTCCTTAAAGTGGGGTTTATCTCCTGCAATTCTAAACAGTTTTGGCATCTCACTCTCCCTTGAATCAGAGGACTGTCAGTGTTATTCGGAATTAGAATCCGGATTATATTATGAATTCTCTGATCTTTATACTTTAGTTTAATCCTTGAACACAGCAAATTTCCTTTAATTCTCTTTTCTTTGGTGCTTTGCACCTTGAGCCTAGCCGTGACTTTAAATGTTTTGTCTCAAGCTTCACTTGACACAAAAACACCACAAGCACTTAACTGGGGAACTCTCTTTAAGTCCTGATTTTTCTTTCAGTTACTCCCAGACAGTGGTGCTCAAAGCCTTGGGCATACTCTGCCAAATGCTTTTGGTCTCGACTCTAAGTATTCCGTCTCAAAGATTACTTGACACAAGAATACCACAAGCATATGACTAAGGAAACAACTCTTTGAGCTTTTAATCATGTCTGACCTCCTTAATCATTGATGCTCAGAGCCTTGGATCTTGCTTTTATTTTTCTTTTGCTGATTCTTTTGCTTCAAGGATTAAGCTTTCACTAATTTCAGAGAAGTCATAATAGTTCTCTAAATTCTTGTTCCTTATACATCAACATCCTTTGATTCAAATTCAAATATGCACTGTTCATGTCATTCATTTATAATCACAAATAATACCACCACATTTAAGTAAATAAGACTATTCTTTAATATAAACTCAATTTCTTATGCAATACATCACTTCTTTTCTTTTCTTCTTGATTTCAAGCTCAGTGAGTAATATATGAGACACCCTTTCAGAATAAAAATCAAATAGCAAAATAAACAGTAATTTAAACTAGAACTTAGAAATTGAAATAACAATTGATCATGCAATAACAAAAAAACAAAACAGCAGAAAATCGGAACATAACATAGTAAGAATGGAAAGGAATATAGAATGAAAGGAACTCAACCACCTCAGTTATCCTAGTGGCCGTTTCATTCTTCAGGTTGTGCTCCTCCTTGAAGATGATTCACCTCCCTTGGTGCCATTAAAATAAACAGAAAAGTCACAAGCGAAGCGACAACACCTAACTTAAAAGTTTGCTTGTCCTCAAACAAAGAAAATCTAAAAACAAGGAGGGACATAAAAAGTGCATGGAAAATAAAAATTAAAAAAATAATAAAAGAAAAAAAAAGTTAAAACTAATTAAATATATATATATATATTGTTGTATATTTTTTTTTTGTTTTTTTTCTTTGTATTTGTTTGTATTTATTTATTTATTTTATATATAGAGTGATTTATTTATTTATAGTGATATATATATATATATATATATATATATATATATATATATATATAAAGGGTGCAGGGACGTTGAGGGGTGGGGGATATATATCTAGGGATATATATAAATTGGGGGCGTATATATATATATATATATATATATATATATATATATGATGTGTAGATAAAAAAAAAGGGAAGGGGGTTACGTATATATAATATAAAGGGGTCTGGGAAAAAGAAACAAAAAGGAGGGGAATCAGGAAGGGATGGGGGGCCAAGATTATGGAAAAGGTGTAGGTGAAGCAAGAAAAAAAAAAGGAAAGGGAATCAGTAGGGGGTGGGGACCAACAATCAAGGGATTGGGTGCATATTTGATGGGGTTTCAATGAGTATATATCACGTTGACTAAATCGACGCTGAACTTGGTGGATTTCAAGTTCAGCGCCAATATCCCCAAATGCAATTTTCTTTGTATGCATGCATCTACGCTGAATTTGGAAAATTTTAAGTTCAGTGTGGAATCTGGCCTTGATTCACATTAATTCGTTCTCCACGCTGAATTTGAAAAATTCCAAGTTCGGCGTGGAACTGGCAAAGAGAACTTCTCCTTTGCACGCTTCTAACCACGCTGAACTTGAAAAATTCCAAGTTTAGCATGGAACTGGTAGAGACAATCTTCTCCAGAGTGTTCAAAAAATTTTTTTAAGTGTTCGATTCCTGTTTTAAAAATTCTGAATGATCAAAACATAAGTAAAAGAAAGGAAAACAATAAAAACTCAATAAAAATCAAACAAATGATATAATCAACTCAATGGAAAAATAACTAAGGATACGAAATCATCGGGTTGCCTCCCGACAAGCGCTTCTTTACCGTCACTAGCTTGACGGTCAGCTCCTCTAAGGAGGAGGATTATAGGGGCTCAGCTCTTCACCCCTTACTTTGAACTTCTTTCCTGTGTCTCCATAAATTAGCTCAATATGCTCGAGAGAGAGAATTCTGTTTACTGTATAAATCCATACTGGATTCTTAGTCAACACCACCTTCATTCCTTGGGAGAAACCTTCAGTGGAGATCTTTTTGTTTCTCCATCCCCTGGGTATTTTCTTCTTTTTGGGAACCTCCTCCTTGGTGGATGATGCATTCCTAACACCAAACTTAAGTTTGATGTCAGGAGAAATTTTACTGATTGTCACCAAAGGAGGCTTGAGTTGCAGACTCTGCTGTGCATCATCAGGGGGTTCTTGAAGGTTTGGATCAATAAGCTCAGTCTGCATGCACCTCTCTTCTTCACCTGTTGAAATTATATCTTTGAAGACATGGAAGACCAGTTGCTCATTATGCACTCTAAGCACTAATTCACCCACTTCTACATCAATCAGAGCTCTTCCAGTGGCTATGAATGGTCTTCCTAGAATTATAGAGGCATTCTCATCCTCCCCTGTATCAAGAATTACAAAATCTGCTGGAAGGAAGAACTTACCCACTTTGACTAAGATATTTTCCACTAATCCGTATGCAGGCTTCATGGATTTGTCTGCCATCTGTAATGCTATCTTTGTGGGTTGTGCCTCTTGGATCTGCAGCTTCTTCATCACAGACAAGGGCATTAGATTGATGCTTGCTCCTAGATCACATAACGCTTTCTCGAAGGTTGTGCTTCCAATGGTGCATGGAATTTGAAAGCTCCCTGGATCTGGCATCTTCTTTGGTAAGTTATTCTGAATGATGGCACTGCATTCTTTAGTCAGGACCACTGTCTCTTCTCCCTTTAAAGGCTTCTTCTTTGATAACAGCTCCTTCATGAACTTGGCATAGAGAGGCATTTGTTCCAAAACTTCAACAAAAGGAATATTGATTTGCAACTTTCTAAAGACTTCCAAGAACTTTGAAAACTGTTTGTCCTTGGTCTCCTTTTGAAGTCTCTGAGGATATGGCATTTTAGGCTTATACTTAGGAGCCTTTGGCAAAGTAGGATAAGTGTCAAGAGAGTCTGGGAATGGGTTGTCCGCACGCTTTAGAGGGGCGTGTTCTACTTCTTCCTTCTTCTCCTCTGGAGCTTCTTTTTCTACTAACTCTTCATTGGCTTTGGTCTCAGAGCCAGCTACTTTACCACTTCTCAATTGAATAACCTTGCAATCTTCTCCTGGGTTCACCACTGTATCCTCTTGAAATGTACTTGCAGACCTCTCAAGTATTTGCTTGCTCAGTTGGCCCACTAGCACCTCTAAGTTTCTAATAGAGGCTCTGGTTTCCTGTATAACTTGTGCTTCCGTACTTGCCACTTGTTCACTTATTACGGTGATAGCCTTGCATTTCTCTCTTGGATTTGGAATTGTGTTACCAGGAAGGATATTAGTGGTCCTCTGATCAATTTCATTAACCTTTGTGGCTAATTGACCTATTTGAATCTCCAGGTTCTTGATGGGTGCTCTGGTTTCTGTCTAAAACCTGTCAATATTGCTTCCAAATCAATGTTCTGCTGGAAACCGTTCTGAGAACTATTGTTGAAGTTATGAGGTCTCTGAGGTTGATCCCTCCACCCAAAGTTTGGGTGATTTCTCCATCCCTGGTTGTATGTCTTAGAATATGGATCATTGTTGGGATTCCTAGGGCCGCTCCCCATGTAATTCACCTGTTCATAAGAAGGTTGAGCATAATCATGATTATCATTTTGAACAAAATTACCTGCCATGTCATAGGAGATTTCTTGGGGTGGATTTTGAGTGTTGATAGCTGAGACTTGCATGCCACCCATCTGTTGAGTAAGTAGATTTATCTGCTGAGACATAAGCTTGTTCTGAGCAAGAAGAGCATTAACAGCTTCCACTTCCAACACGCCTCTTTTCTGAGAGGTCTCAGAGTTCACAGGATTCCTGTTAGATGAGTACAGATATTGGTTTCTTGCAACCAATTTAATAAGCTCAATAGTCTCCTCTGGTGTCTTCTTCTTGTGCAATGAGCCGCCTGCAGAGGTATCTAAGCTCATCTTGGACATCTCACCCAAGCCTTCATAAAAGATATCTAGTTGAGTCCACTTGGAGAACATGTCCGGAGGGCATTGCCTAGTCAGTAGCTTGTACCTCTCCCAAGCTTCATAAAGTGTTTCACCCTCTTTCTGTCTGAAGGTCTGAACCTCTAACCTAAGCTTAGTCAGCTTCTTTGGTGGGAAAAATTTAGTGAGAAACTCTGTAACAACCTTGTCCCAAGTATTCAGACTCTCCTTTGGTCGTGAATCTAGCCATAGCTTTGCTTTATCCCTCAGAGCAAACAGAAAAAGCATGAGTTTGTACACCTCTGGGTTCACTCCATTTATCTTCACAGTATCACATATCTGCAGAAAATCATATATAAATTAATTTGGGTCTTCGTGAGGAAGACCATGATACTGGCAATTTTGTTGCACTAGGGTGACCAATTGTGGCTTCAACTCAAAGTTGTTTGCAGTTATAGGAGGCACCACAATACTTTTTCTATAAAGATCCACAGTAAGGGCAGAATAAGAGCCAAGCACTCTCCTCTGTTGATCATCCCCATTCGGATTTACCACATTGGCATTAGCATTATTATTTTCCATAGTGGATTCTGTAGCCTTGCAAAGTCTTGCTTGTTGTAAACGTCGCCTGAAATTTCTTTTAGGTTCATGATCAAAATCTAAGAGATGTTCTTTGTCTCTATTCCTGCGCATACACAAGCAGAAAACAAGAAAAAATGGGACTCTCTACGTCAGAGTGCAGAGAAGTCCCTGTGAGGTTACCTGTGTAAAATAATAATATAAAAATACTAAATAAATAAATAAAAATTCGAGATTAAAAAGGAAAAATAATCAGGAATATTAAAATAAAATTAACTGGGTAACACCAAACTTAATTTCAGGAATTAAGGAAAAAAATATTAATACTATTTATCTATTTATTTAAAATAATTTTTTTGAAATTAAAAACAGAAATAAAATAAAGCTAATAAAATATAGAAAGAAAAAAAATAATGAAAAGAACGGAATGAAAATAAAAGAAATTAAAAGTAAAAAGAAAAGTATATAAAAAAAACGGACGAAGGCTCTAAAAAAAATTTCAAAAGTTAAATGAAGCAAAAAAAAAAAAAAATTAAAACGGGGGACAAGGGGTGGGAAACGAAAACGAGAAAAAAAATAAAAAAAAAAATTGAAAAATAAAAATTAATGATACTAAAATAAAACTAATTAAGAGAAAAAAAATATCTATAAAGGAAAAAATATTAATATTAATTATTTATATTTTTTTTGTTTTTTTTTTTTGAAAATAATAAAATAAAATTTAAATAAAATTAAAACTAAAATGCCTAATCTAAGCAATCAAAACAACTAATAGTTGTTAATCACAAGCAATCCCCGATAACGGCGCCAAAAACTTGGTGCGGTATTTGTAACCCACTAACTTACCGGCAAGTGCACCGGGTCGTACCAAGTAATACCTTACGTGAGTAAGGGTCGATCCCACGAGGATTGATGGATTAAGCAACAACAGTGTTTGATAGGATTAGTTAGACAAACAGAAAAGCGTGTTTTGGTATTCAAAAGCATTAAGCAGTAATTCAGAAATTAAAACAGCAAGCAGTAAATTGATGAGAATAATATGTGGAGAAACAGTTAAGGCTTCAAAGATATCTATTTTCCGGAATGACTTTTCTTACTAACTATTTTAATTATGCAAGATTTAATTCATGGCAAACTATATATGACTAAGCCCTAATTCCTTAGACCTTCTTAGTCTACTCTAACTTTCATCAACCGCCAATTCCTTGGTCACTTAATTCCAATTAGAGAGTGAAGTTCAATTCTAGTTTATATGCCACAAAAATCCTAATTACCCAAATATAAGAGGATTATATGTCACATATTCTGTTAAGTCCAGATAATTAGAAATTTAGGAGAATATGTTTTCAAGCTGTTGTTCAAGTAAATAGCTTTTCCAAGTTATACAAGAACTCAATTAGAAAGAGGGTCATACTTCCGTTCCACCCAAATTCATAAAATAAAGAACGAAAACAATTATTGAATAATAAATCAGTACATGAATTAAAATAGAAAAGTAATAGTATCAATCTATACAATAGATAGAGCTCCTAACCTTAACAGTGGATGTTTAGTTGCTCATGGTTCAGAGAGAAAATAAGGATTCTAAAAGACTGTAAATTGTGGAATGAGGTAGAAGAGAAGAGATAGCCCGAAGGGCTGATTCTTTTCCCTTTTATATCTAATCTTAATTAATGTAAAATATATTTTCTAAAACTAAAATAATATCTTTCCCTAATTATAAATAAAATAAAATTAAATCAAAATTAAAATAAATCTTTGAATGGCTTCAATTTAGACGCTAGGATCACTTGTGTATTAAGGTCCACGCTGAACTTGAAAATTCTCAAGTTCAGCGTGGATGAGGCAGTGTCTCTTTGAGTGAGTTCCTTGAGTTCCACGCTGAACTTGGGAATTCTCAAGTTCAGCGTGGATAATTTGTGATTCCTCCTTTGTACCTGGACTCCACGCTGAAGTTGAGAAAGCTGAAGTTCAACGTGGAGGAAGCCAAGAATTTTGAAGAAGTGTGTACTATTATACATCGTTGGAAAGCTCCAGAAGTTAGCTTTCTAATGCCGCTAGAATCATGTCAATTGGACCTCTATAACTCAAGTTATATCTGTTTGAGTGCAAGAAGGTCGGGGTAGACAGCACCACTCGCTTTCTTCCTTCTCTGCTACAAAACTTCGTCAAATCCATTCGAATGCTACCTGAAATAAATAGAATTGTGCACAACTCAAAGTAGAATCTATAGTGGCCAAAAGATATTTAAATTTTGATCAAACTTAGCAATTCAAGTGCAAATTCATAAGGAAAAGATAGATAAGATGCTCACGCATCAATAAGCAATTTGCCTGCTTTGCAGACTATCTCAGGACTCTTAAAATAAAGATTCCGTTTGCAGAGGCACTTGAGCAAATACCCTCTTATGCCAAGTTCATGAAAGAGATCTTGAGTCATAAGAAGGATTGGAGAGAAACTGAAAGAGTTCTCCTCACTGAAGAATGCAGTGCAGTCATTCTGAAAAGCTTCCCAGAAAAGCTTAAAGATCCCGGGAGCATTATGATACCATGCATATTAGAGGATAATTGCACCAAGACAGCTTTATGCGATCTTGGGGCAAGCATCAACCTAATACCTGCATCCACTATCAGAAAGCTTGGTTTAACTGAAGAAGTCAAACCAACCCGGATATGTCTCCAACTTGCTGATGGCTCCATTAAATACCCATCAGGCATGATTGAAGACATGATTGTCAGGGTTGGACTATTCACCTTCCCCACTGACTTTGTAGTGCTGGAAATGGATGAGCACAAGAGTGCTACTCTCATTCTAGGAAGACCTTTCCTAGCAACTGGACGAACTCTCATTGATGTCCAAAAGGGGGAAGTAACCCTGAGAGTCAATGAGGATGAGTTTAAGTTGAATGCTGTCAAAGCCATGCAGCATCCAGACACACCAAAAGACTGCATAAAAGTTGATCTTATTGACTCTTTGGTAGAGGAGATCAACATGGCTGAGAGTCTCGAATCAAAGCTGGAAGACATCTTTAAAGATGTTCAGCCTGATTTGAAGGATTCAGAGGAATTGAAAGAGCCTCTGAAACTTCCTCAGGAAGAGGAAAAACCTCCTAAACCCGAGCTCAAACCATTACCACCATCCCTGAAATATGCATTTCTGGGAGAAGGTGACACTTTTTCGGTGATCATAAGCTCTGCTTTAAATTCCTTGGAAGAGGAAGCGCTACTTCAAGTGCTAAGGACACACAAGACAGCTCTTGGGTGGTCCATAAGTGATCTTAAGGGCATCAACCCAGCAAGATGCATGCACAAGATCCTATTGGAGGACGATGCTAAGCCAGTGGTTCAACCACAGAGGCGGCTAAATCCAGCCATGAAGGAAGTGGTGCAGAAAGAGGTCACCAAGTTACTGGAGGCTGGGATTATTTATCCTATTTCTGATAGCCCCTGGGTGAGCCCTATCCAAGTTTTCCCCAAAAAGAGAGGCATGACAGTGGTTCATAATGAAAAAAATGAACTGGTTCCTACAAGAATAGTTATAGGGTGGCGCATGTGTATTGACTACAGAAGGCTCAATACAGCCACCAGAAAGGATCATTTTCCTTTACCATTCATAGACCAGATGCTAGAAAGACTAGCAGGTCATGATTATTACTGCTTTTTGGATGGCTATTCAGGCTACAACCAAATTGCAGTAGATCCCCAAGATCAAGAGAAAACAACATTCACATGTCCATCTGGAGTATTTGCCTATAGAAGGATGCCATTTGGGCTGTGTAATGCACCTGCAACCTTTCAGAGATGCATGCTCTCTATTTTCTCTGATATGGTGGAAAATTTTTTGGAAGTTTTCATGGATGACTTCTCAGTATATGAAGACTCATTCAGCTCCTGTCTTGATCACCTGACACTGGTTCTGAAAAGATGCCAAGAGACTAACCTGGTTTTAAACTGGAAAAAATGTCACTTTATGGTGACTGAAGGGATTGTCCTTGGGCACAAGATTTCGAACAAGGGAATAGAGGTGGATCAAGCTAAGGTAGAGGTAATTGAAAAATTACCACCACCTGCCAATGTTAAGGCAATCAGAAGCTTTCTAGGGCATGCAGGATTCTATAGGAGGTTTATAAAGGATTTTTCAAAAATTGCAAAATCTCTGAGCAACCTGCTAGCTGCTGACATGCCATTTGTGTTTGACACAGAGTGTTTGCAGGCGTTTGAAACTCTGAAAGCTAAGCTGGTCACAGCACCAGTTATTTCTGCACCAGACTGGACATTACCATTCGAACTAATGTGTGATGCCAGTGACCATGCCATTGGTGCAGTATTGGGGCAGAGGCATGACAAGCTTCTGCATGTCATTTATTATGCTAGCCATGTTTTAAATGATGCCCAGAAAAATTACACAACCACAGAAAAAGAATTGCTTGCAGTGGTTTATGCCATTGACAAGTTTAGATCATACTTAGTAGGATCAAAAGTGATTGTGTACACTTACCATGCTGCTCTTAAATATCTACTTACAAAGCAGGATTCAAAACCCATGCTCATAAGATGGGTGTTGCTTCTGCAAGAGTTTGATATAGAAATAAGAGATAGAAAAGGGACAGAAAACCAAGTGGCTGATCATCTGTCCCGGATAGAACCAGTAGAAGGGGCGTCCATTCCCTCTATTGAGATCTCTGAAACCTTTCCGGATGAGTATTTGTTCGCCATTCAGGAAACACCATGGTTTGCAGACATTGCAAACTATAAAGCTGCAAGGTTCATACCAAAGGAGTACAGCAGGCAACAAAAGAAAAAATTAATTACTGATGCAAAGTACTACTTGTGGGATAAACCCTATCTCTTTAAGAGATGTGCAGACGGAATAATCCGAAGGTGTATGCCTAGAGAAGAAGCACAGAAGATCTTATGGCATTGCCATGGGTCACAATATGGAGGCCACTTCGGAGGTGAGCGAACAGCCACCAAGGTCCTCCAATATGGCTTTTACTGGCTGATAAACCACTATTTTATGGTTTATATTGTGTTTAATTGTGTGGTTTTATCATGATCTTTACCCACTTATTCATATGATTAGCATGCATTTATATTTCCTTCCTAAATTTATTACATGATTGGAAACTTGCTTCCTAGAGACTTTTAATTATGTATTTTAATTCTCCTTTATTCCATGCGATGCCGTGATCTGTGTGTTAAGTGTTTCAGGCTTTATAGGGCACGAATGAGTTGGAGATTGGAAAGGAAGCTTGCAAAAATGGAAGGAACACAAGAAATTAAGGAGATGACCAGCGAGAAGTGACACAGCCGCATGGCTCACCCGACCGTGCGAAAGAGAGGAAATCGCAGTGACGCGGCCGCATGGCTCACGCGACCGCGCGGATTGGAATAACATAAGTGACGCGGAGGCGTGGACGACGCATCCGCGTGGAGAAGCAAAACTCCGAATGACGCGTCCGCATGAATGACGCGATCGCGTGACGTGCGCGATCTGCATAATCTGTAGAATCGCTGGGGGCGATTTCGGGCCCTATTTTGACCCAGTTTTTGGCCCAGAAAAGCATACTAGAGCCAGGGAACATGCAGAAACCAACAACAACATTCATTCCGTATAGTTTTAGTTTTTAGATCTAGTTTTCCTCTCCTCTAGGTTTTTTTCTCTCTACACATTCATAGTTTTTAGGATTCTTATTTTCTATTGCTTTTTGCATTGGGATTTTGAGAAGATTTATTACCTCATCAAGACTTCGTCATTCTAGTTCGTTTTCTTTACTTGGCTTTACTCTTCCATGTCCTTTAATTTACTTAATTCTACTATTGGATTATTTTAGAATTTATTAATACACGAGTTATTTTTATTTTTAATTGATTCTTTTGAGTTTTATTTATCATGTCTTTCTTTAATTCCCTTTCCTATGTTATGAGTTCCACATTCACAATGAGTGAGTAGTTCCCTAACTTGATGGGGAGTTGATTGAAAGGAACCCTTGAGTTGGAATGCTCAAAGGAGAAATTATAATTGGGTTTATTATTGGATTGCCCTCTAATCACTAACGCCAGTCCTTCCAAGTAAGCGGACTGGGACATGTGAATAGAAACAACATTTCAACTTGTTTGACTTTCCCTTACCTAGTAAGGGATAACTAAACAGAACAACCCCCAATTATCAATTAATCTTGAGAGTACTGCAACAAGAATAGGGCTTCCAACTAATCTACTCCGAGTCAAGGCTTTTATTTAAATCACATTAATTCTCTGATTTAATTTCCTGTTATTCAACTCAAATCTTTTTGAAAACCATCCGATTAATAAAATAGCACACTTTCCTGCAACTCGTTGGGAGACGACCTAGGATTCATACTCCCAGTATTCTAATTTTAATTTCTGTGACACCCTTTTTTAAATTGATAAGCGAATTTCTGGTTGGTTGAGGACTATACTCGCAACGCATATCTTATAACAATTCTTAACTCGCCAATTTCCGCCCACATCAATTTTTGGCGCCGTTGCCGGGGAGTTGCAATAGAGTGCTAAAGTTATTGATTGGATTTTATTTATTTGCATTTTATTTTATTTTACAAATATGAGCTGCTTGTTTCTTTCGTTGGATGACGCGTTCGCTTCCTGACCCAAGCTTGTTAGTATTCGATCCAAAGATTGAAAGAACTATTTCACTAATAAGGCAAGCTCAGCGTCGGTTAGTTCTCTCTGAGGGCGGATCTGAAACGTCACTTGAGAAAGAAACCAGCCCCCGTTCTACTGATTTGGTTGTTTTACGTGCAGATAACATGGCAGCAGCTAGGAGAGTTACTATCCAGGAGGCTGAAGCCCCTGATACTACACTCAACCAGCAGCAATTGTATCCAACTGGGATACACTGAGAAGAGAATTCTTGGAAAAGTTCTTTCCAGCAGAAGTTAGTGATAAACTGAGGAAAGATATTTCCATGATTGTTCAGGATGATTCTGAAACTCTTTATGAGTACTGGGAGTGCTTCAATAATCTTCTGGAAGCTTGCCTCCACCATATGATTGACAAGATAGTGTTACTCGGTTACGTCACACAAGGCATGAGGCCCCAAGACAAGACCACATTGGAAAGTGCTAGCAATGGGTCTATGAAAAAGTACAAGACCAGTGATGAGGCATGGCAATTGATCAGCGACTTAGCTGAATCTACTAGGAATCACAGGCAGAAACAAGGCCGTGCAAAAGCTATTGCAGAAGTATCCTCTAGCAGAGAGACTGCTGCTTTAACTCAGAGTATCTGTGAAATGACCAACTTGCTGAAGCAGATGCAATTGAATCAACAAGTTCAGCAAGCTCAACCTACTCCACCACAGCAAAACCAACAGTTAGTCCCACAGAGAGTTTGCAGAATCTGTGCTGATTATAGCCATTATACTGATGAATATCCGCAGCTCCAGTAGGAAGACAACATCGTGGTAGCCACTCATAACTTCTATGACCGCCCCAACCAAGGGTACAATCAAAGTGGCAATTACAAGCATGGATGGCAGGACAATTCTAACCAGAATTGGAGGGACAACAACAACAACAGAGGAGGCAGAGATAATCAGGGGAATCAGAGGTGGAATAACAGCAACAATAGGCAGCAGAACCAGTACCAGCCTTACAGAGCACCTCACCTGAGGCAATCCCAAGGACAACAGAATACCCAACAGCAGACCTCTCAAATTACCTATCCTTCTTCTTCTGCTAATGATGACTTACTACAATCAATTGATCGGAGACAGCAGACCATAGAAAATAACATTAATGCCACTCCGAATGGTCTGAACGCTACTTTGCAAGCTCTTGGCTCACAGATTGGTTCAATGAATAACTCCAATAATCAACATTTGAGCTCTAGTGGAATTCCCTCTCAACCATTACCCAATCCCAAAAGTGGTATTAATGCCATCACCCTAAGGTCCGGAACCACACTGCAGAAGAGGAACCAGGAGGAGCCAAGCTCACCAGAACACGCCTTAGCTGAAGAGGTAGTGGAAATAGAAGATGTTGAAGAGGAAGAAGACATACAGGACATAGCTGAAAAAGAAGAAGCTCGACCACAAGAGGAAGCATCAAAAGGCGCAGACACTGCAGAAGACACCACTCCTATTCCATTTCCACAACTTGCAAGGAAGCCCAGGAAGCAGCTGGAACCTGATCTAAAAATGGTAGAGATATTTAAAAAGGTTGAGGTAACTGTTCCTCTATTCGATGTTATTCAACAGGTACCTAAGTATGCAAAATTTCTAAAAGATTTATGTATACATAAAGACAAAATTAATGAATTAGAAACTATTCCTTTAGGTAGTTCCATATCTGCTTTAATGGGAGGTTTACCTGAAAAGTGTAGTGACCCAGGTCCTTGTATAGTTAATTGTACTATTGGTGGTGTGATAATTTTTGACTGCATGTGTGATTTAGGAGCATGTGTGAGTATAATGCCTTTGTCTATATATGATGTTTTGAGGCTCCCTCCCTTAAAAAGGTCGGCAGCTCGTTTTGTGTTAGCAGATAAAAGCATTATTACAGTGGTTGGAGTTGCTGAAGATGTATTAGTGGGCATTAAAGGACTCACGTTTCCCACTGATTTTTATATCCTGAAAATGCCCCAAAATGACTCAGACAAGCCATCATCAATCCTACTCGGAAGGCCATTCTTGAAGACCTCAAAGTTTAAATTAGATGCTTTTTCAGGAACATACTCTTTTAAAATAGATGGCCGAATAGTGATCTTCAACCTGAATGGAGTTATGACGCATCCTCCGGAGGATCACTCTATCCTCAAGTGTGACATTATAGATGAAACCGTGGCTGAAGTCCATTAGGAGGAACTTGAAGAGAAGCACACAGGACAAGGTCCAAGTGTGGGGATATTCTCAGAGGATAATGATAGTGCTTTGCCATTGTTACCAGCTCCAGACAACCCAGAGCCTGCCCATGATCAGAAGTTAGAGCTAAAACCCCTTCCTCCACACCTCAAATATGCTTACCTTGAAGACAAGCAGAAGTTTCCAGTTATCATTGCAAGGGAGATCACTTCTCAACAAGAAGAGCAGTTACTTGGTGTGCTGAGGAGACACAAAAAGGCAATTGGTTGGAATTTGGCAGACATAGTAGGCATCAACCCTCAAGTCTGTGAGCATAGAATATTTTTAGAAGAGGGAGCAAGCCCTGTCCGTCAACCTCAGAGAAGACTGAAACCCCACTATCCTCGAGGTTGTCAAAAAGGAAGTGACCAGACTACTAGAGGCAGACATCATCTACCCCATCTCAGACAGTGAATGGGTGAGCCCAATACAAGTAGTGCCAAAGAAGTATGGAGTCACTACAGTGAAGAATGAGCATGGACAGCTCATAGCAACCAGAGTTCAGAACGCCTGGAAGGTCTGCATTGACTACAGACGCCTCAACCAAGCCACCCGTAAGGATCACTATCCTCTTCCATTCATTAATCAAATGCTGGATCGCCTATCAGGTAAATCACATTATTGTTTTCTAGATGGTTACACAGGTTATTTCCAGATTCATATAGCTCCTGAGGATCAGGAAAAGACCACTTTTACATGTTCTTTTGGGACTTATGCTTACAAGAGAATGCCCTTTGGCTTGTGCAATGCACCAGCTACTTTTCAGAGGTGCATGATGAGTCTTTTCTCTGATCTTATTGAGGACTGCATGGAAGTTTTTATGGATGATTTTAGTGTTTATGGCGATTCCTTTAGCCTTTGCTTAGATGGATTATCTAGAGTATTAGATAGATGTGTCAGTACAAATCTTGTATTAAATTTTGAAAAATTTCACTTTATGGTTAAACAAGGGATTGTACTAGGACATGTTGTGTCTAATACTGGCATTTCTGTAGATCCAACAAAGGTGGATGTTATTTCTAGTTTACCTTACCCCTCTTCTATGAGGGAAGTCCGTTCGTTCCTTGGCCATGCAGGTTTTTACAGGAGATTCATTAAGGACTTCAGTAAGGTAGCACTTCCCTTATCCAGGCTACTGCAGAAAGATATTGAGTTCGAGTTCAATGAAAATTGCAAACAAGCGTTTGATAAGCTGAAAACTGCCCTGACTCAAGCTCCAATTGTGAGAGGACCAGACTGGAGCCAACCATTTGAAATAATGTGTGATGCTTCCAACCATGCCGTAGGAGCAGCACTGGCTCAGCGTGAAGGTAAGGATCCTTTTGTTATTGCTTACGCGTCTAAAACTTTAGATGCCACTCAGTCGAATTACACTACTACTGAGAAAGAGCTTCTTGCTATTGTTTTTGCTCTGGATAAATTTCGAGCCTATTTACTTGGTACTAAAGTCGTAGTGTATTTAGACCACCCAGCTCTAAAGTATTTATTAGCTAAAAAGGAGTCCAAACCAAGGCTTATACGTTGGATACTGCTATTACAAGAATTTGATTTGGATACCGACAAATGAGCTCATTACCTGCACTAGGGCTAGACATGCATCATTCTTGTCTGCACATTATTCTCTGTTACATTCCTTTCTGAGTGTGGTCTATTTCTTTATGTTTGTCTGCTTGCATGCTATTTCTGTGTTTTATTTTCTTGTATTCTTTTATTTGTGTTCTGCTTTCTGTTGTCTCTACTTTCTCTTTCTATCTTTATTTTCTATTTACTGCTTCACTATATTATGTTATTTGTCTGCTAATCGACCCCAAATTAATGAACTTAACTAATAACCCCGGCCCTACTAAGAACTCCCCAGTTCTTACCCCTTCTCTCTCCCTTCCCCCTTCAGATGGAAGCAGGAATACCCTTCCATAATCTACCGATGATCGTTTTGCAAAGAGGATTCCGCTCTAGGTAGTCTTCTGAGTCTAGGGTGAATCTCTTTATCTGTTTATATGTATATACTATGAGACCAGCCAACGTCTGTACCCCGTTCGTATGCGCACTTTAGCCTAAATCCTGTGAACGAGATTCCTATTGTGTGGCTACTTCATGAGGTACCAGAGAGACGTCCTGTGGAAAAGTCTGATCGTGCAGAGGAGTAGCAGATGATGTTCTATCTTTTGATAACGTTTCACCTGACTTGAGTTTTGAAGACCTAGAACGTACTTTCCCTCGCTTTAGTAGTTTAGAGGGACTAGGTGAGTATAGAGTCTAGGCTAGCCTAGGTGCCAGCTTAGGGACCTCTTGAACAAGTCAGGACCTGTGATGTTGTATGTATATATAAGTATATAGTTATTATCTAGCTATATCTAGGGGTGTTCTAACTAACAGTCTATTTTCTAATAAAGGCTGAATCACCGAATGCTGTCAACTACTTGTGATGTATTTATGTGTGGTTGTTTATAACTATTTTACCTATTATTATTTGTGAATTGATTATAAGTGATTCTGTTTATTAATTCAAACGTTTTCAAAAAAAATACCTCGCTAACTAACTACGCTTTTAACAACGAATCAGGCTCATATAATAAATAATAGATAATAATTAGGATGACAAATTGGTAGCACTCAGTTTCTGGTATATCCTACGCGTACTGAAAATTGGGTCGTTACATTGTACATGCTTTCTTTCTCTCTTCTAGGCCATTCCTATCCTATAATTCCTGAAATCACTCAACAAATATATCACGGCATCGAATTGTAGTATAAGAGGATTAAAATATGGCAATTTGAAGGCAAAACAAGCATGTTTTTCATCATTGAGCAATATTAGGAAGTGAACAAAAAACCATGCATTTTTTGTGAATAAGTGTGAGAAATATTGATAAAACCCCCCAAATTCTACACAATATAAACCACAAAATTACGGTTTATCAGCATACTTGACTAGCTTTCTTCTCATGTGTTTGTTGATGTTGGTTGATAGTTCTCCAATAGCCTTGAAGTTAGCTATGTCTGCAAACCAAGGGGCTACTCGGATCATCATCAACTGCTCATCAGGGAAGTTTTCATTTACTGCAACTTGGTGTGTCTCTTCTTCTTCTTGTTGAATCCTTGAGAGATGGTCAGCTACCTTATTCTCTGCTCCGCTCCTATCTTTAATTTCAATGTCAAATTCTTGTAGTAGCAGAATCCATCTTATTAATTTGGGCTTAGATTTTTGTTTGGTAAGCAAGTATTTGAGTGCTACATGATCAGTGAATACAATTACTTTAGAGCCAATAAGATATGATCTAAACTTATCAAAAGCAAAGACTATGGCTAAAAGTTCTTTCTCTGTGGTGGTATAGTTCCTTTGATTCTCATTAAGGACTTTGCTAGCATAGTAAATAACATGTACTAGCTTGTCTTTCCAGTGTCCTAGAACAGCACCAACAGCGAAATCAGATGCATCACACATTAATTCAAATGGAAGATCCCATCTTGGTGGTGCTATAATAGGTGCAGAGGAGAGTCTCTTCCTAAGCTCATCAAAGGCTACCATGCACTCTCTATCAAAAACAAAGGGAGTATTTGAGACAAGTAGGTTGCTGAGAGGTTTTACAATCTTTGAAAAGTATTTAATAAACCTCCTATAGAACCCATTGTGTCCCAAAAAGCTTCTGATTGCCTTGACACTGCAAGGTAGAGGTAATTTCTCAATCACTTCCACCTTTTCCTTGTCTACTTCTATACCATTTTTTGAAATCTTGTGACCAAGAACCACCCCCTCAGTTACCATAAAATGGCACTTCTCCCAGTTCAAAACCAGGTTGGTTTCTTGGCACCTTTTTAGCACAAGAGCAAGATGGCTTAGGCAATCAGAATATGAGTTTCCAAACACAGAAAAGTCATCCATGAATACTTCTATGAACTTCTCAACCATGTCCGAAAAGATGGAGAGCATGCACCTTTAGAATGTTACAGGTGCATTGCACAATCCAAAGGGCATTCTCTTATAGGCAAAAACACCATATGGACAAGTAAATGAAGTTTTCTCCTGATTCTTGGGGTCTACAACAATTTGATTGTAGCTTGAATACCCATCCAAGAAGCAATAATACTCATGTCTTGCCAATCTTTCAAGCATCTGGTCCATGAAGGACAGGGGAAAGTGGTCCTTCCGGGTGGCTTCATTAAGTTTCCGGTAGTCAATGCACATATGCCATCCGGTCACTGTCCTTGTGGGTATCAATTCATTCTTCTCATTTGACACAATAGTGATCCCTCCCTTCTTTGGGACTACTTGCACCAGGCTTACCCAAGGGCTGTCTGAGATGGGGTAGATCACCCCTGCCTGCCACAATTTCAACACTTCTTTTTGAACCACTTCATTCATGGTTGGGTTCAGCCTCTTTTGTTGTTGCCTTGAAGGTTTGGCATCTTCTTCAAGTAGGATTTTGTGCATGCACATTGAAGGACTGATCCCTTTTAAATCTGCAAGTGTCCAGCCTATGGCATTGATGTGTGGAAAATGATCCAACACAAAACTCACCGGCAAGTGTACCGGGTCGCATCAAGTAATAATAACTCACATGAGTGAGGTCGATCCCACAGGGATTGAAGGATTGAGCAATTTTAGTTTAGTGGTTGATTTAGTCAAGCGAATCAAGTATTGGTTGAGTGATTTGTGCTTTGCAGAAACTAAATTGCTTGAAATGTAAAGGGAGAGGGGGTAAAGTGCAGTAAATTAAAGAGCAGGAAAGTAAAGAGGCAGAATCTTAAAGTTCAAGTAATGTAAATTGCAGAAACTTAGATTGCGAGAAATGTAAGTGGCTGAAGCTTAAAGTGCAAGAAATGTAAATTGCTTGAATCATAAAAGGAATTGGGAATTGGGATTACAGGATTTAAACAAGCAGAATTAAATTGCATCAAACAGCAAAGCAAAAGATGAATTGAATTGGAATGGATCTCAAACAGAAGAGTAAAAATGCTTTGAGAATTGTAAAGACAGAAAGACAGTGCTTAATTTGCAGCAATGTAAAAGAGGTTGAAGATCTCAGGAGTGGAAGAGACTAGATAACAAGTCTAGATCTCAAATCCTTCCTTGATCTAATAAGAACAATTGCAAAAGAAACAAAGAAAAGTAAATTACAGAAATCGTAGAAAGTTGGAAGCAAGAAAGTAAACAGAAGGTGAATTCAATTGTGCAGAAAATTAAACAAGAGATCACAAGGTGAGTTTAAAACAGAGTGCTTAAGCAAGAACAAGGAAGAAGAGAGATCAATTCTCCTTCCCAATTCTCTAAGATCTAAATTCAAAAGTAAAAGCTCAAAAATGAAAATGAAAGCTAAAAAGGAAAATTCAAAGTAAAGTCTAGCGGTCCTCATTACATCAAACTAACTCCTATTTACACACTTTCTATTCTTGGATATTGAAATTTGGATGGGCTTTTGATTTGGTGAAGAAATGAATTAAGTTGGAATTTTAAATTTCATTTTCAGCCCAAATGCACCTCCCAGGGGGATGCTCAGCTCACAAAGTGAGCTGAGCTTTGAGACTTGGTGTGGGGAGGCCTTGGTAGCGTGCTGTTGCTTGGGATGCATCAGGGGAAAGCTCAGCTCACAAAGTGAGTTGAGCATTGGTGCCTTGGTGCCATTTTGTTGTGTGCTGCCCTTGGACCGTGTCAAATTTGTTGCGCGCCCCATTCCCTGGCCGTGTCATGTTTCTTGTGCGCTTCACTCCCCTTGGCCGTGTCAAGTGTTGTGTGAAATGCACCAAGGGTAGCGCTCAGCTCTCCAAGTGAGCTGAGCTTTGGTGTTCACAAGGAGAGCTCCTTGGTTCGAAACCTACGGGAAGCATGCGCTGCCCATTTCTTTGGTTGCCTTGCTTCCTTGCTTCCTCAAGGTGTGGGGTTCGAACCTTGGGGGATGCATTTGGCCATTTTTGGCTTATTTTTCGTTGTGAGTAGCGCTTCCCTCATCCCCTTTGGTCATGGGTTCAAACCTTGGAGCAAGCATGTGGCAAACATTTTCCTTGAATTATTTCTTGTTTGCTCTCGATAATGCTCACTTTGTGAGCTGAGCCTGGTCTTTCCTTTCCTTGTTTCTTGGCCTCATGTTGTGCTCAGCTCACAAAGTGAGCTGAGCTTTGTGCCTTGGTCCCTTGAGAGTAAGTGTAGCGCTCACTTGGTGAGCTTGGTGCTCTTGGAGAGAGCTTCATAGTTTGTTGCGCCACACTTCCTCTTTTCTTGGCCACACTTCTTCTTTCTTGAGCCACACTTCTTAGGCCACGCTTTCTTCTTTTCTTCTTTTCTTCACCTACAATTAACCAAAATAACCAATCAAAGTATCACCAAATTCACAAGGTTTATAAATCATTAAAAATCAATTAAATTTAGCCTAAACCTCATGATTTAGCATCAATTATGTGGTGGTTGTTTGATTCAAAGAAGTCATACATTTTCATTCCAAATTACTTACTTAGGATGCAAGAAAGTGCATAAAACCAAATAAAAATAAAGAAAAAGGCTAGTGAAACTAGGCTAAGATGACTTGTCATCACAACACCAAACTTAAAACTTGCTTGTCCCCAAGCAAGCATCAAACATAAGAGAAGATAGAATGAAATAGATAAGTATATATGTTCTTATTAGGCATATAGTT
Organism: Arachis ipaensis; assembly: GCF_059453495.1. Lineage (NCBI taxonomy): Eukaryota > Viridiplantae > Streptophyta > Magnoliopsida > Fabales > Fabaceae > Arachis > Arachis ipaensis. Next base: position 59,969,599 of record NC_142436.1, read on the forward strand.
GAATTTGGTTTATGGGGTTTTATGCAGATCAAAAGTAGCTCATTTATTACTTGCTGTCAAAACAAACCATGTTTCCTTAAGGGTTCACCAAGGTTGCTGCTGTAATGCCTTACTTTTTACTTATTTCCCTTGTTAGCTTTTTCTTCTTTCTTTTGTATTACAGAGCTTATTATTTATTGAAGGCTTGGTGGCAAATGTTGCAGTGGCCTTTGGCTTAATTTCACTCAACATTTCTTCACCACAGATACATGGCTCACCTTTTTCCTCTTAGGATCATTGATGCCCAGCATCTCTTTGGATTACTAAGTGTTTTGTGGCTAGGTTGCTCTTTATTGTGGACTTTCAGTTGGCAATCCCAAATCAGTTGATCTAAGTGGCCAAGTTTTGAAATACTCCTTAGAACTTACTTGTCCAAGCATATCCTAGTACAAAAACACCACAGGCATGTGTCCTAGGGTCCAAGCTATTGGTGTCTAGCCTTATTGTTTGTTTCTTTGCCATTTTCTTTGGCTTTTCTATTTCTTTTTTTCTTTCTGTTTTGATTTATTTTCAAGGGACTTTCATTAATTGAAGGATCATAGCAGCAAACTAGCTTAAGCTTCAAGTAACATGTCATTTTGCAGCAATTATTTTATGAGCTATCAATTGAATCAAACATATACCACCACTAACTTCCATTCTAACTTTTGCAATATTGAACAATTACTTTTCTAAATCAAACATCATTCTTTTATTCAAACAGCAAGGAGGACAAAGCAAAATATTCAAGCTAATGAAGGATGACAATTATTATGCAGATAACTTTTAAGCTACCAACTTTCACTTGCAACTAGAAAAACACTTTAGCCAGAAATAAAGGATTTCCTGAATTGGAACATTTCTCCACAAACGAGGATCAAGTGTGAATACAACCTGTTGGGGTTGAAGCTTTTCATTCTTCCTTCTGCTATGCTCCTTCTGAGTCATGATGTAGATGTTCTTTAATTTGTTGGCTGTTTTCCTGCATACTCCTCAACGGTTGCTTGCTTTTTCAAGCACTTTAGGCATCTGGTTACTCTGCAAAGCTTGTTTGTGGGCTTTTAAACTTACTTTGGTGTGTGAACACCAAACTTAGTTCCTTGCCAATGTTTCTCATACAACAATTTAACTATCTGTGCAATCTTTTTTCCTTGCTAAAGGTAATGAAACTAAAAACTATGAAACAGCAAATAGTTAACTAGTTTATCTAAATGTTTGAAGCTAGCATTATGCAAAAAGTGAGAATGTGTTTTATAATGAGACTTTGGTGGAACACCAAACTTAGAATCCTTCATTCTCCCTTAAATTGTTTTGGTGTGCAACACCAAACTTAGCTTCTTGCAATGTAGATAAAACTAATTGACCTTTTTATTAAAATAGCTTATGAAAAGAAAACTACCTCAGGTTGGGTTGCCTCCCAACAAGTGTTTCTTTATTGTCATTAGCTTGACATCTCATCCTCTGATCATGGGGGTTGAAAATCATAGTGCCTCAGCTTTTCTCCTCTTACTGTGAACTTCCTTCCGGTCTCCTCTTTGATGATCTCTAGGTGTTCAAGTGAAAGGATCCGGTTCACAGTGTAGCACTCAGATAATTGTGGAGACACCCTCATTGGTTGGGTATTTAACATCACTTTATCCCCTGGTGAGAAGCCTTCAGTAGGGATTTTCTTATTTCTCCACACTTTTAGCCTCTTCTTCTTTTCTTCTTTCTCAGGAGATAATTCATGCCTTGGTGGTTCTTTATCTGGAGTGTTGAGGTTCTTATCTGGGGGTTTTGGATCTAGTTCCTCCTTGATTTCTTTGGTCTGTTGCACCATCTCTACTTCTTTCAAGCATGGATTTGGGAGTCTTGGAGTTAACTCATTGAATGCCTCTTTCAAGCTTTGATCCCTGGCTTTATCCTCCATACAATCTTCTTCTTGAGTGGGCTCATGCAGGGTTTTAAAAACATGGAATGCTAGGTGCTCATCATGCACTCTCAGCAGCAATTCCCCTTTTTCAACATCTATCAATGCTCTGCCCGTAGCCAGGAAAGGCCTCCCCAAGATGATAGGAGTGTTAGGGTCCTCCTCCATATCCAGGATGACAAAATCAGCTGGGAGAAGGAATTTTCCTACTTTTACCAGCACATTCTCTATAACTCCGATTGCTTGTTGAATGGACTTGTCAGCCATTTGAAGAGCTATTCGAGTGGGTTTCAATTCAAAAATTTGAAGCTTCCTCATGAGAGATAGAGGCATCAAGTTTATGCTTGCACCAAGGTCACAAAATGATTTCTCAATAGTTATGTCTCCTATGGTACAAGGTATATAAAACCTTCCAGGATCATCCTTCTTCTCTGGTAGACCTCTTTAGAGAATAGCACCACACTCCATTGTCATTTCAAAAATTTGTCCTTCCTTTAAGGGTCTTTTCTTTGTTAGCACTTCTTTCATAAATTTGGCATATAATGGCATCTGTTCAAGTGCTTCTAAGAAAGGAATATTGATGCTGAGTATCTTGAATATTTCTAGGAACTTTGGATATTGCTTATCCTCGTTTTCTTTTTTAAACCTCTGAGGGTACGAAAGTTTGGGGACATCTGGCTTCACCCCTTCCTTCTTCTCTTGTAGCTGTGTTTCAAGGATGTCCTCATCTTTCTTTGAGCTTTTTGCATTCTTGGTCTTTCTCTCCTCTTCACTTCTTTCTTCTGTCTCTTCTTGTGGAACTTTTCTGTTGTGTTCTTCCTGATTGATGGCTTCCTTCTCACTTCCCACCATGATTGCTTTGCACTCCTCCCACTTTGTAGCTTTTCCTTTGTCCCTTGGGTGGTCTTGAGTAGCAATAGGGGATGCATTTGATTGCTTCTCACCCATCTCTGCAATTTGTTTAGCCATTTGTTCTATATGCCTCTCAAGATTTCTGATTGAAGCTTCTTGGTTTTTGATTGTAGCTTCTTGGTTTTTGATTGAGGCTTCTTGGTTTTTACTTGTTATGGCTTGATCCTTCCGTGCTGCTTCCTGATCTTGTTTTGCCATCTCTTGATTTTTCATGAGTTTCTCCATTATTATCTCTTGGTGCTTCATCATCTTTTCCATCAATATCTCCAAATTGAAAATTCTTTAAGTGTCTTGTGACGCTTGTGGCTGGTTGTGAGATGTTGAAGGTTGATGGTAGGTATTTTGGTTAGTGGTTTGGTTATTAGGTGGATAGTAGCTAGAATTTGGGTGGTTGTTTTGGGGTTTTCTATATGGATTGGGGTTAGTGTTTTGCTGGTTGTGATTTTGGTTGTTTCTTGAGTTGTTTTGGTTTGAGTTTCTTTGCCATGGTTACTGGTTTTGAGTGTGGTTATCTCCCCATCTTATGTTTGGATGGTTCTTCCAGGATGGATTGTAGGTGTCACCATAGACTTCATTTTGGACGGAGCTTTGGTTGTGCACATATTGAGGTTGTTCCTGCTGCTGATCTTCTTGGTTTTCTTCATTTTGCCCCCATTTGGTTGATGATTGGCTTGTGTTGACTGCTGCAACTTGGAGGCTATCAATCCTCTTGGCCATTTGCTCAAATTGTTGTTGAATTTGCTGCTGCATCATTTTGTTTTGAGCCAGAATTGAATCCACTCCTTCCAACTCCATCACTCCTTTCCTTTGTGATGGTTGGCGTTACCTTTGGTGAGCAAAGAAATACTGGTTGTTAGCCACCATATTAATGAGATTTTGGGCCTCCTCTGCAGTTTTCATGAGCTGCAAAGATCCTCCAGCTGAATGATCCAATGCTTCCTGGGATTTCAATGTTAGGCCTTCATAAAAATCCTGCAACCTATCCCATTCATCGAATATTTCAGGAGGACACTTCTTGATTAGAGCCTTGTATCGTTCCCATGCCTCATATAAAAGTTCAGCATCCATTTGTGTGAATATTTGTACTTCAGTCTTCAATCTTCAATCTAATAACCCTCTGAGGTGGGTAAAATTTGGCAAGAAACTTGCTCACTAAATTATCCCAGTTGTCTATACTGTCCCTTGGGAAGGATTCCAACCATTGAGTAGCTTTTTCTCTGAGAGAAAATGGAAATAATAGCAGCTTGTAGATGTCAGGATACACTCTATTGGTTTTGACAGTGTCACAAATCCTCAAGAGAGTAGACAAGTGTTGATTTGGATCTTCAAATGGACCTCCTCCATAAGAACAATTATTTTGAACCAAGGTGATGAGTTGTGGCTTTAGTTCAAAGTTATTTGCATTAACATTTGGGGTGAAAATGCTACTCCCACAATGTCTAGGATTTGCAAATGTATAGGAAGCCAAAACTCTTCTCTGAGGTGGATTGTTGTTGTTTTTGGCTGCTCCACCTGGTGGATTTGTTGGATTTTCCTCCATTTCTTGGTTCTCTTCTCAACCTCCAAAGTGTTTCAGGATCAAAAGGTGTGGATTCATTGCTTTTCCTTTCTGACATAAACACAGAACCAGAAACCAGAATTATACACTCTATTGTTAGAGTGAAGTTAGTGTTAGCTTAAGCAAAAATTCAAACAGTTAGTGGGTTAGTAAAAAAAATAAAGAAACAGAAAAGAAAAAGTGCTTGATCTAGATCTCCACTTCACTTAATCATTGTCAATCTAATTCAATCCCCGGCAACGGCGCCAAAAACTTGATGTGTGGAAAACGATCCAACACAAAACTCACCGGCAAGTGTACCGGGTCGCATCAAGTAATAATAACTCACATGAGTGAGGTCGAACCCACAGGGATTGAAGGATTGAGCAATTTTAGTTTAGTGGTTGATTTAGTCAAGCGAATCAAGTATTGGTTGAGTGATTTGTGCTTTGCAGAAACTAAATTGCTTGAAATGTAAAGGGAGAGGGGTAAAGTGCAGTAAATTAAAGAGCAGGAAAGTAAAGAGGCAGAATCTTAAAGTTCAAGTAATGTAAATTGCAGAAAATTAGATTGCAAGAAATGTAAGTGGCTGAAGCTTAAAGTGCAAGAAATGTAAATTGCTTGAATCATAAAAAGAATTGGGAATTGGGATTGCAGGATTTAAACAAGCAGAATTAAATTGCATCAAACAGCAAAGCAAAAGATGAATTGAATTGGAATGGATCTCAAACAGAAGAGTAAAAATGCTTTGAGAATTGTAAAGATAGAAAGGCAGTGCTTAATTTGCAGCAATGTAAAAGAGGTTGAAGATCTCAGGAGTGGAAGAGACTAGATAACAAGTCTAGATCTCAAATCCTTCCTTGATCTAATAAGAACAATTGAAAAAGAAACAAAGAAAAGTAAATTGCAGAAATCGTAGAAAGTTGGAAGCAGGAAAGTAAACAGAAGGTGAAATCAATTGTGCAAAAAATTAAACAAGAGATCACAAGGTGAGATTGAAACAGAAGTTCTTCAATTCTTCACCCAAGATCCAACGCAAGAAAAGTAAAGAGTGCTTAAGCAAGAACAAGGAAGAAGAGAGATCAATTCTCCTTCCCAATTCTCTAAGATCTAAATTCAAAAGTAAAAGCTCAAAAATGAAAATGAAAGATAAAAAGAAAAATTCAAAGTAAAGTCTAGCGATCCTCATTACATCAAACTAACTCCTATTTATACACTTTCTATTCTTGGATATTGGAATTTGGATGGACTTTTGATTTGGTGAAGAAATGAATTAAGTTGGAATTTTAAATTTCATTTTCAGCCCAAATGCACCTCCCAGGGGGATGCTCAGCTCACAAAGTGAGTTGAGCTTTGAGACTTGGTGTGGGGAGGCCTTGGTAGCGTGCTGTTGCTTGGGATGCATCAGGGGAAAGCTCAGCTTACAAAGTGAGCTGAGAATTGGTGCCTTGGTGCCAATTTGTTGCGTGCTGCCCTTGGACCGTGTCAAATTTGTTGCGCGCCCCACTCCCTGGCCGTGTCACGTTTCTTGCGCGCTTCACTCCCCTTGGCCGTGTCAAGTGTTGCGTGAAATGCACCAAGGGTAGCGCTCAGCTCTCCAAGTGAGCTGAGCTTTGGTGTTCACAAGGAGAGCTCCTTGGTTCGAAACCTACGGGAAGCATGCGCTGCCCATTTCTTTGGTTGCCTTGCTTCCTTGCTTCCTCAAGGTGTGGGGTTCGAACCTTGGGGGATGCATTTGGCCATTTTTGGCTTATTTTTCGTTGTGAGTAGCGCTTCCCTCATACCCTTTGGTCATGGGTTCAAACCTTGGAGCAAGCATGTGGCAAACATTTTCCTTGAATTATTTCTTGTTTGCTCTCGATAATGCTCACTTTGTGAGCTGAGCCTGGTCTTTCCTTTCCTTGTTTCTTGGCCTCATGTTGTGCTCAGCTCACAAAGTGAGCTGAGCTTTGTGCCTTGGTCCCTTGAGAGTAAGTGTAGCGCTCACTTGGTGAGCTTGGTGCTCTTGGAGAGAGCTTCATGGTTTGTTGCGCCACACTTCCTCCTTTCTTGGCCACACTTCTTCTTCCTTGAGCCACACTTCTTAGGCCACGCTTTCTTCTTTTCTTCTTTTCTTCACCTACAATTAACCAAAACAACAAATCAAAGTATCACCAAATTCACAAGGTTTATAAATCATTAAAAATCAATTAAATTTAGCCTAAACCTCATGATTTAGCATCAATTATGTGGTGGTTGTTTGATTCAAAGAAGTCATGTATTTTCATTCCAAATTACTTACTTAGGATGCAAGAAAGTGCATAAAACCAAATAAAAATAAAGAAAAAGGCTAGTGAAACTAGGCTAAGATGACTTGTCATCAGGCATCCTTGTGCTGTCTTAGCACTTGGATAAGCTTCTCTTCTTGCTCCTCACTCAGACTTGAGTTTATGATTACTGGGTAAGTGTTGTTGGCACCCAAATATGCATATTTCAAGCTGGATGGCAAGGTTTTCAATTCTAGTTTTGGTGCCTCTGCTTCTTTGTTATCTGTGGTGGTTGGTATGATTGGATTCTTCATAGTTCCTTGTGGTAGTTCTCCATTTGATGCTTGTTCCAGCTCAATAGTTCCTTTATATTGTTCTTCTTCCAAGACTCCTTGAACTATCTGTTCCATGGTGTCTAGCATTATGCATTCTCCTATAGATTCTTTGGGGTAACTCATTGCTTTAAAGACGTTGAAGACCATCTTCTCTTTATGCAATCTCAAGACTAGTTCCCCTTTTTGCACATCAATAATGGCTCCAGCTATAGCTAGGAATGGCCTTCCTAGGATGATTGATGTGTTGGCCTCTTCTTCCATGTCCAGCACAACAAAATCAGCTGGAAAAATGAATTCCCCACTTTTACTAACAAGTCTTCCACCACCCCATGTGGAAACTTAAATGTTCTGTCAGCCAATTGGAGTGCCATTCTTGTTGGCTTGGCTTCCTCAATCTTCATCCTTCTCATCCTGGTTAAGGACATGAGATTTATGCTAGCTCTCAAGTCACACAAGGCTTTCTCAATAGTGATATCCCCTATGATGCAGGGGATTTGGAAACTCCCTGGGTCTTTCATCTTCTGAGGTAGCTTCTTTTGTATGATGGCGCTACATTCCTCGGTTAGTACTATGGTCTCCTGTGCCTCCCAGTTCCTTTTTCTTGTTATAAGCTCTTTCAAGAATTTGGCATAGAGTGGTATTTGCTCCAATACCTCAGCAAATGGTATGTTGATTTGGAGCTTCTTGAAGATCTCTAGGAACTTGGAGAATTGGCCATCCTTCCTATCTTTTCCCAGCCTTTGTGGGTATGGTGCCTTTGGCACATGGGGCTTCAGGACTAGTTTTGGTGAAGATGGAGTAGGGGTCTCTTCTTCATTCTTATTCCTATGCTTGTCTCCAACTTTTTCTTCATGGTTGTCTTTGCTTGGGGTTCCTTCCTCCACAACTTTTCCACTTCTTAGTGTAATGGCCTTACATTCCCCTCTTGGGTTAGCCAAGGTATCACTGGGAAATGTGTGTGTGGACAGTGGGATTTGCTTGGATAAGATCCCCACTTGTGCTTCTAACTTTGAGATTACTGCGCCTTGATTTTTCAGATTTGACCTGTATTCTTCTTGATTGGCGTCTATCCTTCTTTTAGTTTGTGCTTGTCTCTCCATAAGGGTGGAGACTGCTCCTATAATCTGTGATGACAGTTGTGCTATTGTAGCCTCCATCCTCTCAAAGTTGCTCTTGATTTCACATGGTTGCATAGTTGAGGGTAGTGTGTCTTGATGGAGGTTGTTGTGTATTGGTTGGTTGCTATGGTATGATGTGTTTTGTGAGTTATGGTAGGGTCTATGGTTGCCTATTTGATGGTTGGGGTTGTGGGTGGAGTGTTGATTTGAGGGGTAAGGTTTGTTGTGGTCCTGGTTGTGACCTTGCTGGTTTCCCCACCCAAAATTTGGGTGGTTCTTCCAACCTGGGTTGTATGTCTTAGAGTTTGGATCATATGGTGGTTTGGATGAGTTGTTCACATAATTAGCTTGTTCCCAGTCACCTTCAAGTTCTGATACGTTTTTTTCTTATTCAGCAGTTTGATCTTGTATGGCTGAGACTTGATTAGCCTCCATCTTCTTGGTTAAGGCTGCTATTTGTGCTGCAATTGCCTTGTTTTGAGCTAACAAAGCATCTACAGAGTTAAGTTCTAGCACTCCTTTCTTCTGAGTTCTTTCTGATGCATAGAAATACTCATTTTCAGCTACAGTCTCGATGACATCTATGGCTTCTTCAATGGTTTTCTTCTTGTTGAGTGAGCCTCCTGAAGAATGATCCACGGCCTTCTTTGATTCATAGGATAGCCCTTCATAGAAGATGTGTAGTTGTACCCACTCATTGAACATTTCTGGTGGGCACCTTCTTGTCAAATCTTTGAATCTCTCTCAGGCCTCATAGAGTGTTTCTCCATCTAGTTGCCTGAAAGTTTGCACCTCAGCTCTTAGCCTGTTGATTCTTTATGGAGGATAAAATCTTGCAAGGAATCTATTTACAACCTCCTCCCATGTGGTTAGGCTCTCCTTGGGAAATGATTCCAGCCACTTTGCCGCCTTATCTCTGAGTGTGAAAGGGAACAAGAGTAGCTTGTAGATGTCAGGGTGTACCCCATTGGACTTCACAGTATCACATATCCTCAGGAATGTGTTGAGATGTTGATTTGGGTCTTCTTGAGCACTTCCTCCATATGAACAATTATTCTGGACAAGTGTGATGAGCTGAGGCTTCAACTCAAAATTATTAGCATGAATTGTTGGCTTTAGGATGCTGCTGCTACAATTTCGTGGATTTGGGTTGATGTAGGAGCCTAAGACTCTCCTTTCTTGTCCAACATGATTGCCAGCTTCCTCTCCAACATGGTTGTGTGCTTCCCCTTCCATGGTGGTTTCTAGATCTTCCTCTACTTCTTCTTCTCCAACTATGCCTTTGCCTCTGGCCTCCCTCCTTAGTCTAAAGAAAGTCCTTTTAATTTCACTATCAAAGGGAGATGAAGTCTCTCCTCTTCTACCTGTCATACACTTAGTAAATAACCAACAGGGAACAAGTGAAGTAAAAGAAAATCTTGTTGAGATTAGTGGTTATCTTTGTTGATGCAATTAATCAAACAGTTAGAAGAGTGGAAATATGGACAATGGATAACTAAAAGAAAAAGAAATAGAACTCAGAGTAGAGATGAGAGAAAAATAAAAGCACTAATAAAATAAAATAACAAGGAACTTAAATTGCTTAATCTAGCTCTCCAATCAATTTAATCACTGTCAAATTTAAGTCAATCCCTGGCAATGGTGCCATAAAACTTGATGAGACTAATTCACACCCCCATTCAAAAAATGGTGAATTAGTTCTTTTGGCAAGCGCACCAAAATTATCGTCAAGTAATAACCCACAGTGGAGTGGGATCGTATCCACAGAGATTTGCAAATTTGAGCAGTTTTAATCAATTGATGAATTAGTCAAGCGGATCAGATAGATTGTGATTTGCAGAATTATAAATGACAGAAATGTAAATGGCTAGAAGGTAAAGGGAAGCAATAAAGTGCAGAAATGGAAATGAGAGAATGTAAAGTGCAGAATCATAAATGACTTAAATGTAAATGGGAATGGGGAATTGCTGAATGTAAAAGTAAGCTATAATGAAAGGGATAGATAAGAATAGAGAAATTCATTGAGATCGGGAGATGTTGTCTCTTTGGATCAATTTCAGCTTATATCCTCTTCAATCATGCAACTCATTGACCTCTTGGCAATCATGATTGATTGGGCCCCAATCCCTTGGTGACTCAATCTCTCATATCTTGATCAATAGCCAATTCCTTGGTCTAATTGTTCATGAAGAGAGATATGCTTGGTCCCTGATTATACCACACATTATCATAGGTCCAAGTAGAGGGAGGATTATATGTCACCATATCCAAACACCAAAACCCAGATCCTACTCAAATGTGAGAAGGGATTTCAAACATGGTTTCATGTTTCCTTTCCCAAGGTTCCCATGAAAACTATTTTGCATTCAATCTCTTTCCCAAGATAATTGAACACTAAGCATTAGAAACGAAATTCCTTCTAGCAAATCAAAGAGAAGATGAAGAGAAGAAGAATTTCACTATCATCAATCCATCAAGTACAACAGAGCTCCCTCTCTCAATGAGAGGGAATTTAGCTACTCATAGCTCAAAGAAAAGTACTCAAAAGTAAAGAAGATGATGAAGTGTAAAAGTGAGTCCAAAACTAATCTCTCCAACTGCTTAACCCCCCCCCTCTTCAGTACTTTTTGGTGGTATTTATACTACTCCTAGAAAAAATAAAAAAATTACAAAAGTGAAAAAGGAAAATTACATTTTGGAGGGAAAAGAAACTCAATAAGCATGACTTCCCAGCTGGCGTGTGGTTGGCGCTTCAGTGGCATGTCACGTGCTCCCTCAATTCTGGCTTGGCGTGCCACGCCCAGTCCCTCAAGTGGCACGCTCATATTTATAACAACCTTGGCGTGCCACGCCTTCAAGCGCAAGTTGCACGCCCTAGCCTCTCTCCATTTCTCTTTGCCTCTGGAAACTTGAACTAGCGTGGCACGCCCAGGGTATGGCGTGCCATGCCCTTGCTGTAAGCTTGATCAAGCTCTCTGGAAAGTTGAACTAGCGTGGCACGCCCAGGGTCTGGCGTGCCACACCCCTTGCTGAACAAGTGACTCTTCTGTTTGGTGTGCCACGCCACGAACTCAAGTGGCACGCCCCAATGGTTCTTTTGCTCTCTGAATGACACTGGCGTGCCACTCCTAGGGTTCAAGTGGCACGCCCAAGTGAGGAATAGTGGATAGCGTGCTACGCCTTTGACACCAAGTGGCACGCCCCATGTATTTGGCCTCCTTCACCCTCTCTGGAAACTTATACTAGCGTGCGACGCCCTTGATCTTGCCTTGGTCCAAGTAGCTGGCGTGCCACGCCCAGTACTCAAGTGGCACGCCATAGTGAGATTCTTGGGTTGGCGTGCCATGCCTTCGACATCAAGTGGCACGCCTAAGTGAGATTGAGAGCCTGGCGTGCCACGCCTTCGACCTCAAGTGGCACGCCCAGTCTTCAATTGCCTTCAACCCCTTCTCTGGATTTTTGTACCAGCATGCCACGCCATGCTGTTCAAGTGGCATGCCCATACATTTGTGGACTCTTCAAGCTTGGTGTGCCATACCTGGATCCTCAAGTGGCACGCCCAAGTGACTTTTTGGAGTTGGCGTGCCACGCCTTCGATACCAAGTGGCACGCCATAGTGAAGGTTCCTTCTGGAGTGATGAGTTGGCGTGCCACGCCCCTTGGCTCAAGTGGCACGCCCATAGTAGCTGATGGGTTAGGCGTGCCACGCCCAACCTGGCGTGCCACGCCCAACCTGGCGTGCCACGCCCCTTTTGTGTCTTCCATTGTTGCTCTCTGGAACTTTGTACTAGCGTGCCACGCCCAGTCCCTGGCGTGCCATGCCCATATGCATGCTTGAACTTCTCCTCTTGAATTTAGTACTGGCGTGCCACGCCTAGCTCCTGGCGTGCCACGCCAGTGCATTTTTGTGGCGTTTACTCCAAGTGGCACGCCAGTTTCACACGCCCAGCTTCTTTGTTGCTTTCTTCCCATTTTTGATGCCTTTTTCACCTGAAATTTAGCACAACTCATCTCAAAGTAGTGTACTATAATACTCATCAAATAATGCATGAATTGTACTGATCAAATGAGATTTATGCTCTTTTATGGTCCTCTTTATGCAAGAAACAAGGGTAGATGATGCAAGTCATCACTCCTCTCTCTAGGTTTTAGGATTTAGGATTTCTCTTAGTTTTAGGATTACTTCTTCTCAATTCCAGGTTCAATGTTCCTTTAATTTAATTTCTCTTCTACTTTTATTTGTTCTATCTTTCTAGTTTATTTATTCCCTTTGTTGATTACTTTATGTTGCTATTTGGTTTATGAACTCCATGTTAGATTTGATTTCTTTATTTAATGCAAATTGAGGTATTTCAGATATATGATTGCTTTCTTCAATTTATGTTATTAATGCTTTCAATTTAATTTAGATTTCTCTCCTTTTAGCTTTGGTTGAGTAATTGGTGACACTTGAGTTATCAAACTCTTTTGTTGATTGATAATTGGAATTTGCTGGTTGATTTGGATCCCTCTAAAGCTAATCTTTCCTTAGGAGTTGACTAGGACTTGAGGAATCAAATTGATTATTCCACTTGACTTTCCTTTATTCGATAAGGGTTAACTAAGTGGAAGCAACAGACAATTCTCATCGCAATTGATAAGGATAACTAGGATAGGACTTCCAATTTTCATACCTTGCCAAGAGTCTTTCTAGTTAATAATTTACTTTCTTGCAATTTACATTCCTTGTTCAACCTTTCAAAAAACCCAAAAAGATACAATCTCATAACCAATAATAACTACACTTCCTTGCAATTCCTTGAGGGACGACTCGAGGTTTAAATACTTCGGTTTATTTTTATTAGGTTTGCTTAAGTGACAACCAAATTTGTTTGTACGAAAGGATTTTTTGTTGGTTTAAAAACTATACTTTCAACGAGGTTTCATTTGCAAAATTCTTTACTAGCAAAAATCTATTCGTCACACACCAAAGGAAGCACGCTTGGTGAGTGAATGGGACGCTCATTGTCTCAACGGAGCACTCCACTGGAAGCATGCATCCTGACCCACTTCAAACAAGTGCCATTTTGATCTGTTTCTTTACAGGCCAAAAAAGCCCCAAAGCAAGCAGAGCCCAATTGACATCACTCAAAAGCACAAGGATCGTCTAGAATAGGAATTTTGCATTTAATTATAATTTATTTTCAATTTCAATTTCATTTTTATTTTGTAAAGCCTATATAAAGGCATCAGTTTCATTTCATTAGAGCTCGGTTAGGCTGCAGTAGTAGTAGGCAGCAGTAGGAGTAGGAGTAGGAGTAGAATAGGAGGCTCTCTTTGCTACACTTTTATTTTTCTGCACTCTCTACATTTCAGAATTCAATTCAGCTTTATGCAATTTCCATTTCTGCAATTTTCTTCTACAATTTTACTTTCTGCAACTTTACATTTGAGTTTGTTGTGATCTGAATTTACTTTTTATGCAATTTAATTCTTCTACAATTGTTCTGAGCTTTGATCTACTGCTTCATTTAATTTCCAGCACCCAATTCCCTTTACATTTGCTGCAATTTATATTTCTTGCTCTCTAAGTTTCTGCCATTTATATTCTGCACTTTAAATTCGTTGCAATTTACATTTTGCTGCTTAGATTTCATTCAATTCATCACTGTTAGCTTAACTAAACTAATCACCTCACTAAAGTTGCTTGATCCATCAATCCCTATGGGATCGACCTCACTCTTGTGAGTTATTACTACTTGATGGGACCCGGTACACTTGTCAGTGAGTTTGTGTGAAAATCTAATTTTCACCCATCAAGTTTTTCGTGCCGTTGCCGGGGATTGATACAGATCGACAATGATTAAGTGGGTGAGAAGTCTAGATTAAGAATTTTCTCTGTTTTTGGCCCTTTTAATTTTCTATTTTAAGTTGATACCAAGATGTTTGAGTTATTGTGTAACAACCCTAGTTTTTGAAAATCAAATAATTAATTATTTGTGATTTATTTTAAGAAAATTATTTTGCTAAAGGTAATTAAATGGAGTTTCATGATAATTGGAGTTTAAATTAATTAAAATTTTTATATAAATTTTATTAGATATTTGGTATAATTGAAATTATAATTTTGATAATTGAAAAATAAGAAGAATTGTATAATTTGATTTAAATAAATTCTATTTTGAATGAAATATGTTATTAATTTGAACTCCTAGAAATTATTTTATTAGAAATGATTAGATTGATATTTATAAATACTTTAAGTTTAAGTCAATTAATATTTATGTACAATTTATATTATAATTAATTATTTTATAATTGAAATTAAAGATTCGGAGATAGAAAAATAATAGAGATTTGTATGATTTAATCTAGAAAATTGATATTTAAATTTAAATTGTACTTTACAAAATATAATTAACTTGTTCATTTAATAATTTAAATTAGAAATAATTGATTGAACTTAGCAATATGTTGATAAATAATGTTCCTAAATATTTTTAATAGAATATGTTTGATTTTAAAATTACTCTGCCTTCAATTTTATCAAAATATCTATTCATATCTATCCTTATTTCTTTATAAAATCCTAATTTCTAACCCTAATTCCCAAATTGGAAACCCTAAGTTACTAATCAGAAACCCTAACCCTCCCCCACTTTCCTCAGCGCCGTCACCCTCATCACAAGCGTACAGACTCCCCCTCTTTTCTTCAGCTTCACCGTGGCACACATAGACACTCAGGACACTGCACTCATTCAGCCCACACCCCTTCTGTCACACACCCACACCTTGTGAACGGAGCTGCACCACGTCCAGCCCGCCTCGCCATCGCCGCCGTCATTATTGCCGACAAAGAGGACGCCGTCGTCGCTATTCAAGGAGGAAGGAAGAATCGCGCGAGAGCCAAGGGAGGAGGGAACCTTTGCTGCGTCGCCGCCATGCCTCCATTGCCACCGAACACCGTCAAGCACAGAGAGGGAGCCAGACACCGCGAGGAAAAAGCTCGCGACCAGCCTTGTCACCGTCAGTGCTGTGGGTTGCCGTCGCCATCCACGCGAGCTGCCACCGCGTCGCCGTTACTGAGCTGCAGCGCTGCTGTTGTTGCACCCTGCTGCTGCCGCGTCTCACCAAGCCGTCGCTGGAGGAGGAAGTTGCTCTGCCACCCTCCGAGCTTGCTGTTGCAGTTGCCTATACCGCTGCCATAGCTTCTTCGTTCTGTTATTACCTTCTAATTGTTGTAAGACATTTGTGTTCTGAATCATCACTTGATGTTTTTGTTTATTCCACTGCCATTTTATTAGCCTTGCTCTTGTTCCAATTTGATTTTGCCCTGAACTTCCAGAATTGAACTTCCAGAATTGTTACTTTTATCCGATTTGAGTTCATGGTTTTTGCTTGCTGCCGTGGCCACTTCACATTACTGCTGGCTCTGTTTGAAAATGGCTGCTACTTCTAGAATCTCAGATCGGAGAGGAGAGGAGGCCTTTAACCTTGTCATTGTTGCTGCCATGGAAATAGGTGCTGGAAACTGCTAATGGAGCAGCTGCGTTTAGTGAATTCCGTGAGTTTTGACTTTGAGGTAGGGGATTTAACGCTTTTAATTTAGAATATCCACTAAGTTATTGGAATAAGTGCAAATGGTTAACAATGGTTTAGAATTTCTTAATTGTCATGAATGACCTGAAATGCATTTGAAATTTGTTAGTTGTTGTGAATATTTTGAGCTGTGACTGGAATTAAATGTGGCTGTGAATGGTGATTCATTTGATAATACTTGTTAAATTAAAATTTGATGAGTTAACTATTGAAAAGTTGTCGTAATGATAATTGATGAACTGAGTTAGATTTGTGTTTGGTTTGGGATTATTGTGATGATGGTTGAGGTTGTGAAATTTGGAGTAAGTTTGATGATGTGTTAGTGCTTCAATTGGATTATTGAATTCAGGTTAAAGCTGTGAATGTCTTTGGACTATATTTATGAGTTAAGTTGCTTTCATAGAGTTCCCTCGCTCTTATTGTTTAACATTTTTATTTTATACAGAGGGATAGAATTTGTATTTGAGTTTTATTTGAAATCTTTGTATGTCAGATATTATTATTAATAATTATGTGATTATTATCATCTGCTGATCTTGATATATGTTTTTAATAAACAAAAACAAAATTTTCTGGAATTTTCTATGAAACTAAATCGCGATATCGAACTAAAGGCTCAATAGAAAATAGTTAATAAAGGAAAGTAGGTTGGTAATGCCTTACTTTCGGTACGATCATGACGTTCTGGAAGTTGGGTCGTTACAAATGGTATCAAAGCAGTTCGTTCCTGTTAAAGCCTTGGGAATGGGCTGACTATGCTTCACTGCATACTCTGAGTGTCTGTCATGCTTAATGACTTATTCTGATAACAAGAGTTTGAGTTCTATATGCATGACTGTCTGATGATTAATGCTGTTAGTTTACCATTGAATTCCTCATGGTATTAGGTCTGGCCAACTTAATACTTATGATTTATGTACATGGCAACACTAACAGGTTATCATAGACGAAATAGAAGTAATAGGTAATGTGATTCACGGGGTTTGGGAGCGTTAGAAGTTATGAAATTGGTTTTGTTTTGACGTATAATCTTTATTCGGGCCACATGAACTCGTGCCATCCTTTTCTTCGTTGCTTTCATTGGAATTCTCTTGTTTGAGATTTCTCCTCAGAATGTGGTTTCATTCTTTCCCAACCGTACCTTGTCATTCTTGTATACCTTTGCTTGCTTGTAATCTACTTGCTTACCTGATTCTTCTTGAATCTTCATTCTTGTTCATGCCTATACTTTGTCCATATATTCTGCTTTCTTTGATTTCAGTTTGAACTTATTTTATTCTAGTAATTTTCGAAGGAAAAAATTTTTCTAAGGTGGGTAGAATGTAACAATCCTAGTTTTTGAAAATCAAATAATTAATTATTTGTGATTTATTTTAAGAAAATTATTTTGATAAAGGTAATTAAATGGAGTTTCATGATAATTGGAGTTTAAATTAATTAGAATTTTTATATAAATTTTATTAGATATTTGGTATAATTGAAATTATAATTTTGATAATTGAAAAATAAGAAGAATTGTATAATTTGATTTAAATAAATTCTATTTTGAATGAAATATGTTATTAATTTGAACTCCTAGAAATTATTTTATTAGAAATGATTAGATTGATATTTATAAATACTTTAAGCTTAAGTCAATTAATATTTATGTACAATTTATATTATAATTAATTATTTTATAAACTGAAATTAAAGTTTCGGAGATAGAAAAATAATAGAGATTTGTATGATTTAATCTAGAAAATTGATATTTGAATTTAAATTGTACTTTACAAAATATAATTAACTTGTTCATTTTATAATTTAAATTAGAAATAATTGATTGAATTTAGCAATATGTTGATAAATAATGTTCCTAAATATTTTTAATAGAATATATTTGATTTTAAAATTACTCTACCTTCAATTTTATCAAAATATCTATTCATATCTATCCTTATTTCTTTATAAAATCCTAATTTCTAACCCTAATTCCCAAATTGGAAACCCTAAGTTACTAATCAGAAACCCTAACCCTCCCCCACTCTCCTCAGCGCCATCACCCTCATCACAAGCGTACAGACTCCCCCTCTCTTCCTTAGCTTCACCGCGGCACACATAGACACTCAGGACACCGCACTCATTCAGCCCACACCCCTTCTGTCACACACCCACACCTTGTGAACGGAGCTGCACCACGTCCAGCCCGCCTCACCATCGCCGCCGTCATTATTGCCGACGAAGAGGACGCCGTCGTCGCTGTTCAAGGAGGAAGGAAGAACCGCGCAAGAGCCAAGGGAGGAGGGAACCTTTGCTGCGTCGCCGCCATGCCTCCATTGCCATTGAACGCCGTCAAGCGCGGAGAGAGAGCCAGACACCGCGAGGAAGAAGCCCGCGACCAGCCTTGTCGCCGTCAGTGATGTGGGTTGCTGTCGCCATCCATGCGAGCTGCCATCGCGTCGCCGTTACTGAGCTGCAGCACCGACGTTGTTGCACCCTGCTGTTGCCGCGTCTCACCAAGCCGTCACTGGAGGAGGAAGTTGCTCTGCCACCCTCCGAACTTGCTGTTGCAGTTGCCTATACCGCTGCCGTAGCTTCTTCGTTCTGTTATTACCTTCTAATTGTTGTAAGACATTCGTGTTCTGAATCATCACTTGATGTTTTTGTTTATTCCACTGCCATTTTATTAGCCTTGCTTTTGTTCCAATTTTATTTTTCCCTGAACTTCCAGAATTGAACTTCCAAAATTGTTACTTTTATCCGATTTGAATTCATGGTTTTTGCTTGCTGCCGTGGCCACCTCACGTTGCTGCTGGCTCTGTTTGAAAATGGCTGCTACTTCTAGAATCTCAGATCGGAGAGGAGATGAGGCCTTTAACCTTGTCATTGTTGCTGCCATGGAAATAGGTGCTGGAAACTGCTAATGGAGCAGCTGCGTTTAGTGAATTCCGTGAGTTTTGACTTTGAGGTAGGGGATTTAATGTTTTTAATTTAGAATGCCCACCAAGTTATTGGAATAAGTGCAAATGGTTAACAATGGTTTAGAATTTCTTAGTTGTCATGAATGACCTGAAATGCATTTGAAATTTGTTAGTTGTTGTGAATATTTTGAGCTGTGACTGGAATTAAATGTGGCTATGAATGGTGATTCATTTGATAATACTTGTTAAATTAAAATTTGATGAGTTAACTATTGAAAAGTTGTCGTAATGATAATTGATGAACTGAGTTAGATTTGTGTTTGGTTTGGGATTATTGTGATGATGGTTGAGGTTGTGAAATTTGGAGTAAGTTTGATGATGTGTTAGTGCTTCAATTGGATTATTGAATTCAGGTTAAGGCTGTGAATGTCTTTGGACTATATTTATGAGTTAAGTGTATGAGTTAGGTTTCTTTCATAGAGTTCCCTCGCTCTTATTGTTTAACATTTTTATTTTATACAGAGGGATAGGATTTGTATTTGAGTTTTATTTGAAATCTTTGTATGTCAGATATTATTATTAATAATTATGTGATTATTATCATCTGGTGATCTTGATATATGTTTTTAATAAACAAAAACAAAATTTTTTGGAATTTTCTATAAAACTAAATCGCGATATCGAACTAAAGGCTCAATAGAAAATAGTTAATAAAGGAAAGTAGGTTGGTAACGCCTTACTTTCGGTACGATCATGACGTTCTGGAAGTTAGGTCGTTACATATTGCCTCACTAAGAAATTCTTCTGTGTGACATGAATTTCAATTTTCATTGGTGATGTGTTTTACAAAATTCAAATGGAGTTCAACTCATCTTGTGATCAAACAAATTTTATGGGATATTATCCATCATCACCAATTGACTATTCTAATAGTGGTTGGGAATATCACCAAGATATCCTAGATTCTGAGCACTCCAATCAATGGAGATATGCTTCAGAGCCACAAGATGAGCAAGACAAATTCATGGGATATTACCCAATACCACAAAATGATTCATATGGTGGCTGGGAATATCACCAAGAATCAACAGATTATGTGCAATCCAATCAATGGGAATATGCCCCAGAATCACAAATTGATCAAGCAAATCACATGAGATATTGTCCAGAACCACAAAATGATTTATGTCATTATCCTCATGGTGTTTGGGCATATCAACAAGAATGTGAACAATCAAGTGAAAGGAATCTCCTCCCAGAGCTACAAAGTGAATCATACTGTTATGACACTAACACAAACTATGGCTGGGAAGGGAATTCTAATACTCCATATGCTACTCATCATGAGACATCATCACTGGAGTGTGCTTTCAATAAATTCATGGAAATTATCCCCCAATGCCACAAGATGATCCATACTGTGATGAATTCAACAATTCTTCAAGTTGTTCTTAGGAGGATCAAAATAAAAAAGCAATCAATGTATCATACTCCATTAATCAAGAGCCATCATCACTTGAGCAAACCTTTAATTCATTCATAAAAAATTGTCCAACCTCACCTCACAGTTTTTCATCTAAAAATTTTTCATCATTTGACTATGCCTCAGCACATGAATCTGTCCATACTTCTCAAAATAACTTCACCACAATGCCTACATATCTAGAAACTCATTCTCAGCCTTCATCCCTTGAGCTAGCGTTTGAACAATACCTACAAACATCCATAGACTCTTGGAAAGAACAAGAAACCCTCTGCAATAAGATGGATGGAAATTTAGAGCAAGCAAGGAAAAACAAAGAACTGCTAAGCAAGGAAGATGAAGACCAATTGGTGGATGTGGAGGAGGAAATGGAAGAGCAATAAAAAGAGGCACCTGTGTCAAGAAAAATTTCAATGAAGAATGAGGTGGTGGAGGTATTTGAACTTGAAAATACATATCTACAGAAGCCACTTGAGATGACAAGGGAACAAGAAAACTCATAACCCCCACAAACTTTCCTGAACCAAAGATTCTCAACACTTGAATCTGTAATTGAAAGATATGAAGAGAAGATGAAGAATTCTTGGGAAGAACAAAAAACCTCCTTCATGAAAGTGCTATTAAGTCAAATATTGAGTGCAGAGGAGGAAGTGAAAGAACAAGAAATTGAGGAAGACAATCAAGGAAATCCAAACTCAAGTGAAGCAGAAAGTTGCATAGAAGAAGGGTTCATTGAACCACCAATTCAAAAGGCTTTTGATGAAGATAATACTCCAACCATCACACAACCACCAAGTATTGATATCCAAGAAGTGAAGGCAACTAACAAGAGCACCGATCCTACCCCTGATCCAGCAAGCAAGCTCAATCAAGCCATTAACAAAAGGAAGCTTGCTGAGGAGAGACCAAGACAGGGGACAATAGCTGAATCTTCTCCCTCCTTGAGGTCATTCCTCTTAACAAACTGGAAGAAGAGGAAGAAAGTGAAGAACAACATGTCAAGCTAATGACACTAAAAGAGCGCTTATTGGGAGGCAACCCAACCTTAGGTAACATTTCATTCCTCTGCTTTATTTATTTTCTTTCCTTGCTTTGTTTATTTTCAATAATTTGGCATATAATTATTTTCTATGTTTGGTGTTGCCCTGCAAAAATTTGTTTTCAATCCTTATGGATGATTGCATCAAATAAAAAATGAAAGTGTCACACTAAGATTCTAAGTTTGGTGTGCCACTTATTTTCTATGCAATTTATTCAGCAACACCATTTGTCTGCATAATCATAATGCCTTTGCAGTATTATCTTTCTTTTAGTTAGACAATTTTAGTTTTCTCTTTTTTTTAGTCGTTTCCCTGTTTTTAATGCTTTCTTTTATTAACTATTTTTTTATTAATATCTCACCAAGAATTCCCTATTCATGACAGATTCTTTGCTTGGTGATTGTATTTAACATATAACAATTCCTTTTGTTTAGTTTTAGTTCAAATAAATTGATATATGGTTACATTCTAAGTTTGGTATTGCTATGCAACACAAATTTATTTCTAATCCATACTGGATACTTGCATCAATTCCAAGTGAAAGTGTCACACTAAGTTTGGTGTGCCACTTATTCTTTATGCAATGTATCATGCACACCCTCTTATTTTTGCAATCACATTGTCTCTGTTTCCTGCGCCTTGATTATTATTCTTCATTTTGCTTGCTTAAACACATGTACTACTAACATTTTTATTGTGTAAGACATTCATGATCCATTTTAGACCCCATCACCATTTTTCTAATTGTTGCTTGAGGATGAGCAAGCATTCTAAGTGTGGCATGGGAGGGGAAGAATAGGAGGAAAAGGACAACAACAATGAAGATGAACTACAAGGTGGTTGATGAGCGGATAATTTATACGCTTTTTGGCATTGTTTTTAGTATATTTTTAGTAGAATCTAGTTACTTTTAGGGATGTTTTTAATAGATTTTATGTTAAATTCACATTTCTGGACTTTACTATGAGTTTGTGTGTTTTTCTGTGATTTCAGGTATTTTCTGGCTGAAATTGAGGGACTTGAGCAGAAATCAGATTCAGAGGTTGAAAAAGGACTGCTGATGCTGTTGGATTCTGACCTCCCTGCACTCAAAGTGGATTTTCTGGAGCTACAGAACTCCAAATGGCGCGCTTCCAATTGCGTTGGAAAGTAGATATCCAGGGCTTTCCAGAAATATATAATAGTCCATACTTTGGCCAAGAATTGACGACGTAAACTGGCGTTCAACGCCAGCTATCTACCTAAATCTGGCGTCCAGCGCCAGAAAAGGATCCAAAACCAGAGTTGAACGCCCAAACTGGCACAAAAACTGGCGTTCAACTCCACGAATGGCCTCTGTACGTGCAACACTTAAGCTCAGCCCAAACACACACTAAGTGGGCCCCGAAAGTGGATTTATACATCAAATACTTACTCATGTAAACCCTAGTAGCTAGTTTATTATAAATAGGACCTCTTACTATTGTATTAGACATCTTTGGATGCCTGGTTCTTAGATCAGAGGGGCTGGCCTCTCGGCCATGCCTGGACCTTTCACTTATGTATTTTTAACGGTAGAGTTTCTACACTCCATAGATTAAGGTGTGGAGCTCTGCTGTTCCTCAAAGATTAATGCAAAGTACTACTGTTTTCTATTCAATTATTCTTATTTCGCTTCTAAGATATCCATTCGCACCCAAGAATGTGATGAAGGTGATGATTATGTGTGACTCTCATCATCCTTCTCCCCTATGAACGCGTGCCTGACAAACACTTCTGTTCTACATGAATTAAGCTAGAATGAATATCTCTTAGATCTCCTAACCAGAATCTTCGTGGCGTAAGCTAGAATGATGGCGGCATTCAAGAGAATCCGGAAGGTCTAAACCTTGTCTGTGGTATTCTGAGTAGGATTCAATGATTGAATGACTGTGACGAGCTTCAAACTCGCGATTGTTGGGCGTTAGTGACAGACGCAAAAGGAGGGTGAATCCTATTCCAGCATGATCGAGAACCGACAGATGAATAGCCGTGCCGTGACAGGGTGTGTGAGCATATGATTCACTGAGAGGAGGGGATGTAGCCACTGACAACGGTGATGCCCTTGCATACAGCCAGCCATGGAAAGGAGTGAGACTGATTGGATGAAGATAGCAGGAAAGCAGAGGTTCAGAGGAACGAAAAGTATCTCCATTCGCTTATCTGAAATCCCTGCCAATGAATTTACATAAGTATCTCTATCCCCACTCTATGTTTTATTTACATAATATATTGTAACCCATATGAGTCAACTTAACTGAGATTTACAAGGTGACCATAGCTTGCTTCATACCAACAATCTCCGTGGGATTCGACCCTTACTCACGTAAGGTATTACTTGGACGACCCAGTGCACTTGCTGGTTAGTTGTACGGAGTTGTGTCCACACATAGTAAAGAGCCATAATAATGATTCCATACAATAACAAAGAGTACTACATTAATGGGATCACAATTTCGTGCACCAAGTTTTTGGCGCCGTTGCCGGGGATTGTTTGTGTATGGACAACTGACGGTTCATCTTGTTGCTCAGATTAGGTAATTTTCTTTTTATTTTCTTTTCAAAAATTTTTCAAAAATATTTTCAAAAATCTCTCATATGTTTTCGAAAAAAAAAATAATAACAAAAATGTTTTCAAAAATAAATTATTCTATGGCTTCAAAATTTTTAAGAATGAATTCTAGTGTTTCATGAAATATGTTGAATCATATCTGGCTGTAAAGCCATACCCAAACTACTTTGGGATTGGCATTCAACTAATCACTTCAGCCCATGTAATTATATGTTGCATCCTGGCTGGCTGTAAAGCCATGTCTAAATTTATTTGGACTGAGGCAGCAATTTGTTATCAAGAGCAAGCTAGTTGGAGTTAATCCACCTGCTACTGTTTCTGATTTACATACTAAAGCTTGGCTGGCTATTAAGCCATGCCTGACCCTTTGATTGGAGCTTTAGAGCATAAGATTCCTGGAATTCATATTAAAAATTTTGAATCCTTATTTTTCTTTTTTCTAAATAATTTTAGAAAATTATAAGTTAAAAATCCAAAAAAATCATAAAATCATAATAATAAAAAATATTTCATGTTTTTTGTTTGAGTCTTGAGTCATATTATAAGTTTGGTGTCACATGCATATGCATTTAGCATTTTTCGAAAATATCATGCATTCATAGTGTTCTTCATGATCTTCAAGTTGTTCTTGGTAAGTCTTCTTGTTTGATCTTGATGATTTTTTGTTTTGTGTCTTTTCATGTTTCTCATATGCATTCTTGAATTCTTAGTGCCTAAGCATTAAAGAATTCTAAGTTTGGTGTCGTGCATGTTTTCTTTGCATTAAAAATTTTTCAAAAATATGTTCTTGATGTTCATCATGTTCTTCAAAGTGTTCTTGGTGTTCATCTTGACATTCATAGCATTCTTGCATGCATTCATTGTTTTGATCTAAAAATTTCATGCATTGCATAATTTTCATGTTTTTCATAAAAATTTCAAAAATCAAAAAAATTATCTTTCCCTTTTTCTCTCATCAAATTCGAAAATTTGGATTGACTTTTTCAAAATTTTTTAAAATCAAGTTGTTGCCAATGAGTCAAATCAAATTTTCAATTTGAAAATCTTATCTTTTTCAAAATCTTTTTCAAAAATCAAATCTTTTTCAAAATTTTTAGTTATTTTCGAAAATTCCAAAAATATTTTTCAAAAATCTTTTTCTTATTTTTATACAAAATTTTCGAAAATAACTAATCAATTAATGTTTTGATTCAAAAATTTGAAGTTTGTTACTTGCTTGTTAAGAAAGATTCAAACTTTGAAGTTCTAGAATCATATCTTGTGATTTCTTATGAATCAAGTCATTAATTGAGATTTTAAAAATCAAATCTTTTTCAAAACTAATTTCAATCATATCTTTTCAAAAATATCTTCTTATCTTATCTTTTTCAAAAATATCTTTTCAAAATATCTTTTCTAACTTCCTAACTTCCTATCTTTTCAAAATTTGTTTCAACTAACTAACTAACTTTTTGTTTGTTTCTTAACTTTTTCAAAACTACCTAACTAACTCTCTCTCTCTAATTTTCGAAAATATCTTCCCCTTTTTCAAAAAAATTCTTTTTTATTAACTAATTATTTTTATTTTTTATTTTTTATTTCAAAAATTTCGAAAAAAAAAATAAATAAAATACTAACAACTTTCAAAAAACCAATTTTCAAAAGTCACTAACTCCTTTTCAAAAATAATTTTCGAAAATTCCCCCCCCTCTCTCTCATCCTATTCTATTTATTCATTCATTAACTAACATTACTTCCTCACATCATCACCAAATTCGAACCCCCTACTCTATCTGTGTTCGAATTTCTTCTTCTTTTCTTCTACTAACAATAAGGATCCTCTTTACTGTGACATAGAGGACTCCTCTTCTTTTCTTTTGTTCTCCTTTTTCTTATGAGCAGGGACAGAGAAAAAGGCATTCTTGTTGAAGCTGATCCAGAACCTGAAAGGACTCTAAAGAGAAAATTAAGAGAAGCTAAATTACAACAATCCAGAGACAACTTGATTGAAAATTTCGAACAAGTAAAGGAGATGGCAGCCGAACCCAACAACAATGCAAGGAGAATGCTTGGTGACTTTACTGCACCTAATTCCAATTTACATGGAAGAAGCATCTCCATTCCTGCCATTGGAGCAAACAATTTTGAGCTGAAACCTCAATTAGTTTCCCTGATGCAGCAGAACTGCAAGTTTCATGGACTTCCATCCGAAGATCCTTTTCAGTTCTTAACTGAATTCTTGCAGATATGTGATACTGTTAAGACTAATGGAGTAGATCCTGAAGTCTACAGGCTCATGCTTTTCCCTTTTGCTGTAAGAGACAGAGCTAGATTATGGTTGGATTCTCAACCTAAAGACAGCCTGAACTCTTGGGATAAGCTGGTCACGGCTTTCTTAGCCAAGTACTTTCCTCCTCAAAAGCTGAGCAAGCTTAGAGCTGATGTTCAAACCTTCAGACAGAAAGAAGGTGAATCTCTCTATGAAGCTTGGGAAAGATACAAACAGTTGACCAAAAAGTGTCCTTCTGACATGCTTTCAGAATGGACCATCCTGGATATATTCTATGATGGTCTGTCTGAGTTATCTAAGATGTCATTGGATACTTCTGCAGGTGGATCCATTCACCTAAAGAAAACGCCTGCAGAAGCTCAAGAACTCATTGACATGGTTGCTAATAACCAGATCATGTACACTTCTGAAAGGAATCCTGTGAGTAATGGGACGCCTATGAAGAAGGGAGTTCTTGAAGTTGATACTCTGAATGCCATATTGGCTCAGAATAAAATATTGACTCAGCAAGTCAATATGATCTCTCAGAGTCTGCATGGAATGCAAGCTGCATCCAACAGTACTCAAGAGGCATCTTCTGAAGAAGAAGCTTATGATCCTGAGAACCCTGCAATAGCAGAGGTAAATTACTTAGGTGAACCTTATGGAAACACCTATAACTCAACATGGAGAAATCATCCAAATTTCTCATGGAAGGATCAAAAGCCCCAACAAGGCTTTAATAATGGTGGAAGAAACAGGTTTAGCAATAGCAAACCTTTTCCATCATCAACTCAGCAACAGACAGAGAACTCTGAACAAAATGCTTCTAATTTAGCAAATCTAGTCTCTGATCTATCTAAGGCCACTGTAAGTTTCATGAATGAAACAAGGTCTTCCATTAGAAATCTGGAAGCACAAGTGGGCCAGCTGAGTAAAAGGATCACTGATATCCCTCCTAGTACTCTCCCAAGCAATACAGAAGAGAACCCAAAAGGAGAGTGCAAGGCCATTGACATAAGTGCCCTGGCCGAACCTGTGAGGAGAGGAGAGGACGTGAATCCCAAGGAGGAAGACCTCCTGGGACGTCCAATGATCAATAAGGAGCTTCCCTCTGGGGAACCAAAGGACTCTGAGGCTCATCTAGAGACCATAGAGATTCCATTGAACCTCCTTATGCCCTTCATGAGCTCTGATGAGTATTCCTCTTCTGAAGAGAATGAGGATGTCACTGAAGAGCAAACTGCCAAGTTTCTTGGTGCAATCATGAAGCTGAATGCCAAATTATTTGGCATTGATGCTTGGGAAGTTGAACCTCCCTTGTTCATCAATGAACTAAGTGATCTGGATCAACTGACATTGCCTCAGAAGAGACAGGATCCTGGAAAGTTCATAATACCCTGTACCATAGGCACCATGATCTTTAAGGCTCTATGTGACCTTGGTTCAGGGATAAACCTCATGCCCCTCTCTGTAATAGAGAAACTGGGAATCTATGGGGTGCAAGCTGCTAAAATCTCATTAGAGATGGCAGACAGCTCAAAAAGACAGGCTTATAGACAAGTAGAAGATGTATTAGTAAAGGTTGAGGGCCTTTACATACCTACTGATTTCATAGTCCTGGATACTGGAAAGGAAGAGGATGAATCCATCATCCTAGGAAGACCTTTCCTGGCCACAGCAAGAGCTGTGATTGATGTTGACAGAGGTGAAATATTCCTTCAATGGAATGAGAACTCCCTTGTATTCAAAACCCAAGGATCTCCCTCTGCAACTATGGAGTGGAAGCATGAAAAGCTTCTCTCAAAGCAGAGTCAACCAGAGCCCCCACAGTCAGACTCTAAGTTTGGTGTTGGGAGGCCACAACCAAACTCTAAGTTTGGTGCTGAACTCCCATATCCAAACTCTAAGTTTGGTGTTGGAGAGTCTCAACAAAGCTCTGCACATCTGTGAGGCTCCATGATAGCCCACTGTCAAGCTATTGACATTAAAGAAGCGCTTGTTGGGAGGCAACCCAATGTTTATCTAATTCTTATTTTTACTATTTTTCATGTTTTCTTAGGTTCATGATCATGTGGAGTCACAAAATAAACAAAAAAATCAAAAACGGAATCAAAAACAGCAGAAGAAAAATCACACCCTGGAGGAGCATCTGTCTGGCGTTCAAACGCCAGAACAGAGCATAGTTCTGGCGCTGAACGCCCAGAATGGGAGCATCCTGGCGCTGAACGCCCAGAACAAGCATGGTTCTGGCGTTCAACGCCAGAAATGGCAGCAAAGGGGCGTTGAACGCCCAAACTGGGCACCAACCTGGCGCTGAACGCCCAGAGTTGTGTGCAAGGGCATTTTGCATGCCTAAATTGGTGCAGGGATGTAAATGCCTTGACACCTCAGGATCTGTGGACCCCACAGGATCCCCACCTTACCTCCTCATAATCCTAGTTTTTATTTCCACATCTTCTTCTTCATCTATCCCTTCTTCTTTTGCTCGAGGGCGAGCAACATTCTAAGTTTGGTGTGGTAAAACAATTATGTAAAGGATCTATAGCTCAGTGGTAGAACATTTGACTGCAAATCAAGAGATCCCTGAGATACCTCAGGGGATACATTTTTCTCCACACAATTATTGGAAGCAACTAAGGGTGGAACATCAAGAGCACTCCATCATCCTTCATGAAATCAGAGAAGATCTAAAAGCAATGAAGGAGGAGCAGCAAAGACAAGGAAGAGACATAGAAGAGCTCAAGGACATCACTAAGGTGGACTCATTCCTTGTTCTTACTTTCTCTGTTTTTCGTTTTCTATGTTATGTGCTTATCTATGTTTGTGCCTTCATTACATGATCATTAGTAGTTAGTAACTTTGTCTTAAAGATATGAACGTCCTATGAATCCATCACCTCTCTTAAAATCCAAACTGTTTTAATTCAAAAGAACAAGAAGTACATGAGTTTTGAATTTATCCTTGAACTTAGTTTAATTATATTGATGTGGTGATAATGCCTCTTGTTTTCTAAATGTATGCTTGAACAGTGCATATGTCTTTTGAAGTTGTTGTTTAAGAATGTTAAATATGTTGGCTCTTGAAAGAATGATGACTAGGAGACATGTTATTTGATAATCTGAAAAATCATAAAAATGATTCTTGAAGCAAGAAAAAGCAGCAAAAGAACAAAGCTTGTAGAAAAAAACAAAATAGGCGAAAAAAAAATTTAGAAAGAAAAAGAAAAAGCAAGCAGAAAAAGCCAAAAGCTCTTAAAACCAAGAGGCAAGAGAAAAAGCCAATAACCCTTAAAACCAAAAGGCAAGGGCAAATAAAAAGGATCCCAAGGCTTTGAGCATCAGTGGATAGGAGGGCCTAAAGGAATAAAATCCTGGTCTAAGCAGCTAAACCAAGCTGTCCCTAACCATGTGCTTGTGGCGTGTAGGTGTCAAGTGAAAACTTGAGACTGAGCGGTTAAAGTCAAGGTCCAAAGCAAAAAAAGAGTGTGCTTAAGAACCTTGGACACCTCTAATTGGGGACTTTAGCAAAGCTGAGTCACAATCTGAAAAGGTTCACCCAATTATGTGTCTGTGGCATTTATGTATCCGGTGGTAATACTGGAAAACAAGGTGCTTAGGGCCACGGCCAAGACTCATAAAGAAGCTGTGTTCAAGAATCATCATACTGAACTAAGAGAGTCAATAACACTATTCGAAATCTGAAGTTCATATAGATGCCAATCATTCTGAACCTCAATGGATAAAGTGAGATGCCAAAACTATTCAAGAGGCAAAAAGCTATAAGTCCCGCTCATATGATTGAAGCTCTGTTTCATTGATAGTTTGGAATTTATAGTATATTCTATTCTTTTTATCCTATTTTGATTTTCAGTTGCTTGGGGACAAGCAACAATTTAAGTTTGGTGTTGTGATGAGCGGATAATTTATACGCTTTTTGGCATTGTTTTTAGTATATTTTTAGTAGAATCTAGTTACTTTTAGGGATGTTTTTAATAGATTTTATGTTAAATTCATATTTCTGGACTTTACTATGAGTTTGTGTGTTTTTCTGTGATTTTAGGTATTTTCTGGCTGAAATTGAGGGACTTGAGCAGAAATCAGATTCAGAGGTTGAAAAAGGACTGCTGATGCTGTTGGATTCTGACCTCCCTGCACTCAAAGTAAATTTTCTGGAGCTATAGAACTCGAAATGGCGCGCTTCCAATTGCGTTGGAAAGTAGACATCCAGGGCTTTCCAGAAATATATAATAGTCTATACTTTGGCCAAGAATTGATGACGTAAACTGGCGTTCAACGCCAGCTATCTACCCAAATCTGGCGTCCAGCGCCAGAAAAGGATCCAAAACCAGAGTTGAACGCCCAAACTGGCACAAAAACTGGCGTTCAACTCCACAAATGGCCTCTGCACGTGCAACACTTAAGCTCAGCCCAAACACACACCAAGTGGGCCCCGGAAGTGGATTTATACATCAAATACTTACTCATGTAAACCCTAGTAGCTAGTTTATTATAAATAGGACCTCTTACTATTGTATTAGACATCTTTGGACGCCTGGTTCTTAGATCAGAGGGGCTGGCCTCTCGGCCATGCCTGGACCTTTCACTTATGTATTTTTAACGGTAGAGTTTCTACACTCCATAGATTAAGGTGTGGAGCTCTGCTGTTCCTCAAAGATTAATGCAAAGTACTACTGTTTTCTATTCAATTATTCTTATTTCGCTTCTAAGATATCCATTCGCACCCAAGAACGTGATGAAGGTGATGATTATGTGTGACTCTCATCATCCTTCTCCCCTATGAACGCGTGCCTGACAAACACTTCTGTTCTACATGAATTAAGCTAGAATGAATATCTCTTAGATCTCCTAACCAGAATCTTTGTGGCGTAAGCTAGAATGATGGCGGCATTCAAGAGAATCCGGAAGGTCTAAACCTTGTCTATGGTATTCTGAGTAGGATTCAATGATTGAATGACTGTGACGAGCTTCAAACTCGCGATTGTTGGGCGTTAGTGACAGACGCAAAAGGAGGGTGAATCCTATTCCAGCATGATCGAGAACCGACAGATGAATAGCCGTGCCGTGACAGGGTGCGTGAGCATATGATTCACTGAGAGGAGGGGATGTAGCCACTGACAACGGTGATGCCCTTGCATACAGCCAGCCATGGAAAGGAGTGAGACTGATTGGATGAAGATAGCAGGAAAGCAGAGGTTCAGAGGAACGAAAAACATCTCCATTCGCTTATCTGAAATCCCTGCCAATGAATTTACATAAGTATCTCTATCCCCACTCTATGTTTTATTTACATAATATATTGTAACCCATATGAGTCAACTTAACTGAGATTTACAAGGTGACCATAGCTTGCTTCATACCAACAATCTCCGTGGGATTCGACCCTTACTCACGTAAGGTATTACTTGGACGACCTAGTGCACTTGCTGGTTAGTTGTACGGAGTTGTGTCCACACATAGTAAAGAGCCATAATAATGATTCCATACAATAACAAAGAGTACTACATTAATGGGATCACAATTTCGTGCACCAGTGGTAACGTTACTTTTTCTCCCTACTTATTTCCAGCACTGTAAATTGCATGATTGTCTTTATCTTCTCCGTATGCATGTGTGTATGAATAAGCATAGCCTAAATTTTGATTTGTAACATCTTGCTGTGACATTATGATTACCATCTTGAATTATGTGAGTCAAAGTAATTAAGGAATCATGATCATAAACAAACAAGGTCATTAAAGAAGAATTTAAGCATGGGTATACAAGTATTGGAAGGCTAGTTTGATTAATTATTGCTCAATTGCATTAGATTTTATTTAATTGAAGTTTTCATCTAGGACATTTTATGAAATCTTTGGAAATCATGAAAACCTTGAAGAATCAATTGCAAATTAAGGCAAGAAAGAAAAAGGGAAAGCATGGGAAAGTTGAAGGCTCTGAGTACCAAGGACAACTCAATTGTTAAGTACTTGTGGTGTTTATGTATCAAGCAAAAAGCTTGAAAACAAAACACTTAGAGTCAAGGCTAGGCGCAAGTGCAAAAGTACTCCCTCAAAGCTCAAGGCTCTGAGCATCAATGATTAGAGAGTAAAGAAAAGAAACAAATTAGCTAAAAAGGACCTCTAATTAAATGCTTGTGGTGCTTATGTATCAAGTGGTAATACTTGAAAACAAAGCATTTAGAGTCGTAGCTTTGTTATCAACTCACGGGGCAAAGCACCCAAAAGGAGAAGCTAATAAGAGAATGAAAAGCTTGTTTCAAGGAAGAAACATAAGGAAAAGATTTCATAAAATGAGCTAGATAGAAGCATCAATCATTTACATTTCTTTTGTGATTGTGGCATGCATAAAAAACTAGCCAACCATGAACATTGGGTTGCTATTCTTCTTACCTTGGGTTGTCAATCTCTATTGCATGATTCTTTTCTTGCTTGGGGACAAGCAAGGTTTAAGTTTGGTGTTGTGATGACATGTCATCATGACATATTTTTCTATGCTTTTTCATACAAGAAATTGATGATTAGTGCTTAAATATTGAATGCTTTTGTGCTTTTCATTTTTTTCTTTTTCGCCATTTTTCCTTTCTTGCATGCATATTTTTTCTTTTGCAACATGCTTTTTCTTTTTCTTTTTTTTTTGCTGCTTTTTCTTGCTTCAAGAATCAATGTTTAGATTTTTCAGATTATCAATAATACTTTTCCTTTTTCCTTTATTCTTTCAAGATCCAACATTCTAAAATCTCAACTCCAAATATGCACTGTTTAATCATACATTCAGAAAACAAAAGCAAATGACACCACATCAAAATAATTAAACTAATCTTATTTTAAACTTGAAATTCATGCATCTCTCAATTCTTTAAAGAAAATTTTATTTAAGCAAGGTGAGAGATATATGGAACATTTTACAACTTAAAGACATCCATGCAAATGATCATGCAACTAGAACAAGAGAACAGATAAATACAGAGACAGAAAATAGAAAAATAATAGGAAAGGGGTGTAAAAGAGAACAAATCCACCTTTAATGGTGGCGTCTAGTGCTCCTCCTTGAGGATCCAATGTGCTGCTTGATCTCTTCTATGTCCTCACTTTGCCTTTGTTGCTCTTCCCTCATAGCCCCTTGGTCTTCCCTTATGGCTCTTTGATCTTCTCTTATTTCATTGAGAGTGGTAGCATGGTCTTGATGCTCCATCCTCAATTGTTCCATGTTGGTGCTCAATTCTCCAAGAGAAGTTTGCCATTGATCCCAATAGCTTTGGAGAGGAAAATATATCCCTTAAGGCATCTCAGGGATCTCATGATGAGGTGGATGCACAGGCTCTTGTGCATGCTCTCTAGTTTGCTCTATCCGCTTCTTAGTTATGGGCTTGTCCTCCCCAATGGAGACATCTCCATTTATGACAATTCCAGCTGAATTGCATAGGTAACAGATGAGGTGTGGGAATGCTAACCTTGCATTGGTGTAAGGCTTCTCAGCTACCTTGTATAGTTCTTGAGGAATTACCTCATGAACTTCCACCTCAGTTCCAATCATGATGCAATGAATCATGATGGCTCTATCAATAGTCACTTCTGACCGGTTGTTAGTAGGGATGAGGGACCTTTGGATGAATTCCAACCATCCTCTAGCTATGGGCTTAAGGTCAACCCTTCTTAACTGAATGGGCTTGCCTTGGGAATCCCTTTTCTACTATGCGCCTTCTACACAGATATCTGAGAACACTTGATCCAATCTCTGATCATGATTGACTCTCCTAGTGTAAAGATGAAGATCTCCTTGCATTAGAGGCAAGTTGAACACCATCATCACACTTTCCGGGCTGAAATCTAAGATTCTTCCTCAGACCATGGTGATCCAATTCCTTGGATTTGGGTTCACACTAGTGTCATGGTTTTTGGTAACCCATGCATTAGCATAAAACTCTTGCACCATGAGAATCCCAATATCTTGGATGGCATTGGTTAGGACTTCCTAACCTCTTCTCCGGATCTCTCTTCGGATTTTCGGATACTCATTCTTCTTGAGCATGAAAGGGACCTCAGGGATCACTTTCTTCTCAGCCACTACTTGGGTGTCACAAATGGTAATGGAAAGAGAAAAAAGCTATACTTTTCCAACACCAAACTTAAAACTTTGCTCGTCCTCGAGCAAAAATAAAGGAAGAAGAAGAATGGAGTAGAAGAAGAAGAAAATAGAAAGAGGGAGAGGGAGAGGGAGAGGGAGAGGGAGAGAGAGGGCTCGACCTTGTGGGTGTATTAGTGTATGAGAGGTATGTGTATGAAGGGTAATGGAGAGGGGTATTTATAGGAGTGGGTAGGGCTTGGGTTCGGTCATAGGGTGGGTTTTGGGCGGGAAATTTGATTTTGAAGTGGGTGGGGGTACGTGGGAGTTATGATGGATGTGAGAAAGTGGTATGTATTTGATTGGGCTAGGTGATGGGTGAAAATTAGATTCCACACCAAAACTCACCGGCAAGTGTACCGGGTCGCATCAAGCAGTAAAACTCACTTAGAGTGAGGTCAATCCCACAGGGATTGATGGATCAAGCAACTTTAGTGAGTGATTAGTCTAGTCAAGCTAACATTGGTGAATTGAAGTGAAATTGAAGCAACAGAATGTAAATAGCAGTGAATTTAAAGTTGCAGAAAGTAAATGAGTAGAATCTTAAAGAGCAAGAAATGTAAATTGACAGAATCTTAAATGACAAGAAATGTAAATTGCATCAAATGTAAAGGGGGCTCTAGAAATTAAAGGAAGCAATACATCAAAACTCAGAACACTTGCAGAGAGATTTAAATTGCAGGAAAGTAAATTGGGAGCAATGTAAACATAATAAGAAATGTAGATTGTAGCAAATGTAAAGGGGGCTGGATGCTGGAAAGTTAAATGAAAGCAGTAGATCAAAGCTTAGAACAATTGTAGAGGAGTTAAATTGCAGGAAAGTAAATTTAGATCAACGAAAAAGGAAATTGAGGTGCAGGGAAATTTAAATTGCTTAGAATTGTAAATCAAGCTCACAGCAAACTCATGTAAAATTTTAGAAAGCAAAATTGCAGAAGAGAAGATTCAGAAATATGAAATTTCATAAACCAAATTGACAATTGTAGAAAAGTTAAAGTGTTTCAAAGAGGACTTTCTATTCTACCCTACTCCTAATGCTCTCTAGCAGAGCTAGCCTCCTTAATGAAATAGAATTGATGCCTTTATATAGGCTTTACAAAAATAAAATTAAAATTGAAAACAAATTACAATTTAAATGAAATTTCTATTCTAACTATCTCTTGTGCTTTTGAGTGATGATAATGGGCTTTGCTTGCTTTGGATTTGAAGAAAAAATGGATCTAGGTGGCCTTGGTTCAAGTGGCATAGGTCAGGTGCTTGGTTCAAGTTGGTTTGGTGTGTGGGAACCTTCTAGGGGAGCGTTCTGTGCTCTTTAGTGAACGTAGCGTTCACTCCTTGTGGCATCCCTTGTGTGCATTGCTCCTTGCCCATAGCATGGCATGCACCTAGCGCTCATATTTTGAGCGTTCCACTCACCCTTTGAGCGCTACACTTTATTGCTTCCCTAGGCCAGCTTTGAACCCAGCTATCCTTGCCAAGAGAGCACGAAAATGCTCACACTTGTGAGCGTAGTGCTCACTTCTTTGAGCGCTCCTTGCTTGGGCCTTTGTTGAGCGCTCCTTGCTTTCCTCTTGGTGCCCCTCTTCGAGCCTTGGCCAGTGCATGCTTGGTTGTGTGCCTTGCTTCCCTAGAATGGGAGGCACGAAAAAGTTGAGGAAAGGGAGCGCTATGCTTGAGTTTTTTAGCGCTACTCTTCATTTGCTTGGTTCCCCTCTTCGAGCCTTAGTGAGAGCACTTGCTTGGTTAGTTTTTGGGCCTTAAAGATGCCTATTACTTATGCTTTAATTTCATGCCAAATATAGATTACTATATATTGTTGGAAATCTCTGAATGTCAAATTTCCAACGTAACTAGAAGCGCATCAATTGGACATCTGTAGCTCAAGTTATGGCCCTTTGAAGGAGGCATGGTCATGCTGTCACAAGGCTTAAAGAAAAGCCCGAAAAAGTGAAAAAAATTGAGCGTAGTGCTCCCTTTAATGAGCGCTAGCCTTTGTTTCTTTCATTCCTTGGCTTCATGGTCATGGGCCATGCTTTTAAAAGCGTGGCCTAAGGTTCCAAAGCGTGCTCAATCTTCAAAGCGTACCCAAAATTCCTCTTTTCTTCTTTTTAGCTTATTTTGTGCTTTTTTTGCTTCTTTTTCTTCTTATTTCCTACAAAGTTTATAAAAACAAAAGATTAAAGAAATATTCTATTTAAGCACAAAAGAATGCAATATTTAAGCACTAATCATCAATTTCTTGTATGAAAAAGCATAGAAAAACATGACATGATGACATGTCATCACAAGGGTTTATGGAGAAGTGTGTATGGGGAAGTGTGAAAGTAGGTGGGATAGGTAGGGTAGGTGAAGATGATATGGGACCCACAGGTCCTGAGAGGCTAGGGAATCCAGGTTCCCTGCTCTCTTGCACTAGCGTTTGAATGCCCAGGGGCTGCTCCCTCGCTGGCGTTCAACGCCAGAAATGCTCCCCTCTTAG
Source organism: Arachis ipaensis (assembly GCF_059453495.1). NCBI lineage: Eukaryota > Viridiplantae > Streptophyta > Magnoliopsida > Fabales > Fabaceae > Arachis > Arachis ipaensis. The sequence goes on from NC_142436.1 coordinate 60,006,136, forward strand.
GGCGTTGAACGCCCAGTGAGGGCTTCTTCACTGGCGTTTAACTTTGACATTCCATCCAGAGTGCTCTGATGAGGAAAAAATGATTTCACACAAACTCACTGGTAAGTGTACCGGGTCGCATCAAGTAGTAATAACTCACAAGAGTGAGGTCGATCCCACAAGGATTGATGGATCAAGCAACTTTAGTGAGGTGATTAATTTAGTCAAGCTAACATTGGTGTATTGAATGAGAATTGGATAACAGAATGCAAATGACAAGAAATTTAAAGTTTCAGAAAGTAATTGAGTAGAAATGTAAAGAGCAAGAAATGTAAATTGGCAAAATCTTAAATGACAAGAAAGGTAAATTGCATGAAATGAAAGGGGGCTGGGTGCTAGAGAATAAAGAAAGCAGTAAATTAGAACTTAGAATAATTGCAGAAGATCTAAATTTGCAGGAAATGTAAATCAAGCTGATGAGCGGATAATTTATACTCTTTTTGGCATTGTTTTTAGTATGTTTTTAGTAGGATCTAGTTATTTTAGGGATGTTTTTATTAGTTTTTATGTTAAATTCACATTTCTGGATTTTACTATGAGTTTGTGTATTTTTCTATGATTTTAGGTATTTTCTGGCTGAAATTGAGGGACTTGAGCAAAAATCAGATTCAGAGGTTGAAGAAGGACTGCTGATGCTGTTGGATTCTGACCTCCCTACACTCAAAGTGGATTTTCTGGATTTATAGAACTCAAAATGGCGCGCTTCCAATTGCGTTGGAAAGTAGACATTCAGGGCTTTCCAGAAATATATAATAGTCCATACTTTGGCCGAGTTTAGACGACGCAAAAGGGCGTTGAACACCAGTTCTATGCTGCAGTCTGGAGTTAAACGCCAGAAACACATCATGAACCAGAGTTGAACGCCAAAAATACGTTACAACTTGGCGTTCAACTCCAAAAGAAGCCTTTACACATCTAAACTTCGAGCTCAGCCCAAGCACACACCAAGTGGGCCCCGGAAGTGGATTTATGCATCAATTACTTACTTCTGTAAACCCTAATAACTAGTTTAGTATAAATAGGACTTTTTACTATTGTATTTTCATCTTAGGATCTTTGGATTATCTTTTGATCTATTGATCACGTTGGGGGCTGGCCATTCGGCCATGCCTGGACCTTCATCACTTATGTATTTTCAAACGGTAGAGTTTCTACACTCCATAGATTAAGGTGTGGAGCTCTGTTGTTCCTCATGATTTAATGCAAAGTACTACTGTTTTATATTCAATTCAACTTATTCTGCTTCTAAGATATCCATTTGCACCCAAGAACATGATGAATGTGATGATTATGTGACGCTCATCATCATTCTCACCTATGAACGCGTGCCTGACAAACACTTCCATTCTACATGCAAACAAGCTAGAATGAGTATCTCTTAGATATCTAATACAGAGGACCGAGTCCGAGATATTAGAATCTTCGTGGTACAAGTTAGAACCCATGGATGGCCATTCCTGAGATCCGAAAAGTCTAAACCTTGTCTGTGGTATTCTGAGTAGGATCTGGGAAGGGATGGCTGTGACGATCTTCAAACTCGCGAGTGCTGGGCGTAGTGACAGACGCAAAAGGAGGGTAAATCCTATTCCAGTATGATCGAGAACCTCCAGATGATTAGCCATGCCGTGACAGAGCATTTGGACCTTTTTCACAGAGAGGATGGGATGTAGCCATTGACAACGGTAATGCCCTATATAAAGCTTGCCATGGAAAGGAGTAGGATGGATTGGATGAAGACAGCAGGAAAGCAGAGGTTCAGAGGAACGAAAGCATCTCTATACGCTTATCTGAAATTCTCACCAATGAGTTACATAAGTATTTTTATCTTTATTTTTTGTTTATTTATTATTTATTTTCGAAAACTCCATAATCAATTATTATCCGCCTAACTGAGATTTACAAGATGACCATAGCTTGCTTCATACCAACAATCTCCGTGGGATCGACCCTTACTCACGTAAGGTTTTATTACTTGGACGACCCAGTGCACTTGCCGGTTAGTTGTGCGAAGTTATGAAGTTATGTTTGGACCATGGTATTGTGCACCAGTTTGTTGGCACCATTGCCAGGGAGAGAACGAACAACAAATTTTACAACCTGAGTAACAATTTCGCATACCAAGTTTTTGGCACCGTTGCCGGAGATTGTTCGAGTTTGGACAACTGACGGTTCATCGTGTTGCTCAGATTGGGTAATTTTCTTCTTATTTTATTTTCAAAAATAATATAAAATAAAATATATTTTTATTTAGAATTTTTAAGAATGAATTCTAGTGTTTCATGAAGCATGTTGAAGCCTGACTGGCTGTAAAGCCATGTCTAAATTCATTTGGACTAAGGCTTCCAAGTCATCATTACAAGAGCAAGCTAGTTGTTGCTAATCAAATTTGTTATTGTATGACTGATTTGTATCTTCTAAAGCTTGGCTGGCTATTAAGCCATGTCTAACCCTCGGATTGGAGCTTTAGACTAAGAGTGCAAGATTCCTAGAATTCATATTAAAAATTTTGAAATCCTTATTTTCTTTTTCAAATAATTTTCGAAAAATACAAAAAAAAATTATAAAATCATAAAAATTAAAAATATTTTGTGTTTCTTGTTTGAGTCTTGAGTCAATTTTTAAGTTTGGTGTCAATTGCATTTTTTCTAAAAATTTATTATGCATTTTTCGAAAATTCATGCATTCATAGTGTTCTTCATGATCTTCAAGTTGTTCTTGGCCAGTCTTCTTGTTAGATCTACATATTTTCTTGTTTTGTGTCTTTTCTTGTTTTTCATATGCATTCTTGCATTCATAGTGTCTATACATGAAAAATCTTTTAAGTTTGGTGTCTTGCATGTTTTCTTTTCTTGAAAATTTTTCAAAAATAAGTCTTGGTATTCATCTTGACATTCAAAGTGTTCTTGGTGTTCATCTTGACATTCAAAGTGTTCTTGCATTCATCACATGTTTTGATCCAAAATTTTCATGTATTGAGTCTTTTTGATGTTTTTCTCTTTCTTCATTGAAAATTCAAAAATAAAAAAAATATCTTTCCCTTTTTCTCTCTTAAAATTTCGAAAATTTGGATTGACTTTTTCAAAACTTTTTAAAATTTAGTTGTTTCTTATGAGTCAAATCAAATTTTCAATTTGAAAATCTTATCTTTTCAAAATCTTTTTCAAAAATCAAATTTTTTTCATTCTTCTTATTTATTTTCGAAAATTTTAAAAATATTTTTCAAAAATTTTTTTCATAATTTTATATCATATTTTCGAAAATATCATCAACAATTAATGTTTTGATTCAAAAATTTCAAGTTTGTTACTTGCTTGTTAAGAAAGATTCAAACTTTAAGTTCTAGAATCATATCTTGTGATTTCTTGTGAATCAAGTCATTAATTGTGATTTTAAAAATCAAATCTTTTTCAAAACTAATTTCAATCATATCTTTTCAAAAATATCTTTTTATCTTATCTCTTTCAAAATCATATCTTTTTAATCATATCTCTTCATATCATATCTTTTTCAAAAATTTGATTTTAAAATATCTTTTCTAACTTCTTATCTTCTTATCTTTTAAAAATTGATTTTCAAAATTTGTTTCAACTAACTAATTAACTTTTTGTTTGTTTCTTATCTCTTTCAAAACTACCTAACTAACTATCCGTCTCTAATTTTCAAAAATACCTCCCTCTTTTTCAAAATTTCTTTTTAATTAATTAATTGTTTAAATTTAAATTTTAATTTTAATTCTCCTTTAATTTTCGAAAATCATTAACTCTTTTTCAAAATTCAATTTTCGAAAATCCTCTCACCTCTCATCTTCTTCTATTTATTTATTCATCTACTAACACTTCTCTTCATCTCATATCTCTCCTCTCCTCACCCTTCTGTTTGGATTCTCCTTTCTTTTCTCTTCTACTCTTCTTTTCTTCTACTCACAATAAAGGAACCTCTATACTGTGGTAAAAAGGATCCCTATTATTATTTTTCTGTTTCCTTCTCTTTCATATGAGCAGGAGCAAGGACAAGAACATTCTTGTTGAAGCAGACCCTGAACCTGAAAGGACTCTGAAAAGGAAACTAAGAGAAGTTAAAATACAACAATCCAGAGACAACCTTATAGGAATTTTCAAACAGGAAGAGGAGATGGCAGCCAAAAATAATAATAATGCAAGGAGGATGCTTGGTGAATTTACTGCACCTAATTCCAATTTACATGGAAGAAGCATCTCAATTCCTACCATTGGAGCAAACAATTTTGAGCTTAAACCTCAATTAGTTTCTCTGATGCAACAAAACTTCAAGTTTCATGGACTTCCATCTGAAGATCCCTTTCAGTTCTTAACTGAATTCTTGAAGATATGTGACATTGTTAAGACTAATGGAGTAGATCCTGAAGTCTACAGGCTCATGCTTTTCCCGTTTGCTGTAAGAGACAGAGCTAGAATATGGTTGGACTCTCAACCTAAGGATAGCCTGAACTCTTGGGATAAGCTGGTCAAGGCTTTCTTAGCCAAGTTCTTTCCTCCTCAAAAGTTGAGTAAGCTTAGAGTGGATGTTCAAACCTTCAGACAGAAAGAAGGTGAATTCCTCTATGAAGCTTGGGAGAGATACAAGGAACTGACCAAAAAGTGTCCTTCTGACATGCTTTCAGAACGGACCATCCTGGATATATTCTATGATGGTCTATCTGAATTAGCTAAAATGTCATTGGATACTTCTGCAGGTGGATCCATTCACCTAAAGAAAACGCCTGCAGAAGCTCAAGAACTTATTGACATGGTTGCTAACAACCAGTTTATGTACACTTTTGAGAGGAATCCTGTAAGTAATGGGACGCCTCAGAAGAAGGGAGTTCTTGAAATTGATACTCTGAATGCCATATTGGCTCAGAATAAAATATTAACTCAGCAAGTCAATATGATTTCTCAGTCTGAATGGAATGCAAGCTGCATCCAACAGTACTCAAGAGGCATCTTCTGAAGAAGAAGCTTATGATCCTGAGAACCCTGCAATAGCAGAGGTGAATTACATGGGTGAACCATATGGAAACACCTATAACCCCTCATGGAGAAATCATCCAAATCTCTCATGGAAGGATCAACAAAAGCCTCAACAATGCTTTAATAATGGTGGAAGAAACAGGTTTAGCAATAGCAAGCCTTTTCCATCATCCACTCAGCAACAGACAGAGAACTCTGAACAAAATACCTCTAATTTAGCAAACTTAGTCTCTGATCTATCTATGGCCACTGTGAGTTTCATGAATGAAACAAGATCCTCCATTAGAAATTTGGAGGCACAAGTGGGCCAGCTAAGTAAGAAGATCACTGAAACCCCTCTTAGTGCTCTCCCAAGCAATACAGAAGAAAATCCAAAAGGAGAGTGCAAGGCCATTGATATAACCATCATGGCCGAATCCAAGAAGGAAGGGGAGGACGTGAATCCCAAGGAGGAAGACCTCCTGAGATGTCCAGTGATCAATAAGGAGTTTTCCTCTGAGGAACCAAAGGAATCTGAGACTCATCTAGAGACCATAGAGATTCCATTGAACCTCCTTATGCCATTCATGAGCTCTGATGAGTATTTCTCTTCTGAAGAGAATGCAGATGTTACTGAAGAGCAAGTTGCCAAGTTCCTTGGTACAATCATGAAGCTGAATGCCAATTTATTTAGTAAAGAGACTTGGGGAGATGAACCTCCCCTGTTCACCAATGAACTAAATGCATTGGATCAACTGAGATTGCCTCAGAAGAAATAGGATCCTGGAAAGTTCCTAATACCTTGTACCATAGGCACCATGACCTTTGAGAAGGCTCTATGTGACCTGGGGTCAGGAATAAACCTCATGCCACTCTCTGTAATAGAGAAATTGGGAATCTTTGAGGTACAAGCTGCTAAAATCTCATTAGAGATGGCAGACAATTCCAGAAAACAGGCTTATGGACAAGTAAAGGACAGATTGGTAAAGGTTGAAGGCCTTTACATCCCTGCTGATTTCATAATCCTGGATACTGGGAAGGATGAGGATGAATCCATCATTCTTGGAAGACCCTTCCTAGCCACAACAAGAGTTGTGATTGATGTAGACAGAGGTGAACTAGTCCTTCAATTGAATGAGGACTCCCTTGTGTTTAAAACTCAAGGTCATCCTTCTGTAAACATGGAAAAGAGGCACAGTAAGCTTCTCCCAAAACAGAGTCATACAGAGCCCCCACAATCAAACTCTAAGTTTGGTGTTGGGAGGCCACAACCAAACTCTAAGTTTGGTGTTGAACTCCCATATCCAAACTCTAAGTTTGGTGTTGGGAAGTCTCAACAATGCTCTGAACATCTGTGAGGCTCCATGAGAGCCCACTGTCAAGCTATTGACATTAAAGAAGCGCTTGTTGGGAGGCAACCCAATTTTTATTTATCTAATTTTATTTTTATTTTATTGTTCTTTCATGTTTTATTAGGTTCATGATCATGTGGAGTCACAAAATAAATAGAAAAATCAAAAACAGAATCAAAAACAGCAGAAGAAAAATCACACCCTGGAAGAAGGGCTTACTGGCGTTTAAACGCTAGTAAGGAGCATCTGGCTGGCGTTCAATGCCAGAACAGAGCATGGAGCTGGCGCTGAACGCCAGAAACAAGCATGGAGCTGGCGTTCAACGCCAGAAACATGCTACATCTGGGCGTTGAACGCCCAGAACAAGCATCAGTTCGGCGTTTAAACGCCAGAATTGCATGCAAAGGTATTTTACATGCCTAATTGGTGCAGGGATGCAAATCCTTGACACCTCAGGATCTGTGGACCCCACAGGATCCCCACATACCTCCACTCACCTTACCTCCTCATAATCCTATATCACCCTTTCCCAAGAACCCTTCACCACTCACATCCATTACTCCCCTAAAACCATCATACAACCCACCTACACCCACCCACTCAAATTCAAACCATCAACTCACCTCCATATCTTCTTCTTCTTCTACTATTCTTTCTTCTTTTGCTCGAGGGCGAGCAATATTCTAAGTTTGGTGTGGTAAAAGCATAGCTTTTTTTTGTTTTTCCATAACCATTGATGGCACCTAAGGCCAGAGAAACCTCTAGAAAGAAGAAAGGGAAGACAAAAGCTTCCACCTCTGAGTCATAGGAGATGGAGAGATTCATTTCAAGGGTCTATAGCTCAGTGGTAGAACATTTGACTGCAAATCAAGAGATCCCTGAGATACCTCAGGGGATACATTTTCCTCCACACAATTATTGGGAGCAACTAAGGGTGGAACATCAAGATCACTCCATCATCCTTCATGAAATTAGAGAAGATCAAAGAGCAATGAGGGATGAGCAACGAAGACAAGGAAGAGACATAGAAGAGCTCAAGGACATCATTGGTTCCTGATGAGCGGATAATTTATACGCTTTTTGGCATTATTTTTAGTATGTTTTTAGTAGGATCTAGTTACTTTTAGGGATGTTTTTATTAGTTTTTATGTTAAATTCACATTTCTGGACTTTACTATGAGTTTTTGTGTTTTTCTGTGATTTCAAGTATTTTCTGGCTGAAATTGAGGGACTTGAGCAAAAATCAGATTCAGAGGTTGAAGAAGGACTGCTGATGTTGTTGGATTTTGTCCTCCTTGCACTCAAAGTGGATTTTCTGGAGCTACAGAACTCAAAATGGTGCGCGTCCAATTGCGTTGGAAAGTAGACATCCAGGGCTTTCCATCAATATATAATAGTCCATACTTTGGCCGAGTTTAGATGACGCAAAATGGCGTTGAACGCTAGTTCTACGCTGCAGTCTGGAGTTAAACGCCAGAAACACGTCACGAACCAGAGTTGAACGCCAGAAACACGTTACAAACTGGCGTTCAACTCCAAGAATGACCTCTCCACGTATAAACTTCAAGCTCAGACCAAGCACATACCAAGTGGGCCCCGGAAGTGGATTTATGCATCAATTACTTACTTCTGTAAACCCTAGTAACTAGTTTAGTATAAATAGGACTTTTTACTATTGTATTGGGGATCTTCGGATCATCTTATGATTTTTAGTTCATCTTTAGATCATATTGATCACGTTGGGGGCTGGCCTCTCGGCCATGTCTGAACCTTCATCACTTATGTATTTTCAACGGTATAGTTTCTACACTCCATAGATTAAGGTGTGGAGCTCTGCTGTTCCTCAAGAATTAATGCAAAGTACTACTGTTTTTCTATTCAATTCAACTTATTCCGCTTCTAAGATATCCATTCGCACCCAAGAACATGATGAATGTGATGACTATGTGACGCTCATCATCATTCTCACTTATGAACGCGTGCCTGACAAACACTTCCGTTCTACATGCAAACAAGCTAGAATGAATATCTCTTAGATATCTAATACAGGGGACCGAGTCCGAGTTATTAGTATCTTCATGGTATAAGTTAGAACCCATGGATGGCCATTCCTGAGATCCGGAAAGTCTAAACCTTATTTGTGGTATTCCGAGTAGGATCTGGGAAGGGATTGCTGTGACGAACTTCAAACTCGCGAGTGCTGGGCGTAGTGACAGACGCAAAAGGAGGGTGAATCCTATTCTAGTATGATCGAGAACCTCTAGATGATTAGCCATGCCGTGACAGAGCATTTGGACCTTTTTCACAAGAGAGGATGGGATGTAGCCATTGACAACGGTGATGCCCTTACATAAAGCTTGCCATGGAAAGGGGTAACACTGATTGGATGAAGACAGCGGGAAAGCAGAGAGTAAGAGGAACGAAAGCATCTCTATACGCTTATCTGAAATTCTCACCAATGATATACATAAGTATTTCTATCTTTATTTTCTGTTTATCTATTATTATTATTCGAAAACTCCATAACCATTTGATATCCGCCTGACTGAGATTTACAAGATGACCATAGCTTGCTTCATAACAACAATCTCCGTGGGATCGACCCTTACTCACGTAAGGTTTTATTACCTGGACGACCCAGTGCACTTGCTGGTTAGTTGTGCGAAGTTGTGAAGTTATGCTTGGACCATGGTATTGTGCACCAGTTTGTTGGCGCCATTACCAAGGAGAGAATGAACAACAAATTTTACAACCTCAGAGTAACAATTTCGCATACCAGTTCCTCAAGGAGAAAATGCCACCATCACTAAGGTGGACTCATTCCTTGTTCTTAAATTTTCTGTTTTTCGTTTTCTTATGTTAAATATTTATCTATGTTTGTGTCTTTATTACATGATCATTAGTGTCTATGCCTTAAAGTAGTGAATATGAATCCATCACCTCTCTTAAATGAAAAATGTTTTAAAAACAAAAGAACAAGAAGTACATGATTTCAAATTCATCCTTGAAACTAGTTTAATTATTTTGATGTGGTGACAATACTTTTTGTTTTCTGAATGAATGCTTGAACAGTGCATATGTCTTTTGAAGTTGTTGTTTAAGAATGTTAAATATGTTGGCTCTTGAAAGAATGATGACAAGGAGACATGTTATTTGAAAATCTAAAAAATCATAAAAATGATTCTTGAAGCAAGAAAAAGCAGTGAATACAAAAGCTTACAGAAAAAAAAATGGCGAAAAAAAATAGAAAAAGAAAAAGCAAGCAGAAAAAGCCAAAAGCTCTTAAAACCAAAAGGCAAGAGCAAAAAGCCAATAACCCTTAAAACCAAAAGGCAAGGTAAGTAAAAAGGATCCCAAGGCTTTGAGCATCAGTGGATAGGACGGCCTAAAGGAATAAAATCCTGGCCTAAGCGGCTAAACCAAGCTGTCCCTAACCATGTGCTTGTGGCGTGAAGGTGTCAAGTGAAAACTTGAGACTGAGCGGTTAAAGTCAAGGTCCAAAGCAAAATAAGAGTGTGCTTAAGAACCTTGGACACCTCTAATTGGGGACTTTAGCAAAGCTAAGTCACAATCTGAAAAGGTTCACCCAGCTATGTGTTTGTGGCATTTATGTATCCGGTGGTAATACTGGAAAACAAAGTGCTTTGGGCCACGGCCAAGACTCATAAAGTAGCTGTGTTCAAGAATCAACATACTGAACTAGGAGAATCAATAACACTATCTGAACTCTGAGTTCCTATAGATGCCAATCATTCTGAACCTCAATGGATAAAGTGAGATGCCAAAACTATTCAAGAGGCAAAAAGCTACAAGTCCCGCTCATCTGATTGGAGCTATGTTTCATTGATAATTTGGAATTTATAGTATATTCTCTTCTTTTTATCCTATTTGATTTTCAGTTGCTTGGGGACAAGCAACAATTTAAGTTTGGTGTTGTGATGAGCGGATAATTTATACGCTTTTTGGCATTATTTTTAGTATGTTTTTAATAGGATCTAGTTACTTTTAGGGATGTTTTTATTAGTTTTTATGTTAAATTCATATTTCTGGACTTTACTATGAGTTTGTGTGTTTTTCTGTGATTTCAGGTATTTTCTGGCTGAAATTGAGGGACTTAAGCAAAAATCAGATTCAGAGGTTGAAGAAGGACTGCTGATGTTGTTGGATTCTGACCTCCCTGCACTCAAAGTGGATTTCTTGGAACTACAAAACTCAAAATGGCGCTCTTCTAATTGCGTTGGAAAGTAGACATCCAGGGCTTTCCAGAAATATATAATAGTCCATACTTTGGCCGAGTTTAGACGACAAAAAATGTCGTTGAACGCCAGTTCTACGCTGCAGTCTGGAGTTAAACGCCAGAAACACGTCACGAACCAGAGTTGAACGCCAGAAACACGTTACAAACTGGCGTTCAACTCCAAGAATGACCTCTCCACGTGTAAACTTCAAGCTCAGCCCAAGCACATACCAAGTGGGCCTCGGAAGTGGATTTATGCATCAATTACTTACTTCTGTAAACCCTAGTAACTAGTTTAGTATAAATAGGACTTTTTACTATTGTATTGGGGATCTTCGGATCATCTTATGATTTTTAGTTCATCTTTAGATCATATTGATCACGTTGGGGGCTGGCCTCTCGGCCATGCCTGAACCTTCATCACTTATGTATTTTCAACGGTATAGTTTCTACACTCCATAGATTAAGGTGTGGAGCTCTGCTGTTCCTCAAGAATTAATGCAAAGTACTACTGTTTTTCTATTCAATTCAACTTATTCCGCTTCTAAGATATCCATTCGCACCCAAGAACATGATGAATGTGATGATTATGTGACGCTCATCATCATTCTCACTTATGAACGCATGCCTGACAAACACTTCTGTTCTACATGCAAACAAGCTAGAATGAATATCTCTTAGATATCTAATACAGGGGACCGAGTCCGAGTTATTAGTATCTTCGTGGTATAAGTTAGAACCCATGGATGGCCATTCCTGAGATCCGGAAAGTCTAAACCTTGTCTGTGGTATTCCGAGTAGAATCTGGGAAGGGATGGCTGTGACGAACTTCAAACTCGCGAGTGCTGGGCGTAGTGACAGACGCAAAAGGAGGGTGAATCCTATTCCAGTATGATCGAGAACCTCTATATGTTTAGCCATGCCGTGACAGAGCATTTGGACCTTTTTGACAAGAGAGGATGGGATGTAGCCATTGACAACGGTGATGCCCTTACATAAAGCTTGCAATGGAAAGGGGTAAGACTGATTGGATGAAGACAGCGGGAAAGCAGAGAGTCAGAGGAACGAAAGCATCTCTATACGCTTATCTGAAATTCTCACCAATGATATACATAAGTATTTCTATCTTTATTTTCTGTTTATCTATTTTTATTATTCGAAAACTCCATAACCATTTGATATCCGCCTGGCTGAGATTTACAAGATGACCATAGCTTGCTTCATACCAACAATCTCCGTGGGATCGACCCTTACTCACGTAAGGTTTTATTACTTGGACGACCCAGTGCACTTACTGGTTAGTTGTGCGAAGTTGTGAAGTTATACTTGGACCATGGTATTGTGCACCAGTTTGTTGGCGCCATTACCAGGGAGAGAACGAACAACAAATTTTACAACCTCAGAGTAACAATTTCGCATACCAGTTCCTCAAGGAGAAAACACCACCATCACTAAGGTGGACTCATTCCTTGTTCTTAAATTTTCTGTTTTTCATTTTCTTATGTTAAATGTTTATCTATGTTTATGTCTTTATTACATGATCATTAGTGTCTATGCCTTAAAGTAGTGAATATGAATCCATCACCTCTCTTAAATGAAAAATGTTTTAAAAACAAAAGAACAAGAAGTACATGATTTCAAATTCATCCTTGAAACTACTTTCATTATTTTGATGTGGTGACAATACTTTTTGTTTTCTGAATGAATGCTTAAACAGTGCATATGTCTTTTGAAGTTGTTGTTTAAGAATGTTAAATATGTTGGCTCTTGAAAGAATGATGACAAGGAGACATGTTATTTGATAATCTGAAAAATCATAAAAATGATTCTTGAAGCAAGAAAAAGCAGTGAATACAAAAGCTTACAGGAAAAAAATGGCGAAAAAAAAATAGAAAAAGAAAAAGCAAGCAGAAAAATCCAAAAGCTCTTAAAACCAAAAGGCAAGAGCAAAAAGCCAATAACCCTTAAAACCAAAAGGCAAGGATAAGTAAAAAGGATCCCAAGGCTTTGAGCATCAGAGGATAGGAGGGCCTAAAGGAATAAAATCCTGGCCTAAGCGGCTAAACCAAGCTGTCCCTAACCATGTGCTTGTGGCATGAAGGTGTCAAGTGAAAACTTGAGACTGAGCGGTTAAAGTCAAGGTCCAAAGCAAAAGAAGAGTGTGCTTAAGAACTTTGGACACCTCTAATTGGGGACTTTAGCAAAGCTAAGTCACAATCTAAAAAGGTTCACCCAGTTATGTGTCTGTGGCATTTATGTATCCGGTGGTAATACTGGAAAACAAAGTGCTTTGGGCCACGGTCAAGACTCATAAAGTAGCTGTGTTCAAGAATCAATATACTGAACTAGGAGAATCAATAACACTATCTGAACTCTGAGTTCCTATAGATGCCAATCATTCTGAACCTCAATGGATAAAGTGAGATGCCAAAACTATTCAAGAGGCAAAAAGCTACAAGTCCCGCTCATCTGATTGGAGCTATGTTTCATTGATAGTTTGGAATTTATAGTATATTCTCTTCTTTTTATCCTATTTGATTTTTAGTTGCTTGGGGACAAGCAACAATTTAAGTTTGGTGTTGTGATGAGCGGATAATTTATATGCTTTTTGGCATTGTTTTTAGTATGTTTTTAGTTGGATCTAGTTACTTTTAGGGATGGTTTTTTTAGTTTTTATGTTAAATTCACATTTCTGGACTTTACTATGAGTTTGTGTGTTTTTCTGTGATTTCAGGTATTTTCTAGCTGAAATTGAGGGACTTGAGCAAAAATCAGATTCAGAGGTTGAAGAAGGACTGCTGATGCTGTTGGATTCTGACCTTCCTGCACTCAAAGTGTATTTTCTGGAGCTACAGAACTCAAAATGGCGCGCTTCCAATTGAGTTGGAAAGTAGACATCCAGGGCTTTCCAACAATATATAATAGTCCATACTTTGGCCGAGTTTAGATGATGCAAAAGGGCGTTGAATGCCAGTTCTACGCTGCAGTCTGGAGTTAAACGCCAGAAACACGTCACGAACCAGAGTTGAACGCCAAAAACACGTTACAACTTGGCGTTCAAGCACACACCAAGTGGGCCCTGGAAGTGGATTTATGCATCAATTAGTTACTTCTGTAAATCCTAGTAACTAGTTTAGTATAAATAGGACTTTTTACTATTGTATTTTCATCTTAGGATCTTTGGATTATCTTTTGATCTATTGATCACGTTGGGGGCTGGCCATTCGGCCATGCCTGGACCTTCATCACTTATGTATTTTCAAACGGTAGAGTTTCTACACTCTATAGATTAAGGTGTGGAGCTCTGCTGTTCCTCATGATTTAATGCAAAGTACTACTGTTTTATATTCAATTCAACTTATTCTGCTTCTAAGATATCCATTCGCACCCAAGAACATGATGAATGTGATGATTATGTGACGCTCATCATCATTTTCACCTATGAACGCGTGCCTGACAAACACTTCCATTCTACATGCAAACAAGCTAGAATGAGTATCTCTTAGATATCTAATACAGAGGACCGAGTCCGAGATATTAGAATCTTCGTGGTATAAGTTAGAACCCATGGATGGCCATTCCTGAGATCCGGAAAGTCTAAACCTTGTCTGTGGTATTCCGAGTAGGATCTGGGAAGGGATGGCTCTGACGATCTTTAAACTCGCGAGTGCTGGGCGTATTGGCAGACGCAAAAGGAGGGTAAATCCTATTCCAGTATGATCGAGAACCTCTAGATGATTAGCCATGCCGTGACAGAGCATTTGGAACTTTTTCACAGAGAGAATGGGTTGTAGCCATTGACAACGGTGATGTCCTATTTAAAGCTTGCCATGGAAAGGAGTATGAAGGATTGGATGAAGACAGCAGGAAAGTAGAGGTTCAGAGGAACGAAAGCATCTCTATACGCTTATCTGAAATTCTCACCAATGAGTTACATAAGTATTTTTATCTTTATTTTCTGTTTATTTATTATTTATTTTCGAAAACTCCATAATCAATTATTATCCGCCTAACTGAGATTTACAAAATGACCATAGCTTACTTCATACCAACAATCTCCGTGGAATCGACCCTTACTCACGTAAGGTTTTATTACTTGGACGACCCAGTGCACTTGCTGGTTAGTTGTGCGAAGTTGTGAAGTTATGTTTGGACCATGGTATTGTGCACCAGTTTGTTGGCGCCATTGCCAGGGAGAGAACGAACAACAAATTTTACAACCTGAGTAACAATTTCGCATACCACAAGCTCATAGCAAACTCAAATGTAAAGTGCAGAGGAACAGGAAGATTTAAATTGCATGAAAGTAAATTGGAAGCAATGGGAACAGAAAATTTAAACTCAAACTCAACGCAAATTGAATTGAAAAATTGCAGAAGAGGAAATTGCAGCAGAGAGATGTAAGAAATTGAAATTTTGCATAAACTGAATTCAAGATTGAAAAATAGAAAGTGCAGAAAAACCATGCTCTTTTAGTGAATAATTGGGAGAAAAGGGTGATAAAATCCCCTAAATTCAGCATAGAATGCACCACGAAATAGTGGTGCATCAAATCTCTCCACACTTAAACAATAGCATGTCCTCACGCTTAACCAAGAAAGAGGCAAAGGGTACTATCATTTATTCTAATGTAAACTATTTAAATGCAATCTATCTATATGCAACTATCTAAATGGATGTAATGGCTTGGTCAAAATAAATCAATTTCCAAGAAAACCAATATAAGCATAAGGGCTAAAGGTATTAACAACCAAGTCAAACCGCAATTGAATTGAGTTATTAAAGATTTTACAAACTTGCAAGAAAAGTGATAATCATGGGTGAAAACATGTAATTGAGCAATCGAACCCTCACCGGATGTGTATCCGCTCTAATCACTCAAGTATATGGGGTTGATTCACTCAATTCTTCCCTAATCATGCTTTCCAAGATTTATTTTTCATCTAACAATCAACATTATTTCATGCATGCATACAAATATCATGAGGTCTTTTCCATAGGTTGTAATGGGGCTAGGGTTAAGGTAGGATTGTATTTGATTAAGTGGACTTGAAATTTGAATCTTTGATTAACTTAAACTTCCCACCTAACCTATATAGCAACCTATACAATTTCAAAGCTAACCTAGATACCCATTCTTCACTTTTTCACACACTCATGCATTCTTCGATTTTTATCACAACTCATATGCATTGATTATTATTGGACTTCACTTTGGGGGGATTTTGTCCCCTTTTTATTACTTTTCTTTTTCTTTCTTTTCCTATTTTTTTCCTTTTTTTTTATATATATTTTTTCTTTTTATTCATAATTTTTTTTATTTTTATTTTCTCATTTTTTTTCTTTTTGCAATGAAGTATATACAAAAGTATCAATGCATATAGTTTTACATTTGATTAACACATGAGCATGTATCCAATTCCCATGATTTCAATAAAGATACAACACACACCTTTTTCTCAACCAATGTCCTAAGTTTCCCCACACTTGAATGATACACACTCACTAGCCTAAGCTAATCAAAGATCCAAATAAAGGACATTTATTATTTTTCGCTTTAAGGCTTGTAATGTGCTAAATTAAAGAACAAAGTGGGTTAATCGTAGGCTCAAAGCTAGCTAACAATGGAAGATAAAAGGTAAGACTATTTGGATAAGTGAGCTAAATAAAATGATGGCCTCAATCATATAAATGCATGTATACACGAAACAATGGACATAAAGAATCAAACAAATCAAAGATTACAATCATAGAAAGAGAACAATGCACACAAGAAGGAAAATAAGTGGTTATATGATGTAACCACACAATTAGGCTCAAATCTCTCATGCTTGTGTTCTCAGCTCAAAACATGATCCACAATGTATAATTCAAGCAAGTTCAATGAAAACTTTTTTACTCAAATCAATTAGGATGCCCTATAGATAGATTTCTTGAAAATTTTCATTTTTTTGACTAAGCTTATTATGTATATATATGCAAAATAAGAAAATGCAACATAAAAATCCTAAAAGACCTAAAAATGAAATATAAAAGTGTTGGGATTAGAAATTTGTCACCCAAAAGCGCCGACTGGTCAGACGACCTCCCCACACTTAAAAGTTTGCACCGTCCTCGGTGCATTCAAAGATGAGCAAGGAGGGTACGGTGACTTGCCAAGTTGCCACCTTCAGCTAGTGGATCAACCGGTTGCTGCATGTTCTTTCTTCCGCTTCCGTTTTAGCTTATAATGACTCATCCTGAAAATAGAAGGCAAGATAGTTAGAAAAGAAAATTCAAAAGCAAAGAAGCATACATTGTTGGAATGAGCTAATAATCACTAGAATCAAGTGAGTGGCCCAATGTGTGACGTTGATAAAAATAAGTGTGTGAGTTCTAAGATGCATGCGGTCTAGAACACACACTAGCATAAAAAGAACTATGTCAGAGTTCATCAAAATGGCGCCGTTGCCGGGGAATTGCAAATGAAATCTCATTGCAAATATAGTTCTAAACCAACAAAGAATCCTCTCATGCAAAAAAATATTTGTCACAAGTAACAAACCCCAATAAAAATAACCGAAGTATTCAAACCTCAGGTCGTCTCTCAAAGGAATTGCAGGGAAGTGTTCTTGCTATTGGTTATGGATTGTATATCTTTAGGGTTTCAGATAAGGAACATGAAAGAGAAATGACAAGAAAATAAAGGAAACTCAAATATTAAAAAGGTCTTGGCAAGGGTTGATGGTTAAGGATCTTTATCCTTGTTACTAACCACAACATGATATTTGTAAGGATCAATCTCATTAAGTCATCCTCTAACAAGTGAAGGAAAGTCAAATGAGCTACACCAATCCTAATCCATAAGTCCTAACCACTCACTAATTAGCTTAGTGGAAGCTAGAGTCAATGGACACCAATTATCGAGACTTGGACATTAGCAACTCAATTTCACCTAAGTTACCATCCCAAGCCAAGAACACAAAAATCTACTCTAACATCCTTCCAAGCATTTTGTCAAACACTTGGAATGCACAAAAGGAAAGCAAAATAAGATTGCAAGAAATGTAGATCTACACTACCAAAAGAAAGGAATTAACAACAACAACTCAAATCAACAATAAAGGAACATGAAACATAAATTGCATTAAAGAGAAATAGAAGAAACAAGAGTGCATCAACAACAAGTAAACAATTACAAGTAATGAAATACAAAACTAGGAAAGCAAGAGTAGAAGAACAAGAAATTGAAAAGGAAAAGTAAATCAAAGCATGAATTAAACCTAGATCTAAGAAATCCTAATCTACCTCTAACCTAATTCTAGAGAGAAGAGAGAGCTTCTCTCTCTAGAAACTAACTAAAGCATGATGTAAACTAAACTATGTGTTTCCCCTCCCCCCCCCCTTAACTCCTCTTCAATTCCACATGTAATAGGCTTAGAAAATGAGTTGGATATGGGCCTGGGAAGCCCAAAAATTGCCCTCAACGTTTTTATTTTAATGAAGTCACGTGCGAGCATCGACGCGTACGTGTGGGTCACGCGTACGCATCGTTTGGCTTTTTGCTATCCATGCGTACACGTCATGTCACGCGTACGCGTCGCCATGCGACTTAACATTCCACGCGTGCGCGTCTGTTACGCGTGCGCATCGATGAATGCATCCCAAATCCTTAATTTTCTATAATTTTTCCACTTTGCATACTTTTCTCTTCACTCCTTTGATCCATTCCTAGCCTTTTGAACCTGAAATCACTAACACACACATCAAGGCATCTAGTGGAATCAAAGGTGAATTAAAATTAACCAATTAAGGGCCTAAAAAGTATGTTTTCACTCTTAAGCACAAATTTGGGAGAATATACAAAACCATGCTATTTTAGTGAATAAGTGGGAGAAAAGGGTGATAAAATCCCCTAAAGTCAGCCTAGAATGCACCACGAAATAATGGTGCATCAGTTATTAAAACCTTGCTGAGGTTTCTGTTGATCCTTCCATGAGAGGTTAGGATGATTTCTCCATGAAGGGTTGTAAGTGTTTCCTTATGGCTCTCCTATGTAATTCACCTCCTCCATGGTGGGTTGATCAGGATCATAAGCTTCTTCTTCAAGAGAAGCTTCCTGATTACTGCCAGCAGCAGTTTGCATCCCAGTCAGATGTTGAGAGATCATGTTGACCTGTTGGTCAGGATCTTATTCTCAGCGAAGATGCCATTCAGAGCTCAACTTCATGAACTCCTTTCTTCTGAGAGATTCCATGGTTTACAGGGTTTCTTTCAGAGGTGTACATGAACTGGTTGTTTACAACCATCTCAATGAGCTCTCTTGCTTCTACAGGTGTTTTCTTCAAGTGGAGGGATCCACCTGCAGAGCTATCCAATGAAATCTTGGATATTTCAGACAAGCCATCATAGAACACGCTTATGATGGACCATTCTGAGAGCATATTAGGAGGACATCTCCTGATCAGTTACTTGTATCTTTTCCAAGCTTCATAGAGGGATTCACCTTCTCTTTATCTGAAGGGTTGAACTTCCACTCTAATCTTGCTCATTCTTTGAGGAGGAAAGAACTTAGCCAGAAAAGCATTAACCAGCTTTTTCCAAGAGTCAAGACTCTCTCCAGGTTGGGCTTCCAACCACAGCTTATCTCTGTCTCTTACTACAAAGGGAAATAGCATCAGCTTGTAGACTTTAGGATTAACTCTATTAGTCTTTACAGTATCACAGATCTGTAAGAACTCAGCTAAAAACTTATGTGGATCTTCCATTGAAAGTCCATGGAATTTGCAGTTCTGCTACAAAAGGGAGACTAACTGAGGCTTAAGCTCAAAATTGTTAGTTCCAATGGCAGGAACAAAGATACTTTTGCTATAAAAGTCAGAGGTAGGCTTGGTGAAGTCACCAAGGACCTTTCTTGGCTCCTCTTGAGGTTTGGCCATGTCCTCTGTTTCTTGTTCAAAACTTTCTGAAAGGTCTCTTCCGGAGTGTTGTGTTTTAGCTTGTTGTAAATGCCTCCTCAGAGTCTTCTCAAGTTCAGGATCAGGAGTTAAGAGGGGTTCTATATCCCTGTTCCTGGTCATAAACGAGAAGAAAAGAACAAGAAGGAAAAGATGAAGACTTTTTATGCCAATAGACAAGAAGCTCCTCCTTAAAGTCAGATGTGCAGAAAGAAGAAGAAGAAAGAAAAGAAATAAAAGAGTAGAAGAATAGTTTGAAAATAGGGGATAGAAGTAAATAAAAGAAGATAGAAGATGAGAGAGAGAGAGAGAAGAATTCGAAAATAGATGAGAAGAGCAGAGTTAGTTTTGAAAAAGAAGAGAGAGAAGAAGAGAGATAGTTTTCAAAAATTAAGAAAGAGATGAGTTAGTTGGGTGATTTTGAAAAAGAAGAGAGAGAAGATAAGATATTAATTAAAAAAAAGGTTTGAATTTAAAATAATATATAAGATAAGATAAGAAAATATTTGAAGTTAAAATTTAAAATTAGAAAAAGACAAGATAAGAAATTAAAAAGATTTGAAAAATATTTTAAAAAGATAAGATTTTGAAATTTGATTTTGAAAAAGATTTAATTTTAAAGTTTGAAATTTGAAAAAGATAAGATGAGATTTTTAAATTTTGAAAAAGATATGATAAGATTTTGAAAAAGATAAGATTTTTTAAAAAGATATGTTTTTTTTTTTTTTTGAAAATTTTGATTTTTGAAAACTTGACAACTAAGATAAGATAAGATAAAATTTGAAATTAAAATATGAATTTTATTTTAAACATTTTGAAAATATAGTTAGAATAAAGTTAAAAAGATATTTTTTTATTTTTGAAATTAATGATGAAAGAGAAAACCACATAAAAGACACAAAACTTAAAATTTTTAGATCTAGCACCCCTTAATTTTCAAAAATTTTGGAGGAAAAGACTAAGGGACACCAAACATAAAAATTTTAAGATCAAAACACATAAAAGACTCAAGAACACTTTGAAGACTCATAAGAACACAAAGAACAAAATTCAAAAACTCGAAGAATACAAGAACATAACAAGAAAACCAAACTTGAAATTTTTAGAAAACTAAAACAAGAAAACACCAAACTTAAAAACTTGACACAAGCTTTAAATAAAGAAAAATTATTTTTGAAAATTTTTTGAAAGGAGGATACCAAAAAAAATTTGAAAATTGCTGTAATTAATAAATACTGAAACTCAAAGAAGCAAAAAGTTACCAAGAACAAAAGCACAACGCTCTAACCAATTGAACACAAAAATAAAAATATTTTGAAAGAGCTTTTTTTTTTAATTTTCGAAAAAATTGAGAAGAAGAAAACAAAGACTCAAATCCAAGTTATACTCTTGAAAAAATCAAAGACTCAACAAGAACATAAATTGTACAAAGAAAAGAAAAATATTTTTGAAAAGGTTTTTAAATTTTTTTTTTCAAAAATTTTTAAGAAGAAAACAAAAATTAAAAGACTCAAACAAAAATAAAAATTACC
The DNA here is from genome assembly GCF_059453495.1 of Arachis ipaensis. Lineage (NCBI taxonomy): Eukaryota > Viridiplantae > Streptophyta > Magnoliopsida > Fabales > Fabaceae > Arachis > Arachis ipaensis. Next base: position 60,027,199 of record NC_142436.1, read on the forward strand.
TGATCTAGGGAGCAAGACAATCCGTCAGTTTGTCCAAACTCAACAATCCCCGACAACGGTGCCAAAAACTTGGTAGCACGAATCCCCACACTTTCATACTATTGTACCAGCAAGTGCACTGGGTCGTCCAAGTAATACCTGAGCGAGTCAGGGTCGATCCCACGGAGATTGTGGTTTGAAGCAAGCTATGGTTATCTTGCAGATCTTAGTCAGGCAGATCAAAAGGTTGTTGGATATGGAATTGTATTAGGACTTTTGGATTCAGTAATAGGGATATGTTGAAGGATTGGAGTTGATTTGCCTTTCTGAATTAACTCTGGTACTACTATCTTCTCTGCTTGTGAATGATCTTCTTCTATGGAAGGCTGTATGTGATCAACGCCATGGGCCGTGGTCATTGATCTCCTCTACTACAGATTGAATGCTATTGGCCATGGTCATCCAATCTGACGAAGAGTGAAGCGCTAGCAAGTCATTCTCCTGGCGATCCTACTCAAAGTGCCACAGACAAGGTTGAATCTTTCGGATCAGAGAATGCTGCTTCTTTGGATTCTAGCCTATACCATAGAGACCCTAATCTCCCCAGAAATCGGCTGAAATAGTGTCTCAAGAAGTCCCTAACGAAGTCGTGGATTAACCGTCTGAGAGATGTATAAACATAGCTGTTGGCTCGTGCTTTCCAGTCACGTATTCACACGAACCCAAGTAGACGCGGGTATTTGTCAGGCACGTTCATCTTAATGTGATGAACAGAGCTAATTTGTCAGATCATCCTATTCACCACGATGAAGATCGGATATACATCTTAGAAACAGATCAAACACGGATCGGAGAAGAAATAGTAATACTTTTATTAATTCAAAGGACTCCGCAGGGCTCCTCCCCTCAACCTATGAGGTTTAGAAACTTATGCTGAAGTAAAAGACAATGATGAAATAAAAAATATGATCCAAAAGCTCTAAATTACATAAATTAAATCCCTTAAATACTAAACAGATGACTAGTAAGGGTAAAACAGTTTTTTAGTGCTAAAATCCACTTTTGGAGCCCACTTGGTGAGTGTTTGGGCTGAGCTTTGATGAGATCCACGTGTATTGAGGTCTATTGGACATGGAACACCAGCTAGGGGGTCTTCATTGGGCGTTTGGACACTGGTCTCTGCTTTTGGGCGCTGGACGCCTGGAAGGGGGCAAGAAGCTGGCGTTGGATGCCAGTTTTGGGCCTTCTAATCCGACGCAAAGTATAGACTATTATATATTGCTGGAAAGCTCTAGAAGTCAGCTTTCCATAGCCATGAAGATCGTTCCCTTTTGAGTTCTGTAGCTCTAGAAAAGCTCTTCCGAATGCAAGGAGGTCAGATCCGGACAGCATCTGCAGTGCTTTCTCTGTCTCTGAATCAAACTTCTGCTCCAGCTCCTCATTTTCAACCAGAAAATACCTGAAATTGTACAAAAACACAAAAACTCATAGTAGAATCCAAAAATGTGAATTTAACACTAAAACCTATAAAAACTCAAAAAAAACTAAATAAAAACTACTAAAAACTATATGAAAATGATATCAAAAAGCGTATAAAATATCCGCTCATCATATTCATATCCAGTGATTATTAGATCTTCCTTGAAGCCTGGAGAGGAAGAGGCGCTTATTACAGTGCTCAGGAGCCATAAAACAGCTCTTGGGTGGACCATTGGTGATTTAAAGGGGATTAGTCCCACCAAGTATATGCAGAAGATCCTTCTTGAAGTTGATGCTAAATCGATTGTGCAACCACAAAGGAGACTCTCCAACTATGAAATAGGTGGTCCAAAAAGAGGTAATGAAACTATGAGAAGCCGACATTATATACCATATTTCTGACAGCCCTTGGGTGAGTCCTGTGCAGGTAGTTCCCAAGAAAGGAGGGATGACAGTGATCAAGAATGAAAAGAATGAGCTAATTCCTACAAGAACCATCATCGGATGGAGAATGTGCATAGACTACAAGAGGCTCAACATTGCTACAAGGAAGGATCACTTTTCCCTGCCTTTCATTGATCAAATGCTTGAGTGGTTAGCTGGTCAGGCCTTTTATTATTTTCTAGATGAATATTCTGGATATAACCAAATTGCAGTGGACCCTCAAGACCAAGAGAAGACAGCATTCATATGTCCTTTTGGTGTATTTGCTTACAGGAGAATGCCATTTGGACTCTGTAATGCCCCAGCAACTTTTCAGAGATGTATGCTTTCAATTTTTTTTTATATGGTTAAAAAGTTTATTGAGGTATTTATGGATGATTTTTCTGTTTTTGGTAATTCTTTTGAATCCTGCCTTATGCATTTATCTCTGGTCTTGAAACGGTGTCAAAAATTAAATCTTGTTTTAAATTGGCAAAAATGTCATTTTATGGTTACAGAAGATATTCTTCTTGGACACTGGATTTCAAGCAAAGAGATTGAGGTTGATAGAGCCAAGGTGGAGGTAATTGAAAAGTTACCACCACCATCTAATGTTAAGGCAGTCTGGAGTTTCTTGGGTCATGTAGGATTTTACAGAAATTTATAAAGGACTTTTCTAAGATTGCTAAACCATTGAGCAACCTACTAGTTGTTGATGTTCCTTTTGTGTTTGATACTAAATGCCTGCGTGCTTTTGAAACTCTAAAAGCTAACCTTACCTCTCTGCTCCCATCATAGCTCCCCCTGACTGGAATTTGCCATTTGAATTAATGTGTGATGCTAGTGATTATGCTATAGGAGTTGTTTTAGGACAGAGGCATGGCAAGCTTATACATGTCATTTACTATGCTAGTCATGTGTTAAATGATGCTCAGAAGAATTACACAACTACAAAAAAATAATTATTAGCTATTGTGTATGCTATTGATAAGTTTAGGTCCTATTTAATTGGTTCTAAGGTTATTGTTTATACTAATCATGCTGCTTTGAAGTACCTTCTAACCAAATAGGATTCTAAACCAAGATTAATCAGATGGGTGCTACTCTTTCCGGAATGTGATATTGAGATCAAAGACAGAAAAGGGTCAGAAAATCAAGTAGCTGACCACCTTTCCAGGATTGAACCTAAAGAGGGCGTGCAACCACCCACAGCTGTGACTGAGACATTTCCGGATGAGCAACTGTTCCTCATTCAGCAGGCTCCATGGTTTGCGGACATTGCAAATTACAAAGCCATGAATTTCATTCCAAAAGAGTACAGTAAACAACAAGTGAAGAAGCTACTAACTTAAACAAAGTACTACTTTTGGGAGGAACCATACCTTTTTAGAAGATGCTCAGATGGTATAATCCAAAGATGTGTCCCAGATGAAGAAACACAATAGATTCTTTGGTACTATCATGGCTCTGATTATAGAGGCCACTTTGGTGGTGAAAGAACAGCTACAAAGGTCTTTCAGAGCAGTTTCTACTGGCCGACTCTCTTTTGGGATTCAAGAGCATTTGTGAAGAACTGTGACAGATGTGAAAGAGCAAGACTCTCCCTGCCACCCATGAGATGCCACAGCAAGGGATTCTTGAGATTGAGTTGTTTGATGTGTGAGGTATTGACTTCATTAAACCTTTTCCACACTCATATTCCAACAACTATATCTTGCTGGCAGTTGATTATGTGTCCAAGTGGGTGGAAGATGTAGCTCTACCTACCAATGATGCCAAAGTGGTGATGAGCTTTCTTCAAAGATATATTTTCAGCCAGTTTGGTGTCCCAAGGACACTCATTAGTGATGGAAGAAGCTACTTCTGTAACAAACAGCTACACTCACTTCTACAGAGATATGGAGTCCGTCACAAAGTCGCAACTCCTATCACTCTCAGACAAGTGGACAGGTTGAGGTTTCTAACAAAAAACTCAAGAGGATTCTAGAGAAGACCATCAGTACCTCAAGGAAGGACTGGTCTAGGAAGCTTGATGATGCTCTCTGGGCATACCGGATAGCGTACAAGACCCCTATTGGTATGTCTCCTTATCAGTTGGTCTATGGTAAAGCCTGTCACTTGCCAGTTTAGCTGGAGTATAGAGCTTACTGGGCAATCAAGTTTTTGAACTTTGATGCTCAAGCTGCCGGAATAAAAAAGATGCTTCAGTTGAATGAGCTTGATGAATTCAGATATTCGGCCTATGAGAATGCCAAGCTCTATAATGAGAGAACTAAGATATGGCATGACAAGAAGATTTCCATCAGAGTCTTTGAGCCAGGTCAGAGGGTACTTCTGTTTAATTCAAGGCTAAAAGTCTTTCCCGGGAAGCTGAAATCCCGGTGGTCAGGGCCATTTGTAGTAACTAGGGCATCACCGTATGGTCATGTAGAAATTCAGGAAGAAAATTCTGAACAGAAATTTTACAGTTAATGGCCAGAGGTTGAAGCACTATCTTGGGGGCGAGATTGATCACCAAAGGTCCGCTCATCTGCTGAACTAGCAGAACTCACTATCAAGCTAGTGACGTTAAAGAAGTGATTGTCGAGAGGCAACTCGATGTTTTTGTATCTTTTAGTTTGATTTATGTTGCTTTGATTGTTATTTATTTGATTTTTGTTGAGATTCTACTGTTTTTCCTTTGTTTTACATGTGTTTGGATCATGCAGAGTAATTAGAACAGGAATAAGAATCTAAAAATAGAGTTTCGACACCCTCGAGTGTTTTGATTCGGGAAGGGTGGCGCCTAACTTGGCTCCATGAAGTTAGGCGCCACATCAAGCGTTGGAGGTCTATTCCATTCAGGCACCTTGGAGTTAGGCACACCATATAGTGAAGTTAGGCGCCAAACCAAGGGGGTAGCCTTCCATTCCATTTAGGCACCTTGAAGTTAGGCGCACCAAATTCTCAAGTTAGGCGCCATGGTTGAGGACTGAAAAGAAGTTAGTCGTGGAGGCAATTGATGTGTTCGAGAGCCCTCAAGTTAGGTGCTCCAATGTTAAAGTTAGGCGTTGTGTACAAGCTTTGACAAGGGGAGTTAGGCGCAAGAAATCCTAAGTTAGGCGCCATGAGGATTGCAACACATGAAGTTAGGCGCGGGGGATGTGAAGGCAGCATAAAGTTAGGCGCGGGTGAAGAAACCAAGTGAAGTTAGCGCCCAAAATCATCAAGTTAGGCGCAAGGCTTCGTTCTCCATCCAAGTTAGTGCCACTTGTAACACCCACCCCCTTCACCAATTCAGTTCCAAATTTCTCACCAATTCCATACCAAATCCTGCCCCAAATCATGAGATTCGGCCCCCACCCCTCCCAATAAATCAAAGATCCTTCCCCCTTTTTTCAAGCCCTGACCCCTTTACCCTATACCCATGTCCTTGTCCCCTTCCTCATCCAACAACCGGTGATCCCTGCCCCTCCACCCCTCCCAACACCAGCTCCCCTTCCAAGACCAACCCTTGACACCCAACCTTCCCCAAGAACAGCTTGTGATTGCCTCCCCCACCCAAGACTAAACCGTGATCAACCCTCAACGAAACCCCACCCCAACCCCTCTATTTAAACCCTCCTCCATCCCTCTTTACCCCACATACCTCAACATACTCCCCGCCCCTCTTCGAAGACCAACCACCTTCTACCCCCACTCCCCTCTTTATCCCCATCACAAATCCACCAAACACAACCTCTGAATCCCCTTCCCTTCTCACCAACAACAACCACATCCATCCCTTTCCACCCAACCCCATCCATACCACCATCATAATCTGTCCACCCATCCCCTCTCGTCCCTTGTCCTTCAACCTTCTTTTGTCTTTCTTGATTTTTAATTAAAAAAAATATCAGAAAAGAAAACTTTTAGCATTAATTTTTATTTTCTGCTTTTCTTTTTCACTTTCTTGCTTCACCATCTCCTTCCTCCCCATTGTATTTCTCTAAATTGTTCAGGGACGAGCAACAGTTTTAAGTTTGGTGTTGTCGCTTTGCCCGTTTGTTTTCTCTATTTTCTGTAATGGCACCCAAAACTAGTACACCTTCAAAGAAAAGGAAAGGTAAAGAGCCAGCCACCAATTCTCATGATACACACAGGTTCAGATCCAAGCTACATGAAAAATATTTTTATGATCATACTTACAAGAGGGCTGTGACTCCGGAAGTGAGATTTGCACTGAAACCGGATGAATATCCGGAAATTCAATTTGAAATTGAGAGAAGAGGGTGGAATTTTCTATGCAACCCACACACAGAGGTTGGACAATTGATGGTCCAAGAGTTTTATGGAAACCTCTGGGTCACATACAAGGATGCTGAGGGGATCAATGAGAAGAATTATCAGAGTTATGTGAGGGGAAAAGTCATTGAGTTCTGCCCAAGAGACGTCTGCCGAGCTCTTCATCTGCTGGGTCCAGATCATCTGTCTGCATGTTACAATGAGAGGATTCATAGAGACCAAGAACTGGATCTAGTTATTGAAGCATTATGCATTCCAGGTTCTCAGTGGAAGATAGGTGCTGAGGGAAAGCCAAACCACTTAAAGAGCACTGAGCTCGTTCCTTTAGCTAGGAGATGGTTGGACTTCATCCGAAGGTCTATCATGCCCACTAGCAACCGGTCTGAATGCACTATGGACCGGGCTGTCATGATTTACAGTATCATGAAGGGAGAAGTGGTGGAGGTGGATGATATCATTCCAGAGCAGATATACAACATTGCCTCTAATCCACTCAAGAAGGCTAGGCTCAAATTTCTACATTTGATTTACCGCCTGTGTGAAACAGCAGGGGTATAGGTGGAGAATGACTTTTCCATTTCTGTTGAGAGACCAATCCCCAAGAAGACCATGGAGACTTACAGGGAACAGCGCAGGGTCCACAGAGAAGAGCAGGTTGAGGAGGAAGCTCAGCAGGATCAGCCACCACTGCCTCAGGGACACTACTTCCCACCTCAGGAATACTGGCAGCAGCTCACCTTCTCTATTGAGCAGATGAGGATCGCGTAGGATAGCCGTTGGCAGCAGTACACTGCATCTATTGAGGAGATGAGGGTGACACGGAACAGCCGTTGGGAGCATCTCACCACTGCCCTTGATCAGATGAGAGCTGCTCAGGATTCTCAGCGCCAGGAGATTTCTCAGCTGAGATAGGATTATAGCCGCCTGAGAGGACCATGTGGATCACAACCAAAGGAGAGAGATCCCCACCATGGAGATTGAGGTGGCTTAAATTTGTGTAGAATTTTGAATTATTTATATTAGTCAATTAACTTAGGTTTATAATTTTATCCTATTAGTAATGGAGAAATATTTCAAAAGAACATCATCGTTGGAGGTTGGATCCCAAAATAATTCGTCAGCCTCTTCTAACAAAAGGAGGTTTTTAGAATTCGAAGTAAAGAGTTTTATAACAGATCCAGGACAATGACCAAAGATTTCAAGTTATCATCCGAATGACAAAGACAAATTTAGGTGTGCATATTTGCAAAAAAGTCCTTGTCAACCAAGGACTCATGATTTCCTACAAACTGCTTGTGGTTCTTCTTTTCAAAGATTTAATCAAAATTTGTTTGATGACTACGGTAACTGGTTAGAGTATAATATATCAAAAGATGTTATTTTTTGTCTTTGTTGTTATCTTATAAAACTTGAGACTAAAGGTGATGATGGTTTTTTAACTAATGGCTTTTCAAATTGAAAAAAAAAAGAGAGACTACAAACGCATGTTGGGATTCATGATAGTGCTCATAATCAAGATTGGAGAAAATGTGAAGCACTTATGAAGCCAAAACAACACATCAATACTGCTATTGAAAAATAATCTGAGCAAGCTAAAAAGAATTATCAAATTCACTTGACAGCCACAATTGATTGTATTAGATTTCTTTTGCGACAAGGATTGTCCTTTCGTGGTAACGATGAGACAGATGATTCTGTTAATCAAGAAATTTTTTTGGAACTTCTAAACTTTCTTGCGCAACATAATGAAGAGATTGATCGTGCTTTCAAAAATACTAGTGGGAATCTTAAACTAAGAGCACCCTCAATTAAAAAAAAAATTGTAAGAGCTGTTACAAATGAAATGACAAAAGTTATTGTTAATGATCTTGGGGATGAATTGTTTGCTTTTTTTTATTTATGAAGCCTGCAATATTTCTATTAAGGAGCAAATGTCAATTTGTTTAAGGTATGTGAACAAAGAAGGGAAAGTTAGGGAGCATTTTCTTGGTCTTGTTCATGTTTCTAATACCAATGCTTTATCTCTAAAATTAGCATTGGAGTCATTATTAGAAACATATAATTTAAGTTTATATAGAATACGTGGACAAGAATATGATGGTGCAAGTAATATGCAAGGAGAATTTAATGGTTTGAAAGCTTTGATGTTGAAAGAAAATTCTTATGCTTTCTATGTGCATTGCTTTGCCCACCAACTTTAGTTAGCTCTTGTAATGGTTGTAAAAAAAAAAAGTTAAAATCGCTTTGCTTTTTAATTTATTAACCAATTTGTGCAATGATGTTGGAATTTCGTGTAAACGAAGAGATATGCTTTGTGATAGTCAAGTGATTAAAACAATTGAAGCATTACAAAGTGGAGAAATTTCTAGTGGACGTGGTTTGAATCAAGAAATGGCTTTAAAAAGAGCTGGAGACACTAGATGGGGTTCACACTATGGAATTATACTTAGATTAATTTCTTTGTTTCCTTCCGTGGTCAATGTTCTTAAATATTTTGAAGAAGATGGAAATAATTCAGAACAAAGAGCTGAAGCATGTCATTTATTGTATGTCATTCAATCCTTTGAATTCATTTTTAACTTGCACTTGATAAAAAATATCTTGGGAGTTACTAATGAGTTATCTCAAGCGTTACAAAGGAATGATCAAGACATTGTAAATGCTATGGCATTGGTTAAAGTGTCTAAGCAATGATTGCAAAATATAAGATAGAGATGACAGTTGGTCTCTTTTACTTGATGAAGTCTGATTGTTTTGTGACAAACATAATATTACTGTTCCAAAAATGGATGATATATATGTGTGTCACAAGAAAGATCAAGACGCAAAGCTCAAAAGATCTCAAATTTGCATCATTTTCAAATTGAGATATTCTAACAAGTAATTGATAGACAACTTCAAGAATTCAACAATCGTTTTACAGAGGTGAATACTGAATTGCTTCTTTGTATAGCTTGTTTGAATTCAAGACACTTTTTTTTTTTTTGCATTTGATAAAGAGAAATTGATCCAGTTAGCTCAATTCTATCCATTGGAATTTTCTTCTACTCAACTTTTGGCACTTTATAATCAACTTGAGAACTTTATATTAGATGTGCGTTTTGATGATTAATTCTCAAACTTAAATGGAATTGGTGCTCTTTCTGAAAAAGTAGTTGAGACTCGAAAAAATATTATTTATCCATTAGTGTTTCTTCTTTTGAAGTTAGCTTTAGTTTTGTCCGTAATAACTGCATCAATTGAAAGAACTTTTTCTGCTATAAACATCATAAAGAGCCAGCTTCGTAATTGTATGAGAGATGAATTTTTAAATGATTATTTAATCACATATATAAAAAGAGATATTTAATTGTATTGACAATAAAAAAATTATTCAATCTTTTTAAAATATGAAACCTAAAAGAATAAAATTTTAAATTATTTATTATTATTATTATTTTATTCTTTTAATTTGTTAGTTAAATAATTTGAAAAATAAACATATTTTATAATATTATAGTACAATTATAAAATTTATTATTATATAATATATATATTTTGCCCCGCGAATAAAATTTATTGGAACCGCCAATATTTTGAATCAAATTTTTTTTTAGAAAAATTATATGTTGAAATTATCGAGAATCAAGCGAAATAATCCCACACACCATCGTTCTAGAACTAGAAGGATCGATACGCCCATGCGCATGTCAGTGCAAATAAAATCCATATCTGTATTGACCGTACGAAAATAAATATATATGGTACGATAAAATTGACCTACCAAAAAACACGAACCAAACAACCAAAGACAACCAAGACCATTACTTTTGGCCAGAACAGCACAAAAATGAACCCTTCATGAGAGTCTCCTCCCGTTCCCTCCTCCTCTTGTTACGTCTCTTGCTATATTTATCCATTTATCAATCAATTTTCTCTGTCTGTGTGTCAAGTGTACGATAACCCTTTCCTCCACACCAATACACACTATACACTTATCCTCATTCTCGATCTCCGATAGCCTCCGCCGCCACGATGTTGCCCTATGCAACCCTCTCGGAGGCGGAGGTTGCGATAGGTCGCAACCTCACAGCGGCGGAGACATTGTGGTTCAACTACACCGGCAAGATGCCGGACTTGATGGTGTATTGCCACACCATCGCGGTGCTGTTCTGCGTGTACTCACTTTCACCGCTGCCTGTGGTGCTCATTGAGCTGAAGCGCCTCAACCCCTTTGACTCCCACAAGATCCAACCCAAGGTTCGCTTGTCCTTCAAAGAGATGTTCAGGTGCTACAAGGATGTCATGTTCTTGTTCTTTTGCATCGTCGGTCCTCTCCAATTCATCTCTTATCCTCTCTTCATCAAGGTACCAAATTGCTTATTATCCTAATAGCTTTTCTTTTCGTTTTTTCTTTCTTTACAATACTAATTCACACTCCTAACTCTGTTCATCGTATATTTTATAAACTGAATGTTGATTAAAATAAAATTGATTTCCTTAAAAATTGTTAGAAAAATATCACTTATAAAGACTTTCTACTTATATATAAACTCATATCTTATTCTAAAGCAAAAGTATCAAAAAACTATATTTATATTTCCATATATATCTATTCTAGATACATTTTATTAACAAAAAAAGTATTTATATTTCCATATATCTACTCTAGATATAATAAATATGCAAGTAATTTTTAAAATAAAATTATAACTATAGTAATACTAAATTTAAAGTTATATTGCATCGCATATTTTTTTTAAAAAACAAAAGTATGATTATTTTATTAGATTATTTACATATTAGTATAAAATAGAGAATAATTATATAAATTTATTAATGAATAGGAAATACTAATTATGCTATATTTTTTAATATCCTAACAAAATATAGTAATGTCACGATTTTCTGATATACACATACTTCTCTATGCACACACTAATCATTCTTTATTTTAAAATGAAATTAGATTTTTAATTCCATTTTTTATATATTAGAATAAATTCACAAGTTAGTGCTTTACCTCTCTCATTTGAGCTCAAAGTGCATCGTTTCTCTTTCCCCTCCTCTAGTCACCTCATATCGTAGTTTTAATATCTATTGTGGGAAAAAAATTCTCATTATTTTGGGAGCGTAAGTGCGTAAAGGTGGTAAGTTATCATCTCTATGTATGTGAGTAGTCGCTTTCGCAAAAATATGGGGAAACAAGTCTCTGCTGCATCTCCGAAACCCAAACCGAAATCCAATGATATGATCAGCATAGTGCCACATGATTAGGAATGTCTACGAAGCGCCGTGGGATGAAAGCAAGGATCTGAAAATTAGATCGGTCGTTGCCTTGTTTTTGTTACTGATTTACTAATATTTTGGTCTAATCAATTTAATCGTAATTTAATTAAAAAAAATTATTTTATAACAAAATAATAATAAAATTATAAATAAATATCTTAAAATATAATTATAATTTAATATATAAATTTTAAAATATCTTGTAAATTTAAAATATTAGATAAAATATTATCACCTAAAGTTTTATGATCTTTTTTCATAAACAAATTACTTATGAATTGGCAAACTATAGTACTATTCTTATTAGCTGCCTCAATAAATTGAAAAATTTTAGACTCAACCTTTTTTATTGAATTAGCTTTCATTGCTGCAATATATAATGAGATAGGAACAAATTATTTGAAATAAACTAAATACTTAAAAAATGAGGCCAATAAAAATCATTCCTGAAACATATAACGGTAGCTGAAATGAACAAGTATGTATACGTAGTAGTACAAAATCTCAGCACAAACAAAATAGTATAAATTATCTACAGGCACAAAAACTAGGAGGTTCTTTATAAAAAGATATTGATTTTTTAAAAATAAATAAATAAAAATCAGACTTTAAAGAAAAGTAGGTTCATCATACATTTCAAGTATTAAACAGAGATAAAGGATTTAGGTTGAATATTTCGCCAGAGATTGGAAGGGACAATGAGAGATCATTCGAGAGTGCATCTCTAAGAAGCAACGAACCCTAATTTGTTAAAGAATGTATCTATATTACACTCCTTTCTTGAAGATCATCAACAACCTAGTTCAAAATAGTAATCAATACATTTTTATGTTATTTTTTTCAGTAAAAAATAAATTATTTCATTAAAGATTAACATCCTATTTTAACTAAGTTATACACTATCATAATTTTAACAAGGTTTTGAAAAAAAAAAAAAGCACAACACAGCACACAAAAAAAAAAAGCACAACAGTAACAAAAGCAGAGTACTAGCAACGAGCAGAGAAGAACGAACACAACAGCAGCGAACAAAGCTAATCAATAATCATTTAAAGTGGTTTTTGAACAAAAAAAAAAAGAAGAAGAAGAACGAGCACTAGTAGTGAGCAGAAAAGAATGAGCACGACAACAATGGGCAGAGTTAATCAATAATCATTCAAAGTGATTTCTGAACAAAAAAAATGAAGAACCAAGTGATCAAGAGTAGAGGAGCAGAATCACAGCGGAGACGGAGACTATGTGACAAGAAGTACGACGAACGATAACAGAAGTGTGGTTGAGGAAACGAAGAGCGGATGGCAGACAAAGAGCTTGAGGAAGAAGTTGCGCTTGGTGAATGAGAGCGGATGGAGACTTCGACCACAACTTTCAGACCAGGACGGTTGTGCCTGAGAACGACAGATGGCGGCAGAAGAGTGGCTGACCAGATGAAGACCAGTGACTAACGACAAGCTCGAGGAAGACATACTAATTATTGAATGAGGAAAAAGCGTGGAGCCGCGGACGATCGGATGAAGACATGGTCGTGTGTAAGCGCAAAGGATAGCGGCGCTAAGTGAGAGCCTTGCGGCGGTGGGGGAGAAGGAGAACCTACACTACTACCCTGCTCGAGGAAAAGAGAAAGGCTTTTTTTTTAAAGCGCAAAACAGCGCCGTTTCAAGAGAATTGAACTGGTCTCGATTCGATTTAACTGGTCGGTTCTCAACCGACTTAATCGACGTTTTTAAATGTTAAGCCAAACCATAAAGAGAGCCAATTTATAGTTGGTCCGATCTAATTTTTAGGACCATGGGTGAAAAGGAAGAGATGACTAGGTTTTAAAAATCAAATAGATAATTGAATAGGTTATTGAACTGCTTTAATTATTAATTTATTGATTTAAAAATTTAACTGATGTAATCATAATTTATCGAAATAATTACATTTTAATAAAAGAATATAAAAAATTATGAATAAACATACGAAAATTTAAATATATTTTAATACAAATCTTAAAAATACACTAATTAAAAGTACAATACTAATTAAATAGTAAAAAACTCTCATAATCCCATGTAAACAAGGTTTTGAAAATTAGATTGAATATTAAACCATTGAAACAACCGATTAAGAGATTTAGAGATTCAATTTATTTAATTGGAGTTTAACTAAATTATACTAAAATAAATAATATATTTAATATTTATATTTCAATTATAGAATAAATTAAACAAAGAATAATAATAAAAAATAATATTTTTTAATAAATATTAATATCATTACAAGTATTCCGCCAAAAAAATATTATTACAAATAATAATAATAATAATAATAATAATAATAATAATAATAATAATAATAATAATTTTTGGAGAATACATAACAATTAATAATATGATATTATATAATTAATAATTTTTTATTATTTAAAGTTATTTTTTTGCAAGAAATATATATTGGTTCCTCGATATTGGTGTTTAAAATAATATTTTTTATATTTTTTATTTTGTCTTAAAAAAACAAAGTAATAAAATGTTTAATAAAATGAATTTACCACTAAATTCTAAATCTTAAACCTTGAATTCATAATTGAGACGATCTTAAAACGTTAGAGTTTTAAATAGAAATAAATTTTAATTTTATCTTTTAAGAATATTAATATTTTACGGTAAATTTATTCAATTATTTTTTAATCACATCTAAGTAAATTACACTTAATCACATTACTTTCATTCTAAATAAATTTATTTTTTTATATAATTTTACTCTTAAATATTTTCACTCATTATAAAATGTTTGTAAAATGACTAATACATAAACTTGCGGAAGATGGAAGGTGAACAAAATGATTGATAGAAGGCAAAAAAAATGACAAAAAACATACGCGAGTACAAGCCAACAAGAAAACAAAGATGATAAGCGGAACCACCTTCTTCCAAAGTTAGATATTCTAGTTTATGGAGTTCTAGTTTTGGAAGTTAAAGAACGAAGAGGAAGATGAAATGTGCTGAGAAATTTTTTTTTTTTTTTGAAAGAAAGAAAGCTCAACACATAAAGTGGAATATAAGAAGACAATAAACAGAACCAATCTACAATAAATAAATAAAAATAACCAACGCAAAGAACACTAATAGTTATTTCTTTATCATTTTTAGTATTGTCATCAACAATAAAAAGATTCACACCTAGCCACTTCTTGTAGTTTAGAAAAAATAGGTTGATAATCTCGTCAAATCCTTTTTCTTTATTCTAAAAAATCCTTCTATTCTTTTCCAACAAAATGTTCCAGATAATCGTACAAAAATATACTATCCATCTCTTGCGCTCCTCCTTGTTAATTGATATCTCAGTCCAACTTTGAAAATGTTCCTTTAATGTCCCTGGGCATGACCATTGCCTTCCAATAAATGATATCCATGCACACCAAACCTACCAAGAAAAATCACAACCAAGAAACAAGTAGTGACCATATTCAACACCTTTGTTACATAACATGCATACAATATCTTCCTGGTTAACAACTCCAAACCGACTCAGCCTCTCCTTCGTATTGACTCTGCCAGTCAAGATAAACCAGACAAACAGCTTAACTTTTGGTGGAACTAGACCTTTCCAAATTGTCCTAGTAAAGCTGTAACTTGTTATATCCTCCAGAATCATTTCCGCCTGCAACAACTGCACAAAAGAGTTAGTAGAAAATACACCTTGTTTATCAAATTTTCACACAACTCTATCCTCTTTGTCATATGCAAGTTTGAGCAGCCTTAATGTTTCATGCAACTGGTTTACTAGATCCAACTCCCATTGGAATAGCTCTCGCCTCTATTGGAAGTTTCATATCTACTCTAACCCATCCCAAAACCCACAATCCCCTATTACGGATCTTCTTTGGTTTGAAACTGAGAAAAGCCTCGAAAACTAATCTTTCAAAGAACCACCACTTAGCCAGACATCCATCCAGAATCGAGTCCCTCTCCCATTACTAACCTCCATAGAAAACCCAGTAATTATCTTCTATCTTACTTGTTGAACTTTGAATTGTATCTAACAAATATCCTTCTATGAGCCTCCCGGGCAGGTAATATCTGGGAGGACAGTAACACATTTGCGTTCAGGTTATTACAAGAGCAAATCACCTTCTTCCACAATGGACACTTCTCCTTTGAAAAATGCCACCACCACTTAAATAGAAAAGCTATGTTGAGCACCATGGGATCCCCAACACCCAACCCACCAAATTTTTTGGGAGCTTGCACCACCTCCCATCTAACCAAGGCCATACCATTCCTTCCATCCTCCTTACTCCATAAAAATCTTCTCTGCAAGAAAATCAGTTTCTTTACAATTGCCTTTGGCATCTTATATAAACTCAAATAATATACAGGAAGGCTATTCAAACAGATTTGATGAGCACCAACTTATCGGCTTTTATTGAGAACCTTGGCTTTTCAGATGTGCTAAGCATCCCCTCCACTTTGTCTATAATTGGCTCCCAAGTCTTAACTAATCTCGGGTTAGTTCCTAATGAGATTCTTAGGTATTTAACTGGAAGAGAGGCTTCCTTATAGCCCAGCATGCTACACATACGCAGTACCCACTGCTTGTCACAATTAATTGGAATCAAGCTAGATTTATCAAAATTAATACTTAATCCCGACATCAATTCAAAACAACGAAGAATCCTTCTGTAATTCTTAGTGGTCTCTTCCTCTGGAGGGCAGAACAAAATAATATCATCCTCAAACTGAAGATGCGACAACTCAATATGATCTCTACCAACCAGTAGCGGAGATATACGACCGTTTCTAACCACCTCCCCAAACATCCTATATAGAACATTGACGACAAGTACAAACAAAAATGGAGAAAGTGGATCACCTTATCGCAGGCACCTTTCCATCTTAAACAGCTTAGATGGCGAACTGTTTATCAATACTGACATAGAACACATACTGACACACTCCATAATCCACCCCCTTCATCTTCGTCTAAAACTCATCTTTTGTAACACAAGGCCCACAAAGCTCCACTTGACTGTATCATATGCTTTCTAGAAGTCTAACTTTATGATCACTGCTTCCTTCTTTCTCAATTTAATCCACTAAATAGTTTCGTACGTAATAAGAGCCCTGTCATGAATATTTTGCCCTTAAATAAAAGCACTATGTGTCTTACCTACTAGCCCTGGCATTACTGCTTATATTCTCCTAACCAGCGTCTTCGAAATGACTTTATACACACACCCCATCATGCTAATTGGTTTAAGGTGTTTGATTTCCTTTGCACCTATAAACTTAGGTGCCAACGCTACCCAAGTGACATTAGCATCCGCCGGTAGCCTAGAAGGCATGAAAAAGCCCAATACTGCTGCCGTGAATTCAGAACCAATTTCAGCCCAATACTTCTTTATGAAGTTCATGTTGTATCCATCCCTTTTTGGAGCCTTAGATGATTCACAATCCCACACTGCCTCTCTAACCTCCTCAAGAGTCGGTTGCAACTCCAAAGCCAAAGCATCTTCTTCATCGATCATTTCCACTAGACCATCTCTGAATCCCACCAAAGGAGAATCCTCCTGATGATATAAGTCCTTATAAAGGTCCCTAATCGCAATCTTAATCCTAGCTTGATGCCTTATCAACCTTCCATTAATAACCAGCGCATCAATCCTATTGTTTCTCCTTCTCGCAGAAGCTAAGTTGTGGAAGCACCTCGTGTTTTTATCTATGTCCCTCGCATGTCTAGAGCGCGACATCTACTTCCAATGTTGTTCTTTCCTCACATACAATTTCTCACAGCAAACAACAAGCGCCCTCCTTCTTGCCTCCACCGTTCCATCATAAACCCCATCACCCACCATGTCATCAATCTTCTTAATCTCTTCCTCAAACTTCATAATTTTCTTGTCCATGCCACCAAAGTTGTCTTTATGCCATTTTCCCAGAGGAATTGTCAAAGCCTTCAATTTATCTGTGAATTGCACCTCTTTTAGTCCTCTCCATTCCTCATTGACCATCCTCAAGAAACTTTCATGTGTAAACCACGAGTCAAGACTTCAGAACGGCCTCGGTTCATCTCTAGGCCTCTTATCTTCCACTATAATAGGACACTAATCTGACGAACCCCTTGGACCACCTCATAAACAAATCTTTGGAAACTCTTCAAACCATTCCAAACTAACCAGAGCCCTATCAATAGGACTACAAGATCGACCTCTGAACCATGTAAACTTGCGGTCAGTAATCGGCAAGTCCACCAAACCCCTGTTGTGTATCCAATTCTTGAAATCTTCCGCCGACAAGGATAAGCTATCAGTGCCTCGTCATTCTTTCACGTGTACAATCTCTTAAAGTCTCCCATGAAACAATAGGGAACCTGACATAAACCAGCTATGTAACTCAACTCCTCCCACACAACAAGCTTCTCATCTCTAACATGTGCACCATAAACCAAAATAAAAGCACAATTAAAGTTATTCTTTAACAACACCCCTTCAACACACAAACATCTCTCACCTTTATAACAATTTCGTATTTTAAAAAATTCGTCATCCCATATTAACAACAACCCACCAGATGCACCATCAGACATAACATAGTCCCACCCTACACAACCACTCCCCTAAATTTTTAAAACATCAAACCTTTTTAGTCTCCATCAAACCTAACATGTTCAATCTATATTTCCTCTTCAGGTATTTTACCATCCTCAACTTTCTGTCACCCTTCAACCCCCTAACATTTCAAGAACTAAAAATCATTTTAAAAATTATTGCACACCTTTTTATGAGTTTTGGGCCTGCTCCGTCTAGTTTTTGCCTTCTGTTTTGCCAATCTTCCTTTCTGAGCAATTTCTTCATTCTGTTGTTGGAGAATAGCCATAATGCCATCTTCTTCATTATATAGCATTGCTCTTGACTCTCTTGCTAAATCCCAGGTCCTTTTGTTTTCTATCGGTTGCTCATCCAACCTTGAACACTCATTGTCACTGGCCTCATCATCACAGGCATATGCTGTTTCCCCTAAAATGTCCTCATCATCACCGTAGCCATATCCATCATTAAGCATCAGTAAATTTCTATCACTAATTGCTTTAATTCTCAGGCCTGTATTAACAATTTCTTGATTAACTCTGCCACTGTGTTCAGAATCATCACCATTACCGTGTCCGTCGTTAGCCCCGTCTTCCCCGTCCTCATCCCCTTCTAGCCAATAAGCCCCTCCATCATGTTTTACTATTCTGCAACCCTCGGCCTCCAGTGCACGTCTCCAGCTTCCAACCTCCTTATCCCCGCCATCATCGATCAACTCCAACACACCAACAAAGGATTGCGGACCTGCTTCTAGCTGGAGCAACTGTCGTGTCAACATTCCCTCACCATCGTGGTCAATTCTGCCTCCTCCATCCGGTTTGCTTCTACACCCTTTGCCGAACCACCACCCCCAACTTGTCAAATGGCCGCCGCGAAGCTTCTTTACCATCGACTGCTATACATTCTTTTCCAGGTCATGTTCTTGTTTCTCCCAATGTTGAGCCAGCGCCCCCAAGACATAAGAGCCCCTAGGCGTTGTGGCATTAGAGGCAGTCCTGCTTCTTCTCAACTGGACCTTACAAGCCCGACCCACCCGCTTCAAACCCGGTCTAGGACAGGCATCCGCAACGCCAACCTGCTTAGTGGCTATGGAGCTTGGGCCCTCATGGCCCAAAACATTCTTACAGCATCTAATTCCATTGGTGGGCTTTACATTAAGTTCATACATTTTATTCCTTATATCCTCCCTATCCAGCCCATTAGATTTACAACAATAATCCCAGGGAATAATAAGCTTAGAATCTACTTCATTAATCACTTCATATCCCACAAAATCTGCCATGCCTTCAATATCACTATAATTTGATTGATACGTTACTAATTTCTTTTGATTGAAACTTAAATATTCATAACTCCACTCATTCAAAATTATTTCTGAATTTACCAATCTAGCCTCTTCTTCAACCTCCTCCCGCAACACCTCCATTACCACTTCCGATTCCTGGTCTGTATAGTCTGTCAAATTTGTTGGCCTTTTTGACCATATAGCTACATCATCACAAACCCTTGTAGATATGTTCTTATGGTGTTCACATATTACAGTATCATCCCCCACAATTTTCAAATTACAATTCACTCCATATGTTTCACGTCCCACCTCTTTTACCAAAATACCGAAGCCACTCGTGCCTATTGTGATATGGACCCATTCATTGATCACATCCATCCATCACACAGGTATCAATTTGCACATGGCCGACACTAAAGGAGATGCATGATTCCGTCACTTTATCACACCCAACCACTTCACCCCATTGGCTTCCTATTATCCTGAAAGTAACCACAAACCATGCATGTAACAGAACCCCAAATCATTCTAACCACACTCTTCAAGTTTCACTTCTCTCCGACTCGTCCCACCTCTATACACTATGAAACAACTGTAGTAGGCTATTCATTTTGAATGTGCAAGTCTCTTCAGCATTCAACAGACTGTCAAAGATCAACAAAGCTTTATATGCTCCCATTTTGTGCAACTGAACTTGAATAACTTGCGAAAAGTTCTTTTCAACCAATTCTTTCAATGACCTAAAGTAAATAGCCGTCGTCGTTCCATCTACTAGGCTTTTCTACAACCAGTCCAAGTTTTCTTTCACCACAACCACTTTCACCTTCTTCGTCCACCCATTCCCATCTGGATCTTGGACCATTTTCTCCTTCGTCAAATCTTTAGTGCAGATAGCTGAGATTTTCTGGGTCTCTTCTCTTTCCTGTGACAGCTGACGAGCCATAGCCATTCGATTGTCACCTCGCAGCTGTATATTGTTCGTGTCCTTCACATCAGACATTCTCTTGTATTTAGCTTCCCCCACGAAGACAACCTTACCTCTCAGTCTCATACAATTCATCTCTGTTATAGCCTTCAAGGCCCCTCCTTTCGTAGTGTATCGTATGAACGTAAAAATGTATATACTACTATTTTTTGTTTTATTGATAAGTATATATCATTTATACGTCTAGCCCAACTAAACAGCTGAAATAGTTCTTTTTTTGATATGTCTTCTGGGAGATTATTCACGAAAATTGAGAAGGACTAGTTCTCTAGTCATCCATACTCTTTTCGGTTCCAAACTCTTGGATCCTTGACCTGACCTCTCGTTCTACCCCTCACTGTGTTAAGATATTTAGATTCAATTTTCTCTTTATTTTTTATTTTTCTTTTCACTTTCCAACACATTTTTGGAGATTTAATAAAACACGAAAGGGTCCCGGTTATGTTCGACTGATTGATTTTTGGCAGATTTTTCTGTTATGAAACGGTATTCAATTCCAGCGGTTCTTCTAGCTGACCGAGACAAACTCTCCACGGGTTTTCCGTTCGACTTGTTCAACCGACCAATTCAAACTGATTTTTAGAATCTTGGTGGGAGATGCCTCCTTTCCAAGGTTTTCAAAATCGAACCGATGATCAAACCAATAGAGATAGAGGTTCAAAGGTTCGTTCAACCGAAGTTCAACTAGGATTAAACTAGATATAATAAAATAATAAATTTATGTGTAAAATATACAGGTCCTTTGAAAAAATGTTTTTTTTGTATTTTATTATTTTAAACCAGCTAATTGTTGAAAATCAGACCAATTTAATTGGTTAATCGATTGTTTAACAAATTTCCCCTTTTCAGGCCGGTTCATTGCTGACCTTTTCCACTTTGAACTGGATCACTTTGGTGGCTGATTCTCGGTTAACTCAATCGAAATCAGCTAGTTGAATTCGATTCTCAAAACACTGAAGCTTTCTTAAACCTCAATTTTTCTGCCTCCACTTCGATTTCCATCTCAATTTCTCACATCTCCATAAATTTCTATGGAAATTTTTAATTTCTGTATTTGCACAGATATTTTTAATAAAGATGATTTTTAAAAATTCTAAAAAAGTACATTTCATTAATATGATATATAAATATATCTTGTCCAAATGCAACAAATTAATTAAAGTTTAACATTATTTTTTATCATTTAAGTCTTAACACAGAAAAGATTATTACATAACTTTTTCTTTCTTTAAAATATCATTCATTATATATAATCTTTAATTAAATTTTTTTTGTGTTATTTTCAAGATTTTTACCTAAGACCTTCTAACTAAGTTATAAGTCACTTACTATTTTAACTAATTTTACTTTTATTATTTTTACACACATTTCATATGTAAAAGAGTGAATCTATAGGATATAATAATATATAACGAAGATATAGAAAGAGTAGACACATAACTTTCTTTTTTAAACACTACAAAAAAATCGTCCATTGTTGTCAGATTGATTTTACATATTAATATGATAAAAAAATAATATTCTGTTAAATTTACCGTTTGATTTTATCTATCTTCAAAAAAAATTTAAATAAAAACATATTATCATCTGATTTTTCAATTCTAACAGTAACACTATTAAATTACCATCGGATAACTCTAATGCGAAATGGATGACTTTTTTTATGAATTTATGTTATCACAACCTTCGAATTTTTTTTGCTATAAATTCAACAACAATTCATGGATGATAATTATTATTTAAAATAAATAAAAATTGTTACCATCGGATTAGTTAAATAGTAAATTCGAGTAATATAAAATTATTTTTTAAAATTTTAAAAAATTTAAAAATATAATATAAATTCATAATCCTATAATGAGAATATATTTCTAAATCACAACTAAATAAAACTAAAACTCAATAGTATTTTTTGTTAAAGTAATAAATTATAATATCAATAATACAAATAAAAGTTCCAATAATTCAAAATAAAGCGTACAAAATGAAAAAAAAAATGTCAACTGGAACAAAAGATGCACTAAACAATAAAACAAAAAGGTCCTATGGGTCCATATAGTCATTAGCATCGTCCTTGCCAAAGTTGCTGCTATAGGGATAGAAAACTAAATAACAACCAAAAGTGTTAATTCTTGGTACATTATGAAATATTGTAACGAGTACATAGCTTTTTGCCACCTCAAAGATTTCGATTTTGACATAATGATACCCAAAATATAGTAATGACAAAATGACTCATAAGAAAGTACTAATTTATCCTTCTTTTCTCTTATAAAATTATTCTCTCTCTCTCTCTCTCTCTCTCTCTCTCTCTCTCTCTCTCTCTCTCTCTCTCTCTCTCTCTCTCTCTCTCTCTCTCTCTCTCTCTCTCTCTCTCTCTCTCTCTCCACCATTATTTACCACTATTCCCCTTACCTTTCATCACCTTAGCCCTATCCCAAGTCCCTATCACCACACCTTATTTCCAATAACTCAACCTTATCATCACTTCCATCTCTACTTCTACTATCACCACAATCTTAATCTCCATTGTCTCAACCTTATCGCAATTATTATCATCATCCTCCTTCTCCTCCTTTTTCTAGCTCTTTCATGACATCTATCAATCCCTACCACCTTCATCATTCTTTCTCTCTCAAACTTTCAATTTGTTTCTTATTTATAGTTTATATTTTTTGATTTATCATTGTTGTTAATAATGATTTGGAGTGCATGGCGGTGATAAAGGAGTTAGGATTGAACATTTTATAGTAAAAATTTGGGTGGTGGTAACGGGTGAAGAGTAGTGACAACAATTAAGGAACAATAATAATAATACCAGTGAGTGAGTGAATGAGTGATAACAGGATAGGATAGGAGCAAAGGGATTAGATCGGGCAAAGGAATGAGGTAGGGTGGAGTTGTTGGTGAGATGCTAGTGGGTGAGGGCAATGGGATGAGGTGGTGGAAGAAGAATGGGATGGGACAAAGGAATGATGAAGTGATCAAGTTATGGGTGATGGTGGTGATGATGATGTTGATGATTCTAGTAAGGGTAGGGGTGGTGGTAGTGATGATGGTAGTGGCCGAGGCAGAGTGGCAGATTGGGATAATGACGAAAGAATGGGATAGGGTAAAAGAATGGAATAGGATGGGGGGCATCATGGTAGTAACGATGATGATGATGATGATGCCAGAGGGTATATTAGTAACTTCATTAAAATTTAACTGTTCACCGGATAAATTAACTATTGACAAAACCTTTGGATCATTTTATTAAACAAAATATATTTTTTTGGAGTAATTATCCAAATCAGTCCCTGAGATTTTTAAAATTTGATATTTTAGTCCCTAGGTTTCAAATTAAAATACACAAAACGGTCTTTAATGTTTACTTCCATTAGAGAATACAATTCTTCTCCATTAGTTGCTATCGGTGATAGCTGACATAGAACGTTAACTCACACATATGGTTGTTAAGCGTTCACATGTTTAAACCGGATAAATCTATCCCAGGATGAATTATAAAACAGTCCTCGAAGAGTTTAAAAAACTCTAAAATAATTCTTGAAAAAATTTTAAAATTCAAAAACAGTCATTTCAAATATGTTTATTTTTTTCAAAATAAACTTAGAAAAACATTCCTAAGTTAAAAAAAAATTGGCATAATTGCTAACTATGGTAGCACAAATAACTTCAACTACAAGCCTGTTTTATAGAACTTTACCACCTATAAATCCAAAAACTTTTTAAGAAACATGAACAGAACACTTGGATTTGCCAAGACATTCTTTTTCAAGTATTGCAAAGTATTAGGAGTTTTACATTTAGATTTTGTAAATGATCCACATTAACCTTATGGTTGACCAAAACTAGCAAATTAGACTTTAGAGGTTACTTGGTTCGTATTGCACGCAAGTTTCAAAGTGTTGTATTCATAAGTATTTGCATAAATATTTTCAATTGTTTATGTGAAAAACTTTATGTTAAATCGGATTTCTCTCATCTCTTCAAACAATAATATTTCATTCTCTTCTTCATTAAAAAATGATCATAGAATATGATATCTACAAATTAAATTAAATCAATATCATGTATGATCAAAAATGAATATGTATTCATTTATTTTAAATTATTTAATTTTTTTGAAAAATAGTGTCTTCTAAAATTAATTTATAATTTATTTTAAAAATACATAAACAAATTTGTATTATAAATGATCAAATTTGAGATATATAGATAAAAAATTTTAGAAATTAAAATTTATTAATTTAGAAATAATTATATATAAATAATTCAAAGAGACTACTTTGGAATTTTAAATTTTTTTAGAAACCATTTTGAGGTCTTGTTTAAATTATTCGAGGTCTGTGTTATACTTCACCCTAGGTATTAATTCGTCAAACTCGCACACTTAACATTCATGTGTGCGAGTTAACGTTCCACGTTAGCAGTCATTTTCAGTGACTAATAGAGGAGGACTGGATTGTCCAACGGAAGCAAATATTAAGAACTATTTTATGTATTTAAATTCTTGGAAAGTAAAGTATTACTCTATTTTTTAGAATTATATTTATCATTATCATCTTTTGAGTATTATTTTGTCAAAATCGATATCTTTTAGATGCCAATTGGAATAACAATTTCAATAACGATTTCAAACAAGCAAATATTCAATAAAATATCTAATCTTAATTGTTCTAATGTGTATCCTTTATTACTCTACAATTTCCAACAAACAAAGGATCGATAAAAAGCCATTAAACATCCTTCTCCCACCTCTATTCCACAAATTTATCCTAAAAAATTAAATCTAACATAAAGTACAACACTTATATATAATTATAGAAAACCTAATCTCAACTCCGAGCAACAAATAAGTAGCTGCATACTTTATCAAACCAAGAAGTTAATTCCATTCGAAGTTAAAGAAAACATCACAATTATAATACCTATTCAATTAAGCAACAACAATTTATTATTTAGCAATGTGACCACAATGCTTAATCTAAAATATAAATAAATAATAAAAAATTAAAATATTATGATATACATATAATAATTTATCTCCACTTTGTTAAGTAAAAAGTGCTTTAAGCATAAGGCATTTAATTCTGATGATCAAATATTGGGTTATACTACATGTTATAATTGTCCTAATTTATTAGAACTTAATTAACTTAAATTAACCTAATTTCAAACCTAAATTAACCAAAATATATAGCTTAATTAACCTTCTTGACCTAAATTAACCTCATTAACCTTATGAACCTAATTTTAAGATTAAATGAACCTAAATAACCTAATGAATTTTATTGACCTAAATTAATCTAATTTCAAAACTAAGTTAATTTAGTTAACCTTATTAACTTTAATTAACCTAATATCAAAATTTAAAAATATCCTAATGAACCTAAATAAACCTAATTTGAAAACTAAATTCATGAAATTTTACCCTAAATTAACCTAATTGTAACCTAAATTTTAGAAAGTAAATTAAAATTAACCTAAAATAATTAAGAATGCATATAATCAAAAGATGGAGGAAAAGAGAAGATTCTTCTATATAGATTTCACAGAGGTAGAGAGAGACAAATTTTAGAGAGAGAAAAAGGGATAGGAATGCACTGGCAGAGATGAGGATGGGGAGTGGAAGGAAAGACATGCAATGGCGGAGACAACATGCAAAGGAGTAGATTGCAGCAGTGAGATGTGGTTAAGGTGTTTAAGGGAAGAGGATGACAAACTGAAATGAGGGAGAAGGGATCGTGACTGCAAATTTAGGATAAGTTTACCGTTAGTTTTTCCGTTAAAAATGATGAAAGTAAGTTTTCAAAAAATAACTAAAAGATTGTGTTTAGATTTGCGTCAGATCTAATCTCATGATACTAGTTTTACCAAAAGGATTTTTTAGTATGTTAGTCCTGTCAGAATATCTAACTGAAACACTGGTGCCATTTTTAAACATATTTTACGCCAAATATACCGTCAAATTTACCATAAAATTTCATTATCCGACGCTAACTATTGCAGATTGTTCAATTTTTGTGTTATCGTTGAAAATTCCTATGAAAAATCCAACAATAATTGCAAGGAAAATAATACAATGATAAATCCGATGACTTTGAGTAGATTTATTGCAGTGAAAATACCATTCATTATGTGAAATCTATAAAAAAAAATATTTTACTAGTTTCAAGACTTGAATGTAAGACTTCTTATTTAAGTAAGTTATAAGCTACTTGCTTTTTCACTAATTCTAATTTTATTATTTTTATGCATATTTAATAAATAAAAAAGTGACACTATATATATCTATATAGGGGTGGTTATGATGTTTTCAAAAGTATTGCTAAATTTAAAATAATATTTTTTATTATTCAGGAAAGTTTTTCAAAAAATGTTGTTGAAAAAAGTGTTTTTAAAATGTAAAAAAATATGACATTAATTTTAACAATACTTACATAGCCACTATAATAATAATAATAATAATAATAATAATAATAATCTAAATTAAAAACTATATTCTAAAAAGAATTTAGACATTTTATATATTTTGAAAATTTTGGAAGATTGGGTAAGTATTTTCATTCGATTTCCCAACATATTTAGGAAGAATTGTGCTCCCAATCTAGTTCTTGCAGGTATTATTCTTCATTAAACTTTGAGTAAATTTTCATATTGGTCCTGAAATTCACACCATTACCTAATTTGGTCCTTCAGATTCCAATTTCATTATAGTTGTCTGCAGATCGAAATCTGGAGACCATTGTGGTCGTTGATCCCTTTACGATAATGAGTCTGTAATCGCAACGATGATGTAGCACTCCGTTACCATGCTGGATGCTGTAATGGCTAACTGATGTGACCATATTAGAATTTTGACCCAATTTGGTCCTTCCTGTAACACCTTACCACATAGAGCTTTACGCCTAGGACGTAAACTAGAGTTGGCGAGGCGCTACGACCTCTAAAAATAAAAATACTAATCTAATATAATTGAAGGAAGTTGTAACTAGGAGTCTTGAAAGAGGAGTTAATAAAAAACAAAACAAAAAACGCATCACTCACGAAAGTTACGCATACATGGATAAGAAAGTTTCGAAAGGAACGTTTAAAACATATACATATGGATCAGAATTCTAAAATACAGATAACAAGCTCCGACTCGACCTGCAAAGCAATGGTTGGCTAGAATATATATATATATATATATATATATATATATATATATATATATATATATAATCCCAAAAGTAAACCAACGGATAAATATACATCCTGTTTTTCTAAGTCCACCTCTAAGAGGAACAAGCATAAAATACAAGATGGAGAATCTATATACATATATAAACATAAATAAAATACAACCCTAAGTCCCCAGAGTTCTTCGCTTCTACAGAGTCTCCAGAATGCTTAGTAGGGTGCCTCCTGACCTGCATCTGAAAAGCAACAATATGTACGGAATGAGAACCGGAGGTTGTCAGCATGGCAAAGGTGCCCACATAGTTAATAT
This sequence comes from Arachis ipaensis, assembly GCF_059453495.1. Lineage (NCBI taxonomy): Eukaryota > Viridiplantae > Streptophyta > Magnoliopsida > Fabales > Fabaceae > Arachis > Arachis ipaensis. The sequence continues at coordinate 60,054,950 of NC_142436.1, forward strand.
AAAACGTCCCGAGAAAGCCAGAGGCAATTCTAGAACTCCGACACCCATAATTAAACTTAAGGAAAATAAACTAAACCAGAAAGTAGGTAATTGTCTAAAGTTCTCAAGTCCTTAATCAATTTCTAACTTAACCCTTCACTTTCTACTTCCTCCAGCCCTCCAAAACACTGGTGTACAGACAAGCAATACAAACAAAGCAAACACAAGTAGGATACAGATACAGCAGGTAGCCAATATAGTAGGTAAGCATAATAATCACATAGGCAAGCCCAATTAATGTACAATGAAACAAAACACACATATGTATATGATGTATGCCTGCCCTATGGCTAATAAGCTCATTTGTCGGTTATATAGCCAAACCCGACATGTCCGGTAGCTAATCCGGATACTGTATCTCTGTTGCGCTTTAATACCATTAGAGAGAATACGTGCCCTGTCACCATTAGAGGGATTATGTGCCCTGTCACCATTAGAGGGAATAGGTGCCCTGTCACACTTACAACCAGAGAAAAAATATAGACACACTTGTAATCAATCATCCTCAACGATGTCTCATTCATCATATTCATTCAATTGCATAATTAAAATCAGTTTCATCATTCTTCTTCCTCATCTCTTTCCCAGAGCAAGTGGACAACGCCACTGCCTCTTACTCAGGGTCACATGTCTCATTCATTTACAAATCATCATTTCCGCATTTCCTCAACCCCAATTCATTCTTTTCTAAATAAAGCAAAACTCAAAATGTAATCCTTTTCTGAATAACTCAAAATCAAATTATAAAATCCTTTAAAAAAAACCAAAGCGTTCTAAGAAGCACTTCAAACGAAATCTCCAATTTTATAAAAAATTAGGCAGCATCCCTTCTAAAACTCGGATTCTGCCACCTTTTTCGGGTCCCAACCTAATCATTCTCAACCTTTCCAATGAGTTCAAAACCAAATCATTTCTCAATAAAACATAAATTCAGATTTTTCAACTATCAAACCATTTCGATGTCTAACCATTTCAGAATCAAAACAATTCATTTTCCATATCTTAAATCATTCCCAACAATTCAAAATCACAACCACAACAACTCGACCCATGAAAAATCAATAAAATTCAAAGTTTATACCACAACTCTAGTAAATCACAATTTAATCCAACTTTAGCATAATCAATTAAAAGTCATAAATTATAGCTAGTTCAACCAATCAACTTCAATAGCAAACTGTTACAAAATTGAATCACACATTCTATACCATATACACAATCATCAAAATCATTCAATTCCTCAATACCCAAACTCAAAACCTTCGAAACTGATGAGGGGAGGAACTGGGTGAGAAATGTAAATTTATTACCACTTTATTCTGATAGAATTGAAGAGAATTCTAAAATGAACATGTGGTCGCTGACGGCTCGTCAATCGAAACTCCAGATTGAAAGTTTTGTGGATTTGAATTCTTGGAAGAGGTTAGGGTTCATGTTTCATGCGCTCTCTCCCTTTCCTGCAACGTGAAACCCTCATGAAAAATGGAAGGAGGCTGAAAGCGTAATTTGTATGTTGGGTTTTGGTCCCGATTTGGGTGCAATTCAGTCGGTTTGGCCCGACGGCCTAATTTTAGGCCAAAATATTTAAAATTAATATCAAAACTCGTATTTTAATTATTTCTACTTCATTAAACTATCAAATTTAATTTTTTAATTTTTAATTAATAATTAATTTATTGATTAATTATTTATTAATTTCGCATGTTTTACACTTCCTCTTTTATATAATGCTAATTCATTCTCCTATTTTTTCTTCTTCTTGAAGCTTTGTCTTCGTCTGTAATACCTGGAATAGAGACTAATGTAAATGCAATGTTATTCAACCTTCAAGGGTTAATTTTTCTTATCTTGCAGTAGACAAAAGCAGCAATAAAAAACTAATTTCAATGTATAAAATTTAATAAAATTAAGTGAATTTTGTTGCTCCATTCAAGAGACTTTTCTACTAATAGTTTAGGTATATGTTATTTCTAAAAAATATTAGGAACTAATATTTTTATTAACATTAGCCAATATTTTATTTCTATATTATTAGAAATGAAAGGCAAAGCACATATTTAAAACAATTGGAGATCAAAATTACATAAATACAATATTTTTAAATTGTTTATAATTCGATCCTACCCTTCATCTATATAAATGCTATGGGCTATAGGGTTTTAAGAATTTTCATGTAAAATCCTATACCCAGTCGTGGATTTTGACTGAATTAGCCTAAAATGGATTATACACATAGTAGGTAAGCAAATCCGTGAGTAGCTATAGTGGATTATGAAGAGATGCGTTAAGATAAGTCTTTATGGCCTATATTTTTCTACTACAAACACCAATTAAACGTGATTGTGAAGTAGAGTGGCAAATATATAATGTCTGGCGAAGAGAATTCCTTAGCATTTTGCACTACTACACAGAAAAAATTCAAAAAAACAAACAAAAGGGTGTAAAATTTATTGACAAAGAGCCTTTAAGTATCTTTATTCAATCATCAAATAGTTTTTCAGATGTACAAACCTGAATATTGCAAAAACTTGGGATGTATGGGATCAAGCAGGTGAAAAAGTTAAAAGATTCTAATTGTTGTTGTGTCAATTGGTGTGAAATATGATAAGTTTGTGATAGGGTCTGATAAAAATATGCTGGTTCTATTATCGAAAAAATTTTCTAGAGATGAGAATACATGAGTTATATGCGAAGTTGGAGGATGTTATTGCCAGTTCTAGGGTATCAACTCTGAATCTTCTTAGGGGAGTTTTGAGTTCAATGCTTGTGGTTGCACCTGCCGCAGCATTGGTTGCATTTCCATCTTTTGTAGTTGATTTGAACAGTGAGGATGGAAATGCCTGTGTTGTATTTGAAAAATACTCAACGATACCTAGATGCCAATAGAAAAGTAAATGTGTTGAATTCATGCAACCTCAGCGTAGGAAACTACTAAAATATCCAAGAATATAGTAGCTGAAGCAGTCCAGCTAGGTTGGTGATATTTCTGTTGGCCGTGTGATACATGCATCTATACAACCACCCTAATGTAGCTAAACCCCAACTATATTTCTGTTGACCTACTCAAGTATGATGCTTGCGTGATTCTGATATGGAAATTTCTCAAACACAAATATCCTAAATCACTCAAATGAATAATCAGTAGCTTGCCATCGCAGATTTATAACGCTACAAAGCAAAAACTGCGATAGGCTTTGGAAGTTTACCCCTTCTTAAACCACGATCGTGCACGGCGGTTTAGCACACCGATTCCTTCAAAAATTGTGGCGGCTCACAGTGGATGATGCCTACTTTTTTATCCTTGTAATCCGCGACAGAGTAAGGTGGTTTATATGGTTTCAAAGCTTTCACTTAATCCGCGATAGGATAAGGTAGTTTTAGCTTTAATAAGAAAAATACACATAATTCACACCTGGGCATAGGATTTTATATGTAATTTGTTAAAATCCTGTAGACTATATAGATTCATATAGATTAGGATTAAGATCGAGATGTCAACAGTTTAGGAATAATACATTTGTATAATTTTGATCTCCAATTTGTTTAAATAAGTCATTTGCCTAGAAATTAAGATTTAGTATTTACGATTTAAAATTTAGTACTTAGAGTATAAAGTATTGAATAAATACAAACAAAAATTATTAAATTTTATTGATCACGTAAAATTGCTCTTATTTATATAGTATAGGATTAAACAGCTTACGTAATCCTTAATCATTGTGGTTTTGGTCTTTATACAGTTTGTTGGCATCAGGATGGGGCTGCCATTGCCATCTGTGTGGGAGGTGGTGGCGCAATTGGTGGTGTATTTCTTAATAGAGGACTACACGAACTATTGGTTGCACAGGTTCTTACACGTGAATAGATGGGGTTACGAGAACATTCACAGAGTGCACCATGAGTACGAGGCTCCGATCGGCTACGCTGCACCGTATGCACATTGGGTGGAGATCCTTCTCCTTGGGGTTCCGACATTTCTTGGTCCGGCAATGGTCCCTTGTCACTTGATCACCTTCTGGTTGTGGATAGCATTGCGCCAACTTGAAGCTATTGACACACACAAAGGGTAAACTTAAACCCTGCTCTCTTGTTTTTTTTTTTCTGTCATTTGCTTTTCTTTGTTACTTCTATTTTTTGATGAATTTTGGTTGCCGCTTTTTTCACTATAAAATTATTTTTATAAATTTTGATATGATGACGCATTTATTAATTGAAAAGAGGAGTGTTAGAACCAATAATTTTTATGATTTGTAGTCATCAATTAGCTATTATTAGTATTTTTAATGGTGTGAGATTATATCCAATGGTGTGAGATTACTCCCTTTTCTTTTGCTGGTTAAGTGTTGGCCAAATTTAAATAAAAATACCAGCCTCCAAAACTTTTTCAATTGAAAATATTTGGAGATCAAAATTTCAAAACCAAAGATAGCTATAATTTGTTTTTATTTTTTATTTTTATTTATATTAATTAATTACTATTAAAATAAATATATAATATTAAATATAATAAATATATAATTATAATACTATGTATACGAAATTATAAATATTAAATTAAATAAGATAATTTGAAATTATTGATAAAAGGCAATATAATCCAATCCTCCCGCTTTTTTACGCTTCAATTCCTCTTTCATGCACTAAATGTGTTGTCACTAAGACATACACCGACCTTATTGCTTTGTAGGTATGAGTTTCCTTGGGCGATCACAAAACTCATTCCATTTTATGGTGGAGCTGATCATCATGATTACCATCATTATGTTGGAGGACAAAGTCACAGCAATTTCGCTTCAGTTTTCACATACTGTGATTTTATTTATGGAACTGACAAGGTTATATGATGATTTGAAATATTTTATCCTACAAACATATTGCTTGTCTTTTTCTACATGTGAAATGGATCTGCAATAATTTTGTTTTCTTTATGCTACAGGGTTATCGTTATCAGAAGAAAATGCAGAAGAAGGTATAATTTTAAAGCTTTGATGATATTTAAAAAGTTAATTGCATTTTGTAGCTTCAGTTAGCCATAGAACAATTTGTTTCACCGAAATTCTTTAGACAATTCCCCCCCTCCATTTTGCACTAATTTATTTAGGTATACAATCTGCAAAGAATAACAATTTTTTCCCTTTCACCTAATTGTTGCTTTGTGAATTGATTCAGTTAAAGGAAGGATCATACAAGAAGTCTGACTAAATTGGAGAATACATCATCCTATGGTTAGGGAGTGTAACATGTTTTGACTTTCGAAAACTAAAGATTTCAAGTATGTGGAAATATATATTTGGCAACAACGGTGGTACAATAGACATCAAGCTTAAGGGTGGAGGTTAGAGAGATGCCCTTCACAAATTGTGAATTTGTGTTAGGAAAGGGGTGGGGGAGGAATTTCTTTTGTTGTAATCTTTTGGGTTTAGATTGGAAAATGTTAAAACATGAAAGGGGAATCCCTCCCCCGGAATGTAATTCAAAAACTTTGCTGATGCCATATGTGTGAAGGTGAATTCTTCAATTAAGTAAAGCTTTTTTATTTTATTGTAAAGTAAGTTGATCAGCCAATATGCTGGTGACAAGTATCATAGGTTATACTTTTGAGTAGGTTACACTTGTATAGTAAATTTTTTTTTTATGGTAGATACTCCAATGAAGATTTTATAATTGTCTTCATGTGAAATTATTTATTTTTTACCCTTAGATAATGGATTATATGATTAGATTTTGATATTTATAAAAGTGTTATTTTTGTTTAAAATGTGACTAAATAAATAAATCATATTTTTAAACAAAATATTTCCGTAAAAAGATATTTTTGTCATCTTCATTTGAGTAGTTATTTTTTTTTTATTTTATTTGCCTTCTGTTTTGTTTCGTTATTAATGAACCTAATTAGTAAATTATTCCCCCTCTCATTTCTAGGGTGATTACTAAGAATTCATGTATCCGACTGTCACCTATTTTGGGGATCACGTTATTATTTCTAAATGATTTTTCCATTGCTTAATAGATGATTCATTCCCTCATGTTCGAGCTTGTCTTTTCTAACTATGATATTGATGATTATATAGTAATAAAAAAATATTATGTAAACAAAAAAATTAGTCACGGTATATTTGTGTATAAATATATCTGTTGTTAGATTAATCAATTTGAATTGATCTAGTGATTAATTCACTAGTCTCTTTAAGTAATTGTCAAGAAATAAAATTTAGATTCGCGATAAATTAGTCTTTAATCTATGAAATTAAAAAATACCATAGGAAACAAAAAAAATATTTATTATTAATTTATTTTTAATATATATTTTATACTCCAATATATATTCTATACAATATATATTCTATACAGTAACTAATGAATATGCTTAATATGGCTTCATAGTAGTAATTTAGCTTGTCCCATATGGACCTGTTCCGAATGTTACCTGAAACTGGGTTACTTTAGGTTTGAATGTGAGGTCCAAACACCTTTGGGTGGTTTGTCTGACACTTTCTGCTGCTATGGTGCCACCGTCCGATATCTTGATGAAGGTAGGGGTGGTACCTGCAAGGGACTCTAATCCTTAAGTTAGCAAGGATTTAAGTAGGTTTTTAGTAGATTGAGTTCGAAGAAAACCTGAGAGGGTCAGGATATTTATTAGTGTAGATGTAGAGTCAATAACTACCTTTTAGAGTAGTTTCACTTTGATAGTGGATAACCGTTCTTTTTTGTTAAGGAGGTTGTTGAGATCTCTTTTCTAGATTACTAGGAGATATCTTAAGAGTTAGTCACATATTTAGATAAGTAGGGCTAGGATAGCGTCGTCGCGTCCGATTTCTATGAGGTCAGGTAGGTGTCGATCTAGCCAATATCTGTTAATTGGGCTTTACTTATTTTGGGTCTGATTAAGTATTGTGTAATATCCAGAAATTTTGAAAATTCTTATTATGAGGTGATTTTAAATTTATTAATTTATTAGAGATTTTATTTTCAGAAATTATTTTATTGAGAATAATTAAATCAAGTTTTGATAGATAAAATAAAAATTTTACTTAATTTCATAATTATTGAATAATCTTCTATATTTAAATTATAAGGCTTAACAGTTATAAAAGAAAAAAAATTTTATGATTTAGTTTAAATAATTAAGATTTTGGAATTTAATACTTTAATTTTTATAAATAGAGAAAATTAATTATATTATCTTATATTTTAAATTAGAATATTTGATTGAGAGTTAATTAGTAAATTGATAATTAAATAATATTTTCAAAGTAATTTTGAGGGATTAAATTAGATTTCAAAATAAATACAATATAACATAAATTGATTTAGAAATTATCACACCCTAGTTAACCCAAAATTCCCAATTACATACACAAACCCTAACCCTAACTTTAACCAAATTGAACCCTAACCCCCTGACGAACGGACTTTTGCTAGTAAAGAAATTCACAAATAAATTCTCGTTGCTAGTATAATTTCTAAACCAATAAAGAATCCTTTCATTCAAAAACTTGTTTGTCACTTAAGCAAACCCAATAAAAATAATAACCGAAGTATTTAAACCTCGGGTCGTCTCTCAAGGAATTGCAGGGAAGTATGAGTTATTATTGGTTATGGAAAAGTATCTTTTTGGGTTTTTGAAGGGTTGAACAAGGAAATAAAATGGCAAGAAGGTAAATTAATAACTAAGAAAAGCTCTTGGCAAGGTATGAGAACTGGACATCCTATCCTAGTTATCCTTATCAATTGTGATGAGAATTGTTCATTGCTCCCACTTAGTTAACCTCTAACTATGGAGGAAAGTCAAGTGGACTAATCAATTTGATTCCTCAAGTCCTAGTCAACTCCTAAGGAAAGACTAGCTTTAGAGGGATCTAAATCAACCAGCAACTGTCAATCATCAATCAACAAGGAGTTTGATAACTCAAGAGTCTCCAATTACTCAACCAAAGTAAGAATATGAAAATCTAAATTAAAACTCTTCCAAGCATTTTGTCAAACACCTGGAAGGCATAATATAAAAGCATAGAAAACCAACAAGAAATATTAAATCCAAATAACCAATTAAAAGCATCGATAACATAAATTGAAGAAAGCAATCATAAATCTGAAATATCTCAAATTGCATTAATAAGTAATTGAATCTAACATGGAGAATTCATAAACCAAATTGGAAAAGAAGAGAATCAACAAGAGGAATAGATAAACCAAAGTGCTAGAATAAATAAGAGCATAAGCGAAACTAAATTAAATGAACATTGAACCTGGAATTGAGAAGAAATAAACCTAAAACTAAGAGAAATCCTAAAACCTAGAGAGAGGAGAGAGCCTCTCTCTCTAAAAACTACATCTAAAACCTAAATTATGAATAATGAGAAGTTGTGAATGAATGAATGAATGATTGTTTTTTAATGATTTATTTTCCCATTCTGCAGCCTCTATTCTGTGTTCTCGGGCTTGGAATTGGGCTAAAAAGGAGCCCAGAAATCGCTCCCAGCGCTTTCTGCAAGTTTCTGCACGTGATGAATGTCAGGTGTACGCGTCGGTTACGCACGCGCGTCATTTGGCGATATTCCTTGTCACGCGTACGCGTCAGTCACGCGTACGCGTCGCTTGTCTTCTGCGCTAGGCACGCATACGCGTCGTCCATGCGTGCGCGTCGCTGCCAGCTTTTCAAAACTTCATTTTTTGCGTTCCTTCCACTTTTGCATGTTTCCTTTCCATCCTCTAAGCCATTCCTGCCTTATAAAGCCTAAAAACACTTAACACATAGATCACGGCATCAAATGGTAATAAAGGATAATAAAAATTGACAGTTTAAAGGCCTAGGAAACATGTTTTCAACTACATTACAGAATTAGGAAGGATTTGTAAAACCATGCAAATTATATGAATAAGTGAGTAAAGAATTGATAAAAACCACTCAAATTAGCACAAGAGAAACCATAAAATAGTGGTTTATCACCCCCCAACACAAACAGCTGCGGCACCCTCCCCCCCTTTTCTTAACAAAACACACACACACATAGCAAGAAAGGAAGAAGGAGAGAACGGGAGAAGAGAAGAGAAGGGAGGAAGGGGATGCGCTGGTGCTGGTGGCCCTTGCCATCGCCGTCGCCATGCCCAACTGCCAGTCTTCATCGAATCATTAAGAGGGAAGATAGAGTTTGAACAAAGGAGAAGAAGGGAGGCCACCATTGCTGCTGACCGCGCAATCACAGACGCCGCCGTTCTGTGGAGTCGTCGTTCTTGTAACACCCTACCACACAAAGCTTTACGGTTAAGCCGTAAAACAGAGGTGGTATGGTATTACAATCTCTATAATAAAATATATACATAATAATTTTGAAAAGGATACAGTATACGAGGAGCCTTAAAACATAGATAAAGCAAAATCGCAAAATAAAAAGCGCAACACTCAAGAAACAAGATTACTTGCGTGCAAAGAAAACTAAGGTTCGTAAGCATAACTAAACAGAAAGCAGGAATAGAGGGTCAAGAATACAAAAGAACAAGCTCCTAACTCAGCCTGCGAAGCTAAGGCTGGTCGGAGAATATTTACATACCAAATATACAACCATTAGCCCAAAAGAACATGTTTAAAAGCTCCAGTTCTCCATAAAACCTCTAAGAGGTACAAAAGCAAAGTATATATATATATATATATATATATATATATATGCAAAATATCAAAAGTAGGGCCCCAAAATAATCCACTTCGCTGCAAACTCCAGACGCCTACCAACGTGCCTCTCGACCTGCATCTGAAAAATAACAACATAGTATGGGATGAGAACCAGAGGTTCTTAACATGGTAAAGGTGCTACGCACATAAGATATAAGGTCTTGGGAATGCCAGAGGTAAACCTAGAACGCCGATACTCAGATTATGAAGCTTAAAGTACTAAAACAGAAACCATAATGGGTGGTCTTCTAAGGATATCTAAACCTAACTTAAACTTAACTTGAATACTAAGTCTTTCCACCTTTTCTCCGTACCTCTATCTCCGGTGAATTGCATAGACAAACAAGCAAATAAAGGCAAACACAGGTAGAATACAAATAATACAGATAGCAAGTATAACAAATAGTATATTATGATCAATTAGGCATTCACAATTAATGCACAACAAGCAAGCAAAGAATATGCACAAGATGTATGCCTGTCCTATGACTGATGAGGCTCATCTGTCGGTTATCAAGCCAACCCGACAAGTCTGGCTGCTAAACCCTGGACTGTCCCCCGTCACGCATCCCCAAGAGTCTATGCATAGCTTTTTCACACACACACACACACACACACACACACACACACATATATATAAATCAAACTTCTCAATGGGCGTACCATTCTCGAGAATTTATACGTGCCTGGTCACCCTTACAACGTAGGGTCAACAGAGTATCGAGTCTCAACCTGGAATACGTGGTTGTAAGCCACAGCACTTTACCCAGGAAAACTTGTACCTCAGATAACAGAGTGTATAAGCCAAATAAACATTCATAATCATTTGTAATTATTGCATAATCATATCATTTAAGCCATGGTACCATATACACTCCAAGTATACACATTTCCAGATATAATTCATCACTTTTATAACTCTGTTTCACCCCCAAGTTACCTCCATTTCCTAGCTTCAACTTATTACAAGGCTTATTACCATGATATAGGGTTAAAAGAATGAAAATAGAGATTTAAGGGTTGAAATTTGAACTTTAAAACACAAAAATCCATTTTTGCTGCAACAGGGGCCACGCGTACGCGTGGGCGTGCAATTGGACCACTTCGCGTACGTAGCCCCCTTCATGCGTATGCATGTGCACCAGGCAGAAGCGCATGGCCGCGTATGAGGAAGTATGCGTACGCAGACACCCCAGGTCACGCGTATACGTGGGCGCACATTTTGGCCCAGTTCGCATATGTGATAACGAAAAAATTTTAATTCTTCGTTAATAACTACCGGCAAGTGCACCGGGTCGTATCAAGTAATAAAACTCACAAAAGTGAGGTCGATCCCATGAGTATTAACAGATTAAGCAAGTAATAGTTGATTAATTATTCTAGTTAGACGATTCAATTTTTGAGTGATAAGCAACAAGAAATGTAAATGACTTGAATTTAAATGAAAGCAATAAAGTGCAAGGAAAGTAAATGACAAGAAATTAAAGTGCTGAAATTTAAAGTATAAGAATGTAAATTGCAAGGAATGAAAAGTACAAGAAAGTAAAACCAGGTGAAGCATTTCTACAAACACTTGGAAGGCACAAATGTGCAAAAGTAAATAAAGCGATAAATGTGCATAAGTAAATGACAAGAATTAAAGACAAAAAGTAAATAACAAGAATTAAGAATGAAATTAACATTGGGATCAAGAGATATTGCATTCTTAGGATCAATAGTTTTCATCTCCTCTTCAATCATGCAACTCATTGACCTCTTGGCAATCATGAGTGATTGAATCTCAATGTCTTGGTAATTCAATCTCCTCAATCTTGATCAATAGCCAATTCCTTGGTCTAATTGCTCATGAGAAGAGATGAAGAATGGTCCCTAATTATACCACACACATTCGTAGACCCAAATAATGGATAGATTAAATGTCACAATATTCCATCCATACCCAAATCTACTCAAGTGTGAGAATAATTTTCAAGCATCATTCTATGATTCCTTTCCCAAGGTTCACATAGAATTCATGTACATTCAATCTCTTTCCCAAGATAATTGAATGCTTAAATGAAGAACAAAAATCTTTCAAGTAAATCAAAGAGAGATGAAGAGAAGAAGAAGAATAAAAACAAATTAATCCATCAAATAGAAATAGAGCTCTCTTTCCCAATGTTAGAAATTAGAAACTCATAACTAAATATTTACAAAAGTGAATATGAAAGAAATGAAAGAAGAGAAGAGAATGAGAGTGTAAGGGGGAGTGGAGTGACCTCCACCCCTCCATGGTGAATGTAAAATTATGAATCTAAGGCCCTATTTATAAGCTACCTAAATTACAAATTCAAATGAAAATCCAACTCAAACTCAACATACATACACCAAAATCATCAACACAATATATCCTTTCCATCATCACAACAACCTTCATATCCTACCATTCCTCAATCTTAACAATTCCATGCATCAATTTCCCAAATACATCAACAAGATTATAATTCACCAATTCAATATATAGATATACACATTCGTATCAATATGTCAATCACCATCAACTCATCACTTAACATTCTATCATCATAAATAACAATCAATAATCAAGGATGCTAATCATTAAACATACTCATACGTTCCAACTTACCCTATGGTTATCTAGCCTAATTTTTCACAGAACATTATGTATTAAATTCAAGAAACCTAAACCATACCTTGGCCGATTTCCCGTATAACCTGAGACACCACCAACGGCTCCGAACACAGCCCCAAGGTTCCAAGATCTTTAAAATTATAACACCCAACCTCCACCAGCCTCAAATGTATACAATCAAGCTCCAATACACACATATACAAACCTAATTCACATATATCACACATACACACCCAAATTCAATACCCAAACTCACATAAGCTAGAATTTGTAGAATTTTGAGAGTCCTTACCTTATATATGTCTTGATTGAACAAAGACCCACAAGTTCCTCAAGCTAGTTTGAGCCAAAACATCAAGACATCGAATTTTAATAGCCAAAACCCCAAAATTTTGGAAATCCAAAAGAATGAGAGGCTGAGATGGGAATCAAGGTTTCTTACCAAAATTTGTTACCGGGCTTTGTAGAGCTTGACACGCTGGACACGTGGCCATAAACGGTGTGGCAATCGGAGCTCGGAGCGAAAAGTTATGGAAGTTTGATTGAATGCTAAGGTTGGAACTTTCTCTTCTCTTCCCCTTAGCTTGTTTTAGTGTTCTTGGCTGAATGAGGAAGGAGAGAGGCATTTCATTAAGTTACTTGGGCTGAAGGGGTTGTGCCTTGGGCCCATTTTAGGCCCGGTTCAATTGGTTCGGCCCAATTTTGGGCCAAATTCTTTGAAATTAGTGTCAAAATTCTCATTTTAATTAGCTCTATCCTATTTTAATATAAAATTCATATTTCTAATTTCCTTTGTTAAAATTTAATTTATTGACTAATTATTTGCTAATTTTACGAGGTTTACATCCTACCCACCTAATTAAGAATTTTGCCCTCAAAATTCAGATTTAGTTACCTGAAGAGAGGTGTGGGTAGTCCTTCTGCATATCCGATTCGAGCTCCCAAGCATGCTCTTCAACAGCAGCCCGACTCCAAGCCACTTTCATTAATGATACTTCCTTTCTGCGCAAACGTTTGATGCTGGTGTCATCAATCCTAACTGGGATTACTGGAAGCGTCAGATCCTCTCTTACTTGAACTGATTCCGACTCTAGAACATGACTTACATCAGGAGTATACTTTCGAAGCCGTGACACGTGAAATACATCGTGTAGGTTAGAAAGGTGCGGCGGTAAGGAAATCTTATAAGCTACCGGCCCAATCCTCTTTAGAATCTCAAACGGCCCGATGTAACGGGAATTCAATTTTTTAGTTTTTATTGCTCTACCCACTCCAGTTGTTGGAGTAACCTTCAGAATCACATGCTACCCTTCTTCAAATTCCAAAGGCTTCCGCCTTTGATCAGCATAGCTCTTCTGACGACTCTGAGTGACAAGCATTCGACTTCGGATTTTCTTTATCTGCTCAGTGGTTTCAGATATCATTTTAGGCCATAATAAGCTATTCTCTCCAGTCTCATACCAGCATAGTGCAAATTGACATTTCCTTCCATACAGAGCCTCATACGGAGCCATTCCGATACTTGCATGGTAGCTATTGTTATATACAAACTCCACTAGTGGCATATACCGATCCTAGCTTGCCAGCTAGTCTAGAACACAAGCTCTCAGCATATCTTCCAAAGTTTGGATTGTTCTCTCTGACTGACCGTCTGTTTGAGGGTGATATGCAGTGTTTAAACTCAACTGAGTCCCAAATGCTCGTTGAAGGCTCCCTAGAACCTTGAGGTGAAACGGAGATCTCTGTCAGATATAATGGTGAAAGGCACGCCGTGCAATCTAAAATCTCTATTAAATGTACAGCTGCGCTAACTCCTCAAATTACAGTTCATTCGAATGGGGAGAAAGTGAGCCGACTTTGTCAGTCGATCCACAATCACCTAAATAGCGTCATAACCATCCTGAGTCCTAGATAACCCCAACACGAAGTCAATTGTAATACTCTCCCACTTCCATTGTGGAATCTCCAAAGGCTGAAGGATTCCTAATGGTCTCTGATGCTCTATTTTGACTTTCTAACAAGTCAAACACTTGGAAATGTGCAATGCCACATCATTCTTCATTCTCAGCCACCAGAACATTGTTTTTAGATCTTGATACATCTTAGTGCTTCCCCGATGGATTGAAAACCCGCTCTTGTGAGCCTCCTTCAAGATACTCTGCCGTAAGTCTCCGACGTCCAGTACAATGATTTAGCCTTTGAATCTCCATAATCTGTCCTTATCCTCTAACACTCTTGACCACTTTCCTTGCTCAATTGCCGGCAGTACCTTTTGTAATTCTTTATCATTTTGATGAGTTTATTGGAGTTCAGCCTTAAAATCACTTGAAACTTGTAGCTGACTCAAACACAGAGTCCCGGACTCTTCTCTGACCCCTAATTTTAGACCTTCGCTTTTAGCAACTCTTTCTCTTGCAACATCATCCAAGTAGTGCATAGGGACTTCTGGCTCAAAGCGTCCACCACAACATTCGCTTTTCCAGGGTGGTAGTTGAACTCGAAGTCAGAGTCCGTCAGAAGCTCCATCCACCTTCTCTGACGCATATTCAGTTCTTTTTGCTCAAAGAGGTACTTCAAGCTTTTGTGATCTGAGAAAACTTGGAACTTAACACCATAGAGATAATGTCTCTAAATCTTCAGAGCAAAGACAATGGCAGCAAGTTCTAAGTCGTGGGTTGGATAATTCATTTCATGCAGTCTTAACTGCTGTGAGGCATATGGCACGACCTTACAATGCTGTATCAGCACGTACCCCAGACCCTTCAGTGATGCATCACAATACACCTCAAATAGTTCACTCAGCTCGGGCAACACTAACATAGGTGCAATGGTAAACCTCTGTTTCAACACTTGAAAACTTTCCTCGCACTCAGGAGTCCAAACAAAAGGCGCATCTTTTCTAGTCAGCTTGGTTAAAGGTAAGGCGAGTTGTTAAAATCCTTTAATGAACCTTCGATAATAACTTGCCAAACCTAGGAAGCTCCTAATCTCTGTCACAGAAGCTGGTCGCTCCCAATTCATTACTGCCTCAACTTTAGCAGAATCCACAGCTATTCTTTGCTTGCTCACTACGTGGCCAAGAAACTTCACCTCACTCTTCCAAAACTCGCATTTAGATAACCTGGTGTACAGTTTTCTTTCCTTCAAGATTCGCAGCACAATTCGCAAGTGATTCGTATGCTCTTCTTTTTGTCTTGGAGTAAATAAAAATGTCATCGATGAAGACGACAACAAACTTATCCAGGTACAGACAGAAAATTCTATTCATGTAGTCCATGAATATTGTCGGAGCATTGGTTAACCCAAAATACATAACCGTGTATTCATAGTGACCGTATCACATCCGAAAAGTAGTCTTTGAAATATCCTCGTCTCTAACCCTTATTTTATGATACCCAGATCACAAGTCCATCTTAGAAAATACACCGGCTCCCTGTAGTTAGTCCATTAGGCCATCGATCCTTGGTAACGGATACTTATTCTTCATAGTAACCTTATTCAGATGCCGATAATCGACACACAGGCGCATGCTCCCGTCTTTCTTCTTTACCAGTAGCACTTACGCTCCCCACGGAGAAACACTCGACCGAATAAAGTGTTTACCCAACAAATCTTCCAACTGAGCCTTAAGCTCGGTGGTGCACGAATTGTAAATCACACTTTTTACAACTCGTACCACTAACCAGCAAGTGCACTGGGTCGTCCAAGTAATACCTTACGTGAGTAAGGGTTGATCCCACGGAGATTGTTGGCTTGAAGCAATCTATGGTTATCTTGTAACTCTTAGTCAGGAAAATAATAAAGTAATTCACTTATCAAATTTGATTGCAAGGAATAAAAGGGCAGAACACAAATTATACTTGTATGCAATGATGGAGAATATGTTGGGATTTTGGAGATGCTTTGTCTTCTGAAATTCTGCTTTCCTCTGTTTTTTGATTCACGCACACACGTCCTCCTATGGCAAGCTGTGTGTTGGTGGATCACCGTTGTCAACGGCTACCATCCATCCTTCCAGTGAAAAGGGTCCAGATGCGCTGTCACCGCACGGCTAATCATCTGCAGGTTTTCAATCGTACCGGAATAGGATTTACTATCCTTTTACGTCTGTCACTACGCCTAGCACTCGCGAGTTTGAAGCTCGTCACAGTCATTCAATCCCTGAATCCTACTCGGAATACCACAGACAAGGTTTAGACTTTCCGGATTCTCTTGAATGCTGCCATCAATCTAGCTTATACCACGAAGATTCTGATTAAGAGATCTAAGAGATATTCATTCATTCTATGGTGGAACGTAAGTGGTTGTCAGACACGCGTTCGTGGATGAATGATGATGATTGTCACGTTCATCACATTCATATTGAAGTGCGAATGGATATCTTAGATAGGAACACGCATGTTTGAATGGAAAACAGAAATACTTACATTAATTCATCGAGACACAGCAGAGCTCCTCACCCCCAACAATAGAGTTTAGAGACTCATGCTGTCAAAAGGTACAAAGTTCAGATCTAAAATGTCATGAGATACCAAATAAATCTCTAAAAGTTGTTTAAATACTAAACTAATAACCTAGGTTTACAGAAAATGAGTAAACTATGATAGATAGTACAGAGATCCACTTCTGGGGCCCACTTGGTGTGTGCTGGGGCTGAGACTTATGCTTCTCACGTGCCTGGGCTGTTTAGGGCGTTCAACGCCAGGTTGTAACCTGTTTCTGGCGTTGAACTCCAACTTGTAACTTGTTTCTGGTGCTGGACGCCAGACAGCAACATGGAACTCGCGTTGAACGCCAGTTTACGTCGTCTATCCTTGAGCAAAGTATAGACTATTATATATTGCTGGAAAGCCCTGGATGTCTACTTTCCAACGCATTTGAGAGGGCGTCATTTGGAGTCTTGTAGCTCCAGAAAATCCACTTTGAGTGCAGGGAGGTCAGAATCCAACAACATCAACAGTCCTTTTTCAGCCTGAATCAGATTTTTGCTCAGCTCCCTCAATTTCAGCCAAAAAATATCTGAAATTACAGAAAAACACACAAACTCATAGTAAAGTCAAGAAATATGAATTTTTCCTAGAAACTACTGAAAATAAACTAAAAACTAACTAAAACACACTAAAAACTATATGAAATTAACCCCAAAAAGCGTATAAAATATCCGCTCATCACAACACCAAACTTAAATTGTTGCTTGTCCTCAAGCAACTAGATAAATAAAATAGAATACAAATAACTTAAGAAGCAATAATATCTCAGAGTTTTTGAGTGAAGCTCAGATTCTAATTAGATGAGCGGGACTAGTAGCTTTTTGCTTCTGAACAGTTTTGGCATCTCACTTTATCCATTGAAGCTCAGAGTGATTGGCATCTATAGGAACTCAGAATTCAGATAGTGATATTGATTCTCCTAGTTTAGTATGTTGATTCTTGAACACAGCTACTTTATGAGTCTTGGCCGTGGCCCTAAGCACTTTGTTTTCCAGTATTACCACCGGATACATAAATGCCACAGACACATAATTGGGTGAACCTTTTCAGATTGTGACTCAGCTTTGCTAAAGTCCCCAATTAGAGGTGTCCAGGGTTCTTAAGCACACTCTTCTTTTTTTCTTTGGACCTTGACTTTAACCGCTCAGTCTCAAGTTTTCACTTGACACCTTCACGCCACAAGCACATGGTTAGGGACAGCTTGGTTTAGCCGCTTAGGCCAGGGTTTTATTCCTTTAGGCCCTCCTATCCACTGATGCTCAAAGCCTTGGGGTCCTTTTTATTACCCTTTCCTTTTGGTTTTAGGGCTAATGGCTTTTTGCTCTTGCCTTTTGGTTTTAAGAGCTTTGGCTTTTTCTGCTTGCTTTTTCTTTTTCTTTCTCTATTTTTTTTTCTGCAAGCTTTTGTATTCACTGCTTTTTCTTGCTTCAAGAATCATTTTTATGATTTTTCAGATTATCAATAACATGTCTCATGTTCATCATTCTTTCAAGAGCCAACATATTTAACAGTCTTAAACATCAAATTCAAAAGACATATACATTGTTCAAGCATTCATTCAGAAGACAGAAAGCATTGCCACCACATGTAAATAATTAGAATTTATCTTATTAAAAACTCAAAAAATATTGCCTCTTATTCTAAAGAAATTCTTCTATTTTATTCATGTTTAATGATGATGATAAAATTAAATTATAGCTTAATTGGAGATAAAATCAAAAATATAGATACTAATTACTACTATATGACTCCTAAGGTAAAACTAAAATAAAAATAGTTATCACAGAGTTAAGGCTAAGATTGGAATTTAACAACCTTTGTTCTGGGAAGTGGATGTTCCTCTAATCTACAGGGTGCTTGGTCCTTCAAGAGATAATTTCTGGCGCTTCAATTCCCTTAAATCACGCCCTTGCTCCTCCTGTTCTTTAAGCAAATAGCAAAGAATGCTACTTTGTTCCTTCTGTTCTTTCTTTATTTATTCCATAGCTTCTTGCATCTTGGTAATAGATGTTTCAAGATACTCCCAGTATTCAGATTGAGGGATTTCTGGGAGAAATTCCCGTGTTCTCTTCTTGATGGGGTCATCCTGTGCTTGTTGTTTTTCCATTGATGCTTTGGTGATTGGTCGCTCAACTGAGATATACTCAGTTATTCCCATCCTTACTCCAGCGTCCTTGCAGAGCATAGAAATCAAGCTTGGATAAGCCAACCTGACATCTTTGGAATTTTTGTTTGCAATTTTGTAAAATTCAGTTGAAATCAGTTGATGAACTTCCACTTCTTTTCCCATCATGATGCAATGGATCATCACTGCTCTTATAATAGTGACTTCAGAACAGTTGCTAGTGGGCAGCAGAGAATGCCCAATGAAGTCCAGCCATCCTCTGGCGATTGGTTTGAGATCTTCTCTTTTGAGTTGATTTGGGACACCCTTCGTGCTGGTGGTCCACCTGGCTCCAGGGCTACATATATCCTCTAGAATCTTATCCAGGCCCTTGTCTGTTCTCATCATTCTCCTATTGAAGGAGTCTGGATCATCTTTCAGCTGGGGTAGCTTTAAGATCTCCCTGATCTTGTCAGGGTGGGTATGAACAATCTTTCCTCTGACCAAGGTCCGATAGTCATAGAGAGCAGATCCAGATAGTCTTTGCTTGTCTGTTTGCCACATATTAGCATAGAACTCCTGGACCATATTCCTTCCCACTTTCGTTTCAGGATTAGCTAGGATCTCCCAATTCCTGATTCGAATTTGCTCCTGGATCTCTGGATATTCGTCTTCTTTCAGATCGAATCTAACTTCTGGGATCACTGATCTTAGACCCATTATTTTGTAATAATGGTCTGAATGTTCTTTAGTTAAGAACTTCTCTTGATTCCAAAGTGGTTTTGGAACACTCTCTTTCTTGCCTCTTGGAGTGGGTTGTTTTCCTTTAGGAGCCATGATCTTAGTGGGTATGGTTTAGTGATCACGGATAAACACACCAAACTTAGAGGTTTGCTTGTCCTCAAGCAAAAGAAAAGAAAGGAGAGGGATAGAAGGAGAGCTAGTGTAGGATGGTGGATGAGAGGAAGGAGGCCGAATGGGTTTTTAAAAGGGAGGGGGGTTTTCGAAAATAGGGAGAAAGATAAGATAGAAGATATGATTTTAAAAAAATAAGTATGATAAGAAAAGATATAATTTAAAATTGAAAAGATATGAAAGATATTTGAAAAAGATAAAATTGGATTTTTGAAAAAGATATTGATTAGTTGAAAAGATTTTTGAATGAAAAGAGATAGATTTGTTTTGAAAATTTTGAAAAAGAGTTGAAATGGATTGAAAAAGGGATTTGTGCTTATGGATTAAGATACATTTGATATTTTTAAAATAGGGTTTTTAGAAATTAGGGATTTTAGAAATCAGGGTTCTTAACATGTTTATGCAAGAAATCATGAATTGAAACATGAAAATTAAATTTAGAATGAAAAATATGAAGTAAAAACGAATTCACCTCCTCCCCACCATCCTGGCGTTTGAACGCCCAAATGCTGCATGTTTTGGGCGTTCAACGCCCAACTGCTGCTTCTCCTGGGCGTTCAACGCCCAGCTGTTGCTTCTTTCTGGCGTTGAACGCCAAGAACTCCTTTGTCACTGGGCGTTTTTCTGAACGCCCAGGATGCTGTAAATCTGGCGTTAAACGCCCAGAAGGAGCTTCTTTCTGGCGTTCAACGCCCAGAAGATGCTTCTTTCTGGCGTTTAACGCCCAGATGGCTATCCTTACTGGCGTTCAACGCCCAGTGGATGCTTCTTTGCGTTGAACGCCCAAAACAGACTATTACTGGCATTTTCTTGCCAGTGAGCTCTTTTTCTCTGTTTTGTATGCAGAATCCTTCTGTAACCCTGTGAACTTATACAATTGACTCTTTACCTTAGTATCAGTGAACTTTATATAAACAAATAAAATCAAGAATAGGGCAAAATGCTTAGAGGAAGTGATGCCCCATGGCTGGGTTGCCTCCTGGTACGCGGAATCGTGATTACACTTTAATTATGTAAAATTCATTGCTCTTTCTTTCCCTGGAAATGGCGCCAAAAACATGATGCCAAGACCATGGTTCACAACTCCGTGTAACTGACCAGCAAGTGCACTGGGTCATCCAAGTAATACCTTACGTGAGTAAGGGTCGAATCCCACGGAGATTGTTGGTATGAAGCAAGCTATGGTCACCTTGCAAATCTCAGTTAGGCAGATATAAATTGATAATGGTGTTTTCGAATAATAATTAATAGAATAGGGATAGAAATACTTATGTAAATCATTGGTAGGAATTTCAGATAAGCGAATGGAGATGCTTTTCGTTCCTCTGAACCTCTGCTTTCCTGCTATCTTCATCCAATCAGTCTTACTCCTTTCCATGGCTGGCTTTATGCAAGGGCATCACCGTTGTCAGTGGTTACATCCCCTCCTCTCAGTGAAAAATATGCTCACATGCTCTGTCACAGCACGGCTAATCATCTGTCGGTTCTCGATCATGCTGGAATAGGATTCACCCTCCTTTTGCGTCTGTCACTAACGCCCAACAATCGCGAGTTTGAAGCTCGTCACAGTCATTCAATCATTGAATCCTACTCGGAATACCACAGACAAGGTTTAGAATTTCCGGATTCTTTTGAATGCCGCCATCATTCTAGCTTACGCCACGAAGATTCCGGTTAAGAGATCTAAGAGATATTCATTCTAGCTTATTTCATGTAGAACGGAAGTGTTTGTCAGGCACGTGTTCATAGGGGAGAATGGTGATGAGCGTCACACATAATCATCACCTTCATCACGTTCTTGGGTGCGAATGGATATCTTAGAAGCGAAATAAGATGAATTGAATAGAAAACAGAAGTACTTTGCATTAATCTTTGAGGAACAGCAGAGCTCCACACCTTAATCTATGGAGTGTAGAAACTCTACCGTTGAAAATACATAAGTGAAAGGTCCAGGCATGGCCGAGAGGGCCAGCCCCCAAAACGTGATCACAGGATTAGAAAATACAATCCAGGATCCAGGATTGTCTAATACAATAGTAAAAGGTCCTATTTATAATAAACTAGTCACTAGGGTTTACATAAGTAAGTAATTGATGCATAAATCCACTTCCGGGACCCACTTGGTGTGTGCTTGGACTGAGCCTTAACTTTCCACGTGCAGAGGCCATTTGTGGAGTTGAACGCCAGTTTTTGTGCCAGTTTGGGCTTTCAACTCTGGTTTTGGCTCCTTTTCTGGCGCTGGACGCCAGATTTAGGCAGAAAGCTGGCGTTGAACGCCAGTTTACGTCGTCTATTCTTGGCCAAAGTATGGACTATTATATATGGCTGGAAAGCCCTGGATGTCTACTTTCTAACGCAATTAGAAGCGCACCATTTCGAGTTCTGTAGCTCCGGAAAAGCCACTTTGAGTGCAGGGAGGTCAGAATCCAACAGCATCAGCAGTCCTTCTTCAACCTCTGAATCTGATTTTTGCTCAAGTCCCTCAATTTCAGCCAGAAAATACCTGAAATCACAGAAAAACACAAAAACTCATAGTGAAGTCCAGAAATGTGAATTTAACACAAAAACTAATGAAAACATCCCTAAAAGTAACTAGATTCTACTAAAAACATACTAAAAACAATGTCAAAAAGCGTATAAATTATCCACTCATCACAACACCAAACTTAAATTGTTGCTTGTCCCCAAGCAACTGAAAATCAAATAGGATAAAAAGAAGAGAATATACTATAAATTCCAAACTATCAATGAAACATAGCTCCAATCAAATGAGCGGGACTTATAGCTTTTTGCCTCTTGAATAGTTTTGGCATCTCACTTTATCCATTGAGGTTCAGAATGATTGGCATCTATAGGAACTTCAGATTTCGAATAGTGTTATTGACTCTCCTAGTTCAGTATGATGATTCTTGAACACAGCTTCTTTATGAGTCTTGGCCGTGGCCCTAAGCACTTTGTTTTCCAGTATTACCACCGGATATATAAATGCCACAGACACATAATTGGGTGAACCTTTTCAGATTGTGACTCAGCTTTGCTAGAGTCCCCAATTAGAGGTGTCCAGGGTTCTTAAGCACACTCTTTTTTAGCTTTGGACCTTGACTTTAACCGCTCAGTCTCAAGTTTTCACTTGACACCTACACGCCACAAGCACATGGTTAGGGACAGCTTGGTTTAGCCGCTTAGACCAGGATTTTATTCCTTTAGGCCCTCCTATCCACTGATGCTCAAAGCCTTGGGATCCTTTTTATTTCCCTTGCCTTTTGGTTTTAAGGGTTATTGGCTTTTTCTTCTTGCTTTTTCTTTTTCTCTTTTTTTTTCTGCAAGCTTTGTTCTTTGCTGCTTTTTCTTGCTTCAAGAATCATTTTTATGATTTTTCAGATTATCAAATAACATGTCTCCTAGTCATCATTCTTTCAAGAGCCAACATATTTAACATTCTTAAACAACAACTTCAAAAGACATATGCACTGTTCAAGCATACATTCAGAAAACAAGAAGCATTGTCACCACATCAATATAATTAAACTAAGTTCAAGGATAAATTCGAAACTCATGTACTTCTTGTTCTTTTGAATTAAAACATTTTTCATTTAAGAGAGGTGATGGATTCATAGGACATTTATAACTTTAAGACAAAGTTACTAACTACTAATGATCATGTAATGAAGACACAAACATGGATAAGCACATAACATAGAAAACGAAAAACAGAAGAAATAAGAACAAGGAATGAATCCACCGTAGTGATGGTGGCGTTTCCTTCTTGAGGAACCAATGATGTCCTTGAGCTCTTCTATGTCTCTTCCTTGTCTTTGTTGCTCCTCCTTCATTGCTTTTAGATCTTCTCTGATTTCATGAAGGATGATGGAGTGCTCTTGATGTTCCACCCTTAGTTGCTTCCAATAATTGTGTGGAAGAAAATGAATCCCCTGAGGTATCTCAGGGATCTCTTGATTTGCAGTCAAATATTCTACCACTGAGCTATAGACCCTTGATGGAAGCTTTTGTCTTCCCTTTCCTCTTTCTAGAGGTTTCTCTGGCCTTAGGTGCTATCAATGGTTATGGAAAAAACAAAAAAGCTATGCTTTTACCACACCAAACTTAGAATGTTGCTCGCCCTCGAGAAAAAGAAGAAAGAATAGAAGAAGAAGAAGAAGATATGGAGGAGATGGATGGGAGTGTGTATTCGGCCATATGGGTGGGATTGGGTGGGAGAGAGATGTTGAATTTTGAAGGTAGTGGGTGTATGGATGTGAGTGGTAAATGGAAAACAAAAGGGATGATCATGAATGGAAAGAGAGATGATGAGGTAGGTGGGGATCCTGTGGGGTCCACAGATCCTGAGGTGTCAAGACATTTACATCCCTGCACCAATTTAGGCATGTAAAATGTCCTTGCACACAACTCTGGGCGTTCAGCGCCAGGTTGGTGCCCATTTTGGGCGTTCAACGCCCATTTGTGTGCCATTTCTGGCGTTGAACGCCAGAACCATTCCTGTTCTAGCGTTCAGCGCCCAGAAGCTGCCCATTTTGGGCGTTCAGTGCCAGCACCATGCGCTGTTCTGGCGCTGAACGCCAGACAGATGCTCCTCCAGGGTGTGATTTTTCTTCTGCTGTTTTTGATTCCGTTTTCAATTTTTATATTTATTTTGTGACTCCACATGATCATGAACCTACAAAGACATGAAAAACAATGAAAATAAAAATTAAATAAATAAACATTGGGTTGCCTCCCAACAAGCGCTTCTTTAATGTCAATAGCTTGACAGTGGGCTCTCATGGAGCCTTACAGATGTTCAGAGCATTGTTGAAACTCTCCAACACCAAACTTAGAGTTTGGATATGGGAGTTCAACACCAAACTTAGAGTTTGGTTGTGGCCTCCCAACACCAAACTTAGAGTTTGACTGTGGGGGCTCTGGTTGACTCTGCTTTGAGAGAAGCTTTTTTTGCTTCCTCTCCATGGTTGCAGAGGGAGATCCTTGAGTTTTAAACACAAGGGAGTTCTCATTCCATTGAAGGACTATTTCACCTCTGTCAACATCAATCACAGCTCTTGCTGTGGCCAGGAAAGGTCTTCCTAGGATGATGGATTCATCCTCTTCCTTTCCAGTATCCAGGACTATGAAATCAGCAGGGATGTAAAGGCCTTCAACCTTTACTAATACGTCCTCTACTTGTCCATAAGCCTGTTTTCTTGAACTGTCTGCCATCTCTAATGAGATTTTAGCAGCTTGCACCCCATAGATTCCCAGTTTCTCTATTACAGAGAGGGGCATGAGGTTTATTCCTGAACCAAGGTCACATAGAGCCTTAAAGATCATGGTGCCTATGGTACATGGTATTATGAACTTTCCAGGATCCTGTCTCTTCTGAGGCAATGTCAGTTGATCCAGATCACTTAGTTCATTGATGAACAAGGGAGGTTCAACTTCCCAAGTATCAATGCCAAATAATTTGGCATTCAGCTTCATGATTGCACCAAGAAACTTGGCAGTTTGCTCTTCAGTAACATCCTCATTCTCTTTAGAAGAAATACTCATCAGAGCTCATGAAGGGCATAAGGAGGTTCAATGGAATCTCTATGGTCTCTAGATGAGTCTCAGATTCCTTTGGTTCCTCAGAGGGAAGCTCCTTATTGGTCACTGGACGTCCCAGGAGGTCTTCCTCCTTGGGATTTACGTCCTCCTCTCCCTCATTGGGTTCGGCCATTTTACTTATGTCAATGGCCTTGCACTCTCCTTTTGGGTTCTCTTCTGTATTGCTTGGGAGAGTACTGGGAGGGATTTCAGTGATCCTTTTACTCAGCTGGCCCACTTGTGCTTCCAAATTTCTAATGGAAGACCTTGTTTCATTCATGAAGCTCACAGTGGCCTTGGATAGATCAGAGACTAGATTTGCTAAATTAGAAGCATTTTGTTCAGAGTTCTCTGTCTGTTGCTGAGTGGAAGATGGAAAAGGTTTATTATTGTTAAACCTGTTTCTTCCACCATTATTAAAGCCTTGTTGAGGCTTTTGATCCTTCCATGAGAAATTTGGATGATTTTTCCATGATGAGTTATAGGTGTTTCCATAAGGTTCACCTAAGTAATTTACCTCTGCTATTGCAGGGTTGTCAGGATCATAAGCTTCTTCTGCATAAAAAGCCTCTTGAGTACTGTTGGATGCAGCTTGCATTCCATACAGACTCTGAGAGATCATATTGACTTGCTGAGTCAATATTTCATTCTGAGCCAATATGGCATTCAGAGTATCAACTTCAAGAACTCCCTTCTTCATAGGCGTCCCATTACTCACAGGATTCCTTTCAGAAGTGTACATGAACTGGTTATTAGCAACCATGTCAATGAGTTCTTGAGCTTCTGTAGGCGTTTTCTTTAGTTGAATGGATCCACCTGCAGAAGTGTCCAGTGACATCTTTGATAGCTCAGATAAACCATCATAGAATATATCCAGGATGGTCCATTCTGAAAGCATGTCAGAAGGACACTTTTTGGTCAACTGTTTGTATCTTTCCCAAGCTTCATAGAGGGATTCACCTTCTTTCTGTCTGAAGGTTTGAACATCAGCTCTAAGCTTGCTCAGCTTTTGAGGAGGAAAGTACTTGGCTAAGAAAGCCGTAACCAGCTTATCCCAAGAGTTCAGGCTGTCTTTGGGTTGAGAATCCAACCATAATCTAGCTCTGTCTCTTACAGCAAAAGGGAAAAGCATGAGCCTGTAGACTTCAGGATCTACTCCATTAGTCTTAACAGTATCACATATCTGCAAGAATTCAGTTAAGAACTGAAAAGGATCTTCAGATGGAAGTCCATGAAACTTGCAGTTCTGCTGCATCAGAGAGACTAATTGAGGTTTCAGCTCAAAGTTGTTTGCTCCAATGGCAGGAATGGAGATGCTTCTTCCATGTAAATTGGAATTAGGTGCAGTAAAGTCACCAAGCATCTTCCTTACATTATTATTATTTTCGGCTGCCATCTCCTCTTCCTGTTCGAAAATTTCTGAAAGGTTATCTCTGGATTGTTGTATTTTAGCTTCTCTTAGTTTCCTTTTTAGGGTCCTTTCAGGTTCTGGATCTGCTTCCACAAGAATGTTCTTATCCTTGCTCCTGCTCATATGACAAAGAAGAGGGCACAGAAAAATAATAATAATAATAATAGAGATCCTTTATACCACAGTATAGGGATCCCTGTGTGAGTAGAAGAAGAGGGGGAGACAAAGAATATAATATAATGGAAGAAACACAACTGTGAGGAGGGTTGAGATGTGAGATGAGATGTTAGTAGATGAATAAATAAATAGAATAAGATGAGAGAGAAGGAATTTTCGAAAATAATTTTTGAAAAAGAGTTAGTGATTTTTGAAAATAGTTTTTGAAAAATGTTAGTAATTTTCGAAAATTAAGATTTAAAAATTAAAATAATTAATAAATTAAAAAGAAATTTTTGAAAAAGGGGGAAGATATTTTCGAAAATGAGAGAGAGAGAGTTAGTTAGGTAGTTTTGAAAAAGTTAAGAAACAAACAAAAAGTTAGTTAGTTAGTTAAAACAAATTTTGAAAAGATAAGAAGTTAGGAGGTTAGAAAAGATATTTTGAAACCAACTTTTTGAAAAATGTATGATAAGAAGATATTTTAGAAATTAGTTTTGAAAAAGATTTGATTTTTAAAATCTTAATTAATGACTTGATTCATAAGAAATCACAAGATATGATTCTAGAACTTAAAGTTTGAATCTTTCTTAACAAGCAAGTAACAAACTTCAAATTTTTTAATCAAAACATTAATTGATTATGTTATTTTCGAAAATTTGATATAAAAATAAGAAAAAGATTTTTGAAAAATATTTTTGGAATTTTCGAAAATAACTAAGAATTTTGAAAAAGATTTGATTTTTGAAAAAGATTTTGAAAAAGATAAGATTTTCAAATTGAAAATTTGATTTGACT
This sequence comes from Arachis ipaensis, assembly GCF_059453495.1. Taxonomy (NCBI): domain Eukaryota; kingdom Viridiplantae; phylum Streptophyta; class Magnoliopsida; order Fabales; family Fabaceae; genus Arachis; species Arachis ipaensis. The sequence goes on from NC_142436.1 coordinate 60,082,748, forward strand.
CATAAGAAATAACTTGATTTTAAAAATTTTTGAAAAAGTCAATCCAAATTTTCGAATTTGATGAGAGAAAAAGGGAAAGATAATTTTTTTTGTTTTTTTTTGAATTTTTATGATGAGAGAGGAAAACAGGAAAAATGATGCAATGCATGAAAGTTATGGATCAAAACAATGAATGCATGCAAGAATGCTATGAATGCCAAGATGAACACCAAGAACACTTTGAATGTCAAGATGAACATCACAGACACAATTTTGAAAAATTTTTAATGCAAAGAAAATATGTAAGACACCAAACTTAGAATTCTTTAATGCTTACGTACTAAGAATTCAAGAATGCATATGAAAAACACGATACAACACAAAACAAAAAATCATCAAGATCAAACAAGAAGACTTACCAAGAACAACTTGAAGATCATGAAGAACACTATGAATGCATGAAATTTTCGAAAAATGCAAGATGCACATGTAATTGACACCAAACTTATAACATGACTCAAGACTCAAACAAGAAACAGAAAAATATTTTTGATTTTTATGATTTTCTAATTTTTTTGGATTTTTTCGAAAATTATATGAAAAAGAAAAAATAAGGATTCCAAAATTTTGAACATGAATTCCAGGAATCTTGCATTCTTAGTCTAAAGCTTCAGTCCAGGAATTAGACATGGCTCACTAGCCAGCCAAGCTTTCAATGAAAGCTCCGGTCCAAAACACTAGACATGGCCAATGGCCAGCCAAGCTTCAGCATGTAATTCAGACATGACACGCCTGACATACTCATTCCCAAAGGAATTAGACATGGCTTTACAGCCAGCCAGGCTTCAACATGCTTCATGAAACACTAGAATTCATTCTTAAAAATTTTGAAAAAATTTTTGAAAACATTTTTATATTATTTTCGAAAACAGATGAGAAAATTTTAGAAATATTTTTGAAATTTTTTTTTTGAAAATAAAATAAAAAGAAAATTACCTAATCTGAGCAACAAGATGAACCGTCAGTTGTCCAAACTCGAACAATCCCCGGCAACGGCGCCAAAAACTTGGTGCTGTTGCCGGATCAAACTTGGCAATGATGTTACCGGACCAAAAGCTTGCCGAAAACTCGAACAATCCCCGGCAACGGCGCCAAAAACTTGGTACGCGGAATCGTGATTACACTTTAATTATGTAAAATTCATTGCTCTTTCTTTCCCTGGAAATGGCGCCAAAAACATGATGCCAAGACCATGGTTCACAACTCCATGTAACTGACCAGCAAGTGCACTGGGTCGTCCAAGTAATACCTTACGTGAGTAAGGGTCGAATCCCACGGAGATTGTTGGTATGAAGCAAGCTATGGTCACCTTGCAAATCTCAGTTAGGCAGATATAAATTGATAATGGTGTTTTCGAATAATAATTAATAGAATAGGGATAGAAATACTTATGTAAATCATTGGTAGGAATTTCAGATAAGCGAATGGAGATGCTTTTTGTTCCTCTGAACCTCTGCTTTCCTGCTATCTTCATCCAATCAGTCTTACTCCTTTCCATGGCTGGCTTTATGCAAGGGCATCACCGTTGTCAGTGGCTACATCCCCTCCTCTCAGTGAAAAATATGCTCACATGCTCTGTCACAGCACGGCTAATCATCTGTCGGTTCTCGATCATGCCGGAATAGGATTCACCCTCCTTTTGCGTCTGTCACTAACGCCCAACAATCGCGAGTTTGAAGCTCGTCACAGTCATTCAATCATTGAATCCTACTCGGAATACCACACACAAGGTTTAGAATTTCCGGATTCTCTTGAATGCCGCCATCATTCTAGCTTACGCCACGAAGATTCCGGTTAAGAGATCTAAGAGATATTCATTCTAGCTTATTTCATGTAGAACGGAAGTGTTTGTCAGGCACGTGTTCATAGGGGAGAATGGTGATGAGCGTCACACATAATCATCACCTTCATCACGTTCTTGGGTGCGAATGGATATCTTAGAAGCGAAATAAGATGAATTGAATAGAAAACAGAAGTACTTTGCATTAATCTTTGAGGAACAGCAGAGCTCCACACCTTAATCTATGGAGTGTAGAAACTCTACCGTTGAAAATACATAAGTGAAAGGTCCAGGCATGGCCGAGAGGGCCAGCCCCCAAAACGTGATCACAGGATCAGAAAATACAATCCAGGATTCAGGATTGTCTAATACAATAGTAAAAGGTCCTATTTATAATAAACTAGTCACTAGGGTTTACATAAGTAAGTAATTGATGCATAAATCCACTTCCGGGGCCCACTTGGTGTGTGCTTGGGCTGAGCCTTAACTTTCCACGTGCAGAGGCCATTTGTGGAGTTGAACGCCAGTTTTTGTGCCAGTTTGGGCGTTCAACTCTGGTTTTGGCTCCTTTTCTGGCGCTGGACGCCAGATTTGGGCAGAAAGCTGGCGTTGAACTCCAGTTTACGTCTTCTATTCCTGGCTAAAGTATGGACTATTATATATTGCTGGAAAGCCCTGGATGTCTACTTTCCAACGCAATTGGAAGCGCGCCATTTCGAGTTCTGTAGCTCCAGAAAATTCACTTTGAGTGCAGGGAGGTCAGAATCCAACAGCATCAGCAGTCCTTCTTCAACCTCTGAATCTGATTTTTGCTCAAGTCCCTCAATTTCAGCCAGAAAATACCTGAAATCAAAGAAAAACACACAAACTCATAGTAAAGTCCAGAAATGTGAATTTAACATAAAAACTAATGAAAACATCCCTAAAAGTAACTAGATTCTACTAAAAACATACTAAAAACAATGTCAAAAAGCGTATAAATTATCCGCTCATCACCTCCCAGCAAGCGCTTCTTTATTGTCTTTAGCTGGACCTTGCTGAGTTTTTAATCTAGCCTCAGCCTTGAGCACTCTTACTCAACATTGCCTTCAAGATAGTGCTTGATTCTCTGTCCATTGACAATGAACTTCTTATCAGAATCAATATCTTGAAGCTCCACATAACCATATGGTGATACACTTGTAATCACATATGGTCCCCTCCACCGGGACTTCAGTTTCTCGGGAAATAGCCTGAGCCTAGAGTTAAACAACAGCACCTTTTGTCCTGGTTCAAAGATTCTAGATGACAGCTTTCTGTCATGCCACTTTTTTGATTTCTCTTTATAAAGCTTGGCATTTTCGAAAGCAGTGAATTTGAATTCCTCTAGCTCATTTAGCTGGAGCAATCTTTTTTCTCCAGCTAATTTGGCATCAAAGTTTAAAAATCTGGTTGCCCAGTAGGCTTTATGTTCCAGTTCCACGGGCAGGTGGCATGCCTTACCATACACAAGTTGGTATAGAGAGGTCCCTATAGGAGTCTTGAATGCTGTTCTGTAAGCCCCCAGAGCATCATCCAATCTTCGTGCCCAATCCTTTCTACGGGTACTTACAGTCCGTTCCAGGATTCTTTTTAGTTCTCTGTTAGAGACTTCAGCTTGCCCATTTGTTTGGGGATGATATGGAGTCGCCACCTTGTGGCGAATCTCATACCGGACCATGGCAGAGTAAAGCTGTTTGTTGCAGAAGTGAGTGCCCCCATCACTGATTAGTACCCTGGAAACACCAAACCTGCTGAATATATGTTTCTGGAGGAACTTCAGCACTGTTTTAGTATCATTGGTGGGTGTGGCAATGGCCTTAACCCATTTTGATACATAGTCAACTGCCACCAGAATATAAGTGTTTGAGTATGATGGTGTGAAAGGCCCCATGAAATCAATACCCCATACATCAAACAACTTAATCTCCAAGATTCCTTGTTGAGGCATGGCGTAACTGTGAGGCAAATTACCATCTCTCTGGCAACTGTCACAGTTACGTACAAACTCTCGGGAATCTCTGTAGAGTGTAGGCCAGTAGAAGCCACATTGGAGGACCTTGGTGGCTGTTCGCTCACCTCCGAAATGACCTCCATATTGTGACCCATGGAAATGCCATAAGATCCTTTGTGCTTCTTCTTTAGGCACACACCTACGGATTATGCCATCTGCACATCTCTTAAAGAGATAGGGTTTATCCCACAAGTAGTACTTTGCATCAGTAATTAATTTTTTCTTTTGTTGCCTGCTGTACTCCTTGGGAATGAACCTTGCATCTTTGTAGTTTGCAATGTCTGCAAACCATGGTGTTTCCTGAATGGCAAACAAATGCTCATCAGGAAAGGTCTCAGAGATTTCAAGAGAGGGGAATGACGTCCCTTCTATTGGCTCTATCCGGGACAGATGGTCAGCCACTTGGTTCTCTGTCCCTTTTCTGTCTCTTATTTCTATATCAAACTCTTGCAGAAGCAACACCCATCTTATGAGTCTGGGTTTTGAATCCTGCTTTGTGAGTAGATATTTAAGAGCAGCATGATCTGTGTACACAATCACTTTTGATCCAACTAAGTATGATCTAAACTTGTCAATGGCATAAACCACTGCAAGCAATTCTTTTTCTGTGGTTGTGTAATTTTTCTAGGCATCATTCAAAACACGTCTAGCATAATAAATGACATGCAGAAGCTTGTCATGCCTATGCCCCAGTACTGCACCAATGGTGTGATCACTGGCATCACACATTAGCTCAAATGGTAATGTCCAGTCTGGTGCAGAAATAACTAGTGCTGTGACCAGCTTGGCTTTCAGCATTTCAAACGCCTGCAGACACTCTGTGTCAAACACAAATGGCGTGTCAGCAGCTAGCAGATTGCTCAGAGGTTTTGCGATTTTTGAAAAATCCTTTATAAACCTCCTATAGAATCCTGCATGCCCTAGAAAGCTTCTAATTGCCTTAACATTGGCAGGTGGTGGTAATTTTTCAATTACCTCTATTTTTGCTTGACCCACCTCTATTCCCTTGTTTGAAATTTTATGCCCAAGGACAATCCCTTTAGTCACCATAAAGTGACATTTTTCCCAGTTTAAAACCAGGTTGGTCTCTTGGCATCTTTTTAGAACTAGTTTCAGGTGATCAAGACAGGAGCTGAATGAGTCTCCATATACTGAGAAGTCATCCATGAAGACTTCCAGAAATGTTTCCACCATATCAGAGAAAATAGAGAGCATGCATCTCTGGAAGGTTGCAGGCGCATTACACAGCCCAAATGGCATCCTTCTATAAGCAAACACTCCAGATGGACATCTGAATGCTGTTTTCTCTTGATCCTGGGGATCTACTGCAATCTGGTTATAGCCTGAGTAGCCATCCAAAAAGCAGTAATAATCATAACCTGCCAGTCTTTCTAGCATCTGGTCTATGAATGGTAAAGGAAAATGATCCTTTCTGGTGGCTGTATTGAGCCTTCTGTAGTCAATACACATGCGCCACCCTGTAACTGTTCTTGTAGGAACCAGTTCATTCTTTTCATTATGAACCACTGTCATGCCTCCCTTTTTGGGGACAACTTGGACAGGGCTCACCCAGGGGTTGTCAGAAATAGGATAAATAATCCCAGCCTCCAATAATTTGGTGACCTCTTTCTGCACCACTTCCTTCATGGCTGGATTTAGCCGCCTCTGTGGTTGAACCACTGGTTTAGCATTATCCTCCAATAAGATTTTGTGCATGCATCTAGCTGGGCTTATGCCCTTAAGGTCACCTATGGACCACCCAAGAGCTGTCTTGTGTGTCCTTAGCACTTGAATAAGTGCTTCCTCTTTCTGTGGATTTAAAGCAGAGCTTATGATCACTGGAAAAGTGTCACCTTCTCCCAGAAATGCATATTTCAGGGATGGTGGTAATGGTTTGAGCTCGGGTTTAGGAGGTTTTTCCTCTTCCAGAGGAAATTTCAGAGGCTCTTTCATTTCCTCTGAATCCTCCAAATCAGGCTGCACATCTTTAAAGATGTCTTCCAACTCTGATTCGAGACTCACAGCCATGTTGATCTCTTCTACCAAAGAGTCAATAAGATCAACTTTCATGCAGTCTTTTGATGTGTCTGGATGCTGCATGGCTTTGACAGCATTCAACTTAAACTCATCATCATTGACTCTCAGGGTTATTTCCCCCTGTTGGACATCAATGAGAGTTCGTCCAGTTGCTAGGAAGGGTCTTCCTAGAATGAGAGTAGCACTCTTGTGCTCCTCCATTTCCAGCACTACAAAGTCAGTGGGAAAGGCGAATGGCCCAACTCTAACAATCATGTCTTCAATCACGCCTGATGGGTATTTAATGGAGCCATCAGCAAGTTGGAGACATATCCGGGTTGGTTTAACTTCTTCAGTTAAACCAAGCTTTCTGATAGTGGATGCAGGTATTAGGTTGATGCTTGCCCCAAGATCACATAAAGCTGTCTTGGTGCAATTACCTTCTAATGTGCATGGTATCAGAAAACTCCCAGGGTCTTTAAGCTTTTCAGGAAAGCTTTTCAGAATGACTGCACTGCATTCTTCAGTGAGGAGAACTCTTTTAGTTTCTCTCCAATCCTTCTTATGACTCAAGATCTCTTTCATGAACTTGGCATAAGAAGGTATTTGCTCAAGTGCCTCTGCAAATGGAATCTTTATTTCAAGAGTCCTGAGATAATCTGCAAAGTGAGCAAATTGCTTATCCTGCTCCTCTTGGCGGAGTTTTTGAGGATAAGGTATCTTGGCTTTATATTCCTCAACCTTAGTTGCTATAGGTTTATTTCCTACAAAAGTGGTTGAAGAAGCCTTTCTAGATGGGTTGTCATCAGCACTTGTGTGTGTCTGATCCCTCACTGGCAATTGAGTGCTAGAGTTAGAAGCTGGAGTGACATTAGACGCCAACTCCTCATCTGTTCCTGGCGTCTGAATGCCAGAACTGTGCTTCTTTTGGGCGTTCAACGCCAGATCCTTGCTTGTTTCTGGCGTTGAACGCCAGTCCTGAGCATGGTCTGGGCGTTCAGCGCCAGCCTTCCACCCAATTTCTGGCGTTTTAGTGCCAGAATTATTTTTCCCTGGGCTCTTACTGTCCTTAGGTGGATTTTGGGTGGTTTGCTCATTTCTTGGCTTCTTGCTGCCTTGAGGTGGGGTATTTAATATCTTCCCACTTCTTAATTGAACTGCTTGGCATTCTTCTGTTATTTATTTTGACAGCTGCTGCTTTGTTTGCTTCAATTGTTCTTCCATATTTATGTTAGCCATCCTTGTCTCTTGTAGTCTATCCTTGAATTCGGCTAAATGCTTTGTTAGAAAGTCCAATTGCTGATTGAATTCAGCAGCTTGTTTTACAGGACTGAGTTCAGCAGTTACTATTTTAACCTCTTCTTTCATGGAAGGGTCACTGCTTAGGTACAGATGCTGATTTCTGGCAACTGTATCAATGAGCTCTTGAGCTTCTTCAATTGTCTTTCTCATGTGGATAGATCCACCAGCTAAGTAGTCTAGAGAGATTTGAGCTCTTTCCGTAAGCCCATAATAGAAGATGTCTAACTTAACCCACTCTGAAAACATTTCAGAGGGGCATTTTTATAGCATCTCTCTGTATCTCTCCCAGGCATCATAAAGAGATTCATTATCCCCTTGTTTAAAGCCTTGGATGTCCAGCCTTAGCTGTGTCATCCGTTTTGGAGGAAAGTATTGGTTCAGAAATTTTTCTGTCAGCTGTTTCCATGTCCTTATGCTAGCCTTAGGTTGGTTATTTAACCACCTTTTAGCTTGGTCTTTTACAGCAAATGGAAACAGTAATAACATGTAGACATCCTGATCTACTTCCTTATCATGTACTGTGTCAGCAATTTGTAAAAACTGTGCCAGAAACTCTATAGGTTCTTCCTGTGGAAGACCAGAATACTGACAACTTTGCTGCACCATGATAATGAGCTGAGGATTCAACTAAAAGCTACTGACTCCAATGGAGGGTATGCAGATACTACTCCCATATGAAGCAGTAGAGGGGTTAGCATATGACCCCAGAGTCCTCCTAGACTGTTCATTTCCGCTTAGGTCCATGATGGAGAAAGGGAGATGATGTAAAATAGAAGAAAATATTTTTATTTATTTAATTATTTATTTATTTTGAAAACAAAATAAATTAAAATAAAATAAATAAAAATAGGTGAAGATTTTCGAAAAAAAATGAGGAGAGAGAAAGTGGTTAGGAAGTTTTGAAAAGGATATGATGATTTTTGAAAAAGGTTTTAAATTTTGAAATAAAAATCTGAATTTTAAAGGTAAATTTCGAAAATTTGCTTTAAAATAGAGAGAAAAGATATTTTTGGGTTTAAAGAGGAGAGAGAAAAACAATAAGATAGTACAAGATTTAAAATTTTTAGATCTAATGCTCCTTGTTTTCGAAAATTTTGGAGGGAAAACACCAAGGAACACCAAACTTAAAAATTTTAAGATCAAGACACAAGGAAACTCAAGAACACTTTGAAGACTCACAAGAACACAAGAACATGAAGAAAGAACACCAAACTTAAAATTTTTAGAAAACCAAACTAAAATTTTCGAAAAACAAAGAAAAATCAAGAAGAAAACACCAAACTTAAAGTTTGGCACAAGATTTGTTCGAAGAAAAATTATTTTTGAAAAAGATTTTAAAAATAGGCTAGTCAATTACTAAGAACATAAGCACCACGCTCTAGCTAATTGAGCTATAAGTTTAAAGTGTTTTAACAAGGTATAAATAATAAAAGACTCTAAACCAAAAAGAAAAATTTTTCCTAATCTAAGCAACAAAATAAACCGTCAGTTGTCAAAACTCAAACAATCCCCGGCAACGGTGCCAAAAACTTGGTGCACGAATTGTAAATCACACTTTTTACAACTCGTACCACTAACCAGCAAGTGCACTGGGTCGTCCAAGTAATACCTTACGTGAGTAAGGGTCGATCCCACGGAGATTGTTAGCTTGAAGCAATCTATGGTTATCTTGTAACTCTTTTAATTCACTTATCAAATTTGATTGCAAGGAATAAAAGGGCAGAACACAAATTATACTTGTATGCAATGATGGAGAATATGTTGGGGTTTTGGAGATGCTTTGTCTTCTGAATTTCTGCTTTCCTCTGTTTTCTGATTCACGCACGCACGTCCTCCTATGGCAAGCTGTGTGTTGGTGGATCACCGTTGTCAATGGCTACCATCGATCCTTCCAGTGAAAAGGGTCCAGATGCGCTGTCACCGCACGGCTAATCATCTACAGGTTCTCAATCGTACCGGAATAGGATTTACTATCCTTTTGCGTCTGTCACCACGCCCAGCACTCGCGAGTTTGAAGCTCGTCACAGTCATTCAATCCCTGAATCCTACTCGGAATACCACAGACAAGGTTTAGACTTTCCGGATTCTCTTGAATGCTGCCATCAATCTAGCTTATAACACGAAGATTCTGATTAAGAGATATAAGAGATATTCATTCATTCTACGGTGGAACGTAAGTGGTTGTCAGGCACGCGTTCGTGGGGGAATGATGATGATTGTCACGTTCATCACATTCATATTGAAGTGCGAATGGATATCTTAGATAGGAACACGCATGTTTGAATGGAAAACAGAAATACTTGCATTAATTCATCGAGACACAGCAGAGCTCCTCACCCCCAACAATGGAGTTTATAGACTCATGCCATCAAAAGGTACAAAGTTCAGATCTAAAATGTCATGAGATACCAAATAAATCTCTAAAAGTTGTTTAAATACTAAACTAATAACCTAGGTTTACAGAAAATGAGTAAACTATGATAGATAGTGCAGAGATCCACTTCTGGGGCCCACTTGGTGTGTGCTGGGGCTGAAACTTAAGCTTCTCACGTGCCTGGGCTGTTTTGGGCGTTCAACGCCAGGTTGTAACCTGTTTCTGGCGTTGAACTCCAACTTGTAACTTGTTTCTGGCGCTGGACGCCAGACAGCAACATGGAACTGGCGTTGAACGCCAGTTTATGTCATCTATCCTTGAGCAAAGTATGGACTATTATATATTTCTGGAAAGCCCTGGATGTTTTCTTTCCAACGCAATTGAGAGCGCACCATTTGGAGTCCTGTAGCTCTAGAAAATCCACTTTGAGTGCAGGGAGGTCAGAATCCAACAGCATCAGCAGTCCTTTTTCAGCCTGAATCAGATTTTTGCTCAGCTCCCTCAATTTCAGCTAGAAAATACCTGAAATTATAGAAAAACACACAAACTCATAGTAAAGTCCAGAAATATGAATTTTGCCTAGAAACTACTGAAAATAAACTAAAAACTAACTAAAACACACTAAAAACTATATGAAATTAACCCCAAAAAGCGTATAAAATATCCGCTCATCACTCGGCCATCTCTAACGGTGACATCCTATAAGGAGAACTCGACATCGGACCCGCCCTAGGCACCAATTCAATTGCGAACTCAACCTCCCGATTACGTGAAAATTCATCTATATCATCCGGAAATACCCCAGGAAACTCACAAACAATTGGAATCTGCTCTAAGCTATGATCATCACTTGAAACTCCCGCAATTAATAACATAACGCCCTGACATTCAGTCCCAGAACAATTTACTATCATAGAGTTCAAATAATAGTTATTCACCACAACCGGCGTTTCTGACCCTTCCGGCATAAAGCATACTGATTTCTCAGAATAGTCAAGCAAGACATGATTCTTAGACAACCAATCCAGTCTCAAGATGAGATCAAGACCAGTCATTGGTAGACAAATCAAATCATGCATGAATTCATTCTGTTTGACTCAGAATGACACTTGTAGACATCCTAACCTAGTCACAATGGCTTCATGAGTAGCATTATGCACCTTTAGATCATAACCCAAGACTACTATTCTCAACCCTAACTCATTAGCCTTTTCAAACGCAATGAATAAATGTGTTGCCTCCGAATCAAATAATGCATTTAAAACTTTACCAGCTATTTCACAGTTACCTCTGATCAAGGTCTCAGATCCCTCGGCATCTGTTGTAGAAGTGGTGTACACTCTCCTCGGCTGTTGTACTCTACCGGTCTCGTATTTCTTTTTCCTTGGACAATTCCTGGCCAAATTCCCGGGTTGTCCACAAAAGTAGCATACCCCTGATCCGAATCTGCACGAGACTCCAGGATGATACTTTCCGCACCTCTGACAGCTTAGATCATTCTGCGGTAACTTTCCATACCTTCTTCCTTGATTAGTATTATTATTCGGACTCCTGAAGTTACCTTGACCTTGATTCTACTGTGGGACAAATCCTCCATGCTTAAAATCTCTGCCCCTCGGTGCAAAGCTCCTCCCTAAAGTTCTCTGAAAAGGCATCATCATGCTTCCCTTTTCCAAAGCTGCCTTCCTCACTTATTCTTTAGCCACCCTACTCTTATTCACAAGTTTAGAAAATACTCTAATCTCCATCGGTGCAACGGAGCTCATAATATCGCTCCTAAGGCCTGCCTCATATTTGATACACTTATACTCAGCAAAATCCTCTGAAGTAGCTTGACAGATGCGAGAGAATCGGCATAGCTCTTTGAACTTATTAGTATACTTGGTAACAGTCATCTGGCCTTGTTTTAGTTGCAACAATTCAAGTTCCTTGGCATTTCTGACTGAACTAGGGAAATACTTTCTGCAAAATTCTGTGCGGAACACTTCCCAAGAGATTACAACACCATCTGGCTGTAGGATACGCCGTGTTCTCTGCCACCAGTACTGGGCCTCGCCTTGCAGCTGATAAGTCCCAAATTTAATCCACTACTCCTCGGGAACCTGTTGAGCCTGCAATGCCTGCTCCATAGCCTGAATCCAGTTATCCGCCTCAGTGGGGTTTGAAGTTCCCCTGAAGGTCAGATGGTGAACCTTCAGAAAGGAAGCAAGCGTCATTAGACCCTCTTTATTATTATTCTCGTTGTTCCCATGGTTTATCTGGTTACCCAGCACCTCAGCTGTCGCCTGTATAGCCGCAGCCATGTTTCCTAGGATAGCCATGAAATCTACAGGGTTGTTCCCTGTTGGTTTAGGAGTAGCATTGCCTATCCTACCTCTGCCTCGCCCACGACTGCGTCCACGAGTCGACATATGGTTCCTACACACACCGAATAAGTGATATCAAGTTGATCAGTCTCAATATCACAAGTCTAGTGCTTCAAGTCCCAAATGCATGCTCATGAACGTTTATGTCACATATATTAGTTAGATATCCTAATAGCACATAGACACACACACAGAGAATGCCCAAAAGCATAGTCAGTTCGTTCCTCAGGCTCTATAGGAACGAACTGCTCTGATACCATAATGTAACATCCTACCACACAGCTTTATGCTTAAGCCATAAAATAGAGCTGGGGTGGTATTACGACCTCTAAAATAAAATATATACATAATAATATTGAAAAGGATATAGTATACGAAGAGCCTTAAAAAATGGTAAAGCAAAATCGCAAAATAAAAAGTGCAACGCTCAGGAAAAAAGATTACTTGCGTGCGAAGGAAACTAAGTTTCATAAGCAAAACTAAACAGAAAGTAGGAATAGAGGGTCAAGAATACAAAAGAACAAACTCCTAACTCAGCCTACAAAGCTAAGGCTGGTCGGAGAATATTTACATACAAAATATACAACCATTATTGATGCGCAAAAACTTGTCTCTCAACAAATTTTCCTTTGGCAAGTATACCGAATTGTCGTCAAGTAAAAACTCACAATAGAGTGAGGTCGAATCCCACAGAGATTAACAGATTAAGCAATCAATAGTTGATTAATTATCCTAGTCAGACGATCCAAATTGAAGTGATAAGCAGCAGGAATTGTAAATTGACAGAAAAGAAAAGAAAAGCAATAAAGTGCAGAAAAGTAAAATGGCAAAAAAAGTAAATTATAAGAAATTAAAGTGCAAAAAATGTAAAGTGCAGGAAAGTAAATGACTATAAAGTAAATATAAGAACTAAAAATAAAATGAACATTGGGATAAAGAGATGTTGCATTCTCCGGATCAATGCATTCATTGATCTCCTTGGCAATCTTAAGTGATTGGATCCCAATTCCTTGGCAATCCAATCTCTCTAAGCTTGAACAATTGCCCAATTCCTTGATTTAATTGCTCATTGAAAGAGATGAAGTTTGGTCACTGATTATACCACACACATTCATAGATCAAAGTTTTGGTAGGATTACATGTCACTATATCCATCCAACCCCCAACCTAATCCAATGTGAGAAAGCATTTCTAGCATGATTTCCTCATTCCTCTTTCAAGGTTCAGAGGAAATCCAAGTATGAGCAATTTCTCTTCCAAGACAACTACCCAATTGGATGAAGATCGAAAGCCTTTTAGCAAAATCAAGAGAAAAGAAAGAAGAAGATGAATGATGAAAACAATTTAATCCATTGAATTCCAACAGAGCTCTCTAACCCAATGAAAAGAGTTAGTTGTTCATTGCTCTACTCAAACAGAAAAGAAAGAAAGTGCAGAAAAATAAAGATGAAGATTAAAACTAAAATTGAAACTTCAAAGTTCATAAATGAAAAATACAAACTAGAATTAAACTACTACTAAGAAAAGAAAAAGAAGAGAAAAGGAAGAAGAGAGTAGGAGGGGAGGGGTCCGAAGACCCACTCCCCTTGGAGTGTGCCAATTCACAGAAGTTCAAATTGGTCTTCACTCTCTCCCCCTTCCTTCAACTTCCCGTTATTCCTGAATGAATTCAATGTAGATACTAAGGCCTTTTTATAGGCTCTCCTAAATTACAAAATGAAATGAAATTAAAAGCAAATTACAATGAAATGAAAATTAACTATTCTAGATGCTTCTTGCGGCCTTGATTGGTTGACAATTGTGGCCTTGCTTGCTTGAGCTTTGAAGTGGACTTGAGAGAGAAGTGAATCAAGTTGAGGTCCAGGTGCTTAGCGTTAGTGCTGCCGTTAGCCACACTAACGCTACAAGTGTGGCGTTAGTGCTGAAGTTATTGTGGCTAACGTTACACTTGCTACCCAGTTGGTATTTTTGGGGCTTAAAAATACCTCTTGTTTGTGTTCTAATTTCATGCCCACTATAGATTATTATATATCGTTGGAAAGCTCTGAATGTCAGATTTCTAACTCAACTCGAATCACCTCAATTGGACCTCTGTAACTCAAGTTATGCTCCTTTGAAGGGGACAGGGTCGCTGGCATTGTCGCTGGCGTTATTGGCAACGTTAGCCACAATAACGTCAGCGTTCAGGGGATTAATATTGCCAGGTTCTGGAGCTCAAACTTAATGTCCACCCCATACTGTTATATATTTTTGGAAATCCCGGATGTTGGTGCATGAAATTGTAATGTTAATGTTCACATTACTCTCTTACAACTTCGCACAACTAACCAGCAAGTGCACTGGGTCGTCCAAGTAATACCTTACGTGAGTAAGGGTCGATCCTATGGAGATTGTTGGCTTGAAGCAAGCTATGGTTATCTCGTAACTCTTAGTCAGGATATAATATCAATAATAATTCTTAATTTGAATTGTAAAAAGTAAGAAGGGCAGAACACAAATTATACTTGTATGCAGTAATGGAGAATATGTTGGAGTTTTGGAGATGCTTTGTCTTCTGAAATTCTGCTTTCCGCTATTTCCTGATTCACGCACGCACGTCCTCCTATGGCAAGCTGTGTGTTGGTGGATCACCGTTGTCAATGGCTACCATCCATCCTTCCAGTGAAAAGGGTCCAGGTGCGCTGTCACCGCACGGCTAATCATCTGCAGGTTCTCAATCGTACTGGAATGGGATTTACTATCCTTTTGCGTCTGCCACTATGCCCAGCACTCGCGAGTTTGAAGCTCGTCACAGTCATTCAATCCTTGAATCCTACTCGGAATACCACAGACAAGGTTTAGACTTTCCGGATTCTCTTGAATGCTGCCATCAATCTAGCTTATACCACGAAGATTCTGATTAAGAGATCCAAGAGATATTCATTCATTCTACGGTGAACGGAAGTGGTTGTCAGGCACGCGTTCCTGGGAGAATGATGATGATTGTCACGTTCATCACATTCACGTTGAAGTGCGAATGGATATCTTAGATAGGAACACGCATGTTTGAATGGAAAACAGAAATACTTGCATTAATTCATCGAGACACAGCAGAGCTCCTCACCTCCAACAATGGAGTTTAGAGACTCATGCTGTCAAAGAGTACAAAATTCAGATCTAAAATGTCATGAGATCCAAAATAAGTCTCTAAAAGTTGTTTAAATACTAAACTAGTAACCTAGGTTTACAGAAAATGAGTAAACTATGATAGATAGTGCAGAAATCCACTTCTGGGGCCCACTTGGTGTGTGCTGGGGCTGAGACTAAAGCTTCTCACGTGCCTGGGCTGTTTTGGGCGTTCAACGCCAGGCTGTAACCTGTTTCTGGCGTTGAACTCCAACTTGTAACGTGTTTCTGGCGCTGGACGCTAGACTGCAACATGGAACTGGCATTGAATGCCAGTTTACGTCATCTATCCTTGAGCAAAGTATGGATTATTATATATTGCTGGAAATCCCTGGATGTCTACTTTCCAACCTAATTGGAAGCGCGTCAATTGGACTTCTGTAGCTCCAGAAATTCCATTCCGAGTGCAGATAGGTCAGGATCCAACAGCATCAGTAGTCCTTTTTCAGCATGAATCAGATTTTTGCTCAGCTCCCTCAATTTCAGCCAGAAAATACCTGAAATTACAGAAAAACACACAAACTCATAGTAAAGTCCAGAAATATGAATTTTGCCTAGAAACTAATGAAAATAAACTAAAAACTAACTAAAACATACTAAAAACTATATGAAATTAACCCCAAAAAGCGTATAAAATATCTGCTCATCAGATGTCTACTTTCCAACACTTTTGGGAGCGCATTATTTGAAGCTCTACAGATGGAGTTACACTTCTTGGAAGGTGAAGAGGTCAGCTGGCCTTACTACAGGTTGATACCATGTTCATCTTTGCACTTTCGGGGCAGGTTTTCTCCCTCAAATTTAGTGTCCACCATGTAGTGCCATATATGGTTGGAAAGCTCTGAAATCCTACTTTCCAATGCCACTAGAATCACCTCTTTTGGAAATTTGTGGCTCAAGTTATTCTTGTTTAAAGAGGGCATGGTCTGGCTGCCGGGTGAGATTTTGCCCACGTTAGTAGCACTAACGTGGCCACTAACGTAGGCTTTCTTTGCTTCGATAAAGTTAGTGGCATTAACGTTTCCACTAACTTCACAGCTACCTCCTTTCTCTACGTTAATGGTTCACGTTAGTGGCGTTAACGTGGGTCTTCCTTTGCTTTGCTAAAGTTAGTGGCGTTAACGTTGCCACTAACTTTCCATGCTCTCCTTTTTCAAAGTTAATGCCATTAAAGTTCCCACTAACGTTCCAAACTTTCCTTCCTTCCACGTTAATGGCCACGTTAGTGGTACTAACGTAGCCACTAACGTGGCTCTTCTCTACTTCTTTTGGTCTAAAATCAAACAAACAAAGTGTATCAAGTAACATACAAGACAAACTTCATTATACTAAGTGTGCTAATAATGCCCAAAATCATAACTTCACTTAGTGTGATCTATTTCATCATATTTACCCTGTATATTAACTAAAATTCACATATGCTTGAGATTTTGTTTCATGCAGAGATTTTTCATGCTATTACTCATTTATTAGGAAAATTTGTATGAAAACTAAACAAAAATCTACTGAAATAACGGATTTTTGATATTAAAGAATTCACAATAAATTCCCATTGTAAGGATAGTTTCTAAACCAACAATAATCCTTTCATACAAAAATTTGGTTGTCACAAGTAACAAACCCTTATAAAAATAATAACCGAAGTATTCAAACCTCGGGTCGTCTCTCAAGGAATTGCAGGGAAGTGTACTTATAATTGGCTATGAGATTGTATCTTTTTGGGGTTTTGAATAAGGAACAAGAAAAGTAAATTGCAAGAATTAAACTAATAGCTAATAAAGCTCTTGGCAAGGTATGAGAATTAGAAGTCCTATCCTAGCTATCCTTATCAATTGTGACATCAATTGTCCATTGCTCCCACTTAGTTAACCTCTGACTATGAAGGAAAGTCAAGTAGATGAATCAATTTGATTTCTCAAGTCCTAGTCAACTCCTAAGGAAAGAGTAGCTTTAGAGGGATCCAAATCAACTAGCAACTTTCAATTATCAATCAGCAAAGGAGTTTGATAACTCAAGAGTCTCCAATCACTCAACCATAGCCAAGAATATAAAAATCTAACTTAAAACCCTCCCAAGCATTTTGTCAAACACTTGGAAGGCATAATATAAAAACATAAAAATTAATAAGAGACAATAAAACCTAAGCAACCAATTGCAAGGAATCAATAACAACAAATGAGAAGAGAAGTAATAAACATGAAATACCTCAAATTGCATTAAGTAGAAAAGTCAAATCTAACATGAGAATTCATATCTAACATGAGAATTCATAAACTAAAGTGGCAACATAAAATAATCAATAAGGAAAATAGATAAATTAGAATGCTAAGACAAATAAAAGTAGAAGAGAAACTAAATCAAACTAAGATAGAAATCTGAAATTGAGAAGAATTAAAGCTAAAAACCCTAAAACCTCTAGAGAGGAGAGTGCCTCTCTCTAGAAAACTACATCTCAAACCTAAAATTATGTGAATGAAAGTTGTATGAATGAATGAATGAAATTGTTTGATTCCCCACTCTGCGGCCTCTATTCTGTGTTCTCGGGTTTGGAACTAGGCCCAAATGGAGCCCAGAAATCGCCCCCAGCGCTTTTTGCAATTTCTGCATGTGGCGCATGTCACGCGTACGCGTCGTCCACGCGTACGCGTCGCTTGGCAAAAATCCTGGTCACACATACGCGTCGCTTGTCTTCTGTGCTAGGCACGCGTACGCGTCGCCCACGCGTACGCGTCGCTGCCAGCTTCTCAAAACTTCATTTTCTTGCGTTCCTTCCATTTTTGCATGTTTCCTTTCTATTCTCGAAGCCATTCCTGCCCTAGAAAGCCTGAAAACACTTAACACACAGATCACGGCATCGAATGGTAATAAATGGTAGTTAAAATTGACAGTTTAAAGGCCCAAGAAACATGTTTTCAACTATATCACAGAATTAGGAAGGAAAATGTAGAACAAGCAATTTATATGCATAAGTGTGAGAATAATGGATAAAATCCGCTCAATTCAATACAAAATAAACCGTAAAATAGCGGTTTATCAATCTTCCCACACGTAAACATTAGCATGTCCTCATGCTAAGCTCAAGAGAACCAAAAGAGTGAAGGCAGAATGGTGGAACTTATGCAATGCAACCTATTTAGATGTGAGCCACCTACATGCATCATGCTATTCTAATTACTATCTATCTATATATATATAAGCATACATGTGGTCAAATTGAGTCGAATTTCCAATAAATCATATATGCACAATCAAGGGCTAAATCAATCATATCAAAACACATTCAAAATTGAGTTGAGTTAATCAAAAGAGTTCACAAACTTGCAAGACAAGCGATGATCAAATATGGACATATGGAAACGAGCAATTGAACCCTCACTGGATTTGTATATGCACTCTAATCACTCAAGTGTTTGGGGTTAAACCACTCAAATCTCCTCTAATCATGTTTTTTAAAACTTTTTTCTTCATCTAACCAATCAACAATTATCAAGTGTACAAATGCAAATATCATGAGGGCTTTTCAATGTTGTAATGGGGGCTAAAGTAAGGGTGAGGGTATATATATGGCCAAGTGAGCTATCATATGAATCTTTGACTAACCTAAGTTCTCACATAACTCATACACATACTCTATACAATCATAAAATTAAGCTTAGCTACCCAAAATCTCACTTTTACATATTTTCACGCACTCATGTATCAATTTTTAATTTCATCACATATGCATTGATCTTTTTATTGAACTTAACATTGGGGGTAATTTTATTCCCCTATTCATTTATTTATTTTTTTTTGAATGAAAGCATAATATATCAATGGATATGTTTTTTTAATTTCACATAAGTAGGCACCCAGATTTCCAATATTTATTAATATAAGCAAAGACACATTCTCATTAACCATAGGTCCCACATTTCCCCACACTTAGTTGACACACAATCTCTATCTTAAGCTAACTAAAGATTTAAATAGGGTAATTAATTATTTTTTCACTTAAGGCTAGTGATGTGGTAATATAAAGAACAAAAAGGGGGTTAAGAAGGCTCAAAGTGGCAAACAAAGGTAAATGAAATGGTAGGCTATTTGGGATAAGTGAGCTAATATCAAATGATGGCCTCAATCACATATAAGCATGAACATACACTAAATAATGGACATATAGAATGGAACAAACCAAAGATTGCAATCATAGAGAAGAAACACACAAGAATAAAAATCATGGTTAAATAATGTAACCATGCAATTAAGCTCAAAAACTCACGGGTTGTGTGTTCTTAGCTCAAAAACCATATTCCAATTATATATATATATATGTATGTATGTATGTATGTATCGTGCAAGTTACAAAAAGTTTTAACTCAAATCAATGGGAATCTTAAATGCCTTTTCTAAGAAAAAGATACATTCCTTAAAAATTTCATCAATTGACCAACATTTATTATTATTATTATTTTATATATATATATATTATGAAAAGCTAAAAGTTTTTAGTTTGTCCCTATTTTTAATCAAATCAATTTCTCATATACCAAAAGGGTAAACTAAACTTAATAATCCATGTTTTTCCACATCACAACTAATAAACTAAAAGTGCAATTCAAGCTAAATATCCAAGATATATACAAGCCCAAAGTGCAAAATGCAACAAAGTAAAAATAAACAGAAGTACAATAAAATAGAAATGTGCAAGTACTAAAAGAAAAAAATAAAATAAAATAAAGCAAAATAGAACAAAAGTTTGAAATGGTTCACCAAAATATAATCCGTCGGAGACGACGACCTCCCCACACTTAAAGCACAACATTGTCCTCGATGCTCTCAGTCAAGCTGGGTGTGAAGGATCATCGCCTATAACTCTATCATCGCCCGTTGAAGGATGTGCCGCTGGCTCTGTCGGCTGTGGCTGTGCAGGTGCCTATGTCTCTGTAGGGTGCTCAGGCTGAGTCACCTCCTGCTGGATCTCTTCCAGCTCATCCTCCTTCTCCTCCTCTGAGTGCTCCGAGGGTGTGTTAAGCTCAGAGGGGATGTCAGTACACCCAGTAGTCACAATCAGCTTTAGATGTGCATAGCGTCGCTTATTGCGACGCTCAGACTGCTCATAACGTCACTGATTGCAGTGCTCCATCTGATCAAGGCGCTCAAAAAGGCGGTACACAAGATGGTAGACTGGCTGAGAAGCGGATGATGGTGCTGCATGTGCTGAACGTGCTGCTGAGGATGTGGCCGCATCAATAGAAGTAGTAGAAGTAGGTGGTCTATGGCCCAGAGGTCCGAACCGCTTGCCGTGCGGAATAACCTTCTTGCAGTCGGCAATCGGTGGTCTCTCATCCTCTAGCTCCTAAGGCACCTCAGCTCGACGAGCCATCTGTGTGATCAAATAAGGAAATGGCAGGGTGCCTCTGACATGAACTCTGGACATGTACTTTCTGATGAGCCTTGGAAGGTATAGGTCCTTCCCTTCCATGACGCACCAAATAAGGAGGATCATAGCAGCTGGCACTTCTGACTCGTGAGTACTAGGCATCACATAATTGCTCAGTATCTGTTGCCACAGCCTAGCCTCATCATTGAGATAAATAATCTTTATACCCCATGGAGTTACCTTTGACTTTCTCATAGCCCACGGAACATCAGGATCAATGGCTATGGTACACCGGACAGCATCCCAATCAAAACTCATGAATCTAATAGACTCTTCGGCCTTCTAAAAGCCATCTGTATTATCTATTTTAGGCTGGAAGTGGAGGATATCCTCTATCGCCTCCTCTGTGACTAAGATCTGCTTTCCCCTAAGCTGCACTGCATCAAGGGTCGTCCTAAAATAGTTAGAATAGAACTCACGGACCCATGATGCGTTTACCTCTGCCAAATCTCTATCCAAAAATACCCAACCTCTCTGATTGATCTGATGTTCAGTGTACTTCCTTAATTTTGTTGGTATTTTGAGCGTCCTTTCCAAGTAGAGGTGCCATTTTTTCGGAAAGACCGGAAACTTGAGTTCACAGTAAAGATTGGCAAATTTGACTGGGTCATTAGTAGGCACAAGTTGATAAGCTTTTTCTTGATCAGTAAAGTTCTTTTCACGCCAAGATTCATTCGATAGAATATCCGATAGAGCAACGAATGACTGTCCTCTCTTCCTCTTACCGGAGCTGGCCTTAGCCTTGCCTTTTCCTTTCCTATCAGACATCCTGAAAAATAGAATTTCCAGGATACAGATTATCAAATTAAGCTAAAGCATGAAGATAGGCAATATGTAAGCAAAACAAACAGGAGATAGACAATAGAGGAGTGAAAGCTAAAGCATGAAGTGAGTCATAAAGAGATAAATCTTTGGAATGAACAAAAAGTAGGATTCAGAGAAATTAATCATAAATCACAATTGAAGACTTTATACAATGAAATTCAGAATGCTTGTTTGTTAAGAAACAACAGGTATCATGCCTCAAAAGGAATTAAAAGAGTTAGTTTGAAAAGGGTGAAAAGGAAAAAGAAAAGTGGGAAAGTCAATTTAGTTAAAAGTTAGAGAAGTAGGTTAAAATTAGTGGCATGGTAATGTAGTTCTTAACTAAAAGAAGTTCAAAAGGTTTAAGAACAAGCAAGCTCACATTCATGCATACAATGCAAGGCATTGATGATAAAACATGTAATGAAAGAAGCACAAGAAGAAATAAAATCATCGATAATGCATTTCAAATAGAAATGGAACTAAAAGGAATGGAAATGCTAACCCATCACCCCATGAATTGGCTTTGGTTTAAACTAAATAAATCACAATTCAAAAGTACTAAAGTCAATTCATGAGTGGAAGTTGAGTAAAATAGTTATCAGAAAAATTTGGGCAGCATTCCGACAGTAATGCCAGCATTCCTGGAGTAAATAAACAGTAGCAAATCAATAATTCAAGCTTAATTTCAAACAGAATCAGCAACTCATATGAATCTCATAACAATTTGTGAAAAACCAGCAACTATAATGTCATATAAACAAAAGGGTGTATTTTCAGACATAAGCAGAAATTTCAATCCATATAAACTTAAGACAGATTATAAACCAAAACAGCATCAAAACACTGAGTTAATCAACAGCAAGCACAGTTGAGTTCAAACACTTAAGTGCAGAATTGAAATGGAAATTGAAATGGAGCAATTGATGATTCAAAGTAAATTCCAGAAAAACAGCAACATGAACCATTCAATAAGCTAGCAATTTCAATCAGCAGTAGCAATTTCAAACTCATGAATTTTAATATATGTTAATTAGCATGAAGAACAAGGAAATTCATGTGACTCAGGCATCATTAAGCAGAATAAAACAGCCCAGATCAGCATAGCAGCGAATTGGCTATTTCCCAAATTCAATTAATCAATTCGGATTTCCTATGAATTCATTAACAATTAAAAATACCAAAACCATATTTAATTCATAAGAATTAAGCAAATGAGCCAACAAGACAGCCATAAGCAATTATTCCATAACCAATCAAGCATATGCAGCATGCTTTCTTTGATCAATGAACAAAATAATGGCTGAAACCATGGCACTAATTAAGCAAAAATTGCTCAAAAAGAAGATATGCAATCATCCTTCCTTCATTAAATTCAGCAATCAATCATTAATAAGGAATATGGATTCAAGGAATTAAGCTCCACTGAATTAACAATGAAGATCAAATTGAGACATAACAACAGCATCACAATTCAATTAAGCACAGGGGCAAATTATCAGCACAAACAAAGAAGAATTAACCATTCCCAGACAGCAAGAACAGAGCAAATATCAAACTTAAATCTACTAACCACATCCTAGCTACCTAACCACCTAAAATCAACTAAGAACATGCATGTCTAATCTAATTAAACTAAGCATAAATTAAATAAAGCTAACACAACTACCTAAACAGAGTGATAAAGCAAGAAAAGAAATGCAAAGGAAAACAGGGGAACCTGGGGAACCTAGCTATCCTTATCAATTGTGACATCAATTGTCCATTTCTCCCACTTAGTTAACCTCTAACTATGAAGAAAAGTTAAGTAGATGAATCAATTTGATTCCTCAAGTCCTAGTCAACTCCTAAGGAAAGAGTAGCTTTAGAGGGATCCAAATCAACTAGCAACTTTCAATTATTAATCAGCAAAGGAGTTTGATAACTCAAGAGTCTCCAATCACTCAACCATAGCCAAGAATATAAAAATCTAACTTAAAACCCTCCCAAGCATTTTGTCAAACACTTGGAAGGCATAACATAAAAATATAGAAATTAATAAGAGACAATAAAACCTAAGCAACCAATTGCAAGGAATCAATAACAACAAATGAGAAGAGAAGTAATAAACATGAAATACCTCAAATTGCATTAAGTAAAAAGTCAAATCTAACATGAGAATTCATAAACTAAAGTGGCAACATAAAATAATAAATAAGAAAAACAAATAAATTAGAATGCTAAGACAAATAAAATAGAAGAGAAACTAAATCAAACTAAGATAGCAATATGAAATTGAGAAGAATTAAAGCTAAAAACCCTTAAAACCTCTAGAGAGGAGAGAGCCTATCTCTCTAGAAAACTACATCTCAAACCTAAAATTATGTGAATGAAAGTTGTATGAATGAATGAAATTGATTTATTCCCCCACTCTGCGGCCTCTATTCTGTGTTCTCGGGCTTGGAACTGGGCCCAAATGGAGCCCAGAAATCGTCCCCAGTGCTTTCTGCAATTTCTGCACGTGTTGCATGTCACGTGTACGCGTCATCCATGCGTACGCGTCGCTTGGCAAAAATCCTGGTCACGCGTACGCGTCGCCTACGCGTACGCGTTGCTGCCAGCTTCTCAAAACATCATTTTCTTGCGTTCCTTCCACTTTTGCATGTTTTCTTTCCATCCTTTAAGCCATTCCTGCCCTATAAAGCCTGAAAACACTTAACACACATATCACAGCATCGAATGGTAATAAAGGGTAACTAAAATTGACAGTTTAAAGGCCCAGGAAACATGTTTTCAACTATATCACAGAATTAGGAAGGAAAATGTATAACACGCAATTTATATGCATAAGTGTGAGAATAATGGATAAAATCCGCTCAATTCAATACAAAATAAACCGTAAAATAGCGGTTTATCAAGGAGAGGGGGAACTCAATCATTCACACAATACACATAATTTTAGCTAGTTCTAGGTTCTTGTTTTCTAGGGAGAGAAACTCTTACTTCTCTCTAGATTTAGTTATTTTGATCATCCTTTGTTGAATTTCTGAATTGGGTCTTGTTAATTTTAGCTTCAATTACTTAATTTGTGTTCTCTAGTTATAATTTTGTTTAGATCTTGTGTTGAATTTGTGTTTTCTTGTCATTTTCTTTTCTTTTCTTCTCATTTTATGAACTTTGTGGATTTTGAATTTTTATTAGTGCATTGATGTTTTCTATGATTGATAGTGTTATTTGAGTTGTTTTCCATTGATAATTGTTAGTGGGTACTTGTAATTTCTAATTGATTTTGAAACTTAAACATGTCTTTAGTTAGTGCATACCATGTGTTTGATGAAATATTTCCTTTGATTATGGAGTAGTTTTTGATACTCTTGGCCTAGGCTAAGGGAATTGGGTGACCTTGAGTCATTGGGTCTAATTAATTTGGTGATTTGAGAACCCTTAGTGGTCAAATTGATACCCATTGATACCAATCCACTACTAAGCCAATTAGTAGTTAGATTGGGACTTATGAGTTGAAATTGATCAAGCTATTTGATGTACTTCACTTGTAGAAGTAGACTTAATGAGCTTGGTTCCTTATAATTGTCAAGATATGGTTATTAGACAAGGATGGTGATCCCAATTCCTATGCCTAACCAAGAGTTCCTTTTATTATTCATATTTGAAACCTAAAAATCCCAATTACTTGATTCTTATTATAGTTAGTTTAGTTGTTTACTTAGTTCTAGAGTAGGAATAGATTTATATGTTCTCTTGCTAGATTGAAATTGCTTATACCTTGCTTTAATTGCTTTGATTTATTTTCTTGCACCTTAAGATTTCTTACATGTTAAGCTTTAGTAGTTTAAATTCTTGTTTATGACTCCCAACCCCGGAATTCTAACCAATATTGATGCACATGTTTGCCCATTCTCTTGAGGACGACCCAAGACCAATATTCTCAGTTACCTTTTATTGGTACTTTATGACAACCATATCAAAATTTGATCGATAGGATTATATGTTGGTCTAGGACTATACTATGACAATGATTTGATTTTCTATTGATGAAAATTCTAGACTGACCATAATCTTGCCATCAAATTTTTGGCGCCGTTGCCAAGGTATGGTTGCAACGTATGCTTTAATATTGGTTATGTGAATATGTGAATATTGTAGATAGTTTACTTGCTTTCATTAGTTTGTTTTTAGTTTAGATTTCCTTTAATGCATGAGCTATGACTTCTAAGTTGAATGACTCGGTCTCAACCGAATTCTAGCTTAGTCGAGTTTGATCCTAAGATTAAAAGAATCTTACTACATACTCAGCAAGCTTGGCGGTGGTTAGATTACACGGCTAGTACTTTGGCCTCTCTTGAGGAACCCTCCGAAACACTAGACGGAACCGAGAGTGACCTAGAGTCCACATTCAATGAAGGAACTTCCTATTCCTCTATTGGTACTACTGATACATCTTTGCATACTACAGGTGAAAATCACATGGCGAAGCCACGTAGGATTACCTTGCATGAACAAGGAGCACCAGATCTCATCCTTCAACCGTTGCAAGCTAGGTATCCAAATCTTGATCCCAATTTTAAGCTAAAGAATAGTCTGATTAACTTGCTTCCTAAGTACCATGGACTACCGGGCCAAGACCCCATTAGGCATTTGAGAGACTTTCAAGTAGCTTGTTCCACGGCTCGAAGGTATGGTGCCGATGAGATTGCTGTCATGGTTTTTGCTTTCCCCTTCTCTCTTGAGGGGACGGCAAAAGAATGGTTCTACTCCCAACCTGATAAAGTGGTGAGTGAATGTGACCTATCGAGAAGAGAGTTCTTAGATAAGTTTTTTCCGTCGGAAAAGACCGACTACATCCGGAAGGAAATTTTTGGTATAATACAAAGAGACCAAGAGACACTCTATGAATATTGGGCTCGATTTAAGAGGTTGATGGAATCTTGTCCACATCTTGGGTTCGATACTTACTTGCTCATTAGCTATTTCACTAGAGGTCTTTGTGCAGGGGTTAAGAGATTGCTCACTGCCTCTAGTGGTGTTTCCCTTTCTAAGAACAAGATGGTGGCGGAAGCATGGAGTTTGATCAATGATGTCACCGAGGCTACCCAACATGTGAGAGTAAGGAACCATCCTCCCAATAGTGTGGTGGAAGTACCTCCTTCCAAATCGGCTTTGACTAAAGTGCTTGGAGACATGACCACTCTCCTCAAGGAGATTCACCAAGGACAAAAGGCATCTTAATCAATCCAAGCCATCCAAGCCCCACCTCAAATCCTCCAACTTAAGAGACCTCCTAGAGTATGTGGTTTATGCTCTAGTACCACACATTACACCGACCAATGCCATCAAGTCCAAGAGGATTACACTCTCGTGGTAGCCAACAACTACAATAACCATCCACCCTATCAATCTCAAAGTCAAAACAATTACTCCCATGGTAATAGTTCTAATCAAGGATGGAGGGAAAATGCTTAAGGAAATAACCACAATCAAAGATGGAACCAAGGCAACTCATCTTCTCATTACCACAACAACAACCAATCTTCTTTCCAATACCACAACAATAACCACCAAGCCAACCAAAACTACCATAACCAACCATACCAACACTCATAACAAAACCAAAACAACAACCATAGATACCAAACACCTCACCAAAGACAACAATCCAACCAACCTTCCTCCTCTTCCACAACCGAAAATGAAGATGCCTTCCGTTCAATCTACCAAGAACAAGAGAGACTTCGGGCTATGATAGAGAAAAATGAAGAGAACAATAGGAGCCAATTTTCCAACATAACCGAAATGATCTCAAGATTGTCCCTACCTCCTTCCAACAATACCAATACCAACCAACCGTCATACTCTTCTAGCCTTCCATCCCAACCCCTTCTTAACCGAAAGGGCGGCCTCAATGCCATTACTCTACGGTTAGGGACTACATTGGAGGAAATACCTCCTAGGGCCATGGAAGACATCCATGAGGAGGAAGTGGTTGTTGAAGTTCCACATGAGGATGAGGGAGACACAAAGCAAGAGGAAGAAAAAGTGAGCCTTAAGGAGCCCAAGAAGATGGCCATAATAGATGAATCCATTCCCATTCTATTCCCTTCTAAGGTAAATAAGGCCAAAAAGACTCTGGAGTTTGATCTGAACATGCTTCAAGTATTCAAGAAGGTTGAGGTAACCATTCCACTTCTTGATGCTACTCAACAAATTCCGAAGTATGCTAAATTTTTAAAGGACTTGTGCACACAAAGATAGAATTGGTGAGTTGGAAACATTGTCCTTGAGTAGTTCCATTTCCCCATTGATGAAATCCATTCCGGAAAAGTTTAGTGACTCCGGACTATGTTTAGTATCTTGTTGGATTGGTGGAGTTGTCTTTTATGATTGCATGTGTGATTTGGGGGCTTATGTGAGTATCATGCCACTCTCTATATTTGCAAGGTTGAATTTAACTCCATTGAAAAGGTCGGCCGCCAAATTTGTCTTAGCCAACAAGAATGTGATCACCCGTAGTAGGGATAGCGGAAGATGTGCTTGTGACAATCAAGGATTTAGTGTTCCCAGTTGATTTCTATATCCTTGAAATGCCTCCAACGGATAATGGAAGTTTTCCCTCAATTTTTCTTGGTAGACCTTTCTTGAAGACCTCTAAATTTAAATTGGATGCCTTTACCGGCACATACTCTTTTGAGGTAGGTGACAAGACCATCAAGTTTAACTTGGAAGAGGCCATGAGACATCCACCTGAAGAGCACTCCGTTCTCCGATGTGATGTGATTGATGAGGTAGTAGCGGAGATACAAAAAGAAGATCACAACAAGTTGTACTATCCTGTTATTGAAGGGAAGGATAAACATGAGGATAAACAAGAGAGAGCTGATGATGATGAGCTTTATGATCATGGTGAAAAAGAACCTCAACTTGAAGCAAAAATCGAATTGAAGCCTCTACCTTCTCACTTGAAATATGCATTCCTTGAGGACAACCAAAGGTTTCTAGTAATCATTGCTAGTGAGCTCTCTAGCCAAGAAGAAGAGAAGCTCCTAGAGGTCCTACGGAAGCACCAGAAGGTAATCGGTTGGAGCTTGGCCGACATTGTGGGGATTGACCGACGTATGTGTATGCATCGCATCTTCCTCCAAGAGGTAGTTAAGCCGGTGAGACAATCTCAAAGAAGGCTCAACCCCACCATTCTTGATGTGGTGAAAAAGGAAGTCACACGGTTGCTTAATGCGGGCATTATTTATCCGATTTCCGATAGTGAGTAGGTGAGCTCAGTTCAAGTTGTTCCAAAGAAATCAAGAATCACTGCTATCAAGAAGGAAGATGGTGAAACAGTCATAACAAGGGTGCAAAATGCTTGGCGGGTATGCATTGATTATAGGAAGCTGAATGCCGCAACAAGCAAAGACCATTACCCCTACCATTCATTGACCAGATGTTGGACCGACTTGCAGGTAAATCTCATTACTGCTTTCTTGATGGTTTTATTGGCTACTTCCAGATACATATTGCTCCTGAGGATCAAGAAAAGACCACCTTTACTTGTCCCTTTGGCACCTTTGCTTACAAAAGGATTCCATTTGAGATATGCAATGCACCCGCCACTTTTCAGCGGTGCATGACTAGTGTCTTTTCTGATTTCATGGAGATTTGTCTGGAAGTCTTTATGGATGATTTCAGTGTATATGGGACTTCTTTTGATAGTTGTTTAGAGAACTTGGATAAGGTCTTAAAGAGGTGTGTTAACACTAACCTTGTCCTCAATTTTGAAAAATATCACTTCATGGTGAGACAAGCCATAGTGTTAGGACACGTAGTTTCTAATAAAGGCATTTTGTGGACCAGGCCAAGGTTGATGTCATTACTAGTTTACCTCACCCCTCTTCTGTGAGGGAGGTCTGCTCTTTTTTGGGACATGCAGGATTCTACAAGTGCTGCATCAAGAATTTTAGCAAGATTGCTTTGCCGTTATCGCGCCTGCTATAGAAGGATGTAGATTTTGAGTTTGATAGTGCTTGCGAGGAAGCATTTGAGGAGTTGAGAAGATCCCTTACCACAGCACCAATTGTGAGGGGCTCTGATTGGACGCAGCCATTCAAAATCATGTGCGACATGTCAAATCATGCCGTAGGTGCTGTGCTTGCACAGCGCGAGGGTAAGTTCCCTTACATTGTTGCTTATTCCTCAAAGACATTGGATGTGGCACAATCCAATTACACCACTACGGAAAAAGAGATTTTAGCAATTTTTCATGCATTGGATAGATTTAGATATTATTTTCTAGGCTCCAAAACAGTGGTGTATACGGATCATGCAGCCTTAAAATATTTGTTGACAAAGAATGAGTCGAAACCTAGGCTTATACATTGGATCTTGCTCTTGTAAGAGTTTGACGTTGATATTAGGGATCGAAGTGGGTCACAAAATTTGGTTGCGGAGCATCTGAGCTGCCTTGAAAATCTTAAATATCACCTATTTCCGATTGACGACTCATTTCCTTTGGATGGTTTGCATGCTATTTCGGATAGCCTTCCTTGGTTTGCAGCTATGGCGAATTACTTGGTCGCCAATATCTTCCTTCCTAATTTTTCAAAACATCAAAGAGACAAGTTGAGGAGTGATTTCAAGTATTACATTTGGGATGACCCTCACTTGTGGAAACGGGGGGTGGACCAAGTGGTTCGTAGATATGTTCCGGAGTCCGAATTCCAACCTATTTTTGAATCTTGTCATTCATCCGAGTGTGGTGGTCACTTTGGCCCGCAACGAACAGCTAAAAAAGTTTTGGATTGCGAATTCTAGTGGCTAAAATTGTTCAAGGAAGCAAACCAATATTGTTTGTTATGTCACTAATGTCAAAAGTCAGGAAATGCATCCCAAAAGGATGAAATGCCTCAACAACCAATATTGTTTTGTGAATTCTTTGATGTATGGGCAAAGACTTTATGGGGCCATTTCCTAACTCAAGTAGATATCTTTACATTCTGTTGGTAGTTGATTACGTATTAAAGTGGGTGGAAGCGATTCCTACCCGCCTTGATGACGTTAATACTGTAGTTTCTTTCGTTAGAAACAATATTGTATGCCGCTATGGGTCGCCACGAGCAATCGTGAGCGACCAAGGTACTCACTTTTGCAACAGGAAGATGGAAGCATTACTCAAGCAATATGGGATACTACACAAGGTTGAAACCGCTTATCACCCCAAACTAATGGCCAAGAGGAGGTATCCAATCGAGAGATAAAGTGGGTTTTGGAAAAAGTGGTGAACCCACAAAAGAAAGTTTGGAGTTCTCGGTTAGGTGACGCATTGTGGGCACATAGGACGGCCTATAAGACTCCGCTAAGGATGAGTCCTTTTCGGATTGTCTATGTGAAGGTGTGCCACCTCCCGGTTGAAATTGATCATAAGGCCTATTGGGCGGTCAAGCAATGCAACATGGACTTCGCCAAGGCGGGCACAACAAGGAAGTTGCATTTAGAGAAACTCGAATGTCTTAGGATGGAGGCCTATGAGAATGCAAGGATCTATAAGGAGAATTCTAAGGCATTTCATGATCACCATATCCGCAAGAAATATTTCCAAGAGGGTGATGAAGTTCTTCTATACAACTCAAGACTCAGATTCATGCCCAAAAAGCTCCGTTCAAGATGGGATGGTCCCTTTAAAGTGAAGGAAGTGAAGCCCTATGGAGTGGCTGAACTATTCCACCCTTAAAGTGGTGCAACCTTCAAAGTGAATGGCCACAGGGTAAAGAAGTATCATGGTCATAAGTCACCAAAGGAGTTGGAAGTGTTCCTTTTTGAGGATGCACCCGAAAGAGGAGAATCTTCAGCCCATGATCGTCCAATTTAAGGACGTTAAAGAAAAGTGTTAGGTGGGAGACACCCCACCATGGTATGATCCTCCTTGTACATAATTTCTTGCATGTAGTTTTAGAGTCTTTCTTTAATTTTTGAGTTTGTCTAAGTGTGCTTGATTTTGTTTGATTTTGTTGAGCTTGTTAGACTCTTCATGAGGATTTCATTGATTTTGGTTTGGTTAAATTGGTAATATTGAAGAAAATGCTTAATTTTGAGTATTGCATGAATTTTTTAGTGTTTTTGAACTATCTAGCTTGAATGACTACCAAGATTGTCTTAAAATTGCCTTTCCTCATGTTTAAAAATAAAAAATAAAAAAAGGGTCGATCCACGTGTAAGCGTGTACGACGCGTACGCATCGATTGCGTTTCCACAACTCCTCGTGCAAAAACCAAAGAGTTGCACTGGAATTGTGCGGGAGGGATGCCAGAAGCACGAATCCCCTCCAGCGTGCGCGTCATATGACGCCTATGCATCATATGATGCTTACGCATCACTAGGTTTTTCGTGCACCCACGCGTAAGCGTGGGCGACGTGTACACGTCGATCGATGATCTTGAAACTCCTGGTACAAAAATCATAGAGTTGCATTGGATGCTCTTTTCACCACCCACACGTGAGCGTGGGCGATGCGCACGCGTCACATTACCAACGCAACTAAAGTGCAGATCCCCTGTTTTCTTTCTTTCTTCATTTCTTTTCTTCTATTCCTTCTTCCTCTCTTCTTTATCCTGCTTACCACCTCTCCTCCGCCCACAACCGCCGGCAACCTCAACCACTGGCGACCACCACCACCGACGGTCCCACATTTTCTCTCTTCTCTCTCTCTTCTCCTACTCTCACTTACACCCCAACCTTATCTTCTTCCTCCTTTCAAGGTTTTCTCTCTCTTCTTTCTTTTTTGTTTTTTTAAAATTATCTCTTTTTAATTGCATTGCATTACTCTACTTTCCTTCTTCTGAGTTGTATTTTGATTTTGTTGTTTATATTTCATTTTTGTTTCTTCTCTTTCTTTTTACATTCTTCCAGGGATGTTGAACTTCATTATATTTCTTGCATTGGTAGGTTATTTTGATATTTCTTGGCTTATTTGTGTTATGTGGTGTTATTTTGATGATTGGCATTTCATTTGAGGGTATTACATTTTTTAATTTCTCCAACTTACTTGTTGTTTGGAAGATGCACACCAAGTGTTTGTTAAAAAGCACCAATGACATCTTAGTTAAAATTTGACATTATGCTTTTAACTTAGTGCTTATTTCTCATTACACTTGCTTTTCTTCATGTGCATTGAGCCTATTGTGCTTCATCTTTACCATCCATGTGCTCATTACTATGACTTGCTTCTTTGTACCATATTGCAAGATTTGTAATACCACTTTCTCTAACTCCACCTTATTCCATTTGCATGCTTCATTGTCTTGGGGTTAGACTAGGTGAATGGTTTTCTTGTGTTTAGTACCTTTCTTGCATGTGTTACTTATTGTTGTTATTGATGCTTGAGCCCATGCCTCTCATGCTTTACACTTGCATGCCTCTCTCACTCTTATATCTCATGCTAGTGATATGCCCCCATGATTACATTGTTGTCTTGCTTACATGTTGCAGCTGTCATGTCTTCAGGATGCCTTACTCATTTGTAGAATTATTGCTCACTTGCATGTTGTTCTTTTAGTGTTGTTTCTTTGAGTTTAATGTTTTCTCTTTTCCTTCTTTTTTCAGGATGACCACCTAAAAGGGCAAGGAAAAGGCTTCGAAAAAGTTGCCTACCAAGAGGGCACCACAAAAAAAACCTACCAAGGCGCGCCCTGTACCAAAAGTTAAGCCTCCCTCCAAGAGGGTGAAAAGGGTCATTCATATTGATGAGGAAGAGAAGGGCAACCCTGCGAAGGACTCCGCAAGGTTCACCAATCGCTTTTGTGAGCTTATGTTCCCTAATTTGGTTGAAAGGAACTACCATTCTGAACATCTCCTCGTTCCTCCAGAGCATCTTGTTCAGTTTGTGGTGCCCCGCATTGAGCCGCGACAATGGGGATTTCTCAATCAGAGACTGCAGGAAGCTAATCTTTCTTCGGTAGTGGAGTTCTATTCCAACTATCACTCGCCTTCTCTTCAATTGATTTTTGTGTGCCAGAAGCAAGTCCCCATATCAGAGGAAGCCATTCAGTGTATACTTAAGGTTTTGCCAATACCAGATGGGACGGATGGTTACCAAGAAGTCCTACTATAGCGCAACAGACTCGGTTTTGATTGGGGTTCTATCGTTAGGGTCATTTCCCAACCGGGAGAACAATGGACCCAAGGAAGAGCCAAGGCCCGACCTAAGTGCATTTAGGCACAAGCACTTACTGTGGAGGCTAGAATGTGGGCCCAAATTATGTCTCACTACGTACCTCCGAGCACTTATGAGTCCTCAATCACAGCAGACTTGGCCCTTCTTGTCTGGTGCATCCTCACTGAGAGGCCTATCAACATTCCTTACCACATCTGACAAGCAATGGACCACGTTCATACTAAGGGCAACCTCCCATTTTCCA
Source organism: Arachis ipaensis (assembly GCF_059453495.1). NCBI lineage: Eukaryota > Viridiplantae > Streptophyta > Magnoliopsida > Fabales > Fabaceae > Arachis > Arachis ipaensis. Next base: position 60,116,446 of record NC_142436.1, read on the forward strand.
CCTTGGTAACGGATTTGATTGATGTCGCCGGAGTTCCCCACGAGGCTAAGGATGTGAAGGCGATGATTCCGGCGAAGGACGACATCGTCCCGAGTGGAAAGTATCTTAAGCCTCTTGCAGGAACCGCAAACCTTGACATGGCCATTCCTTCTGACATTCCAACCACCTCATGGGCATCACAGAAATCATCCTACCAATTTCTTGTTGAGCTCACTCAAAAGGTAGACCAGAAAGAGCGACGGAACAAACGCCGCTATGCTTACTTGAAGAAGCTCTTGGGTTGTGCTAACCCACCTATGGAGGATCCGGACACTTCAGAATCCACTTCAGACCAAAGTGAAGCGAGCACTCAAGAGATGGATAGTGGAAGTGCCAACCCTAATCCCACCTTGTGCATTACCGATAACACGGAGGACCGTGCAAATTTCAAAGTGTGGGGAGGTCATTTACCGACTTCCGTAGGTAACAACCCTTATTTTCAACACCCAAATCTTAATTTTTGGTTGTCAATTAGGATAATTTGCATTGCATAGCTAGTTTTCACATTTAAACATTTTTTGCATAGTAGTTGTTTCTTGTTAGGGCTACTTAGTTAGGGTGATGATTTCTTTTCCAAGAAACTATTTTTTTAGGGCACCCTACCAATTTGAAAAATTTTTTGTGTTAAAATTGCTTGAAGGAATTAATTTTGGAAAAGGTTTTTGAGCTAAGAACACACAAGCATGTGAGTTTTGAGCCCGATTGCGTGGTTACATCATATAACCACTTATTTCCATTCTTGTGTGCATTGTTCTATTTCTATGATTACAATCCTTGATTTGTTTGATTCTATATGTCCACTATTCTGTGTATGAATGCATTTATATGACTGAGGCCGTTATTTCAATAGCTCACTTACTCAAATAGCCTTAACCCCTTTTATCCACCTTTGTTAACCAATTTTAAGCCTATGATAAACCCCCTTTGTTCTTGAATTTAGCACATCAATACCCCTAAGTGAAAAACAATAAATGTCCTCTAATTTGGATCTTTGATTAGCTTAGGCAAGTGAGGGTGTGTGTCATTTAAGCGGGAGGGAAGCTTGGAAACATTGGTAAAGGTAAAAGTGTGTTTTTGTATTCTTTATTGAAAATATTGAGAATTGGGTACATACTCATGTATTGAATATTTAAACCATATGCATTGGCACCGTTGTATATAATTCATCAAAAGATAAAAGAAAAAGAAAAATTAAAAAAAATGTAGAAATTAATAGAGAAATAAAAGAAAGAAAAAGAAAGCAATAAAAAGGGGACAAAATGCCCCAAGGTGAAGCCAATAATAACCAATGCATTTAGGTTGTGGATTAAAACAGAATGCATGAGTGTGTGAAAAGTGAATAAATGGGTAGTTAGGTTGTGTATTAGAATTGTATAGGTTGTTATATGTGTTTGGTGAGAGCTTAGGTTAATCAAAGATGCAAATTTCAAGTTCACTTGGCCATATATGCATCCTTACCCTTACCCTAGCCCCATTAGAACCTAAAGATAAGCCCTCATGATGAATGTATGCATGCACTGAATAACTGTTGATTGTTAGATAAAAAACAAATCTTAGAAAGCATGATTAGAAGATAATTGAGCGAATCAACCCTATACACTTGAGCGAATAGAGCGGATACACTTCCGTGAGTGTTCGATACTCAACTCCTTGTTCCCGGCATTCACAAGCTTTCTTCTTGCAAGTTGTTTACACGTCATTTTGATATTTGAATTGGTAGAGTTCATGAATTATCATATTACCTAAGCCCTACTCGTTCATGTGTGTTCTTAGAAGTTGATTCACTTCTGACCAAGTAGATAGAAGCATTTGCATTAGTTGCATCCATGTAGGTAAATTGCATTTCATAAACCTCATTCTCCTATGTTCTTTGGTCTTTTAATTTTTAGCATGAGGACATATTTGGTTTAAGTGTGGGGAGGTTTGATAAATGACGATTGGATTCTTGCTAGTAAAGAATTTTATAAAAATAATCGCGTTGTAAGTATAGTTTCTAAACCAATAGAGAATCCTTTCGTACAAAAGTTTGGTTGTCACAAGTAACAAAACCCAATAAAATTTATAACCGAAGTATTTAAACCTCGGGTCGTCTTCTCAAGGAATTACAGGGAAGTGTATTTATTATTGGTTATGGAAAAAGTATAATTTTGGATTTTTGGAATAAGGAACAAGTAATTTAAATGACAAGAAAAATAAATTAATAATTAAGAAAACTCTTGCAAGGTATAAGAACTGGAAATCACATCCTAGTTATCCTTATCAGGTGTGATGAGAATTGTTATTGCTCCCACTTAGTTAACCCTTACTAATAAAGAAAAGTCAAGTGGACCAATCAATTTGATCCTCAAGTCCTAGTCAACTCCTGTGGAAAGACTAGCTTTAGAGCAATCCAAATCAATCAGCAATTCCCAATTTTCAATCAACTTCTAAGTTTGATAACTCAAGTGTTACCAATTACTTAACCAAAGCAAAAAGGAGAAAAATCTAAATTAAATTAAAAGCATCGATAACTGAATAAAACAATTATAAATCAGAAATACCTCAATATGTATTAATTAAGAAAATCAATCCTGACATGGAGTTCATAAACCAAATTGAAAAGATAAATATAAATTAAAATAATAGAATAAATAAAAGTAGAAAATAAATTAAAGGAACATTGAACCTGTGATTGAAGAGAAGTAGACTAATCATAATAGAAATCCTAAATCCTAATTCTAATCCTAAATCCTAAGAGAGAGGAGAGAGCCTCTCTCTCTAAAAACTACATCTAAAACCTAAAATTATGAATATGAATATTGTATCTATCCATGTTACTGATTCTCCCATTCTCTGGCTTATATTCTGTGTTTCTGGCTTGGATTTGGGGTGAAAAAGGGTCCAGAAATCGCTGGGGATGACTTCTGCAATTTTCTGCACGTGACGTTCGTCACGCGTGCGCGTGGGTCACGCATACGCGTCATTTGTGTTCTGCTTTAGGCACGCGTCCGCGTCGTCCATGCGTACGCGTCGCTGCCATTTTGCGCTAGACACGCGTCCACACCGTTCACGCGTGCGCGTCGCTGCCTTTTCTTCAAAACTCTATTTTTGTGCTTTCCTTCCATTTTTGTATGTTTCCTTTCTGTCCTTTAAGCCATTTCTACCCTATGAAGCCTGAAAATACTTAACACACAAATCACGGCATCGAATGGTAATAAAGGATAATTAAATTTAATATTTTCAAAGCATAGGAAACATGTTTTCACATATATCATAAAATAAGGAAGGAATAGTGAAACCATGCAATTTACATGAATAAGTGGGTGAAGAATTGATAAAAACACTTAATTGAGTACAAGATGAATCATAAAATATGGGTTTATCAACCTCCCCACACTTAAACAATAACATGTCCTCATGCTAAATCCAAGAGAAAAGAATGAAGGTAGAATGGTGGAATCTTGTACAATGCAATCTATTCTAAATACAAGCTACCTAAATGAATCATGCAATTCTAATTACTATCCACCTATATATATAGAGCTTACATGTGGTTGATTTATATTTTCAAGGAATCATATATGCATAGCCAAGCCTAAATCATGTTAAATCACTTTCACAATTGAGTTGAGTTAAAGGAATTCACAAACTTGCAAGACAATTAATAATTAAATTTGGATATATGGAGATGAGCTAATGAACCCTTACTGGAATTGTGTTTACTCTCTAGTCACTCAGTGTTTGGGGTTGATCACTCTATTCTTTTCTATTCATGCTTTCTAAAACTTTGTTCTTCATCTAACCAATCAACAAATATATAATGTATGTATACAAACATCATGAGGTCTTTTTCAAGGTTGTAATGGGACCAAGGTAAAGGTGAGGATATGTATATGAGGCTAAGTGAGCTATAAATTGAATCCTTGATTAGTTTAAGATCTCACCTAACATATACATACTCTATATAATTTAAAGATTATCCTAGTCTTCCCATAATTTTCAACTTTTGTGTCACATACTCATGCACCAAGTTTATTTTGATTTTACCTCCATGTGCATTGATTTCTTTACTTATTATTGGGGTGATTTTGTCCCCTTATTCATTTATTTAATTAAAAAGGATTTTTTTTTAAACATAAACACAATTTTTATCTTAAGCTAACCAAAGATTCAATTTTGGATTTTAAATTTTGTTTTTCTGCTTAAGGCTAGTGATGTGGTTATAGAATAAAAGGGGATTAAAAGGCTCAAGGGGGCTAACAAGGGTGACATAAAAGGGTAGGCTTATTTGGGATGAGTGAGCAAAAATAAATAATGGCATCAATCACATGTAGGATTGTATCTATATTCTATATTGGACATATAGATTGAAACAAAGTAAAGATTGCAAACTTAGAAAAGAAGTGCGAAACACACAGGAATGAAATTTATGGTTAAATGTAACCATACAATTAAGCTAAAAAACTCACGGATTGTGTGTTCTTTGGCTCAAAAACCATATATCAGTTATGTATGTCATGCAAGTAGAAATCAAGAGTTTTCATGTAACTCAATGTGAATCTTAGAATGGCTTTTATAAAAATAAGTATTTTCCTTGAAAGATGTTATCAATTTACCAACATTTATTGCTATATATATATATAAGGTGTGTGGATTGTTGTGATTCTTTTATACTAAAGTTTCTAGTTTACACTTTTATTTTCAATTATACCAAATTATCATATGCTAAAAGGGTAAACTTAAGCTAATTAATCCATATTTTCTATATCACAACTTAATAAGCTAAGGGTGCAAACTAAACTAAATATCTAAGATATATACAAAACAAAGTGTAAAATATAATAAAGTAGACAGAAATACAGTAAAAGGAAAATGTGTGAGTGCTGAAAGATAAATAAGATAAAATAAAATAAAATATAGAAAATAAACAAAATAGGATAAAAAGAGTTCGAAAGTGGTTCACCAAAAAGATTCGCCAGAGATGGCGACCTCCCTACACTTAAATAATAGCATCGTCCTCGATGCTCAATCAAGCTAGGTATGAGGAAGTGGCATCTCCGGAAGGATGTGCTACTGGTGTCTCGGTGGTGGCCTGAGGGTCTGCAGTCTCTATGAGTGTTGGAGGGTCTGCCTGCTGAAGCGGAGGCTCTGTCTGTAGAGGGACCTCGGGATCTGCTGGCTGTATCTGATGGGGCTCCTCATGATGTGGTGCAGCCTGCTCAGCCTCTACACGTGCCTCCTCCTCATGATCGTCCGCCTCTGTATCAGATGGCTGCGATGGTGTGTCAGGCTCGGAGGGGATGTCACTGTCGGATCGGATCATCAATTTTAAGTACTCATAGCGTCGCTTGTTGCGACACTCCATACGATCCAGGCGTGCGAAGAGTCGGTGCACGAGGTGATAAATGGGCTCGAGAGCAGGTGAGGGTGCAATGGTGGTCGCTGGGGCAGTAGATGCTGAAGGGGCAGTAGAGGATGTAGCTGCCTCAGTGGAGGCAGTGAGAAATGGAGGTCGGTAGCCCAAAGCCTGGAACTTCCTGCTGTGAGGGATAATCTTCTTACAGTCTGCGGCGGTTGGCTTTCATTAGCAATCTCCCAGGGCACCTCAGCTTGGCGGCCCAGCTAAGTAATCAAGTAGGGAAAGGGCAGAGTGCCTCTAACATGGACCCTGGCCATGTAATACTGGATAGAGCGGGGAAGATATAGGTCATTTCCCTCCATCACACACCAAATGAGGGTAATCATGGCTACTGGCACCTCTGTCTCATGAGTGCTCAGCATCACGTAGTTACTTAGAATCCGCTGCCAAAGTCGAGCCTCATCATTCAGATAGATAAGCTTAATTCCCTTTGGGTTTGTTGTTGTCTTACCCATGACCCATGGGACGGTAGGATCAAGAGCTATAGTCCTCTTCACTGCGTCCCAGTCAAATCTCATGAATCTCGTATCCTCTTCAGCTTTTTGGTAATCATCTGGTTGATCTGATTTAGGCTGGAGGTTAAGGATTTCTTCAATTGCTTCCTCTGTAACCAAAATCTGCTTGCCTCTGAGTTGCACTGCATCTAGGGACATTTTGAAGTAGTTGCAGTAGAATTTTCTGACCCAGGATGAGTTGACTTCAGTCAAGTTTCTTTCCAGGAAGAACCAGCCTCTCTGTTTAATTTGTTCTGAAGTGTATTGTTTGAGTTCTTCTGGAATTTTGAGGGTCTTTTCTAGGTATAGGTTCCGGAAAGTTTGAAATACCGGATACTTCAGCTCACAGTATCTGTTAGCAAACTTTACTGGGTCTGTGGCAGGCAGTAGCTGATCAGCCTTTTTCTGCGGGGTAAAATTCTTTTTCCGCCAAGAATCGTCATGGAGGATGTCCAAAATAGATGTAAAATTTTGGATTGTATGCAAGTTAAAAGTTGGAGAAGAAAAATTTACAGTCCAAGATCTATGATGTGCGGAATTATTGTTAATCAGGAAAAACAGTAATCATGCCTTGAATTGGTTTTAAAGTGGTTAGTTGAAAGCTAATAGAAAAGTTAGAAAGTTAAAGTAGTTAAGAGTTAAAAATGAAGTTAAAGTAAGTGGCATGGTGTTTTGGTTCCCAATTAACTAAAATTGCACAAATTTGAATAACAAGTAACTCAAATTCAAGTAAATATTGCAGATTATTGATGATTAATCATAGAAAAGAATTGCAAAATTAAAGTAGAATCATCAATAATGTTATTTAATGAATAAGGGAATAAGAAAGAATAAGAAAGCTAGCCCGTGCATTCATGAATTGCCTTGGTTAAAACCATTTAATGCAAAATTTGAAATTTCCAAAACTAATTCATGAATGGTAGTTGAGTGAAACAATTTGCTGAAAAAAATTGGGCAGCATTTCGGCTAAAAATTGGACATTCCCGGGTAATAAACAGCAGCATAAAAAGTTCATATAATAATAAGGTAGTGCAAAAAAGAGTAACAAATAGTAATTCACATGAATTCAGAATAAACAAACTCAATCTGCATTAAAGAATAGTAAAGAAAAGCATATGAACAGCATTATCATCACAGCAAATTGAAAGTTGTGAAACAGATAAGACAAGTAACAAGAACGGCGCAATTATCAGGCCTAAATCCACTAACCACATCCTAGCTACCTAACCACCTAAAATCCATTACGATCATGCATCTCTAACTATCCTAGTTATGAAAAAAATGCAACTAACTAACTGAAAGAGGAATCGTTGTTTGGCGGAACCTGGTGTGCGGAAGTATAGAATTTAGATTCAGAGAGATGGTGGTGGTGATGATGCGGCGGCGCTGGGAGGCAGTCACGGTGGCAGTTCGGTGGAGGCAGGGTGGCGGTTTGGTGGTTGGGGATGAAAGGGGGTTATGGGGCAGGGAAGGAGAAGAAGGGGCTAGGATGGGAGGGTTGGGGGCGTGGTGGCCGGTGGGGCGGTGAGGCAGCGCAGTGACAAGGGCAGTGATGGGGTGGGAGTAGTGGAGGGAGAAGGGAGAAGGGAAGGAAGAGGAGAGAAGGAAGGGAAGGGAGGGGTTTTGGCGAGGGCGGCGCGGTGGCAGAGGCGCGGCGCGACGGTGCTGGGTGGGTTGGTGGCGGTGGTGGTTGCAGAGGAGGGAGAAGAGAGGCGCTGAGGGGTTGGGGGGAAAGGGTTAACTAAGTGGGAGCAATAACAATTCTCAATTTCTCATCACACCTGATAAGGATAACTAGGATGGGATTTCCAGTTCTTATACCTTGCAAGAGTTTTCTTAATTATTAATTTATTTTTCTTGTTATTTAAATTACTTGTTCCTTATTCCAAAAATCCAAAATTATACCTTTTCCATAACCAATAATAAATACACCTCCCTACAATTCCTTGAGAAGACGACCCGAGGTTTAAATACTTCGGTTATAAATTTTATTGGGTTTTGTTACTTGTGACAACCAAACTTTTGTACGAAAGGATTCTCTGTTGGTTTAGAAACTATACTTACAATGCAATTATTTTTATAAAATTCTTTACTAGCAAGAATCCAATCGTCAAAATGGCGCCGTTGCCAGGAAATTGCAATTGTGTGCCTTATTATTGGTTATTGTAAATATTTTATTTTGCTTGTTTATTTGCTTTTATTTTTGTTTTTAATTTTTATTAGTTACTATGAGTTCTCACCCCCGTCGCTTTGACTTTGGTTCTAATATTGTTGAAAGGAATGGGAGCTATAATAGGAACATGCATCAAGGTCAAAACAATTAAATATCGAAGGCGCCACAAGGAGCTGATCAACCCTTTCGGCGACAACACCTTCCAAAATACCATGGACAACGACCATTCTACAATGCATGCCAAGACAATAGATACGGTGGACCTTCTCGTGACAACCAACCCCCACCAGTATACTATGATCAAGAGCCATTCCAAGGTGCGTACCAAGATGATAGATATGGTGGACCCTCTTGTGGTTACCAACAAGCCCCATCATACGCCTATAACCCACCTCCTCAACATAGCTATGAACCACCACACTCACAAACCACCTACCAACACTCACCTCCATATGACCCTAACCCTTACCCACCCCCATTCCAATCCAATTACTCCCAAGAACCACCACTTCCATATGCACCATGTCCATATCCATCAACCTGAGAATCACAGGAGCGTCTCAAGGAAATAGTGAATAAATTTCATGCAACCCTTCACCAATTAGATCAAGTGATCAATCGACTAGCTTTTCGATGTTCGGATACTCAAGAAACCCCCATGGCTTTATGTGGACAATCTAAAGAAGAACAAAGCATGAAGGAGATACTAGAAGCTCCAGTGGACAGTATAGAGCAAGACTTTGTACTGGAACAAGTGGAGGAAGCCGTAATTATCGAAGAAGAAGAATTGGTTGAAGACTTAGGAGATGCTGAACCTCCATGGAAACCAAGAATTGTAGAGAATTCCGTCAAACAATTTTCAATCGATGCTGAGGAGGATAGTGCACAACCCCCAAAGCATGCATCTTATGAAGAACTGGACGAAACAACTCAAGAAGCAAGTTCCCTTGGTACTGAAAATCATGAATCAAGTTCCCCTAGTAATGAACTTGCACCCGCAAGTGAATTCTTTGAGACTGAAGAATCTTTCCCAAGTGAATACGAAGATGATACGGAGATAGACTTTTCCCAACCTCCAATTTATGACTTGAGTGATGAGGAAGATATCGAAGACTTTGATCAAGACGCGGTTGCAGTTGAAGAAGTTTGCAAAGAAGTGGAGGAATTCACAGAAGAATACAAGGGAGTAGAGCTTGCAAAACCACTGAAAACACCTATCCCAAAGCCATTACCACCCAATACAAACTTCAAGTGGGTAAAATTCTTAGCCTTTATCTTTACTTTTTCACTTGAATATGGTTTGCTTGAAATAGATGGCCAGCTTAGAGCTCTTTGTGGCTTTAAGAGTAAGAGAGAAATGGCTCGCACTCAGAGCTGGTATGCAAGCTTCAATAAAGCTCCACACTTCAATTTGAGGTACACAGATTGGTTTCGAGTTCAATTAAATGGGTCTCGGAAGCTATTTGGTCAACTCATTGAGAATTCAAATCCCATACTACCCGGTTGGAAAAATGTAGATCAAGACAAAGATGGGTACAAAAGCAAGGTTTGGGATCCTGGAATCTATTCTGACATTCAACACCTGTGGAGCCTGAAAACCTGCTTTGATTTGCTCGAAGGCTTTACATGACTAGTTTGGGACCCCGGAGGCCATTAGAATTCCAAACATTGGTGGAGGTTTCTGGATGAGTTCAAACACAAGCCACCATGACAATGAGCTCATCAAAATGTCCAACTTAAGGACTTTAACTAAAAGTGCTAGGTGGGAGATAACCCACCATGGTATGATCGTTCCTTTTTTCAATTTTAATTTTATTTCGTTTTGTTTGTTTTTAAGTTTTATTTTATTATATTTTATTGAACCTAGAATTATTCATAACATCCATATCAGCATTGCATTTTGCATCCTGCATAAAAAAAATGCACCCCACGCATGCGCATGGGCCACGCGTGGGCACCGATTCAAAATCGACGTAACAATCCAACGCCCAGAAAGTTGGGCTGGAATCGTGCGGCTGGTATGTGTTAGGCACAAATTGGGCCATGCAAATGCGTCACGTATTAATCATTGCCCCCTAAATGGAAATAGAGAGTTGCGCCAAAACGACGCTGGAATTGTGCGTTTAGCACAATTCTGATCGACGCGTACACGTGCCTCACGCGTACACGTCACTTTCATTATCCCTCAATCACGCAATCGCATCAATGACGCGTCTGCGTCACTGCCTTTCCGCCCTAACCACGCATTCGCATGACCCACGCATCTGCGTGGATTTAAATACACTTACCCCCTTCGACGCGGAACCCTAACCATTTCGCGTCCCCTTTCCCCGGCAACGGTGCCATTTTGACAATTGGATTCTTGCTAGTAAAGAATTTTATAAAAATAATCATGTTGTAAGTATAGTTTCTAATCCAACAGAGAATCCTTTCGTACAAAAGTTTGGTTGTCACAAGTAACAAAACTCAATAAAATTTATAACCGAAGTATTTAAACCTCGGGTCGTCTTCTCAAGGAATTGCAGGGAGGTGTATTTATTATTGGTTATGGAAAAAGTATAATTTTGGATTTTTGGAATAAGGAACAAGTGATTTAAATGACAAGAAAAATAAATTAATAATTAAGAAAACTCTTGCAAGGTATAAGAACTGGAAATCCCATCCTAGTTATCCTTATCAGGTGTGATGAAAATTGTTATTGCTCCCACTTAGTTAACCCTTACGAAATAAAGAAAAGTCAAGTGGACCAATCAATTTGATCCTCAAGTCCTAGTCAACTCCTGTGGAAAGACTAGCTTTAGAGCGATCCAAATCAATAAGCAATTCCCAATTTTCAATGAACTGTTGAGTCTGATAAATCAAGTGCTACCAATTATTTAACCAAAGAAAAAAGGAGAAAAATATAAATTAAATTAAAAGCATCAATAACTGAATAAAACAATTATAAATCTGAAATACCTCAATATGTATTAATTAAGAAAATCAATCCTAACATGGAGTTCATAAACTAAATTGAAAAGATAAATATCAATTAAAGTAATAGAATAAATAAAAGTAGAAAATAAATTAAAGGAACATTGAACCTGTGATTGAAGAGAAGTAGCCTAATCATAATAGAAATCCTAAATCCTAATCCTAATCCTAAATCCTAAGAGAGAGGAGAGAGCCTCTCTCTCTAAAATCTACATCTAAAACCTAAAATTATGAATATGAATTTTGTATCCCTCCTTGTTACTGATTCCCTCATTCTCTGGCTTATATTCTGTGTTTCTGGCTTGGATTTGGGCTGAAAAAGGGTCCAGAAAAATCGCTGGGGGCGACTTCTGTAATTTTCTGCACGTGACGTTCGTCACACGTGTGCGTGGGTCACGCGTTCGCGTGGTTTGGAGTTTTTCCTTGTCACACGTACGCGTAGGTCATGCGTACGCGTCATTTGCGTTATGCTCTAGGCACGCATCTGTGTCGTCCACGCGTACGCATCACTGCCATTTCGCGTTAGACACGCGTCCGCGTCATTCACGCGTGTGCGTCGCTGCCTTTTCTTCAAAACTCCATTTTTGTATCTTTCCTTTCTGTCCTTTAAGTCATTTCTACCCTATGAAGCCTGAAAATACTTAACACACAAATCACGGCATCGAATGGTAATAAAGGATAATTAAATTTAATATTTTCAAAGCATAGGAAACATGTTTTCACATAAATCATAAAATAAGGAAGGAATAGTAAAACCATGCAATTTACATGAATAAGTGGGTGAAGAATTTATAAAAACACTTAATTGAGTACAAGATGAATCATAAAATATGGGTTTATCAACCTCCCCACACTTAAACAATAGCATGTCCTCATGCTAAATCCAAGAGAAAAGAATGAAGGTAGAACGGTGGAATCTTGTACAATGCAATCTATTCTAAATACAAGCTACCTAAATGAATCATGCAATTCTAATTACTATCCACCTATATATATAGAGCTTACATGTGGTTGATTTATATTTTTAAGGAATCATATATGCATAGCCAAGCCTAAATCATGTTAAATCACTTTCACAATTGAGTTGAGTTAAAGGAATTCACAAACTTGCAAGACAATTAATAATTAAATTTGGATATATGGAGATGAGCTATTGAACCCTTACTGGAATTGTGTTTACTCTCTAGTCACTCAGTGTTTGGGGTTGATCACTCTATTCTTTTCTATTCATGCTTTCTAAAACTTTGTTCTTCATCTAACCAATCAACAAATATATAATGTATGCATACAAACATCATGAGGTCTTTTTCAAGGTTGTAATGGGGCCAAGGTAAAGGTGAGGATATGTATATGAGGCTAAGTGAGCTATAAATTGAATCCTTGATTAGTTTAAGATCTCACCTAACATATACATACTCTATATAATTTAAAGATTATCCTAGTCTTCCCATAATTTTCTACTTTTGTGTCACATACTCATGCACCAAGTTTATTTTGATTTTACCTCCATGTGCATTGATTTCTTTACTTATTATTGGGGTGATTTTGTCCCCTTATTCATTTATTTAATTAAAAAGGATTTTTTTTGAAACATAAACACAACATTTTCAATGCACATGGTATTTTTAATTATTTTGGTTTCACATGAGCATGCTCCTAAATTTTTGATTATTTTATTAATTTAATCCTTTCCTATCAACCCATGTTCCCACGTTTCCCTACACTTAGTGGATACACAATCTCTATCTTAAGCTAACCAAAGATTCAATTTGGGATTTTAAATTTTGTTTTTCTGCTTAAGGCTAGTGATGTGGTTATAGAACAAAAGGGGGTTAAAAGGCTCAAGGGGGCTAACAAGGGTGACATAAAAGGGTAGGCTTATTTGGGATGAGTGAGCAAAAATAAATAATGGCCTCAATCACATGTAGGAGAGGGGGACTCAATCATTCACACAATACACATAATTTTAGCTAGTTCTAGGTTCTTATTTTCTAGGGAGAGAAACTCTTACTTCTCTCTAGATTTAGTTATTTTGATCCTCCTTTGTTGAATTTCTGAATTGGATCTTGTTAATTTTAGCTTCTATTACTTAATTTAAGTTCTCTAGTTATAATTTTGTTTAGATCTTGTGTTGAATTTGTATTTTCTTGTCATTTCATTTTCTTTTCTTCTCATTTTATGAACTTTGTAGATTTTGAATTTCTATTAGTGCATTGATATTTTTTATGATTGATAGTGTTATTTGAGTTATTTTCTATTGATAATTGTTAGTGGGTACTTGTAGTTTCCAATTGATTTTGCAACTTAAACATGTCTCTAGTTAGTGCATACCATGTGCTTTGGAATAGTTTTCTATACTCTTGGCCTAGGTTAAGAGAATTGGGTGACCTTGAGTCATTGGGTCTAACTGATTTGGTGATTTGGAAACCCTTAGTGGTCAAATTGATACCTATTGACACTAATCCACTACTAAGCCAATTAGTAGTTGGATTGGGACTTATGATTTGAAATTGATCAAGCCATTTGACGTACTTCACTTGTAGAAGTAGACTTAATGAGCTTGGTTCCTCACAATTATCAAGATATGGTTATTAGACAAGGATGGTGACCCCAATTCCTATGCCTAGCCAAGAGTTCCTTTTATTATTCATATTTGAAACCCAAAAATCCCAATTACTTGATTCTTATTATAGTTAGTTTAGTTGTTTACTTAGTTCTAGAGTAGGAATAGATTTATATGTTCTCTTGCTAGATTGAAATTGCTTATACCTTGCTTTAATTGCTTTGATTTAGTTTCTTGGACCTTAAGATTTCTTGCATGTTAAGCTTTAGTAGTTTAAATTCTTGTTTATGACTCCCAATCCCGAAATTCTAACCAATATTGATGAACATGTTTGCCCATTCTCTTGAGAACGACCCGAGACCAATACTCTTGATTGTTTTTTATTGGGGTTGACTTTGTGACAACCATATCAAAATTTGATCGATAGGATGATATGTTGGTCTAGGACTATACTATGACAATGATTTGATTTTCTATTGATGAAAATTCTAGACTGACCATAATCTTGCCATCAAGGGGCCACGCGTACATGTGGACGTGCATGTTCGACCATTTCGCATACGCACCCCCCTCACGCGTAGACATGTGCACCAGGCAGAAGTGCATGGCCGCGTTTGAGGAAGTACGCGTACGCAGATACTCCAAGTCATGCGTACGTGTGGGCCACGCGTACGCATGGGCGGATATTTTGGCCCACTTCACGTACACATAGCGTTGTCCACGTATGCATATACTCGAGGCAGAAGCAACCCTTCGTGAATGAAGGCTATGAGTACGCATACACTGAGTTTTGATCAGAAAAATGGCTAAGTCTGAAAACCTGTAGAATTTTAGTTTTGAATCCCAAACTTCCGAGGCGCATAATCTTTTTGTTTTAAATCATTTTTCATCCATTCTTCAAACGGCGTAAACTTCTCGGACCCAATTTTATTATGAAACAAATTTGAAATCATTTGGGGGTCCGAAAGTCGAGTTATGACTCGCCGATATTCAGCCAAAAACTAACTTTACACAAAACTTCAAAACCTCAATTTTCTTTAAAATCCAACTCAAACTCAACATACATACACCAAAATCATCAACATAATATATTCTTTCCATCACCACAACAACCTTCACATCCTACCATTCCTCAATTTTAACAATTCCATGCATCATTTTCCCAAATACATCAACAAGATTATCATTCACCAATTCAATATATATATATATATATATATATATATATATATATATATATATATATATATATATATATATATATATATATATATATATACACATTCATATCATTATGTCAATCACCATCAACTCATCATTTAATATTCTATCATCATAAAGCAATCAATCGTCAAGGGTGCTAATCATTAAACATACTCATACGTTCCAACTTACCCTTTCATCATCTAGCCTACGTTTTCACAGAACATTATATACTAAATATGAGAAAGCTAAACCATACATTTTCCGATTTACCATATAACCTGAGATACCACCAAAGGCTCTGAACACAGCCCCAAGGTTCCAAGCTCTTCAAAATTATAACACCCAACCTTCACCAAGCCTCAAATTTATACAATCAAGCTCCAATATACACATATACAAACCTAATTCACATATATCACACATACACACCCAAATTCAATACCCAAACTCACATAAGCTAGAATTTGCAGAATTTTGAGAGTCTTCACCTTATATATATCTTGATTGAACAAAGACCCACAAGTTCCTTAAGCTAGTTTGAGCCTAAACATCAAGACATCGAATTTTAATAACCAAAACCCCAAAATTTCAAAAATCCAAAAGAATGAGAGGCTGAGATGAGAATCAAGGTTTCTTATCAAAATTGGTTATCGGGCTTTGTAAAGCTCGACGGGCTGGACGCGTGGCCACAAACGGTGCGGCGATCAGAGTTCGGACTGGAAAGTTATGGAGGTTTGATTAAATGCTAGGGTTGGAACCTTCTCTTCTCTTCCCCTTAGCTTGTTTCAGCGTTCTTGGCTGAATGGGGAAGGAGAGAAGCATTTCATTAAGTTACATGGGCTGAAGGGGTTGGACCTTAGGCCCATTTTGGGCCCGATTCAGTCTGTTCGGCTCAATCTTGGGCCAAATTCTTTGAAATTAGTGTCAAAATTCTTGTTTTAATTAGTTCTATCCTATTTTAATATAAAATTCACATTTCTAATTTCCTTTATTCAAATTTAATTTATTGACTAATTATTTGCTAATTTTATGGGATTTACAGTTTTAACCGCATCGCCGCCGGTCTGTTCACAAGCCGCCGGCAAAACCATGAAGAGAGAGAGTGCGCGAAGAGGGAAGAGAGAAATGGAGAAGTGCGACGCGAGGAAGGAGGCGACCGTCGCTGAACTCCATCGCCGTCGCCGTCACGTGTGGAGTCGTCGTCGTGGATGAGCTCAGCCGCCGTCGCGTGCTTCGTCGCCACTGGTCTGCCTCGGAGCCGCCGTCGAGCAGAACCTCAGAGAGAGATGGTTCACTAGCGAGAGAGAGAACCTGGAGGGGGAGCCACTGGCGAAGGAGAAACCAACCGCGCCACCATGAAACGCCGCTGCCACCGCCAACGACCATTGTTGGTAAGGGTTTTGAGTTTGGTTTCCATTTTTGAATTCCAGAAAAATTATTATCACTGTGTGGTTGTTACAATTGCCGTCACCCCACCTCTAGCCTCCGGAAACGGTTTTGTGGCCGCCAGAACAACCGCTAAAGCTTCTGCATTTTGGTTCATTCGTTACTCCTTCATTATGGTTAGAGTTTACGTTTCATAACCTTTGAAAATCTGTATTTTGTTATGTTTAGTTAGAAATTCTGAGGTTTTGGTAACATAGGGTCGAGTCCTGATTATTGCATGTCGCAATTAGTGTTGTTGTTGTTACTATGAGTGGTTTGGAGCTGAGGTTGCGGCTACCGCCATTGCGGGCCTAGAGAGAAAACGGAGTTTTATCGCATAATTGAGTCGCGAACCAGGTAAGGGGTGTGATGCGTGAGCATCTTGTATCATTTTCCCCTTAGTTTTCTGTTCATCTTTAGTTAGAATTTATCAAGTTCTATATTATTTTAGTACAAAAGTCTTCTTTGGATGCTACTTTGAGTTTTTTGGTGTTTTTTTTATTTCAGGTGAAATTTGGGCAAATTTGGCAGAGTTTTGTGCAAAAACAAAGGAAGAAAGTGGATGTTGTCAACCATAACATCCTTGCATTCCAATGAGCATAACTTGAGCTACAAAAGTCCATTTGACGCAGTCTTAATGGCATTGGAAAGCCAGTTACTAGATCTTTCCAACAATATATAATAGTTAATACTTTTCTTTAGGAATCACTGCCATATAGAGCGCTAAACGCCGAGCCTGGCATTTAGCTCCCAAGAAGAACAGAACCAGCGCCCAAGCACTGCCAGTTCTGGCGTTGAATGCCACCAAAGTTGTGCCAAATGCCTACAACATTCCTGAACCTGAGAAATATTCATAATTAATGAAGATTTGAAGACACCAAGCTTAAATTACAAGGAGGATAATTAGTTAGAGAGTCATTAAGAAAATATTTTATTTACTTAGATTTGATTTTATTTTGATTTAGTTTGAAGTTGAATTCTACGTTTAGTCTTAGAGGTTCTACTATAAATAGGGGACTTCCTTCCTCCCAAAGAGAACACGCCTCCCGGAGGGGTATTGATGAGCGGATAATTTATACCCTTTTTGGCATTGTTTTTACATAGTTTTTAGTATGTTTTAATTACTTTTTATTATATTTTTTATTAGTTTTTATTCAAAAATCATATTTCTGGATTTTACTATGAGTTTGTATATTTTTCTGTAATTTCAGATATTTTCTAACTGAAATTGAGGGACTTGAGCAAAAATCTGATTCAGAGGCTGAAAAAGGACTGCAGATGTTGTTGGATTCTGACCCTCCTGCACTTGAAGTGGATTTTCTGGAGCTACAGATGCCCAATTTGTGAGCTCTCAATTGCGTTGGAAAGTAGACATCTTTGGCTTTCCAGAAATATATAATAGTCTATACTTTGCCCCAGCTTTGATGGCCCAAACTGGCGTCTAAAGACAGCCTAAAATATCTTGGCGTAAAACACCCAAACTGGCACTAGAATTGGAGTTAAACGCCCAAACTGGCACCAAAGCTGGCATTTAACTCCAGGAACAGCCTATGCACATGAAAGCTTCAATGCTCAACCCAAGCACACACAAAGTGGGCCCCAGAAGTAGATTTCTGCACTATCTGCACTTAGTTACTCATTTTCTGTAAACCTAAGTTACTAGTTTAGTATAAAAACTACTTTTAGAGATTCATTTTGTACCTCATGACATTTTACACTTCATATTGTACCTTCTACGGCATGAGTCTTAAAACCCCATAGGTGGGGGTGAGGAGCTCTGCTGTGTTTCAATGGATTAATGCAATTACTACTGTTTTCTATTCAATCACGCTTGATTCTATTCTAAGATACTCATTCGTACTTCAATATAGAGAATATGATGATCCGTGACACTCATCATTATCCTCAACCTATGAACACGTGCTTGACAACCACTCCCATTCTATCTGAGCTCAACATAGTCATTGGGCGACAGCTTGAGTGCGTATCTCTTGAGTTTCCAACCCACGGACCGAGTCCGGAGGTTAGAACCTTCGTGGTATAGGCTAGAACCAATTGGCAGCATTCCTGGGATCCGGAAAGTCTAAACCTTGTCTGTGGTATTCCGAGTAGGATCAAGGAAGGGATGACTGTGATGAGCTTCAAACCTATGAATGTTGGGCGCAGTAATAGTGTGCAAAAGGACAAGGGTCCTATTCTGACGCTAGTGGGAACCGACAGATGATTAGCCGTGCGGTAGCTGTACATGGTATTTTTCATATGAGACGAGAAATCTGACAGTTGATTAGCCGTGCAGAGATCGTACCTGGTATTTTTCATCTGAGAGGATCATAAATCTTGCCATTGAAGGAAGCCATGCGTGTTTGGAAAAGAAGACAGTAGGAAAGCAGAGATTCAGATCACAGAGCATCTCCGGAATGTCAGCCAGTTTATCATTACTAAATCACAAGTACTATTTATTTCATGTTATTTATTTTTTTTTATAAATACAATCACTCTTATCATTAATCTCCTGACTAAGATTTACAAAATAACCATAGCTTGCTTCAAGCCGACAATCTCCGTGGGATCGACCCTTACTCACGTAAGGTATTACTTGGACGACCCAGTGCACTTGCTGGTTAGTTGTGCGGAATTGTGAAAAGTGTAATCACAATTTCGTGCACCAAGTTTTTGGTGCCGTTGCCAGGGATTGTTCGATTTTGGAAAACTGACGGTTTATTTTGTTGCTTAGATTAGAAAAAATTTATCTTTTTGGTTTATAGTCACTAAAATTGAGTCTTCTATTATTATTTTTGGTTAAAATTTTTAAAATCCTTATTTTCTTTTTCTAAATTATTTTCGAAAATTAAAAAAAAAAAACAAAAACCTCATAATTTAGTCTTTTGTTTAAATTCAGTTTTGTGTTTTAAGTTTGGTGTCAATCGCGTGATTTTATTTTTCTTTTAATTTTTCGAATTATATGTTCTTAGTTCTTTCTTAATCTTCAAGTTGTTCTTGTTTATTTTCCTTGTTTGATCTTTAGTTTTTCTTGTTTTGCGTCTTTTCCTATTTTTCTTGTGCATTTTCGAATTATTAGTGTCCAATGTACAAAAATTTTTAAGTTTGGTGTCCTTTGTGTTTTTTATTTTCTTACAAATTTTCAAAAATTGTTCTTGGTGTTAATCTTGATCTTCAAAGTGTTCTTGGTGTTCATCTTGACATTCAACATTTTCGTGTTTGTTTTCTTTGTTTTGATCTAAAAATCCTAAGTTTGGTGTCATTTTATTATTTTTCCCTTTCCTCATTAAATTCAAAAATTCAATAAAATATCTTTTCCTTTATTTGCTCATTATTTTCGAACTCCTTAGGTTGATTTAGTCAAAATTTTTAAAATTTGGTAATTTCTTGTTAGGCAAGTTAAAATCTCAATTTTAAAAAATTTATCTTCTTAAATCTTTTTCAAAATTCCCTAACCATTTTTTTTTGAAAATCATATCCAAATTTTTTTTCAAATCTTTTCGATTAATTAACCATTTTATTATTTTTTATTTTATTTTGTTTTCGAAAATTATACTCTATTTTCCAATTGTTTTATTTTATTTTTTATCTTATTTCCTTTTTAATTCAGTTTCTCCTTAAATAAATAAAATAAAAACAAAAATATTTTGATTTTTTTTTTACTTTATTTCTATTTTACAATCTACAACATCTCCCTTTCTCCATCATGGATCTAAGTGGAAATGAACAGTCCAGAAGGACTCTGGGGTCATATGGTAACCCCACTAATGCTTCCTATGGGAGTAGTATCTGTATACCTCCCATCAGAGCAAGCAGTTTTGAGCTAAATCCTCAGCTCATTATCATGGTGCAGCAAAATTACCAGTCTTCTGGTCTTCCACAGGAAGAGCCTACTGAGTTTCCGGCACAGTTCTTACAAATTGCTGACACAGTACGTGATAAGGAAGTAGATCAGGATGTCTACAGATTATTACTATTTTCATTTGCTGTAAAAGATCAAGCTAAGAGGTGGTTAAACAACCAACCCACAGCAAGCATAAGAACATGGAAACAGTTATCAGACAAATTTCTGAATCAATATTTTCCTCCAAAAAGGATGACACAACTAAGACTGGACATCCAAGGCTTTAAACAAGAGGATAATGAATCCCTTTATAATGCCTGGGAGAGGTACAGAGGGATGCTAAGGAAATGCCCCTCTGAAATGTTTTCAAAATGGGTGCGGTTAGACATCTTTTACTATGGTCTTACAGAAAAGGCCCAAATGTCTCTAGACCACTCAGCTGGTGGATCTATACATATGAGAAAGACAATTGAAGAGGCTCAAGAGATCATTGATACAGTTGCTAGAAATCAATATCTATACTCAAGTAGTGGGTCCTCCATGAAAGAAGAAGCTAATGCAGTATCCAATGAACTTAGTCCTCAAGAACAAGTTGCTGAACTCAATCAGCAATTGCTTAGTATAATAAAACAGTTAGCAGAATTTAAAGAGATTCTACAAGAAACCAAAGATGCTAATGAGAATATGGAAAAACACTTGAATCAGACAAGACAGTATATATCTAAACAGATAACAGAAGAATGCCAAGCTGTTCAATTAAGGAGTGGGAAGACATTGAATATCTCAATTCAAAGTAGCAGGAAGCCAAGAAAGGAACAACTAACAGAAAATGACCAAGCCACTGCTCAAAATCCCTCTAAGGACAATAAAAGCCCAGAGAGGAATGATTCTGGCGTTCAAACGCCAGAAAAGGGTAAAGACCTGGCGTTAAACGCCCAAAGGATAGCCAATTCTGGCGTTCAAACGCCAGAAAAGGGTGGCAACCTGGCGTTAAACGCCCAAAAAACACCCAATTCTGGCATTCAAACGCCAATAAGGGATCAGACACCTACAAGTGCTGATAACAACCCCCTTAAGCAGGCTTCTCCAACCACTTCTGTAGGAAATAAACCTGCAGCAACTAAGGTTGAAGAATACAAAGCCAAGATGCCTTATCCTCAGAAACTCCGCCAAGCAGAACAGGATAAACAATTTGCCCGTATTACAGACTATCTTAGGACTCTTGAAATAAAGATTCCTTTTGCAGAGGCACTTGAGCAAATACCCTCTTATGCTAAGTTCATGAAAGAGATCTTAAGTCATAAGAAGGATTGGAGAAAAACTGAAAAATTTTTTCTCACTGAGGAATGCAGTGCAGTCATTCTGAAAAGCTTACCAGAAAAGCTTAAAGATCCCGGAAGCTTTATGATACCATGCACATTAGAGGCTGCTTGTACCAAGACAGCTCTATGTGATCTTGGGGCAAGTATCAACCTAATACCTGCATCCACTATCAAAAAGCTTGTTTTGACTGATGAAGTTAAACCAACCCGGATATGCCTTCAACTTGCTGATGGCTCTATTAAGATTCCATCAGGCGTAATTGAGGACATAATTGTCAAGGTTGGGCAATTTGCCTTTCCCACTGACTTTGTAGTGCTGGAAATGGAGGAGCACAAGAGTGCAACTCTCATTCTAGGAAGACCATTCCTAGCAACTGGACGAACCCTCATTGACGTCTAAAAAGGGGAGATAACTCTAAGAGTCAATGAGGATGAATTTAAGTTGAATGCTGTCAAAGCTATGCAGCATCTAGATACATCAAAGGACTGCATGAGCGCTGATATTATTGACTCCCTGGTGGAAGAGGTCAATATGACTGAGAGTCTTGAATCAGAGCTAGAGGACATTTTTAAAGATGTTCAGCCTGATTTGGAGGAACCAGAGAAAATAGAAGAAACTCTGAAAACTCCTCAGGAAGAGGAGAAGCCTCCTAAACCCGAGCTCAAACCACTACAACCATCCCTGAAATATGTATTTCTGGGAGAAGATGACACTTTTCCTGTGATCATAAGCTCTACTTTAGAACCATAGGAAGTGAAAGCATTAATTCAGGTGCTAACGACACACAAGACAGCTCTTGGGTGGTCCATAAGTGATCTTAAGGGCATTAGTCCAGCCAGATGCATGCACAAGATCCTATTGAAGGATGATGCTAAACCAGTGGTTCAACCACAGAGGCGGCTGAATCCAACCATGAAGGAGGTGGTGCAGAAAGAGGTCACTAAGTTACTAGAGACTAGGATTATTTATCCTATTTCTGATAGCCCCTGGGTGAGCCCTGTCCAAGTTATCCCCAAGAAGGGAGGCATGACAGTGGTTCATAATGAAAAGAATGAATTGGTTCCTACAAGAACAGTTACAGGATGGCGTATGTGTATTTACTACAGAAGGCTCAATACAGCCACCAGGAAGGATCATTTTCCTTTACCATTCATAGACCAGATGCTAGAGAGACTAGCAGGTCATGAATACTACTGCTTTTTGGATGGCTATTCAGGTTACAATCAAATTGCAGTAGATCCTCAGGACCAAGAGAAAATAGCATTCACATGTCCATCTGGAGTATTTGCCTACAGAAGGATGCCATTTGGTCTATGCAATGCACCTGCAACCTTTCAGAGGTGCATGCTCTCCACCTTCTCTGATATGGTAGAGAAATTTTTGGAAGTCTTCATGGATGACTTCTCAGTATTTGGAGACTCATTCAGCTCTTATCTTGACCATCTAGCACTTGTTCTGAAAAGGTGCCAAGAGACTAACCTGGTTTTAAACTAGGAGAAATGCCACTTTATGGTGACTGGAGGAATTGTCCTTGGGCACAAAATTTTGAATAAGGGAATAGAGGTGGATCAAGCTAAGGTAGAGGTAATTGAGAAATTACTACCACCTGCCAATGTTAAGGCAATCAGAAGCTTTCTGGGGCATGCAAGATTCTATAGGAGGTTTATAAAGGATTTTTCAAAAATTACAAAATATTTGAGCAATCTGCTAGCTGCTGACACGCCATTTATCTTTGACACAAAGTGTCTGCAGGCATTTGAGACTCTGAAAGCTAAGCTGGTTACAACACCAGTCATTTCTGCACCAGACTGGTCATTACCATTCGAACTAATGTGTGATGCCGGTGACCATGCCATTGGTGCAGTATTGGGACAAAGGCATAACAAGCTTCTGCACGTCATTTACTATGCTAGCCATATTTTGAATGACGCACAGAAGAATTACACAACCACAGAAAAAGAGTTACTTGCAGTGGTTTATGCCATTGACAAGTTCAGATCTTATTTAGTGGGATCAAAAGTGATTATGTATACTGACCATGCTACTCTAAAATATCTCCTCACAAAGCAGGATTCAAAACCCAGACTCATAAGATGGGTGTTGCTTCTGCAAGAGTTTGATATAGAAATAAGAGACAGAAAAGGGACAGAGAACCAAATAGCAGATCACCTGTCCCGAATAGAACCAGTAGAAGGGGCGTCCCTCCCTCCTATTGAGATCTCTGAAACCTTTCCGGATGAGCAACTCTTTGCCATTCAGTAATTACCATGGTTTGCAGACATTGCAAACTATAAAGCTGTGAGATTCATACCCAAAGAGTACAGTAAGCAACAAATGAAAAAATTGATTTCTGATGCAAAGTACTACTTGTGGGATGAACCATATCTCTTTAAGAGGTGTGCAGACGGAGTAATCCGCAGATGTGTGCCTAGAGAAGAGGCACAGAAGATCCTATGGCATTGCCATGGATCACAATATGGAGGACATTTTGGGGGTGAGCGAACAGCCACCAAGGTTCTCCAATGTGGTTTCTACTGGTCCACTCTCTATAGAGACTCCCGAGAGTTTGTACGTAACTCTGACAGTTGTCAGAGAGCTGGTAATCTGCCTCACGGTTATGCCATGCCTCAACAAGGGATCCTAAAGATTGAGTTGTTTGATGTATGGGGTATTGACTTCATGGGGCCTTTCCCACCATCATATTCAATCACTTATATTCTGGTGGCAGTAGACTATGTATCTAAATAGGTAGAAGCAATTGCAACACCCACTAATAATACTAAGACAGTGATGAAGTTCCTCCAGAAGCATATCTTCAGCAGGTTCGGTGTCCCTAGGATACTGATCAGTGATGGAGGCACTCATTTCTGTAATAAACAGCTTGACTCTGCTCTGGTACGATATGGAATTAACCATAAAGTGGTGACTCCATATCATCCACAGATAAATGGGCAGGCTGAAGTCTCGAATAGAGAGCTAAAATGAATCTTGGAACGGACTGTAAGTACCCGTAGAAGGGATTGGGCAAGAAGTCTCGATGATGCTCTGTGGGCATACAGAACAGCATTCAAGACTCCTATAGGGACCTCTCCATACCAACTTGTGTATGGAAAAGCCTGTCATCTACCAGTGGAACTGGAACACAAGGCCTATTGGGCAACCAGGTTCCTAAACCTTGATGCTAAGATAGCTGGAGAGAAAAGACTACTCCCGTTGAATGAGCTAAAGGAGTTTAGACTCAATGCTTTCGAAAATGCTAAAATCTATAAAGAAAAAGCAAAAAGATGGCATGACAAAAGGCTGTCATCTAGAGTCTTTGAGCCAGGATAGAAGGTCCTGCTATTTAACTCTAGGCTCAGATTGTTCCCTGGAAAATTGAAATCCCGGTGGAGGGGACCATATGTGATTACAAGTGTGTCACCATATGGTTATGTAGAGCTTCAAGATGTTGATTCTGACAAAAAGTTTATTGTTAATGGATAGAGAATCAAATATTATCTTGAAGGCAATGTTGAGCAAGAATGCTCAAAACTGAGACTAAATTAAAAAGCTCAGTGAAGTCCAGCTAAAGACAGTAAAGAAGCACTTACTGGGAGGCAACCCAGCTATTATCAAATAAAATTAGATGTTCATAACAATTATATAAGTCTATTTAATTTTGTTGTCCATGTTTATTGATGCTTTTTCAATGAACAAGTCAAGGGTATGAAGGTTCAGAACATAAAGCAGAAGAATCACAGAGTAAAAAAGCTCACTGGCATCAACATGCCTGTAAAGAGGCAATCTGGGCGTTAAACACCAGAATGGCTATCATTCTGGGCTTTTAACGCCAATAAAGATATCATTCTGGGTGTTAAACGCCAGAATGGGTAGCATTCTGGGCGTTTAACACCAGACTTAGCAGCATTCTGGGCGTTCAGAAAAACGCCCAGTAAGGAAGGTGATGGTGGCGAAAATCGACCAGTTAAGAAATTTAATAAACAAAATGCGTTGCAAGTACAGTTCTTAACCAACTAAGATCCGCCTTCTCAATTTAAAAGGGGTTGTCACATAAATTAAAATTAAAAATACTGGGAGTATGAGTCCCAGGTCGTCTCCCAACGAGTTGCAGGAAAGAGTGCTAATCTATCAATTAGAAATTTTCCAGAAGGTTTGAATTGGATAATGAGTAATTAAAATAATTGTAAATTAAAGCAATAAAACTAAAAATTATTATTAATATAAAAATCCTTGACCGGGGAATTAATTAATCGGAAGTTCTATCCTTGTTGGAATCTTCTCAAATGTCATGTAAGGCGGTTGTTGTTTTCACTTAGTTAACCCTTACTGAGTAAGGGAAAGTCAAGTGATTGGACTGATTCTTATCCGCAGATCCTAGTCCTTTCCCTTGGGAAGGTCTAGTGTTAGTAGATATAGAATTAGCCAATAATGTTCAAATTAACTAAACACTTGAGCATTCCAACTCAAGTGTCTCCTCTTAATCAATCCCATGTCAAGTAGAAAATCTACTCCATTGACATGGAATTAATATTCATAAAAATATAAGAAGACATAATAAATTAAATAGAGTAAAATATAAAATTAAAATTATTTAAAAATAAAAGTAACTCTATATATTAATAAATTAAAAATGCAACATACTTAATTGATGTCTTCACGGAGGTAATGATTCTTCAGCATCCAAAAATCCAAAGCAAAAGCATAAACTACTAATGTAAAGCTAATCTAGATTCACATCTAAAACTAAGAGTAATCCTAATCTCGATGTATTTGAATGCGTGTGGATGCGTGTTGAGTTTCTGCATGTTCCGTAGCTTTAGTCTGTGTTTCTGGGCCAAAAACTGGGTTAAAATGTGGCCCGAAATCGCCCCCAGTGTATTCTGTTATTTTTGCATATCGCGCAGGTCACGCGTACGCGTTGTCCACACATTCACGTCATTCAGCGATTTTCCTTATCACGCGTTCGCGTCATTCGTGCAGATTTCAATCCACGCATTTGCGTCAGGCATGCGTTCGCGTCGCTGCGATTTCTTCTTTTCGCGCGCTCGCGTGAGCCATGAGCTCGCATCATTGTTCGCTGGTCATCTCCTTTGTTTCTTGTGTTCCTTCCATTTTTGCAAGCTTCCTCTCCATTCTCTAAGCCATTCCTGCCCTATGAAGCCTGAAACACTTAACACACGGATCACGGCATCGAATGGGATAAGGGAGAGTTAAAATGTATCATTAAAAGATCTCTAGGTAGCAAGTTTTCAACCATGGAACAATTTTGGGAAGAAATTGTAATATCATGCTAATCCTATGAATAAGTGATTAAAGACTTGATAAGACCACTCAATTAAACACAATATAAATCATAAAATAATTGTTTATCAACCTCTCCACACTTAAACATTAGCATGTCCTCATGCTTAGTTTTAAGGAGATAAAATGAATGAGTAGGAAAATGTAAAACTCATGCAATGCAACCTATATATATGAATGCAACTATATGATTCTTGTCTACTTGGTTAAAAGGAAACAAGCTCTTCAAGACAAATATAAATTAGATTTCACTAATTCAAATTATATAGTAAAAACAGGTAACATTGTAAGAAGACAGCTCATGAAAGCAGGGAACATAGAATCAAGCACTGAACCCTCACTGATGGTGTATATGCACTCTAGTCTCTCAAGTGTATAGGGTAATCACTCCACTCTTCTCTAATCATGCTTTCTAAACTTTGTTTTTCACCTAACCAATCAACAATATTTAATGTACCAATGCAACATCATGAGGTCTTTTTCAAGGTTGTAATGGGGCTAAGGTAAGGGTAAGGGTATACATATGGCTAAGTGAGCTATAAATTGAATCTTTGACTAACCTAAGCTCTTATCTAGCATACATACACTCCTTATAACTCTAGAATCATGCCTAGCTACCCATAATTTTAACTTTTGCATTATATACTCATGTATTAACTTTTTCTTAAATTTTTATCACATATGCATTGATCTTTGAACTTAACTTAACTTAGAATTGGGGTAATTTGTCCCCTTATTTATTTACTTAATTATTATTATTATTTTTGAAATTATTATTATTTTTTTCAGCATAAACATAATCATAATATTATCAATGCACATAGATTTTTAATTTCTCTAGTTTTACATGAGTAGGTACCCAAATTCCCATTATTTTACCATGACACGTTCCCTTATTAACCCATGTTCCCACAATCTTCCCATACTCAATTGACATACACACTTCCTATCTTAAGCTAACCAAAGATTCAGTTTGGGGTGATTAATTATTTTTCCGCTTAAGGCTAGTAATGTGGTAAAATATAGAACAAATGGAATTAAAAGGCTCAAAGTGGCTAACAAAGGTAATTGAAGGGTAGGCTTATTTGGGATAAGTGAGCTAAACAATTAATGGCCTCAATCATATGCATGCATATAAATACATTAAACATTAGACATATAGGATAGAACAAAATAAAGATTACAATCATAAAGAAGTAAACACACAAGAATAAAATAATTATGGTTAAATAATATAACCATGTAATTAGGCTCAAAATCTCACGGGTTGTGTGTTCTTAGCTTTTTAAACTATGTTCCAATTACAACTTCTAACAAGTTTAACACAAAAGATTTATTTTAAATTAGTGAAATTTTTCAAAAATAAGGTCTTAAAAAGAAACTTATTATTTTTCAATCAAGTAGAACATGCATGCAACTAATTATTACTATACAATCTATCCTAAAGAAAAACTAAGTAAGTATCATATTTTATTGGTGTTTAGGGAAAAGAAATTACCTCCGGAAGTCAGGTACTGACCGACCTCCCCACACTTAAAGCTTTGCACCGTCCTCGGTGCCATCTGTCAGGAACAAAGGGGGGCTGGTAACAACATCTCCACCATCGGGACCATTGATGAGCGGATAATTTATACGCTTTTTGGCATTGTTTTTAGGTAGTTTTTAATATGTTTTTGTCACTTTTTATTTTATTTTTATTAGTTTTTAAATAAAAATCACATTTCTGGACTTTACTATGATTTTGTGTGTTTTTCTGTGATTTCAGGTAATTTCTGGCTGAAATTGAGGGAGCTGAGAAAAAATCTGATTCAGGCTGAAAAAGGACTGCTGATGCTGTTGGATTCTGACCTCCCTTCACTTGGAATGGATTTTTTGGAGCTACGGGATTCCAATTGGCATGCTCTTAATTGCGTTGGAAAGTAGACATCTAGGGCTTTCCAGCAATATATAATAGTCTATACTTTGCTCAAAGATAGACGACGTAAACTGGCGTTCATATATAATAGTCTATACTTTGCTCAAAGATAGACGACGTAAACTGGCGTTCAACGCCAGTTCCATGTTGTATTCTGGCGTTAAACTCCAGAAACAGGTTACAAGTTGGAGTTAAATGCCAGAAACAGGGTACAACCTGGCGTTTAACTCTAGAAATAGGCTAGGCACGTGTAAAGCTCAAGTCTCAGCCCCAGCACATACCAAGTGGGCCCCAGAAGTAGATTTCTGCACTATCTATCTTAGTTTACTCATTTTCTGTAAACCTAGGTTACTAGTTTAGTATTTAGACAACTTTTAGAGATTTATTTTGCACCTCATGACATTTTTAGATCTGAACTTTGTACTCTTTAATGGCATGAGTCTCTAAACTCCATTGTTGGGGGTGAGGAGCTCTGCTGTGTCTCGATGAATTAATACAATTATTTCTGTTTTCTATTCAAACACGCTTGTTTCTATCTAAGATGTTCATCCGCACTTCAATATGATGGATGTGATGATCCGTGACATTCATCCCCATTCTCAACCTATGAACACGTGACTGACAACCACCTCCGTTCTACTTTCGATTGAATGAGTATCTCTTGGATTCCTTAATCAGAATCTCCGTGGTATAAGCTAGAATCCATTGGCAGCATTCTGAGAATCCGAAAAGTCTAAACCTTGTCTGTGGTATTCCAAGTAGGATTCAGGGATTGAATGACTTTGACGAGCTTCAAACTCACAAGGGTTGGGCGTAGTGACAGACGCAAAAGGATCAATAGATCCTATTCCAACATGAGTGAGAACCGACACATGATTAGCCGTGCGGTGATAGCGCACCTGGACCATTTTCGCTGAGAGGACGGATGGTAGCCATTGACAACGGTGATCCACCAACACACAGTTTGCCATAGGAGGAACCTTGCGTGCGTGAAGAAGAAGACAGGGGGAAAGCAGAGATTCAGAAGACAAAGCATCTCCAAAACTCCAACATATTCTCCATTACTGCATAACAAGTATTTAATTCATGCTTTTTTATTTTTTGCAATCTAAACTGATAATTATAATTGATATCCTGACTAAGAATTACAAGATAACCATAGATTGCTTCAAGCCAACAATCTCCGTGGGATTCGACCTTACTCACGTAAGGTATTACTTGGACGACCCGGTGCACTTGCTGGTTAGTGGTACGAGTTGTGAAAAGTGTGATTTATAATTTGTGCACCAACCATCATGGCTCCCTGTGCTGGTAAATAAAGTGGAGTCCGGGCTGTCTGGGTCTTCTCTAGGTGGTTGGTTACCAATAAGAAGCTTCTTGAGGTATGTAAATCTGTGCTTGTTACGGCGCTCTCTTTGTTTCCTTTCCGTTCAAGCCGGTCTAGCTTCTCAAGTATCTTGTGGAGTAGTTGGTTTGTTGAAGGTGCTTGTGGTGTGGAAGAAGAAGGAATATCTTCTGCTGGTTCTATGCTCCAGTTGATAGTTGTTGCGGAAGGTCTGATATACTTCCTGTTAGGGACGTATTGATCATCTTGTGGAATCATGGATTTGGCATCCCCAGCTCTATAGGAGACTCTGGCTGCTGAGATGAGATCTGAAACCAAGGCGGGGAAAGGTAAGTTGCCCGCAATCTGTACGTGTCCCATAGCATGCCGAATGTGTCTTGGTAAATTGAGGTGATGGTCTGTAAGGATACACCAGAGTAAAATAGCCATGTCTGCAGTGAAGGATGACTCATGAGTGCTCGGAAGACGTAATGGGACATGATTTGTGCCCATACTCAAGCTTCCAAAGTAAGTGCTGAAGCCGATATGCCCTTAGGTCGGGAACGATGGTATCCGTAGATCCATATGCTGCCAGGTTGTGCGATAACTCTGAGAATGGCATCCCAGTCAAATTGGTATGTCTGGCACTTGAGTGAGGCTTCTTGGAATGCGTCCAATCCTTCTGGAGCAGGGGGAAGATCTAAAGCTTGTTGAATGGCCTCTTCAGTTATGGGGATTTACTTCTGACGGACATAGACAGACTGCATGGTTGGAATGTGAAAATTTGAGTAGAACTCTACTACCCATGATAGATTAAACTGTCGTGGCTGTCTCTGTAGGAATTCCCATTGTCTTCACTCAATACGGGGCTCAACAATGTCAGTAATGCGGGTTGGGAGGATGAGAAGGTGCTCATTGTTATAGTTCCTTGCTGCCAGGATGGGAAACATCTGTTCACAGTAGCGGTTAGTGAACCATTCTGTGTCCTTTGCTGGGGAGGCTTTCTCTTTTTCATCGACTTTGATGATCCTCTTGATTCATTTTGTTGAGGGTTTCACCGCTGTTGAAGAAGGCTCTGCCATTAATGTTCTTTTTGTTCTTCTCCTTGCTGGTGGTTTGGGAGTAGCTTTCTCTTTACCTTTCTTGGTGGCCATCCTGAAAAAGGGAAGAGAAAGTAGATTGTAAAGCTAAGGGTTCGAGCAAGGGAGCGAATATGAAGGGTGATAATCAATGCACGGTAAAGAAGGATGTCGTTAACACATGGTCTAGACTACATGTGAAAAGTTCATCAAAGGTAATATAGCAAGTGCATGTGATGGCAATTAAATGCAAGATGTTTATTGGCATGCCGACAAAGGCATGAGTAGCATAGATCAAGCATTCAATGTCCAAGTTAGATTACCAAGCCTTTCAAACTAATAATCTGTTTGTATTGACAATTATATTTAATTAATAAAATATAAAAGGGATTTTGTGAAAAACAGGCATTAAAGTAGTAGAATAGAATAATTTAAAATAATGTACAGTGTCATACGGGTTTTTTCACAAACACATAGCATGCATGGTAAATATGTTATTGGAAGTAGAAATTTGAACATGCAAGTAACCCTTATGAAAAGTACTATATAATTGTC
Organism: Arachis ipaensis; assembly: GCF_059453495.1. Taxonomy (NCBI): domain Eukaryota; kingdom Viridiplantae; phylum Streptophyta; class Magnoliopsida; order Fabales; family Fabaceae; genus Arachis; species Arachis ipaensis. The sequence goes on from NC_142436.1 coordinate 60,148,058, forward strand.
AAACAATTCCACAATAACTCACAAGCAAAAATTATAAAAGAAAATATTTACCCAATTAGATTTCTAACACTAATTAAACTAAAAGAAAAAGAAAATATAGATAATGAAAGTAAAAAGAAAAAGAAAACATAAATAAAAATAATAAAGGAAAAGTAAAAAGTAAAGAAAGAAAGAAAAGAACCTTGATAATGGATGTGAAAAATAAGGAAGAAGAAGGTAAAAAGTGAGAAAGAATAAGGAAGGAAGAAGGAAGAAGAAAGAAATAAGAGGGAAAAAGAAAAATTAGGATTTGGGGAAGAAAAGATAAGATATTTTGGCTGATCTGGAAAATTTGTGTGCCGCATGTGATGCAGACGCGTGGGTCACGCGGTCGCTTGGTGTGTGATTTTGTCATGTGACGCGGACGCGTGGGTCATGCGGTCGCGTGACTTGATTTATGCGAATAGCGCGAGGGCAGCCATGCGTTCGCGCAACTCTCTGTTGCAAACCCATTTTGCCAAAATTTAGGGTGACGCGATCGCATGGTTGACGCGATAGTGTGAATGGCCATGTTTTGAGGATGACGTGGCCACGTGGGGCACGCGGTCATGTGATGGGGCTGGTGCTTCCAGCATCATTCCAGCCCAGCTCCATCATAACTTGCTGCCATACACCTCTTTTACGTTTCAGGGGCACGCGTTCGCGTGGGTTACGCGGATGCGTGGGAGGCTATTTTCCAAAATGACGCGGACGCGTGGGCATGATTGTGCCTAAGGCACGCCTCCAGCCACGCTTTCACGTGACTTTCTGTTCAATTTTCTTTTCTTCAGAACGCACATATGACGCGGACGCGTCAGCGACGCTTACGCATCGCGTGCATGTTTTTTTTATATGCAGAATGCTAATGCAAACATGAATGCAGGCTATATGTAGAAATTATGAGAAGAGTCATTAACACCATAAAAATAGAAATAAAGTGAAATAAATCTAAGACTGAAACGGAACGATCATACCATGGTGGGTTGTCTCCCACCTAGCATTTTGCTTTTACGTCTTTAAGTTGGACACTCGTTAGGCTCATTCTGCTTCTGTTGGTGGGTCTTCCAAGAGGAAAACCTCTAGTTCTTTGTTATTCTTCATCTTCTCACCATGATAAAACTTCAGGCGATGTCCATTGACCTTTAAGAATTTGGAGATAGAAGGATGACGCATGTGAAAAACTCCGTATGGCTCTACTTTTTCTACACTGTATGGACCTTCCCATCTTGATCTCAATTTGCCTGGCATAAGCCTCAGTCTTGAGTTATAAAGAAGAACTAACTCCCCTGGTCTGAATTCTCTCCTTTTTATGTGCTTGTCATGGACGGCCTTCATCTTTTCTTTGTATCTCCTGGAGTTGTCATATGCTTCTAGGCGAAGATTCTCCAGTTCTGATAGTTGCAGCTTTCTTTCAGCACCAGCTTTCTCAAGATTCATGTTGCACTCTCTCACAGCCCAGAAAGCCTTGTGTTCCACCTCTACTAGAAGGTGGCAAGCCTTTTGGTGCACAAAATTGTGATCTGTAGCAACGGCGCCAAAAACTTGGTACGCACGTTTATAATCTCAAATTCTTTTTCACAACTCTGATACCACTAATCAGCAAGTGCACTGGGTCGTTGATGACAAGTCATCTTAGCCCATTTTAGCTAGTCTTTTTCTTTTGTTTTCATTAGAATTATGCACTTTCTTAAGCTACAAGCAAGCTAATTGAGTAGATTTTCATGTTTCCCTTGATTGAACCAACCATATGTGAATTCATGCCATTTCATGAGGTTTTGAACTATATTTGTTGCATATTGTGGAAGATTGAATACCTCATGATTTTGAGCAAAACTTTGATTAGTTTGGTTGATCAATGATAGGTGAAGAAGGCTTGGAGAAAGGTTGAAGCAAAGAGGAATGGCTAGGAGTGAAGAGAGGACAATGGAATAAGTGAAAATTGAACCGGGTTGCATGAAGTTAGCCCCAACGTTAGCCCCCTAACTTGGAGGCTAACGTTGGGCATATGAATCACTCTTTGGAAGTAGCCAACGTTAGCTCCAACGTTAGCCCCCTAACTTGGAGGCTAACGTTGGAACTTGAGAGTTTCTCCATGGGCTACCAACGTTTGCGCCAACGTTAGCCCCCTAACTTGGAGGCTAACGTTGGCACTTAAATCACAATGGGGGAGTAGGCAACGTTTGCGCCAACGTTAGCCCCCTAACGTGGAGGCTAACGTTGGCACCAATCATACCAAGCAAGGCCAACGTTAGGGTCAAAGTTAGACCCCTAACGTTGGCGCCAACGTCTAAACCAGAAGAATGTGGTTTGCTGATATGAAAAGTTAGGGTCAAAGTTAGACCCCTAACTTTGACCCTAACGTTGAAGACCAACGTTGGCTAACTCCATTTCCGGTTCAATTGGTTCACTTCGGTTCTTCTTCAATCTTCAAGAGCAATCAACCAAGGCCTCTTTCAACCCAATTCCACCAAGAACAAAGGCCCAACTCAAGGCTTGAAGATCATTTTGGAAAGTGTATAAAGAGGATAGAATTCAATTTGTTTAGAGAGCTTTTCGGGAGAGTTTTCTTTTAGAGCTTTCCTTTTAGAATTTTCATAATAGTTTTCGAAGAGCTTTTGAACTTGAGTGAACTTTAATTTCTTGCTTTCATTGCTTTCAATTTCATTTGACTTTTGTCTTGGATCTTGGATTGGAGAATTGAAGAAATTCTGTTTCAATCTCAATCTTGGATCTCTCTGTTTCCTTTACTGTTAATTGAATTAGCATTTCTGTTTCTGTTACTTGATCTTCATCTCTTTTCTTTGCAATTTAAAATTTCCTTGCTATTGTTCTTGTGGGATCTAGGAAGGCATTGAGATCTAGACTTGGTTTTCTAGTCTCTGGGTCCTGAGATCTAAATTCTCATTTCAATTCTCTGTTTAATGCTTTCATTGTTCATTTACTTTGCTGTTATAAGATCCGGTTCAATCCCAACTCCCTTTTCCTCTTCTGTTTGATGCAATTTAGTTTTTCTTTGTTTAATTTCTGCAAATCCACATCCCAATCCCCTTTACATTTCAAGCAATTTACATTCCTTGCACTTTAAGATTTCGCAATTTACATTTCTTGCACTTTAAGTTTCTGCCATTTAATTTCTTGTTCTTTAAGTTTCAGCAATTTAATTCCCTGCACTCTTTACTTTCATGCAATTTACATTCTGCAAGTCACAAATCACCCAACCAACACTCGATTTGCTTGACTAAATCAACCACTAAACTAAAATTGCTCAATCCTTCAATCCCTGTGGGATCGACCTCACTTCCGTGAGTTTTTATTACTTGATACGACCCGGTACACTTGCCGGTTAGTTTTGGGTGTTTTGGTAGAAATTCGTTTCTCACCAAAATATCTCATCAAGTTTTTGGCGCCGTTGCCGGGGATTGATTAGATTGACAATGATTAAGTGAGGTGGTAATCTAGATCAAGCACTTTTTCTTTATTTTTCTTTAACCTTTGATTAACCCACTAACTGTTTGAATTTTTGCTTAAGCTAACTAAAACTTCATTCTAGCAGTAGATTGAAGTATCACTGGTTTGTGTGCTCTTATGTTCTGCTTGTATGTCAGGTACACAAAGAGCCATACCCAATTTTCATGAACAAGACGAAAGAACTCTCAGGAGGTTAAGAAGAGCCGAAAGAGGGAAAAGTATTGTTGGAGAAGAAGAATCTGAGGAAGAATACCACGAGATGGAAGGAGATACATCTAATCCAGGAGAAGGAGTTAATAATCCACCACAACAGAGGAGAGTATTGGCTTCCTATACTTTTGCAAATGCTAGACATTGTGGAAGCAGCATTCTCACCCCTAATGTCAATGCAAATAACTTTGAACTGAAGCCACAACTCATCACATTGGTCCAGAATAACTGCTCATTTGGAGGAGGACCATTGGAGGATCCAAATCAACATCTATCTACCTTCTTGAGGATCTGTGACACTGTCAAATCCAATGGTGTGAATCCTGAGACTTACAAGCTTCTGCTGTTCCCGTTCTCATTAAGGGATAAGGCTGCACAATGGCTTGAAACTTTTCCCCAAGCAAGTATCACTAGTTGGGATGACTTGGTGGCTAAATTTCTAGCCAAATTCTATCCACCCCAGAGAGTCATCAGGCTGAAAACTGAGGTGCAGACATTCACACAATTAGATGCTGAATCCTTGTATGAAGCATGGGAGAGGTACAAAGCCTTAATCAGAAAGTGCCCTCCAGAGATGTTCAATGAATGGGATGTGCTGCAAAATTTCTATGAAGGCCTGACATTGAAATCTCAGGAGGCATTAGATCATTCTGCTGGAGGTTCACTACAACTAATGAAAACTGCTGAGGAAGCTCAGAATCTTGTGGACATGGTGGCCAACAATCAATATTTCTTTGCTCATCAAAGAAGCCGCCAACCATCACAAAGAAGAGGAGTAATGGAACTAGACGGAGTGGATTCAATCCTAGCTCAAAACAAGATGATGCAGCAGCAATTTCAACAACAATTTGAGCAAATGGCTAAGAGGATTGACAGTCTCCAAGTTGCAGCAGTCAACACTAGCCAGCCATCAACCACATGGGGTCAGAGTGAAGAGACTCAAGAGGAGCAACAACAAGAACAAGCCCAGTACATGCACAACCAAAATTCTGGGCCAAATGAAGTATATGGTGACACTTACAACCCTTCTTGGAAGAACCACCCAAACCTTAGGTGGGGAGACAATCACAACCAAAATCAACAACCATGGCAGAGAAACTCAAACCAAAACACTTTAAGAAACAACCAAAACCACAACCAGCAGCAAACCAACCAAAACCCCTACAGAAAACCTCAAAACAACTACTCCAACCCCAACCATTACCAATCTAATAACCAACCCACCAACCAAAATGTCTACCATCCACCATCCACATTTCACAACCCACCACAAGCATCACCTGAATCTCACAGACTCACCAACTTGGAAACCTTGATAGACAAAATGTGGAAACACCAAGAAATGACAACCAAGAACCATGAAGCCTCCATGAAGAGCCTAGAGAGGCAAATTGGGCAAATCTCCAAACAGATTTCTGTTGAGAAATCTTCAAGCTCACTGCCAAGTGACACAATCCCAAATCCTAAGGAAGAATGCAAGGCAATACAATTGAGGAGTGGAAAAGTCTTGGTGAAAAATGAAGAAGCAACCAAGAAGCCAAAGGAAAGTGACAAGAAACAAGCTGAAGAAGAGAAAGTCAATGACAAGAAGGAGGCAGCAAGCAAGCCAACTCAGAATCAAGTTCAAGAAAAAGAAGATCAGCCACAAAAATCAAGAAAGGGAAAGGAAGTAATTGAAGGACCAACTAAGGACCAAAGGCAGGGAAATAACTTCACTCCTCCCTTGCCATACCCTCAGAGGTTCAACAAAGAGATTAATGACAAGCATTTTCACAAATTCCTTGAGATTTTTAAGAAGCTGGAAATCAACATTCCCTTGGCCGAAGCACTTGAGCAAATGCCTCTATATTCCAAGTTTCTGAAGGATCTTATCAACAAGAAAAGAAGTTGGCTTGAAAGGGAAACCATATTACTCACAGAGGAATGCAGTGCTGTAATCCAACGGGGTATTCCACCAAAACTTAAGGATCCGGGAAGCTTTGTAGTCTCATGCACTATTGGCAAGATAATTCTCAACAAGGCCCTCTGTGACCTGGGTGCCAGCATCAACTTAATGCCTCTCTCAATGATGAGAAAACTTGCCATAGAAGAACTTAAACCCACCAGGATGTCGCTAGTCATGGCTGACAGATCAATCAAGACACCTAATGGAATTGTGGAGAATCTGTTAGTAAAGATTGGGGAGTTTATCTTCCCAGCAGATTTTGTAATTTTGGATACCGAAGAAGAAGGAAACGACTCAATCATTCTGGGAAGGCCATTTCTACACACAGCAAGGGCCATCATTGATGTTGAAAAAGGAGAAATGACCTTCAGGGTCCATAATGAACAAATGATTATAAATGTGTTCAAATCAATGCAAAACGCTCCTGAGCAAGAAGATTATGTGAGAGTGGATATGATAGATAGTTTGGTGGAAGAAACTTTGGAAGAAAAGTTTCAAGAGCAAGAAGGAAATCAAGAAACAACAGAGGAACAAGTGGCTGAGACCTTTACTGAGCAATATGAAAGGCAAGATAAGAAAGAAGATGTACGAAGACAAGAATTGAAACCTTTACCCACCCATCTCAAATATGCATTCCTTGGCACATCGGAGAGCCTCCCAGTAATCATTAATTCATCCCTGTCAAAGAAGGAAGAAGGAGAACTTCTTGATGTACTCAAAGCTCACAAAGATGCTTTAGGATGGACCATTGATGATCTGAAGGGAATCAGCCCTGCAGTATGTATGCATAAGATCCTCTTGGAAGATAATTCCAAACCAGTGGTTCAACCACAAAGAAGGCTAAATCCTACAATGAAGGAAGTTGTCCAGAAGGAAGTAATGAAGTTGTGGAATGCAGGGATAATATTCCCAATATCTGACAGCCCATGGGTAAGCCCAGTTCAAGTTGTACCAAAGAAGGGAGGAATGACAGTCATCACTAATGAGAAGAATGAGTTGATCCCTACTAGAACAGTGACTGGGTGGAGAATGTGCATAGACTATAGAAGATTGAATGATGCCACCAGGAAGGATCATTTCCCTCTCCCATTCATTGATCAGATGCTGGAAAGGTTAGCCGGCCATGCCTATTACTGTTTCTTGGACGGATATTCTGGGTATAATCAAATCGTGGTAGACCCCAAGGACCAAGAGAAAACTGCCTTCACATGTCCATTTGGAGTTTTTGCGTATAGGCGGATGCCTTTTGGGCTCTGCAACGCCCCTGCCACATTTCAAAGGTGTATGCTCTCCATTTTTTCTGATATGGTCGAAAAATTTTTAGAAGTCTTCATGGATGACTTCTCTGTTTTTGGTGATAATTTCAATGCTTGCCTAAACCATTTAACTCTTGTCTTGAAACGGTGCCAAGAAACTAATTTGGTTTTAAACTGGGAGAAATGCCATTTTATGGTACCCGAAGGAATTGTTCTTGGCCATAAAGTCTCAAGAAAAGGGATAGAGGTTGATAAGGCAAAAGTTGAGATTATAGAAAAACTCCCTCCACCAATTAATGTGAAATCTGTTAGAAGTTTCTTGGGGCATGCCGGATTTTACAGAAGGTTTATCAAGGACTTTTCAAAAATAGCCAAACCTTTAAGTAATCTGTTAATGCTTGATAACCCTTTTGTTTTTGATGAAAACTGTCAGCATGCATTTGAAACTTTAAAAAATAAACTCACAACAGCACCAATAATCACACCCCCAGATTGGGGATTACCTTTTGAACTCATGTGTGATGCAAGTGACATTGCAATTGGTGCTGTACTTGGGCAAAAGAAGGGGAATTTGCATCATGTCATATATTACGCAAGTAAAGTGTTGAATGAGGCCCAAAGAAATTACACTACAACAGAAAAAGAGTTGCTAGCTGTAGTCTATGCATTTGATAAGTTTAGATCATATCTGATAGGATCGAAGGTTGTAGTTTATACTGATCATGCTGCACTTAAGTATTTGATGTCAAAACAGGATGCTAAACCAAGACTCATCAGGTGGATACTGCTTCTACAAGAATTTGACATTGAAATAAGAGATAGGAAGGGCACTGAAAACCAGGTCGCTGATCATCTGTCAAGACTACCACATGAAACAAATCAAAAAGCATCCCAGCCAATAAATGAAAGCTTCCCAGATGAGCACCTTCTGCAGATCCATCAAGCACCTTGGTTTGCTGACATAGCAAATTACAAAGTGGGAAGGAAGATACCGCAAGAATTCTCTAAGCAACAAGTGAAGAAGTTGATTAAAGAAGCAAGGAAATTTTTATGGGATGAACCCTTCTTATTCAAGAGATGCTCTGATGGAGTGATCAGGAGGTGTATTCCTGAAAGTGAAGTGAGGGACATCTTGTGGCATTGTCATGGTTCAGCTTATGGTGGACACTTTGGCCCAGAAAAAACAGCCGCAAAAATACTACAGAGTGGCTTCTATTGGCCAACTATTTTCAAGGATGCCAGAAGATATGTACACCAATGTAATGAATGCCAGAAAGCAGGAGGATTAACAAGAAGGAATGAGATGCCTCAAAATTTTATCTTGGAATTAGAATTGTTCGATCTGTGGGGAATTGATTTCATGGGGCCTTTTCCTCCTTCCTATTCTTTTAGATACATCCTGGTAGCAGTGGAATATGTCTCAAAATGGGTAGAAGCTATAGCCACAACCACCTGTGATGCACAGATCGTCCTCCAATTCCTCAAAAAGCACATCTTCACTAGGTTTGGAGTGCCCAAAAGTCTTATTAGTGATGGTGGTAGTCACTTTTGCAACAAACAAATGGAGAAACTCCTTCACAAATATGGAGTAATTCACAAAGTAGCCACACCCTACCACCCTCAGACTAACGGCCAAGCTGAACTTGCAAATAGAGAATTAAAGAAGATCCTAGAGAAAACAGTGGGAATCACAAGAAAGGATTGGGCTAGAAAGCTAGAGGATGCACTGTGGGCATATAGGACAGCTTTTAAAACTCCTATTGGCAAGTCACCCTTTCAGCTATTGTATGGCAAATCCTGCCACCTCCCTGTAGAGCTTGAACATAGAGCTTTTTGGGCCACTAAACTCCTCAACCTTGACCCCCAAGCTGCAGGAGAAAAAAGGTTGTTACAACTAAATGAACTGGATGAATTCAGACTGGAAGCTTATGAAAATGCGAAGATATACAAGGAGAAAGCTAAGAAGTGGCATGACAAGAAGATCACAAAGAAGGAATTCAAGCCTGGACAACAAGTACTCCTGTATAATTCAAGGCTTAAAATCTTCCCTGGCAAACTGAAGTCTAAGTGGACTGGCCCATACTTGGTGACAAAGATTTTTCCCTATGGGAATATTGAACTGCTAGATGAGGCAACAAAGAATCAATTCACTGTGAATGGGCACAGAGCAAAGTTGTACTTAGGAGGACAATGGGTTAAGGAAAAAGAGGTTCAACACCTACAGCCCTCTTAAAAAGAATTGAAAGATGTCAAGCTAGTGACAATAAAAGAGCGCTTGTTGGGAGGCAACCCAACCGGAGGTACTTTTCTTTCATAGTTAGTTCAATAAAAAGGTTAAATGAGTAGTATGTATTGCAAGGAGCTAAGTTTGGTGTTTCACACCAAAACATATTAAGGGAGAATGAAGGATTCTAAGTTTGGTGTTCCACCAAAATCTTACTTAAAAGCACATTCTCACTTTCTATATAAAGAGCTACCAGCTCCAAGCAATCTGACAAATCATTTAAGCATTGTCTGTTTCTAGTTTTCAATTTTATTACCTTTAGCGAAGATTTAAGCTTTCACATATGGTTATGGATAAGAAACATGGCAAGAGACTGAGTTTGGTGTTCACACACCAAAGTAAGTTCAAACGCCTACAAGAAAGTCTTGCACACTAACAAATCACATAAGGGCTTGAGAAACAAGCAACTTCCATTAACACTGCAGAAAATCAATCACTCTTATGGGAGGACTACTCACCATTAGCTGAGATGAAAGAAGAAGGAGCCACCAAGAGGTTGTATTGTCATTTAACTCCATCAGTATTGAATTGCTCAAATTTGGAAGTATGAATATGCCCATTTTAACAGAAACTGTTAGTGTAGTATGCATCAATTATGTTTTTGTAGGCTGGTTTTTTATGTGTTGGCTTGTGTGTTCATTTTCACTTAACAAGAAGTATGTGTTGTCCCCTGCATCTTTAAATTTAATAAAAGAACAGTTTGAATGTGAAGTGAAATGGTCTCTGTTAGTTAGAAGTGGAATAAAAGTAAGTGGTGGTGTGTGTGATTGCATTATAACTCACTTTAGTGAATAAAGAGCTAAGATATCTCCTTCTAAGTAGAGAGTGGCCTATTGTCTATGAATCTCAATTGAATAGAACTCCTTGGTTAGAAAGAAAAACAAAAAAAAGAAAGAAAGAACAAAGAAAGCTAAAAGGTGGCAAAACAAAAGAAAAACAAAAAGAAATAAAGCTGGACACCAATAGCTTGAACTCTGAAATATATGCCTGTGATGTTTTTGTACTAGGATCTGCTTGGATTAGTAAGCTCTTAGGAGTGCCTCAACACTTGGTGACTTGGGTTAACTAACCCGGGATCATCAGCTGAAAATCCACTATCAAGAGCAACCTAACTACAAAGCATTTAGTAGCCCAAAGAGGTGCTGGGCATCAATGTTTTAAGAAGGAATGTGAGCCAAGTGTCTATGGTGAATAATGTGTCAAGTATAAAAAGAAAATGAACTTGCTACACATGACACTCAAATAAAGCTTTTGAATAAAGTAATAGCCAAGGATAAAGGAATAATGAGAGGTCATAGCAGTATGTCACTTGAAACTTGAAGGAAACTTTCTAGGCCTAGGAGTCAATAAGAAGTGAGCATTTGCATATCCACATAAAACCCCATGAACTATCAATAACACTTTGCTAGCATGAACTTCCTCTTCCATTTCATTCTTTCTTCTTAATAAATTCATTTCTTGCTTGGGGACAAGCAAGCTTTAAGTTTGGTGTTGTGATGACAAGTCATCTTAGCCCATTTTAGCTAGTCTTTTTCTTTTGTTTTCATTAGAATTATGCACTTTCTTAAGCTACAAGCAAGCTAATTGAGTAGATTTTCATGTTTCCCTTGATTGAACCAACCATATGTGAATTCATGCCATTTCATGAGGTTTTGAACTATATTTGTTGCATATTGTGGAAGATTGAATACCTCATGATTTTGAGCAAAACTTTGATTAGTTTGGTTGATCAATGATAGGTGAAGAAGGCTTGGAGAAAGGTTGAAGCAAAGAGGAATGGCTAGGAGTGAAGAGAGGACAATGGAATAAGTGAAAATTGAACCGGGTTGCATGAAGTTAGCCCCAACGTTAGCCCCCTAACTTGGAGGCTAACGTTGGGCATATGAATCACTCTTTGGAAGTAGCCAACGTTAGCTCCAACGTTAGCCCCCTAACTTGGAGGCTAACGTTGGAACTTGAGAGTTTCTCCATGGGCTACCAACGTTTGCGCCAACGTTAGCCCCCTAACTTGGAGGCTAACGTTGGCACTTAAATCACAATGGGGGAGTAGGCAACGTTTGCGCCAACGTTAGCCCCCTAACGTGGAGGCTAACGTTGGCACCAATCATACCAAGCAAGGCCAACGTTAGGGTCAAAGTTAGACCCCTAACGTTGGCGCCAACGTCTAAACCAGAAGAATGTGGTTTGCTGATATGAAAAGTTAGGGTCAAAGTTAGACCCCTAACTTTGACCCTAACGTTGAAGACCAACGTTGGCTAACTCCATTTCCGGTTCAATTGGTTCACTTCGGTTCTTCTTCAATCTTCAAGAGCAATCAACCAAGGCCTCTTTCAACCCAATTCCACCAAGAACAAAGGCCCAACTCAAGGCTTGAAGATCATTTTGGAAAGTGTATAAAGAGGATAGAATTCAATTTGTTTAGAGAGCTTTTCGGGAGAGTTTTCTTTTAGAGCTTTCCTTTTAGAATTTTCATAATAGTTTTCGAAGAGCTTTTGAACTTGAGTGAACTTTAATTTCTTGCTTTCATTGCTTTCAATTTCATTTGACTTTTGTCTTGGATCTTGGATTGGAGAATTGAAGAAATTCTGTTTCAATCTCAATCTTGGATCTCTCTGTTTCCTTTACTGTTAATTGAATTAGCATTTCTGTTTCTGTTACTTGATCTTCATCTCTTTTCTTTGCAATTTAAAATTTCCTTGCTATTGTTCTTGTGGGATCTAGGAAGGCATTGAGATCTAGACTTGGTTTTCTAGTCTCTGGGTCCTGAGATCTAAATTCTCATTTCAATTCTCTGTTTAATGCTTTCATTGTTCATTTACTTTGCTGTTATAAGATCCGGTTCAATCCCAACTCCCTTTTCCTCTTCTGTTTGATGCAATTTAGTTTTTCTTTGTTTAATTTCTGCAAATCCACATCCCAATCCCCTTTACATTTCAAGCAATTTACATTCCTTGCACTTTAAGATTTCGCAATTTACATTTCTTGCACTTTAAGTTTCTGCCATTTAATTTCTTGTTCTTTAAGTTTCAGCAATTTAATTCCCTGCACTCTTTACTTTCATGCAATTTACATTCTGCAAGTCACAAATCACCCAACCAACACTCGATTTGCTTGACTAAATCAACCACTAAACTAAAATTGCTCAATCCTTCAATCCCTGTGGGATCGACCTCACTTCCGTGAGTTTTTATTACTTGATACGACCCGGTACACTTGCCGGTTAGTTTTGGGTGTTTTGGTAGAAATTCGTTTCTCACCAAAATATCTCATCAGTCGTCCAAGTAATAAACCTTACGTGAGTAAGGGTCGATCCCACGGAGATTGTCGGCTTGAAGCAAGCTATGGTCATCCTTGTAAATCTCAGTCAGGCAGATTCAAATGGTTATGGGATTTTGATAATTAAAATATAAAATATAAAATAGGATAGAGATACTTATGCAATTCATTGGTGAGAATTTTAGATAAGCGTATGGAGATGCTTTTGTTCCTTCTGAACCTCTGCTTTCCTACTGCTTTCATCCAATCATTCATACTCCTTTCCATGGCAAGCTGTATGTTGGGCATCACCGTTGTCAATGGCTACTTCCCGTCTTCTCAGTGAAAATGGTCCAAATGCGCTGTCACCACACGGCTAATCATCTGTCGGTTCTCACTCATGCTGGAATAGGATCCAGTGATCCTTTTGCGTCTGTCACTACGCCCAACACTCGTGAGTTTAAAGCTCGTCACAGTCATCCTATCGCAGATCCTACTCGGAATACCATAGACATGGTTTAGACTTTTCGGATCTCAAGAATGGCCGCCAATAATTCTAGCTTATACCACGAAGACTCCGATCTTTCGGTCAATCCAAGGTAGAACGGAGGTGGTTGTCAGGCACGCGTTCATAGGTTGAGAATAGTGATGAATATTACGGATCATCATATTCATCATGTTAAAGTGCAAGCGAATATCTTAGAATAGGAATAAGCTTTAATTGAATAAGAAAACAATAGTACTTTACATTAATTCATGAGGAACAGCAGAGCTCCACACCTTAATCTATGGTGTGTAGAAACTCTACCGTTGAAAATACATAAGTGATGAAGGTCCAGGCATGGCCGAGTGGCCAGCCCCCTAAACGTGATCTCTGAATGTAAAATTATTCAAAGACTAACCAGAGATATCAAATAAATCACTAAAAATAGTTTTTATACTAAACTAGTAGCTAGGGTTACATAAAATAAGTAAATGATGTAGAAATCCACTTCCGGGCCCACTTGGTGTGTGCTTGGGCTGAGCATTGAGCTTTCATGTGTAAAGACTCTTTTTGGAGTTAAATGCCAGGTTGTAGCCTATTTTTGGCATTTAACTCTGATTTGCAACCTGTTTCTGGCGTTTAACTCCAGAATAGGGCAGGAAGTTGGCGTTTGAACGCCAGTTTGCGTCGTCAAAAATCGGGCAAAGTATGGACTATTATATATTTCTGGAAAGCCCTAGATGTATAATTTCCAACTCAATTGAAAGCGCGCTAATTGGGTTTCTGTAGCTCTGGAAAATCCATTTTGAGTGCAGGGAAGTCAGAATCCAACAGCATCTGCAGTCCTTCTTCAGCCTCTAAATCAGATTTTTGCTCAAGTCCCTCAATTTTAGTCAGAAAATATCTGAAATCACAGAAAAACACACAAACTCATAGTAAAGTCCAGAAATGTTATTTTTATTTAAAAACTAATAAAAATATAGTAAAAACTAACCAAATTATACTAAAAACTACTTAAAAACAATGCCAAAAAGCGTATAAATTATTCGCTCATCACAACACCAAACTTAAATTGTTGCTTGTCCCCAAGCAACTGAAAATCAATTAGGATAAAAAGAAGAGAATATACTAAAAATTCCAAAATATCAATGAAACTTAGCTCCAATTTAGATGAGCGGGGCTAGTAGCTTTTTTGCCTCTGAACAGTTTTGGCATCTCACTTTATCCTTTGAAGTTCAGAATGATTGGCATCTATAGGAACTCAGAATTTGGATAGTGTTATTGATTCTCCTAGTTCAGTATGTTGATTCTTGAACACAGCTACTTTATGAGTCTAGGCCGTGGCGCTAAGCACTTTGTTTTCCAGTATTACCACCGGATACATAAATGCCACAGACACATAACTGGGTGAACCTTTTCAGATTGTGACTTAGCTTTGCTAAAGTTCCCAATTAGAGGTGTCCAGGGTTCTTAAGCACACTCTTTTTTTTTGCTTTGGACCTCGACTTTAACCGCTTAGTCTCAAGCTTTTCACTTGACACCTTCACGCCACAAGCACATGGTTAGGGACAGCTTGGTTTAGCCGCTTAGGTCAGGATTTTATTCCTTTGGGCCCTCCTATCCACTGATGCTCAAAGCCTTGGATCCTTTTTACCCTTGCCTTTTGGTTTAAAGGGTTATTGGCTTTTTGCTCTTGCCTTTTGGTTTAAAGAGCTATTGGCTTTTTCTGCTTGCTTTTTCTTTTTCTTTCTCTTTTTTTTTCGCCCCTTTTTTTTCTGCAAGCTTTTGTATTCACTACTTTTTCTTGCTTCAAGAATCAATTTTATGATTTTTCAGATTATCAATAACATTTCTCCTTTCCATCATTCTTTCAAGAGCCAACAAATTTAACATTCATAAACAACAAATTCAAAAAATATGCACTGTTTAAGCATTCATTCAGAAAAAAAAGTGTTGCCACCACATCAAAATAATTAAACTAAGCTCAAGGATGAATTCGAAATCATGTACTTCTTGTTCTTTTGTAATTAAAACATTTTTCATTTAAGAAAGGTGATGGATTCATAGGACATTCATAACTTTAAGGCATAGACACTAGACACTAATGATCATGTAATAAGACACAAACATAAATAAAAATAAAGCATAGAGAACGAAAACAGAAAAATAAATAGACAAGGAGATTAAGGAATGAGTCCAGCTTAGTGAGGGTGGCGTCTTCTTCCTCTTGAAGAACCAATGGTGTTCTTGAGCTCCTCTATGTCTCCTCCTTGCCTTTGTTGCTCCTCCCTCATAGCTCTTTGATCTTCTCTAATCTCATGGAGAATGATGGAGTGCTCTTAGTGCTCCATCCTTAGTTGTCCCATGTTGGAACTTAATTCCCCTAGGGAGGTGTAAATTTGCTCGCAATAGTTTTTTGGAGGAAAGTGCATCCCTTGAGGCATCTCAGGGATTTCATGATGAGGGATTTCCTCATGCTCTTGTTGAGGTCCATAAGTGGGATCTCTTGTTTGCTCCATCCTTTTTTTAGTGATGGGCTTGTCCTCATCAATGAGGATGTCTCCCTCTATGTCAATTCCAGCTAAATTGCAGAGGTGACAAATGAGGTGAGGAAAGGCTAACCTTGCCAAATTGGAGGATTTGTCAGCCAACTTGTAGAGTTCTTGAGGTATAATCTCATGAACTTCCACTTCCTCCCCAATCATGATACTATGGATCATGATGGCCCGATCCACAGTTACTTCAGATCGGTTGCTAGTAGGAATGATAGAGCGTTGGATGAACTCCAACCATCCTCTAGCCACAGGCTTAAGGTCCGGTCTTCTCAATTGAACCAGCTTGCCTCTTGAGTCAACTTTCCATTGAGCTCCTTCCACACATATGTCTATGAGGACTTGGTCCAACCTTTGATCAAAGTTGACCCTTCTAGTGTAGGGGCGTGCATTTTCTTGCATCATTGGCAAGTTGAACGCCAACCTTACATTTTCCGGACTGAAATCTAAGTATTTCCCCCGAACCATTGTAAGCCAATTCTTTGGGTTTGGGTTCATACTTTGATCATGGTTCCTAGTGATCCATGCGTTTGCATAGAACTCTTGAACCATTAAGATTCCAACTTGTTGAATAGGATTGGAGAGAACTTCCCATCCTCTTATTCTAATCTCTTGTCGGATCTCCAGATATTCGCCCTTTTTGAGCTTAAAGGGACCTCAGGGATCACCTTTTTCTTGGCCACAACTTTATAGAAGTGGTCTTGATGGACCTTTGAGATGAATCTCTCCATCTCCCATGACTCAGAGGTGGAAGCAATTGCCTTCCCTTTCCTCTTTTTTGAGGTTTCTCTAGCCTTAGGTGCCATTAATGGTTATGGAAAAACAAAAAGCAACACTTTTACCACACCAAACTTAAAATGTTTGCTCGTCCTCAAGCAAAAGAAGAAGGAAAATAGTAGAAGAAGAAGAAGATGGAGGAGATGGAGGGGGAGAGTGTATTCGGCCAAGGGGGAGAAGAAGTGTTTGTAATGTGTGAAAATGAGGTAGTGTTGAGGGGTTTATATAGGGGTGGGGGAAGGGTTAGGTTTTGTGTATTAGGGTTGGGTTTGGGAGGGAAATGATTTTTGAATTTGGAGGTAGGTGGGGTTTTTGGGGAAGAGTAAATGGATGTGATTGGTGAAGGGTATATGGGGAAGAGTGTTATGAAAGAGTGTGAAGAGGAGAGAAGAAGAGGTGGGGTAGGTGGGGATCCTGTGGGTCCACAGATCCTGAGGGGTCAAGGACTTAGCATCCCTGCTCCATTTAGGGCGTGCAAAACGTCCTTAGTTTGCACTTCTGGCGTTAAACGCCAGGTTGCTGCCTGTTTCTGGCATTTAACGCCAGCTTTTCTCCCATTTCTAGCATTAAACGCCAAGTAGATGCTCTGTTCTGGCGTTAAACGCCAGTTTGGTGCTTGTTTCTGGCATTTAACGCCAGCTTGATGCTTCTTTCTGGCGTTAAATGCCAGTCTGCTGCTTCTTACTGGCGTTTAAACGCCAGTAAGCTCTTCCTCCAGGGTGAGCTGTTTTTCATTCTATTTTTGATTTTTCAGTTATTTTTGTGACTTCACATGATCATCAACCTAAAGAAAACATAAAATAGCAATGGAAAATAAATAGATATAATTAAATAACATTGGGTTGCCTCCCAACAAGCGCTTCTTTAATGTCAATAGCTTGACAGTGAGCTCTCATGGAGCTTCACAGATAATCAGAGCAGGGTTGGAGCCTCTCAACATCAAACTTAGAGTTTGGTTGTGGCCTCCCAACACCAAACTTAAAGTTTGAATGTGGGGGTTTTGTTTGACTCTGTGATAAACCACTATTTTATGGTTTATATTGTGTTTATTTATGTGGTTTTATCATGATCTTTACCTACTTATTCATTAAATAAGCATGCATTTATAATTCCTTCCTAAAGTTATTGCATGATTCAAAACTTGCTTCCTAGAGACTTTTAATTATGTATTTTATTTCTCCTTTATTCCATTCGATGCCGTGATCTGTGTATTAAGTGTTTCAGGCTTTATAGGGCATGAATGAGTTGGAAATTGGAAAGGAAGCTTGCAAAAATGGAAGAAACACAAGAAATTGAGGAGATGACCAGCGAGAAGCGACGCGGCCGCATGGATGACGCGACCGCGCGAAAGAAAAGAAATCGCAGTGACGCGGCCGCATGGATGATGCGACCACGCGGCATGGAATAGCACGAGTGATGCGGCCGCATGGATGACGCGACCGCGTGACATGCGCGATCTGCATAATCTGCAGAATCGCTGGGGGCGATTTCGGGCCTTATTTTGACCCAGTTTTCGGCCCAGAAAAGCAGACTAGAGCCAGAGAACATGTAGAAACCAACAACAACATTCATTCCGGGTAGTTTTAGTTTTTAGATCTAGTTTTCCTCTCCTCTAGGTTTTCTCTCTACACATTCATAGTTTTTAGGATTTGTTATGTTCATTGTTTTGCATTGGGATATTGAGAAGAGTTATTGCCTCATCAAGACTTCGACATTCTAGTTCGTTCTCTTTACTTGTCTCTTACTCTTCCATGTTCCTTAATTTACTTAATTTTACTATTGGATTATTTTAGCATTTATTAAATACAAGAATTATTTTTTATTTTCAATTAATCCTTTGATCATTATTTATCATGTCTTTCTTTAATTCCCTTTCTTACGTTATGAATTCTTCATTTACAATGAGTGAGTAGTTCCCTAACTTGATGGGGAGTTGGTTGAAAGAAACCCTTGAGTTGGGATGCTCAAGAGAAAGATTGTAATTGGATTTATTGTTGGATTGCTCTCTAGTCATTAACACCAATCCTCCCAAGAGCGGATTGGAACTTGTGGATAGAACAGCATTCCAACTTGTTTGACTTCCCCTTACTTAGTAAGGGACAACTAAACAGAATAACCCCCAATTATCAATTAATCTTGAGAGTACTGCAACAAGAATAGGGCTTCCAGCTAATCAACTCCCAGTCAAGGCTTTTATTTAAATTTATATAAATTCTCTAATTTAATTTTCTGCTATTCAACTCAAACCTTTTTGAAAACAACTGATTAATAAAATAGCACACTTTTCTGCAACTCGTTGGGAGACGACCTGGAATTCATACTCCCAGTATTTTGATTTTAATTTCTGTGACACCCTTCTAAATTGATAAGCGGATTTCTGGTTGGTTGAGAACTATACTTGCAACGCATATTTTATAATCATTCTTAACTCGCCAATTTCCGCTCGCATCAATTTTTGGCGCCGTTGCCGGAGAGTTGCAATAGAGTGCTAAAGTTATTAATTGGAATTTATTTATTTGTATTTTATTTTATTTTACTACTATAAGCTGCTTGTTTCTTTCGTTAGATGACACGTTCGCTTCCTGATCCAAGCTTGCTAGTATTCGATCCTGAGATTGAAAGAACTATTTCACGAATAAGGCAAGCTCGTCGTCAGTTAGTCCTCTCTGAGGGCGGATCTGAAACGTCATTTGAGAAAGAAACCAGCCCCCGTTCTACTGAGGTTGTTTTACGTGCAGGTAACATGGCAGCAGCCAGGAGAGTTACTATCCAGGAGGCTGGAGCCCCTAATTTTACAATGCAACCATTTCAAGCGCATCACCCAGCGGTAGCTACAGATTTTGAAATAAAGACTGCACTGCTCAATTTGATGCCCAAGTTTCATGGCTTACCTGCTCAAGAGCCTATCAAGCACCTGAGAGATTTTCAGGCAGCCTGTTCTACTGTCAAGCGTGAGGGTACAGATGAAACTTCAATTTTGCTGAAAGCTTTCCCGTTTTCTCTTGAGGGGAAGGCAAGAGAGTAGTACTACACTCAACCAGCAGCAATTGTATCCAACTGGGATACACTGAAAAGAGAATTCTTGGAAAAGTTCTTTCCAACTGAAGTTACTGATAAACTGAGGAAAGATATTTCCATGATTGTTCAGGATGATTCTGAAACTCTTTATGAGTACTGGGAGCGCTTCAATAATCTTCTAGAAGCTTGCCCCCACCATATGATTGATAAGATAGTGTTACTCGGTTATGTCACACAGGGAATGAGGCCCCAAGATAAGACCACATTGGAAAGTGCTAGCAATGGGTCTATGAAAAAGTACAAGACCACCGATGAGGCATGGCAATTGATCAGTGACTTAGCTGAATCTACTAGGAATCACAGGCAGAAACAAGGCCATTCAAAATCTGTTGCAGAAGTATCCTCTAGCAGAAAGACTACTGCTTTAACTCAGAGTATCTGTGAAATGACCAACTTGCTGAAGCAAATGCAATTGAATCAACAACAAGTTCAGCAAGCTCAACCTTCTCCACCACAGCAAAACCAGTAGTTAGTCCCACAAGGAGTCTGTGGAATCTGTGCTGATTATAGCCATTATACTGACGAATGTCCGCAGCTCCAGCAGGAAGACAACACCGTGGCAGCCACACATAACTTCTATGACCGCCCCAACCAAGGGTACAATCAAGGTGGCAATTACAACCATGGATGGCAAGACAATTCTAACCAGAATTGGAGGGACAACAATAACAATAGAGGAGGCAGAGACAATCAGGGAAATCAGAAGTGGAATAACAACAACAACAGGCAGCAGAATCAGAATCAGCCTTACAGAGCACCTCACCTAAGGCAATCCCAAAGACCACAGAATACCCAACAGCAAACCTCTCAATTTACTCATCCTTCTGCATCTGCCAATGATGACTTACTACAATCTATTGATCGGAGACAACAGACCATGGAAAATAACATTAATGCCACTCTAAATGGTCTGACCGCTACTTTGCAGGCTCTTGTCTCCCAGATAGGATCAATGAATAACTCCAATAACCAACCTTTGAGCTCCAGTGGAATTTCCTCTCAACCATTACCCAATCCCAAGGGTGGTATTAATGCCATCACCCTGAGATCCGGAACCACACTGCAGGAGATGAATCAAGAGGAGTCAAACCCACCAGAACACGCCTCAGCTGAAGAGGTAGTGAAAATAGAAGATGTTGAAGAGGAAGAGGACATACAGGACATAGCTGAAGAAGAAGAAGTGCAACCACAAGAGAAAGCACTAAAAGGCGCAGACCCTGCAGAAAACGCCACTCCCATCCCATTTCCACAACTTGCAAGGAAGCCCAGGAAGCAGCTGGAACCTGATCCCAAAATGGTAGAGATATTCAAAAAGGTTGAGGTAACTGTTCCTCTATTTGATGTTATTCAACAAGTACCTAAGTATGCTAAGTTTCTAAAAGATTTATGTATACATAAAGACAAAATTAATGAATTAGAAACTATTCCTTTAAGAAGTTCCATATCTGCTTTAATGGGAGGTTTACCTGAAAAGTGTAGTGACCCAGGTCCTTGTATAGTTAATTGTACTATTGGTGGTGTGATAATTTCTGACTGCATGTGTGATTTAGAAGTATGTGTGAGTATAATGCCTTTGTCTATATATGATATTTTGAGGCTCCCTCCCTTAAAAAGGTTGGCAGCTCGTTTTGTGTTAGCAGATAAAAGCATTATTACAGTGGTTGGAGTTGGTGAGGATGTACTAGTAGGCATTAAGGGACTCACGTTTCCCACTGATTTTTATATCCTGGAAATGCCCCAAAATGACTCAGACAAGCCATCATCAATCCTACTTGGAAGACCATTCCTGAAGACCTCAAAGTTTAAATTAGATGCTTTTTCAGGAACATACTCTTTTGAAATAGATGGCCGAGTAGTGATCTTCAATCTGAATGGAGTTATGAAGCATCCTCCAGAGGATCACTTTATCCTCAAGTGTGACATTATAGATGAAACCGTGGCTGAAGTCCACCAGGAGGAATTTGAAGAGAAGCACACAGGACAAGGTCCAAGTGTGGGGACATTCTCAGAGGACAATGATAGTGCCTTACCACTGTTACCAGCTCCAGACAACCCAGAGCCTGAACATGATCAGAAGTTAGAATTAAAACCCCTTCCTCCACACCTCAAATATGATTACCTTGAAAACGGGCAGAAGTTCCCGGTTATCATTGCAAAGGAACTCACTTCTCAACAGGAAGAGCAGTTACTTGGTGTACTGAGAAGGCACAAGAAGGCAATTGGTTGGAGTTTGGCAGACATAGTAGGCATCAGCCCTCAAGTTTGTGAGCATAGAATATTTTTAGAAGAGGGAACAAGACCTGTCCGTCAACCCTAGAGAAGACTGAATCCCACTATCCTAGAGGTTATAAAAAAGGAAGTGACCAGACTACTAGAGGCAGATATCATCTACCCTATCTCAGACAGTGAATGGGTAAGCCCAGTACAAGTGGTGCCAAAGAAGTCTGGAGTCACTGCAGTGAAGAATGAGCATGAAGAGCTCCTGACAACCAGAGTTCAGAACGCCTGGAGGGTCTGCATTGATTACAGACGCCTCAACCAAGCAACCCGTAAGGATCACTATCCTCTTCCATTCATTGATCAAATGCTGGATCGCCTGTCAGGTAAATCGCATTATTGTTTTCTAGATAGTTACACAGGTTATTTCCAGATTCATATAGCTCCTGAGGATCAGGAAAAGACCACTTTTACATGTCCTTTTGGGACTTATGCTTACAAGAGAATGCCCTTTGGCTTGTGCAATGCACCAGTTACTTTCTAGAGGTGCATGATGAGTCTTTTCTCTGATCTTATTGAGGACTGTATGGAGGTTTTTATGGATGATTTTAGTATTTATGGCGATTCCTTTAGCCTTTGCTTAGATGGATTATCTAGAGTGTTAGATAGATGTGTCAGTATAAACCTGGTATTAAATTTTGAAAAATGCCACTTTATGGTAAAACAAGGGATTGTACTAGGACATGTTATGTCTAATACTGGCATTTCTATAGATCCAGCAAAGGTAGACGTTATTTCTAGTTTACCTTACCCATCTTCTGTGAGGGAGGTTCGTTCTTTCCTTGGCCATGCAGGTTTTTATAGGAGGTTCATTAAGGACTTTAGTAAGGTAGCACTTCCCTTATCCAGACTACTGCAGAAAGATATTGAGTTCGAGTTCAGTGAAAATTGCAAACAAGCATTTGATAAGCTAAAGACTGAACTGACTCAAGCCCCAATTGTAAGAGGACCAGACTGGAGCCAACCATTTCAGATAATGTGTGATGCTTCCAACCATGCAGTAGGAGCAGCACTGGCTCAGCATGAAGGTAAGGATCCTTTTGTTATTGCTTACGCGTCTAAAACCTTAGATGCCGCTCAGTCAAATTACACTACTACTGAGAAAGAGCTTCTTGCTATTGTTTTTGCTCTGGATAAATTCCGAGCCTATTTACTTGGTACTAAAGTAGTAGTGTATTCAGACCATGCAGCTCTAAAGTATTTATTATCTAAAAAGGAGTCCAAGCCAAGGCTTATACGTTGGATACTGCTATTACAAGAATTTGATTTAAAAATTAAGGATAGGAGTGGTAACCAGAATTTAGTGGCAGACCACCTGAGTCGCCTTGAACATATTACAGATGATTCCACTCCTATATCTGATAATTTCCCATTTGATAACCTGCAAGCAGTATCTGAGATAGTCCCTTGGTATGCACCTGTAGCTAATTATCTAATTAGCCGCACCTTTCCTCTAAACTTTTCTAAGCATCAAAGAGACAAGATGAAAAGTGAGTCTAAATATTATATATGGGATGACCCATATTTATGGAGATGTGGCGCTGACCAGATAATTAGACGGTGTGTGCCTCAATCAGAATTCCAGTCCATCTTAGAGGCTTGTCACTCATCTGAGAGTGGAGGATATTTTGGCCCTCAAAGAACTACTAGAAAAATCTTAGACTGTGGATTCTGGTGGCCTACTCTTTTTAAGGACGCTGCTGAATTCTGTAGATCTTGTTTTCCATGCCAGAAATTTGGTAATATATCCAGGAGGGATGAGATGCCTCAACAGATTATGCTTTTCTGTGAAATTTTTTATGTTTGGGGCATTGACTTCATGGGTCCATTTCCAAATTCTAATGGTTATTTCTATATATTGTTAGCTGTGGATTATGTTTTCAAATGGGTAGAAGCAATTCCTACCCGTAATGATGATGCTAACACTGTTGTTTCCTTTGTGAGAAACCATATTATTTGTCGCTTTGGATCACCACGAGCAATCGTGAGCGATCAAGGCACCCATTTTTGTAACAGGAGACTAACAGGACTAATGAAGAAACATGGGATAATTCATAAAGTTGCAACAGCGTACCATCCCCAGACTAATGGGTAAGCCGAGGTGTCAAATAGAGAGATAAAGCGTATCTTGCAGAAGATAGTCAAACCTCATAGAAGAGACTGGAGCACCAGGCTACAAGATGCACTCTGGGCATACAGAATAGCATACAAAACACCCATTGGGATAAGTCCTTTCCGCTTAGTTTATGGAAAAGCTTGTCATCTCCCTATTGAAATAGAGCATAAAGCCTTTTGGGCAGTAAAGGAATGCAACATGGGAATTGGAAAAGCCGGAGCTGAAAGAAAGTTGTAACTGCAGGAACTAGAAAGCCTTCGCCTAGAAGCTTATGGGAACTCAAGACTATACAAGGAGAAGATGAAGGCTATACATGATCAGCACATCAAGAGGAAAGAGTTCCAACCTGGGGACTTAGTCCTCCTTTACAAATCTCGACTGAGGCTCATGCCAGGCAAGTTAAGATCAAGATGGGAAGGTCCATACAGAGTAGAGAAGGCCGAACCGTACGGAGTTTATCACCTAAGCCATCCTTCAAGCTCTGAACATATCAAAGTTAATGGACATCGTTTAAAGCTATACCATGGCGAGAAGCTGAAGAAAAACAAGGAGCTTGAGATCTTCCTCTTGGAAGATCCCCACATAGCCGAAGACTGAGCTAGTGGAGCGTCCAACTTACGGACGTTAAAGCAAAGTGCTAGGTGGGAGACAACCCACCATGGTATGATCGTTCTTTTCTTTATTTTTAGTTTTCTTATTCAATAACTCTTCTCTTCATTAGTACATTTCGTGAATCTGCATTTCCGTACTTTTATGAAAAAAAAAATCACGCGACGCGACCGCCTCATTGACGCGTCCGCGTCGTAGGGAGCTGGGAGACAATAATAATATGAACAAAGAGTTACGCAGGAGCAGGGCTGGAGGCATGCCAATGGCACAAACCGTCCCATGCGACCGCGTCATATGGGAACAATGGCCTCCCACGCGACCGCGTGCCCCACGCGGCCGCGTGACCTGGATTTCGACGTAATAAGGGTGCACAGCCAAAAGTTGTGCTAGAGTGGTGCTAGACTGGCGCTGGACGCGCAGTCCATCTCACGCGACCGCGTGCCTCACGCGGCCGCGTGCCTCACGCGGCCGCGTCACATCCTAATATTTGACCACTCATATGATCGCATGCCCCATGCAATCGCATCATCCAAAATTTGGCACTAATATGATTTTGAACAGAGAGTTGTGCGAGTGCGAGTGCGAGGCTACCTTCGCACCATTAGCCTAAAACGGGTCACGCGACCGCGTGACTGACGCGACCGCGTCATTGAGTTTAAGCGCAAGTCGCGCGACCGCGTGCCCCACGTGACCGCGTCGCTTGCGCCGCACAGCCTCCCCAATTTTGCCAATTATCATATCTTTTTCTCCCCAAATCCTATTTTCTCTTTTCCCTCTTTATTTCTTCTCCCTCTCTTCTTCCCTTCTTCCTTCTTTCTCACTTTTTACTCTCTCTCACCCGCATTAGCAAAGTTTTTCTTTCTCCTTCCCTCCTTACTTTTCTATTATTCTTCTTATTTTTATATGCCATCTTCTTTTCTTTTCTATTTACCTTCATTATTCATATTTTCTTTTTCTTTCTTTTCCCTTTTACTTGGTGTTATTAATTTATATGAGTCATTATTTATTATTATATGCTTGTGGAATGTTATAAATTTGTTTGACAATTATATATTGCTTTTTAAGGGATTACTTGCATGTTCAAATTCTTATTTTCAAGAACTTCTTCTACATGCATGCAATGTGTTTGTGAAAAAGCCCATATGGCATTATGAACTTCTTTACATTTTTCTACTCTAATACTCAATGCTTGCTTTTCACAAATTTCCTTTACTATTTTATTCATTGAATTTAATTGTCAATACAAACGTGATAGTTAGTTACGAGTGATAATATATTTAAATTGGACATTGAATGCTTGATATATGCTACTCATGCCTTTGCCTGCATGCCAATAAACCCCTTGCATTTACTTGTCCTTACATGCACTTGCTATATTTCCATTAATGGACTTTTCACATGTACTTCGGACCATGTGTTAACATCATTCTTCTTTATTGTGCATTGATTATCACTTACACCACCCTCTTCCTTGCTCTATCCCTTTAAATTTCATTTACTTTCTCTTCCCTTTTTCAGGATGGCCACCAAGAAAGGAAAGGAGAAAGCTACCCCCAAACAACCAGCAAGAAGAGGAATAAAAAGAGCATTAGTGGCAGAGCCTTCTTCAACCGCAGTTAAGCCCTCAACAAAGAAAATTAAGAGGATTATAAATGTTGATGATAAAGAAAGAGCCTTCCCAGCAAAGGACACTGCGCGATTCCCCAATCGCTACTGTCAGCAGATGTTCCCCATCCTGGCTGAAAGGAGTTACAACAACGAATACATTCTTCTCCTCCCGCCCAATATTGCTACCTTTGTTGAGCCACAAATTGCCTGAAGGCAATGGGGTTTCCTACAGAGACAGCCAAGGCAGGTTAATCTTTCTTGGGTAGTCGAGTTCTACTCCAACTTCTACCTGCCGACCCTGCAGTCTGTCTATGTCCGTCAAAAGCAAGTCCCCATTATAGAAGAGGCCATTCAAAAAGTTCTAAGTCTTCCCCCTATTCCAGAAGGATTGGATGCCTTTCAAGAAGCCGCACTCAAGCGCCAGATGTACCAATTTGACTGGGACGTCGTTCTCAGAGTTATCGCACTACCTGGTAGCTGATGGATCTACGGATACCATCGTACCCGCCCTAAGGGAATTTCGGCTTCAGCACTTACCTTGGAGGCTCACGTATGGGCACAGATTATGTCCCATTACGTCTTTCCGAGCACTCACGAATCCTCCTTCACTGCGGACATGGCCGTTCTACTATGTGCATCCTTACAGACCAACCTCTGAATCTACCAAGACATATCCAGAATGCCATGGGACACATACAAATCGCTGGCAACCTAACTTTTCCAGCCCTGGTCTCAGATCTTGTCTTAGTAGCTGGAGTCTCCTACAAAGCTGGGGACACCAAAGCCATGCTTCCACGGGATGATCAGTTTGTCCCCAACGGGAAATACCTTAGACTTCCAGCAGCCACTATCAGCCAGCCTACTAAACCAATTGAAGATATTCCTTCTTCAACACCACAAGCACCCACAATAGCCCAACTGCTCCAGCAGATACTTGAAAAGTTGGATCGGAAGGAACAGAAAGCTAAGATGAGAGAGCGCCGTAACAAGCGCCGATTCACATACCTCAAGGAGCTGATCATGGGAAAATTCAAGGACTCAGACACCCCGGAATCCACTTCTTTTACCAGCACAGAGAGCCATCATGGTCCCGACTGTGGAGATACTGCTACCAGCCCACCATTGTTCTTGACAGATGGCACCGAGGACAATGCAAAGCCTTAAGTGTGGAGAGGTCGGTCAGTACCTGACTTCCGGAGGTAATTTCTCTTCCCTAGCACCAATAAATTAGGATATTTAGTTAGATTTTTCTTTTATAGAATAGGATAAATTGCATAGTAATAGGTTAGTTGCATGCATGTTCTGCTTGATTGAAAAGACAATAAATTTCTTCTATGACCGTATCTTTGGAACAAAATTTCACTAATTTTAATTAAAACTTTTATGTTAAATTTGCTTGAAGTTGTATTTGGAACATGATTTTTGAGCTAAAGAACACACAACCTGTGAGATTTGAGCCTTTATGAATGGTTACATTATTTAACCATAATTATTTTAATCTTGTATGTTTACTTCTCTATGATTGTAATCTATATTTTGTTTCATCCTATATGTCCAATGTTTATTATATTTATATGTTTGCATATGATTGAGGCCATTATTTGTTTAGCTCACTTATCCAAATAAAGCCTACCCTTTCAATTACCTTTGTTAGCCACTTTGAGCCTTTAAATCCCATTTGTTATATATTTTACCACGTTACTAGCCTTAAGCGGAAAAACAATTACATATCCCAAATTGAATCTTTGGTTAGCTTAAGATAGAATTATGTGTGTTATTTAAGTATGGAAAATTGTGGGAACAAAGGATAATAAGGGAATGAGTCATGATAATATAATGGGAATTTGGATACCTACTCATGTGAAACTATAAGAATTAAAACTCTATGTGCATTGATAAGCTATGTTTATGTCAAAAAAAATCCAAAAATACTCAATAAATAAATAAGGGGACAAAATTACCCCAATGCCAAGTCAAGCATTCAAAGATCAATGCATGTATGATAAAATCAAAATAAAAGGTTGAAACATGAGTATGGATGTGAAAGAGATTTCTGGGTAGCTAGGTATGAATTCTAAAGTTATATAGAATATATATAGGTTATGTTAAAGCTTGGGTTAATTAAAGATTCAATTTATAAGCTTACTTAGCCATATATGTATCCTTACCCTTACCTTGGCCCCATTATAACCTTGAAAAGACCTCATGATGTTTGCATTGGTATGTTAAATGTTGTTGATTGGTTAGGGGAAGAACAAAAATTAGAGAGCATGACTAGAGAAGGATAGAGTGATGACCCTATACACTAGAGAGACTAGAGTGTACATACATCATCAGTGAGGGTTCCATGCTTGAATTTCTATGTTCCCTGCTTTCATGAGCTATCTTCTTGCATTTTTATCTACTGTAACACCCTACCATACAGAGACTTATGCTTAAGTCATAATTCAGAGATGGCAAGGTATTACGACCTCTAAAACAAAAATTTAGTACGTATAGTAGTATGAATAATTGATTATAACTAGGAGCCTTTGTAGAAAAAGGGGTAAACAAAAACCGTAACTCGAACGCGCAACACTCCGATCGATAATGTAACGAGCAAAGGATAAGCTAACGCAAGATCATATATATAAAGAGTGTCAAAAACGGGAATATCAAGACTCAAAATCCGGCTGCGAAGATAACCGGTCCGAGCATAGCAATATATACATATAATAAAATAAGGAAAACCCCAAGAAAACCCCAAAGGGACACAAATACAGAAACCTATTCTCCAAAACCTCCTATAAGAGGAGTCATCACAGTTTGTATTATTTAATGGAGATAAAAGTATCTAAACAAGATATATAACCCAAAACAGAGTCCCGAGAACAAAGGATCTTCGCTAATCCAGAAGTCTCCAGAATGCCTCAACGAGAAGCCTCGCGTCCTGCATCTGAAAACCACAAAATCCGCATGGGTGAGAACCAGAGGTCCCCAACACGGTAACAGCTTCCACATATATAATACATAATAATAGAGGAAAGCCGAAGGCAATCCTAGAACTTCCTCCAGATAATATCAAAGCTTATAAGCAAACTAAACCGTAAGTGGCAACTGACTAAAGATCCTTCAGTCTAACTAATACTTCCCTTTCCGATTCCTTCAGACCTCCCAACCACCAGCAGGAGTATAATATAGCAAACACAGTTATATCAGACAAGAGATTTACAAATAGGAACAGACAAGGCATTTAGGCAATTAGCAAGTAATATGCAGTCAAATAGGCAATCTCAAACAATTCATGTAGTATGCTTATGATGCATGCCTGTCCCTAGTGGCTGATGATATCATCTGTCGGTTATAGAGCCAACCCGACAAGTCCTGGTAGCTAACCATTGGACTGTCCCTCTGTCGCGCATCCCCAACTCGAGTTATACTCATCATAAACTTGATCATAATCATGATCCATATCCATCACCCTTACTGGTGAATATTTACGGGGGCGAGCTCATCCGGGCTTTTCACAGTGCCCGGCCACACTTACGACATAGGGTCAACAGAGCTTCGAATCTCAACCTGGAGCACATGGTGGCTAGCCACTGCTTCCTCCCAAGAAAACCCTCATCTCCGATGGTGGAAGTGGAAACATTCACAATTCATTCAACAGCATATATGCATTTATATTTGGCCATAATCATGGCTCCACCGTAACACGGCAATTATCTAGCCATCCGGCTCACGGTTAAATCCATAACCAGCCAATTCATTAACAATAACGGCCTTTCGGCCCATGGCACAACAAGCACTTCCACCGCCATCCTCCGCATCTCACATAATCATCTTTGATCCTCAATGATCATTCATTTTTCCCCTTGCTTCACTCGCAAGTTACCACATTTACTAGCCCTTTTCCTCATGCTAGGCATATCATAATGATTCAAGACATAAGTGGTGAGATCGAAGGCTTAGAAGTATGAAATTTGGCTTTTAAAACTCAAAAATCAACTTTGGGATGAAAACAGGGCCACGCGTACGCGCACTCCACGCGCACGTGTGGATGGCCACAAAACTCATCGGCACGCAAGCGTCATACGCGCGGGTTGAAAAATAGCCAAACGACGCGCAAGCGTCAGCCACGCGTACGCGTGGGTGCTCTTGCGCCACAGGCACAAAACTGGCACAACTCCCTGGAAAATGGCTGGGCATTTGGTGCAGCGCATCGACGCGCTCGCGCACACCACGCGCACGCGTGGATGGTGCTTTCTCGAAGAACAGCGCGTACGCGCCAAGTGCGCCTACGCGCGGGGGGTTATTCTGCTAAAATTTTCTAAGTTAAAAGCTGCAGAATTCACAGATTCAACCCCCAATCTTCTGAAGGACATAACTTTCTCGTTTTAAATCGTTTTTCGCCCGTTCTTCGAACGGCATGGACATCCCGGATCCAATCTCATTTCTAAACAAGTTTGGTACAAAACGGGGATCCGTAGTCCAAGTTATGTCTCGTCAAAATATGCCCCAAAAACCATATTTTCATACAAAACCACAAGGTGCCATTTTCAAAACAAGCCATTTTCAACTCTTTTCAAAATCAACCAAAACATGCCAATTTCAACCCTTTTTGAAATCAATCAAAATGTACCAAAATCAATATCAAGCCATCCTCAACTCACACATTGACGCTTTACCCAATTTCCCAAAGTCATCATCTAACCATTTTCACACTTCTCAATCACATGGCTAAAGGACAAACACAACATCATGTCATACATCCTTCCTCATCCCAATTTCCAATAATACCATTTTCAATCAACCATCATTACACATAATCAACATCATACTCACCATCAACATGGTATCACCCATCAATTCAACCTCAATCATCCATCACGCATATATCACAACATGCATTTCTCATATATCACACAATCAAGGCATCAATATTCATAATCACATATATGATCACATCATATATCTCAACCATTCAACAACATCAACAATTCAATGCCTATTTTAGGGCCTCTAGCCTAAGTATTTCCTACCACATTACATATTAGATACGGGAAACCGAAACCATACCTTAGCCGGTTTCCCAAGCTCAATCGGAGCACTTCCAAACCACTTGTCCACAAGCTCTCAAGGTCTCAACACCTCCAAGAATAGATTTTATCACACAAAACCCTCTTCCAAGCTTTCCAAAATCACCAATCAAGCTCTAATATTCACATATACACAACCTAAGCCACAATCATCATATTCATACACAACGTCTCAATACCCAAACATCATAGAACAACAAATTACACTAGGGTTGAGAATCTTACCACACCCAAGGTCCAAGGAGACAAGATTAACCTTCTCCTCCAAGAGAGTTGGGTCCTATAACATCAAAGAGCCCAAAATCTCAACATTTTTGCTCATGAAACTCGAAATCAAGGCTGGAAATTCGAAGAGCAAAACGTGGCTTAACTCAAGATTGATTGTATGGGTTTTGTAGAACTCTCCACGGTGAACGCGTGGCCGCAAACGGTGCGGCAATCGGAGCTCTAGATCAAAAGTTATGGTAGTTTGAAGATCAAGTGAGAGAAAGAAGTTGAGAGAGTGTTCTTCCCTTCCTCTCCACCATTTCAGCGTGTTTGAGTGTGTTGTGAGTAGAGAGAGTGCTGAAAACTAGGGTTTTGGTTTAGTTTAGTTGGGCCAAGGGCCCACTTTGGGTTCGGTTGGCCCGGTTTGGCCCGTTCGGTCCAATCTTGGTCCGTTTTCTATAAAATTGGTACCGAAATTCTCGTCTCAGTCTCCTCTATCATATTAAGCCATAAAAATAACATTTTTGGCTTTCTAGAATAAATTCTCATTTATGGGTTAAGTAGCCGTTAATTAACCGGGTCTTACATTCTACCCACCTAATTGGGAATTTTGCCCACAAAATTCAAATTCAATTACCTGAGAATAAGTGCGGATAATCCGTTCGCATCTCCGACTCAAGTTCCCAAGTGTGTTCCTCAACACCGCCTCGACTCCAAGCCACTTTGACTAATGAAACCTCTTTTCCACGTAACCGTTTGATACTAGTATCGTCGATTCTAACTGGAGCCACTGGAAGCGTCAAATCTTCTCTTAACTGAACCGATTCAGGTTCTAACACATGGCTAGCATCAGGAGTGTACTTCCGAAGCTGCGACACGTGAAACATGTCGTGCAGGTTCGAAAGATGAGGTGGTAGAGCCATCCGATATGCCACCGGTCCAATCCTCTCCAGGATTTGAAATGGACCAATGTATCGAGGATTGAACTTCTTCGCTTTAATCTTCCTACCTACTCCTGTGGTCGGAGTAACTTTCAGGAAAACATGATCTCCTTCCTCAAATACCAAGGGCTTCCACCTCTGATCGGCATAACTCTTCTGGCGACTCTGCGCCGTAAGCATCCTATCTCGGATTTTCTTGACTTGTTCAGTGGTCTCAGCTATCATCTCCGGTCCCAACAAGCCTTTCTCTCCAGCTTCATACCAACATAGCGGAGATTGACATTTCCTCCCATACAATGCCTCATACGGAGCCATTCCGATGCTCGCATGGTAACTATTATTGTATGCAAACTCCACTAACGGCATATACCGATCCCAACTCGCCGGTTGGTCCAAAACACAAGCTCTCAACATATCCTCTAGGGTTTGGATCGTCCT
Organism: Arachis ipaensis; assembly: GCF_059453495.1. NCBI lineage: Eukaryota > Viridiplantae > Streptophyta > Magnoliopsida > Fabales > Fabaceae > Arachis > Arachis ipaensis. Next base: position 60,180,659 of record NC_142436.1, read on the forward strand.
CTCGGATTGACCATCTGTTTGAGGATGGTAAGCTGTACTCAAGCTTAATCGGGTTCCAAAAGCTTTCTGAAATGCACCCCAGAACCTCGAAGTAAAACGAGGATCTCTATCAGAGATTATAGTAGCAGGTACACCATGATGTCTCACAATCTCCTTTATGTATAACCGTGCTAGCTCCTCAAGGGTGTAAGTCATCCGAACGGGCAAAAAGTGAGCTGACTTCGTCAGACGGTCCATAATCACCCAGATAGCATCAAAACCAGTCCTAGTCCTTGGCAATCCCGACACAAAGTCCATTGCAATACTTTCCCATTTCCATTGCAGAACCTCTAAAGGTTGCAACATCCCGGAAGGTCTTTGATGTTCAATCTTTACCTTTTGACAAGTTAAGCACTTTGAAACATATTCCGCCACATCATTCTTCATACCCGGCCACCAAAACATCGCCTTTAAATCATGGTACATCTTAGTACTTCCCGGGTGAATGGAGAATCCGCTTTTGTGTGCCTCCTTTAAGATATCTTGCCTTAAAGTGCCAACATCCGGCACAATGATCCTACCCTTGAATCTCCATAACCCATCTTTTTCTTCCGACACTCTCCACTGTTTTCCTTGCTCGATAGCCGGTAACACCTTCCATAATGCTTCATCATTTTCATGAGCCTTTAGGAGTTTGGACTTAAAGTCACTCGAGATTTCTAATCGGCTCAAACACAAGGTTCCAGATACTTCTCGAACACCAATTTTTAGACTCTCGAATCCCTTGAGCAACTTCTCCTCTTGAAGCATCATCCAAGCCGTATATAACGACTTCCGACTTAATGCATCCGCCACTACATTTGCCTTTCCCGGATGGTAATTCAACTCAAAGTCGTAGTCTTTCAATAATTCCATCCACCTCCTTTGCCTCATATTAAGCTCTTTCTGATCAAAGAGATATTTCAAGCTCTTGTGATCCGAGAAGACTTGGAACTTAACCCCATAGAGATAATGTCTCCACACCTTCAAGGCAAACACAACCGCAGCGAGTTCCAAATCGTGCGTAGGGTAACTAACTTCGTGAGGTCTCAACTGTCATGAGGCATACGCCACCACATTATGATGCTGCATCAGCACGCATCCTAAACCCTTTAGTGAGGCATTACAGTACACCTCAAAAGGCTCGTTCGGCTCAGGTAACACTAATACAGGTGCAGTGGTCAACTTTTTCTTCAATGCCTGAAAGCTCTCCTCGCACTCAGAAGTCCAAACAAACGGAGTGTCTTTGCGGGTTAACTTTGTCAACGGTAAAGCAAATTGCGAAAAGCCCTTGATGAACCTTCGGTAATAGCTAGCTAAACCCAGAAAAATCCTTATCTCAGTTACTGTGGTTGGTTGCCTCCAATCCATCACAGCTTCTACCTTAGTTGGATCTACGGCTATTCCCTTCTTACTCACCATGTGACCCAAAAACTTCACCTCACTCTTCCAAAACTCACACTTAGACAGTTTCGCATAGAGTTTCTTCTCCTTTAGAGTTTGCAACACGGTCCGCAAGTGTTCTGCATGTTCTTCTTCAGTCTTGGAGTAAATCAGTACGTCGTCAATGAAGACAACAACGAATTTATCCAAAAACGGACGGAATACTCTATTCATGTAATCCATAAACACTGCAGGAGCGTTCGTCAACCCAAAAGACATTACAGTATACTCGTAATGACCATAACGAGTCCTGAAAGCGATCTTAGGGATATCCTCACCCCTCACCCTTATCTGGTGATAATCGGATCACAAATCGATCTTAGAGAAAACCCCAGCTCCTTGTAACTGATCCATGAGATCATCAATTCTTGGAAATGGGTACTTATTCTTTATGGTGACCTTGTTCAGCTGCCCGTAATCCACACAGAGCCGCATACTTCCATCTTTTTTCTTTACCAGTAACACTGGAGCATCCCACGGGGAAACACTTGGTCGGATAAAGTTCTTACCCAACAATTCCTCTAACTGAGACTTTAGCTCGGCCATCTCTAACGGTGACATCCTATAAGGAGCACTTGAGATTGGTCCCGCCCCAGGCACCAACTCAATAGCAAACTCGACCTCTCGGTTAGGTGGAAATTCCTCAATATCATCGGAAAACACCTCCGGAAACTCACACACTATCAGGATCTGATCCAACCTCTGGTCATCACCCGAAACACCAGCGGTTAACAACAGGATACCTTGACATTCGATTCCAGAACAGTTCACCATCATCGAATTCAAGTAATAATTATTCACCACGACCGGCCCTTTTGTATCTTCTGGCATAAAGTACACCGACTTTGTAGAGCAATCAAGCAGGACATGGTTCTCAGATAACTAGTCCAATCCCAAGATAAGATCAAGACCGATCATCGGTAAGCAGATTAAATTATGGACAAAATCACGCTGCTTGAACCTAAACAAAACTTTCGGGCATCCTAGCCTAGTTACCATGGCTTCATGGGTAGCATTATACACTTTTAAGTCATAACCTAAGGTTACGATCTTCAATCCTAACTCATGGGCTTTTTCAAATGCAATGAATGAATGCGATGCTCCTGAATCAAATAAAGCATTTAAAGTTTGACCAGCCATTTCACAGTTACCTCGAATGAGTGTCTCGGATCCCTCTGCACCCACAGCTGAGGTGGTGAACACCCGACCAGTCTGTTGTGCTTTCCCAGCACCTTGCTTTTGCTTCTCCAGACAACTTGCGGCTTTATGCCCCGCCTTTCCACAATTGTAGCACAAACCCCATCTGGCCTTGTATGGTGTTCCCGGATGGTGACTCCCACACCTAGTACAAGCTTGATCATTCTGAGGCTACTTTCCAAACCTTTTTCCTTGGGAGTTGTTGTTATTGGGCCTCCTAAAAGAACCTCCCCTCTTGAAAGGCGGACCTCTAGGTGCAAAACTCTTCCCTCGGTTCTGTTGAAATGATCCTTTGTGACTTCCTTTCTCAGTGGCTGCCCTCTTCACACACTCTTCAGCAACCCTACACTTGTTCACCAACTCGGAGAAAGTCCTAATCTCTATTGGCCCCACTGAACCGAAAATATCGCTCCGAAGTCCTCCTTCGTACTTAACACACTTCCATTCCTCATATTCCACCGGAGTCCCTGGACACATACGAGAGAATCTGAACAGCTCCTCAAACTTGTCAGTATACTCAGATACGGACATAGTACCCTACTTCAGCTGCAACAATTCAAGCTCCTTGGCCGTCCTAGCAGAAGTCGGAAAGTACTTCTTATAGAACTCCTCTTGGAAGACGTCCCAGGTGATATAATCATCACCCTGCTGCAGGAGGCGTCGGATTCCTTGCCACCAATGCGACGCTTCCCCAGTGAGCAAATAGGTAGCGAACTCCACATGCTGCCCTTCAGGTACCACCTGCGCTTGCAGTGATCGTTCCATGGCCTGAAACCATGTATCGGCTTCATTCGGGCTAGTAGTTCCCTTGAACTTCGGGGGATCAACCTTCAAAAAGTTTGCCAGTGTCATCGGGCCTTGATCTCCACCTCCGTCATTACCATGGTTGTTCATCTGTTGACCCAGAGTCTCAGCAGTGGCTTGCATAGCAGCAGTCATGTTCTCCAACGCAGTCATAAAGTTCACCGGGTCATTAGGGTTATTTTCCGGCGCACGAGCATTCGTATGACCTCTCCCCCGACCTCTACCGCGTCCACGAGGCGCCATTTGGTTCCTATACACACCAAACAATCGATATTAAGTTGATCAGTCTCAATATCAGAAGTCTAGTGCTTCAAAGTCCCAAATGCATGCTCATGAACGTTTATGCCAATTATATCAAGCAGATATACTAATAGCACATAACACACACACAGAGAATGCACAGAAGCATAGTCAGTCCATTCCTCAGGCTCTACAGGAACGAACTGCTCTGATACCATAATGTAACACCCTACCATACAGAGACTTATGCTTAAGTCATAATTCAGAGATGGCAAGGTATTACGACCTCTAAAACAAAAATTTAGTACGTATAGTAGTATGAATAATTGATTATAACTAGGAGCCTTTGTAGAAAAAGGGGTAAACAAAAACCGTAACTCGAACGCGCAACACTCCGATCGATAATGTAACGAGCAAAGGATAAGCTAACGCAAGATCATATATATAAAGAGTGTCAAAAACGAGAATATCAAGACTCAAAATCCGGCTGCGAAGATAACCGGTCCGAGCATAGCAATATATACATATAATAAAATAAGGAAAACCCCAAGGAAAACCCAAAGGGACACAAATACAGAAACCTATTCTCCAAAACCTCCTATAAGAGGAGTCATCACAGTTTGTATTATTTAATGGAGATAAAAGTATCTAAACAAGATATATAACCCAAAACAGAGTCCCGAGAACAAAGGATCTTCGCTAATCCAGAAGTCTCCAGAAAGCCTCAACGAGAAGCCTCGCGTCCTGCATCTGAAAACCACAAAATCCGCATGGGTGAGAACCAGAGGTCCCCAGCACAGTAACAGCTTTCACATATATAATACATAATAATAGAGGAAAGCCGAAGGCAATCCTAGAACTTCCTCCAGATAATATCAAAGCTTATAAGCAAACTAAATCGTAAGTGGCAACTGACTAAAGATCCTTCAATCTAACTAATACTTCCCTTTCCGATTCCTTCAGACCTCCCAACCACCAACAGGAGTATAATATAGCAAACACAGTTATATCAGACAAGAGATTTACAAATAGGAACAGACAAGACATTTAGGCAATTAGCAAGTAATATGCAGTCAAATAGGCAATCTCAAACAATTCATGTAGTATGCTTATGATGCATGCCTGTCCCTAGTGGCTGATGATATCATCTGTCGGTTATAGAGCCAACCCGACAAGTCCTGGTAGCTAACCATTGGACTGTCCCTCTGTCGCGCATCCCCAACTCGAGTTATACTCATCATAAACTTGATCATAATCATGATCCATATCCATCACCCTTACTGGTGAATATTTACGGGGGCGAGCTCATCCGGGCTTTTCACAGTGCCCGGCCACACTTACGACATAGGGTCAACAGAGCTTCGAATCTCAACCTGGAGCACATGGTGGCTAGCCACTGCTTCCTCCCAGGAAAACCCTCATCTCCGATGGTGGAAGTGGAAACATTCACAATTCATTCAACAGCGTATATGCATTTATACTTGGCCATAATCATGGCTTCACCGTAACACGGCAATAATCTAGCCATCCAGCTCACGGTTAAATCCATAACCAGCCAATTCATTAACAATAACGGCCTTTCGGCCCATGGCACAACAAGCACTTCCACCGCCATCCTCCGCATCTCACATAATCATCTTTGATCCTCAATGATCATTCATTTTTCCCCTTGCTTCACTCGCAAGTTACCACATTTACTAGCCCTTTTCCTCATACTAGGCATATCATAATGATTCAAGACATAAGTGGTGAGATCAGAGGCTTAGAAGTATAAAATTTGGCTTTTAAAACTCAAAAATCAACTTTGGGATGAAAACAGGGCCACGCGTACGCACACTCCACGCACACGCGTGGATGGCCACAAAACTCATCAGCGCGCAAGCATCATACGCGCGGACGCGCGGGTTGAAAAATAGCCAAACGACGCGCAAGCATCAGCCACGCGTACACGTGGGTGCTCTTGCCCCACAGGCACAAAACTGGCACTACTCTGGCACAACTCCCTGGAAAATGGCTGGGCATTTGGTGCAGCGCATCGACGCGCTCGCGCACACCACGCGCACGCGTGGATGGTGCTTTCTCGAAGAACGGCGCGTACGCGCCAAGTACGCCTACGCGCGGGGGGTCATTCTGCTAAAATTTTTTAAGTTAAAAGCTGCAGAATTCACATATTCAACCCCCAATCTTCCGAAGGACATAACTTTCTCGTTTTAAATAGTTTTTCGCCCGTTCTTCGAACGGCATGGACATCCCGGATCCAATCTCATTTCTAAACAAGTTTGGTACAAAACGGGGATCCGTAGTCCAAGTTATGTCTCGTCAAAATATGCCCCAAAAACCATATTTTCATACAAAACCACAAGGTGCCATTTTCAAAACAAGCCATTTTCAACTCTTTTCAAAATCAACCAAAACATGCCAATTTCAACCCTTTTTGAAATCAATCAAAATGTACCAAAATCAACATCAAGCCATCCTCAACTCACACATTGACACTTTACCCAATTTCCCAAAGTCATCATCTAACCATTTTAACACTTCTCAATCACATGGCTAAAGGACAAACACAACATCATGTCATACATCCTTCCTCATCCCAATTTCCAATAATACCATTTCCAATCAACCATCATTACACATAATCAACATCATACTCACCATCAACATGGTATCACCCATCAATTCAACCTCAATCATCCATCACGCATATATCACAACATGCATTTCTCATATATCACACAATCAAGGCATCAATATTCATAATCACATATATGATCACATCATATGTCTCAACCATTCAACAACATCAACAATTCAATGCCTATCTTAGGGCCTCTAGCCTAAGTATTTCCTACCACATTACATATTAGATACGGGAAACCGAAACCATACCTTAGCCGATTTCCCAAGCTCAACCGGAGCACTTCCAAACCACTTGTCCACAAGCTCTCAAGGTCTCAACACCTCCAAGAACAGATTTTATCACACAAAACCCTCTCCCAAGCTTTCCAAAATCACCAATCAAGCTCCAATATTCACATATACACAACCTAAGCCACAATCATCATATTCATACACAACGTCTCAATACCCAAACATCATAGAACAACAAATTACACTAGGGTTGAGAATCTTACCACACCCAAGATCCAAGGAGACAAGATTAACCTTCTCCTCCAAGAGAGTTGGGTCCTATAACATCAAAGAGCCCAAAATCTCAACATTTTTGCTCATGAAACTCGAAATCAAGGCTGGAAATTCGAAGGACAAAACGTGGCTTAACTCAAGATTGATTGTATCAGTTTTGTAGAACTCTCTGCGGTGAACGCGTGGCCACAAACGGTGCGGCAATCGGAGCTATAGATCAAAAGTTATGGTAGTTTGAAGATCAAGTGAGAGAAAGAAGTTGAGAGAGTGTTCTTCCCTTCCTCTCCACCATTTCAGCGTGTTTGAGTGTGTTGTGAGTAGAGAGAGTGCTGAAAACTAGGGTTTTGGTTTAGTTTAGTTGGGCCAAGGGCCCACTTTGGGTCCGGTTGGCCCGGTTTGGCCCGTTCGGTCCAATCTTGGTCTGTTTTCTATAAAATTGGTACCGAAATTCTCGTCACAGTCTCCTCTATCATATTAAGCCATAAAAATAACATTTTTGGCTTTCTAGAATAAATTCTCATTTATGGGTTAAGTAGCCATTAATTAACCGGGTCTTACATCTACTCTTGCCTTTTAAGAACTGGGTTAGTGGAATTTGATTTGTAATTATTTTGAAGAGCTTATTTACTTTAGATCAAGTGGACAAGAATCATATAGTTGCATTCATATATATAGGTTGCATGAGGACATGCTAATGTTTAAGTGTGGGGAGGTTGATAAACCACTATTTTATGGTTTATATTGTGTTTATTTATGTGGTTTTATCATGATCTTTACCTACTTATTCGTTAAATAAGCATGCATTTATAATTCCTTCCTAAAGTTATTGCATGATTGAAAACTTGCTTCCTAGAGATTTTTAATTATGTATTTTATTTCTCCTTTATTCCATTCGATGTCGTGATCTGTGTATTAAGTGTTTCAGGCTTTATAGGGCATGAATGAGTTGGAGATTGGAAAGGAAGCTTGCAAAAATGGAAGGAACACAAGAAATTGAAGAGATGACCAACGAGAAGCGACGCGGCCGCATGGATGACGCGACCGCGCGAAAAAAAAGAAATCGCAGTGACGCGGCCGCATGGATAACGTGACCGCGCGGCATGGAATAGCACGAGTGACGCGGCCGCATGGATGACGCGACCGCGTGGCAAAGCAGAAAGCCGAATGACGCGGCCGCATGGATGACGCGACCGCGTGACATGCGCGATCTGCATAATCTGCAGAATCGCTGGGGGTGATTTCGGGCCTTATTTTGACCCAGTTTTCGGCCCAGAAAAGCAGACTAGAGCCAGAGAACATGCAGAAACCAACAACAACATTCATTCCGTGTAGTTTTAGTTTTTAGATCTAGTTTTCCTCTCCTCTAGGTTTTCTCTCTTCACATTCATAGTTTTTAGGATTTGTTATGTTCATTGTTTTGCATTGGGATATTGAGAAGAGTTATTGCCTCATCAAGACTTCGACATTCTAGTTCGTTCTCTTTACTTGTCTCTTACTCTTCCATGTTCCTTAATTTACTTAATTTTACTATTGGATTATTTTAGCATTTATTAAATACAAGAATTACTTTTTATTTTCAATTAATCCTTTGATCATTATTTATCATGTCTTTCTTTAATTCCCTTTCTTATGTTATGAATTCTTCATTTACAATGAGTGAGTAGTTCCCTAACTTGATGGGGAGTTGGTTGAAAGAAACCCTTGAGTTGGGATGCTCAAGAGAAAGATTGTAATTGGGTTTATTGTTGGATTTCTCTCTAGTCATTAACACCAATCCTCCCAAGAGCGGATTGGAACTTGTGGATAGAACAGCATTCCAACTTGTTTGACTTCCCCTTACTTAGTAAGGGACAGCTAAACAGAATAACCCCCAATTATCAATTAATCTTGAGAGTACTACAACAAGAATAGGGCTTCCAGCTAATCAACTCCCAGTCAACGCTTTTATTTAAATTTATATAAATTCTCTAATTTAATTTTCTGCTATTCAACTCAAACCTTTTTGAAAACAACTGATTAATAAAATAGCACACTTTTCTGCAACTCGTTGGGAGACGACCTGGGATTCATACTCCCAGTATTTTGATTTTAATTTCTGTGACACCCTTCTAAATTGATAAGCGGATTTTTAGTTGGTTGAGAACTATACTTGCAACGCATATTTTATAATCATTCTTAACTCGCCAATTTCCGCTCGCATCACTCTGTATTGAGAGAAGCTTTTCATGCTTCCTCTCCATGGTTACAGAAGGAGGACCTTGAGTCTTAAATACAAGGTAGTCCTCATTCAACTGAAGGACCAACTCTCCTCTATCAACATCAATCACAGCTTTTGCTGTGGCTAGGAAGGGTCTGCCAAGGATGATGGATTCATCATCATCCTTCCCAGTGTCTAGGATTATGAAATCAGCAGGGATGTAAAGGCCTTCAACCTTTACTAGCACGTCCTCTACTAGTCCATAAGCCTGTTTCATTGATTTGTCTGCCATCTCTAGTGAGATTCTTGCAGCTTGTACCTCAAAGATTCCCAGTTTCTCCATTACAGAGAGTGGCATGAGGTTTATCCCTGACCCTAGGTCACATAGAGCCTTTTCAAAGGTCATGGTGCCTATGGTATAAGGAATGAAGAATTTTTCGGGATCCAGTTTCTTCTGAGGTAATGTCTGCCTCAGTGATGCACTTAGTTCATTGGTGATATAGGGGGGTTCATCCTCCCAAGTCTCAGTACCAAATAACTTGGCATTCAGCTTCATGATTGCTCCTATATATTTAGGAACTTTCTCTTCAGTGATGTCTTCATCCTCTTCAGAGGAAGAATATTCATCAGAGCTCATGAATGGCAGAAGGAAGTTCAGTGGGATCTCTATGGTCTCAGTATGAGCCTCAGATTCCTTTGGTTCCTCAAAGAGAAACTCCATTCTGTCTAGAGGACGTCCCAGGAGGCTTTTCTCACTAGGACTCACGCCCTCCTCACTCTCTCCAGGTTCGGCCATGTTGGTCATGGTTATGGCCTTGCACTCTCTCTTGGGGTTTTCTTCTGTATTGCTTGGGAGAGTACTGGGAGGAGTTTCAGTAATCTTCTTACTCAGCTGGCCCACCTGTGCCTCCAAATTTCTAATGGAGTGGTGCACGAAATTGTGATCCCTGGTAATGGCTCCAAAAACTTGGTGCTCTAATCTTAATTCATAATTTGTCACAACTTCGATACAACTAACCAGCAAGTGCACTGGGTCGTCAAAGTAATAAAACCTTATGTGAGTAAGGGTCGATCCCACGGAGATTGTTGGTGTGAAGCAAGCTATGGTCATCTTGTAAATCTCAGTCAGGCGGATATCAAATGGTTATGGAGTTTTCAAATAATAATAATAAATAAACAGAAAATAAAGATAGAAACACTTATGTAATTCATTGGTGAGAATTTCAGATAAGCGTATAGAGATGCTTTCGTTCCTCTGGACCTCTGCTTTCCTGCTGTCTTCATCCAATCCTTCCTACTTCTTTCAATGGCAAGCTTTATATAGGGCATCACCGTTGTCAATGGCTACATCACATCCTCTCTGTGAAAAAGGTCTAAATGCTCTGTCACGGCACCGCTAATCATCTGGAGGTTCTCGATCATACTGGAATAGGATTCACCCTCCTTTTGCGTCTGTCACTACGTCCAGCACTCGCGAGTTTGAAGTTCGTCACAGCCATCCCTTCCCAGATCCTACTCGGAATACCACAGACAAGGTTTAGACTTTCCGGATCTCAGGAATGGCCATCCATGGGTTCTAACTTATACCACGAAGATTCTAATATCTCGGACTCGGTCCTCTGTATTAGATATCTAAGAGATACTCATTCTAGCTTGTTTGCATGTAGAACGGAAGTGTTTGTCAGGCACGCGTTCATAAGTGAGAATGATGATGAGCGTCACATAATCATCACATTCATCATGTTCTTGGGTGCAAATGAATATCTTAGAAGCGGAATAAGTTGAATTGAATATAAAACAGTAGTACTTTACATTAAATCATGAGGAACAGCAGAGCTCCACACCTTAATCTATTGAGTGCAGAAACTCTACCGTTGAAAATACATAAGTGATGAAGGTCCAGGCATGGCCGAATGGCCAGCCCCCAAACGTGATCAATATGATCCAAAGTTGAACTAAAAATCATAAGATGAAACTAATACAATAGTAAAAAGTCCTATTTATACTAAACTAGCTACTAGGGCTTACAGAAGTAAGTAATTGATGCATAAATCCACTTCTGGGGCCCACTTGGTGTGTGCTTGGGCTGAGCTTGAAGTTTACACATGCAGAGGCTTCTTTTGGAGTTGAACGCCAAGTTGTAACGTGTTTTTGGCGTTCAACTCTGGTTCGTGATTTGTTTCTGGCGTTTAACTCCAGACTACAGCGTAGAACTGGCGTTCAACGCCCTTTTGCGTCATCTAAACTCGGCCAAAGTATGAACTATTATATATTGCTGGAAAGCCCTGGATGTCTACTTTCCAGAGCAATTAGAATCGCACCATTTGAAGTTCTGTAGCTCCAGAAAATCCACTTTGAGTGCAGGGAGATCAGAATCCAACAGCATCAGCAGTCCTTCTTCAACCTCTGAATCTGATTTTTGCTCAAGTCCCTCAATTTCAGCCAGAAAATACCTAAAATCACAGAAAAATACACAAACTCATAGTAAAGTCCAGAAATATGAATTTAACATAAAAACAAAAACAAAACATCCCTAAAAGTAACTAGATCCTACTAAAAACATACTAAAAACAATGCCAAAAAGCGTATAAATTATTCGCTCAACACAACACCAAACTTAAATTGTTGCTTGTCCCCAAGCAACTGAAAATCAAATAAGATAAAAAGAAGAGAATATACTATAAATTCCAAACTATCAATGAAACATTGCCCCAATTAGATGAGCGGGACTTGTAGCTTTTTGCCTCTTGAATAGTTTTGGCATCTCACTTTATCCATTGAGGTTCAGAATGATTGGCATCTATAGGAACTTAGAGTTCAGATAGTGTTATTGATTCTCCTAGTTCAGTATGTTGATTCTTGAACACAGCTACTTTATGAGTCTTGGCCGTGGCCCTAAGCATTTTGTTTTCCAGTATTACCACCGGATACATAAATGCCACAGACACATAACTGGGTGAACCTTTTCAGATTGTGACTCAGCTTTGCTAAAGTCCCCAATTAGAGTTGTCCAGGGTTCTTAAGCACACTCTTTTTTTTTGCTTTGGACCTTGACTTTAACCGCTCAGTCTCAAGTTTTCACTTGACACCTTCACGCCACAAGCACATCGTTAGGGACAGCTTGGTTTAGCCGCTTAGGCCAGGATTTTATTCCTTTAGGCCCTCCTATCCACTGATGCTCAAAGCCTTGAGATCCTTTTTATTTACCCTTGCCTTTTGGTTTTAAGGGTTATTGGCTTTTTGCTCTTGCCTTTTGGTTTTAAGAGCTTTTGGCTTTTTCTGCTTACTTTTTCTTTTTCTATTTTTTTTTTTTGCCATTTTTTTTCTGCAAGCTTTGTATTCACTGCTTTTTCTTGCTTCAAGAATCATTTTTATGATTTTTCAGATTATCAAATAACATGTCTCTTTGTCATCATTCTTTCAAGAGCCAACATATTTAACATTCATAAACAACAACTTCAAAAGACATATACACTGTTCAAGCATTCATTCAGAAAACAAAAAGTATTGTCACCACATCAATATAATTAAACTAAGTTCAAGGATAAATTCGAAACTCATGTACTTCTTGTTCTTTTGAATTAAAAATATTTTTCATTTAAGAGAGGTGATGGATTCATAGGACATTCATAACTTTAAGACAAAGTTACTAAATACTAACGATCATGTAATAAGACACTAACACAGATAAGCACTTAACATAAAGAAAATGAAAAACAAAAAATTTGAGAACAAGGAATGAGTCCACCTTAGTGATGGTGGCGTTTCCTTCTTGAGGAACCAATGATGTTCTTGAGCTCTTCTATGTCTCTTCCTTGTCTTTGTTGCTCCTCCCTCATTGCTCTTTGATCTTCTCTAATTTCATGAAGGATGATGGAGTGCTCTTGATGTTCCACCCTTAATTGTCCCATGTTGGAGCTTAATTCTCCTAGGGAGGTGTTGATTTGCTCCCAAAAATTCTGTGGAGGAAAGTGCATCCCTTGAGGCAACTCAGGGATTTCTTGGTGATGAGCTTCTTCATGCATCTCTTGAGATCCATAAATAGGCTCTCTTGTTTGCTCCATCCTTTTCTTAGTGATGGGCTTGTCCTCATCAATGAGGATATCTCTCTCTATGTCAATCCCAGCCGAGTTGCATAGATGGCAAATGAGGTGAGGAAAAGCTAACCTTACCATAGTGGAGGACTTGTCAGCCACCTTGTAGAGTTCTTGAGGTATAATCTCATGAACCTCCACCTCTTCTCCAATCATGATGCTATGGATCATGATGGCCCGGTCTATAGTAACTTCAGACCGGTTGCTAGTGGGAATGATTGAGCGTTGAATGAACTCCAACCATCCTCTAGCTACAGGCTTAAGGTCCAGTCTTCTCAGTTGAACCGGTTTGCCTTTTGAGTCAATCTTCCATTGAGCTCCTTCCACACATATGTCCATGAGGACTTGGTCCAACCTTTGATCAAAGTTGACTCTCCTTGTGTAGGGGCGTGCATTTTCTTCCATCATTGGCAAGTTGAACGCCAACATCACATTTTCTGAACTAAAGTCTAAGTATTTCCCCTGAACCATGGTGAGATAATTCTTTGGGTTTGGGTTCTTACTTTGATCATGGTTCCTAGTGATCTATGCATTAGCATAGAACTCTTGAACCATTAGAATTCCGACTTGTTGGATGGGGTTTGTTAGAACTTCCCAACCTCTTCTATGGATCTCATGTTGGATCTCCGGATACTCATTTTTCTTGAGTTTGAAAGGGACCTCGGGGATCACCTTCTTCTTGGACACAACATCATAGAAGTGGTCTTGATGGGCTTTGGAGATGAATCTTTCCATCTCCCATGACTTGGAGGTGGAAGCTTTTGTCTTCTCTTTCCCTTTTCTAGAGGATTCTCCAGTCTTAGGTGCCATCAATAGTAATGAAAAAACAAAAAAGCTATGCTTTTACCACACCAAACTTAGAATATTGCTCGCCCTCGAGCAATAGAAGAAAGAAGAGATGAAGGAGAAGAAGAAATGGAGGAGAGGGAGAGAGGTTTGTGTTTTGGCCAAGAAGAGGAAGAGAGGGTTGTGTTGTGTGAAAATGAAGAAGAATGGAGGGGTTTATATAGTGTAGGGAGAGGGGTTAGGTTCGGCCATTTAGGGTGGGTTTGGGTGGGAAAGTGATTTTAAATTTTGAAAGTAGGTGGGGTTTATGAGGTAGGTTTATGGGGAAGAGTGGATGGATGTGAGTGGTGAATGGGTAATAGGGAAGAGAGAGATTGAGGTGATTGGTGAAGGATTTTGGGGAAAGGTGTTTATTGGGAAGAGAGGATGAATGAGAAGAGGGGAGAGTATGAGTGGAGGTAGCTGGGGATCCCGTGGGGTCCACAGATGCTGAGATGATCCTGTGGGGTCCACAGATCCTGAGGTGTCAAGGATTTGCATCCCTGCACCAATTAGGCATGTAAAATGCCTTTGCATGCAATTCTGGCATTTAAACGCCGAATTGATGCTTGTTCTGGGCGTTCAACGCCCAGATGTAGCATGTTTCTGGCGTTGAACGCCAGTTCTATGCTTGTTTCTGGTGTTCAGCGCCAGCTTTCCTCAGTGTGCATTTCTGGCGTCTGAACGCCAGGATGCTGCTTGTTTCTGGCGTTCAACGCCAGATCCATGCTCTGTTCTGGCGTTGAACGCCAGCCAGATGCTCCTTACTGGCGTTTAAATGCCAGTAAGTCCTTCCTCCAGGGTGTGATTTTTCTTCTGCTGTTTTTGATTCTGTTTTTGATTTTTCTATTTATTTTGTGACTCCACATGATCATGAACCTAATAAACATGAAAGAACAATAAAATAAAAATAAAATTAGATAAATAAAAATTGGGTTGCCTCCCAACAAGCGCTTCTTTAATGTCAATAGCTTGACAGTGGGCTCTCATGGAGCCACACAGGTGATCAGGTCAATTTTATAGACTCCCAACACCAAACTTAGAGTTTGACTGTGGGGGCTTTAGTTGACTCTATACTGAGAGAAGCTTACAGTGCCTCTTTTCCATGTTTACAGAAGGATGACCTTGAGTTTTAAACACAAGGGAGTCCTCATTCAATTGAAGGACTAGTTCACCTCTGTCTACATTAATCACAGCTCTTGCTGTGGCTAGGAAGGGTCTTCCAAGAATGATGGATTCATCCTCATCCTTCCCAGTATCTAGGATTATGAAATCAGCAGGGATGTAAAGGCCTTCAACCTTTACTAACACGTCCTCTACTTGTCCATAAGCCTCTTTTCTTGAGTTGTCTGCCATCTCTAATGAGATTCTGGCAGCTTGCACCTCAAAGATTCCCAGTTTCTCCATTACAGAGAGTGGCATGAGGTTTATTACTGACCCAAGGTCACATAGAGCCTTCTCAAAGGTTATGGTGCATATGGTACAAGGTATTAGGAACTTTCCAGGATCCTGTTTCTTCTGAGGCAATCTCAGTTGATCCAATGCATTTAGTTCATTGGTGAACAGGGGAGGTTCATCTCCCCAAGTTTCATTACCAAATAAATTGGCATTCAGCTTCATGATTGCACCAAGGAACTTGGCAACTTGCTCTTCAGTAACATCTTCATTCTCTTCAGAAGAGGAATACTCATCAGAGCTCATGAATGGCATAAGGAGGTTCAATGGAATCTCTATGGTCTCTAGATGAGTCTTAGATTCCTTTGGTTCCTCAGAGGGAAACTCCTTATTGATCATTGGACGTCCCAGGAGGTCTTCCTCCTTGGGATTCACGTCCTCCCCTTCCTCCTTGGATTCGGCCATGATGGTTAGATCAATGGCCTTGCACTCTCCTTTTAGATTTTCTTCTGTATTGCTTGGGAGAGCACTAGGAGGGGTTTCAGTGATCTTCTTACTCAGCTGGCCCACTTGTGCCTCCAAATTTCTAATGGAGGACCTTGTTTCATTCATGAAACTCAGAGTGGCCTTAGATAGATCAGAGACTAAGTTTGCTAAATTAGAGGTATTTTGTTCAGAGTTCTCTATCTGTTGCTGAGTGGATGATGGAAAAGGCTTGCTATTGCTAAACATGTTTCTTCTACCATTATTAAAGCCTTGTTGAGGCTTTTGTTGATCCTTCCATGAGAGATTTGGATGATTTCTCCATGAGGGATTATAGGTGTTTCCATATGGTTCACCTATGTAATTCACCTCTGCTATTGCAGGGTTTTCAGGATCATAAGCTTCTTCTTCAGAAGATGCATGCCTCTTGAGTACTGTTGGATACAGCTTGCATTCCATTCAGACTCTGAGAAATCATATTGACTAGCTGAGTCAATATTTTATTCTGGGCCAATATGGCATTCAGAGTATCAATTTCAAGAACTCCCTTCTTCTGAGGCATCCCATTACTCACAGGATTCCTCTCAGAAGTGTACATAAACTGGTTATTAGCAACCATGTCAATGAGTTCTTGAGCTTCTGCAGGTGTTTTCTTTAGGTGAATGGATCCACCTGCAGAAGTATCCAATGACATCTTAGCTAATTCAGACAGACCATCATAGAATATATCCAGGATGGTCCATTCTGAAAGCATGTCAGAAGGACACTTTTTGGTCAGTTCCTTGTATCTCTCTCAAGCTTCATAGAGGGATTCACCTTCTTTCTGTCTGAAGGTTTGAACATCCACTCTAAGCTTACTCAGCTTTTGAGGAGGAAAGAACTTGGCTAAGAAAGCATTGACCAGCCTATCCCAAGAGTTCAGGCTATCCTTAGGTTGAGAGTCCAACCATATTCTAGCTCTGTCTCTTATAGCAAATGGGAAAAGCATGAGCCTGTAGACTTCAGGATCTACTCCATTAGTCTTAACAGTGTCACATATCTACAAGAATTCAGCTAAGAACTGAAAGGGATCTTCAGATGGAAGTCCATGAAACTTGCAGTTTTGTTGCATTAGAGAAACTAATTGAGGTTTAAGCTCAAAATTGTTTGCTCCAATGGTAGGGATGGAGATGCTTCTTCCATGTAAATTGGAATTAGGTGCAGTAAAGTCACTAAGCATCCTCCTTGCATTATTATTATTTTTGGCTACCATCTCCTCTTCCTGTTCAAAAATTCTTGTAAGGTTGTCTCTGAATCGTTGTATTTTAGCTTCTCTTAGTTTCCTTTTCAGAGTTCTTTCAGGTTCAGAGTCTGCTTCAACAAGAATGTTCTTGTCCTTGCTCCTGCTCATATGAAAAAGAAGGGAACAGAAAATAATAATAGGGATCCTTTTTACCACAGTATAGAGGTTCCCTTGTGTGAGTAGAAGAAAAGAAGAGTAGAAGAGAAAAGAAAGGAGAATCCAAACAGAAGGGTGAGGAGAGCAGAGATATGAGATGAAGAGAAGTGTTAGTAAGTAATTAAATAAATAGAAGGAGATGAGAGGTGAGCGGATTTTCAAAAATTAAAAATTAAAATTTAAAGTTAAATTTCGAAAATCGTTTTTGAAAAAGGTTAGTAATTTTCAAAAATTAGGAATGAAATAAAATTAAAATTAAAAATTAAAATAATTAGTTAATTAAAAAGAAATTTTGAAAAAGAGGGAAGGGATTTTCGAAAATTAAAGGTAAAAAGTTAGTTGGGCAGTTTTACTAAAGATAAGAATCAAATAAAAAGTTAAGTGGTTAGTTGAAAAAGATTTGAAATTCAATTTTTAAAAGATAAGAAGATAAGAAGTTAGAAAAGATATTTGAAAAAGATATGATATGAAAAGGTAGGATTAAAAAGATATGATTTTGAAAAAGATAAGATAAAAAGATATTTTTGAAAAGATATGATTGAAATTAGTTTTGAAAAAGATTTGATTTTTAAAATCACAATCAATGACTTGATTCACAAGAAATCACAAGATATGATTCTAGAATTTAAAGTTTGAATCTTTCTTAACAAGTAAGTAACAAACCTGAAATTTTTGAATCAAAACATTAATTGTTGATGATATTTTCGAAAATATGATGTAAAATTAAGAAAAAGATTTCTAAAAAGAATATTTTTTAAAATTTTCGAAAATAAATAAGAAAAATGAAAAAGATATGATTTTTGAAAAAGATTTTGAAAAAGATAAGATTTTTAAATTGAAAATTTGATTTGACTCATAAGAAACAACTAAATTTTAAAAAGTTTTGAAAAAGTCAACTCAAATTTTTGAATTTATGAGAAGAAAAAGGGGAAGATATTTTTTTTATTTTTGAATTTTTAATGAAGAAAGAGAAAACATGAAAAAGACTCATAACATAAAAATTATGAATCAAAACACACAATGCATGCAAGAACACTATGAATGTCAAGATGAACACCAAGAACACTTTGAAGATCAAGATGAACATCAAAACTTATTTTTGAAAAATTTTCAAGAAAAGAAAACATGCAAGACACCAAACTTAGAAATTTTTCATGTATAGACACTATGAATGCAAGAATGCATATGAAAAACAAGAAAAGACACAAAACAAGAAAATATGAAGATCAAACAAGAAGACTGGCCAAGAACAACTTGAAGATCATGAAGAACACTATGAATGCATGAATTTTCGAAAAATGCATAAAAATTTTTTAGAAAAAAATGCAATTGACACCAAACTTAAATTGACTCAAGACTCAAACAAGAAACACAAAATATTTTTTATTTTTATGATTTTATGATTTTTTATATTTTCTTTTAAATTTTTTTGAAAAACATATAGGAAAAAGAAAATAAGAAATTCAAAATTTTTAATAAGAATCCCAGGAATCTTTCAATGTTGGCCTAAAGCTCCAATCCAAGGGTTAGACATGGCTTAATAGCCAGCCAAGCTTTAGAAGATACAAATCAGTCATACAATAACAATTTTGATTAGCAACAACTAGCTTCCTCTTGTAATGATGACCTAGAAGCCTCAGTCCAAATGAATTTAGATGTGGCTCTACAGCCAGCCAGGATTCAACAAATCATCATGAAACACTAGAATTCATTCTTAAAAATTCTGAAGAAAAATATATTTTATTAAAAAAAAATTTTTTTCGAATATTAATTGGGAAAAACGAAAAAGAAGAAAATATTTTTGAAAAATTTTGAAAACTTTTTGAAAATAAAATAAGAAGAAAATTACCCAATCTGAGCAACACGATGAACCGTCAGTTGTCCAAACTCGAACAATCCCCGGCAACGGCGCCAAAAACTTGGTGCACGAAATTGTGATCCCTGGTAATGGCTCCAAAAACTTGGTGCTCTAATCTTAATTCATAATTTGTCACAACTTCGATACAACTAACCAGCAAGTGCACTGGGTCGTCCAAGTAATAAAACCTTACGTGAGTAAGGGTCGATTCCACGGAGATTGTTGGTGTGAAGCAAGCTATGGTCATCTTGTAAATCTCAGTCAGGTGGATATCAAATGGTTATGGAGTTTTCGAATAATAATAATAAATAAACAGAAAATAAAGATAGAAACACTTATGTAATTCATTGGTGAGAATTTCAGATAAGCGTATAGAGATGCTTTCATTCCTCTGGACCTCTGCTTTCCTGCTGTCTTCATCCAATCCTTCCTACTCCTTTCCATGGCAAGCTTTATATAGGGCATCACCGTTGTCAATGGCTACATCCCATCCTCTCTGTGAAAAAGGTCCAAATGCTCTGTCACGGCACGGTTAATCATCTGGAGGTTCTCGATCATACTGGAATAGGATTCACCCTCCTTTTGCGTCTGTCACTACGCCCAGCACTCGCGAGTTTGAAGTTCGTCACAGTCATCCCTTCCCAGATCCTACTCGGATTACCACAGACAAGGTTTGGACTTTCCAGATCTCAGGAATGGCCATCCATGGGTTCTAACTTATACCACAAAGATTATAATATCTCGGACTCGGTCCTCTGTATTAGATATCTAAGAGATACTTATTCTAGCTTGTTTGCATGTAGAACAGAAGTGTTTGTCAGGCACGCGTTCATAAGTGAGAATGATGATGAGCGTCACATAATCATCACATTCATCATGTTCTTGGGTGCGAATGAATATCTTAGAAGCGGAATAAGTTGAATTGAATATAAAACAGTAGTACTTTGCATTAAATCATGAGGAACAGCAGAGCTCCACACCTTAATCTATGGAGTGTAGAAATTCTACCGTTGAAAATACATAAGTGATGAAGGTCCAGGCATGGCCGAATGGCCAGCCCCCAAACATGATCAATATGATCCAAAGTTGAACTAAAAATCATAAGATGAAACTAATACAATAGTAAAAAGTCCTATTTATACTAAACTAGCTACTAGAGTTTACAGAAGTAAGTAATTGATGCATAAATCCACTTCTGGGGTCCACTTGGTGTTCAACTCTGGTTCGTGACGTGTTTCTGGCGTTTAACTCCAGACTACAGCGTAGAACTGGCGTTCAACGCCCTTTTGCATCGTCTAAACTCGGACAAAATATGGACTATTATATATTGCTGGAAAGCCCTGGATGTCTACTTTCCAACGCAATTAGAAGCGTGCCATTTGGAGTTCTGTAGCTCCAGAAAATCTACTTTGAGTGCAGGGAGGTCAGAATCCAACAGCATCAGCAGTCCTTCTTCAACCTCTGAATCTGATTTTTGCTCAAGTCCCTCAATTTCAGCCAGAAAATACCTGAAATCACAGAAAAACATACAAACTCATAGTAAAGTCCAAAAATGTGAATTTAACATAAAAATAAAAAAAATATCCCTAAAAGTAACTAGATCCTACTAAAAACATACTAAAAATAATGCCAAAAAGCGTATAAATTATCCGCTCATCAAGGACCTTATTTCATTCATGAAAATTAGTGTGGTCTTGGATAGATCAGAGACTATGGTTGCCAGGCCAGAATGGCTCTGTTCAGAATTCTCTGTCTATTGCTGAGAAGATGATAGAAAAGGCTTGCTATTGCTAAACCTATTTCTTTAACCATTATTATTATTGAAGCCTTGATTAGGCTTCTGTTGGTCCTTCCATGAGAAATTTGGGTGATTTCTTCTTGAAGGATTATAGGTGTTTCCATAGGGTTCTCCCATGTAATTCACCTCTGCTATTGCAGGGTTTTCAGGATCATAAGCGTCTTCCTCAGAAGATGCCTCTTTAGTACTGTTGGATGCAGCTTGCAATCCATTCAGACTCTGAGAAATCATATTGACTTGCTGAGTCAATATTTTGTTCTGAGCCAATATGGCATTCAGAGTATCAATTTCAAGAACTCTCTTCTTCTGAGGTATCCCATTGTTCACATGATTCCTCTCAGAGGTGTACATGAACTGGTTATTTGCAACCATTTCAATGAGTTCCTGAGCTTCTGCAGGGGTTTTCACGTGAAGAGATCCTCCTGTAGAATGGTCCAATGACATTTTTGACAACTCAGACAGACCATCATAGAATATACTTATGATGTTCCATTCTGGAAGCATGTCAGTAGGACACCTTTTGATCAGTTGCTTATATCTTTTCCAAGCTTCATAGAGGGATTCTCCTTCCTTCTGTCTGAAGGTTTGGATTTCCACTCTAAGCTTGCTCATCTTTTGAGGTGGAAAGAATTTGGCCAGGAAAGCACTGACCAGCTTATCCCAAGAGTTCAGGCTATCCTTAGGTTGTGAATCTAACCATGTTCTAGCTCTGTCTCTTACAGCAAAAGGGAAAAGCATAAGCCTATAGACCTCGGAATCAACTCCATTGGTCTTGACAGTGTCACAGATTTGCAAGAATTCAGCTAATAACTGATGAGGATCTTCCATAGGAAGTCCATGAAACTTACAATTCTGCTACATTAGAGAAACCAATTGAAGCTTAAGCTCAAAATTGTTTGCTCCAATTGCAGGAATAGAGATGCTTCTTCCATAGAAGTTGGAAGAGGGTACAATAAAGTCACCAAGCATCTTCCTTGCATCTCCACCATTGTTATTAAGTTCGGCCATGTCTCCTTCTTTTTCGAAATTTTCTGTCAGGTCCTCTCTAGAGAGTTGTGCCTTAGCTTTCCTTAGCTTCCTCTTCAGACTCCTTTCAGGTTCAGGATCAGCTTCAACAAGAATGTCTTTGTCCCTGTTCCTGCTCATATGAAAAAGAAGAGAACAGAAAGGAAGAGGAATCCTCTATGTCACAGTATAGAGATTCCTTTATGTGAGTATAAGAAGAGAAGAATAGAAGAAGGAGAAGAGAAAAATTCGAACATAGAGGAGAAGAGTGGGTTCGAATTATGAGTAGAAGAGGAATGTTAGTAGATAATTAAATAGAAGGAGATGAGAGAGGGGGAGAGAATTTGAATTTAATTTTAAAAATAAAAGAAAAATATTTTTGTTTTTATTTTAATTATTAGTTAGAATTCGAAAATTAAGAGGAGTAAAATTAAAATTAAAAATTAAAACAATTAGTTAATTAGAAAAAATTTTGAAAAAGGGGTTAGTAATTTTCGAAAATTAGAGAGAAAAGTAGTAAGTGGTTTTGAAAAAGATAAGAATTTTGAAAATCAATTTTGAAAAGATAAGAAGTTAGAAAAGATTTTGAAATTAATTTTTGAAAAAAGATATGATTGAAATAGAAAAAGATATGATTGAAAATCATTTTGAAAAATATTTGATTTTGAAAATTAAAGTTGATTACTTGACTAACAAGAAACTAAAAGATATGATTCTAAAATTTAAAGATTGAACCTTTCTTAATAGGCAAGTAACAAACTTAAAAAAAAAATTTTGAATCAATCACATTAATTGTTAGTAAAGATTTTGAAAAATATGGAATAAAATTAAGAAAAAGATTTTGAAAATCATTTTTAAAATTTTTGAAAATCATAAAAGAAAAATGAAAAAGATTTGATTTTTGAAAAAATTTTGAAAAGATGGGATTTTTAAATTGAAAATTTGATTTGACTCATAAGGAACAACTAAATTTTGAAAAATTTTTGAAAAAATCAACTCAAATATTCGAATTTTATGAGAAGAAAAAGGGAAAGATATTTTTTTTATTTTTGAATTTTTAGTAAAGAGAGAGAAAAACACCAAATTGAAACAAAACATAGAAATTATGAATCAAAACAACTAATGCATGCAAGAACACTTTGAATGTCAACACCAATAACACTTTGAAGATCAAGATGAATATCAAGACTTATTTTTTAAAATTTTTAAGAAAAGAAAAACATGCAAGACACCAAACTTAGAAATTGACACTAGACTCAAACAAGAAACACAAAATTATTTTTGGTTTTATGATTTTATAATTTTTTTTTTTTGAAAATTATTTGAAAAAAGAAAAATACGGATTTCAAAATTTTTAATAAGAATTCCAAGAATCATGTAATGTTAGTCTAAAGCTTCAGCAGGACATTACATACAACAGCCAAATCGATGGGAATCAACTAGCTCCTGTGATGATAAAAGCATCATTTGAAACTCTAGAATTCATTCTTAAAAATTCTGAAGAACAAAATAAAAATTTTTTGAAAATTTTTCAAAAATAAAAATAAAAACAAAAAGCTTAAAATTAAAATAAAATTACCTAATCTGAGCAACAAGATGAACCGTCAATTGTCCAAACTCGAACAATCCCCGGCAACGGCGCCAAAAACTTGGTGCACGAAATTGTGATCTCTAGCAACGGCGCCAAAAACTTGGTACGCACATTTATAATCTCAAATTCTTTTTCACAACTCCGATACAACTAACCAGCAAGTGCACTGGGTCGTCCAAGTAATAAACCTTACGTGAGTAAGGGTCAATCCCACGGAGATTGTCGGCTTGAAGCAAGCTATGGTCATCCTTGTAAATCTCAGTCAGGAGGATTCAAATGGTTATGGGATTTTGATAATTAAAATATAAAATATAAAATAGGATAGAGATACTTATGCAATTCGTTGGTGAGAATTTCAGATAAGCGTATGGAGATGCTTTCGTTCCTTCTGAACCTCTGCTTTTTTACTGCTTTCATCCAATCATTCATACTCCTTTTCATGGCAAGCTGTATGTTGGGCATCACCATTGTCAATGGCTACTTCCCGTCCTCTCAGTGAAAATGGTCCAAATGCGCTATCACCGCACGGCTAATCATCTGTCGGTTCTCACTCATGCTGGAATAGGATTAAGTGATCCTTTTGCGTTTGTCACTACGCCCAACACTCGTGAGTTTAAAGCTCGTCACAGTCATCCTATCGCAGATCCTACTCGGAATACCACAGACAAGGTTTAGACTTTTCGGATCTCAAGAATAGCCGCCAATAATTCTAGCTTATACCACGAAGACTCCGATCTTTCGGAATGGAGGCTAGATAAATGCTCAATCCAAGGTAGAACGGAGGTGGTTGTCAGGCACGCGTTCATAGGTTGAGAATAGTGATGAATATTACGAATCATCATATTCATCATGTTGAAGTGCAAGCGAATATCTTAGAATAGGAATAAGCTTTAATTGAATAAGAAAACAATAGTACTTTACATTAATTCATGAGGAACAGCAGAGCTCCACACCTTAATCTATGGTGTGTAGAAACTCTACCGTTGAAAATACATAAGTGATGAAGGTCCAGGCATGGCCGAGTGGCCAGCCCCCTAAACGTGATCTCTGAATGTAAAATTATTCAAAGACTAACCAGAGATATCAAATAAATCACTAAAAATAGTTTTTATACTAAACTAGTAGCTAGGGTTACATAAGATAAGTAAATGATGTAGAAACTCTTTTTGGGCTGAGCATTGAGCTTTCATGTGTAGAGACTCTTTTTGGAGTTAAACGCCAGGTTGTAGCCTATTTTTAGTGTTTAACTCTGATTTGCAACCTGTTTCTGGCGTTTAATCTCAAAATAGGGCAGGAAGTTGGCGTTTGAACGCCAGTTTGCGTCATCCAAACTCGGGCAAAGTATAGACTATTATATGATGCTGGAAAGCCCTGGATGTCTACTTTCCAACGCAATTGAGAGCGCACCAATTTCGTTTTTGTAGCTCCAGAAAATCCATTTCGAGTGCAGGAAGGTCAGAATCCAACAGCATCTACAGTCCTTCTTCAGCCTCTAAATCAGATTTTTGCTCAAGTCCCTCAATTTCTGCCAGAAAATACCTGAAATCACAGAAAAACACACAAAATCATAGTAAAGTCTAGAAATGTGATTTTTATTTAAAAACTAATAAAAATATAGTAAAAACTAACCAAATCATACTAAAAACTACTTAAAAACCATGCCAAAAAGCGTATAAATTATCCGCTCATCACCTTTCCGTATACTAGGCGGAAGGGGCTCATCCCAATGGGTGTCTTGTATGCTGTTCTATGTGCCCAGAGTGTATCTTGTAGTCTGGCACTCCAGTCCTTCCTGTGAGGTTTTACTATCTTCTCCAGAATACGTTTTATCTCTCTGTTAGAGATTTCTGCTTGCCCATTGGTTTGGGGATGGTGAGCTATTGCTAATTTTTGAATTATGCCATGCCTCTTCAGTAATCCTGTTAGTCTCCTATTACAAAAGTGAGTGCCTTGATCGCTCATGATTGCTCGTGGTGATCCAAAGTGGCAAATAATATGATTTCTAACAACGGAAACAACAGTGTTAGCATCATCAGTACAGGTAGGAATTGCTTCCACCCATTTAGAAACATAATCTACAGCCAACAGTATATAAAAGTAACCATTAAAATTTGGAAATGGACCCATGAAGTCAATGCCCCAAACATCAAAAATTTCACAGAAAAGCATAATCTGTTGAGGCATCTCATCCCTCTTGGATATATTACCAAACCTTTGGCTTGGGGAACAAGATTTACAAAATTTAGCAGTGTCTTTAAAAAGAATATGCCACCAGAATCCACAGTCTAGAATTTTTCTAGCTGTTCTTTGAGGGCCAAAATGTCCTCCACTCTCAGATGAGTGGCAGGCCTCTAAAATGGACTGAAATTCTGATTGAGGCACATACCGTCTAATTACTTGGTCAGCACCACACCTCCACAAATATGGATCATCCCATATAAAATATTTAGACTCGCTTTTCAGCTTGTCTCTTTGATGCTTAGCAAAGTTTGGAGGAAAAGTGTGGCTAACTAGATAATTAGCTACAGGTGCATACCAAGGAACTATCTCAGATACTACATGTAAGCTATCAAATGGGAAATTATCATTTATAGGAATGGAATCATCCTTAATGTGCTCGAGGCGACTCAAGTGGTCTGCCTCTAAATTCTGGTTACCACTGCTATCCTTAATTTCTAAATTAAATTCTTGCAGCAGCAGTATCCAACGTATTAGCCTTGGTTTGGACTCCTTTTTAGCTAATAGATATTTTAGAGCTACATGGTCTGAGTACACTACTACCTTAGTACCAAGTAAATAGGCTCGAAATTTATCCAGAGCAAAAATAATAGCAAGAAGCTCTTTTTCAGTAGTAGTATAGTTAGATTGAGCAGCATCTAAAGTCTTAGATGTATAAGCAATTACAAAAGGATTCTTACCTTCACGCTGAGCCAGCGCCGCTCCTACTGCATGGTTGGAAGCATCACACATAATTTCAAATGGCTGGCTCCAGTCTGGTCCTCTTACAATTGGAGCTTGAGTCAGAGCGATCTTCAGCTTATCAAATGCCTGCATACAATCCTCACTGAACTCGAACTCAATGTCTTTCTGCAGCAATCTAGATAAAGGCAATGCTACCTTACTGAAGTCCTTAATGAATCTTCTGTAAAATCCTGTGTGGCCAAGGAACGAACGGACTTCCCTAACGGAGGAGGGGTAAGGCAAACTAGAAATGACATCCACCTTTGCTGGATCTACAGAAATGCCAGTATTAGATACAACATGTCCTAGTACAATTTCTTGTTTTACCATAAAGTGACATTTTTCAAAATTTAACACAAGGTTTGTACTAACACACCTGTCTAATACTCTAGATAAACTATCCAAGCAAAGGCTAAATGAATCACCATATATGCTAAAATCATCCATAAAAATTTCCATACAGTTCTCAATAAGATCTGAAAAGATACTCATCATACATCTTTGAAAAGTAGCAGGTGCATTACACAAGCCAAAAGGCATTCTTTTATAAGCATACGTTCCAAAGGAACATGTAAAAGTGGTCTTCTCCTGATCTTCAGGAGCTATATGAATTTGAAAATATCCTGTGTAACCATCTAAAAAGCAATAATGGGATTTACTTGACAGGCGATTGATAAACCCATATTTTATGGTGTATTTTGTGCTCAATTTAAGTGATTTATTCAATCCTTCACTCACTTATTTATGTAAATTGAATGGTTTTACTTTCCCTTCCTTATTATGTGATATATGTGAAAAACATGTTTCCTATGCTTTAAAAATATTAATTTTAATTACCATTCATTACCATTCGATGCCGTGATTTGTGTGTTAAGTATTTTCAGATCTCCCAAGGCAGGAATGGCTTAGAAGATAGAAAGGAAACATACAAAATTGGAAAGAAAGCACAAAAATGGAGTTTTAAAGAAAAGGGCAGCGACGCGAATGCATGGACGACGCGGCCGCGTGCCTAGCGCGAAAAGGCAGCGACGCGAACGCGTGACTGACGCGGACGCTTGCCTTGAGCATAACGCAAATGACGCGTATGCGTGACCGAAGCGAACGCGTGACAAGGAAAACTCCCAGATGACGCGACCGCGTGACAGACGCCACTTGCAGAAACTGCAGAAAACGCCTCCAGCAATTTCTGAAACCCTTTTGGCCCAGATCCAAGTCCAGAAAACACAGATTAGAGGTTATAAAGTGGGGGAACGCATCCATTCAGAGGAGGTTTTCCGTTATTCACTTTTCATAATTTAGATGTAGTTTTTAGAGAGAGAGGTTCTCTCCTCTCTTAGGATTTAGGATTTTATGATTTTTATTAGTTTAGTTCAATTCATCTTCAGTCACAGGTTCAATATTCCTTTTACTTTATATTTCTCTTTTACTTTCAGATACTTTAATACTTTTATTTGTCGATTACTTATGTTGCCAAATTGGCTCAGGAACCATTCATGTTAGGATTTTCTCTATTTAATATAAATTGAGGTATTTCAGATTTATGATTCTTATTTAGCTTTTTATATTCTTGGCTTTAATTGATTAATTTGAGAATCTTAAGTTATCAAACTCATCGTGATTGATAATTGCTATTTTTGCTAATTGAATTGAATTCTAATAACTCTAGTCCTTTCTTAGGAATTGACTAGGACTTGAGGATCAAACTAATTAGTCCACTTGACTTTCCTTTGCTTTAGTAAAGGTTAACTAAGTGGGATTAAAACTCAATTCTCATCACCATCGATAAGGATAACTAGGACAGGACTTCCAAATTTTCGTACCTTGCCAAGAGTTTTATTAGATATTAATTTATTAATTCCTGCAATTTATTTTCCTTGTTCAAACCTTTTTAAACCCAAAAACACTATTTTTCATAACCAATAATAAATCATACTTCCCTGTAATTCCTTGAGAAGACGACCCGAGGTTTGAATACTTCGGTTTATAAATTTTATTGGGTTTGTTACTTGTGACAACCAAATGTTTGTACGAAAGGATTTTCTGTTGGTTTAGAAGCTATACTTACAACGCGATCATATATTTGTGAACTTCTTTATCGATAGGAAATCAGTTCGTCAAAATGGCGCCGTTGCCGGGGAGGACCCAAGCAGGCTGCGCCACAGCATGAGGAGCCACACCAGATCCAGGCCGTAGACCCAGAGATTCCTCTACAGTCAGCGCCTCCACTACAGCAGACAGATCCCACTACACTCATAGAGACTGCAGACCCCCAGGCCACCACAGAGACTCTAGCAGCCCATCCTTCCGGTGATGACACTTCTTCACACCCAGCTTGAGTGAGCATCGAGGACGATGCTATATTTTAAGTGTGGGGAGGTTGCCATCCCTGGCTTATCTTTTTGGTGAACCACTATAGACTCTTCTATCTTATTTTGTTTATTTTTATGTATTTTTATTTTTATTTTTTTCAGCACTTGCACATTGTTCTTTTGCTGTATTTTTACTTTATTTCCGCATTTTACACTTTAGTTTATATCTTAGACATTTAGTTTAGTTTGTAATTCTAAACTTATTAGTTATAGAATATTTGGATTAATTAGTATAGTTTACCCTTTTAGCATATAATAGTTTGATTTAATTGAAAATAAAAAGAAGTAAACTAGAGACTTTAACATAATCAAACATCCACACACCTTGTATATATAGCATTACATGTTAATTGGTTAACAACATTTCTTAAAGGAGGAACACTAAGATTTTAAGGGCCACCCTAAGACTTACATTGAGTTGAATGGAAACTCTTGATTTCTACTTGCATGACATACATAACTGATATATGATTTCTGAGCTAGAGAACACACAGCCTGTGAGTTTTGAGCTTAATTGTATGGTTACATTCAAACCATAAATTTCATTCCTGTGTGTTTTGCCCTTCTTATTCATTCTGATGTTCTTTACTTTGTTTTAATCTATATGTCCAATATAGAATATAGATACATACCAAGAGATGATTGAGGCCATCATTTGAATTTTTCCTCACTTATCCCATTAGCCTACCTTTTACATCACCCTTGTTATCCCCCTTGAGCTTTTTAATCCCCTCTTGTTCTATAACCACATTACTAGCCTTAAGCAGAAAAACAAAAAAAAAATTCCAAGTTGAATCCTTAGTTAGCTTAAGATTGATATTGTGTACAATTTAAGTGTGGGAAATTTTATGGGAACATGGGATGATAGAAACTAAGTAGGAATTTAAAAAGAATAAGTTGTTTCAAAAAATTTGGGAAGCATGCTCATGTGAAATCAAAACAATTAAATTACCATGTATAAAAAAAATTATTATTATTTTCAGTATTTAAATAAGGGGATACAAAAATTTTCCCAAATGCAAAATAAAAAGAACCAATGCACATGGGACAAAATTTCAAAATTAAATTTAATACATGAGCTTGTAATACAAAGTGGGAAAATTTGGGTAAATAGGTAAAGGAACTTTAGATTATATGAAGTATGTATGTTAGGTGAGATCTTAGACTAATCAAGGATTCACTTTGTTAGCTCACTTAGTGATAAATCCATATTTTATGATATATTTTGTGCTCAATTTAAGTGATTTATTCAATTCTTCACCCACTTATTCATGTGAAATTGCATGGTTTTACTTTCCCCTTCCTTATTATGTGATATATGTGAAAAACATGTTTCCTATGCTTTAAAAATATTTATTTTAATTACCTTTTATTACCATTCGATGTCGTGATTTGTGTGTTAAGTATTTTCAGATCTCCTAAGGCAGGAATGATTTAAAGGATGGAAAGGAAACATACAAAAATGGAAGGAAAGCACAAAATGGAGTTTTTGAAAAAACTGGCAGCGACGCGAACGCATGGACGATGCGGTCGCATGCCTAGCGCGAAAAGGCAGTGACGCGAACGCGTGACTGACGCGGACGCGTGCCTTGAGCAGAACACAAATAACGCGTACGCGTGACCGAAGCGAACGTGTGATAAGGAAAACTCCAGATGACGCGACCGCGTGACCCACGTGGACGCGTGACAGACGCCACGCACCAGAAACTGCAGAAAACGCTCCCAGCGATTTCTGAAACCCTTTTTAGCCCAGATCCAAGTCCAAAAAGCACAGATTATAGGTTATAAAGTGGGGGAATGCATCCATTCATGAGAGGTCGATCTTTATTCACTTTTCATAGTTTAGATGTAGTTTTTAGAGAGAGAGGTTCTCTCCTCTCTCTTAGGTTTTAGGATTAGGATTCCTCTTAAAGGATTTAGGATTTCAACTCTTCATCAAGTTCAATATTTCTTTTACTTTATATTTCTCTTTTACTTTCAGATACTTTAATGCTCTCATTTAATTACTTATGTTGCCAAATTGGCTTATGAACTCTTTATATTTTTGGATTAATTTCCTTTTATTAAATGGAATTGAGGTATTTCATATTTATGATTCTTATTTAGCTTTTTTATATTCTTGGCTTTAATTAATTAACTGGAGGCTCTTGAGTTATTAAACTTATCGTGATTGTTAATTAATTCCTCTAATTGACTGGAATTCTACTAACTCTAGTCTTTCCTTAGGAGTTGGCTAGGACTTGAGAATCTAACTAATTAGTCCACTTGACTTTCCCTTGCTTTTGTAAAGGTTAACTAAGTGGGGTTAAACACAATTCTCATAAGAGTAACAAGGATAGGACTTCCGAATTTTCATACCCTGCCAAGAGTTTTATTAGATATTAATTTATTAATTCCTGCAATTTATTTTCCTTGTTCAAACCTTTCAAAACCCAAAAACATTGTTTTCCATAACTAATAATAAGAACACCTCCCTGCAATTCCTTGAGAAGACGACCCGAGGTTTGAATACTTCGGTTTATAAATTTTATTGGGTTTGTTACTTGTGACAACCAAAACGTTTGTATGAAAGGACTTTTGTTGGTTTAGAAGCTATACCTGCAACGAGGATTTATCTGCGAATTTCTAGACCACGCAAAAGTTCTCTCTTCAAAATGGCGCCATTGCCAGGGAATTGCAAACGTGTGCCTTATTATTAGTTATTGTAAATATTTTTTTTTTGCTTGTTTATTTGTTTTTGTTTTTCCCTTTTATTTCTATTAGCTACTATGAATTCTCACCCCTCTCGCTTTGAGTTTGGTTCTAAATCTGTTGAAAGGAGTAGAAGCTATAACAGGAATATGCATCAAAGTCTAAGCAATCAAAGATGGATGGAGCCAAGAGGCCTTGATCAACCCTTTAGGCAACAACACCCTCCAAGATATCATGGGCAAGGACCACTCTACAATGCATACCAAGCTGATAGATATGGTGGACCCCCTTGTAATAACCAACAAGCTCCACCCTGTGCTTATAGACCATCCTCTCAACGTAGCTTTGAACCACCACACTCACAAGTTCTTTTTCACCATTCACCACCGTATGACCCTTATCCACTACAATTCCAATCCAATTACTCCCAAGAACTACCACATTCTTATTATGAACCCTCTCTCTCAACCAATGAACCCTCATACCCACCCCAACCTCCAGTGAATGACAAACTTCGTGTTCTTCTTCAAGGGAAAGCGAAGATGCAAAGGGGCGTACTGGAACTCACTACTGCCTTAACTGAGGTAGTAAATATAATAGCTTCCCGACATCTGAGCACTCAAAGTACTCCCATGGCTACATGTGGAGAATCTAAAGAAGAGCGTAGCATGAAGGAGACACTAGAAACTTTGGTGGACAATGAGGAGCATGGCTTTGTATTGGAACAAGTGGAGGAAGCCATGATAGTTGTAGAGGAAGAAGTGGTTGAAGATTTAGGAGATGCTGAACCTCCATGCGAATCGAGAACTGTAAAGGATTCCGCTGAGAAGTTCGAAATTGATGCCAAGGAGGATAGTGCACAACCCCCGAAGCATTTACCTTGTGAAAAATTGGACGGAACAGACCAAGAAATTGATTCCATAGGCAGTGATGACCATGAATCAAGCTCTCCTAGTTATGAACTTACATCAGCAACTGAACTCCCTGAGCCTGAAGAACCTCATCCAAGTGAATATGAAGATGATGTCGAGGTAGATTTCTCTCAACCTCTAGCTTATGACTTGAGTGACGAGGAAGACATAGAAGACTTTGATCAGGACGCAGTTGCAGTTGAAAAATTTTGCAAAGAAGTGGAGGAGTTCACAGAAGAATACAAGGGAGTAGAGCTTACAAAACCACTGGAAACATCTATCCCAAGGCCATTACCACCTAATACAAGCTTCAAGTGGGTACAATCCTTAACCTTTATCATTACTTTTCCACTTGAATATGGTTTGCTTGAAACAGATAGCCAGCTTAGAGCTCTCTGCGGCTTTAAGAGTAAGAGGAAAATGGCTCATGCTCAAAGCTGGTGTGCAAGATTCAATAAGGTTCCACGCTTCAATTCAAAGTGCACGGATTGGTACCAAGTTCAATTGAATGGGTCTCGGAAGAAGTTTGGTCATATTGGTGAGAATACAATTTCTAAACCACCCAGATGGAAGAATATAGATCAAGACGAAGGCGGATTTAAAAATAAAGTTTGGGATCCTGGAAAATATTCTGACATTCGTCACCCTAGGAGCCTGAGAATCTGTTTGAAGCTGCTCAAAAACTTCACATGCCTAGTTTGGGATCCCGGAGGCTGTTGGCATTCCAAACATTGGTGGAGATTTTTGGATGAATTTAAGCATAAGCCACCATAACAGGAAGCTCATCAAATGTCCAACTTAAGGACTTTAACTAAAAGTGCTAGGTGGGAGACAACCCACCATGGTATGGTCGTTTCTTTTTCAATTTTATTTTGTGTTGTTTGTTTTTTTATTACATTATTTTCATTGAACCTAGATATTATTCATAGCATCTACATTAGCATTGCATACTGCATAATTGCATAATTGCATATATAAAAAAAAAAAAGAAAAAAATGCACGCGACGCGTAAGCGTCGCTGACGCGTCCGCGTCACAAAGTGCATTAAGAAGAAAAGGAAAGTGAACAGAAAGTCACGCGAAAGCGTGGCTGGAGGCGTGCCTTTGGCACAAATTGTTCCACGCGACCACGTCGCTAACGTGTTCACATCAGTTGCGAAAAATACCTCCCACGCGTCCGCGTCACTCAGCGAATGCGTGATCTGGAAATCGGCATAAAAATCCAACGCCCAGAAATCTGGGCTGGAATCGTGCGGCTAGTATGCGTTTAGCACAAAACGGCCTACGCGTTCGCGTCCCTGACGCGAACGCGTCACTTGCAAAACACTCATCCCACGTGAAAACGTGAGCGACGCGTCCGCGTCGCATGGATATTATGGCCCCCTAAATGAAGACAGAGAGTTGCGCTGAAACGACGCTGGAAGTGTGCGTCTAGCACAAATTTCAGCGACGCGGTCACGTGCCTCACGCGACCGCGTCATTCATCTTTTACCCATTCCACGTGATCGCGTCAATCACGCGACCGTGTCAATCCCATTTCACCCTAGCCACGCGATCACGTGCCCCATGCGTTCGCGTGGATTTGAATCCACTAACCCCAAGTCATGCGAACCCTAACCCCATCGCGCCCCCATACCCCCCTTCTCCTCCCCTTCTCTGCAACTCCCTCCTCTGCAGCCATCACCACCGCCGACCACCTCCGACCGCCGCACCACCACCAACCACCCAGACCCCGCCGCGACACCCACCCCCCTCTCTTCTTTCTTTTCTTCCTCCACCACTCCCAACCCTCCCTCTCACCCACCGCCGCCCTTCTCCACCACTGCCCCCTACCGCGGCCAACCTCCGACCACCTCCCACCATCACAACCCCCTCCAACCCACAACCCTCGCCCCCTTCTCCCCTCCTCTCCCCCTCACCCAACCCAAACCCTGCCACTGCCCCTGCTCCACCACCATGCCGCCGTGCCCCCCCAGTGCCGCCGCAACACCACCACCATCTCTTTGCCCTCACCTCTGTTCTTACACATACCAGGTTCTACCGAAGGCCAATTTCTCTATCACTTGTAGTTATTTGCTTATTTTTAAGATTATGTTCGAATTAGGCTAGTTAGAGATGCATGTTTGTAGTGGATTCTAGGTGGTTAGGTAGCTAGGATGTGGTTAGTGGATTTAGGCCTGATAATTACGCCATTCTTGCTACTTGTTTCATCAATTTCGCAATTCTGATTTTTGCTGTGATGTTCTTACTGTTCATGCTGCTGTTAAGACTATTCTTTACTGTTCCTACTGTTTGTGTCTATTTGCAGCTTTATTTAAATTCATATGAACTGTTTTCCTTGCTGTTTATTTCCGGGATCATCCAATTTTAGCCGGAATGCTGCCCAATTTTCTGCATATTGTTTCCTTTTCATTCATGTATTGGTTTTGGCAATTTTGCATTTTGCATCACTTAGCTATAACCACACTAATTCATGAATACACAGGCTCGCATTCTTATTCCTTTCGATTCCCTGGTTACTAAACTTGCATCATTGATGATTTCATTTTAATTTTTGCCAACTTCTGTATCTATCTGAATTATCATCAATACACTGAAATTTTTTCTTGAATATGAGTTGATTATTCTTTAAAATTGTGAATTTATTGTTACCTAGGAAACATTTATCAATGCCACTCACTTTAATTTTCTTTCTCCTAACTCACTGATTTCCACCTTCTAACCTCTTTTTCAATCCTAACCGATCTAACTTTCAAATTTCTCTTTTTGGTTTTTAACTATTTCCTTTAACTTTCTAACTCAAGGCATGATTATTATTTTTCCTAATTAACATGAATTCTACTTATATTACATTTTGGATTGTGATTTTTCATCTCAGATTTCTAACTCATACACACTCCATAATGCACATATGCTTAACTCATTTCATAATTCTACTGCTATTTTGCCACTCTGTGCTTATATTGTTATTATTCTATTTGCCTACTTATTTTCCTGCTTTGTTCTTCAATTATACCCTGGAATTTCTGCTTTTTAGGATGTCTGACCCTCAGCGCAAAGGAAAAGGCAAAGCAACCACTGGCAAACGGAAAAGAGGCGAATCCTCTATGTCCATCCTCGACATTATGCATGATGACTCTTGGCAGGAGAAGCACTTTACCCCGCAGGAGAAGGCTGACCAGCTCCTCACTGCCAATGATCCAGTTAAATTTGCAAACAGATACTGTGAGCTGAAGTATCCAGTGTTTGCCACCTCCAGGAACCTGTACCTGGTGAGAACTCTGAAAATTCTAGAAGAACTACAGCAGTATACCTCCGAACAGATAAAACAGAGAGGCTGGTTCTTCTTAGAGAGAAACTTGACAGAGGTCAATGCTTCCTGGGTCACAGAGTTTTACTGCAACTATTTCAAGACTACCCTGGATGCAGTGCACCTCAGAGGGAAACAGATTTTGGTCACTAAGGAAGCCATTGAGGACATCCTCCACCTTCAGCCTAAATCAGATCAGCCTGACGGTTACCAAAAGGCTGAAGAGGATGTGTGCTTTATGAGATTTGACTGGGATGCTGTCAAGCAGTGGATAGCCCTTGATCCTACTGTCCCATGGGTCATGGGAAAGAACACAGTGATGCCTAAGGGAATCAAGCTGATTTATCTGAATGATGAGGCTCGGCTCTGGCACCATATTTTGAGCAACTATGTGATGCCGAGCACTCATGAGACGGAGCTGCCCGCTGCTATGATCACCCTCATCTGGTGTGTGATGGAGGGTAAGGACGTGTACCTTCCACGTTTCATCCGGTACTATATGGCCAGGGTCCATGTCAGAGGCACTCTCCCTTTCCCTTATCTGATCACCCAGCTCGGCCGTCGAGCTGACGTGCCTTGGGAGCTTGCTGATGAGAAGCCACCTGCTGCGGACTGCAAGAAGATTATCCCTCACAGCAGGAAGTTTTATGCTTTAGGCCACAGACCCCCATTCCTCACCGCTTCTGATGAGATTGCCACACCTTCAGTTGTCCCTTCTTCATCCACTGCTACACCAGCTACCACCACTACCCCTCCACCTGCCTCAGAGCCCGTTTACCACCTCGTGCACCGCCTATTTCAGCAGATGGACCAGATGGAGCACCGCAAATGGCGGCGATATAAGAGATCTGAGCGTCGCAACAAGCGACGCTATGAGCACTTCAAGTTGATTATCCGATCCGGCGGCGACATCCCCTCCGAGCCTGACACACCATCAGAGCCATATGAGGAGGAGACGGACGAGCATGAGGAGGAGACACATGCACAGAGAGAGGCTGAGCAGGCAGGACCAGAGCAGGCTGCACCACAGCATGCGGAGCCTCATCAAATTCAGGCTGCAGACCCAGAGATGCCTCTACAGTCAGCGCCTCCCCTGCAGTAGACAGATCCTCCTACACTTATCCAGTCTGCAGACCCTCAGGCCACCACAGAGACTCCAGCAGCCCATCCTTCCAGTGATGACACTCCTTCACACCCAGCTTGAGTGAGCATCGAGGACGATGCTATATTTTAAGTGTGGGGAGGTCGCCATCCCTGGTGTATCTTTTTGGTGAACCACTACAGACTCTTTTTATCTTATTTTGTTTATTTTTCTGTATTTTTATTTTTATTTTTATCTTTCAGTACTTATACATTGTTCTTTTGCTATATTTTTACTTTATTTCCGCACTTTGCACTTTAGTTTATATCTTAGACATTTAGTTTAGTTTGCAATTCTAAACTTATTAGTTATAGAATATGTGGATTAATTAGTATAGTTTACCCTTTTAGCATATAGCATACAATCCACACACCTTGTATATATAGCATTACATGTTAGTTAGTTAACAACATTTCATCAAGGAGAAATACTAATATTTTAAGGGCCACCCTAAGATTTACAATGAGAATAATGGGAACTCTTGAATTCTACTTACATGACATGTATAACTGATATATGATTTTTGAGCTAGAAAACACACAACCCGTGAGTTTTGAACCTAATTGTATGGTTACATTCAAACCATAAATTTTATTCCTGTGTGTTTTACCCTTCTTTTCATTCTGATATTCTTTACTTTGTTTTAATCTATTATGTCCAATATAGAATATAGATACATACCAAGAAATGATTGAGGCCATCATTTGAATTTTTCCTCACTTATCCCAAATTAACCTACCTCTTACATCGCCCTTATTAGCCCCCTTGAGCTTTTTAATCCCCTCTTGTTCTATAAACTACGTTACTAGCCTTAAGTAGAAAGAGTTGAACCTGTACAGTTTTTTAACCATTAACTGATTTTTTAAAAATATATTTTATATATAAATATATTATTTTATTATATTTAATTTAATGCCGATTAAATTTCAATTGAATATTTGAACTTTTAACTTTACCGAATTAATTTAAAACCTTGATTTTTATCACCCTTAAATCAAGATAAAGAAATCCACCCATAATAGAAATTATAAATTCAATAATCATTAAACTCTCAATTTATCACTCTATCAATCCTTTCACTTTAAAAGAATAATATGGTGCCTTACATTTTATACGACCAATTCTTCTCAAACATCATTTCCATGGAAAACATGGTGTTATTGTTTAGCATTACAATTTTCCGCATCTCTCCTCCACACAAGTTTCCTTCCAAATTCATTAATTCCAATTTGGATGAGTCTCTTGCCAGAAATATTTATATTAAAGAAGGGGGGGAAAAAGTAAAATGCGTCTCTAACCGTTAACCAATGAAGAATTCCTAGCATATGCACAATCTGTCACTCAGCAGCTTGGCTGAAGCACAGCTCAAATGTTCAAAGAATTTGCTATATTGACATGATTAAACTCTACGAATACAACAATATTTGACAAATATAATCTCATCTTTCACTTTCCAAGCCCATAGAATCATATCTGGAGATCATCCAATGCCGTTAGCAACTTTAATTTCTGCAATAAAACAAGATATTTTGCAGCGATCGTTCAGGTGAATTGCAAGCACAACTGAATTTAAAAATAGAACAAAAAAAAAAAAAAGAAGGGGGGTTTGGGGTGGGAGGGAGGGGTTAGATGCAATACCGTAATAAATGTTGCAGGATCATCGAGACTTGTCGACCCTAGAATAACTTCCCTCCTCAGCTTACTGGTAAGCTTGTGGCAAGCCCGAAGCTGGAGATTTTAAAACAATATATCAGAGAACAGAAAAGATGGAAAGTGGTTAAATGACACCCTCATTTGATCAAATCAATATTATTCAGACCTCAGATCTGGTTGCTCCACCAACAATGAATATAAATATCCGCTGTCCCATCTTCTTGAAATCACTGGATGAGTGTTTGAGAACCGAATCACTGTGCAACAGCAGGAAAAGATGAAAATTAAATGAATATTTTGAAACCAGAGGACAATTGGCAATTTTGTCTGATGCATGATAGTCCTACAAATTACCTACATAATGGCAAGCTTAAGCCAGTTTATGCAAATAAGCGAGGAGGATTAGTACCACGGTCACGGTTCGTGGATAAACTAACACTAAAAGCATTTATTATATTACGATTTTTTAATGGAGAGAAAAGAAAGTAAAACCTTGAATATCCATCATCAGAGCCTCGAGGTCGAGCCCAAGTTGGTGTGCGCCTTGACCTCATGGAATGAGCAGGAGGATTTTGATGTAATTGAGCATAAGGAACACCGTGGACAGTTGGATTTGGGTCATTTAAACATGGATAATCCTCCTTGGACAATTCATTTTTGTTGATCTTTTCAATGAGTTCCTGAATAATAGATATTCTACTCATCACATATGAGGCTAAGAAAAAGCTTCATAAGCAACTTCTTGAACAATAGTACAATATTTTAGACTAAAAATGTCATGGTAAAAAAAAATGAAGTTAGCTTTTGTTTCCTTTACAATGAGATTAAAAGATGTAGCAAACAACTGTTTAGTGAGTACCCTTTCTGGTTTTTATTTTTGATTTTTTTTTTTTTATTTATGGTTAGTTTTTAAGGTATAGAAATTAACCAGCATATTTACATGTTTCTTTATGTAACTGGAAAACATATATACATTAAAAGGGGGAAAAACAAACCTTCAAACTTATCCTTTATGCAATGTTCAAAATCAAATCAGGAAAGAAGTGTGAAATCTGTTCAACAGTTGACTTATGTATACTCCCCTTCTAATGAAATTTTTGTAAAGTTAATATTTAATATGAATTTAATGTGTTAAAATCGTATTCACTTAATTTATACCTCTAATATGGGATAAAAGCGTGACAGCTGCCATGTCTCTTCTTCACCAGAACGATCTTTCCTTGCTGCACGCTTTTTCTGACAACTTAAAGAAGCACGTTTCAGACTTAACTAAAGCATTGAAAGATCACATATTTGTACTATAAGTTACTGTTACCTTTATATCAAACTTAAGAGCAAATGCACCAGTTGAAGTCTTTTTGGCTTCTGGCTGTCCCACAAGCATTCTCAAATTATTTATCGCAATCATATCTTCATTTGTCAACCTTGCTACCTGAAAGCATTTTAAAGATAAAAACATGGCCAGCCACCAATACAGAGATTAGGGGAAAGATCACAAAATTTCTTCCTTGACATTTTAAATGAACACTAAGCGGTAATGTAGCTGCCACCAAGTCTATGAAAACTACACCTTCACCAAATTTAGACCAGTTTCTCCCTCAAATTTCTCAGGATAAATGGCTGCGAGTATCATTAACAAGCGTAACTTATTTTCACGGCTAGCATCCTGCATAAGAATAGCAATTAGAATGAAATTTAACCAATGAAAAGGCAGTGGTTTCATTTTTAATTTCACAAATTATTTTGCACAAAAGAGTTTTCTCTTAATCATATGTGCCCTGACCATGTGTATCCCTTTCTTTTCCCATCTTAGAAGTTAGAATTACTTACTTCATTTGTGGTCAAAAATTTGATCACATCTTTCATCCCTGCATCTCCAAAAACTAGATTTTGCTCCAGTTGCCCAATATCCCGAAGACTCGACTCCCTAATGATTCTGTTAATTTTTCCAGCAATCTGGACAAAAAAGTGCACAGTGGTAATACAAAACCCATTATCTTAACCAACTTCAATATCATAATTCATGTACAAAGTGAAACACACACAAACTCTAATAATGTCAATCAATTGTTTGAAGAAAGAACAAGCTTCATAAATATGTAACAAGTTTAAACACAAGATCATTTATTCAGTAATCAATGGCAAGAATCATGATGGAAGCAACTGAAACTTCTGATGGATATCCATATTTTAAAATAATATTTTTTTTTTGTGACTATTTTAAAATAATATGACAAATATTCAAATGTTCACAATAGTCATTTTTAATTAGATAATACTTCATACATGAAAAGATACAAATGAATCATCAAAGTTTTAAATAATGATAGGCTCATTTTTTCTTCTAGTATAATAATAAATACTCAATGATACATAGGACACAGTTGGTTTGATTATGATCTGTAAATTAGGATTCACAGTAACTTTCAAGGTAGGGAACCTGCTGATGCAGCAATAAACCAAGGGAAGATGGCAATGGCTTTCATTGTTTTCGACACCACATTTTTTATGTGATTTCTTTAGCAAAGAGGTGGTGAGGGAAGAGCAAACAAAATTAATTGTCCCACCAATCCACAATACAAATATAGTATTACAAGATTGAGAATTTCCTTGAAGATTTTAACATGTATTAGAAGACCTCTTCTAGGTAGCTTCCAAGTGAAGACAGCACCATTTTACTTTAATTATCTGGATTGCCATACAAAAGAACTAACCTCTACATGGAGGGAAAGCTTGTCAATTTGTTCACTGTATTGTGGAAGTGCTTGCACCATCTTCTGTATGTCCCTTGTGGACATTTCACCACTTCCTCTATAAAAGAAATGCAAAGTTGTGTCAAGTTAATGATGACACTGACTAGTTGAATGAATAAAAATTACAATAGACTCCCGATTTACTCTTTACTAAACAGGTATATGTAAGAGCTTGGTACCACAAATATTAGGATTAGGCAAGAACACAGAAAGAAGAGTAGAAGAGAATGGACAAGAAAAAGAGGAGCTGGAAGATATAAGGGTGATATTCTCCAGATCTCTGATTTATTCAGGGAAGAGCAAAATACTAAAAGGTAGAGATCAAGGTAGCATTAGAGAGGCTACCACTATTTTAAGGTCTACCCAGCCTAAATCCTTTCTTCCCCTACTGATTCCTTTCAACCCTCTTGTATACATTCTCAATCCTCTCTCCTATAACAGAATTCATGCCTCACTCACGCCCTCCCCACTAACTTTCCAGCTACCCTATTTGTTACATCAGCTCGTGCCACTCTATTTTCATTTTCAACTCTCCTTCTTTCCATTTTTCTACAGTAAATAAACGTTAGAGGAGCCATTTTACTATTCTCTTCTCTAAAACTTAACTGCCTCTTTTCCCTCATTCTTCTTATTTTCTTCACTTGGGTACTTAACAGTATATTCTTTCAAACTAGGAAATAAACATGCCTTGTTTATTTTCCAATTACCGACTTTGATCGTTTTATGCAACAGGTGAGATTTGACAGATACAAAACCAATTGTATGCAGATCTATCAGTTTCGGCTTTTAGGAGTGTTAATCCTTGACATGATATCATAATAGCCTCTACGGATCAAGTGATTAAGAGTGCAATTCATTTTCAGTACAATAGAGGGTACTATTGGCAAATCATTCCCAAGGATGAATGTGCAAAGGGATACCTAAGGAGTCTGCTGGATTTTTAGCTTCATGATGTTAAGTAGACCAAGACCACTTGTGTATGGCACCCAAACAAATTCTGAACAATCAAATAACACATTCACATAGTGCATATGTTATTTTGAAACAGTTGCAATACATTAATTGTGGTAATATAGGGTGATGGAGGAGTGACAAATAATGATATTAAATGGTAACATATATAAGAGTAACATCAGGCTTGACAACATAGGAGAGAAACAAGATTTCTTCCCAACATGGTCACACAAAATTAAGCATCCAAGCTACGAAATTATCATGACATAGGAAAGCATTTAAATAAGAACTACAGAATTAGTATTTTATTTATTTCATTATATCATACTACCATTAATACAATTAGTTCTTAACCAACAATCTTTTACATTACGCTGCCATTAATCAAACTCGAAAAATTATCAGGGATTCACTCACCTTGAACCATGTTGGATTTGTGCAGCTTTGTTCTTTGAAATGAAGTTGGTCATCTTTTCATGCAACCGTTCACTAGCCTGGCAAGGGCATCAATATCAAAAAGTCATCATGTTCCATAAGTGTAATATAGTATAGATGACCTTACATACTTGACTGTAAGCCTAAACTACCATATGCATTAAAAACTAATAGCAGAACTTACATCTGCAATATGAGCATGGCGAAGCTCAAGCCATATAGGATCGTGATCTTCCAAAAGAACCTCTTTCTTCTCAGGTAAACCACCATCTTTTCCAGGAACCTTACAAATGCAATAGATTTGTGTTCATATACAAGACAGTGGACAAAAATCTTCAATGGGCACATAAAGAAATTCTAGAAGATACCTCATGGACATATTTATTTCCATCCATATTTAGCAAATCATGGCACATAGCATCATATGTCCATTCATGTATCACAGGAGC
This sequence comes from Arachis ipaensis, assembly GCF_059453495.1. NCBI lineage: Eukaryota > Viridiplantae > Streptophyta > Magnoliopsida > Fabales > Fabaceae > Arachis > Arachis ipaensis. The sequence continues at coordinate 60,223,818 of NC_142436.1, forward strand.
AATCTACATCCAAAATGTTAACCTCGTTGTAAGCAATATAATACAGTAAGTTGAATTAAAATTAAAAGTCCAATGCTGTGACCAAAACATGGAGATAAGAAACCTGATCGATAGTTCTATCGATGATGAGCAATTCACAGGTCTCAGTCTGAGGAAAATTAGGTATAGTTTTTTTATATTTTGTGATACAGTCCCAGACACCAGCAGCAAGCTTTGTTGGAATAAGATCACGAAAAGTAGTCATCGTTGTTGCATCGATGGTCTTGGCAGCACGAAAGCGAACTGTAGGAAATTCCTAAAGACAAACTTATATGATTCAGTTATAGAACATTGATGACAATTTTTGTCTTCGTATCACAGAGTGTCAAACATCACTGACAACATACTCTTAATGAAGCAAAAACCGTGGCAATCCGCATAGCCATCACATTTAAACATGCAACAGCTTTATGATGATTCTCCTCGTCCCCAAACAGTTCCTCTAAAGCTCTCTCATTATTGGTGACAAAACCCTGGGTTAATTTGACCAAAATTACACATCAGAAAAATGAGATCACTAAAAAGTCAGAGAATGACCTATATACTCAAAAATATCAGATAATGAAGAAATTAAAACTAATAAACAATTCCTTATTAGCACATTTGATGGTTGATATTTATCTCAAGGGAAGGAACCTCCATAAATAGATCTCATGAATTTTGCATTCCAATAATGTAGCTCTACATATTACTATCTTTTTTAGTTAGTGTGGTATGAATAAAATCATAAAGACCAATGTCTAGCACAGAATGGATGTCTGCATCTGTGAACTTAAAAAAAAGCCCTTTATACCCTTTTGTTAGAGATTTTTTAAAGGTAAGTCAATGATAAAGATGTTTCCTTGTGTCACATTCAAATACTGGCAAAAGCATCTCTATTTGTGTAGGTAAGACTATATATATATATATCCTCATCAAACCCCACAAACTTGCTGGGCTACCTTCTTTTCGGGAGCTGACTTCACCTAGTCGGAAATGCATGGTTGCTATTTTATCAGAAACAAAAGTTTCTAACCTATGAAAGAAACGCTGAAACAGCATTTTTCCTGGGTTTTAATTTTCTCTTCTTTTAATCTTATCTCATTATTAATTATTTTTACAGCTGTCTTTTTATGAAAAAAGCTCTTTATAAATTGTAAAAAGCTCAAACAAATGCCTAAAAATTTCACCCCGAATAGAGCCTTTAGCTAATTTAAGCACATACTATCACATTCGACCCACACATCATGATTTTTCAACCTTTTACTTCTGTGAGAACAAGTTACTTTAATCCTTGTTAGACAATTGGCCCCAAATATCGCAGATCCAGTCACAGGCATAGGTTCTTGTTTGTTTAATTTGTACCTGGAGAGGTTTTCTTTTTCCCCAATTAACATGAACTTAATTGGAAGAACAATAGAACATACCAATCTATCATTCAATTCTAAAGTCTCTTCCATGGTTACATGGACTAGAAGTGGACAAACTCATCGAAAACTTCTACATGTCATAAGTTCTAAAATATACTAACGCTTACTACTAAAAGGGAAGAAAAAATGAGTATATTCATTAAAATCATGAACAAAGATAACATGTAGTAGTATGACAGACAAGCAAGTGAAATGAAGAAGTAGAACATACCTGACTGTCTATGGCAAAATACTCCAAATTCATCTGCAGTGTGTCAAGTTAGTAGAGAAAATAACAATCAGCAAAAATACATTGTTTGGCATAAAAATATCAATTCAAGTGCAATATATAGATCCTAAAATAAAGAATATTCACCTCCCTTAAAGCACCTATGCGAGGCAACACCAACGCATCTTTCTTTATCTCCATCACCAATTCTCTGGATATAGATGAACTAAAGAAAACAAACGCCCTGCAAGAACATAGTACAAAACATGCTTGAAAACCAACAGTGGAAATCAAGATGAAATTTCACAGATAGGAGATAATATAAAAACTCATACTTCCTGTATAAGGGTGTCCTCCCAGACATGTCTGACAAAAACATAATGATGCTGTCAAGAGAAATGAGGAGAGACAATCAATAAGTACAGACAATATCTATAAGACTTGACAGCACAGATTAGTTAGAATGACCAACAAAGCTAAATTTAATATGTAGCCATAAAAGTACAGAATAATTATTCTTCAGCAGCAACAACCTTAGTTTTTTCCAGTAGAACCAACAAATTATGCAAAAGTAACTGTGACATACAGCTAAGAAATCAGCCTCTACTTATAGAATTATGCATTAGTCTAGGAACACTTTCAAGTTAATGCAAGATAATTCATTACATATGCCACAAGCATAATAAAGAGGATATGTACTTCTCTCTAGTTGGCTGGATGAAGTATATAGCATCCATGGTGGGCAATGGCTGCCTTCGTTTGTATATGTCTTCCACCACTACAAAAAGAACAGCAAAATCTCATTACATGCAACAAATGGAACTAGTTATGCAAAATGCAGATGCTACCAGAATAATTTAGTCTCCTCTTTTACCCCAACAAGAGAGAAAAAAGAAAATTCCAAATTTAGGAACAGCTCCCAACTCTCTGAGAGTTACCACTACTCACTACAACATGTAATCACCTTTTTTTATTCTTTTGATAAAACAACAAATCAGAGAGAAGTAATGGGGTAAAAAAATAAATCATTGGATGCAGATATAGAATTTTTATCAATTGGAGAAGAAGCTTATCAATATGAACATAAAGGATTAAAAAGAGAGCAGAAAGAGGAAAAGCGAAAGCTCCAAAAGCAATATTGTGATTCTTACATGAAACACCTTCATCAGTGATATCAGCCATCTTGCAAGAGTGAGACATTATCTTGACAGTAAGTTTGTCCATTATTAATACCTGCAGGCAATCAACCAATGAAACAAGGGTAAACAAACTCTGGAGCTGGTTTAATATTTAGTAATAGCACATCCGTCCAGAAAAAAATTGAGATAGAATCCATAATGATGAATGATCCCATTTCCTTTAGCTGCTTACAGCGAGACATTCAGGGTGCAACATGTAGCCATATATCCAATAAATGAAGAGACATCATTTAACAAGGTGACATATTCAGAAGAGAAGATTCATGAATTTGACCATTTCCAATAATCAACATCATAAAAGAATAATAAAAAAAAGACGAAAAAAATTAGGGAAATAATAATGCCACTCCCATTTTTGATAATGTCACTCCATATATGATTTTTTTGCATTGTATGTTTGCAGAATTTTAGAAAAAAGGAGTGGCAATATCCATTCCCAGAAAATTATAGATAGAAGGGGTAACTCCAGTTGCCTCTATAGTGCAATTTAAAAACCGGAGACATGATTTATGAGATTGAAGGCATTTTGTACCTTCCATGTTGATTTTGAATCCCCAGTTTTCGCAGACCTGAGCATTTCATGTAATAATCCTGGAGAAAATTTTAGTTCACATATATTAAACTGGATGATCAGATCAGAAAAAAAAAAAAAAAAAAAAGCAAAACGTCAACTTTTTTAAGGCAATGTACGATCAGAATATGTGAGGGGGGAATTGAAAGATTCCAATACTAATCACTAGCTGAAGATTACCACTTGAACTATAAACTATTAAACTATTAAATATATTTTCAAATCTGTCTATCTGCTATCGGTTAGGACAAAATAATGCAGTCTCTTTACATATCTGTTAGAGAGCCTCCATAATAACCATGATCTATGAATCTAGAAAGACCATTTTATCCCAAGAGAGATAATTTCAATAAGTTACCCTGAGTTATATAATTCTTCTCCAACCATAAGGCACCAAGTAACAATATAGTATGCATATTACACCACCAAGAAAAAAGAAATTTCACTCAAGTTTTCGTAAAACCTCTATGTTTCAGGAAGTTGCTCCAACCTTAATAATTCCCACATTGACAAAAAGGTAACAAATAGCCTGCATTGTTTCTATTTGGCAGCTAAACTCTGCTATGTTTACAAGGCCTATCCCAAGCCCGGAGGTAAAAAGGGGGTTGTGTTAGGACTTGAACAGCCAATGTAAAATTGTTGAATTATGCAACATGGAATTAGAAAAATGTCTGCAGAGGAGTAAAGTCAACATCCTAGTATCCATCAATCAATAGGGCAAACTTAGTAGAGCAAAGAAATTAAGAACCGTGCTGCCACTTAACGTTCCCATTAGAAGGGAGCTTGAGCTCAAACGGGACGATAGAGTTCCTCAAATAGCAGAAGCAGTAGATAGTTCCTCTTTTAAACACCATAACTGTAAAAATCTCTGCCAGCTATCTATTATAACAACGCATTCAGACACGGTGGTCTAAAACATATCCACTGTGACACGATATCCTTCCACAATTAGCATCTCCATTCAGTAAGGCAAAGCATCATATCCAACATACCATAATTAAACTCAGATTTCCAGCAACATAACTGAAAAACAAAGATTACCAGTTTCATCCCAAAACCAATACACCTGATCAAGAAGATTTCACTCCCCATTAGGATAAACTCCATAGAACTCCCTCCAAAAGCAACTAAATCTGTTTATTATCTCCAGAAACAGGTGCCATTGCCAGTAAGCTTCAAGTTTTAAGGCGTTAACTTGCTTGCATTCACTTCAAAACGGTGTTTTTACTAATAAAAAAATCCCCCCAAACAAAAACCATTCAAGCATTCATGCGCCAAAACACAAAATACATAGTATTCACTGGGATCATAACCAATGTCGGCAAAAAAGAGAAAATGCACAAAATAAACTTCAGCATCAACTTCAACAACCAAAAATGCGGATAGAAAAAAAGGAAGGTACTAAATTACAGAAACTTCAAGAGAGTTCATAACTCTAACCAAATCAATCACGGAACGGAATCTAATATAATTATCTCCTTTTCTTATTGAAGAGGGAGAGAGAGAGGGCCTTACGCTCGCGGCTAATTTGTTTGAAGTTTTTATAATCGGAAGCATAAGATGAGGAATCGGAATCTGACATAGACATTGTGAATTGATAGTGATTGTGCCGTTATCCTCTGTCTCTGTGCCCCCAAACCCCACATAAAGAAACCGAAACGATGAGACCAGAAACCAGAGGCAGATCGCCGATTAACTGGAAACCTGATCAGACTGTGATACCAACAACCAAAAAAGAAGAATAGTTTCTTAAATTACAATTAAGATATACATGTATTTAAACCCAAATGTGAAGATCACGGCAAGAGGATAAAATCGTGAATGTGTAGAAAAGGAGGAGAAGTATACGATTGAATGTTGAAAGGACCACGACGTGTTGAATTGTGGAGAGCATTGAAGGGAAGGGGTCGTTGTGTTGAGGGACGAAAATGGAATTGAAAGGAAAGGAAATTTCGCAGAAGAAAGAGAGTGAATAATGCAATTGCCCGGTTCAGGATGAGGACGAGGACGAGGTCTTGGACCGGAACGGGGGAAATAGGGAACCGGGAACAACTACACTAACAAGTTGTTGCCGAACCGCACTCTCTTTTTTCCACTCAGTGTGTACCCTCTTCCCCCCTTTTACAGAGTTGCTCTCGCCACATTTAACTTTCCAACATTTTGCGCGTGCCATATTAATAAAAAAAGAAAAGAACAAATTAGTCCCTGATCTTTTAAATTGTGGACATATTCGTCCCTCACGTTCTAAAAATACAAAAACGTCCCTCACTATTCAAAACGTGTGACAGATAAATTTTTTCGTGCAAAATACTCTCCCAGACGTAACGGAGAGGGGTGATGTGTCGCTGAGTTGGCGTGTGTTGGACCTAGACCACCATTACGGTGCACATGTAATAAAGGTGCATTGAGGTTAGGGACAAATGGGTCCCTGGATGGAAAGACGACGTCGTTTTTATGTTTGCCCTATTTGTTCAAATGGAACTCGTTCGTCATTACCGTTGTTAAGTTCTGTGAGTGTTTGTGGGTGGTGGTGTTGTGCAGTCTTAAATGGGCAGCGACGGAGCTTCATCCAGCACATGACGCGTTCCACTGCCGCCAACCGTGAAATGCGTGGAAGCTGCAGAGGAGAAAGACGAGATTGCTCCGACGTGCAAATGCGGGGTGTACGCCATATTGTACAAATCGAGGACGATGACGAACTCCAACAGATTGTTCTTTGGATGTCCATTCTTTAAGGTATGTTGGTGATTTTATTTGGTCAGTTTGATTATACGGGAGTTAGTTATGTTTTGTTTGTTTTGGAATGATGAACATGCAGCTGAAAAATCCCAGTCACTGCAAGTTCTTCTTATGGCTGGATGACCATGTTTCAACAATAAGAGTCCTTGAAAAGTTTGTTACGGAGAACGAGGTTGATGATCTGAAGGTGTATCTGGGGAAGAAGGTAGTGGAATAGAAACTGGTTGATTTGGAGAAGAAGGTGTTGCATCTAGAGAGGAAGAAGAATGTTAATCTGTATTTGGTTATTCTTGCAGTGGTTTCTATAATTTTTGCTTCTGTTATTGCCAAACTTGGCTGAAAAGTAGGTAAAAAAATGATGTAATGTAGTATGGGATGAGTTTTCATTTTGTTGTATGCTGTTTGAACAAAAATGTTGTAAGCTAAATTATGATATATTAAGCAAAGTGATTGCCCTAAGCAAGTTAATGGCATAATTATTTAGAGATATGATTATATATGTAAAGCATAAATTAATCTTAGCAAATAGTTGTTCATGTATTACAAAAGAAGTCACTAACATGTCTACTACCTAAGTAAGGCATAAGTTAAGCCTGCAAGCTATACATAATCACATTGTTTCCAAAAAGAGTTGCTTTGTAAAACAACAGTGTTTTCCAAAAAGATGTTGATGTCATGACTAAAGTCTAAACATGTAGCATTAACTAGTTGGCTTGTTTAGTCCTGGAGTGGGGATGAACTTAAACAGTCGTTGGGTTGCTTTGCCTACTGCTGCCAAAGTCTGTGGAGATGCTCCTGATGTAGTTGGTTGTTGTGGAGAAGGGAGATGATGTTCACTCTGGGGAGGTGGCACCGGCTTCGAAGGTTTATTTGTCAAAGGCTTCCTCCTAACTGTTTGCTTAGGCCTAAATGGCCTTGGTGCAGGGCGAGATGAAGACTGGGCTGGGGTCCTGAATGGTGCTTTCGGAGGCATTGGACGTGTTGCAACCGTTACTACTGAGGGTCCAGATTCTTGCTCAGGGATCGTTGCAGCGTTTGCATTCGAATTACCCTGCATGAAGGTCGAAACAAGTGTGAATGCAATGAAACCAGCTATCAACAACAATGAAATGCCACCAAAATCTATACCTCATTAGCAACTGAATGATTAGCAGAATTTTGTTCAACATGAGGAGGGTCCGTAGCAGCAGGGGGACTCTGTTCCACACTCTGAGATGAGGCATGTCATAAGATGTATCCACTTAGTGTAAACACTCCCAATGAAGCACATTATATAATAAGACATATAAAACCATGAAACAATAAAATATAGACAAATAACACCTTAAATAAAACTATAATGGACACTTAAATCCCTGAGTTTATTATCGGGGGGACAAATACATCCCTGAGTAAGTCAGGACTACCTCTTCCTCGGGGGCTGACTGGGACAAAGGCAGAACCACTAGCGATTGAGAGTCCTTCTGCTTTGTCCTTGGTTTTTTCGTCTTTGGCTTCCAGTTTGGGTTGGATGGGGCCCTTTGCACGTCTTGTAGTTGTGTCCCCTCTCACCACACTTGCTACATGTGACGTAGAAACTCCTCTTCAACTTGTCACCATCAATAATAGCCTCAGCTGGATCTTTCTGTCTGTTATGCACCTTGGGACGTCCAATTGGCCTTTTTAACACAGGTGGAGCAGGCTTAGTAAACTCAGACCTTGTTCAGTATTTCTCACTAGTTACTGGCTGGATGAAGTGCTCGTATGTCTTTCTAATGGACTCCATACATAGCCATGGATGGACATAATCGGAATTATCATGTCGTTTTTTTATTGCTACTATGGCATGAATGCATGGCATCCCTTCACGGCAGGACAGCAGTTTCACAACAACAGAATGGCATAAACATGATTAAATTATCAAGAATTAATAGAAATTCATAGCATGGCTAATATCTCGAAATTCACAGCATGGTTAATATCAGCAGATTCACAGCATATATCTCAGTTTCACATCAAGTATGTCCAAATTGACAGCATAGTTAATCTAAAAAAATTCACATAAACATTATAATTGAAATTCACAGCAACTATGATTTACAGCATGGTTAATCTCACAGAATGGTTAACATCAGTTATGATTAAAATTGAAATTCACAGCAACTTTGATTCACAGCATGCTTAAACTAAGAAAATGCACATCATGTTAAAAATGAAATTCATGAACCTGACTGACCAGTGAGTTGCCATTTGTTACACGAGCAGCTGTATTTGATCAGATCCACATCAACTTTGGATCCCTTGTAAGTGACTTCAAACCGTTTGCGCTCGTTGTCACCAATCCACTCCACTGTCCATTTGTTGCTTGGTTTGATAAGCCTCTGTAGCCTTTTCTCTTGCACTGGCGCCAGTTTTCCTTCATGAGTCCCCAGAACTTTCTTGTGTTGAACCATTCGCCGCATCACATAGCACCGTAATTCCTCGCACATTGTGAGTATGGGCTTGCATCTATACTTAACCACCTTTGCGTTAAATGACTCGCACATGTTGTTTGTTAGGTTGTCAACCTTGGGACCATGGCTAAAGTATGCTCTAACCCAGGTAGCAGGATCAAATTTCATAAGGTAGGCCCAAGCACCCTTGTTCACTTCTTTCAGTCTCTCCATGGTTGTCTTGAATTCAGAGATGGTGGTGCATCTTGCACAGTCCCACACTATTTCTCTTATGTACAGATCCTTGAATCGGTTTATGAAATTCTTCCACATATGCATCACACAGTTTCTAACATGTGCACTAGGCATTACCTCTTTCAGTACAGGTAGCAGTCCCTAACAACAATGAAGGCATCAAGCCATGTTTACAAAAATATATAAACCAGCAAATGACTCAGGCAAGAAACTGGGAATGACAAAAAGGAAACTAACCTTCTGTTGATCTGACATAAAATTCCAACCGTGGTTGCCAACAACACCAATATCCTCCTGTAATAATGTTAGGAACCACTTCCATGATTCTTTGTTTTCGGATCTTGCAACTGCGTATGCAACCACGTAGAACTGGTTGTTTGTATCCTGTGCAATAGCAGAAAGTAGTTGTCCCCCATGGTATGTTTTAAGAAATGCTCCGTCTAGGTGGATCAATGGTCTGCAGCAACTCTTGAATCCCTGCTTACAGGCCTCAAAACAAACATACAACTTGTCAAACATAGGGGGTGCTTGAGGCTGAGGAATCAGGTCTAACAATGCAGAAGACCCAGGGTTACTTCTATGTATCTCTAATAAGTAATCCCTCAATTTTCTATACTGTTCCCTTTCGTTACCCATCATCCTCTCCCTTGCCTCCTTCACAGCTCTATACACCATCTTTGGGTGTGCAGTAAGGTCAAAGTCCTCTCTTAGAAAATCAACAGCTTCATGAGTTGTCATATGTGGGTGCGTTGCCATCCTCTTCTCCACCATTTTACTGATCCAGTGTTGATCAGCGGCGTTGCTTCCAAGGTCCCTTGCACAAGTGTGCTCATTTCTATAAGTCTTGACTTGGAAGCATTGTAACTGATGGTTGTATGACAAGTGGGAAATCTAACCACACTTTTCGTCCTTGCACCCAACCCTAACTCTCTTCCTATCATTCTTGATCCAAACCAACTCCTGACCTTCAGCAATGAAGGTATCCTTTACAACCTCTTTAAACCTCTCAATTGTTGCAAACCTTGTTCCAAGCTCAAATCTTCCCTCTCCGAAACTATATTGGTCATTGAACTCAGGCCACTGATGTTTGTTTCCCTCATCCTCAGAAGAAACGGGTGTATGCAGCTCCTCAGATTCATACTCCCATATAATATCATTATCATCCATGTCTACATCACTCATGTAGTCTACCAGTGCTGGCCTTGGTCCTCTGGCCCTATTGGGCTCCTTTGCAGGCCTAGATCTTTTGGGCTCCCCTGCAGGCCTAGATCTATTGGGCTCCCCTGCAGGCCTAGATCCACTGGGCTGTCCACCAGGCCCACCTGCCTCGGGCTCATGGGTAGGCCCTTTCTTTCTTGCAGTAGACCTTGTTCTCTGAGACACGCGTCGAGCTTGCTTCTTGGGTTGCTTACTTGGCTGAGGGGTTCTCTTAGAGGAATGAGGCACTTGTTTCCTTTTCCCTCTGCCAGACACAGACCCATTGACAACATCTTCCCCACTCTCACAGTTACTTTCGTTACTGGGAGGTGGAGGTGCATACGCCTCATCCTCTGCGCTATCGTAACTATCATGCTCCGTCGACGACTGATCCAATTCATCCACCTCGACACGAACACCATCTTCCTCTACCTCATCGTTTTCCTTACCAGCACAATCTACAGGCTCTGGGTCATCAATAGGATGATAAAAAAATATGTAAAACTCATCAGTATCTTTGTTTCTCATCTTTGCCTGGCGCATCTGGTTGATGCCTGCATCTCCCTTCAGAACATGCAGCCCTGACTCTATATTCTTGCTCTTTGGATCATACCAGTAGGCCTCCTTGTATGATTGATATCCCAGCTCTTTGAATAGTGTTATCAAGTCACCGAAATTTACAAAATCTAGGTCCATCGGTGGGAACCTCTCAACCTTACCATCCAAGTAAACTAATTCACCATTCGGGACCCTTTGAAAGTAGCCCCCGTGATGAAAAACAGGAATCACGAATATATCTACCATCTGCAGCATTGTTTGACTCAACGATTAGCACTAAGCATTAGCAAATACACAACTACCTTTCACCTAAATCCCGCACAACCCATGTCCCTCTCAACACTACATTACACCTAAACCCCAACCCACGACAAGCATAGCAGATAACGTTCGAAAGTAACGGTCCCATTCAGTGTCATAACAAGGGTACTTACCGATACAGATGACAACTAAAGCTCCACCAACGAAGCTTCACCGGTGCAACGTTAGATGAAAACGACGAAGGGAAAAAGATCAATCGTTTTTTTTTTAGGGAAAAGATCATACATATGTGCGCTAGGGCTTCTTTGGAATTGTGTGTGATTCATATGGGCTTCTTTGGAATTGTGTTGAAACTCAATGTTCTCAAAACTTTGCCATTTTACCTCATAAGGACCTATTTGTCCAAGCCTTTTTCCATAACGGCCACACGAAGCTTCCTCAATGGTACTGTGTTGACACATAGGTCCAACACACGCCAACTCAGCGACACATCACCCCTCTCCGTTACGTCTGGGAGAGCATTTTGCACGGAAGGATCTATCCGTCACACGTTTTGAATAGAGAGGGGCTTTTTTGTATTTTTAGATCGTGAGGGACGAATATGTCCACGATTTAAAAGGTCAGGGACTAATTTGTCCTTTTCCCTAATAAAAATAACTATCTTTTTGTATTGATCGTGTAAAGTCATTTAAAAGATTGGATATAATTATATTATTATATAAAATATTTTATATTATTAATACATTAAAATTAAACTTATTATTATTTAGATTTATTATTTTAATTAGAATTTAATTTTGATATACTGTTAATATATAATTGTTTTATACGTGTATTGACGTTAGGATTTATGGTGGTAAAGAATTTCATAAAAACAGTCGCGTTGTAGATATAGTCTCTAAACCAACAGAAATCCCTTCGTACAAACGTTTTGGTTGTCACAAGTAACAAACCCCTTTTTAAAATTGATAACCGAGTATTTAAACCTCGGGTCGTCTTCTCAAGGAACTGCAAGGAAGTATGTTCTTATTATTGGTTATGAAGATTGTAGAATTGGGGTTTCAAGAATGAGGAACAAGTAATTTAATGACGAGTAAATTGAATGGCAATTAAAAATAGATAAATAACTATAAAGCAAACTTTTGGTAAGGTATGAGAAATCAGAGGTCCTATCCTGGCTATCCTTATCAATGATGATAATAATTGAATTTTAATTCCACTTCGTTAGCCTTTACTAATATAAAGGAAGGTCAAGGGATTAATTGGTTTGATCTTCGGATCCTATTTATTTCCTAAGAAAAGATTGGGATTATTGAAGTTCAATTCAATTAACAAGATAACAATTATCAATCGTGTTTGAGTTTGACAACTCCTGAGTTACTGATTTCTTAACCAAAACCAAAAGGGGAAGTAAATATACTGGAATAAAAATGTCTTCAGAGTAAAAGCAACAATAGCATAAATAAAAGAAATCAATATTAGACTGAAATACCTCAAATAATCATTAATAAAAGAGTAATCTGTAACATGAAAGGATTCATAAAGTAACTTGCAAAAGTAAATAAAAGGAATATTGAACCTAATCAAAAGAGATAATCCTGAAAGTGAATAAAAATCCTAAATCTAAATCCTAATCCTAAAGAGAGAGGAGAGAACCTCTCTCCAAACTAAATCTAAATCATGGAAAGCAAAAATTGGCTAGCTCTCCTTGAATGGATGCATTCCCTCACTTCATAACCTCTGACCTATGCCTTCTGGACTTGGATTTCGGCCAAAAAGGGCTTCAAAATTCGCTATGAGCATTTTCTACAATTTCTGGTGCGTGGCCTCTGTCACGCATCCGCGTGGGTCACGCGGTCGCGTCATTCGGAGATTTTCTTGTCACGCGGTCGCGTCAGTCATGCGGCCGCGTCGCCGCTTCTTCGCGCTTGGCATGCGATCGCGTCGTCCATGCGATCACGTGGATGCCAGTTTCTCCAAGGACTCCGTTTTGTGCTTTCCTTCCATTTTTGTATGTTTCCTTTCCATCCTTTGAGTCATTCCTGCCTTAGAAGATCTGAAACTACTCAACACACTAATCACGGCATCGAATGGAAATAAAGGTAATTAAAATAATTAATTTTAAAGCATAGAAAACATGTTTTTCACATACATCACATAATAAGGAAGGAGAAGTAAAACCATGCAATTAATATGAATAAGTGGGTGAAGGATTAAATAAATCACTCAAATTAAGCACAAAATATATCATAAAATATGGGTTTATCATGTATCCAATCACATAATGTTATATTAGGAAAAATAATTATATTTTACATTGACTGCATGAATGATCATCTAAGAGAACGATTATTATTGTACGACTATATAAAATACAAGTGTAATTACCTGTGCCATGCACGTGATAAAATTAAAATTATAATTTTAAATTGTTTTGTTAAAATTAATTTGAATTATAATATTTGACTAATAAAAAAGTAATAAGTTATGCATTGTTTGTTTATTCTCAATTTAGTGTTAATTGTATTAACTCTAAAATAGTTATTAACCGCTTTTAATAATCTACTTTCTTCAATAAATCAGACAAATATACTGAATGTGACCATAAATAATCTAGTAATACCTGAATCCACCAACAAATTGTTATACGTATAAGAATATATCAAAATCAACTCAAAATGAACAACAAATTATTAGAGAATTCTAACGCAGAAAGTTTTCCAATAAACAATAAATAATTTAAACCCACTAAATAATAACTCAACACTATCCTTTGATGCCTGCAAAATATATACCTGAAACAGTACTATATCAATGTTAGTATACAAAATTATATGATTAACGTAATTATAAATTTTTTTTTGAACAAGAGAGCTCAACACAGTACAGTAGAGTGTCAGGTAACCAACTGTAGCCACGATCATAAAGGCTACGCCTGATGTCATTTCCGGCATTGCCATCAACAACAAAAGGGATCCATACTACTCCACTCTCTATAACTGGTCAAAGATCTTTGAAACACCTCTTCTGGACCACCTTCTTTGGAATTAAAAATCCGCATGTTCCTCTCTAGCCAGACATTCCAAATAACCGCAAAAAAGCATATCATCCACTTGTTCCACTCATCCTTCCTATTTACAATGCCTATCCAACTCTCAAAATGTTCTTTTAATGCGCCCAGAATAGACTATGGTCTCCTGAACTCAGCAAGCCATCGACACCACACCTGCCAAGTAAACTCACAACCCAGAAACAAGTGGTGAATATATTCAACATCTCTTTTACATAACACACATATGTTGTCTCCATGACTAATTATTCCAAATCTAAGTAGTCTTTCTTTAGTATTTACTCTTCCTACCAAAACAAACCAAATAAATAACTCCACTCGTGGTGGCACCAAACCTTTCTATATGGTTCTGGTGAAGCTGTAACTGGTGATATCCTCCGGGAAAGTATCTGACTGCACCACCTGCACAAAAGAGTTAGTTGAAAAAATTTCTTCCTTGTCGAACTTCCAAATGACTATGTCTTGCTTATCACATGCTAGTTTAACAGGTCTTAAGGACTCATGCAAATTATCCACTAATTCCAACTCCTACTGATATAAGTCTTGCCTCCACTGGAAGTTCCAAATTCACTCTAACCCATCCCAAAACCTACAATCCCCTATGACAGATCCTTTCTGGCTTGAAACAGAGAAAAGTCTCAGAAATCTCATCTTGAGCGAACCACCTTGTAGCCAGACATCTTCCCAGAATCGAGTCCTCCTACCATCACCCACTTTCATAGACAACCCATCAATCATCTTCTTTCTTACATTGTTATCCTTTAGCTGCAACTGACATATATCCTTCCATGGTCCCCCTCTGGTAGGTAGTGGCTGAGCATATAACATCTTATTGGGATTCAAGTCATAGCAGGAGCATACAACCTTCTTCCATAGAGGACACTCCTCCTTTGAAAAATGCCACCACCACTTGAAGAGTAGAGCAGCGTTTCTAATCACTGCATCACCTACCCTCAAACCACCCTCCTTTTTAGGGGCCTGAACCACTTCCCACTTAACTAGTGCTATACCATTTCTACCTTCCTCCTTACTCTATAAGAATATTCTCTGCAGCGATATCAACTTTTCTGCTACAGCCTTCGGCATCTTGTACAGGCTCAGGTAATACACTGGCAAGCTATTCAACACAGACTTTATAAGGACTAACTTACCCGCTTTATTCAGCACCTTTGCCTTCCACAAACTGAGCTTTTCCTCAACCTTGTCAATTACCGGTTTCCATGTCTTGACTAGCCTTGGGTTTGCTCCTAGAGGGATGCCAAGATATCTGACTAAAAGGTTTGCCTCTTTACATCCCAACAAACTGCACATGTTGTCAATCCAATGCTGTTCACAATTGATCGGGATTAAGCTTGATTTATCGAAGTTAATTGTTAACTCAGACATTACCTCAAAGCACCTTAGCAATCTGGCATAGTTTTTGATGGTCTCCTCTTCCGGTGGACAGAATAATATAGTGTCATCTGCAAACTGCAGATGTGACAACTCTATATTTTCTTTACCAACCATCAGCGGTGAAATTCTTTGGCTCCTCACTGCCTCCCCTATCATCCTGTGTAGAACATCTACTACCATAATAAACAAGAACGGAGATAGTGGATCACCTTGTCTCAAACCCCTCTCCATCTTGAACGGTTTAGTTAGGGAGCCATTTATTAGGATTGCCATGGATGCTGTACCGACACACTCCCTTACCCATCCTCTCCATCTCCAACCAAAACCCATCTTCTGCAGCACAATATCCACAAAGTTCCACTTTACCCAATCATAAGCCTTCTGGAAGTCTAATTTAATAATTGCCACCTTCTTCTTCCTCATCTTCAACCACTACACTGTTTCGCGCGCAATAAGTGCCCCATCATGAATTTTCCGACCCTTCACAAATGTGCTTTGAGTCTCCCCCACTAGACCTGGCATCACTGATCTCATCCTTCTAACCATCACCTTGGATATTACTTTGTATATATAGCCTACCATGCTGATCGGTCGGAGGTCTTTGATCTCCTTGGCTCCAGTGTACTTCGGTGCAAAGGCCACCCAAGTAATATTGGAGTCAGAAGGCAGCCTTTATGACCGAAAAAAATCTAGAATAGCTGTCGATAACTCTGTACCAACCTCATTCCAGCACTTCTTAATGAAGTTCATATTATACCCGTCGCTACCTGGAGCCTTAGAGGATTCACAGTCCCAAACAGCCTCTCTAATCTCCTCCAATGTCGGTATTCTCTCCAAGGCACTTGATTCTTCTTCATCAATCCGGTTAACCAGTCTGTCCCTAAAGCCCACCACCGGTGATCTCTCCTGATGATACAAGTCTCAGTAAAACTCTCTGATGGCTATCTTGATCCGAGCTTGATTTCTTATCAACCTTCCATTAATCACCAAAGCATCAATTCTGTTATTCCTTCTTCTTGTCGACGCCAAGTTGTGAAAGTACCTCGTATTTTTATCCATTTTCTTCGCATGCCTAGAGCGCGACATCTGTTTCCAGCGTATCTCTTTCCTCACATACCACTGCTTACAGCAGCTTACTAGAGCCTTCCTTCTGGCCTCTACTGTACCATCGTAGACTTCATTCCCAACCATGTTATCTACCTTCTTGATCTCCTCCTCAAAGTGCCAAATTTTGTTATCCATGTCCCCAAATTTTTCTTTATGCCATTTTCCCAAAGGCACCGTTAAAGCCTTCAACTTATCTATGAACTGTCCATCTCCAATATTCCTCTATTCCTCTCTGACCATTCTTAGTAATCCTTCATGTGTAAACCAGGAGTCTAGAGTTCAGAACGGACGTGGGCCACTTCTGTACTTGGTATCTTCAACTATTATTGGGCAGTGATCTGACAGACCTCTCGGACCACCTTTTAAGCGAATCTCCGAGAACTCCTCGGTCCATTTTACACTCACTAGGACTCTGTCAATACGACTACAAGAGCCACCTCTATACCATGTAAATTTACGATCATTCAGCGGTAAGTCCACTAACTGCATATTTTAGACCCAATTCTTGAATTCTTCTGCCGACGCTGTTAACCTGTCCTGATTTTTCCTCTCCTCAACCTGTAACACCTCGTTAAAATCACCCATGTAGCATATCGGGACTTGACATAAGCCAGCTATAAAACTCAGTTCCTCCCATAAAGCAAGTTTTTCCACTCTCGTATGAGGACCATAAACCAAATAGAACGCACAATGGAACTCATTTTTCAATAAGACCCCCTCAACACATAACTACCTCTCCCCTTTGTAGCAGTTACGCATTCTAAACATCATCTCATCCCACATTAACAACAGACCCCCAGACGTGCCTTCCGATTCTACAAACTCCCAACCTACCACATCACTTTCCCAAATACGTACTACATCAATTTTATTCACGACTTGCAATTTTGTTTCAACCAAACCTAGCATATGCAGTTTATGTTTTTTTTGAGCTCTTTTATCATACTCAACTTTCCAACCCCCTCATCCCCCTAACATTCCAAGAGCTAAAAGTCATTTTAAAACGTTGTTACACACCTTTTTGAGTTTTTTCGGTTTGCTCCTTCGTGCCTTCTCTTTTTGTTTTGCTAGCCTCCTCTTCTCAGCTAACGCTTTATTCTGCTCTTGTAAAATCATCATTAAGTCATCTTCTTTGTTGTACTACACTGCTCCAGACTCAACAGCCAATTCTCACGCCTTCCTATTTTCAATCATCTGTTCTTCCTTTTTCGAATCGTTATGGATACTGATCACCTATTGTCTGTCATCAGTTTCCACGCCCACACCAGTTTCACTTCTTGCTTCATCAATTGTCGCAGGGCCCAGGATTCTCCCATCATCCACTGTATCGACACCATCTTCGAGGCCCGCTAAGTTCTTCTCGAGAGTCGAGCCAGTTTGTTCGGCGTCTTTATGCAGCTCATCTTCGCTAGAAGGATCATCTCCTGCCATCGCCAGCAATAGATTCCCAGAACGTGTTGGATCGCGTCTTGTTGGCTCATGGACGCCCCCGTCGGTCCGAGTCACAGGACCTGCTTCCCATTCATCTCTCCAACTGGGTTCATGGATGGCTTTATGGTGGTCATGGCCTCTTCATGTTCTAGCCACGTCGTTCTGGTCCAGGATCAGCATCTCCACGTCGATCTGTTCCCTGGCAGCGGAGCGCGTGTTCGCAAGGTCAGGTCCGTGACCCGGATGGATCCCTACTCGGCCCAACTGCCTCAACGTCCCAACTTTCCGCTTCTCCAATTGAGTTGGGCTGCTTGCATTTTGCTCAGCCTGGACTGGGCATTGGTTTACACAGCCAATATCCTTTCCTTCTAAACCAGTGTGCATCCCTCCTTGTTTTTGGCCCAACCATTAAATCGTTTTTGGACAGCAATTTTTCTATAACAACATCCTTCATCCAGCCCAGCACCGTATCCCCAGCTAACCATTTCTTCTTATTCCATATCATTGATCAGATCACAACATCCCTTTAATTTAGCATTTCCTGCTACATCAATGCCTTTCGTTACCATTGGAATTTGAATTTGTACTTATTTGTCATTACTCCATTCATTCAATATGTTTTCAGTAATTACCAATTTATCCTTTCCACCATCTTCTTCCCTTGATACCACCATCACCAACTCAGCCGCTGGATCTCTGTTTACCAATGACACTTTTGAACCGCTCGCACCTGAGATCTCGCATGTTTCTGGATAATAAGGTTTACCTATCTCCCAAAACTTACACTCCAATCCAAAGCTCTCGTGGCCAACCTCTTTAACTAGGACATCAAAACCACTAGCACCAATTGTGATGTAAATCCACTCGTTGATTATGTCCATAATACAAGTGTCAATTTGCACCCGTGCCACACAGAAAGAGAGGCATGATTCCGTGGCTTTGTCGCATCCAACTACTTCTCCCCATTGGCTTCCTATCATCTTGAAGGTCTTTGTTGACCGCGTATGCAAGGGAATACCATAGCACTCTGCCATACCCTTCGAGTTTCACTACGTTCCTCCTCATTCCATCTCCATACACTATGAAAGAACTTCAGGAGGCTGTTCAATTCGAACGTATAGGCTTCTTCAGCATTGAGTATACTTTCAAACGTCAGGAGTGCTTTGTACGCTCCTAGTTCTCTGACTTCCACCACATGGGGCAAATTCTTACTGATCATGGCCTTCAAGGACATATAGTCAATTGCCTTTGTCGTTTCGCCTATTAAACTCCTCTGTAGCTAGTCCAAATTTGCTTTTGTCACCGGCACTTCCAACTTCTTCGTCCACCCATTGCCGTGTGGGTCGCCTGGTGTTTCCTTCTTCTGCATCTCCTTCACATTGCTCCTTGTACCCTTTTGGCGCACTTCATGTTGAGATTGAACCGTGACCAAATTCTGTGCGTCATTTTCCTTTTGATGGACCTTCGTAATCTTCACTTCATTCGTGCGTCGATACCTAGTGATGCACAGAAAACTTGTCTCATAACAAATTTCCTTCGGCAAGTATACCAAATTTGTCGTCAAGTAAAAACTCACAATAGAGTGAGGTCGAATTCCACAGGGATTGATTGATCAAGCAACTTTAATTAGAAGAGTGTTCTAGTTGAGCGAATCAGAATTCGGGTTGAGAATTGCAGAAAATTAAATGGCAGGAAAGTAAATAACAGAAAAGTAAATGCTAGAAATAAAGAGCTGATTGTAGATGACGGAAAGTAAATTGCAGAATCTTAAATGGGAATGGGGTAATTGCTCATAAAAGTAAATGACAGAAATTAAAGAGAATGGGTAAGATCAGAAATGGGGAGTTCATTGGGCTCAGGAGATGTTGCATTCTCCGGATCAATTTCATTTTCATCTCTTCCTCAATCAATGCACTCATTGATCTCCTTGGCAATCTTAAGTGATCGAACTACAATTCCTTGTAATTCAATCTCTCAAATCTTGATCAATAGCCAATTCCTTGGTCAATTGCTCATGAGAAGAGATGAAGTATGGTCACTGATTATACCACATGCATTTCCCAAATCAAGTGTTGAGAGGATTATAGTCACATATCCATCCAAACCCAATTTGGTCCAGCATGAGAAAGCATTTCTAGCATGATCTCTTCATTCCTCTTTCAAGGTTCAGAAGAGATCCAAGTTTGAATAGCTTCTTTTCTAAGATAACTACCCAATTGGATGAAGATTGAAAGCTTTCAAGTAAAATCAAGAGAAAAGATAGAAGAAGAATAATGAAAACTAGTATTGATCCATCAAATTACAACAGAGCTCCCTAACCCAATGAAAGGGGTTTAGTTGTTCATAGCTCTGGAAAATGAAAACAAAGATGGAGAATACATGATGAAACTAGAAGTGTAAAGAAAGTAAAATACAGAGAGTAATTCTATGCCAAGAGGTCCCTATAATTTCCAACTCCCATTTTAATTCAAAGCTACTCCTATATATACTACTCTTCTGATCTTCTAGTTGGCTCTTCAAGTATTGGGTATAGGCCTTTGGATCTTGAGTTTGAAGCAGTTTTCTTCTTCATTGGGCTTAGTTTTACTTGCAGAGAAAAAGTGTGAAGTGGGCAGAGACTTTAGCTCAGAACGTTAGTGGTGTTAACGTTCAGTGAAAATATGGGTTCGAGAATGTTAGTGACAATCACCTTTTTCACTAACGTTCCTCACCAAAGTAAGAGCCACGTTAACTCCAACGTTAGTGGCACAAACGTTGCCACTAACGTTGCCTCTTTGTCCTTCGCACACGTTATTGGGACTTACCTTTCCCAATAACGTTGAGAAGTCTCCCCCTTTCCTACGTTAGAGTCCACGTTAACTTAGTTAACGTGGCTCTTTTAACGCAGGCTTGCCAACCTTCGAGAACGTTAGTGACACTTACCGTTGTCACTAACGTTTCAATGTGCCCCTATTTCTTACGTTAGAGTCCACGTTAACTAGGTTAACGTGGCTTCTAACGTGGCCATGCTAGCCATCTCCAACGTTAGTGACAAAGTTGAGTGTCACTAACATTGGCTTATCATTCCCTTATCCACGTTAGCTTCCACGTTAACTAAGTTAATGTGGGAGTTAACGTGGCTCATAGTGGCTTGTGTGGGTTCATTCCAATGTTAGTGACAATGTTAGGTGTCACTAACGTTGGCGATCACATTCTTGCTTCACGTTAACTTCCACGTTAACTAGGTTAACGTGGGAGTTAACGTGGCTTATTGGGGCTTGTGTGGGTTAATCCCAACGTTAGTGACAATGTTCGGTGTCACTAACGTTGTCGATCACCTACTTTCTTCACGTTAGCTTCCACGTTAACTAGGTTAACGTGGAAGTTAACGTGGCTTATTGTGACTTGGCCAACGTTAGTGATAAAGTTGAATGTCACTAACGTTGGCTTCCCCTTTACTTCTTAACGTTAGAGGCCACGTTAACTAAGTTAACATGGCTCTTAACGTGGCCACTTATGAGCTTTGTCCAACGTTAGTGACAAAGGTAAGTGTCACTAACGTTGGCTCCATTTCCTTTCCTCCACGTTAGAGTTCACGTTAACTTAGTTAACGTGACTCTTAACGTGGGCAATGATGGCTTCGAGAGCGTTATTGGTGATTACTTTTCTCATTAACTTTTCAAGTTACTCCCATTCCACGTTAGGAGTTACGTTAATTGGATTAACGTGGCTGCTAATGTGGTTCTTCCTTGCTTCCTTTGTCCTGAAATCAAGCAACAGAGTGCATCAAAGTTCTAGTCCAAGTCATGGGAAATACAACATCCAATTTGTCATTAAATTCATGCAAAATCCTCATGAAATAATGTAAAGTGCACAATGTATACTTGAATCAAGATGTAAGTGAATATCTACCCAAAATTAGCTTATTTTCTAAGGAAATGCATGAAACTACCCTAAAAATAGTAAAGAAAAGGTCAGTGAAACTGGCCAAAATGCCCTGGCATCACAACACCAAACTTAAAGCTTGCTTGTCCCTAAGCAAGTACTGGAACAAGAGAATGATGAATGGAATGTCAAGAGAAATGAGTCATTCTTGTGGAGGTCATGTCCCTGGTTTTATGGTGGTTTCATGCATAGCAACTTAGATTCATTCCTTTACTGGCTTTCAGACCTTTATCATGTCCTAGAATACTCACTGTGATTGCATCCCATGAGACTTTTATTCATTGATCCTTTTATTGTTATTTCAAGGCTTATTTGTGTTCTTAGGCTAAGTGCTCTGTAAGGGGGCGACTCTTTAAGATAAGCTTTCAGTCAACACTCCCGAACCAGTTGGTTCAAGGTGCTAGGTGTTAAGACACCCCTAAGGACTTACTCCCTCAAGTCTCTTTCCCCCATACATACACACCACAGGCATATAGTTTATTTATTTTCTTTTCTTGAGACCTTGGTGTCCAGCACCTCTTTGGGTTACTAAATGCTCTGTGGTGAAGGTTACTCTTGATAGTGGACTTTCAGCTGATAATCCCGAGTTAGTTAACCCAAGTTACCAAGTGATAAGTCACCCCTAAGAGCTTATTCATCCAAGTAGATCCCTCACACAAAAGCACCACAGACACATGCCTCAAGATTAAAACCATTGGTGCCTAGCCTTATTGCTTACTCTTTTTCTTTTATTTTTCAACTTTTATTGTTCTTTCCCTTTTTCTTATTAGGATCTTCTTATTTAGCTAGTCTCATGGGGTGTGTCTCAAGCATAGTATTCATGACAGATAGTTGTCTTCCCACCTGGTGGTTGAACCAACTTAGCTAACTTATGACTATACCATAAACTCATGAACTTACTCCATAGTATGAACTCCTCTCTGGTCTTTTGAAACACTCATTCTCTTTTCATATGATTCAAAAGGACAAGCATACAAGTAAGTAAGGAGATGATGCAGTAACATAAAGACTAGCAAACATAGACCTATTCAAAAAAACTTAAAAGATAGAATTTAAAAAGGTTCAAACTACTATGGAAGCATGTTCTATTTCATACAAGATCTTCCTTATTTAAAGAATAGAGAAAGATGGACCAAAGAAGGAACTCCACCACCTTTTACTCATGTGGTTGCCCATGCTCTCCTCCTTGCTTGTCCTCCTTGTGTCCCTCTTGATTGCTCGTACTCCCACTCCCTTTGCTTTTTCCAATCAGCTTCTTCCAGAAACCACCATCTTCCATCTTCTTCTTAAGTGTTTACTTCTGCTGTTTCATGAACCTTGATCTCTTATCCGCATATCTTTTTCAGTCAGCTCCTGGTATACAAATATCTTGCACAATCTGGTCATGATTGGGGTTGTTGTCCATTCTTGAATGATAACTCTCTTCTTCAAACGGTATGGACCGCAGCTTTAATGCCCTCATGACACTCATGGGACTAAAATCCACAATATTTCCTCTCACAAAGCTTGTATATGACTCATCTGCCTTATCATATCGGACCGCATTTGCATAAAACTCTCTTATAAGATTTGCATTCACCTTAATGACTGGATCAGTGAGGAGTTTCCATCTTCTCTTTTCTACCTTCTTTGTGATTTCGGGACACTCAGTTTTCCTAACTTGAAATCCCAGCTCATAAATGATCTCCTTATCCACCATCCACCCGTATTGCAATGCATGATACAAGCTTCTAAATCTCTTTTCATCATATGGGTGTTGCTCCATAGGTTCCTTTCCCTTCCTTCTTTTAGAGCTCGAAGATGCCATGAATGAGGGTTAATGTGTGAAGTTGGCAAGGGTGTGGAGACTTTCGGTTGTTTAGGGTTGAGTGCAATGAAGGGAGTGAGGGAGAATGTTTTTAATGGGTTAGGAAATGCTTTGCTCCTAAATGGATAAGTGTGAAGAGTGGGTGTGGAGTGTGAAGCTAGGGTACGGAGGAACAAGGATCACTTATATAGAGAGGTTGTGAGTGAATGGAGGGTGTGGATTGATGGAGTGGTTACTTGATGGACGGTTGGGGTTGTGCATGTAGAAAGGACAAGGATCATCACTTTATGATGGGGATTGCTCGGTCTTCAAGGGTCCCATTCTTTTCCATGTTGCATGGCAACATTTTCCAATGCTTTTCCTTTTGGGAACAAGTGTGTAGTCCCTCTTCATGAAGTGGCCGAACCTTCCTCATTTCATTGTCCAATTAATCTCCTTCAATGCTCCTCTCCTTTTTCCTATAAAGATAAAATAAGAAAAGTAAGAATTAATATCATAAAAAAACAATTTAAATTTTACGGCTAGAATAATAAAAAGAAAAAAAGATTTTGTTTATTCATGAACTCCAACTAACTAACTAACTGTGTATCCTTATATGCACATTGGTGGCACCATGGGGTGACACCAAACTTAGTTTGGGGCACTGTAATGAAAAGTTTTGTTCAAAGCTCCAAGACTAGCATGCTCTGAGTTGCATCCATGCTTTCTTGGCATGCTTTGAACACCAAACTTGTTCTTTACTATATACTGCATAACAAGGATTTCACCAAGTGTTTGTCAAGTTTGGGTTGGAATTCATGAATATTGACTTATTCACTATTAAAAGCATATAAAACATGGGTTGCCTCCCATGAAGCGCTTCTTTAGCGTCACTAGCTTGACGTTTCTCCTTCATCAGGGAGGTTGATAATGCTTCAAGTCCTCCCCTTTTGCCTTGGACTTATATCCATTGGTTGTATCAATGATCTCTACATGTTCCAAGGAGAGAACTCTGTTGATAGTGAAGACCTTAGGTAACTGAGATGGTACAGTGGGAAGATCAGGGAGAATATCTGGGAAGTAAGCTGAGATCACTTTATCCCCTGGAGAGAAGTCCTCTGTAGGGATCTTCTTGTTCCTCCACCCCCTTGGTACTTTCTTCTTTGTCCCTTTTGATGTTGCCTTGCTCTTTGTGACTTCTTCTTCTAAGGGAATTTTGTTGTTGTCTTCACATGTCTCTGGTGGTTTAGGTTCCTCCAGCTTTTCCTTGAGCTGTGACAACTGCTTATTTCCTTGTTCATCAAACAAGGGCTTTCCCAGCTGGGCTGGTTGTGCTTCAGTGCTTGCTTCCTCTTTCAGTATCTCGTTATGATCTTTGCTTGGTTCTTTGTTCTCTTGGTCTGCTTCTTGTGAGAATTTGAATACATTAAAGCTGAGTCGTTCATCATGGATCCTCAATATTAGCTCCCCTCGCTCCACATCTATGAGTGCTCTGGCTGTAGCTAAGAATGGTCTTCCCAATATGATTGGGTGAGTGTGACTCTCTTCCATGTCCAGGATGACGAAGTCTATGGGAAGAAAGTATTTTCCAAGCTTTACCAACACATTTTCCACCACTCCTATTGCTTGTTTTTGAGTTTTGTCTGCCAGCCTGATGACTACATCTGTGGGCATTATCTCATTGATCTTCAGCCTCTTCACCAGGGATAAGGGCATTAAGTTGATGCTTGCTCCCAAATCGCAGAGTGCTTTATCAAACATTGTTTCTCCTATGGCACAGGGGATATGAAAACTCCCTGGATCTTTTTTTTTTTGTAGGCAACTGTGGTTGAATGAAGGCACTGCACTCCTTGTTCATTACTATAGTTTGGCCTCCTTTGAGTGAGATTTTCCTAGGGAGCAATTTCTTCATGTATTTGATGTATACAGGCATTTGTTGGATGGTCTTGATGAATGGTATGTTGACATGCAGAGATGCAAACAAGTCAAGAAATCTTGAGTATATTCTCTTCTCAACAGCACCCTTGAGTAGTTGGGGAAAGGGTGCATAAAGTCTCAGCAGCTCCTATTGTGAGATTTCTGGTTCTTGATGATCTTTTTCTTCCTTCTCTGTTGAGGTGTCTCCAGGTTGTTCTGCCGACCTGTTTGGCTTGTCCTCAGTCTCCTTATCACTTATAGTGACCATATTGCAATCTTCCCATCTTACTTTCTTTATTTCACCTCTCGGATTCTTCTCTGTGTCACTTGGAAATCCATCTGTAGGTTTGGGAATATGCTCAGAGAGATACCCCACTTGGGATTCCAACCTCTTGATTGTGTCTCCCTGGTTCTTGAAATTGGCTCGCACTTCCTCCTTGAATGCCTTGTTGTCTTGAATCTCTTTGCCTATGCCTTCAAGTAGATTCTCAATCCTTGAGAGTCTGTCATCAAATGATGGTAGGTTGGGATTAAAGGTGGAAGGATGAGGAGGGTTATTTTGGCCTTGGTAAAGGTGTTGAGAGGGTTGGTTATGTGGGTGCTGATATGGTCTAGATGTGAAATGTTGGTGAGCTGCATTGTTGTTGGGATTTGAACGTCTTTGATCTATGCCTTGGTCTTGTTGATTTCTCCACCCAAAGTTTGGGTGATTCCGCCATCCAGGGTTATAGGTCTTAGAGTATGGATCATGGTTTTGCCTAGGTGAATTCCCAATGTAGTTGGCTCACTCCTGACTACCCTCTGCTTCTTCATTCACTCCTTCTTGGGTTGTTGATGAAGTAGTGATTGCTGCTACTTGGTTCCTCTCCATCTTCTTGGTGAGGTCAGCCAGCTGCTGGGTAATGAGCTTGTTTTGGGCCAGCAGAGCATCTACATTGTTTAGCTCCATTACTCCTCTAGTGTTGCCTCTTTCAGAAGCATAGAAATAGTCATTCTCTGCTACTATTTCAATGACATCTATGGCTTCCTCAATAGTCTTCTTCTTGTTCAAAGATCCTCCTGATGAATGGTCTACTGCCTTCTTTGATTCATATAACAGGCCTTCATAGAAAATATGCAGCTGCACCCATTCGTTGAACATGTCAGGTGGACACCTCCTTGTTAGGTCTTTAAACCTCTCCCATGCTTCATACAGAGTCTCACCATCTTGTTGCCTGAAAGTTTGGACCTCAGCTCTCAGCCTATTGATTCGTTGAGGAGGGTAAAATCTTGCTAAGAATTTGTTTACCACATCTTCCCAGGTTGTCAAGCTCTCCTTTGGGAAAGACTCCAGCCACTTGGCTGCCTTATCCTTGAGTGAGAATGGAAATAAGAGCATTCTATAGGCGTTAGGATGAACACCATTAGACTTCACTGTGTCACATATTCTCAGAAAGGTGGTTAGATGTTGATTGGGGTCTTCTTGGACACTTCCTCCGAACGAACAGTTGTTCTGAACAAGGGTGATGAGCTGTGGTTTTAGTTCAAAATTGTTGGCATGGATGGTTGGCTTTTGAATGCTACTTCCACAGTTTCCTGGGTTTGGATTGATGTAAGAGCCTAAAACTCTTCTATCCTCCCCAGCATGATTTGCTCGACCTCCTCCGCCATGGTTGTGAGACTCTTCTTCATGATGGTTTTCCATGTTTTCTTCCATGTTTGGTTCAAAGTATTCCCCCTCTTCCTCGGCACCAACCACTCTTTTTCCTCTTGCTTCCCTCCTTAATCTAAAGAGGGTTCTCTCAGGTTCAGAATCAAAGGAAGTTGAAGCCCCGCTTCTTCTTCCTGTCATACAACCAACAAAGCACAAGCAAGGAAAATAAATGCAGAAAGTATTCTGTTAGAGTTACTGTTAGTGTGAGTGATGCAATATATCAAACAGTTAGTGGGTTAGTGAACTAAATTGTAAATAACAAAGAAAATTGAAAAAGTAGGGAGAAGGGAAGAAATTAACCAGAACTGAAAGTAAATTACTCAAACAGAAAATTAAATCAAACAAAATAAAAATGCTCAATCTAGTTATCTTCCAATTTAATCATTGTTGATTCACAATCAATCCCCGGCAACGGCGCCATACACTTGATGCACGGAAAACTTGTCTCATAACAAATTTCCTTTGGCAAGTGTACCGAATTTGTCGTCAAGTAAAAACTCACAATAGAGTGAAGTCGAATCCCACAGGGATTGATTGATCAAGCAACTTTAATTAGAGGAATGTTCTAGTTGAGCGAATCAGAATTTGGGTTGAGAATTGCAGAAAATTAAATGGCAGGAAAGTAAATAACAGAAAAGTAAATGCTAGAAATAAAGAGCTGAATGTAGATGACGGAAAGTAAATTGCAGAATCTTAAATGGGAATGGGGTAATTGCTCATAAAAGTAAATGACAGAAATTAAAGAGAATGGATAAGATCAGAAATGGGGAGTTCGTTGGGCTCAGGAGATGTTGCATTCTCCGGATCAATTTCATTTTCATCTCTTCCTCAATCATTGCACTTATTGATCTCCTTGGCAATCTTAAGTGATCGAATTACAATTCCTTATAATTCAATCTCTCAAATATTGATCAATAGCCAATTCCTTGGTCAATTGCTCATGAGAAGAGATGAAGTATGGTCACTGATTATACTACATGCATTTTCCAAATCAAGTGTTGAAAGGATTATAGTCACATATCCATCCAAACCCAATTTGGTCCAGCATGAGAAAGCATTTCTAGCATGATCTCTTCATTCCTCTTTCAAGGTTCAGAAGAGATCCAAGTTTGAATAGCTTCTTTTCCAAGATAACTACCCAATTGGATGAAGATCGAAATCTTTCAAGAAAAATCAAGAGAAAAGATAGAAGAAGAATAATGAAAACTAGTATTGATCCATCAAATTACAACAGAGCTCCCTAACCCAATGAAAAGGGTTTAGTTGTTTACAGCTCTGGAAAATGAAAACAAAGATGGAGAATACATGATGAAACTAGAAGTGCAGAGAAAGTAAAATATAGAGAGTAATTCTATGCCAAGAGGCTCCCTATAATTTTCAACTCCCATTTTAATTCAAAGCTACTCCTATATATACTACTCTTCTGATCTTCTAGTTGGCTCTTCAAGTCTTGGGTATGGGTCTTTGGATCTTGAGTTTAAAGCAGTTTTCTTCTTCATTGGGCTTAGTTTTACTTGCAGAGAGAAAGTGTGAAGTGGGCTTAGACTTTAGCTCAGGACGTTAGTGGTGTTAACGTTCAGTGAAAATATGGGTTCGAGAACGTTAGTAACAATCACCTTTTTCACTAACGTTCCTCACCAAAGTAAGAGCCACGTTAACTCCAACGTTAGTGGCACAAACGTTGCCACTAACGTTGCCTCTTTGTCCTTCGCACACGTTATTGGGACTTACCTTTCCCAATAATGTTGAGAAGTCTCCTCCTTTCCTACGTTAGAGTCCACGTTAACTTAATTAACATGGCTCTTTTAACGTAGGCTTGCCAACCTTCGAGAACGTTAGTGACACTTACCTTTGTCACTAACGTTCCAATGTGCCCCTATTTCTCACGTTAGAGTCCACGTTAACTAGGTTAACGTGGCTTCTAACGTGGCCATGCTAGCCATCTCCAACGTTAGTGACAAAGTTGAGTGTCACTAACGTTGGCTTATCATTCCCTTATCCACGTTAGCTTCCAAGTTAACTAAGTTAACGTGGGAGTTAACGTGGCTCATAGTGGCTTGTGTGGGTTCATTCCAACGTTAGTGACAATGTTAGGTGTCACTAACGTTGGCGATCACATTCTTACTTTACGTTAACTTCCACGTTAACTAGGTTAACGTGGGAGTTAACGTGGCTTATTGGGGCTTGTGTGGGTTAATCCCAACGTTAGTGACAATGTTTGGTGTCACTAACGTTGTCGATCACCTACTTTCTTCACGTTAGCTTCCACGTTAACTAGGTTAACGTGGAAGTTAACGTGACTTATTGTGACTTGGCCAACGTTAGTGACAAAGTTGAATGTCACTAATGTTGGCTTCCTCTTTACTTCTTAACGTTAGAGGCCACGTTAACTAAGTTAACGTGGCTCTTAACGTGGCCACTTATGAGCTTGGTCCAACGTTAGTGACAAAGGTAAGTGTCACTAATGTTGGCTCCATTTCCTTTCCTCTATGTTAGAGTTCACGTTAACTTAGTTAACATGACTCTTAACGTGGGCAATGATGGCTTCGAGAGCGTTATTGGCGATTACTTTTCTCATTAACTTTTTAAGTTACTCCCATTCCACGTTAGGAGTTACGTTAATTAGATTAACGTGGCTGCTAACGTGGTTCTTCCTTGCTTCCTTTATCCTGAAATCAAGCAATAGAGTGCATCAAAGTTCTAGTCCAAGTCATGGGAAATACAACATCCAATTTGTCATTAAATTCATGCAAAATCCTCATGAAATCATGTAAAGTGCACAATGTATGTTTGAATCAAGATGTAAGTAAATATCTACCCAAAACTAGCTTATTTTCTAAAGAAATGCATGAAACTACCCTAAAAACAGTAAAGAAAAGGTCAGTGAAACTGGCCAAAATGCCCTGGCATCACCTAGCTTCTCCTACTGTGACAATCTTGCCTCGTAATCTCATCCTATTCATTTCCGCAATAGCCTTCATGGCTCCCCCCTTCGTTGTATATCGGATGAACGCAAAAATGTACAGTGTTCTATTTTTTTGTTTTCGTGACAAGTAGATATCATTTATCCGCCCAGTCCAATTGAACAAATGATGCAGCTCCTTCTTAGAAATATCTTCTGGAAGATGATCTACAAAGATAGAGAATGACTCATTTTTCAATCGGTAGTACTCTTCTCTATTCCAAACCCTAGGACCTCTACGATAAAACCTACTTCTACCCCTCTCAGTGTTTCCCACCGCCCTCTCTCTCACTCTTTCGATCTCCCTCATCTCTCTCGGTGATCACAAAACTCTTTTTACCCAATTGTTTATCAGGAGAATAAAATAATACAGATTTTTATGATAATTCTAATATTCTCAAGCTATAAATATACAATAAGAATGTATTACTCATTAGATTTAGTCTTGAGATAAGAACAATACTTATAGCTTTGTTACCGGTTAAAGTCTTGCATTCTATCACATGGTTTCCCATTCTTCTAACTTGCATTCTCGTTCCATTGCACAAACCATTAGTTTGGTCTATATTCCGCAACAACATAACAGGAGCGCCAACCTTCACAACCAACTTGTGTTGTGGTAGACCTGAACAATTTATTTCATTTAGAATCTCTGGTGAGAAAGCATCTAACTTAAATTCCATATTTCTCTTCTCAGCACACACAGAGTCAGAACTTTAGTAGACTCTTTCTTGTCCAAGTAACCGTGCAGTCATCTTGTTGTTGACATCAGTGACACAATTCAGAGTTAGTGCAAGAACTGCTCTATCCTTAAAATAATTTTTAATAAATAAATTGGATAGCGAGAATGTAAAAAGTATTTTATGATCTAAAAATAAGGAATTAACACTCTAAAAATAAGGAATTAATACCTTCTACCGAGAAATTATATTTACAATCTTAGATAAAAAAAATTTATAGAAGAACTAAATTTGGAATATAATAATCAATACATCATGTGATAGAAAAACAATGATTTGCAGATCATTGATATATATATATATATATATATATATATATATATATATATATATATATATATATATATATATATATATATATATATATATATATATAAGCAATAAGGTCAAGAACTCAATTTTGGGTTAAAAATTTGTCCTGATTGGTAGCAGGATTTGAGGATGACCTCAAATGTATAACTAACGTAAGCAATCAAGTGTAATAACCCGTGCTATACATGTGATAAGATTAAAATTATAATTTTAAACTGTTCTGTTAAAATTAATTTGAATTGTAATAATTTAATTAATAAATAAGTAATATGATGTGTATTATTCATTTTTTTAAATATGGTATTAAATTTGTTAACTCGAATATAGTTATTAAGTGTATAAGAACTATATTTGAATTATGAATTCTCTAAATAATATAATTTGGGTTATTACATTTGAGGTCAAGAACTCAAATAAATATGTAAATTAGTTATTATTAAGGTAATTTTTTATTATTTACGTTAGTTATACAACATATATTTATTTTGTTAAAATTATATGATTTTATCATATCATATCATATCATGATTAGAATCATTGTTTTTTATCATGAATAGAGTAACCGAAGCCAACTTCATATCATTATCATATCATATTATTATTATTATTATTATTATTATTATTATTATTATTATTATTATTATTATCAACATAAATAGATCACCATTAAGGTAACAACTTGCCATTAATAAAATCAATGGATAATGAATAAGAATTAGAATTATATCAATATAATTAAAATCAATATAATTAAAATGATTAAAAATATTTTCGAGTAATAATTAGTTTAATAATGTATTAAATATTAATTTTATAAAATTATAATAAAGATATTTTCTTAAATTAGTATAATTGTGCATTATTCATTAAATACTAATTGCAATATTGTAATATAATTATAATAAAGATATTTTTCAAAAATAAATTTATTTAGAGAAATATAAATTGGTTATTAATAACCGGTGCCATTATCATATAATTATCATATCATATTATTATTATTATTATCAATATAATTAAAATGATTAAAAATATTTCTTATTGATAATTGATAAGTAGTTTAATAATGTATTAAATATTGATTTTATATAACGATAATAAAGATATTTTCCTAAATTAGTATAATTATGCATTATTATTTAAATGCTAATTATAGTATAATTATAATAAAGATATTTTCTAAAGTAAACTTAGAAGAGAAAATAGTGCATTCATTTTGGCAGAAAAATGGATTAATGAGAAATCGACACCTCACTTCCATTAATCGAGAAAAAACCCATTAAACTCTTCTAATTAACATGATTGTTTTACAACTATAATATAGAGAATTATTTCAATGCACTCTCAGTATAAACAAACTTTACACAGACAACCAATAAAAATGAGTTAACATGCCATGTCATAGTTATCTTACTAATTTTAATTTTTAAAAATCAAAAAATAAAAAATTAGATCTTTCACTTTCTTTAATTTTTTTAACTATAGTTATTGAGTTTCTGGTTTTTTTCTTCCATGTGTTTTTTTTCTTTCTTTATTTTTTTACGACACTACAAGAAAATCAGAATTTTGCTACGCTTTTAAAGCGTGGTGAAAAGTGGGAAAAAGCGTAGCAATAGCTTTTTACCACGCTTTTTGAGCAACCGGCACACTTTTGAAAAGGTCACAACTGCTAGCGTGCCGGTTGCTCTATCGCCATGCTTTTAGTGACCTATGGCCACGCTTTTTTGTTGCCACGCTTTTATCTATTACCACGCTTTTAAACGTGGCCGTATGCGAGAGGATATGGCTACGCTTTTAAAGCGTGCCAGTAGCTAGAGATATGGGTACGCTTTTAAAGCGTGCCAATAGCTAGAGATATAGCTACGCTTTAAAGCGCGGTGAAAAGTTGCTGCTGTACGGAAATAGCTACCCTTTTAAAGCGTGACTATAAGTTTGTTCAAGTTCAATTGTTTTTTTTTCATCTTCATAATAAAATCTAACAAAATTTATAAATAATGTAAAATTTAGACAATATAAAACCTCCATAACAATTTTAATTACTATTAACAATATAAAACCTTCATAAATGATCACATGACAAGCTCTAACAAAAAATCAAAGTGATAACAACTACCCATGAATTTGTATTACATGCATTACAATTCCAACAACTATTACATTATCTACATCCTCTAAAAACTACAAAATACCCTTCCCTCTTGTGATGTCTTGCTGGTCACCTGAGATATCATAGGCCAACCCTTTCCATCTGTCCTTATCTGTCTGCTTGTCCTCATCGATCGCCATAATCTTGAAGCTTCCGGAGGAAACCTTGCTACTGCTGTGGATTCTTGATGTAACCTTCAAGCTGCTTCCGAAGAAAGCTGATGAATTGGGAACTGATGAAGCCACAACTCCAGAACCATTCAAACTCACCTGCAATGTAAAATTACATTATTCTCTTGTTATTTAAGAGTTACTACTCTATTCAAAACTCTAATCCAGTTTTTTTAACTATACAAGAAATCATGAACCGCATCTAAATATATTGATAACTCACAAATAAATGATATGTATGTATCCATAGTCCACATGATCATTATTTTTCTAAGTTGGTATCTATAACTGATTACTAATTCACACTGCATCCAATCCAATTACTATCCTAATCTTATACATAGTTTAAAACTAGAAGTGATAAATTGAGTGAATGGAATTAATTGAAAGAAACAAAGTAAGGTAAAAGTATCATACTGGAGTTCCTTTGACAGCTCCTATGGTTGAAACTGAAGCAGCCATGGCTGTGTTATTGTCCTTGTAGCAGCAGAGAGTAATTACACTTACTACAAAGGAAATAATGAACACTATAATGAATACTCATGAGTTGGGAAAGCAGTCCCCACCATGCCCAAACCCTTTTCCCCTATTTTTTAGTAACTAGAATCTGTGACGATTGGTCAACCTTAAGTTCAAACTATAGTAATCTAATTATATACTGCACGGGTAAGACAAATCCATTTTTTCCCCAATATTCAACCAAATGGCTAAGTGGACAGAAAAGAAAGTAAAAAAATAAGGTGGAAACAGAGTTCATGAACTCATAGATTTGTCAAATTCCAACATGAAGCATCTTTTTACATCTTCTTTGGTAGGTTTGCAACCACAGCGATCATGTCTGAAAGTGAGGTATGAGAATTTAGCATGTGTAATGCAAAACAGTAGCCTCCTCCAACTTGATCTCACTAGCATAATTCAGGAGAACATCATGGAACTCAAAAGTGAAAAAACATCAAGGGGAGACATAAATATAAAGAATAAACAGAACATACTTTGGGGATCGACGGCGGGTTTGCGACGGCAACTGAGCAGAGGGAGTCACCGCTAGAGAGTCACCGCAGAATGAGGGTTAGGGGTACCCGAAGAGGGATTGCCGGCGGAGGCAGTGCGAGCGTAGCTGCGTTCTTCACAGAGTTTCATCAGAGTAGTTCTTCGTCGGAGTGACGTCGTCGCAAGAGTGGTTCGTCGCCGCGGAGTATCGTCGGAGTTAGGGCTTAATGTTTGAAGAAGGAGGAGTTAGGGTTAGGGTCTCAAAATGAAGAAGGATATACGTGAGCTTCTGAAGGGTAGTATACGAGCTTTTGAGTTTTTAATTTCAAAAGTTTAAGTTAAAAGACTCAAACATTTTAATTTGAAGGGTATACGAGCATTTTTTATTTTTTATTTTCTGGGGGAACCTTTTGGCCACGCTTTTAAAGCGTACCAAAAGGCTTGTAGGAAACGGCTACGCTTTTCAAACGCCACAATAATAAAACCTTGTTGCCACGCTTTAAAAGCGTGCCAAAATCTCTCTATGGCTACGCTTTATAAGCATGGCAAAAAAAAACGTGGCTAAATCTCGCATCAACTGCCACCCTCATAAAAGCGTGGCCATTGACCCTTTTCGCCACGCTTTTGAAGCGTAGCAAAAAAATATAGCCAAATGTCTATTCAAGCGCCACCCTCACAAAAGCGTGGCCATAGGCCTTTTTTCTTGTAGTGCGAGTTCTTTCTCTTACCTCATTCTAGAAAGCAAAATTCATTGTACAAATTAATTAAAGTTTACATCTCTCTGTTTTGCTCTTTTTGTCGATATTGTACTGCAACTCATTATCGATTTTTCAAGAATTTCGTATTAACTTGTGAAGAAAATACTCATCTTTAGTTATTTGACAAATAAGACTATATTTATGTTCTTCTATTTAAGATTATATATAGGATGCTCCTCTTTAAAGATAATATTATTTATGTTTTTCTATTTAAGACTATACAAGCATTTTAATTAGTGTATATTTTTAGTTAAGGCATACAATACTATATTTTTCTATGTTATTTTTTTTTGTATAATTTGTTAATTAAATTGACTGAAAATATTTTGTATAATGCTATAATTTGTATAAGTAGAACTTCCCTTAAAATTTTGTTATTTTATTCCCTCTCGATTCTGTGCTAATTGAAGTTATTAATGTAGGTACCGAAAAAATATTTACAGAGATATTATGAGTAATTTTGAAGAAAATTATGAAAATAGAGTTGAAATGGATCTTGATATGAATCATCATGAAATTAGGATGACATTAAATGAAGAATTAGAGCCTTATGAAGTCATGGATTTCCCATCAATGGATGATGCAAAGACTTATTATACTAGGTATGCTACGAAAAAAGGATTTAGTTTTCGCATGGGTCGTGTGACTAAATCGAAAATAGATGGCGCAATAATTGGTCAAGAAATTCTTTGTGCAAAAGAAGGGTTTCAAAAAAAAATATGCTAGAAAAGAAGATAGAATCCATGGAGTACTTGATGAAACAAGGATAGATTGTCAAGCAATATTATATGTTAAAAGAGGAAAAGATCAATATTTTATTTCTAGATTTATAAAAGACCATAATCACAATCTTGCCACCCTTAAAAGTGCATAATTTTTCCAAGTACATAGAAAGAAGACCAAAATACAAAAATGTCTTATTGATGTGCTTGATGAATCTGGTTTGATTCCTAACAAAATAGCACCTATCTTAGCTACAGAGAGTGGTGGAGTTGAAAATATTAGTTTTATTCAACAAGATGTTATAAATTACTTGAGTAGAAAGAGACAGAAGAACTTAGAAAAGGGAGATGTCTAGATAATGTTATCCTTTTTAAGGATTGTCAACTAAAAGATGTTGGATTTTTTTTATGCAGTCTAAATGGATATAGATGAACAACTTGCAAATGTCTTTTGGGTTGATTCAAGGTTTAAAATGGCTCATAAATATTTTGAAGATGTTGTTACTTTTAACCCTAATACCTACCAAATAAATATAGAATGCCATTTGTTCCATTTATTGAAGTTAATCATCATCAACAATCTATTCTGTTAGATTGCGCTTTGTTATGGGATGAAACTGAAGAAACTTTTGTTTTGTTATTGCGTAGATAGTTGCAAGCAATGTTTCATATTTGCCCAAAAATAATTATCTCTGATCAAAATAGTGCTATTACTAATGTTGTATCAAAGGTGTTTTCAAATATCAAGCATCATTTTGTATATCATAGTGAATTCAAAAATCAATTATATAAATGTATTCATTGTTCTATCACTACTGAAGAATTTGAATCTAATTGAAAAGCAATGATTGATAGATTTGATTGGAAGATAATCAATGCTGAGAGACATATATTGTATTCGAGGAAAATGGATTCCTGCTTATGTACATTCTAATTTTTGTGCTGGAATGTCTACTACTCAAGGGAGCAAAAATGAATAATTTTCTCAAAGAAGTACTCCATTGAGTAAATTTGTAATTCAATATGAGAAGGCTCTTGATGCACAGTACAACAAGAAAAGAGAAAAGAATTTTAAGACCATGAGTGCAAGTCTTCTCTTTCAAACTTTGTATCCTATGAAAGAACATGCTTCAAAAAGTTATACAAAAAAGATGTTTCATATATTTCAAAGTGAATTAGTTGGCTCTCAAAAATTTATTACAAGCAAAGTTGAATTTTCCAATGAAGTATACAAATATAAGGTTCATGAAATTTGTCAGGATAAGCATAACTATTACGTGAGTTTTCATTCCATTTCAAATGAAGCAAGTTGTTGTTGTCACATGTTTGAATTTGTGGGTATTCTTTATAGACATATCTTCACTGTGTTTATAAAAAAAAAGTTGTTTAATATTCCGTCTTGTTATCTTCTATATCAACGGACAAAAAATGCTAACGTAGAGACAGTTAATGGATTGGAAAATAAAGAAATTCGATAAAGGTGCAATAAGACATACATTACTTCATTGTTTAACAACGTTGCCGTTAAATCTCTAGATGTAGCACCCTACCACATAGAGTTTTATGCCTAAGACGTAAATCAAAGGTGGTAAGGCGCTACAACCTCTAAAACAAAAATACGTAAATAGATATATATGAAGAATAGTTTAACTAGGAGCCTTAGGAGAAAGGATGAACAGAACAAGACCAAAAATGAGTCACACTCGAAAATGATTAGATAGAAGGCTTATACAAAAAACCAAAGAGACAAGTATATAAACAGAGTTTCAAAAGATAGAAAAATAATCAAGCTCTAAATTCGACCTGCAAAGTAAAGGCTGGCTAGAATACACACACACACACACACACACACACAACCCAAAAATAAACCAAAAGACAAATACAAATCATAGTTCTCCAAAGTCAACCTCTAATAGGGATAAAACATATTTTTAATATAACAGTAGAGAATATACGTATATATATAAGCTAAGTACATAATATAAAAAAACCCCAAAAGTAGATCTTCGTTTCTGAAAGAATCTCCAGCACGCTCAGTAAGATGCCTCACATCCTGCATCTGAAAAACAACATGTATGGAACGAGAACCAGGAATTTTCAGTATGGTAAAGGGATTTTCAGTATGGTAAAGGTGTCCACATAGATAATATAGAAGGTCCCGAAAAAGTCAGAGGCATTCTTAAAACTCTGACACTCAGAATCAAACTTAAAATTTATTTCTAAACCAGAAATCTCGGTAATTTATCTAAGGGATTCTAGTTCTAATCTAACTATTTACTTTCTATTTCCTTCACATCTCCTAAACACCGGGTGGAACAACTTTCATCACGCCTCCACCATATAAGGGGTCTATCAAATGCAAACACATACAATACAATAAAGAAAAACACAAAATATAGATAGCAAGTATAGCAAATAGGACAAGTAGGAATTAATTATAGATAAGCAATTAGGCAAGCTAAAACAAAGCATACCCAAAAAAAACATACTACTGCATATGATGCATGTGATGAGCAGATATTTTATACACTTTTTGATGTCATTTTCTTAGTGTTTTCAGTATATTTTGTTAAGTTTTATTATGTTTTAGTAGGTTTTAATGAAAAATTCACTTTTTGGATGCTATTTTGAGCTTTTGTATTTTTCTTATGATTTTAGGTAAATTTTGGGTGATTTTGGCAAGTTTTGGCAAAGTCTGATTCAAAGGCAAGGAAAGCATAGCAGATGTTGTCAGGATCTGACCCCCATTCATTCAAACAAGAATTTTCTGAAGCTACCAAGGCCCAATTGATGTGTTCTCAATAGCGTTGAAAAGCTAACTTTTAGATCTTTTCAGCAATATATAATAGTCTATACTTTTCTTCAGATTGAACTGCCCAAAACGGGCGTTGAACGCTCAAACTACCCCCTTTCTAGCGTTCAACGCCCAAGAAGGACCAACCTCCCAAGTTGAACGCCCAAACTGGCATTCAACGGCATAAATGGAGCAAGGAAGCAGCGTGGACACTCTCTAGTGGGCATTCAATGCCCACTCCCTCAAGTTGGACGCCAAGCTCAGCCCAAACATTCACCAAGTGTGCCCAGAAGTGGATTTTAGCACTCCTTAGCTTAGTTTTGCATATCTTTGTACTTTTAATTTTAAATTAACATCTTTTAGGGTTAGAATCTCCTATTTAAAGAGGAGAACACTTAGGAATTAGGAACACCTCCTACAGAGGATGGATCATACTTTATACACCTAAGTTTTTCTATAAATTATGAGTAACTAAACCTCCTAGGTTAAGGTTAGGAGCTCTGCTGATTCATATGGATTAA
Organism: Arachis ipaensis; assembly: GCF_059453495.1. Lineage (NCBI taxonomy): Eukaryota > Viridiplantae > Streptophyta > Magnoliopsida > Fabales > Fabaceae > Arachis > Arachis ipaensis. Next base: position 60,263,103 of record NC_142436.1, read on the forward strand.
TACAATTACTTTTCTATTCCAATGAATATTTGATTCTATTCTATGTTGCATTGTCATTCTTCATCCTTATGAATCTCGATTCTACATGGGTTCCTTACAAGTCCTGACCCGGATAGTATTGAGCTACAGCTTGAGGATGCATCACAGGTTCCAACAGAATTATCTGGACTAATTGGGGTATGTGACATATAACCTTGTTAGTCAGGGGCAATTGAGGTTCCTGTGGCTCTAAAGGCTAGAACCATAAGAGCATCAGTCTCTGATCCGAAAGATCCAACCTTGTCTGTGGCATTTTGAGTAGGATCATCAAAAGGATTGACTTGCGCGCGCTTCACCCTCTCCCAGATTGATCTAGTCCATTCGAATGTTTGGTCTGGACCTGAGGAGATTAATGACCACGACCCATGACTTAATCACTTACAGCCTTGCCATTGAAGGTATCATTCATCATTGAAGTAGAGAGTATGACGTGTTAATTCAGAAGAAGAAGCATCTCTGAAGCCTTAACTGATGTCTCATTACTATTTCTATCTTAATTAATTATTGCTTTTGTTATTGTTTGTTTATGTGCCTATAACAATCAAAACTATCTTTCGATTCGCTCGACTAAGATCTGCAGAATAACCACAACTTGCTCAATCTGGCAATCCTCGTGAGATTCGACCCTCACTCACTTGAGGTATTACTTGGACAACCTGGTGCACTTGCCGGTTCAGTTATGCGAGTTTAAATTTCACGCACCAAAGGAGAAAGTGCAAGCTGCTAAAAGGTCAGCAGAGAGAGAGAGAGAGAGGCTCTAGAAAAGGCTGAGGTTACACTGTCACATGCCTCCTCTATGACACCTATTCAAGAGCTTGAAGCACCACACCCTCAAAAGCCACCAAAAGGAGACCAAGGACGAGCACTGTTCACAGTTCTTGGAAGCTTTTAAGAAGCTGCAAAGCAATATTCCTTTTGCAGAGGTTTTAAAGCAAGGGGCCTTATTTACTAGAAGAAACTTTATGGATGCTGAGAGAGGCAAATTGGTGCTGAGGTTACATAAGGATTGGATAGTTTTCATGGTTCTGAAACCTCCATGACCCCTTGACAAAGGAGGTACCTGCATGCAGAGTGCAATACTAAAGCCTTCTTCCTTGGCAAAAAATCATACAGTTTTTCCAGACATCAAACCTAAGTTTGGGCAATCACTACCCACCAAGGAGGAAAGTCCCAAGAGGAAGATGCATAAGGGATGAAGAAACAATCTAACCCCTGCCCTAACAAGCAAGGAGAATAACTCGGACAACAATACCAGAAAGCTTGTTAGGAGAAATTCACATCTGAGGGCACTAATCTCCTCCTCTTTTCCCATAGAGTCATTTCTTTTAACCAACTGGAAGAAGAGGAAGAAAGTCAACAATCAAGCGTCAAGCTACTGACAGTAAAGAAGTACTTGTTGGGAGGTAACCCAACCATGAGTGGAGTACTATTATTTCTATTTCTTTTGTTTAGTTCCATCTGCTTCCTTTTTAGTTGATTTCCATAGTTTTCCTTGTTTTCTTTTTACGTTTGTGATCATGTGCAGTACTTAGAACAGAGACATTTAGAGATGAAAACAAAACATCCTGGGGAGAACCCCTTACTGGCGTTGAATTCCAGTCAAGGAGAAAGCTGGGCGTTCAACGCCCATGAGGGAGAGCTTGCTGGCGTTGAACGCCAGAATGGGATGGAAATAGGGGTTCAACGCCCATGGAGGAGTACAATCCTGGCGTTGAATGCCAGAGAAGGGGTACTCTGGGCATCCAACGCCCATTGAGGGGCAAGCAGCTCGAGCTTTGCATCCTTCTCAGCCACTGGGTCCCACACAAATCCCACCAACCCTACCCACTTCAAATTCAAACCTTTCCCACTAATTCTTCCCTTCCATATGACCAACAAGGGACCCTGTTTTCTTTACTTGGGGACAAGAAAACTTTTTAAGTTTGGTATTGTAGAGCAAGCTCTGGGATTATACTAAAGGAAGGTGGATCATCTTCATCAGCAGCCACTATAAATGAGGTGGTTAAGTTTCATTATCCCTTCCTTTATTTTATTTCCTATCTTCCATTCTAACTTCAGAATGATCACAAGCAGTATTTTGTTCTTTTCTAGTTTTATTTATTTTTTTTAATTTTGGTTATAAGATATCCTATGTATCCCTCACCAAGCTAAAAAGAAAATTTTTTTATTTGAAAAAGAAAGATTGAGATGCATGAATTTTAAGCAAAATTTAAATAAAATTAAAACTAAAACGCCTAATCTAAGCAATCAAACAACTAATAGTTGTTAATCACTATCAATCCCCGGCAACGGCGCCAAAAACTTGGTGCGGAATTTATAACCCACAAACTAACCAGCAAGTGCACCGGGTCGTACCAAGTAATACCTCAGGTGAGTGAGGGTCGATCCCACGAGGATTGATGGACTAAGCAACAATGATTGAGTGATTGGCTTAGTTAGACAAACAGAAAATAGTGTTTTGGTATTCAAAAGACATTAAACAATATAAAGAATATTAAAAGAGCAAGTAAATAAGTTGGGAGTAAAGTATGGAGAAGGCAGTTAAGGCTTCAGAGTTATCTATTTTCCGGATTGATTTTTCTTATTAATTTATTTTAATCATGCAAGCTTTAATTCATGGCAAACTATATGTGACTAGACCCTAATTCCTTAGACCTTCCTAGTCTCCTCTAAAATTCATCAACTGCCAATTCCTTGGTCAATTAATTCCAATTAGAGGGTAAAGCTTAATTCTAGTTTATATGCCACAGAAATCCTAATTACCCAAATATAAAAGAATTATATGTCACGTATCCCGTTAAATCTAAATAATTAAAATTTAGGAGAAGTTGTTTTCAAGCTGTTGTTCAAGTAAAGAGCTTTTCCAAGTTATACAAGAACTCAATTAGAACATGGGTCATACTTCCGTTCCACCCAAATTCATAAGATAAAGAACGAAAACAATTCTTAAATTATAAATCAGTACATGAATTAAAATAGAAAAGTAATAGAATCAATCTATACAATAGAAAGAGCTCCTAACCTTAATCAGTACATATTTTCTGTTTGTCTGACTAAGCAAATCACTTGACCATTATTGCGTGATCCATCAATCCTCGTGGGATCAACCCTCATTCACTTGAGGTACTACTTGGTACGACCCGGTGCACTTGCCGGTTAGTTTGTGGACTTTAAATTCCGCACCAAGTTTTTGGCGCCGTTGCCGGGGATTGACTGTGATTGACAACTACTGGTTGTTTGATTTCTTAGATTAGGCATTTTTACTTTAATTTCATTTAACTTATTTCTTTAAATTTTTGAAAAAAATTATTTTATTTTATTTAAATTTTTTTTCTCTTAATTTCTGAAATTAAGTTTGGTGTCTCCTTAGTTGTTTTATTCTTCCTAGTAATTTTACTTATTGAGTTTGAATTTTATATTCCTTTTTTCTTATTAGTTGTTTTATTTTCTTAATTATTCAGTTTATTTTCTTTATTTTATTTTTATTTTATTTTTATTTTTTACTTTTCTTTATGTTCTTTCTTCTTTGCTTGCCTATTTACCACATGGTGCATTTAATTTTGTTTGGTGCTTTGTGCTAAGGAAAAATAATGGAGAGAGATCACATGGGTTATTACTCACACCCAAAGAGTGATTCTTATTATTGTGGAGGGAGGAACTACCCGAATTTTGGTTGGCAAAGTCGAAACTGAAGAAACTTCAGTGCTCCATGTTCCAACTATCAAGAACCACCATCTCTATATGCATACCAAGAACCACCACCTCTCTATCCATATCAAGAACCATCATCTCTCTACCCATATCAAGAGCCACCATCTCTATATGCATACCAAGAACCATCCTCTTTTTACTCTTATCAAGAACCATCATCTCCTTCTTATTCATATCAAGAGCCACCATCTCCTTATTCATATCAAGAACCATGAGCTCTTGAGCTTCTCATGAAAGAATGCATACATGATATGAGGATGAGTGTCAAAAATATAGAGAAATATGTGGAGTTGATTATCAACTCCCAGGAAGAGGAACAAGCAAATTCCTTGCCAAGAGATATAATGCAAGATCCTATGGAAGAAAGTGAGGAAATCAATCAAAGGAGTTCATACTCTAGTGAATTAGAGAACTCTCCACCCTCACACATGGGAGAAGAGGAAGATGCACAAACAAAGAAGGAAGATGCACAAACAAAGGAGGTTGTAAGGGATGAAAACAATTATAGGAATCTACACTCTAAGGAAGCAGAGAGTGGCATAGAGGGTGAGTTTATTAAACCACCAATTCAAAAAGTTCTTGATGAAGGGTACACTCAAACCATCACACAACACCTAAATTTTAAAATCAAAGAAGTGAAGAAAACCAAGGAAAGCACTGAAAAGGGGATTGTGACCAAGAAACAGAAGAAAATATCCATGAAAAAGAGAAGCTCAGCAAAAAATAATCCAACCTTTACCCCCAACAAGCAAGGTGAATCAAGCTAATCACAATAAAAGAAAGCTTGTTAGGAGGAATTTATATCAGGGGGCACTAATTTTCACCTCTCCCCCCTTAGACATTTCTTTTAACCAACTAGAAGAAGAGGAATAAAATTCAACAATCAAGTGTCAAGTTAGTGACATTAAAGAAGCGCTTGTTGGAAGGCAACTCAACTACTAGTATCCTTGGTTTTGCAGTTACTTTGGTTTTAATTTTATAGTTATTTTGATTTTAGCATTATAGTTATTTTAGTTCTGGTTTTAAATTACTTTATCTTAATTTTTTTAGAATTTTTCATGTTTTACATGTGTTTTGGTCATGCAGAGTGATTAGAACAGGAACAGGATCAATTAAAAGGAATTTTTGACACCATGGAGTTTTTCTTTGCTTGGGGACAAGCAAAATTTTAAGTTTGGTGTTGTAGAGTGCGCTCTCTGTTTAGCTTATCATCAGTGGCACCATGGGGAGATGAATGTTCTTTATCGAGGAGCATAGACGGATGAATGAGATGGCCACCAGCATAACTGAGGTGGTTGAGTTCCTTTCATTCTATTTCCCCTTCCCTTATTATTTTGTTGTCTTCTGTTTTCTATTGCTTTGATTGCCTGTATGATCTTTAGTACTTTCAATTCTTAGATTTAGTTTCATTTTGTTATTTTCTTTTAGTTTAAAAAAAGAGAGATGTCTTATATACCGCTCACTGAAATTAAATTTAAAAGAAAAAGAAAAAGATGTATTGCATGAGAAATAGAGTTTAGAATAAAGAATAGTCTTATTTATTTAAATGTTGTGGTATTCCTTGTGATTCTGAATGCATGACATGAACCGTGCATATTTGAATTTGAATCAAAGGATGTTGATGTACAAGGAATAGGAATTTAGAGAACTATTATGAATTCTCTGAAGTTAGTGAAAGCTTAATCCTTGAAGCAAAAGAAATAGCAAAATAAATAAAAGCAAGGTCCAAGGCTCTGAGCATCAATGACTTGGAAGGTCAGACATGATTGAAAGCTCAATGAGTTGTTTCCCTAGTTATATGCTTGTGGTGAGAATGTGTCAAGTAATCCTTGAGACAAAACATTTAAGGTCACGGCTAGGCTCAAGGTGCAAAAAACCAAAGAAAAGAGAGTTAAAGGAAATTTGATGTGTTCAAGGATTAAATTGAAGTATAAAAGATTAGAAAATTCATAATATTATCCGAATTCTAATTCCGGATGACAGTGACATTCCTCTGATTCAAAGGAAAGTGAGATGCCAAAACTATTCAGGATTGCAGTTTGTAAACCCCACTTCAAGAAGAGACATGAGCTTAATTGAACTCTCACTCTCATGTAAATTCACATCCTAAGTCTATGTTAGTTTTGGTTGCTTGAGAACAAGCAACAGTTCAAGTTTGGTGTTGTGATGCATGAGCATCTTTCATATCTTTTCCTAGTGAATTTGCATTCAAATTGTTGAGTTTAATCAAGAATCAATTATATTTTAGCCACTATAGAATATGGATGCTACTTTGAGTCGTGTCCAATTTTGTTTATTTCAGGTAGCATTCAGATGGATTTGATGGAGTGTCTGTAGAAAAAGAGAAGGAAGCGAATGATACTATCAACCTTGACCTGTCTACACTCTAACCTGAATACCTTGAGCTACAGAAGTCCAATTAACGTGATTTTAGTGGCGTTGGAAAGCTAACTTCTAGAGCTTTCCAACGATATATGATAGTCCATACTTCTTCTCCATCAATTCTGTAAGGGTGCCGCCTAACTTGAGGTTTCTCAAGTTAGGCGCCAAGATCAACTTCATTCATTTATCCAATGCAGCCAAGGTGGCGCCTAGGGGTGGCAAGTGGGGAAGCCCACCCCGCTCGGCCCCACCCCACCAGAAGCCCGCCCCGCCCTGCCTAGTAGGGCGGTCCCAGAATCCCAGCCCGCCAAATATCTTATTTTTTCTTTTAACTATTAAATAATATATATAAATGCATAAAAAAAATCTCTTCTGTTTTTTACTTTTAACTATTATAATTTCTAAAAGTATAAACAAATTATAATTTTTATATTCACAAACATTAAAGTCTTTGTAATTATAAATATTGTTCCCAAAGCAAAATAAACATAATCCAAAACATAATTATAAATATTGTCTCTAAAACAAAACAAACATAATCCAAAACACTCAATTTTCATCTTCATTCTCTTGTAAGTTGGGTTGGGAGAAGTTGGGTTTTGGCAAAAAAAATTGTAAAAATACCCCTTACCAAAAAAATACTAAGCCCGGCGGGAAAGCCCACCCCGCCCTGCCAAAGCCTGCCAAAGCCCGCTGTTTAAGCGGTGCGGGTTAGGCGAGATTTTGCTATTTGGCGGTCCCAATTTTCCATCCCAACCCGCCTTTTTTGGCGGGTTATGCGGGCCGTCCTAGCGGGTTTAGGCCCGTTTGCCACCCCTAGTGGTGCCTAACTTGAGAAATCTCAAGATAGTCGCCAGGACAAAGGGAAAGCGTGAACAAAAGGCTGCTAAGGTTGTGCCTAACTTGAGATTTCTAAAGTTAGGTGCCAAACACAACATCAACACGCACAAGTGGTTCAGCTCTCTTCAAGTTAGGCACAATCCTCCCTCAAGTTAGGCACGGCAACACGCAAAACACTCCAAATTGGTGCTGCCTCCCCCATACCTAACTTGAGATTTCTCAAGTTAGGCGCCACTCCTAGAGAAAGCCATGGTCCCCACGTCCAAGTTTATGATGGCACCGAAGATTCTATTCTATTTTTATTCTGATTAAAACTCTTATTTTAATTACAAATAGGAAAAGATATTATTGAGTTTTAGGAAATATAATTTACATTAATTAGGATTAGATATAAAAGGGAAAAGAATCAGCCCTTCGGGCTCTTCACTTCTATTCTCTCTTACCTTATTCCGCAATTACAGCTTTTTTGAATCCTAGTTTTCTCTCTGAACCATGAACAACTAAACCTCCACTATTAAGGTTAGGAGGTCTATCTATTGTATGGATTGATACTTTTATTTTTCTATTTTAATTCATGTACTGATTTCTATTTCAAGAATTGTTTTCGTTCTTTATCTTATGAATCTGGGTGGAACGGACGTATGACCCTTGTTCTAATTGAGTTCTTGTATAACTTGGAAAAGCTCTTTACTTGAACAACAGCTTGAAAACAATTTCTCCTAAATTTCTAATTATCTGGACTTAACGGGATACGTGACATATAATCCTCTTATATTTGCGTAATTAGTGTTTTTGTGGCATATAAACTAGAATTGAACTTAACCTTCTAATTGGAGTCAAGTGACCGAGGAATTGGCGGTTGATGAAGGTTAGAGGAGACTAAAAAAGTCTAAGAAATTAGGGTTTAGTCACATATAGTTTGCCATGAATTGAATCTTGCATGATTAAAATAGTTAGTAAGAAAAATCAATCCGGAAGATAGATATCTCTAAAGCCTTAACTATTTCTCCATATATTATTCGCAACTTGTTTACTGCCTGTTTTTCTGATTCACTGAATTACTGTTTGATGCAATTGAGACCCAAACACTATTTTCTGTTTGTCTGACTAAGCAAATCACTTGACCATTGTTGCTTAATCCATCAATCCTCGTGGGATCGACCCTCATTCACTTGTGGTACTACTTGGTACGACCCGGTGCACTTACCAGTTAGTTTGTGGACTTTAAATTCCGCACCAAGTTTTTCATCATTAGCTTAATTTCCTTTGTTAATTCTTGTGAGAAATGAATAAATCTTGATTAGTATGGCTTGATAGTGAAGAATTTATGAATACTTTGAGAACACTACTTTGAGTGCTTTGCTCTTGTAAATTGCAGGGAAGTGAGACACCAATTTAGCACAAAGAGAACAAGAAAGGAAAGTGTGAAGCAAGTGTGGAGCAAGTGTGTGAGACGTGGGAAACTAAGTGTGGTGTGGCATGCAAGGCAAGTGTGCTTGGCCTATTAAGGGCGTTGATGAAGATGGATTTATGCTGGTTCAGAATTTAACAAAACAATCCCGTTGATAGCATAGTCTAAACCGACAATGGATCCTCTCAATCAAAGTTTAAATATAGGTTGTCACAAAGCAAACCAATATCAAAAACCAAGAGTATTGAACCTCGGGTCGTTCTCCTTAGGAATTGCAATTAAGTGCTCAATTATTGGCTCTGAGGGAATGTGGTTTTGATGGCAAGAGACAAGTAATTTAAATAACAAGAACTTAAAGAAACAATCAATAATTAAATATCAAAAGGAATCAAACTCAAGGCAATTAATGAAGAGAAAGGAAAATTCAAATGCTAGAAACCTCTTGGCAAGTGTTGTGAGTTAAGGTTACCTATCCTAGTCGTTGACCACAAACATAAATGATTATGAAGAGTTAATCCTACTTAATCAATCCTAACATCAAGGATAAGTCAAATAGGCATAATTGATCTCAATCCACAAGTCTTAGCCAACTCACTAATTAGCTTAGTGAAAGACTAGCGTTAGTGGAAACCAAATCAACTAACTACCATAATATATCAATCAAGAATGGACATCAATGACTCAAGGTCACCTAGGTCCTCAATTCCAAGCCAAGAGCGTGAAAAACTACACTAAAACTAACCCAAGCATTTTATCAAACACTTGGTGTGCATAAAAATAAAAAGCATATTAAATTGTAATAATAATAAAATCTAAAGCTACCAAATGCAAGATAACAATAATAACAACTCAATTAAAAAACAATAAACAAAGAAATATCAAATTACATTAAAAGAAATCCAAATTCAACAATAGTGCATGAACATAAAAGTGACAAAATAAAGAAAATAACAAGTAAAACTAAGAGAACAAAGATGTAATGACAAGAAATTGTAAAGAAAACTAAATTAAAGCAAGTATCAAAACATAAATCTCAGAAAAATTTAACAAATTTACCCTAAATTCTAGAGAGAAGAGAGAGCTTCTCTCTCTAGAAATGATCTAAAACATGTTCTAAACTTAACCTAGTTGCTCCCTCTTGTTCCCTCTTAAATTAGGCTTGAAATAGCTTTAGAAACGAGTTGGATTGGGCTCTGGAAGCCCAGAAATCGTTGCCAGCATTTTACATTTAATGGAGTCACGTGCCAGGACGTGTGCATATGCACAGGCATGTCCGTACGCACACTTGCTGATTCCCTTCTCGTGCGTATGCACGCATCACTGTGTGCATGCATGACTGCACGAACTTCAACCGTGCGTACGCACGCATCATTGTGCGCATGCACACTTGCTGAAAAGCTCCAATCTCTATTCTTCATGAGTTCTTCACTTTTGCATGCTTTTTCCTCACTTCTTCAATCTATAATTGCCTTACAAGCCTAAAATCACTCAACGGACACATCAAGACATCAAATGGAATTAAAGTGAATAAGATTTAGCAATTTTAGGGCCTAAAAAGCATGCTTTTACTTTCAAGCATAATTTAAGAAGAAAACATGAAACTATGCTATTTGAATAGATAAATGTGAGGAAAGTCAATGAAATCCACTCAATTAGAGTAAATAAATACCATGAAATGTGGATTCATCAGGCGTGCCTGGGGCACACTGGGCCAACTTCAAAGTAGCATGTTAAGGGCGTGCCTTCAAAGTAGCACGCTAAGCCAATGTCACAGAGGGTGCTTCACTTCCTCTTCACCCTGGCGTGTCTTTTGCGTGTGGCTGGTGTGTCCAGAACCACACACCTTCAATCTTCCATCATTTTCGATTTTGGCGTGTCTGGGAAGTGGCACGCTAGGCCAACTTCCTAGAGGGTGTCCCAAGGCTTCTTCAACACGGGCGTGTCTCTGGCGTGGCTAGAACCACATGCCCTCAAGCTCTTCATCATGGCGTGTGGCTGGCATGTCTAGAACCACCCACCTTCGAGCCTCAATCTACTTCAACCTAGCATGGGAACTGGCGTATCTGGGAAGTGGCATGTTGGGCGAACTTTCCAAAGGGCAACTTGCTTCATCATTGGCATGCACTATGGTGTGTGGAGTGGCGTGACTACAACCACACGCCTTCATGCCATAATCTTCTCCAATTGGGCATGCAAATGGGTGGGGCTTCAAAGTGGCACGCTGGTCCATTTTCCCAGAAGGGCATCCAAAGCTTTCTCAACATGGGCGTGTGATGTGAGGGTTAATGCTGATCTAGAATTTCACAAAATAAAATCTCGTTGCAAGCATAGTCTAAACCAACAATTAACCCTCAATCAAAGTTTAGAAGGACAAATTATCACTATTCAAAACAAATATAAATCGGAAGTGTTAATTCCCGAGTTGTCTCCCAAGGACTAGTGATCAATAAGAGCACAATTTTGGTTCTGAAGGCAAACGAGGTTTTCAATGAAGAGTTAAACAATTAAAGAAATTAAAGGGCATTCAAAATTGTAATTAATGAACTAATAAAGAGATTAAAGAACTATCTATGTAATATGAATAAGTAAGATATAAAAGTGATTAATGTATGTGTGTGTATGTGTGATTCAAAGCAAAAATGGAATCTTCGCTTGGGATGAGCAAGGGATCCTTTCCTTGTTATAACCACAACTATGACAATTGTAATGGATTAATCTCACTTAGTTAACCCTTACATCGGAGAATAGGTTAAGTGAGCAAAGTTGTTCTTAATCCACAAATCCTAACTCACTTGCTAATCGCCTTAGCAACAAGTTAGCGTTAGTAGAAACAAGAACAATTAACAATCCAAGAATTATCACTAAATGTTGGATATTCCAACTCTAGGAACCCATGTGCTCATTTTCCCAAAGCCAAGAGGTAGAAATTTAACCCATAATCAAAATTGACATTTCCACAAACACTTGGTGGGCATAAACACAAATCATGACAAAATTTAGAAAATGCTTGAAATTATGGGCAACAATTAATCAAAAGCAATAATAGCAACTCAACCAAGCATGTAATAATCATCAATGATCAAAATTATCAACAAGAGATCAAAATTATAAAAAGTATATATATTAACACTATGACTTTAACTACAAGAAAGAGTATCAAAAATGTAACTAAAAAAGTAGTAATTAAGAGATACTTACAATGGAGGCTAGCAAAAATCCAAGATAAAAAATGGAATATGGCACTTAAAATGTAAACCCTAATAGAACCCTAATGGTGTTGAGAGAAAACTTAAAGAAAAACTAAACCTAGAGCCTCCTACTACTATCTACTACGACTCCTAATGATATGCTATCATTCTCCAATGTTTGTCCCTTGTAATATGAGTTCTAGCCATCAGAATTGGGCCTCTAAGCCCCTCAAAACGTAGGTAACATGCGATTTTAATGAAGGCATGTGCAGGTACCTGTGCGTACGCACAGACGTGTGCGCACACACACTTGGCCGAAATCTCAGGTCGTGGATACGCACAAGAGGTTGTGCGAATGCACACTTCGCGATACTTTGGATGATCGTGCGACGCGCAAGATGCTGTGCCCTCGCACACTTTGCTGCTTTGCTCTTCCCCTTTGTTTCTTCATGCTTCCTCCTCCTTGCATGCTCCTCTTCCATTCTCACCAAGCCATTCCTACCTTATACATCTGAAATCACTCATAAACAACATCAAGGTATCGAATGGAAGGCAAATGGAATAAAATTAAGTTAAATTAGGCACAAAAGAGCATGTTTTCATAATCAAGCACAATTCAGGAGGAAAGCTCAAAAGCATGCTATTTAATGGAATAAGTGTAGGTTTATATGATGAAATCCTCTCAATTCTAACAAAAAATTATTGTAAAATATGGATTCATCAATTTCCCCACATTTAAACACTAGCATGTCCTCGTGCTATTCACAATCAAAGGAGATGAATGAAAGGGCAAACAATTTACTTAATGTACTACTTATATGCATGTAACTATTCTAGATATTACCTACTAATATCTATTCTACTGAAATTTGGTAGAAATAAACCATGAAATTCCAATCAATCCCAAGAAAGCCTTAGGGCCAAGGCAAAGAGTCAGTGCACTATAATCAATGTCCAAAGAATTGAGTTGGTATTTTCAAAACTAACAAACAACTTGCGAGAAGATACAATATAAGAAACAAGAACATAGAATGAGCGATCGAACCCCTCACCGGATGTATATTCACTCTATTCACTCAGTGTTTGGGGTGTAATCACTCAATTCTCCTTTAATCATGTTTTTCAAAGATTTGCAAGTCATATAACAATCAACTAATATTTGATGCATGAAAGAAAATATCATGAGGTCTTTGGAAGGTTGTAATGGGGCTAGGGTTAAGGTAAGATTAATATGGTTAAGTGGACTTAGTGAATTAGATCTTTGATTAGCTCAAGTGTCCACCTAATCCTATACCATCCTATATATGTATCACCATAATTAGCCTAAGCTTTACCTCGCGTCGTAAAGCAAAGGTTAATCAGAGATTACTACAGTTCTAAGCTTATACATATAATATATATAGAAAAAATAGTATAATCTAGAAGCCCGATGAAGAATATAGCTCAAAAACAGGATTTCAAAAGCGCAAAACGTACTAACAAAGCTTCTAACTTAAGACACAAGAAATAGATATAGTATAACAATAGATAAGTATGTAATATCATAAGAAACTAGCCACGACTCGTAGAGTTTAAGCCGGCTAGCCATATACTGTCATACAGAAACCAGACAGTAAAAAAATAGCTTATACCAGTTTTGTTATCTCAAATACAAGCCTCTAGGCAAAACAAAATACAAAAGAGAGAGTCATATACAAAATAAATCAAAAATACTCAAAAGAAGTATCCGGTCCTCCGCTTCTGTCACCAATTAGAAAACTCACCGGGGTGGGTTGCGACCTGCATATGAAAAACACAACAGAAATATGGTATGAGAACCGTAGGTTCTCAGTATGGTAACAGTGCTCAGTGATGTAGGATATAAGACCCCGGGATGGCAAAGGCAATCCTAAGCTCCATATCCATCACAAGATTTCAAACTTAAAGCATTCTAAAACAAATAGGCCTAATTATATCAACTTTAACATAATTAAACCGGGTAATCTATCTTATAGGGTTTCTACTCTAACCAAACACCACTGTCCCACAGCCTTCACCAACCGACCCTCCATGCGATCCCATCGCCACCGCCTTCCGAACCTCCTCACTCCCAGTAGAAAACACAGATAACACACAATGCAAGTAAAACACAAGTAGAAGCATATAAGGCAATTAATTCAAATAGCAATTAGGCATGTTATACAAATTTTCAAGTAGTCAAAGCATACAAACAGATAGAAAATGCATATGATGAATGCCTGTCCTACTGGCTGTGATATCACATTGTCGGTTCAACTGCCAACCCGACACATCTCCATGGAGATGTCGACCTTCGGAATCATTATTGGGAACCCCCGAGATATAGTGCTCGGATCACTGTCCAGGGTTTTGTGCCTGCGCACTCTGATGATCCGAAGGAATGCGAGTGGGATACTCTTGCCACCGACCTCGCATCTCAACGTAAGCGGGATCCAACCACCGTCCTTACGCCGCCGCCGCTTTCTCGACATGCGGGATCCAACAGCCGTCCCTGCCAGGCGCATAGCGTCTCAAAATCATAAAACAGTAGTTCAGTGGTTTTTCAGAAAATGTTTTCAATATACATGGATCCATCATCTCATTGCCCTCGACTCATCGCAACCACTGTAAATTCACATCTCAGTTCTGAACTCAATAGTTCCTCAATTCTTTATCTCATACATCAACCATTCATCACATAACGTCAAACTGTCCTCAGCACGCCAGAAACCTAAGCCTCCGTTTTCTAAATTTTCCAAATAATATCATCTAAAAACCCTAAATTCTTTCCCAATATTTTAAATGTCCAAAACTAGGCCCAAGAGTCCTAAAATGGTGTTAGAGAAGCTTACAACCTTGTTGGGAAGGTAAAATAGTTGAAAACAAGGAAAAATTTGGGAAACAGGGTATGTGCGGCCGCACAGGGGTGTGTGCTCGCACGCCCAGAAAGATTTTAAAAGTGTGCGTACGCACAGGTACTAAAAATTATAAGGTATGTTCACTCGCACAGGGTGTGCTAGAGCCCCCAACAGACGACCCTTCCCGACTTGTGCGTGCGCACAGGGTTGTGCGTCCGCATAGGTCGCAATTCTTCGTTGATGTGTACGAGGACAAGCTGTGCTAACGCTGCAAGCAGAACGCATTTCCTTGCCTGTGCATGCGCACAGGTCTGTGCGTCCGCACAGATCAAGTTTTTTGCAGGGTTGTGCGTCCGCACAAGGCTGTGCGTGCGCACATATCAGAAATCCTGAAATTCTGTAACTCTGCAGAATTTTATATTTTCAACACCATCTTTGAATGATCATAACTTCTCCTACAAAAACCAAAATTTTACAAAATTTATATCAAATTGAAGGGTTTTCAATAAGCTTTAATTTCAAACAAATTTCAATCAATTTTGAAAACCGAGGCAAAAGTTATGATCGGACAAAGTTCACCGAAACCAACTTTTACCCAAGTTCACAATTTCCACAACTTCTCATAAAACACAATCAAAACCATACCAAATCATTCTAAATTCCATTTCTCATCAAAATCTACACTCTTTTTCATACTACACCTATCTTACCATATTTTCCTTCACATTTCATCCTCCTCCTTCTCAACATCAATATATCACATATAACAGATTCTAATCAAACTTCTTTCACATTTTCCAACCACTTTACCAATTCATCGATTCTAATATCACACATATTATCACAATTCACTTTTCAAATTCACACAATCAATCATCATCACCATATCATCACCAATTCACAATAAATCATCATACATTAATATTCACAACTCATCAACCATTATAACTTATACCTATCCTATAGGTCACTAGCCTAAGTGTCCATGAATATTATATACTACATAGAAGAAATCGAAACCATACCTTGGCCGATTCCCTATATGCACCAAAACCCAAAATGAGCACCAAATGAGCTTTCAACCACAATCCAACCACCAATGTATTCCACAAGCACCAACAAGCTCCAAACTCACAATAATCAAGCTATATACATATAAATCACCACAAATCAACCTAGGGTTCAATATAAACATAATCTCACAAAGGTTCAAAAGCTCTTACCTTTCTCAATAGCTTTGGAAGCCAAAACCCAATGCTAAGCAAGGATTATAGTGAACCTAAACATCCAAAATCACAAAAACTCACTTAATCCCAAAGCCCTAAAACCGAAATTTTGAGAAGAATAACTGGGAGAATTTAGAGCTTACCTTATCAGTTTCTTATATGGGTCTTGTAGAGCTCTTCACAAGAAACGCGTAGCCGCTGACGGCACGCAAATCGGAGCTCCGTAGCTCAAGATATTAGCTTGGAAAGATTGAAGTGAATAGTGCCAAAGGGTTTCTCTTCTTCTTCTCTTCCCAGCCATGTGAGTGTGTTTATGTGAGTGTTATGGTTGGTTGGGTTCATTAAATGAACCTTATATATGTTGGGCTTGGGCCTAAGTTGGGCCCGGTCCAACCCGTTAGCGTTTTTAGCCCGTTTGGCCCAACTTCGGGCCAAACCTTTAAAATTAACGCCCGATTTTCGACTTCTAATATTTCTCTAAGGTTTTAGACTATTTCACTTTTGCTCGCACAGTACCGGGCAGACTTGAACCGGTTCAACTGGTTCAGCTGCTGGTTCGCAATTTTTTACGGTTTTTCGCAGAAAATACATTTTCTGACTCCAAAAGACCTACTGAGTCCAAAAATCATATTTAAATCCCCAAATTCTCATCCTAACTTTCCAAAATTTAATTTGGGCATTTAAATAATTTTATTCATGAAAAATTCAGTTCTTACAATATACATATAACAAAACAACCTAACTACCCATTTATCTCCTATCTCACTTCCACTCATGCATTTTCTTTCCAAAATACAAACATATGCATCCTTTTATTTAGCTTTTCTATTTCATATGCTACTATGCACAAAATTTGATTTTTTTTATTTTTTTTTGCAAAATCAAATTTTTTCTTGTTTTTGTCAATAACAAGAGATGCATATGTCCTGAACAATAAATGCATGAGTATTTACGCATTTTCCAAATTTTCACAATGAATATCCCATGTAAGTTCCTCACTAATGTTTTCCAACAATTTTTCCCCATACTTTGAGTAACACACACTAATCCACCTAAGCTAATCAAAGAAGCAATTCAAGGACATCAATAAATTTTCACTTTAGGGAGAATAATGTGCTCAAAATCAGAACAAAAGGGGATTTAAAGAGTTCAATATAAAAAATGGCCTCAATAATCCTAAATGCATTCAAACACCAAATACAGGACATATAGATTCATGCAAATCTAATATCACAATAAAAAAAGAGTATAATCACACGAGAACAAACTTTATGGTTGAAAATGTGCAACCATCTATTAGAGCTCAAATCTCACAAGGTATGTTATTCTAGATCTTTTTCTATGTTCTATGAAAAGAATACTCCAAGCAAGTTGAAAAACAAATTTTCAATTCAATCAATGGTACGCCCTAAAAAAGATTTCATGAAAATTTCTTGTTGTTTTACCAAACTTATTTATTCTATCATGCAACATGCAAATATTTACTATCATAAAATAATAAGCACTAAAGAAATATATACAAACAAACCAAAATAAAGTTCAATAAGAACAAAATTGCAAGAATTGAAGAAAAAAAACTAATAGGTATTGTGATAAACCCATATTTTATGATATATTTTGTGCTTAATTTGAGTGATTTATTCAATCCTTCACCCACTTATTCATATTAATTGCATGATTTTACTTTCTCCTCCTTATTATGTGATGTATGTGAAAAACATGTTTCCTATGCTTTAAAATTAATTATTTTAATTACCTTTATTTCCATTCGATGCCGTGATTAGTGTGTTGAGTAGTTTCAGATCTTCTAAGGCAGGAATGACTTAAAGGATGAAAAAGGAAACATACAAAGATGGAAGAAAAGCACAAAACGGAGTTAATTTCATATAGTTTTTAGTATGTTTTAGTTAGTTTTTAGTTTATTTTCATTAGTTTCTAGGCAAAATTTATATTTCTGGACTTTACTATGAGTTTGTGTGTTTTTTTTGTAATTTTAGGTATCTTCTGGCTGAAATTGAGGGAGCTGAGCAAAAATCTAATTCAGGCTGAAATAGGACTGCTGATGCTGTTGGATCCTGACCTCTCTACACTCGGAATGGAATTTCTGGAGCAACAGAAGTCCAATTGACGCGCTTTTAATTGCGTTGGAAAGTAGACATCCAGGGCTTTCCCGCAATATATAATAGTCTATACTTTGCTCAAGGATAGACGATGTAAACTGGTGTTCAACGTCAGTTCCATGTTGCAGTCTGGCGTCTAGCGCCAGAAACAGGTTATAAGTTGGAGTTCAACGCCAGAAACAGGTTACAACCTGGCGTCCCCAGAAGTGGATTTCTGCACTATCTATCATAGTTTACTCATTTTCTGTAAACCTAGGTTACTAGTTTAGTATTTAAACAACTTTTAGAGATTTATTTTGTATCTCATGACATTTTAGATCTGAACTTTGTAATCTCTGACGGCATGAGTCTCTAAACTCCATTGTTGGGGGTGAGGAGCTCTGCTGTGTTTTGATGAATTAATGCAACTATTTCTGTTTTCCATTCAAACATGCGTGTTCCTATCTAAGATATTCATTCGCGCTTAATTATAGAGAAGGTGATGATCCGTGACACTCATCACCTTCCTCAATCCATGAACGTGTGTCTGACAACCACCTCCGTTCTACATCAGATTGAATGAGTATCTCTTAGATTCCTTAATCAGAATCTCCGTGGTATAAGCTAGAATCCATTGGCAGCATCCTTGAGAATTCAGAAAGTCTAAACCTTGTCTGTGGTATTCCGAGTAGGATTCTGGGATTAGATGACTGTGACGAGCTTCAAACTCGCGAGTTCTGGGCGTAGTGACAGACGCAAAAGGATAGTAAATCCTATTCCGGTATGATCGAGAACCTACAGATGATTAGCCGTGCGGTGACAGCGCACCTGGACCATTTTCACTGAGAGGAAGGGTGGTAGCCATTGACAACGGTAATCCATCAATGCACAGCTTGCCATAGGAGGGACGTGCGTGCGTGAAGAATAAAATAGGGAGAAAGTAGAGATTCAAAAGACAAAGCATCTCCAAAACTCCAACATATTCTCATTTACTGCATAACAAGTATTTATTTCATGCTCCTTTATTCCTCGTAATTCAATTTGATAAGTGAATTGTTTTCCTGACTAAGAGTTACAAGGTAACCAGAGATTGCTTCAAGCCAACAATCTCCATGGGATTCGACCCTTACTCACGTAAGGTATTACTTGGACGACCCAGTGCACTTGCTGGTTAGTTGTGCGGAATTACATAGTGTGAAGTAATTTTCGTGCACCACATAGCATTCACATTAAGCACTGCATTCTGCATTCAGGCTAAAAAAAAGGGTGCGCGACGTGACTACATCACCCATGCGATCGCGTCAAATGGCGAACTATACTTCCCACGCGGCCGCGTGACCTGGAGATCGGCGTAAAGATCCAACGTCCAGAAAGTTAGAATGAAATCGTGCGGCCATTGTGCGTCTAGCACAAAATGGCCCACGCGATCGCATGCCCCATGCGATTGCATCACTTGCACACAATCAATCCCACGCGACCGCGTGAGCGACGCGATCGCGTCGCATGGATTGCACAAATCCCAAAAGGAGACAGAAAGTTGGGCTGGAACGACGCTGGATTCGTGTGTTTAGCACAAATTCCAACGACGCGATCGCATGCCTCAGGCGATTGCGTCCTACCCTTTTTATCCATTCCATGCGATCGCGCGACCCACCCGATCGCATCAACCACCTTTTTCGCTCCAGCCACGCGACCGCGTGCTCCACGCGGCCACATGGATTCAAAAATATAACCCCCCCAGTCACGCGAAACCCCATCAGTCGCGACACCCCCCAACTCTTCTTCTCCCTCTCTTCTCCCCCAACCTTCAACCACCACCACCCAGCCACCACCGCGCCACCACCCAGAAGCCGCCGACCACCCGGACGCCGCCGCCTCCTACCCCCCTCCCTCCCTCCCCTTCTTTCCCCCTTCTTTCTTCCTCTTTCTTCTTTCTCCCTCCTCCTCCGCCACTGCTCCCCTCCACGCCACCACCCACCGCTGCCAACCGTCCCAACCGCAACCACCTTCCACCAGTAACACCACTCCTTTCCCCCTCCCTTCCCCTAACCCCATTACCCTCTCTTCCCCTCTGCCCCGAACAGCTGCACTGCCGTGCCCACCACCGCCAGCCGCGGTGCCCACCACCGGACGCCACCATCATCACCACCCCCAGCCAACATAGAGACCCCAGCTACCATCTCTTCCAGTGATGACACCCCTTCACACCCGGCTTGAGTGAGCATCGGGGACGATGCTACATTTTAAGTGTGGGGAGGTCGCCATCTCTGGCGTATTATTTTGGTGAACCACTACAGACTCTTTTTCTTTTATTTTGGATATTTTTCTGTATTTTTCTCTTTATTTTTATTTTTATTTTCTGAGTACTTATACATTGCTACTTTCATGTATTTTTACTCTATTCCTGCATTCTGCATTTTTAGTTCATATTTTAGTTATTTAGTTTAGCTTGTAATTCTAACTTAGTAGTTATAGAAATTGTGGATTAATTAGTATAGTTTACCCTTTTAGCATATGATAGCTTAGTTTAAATTGAAAAATATAAAAAGGGATGTAAACTAGAGACTTTAACAGAATCAAAACAACCCACACCTTGTATATATAGCATTACATGTTAGTTAACAACACTTCATCAAGGAGAAACACTAAAACTTTAAAGCCATTCAATATAAGTTTTACATTGAGAATAATGAGAATTTTTAACTAAACCTGCATGACATACATAAGTGATAAATGATTTTTGAGCTAGAGAACACATAGCCTGTGAGTTTTGAGCTTCATTGTATGGTTACATTCAAACCATAAATTTTTATTCCTGTGCGTTCCGCCCTTCTTTTATATTCTGGTATTCTTTACTTTGTTTTAATCTATATGTCCGATTATAGAATGTAGATATATACCAAGAGAGTGATTGAGGCCATTATTTGATTTTAGCTCACTTATCCCAAAATAGCCTACCTTTTACATCACCCTTGTTAGCCCCCTTGAGCCTTTAAATCCCCTTTTATTCTGTTAGCCACACTACTAGCCTTAAGCAGAAAAACAAAATAAAATTCCAAGTTGAATCCTTGGTTAGCTTAAGATAGAAAATTATGAATAGTTTAAAATGTGGGAAACCTATTGGGAACATGGATGATAAAAACAAAAGGTAGAAAAGTTGAAAGGAATAAAATAACTCAAATTAAGAAATTTTGGGAAGCATGCTCATGAGAAATCAAAGTGATTAAATTACCATATGCATTAAAAAAAATAGTTATTTTTCAGTATTTAATAAAGGGGATACAAAAAATTCCCCAAATGCAAAATAAAAGCAATGCACATGGGATAAAAATAAAAATTAAAACATGACCATGTAACATCAAGTGGGAAAATATGGGAAAATATGTAAGAAAGTTTTGTTTTACTAAGTATGTATGTTAGGTGAGATCTTAGTCTAATTAAGGATTCACTTATTAGCTCACTTAGCCTTATACATATATCCTTACCTTTACCTTGGCCCCATTACAACCTTAATTAAAGACCTCATGATTTTTGGTATGACTGTATTCTATAATTGTTGATTGGTTAGATGAAGAAAAAAGTTATAAAAAGGAAGAATAAAAAGAGGAATAGAGTGATTAACCCAATAAACACTGAGTGGCTAGAGAGTAAACACAAATCCAGTGAGGGTTCAATAGCTCATTAACATTTATCTCTGTTTGAATTATCTAATTGTCTTGCAAGTTCATAAAATGCTTTTTCTCCCATCTCAATTGTAAAAGTGCTTATTGATTATCTAAGGCTTGGCTATATATACATATATGACTCCTTGAGAATGTGAATTAATTTAACTACCTGTAAGCTTTATATATGAGTGAATAAATTAGAATTGCATGATGCATTTAGGTAGTTGCATTTAGATTAGATTGCATTGCATGACATTCCATCACTTTAACCTTACTCATTACCTTGGATTTAGCATGAGGACATGCTATTGTTTAAGTGTGGGGAGGTTGATAAACCTATATTTTATGATATATTTTGTGCTTAGTTTGAGTGATTTATTCAATCCTTCACCCACTTATTCATATTAATTGCATGGTTTTACTTCTCCTTCCTTATTATGTGATGTATGTGAAAAACATGTTTCCTATGCTTTTAAATTAATTATTTTAATCACCTTTAATTCCATTCGATGCCGTGATTAGTATGTTGAGTAGTTTTCAGATCTTCTAAGGTAGGAATGACTTAAAGGATGGAAAGGAAACATACAAAAATGGAAGGAAAGCACAAAACGGAGCTTCTGAAGAAACTGGCATTCACGCGATCGCATGGGCGACGTGGACGCATGCCAAGCGCAAAGAAGCAGCGACGCGGCCGCATGACTGACGCGACTGCGTGCCCTAAGCAAAACGCACATGACGCGGTCGCGTGACTGATGCGACTGCGTGACAAGGAAAGCTCCGAATGACGCGACCGCGTGACCCACGCGGATGCGTGACAGAGGCCACGCACCAGAAATTGCAGAAAACGCTTCCAGCAATTTCTGAAGCCCTTTTTGGCCCAAATCCAAGTCCAGAGGGCATAGACCAGAGGTTATGAAGTGAGGGAATGCATCCATTCAGAGAGAGCTCGCCAATTTAGTTATTTCCCATGTTTTAAATCTAGTTTTGAGAGAGGTTCTCCCCTCTCTCTCTTAGGATTTAGGACTTCTCTTAGTTTTAGGAGTGACTCTCAATCCCAGGTTCTTTATTTTTATTTATTCTTCCAATCTAGTTTATGAACTCTTCATGTTAGATTATAATTTCCCTTATTAATGTTATTTGAGGTATTTCAATTCATGATTGCTTTCTTTAATTTATGTTATTGTTGCTTTACATCTGAAGGCATTTTTATTCCAGCAAATTTACTTTTTCCTCTTTTGGTCTTGGTTAAGAAAGCAGTAACTCAGGAGTTATCTTATCTCAACATAATTGATAACTGTTATCTTTGCTAATTGAACTGAGCTTCAATAATCCCAACCTTTTCTCAGGAAATAAATAGGATTCGAAGATCAAACTAATTAGTCTCTTGACTTTCCTTTACTTTAGTAAAGGTTGACTAAGTGGAATTAAGATTCGACTTTCATTGTTATTGATAAGGATAACTAAGTCTGGACTTCCAATTTCTCATACCTTGCCCAAAAGTTTGCTTTATAGTATTTATTTATTTTTAATTGCCATTTAAATTATTTGTCATATTTGTTCCTTATTCTTAAAACCCCAATTTACAATCTCCATAACCAATAATAAGAACATACTTTCCTGCAGTTCCTTGAGAAGATGACCCGAGGTTTAAATACTCGGTTATCAATTTTAAGGGGTTTGTTACTTGTGACAACCAAAACGTTTGTACGAAGGGATTTCTGTCGGTTTAGAGACTATATCTACAATGCAAATGTTTTTATGAATTTCTTTATTGGCAAAAATCCCTAACGTCAGGAGGACAGTTCACAATCCCCAAGGCAAGTCGTTTATGAAGAACTAGACGGAATAACCCAGGACACAAATTCCCTTGATAATGATAGTCACAAGTCAAGTTCTCTTAGTAATGAACTTGCATCCGCAAGTGAATTCTCTGAGATCGAAGAATCTTTCCCCAAATGAATACGAAGATGATGCAGAGGTAGATTTCTCTCAACCTCCAATCTATGACTCGAGCAATGAAGAAGACACAGAAGACTTTGACCAGGACACAGATGCATTTGAAGAACCTTGCAAAGAAGTGGAGGAATTCACAGAAGAGCACAAGGGAGTAGAACTTACAGAACCACTGGAAACACCTACCCCAAGGCCATTACCGCCCAATATAAGCTTCAGGTGGGTACAATCCCTAATCTTTAACTTTACTTTTTCACTTGAATACGGTTTGCTTGAAACAGATAGCCAGCTTAGAGCTCTCTGCGGCTTTAAGAGTAAGAGGGAAATGGTTCGTGCTCAGAGCTGGTGCACAAGGTTCAATAAGGTTCCACGCTTCAACTTGAAGTGCACTGATTGGTATCATGTTCAATTGAATGGATCTCGGAAAACGTTTGGTCACCATGGTGAGAATCTACTTTCTAAACCGCCCGGATGGAAAAGTATAGATCAAGACGGAGGCGGATCTAAAAGCAAAGTTTGGGATCCTGGAATCTATTCCGACATTCATCATTCTGGGAGCCTAAAAATTTGTTTGAAGCTGCTCAGGAGCTTTACATGCCTAGTTTGGGACCCCGGAGGCTATTGGCATTCCAAGCATTGGTGGAGATTTTTGGATGAATTTAAACATAAGCCGCCATAACAGGAAGCCCTTCCAATGTCCAACTTAAGGACTTTAACTAAAAGTGCTAGGTGGGAGACAACCCACCATGGTATGATCGTTCATTTTTCAATTTTTATTTCGTTTTGTTTGTTTTCAAGTTTTATTTTATTTTATAATATTGAACCTGGAATTTTGCATCGCATTCATAGTCATCATTGCATTCTGCATACTGCATAAAAAAAAGGGGTGCGCAACGCGACCGCATCATCCATGCGATCGCGTCAAATGGCAAAAATACACTTCCCACGCGACCGCGTCATCTACGCGGCCACATGACCTGGAGATCGGCGTAAAGATCCAACGTCCAGAAAGTTAGGCTGGAATCGGGCGGCCATTGTGCGTTTCGCACAAATGACCCACGCGATCGCGTCACTTGCACACAACCAATCCCACGCGACCGCGTGAGCGACGCGACCGCGTCGCATGGATTGCACGAACACCCCAAAGGAGACAGAGAGTTGCGCTGAAACGACGCTAGATTCGTGCGTTTAGCACAAATCCCAGCGACGCGATCGCATACGCCAGGCGATCGCGTCATTCAATATTTTTTGCCCTCCATGCGATCGCGTCACTTACGCAATCGCGTCACCCCCCATTTCGCTCCAGCCACGCGGCCGTGTGGGGCACGCAGCCGCGTGGATTCAAATTTATAACCTCCCAACCACACGAACCCTATCAGTCGCGCCCCCCCTGAAACCCTCTCCTCCCTCTCTTCCCCTCCAATCTAACCACCACCATCACCGCCACCCCCAGACGCCGCCGACCCCCCAGACGCCGCCGCCACCGACCCCCCTTCCTCCTCCCCCTTCTTTCTTCTTCTTTCTTCTTCTTCCCCCCATCTCCGCCACTGCCCCCTTCGCAACCACCACCCACCGCCGCCGTCCGTCCCAACCGCACCCCCCCATCCGCCACACACACACCTACCCCCTCCCTTCCCCTCTTACCCCCTACCCCATTACCCATCCCTTCTTTCCCCCTGCCCCGAACAGCCGTGCCCACCACCGCCAGCCGCCGCGCCAGACGCCGTCACCACCACCCCCAGCCACCTTTCTGCCCACTCTCCTTATTCGGCCTACCAGGTTCCGACGAACGCCACCCTTCTATCCTTAGTCGCTATTTCATTATTTTCTGTTTATGTTCATGTTTAGGCTAGTTAGATATGCATGTTGTAGTGGATTTTAGGTTGTTAGGTAGGCTAGGATGTGGTTAGTGGATTTAGGCCTGTTTACTTGCACTGTTCATGTTTCTGTTTTATCAAATTTACAATTCTGCTGTTGCTGTGATGTTTGTAATGTTCATATGCTGTGATTTATTGTTTCATGCTGCTCTTTACATGGAATTCTCATGTTTATATTCCTTATATGTAATTGCAAGCTTTAATTTTAATTCATATGAACTATTTGATCGCTGTTTATTTTCCGGAACAATCCAATTTTAGCCGGAATGCTGTCCAAATTTCTGTAAAATATTTTCATTCATGTTTTGGTTTTGGCATTTTGAAATCTGCTTTCCTCTGCTTTACCCAAACCTATTTATGAATGCCAGGCACGCATTCTTATTCTCTTTGATTTCCTGGTTCATATATTGCATTTCTGATGTTTAATTCCAATTTTTGCTATTTCTATATCTATTTGAATCATCAACTTGTTTTCCTTGTTTGGTTATGAGTTACCTATCACTTCTAATTATAAATGCTTGTTACTTAGAAACTTATCCTTATGCCACTTACCTTAACCCATTTCTCATTAACTCACTAATTCTAATTTTCTGAAATCTTTTTTTTTTATTTTATTTCTAACCAAACTAACCTTTTAAAATCTTTTTTCTGGTTTTTCACTTTCTTTTAACCCTCTAACCATGGCATACTGATAATTTTTCCTACTTAACATGCCTTCTATTACATTTTGGATTGTGAATTTTTCCTTTCGAACTTTTAACTCCTATACAATCCTTAATGCACATTTACTTAACTCATTTACCTCATTCTAATTCTCCTTTGCCACTTTGTGTTTCTTTTGACTATTTGCCTATTTGTTTTCCTATTTTTATTATATCCTGGTTTTCTGTTTTTCAGGATGTCAGATTCCCAGAGAAAGGGAAAAGGCAAGGCTACTACTGGCAAACGGAAAAGAGGAGAAGCCTCTATGTCTATCATAGTTCTCATGCATGATGCCTCATTGTGGGAGAAAAACTTTACCCCGTAGGAGAAGGCTGACCAACTGCTTCTTGCCACTGATCTAATAAAATTTGCAAACCGATACTGTGAGCTAAAGTATCCGGTGTTTATAACCTCCAGGAACCTATACCTGGAAAGGACCTTGAAGTTCCTAGAAGAACTCCAGCAATACACCTCTGACCAGATCAAACAAAGAGGCTGGTTCTTCCTGGAGAGACCCCTGTCTGAGGTCAATGCATCTTGGGTAAGGGAATTCTACTGCAATTACTTCAAGACTTCCCTAGATACAGTGAACCTTAGGGGGAAGCAGATTCTGGTCACTAAAGAGGCAATTGAAGATGTTCTGAAGCTTCTGCCTAAATCTGATTAGCCGGATGGTTATCAGAAAGCTGAGGAAGACATGCGCTTTATGAAGTTTGATTGGGATGCAGTCAAGGCCCGGATAGCCCTTGACCCGACTGTTCCTTGGATTATGGGTCAGAACACCACCATGCCCAAGGGAATCAAGTGGGCATACTTGAATGATGAGGCTCGACTGTGGCATCAGATATTTAGCAACTTCATTATGCCGAGTACTCACGAGACCGATATACCTGCCGCTATGATCACCCTCCTATGGTGTGTGATGGAGGGTAAGGACCTGTACCTGCCACGCTTTATCCGGTTCTACATGGCCAGGGTCCACGTCCGAGGCACTCTTCCCTTTCCATATTTGATCATACAGCTAGGCCGACGAGCTGACGTGCCTTGGGAGGATGCTGATGAGAGGCCACCTGCTGCAGAATGCAAGAAGATTATCCCGCACAGCAGGAACTTTCTGGACTTGGGCTATAGACCTCTAGTCCTCACTGCTCCTGGTGACACTGCCACAACATCTGCCGGCCCTTCTTCCTCCACAGCTACACCTGCCACCACCACTGCACCTCCACCTGCCCCAGAGCCCATCTATCATCTAGTGCACCACCTGTTTCGACGGCTTGACCAGATGGAGCGTCGCAACAAGCGACGCTATGAGCACCTGAAGCTGATGATACGATCTGGCGACATCTCCTCCGAGCCTGACACACCATCCGAGGCATCTGAGGAGGAGGCGGATGCGCCCGAGGCTGCGACTCATCGACAGCAGGAGGCAGCGCAGGCAGGCACCCAGCAGGCAGCATGTAATGACCCAATTTTCAATATGTCTAGATCATACCAAAAACTGAGTGCTACCAATTTGTCTTCCTAATTATTATCTATTATTTATCATATGAGCCTGATTCGTTGTTAAACGAGTAGTTAATTCGCGTGGTGTATTTTTTTTTTTTGAAAACGTTTGGATTAATAGACAGAATCATTTATAATCAATTCACAAGTAATAACAGATAAAACAATTATAAACAACCACACAAAAATATATCACAAGTAGTTGACAACATTCGGTGATTCAGCCTTTATTAGCATATAGACTGTTAGTTAGAACACCCCTAGATATAGCTAAATAATATCTATATACATATATATACATACAACATCCCAGGTCCTGACCTGTTCAAGAGGTCCCTAAGCTGGCACCTAGGCTAGCCTAGACTCTATACTCACTTAGTCCCTCTAAACTACTAAAGCGAGGGAAAGTTCGTTCTAGGTCTTCAAAACTCAAGTCAAGTGGAACGTCATCAAAAGATAGAACATCATCTGCTACTCCTCTGCACGATCAGACTTTTCCACAGGACGTCTCTCTGGTACCTCATGAAGTAGCCACACAATAGGAATCTCGTACACAGGATTTAGGTTAAAGTGCGCATACGAACGGGGTGCAGACGTTGGCTGGTCTCACAGTATATACATATAATCAGAGAACGATATTCACCCTAGACTCAGAAGACTGCCTAGAGTGGAATCCCTTTTTGCGTACAATCGTCAGCGAACTACGGAAAGGAACTCTTACTTCCATCTGAAGGGGAAAGGGAGAGAGAAGGGGTAAGAACTGGGGAGTTCTTAGTAGGGCCGGGGTTATTAGTTACGTTCATTTATTTAGGGTCGATTAGTAGACGAATAATATAATATAACGAAGCGGTAAACAGAAGATAAAGATAGAAAGAGAAAGTAGAGAGAACAGAGAGCAGAACACAAACAAAAGAATACAAGAAAATAAAGCACAGAAATAGCATACGAGCAGACAAACATAAAGAAGTAGATCACACACAGAAAGGAATGCAACAGAGAATGATGCGCAGACAAGAATGATGCATGTCTAGCCCTAGCGCAAGCCATGAGCTCATGTGTCGGTTGGCTGCCCGCAATCCCGACATTTATCCGGTCACGAGTAATCACGATTTCCCGGATACGATTTTCCGTTCCTAAATAAATGCACATATAATAATAGCCGCTCGTTTGAGACAGCCTCTGCTTACTGCAGGAAAATATATATATACTTTGCTCTGCTCTGGGGAAGCGAAAAATGGCTGTAGGTAACTTAGTTTCCCTACAGAGGCTCAGGGTTGCATCAAGCAACTAATATATATATATATATATATATATATATATATATATATATATATATATATATATATATATATATATATATATATAGCTTTGGGTTGCATAAAGGAACTAATATATATATATAAATATAGCTCTGGGTTGCATCAAGTAACTAATATATATATAAATATAGCTCTGGGTTGCATCAAGCAACTAATATATATATATAGCTCTTTATTATATTACTCTTCTCTTTATATCTCTTTACTCTGTTTTAATTACTCTATTCTCTGTATCTCTTTTCTCTTCTCTGATTACTCTTTTCATTTGTATCTATATTACTCTTTTTCTCTTTATCTCTTTACTTTGCTCTGGTTACTCTGTTTTCTGTGTTTCTCTACTCTGCTCTGATTTCTCTGCTTAACGTATGTATTTAAAGTTTATGTAAATTTCGGTATGAATAGTTCGCCTGTCCCAAGTATAGGTTCATTAAGTCTATACTGAAATAGTTTAACTTTTCATATAATACCTAACCCTAGTCGCAACTCAAGGACTAACTATGTTGCCCTAGTTCGTTCACTAATTTCTGTCTGTTTTTTCTGTTATTAAAACCTTACAGACTTTTCTTTAGTTTTTATCTTTTCTTCAACTTTTTATCTTTCTTTTATCTTTGCTTCACTAATATGTTCTTACCACTCCCTAAGTGTTTTATGAAGGTAATTATGAGATTCTGCGCTTAAAGTTGTCTTTCTAAAGCTTTTACAGAAAACTGCCTTTTCCGCATTATTTTATTTTATTTTTTTTTACCAAAGATAGGAGACTCGAACCTGCAACCTCTTAATTGAGTATGGGGAGACTATGCCATTTGAGCTATTACTCATTGGCTTCCGCATTATTTTATTATTTTTATTAAAATATTATTTTTAATTAAATATTATTATTTAATATTTTATTATTATTTATTATTTTATTATTAAATTTTTGAAAATTAACTTTACTTTAACCTTTAACCTTTAAAATTCACTTTTTACCACCCATAACTTTTAATATTTCTACTTTTACCACCCTAACTTTTGGAAATTACAAAATAACCCCCCAAACACCAAAATATTTACTTCCTTGCCCTTTTATGGATCAAATAGGTGTTCTTCATTGTTCTTCACCACACTCAAAGTGTTCTTCGTGTTCTTCGTAAATTCTTCAGATTCTTTCTTTGTTTTTACCCGTTTTTCAGTCTTCTCAGCAACCGATTTTTACCATAATTCAAAATAAATTTCCAGCCACTAAAACCCCATCTTTTCTACATGATTTTAACATAAACTGAACCTCAATTTAAGCTCTAGGGTTTCGTTTTCTAGCAGTCACAAGAACACACATTCATAGCTTGAATTTCATCAAATTTCATCAAATTTTCACCAAAATTTCAACAAGAATTACTCATACAAACAATCAATTTCAAGCACAGCAAAATCATATCATAATCACACAACTCAAACACAATCAATCAAGATTAAATTCGTCAATCCCTACCTGGTTTTGCTGCTCCTAATTCGGTTGAATTTTCAGGTGGTCCTTAAGCACTTTTTCCTCCTAAATCACATCAAGAACAACTTTAAATCCAAAAAATCTCAACTGACCAAATCTCACTCAGTATGTTAGGAAGAGATATCTCACCTTAGACTTGCTGGAAATTTATGTTTCTTGGCCCTCAAGTCAAGTTAAGCATGATTCCTAAGGAAGAACATCAAGAAAACATTTTGCATGGTTTTCCTTGAAAACCGAATTGAAATGGGAGGGAGACAGCCATCTCACCTTATTTCCATCCTTGATAAGTTACATGGTTATGTAGAGGAAGAAGAGAGGATTATTTTGGTGAAATCGGAGTTTTGTTTTGAGTTTTAGTTCAGAAGAAAACAAGCTTTGAAGATTAAATGTTCATGAAAGTTTCTCTCTTTTCTCTCTTGTTATTTTCGGCCAAAATGATGAAATGAGACAGCCTTGGAGGTCTTGGGGTGTAAGGTGAGTTGTGATTGGTTGGCTTGGAGGTGGATTAAAATAATATTAAAATATCTCTGGTGTACAACTACTAAAACTAGGTGTACCGGAACACTCGTAAAAACATCTCTAAAAATTATTTTCTGAGCTACTAGCATAAATGACACTAGTAACATATTTATTATGAGAATAGAACATGTATAATGAGGTCTTAGCATTGCTAAATTCATTAGAGAGTGCTGGTGCTAAGCTGCACCAGTAAACTGTAAACCCGGTTAAACCGATTTTCTGTTTTTAACAAAAATAGACCAGGTAACCTTATAATATCATTCAAGCATTTTCTAATACTAATATAATGATAATATTATACTATTATCTCTCTCCTCTCATGAATCGAGTCCGGTTCGTCAAACAGAGACTATTTACGAAAATCAAAATCAAAACTGCTAACCGATACGGTTCAAAAACTAGGTTCTTCGCGATTGCATTACCGAGCTTGCCTCAAAGGAGGTTCTATCTTAAGGATGACATAATGATAATGAGTATTGAGATGCTTGATGATATAGCAGACGTGTTCCCTTTACTAATCTTCTAGAGAAATCCGTACTTTCAGAAAAGATCTCATGTACTCGAAAATCAGGGTTGTTACATTCTACCCTCCTAAAAGAAAATTTTGCCCTCAAAATTTTAGTTACCTAGGAATAAATGCGGGTAATCAGCTTTCATTTTATCTTCCAGTTCCCAAGTGTGCTCTTCCTCTCCTCTTGGTTCCCATGCTACTTTGACTAAGCGAACAGTCTTGCCTTTTAGCTGCTTATCACTTCTTTCTACGATTTGAACCGGTGATGCTTGATATGTCAAATCATTTCATAACTGTACTGTCTCTGGTTGTAAAATGTGACTCTTGTCGGGAATATATTTCTTAAGTTGCGAGACATGAAAAACATCATGAAGGTTTGATAAATAAGGAGGAAGGACTATTTGGTAAACTACTAGACCGACTCTTTTAAGTATTTGGAAAGGTTCTATGTATCGTGGGTTAAGCTTTTTAGTCTTAAGGGCTCTACCTATTCCAGTAATCGAGGTTACTTCTAGAAAGACACGGTTTCCGTCACTAAACTCTAAGGGTCTACGTCTATTATCGGCATAGCTCTTTTGACGGCTTTGTGCTGTCTGGATCTTCCAACGAATCTCCTTTATCTTCTCAGTAGTTTCTTACACTAAGTCTGAACCTAAGACACTAGCTTCTCCATCGTCATTCTAACACAATGGTTTCCGACATCTTCTTCCATAGAGAGCTTCATATGGTGCCATCCCGATACTTTATTGGAAACTATTGTTGTAGACGAATTTGACCAAAAGAAAATACTTATCCCAGCTGCTTTGGTTGTCTATCATACATGATCATAACATGTCTTCTAACGTTTGGATTGTCTGCTCTGATTGTCCGTCTATCTGAGGATGGTATGCTATACTCGTGTGCAATTCTGTTTCCAACACTTTCTGAAAAGCTCCCCAAAATCTAGTAGTAAACCTCAAAACTCGATCTGAGATAATTTATGAAGGTATCCCATGTAGTCGTACGATTCCTTGAATATATATTCGTTCCAGACTTTCTAAAGTATAGTCAACTCGAATCGAAAGGAAGTGCACTGACTTTGTCAACCTGTCCACAATTACCCAGATGGCATCGTGTCCAGTTGAGGTCCTTGGCAATCCCATGACAAAATCCATAGAAATCTGCTCCTATTTCCATTGTGGTATTTCTAAGGGTTGCAGGGTTCCTGACAGCTTCTGATATTCCACCTTCATCTTCTGGCAGGTTAAACATTTTGAGACATAATCAGCTACTTCTTTCTTTAAGCCTGGCCACCAGAACATTTGTTTCAAATCTCGATACATCTTTGTCACTCCAGGATGCATAGAAAATCTACTTTGGTGAGCTTCAGCAAGAATCTTTTGTCGCAATTCTCCAGAGTTTGGCACACAAATTCTTTTCTTGTACCTCCATAGGCCACTACGATCCTATCTCACAGCTTCTTCAGCTCTGCAAGCAATGGTGACATCCAGTACAGTGCTATGGAAATCGGTCCGGCTCCAGGTACTAGTTTAATGCTGAACTCTATCTCTCACTAAGGAGAAAACTCAGGTATGTCGTCCAAGAAAACATCAGGAAATTCCTTCATCATTCAGATTCGTTCTAAGCTTAATTCACTATCATTCGAGCTAGCCGCTAACAGAATGTACCCCTCACAATCACTCCCGCCTAAGGTAACTCTTACAGAATTCAGATATAAGGTGTGGGACAGAAATGGTTTAGTACATAGATTATCAGATGGAATAACAGCAGTTCTTTTAAAATAATCAAGGAAAGCATGATACTTAGATAACCAATCTAATCATAAAATAACTTCTAAACCACATAGAGGTAAACAGATTAGATCGTGTATAAAATTCCTGTTCCTAATAGCGAATGGTACTTGCAGGAACACTAAACTGGTCAAAGCATTTTGGGATGTAGGTGTATGGACAATCAAGTAAAAATTCAATTTAAAGAAATATAATCCTAACTCGTGAGCAATAGTTAGAGAAATAAAGAATGCGATGCACCCGAATCATACAGTACAGTTAGACATCGATTCTTGACATAACCTGACCTTGAATGAGGGCGTTCGATTGCACAACCTCGTCAATAGTGATAGCAAACACTCGTCCTTGTTGCTGGGTTCTAACTAAATTTTGAGTAAATCCCTTCAGACAATCCTTGGCAATATGTCCAAGTTCTCCACAAGCATAGCAGTTAGGTGATCCAAACTGGCAAGACCTGTTACTATGCTCTTTTCCGCATTGCTTACATGCAGGGTTTATATAAGCCTGATGGGCTCGTTTACCATTGCCTTGCTTTACTTTACCTCGAGCGATAAATTCAAACTTTATAGTATTGTCAGCGGACTCATCTACCATTCTTTTTCGACAGTCTCCTGCCCGATGTCCTTCCTTATTACAGTAGTAACATAAACCTGTTCTGAACTGGCAAAGCCTACTACCATGATGCTTTCCACAAGTTGGGCATACTACACCACTTTGAGCTTGGTGAGGTTGACTCTCATGTCCTTGTTCAATGTCACGGTTATTGTCACTACCATTATTGCGAGTTAAAAGGCTGACATCTCGGTGGTTTCCATTCCAACACTGGAATTGACCAATGGCTTTAAAATTGCGACCTTGAGGGGCTAAATTTTGAACAAAGTCTCTTTCTGAATCCTCCCTACGACTTGCTCGAGCTATCGCCACCTTCTTTGAACATTCTTCCACTAGTTTACTTTTATTCACCAGTTCAGCAAAATTTCGTATCTCTAGCGAAACAACAGAATTCATCAGTTCTTCTCGGAGTCCTCCTTTAAACTTTAAACACTTTCATTCCTCAAAGTCTTCTGGGTTCCCTTGACAAATCTTGGAGAAACGGCACAAGTCATCGAACTTACGGGCATACTCAGCAATAGTCATATCCCCTTGTTTCAACTGCATAAGCTTCATCTCCTTAGCATCTCGTGCTGCTCCCAGAAAATACTTTTTTATAAAATTCATCCCTAAAGATATCCTAAGGAATGTCATTTTCATTCTGTTGTAGCAGTCGTTGTATCCCCTGCCACCAGTACTCAGCTTATCCCTCGAGCATATAAGTAGCAAACTCCATGTGTTGTCCTTCCGGAACATGTTGCACTCTCAGTGATCGTTCAATACCTCGAAACCAATTATCAGTGTCAGTCACAACGAGTGTACCCTTGAACTTAGGCAGATTAACCTTCAGAAATGTCGCAAGGGTCATAGGTCTTTCAGGATGCCCTAAGTTGTTTTCATCATTCCCATTATCTTCTCCGTATTCATTCTCGTTCCCATTTCTCACTCTGAGACGTTCAACAGCCCTAGCCACTGCTACAGCAGCTTCACGCACTACTTCAGCCATGTTGTTCATGGTAGCCATAAACGTTTCCTGTTCCCTCTCGTAGTTAACATTAGGAATTCCTTCCCGTACGCCTCGTCTCCGTGAACCCATTGTAGTCTTGTTCACACCAAACAATCGTTGTTAAGGTGATCAATCTTAACACTTCAAGTCAAGTGTGAACATTCCCAAAATGAAAACACAGAGACAATCATGCAACATATATCACTGGGATATCCTATACGCATGAGACACACAACAGAGTATGCAATGAAGCATAGTCAGTCCACTCCCCAGGCTCTACTAGGAACGAACTGCTCTGATACCAAATTGTAATGACCCAATTTTTAATATGTCTAGATCATACCGAAAACTGAGCGCTACCAATTTGTCTTCCTAATTATTATCTATTATTTATCATATGAGCCTGATTCGTTGTTAAACGCGTAGTTAATTCGCGTGGTGTATTTTTTTTTTTTTTTGAAAACATTTGGATTAATAGACAGAATCATTTATAATCAGTTCACAAGTAATAACAGATAAAATAGTTATAAACAACCACACAAAAATATATCACACGTAGTTGACAACATTCGGTGATTCAGCCTTTATTAGCATATAGACTGTTAGTTAGAACACCCCTAGATATAGCTAAATAATATCTATATACATATATATAAATACAACATCCCAGGTCCTGACCTGTTCAAGAGGTCCCTAAGCTGGCACCTAGGCTAGCCTAGACTCTATACTCACCTAGTCCCTCTAAACTACTAAAGCGAGGGAAAGTACGTTCTAGGTCTTCAAAACTCAAGTCAAGTGGAACGTCATCAAAAGATAGAACATCATCTGCTACTCCTCTGCACGATCAGACTTTTCCACAGGACGTCTCTCTGGTACCTCATGAAGTAGCCACACAATAGGAATCTCGTACACAGGATTTAGGTTAAAGTGCGCATACGAACGGGGTGCAGACGTTGGCTAGTCTGATAGTATATACATATAATCAGAGAAAGATATTCACCCTAGACTTAGAAGACTGCCTAGAGTTGAATCCCTTTTTGTGTACAATCGTCAGCGAACTACGGAAAGGAACTCTTACTTCCATCTGAAGGGGAAAGGGAGAGAGAAGGGGTAAGATCTGGGGAGTTCTTAGTAGGGCCGAGGTTATTAGTTATGTTCATTTATTTGGGGTCGATTAGTAGACGAATAATATAATATAACGAAGCGGTAAACAGAAGATAAAGATAGAAAGAGAAAGTAGAGAGAACAGAGAGCAGAACACAAATAAAAGAATACAAGAAAATAAAGCACAGAAATAGCATACGAGCAGACAAACATAAAGAAGTAGATCACACACAGAAAGGAATGCAACAAAGAATGATGCGCAGAAAAGAATGATGCATGTCTAGCCCTAGCGCAGGCCATGAGCTCATGTGTCGGTTGGCTGCCCGCAATCCCGACATTTATCCGGTCACGAGTAATCACGATTTCCCGGATACGATTTTTCGTTCCTAAATAAATGCGCATATAATAATAGCTGCTCATTTGAGACAGCCTCTGCTTACTGCAGGAAAATATATATATACTTTGCTCTGCTCTGGGGAAGCGGAAAATGGCTGTAGGTAACTTAGTTTCCCTACAGAGGCTCAGGGTTGCATCAAGCAACTAATATATATATATATAAATATAGCTCTGGGTTGCATTAAGCAACTAATATATATATAAATATAGCTCTGGGTTGCATCAAGCAACTAATATATATATATAGCTCTTTATTATATTACTCTTCTCTTTATATCTCTTTACTCTGTTCTGGTTTCTCTTTTCTCTGTATCTCTTTACTCTGTTTTAATTACTCTGTTCTCTGTATCTCTTTTCTCTTCTCTGATTACTCTTTTCATCTGTATCTGTATTACTCTTTTTCTCTTTATCTCTTTACTTTGCTCTGGTTACTCTGTTTTTTGTGTTTCTCTACTCTGCTCTGATTTCTCTGCTTAACGTATGTATTTAAAGTTTATATAAATTTCGGTATGAATAGTTCGCCTATCCCAAGTATAGGTTCATTAAGTCTATACTGAAATAGTTTAACTTTTCATATAATACCTAACCCTAGTCGCAACTCAAGGACTAACTATGTTGCCCTAGTTCGTTCACTAATTTCTGTCTGTTTTTTCTGTTATTAAAACCTTACAGACTTTTCTTTAGTTTTTATCTTTTCTTCAACTTTTTATCTTTCTTTTATCTTTGCTTCACTAATATGTTCTTACCACTCCCTAAGTGTTTTATGAAGGTAATTATGAGATTCTGCGCTTAAAGTTGTCTTTCTAAAGCTTTTACAGAAAACTGCCTTTTTCGCATTATTTTATTATTTTTATTAAAATATTATTTTTAATTAAATATTATTATTTAATATTTTATTATTATTTATTATTTTATTATTAAATTTTCGAAAATTAACTTTACTTTAACCTTTAACCTTTAAAATTCACTTTTTACCACCCGTAAGTTTTAATATTTCTACTTTTACCACCCTAACTTTTGAAAATTACAAAATAACTCCCCAAACACCAAAATATTTAATTCATTGCCCTTTTATGGATCAAAAAGGTGTTCTTCATTGTTCTTCACCACACTCAAAGTGTTCTTCGTGTTCTTCGTAAATTCTTCAGATTCTTTCTTTGTTTTTACCCGTTTTTCAGTCTTCTCAGCAACCGATTTTTACCATAATTCAAAATAAATTTCCAGCCACTAAAACCTCATCTTTTCTACATGATTTTAACATAAATTGAACCTCAATTTAAGCTCTAGGGTTTCATTTTCCAGCAGCCACAAGAACACACATTCATAGCTTAAATTTCATCAAATTTCATCAAATTTTCACCAAAATTTCAACAAGAATTACTCATACAAACAATCAATTTCAAGCATAGCCAAACCATATCATAATCACACAACTCAAACACAATCAATCAAGATTAAATTCGTCAATCCCTACCTGGTTTTGCTGCTCCTAATTCGGTTAAACTTCAGGTGGTCCTTAAGCACTTTTTCCTCCTAAATCACATCAAGAACAACTTTAAATCCAAAAACTCTCAACTGACCAAATTTCACTCAGTATGTTAGGAAGAGATATCTCACCTTATACTTGCTGGAAATTTATGTTTCTTGGCCCTCAAGTCAAGTTAAGCATGATTCCTAAGGAAGAACATCAAGAAAACACATGTTTTGCATGGTTTTCCTTGAAAACCGAATTGAAATGGGAGGGAGACAGCCATCTCACCTTATTTCCATCCTTGATAAGTTACATGGTTATGTAGAGGAAGAAGAGAGGTCGTTTTGGTGAAATCGGAGTTTTGATTTGAGTTTTAGTTCAGAAGAAAACAAGCTTTGAAGATTAAGTGTTCATGAAAGTTTCTCTCTTTTCTCTCTTGTTATTTTCGGCCAAAATGATGAAATGAGACAGCCTTGGAGGTCTTGGGGGTGTAAGGTGAGTTGTGATTGGTTGGCTTGGAGGTGGATTAAAATAATATTAAAATATCTCTAGTGTACAACTACTAAAACTAGGTGTACCGGAACACTCATAAAAACATCTCTAAAAATTATTTTATGAGCTACTAGCATAAATGACACTAGTAAAATATTTATTATGAGAATAGAACATGTATAATGAGGCCTTAGCATTGCTAAATTCATCAGAGAGTGCTAGTGCTAAGCTGCACCAGTAAACCGTAAACCCGGTTAAATCGATTTTCTATTTTTAACAAAAATAGACCAGGTAACCTTATAATATTATTCAAGTATTTTCTAATACTAATATAATGATAATATTATACTATTATCTCTCTCCTCTCATGAATCGAGTCCGGTTCGTCAAACAGAGACTATTTACGAAAATCAGAATCAAAACTGCCAACCGATACGGTTCAAAAACTAGGTTCTTCGCGATTGCATTATCGAGCTTGCCTCAAAGGAGGTTCTAGCTTAAGGATGACATAATGATAATGAGGATTGAGATGCTTGATGATATAGCAGAGGTGTTCTCTTTACT
This sequence comes from Arachis ipaensis, assembly GCF_059453495.1. Lineage (NCBI taxonomy): Eukaryota > Viridiplantae > Streptophyta > Magnoliopsida > Fabales > Fabaceae > Arachis > Arachis ipaensis. The sequence goes on from NC_142436.1 coordinate 60,301,800, forward strand.
AATCTTCTGGAGAAATCTGTACTTTCAGAAAAGATCTCATGTACTCGAAAATCAGGGTTGTTACACAGCACACCAGCAAGAGATCCCACATCAGATTCAGGCTGTAGACCCTGAGATCCCCCTTCAATCAGCACCCCCTCCACAGCAGTCAGACCCTCAGATCACCACCTCAGAGACCCCAGCTACCCGTCCTTCCAGTGATGACACCCCTTCACACCCTGCTTGAGTGAGCATCAGGGATGATGCTTCATTTTAAGTGTGGGGAGGTCGCCATCTCTGGCGTATCATTTTGGTGAACCACTATAGACCCTTTTTCCTTTATTTTGACTATTTTCTTGTATTTTTTTTCTCTTTATTTTTCAGTACTTATACATTGCTATTTTCATGTATTTATACTCTATTTCTGCATTTTGAATTTTTAGTTCATATTTTAGCCACTTAGTTTAGTTGCAATTCTAACTTACTAGTTATAGAAATTGTGGATTGATTGGTATAGTTTACCCTTTTTAGCATAAGATAACTCGGAATAAATTGAAAAGAAAAAGGAAGTAAACTAGAGACTTTAACAGAATCAAAACAATCCACACACTTTGTACATATAGCATTACATGTTTGTTAGTTAACAACATTTCATCAAGGAGAAACACTAGAACTTTAAAGCCACCTTAAGTTTTACATTGAGAATAATGGGAATTTTTAACTAAACCTGCATGACATACATAATTGATAAATGATTTTTGAGCTAGAGAACACATAGCTTGTGAGTTTTGAGCTTAATTGTATGGTTACATTCAAACCATAATTTTTATTCCTGTGTGTTCCGTCCTTCATTTATATTCTGGTGTTCTTTACTTTGTTTTAATCTATATGTCCGATTATAGAATAGAAATACATACCAAGAGAGTGATTGAGGCCATTATTTGATTTTAGCTCACTTATCCCAAAATAACCTACCCTTTACATCACCCTTGTTAGCCCCTTGAGCCTGTAAATCTCCTTTTATTCTATCAGCCACATTACTAGCCTTAAGCAGAAAGACAAAATAAAAATCCCAAGTTGAATCCTTGGTTAGCTTAAGATAGGAAGTATGTATGGTTTAAATATGGGAAAACCTATTGGGAACATGGATGATAAAAACAAAAGGTAGAAAAGTTGAAAAGAATAAAATAACTCAAATAAAAAGTTTTGGGAAGCATGCTCATGTAAAATCAAAATAATTGAATTACCATGTGCATTAAAAAAAAAGAAAAAAAGTGTTATGAATAAAGGGGACACAAAAAGAATTCCCCAATTATGAAATAAAGCAATGCACATGGGATAAAAATAAATATTGAGATATGAGCATGTAACATCAAAAGTGAGAAAATATGGAAAATAGGTAAAGAAGCTTTGATTTAGAAAGTATGTATGTTAGGTGAGATCTTAGTCTAATTAAGGATTCACTTATTAGCTCACTTAGCCTTATACATATACCCTTACCTTTACCTTGGCCCCATTACAACCTTACTTAAGACCTCATGATTTTTGGTATGACTATATTCTATGATTGTTGATTGGTTAGATGAAGAACAAAGTTATAGAAAGTAAGAATAAAAAGAAGAATAGAGTGATTAACCCAATAAACACTGAGTGATTAGAGAGTAAACACAAAATCCAGTGAGGGTTCAATAACTCATTAACATATATCTCTGCTTAAATTATTAATTGTCTTGCAAGTTTTTAAAATGTTTTTCTCTCCCATCTCAATTGTAAAGGCACTTTATCACTATCTAAGGCTTGGCTATATATATATACATGACTCCTTGAGAATGTGAATTAATTTAACTACATGCAAGCTTTATATACAAGTGAATAAAAAAATTAGAATTGCATGATGCACCATTCATTTAGGTAGTTGCATTTAGATTAGATTGCATTACATGACATTCCACCACTTTAACCTTACTTTTTACCTTGGATTTAGCATGAGGACATGGTATTGTTTAAGTGTGGAGAGGTTAATAAACCCATATTTTATTATATATTTTGTGCTTAATTTGAGTGATTTATTCAATCCTTCACCAACTTATTCATATTAATTGCATGGTTTTACTTTTCCCTCCTTATTATGTGATGTATGTGAAAAACATGTTTCCTATGCTTTAAAATTAATTATTTTAATTACCTTTATTTCCATTCGATGCCGTGATTAGTGTTTTGAGTAGTTTCAGATCTTCTAAGGCAGGAATGACTTAAAGGATGAAAAAGGAAACATACAAAGATGGAAGGAAAGCACAAAACGGAGTTTCTAAAGAAACTGGCATTCACGCGATCGCATGGGCGACGCGGACGCATGCCAAGCGCGAATCAACAGCGACGCGGCCGCATGACTGACGCAACCGCGTGACAAGAAAAGCTCCGAATGACGCGATCGCGTGACCCACGCGGACGCGTGACAGAGGCCACGCACCAGAAATTGCAGAAAATGCTCCCAGCGATTACTAAAGCCCTTTTTGGCCCAAATCCAAGTCCAGAAAGCATAGACCAGAGATTATAAAGTGTGGGAATGCATCCATTCAGGGAGAGCTCGCCAATTTAGTTACTTCTGATGATTTAGATTTAGTTTTGAGAGAGGTTCTCTCCTCTCTCTCTTAGGATTTAGGACTTCTCTTAGTTTTAAGAGTGACTCTCGATCCCAGGTTTAATGTTCCTTTACTTTAAGCTTCCCTTTCACTTTTATTCATTCCATTACTTTAGTTGATTATTTACTTTTGCCATTTAATTTATGAATTCTTCTATGTTCTAGATTATTTGAATTAATGCTATTTGAGGTATTTCAGTTTATTATTGCTCTCTTTTATTTATGTCACCATTGCTTCCAATCTGAAGATATTTTTATTCCAGCAAATTTACTTTTTACCTTTTGGTCTTGGTTAAGAAATCAGTAACTCATGAGTTATCTTAGCTCAACATAATTGATAACTGTTATCTTTGCTAATTGAATTGACTTTCAATAATCCCAATCTTTTCTTAGGAAATAAATAGGATTCGAAGGTCAAACTAATTAATCCCTTAACTTTCCTTTGCTTTAGCAAAGGTTAACTAAGTGGAATTAAGATTCAATCTTCTTTATTATTGACAAGGATAACTAAATATGGACTTCCAATTTCTCATACCTTACCAAAAGTTTATTTTATAGTATTTATTTATTTTAATTGCCATTTAAATTATTTGTCATATTTGTTCCCCATTCTTGAAAACCCGAATTTACAATCTCCATAACCAATAATAAGAACATACTTCCCTGCAGTTCCTTGAGAAGACGACCCGAGGTTTGAATACTTCGGTTATCAATTTTTAAGGGGTTTGTTACTTGTGACAACCAAAACTTTTGTACGAAGGGATTTTTGTTGGTTTAGAAACTATATCTACAACGCGACTGTTTTATTGAAATTCTTTACTAGCAAAAATCTATTCGTCATATTGCAAAGTGTCTAAGAAAAGAATTTTACCCCCCTCAAAGTTGTCGAACCTCCCCCACACTTAATTAATGCATGGTCCTCCGTACATGCTCATAATCCGGTTGAACGTTAACTTGGGGGCTCCACCTTCAGCTGGTGGTCACTGACATGGGTTGATGACTTCCATCATCCTCCTCCCCAACTAACTCTGATGAAGCTTTGGGAGTTAGGCCGGGGTCTCTTCCTTGTAGTCTTGCTGCTACCCACTCAAAATGCTCGTGCTCAAGTCACTCCATGTCGTGGATATCATGCAATATGTCTTGGAAGAAGTCTAAAAGAGACAAAAGAAACGGTAGAAGAGTTGATGAAGTTGGTGGATTTGATGATGGTGTTGTAGGTGCTTTCCGCTTGGAGGGTGTCTTCTTTGTCGATCCATCTAAATCTCCGCATGGAATGAATTGGTTGCCTCTTGGTATCTTGAACATGACGTCCGTCGGTTGCCTCTCTACCCCGCTGCTATTGCCAGACGCATCACCATCGATGGAAAAAGAATGTTGATCTTTTTCTTTTCAATGAGTTTCCAAATCGATGTGCGTATCAAAGGCACAATGGTTATTTTATTTCCTTCAAAAATAGTCCAAATTAGAAAAGCAGCTTTAAGTCGAACATGGGTAGCATGGGTGCTAGGAATTATATAGTCGGCCACAATTTGATGCCAAATACGCGCCTCGACATTCAAATTGGAATAGGCAATGCTAGCAGGAACAGATTTTCCTCCCTTGCCATATTCCCAGGACGCACCAGGATGGGCAATCTTCTTAAGAATAGGAGCCAAGGACATCCTCCCCTTGAACACATCCGCTTTGATCCTTGAATACTCATCCTTCGTAGGCAGAATGTGGGGAATCTTCAGAAGAGCTTCCAGAGCCTTGTTGGAAGTGTCCAACGTCTTCCCTTGGAGGAATACCGACTCTGCTTCCCAAGCTTGATAGTTAGTGTAGAATTCCTGCACCATAGATTCATTAACTTCAATGGGGTCTTGCTCAAGAAATCCCCAATGAAGCGAGGCAATCCTTTCATGGATGATCACCTTGTATTTGTTTGGAACCTTCAGTGTCCTCTCCCAATGGATTGTTCTTTTCTCGATTGCTTCATATTGGGAGTCGGCTCTTCAGTTAACTGGTGCCCGAAAATTACTTCACAATGTAATTTCGCACAACTAACCAGCAAGTGCACTGGGTCGTCTAAGTAATACCTTACGTGAGTAAGGGTCGAATCCCACGGAGATTGTTGGTTTGAAGCAATCTATGGTTATCTTGCAATTCTTAGTCAGGAAATCAATTATATTTATCAGTTGAATTACGAATAAACAAGAGAGCATGGATTAAAGGTTACTTGTTATGCAGTAATGGAGAATATGTTGGAGTTTTGGAGATGCTTTGTCTTCAGAATCTCTGCTTTCATCTGTCTTCTGATTCATGCATGCACGTCCTCCTATGGCAAGCTGTGTGTAGGTGGATCACCGTTGTCAATGGCTACCATCCATCCTTCCAGTGAAAAGGGTCCAGGTGCGCTGTCACCGCACGGCTAATCATCTACAGGTTCTCAGTCGTACCGGAATACGAATTACTATCCTTTTGCGTCTGTCACTACACCCAGCACTCGCGAGTTTGAAGCTCGTCATAGTCATTCAATCCTAGAATCCTACTCGAAATACCACAGACAAGGTTTAGACCTTCCGGATTCTCATGAATGCTGCCATCAATCTAGCTTATACCACGGAGATTCTGATTAAGGAATCTAAGAGATATTCATTCAATCTGATGTAGAACGGAGGTGATTGTCAGACACACGTTCATGGATTGAGGAAGGTGATGAGTGTCACGAATCATCACCTTCTCCATAATTAGGCGCGAATGGATATCTTAGATAGGAACACGCATGTTTGAATGGAAAACAGAAATACTTGCATTAATTCATTGAGACACAGCAGAGCTCCTCACCCCCAACAATAGAGTTTAGAGACTCATGCCGTCAAAGAGTACAAAGTTCAGATCTAAAATGTCATGAGATGCAAAATAAGTCTCTAAAAGTTGTTTAAATACTAAACTAGTAGCTTAGGTTTACAAAAAATGAGTAAACTATGATGGGTGGTGCAGAGATCCACTTCTGGGGCCCACTTGGTGTGTGCTGGGGCTGAGACTTAAACAATTCACGTGCATAAGGCTGTTTTGGGCGTTCAACGCCAGGTTTGGATCCATTTCTGGCGTTGAACTCCAACTTTTAATCCTTTTCTGGCGCTGGACGCCGGAATTGGGCAGAGAACTGGCGTTGAACGCCAGTTTACATCATCTATCCTTGAGCAAAGTATGGACTATTATATATTGTTAGAAAGCCCTGGATATCTACTTTCCAACGCAATTAAAAGCGCGCCATTTTGAGTTCTGTAGCTCCAGAAAATCCACTTTGAGTGCAGGGAGGTCAGAATCCAACAGCATCAGCAGTCCTTTTTCAGCCTGAATCAGATTTTTGCTCAGCTCCCTCAATTTCAGCCAGAAAAATACCTAAAATTACAGAATAACACACAACTCATAGTAAAGTCCAGAAATATGAATTTTTCCTAAAAAATAATGGAAATAAACTAAAAACTAACTAGAATATACTAAAAACTATATGAAATTAACCCCAAAAAGCGTATAAAATATCCGCTCATCACAACACCAAACTTAAACTGTTGCTTGTCCTCAAGCAACTAGAAAAATAAGATAGAAGACTAATAGGTTGAGAAGCAATAATATCTCAGAGTTTTTGAGTGAAGCTCAGATTCTAATTAGATGAGCGGGACTAGTAGCTTTTTGCTTCCGAACAGTTTTGGCATCTCACTTTATCCATTGAAGCTCAGAGTGATTGGCATCTATAGGAACTTAGAATTCAGATAGTGTTATTGATTCTCCTATTTCAGTATGATGATTCTTGAACACAGCTATTTCATGAGTCTTGGTCGTGGCCCTAAGCACTTTGTTTTCTAGTATTACCACCGGACACATAAATGCCACAGACACATAATTGGGTGAACCTTTTAGATTGTGACTCAGCTTTGCTAAAGTCCCCAATTAGAGGTGTCCAGAGTTCTTAAGCACACTCTTCTTTCTACTTTGGACCTTGACTTTAACCGCTTAGTCTCAAGTTTTCACTTGACACCTTCACGCCACAAGCACATGGTTAGGGACAGCTCGGTTTAGCCGCTTAGGCTAGGATTTTATTCCCTTAGGCCCTCCTATCCACTGATGCTCAAAGCCTTGGGATCCTTTTTATTACCCTTGCCTTTTGGTTTTAAGCGCTATTGGCTTTTTTCACTTTTTTTTTTGCTGCTTTTTCTTACTTCAAGAATCATTTTTATGATTTTTCAGATTATCAATAACATGTCTCATGTTCATTATTCTTTCAAGAGCCAACATATTTAACAGTCTTAAACAACAAATTCAAAAGACATATGCACTGTTCAAGCATTCATTCAGAAGACAGAAAGTATTGCCACCACATGTAACTAATTAGAATTTCTCTTATTAAAACTCGAAATTTTATTGCCTCTTATTCAAAAGATCTACTATTTTATTCATGTTTGCTGATGATGAGAAAAATAAACTATGGCTTAATTGGAGATAAAATCAAAATAGATACTAATTACTACTATATGACTCCTAAGGTGAACTTCTATAATGACACTATCACAGAGTTAAAGCAGAAATTGGAATTTAACAACCTTTGTTCTGGGAAGTGGATGTTCCTCTGATCCGTGGGGTGCTTGGTCCTTCTAGAGATAACTTCTAGCGCTTCAATTCCCTTAAGTCACGCCCTTGCTCCTCTTGTTCTTTAAACATATAGGTAAGAGTTTGACTGTGTTCCTTCTGTTCTTTTATTATTTGTTCCATAGCTTCCCATATCTTGGTAACAGACATCTCAAGATACTCCCAGTATTCAGATTGAGGGATTTCTGGGAGAAATTCCTGTGTTTTCTTCTTGGTGAGATCATCCTGTGCTTGTTGTTTTTCCATTGATGCTTTGGTGATTGGTTTCTCAACTGAGATATACTCAGTTATTCCCATCCTTACTCTGGCGTCCTTGCAGAGCAGAGAAATCATGCTTGGATAAGCCAACCTGGCCTCTTTAGAATTTTTGTTAGCAATTTTGTAGAGTTCAGCTGAGATTAGCTGATGAACTTCCACTTCTTTTCCCATCATGATGCAATGGATCATCACTGCTCTTTTAACAGTGACTTCAGAACGGTTGCTAGTGGGCAACAGAGAATACCCAATGAAGTCCAGCCATCCTCTGGCGACTGGTTTGAGATCTTCTCTCTTGAGTTGATTTGGGACACCCTTTGTGTTGGTGGTCCACCTGGCTCCAGGGATACATATGTCCTCTAGAATCTTATCCAGGCCCTTGTCTGTTCTCATCATTCTCCTGTTGAAGGAGTCTGGATCATCTTTCAGCTGAGGTAGCTTTAAGATCTCCCTGATCCTGTCAGGGTGGGTATGAACAATCTTTCCTCTGACCACGGTTCGATAGTCATAGAAAGCAGTCCCAGATAGTTTCTGCTTGTCAGTTTGCCACATATTAGCATAGAACTCCTGAACCATGTTCCTCCCTACTTTCGTTTCAGGATTAGCTAGGACTTCCCAGTTCCTGATTCAAATTTGCTCCTGGATCTCCGAATATTCATCTTCTTTCAGATCAAATCTAACTTCCGGGATCACTGATCTCAGACCCATTATTTTGTTATAATGGTCTGAATGTTCTTTAGATAAGAACTTCCCTTGATTCCAAAGTGGTTTTGGAACGCTCTCTTTCTTGCCTCTTGGAGTGGGTTGTTTTCCTTTAGGAGCCATGATCTTAGTGATCGCGGATAAACACACCAAACTTAGAAGTTTGCTTGTCCTCAAGCAAAAGAAAAGAAAGGAGAGGGATAGAAGGAGAGCTAGGTGCAATTGTTGATGGAGGAGGGTGGAGGCCGAACCCATATATAAAGGGAGGGGGGTGGGTTCGAAAATTTTAAAAAGATATGATAAAAAGATTGATTTGGAAAAGATAAGATAGAAGATATGATAAGAGAGGATATAGTTTAAAATTGAAAAGATATGAAAATTTTTTGAAAAAGATAAATCTAGATTTTGAAAAAGATAATGCGGAGATTTGAAAAAGATATTAGTTGAAAAAATATATTTGTTTTGCAAATTTGAAAAAGAGTTGGATTGAATTTGCAAAAGAGGGTTTGTGCTTATGGATTAAGATACATTTGATATTTTTAAGGTAGGGTTTTTAGAAATTAGGGATTTTAGAAATCAGGGTTCTTAACATGTTTATGCAAGAAATCATGAATTGAAGTATGAAAATTAAGATTAAAATGAAAAATATGAAGAAAAAATGAATTTACCTCCTCCCTGCCATCCTGGCGTTTGAACGCCCAAACACTGCCTGTTTTGGGCGTTCAACGCCCAAATGCTGCTCTCCTGGGTATTCAACGCCCAGTTGTTGCCCTTTTCTGGCATTGAACGCCAGATAGCTATCTTTACTGGCGTTCAGCGCCCACTGGCTGCCCCTTTTGGGCGCTGAACGCCCAAAATAGGCTCTTACTGGTGTTTTCTTGCCAGTGAGCTCTTTTTCTCTGTTTTGTGTGCAGATTCCTTCTGTAACCCTGTGAACTTATGCAATTGATTCTTTACCTTGTTATCAATGAACTCTGTATAAACAAATAAAAATAAAAATAGGGCAAAATGCTTAGAGGATTGATGCCCCATGGCTGGGTTGCCTCCCAGCAAGTGCTTCTTTATTGTCTTTAGCTGGACCTTGCTGAGCTTTTAATCTAGCTTCAGCCTTGAGCACTCTTGCTCAACGTTGCTCTCAAGATAGTGCTTGATTCTCTGTCCATTGACAATGAACTTCTTATCAGAATCAATATCCTGAAGCTCCACATAACCATATGGTGATACACTTGTAATCACGTATGGTCCCCTCCACTGGGATTTCAATTTCCCGGGGAATAGCCTGAGTCTAGAGTTAAACAGCAGAACCTTCTGTCCTGGTTCAAAGATTCTAGATGACAGCTTTCTGTCATGCCACTTTTTTTATTTCTCTTTATAAAGCTTGGCATTTTCAAAAGCTGTGAATCTGAATTCCTCTAGCTCATTTAACTGGAGCAATCTTTTTTCTCCTGCTAACTTGGCATCAAAGTTTAGGAATCTGGTTGCTCAGTAGGCTTTATGTTCCAGTTCCACGGGCAGGTGACATGCCTTACCATACACAAGTTGGTATGGAGAGGTCCCTATAGGGGTCTTGAATGCTGTTCTGTAAGCCCACAGAGCATCATCCAAGCTCCGTGCCCAATCCTTTCTACGGGTACTTACTGTCCGTTATAGGATTCTCTTTAATTCTCTGTTAGAGACTTCAGCTTATCCATTAGTTTGTGGATGATATGGAGTAGCCACCTTATGGTGAATTCCATACCGAACCATGGCAGAGTAAAGCTGTTTATTGCAGAAGTGAGTGCCCCCATCACTGATGAGTACTCTAGGGACACTAAACCTGCTAAAGATATGTTTCTGGAGGAACTTCAGCACTGTTTTAGTATCATTGGTGGGTGTGGCAATGGCCTCAACCCATTTTGATACATAGTCAACTGCCACCAGAATATAAGTGTTTGAGTATGATGGTGGGAAAGGTCCCATGAAGTCAATTCCCCATACGTCAAACAACTCAATTTCCAAGATTCCTTGTTGAGGCATGGCGTAACCATGAGGCAGATTACCAGCTCTTTGGCAACTGTCACAGTTACGTACAAACTCTCGGGAATATTTATAGAGTGTGGGCCAATAGAAGCCACATTGGAGGACCTTGGTGGCTGTTCGCTCACCTCCGAAATGGCCTCCATATTGAGATCCATGGCAATGCCACAGGATCCTCTGTGCTTCTTCTCTAGGCACACACCTACGGATTATTCCGTCTGGACATCTCTTAAAGAGATAGGGTTCATCCCACAAGTAGTACTTTGCATCAGTAATTAATTTCTTCTTTTGTATCCTGTTGTACTCCTTGGGTATGAACCTTGCAGCTTTATAGTTTGCAATATCGGCAAACCATGGTGTTTTCTGAATGCTAAATAAATGCTCATCCGGAAAAGTCTCAGAGATCTCAAGAGAGGGGAGGGGCGTCCCTTCTACTGGCTCTATCCGGGACAGATGATCAGCCACTTGGTTCTCTGTCCCTTTCCTGTCTCTTATTTCTATATCAAACTCTTGCAGAAGCAACACCCATCTGATGAGCCTGGGTTTTGAATCCTGCTTTGTGAGTAGATATTTAAGAGCAGCATGATCAGTATACACAATCACTTTTGATCCTACTAAGTATGATCTGAACTTGTCAATGGCGTAAACCACTCAAGTAATTCTTTTTCTGTGGTTGTGTAATTTTTCTGGGCAACATTTAGAACGCGACTAGTGTAATAAATGACGTGCAGAAGCTTGTCATGCCTCTGTCCCAACACTGCACCAATGGCGTGATCACTGGCATCACACATTACCTCAAATGGTAATGTCCAGTCTGGTGCAGAAATAACTGGTGCTGTGACCAGCTTAGCTTTCAGCGTTTCAAACGCCTGCAGGCACTTTGTGTCAAACACAAATGGCGTGTCAGCAGCTAGCAGATTGCTTAGAGGTTTTGCGATTTTTGAAAAATCCTTTATAAACCTCCTATAGAATCCTGCATGCCCCAGAAAGCTTCTGATTGCCTTAACATTGGCAGGTGGTGGTAATTTTTCAATTACCTCTATTTTCACTTGATCCACCTCTATTCCCTTGTTTGAGATTTTATGCCCAAGAACAATCCCTTCAGTCACCATTAAGTGACATTTTTTCCAGTTTAAAACTAGGTTGGTCTCTTGGCATCTTTTCAGAACAAGTTTCAGGTGATCAAGACAGGAGCTGAATGAGTCTCCATATACTGGAAAGTCATCCATGAAGACTTCCAGAAATTTTTTCACCATATCAGAGAAAATAGAGAGCATGCATCTCTGGAAGGTTGCAGGCGCATTACACAGCCCAAATGGCATCCTTCTATAAGCAAACACTCCGGATGGACATGTGAATGCTGTTTTCTCTTGATCCTGAGGATCTACTGCAATCTGGTTATAGCCTGAGTAGCCGTCCAAAAAGCAGTAATAATCATGACCTGCTAGTCTTTCTAGCATCTGGTCTATGAATGGTAAAGGAAAATGATCATTTCTGGTGGCTGTATTGAGCCTTCTGTAGTCAATACACATGCGCCACCCTGTAACTGTTCTTGTAGGAACCAGTTCATTTTTTTCATTCTGAATCACTGTCATGCCTCCTTTTTTTGGGACGACTTGGACAGGGCTCACCCAGGGGCTATCAAAAATAGGATAAATAATCCCAGCCTCTAGTAATTTGGTGACCTCTTTCTGCACCACTTCCTTCATGGCTGGATTTAGCCGTCTCTGTGGTTGAACCACTGGTTTAGCATTATCCTCCAATAAGATTTTGTGCATGCATCTAGCTGGGCTTACGCCCTTAAGGTCACCTATGGACCACCTAAGAGCTGTCTTGTGTGTCCTTAGCACTTGAATAAGTACTTCCTCTTCCTGTGAATTTAAAGCAGAGCTTATGATCACTGGAAAAGTGTCACCTTCTCCCAGAAATGCATATTTCAAGGATGGTGGTAATGGCTTGAGCTCGGGTTTAGGAGGTTTTTCCTCTTCCAGAAGAGATTTCAGAGGCTCTTTCATGTCCTCTGAATCCTCCAAATCAGGTTGAACATCTTTAAAGATGTCTTCCAACTCCGATTCGAGACTCTCAGCCATGTTGATCTCTTCTACCAAGGAGTCAATAAGATCAACTTTCATGCAGTCTGTTGATGTATCTGGATGCTGCATGGCTTTGACAGCGTTCAACTTAAACTCATCATCATTGACTCTCAGGGTTATTTCCCCCTGTTGGACGTCAATGAGGGATTGTCCAGTTGCTAGGAAGGGTCTTCCTAGAATGAGAGTAGCACTCTTGTGCTCCTCCATTTCCAGCACAACGAAGTCAGTGGAAAAGGCGAATGGCCCAACCCTGACAATCATGTCTTCAATCACGCCTGATGGGTATTTAGTGGAGACATCAGCAAGTTGGAGACATATTCGGGTTGGTTTAACTTCTTCAGTTAAACCAAGCTTTCTGATAGTGGATGCAGGTATTAGGTTGATGCTTGCCCCAAGATCGCATAAAGCTGTCTTGGTGCAATTACCTTCTAATATGCATGGTATCAGAAAACTCCCAATGTCTTTAAGCTTTTCAGGAAAGCTCTTCAGAATGACTGCACTGCATTCTTCAGTGAGGAGAACTCTTTCTGTTTCTCTCCAATCCTTTTTATGACTCAAGATCTCTTTCATGAACTTGGCATAAGAAGGTATTTGCTCAAGTGCTTCTGCAAATGGAATCTTTATTTCAAGAGTCCTGAGGTAATCTGCAAAGCGAGCAAATTGCTTATCCTGCTTCTCTTTTCGGAGTTTTTGAGGATAAGGTATCTTGGCTTTATATTCCTCAACCTTAGTTGCTGCAGGTTTATTGCCTACAGAAGTGGTTGAAGAAGCCTTTTTAGAGGGGTTGTTATCAGCATTTGTGTGTGTCTGATCCCTCACTGGCAATTGAGTGCCAGGGTTAGAAGCTGGAGTGAAATTGGACGCCAGCTCCTTGTCTGTTCCTAGCGTCTGAACACCAGAACTGTGCCCATTTTGGGCATTCAGCGCCAGATCTTGCCCATTTTGGGCATTCAACGCCAGATCCTTGCCTATTTCTGGCGTTGAATGCCAGTCCTGCCTTGTTTCTGGCGTTGAACGCCAGTCCTGAGTATGGTCTGGGTGTTCAGCGCCAGCCTTCCACCAAATTTCTGGCGTTTTAGTTCCAGAATTACTTTTCCCTGGGCTCTTACTGTCCTCAGGTGAATTTTGGGTGGTTTGCTCATTTCTTAGCTTTTTGCTGCCTTGAGGTGGGGTATTTAATGTTTTCCCACTTCTTAATTGAACTGCTTGGCATTCTTCTGTTATTTGCCTTGACAACTGCTGCTTTGTTTGCTTAAACTGTTCTTCCATATGTATATTAGCCATCCTTGTCTCTTGTAATCTATCTTTGAATTCGGCTAACTGCTTTGTTAGAAAGTCCAATTGCTGATTGAATTCAGCAGCTTGTTTTACAGGACTGAGTTCAGCAGTTACTGTCTTAACCTCTTCTTTCATGGAAGGGTCACTGCTTAGGTACAGATGCTGATTTCTGGCAACTGTATCAATGAGCTCTTGAGCCTCTTCAATTGTCTTTCTCATGTGGATAGATCCACCAGCTGAGTAATCTAGAGACATCTGAGCTCCTTCTGCAAGCCCATAGTAGAAGATGTCTAACTGAACCCACTCTGAAAATATTTCAGAGGGGTATTTTCGTAGCATCTCTCTGTATCTCTCCCAGGAATCATAAAGAGATTCATTATCTCCTTGTTTAAAGCCTTTGGATGTCCAGCCTTAGTTGTGTCATCCGTTTTGGGGGAAAGTATTGATTCAGAAATTTTTCTGTCAGCTGTTTCCATGTCCTTATGCTAGCTTTAGGTTGGTTATTCAACCACCTCTTAGCTTGATCTTTTACAGCAAATGGAAACAGTAATAATCTGTAGACATCCTGATCTATTTCTTTATCATGTACTGTGTCAGCAATTTGTAAAAACTGTGCCAGAAACTCTGTAGGTTCTTCCTGTGGAAGACCGGAATACTGGCAACTTTGCTGCACCATGAAAATGAGCTGAGGATTCAACTCAAAGCTACTGACTCCAATGGAGGGTATGCAGATACTACTCCCATATGAAGCCGTAGAGGGGTTAGAATATGACCCCAGAGTCCTCCTGGACTGTTCATTTCCGCTTAGGTCCATGATGGAGAAAGGGAGATGGTGTAAAATAGAAAAAATATTTTTATTTATTTATTTATTTCGAAAACAAAATAAATCAAAAATAAAATAAATAAAAATGAGTGAAAGATTTTCGAAAAAAGTGAGGAGAGAGAAAGAGATTAGCAGATTTTGAAAAGGATATGATGATTTTAAAAAGAAGAGTTTTAAATTTTGAAATAAAAATCTGAATTTTAGAAATAGATTTCGAAAAAGATGCTTTAAAATAGAGAGAAAAGATATTTTTGAATTTTAAGAAGAGAGAGAAGAACAATAAGATAGCACAAGATTTAAAATTTTTAGATCTAATGCTCCTTGTTTTCAAAAATTTTTGGAGGGAAAAACACTAAGGAACACCAAACTTAAAAATTTTAAGATCAAGACACAAGGAAAACTCAAGAACAATTTGAAGACTCACAAGAATACAAGAACATGAAGGAAGAACACCAAACTTAAAATTTTTAGAAAATCAAACTAAAATTTTCGAAAAACACAGAAAAATCAACAAGAAAACACCAAACTTAAAGTTTGGCACAGGATTTAATAGAAAAATTATTTTTTATTTTTTTTGAAAAAGATTTTAAGAAAAGGAAAATAAGGATTTTAAAATTCTAACACGACAACAATAAGAGACTCTAAACTAAAAAGAGAAATTTTTCCTAATCTAAGCAACAAAATAAACCGTTAGTTGTCCAAACACGAACAATCCCCGGCAACGGCGCCAAAAACTTGGTGCACGAAAATTACTTCACAATGTAATTTCGCACAACTAACCAGCAAGTGCACTGGGTCGTCCAAGTAATACCTTACGTGAGTAAGGGTCAAATCCCACGGAGATTGTTGGTTTGAAGCAATCTATGGTTATCTTGCAATTCTTAGTCAGGAAATCAATTATATTTATCAATTGAATTGCGAATAAACAAGAGAGCATGGATTAAAGGTTACTTGTTATGCAGTAATGTAGAATATGTTGGAGTTTTGGAGATGCTTTGTCTTCAGAATCTCTGCTTTCGTCTGTCTTCTGATTCATGCATGCACGTCCTCCTATGGCAAGCTGTGTGTAGGTGGATCACCGTTGTCAATGGCTACCATCCATCCTTCCAGTGAAAAGGGTCCAGGTGCGCTGTCACCGCACGGCTAATCATCTGCAGGTTCTCAGTCGTACCGGAATAGGAATTACTATCCTTTTGCGTCTGTCACTACGCCCAGCACTCGCGAGTTTGAAGCTCGTCACAGTCATTCAATCCTAGAATCGTACTCGAAATACCACAGACAAGGTTTAGACCTTCTGGATTCTCATGAATGCCGCCATCAATCTAGCTTATACCACAGAGATTCTGATTAAGGAATCTAAGAGATATTCATTCAATCTGATGTAGAACGGAGGTGATTGTCAGACACACGTTCATAGATTGAGAAAGGTGATGAGTGTCACGAATCATCACCTTCTCCATAATTAGGCACGAATGGATATCTTAGATAGGAACACGCATGTTTGAATGGAAAACAGAAATACTTGCATTAATTCATTGAGACACAGCAGAGCTCCTCACCCCCCAACAATGGAGTTTAGAGACTCATGCCGTCAAAGAGTACAAAGTTCAGATCTGAAATGTCATGAGATGCAAAATAAGTCTCTAAAAGTTGTTTAAATACTAAACTAGTAGCCTAGCTCCTCACCCCCAACAATGGAGTTTAGAGACTCATGCCGTCAAAGAGTACAAAGTTCAGATCTGAAATGTCATGAGATGCAAAATAAGTCTCTAAAAGTTGTTTAAATACTAAACTAGTAGCCTAGGTTTACAAAAAATGAGTAAACTATGATAGGTGGTGCAGAGATCCACTTCTAGGGCCCACTTGGTGTGTGCTGGGGCTGAGACTTAAACAATTCACGTGCATAAGGCTGTTTTGGGCGTTCAACGCCAGGTTTGGATCCATTTCTGGCGTTGAACTCTAACTTTTAATCCTTTTCTGGCGCTGGACGCCGGAATTGGGCAGAGAACTGACGTTGAACGCCATTTTACGTCATCTATCCTTGAGCAAAGTATGGACTATTATATATTGCTGGAAAGCCGTGGATGTCTAATTTCCAACGCAATTAGAAGCATGCCATTTTGAGTTCTGTAGCTCCAGAAAATTCACTTTGAGTGCAGGGAGGTCAGAATCCAACAGCATCAGCAGTCCTTTTTCAGCTTGAATCAGATTTTTGCTCAGCTCCCTCAATTTCAGCCAGAAAAATACCTGAAATTACAGAAAAATACACAACTCATAGTAAAGTCCAGAAATATGAATTTTTCCTAAAAACTAATGGAAATAAAATAAAAACTAACTAGAATATACTAAAAACTATATGAAATTAACCCCAAAAAGCGTATAAAATATCCACTCATCATTAACCAAGATACTTGGTCTCTCACTTTGGTGATCCATGAACAAAGTATTAGGAGGGTGAGTTGTTGGTTGCACAACCGGTAATGTGATCGGTGCTTTACCTTTTTTGCGTATCCTGAAAAGGAGAATTAGAAACAAAAGATTTCAAGATCATCCGACAACAAATAAAACAAGATCAATGAGGAAGCACAAATAAAGTGAAGAAAAATTTAAATTCTTAATTGGAAGCTTTCAAAATAGTGTGATTTGAGATGAGACAATGTGTGTATTCCAAATGTGCACGCGGTTAAAACACACACACACTGGCCCGTTGAAACGGCAATCGCACTATTAAAACAATCAAAGCTCAATGTTTCTCAGTCAAGTGTTTAAGTTGCAAGTGTAAAGAATTAAGATGCCAGCAACTTAAACAAGCACAAAAATGACTTAATTGAATTCCTTGAGGTAATGGTTATTGGGGTTGTGGACATGAAAGCTTATTGATAAAAATGGTGCACAACAACAATAACCATTCAAGAAAAGTGAAATATCATTGTTCATCTTCAAGAAGTGATAATCACTTAAACAATGTGCTTAAATTAGAGCAAGAGATGTTTGATCAAGACATCAAAGAATGAACACTCATAATGTGATTACTCAATTCAATTGCTAAGATGAACAATGAAAAATATGAATTCAATTAAGATCAATGCATTCACAACAAGTCACCCATTAACAAAGGATCAAAAGTCATGTAAGACAGGGGTGTTTGGAACTTCAAGTTCAAGGAATAAGGGAATGCATTGATAAATTCAAGTTGATCATCATCAAAAATCATATTTGAAGTTGCACAAATCATAAAATATGCCAAACAAGAGATAAGTTGAGAGCATATGATGACCATCTCATATGAATCAAACAAAAGTTGACTTAGGCATTTCATCAAATAATTAATGTGCATTGTGCAAACTTGTGACATTTAAGCTCAAATTCAATCAAAAGTAACCCAACAATTCAGAATTTAAACATTTGCAATACAAAGATAATTAAAGAAATCAATAAACTCAATCTAATTAACATGAAAAGAAAATAAAAAAAATTCAAAATTTAACTTCAAAAGAGAATAAAAACCTGAAAATCAAAGGATAAAGAAAGCAAGATGAGAAGATGAAACAATGGCACGTGTTATAGCCACTGCAAGTTTACGGCAGTTAGCTTTGCCGGAGAGACACCGGAGTTCCACAAAGGTGAAGAAGCTCTCAAGTGGTAGAGAAAGAAAAGAAAAAGAGAAGAAAGAAAGGAAGAAGAAAGAGAGAAGAGAGAGAAAGAAGGGTGGCGGCGGCTGACGGCGGCAGGGTCGCCGGAAAGAGGCTGGGCAGGGTAGTGCAACAGCAATGAAGAAGAAGAGAGGAAGAAGCTGCTGGCTCAACAGGGGTTATGCCCTGTTTAAAGCCCAGGTCGAGGCCTGTGCGTGCACACACAGGTCCGTGCACACGCAGAGGAAGCCAAACAGAAGGGGATGCGGACGTACACAACATGTGAACGCTCCCAACAGAGAAGGTGCATCGAGGTGTGTGGGCGCACAAGGCTGTGCACTCGCACAGATGACTGAATATTTTTTTAATACATGGGGAAAGGTCATGTGTGCGTGTGCACACAGGTTCGTGCGCATGCACAGGAACAAGAATTGGCAGGGGTTCATGCACACAGGCTGTGCCATGCTCCTAACAAAATGGGTCTAAGCTGGTGTGCGGACGCACAAGCCTGTGTGCTCGCACAGAGAGTGCGAAAAGAGTGGTGTGTGCGTACGCCCAAGCAGATGCGCACGCACAGATTGCAGAAAAACAGGGGAGCGCCCACCCACAAGCCGTATGGGCGCTGCGAACAGATGGCACAAACATGAGTGTGCGCGCGCACAAGTAGGTGCGCACGCATAGGACACAGAAAATAGAGATTTCTTGGGCACGCACAAGTGGGTGCACACGCACGATGCCCTGTTTTACCAAAAAAAATTTCTCAATTTCTAAGGTACTCAACCTTAGCTCAACCAAAATTTCAACTCCAAACATACAAACATTCAAACATTCATGACCCACAAGCAAATTAACCTATCTAACTCAAAAATTAAACCATTCCTAAGTGAATCAACATATCCAAAAGAAAGAAATTAAGTCTAAGAACTATAAACAAAAGAGAAGGGTTAGAACAATGTTACCATGGTGGGGTGCCTCCCACCTAGCATTTTGGTTTAAAGTCCTAAGTTGGACTTGCATGAGGTTATTGATCAGCCTTTGGAACCTCTCCATGGAGGAAATTCTCCAACTCCTTGGAATGCTTGGGTTGTGTGTGGTAAGGTTTCACCCTATGACCGTTGATTTTGAATATAGTTCCATTGATAGGGTGCACCACCTCAACCACCCCATAGGGCTTGACATCCACCACTTTGAATGGGCCATCCCATCTAGATCACAACTTTCCGGGCATCAACCGCAACCTTGAGTTGTACACAAGCACCTCATCTCCTATCTTAAAGTTCTTCCTCCTAATATTTTGGTCATGGAATGTCTTGGCCTTTTCCTTATAAAACTTAGAATCCTCATACGCTTCTAGCCTAAGACATTCTAACTCCTCCAATTGGAGCTTACGTTCCATTCCTGCTCCCTTTAAATTCGAATTGCAATGCTTCACCGCCCAATATGCCTTGTGTTGAATTTCAACTGGAAGATGACAAGGCTTCCTAAAGACAATGCGGAAGGGGCTCATTCCGATTGGGGTCTTGTAGGCAATCCTATATGCCTATAATGCATCTCCCAATCTGAAACTCCAATCCTTTCTTTGTGGGTTGACCACTTTCTCCAAGATTCTCTTGATCTCCCTATTGGATACTTCCGCTTGCCCATTAGTTTGGAGGTAATAGGTTGTGGAAACTTTGTGAAGAACCCCATACTTCTTCATCAATGCCTCAATTTTCCTGTTGCAGAAATGGGTTCCTTGGTCGCTCATGATTGCTCGTGGTGACCCAAATCTACAAATGATATTGTTTCTTAAAAATGAAGCAACGGTATTAGCGTCATCACAACGGGTAGGAACTGCTTCCACCCATTTTAAGACGTAATCCACGGCTAGCAAAATATAAACAAGCCCATTGGAATTTGGAAATAGCCCCATAAAATCTATACCCCAAACATAAAAAATTTCACAAAAAATCATCGGTTGTTGGGGCATTTTATCTCTTTGTGAGGTATTTCCAGATTTTTGGCATTGATGAAAAGGTTTGCGAAATTGGTTGGCATCCCTAAATAAAGTGGGCCACCAGAATCCACAGTCTAGTACCTTCCTTGCCGTTCACTGCGGGCCAAAGTGACCTCCACTCTCAGATGAGTGGCAAAATTGAAGGATAGACTGAAACTTGGATTCTGGCACACACTTCCTAATTATTTGGTCCACCCCATGCCTCCACAGATGTGGATCATCCCAAAGGTAATACTTAGCATCACTCTTTAATTTATACTTTTGATGCTTCGAAAATTGTGGGGGAAAAACGAGAGCGACCAAATAATTAGCAATCGGGGAAAACTAAGGAGCACTTTGGGATATTGCTTGTAAGGTGTCTAAGGGGAATGAGTCATTGATAGGAGTAGGGTCCAAGGTTAAATGTTCAAGCCGACTCAAATAGTTCGCTACCAAATTTTGAGACCCACTTCTATCCTTGATCTCCAAGTCAAATTCTTGCAAAAGCAATATCCACCTAATTAGCCTAGGTTTGACTCTTTTTTTTTTTCAACAAATATTTCAAATCGGCGTGGTCCGAATACACCACTACTTTAGAGCCTAGCAAATAAGGTCAAAACTTATCTAGTACAAAAATAATGGCTAAAAGCTTTTTTTCGGTAGTGGTGTAATTCGGATGGGCCGAATCTAAGGTTTTTGAAGCATCTGCTATAGTGTAAGGAGCGTTACCATCGCGCTGTGCTAGTGCAGCACCTACGGCGTGATTCGAGGCATCACACATGATATCGAAAGGTTGGTTCCAATTTGGGTCTCGCACAATAGGGGTTGTGGTCAACGCATCCTTCAATTTGTCAAAAGCCTTTTTGCAATCCTCATCGAAATAGAATTCCACATCTTTTTAAAGTAGGCAGGAGAGAGGTAAGGTAACTTGGCTAAAATTCTTGATGAACCGACGGTAAAAACCTGCATGACCAAGAATAGAACGGATCTCCCTCACCGAGGAGGGGTAAGGTAAACTCAAAATGACATCAATCTTAGCTGGGTCTACGGAAATTCCGTCCCTAGATACAATATGACCGAATACTATGCCGTGCTTCACCATAAAGTGACATTTTTTAAAGTTCAATACAAGGTTGGTATTGGTACACTATTCTAGTACCCTAGCTAAGTTCCCTAAGCAATCATCAAAGGAGCTACCATAAACACTGAAATCATCCATGAATACTTCCATGTAATTTTCTAAAAGATCCAAGAAAACACTTGTCATGCACCTTTGGAACGTTGCCGGTGCATTGCATAAGCCAAACGGCATTCTTTTATATGCAAACGTTCCAAAGGGACAAGTGAAGGTAGTTTTCTCCTGATCTTTAGGAGCTATATGAATTTGGAAGTACCCAGTATATCCATCCAAGAAGCAGTAACGGGATTTACCTGCGAAGTGATCCAACATTTGATCAATAAACGGCAACGGGTAATGGTCCTTCCGTGTTGCTTGATTCAGACGGCGGTAATCAATGCACACCTTTCAAGCATTTTGAATTCGGGTTGCAACAAGCTCTCCACATTCCATTTTTACCATGGTTACCCTAGCTTTCTTTGGCACCACTTGGACTGAGTCACCCACTCACTGTCTGAGATGGGATAGATGATGTCCGCTTCCAAGAGGCGAGTTACTTCTTTCTTGACTACATCAAAGATTGTGGGGTTTAACCGTCTTTGCGGTTGACGGATTGGCTTAGCACCCTCTTCCAAGAAAATTCTATGAAGGTACACTTGAGGTCTTATTCCTACAATGTCACTTAGGCTCCATCCAATTGCCTTCTTGTACTTCCTGATAACCTCAAGGAGTTGTTGTTCCTCTTGATTGGAAAGATCGGTTGCAACTATCACCGGAAATTTATGTTCCTCATCAAGGAATGCATATTTAACATGAGGTGGAAGAAGCTTCAAATCTTCTCTTGCTTCTTGGTGTGATAGTTTATCCTCTTGGTCATGAGGATTGGTGAGGTACTTTCATCATCGTCATCAAATTCTCTCACTCTTGAGCTCCCTTCAACAATTAAACCTTCTCAGAGCTCATGTTGGGTGTCTACTATGAGTTTTTCCTTTTCTCTGTCTTCACCTGAGTTCTCTTCCCTATCAATCAATTCATCATTAGGCTCCTCTTTGGCAAAAGTGGGTTGAGGGTCTATCTTCTCAAGTAGCTCACTTCCTTTTGGAATTATAGCATCGATGCTAGACTTGCGGGTTGATGGAGGCGACAAGGGTAGACCACTAGGTGTCACAAGTTGTGGAGGAGTAAGGTGGTTAGAAGTAGAGGGAAGTGTTAAATGGGACAAGACCTCGGCAAGAGTTGCCATGCAACTGTCTTGTTTCCTTTGAAATTCCCGTTATTCTTAAATGAAGGCTTGAAGATTGTTCTCCTCATGAGGAAGGTTGAAGTGAGTGGGACGATGGTGAAGGTTAGGTTGCTCCAAGTATGGTGATCGGTAAGGTAAATGAAGAGGAATTGGTGGTGGGAATGGCAAAGGGACTTGAGAGCATAGTGATTGTATTTCATGTAGAGGATATGGAGCATGAACATGTGGAGGGGAAAAATTGTAATGATGGTGTGTTCTACTAGGTATGAGAGGTTGATAGGCATTAGGGTCATAGGGTCCATGCGAAGATCCTTGTTGCCAAGAATTACTTGCTTGCGACCCTCCCTCAATTTGGCCTCCCATACTTTGATGCGATCCGATGCTGGTATTGTCATCCCCTACAACATGATAACAACCAAAATCCAAGCCAAAAGGGTGATAGCTCATGGTGAAATGAAAATATAAGACTCAATGATATTAATAAAAGTAATGAACAAATGAATATATACCCTAACTATCTCAATTTACCTAGGACTAAACAAATAAAAACATTAGTTACTACTACTATTTAGATAGAGGTGCCATCTACCAATTAGTGTCAAGTAACAAACAAAAATCAAGTATTCACACTATTCACATATTCACAACAACCAAAACTATAGCACTCATTGCACTTAGTATCTGACGATTAGGTTTCCACTAGTTTAAAATTTTTATAAAAATAATCGCGTTGTAAGTATAGTTTCTAAACCAACAGAGAATCTTTTCGTACAAAAATTTGGTTATCACAAGTAACAAAACCCAATAAAATTTATAACCGAAGTATTCAAACATCAGGTCGTCTTCTCAAGGAATTGCAGGGAAGTATGATTTATTATTGGTTATGGAAATTGTATATTTTTGGGTTTTTGAAATAAGGAACAAGTAATTTAAATGGCAAGAAAAATAAATTAATAATTATAAAGAAAACTCTTGGCAAGGTATAAGAACTGGAAATTCTATCCTAATTATCCTTATCAGGTGTGATGAGAATTGTTATTGCTCCCACTTAGTTAACCCTTAATAAACAAAGGAAAGTCAAGTGGATTAATTAACTTGATTCCTCGGTCCTAGTCAACTCCTATGAAAAGACTAGCCTTAGAGGATCCAAATCAATCAGCAATCTTAATTTTCAATCAACTGTTGAGTCTGATAACTCAAGTGTTACCAATTACTTAACCAAAGCAAAAAGGGAGAAAATCTACTCGAATAAAAATGCCTTCAGATGGGAAGCAACAGTAACATAAATAAAAGAAAGAAATCTTAAATCTGAAATACCTCAAATTATATTAAATAAAGAAATCAACCCTAACATGAAGTTCATAAGCCGAATTGAAAAGATAAATAACAATTAAAGTAATAGAATAAATAAAAATAGAAAATAAAATAAAAGAACATTGAACCTGGAATGAAGAAAAGTAGCCTAATCATAATAGAAATCCTAAATTCTAATCCTAATCCTAAATCCTAAGAGAGAGGAGAGAGCCTCTCTCTCTAAAAACTACATCTAAAACCTAAAATTATAAATATGAAAGTATGATTCATGAATGGATAGATTCCCCCACTTTATAGCCTCTAATCTGTGTTTTCTGGGCCGAAAACTGGGCTAGAAATAGCCCAGAAATCGCTGGTTACAAAATCTGGCACACTGGTTTTTCGTCACTGCGACGCGTCCGTGTGAATCACGTATTCACATCACTTATCATTAGGGTAACTATATCATATTATATATCATTTCGAAGTCCCGGACATTAGCTTTCTAACACATCTGGAACCGCCTCATTTGGACCTCTGTAGCTCATGTTATGACCGTTTGAGTGAAAAGAGGTCAGACTAGACAGCTTAACAATTTCTTCAACTTCTTGTATTCCTTCCACTTTTACATGCTTCATTTCCATCCTCTAAACCATTCCTGCCCTATAAATCCTGAAATCACTTAACACACATATCATGGCATTGAATGGTAATAAGAGAGGATTAAACATAGGAAATTTAAGGCCAAAGAAGCATGTTTTCAATCATAGCACAAAATCAGGAAGGAAAAATGTAAACTCATGCAAATCATATGAATAAGTGAGTAAAGAATTTATATAAACCACTCAATTGAGCATAAGATAAACCATAAAATAGTGTTTTATCAATATCCCCACACTTAAACATTAGCTTGTCCTCATGCTAAGCTCAAGAGAAGCTATAAAGGAGTGAAGATGAATGGTAGAATGTATGAAATGCAACCTATCTATATGAATGCAACTACATGCTAAGATGTTTCTACCTACTTGGTTAAAAGTAAACAAATCTTTTAAGGACAAATATGAACTGGATTTCACTAATTCAAATCACACAATAAAAGACAAATAAACTTGTAAGAATATAGCTCATGAAAGCAGGGAACATAGAATCAATCATTGAACCCTCACTGGTAGTATATGTGCACTCTAATCTCTCAAGTGTATAGGGTAATTCACTCTACTCTTCTCTAATCATGCTTTCTAAACTTTGTTCTTCATCTAACCAATCAACAAATATTTAATGTACCAATGCAAACATCATGAGATCTTTTCAGGGTTGTAATGGGGTTAAGGTAAAGGTGAGGATATATGTATGGCCAAGTGAGCTATAATATGAATCTTTGATTAACCTAAGCTCTTCACCTATACACACATACTCTATATAACTCTAGAATCATGCCTAGCTACCCAAAATTCTCATTTTTGCATATCATACTCATGTATCAACTTTTCTTTAATATTATCACATATGCATTGATTTTTTATTAACTTAACATTGGGGTAATTTTGTCCCATTATTTAATTACTTATTTATTTATGCTGGAAATATATATTTTTATTTTATTATTATTATTATTTTTTCTTCTTTTTATTTTTTTTTCTCTTTTTTTTTATATATAAAAGCAAATCATAACATATCAATGCACATGGATATTTGATTTTTCTGGTTTCACATGAATAGGTACCCAAATTCCCAATATGTTATCATTTAAACACTGTACACTTTCATTAACCCAAGTACCCACAGTTTTCCCACACTTAGTTAACACACTATCTTAAGCTAACCAAAAATTTAATTGGGGTATTTAATTTATTTTTCTTCTTAAGGCTAGTGATGTGGTAAAATATAGAACAAGGGGGATAAAAAGGCTCAAGGTGGCTAACAAGGGTGACATAAAAGGGTAGGCTGTTTGGGATAAATGAGCTAAAACAAGTAATGGCCTCAATCATATGCAAGCATGTAAATACACTAAATAGTGGACATATAGAATGGAACAAAGTAAAGTCTGCAATTATAGAGAAGGAAACACACACTACAAGAAAATGGAACATTTGTAACAAAAAATTTGTATCAAATTTAAAATTGTTACAAAAAATGGTATTTTGTAATAATAATATGTGATTGTTACAAAAGAATAATGTTTTGCAACAACATTACAAATTGTTGCAAAACATGATAATATTTTGTAACAACTTGTTTTATTTTGTTACAAATTATGTTAGTTTTTGTAACGAGATGGTATTTTGTTACAAAATATTGTAATATTTTGTAACAAAAAAAAGGTTACAAAAATTCAAAATATTTTGTAACAAATTTTGTTTTTTGTTTCAAAAACTCCAATTGTTTTGTAACAAAACAACTTTTTGTTTCAAAAACTCCAATTGTTTTCTAATAAAAAATTAATTTGTCACAAAATTCAATATTATTTGTAACAAGTTAATTATTTGTCACAAAATATAAATATATTTTATAATAATTTTTTTTTTCAAAATGTTCAACAGTTTAAGAGTAAAAAAATTGTGTATATATTTTTTTTCAAAATAATTTTATTTTGTAACATCCTGCATTTTTGAAAATCTAAATATAAATAAATTGTGATTTTATTTTATTAAGTTTAAACTTTATAATTTTATAAATTATTTTATTAGAAATAATTAAATAGATTCAGAGATAATTTCATTATAAATCAATTAAGATTCTTAAGTAATTTTATTATAATTGAATATTTTGCGTAATTTTAGTAATTGAAAAATAAGAAAGAATTATATAGTTTAATTTAAGTAACTTTTATCATGAAAAAGTTATAACTTATTATTAATTTAAACTTCTTATTTTATAAACTAATCTATTAAGAGTAATTAAATTAGTTTTATTAATATTTGGAGTTAAATTAATTAATATTCTTGTGCGAATTTTATAATTGGTTATTTGAAATTAAAATTCAATAATAGAAGTATTATACAATTTAATTTAAGAAATTTGTATTATGATTGTGTAAAACTCCGAATTTTAAAAAGTTATTAATAAATTATTTATAATGTATTATATTTATTTAAGATTATATTTTTAGAGATTTTTATATAAAAGTTGAGTAAATTTTTATTTATTATTTAGATTTCTTATAATTGAAAAATAGTGAATATTTCATATGTCTTAATTTTAAATATTCAGATTTTTAACCTAATTTTATAAATAAAGAAAAATTAATTTATTTATATCTAATATTTTTTTTAAATTAGCATTTGAGTGAAAATAAATTACAAATTGAATTTGAAAAGTATTTTTAAGATAGAAATTTTATATTTAATTTGATTTTTAATTATTATTTTATTTTTTTAATTATTTCATAAAATTACACTACTAACCCTACTTTTAATAAAAATACCTAAACTACCCCACACCACCCTAAACTCTAACACTACACTCATCTCTCACACTCACCCTCACCCACAGTACACACACAACTCACCCACACACACAAAGAATAGAAAGAAGAACAGGAAGAAAGGAAAAACAAAAGAGAGTGCGGGTTGAGAGAGAAGAGGGGAGGGAGCAGCTCGCCGCCGCCGTCGCACACCACCGCCGCACTGCCAAGGTTGTTGCGTTGTCGACGAAGAGGAGAGACAGAGGTCGAACGCAGGGAGCTTTCCTCGTCGCCTCGCCGTTTTACCTTCGCCCTCACCACGAATTACTGCCGTTGTGCTCGTGGGCATAGGGGAAGCCATCGCTGCTAGCTTCGTCGGGTCTCTGACGTCGAACCCATCCTTGCCGCCGCCACTAGAAGCACGAACAGAGGAGAGAAGTTGTCGCCGTCAAGCCAGCTGCCACCAGCGTCGTTCATGTCCGCCGCAGTCACCATTGGAAGCCGCCGTCACAAGCCTCGCCATTGCCGTCGATTTCGCCGGGAGAAGATGCGTGGAGAGAAAAGCCGTGGGTCAGGCCAGAGATCGCCGAGGGGGAGAGAGCTGCCATCGCGTCTGCTGCAGGCTTTCCATCATCGCCATCATGGAGCCACGAGGAGGCCGTCATCGGTGCGAGCTCGCGGAGGGAGAGAGGGGTACAAAAATGTTCAATTTCCATGTCTCAGTTTTTTTTGTTCTTGTTTTAACATTTCACATTTTTCTTAAGCCATTAATTTTTTATATGTTTTCTTTTCTTTTCTCAATGACTATAAATTTGTGTACAAGGCTGGATCTACTTTCTATGTTGGTTGTTGTTTTTTCTTCTTCTATTTGTACTGAGATGTTGATTAGCACAAACCCTTAGTAATTTCTCACAAGACTATAATTGTATATCTTGTTCTGCCAACTTCTTTGTGGTTTCTCTTGTCAATTAACCGAGAATGTTGTTGCAGCTTTTTTTCAAGAGTGGACACAACAAATGCAAGATATATTGAACACAAAAAAGTTTGGAGATATTGCATTTGGAGACAAGGACTTCAAAAATGCAATTGAGTATTATTCTAAGGTACTAATGCACTTGTTCACCTCTAATGTGACTAAGAATAATTATAATCTTATAAACTGCAAATGCATTTAGGATATCTCCTGTACAATATTTTCTTTTTTAGATATGACACTACTAGACATCCTATATTGTCTCTCTTATGTGTTCTGTTTGAATGTTAGTCTGATCTATAATATCTCTTGATGCAGATTCTGCTTTCATCTTCAATGGATAAAACCTAAATTCAGGTGCTGTTGAAGTCTAAACTTTGATAAGGGAAGTCTAAACTCTTAGGTGCGTAGATACACATTCAGCCTCAATTCAGGTGCTGTTGAAGAACTTGAGCTTGATTCATTTGGACTATCAATTATGCCTTCAAGTTTGGTAAGTTAGTGCCTCTTTGTAAGGTTAATAAAACCAAGTTCAGAACTCAAAATAGCATGCAATTTTCACCAATCCAATTGGAAATGAAAGTCTACATCCTATGTTAACAAATCCAAGTCATAATTCCTTCATTTTGATCATTTGTGACTCCTAAGAGGTTTAGTCTACAAATTATAATTCTTGATTGCCATACTTTTAGGTGAGTACTTACTCTTTGCTAGTCGAGGATGTACTGGAAGTAGTATCTGATGCTGTTGTGGTTCGCAAAGCTGCAGCGTCGCGTATACAAAGGCTTTCAAAGGTATTTTCATTTCAATAATGGAAGTTTGAGTGTATGAGTGTATCACATTACTATTTCACATTTTACATTTTCTTTTGCCCTTCCGACTGATGGACTAAGTAGGATATTGATTTCGGCAAACATTGCTTACTTTTCTGATTAGAGAGCTTCATGATATACTTCGCCTTTGTTTCTTAGCTGCTGAATTTTTTGTTTCCTGCTTATATTTCAAGTCATGCTTAATTGCTTATTATGGCTTGTACATGGGAACTTGTGAATCTCATACTTTATTTTAAAAAATTATTTAGAATATAAGGTTTAACAATATCATTGGTTTAGGTAAAATACTGAATAATTATTTAGAATGAAGTGCATCGAGCCATGCATTTATTATTATAAACTTCATTTAAATTCAATTTGCAAGAAGTGCTAAATGCCTTCCATGTTTTACATATTAGTATATTACTGATGCGTGGTGTTATGTAATTGCTTGTAGTTACTTTGTATTTTAGGTGTCAACTTAAATGATGTTGATCTTTTAGAGTTTCTTCAGCAGGTTTAAAAAAGCCTTATCTGAGCCTTTGTTGTGTTTTAATTGTATTCCTTCAATAATTGAATATTATTGCACATCATCTGATTTCTTTATCTTAGTTTGCTGACACTGATGGATCATCAACTATGCCGCCCTCTGTTATACGAGTCCTAAATTTGATTGTTTGACAATTGATACTTATGTAAATTTAATAAATTTGTTCACTAAGTTGTGATTGAATTGTGATTAGTTAGCCCAAGTTTATATATTGAATTATTAATTCTTGATAATTTGTATTTTTGATTGGCTAGTTTTAAACTCTGAGAATATATTCTTAAGGAATTAGTTAATTTTAACTTCTGAGTTTTGAACTCGTAGATGATTCCCATTTTATATTAGTATAATTTGTATATGGATCTATTTATCACATTTTACTTGTGTCATGGTTGAAAAATGATAAATGTCCTATTATTTGGTTTGATAAATTTTGGTTGGGTATGACTGAGACATAAGTTGTGAATTGGTTGTGTTTGTTGGAACCGTAGACGGTGGAAATATCCAAGTTTTAGGGGAGGTTCTGCCGAAATTTTTCTAAACATTTTGGATAAAACTTAGTGGAAAAATTATAATTAGTGTTATATCTTGTTTCTAACTTTTTTGTTTCGGTTTTTCTTATTTACAGGAGTGCTAAAATTGTGACCATATGCTACCTTGAGGGCTCAAGAATGTTTTGATGCATAGAGACACTAATCTATGTTAGAACTTTTATGTTTTGGTTGAACTTTTATGTTAGAATTTTTATGTTTTGGTTGAACTAATCAATGTACTCACTAGCTAATGTTATTTTATTTCAAGACAATTTTAGCTAAAAGGATCTTGTTTGACTTATGTATGTTTTTGCATATTATATACATGTAAACTTGCTTATTAAAATCGTTAATATATTTAATTTAAAAAATAATTTAGTAAATTATGCATGTAATTTGTAATAAAAAAAGTTGTTACAAAATAATTAATTTGCTTTCGTAACTAAAAAAAAAATGTTACAAAATCATGTTACATTTTGTAACAAAATTTTTTGATAGGAAAAAAATTGACTGTCACGAAAAATACTTTCAAGATCAAAATTTGTTACCACTTTTGTAACGGCTTCTGGTTTTTTGTATCAGAAAAAATTGTTATAAAATATGGTATTGAATTGTAACAATTCCATTTTTCGTTACAAAAACTTTTTGTAACGGGACTTACTGCAATGGACTCTTTTTTTGTTACAAAAAACTTTTGTTTCAAAATTTCGACGTTTTGTAACAATATTTTTTGTTACAAATGCGCCTTTTTCTTGTAGTGACACAAGAATAAAATATTATGGCTAAATAATGTAACCATGTAATTAAGCTCAAATCTCACAGGTTGTGTGTTCTTTAGCTATAATTCATGTTCCAATTTACAATCTTCAAACAAGTTTTAACACAAAATTTTTTTCAATTTAAATTAGTGAAATATTATAAAATAGAGTCTTGAAAAGAAATTTATTACTTTAACCAAGTAGTAACTAAATGCATAAAATCAAACAAACATGCAATTAAACATGCAAATGCAATAATGAACTAACAAATAAAGTAATATATTGGTGTTGAGAAGAAAATAACTAACCCATGGAGATCGGTATCGACCTCCCCACACTTAAAGATTGCACCGTCCTCGGTGCATGCTGAGATGTGCAAGTGGACGGGTTGCTCCAACTAACGCTTGTAGATGGAGGCGCCTTAGTTGGAGGTC
Organism: Arachis ipaensis; assembly: GCF_059453495.1. Taxonomy (NCBI): domain Eukaryota; kingdom Viridiplantae; phylum Streptophyta; class Magnoliopsida; order Fabales; family Fabaceae; genus Arachis; species Arachis ipaensis. The sequence continues at coordinate 60,332,936 of NC_142436.1, forward strand.
TCTTGGTTCCTCTCCTTGCTGGTGTTTTGGGAGCAGCTTTCTCTTTACCCTTCTTGGTGGCCATCCTAAAAAGGGAAAAAGTAAGCAACTTTAAAACTTAAGGATTAGAGCAAGAAAGGGGATGGTATAAGTGATAATCAATGCACGGTAAAGAGAAATGTCGTTAACACATGGTCATGACTACATGTGAAAAGTTCATCAATGGAAACATAGCAAATGCATATGATGGCAAGTAGATGCAAGATGATTATTGGCATGCCAGCAAAGACATGAGTAGCATAGATCAAGCATTAAATGCCCAATTTGATTACCAGCTCTTTCAAAGTAACAACCTGTTTGTATTGACAATTATTTTTAATGAATTATATATAAAAAGGGGTTTTGTGAAAAATAGGCATTAGAGTAGAAGAATAAAATAATTAAATATGCACAATGCCATACGGGCTTTTTCACAAACACATAGCGTGCATGGTGAATATGTTATTAAAAGTATTAAAGTGAACATGCAAGCAACCCTTTAAAAAGTAATATTAATTGTCAAACAATTCCACAATAACTCACAAGAAAAATGTAAAAGAAAATAATCACCCAATTAAATTTCTAACACCAATTAAAGAAAAAAGAAAGAAAAATAAAATATAGATAATGAAAGTAAAAAGAAAAAGAAAAGGAAAACATAAATAAAAATAATAAAGAAAAAGTAAAAAGTAAAGAAAGAAAGAAAAGAACCTTGATAATTGTTGTAAAAAATAAGGAAGGGAGAAAGTAAAAAGTGAGAAAGAATAAAGAAGGAAGAAGGAAGAAGAAAGAAATAAGAAGGGAAAGAAAAGATTTAGATTTGGGGAAGAAAAGATAAGATATTAGGCGCTAATCTGGATGAGCTGTGCGTCGCATGTGATGCGGACGCGTGGAGCACGCGATCGCGTGGTGTGTGATAAGTTCTGGTAACGCAGACGCATGGGTGACACAGACGCGTGACCTGTTTTGTGCTATTGGCGCGAGGGCAGCCTCGCGTACGCACAACTCTCTGTTTTGTTCACATATTGCCAAAATTTAGGGTGATGCGTGTGCGTGGGTGACGCGATCGCGTGAATGGCATATTTTGAAAAGTGACGCGACCGCGTGGGGTACGCGTGATGCCAGGGCATTTTGGCCAGTTTCGCTGACCTTTTTCTTTACTCTTTTAGGATAGTTTCATGCAATTTCATAGTAAATAAGCAAGTTTTGGGTAAATATACACTTACATCTTGATTCAAGCAAACATTGTGAACTTTACATGATTTCATGAGAATTATGCATGAATTGAATGATAATATGGATGATGCATGATCTCATGACTTGAAACAAAGCTTTGATGCACCTTGTTTGTTTGATTTCAGGACAAAGGAAGCAAAGAAGAGCCACGTTAGGAGCCACGTTAGTCTCACTAACGTGACCACTAACGTGGAAAGGGAGAAAGCTTGCAACGTTAGTGGAAAAAGTTACCACCAATAACGCCCTCGAATGCCATCATAGCCCTAGTTAGTTGCCATGTTAGTTACACTAATATGGGAACTAACGTGGAAGAAAGGGAAGCTCCAACGTTAGTGGTGAAAGTGATCACCACTAACGCCACACTAAGCCACGTTAAGAGCCACGTTAATCCAATTAACGTGGACTCTAACGTGGAGTAAAGAAGGATCGCAAGCGTTAGTGACACTCACCTTTGTCACTAACGCTAGGCCAAGGTTAGATTGCCTACGTTAATGGTCACGTTAAGACCACTAACGTGAAGGGTAACGTGGAGCAATGAATGATAAGCCAACGTTAGTGACACTCACCTTTGTCACTAATGTTGGAGATGGCAAGCATACCCACGTTAGTGGCCACGTTAGTTACACTAACGTGGAGAACTAACGTGGGAAAGAGGGGCACTTTGAAACGTTAGTGAAAAAGGTGATTGTCAATAACATTCTCGAAGCTTGGGCATGCCCACGTTAAGGGCCACATTAGTTACACTAACGTGGACCATTAACGTGGAAGAAATGGATAAGAAGCAATGTTATTGGTAAAGGTGAGTGCCAATAACGTTTGTGAAGGGCTAAGAGGCCACGTTATTGGTCACGTTAGTGCCACTAACGTTGAAGTTAACGTGGATCATTTAGTTTGGAATGTTAGTGACAAAGTTATCGTCACTAACGCTCTCGAACCCAAATTTACACTTAACGTTAATGCCACTAACGTCCTAACTAACTTCCCATCATGTCTAATTCACACTTTCTTTGCAAGCAAAGCTGAGCCCACTAGAGACTGTAACTACTTCAACTGAAGATCAAAGGCCCATATCCAAGACTTGAAGAGCTAACTAGAAGATCTGAAGAGTAGTATATATAGGGTTAGTTTTGAATCGAAAAGGGGATCTGAAACTTGAGAACTATACTCTGTATATTTTACTTTCTCTGCAACTTCTAGTTATTTTTTTCAGAATGTACTTTTCATTTTTTATTTCCATTTCCAGAGCTATGAACAACTAAACCCCTTTTCATTGGGTTAGGGAGCTCTGTTGTAATTTGATGGATCAATAATAGTTTTCATTATTCTTTTTCTTTCTTTTCTCTTGATTTTACTAGAAAGCTTTCGTTCTTCATCCAATTGGTTATCTATCTTGGAAGAGAAGCTCTCCATAATTAGATCTCCTCTGAACCTTGGAAGAGGAATGATGAGATCATGCTAGAATTGCTTTCTCATGCTGAACCAAATTGGGGTTTGGATGGATATAGTGACATATAATCCTACCAACACTTCGATTTGGGAATGCATGTGGTATAATCAGTGACCAAACTTCATCTCTTCCCATGAGTAATTAAATCAAGGAATTGGGTAATTGTTCAAGCTTAGAGAGATTGGGTTGCCAAGGAATTAGAATCCAATCACTTAAGATTGCCAAGGAGATCAATGAATGCATTGATTGAGGAAGAGATGAGAATGAACTTGATCTGGAGAATGCATCATCTCCTAACCCCAATGAATCCTCCATTTCTGATCTTACCCATTCTCTTTATTTTCTACCATTTACTTTTCTGCTCATCTTCCCAAATTCCCATTTAAGATTCTGCAATTTATTTATGCCATTTACATTCCGCCATTTACTTCCAATATTTATATTTTCTGTTATTTACTTTCCCGCCATTTAATTTTCTGTAATTCCTCAATTCAATTTCTGCTTAGCTCAACTAGAACATTCCTCTAATTAAAGTTGCTTGACCAATCAATTCCTGTGGGATTCGACCTCACTCTATTGTGAGTTTTTACTTGACGACAATTCGGTATACTTGCCAAGGGAAATTTGTTGAGAGACAAGTTTCCATGCATCAAGTTTATGGCACCGTTACCGGGGATTGATTTTGTATCGACAATGATTAAGTTGGAGGATAACTAGATTGAGCATTTTTTTTCTTTTGTTTTGCTTAATTCTATTTGAGTGATATACTTTCAGTTTTAGTTATTTTCTTTCCTTTATCCCTTACCCATTTGTTGTGTTTTCGTCATTGTTTACAAGTCAGTTAACTAACCCACTAACTGTTTGATATATTGCATCACTCACACTAACAGCCATTCTAACAAGAGTAATTTCCATTCAATTTCTCTCTTGCTTTTTGCCTTGATTGTTTGTATGACAGGTAGAAGAAGCGGGGCTTCAACCTCCTTTGATTCTGAACCTTAAAGGACCTTCCTTAGATTAAGGAGGAAAGCAAGAGGAAAGAGAGTCGTTGGTGCTGAGGAAGAGGAATAGTATTCTGAACCAGACATAGAGGAGAATATGGAGAACCACCATGAAGAAGAGGCTCACAACCATGCCAGAGAAGGTCCAGTGAATCATGCTGGGCAATAGAGAAGAGTTCTAGGCTCTTATATCAATCCAAACCCAGGAAACTGTGGAAGTAGCATCCAAAAGCCAACCATACATACCAATAATTTTGAACTAAAACCCCAGCTCATCACCCTGGTCCAGAACAACTGTGCATTCGGAGGAAGTGCCCAAGAACCACAATCAACATCTTACCACCTTCCTAAGGATATGTGATACTGTCAAGTCTAATAGTGTTCATCCTGACACTTATAGGTTGCTTCTGTTTCCCTTTTCACTCAAGGATAAGGCATCAAAATGGCTGGAGTCTTTTTCGAAGGAGAGTTTAACAAACTGGGAAGATGTGGTAAATAAATTCTTGGTGAGATTCTATCCTCCTCAAAGAATCAACAAGTTGAGAGCTGAGGTGCAAACCTTCAGGCAACAAGATGGTGAAACTCTTTATGAAGCATGGGAGAGGTTTAAAGACTTAACAAGAAGGTGCCTGCCAGATATGTTCAATGAATGGGTGCAGTTACATATTTTCTATGAGGGTCTTTCTTATGAATCAAAGAAGGTAGTGGACCACTCATCCGGGGGATTTTTGAACAAGAAGAAGACCATTGAAGAAGCCATAGATGTCATCAAGACTGTAGCTGAGAATGACTACTTCTATGCTTCTAAAAGGGGTAACACTTGAGGAGTAATGGAGCTGAACAACATGGAGCACTGTTGGCTCAAAACAAGATAATCACCAAGCAGCTGGCTGACCTTACCAAGAAGATGGAAAGGAACCAAGTGGCAGCAGTCACCACATCATCAGCAGCTCAAGAGAGAGCAAACACAGAGGAAGAAGGTGACCGAGAACAAGCCAACTATATTGGGAACTCACCTAGGCAGACCCATGATCCATACTCCAAAACTTATAATCCTGGTTGGAAGAATAACCCAAACTTTGGGTGAGGAAATCAACAGGATCAAGGCCAAGATCATAGACGTCACAATCCCAACCACAATGCAACTCACCAACATTCCACACAGAGATCATATCAGCACCCATCCAACAATACCTCCCAACATCCATATCAAAACCAAAATGGCCCTTCTCATCCCTCCAATCTCAACCCACCATCACCATCCGAAGATAGACTCTCAAGGATTGAAACTCTACTTGAAGGCATATGCAAGGAAATCCAAGACAACAAGGTGTTCAAGGAGGAGGTGCGAGCCAATATCAAAAATCTGGGAGACACCATCAAGAGGCTAGAATTTCAAGTGGGATACCTCTCTGAGAATATTTTCAAACCTACTGACAGCTTCCCAAGTGACACAGAGAAAAACCCGAGAGGTGAAGCAAAGAAAGTAAGATGGAAAGAATGCAAAGTGGTCACTATAAGTGATAAGGGGACTGAGGAAGAGATGAACAAACCCTTAGAACACGCTGGAGATATTTCAATAGAGAAGCAAGAAGAGGGTAACCAAGAAACCAAAACCACACAGAAGAAGATTCTGAACCCCTATGCACCTTTTCCCCAAAGACTCAAGGGTGGTGTAGAAAAGAGAGTATACTCAAAGTTTCTCGACATGTTTGCATCTCTCCATGTAAACATACCATTCATCAAGGCTCTCCAACAAATACCCTCATACATTAAGTGTATGAAAGAGCTGCTAACCAAGAAAAGTTCACTCAAAGGAGGGCAAACAATAGTGATGAATAAGGAGTGCAGTGCTCTCATTCAACCAGAGTTGCCTACAAAAAGGAAGGACCCAGGGAGTTTTCACATCCCTTGTGCTACAGGAGAAACAAGGATTGATAAAGGACTCCGTGACGTGGGAGCAAGCATCAACCTAATGCCTCTATCCCTCATGAAGAAGCTTCAGATCAATGAGCTAATACCCACAGACGTAGTCATCAAGATGGCTGACAAAACTCAAAAACAAGCAGTAGGAGTGGTTGAAAACGTGTTGGTAAAGGTTGGGAACTACTTTCTGCCCACAGACTTTGTCATCTTGGAGATGGAAGAGAGTTACCTTCATCCAATCATATTGGGAAGACCATTCCTGGCCACAGCCAGGGCACTTATAGATGTGGAGCGAGGAAAGCTAATATTGAGGATACATGATGAACAACTTACCTTCAATGTCTTCAAACCCTCACAAGAAGCAGATCAAGAAAATAAGGAATCAAGGAGAGATCACAATAAGGCACTGGTGGAAGAAACAAGCACTGAAGCACAAACAATAACCCTGGGAATCCCTTTGGTTGACGAACAATACAAGCAGAAGGCACAACAACTAAAGGAAACCCAATAGGAGCTAAACCCACCAGAGTCATATGAGACCAGCAACAAAATCTCCTTGGGAAAAGAAGCCACAAGGAGTAGAAGAGCATTGAAAGAAGCAAGGAAGAAGGCACCAAGGGGATGGAGGAACAAGAAAATTCCTACAGAGGACTTCTCTCCAGGGGATAAAGTAATCTCTGCTCATTTCCCAGCTATTCCACCTCATCTACCCACCATTCCATCTCAACTGCCTAAAGTTTTTACCATCAGTAGAATTCTCTCCTTGAAACATGTGGAGGTTTTTAATGAAGTCAACGGAGATAGATTCACTACGAGAGGGGAAGATTTGAAGCATTACCAACCACCCTGACAAAAGCAAAACGTCAAGCTAATGACGCTAAAGAAGCGCTTCATGGGAGGCAACCCATGTTTTATATGTTTTATATCCTTTCAATTTCTTTTTAGGATGTTTAAAGTAGTTAATAAAGCAAGGTTCATGAATTCCAAATCAACGTTGACAAACACTTAAATGAATCCTTATATGCAACATATAGTGAACAACAAGTTTGGTGTTCAAGGCACACTAAGATGACATAAATGCAATTCATATCGTGTTACTCTTAGAGCCTTGAACAACTCTTTTTACACCACATGGCCACAAACTAAGTTTGGTGTCACCAATGTTGCATACATGGACAATTAATCAGTCAGTTAGGTTGTATTCATGAATAGCACTTAGTTAGTTAAAAACAAAAAAAAATTTAAAAAGTAGTTATTCCACTTTGTAATTCTTGCCGCCACTATCCAAAACTCATTAATTATATTCCTTTTATCCTATAGGAGAAATGAAGGGAAGATTGGATGGAATTGATGGGACAAATGAAGAAGAAGGTTCGGCCACTTCACAATGGAGGTTTATACACATATCTTCAAAGGGAATGCATTGGGAAATGTTGCCATGCAACATTGGAAGAATGACACCCTTGGAAACCGAACCAACCCCATCATAAAAGTGGTGATCCTGGTACTCATTTCATGCCAAACCCCAACCGTCCACCATTGGTTCTTACCATCAATCCACACCCTTCAATCACCCATCATCTTCCTATATAAATGACCCCCACTATATACCCCTCCATATTCAAATGCCCTTTCATTTCATTCTTTTATCTTTCGAACACACACACCCAACACTTCTTCCTTCATCCAAACACAATCCCATAACTACACCCTATCTTAACCCGGCCGAACTCCATTATCAATCCATAATTCTCAACACCTTCACGTTCTAACTTCTACTCATGGCATCATCAAGCTCCAAGAGGCGAAAGGGAAAGGGACCGGTGGAGAGCATCCCTTTTGATGAAGGGAAGTTCAAGACCGCCTTCCATGAGCTTCAATTTGAATGGATAAAGCACAAGAAAATACTACTAGAATTGATATTCCAGTTCAATGATGATGAATGCCCACAGATTAGAGAGAAGATTGAACAAAGGGGTTGGCAAGAGCTCACGAACCCAGACACAAAGATAAATGCAAATCTCATCAAGGAGTTCTATGCCAATGTGGCCAGAGAAGATACCACCAAGGCCCCTACCTTCAGTAGCTATGTGAGAGGAACAGAGGTGGACTTCAGTCCCAATGCCATAATGAGGACTCTTCATCTGAGATCACAACCCTCTGACAAGCCCAGTTATCAAGCAAGAATAAGTAATGGCCCCGACAATGATGAGCTTGAAGAAATTATGAACGATATGTGTGTTATAGGATTAGATTGGGAAAGGTATTCGAATAAGAGGCCACGATTCATTAGAAGAGGAGATCTCATCCCAGAAGCCAAGGGATGGTTTGAGCTCGTGAGAAGATCTATCCTTCCAACCTCAAATAATTCTAAAGTCAACATTGCTTGAGCTATTATGGTACATTGCATCATGAGGGGTAGAGACATCAATGTACATGAAATTATAGCTGAGGGGATCCAAGAAGCAGCTGAAAATATTGATCCAAGTGCTTGGCTTTGGTACCCCAGTACCATCCTGAGACTATGTATGAAAGCCAAGGTAGTCTTCGAAGATAGCAATCCAAATTGGATAAACCCTGGAAGGTTAGTTACGCTTCAGCACATAACATATGTAGCACCTGCTCAACAACAGAGAAGGCCTCAGATAAGGAAAAGAACATCACAAGAAGAACCTCATCAAGAAGAACCTCAACAAACAGAATACCAGCAAGAAGAGCAATACGATCCAACCAACATAAATTTGGTTCATATTCAAGGAGCCATTGAGGATTTGGCAAGGAGATATATGGAAGGACAAGAGCAATAACTACACTTTCAATCCCAAAGGATGGATCGTCAGGAAGAACTACTTGCTAATTGGATGAATCAACAAGGGGAGTGGCAGAAACAACAAATGGAACAGCAACAGGAACACTACTCCCAACTCACTCAAGCCATCAATCAAATGATTGAAAGGCAAGAGCATCAAGATAAACGCCTTCAAAAACTCAACCAATATCAGCTAGCTCAGATGAAAGCATTCAACGAGTTCAGCGTGCTTAATGAAGGACGGTAACTACACAGGGAAGAATTCAACATAAACACTCAGGCCAAGTTGACCTATGTGGCTAGACATATGCATAACTTGCACTCTGCGATCCCAAGGTATGATACAGTCCAAAAAGACCTAACAGAGCAAGAAGAAGGGAAGGTGAAACAACAGAAGGAAACATTGAAGAAGAAGATGGAAGATGCTGGCTTCTGGAAAAAGTTGGTCGGAAAGCGCAAAGGAAATGGGGGCTCAAGCACTCAAGAAGGACATAAAGAGGACAAACAAGAAAGAGAGCATGGGCATCCACATGAGTAAAAGGTGGCGGAGTTCCTTTTCATTTTCTTTCTTTTAATGTCTAAATAAGGAAAATCATGGATGAAACAGAACATGCTTCCTTAGTAGCTTAGGAATTTTCAATTCTGTCTTTAAGATTTCTTTGCTTTTGTCATATGTGTGCTAGTCTAAGTTCCCTGTTGACATTTTCATCTTGCATAAATGTATGCTTGTCCTTTAAGTTAAATAAAAGAAAATGTTATGAAAAACCAAAGTGGGGTTCATCTTGTGGAATAAGTTCTTAATGTTTGTGGTGTAGTAATTAATTAGCTAAGTTGGTTCACCAACAAGGTACATAGGCAACTACATGTTCTGAATCCTATACTTGAAGCATATTCTATGAGACTAGTTCAATAACAAGATCTTAATAAGAAAAAGAAAAGAACATTGAGAATTGGAAAAAGAAAGAAAAAGAATAAGAAATAAGGCTAGGCACCAAGGGTTTAAATCTTGAGGGATGTGTCTGTGGTGTTCTTGTACCAAGGATCTGCTTGGATGAATAAGTTCTTAGGAGTGCTTCATCACTTGGTAACTTGGGTTAACTAACCCAGGATTATCAACTGAAAATCCACTATCAAGAGCAACCTTGCTACAGAACACTTAGTAATCCAAAGAGGTGCTGGACACCAAGGCCTCAAGCAAAGAAAATAACAAACCATATGCCTGTGGTGTGCATGTATGGGGGAGAGAGACTTGAGGAAGTAAGTCCTTAGGGGTGTTTCAACACCTAGCACCTTGAACCAACTGGTTCGGGAGTGTTGGCTGAAAGCTTATTTTAAAGAGTCGCCCCCTCACAGAGCACTTAGCCTAAGAAATGCAATAAACCCTGAAAAGAAGGGGGATATCAAGGAATAAGGATCTCATAGAATGCAATCAAGCAAGTATTCAAGAGCATGATAGGAACCTGAAAACCAGTAAAGGAATGAACCTAAGTTGCTATGCATGAAACCCCATAACCCAAGAACTTTACTTCTGTAATAAAACTTACTTCTCTTGTTTTCATTCATCATTCTTATGTTTCAGTACTTGCTTAGGGACAAGCAAGCTTTAAGTTTAGTGTTGTGATGCCAGGGCATTTTGGCCAGTTTTACTGACCTTTTTCTTTACTCTTTTAGGATAGTTTTATGCAATTTCTTAGTAAATAATCAAGTTTTGGGTAAATATACACTTACATCTTGATTCAAGCAAACATTGTGAATTTTACATAATTTCATGAGAATTATGCATAAATTGAATAATAATATGGATGATGCATGATCTCATGACTTGAAACAAAGCTTTGATGCACCTTGTATGTTTGATTTCAGGACAAAGGAACCAAAGAAGAGCCACGTTAGTCTCACTAACGTGACCACTAACGTGGAAAGGGAGCAAGCTTGCAACGTTAGTAGAAAAAGTTACCGTCAATAACGCCCTCGAATGCCATCATAGCCCTCGTTAGTTGCCACGTTAGTTACACTAACGTGGAAACTAACATGGAAGAAAGGGAAGCTCTAACGTTAGTGGTAAAAGTGATCACCACTAACGCCACACTAAGCCACGTTAAGAGCCACGTTAATCCAATTAACGTGGACTCTAACGTGGAGTAAAGAGGGATCGCAAGCGTTAGTGACACTCACCTTTGTCACTAACGCTAGGCCAAGGTTAGATTGCCTACGTTAGTGGTCACGTTAAGACCACTAACGTGAAGGGTAACGTGGAGCAATGAATGATAGGCCAACGTTAGCTACACTCACCTTTGTCACTAACGTTGGAGATGGCAAGCATACCCACGTTAGTGGCCACGTTAGTTACACTAACGTGGAGAACTAATGTGGGAAAGAGGGGCACTTTGAAACGTTAGTGAAAAAGGTGATTGTCAATAACGTTCTTGAAGCTTGGGCATGCCCACGTTAAAGGCCACGTTAGTTACACTAACATGGACCATTAACATGGAAGAAATGGATAAGAAGCAACATTATTGGTAAAGGTGACTGCCAATAACGTTTGTGAAGGGCTAAGAGGCCACGTTATTGGTCACGTTAGTGCCACTAACGTTGAAGTTAACGTGGATCATTTGGTTTGGAACATTAGTGACAAAGTTATCGTCACTAACGCTCTCGAACCCAAATTTACACTTAACGTTAACGCCACTAACGTCCTAACTAACTTCCCATCATGCCTAACTCACACTTTCTTTGCAAGCAAAGATGAGCCCACTAGAGACTATAACTGCTTCAATTGAAGATCAAAGGCCCATATCCAAGACTAGAAGAGCTAACTAGAAGATCTGAAGAGTAGTATATATAGGATTAGTTTTGAATCGAAAAGGGGATCTGAAACTTGAGAACTATACTCTATATATTTTACTTTCTTTGCAACTTCTAGTTATTTTTTTCAGAATGTACTTTTCATTTTTGATTTCCATTTCCAGAGCTATGAACAACTAAACCCCTTTTCATTGGATTAGGGAACTCTGTTGTAATTTGATGGATCAATAATAGTTTTCATTATTCTTCTTCTTTCTTTTCTCTTGATTTTACTAGAAAGCTTTCGTTCTTCAACCAATTGGTTAGCTATCTTGGAAGAGAAGCTCTCCATAATTTGATCTCCTCTAAACCTTGGAAGAGGAATGAGGAGATCATGCTAGAATTGCTTTCTCATGCTGGACCAAATTGGGATTTGGATGGATATAGTGACATATAATCCTACCAACACTTCGATTTAGGAATGCATGTGGTATAATCAGTGACCAAACTTCATCTCTTCCCATGAGTAATTAAATCAAGGAATTGGGCAATTGTTCAAGCTTAGAGAGATTGGGTTGCCAAGGAATTGGAATCCAATCACTTAAGATTGCCAAGGAGATCAATGAATGCATTGATTGAGGAAGAGATGAGAATGAACTTGATCCGGAGAATGCAACATCTCCTAAGCCCAATGAATCTCCCATTTCTGATCTTACCCATTCTCTTTATTTTCTAAAATTTACTTTTTTGCTCATCTTCCCAAATCCCCATTTAAGATTCTGCAATTTATTTTTTGCCATTTACATTCCGCCATTTACTTCCAGCATTTATATTTTCTGTTATTTACTTTCCCGTCATTTAATTTTCTGCAATTCCTCAATTTAATTTCTGCTTAGCTCAACTAGAACATTCTTCTAACTAAAGTTGCTTGACCAATCAATCCCTGTGAGATTCGACCTCACTCTATTGTGAGTTTTTACTTGACGACAATTCGGTATACTTGCCGAGGGAAATTTTTTGAGAGACAAGTTTCTGTGCATCAACGTGGTCGCGTGATAAGGCTTGTGCTTCCAGCATCATTCCAGCCCCACTCCATCATAACTTTCTGCCATACACCCTTTTACATCGATTTTGCAGGGTCACGCATGCACATGGGCGACGCGCACGCGTGGGAGGCTGATTTTCGCAAACGACGCGGACACGTCAGGGACATGTTCGCGTGGGCGTGTTTGTGCCTAAGGCACGCCTCCAGCCACGCTTTCGCGTGACTTTCTATTCAATTTTCTTTTCTTGTTAATGCACCTATGATGCGGTCGTGTGGGTGATACCTACGCGTCACGTACGTGCTTTTTTTTTTTGTAGAATGCGAATGCAAATGCGAATGCAAATGTGAATGCAGATGAATATGCAGAAATTATGAATGAACAAAAAATAAAATAAAATAAAACTAAGAACAAAAAGGAAAGAATATACCATGGTGGGTTGTCTCCCACCTAGCACTTTTAGTTAAAGTCCTTAAGTTGGACATTTGGTAAGCTCCTTGTCATGGTGGCTTGTGCTTGAACTCGTCTTGAAACTTCCACCAATGCTTGGACTTCTAATAAGCTCTATCAATACCAAGTAAATTTCTCAAGCTTTGATGGAGTTCTTCACAAGCTTTGAACTCCCAAATTTGATCCTCATATATTCCCAGATCCCAAATCTTGATTCTACACCCGTTTTCAAGTTGATCATCATGATTCCATCCGGGTGGTTCAGCCTTAGAATTTTTATTTAGGCACCCAAACATCCTCCTAGACCTATTCATTCGAGGTTTACACCAACCCTTGCATTTAGATTTTGAGCTCCCAACCACAATGAGCCTAGGATTGTGTTACCAACCACTAACCATCTCCCTCTTACTCTTAAAGCCACAGAGAGCTCTAAGTTGGCCATCTGTCTCAAGTAACCCATATTCAAGCGGGAAGGTAAAGGTTAAGGATAAGTATTTTACCCACTTGAATGTTATATTGGATGGTAATGGCTTTGAAGGAGAGGTCTCCATCAACTTTGGCAAGGTGATTTCAAGCTCCATTCCCTTGTGTTTTTCTTTGATAACTTCCACCTCTTTGCAAGCTTCTTCAATTTCAACCTCTTCCTCTTGGTAGCTTTCTTCCAATTCAATATCTTCTTCATTACTCACCAAGGGCATGGGAGGTTGTGCTTCTTTTTCTTTAATCTCCATCTATTGATCAACCTCTTCAAAGTCTTTAGCCAGGCTATGCCTTGGAGGTTGTACACCCTCTTCAACATCAATGTCAAATGTCTTTGAAGGAGGCTCTATAACTTGACTTTCCCATGGAGGTTCAGTATCTCCCAAGTCTTCAACCACTTCTTCCTCTTCAATAATTTGCTTTGTTCAGTTGTTTTAGTATAAAATCATACTCATCCTTGATGATTTTCTTTCCATGCTAACTCCTTTCAACTATTCCTTCATCTTCAAGGGTCTCTCCTACCTCCACATTTTGGGCCTCCTCTTACTCTAAGACAAAATCAGACTCCTCCTTGATGTCTTCCTTCACTAATTCTTCAACCACTCCTTCGACTTCAAGGGTCTCCACTACCTTCATCTGTAGGGCCTCCTCTAGCTTCTTATGAAGTATGGATTCGCGAAGATGATTCCTTTTTTCTTGTTCCATATCAATAGTATAACTGGGATCATCTTGCTCTTGGATTGATGGATGTGGGTGCTCTTCCATGGAGGGTGGTGATGGGATGGAAAGATTATTATATGGTTGAAAAGGAAGCGCAATGAAGCTTGAGGGTTGAATATTGGAGGTAGAGGGTTGGTCCATGCGGGATATAAGATTTTGGAGTGTAGAGGTGAGACCAATGATATTAGAGATGAGTGTGTTGTTATCCAATGGAGGTTGGGATGGATAGGAGGGTTCATTTGGGAGAGAGGGCTCATAATATAGAGGTGGTTCTTTTTGATAAGGATATGGAGATGGTGAATATTGAGGTGGTGGTTCTGGGTGTGGTTCATGTGGTGGTTGGTGTGGTGGATAAGGATTAGGGTCATATGGAGGTGAATGGTGTAAAGGGATTTGTGAGTATGGTGGTTCAAAGGTGTGTTGGGGAGGTGGTTCATAAGCATATGGTGGGACTTGTTGGTAAGGGGGTCCACCATATTCATCATCTTGGTACGCTCCCTGGAATGACTCTTGATCATAGTAATTTGGCAGAGGTTGGTTGTCACGAAGAGGTCCACCATAACTATTGTCTTGTTATGCATCACAGAATGGTTGTTGGTTATAGCGCATTGGAGGGGGTTGTTGCCAAGAGGGTTGATCAAATCCTTGTGGCTCCTCCCATCTTTGATTCTTCCAACCTTGATGCCTATTTTTACTATAGTTTCCATTCCTTACAACAACATTGGAACCAAACTTGAAACCAGAGGTGTGAGAATTCATAGTAGCAAAAGGAAATAAAAACAAAAACTAAAAAAAATTAATAAAAATAAACTCCTAAAACTAGAAACACTGACAACAATATAAGATAAAAAATTTGAAAAAGGTTTAAATTTTGAAAAGGTTTGATTTTTAAAATTTTAAATTTAAATTTTGAAATTTGAAATTTGAATTTTGGAATTTAAATATTGAAAATTGATTTTGAAATAAGATAAAATAAGATTTTGAAAAAGATATAATTTTTGAAAAAGATTTGAATTTTGAAATTTAAAACTAAGATAAGATAAGATAATAAAATAAAAATATGAAATTTTTTTTTTGTAATTTTCAAAAAAATCAATTAAAATAAAGAGAAAAGATATTTTTGAATTTAATGAGGAAAGAGAAAAACGATAAAATGACACCAAACTTAAAATTTTTAGATCAAAACGAAGAAAACAACCAAGAACAACTTGAAGGTCAAGATGAACACGAAGAACAACTTGAAAATCAAGAAAGAACAAGGAACATTATTTTCGAAAATTTTAATAACTAAATAAAAACCAATAACCTCTTAATTTACAAAAAAGCAAAAATAAAAACAAAAATAAAAACAAATAAACAAGTAAAAAGCAAATATTTACAATAATCAATAATAAGGTACACGTTTGCAATTCCCCGGCAACGGCGCCATTTTGACGATTGGGTTTCCGCTAGTTTAAAATTTTTATAAAAATAATCGCGTTGTAAGTATAGTTTCTAAACCAACAGAGAATCCTTTCGTACAAAAATTTGGTTGTCACAAGTAACAAAACCCAATAAAATTTATAACCGAAGTATTCAAACCTCGGTCGTCTTCTCAAGGAATTGCAAGGAAGTACGATTTATTATTGGTTATAAAAATTGTATATTTTTGGGTTTTTGAAATAAGGAACAAGTAATTTAAATGGCAAGAAAAATAAATTAATAATTATAAAGAAAACTCTTGGCAAGGTATAAGAACTGAAAATTCTATCCTAGTTATCCTTATCAGGTGTGATGAGAATTGTTATTGCTCCCACTTAGTTAACCCTTACTAAACAAAGAAAAGTCAAGTGGATTAATTAACTTGATTCCTTTGTCCTAGTCAACTCCTATGGAAAGACTAGCCTTAGAGGGATCCAAATCAATCAGCAATCCTAATTTTCAATCAACTGCTGAGTCTGATAACTCAAGTGTTACCAATTACTTAACCAAAGCAAAAAGGGAGAAAATCTACTCGAATAAAAATGCCTTCAAATGGGAAGCAGCAGTAACATAAATAAAAGAAAGAAATCTTAAATCTAAAATACCTCAAATTATATTAAATAAAGAAATCAACTCTAACATGAAGTTCATAATCCAAATTGAAAAGATAAATAACAAGTAACGTAATAGAATAAATAAAAGTAAAAAATAAAATAAAGGAACATTGAACCTGGAATGAAGAGAAGTAGCCTAATCATAATAGAAATCCTAAATCCTAATCCTAATCCTAAATTCTAAGAGATAGGAGAGAGCCTCTCTCTCTAAAAACTACATCTAAAACCTAAAATTATAAATATGAAAGTATAATTCATGAATGAATAGATTCTCCCACTTTATAGCCTCTAATCTGTATTTTTTGGGCCGAAATATGGGCCAGAAACAGCCCAGAAATTGCTGGTTGTGAAATTTGCCACGCTGGTTTTTCGTCACTGCAACGCGTCCGCGTGAATCACGCGTTCACGTTACTTATCGTCAGGGCAACTATGGAATATTATATATCATTTCGAAGCCCCAGACGTTAGCTTTCCAACGCAACTAGAACCACCTCATTTGGATTTATGTAGCTCACGTTATGACCATTTGAAGGCAAAGAGGTCAGGCTGGACAGCTTAGCAATTTCTTCAACTTCTTGTATTCCTTCCACTTTTGCATGCTTCCTTTCCATCCTCTAAGCCATTCCTGCCCTATAAACCCTGAAATCACTTAACACACATATCACGGCATCATATGGTAATAAGAGAAGATTAAACATATGAAATTTAAGGCCAAAGAAGCATGTTTTCAATCATAGCACAAAATCAGGAAGGAAAAATGTAAACTCATGAAAATCATATGAATAAGTGAGTAAAGAATTTATATAAACCACTCAATTGAGCATAAGATAAACCATAAAATAGTGGTTTATCAGTATCCCCGGCAACGGCGACAAAAACTTGATGTGAGGGTTAATGCTGATCTAGAATTTCACAAAATAAAATCTCGTTGCAAGCATAGTCTAAACCAACAATTAACTCTCAATCAAAGTTTAGAAGGATAAATTGTCACTATTCAAAACAAATATAAACCGGGAGTGTTAATTCCCAGGTCATCTCCAAAGGACTAGTGATCAATAAGAGCACAATTTTGGTTGTGAAGGCAAACGAGATTTTCAATGAAGAGATAAACAATTAAAGAAGTAAAAGAACATTCAAAATTACAATTAATGAACTAATGAAGATATTAAAAAACTATCTATGTAATATGAATAAGAAAGATATAAAAGTAATGGATATATGTATGTGTATGTGTGATTCAAAGCATAAATAGAATCTTGACTTGGGATGAGCGAGGGATCCTTTCCTTGTTGCAACCACAACTATGACAATTGTAATGGATTAATCTCACTTAGTTAATCCTTACATCGGAGAGTAGGTTAAGTGAACACAGTTGTTCTTAATCCACAAATCCTAACTCACTTGCTAATCGCCTTAGCAACAAGTTAGCTTTAGTAGAAATAAGAACAATTAACAATCTAAGAATTATCACTAAATATTGGACATTCCAACTCTAGGAACCCATGTGCTCATTTTCCCCAAGCCAAGAGGTGAAAATTTAACCCATAATTAAAATTGACATTTCCACAAACACTTGGTGGGCATAAACACAAATCATGACAAAATTGAGAAAATTCTTGAAATTATGAGCAACAATTAATCAAAAGCAACAATAGCAACTCAACCAAGTATGTAATAATCATCAATCATCAAAATCATCAACAAGAGATCAAAATTGCAAAAAGTATATATATTAACACTATGACTTTAACTACACGAAAGAGTATCAAAATTGTAACTATAAAAAGTAGTAATTAAGAGATACTTACAATGAAGGCTAGCAAAAATCCAAGATCAAAAATGGAAAATGGAACTTGAAATGTAAACCCTAATAGAACCCTAACGGTGTTGAGAGAAAACTTAAAGAAAAACTAAACCTAAAGCCTCCTACTACTATCTACTACTACTCCTAATGATATGCTATCATTCTCCAATATTTGCCCCTTGCAATATGAGCTCTAGCCATCAGAATTGGGCCTTTAAGCCCCTCAAAACGTGAGTTACGTGCATTTCTAATGAAGGCATGCGCAGGTACCTGTGCGTATGCACAGACGTGTGCGCACACACACTTGGCCGAAATCTCAGGTTGTGCGTACGCACAAGAGGTTGTGCGCACGCACACTTTGTGATACTTTGGATGATCGTGCGACACGCAAGATGCTGTGCGCTCGCACACTTTGCTCTGCTTTTCTGCCTGTGCGTATGCACAAGTGGCTGTGCGTACACACACATCGCTTTGCTCTTCCCCTATGTTTCTTCATGCTTCCTCCTCCTTGCATGCTCCTCTTCCATTCTCACCAAGCCATTCCTACCTTATACATCTGAAATAACTCACAAATAGCATCAAGGTATTGAATGGAAGGCAAATGGAATAAAATTAGGTTAAATTAGGCACAAAAGAGCATGTTTTCATAATCAAGCATAATTTAGGAGGAAAGCTCAAAGGCATACTATTTAATGGAATAATTGTAGGTTTATATGATGAAATCCTCTCAATTCTAACAAAAAATTATCCTAAAATATGGAGTCATCAGTGTGCCACCAAAGTGGCACTTGTATGGCACGCCACTCAACATCATTTCAATTGACAAAACTTAGGCCATAATTCTTGAAGAAAAGGACCCAATTGAAAACAAGAGGAGGGTTAGTTAGCTAGAAATATAATTTTTGATGTAATTTGAATTGAATTTAAGTTTACATTTGGTGTTTTTGGGTATTATATAAACCCCCAAGGAACACTTGTAAAGGGATTTCTCTTTGGACTTTCTTTTTTACCTTTTTCACTTCTTTTTACTTCTTCTGCTTTCATTTTCATTCTTCTTTCAGTCTGTAAGATCTGACTTGCTAATTTTCCTTTTATTGGGGGAAAGAGCTCTATTGTATTTTAATGGATCAAATGTAATTTAC
Organism: Arachis ipaensis; assembly: GCF_059453495.1. NCBI lineage: Eukaryota > Viridiplantae > Streptophyta > Magnoliopsida > Fabales > Fabaceae > Arachis > Arachis ipaensis. The sequence continues at coordinate 60,351,871 of NC_142436.1, forward strand.
TCTTTATCTTTAATTCATCTCTCTATTGCTTCTTTAGAAAGAATCTTCGTTCTTCACCTCAACGATTCAAATATCTTGGGAAAGAATTTGAATCCAACTTAAATTTTATGAGAACTTGAAAAAGGGATCATAGAATTGAGCTTGAAGATCTTTGTCCCAATTCTTGTGAATTTGGGTTTGGGATTGATATGTGACATATAATCAACCCATATCTTGATTCATGAAATTTTGTGGCTCTAAATCAAATATCAATCTTCTTCTCTTCTCGTGAACAATTAGATCAAGGAATTGGTAGTTGATCAAGTTAAGAGAGATTAAATTACCAAAGAATTAGAATTCAATCACTTATGATTTGCCAAGAGATCAATGATTGTATGATTGAAGATTAAGATGAACACCAATTGATCCAGAGAATTTAATATCTCTGAACCCCCAATAACCTTCCCTTTGATGCGCAAGAATCTTGTACCTATTTTCCATTGGTTTTCTAGTCGTTTTTAGTTAGAATTTATTAAGTTTTATATTATTTTAGTGCAAAAATCCTATTTGGATGCTACTTTGAGTGTTTTAGTGTTTTTATTTATTTTAGGTGAAATTCGGAGCAATTTGGCAAAGTTTTGAGCAAAAAAGAGAATACGTAAAGCAACCCTCTTGGGCGCTTGGTGTTTAGCACCAGCAACCAGCAAGCAATAGGGACGTTGCTGCCTCTTTGGGTGCTAAATGCCCAACTGGCTTTTAGCGCTAGGCAGTCCTAAAGAAAGCCTCATCAAGGGAGCATCTCAAGTGGATTTAGCTTTTATTAGCTATCTTATCTTTTACTTTTGTAATTCTTATTTACAAACAATATCTTTTAGTTTTAGAATTTATTCTTTTTTTATTTTAGTTTTAAATCAAATTATGTTAGATATAAAAGGGAAAAGATTCAACCTTCAGGGGGATCTTCTCACTTCTGCACTTTTCACACTTTCAAGTACCCTTGTTTTCTCTATAAGTCACAAGCCACTAAACGTCCTCAGCTAAGGTTAGGAACTCTATTTATTTCTATGGATTGAGATTATTACTCTTCTATTTTAATTAATGTACTGATTCAGTTTCAATGATTATTTTCGTTCTTCATTTTATAAATCTAGGTGGAACGGGAGTATGACCCTTATTCTAGATGTGTTCTTGTGACCCTTGGAAGAGGTCCCTCACCTGAACACAGCATGAAAGTAAATTCCTCCTAAATTGCTAATTACTTGAACTAATTTGGATATGTGACATATAATTTGTTTAACTTTGGGTAATTAGGGTTTTTGTAGCCATAAACTAGATTTGAACTTAATGCTCTAATCGGAATCAAGTGACCAAGGGATTAGCGGTTGATGAAGGTTAGAGGAGACTAAATCACTAAGGGATTAGGGTTTAGTCAATTACAGTTTGCCATGAAATGAATTTTGCATGATTAAAATAGTTGGTAAGAAAACTTGATCCGGAAAAGTAAACATCTCTTATACCTTAACTGCTTTCTCTTATTAATTTTTCACCAATTCTCTTATTTGCTTTCTCCACTTTTGAACTATTGTTTAATGCTCTATTCACCAATTCTCGTGGACGACTCGGTGCACTTGCTGGTTCAGTTGTGAATATTCTCGAAATCCGTACCACCCTTATTCTCTTATTCCCTTTTCTTTATTAATTGTTTTCAATTAATGTTTATTTACATTGCTTCTTTTACATTCTTGCAATTTACTCTTCTTGCAATTTACCTTCCCAGCATTTATATTCTAGCGGTTTAAAGTTTCAACAATTTACATTTACGTTCTTTACTTTCAAGTTAGTTGTTGATTTCATTTACTTATTGCTCATGTCATTTAAATATCATGCTTATATTATCAATTGTTCCTCATCAATTTGTGAATTGTCTAACTAGAATACTCAATCAATCATGGTTTGCTTAATTCCTTACTTGATGCGATCTGATGCACTTACCGGTGGTTATGCTGAAATTTCGTATCAAGGTTTTGGCGCTATTGCCGGCGATTAATGGTGATTAACAAACTACTAAATTAGACATATTTTATTTTATTTTCTTTTCTTTTCTTGTTTTAGTCATTTAATTTTTCTTAATTCTTTGTTTCCTTTAGTTTTCTAACTATTTGTGTTATTCTCTAACTTGGAGTTTCTTTCACTTTGACGGAAGAAACTTCAAACTCTTTTTTTGTTGTTTTCTTTGTGTACATGCAAGAAAATCAAGAAGAGAAACCTCTCCTCTTTGATTCAGAGATTGAAAGAACCCTCTAGAGGTTGAGAAAGGAAGCAAGAAACAAGAGAGTGCTAAAAGAAGGTGAGGGAGCCTCAGGCACAACTATAGTTGAACCTCACAACAACCATGAACCCAATGGTATTCCACAAGCTAGGAGGACATTAGGATCATGTACTACTCCTAATCTTGGAAATGTTGGGAATAGTATATTGACTCCAAATGTCAATGCAAATAATTTTGAACTCAAACCTCAACTGACAACTCTTGTTTAACAAAACTGTCAATTTGGAGGAAGACCCCAAAAGATCCAAACCAACATATTTCAAGCTTCATTAGAATTTGTAATACAATGAAAATAAATGGGGTGTCAGCAAAAGCATACAGACTACTATTGTTCCTATTCTCTCTTAGGGATAGAGCTGTACAATGGTTGGAATCACATCCCAGGGAAAGCACAGCCACATGGGAAGACTTGGTTAGCATGTTTCTAACCAAGCTCTTTTCTCTTCAAAGATTGATCAAGTTGAGGATAGAGGTTCAAAATTTCGGGTAGCTTGAAGGAGAATCCTTGTATGAGGCTTGGAAAAGATAAAAAGGGATACTGAGGAGATGTCTACCAAACATGTTTGCAGACTAGCCTAGTCTTCTAACCTTGTCTCTCAAAAAATAAAAGTGAGAGTCTAAAACAAAAGAAACACTAAACAAAAGATATGCCAAAAGAAGATGCTGATGTCGCTACCTAATCGTTGTCATAAGTCAAGTCCACGATCTCTATATCCATCTCAGGATCCACATCAACCTCAGAAGTCAGATCTACAATCTCTATCTCCTCGATGTCCTCATCGTCAGAAATAACGATGACCTCTGACGTACTCTGGGGACTACCATCACTGCTGTCACCTGCGGAAGCTATACCACTAGGAAAAATCTGTTCAACTATGTGAGGGCTAACCAGAATCTACAGCTGAAGTCTCGATAGGCTCTATGGTAAAAGGATCAGACGAGCGAGTAGAAAGAAACTCTGTCGACATATCCAAACCTACTGGAGGAGACTTAGGGATGTAGTCATCAATGACTGGGATAGGCTCAGGCATCGCCTGGCCATCCTGCTCTGTTGAAATAGGACCTCCATGCTTGAAATCAAAAGGATGGTGGACAGAATTGGGATGTAACCACGATAGCAGAAAAGCATATGGTGCATTGATAAATCCAAATTTTATGGTATTTATTTGCTTTAATTGGGTGGATTTTATTAACTTCCCTTATTCATTGAAATAGCATAGTTTTGTGAATTTCTCCTAATTGTGCTTAGTGATGAAAACCATGCTTTTCATGCTTAAAATTGCTAATTTTAATTTCACTTCTATTCCATTCGATACCTTGATGTGTTTATTTAAGTGATTGAAGGCAAGGATGGCTTGAAAGGATGAAGGAACTGCATGCCAAGGTGGAGAATTAATGAAGAAGTGAAGAATTTGTAGAGCTATTAATCCTGACCTCTTTGTACTCAGGTGATCGTAACTTGACCTATAGAGCCCCAAATGAGGCAGTTTTAGTGGCATTAGAAAACTAACATCCGGGGCTTTGAAATGATATAAAATTTCCTATGGTGGACGTGTGTTAAGACGTCCATGTACGCATCCAAAGTGCCACATATGCGGAACACAAAAAATGTGACTCACTTAAGGCAACATGTGACCAGCGATTTCTGAAGCATTTTGGGCCCAATCTAACCCATTTCTGATGCTATTGAACCAGAGACTGAAAGAGGAATGAACCAAATAGTCATAGAATATTTTTAGCCATGCTTTAGGTTAGATTTCTAAAGAGAGAAGTGGTATACAAATCCCCACACCTTCGTACTGTTGTACCAGCAAGTGCATTGGGTTGTCCACGTAATACCTGAGCGAGTCAGGGTCGATCCTACAAGGATTGTTGGTTTGAAGCAAACTATGATTATTTTGCAGGTCTTAGTTAGGCGAAATCAGAATGTTGTTGGTTGTGAGATCTGAAACTATGAAGACATGTAACTAATAAAATACTTTGTATATTAGAAGGGAATCAGTAATAGGAATATGGTTAAGGATTGGAGTTACGTTGTCTTTCTGAATTAACTCTGGTATTACTGTCTTCTTTGTTTGTGAGTAATCTCTTCAATGGCAGGCTATAAGTGATTGGTGCCTTTATTGAGAGGTCATCAATACTCCTCTGGATCTGAATCCCAGGGTTAGTGTTGATCCATCTTTGCTTGAGGGTGAAGCGCGTACAGTCCATTCTCCTTAATGATCCTACTCAAAATGCTACAGACAAGGTCGGATCTTTCGGATCAGAGAATGCTACATCTTTAGGTTCTAACCTTTACCACAGAGACCCTAATCTCCCCGTAAATCGGTTGAACTAGTGTCTCGAGAAGTCCCCAATGAAGTCATGGATTCGCCGTCTGAGAGATGTATAATCAAGCTGGTAGTGCGTGCTTTCCATTGCAGTATTCACACAAACCCAAGTAGACGCCGGTGTTTGTTAGGCACGTTCGTCTTAGTATGATGAACAGAGCTGATTGTCACTGATCATCCTATTCACCATGTTGAAATACGAATATACATCTTAGAATTAATCACACACGGATCGAAGAAGAAACTGTAATACTTTTATTAATTCATAGGACTCAGCAGGGCTCCTCCCTCAACCTAGGAGGTTTAAAAACTCATACTGAAAAGAAAATACAATGTAAAACTCAAAATAATGGTAAATGATATGCATCTCTCCCTTAGAGAGATGTAAAATAAGTCTTAAATACTAAACAGATGACTAGTAAGGGTAAAACAGTCTATCTAATGCTAAAATTCACTTCTGGGGCCCACTTGGTGAGTGTTTGGGCTGAGCTTTGATAAGATCCACGTGCTATGAGGCTCCTAGAGCATTGAACGCTAGCTAGGGGGTCCTCTCTGGGCGTTTGGACACTGGACTGCTCTGTGGGCGTCTGACGCCTGGAAGGGGGGTAGGAAGCTGGCGTTGGACGCCAGTTTTGGGCCTTCTAATCCAAAGCAAAGTATGCACCATTATATATTACTGGAAAACTCTGGAATTCAGCTTTCCATAGCCGTGGAGAACGCTTCATTTAAACCTATGTAGCTCCATAAAAGCTCTTCCGAATGCAAGGAAGTCAGATCCAGACAGCATCTGCAGTGCTTTCTCTGTCTCTGAGTCAGACTTTTGCTCCAGCTCCTCAATTTCAGCCAGAAAATACCTGAAATTATACAAAAACACAAAAACTCATAGTAGAATCCAAAAATGTGAATTTAACACTAAAACCTATAAAAACTTAATAAAAACTAAACAAAACATACTAAAAACTATATGAAAGCTCTGCCAAAAAGCGTATAAAATATCCGCTCATCACAATACCAAACTTAAACTGTTGCTTGTCCCCAAGCAACTAAAAACACAGTAGGATAAAAAGAAAATTAAGATATAATAAATTTCAAAGCTTTCAATGAAGCTCAGTTACAATCAGATGAATGGGACTTTGTAGCTTTTTGCTTCTGAATAGTTTTGCCATCTCACTATCCATTAAAACTCAGAAAGGTTGGCATCTTTAAGAAATTAGAATCCAGATGATATTATTGACTCTCCTAGTTCAGTTCTTTTTTATTCTTGAACACAGCTTTTAGAGTCTTGGCCGTGACCCTAAGTACTTTGTTTTCCAGTATTACCACCGGATACAATAATGCCACAGACACTTTAACTGGGTGAATCTTTTCAGATTGTGACTCAGCTTTGCTAGAGTCCCCAGATAGAGGTGTCCAGAGTTCTTAAGCACACTCTTTTTGCTTTGGACCACGACTTTAACTGCTCAGTCTCAAGCTTTTCACTTGACACCTTCACGCCATAAGCACATGGTTAGGGACAGCTTGGTTGAGCCGCTTAGGCCGGGATTTTATTCCTTTAGGCCCTCCTATCCACAAATACTCAAAGACTTGGGACCCTTTTTACCCTTGCCTTTTTGTTTAAAGGGTTACTGGCTTTTTCAATCTGCCCTCATTTTCCTACATTTTTGGGCAGTAATAGATTTTTCTATTTTCTTTTCTTTTTTTTTTTCGCATGCATCATGATTTTTTTTTCTTTTTCTTTTTCTTTTGCTACTTTTTCTTGCTTCAAGAATCATATTTTGGATTTTTCACATCATCAATAATATTTTTCCTTTTTCTTCATTCTTTCAAGAGCCAGCATCATAAAATTCAACTTCAAATACACACTATTTATTCTTTCATTCAGAAAACTAAAGCAATGTAACCACATCAAATTAATGTAACCATTCTTTATTGGAAAGCTCAAAAATTTATGCATCTTTATTTCTTCTAAAAAATCTACTATTTTATTCATGTTCAACGATGATAAGAGGAATAATTTATAGCTAATTGGAAAAATAAAAGTTGATTAATTATTAATAATACTTATGTAATCCTAAAAATTGAAAGACATAAAATAAAAAATAAAAATAAAATTAAAGACTTAATTACTAATAGTGATCATGCAACTCTAAATTAGGATGGAAATACATGAGATAGGAATAGGAATAGTCACAGGATTGAAACTGAACAACCTTCAGCTTGAGAGACTCTGGGCTCTTCAGGGGAGAGCTTTTGGCGCTTTAGCTCCTCCAGCTCATGCCCTTGCTTCTCCTGCTCCTTGATCAGTTTGCAAATCATGCTAGTCTGATCTTTCTGTTCTTCTCTGAGCTGATCCAACGTGCTCTGTAAATGAATTACAGATGCCTTCAGTTGTTCCCAGTACTCCATTAGAGGGATCTCTTGGGAAGGCTCAGGTGCCTTCCTTTTAGGATGATTATCTTCTATCTTGGAGCTCTCCATCACCTGCTTGGTGATTGGTTTTTCCACTGGAATAAAGTTGTCCACCTGGATCAGAACCTTAGCCTCTTGGCATAGGTGGAAGATGAAATTTGGATAAGCCAGCATAGCCCTAGTAGAATCTCTATTTGATAGATTGTAAATCTCATGGGGGATTATTTGGTGGACTTCCACCTCATTCCCCATCATGATGCAGTGAATCATAACAGCTCTGGCAACATTGACTTCAGAGCGGTTACTTGTGGGGAGTATAGAACGCCCAATGAAGTCTAGCCATCCTCTAGCAACAGGCTTGAGGTTGGCTCTTTTTAGCTGGCATGGCTCCCCTTTTGTATTCTCAATCCATTGAGTTCTAGGCAGGTATATGTCCTCTAAGAATTGATTCAGCTTTTGGTTGGCTATAACCCTTCTATTGTATGACTCACAGTTATCCTTTTACAGAGTTAATTTGAAGACCTCTCACACCCTGTCGATGGTGCGAAAAGTATGGAGGGTTGTTCCATCTTTCTTTTGCTTATCTGTCATCCACATATTTGCATAGAATTCCCGGATCATGTTGTATCCAACATTCAACTCAGGATTAATTAGAATCTCCCAGCCTCTCCTTCGAATCTGCTCTTGGATCTCTGGGTATTCTTCTTCTCCAAGTTTAAATCCTACTTCAGGGATTACTGGCCTTTTGCTCATTATCTTACGATAATGTTCTTCATGCTGCTTGGTAAGGAATCGAACAGGTTTGAAAACAACTTTTGAGTTGTCTTCTTTCTTATTCTTAGGGGTGGTCTTGCCACTTTTTGGAGCCATAGAATTGAATTCTTGATGAGAGAACAAGGCTCCTACCATACCAAACTTAAAAATTTGCTCGTCCTCGAGCAAAGAGTGAGAAAGGAAGAACTAGAAAAGAGAATAGAAGAGGGAATGGAGGAGAGAATTCGGATGAGAGGTGAACAGTGAGGGAGAGAGGGCACAGCACACATATAGATAGGGAGGGGGGAGGGAATTTCGAAAATAAGCATGAAAAAAAGATAAAAATTTTTGAAAAAGACAAAAAAGATAAGTTGTTAAATTTAAAAGATAAGAAAAGATTTTAAGAGGATAGAAAAGGCATTAAAGACAAAATATGAATTATGAAAAGGATTTGAATGTTTAATAAAAGATATGAACAAGATAAGAAAAGATTTTGAAAATATTTTGAAAACAAGTTGTAAAAGATATGAAATTTTGAAAAGGATTTGAAAGAAATTTGAAAAAAAAAATATTTTAAATTGAAAATTAAATTGAGAATGAAATATTTGAACAAGATTTAATTTAAAAATCAAAGAAAATTTGAAATTAAATTGGAGGAAGATGAGTTGAATCAAGAAAAGATGAAAAATTTGAAGTTACCTCCATGCTGCCATGCTGGCGTTTAAACGCCTAGAATGCAGGCATTCTGGCGTTAAATGCCAGAGTTCTCCTCCCTTCAGGGCGTTAAACGCCTAGCCAGGGCTCCCTGGCTGGGGTTTAGCGCCAGGTTGATGCTCCTTCTTGGGCATTAAATGCGCAGCCAGGGCCTCCTGGATGGCATTTAATGCCAGGCATGCTATCTCCATGGGCGTTTAAACGCCCAATTGCCTACCCTTTCTGGCATTTAAATGCTAGAAAGATCCTTACTCCAGGGTATTCTGTTTGCTGTTCTGTATCATTCTGTCTCTGTTTAAGCATTGTACATGATCACTAACATTAAAATAAGACTTAAAACATAATGAAAACTAATTAAAAAAATAATTAAAATAGAAGTAATTAGAGAATTAATAACATATAAGGAATCATTGGGTTGCCTCCCAACAAGCGCTTCTTTAGTGTCTTTGGCTGGACTTCACTGTACTTAACTTAGTAATAGTGTTGAGCCTCCTGGCTCTATATCGCCTTCATGGTAATGTCTGTCCATTGATAGTGAACTTGTTTTCAGGATCTTTTCCTTGAAATTCTATGTGTCCGTAAAGTGATAATCTTGTAATAACATACGGTCCCTTCCAACGGGATTTGAGTTTCCCAGGGAATAATCTGAGCCTTGAGTTGAAGAGAAGAACTTTCTGTCCTGGTTCAAAGACTCTGGAAGCTATCTTCCTGTCATGCCACCTTTTTTCCTTTTCCTTATAGATCTTTGCTTTTTCAAATGCATCTAAGCGGAATTCATCCAACTCATTTAGCTGGAGCAGCCGTTTTTCTCCTGCTGCTTTAGCATCGAGGTTGAGAAATCTAGTGGCCCAATAGACCTTGTGTTATAGTTCCACCACAGGACTTCCCATATACTAACTGATATGGTAAAGTTCCAATGGGGGTTTTGAAAGCTGTTCTGTATGCCCACAGAGCATCATCAAGATTTCTAGCCCAATCCTTTCTGGAGGAACTTACTGTCATCTCTAGGATTCATTTTAGTTCTTTATTTGAGACTTCAGCTTATCCATTTATTTGGGGATGATATAGTGTTTCTACTTTGTGGCGAACTCCGTAACGGCTTAAGACAGAATCTAGCTGTCTGTTGCAGAAATGAGTTCCTCTATCATTGATTAGTGTCCTAGAGACACCAAATCTACTGAAGATATTCTTCTAGAGGAACTTCATTACTACTCTAGTGTCATTAGTGGGTGTTGCTATTGCTTCAACCCATTTAGACATATAATCTACTGCCACAAGGATGTACATGTTTGAGTATGAAGGCGGGAATGGTCCCATGAAATCTATGCCCCATACGCCAAACAACTCAATCTCTAGAATTCCTTGCTGAGGCATGTTGTGACCATGAGGAAGGATGCCAACTCTTTGGAAACTATCATAGTTACGGACGAACTCTCTAGAATCCTTAAAGAGAGTAGGCCAGTAAAAGCCACTTTGGACTACCTTAGTAGCTGTCCACTCACCTACAAAGTGTCCTCCATAGTCAGATCTATGGCAATGCCATAGAATTCTCTATGCCTCTTCTTTAGACACACAACGTCGGATTATTCCATCCGAGCATCTCTTAAAGAGATATGGCTCCTCCCATAGGTAATATTTTGCATCATGCATGAGTTTCCGGGCTTGCTGCCTGGTAAACTCCTTGGGAATGAACCGTATAGCCTTATAGTTTGCAATGTCTGCAAACCAAGGTACTGTTCAGATGGCATAGAGTTGCTCATCTTGAAAGGATTCGAATATATCAGTGGAGGGAGAAGAAGTTCCTGCTACTGGCTCAATCCGGGACAAGTGATCAGCCACCTGATTTTCTGTCCCTTTTCTATCTCTAATTTCTATATCAAAATTCTTGCAGGAATAACACCCATCTTATAAGTCTGGGTTTAGAATCATGCTTAGTGTGTAGATACTTTAGAGTAGCATGGTCAGTATAAATAATGACCTTATATCTTACTAGATAGGATCTGAACTTGCCAATGGCATAAACCACTACAAGTAGCTCCTTTTTTGTAGTAGTGTAGTTTTTCTGTGCATCATTTAATATGCGACTAGCATAATAAATGACATGCAGAAGCTTGTCATGTCTCTTCCCTAGGACTGTGCCAATTGCATGATCACTTGCATCATGCGTTAGCTCAAATGGTAAGTCCCAGTTGGGTGCAGAGATGATAGGGGCAGTGACAAGCTTAGCTTTCAGAGTTTCAAAGGCTTGCAAGCATTCTTGTTCAAAGACGAATGGAACATCAGTGGCCAAGAGATTACACAGGAGTTTTGCGATTTTTGAAAAATTTTTTATCAACTGCTTGTAAAATCCTGCATGTCCTAGGAAACTTCTGATTGCCTTGACATTAGTATGTGAACCTTAGCTTGATCCACTTCTATACCCTTATTTGAGATCCGATGTTCAAGAACAATTCCTTCAGTTACCATGAAGTGGCATTTCTCCAAGTTCAGAACTAGGTTTGTTTTTTGACATCTTTTAGAACTCGGGTCAGATGATCAAGACAGGAGTCAAATGAGTCTCGAAAAATAGAGAAGTCATCCATGAATACTTCAAATAATTTCTCTACCATATCAGAGAAGATGGATAACATACATCTCTGAAAAGTGGCAGGCACATTGCACAGGCCAAATGGCATTCGTCTATAGGCGAACACGCCAGATGGACATGTGAATGCCGTCTTCTCCTGATCCTGTGGATCTACTGCTATTTGATTGTACCCAAAATATCCATCCTGGAAACAATAAAAAGCATGACCTGCTAGTCTTTCTAGCATTTGGTCAATGAAGGGTAAAGGAAAGTGATCTTTCCTGGTGGCGTCATTGAGTCTTCTGTAGTCAATGCACATATGCCACCCTGTAACTGTCCTTTTAGGGATTAGCTTATTCTTTTCATTATGAACCATTGTCATCCCTCTCTTCTTAGGGACAACTTGGACAGGGCTCACCCAGGGGCTATCAGAAATGGGATAAATGATCCTAGCCTCTGATAGCACTGACTATCGTCGATAAAGAATTTTACAAAATATTCACGTTGCAAGTATAGCTCTCAACCGACAAATAATTTTCGAATCAAATTTTAAGGGTTTGGTTGTCACAAAGTTCAACCCTAATAAAAGTAACTGAAGTATTCAAACCTCGGGTCATCTCACAAGGAATGGGCAAACATGTGCATCAACATTGGTTAGAATTCCGAGGGTTGGAAGTCATGATCAAGAAATTAACTAATAGACTTAACAAGCAAGAAATATTAAAATGCAAGAAACTAAATCAAGTAACTAAAGCAAGGCATGAGCAATTTCAAACTAATAAGAGAGCATTCAATATGATTTTATTCTAAAACTAAACAAGTAACTATAACTAGGATTAAGCAATTGAGGTTTTTAGGTTTTAAATATGAATGATAAAAGCAACTCTTGGCTAGGCATAGGAATTGGGATCACTATCCTTGTCTAATAACCAAATCTTGACAATTGTGAGGAACCAAGCCCATTAAGTTTACTTCTATACTTGAAGTATATCAAATGTCTTGATCAACATCAATGCATAAGCCCTAACCTAACTACTAATTGACTTAGTAGTAGGCTAGTGTCAATGGTTATCAAATTGACTACTAAGGGTTCTCAAATCACCAAATCAATTAGACCCAATAACTCAAGTTTACCCAATTCCCTTAACCTAGGCCAAGAGTAAAGAAAACTACTCCATAATCAAGGGAAACATTTTATCAAACACATGGTAGGCATTAACAAAAGACATATTCAAATTACAATTAAATTGGAAATTATAAGGACCCACTAACAATTATCCATAAAGAACAACTCAATTAACACTAATGATCATAGAAAACATCAATGTACTCATAGAATTCAAGATCCATAATATTCATAACATGAATAAGAAATTGGAAGATAACAAGATAACATAACTCTACACAAGATCTAAGCAAAATTATACTAGAGAATTCAAATTAAGTAATCATAACTAGCAATTAACAAAACCCAATTCATAAATTCAGCAATGGGAGATCAAAATCAAACTAAATCAAGAGAAGAATAAGGGTTTCTCTCTCTAGAAGAACAAGAACCAAAAACTAGCAAAAATTGTGTCTAAGTGTGTAATGGATGATCCCCCCCCCTTTTTCCCCTAAATTTTTTGGGTCTTTTCCTTGCAGAACCAGCTTGAATTTGGGCCTGTTGAGCCTCAGAAATCGCCAGGCACGATTTTTTTAATGAGGTCACGTGCTGCTCGTCACGCGTATGCGTCATGCACGCGTGTGTGTCGCCTGAATTTCGCGATCCACGCGTGCGCGCCAAGCACGCGTGCGCGTCGATGGAGATTTTGCCAATCCACGCGGATACGCCACTCTTCGCGTGCCATACCCAGCTTCCTACACCCACGCGTGCGCGTGAGGTGCACGTGTGCGTCACAGCTGATTTCCCAAAATCCAATTCTTCATGTTCCTTCCACTTTTGCATGCTTTCTTTCTCTCTTCTAGGCCATTCTTGCCCTATAAACTTTGAAATCACTCAACAAACATATCACGGTATCGAATGGTAATAAAAGAGGATCAAAATATGGCAATTTTAAGGCAAAAGAAGCATGTTTTCCATCATGAAGCAATATTAGGAAGAGAACACAAAACCATGCAATTTATGTGAATAAGTGTGGAAAATATTGACAAAACCCCCCAAATTCTACACAATATAAACCATAAAATTGTGGTTTATCAAACCTCCCCACACTTAAACCGTGCATATCCTCATGCTAAAATTAAAAAGACCAAAGACCATGGGAAGAAAGGGTTCATGAAATGCACATTACCTAAATGAGTGCATGCAACTAATGTAAAGGTATCTACCTATTTGGTCAAGGGTAAATCTATCCTCCAAAAACACATATGAGCGTATAGGGTTAAGGTGACATGTAGTCCATGAATCCTACCAATTTGAACATCAATATGAAGTGCATATAACTCGCGAGATGAATACTTGTGAAAGCTGGGAACGAGGAGTTAAGCATCGAACCCTCACTGAAAGTGTATCCGCTCTATTCGCTCAAGTGTATAGGGTTCATCACTCAATCTTCCCCCAATCATGCTTTCTAAGATTTATCTTTCATCTAACAATCAATAATTACTCAATGCATGCATACAAGTATCATGAGGACTTGTTCATTGGTTGTAATGGGGCTAGGGTAAAGGTAGGGATGTATATGGTCAAGTGAGCTTGAAATTTGAATCCTTGATTAACCTAAGATCTCACCAAACACATAAAACAACCTATATAATTCTTAATACAATACCTAACTACCCATGGTTTTCACTTTTTCATATACTCATGCATTCTCTTTAGTTCACACTCCATATGCATTGTTATTGTTACTTTATCTTGGGGCATTTTTGTCCCTTTTTTATTGCTTTCTTTTTCCATATTTTTGTTTCTTTCATTTTTCTGTTTCTTATATATATATATATATATATATATATATATATATATATATATATATATATATATATGGAAGTGGGAGACATTAATGGGCAAGTGGTGCTGCACCAAATTGCGGCTTTCAGTTAAGGGTGCTATGCCATTGGATGAAGGGTTGGCAATTGGATTCAATACATCTAATGTGATCAAGTGGAAGGAAGCAAAACTGCAAAACAGAACAAGGGGTTGCAAAATACAAAAAAATAAATTGAAGATAACTGGTATAAATTTAGTTTGATCAATGCTGCTGATTTGAGTTTAAAATTTGTGATTACTGATTTACTTATTTGAGGTTAGTGAAAAGTTGAGTCTGTGTTACTCTGTTTTAGGGATTTGAGGTTTGGTGCATGAATTTGTATATGTCAATGTCAATATTACTTTTTCTTACAAATTCGCACAACTCACCAGCAAGTGCACTGGGTCGTCCAAGTAATACCTTACGTGAGTAAGGGTCGAATCCCATGGAGATTGTTGGTTTGGAGCAATCTATGGTTATCTTGCAATTCTTAGTCAGGATATAATATCAATAATAATTCTTAGTTTGAATTGTAAAAAGGTGAAAGGGCATAAAATAAATACTTGTTATGCAGTAATGAATAATATGTTGGAGTTTTGGAGATGCTTTGTCATCTGAATTTCAGCTTTCCTCTTGTACTCCTCTTCAAACACGCAAGTTTCCTCCCATGGCAAGCTGTGTGTTGGTGGATCACCGTTGTCAATGGCTACCATCCGTCCTCTCAGTGAAAATAGTCCAGGTGCGCTGTCACCGCACCGCTAATCATCTGTCGGTTTTCAATCATACTGGAATAGGATTTACTATCCTTTTGCGTCTATCACTACGCCCAGCACTCGCGAGTTTGAAGCTCGTCACAGTCGTCCAATCCCTGAATCCTACTCGGAATACCACAGACAAGGTTTAGACTTTCCGGATTCTCATGAATGCTGCCAATGGATTCTAGCTTATACCACGAAGATTCTGATTAAGGAATCTAAGAGATACTCATTCAATATAATGTAGAACGGAGGTGGTTGTCATCCACACGTTCATGGGTTAAGAATGGTGATGAGTGTCACGGATCATCACCTTCGTCATAATGAAGCGCGAATGAACATCTTAGATAGGAACAAGCGTATTTGAATAGAAAACAGAAATACTTGCATTAATTCATCGAGACACAGCAGAGCTCCTCACCCCCAACAATGGAGTTTAGAAACTCATGCCGTCAAAGAGTACAAAGTTCAGATCTAAAAATGTCATGAGATACGAAAATAGACCTCTAAAAGTTGTTTAAATACTAAACTAGTAACCTAGGTTTACAGAAAATGAATAAGCTATGATAGATGGTGCAGAAATCCACTTCTGGGGCTCACTTGGTGTGTGCTGGGGTTGAGACTTAAGCTTCTCATGTGCCTAGGCTGTTTCTGGAGTTAAACACCAGGTTGTAACCTGTTTCTGGCGTTCAACTCCCATTTGTAACCTGTTTCTGGCGTTTGACGCCAGACTACAACATGGAACTGGCGTTGAACGCCAGTTTACGTCATCTATCCTTGAGCAAAATATGGACTATTATATATTTCTGGAAAGCCCTGGATGTCTACTTTCCAACGCAATTGAGAGCGTGCCATTTGGAGTTTTGTAGCTCCAGAAACTTCTCTTTGAGTGCAGGGAGGTCAGAATCCAACAGCATCTGCAGTCCTTTTTCAGCCTGAATCAGATTTTTGCTCAGCTCCCTCAATTTCAGCCAGAAATTACCTGAAATCACAGAAAAACACACAAACTCTTGATGGGTTCATCCTGCACTTGTAGTCCTTCCATAGACTTTTTGGTGATTGGTTGCTCAACTGAGATATACTTATCTAATCCCATTTTTATTCCAGCATCTTTACATAGCAGAGAGACTAAGCTTGGATAAGCCAATTTAGCATCTTTGGAGTTCTTGTTTGCAATTTTGTAAAGCTCACAAGCAATCAGCTAATGAACTTCCACTTCTTTTTCTAGCATAATGCAATGAATCATCACTGCTCTTCTGATGGTGACCTCAAAGCGGTTGCTAGTGGGCAGTATAGAGCGCCCAATGAAGTCCAGCCAGCCTCTGGCAACTGGTTTAAGATCTCCTCTCTTGAGTTGGTTTGGGGCACCCTTTGTGTTGGTTGTCCACTTGGCTCCAGGGAGGCATATGTCCTCTAGGATTTTGTCCAATCCCAGGTTTGATCTCATCATTCTCCTATTAAAGGAGTCTAGGTCATCTTGCAGTTGAGGCAGCTTGAAGATCTCCCTTATTTTGTCAGGGTAGGTGTGAACAATCTTCCCTCTGACT
This sequence comes from Arachis ipaensis, assembly GCF_059453495.1. Lineage (NCBI taxonomy): Eukaryota > Viridiplantae > Streptophyta > Magnoliopsida > Fabales > Fabaceae > Arachis > Arachis ipaensis. The sequence goes on from NC_142436.1 coordinate 60,368,225, forward strand.
AGATTTCTATAGTCATAGAATGTGGTTCCAGCTATTCTCTGCTTGTCTGTCTGCCATAGATTAGCATAGAATTCCTGAACCATGTTTCTTCCCACCTTTGTTTCAGGATTAGCTAGGACTTCCCAGCTCCTGTTTCGAATTTGCTCTTGGATCTCCGGATATTCATCTTCTTTCATATCGAATTTAACTTCTGGGATCACTGACCTTAGACTCATTATTTTGTAAAAATGGTCTGAATGTTCTTTGGTTATGAACTTCCCTTGATTCCAAAGTGGTTTTGGAATATTCTCCTTCTTGCCTCTTGAGTCAGTTTGTTTTCCCTTGGGAGCCATGATCTTAGTGGGTATTGGCTTAGTGATCACGGATAAACACATCAAACTTAGAGGTTTACTTGTCCTCAAGCAAAAGAAAAGAAAGGAGAGGGAAAGAGGGAGAGCCAAGCGCAACTTGTGGAGGAGAGGGGGAGGCCAAATTAGGATTTAAAGGGAAAAGGGAGGGTGGGTTCGAAAATTTTGAAGGAGATATGATAGAAGATATAATTTGTAAAAGATAAGTGTGATAGGAAAAAGATATGATTTAAAATTGAAAAGATATGAAAGATATTTGAAAAAGATAAATCTGAATTTTGAAAAAGATGATGTGAGGATTTGAAAAAGATATTGATGATTTGAAAAGATTTTAGAGTGAAAAGAGATAGATTTGTTTTGAAAAGGATTTGAAAATAATTTGAAGAAGATTAAGAAAAAGGGCTTATGAATTAAGATACATTTGATATATTTTTTTTTTTGAAAAAAAAGGGTTTGAAAAATTAGGATTTGTAACATGTTTGTGCAAGAAATCATGAATTGAAACATAAAAAATGAAAAAAATTTGAATTGAAAATGAAATTGCCTACTCCCCACAATCCTGGCATTAAACGCCCAACTGCTGCATGTTTTGGGCGTTTAACGCCCAGTTGCTGCTTGTTTTGGGCATTTAACGCCCAGCTGTTGCTTTTAGCTGGCGTTAAACGCCAGAAACCCCTTTGTTACTGGGCGTTTTCCTGAACGCCCAGGATGCTGTCAATCTGGCATTAAACGCCCAGAAGCTGCTTATTTCTGGCATTTAACGCCCAGATGACTATCTTTACTGGCGTTAAACGCCCAGTAGATGCTCCTTTTGGGCGTTTAACGCCCAGTTGTGCCTCTTACTGGCGTTTTCTTACCAGTGAGCTCTTTTTCTCTGTTTTGTGTGCTGAATCCTTCTGTAACCCTGTGAACCTTATGCAATTGACTCTTTACCTTATTAACATTGAACTTATATGCTTTAAAAATAAATAAATAAATAGAATGAGGAATAGGGCAAAATAACAGAAAAAGTTTTGCTAATGGCTGGGTTGCCTCCCAGCAAGCGCTTCTTTATTGTCTTTAGCTGGACCTTGCTGAGCTTTTAATCTAGCCTCAGCCTTGAGCACTCTTGCTCAACATTGCCTTCAAGATAGTGCTTGATTCTCTATCCATTGACAATGAACTTCTTATCAGAATCAATGTCTTGAAGCTCCACATAACCATATGGTGATACACTTGTAAACACATATGGTCCCTTCCACCAGGATTTCAATTTCCTAGGGAATAGCCTGAGCCTAGAGTTAAACAATAGAACCTTTTGTCCTGGTTCAAAGACTCTTGATGACAGCTTTCTGTCATGCCACCTTTTTTATTTCTCCTTATAAAGCTTGGCATTTTTGAAAGCAGTGAGTCTGAATTCCTCTAGCTCATTTAGCTGGAGTAATCTTTTTTCTCCGGCTAATTTGGCATCAAAGTTCAGGAATCTAGTTGCCCAGTAGGCCTTATATTCCAGTTCCACGGGCAGATGACAGGCCTTACCATACACAAGCTGGTATGGAGAGGTCCCTATAGAAGTCTTGAATGCTGTTCTGTAAGCCCATAGAGCATCATCCAAGCTTCTTGCCCAATCCTTTCTACGGGTACTTACAGTCCGTTCTAGGATTCTTTTTAGTTCTCTGTTAGAGACTTCAGCTTGTCCATTTGTCTGTGGATGATATGGAGTTTCCACCTTGTGGCTAATCCCATACCGGACCATGGCAGAGTAAAGCTGTTTGTTGTAGAAGTGAGTGCCCCCATCACTGATTAGTACTCTAGGGACACCAAACCTGCTGAAGATATGTTTCTGGAGAAACTTCAGCACTGTTTTAGTATCATTGGTGGGTGTGGCAACGGCCTCTACCCATTTTGATACATAGTCAACTGCCACCAGAATATAAGTGTTTGAGTATGATGGTGGGAAAGGTCCCATGAAGTCAATTCCCCATACATCAAACAACTCAATCTCCAAGATTCCCTGTTGAGGCATAGCGTAACCATGAGGCAGATTACCAGCTCTTTGGCAACTGTCACAGTTACGTACAAACTCTCAGGAATCTCTATACAGTGTAGGCCAGTAGAAGCCACATTGGAGGACCTTGGTGGCTGTTCGCTCACCTCCGAAATGGCCTCCATATTATGATCCATGGCAATGCCATAAGATCCTCTGTGCTTCTTCTCTAGGCACACACCTACGGATTATTCCGTCTGCACATCTCTTAAAGAGATAGGGTTCATCCCACAAGTAGTACTTTGCATCAGTAATTAATTTTTTCTTTTGTTGCCTGCTGTACTCCTTGGGTATGAACCTTGCAGCTTTATAGTTCACAATATCTGCAAACCATGGTGTTTCCTGAAAGGTAAACAAATGCTCATTCGGAAAGGTCTCAGAGATCTCAAAAGAGGGAGAAAACTCCCCTTCTACTGGTTCTATCCGGGACAAATGATCAGCCACCTGGTTCTCTGTCCCTTTTCTGTCTCTTATTTCTATATCAAACTCTTGCAGAAGCAACACCCATCTTATGAGCCTGGGTTTTGAATCCTGCTTTGTGAGTAGATATTTAAGAGCAGCATGGTCAGTGTACACAATCACTTTTGATCCTACTAAGTATGATCTAAACTTGTCAATGGCATAAACCACTGCAAGCAATTCTTTTTCTGTGGTTGTGTAATTTTTCTGGGCATCATTTAAAACACGGCTAGCATAATAAATGACATGCAAAAGCTTGTCATGCCTCTGCCCCAGTACTGCACCAATGGCATGGTCACTGGCATCACACATTAGTTCAAATGGTAATGTCCAGTCTGGTGCAGAAATAACTGGTGCTGTGACCAGCTTAGCTTTCAGAGTCTCAAACGCTTGCAGACACTCTATGTCAAACACAAATGGCGTGTCAGCAGCTAGCAGATTGCTCAGGGGTTTTGCAATTTTTGAAAAATCCTTTATAAACCTCCTGTAGAATCCTGCATGCCCCAGAAAGCATCTGATTGCCTTAACATTAGCAGGGGGTGGTAATTTTTCAATTACTTTCACTTTAGCTTGATCCACCTTTATTCCCTTGTTTGAAATTTTATGCCCAAGGACAATTCCTTCAGTCACCATAAAGTGACATTTTTCCCAGTTTAAAACTAGGTTTGTCTCTTGGCATCTTTTCAGAACAAGTGCTAAATGGTTAAGGCAGGAGCTAAATGAGTCTCCAAATACTGAAAAGTCATCCATGAAGACTTCCAAAAATTTTTCTACCATATCAGAGAAGATAGAGAGCATGCACCTCTGAAAAGTTGCAGGTGCATTACACAGACCAAAAGGCATCCTTCTATAGGCAAACACTCCAGAAGGACATGTGAATGCAGTTTTCTCTTGGTCCTGAGGATCTACTGCAATTTGGTTGTAACCTGAATAGCCATCCAAAAAGTAGTAATATTCATGGCTTGCTAGCCTCTCTAGCATCTGGTCTATGAATAGTAAAGGAAAATGATCCTTTCTGGTGGCTGTATTGAGCCTCCTGTAGTCAATACACATGCGCCACCCGGTAACTGTTCTTGTAGGAACCAGTTCATTTTTTTCATTATGAACCACTGTCATGCCTCCCTTCTTGGGAACAACTTGAACAGGGCTCACCCAGGGGCTATCAGAAATAGGGTAAATAATCCCAGCCTCCAGTAATTTGGTGACCTTTTTCTGCACCACTTCCTTTATGGCTGGATTTAGCCGCCTCTGTGGTTGAACCACTAGCTTAGCATCATCCTCCAATAGGATTTTGTGCATGCATCTAACTGGGCTTATGCCCTTAAGGTCACTTATGGACCACCCAAGAGCTGTCTTGTGTGTCCTCAGCACTTGAATTAGTGCTTACTCTTCCAGTGGGTTTAAAGCAGAGCTTATGATCACTGGAAAAGTGTCACCTTCTCCCAGAAATGCATATTTCAGGGATGGTGGTAATGGCTTGAGCTCGGGTTTAGGAGGTTTCTCCTCTTCCTGAGGAAATCTCAGAGGCTCTTTCAGTTCCTCTGAACCCTCCAAATCAGGCTGAACATCTTTAAAGATGTCTTCCAGCTCGGATTCGAGACTCTCAGCCATGTTGACCTCCTCTACCAAAGAGTCAATAAGATCAACTTTCATGCAGTCTTTTGGTGTGTCTGGATGATGCATGGCTTTGACAGCATTCAACATAAACTTATCCTCATTGACTCTCAGGGTTACTTCCCCCTTTTGGACATCAATGAGAGTTCGTCCAGTTGCTAGGAAAGGTCTTCCTAGAATGAGAGTAGCACTCTTGTCCTCCTCTATTTCCAACACTACAAAGTCAGTGGGAAAGGCGAATGGCCCAACCCTGACAATCATGTCCTCAATCACACCTGATGGGTATTTAATGGACCCATCAGCAAGTTGGAGACATATCCGGGTTGGTTTAACTTCTTCAGTTAAACCAAGCTTTCTAATAGTGGATGCAGGTATTAAGTTGATGCTTGCCCCAAGATCACATAAAGCTGTCTTGGTGCAATTACCCTCTAATATGCATGGTATCAGAAAGCTCCCGAGATCTTTAAGCATTTCTGGAAATCTTTTCAGAATGACTGCACTGCATTCTTTAGTGAGGAGAACTCTTTCAGTTTCTCTCCAATCCTTCTTATGACTCAAGATCTCCTTCATGAACTTGGCATAAGAAGGTATTTGCTCAAGTGCCTCTGCAAATGGAATCTTTATTTCAAGAGTCCTGAGATAATCTGCAAAGCGAGTAAATTGCTTATCCTGCTCCTCTTGGCGGAGTTTTTGAGGATAAGGTATCTTGGCTTTATATTCCTCAACCTTAGTTGCTGCAGGTTTATTTCCTACAGAGGTGGTTGGAGAAGCCTTTTTAGAGGGGTTGTTATCAGCACTTGTGTGTGTCTGATCCCTCACTGGCATTTGAATGCTAGGGTTAGAAGCTAGAGTGGCGTTGGACGCCAACTCCTTACTTGTTCCTGGCGTTTGAACGCCAGAACTGAGCTTCCATTGGGCGTTTGACGCCAAGTCCTTGCATGTTTCTGGCGTTTGAATGCCAGAGTTATTCCTCTCTGGGCTCTTACTGTCCTCAGAGGGATTTTGGGTAGCAGTTTGTTCTGTTCTTGGCTTCCTGCTACCTTGAAGTGAGGTATTTAATGTTTTCCCACTTCTTAATTGAACTGCTTGGCACTCTTCTGTTATTGGTTTTGATAACTGCTGTTCTATTTGCTTCAACTGTACTTCCATATTTATATTAGCCATTCTTGTATCTTGTAATATCTCCTTGAATTCGGCTAGCTATTTTGTTAGAAAATCTAATTGCTGATTGACTTCAGTAATTTGTTCTGCAGGACTAAGTTCAGCAGTTACTGTTTTAGCCTCTTCTTTCTTAGAAGATTCACTATTTAGGTACAGATGCTGATTTCTGGCAACTGTATCAATAAGCTCTTGAGCCTCTTCAATTGTCTCTCTCATGTGTATAGATCCACCAGCTGAGTGATCTAGAAAAATTTGAGCTTTCTCTGTAAGCCCATAATAGAAGATGTCTAACTGCACCCATTCTGAAAACATTTCAGAGGGGCATTTTCTTAGCATCTCTCTGTATCTTTCCCAGGCATCATAAAAAGATTCATTATCTCCTTGTTTAAAGCCTTGGATGTCCAGCCTTAGCTGTGTCATCCGTTTTGGAGGGAAGTATTGATTCAAGAATTTTTCTGACAGCTGTTTCCATGTCCTTATGCTAGCCTTAGGTTGGTTATTTAACCACCTCTTAGCTTGGTCTTGTACAGTAAATGGAAATAGTAATAATCTGTAGACATCTTGATCTACTTCCTTATCATGTACTGTATCAGCAATCTGTAAAAACTGTGCCAGAAACTCTGTAAGTTCTTCCTGAGGAAGACCAGAATACTGGCAACTTTGCTACACCATGATAATGAGCTGAGGATTCAACTCAAAGCTACTGACTCCAATGGAGGGTATACAGATACTACTCCCATATGAAGCAGTAGTGGGATTGGCATATGACCCCAGAGTCCTTCTGGACTGTTCAATTCCACTTAGATCCATGATGGAGAAAAGGGAATTGATATGAATAGCAAATAGAATATATTTTTATTTATTTTTTTTAAATAAGGAACGAATAAATAAATAATAAAAGAAAAGAGAATAAAATAGTTTGAAATTAAATATAGAATTCAAAATTTAAGAACAAAAAAATTTAAGACTAAAATAATTACTTAATTAAGAAGATTTGAAAAATTTTGGATATGATTTTTGATAAAGATTTGAATTTGAAATTTTAAAACTAAGATAAGATAAAATAAAAAATTTTAAAATAAAATCTGAATTTTTAAAAGGAAAATCCGAAAAATTAATTAAAATAAAGGAAAAAGATATTTTTGAATTCAATGAGGAAAGAGAAAAATAATAAAAAGACACAAAACTTAAAATTTTTAGATCTAATGCTCCTTATTTTCGAAAATTTTGGAGAGAAACACCAAGGAACACCAAACTTAAAAATTTTAAGATCAAAACACAAGGAAGACTCAAGAACACTTTGAAGCCTCACAAGAACAACAAGAACATGAAGATAGAACACCAAACTTAAAATTTTTAGAAAACCAAAACAAAATTTTCGAAAACTAAAGAAAAATCAACAAGAAAACACCAAACTTAAAGTTTGGCACAAGATTTATTCAAAGAAAAATTAATTTTGAAGAACTTTTAAAAAAGAAGATAGCCAATTACTAAGAACATAAGCATCACGCTCTAGCCAATTGAGCTATAAATTTAAAGTGTTTTAACAAGGTATTTAATAAATATATATTTTTTAGATACTAATAATTCGAAAATGCACAAGAAAAACAGGAAAAATCACAAAACAAGAAAAACTAAAGATCAAACAAGGAAAATAAACAAGAACAACTTGAAGATTAAGAAAGAAAAAAAATGAACACAATTTCAAAAATTTAAAAGAAAATTAAAACATGCAATTGACACCAAACTTAAAATATGAAACTAAACTCAACAGAAAAACTCAATTATTAGTTTATAAAAATTTTCAAAAAATTTAAAAAGAGAAAATAAGGATTAAAAAGAAATTTTCAACCAAAAACAATAACATAAGACTCTAAATCAAAAAGAAAAATTTTTCCTAATCTAAGCAACAAAATAAACCATTAGTTGTCCAAACTCGAACAATTTCCGGCAATGGTGCCAAAAACTTGGTGCACGAATTTGTATATGTCAATGTCAATATTACTATTTCTTACAAATTCGCACAACTCACCAGCAAGTGCACTGGGTCGTTTAAGTAATACCTTACGTGAGTAAGGGTCGAATCCCACGGAGATTGTTGGTTTGGAGCAATCTATGGTTATCTTGCAATTCTTAGTCAGGATATAATATCAATAATAATTCTTAGTTTGAATTGTAAAAAGGTGAAAGGGCATAAAATAAATACTTGTTATGCAGTAATGAATAATATGTTGGAGTTTTGGAGATGCTTTGTCATCTGAATTTCAGCTTTCCTCTTGTACTCCTCTTCAAACATGCAAGTTTCCTCCTATGGCAAGCTGTGTGTTGGTGGATCACCGTTGTCAATGGCTACCATCCGTCCTCTCAGTGAAAATGGTCCAGGTGCGCTGTCACCGCACGGCTAATCATCTGTCGGTTCTCAATCATACTGGAATAGGATTTACTATCCTTTTGCGTCTGTCACTACGCCCAGCACTCGCAAGTTTGAAGCTCGTCACAGTCGTCCAATCCCTGAATCCTACTCGGAATACCACAGACAAGGTTTAGACTTTCCAGATTCTCATGAATGCTGCCAATGGATTCTAGCTTATACCATGAAGATTCTGATTAAGGAATCTAAGAGATACTCATTCAATCTAATGTAGAACAGAGGTGGTTGTCAGGCACACATTCATGGGTTGAGAATGGTGATGAGTGTCACGGATCATCACCTTCGTCATAATGAAGCGCGAATGAACATCTTAGATAGGAACAAGCGTATTTGAATAGAAAACAGAAATACTTGCATTAATTCATCGAGACACAGCAGAGCTCCTCACCCCCAACAATGGAGTTTAGAGACTCATGCCGTCAAAGAGTACAAAGTTCAGATCTAAAAATATCATGAGATGCGAAAATAGACCTCTAAAAGTTGTTTAAATACTAAACTAGTAACCTAGGTTTACAGAAAATGAATAAGCTATGATAGATGGTGCAGAAATCCACTTTTGGGGTCCACTTGGTGTGTGCTGGGGCTGAGACTTAAGCTTCTCACGTGCCTAGGCTGTTTCTGGAGTTAAACGCCAGGTTGTAACCTGTTTCTGGCGTTCAACTCCCATTTGTAACCTATTTCTAGCGTTTGACGCCAGACTGCAACATGGAACTGGCGTTGAACGCCAGTTTACATTGTCTATCCTTGAGCAAAGTATGAACTATTATATATTTCTAGAAAGTTCTGGATGTCTACTTTCCAACGCAATTGAGAGCGCGCCATTTAGAGTTTTGTAGCTCCAGAAAATCCACTTTGAGTGCAGGGAGGTCAGAATCCAACAGCATCTGCAGTCCTTTTTCAGCCTGAATCAGATTTTTGCTCAGCTCCTTCAATTTCAGCCAGAAATTACCTGAAATCACAGAAAAATACACAAACTCATAGTAAAGTCCAGAATTTTGATTTTTATTTAAAAACTAATAGAAATATAATAATAACTAACTAAATTATACTGAAAACTATGTAAAAACAATGCCAAAAAGCGTATAAATTATCCGCTCATCAAGGTTGAATTTGTGATTTTTCTTGGGTCTTTTGTAATGCTGCTGATTTGAGTTTGGAATTTGTGATTACTAATTAGTGACTTGTTAAGCTGCTGTTGTTAACTTGTTATGCACTTATGTTGCTGTTTTGTTATGGACTTATGGCACTGAGTGTTTTGAATTTTGAATTTGTAATAAGTGATTTGTGATTAGTGATTTTGTTATGCTGCTGTTTTGAATTAATTTATGAGTGATTATTTGTTATGCTACTGTTTTAAATTAATTCAGGATTGATTAATGATTATTTCTAGTTGTACTGTTGTTGTTTGCACCATTGCTCTTTTTACTATTTAACTTTGTATTTTGATAAGTTCATATAGATTTTGATGACATTTTATATAGTGTTTTAAATTTGGAAGATATTTAAGATTTATGTTAGACTATAATTATATTTTATGATGTTTATTTATAATTTATTTATTATTTTATTCTAAAACGGTTGTTTTAGTTGAACCACCGGTTAGACCAATAAACCAATAAACTAGTAGCTAGAGCAGTTTGATGACCGATCCGATTTTCTGAACCTTGATTTACACACATTCATTTCATATCACAAGATTCATCCACACACACTAACACTCGTTAAGCCTAGAAAAAAACATATAAAATCACTCATTCACATACACAAGTTTTCAAAATAGCAAATCATCAGAATCAGAAGATCATCCAAAATACTAGTATTTTTTTCCCTTTTTCTTGAAGTAAACTAATACAAAGTAGTAATGTATTACAAAAACTTAATGACAATAGAAAGTTTCTTTTTTTTTTTTTTGTTAAAAGCTTTGGTAAGTCTTTTCTAAAATTTTCTTTTAATAATATTGATCTATGAAATTTTTTTATATATTTTTTTCAATTTTATTTGAACTTTCTTCTCTGTTCTTGTCTATTTTTTTATTTTTATTATTTTTTAATAGTTCAAAACATAAATGATGAGATTTATGCATTAGATTTTAATAAAATAAAAATAAATAGATTAATAAATAAATTAGTGAAGGAGTTATATATTAAAAATATTTTGCTTCACTAGCTCTTCGAAATTTGTTAACAAATTTTAGAGAAATCCTCTTCTAAAATTTTAATATTTTTTTTATTTTAAAATTTCTACCAAATAAGCTATCTAGACTAGTTTTAGTCTTTTTTTTTAACTTCTATTTTATCTGTAATTTTCTCACGTTTTCTCTCTTTTTTTCTTCGTTGATGCATCTTAATATTTGTACGAAAAGCATAGCTTAATCAATGCAATCTAAAGTAGAAAATTTATCTCCTAACATATATGTCTTAGCTGAAATTTTTAAGTTAACAGTACATCTTAGTTGTATTTTTAAGATCTGCATGCTATCTTTTTTTTGGAGTCCCGCTAGGGAGTCAATGAAGTATCTATACAATGGCTACAATGGATTGCTTATTAAGCCCAATATAAATTAAAAATAAGGAGTAACCTATTTTTATCCTAATTAACCTAATTGCCTGTTCAGTTTTGTTTTAACCCGTATTTTCAAATTTTCTCCAATTCCTCTATTCTGAACGGAAGCAACGCTACCACCCAAAACCCGAATTGTCGAAGCTGAACATCCTGTCCCCAGTAGCCGCCGTGTGACCTTCGAACTGCGTCCCTGCCGCACAGGACTTCAGGGGCCAACCTCGCTCGCACATGTCCTCTATTGCTGGCAACTTTTGCTGGGCACTGTAAGGGTTGAGCAACATCCCCTAAACACGCCATTGTCGCTGCTTAACATCCCCCGCCGCGCCGCCGTCTGCCCCACAACCTGCATCAGCTCCGACAAGAACAGCATCGCCCACCCATCTCCGCGTATATCCTCCGTCGCTGGTAGCATAGGAATCGCGCCGTCGGCGCTGAACATTCGACCAGTGTGTTATCGCGTGACCTGGTAGAGCCGTCACCTCCGACCCGATCTGCTGCGCCAAGTCTCCGCACGCGAACCCAGCCACTGGCAGCAACCTCGTCGCACTGTTCGCAGTTGAACATCCGAGCCTTGCATCGCTGCCTGATGTGGAACACTCACTGGGGCCGACACGATTAGCAGCACCCGAACGTCGTCGACCATCCAAGGTTAGTGGGTTAATTTCTTCGTTTCATGATTCATCTTTCTGTTGCAACTTGTCCTAGAGATAGTTTATCTTAGGGCAGAAAAAAGTAGCATAGTTATGTTAGGGTGGAACTTTGGATATGCTTGTTTGGCTTATGTACTAGTTAGAGTCTTTGGATATGCTTGCTTGGATTATGTACTGGTTAGAGTGTTTTATTCTTTTGAGTTTTTTTATGAATCTGTAGGTCGCATGACATACTAACAAATGAATCAAAGTGAACATCCATTTTGTCAATGAAAGTAACCATCTAGATTCGTATTAAAACGAACATTCGCGTATTTATGTCTATTCAGGGATTTTTGTTTCGTTTTATAAAGTGGACTAACTTAAATTCATTAAACATTGAATTCATGAACTGTGACCCTAAGCCAAGTTCCCGTGAATTCATTAAGGATTTTTGTTTCGTTTTATAAAGTGGACCAACCATTCATGTGTACAGTGGTTGTGAACATCTAGTTATTTGTTGACACGAATATCCTACATTTGTCCGTAAACTTAATCGTATTATCAATACAGTAAGTGGTATCATATACTCAAAATGACCATCCATTATGTCTAATAAAATAACCATCCAGATACTTTAGAAACGAACATCCTGTTGTTATAATAAGCCATATATGGAGTTAAGAGAAATTTTAGGTAGCTTTGATGGTTCTTTGATTGTGACACTTGATTCCAAGATCAATGAACAAATAATGGAGAAAATTCCTGTGTTAAAGGAGGTGAAGGGGATCAATGATTCTGTTGCTCAAGTTCTTGTTGAGGATTCAAATGTTGCTAGAAAATGCAAACAAAGTGCAAGTGTTGGAGAATCTATGTGATGTTGTAAGAATTATGGTGGATGATATGTTCAACAAGGGAATGACACAGAGAACTGAATTAATAGATTGTCTTAGATTGAAGAAAGGATCCAAAAATTCTGTTGTTTGATTGATTGATTTGATTTCCTGTGTATAGACTTATAGTTTCATAGGATCTTTTAAGTTTTGTAATGTTTTCAAAGTGTATGATCCTTAATTTAACAAGTAATGTAAACTAAATATTTCATTGCATTATAGAACACTGTACTGTAGCCAAGGTGTTGTTTTGTGACTTATCTATATTTATTGTCTTCTCATATCTCTTAAAAAATAATTTCAACGAAAAATTAGTTCTTAGAAATATCAATTCAACTGACATGAAAATAAATTTATAATATCTTTAAATATTTTCAAATATTTTTAAATGAAGTTAAAAACTATAAACTTTTAAGGTTCTAAAAATATAAGTGGGAGATAAATAATTTCTTCTTGACATAGACAAAATTAAAATCAAAGGTTGAATGACTGAGGCATATTCTAGATTAAAGTAAAAGGACACCAAAATATCAACATGAATATGCAACAATAAAAAATAAACTAAGAATCCTTTTGATTTTTGTAGATTACTAAAGTATGGTTCATAATAACTTAAAACATTCCTCAATCCCCAAGCCTGTTTACCCCAAAATGAGGTAGAGCTAAAAAAATTTGAATCTGAAGCTTGCCAAAATCTAAAAAAAGAGTCAAATTCTACATTATATGATTTGATCTTGGGGGGATTCAACTAGGATCCTACTTTTTTTTCCACTTCTCTAATCTACACTGAAACTGCACAAACTATAACTGCATTAAATTAGTTTCAACTTTCAAGTTCTACTTTTCCTTGTTACAAGAAAGATAAGTCAAAACTGGGATCACGGTAGAGTAACTTGGCTTTCTGACTCATTCGAAAATGTTTCTCTCTCGGTTGCCTTCCTCTTGTGATTAACATCAGTTGGCAACCTGAAAAACAAGAATCAAATATTATATTAGAGTCTACAAAGCATGTAGGTACATGAACATAAAGAATAATGCACTTTGTATGCAATAAAAATCATAGAATAGCATGATTCTTATGCAGCTTAGTTGTGAATTTGGAGGTCGAATATAGGTCATACCCTAAGTGCAATGCGGTGTCTGAATCTCCTCTTTCGTTTTCCATCTAGGTAAGCAGTTAATATAAAGTAAAACACTTCACTTACACTGACTATAAACATCTAAATCATATGGAAATAACCATTCGTTAACAATGTTTCAACGAACGTTGCTCACCTTATTAGATTGCTCACTCTCGGCGACGAAATGGTTGGGAGCGTTTTCATGTGGCTTCAATGAATTGTGATCACCGACGAGAGATGGAATATGACACGGCGGTTGAATGACAGGGCACTCCATTTAAGAACGTCCATGCGGTGATGGACGTATCAAAGGACAAACACTTGTGATCCCTTTCTCTTGCGCCGTCAACGTCCGGAGGAAGGCACACGCCAGCTGCGACGGGGTCATTCTAGGTCTGGGTTGATGCGGTGCTGCGAGAAAGACCCACAGGATCGGCAAGCGCTACTGGGCGTTCGCCGGTGTGGACGACGGCGTCACTCGAAACATCTCCCGGTGAGAAAGGATGAGAAAGGGAGAGAATGAGGTGCCTCCGTTGAGGGAGAGGAGGTCTTCGTTATTGAGTGAAAACACTTATTAGAGAGAGAGGATATTGGTTTTTGTTTTCCTATAACAGACGCAATCCTAATTTATTTCAAATTTTAAATTAGCAAATATTGAGAATTAATAAATTGCCTATAATTTGATTTTAATTTCAGTTTAATTCCATTGTACACATTGTATACTAATAATATTGGCTCCTCATACTTTCTCTTATAATAAAGACATGTCTCTGACTTTACTTATATTTTTTATTTTTTATTTATTTTTCTTTTTATTTATTTTTATTTGTTTGGATATTAATGTAAAAAATATTAAAATAATTATTTATTTTTTTTAAATAATAATAATAACAACAATAATAATAATATATAACTATTAGAACAAATTTAAATAACAACATACGTTAATTGTAATTTTAAAATTTAAAAAATTATAAATTTCAATTTTATCCCCTGCATGGATGGATTATTAAACTTATACAATATATAAAATATTTATCCTATCATACAAGAAGTCTTGCATTTTTTTTATTTTTTATTTGTGTGCAACATATTAGCATTCTTCTTCCAATTATTATCAAGTGAAAGTATTGGGATACTATTAAAATGAAGGGAAATTTACCCAAATAAATAAATTGGGTGAAAACTTTATTCAAATACACAAAACAGAAATCTCTTACGTACATGTGCATTTTCACACTTCTATGTAAACCGTGGGAAGCTACCACGGTTTTTGATTTTAACATAAATCGTGGCAAGTTACTACGGATTATGGTGTTTGTGGTTTGTGTGTAAACCGTGGCAAGCTCCAACGGTTTACGAAGAGAGAAAGCTAAGCATAAACCATGGCAAGCTCCCACGGTTTATGAAGGAGAAATTTTTATCATAAATCATTTATTTTTAAATGTTTGATTGCATCAATGTGGTATCATTTAGACTGCGCATGATAATTGTGATAGAATACATGTATATAATAGAAGCTCAAACCGCTTAAACTATCAAATACATAGCAGATAATATATTAGACAATTCTCAAACCTTTTTAACTATCATTTCCTGTTACTTCATTATTGTGTCATGTCATGCACCCAACAAAACTAATCTAATGTAATCTAATCTTCACTCTCAAATCTCAATACTCACTGCTCAATACACAATAGTAAAACAATTTTGTTAACACATTCATCGTATTTTTTTTAAGTTTTGGATTATAAAATTAAAGTATCAATTATATGTATAAAATATATATTAAAATGTAAAATATATATTAAAAATAAATAAAATAATATATATTTATACAAAAATATATAATAATTGATTATATATATATATATATATATATATATATATATATATATATATATATATATGTGTGTATATATATAAAGTTTTTTTTTTTGAAAAAATACAATATCAAATTTTTGAAATGTTAGACAATGAAAACAATAACTTTTAAAGAAATTTTTTGGCTTTTTAGGACAAAAAAAATATTCTTCTTAAATTAACATTAGATCTCTGACAAGTACTCTTGAAACCTCATTAGATCTAATGTTAATTTAAGAAAAATATTTTTTTCTCCTAAAAAGCCAAAATATTTCCTTAAAAGTTATTGTACTCATTGTCTAACATTTCAAAAATTTGATATTGTATTTTTTCAAAAAAAAATATATATATATATATAATCAATTATTATATATTTTTGTATAAATATATATTATTTTATTTATTTTTAATATATATTTTATACATATAATTGATACTTTAATTTTATAATCCAAAACTTAAAAAAAATACGATGAATGTTTTAACAAAATTGTTTTATTATTGTGTATTGAGCAGTGAGTATTGAGATTTGAGAGTGAAGATTAGATTACATTAGATTAGTTTTGTTGGGTGCATGACATGACACAATAATGAAGTAACAGAAATGATACTTAAAAAGGTTTGAGAATTGTCTAATATATTATCTGCTATGTATTTGATAGTTTAAGCGGTTTGAGCTTCTATTATATACATGTATTCTGTCACAATTATCATGCGCAGTCTAAATGATACCACATTGATGCAATCAAACATCTAAAAATAAATGGTTTATAATAAAAATTCCTCCTTCATAAACCGTGAGAGCTTGCCACGGTTTATGCTTAGCTTTCTCTCTTCGTAAACCGTTGGAACTTGCCACGGTTTACACACAAACCACAAACACCATAATCCGTGGTAGCTTGCTACGGTTTATGTCAAAATCAGAAACCGTGGTAGCTTCCAACTGTTTACATAGAAGTGTGAAAATGCACATGTACGTAAGGAATTTCTGTTTGTGTATTTGAGTAAAGTTTTCACCCAATTTATTTATTTAGGTAAATTGCCCTAAAATAAATTAATTTGTGAATTGTCATCTTATTAAAGACATTATTTTACACATGTTATATAGTATTGTATCATTAAGTTTGAAGTAATTATATTATTTTCACATTTATTGCATGAGTAACCATTTAAAAAAATAAATATAATTAAATAATAATTATTTAAAAATTTTATTATAACTAATACATTAAATTGAACTCTGACTTTACAGTTTACATGTTACTTGACCTAGATAAAAGTAGATTTTGGAAGTGTGAAATTTTTGTTATTGGTTGATTTTAGATACACAATTTTTTTTATTTCTGAGTTGATTAAAATTTAGGTTGACTTATTGTTAAAAGTTTTTTTTTTTTCTCATGCAATAATTTTTGTTATTAGTCGATCATGCACTAATTTTTGTTACTTATCTGACAATACATATAAATATAAATATAAATAAGATTTAGCATTATTTGAAAAATTATATATGATGGTTTTAGTTATTTATCCTCCATGGAACCATAAGCATGCATGCATGCATTTGAAAACAACATACATAACCATAAAAGAATAATCCCAAAAACAAAATCACGATAATCACATTAACACTACCCAAACCAAACAAACGAGAAAATAAAAATCAAATCCACTCTTGATTTGAACATTTTGGTTTCTTAATTTCATGGTTCCGGTTGCAACATCCTTATTCAATAATGGACAACACCAGATCGACGAAAGGAGGAGGAGGAGGAGGGTTGATGGCATGGAACGTATTCAAGTTTTGTACATGGTTACGTTGTCTCGGTTCAATCATGATCATCATCGTCCTATGCCTTGTTGGTGTCACCTATTATGTCGTTGTTGTTGCTAATTACGGCCCTACCCTCCTTCTCCATGGTTCCATAACCGCTTTCCTTATCCTTTTCCTCTTTCATGCATTGGTATATGATTCAATTGTTATTGTCCATTCTAAAACCGATCCAATAATTTTATATATAATTATATGGTAGAATAGTAAATTGTGATTTAACTAAGGGGTACGAATATGATGATATGTAATTATTTCAGTAAGTTCATTGCGTGTGTAGCTGGCGATGGTGTTATGGAGCTACTTCTCTGTTGTATTTACGGACCCTGGACATGTGCCTTTGAATTGGACCCCTAAATTTGATGAGGAAAAAGGTAGTGATGATCATGCAGATTTATTGCCGGAATCTGCAGTAGATGCTGGTGGCCAAACACAACATTGTAAAATACGGTATTGTCGAAAGTGTAACCACTTCAAACCTCCTCGTTGCCATCACTGTTCTGTTTGTGAGTTTTTTTATTTTGTAATTATATATATCACCTTATTATGTATGCTGTCTTGTTACTGTATTTATTATTAATAATGACGTTGGTTTTAGGTGGGAGGTGCATTCTAAAGATGGACCACCATTGCATTTGGGTTGTAAACTGTGTGGGTGCATTCAACTATAAATATTTTCTTCTTTTTGTGGTATGCAACCTTGCCTTAGAATTTGGAAAGTAAATTAAACTACTTCATCTAAATACTATATATACATGTTAATTGTTAGGGTAGAAAATGTATTAAAAATATTTATTTTGCATGATTGATATGACAGATTATCAACAATAGAGAAAGTCTAGAGGACAACACTTTTATTAAAATTTAGTCTGCACTTAACTAATAAAAAAAAGTGAGTAATTTTATATCATTGAATAAAATATCACACCATTAAAAATATTAATGATAGCTAATTAATGATTACAAATCACAAAATTTACTGGCGGTCTAGTACTCTTCATCAACAATATTACATACCCAACAAATATTATCATTTTAGATGAATATTTAGCCAACAATAATTTATACTAATATTTATAAAAATTTATAAACATAAAATACATAAAATTTATATACGAATTAACATAACTTGTATTTATATTTATTAAAATTTGTATATATAAATTAATAAAATTTATTTATTAAAAATAATTTAAAATTTGTACTAACTATTGATGATCAAAATTACTAAAAATGATTGGCTCTAAGATTTTTTGATTGATTATTTTGGGTGTTTAATTTATCACTTCAATTATATTTTTTTAAGAAAGGAGTGTAGTACTAGAAGAAAATTAAGATTAGTAATGCCTTTGCTATCACATTTTTCCCAAACAGCTTTACACATTTTTTGGGACAACACTTGTCACGGTCTCATTATTACCATATTTTTTGATATTCTTCACTGATGAAGAGATTTCTGGGTCGGCAACAACAATTATTCTATCTTTTGTTACATTTGGTAAGTAGTTGAGATATACATGATATAATATATATATATATATATATATATATATATATATAACCGGTGTGTTCCTCCTATTCATGACCATACATTGTTGTTCTATATATGAATGCAGTTTTGAACTTGGCTTTTGCAATCAGCCTTTTAGGCTTTATGATTTTGCATATTATACTTGTCATTGCTAATACTACTACCGTTGAGGTAACTACATACTTTTTCTCAAAATTTTATCTGTTCATTTAGATATATACCTTTAGTACTTTATCTTCTAATTGGTAATTTAATTATGAAAACTTTTGAAAATGAATCCACCAGCAGGGATTTGAGAAAAAATCTACTCCCAAATGGCATTATGACCTAGGTTGGAAGAAAAATTTTGAACAGGTAATAATTAACAACACATGTTTCCTTAATCATTACAATTTGTTTATAAGGCATCCTTATATTCTAATCATTATTATCTTATTTAATTTTCTTTAGCCTTCTAGGCATATTATATTTCGACTGATATATGTATAACAGTTAGGTCAAGGAACACATCACTCATCATTTAATTTGTTTTTATCTTTATTTCTATATCATTCAAACTTCTATAAATAGACATAAAAAATTGGGTTTAGAGTTTTTTTTTCTCGTGATTATTATGTGCAATTTTAGTTTTCAAATCCATTGCCATAATTTTCTAATAGTATCCAAAGAAAATAAAATATATCATTTTAAAGAAATGGATGGCTAATTTATTTTTCTTCTAAGCGAATTATTTAACATCGATAAGTTTATAAAATTACTACATCAAAACAATATATGTGTCAAAATAAAATCCTTTGGATATAAATCGTTGGTTAATGTGAAAAATAATTGATTAAATAGTATAAAATTATAACAAAAAAACATAGAGAACTAACTTTTAATTACTCAATATTAGTTAATTTTAGAATTTAGTTTTATAATTTATGATTTATGATTACAAATTTATAATTTAAGATCTAAATTATTTAAGATAAACAAAATATTTTTGAAAAATTGACTGATGTTGATTGAAAAAAGTTGGTTATTATTCTGAGAGTTACCTGAAACGTTGATTTGGGGTTGAGCGTGAGGCCCAGACTCCTTTTGAGGCAGCGTCCGACTTGTTTCAGTGCTGAGGTGCCACCGTCCGAGTTCCTCGTGAGGAGGGGGTGATACCAGCAAGAGACCCCGATGCTTAAGTTAGTAAGGGTTTTAAGCAGGTTTTTTTGTAGATTAGAACGTAAATTATACCTGAGGGGTGTCAGTGTATTTATAGCAGAGTTGATAACCACCTTTGTCGGAGTAGTTCCATCTTTATTGATGGATAACCGTTCCCTTTATCTTGGGAGTTTGTTGGAATCTATCTTTTAGGGAAGAAAGAGATAGTGGGAGAGATCTGCGAAGGCAGTTACTTGCTTAGGCAAGTAGAGCTGGGCTCCTTCGCGGTGTTCGACCTCTTTAAAGAGGTCGAGTATGAGTTGGAGGCCTCCTTTTTGGACTGGTCCCCTTATCCTTATTGGGCCTGGCTTTATTTTTAGGTTAGGATATGAACAGTGCTCCTACTTGAGTCTTGAGCTTTGAAAAGGTCGGGTTCAAGCAATTCGTGGCCTTTTTTTATGTCACATACTTGCCTTAGATGTCGGGTACTTAATGTGTTTTTGAAAATTTAAATGTTGCCTCTTTAAATGAGGGGCGAACATTGCGTGGCAGTTTTCTTAAGATCCGCGCACGTCTTTAAAGAGGGGGTTTGAAAGGACCATTTTGTCCCTTTTCTCTTATAAAAACGTTTTAGCTCTTCTTCTTCTTCTTTCCCCATTTCTGAAAAAGCTTTTGTTGCTCCCTTTCTTCGTGAAAAGTCTTCTCCTTTTGTTCTTGCTTTTCTATCGCTCTTGATTCCAAGATTTCTCCACCTTGGATCCTATGAAGCTTCTGCCATGCTGGTGTGGAGAGGAACGTTTGCGGTTTTTGCTACTTTGACGTCCCCCTCCTCTTTTCGAATTTTTATCAAGGTTGGTGCTTCTATTTACTTTATCAGTAGTTTTGTGTTCTTTTTGTCTTGCAACTGTCTTGAATAATATTCCCTGAATAGTGGTGTTGACAGTGGGTTTTGATGGCGGTATTTATTGTTTCTTTGAAACTTTTCTTTGGGAAAATTGCTGGCTGCTCCTACTTTGTCTAAAAGCTGCTTTTGAAACCGCTTTTGTTGATTGAGATCACCATTGGTTATATGAGGATTCTAAAGTTTTTTGTGGAACTATAGCCATTTTTGTTGTTTGTTAATTGCATTTATATTGCCCCCAATGGTGTTCATACTGTACGATGATTTCGCCACGGATAGTATAGAAGGGACACCATTTCGATGCTTTCTGTATGTAGAAAATCTTTGAAATTACTTTCTTTGGTTTTACTTGCTTTTTCCCGACTTCCTTTGGACAACGTCCGAGCTCTTTTAGTAATGATTCCCTTATTTTGTATTTGTAGGTGTAGCTTTTATGTCGCGCTCTGTCATTCTCAATATGTCAACCAAAATCCCCCATAATCTCTTAACTTGGGTAGATACCTCTGTCGTTTTCTGTGTCCCCATGGTTGATAAAGAGTATTGCGAGGTATTTCGTAGGCATCATAGGTTATGTGAGAATAGAGAGGATGAGAAGAATTACGAGTTGGTAATGCCCGATCCCGAGAAAAGAGTGTGCTTCCCTCCTTTAGACGAGTCAGAACGCCCATTTTTCTATGCATACGATTGCTTTTTCACCAAATTAGGCATTTCATTTCCCTTTTTCTATTTTGAGACAAATATCCTTTGGGCTTGTAATATTGCTCCTTCTCAGCTTCACCTGAATTCCTGGGCTTTCTTAAAAAATTTTCAACTTCTATGTCGGGAGCTTGATGTCCTTCTGCTAAGGTCTTTTTTCATCTGTTTGTGTTGACCAAACCCGGGTCTTCAAAAGGGAAGGCTTCTTGGTTTTTCTTTTGTGCTGTTCAAGATAGAAAAGTTTTTTCTATTTTTGATGAATCCTTCCACGACATTAAGAATTATTTCTTTAAAGTCCGAGTTGTAGGGGGTGTCCGGCCTTTCTTTTTATATGAAAATGACGAGCCTTCTTTTCCGTTGTACTGGGAGGAAACACCATGATAGCTAAGTACAACGTAAATGCATTAGGGGACCAGGCTCCTCACTTGGACACAAAAAAGTTCTTGGGGGAGCCCAGTCAGCTTCGGTCCGATCTAGGTAGCTTCCCGACCTTTAGCCTTTATGACTCCTTAGTTGTATTTTTCTAATGTAATTTTTATTCTTGTTTTGTAGAGAGCATGGCTCCGAAGTCTACAGCAATGAAACAACTATGCTTAACCAGAAAAACCGTGGTAGCTCGGAGTATTCAAGGGAAGGAAACCAGGGATACATCAACCTGATCTTCTTCAAAGAAACTGAACTCGGGTACATCGGTCCAGAATAAAATAATCCCCACTCTTTCAAGCTGGTTGATTTTTCCCGACCCTACTCTAGAAAGCTCGGTTCCTCCGTCTTTTCCTTCATCTTCAGGACCTCCTCCTAAGAAACAAAAAACTACTGAGGAGGTGAGTATTTACGATAAGGGATTTGACGGGTATTCCTGGAGTGAAAAGAATATCATTTCCCATAGTCACATCAGTATGGATGATGTGGCTACTCAAAATCACCTTAATCTTATGGCTCGCAATAGTATCCGGCTAGCGGGGGGTGTGCACTTCTCTAGCCAAGGACTTGAGAAAGACTCCCCTTAGTGCTACTCAAAGCTCTCTTGATGCAGCCTGAGCTGAGGTGGAGAGACTAAAGAAATTGAAAAAGGAGTTGGAGGAGGAGAGAGTCGGGCTGAGGTCCGACCTAAAAAAAGCTCGAGTCAGGGTAAAGATGCCAGAGGCTACCACGGCTATGGCAGAGGGGCTGAAAAAGAGGGCAGATGAAAGTTATACCCGAATTTATGGGGAAAAGCTTGACCTTCAAGAGGAGTTGAAAAATGCTAGAGAGGAATATGCTTCTCTTCAGGAGTATGTGGTCAAGGGGATGGATGAAACATTCAATAATCTGAAGGCCCAAGTCAAGGTTCTTGCTCCCGGGGTTGATCTTTTCTTATTTAGTCAAGACAACATAGTGGTTGATGGAAAGATCATCCCAGCCCCCGAGGACAAGGAGGAGGAGTCTTTGTCCGACCCGAAGTCTCAAGGTGGTCAGGCTTCTCAGATCTCCGAGGTCCAGCCCGAGGTTGTCAATGCTAAAATCTCTTCTTCGCCTCCTAGTCATATCCCTGCTATCCCAATCTCGGTCCATTCTCCGACTCCTCCCGTCCAAGGTAAAGATACCGAGACTGGAGAAGACCTCAAC
Organism: Arachis ipaensis; assembly: GCF_059453495.1. Taxonomy (NCBI): domain Eukaryota; kingdom Viridiplantae; phylum Streptophyta; class Magnoliopsida; order Fabales; family Fabaceae; genus Arachis; species Arachis ipaensis. The sequence goes on from NC_142436.1 coordinate 60,391,032, forward strand.
CTACTGCTTGGCACCACTTCGTAATTTCTTTGTATTCTTACTTTTGTGATGTTTGCGGTGGCCCAACTTGTGGGTCTTTGGACAATTTATTTTTTGTAATACATGGTAGTCTTTATCGAACACTTTACTTTGCAATAGTCATCATTTTTTTACTTCTCGTATGAAAACAACTTTATAAAGAACCTTTGTGCTAAAGTGAAGCTAGGCTTTTTTTAGAAGCCGAAATTAGCTTATATAGTTGCTTGGCCTGGTAACATACCTTAGCAACCTTTTTGATGTTGTTATTTTTCTAAATTTAAGTAGTGATTTTATCTATATGGAATCCTTTTTCAAGGTCTGACTTCGTGTAGTCATACTTTGCTAAGTTACTTCTACACTTCATTTTTATTCTTCCTTATCATTGAGGTCGGTTTTCACGAGTTGTTTATATAACTTCTTACATTAATTTGTACCTCATCACTTTATGTCCCTAACCATTTTAGGTCGGGTAATAATTTTTGCGATTTGTTGAGCTTAAATTAATGTATTTTTTAATAGGAAACCTTTGAAGAAAAAATAGGAATTTTATTACTAAATGAGAAATTCCTTTACATAACCTTGCTTACTAAGGGTTTTGAATACTCTTAGCCCTTGCTCTGGTGTCTCGTTAAAACCCCTTTTAAAAAAAATCCTTTTGGGAAAAGAATCTTAAGGTTGGAAAAAAGAGTACAACAGGGAACAAGGCTTACTTCCTAGCTGTAGTATTTCTTTAGGTTACACGCGTGCCAAGACTTTGGGAGCTCCTATCCTTGTAGGTCGGACACTTTGTAGTAACCTTTCCCTAAGACTTCAACAATCTTGTAGTGGTCCTTTCCAATTTGCTGGTAGCTTCTGTTCACCCGGCTTTTGAACTTCGATGTCATTTCGGATTAGTTTGAAGTCATTTGTGGTGAAGCTTTTTTTGATCACCTTCTGATTATACTTTAGAACCATCCTTTGTTTTAGTGCCTCTTCTCTAATCCAAGCTCATTCTCGGACTTTTAGGAGGAGGTCGAGCTCTTTCCTTTGTGCACGGGTATTGGCCCCTTCATTGTAAAATATAACTCTAGGTAATTTTTTAGTGATTTCTATAGGGATTATGGCCTCCATTCTGTAGGCAAGTCATAAAGGTGACTCCCCTGCCGTAGAATGAGGGGTTGTCTGATATGCCCACAGGATTTGGGAGAACTTGTCTGCCAAAGCCCCCTTTGCTTCCTACAATCAGCACTTAAACCTGACTAGTATGACTCTGTTGGCTGCTTCAACTTGTCCATTGGCCTGGGATGTTCCACCGATGTGAAATGGTGTTTTATTTTTAAGTCGGCCACCAAATTTCTGAAGGTTGAGTCGGTAAACTGAGTTCCATTATCCGTGGTGATGGAGTGGGGAACTCCAAACCTTGTGATAATGTTCTTGTAGAGAAACTTCTGGCTTCTTTGGGCAGTGAGAGTTGCTAGTGGTTCTGCCTCGATCTATTTAGTAAAATAGTCAATCCCTACTATGAGGTATTTAACTTGTCCCGGAACTTGAGAAAATGGTTCATGAAGATCAAGACCCCACTTTTCAAATGGCCATGGTGAGGTGACGCTAATAAGCTCTTCAAGAGGCGCAATATGGAAGTTGGCATGCTTCTGACAAGGCGGGCATTTTTAACGAACTCGACCGCTGCTCTTTGTAAGGTCGGCCAAAAAAAGCTGGCCCAAATCACCTTCTTGGCAAGTGATCAAGCTCCCAAGTTGTTCCCACATATGGCATTGTGTACTTCTTCCAGGACCTCCTTTGTGTTGGAAGTCGAAACACACTGCAAGAGAGGTATAGATGTCCCTCTTTTATATAGGACATTGTTAAATAATGTGTAATTTTGCGCCTCCCTTATGAGTCTTCGGGCATCTTTTTCATTCTCATGGAGGACATCAAATTTGAGATAGTTGACTATAAGGGTCATCCATCCAAAGTTTTGATTAGATACTACCATTACTTCCAAATTGTCATCTCCCTTTAATATTGATGGCGCTTATAAAGTCTCCTGGATAAGGCTCCTATTGTTGCCCCCTGGCTTGGTGCTGGCCAATTTGAAAAGGACATCTGCTCGGACATTGGATTCTCGGTTTATATGTCGGAATTCACCTTTTGAGAATTGTACCAGTTGTTCTCATACTTCATCTACGAATTTTTTCATGTTGGGGTCCTTGGCTTGATAGGTACTGTTAATTTGTGAAGTTAACACTTGAGAGTCACTGAATACTATTAGCCTTTCTGCTCTCATTTCTTTGGCCAGCTTCAAGCCAACAAGTAAGGCTTCGTACTCTGCTTGGTTATTAGAAGCAGAAAATACGAACCTTAGTGAGAGCTCTATCCGAGTTTCTTGTTCGCTTTCAAGGATAACTCCGACCCTGCTGCCAGCTTTATTGGATGACCTGTCCATATACAAACTCTATGCAGTCAAACTTTTCTGACTTTCAGTGTACTCAGCTACAAAGTCAGCGAGATATTGGGTTTTGATTGCTGTCCGAGCTTTGTATTTTAAGTCAAATTCAGACAGTTCTACACCTCATTTTAACATCTGTCCTACTAAGTTCGTCTTTTATAGGATGTGTTTCATTGAGTGACTTGTACAGACTTTTATGGTATAAGCTTGAAAGTAAAGTCTGAGTCTTCTGGAAGTAAGGATGAGAGCATATGTAAACTTTTCTATCTTTTGATAGTTTAGTTCTGCTCCTTGTAAAGCTTTGCTGATAAAGTAGATAGGTTACTACCCGTTTTCATCTTCTCAGATCAAGGTCAAAGCTATAGCCTAGCTTGCCACTGCTAGGTAGAGAACGAGCGCTTATCCTATTATAGGTTGGGTAAGTATGGGGGGTTGTCCCAAAAAGGCTTTGGATTCTTGAAAAGTTTGTTCACATTCTGGAGTCCACTCAAATTATTTTCCCTTTCTGAGAATTGAGTACAGGGGCAACGATTTCAGTGTTGATCTTGCTATAAATCTAGATAAAGCCGCCAACCTTCCATTTAGTTGTTGAACTTCTTTAAGATAAGTCAGGCTTTTTATATCAAGTATAGCCCTACATTTGGCTGGATTAGCTTCTATGCCTCTTTGAGTTAGCATGACGCCTAAGAATTTTCTAGCTTCTACTGTGAAGGTGAATTTTGAGGAGTTTAACCTCATATCATGCTTTCTTATGGTAGAAAATATCTCAGAAAGATCGGAAAAAAGTTCCGAGTCGACCTTGGTTTTAACAAGCATGTCATCTACATATACTTCCATAAGTTTTTCTAAGTGGAGGAAAATACCTTGTTTATCAATCTTTGGTAGATAGCTCCGGCATTCTTTAACCCAAAAGATATTATCACATAGCAGTTTCGGCTTATACATCAGAATTTGGTTGTATCACGAGTAAGCTTCCATGAAGGACAAATATCGATAGTCGGAGGTTGAGTCGACCAAGGCAACAATGTTGGGAAGAGAGTATGGGTCCTTGGGGCAAGCCTTATTGAGGTCAGTGTAATCGAAACACATCCTCTATTTTCCGTTTTGTTTCTTTACCAAAACTACATTGGCCAGCCACAATTGGTACTTTACCTCTCTTCTGAACCCTGCTTCTAATAGGGCCTGAAATTGTTCCTCCACGACCTGTGTTCTTTCGGGCCCGAGCTTTCGACACTTTTGTTGGATCAGCCTAGAACCCGGGTAGACGAATAGTTTGTGAGACATAAGGTCGGGATCTATGCTAGGCATATCGGAGGTTTTTCAGGCGAAGAGGTCGGAATTTCTCCTCTAAAGGTCAATGAGTTTCTTTTTCAGACCTTCCTCCAAGTTAGCCCCTATACTTATTGTTTTTTCAGGATGATCCCAGATTTGTACTTCTACTACTTTGTATTTAGGTTGGGGACATAATTCTTCTCAAGTTTGGATACCACTGAGTTCAATAGTGTTGACCTCCTTTCCCCCATGACTGTCTTTTAAATTAAGGCTTTCAATGTAGCATTTACGTGCTAGTTTCTGGTCCCCTTTTATTGTTGCAATTCCCTCAACAGTAAGGAACTTCATACACAGGTAGGGTGTAAAGACAACAGTTGCTAGTCGATTTAAGGTTGTCCGACCTATTAAGGTATTGTATGCCGAGGTAATGTCAACCACGATGTAATCAATGCTCAATATCTTTGATTTTGCACCCTTTCTAAAACTGGTGTACAGTAAGATGTACCCAAGAGGTTAGATCAGCGTGTTCCCTAATTTGAAGAGATTATTTGGTATGCTTTTAAGTCTTTTTTTTTCTAGCCCGAATTTCTCAAAAACGAGCATGAACAAGATATCTGTCGAGCTACCTTGGTCTATTAAAGTTATGTGGAGATTTGCGTTAGTGAGGATCATTGTTATCACCACGGGATCATCATGGCCATGTGTTATCCCATGAGCATCTTCTTTAGTGAACAAGATGGTGGGCAGGTTGGGAAATCTACTATCTTCTCGGACTTGGTACACCTATTTAAGATGCCTTTTTCGTGATGACTTGGATATTCTTCCTCCAGCAAATCCTCCGTTAATCATGTATATGCATCGCTTGGGAGTTTGAGGTGGACGTTCTTGTCATCCTCCTTCTTCATCCCTCTTTTTCTTCCTCACTCGGGTCGTCCGACCTATCCTCCAAGTACCTGTCTAGTCAGCCTTCTCTAGCCAACTTTTCTATGACATTCTTTAAATCATAACAATCATTGATATGTCCATAGAGTTTGAGGTACTCACAATATTCAGTCTGGCTTCCTGTCTTTTTGTGTTTAATTGGATGGGGAGGTGGAATCTTCTCAATGTGGCATATCTCTCTGTAAACATCCACAAAAGAGACCTGGAGATGAGTGTAGTTATGGTATCTTCGGAGCTTTTCCGGGTTATATTCTTCCTTCTTTTTAGCTTCTTTATCTTTTTCCTGAGGTGGATAAGGCAGGTTGGGTCTCAGAAGCGGTTCTCTCAGTTGTGAGTTCTCCTCCATGTTGATATATTTCGTACAAGGAGGCAGGGTGTCGCTTGGATATGGATTGAGAAAAAGGTCCCTTCTTTAAGGCCATTAACTAACCCCATTATTACTGCTTCTGTGGATAGATTTTGAATCTCTAAGCATGTTTTATTGAATTTTTCCATGTAGTCTCAGAGAGTTTCCCGACCTCTTTCTTAACTCCCAACATGCTCGTGGCATGTTTTACCTTATCCTTTTGAATGGAGAATCTAGTAAGAAACTTCCTTGCCAGGTCGTCGAAGCAAGTTACCGACCTGGGATATAGGTTATCAAACCACTTCATTGCAGTCTTAGTTAAGGTTGTTGGGAAGGCTTTGCATTTGGTAGAATCGGAGGCGTCAGCTAGGTATATCTGACTTTTAAAATTGCTGAGATTGTGTCTAAAGTCAGTTGTTCCGTCGTAAAGATCCATGTCGGAGGTTTTGAAATTCCTTGGAACTTTTGCCCGCATGATATCTTTCACAAATGGGTCTTTTCCTCCAGAGGACTTTTTTTCCGATCTGCTCGGCTACTTCATTTTTGTAGGTCGGCTTCCAATATTAAGAGCTTTCTTCCAACTTCCTTTGTTTTCGTACTTCTTTTCATAGTTCTCATTCTGCTTTCCGTTGTTGTTCAGCTTCTTGTTCAAGCTGCTATAGTCGTCTGTTATGGTTATGGACCAAACCTAGTATCTCAGTAGGATGTGGGGGTTCTTCCTCTTCAGGTGGATGTACCTCTGAGTGGATCCGTCTTGGTTGGGGGTTTCTTGATGTTCCTTCTTCATGCGCTCTCTCCCGTGGCGGAGGTATGGACAGGGCAAGGTCGTCTCGTTGAGGTTCGGGTTCAGATTCATATGTCGTATGGCCGTCTTCATACTAGTAGTCCGCCATTATCAAGAGTTGAATCCCAGGTCCCAAGTAACAGTGCCAATGTTTTGAGGGTTACTTGAAACATTGATTTGGGCCTGAACGTGAGGCCCAGACTCCTTCTGAGATAGCGTCCGACTTGTTCCAGTACCGAGGTGCTGTCGTCCGAGTTCCTCGTGAGGAGGTAAGGGGCGGTACCTACAAGAGACTCCGATGCTTAAGTTAGCAAAGACTTTAAGCAGATTTTTTAGTAGATTAGAACGTAAATTATACCTGAGGGGTGTCAATGTATTTATAGCAGAATTGATAACCACTTTTGTTGGAGTAGTTCCATCTTTGTTGGATAACCGCTCCCTTTATCTTGAGAGTTTGTTGGAATCTATCTTTTAAGGAAGATAAAGATAGTGGGAGAGATCTACGCAGGTAGTTACTTGCTTTGGCAAGTAGAGTTGGGCTCCTTCGCGGTGTCCGATCTCTTTAAAGAGGTCAGATATGAGTTGGAAGTCTCCTTTTTGGACTGAGTCTTTTATCCTTATTGAGTCCGGCTTTATTTTTGGACAAGGATATAAACAATTACCTAATAGCATTGATCTATAATAAATTACTTTATGCCAAACTAAAAAGTGATCATCTAAATATATTATAAAATAAATACTCAAATTAGTGCTTAAGAAATTTTAGATTGGACATTATAATCTCTACTAAATTTTTATTCTATAAAAATCTTTAAAATTATTCTCATGACATATTAGTCCCTCTATTATTTAAAAAAAATAATTTATCTTATAATTTTATTTTTTTGGGACTTAACTATTTTATAATAGATTTAGTAGATACTTATTTGACCAATTTGTTAAACAGAAAAAATTATATGAGGAATTTTAAAGAATAAAAATGCGTTGAAGATCAAAATATTGAATCTATAATTTTTTAAAAACCAATTTAAATATCTACTCTATATTATAAAAGATGAGGTGTAGAAATAGTCACTCTCTTCTTAAATAATGTAGTTTAGTACATTATTATTAGTAAGAAACTCAATTTAAAGGTATCTTTTGACACGATCTCAGGTATTTGGGACCAACAAATGGTATTGGTTTATTCCTGCATATTCAAAAGAGGATTTAAGGCGAATGCCAGAATTACAAGGCCTTGAGTATCCAACTCAGTTTGACGTAGAATCTCTACAGAAATTATAACAATACTTCAAAGTTAAAGGTTATTTATCATTTTCAGATATTTTTCTTATTACCTAACTAAAGTTTTTGATATGGGTAGCATAGTTTGCATTGTGTATAATAATATATCCCAAGGCTATGAGAAAAAGATGTACTACGGGTTCTGTAGTTATATACATAGTTACATGCCAAACAAAAATAATATATGTATACTAACAATTAGTTACTAAATCAACTATAATATTTTTATATATAAAAATATATATTATTTAACTTATTTTTAGTATATATTTTATATTTTAATATATATTTTATAAAAATAATTTATTTAATAGTTATTTTTTATATATATGTAGTATATATGGTTATATGCAAAAATCATATGATTTGATGGATAGCCATTACAACGAGGTGAGAGAATATTAATATTTGTATGCTTAGCCTCTTGGTAATATTTAATATGTTATAATTTTTAATTATTATAAATGAGAAAAAATATTGTAAATATTTTAGAATATGCATCAAATGTGCTTCAAGAATATTCTAAAAAATTTCAATTCAAAAAAAAATTTTAAAATAATAATTTATTAATACACTACTTTAAAAAAAAAAAAAACTTAATACTGAGTTGTAGTTCAAATGATAGGTAAGAATACTCTTTTCTTAAAATTTTTGAATTCAAATCATGCAATAAAAAAGAATATTATTATATATAAAGAGAGACCATCATCATTTCTCCAATTAAATTAGTCAAACTCCTATTAATAGAAACTAAAAGCTAAATTATTTATTATGATCTATGAAGCACAGACACTTCGCTTAGTTGCCGTGTTCGTGTGTCGAACACATTTCAGATACGATACTCACTGACACTCGTTCGACACGTGTGTCTGTTGTATCCAATCGTGTCTTAATAAAAAGTAAAAAATTCTTTTACAGACACGCTTGAACACACCTAAATACCATCACGTGTCAGCGTGTCCAGTTTTATTCTTAACATATATTTTTGAAATAAATTTAGATATAGTATATATTATTATTTATTAAAACAAAAAATATTTTAAATATTTGATATAATTAAAATAGGACATTAAAACTAATTAAAAAAATTAATTTATATTTTAATATCAATAAAATATCAAAATATCATTACGATTTATCTAAAAAAATATTTTATATTTCATATGTATGCGTATCCCCGTGTTTTATAAAATTTTAAAATTCATGTGTCAGCGTGTCCTGTACCGTATTAGTGTCCGTGCATCATAAATTATAATGATTATCTTAAACTTATTTCAATTTATAAATATATTTTTTAATTTTTTATTTCTATATCTGTGTCATATTTTAATTTTTAGATAGATTAAACTTCATTTAATAGAAAAAATTAAGAGAAACCAAAAAGTTGATACATAAACCCTATAAAAATGTTTTACAGTTTGTTAATAAGTACTAATAAAAACAAAACACAATATTTTTAAGTTGAATAAAATTACTCTTGATCGAATAGGTTGTTATATTATCATATACCTTTTTAAAAGTAAAATTTTTTACAGAAAAAATTATTTTTATTTATAGAAAAGTTAAACGACACTTATAAATAGCATAAAAAATATTATTTTTACATCAAAAAAAATAATAAATATCCTATATGTTAAACTATAGTTTGAGAAGAAATGCAATATTCGATTATCAAAAATTTTAATAAGTAGAGATAGGAATATTATTTGAGTTTTTTTTATTCTATATCTACATAGGTGTACTGTAATACAATAAGATACTTATTCTTAATTCTTCTCCACATATATATGAATATTTTCTAAATTTAAAGATCTTTCTATAGACAAAAAAGATTTTTTTTATTGTATTTCTCTCCTAATTTAGAAAGATTTCTTAAATCTGTAATATTATACAAACATCAACTATAAAAGTGAACAAAAAATATTAAAAGAGAGAAGAAAACACCACAAAAAATTTGTTAAAATTAAAATTCAAAATTAAGATTAAGTCTAAAATAATGGTACGTAGAGGGAATCGAAAAAAGAGAAAAGGAGTGAGAAGAGAAAGATGGAGAAATGATAGACCTAATGTAGGGATGCATGAAAAGACAGAATAGACCAATAAAGATAGAGAAAAAAATGAGTGAAAAAGAACAAAGATGGAAAGAGTCACAAAAATAGAAGGAAAGAAAAAAAAGAGGATAAGAGAAGAAATAGAATGGACAAATAATAAAAAGAGAAAGGGAGGGCTATTGCTGCCTTTGAAGACTGGTGTGGTAGTAGCGACAGTTCAAATTTTTATTTTTCTATATCTTTAGAGAGAAAAAGATGGTTTCATCACCTTTAGTACACTACAAGGTCTTTGTTTATTTGTGACATTTTTTTTTCTTATTTGTGGAGGTTTATAACCTCCACCAAATAGTTTGTGGAGGGTTTCTAAAACCCCCTAAATTTAAGGTGCCACGAGATCTTTTGTGGGGTTTTTAAAAACCTCCATAATCTATTTAGTGGAGATTTTGTCTGTATTTAGTGGAGGTTTTATATTGAACTCTTGTGGCAGTTTTAAATCAATTTTGTGACAGTTTAAAACCCCCACAAATTGACTTTTCAATTTGACACAAATTAACTATTTTGTGAGATTTTCAAACCTCCACAAACCTTGTAGTTATTTATTTTTAATTTCAAATCATTTATTAATCTCAATTTAAAATCCTAAACATTCATTAATCTCATCTCATTTATATATTCTCAAATTAAAATTTTATTTTTTAATATCAAAATTTAAAAACTAAATCTTTTATAACACAATTTCTCAATATAAGACATAATTCTAAATATAAAAAAAATTCTCAACGTCAATAGTTCCAAACATATATAATATTATTCTACATAATTATTACTGTTTTTCTTTAAAAGTAAAATAAAACAATAATTTCATTGCAAATCTTACAGGCAGTTTCTGCAAATTCTACAGGCAACTTCTGCATAACTAATCCAGCTTCTGCATAACCAATTTCATTGTAAATTCTACATAACTAATCCAGCCCTATCTATTGCAAATCTTACAGGCAACTTCTACAAGTCAACATCATGCACGACCTGTGTCACAGAACATGTTCTTTAAGCATTGATTATATAAACTAATCATGTATTGACCAACAAAAAATCACAGGACTATCATTATCATAAAAGCATAGAGAAATTGTAAAATAGTAATGAATGTAGCGAGTGAGTTGTTATTCTTACTTGGTCATAAGCCCTCTGTATGAATGATGAGTAAATTGCATAGAAAAGCTTGAGACCTTCACAAGCTAGACCTACAGCAAATGTAACATTAATAGATCAATGCCTAATAAAACCAGAAATAAAACCAATGAGCATAATAGATTATTAAACTATTTTTTTATATATTAAAAAAATTTAGCCCGATTAAATTGATACTTGTTTAATTGGAATTTGAGACACACGTTTATTATTTATTAAAAATAAATTATTCTTACCTCAAGATGTTTTTAGCTTCCACATACGACATACACATACGAGTAGTGAGTGCCCTTGAATTTAATAGTCTACGTTTTGGTATCAACTAAAACAAAGGGATACGGAGATATGGTAAGATTATTGATACGGATAGATTAATTAAAACTAAATTAAGAAAGCACTTGGAACATAAATGGGCCACTTGAAATATAAATGAAGCACTTAAATACCCTTCTACTGCCAGTGACACCCTTAGCCTAAACTCAAAGCTGCACAAAATAATAACTTAATATCACTCACTATTCATTATAGTCTATATACACTATATAATTCTATATATAGTGTTAAAGAAATGATGGATTCTTATTACTACCTATGTGGCCATATTTTGAGATCATCTTCGGATGGTTTGAGTAGCAAGTCAACATGAGGTTTTGCATTGGATTCATTAGGAAGAGGTGGAGGATTTTGATCAATGATCCACATCCTGTTCCTCGCAAATCCATGTTGCTCTAATGATCCACTGTTTCCAAACTAGGTATAAAGAAAGTAATTAAGCACATCTATGATTGTATTATGTAATTCATTAACAGAGATTCATTAAAAACAGATTGGAATTCTTCCTTTGACTGCTTTAAAAGGATTAAATATTGCCTGAAAAGGAAGGAGGGAAGAAAATTCAGTACCAATTCATTGAGGATTAATTAACAATTTTTAATTTTCTGAAATGACAAATATTTAATTAATTAATTAATTACCTTAGAACTAGTGAAGAATAACTCTTCACCCCGTTTTGTTTTCCATGAAAGAACCTGTCCTCCGTGCAAACTAACCTGGAGAAAGATCTCATAACACTTATAATCATCATCATGAGATTAAAAAATCGTCAGAAAATGAGATGAGTTAGTTTGGAAGAGAGGCCAAACTGATGCAGTTGAAGATGAATCACTATTGGAATTTTTAAAATCCTATCCAGCATTAGAATCACAATACTCAAGAGATGACTGCAGGTTATGTAACACCCTCACTATCAGAAGTCACGCTTCCGGCTGCGCTACTTTGATAGCAAGAAGTATTACGACTAATTTACATACTAAATACTAAAATAGGAGCCTGTGACTCGACACTGTATCGCTAATTTCTTAAAAAACCAGAAATAAATACTTTATCTTAAGAAAAATACAAGTAGGCATAGATTCATATACAAGACTCCTTACATAATAACTCTATATTATACATATAAAACATACAATTCCTATCCCTCTTACAAACTTGTAATAACAAAGACGAGGGAATAAAATAATCTAATTAATACAATAACATATAAACCAAACGTGGTATAACTCTTCTTAATACTTCTCCATCCGGTTCCTGAAAAGGTAAAGCTGTAGGGGGTGAGAACCTAGCCACACGGTCTCACCACGGAATTTCAAAGTTGTTATAAGAAGATATTTAATAAGAAAACTATTTTCAAGTTCAGTAATTATCATTGCCTTATGAATCCTTTAAAAACCAGTAGGTAATCGTTCAAAACATTTTCAAAGAAACAATGTTTAATCTTTCCGAAATCCAAAACCTTTCCTTTCTTATAAGAAAATCTCAAACAAAAACTAACCACGCAATCAAACAACATAATCATTAATTCAGCACCAAAGCTCATTCTCAAATGTAGCACGTCAGGACAAACACAGGCAAGACAAACAAGGAAAGTACAAGTAGGTAGCAGTTACAGCAAATAGTTCAAGTAGCAGTTAAGAACAGTTTAGCAATTAGGTAAACCAAAACAAGTTCAAACCCAAGAAAAGCATACAAATGCATATGATGCATGCCTGTCCTATGGCTGATGAGACTCATCTGTCGGTTATCCAGCCAACCAGGCAAGTCTGAATTGACCTTAGACTGTCCCCCGATGTGCATCTCCAATAGTCTATGCATAGCTTTTTCTCAAATAATCAATATTGCTCAATGGGGTAACATTCCCGGGAATTTATATAGTGCCCGGTCACACTTACATCGTAGGGTCAACAAAGTATCGAGTTTTCAACCTAGTACACGTGGTGGCAAGCCACGGCACTTAATCCAGGGAACCTCGTATCTCAGATATTTCAAATTCATAAGCCATATGAATAATTCAAAGATCATATCTCAACATCATAATCATTCATCAATCCAAATCTTATTTCCAAATTCATTCAAAAACCATATTTCAAAGAAAATCCTCATCATTCCTCATCATCCTTCTTTCCATCCCGTTCATTAACAATCCCAATTCAAAACATAATTCTTTCTTTGATAAATAGATCAATATTAAAATATATAATGTTTAAAAACAAATCTTTTTAATTAATTACTTCAAATAAAACTTCCAATTTTATAAAATTTCGGTAGCATCTCCCCTAAAACTCGGACTCTGCCACCCTTTTTGGGTCTTATCCAGACATTCCTCAAACTCTTTCTCAACAATTCCAAATCTCAATCACTTTCTAAAATTCAACCAATTCCAATATCAAATTATTTTCAAATCAGACAAATTCCAATAATAAAACTCTTTTTAAAATCAAACCAGCTCAAGTATTAAAACATTTATAAAATCAGACCGACTCAAAATCAAACCGCTTTAACTCCAAACCCAGGAAAACCACTTCTTGTAATAATCAAGTAAATAACTTTTCAAACCCATTTTCTTATCAACAACCCTACATTACTCAAGTAATCAAACAACCAATAATCCAGTCCAATAAACCATCACATCCACAAGACAAATATAATCACAGAAGTATATCTTTTTGCATCAATATCTATTTATCACAACTCTGTAATGTAAAATATATTTTAAGAAAAACCCCTACCTCGAATAATCGAAACTCATAAACCAAACGTATCAAGAGACCCTTTCTTTTCATCCCGCAATCAGTGGCAGCTGCAGCCTCAGCTCCAAACCGCTTACGCAATAACCACAACAACTCTAATCACAGCAAAAAATCATTTTAAACACAGAAATTAATTCATTTGTATTAATCCGCTAAACTCATCAGGTATTCAATCCCAAAATATTTTAACTTTAAAACAATCCCCTACCTCGATTAGCCGAGTTCGCATAAACCTATTGTAACAACTCCCTTTCCTTTTAATTCATGGAAGCCACTTCGACTGCTTCTTCCAGCAACAGCGACGATGGAACAACACCGCGAGGCAGCTACAAAACAGCAACAGCGGTGAATCTAATAATCTACTGTAGTTTAAGGCTGAGTAAGGATATAGAGGAACATTTATGTAAAGCAAGACATAGTTAATTAATAAAACATTATAGCGAGACAAGGCGCGACAGAATAACCTTAGCAGAGGAATAAAAGACTAGAATTGCAGCAGCTCCGGTGACCCTCACCGGCAAGGACAGAGCCGACGGTAACTTCAAGGGGGCTGGGATAGCAAACTCTAAGAAACAGAAGTGGAATTTTGAGTACCAGCAGCGGCACTGGTGGCCCAAAGCAGCAAGAACTAGACACCGGTTCACCTCCAGTAACGGTAATGGCAATGTAACTTACTATAATCACTTTATTCAATACAAATAGTTTCAGCAACAAGCTTCAAGATAGAAACGAATTGGTAGAACAAGGAAGAATTAGAAACAAGGTAAGGCTTACCCAAAATAGTAGCAGTTCTAACGGTTCAAAATAGAGCCAGAGCAACAGCAACAGCAACTCCAGCAGTGGCAGTAGGGGTTTTGTCTGATTTTAGAAACCAGAAGCAGAACTGGCTAGCCTCTCTCTCTTAACAGCGACGGCGGCTCCGACCAAACCAGCGGCGATGGCGGCGGCAACGCACAAAACTCCTCTAGCGGTGGCAACGCGGGGCTTGACGATGATAAACCCTAGTAGCAGCGGCGACTAGAGTGGCTTCGACAGCAGCACCCCGGTGCGGTAACGGCGTGGTGGCGACCCAGCAGTGACGAGCTTCAGCGCCGGCGAATCGCTGGCGACGGCGGTCTAGCAGTGGTGAATGGCTTCTCTGCTCCCCTCAACTTCGTGCTTGCTCTCTCAGATCTCCCTCCCGATGGCACAGCGACGGCGATGGTGGCAGTGATGCCCACCGGCGCCGTCTCCCTCTCTTCTCCCTTCTCCCTTTCTTCTCTTCCTTCGGTCCCCCATCTCTCTTTGCTTCTTTCTCTTTTCTTTTTTTTTTCCATGAATATGTTGCGTGGGCTTAGGGAAGAAAAGGGGTTCGGTGGCTGAGGAGATAAGGCGGCTAGGTTGTTGGAAAAATTAGGGTTAGGGTGATATTTTGGGAATTTAGGGTTTAATTTGAATTTTGGTTATTTTTAATCAAATCAGAATATAGAGTGTTAATTTAAAATCTAATTTAATCTTCAAAATTATTTTAAAATATTATTTGTTGTATTAAAATACTAATTGGTTTGAAATCAAATTCTCTAATTGAATTTATAAGATAATAAGATTAATTTTCTTTATTCCTAAAATTTGAGGTATTAAATCATAGAAATATCAATTATTTGATTTAAGTCACATAAATATTCTTGTCATTTCGTAACTACTAATTTTGTAATTTAAATATAAAAAATAATTCAAAAATTATAAAATTAGGTAAAATTCTAATTAATTATCAAAACCTGATTTAATTTTTGATTTAATTAGCTTTAATAAAATAATTTCTGAAAATAAAACTTTTAATAAATAAATGAATTGAAATTAATTCACAATAAGATTTATTTGAAAATTCTGGGTCTTACAGGTTATATTTTGAGATCAAAAAGGCTTTATTATTTATTTAATACTTAGGTGAATTACAAGGAAGCGTAAACTCCATAAATGATGCGATAATGCTTAAAAAAAAAAAGAGCCCTGTCAAACCACAATAAAACACATTTGTATGAGATCTGCAAAAAATGGCACTATCACATTCCTAACAAATAACTAACTAGGTTCTTGATTTATGCCTCTATAAAACATTAAAATAAAGGGAGTAAAGAGAATTAAGACAACACTAACTGTTTCCTTCAAAGCTTCAAAATAACTTGTTTGAGAAATCCTTTAGAACCTATATGATATAATCTTGTTTTACTTGCTAATCTTTAAAGTTTCATTTTTATTTGTCTTATTCTTCGTAGTACTTTAGGTAGTGGAAAAAGAGGCATTTTTAGATCCTTACCCAGTGGATTCACCAACTTTATCCCCGTGAAATCATAGAAAAGGAGAAAGAGACAGCTTGAAGAAGAATGGTGGAGTAATAAAGACAATGAACAGAGACAATGACTAAAAAAGTGGTCAATGGGGAAAAGCAGACAAACACAAAAAGATGAGGAGGCTAAAGCACAGAAATGGGAAACTGTATTATCATTTCTAATATGGTTAGCGGTGTTGCTACACCTTAATTTTGATACGTAAGGGTAATAGGTATGCACTAAAATAATTATAGTGAGAAAAATGTGACATTGCCAAATAACACTTGGTGAAAGGAGCATCTGAAAAATGCTCAGCAACCAAGGATAAACTTGATCATAATACATAGAAAGAATTAATTGTTTTAACTTTTAGTAGATAAAATCAAGTAAACATAATTAAAAGGAAATAACATGCAACATAGACCTTGAGTAGACTAGTCCCCCGCAAGCCTATAACCTTGGCCACACGTATGAGGAACCTGATATTCAAGGATAAGAGTTGAAGTGGAAAAGAGTTAAACCAACGTGAACCAAAGTTTTCAATCATCTTATTTATAATGGTTCTACAGAATAAAGCCAATGTTTTTAACTGCATACTACCGGATCTTAATTAATATTATCGATAAATAAATAGATATAATGAAGAAAGATGAAGATTGAATTTTGTTAAAACAAGTCCAAATACAATAGTTGAGACTCATTTGCATACCAACATCTTGGATGACAATACACAAGATTCATTACAAAAACTCATCCCTACAACAATAACAATCCCTCCTAAAAGTAGCATTAACCTTTATGAACATGACAGAAGCTTAAAATATACCTGAGTATCAAATCTCCCAGCAAGTACAGAAAAAGAATATTACCTGGATGACCAATGACTATGGTGGTGGCATCAGAAGTTTCAGGTTTCCTTTAACTGTAGATGAGGAAAACAACTTATCACATGAATAAGCACCCAATAAAAAACTTGAATGAGCTAGAGAAAGTTTTTGCAACTCTATCAATGTGAAATAACTACTGCTAAGTCAAATATTGGAGAATGTCCTAAAAATCAGTATGGTTTCTGATGAGCGGATAATTTATACCCTTTTTGGCATTGTTTTTACATAGTTTTTAGTATGTTTTAGTTACTTTTTATTATATTTTTATTAGTTTTTATTCAAAAATCATATTTCTGGACTTTACTATAAGTTTGTGTGTTTTTCTGTGATTTCAGGTATTTTCTGACTGAAATTGAGGGACCTGAGCAAAAATCTGATTCAGAGGCTGAGAAAGGACTACAGATGCTGTTGGATTCTGACCCTCCTGCTCTCAAAGTGGATTTTCTAGAGGTACAGAAGCCCAATTGCGCGCTCTCAATTGCGTTGGAAAGTAAACATCCTGGGGTTTCTAGCAATATATAATAGTCCATACTTTTCCCGAGATTTGATGGCCCAAACTGGCGTCCAAAGCCAGCCTAAAACATCTTGGCGTAAAACGCCCAAACTGGCACCAGAATTGGAGTTAAACGCCCAAATTGGCACCAAAGCTGGCATTTAACTCTAGGAACAGCCTATGCACATGTAAAGCTCAATGCTCTGTGATGAGCGGATATTTTATACGCTTTTTGGGGTTAATTTCATATAATTTTTAGTGTGTTTTAGTTAGTTTTTAGTTTATTTTCAGTAGCTTTTAGGCAAAATTCATATTTCTGGACTTTACTATGAGTTTGTGTGTTTTTCTGTGATTTCAGGTATTTTCTAGTTGAAATCGAGGGAGCTGAGCAAAAATCTTATTCAGGCTGAAAAAGGACTGCTGATGCTGTTGGATTCTGACCTCCCTGCACTCAAAGTGGATTTTCTGGAGCTACAGAACTTCAAATGGCGCACTTCCAATTGCGTTGGAAAGTAGACATCCAGGGCTTTCCAGAAATATATAATAGTTTATACTTTGCTCAAGGATAGACGACATAAACTGGCATTCAACGCCAGTTCCATGCTGCTGTCTGGCGTCTAGCGCCAGAAACAAGTTAGGAGTTGGAGTTCAACGCCAGAATTGGATCCAAAGCTGGCGTTGAACGCCCAAAACAGCCCTATGCACGTGATTAGCTTAAGTCTCAGCCCCAGCACACACCAAGTGGGCCCCAGAAGTGGATTTCTGCACCATCTATCATAGTTTGTTCATTTTCTGTAAACCTAGGTTACTAGTTTAGTATTTAAACAACTTTTAGAGGTTTATTTTCGCATCTGATGACATTTTAAATCTGAACTTTGTACCTTTTGATGGCATGAGTCTTTAAACTCCATTGTTGGGGGTGAGGAGCTCTGCTGTGTCTCAATGAATTAGTGCAAGTAATTCTGTTTTTCATTCAAACATGCGTGTTCCTATCTAAGATATCCAATCGTACTTCAATATGAATATGATGAACATGACAATCATCATCATTTTCCCACGAACGTCTGCCTGACAACCACTTCCGTTCCACTATAGAATGAATGAATATCTCTTGGATCTCTTAATCAGAATCCTCGTGGTATAAGCTAGATTGATGGCAGCATTCAAGAAAATCTGGAAAGTCTAAACCTTGTCTGTGGTATTCCGAATAGGATTCAGGGATTGAATGACTGTGACGAGCTTCAAACTCGAGAGTGCTGGGCGTAGTGACAAACACAAAAGGATAGTAAATCCTATTCCGGTACGATTGAGAACCTGCAGATGATTAGCCGTGCGGTGACAGCGCATTTGGACCCTTATCACTGGAAGGATGGATGGTAGCCATTGACAACGGTGATCCACCAATACACAGTTTGCCATAGGAGGACATGCGTGCGTGAATCAGAAAATAGAGGAAAGCAGAATTCCAGAAGACAAAGCATCTCCAAAACTCCAACATATTCTCCACCAGTGCATACAAGTATAATTTGTGTTCTGCCCCTTTTATTCCTTGCAATCAAAATTGATAAGTGAATTATTTTATTGTTTTCCTGACTAAGAGTTACAAGATAACCATAGATTGCTTCAAGCCAACAATCTCCGTGGGATCGACCCTTACTCACGTAAGGTATTACTTGGACGACCCAGTGCACTTGCTGGTTAGTGGTACGAGTTGTAAAAAGTGTGATTTACAATTCTTGCACCAAGTTTTTGGCGCCGTTGCCGGGGATTGTTTGAGTTTGAACAACTGACGGTGAATCTTGTTGCTTAGATTAGGAAATTTTTGTCTTTTGGGTCAGAGTCTTTTATTTTCTTTTCAAAAATTTTTCAAAAATAATTTTTCTATTAAATCTCGTGCCAAACTTTAAGTTTGGTGTTTTCTTGTTGGTTTTCCTTTGTTTTTCGAAAATTTTATTTTGGTTTTCTAAAAATTTTAAGTTTGGTGTTCTTTCTCCATGTTCTTGTGTTCTTGTGAGTCTTCAAAGTATTCTTGAGTTTTCCTTGCGTCTTGATCTTAAAATTTTTAAGTTTGGTGTTCCTTGGTGTTTTCCCTCCAAAATTTTCGAAAACAAGGAGCATTAGATCTAAAAATTTTAAATCTTGGGCTATCTTACTGTTTCTCTCTTTCCTCTTTAAATTCAAAAATATCTTTTCTCTCTATTTTTAAAAACAAATTTTCGAAAATTATTTTTAAAATTCAGATTTTTTTTTAAAAAATTTAAAATCTTTTTCAAATCATATCTTTTTCAAAACTTCCTGATCACTTTCTCTCTCCTCATTTTTTTGAAAAATATTCACCTATTTTTATTTATTTTATTTTAATTTATTTTATTTTCGAAATAATTAAATAAATAAATAAATAAATAAAAATAAAATTTTTATTTTACATCATCTCCCTTTCTCCATCATGGATCTAAGTGGAAATGAACAATCCAGGAGGATTCTGGGGTCATATGCTAACCCCTCTACTGCTTCATATGGGAGTAGTATCCGCATACCCTCCATTGGAGTCAGTAGCTTTGAGTTGAATCCTCAGCTCATTATCATGGTGCAGCAAAGCTGCCAGTATTCCGGTCTTCCACAGGAAGAACCTACAGAGTTTCTGGCACAGTTTTTACAAATTGCTGACACAGTACATGATAAGGAGGTAGATCAGGATGTCTACAGATTATTACTGTTTCCATTTGCTGTAAAAGATCAAGCCAAGAGGTGGTTAAATAACCAACCTAAGGCTAGCATAAGGACAAGGAAACAGCTGACAGAAAAATTCCTGAATCAATACTTTCCTCCAAAACGGATGACACAGCTAAGACTGGACATCCAAGGCTTTAAACAAGGAGATAATGAATCTCTTTATGATGCCTGGGAGAGATACAGAGAGATGCTACGAAAATGCCCCTCTGAAATGTTTTCAGAGTGGGTTCAGTTAGACATCTTCTATTATGGGCTTACAGAAAGAGCTCAGATCTTTTTAGATTGCTCAACTGGTGGATCTATCCACATGAGAAAGACAATTGAAGAAGCTCAAGAGCTCATTGATATAGTTGCTAGAAATCAGCATCTGTACTTAAGCAGTGACCCTTCTATGAAAGAAGAGGCTAAAACAGTAACTGCTGAACTCAGTTCTGCAGAGCAAGCTGCTGAATTCAATCAGCAATTGGATTTTCTAACAAAGCCGTTAGCTGAATTCAAGGATAAACTACAAGAGACAAGGATGGCTAATATAAACATGGAAGTACAACTAAAGCAAACAAGGCAGCAACTGTCAAAACAAATAACAAAAGAATGCCAAGCAGTTCAACTAAGAAGTGGGAAAGCACCAACTACCCCACTTCAAAGCAGCAGGAAACCAAGAAATGAGCAAACCACCCAAAATCCATCTGAGGACAGTAAGAGCCCAGGGAAAAATAATTCTGGCGCTAAAACGCCAGAAGTTGGGTGGAAGGCTGGCGCTGAACATCCAAACCATGCTCAGGACTGGCGTTCAACGCCAGAAACAAGCAAGGATCTGGCATTGAACGCCCAAAAGAAGAACAGTTCTGGCGTTCAAACGCCAGGAACAGATGAGGAGCTAGCGTCCAACGTCACTCCAGCTTCTAACTCTGACACTCAATTGCCAGTGAGGGATCAGACACACACAAGTACTGATAACAACCCATCTAAAAAGGCTTCTTCAACCACTTCTGTAGGAAATAAACTTACAGCAACTAAGGTTGAGGAATATAAAGCCAAGATACCTTATCCTCAAAAATTCCGCCAAGAGGAGCAGGATAAGCAATTTGCTCGCTTTGCAGATTATCTCAGGACTCTTGAAATAAAGATTCCATTTGCAGAGGCACTTGAGCAAATACCTTCTTATGCCAAGTTCATGAAAGAGATCTTGAGTCATAAGAAGGATTGGAGAGAAACTGAAAGAGTTCTCCTCACTGAAGAATGCAGTGCAGTCATTCTGAAAAGCTTTCCTGAAAAGCTTAAAGACCCTAGGAGTTTTCTGATACCATGCACATTAGAAGGTAATTGCACCAAGACAGCTTTATGTGATCTTGGGGCAAGCATCAACCTAATACCTGCATCCACTATCAGAAAGCTTGGTTTAACTGAAGAAGTTAAACCAACCCGGATAAGTCTCCAACTTGCTGATGGCTCCATTAAATACCCATCAGGCGTGATTGAAGACATGATTGTCAGAGTTGGGCCATTTGCCTTTCCCACTGACTTTGTAGTGCTGGAAATGGAGGAGCACAAGAGTGCCACTCTCATTCTAGGAAGACCCTTCCTAGCAACTGGACGAACTCTCATTGATATCCAACAGGGGGAAATAACCCTGAGAGTCAATGATGATGAGTTTAAGTTGAATGCTGTCAAAGCCATGCAGCATCCAGACACATCAAAAGACTGCATGAAAGTTGATCTTATTGACTCTTTGGTGGAAGAGATCAACATGGTTGTGAGTCTTGAATCAGAGTTAGAAGACATCTTCAAAGATGCTCAGCCTGATTTGGAGGTATCAGAGGAAATGAAAGAGCCTCTGAAATTTCCTCTGGAAGAGGAAAAACCTCCTAAACCCGAGCTCAAACCATTACCACCATCCCTGAAATATGCATTTCTGGGAGAAGGTGACACTTTTTCAGTGATCATAAGCTCTGCTTTAAATCCACAGGAAGAGGAAGCACTTATTCAAGTGCTAAGGACACACAAGACAGCTCTTGGGTGGTCCATAGGTGACCTTAAGGGCATAAGCCCAGCTAGATGCATGCACAAAATCTTATTGGAGGATAATGCTAAACCAGTGGTTCAACCACAGAGGCGGCTAAATCCAGCCATGAAGGAAGTGGTGCAGAAAGAGGTCACCAAATTACTGGAGGCTGGGATTATTTATCCTATTTCTGATAGCCCCTGGGTGAGCCCTGTTCAAGTTGTCCCCAAAAAAGGAGGCATGACAGTGGTTCATAATGAAAAGAATGAACTGGTTCCTACAAGAACAGTTATAGGGTGGCGCATGTGTATTGACTACAGAAGGCTCAATACAGCCACCAGAAAGGATCATTTTCCTTTACCATTCATAGACCAGATGCTAGAAAGACTGGTAGGTCATGATTATTACTGCTTTTTGGATGGCTACTCAGGCTATAACCAGATTGCAGTAGATCCCCAGGATCAAGAGAAAACAGCATTCACATGTCCATCTGGAGTGTTTGCTTATAGAAGGATGCCATTTGGGCTGTGTAATGCACCTGCAACCTTCCAGAGATGCATGCTCTCTATTTTCTCTGATATGGTGGAAAAATTTCTGGAAGTCTTCATAGATGATTTCTCAGTATATGGAGACTCCTTCTGCTTCTATCTTGATCACCTGAAACTAGTTCTAAAAAGATGCCAAGAGACCAACCTGGTTTTAAACTGGGAAAAATGTCACTTTATGGTGACTGAAGGGATTGTCCTTGGGCATAAAATTTCAAACAAGGGAATAGAGGTGGATCAAGCAAAAATAGAGGTAATTGAAAAATTACCACCACCTGCCAATGTTAAGGCAATCAGAAGCTTTTTGGGGCATGCAGGATTCTATAGGAGGTTTATAAAGGATTTTTCAAAAATCGCAAAACCTCTGAGCAATCTGCTAGCTGCTGACACGCCATTTATGTTTGACACAGAGTGTCTGCAGGCGTTTGAAACGCTGAAAGCCAAGCTGGTCACAGCACCAGTTATTTCTGCACCAGACTGGACATTACCATTTGAGCTAATGTGTGATGCCAGTGATCACGCCATTGGTGCAGTGCTGGGGCAGAGGCATGACAAGCTTCTGCACGTCATTTATTATGCTAGCCACATTTTAAATGATGCCCAGAAAAATTATACAACCACAGAAAAAGAATTGCTTGCAGTGGTTTATGCCATTGACAAGTTTAGATCATACTTGGTAGGATCAAAGGTGATTGTGTATACTGACCATGCTGCTCTCAAATATCTACTCACAAAGCAGGATTCAAAACCCAGGCTCATAAGATGGGTGTTGCTTCTGCAAGAGTTTGATATAGAAATAAGAGACAGAAAAGGGACAGAGAACCAAGTGGCTGATCATCTGTCCCGGATAGAGCCAGTAGAAGGGTCGTCCCTCCCCTCTCCTGAGATCTCTGAGACTTTTCCGGATGAGCATTTATTTGCCATTCAGGAAATACCATGGTTTGCAGACATTGCAAACTATAAAGCTGCAAGGTTCATACCCAAAGAGTACAACAGGCAACAAAAGAAAAAATTAGTTACTGATGCAAAGTACTACTTGTGGGATGAACCCTATCTCTTTAAGAGATGTGCAGACGGAATAATCTGGAGATGTGTGCCTAGAAAAGAAGCACAGAGGATCCTATGGCATTGCCATGGATCACAATATGGAGGCCATTTCGGAGGTGAGCGAACAGCCATCAAGGTCCTTCAATGTGGCTTCTATTGGCCCACACTCTATAAAGATTCCCGAGAGTTCGTACGTAACTGTGACAGTTGCCAAAGAGCTGGTAATCTGCCTCATGGTTACGCCATGCCTCAACAAGGAATCTTGGAGATTGAGTTGTTTGACGTATGGGGAATTGACTTCATGGGACCTTTTCCACCATCATACTCAAACACTTATATTCTGGTGAATGTTGACTACGTATCAAAATGGGTAGAGGCCGTTGCCACACCCATTAATGATACTAAAACAGTGCTGAAGTTCCTCCAGAAATATATCTTCAGCAGGTTTGGGGTCCTTAGAGTACTAATCAGTGATGGGGGCACTCACTTCTGCAACAAACAGCTTTACTCTGCCATGGTCCGGTATGGGATTTGCCACAAGGTGGCGACTCTATTTCATCCACAGACTAATGGACAAGCTGAAGTCTCTAACAGAGAGCTAAAAAGAATCCTAGAACGGACTGTAAGTACCCGTAGAAAGGATTGGGCAAGAAGCTTGGATGATGCTCTGTGGGCATATAGAACAGCATTCAAGACTCCTATAGGGACCTCTCCATACCAACTTGTGTATGGTAAGGCATGTCACCTGCCCGTGGAACTGGAATATAAAGCCTACTGGGCAACCAGATTTCTAAATTTTGATGCCAAATTAGCTGGAGAAAAAAGATTGCTCCAGCTAAATGAACTAGAGGAATTCAGATTCACTGCTTTCGAAAATGCCAAGCTTTATAAAGAAAAATAAAAAAAATGGCATGACAGGAAGCTGTCATCTAGAATCTTTGAACCGGGACAAAAGGTTCTGTTGTTTAACTTTAGGCTCAGGCTATTCCCGGGAAACTGAAGTCCCGGTGGAGGGGACCATATGTGATTACAAGTGTATCACCATATGGTTATGTGGAGCTTCAAGATATTGATTCTGATAAGAAGTTCATTGTTAATGGACAGAGAATCAAGCACTATCTTGAAGGCAATGTTGAGCAAGAGTGCTCAAGGCTGAAGCTAGATTAAAAGCTCAGCAAGGTCCAGCTAAAGACAATAAAGAAGCGCTTGCTGGGAGGCAACCCAGCCATGGAGCATCACTTCCTCTAAGCATTTTGCCCTATTCTTGATTTTATTTGTTTATATAAAGTTCATTGATCCTAAGGTAAAGAGTCAATTGTATAAGTTCACAGGGTTACAGAAGGATTCTTCATGCAAAATAGAGAAAAAGAGCTCACTGGCAAGAAAACGCCAGTAAAAGTCTGTTTTGGGCGTTTGGTACGTGGAATCGTGATTACACTTTAATTATGTAAAATTCATTGCTCTTTCTTTTCCTGGAAATGGCGCCAAAAACATGATGCCAAGACCATGGTTCACAACTCCGTGTAACTAACCAGCAAGTGCACTGGGTCGTCCAAGTAATACCCTACGTGAGTAAGGGTCGAATCCCACGGAGATTGTCGGTATGAAGCAAGCTATGGTCACCTTGTAAATCTCAGTTAAGTTGACTCCTATGGGCTACAATATATTATGTAAATAAAACATAAAGTAAGGATAGAAATACTTATGTAATTCATTGGTGAGAATTTCAGATAAGCGAATGGAGATGCTTTCGTTCCTCTGAATCTCTGCTTTCCTGCTATCTTCATCCAATCAGTCTTACTCCTTTCCATGGCTGGCTTTATGTGATACATCACCACTGTCAATGGCTACTTTCGGTCATCTCTCGGGAAAATGATCCAATGCCCTGTCACGGCACGGCTAATCGTCTGGAGGCATCACCCTTGTCAATGGCTTCATCTTATCCTCTCAGTGAAAATGGTCAACGCACCCTGTCACAGCACGGCTATTCATCTGTCGGTTCTCGATCATGCTGGAATAGGATTTACTATCCTTTTGCGTCTGTCACTAACGCCCTGCAATCGCGAGTTAGGAGCTCGTCACAATCATTCATTCATTGAATCCTACTCGGAATACCACAGACAAGGTTTAGACTTTACGGATTCTCTTGAATGCCGCCATCATTCTAGCTTACACCACGAAGATTCTGGTTAGGAGATCTAAGAGATACTCATTCAGTCGAAGGTAGAACGGAAGTGGTTGTCAGGCACGCGTTCATAGGGAATGATGATGATTGTCACGTTTATCACATTCAGATTGAAGTACGAATGAATATCTTAGAAGCGAAATAAGATGAATTGAATAGAAAACAGTAGTACTTTGCATTAATCTTTGAGGAACAGCAGAGCTCCACACCTTAATCTATGGAGTGCAGAAACTCTACCGTTGAAAATACATTAGTGAAAGGTCCAGGCATGGCCGAGATGGCCAGCCCCCTAAAACGTGATCAATAGTCTCCTAAGATGAACAATGGATTAAAACTGAGACCAAAGATGCCTAATACAATATTAAAAGGTCCTATTTATAATAAACTAACTACTAGGGTTTATAGAAGTAAGTAATTGATGCATAAATCCACTTTCGGGGCCCACTTGGTGTGTGCTTGGGCTGAGCTTTGAGTGTTGCACGTGTAGAGGTCCTCCTTGGAGTTGAACGCCAGCTTTTGTGCCAGTTTGGGCGTTCAACTCTGGTTTTGGCTCCTTTTCTGGCGCTGGACGCCAGATTTGGGCAGAAAGCTGGCGTTGAACGCCAGTTTGCGTCTTTCATTCTTGGCCAAAGTATGGACTATTATATATTGCCGGAAAGCCCTGGATGTCTACTTTCCAACGCAATTGGAAGCGCGCCATTTCGAGTTCTGTAGCTCCAGAAAATCTATTTTGAGTGCAGGGAGGTCAGAATCCAACAGCATCAGCAGTCCTTCTTCAACCTCTGAATCTGATTTCTGCTCAAGTCCCTCAATTTCAGCCAGAAAATACCTGAAATCACAGAAAAACACACAAACTCATAGTAAAGTCCAGAAATGTGAATTTAACATAAAAACTAATGAAAACATCCCTAAAAGTAACTAGATCCTACTAAAAACATACTAAAAACAATGTCAAAAAGCGTATAAATTATCCGCTCATCACAACACCAAACTTAAATTGTTGCTTGTCCCCAAGCAACTGAAAATCAAATAGGATAAAAAGAAGAGAATATACTATAAATTCCAAACTATCAATGAAACATAGCTGCAATCATATGAGCGGGACTTATAGCTTTTTGCCTCTTGAATAGTTTTGGCATCTCACTCCATCCATTGAGGTTCAGAATGATTGGCATCTATAGGAACTCAGAGTTCAGATAGTGTTATTGATTCTCCTAGTTCAGTATGATGATTCTTGAACACAGCTTCTTTATGAGTCTTGGCCGTGGCCCTAAGCACTTTGTTTTCCAGTATTACCACCGGATACATAAATGCCACAGACACATAATTTGGGTGAACCTTTTCAGATCGTGACTCAGCTTTGCTAAAGTCCCCAATTAGAGGTGTCCAGGGTTCTTAAGCACACTCTTTTTTTTGCTTTGGACCTTGATTTTTACCGCTCAATCTCAAGTTTTCACTTGACACCTACACGCCACAAGCACATGGTTAGGGACAGCTTGGTTTAGCCGCTTAGACCAGGATTTTATTCCTTTAGGCCCTCCTATCCACTGATGCTCAAAGCCTTGGGATCCTTTTTATTACCCTTGCCTTTTGATTTTAAGGGTTATTGGCTTTTTGCTCTTGCCTCTTGGTTTTAAGAGCTTTTGGCTTTTTCTGCTTGCTTTTTCTTTCTATTTTTTTTTTCGCCTATTTTCTTCTTCTTTTTTTCTGCAAGCTTTGTTCTTTGCTGCTTTTTCTTGCTTCAAGAATCATTTTTATGATTTTTCAGATTATCAAATAACATGTCTCCTAGTCATCATTCTTTCAAGAGCCAACATATTTAACATTCTTAAACAACAACTTCAAAAGACATATGCACTGTTCAAGCATACATTCAGAAAACAAGAAGCATTGTCACCACATCAATATAATTAAGCTAAGTTCAAGGATAAATTCGAAACTCATGTACTTCTTGTTCTTTTGAATTAAAACATTTTTCATTTAAGAGAGGTGATGGATTCATAGGACATTCATAACTTTTAAGACAAAGTTACTAACTACTAATGATCATGTAATGAAGACACAAACATAGATAAGCACATAACATAGAAAACAAAAAACAGAAGAATTAAGAGCAAGGAATGAATCCACCTTAGTGATGGTGGCGTTTCCTTCTTGAGGAACAAATGATGCCCTTGAGCTCTTCTATATCTCTTCCTTGCCTTTGTTGCTCCTCCTTCATTGCTTTTAGATCTTCTCTGATTTCATGAAGGATGATGGAGTGCTCTTGATGTTCCACCCTTAGTTGCTTCCAATAATTGTGTGGAAGAAAATGTATCCCCTGAGGTATCTCAGGGATCTCTTGATTTGCAGTCAAATGTTCTACCACTGAGCTATAGACCCTTGATGGAAGCTTTTGTCTTCCCTTTCCTCTTTCTAGAGGTTTCTGTGGCCTTAGGTGCCATCAATGGTAATGGAAAAACAAAAAGCTTATGCTTTTACCACACCAAACTTAGAATTTGCTCGCCCTCGAGCAATAAAAGAAAGAATGGATGAAGAAGAAGAAGAAATGGAGGAGAGGGAGAGTGGGAAGTGTTTCGGCCAAGAAGGGTGTAGAGGGGTGTGTTGTGTGAATTTGATGAAGAATGGAGGGCTTTATATAGGGAAGGGAGGGGGGAAAGGTTTCGGCCATATGGGTGGGTTTGGGTGGGAAATTGATTTTGAATTTTGAAGGTAGGTTGAGTTTATGAGGTAGGTTTATGGGGAAGAGTGGATGGATGTGAGTGGTGAAGAGGTGATGGGGAAGAGAGATTGAGGTGATTGGTGAAGGATTTTGGGGAAGAGTGTTTATGGGATTGTGTGAAAGAGAGTGGTGAGAAGAAGTGAATGGAGGTAGGTGGGGATCCTGTGGGGTCCACAGATCCTGAGTGGATCCTGTGGGGTCCACAAATCCTGAGGTGTTCAAGGATTTACATCCCTGCACCCATTAGGCATGTAAAAATGCCTTTGCACACAACTCTGGGCGTTCAGCGCCAGGTTGGTGGCCATTTTGGGCGTTCAACGCCCATTTGTGTGCCATTTCTGGCGTTCCATGCCTGTTCTGGCGTTCAGTGCCCAGAAGCTGCCCATTTTGGGCGTTCAGCGCCAGAACCATGCTCTGTTCTGGCGCTGAATGCCAGACAGATGCTCCTCCAGGGTGTGATTTTTCTTCTGCTATTTTTGATTCTGTTTTCAATTTTTCTATTTATTTTGTGACTCCACATGATCATGAACCTATAAAGACATGAAAAACAATGAAAATAAAAATTAGATAAATAAACATTGGGTTGCCTCCCAACAAGCGCTTCTTTAATGTCAATAGCTTGACAGTGGGCTCTTCATGGAGCCTCACAGGTGTGCAGAGCTTTGTTGAGACTCCCCAACACCAAACTTAGAGTTTGGATATGGGAGTTCAACACCAAACTTAGAATTTGGTTGTGGCCTCCCACCACCAAACTTAGAGTTTGACTGTGGGGGCTTTGGTTGACTCTGCTTTGAGAGAAGCTTTTCATGCTTCCTCTCCATGGTTGCAGAGAGAGATCCTTGAGTTTTAAACACAAGGGAGTCCTCATTCATTTGGAGGACTAATTCTCCTCTGTCAACATCAATCACAGCTCTTGCTATGGCCAGGAAAGGTCTTCCTAGGATAATGGATTCATCCTCTTCCTTTCCAGTATCCAGGACTATGAAATCAGCAGGGATGTAAAGGCCCTCAACCTTTACTAACACGTCCTCTACTTGTCCATAAGCCTGTTTTCTTGAATTGTCTGCCATCTCTAATAAGATTTTAGCAGCTTGCACCCCATGGATTCCCAGTTTCTCTATTACAGAGAGGGGCATGAGGTTTATTCCTGAACCAAGGTCACACAGAGCCTTAAAGATCATGGTGCCTATGGTACAAGATATTATGAACTTTCCAGGATCCTGTTTCTTCTGAGGTAATGTCAGTTGATCCAGATCACTTAGTTCATTGATGAACAAGGGAGGTTCAACTTCCCAGTTATCAATACCAAATAATTTGGCATTCAGCTTCATGATTGCACCAAGAAACTTGGCAGTTTGCTCTTCAGTAATATCCTCATTCTCTTCAGAAGAGGAATACTCATCAGAGCTCATGAAGGGCATAAGGAGGTTCAATGGAATCTCTATGGTCTCTAGATGAGCCTCAGAGTCCTTTGGTTCCTCAGAGGGAAGCTCCTTATTGGTCACTGGACGTCCCAGGAGGTCTTCCTCCTTGGGATTCACGTCCTCTCCTTCCCTTACAGGTTCGGCCATGGTGCTTATGTCAATGGCCTTGCACTCTCCTTTTGGATTCTCTTCTGTATTGCTTGGGAGAGTACTAGGAGGGATTTCAGTGATCCTTTTACTCAGCTGGCCCACTTGTGCTTCCAGATTTCTAATGGAAGATCTTGTTTCATTCATGAAACTTACAGTGGCCTTAGATAGATCAGAGACTAAGTTTGCTAAGCTAGATGGGTTCTGCTCAGAATTCTCTGTCTGTTGCTGAGTGGATGATGGAAAAGGCTTGCCATTGCTAAACCTGTTTCTTCCACCATTATTAAAGCCTTGTTGAGGCTTTTGATCCTTCCATGAGAAATTTGGATGAT
Source organism: Arachis ipaensis (assembly GCF_059453495.1). Taxonomy (NCBI): domain Eukaryota; kingdom Viridiplantae; phylum Streptophyta; class Magnoliopsida; order Fabales; family Fabaceae; genus Arachis; species Arachis ipaensis. Next base: position 60,421,260 of record NC_142436.1, read on the forward strand.
TTCTCCATGATGAGTTATAGGTGTTTCCATAGGGTTCACCTAAATAATTTACCTCTGCTATTGCAGGGTTCTCAGGATCATAAGCTTCTTCTGCATAAGAAGCCTCTTGAGTACTGTTGGATGCAGCTTGCATTCCATTCAGACTCTGAGAAATCATATTGACTTGCTGAGTCAATATTTTATTCTGAGCCAATATGGCATTCAGAGTATCAATCTCAAGAACTCCCTTCTTCATAGGCGTCCCATTATTCACAGGATTCCTTTCAGAAGTGTACATGAATTGGTTATTTGCAACCATGTCAATGAGTTCTTGAGCTTCTGCAGGTGTTTTCTTTAGGTGAATGGATCCACCTGCAGAAGTGTCCAGTGACATCTTTGATAGCTCAGATAAACCATCATAGAATATATCCAGGATGGTCCATATAATTTTAGTGTGTTTTAGTTAGTTTTTTGTTTATTTTCAGTAGCTTTTAGGCAAAATTCATATTTCTGGACTTTACTATGAGTTTGTGTGTTTTTCTATGATTTCAGGTATTTTCTGGCTAAAATCGAGGGAGCTGAGCAAAAATCTGATTCTGGCTGAAAAAGGACTGCTGATGCTGTTGGATTCTGACCTCCCTGCACTCAAAGTGGATTTTCTGGAGCTACAGAACTCCAAATGGCGCATTTCCAATTGCGTTGGAAAGTAGAAATCCAGGGCTTTCCAGCAATATATAATAGTCCATACTTTGCTCAAGGATAGACTATGTAAACTGGCGTTCAACGCCAGTTCCATGCTGCTGTCTGGCGTCCAGCGCCAGAAACAAGTTAGGAGTTGGAGTTCAACGCCAGAATTGGATCCAAAGCTGGCGTTGAACGCCCAAAACAGCCCTATGAACGTGATTAGCTTAAGTCTCAGCCACAGCACACACCAAGTGGGCCCCAGAAGTGGATTTCTACACCATCTATCATAGTTTGTTCATTTTCTGTAAACCTAGGTTACTAGTTTAGTATTTAAACAACTTTTAGAGGTTTATTTTCGCATCTCATGACATTTTAGATCTGAACTTTGTACCTTTTGATGGCATGAGTCTCTAAACCCCATTGTTAGGGGTGAGGAGCTCTGCTGTGTCTCAATGAATTAATGCAAGTAATTCTGTTTTCCATTCAAACATGCGTGTTCCTATCTAAGATATCCATTCGCACTTCAATGTGAATATGATGAACGTGACAATCATCATCATTCCCCCACGAACGCGTGCCTGACAACCACTTCCGTTCCACTATAGAATGAATGAATATCTCTTGGATCTCTTAATCAGAATCCTCGTGGTATAAGCTAGATTGATGGCAGCATTCAAGAGAATCTGGAAAGTCTAAACCTTGTCTGTGGTATTCCGAGTAGGATTCAGGGATTGAATGACTGTGACGAGCTTCAAACTCGAGAGTGCTGGGCGTAGTAACAGACGCAAAAGGATAGTAAATCCTATTCCGGTATGATTGAGAACCTGCAAATGATTAGCCATGCGGTGACAGCGCATTTGGACCCTTATCACTGGAAGGATGGATGGTAGCCATTGACAACGGTGATCCACCAACACACAGTTTGCCATAGGAGGACGTGCGTGCGTGAATCAGAAAACAGAGGAAAGCAGAATTCCAGATGACAAAGCATCTCCAAAACTCCAACATATTCTCCACCAGTGCATACAAGTATAATTTGTGTTCTGCCCCTTTTATTCCTTGCAATCAAAATTGATAAGTGAATTATTTTATTGTTTTCCTGACTAAGAGTTACAAGATAACCATAGATTGCTTCAAGCCAACAATCTCCATGGGATCGACCCTTACTCACGTAAGGTATTACTTGGACGACCCAGTGCACTTGCTGGTTAGTGGTACGAGTTGTAAAAAGTGTGATTTACAATTTGTGCACCACTCAGTCCAAGCACACACCAAGTGGGCTCCGGAAGTGGATTTCTACACTATCTGCACTTAGTTACTTATTTTCTGTAAACCTAAGTTACTAGTTTAGTATAAATAGCACCTTTTACTATTAGACTAGAGAGCTTTTTCCCATATTTTACGTTTGGAGAGGCTGGCCATTCGGCATGCCTAGACCTTTTTCATTTATGTATTTTCTACGGTGGAGTTTCTACACCCCATAGATTAAGATGTAGAGCTCTGCTGTTCTTCATGAATTAATGCAATTACTACTATTTTCTATTCAATTCACGCCTACTTATTCTCCAAGATATACTCTCGTACTTAATTCAGTTAAGTCAGAATGAAGGGGTGACCTGTGACAATCACCCAATCTTTGTTACTCGCTTAGCCAAGATCCGCGTGCCTGACAACCACAAAGCGGTCTACATGATGTTCAACGTAGTTATTGGACGACAACCGGAGTATATTCTCTTGGATATCTAATACACGGACCGAGTCCATGAGATTAGTATCTTCATGGTATAGGCTAGAATTATTGGCAGCCATTCTTGGGATCCAAAAAGTCTAAACCTTGTCTGTGGTATTGCGAGTAGGATCCGGGAAGGGATGACTGTGACGAGCTTCAAACCTGCGAATGTTGGGCGCAGTGACAGTGTGCAAAATGATCAATGGATCCTATTCCGACGCTAGTGGAAATCGACAGATGATTAGCCATGCGGTAGCTGTGCCTGGTATTTTTATCCGAGACAAAAAATCCGACAGTTGATTAGCTGTGCAGAAACTGTAGAGGACCATTTTCACTGAGAGGATCTTACAGCTTGCCATGGAAGGGAGCACGCATGATTGGAAGAAGGCACCAGGAAAGCATAGGTTTAGAAGTAACAAAGCATCTCCAAACGCTTATCTAAAGTTCCCACCAATGAATTGCATAAGTAACTTTATTTTATTTTATTTTATTTTTATATTTTAATTATCAAAACCTCATAACCATTTGAATCCACCTGATTGAGATTTAAAAGATGACCATAGCTTGCTTCAAGCCGGCAATCTCCGTGGGATTGACCCTTACTCACGCAAGGTTTATTACTTGGACGACTCAGTGCACTTGCAGGTTAGTTGTGCGGAGATGTGAAAAGTGTGAATCACGATTTTTGTGCACCTAGTTTTTAGCGCCGTTGCCGGGGATTGTTCGAGTTTGGACAACTGACGGTTCATCTTGTTGCTTAGATTGGGTAATTTTATTTTATGTTTAAGCTTTTTATTTTATTTTATTTTCGAAAAAAATTCAAAAAAAAATTATATTTGTTCTTCAGAATATTTAAGAATGAATTCTAGAGTTTCATGAGATATGTTGAAGCCTGGCTGGCTGTGAAGCCATGTCTAATCTTTTGGACTGAGGCTTCCACTTCTCATTGACATGCTTGTATGTTTTATGCTAAAACTTGGCTGGCTATTTGGCCATGTCTAATCTTTTGGACCGAAGCTTTCACTTAAAGCTTGGCTGGCCATTGGCCATGTCTAAATCTTTTGGACTGGAGCTTTAGACTAACATTGCATGATTCCTGGGATTCTTATTAAAAATTTTGTATCTTTTATTTTCTTTTTCCAAAATAATTTTTGAAAAATACAAAAAAAAATTTAATAAAATCATAAAAACCAAAAATTTTGTGTTTCTTGTTTGAGTTTAGTGTCAAATTTTAAGTTTGGTGTCAATTGCACGCTTTTAAATTTTTGAAAATATATGCATTATGTTCTTCATTGATCTTCAAGTTGTTCTTGATTATTTTCCTTGTTTGATCTTTGAATCTTTTTGTTTTGTGTCTTTTCTTGTTTTTCTTGTGCATTTTCGAATTCATAGTGTCTACACATTAAAAATTTTAAGTTTGGTGTCTTGCATGTGTTTCTTTTCTTAAAAATTTTTAAAAATATGTTCTTGATGTTCATCATGATCTTCAAAGTGTTCTTGGTGTTCATCTTGACATTCAAAGTGTTCTTGCATGCATTATTAGTTTTGATCTTAATTTCTTATGTCTTGTGTCTTTTTGTTTTTTTTTCCCTTTCTTCATTAATTCAAAAAAAATTAAAAATAATATCTTTCCCTTATTTTGCTCTTAAATTTCGATATTCTAGTTTGATTTAGTCAAAAAAGTTTTAAAATTTGGTTGTTTCTTTTTAGTCAAGTAAAAATTTCAAATTAAAAATTCTATCTTTTCAAATCTTTTTCAAAAATCAAATCTTTTTCATTTTTCTTTCCTATTTTTCGAAAATTTTAAAAATTGATTTTCAAAATATTTTTCTTAATTTTATTTCATATTTTCGAAATTAATGCTTTGAGTAAAAAAACTTTTAAGTTGTTACTTGCCTATTAAGAAAGGATCAATATTTAAATTCTAGAATCATATCTTTTAGTTTCTTGTTAGTCAAGTAATCAACTTTAATTTCAAAAATCAAATCTTTTTAATTTCCAATTCAAATCTTTTTCAAAATGATTTTCAATCATATCTTTTCAAAATTGATTTCAAATCTTTTTCAATTAACTACTTGACTTTTTGTTTGATTTTAAAAGTTTTCTATTTCAATCATTTCTTTTTTAAAACCGCCTAACTACTTTTCTCTCTCCAATTTTCGAAAATAACTAACCCCTTTTTCAAAATTCTCTTTTTTTAACTAATTGTTTTAAATTCTAATTTTATTTTATTTTCCTTCTTAAATTCGAATTCTAACTTATAATTAAAATAAAAATAAAAATATTTTTCTTTTCTTATAATTAAAATTCGAATCTCTTCTCTCTCTCATATCTTTCTATTTATTTATTTATTTACTAACACTTCTCCTCTTCTTCTTATAATTCAAACCCTCTCCCTCTCTCTATGTTTGAATTTTTCTTCTCCCTTCTTCATTATATTCTTCTATTCTTCTACTCACATAAAGGAATCTCTATACTGTGACATAGAGGATTCCTATTCTTTTCTGTTCTCTTCTTTTTTATATGAGCAGGAACAAGGATAAGAACATTCTTGTTGAAGCTAATCCTGAACCTAAAAGGACTCTAAGGAGGAAACTAAGAGAAGCTAAAGCACAAAACTCTGGAGAGGACCTGACAGAAATTTTTGTAAAAGAAGTAGTTATGGAAGCCAAAAATAACAACAATGGTGGAGATGCAAGGAAGATGCTTGGTGACTTTACTGCACCAACTTCTGACTTCTATGGAAGAAGCATCTCAATTCCTGCAATTAGAGCAAACAACTTTGAGCTTAAGCCTCAATTAGTTTCTCTAATGCAGCAGAATTGCAAGTTTTATGGACTTCCATTGGAAGATCCTCATTAGTTCTTAGCTGAATTCTTGCAAATCTGTGACATCATTAAGATCAATGGGGTTAATCCTGAGGTCTACAGACTTATGCTTTTCCCCTTTGTTGTAAGAGATAGAGCTAGGACATGGTTGGACTCACACCATAAAGAAAGCCTGAACTCTTGGGAAAAGCTGGTCAATGCCTTCTTGGCCAAATTCTTTCCACCTCAAAAGTTGACCAAGCTTAGAGTGGAAGTCCAAACTTTCAGACAGAAGGAAGGTGAATCCCTCTATGAATCTTGGGAAAGATACAAGCAATTGATCAGAAGGTGTCCTTCTTACATGCTTTCAGAATGGAGCATCTTATGTATATTCTATGATGGTCTGTCTGAATTGTCCAAGATGTCATTGGATCACTCTGCTGGTTGATCTCTTCATCTGAAGAAGACGCCTGCAGAAGCCCAGGAACTCATTGAAATGGTTGCAAATAACCAATTCATGTACACTTCTGAAAAAAATCCTATGAATAATGGGATGACTCAGAAGAAAGGAGTTCTTGAGATTGATACTCTAAATACCATATTAGCTCAGAACAAAATATTGACTCAGCAAGTCAATATAATTTCTCAGAGTCTGACTGGAATACAAGCTGCATCCAGCAGTACTAAAGAAGCTTCCTCTGAAGAAGAACCTTATGACCCTGAGAACCCTGCAATGGAAGAGGTGAATTACATGGGAGAATCCTATGGAAACACCTATAATCCTTCATGGAGGAATCATCCTAATTTCTCAAGGAAGGATCAACAAAAGCCTCAAGAAGGCTTCAATAATAATAATGGTGGAAGAAATAGGTTTGGCAATAGCAAGCCTTTCCCATCATCTTCTGAGAAACAGACAGAGAATTCTAAGCAGAGCCTCTCTGACTTAGCAACCATAATCTCTGATCTAAGTAAGACCACTCACAGTTTCATAACTGAAACAAGGTCCTCAATTAGAAATTTGGAGGCACAAGTGGGTCAACTGAGTAAAAGAGTTACTGAAATCTCTCCTAGTACTCTCCCAAGCAATACAGAAGAGAATCCAAAGAGAGAATGCAAGGCCATAAACACGTCCAACATGGCCGAACTTGTAGAGGAGGGAAAGGCAGTGATTTCCACTAAGGAAGACCTCAATGGACGTCCACTGGCCACTAAGGAGTTCCCTATTAATGAACCAAAGAAATCTGAGGCTCATACAGAGATCATAGAGATTTCACTGAACTTACTGTTGCCATTCATGAGCTTTGATGAGTATTCTTCCTCTGAAGATGATAAAGATATTATTGAAGAGCAAGTTGCTCAGTATTTAGGAGCAATCATGAAGCTGAATGCCAAGTTATTTGGTAATGAGACTTGGGAGGATGAACCTCCATTGCTCATCAATAAACTGAATACCTTGGTTCAACATAAATTACCTCTGAAGAAACCGGACCCCGAAAAGTTCTTAATACCTTACATCATAGGCACCATGACCTTTAAGAAGGCTCTGTGTGACCTTGGTTCAAGTATAAACCTCATGCCACTCTCTGTAATGGAGAAATTGAGGATCTTTGAGGTACAAGCTACAAGAATCTCACTAGAAATGGCAGACAATTCAAGGAAACAGGCTTATGGACTTGTAGAGGATGTCTTAGTGAAGGTTGAAGGCTATTACATCCCTGCTGATTTCATAATTCTAGACACTGGGAAGGAAGAGGATGAATCCATCATCCTTGAAAGACCCTTCCTAGCCACATCAAGAGCTGTGATTGATGTGGACAGAGGAGAGTTAGTCCTTCAATTGAATGAGGACTACCTTGTGTTTAAGGCTCAAGGATCTTCTTCTGTAACCATGGAGCGGAAGCATGAGAAGCTTCTCTCAATACAGAGTCAAACAGAACCTCCACACTTAACTTCTAAGTTTGGTGTTGGGAGGCCATCATCAAGCTCTGAGTCTCTGTGAAGCTCTTTAAGAGCTCACTGTCAAGCTATTGACATTAAAGAATCGCTTGTTGGGAGGCAACTCAATGTTATTTAATTATATTTATTTATTTTCCATTGTTATTTTATGTTTTCTTTAGGTTGATGATCATGTGAAGTCATAAAAACAACTGCAAAATTAAAGCAAAATAAAAAATAGCATCAAAAACAGCACATCCTGGAAGACAGGCTTACTGGTGTTTAAACGCCAGTAAAGATAGCAGAATGGGCGTTTAACGCCCAACCTGGCAGCATTCTGGGCGTTAAACGCCAGAATGGGCAGCACTCTGGGCGTTTAACGCTAGAAAAGGTTGTCTGGCGTCTGGCTGGCGTTAAACGCCAGAAATGGGCAGCAGACTGGCGTTTAATGCCAGGAAAGGTAGCAGAGCTGGCGTTTAATGCCAGAATTGGCACACAGAGGGCGTTTGAACGCCAAATTGGTGCAGGGAGCAGAATTCCTTGACACCTCAGGATCTGTGGACCCCACAGGATCCCCACCTACCCCACCTCTTCTTCTTTCCTCTTCACACCTTTCCATAACACTCTTCCCCAAATACCCTTCACCTATCAAATCTTACCCTCTTCTCCATAATCTCTTCACCACTCACATCCATCCATCATAAAACCCCACCTACCTCACCATTCAAATTCAAACTATTTCCCTCCCAAACCCATCCCTTCATGACCGAATTCCCTCTCTCTCCTACCCTATAAATACCCCTCCTCACTACCTTCATTTTCACACATCATACACACTACTACCCCCTTGGCCGAAACCATCACCCCCTCCATCTCCTCTATTTCTTCTTCTTCTACTCCTTTCTTTCTTCTTTTGCTCGAGGACGAGCAAACCTTTTAAGTTTGGTGTGGAAAAAGCCTTGCTTTTTGTTTTTTCATAACCATTAATGGCACCTAAGGCCGGAAAAACCTCTAGAAAAAGAAAAGGGAAGGCAATTGCTTCCACCTTCGAGTTATGGGAGATGGAGAGATTCATCTCAAAGATCCATCAAGACCACTTCTATAAAATTGTGGCCAAGAAAAAGGTGATCTCTGAGGTCCCCTTCAAGCTCAAAAAGAGTGAATATCCGGAGATCCGACATGAGATTCAAAGAAGAGGTTGGAAAACTCTCACCAACCCCATTCAACAAGTCAGAATCTTAATGGTTCAAGAGTTCTATGCCAATGCATGGATCACTAGGAACCATGACCAAAGTATGAACCCGAACCCAAAGAATTGGCTCACAATGGTTCGGGGAAATTACTTGGATTTTAGTCCAAAAAATGTAAGGTTGGCATTTAACTTGGCAATGATGAGAGGAGATCCTCATCCTTTCACTAGATGGGTCAACTTTGATTAAAGGTTGGACCAAGTCCTTAGGGACATTTGTGTGGAAGTAACTCAATGGAAGAGAGATTCAACAGGCAAGCCGGTTCAACTAAGAAGGCTTGACCTCAAGCCCGTGGCTAAGGGATGGTTGGAGTTCATCCAACGCTCTATCATTTCTACTAGTAACCGGTCTGAAGTTACAATAGATCGAGCTATCATGATCCATAGTATCATGATTAGAGAGGAAGTAGAAGTTCATGAGATCATATCTCTCGAACTCTACAAGGTGGCGGATAAGCCCTCTACTTTGGCAATGTTAGCCTTCCCTCATCTCATCTGTACCCTATGCAATTCAGCTGGAATTGTCATAGAGAAAAACATCCTCATTGAAGGAGACAAGCCCATCACTAAGAAGAAGATGGAGCAAACAAGAGAGCCCACTCATGGACCTCAACAAGAGCATGAGGAAATTCCTCATCAAGAAATCTCTGAGATACCTCAAAGGATGCACTTTCCTCCACAAAACTATTGGGAGAAAATCAACACCTCCTTAGGAGAATTGAGTTCCAACATGGGACAACTAAGGATGGAGCACCAAGAGCACTCTATTATCCTCAATGAAATCAGAGAGGACCAAAGAGCCATGAGGGAGGAGCAACAAAGGCAAGGAAGAGACATAGAGGAGCTCAAGCACTCCATAAGATCTTCAAGAGGAAGAACTAGCCGCCATCACTAAGGTGGACCCGTACTTTAATTTTCTTGTTCTTTTTTTTTCTGTTTTTCGAAAATTATGCTTTATGTTTTGTCTATGTTTGTGTCTTTATTACATGATCATTAGTGTTTAAGTGTCTATGTCTTAAAGCTATGAATGTCCTATGAATCCATCACCTTTCTTAAATAAAAAATGTTTTTAATTGCAAAAGAACAAGAAGTACATGATTTCAAATTCTATCTTGAAATTAGTTTAATTATTTTGATGTGGTGGCAATACCTTTTGTTTTCTGAATGAATGCTTGAACAGTGCATATTTTTTAATTTGTTGTTTATGAATGTTAATTTAAACCAAAAGGCAAGGATAAAAAGGATCCAAGGCTTTGAGCATTAATAGATAGGAGGGCCCAAAGGAATAAAATCCTAGCCTAAGCGGCTAAACCAAGCTGTCCCTAACCATGTGCTTGTGGCGTGAAGGTGTCAAGTGAAAAGCTTGAGACTGAACGGTTAAAGTCGTGGTCCAAAGAAAAAAGAGTGTGCTTAAGAGCTTTGGAAACCTCTAACTGGGGACTCTAGCAAAGCTGAGTCACAATCTGAAAAGGTTCACCCAGTTATGTGTCTGTGGCATTTATGTATCCGGTGGTAATACTGGAAAACAAAATGCTTAGGGTCACAGCTAAGACTCATAAAGTAGCTATGTTCAAGAATCAACATACTGAACTAGGAGAATCAATAACACTATTTGAATTCTGAGTTCCTATGGATGCCAATCATTCTGAACTTCAAAGGATAAAGTGAGATGCCAAAACTGTTCAGAAGCAAAAAGGCTACTAGCCCCGCTCATCTAATTGGAACTAAGTTCATTGATAAGATTGGAATTTATTGTATTTTCTCTTCTTTTTATCCTATTTTATTTTTAGTTGCTTGGGGACAAGCAACAATTTAAGTTTGGTGTTGTGATGAGCGGATAATTTATACCCTTTTTGGCATTGTTTTTATATAGTTTTTAGTATGTTTTAGTTACTTTTTATAATATTTTTATTAGTTTTTATTCAAAAATTACATTTCTAGACTTTACTATGAGTTTGTGTATTTTTCTGTGATTTCAGGTATTTTCTGGCTGAAATTGAGGGACCTGAGCAAAAATCTGATTCAGAGGCTGAGAAAGGACTGCAGATGCTGTTGGATTCTAACCCTCCTACACTCGAAGTAGATTTTCTAGAGCTACAGAAGTCCAATTGGCGCGCTTTCAATTGCGTTGGAAAGTAGACATCCTGGGCTATCCAGCAATATATACTAGTTCATACTTTGCTCAAGATTTGATGGCCCAAACTGGCGTCCAAAGCCATTCTAAAACATCTTGGCATAAAACGCCCAAACTGGCACCAGAATTGGAGTTAAATGCCTAAACTGGCACCAAAGCTGGAATTTAACTCCAGGAACAGCCTATGCACATGTAAAACTCAATGCTCAGCCCAAGCACACACCAACTGGGCCTCGAAAGTGGATTTCTGCACTATCTGCACTTAGTTACTCATTTTCTGTAAACCTAAGTTACTAGTTTAATATAAATAGCACTTTTTACTATTAGACTAGAGAGATTTTTTGCCATATTTTACGTTTGGAGAGGCTGGCTATTCGGCCATGCCTAAACCTTTTTCACTTATGTATTTTCTACGGTGGAGTTTCTACACCCCATAGATTAAGGTGTGGAGCTCTGCTGTTCTTCATGAATTAATGCAATTACTACTGTTTTCTATTCAATTCACACCTACTTTTTCTCCAAGATATACTCTCGTACTTAATTCAGTTAAGTCAGAATGAAGGGGTGACCCGTGACAATCACCCAATCTTCGTTAGTCGCTTAGCCAAGATCCGCGGGCCTGACAACCACAAAGCGGTCTACATGATGTTAAACATAGTCATTGGAAGACAGCCGGAGTATATTCTCTTGGATATCTAATACACGGACCGAGTCTGTGAGATTAGTATCTTCGTGGTATAGGCTAGAATTATTGGCAGCCATTCCTGGGATTCGGAAAGTCTAAACCTTGTCTGTGGTATTCCGAGTAGGATCCGGGAAGGGATGACTGTGACGAGCTTTAAAGGCACGCGATTCGCACACCCAGAGGCACGCGAACGCATCCCAGACGCGTATGCGTCGCCTGAAATTAACGCGATCCATGCGTACGTGTGATGCACACGTACGCGTTGCACACGACACCCAACTAAAACACCTCAGCGCCTGATTTCAAATCATCCACCCCTCAAATCCTAATTCTTTTCAATCACTAATTATTTCTTAGTTTCTTCTTTTTCATCTCTTTAACTTCTCATCCTTCTTCACTTTCATTTTATTTTACTCAATTTATTTGCATACTTTCATTCATTGCATTTTAATTTTGTGCATATTTTTACTTTTTTTTCTAAATTTATTATTTTTTCATTGGTGTTAAATTTTCTTTTTCAACTGTTGTATCTTTTCTGGTATTATTTTGGTGCTTAGTGACTTGTTTTACACTGTTGGATGATATTATTTATTTGTTACTGCCAATATTTTATGTTACCTGTATTCCTTTTGCATTGACATGATTTATAGTTTCTTGCATTACCCATCCTCTCTTCCCATTGTTGCAAATTTTTGCACTCTTGATTTGCCATGTGCTTCTACTATTTTCTCACTTGCATGTTGTAGCTACCATGTAATTGAGACTCTCATCACTTGGCATTAACCCAACCATATTTTAAATTGTTTCCTATCTTTGTTTTTGGGTTACTTTTCTTCTTTTTCCTCTTCTTTCAGGATGGCCACTGAGGAAGGGAAACAGAAAACGTTTACATGGGGCGACAGACAAGTCCATCTGCACAATCTTTGGAGAAAAGCATCAGTTGTAGCAGCCCATCCACTTGCACTTCTTTGTATGCACTGAGGACAGTGAAATCTTTAAGTGTGGGGAGGTCGATACCGATCTCCATGGGTTAGTTATTTTCTTCTCAACACTAAAATTTTACTTTATTTGTTAGTTCATTGTTGCATTTATATGTTTGATTGCATATTTTACCACTGCTTGGTTAAAGTGATGAGTTTCTTTTCAATACTTTATAGTATTTTACTAATTTAATTTAAAATTTTGTGTTAAATTTATTTGAAGATTGTAAATTGGAATATAAATTATAGCAAAGAACACACAACCTGTGAGATTTGAGCTTAATTACATGGTTACACTATTTAATCATAATATTTTTCCTTGTGTGTTTTCTTTTCTATGATTGCAATCTATGCTTTGCTACATTCTATATGTCCATTGTTTAGTGTATTTACATGCTTGCATATGATTGAGGCCATTAATTGTTATTAGCTCACTTATCCCAAATTGCCTACCCTTTCAATCACCTTTGTTTGCCACCTTGAGCCTTTTAATCCCTGTTTGTTCTATATGTTACCACATCACTAGCCTTAAGCAAAAAAATAAATAATTACCCCAAGTGAATCTTTAGTTAGCTTAAGTTAGAGATTGTGTATCAATTAAGTGTGGGAAACTGTGGGAACATGGGTTAATAAGGAAATGTGTTATGTTTTTACTTTGATAAAATATTGAAAATTTGGGTACCTACTCATGTGAGACCAAAAAAAAAATTAAAAAACTCATGTGCATTGATATGTTATGTTTACTTTTATATTTCCAAAAAAAAGAAAAAAAGAGAAAAAGAAAAAGAAAAAGAAAAAGAGAAAAAAAATATATAATATAAATAAATAAATAATGGGACAAAATTACCCAAGTACTAAGTTAATAAAAGATCAATGCACATGTGGTGAAATTAAAGAAAAGTTGATACATGAGTATGTGAAATATACAAAAGTGAGAATTATGGATAGCTAGGCATGATTTTAGAGTTACATAGAGTATGTGTGTATGTTAGGTGAAAGCTTAGGTTAATTAAAGATTCATATTTCAGCTCACTTAGCCATATATATACTCTCACCTTTACCTTAGCCCCATTACAACCTTGAAAAGACCTCATGATGTTTGCATTAGTACATTAAATACTTGTTGATTGGTTAGGTAAAGAAAAAAGTTTAGAAAGCATGATTAGAGAAGAGTAGAGTGATTAACCCCATACACTTGAGTGATTAGAGTGCATATACACCATGAGTGAGGGTTCAATGCTCGATTCTATGTTTCCTGCTTTCATGAGCTGTCTTCTTACAAGTTTACTTGTCTTTATTGTGTGATTTAAATTAGTGGAGTCTGATTTATTTTTGTCTTGAAGAAATTGTTTACTTTTAACCAAGTAGGTAGAAGTATTTATTTTCATTTAGTTGCATTCATATAGATAGGTTGTATTTCATACGTTTTACCATTCCCATTCATTCTTTATAGCTTCTCTTGAGCTTAGCATAAGGACATGCTAATGTTTAAGTGTAGGGAGGTTGATAAACCACTATTTTATGGTTTATCTTGTGCTAATTTGAGTGGTTTTTATCAAGTCATTGCCCACTTATTCATATAAATTGCATGGTTTTACATTTTCCTTCCTAATTTTGTTCTATAATTAGAAACTTGCTTCCCAAGCCTTTAAATTACCAAAAATTAATTCTCCTTTATACCATTCGATGCCTTGATATGTGTGTTAAGTGTTTTCAAGGTTTATAGGGCAAGAATGGCTTAAAGGATGGAAAGGAAGCATGCAAAAGTGGAAGGAATACAAGAAACTGAAGAAATTGCTAAGCTGTCCAGCCTGACCTCTTCCCATTCAATCGATCATAACTTGAGCTACAGAGATCCAAATGAGGCGGTTCAGTTGCGTTGGAAAGCTAACATCCGAGGCTTCGAAATGATATATAATTTGCCATAGTTACTCTGAAGAAAAGTGATGCGCACGCATAAATCCATGCGCACGCGTGGATCTGCGCAAAACCAGCGACCTGCACATATTTGAATTCGCCCCCAGCGATTTCTGGGATGTTTCTGACCCAGTTTTCGGCCCAAAAAACACATATTAGAGGCTATAAAGTGAGAAAATCTATTCATTCATCAAGACAACATTCATAATTCACAATTTTAGGTTTTAGATGTAGTTTCTAGAGAGAGAGGCTCTCTCCTCTCTCTTAGGTTTTAGGATTTAGGATTCTCTTAGTTTATGGTTCATTCCTTCTCAATTCCAGGATCAATGTTCCTTAATTTAGTTTCTTTTCTACTTTTAATTATCTTAGTATTCTACTTTATATATTCTCTCTTATTGATTACTTATGTTGCCAAATTGGTTTATGGATTCCTATGTTTAATTTGATTTTCTATTTAATACAATTCGAGGTATTTCAGATTTAAGATTGCTTCCTTTTATTTATGTTATTGATGTTTTCAATTTAAGGTATTTTTATTCAAGTAGATTTTCCCCTTTTGGCTCTGGTTTAGTAATTTGTGACACTTGAGTTGTCAAACTCAGCTGTTGATTGAAAATTGGAATTTGCTGATTAATTTGGATCCCTCTAAAGCTAGTCTTTCCATAGAAGTTGACTAGGACTTGAGGAATCAAGTTGATTAGTCCATTTGACTTTCCTTTATTTAGTAAGGGTTAACTAAGTGGGAGCAATAAACAATTCTCATCACACCTGATAAGGATAACTAGGATGGGATTTTCAGTTCTCATACCTTGCCAAGAGTTTTTCTAGTTATTAATTTACTTTCTTGCTATTTAATTTTCCTGTTCAACCTTTCAAAAACCCATAAATATACCCTTTTTTCCATAACCAATAATAAATCATACTTCCCTGCAATTCCTTGAGAAGACGACCCGAGGTTTAAATACTTCGGTTATAAATTTTATTGGGTTTTGTTACTTGTGACAACCAAACTTTTGTACGAAAGGATTCTTTGTCGGTTTTGAAACTATACTTACAATGAGATATTATTTGTGAATTTCTTTACTAGCAAGAATCTAATCGTCAAAATCAATTCTAAATTGAGGAAGAAATTAATGTATTAAAATCTTTTAATTTAGAGTTAATTTGATCTAATTTCATAAACTTATTATGTTAGAAACCAATCAGGAGTGCTAGGTCTCTGGTATAATGTTACTTAGCATGACATATCAACAAATTCTGATGTCATCAACAACGAAATTGATGGAATAACTAATGGGACTAGCTTAAAATCTTTGAAGGGATGAATTTGATTAAAAAAATTTCACAAATCAATTTAAAAAATAAGTAATTTTTTAAGGACGAATTTGACTATTTACTCTAATTATAAAACTTTAGATAAGTGTTAAGTAAGATTACATTTTTTTACTTTTATTTCTTAAATTAAAAAGTGTTTTTAAACATTAAAAGTGATGCATTCGCATTTTTTGTTTAGATTAGCTAGTTAGTTTAAGTAGTTTTAGCTTAATTTCATGCATTTTATTCCAAATAAAGAAGCATTTAAATGAAGTTCTCATCATACATCAATATATCAAGGGCTAGGTGATTTTGTGTTCAATTCTATGCAAATGATGCAAGAAAATTATTACATATTTGAATAATGAAAACTTGAGATGCAGAGCTTTGATGAAGTTGTTTTGTGATCATGGCAGGGGAGAAAGAGCGTTACGCTCATTTGGAGAACGCTACGTTCTCCTGCAGCTCACCTCTTGGCACAACGCTCATCTACAAGAGCGCTACGTTCTTCAGCGACGCGTACGCGTACCTGACGCGTACGCGTGAAACAACATTTTTTGAAGGCCCGCGCGTATGCGTGCATGACGCGTACGCGTGGAAGGGGATTGATGTTCTTCAGCAATGAGCGCTACGCTCTCTTTCAAAGAGCACCTGCGACAACTCTCAAGTGGGATTCAAAGTTTGGCTATCGACGCGTACACGTCAGTGACACACACGCGTGAGTATGGCCTTGGTGGACGATCACGCAAATGCGTGGATGGAACGGCAGCGTGGAATTAATGTTTTAACATCCACGTGTACGCATGGAGTACGCGTACGCGTGGGACAGCGTTCTTGGCACGAGCGCTACGTTCTCAAAGGGAGCGCTATGAAGATAACGCGTACGCGTAGGAGACGCGTACGCGTGACAAGAGCTGCAGAAAAGAAGTGACGCGCACGCGTAGGTGACGCGTACGCGTCGCAAGTGCCAAAGTGAAAAATGACGTGCACACGTGGAAGACGCGTACGTGTCGGTGCCTGAGCGCTCCGGTTTTGCAAAGAGCGCTGCGTTCTCCTGGAGTTGAGCTGAAGTCCAAATTGAAAAGCCCACTTTAAGCATCAGCAAGTACACCTGAAGCAGCCACTGAACTAGTATAAATATGGGGCATCTTGAATTGTTGAGGACTTCTTGGGGGGATCCACTTTTTCATCTTCTTTTTCTTTTAGATCTCTTTTGTACTTTTTGATTTTATTTTGGGGAAATTTTATTTTTCAACTGAGAACTCTGTCTTACTTTGGCAGTTTCATTTTCTATTTACAGTTTTGCTTTTCTTTTCGATTTCAATGCTTAGTCTCATTTTCAATTTGAATATTCTGTTTGAACTTAGAGCTATAAATCACTAAAGCCCATCTTCACTAAGGGGAGGAGCTCTGTTGATTTCAATGAATTGATAGTTCTTCTTTTCCTCTCAATTCAAGTGAATTCATCTAAGAGAAAACTCTTGTTCTTCACAGATTCAATTACTATCGAGAGAGGGATTGAATCTATTTGAATTATGTGATGAACTTGAGAAAGGAGTCACAGAAGTTAGTTTAGAGTTCATCCTCTCATGATTCTCCTGATCGATACGTTCTGGGTTGGTATGTGAGATGTAACTGGTGCACGAAATTGTGATCTCTGGTAATGGCTTCTTAGGCCAGATACTCTGATCTAGTTTTACAGTCTGTCACAACTTCGATACAACTAACCAGCAAGTGCACTGGGTCGTCCAAGTAATACCTTACGTGAGTAAGGGTCGAATCCCACGGAGATTGTTGGTTTGAAGCAATCTATGATTATCTTGTAAATCTTAGTCAGGAAGTCAATTTTGTTTATCAATTGAATTGTGAGTAACCAGTAGAGCATAAATTAAAAGTTACTTGTTGTGCAGTAATGGAGAGTATGTTGGAGTTTTGGAGATGCTTTGTCTTCTGAATCTCTGCTTTCCTCTGTCTTCTTGTTCACGCACGCACGTCCCCCTACGGCAAGCTGTGTGTTGGTGGATCACCGTTATCAATGGCTACCTTCCATCCTTCCAGTGAAAACTATGCTCACGTGCTCTGTCACAGAACGGCTAATCACCGGTTGGTTCTCGATCCGGTTGGAATAGGATTTACTATCCTTTTGCGTCTGTCACTAACGCCCAGCCTTCAGGAGTTTGAAGCTCGTCACAGTCATTCAATCCTTGAATCCTACTCGGAATACCACAAACAAGGTTTAGACTTTCCAGATTCTCATGAATGCCGCCATCAGTTCTAGCTTATACCACGGAGATTCTGATTAAGGAATCTAAGAGATACTCATTCAATCGGATATAGAACGGAGGTGGTTGTCAGGCACACGTTCATGGTTTGAGGAAGGTGATGAATGTCACAGATCATCACCTCCATCACAGTTAAGCGCGAATGAACATCTTAGATAGGAACAAGCGTGTTTGAATGGAAAACAGAAATACTTGCATTAATTCATCGAGACACAGCAGAGCTCCTCACCCCCAACAATGGGGTTTAGAGACTCATGCCGTCAGAGAATACAAAGTTTAGATCTGAAATGTCATGAGATACAAAATAAGTCTCTAAAAGTCGTTTAAATACTAAACCAGTAGCCTAGGGTTACAAAATATGAGTGGACTATGATGGATGATGCAGAGATCCACTTCTGGGGCCCACTTGGTGTGTGCTGGGGCTGAGACTTTAAGCAATTCACGTGCAGAGGCCATTTGTGGAGTTGAACGCCAGTTTTTGTGCCAGTTTGGGCGTTCAACTCCAGTTTTTTATCCTTTTCTGGCGCTGGACGCCAGAATTGGGCAGAGAACTGGCGTTGAACGCCAGTTTACGTCGTCTATTCTTGTGCAAAGTATGGACTATTATATATTGCTGGAAAGCCCTGGATGTCTACTTTCCAACGCAATTGGAAGCACGCCATTTCGAGTTCTGTAGCTCCAGAAAATCCACGTTGAGTGCAGGGAGGTCAGAATCCAACAGCATCAGCAGTCCTTTTTCAGCCTGAATCAGATTTTTGCTCAGCTCCTTCAATTTCAGCCAGAAAAATACCTGAAATTACAGAAAAACACACAACTCATAGTAAAGTCCAGAAATATGAATTTTTCCTAAAAACTACTGGAAATAAACTAAAAACTAACTAAAACCTACTCAAAACTATATGAAATTATCCCCAAAAAGCGTATAAAATATCCGCTCATCACAACACCAAACTTAAACTGTTGCTTGTCCTCAAGCAACTAGACAAATAAAATAGAAGACTAATAGGTTGAGAAGCAATAATATCTCAGAGTTTTTGAGTGAAGCTCAGATTCTAATTAGATGAGCGGGGCTAGTAGCTTTTTGCTTCTGAACAGTTTTGGCATCTCACTTTATCCATTGAAGCTCAGAGTGATTGGCATCTATAGGAACTCAGAATTCAGATAGTGTTATTGATTCTCTTAGTTCAGTGTGATGATTCTTGAACACAGCTTCTTTATGAGTCTTGGCCGTGGCCCTAAGCACTTTGTTTTCCAGTATTACCACCGGATACATAAATGCCACAGACACATAACTGGGTGAACCTTTTCAGATTGTGACTCAGCTTTGCTAAAGTCCCCAATTAGAGGTGTCCAGAGTTCTTAAGCACACTCTTCTTTTCACTTGGACCTTGACTTTAACTGCTCAGTCTCAAGTTTTCACTTGACACCTTCACGCCACAAGCACATGGTTAGGGACAGCTTGGTTTAGCCGCTTAGACCAGGATTTTATTCCTTTAGGCCCTCCTATCCACTGATGCTCAAAGCCTTGGGATCCCTTTTATTTGCCCTTGCCTTTTGGTTTTAAGGGTTATTGGCTTTTTCTGCTTGCTTTCTTCTTTTTTTTTTTTTCTGCAAGCTTTGTTCTTTGCTGCTTTTTCTTGCTTCAAAAATCATTTTTATGATTTTTCAGATTATCAATAACATGTCTCATGTTCATCATTCTTTCAAGAGCCAACATATTTAACAGTCTTAAACAACAAATTCAAAAGATATATGCACTGTTCAAGCATTCATTCAGAAGACAGAAAGCATTGCCACCACGTTTAACTAATTAGAATTTCTCTTATTAAAACTCGAAATTTTATTGCTTCTTATTCAAAAGATCTACTATTTTATTCATGTTTACTGATGATGAGAAAAATAAACTATAGCTTAATTGGAGATAAAATCAAATAGATACTAATTACTATTATATGACTTCTAAGGTAAACTTTTTATAAGGACACTGTCACAGAGTTAAGGCAGAAATTGGAAATTAACAACCTTTATTCTGGGGGTATGGGGGTTCCTCTGATCCTTGGAAGGCTTGGTATTACAGAAGACTTTTGGCGCTTCAGTTCCCTTAAGTCACGTCCCTGCTCCTCTTGTTCTTTAAACATCTGGGTCAGCATTTGACTGTGTTCCTTCTGTTGTTTTATTATTTGCTCCATAGCTTCCTGTATCTTAGTGACAGATGTCTCAAGATATTCCCAATATTCTGCTTGAGGAATCTCTGGGAGGAATTCCTGTGCTCTCTTCTTGATAAGATCCTCCTGTGCTTGTTGTCTCTCCATTGATGCTTTGGTGATTGACTTTACAATTAGGATATATTCAGTTATTCCCATCTTGACTCCAGCGTCCTTGCAGAGCAGAGAAATCACGCTTGGATAAGCCAACCTGGCCTCTTTTGAATTTTTGTTAGAAATCTTATAGAGCTCAGTTGAAATCAGCTGATGAACCTCCACTTCTTTTCCCATCATGATGCAATGAATCATCACTACTCTTTTAACTGTGACTTCAGAACGGTTGCTAGTGGGCAACAGAGAACGCCCAATGAAGTCCAGCCATCCTCTGGCAACTGGTTTGAGATCCTCTCTCTTGAGTTGATTTGGGACGCCCTTTGTGTTGGTGGTCCACCTGGCTCCAGGGATACATATGTCTTCTAGAATCTTATCCAGGCCAATGTCTGCTCTCATCATCCTCCTGTTGAAGGAGTCTGGATCATCCTTTAACTGAGGTAGCTTTAATATCTCTCTGATCTTGTCAGGGGTGGTATGAACAATCTTTCCCCTGACCATGGTCCGAAATTCGTAGCATGCAGTTCCAGATAGTCTTTGCTTGTCAGTCTGCCACATGTTAGCATAGAACTCCTGGACCATGTTCCTTCCTACTTTCGTTTCAGGATTAGCTAGGACTTCCTAGTTCCTGATTCGAATTTGCTCCTGGATCTCCGGATATTCATCTTCTTTCAGATCGAATCTTACTTCCGGGATCACTGATCTCAGACCCATTACTTTAAGATAATGGTCTGAATGTTCTTTAGATAAGAACTTCCCTTGATTCCAAAGTGATTTTAGAACGCTCTCTTTCTTGCCTCTTGGAGTGGATTGTTTCCCTTTGGGAGCCATGATCTTAGTAGTGATCTCGGATAAACACACCAAACTTAGTGGTTTGCTTGTCCTCAAGCAAAAGGAAAGAAAGGAGAGGGAGAGAAGGAGATCGAGGTGCACTTGTTGATGGAGGAGGGGGGAAGGACGAACCCAAATTTAAAGGGGTGGGGGTGGATTTTCGAAAAATTGGAAGAGATAAGATAAAAAGATTGAGTTGAAAAAGATAAGATAGAAGATATAGTTTGATTTTGAAAAGATAGGATAGATTTTTGAAAAAGATAAATCTGGGTTTTTGAAAAAGATAATATGAAAAAGATATTGAGAACATTTTAGAGTGAAAAAGATAGATTTGTTTTCAGAAAAGATTTTGAAAAGAGTTGGATTGAATTTGGAGAGATGGATTAAGGATTTTAGAAATCAGGGTTCTTGATATGTTCATGTAAAAATCATGCATTGAAGCATAAAATTTAAAATTAAGATGGAAATACGTGTGGGATAACTGGATTTGGCTCCTCCCTGTCCTCCTGGCGTTTGAACGCCCAAACACTGCCTGTTTTGGGCGTTCAGCGCCCAAATGCTGATCTCCTGGGCGTTCAGCGCCCAGTTGCTGCCATTCCTGGCGTTCAACGCCCAGTGGGTGGCCATTTCTGGCGTTGAACGCCCAAATGCTGCCATTACTGGCGTTCAGCGCCCAGTGGATGCCCATTTTGGGCGCTGAACGCCCAAAATGCCCCTTTACTGGCGTTTTCTTGCCATTGAGCTCTTTTACTCTGTTTTGTGTGCCGAGGTCTTCTGTAAATGATTATTTACCTTGTTGTCAATGAACTCTATATAAAAAATAAAGATAGAAATAGGGCAAAATGCTTAGAGGATTGTTGCCCCATGGCTGGGTTGCCTCCCAGCAAGCGCTTCTTTATTGTCTTTAGCTGGACCTTGCTGAGCTTTTAATCTAGCTTCAGCCTTGAGCATTCTTGCTCAGTGTTGCCTTCAAGATAATGCTTGATTCTCTGTCCATTGACAATGAACTTCTTATCAGAATCAATATCTTGAAGCTCCACATAACCATATGGTGACACACTTGTAATCACGTATGGTCCCCTCCACCGGAATTTCAGTTTCCCGGGGAATAGCCTGAGTCTAGAGTTAAACAATAGGACCTTCTGTCCTGGTTCAAAGATTCTAGATGACAGCTTTTTGTCATGCCATTTTTTTTATTTTTCTTTATAAAGCTTGGCATTTTCGAAAGCTGTGAATCTGAATTCCTCTAGCTCATTTAGCTGGAGCAATCGTTTTTCTCCAGCTAATTTGGCATCAAAGTTTAGGAATCTGGTTGCCCAGTAGGCCTTATGTTCCAGTTCCACGGGCAGGTGACATGCCTTACCATACACCAGTTGGTATGGAGAGGTCCCTATAGGGGTCTTGAATGCTGTTCTGTAGGCCCACAAAGCATCATCCAAGCCCCGTGCCCAATCCTTTCTACGGGTATTTACTGTCCGTTCCAGGATTCTCTTTAATTCTCTATTAGAGACTTCAGCTTGCCCATTGGTTTGTGGGTGATATGGAGTGGCCACCTTGTGGCGAATTCCATACCGAACCATGGCAGAGTAAAGCTGTTTATTGCAGAAGTGAGTGCCCCCATCACTGATTAGTACTCTAGGGACACCAAACCTGCTAAAAATATGTTTCTGGAGGAACTTCAGCACTGTTTTAGTATCATTGTTGGGTGTGGCAATAGCCTCAACCCATTTTGATACATAATCCACTGCCACCAGAATATAAGTGTTTGAGTATGATGGTGGGAAAGGTCCCATGAAGTCAATTCCCCATACATCAAACAACTCTATTTCCAAGATCCCTTGTTGAGGCATGGCGTAACCATGAGGCAGGTTACCAGCTCTTTGGCAACTGTCATAATTACGTACAAACTCTCGGGAATCTTTATAGAGTGTGGGCCAATAGAAGCCACATTGGAGGACCTTGGTGGCTGTTCGCTCACCTCCGAAATGGCCTCCATATTGAGATCCGTGGCAATGCCATAGGATTCTCTGTGCTTCCTCTCTGGGGACACACCTACGGATAATTCCGTCTGCACATCTCTTAAAGAGATAGGGTTCATCCCACAAGTAGTACTTTGCATCAGTAACTAATTTCTTCTTTTGTATTCTATCGTACTCCTTGGGTATGAACCTTGCAGCTTTATAGTTTGCAATATCGGCAAACCATGGTGCTTCCTGAATGGCAAATAGATGCTCATCAGGGAACGTCTCAGAGATCTCAAGAAAGGGGAGGGACATCCCTTCCACTGGCTCTATCCGGGACAGATGATCAGCCACTTGGTTCTCTGTCCTTTTTCTGTCTCTTATTTCTATATCAAACTCTTGCATAAGCAATACCCATCTGATGAGCCTGGGTTTTGAATCCTGCTTTGTGAGTAGATACTTAAGAGCAGCATGGTCAGTGTACACAAT
Organism: Arachis ipaensis; assembly: GCF_059453495.1. Taxonomy (NCBI): domain Eukaryota; kingdom Viridiplantae; phylum Streptophyta; class Magnoliopsida; order Fabales; family Fabaceae; genus Arachis; species Arachis ipaensis. The sequence goes on from NC_142436.1 coordinate 60,444,551, forward strand.
CACCTTTGATCCTACTAAGTAAGATCTGAACTTGTCAATGGCGTAAACCACTGCAAGTAATTCCTTTTCTGTGGTTGTGTAATTTTTCTGGGCATCATTTAAAATGCGACTGGCATAATAAATGACATGCAGAAGCTTGTCATGCCTCTGTCCCAATACTGCACCAATGGCATGATCACTGGCATCACACATTAGCTCAAATGGTAATGTCCAGTCTGGTGCAGAAATGACTGGTGCTGTGACCAGCTTAGCTTTCAGCGTTTCAAACGCCTGCAGGCACTCTGTTTCAAACACAAATGGCGTGTCAGCAGCTAGCAGATTGCTTAGAGGTTTTGCGATTTTTGAAAAATCCTTTATAAACCTCCTATAGAATCATGCATGCCCCAGAAAGCTTCTGATTGCCTTAACATTGGCAGGTGGTGGTAATTTTTCAATTACCTCTATTTTTGCTTGATCCACCTCTATTCCCTTGTTTGAGATTTTATGCCCAAGAACAATTCCTTCAGTCACCATGAAGTGACACTTTTTCCAGTTTAAAACTAGGTTGGTTTCTTGGCATCTTCTCAAAACAAGTTTCAGGTGATCAAGACAGGAGCTGAATGAGTCTCCATATACAGAGAAGTCATCCATGAAGACTTCCAGAAATTTTTCCACCATGTCAGAGAAAATAGAGAGCATGCATCTCTGGAAGGTTGCAGGCGCATTACATAGCCCAAATGGCATCCTTCTATAAGCAAACACTCCGGATGGACATGTGAATGCTGTTTTCTCTTGATCCTGGGGATCTACTGCAATCTGGTTATAGCCTGAATAGCCATCCAAAAAGCAGTAATAATCATGACCTGCTAGTCTCTCTAGCATCTGGTCTATGAATGGTAAAGGAAAATGATCCTTTCTGGTGGCTGTATTGAGTCTTCTGTAGTCAATACACATGCGCCACCCTGTAACTGTTCTTGTAGGAACCAGTTCATTTTTTTCATTATGAATCACTGTCATGCCTCCCTTTTTTGGGACGACTTGAACAGGGCTCACCCAGGGGCTATCGGAAATAGGATAAATAATCCCATCCTCTAGTAACTTGGTGACCTCTTTCTGCACCACTTCCTTCATGGCAGGATTTAGCCGCCTCTGTGGTTGAACCACTGGTTTGGCATTATCCTCCAATAGGATTTTGTGCATGCATCTAGCTGGGCTTATGCCCTTAAGGTCACCTATGGACCACCCAAGAGCTGTCTTGTGTGTCCTTAGCACTTGAATAAGTGCTTCCTCTTCCTGTGAATTTAAAGCAGAGCTTATGATCACTGGAAAAGTGTCACCTTCTCCCAGAAATGCATATTTCAAGGATGGTGGTAGTGGCTTGAGCTCGAGTTTAGGAGGTTTTTCCTCTTTCAGAAGAAAGTTCAGAGGCTCTTTCATGTCCTCTGAATCCTCCAAATCATGCTGAACATCTTTAAAGATGTCTTCCAACTCTGATTCGAGACTCTCAGCCATGTTGATCTCTTCTACCAAAGAGTCAATGAGATCAACTTTCATGCAGTCTGTTGATGTGTCTGGATGCTGCATGGCTTTGACAGCGTTCAACTTAAACTCATCATCATTGACTCTCAGGGTTATTTCCCCCTGTTGGACATCAATGAGGGATCGTCCAGTTGCTAGGAAGGGTCTTCCTAGAATGAGAGTAGCACTCTTGTGCTCCTCCATTTCCAGCACAACAAAGTCAGTGGGAAAGGCGAATGGCCCAACTCTGACAATCATGTCCTCAATCACGCCTGATGGGTATTTAGTGGAACCATCAGCAAGTTGGAGACATATCCGGGTTGGTTTAACTTCATCAGTTAAGCCAAGCTTCCTGATAGTGGATGCAGGTATCAGGTTGATGCTTGCCCCAAGATCGCATAAAGCTGTCTTGGTGCAATCACCTTCTAATATGCATGGTATCAGAAAACTCCCAGGGTCTTTAAGCTTTTCAGGAAAGCTTTTAAGAATGACTGCACTGCATTCTTCAGTGAGGAGAACTCTTTCTGTTTCTCTCCACTCCTTTTTATGACTCAAGATCTCTTTCATGAACTTGGCATAAGAAGGTATTTGCTCAAGTGCCTCTGCAAATGGAATCTTTATCTCAAGAGTCCTTAGATAATCTGCAAAGCGAGCAAATTGCTTATCCTGCTCCTCTTTTCGGAGTTTTTGAGGATAAGGTATCTTGGCTTTATATTCCTCAACCTTAGTGGTTAAAGAAGCCTTTTTAGAGGGGTTGTTATCAGCACTTGTGTGTGTCTGATCCCTCACTGGCAATTGCGTACCAGAGTCAGAAGCTGGAGTGACGTTAGACGCCAACTCACTGTCTGTTCCTGGCGCCTGAACGCCAGGAATGTACCCATTTTGGGCGTTCAACGCTGGATTCTGCCCCATTTGGGCGTTCAATGCCAGATTCTTGCCCATTTCTGGCGTTGAACGCCAATCCTGCCTTGTTTCTGGCGCTGAACGCCAGTTTTGGGCATGGTCTGGGCGTTCAGCGCCAGCCTTCCACCCATTTTCTGGTGTTTTAGTGCCAGAATTATTTTTCCCTGGGCTCTTACTGTCCTCAGAGGAATCTTTGGTGGGTCGCTCATTTCTTGAATTTTTGATGCTTTGAGGTGGGGTATTTAATGTTTTCCCACTTCTTAATTGAACTGCTTGGCATTCTTCTGCTATTTGCCTTGATAGCTGCTGCTTTGTTTGCTTAAACTGTTCGTCCATATGTATATTAGCTATCCTTGTTTCCTGTAGCCTGTCTTTGAATTCAGCTAACTGCTTTGTTAGAAAATCCAATTGCTGATTGAATTCAGCAGCTTGTTTTACAGTACTGAATTCAGCAGTCACTGTTTTAACCTCTTCATTCATGGAAGGGTTGCTGCTTAGATACAGATGCTGATTTCTGGCAACTGTATCAATGAGCTCTTGAGCTTCTTCAATTGTCTTTCTCATATGGATAGATCCACCAGCTGAGTAATCTAAAGACATCTGAGCTCCTTCTGCAAGCCCATAGTAGAAGATGTCTAACTGAACCCACTCTGAAAACATTTCAGAGGGGCATTTTCGTAGCATCTCTCTGTATCTCTCCCAGGCATCATAAAGAGATTCATTATCTCCTTGTTTAAAGCCTTGGATGTCCAGCCTTAGCTGTGTCATCCTTTTTGGAGGGAAATATTGATTCAGGAATTTTTCTGTCAGCTGTTTCCATGTTCTTATGCTGGCCTTAGGTTGGTTATTTAACCACCTCTTAGCTTGATCTTTTACAGCAAATGGAAACAGTAATAGTCTGTAGACATCCTGATCTATTTCCTTATCATGTACTGTGTCAGCAATTTGTAAAAATTGTGCCAGAAACTCTGTAGGTTCTTCCTGTGGAAGACCGGAATACTGGCAACTTTGCTGCATCATGATAATGAGCTGAGGATTCAACTCAAAGCTACTAACTCCAATGGAGGGTATGCATATGCTACTCCCATACGAAGCAGTAGAGGGGTTAGAATATGACCCCAAAGTCCTCCTGGACTGTCCATCTCCACTTATGTCCATGATGGATATATGGATATAACTTGGACTGATTTATCTTTTTATTTATTTTATTTTATAAGAAGTAAATACTTAAATAAAATAAAATAACTAAAAAGAATTTGAATTTTGAAATAAAAAAAAAAAATTTTCGTAAAAAAAATTAAAAATAATTAGTTAAAAAAAAGGAAATTTTTGAAAAAGAGGGAAGATATTTTCGAAAATTAGAGAGAGAGAGTTAGTTAGGTAGTTTTGAAAAAGTTAAGAAACAAACAAAAAGTTAGTTAGTTAGTTGAAACAAATTTTGAAAAGATAAGAAGTTAGGAAGTTAGAAGAGATATTTTGAAAAGATATTTTTGAATTTAGTGAGGAGAGAGAAAAACAATAAGATAGTACAAGATTTAAAATTTTTAGATCTAATGCTCCTTGTTTTTCGAAAAATTTGGAGGGAAAACACCAAGGAACACCAAACTTAAAAATTTTAAGATCAAGACACAAGGAAAACTCAAGAACACTTTGAAGACTCACAAGAACACAAGAACATGAAGAAAGAACACCAAACTTAAAATTTTTAGAAAACCAAACCAAAATTTTCGAAAACCAAAGGGAAATCAACAAGAAAACACCAAACTTTAAGTTTGGCACAAAATTTAATAGAGAAAATATTATTTATGAAAAAGAAGGTTTTGAAAAGAATATAAAAGACTCTAACCCAATTGCCAAGAACACAGATTAACGCTCTAGCCAAATGAGTTATGGGACCTTCAAAAATTTTAAGAAAGATTATTTTTGAAAACACCAAACTTACAGTTTGGCACAGGATTTAATAGAAAAATTATTTTTGAAAAAGGTTTTAAAAAAAAATATGATAGCCAATTATCATGAACATAAACACCACGTTCTAATTAACTGAGCTATAATTTTAAAGTGTTTTAACAAGGGATAAATAATAAAAGACTCTAAACCAAAAAAGAAAGATTTTTCCTAATCTAAGCAACAAAATAATCCGTTAGTTGTTCAAACACGAACAATCCCCGGCAACGGCGCCAAAAACTTGGTGCACGAAATTGTGATCTCTGGTAATGGCTTCTTAGGCCAGATACTCTGATCTAGTTTTACAGTCTGTCACAACTTCGATACAACTAACCAGCAAGTGCACTGGGTCGTCCAAGTAATACCTTACGTGAGTAAGGGTCGAATCCCACGGAGATTGTTGGTTTGAAGCAATCTATGGTTATCTTGTAAATCTTAGTCAGGAAGTCAATTATGTTTATCAATTGAATTGTGAGTAACCAGTAGAGCATAAATTAAAAGTTACTTGTTGTGCAGTAATGGAGAGTATGTTGGAGTTTTGGAGATGCTTTGTCTTCTGAATCTCTGCTTTCCTCTGTCTTCTTGTTCACGCACGCACGTCCCCCTACGGCAAGCTGTGTGTTGGTGGATCACCGTTGTCAATGGCTACCTTCCATCCTTCCAGTGAAAACTATGCTCACGCGCTCTGTCACAGCACGGCTAATCACCGGTTGGTTCTCGATCCGGTTGGAATAGGATTTACTATCCTTTTGCGTCTGTCACTAACGCCCAGCCTTCAGGAGTTTGAAGCTCGTCACAGTCATTCAATCCTTGAATCCTACTCGGAATACCACAGACAAGGTTTAGACTTTCCGGATTCTCATGAATGCCGCCATCAGTTCTAGCTTATACTACGGAGATTCTGATTAAGGAATCTAAGAGATACTCATTCAATCGGATATAGAACGGAGGTGGTTGTCAGGCACACGTTCATGGTTTGAGGAAGGTGATGAATGTCACAGATCATCACCTCCATCACAGTTAAGCGCGAATGAACATCTTAGATAGGAACAAGCGTGTTTGAATGGAAAACAGAAATACTTGCATTAATTCATCGAGACACAGCAGAGCTCCTCACCCCCAACAATGGGGTTTAGAGACTCATGCCGTCAGAGAATACAAAGTTTAGATCTGAAATGTCATGAGATACAAAATAAGTCTCTAAAAGTCGTTTAAATACTAAACCAGTAGCCTAGGGTTACAAAATATGAGTGGACTATGATGGATGATGCAGAGATCCACTTCTGGGGACCACTTGGTGTGCTGGGGCCCACTTGGTGTGTGCTGGGGCTGAGACTTTAAGCAATTCACGTGCAGAGGCCATTTGTGGAGTTGAACGCCAGTTTTTGTGCCAGTTTGGGCATTCAACTCCAGTTTTTTATCCTTTTCTGGCGCTGGACGCCAGAATTGGGCAGAGGACTGGCGTTGAAAGCCAGTTTACGTCGTCTATTCCTGTGCAAAGTATGGACTATTATATATTGCTGGAAATCCCTGGATGTCTACTTTCCAACGCAATTGAAAGCACGCCATTTCGAGTTCTGTAGCTCCAGAAAATCCACTTTGAGTGCAGGGAGGTCAGAATCCAACAACATCAGCAGTCCTTTTTCAGCCTGAATCAGATTTTTGCTCAGCTCCTTCAATTTCAGCCAGAAAAATACCTGAAATTACAGAAAAACACACAACTCATAGTAAAGTCCAGAAATATGAATTTTTCCTAAAAACTACTGGAAATAAACTAAAAACTAACTAAAACCTACTCAAAACTATATGAAATTATCCCCAAAAAGCGTATAAAATATCCGCTCATCAGTAACCATCCTGAATTGAGATCCTGAGAGTTGTGTGGCTTTTAGATTAGAATTTGAACTTCATCTCTTCTCATAACCAATTAGATCACGAGAGTGGTAATTGATTGTGTTGAGAGAAATTGAGTCACCAAGAGATTGGGACCCAATTATTCACAATCTGCCATAGATTTGTTTCACATGATTGAGAAGGAATTGATCACCATTGATTTAAGAGAAATCAATATCTCTCACCCCTAGTGATCCTACTCATCATCAATCTTTACTTCTTTTCTTTAGAATTTCTCTTTAATTTCCCTGCACCCAAAGCACTTTACATTTGATGCAATTTAAATTCTGTTGTCATTTACATTCGGCTCTTTTCCTTTCTTGCTCTTTACGTTTCAGTTATTCTAGTTTCTTGCCATTTAAGTTTCTGTCAATTTACATTCTGCACTTTAAATTTACTGCAATTTACACTCTGTTACTTAAATTTCACTCAATTCATCAATATTCACTTAACTAGACTAATCACTTCACTAAAGTTGCTTAATCCATCAATCCTCGTGGGATCGACCCCACTCTCAGTGAGTTTTATTACTTGATGCGACCCGGTATACTTGCCGGTAGTTTATACGTGTGAAATTCTACTTTTCGCATATCAAAAAGGTGTTATTTTAATTTTAGATATATTTTTTTAATATTATCAAAATTTAATAACTATAGTCATTACTATAATAATAATAATAATAAAAGTTACTATGGTATGCACCATTTTATTAATATATAATGGTGCAATTTGTGTAACTAATAGAACTAATTATATCGATAGTGAGTTACTACGATAATTGATATTATTACCCAATAAAAAATTAAAGGGTTAAGTACGATTTTAGTCCCTAATGTGGAGGGCAAAATTTTTTTCATCCCCAAGTTTCTTTTGCAAACAAAATCATCCCCAAAGTCCTTGTTTGTTTTAATGGTCTTTTCACACGAAAAATAAATTTTAATAACAAGTTTGCCCATGCGGTTTGTTTCCCTTAATTTTATTCCCACAAATTCGTTTCCTGCTCCTCAAATAACTCATAATGTTTCTTAAAACACTTGAAAGCTGAAACGTTTGTGTCAAACCCTCGAATACGTTGATACGAAGAGATTCTACAGTAGTGGTTGAAGGGATTTGGGTGGTGGAAGCTTCACCATCGATGAGGTGTGATAATCGTCACTCATCTTCATCACTGCACCAAGTGATTTTTGAGGTGCGGTTACTTTTTCATGCCTTGTCGCATCACGTCAACTGTTTATTGTATTTGGGAGGTTTGAGGTTGACCACAATGTTGCTGCCTTTGAGATTTTTGGGGATTAATGTAGGCTTCTGAGACTGTTGCTAAAGCTAGGGTTTGTATATATCTATTTCTTTTCTTTCGTCTCTGTTTTAGTAATGTATTGTGTTGAATAACAGGGTTGATTGAGCAGAAGATAGTGTACATTAACATGAGGGTGCATCATGGTAGTGCATTCGGATATGAGGACGGGGTATTTAAGTACTTGAAGGGGCAAAGTACAATTATCGAAGACATTGACGGCGATCGTTGGTCTGTGTTTGAGGCCTATGAAGAGCTAAGACAGTTAAGATACTTGCAGTCCAACATTGTAGCATTATGGTATAAAGATCCAAGTTTGGATGATTCGGAGAATAACTTAAAGATGCTGAAGGGTGACGCAGATGCAATCGAAATGTGCAACATTGTTGGGTTGAGGGGCTTGGTAGAGTTGTTTGTGGTCCACGATGTTGGGGATGCGGAGGCATTTTCAGAAGTGGGTTACATTGACGTTAAGGGAGTAGCTGAAGAAGAGAATGATGCTGGTCTTGATATGGTTGTTTTCGATGACCATGGGGCTGAAGCATTTGAGGAAAGTGGGGAATATAATAAGGGAACCCAGGGTGGAAGACAGTTTGGAGGAGATCGAAATGGAACCAGTGATGAAGACAGCGATGACCCTGAGTATTTACCATCCGATGAGGAAGGAGACAGTGCATGTGACATTTACTTCACTGATAGTGAGGAGGAGTATGAGTACGATAATGGATTTGGGAATGATAATTCTGTGCCTAAGAAAGATACTGCTAGCAAGGGAAAGGGGGTTGGGACAAGTCAGCTTAGTGATGAGGAAGGGGAAGATAGTGATGAGTTGGAGATAGACCATATGATTGGTAGAGATGAGGGGGAGGATGATGATCTTGAGGAGGATGCTGATCATGCATCAAATCGTGGGGGTCAAAGGTTTCCAATTCATAAACCTGAGAAGGATATGACCAGCTGTAGATGGAAGGTAGGAACACTTTATGCATCTGGACAAGAATTGAAGGACACTACTTTGGCTTATGCAATTCATATAGCTAGAAGTATCAAGTTTAAGAAGTGTGACTTGATGAGGGTTAGGGCTGTTTGTCAGAAAGACTGCCCTTTTTGGCTCTATGCACACAGGATTGGGGATGAATCAACATGGCAGTTAAAAAGCACGAACCTGCAACACACTTGCATGTAAACACCAAGGTTGGCATACTACACACTAAGTAGCTTGGAGCCTAATTTAAGAAGAAGGTTAGTGCACGAAATTGTGATCTCAGGCAACGGCGCCAAAAATTCTGTACGCACGTCTTAATAAATCGTTTTTCATTCACAACTTCGATACAATTAACCAGCAAGTGCACTGGGTCGTCCAAGTAATAAAACCTTACGTGAGTAAGGGTCGATCCCACGGAGATTGTTGGTATGAAGCAAGCCATGGTCATCTTGTAAATCTCAGTCAGGCGGATAATAATTGATTATGGAGTTTTCGAAAATAAATAATAAATAGACAGAAAATAAAGATAGAAATACTTATGTATATCATTGGTGAGAATTTCAGATAGGCGTATAGAGATGCTTTCGTCCCTCTGAACTTCTGCTTTCCTGCTGTCTTCATCCAATCAGTCCTACTCCTTTCCATGGCTGGCTTTATGTAAGGACATCACCATTGTCAATGGCTACTTTTCATCCTCTCTGTAAAAATGGTCCGATGCACTGTCACTGCATGGCTAATCATCTGGAGGCATCACCGTGGTCAATGGCTGCATCCCATCCTCTTGTGAAAATGGTCCAAATGCTCTGTCACGGCACGGCTAATCATCTGAGGTTCTCGATCATACTGGAATAGGATTCACCCTCCTTTTGCGTCTGTCACTACGTCCAGCACTCACGAGTTTGAAGTTCGTCACAGTCATTCAATCCCAGAATCCTACTTGGAATACCACAGACAAGGTTTAGACTTTCCGGATTCTCATGAATGCCGCCATCAATCTAGCTTATACCACGAAGATTCTGATTAACAGATCCAAGAGATAATCATCCAATCTAAGGTGGAACAGAAGTGGTTGTCAGGCACGCGTTCATGGGGGAATGATGATGATTGTCACGTTCATCATATTCATGTTGAAGTGCAAATGAATATCTTAGAAGCGGAATAAGTTAAATTGAATAGAAAAACAGTAGTACTTTGCATTAATTCATGAGGAACAGCAGAGCTCCACACCTTAATCTATGGAGTGTAAAAACTCTACCGTTAAAAATACAAAAGCGAAAGGTTCAGGCATGGCCAAATGGCCAGCCCCCATGATCTAAGAACTAGACGTCCCAAGATGAAAATACAATAGTAAAAAGTCCTATTTATACTAAACTAGTTACTAGGGTTTACAGAAGTAAGTAATTGATGCATAAATCTACTTCCGGGGCCCACTTGGTGTGTGCTTGGGCTGAGCTTTAGCCTTCCACGTGCAGAGGCTTCTTTTGGAGTTGAACGCCAGTTTGTAATGTATTTCTGGCGTTCAACTCTGGCTTGTGACGTGTTTCTGGCGTTTAACTCCAGACTACAGCGTAGAACTGGCGTTCAACGCCCATTTGAGTCATCTACACTCGGCCAAAGTATAGACTATTATATATTGCTGGAAAGCCCTGGATGTCTACTTTTCAACGCAATTGGAAGCGCGCCATTTTGAGTTCTGTAGCTCTAGAAAATCCACTTTGAGTGCAGGGAAGTCAGAATCCAACAGCATCAGCAGTCCTTCTTCAGCCTCTGAATCTGATTTTTGCTCAAGTCCCTCAATTTCAGCCAGAAAATACCTGAAATCACAGAAAAACACACAAACTCATAGTAAAGTCCAGAAATGTGAATTTAACATAAAAACTAATAAAAACATCCCTAAAAGTAACTAGATCCTACTAAAAACATACTAAAAATAATGCCAAAAAGCGTATAAATTATCCGCTCATCACAACACCAAACTTAAATTGTTGCTTGTCCCCAAGCAACTGAAAATAAAATAGGATAAAAAGAAGAGAATATACTATAAATTCCAAACTATCAATGAAATATAGCTCCAATCAGATGAGCGGGACTTGTAGCTTTTTGCCTCTTGAATAGTTTTGGCATCTCACTTTATCTATTGAGGTTCAGAATGATTGGCATCTATAGGAACTCAGAGTTCAGATAGTGTTATTGATTCTCCTAGTTCAGTATGTTGATTCTTGAACACAGCTACTTTATGAGTCTTGGCCGTGGCCCTAAGCACTTTGTTTTCCAGTATTACCACCGGATACATAAATGCCACAGACACATAATTGGGTGAACCTTTTCAGATTGTGACTCAGCTTTGCTAAAGTCCCTAATTAGAGGTGTCCAGGGTTCTTAAGCACACTCTTCTTTTGCTTTGGACCTTGACTTAACCGCTCAGTCTCAAGTTTTCACTTGACACCTTCACGCCACAAGCACATGGTTAGGGACAGCTTGGTTTAGCCGCTTAGGCCAGGATTTTATTCCTTTAGGCCCTCCTATCCACTGATGCTCAAAGCCTTGGGATCCTTTTTATTTACCCTTGCCTTTTGGTTTTAAGGGCTATTGGCTTTTTCTGCTTGCTTTTTCTTTTTCTATTTTTTTTCGCTATTTTTTTTTCTATTTTTTTTTTCTGCAAGCTTTGTTCTTTGTTGCTTTTTCTTGCTTCAAGAATCATTTTTATAATTTTTCAGATTATCAAATAACATGTCTCTTTGTCATCATTCTTTCAAGAGCCAACATATTTAACATTCTTAAACAACAACTTCAAAAGACATATGCACTGTTCAAGCATTCATTCAGAAAACAAAAAGTATTGTCACCACATCAATATAATTAGACTAAGTTCAAGAATAAATTCGAAAATCATGTACTTTTTGTTCTTTTGAATTAAAACATTTTTCATTTAAGAGAGGTGATTGATTCATAGGACATTTATAACTTTAAGACAAAGTTACTAAATACTAATGATCATGTAATAAGACACAAACATGGATAAGCACTTAACATAAAGAAAACAAAAAAATAGAGAATTTAAGAACAAGGAATGAATCCACCTTAGTGATGGTGGCGTTTCCTTCTTGAGGAACCAATGATGTCCTTGAGCTCTTCTATGTCTCTTCCTTGTCTTTGTGGCTCCTCCCTCATTGCTTTTTGATCTTCTCTAATTTCATGAAGGATGATGGAGTGCTCTTGATGTTCCACCCTTAATTGTCCCATATTGGAACTTAATTCTCCTAGGGAGGTGTTGATTTGCTCCCAATAGTTTTGTGGAGGAAAATGCATTTGAGGCATCTCCAGGATCTCATGGTGATGAGCTTCATGCGTCTCTTGAGCTCCATGAATGGGTTCTCTTGTTTGCTCCATCCTTTTCTTAGTGATGAGCTTCTCTTCCTCAATGGGAATGTCTCCTTCTATGTCAATCCCAGCCGAATTGCATAGATGGAAAATGAGGTGAGGAAAAGCTAACCTTGCCATAGTGGAGGACTTGTTAGCCACCTTGTAGAGTTCTTGAGGTATAATCTCATGAACCTCCACCTCTTCTCCAATCATGATGCTATGGATCATGATGGCTCGGTCTATAGTAACTTCAGACCGGTTGCTAGTGGGAATGATTGAGCGTTGAATGAACTCTAACCATCCTCTAGCTATAGGCTTAAGGTCCAGTCTTCTCAGTTGAACCGGTTTGCCTTTTGAGTCAATCTTTCATTGAGCTCCTTCCACACATATGTTCATGAGGACTTGGTCCAACCTTTGATCAAAGTTGACTCTCCTTGTGTAGGGGCATGCGTTCTCTTCCATCATTGGCAAGTTGAACGCCAACCTTACATTTTCCGGACTAAAATTTAAGTAATTCCCCCGAACCATGGTGAGATAATTCTTTAGGTTCGGGTTCTTACTTTGATCATGGTTCTTTGTGATCCATGCATTAGCATAGAACTCTTGAACCATTAGAGTTCCGACTTGTTGGATGGGGTTTGTTAGAACTTCCCAACCTCTTCTATGGATCTCATGTCGGATCTCTGGATACTCATTTCTCTTGAGTTTGAAAGGGACCTTGGAGATCACCTTCTTCCTGGCCACAACATCATAGAAGTGGTCTTGATGAGCTTTGGAGATGAATCTTTCCATCTCCCATGACTCGGAGGTGGAAGCTTTTGTCTTCCCTTTCCCTTTTCTAGAGGATTCTCCGGTCTTGGGTGCCATCAATGGTAATGGAAAAACAAAAAGCTTATACTTTTACCACACCAAACTTAGAATATTTCTCGCCCTCGAGCAAGATAACAAAGAATAGATGAAGAAGAAGAAGAAAATATGGAGGAGAGGAGGGAGAGGTGTATTCGGCCAAGAAGAGAAGAGAGGGTTGTGTTGTGTGAAAATGAAGAAGAATGGAGGGCTTTATATAGGGAAGGGAGGGTGTTAAGGTTCGGCCATATGGGTGGGTTTGGGTGGGAAATTGATTTTGAATTTTGAAGGTAGGTGGAGTTTATGAGGTAGGTTTATGGGGAAGAGTGGATGGATGTGAGTGGTGATAGGGAAGAGAGATTGAGGTGATTGGTGAAGAGTTTTGGGGAAGAGTGTTTATTGGGAAGAGAGGATGAACATTGAGAAGAGGGAAGAGAGTGAGTTGTGGTAGGTGGGGATCCTGTGGGGTCCACAGATGCTGAGTTGATCCTATGGGGTCCACAAATCCTGAGGTGTCAAGGATTTGCATCCCTGCACCCATTAGGCATGTAAAATGCCTTTGCATGCAATTCTGGCGTTGAACGCCAGCCAGATGCTTGTTTCTGGCGTTCAGCGCCAGCTTTTTCTTCAGTGTGCATTTCTGGCGTCTGAGCGCCAGGATGTTGCTTGTTTCTGGCGTTCAACGCCAGAAACAAGCTCTGTTCTGGCGTTGAACGCCAGACAGATGCTCCTTACTGGCGTTTAAACGCCAATGAGATCCTCCTCCAAGGTGTGATTTTTCTTCTGCTGTTTTTGATTCTGTTTTCAATTTTTATATTTATTTTGTGACTCCACATGATCATGAACCTAATAAAACATGAAATAACAATAAAAATAAAATTAGATAAATAAAAATTGGGTTGCCTCCCAACAAGCGCTTCTTTAATGTCAATAGCTTGACAGTGGGCTCTCATGGAACCTCACAGATGTTCAGAGCATTGTTGAGACTCCCCAACACCAAACTTAGAGTTTGGATATGGGAGTTCAACACCAAACTTAGAGTTTGACTGTGGGGGCTCTGGTTGACTCTGTTTTGAGAGAAACTTACTGTGCCTCTTTTCCATGTTTACAGAAGGATGACCTTGAGTTTTAAACACAAGGGAGTCCTCATTCAATTGAAGGACTAGTTCGCCTCTATCAACATCAATCACAGCTCTTGCTGTGGCTAGGAAGGGTCTTCCAAGGATGATGGATTCATCCTCATCCTTCCCAGTATCTAGGACTATAAAATCAGCAGGGATGTAAAGGCCTTCAACCTTTACTAACACGTCCTCTACTTGTCCATAAGCCTGATTTCTTGAATTGTCTGCCATCTCTAATGAGATTTTAGCAGCTTGCATCCCAAAGATTCCCAGTTTCTCTATTACAGAGAGGGGCATGAGGTTTATTCCTGAACCAAGGTCACACAGAGCCTTTTCAAAGATCATTGTACCTATGGTACAAGGTATTAGGAACTTTCCAGGATCCTGTTTCTTCTGAGGCAATGTCAGTTGATCCAGATCACTCAGTTCATTGGTGAACAAGGGAGGTTCATCTTCCCAAGTCTCAATACCAAATAATTTGGCATTCAGCTTCATGATTGCACCAAGGTACTTGGTAACTTGCTCCTTAGTAACATCCTCATTCTCTTCAGAAGAGGAATACTCATCAGAGCTCATGAATGGCATAAGGAGGTTTAATGGAATCTCTATGGTCTCTAGTTGAGCCTCAGATTCCTTTGGTTCCTCAAAGGGAAACTCCTTATTGATCACTGGACGTCCCAGGAGGTCTTTCTCCTTGGGATTCACGTCCTCCTCCTCTTTTGTGGTTTCGGCCATGATGGTCATTTCAATGGCCTTGCACTCTCCTTTTGGATTTTCTTCTGTATTGCTTGGGAGAGTACTAGGAGGGATTTCAGTGACTCTTTTACTCAGCTGGCCCACTTGTGCTTCCAAATTTCTAGTGGAGGACCTTGTTTCATTCATGAAACTCACAGTGGCCTTAGATAGATCAAAGACTAAGTTTGCTAAATTAGAAGTATTTTGTTCAGAGTTCTCTGTCTGTTGCTGAGTGGATGATGGAAAAGGCTTGCTATTGCTAAACCTGTTTCTTCCACCATTATTAAAGCCTTGTTGAGGCTTTTGATCCTTCCATGAGAGATTTGGGTGATTTCTCCATGAGGGGTTATAGGTGTTTCCATATGGTTCACCCATGTAATTCACCTCTGCTATTGCAAGGTTCTCAGGATCATAAGCTTCTTCTTCAGAAGATGCCTCTTGAGTACTGTTGGATGCAGCTTGCATTCCATTCAGACTCTGAGAAATCATATTGACTTGCTGAGTCAATATTTTGTTCTGAGTCAATATGGTATTCAGAGTATCAATTTCAAGAACTCCCTTCTTCTGAGGCGTCCCATTACTCACAGGATTCCTCTCAGAAGTGTACATGAATTGGTTATTAGCAACCATGCCAATGAGTTCTTGAGCTTCTGCAGGCGTTTTCTTTAGGTGAATGGATCCACCTGCAGAAGTATCCAATGACATCTTAGCTAATTCAGACAAACCATCATAGAATATATCCAGGATGGTCCATTCTGAAAGCATGTCAGAAGGACACTTTTTGGTCAGTTTCTTATATCTCTCCCAAGCTTCATAGAGGGATTCACCTTCTTTCTGTCTGAAGGTTTGAACATCCACTCTAAGCTTACTCAGCTTTTGAGGAGAAAAGAACTTGGCTAAGAAAGCCTTGACCAGCTTATCCCAAGAGTTCAGGCTATCTTTGGGTTGAGAGTCCAACCACACTCTAACTCTGTCTCTTACAGCAAAAGGGAAAAGCATGAGCCTGTACACTTCAGGATCTACTCCATTAGTCTTAACAGTATCACATATCTGCAAGAATTCAGTTAAGAACTGAAAAGGATCTTCAGATGGAAGTCCATGAAACTTGCAGTTCTGCTGCATCAGAGAAACTAATTGAGGTTTCAGCTCAAAATTGTTTGCTCCAATGGTGGGGATGGAGATGCTTCTTCCATGTAAATTGGAATTAGGTGCAGTAAAGTCACCAAGCATCCTCCTTGCATTATTATTATTTTCGGCTGCCATCTCCTCTTCCTGTTCGAAAATTTCTGAAAGGTGCTTGCTGGATTGTTGTAATTTAGCTTCTCTTAGTTTTCTCTTCAGAGTCCTTTCAGGTTCTGGATCTGCTTCAACAAGAATATTCTTGTCCTTGCTCCTGCTCATATGAAAAAGAGGGAACAGAAAAATAATAATAGGGATCCTTTTTATCACAGTATAGAGGTCCCTGTGTGAGTAGAAGAAAAGAAGAAGAAAAGAATGTAATGTAAGGAAAGAAACACAAGGGTGAGGAGAGCAGATATGTGAGATGAAGAAAGGTGTTAGTAGATGAATAAATAAATAGAATGAGATGAGAGAGAAAGAGAATTTTCGAAATTATTTTTGAAAAATGGTTAGTGATTTTCGAAAATTAAAAGAAGAATTAAATTAAAATTGAATTTTGAAACAATTAGTTAATTAAAAAGAATTTTTGAAAAAGAGGGAGATATTTTCGAAAATTAGAGAGAGAGGGTTAGTTAGGTAGTTTTGAAAAAGATAAGAAACAAACAAAAAGTTAGTTAGTTAGTTGAAACAAATTTTGAAAATCAATTTTGAAAAGATAAGAAGATAAGAAGTTAGAAGGGATATTTTAAAATCAAATTTTTGAAAAAGATAAGATTTTTAAAAAGATATGATGGAAAAGATATGATTTTGAAAAAGATAAGATAGAAAGATATTTTTGAAAAGATATGATTGAAATTAGTTTTGAAAAAGATTTGATTTTTAAAATCACAGTTAATGACTTGATTCACGAGAAATCACAAAATATGATTCTAGAACTTAAAGTTTGAATCTTTCTTAACAAGTAAGTAATAAACTTAAAATTTTTTAATCAAAACATTAATTGATAATGTTATTTTCGAAAATTATGTGATAAAGATAAGAAAAAGATTTGATTTTTGAAAAAGATTTTGAAAAAGATAAGATTTTTTTTTAAAATTGAAAATTTGATTTGACTCATAAGAAACAACTAAGTTTTAAAAATTTTTGAAAAAGTCAACTCAAATTTTCGAAATTTATGAGTGAAAAAGGGAAAGATATTTTTTAATTTTTGAATTTTTAATGATGAAAGAGAAAAATATGAAAAAGACTCAATGCATGAAAATTTTGGATCAAAACAATGAATGCATGCAAGAATGCTATGAATGTCAAGATGAACACCAAGAACACTTTGAAGATCAAGATGAACACCAAGAACTTATTTTTAAAAATTTTTTTATGCAAAGAAAACATGCAAGACACCAAACTTAGAAATCTTTAATGCTTAGACACTAAGAATTCAAGAATGCATATGAAAAACACCATACAATACAAAACAATATGATATGAAGATCAATCAAGAAGGTTTTATCAAGAACAACTTGAAGATCATGAAGAACACTATGAATGCATGCTTTTTTTTTTTTTCAAAAAATGCAAGATGAACATGCAATTGACACCAAACTTAAAATCTGACTCAAGACTCAAACAAGAAACACAAAATATTTTTTTGATTTTTATGATTTTCTAATTTTTTTTGTATTTTTCGAAAATTAATTTGAAAAAGGAAAATAAGGATTCCAAAATTTTTAATATGAATTCCAGGAATCTTATACTCTTAGTCTAAAGCTCCAATCTAAGGGTTAGACATGGCTTAATAGCCAGTCAAGCTTTAGCATGTAAATCTTTTGGATCTGGAACAGCAGCAGGTGGATTAGCAACAACTAGCTTGCTCTTGATAATGATGGGTTGGAAGCCCCAGTCCAAATGAATTTAGACATGGCTTTACAGCCAGTCAGGCTTCAACATGCTTCATGAAACACTAGAATTTATTCTTAAAAATTCTGAAGAACATAATAACAATTTTTGAAAAGAATTTTTTATTTTTTTCTTTTTTGAAAATGAAGGAGAAATTTTTTTTAAAGATTTTTGAAAAATTTTTGAAAATAAAACAAAAAGAAAATTACCTAATCTGAGCAACAAGATGAACCGTTAGTTGTCCAAACTCAAACAATCCCCGGCAACGGCGCCAAAAACTTGGTGCACGAAATTGTGATCTCAGGAAACGGCACCAAAAACTCTGTACGCACGTCTTAATAAATCGTTTTTCATTCACAACTTCAATACAACTAACCAGCAAGTGCACTGGGTCGTCCAAGTAATAAAACCTTACGTGAGTAAGGGTCGATCCCACGGAGATTGTTGGTATGAAGCAAGCCATGGTCATCTTGTAAATCTCAGTCAGGCGGATAATAATTGATTATGGAGTTTTCGAAAATAAATAATAAATAGACAGAAAATAAAGATAGAAATACTTATGTATATCATTGGTGAGAATTTTAGATAGGCGTATAGAGATGCTTTCGTCCCTCTGAACTTCTGCTTTCCTGCTGTCTTCATCCAATCAGTCCTACTCCTTTCCATGGCTGGCTTTATGTAAGGACATCACCATTGTCAATGGCTACTTTTCATCCTCTCTGTGAAAATGGTCCGATGCGCTGTCACTGCATGGCTAATCATCTGGAGGCATCACCGTGGTCCATGGCTGCATCCCATCCTCTTGTGAAAATGGTCCAAATGCTTTGTCACGGCACGGCTAATCATCTGAGGTTCTCGATCATACTGGAATAGGATTCACCCTCCTTTTGCATCTGTCACTACGCCCAGCACTCGCGAGTTTGAAGTTCGTCACAGTCATTCAATCCCAGAATCCTACTCGGAATACCACAAATAAGGTTTAAACTTTCTGGATTCTCATGAATGCCGCCATCAATCTAGCTTATACCACAAAGACTCTGATTAAGAGATCCAAGAGATAATCATCCAATCTAAGGTGGAACGGAAGTGGTTGTCAGGCACGCGTTCGTGGGGGAATGATGATGATTGTCACGTTCATCACATTCATATTGAAGTGCAAATGAATATCTTAGAAGCAGAATAAGTTGAATTGAATAGAAAAACAGTAGTACTTTGCATTAATTCATGAGGAACAACAGAGCTCCACACCTTAATCTATGGAGTGTAGAAACTCTACCGTTAAAAATACATAAGTGAAAGGTTCAGGCATGGCCGAATGGCCAGCCCCCATGATCTAAGAACTAGACATCCCAAGATGAAAATACAATAGTAAAAAGTCCTATTTATACTAAACTAGTTACTAGGGTTTACAGAAGTAAGTAATTGATGCATAAATCCACTTCCGGGGCCCACTTGGTGTGTGCTTGGGCTGAGCTTTAGCTTTCCACGTGCAGAGGCTTCTTTTGGAGTTGAACGCCAGTTTGTAACGTATTTCTGGCATTCAACTCTGGCTTGTGACGTGTTTTTGGCGTTTAACTCGAGACTGCAGCATAGAACTGGCGTTCAACACCCATTTGCGTCGTCTAAACTCGGCCAAAGTATGGACTATTATATATTTCTGGAAAGCTCTGGATGTCTACTTTCCAACGCAATTGGAAGCGCACCATTTTGAGTTTTGTAGCTCCAGAAAATCCACTTTGAGTGCAGGAAGGTCAGAATCCAACAGCATCAGCAGTCCTTCTTCAGCCTCTGAATCTGATTTTTGCTCAAGTCCCTCAATTTCAGCCAGAAAATACCTGAAATCACAGAAAAACATACAAACTCATAGTAAAGTCCAGAAATGTGAATTTAACATAAAAACTAATAAAAACATCCCTAAAAGTAACTAGATCCTACTAAAAACATACTAAAAACAATGCCAAAAAGCGTATAAATTATCCGCTCATCAAAGGTAGAGTCTAATCCTAGAATCAAAATAAAGGAGTTGGTGGCAAAGGCACACAAGAAATGGAATCTCACTGTGACCAAATCCATGGCAGCCAAAATAAAGCAAGAGGCACTAAGCTAGATTCAGGGTGCATTTAGGGAGCAGTATAAAAGAATTAATGATTACTGTGCTGAGCTTCTAAGGGCAAATCTAGGTTCATCGGTTATCCTAAAAGTAATTCGGTTCCCAGATTTTTCCCAGGAGATCCAAAACCCAGAGTTGATGAATTATTGTGTATTTCAGAGACTGTATGTCTGCTTCGATGCATGCAAGAAGAGCTTCCAACATTGTAGACCCTCTATTAGTTTGGACGGGTACTTCTTTAAGACTCTTCAGAGTGGCCAGTTATTGACTGCAATAGGAGGAGACCCCAATGATCAGATCCTTCCGATTGCTTATGCGGTGGTTGAAGCTGAGACAAATGACTTCTGGGTTTGGTTTCTGCGACATCTTGCTGACGATTTGGGTCCAGAAAAAATTGGAAGATGCACATCCATGTCTGATCAGCAATAGGTAATGATTAATTTGACATTGGTTTTGGGCAATAAGAAATTTGTTAATACTGGACTAACATTGGCATGCTCACCTTCCTATTGCAGGGCTTGTTACCAGCTTTTGAGGAGGTCATTCCAGGGGTGGACAAATGATATTGCGTGAGGCATCTGTATAACAATTTTAGGAAGAAATTCCCTGGATTGGAGCTGAAGAACCAAATGTGGAAGTGTGCCAAGTCAACGCATTAGAAAGATTGGGAGAAGGAGATGAAATCATTGAGGCTCAAGAATGAGGGTGCATTTTGACACTTGAACAGCATTCCACCCAGGTTCTGGTCCCATTCTTGATTTACATTTCATTCAAAATGTGATTCCCTTATTAACAACATGAGTGAAAGTTTTAATGCTGTCATAGTTGAGGTTAGAGAAAAACCAATTGTGACTATGTTAGAGGACATTAGGTTGTATCTAATGACTAGATGGGCTGCCAATAGAGATAGGATTCAACTGTACCAGGGTAACATCATACCAATAATTAGGAAGAAATTAGAGAAAAGGGCAAAGTTTGCTAGGGACTGGAGACCATATTGGTCAGCTGTTAGTAAGTATGAAGTGATGTGTGGGTTAGACAAGTTTGTTGTGGATCTGTCTGCTTCTGAATGTTCTTGCAGGAGGTCGCAGATGAGCGGGCTACCTTGTCCTCATGCCATCAGCTGCATCATCTCTAAGGGGCTGGACTTGAAGTCATTTATGGATGACTACTACAAAAAGGATGCTTACCTGAGGTGCTACCAGGAAGTGATACATCCTCTGAACGGGCCAAATCTGTAGGAGAGAACTCAGTATGATGATGTCATGCCACCACCATATAGGAGGCCAAGTCACAGACCAGTGAAAAAGAGGAAGCAAGGACCTGAAGATGAGGATAACAGAAGCCAGACTCACCTCTCCCGTGGGGGCCAAATATAAAGATGCTCTAATTGTGGTACTGTAGGACACAAGAAGGGAGGCTACACAAAGCCTAAGAAGAGGGTATGTGCCAATTTATTTTAGGGTTTAGATTGGTATATATATTGTTATTTATTAAATTGTGATTCATGTTATCAAATTTTAATTTTTCTCATAGGTCCAATCTGCAAACCAACAAGCTAGCAAGGGTCCTAAGAGAGGTTGGAAGGTTTCATGCTCACAACCCCTTGGCCAAACAGTTCAAAGAGGAACACTTAGAAGGAATTCATGCTCACAACCCAACCCTCCAATAAGTCAGTCCAAGAAACTAGCAACTAGGCCCAAAAAATCAACAGCTAAGCCCAATGATGTTTCAACCCAGCCCAAGATCCAGCCTAAAAATTCAGGGGTTGCACCAGCTCAGTCCAACCCTAAAGCTCCTTCAACCCAACCATTGGGCAAGAAGAGAAGTGCCACAGCATCCTCCACCAGCAAGAAGGATTCACACAGTCAGCCAACTGTGAGAAATAGGCATTTTTCTGTCATCCAAACTGGTGCACCACATGTCCTTTTGCAGAAACTGAAGCTAATGACAAAATTACCTCCTAGTACATGGGAAAATCTTTAGATGTGGCTTGTTATGATTTGACTGTTATGTCTGTGTCACTAAGCCTCAAAAAATATTATTTTGTTATTTTGTTTTAGGTGGTTAAGTGTTTTGAACTATGTTTATGCACACTGTTGGTCTGTATTTTTCGTTTAAGTGACATCTTTAATGTTGTAATTGGCCTTTTTGGCTTATGAATTGTGTTATGCATGAGTTGAATTGTCAATGTTTTAAGTTTCCTTGAATTGAATTTGGCCTTTAATTCATTATGTCCTTACCAAATGCAAAGATATCTACTTTAAAGTATTGCAACACAGATCTTCTGATTTAAGCTTGAAAACTAACACAACACTTTCGTTCATACATTCAAACAGGTTCACAAATGATACATCAAAAAAATCCATTGTAACATGACAAGTTTTCCTATCAATTTACCAAAAGAATAG
The DNA here is from genome assembly GCF_059453495.1 of Arachis ipaensis. Lineage (NCBI taxonomy): Eukaryota > Viridiplantae > Streptophyta > Magnoliopsida > Fabales > Fabaceae > Arachis > Arachis ipaensis. Next base: position 60,466,668 of record NC_142436.1, read on the forward strand.
AATAAAAATCTAAAATTGACTAACTAATCATCTGCAATTTAAGTACATTCTATATGGTTGCCTTAACTTGTGTGGATTTTGTAGCAACAAATACAAAAATCCAATCCACCCAACAATCCCTAAAGTAGCTACAATCCTCAGCTTCCATTCTACATCCTTTAACCTTGTCTTCAAGGTTGTAATTTTCTTCCTGCTTCTTGCAATTTCAGTATCCTGCTGCGCTTCTCCAGCTTCCGGGCCTTCTCACTAAAAGAAATCACAAGCATCTTGAACCTATCACAACCCAGAAATTCTTAGATGAAACAAACCTAGATGCCAAATCTCATGCTCACAAAATGGAAACAACAAAATACCTCATAGTATATGCAACCCCAAAATCGTCGGTATGGGTTGTCTTTTATTGTTGAGGTTCACAGAATGCGTTTCTAAGCCCTTCCTCTGCTTCGTTGAACTCGAGCGCTGCTTCCTTCCTCTGAGCTTTCGAAGAAGACGATCATCTTCTCCTTTATCCACAACGATCCCTTTATTATTATTATTGTTGTTGTTGTTGTTGTTGTTGTTGTTGTTGTTGTTGTTGTTGTTGTTCGATAAAAAATTAATAACGGATAGTAACGAACTGAGGGGCATAATTGTCCGAGGGACTATTTCAAAACCAACATGAACTTTGGGAACGATTTTGTTTGCAAAATAAATTTGGGGACGAAAAAAAATTTTGGCTTCTACGTTAGAGATTAAAATCGTACTTAATCCAAAATTAAATAAAATAATTTTAAATATTAAAAGACCATTATCCAAAAAATTATAAGTGAATGTTATTTTCATAAAAGAACAATGACAAAAAGGTAAAATAAATCACTCTCAACAGTTTTCTTTTGTGAGATCATGGGAGAAAGTAAAAGGAAAATAGAGAAAAATCTAGAATTTTCAAAAAAAATTCATAAGTCATAAAAAACTTAAATAGATATGTTCTAAAAAATTATGTAAATGTTCTAAATTATAATTGGTGACATCTCTTATCTTAAATATTTTGATATAAATCAAATCAAATTATTCAATTTATGCTATTAACTTAATTTATAAATTATTTTTACGTTGTCAAAACATCATCAATATTTTTTGTAGGTGAATTACCCGATATTCTAATTTATGTTTTCATATTATACACAGTGGCGGAGTTTGAAACAAAATTTTGGGGGGTCAGAGAGAAGATAATTGTCAAGATATTTTTGATATAGACTCCGTTTAAGATAAGCTCGTCTAACCTCATCTCTCTGATTTGGGTGATATTGCCAAATTTAAAGCTGTTTCCAGGGTCTTGTTCTAAAGAATTAAGGTCAAACTCATCAGATGCAACTCTTTGAACTTTTGGAGGTTGTATCTCACTTTTTTCGTGATTCATTAAAGTAGAAAAACTATCTACAGGTATTGATATTGTAAAAGTTATATGTTCTCCTTCTTAAATATTAGCCTTCCTCTTAAAAAATGCATCAACTCTTTGATTTTTCATGATTATTTTATATAAAAATTTGAATATATATCCTGTAAAATATGTAAAAAAGAAGTTAGAATGACAAATATTAAAATTTATAATATTTATTGAATTTTTTTATCAATTTATACAAATACAATAATATCAATACTTATTGAATATTCTAATATTTTTTATGATATAAAAAATTAAATTAGATAAACAGTAAAATGTAAAATGTAAAATAATACTAAATTACATAAATAAAAAATACCTAATTTTTTATATTTGAACTCAAAGATAGAGAAAGTGTTGCTTATTGAATAGAGAAGAGCTGCTAAATATGAATACACTTAGTTAAGTCCAAATCTAACATGTTTTGAATATTTAAAACTAAAAATTATTATGCAATAAAAACAAAAGATGAAGATTGAACTTTGGTATTTTAAGTCATAGCAAAGTATTTGAGCCAATTGAACTAATTTTTTATTTTTTGAAAAAGTATTACTAATTTTTTTACCAAAAATTTGGAGGCCATAACCCCTTGTCTTAACTAAGCTCCGTCCCTAATTATACAGTAATCACAAATTTTAGAGAATTATGACACTTTTCTCGATATCTAAATAATTCTTTTTCGTTTTTATGTATAAAATATACAATTTTTCTTTAATAATAATATAATTTATCTTTTAGTCTTTTTAACTAAAATATCTTTCAATAATTATTATAATTAAATATAAATTAGTGATAATTATTCAATTAATTCAAATAAAAATATAAATTTATTATTAATATGATAAATTTTATTTATTTTAACATTTTACTATTAATCATAAAATATATATAAAACAATTAAATTAAATATATTTTTTACAAGTTTATTATTTGAAATAATTAAACAATTATCCTTTATCCATATATATATATATATATATATATATATATATATATATATATATATAATATGATTATTAAATGTTATTTTGGTGAAGAAAACTAAAATGAAATTATTTCAATCTTTAAAAAAAAAAAAAGAAAACGTATATAGTATAAATATAAGAAAATTTGAATTTTTTCTAAATTTTAAAATTCTCTTTTCAATAATTTAAAATAGTTTCTGAATCGATTATTCGAATGATTATAAAACTATAACTTGCATTATTTTATTATATTCTACGACCCAAATTTTCACTACTAATATATCTTGTCTCTTTGCCGTTAAAGATGGGCTGAGAGTTAAATGGAAACAAGAAATTGAAGAAAGAGTAAATTGAATGATTGAGTATATACCTTTGGTCCTCAAAGAATTTTAAATTCGATATTTTAGTTCTCAACAAAAATTAATTACTCGATTGGTTCCTAATAATTAATTTCATTAATCACTTAGGTTTTTGGCTCCGTCAACTCTAACGGAAGACAAAATAGTTCCAGAAAACTCTAATACGGGACAAAATGATCCCTGACAACTCTAACAAGAGACAAAATGATCCCTAACCCCTTTATTCGAAAATGACACTGTTCTTCCCCAATTTTTATCATATCTCGCATAACCCTAACATTCATACTCTCCTTCTTCACCTCCACAATCTTCTTTTCCATCTTTTCCTTCCTCCTCTTTAGCTCCAAGATTAAGGCATGATGTAATTGTCACATGTGTCGCACCTACCTCAACATGTCATGGACCATACTTCCTAAATTTTTGTGACTGGTACATCCACCTCCTCTGCACTTCACCCACAAAAAGTATCCACTTCCACGTCTTTGACAACATCACCTCCAACCCCGATAACGTCCACGACATCCTCAAGACCAAGTTCTACAACTACTCCAAGGGCACGCCTTTCTCCACTCTCCGGCAAGCAATATATATTGTTGGACATTAGGACATCATATGCAAATTCTCATTTGAAATAGACAATGAGTATTTCATTCCTTCTTTTCCGGAATAATGTCACCGTTGCATCCAAGCTATTACAACGAGCAATGTCACCGTTGCCGCTCATATGGAAACTGAAGCGATTACTGAACATTGATTCGGAGAAGAAGTTGAAGGAAGCGATCGGAGTGGTGGACAATGTAGTCATGGAGATGTTAGGGCAGAGGAGGAGGGAGATGGCAACGACGACGATGAGTCTTAACAAATCAGACTTGTTGTCTATATTCATGAGTTCCATCGAAAACGACAACTAGTTGAGAGACATAGGCATTAGTTTCCTAAGTATGAATTGGTTGAGAACAAGTTGAAGATTTTTTTCTTGTGAACATTAAATTTATAGAGTATGCATTGTGTAGTTTGAAGTTACAGTGTTAGACTGTTAGTGTTATGCAAGATATGATGAAAATTGGGAGAGAACAGTGTCGTTTCCGATCAGAGGAGAACAAGGACCATTTTGTCCCCTGTTAGAGTTGTTAAGGACTATTTTGTCCTCCGTTAGAATTAACGGAGAAAAGGACCTAAGTGACTGACGGAGTTAATTGTTAGGAACTAATCAAATAATTAATTTTAGTTGGAGACTAAAGTGTTTATGAAATTCTTTGAGGATCAAAATGGGTATATACTTTCAATGATTTGAATGAAAGCCCATTATATAAAATCTAGCGTCAGAGATATGGTGAGTGCACGTGGACATCCCTCGTATACTAGAAACTTCCGCGTCAGGATTCTGCATCCTTGATTCTTGGCCTTCTTAATTGTTCTATCGTTATTACAATTACAGCAGCATCGTCCCCTTATTCTCAATCATTTTTCTACTCTTTGCTGTTTTGCTCTCAGGTGTGCCTCTCTCTCTCTCTCTCGTTGAAGCTCTTTTTCAATTCGGTAAAATCGACGATCTTCGTTTTGGATCATCATGTTTCGGATTATAGATTATGTGTTTGATTTGATATGTGTTTGTAATTGTAATCGTTCTTTGATTAGGGTTCTTCGGATCATTATAATATGGTAATTCTAGTGGTTTTTGAACTTTGAATTAAGATTTACTCTCTTCAAAAAAATAAAACCTCTGCGGGAAGTTGGAATCTTCGTTGCTATTTGTGATCGTGCGTTTTTTGATAATTGATACGTTGTTTCTGTGGGGATATGGTTTGATTATCCTGTTGCTTGCAGTGAATATGAATCGACGTGGAGGAGGAGGGTTTGGTGGTGGTGCTGGTGGTGGTAGGGATCCGTTCTTTGATTTTGGTGGTGACCCTTTTGGTGGTGGTTTTGGAGGAGGGTTTGGTCCTTTTGGACCTCCTGGAAGCTTAATCTCGAGCTTATTTGGGGGAAGGGACCCTTTTGATGACCCTTTCTTCAGAAGTCCTTTTGGTGGAGGCATGTTTGCTTCTAGCCCCTTTGGTGCTGCCCCTGCTGGATTCCCTGGATTCCCTTTCTCCCAGGATATGCATCCAGCTGGGTTTCTTGATCAGCATCAGGCTCAGGCTCCTGCTCCAGAGTCTAGCGTGCGAAGGGGGCCTATCATTGAGGAATTGAACTCTGATGATGATGATGATGATGATGATCAAGGTGGGGAAGTCAAAGAGGGAAACAAGGCAAAGAAAGAGAATCCACGAAAGCATGGCAGGTCCAGCAGTGAGTCATTTGTTGAACATCCAAAAGGAGGAAACGAAGGTAATGGGAAGCTGTTGGTTGGTACTTTTGCTTTTTCTTTTCCTGAAATCGGATGGTTGGTTTGTTCATGCTAAAAGTTTATATTTACAGGGAAGAAAAGCAGGCACTTGCAGGCTAGGAATGAGTACAACAATGAATTCAACAACAGATTCAATGTGGCTAGGGCTGAACCTCAAACTCAAAGCTTCTGCTTCCAAACCGTAAGCTATGGTGGTGCTAATGGAACATACTATACTTCGTCAAGGACAAGGAGGACCGGCAATGATGGGGTGATTATTTAGAATCTGGTTAAATAACTCTTTAGAGTGAATTAGTGTATTGTTGGTTTTCTGATGCCATCTTCAACATATTAGGTGACATTTGAAGAGGCCAAAGAGGCTGATAGTTCTACAAGGGAAGCTTCTCACAGAGTTTCCAGAGGCATTCATGGCAAGGTATTCAATACTATTTCTTTGGTATCAAATTAATAATATTGGATTAAGTTGCTTCGGTTTATGGCTGTGTATTTGTAATTGCCCTGCTTATTAACTTTATTTCACTTGGTTTGTTACTTCATAGGGACATTCCCTTTCAAGAAAACTTAATTCGGATGGTAGAGTGGACAGCATGCAGACCTTGCACAATCTGAATGAAGGTATATCTTGGATTCAATATTCATGATTTCTATGATGTGATGTCTACTGTAGCAGTTCCACACTTCCATGCTTCTATGATAGTGTTACTGAAGGATTTGTGTTGTTAATTTGTCATCTTGTAGATGAACTTGCTGGTTTTGAAGATGAATGGAAACAAAAAGGTCAAAAGTATTTGCCTGAATTGACTGGGAATATTGGTCAGTTGCCGAATATACTTTTTGTTACTTTAGGTAGCGTTTGGTGGAGAGACAGAGACGGAAAGACTGAGACTGAGAGACAGAGACTAAGAGATAGAGATTGAGTATTCTGTTTGGTGTAAAGTGGGAGACAGAAATTAAAATAAAAATGAAATTCTAATTTAATTTGTACAAAGGGTAAAATAGGAATTAATTAATGGAAATGAAGGTATTTTAGGTATAAAATGTTATTAAAGTTTCAGTCTTCATCTCTAAAAATTTTAGTCCCCCTGTGTTCCTACTTTTTGGAGATACTAAAACAAATATGATATTGAGTCTCAGTCTCCTAATCTCTGTCTTAGTACCTCAAAACAAACCCTATCTTAAGGGCTAGCGATGATTAATCTCTAGAATATATCATCTTATCTTTAATTTGTTTCTCTTTTCTGCTTTAGGAGCTCTTGATAACCAACAAACTGCACAGGCCAGGCAGGGTGGGTGGGCTCTCCCTTCTTCAGAGCATGGTCATCCTGCCCGAACAATTTCTGAAGCTCAAGGTAGAGCAGGCTCTTCTCGCACGCAGGAGAGAGCAAGGACAGATTCCGGTGAGAGGAGTGCATCTCATCCACGGGGACGGGGCAGAAACTAAGGCATCTTGTTGCTTTCAAATTCAAGGTGTCTAGTCCCGTAACCCGCCGTCGATGTACTTCTGAATTATGCCCCTATTGTATCTTCTTACCCCTTTCCTTATAGAGGTCTATGATGATTTTGGCGGCAGTTATAATCCCTTGGTTGAGTGGATTTTCCCTGTTGGATTTGTGATGGTGATGCTAGGGTCTGAGACCTGCACTATCTTTTATAACTTTTATTAGGAGCTGATTGCATTACAAACCTGAAGTTAATGGTTTATATTTGTTGGTATTCATGCCTCGTGTTGTTTAGTTGTCATGAATCTTTTGATGCACCATTGGGTGGATGGATTCTGTGCAACTTTTACAATTCACTCCATCCATTCTCATACAAAAATGGTGCTTCCTTGGGAAGGCGACTTTAATCTGGTCCAGCTTTTCCCGACACCGGTGTGGCCACTCTCTCCCAAACACTGAACACGCTGCCGCGGCAGGTATATATTGGCCCGCCGGATATGGGGGTGTACGTAACCATTGAAATCATTGATATGTGTGGGGGGTACGTAACTGTTGAAATCATTTGCGAATCTAAGATTTCCGGATGCAATTTCTGATAGACTTCTTGCCATTTATTTCCATTATAACCGTTAATCGAGACATAAAGGAACATGCATGAGAAGAGAATGATTTAACGTGAATTCGCCAGTGATTTGGTTATTGTATTCTTGTCGTTAATTTATTGGTGGATCTTGATTGATCTCTTATTTAGGAAGCGGCGCGTCAATTGCTAAACCAAAAAGTGCATTGTTACGAATTAGTTCAACTAGTAAACGACCCACGCGATGCGCGGGCTGAGTACTGAATTAATTTTATCATTCGGTTTACATCTTTGAATGAAATTGATTAACATATACAAAACATAAAACAAAATTGTTGGTTGCTGCACAATCATCATGAAAATACACGTAAATTGTAATTCTTTGGACGTTTGTGCTAATCACGCGAGCTATGTGCTGTTTTTAATTAAAACATCCGGTATTAAAATTTTTCTATTATAAGTTAGTTGCTAAAAAAAGTTTAAAAGTTAAAACCATCCATGCATACGAGTTGTTTTGAAAATGTCACGTGATACCTTGTAACCAATAAAATTGATTGTATTCAATAAGATATACACACTTACATATTTCTACAACTAATAAAACTATTATACACGTAAAACCAAATTTGCTGCAAAATTCTAACAGAAATGCTGCAAAATAAACAAGGCAAGTTTTATGGTGTAGATATACGGTGGTAATTTGTAGTTATAACAAGTGGTATAGAAAGGAGACATGATGTTCAGTGTGTCAGAGACATTGCAGAAAAAGTTTAATAGAATTACGTGAGGAGGCTCCTAACTTAGTTAGATAATAAAATGTTAGGATGAGTAATTAACTTTGGTTGATTATGGGCCTAATCTTTGGCTTTTTTCTCGTTTTTGGACAAAAACTTAGTTTTGTGTCAAAGGTCTTTCTACTTAATACTCAACAAACCCAAAATAAATATACTGTTCATTGTACACACACATCACCACTGCTAATCCGTCCATCCTATCTTTCACCGTGATTTGTACCATTGGAAAGCTCCTCATTGACTCGGCAACCCACTCTAATCCCCTCTACTGAAAGTACAATGAATACTACATGTATCATTGTGGATAACACCAATCCTCCCACTACTACTACTACTACTACTACTACTACTACTACTACTACTACTACTAATAATAATAATAATAATAATAATAATAATAATAATAATAATAATAAATAATTGAAGTTCTAGCAATTTTATAATAAAACATACAGTTTATTATTTTAATTAATTTTATATTTATAAATAATTGACAATGTAAAATATTTTATGCAATCGTACAATTATATCCGTTCTTTTAGATAATATTCACGTGATCACTTTAAAAATTAGTTTTTTTTTTTTAAAGAGAAGAATCATTTTCTTTTGGAAGTGTTACATATTTCGGTGTTTTTAGATATCCAAATAAATATAAAACAAATCAAACTTTATTATTTGATTTACTATTATATAATTTTTATTTTTATTTAAAATGATTCATTAAATTAATATTACTAAAATTAATTATAAAATAATTTATATAACACATCCAGATTCAATTAAATGTTGCATAAAATTATTTTTAACTAACTGTATTATTATTATTATTATTATTATTATTATTATTATTATTATTATTATTATTATTATTATTATTATTATTATTATTATTATTATTATTATTATTATTATTATTATTTATTTTTTTGGACGTGGCATAATTATTTGTTTTAATATCAACTTTCAGCACATGCATGATGCTAATTAGATGAAAGCCCAAACTTGGAATGGCGTAGTAGCGACACTGATGTTCTTTTTTATGTTTTCTGTGAGTAATCATAATTGCAGTGATTTTTGGGTTTGTTGAGTATTGAGTAGAAAGGCCTTTGACACAAAACCAAGTTTTTGTCCAAAAACGAGAAAAAAAAACCAAGAATTGAGCCCATAATCAACCAAAGTTAATTACTCATCCTAACATTTCATTATCTAACCAAGTTAGGAGCCTCTTCACGTGGTTTCATTGAACTTTTTCTGCAACATTTCTGACACACTGAACATCATGTCTCCTTTTTATGCCACTTGTTATAACCATAGATTGCCACCGCATATTTACACATGTAGATGCCAATTTACTATCTACACCATAAAACTTGCCGATAAGTAAACCTCGATTTGCATTCTAATGAGAAACGTGTGAACCTCATTTACAGTTTAGCCTTTGTTGAATAAGCCAAGTTCGTTCAAGACTAAACATTTAAAGCTAAATAAACTTTTTATAAGTTAACAAATTTAAGTTAGTGTTGCTCTTTGTATCTGAACAAAGGATAGAGAAAGAATGGTGAATAGCGATGATGAGTCCATATTTTTCGATATATTCTGGCTTGATTTGAATGGATTCTAGTATATGAACTCACACTTAAGCATCCAAATAGCATACTTTTGTGTTTTGTCCCTAATTTGATCCTAAATGTAAAAACATGCAATTTTGTACTTTAATAGAGCAATTTAATTCCACTTTTATGTCATTCGATGCCGTGATATGGTTTGTGAGTGATTTCAGGCCTTGAAGGCAAGAATGGATGGACAAAAGTGGAAGAAAGCATGTGCAAGGGGGAAAACATGAAGAAAACAAGAAAAAGCACATACAGCGATGCGTGCGCGCGCACAAGTGAGAATTTCCATGTGTGTGTACGCACAGGTCAATTTTCAGCCTAGTGTGCGGACGCACACGTCTGTGCGTCCGCACAGGTCCCTGCACATGATTGCATTAATGAAACATGTGCTGCGCGAATTTGGAGGTCTCTTGGCCCATTTTGGAAGGCTTGAAGGCTGAAGTGAAAGGCTATATAAGGGGAATTCAACACACATTAACACACAAGTCTTCATTAGGGTAGATTAGGTAGAAAATGCATTAGGAGTAGGAGTAGGAGTAGAGTAGAAAATGCTCTCTTAGGGTTTAATTTCCATCTTCATGTAGCATTTTATAGCAAGCTCTTCTTTGAATTTTGCTCATCTTTATTGTAAGTACTCTTTAATTCCTCTTTAATTACATTGTCTTTATTTTCATTTCCTTTGGTTCAAGCACTTTGTTTATAATTGTAATTTTGAGTTCTTGAAGTTTTGATTGATGAATTTACTGTTTCATGCTTTCTTTATGTTTGATTGCTTGTTTATATTTGGTTTTGTTGAGAGTTGGTTATAATTTGTTATCTTTCCTTGCAATTTTCCATGTTTTAAATTTATGCACACAAGGTGTTTGTGAAAATGTCAACCTTAGATTTTGAGTAGATTTTCACACCTTGACTTGTGGTTTGGGTTCCTAGGATACTAGAGCCATAATGTCCGACATTTAGTGGTAATTCTTGGGTAGTTAGTTGACTCTTGTTTCCATTAACGCTAGCTTTTTATCAACTAGTTTGGTAAGTTAGCTAGGACTTATGAATTAAGGTCAATTATGCTTGCTTGACTTTCTCCTCGATGGTTGGGGTTGACTAGGTGAGATTGACTCATCATAATTACCATAATTGTGGTTATGGCGATGATAGGATTCCTTGGATACTCATTCCCAAGTCAAGACCCTCTTTATTACATTCTTAGCATTTTCACTAGTTTTGATCTCATTTTTCTCTTTACTTTCATTAATTTCCAATTTTGAGCATTCCTTAATTCTTTTATTACTTAGTTCTTTTAATCTTTTATTTCTTGCTTGAACACCCCCTTTATCCTCTTCACAACAAAAAGAGAAACACTTTCAATTGCGTTCTAGGGAGAACGACCCGAGGTTTCATTACTCTCGGTTTATATTTTGTTTTGAATTTATTATTTGATCGATGATCATTGGTTGGGTTTGGACTATACTTGCAACGGACAATTTCTATTTTTAGTGTGAAAATCCAAACCCGTACATTTGGTCATTCGTCAGGCGACTAACCGAACACCTAAAAAACAACCAAAAAATAGCCCATGTATTCAGTCAAATTTTAACATCAATATATTCAAACTGATTTTACATAAAAATTTGTGTTCATGTTAATTATATTGTTTGTTCTAATTTGGTCAATTATGTCCTCTTCGAATGCAAACTGACTGGAGTGTGTGAACAGACTACTGCCAATAAATAAATAAATAAAATAATTTATTTTCAATATGATGACTTCTTACCATTAATCTATTTCACTTTTTTGTAGCACAAAGCATAAATCAAAGAAAACACACCAAGAAATTTCTCGCAGCAATCCCTTGATGGGATTGCTTTCTATCAAATATTCTAACAATAGCTTTTCAGACAGCACCTCTATAATAAATCCTTCCAAGATTTGGTTCTCTCGCAAAAAATCCAATGTTTTGAAATCAATTTTGATCATAACACAAATTAAATTGTCTAACCGAAAGAACAAACTTCTAGCTATTAAAGTATTTTTTCTTACCTTCATGTAACATTAGACCTATGATGCACGGACACTGACACGGACACGGGACACGACATTACACGAGACACATTGACACGCGAATTTTAAAATCTTACTTGACACGGGGACACGCATATATATAAAATATAAAGTATTTTTTAGATAAATTATAATGATATTTTGATATTTTATTGATATTAAAATATAAAATAAAATTTTTTAATTATTTTTAATGTCTTATTTTAATTATATCAAGTATTTAAAATATTTTTTGTTTTAATAAATAATAATATATACTATATCTAAATTTATTTTAAGAATATATGTTAAGAATAAGACTGGACACGCGGACACGTGATGGTATTTAGGTATGTCTAGGCGTGTCCGGAGAAGAATTTTTTATTTTTTATTAAGACACAGTTGGACACAGCAGACACGCGTGTCGGACGAGTGTCGGTGAGTGTCGTGTCCAAAATGTGTCTGACACGCGGACACGATAACTCAGCGAAGTGTCCGTGCTTCATAGCATTAGACAAAGAAAAAGATAGGAAAACAAAATAGTGAAAGACCGAAAGGAGCTCTCCAATCCCTCTGTATAGATGCCAAAGGAGTTTCCTAGAAAAAATTACATTTGAACTGTATAAATATATGTGAATCTCATTCAAGCCAAGTATACTTAAAAATAGCATATAAACCATAACGTATTAGTAATAACTAACAGAAAGCACACTCCCTTTTTTTTTTTCCCTTTTTTAACATTAACTTGTCCAACAGAAAAAACACCTAGTCGGTTCTACCACATCTTAAATAATGCGACTCCTTCCTATCACCTACCAAAAGGAAAATGATTGAATGACCACTTTTTTTAAAATTTTACTTATATCAATCGAATGAGTCTTAAAATGTTTTGAAACAAAAATAGAAGATTAGAAAAATAAAAAAAAATAATAGCTTTATTTTTTAAAATTAAAAAAAAAGGTTTAATTATTCTGTTGGTCTCTATAATTTTGCAAAATTTTTACTTAGGTCCCTATACTTTTTTTTTTCCTTTTAATTGAGTCCTTGCACTAATTTTTTTTTTAATGGAGTCCCTACACTTTTTTTTCTTTGATTTGAGTCCCTACACCAATTTTTTTTCTAGTTGGATCCCTATACAATTAAGCCAATTACTACCAAGAGGGACCTAATTGAAAAAAAAAATTGGTGCAGGGACCCAATTAAAAAGAAAAAAAGTATAGTGACCTAATTAAAAATTTCACGAAATTATAGAGATCAACAGAGTAATTAAACCTAAAAAAAATTTACCTTTGCCTCATAGCCAGTAACACCTTCAACGGCAAGATATCTACCACCATTCTATTTTTCCATCTCCAACGATGAATATCCACCGGTTAGCTATCCGCCGTCACTATCTTGCTACCGAACTGCTGTTTCTTCGCTGACAGTAACAACATTTAGTGGATCTAAAACCGACAATGATATGGGAAAAAGAAACCTAAATAGTTATATTGAAATTGATTGAGCCTTCTAAAAAATGGCAAAGAGAACTGAAAAAGTTATTAACTTTTTAATACAAACTTCTTTGAAAAGTTATTAACTTTTTAAACTATAGTTGCCAACTATTTGTTTTTCAATTATCTATAGTTGAAAAGGCCAAAAAGGTATGCCATTAAAACAAAAAAGCACTGGTCTGTAAGTAAAAATTTGGATGCTAAACAATGAAGTACTTCCTCATAATTCACAGATTCATGCATCAAAATGTTTGAAAAAATTGTTTCTCCTATTACCGCTAATTCTTGAAGGCACATTCATTTGTAACAAATCACTACTGGTGTATTTTTAAGAGATGAAGATTCTTGCAAAAGTTAGAAGAAAAAAAGAAAAAGAGAAGCAAATTAAACATAAATGCATATTTTTTAAAATATAATTCAAATAAAAATTGTGAAAATTAATTAAATTTGAGAAGAAAAATAACATATTTACCAAAAGTAGAAGTTTCAAATGTAGGTATTGAACATCATCAATAAAGTTGATTCGCAATTGGTGTTAATTATTGATACGAATTAGAAAGAATTTGTACTTGTATTTTGTTTGGTGATTAAAAATTTTTTTAACGTAAATCCTTATTTTTTTGAGTATTTTGTGACAGTGTAAATTATGTGTGACAAATTATGATTCATTCTTTTACTTAGTGTTTGTTAAAAGAACTAAATCACTCTAATATATACAACCACAATAACGGTAATGAAATTAAAAGAGGATTAGGTTATGATTAGACAGATCACTATCACTAAACACATCTTCAAAGAGCAATAAAAAGAAAAGAGAAGCAAGGTAATGAAGAAAACTATAAAGGGGTGGCTGATAATGAAAAGTGGTTTTTATTACGGCAATCAACAGTTAAAATGGTTTCTTATCTAATAAATCAAAGAATATGCCTAAGAAAATTCCATGAATTATTAAACATTATTCATTTAGACAGTAATAAAGCATTATATGTTAATAATCTGCAAACCATCAAAAGAAATTAAAAGAAAAAACCTTTATGAAATAAGAATTTATAAAAGTAGAGAGTTAGATCACTAATTTTCTACAATAAGATTACTTTCATTCCAACTTGCAGGATCAAACACCACCATAAATTGTACCTTTCACATCATCAACCATTTTAATAAATCTTTCTTCTAATTATTATACCTACAAAAAAAATGTCCTCTAAATTACTAATTAATAAGATTTTACAATTTTCTTCAAATTACATTGTCCAACAATAAAATTGCTAACTATAATAAGAAACAAATTACATAGTTTAAATTTATATAATTTATGCTTAATAAGATGAAAGGAGCACGGCGAGATTGTTATATTGTTACTTGCTAGAAACCATGAAACATAAAAATTCTTAGGACATATTTGCATATAATCATCGAAAGATGAATCTAATGCTGGTTTGAATTAGTGTTTTTAGAAGGGTGTGTAAATATAGCATTAAATAGAAATAGTCAATACATTTCCATCAAATGAAGTAGATTTAGAATAAAGAGAAAAAAAATCAGGACACACACGCAAGCAAGATTAGTGAATACATTTCCATCAAATAAGTTAATTGGGCAAACTAAAATGATTATTTCATTTTTCTTTTCCTTTAGTAATAACTTGTATGTTACTTAACGTTTAAGTATGTTAATAACGTCTGGATTATAATTTGAAGATCCCTTATAATCTAAACAAATAATATTAAGCTAATTTGATTTATATTGCCTACTTAAAACAGTTGAATCTGCATCCACAGATAAGCAAGGAATATGATGAAAAAATAGAATAATTCAAAATATCAAGCTTAATTATTTGTTTTTTTTTTAATTTGATTTATTGCTAGTTCTTTTCAATTTGAAGGGTAAGTAAATGAAAATATTATGGATACTTCATGATTCATCTGAGTATGAACTTCACCACAATAGCATTGTTTACTTTTCCTAACCATATGAAACTTACTTCCCCAATCAGTTGTTTCCCGTTGCTCTCAAACTCAGTATAACTTGATATTTATATAGAAAATGAAGTTAGAGATAGAAACCTTGCATGGAAATTGACTGGAACAGGACACCAGCCCATCATGCAAATATCGTTTGGAAGGACTCAATTGAGCACCCTCACATAATCAATTTCCCCTTCTGCAGTTTAAGAAAGGAAAAAGATTATTTGTTTTACAAAATGGGGGAAAAGGAATCTGTGTAATTGACTAATTGTCAAGTTGTTATAGTTATAGATCTCTCGCTGCTTGCATTCCAAATCCTAATGGCATTTTCTGTAACTTTTTTTTAAAAAAAGAAAGAAATATAAAAATAAATTTCGGCTTTAAAAAAAATTATACAGATCTAATTTGAGGAGCCTCTTAATAAGCTACCTATCTATGAGTATTGATAACCTTATCTTATATTAGATTAAGAATACAACCAATCATTTTAATTAGAAACCACAAAGAAAGATATAATTTGCAAGGGTATTTGAAGGTCATTCTATTGAATGAACAAAGCTGGAAGCAAATAGCAGAGTAGACAACTGTCCAAAAGCAAGAATATTTTAATTTTTTATTGTATTTAGGCTGCAAAAAATTGCTCATCCACATAAGAGAAAGTGAGCAATCACTATGTTAAAGCATTTAAACTATAACTACCTTGAACAAAGAATAAGTTATTAGATTTGTAGTTGAAGTGTAATTTGACCAAATAAAAAGAAACCAATGTAAGTTTGTTAATAAAGCCAAATCTAAAATTGCACTTTGTAAATAAAGTCATAATATTATTTGAAGAAAACAGAAGCTAGAACATTATTAATTATTTGATTCATTTTTTTTTTTTGTGAACAAGTGAGCTCAACACGATAAAGTGGAGCGACAAAGTCACAAACAAAGTCTCAAACATAAAAAACAACCAATCAAAATCTGAAAACAATCCCTAGTGTTATTTCCGGCAATGCTATCAACAACCAAAAGGATCCAAACTACACCATTCTTTGTAGCTAGTCAAAGATCTGAGAAACACCTCTTCCACTCCGATTTCCTTGTTATTAAAGATACACCTATTCCTCTCTAGTCATACATTCCAAATAACTCTCGGTCCACCTTTTAATCGAATTTCCGAAAATTTTTCAAGCCAATTTACACTCAATAGAACTCTATCAATACGACTACAGGAATGGCCTCTGAACCAAGTAAATTTTCGATCATTCAACGGTAGGTCCACTAACTGCATATCTTGAACCCAATCCTTGAACTCTTCTGTCGATGCTGTAACCTATCCTGACCTTTCCTCTCTTCAATCTGTATAACCTCATTAAAGTCTCTCATATAACATATCAGACCTCGACCTAACCCAGCTACAAAACTCAGTTCCTCCCACACAGCCAGTTTCTCCAATTTAGTATGAGCACCATATACTAAATAGAACGTACAATTGAACTCAATTTTTAACAGTACTCCTTTAACACATAACCATATTTTCCCTTTGTTACAATTATTTATTTTAAATTGCATGTCATCCCACATTGATAACAGACCCCCGAATGTGCCTGCTGACTCTACAAACTCCCACCCTACAGCATCGCTCCCCAAAATACGCACTACATCAAACTTAGTCACAACTTACATCTTAGTTTCAACCAATCCTAACATATTTACTTTTGCTTCTTTTTTAGTTCTTTCACCATACTCAATTTTCCAACACCCCCTAACCCCTTAACAATTCAAGAACTAAAAATTATTTTAAAACTGTTTTACACACCTTTTTGAGATTTTTTGGTCTGTATCTTCGTGCCTTTTCTTTCTGCTTTGCTAATCTCCTCTTCTGAGCTAAAGCCTCATTCTGTTCTTGAAGAATTGTCATGATATCATCTTCATCGTTGTACTGCACGGCTCCTGATTCAATAGCCAGCTCCCACGTCTTCCTATTTTCCAGCATCTGTTCCTCCCGTTCCAAATCCTTAGCATCACTGTTTCCCGGATTTTCAACACTAATGTCCCTAGCACTCCTAGCCCCGATACTGCCTTTATCAACCCCCTCACCGTTCAAAGTTAAACCGTCTACAGGTGCGTCATCTCCACCTATAACAGGACCAACTTTCAGACCAGCAGCATTTTTCTGAGGCACTAGACAATGCACCGCCGCTTCCATGTGAACATTGCCGTCCATGGAAGAACGTAACCCCGCCATCGCCGGCGTTGAGTGATACCCTGACGAAGACACAATCTCCAATGGAGGGCGTACCTCCAGTTGAAGATCGCAGGCAGCATACACCGCTACAGGCCCGACGGCACTATCTCCTCCACTAGTCCGTCGCTCTTCGCTGGCTATGAGCTTTCCCAAGCTTCGTTGATCTGTTGCGGCATCACACCCTGAGATCTCCCCTTCAACTTGATAATGACCGCGGCGCATAACCCAGGACTCGGAGCAGCTTCGACCCAGTCAACCCTCGCCTGACTCGGATTCACCAGCCCACCTCCTATAGCCATATCAGCATGAATATTAGCATGATCTGGGCTTTCAACTAAGGAAAAAAAGTCCAAGCTCTCTCCTTTGGTACACCTGTTACAATAAACTTTTTTGGGCCTACTAAGAAGCCTGCTTTGGGTTTCTTTTTTTCTCCAACAATCCTTATTCTTCAGCCCATCATTATTATAATTATAGCTAATTATTTTTTCTGATTCAGCATCATTAATCATCAAATCATTATATCCCATAAAATCCTCATTGCCATCTAAAACAGGATCATCCGTTTCCCTTGCTGTACGAATTTGAATTAAATTGCAATTACTCTATTCATTTAAAATATCCTCTGAAATTACTACTCTACCCTTATCCGTTTCTTCCTCCCTTGGCACCACCATCACCAACTCAGCCCCCAGATCTCTACTTTCCAATTGTACCATGGCGCTCGAACTACTAGCATTCATCTCGCAAGCTTTTGGGAGATAAGGATTACCTACCTCTTCAATCTTGCACTCCACTCCATAACTCTCATGACCAACCTCTTTAACCAGGACATCGAATCCGCTAGTACCAATTGTGACGTGAATTCACTCGTTGATGATGTCCATGATACAAGTATCTATTTGCACCCGTATCACACTGAATGAGAGGCATGATTCTGTGGCTTTGTCACATCCAATTACTTCTCCCCATTGGCTTCCTATTATTCTGAACGTCTCCACTGACCATGTATGCAGAGGAACACCAAAGCACTCTAACCATACCCTTCGAGTTTCACTGCGCTCCTCCTCATCCCATCTCCATACGTTGTGAAAATTTGTAGTAAGTTGTTCATTTTGAACGTGTAAGTTTCTTCTGCACTCAAGACACTATCAAAAGTCATTAGTGCCTTGTACGCTCCTAGTTTTCGTACTTGCACAACTTGAGAAAAATTCTTCCCAATCATATTCTTCAAAGAAGAAAAGTCTATAGCCTTTGTCGTCCCGCCTATTAGACTCCTCTGTAACCAGTCCAGATTCTCTTTTGCCACCGGAATTTCCATCTTCTTCGTCTACCCATTGCCATGTGGATCCTCTTTTTTTCCTTCCTTCCTCGTCTCTTCCACATTCTTCCTCGCGACTCTTGTACTTTCCTCATGTTGAGTTTGAATCTTGACAATATTTTGGACGTCACCCGCCTCATGAATTATCTTCCTATTCTCTCTTTCATTCGTGCGTCGATACCTAGCTTCTCCGACTAAAATAACCTTCCCTCGTAACCTCGTTCTATTCATCTTCGCAATAGCCTTCAACGCTCCACCCTTTGTTGTATACCGGATGAACGCAAACACGTAAGTATTACCATTTTTTTATTTTCGTGAGAGATATATATCATTTATACGTCCAGTCCAGTTGAACAAGTGGTACAACTCCCTTTTTGATATATCTACAGGAAGATGATCTACAAAAATATAGAACGATTCGTTTTCTAAATGACAGTACTCTTCTCGATTCCAAACCCCTCATATCTCTACTAACTTGCCTAATTCTACCCCTCCCGGTGTTTTCCACCCATTCTGGCCCTCTCCCCTCTCGGTCTTTCATTCTCTCATTATTTCCCAAGTGTCACAATACTTATTTGATTCAACTTAACTAACAATATTTGAATATAGTAAAATTAGGCCAAATTTCTTGCAAGCTTTTAGCATCAATTTGTAACAAAAACCATAAAGTAATGGAAGCACTTAAAAAATTACAAAATACATAGTGAACAGAAGCCTTACACTGCAACTTGAGCTGCTGTAAGCCTTTCAATTGAAACCCTGCAAGAGTCTTCATATTTTAGTTTAATAGTTGAACATTTAAAACTCTAATTTATTTTTAAACTAAAATTTGACCCAAAAGAAGAGTATGAGACAGAGTCAAGACCAATTTGAGCAAAAGAATGCAATAGAAGATGGCTCCACCACTGTGCTCTCCTCATATTCTAACCTGATAAACCAACTGAAGGTATTAATTGCTGCAGCACCTTGATGAGGCATAATAATGCATAGAATAGAAAAGCTTCATCTCTTAAGTTTATGCAATAATATTTGTTTGGTTAAAACATCTCAATTAGTCAGCTACTCATAATCCTCCCTTTTTAAGTTTGGTCTTACAGCACGACTTTTTTCTGGGCGAAGTTTGATAAATTGACCCATTTCTTTCTGGTCAAGTAACTAATATTATTGTCAAACAATTCAAAAATTTCAGCAACCATCTTTTACATATCCTCAATGAGCAAATAACTATTAGACAACTAATTTCAAATGGATCACTTTATAGAATGCCACTTGATAGCTAAATAGAAAGAAATTTTTCAGCATAATCTCTACTATACCCAAATGTCATTTGAGTAAGGTCATTAACTATTCTTTTTAACTATCTTTCTTTTCCATATTCTGGAATTGTAATTGCAATATGATACAATTAAAAAAATATAAAAATCATCTAATATCACATAGACATAACATAAACATGATTTGCAATTATAAAGCAGTTGAAGATTATTCGAAGCTGCTGGAAGGGGTGCCGTTGTAATCACTACAAATCAGCCATACCACCATTAGCTCCTCTGCCAACCTAACCCAGTCCAACTTCAACCTCCGGCCAAAACAGAAGCAAAACATAAATAAATAATTTTTTTTTCATTTTTTATAAAATATATAAAAAAATTTCAACTTTTTTAAAGAAATTACCTCCATAACACTGACGATAGGATTTCTGCATCAGTGTCGTCAATTTGTTGTCAGCTGCTCCTTCTTCACTGACGGTTGTAACACCACTCACCGCTGCTATTGTTCTTCATCTCTGCTACCCGCCAGAGGAAACAAACTCGAAGCCTCTGCCGCCTTCTTATCTTTTCTTCACCAGACGCTCTCTGGTGCACGGAATAATTATATATGATTATTTTTTATTCTACAATCGAATAATAATTTTTTATTTTTTATATCCATGCATATTCTCCAATCTCTTTTCATATGTATGATTAACAATTTTTTTTAAATGGTGATATTTTAATTTTTTTTCTTTCACGTATTTTTATATATTAGCAAGAAAGCAAAACCACGTATTGTGACTTTTTTTCTTTTTCACGTCTTAATCTTAATTAATCAATCTTGTGTCCAAAACAGATGTTAGTTAATCTTAATTAAACTTTTAATCATTCTAATTTATTGATGAATTATATTTCTATTAATAATTGCATTACTAATCTGAAATACAAAAAAAAGTGATACATATATCAAAAAAGAAAACAAACTTAAAAAAAATCATATTAAAAAGTTTAAAAATAACATATCCATAAAGAATAGTCATAATATATAAATTGTGACAACAATTTAAATTTCTCTAAAACTAATTTAATCAACTACCAATATTAGAACTAAATTATTTAAATAATATTTAATCTATTCTAATCCTTAGATACGTATAGATTAGAGTCATTATCGTAACAACCAACCGAAATAACATCATAAGATCGAATACTTAGAATCGGTACAAATTCAGACTACCTTCTTGTTAAAATTGTCAAATTAAATTGACTTTTATTCTCTTCAATGGCATTGCATTAATGCACCAAAAGACCGGTAGTTTCTGAAAAAAATACAATATGTTATAAAATTATTTTTAATACAAAAGCTTAAGAGAAAAAAAATTTAAATATAGTACCAATCTTTGAATTACATCTTCAAGGTTGGCACAAATTTTTCAAAATTGAACCTAAATTGAGGAAATTCGATCTCATTATATGTTCCACTTCCAATATTTTTGGACAAACATAGAAAACGTAGAGGAGATGTGACTTGAACTTGACCTACAAAGCTCCTTAGAAATAATTGCCCAATCAAAAAAAATAACAGATTAGAAAAAAATGCTTTGATTCTTATATTTAGACTTACTAACCACAAAAAATACCATATATAACCGTTAGTAGTACAAAAATAATTTTAAAATTTAATTATTACAATATCAATTTACCACTATGAACGTTAGTGTCATATTTATAGCGATTAGAATTATAAATTTATGTTTAACTTTTTATATAATTATAATTAAGATTTTTTTAAATCAGTATAATTATGCATTATTCATTAAATGCTAATTGTTATATAATTCTAATAAAGATATTTTTTAAAATAAATTTAGAAGAGAGAATAGTGCCTTTATTTTGAAAAGAAAATAAATTCATGAGAAATTGATACCTTACTTTCATTAGTTGGGGGAAAATCCAATTTTAATATATTAAGTAGATTATTTTATATAATTATAATAAAGATATTTTTCTAAATTGGTATAATCATACATTATTCATTAAATGCTAATTGTAATATAATTATAATAAAGATATTTTTCTAAAAATAATTTTAGAAGAGAGAATAGTGCTTTCATTACATGAGAATAGTACTTTCTAAAATAACCTAAATTAGTATAATCATGCATTATTCATTAAATGCTAAATTGTAATATAATTATAATAAAGATATTTTTCTAAAAATAATTTTAGAAGAGAGAAGAGTGCTTTAATTACATGAAAATAGTACTTTCTAAAAATAAAGATATGTTTCTAAATTAGTATAATTATGTATTATTCATTAAATATTAATTATAATAAAATTATAATAAATATATTTTTATAAAATAATTTAGAATAGAGAATAGGAAAGTTCATTTTGGAGGGAGAACGGAGTCATGAGAGATCGACACATCACTTTCATTAATCGGGGAAAAACCCAATTTTAGTATATTAAGTAGATTAGTTTACATATTTTGAATATTTTAATTTAATGTATTTTGATTTTTGTTTATTTAGGTCTTATGTTTGTGGGCTTAGGATTTTTTATATTTTAATCTAATAAGAGGTTATAAATACCTCAAAAACTAGGGTAGTGATAATATAGAATGATTTAGATGTTTGAAAACTTCTTTTTGGTTTCGCGATAAAACCATGACGTGGACAATTGAGGATGAGGATTCCCTCTCTTATTACATCGGGGAATTGGGTAGAAGGTTGAGGAGTCCCTTCAATTCAATTCCCAAACTATAACGTTGACAAGTTAGGTTGAGGAGTCCCTTTCTTGTTGCGTCAAGAAATTGGGTAGAAAGTAGACTGATTCTCTTTGTATTCAATTTCAATCTATCCTTTTTATTTCTATTTTCAATTTCAATGTATTTTTTTTATTCAGTTTAAATCATTATTTTTTTGTTTATCTTTAATTTCTTTATCAGGATGTTTAGCTTTAATTTTGGTTGTCCATAGAATTTTCTATATCCAAGATGAAATTCGAATCCTCAACACCTGCTCAAACAAATAAGTAAACCGATCCGAATTTTTTGAGGATAACTATTTAATTTTTAAACCATTTTTTCCTTAATTACGGGTCAATTTTCAAAACATAAATATGTTTTACTAATATTATTATAAAAAGTATATGATATACTAAAATATAACATGATATACTATGATAAAGTGATTTAAATATAACATGATTTAACTTGAAAGCTAACGGGTTTTTATTTTAATAAATAAATTAATTATAATAATTACAGAAATAAATAATTTAAAAATATTTATTAAAATAAATATTTTTTTTTATCGAGATAATTTTGCATGTATCTACGGTAAACGAGATAAGAGAAGTGGATTCAACACGTGTATATCTCGTTTACAGTGTAAACGAGATACATGTATTTTAAAAAAAAAATTTAAAAATAATAAAAAATATTAATAATATCAATAATCCAATTTTTTACCCTGCAAATGGTACATAAAAAGATTAGTAGAAAAGATTAAAATGGATATGTTTAATCAATTAATACTAAAAAAAGAATACATAAAAGATTTTTCATATACTTTTGAGTATTAATTTTTAAATTTAAATTATATATATTTCAATTTTTGTTTATTGCATAGGAGTACATAAAAGTTTGAAATATAATTTAAATATAATTATATTTCAAATTTCGTTTATTGAAGTATATAAAAATTTGAAATATATTTAAATTTTGTTTGTTGTATGGGAGTATATTTAAATTATATTTCAAATTTTTATTTACTCCTATGCAACAAACAAAATTTGAAATATATATAATTTGAATTTAAAAATTAATACTCAACAGACATACAAAATTAGAAACAATAGTATTAATAGTGAGTAGTTAGAAAAAAAAAAAAAAACCGTGTTAATAGTAGGACGATACGCTTACGTGCTTTCACATAAACATGTTAACATGTTTAGTTTAAATAGACAATCAATCTTTTCTATTATTTAAAATGGACGATTTCTTTCCTATTATTTAAAATCGTCCATCTATTACTATAAACGAGATATATATTATTTATAAATAATTAAATATAATTTTTGAAAATAATAAAAAATATTAATAATATAGTTTAGATCAAATTTTTAAACAAGATAAAAAAAATACTGTAAACGAGATACGTACAAAATTATCTCATTTATCGTGTAAACGAAATGAAAGAAAGGTATTTATTTCGATAAATATTTTTTAAATTATTCATTTCAGTAATTATTATATTTATTTAATTTATAAAAATAAAAAATCTGAAAACCTAACCCATCATTTTATATAAAGGGAGTAAGAGGAGAGAAGAAGGATTGAAAGTAGGGTTTAAGATATTCAAAAAATTAGATGTATTTACTTAGAGAAGTAATTTCAAATGAACAGAAAATAAACATCAAAAATCTAATTCTCTATATTCAAATTATATTCGTTACTTATTTTTTAATTATTGAATTATATTATTCATATAATTTTATTATTTCAATTTCATAATAAAAAGATGTTAAACAAGTATATTATTACTTCTTTGTAGATATTTAGATTGAGCTCTGTTAGGGAGCTAATGGATTATTTGTGGGTTCACCAAAGATCGAATTTTTGACTTTTTGAATCTAGAGTTTTAATACTATGTTATGATACCACTCATCCTAAAAGTTTTGGTTGATGAGAAAAGGTAACACTAATGGTTATATTTTTAATATTTCCTAAACCTCTATTATACACATTATACAAATATTCCATTGGTTCCTTGTACTTTTCCATTTAGATTTTAGTCTCTAATTTGCCATGCTTGTATTCTCGTTTAATGAACTCATTTTTCTAAAATTGCATAATTTCTAATCTATAGTTTTTATGAGCAAATTCTATGTTGTTTTATAAAGAAACATATAATAATCATAATATGCTCTCTTTTAATTTTTCTATTTTTATTTATTAATTAATCTTAATTCTTTTAATGTTTTAATGAAATGTATTTAAAAATTATTTTTTTATGTTAAAATATTATTTCTTTAAAAAATATTTATGATTTTCTACTTCAATTCGAATGTATTTAAATAGTTTAGTTCATGATTAGTAAAATTTTATTATGGAAGGAAAAACAAAAATAATTAAATAAATAAAAAAAATCCTACTAAAAAGTTAATAAAATATTTATATAATATATATAATGAACTCCTTATTTGACCTAATATAAGTTAAAAATAAAAATTACTCCTTTAATTAAAATACCAATAAGCTTTCTATATTACAAAAAATAGCCAAAATTTAGAGGGCTAAAGAATAGAGGAAATTAAAAAAAAAAAAAAAACCGGTGAATGAAATAATAAGAAAACTTAAGGCCTAAAACAAAAGGAGCAGGTTTATGGTTGCGGTTCATACACTTCAGACATGGCTACCACCACCAGTAGAACCCTGCTGAAGGAGATGCTGCACCTCTCTTCCACGCTTCCTTTCTCTTTTTCTCTACGTCTTCGTGTTCTTCCATCTCTATCACCCTCTTCATCTCACCTTAACTTGAACCTTCAGTTTCGGCCCTCTCGCCCTTCCACTCCCTTCACTCCAATTCGATGCGTTTCTTCTTCGGGTCCCGGCAATGGCGGAAACAAGGTATCTTCTCGTCTCTCTCAGGTTCACCAGCTTCTCCAAGAAGCTGAAGAACGTGCTCTCTCAGCTGACACTGGTCCCACTCCTAAAATCACCTTAGGTGCGTCGCTTCATTTTTCGATTCTGATTTTTTTTTTTTATTGATTGCGAAATGGTGTTAGAAATAAACCCTAAAAGATTGTATTTTGTTGAGTAAACTACTTATTGACAAATCTATCGGGAATAAACGAAATAAACTTTGTACTTATGAGAGACGAAAAACTGTCATTTCTATCATGAAAGATGGGAATATTGACACACACACACACACACACACACACACACACACACACACACACACACACACACTGTCATTTCTATCATGAAAGATGGGAATATTGAACACACACACACACACACACACATACACATATATATATATCAACGTTGGATACTGTTATTTACATATTAAAATCATCTTTTATGATTACAAAACTAGTTTCGTTTATTAATTTTATTGGCGTTTTAAAGTTTCATGGTTAGAAACTATAGTTTACTCTATTTTGTTGGTTTTAGATCATGTTACGGTGAGCTATGCCAGAAGTGGTGGACCTGGGGGTCAAAATGTGAATAAAGGTTGATATTTTCTTTACGGTATTGTCATAGAAATGGTTCTCTTCTTGGTCGGTTATTTATTTATTTATTTTATTTTATGACCCTAACTTGCTGAAGTGACCAGTGAACACCAAGGTGGACATGCGATTCAATGTTAAAAATGCATATTGGCTAAGTGACAGGATCAGGGAGAGAATTATGCAAATGGTTTGTGTCATATTATCATCGTTGCTTTGGTGCATAAGATTGACTGTTTCATAACTTAGACTAGTGTTTCGATGTCTTTCTGGAGCAGTACATATTGCTGTGTACGCATGTTTGCTAATAAGGTTCATCTATGCATCTACTTGTACATTATTGTGTATTATTACATCTTTTGATTGGTTACTCTTTTACCTCAATAATTGTTGTATTCTTATAGTTTGATAATCTAGCTTATCTTTGCATGACTTTAGTTTTGTTTGGTCCTGAGCAGGAAAAAAACCGAATTAATAAGGATGGGGAGCTTGTGATTTCTTCCACAAGAACTAGAACACAGAAGTTTGCTTCTTCCCTTTTGTCTTATTTATTGTTTGTTCTTCTTTTGCAAGATTTTTGGTCTAATTACTCTTATCCCCCCCCCCCCCCTCTTTTTTTTTTTTGCTCAGGGGTAACATTGAGGATGCTTTGGCAAAACTTCAGGTAATGTAGCAAGTTTAATGTATGAAGTTTCATTTATTACATTCGTTCTAAAGAATTGTGATATGAAAGCTCTTATCAAAGGGTGACTACATTGTGATATAATTGAAGGATGACTATCATAAAAACATAGATTCTTCTGTTGATCCAAAAATGGGGTTGTTCTTGGGCTTGACTACAGTTAGAGTTGTCTTTGCTTGGTACATTATGAATAATTCTGTTTCTGTATCTCGTCTCCTCCAACCAGAAACTAAATAGACAATATTGAAACCTTAAAATGGAATTTTGCAGTTTGGAAGACTATTTTTGGATGGTAATGTCATCTAGGCAAGTTGTAAATAAGAAAGTCATAAGATTAAGTATTTACCTTCTAGTTCTGACTGGTAGCTCTGGATTCTATTAGTTTTTACTACTGGCGATGTGGCTTGGAGTAGTTAGTCTGCAGAAAGCTTGGCTCTTGTGAAATCTCCTTATTTTGATAGTGAACAGATGCTGGGATGACAACTTAGGATGGTAGCTTGGTGGCAGACATCTCAGCATATTTTCTGCTTTTTTTTGGAGTATTCATATAGAGTTTTGGTGCTGACTCTTATGGTGATTCTTTGAGGAGTTAACACAACATTATCACTCAGAAATGGGAAAGTTCTTGAAGAGTTTGTAAATTGGTTCCTTGTCTACCCTTTATTGTTATGCTGGCTGATTGCCATTCATAAACATTATGCTTGCCATGTGCTCCTTTGGATCCAGCTAGGTATTAATGGTAAGAGATTGGATGTGTAGTTGTGTACTGTGGGGATTTAGTAGTCTAATAAAAACTTCATTTTGTGATTCTCTGGAGTAACGGAAAAAGGGATAGTTCATGCAGAGGAGCTTGTAAATTGTTTCTTTGTGTAGTTCTTTATTGTTGAGTTGGTGGATTGCCTTGTCCTGGACATAATGAATTCCATGATATGTTTATTTAGATCCAGCCGGGGGATCAATAGTAAGAGGGTTGAAGCCGTGCACATTTAAGAGTTAAGATAATGTCTTGAATGGGAAAAAGTATAGTTCTTGGACAGCAGTGTGAATTGTTTCCTTATACACTCCCTTATTGCAGAGTTGAGGGATCAGGATGTCTTTTTTATGAGTTTGGTGATGCACTTGTTTGAATCCAGCCAGGGATTAATGGAAAGAGAAACAATGATTCTTTAATGTAAATCCTCCTATTTATCCTCATAAATACCAAGTAAAGAAAGTACTCAATGTTTTTATATATGTTCCTCATAAATACCAACTGCTACTACTAAGCCCCTTTTATTTGTTCGGGTTGGTTTAATGGATTAAATTAGGCCGTTGTGTCTTATCATAAGTCATTGTAATAGACATGCCATTAAGATCTGTTGTATTTCCAAATCTTATCCTGTCTTAATCACCATTTCACTCTTCCATGGCAACATCTTCACCTTTGCCACGGTGAGCTTTTTACTCTATTTTTTGGTTCTTTATCACCAAACATTCAGTCATATATATGATATTGCGGATCTTAGACTATACAGTAAAATTTTTTCTGAGTGGTATTTCCTTGTCCCTTATCAAAAATAAAATCACAAAACATTGCTCAACTTCATCCGTGGAACTTGAATCTTACAGACGGCTGCCAGCTATCCTTGCACTTCCTTATTCACTCTTGGACCACAGGAGGATTTACATCTATTTTTTTTCCTGAGTTTCGGGATGGTGGACCCAAGGTATTTAAACCATGTGACATTTGCATGGTAGCATCTCGAATCTCTAGCTCTGCGTTAGCATTAGTATGTCTTTTCTGAATTTACATTTGATGTACTTGATCTTTAATCTAAAGGAAAACCATGTGCTTCTAAAGCCTGTCTTTTAAGCTCTAACTTCTCATTTATATCCTCTCTAGAATTTGGTGGTGTACTTGTTTGAATCCATCATGTCTTTTTAGCTCGAACTTCTGAAAAGCATATCATCTATTAAAAGAATGCATCATGGCATCATTTCTTCAGTATGTTAATAAGCTCATCAAGGGCAAATGTAAAGTGATATAAGAGCTGAGCTCAAAGTCAAATATTGTTGCATTCCACTTCCACCTTGTTTTCTCTCACAATTGTCATTATCCTATCATATTAGCTATTAATTGTTTGAATACGGACAATAGTTGCAAGACGCATCTCCAACACTGTCGACAATACGTATCTTTGATCCTTTCTTCTTTCCAAATCAACCATGACTTACATCTTGGTCATGTTATCAAACTGATTATTTGCCATGCGAGTATCTTAATATCCACTGTTACGTAGTATGACTAATGAGATAATCTGTCTCTGTAATTTGCATAGTTTTGTATGTCGCCTTTGTTATTATGAATTGGGCTTTTAGTTAACTTTATCTTTCTAACCCTCTTCCCCTTTGATGGAATAAATCAGGAAATCATTGATGCAGCAGCATATGTGCCACCACCTCCCTCTGAAGAGCAAAAGAAGAAAATTGCAAAGATGTAAGAGCACTTCACTTTTGTATTTTCCTCAGTCTTCAGGTTAAATACGAATTATTCTAGGTACACCATGTTGCTTGTGGCTTCCGTTAGATTCGAATTGCTTAATAATGGTCAACGTCATGCAATTAACCTCTGTTAATCAAATATGCACTTATGATTGAAGGGCTGCAATAGGAGAGCAGAAACGCCTCAAAAGCAAGAAGGTGCTTTCAGACAAGAAAGCGTTCAGAAGAAGCAAAAATAGTTGGGACTAACATTCATTTCCAGATGGTGAACGTGTACATTATTTTTAGTAAGTTCACCATTGTTGACTACTTTAGATTCATTATCAAGCAAGCTATATTTTATTATTTTCATAAATTTTTCTAATTCTCAGTTATTGTCTACAGGTTACAGGCACCATAATTGGACTATAAAATAGAAATATTGGACCAGCATAGCACAACACCTACGGAGTTACCTCCTGATACAAGGCCAAAATTATAATGTACTATCTAGGACTTGATGCATATAGAAATATCAATTATTTGATTTTATCCTTACAATGTTTCCTATTTTCCTCAATTTGAGCGCTTTCTCGTGATTTGGGGGGCAATGGATCAATTATTGACCCTATGCATAGCACGTGTCGTTAGTTGTGGCACAACTTTGAAGGTCAACGAAACATTTTTATACACGATTTTGTCTTTGCCGTAGTTACTTTTCTATTTAGGTAGTTGTGAGGGACTGCTGGTGGCGTAGTAAATGCTTGTGGTTAAGGAAATGGATATGATTCCGTGATAGAATTCTTGAATTATAATTCAAACTTCAAACTAGTATATGAACGCCACTTGTGTTGCACATGAATTTCTTTGCATTTAAAATTTGATGCACATTGCTTCAAATGCTGCAACATGTACCGTAAGAGATATTCATGTCATTTTCGTGTTAACAATGAATCTTATCTCCTATATTACCTCCTAGTGTTACGTAGAACATGATTCTGTTTTTTTTCATGGCTTTCAACGATTGCGACTGATGGCTAGTGTTGGTATCACTCACCTTCACACGATACCCATCAGTTGTGCCCCCTTTCTCCCCCTCCCAATCCATCTGAAAAGTACATATGTGGCCATGAATAGGCTCTGATTATTATTTGAATGATACTTAATAATTATCTGTTGGTTCTCTTCACACTTGAAATTGAAATGTGGTTTAATAGGTGCTCATAAAATTATATCCATTTTTACAATAAAAATTCGTCCACGACAACTTCCTTACTTTAGGGCTAAAAAGACGGCATTTGGCTGAAAGTGAGAGCTCCTTTCATAGAATTGTTCATTTAAATAAAGTAATATATTTAAAAATCAATCGAAGTATAAGTATGTCTAGATATATTAATTTATTAATATATGAATTTACCTAAGCAGATATGTAGTTATTTTAGATTGAAGATAGTGGAATTGCATTATCGGTTTAAAATTTTTTAGGTATAGTAATTCTATGAAGTGAATATTTTCACTTCTAATTTGAAAAAACAAAATATTATGGATATGCTTTGTATTGAAATACCAAAGTTCTCCATTAACATCGGTAATTAACCCATTATATATTGTGTATATTTATACATATTACTTCACATATTTTTTTAACAAACACAAAAAATTAGCTTATAAGTGTGAATTTTTTATATTTTTATTCATTTTTATTATAAATATAAATATAATTTGATTATACCGTTTATGAAGATTTTAAATGAAGTTTTATTATATTATTTATAAAATTTTTTTATTGTAAATATGAACAATAGTCATTCTGTAATCTGTATTAGCAACTATTCTTTTACAACTATGCTAAGGATAACAAAAAATCAACCATTAAAACTAGTCACCAAATTAATTATTAGTATAATACATATTAAGATACAAAATATATATTAAAAATAAATTAAATGTATCTATAAACAAAGAGCAATGCTAGGGAACCAAAAGGGTATTAGTCAAAAACCAGCCAAATACCTTTGGGTGAATCTAAAATCTCTACGAGTTAATATACATGGATGTTTTTTCTACTAAGTATCAGAATGTTTCTTTTTCATACTAAATAGATGTTCTTTTATATATTTTTCGAATTTTTTTGTATTGCAAATGTTAATGTCTCTATTTCTTTAAGAATTTCATATTTTTTTTAAATTTTATAGATATTTAATTATTTTTGCTAAAATATAATTGAATGTTTTTTTGTTAAGTATTAGGATATTTTTTTTTCATATTAAATGAATATTTTTTAAAGATAGACTATTACTCCCATATTGTTGTTGTTGTTATTCAGTGGCTCAGCTACTTCCCATATTGCCCCTCCCAAACGCCTTCCAAATCTAATGGCAGCTGAGCCACATGTCCCTCTTCTTCCACTTCGGTCTCAACACCTTCACCGGACAAGAGTGGAGCTCCGGCCACGTACACCCTTCCCTATTCAACCCCACCAACCTCAACGCGGACGTCCTCACTAACGGTGTGACGTCACAACCGCAAAACCAATTTCTTCGACCTCACAGTGGATTGGTTTGAGGAGAGGGCTCAATCCTGCCCATCATATACATGGCGGGCCATGCAAACCCATCGTCTTCATCATGATATGCATAAGCAAACCCACCGTGCCTCGTCAAATCCATACCCGCCGTCTCATCTTCCCTCAATATCTTCAACAGGCTCATCTTTTGAAGCCCGTAAAACAGCGGCAGCATCGTTGCCGTCACCCACCCGCTAATTACTAGAATTTCGATCACTTGCGCAGCCAGCAGCATTGGTGAGAGAGAGGTGTGTGTGATTGTTGGAGGTGCATAGGTTAATGTGAGAGAGAAGAAAATTTTTTTTATAGGTTTTAATTAGATTTACTTAATTAATTTTAAATTTTTAAAATTTTGAATTTAAAAAATTTAAAATTAATTATTAATATAAATTACCGTGGTTTTGTTTAGTTTTTAGCTGATAATCTTTTGGTTCCATATACTTTTCCTTTTTTTTTTTAACATATAGCATGGTTGATCGAAATAATATCATTCAAAATCAAATCGGTATTATTATCAATTTGTAACTGTTAATATCCATTCCTTAATTACTAATATGACCTATCATTAAGATAATATGTCCCATTATTCTTTTCAGAAGATCGTAATAATTTTAGAAGATCCGTTTTAGAAAGCAAACAAGACAGTGCAGTAAGCATCCAAAAACAATTAAAGGGAATTCGTTATTTTGTTAATCAAATAGCAACACAAAAAGTATCGCAGTGATCTTTACTTGTCACAACTTGTAAAACTAATCATGGTGATTGTGTTTGTGTCCTTAAGGTCAATAGTGAAAACCGACCTTCAAACATGTAAGTTAAGAACCACAAGCGATATAATTAAGAGATATTTTTGTATAAAGACAAGTTCGTTCATCATCTCATCATTCAAGTACACATACACATACACAACAAATACCGTGAGTCCTATGAATAAATAAGTGAAAGTATCTACGATAAAAGTGAGATCCAATATCTAAGAACCAGATACTAAAAATTATAGGCGACAACAAAGAGTACCACAGGGGGGAGAGAAGTAATTAACTGAAAATCAAGTTAGAAAAGACCACTTCATCGAATTCTGTTGTTGTTAATATATATAGTATAAAACAAAACAAAACAAACAAATTAAACAATTCTTGGCATATAAAATTCATGCTATATTTCCTATTTACAAAACTAACGGCGTTGAAAATTTGACGCCCCGAATCCATCATCATTGATTCATCGTCTAATAACGTGAACATCCCCAGATCTCCGATCAACATGCTTAATCCACCTCTTCCCATCAGCACCACCACGACCACCACCGACACCGGAAACATGTGCTATGTCAAGCCCCTTCCCAACCGGTAGAAACACCGACCGTACAACGCGTCTTCTGGATCCTCCTTCATCCACCACTCCCCTCCACTTAAACGTGGGCTTCGAAGAACTCGAACTGGCGTTGGCGTTCTTTCGGACCATAACGGCCCCTTGGGCGCTCAACTTGGCCAGTCTTAAAACCCTGGCGAAGTCGCCGCGCCTCGAATCCACGACCAAGAAGTCAATTCCTTCTAAACCTTCCATAACCTCTTCCACCTCTCCTACCAGTGTCTCCGGCCTCCTAACTCCGGCGTCGCTCATCCTTTCACCGTACTCTAATCCCGACGTCTCGTCCGGGACTATGCACACGTGTCTACCGCCCGTGTGACGGCTTGCGATGGCCAATCCTATGCTGGTTGGGATCAAGCCTCCCTGCGACCATGTTTCCACGATCAGCTGCGCGTTCCACCCCGCTGCCATGGCTGACACTAGCTCCGCCACGCCGGATTCCCGTTTCAGCGTGCTTACGGATTGTACTGTGTCGATGTACGCTTTCGATGCTCTCTCCGGACACCATACTAGTTTCATTTTTAATATCTTCTATTCGTTTTGATATGATGATGCGGTTTTTCGTTTTTTTTTTATGTCTGAATTTGGTGTGTTTGGTAATAGTTGTTGATGTGAGGAATTTCTAGGTTTGGAGTGATTATATATGAGTATGTGATGAAAGGGGAAAGAAGGAAGAAAAAAAAGAACGAATAAGTAAGGTAGGGTCATCAGGAATAGGTTGTTCTAGAGAGAGAGAGAGAGAGTGGGACCGTTGACATTTATTCCGCGCCAATCCGACGTGTTGGTTTATATTCGGATAACTACGGTTTATATTATTCTTTCCTATAATAACAAACATATACTGAAATTAACTATTAAAATTAATTATTAATATAAAATATATATTAAAAATTAAAATATTAAAAAGATAATAAAAATAAATTAAATTATATATTTTTATAATAAATAAATAATAATTAAATTTTAGTATATAAATAATATTTTTATAATTTCTCATTATTTGTGTTTTACGGCTAAATATCTCATGTTGCACTCACACCTGAATTTCCAGGTGCCTGGCCATGCGTGTATATCTCAGCCATTCACAAATGACTATTTTATTAACTAAATCTTTTTTATTCAAATTCTTTATAATTAAACACTAAAAGAAACAGTTAAGTACAATTTTAATTTTTAAGACGTAAGTTAAAATTTTTTTCGTCTTTAATTTTTTTTTTCATGAAAAATAGTTTTTAAGGTTTAAATTAGTTTTAAAATAGTCACCAAAAATTTTAAAAAATCATAAAAAAATAGTTTTAAAATTGTCTTAAATGTTTAACTTGGTTTTAAATTTTTGGTGACGAAAGCGAAGGTAAAGGTGGATCGTGGATAGTTTTTTCTTCTTCTTCCCTTCTTTCTTTTTTTTCTTCTATTCCTCTTTCGCATGAGCAGAAACACCCTCTTTCTCTTTTTTTTTTAATTTTATAATTTTTTATAGATAATTTGGTCCAAAATTTTAAGATTTAAGTTAAAAGGACGATTTTAAAACTTGATTTTAAATCTTAAGGATGATTTTGTATATAAAAAAAGGTTAGGGACGAAAAAAATTTTTGACCTATATTTTAACCACTAAAAAAATCTTTATAATTAAGTGCCAATTATGTTAGACTTTCTTATTATTATGTATTGAATTAGTGATATATCCAAAAAGTTTCCTATTTAGGTTACCACGTATATTTAAGTACCATAAAAAAACTATATGAATAATTATGTTTATTTTAGTAAAAGGTAAAACTAAATAAATATTAGTATAATCAATTTAAATTAGTTTAATAGTTAGTTTATTTATTTATTTAAATAAATATTAAAAATTTAAATCCTACTTTATATATATAGCAACTTATTGTCTAATAACAAATTTAGAGTTTGAAACATTAAATGCACGTTTAATTTTCTTAAAAATTTTTTTTTGTGTTTGGCTATTTTTTTCTATAAACACAAACATAATTCTATAATCTAACGCATGTTTGCCTAAAACTAAAAATTTAGCTTTTATGTTCACTTTTTTTTGTTGGACTATTAATTAAGAAAATTTATTTCTTATTTACCAATTTTACCCTTTATTATTCATATGATGAATTTTATTACCTTTTCTTGCCCATAAGAGTTTTTTTTTACCGCTCTTGTTATTTCTTTTTTGTTTGAAACTTTTTCTTTTTTTACTTTATATTGTGATTCTATGAGTTGATTCTAAGAATCCTATTAAAAAAATCAAATTAAATAAAAAATAAAACAAAAAGTAATATTAGAATCACAACACTACAAAAAAAATGTTGATTACTGTAGAAATTATCATCGGATTTAGCATCGAGTTGTACCGATGAATCTTCCTACGAAAAGGAAGAGAAATTCATCGGCATAAAAAGTTATCATCGGAATGGTTTTTCCGCCGCAAAAACCGACAGTAATTGTTGGCGCAAAAATAAGACTCAACAGCGCCAATGTTATCGTTGGATTTTTCGGCAGTATAATCCGCCGGTATAACGATTTAATGAAATGCGTTGTTTTGGTGATTTACCGTTAGATTTTTCGGTGGTATAATCCGCCAACATAACGATTTAATGTAATGCGCCGTTTTGGTGATTTGCTGTCGGAAAAACCCAACGGTAAATGTGGCTTAAAATTCAAATACGGAATCCTTCTTCCTCACTTGTCCGAACCCTCTCTCTCTCTTCTTTCTCTCTCTTATGGCGTGCTCTCTTCGTCACCATCGAGAAGTCATCGTCGCCACTGCCGAAGCCTGTCAGAACCTCGTCGTCGTTGTCTTCGCTGCCTAGAGTACCCACTAAAGTTGCCACTGCACGTTGTTGTCGATTCTGTTGCTGTATCTGGGACCACTTCTGCTGTGGTTGCCATTCACGTCACCGTCACTGCCGCCTCTGTCATCACCACGATAAAAAGACCCTACAACTATTATCGTTAGATTTATTGTTAGTATGGTTATTTCATTTTTACATATTAATTTGTGACTTTAGCATTTTGTTAGGGTTTAGTTTAAATCAATGGTTAAATTTGTTTAGTGAAGTGTGTGATTAGAGTTTGTTGTATTAATTTAATGGATGTAAAAATCAAATAATGTTAGAGTAGATTAACTAAAGTGAGATTAAAAGTGCTTGAGTTGTTAGAAGGTTTTAGTGTCTGATTAGTTTAATGAAGTGTGTGATTAGAGTTGGACTAATGAATTTTACTTATTCTTTCAAATTAGTTTCTGATTTAATTTCAGCTTGTGAATTTAATAGGTTTAATTACTTTGTTAGTCCCTATAGTTTTGCGAAATTTTCAATTAGATCCCTATACTTTTTTTCTTTTTAATTAAGTCCTTGCACCAATTTTTTTTAATTGGGTCCTTACACTTTTTTTTTATTTAGGTCCCTATACCAATTCTTTTTTTTTAGTTGGGTCCCTATAAAATTAAGCCAATTACTACTAAGAAGGACTTAATTGAAAAAAAAAATAGTGTAGGGACCCAATTAAAAAGAAAAAAATATAGGGACCTAATTGAAAATTTCACAAAACTATAGGGACCAATAGAGTAATTAAACCAATTTAATACGTTGTCCTTTTTAATTTATCAACGCACTGCTATTCTCTCTAAGAATAATTAGAGTTTTTTTTGTTGTTTTTGCAGTAATATTCCAGGTTGGTTTTTTATCTCTGAATATAATAAGTTGTTTAAATTTTAAGCCAGATTTACTTTTCCTAGGATATAATTTTAGGATGGAAGTGGGAGAAGGTCCCATAGTGGCAGCTTCTCAAAACCCTTGTTTGCTGGACAATTGTAGAGTTATAAAGGGTTGCACACTAGAATGGTTAGAATTTGATATTTTGTTGAATGCGTGTATGTTATAATTTATTCCTGTAGCTGTTTCCTATGTGAAAATTGTTATATTTATTTCATGTATATCTCCGAATCAAGTAGAAGTTCTTCCGAATTACCATTTTAAATTGTTTAAAACATGTTTGGTTTGTCAGAAAATGATAATTATATTTGGTAGAAGAGTCTAATTACAGGGTACACTCTGCCGAATTTTCTTAAAAGTTGAATAATTTGTGTTGTTCGTTGAATTCTAAGGTGTGTTTCAATATGATTCCAAGTCATCGTCTATGGATGTATGAAAGGGATAACCATGGCCGGGAGGGTTTCAAAGCTGAATTCTTTGAGGGGATTGACGCATTTGACGCACATGTCTTCAGCATGGAACTGTTTGGGCTGAAGGAAAATCTAGGTGTCTGTGTCAAAGGTGTCGACTGACTAAGTGGTTAGGACCTGCGGACATAACGCTTCACCTCTACCATAATGGGTTCAAGGATGGGTATTGTATTTGGTCGGAACACAAAAAAGTGGATGAGCAGAGAATTAACCGGTCTGCCTCTAATTTGAATAGGTCCGATTGTCAATCAAGGAGGGTTCGAATGGTGAGAGACCTAAACATGGATGAAATGAGTTAGGAGGCTAACCAAGAGAGATACAATGAGATGGTGATGCAACAGATGTTACGGAATTAGAAGAGACTGAAGAAAAGGAGGATGGTGAACCAGAGGGAGAAGATGATGAATTTAAATAGAATTAATGTAAATATAGTTCTGTGATATGTATTTCTTTAAGAAAATTTGCGGAGAATGTAATATAGTTAGCTTTGTTTCAGATATTTCAATTCCAAGTCATTCCATATCTTTAATTTAAGTTTTTAGCATTTCACATCAGGTTTAAGGCACTATTTCAATTATTAATTATCAGGGGTACATTATAGATAGACGAAAAAAATTATTTAAAAAAAAACTACCGTTGGAATATTCCAATGGTAACGACCCAATCATTTAAAAAAAAATTAAAAAAATATTTTCGTTGGAGTTACCGTCAGATTAATTCGACGATAAGTTGGCGGGTGTTCCGAGGGTTACCTGAAACTGAAGGTCGATCTCAGAGGAGATCTTCTGTTGTGGCTGGAGCTGTCGTGTCCGACTTGCTGGATCCGGTGGTACTGCTGATCCGTGATCACCAGAGGGTGGGGGTACCTGCAAGAGACTCCGATGCTTAAGTTAGCATATGCTTTAGGCAGATTTTTTGTGTAGAATCAGAATGTAAGTTATACCTGGGTGCTCCAGTGTATTTATAGTAGTGCGGAGTGACCTCCCTTGAGATAAGTTAGTTATCTTATCTTATCTTTTGCTGGTGAGTCCCCTTATCTTTGGCTAGCCACCTTTAGGCGGGCTGTTATCTTCTGCCTTTGGGCCTTTTTGGGCCCTTATAGCCATTTTGACCGAGCTCTTTGAGAAGAGGTCGGTGTCGACCAGTCTTTGTAAGAGCTCGGTCATTTTTGTCTTCGCTCAAACTGGATCGCCTAGCTCGACCTAGGGTATGAATAGCGGGTAATGCATGACTTGGCGCTACCATTATTCTTGGAAAAATTTTGCCAGTAACATTCATCAAATTTCGTTTTCATACTCACTATATTCCATCGAAGAATTCGACAGTAATTACCGTCGGACGAAAAAAATCCGACGGTAACCATTTACCGGTAAGATTTATACCGTCTAATTCATTTCGACGATAAATTCGATGATACTCAATATTTTTCTTGTAGTGCAAGTAGTGAAAAACTATAGCTAAAAGAATACTAAAACATAATGAGAGTAATAAAAAAAGAATATTAAAATCTATTTAAATATCTAAAATAAAATAATAAGATAATATGAAATAATTATTAAAATTCATATTTTTTTCAATAATATTTTTTAGCTAAAAGTGATTTTGAATAATATAATCCAAATAACATTTAGTTTATTATAATTTATTTTGATATAAAAATTATTAAACATAAATCACGTTAACACCAATTCACTTTTAATCAATAAATTTGCAAAATTAATTTCAGAAAAGTTATACATCCAAATCACTTATTTAAAACTAATTCAAAATTAAAATTGAAATTCTAATCAAACTTAAACTAAATTAAACTAAAATTAAACAATTATCACACAATCTCAACAATAATTTCTCAACAAAACAGTCATCAACGCAGCAATTAACATAATTAGACAATTCCAAACACTTCAATAATTCAAAACTTAATGTATTGAATCTAACCTAACTTAATCAAGCTAAATCTACTAAGATTAGAAAACTAGACTGAACTAACTTTGAAACTAATTCAAAATTAAAATTGAAATTCTAATCAAACCTAAACTAAATTAACCTAAAAGTAAACAATTATCAAACAATATCAACAATAATTTCTCACCAAAACAGTCATCAACGAAGCAATTAACACAACTAGATAATTCCAAACACTTCAAAAATTTAAAAACTAATGTATTGAATCTAACCTAACTTAATCAACCCAAATCCACTAAGATTAGAAAAATAAACTAAACTAACTTGGAAACTGATTCAAAATTAAAATTAAAATTCTAATCAAATCTAAACTAAATTAAACTAAAATTAAACAATTAACAAATAATCTCAACAATAATTTCTCAGCAAAACAGTCATCAACGAAGCAATTAATACAATTAGACAATTTCAAATACTTCAACAATTCAAAACCTAATGTATTAAATCTAACCTAAATTAATCAACCTAAATCCACCAAGATTAGAAAACTAAACTGAACTAACTTTGAAACTGATTCAAAATTAAAATTGAAACTCTACTCAAACTAAAACTAAATTAAACTAAAATTAAAGAAATTAGAAAAGAGTTGCTCAAGAACCTGTAATGAAGAACAGAACAAGAAATAAGGGAAGAGGTGGATGTTGCAATGGTGCTCGCCAAAGTTGCGGTGGCGGCAGATGATGGTAATGGAAGATGGTGGTGACGGCGAAGAAGAGAGAGAGAGAGAGGGAGGGGAAGAATGAGAAGAAGGAGGGCTCGACGTAAAGGATTGACGACAATGGAGAGGGGGTGGCGACAGCGGTGGCAGATGGTAAGAGTGATGACGACAGGAAGGAGAGAGAGAGGGGGGGGGGGATGGTAGTGATGGTGGTGAGGGTTTAAATGAGGGGGAAGAGATTTGTGATTTAAATTTACGCCCCTTTTACCATCGTAAAATTCCGACGATAAACCATTGCGGGCCACCAAAACACATTGTTTCACTAATTGGAGTTACCGTCGGATTTTTTCGACGATAAAGGACTCACCAATTTAACTTATTTTTCCTTTAAATATTACCGGCAGATTTACTGTCGAAAAATAGAATCCGCCGATAATTACTTAACCTTATGAATTTGACGTCGTTAACGCCAGTAAATTCGACAGTAAATCTACCGCTACTTTGTGACGCTAAATTCGACAGTAAATCCGACGGTACTCAACGTTTTTCTTGTAGTTTCCTCCTCCTCCTCCTCCTCCTCCTCCTCCTCCTCCTCCTCCTCCTCCTCCTCATCATCATCATCATCATCATCATCATCATCATCATCATCATCATCATCATCATCATCATCATCATCATCATCATCATCATCATCATCATCATCATCATCATCATCATCATCATCATAAGAAGCAAAAAGAAAATGCAGCATTAAAGAAGCTATGCTTTTGTAGTTAAATTTCGGTGTCAAAATTAAGAAGTTTCGATGTCATTATTAAGAAATTTCGTGTTATTTTCTAATAAATTCTACATAATTCAAAATTCCTCATCCTCTTTTTCGTTATCATCATCTTCTTCTTCTTTTCTGGTGTCACATTCTCATAATTCTTCTTGTTTTACTCTCTTAACAAGAATAAAAACAAGAAAAAGAGAAGAAAAAATCAAACAAAAAAAAGAAGACATACATAATGCTGCGAAAAATCAACGAGGAAGATGAAGAGGAAAAGAAAAGAAAAACGCAACAACTGTATGCAGAGAAGAAGGAATACGAAGAAAAAGAATGAGCATGAAGAAGAAGAAAGAACGGGAAGAAGAAGAAGAAGAAGCGCGTGATGTCGCTGGAAGTTGAAGCGTGTCTACACGTTCTCACTAATGAAACTGGTTTTTGTTAGGTTTGAACCAACTTGGTTGCAAAAAAAAACTTAAAGTGTAGCAGGATTGAATCAATTTTATACAAACTTTCGCTTACAAACTTCAATCCAGACACATACTTAATTCTTGATCTGCGAGGTGAAATCCTGAAAAACCAAAAATAAATAATGGTGTGAAAAAAAAAATAGAAACATATGTGGTTATGTACTGTGTATGTATGTGTGAGAAAAAAAAGTAAAGATTTACATATAGTTTATCTTCATATAAAGTTAATAGTTAAAATTGTTATATAATAATTTAGTTAAATATGTCAAATCATCTAATAATTTTTAACTAACAGTTTCACATGAAAACTTAACAACTATATGTAAGTTTTCAAAAAAAAAAAAAATGAGTGGCAAAGTGTAATAATTTTCTTCTTATTCCTTAGTTTATTAGTATTGAATCAATTATCGGTTAAAATACATGTACAAGTATATTAATGTAGGACTACATACCTCAATCAGATCCTATAAATATATTCAATCTAAAAAGAAAAAGAACTTAACTGATTCAGGGTTAAAAAAAACTAATTACTGAAATAATTTGTTTTAACAAATGCGGAATATATAAATGCCTTCTGATGGATTGAAATTGCGTTTGATATGGCAAACCGGGGCGTGAACTTTTTTCAATTTATTTGGGGTTGGTGTTGTTGATGGCGCCGTTGGTTTTGGTTTGGATTCTATTGGCACTTCGTTCTTCAAGGTTGACCTTGTTGCCCACTTGGTGTCTTCTCTACTTGAGGAATGCGGACTACTACTCGTGTTTATAATATTTTTAGACTTTGAAAGCTTGAAGGCCAACGCCACCGAAAATTACATCTAACCATCATCTATAGATACTTGCTGTATTGGTCAAGTATATAGCCAAAAAGTAGCTTGAACCAAATTCATATATACCTAGTTTAACAAGCCTATTATAACAAGAATTTAATAAATTTCACTATCAATAACATTTTAGTCTTTATTTTGATATGCGCATATAATTATAAGAGCAAATTGCATATTTAAATAAATTAGAGACTAAATTATTCAATTATATCATTACAAAATGGTTATATTTCGATCTTATATTTGTTCTATATAAATCGCTATAGAATATAAATGTTTTAAAATTTATACATAAACCATTTTATAGTAGGTCATAATTTATATAAAAATTGACTACTATAATAAACTATGAAACCCAAACACAATTTAAGAAAAAACAGAATACAATATAAACAGAAGCTGTGCAAACATAATTTAGAGGGGATAACGATTCACACATTAAAAGAAAGGAAAAATAAAAACGGTGAAAACATGCTAAAATTTATGCATAAACACTATACATTTTTGAATGAAATCGGAGAATGCATAACTCCACTTCTTTCTCTGCTACTACTGATGTAGGAGCATTTATTTGTCATTAGAATAATTAGAAATAGTAGTAAAGCTTAGTTATATTATTATAGTATACATATGAATTAGTTCTATATCGTTTAACACTCAAAGACTTCCCTTTCTCTATTTTACTACTATAAATAAGTTAATGTATTTTTTTTGTTGACACGACTTGAGAAATAAACAGTTATATTCTAAGCTTTATGTTTATCTTCTCAAAACTCTTTTCAGAGTAAAGGAGTATATTCTTGGCTTAGCCAACTAAGATGAACATTTGGCTATCTTTACCATAATGGGGTTGTTAACCTCACCAAGATTGGTGACCTAAACGACCTCCCGGTGTCAGTTTGGTATCAAAGCAAAGTTGGTCCTCACTTTGCTCTAGTAAAATTTTATTTCGTTTATGGATACGGGTCTTTAGTGCAGTGCTCTTGTTGTTGGTACAAGTTGTCATCAGTGCGGGTTGCTTGCTGCGGAATTCTGGATAATATCATTCTTTCTCTTCTTTTGGTGCCTTCTTTGTTGGTGCATTCCTATAATATCTTTAGTGCTTTCCCATCATTATCATCATTGGTGCATTCCTATAATCATCATTGGTTCATTCCTATCATTGTTGTGCATCCATCTATCATTACATCATTGCATAGAAATAAAATATGGCTCCAAAGCATAGAACTATTCAAGATATTGAGATGGAAGAATTACGCTGTCAAGTTAAGGAGTTGTAGGAGCAACTTGCAAAATATGAAGCCACTCAAAATAATCATGACAAGCAAAGTGAAGACAGTTTTTTTAGCAAAGAGGATAATGCGAATCCATTTCATTATTCTTCATCGTCTGAAGATTTGTCCACACGAAGGGCACAACACAACAACGCAAAAGCTAAAGACTTAGGAATCAAAATTGATATTCCTGAGTTTGAAGGGAGACTCCAACTAGATGATTTCATCGATTGGCTCTGCACAGTGAAAAGAGTGTTCGAGTTAAAAGATATTCCGGATGACATGAACATGAAGCTTCTAGCAATCAAAATGAAGGAGAAGACACAAAGAGCCAAGTGAAGAGTTCGAGAGGGAAAATGAGATTGAGTATGATGTTGAAGAGGAGGTTCCATCTGATTGTGATAAAGCTTTGGTGGTTCACCATGTTTTGAACACTGTTATGCTAACTAAAGACGAACGTTGGCTCCGCCATAACATTTTCCACACAAGGTGCACTGCCCAAGGAAAGGTGTGCAAGATCATCATTGACTCCAAAAGTTGTGAGAATATTGTTGCAACCAATATGGTAGAGAAACTGAAGATTTCAACTAAGGAACATCCTCATCCTTATAAGTTGCAGTGGTTGAGAAAAGGGAATGAGGTCAAAGTGACAAGGTGATATTGCGTTCAATTATCAATTGGGAATAAATATAAAGATGAAGTATGGTGTGATGTCATCCCAATGAACGCATGTTAATAGGATGCCCTTGGCAATATGTTCGTCGAGCTGTCTATGACGGATTCAAGAATATATATTTCTTCTTCAAGGATGGTGTGAAGATTATGTTGACTCCGTTAAGACATAACGAGTATGAGAAGCAAGGTCAGGCCTTAATGAAGCTCATCAAAAGTTCAACTTCATGTGTTTTCTATTGATTTGTAAGGAGAACAAGGAGACCTTATTCATGCATGAGGATGTCAACCCTTTGATTGAAGAATTTTCTTATGTTGTCCCTAAGGAGAACCCTAGCGGGTTACCCCAAATGCAAGATATCCAACATGCCATTGATTTTGTCTCTAGTTCGATGATTCCAAGTAAACCAGCATATCATATGAGTCCCAAGGAGCATAAAAAGTTGCAACGCTAAGTAAAATAACTTTTGGACAAAGGACTAGTTAGAGAAAGTGCTAGTCCCTGCGCTATTCCTGCTCTGCTAGTTCTAAAGAAAGATGGTTTATGACGTATGTGCATTGATAGTCATGCTGTGAATAAGATCACCATCAATTACAAGTTCTCTATTC
This sequence comes from Arachis ipaensis, assembly GCF_059453495.1. Lineage (NCBI taxonomy): Eukaryota > Viridiplantae > Streptophyta > Magnoliopsida > Fabales > Fabaceae > Arachis > Arachis ipaensis. The sequence goes on from NC_142436.1 coordinate 60,511,242, forward strand.
TTCGACTTGATGATTTGCTGGATCAATTATATGGTGCTGTTATATTTTCTAAGATCGACTTAAGAAGTGGCTATCCTCAAATTTGTATGAGGCATGATGATGAATGACAGACAGCTTTCAAGACACGAGATGGGTTGTACAAATGGACGGTTATGCCATTTGGCATCTCTAATGCACCAAGCACCTTTATGCGCTTGATTAACCAGGTATTCCGATCCTTCATTGAAAAGTTTATTGTTGTTTACTTTGATAATATCTTGATATATAGTAAGGACCATGATGAACATCTAGTCCATCTACGTCAAGTATTTGTGGTGCTTCGAGAGCAAAAATTATATGCTAATCTCAAGAAGTGTGACTTCTTGATGAATAAAGTTGTATTCCTATGATACGTTGTGATAGGTCAAGGCATTGAGGTGGATCATAGCAAAATCAATGCTATTATTAATTAGCCTACTCCAAAGACGTTGCATGATATAAGGAGCTTCCATGGACTAGTATCATTCTATCAACATTTCATTAAAAATTTTAGCTCCATTACTGCTCCACTTACTGAATGTCTTAAGCATGATACCTTTACATGGAGTGCTAAGGCATAACAGAGTTTCGAGGCATTGAAGGAAATGATTTTTACTGCTCCTGTACTTGAACTTCCAAACTTTGATTCCATGTTTGAAGTTAATTGTGACACTTCAAATGTTGATATTGGTGCTGTACTTTCTCAAGAAGGTTGTCCAATTGCTTTCTTCAGTGAAAAGTTTAATGATGCTAAAATGAAGTATTCCACCTATGGCAAGGAGTTTTATGCAATCGTGTGAGCATTAAGCCACTGGAGCCATTATTTATTGCCTAAGGAGTTCATCTTGTATACTGATCACGAGTCTCTTAAGCATATTAACTCCAAAAAAAAGTTGAATTGACACCATGCAACTTGGAGTGAGTTTCTGCAATCTTTCCTATTTCTCCTTAAGCATAAATTTGGGACTCAAACTAAGGTTGCCGATGCCTTAAGCCGACGACACACTCTCCTTTCCACTCTACAAATTAATGTTGTTGGCTTTGAGGTTGTAAAGGAGTTATGTGAGGAAGATCAAGATTTTGGAAAAATCTGGATGTGCTGCTTGCAACAACCCTATCGACAATTCTTCATTCAAGAAGGTTATCTTTTCAAGAAAAATTAGTTGTGCATTCTTCGTTGTTCATTATGCCAATCAATTATCTGGGAGACTTATAATGGAGGATTAGCTAGACATTTTGGAAGGAACGAAACATTAGCTCTGATAAAGAAAAAATTCTATTGGTTAAAACTTGTGTGGGATGTCATTCGACACATTTAGAGATGCCACATTTGTCACATTGCTAAAAGTGAGAATCAAAACACTGGTTTGTACAAGGCATTGATTGTTTCAAAATTCCCATGGAAAGATGTTAGCATGAACTTCGTCTTGGGATTACCTAGGACACAGAAGTAAAAGGATTTCATTATGGTATTTTTTGACAGATTCTCAAAAATGGCTCATTTTGTACCTTGTCATAAGACAAAAGATCGAGAAATGAAGTTAATGAGTCATGATGAGACGCAGAAGTTGGTGAATTAAAAATTATTAAAATAATTACGTTGCAAGTATAGTTCTTAACTCACCGAAAATCTGCCTATCAATTTAGAAATATGTCACAGAGAGTTTAAATTAAAAATTACTGGGAGTTTAAGTCCCAGGTCGTCTCCCAACGAGTTGCAGAAAAGTGTGCTATTTTATTAATTAGGTATTCCAAGAAGTTGAGTTAAGTAGGTGGAAAATTAAATTGAGAAAATTCAAATAATATGAATAAAAGCCTTGATTGGGAGTTTATTAGTTAGATTCTCTATCATTGATGGGATGATTTCAAGATTAATTTATAATTAATGGTTGTTCTGTTTAGTTATCCCTTACTAGGTAAAGGAAAGTCAAACAAGTTGGAATGCTAAATCTGTTCACGAGTTGCAACCCAGTTAGTTCAAAGGGATTGGTGTTAGTGATTAGATAACAATCCAACGGTTAACCCAATTACAATTCTTCTTTCAATCCTTCCAACTCAAGAGTTCCTTTCAATCAACTCCCCATCAAGTGAGGGAACTACTCACTCATTGTAAATAATAAATCCATAACACAAGAAAGGGGATTAAAAGAAGACATGATTATTGGAATGGAAAATAAATTAAATTGGAAGAAATAAATTAAAATCATGAAAGTATTCAAATGACAAAGTTGAACAAAGCAAAGAACATGGAAGAATAAAACCAAGTTAAGAGAACGAACTAGAATGACGAAGTCTTGACGAGGAAATAACTCTTCTCAATGTTCCAATGCTAAGACCAATTGAAGATTAAAATTCTTAAACCTAGAGAGAGAAACCTAAGGGAGTAAAACTAGATCTAAAAACTGAAAACTGTGTAGAATGAATGTTGTCTTTTGTTTCTGCATATTCTCTGGCTCTAGTCTGCTGTTCTGGGCCGAAAACTGGGTCGAAATAAGGTCCAAAATCGCCCCCAGCGAATTCTGCAGATTATGCAGATAGCACATGTCACGCGATCGCGTCATCCATGCGGACGCGTCATTCGCGCTTTTCCTTGCCACGCGTTCGCGTCGTCCACGCTACCGCGTCGTTTGAGCTTTTCCGATCCGCACGGCCGCGTGAGCCATGCGGCCGCGTCACTGCGATTTGCTCTCCTTCGCGCGGTCGCATGAGCCATGCGACTGCGTCACTTCTCGCTGGTTTTCTCCTCAAATTCTTGTGTTCCTTCTATTTTTGCTAGCTTCCTTTCCAATCTCCAAGTCGTTCATGCCCTATAAAGTCTGAAACATTCAACACACAGATCACGGCATCGAATGGAATAAAGGAGAACTAAAAATACATAATTAAAGTCTCTAGGAAGCAATTTTCAAACATGTTATAAAATCAGGAAGGAATTATAATTTCATGCTAATTTAATGAATAAGTGGGTAAGGATCATGATAAAACCACACAATTAAACACAATATAAACCATAAAATAGTGTTTTATCAACCTCCCCACACTTAAACATTAGCATGTCCTCATGCTTAATTGAAGGAGATAAGGAAATAAGTATGAACATGTAGAAACTCATGAAATGCAATGCAAGCCTATATATATATATATATATATATATATATATAAATAAATGCAACTATATGATTCTTGCCCACTTGATCAAAAGTAAATAAGCTCTTCAAAACAATTACAAATCAAATTCCACTAATTCTATCATTATACAATAAAACAGATAAAAGTGCAAGAAGATAGCTCATGAAAGCAGGGAACATGAAAATTCAAGCATTGAACCCTCACTGATAATGTATGTACGCTCTAATCTCTAGTGTATAGGGTAATCACTCTATCCTTCTCTAATCATGCTTTCTAACTTTTGTTCTTCTCCTAACCAATCAACAACATTTAATATACCAATGCAAACATTATGAGGTCTTTTCAAGGTTGTAATGGGGCTAAGGTATAGGTAGGGGTATACATTTGGTTAAGTGAGCTAATAAATTGAATCTTTAATTAACTCAAGCTCCAACCCAACCTATATATTTTTAATGTAATCTTAAAGTTCATACCTAGCTACCCAGAATTCCTTTTTTTCAATCCATACTCATGTGTCAACTTTGTATTTGATTTTATCATATGTGCATTGATCTTTGAATTCTGAATTTGACATTGGGGTAATTTTTTTGTCCCCTTATTTATTTATATAATTTTTTTGACATACAAATAAATATAGCTTATCAATGCACATAGATTTTTAATTCTTATGGTTTCACATGAGTAGGTATCCAAATTCCCATTAACTTCTCATGACACATTCCCTTAACAACTTTTGTTCCCACAATTTCCCATACTTAACTAGCACACACAATTCTATCTTAAGCTAACCAAAGATTCAATTTGGGATATACAATTGTTTTTCAGCTTAAGGTTAGTAATGTGGTAAAATATAGAACAAATGGGATTTAAAGGTTCAAAGTGGTTAACAAAGGTAATTGAAAAGGGTAGGCTTAATTTGGATAAGTGAGTTTAAACAAATAATGGCCTCAATCATATACAAGCATGCAAATATAATAAATATTGGACATATAAGATAAAACAAAATATAGATTACAATCATAGAGAAGTAAACACACAAGAATGAAATAATTATGGTTAAATAATGTAACCATACATAAAGGCTCAAATCTTTCACAGGTTGTGTGTTCTTTAGCTCAAATGTCATGTTCCAAATACAACTCAAGCACATTTATCATAAAAATTTTGAAAAATTAGTGAAATTTTGTTCCAAAGATAGAGTCTTTAAAAGAAACTTATTGTCTTTTCAATCAAGTAGAACATGCATGCAACTATTCTAACCTATGCAATTTATTCTATTCTATAAAAGAAAGAAAATCTAACTAAAATATCCTAATTATTGGTGCTAGGGAAAAGAAATTACCTCCGGAAGTCAGGTACTGACCGACCTCCCCACACTTAAGGCTTTGCACCGTCCTCGGTACCGTCTGTCAGGAACAGAGGTGGGCTGGTGGCAGTATCTCCACAATCGGGACCGTCATGGCTCCCTGTGCTGGTAAAAGAAGTGGAGTCCGGGGTATCCGAGTCCCTGAAGTATCCCTTGAGTAGCTCCTTGAGGTGTTTGAATCGGCGCTCGTTACGGTGCTCTCTCATCTTTGCTTTCTGTTCTTGCCGATCCAACCTTTCGATTATCTGCTGGAGCAATTCATCAATTGTAGGTCCTGGTGGTGTTGAAGAAGGATTATCTTCAACTGGAGTAGTAGGAAGGCTTGTAGTGGCTGCTGGGGGTCTGAGGTATTTCCCGTTAGGGACATACTGATCATCCCGTGGAAGCACGGCTTTGGTGTCCCCAGCTCTGTAGGAGACTCCGGCTGCTGAGACAAGATCTGAGATCAAGGCGGGGAAAGGTAAGTTGCTCGCAATTTGTACGTGTCCCATAGCATTCCGGATATGTCTTGAGAGATGCAGAGGTTGGTCTGTAAGGATGCACCATAGTAGAATAGCCATGTCCGCAATGAAGGAGGACTCATTAGTGCTCGGAAAGACGTAATGGGACATGATCTGTGCCCAGACGCGAGCCTCTGGTGCACGAAATTGTGTTGTCCAGGCTCGAACAATCCCTGGTAATGGCTCCAAAGCTTGGTGCTTTGATCTTAATTTATAGTTGACACAACTTCGATACAACTAACCAGCAAGTGCACTGGGTCGTCCAAGTAATACCTTACGTGAGTAAGGGTCGAATCCCACGGAGATTGTTGGTATGAAGCAAGCTATGGTCACCTTGCAAATCTCAGTCAGGCGGATTTAAACATGATACTTTATTAGATTAAAATAAACAATAAAAGGGATAGAGATACTTATGTAGATTCATTGGCAGGGATTTCAGATAAGCGAATGGAGATGCTTTTCGTTCCTCTGAATCTCTGCTTTCCTGCTATCTTCATCCAATCAGTCTTACTCCTTTCCATGGCTGGCTGTATGCAAGGGCATCACCGTTGTCAGTGGCTACATCCCCTCCTCTCAGTGAATAATATGCTCACGCACCCTGTCACGGCACGGCTATTCATCTGTCGGTTCTCGATCATGCTGGAATAGGATTCACCCTTCTTTTGCGTCTGTCACTAACGCCCAACAATCGCGGGTTTGAAGCTCGTCACAGTCATTCAATCATTGAATCCTACTCAGAATACCACAGACAAGGTTTAGACCTTCCGGATTCTCTTGAATGCCGCCATCATTCTAGCTTACGCCACGAAGATTCTGGTTAGGAGATCTAGGAGATACTCATTCTAGCTTAATTCATGTAGAACAGAAGTGTTTGTCAGGCACGCGTTCATAAGGGGGAAGGATGATGAGCGTCACACATAATCATCACCTTCATCACGTTCTTGGGTGCGAATGGATATCTTAGAAGAGAAATAAGAAGAATTGAATAGAAAACAGTAGTACTTTGCATTAATCTTTGAGGAACAGCAGAGCTCCACACCTTAATCTATGGAGTGTAGAAACTCTACCGTTAAAAATACATAAGTGAAGGGCCAGGCATGGCCGAGATGGCCAGCCCCCTAAAGCGTGATCAAAGGATCATAAGGTAATCCCAAGATGCCAAATACAATAGTAAAAGGTCCTATTTATAATAAACTAGCTACTAGGGTTTACATGAGTAAGTAATTGATGCATAAATCCACTTCCGGGACCCACTTGGTGTGTGCTTGGGCTGGGCTTTGATTGTTACACGTGTAGAAGCCATTTGTGGAGTTGAACGCCAGTTTCTATGCCAGTTTGGGCGTTCAACTCTGGTTTTGGATCCTTTTCTGGCGCTGGACGCTAGATTTGGGCAGAAGGCTGGCGTTGAACGCCAGTTTACGTCGTCAATTCTTGGCCAAAGTATGGACTATTATATATTGCTGGAAAGCCCTGGATGTCTACTTTCCAACGCAATTGGAAGCGCGCCATTTCGAGTTCTGTAGCTCCAGAAAATCCACTTTGAGTGTAGGGAGGTCAGAATCCAACAGCATCAGCAGTCCTTCTTCAACCTCTGAATCAGATTTTTGCTCAAGTCCCTCAATTTCAGCCAGAAAATACCTGAAATCACAGAAAAACACACAAACTCATAGTAAAGTCCAGAAATGTGAATTTAACATAAAAACTAATGAAAACATCCCTAAAAGTAACTAGATCCTACTAAAAATATACTAAAAACAATGCCAAAAAGCGTATAAATTATCCGCTCATCACAACACCAAACTTAAATTGTTGCTTGTCCCCAAGCAAATGAAAATCAAATAGGATAAAAAGAAGAGAATATACTATAAATTCCAAACAATCAATGAAACATAGCTGCAATCATATGAGCGGGACTTATAGCTTTTTGCCTCTTGAATAGTTTTGGCATCTCACTTTATCCATTGAGGTTCAGAATGATTGGCATCTATAGGAACTTCAGATTTCGAATAGTGTTATTGACTCTCCTAGTTCAGTATGATGATTCTTGAACATAGCTTCTTTATGAGTCTTGGCCGTGGCCCTAAGCACTTTGTTTTCCAGTATTACCACCGGATACATAAATGCCACAGACACATAATTGGGTGAACCTTTTCAGATTGTGACTCAGCTTTGCTAAAGTCCCCAATTAGAGGTGTCTAGGGTTCTTAAGCACACTCTTTGTTTTTGCTTTGGACCTTGACTTTAACCGCTCAGTCTCAAGTTTTCACTTGACACCTACACGCCACAAGCACATGGTTAGGGACAGCTTGGTTTAGCCGCTTAGACCAGGATTTTATTCCTTTAGGCCCTCCTATCCACTGATGCTCAAAGCCTTGGGATCCTTTTTTATTTGCCCTTGCCTTTTGGTTTTAAGAGTTATTGGCTTTTTCTGCTTGCTTTTTCTTTTTCTTTCATGTTTTTTTTTCGCCTATTTTTATTTTTATTTTTTTTTTCTGCAAGCTTTGTTCTTTGCTGCTTTTTCTTGCTTCAAGAACCATTTTTATGATTTTTCAGATTATCAAATAACATGTCTCCTAGTCATCATTCTTTCAAGAGCCAACATATTTAACATTCTTAAACAACTACTTCAAAAGACATATGCACTGTTCAAGCATACATTCAGAAAACAAGAAGCATTGTCACCACATCAATATAATTAAACTAAGTTCAAGGATAAATTTGAAACTCATGTACTTCTTGTTCTTTTGAATTAAAACATTTTTCATTTAAGAGAGGTGATGGATTCATAGGACATTTATAACTTTAAGACATAGTTACTAACTACTAATGATCATGTAATGAAGACACAAACACAGATAAGCACATATCATAGAAAACGAAAAACAGAGAAAGTAAGAACAAGGAATGAGTCCACCTTAGTGATGGTGGCGTTTCCTTCTTGAGGAACTAATGATGTCCTTGAGCTCTTCTATGTCTCTTCCTTGTCTTTGTTGCTCCTCCTTCATTGCTTTTAGATCTTCTCTGATTTCATGAAGGATGATGGAGTGCTCTTGATGTTCCACCCTTAGTTGCTGCCAATAATTGTGTGGAAGAAAATGTATCCCCTGAGGTATCTCAGGGATCTCTTGATTTGCAGTCAAATGTTCTACCACTGAGCTATAGACCCTTGATGGAAGCTTTTGTCTTCCCTTTCCTCTTTCTAGAGGTTTCTCTGGCCTTAGGTGCCATCAATGGTTATGGAAAAAACAAAAAAGCTATGCTTTTACCACACCAAACTTAGAATGTTGCTCGCCCTCGAGCAAAAGAAGAAAGAATAGAAGAAGAAGAGGATATGGAGGAGATGGATGGCTGTGTGTATTCGGCCATATGGGTGGGATTGGGTGGGAGAGAGATGTTGAATTTTGAAGGTAGTGGGTGTATGGATGTGAGTGGTAAATGGAAGACAGAAGGGATGAGTGTTTATTGGGAATAGAGGATGATTGAGAAGAGAGAAGAGAGTGAGTAGAGGTAGGTGGGGATCCTATGGGGTCCACAGATCCTGAGGTGATCCCGTGAGGTCCCAGATCTTGAGGTGTCAAGGCATTTACATCCCTGCACCAATTTTGGCATGTAAAATGCCCTTGCACACAACTCTGGGCGTTCAGCGCCAGGTTGGTGCCCATTTTGGGCGTTCAACGCCCATTTGCTGCCATTTCTGGCGTTGAACGCCAGAACCATGCTTGTTCTGGGCGTTCAGCGCCAGGATGCTCCCATTCTGGGTGTTCAGCGCCAGAACTATGCTCTGTTCTGGCGTTTGAATGCCAGACAGATGCTCCTCCAGGGTGTGATTTTTCTTCTGCTGTTTTTGATTCTGTTTTTGAATTTTTTGTTTATTTTGTGACTCCACATGATCATGAACCTAAGAAAACATGAAAAACAATAAAAATAAGAATTAGATAAACATTGGGTTGCCTCCCAACAAGCGCTTCTTTAATGTCAATAGCTTGACAGTGGGCTCTCATGGAGCCTCACAGATGTGCAGAGCTTTGTTGAGACTCTCCAACACCAAACTTAGAGTTTGACTGTGGGGGCTCTGGTTGACTCTGCTGGGAGAGAAGCTTTTCCTGCTTCCTCTCCATGGTTGCAGAGGGGGATCCTTGAGTTTTGAATACAAGGGAGTTCTCATTCCATTGAATGACTATTTCACCTCTGTCAACATCAATCACAGCTCTTGCTGTGGCCAGGAAAGGTCTTCCTAGGATGATGGATTCATCCTCTTCCTTTCCAGTATCCAGGACTATGAAATCAGTAGGTATGTAAAGGCCCTCAACCTTTACTAATACATCTTCTACTTGTCCATAAGCCTGTCTTCTTGAGCTGTCTGCCATCTCTAGTGAGATTTTAGCAGCTTGCACCCCATAGATTCCCAGTTTCTCTATTACAGAGAGGGGCATGAGGTTTATTCCTGAACCAAGGTCACACAGAGCCTTAAAGATCATGGTGCCTATGGTACAGGGTATTATGAACTTTCCAGGATCCTGTCTCTTCTGAGGTAATATCAGTTGATCCAGATCACTTAGTTCATTGATGAACAAGGGAGGTTCAACTTCCCAAGCATCAATGCCAAATAATTTGGCATTCAGCTTCATGATTGCACCAAGAAACTTGGTAGTTTGCTCTTCAGTGACATCCTCATTCTCTTCAGAAGAGGAATACTCATCAGAGCTCATGAAGGGCATAAGGAGGTTCAATGGGATCTCTATGGTCTCTAGATGAGCCTCAGAGTCCTTTGGTTCCTCAGAGGGAAGCTCCTTATTGGTCACTGGACGTCCCAGGAGGTCTTCCTCCTTGGGATTCACGTCCTCTCCTCTCCTCACTGGTTCGGCCAGGGCACTTATGTCAATGGCCTTGCACTCTCCTTTTGGGTTCTCTTCTGTATTGCTTGGGAGAGTACTAGGAGGGATTTCAGTGATCCTTTTACTCAGCTGGCCCACTTGTGCTTCCAGATTTCTAATGGAAGACCTTGTTTCATTCATGAAACTTACAGTGGCCTTAGATAGATCAGGGACTAGATTTGCTAAATTAGAAGCATTTTGTTCAGAGTTCTCTGTCTGTTGCTGAGTTGATGATGGAAAAGGCTTGCTATTGCTAAACCTGTTTCTTCCACCATTATTAAAGCCTTGTTGGGGCTTTTGATCCTTCCATGAGAAATTTGGATGATTTCTCCATGTTGAGTTATAGGTGTTTCCATAAGGTTCACCTAAGTAATTTACCTCTGCTATTGCAGGGTTCTCAGGATCATAGGCTTCTTCTTCAGAAGATGCCTCTTGAGTACTGTTGGATGCAGCTTGCATTCCATGCAGACTCTGAGAGATCATATTGACTTGCTGAGTCAATATTTTATTTTGAGCCAATATGGCATTCAGAGTATCAACTTCAAGAACTCCCTTCTTCATAGGCGTCCCGTTACTCACAGGATTCCTTTCAGAAGTGTACATGAACTGGTTATTAGCAACCATGTCAATGAGTTCTTGAGCTTCTGCAGGCGTTTTCTTTAGGTGAATGGATCCACCTGCAGAAGTATCCAATGACATCTTTGCTAACTCAGATAAACCATCATAGAATATATCCAGGATGGTCCATTCTGAAAGCATGTCCGAAGGACACTTTTTGGTCAACTGTTTGTATCTTTCCCAAGCTTCATAGAGAGATTCACCTTTTTTCTGTCTGAAGGTTTGAACATTAGCTCTAAGCTTGCTCAGCTTTTGAGGAGGAAAGTACTTGGCTAAGAAAGCCGTGACCAGCTTATCCCAAGAGTTCAGGCTGTCTTTGGGTTGAGAATCCAACCATAATCTAGCTCTGTCTCTTACAGCAAAAGGGAAAAGCATGAGCCTGTAGACTTCAGGATCTACTCCATTAGTCTTAACAGTATCACATATCTGCAAGAATTCAGTCAAAAACTGAAAAGGATCTTCAGATGGAAGTCCATGAAACTTGCAGTTCTGCTGCATCAGAGAAACTAATTGAGGTTTCAGCTCAAAATTGTTTGCTCCAATGGCAGGAATGGAGATGCTTCTTCCATGTAAATTGGAATTAGGTGCAGTAAAGTCACCAAGCATCTTCCTTACATTATTATTATTTTCGGCTGCCATCTCCTCTGCCTGTTCGAAAATTTCTGAAAGGTTATCTCTGGATTGTTGTATTTTTTAGCTTCTCTTAATTTTCTCTTCAGAGTCCTTTCAGGTTCTGGATCTGCTTCCACAAGAATGTTCTTATCCTTGCTCCTGCTCATATGACAAAGAAGAAGGCACAGAAAAATAATAATAATAATAGAGATCCTTTATACCACAGTATAGGGATCCCTGTGTGAGTGGAAGAAAAGAGGGGGAGATAAAGAATGTGATGTAAAGGAAGAAACACAACTGTACGAATGGAAGAGATGTGAGATGAGATGTTAGGATATGAATGAATAAATAGAGTAAGATGGGGGAGGGAAAATTTTCGAAAATATTTTTGAAAAAGATTTAGTGATTTTCGAAAATGGTTTTTGAAAAATGTTAGTAATTTTCGAAAATTTTTGAAATAAAAAATAAAAATTAAAAATAATTAGTTAATTAAAAAGAAATTTTTGAAAAAGAGAGAAGATATTTTCGAAAATTAGAGAGAGAGAATTAGTTAGGTGGTTTTGAAAAAGTTAAGAAACAAACAAAAAGTTAGTTAGTTAGTTGAAACAAATTTTGAAAAGATAAGAAGTTAGGAAGTTAGAAAAGATATTTTGAAAAGATATTTTTGAAAAAGATAAGATGAGAAGATATTTTTGAAAAGATATGATAGAAATTAGTTTTTGAAAAAGATTTGATTTTTAAAATCTCAATTAATGACTTGATTCATAAGAAATCACAAGATATGATTCTAGAACTTAAAGTTTGAATCTTTCTTAACAAGCAAGTAACAAACTTCAAATTTTTTAATCAAAACATTAATTGATTATATTATTTTCAAAAATTTGGTAAAAAAATAAGAAAAAGATTTTTGAAAAATATTTTTGGAATTTTCGAAAATAACTAAGAATTTTGAAAAAGATTTGATTTTTGAAAAAGATTTTGAAAAAGATAAGATTTTCAAATTGAAAATTTGATTTGACTCATGAGAAACAATTTGATTTTAAAAATTTTTGAAAAAGTCAACTCAAATTTTCGAATTTGATGAGAGAAAAAAGGGAAAGATATTTTTTTTTTTTGATTTTTGAAATTTTTATGAAAATCATGAAAATTATGCAATGCATGAAATTTTTAGATCAAAACAATGAATACATGCAAGAATGCTATGAATGTCAAGATGAACACCAAGAACACTATGAATGTCATGATGAACATCAAAAACATAATTTTGAAAAATTTTTAATGCAAAGAAAACATGCAAGACACCAAACTTAGAATTCTTTAATGCTTACGCATTAAGAATTCAAGAATGCATATGATAAACATGAAAAGACACAAAACAAAAAATCATCAAGATCAAACAAGAAGACTTACCAAGAGCAACTTGAAGATCATGAAGAACACTATGAATGCATGATATTTTCGAAAAAATGCAAGATGCATATGCAATTGACACCAAACTTATGATATGACTCAAGACTCAAACAAGAAACACAAAATATTTTTGATTTTTATGATTTTCTAATTTTTTTGGATTTTTATTTTATATTTTTCGAAAATTATATGAAAAAAAGAAAAAATAAGGATTCCAAAATTTTTAATATGAATTCCAGGAATCTTGCCATGTTAGTCTAAAGCTTCAGTCCAGGAATTAGACATGGCTCACTAGCCAGCCAAGCTTTCAAAGAAAGCTCCAGTCCAAAACACTAGACATGGCCAATGGCCAGCCAAGCTTTAGTCTTTAACACGAGAGTATATTGCTCTTTGATAACAATTTGCAAGCCTCAGTCCAAAAGAATTTAGACATGGCTTTACAGCCAGCCAGGCTTCACATGCTTCATGAAACACTAGAATTCATTCTTAAAAATCTTGAATAAAATTTTTTGAAAACATTTTTTTTTTCGAAAACAGATGAGAAAATTTTGAAAATATTTTTGAAAAATTTTTGGAAATAAAATAAAAAGAAAATTACCTAATCTGAGCAACAAGATAAACCGTCAGTTGTCCAAACTCAAACAATCCCCGGCAACGGCGCCAAAAACTTGGTGCATGAAATTGTGTTGTCCAGGCTCGAACAATCCCTGGTAATGGCTCCAAAGCTTGGTGCTTTGATCTTAATTTATAGTTGACACAACTTCGATACAACTAACCAGCAAGTGCACTGGGTCGTCCAAGTAATACCTTACGTGAGTAAGGGTCGAATCCCACGGAGATTGTTGGTATGAAGCAAGCTATGGTCACCTTGCAAATCTCAGTCAGGCGGATTTAAACATGATACTTTATTAGATTAAAATAAACAATAAAAGGGATAGAGATACTTATGTAGATTCATTGGCAGGGATTTCAGATAAGCGAATGGAGATGCTTTTCGTTCCTCTGAACCTCTGCTTTCCTGCTATCTTCATCCAATCAGTCTTACTCCTTTCCATGGCTGGCTGTATGCAAGGGCATCACCGTTGTCAGTGGCTACATCCCCTCCTCTCAGTGAATAATATGCTCACGCACCCTGTCACGGCACGACTATTCATCTGTCGGTTCTCGATCATGCTGGAATAGGATTCACCCTCCTTTCGCGTCTGTCACTAACGCCCAACAATCGCGAGTTTGAAGCTCGTCACAGTCATTCAATCATTGAATCCTACTCAGAATACCACAGACAAGGTTTAGACCTTCCGGATTCTCTTGAATGCCGCCATCATTCTAGCTTACGCCACGAAGATTCTGGTTAGGAGATCTAGGAGATACTCATTCTAGCTTAATTCATGTAGAACAGAAGTGTTTGCCAGGCACGCGTTCATAAGGGGGAAGGATGATGAGCGTCACACATAATCATCACCTTCATCACGTTCTTGGGTGCGAATGGATATCTTAGAAGAGAAATAAGAAGAATTGAATAGAAAACAGTAGTACTTTGCATTAATCTTTGAGGAACAGCAGAGCTCCACACCTTAATCTATGGAGTGTAGAAACTCTACCGTTAAAAATACATAAGTGAAGGGCCAGGCATGGCCGAGATGGCCAGTCCCCTAAAGCGTGATCAAAGGATCATAAGGTAATCCCAAGATGCCAAATACAATAGTAAAAGGTCCTATTTATAATAAACTAGCTACTAGGGTTTACATGAGTAAGTAATTGATGCATAAATCTACTTCCGGGGCCCACTTGGTGTGTGCTTGGGCTGGGCTTTGATTGTTACACGTGTAGAAGCTATTTGTGGAGTTCAACGCCAGTTTCTATGCCAGTTTGGGCGTTCAACTCTGGTTTTGGATCCTTTTCTGGCGCTGGACGCCAGATTTGGGCAGAAGGCTGGCGTTGAACGCCAGTTTACGTCGTCAATTCTTGGCCAAAGTATGGACTATTATATATTTCTGGAAAGCCCTGGATGTCTACTTTCCAACTCAATTGGAAGCGCACCATTTCGAGTTTTGTAGCTCCAGAAAATCCACTTTGAGTGCAGGGAGGTCAGAATCCAACAGCATCAGCAGTCCTTCTTCAACCTCTGAATCAGATTTTTGCTCAAGTCCCTCAATTTCAGCCAGAAAATACCTGAAATCACAGAAAAACACACAAACTCATAGTAAAGTCCAGAAATGTGAATTTAACATAAAAACTAATGAAAACATCCCTAAAAGTAACTAGATCCTACTAAAAACATACTAAAAACAATGCCAAAAAGCGTATAAATTATCCGCTCATCAGCCTCCAAGGTAAGTGCTGAAGCCAAGATTCCCTTAGGACGGGTACGGTGGTATCCGTAGATCCAACGACTGTCAGGTAATGTGATAACTTCGAGAACAGAGTCCCAGTCAAATTGATACCTCTGGCGCTTAAGTGCAGCTTCTTGGAAGGCGTCCATTCCTTCTGGAATAGGGGGAAGACTCAGAGCTTGCTGAATCGCCTCTTCTGTGATGGAAACTTGCTTCTTCCGGACATAAACAGACTACAGGGTTGGCATGTAGAAGTTAGAGTAGAACTCAACTACCCAAGAAAGATTGACCTGCCTTGGCTGTCTCCGTAGGAAACCCCATTGTCTTCGTTCAATTTGCAGCTCAACAAAGGTAGCAATATTGGACGGGAGGATAAGAAGGTATTCATTGTTATAGTTCCTTTCTGCCAGGATAGGGAACATCTGCTCACAGTAGCGATTGGGAAATCGCGCAGTGTCCTTTGCTGGAAAGGCTTTCTCTTTCTCATCAACCTTTATTATCCTCTTAACTCTTTTTGTTGAGGGCTTGACTGCGGTTGAAGAGGGCTCTACCACTAATGCTGGTGATGGATGCACATTAGGATGTAGATGACATTAACACATGCTCTCGAGTACATGTGAAAAGCCAACAATGGAAAATAGCTAGTGCATAGAAAGACAAGTGACTGCAAGGTGTTTATTGGCATGCCGGCAAAGGGCATGAGTAGCATAGACCAAGCAATACTTTGTAACAAACCATCACGTTTGTATTGACAATTAAATTCAATTAATACAATGGTAAAGGAAAGTTGTGAAAAGCAAGCATTGAATAGTATAACAACATAGAGAAGTGCATAATGCCATTTGAGCTTTTTCACAAACACATAGCATGCATGTTGAATAAGGTATAGAAAATATGAAGGTGAACATGCAAGCAATCCCTTAAATAGAATAAAAATAATTGTCAAACAATTTGTAACAATCCACAAGCATATAATGAGGGATAATGACTAAAAAAAAAATTTCTAACACCATGTAAAAAGGAAAAGAAAAAGAAAGAAAATATGAATAATGAAAAGAAAAAGAAAAGAAAAGAAAATACATATAAAATAATAAGAATGATAGAAAAAAAAAGAGGGAGGAGGAAAGTAAAACCTTGTTAATGGAGGTGAGAGAGATAGAGAGTGAAAGGTGAAATAGAAGGAAGAAGGGAGAAGGAAGAAATAAGGAAGGAAAAGAAAAATTAGGATTTGGAGGAGAGAAAGATAAGATATGTGGCAATTTTTTTTGTTGAGCTGTGCGGCGCATGCGACGCGGCCGCGTGGGGCACGCGTTCGCGTGGATGCGCTTCAAGTATGGTGACGCGATCGCATCGGTCACGCGGTCGCGTGACCCATGTTATGCGTCTGGCGCGAGTGCAGCCTCGCTCCAGCACAACTCTCTGTTCAAATTAATTTGTTTGCCAAAATTGGGACGGCGCGATCGGGTGGGTCACGCGATCGCGTGAGTGTGCGCCAGAAATGGATGACGCGGCTGCGTCGGTGACGCGGTCGCGTGATAAGGATTGTGCTTCCAGCACCAATCCAGCATCACTCGCGCACAATATTTCATTGTGCACTCTTTTACGTAGAAAACTCAGGGCACGCGGCCGCGTGGGGCACGCGGTCGCGTGGGGCACGCGGTCGCGTGGGAGGCCATGATTCCCATGCGACGCGAACGCGTCAGCGACGCGGTCGCGTGGGTTGATTTGTGCCATTGGCACGCCTCCAGCCACACTCCAGCGTGATTTTCTGTTCATTTTTTTTATTTTTCTTTACTCTCCCTATGACGCGGACGCGTCGCTGATGCAATCGCGTCGCGTTGCAAAATATATTTTTTTTGAAAATAAAAATATGTAAATGCAGATGCACGAAAGTACTAAGAAAGAGAAGAGTTATTGAATAGGAAAAACTAAAAATAAAGAAAAGAACGATCATACCATGGTGGGTTGTCTCCAACCTAGCACTTTGCTTTAACGTCCGTAAGTTGGACATTCCACTAGCTCAATCTTCTGCTATGTGGGGATCTTTCAAGAGGAAGATCTCAAGCTCCTTGTTTCTCTGTATCTTCTCGCCATGGTATAGCTTCAGGCGTTGTCCATTAAACTTAATAAGTTCAGAGCTTGAAGGATGGCTTAGGTGATAAACGCCGTACGGTTCGGCCTTCTTCACTCTGTATGGACCTTCCCATCTTGATCTCAACTTACCTGGCATGAGCCTTAGTCGAGATTTGTAAAGGAGGACTAAATCCCCAGGTTGGAACTCTTTCATCTTGATGTTTTGATCATATACAGCCTTCATCTTTTCCTTGTATATTCTGGAGTTTTCATAAGCTTCTAGGCGAAGGCTCTCCAATTCCTGCAGTTGCAACTTCCTTTCAGCTTCGGCTTTCTCAATTCCCATGTTGCACTCCTTAACTGCCCAAAAAGCTCTGTGTTCTACTTCAACTGGAAGATGACAAGCTTTTCCATAAACCAAGCAGAAAGGACTCATCCCAATGGGTGTCTTGTATGCTGTTCTATATGCCCAGAGTGCATCTTGTAGCCTGGTGCTCCAGTCTTTTCTATGAGGCTTTACTATCTTTTGCAAGATACGCTTAATTTCTCTGTTTGACACCTCAACTTGCCCATTAGTTTGGGGATGGTAAGCTGTTGCAATTTTATGAATTATCCCATGCTTCTTCATTAATCCTGTTAGTCTCCTGTTACAAAAATGGGTGCCTTGATCGCTCACGATTGCTCGTGGTGATCCGAAGCGACATATAATATGGTTTCTCACAAAGGAAACAACAGTGTTAGCATCATCAGTGCGGGTAGGAATTGCTTCCACCCATTTGAAAACATAATCCACAGCTAACAATATATAAAAATATCCATTAGAATTTGGAAATGGACCCATGAAGTCAATGCCCCAAACATCAAAAATTTCACAGAAAAGCATAATTTGTTGAGGCATCTCATCCCTCCTGGATATATTACCAAATTTCTGGCATGGGAGACAAGATTTACAGAACTCAGCAGCGTCTCTAAAAAGAGTAGGCCACCAGAATCCACAGTCTAAGATCTTTCCGGCTGTTCTTTGAGGACCAAAATGTCCTCCACTCTCAGATGAGTGACAGGCCTCTAAAATGGACTGAAATTCTGATTGAGGCACACAACGTCTAATTACTTGATCAGCGCCACATCTCCATAAATATGGGTCATCCCATATATAATATTTAGACTCGCTTTTCATCTTGTCTCTTTGATGCTTAGAAAAATTAGGAGGAAATGTGCGGCTAACTAAATAATTAGCAACAGGTGCATACCAAGGGACTACCTCAGATACTGCTTGCAGGTTATCAAAAGGAAAATTATCATCTATAGGAGTAGAATCATCCTTAATATGCTCAAGGCGACTCAAGTGGTCTGCCACTAAATTTTGATTACCACTCCTATCCTTTATTTCTAAATCAAATTCTTGTAACAACAGTATCCAACGTATAAGTCTTGGTTTGGACTCCTTTTTAGCTAATAGATACTTTAAAGCTGCATGGTCCGAATACACTACTACTCTAGTACCAAGTAAATAAGCTCAGAATTTATCCAGAGCAAAAACAATAGCAAGAAGCTCTTTCTCAGTAGTAGTATAATTGGACTGGGCAGTGTCCAAAGTCTTAGACGCATAAGCAATAACGAAAGGATCCTTACCTTCACGCTGAGCCAGCGCTGCTCCTACTGCATGGTTGGAAGCATCGCACATGATTTCAAACGGTTGGCTCCAGTCTGGTCCTCTCACAATTGGGGCTTGAGTCAGAGCATTCTTCAGCTTATCAAACGCTTGTTTGCAATCCTCACTAAACTCGAACTCAATATCCTTCTGCAGTAATCTGGATAAGGGAAGTGCGATCTTACTAAAGTCCTTAATAAATATCCTGTAAAAACCTGCATGGCCAAGGAACAAACGGACTTCCCTCACAGAAGAGGGGTAAGGTAAACTAGAAATAATATTCACCTTTGTTGGGTCTACAGAAATGCCATTATTAGATACCACATGTCCTAATACAATCCCTTGTTTTACCATAAAGTGATATTTTTCGAAATTTAATACAAGGTTTGTATTAACACATCTATCTAATACTCTAGATAATCCATCTAAGCAAAGGCTAAAAGAATCACCATAAATGCTAAAATCGTCCATAAAAACTTCCATACAGTCCTCAATAAGATCAGAGAAAAGACTCATCATGCACCTTTGGAAAGTAGCTGGTGCATTGCACAAGCCAAAGGGCATTCTCTTGTAAGCATAAGTCCCAAAAGGACATGTAAAAGTAGTCTTTTCCTGATCCTCAGGAGCTATATGAATCTGGAAATAACCTGTGTAACCATCTAAAAAGCAATAATGTGATTTACCTGACAGGCTATCCAGCATTTGATCAATGAATGGAAGTGGGTAGTGATCCTTACGGGTAGCTTGGTTGAGACGCCTGTAATCAATGCAGACTCTCCAAGCATTCTGAACTCTGGTTGCTATGAGCTCTCCATGCTCATTCTTCACTGTAGTGACTCCAAACTTCTTGGACACCACTTGTACTGGGCTTACCCATTCACTGTCTGAAATGGGATATATGATACCGGCTTCCAATAGTCTGGTCACTTCCTTTTTGACAACTTCCAAGATGATGGGATTCAATCTTCTTTGGGGTTGACGGACAGGTCTTGCTCCCTCTTCTAAAAATATTCTGTGCTCACATACTTGAGGGTTGATGCCTACTATGTCTGCCAAGCTCCACCCAATCGCCTTCTTATACTTCCTCAGCACATCAAGTAACTGCTCTTCTTGTTGAGAAGTAAGTTCCCTTGCAATGATAACTGGAAGCCTCTGCTCATCTTCAAGATAAGCATATTTGAGATGTGGGGGAAGGAGTTTCAATTCTAACTTTTGATCATGGGCAGGCTCTGGATTATCTGGAGCTTGTGAAAATGGCGAAGTGCCCTCATTGTCAGTTAAAAGGGTCCCCACACTTGGACCTTGTCCAGTGTGCCTCTCTTCTAACTCTTCCTTGTGAACTTCAGCTACACTTTCATCTATGACATCACATTGGAAGATAGAACGATCTTCTGGGGGGTTGTCAATGATTCCATTCAGATTGAAGATTACTATGCGGCCATCTATTTCAAAGGAGTATGTTCCTGAAAAGGCATCCAATTTGAATTTTGATGTCTTCAGGAATGGTCTTCCAAGTAGGATTGATGATGGCTTATCTGAATTATTATGGGGCATCTCCAAGATATAAAAATCAGTGGGAAATGTAAGCCCTTTAATGTTCACCAAAACATCTTCAGCAACTCCAGCCACTGTAATAATGCTTTTATCTGCTAACACAAAACGAGATGCCGACCTTTTTAAGGGAGGGAGCCTCAAAATATCATATATAGACAAAGGCATTATACTGACACATGCTCCTAAATCACACATGCAATCATAAATTACTACACCACCAATAGTACAGCTAACTATACATGGACCTGGATCACTACATTTTTCAGGTAATCCTCCCATTAAAGCAGATATAGAACTACCTAAAGGAATAGTTTCTAATTCATTAATTTTGTCTTTATGGATACATAAGTCTTTTAGAAACTTTGCATATTTAGGTACATACTGAATAACATCAAAAAGAAGAATAGTTACCTCAACCTTTTTGAATATTTCTACCATTTTGGGGTTGGGTTCCAGCTGCTTCTTGGGCTTCCTTGCAAGTTGTGGAAATGGAATAGGAGTAGTGTTTTCTGTGGTGTCTGCGCCTTTTGGTGCTTCCTCCTGTGGTTGAGCTATTTCTTCTTCAGTTATGTCCTGTATATCCTCTTCCTCTTCAACATCTTCTATCTCTACCACCTCTTCAGCTGAGGTGTGTTCTGGTGGGCTTGGTTCTTCCAGATTCCTCTCCTGCAGTGTGGTTCCAAACCTTAGGGTGATGGCATTAATGCCTCCATTTGGATTGGGTAATGGTTGAGAGGGGATTCCAGTGGAGCTTGAAGGTTGGTTACTGGAATTTTGTGTTGATCCAATCTGTGACATAAGAGCTTGCAAAGTAGAGGTGAGACCATTCAGACTGGCATTAATACTATTCATGATGTTACTTTCCATGGTCTGTTGTCTTCGCGCAAAAGATTGTAGTAGCTCCTCGTTAGGAGATAAAGAAGAATGAGTAAATTGAGAGGTTTGCTGTTGATTGTTCTGTGGTCCTTGGTTTTGCCTCAGGTGAGGTGCTCTGTAAGGTTGATTCTGCTGCCTATTGTTGTTATTATTCCATATCTGATTTCTCTGATTATCTCTGCCTCCTCTGTTATTGTTGTCCCTCCAATTCGGGTTAGAATTGTCCTGCCATCCATGGTTATTATTTCCACTTTGATTGTACCCTTGGTTAGGACGGTCATAGAAGTTATGAGTGGATGCCACCATGTTGTCTTCTTGTTGGAGCTGTGGGCATTCATCAGTGTAATGGCTATAATCAGCACTGATTCCGCAAATTCTTTGTGGGACTAGTTGTTGGTTTTGCTGTGGTGGAGGAGCTTGCTGAGCTTGTTGTTGATTCAATTGCATCTGCTTCAGCAAGTTGGTCATCTCGCATATACTCTGAGCTAGAGCAGCAGTCTCTCTGTTAGAGGATACTTCTGCAACGACTTTTGAACGGCCTTGCTTTTGCCTATGGTTCCTAGTAGATTCAGCTAAATCACTGATCAATTGCCAAGCCTCATCAGTGGTCTTGTACTTCTTCATAGACCCATTGCTAGCACTTTCCAATGTGGTCTTATCTTGGAGCCTCATGCCCTGTGTGATATAGCTAAGTAACACTATCTTGTCAATCATATGGTGGGGGCATGCTTCCAGAAGATTATTGAAGCGCTCCTAGTATTCAAAGAGAGTCTCATTGTCATCCTGAACAATTGTGAAAATATCCTTCCTCAGTTTATCAGTAACTTCAGATGGAAAGAATTTCTCTAAAAACTCCTTTCTGAGTGTATCCCAGTTGAATACATTTGCTAGAGGTTGAGTGTAGTACCACTCTCTTGCTTTTCCCTCGAGAGAAAACGGGAAAGCTTTCAGCAAAATTGAAGTTTCATCAGTACCATCACGCCTGACAGTAGAACAGGCTGCCTGGAAATCTCTCAAGTGCTTGATAGGCTCTTGAGCAGGTAGGCCATGAAACTTGGGCATCAAATTTAGCAGTGTGGTCTTTATTTCAAAATCTGTAGCTACCGCTGGATGATGTGCTTGAAACGGTTGCATTGTAAAATCAGGGGCTCCTTCCTCCTGGATGGTAACTCTCCTAGCTGCCATGTCTTCTGCACGTAAAACAACCGAATTAGTAGAACGGGGGTTGGTTTCTTCCTCAAGTTCACTTTCAGATCCGCCCTCAGAGCGGACTAACCGACGCTGTTCTCGCCTTATTCGTGAAATAGTCCTTTCAATTCCAGGATCAAATATTAGCAAGCGCAGATCAGGAAGTGAACGCGTCATTTGACGAAAGAAACATGCAGCTCGTAGTAGAAAAATAAAATAAAATTCAAATAAATAAATTCTAATTAATAACTTTAGCACTCTATTGCAACTCCCCGGCAATGGCGCCAAAAATTGATGAGACGCAGAAGTTGGTGAATTAAAAATTATTAAAATAATTACATTGCAAGTATAGTTCTTAACTCACCGAAAATCTGCCTATCAATTTAGAAATATGTCACAGAGAGTTTAAATTAAAAATTACTGGGAGTTTAAGTCCCAGGTCGTCTCCCAACGAGTTGCAGAAAAGTGTGCTATTTTATTAATTAGGTATTCCAAGAAGTTGAGTTAAGTAGGTGGAAAATTAAATTGAGAAAATTCAAATAATATGAATAAAAGCCTTGACTGGGAGTTTATTAGTTGGATTCTCTATCATTGATGGGATGATTTCAAGATTAATTTATAATTAATGATTATTCTGTTTAGTTATCCCTTACTAGGTAAAGGAAAGTCAAACAAGTTGGAATGCTAGATCTGTTCACGAGTTGCAACCCACTTAGTTCAAAGGGATTGGTGTTAGTGATTAGATAACAATCCAACGGTTAACCCAATTACAATTCTTCTTTCAATCCTTCCAACTCAAGAGTTCCTCTCAATCAACTCCCCATCAAGTGAGGGAACTACTCACTCATTGTAAATAATAAATCCATAACACAAGAAAGGGGATTAAAAGAAGACATGATTATTGGAATGGAAAATAAATTAAATTGGAAGAAATAAATTAAAATCATGAAAGTATTCAAATGAAAAAGTTGAACAAAGCAAAGAACATGGAAGAATAAAACCAAGTTAAGAGAACGAACTAGAATGACGAAGTCTTGATGAGGAAATAACTCTTCTCAATGATCCAATGCTAAGACCAATTGAAGATTAAAATTCTTAAACCTAGAGAGAGAAACCTAAGGGAGTAAAACTAGATCTAAAAACTGAAAACCGTGTAGAATGAATGTTGTCTTTTGTTTCTACATATTCTCTGGCTCTAGTCTGCTGTTCCGGGCCGAAAACTGGGTCGAAATAAGGTCCAAAATCGCCCCCAGCGAATTTTGCAGATTATGCAGATCGCACATGTCACGCGATCGCGTCATCCATGCGGACGCATCATTCGCGCTTTTCCTTGCCACGCGTTCGCGTCGTCCACACTACCGCGTCGCTTGAGCTTTTCCGATCCGTGCGGCCGCGTGAGCCATGCGGCCGCGTCACTGCGATTTGCTCTCCTTCGCGCGGTCGCGTGAGCCATGCAACTGCGTCACTTCTCGCTGGTTATCTCCTCAAATTCTTGTGTTCCTTCCATTTTTGCTAGCTTCCTTTCCAATCTCCAACTCATTCATGCCCTATAAAGTCTGAAACATTCAACACACAGATCACGGCATCGAATGGAATAAAGGAGAATTAAAAATACATAATTAAAGTCTCTAGGAAGCAGTTTTCAAACATGTTATAAAATCAGGAAGGAATTATAATTTCATGCTAATTTAATGAATAAGTGGGTAAGGATCATGATAAAACCACACAATTAAACACAATATAAACCATAAAATAGTGGTTTATCAAGTCACTTCTGGAGGACTTTATGGAGAAAAACGAGAATTCACCTACAATTTAGTTCTGCTAGTCATCCACAAACGGATGGTCAAATAGAAGTGGTCAACAAAAGTTTAAGAAAGTTTTTACGAAGTTTTGTGGGCAAACATCCTCGCCAGTGGGATCTTGTGTTGCCACAAGTCGAGTTCTCCTGCAACAATTCTGTTAGTCAGACAACAGGAAGATGTTCGTTTGAAGTGGTATATGGCAAACGACCCCTGAGTCCTTTAGACCTTTCGCCATTACCAACTCCTCGAAAGTATAGTGCAAATGCTGATAAACGTGCTGAACAAATCAAGAAGCTCAACGAGAAGGTACAACAGAAGATATTGCGTCAGACTACTTAGTATGAGGCCCAAACCAGCAAAATAAGAGACCAGCTATTTTCAATGCAGGAAATTTGGTATGGATTTATCTGAGAAAGGAATGATTTCCTCAGTCTAGTAGAAAATTATCTCCTCGGGCGGATGGACCATTCAGAGTCTTAGAGTGCATTAACGATAATGCATACAAGATTGAGCTTCCAGAAGACTATGGAGTATCTACCACCTTTAACGTTATTGATCTATCACCTTACTATGAAGAAGATGCGAAATCAATAGAAGATAAGACCAAACCTCTTCCAACCTAGGGAGAATAATGCAAGAGCATTTATTTGTCATTAGAATCATTTGAAATAGTAGTAAAGCATAGTTATATTATTATAGTATGCATATGAATTAGTTCCACATCATCTAACACTCAAAGACTCTCCTTTTCTCTTACTACTATAAATAAGTCAATGTATTTTCTTTGTTGACATGACTTGAGAAATAAACACTTTTTATATTATAAGTTGTGTTTATCTCCTCTAGACTCTTTTAAGAGTAAAAGGGTATATCCTTGGCTAGCCAGTTAAATTGGGCTTTTGGCTATCTTCACTATAATAAAATTGTTTATATCGCCAAGATTAGTGAGTCAAACAATATCCCGATATCAACTACTCTTTAAACGAATTTTATTATAACAGGTTACATGTTGATGCGATTGGTTGGTTGCAAGATTTTTTTGTAAGATAATAATAATTATAATATTAAATGTGCTTAAACGAAATCTGATGAAATATGAAAATAAATTTTATATATATATATATATATATATATATATATATATATATATATATATATAAGAATATATATGAAATACCTACATAATTTTTTTATATATATAAGAATACATTAAAACCAATTTTGTATTAAATTGAATTGAATTGATGATGTGATATGCAGGGGTATTAGGGGGACGGTGGCCACCCCAAAAATTTTATTTTTGGTGACCTACTTATTTTGTATACAATATACATATATTGTAGGTTTTGTTAGAAGTTGATCATAATGTTTGTCTAGTATAAAAAGTACAACATATTTGTTTTATCCTGTAAAAGATGGTGATGACTAAACTCATCATGTGTAGCCAAATTTTGTTTATTTGTGTAAGTTCAATCATGAATAAGAGGGTCTCGTAGTCCACTTTAAAGTAATAGTGGTGGCTTGCATGCAATTAATTAAGTTTGGGACACAAATTAAATGTGCTTACTACAAAATTAATTAGACCTAAGACCCCTATTTGATTATAGAAAAGATATACAAGGTGAGAGAGAATAAAAGAAGAACGAGAGATACTGCAAGGATCCATGAAAGTTAAGAAAATATTAGCAATAATTAGCTAGTAATTGGTAATAGAAATTTTCATATAAACGAACACCAAACATTTTTTAGTCACCAAAATCCAAATTAGTTATTATGTCTAGTTATATATTAATATATATTTTACATATTTTTTTATTAAAATAATCTATCAACAGAATAATAAAAATTTTACAGTAAAATAATCAAACAATTATGATCGAATAGTCTAATTTTTTATAGTGGTAAACAAACTTTTTTCATTAATATTAAATATATATATATTTTTTATGGAACTATCTTTGTGTTCATATAGTATCACTCAGTAGTTATGGTACATATAAAGAAGAAAATTAAAATGGAATATTGGAAAGGGTCAAATGAAGATTAGTTTGTTCCAGAAAAAAATATCTGTGTCCGTGGTCACCGCGTCCTTTATATTGAACACGATCCCAGTCCGATTCACATTCACATTCACAAGCAACACACTTTTTGTGTCTTAAATTCTTAATAACTATCTTTTTGCTGACAAATTGCTGATACGTTTAGATATATTTTTACCTAACTCAAGAGTCAGGACCACACAATAATGCAATCTTCAATCCCCATCCATTTGCGTTATTTTGTAACAGTACAAAAATTATCACACATAAACACTAGAAATCATTCATTAAATTATTAGTTATTAACAATTAAAAACATTATATTTATAAGTATTTTATATATTTTTTGTGCAGGTTAATCAACTATCAAAATAATTAATTTTTATAGTAGAATAAACAAATTTATAATAACAAAACTAGAGATGGAACTATATACATTGTTGTTGGAGTATGAGAATTATACGTGAGAGTTGAAAATAGGAAAAACTTAAAGCACAAAAGAGAAAAAGAGTAAGCTTGAGTTGTGATTATATTTAATTGAGAATAATTGTTTTACATTGAGTAAGTGCTGCTTATATATGTAATTGGCACAGTGCCTATTAAAGAAAAGCTAACTACATATTAATTAAAACTAACTTTTGATAACAGATTTATATAAAAGACAACAGTACCCTCTATACCTTCCCCCCCCCTTCCCCCCAAACTCATGTTGGCTTGATGTCCAATCTGAGTTTGTTTTTAAACTTGTGAAAGAGCATAGTAGGTAATGATTTTGTCATAATATCGTTTCCCAGCTCACGAGAGAGAACATGAGTTATTGAAATCAGATTATGAATGACTCTTTTCCTAACAAAAGATAGATCTAAATCAAAGTGTTTGGTTCTTTGATGAAGGATTAGATTATACACTAGCAACACAGCTGACAAATTGATTCATTCAAGCATGGTTTCACAAGCCTTAGATATGTTTTCATTTATTTTTATTAGGTTTTATGCACTTTCTTGAGCAATAAGTAAGTAATTGGATGGAAGTTTCATGCATACCTTGATTCATTCAAGCATGGTTAAATTGATGCAATTTCATAAGATTTATGCTATGTTTACTTGTTTGTTATGAATGATGCAAACATCTTGTAATTATAGCAAACTTTGATGCAATTGTTTGATTGATGATAGGTAGAAAAGAAGCTAAGGAAGAACAAGCAAACAAGTAACAAAAGGGCCATGGAAGGGAGCAAAGGAAGCAACGTTGGTGGCCAAAGTTGGCTCACCAACATTGCCTCAAACGTTGATGAAGAGGGGGAGAGGCCAACGTTGGAGCCAAAGTTGGACCTCCAACGCTACCTCAAACGTCCATGCTCAAGAGGTGCAAAGTTGGAGCCAAATTTGGCCTCCAACTTTGCCTCAAATGTCTATAATCAAGAAGCCATAGTTGGAGTCAAAGTTGGCCTCCAACTTTGCTTCAAACGAGGCTAAGGCAAGAAAGTGAATGCAACGTTTGAGCTAAAGTTGGACCTTAAATGCTACCTCAAACGTTGGCCATGAGGAATTCAAAGTGTATAGTTGGAGCCAAAGTTGGCCTCCAACTATGCCACAAACTACTCAGTTCAAGGTGCATAGTTGGAGCCAAAGTTGGCCTCCAACTATGCCTCAAACTACTAAACTCATGGGGCAACGTTGGAGCCAAAGTTGGTGGTCCAACGTTGCTGGCAACGTTAAGGGAAAAAGGTGCCAACGTTGGAGGGAACGTTGGTGATCCAACGTTACCTC
Organism: Arachis ipaensis; assembly: GCF_059453495.1. Classification (NCBI taxonomy): domain Eukaryota; kingdom Viridiplantae; phylum Streptophyta; class Magnoliopsida; order Fabales; family Fabaceae; genus Arachis; species Arachis ipaensis. The sequence continues at coordinate 60,539,054 of NC_142436.1, forward strand.
CAACGTGCTCGATGATTTTCAAGTTTTGGAGTTGGAAAAATGTGCAGTGACGCGTACGCGTGGGTGACGCGTACGCGTGGGCGAGTATTTTAGCCAGCTGTGCACACGCGCAAAACACTGTTGTGACGCGTACGCGTGGGCAACGCGCATGCGTGGGCAAGAAAACGTTGATGCACCAACGTTGGGTCCAACGTTGAGTCCAACGTTGGGTCAAACTTAATGGCAAACCTTCCAGATCTATCTTGCAAAGTTTGACCCAACGTTCTTGCTCAAAAGTTGAACTCCAACGTCAATTCCAACTTCAATACAAAATGGCACCCATCCAGAGTATGAACGTTAATTTGCAAACATCCTCATCAATGTTACTAAAGGCCACTCCCAACTAGCTTCAACAGAGGCCAAAGCCCACATCTAAAGACTTCAAGAATGAATGAAGAAAGTGTATAAATAGATAGAATTGACATTAGTTAGGGACTTTTGGAACTTTTGAATTTACACTTTGGGGAAGACTAAAAGGGGAAATCCTGAATTACTTTTCTCTGTACTTTTCTTTCTAGTTCATGTACTTTCTTTCCTTTTTCATTTTCTATTTGAATTGAGCTATGAACAACTAAATCCCTCTTCATTGGGTTAGAGAGCTCTGTTGTAATTCAATGGATCAATAACAGTTTTCATTCTTCTTCTTCTGCCTTTTCTCTTAATTTTGCTAGAAAGCTTTCAATCTTCATTTAATTGAACAATTGTCTCGATAGAGAAATTGTTCATAATTGGATTCCCTCTGAACCTTGAGAGAGGAATGAGGAAATCATGCTGGAAATTCTTTCTCACATTAGATTAGGTTGGGGGTTGGATGGATATAGTGACATGTAATCCTACCAATACTTTGATCTATTAATTTGTGTGGTATAATTAGTGACAAAACTTTTTCTCTTCCCATGAGCAATTAAATCAAGACCTTGGGCAATTGTTCAAGCTTAGAGAGATTGGTGAGCCAAGACATTGGGATCCAATCACCTAAGATTGCCAAGAAGATCAATGAATACATTGATTGAGGAAGAGATGAAAATGATTTGATCTGGAGAATGCAATATCTCCTAAGCCCAATGAATCCCCCATTTTGATCTCACCCACTCTCTTACATTCTGTTGTTTACTTTTATGCTTAATCACCCCATTCCCATTTATTTTCTTGCAAGTTACTTTCTGCCATTTACATTCTGCCATTTATTTTCTGTCATTTACATTCCTTGCTATTTACTTTTCCTGCCATTCTGTCGACGGAAGTCATTGCTAGAGCCCATGTCGCCGTCATTGTTGCCGGCAAGAGAGAGAGAGAGAGAGAGAGAGAGAGAGAGAGAGAGAGAGAGAGATCTGTTGCTACTGTTGCCATGCTGCTGCCCTTCTAGCTACTGACGTGGTTGTTGCCGCCATGCATAGTCGCCGAGAGCAGTACTGATGACACCAGAGTCAGCCACTGGAGTTGCAGCTACTTCGTTCTTGGTTCTTTTTTGTGCAGTAAATTATTTTGCTCCAAAAATTCTTTTAGTCATTGTTCTGTTATATGTTTCTGAGATTTTTGTGACGTTATTGCCATAGGGTTGAGTTCTGGTTATTGCATGTCACGATTAAAGTTGCTACTGTTACTGCGAAAGTAGTATAGAGTTGTGGTTGCGGCTGCTACTGTTACCGGTCGGGACCGGGAGAATAAGGGTCTTGACGCGTTTTGTAGCTTATGGGTTTCGACTATTCAAGGTAGGGGCTTTTTCTTAAAAAACCTTTTATTACCAAAAATTGTTACAAGTCGATATTGATATGAAAAATATATTTTTATAATTACGTGAGTCTTATGGATTGAACTGAGTTGCTTTGGATGAATGTAATTGTTTGCCTGATTGATTTATTACTTGTTTGAGAAGGCTGGTATTCTGATTTATTGGTTAACTTTGTTGAATTATTTTTCTTGAGGTATAGCTAAATGATTGGTTGCTATAATTTTAGTTATGTTGATTTCTTTGTTTTGGATGCTGGATTGCAATTGGTTTGGTAATGTATATTTGTAATTTATTTGAGAATGTTTAGTTTGTTGTTGTTGAAGTGGTCGCTTGATGGTTATATTGGTTTTTTTTATTGTGTTGGAGTCACTGATTACTTGATTGAATTATTGATTGATCGAGTTGGCGTTGTGGTAGTTAATGAAAGCTTGATTTGGAATCAGAATTATGTGTTTATATTAAAAAATGGTTTTATATTAGAAATCTGATTTGTATGTTTATATTGAGAAATGACTTGGTTTTGAAACAGATGGAAAAGATTGAGAGATGGTTTGGATAGAACCCTTAAAGGGTGGTAAAGTTCATATTTTAGGGGAAGTGTTGTCGAAATATTTATATATTTCGGTATAATTTGTAAACAGGATTATTTTTGAGTCTTTTGAAAGAGGTTTAAGCTTGAAATGGTTTTAAAGTTGCTTTGGAGGTTCTAGAAAATATTGTGAAAAGTGGTGTTGGTTTTTAAGAAAAATGATTTGAGAAAAAGTGTTAAATGGTATGTAAACCCGTCTGTGAATTTTAGATTAAATTAGAAATAAAGGTGATTCATAGCGTGATGTGAACTATATATATATTGTATTGAAAGTAAATAGGCCAAGTATGATTTTGAATCGTGGTAAATAAGAGTATAAAGACTTATAGTTTCGATTATGATCGTGAATTAAGTTTGATTATGATTATGAGTATGATTGATTGTGATTATTATTGAAATGTAATTGTGGCTTGGCAAGATCTGGGTGTTATCTCGCTTGCGTAGTGATGTGATATTGGTTCCGGACAAGGTTGCTGGTCTTATCCCATTGTGGTTATGGTGTAGTGTGAGGATAAGGGTGCTGTCCCGCTCACGGATAGGTAAGTTGAGGATGGAGAATTGTTTCTCTTGCTGTGATAGATAAGTTGAGGATGAAGGATATTCTCTCTTGTTGCGTTGTGGACGTGAAAAAGGTGTTAATGCACTCTCCCTCAATTTATTCCCCCACAGTCTTGTTGATTGTGTTTCGTTGGATGTGAGAAAGGTGGTAGGTCACTCTCCCTTGATTTATTCTCCCGCATTTTCTTTAGTTGTGATTTGTTGGATTTAAAGAAGGTGGCAGGGCACTCTCCCTAGATTTATTCTCCCACAGTCTCGTTGATTATGTTTTGTTGGATGTGGGGAAGGTGGTAGGCACTCTTTCTTGCTTTATTCCCCTGCATTCTCTTTAGTTGTGATTTGTTGGATGTCGAAAAGGTGGTAGGGCACTAATTCCTCGATGTATTTTTTCCGCTCCCTCTCTCATCGTTTTTTGCACAGTCCCTCAACCTCCCACACAAGATCAAACATTCTTTCTGAGAAAGTAACTCGACCAGAGGAACTCTCTCTAAAACATAATATCTTCGAAGAAAAAGTCTGCTTTGAAGATATTAATCAAGCTATAGAGAACTGGGAAATACTTCGATGAACTATATGTTCCCGAAGAAACTAAGCGTGCCGGTAGATCGGATTACATAATCAAAACGGCAGAAAACAATATCCCTCTAGGACCTGAGTCTGGTGAGAAATTCCACCTACTTAATAAACAATCCATCCAGGAATATATTCAAAAATATAAATACCTCAACATAGGATGTGTTCAAGTTGCAGTTAAGCCACTCATTAGAGAATGTTTAAATATTTCTATCCTTATGCGCCTAAGAGATATTCGGCGCGACAACTTCCATGATTCCCTCATAGGAATAATTATAACCAGTCTAGGGCACGGACCGGTCTATTTCAATTGTTTTTCCAACAAAATTATGAGTTTATTAGATTAGAATATCTTAGATTCATTTTTCCTCAATATCCGACTTCATGGCCTGGACATGAAGGAAGGATCTATTCTTGCAGCTCTTATCTATAAGATTCAGTACAAGGTCATGAATACTTATAATTCTAGAGTCCTTCTTAAAATTAGTGACCGAGAAACAACCTTGTTTGTCACATATATGATAAAGACCAACGTAACTATACCACGGCTCATCAAATGGGACGAAATTGATCTCCCTGAATCTTGGACCATAGAAAGAGCCATCCATTCTTTGCCTAGACAGGCCCGCCAATTTCAAGAAATTAAACAAGATGAAAACGAAAAAGTTGAAATCTTCTTTGACAGGAGAAATTCGTTCTCTTCAAGGTCAGAAGCGGGATCTACTTATAAATTTGACCTCGCCTCAGCAAGAAGATCTTTTTCTATTGCATCTCAATCCTCTCTGCCAAATCCACATATTAGAAAAACTAATTATGAAATCAATCTTACAGGATTACAAATAAATTCTAGTATTCTCAGACCTGTTTATCAAAAGGAAGAAGACCAACAGTCTATTCAATCCCTTACGTACTCCTCTTTACATGATGACGTATACTGAAGAATTTGTTATAGATAGAGAAGCCTTACGCAAGAATATTAACTTTGAAGAATGGAAACTTAAGAGGAAATCGTACTTACAAACTTTTAAGGCTCCCCAAGTCACACACTTTAGAGAAGAATGTTATATATATATATATATATATTACAACTCTACCTTGAATCGTACGACCTTATTATCATTGACTTATAACTTGAGCATAAGGATTTGAGAGTTAGGGTGTTACACCTTAATAGGAAATCCTAATTGTTTTCCAATGTGATGTTTATATTGTTTAAAACTGATAATAGCTGAGATTTATGATGCAGTGGTATGCCATGAATAAACATCTAAGAAACAGACATAATATCTAAATCCTTGTGAGAAAATCATGGGAGTTGGTTCCTATACTTCAGAGACAATTAGTTCAAGAGGATGAGAGTAAATAGTGTTAGAATATGAATAAGGAAGCTTAAGAGATTTGGCCATACTGCAAGATTCACACAAAGTGGGTTGGAATAATTCTTTATTTACTAGTAAAGCACATTTATTGACAATATTTTGTACAATTTTCATGGCTAAATGCTCAAATCTCTTATTGTAAACATCGAAAGATACACTTTTCAAAGGCAAAATAGAAGTAGAAAATACTGAAGGATTAACTTTTGGGATACTAACTCTTTCAAATCGGTATATTCTATTCTTAGCACTGCCTCAAAGAAAAACCTCCTTGGTAGCCTGCGATTTGACGAGAACAAAATCAGGCCAAAAAGAAAAGTAAACATTGTTATCTTTAGCAAATCTTGAAACACTTACCAAATTATGAGCAATGGATGGTACATGCAGTAAATCATATAGTTTATAATGTTTATATGTTGGAAGATGAGTTAAATTTGTGAAACATATATGTTTGATATTCATACCTATACTATTACCTATATAAACCTAATCTTGACCATGATATTCTTCTGAATTATGAAAATTTGTCATATCAGGAGTGCAATGGTGAGTTGCTCCACTATCAGCATACTATGAAGGATCATTTAAAGTTGCTGGTGTAGCCATAAGTTCCTTGGGATTATGAAAAGAGGGTGGAGGTGGTAAGGCATTGTGTATAAATAAACACTCTTTATCGTATATTATAATTTATAACACAGACATCATAACATAAAAATATCAAGTTTATTGACGAGTTAAAAAAACAGACAACATAACATTTGAATATCAAATTTATTTTTGAGTTATTATTATGATTTTTAATATATACCTTATATTAGAATTTTTCTTTTTATTTAAAAAGGCTTTCAATCATAAATATGTTGATATCATATTAAAAAATTATTATGGTAATAATAACACTATTAGTACATCAAACATCATTGATATACTTTATTAATATATGATTTTAAATTTTAAATTGCATATTCTATAATATTATTCTTTAATAAAAAATACAGACGTTTTTGTTTTTGAGTTTTTCTAATATAGCTTCAATTCCTTAATTTTAACTTTCACCAAATCTTGCTTAGTTGTAAAAGCGAATCGAATCCCTAGCTATTTGTTGGTAGCAATGTTTAATTTATAACGCCCACTTTGATGGTAGTTTTTAAAAAGAGGAGTGTTAGAGGGCCAGCAGATTTTGTGAGTTGTAGTCATTAATTAGTCATCAATAATGAATTTAATGGTGTGAGATTTCATCTAATGGTGAAAAATCACTCATTTTTCTTTTGCTGACTAAGTGTTGGCCAGTAGCTTTTAATTTGTTAATGTTGATTTCTTAATTTAATGTCTAATTGGAGTTTGATTGGATAGTTTTGTAAAAAAACTTAGAGTTTGATTTCTGAATTTGTTAGTGTTAGATTGAGAATTTTGTTGGGTTTGATCAATACAAATTATGGTGTCGCCGTGTTGGTAAGTATTTGGGAATTTGATTTATTGATTTTATTATAAATTGATATAATAGTATAGTGATCAACTGCTACATAATATTTCATTTCTTTATAATTGTATTTGTATAAAAATACTATTGTTATTAATTAATTATGTATTTAAATTATTTTTAATTAATAAAACAAAAATAATATGTACTGTTTATTAAAAAAATACTAATATCAAAATAATCTCTATTTTTAATTTTTTATAGAAAGGGTGTGCTTAGCAAAAATTATTAGTTAAATAATCGCAGAAAGAAAGAAAGGTGGTTGCTTAGTTGCTACGCTCACAGAAACTCGATAACTTACGGTTCATTATTACATTCAATATACGGTTCATTTTGTACACTTCGGTTCTCATCCTCTACTTTCTTCTTGTCCATTTGCCAAGCCCACCGTATATTATATGTGGACCACTTTTTTGTTCGTATATAATCATATATTATTTCCTCATTATTTAGCACTTAAATAAACTCATAACAATTTGATTTAATAATTAAGTTTTCAACTTTATAAAAGATTACAAGGAAGGCGTCATAATGTATTTTTTATATGTGGATAGAGATCGTCTCTACTTGTTCAAAAGAATAAAGTTTATTATACGTTTATTTCATTTAAAATACTTAGTGTATACATATAAAATGGCACATGCAAATCACAAGGTTCATTTGAAATACACTATATAAACTATATTTAACGAGGCAAAATCCATCGTCATGACGATTAAGCCTAGCTAGTATAGCGCTGGCTTAAAGTTTATCTCATGTATAATATAAATAAATAATGACAAATGACCTACCAACTTGCAAATATAATCATGATCATGCATTAAAAATTGAAACTAAACCAACATAAACTAAACAAGTTGTTGTATAAATATATATTACACGTTTAAAGGCTCAACAATTCACTGTACGAAACAAATCTAATAATCCTTAAAACTTGGGGCACCCTTTATATATAAATAGAATTTGGTCCGTAATAACATTACGGACATATATATAAAATTTTTAAAATTATGTTAATTTTGTTCGATATTATAAATTATAGTACAAAAAATTTATAGAATCAAACTATTTTTATAAAAAAATAATAGAAAATAAAGTTTTCGGCCATCGACTAAGAAAATCAGGATCTCCGTAGATAAAAAAAATCAAATAATAAATTTGTTAGCTATTATTTTTATGTAAAAGAGTTTGATTTTTTGTTAATAATTAATTTTAATATTTATTATCTAAAATTTAAAAAATTTTAATATGTATATTTTTATATTTAATTAGATGTTAATTCTATTGTACAAATAAAAATAATTAATTTTCATATTTGTTATTTAAAAATAATATTTCTCTCTCTCTCTATATATATAATTAGGTATTAGAATAAAAAAATTTTATATTGATAGTTATAAAATTAACTCAAAATCAATTTTTTTTTGAAATAATTGAATCTTGATTCTAATTATTAATTATAATATTATAATTTTCTCCAAATTATATTTAATAAATATTTAAAGGAAGAGAAGTGAAAATATATATTAGAAAGATAAGTGGTGAAAATTTAAAACTTAATAAAAATACTGAAAAAGTATTATATAATAATATATATTTTTTATGTGAATAATATTATAGTATATTTTTTAATTATCTTTAAGGGTAAAGTATATTTTTTTGTCCCTGAAGTTTGGCAAAAGTTTTAAAAATACCCTTAAGTTTTATTTTGTTTCAATTTTGTCCCAGAAGTTTTCGATTTGCATCAAATATACCCCCGACGGCTAAATTTTCAAAAAATTTAAGACCAATCTAACAATAATGCATGAAAATGATGCTTAATTTGCTTGTGTTGAGGGTTGTTCTTATGAAATTGTTGTTGAATTGGTCTTAAATTTTTTGAAAAATTAGCCGCCAATGGTATATTTGATGCAGATCGAAAACTTTTGGGACAAAATTGAAACAAAATAAAACTTAGGGGTATTTTTGAAACTTTTGTCAAACTTCAGGGACAAAAAGTATACTTTACCCTATATTTAATTATAAACTTAATGTATTTTTTATAATTTTATGAATTTATTTTAATTATATTATTTTATTAATTTTATTTTTTGTAAAATAAAAAGGTAGAGAGAGATGGAGAATGAGAGAGAGAAAGATAAATAAGAAGAAAGAGAGAGAGTTTGTTAATTTTGGAAGAAAATATTTTATTTTAATTGTAATGAAAGAATATCTCGTAACACATTTTGGTTTGTTAAATTAGTAATACAAAATATAAAATATAAATTATAAATTATATATAGAGTGGAAATAGTAGAGAGAAATAAAGAAAGAGAGAGAAGTAGTTAGATAAGAGAATGGAGGAATGAAATTTATTAATGTTAGTAAAAAACATTTCATCTCAATTTTAATGAGAATGTCATGTGACATATTTTGGTTGTTAAATTAATAATATAATATAGCTATATTTTAATTTTAATTTTAATTTTAATTTTAATTTAATTTTAGTTACAATTAGTGAATGTCATATTTCACATTTTTTATTGTCAAATTTGTAATTAGTTATTGATAATGATATATAAAAGAGATAGATTGGGTGAAGGAATGAAAAAGATAGAGAAAGGAAAAGAGGGGAGGAGAGAACTCTTTAAGTTTAGAAAAAAAGATTTTATTTTAATTTCAATAAAAGAGTTACATATGAAATATTTTGATTGTAAAATTAATAATATTTAATAGATTAATTAGCTTAGCTATAAGAATTTTAGATCAATTTCAACTCAAAGCAAAAAATTATTGAGTCAAGAATTAATTTAGTTTTTTGTGATGACAAATATAATTAATAATATCTTAATATACTTATTTTCTTTATAAGCATAGTAGATATTAAGTGATTGATATGACAATCAAATATCACAATAAAAAATCTATGATTCAAGCAATAATAGCACATAATTAGAAAATTGCTTATTAGAGACGGATTTACAAATAGATATGGTCTTTATTACAGATGAATTTTTGGTTACTGATAGATTTTGTTCTTCTGTAAAATTCTCGTTGAAAATTATTTACCGACAGACTTTTTTGTCGGTAATTTACCGACATATTTTTTTCGTTACCGACAGATTTTTCTTTGGTAATTGTCCCCTCTATTTCGCTAAAACCATCAGATTTTCTGATAGATTTTTCATCGATAATATACCGACTGATTTTTTTCCATTACCAACAGATTTTTCTTTGGTAATCGTCCCCTCTATTTCGCTTAAACGTCAGATTTCTAACAGATTTTTCATCAATAACTAGAGTCAAATTTTTTGATAAATTTTCTGTTGGTAATTGGAGCCTGGAAGAGCATTCACAACTTTGAGTACAGATGAATTTTTCGTCTGTAAATCTGTTAGTAAGATAAAACAAATTTTTTTTTTAGATTTTTCCATACAAAATAAATATAAATTTAATCAAGACAAATTTTCATCCAATTTTCATCTAACTTATATTCGAATATTCCTAGTATTTTAAAAAATAAACAAGTTCATCGTATTATCAAATTAGAAGAAAAATACTATAAACAAGCAATTCAATTCAAAACATAAACACAAGTAATGTGTTGATACATTAGAAGTTCTACAATATAAATATAGTAATACTCAAAATATCTCTGGCAAAAACTTAGTCCAAAAAAAAGCCACCGGAAGAATTGTTGTCCTTTGAAAAGACAGTGAGTTATGATCCGTGGCACTATATAATTCGTAATTGTTTCATAAAACAATAATATCCCTCTTTGAAGATTCATGCTCTTTAGTGTCTGCGCATTATTATTTTCTTATTCTAAAAATCTTATTGAAGTTCAACATGTTTCTTAATTAGATTTTAGTTATGTGCGAAAATCTGCCATGCCGGAACTCAATTTAGTGGCTAATTTCAGTCACAGCAAACTGAATATGCCACTACTATCAATCCGTGGGTAAAATACTGTGGCAAACTTCCATTTTTTTGTTAGTGTAATGTGATAAGCATGGAGTAGATTATTATAAGGTAGTTTTATGTGAATTAGTGGTGATAGTTCTAGTCTATATATTTGTGAAATGTTATTTGTGTGGTGATGTGTTAGTATTTTTATAAATTGTAGGTGTATGTTGATTTTTGGGAGATGGAGCCGTCAGATAGCGATTTTTTTGGAACACACTCCGATGAGGAGTTCCCAAGAGGAGACGAACTAGAGTTTTTAGGCGACGATTTGGAGGTTGATGAAGATAGACCTCAAGATAAGAGAATAGCAGAGCTGTCACAAGAAGATATCATGCAACTTGAGTTTATAGATTAGGATGATGTTTATCGATTCTACAAGACTTATGCAATGATGCACGGTTTCGCTGTGAGGTTGGATGAAGTCAGACGCGATAGCGATGGTTGTGTAATTATGCGCCAAATTGTTTGCAATCGGGTGGGCTCAAGAAAGGAAGAGGTTGAAAAGGACGAAAGAATCAGGGACCACCAACCCCTAAATCGAAGTTGTTGTCTTGCGAGAATTCGTGCAAGACTAGATAGAAAAATTCATAAATGGAAGGTTGTTTCATTATACGAAGAGCACTCTCATGGATTAGTTGATCCACTCGACATTAACATGATGTCTGAGTATCGCACATTTAGTGTCTCGAATAAAGCTCAGGCGAAGAATTTGCACGACATAAGCATCAGGACCTGTCACATCTTGGAATACTTGGCTACTAAAAAGGTGGATATACAAACTTGTCATTCAACCAAAAAGATATGTACAACCTCATTACTCAACACAGAAAGGAAAAGGTAAAGGGTGGTGATGCAAATGCTGCAGTAAGTTACCTGAGAGGTAAAGATGGGAATGATTCTTATTTCTTTGGCAAGTACACATTAAGTAATAAGAATCGATTGGAAAATTTGTTTTGTGCTGATGGGACTAGCCGTATTGATTATGAGTGCTTTAGGGATGTCTTGCATTTAATTCGACTTACAATAGGAACATCTACAATAAACCACTTGTGATATTTTCTAGTAGCAATCATCATGGGAACACCGTCATATTTGGATGTGGTCTTCTTGTTAACGAGGATATTGGTTCATATAAGTGGCTGTTGAAAACTTTTTTGGAAGCAATGGGGAATAAATATCCTATGGCAGTTGTCACCGACGGAGATCTTTCAATGAGAGAAGCCATTAAACAAGTATTTCCTTATGCAACACATCGACTATGTGCATGGAACTTACACAGGCATGCATGCGAGAAGGTTAAGAATAGTGGATTTCTAAATGACTTCAGGAAATTAATTTATGATAATGTGAGTGTTGAAGAGTTTGAGGTCATGTGGGGAGACATGGTGGCGAGGTATAACTTATCAAGCAACTGTTGGGTCGACCAAACCTATAAGTTGAGGAATTTATGGGCTCTTGCATATTTGAGGAACCAATTTTTTAGGCGAATCAGGACAACATCCCAGTGTGAAGGGATTAACTTTCTAATAAAAGTATATGTGAGAAAGAAAGATACCCTTCTTGAATTCATCAATAACATGGAGACTGTTGTTAGCCATTATAGGAACAATGAAAGAGATGCAGAGTTCAATAGTAAATATACCGATCCAGAACTTGTGACTTCTTTGCCGGCACTTGACGGTTTTGCTGCAAAGAATTTCACTCGTAACATGTTCCAGGAGGTCAGGAAGGAAATTGAGGGTGCTTGTGCTATGAACACAGAGTTGGTGATGCATAGAAACTTGTCTCTCATCAGATTTCCCTCGGCAAGTATACCGAATTGTCGTCAAGTAAAAACTCACAATAGAGTGAGGTCAAATCCCACAGGGATTGATTGGTCAAGCAACTTTAATTGGAGGAATGTTCTAGTTGAGCTACGCAGAATTTGATTGGAGAATTGCACGAAATTAAATGGCGAAAAAGTAAATGGCAGAAAATGTAATTGCTGGAAATAAAGAACTGAATGTAAATGACGGAAAGTAAAATTGCAGAATCTTAAATGGAGAATGGGGAAGATGATCATAAAAGTAAATGGCAGAAAGTAAAGAGAATGGGTAAGATCAGAAATGGGGGATTCATTGGGGTCAGGAGATGTTGTATTCTTCGGATCAAGTTCATTCTGATCTCTTCCTCAATCAATGCATTCATTAATCTCCTTGGCAACCCAATCTCTCAAATCTTGATCAATACCCAATTCCTTGGTCTAATTGCTCATGAGAAGAGATGAAGTATGGTCACTGATTATACCATATGTATTCCCAAATCAAAGTGTTGGTAGGATTATATGTCACCATATCCATCCAAACCCCAATTTGGTCCAACATGAGAAAGCATTTCTAGCATGATCTCTTCATTCCTCTTCCAAGGTCCGAAGAGATCTAAGTATGAATAGCTTCTTTTCCAAGATAACTACCTAATAGGATGAAGATTGAAAGCTTTCTAGTAAAATCAAGAGAAAAGAAAGAAGAAGAATAATAAAAACTATTATTGATCCATCAAATTACAACAGAGCTCCCTAACCCAATGAAATGGGTTTAGTTGTTCATAGCTCTGGGAATGGAAAGCGTAATTGTAAAGTACATTATGAAAACTAAAACTAGAAGTTGCAGAGAAAGTAAAATATACAGAGTGTAGTTCTCCAAAATGCCAAATGCTCCCTTACTAGTTCAAAACTACTCCTATATATACTACTCTTCTGATCTTCTAGTTGGCTCTTCAAGTCTTGGATATGGGCCTTTGGATCTTTAGTTGAAGCAGTTGCAGTCTTCAGTGGGCTCAGCTTTGCTTGCAGAGAAAGTGTGAGTTAGGCATGGACGTTAGTTAGGACGTTAGTGGTGTTAATGTTAAGTGAAAATGTGGGTTCGAGAACGTTAGTGACGATCACCTTTTTCACTAACGTTCCTAAACCAAGATGGTCCATGTTAACTTCAACGTTAGTGGCACTAACGTGACCACTAACGTTGCCTCTTGGTCCTTCGCAAATGTTATTGGCATTCACCTTTTCTAATAACGTTTGCTTGTTGCCCTTCCTCCCTACGTTAGAGTCCATGTTAGTGTAGCTAACGTGACTCCTAACGTGGGCATGCCTCAGCCTCGAGAGCGTTAGTGACACTTACCTTTGTCACTAACGCTCCAAATGCCCCTTCTCACGTTAGTGCCTCACGTTAATTGTATTAACGTGGCCACTAACGTGGTGGTGATTGCCATCTCCAACGTTAGTGACAAAGGTGAGTGTCACTAACGTTGGCTCATCATTCCTTTCCTCCACGTTAGCTTCCACGTTAATGTAACTAACGTGGCAACTAACGTGGCTAATGGTGGCTTGGTCCAACGTTAGTGACAAAGGTGAGTGTCACTAACGTTGGCACTTCTTTGTTCCTTCCACGTTAGAGTTCACATTAATGTAATTAACGTGACTCTTAACGTGGCTAAATATGCCCCTTTTTCCAACGTTAGTGGCATTCACTTTTACCACTAACGTTGGAGCTTTACTTTTCCTCCACGTTCGCTTCCACGTTAATGTAGTTAACGTGGCAACTAACGTGGGTTATGATGGCTCACGAAGGCGTTATTGGCGATCACTTTTCTTATTAACGTTGCAAGTTAGCTCCCATTCCACGTTAATGGTCACGTTAGTTAGACTAACGTGGCTATTAACGTGGCATCTTCCTTGCTTCCTTTGTCCTGAAATCAAGCAAGTAAAGTGCATCAAAGCTAGGTTCTAACTCATGAGATTATGCATCATCTATTTTATCACTCAATTCATGCATAATTCTCATAAAATCATATAAAATTCACAATGTTGGCTTGAATGAAAATGTAAGTGATTATCTACCCAAAACTTACTTATTAACTAAGAAAATGCATGAAACCACCCTAAAACAGTAAAGAAAAGGTCAGTGAAACTGACCAAAATGCCCTGGCATCACAACACCAAACTTAAAGCTTGCTTGTCCCTAAGCAAGTACTGAAACATGAGAATGATGAATGAAATGTCAAGAGAAATGAGTCATTATTGTGGAAGTCATGTCCTTGGTTTTATGGGGTTTCATGCATAGCAACTTAGGTTCATTCCTTCACTGATTTTCAGACCTTTATCATGCCCCGGAATACTCACTTGATAGCACCCTATGAGACTTTTATTCATTGATCCCTTTATCTTTTCAGGGTTTAATTGTGTTCTTAGACTAGGTGCTTTGTGAGAGGGCGACTCTTTAAGATAAGCTTTCAGTCAGCACTCCCGAACCAGTTGGTCCAAGGTGCTGGGTGTTAAGACACCCCTAAGGACTTACTCCCTTAAGTCTCTTTCCCCCATACATACACACCACAGGCACATGGTTTGTTATTTTCCTTCTTGAGACTTTGGTGTCCAGCACCTCTTTGGGTTGCTAAGTGTTCTGTAGCAAAGGGTACTCTTGATAGTGGACTTTCAGCTGATAATCTCGGGTTAGTTAACCCAAGTTACCAAGTGATAAGGCACCCCTGAGAGCTTATTCATCCAAGTATATCCTTTACACAGGAGCACCACAGACACATGCCTCAAGATTCAACCCTTGGTGCCTAGCCTTATTTCTTACTCTTTTTCTTTATTTCTCAACTTTCATTTTTCTTTCCCTTTTTCTTATTAGGATCTTGTTATTTAGCTAGTCTCATGGGGTGTGTTTCAAGCATATGATTCAGGACAGATAGTTGCCTTCCTACCTTTTTGGTGAACCAACTTAGCTAAGTACTTACTACACCACAAGCTTAAGAACTTACTCCACAATTTGAACCTCACTCTGATCTTTCATAACATCCCTTTTTATTTGACTTAAAAGGACAAGCATACAAGTAAGCAAAGGTGGAAATGCAGCAGTGACATTAGACTAGCAAGCATAGGCCTAAGCAATGCAAACTTAAAGGCAGAATTGAAAATCCTAAACTATCATAGAAACATGTTCTATTTCATACATGATTTTCCTTATTTAAAACTTGAAAAAGATAGGACAATGAGGGAACTCCACCACCTTTTACTCATGGGGGGTGATTATGCTCTCCCTCTTGTTTGTCCTCTTTGTGTTTTTCTTGAGTGCTTGAACCCCCACTTTCCTTGCTTTTTCCAATTAACTTTTTCCAGAAGCCAGCATCTTTCATCTTCTTTTTCAATGTTTCCTTCTGCTGTTTCACCTTCCTTTCCTCTTGTTCTGTTAGATCTTTTTGGACTATATCATACCTAGGGATTGCAGAGTGCAAATTATGCATATGCCCAGTCATATAGTTCAACTTAGCTTGAGTGCTTATGTTGAATTCTTCCCTATGTAGTTGCCGTCCTTCATTAAGCACGCTGAACTCATTGAATGCTTTTGTTTGAGCTAGCTGACGTTGGTTGAGTTCTTAAAGGCGTTTATCTTGACGCTCTTGCCTTTCAGTCACTTGATTGATGGCTTGAGTGAGCTGGGAGTATTGCTCCTGTTGCTGCTCCATTTGTTGCTTCTGCCACTCCCTCTGCTGACCCATCCAATTAGAGAGCAGTTCTTCTTGACGATCCATCCTTTGGGCTTGAATGTGCAGTTGTTGTTCTTGTCCATCCATATAACTCCTTGCTAGCTCCTCAATGGCTCCATGAATGTGATTCAAGCTTATGTTGGTTGGATCGTAGTACTCTTGTTGCTGGTATTCTTCTTGATGAGATTCTTCTCAGTGAGGTCCTTCTTGTGATGTTCTTTTCCCTATTTGAGGCCTTCTTTGTTGTTGGGCGGGTGCCACATAAGTTATACGCTATAGCGTAACTAACCTCCCAGGGTTTACCCAATTTGGATTGCTGTCCTCGAAGACTACCTTGGCTTTCGTACACAGTCTAAGGATGGTGCTGGGATACCAAAGTCTAGCACCCGGATCATTCTTCTCGGCTGACTCTTGAATCCCCTCAGCTATAATTTCGTGCACATTGATGCCTCCACCCTTTATTAAGCAATGTACCATAGTAGCTCGAGTAGTGTTGACCTAAGAATTATTCGCGGCTGGGAGGATAGATCTCCTCACGAGTTCAAACCATCCCTTGGCTTCCGGGATGAGGTCTCCTCTCCTGATGAACCGGGGTCTCCTATCCGAATACCTTTCCCAGTCAGATCCTATAACACATATATCGTTCACAATTTCTTCAAGTTCATCATTGTCGGGGCCATTACTTATTCTTACATGATAACTGGGCTCATCAAAATGTGGCGATTTCAGCTGAAGAGTCCTTGTTATGGCATTGGGGCTGAAGTCCACCTCTGTTCCTCTCACATAACTTTTGAAGGTGGGGGCCTTGGTTTTGTCTTCTCTGACCACATTTGCATAGAACTCTTTGATGAGGTTTGCATTTATCTTTGCTTCTGGGTTCGTGAGCCTTTGCCAACCCCTTTGTTCAATCTTCTCTCGAATCTGTGGGCACTCATCCTCGTTGAATTGGAATGTTAACTCAGGCAATATCTTTTTGTGTTTTATCTGTTCAAATTCGAGTTCATGGAATGCAGTTTTGAATCTCCCTTCATCGAAAGGGATGCTCTCCACCGGTTCCTTCCTCTTTTGCCTCTTAGAGCTCGATGATGCCATGAGTAGGAGTTGATATGTGAAGGTGGGGAGTGTGTCTTTGATGGGGTAAGGGGAGTTGGGTTTCGGGAGTGGGAAGTGTAAAGAATGGGTATTGGAATGTGAAAGGGAGTATGGAATAAGAACCACTTATATAGGGAAGTGGTGAGTGAATGAAAGGTGTGGATTGATGGAGTGGGTGTATGATGAACGGATGGGGTTTAGCATGGGATGAGAATAAGAATCATCAACTTTATGATGGGGTTGGTTCGATTTCCAAGCATGTCATTCTTTCAATGTTGCATGGCAACATTTCCCAATGCATTCCCCTTGAAGACACGTGTATAGTCCTCTCCTTTTGTGGTGGCCGAACCCTCCTCCTTCAATTGTCCCATCAATTCTCCTACAAAACAAAAGGGATGTGATTAATGAAATTGTGGATAGTGGCGGCAAAATTTAAAAAAAATTGGGATAACTACTTTTTAAAGTTTTTGTTTCTAACTAACTAAGTGCTATTCATGAATGCAAAACCAACTGACTTTTTAATTGTTCATGTATGCAACATTGGTGACACCAAACTTAGTTTGTGTCCATGTGGTGTACAAAGTTTTGTTCAAGGCTCTAAGAGTAACATGATATGAATTGCATTTATGCTCTTCTTAGTATGCCTTGAACACCAAACTTGTTCTTCACTATGTGCTGCATAAAAGGATTCATTCAAGTATATGTCAAAGTTGATTTGGAATTCATGAACCTTACATTATTAACTACTTTAAAGCATACAAAACATGGGTTGCCTCCCATGAAGTGCTTCTTTAGTGTCACTAGCTTGACGTTCTGACTTTGTCAGGGTGGTTGGTAATGCTTCAAATCTTCCCCCCTCGTAGTAAATCTATCTCCATTGGTTTCATCAAGAATCTCCACATGTTCTAAGGAGAGAATTCTGTTGATGGTGAAAACTTTAGGTAGCTGAGATGGGATGGTGGGGAGATAGGGTGGGATAACTGGGAAATAAGCTGAGATCACTTTATCCCCTGGAGAGAAGTCCTCTGTAGGGATCTTCTTGTTCCTCCATCTCCTTGGTGCCTTCTTCTTTGTTCCTTTTGATGTTGCCCTGCTCTTTGTGACCTCTTTTTCCAAGGAAATTTTGTTGCTGGTCTCATATGACTTTGGTGGTTTAGGTTCCTCCTGATTTTCCTTTAGCTGTGACAACTACTGACTGTCTTGTTCATCAACCAAAGGGATTCCCAGGTGTACAGCTTGTGCTTCAATGCTTGTTTCTTCCATCAGTGCTTTGTCGTGCTCTCTCCTAGGTTCCTTGTTTTCCTGATCTGCTTCTTGTGAGGGTTTGAAGACATTGAATGCGAGTTGTTCGTCATGTATCCTCAGTATTAGCTCTCCTCGCTCCACATCTATGAGCGCTCTGGCTGTAGCTAGGAATGGTCTTCCCAATATGATTGGGTGAATGTGAATCTCTTCCATTTCCAATATGACAAAGTCTGTGGGAAGGAAGTAGTTCCCAACCTTTACCAACACGTTTTTCAACCACTTCTACTGCTTGTTTTTGAGTTTTGTCAGCCAGCCTGATGACTACGTCTATGGGCATTAGCTCATTGATCTGCAGCTTCTTCATAAGGGATAAAGGCATTAAGTTGATGCTTGCTCCCAGGTCACAGAGTCCTTTATCAAACATTGTTTCTCCTATGGCACAGGGGATGTGAAAACTCCCTGGGTCCTTCCTTTTTGTAGGCAACTCTGGTTGAATGAGAGCACTGTACTCCTTATTTATCACTATTGTTTGCCCTTCCTTGAGTGAGCTTTTCCTGGTCAGCAGCTCCTTCATATACTTAATGTATGAGGGCATTTGTTGGAGAGCCTTGATGAATGGTATGTTTACATAGAGAGATGTAAACATATCAAGGAACTTTGAGTATATTCTCTTTTCTACACCACCTTTGAGTCTTTGGGGAAAAGGTGCATAGAGTTTCAGCATCTCCTTCTGTGTAATTTTGGTTTCTTAGTGACCCTCTTCCTGCTTCTCTGCTGAAGTATCTTGATAGTGTTAGAAGGGTTTGTTCAGCTCTTCCTCAGTCTCCCTATCACTTATAGTGACCATCTTGCATTCTTTCCATCTTACTTTCTTTGCTTCACCTCTTGGGTTTTTCTCTGTGTCACTTGAGAAGCTGTCAGTAGGTTTGGGAATCTTCTCAGAGAGGTATCCCACTTAAAATTCTAGCCTCTTAATGGTGTTTCCCTGGTTTTTGATATTGGCTCGCACCTCCTCCTTGAATACCTTGTTATCTTGGAGTTCCTTACATATGCCTTCAAGTAGAGTCTCAATCCTTGAGAGTCTATCTTCGGATGATTGTGAGTTGAGATTGGAGGGATGAGAAGGGCCATTTTGGCTTTGGTATGGATGTTGAGATGTGTTGTTAGGTGGGTGATGATATGATCTCTGTGTGGAATGTTGGTGAGCCGCATTGTTATTGGGGTTGTGACGTCTCTGATCTTGTTGATTTCCCCACCCAAAGTTTGGGTGGTTCCTCCAACCAGGATTATAAGTTTTGGAGTATGGATCATGGGTCTGCCTAGGTGAGTTTCTAATGTAGTTAGCTTGTTCCTGATCACCCTCTGCTTCTGCATTCACTCCTTCTTGGGTTGCTGATGAGGTGGTGATTGCTGCTACTTGGTTCCTCTCCATCTTCTTGGTAAGGTCAGCCAGCTGCTTGGTGATCATCTTGTTTTGGGCCAGCAGTGCATCTACATTGTTTAGCTCCATCACTTCTCTAGTGTTGCCTCTTTCAGAAGCATAGAAGTAGTCATTCTCAGCTACAGTCTCAATGACATCTATGGCTTCTTTAATGGTCTTTTTCTTGTTCAGAGATCCCCCAGATGAGTGGTTCACTGCCTTCTTTGATTCGTAAGAAAGACCCTCATAGAAAATGTGTAACTGCACCCATTCATTGAACATATCTGGCAGACACCTTCTTGTCAAGTCCTTAAACCTCTCCCATGCTTCATAGAGAGTTTCACCATCTTGTTGCCTGAAGGTTTGTACCTCAGCTCTCAACCTGTTGATTCTTTGAGGAGGATAGAATCTCGCCAAGAATTTGTTCACCACATCTTTCCAGGTTATTAAACTCTCCTTCGGGAAGGATTCCAGCCATTTAGATGCTTTGTCCTTGAGTGAGAAGGGAAACAGAAGTAGTCTATAGGTGTCAGGATGAATACCATTAGACTTCACAGCAACGTATTTCCTCAGGAATGTAGTGAGATGTTGATTGGGATCTTCTTGGACACTTCCTCCGAATGAACAATTGTTCTGAACAAGGGTGATGAGCTGTGGCTTTAGTTCAAAATTATTGACATGTATGGTTGGCTTTTGGATGCTACTTCCACAGTTTCCTGGGTTTGGATTTATGTAGGATCCCAGAACTCTTCTCTCTTGCCCAGCATGATGCGCTGGACCTTCTCTGCCATGGTTGTGAGCCTCTTCTTCATGATGGTTCTCATATTCTCATCCATGTCTGGTTCAAAGTACTCTTCCTCTTCCTCAGCACCAACAACTCTCTTTCCTCTTGCTTCCCTCCTTAATCTAAGGAAGGTTCTCTCAGGTTTAGAATAAAAAGAAGTTGAAGCCCCACTTCTTCTACCTGTTATACAACCAACAAGGCCAAAGCAAAAGGGAGATAGAGAGTATTCTTGTTAAAAATGCTGTTAGTGTGAGTGATGCAATATATCAAACAGTTAGTGGGTTAGTGAACTGAATTGTAATAAATAAGAGAACACCACAAACGGGTAGGGGTAACGGGAAGAAAATAACTGAAACTGAAAGTGAATCAATTAAACAGAAATTAAATCAAACGAAAGAAAAATGCTCAATCTAGTTATCCACCAATTTAATCATTGTTGATACAAAATCAATCTCCGGCAACGGCGCCATAAACTTGATGCACGGAAACTTGTCTCTCAACAGATTTCCCTCGGCAAGTATACCGAATTGTCGTCAAGTAAAAACTCACAATAGAGTGAGGTCGAATCCCACAGGGATTGATTGGTCAAGCAACTTTAATTGGAGGAATGTTCTAGTTGAGCTACGCAGAATTTGATTGGAGAATTACAGGAAATTAAATGGCGGAAAAGTAAATGGCAAAAAATGTAATTGCTGGAAATAAAGAACTGAATGTAAATGACGGAAAGTAAATTGCAGAAACTTAAATGGAGAATGGGGAAGATGATCATAAAAGTAAATGGCAGAAAGTAAAGAAAATGGGTAAGATTAGAAATGGGGGATTCATTGGGCTCAGGAGATGTTGTATTCTCCGGATCAAGTTCATTCTCATCTCTTCCTCAATCAATGCATTCATTGATCTCCTTGGCAATCTTAAGTGATTGGATTCCAATTCCTTGGCAACCCAATCTCTCAAATCTTGATCAATACCCAATTCCTTGGTCTAATTGCTCATGAGAAGAGATGAAGTATGGTCACTGATTATACCACATGTATTCCCAAATCAAAGTGTTGGTAGGATTATATGTCACCATATCCATCCAAATCCCAATTTGGTCCAACATGAGAAAGCATTTCTAGCATGATCTCTTCATTCCTCTTCCAAGGTCCGAAGAGATCCAAGTATGAATAGCTTCTTTTCCAAGATAACTACCCAATAGGATGAAGATTGAAAGCTTTCTAGTAAAATCAAGATAAAGAAAGAAGAAGAATAATGAAAACTATTATTGATCCATCAAATTACAACAGATCTCCCTAACCCAATAAAAAGGGTTTAGTTTTTCATAGCTCTGGGAATGGAAAGCATAATTGTAAAGTACATTATGAAAACTAAAACTAGAAGTTGCAGAGAAAGTAAAATATACAGAGTGTAGTTCTCTAAAATGCCAAAAGCTCCCTTACTAGTTCAAAACTACTCTTATATATACTACTCTTCTAATCTTCTAGTTGGCTCTTCAAGTCTTGGATATGGGTCTTTGGATCTTTAGTTGAAGCAGTTGCAGTCTTCAGTGGGCTCAGCTTTGCTTGCAGAGAAAGTGTGAGTTAGGCATGGACGTTAGTTAGGATGTTAGTGGTGTTAACGTTAAGTGAAAATGTGGGTTCGAGAACGTTAGTGATGATCACCTTTTTCACTAACGTTCCTAACCCAAGATGGTTCACGTTAACTTCAACGTTAGTGGCACTAACGTGACCACTAACGTTGCCTCTTGGTCCTTCGCAAACGTTATTGGCATTCACCTTTTCCAATAACGTTTGCTTGTTGCCCTTCCTCCCTACGTTAGAGTCCACGTTAGTGTAGCTAACGTGACTCCTAACGTGGGCATGCCTCAGCCTCGAGAGCGTTAGTGACACTTACCTTTGTCACTAACGCTCCAAACGCCCCTTCTTACGTTAGTGCCTCACGTTAATTGTATTAACGTGGCCACTAACGTGGTGGTGATTGCCATCTCCAACGTTAGTGACAAAGGTGAATGTCACTAATGTTGGCTCATCATTCCTTTCCTCCACGTTAGCTTCCATGTTAATGTAGTTAACGTGGCAACTAACGTGGGTTATGATGGCTCACGAAGGCGTTATTGGCGATCACTTTTCTTATTAACGTTGCAAGGTAGCTCCCATTCCACGTTAATGGTCACGTTAGTTAGACTAACGTGGCTATTAACGTGGCGTCTTCCTTGCTTCTTTTGTCCTGAAATCAAGCAAGTAAAGTGCATCAAAGCTAGGTTCTAACTCATGAGATCATGCATCATCTATTTTATCACTCAATTCATGCATAATTCTCATAAAATCATATAAAATTCACAATGTTTGCTTGAATCAAGATGTAAGTGATTATCTACCCAAAACTTGTTTATTAACTAAGAAAATACATGGAACCACCCTAAAACAGTAAAGAAAAGGTAAGTGAAACTGGCCAAAATGCCCTGGCATCAGTTGGTAATTCAGGATGGTGGAAAACTATACTTCAAGTGTAACAGTTTTGGAATGCCAAAGATTGATCATGTGGTTGAGTTTGACAGAGTTGGAGGGTTGCTTTGTTGTGAGTGTTTGTGGTTCAAAAATCGAAGGATTCTCTTAATGCGCATATTTGCATGCCTAAAGTCCCAACATGTTGAAGTTATTCCAGAATGCTTAGTGTGCAAGAGATGGACGAAGCATGCCAAGAGTGATTTCATGAAATCAAACGTCGATGATCCAAGTGATTCTGATAAGGTACTCAAATGTCGTTTGGGTGTGTTAGGTGCTGAGTGTTCTAGGTTGATGGATGTTGCATCTAAGAACTCAAGTGATTTTGTTGAAGCAATGAATGATATTGTCAACACAATTACAAATCTCCAAAAGCAAGGTGAAAATCCACGCAATGGTAATTTAGATGATGACGACATTGTTGACCCATTGGTGGTGAAGAGTAAAGGATCTCTTGGTGATGTATTAACAAAAACAGTTAATAAAAGAAAGCATTAAAAATAAGTAAATGACTAAAATAAAGAGAAAACTAAAATTGTCCAACTAAGAAGAAAAATAACACTGCAAAGGGCATTATGATTATGCAGACAAGTGGTGTTGCTCAATGAATTGCATAGAGAATTAAGTGGCACACCAAACTTAGAATCTTAGTGTGACACTTTCATTTTTGATGCAATCATCAGAAAGATTTGAAAACAAATTGTTGCAGGGCAACACCAAACTTAGGTTGTAATCATATGCCAATTTATTGAGATTTAAAGAAAGCAAAGAAAGAAAATAAACCAAGCAGAGAAATGAAATGTTACATAAGGTTGGGTTGCCTCCCAACAAGCGCTCTTTAGTGTCATTAGCTTGACATGTTGCTCTTCACTTTCTTCCTCTTCTTCCAGTTTGTTAAGAGGAATGACCTCAAGGGGGGAGAAGTTTCAGCTATTGTCCCCTTTCTTGGTCTCCTCTCAGCAAGCTTCCTTTTGTACATGGCTTGATTGAGCTAGCTTGCTGGATCAGGGGTATGATTGGTGCTCTTGTTAGTTGCCTTCACTCCTTTGAATTCAAGACTTGGTTGCTGTGTGTTTATTGGAATTTTATCTTCATCCAGAGCCTTTTGAATTGGTGGCTCAATGAGCTCTTCCTTCATGTACTTCTCTGCCTGACTTGAGTGTGAATTTTCTTGACTGACTTCTTCACTTTCTTGTTCTTCCACTTTCTCCTTTTTATCCACCAATTGATCTTCACCTTCCTTGCTTAGCAATTCTCTGTTTCTTCTTGCTTGCTCCAAATATCCATTCATCTTATTGTAGAGAGTTTCTTGCCTTTTCCAGGATTGTTCTTGTCTTTCAAAAAATTCTCTAGACTTTTGAAGGAGATCCTCTGAAGGTTGAGAGATATTTTGTGGACATGAACGTGTTGTAGTAAATTTGTGTTGAGGGTTATGGGGTGAATTTTGTGAGTTGTGAAATGAATTTTGTGGTTGGTGAGATGAGTTGTATGGATCTTGGAGGAAACTTTGTGTTGAGGCATAATCAAGTGATGAAGAACTTTCAAATGAGAAACTGGGAAGTGAGGGTGGACAATTCTACATGACTTTATTGAGAGTATACTCTAGGAAAGATGTCTCTTGATGAATGGAGTATGAATTGTTGACATTCCCTTCCCAGCCACGGTTTGTGTAACTAGCATCACAGTGTGAGTCACTTTGTGGCTCTGGGAGATGTTCATACTCTTTCAATTCTTGGTGATACTCCCAACTATCATGAGGATAATGATATGAATCATTTTGTGGTGGTGGTTGGTATACCATATGATTTTCTTGCTCATCTTGTGTCTCTGAAGCAAATCTCCATGGATTGGAGTGCTCAGAATTTGTATTTTCTTGGTGATATTCCCAGCCACCATTAGAGATTGGTGATGGTGGGTAATATCCCATAAAATTTGTTTGATCATAAGATGAGTTGAACTCCATTTGAGTTTTGTAAAACATACAACCAATGAAAACTGAAATTACTCATATCAGAGATGAGAATTTCTTAGTGAGGCAAAAACACAAACACCTTGGTTTCAACTTAAAACAGAGAACAAAACAAAAAAAATGCTTAATCTAGACTTCTCACCCACTTAATCATTGTTGATCTAAATCAATCCCCGGTAACGGCGCCAAAAACTTGATGGGGGTGGAAATCAGATTTCCACACCAAAACTCACCGGCAAGTGTACCGGGTCGCATCAAGTAGTAAAACTCACTTAGAGCGAGGTCGATCCCACAGGGATTGATGGATCAAGCAACTTTAGTGAGTGATTAGTCTAGTCAAGCTAACATTGGTGAATTGAAGTGAAATTGAAGCAACAGAATGTAAAGAACAATGAATTGTAAATTGCAGAAAATAAAGTGAACAGAAGCTTAAAGAGCAAGAAATGTAAATTGACAGAATCTTAAATGACAAGAAATGCAAATTGCATCAAATGTAAAGGGGGCTGGGTGCTATAAGTTTAAAGAAAGTAATAGATCCAAGGCATGAAAAGTAATTTCAGATTTGCAGTAAGCTCAAAGGTAAAGTGTAGAATGTAAATGTGCAGATAGGTAAATCAAGCTTCAAGGGAAACGAAAATGTGAAAGTGCAGAAGAACAGAAATTGCAGGAAGGTGTAAATTGCATAAACTAAATTGGGAGCAATGTAAACAGAGAATTTAAACTCAAGCTCAATGTAAACTGAATTGAAAAATTGCAGAAGAGGAAATTGCAGAAGAGAAGATTCAGAAACTCAAATTTCATAAACCAAATTGACAATTGCAGAAAAAGTAAAAGTATTTCAAAGAGAATTCTCTATTCTACCCTACTCCTATTGCTCTAACAGAGCCAGCCTCCTCTCTAAAATGAAACAGATGCCTTTTTATAGGCTTTACAAAAATAAAAATTAAATTGAAATTGAAATCAAATTACAAATTAAATAAAATTTCTAATCTAGCTTGTTCTTGTGCCTTTGAATTATGTCAATGGGCTTTGCTTGCTTTGGGGCTTCAATGGGTTGATTTGGATTTGACTTTGAATGAATATGGATCCAGATTACCTTGGTTCAAGTTGGTTTGGTGTGTGGGAACCTTCCAGGGGAGCGCTCCGTTGAGAAAGGTAACGCAGCGCTCAATGGCTTTGTCCCAGGCTCGTGACAACCTTCTTGGCATAGTGCTCAGTTAGGAAATCTAACGTAGCACCCCTTGCTTTTGAGTGAGGCTCCCACTTTCGAGCCCTGCTGGCTTCATTTTTGCCAATTCCCTTGCACTCATAGCGCTCAGTGAACTGAGTTAACTTAGCGCCCTTTTGATGCATGTGTGCGTGCTCCTCTTGGTCCCCATTTCGAACCTTACTGCTCCTTTTTTTGAGTATCGCACCTTGCCTTGTTTCCTTGGTTCCAAGCTCAATAGTCACAATAAAGGTAAGAAAAGTAACATGGCGCTCATTGTTAATGAACGATAGGCTTCCCTTTAAATTTTAAAGTAGCGCTCCGTTACTTTAATGAACGCTAGCGTTCATTCATTTGAGTTCTCATTCCATTCATTTCCAAATAATGTCAATGCATGATGGTATTAATTAATTAAATGTATGCATGCTTTACTTTAATTAATAAAGCCAATGTATTAACGTTTATTGCATGATATGTTCTTTAGCCAATTGGCTTTAATAATGCATGCTTTTGTTATATTACTTAGTTAATAAAGCCAATTGCATTACGTTAAAGCATTCATTCATTAATTCATTGGCTTTAATAATGTATTACATGCATGCTTGATTAGTAATGCCATAAAGCTCATTAATAATGCCAATTTAATAATGCATGGTTCATAATGGCATGCATGCATGCTTTAATTTGGTCGTGGCATTCATGGTCATGGGTCATGCTTTTAAAAGCGTGGCCTAAGGTTCCAAAGCGTACTCAAACTTCAAAGTGTGTCCCAAAATTCTTTTTTTTCTCTTTTTGAGCTTAATTTGTGCTTTTTTGCTTCTTTTTCCACTCATTTCCTACAAAATTTATAAAATCAAAAGATCAAGGAAATATACTATTTAAGCACAAAAGAATGCAATATTTAAGCACTAATCATCAATTTCTTGTATGAAAAAGTATAGAAAAACATGACATGATGACATGTCATCACAAGGCACTACAACAAAAGTTGTCCTAATGTTCCTAGTAGAATCCCTAAGGAGCCGGTAGATGATGATAAAGAAAAGAATAATAGTAGCCATCTTCATATGCTCACTAAGGTATGTCATACTATAACTATGTCTAAAATTTTGTTATATGGTGATTCGGCATATTGTGTTTTGGATTTTTAAACTATGTTATTTTTATGATGTTGTAACGAAAGATGCTGTTTGGTTTGTGATCAGCGCAAAAGACATGACAGTGTGAAAAATCAGTAGAAAATGGAAAAAGGTAGGGACATTGGAGGTGGAACAACACCAACCTCAGCAGCTAAATCTGCTTTTACTGATCAAGTGAAAACATCAAGTCCTGGTCCTGATATCCCTGTTTGTGCATCTACAAGTAACGAAAAATCCGTGATGAGTTCTAGACCAGCTAAGTCTCCTGTTGTGGCCCCTGAAACTAGAATGGCAGATTGAAGATGATCCAGATTGTGGGATGTTTGGTAATTTTGTACCATTTACTAATTACCTTTTATTGATGTTTTGTATAGGTTGCATTAATTGATTGAATTGAAATTTATTGAACTAGAAAGATTATGTCATTTTACTCATTTACTATTAAACTTTTGAAATTGCTTTTTTACTTATTCTATCAATAACAGAAATTGAGCTTAATTATAGTTGATTTGATGTGTCACCATGTGCTATAGGAAGTAATTACCTATATTCCTAGTAAAATATAATGCAGTATTTGATGTAGCTTTGCCTGACTGTTGATGGGGTATTTGAGTATTGTCTGTGCACTAGTATTGAGCACGAGTTGTGATTGATCATGGTTGTATTAGTTTTAAATACTGAGTGTTCATTGCTTTTAAGCTATTTAGTATCTGTAACTAATTAATCCAAGTTGGGATTGATAACGGCAAGTTTGACATTGAAATTAATCAAACATTTCATTGTAGAGAGTAATCCATGTATATATAAGTCAAAATTCTGTTAGTAATGTTAATGCTTACTTGCACTTTCTCTTTTATTTCAGAATCTGTTTGGTTAGTTATTAATGCTGCATCTTTTCTTCAATCTGACTTGCTATACATAGTGAGACAAAAGGTTTATTCAGTAACTGCACTAGCCCTTGTGTTTTCTCACAAGACTGCTATGCATCTTCATACTTACTTTCACTCTCCGATCTAAACTCTACTTCTACGCTGCAGAATTTGTTATTTTTCAAGGATATCAATCTGTGATCAAATTGGAAATCATGTATTATTAGTTAATGCATCTACATAAATTTATATTTTCAATAATGAGTTAGAGAATTAGAGTATCAATTTAAATAATGAGTAAAGTACTATTTTAGTCCCTAACAATTTAGTTGAGTCTTAATTTTATCTTTAATACCTGAAACGTTATTTTTTTCTAATCCCAAATATTTTAGTCCGTCCTATTTTAGTCATCTACTTAAAATTATTTTTTTTCAAAAATTTCTTTTTTTCTTCTTCTATTATTACTTTTTTCTTTTATTAAAATAGGACGAAATAAGACGTTTGGAATAAAAATACGACATTTAAAATGTTACTGAAAAATTATCAACCCCTCTTCTTGCGTTCTTGCGCTAAAGATCTTACCATTTCCGGAGTAACTGGAGTTACATCTATTTTTCGATTTCCATTCAAGAGTTCTTATGTGTTTCCATGCCCCCTTTCGAGACTCTGAAAATTGGACAAATTCCTTTTTCTTAGGAACACATACAAGATTCGTCACCACAATAGGGGTAACCCGTCCAAATCTTAGGTACCAAACTAGTAATTTGTTCGTAAAATAGGTATAAATTATTATACTAGCTTTCTTGGACAAACTTCCCAAGCAAGTCAGCAGATCTCGATCTCTAGATACGAGGGATCTTCCCAAGTCAGTTCCCTGACCAAAAAGCAAATTTATCCTAGTAAGTAGGATATACAATAAGAAGCAATGATCAAGACTTATATAATATTTTAAAAATGAAAAAGAGAGTAAAATTCCCATGAAATTATTTCACCAACTGAACTAGAATAGGAGTTTCTTATTTCCAATAATCTTGATGCCAGAGTCCAGAGATCCTCAAAGAATATGTATCGGTTCTTGATTTTATAGCTTTTGAGCTTCTTATTAATTCATGCATATAACAAAACCTTCTTTGACTAAAGAAAAGCTTTCTCAAAAGCATTACATAAGTTGAAGTTCTAATGAACATTGAACAAAAAACAGATAACACAACTAACTAATTAGCCCTCGGTAGATGAATAACAATCTAGTTAATTAGCCCTCAGTAGATGGCCAGAAATGCCAAAAATGTATACTTCCCAAAACGATGAATGTAAAACCCGTAAAATTAATAAGTAATTAGCCAATAAATTAATAATTAATTAGAGAAATTAAAAATATGAATTTTATAGTTTAATAAGATAGAGCTAATTAAAATAAGAATTTTGACACTAATTTTAAAGAATTTGGCCCAAAATTAGGTCGAACGGCCAAACCGATTGGACCGGGCCCAGGGCCCATTGATGAGCGGATAATTTATACCCTTTTTGGCATTGTTTTTACATAGTTTTTAGTATGTTTTAGTTACTTTTTATTATATTTTTATTAGTTTTTATGCAAAAATCACATTTCTGGACTTTACTATGAGTTTGTGTATTTTTCTGTAATTTCAGGTATTTTCTGGCTGAATTTGAGGGACCTGAGCAAAAATCTGATTCAGAGGCTGAGAAAGGACTGCAGATGCTGTTGGATTCTGACCCTTTTGCACTCAAAATGAATTTTCTGGAGTTACAGAAGTCCAATTGGCGTGCCCTCAATTGTGTAGGAAAGTAGACATCTTGGGCTTTCCAGCAATAGATAATAGTCCATACTTTGCCTGAGATTTAATGGCCCAAACTGGCGTTAAACGCCAGCCAGAGACCCTTTTCTGGCATAAAACGCCAGAACTGGCACCAGAGCTGGAGTTAAACGCCCAAACTGGCACCCAAGCTGGTGTTTAACTCCAAGAATGGCCAATACATGTGTAAATCTCAATGCTCAGCCCAAGCACACACCAAGTGGGCCCCAGAAGTGGATTTCTGCACTATCTGCACTTAATTACTTATTTTCTGTAATCCCTAGTAGCTAGTTTAGTATAAATAGCACTTTTTACTATTGTATTCACATACTTTGGAGACTTGGAACTTTTATGTTACATTTGGGAGGCTGGCCATTCGGCCATGCCTAAACCTCTTTCTCTTATGTATTTTCTACGGTGGAGTTTCTACACCTCATAGATAAAGGTGCGGAGCTCTGCTGTTCTTCATGAATTAATGCAAGTACTGTTGTTTCTCTTTTAATTCACGCTTACTTCTTCTCCAAGATATACTCTCGTACTTAATTCAGTTAAGTCAGAATGAAGGGGTGACCCGTGACAATCACCCACTATCTTCGTCACTCGCTTAGCCAAGATCCGCGTGCCTGACAACCACAAGCGGTCTTCATGATGTTCAACGTAGTCATTGGACGATAGCTGGAGTATATTCTCTTGGGTTTCTAATCCACATACCGAGTCCGTGAGATTAGGATCTTCGTGGTATAGGCTAGAACCAATTGGCACTATTCCTAAGATCCGGAAAGTCTAAACCTTGTCTGTGGTATTCCAAGTAGGATCTGGGAAGGGATGACTGTGAGGAGCTTCAAACTTGCGAATGTTGAGCGCAGTGACAGTGTGTAAAAAGGATAAAGAGATCATATTCCGACGCTAGTGAGAACCGACAGATGATTAGTCGTGCGGTAGCTGTACCTGGTATTTTTCATCCGAGATGAGAAATCCGACAGTTGATTAGTCATGCAGAAAGCGTACCTGGTATTTTTCATCCGAGTGGATCATACAGCTTGCCATGGAAGGGAGCACGCATGATTGGAAGAAGACAATAGGAAAGCAGAGGTTCAGAAGCAACAAAGCATCTCCAAACGCTTATCTGAAATTCCCACCAATGAATCACATAAGTATCTTATTTTATTTTATGTTTTATTTATCTTTTAATTATCAAAACCTCATAACCATTTGAATCTGCCTGACTAAGATTTACAAGATGACCATAGCTTGCTTCAAGCTGACAATCTCCGTGGGATCGACCCTTACTCACATAAGGTATTACTTAGACGACCCAGTGCACTTGCTGGTTAGTTGTGCGGAGTTGTGAAAAGTGTGAATCACAATTTCGTGTACCAAGTTTTTGGCGTCGTTGCCAGGGATTGTTCGAGTTTGGACAACTGACGGTTCATCTTGTTACTTAGATTGGGTAATTTTGTTCTATGTTTAAGGTTGTTATTTTTATTTTCGAAAAAAATTTTTAGTTTCCGAAAAATTCAAAAAAATAAAATATGTTCTTCGGAATTTTTAAGAATGAATTCTAGAGGTTCATGAGATATGTTGAAGCCTGGCTGGCTGTTAAGCCATGTCTAATCTTTTGGACCGAGGTTTCCACTTTCGATTGTAGAAAGGACATGTCTGTATTTGTTATGCTGAAGCTTGGCTGGCCATTTGGCCATGTCTAATTCTTTTGGAGCGAAGCTTTAGACTAACATTGTACGAATCCTGGAATTCTTATTAAAAATTTTGAATTCCTTTATTTTCTTTTTCCAAACTATTTTCAAAAAATATACAAAAAAATTTAATAAAATCATAAAACCAAAAAATTTTTTATGTTTCTTGTTTGAGTCTTGTGTCAAATTTTAAGTGTGGTGTCAATTGCATGTTTTTAATTCTTTCTTAAAATTTTCGAAAATTCGTCATGTGTTCTTTCTTGATCTTCAAGTTATTCTTGATGATTTTCCTTGTTTGATCTTTAACTTTTCGTGTTTTGTGTCTTTTCTTATTTTTCATATGCATTTTCAAATTCATAGTGTCTAAACATTAAAAATTTCTAAGTTTGGTGTCTTGCATGTATTTCTTTTCTTAAAAATTTTCAAAAAATATGTTCTTGATGTTCATCATGATCTTCAAAGTGTTCTTGATGTTCATCTTGACATTCAAAGTGTTTTTGCATGCATTAGTTGTTTCGATCTTAAATTCTTATGTCTTGTGTCATTTTGTTGTTTTTCTCTTTCTTCATTAATTCAAAAAAAATTCGAAAGTAATATCTTTCCCTTATTTTACTCATAAATTTCGAAATTTTGGGTTGATTTAGTCAAAAAATTTTAAATTTAGTTGTTTCTTGCTAGCCAAGTCAAAATTTCAATTTAAAAACTTTGTCTTTTCAAATCTTTTTAAAAAATCAAGTCTTCTTCTTTCATGATTTCCGAAATTTTTTTTATTAATTTTCAAAATCTTTCTCTGAATTTTACTTCATAAATTTCAAAATTATTGCTAACATTTAATGTTTTGATTCAAAAATTTCAAGTTTGTTACTTTCCTGTTAAGAAAGGTTCAATCTTTAAATTCTAGAATCATATCTTTTAGTTTCTTGTTAGTCAAGTCATCAACTTTAATTTTTCAAAATCAAATCTCTTTTTTTAATTTCTTTTTCAAATCTTTTTTAAAATAAATTTCAATCATATCTTTTTCAAAACTTAATTTCAAAATTTTTTTCTAACTTCTTATCTTTTCAAAATTTATTTTCAAATCTTTTTCAATTAACCACTTGACTTTTTTGTTTTAATTAAAAAGTTTACTATTTCTTATCCTTTTCAAAACCACCTAAGTACCTTTCTCTCTCTCTAATTTTTGAAAATCACTAACCACTTTTTCAAAATTCTTTTTAGTTAACTAATTGTTTTAAATTCTAATTTTAATTTATTTCCTTTCTTAAATTTTGAATTCTAACTTATAATTGAAATAAAAACAAAAATATTTTTCTTTTATTTTAATTAGTATTCGAATACTCTCTCTCATATCTTTCTATTTATTTTATTTATTTACTAACACTTCTCTTCTACTCATAATTCGAACCCTCTCCCCCTCTCTGTGTTCGAATTCTTCTTCTTCTCCCTTCTTCATTCTATTCTTCTATTCTTATAATCACATAAAGGAATCTCTATAATGGGACATAGAGGATTCCTCTTCTTTTCTATTCTCTTCTTTTTCATATGAGTAGGAACAAGGATAAGAACATTCTTGTTGAAGCTAATCCTGAACCTGAAAGGACTCTGAAGAGGAAGCTAAGAGAAGTTAAAGCACAACACTTTGGAGAGGACCTTACAGAAATTTTTGAAAAAGAAGAAGACATGACAGTCGAACCCAACAACAATGGTAGAGATGCAAGGAAGGTGCTTGGTGACTTTACTGTACCAACTTCCGACTTCTATGGAAGAAGCATCTCAATTCCTGCAATTGGAGCAAA
Source organism: Arachis ipaensis (assembly GCF_059453495.1). Lineage (NCBI taxonomy): Eukaryota > Viridiplantae > Streptophyta > Magnoliopsida > Fabales > Fabaceae > Arachis > Arachis ipaensis. The sequence goes on from NC_142436.1 coordinate 60,572,402, forward strand.
CAACTTTGAGCTTAAGCCTCAATTAGTTTCTCTAATGCAACAGAATTGCAAGTTTCATGGACTTCTATTGGAAGATCCTCATCAGTTCTTAGCTGAATTCTTGCAAATCTGTGACACCGTTAAGACCAATGGGGTTAATCTCGAGGTCTACAGACTTATGCTTTTCCCTTTTGCTGTAAGAGACAGAGCTAGGATATGGTTGGACTCACAACCTAAAGAAAGCCTGAACTCTTGGGAAAAGTTGGTCAATGCTTTCTTGGCCAAATTCTTTCCACCTCAAAAGATGAGCAAGCTTAGAGTGGAAGTCCAAACCTTCAGACAGAAGGAAGGTGAATCCCTCTATGAAGCTTGGGAAATATACAAGCAATTGATCAGAAGGTGTCCTTCTGACATGCTTTCAGAATGGAGCATCTTATGTATATTCTATGATGGTCTGTCTGAATTGTCCAAGATGTCATTGGACCACTCTGCTGGTGGATCTCTTTATCTGAAGAAAACCCATGCAGAATCCCAGAAACTCATTGAGATGGTTGAAAATAACCAGTTCATGTACACTTCTGAAAGAAATCCTGTGAATAATGGGATGACTAAGAAGAAAAGAGTTGAGATTGATACTCTGAAGGCCATATTGGCTCAGAACAAAATATTGACTCAGCAAGTCAATATGATTTCTCATAATCTGACTGAAATGCAAGCTACATCTGGCAGTACTAAAGAAGCTTCCTCTGAAGAAGAAGCTTATGACCCTGAGAATACTGCAATAGAAGAGGTGAATTACATGGGAGAATCCTATGGAAACACCTATAATCCTTCATGGAGAAATCATCCAAATTTTTCATAGAAGGATCAACAGAAGCCTCAACAAGGCTTCAATAATAATAATGGTGGGAGAAATAGGTTTGGCAATAGCAAGCCTTTTCCATCATCTTCTGAGCAACAGACAGAGAATTCTAAGCAGAGCCTCTCTGACTTAGCAACCATAGTCTTTGATCTATCTAAGACCACTCTTAGTTTCATGACTGAAACAAGATACTCCATCAGAAATTTGGAGGCACAAGTGGGTCAGCTGAGTAAAAGAGTTACTGAAATCCCTCCTAGTACTCTCCCAAGCAATACAGAAGAGAATCCAAAGAGAGAGTGCCAGGCCATCAATATAACCAAAGTGGCCAAACCTATAGAGGAGGAAGAGGCAGTGATTTCCAGTGAGGAAAACCTTGCTGGACGTCCACTAACCATTAAGGAGTTCCCTATTGGGGAACCAAAGGAATCTGAGGCTCATACAGAGACCATAGAGATTCCACTGAACTAACTGTTGCCATTCATGAGCTCTAATGAGTATTTATCCTCTGAAAAGGATGAAGATATTGTTGAAGAATAAGTTGCTCAGTATCTAGGGAAAATCATGAAGCTGAACGCCAAGTTATTTGGTAATGAGACTTAGGAGGATGAGCCTCCATTGCTCATTAATGAACTGAATGCCTTGGTTTAGCAGAAATTACCTCAGAAGAAACCAGATCCCAGAAAGTTCTTAATACCTTGCACCATAGGCACCATGACCTTTGAGAAGGCTCTGTGTGACCTGGGGTCAGGAATAAACCTCATGCCACTCTCTGTAATGGAGAAACTAGGGATCTTTGAGGTACAAGCTGCAAGAATCTCATTAGAGATGGCAGACAAATCAATGAAACAGGCTTATGGACTTGTAGAGGATGTCTTAGTGAAGGTTGAAGGCCTGTACATCCCTGCTGACTTCATAATCCTAGACACTGGGAAGGATAAAGATGAATCCATTAGGATCTTCGTGGTATAGGCTAGAACCAATTGGCAGCATTCCTGAGATCCGAAAAGTCTAAACCTTGTCTCTGGTATTCCGAGTAGGATCTGGGAAGGGTTGACTGTGACGAGCTTCAAACTTGCGAATGTTGAGCACAGTGACAGTGTGCAAAAGGAAAGAGAGATCGTATTCTGACGCTAGTGAGAACCGACAGATGATTTGCCGTGCGGTAGCTGTACCTGGTATTTTTTATTCGAGACGAGAAATCCGACAGTTGATTAGCTGTGAAGAAATCGTACCTGGTATTTATCATCCGAGAGGATCATACAGCTTGCCATGGAAGGAAGCACGCATGGTTGGAAGAAGACAATAGGAAAGCAGAGGTTTAGAAGCAACAAAGCATCTCCAAACGCTTATCTGAAATTCCCACCAATGAATCACATAAGTATCTTATTTTATTTTATGTTTTAGTTATCTTTTAATTATCAAAACCTCATAACCATTTGAATCCGCCTGACTAAGATTTACAAGATGACCATAGCTTGCTTCAAGCTGACAATCTCCGTGGGATCGACCCTTACTCACGTAAGGTATTACTTGGACGACCCAGTGCACTTGCTGGTTAGTTGTGTGGAGTTATGAAAAGTGTGAATCATAATTTCGTGCACCACCCATCATATAAATAAGCCAACCAGCCTTCTTCCTCTTCCAATACCCCATTCACGCTAAAGATGAAGGAGAAGCAAAGAAGAACAAAACCTAACCCTTGCCCAAATTTCAATTCCAAATAACTTTTGATTCGAAGCTCCGATTGACGAGCCGTCAGTGGCCACACGTTCGTCTCTGAATTCTCTACAAAACCTAGTGAGCAATTTGATAAGGACTTTGCGTTTTCTCACCCAGATATTCTCCATTCAGTTTCAATTTTTGGGGTTTTGGGTATTGAAGAATTATATGATTTTGATGGTTTAGGTGCACTCTAGCAGCGGGTAATCACTAGATTTTACCTGTTTAACTCGTGGGTGAGGTAAGAATTTGTTGAACCCTAATGAATTATTAAACTAGTGAACCTTATGTTGATTATTGTAATATTACGTGGATTAGATTGTGTTTATTGTTAATTTGGAGCTCAATTGGTGGTTTGGGATGAAGTTCCAGCATTGGAGCTCGAAGCTCATGGAATGGGGGAAATTTGAAGTGTCGTTGGCTTAGGGAGGAACCGGCCAAGGTATGATTTTTGTTTCTCATATTTAATATGTAAAGTTTTGTGAAAACATAGGCTAGAGAATCATAGTATAAGCTGGAATGATTATGTGTGTTGAATGCTTAGTATTAAAAATATTGATTGATGATATAATTTAAGTATGTGTTGATGATCATGGTTATAGTGGGAATATATGCTATTGGGTGTTTGGTTATTGTTTGATAAGATGATGTCATTGATTATATATGTATGATAGAATGTTGATTATTTTGTTGGTGGAAGTAAGGAACTTAGGGTGTGTATTGGGTGGAATTAGAGCATGATGTGAATGTGATTGTGGATGGTGAAAATAGTTTGATGAATGATGAATTAGAAAAATAAATATGTGTTTGTAGTGGTTTGTTGATGTTTCTTGTTGATTAAGAAATGGATGTTTGATATGAGAATATGTGTATATTGAGGTATATTTGTTTGAGGTATGGTGTGGAGGTCTTGGCATTTTTAAATGGTGTGTGGTTGTGTTGAATATGAGTAAAGGAAGTGGGATTGAGTTTAGTCTTTGTAAAAATTGAGGTTTGAGTTTTTTGTGCAAAGTTGTTTTTTGGCCGAACTTCAGTGAGCCATAACTTGGCTTTCGGACCCCCAAATGGTTTCAAACTTGTTTTATGTGAAAATTGGGTCCGTGAAACTTAAACCATTTGAAAAATGGATAAAAAATGATTTAAAACGAAAAAGTTATGCATGTCGGAAGTTTGAGGTTAGAAATTAAAATTCTGCAACTTTTGAAACTTAGTGAAATTTTTGGAGAAACGCATGTCCATATATACGCGTAGCCCACGCGTATGCGTGACATGGAACTTTTGTGTATGCATATACCCCCTTCGCGGACAAACGCTAAACTGCCTGGTTTGCATGCGTACGCGTAATTAGGGGATGCGTACGCGTCTTGGCCTAAACCCGTATCGAGGCGTACAAGTGACCCACGCGTACACGTAGCCCCTATTTCAGCAAAAACAAATTTTGTGTTTTAAAGCTCAAACTCGAACCTCTAGACTTCTGATTATCGTTCCTTTGGCCTAAATATTGTCAGTAAGCCTAATCTTAGTATGAAGATAGGAAATTAAGGAAACTTGGAGATGAAGTAAAGGTTGAAAATGATAAGAGTAAACTATGAGAAGGAGGGTTACTTAGAAGTGAAGGAAGGTCTAGAGTAACTGAACTAAGGTGTTAATGATGAGATTAGGGATGACTATGTGTGGCCAGAATGGTCGAGATATGTATGTGGCCGGAACGGTCGAGATGTGTGTATGGCCGGAATGGTCAAGAGGGCAAGATTTGGATACGATCCCGCTTGCTCATTAATTTGAAAGTGAATTTGGATGGCAAGTTAAGGACAGAAGTTCCTTCTCTTGTCCTGATGAGGGTGTGGGGAAGGTGGAAAGGCACAATCCTTCGATGTGGAAAGGCACTCTCCTTCGTATTGTTTCTCCCACATTCTTCTCTGGTTGCAAGGTGAAAGGCACACTCCTTCGATGTGGAAAGGTAGTGCGGAATTTATAACTCACAAACTAACCGACAAGTGCACCGGGTCGTACCAAGTAATACCTCAGGTGAGCGAGGGTCGATCCCACGATGATTGGTGGATCAAGCAACAATGATTGAGTGATTGGCTTAATCAGACAAACAGAAAATGGTGTTTGAGAGTTCAAAAGCATTAAACAGTAAATTTAGAATATCAAAAGACAGGCAAATAAATAAGTTGGGAATAAAATATGGAGAAAGCAGTTAAGGCTTCAGAGTTATCTATTTTCCGGATTGACTTTTCTTATTAATTTAATTTAATCATGCAAGATTTAATTCATGGCAAACTATATGTGACTAGACCTTCATTTCTTAGACCTTTCTAGTCTCCTCTAACTTTCATCAATCGCCAATTCCTTGGTCAATTAATTCCAATTAGGGGGTGAAGTTTAATTCTAGTTATTATGCCACAAAAATCCTAATTATCCAAATATAAGAGTATTATATGTCACGTATCCCGTTAAGTCCAGATAATTAGAAATTAGTAGAAATTATTTTCAAGCTGTTGTTCAAGTAAAGAGCTTTTCCAAGTTATACAAGAACTCAATTAGAAAGAGGGTCATACTTCCGTTCTACCCAAATTCATAAGATAAAGAACAAAAACAATTCTTGAATTATAAATCAGTACATGAATTAAAATAGAAAAACAATAGAATCAATCCATACAATAGACAGAGCTCCTAACCTTAACAGTGGAGGTTTAGTTGCTCATAGTTCAAAGAGAAAATAAGGATTCTGGTAAACTGTAAATTTGGGCTGAGGTGGAATGAAAAGTGGAATCCCCCGAAGAGAAGTTTCTTTTCCCTTTTATATCTAATCCTAATTAATTTAAAATTTATTTTCTAAAACTAAAATAATATCTTTTCTTATTTTAAAATAAAAATAAAGTTTAAATCAGAACTAATTAAATAATTAGCGTTTTCTGCGTTTTTTGCACGTGGCGCATGTCACGCGTACGCGTCAGTCACACGTACGCGTCGATGGTCTTCTTTGCGTGTCACACATACGTGTCAGGTACGCGCATGCATCGCTCCTCGTTGGTCATCTCCTTTAATTCTTGGGCTCCTTCCATTTGTGCAAGCTTCCTCTCCATCCTCTAAGCCATTCCTGCCCTATATAGCCTTCTTCTCTTTTTCTGCGGAAGCTTTATCAAATCGAACCAAATGCTACCTAAAATAAATAGAATTGCACACGATTCAAAGTAGCATTCATAGTGATTAAAAGATAATTAATTCTTGATTAAACTCAACAAATTAAATGCAAATTCACTAGGAAAAGATAGGAAAGATGCTCACGCATCACAACACCAAACTTGAATTGTTGCTTGTCCTCAAGCAACCAAAACTAATACAAGATGAAGATGTGAATTTGCATAAGAAATGAGAGTTCAGTTATGCTTTTGTCTCTTCTTAAAGTGGGATTTATTTATTGCAATCCTGAACAGTTTTGGCATCTCACTCTCCTTTAAATCAGAGGAATGTTAATTGTCATGCGGAATTAAAAACCGGATCATATTATGAGTTCTCTGATCTTTATACCTCAGTTAAATCCTTGAACACAACAGATATCCCTTAATTCTCAATTAACTGGTGCTTTGCACCTTGAGCCTAGCCGTGACTTTAAATGTTCTATCTCAAGGGTTAATTGACACAAGAACACCACAAGCACTTAACTGGGGAACTCTTTTAAAGTTTTGATTTTTCTTTCAGCTATTCCCAGACAGTGGTGCTCAAAGCCTTTGGCATACTCAACTAATTGCAGTTAATCTCGACTCTAAATGTTCTGTCTCAAGGATTACTTGACACAAGAACACCACAAGTATATGACTAGGGAAACAACTCTTTGAGCTTTTAATCATGTCTGCCCTCCCTAGTCATTGATGCTCAGAGCCTTGGACCTTACTTTTTTTTTATGTTTCTTTTGCTTCATGGATTAACTGTCACAAATTTCCAGAAAATTCATAATACTTCTCTAAATTCCTTTTCCTTATACGTCAACATTCCTTGATTCAAATTCAAACATGCACGGTTTATGTCATGCATTCAGAATCATAGAGAACACCACCACATTTGATTAAATGAGACTACTCTTTAAAAATAATAAACTTAATTTTTCATGCATTTCATCCCCTTTTTCAATACATGAGGCATCTTTCAACATTAAAGCAAATAAAAGAAAACCTAGGAATTTAGCTAATAAAGGATCATGCAATAAATGAGACAAAATAGCAGAAAACCGGAACATAACATAGTAAGAGCGGGAAGGAACATAGAATGAAAGGAATTCAACCACCTTAGTTGTCCTAGTGGCCGTTTTATTCTTCAGGCTGTGCTCTTGCATGAAGATGATTTGCCTCCCTTTGGTACCATAAAATTAACAGAGAAACCATCAGCGAAGCAGCAACACCAAACTTGAAGGTTTGCTTGTTCTCAAGCAAAGAAAAACTGAAAACAGAGAGGGACATAGAAAGACATAAAAAAAAGTAGTATGGTGAAAGAAGAATAAAAAGATAAAAGAACAAGAGAGAATTAGGATTGGAAGGGGGTGGATGATTTGAAATCAGGCGTTGAGGTGGTTTAATTGGGCGTCGCATGCGACGCGTACGCGTCTAAGATGCATACGCGTGATGTTGGTTGTGCGAATGGCGCGAGGGCAGCCCTGTGCATGCACAACTCTCTGTTCAGATACGCACGAGAGTCAAAATTTCATATGACGCGTGCGCATCGGGGACGCGTACGCGTGGACGGCCAGGATGGGAAAACGACGTGCATGCGTCAGGGACACGTACGCGTGATAGGGCTTATGCTCCCAGCACAGTTCCAGCCCCACACCATCATAACTCTCTGGCCATACACTCATTTACGCCGATTTACAAGGTCACGCGTACTCGTGGGGGACGCGTACGCGTGAATTGGTGAAAACGCAAGCGATGCGTACGCGTGAGGGACGCGTACGCGTGGACTTGCTTGTGCGCCAGGCACACTAGCAGCACTACTCCTGCCCAACTCTGTTAAATTTTATTTTTTATGCGCACACATATGACGCGTACGCGTCAGCGACGCTTGGGCGTCGTGTGCTTTTTTTTTTCGAAGAGTTCGGTTCATCTTCTAAAATAGCTGCATGATCAGAACACACTTAAAACGAATGAAAAACAGTAAAAACTCAATAAAAATCAAATAAATAAAAAAATCACTACTACGAAAAATAACTAAGGATACGAAATTATTGGGTTGCCTCTCGACAAGCGCTTCTTTAACGTCACTAGCTTGACGGTCAGTTCTGCTAATTCAGCAGATGAGCGGACCTCTGGCGATCGATCTCGCCTCCAAGATAGTGCTTCAACCTTTGGCCATTCACTGTAAATTTTCTGTCAGAATTCTCTTCCTGTATTTTCACATGACCGTATGGTGAAGCTCTGGTAACCACAAACGGTCCTGACCACCAGGATTTCAGCTTCCCGGAAAAGAGTTTGAGCCTTGAATTATATAGAAGCACTCTCTGTCCTGGCTCAAAGACTCTGATGGCAATCTTCTTATCGTGCAATAACTTGGTTCTCTCCTTATAGAGCTTGGCATTCTCATAGGCTGAATATCTGAATTCGTCAAGCTCATTCAGCTGAAGCATTCGCTTGATTCCTGCAGCTTTTGAATCAAGATTCAGATACCTGATTGCCCAGTAAGCTTTATGTTCCAACTCAACTGGCAAGTGACAGGCTTTGCCATAGACCAGCTGATAAGGGGACATGCCAATAGGAGTCTTGTAAGCTGTCTGGTATGCCCAGAGAGCATCATCAAGATTCCTAGACCAGTCCTTTCTTGAAACATTAACGGTCTTCTCTAGAATCGTCTTAAGTTCCCTGTTGGAAACTTCAACCTGTCCACTTGCCTGAGGGTGATAGGGGGTTGCCACTTTATGACGGACTCCATATCTCTGCAGAAGTGAGTCCAGCTGTCTGTTACAGAAGTGACTTCCTCCATCACTAATGAGTGTCCTCAGGACACCAAACTGGCTAAAGATATATCTCTGAAGAAAGCTCATTACCACCTTGGCATTATTGGTGGGTAGAGCCACAGCTTCCACCCACTTGGACACATAATCAAATTCCACTAGGATATAGTTGTTTGAATGTGAAGGTGGGAAGGGTCCCATGAAATCAATACCCCACACATCAAACAGCTCAACCTCAAGAATCCCCTGCTGTGGCATTTCATGGTTGGCAGGGAGATTCGTGGCTTTTTCACATCTGTAGAGAGTCGTCTAGTAAAACTTGCTCTGAAGGACTTTTGTAGCTATCCTTTCACCACCAAAGTGGCCGCCATAATCAGAACCATGACAGTGCCAAAGAATTTACTATTTTTCCTCATCCGGGACACATCTCCGGATTATACCATCTGAACACCTTTTAAAAAGGTATGGTTCCTCCCAAATGTAGTACTTGGCATCAGTCAATAGCTTATTTACTTGTTGCCTACTGTACTCCCTTGGAATAAAATTCATGGCCTTGTAATTTGCAATGTCTGCAAACCATGGAGCCTGCTGAATGAGGAATAATTGCTCATCCGGAAAAGTCTCAGTCACAGCTGTGGGTGGTTGTACTCCTGATTCAGGCTCAATCTTGGAGAGATGGTCAACTACTTATTTTTCTGACCCTTTCCTGTCTTTTATCTCAATATCAAACTCCTGAAGGAGCAACACCCATCTGATTAATCTTGGTTTAGAATCCTGTTTGGTTAGAAGGTACTTCAAAGCAGCATGATCAGTATAAACAATAACCTTAGAACCAATTAAATAAGACCTAAACTTATCAATAGTATACACAATAGCTAATAATTCTTTTTCTGTAGTTGTGTAATTCTTTTGGGCATCATTTAACACATGGCTAGCATAGTAAATGACATGTATAAGCTTGCCATGCCTCTGTCCTAGAACAGCTCCTATAGCAAAATCACTAGCATCACTCATCAATTCAAATGGTAACTCCCAGTCTGGGGGAGCTATAATGGGAGCAGAGGTAAGGTTTGCTTTCAGAGTTTCAAAAGCATGCAGGCAATCATAATCAAAGACAAAAGGAATATCAACAACCAACAGGTTGCTTAATGGTTTAGCAATTTTAGAAAAATCCTTTATAAATCTTCTATAAAATCCTGCATGACCCAAGAAACTCCTGACTGCCTTAACATTAGCTGGTGGTGGTAATTTTTCAATTACATCCACCTTTGCTCTATCAACCTCAATCCCCTTACTTGAAATCCGGTGTCCAAGAACAATACCTTCTGTAACCATAAAATGACATTTTTCCCAATTTAAAACAAGGTTTGATTCTTGACACCGTTTCAAGACAAGAGATAAATGCTTAAGGCAGGATTCAAAAGAATTACCAAAAATAGAAAAATCATCCATAAATACCTCAATGAACTTTTCAACCATATCAGAAAAAATTGAAAGCATACACCTCTGAAAAGTTGCTGGAGCATTACAAAGTCCAAAAGGCATTCTCCTGTAGGCAAATACTCCAAAGGGGCATGTGAATGCTATCTTCTCTTGATCTTGAGGGTCCACTGCAATTTGATTATATCCAGAATATCCATCAAGAAAACAATAGAAAGCATGACCAGCTAACCTCTCAAGCATCTGATCAATGAAAGGGAGGGGGAAGTGATCCTTCCTTGTAGTAGTGTTGAGCCTCTTGTAGTCTATACACATTCTCCAACCTGTGACTGTTCTTGTAGGAATAAACTCATTCTTTTCATTCTTGATCACTGTCATCCCTCCTTTCTTGGGAACTACATGTACAGGACTTACCCAAGGACTGTCAGAAATAGGACAAATAATACCTGCTTCCCATAATTTTATTACCTCTTTTTGGACCACCTCTTTCATGGTTGGATTGAGTCTCCTTTGTAGTTGCACAACTGGTTTAGCATCATCTTCAAGAAGGATCTTGTGCATACACTTGGTTGGGCTAATCCTCTTCAAGTCACTAATGGTCCACCCAAGAGCTGTTTTATGGCTCCTGAGCACTGAAATAAGCGCCTCTTCCTCTTCAGGCTTCAGGGAAGAGCTAATAATCACTGAAAAATCAACAGAATAAAATAAATGGTCCTACTTTCACAAGTAAATCCTCAACAACACCTACAGGTAATTTAATAGAAAGATCAGCAAGTTGAAGAGAAATACGAGTGGGTTTTACCTCCTCAATTTGAAGCTTTTTCATCACTAAAAGTGGCATGAGATTGATGCTAGCTCCAAGATCACATAAAGCCCTCTGAATGGTGGCATCTCCAATGGTGCAAGGAATTACAAAGCTCCCTGGGTCTGGCATCTTCTCAGGAAGGTTGTGTTGGATAATGGCACTACATTCCTTGGTTAACACTACTGTTTCTTGTTCCTTCCAATTCCTCTTGTGGGTCAACAATTCTTTCATAAATTTTGCATAGAGAGGCATTTGCTCAAGAGCTTCTGCAAAAGGAATGTTGATCTGTAGCTTCTTGAAGACATCTAAAAATTTAGAGAATTGCTTTTCTTTGGAAGCCTTCTGAAGCCTCTGAGGATATGGCATTTTTAGCTTGTATTCAGGAGCCTTTGGAAACATAGGATAAGTGTCAATAGAGTCAGGGAACGGGTTGTCTGCATGCTTTGGAGGGGCGTGCTCCACTTCTTCCTTCTTCTCCTCTGGAGCTTCCTTTTCAACTAGCTCTTTATTGGCCTTTGTCTCAGAGCCAGCTGTTTTACCACTTCTCAATTGAATAACCTTGCAATCTTCTCTTGGGTTCACCACTATATCACTTGGAAATGTACTTGCAGACCTCTCAGGTATTTGCTTGCTCAGTTGGCCCATTTGCACCTCCAAGTTTCTAATGGAGCCTCTGGTTTCCTGCATAAAACTCCTCATCATCTCCCAATTAGAATCTTCTTGGGATTTAGAGTTTGCCTGCTGAGGTGGTTGTTGTTGATGAGACTGAAATTGGCGGTTATTGTGATTGTTCTGTTGGAAGCCGCCCTGAGAATTATTGTTGAAATTCTGAGGTCTCTGAGGTTGGTCCCTCCACCCAAAATTTGGGTGATTTCTCTATCTCTGATTGTATGTCTTAGAATATGGATCATTATTGGGATTTCTAGGACCACTCCCCATGTAATTGACCTGTTTAGAAGAGGATTGAGCATAATCATAATTATCATTTTGCACAAAATTACCTGTCATGTCATAAGGGACCTCTTGAGGTCGGTTTTGGGTGTTGATAGCTGAGACTTGCATGCCATCCATCTGCTAAGTAAGTAGATTTATTTGCTGAGACATAAGCTTGTTCTGAGCAAGAATAGCATTAAGAGCTTCTACTTCTATAACACCCTTCTTCTGAGGAGCCTCAGAGTTCACAGGATTCCTGTTAGATGAGTATAAAAATTGGTTGCTAGCAACCAATTCAATAAGCTCAATAGTCTCCTCCGGTGTCTTCTTCTTGTGCAATGAACCACCTGCGGAATTATCTAAGCACATCTTGGACATTTCACCCACACCTTCATAAAAGATATCTAGTTAGGTCCATTTGGAGAACATGTCCGGAGGACATTGCCTAATCAGTAGCTTGTACCTCTCCCAAGCTTCATAAAGAGTTTTACCATCCTTCTGCCTGAAGGTCTGAACCTCCACCCTAAGCTTAGTCAGCTTCTTTGGTGGGAAAAATTTAGTAAGAAACTCAATAACAACCTTGTCCCAAATATCTAGACTCCCCTTGGGTTGGGAATCTAGCCATAGCTTTGCTCCATCCATCAGAGAAAATGGGAAGAGCATAAGTTTGTACACCTCTGGGTTCACTCCATTTGTCTTCACAGTATCACAAATCTACAGAAAATTAGAGATAAATTGATTTGGGTCCTCGTGGGGAAGACCATGATACTGGCAGTTTTGTTGCACCAGGGTGACCAATTGCGGCTTCAACTCAAAGTTGTTCGCAGCTATAGGAGGAACCACAATGCTTTTTCCATAAAGATATGCAGTAGGAGCAGAGTAAGAGCCAAGCACTCTTCTTTGTTGCTCATTCCCATTCGGATTTGCCACATTGGAATTAACAGCATTATTAGGATCCATAGTGGATTCTGCAGCCTTGCAAAGTCTTGCTTGTTGCAAATGTCGCCTGAAAGTTCTTTCAGGTTTAGGATCAAAGTCTAAGAGGGGTTCCTTGTCTCTATTCCTGTGTATACACAGACAGAAGACAAGAAAAGATGGAACTCTCTACGTTAGAGTGCAGAGAATTCCCAGTGAGGTAATCTGTGTAGATAATTAAAATAAAAATACTAAATAGAATTAATAAATAAATTTTGAAAATTGTAGGCAAAATTAGGATAGAAAAATTCAAAATTAACAAGAAAAATAAATAGGAAAAATTGAAATAAAAATAACTAGGGGACACTAAACTTAATTTCAGAAATTAAGGAAAAATATTAGTGCTATATTTTTTTATTTATTTATTTTTTCAAAAATACTAAAGTAAACTTTAAATAAAATTAAAACTGAAACACCTAATCTAAGCAATCAAACAACTAATAGTTGTTAATCACTATCAATCCCCACCAACGGTGCCAAAAACTTGGTGTGGAATTTATAACCCACCAACTAACTGACAAATGCACCGGGTCGTACCAAGTAATACCTCAGGTGAGTGAGGGTCGATCTCACGAGGATTGATGGATCAAGCAACAATGGTTGAGTGATTGGCTTAATCAGACAAACAGAAAATGGTGTTTGAGAGTTCAAAAGCATTAAACAGTAAATTTAGAATATCAGAAGACAGGCAAGTAAATAAGTTGGGAATAAAATATGGAGAAAGCAGTTAAGGCTTCAGAGTTATCTATTTTTCGGATTGACTTTTCTTATTAATTTAATTTAATCATGCAAGATTTAATTCATGGCAAATTATATGTGACTAGACCCTCATTTCTTAGACCTTTCTAGTCTCCTCTAACTTTCATCAATCGCCAATTCCTTGGTCAATTAATTCCAATTAGGGGGTAAGTTTAATTCTAGTTATTATGCCACAAAAATCCTAATTATCCAAATATAAGAGTATTATATGTCACGTATCTCGTTAAGTCCAGATAATTAGAAATTAGTAGAAATTATTTTCAAGCTATTGTTCAAGTAAAGAGCTTTTCTAAGTTATACAAGAACTCAATTAGAAAGAGGGTCATACTTCCGTTCTACCCAAATTCATAAGATAAAGAACAAAAACAATTCTTGAATTATAAATCAGTACATGAATTAAAATAGAAAAATAATAGAATCAATCCATACAATAGACAGAGCTCCTAACCTTAACAGTGGAGGTTTAGTTGCTCATCGTTCAGAGAGAAAATAAGGATTCTGGTAAACTGTAAATTTGGGATGAGGTGGAATGAAAAGTGGAATCCCCCGAAGAGAAGTTTCTTTTCCCTTTTATATCTAATCCTAATTAGTTTAAAATCTATTTTCTAAAACTAAAATAATATCTTTTCCTATTTTAAAATAAAAATAAAGTTTAAATCATAATTAATTAAATAATCAGCGTTTTCAGTCACGCGTACACATCGATGGTATTCTTTACGTGTCACGCGTACGCGTCAGGTACGCGCACGCGTCGCTGGGCAAATCTCTAAATCACGTGCACGCGTCAGGTACGTGCACGTGTCGTTCTTCGCTGGTCATCTCCTTTAATTCTTGTGCTCCTTCCATTTGTGCAAGTTTTCTCTCCATCCTCTAAGCCATTCCTGCCCTATATAGCCTTCTTCTCTTTTTCTGCGGAAGCTCCATCAAATCCAACCAAATGCTACCTAAAATAAACAGAATTGCCCACGACTCAAAGTAGCATTTATAGTGATTAAAAGATAATTAATTCTTGATTAAACTCAACAAATTAAATACAAATTCACTGGGAAAAGATAGGAAAGATGCTCACGCATCAAAAGGCACTCTCCTTCATTTATCCTCCAGGGGAAGGTGGAAAGGCACGCTCCTTCGATGTGGAAAGGCACTCTCCTTCGTTTATGATCCTCCTGGAGATGCGCAACCTAGAGACCAATGTCCAGGTTAGCTACCAGATGTGTCGGCTTCTGGCGATATAACCGACACGTGAGCTCACAGGCAGTAGGACAGGCATGCATCATGTCGCATTTGTTTGCTTTGTTTGGGTGTGCATAATTGATTTAGTTTGCCTATCTGATAAATTCTTTTTAACTGATAACTGTGATACTTGCTGTAACTGTTCTTTAAATGTGTTTGCCTTATATTTGCTTGTATTTGTAATTGTCTTTCTGTTTTGAGTACCTTGGTGGTGGACGGGTGATAATGTTAATTTGAGTTGAAATGGGCCAGAGGCTGGGTTGAGTTTATTTGGGCCGGTGGCAAAGCTGGTTTGATTTGGGCCAAAGGCCGTGACTGGTTGGGTCAGTGGTAAGGGTTAGAGTTGAATGAGACAGTGAATGGATTATAATTTGAAAGATTAAGTTAGGATTGAGTTAGAACCTTAAGAACCTTAGATTACCCCTGCTTATGGTTTCTGTTTTAGTTCCTTAAGAATTATAATCTGAGTGTCGGCGTTCTAGGATTGCCTCTGGCTTTCCCAAGACCTTATTTATTACATATGTGGGCACCTTAACAATATTGAGAACCCGCGGTTCTCATCCCATTCAATATTTGTGGTTTTCAGATGCAGGTTGAGAAGCACCACTCTGTATTCTGGAGGCAAAGAACTCTTGGAACTCGGGGTCATATATTTGCTAATATTTATATATGTATATAAGATCTCCACCTTGTTATTTTATATTTGTCCCTCTTAGAGGTTGACTCGGAGAAACATGTTGTTAGTTTTCTATTTTGGTTTATTTTTGGGTTTATTTGTGTATATGTATATATGCTTTGGCCGGTTCTAGCTTCGCGAGCCGAGTCGGAAGCCTTGTTATATGTATCTTTGGAATTCTTCTCTCATAGTTATCGTTTACATGAGTTATGTGACTTTCTGTTTAACGCTTTGCTTAACTCTTCTTCACAGGCTTCTAGTTAAAATTTCTTTCAACTATTATTACATATATATATATATATATATATATATATATATATATACTTCTAGAGGTCATAATACCTTGCCAACTCAGCTTTATGACTTAAGCATAACACTCTGTGTGGTAGGGTATTACATTATGGTATCAGAGCAGTTCGTTCCTGTAGAGACTGGGGAATAGACTGACTATACTTTTGAGCATACTCTGGCTGTATGTACATGCTATTTAGGATGTCTGCTTGACATTTATAGCATAAATTTTCATGAGCATTAACTTTGGAGATTCGAAGCACTAGAGTTTAGATATTAAGACTGATCACCTTAATATTAATTGTTTGGTGCGGATAGGACCCAAAGGGCATCTCGTGGACGCGAGTGAGGTGATACAGTTGATTTTCTCGGTTGCTGTTAAGAAAGCTGATGCTGAAGGGATGGAGCGCGGAGATTTCAAGGACATTAGGACTGTTAGGCTGAGAAGGAGAAGTTGCAGGAGATAAGCCGTTGCAGAGACCGACAGAAGGTTGAGTTAATTGCAATAACCGGATTTATAGAGCAGTGTGTGACTGTGGAATACCACATTTATTCATAGCCTAAGATAGGGATAAAAATTTAAAAATGAAAATGTCAAGATTAGTATTAAACTTAGAACCTAGCCGAATCGTTCCAAGTAAGGTATTGCCGTTAGAGCCTGTAGAGTTTAGTGAGATTTCTGGTCAGCGGTGGACAAATGATTGAGATCCTTAGAGATAAAAGAATCAGAGTGCAGAAACAGAAGCACACCGAGTGGAAAGACATTGGGACTATAAAAAGTTTAGTTAACGAGGAAAGTATTTCAATCCGTTTTCTTTAGTAACTGGAATTTTCAAGAAAGAAAATTTCTATTAGGTGGTAGGATGTAAAATCCGTAAAATTAATAAGTAATTAGCCAATAAATTAATAATTAATTAGAGAAATTAAAAATATGAATTTTATAGTTTAATAAGATAGAGCTAATTAAAATAAGAAATTTGACACTAATTTTAAAGAATTTGGCCCAAGATTGAGCCGAACGGGCCAAACCGATTGGACCGGGGCCAAACTGATTGGACCGGGCCCAAACCGGGCCCAGGGCCCATCATATAAATAAGCCAACCCAGCCTTCTTCCTCTTCCAATACCCCAATCACGCTGAAGATGAAGGAGATGCAAAGAAGAACAAAACCTAACCCTTGCCCAAATTTCAATTCCAAATAACTTTTTATCCGGAGCTCCGATTGACGAGCCGTCAGCGGTCACGCGTTTGTCTCGAAATTCTCTACAAAATCCAGTGAGCAATTTGGTAAGGACTTTCCATTTTCTCACCCAGATCTTCTCCATTCAGTTTCGATTTTTGGGGTTTTGGGTATTGAAGAATTATGTGATTTTGATGGTTTAGGTGAACTCTAGCAGTGGGTATGGGAACATGGAATGATAGAAAAAAAAGAGAAAATTAAATTGAATAAGTTATTTGAAAATTTGGGAAGCATGCTCATATGAAATCAAAATAATTAAATTACCATGTGCATTGAAAAAAAAATTAAGTAATTAAATAAGGGGATACAAAAAAAATAATAAATAAATAAAATAAAATAAAAATAAATTAAAAAAAACTCATATTTTATGATATATATTGTGCTCAATTTAAGTGATTTATTCAACCCTTCACCCACTTATTCATGTAAATTGCATGGTCTTACTTTCTCTTCCTTATTATGTGATATATGTGAAAAACATGTTTCCTATGCTTTAAAAATAATTATTTTAATTACCTTTTATTACCATTCGATGCCGTGATTTGTGTGTTGAGTAGTTTCAGATCTTCTAAGGCAGGAATGACTTAAAGGATGGAAAAGGAAACATACAAAAAAGGAAGGAAAAGTACAAAATGGAGTTTTTGAAGAAACTGGCAGTGACGCGAA
Organism: Arachis ipaensis; assembly: GCF_059453495.1. Classification (NCBI taxonomy): domain Eukaryota; kingdom Viridiplantae; phylum Streptophyta; class Magnoliopsida; order Fabales; family Fabaceae; genus Arachis; species Arachis ipaensis. Next base: position 60,589,927 of record NC_142436.1, read on the forward strand.
CGCATGGACGATGCGGCCGCATGCCTAGCGCGAAAAGGCAGCGACGCGAACGCGTGATTGACGTGGACACGCGCCTTAAGCAGAACACAGAAGTGACAAGAAAAACTCCCAGATGACGCGACCGCGTGACAGACGCCACGCACCAGAAATTACAGAAAACGCTCCCAGCGATTTCTGAAACCCTTTTTGGCCCAGATCCAAGTCCAGAAGGCACAGATTAGAGGTTATAAAGTGGGAAAATGCATCCATTCATTATCAGGCCCTCAATTATTCACTTTTCATAGTTTAGATGTAGTTTTTAGAGAGAGAGGTTCTCTCCTCTCTCTTAGGTTTTAGGATTAGGATTCCTCTTAAAGAATTTAAGATTTCAACTCTTCATCAAGTTCAATATTTCTTTTACTTTATATTTCTCTTTTACTTTCAGATACTTTAATGCTATCCTTTAATTACTTATGTTGCCAAATTGGCTTATGAACTCTTTATGTTTAGATTGATTTTCTCTTATTAATGCAATTGAGGTATTTCAGATCTAAGATTCTTATTTAGCTTTTTATACTATTGGCTTTAATTGATTAACTGGAAGCTCTTGAGTCATCGACTATCCGTGATTGGTTGTTATGTCGACTAAATTGACTAGTATTCCACTAACTCTAGCCTTTCCTTAGGAGTTGGCTAGGACTTGGGAATCTAAGTAATTAGTTCACTTGACTTTCCCTTGCTTTCATAAGGGTTAACTAAGTGGGATTAACTTCCATTCTCATAGGAGTAACTAGGATAGGACTTTCAAATTTTCATTCCTTGCCAAGAGTTTATTTTACAGTTATTTATTTATTTTATTTGTCATTTAAATTACTTGTCCCTTACTTTAAAAACCCCCAATTTACAAAACTCATAACCATTAATAAGAACATACCTCCATACAGTTCCTTGAGAAGACGACCCGAGGTTTAAATACTTTGGTTATCAATTTTAAAGGGGTTTGTTACTTGTGACAACCAAAACGTTTGTAAGAAAGGACTTTTGTTGGTTTAGAAGCTATACTTGCAACGAGGATTTATCTGCAAATTTCTAGACCATGCAAAAGTTCTCTCTTCAGTAATCACTAGATTTTGCCCGTTTAACTTGTGGGTGAGGTAAGAATTTGTTGAACTCTAATGAATTATTAAACTAGTGAACCCTATGTTGATTATTGTGATATTACATGGATTAGATTGTGTTTATTGTTAATTTGGGACGAAGTTCCAGCATTGGAGCTTGAAGCTCGTGGAATGGGGGAAATTTGAAGTGCCGTTGGCTTAGGGAGGAACCGGCCAAGGTATGGTTTTGGTTTCTCGTATTTAATATGTAAGGTTTTGTGAAAACTTAGGCTAGAGAATCATAGGATAAGCTGGAATGATTATGTGTGTTGAATGCTTAGTATTAAAATATTGATTGATGATATAATTTTAGTATGTGTTAGTGATCATGGTTATAGTGGGAATATATGCTATTGGGTGTTTGGTTATTGTTTGATAAGATGATGTCATTGATTATATATGTATGATAAAATGTTGATTATTTTGTTGGTGGAAGTGAGGAACTTAGGGTGTGTATTGGGTGGAATTAGAGCATGATGTGAATGTGATTATGGATGGTGAAAATTGTTTGATGAATGATGAATTAGAAAAATGAATATGAGTTTTAGTGGTTTGTTAATGTTTCTTGTTGATTAAGAAATGGATGTTTGATATGAAAATATGTGTATATTGAGGTATATTTGTTTGAGGTAAGGTGTGGAGGTCTTGGCATTTTTAAATGGTGTGTGGTTGTGTTGAATATGAGTAAAGGAAGTGGGATTGAGTTTAGTCTTTGTGAAAATTGAGGTTTGAGCTTTTTGTGCAAAGTTGGTTTTTGGCCGAACTTCGGCGAGTCATAACTTGGCTTCCGGACCCCCAAATGGTTTCAAACTTATTTTATGTGAAAATTGGGTCTGTGAAGCTTAAACCGTCTAAAGAACGAATGAAAAATGATTTAAAACAAAAAGGTTATGCGTGTCAGAAGTTTGAGGTTAGAAATTAAAATTCTGCAGCTTTTGAAACTTAGTGAAATTTTTGGAGAAACGCATGTCCACACGTACGTGTGACATTGAATTTTTGCGTACGCATATACCCCCTTCGTGAACAAATGCTACTGCCTGGTTTGCATGCATACGCGTAATCAGGGGATGCGTACGCGTCTTGGCCTAAACGCGTATCGACGCGTACACGTGACCCACCGTACGTGTGGCCCCTGTTTCAGAAAAACAGATTTTGTGTTTTAAAGCTCAAACTCGAACCTCTAGACTTCTAATTTTCGTTGCTTTGGCCTAAATATTGTCACTATGCCTAGTACTTGGCCAAGAAAGCATTGACCAAATTTTTTCAAGAGTCTAGGCTTTCTTTAGGTTGAGAATCCAAGCATATCCTAGCTCTGTCTCTAACCGCAAAGGGAAAGAGCATAAGTCTGTAGACTTCAGGATTCACTGCATTGGTCTTAACAGTGTTACAGATTTGGCAAGAATTCAGATAGAAATTGATGTGGATCTTCCAGTGGAAGTCCATGGAACTTGTAATTCTATTACATTAGAGAGACTAACTGAGGCTTAAGCTTAAAGTTGTTAGCTCCAATGGCAGGTATAGAGATACTTCTTCCATAGAAATTAGAAGTTGGTGTGGTATAGTCACCAAGAACCTTTCTTGCATCTCCTTCATTATTAGGCTCGGCTGCCATGTTTTCAGCTTCTTGTTCGAAAATCTTTGTGAGGTTTCTTTCGGAGTGTTGTGCTTTAGCTTGTTGTAAACGCCTCCTTAGAGTCCTTTCAGATTCAGGATCAGGTTTAAAGAGAGGTTCTTTATCTCTGTTCCTGCTCAAAAACATGAAAGGAAAACAAGAAAGAAGAAGAAAAGAAATCTCTATGTCACAGTACAGAGAATTCCTTGTGAGATGTGAAGAAGAAAGAAGAATGATGATAGAAGAAGGAGAAGAAGAATTCGGCTATGAGGAGTGGAGAGTTCGAAAATTAAGAAGTAGAAAGAGAAATAAGAAACAAAGATATTTCAATTATTAATTAAAGAGGAAATTAAAAGCTAATTAAACTAAAAATATTTGAAAATTAAATTATGAATTTCGAAAAGGAAGTTAGAGAAATAGAGAAGATAATTTCGAAAATTAGAGGAGAGAAGGATTTGTTAGGAAGTTTTGAAAAAGAAGAAAGAGAAAACAAGTAACTAATTAAGAAAGATTTGAAAACAAGATAAGATAAAAGATTAGAAAAGATTTGAATTTAAAATTTGAATTTAGAAAAGATAAGATAGAAATTGAAAAGATAAGATTTGAAATTTTATTTTTGAAATAGATTTGATTTTGAAACTTGAAATTTTAAATTTTAAATTTTAAATTTTGAAATGGAATTTTAAAAAATAAGATAAGATAATATTTTTGAATTTTAAAGAAAGATAAAAAGATAAGATAGTAATTTGAAAAAGATATGATTTTTGAAAATATTTGATTTTGAAAATATTTGAATTTGAAATTTAAAACTCAAGATAAGATAAGATAATGATTTTGAAATTAAAATTTGAAAAATTTGTTCCAATTTTCGAAAATTAAAGTAAAAAGATAGAAAAGATTTTTTTTTATTTTTTCAATTAAAGAACAAAGAGAAAAACAACCAAAAGACAACAAACTTAAAAATTTTAAGATCAAAACAGGAAACGAAACAAGAACAACTTGAAGACCAAGAAATAACACTAAGATGATTTTCAAAAATTTAAAGAAATAAAGAACACACACAAGACACCAAACTTAAGATATGACACAAGACTTAAACAAAAGACACTATTTTTGAAATTTTTTTTTTTGGGAAAAAAGACTTAAGAAATTCGAACTCTAACAAGAACAAGAACAAAAGACTCAAACAAAAGATAAAGATTAATAAAGAAGAGAAAAGGTTTTTGAAAATTTTTTATTTTTTTTCGAAAAAGATAACAAAAGACTCAAAATTAAAGACAATACCTAATCTAAGCAACAAAATAATCCGTTAGTTTGTTCAAACTCGAACAATCCCCGGCAATGGCCCCAAAAACTTGATGCGCGAAATTAAACTTTGCACAACTGAACCAGCAAGTGCACTAGGTCGTCTAAGTAATACCTGAGTGAGTCATCGTCGATCCCACGAAGATTGTGATTTGAATAAAGCTATGGTTATCTTGTAGATCTTAATCAGGCGAATAGAAAAGTTGTTTGTTTGTTTAAAGCACATAAAAGTAAAATAAAGATAACGTTACTTAGTTGATGGTGAAAGCAATGATAAGAAGATAGGTAAGGTTTCAAAGATGCTTTGCTCTTCTGGATCAATTCGGTCTTACTATCTACTTCAACTGTGAATGACTTCTTCTATGGCAGGCTGTATGTGATCAACACCATTCTTGAGAGGTTGCCGATTCTCCTCCAGTGCTAAACCCCAGGCTTAGTGTGGATCCAGTCTGATTAAGGGTGAAGCTCTGGCAGTTCATTCCCCTTGATGATCCTACTCAAAATGCCACAGACAAGGTCGAATCTTTTGGATCAGAGAATGTTGTGCCTTTGGTTCTAACCTCTACCACAAAGACTCTAATCTCCCCATACCTCGGCTGAACTAGTGTCTCGAGAAGTCCCCAACGAAGTCGCAGATTAGCCGTCTAAGAGATGTATAATCAAGCTAACGGTTCATCATTGTCCGATGAAAGACTCACTCTGAACCCATGTAGAAAGAGATAACCTTGTGCCGGTTCAACACATTCATAAGGATGAAGAACGAAGATACATCTTAGAATAGAGAATCAAACACGAATTGAGATAGAACAGTAGTACTTTTATTAATTCATAAAACTCAGCAGAGCTCTTAGCCTTAACTTAGGAGGTTTAGAGACTCATATTGATAGATAATGCAATAGAAACATAAAAGTGGTGGTGGTCTCCTCTCTGAAAGTCTAAAAGTTCTCAAATAAATACTAAACTAATGACTAAGGATTACATCCACTACAAGAAAAATTAATATTTGTAACAAAAAAAAAATTGTTCCAAAAAATCGAAATTTTGTAACAAAAAAAGGGGCCGTTGTAGTATGTCCCGTTACAAAAAGTTTTTGTAACAAAAAATGGAACTGTTACAATTCAAAGTGATATTTTGTAATGAATTTTTCTAATACAAAAAACCAGAAGTCATTACAAAAGTGGTAACAAATTTTGATCTTCAAGGTATTTTTTGTGACAATCTATTTTTTCCTATCATAAAATTTTGTTATAAAATGTAACTTGATTTTGTAACATTTTTTTTCTTTAGTTACAAAAGTAAATTTAATTATTTTGTAACAATTTTTTTAATACAAATTGCATAATTTACTAAATTATTTTTTTAATTAACTGATACATTAACTATTTTATTAAGCAAGTCTACATTTATATAATATGTAAAAACATACATAATTCAAACATGCCTCATTTAGCTAAAATTGTTTTAAAACAAAATAACATTAGTGAGTACATTGATTAGTTCTACAAGTTATATGTCTTGCACAAGTTCAACCAAAAGTTAAAAGTTCTAACATAGATTAGTGTCTCTATGAATCAAAATATTCTTGAGCTCTCAAGGTAGCATGTGGTCACCATTTCAGCACTCCTATAAATAAGAAAAACCGAAATAAAAAGTTAGGTGCATAGTCAAAAGTTCCTTAAGTTCAAAAAGTTTCTAAATTTTCAAAACAAGCAAGTTTGTATTCACTTCTCAACAATTCAAAATGTCAAAACAAGTGATACACATGTATGTGTAGAGCACATAATCAAGTAAATATCAAACACAAGTAAGTGGCATAAATTAAAACAATTTAGTTTTGACTAACTTAGAAACATAAAGAAACATGTAAGCCAAAGAACATTCAAACACCAAATTCCAATGAAGCATAAAAGTCACAAGGTTGAGACAAGACTTGAAAAATTCATGTCCTATGTGACTTAAGGTAAGTTAGGCATGAATAAAATAAATCAAATTAGCCACATAGGTAAAAAAAAATCTTCAACCTTGTGAAAGCATGCAAAAGAGGCTCTTCTTTTAAAAGAATTTCAAGTTCGTGGTCAATTTGAAAATTCATTTGAACTATTCAATGTATAGGAGTAATTTAGTATGAAAAAAAATGGCAAAGAATGTTAAAGGCATGACCATAACTTGCAAAGAAATATCTTGAGGCAATCAGAAATCATGTAGTAAACAAGGGTCTATTTTGATACAGAAATTCGTCAAATAGAACTTGTTTGCTCAAACAATACAATGCAGTTTAATTGAGCAACCAAATAGGACAACAACCAAATAGTGAATAACAAAACCTGAAGCTTCCAGCTTCCAACAACCAAAACAGTGAAGCACTTAGCCGAATAATCAATCAATTGAGCTTAGCAACAGTTGAAAATCAAAAGCAATTAAATACCAACTCAATCAATTAATTGAATCAAAGATGAATATTGAAAATAGATTAAGATAAATTCCGACAGCATTTCAACAGTAAATTTTCCTATTTCACAATTTCAATCAATCAATTCAAATTTCATATGAATTTTTTGACAATTAAAAACACAAAAAATCATAATGAATTCATAGGAAGGAAGTAAATAACCTAATTCCAGCAAGAAAACATGAGGAAACAATTAAAACCAATCCAACTAGCAAGAAGCAGAGCAGCACTCAGTAGAACAGCAATCAATAGCCTATCATACAGCACCCAAAATAGTAAAATGAACAAAGGTAATGGATTCAGGCAGCATTCTATTCATTGAAGTCAATAACCATTACACTTGCAAGCAGCAGGGGCACATCAGTTTATCCATTAATTCAATAGAAAATCAATCAAGCCAAGCTAAACGATTTCAGCAACAGATTTATCAATAAAACCAATCTCAGTTTAGCAACCATCATCTATTCCAACACAAACAACAATAACTCAGCAGTATTTCCTTTCTCATTGAATTTAACAATCATTCAACAAGCAAGCAATGAGGGGGAAAAATCAGCAGCAACCAACAGCAAGTATAGAGCAGCAATAACAACTTAATGTGAGAAATTAATAAACAACAAATGCACACACAATGCAATCACTATAAACACAAGTAACTATTCGAAAGGTATTTTTGTCATTTCCAACAACATATTACACTAATTGAAACTATGATAACATTAAATGAATTCAAGGACTGAAACCATAAATAATTAACTTTAGAATCAGAAGTTCAGATCTTAACACCATAATCAAATTATTTACCCTAAAAATAGGCACTATTGAGAAGGATATATACAAAACACTAGTATTTGCTCCCGGCGGTAGTGGGCTTTGGTGATGGCTGAGCAACGGGCAGAAAAATGGAGACAGAGCGAGTTGTACGGAACCCAAATAGCAACCCCGGCAGCCCTCTCTAGCAGCAACAGTAATCGCATCTTCGATAACTGAGAAAGAATGGAGTGGAAACAAGGTAGCAGAAATAGGATAACAGTAGAGTAAAGTGGAAGTAGAACAAGTTAAAGAAGCGAAGGACCTAAACCGAAAAGGCAGCAAAGACACCTCCATCAGTGACTCCATAGACAGTGCGGAGCTCAGTGGTGGTCACGGCAGCTTCCGGCGAGCCCAGCAACGACAGTAGCAGCGGTGGTGGCCTCCGTCATTCTTCTTCGCGTCTCTCTCTGTCTCGTTCTACTTCTCGACAGTGACAACGCAGGGCAGCGGCGAAGGCACAAAGAACACCCCTCCTCTTCTTCTTCGCGGCTGGGACGAGGTCTCCGGTGGTAGCGGCGGCATTGGAGGATTCAGTGGCGAACAAAATGGCCTTCTCCTCCTCTCCTTGTCGCGTCTCCTTCCTCTGTCTCTCTCTCTCTCTCTCGCACACCGTTGCCTTCTCCATGATGGAACTCAACAGAGATGGCGGCGACCTCAACCACGGCGGCTTGGCCGCGACGGAGGTGGCCCCTTTCTTCCCTCGTTTCCCTTGCGCTCTTTCTCCTCTCTTCCTTCCTCTTCTCCGTTCTTCGGATTTTTCCCTTCTCCCTCTCTGTCTCTGAGTGTGCGTGTGTTAGTGGATTTAGGGCATAAATTAAGGATTTTGTGTATTAGGGTTAGAATTAGAAATTTTCATAATAATTTTATAAAATATTTAAATAAAATAATAATTTAAAATTTAAATATGATATTGTAGAGATTATTTTTAAAAAGTATAAAATTTTATTTATCAATAAATTAATGTATTCAAATAATTATTTTTAATTTAAATTATAAAATAAACAAACTAATCACATTTTACAAAATACAATTTAAATTCAAAAATGTCTTAAATTAAATTATACAGTACATTTATTACGAAATTTTAATTTTAAATTATATGAAATAACTAATAATAAGATCTTTAATAATAATTATATAAAATATTATTTAATTATAATTTTTTAAATTATTTTTAAATAAATACTCTAATTTTAAGAATTAGATATAATTAAATTAATTATTCTTAAAATACAATTTTATTATTAATTTATAAATTATTTTTAAATAAACACTAATTAAAATAAAATTGGAGATATTAAAATTAATTTTTTTATTCATAAAACTTAAAGTATTTAATTTAAAAATTTCAAATATTTAAATCAAATCATATAAAATTTTATATTTTTTTCAATTACAAAAAATTTCTAAAAATTTATTTTGAATAAATATAATAAATTATAAATGACTTATTATTTAATTTTTCAAATAATTTTAAACTCAAAGTATTATTAGTTTGACTTTAATATTTTTAGTAAAATAAATTTTTGAATATAAAATCTTAAATAAATATAATAAATTAGAAATTATTCATTATGTTAATTTTTAAAAATTTGAATTCTTATATTCAATATGTTGAAATAAAAATTTTTATTAGTTACAAAAAAATTTTGAATTTTGTGACAAATAAATAACTTATTACAAAAATATTGTATTTTGTGACAAATTAATTTTTTGTTACAAAATATTTAGAGTTTTTGAAACAAATATATATTTTGTTACAAAATATTTTGAATTTTTGTAACAATATAATCTTTTGTTACAAAACATTATAATATTTTGCAGCAAAAGAACAGTTCGATACGAAAGCCAACATAATTTGTAACAAAAAAAATCACGTCGTTACAAAATATTGAAATATTTTGTAACAAATTTTTTTGTTGTTACAAAATATTCTTATTTTGTAATAATAACTAAATATTGTTACAAAAAAACCACAATTTGTAACAATTTTAAATTTGATACAAATTTTTTGTTACAAATGCTCTATTTTCTTGTAGTGATCAGAAGGGTAAAACAGTCTTTTAGTACAAAAATCCACTTCCGGAGCCCACTTGGTGAGTGTTTGGGCTAAGCTTTAGTATCTCCCATGTGCTAAGACTCCTTGGGGGCATTGAACGCTGGCTAGGAGCCCCCTTTTGGGTGTTGGATGCTGGTTTCCTCCTTGTGGGCGTTGGACGCCAGAATAGGGTAGGAGGCTGGCATTGAACGCCAGTTTTGGGCATTAACTTCTGAAGAAAAGTATGGACTATTATACATTTCTGGAAAGCGCTGGTTGTTATCTTTCCATAGCCGTTGAGAATGCTCTATTTGGGCTCTATAGCTCCAGAAAAGCTCTTTCGAGTGCAAGGAGGTCAGATCCTAACAGCATCTGCAGTGCTTTCTCTGCCTCTGAATCAGACTTTTGCCTTAACTCCTCAATTTCAGCCAGAAAATACCTGAAATTGCTAAAAACACACAAATTCAAAGTATAATCTAAAAATGTGAATTTTACACTAAAACTTATGAAAATATAATAAAACTTAAATAAAATATAACAAAAACTATATGAAAATAATGCCAAAAACCGTATAAAATATCCGCTCATTAAGAAGCTAAGATATAAGACAAGTTTACTGTTCAACTCGATATTCCCACTAGATGGAACTCTACATACACCATGCTTGAAAGTGGTTTGAAGTTTCAAAAGGCGTTCAAAAGGTTAGGGGAGAGAGATACAGAATATGCTCTAATGCAAGGTGGTATTCCGAGGAATCTTGATTGGGACAATGCAAAACACTTTATGAAATTGTTGAAAAATTTTCATGATGTTACAAAGAGTGTGTTTGGTAGTTTGCTTGTGACTTCTTCTCAATATTTTCATGAGTTTTGTAAGATCTTGCAAGTGTTCAAGGCTTCTTGTGGTAGTCGAGATCCATTACTTGGGAGTATGGCTGAGAGGATGAAGCTTAAGTATGACAAGTACTGGGGTAACATAAAAAAATATTAATTTGATGATTTTTGTTGTTGTGGTTCTTGATCCTAGATACAAGTTGAAGTTTGTGAACTTTAGCTTTGAAAAGCTATATGATAACGATGATGCTAATTTTTTGGGTGCAAAAGTGAAAGAGACTTTCTCCAAGACGTTTGAATGCTATGTAATGCAAATAATGGGGGTAGATCTTTTACTTCAGCAACAATGGATGGTGCATCAGATATGGGAGTACCTGATCGCGACATGGCTGGGGATTTTTTTCAAGGAGGTGCATTTTCATGAGATCATCAACAAGAATGAGGTGAATTTTTTATTTGATGGATGGTTTAGAGAAGCCTCGTGATCAAAATACTTTTGACATATTGAATTGGTGGAAGGTAAATTCTAGCAAGTATCATATCTTATCCCAAATAGCTAGAGATGTCTTAGCAATGCCGGTCTTGACTGTTGCTTCAGAATTGGCTTTTAGCACTGGTGGAAGAGTGCTTAACAACTATAGGAGTTCGTTAACTCTAAAGACAGTTGAGGTATTGATTTGCACACAAAATTGGCTTCGTGCTTCTCCAATAACAACTGATTTTGAGGAGTTTTAGAAACTTGAAATAGGTATGCAAAAAAAAAAATTTGAAGTTCCTTTCATGGTTTATGTTTATAATTTATAATCTATATTATGTTGATGTTTATAATCTATATTGATTTCTTTGTTTTGTTTTTGTAGAAATTGCACCAACTGGGGAAGAAGATGATGAGTCTGGTGTGGATTCAAATTAAGCATGGTGGCTATTTGGTTTTTATTTGGTTTAAAGTGGCTGTTTCAGTTTTTAGTATGTTTTAAAGTATGTTTGTTTTTGTTATTTTCTAGACATTTTTAATTGTCTTTGTTTTATGTTTAATTAAGTTGAATTTGTATTGAATTTGGATGTGATATACTCTTGTTATTCTAGTTTGTTGATGGTTTTAAACTTCATTTTATGGTAATTTAAATTCTGATTATTAGGTTTAAAAAAACCAAAAAAATCGACCGAACCAAACCACTGTTAGTTTGGTTCGATTCGGTTCGGTTGTCCAGAAAGCAGCAAACCGAACGGTTGGTATCATTGTAGAATCGAACCAAACCGAACTGATTACACCCCTACTACGTATCACTTCCTCATTGCAATTGAAATAAAATCATTCCCTCTAAAATCAAAAAATCATCTCCTCTTCTTTATCTTCCTTTCTTTAACTCTTTCATTCCTTCACTCACTTTATCTCTCTTATATATCATTATCAACGGTTAATTATAAATTTGACAACTAAAATGTGCAATATGACAATTTAAATAAATTTATAAAATTATAAAAAATACATTAAATTTATAATTAAATATCATTAAAAAATAATCTCATAATATTATTCACATATAAAAATTGTTATATGCATACTTTTATTTTTTTTATTTAATTTTAAATTTTCACGGCTTATCTTTTTAATTTATATTTTTATTTATCTTTTTTTAAATATTTATTTCATATCATTCGGAGAGAATATTAATGTTTTGATCAATAATTAGAACAAGATTCAATTGTTTAAAAAAATTATTTTGAGATAATTTTATAATAGTCAATATAAATTTTTTTATACTAATGTCTAGTTATATTTTTATATAGATAAAAAATATTAGTTTTAAATAACAAGCATGAAAATTAATTATTTTTATTTATGTAACAAAGTTAACACCTAATCAAATATAAAAGTATACACATTAAATTCTTTTAAATTTTAGATAATCAATATTAAAATTAATTATTAATAAAAAATTAAAATCTTTCACATGAAAATAATAACTAAAAATTTATTATTTAAATTTTTTATCTACAAAAATTCTTATCTTCTTAACCGACGAGGACTTTTGTCTCTTACAATCTTTTTATAAAAATAATTTAATTTTATAAATTTTTTGTATCATAATCTATAATGTCATAACAAAGTTGACATAATTTTAAAAAATTTGTATTCTCGTAATGTTATTATGGGTAAAAACACTAGTTAAATAATGATTTGGTTACCATCTTGTCTTGATGGCCTAGTCGAAAGGACAATCGAGCGCTAGTCATATTACTATATAAGTGTGTTGTGGAAGTGAGTTACTTTTTATTTTTCTTGTTTGAGACACATGTAGATTTCTGTTTTGGTTTTGTAAGTAATATGTGCTGAACTTTTCTCTTCTTTAGGTATTGTTTGGATGGAAGATGAAAAATGAGAGAAAAAAATGGGGGGAAAGAAAATAAGAGAAAAGAAAATAGAAGGAAAAGTGAATTTTTTTGTGTTTTATTTGGATGAAGAGAAAATAGATGGAAAGAAAATAGGAAAAACTTTTTCTTTTGTTTGGATGGAAGGAAAAGTTAGAAGAGAGAAAGTTATACTAGAATAAAATTACATTAGTACCTTTACCTATATTATATATAAATTATAATTTATTAATGTATTCAAGTATTTCTTTTGTTTAACATATTATCTTTGTTAATAATAATATTTTTTAAAGTTATACTTTTTTATTGTCTTTTAAATGTCATAAACAAAAAGATGTATTATTTTTTTAAACATATATGAATAAATAATTTCATAAAAGAATAATGAAAATTACTCATAGGTTATATCATTAATCTCTTTAATCATATTTAAGAAAAATTTTCACTAAATCGTCTTTACAAAATAAAATATTAACATCAGAAGTGGTTAGCATTTCTTTCTTGATACATGCGACAAAAAATCATATACAATTTCTAATTTTCTATAAACATATAATAAAACACCAAAAGAGTAACAATGATCCAGACTCCAAGAGAATAATATTTTATCACCACACACCAGTTTCAAAAAGGGTACTTCTTCATAGTTAGAGTCATCAGCATACGCCTACTTCCAAAAAATCAATTCTATATAGCTGGAGCCATCTGTACAACATTTATTTCCAAAAAGAAAGTTTTTCTAGTTAAAGATATTAACACATGATCCATTTCTGCTTGTACTAAGCAGTATACTCGTTGTTCCCAAACATTTTCAAGTATTATGATTCCTGCACAAGTATATACAACAAATATAAATTAACACAAAGATAAGAGTTAATCATAATAATTCATTTGTTGATATTTTTCTATTCAAACAACCAATCAATCTCAAACTATAAACAAAAAGTGACTTGCAACCATGTGTTAACATAAATAAAACAAAGAATGATATGTTGTTTAAATACATGAAGATATACTTATACTTTATGACAATGAAAAACACAATCAATTGTTAAAAAAATAACTTCAAGTTAACCAGAAATTAAGTGCATAGAAAAACTATACCTGTAATGGAGAATATTTTCTAGAAGTAACATATCTCCTAAACGAACACCAGCAGCAGTCATAAAATGAAAAAGAGCATCCAGTCGCATTTCAAGTGGGATACCAAAAAGTTGGCACTTTTTCTGCTCATTTTTACATAAAAACTTATAACATTGCATCCGATATGAACCTACCGAACCCAATTCAGTTAACATATCCCATACATCTGATTCGTTGTAAAGGCGAGGCCTGCTTTGTTGCATAATAGCTAACCCTTTTTCAACAATTACAACTTGTCTTTCAATTAATGAGACTTATTTTTTGGCAACGAAAACTTGCCTCTCAGCCACAGAAGCTTGTCTCTCAGCTGATTCAACCTGCCTTTGAGCCACATCATGTAACTTGCTAGAAAGATAATCTTTTACAGCATCGGCTATGGTATTAATTCCAAACGCAACTTTCCCATATTGTAGCTCAAAAAATCATTCATAAGAGGCTTATGCTTTGTACCTCTTGAAGTTAAAGTTCCTCCTAATTGATGCGGCTGACTATGAGGTGCACTTGGTGAATCTAAATTAGCAAAAAAATGTAGGGGTATCATGTCCCCTGTTAACATCTATGTCAGAAAACTCAATGTTTTCAAACGAGTCATTCAAGTCAATGGGATCTTTATCAAGTTGTTGAATCCTTTCTCGTGAAGTAACAACCCCTTTACCAGTAGCTCTATCAGCTCCGAACAACTTCTTCAAAATATCATAATGCTTAACTTTCATTTTTTTTTCCATTTTTCTGCATGTGGTTTCTCCTGCATAAAGAAATGCTGAAATTATTTTGTGACTAACTGCATCAATAGTATAAATGATAAAAGCAAAGTTTAATATACCTTAATAAAGTCTTGCTAGACTTCTTCTTCAGCTTCAAACTTTCTAGTAACAGGATTCCACACAAATCCATTTAAGTGATGAAATAAGTCATATACCTTGGCAAAATAATCTTTCAATGTCTTCATTCTATTCTTGATGTAGTTCTTTGTTATGTGCGGGCCTATTGCTATGTTCAAAGTCTTCACAACATTGACATATGCTTTAGTTATTCACGAGTCATCGTGTCTATTACTTTTCAATGCTTCCTCTGCTAACGCATTTAGCAAAACTTCATCCATATCATCAGACCATCTTAAATTGTCTTTAGAAGGTTGATTAGCTTCTGTTATTTTATCTCCCTTATTCGACATTATCTAACCTGTAACAATCCTTTAAAAAATCCAATCAAATAATTCTGAGTGTAAACTACACATGTATATACATATTCACATATATGAAACATGTAATCACTCATAATGTTTGATACACATTTCACATTTCAGCTGTAATGTTATCTCATTACAATGCTGCATGTCTATATTCCTCATCACGTAGTTGATTTGATTGTGATCTATCTATGTTGCGTTCTTGTAGCAATTTTTGGTCAACCGCATCAATCAACATCAAAACCCATTAAAGAGTTATGCAATATACAACATGCCAAAAAAATGTCTCTCGTAGTTTCAAACGAATAATAAGGTTCGGTATCACCAGCTATTATTGGGAATCTTTTCTTTAGAACTCCAAAATACATTTCAATGACATTTCTTAATGAAGAATGTCGGTGGTTGAATAGTTCTTTGGGATTTTGTGGCTCACACACTGAATACTCTTTCAAGTGATACCAAACACCTCTATATGGTGTAAGTATCCTAGACTTTAGCATAAATCCAGCATCGCCTAGATAAAATTTTCCTACAACAGTTGCAAACACATATTAAATGATAACATACTATGACTATGAATTTAACTTTATGTAGACGATTTCATAAATTACACTATCACAGACCTACGGGGATTCGAAGTGGATATTCCCTACTTAAAGCATCTTTCAAAATTCTTGAGTCAGAGGCAGTTCCTTCCTAACCAGACAACACATAAGTGAATTTCAGATCAAACCCACAGGTGGCTAAAACATTTTGTGTGGGATGATCTTTTCTTCCACGAAAACAAGGGGATTCCACCCTTGGTACCGTCACACGACTATGAATTCCATCTATGGCTCCAATGCAATCCTTTTTTAGAAGATAAATTGCCATATTAACATAACACTTTTATAATCATTTCATTGACAATTACATAAATGTCACTAAGTTAAAAGAGTTAGTACCTTAAAAAAAGGGATAGAATCGACTATTATTAAGTATTTCTTAAGGAACGTTCTCACTAGATGCTTGCTTGAAGAACTCTCCCTTTAAGGATAGAATAGCATGTAGGACATTGTGAAAGTGATGACTAATTGTCTCCCCAGAGCGATGGAAGAAGAAACACACGGTTCTAGTTTTAACATTATGTTCCATAATATGTAGGAATTTAGCGACTTTCTCTTCAATCGTAGAGCGAGTTGAATCTTTTATTCTACCAGTTCCTCTTAACTTTTCACACAACTGCCTAAATTCTTTAGGACCCATACGTATGACATCTTGGCATTTTTCAGATTTTAGTAACCGTATTATTAACTGAGTACGCTAATTTCTCTTTCGAAGTTGTTGTCATTAATTTGCCTAGGCCTATATTGTGATAATAATTCCAAAAAATACAATGCATGAACTATAACCCACAAAAGAGATGCGACACACATATTTTGTCTCTTTTCTAACTCTTTTCTGACATGAGTCAAGATTTGTATTAGTTCATGATGATATAGGTCAGTAGTAGTGATTTGATGTACTTGAAATTCTGAGTTGTGTATGACGTTCATTGTATCTTCAAAATTCGTATCTTCGACATTTTCACTATCCATCTATGAAAATATAATGTTTAGGATAGACACATCAATAATAAAAGTAACTCGAAAGTTTGTTACATTTTTTTGTTACAATATAAAAATTCATTTATTGAAACAAGAAACTAAAACTAAAGGTTTATATAAAACTTTGGTTTTACCTTATGCAATATAAAAATACTTTGTTCTGAGGAACTTATCTCTAATTCCTAAATGCCGAATTGGATTTCAAAGCTCACTGTCATAAACAATAAACTCAAAATGTAAATCACATGATACTAAACCTGTAGCTTAGTCAATACCTCACTTTACTCTTTAACAACATCACTTATTTTCTACTTAGCTTCAACAATAATAATAGTTTCAATATACATATAACTTAGTTACAAAATAATCAGAACATTGCATATAGTTAACCAAAAAAGAAAAGCTTTTATCTTGTATAATAAGCCAACTTCCATTCAAATTTTTCATATAAGCTAGTACAGTTAAATTATTTTGCAAGTTAAATATGAACTTTTGAGAATTCAATTTTGAAAACATAACCTTGTGCAACTAAAATTATATGAAAACTAGTCTCAAACTCCCTTCTTTCACATAAGCTTGTATAATTAAACGATTTTGCAACTCAAATTTAAACTTGCAAGAATTCGAACTCAAAGACAATGCATCCATATGATCCTTTGTGTGTTTCAATAAGGATAAAGTGAACGTCTGAACCTAAAATATCTCAGTCTCAGTATATGACATTCAAAAAATTAATCTATTTATTAATAACAATATTATGTATATTAAAGATATAAACTCCTTCCACATGAATTAATTTCAAAATGAAATTAAGTTTTCGTCATTTTTCTAATAAAATAAAATGATATTTGATTGATTTACGAGGTTGGGATCTATATGTTGTATCTGGCTAACATACAAGGAGGGAAGACGGAATGGGCCTCACAGTCTATTATCGCAATCATAACACTGTGGGACAGGCAGGAGTTTGCTTCTGCTAGAGAGAGTATTATTAGGGCAGTTGTTACTGATGAGCAGATATTTTATACGCTTTTTGGCATCATTTTCATATAGTTTTTAGTATGTTTTATTTAGTTTTTAGTAAGTTTTTATAGGTTTTAGGGTTAAATTCATATTTTTGGATTCTACTATGAGTTTTTTTTTTGTTTTTGTATAATTTCAGGTATTTTTGGCTAAAATTGAGGAGCTGGAGCAAAAGTCTGATTCTGAGACAGAGAAAGCACTGCAAATGCTGTCCGGATCTGACCTCCTTGCAATCGGAAGAGCTTTTATGAAGCTACATAAGTTTTAATGGAGCGTTATTAATTGCTATGGAAAGCTGACTTCCAGAGCTTTTCAGCAATGTATAGTAGTCCATACTTTGCTTCAGATTAGAAGGCCCAAAACTGGCATCCAATGCCAGCCTCCTGCCCCCTTCCAAGCGTCCAGTGCCCAAGAAGAAGAGAGCAGCGTCCAAACGCCCAGAGAGAAACCTCTAGCCAGCGTTCAATTCCCTAGAGGTCTCATAGCACGTGGATCTCATCAAAACTTAGCCCAAACACTCACCTAGTGGGCCCCAGAAGTGGATTTTAGCACTAAAAAGACTGTTTTATCCTTACTAGTCATTAGTTTAGTATTTAAAGTAGAAGATCACTCTTTGTTAAGAACTTTTCGCATATCATACACCATATTTTGTTTTTATCCTTGTATTTCCTATCAGCATGAGTTCCTAAACCTCCTAGGTTGAGGGGAGGAGCCCTATTGAGTCCTATGAATTAATAAAAGTATTACTGTTTTTCTTCGATCTGTGTTTGATTTAATTCTAAGATGTATACTCATTATTCAACATGGTGAATAGAATGATCAGTGACAATAAGCTCTGTTCATCATACTAGGACCGCGTGCCTGACAACCACCCGTGTCTACTTGGGTTTGTGTGAATACGTGACTAGAAAGTGCGAACCGCCAGCTTGACTATACATCTCTCAGACGGCTAATCCACGACTTTGTTGGGGTCTTCTTGAGACACCAATTCAGCTAATTTCCAGGGATTAAGGTCTCTGTGGTAGAGGCTAGAAACCAAAGAAGCAGCATTCTCTGATCCGGAAGATTCATCCTTATCTGTGGCGTTTTGAGTAGGATCGCTAGGAGAATGAACTGCTAGAGCTTCACCCTCGTTCAGATTGGATGACCACGGCCAATGGCGTTTGATCTGAAGCAGAGGAGATTGATGACCACAGCCAATGGCGTTGATCAGATACAACCTGCCATAGAAGGAATCATTCACAAGCAAAGAAGACAGTAATACCAGAGTTATTTCAGAAAGACAAAGCACTCTAATCCTTAACCATATTCCTATTACTGATTCCATTTAATATAAAAAGTAATTTATACAATATTCCTTTAATGCAATTAAGCCTCAATCCAACAACCTTCTGATTCGCCTGACTAAGACCTGCAAGATAACCATAGCTTGCTTCAAACCACAATCCTCGTCGGATCGACCCTGACTCGCTCAGGTATTACTTGTACGACCCAGTGCACTTACTGGTATAGCTGTATGAAGGTGTGGGGATTCGTGCACCAAGTTTTTTGCACCGTTGTCAGAGATTGTTCGAGTTTGGACAACTAACGGATTATCTTGTTCCCTAGATCAGGTAATTTTTTTTATTTTGTTTTGAGTCTTTTATTTTTTTTCTTCTTCTCTATTTTCGAAAACATAAAAAAATATTTTGCAAAAATTTTTATTTTCCTTGTTTAATCTTTGTTTTTGGTTTGAGTCTTACTTGTTTTATGTTTTCTTTTTCAAAAATTTTAAAACTTCTTCAAAAACCTTTTCAAAAAATTTTATTTTCAAGAATCATTAGCTTTCTTTATTAAATCTTTGTTTTTGGTTTGAGTCTTTTTGTTTTTGTTGTTGGTAATTTTCGAAAATCTTGAGTCTTTTTTTTTATTTTCAAAAATAGTTTCTTTGTTTAAATCTTGTGTCAAATTTCTAAGTTTGGTGTCTTCTTGTGTTTTTCTTTTAATTTTTCAAAAATTTATGTTTGGTTTTCTAAAAATTTTAAGTTTGGTGTCTTTTACATGTTCTTGTTGTTCTTTTTAATCTTCAAAGTGTTCTTGTATTTTTCTTGTGTTTTGATCTTAAAATTTTTAAGTTTTGTGTCTTTTTGTGTTTTTCCTTCAAATTTTTGAAAACTTGGGGTCCTAGATCTAAAAATTTTAAGTTTTGTGTCTTTTACTTTTTTTTTCTCTTTTCTCATTAAATTCAAAAATAAAAAAATGTCTTTTCTCTCTTAAAATCAATTTAATTTTTTAAATTTTCAAAAAGAAAATTTAGATTTTAATTTCAAAATTTTTATCTTACCTTATCTTAGTTTTCAATTTTCAAAAATCAAAACTTTTCAAAATAAAAAATCTTATCTTTTTCAAAGTTTAAAAATCTTATCTTATCTTTTTCAAATTTAAACTTTAAGAAGTCAAATTTCAAATTTTAAAATTTAAATTTCAAATTTCAAACTTTAAAATTAAATCTTTTTCAAAATCAAATTTCAAATCTTTTTCAAATCTTTTCAAATTCTTATCTTATCTTTTCTAATCTCAAATTTTAAAATAAAATCTTTTTAATTTCTCATCTTATCTTTTCTTATCTTATCTCTTAAGTTCAAATTTTTAAGTTCAAATCTTTTAAGTTCAAATCTTTTCTTATCTTATCTCTTATCTTATTTTATATTCAAATCTTTTCTTAATTAAATACTTATCTTCTCTCTCTTCTTTTTCAAAATTTCCTAACTAACTTTTCTCTCTTAATTTTCGAAAATTCTTTCTTCTTCTCTCTCTTCTATTTTCGAAAATTCACTAACTAATTTTCAATTCTTTTTAAATTATTAACCTTAATTTTCGAAATTAACTAATAAATAAAATAAAAATAAAAATATTTTAATTCTTACTTATCTTTCCTATTTCTAATTCTTCTCATCTCTATTTATATTATTCGAATTCTTCTTCTCTCCCATCCTCCATCTTTACTTTTCTATCTTCCTCTTCTTTCTTCACATCTCACTGGGAGCCTTCTATATTCAAATCAGACATAGAAGCTTCCTTTCTTTCTTTTTTTCTTTTGTTGTTTATGACCAGGAACAGGGATAAAGAACCCCTTTTTGATCTTGATCCTGAACCTGAAAGGACTTTGAAGAAAAGCTTACAACAAGCTAGAGCATAACACTCCAGAAGAAACCTTTCAGAAAATCTTGAACAGGAAATAGAGGACACGGCCGAACCTGAAGGTGATGCCAGAAAGGTCCTTGGTGATTTCACCATGCCTACCTCTGACTTTTATGACAGAAGAATCTTTGTACCTGCCATTGGAGCTAACAATTTTGAGCTTAAGCCTCAGTTAGTCTCTCTTCTGCAACAAAATTGCAAGTTTCATGGACTTCCAATGGAAGATCCATATCAATTCTTGGCTGAATTCTTGCAGATCTGTGATACTGTAAAGACTAATGGAGTAAATCATGAAGTCTACAAGCTTATGCTCTTTCCCTTTGCTGTAAGAGACAGAGCTAAGATATGGTTGGATTCCCAACCAAAAGAGAGCTTAGACTCTTGGAAAAAGCTGGTTAATGCTTTTTTGGCTAAATTTTTTCCCCCTTAGAGAATGAGCAAAATCAGAGTGAAAGTTCAAACCTTCAGACAAAGAGAAGGTGAATCCCTCTTTGATGCTTAGGAAAGATACAAGCAATTGATCAGGAGATGTCCTCCTGACATGCTCTCAGAATAGTCTATCATAGGCGTGTTCTATGATGGTCTGTCTAAGATGTTCAACATTTCATTGGACAGCTCTGCGGTGGATCACTCCACTTAAAGAAAACACCTACAGAAGCAAGATAACTCATTGAGATGGTTACAAATAACCAATTCATGTACACTTCTAAAAGGAATCCTGTAAACCATGGGACCTCTCAGAAGAAAGGAGTTCTTGAAGTTGATACTCTGAATGCCATATTGGCTCAGAACAAGATCTTGACCCAAGAGATCAATATGATCTCTCAGCATTTAATTGGAATGAAAACTGTAGCTGGCAGTACCCAAGAAGTATCTCCTAGTGTAGAAGCTTATGATCATGATCAACCCACCATAGAAAAGGTGAATTACATGGGAGAACCCTATGGAAACACCTACATTCCTTCATGGAGGAATCATCTCAACCTTTCATGGAAAGATCAACAGAAGCCTCAGCAAGGCTTCAACAATAATCAAGGTGGAAGGAACCAGAATAGGTTCAATAATAGACCAACATTCCCATCTTCTCAAGGGAATATAGAAACCTCTAAGCAGAGCCTTTCTGACTTAGTCACTGTGGTTTCCAGCCTCTCTAAGACCACTCATAGTTTCATTAATGAAACAAGATCCTCCATTAGAAACTTGGAGGTACAAGTTGGTCAACTGAGCAAGAGGATCCCTGAGACTCCACTTGACACTCTTCCCAATAACACCGAGGTGAACCCAAGTGAAGAGTGCAAGGCCATCACTTTTGAGGCTGAGGCTGAATCTGGAGAGAATGGGGTGGCATTGAATGCTAGTGAAGAACATATCACTTGGCGTTTAACGCCCAATCAGGCAGCAAGCCTGCCGCTGAACGCTAGTGAGGAACCCCTCACTGGGTGTTCAACGCCCATCCTGGCAGAAGAGCTAGCGTTGAACGCCAGCCAGGGAGCACTAGCTGGGAGTTCAATGCCCAAACATGCAAGAACTTTGGTGCTGAACGCCAGTGAGGAACCCCTCACTGGGCGTTCAACGCCCACACAGCTAGGGAAGCTGGCGTTGAACGCCAGCAAGGATACCCCTGCTGGGTGTTCAACGCCCAAAAGGATAGAGGAACTGGTGTTTAAGGCCAGTAAAGGTGCACAGGATGGGCGTTCAATGCCCAAAGAGATAACAGAGCTGGCATTGAACGCCAGTAAAAGCACACCTTCTGAGTGCTGAATACCCACTCAAGAAACCCCTATCCAAGAACTAAAGGAAACCAAGGCTCACATAAAGACCATAGAGGTTCCTTTGAATGCACTCCTACAGAGCATAAGTTTTGAATAATACTCATCCTCTAATGAGGATGAAGACACTAGGGAAGAGCAAGTTGCTCGGTACCTAGGAGCTCTTATGAAGCTGAATGTCAAGTTATTTGGTACAAAGCCTCTGGAGGAGAAACTTCCACTGCTTTCCAAAGAACTCCATGCTTTGGTTCAGCAGAAGCTACCTCAGAAGCTTCCAGATCCTGGACGCTTCCTGATTCCTTGCACCATAAGCACCATAACCTTTGAAAAGGCTCTGCGTGACCTAGGGTCAAGCATCAACCTCATGCCACTCTCTGTAATGGAGAAGCTGGGAATCCTTGAGGTATAAGCTGCAAACATCTCATTAGATGTGGCAGACAAAACAATGAAGAAGCCATATGGCTTAGTAGAGAATGTCTTGGTAAAAGTTGAAAATCACTACATCCCTGCAAACTTCATAGTCTTGGATATTGGAGAGGATGAGGATCACTCTGTCATCCTTGGAAGACCTTTCCTAGTGAGGTCGATCCTACAGGGATTGATGGATCAAGCAACTTTAGTGAGGTGATTAGTCTAGTCAAGCTAACAGTGTTGAATTGGGTGAAATTGAACAGCAGAATGTAAATTTCAGTGAATTTAAAGTTGCAAAATGTAAATGGATAGAAAACTTAAAGAGCAAGAAAAGTAAATTACATCAAATGTAAAGGGGGCTTGGGTGCTGAAAAATTAAATGAAGCAATATCAGATTCAGAACAAATGTAGAAGATGTAAATTTACAGGAAATGTAAATCAAGCTCACAGTAAATTCAAATGTAAAGTGCAGAAAGTAGAATTACAGAAAAGGAAATTATAACAGAAAAGGAAATTATAGCAGAGAAATGAAACTTGTAACAGAGAAATGGAAATTGCATAAAGCTAAATTGGGAGCAATATAAACAGAGAAATAAAATTGCAGAGGAGGAAATCGTAGCAAAAGGTTGCAGAAACTGAAATTTCATAAATCCAATACTGAAAAATAAAAGTGCAGAAAAATAAAAGTGTTTCAAGAAGAGCTTTCTATTCTATCCTACTCCTACTCCTATTGCTCTCTAGCAGAGCCAGCCTCCCTTTTAATGAAATGAAATCAATGCCTTTATATAGGCTTTACAAAATGAAAATGAAATTGAAATTAAAAACAAATTACAATTAAACCAAATTCCTAATCTAAATGTTTCTTGTGCCTTTGAGTGATGTCAATGGGCTTTGCTTGCTTTGGGACTTCAATGAAATGGGTTGAATTGGATTTGGCCTTGAATAGTGGATCAGGAGTGGCTTGGTGATGCTCCAGTGGAGCCCTCAGTTTTCTTAGTGAACGCCTCATTCACTTTGCCAAGCATGCTCCTTGTGTGCTACCTTGGTGGGCATATTTTCCTTCCTAGCGTTCATTTAGTGAACGCTGAGTTTACTTATTGAACGCTGCTCCCTGTGTTGGGGCCTCCCTTGCTTTGTTGCATTCTTAGTGCGTAGGATGGCTCAAGGCTTATAAAGCCCAAAAACGGTCAATTTAGTGAGCGTAGCGCTCACTTTAATGAACGCTCGCTTTCCTTCATAGTTCATGGCGCTCTCTTGTTTTATTTTTATGCTGAGCTTCCCTTAACGTTCCCATGCTTCAACATAACGTTCTCTTTAATGAACGTTTGTGCCAAGAGCTTATGAACGTTGATGCCAATTGGGCATTACAATAAAGATTTCATGCATGCTTTCATTGGTTTTATTAATTAATAATGCCATTCATTCATTTAATGCCTTGGTTCATTCATTGGCATTAATAATTAAATGTTTCATTCATGCATGCTTTTATTTACTTTATTATATGACTTAGTAATGCATGATTTGCCAATTGGTAATAAATGTTTCATGCATGTTTTTATTGGCTTCATTAATTAATAATACCAATTATGTAGCGTTCATACATTTCATGCATTCTTAATTGGCATTAATAATTAAATGCATGCATGCGTTAATTCATGATAATGCATGCATAAGGCATTAATGCATATATATCATGCCACCGCTTCATGGTCATGGGCCTCGCTTTTAAAAGCGTGGCCTAAGATTTCAAAGTGTGCTCAAATTTCAAAGTGTGCCCCAAAATTCTTTTTTTCTCTTTTTGAGCTTAATTTGTACTTTTTTGCTTCTTTTTTCACTTATTTCCTACAAGATTTATAAAATCAAAAGATCAAAGAAATATACCATTTAAGCACAAAAGCATTCAATATTTAAGCACTAATCATCAATTTCTTGTATGAAAAAGCATAGAAAAGCATGACATGATGACATGTCATCACAACACCAAACTTAAACCTTGCTTGTCCCCAAGCAAGAAAAGAATCATGCAATAAAGATTGACAATCCAAGGTAAGCAGAATAGCAACTCAATGTTCATGGTTGGCTAGTTTTCTATGCATGCCATAATCGCACAAGAAAGGTAAATGATTGATGCTTCTATCTAGCTCAATTTATGAAATCTTTTCCTTATATTTCTTCCTTGAAACAAGCTTTTGATTAGCTTCTCCTTTTGGGTGTTTTGCCCCATGAGTTGATAACAAAGCTACGACTCTAAATGCTTTGTTTTTAAGTTTTACCACTTGATACATAAGCACCACAAGCAATTAATTAGAGGACTTCTTTTCTTGACTCTCTAATCATTGATGCTCAGAGCCTTGAGCTTTGAGGGAGTGCTTTTGCACTTGAGCCTAGCCTTGACTCTAAATGTTTTGTTTTCGAGCTTTTTGCTTGATACATAAGCACCACAAGTACTTAACAACTTAATTGTCATTGGTACTCAGAGCCTTCAGCTTTCTCATTCTTTCCCTTTTTCTTTCTTGCCTTATTTTTATTTGCTTCCTTCAAGGTTTTCATGATTCCAAAAATTTCATAAAATGTCCTAGATGAAAACTTCAATTAAATACATTCAAATGTAATTGAGCAACAATTAATCATTCTAGCCTTCCAATACTTGTATGCATATGCTAAGTTCTTCTTTAATTCCTTGTTTGTTTATGATCATGATACTTCACTACTTTGAACTTTACAAAACTCAAGTTGGTAGTCATAGTGGCATAGCAACATGTTACATATCAAAATTCAGGCTATGCTTATTCATACACACACGTAAACAGAGAAGATAAAGAAAATCATGCAATTTAAAGTGCTGGAAACAAATGAAAGGAAAAGGGACTTTACAACCTTGTAATTCATCTTCTCTACTGTTGTCCTTTTCCTACTATTCTTCCCCCTTTTCATACCAAACTCAGAATGCTTGCTAATCCTCAAGCAACAATCAGAACAATGGTGATGGGGCTAAGATGGATCATGAGTGTCTTACACAATGAAATGTTAGTAGTACATGTGTTTAAGCAAGCAAAATTAAGAATAACTATCAAGGCACAGGAAACAGAGACATTATGATTGCAAACATAAGAGGGTGTGAATGATACATTGCATAAAGAATGAGTGGCACACCAAACTTAGTGTGACACTTTCACTTGGAGTTAATGCAAGTATCCAGTAAAGATTGGAAGCAAATTTTGTTTCATAGCAATACCAAACTTAGAATGAAACCATATGTCAATTTATTTGAACTAAAACTACACACAAGGAACTATTATATGCTAATACCACAATCACCAAGTGAAGAATTTATCACAGTCAGGATTTCTCGGTGAGGTATTAGCAACAACAGTTAATGAGCAAACTAAAAGACAACACTAAAAACAAAGAAATGACTAAAGAGAATGAAAAATTATGAAACCAAAAGAAAATTAACACTGCAAAGGCCTTATGATTATGCAGAAAAGTGGTGTTGCTGGATTTATTGCACAAAAAATTAAGTGGCACACCAAACTTAGAAACTTAGTGTGGCACTTTCAGTTTAGAATTGGTGCAATTATCCATAAAGATTGAAAACAGATTGTTGCAGGGTAATACCAAACTTAGAATGTAATCATATGCCAATTTATTGAAATTAAACAAAGCAAAGAAAGAAAACAAAGCAGAGAAATAAAATGTTACCTAAGGTTGGATTGCCTCCCAACAAGCACTGTTTTAGTGTCATTAGCTTGACATGTTCTTCACTTTCTTCCTCTTCTTCCAGTTTGTTAAGAGGAATGACCTCAAGGGGGGAGAAGATTTAGCTATTGTCCCCTGTCTTGGTCTCTTCTCAGCAAGCTTCCTTTTGTTAATGGCTTGATTAAGCTTGCTTGTTGGATCAGGGGTAGGATTGGTGCTTTTGTTAGTTGCCTTCACTTCTTGGATATCAATACTTGGTGGTTGTGTGATGGTTGGAGTGTTTTCTTCATCAAGAGCCTTTTGAATTGGTGGTTTAATGAGCCCTTTCTCTATGCACTTCTCTACTTCAATTGAATGTGAATCTCCTTGATTGTCTTCTAGTGCATGGAATTGTGATCACACTTTTCACAACTCCGGTACAACTAACCAGCAAGTGCACTGGGTCGTCCAAGTAATAATACCTTACGTGAGTAAGGGTCGATCCCACGGAGATTGCCGGCTTGAAGTAAGCTATGGTCATCCTGTAAATCTTAGTCAGGCGGATTCAATTGGTTATAAGTTTTGATAATTGAAAGATAAATAAAACGTAAATTAAAATAAAGATACTTATGTAATTCATTGGTGGGAATTTCAGATAAGCGTTTGGATATGCTTTATTGCTTCTGAATCTTTGCTTTCCTATTGTCTTCATCCAATCATGCGTGCTCCCTTCCATGGCAAGCTGTATGTTGGTGGATCACCGTTGTCAATGGCAACCATCCGTCCTCTAAGTGAAAATGGTCCAGGCACGGCTTCTGTACGGCTAATCATCTGTCGGATATCTCGTCTTGGATGAAAAATACCAGGCACAGCTACCGCACGGCTAATCATCTGTCGGCTCTCACTTGTGTTGGAATAGGATCTCTCTATCCTTTTGCACACTGTCACTGTGCCCAACATTCGTGAGTTTGAAGCTCATTTGTTCTAGCCTTTACCACGAAGGTTGGTGCACGAAATTGCGATCATCAACAATGGCGCCAAAGACTTGGTGCTCTCAAACATGAATCACACTTTGTCACAACTTCGCACAACTAACCAGCAAGTGCACTGGGTCGTCCAAGTAATAAACCTTACGTGAGTAAGGGTCGATCCCACGGAGATTGTCGGCTTGAAGCAAGCGATGGTCACCTTGTAAATCTCAGTCAGGCGGATTCAAATGGTTATGGTGAATTGATAATTAATATATAAATAGAATATAGGATAGAGATACTTATGTAATTCATTGGTGAGAATTTCAGATAAGCGTATAGAGATGCTTTCGTTCCTCCTGAACCTCTGCCTTCCTGCTGTCTTCATCCAATTATTCCTACTCCTTTTCATGGCAAGCTGTATGCTGGGCATCACCGTTGTCAATGGCTACATCCCGTCCTCTCTGTGAAAATAGTCCAATGCGCTGTCACTGCATGGCTAATCATCTGTCGGTTCTCGATCATACTGGAATAGGATTTACTATCCTTTTGCGTCTTTCACTATGCCCAGCACTCACGAGTTTGAAGCTCGTCACAGCCATCCCTTCCCGGATCCTACTCGAAATACCACAGACAAGGTTTAGACTTTCTGGATCTCAGGAATGGCCATCCATGGGTTCTAACTTATACCACGAAGACTCTAATATCTCAGACTCGGTCCCCTGTATTAGATATCTAAGAGATATTCATTCTAGCTTGTTTTCATGTAGAATGGAAGTGTTTGTCAGGCACGCGTTCGTAAGTGAGAATGATGATGAGCGTCACATAATCATCACATTCATCATGTTCTTGGGTACGAATGAACATCTTAGAATAGGAATAAGCTTGAATTGAATAGAAAAACAGTAGTACTTTGCATTAATTCATGAGGAACAGTAGAGCTCCACACCTTAATCTATGGTGTGCAGAAACTCTACCGTTAAAAATACATAAGTGATAAAGGTTCATTGGTCTTGGCCCCAGAGGGGAACCGGAGTAACCAAGCCCTCGAATACAATAATAAAAAGTCCTATTTATACTAAACTAGATACTATGGTTTACAGAAATGAGTAAATGATGCAGAAATCTACTTCCGGGGACCACTTGGTGTGTGCTTGGGCTGAGCATTGAGCTTTACAAGTGGAGAGGTCTTTCTTGGAGTTGAACGCCAGTTTATAACCTGTTTCTGGCGTTTAACTCCACTTTGCAACCTGTTTCTGGCGTTTAACTCCAGAATGCAACATGAAACTGGCGTTGAATGCCAGTTTGTGTCGTTTAAACTCGAACAAAGTATGGACTATTATATATTGCTGGAAAGCCCTGGATGTTTACTTTCCAACGCAATTGAGAGCGCGCCATTTGGAGTTCTGTAGCTCTAGAAAATCCACTTTGAGTGCAGGGAGGTCAGAATCCAGCAGCATCTGTAGTCCTTCTTCAACCTCTGAATCTGATTTTTGCTCAAGTCCCTCAATTTCAGCCAGAAAATACCTGAAATCACAAAAAAACACACAAACTCATAGTAAAGTCCAGAAATGTGATTTTATTTAAAAACTAATAAAAGTATACTAAAAACTAATCAAATCATACTGAAAACTATGTAAAAACAATGCCAAAAAGCGTATAAATTATCCGCTCATCACAACACCAAACTTAAATTGTTGCTTGTTCCCAAGCAACTGAAAATAAAATAGGATAAAAAGAAGAGAATATACTATAAATTCCAAAATATCAATGAAAATTAGCTCCAATCAGATGAGCGGGACTTGTAGCTTTTTGCCTCTTGAATAGTTTTGGCATCTCACTTTATCCATTGAAGTTCAGAATGATTGGCATCTATAGGAACTTAGAATTCAGATAGTGTTATTGATTCTCCTAGTCATTATGTTGATTCTTGAACACAGCTACTTTATGAGTCTTGGCCGTGGCCCTAAGCACTTTATTTTCCAGTATTACCACCGGATACATAAATGCCACAGACACATAACTGGGTGAACCTTTTCAGATTGTGACTCAGCTTTGCTAAAGTCCCCAATTATAGGTGTCCAGGGTTCTTGAGCACACTCTTCTTTTGCTTTGGACCTCGACTTTAACTGCTCAGTCTCAAGTTTTCACTTGATACCTTCACGCCACAAGCACATGGTTAGGGACAGCTTGGTTTAGCCGCTTAGGCCAGAATTTTATTCCTTTAGGCCCTCCTATCCACTGATGCTCAAAGTCTTGGATCCTTTTTACCCTTGCCTTTTGGTTTTAAGGGCTATTGGCTTTTTGCTCTTGCCTTTTGGTTTAAAGAGCTTTTGGCTTTTTCTGCTTGCTTTTTCTTTTTCTCTTTTTTTTCGCCATTTTTCTTTTCTCTCTTTTTTTCCGCAAGCTTTTGTATTCACTGCTTTTTCTTGCTTCAAGAATCATTTTTATGATTTTTCAGATCATCAAATAACATTTCTCCTTTTTCCTTATTCTTCAAGAGCCAACATATTTAACATTCATAAACCACAATATCAAAAGACATATGCACTGTTCAAGCATTCATTCAGAAAACAAAAATTATTGTCACCACATCAAAATAATTAAACTAGTTTCAAGGATGAATTCGAAACCCTGTACTTCTTGTTCTTTTGTTTTTAAAACATTTTTCATTTAAGAAAGGTGATGGGTTCATAGGACATTCACAACTTTAAGGCATAGACACTTAGACACTAGTGATCATATAGTAAAGACACAAACATCAATAAAACATAAAGCTCAAAAAATCGAAAAACAGTAAAATAAATAGACAAGGAGATTAAGGAATGAGTCCACCTTAGTGAGGGTGGCGTCTTCCTCTTCTTGAAGAACCAATGGTGCTTTTGAGCTCCTCTATGTCTCTTCCTTGCCTTTGTTGCTCCTCCCTCATAGCTCTTTGATCTTCTCTTATTTCATGGAGGATGATGGAGTGCTCTTGATGTTCCACCCTTAGTTGTCCCATGTTGGAACTTAATTCTCCTAGGGAGGTGTTGATTTGCTCCCAATAGTTTTGTGGAGGAAAGTGCATTCCTTGAGGCATCTCATGGATTTCATGGTGGGGAACTTCCTCATGCTCTTGTTGAGATCCATGCTCTCTTGTTTGCTCCATCATTTTCTTAGTGATGGGCTTGTCCTCTTCAATGAGGATGTCTTCCTCTATGTCAATTTCAGCCGAATTGCAGAGGTGGCAAATGAGGTGAGGAAAGGCTAACCTTACCAAAGTAGAAGACTTGTCAGCCACCTTGTAGAGTTCTTGAGGTATAATCTCATGAACTTCCACTTCCTCCCCAATCATGATACTATGGATCATGATGGCCCGGTCTACAGTAACTTCAGACCGATTGCTAGTAGGAATGATTGAGCGTTGAATAAACTCCAACCATCCTCTAGCTACAGGCTTAAGGTCCAATCTTCTTAATTGAATCGGCTTGCCTCTTGAGTCAACCTTCCATTGAGCTCCTTCTACACATATGTCCATGAGGACTTGGTCCAACCTTTGATCAAAGTTGACCCCTCTAGTGTAGGGGCGTGCGTTTTCTTCCATCATTGGCAAGTTGAACGCCAGCCTCACATTTTCTGGACTGAAATCTAAGTATTTCCCCCGAACCATGGTAAGTCAATGCTTTGGATTCGGGTTCACACTTTGATCATGGTTCCTAGTGATCCATACGTTTGCATAGAACTCTTGAACCATTAAGATCCCGACTTGTTGAATGGGGTTGGTGAGAACTTCCCAACCTCTTCTTTGGATCTCAAGTTGGATCTCCGGATACTCATTCTTTTTGAGCTTGAAAGGAACCTCAGGGATCACTTTCTTCTTGGCCATAACTTCATAGAAGTGGTCTTGATGGACCTTTGAGATGAATCTCTCCATCTCTCATGGCTCAGAGGTGGAAGCAATTGCCTTCCCTTTCCTCTTTCTTGAGATTTCTCTGGCCTTAGGTGCCATTAATGGTTATGGAAAAACAAAAAGCTATGCTTTTACCACACCAAACTTAAAATGTTTGCTCATCCCCGAGCAAAAGAAGAAAGAAAGAAGGAGAAGAAGAAGAGAAATGGAGGAGAGGGAGAGAGGGGTGTATTCGGCCAAGGGGAAGAAGAGAGGGTTGTGTTGTGTGAAAATGAAGAAGGAATGAAGGGTTTATATAGGAGTGCGGGGAGGGTTAGGGTTCGGCCATTAGGGTTGGGTTTGGGAGGGAAAAGAATTTGAATTTTAGAGGTAGGTGGGGTTTATGGGGAAGAGAAGATGGATGTGAGTGGTGAGGGGGTGATGGGAAAGAGTGATTGAGGTGATTGATGAAGGGTATTTGGGGAAGAGGGTTATGAAAAGGTGTCAAGAGGAGAGAAGAAAAGGTAGGGATCCTGTGGGGTCCACAGATCCTGTGGGGTCAAGGACTTAACATCCCTACTCCAATTAGGCGTGTAAAACACCCTTGCTGTGCAATCCTGGCGTTTAACGCCAGATTGCTGCTTATTTCTGGCGTTAAACGCCCAAATGTAGCCTGTTTCTGGCGTTTAACGCCAGGCAGATGCTTGTTTCTGGCGTTAAACGCCAGCTTGGTGCTTGTTTCTGGCGTTAAACGCCAGACAGATGCTTGTTTCTAGCGTTTAACGCTAGACTGCTCTTCCTCCAGGGTGTGCTATTTTTCATTCTATTTTTCATTCTGTTTTTGACTTTTTAGTAGTTTTTGTGACTTCACATGATCATCAACATAAAATAACAATAGAAAATAAATAAATATAATTAGATAACATTGGGTTGCCTCCCAACAAGCGCTTCTTTAATGTCAATAGCTTGACAGTGAGCTCTCATGGAGCCTCACAGATGTGCAGAGCATTGTTGGGACCTCCCAACACCAAACTTAGAGTTTGAATATGGGGGTTTAACACCAAACTTAGAGTTTGGTTGTGGCTTCCCAACACCAAAGTTAGAGTTTGACTGTGGGGACTTTGGTTGACTCTACAGTGAGAGAAGCTTTTCATGCTTCCTCTCTATGGTTACAGAAGGAGATCCTTGAGTCTTAAACACAAGGTTGTCCTCATTCAATTGAAGGAGCAACTCTCCTCTGTCCACATCAATCACAGCTCTTGCTGTGGCTAGGAAGGGTCTTCCAAGGATGATGGATTCATCCTCATCCTTCCCAGTGTCTAGGATTATGAAATCAGAAGGGATGTAAAGGCCTTCAACCTTTACTAACACGTCCTCTACTTGTCCATAAGCCTATTTTCTTGAGTTCTCTGCCATCTCTAATGAGATTCTGGCAGCTTGCACCTCAAAGATCCCAAGTTTCTCCATTACAGAGAATGGCATTAAGTTTATTCCTGACCCCAGATTACACAGAGCCTTCTCAAAGGTCATGGTGCCTATGGTACAGGGTATTAAGAATTTGCCAGGATCCTGTTTCTTTTGAGGTAATTTCTGCCTATCCAATGCATTCAGTTCATTGGTGAGCAAGGGAGGTTCATCTTCCCAAGTCTCATTGCCAAATAATTTGGCATTCAGCTTCATGATTGCACCAAGGTACTTAGCAACTTGCTCTTCAGTAACGTCTTCATTCTCTTCAGAAGAAGAATACTCATCAGAGCTTATGAAGGGCAGAAGGAGGTTCAATGGAATCTCTATGGTCTCTAGATGAGCCTCAGATTCCTTTGGTTCCTCAAAGGGAAACTCCTTATTGGTCACTGAGCGTCCCAAGAGGTCTTCCTCATTAGGATTCACGTTTTCCCCCTCCCTTATAGGTTCGGCCATGATGGTCAAATCAATGGCCTTGCACTCTCTCTTGGGATTTTCTTCTGTATTGCTTGGGAGAGTACTAGGAGGAGTTTCAGTGACTCTTTTACTCAGCTGGCCCACTTGTGCCTCCAAATTTCTAATGGAGGACCTTGTTTCATTCATGAAACTTAGAGTGGCCTTAGATAGATCAGAGACTATATTTGCTAAGCTAGATGGATTCTGCTCAGAATTCTCTGTCTGTTGCTCAGTGGATGATGGAAAAGGTTTGCTATTGCTAAACCTGTTTCGTCCACCATTATTAAAGCCTTGTTGAGGCTTTTGTTGATCCTTCCATGAGAAATTTGGATGATTTCTCCATGAGGGATTATAGGTGTTTCCATAGGGTTCACCCATGTAATTCACCTCTGCTATTGCAGGGTTCTCAGGATCATAAGCTTCTTCTTCAGAAGATGCCTCTTTAGTACTGTTGGATGATTCCTTCAATCCATTCAGACTCTGAGAGATCATATTGACTTGCTGAGTCAATATTTTATTCTGAGCCAATATGGCATTCAGAGTATCAATTTCAAGAACTCCCTTCCTCTGAAGCGTCCCATTACTCACAGAATTTCTTTCAGAAGTGTACATGAACTGGTTATTTGCAACCATGTCAATGAGTTCTTGAGCTTCTGCAGGCGTTTTCTTTAGGTGAATGGATCTACCTGCAAAATGGTCCAATGACATCTTTGATAGTTCAGACAGACCATCATAGAATATATCCAGGATGGTCCATTCTGAAAGCATGTCAAAAGGACACTTTTTGGTCAGTTCCTTGTATCTCTCTCAAGCTTCATAGAGGGATTCACCTTCCTTCTGTTTGAAGGTTTGAACATCTACTCTAAGCTTGCTAAGCTTTTGAGGAGGAAAGAACTTGGCTAAGAAAGTCGTGACCAGCTTATCCCAAGAGCTCATGCTATCTTTAGGTTGAGAATCCAACCATATTCTAGCTTTGTCTCTTACAGCAAATGGGAAAAGCATAAGCCTGTAGACCTCGGGATCAACCCCATTGGTCTTAACAGTATCACAGATTTGCAAGAATTCAGTTAAGAACTGAAAAGAATCTTCTGATGGAAGTCCATGAAACTTGCAGTTCTATTGCATCAGAGAAACTAATTGAAATTTCAGCTCAAAATTGTTTGCTCCAATGGCAGGGATTGAGATGCTTCTTCAATGTAAATTAGAATTTGGTGCAGTGAAGTCACCAAGCATCTTCCTTGCATTGTTATTATTTTTGGCCATGTCTCCTTCTTTTTCGAAAATTTCTGTCAGATTTTCTCCAGAGAGTTGTGCTTTATCTTCCCTTAGCTTCCTCTTCAGAGTCCTTTCAGGTTCAGGATCAGCCTCAACAAGAATGTTCTTATCCTTGTTCCTGCTTATATGAAAAAGAAGAAAACAGAAAAGAAAATATGGAATCCTCTATGTCACAGTATAGAGATTCCTTATGTAAGTATAAGAAGAGAATAATGGAGGAAGGAAAAGATAAGAATCCAAACACAAAGGAGAGGAATGAGTTCGAATTCTTGGGTGAAAGAGGGGTGTTAGTAGATGAATAAATAAACAGAAAGGGATGAAGGATGAGAGAATTCGAAAATTAAATAAATTAAAATAAAAATATTTTTGTTTTTAAATTGAATTTAAAATAAAAATTCGAAAATTTAAAAAGAAAAAGAAAATTAAATCGAATTAAAATTTAAAACAAATAGTTAATTAAAAAGAAATTTTGAAAAAGAGGGAAGGTAATTTTCGAAAATTAGAAAGAGAGAGATAGTTAGGTAGTTTTGAAAAAGATATGAATCAAACAAAAAGATAAGATTAATTGAAAAAGATTTAAAAATCAATTTTGAAAAGATAAGAAGCTAGAAAATAAGTTAGAAAAGATTTTGAAATTAATTTTGAAAAAGATGTGATTGAAACTTATTTTGAAAAAGATTTGAAGAAGAAATTTAGAAAGATTTGATTTTGAAAATTAAAGTTGATTACTTGACTAACAAGAAACAAAAAAATATGATTTTAAAATTTAAAGATTGAATCTTTCTTAATAGGCAAGTAACAACTTGAAATTGTTGAATCAATCACATTAATTGTTAGTAAAGGTTTTGAAATTATGAAATAAAATAAGAAAAAGATTTTTGAAAATCAATTTGAAATTTTTGGAAATCATAAAAGAAAAATGAAAAAGATTTGAAAAAGATAGAATTTTTAAATTGAAAATTTGATTTGACTCATAAGAGATAACTAGATTTTAAAAATTTTTGAAAAAGTCAACTCAAATTTTCGAAAATTTATGAGTAAAAAAGGAAAAGATATATTTTTTTATTTTTGAATTTTAATGATGAGAGAGAAAAACATCAAAAAGACTCAATGCATGATAATTTTTGGATCAAAATGAATGATGCATGCAAGAACACTATGAATGTCATGATGAACACTAAGAACCTTTTGAATGTCAAGATGAACACCAAGAACTTATTTTTGAAAATTTTTAAGAAAAGAAGAACATGCAAGACACCAAACTTAAAAATTTTTCATGTATGGACACTAACAAATTGAAAATGCATATGAAAAATAAGAAAAGACACAAAACAAGAAATTTTAAAGATCAAACAAGAAGACTTACCAAGAACAACTTGAAGATCATGAAGAATGCAATGCATGGATTTTTGAAAAATGCAAGAGATAAACATGCAATTGACACCAAACTTAAAATTTGACACTAGACTTAAACAAGAAACATCAAATTATTTTTGGGTTTTCATGATTTTATTATTTTTTTTGTATATTTTTCGAAAATTAATTGGAAAAAGAAAAAAAAAAGATTTCAAAATTTTTAATGAGAATTCCAGAAATCTTGCAATGTTAGTCTAAAGCTCCAGTCCAGGAATTAGACATGGGTTACTAGCCAGCCAAGCTTTCAGTGAAAGCTCCGGTCCAAAACACTAGACATGGCCAATGGCTAGCCAAGCTTCAGCATACATAGTTCAAGCATGTGAAGAAGAAGCCTTAGTCCAAAAGAAATTAGACATGGCTTTACAGCCAGCCAGGATTCAACATGCTTCATGAAACACTAGAATTCATTCTTAAAAATTCTGAAGAACATAGAATAATTTATTTTTTTGAAGTTTTTTTTTTTGAAATTTTTTTTTTGAAAATAGAAATAATTAAAAAAAACTTAAAATTAAAATAAAATTATCTAATCTGAGCAACAAGATGAACCGTCAGTTGTCCAAACTCGAACAATCCCCGGCAACGGCGCCAGAAACTTGGTGCACGAAATTGCGATCATCAACAATGGTGCCAAAGACTTGGTGCTCTCAAACGTGAATCACACTTTGTCACAACTTCGCACAACTAACCAGCAAGTGCACTGGGTCGTCCAAGTAATAAACCTTACGTGAGTAAGGGTCGATCCCACGGAGATTGTCGGCTTGAAGCAAGCTATGGTCACCTTGTAAATCTCAGTCAGGCGGATTCAAATGGTTATGGTGAATTGATAATTAATATATAAATAGAATATAGGATAGAGATACTTATGTAATTCATTGGTGAGAATTTCAGATAAGCGTATAGAGATGCTTTCGTTTCTCCTGAACCTCTGCCTTCCTGCTGTCTTCATCCAATCATTCCTAATCCTTTCCATGGCAAGCTGTATGTTGGGCATCACCGTTGTCAATGGATACATCCCGTCCTCTCTGTGAAAATGGTCCAATGCGCTGTCACTGCATGGTTAATCATCTGTCGGTTCTCGATCATACTGGAATAGGATTTACTATCCTTTTGCGTCTGTCACTACGCCCAGCATTCGCGAGTTTGAAGCTCGTCACAACCATCCCTTCCCGGATCCTACTCGGAATACCACAGACAAGGTTTAGACTTTCCGGATCTCAAGAATGGCCATCCATGGGTTCTAACTTATACCACGAAGACTCTAATATCTCGGACTCGGTCCCCTGTATTAGATATCTAAGAGATATTTATTCTAGCTTGCTTGCATGTAGAACGGAAGTGTTTGTCAAGCACGCGTTCGTAAGTGAGAATGATGATGAGCGTCACATAATCATTACATTCATCATGTTCTTGGGTGCGAATGAACATGTTAGAATAGGAATAAGCTTGAATTGAATAGAAAAATAGTAGTACTTTGCATTAATTCATGAGGAACAGCAGAGCTCCACACCTTAATCTATGGTGTGCAGAAACTCTACCGTTGAAAATACATAAGTGATAAAGGTTCATTGGTCTTGGCCCCATAGGGGAACCGGAGTAACCAAGCCCTCGAATACAATAATAAAAAGTCCTATTTATACTAAACTAGTTACTAGGCTTTACAGAAATGAGTAAATGATGCAGAAATCCACTTCCGGGGCCCACTTGGTGTGTGCTTGGGCTAAGCATTGAGATTTACACATGGAGAGGTATTTCTTGGAGTTGAATGCCAGTTTATAACCTGTTTCTGGCGTTTAACTCCACTTTGCAACCTGCTTCTGGCATTTAACTCCAGAATGCAACATGGGACTGGCGTTGAACGCCAGTTTGCATCATTTAAACTCAGGCAAAGTATGGACTATTATATATTTCTGGAAAGCCCTGGATGTCTATGTTCCAACGCAATTGAGAGCGCGCCATTTGGAGTTCTGTAGATCTAGAAAATCCACTTTGAGTGCAGGGAGGTCAGAATCCAACAGCATCTGCAGTCCTTCTTCAACCTCTGAATCTGATTTTTGCTCAAGTCCCTCAATTTCAGCCAGAAAATACCTGAAATCATAGAAAAACACACAAACTCATAATAAAATCCAGAAATGTGATTTTTATTTAAAAACTAATAAAAATATACTAAAAACTAATCAAATCATACTGAAAACTATGTAAAAACAATGCAAAAAAGCGTATAAATTATATGCTCATCAAAGGTTCTGATCTATGTGAGTTCGACTACTCTGTTTTCAGGAGATACAAGTCAAAGTCACGAACCAAAGGCCTAAGAGATTAAACTCCAGCTGTCGTCCAATGACTACGTTGAACATCATGTAGATCGCTTGTGGTTGTCAGGCACGCGGATCTTGGCTAAGCGAGTAATAAAGATAGTGGGTGATTGTCACGGGTCACCCCTTCATTCTGACTTAAATGAATTAAGAATGAGAGTATATCTTGGAGAAGAGACATGCGTGAATTGAAAGAGAAACAATAGTACTTTCATTAATTCATGAAAAACAGCAGAGCTCCGCACCTTAATCTATGAGGTGTAGAAACTCCACCATAGAAAATACATAAGAGAAAAATGTCTTGGCATGGCCGTGTGGCCAGCCTCCAAATGTAAAAAATGGCATATATACGAATACAATAGTAAAAAGTGCTATTTATACTAAACTGGTTACTAAGGATTACAGAAAATAAGTAACTAAGTGCAGATAGTGCAGAAATCCACTTCCGGGGCCCACTTGGTGTGTGCTTGGACTGAGCATTGAGATTTACACGTGTATAGGCCTTTTCTAGAGTTAAACGCCAGCTTGGATGCCAGTTTGGACGTTTAACTCCAGTTCTGGTGCCAGTTCCGGTGTTTTACGCCAAAAAGGTCTCTAGCTAGCGTTGAATACCAGTTTGGGCCATCAAATCTCAGGCAAAGTATGAACTATTATACATTGTTGGAAAGCCCAAGATGTTAGCTTTCCAGCCCAATTGAGAACGCGCCAATTGGACTTCGGTAGCTCTAGAAAAACGTGTTTGAGTGCAGGGAGGTCAGAATCCAGCAGCATCTGCAGTCCTTTCTCAGCCTCTGAATCAGATTTTTGCTCAGATCCCTCAATTTCAGCCAGAAAATACCTAAAATTGTAGAAAAATACACAAACTCATAGTAAAGTCTAGAAATATGATTTTTGCATAAAAACTAATAAAAATATAATAAAAAGTAACTAAAACATACTAAAAACTACCTAAAAACTATGCCAAAAAGCATATAAATTATCCACTCATCATCTTCCTCCATTTCTTCTTCATGATTTTCCATTAAGTCTTTTGGGAGGGAATCTTCATGTTCCATTGTCACTTCAATTAGCCTCTGTGGATATGGAATCGTTGGCTCATATACCTCCACCACTTCATCCTTCATTGCAATTTCATTTGATACAAGGACCTTTTGTTCTTGTTTTTCCACTTTCTCTCCCATAAATTGGTCTTCATCCTCATTGTTTGATAATTCTGAGTTTCTCCTTATTTGCTCTAAGTGCCCATCCATCTTCTTGAGGTGGATTTCTTGCCTTTTCTAGGATTGTTCTTGTCTTTCCAAAAATTCTCTGGACTTTTGAAGGAGATCCTCTGTTAGCTCAAGAGATGAGAGTTTAGAGTAATTTTGTGAACATGGATGTGTTGTGGTGGAGTTGTTTTAAGGGGTGTGGAGTGAATTTTGTGAATTGTGAATTGTATTTTGTGGTTGGTGAAATGAGTTGTATGGATCTTGGAGGAAACTTTGTGCCGAGACATAGTCAAATGATGAAGAATTTTCAAATAAGAAACTGGGAGGTGAGGGTGGACAATTTTGCATAAATAAATTAAAGGTTTGCTCAAGTGATGTTGGCTCTTGATAAGTGGAGTATGCACTATCAAATGATCTCTGGTTTTGATCCTCCCACCCACAACTTGAATAATTGTTGAACTCATCACAGTGTGGATCACTTTGTGACATTTGGGAGTAATCTTGCATGAATTTATTGAAAGTACACTCCAGTGAAGATGTTTCTTGATGAACAAAGTATAGATCATCTAGATCCCTTTGATTTTGCCCCTCCCAGTCATAATATGAGTGGTTATTATGGCAGTATGAATCATCTTGTGGCTCTGGGAGGTGTTCATACTCGTTTATTCCTTGTTGATACTCCCATCCACCATTAGCATAATAACATGAATTATTTTGTGGTGTTGGGTAGTATTCCATGGAATTGTCATGATTAGCATGTCCCTATTGGTTGGATTGCTCATAATCTGTTGATTCTTGGTGATATTCCCAGCCACCATTAGAATAATGACTTGAATCAATTTGTGGTGGTGGGCAATATCACATATGATTCTCTTGCTCATCTTGTGTCTCTGAAGCATATCTTCATTGATTGGAGTGCTCAGAATCTGTGATTTCTTGGTGATATTCCCATCCACCATTAGAATAGTCAATTGGTGATGGTGGGTAATATCCCATGAAACTTGTTTGATCAAAAGATGAGTTGAACTCCATTTAAATTTTGTAAAACACAACACCAATGAAAATTGAAATTCATGTCTCAGAGAAGAATTTCTTAGTGAGGCAATAACTCAAACACCTTGCTATCAACTTAAAACAGAGAACAAAAACAAAGAAAATGCTTAATCTAGACTTCTCACCAACTTAATCATTGTTGATCTAAATCAATCCTCGGCAACGGCGCCAAAAACTTGATGGGTGAAAATTAGTTCCACATAAAACTCACCGGCAAGTGTACCGGGTCGCATCAAGTAGTAATAACTCACAAGAGTGAGGTCGATCCCACAGGGATTGATGGATCAAGCAACTTTAGTGAGGTGATTAGTCTAGTCAAGCTAACAGTGTTGAATTGGGTGAAATTGAACAGCAGAATGTAAATTGCAGTGAATTTAAAGTTGCAGAATGTAAATGGGCAGAAAACTTAAAGAGCAAGAAAAGTAAATTGCATCAAATGTAAAGGGGGCTTGGGTGCTGAAAAATTAAATGAAGCAATAGATCAGTTCAGAACAAATGCAAAAGATGTAAATTTGCAAGAAATGTAAATCAAGCTCATAGCAAATTCAAATGTAAAGTGCAGAAAGTAGAATTGCAGAAAAGGAAATTGTAGCAGAAAAGGAAATTGTAGCAGAGAAATGGAACTTGCAGAGAAATGGAAATTGCATAAAGCTAAATTGGGAACAATGTAAACAGAGAAGTAAAATTGCAGAGGAGGAAATCATATCAAAAGGTTGCAGAAACTGAAATTTCATAAATCCAATACTGAAAAATAAAAGTGCAGAAAAATAAAAGTGTTTCAAGAAGAGCTTTCTATTCTATCCTACTCCTACTCCTATTGCTCTCTAGCAGAGCCATCCTCCCTTTTAATGAAATAAAATTGATGCCTTTATATAGGGTTTACAAAATAAAAATAAAATTGAAATTAAAAATAAATTACAATTAAATCAAATTCCTAATCTAACTGTTTTTTGTGCCTTTGAGTGATGTCAATGGGCTTTGCTTGCTTTGGGGCTTCAATGAAATGGGTTGAATTGGAATTGGCCTTGAATAAGTGGGTCAGGGGTGGCTTGGTGATGCTCCAGTGGAGCGCTCAGTTTTCTTAGTGAACGCCCCGTTCACTTTGCCAAGCATGCTCCTTGTGTGCTACCTTGGAGGGCATATTTTCCTTCCTAGCGTTCATTTAGTGAACGCTGAGTTTACTTATTGAACAATGCTCCCTGTGTTGGGCCCTCCGTTGCTTTGTTGCGCTCTTAGTGCGTAGGATGGCTCAAGGATTATAAAGCCCAAAAATGCTCAATTTAGTGAGCGTAGCGCTCACTTTAATGAATGCTCGCTTCCCTTCATAGTTCATGGCGCTCTCTTGTTTTATTTTTATGCCGAGCTTCCCTTAACGTTCCCATGCTTCAACATAACGTTCTCTTTAATGAACGTTTGTGCCAAGAGCTTATGAACGCTGATGCCAATTGGGCATTACAATAAAGGTTTCATGCATGCTTCATTGGTTTTATTAATTAATAATGCCATTCATTCATTTAACGCCTTGGTTCATTCATTGGCATTAATAATTAAATGTTTCATGCATGCATGCTTTCATTTACTTTATTATATGACTTAGTAATGCATGATTTGCCAATTGGTAATAAATGTTTCATGCATATTTTTATTGGCTTCATTAATTAA
Organism: Arachis ipaensis; assembly: GCF_059453495.1. NCBI lineage: Eukaryota > Viridiplantae > Streptophyta > Magnoliopsida > Fabales > Fabaceae > Arachis > Arachis ipaensis. The sequence goes on from NC_142436.1 coordinate 60,632,147, forward strand.
TAATGCCAATTATGTTGCGTTCATACATTTCATGCGTTCTTAACTGGCATTAATAATTAAATGCATGCATGCTTTAATTCATGATAATGCATGCATAAGACATTAATGCATATATATCATGCCACGACTTCATGGTCATGGGCCACGCTTTTAAAAGTGTGGCCTAAGATTCCAAAGCGTGCTCGAATTTCAAAGTGTGTCCCAAAATTCTTCTTTTCTCTTTTTGAGCTTAATTTGTGCTTTTTTTCTTCTTTTTCCACTTATTTCCTACAAGATTTATAAAATCAAAAGATCAAAGAAATATACCATTTAAGCACAAAATCATTCAATATTTAAGCACTAATCATCAATTTCTTGTATGAAAAAGTATAGAAAAATATGACATGATGACATGTCATCACCTAGCCACTGCCAATGCTATCATTAATGTGACTAAGGGAGAACTGACTCTATAACTAGGGGAGGATCACATCTTGTTCAAGATGCCTCATCCCAATTCTCCCTCTAAAAGAGAGATAACTGTGCAATACCTAGTATTCCAACCCTCTCTTTCTGTACAGAGCTTTTCAGAGACCCCAAACATCAATTCTAAGTTGGTGTTGGGCAGCCATCAATAAGCTCTAAGCACAAAGGTACTAGGAAGAAAGTACCTAAAGGCTGGAGGGATAAGAAAGTCCCAACTGAAGGCCTCTCACCATACATGAGAGTTGTCTTCACTAAGAAACCAGTCATACCACATACAGTGAGTCGTATCCTATCTCTAGAGCATGTAGAGCTCATTCATGAGAGGATAGGAAGAAAGTTCACTGTAAGGGGCGAAAATCTGAGCCCATACTCACCTCCGTAAGGAGCTAACCGTCAATCTAATGACTTTAAAGAAGCGCTTGTTAGGAGGCAACTCAACCTTAATTAATTATTTATTTTTATTTTCTTTTATTTTATTTTTTTTAGTTATTTTTAGGGTCATGATCATATGCAGCAGTTAGAACAGAGACAGAATTGTTCAGCAGTGAAAATAAAACACTCTGGATGGAGTGTTATTAAAAGTTGAACGCCAGCCAGGGAGCTCTGGCTGGGTGTCCAACGCCCCAAATGGGCAGCATTGTTGGCGTTGAACGCCAGCCAGGGAGCAGACACTGGGTGTTCAAACGCCAGTGCAGAGGGCAGGAAATCTAAATTTGCTAGCCTCTCAGGACCAGTGGTTCCCACAGCATCTTTACCTATCCCACTTACTTTCACACTTCCTCATACACACTTTCTTATAAACCCTAGCCCAATTACATCCATATCACTACCCCAAAACTATCATAACTCCCACCAACCCCCACCCACTTTAAAATCAAATTTCCCACCCAAAACCCCACCCATGGCCGAATCCTAACCTACCACCATCCTATAAATACCCTTCTTCATAACCCTTCATACACACACCTCTCATATGCACTCATAAGCCCCACGGCCGAGCCCTCCATCTCCCTCTATCTTCTTTTATTTTCTTCTTCTTCTACTCCATTCTTCTCTTTTCTTTATTTTTGCTCGAGGACGAGCAAAGTTTTAAGTTTGGTATTGAAAAAGCCTAGCTTTTTTTCTTTCCATTCCCATTCATGGCACCCAAGATTGGAGAACCCTCTAGAAAGAGGAAAGGAAAGGCAGTAGCCGCCACCTCTGAATCTTGGGAAATAGAGAGATTCATCACCAAAGTTCACCTAGACCACTTCTATGAATTAGTGGCAGAGAAGAAATTTATCCTTGAGGTCCCTTTCAAACTCAAGAAGAATGAGTATCCGGAAATCCGAAGAGAGATCCGGAGAAGAGGTTGGGAAATCCTAACCAATCCCATTCAAGATGTTGGGATTTTAATAGTGCAAGAGTTCTATGCTAATGCATGGGTTACTAAAAACCATGGCACTAGTGTGAACCCAAATCCAAAGAATTGGAGCACCATGGTCCGAGGGAGAATCTTAGATTTCAGCTCGGAAAGTGTAAGGTTAGCGTTTAACTTGCCTCTAATGCAAGGAGATCCACATCCTTACACTAGGAGAGTTAATTTTGAACAGAGACTGGATCAAGTTCTCTCAAATATCTGAATAGAAGGAGCACATTGGAAAAGGAATTCCCAAGGCAAGCCTATTCAACTAAAAAGGCTTGACCTCAAGCCCATAGCTAGAGGATGGTTGGAATTTATCTAACGTTCCATCATCCCCACTAGCAACCGGTCAAAAGTGACTGTTGACAGAGCCATCATGATCCATTGCATCATGATTGGAAGTGAGGTGGAAGTGCATGAGGTGATTCCTCAAGAACTGTACAAGATAGTTGAGAAGCCTTCCACCAATGTAAGGTTGGCATTCCCACACCTCATCTGTCATCTATGCAATTCAACTGGGATTATCATAGAAGGAGATATCTCCATTATGGAGGACAAGCCCATCACTAAGAAGAGGATAGAGCAAACAAGAGAGCATGCACAAGAACCTGTACAACCGCCTCAACATGAGATCCCTGAGATGCCTCAAGGGATGTATTTTCCTCCTCAAAGCTATTGGGATCAATGGCAGACTTCTCTTGGAGAACTGAGCACTAACATGGAGCAATTGAGGGTGGAGCATCATGAGCATTCCACCACCCTCAATGAAATAAGAGAAGATCAAAGAGCCATAAGGGAAGAACAAAGGGCTATGAAGGACAAACAACAGAGGTAAAGGAGAGACATTGAAGAGATCAAGCTTCACATTGGATCCTAAAGGAGGAGCACTAGCTGCCACCATTAAAGGTGCATTCGTTCTCTTTTAAATCCTTTCCCTTCTATTATTTTTTTCTGTTTTTTGTTATGTTTTACCTGTTCTCTTGCTCTTGTTGCATGATCGTTTGCATTTATGCCTTAAAGATGTAAAATGTTCCATATATCTCTCACCTTGCTTAAAAAAAATTTTATTTGAAAAGAATTGAGAGATACATAAATTTCAAGTTTAAAATAAGAATAGTTCAATTATTTTGATGTGATGGCCTTGTTTTTATTTTTTGAATGTATGATTAAATAGTGCATATTTGAAGTTGGAATTTTAGAACGTTGGCTCTTGAAAGAATGATGAAAAAGAAACAATATTATTGGTAATCTAAAAAATCCAAAAAAATTGATTCTTGAAGCAAGAAAAAGCAGCAAAAAAATAAAAAGCTTGCATGCGAAAAAAATAAAATAAAAAATAATAAGAAAAAAAAAAGAAGAGAAAAAGCAAGCAGAAAAAGCCAATAGCTCTTTAAACCAAAAGGCAAGAGCAAAAAGCCAATAACCCTTTAAACCAAAAGGCAAGGGTAAAAGGATCCATGGCTTTGAGCATCAATGGATACGAAGGTGTCAACTATCTTGTACTAGGAGAGTGAACCTAAGCGGCTCAACCAAGCTGTCCCTAACCATGTGCTTGTGGCGTGAAGGTGTCAAGTGAAAAGCTTGAGACTGAGCGGTTAAATTCGTTATCCAAAGCAAAAAGAGTGTGCTTAAGAACGCTGGACACCTCTATCTGGGGATTCTAGCAAAGCTGAATCATAATCCGAAAGGCTTCACCCAGTTAAAGTGTCTGTGGCATTTATGTATCCGGTGGTAATACTGGAAAACAAAGTGCTTAGGGTCACGACCAAGACTCTGAAAGCTGTGTTCAAGAATCAAAAAGAACTGAACTAGGAGAGTCAATAATATCATTTGGATTCTAAATTCCTAAAGATGCCAACCATTCTAAATTTCAACGGATAGTGAGATGCTAAAACTATTCAGAAGCAAAAAGCAACTAAGTCCCGCTCATCTGATTGTAACTGAGCTTCATTGGAAACTTAGAAATTTATTGTATCTTGATCTTCTTTTTATCCAACTGTGTTTTAAGTTTCTTGGGGACAAGTAACAGTTTAAGTTTGGTGTTGTGATGAGCGGATATTTTATACTCTTTTTGGCATCATTTTCATATAGTTTTTAGTATGTTTTGTTTAGTTTTTATTAAGTTTTTGTAGGTTTTAGTGTTAAATTCAAATTTTTGGATTCTACTATGAGTTTTTGTGTTTTTGTATAATTTCAGGTATTTTCTGGCTGAAATTGAGGAGCTAGAGCAAAAGTCTGATTCTGAGACAGAGAAAGAACTGCAGATGTTGTCCGGATCTGAGCTCCTTGCACTCGGAAGAGCTTTTCTGGAGTTACAAAATTCCAAATGGGGCGTTCTTAACGGATATGAAAAGCTGACTTCTAGAGCTTTCCAGAAATGTATAATAGCCCATACTTTGCTTCAGATTAGAAGGCCAAAAACTGGCGTCCAATGCTAGCCTGCTGCCCCCTTCCAGGCGTCCAGCGCCCAAGGAGAAGAGACCAGCATCCAAACGCCTAGAGAGGACCCCCTAGCTAGCGTTCAACACCCTAGAGGCCTCATAGAACGTGGATCTCATCAAAGCTCAGTGCAAACACTCACCAAGTGGGCCCGAGAAGTAGATTTTAGCACTAAAAAGACTATTTTACCCTTACTAGTCCTTAGTTTAGTATTTAAAGTAGAAGATCACTCTTTGTTGAGAACGTTTCGCATATCATACACCATATTTCATTTTTATCATTGTATTTCCTATTAACATGAGTTTCTAAACCTCCTAGGTTGAGGGGAGGAGCCCTGTTGAGTCCTATGAATTGATAAAAGTATTACTGTTTCTCTTCGTTCCCTATTTGATTTAATTCTAAGATGTATACTCGTTCTTCAACATGGTAAATAGGATGATCAGTGACAATCAACTCTGTTCATCATACTAGGACCACGTGCCTGACAACCACCCGTGTCTACTTGGGTTCGTGTGAATACGTGAGTAGAAAGTGCAAACCGCCAGCTTGACTATACATCTCTCAGACGACTAATCCACGACTTTGTTGGGGTCTTCTTGAGACACCAGTTCAACCGATTTTTAGGGAAATTAAAGTCTCTGTGGTAGAGGCTAGAAACCAAAGAAGCAGCATTCTCTGATCCAGAAGATTCAACCTTGTCTGTGGCATTTTGAGTAGGATCGCCAGGAGAATGAACTGCTAGAGCTTCACCCTCGTTCAGATTGGATGACCACAGCCAATGGCGTTTGATCTGAAGCAGAGGAGATTGATGACCACGACTAATAGCGTTGATCACATACAGCCTACCATAGAAGAAATCATTCATAAGCAAAGAAGACAGTAATACCAGAGTTAATTCAGAAAGACAAAGCAGCTCTAATCCTTAACCATATTCCTATTACTGATTCCATTTAATATAAAAAGTAATTTATACAATATTCCTTTAATGTAATTAAGCCTCAATCCAACAACCTTTTGATTCGCCTAACTAAGACCTGCAAGATAACCATAGCTTCCTTCAAGCCACAATCCTCGTGGGATCGACCCTGACTCGCTCAGGTATTAATTGGACGACCCAGTGCACTTGCTGATACAGCTGTACGAAGGTGTGAAAATTCGTGCACCAGTTACCAATCTTCATCTCCTTGATCTTCACGTGCAGGTGATGCCCCCTTTTAATTGTCTATTCTTGATTTGCTTTAACGGACTTTTACCTTTGAATTGTAAATAGCCTCAGAATTTTACTTGTTATGGATGCTTATGGTAGAAAGCTTGAAATTAATTAATGCATTGGTTATCAACTCCAAAAAATAGGCATATTGTCCAAATTATTTTATGAAACCATGATAGCTGTAAAGATGAAATGAAGTGATGTGAAAATAATTAAAACATGACACCTTAAGTTTGCAGAAAGAACATCGATTTAAGCTCAATTATAACATCTAGTCTATTGATGCTCATTTGAGTTCAAAATTAATGTTTAAGTTTCTACCGAAAATCAATTATATCTAAAAATAGTTCTATTGAATCAGAGCCAATAATACACTAAAGTGCATTCTCAAAAACTACATATCCAATCCGTTATCACTTTATGCCAATTCAACTATGACATATCTACTACAAATTTAATTCATCTACTAAAAAGCTTTAATTCCTAAACATTTAATCTTTATCTGAGTACATAAAATTGCTTGTGGGTCAACCTTATTTTTGAACGCACCCTATTTTGTGTCTTACAGTCCCAGCACCGAATTGTTCATCCCAAATCTTCCTCCCACCACTTTCCTTCGCGTATCCAACAAGTGCTTCTAACACTTAATTTAAAGATCTATCTAATTAAAAATTTTTTTTTGGACCAAACATGAATTCATCCAGTGAAACATAAGTTCAAAGATGGTTGGATTTTCGGATTACGATGAAGGACTCATTTAAAAGCAGAGAAGGAAGAATCAGTTATTTTTCACTACAAAGATAAGAATCATCCATGGATATAAAATCACACAACTTCTCAGTTGAAAAATGAAAGAAAATGGAAAAATATGTGCAATGATGATTTTTCCATTTTGTTTTGGGAGAAACTATGAAAACGACTGAAAAATGACTCACCTTCGTCTTGAAGAAGAAGAGATGAAGTTACAATGGTGCTATCACGACGATGATGATGCTGCGGTGGCATTGCGAACGACTATAGTGAAGCTGCGGTGCTGTTGATAACGATGGTGAAACTGAAAAAAGACAAGAGACATGTTTTGAGATTGGAAAGAAAGTAACAAAAGGAACATTTGTATTTTTACTATTTTTTACACCTTTTCCATCAATTTTTATCTCGTGTCTGAAAAGAAAAATTTTGGATGGCCCCATCCCTCTTTTTTGTTTTTCTCTCAATTTTCTATCCTGATCCAAACAATAAAAAATTTAATTTTCCATCCATTTTCCATCTCTACCTTTTCTTTTTACTCAATTTCCTTTAAAGCAAACACTATGTCAGGGTCGAGAATTTTTTACCATTTATACAAAAGAATAGCCTAAACATTCCTATTTTCTCTACCCATGATTTGATTATCGAGTTATTTTTTTTTTCAATTGGTAAGCTTTTTCTGGCTTCAACTATTAAGATCTTTTCAATTGTGATGTTTGAGATGTGTACCATTTGGATCATTTGTGGCAAATTTTTGGAACAACATTTTTTTTATTCAAAACCCAAAAATTTTGATACTACATAGCAAATCAAATTTAAGAATAAAAAATATCCGGACATCACAAAATCACAATATTCCTCATTTTATTGTATATATTTTTATTTGGTTCAGTTGATTGCATGTTGATGTGCTTTTATTGGGGTTCTTTTAACGTTATAATTTTATATGTAAATTTTGATATTTTTAGATTTGGTAAGACTTTCAGATGTACTTAATTTATGCTGTTTTGTGCGTGAGTATAGAAATTTTTCGATGTCCTAAGTAAACACACTCGAACCTTATTATCATTTCATGAATGATAATAGAAAGGATGATGAAGAAAGAAAAACAATAATGTAATGGTTTGAAAAAAAGTGTACAGTAGGTCGGTTACTGGACGGTTAAGGGATGCTTGTCGGGTGCAAAGGTAGGGCCTGGTCTCGATTCGGGCCTAGAACGCGAGGGGTGAGGGTCACTGGTGCACGAAATTGTGATTACACTTTGATTATGTAAAATTCATTGCTCTTTCTTTCCCTGGCAATGGCGCCAAAAACATGATGCCAATACCATGGTTCACAACTTCGCACAACTAACCAGCAAGTGCACTGGGTCGTCCAAGTAATACCTTACGTGAGTAAGGGTCGAATCCCACGGAGATTGTTCGTATGAAGCAAGCTATGGTCACCTTGTAAATCTCAGTCAGGCGGATATAAAATAGTTATGGAGTTTTCGAAAATAAACAATAAACTAAGAATAGAAATACTTATGTAAATCATTGGTGAGAATTTCAGATAAGCGTATGGAGATGCATTCGTTCCTCTGAACCTCTGCTTTCCTGCTGTCTTCATCCAATCAATCTTACTCCTTTCTATGGCTGGCTGTTTGTAAGGATGTCACCGGTGCCAATGGCTACTTTCGATCTCTCTCGGGAAAATGGTCCAAATGCTATGTCACAGCACGGCTAATCGTCTGGAGACATCACCATTGTCGTTGGTTGCATCCTATTCCTCTCTGTGAAAATGGTCCAATGCGCTGTCACTGCATGGCTAATCATCTTGGAGGTTCTCGATCATACTGGAATAGGATTTACTATCCTTTTGCGTCTATCACTACGCCCAGCACTCGCGAGTTTTGAGTTCGTCACAGTCATTCAATCCCAGAGTCCTACTCGGAATACCACGGACAAGGTTTAGACTTTCCGGACTCTCATGAATGCCGCCATCAATCTAGCTTATACGACGAAGATTCTGATTAAGAGATCTAAGAGATACTCATTCAATCTAATGCAGAACGGAAGTGGTTGTCAGGCACGCGTTCGTAGGGAATGATGATGATTGTCACGTTCATCACATTCAGGTTGAAGTGCGAATGAATATCTTAGAAGCGAAATAAGATGAATTGAATAGAAAACAGTAGTACTTTACATTAATCTTTGAGGAACAGCAGAGCTCCACACCTTAATCTATGGAGTGTAGAAACTCTACCGTTAAAAGTACATAAGCGAAAGGTTTAGGCATGGCCGAGAGGCCAGCCCCTCTGATCTAAGAACCATGCTTCCAAAGATACAATTCCGGATTCAAAGATGATTCCAAAGATGTCTAATACAATAGTAAAAGGTCCTATTTATAATAAACTAGCTACTAGGGTTTACATAAGTAAGTAATTGATGCATAAATCCACTTCCGGTGCCCACTTGGTGTGTGCTTGGGCTGAGCATGAGTGCTGCACATGTAGAGGTCCTTCTTCGAGTTGAACGCCACCTTTTGTGCCATTTTGGGCGTTGAACTCCACTTCTCAACTTGTTTCTGGCGCTGGACGCCAGAATTGGGCAGAGAGCTGGTGTTGAACGCCAGTTTGCGTCGTCTAAACTTGGGCAAAGTATAAACTATTATACATTTCTGGAAAGCCCTGGATGTCTACTTTCCAACGCAATTGAAAGCGCGCCATTTTGAGTTCTGTATCTCCAGAAAATTCACTTTGAGTGCAGGGAGGTCAGAATCCAACAACATCAGCAGTCATTCTTCAACCTCTGAATCTGATTTTTGCTCAAGTCCCTCAATTTCAGCCAGAAAATACCTGAAATCACAGAAAAACACACAAACTCATAGTAAAGTCCAGAAATGTGAATTTAACATAAAAACTAATGAAAACATCCCTAAAAGTAACTAGATCCTACTAAAAACATACTAAAAACAATGCCAAAAAGCGTATAAAATATCCGCTCATCACAACACCAAACTTAAATTGTTGCTTGTCCCCAAGCAACTGAAAATCAAATTGGATAAAAAGAAGAGAATATACTATAAATTCCAAACTATCAATGAAACATAGCTTCAATCAGATGAGCTGGACTTGTAGCTTTTTGCCTCTTGAATAGTTTTGGCATCTCACTTTATCCATTGAGGTTCAGAATGATTGGCATCTATAGGAACTCAGAGTTCAGATAGTGTTATTAATTCTCCTAGTTCAGTATGATGATTCTTGAACACAGCTATTTTATGAGTCTTGGCCGTGGCCCTAAGCACTTTGTTTTCCAGTATTACCACCGGATACATAAATGCCACAGACACATAATTGGGTGAACCTTTTCAGATTGTGACTCAGCTTTGCTAAAGTCCCCAACTAGAGGTGTCCAGGGTTCTTAAGCACACTCTTTTTTTGCTTTGGACCTTGACTTTAACCGCTCAGTCTCAAGTTTTCTCTTGACACCTACGCGCCACAAGCACATGGTTAGGGACATCTTGGTTTAGCCGCTTAGACCAGGATTTTATTCCTTTAGGCCCTCCTATCCACTGATGCTCAAAGCCTTGGGATCCTTTTTATTTGCCCTTGCCTTTTGGTTTTAAGGGTTATTGGCTTTTTGCTCTTGCCTCATGGTTTTAAGAGCTTTGGCTTTTTCTGCTTGCTTTTTCTTTTTCTTTCTATATTTTTTTTTTCGCCTATTTTTCTCTTTTTTTTTTCTGCAAGCTTTGTTCTTTGCTTCTTTTTCTTGCTTCAAGAATCATTTTTATGATTTTTCAGATTATCAAATAACATGTCACCTTGTCATCATTCTTTCAAGAGCCAACATATTTAACATTCTTAAACAACAACTTCAAAAGACATATGCACTGTTCAAGCATTCATTCAGAAAACAAGAAGCATTGTCACCACATCAATATAATTAAACTAAGTTCAATGATAAATTCGAAACTCATGTACTTCTTGTTCTTTTGAATTAAAACATTTTTCATTTAAGAGAGGTGATGGATTCATAGGACATTCATAACTTTAAGACATAGTTACTAACTACTAATGATCATGTAATGAAGACACAAACATAGATAAGCACATAACATAGAAAACAAAAAACAGAAGAAATAAGAACAAGGAATGAATCCACCTCAGTGATGGTGGCGTTTCCTTCTTGAGGAACCATTGATGTCCTTGAGCTCTTCTATGTCTCTTCCTTGTCTTTGTTGCTCCTCCCTCATTGCTTTTTGATCTTCTCTTATTTCTTGAAGGATGATGGAGTGTTCTTGATGTTCCACCCTTAATTGTCCCATGTTGGAACTTAATTCTCCTAGGGAGGTATTGATTTGCTCCCAATAGTTTTGTGGAGGAAAATGCATTTGAGGCATCTCCGGGATCTCATGGTGATGAGCTTCATGCGCCTCTTGAGCTCCATGAATGGGCTCTCTTGCTTGCTCCATCTTTTTCTTAGTGATGGGCTTGTCCTCTTTAATGAGGATATCTCCCTCTATGTCAATCCCAGCCGAATTGCATAGGTGGCAAATGAGGTGAGGAAAGGCTAACCTTGTCATAGTGGAGGACTTGTCAGCCACCTTGTAGAGTTCTTGAGGTATAATCTCATGAACTTCCACCTCTTCTCCAATCATGATGCTATGGATCATGATGGCCCGGTCTATAGTAACTTCAGACCGGTTGCTAGTGGGAATGATTGAGCATTGAATGAACTCTAACCATCCTCTAGCTACAGGCTTAAGGTTCAGTCTTCTTAGTTGAACCGGTTTGCCTTTTGAGTCAATTTTCCATTGAGCTCCTTCTACACATATGTCCATGAGAACTTGGTCCAACCTTTGATCAAAGTTGACTCTCCTTGTGTAGGGGCGTGCGTTCTCTTCCATGTTTGGCAAGTTGAACGCCAACCTCACATTTTCCGGACTAAAATCTAAGTATTTTCCCCGAACCATGGTGATATAATTCTTTGTTAGAACTTCCCAACCTCTTCTTTGAATTTCATGTCGGATCTCCGGATACTCATTTCTTTTGAGTTTGAAAGGGACCTCGGGGATCACCTTCTTCTTGGCCACAACATCATAGAAGTGGTCTTGATGGGCTTTGGAGATGAACCTTTCCATCTCCCATGACTCGGAGGTGGAAGCTTTTGTCTTCCCTTTCCCTTTTCTAGAGGATTCTCCGGTCTTAGGTGCCATCAATGGTAATGGAAAAATAAAAAGCTTATGCTTTTACCACACCAAACTTAGAATTTTGCTCGCCCTCGAGCAAGAGAAGAAAGAATAGATGAAGAAGAAGAAGAAGTGGAAGAGAGGGAGAAGGGGTTGTGTTTCGGCCAAGAAGAGAAGAGAGGGTTGTGTTGTGTGAAAATGAGGAAGAATGGAGGGTTATATATAGGGATGGGAGAGGGGTGAAGGTTTGGCCATTTAGGGTGGGTTTGGGTGGGAAATTGATTTTGAATTTTGAAGGTAGGTGGAGTTTATGAGGTAGGTTTATGGGGAAGAGTGGATGGATGTGAATGGTGAAGAGGTGATGGGGAAGAGAGATTGAAGTGATTGGTGAATGGTTTTGGGGAAGAGTGTTTATGGGAATGTGTGAAAGAGGGGTGAGAAGAAGTGAGTGGAGGTAGGTGGGGATCCTATGGGGTCCACAGGTCCTGAGGTGATCCTGTGGGGTCCACAAATCCTGAGGTGTTCAAGGATTTACAACCTTGCACCAAATTGGGCATGCAAAATGCCCTTGCACACAACTCTGGGCGTTCAGCGCCAGATTGGTGCTTGTTCTGGGCGTTGAACGCCCATTTGTAGCCCATTTCTGGCGCCATGCTTGTTCTGGGCGTTCAGCGCCAGCTCTTCTCCAGGGTGCATTTCTGGCGTTCAAACGCCCAGATGCTACCCATTTCTGGCGTTCAGCACCAGAACCATGCTCTGTTCTGGCGTTGAACACCCAAAACATGCTTCTTACTGGCGTTTAAACGCCAGTAAGGCCTTCCTCCAGGGTGTGATTTTTCTTCTGCTGTTTTTGATTCCGTTTTCAATTTTTATATTTATTTTGTGACTCCACATGATCATGAACCTAATAAAACATGAAAAACAATAAAAACAGAAATTAGATAAAAATTGGGTTGCCTCCCAACAAGCGCTTCTTTAATGTCAATAGCTTGACAGTGGGCTCTCATGGAGCCTCACAGATGTGCAGAGCTTTATTGAGACTCTCCAACACCAAACTTAGAGTTTGGATATGGGAGTTCAACACCAAACTTAGAGTTTGGTTGTGGCCTCCCAACACCAAACTTAGAGTTTGACTGTGGGGGCTTTGGTTGACTCTTCTTTGAGAGAAGCTTTTTCTGCTTCCTCTCCATGGATGCAGAGAGAGATCCTTGAGTTGTAAACACAAGGTTGTCCTTATTTAATTGAAGGATCAATTCTCCTTTGTCCACATCAATCACAGCCCTTGTTGTGGCTAGGAAAGGTCTTCCTAGGATGATGGATTCATCCTCTTCCTTTCCAGTATCCAGGACTATGAAATCAGCAGGGATGTAAAGGCCTTCAACCTTTACTAACACGTCCTTTACTTGTCCATAAGCATGTTTTCTTGAATTGTCTGCCATCTCTAATGAGATTTTAGCAGCTTGCACCCCATAGATTCCCAGTTTCTCTATTACAGAGAGGGGCATGAGGTTTATTCCTGAACCAAGGTCACACAGAGCCTTAAAGATCATGGTGCCTATAGTACAAGGTATTATGAACTTTCCAGGATCCTGTCTCTTCTGAGGCAATGTCAGTTGATCCAGATCACTTAGTTCATTGGTGAACAAGGGAGGTTCATCTTCCCAAGTTTCAATGCCAAATAATTTGGCATTTAGCTTCATGATTGCACCAAGGAACTTGGCAGCTTGCTCTTCAGTAACATCCTCATTCTCTTCAGAAGAGGAATACTCATCAGAGCTCATGAATGGCATAAGGAGGTTCAATGGAATCTCTATGGTCTCTAGATGAGTCTCAGATTCCTTAGGTTCCTCAGAGGGAAGCTCCTTATTGATCACTGGATGTCCCAGGAGGTCTTCCTCCTTGGGATTCATGTCCTTCTCCTCTCTTGTGGGTTCGGCCATGGTAATTAATTCAATGGCCTTGCACTCTCCTTTTGGATTCTCTTCTGTATTGCTTGGGAGAGTACTAGGAGGGATTTCAGTGATCCTTTTACTCAGCTGGCCCACTTGTGCTTCCAAATTTCTAATGAAAGACCTTGTTTCATTCATGAAACTCACAGTGGCCTTAGATAGATCAGAGACTAAATTTGCTAAGCTAGATGGATTCTGCTCAGAATTCTCTGTCTGTTGCTGAGTGGATGATGGAAAAGGCTTGCTATTGCTAAACCTGTTTCTTCCACCATTATTAAAGCCTTGTTGAGGCTTTTGATCCTTCCATGAGAGATTTGGGTGATTTCTCCATGATGGATTGTAGGTGTTTCCATATGGTTCACTCATGTATTTTAACTCTGTTATTGCAGGGTTCTCAGGATCATAAGCTTCTTCTTCAGAAGATGCCTCTTGAGTACTGTTGGATGCAGCTTGCATTCCATTCAGACTCTGAGAAATCATATTGACTTGCTGAGTCAATATTTTGTTCTGAGCCAGTATGGCATTCAGAGTATCAATTTCAAGAACTCCCTTCTTCATAGGCATCCCATTACTCACAGGGTTCCTCTCAGAAGTGTACATGAACTGGTTATTAGCAACCATATCAATGAGTTCTTGAGCTTCTACAGGCATTTTCTTTAGGTGAATGGATCCACCTGCAGAAGTATCCAATGACATCTTTGATAGCTCAGATAAACCATCATAGAATATATCCAGGATGGTCCATTCTGAAAGCATGTCAGAAGGACACTTTTTGGTCAGCTGCTTGTATCTTTCCCAAGCTTCATAGAGGGATTCACCTTCTTTCTGTCTGAAAGTTTGAACATCAGCTCTAAGCTTGCTCAGCTTTTGAGGAGGAAAGAACTTGGCTTAGAAAGCCGTGACCAGCTTATCCCAAGAGTTCAGGCTGTCTTTGGGTTGAGAGTCCAACCACACTCTAGCTCTGTCTCTTACAGCAAAAGGGAAAAGCATGAGCCTGTAGACTTCAGGATTTACTCCATTAGTCTTAACAGTATCACATATCTGCAAGAATTCAGTTAAGAACCAAAAAGGATCTTAAGATGGAAGTCCATGAAACTTGCAGTTCTGCTGCATTAGAGAAACTAATTGAGGTTTCAGCTCAAAATTGTTTGCTCCAATGGTAGGAATGGAGATGCTTCTTCCATGTAAATTGGAATTAGGTGCAGTAAAGTCACCAAGCATTCTCCTTGCATTATTGTTGTTGGGTTCGTCTGCCATCTCCTTTACTTGTTCGAAATTTTCAATAAGGTTGTCTCTGGATTGTTGTAATTTAGCTTCTCTTAGTTTCCTCTTCAGAGTCCTTTCTGGTTCTGGATTAGCTTCAACAAGAATGCCTTTTTCTTTGTCCCTGCTCATAAGAAAGAGAAGAGAAAAAGAAAAGAAGAGGAATCCTCTATGTCACAGTAAAGAGGTTCCTTATTGTTAGTAGAAGAAGAAAAGGAATAGGGGTGAAGAAGAAAGAAGAATCCAAACACAAGGGTAAGGATAGGAGCAGTGATGTGAGATGAAGAGAAGTGTTAGTAGATGAATAAATAAATAGAAGGGGATGAGATGAGGAGAGAATTTTCAAAAATAATTTTTGAAAAAGAGTTAGTGATTTTCGAAAATGGTTTTTGAAAAAGGTTAGCGAAAATTCAAATAGAAAATAAAATAATTAGTTAATTAAAAAGAAATTTTTGAAAAAGAGAGATGATATTTTCGAAAAATGAGAGAGAGAGAGTTAGTTAGGTAGTTTTGAAAAAGATAAGAAACAAACAAAAAGTTAGTTAGTTAGTTGAAACAAATTTGAAAATCAATTTTGAAAAGATAAGAAGATAGGAAGTTAGAAAAGATATTTTAGAATCATATTTTGAAGAAGATAAGATACGGAAGATATTTTTGAAAAGCTATGATTGAAATTGGTTTTGAAAAAGATTTGATTTTTAAAATCACAATTAATGACTTGATTCACAAGAAATCACAAGATATGATTCTAGAACTTAAAGTTTGAATCTTTCTTAACAAGTAAGTAACAAACTTGAAATTTTTGAATCAAAACATTAATTGGTGATGTTACTTTCGAAAATTATGTGATAAAATTAAGAAAAAGATTTTTGAAAAACATTTTTAAAATTTTCGAAAATAACTAAGAAAAATGAAAAAGATTTGATTTTTGAAAAAGATTTTGAAAAAGATGAGATTTTTAAATTGAAAATTTGATTTGACTCATGAAAACAACTAGATTTTAAAAATTTTTGAAAAAGACAAATCTAATTTTCGAAATTTTAAGAGAGAAAAAGGGAAAGATATTTTTTTGGTTTTTGAATTTTTATGATGAGAGAGAAAAACAAGAAAAATGATGCAATGCATGAAAGTTATGGATCAAAACAATTAATGCATGCAAGAATGCTATGAATGTCAAGATGAACACCAAGAACACTATGAAGATCGTGATGAACATCAAGAACACATTTTTGAAAAATTTTTAATGCAAAGAAAACATGCAAGACACCAAACTTAGAATTCTTTAATGGTTAGACATAAAGAATTCAGGAATGCATATGAAAACAAGAAAAGACACAAAAATGCAAATGCAAAGATCAAACAAGAAGACTTACCAAGAACAACTTGAAGATCATGAAGAACACTATGAATGCATGAGAATTTTCGAAAAATGCAAGATGCACATGCAATTGACACCAAACTTATAACATGACTCAAGACTCAAACAAGAAACACAAAATATTTTTTATTTTTATGATTTTATGATTTTTTTGTATTTTTATTTTAAAATTTTCAAAAATCATTTTGAAAAAGAACAAATAAGGATTCAAAATTTTTCATATGAATTCCAGGAATCTTGTACTCTTTAGTCTAAAGCTCCAATCTGAGGGTTAGACATGGCTTAATAGCCAGTCAAGCTTTAGAATGGATTTACATCCATTGAGGTGATTAGTTGAAGACCAATCCCAAAGGAGTTTGGGTGTGGCTTTTCAGCCAGATAGGATTCAACATGTTACCATGAAACTCTAGAATTCATTCTTGAAAGTTTTGAAGCCATAGAATAATTTATTTTTGAAAACATTATTTTTTTTTTTCGAAAACAAAAGAAAAATTTTTGAAGGATTTTTGAAAAATTTTTGAAAACTTTTTGAAAAGAAAATGAAAAGAAAGTTACCCAATCTGAGCAACAAGATGAACCGTCAGTTGTCCAAACTCGAACAATCCCCGGCAACGGCGCCAAAAACTTGGTGTTGTTGCCGGATCAAAATTTGGCATTGATGTTACCGGACCAAAAGCTTGCCGAAAACTCGAACAATCCCCGACAACGGCGCCAAAAACTTGGTGCACGAAATTGTGATTACACTTTGATTATTTAAAATTCATTGCTCTTTCTTTCCCTGGCAATGGCGCCAAAAACATGATGCCAATACCATGGTTCACAACTTCGCACAACTAACCAGCAAGTGCACTGGGTCGTCCAAGTAATACCTTACGTGAGTAAGGGTTGAATCCCACGGAGATTGTTGGTATGAAGCAAGCTATGGTCACCATGTAAATCTCAGTCAGGCGGATATAAAATAGTTATGGAGTTTTCGAAAATAAACAATAAACTAAGGATAGAAATACTTATGTAAATCATTGGTGAGAATTTCAGATAAGCGTATGGAGATGCATTCGTTCCTCTGAACCTCTGCTTTCCTGCTGTCTTCATCCAATCAATCTTACTCCTTTCTATGGCTGGCTGTTTGTAAGGATGTCACCGGTGCCAATGGCTACTTTCAATCTCTCTCGGGAAAATGGTCCAAATGCTCTGTCACAGCACGGCTAATCGTCTGGAGGCATCACCCTTGTCATTGGTTGCATCCTATTCCTCTCTGTGAAAATGGTCCAATGCACTGTCACTGCATGGCTAATCATCTTGGAGGTTCTCGATCATACTGGAATAGGATTTACTATCCTTTTGCGTCTGTCACTACGCCCAGCACTCGCGAGTTTTGAGTTTGTCACAGTCATTCAATCCCAGAGTCTTACTCGGAATACCACAGACAAGGTTTAGACTTTCCGGACTCTCATGAATGCCGCCATCAATCTAGCTTATACCACGAAGATTCTGATTAAGAGATCTAAGAGATACTCATTCAATCTAATGCAGAACGGAAGTGGTTGTCAGGCACGCCTTCGTAGGGAATGATGATGATTGTCACGTTCATCACATTCATGTTGAAGTGCGAATGAATATCTTAGAAGCGAAATAAGATGAATTGAATAGAAAACAGTAGTACTTTGTATTAATCTTTGAGGAACAGCAGAGCTCCACACCTTAATCTATGGAGTGTAGAAACTCTACCGTTAAAAGTACATAAGTGAAAGGTTTAGGCATGGCCGAGAGGCCAGCCCCTCTGATCTAAGAACCAGGCGTCCAAAGATACAATTCCGGATTCAAAGATGATTCCAAAGATGTCTAATACAATAGTAAAAGGTCCTATTTATAATAAACTAGCTACTAGGGTTTACATAAGTAAGTAATTGATGCATAAATCCACTTCCGGGGCTCACTTGGTGTGTGCTTGGGCTGAGCTTGAGTGTTGCACGTGTAGAGGTCCTCCTTGGAGTTGAACGCCACCTTTTGTGCCATTTTGGGCGTTGAACTCCACTTCTCAACTTGTTTCTGGCGCTGGACGCCAGAATTGGGCAGAGAGCTGGCGTTGAACGCCAGTTTGCGTCGTCTAAACTTGGGCAAAGTATAGACTATTATACATTGCTGGAAAGCCCTGGATGTCTACTTTTCAACGCAATTAGAAGCGCGCCATTTTGAGTTCTTTAGCTCCAGAAAATCTACTTTGAGTGCAGGGAGGTCAAAATCCACCAGCATCAGCAGTCCTTCTTCAACCTCTGAATCTGATTTTTGCTCAAGTCCCTCAATTTCAGCCAGAAAATACCTGAAATCACAGAAAAATACACAAACTCATAGTACAGTCCAGAAATGTGAATTTAACATAAAAACTAATGAAAACATCCCTAAAAGTAACTAGATCCTACTAAAAACATACTAAAAACAATGCCAAAAAGCGTATAAATTATCCGCTCATCAGTCACCGACTTCCCGAGCTCCTTGTGAGTTGGGGGGGATGCCACCTGCAATAACACTCCAACGCTCAAGTCAGAAGGGGTGCAGGTGGTATGAGGATAAAGGATATGTAACGTACCTTGGGGGAGGGGTAGGACCCTCCCCTTATATATCCTGTCAGTAGGGCGGGCTCCACAGGGGAAGGCCTCCTTCTAGGAAGGTTCTTTTCCTACAACTGTCATGCAGCTGGCAATGAGGGTGAGTGTCCGGGTTGCGTGCGTTGATCCAATCACGTGGATCGGGTCACCCGTGGGCCGGGTCGACCGCCCCACCAGCTGGGCTGGGCCATAACAGTGCCCCCACGCGCCAGCTATGGCTGTGAGCGCCATTGGTGGCGCCAGGACAATGTCTTTCGTTGCCTCGTTCCCCGCACCAAGCATTTAATACTCTTAATGGGCAATTCAAAATCCCACGAGAAAAGACTATTTCCCCCTGCCCTTCGCGCTCTTTGGAGTTGGTTTCTTTTCAGTTTCAATGTGTTGTCGCTGCGGTTCCTTTGCTCTCTCCATTCTCTTCCCACAATCTTTACTACACATCTCTGCTTTGCCCAGACCTTTCTCAATCCTTGGATTTTCTTCGATCATCATCACCATTCTGGTTAGCTTCCTGTTCCTTTCCCTGGTTTTGATATGGCGTTGTTTATCTTTGTTGTTTGTAATTCTGACCTTTGCATGTGTATTGTAGTCTTGATATGAACTGCATTCTTGTTGGTGTTTTAACATTAGGTAGATACTGTAGGGGGGTTACTGATGAGCGAATAATTTATACACTTTTTGGCATTGTTTTTAGTATGTTTTTAGTAGAATCTGGTTACTTTTAGGGATGTTTTCATTATTTTTTATGTTAAATTCATATTTCTGGACTTTACTATGAGTTTATGTATTTTTCTGTGATTTCAGGTATTTTCTGACTGAAATTGAGGGACTTGAGCAAAAATCAGATTCAGAGGTTGAAGAAGGACTGCTGATGCTGTTGGATCCTGACCTCCCTGCACTCAAAGTGGATTTTCTGGAGCTACAGAACTCAAAATGGCGCGCTTTCAATTGTGTTGGAAGGTAGACATCTAGGGCTTTCCAGCAATATATAATAGTCCATACTTGGCCGAGTTTAGACGACGCAAAAGGGCATTGAACGCCAGTTCTACGCTGCTGTCTGGAGTTAAACGCCAGAAACACGTCACAAGCCAGAGTTGAACGCCAGAAATACGTTACAAACTGGCGTTCAACTCCAAGATTGACCTCTACACGTGTAACATTCAAGCTCAGCCCAAGCACACACCAAGTAGGCCCCGGAAGTGGATTTATGCATCAATTACTTACTTCTGTAAACCCTAGTAACTAGTTTATTATAAATAGGACTTTTTACTATTGTATTAGAGATCTTTTGATCATTTTTAGATCTCTAGACCTCCATGGAAGGCTGGCCACTCGGCCATGCTTACCCTATGTTCACTTATGTATTTTTCAACGGTAGAGTTTCTGCACTCCATAGATTAAGGTGTGGAGCTCTGCTGTTCCTCAAAGATTAATGCAAAGTACTACTGTTTTTCTATTCAATTCAACTTATTCCGCTTCTAAGATATTCATTCGCACTTCAACCTGAATGTGATGAACGTGACAATCATCATCATTCCCTATGAACGCGTGCCTGACAACCACTTCGGTTCTACCTTAGATTGAATGAGTATCTCTTGGATCTCTTAATCAGAATCTTCGTGGTATAAGCTAGATTGATGGCGGCATTCATGAGAGTCCGGAAAGGCTAAACCTTGTCTGTGGTATTCCGAGTAGGACTCTGGGATTGAATGACTGTGACGAACTTTAAACTCGTGAGTGCTGGGTGTAGTGACAGACGCAAAAGGAGGGTGAATCCTATTCCAGTATGATCGAGAACCTCAGATGATTAGCCATGCTGTGACCGAGCATTTGGACCATTTTCACAAGAGGATAGGATGCAGCCATTGGCAAGGGTGATGCCTCCAGACAATTAGCCATGCAGTGACAGCGCATCGGACCATTTTCCAGAGAGGATTAAAACTAGCCATTGACAACGGTGATGTCCTTACATAAAGCCAGCCATGGAAAGGAGTAAGACTGATTGGATGAAGACAGCGGGAAAGCAGAGATTCAGAGGAACGAAAGCATCTCTATTCGCTTATCTAAAATTCTCACTAATGAATTACATAAGTGTTTCTATCCTTATTTTATGTTTACTTATTATTTAATTTCGAAAACTCCATAACCTTTTGATATCCGCCTGACTGAGATTTACAAGGTGACCATAGCTTGCTTCATACCAACAATCTCCATGGGATCGACCCTTACTCATGTAAGGTTTATTACTTGGACGACTCAGTGCACTTGCTGGTTAGTTGTATCGAAGTTGTTAATGAAAAAAATTTATTAAGACGTGCGTACAGAGTTTCTGGCGCCGTTGCCTGAGATCACAATTTCGTGCACCAGTTACCATTCTAGGATTTTGTTTTTTCTGGCGCTGCTCTTGGCTGTAGATTTATACCTTGTTTTGTAGTTGTCGAATAGGTGAGTTATAGTTTCTGGTGTTAGTACCGGCTTCTCAGCCTTAGACTGATATTGGTGGTGCCCTCACTGTAGGTATGGCCCAACGTCCTGTTGTAAGGGTCGTGAGACCGGCACCCTATGACCGATATGCTTGGGTGACTTCGAATGTGAAGGATGCCCCTAATCAGATGTCCCTAGAGGAACTTACGGAGTTCCGACAGGCCGACTATCTTTGTGGAGCAGCCAACAAGGAGGCTAATTACGCGGCTTTCGTTCCTGCCGACAACGAATGAATATATGAATTAAATCTGCGCTCTCCCAAGGTCGCCGATTGGATGTGGTTGTATAAGACCAAGTTCACTCGCTTGGGAGTTCGCCTTCCTTTCTCCCCTTTCCAAATGGTGCTGCTTAATCGATGTGACGTAGCGCCATCCCAATTGCATCCGAACAGCTGGACTTCCATTCGCTATTTCGAGATGGTGTGTGAGCACCTGTAGTTGCCGGTCTCTGTCAAAGTATTTCTTTTTCTTTTTACTTTAACAAATCCTTCCAAAAGAGGAGGCCTAAAAAGGGCTACATGTCCTTCCGGGTGGCCCAAGGCCGGCGGATCTTCGGCGTATTCGAAGTTTCCTATCACAGTTTCAAGGACAAGTACTTCAAGGTCCGTCCTATGGAAGGTCGGCACCCCTTCTGGCTAACATTAGAAGGGGAACACCGTATACCGACTTACTGGAGTTTCGAGGCGGGAGCTAATACCTTTACGAAAATAACGTATAAGGGATTATCTCCGGAGAATAAGAAGGTTGTCGACGTATTGTTGGCCATTTTTGGGAAGAATCTTGTTAACCCCCATCTCCTTATGTGTGATCGGTATATGGCTAGGAATTATATATGTGAGTAGCCGTCTAGTGATTTTCTGTGTTTATTCTTGCCTTAACTTTTCTATCGATTTGACAACTAACAGGTTTCCGTATCTTGTTGTAGTGTCAATGTCTGCCAAGGTAACAGGACTTGATACTTTATTCAACACTTTCTTAGCTGATGGCAGTGATGATGAATCCACCACCCCTGCCCAAGAGGTCCCGGCCGAGGACGTCATTAAGCCCGAGGTCCAGTCCCAAGCTGCCCAGGGGGAGCGACCCGGAACCAACGCCTCTTCGGGTCCTCAGCAGGAGGTAGGGGCTGGTTCGGGACCCCGACCAGAGGGGGACCTGGGGGCTGAGGAGGAGGGTGACAATCCAATGAAAAGAAAGTCGCCTTCTACCCCTGAAATTGAAGTGCTGGTTGAGAATCCAAAGAGAAAGAGGCCGTCTTCCAGTCGGGAGGGGGCTCTCACTGTTATGGAGAGGAACTTTGATGCCGGAAACTTCATCGATTCCCAGCTGTTTCCCGGCATGGAGGACTTCTTTTATAGTGGGGACCTTGCTTCGCAGGCGAGGTGGATGTACCGCACTTTGCTTCGAGGAGCAGCTATAGCAAGGAAGGCGGAATCCGCCTTGGCGGGGACCCGGTCTTTGGAAACGAAACTTGAGTCTTCAGTCAAGGCCAATGCTAAGTACAGAGATGAAGTGAAGTTGCTTCAGGAACAACTTGCTGTTGACGAGGAAAGGGCCAAGACAGCAGAGGAGAAAGTCAAGGTCGCTGAGGAGGAAGCCCAGACTGCTAAGGAGAAGGTCAAGACCGCTGACGCCTCCGTAGCGTGTCTTACTGAGCGAGAGCTCACCCTGGAGAGTCAGCTTAACACTGCTCAAGGTCGGGTGGTCGTGCTAGAAAAAGAGCGTGATGAGGCCCTCTCGTCGGCCAATGCGGCCCAGGGTGAAGCTGCTGAATTTAAGAAGAAGTATAAAGACACCGTGAAGCAGGGCAAAGGTGCCATCTTGATGACCGAAGAGGCCCTCAAGGCTCAGGTGAAGCTACTGGCTCCCGACTTTGATACCTCGGCTATTGGCGTTTTCAAAACCATTAGGGATGGCAAGATTGTTGATATGCCGAAGAAGTAACTTGTATCTTTTAGCTTTGTAGATTGTAAACTTTTGTAGACTTTGAACTTTCGTAGTTTCAACAAATATGTTTGCCGTTTGGTCGGCATGTAACCAACTACTTCTCTTCTTGCTTTGCTGGTAATCCTTTTACTTTATATCCTCTTACCGTTCTGTTGGTAGTCGGTTATTTGTTTATATTTGCTTACCGTTTTGCTGGTAATTGGTGAAGCCAGACCATGTTTTTTATTGTTTTAGTAACCGCACATAGTGACGTTCTTTACTTTGGTGGTTTCCAGGGTGATCAGTCCCGGCATACCGTTTTATCGTTTAACCAGCGTAACCGTTCAATTGTAATGCTTAATGCAAAGAAAAAATGACAAATAGTAGACGAATAATATGGGTAAATGGCGCAAAGAAAAAAGACAAATAGTAGACGAATAATATGAGTAAATGGTTCAAAGGCAAGGTAATAGTAAATATATGACAAGAGCAAATAACTCAACACAAAATAACGCGGGTCTTACTAAACCATTTATAGCGGCAGGTCATCTACCCGGTTGGTGCTTCCTGCTTACTAGGAATAGAATCTCCTTAAGTTGCCCGCATTCCAGGTCCTCGGAACTTCCTTGCCATCCAGCCGCTCTAGCTTGTAGGCGCCATTGCCGAGGACCTCCTTCACCCTGTATGGGCCTTCCCAGTTTGCCGCTAACTTTCCTTCACCCGGAGTCGGTAGTCCTATGTCGTTGCGCCGCAAAACCAGGTCATCCCGTTCAAATTCTCTTTTGAGTACCTTCGCATTATAGCGGAAGGCCATTCTTTGTTTTAGTGCTGTCTCCGACAAGTAGGCCATCTCTCTGGCTTTATCCACCAAGTCTTTTTCTATGCCCTCTTCGACTCCTCCTAGGAGTAGTCGTGGACTCGGCTCACTGATTTCTACGGGTATTATTGCATCTACCCCGTAGGTGAGCCGGAAGGGCGTTTTCCCGGTAGACGACTGCTGAGTTATGCGGTAAGACCAGAGGACTGAGGCCAACTCGTCAGCCCATGCTCCCTTCTTTTCATCAAGTCGCTTTTTTAGGCCTTGCAGGATGATCTTATTTGCCACTTCCACTTGGCCATTAGTTTGGGGATGTTCCACAGACGATAACTTTTGCTTTTTGCCTAGGCCGGCCAGAAATTCTCCAAATTTTTTGTCGGCAAACTGTGTCCCATTGTCGAAGATGACAACCTCTAGTATTCCAAACCTGGCTATCACTTGTCTCCACACGAACTTCCGACAGTTGGCCGAGGAGATGCTGGCCAACGGCTCCGCCTCCACCCATTTTGTGTAATAGTCAATGGCTATGACTAGGTATTTGACTTGCCCTGGTCTCACTGGGAAAGGTCGTAGCAGGTCGATTCCCCATTGCGAGAATGGCCGTGAAGGCGTCAGCAAACTCAGATCGGCTGCTGGTGCCTTATGAAAGTTGGCGTTCTCCTGGCAGCTTTTGCATTTCTTCACAAATTCCTTAGAATCCGCCATCATAAAGGGCCAGTAGTAACCGGCTCTAACGAGCTTTCTGGCTAGGGCCTTCCTCCCGATGTGGTGACCGCAGCATCCTTCATAGACTTCTCTGAGCACGTAGTCCGTTTAGTCGGGATGCAGGCACTTCAACAGGGGTTGGCTGATCCCCTTCCTGAACAACTGGCCTTGTATGATTGCATATTTGGCCGCTTCTCGCCTTATTGTCTTTGCTGCCTTCTCGTTGCTGGGGAGTTTAGCCTTTTCTAAGAGATTGATGATTGGGCTCATCCAGCAAGGATCTACTTGGGTTAGATGCAATGCCACTACCAGTTCCTTTATCAAACCTTGGATGAGAGATCGGTTCCCCGTTTCGGGTTTTGTGCTTACCAATTTTTATAGAAGGTCTGCCCGTGTGTTCTTCTCTCTCGGGACATGTTAGACCGTGACCTCCTCAAACTGCTTACTTAACTCTTTGACTTTCTCCAAATACTTCTGTAATAACAAATCTCTGGCTTGGTAGGTACCAATGATTTGCGACGTCACAACCTGTGAGTCACTATATATTTCTAGCCTCGTAGCTCCGACCTCCTTTGCCAGAGCTAGGCCGCCCAGCAGGGCCTCGTATTCTGCTTGATTGTTTGACACCGAAAATTTGAACTTGACTGACAGCTCGTATACAACTCCAGTTGGATTTTCTAAAATGATTCCTGCTCCTTCGAACGTTTGGTTGGATGCTCCGTCCACGTGGAGCCTCCACCGTGTGTTCGGAGTCTCAGCATGGTCCCCTGTGACTTCTATCAGGAAGTCAGCCATGGCTTGAGCTTTGATCGCGTGCCTGGGTTCATACTGCAAGTCGTATTGGGAGAGTTCGACAGCCCAAGTCATCATTCTACCCGCCAGATCAGGTTTTTGGAGCACTTGTCGGATTGCCTGATCAGTCCTGACGATTACATGGTGTCCTTGAAAGTACTGCCGCAACCTGCACGAGGAGGTCAGAAGTGCATATGCCACCTTCTCCAGCTTGCTATACCTTAGCTATGCTCCTTGTAGTGCTTTACTCACAAAATATATTGGTTGCTGGGTTTTCCCGTCTTCTCGCACCAAGACCGCTGCCAATGCCTCATCAATTACCGCCAAGTACAAGTACAACGCTTCTCCATCCATAGGTCTCGTGAGGATAGGTGGTGCCGAGACATCTCTTTGAAGTGTTTGAAAGCCTCCTCGCAAGCCAGGGTTCACTCGAACGCGATTCCCTTCTTCATCAGGTTAAAGAAGGGCAGCGCTTTGGCCGCCGATGCACCGAGGAAGCGGGATAGCGCGGTGAGTCTGCCCGCCAATCTCTGGACGTCTTTCACACTTCCCGGGCTTTTCATTTGTAGGATTGCTTCACACTTTTCTGGGTTGGCCTCCACGCCTCTTTGGGTTATCATGAACCCCAAGAATTTCCCAGCTTCGACTGCGAAGGCACACTTGAGTGGATTGAGCCTCATACTGTGCCGTCCCAGAGAGGTGAAGACGTTTTCCAGGTCGCCGACGAGGTCTTTAGCTTCGGTAGTTTTGACCAAGATGTCGTCTACGTATACCTCTACCGTCTTGCCGATAAGGTCTTTAAAGACCTTGTTCATCAGCCTTCGGTGCGTAGCCCCTGCATTCTTTAGCCCGAACGGCATCACCTTGTAACAGTATGTCCCTCTTGGCGTTATGAACGTCGTTTTCTCTTCATCTGGCCGGTGCATCGATATCTGATTGTACCCAGAATAGGCATCCATGAAACTCAGATACCGGTAACCTGCCGTCGCGTCAACAAGAGCATCGATGTTGGGAAGGGGGAAGGAGTCCTTGGGACATGCTTTGTTAAGATCAGAGTAATCCACACACATTCTCCATTTCCCACTGGGCTTTTTAACCAAGACAATGTTCGACAGCCAAGTCGAGTAGTCGAGTTCCCAAATGAAGCCCGCTTCTAGTAGGTTGGCCGTTTGCTTGGCCACTGATAAATCACTATTTCATAGTTTATCTTGTGCTCAATTGAGTGGTTTTTATCAACTCTTTACCCACTTATTCATACTATTTGCATGGTTTTACATTTGCCTTCCTAATTATGTGCTTTGATTGAAAACATGCTTCTTTGGCCTTAAGTTCCCTATGTTTAAATCCTCTCTTATTACCATTAGATGCCTTGATATGTGTGTTAAGTGATTTCAGAGATTACAGGGCAGGAATGGCTCAGAGGATGGAAAGGAAGCATGCAAAAGTGGAAGGAATACAAGAAGTTGGAGAAATTGCTAAGCTGTCCAGCCTGACCTCTTCGCACTCAAACTGCTATAACTTTAGCTACAGAGGTTCAAATGATGCGGTTCTAGTTGAGTTGGAAAGCTAACGTCCGGGGCTTCGATTTAATATATAATATGCCATAGTTGCTCAGACGCTAGACGATGCGAACGCGTGCTTCACGCGGACGCGTCGCAGTGACGAAAAATCAGCGTGTTTGAATTCGCAACCAGCGAATTATGGGCTGTTTCTGACCCAGTTTGCGGCCCAGAAAACACAGATTAGAGGCTATAAAGTGGGGGAATGCATCCGTTCATAAACAAGTTTTTCATATTCACAATTTTAGGATTAGATGCAGTTTTTAGAGAGAGAGGTTCTCTCCTCTCTCTTAGGATTTAGGATTAGGATTTCTCTTGCTTTCAGGATTGTTTCTTTTTATCAGGTTCAATTTTCCTTTTATTTATTTTCTCAATTTAATTTATGAATTCTTCTATGTTACAGACAATTCCTTTGATTAATGTTATTTGAGGTATTTCAGTTTATGATTGCTTTCTTTTAATTACATTATTGTTATTTCCAATCTAAAGACATTTTTATTCCAGCAGATTTACTTTTTTTCCTTTTGGTCTTGGTTAAGAAATCAGTAACTCAGGAGTTATCAAACTCAACATGATTGATAATTGTTATCTTTGCTAATTGAATTGAACTTCAATAATCACAATCTTTCCTTAGGGATTAACTAGGATTTGAAGATCAAACTAATTAGTCACTTGACCTTTCTTTACTTTAAGTAAAGACTAACTGAGTGGAATTAAGATTCAACCTTCATCATCATTGATAAGGATAACTAGGATAGAACTTCTAATTTCTCATACCTTGCCAAAAGTTTATTTTACAGTTATTTATTTTTTTTACAGTCTTTTACTTATTTTAATTACAATTTAAATTACTTGTTCCTCATCTTCAAAACTCCAATTTACAATCTCCATAACCAATAATAAGAACATACTTCCCTGCAGTTCCTTGAGAAGACGACCCGAGGTTTAAATACTTTGGTTATCAATTTTTAAGGGGTTTGTTACTTGTGACAACCAAAACATTTGTAAGAAAGGTTGATTGCTTGGTTTAGTAACTATACTTGCAATGAGAGTTTACTATAACTTCTAAACCATCAATCTTCAGTTCTTCAAAATGGCGCCGTTGCCGGGGAATTGCAAACGTATACCTTATTATTGGTTATTGTAAATATTTTTTTTTTTTGCTTGTTTATTTGTTTTATTTTTGTTTTTATTTTTGCTTTTTCATAAATTAAGAGGTTATTGGTTTTTATTTAGTTATTAAAAATTTTTCAAAAATTTGTTCTTCGTGTTCATCTTGACCTTCAAGTTGTTCTTAGTTGTTTTCTTCGTTTTGATCTAAAAATTTTAAGTTTGGTATCATTTTATTGTTTTTCTCTTTCCTCATTTAATTCAAAAATATCTTTTTCTCTTTATTTTTATTGAGTTTTCGAATTTTCCACAAAGAAAAAATTTCAGATTTTGATTTTAAAATTTTTATCTTATCTTATCTTAGTTTTAAATTTCAAAATTCAAATATTTTTCAAAAATAATATCTTTTTCAAAATCTTATCTTATCTTATTTCAAAAATCAAATTTCAAATTTCAATATTTAATTTCCAAAATTCAAAATTTAAAAATTCAAATTTCAAATTTTAATTTTTCAAATTCAAAAATTTTAATTTCAATAACCTTTTAATTAAAATTTGTTTTTATTTTCGTTTTTAATTTTTATTTACTATTATGAGTTCTCACCCCTCTCGCTTTAAGTTTAGTTCCAATATTGTTGCAAGGAATGGAAATTATCACAGAAACATGCATCAAGGTCAAAACAATCAAAAATGGGAGGAGCCACAAGGATTTAATCAACCCTCTTGGCAAAAACCCCCTCCAATGCACTATAACCAACAACCATTCTGTGATGCATACCAAAATGATGACTATAGTGGACCCCCTTGTAGTTACCAACAAGGCCCACCTATGATTATGAACCGCCTCCTCAACACAACTCTGGATCACCATACTCACAAGCCCCCTACTACCAGACATCATCACATGATTCTAACCCTCATCCACCATACCAACCACCTTATGAGCCATATGAACCATATATAGAACCACCCCAATTCCAACCCAATTACTCCCAAGAACCACCACCTCAATATTTGTCATCTCCATATCCATCAATCCAAGAGCACTATGATCCTACTTATGATAGCCGAGCGCAACAAGAATCAAGGGATCGTCTCATGGAAACATGTGCAAAACTTCAAGCAACCCTTCGCCAACTGGATCAAGCGATAAATCGATTACCTTCCCGACGTTCGGACACTCAAGGAATCCACATGACCTCATGTGGGCAATCTAATGAAGAACGTAGCATGAAGGAGATATTAGAAACTCCGGTGGACAGTGAGTAGTACGATTTTATATTGAAACAATTGGAAGAAGCTACGCCTGCCATTGAGGAGGAAGAAGTGGTTGCAGACTTAGGAGATGCTGAACCTCCATGGGAAAGTGAGGTTATAGAACCTCCTTCCAAGGCGATTAAAATTGATGCTGAGGAGGGTGTACAACCTCCAAGGCATATCATAGTTGAAGACCTGGAAGAGGTCGATCAAGAGATGGAGATTCAAGAAGAAGAAGCACAACCTCCCATGCCCTTGGTAAGTAATGAAGAAGAGGTTAAAATCAAAGAAGTTTGCAAAGAGGTGGAAGTTGTCAAAGAGCACAAGGGAGTGGAGCTTGGAATCACCTTGCCAAAGTTATTGGAGACCCCTCCCCCTAAGTTGCCATCATCCTTCACAACATTCAAGTGGGTAAAATTCATATCCCTTAGCTTTCTAATTCCACTTGAATATGGGCTACTGGAGACGGATGGTCAGCTTAGAGCTCTTTGTGGCATAAAGAGTAAGAGGAAGATGGTCAGTGGTAAGAATTGTCCTGCAAGGTTCATTATGGTTAGAAGCTCGAAGTTTAAATGCAAGGGTTGGTGTAAAGCTCAACTGATTAGGTCTAGGAAGTTGTTTGGCCGCTTTAGTGAGAATTCAGATTGCTTGCTACCCGGATGGAATCATAATGATCAACAAGAAGACGGGTGCAAAAGCAAGATTTGGGATCCTGGAATCTGTTCTAACATCCAACACCCCGGGAGCCTAAGAATCTGTTTGAAGCTGCTGAAAGGCTTTACGTGCCTAGTTTGGGATCCCGGAGGCCATTGGAATTACAAACATTGGTGAAGATTCCTGGATGAGTTCAAGCACAAGCGACCATAAAAGGAAGCTCACCAAATGTCCAACATAAGGACTTTAACTAAAAGTGCTAGGTGGGAGACAACCCACCATGATATGATCGTTCCTTTTTCATTTTTTATTTAGTTTTATTTGTTTTTGAGTTTTATTTTATTTTATTATATTGAACCTGGAGTTCTGCATAACATTCATATTAGGATTGCATTCTGCAAACTGCATTATAAAAAAAAAAAACACACGCACGCGACGCGGTAGCGTCGCTGATGCGTCCGCGTCACCAGTGCATTGGGAACAAAAGAAATCGAGCAGAAAGTCACGCGAGAGCGTGGCTGGAGACGTGTCTTTGTCACAAATCACCCCACGTGACCGCGTCACTCACGCGGACGCGTGACATGAAAATTGACGTCAAAAGGGTGCATAGCTGAAAGTTATGCTGGAGTGGTTCTGGATTGGTGTTGAACGCACAGCCTTACCACGCGGACGCATGGCTCACGCGTCCGCGTCATACCCCCATGATGGCCACTCACGCGATCGCATCGATCACGCGACCGCGTCACCCTGGATTTTGGCAATACTAAGTTTCGAACAGAGAGTTGTGCGAGCGCGAGGCTGCCCTCGCGCTAGTAGCATAAACTGTGTCACGCGACCGCATGACCCACGCGACCGCGTCAATCCGTATAAGTGCAAGTCACGCGACCGCGTGCCCCACGCGTCCGCGTCGCTTGCGCCGCACAGCTTATCCTAATTTGCCAAATATCTTATCTTTTCTTCCCCAATCCTAATTTTTCCTCCCTCCTTTCTTACTTACTTCTTCTTCCCTCCTTTCCCTTCTCATTCTTCTTATCTTTCATTTTATTTTACTTAATTTCTTTGCATATTTCATTCATTACATTTTAATTTTGTGCATATTTTTATTTTCTTTTCTAAATTCATTATTTTTCCTTTGGTGTTCAAATTTTCTTATTTAGCTGTTGCATCTTCTCTTGAATTATTTTGGGTGCTTAGTGACTTGTTTTATTCTGAATAGGTAATATTATTTATATCAATGCCAATCTTTTATACCTGTATTACTTTTACGTTGACATGAATTTATATTATCTCTCCTTACCCACACTCTCTCCTTCATTGTCACAAAATTTTGCACCACTAGTATGCCATGTGCTTCTATTGTTTTCTCACTTGCATGTTGTAGCTACCATGTAATTGAGACCTTCATTTTTAGCATTAACCAACCCAAGTTTTATTTGTTTTCTATCTTTGCTTTGGATTACTTTCCTTCCCTTTTTCTTTCAGGATGGCCACCAGGAAGAGAACCGGAAGACGTTTACATGGGAGAGACAAACAAGTTCCTACGCACATTCCTTGATGAGAAAAGCGTCAGTTGAAATAACCCGTCCACCTGCACATCTCAGCATGCACCGAGGACGGTAAAATATTTAAGTGTGGGGAGGTCGATACCGATCTCCGTAGGTTAGTACCTTCCTATCTCAACACAAATGATTTATTTTCCTTATTAGTTGCTGCATTTGCATGTTTGTTTGATTTTTGTGCATATTTTACCACTTGGTTAAAGTAATATTTTCTTTTTTAAGAAACCTTTTATAGCATTTCACTAATTTGAATAAAATTTAATGTTACACTTGTTTGAAGAAATATTATACTGGAACATTGTTTAGAGCTCGAAAACACAAAACCTGTGAGATTTTGAGCCTATTTGAATTGGTTGCATTTTATCAACCAAAAATTTTGTTTTAGTATGTATTTTTTCTCTCTAAAATTCTGATGTTTGTCTTGCTTAATTCTATATTTCCATGGTTTGATGTATGCATGCACTTATATGATTGAGGCCTTTGTTTCACTGAGCTTACATACCCATATGGCCTTACCCTTTCATTATCCTTTGCAAACCAATGTTGAGCCTATTTTATCCCTTTTATTCTTACTTTAGCACATCGTTAACTCTAAGCGAAAAACAATAATGTCCTTAATTCGAATCCTTGGTTAGCTTAGACTAGTGAGAGTGCTCATGAATTAAGTGTGGAGAAATTGGGATTGAAAACATTTGGTTTGAGAATTGAGTATGTTAGAATTTTCTGAAAATGTGAAAGAAATGTTTTGGACATGTCATGCATTCAAAAATTTAATCATATGCATTGAAAAAAAGAAAAAAGAAAAAAATATAAAAAAAAAGAAGAAGAAAAAGAGAAAAAGAAGAGAAAAATAGCAAATAATAAAAAGGGGACAAAATACCCCAAAGTAAATGGTGAAAGCAATGCATATGTGATGACATGTCATCATGTCATGTTTTTCTATGCCTTTTTCCTTTGGTTTCAATAGGTTTTATGCACTTTCTTGATCCATAAGCAAGCCAATTGGGTAGATTTTCATGCTTCCTTTGATTTAATCAACCATGTATGAATTCATGCTATTTCATGAGGTTTTATGCTATAATTGTCACATATTATGAAAGAATGAATATCTCATGATTTTGAGCATAGCTTTGATGTGTTTGGTTGATCAATGATAGGTGAAGAAATCTTGGAGAAAGGTTGAAGCAAGAAGGAATAGCTAGGAGTAAAGAGAAGACAATGGAATAAATGAAAATGAACCATGAAGCAAAAAGTTGGACCTAAAGTTAGCCTCAAAGTTAGACCCCTAACGTGAGGGCTAACGTTAGGCATGAGGATTACTCCCTGACCATCCAACGTTTGCGCCAACGTTAGCCCCCTAACTTGGAGGCTAACGTTGGCACATGAAAGCATAAGGGAGAGGGGCCAACGTTTGCGCCAACGTTAGCCCCCTAACTTGGAGGCTAACGTTGGCGCCACTAGCATATAAGCAAGGCCAATGTTAGGGTCAAAGTTAGACCCCTAACGTTGGCACCAACGTGCATACCAGTAAATTTTGCTTGCTGCTATGAAAAGTTGGAGCCAAAGTTAGACCTCTAACTTTGGCTCAAACTTTAGGTCCAACTTTGGCTAACCTCAAAACCGGTTCAATTGGTTCACTTTGGTTCTTCTTCAAACTTCAAGAGCAATCAACCAAGGCCTCTTTCAACCCAATTCCACCAAGAGCAAGGGCCCAACTCAAGGCTTGAAGATCATTTTTGAAAGTGTATAAATAGGATAGAATTCAAGTTATTCAGAGAGCTTTCCTTTTGGAATTTTCATAATAGTTTTTGGGAGAGCTTTTGAGTGAACTTTAATTTCTTTGCTTTCAATTTCATTTTAATTTTGTCTTGGATCTTGGATTGGAGAATTGAAGAAATTCTGTTTCAATCTCAATCTTGGATCTCTCTGTTTCTTTACTGTTGATTTAATTTCATTTCCGGTTCATTACTCTTCATCTATTCTCTTTGCAATTTACAATTTCCTTGCAATTGTTCTTGTTGGATCTAGGAAGGCATTGAGATCTAGACTTGGTTTTCTAGTCTCTGGGTCCTGAGATCCAAATCTCCAATTTACATTCGGTTTCTTGCTTCCTTATGTTCATTTACTTTTCTGCTTCATTTCCGGTTCAATCCCAATTCCCTTTTTCTCTTCTGTTCAATGCAATTTAGTTTTTCCTTGTTTAATTTCTACAAATCCACATCCCAATCCCCTTTACATTTCAAGCAATTTACATTCCTTGCACTTTAAGATTCCGCAATTTACATTTCTTGCACTTTAAGTTTCTGTCATTTAATTTCTTGTTCTTTAAGTTTCAGCAATTTATTTCTTGTTCTCTTTACTTCAATGCAATTTAATTCTGCAAGTTACAAAACCATCAACCAAATCTTGATTCGCTTGACTAAATCAAACCACTAAACTAAAATTGCTCAATCCTTCAATCCCTGTGGGATCGACCTCACTCCCGTGAGTTTTTATTACTTGATGCGACCCGGTGCACTTGCCGGTTAGATTTGGGTGTTTTGGGAGAGATTCGTTTCTCACCAAAATATCTCATCAATATGTACTGTACTTGAAATTAGAATGCATGAATATGTGGAAAATATAGTTAATGGACAGTTAGGTTTTTTATTATGATTACATGGATTGTCTAAGTTAGGTGGAAAGTTTAAGTTAATTAAGGATTCAGATTTTAGTCCACTTGGCCAAATACAAATCCTACCTTGACCCTGACCCCATTACAACCCTTAAAAGACCTCTTGATATGTGTATCTGTGCATTAAATTTTTGTTGATTGTTAGATGAAGAGCAAGCCTTAGAAAGCAAGGATAATAGAGAATTGAGAGAATCGAACCTTAAACACATGAGTGATTAGAGTGTATACACTTCCAGTGAGGGTTCGATGCTCGATTCTTTGTTCCCGGCTTTCATGAGCTATTTTCTTCTTGCAAGTCTATTTGTACTCTATTTTGTAATTTGAATTAGTAAAATCCAGTTCATATTTGTTCTTAAAAGATTTGTTTACTTTTAACCAAGTAGGTAGAAACATTTTGCATGTAGTTGCATTCATATAGATAGGTTGCATTTCATATTAATCTACCATTCCTCTTCATCTTTATAGCTTCTCTTGAGCTTAACATGAGGACATGCTAATGTTTAAGTATGGGAAGGTTGATAAACCACTATTTCATAGTTTATCTTGTGCTCAATTGAGTGGTTTTTATCAACTCTTTACCCACTTATTCATACTATTTGCATGGTTTTACATTTGCCTTCCTAATTATGTGCTTTGATTGAAAACATGCTTCTTTGGCCTTAAGTTCCCTATGTTTAAATCCTCTCTTATTACCATTAGATGCTTTGATATATGTGTTAAGTGATTTCAGAGATTACAGGGCAGGAATGGCTCAGAGGATGGAAAGGAAGCATGCAAAAGTGGAAGGAATACAAGAAGTTGGAGAAATTGCTAAGCTGTCCAGCCTGACCTCTTCGCACTCAAATGGCTATAACTTTAGCTACAGAGGTCTAAATGACGCGGTTCTAGTTGCGTTGGAAAGCTAACGTCCGGGGCTTCGATTTGAAATATAATATGCCATACTTTCCCTGATGCTAGGCGACGCGAATGCGTGCTTCACGCAGACGCATCGCAGTGACGAAAAATCAGCGTGTTTAAATTCGCAACCAGCGAATTCTAGGCTGTTTTCGACACAGTTTGTGGCCCAGAAAACACAGATTAGAGGCTATAAAGTGGGGGAATGCATCCATTCATAATTAAGCTTTTCATATTCACAATTTTAGGATTATATGTAGTTTTTAGAGAGAGAGGTTCTCTCCTCTCTCTTAGGATTTAGGATTAGGATTTCTCTTGCTTTTAGGATTGTTTCTTTTTATCAGGTTCAATTTTCCTTTTATTTATTTTCTCAATTTAATTTATGAATTCTTCTATGTTACAGACAATTCCTTTGATTAATGTTATTTGAGGTATTTCAGTTTATGATTGCTTTCTTTTAATTACATTATTGTTATTTCCAATCTAAAGACATTTTTATTCCAGCAGATTTACTTTTTCCCCTTTTGGTCTTGGTTAAGAAATCAGTAACTCAGGAGTTATCAAACTCAACATGATTGATAATTGTTATCTTTGCTAATTGAATTGAACTTCAATAATCCCAATCTTTCCTTATGGATTAACTAGGATTTGAAGATCAAACTAATTAGTCACTTGACCTTTCTTTACTTTAAGTAAAGACTAACTGAGTGGTATTAAGATTCAACCTTCATCATCATTGATAAAGATAACTAGGATAGGACTTCTAATTTCTCATACCTTGCCAAAAGTTTATTTTACAGTTATTTATTTATTTTACAGTCTTTTACTTATTTTAATTGCAATTTAAATTACTTGTTCCTCATCTTCAAAACCCCGATTTACCATCTCCATAACCAATAATAAGAACATACTTCCCTGCAGTTCCTTGAGAAGATGACCCGATGTTTAAATACTTCGGTTATCAATTTTTAAGGGGTTTGTTACTTGTGACAACCAAAACGTTTGTAAGAAAGGTTGATTGCTTGGTTTAGTAACTATACTTGCAACGAGAGTTTACTATAACTTCTAAACCATCAATCTTCAGTTCTTCAGCCACCTCTTTCACCCTTTCCTGGGACATTTTTCTCCTCCTTTGGACCACTGGTTTTGCCTCCAGTCTTATGGCTAATTGGTGCGACATGAATTGGGGGTCTATACCCGGCATGTCAGCCGGAGTCCAGGCAAACAAGTCACCATTAGCTCTGATCATCTCCATCAGGGGTTCTTTCAAATCAAGGGGTAGATTTCTGTTTACAGAGGTAAACTTCTCATCTGAGTCACCGACCCTGAACTTTTCAAGGTCCCCTTCTGGTTCCAGCCTGGGTTTGTCCTCAACCCTGACGTCCAGGTCGGCAAGAAAGACGCCAGATGCTTCTTTAGACTTCTTCCTCAGGGAGAGGCTGGCGTTGTCGCATGCGACCGCCGTCTTCAGATCTCCCCTGATGGTCCCCACTGACCCATCATCAGCCACAAAATTCATTAATAGTAGTTTGGTGCAAATCACCGCCCCAAACTCGTTGATGGTCTTCCTTCCCAATATGAGGTTATAGGCCATGGAGTCCCTTAAGACAATGAACTCCGCCATCAGCGACCTCTTCCCCCGACCTCCGCCAATGGAGACTGGAAGGGAAACCACTCCATCGGGCTTGATGAAGTTATCGCCTAAGCCTACCACGCCGTGTTGGTGGCCCCTCAAGTCGGTGTCCCGTAAGCCCAGAGCATCAAATACATTGCGGAACATGATGTTGGAATCAGCTCCCGTGTCCACCAGGATTCGTTTTACTAGGCCGGTGCCCACCCTGGCCGTGATCACCATCGGAGGGTTCTCCGGGACCTCATCAAACCATTGATCTTCGGGCCCGAATGATATCGAGGGTACCCTTCGGGAGGGCGGCGTGGATCCAGAGGACATAGCTAAGACCTTGGCATCTTTCTTGCTAGCCGATTTTGATCTTGGTGGGACATCCCTTCCGATCACCACATTCACTACAGTGAGGCCACGCTCATTATCCTCTTTGTGCTCCCGTCTTTGTCTTACGGCACGAATTTTGTCCTCGTTTGATCGATCATGTTCCCGCCTTCTCATTCCCTTATAAGGTGGGAAAAATCAGCCAACTTTCCTTCCCGGATGGCTTGCTCTAGGGCGTCTTTGAGGTCGAAGCAGTCTTGGGTCTTATGGCCATAACCCTTGTGGTAATCGCAATAGAGGTTTTTGTTTCCTCCCGTTCTGTCCTTGAGTTGTCGAGGCTTCGACAAGATGTCCTTGTCGGTAATCTACTGGTAGACTTCAACAATTGGAGCTGATATGGGGGTATAGTTGGTGAACTTCCCTACCTGGAGAAACGGCTTGAAGTTTTTAGCTGATCCTCCGTCCTTGGAGTGCTCCTTCGACCTTTTCCCGCCGCCTGATGGTCGAGGATTGGAGTAGGCGGGCTGCCGTTTATTGGCCGCCATGACTTAGCTTACTTCTTCATTATTGATGTACTCTCTGGCTACGTTCTGAATCTCCTGCATTGTCCAAACGAGCTTGGTGGTAAGATATTTCCTGAAATTCGCGTTCAATAACCCGTTGGTCAAACACAAGCTGGCCACCGAATCAGTTAGGCCGTCAATTTCTAAACACTCGTCGTTGAATCTGTCCAGGTACTTCTGATTTGGCTCACCGGTTTTTTGTGTTATTCCTAGTAGATTGATCGGGTGTTTCGCTTTAGTGATGTGCGTGGTGAACTGAGCCAAGAAAACGCGACTGATGTCGGCAAAGGCGGTTATGGAGCCCTGAGAGAGGGCATTGAACCAACGAATCATCGGCCCAGCTAAGGTTACAGGGAAAGCGCGACACCTCACTTCATCGCCCACCCCTTCCAGGTTCATTCTAGCCTCAAAGGCCGTTAGGTGCTCCTGGGGGTCTTGGGTCCCATCGTACTTCATGTCTGTTGGCTTGTCGAAGTGCTTCGGTAGCCGGACTTCCAAGATCGAGTGGTGGAAGGGGGTTGCTCCCATGACCACAGGCTTGTTGCCTTTTTCTCGTTCTTTCTCTACTGTCTTCCCTGTGTAATCGGCTTCTTCTTGACCTTTGTCTGTTGTCTTCTTGCTGTGGTCGTCTTCTCCTTGGTCTTTCTCTGCTGTCTTCTCGGTCATCTTCTGCTGCTTCTCTCGTCGGTGATCGAGAGTAAATCACAGGATCACGTGGTCTTCTCGGCACCTCCCTTCTTTCCTGGCTCTCAGACTCTGTTCGGGGGCTTGGAGTGCGCCTGGAGTGACTTTTTCGGAGACTTCCCTCTCTCCTTTGAGGAGATCGGGAATGCTCTTGACTGGGAGTTGGCTGATAGCATTCTCTGCTGGCTAGTTCCCGTTCTAGGTTTTGCACTCTGTGGCGCAGTTCTTGTATTATTCTTGCGCTATCACTACCTGTTCCTCCAAAGGGTCTTCTCTCGGGTTGCCGCGGGGGGTATCTGGTGCGCTCACGAGTGGGAGTGCCTGTGGCCAGAATAAAGTCCATGTTCCCACAGACGACTCCAATGTATGGTAGGTCGGTTACCGGATGGTTCAGGGATGCTTGTCCGGTGAAAGGTAGGGCCTGGTCTCGATTCGGGCCTAGAACGCGAGGGGTGAGGGTCACCGACTTCCCGAGCTCCTTGTGAGTTGAGGGGGGTGCCACCTGTAATAACACTCCAACGCTCAAGTCAGAAGGGGTGCAGGTGGTATGAGGATAAAGAATACGTGATGTACCTTGGGGGAGGGGTAGGACCCTCCCCTTATATATCTTGTCAGTAGGGCGGGCCCCACAGGGGAAGACCTCCTTCCAGGAAGCTTCTTTCCCTACAACTGTCATGCAGCTGGCAATGAGGGTGAGTGTCCGGGTTGTGAGGCTAAACGGGTTGCGCGCGTTGATCCAATCACGAGGATCGGGTCGCCCGTGGGCTGGGTCGACCGCTCCACCAGTTGGGCTGGGCCGTAACAGAAAGTGAGGACCAACAAGAAAGCAAAAAATTAAGAAACGGTGAAAGATTTTCAAAAAATAAAATTTTACAAATGAAAATTTTTAAAATAAAGAAGGATGAGTGAATGGTGATGAAAAAAAGAAAAAAAATGACCGAACACAGGAAAAAGTTTAAAGAACGATAAAAAAAAAGTAGGTTGTTAAATGAGTTAGTTTGTTTATCTTTTTATATTATTTTTAGGTCAAAAATCTTAAACAAATAGTATATTTTTTAGTTGATGGGTCAGATTTTTAGGTTGGATCAAAAAAATATTGACTAAAAAAGTGCTACTTTTTTTTAAAAAATAAATTGACCGTCCATTTAATCCGCGGACTAGGCTGATTAACTCGTGTTTAACCCGTAATTTAAATTAAGTTAATTTTAGAAACAAAATCTGCATGTTTAAATGCGTAAATGGACTGGTCTGAGGTGTTTAGTCCATTTTGACAATCCTATGAAAAAGTGGAATGCTGAAATGATGGAATGGAATAAGTATTTGTTTAGGTTGATTTATTTGAGTAAAAAAGTATTTTTATTAGGTTTTAAACATGTTTGGATATATTTTTTTAAAAAAATATTTTTATTAAAAAAATAAATTATTTTTTTTAAAAGCTAATAATACTTTATTTTTAAGAAAAGCATAAACAAAAAATATTTTAATATTTAAAATTTTTTTTAAAAAGTCTTTTCAAATATAAATGGCTTTTGTCTATTATATTTTTTTTTAAAAAAAATAAAAAAGTAAGTAGTTTTTTTAAAAGCCAATCAGAATATCACGTACTCCGTACTCAAGGAGAATGAGAGAAGGAGAGAGCGGGGGCGAACGGTTGAGGGTGAAACACAGTGAGGAAGATGGCCATGCCATCGGAAGAGATAAGGGGGAGAGCGTGGGTGGGTGTGTATCCGGTGTTAAGGAGGGTTCTTCTCGAGAGGGGTTAGAAAAGCCATCCAAGGTCTCTTTTAGAGATAAAGTCATTGGTGCAGAAAAGTCTAAGGCCTTTGCATTAGTAGGGTCTTTATCTGGGGATGGTATCGCGACGGTGACAGGTAAGCAGGGTGATTCTCGTCCACCAAGTGTCAATTTTACCAAGGAGGCAAAGAGTTGTCTAGCTGAACCTTATAAGGAAGCCATCGTGATCAAGGTGTTGGATAAGCATTATGGCTACACGGCTCTCATGCATAAGCTTCGGATAGTATGGCGCATCAAAGGAGGGTTTGATTTGTTGGATGTGGGGTTTGGGTATTTTTTGGTTAAATTTGATATTGCTGCGGATCGTGAGAAAGTCATTCTTGGTGGCCCGTGGTTGATAGACGGTCACTATGTTGCAGTAAAGCCATGGGATGTGGATTTTAGGCCATGCGAAAAATCCTTTGGATCAACGCTGGTATGGATTCGAGTCTCGGGACTTCCAATTTGGTGCTACCAGGAACAAGCAATGCTGCGAATTGCTTCTGCAATAGGGATTCCGGTGAAAGTAGATTTGGCTACTAAGCTTGCAGAAAGAGGAAAATATGCTCGAGCTTGTGTTCAAATTAATCTTGAGTTGCCTGTAATCAAACATATTATAGTGGAGGGTGTGACTTATGAAGTGGAGTACGAGAGTTTACCGTTGATTTGTGCTACTTGTGCACGATATGGGCATGATAAATCGTTGTGCATGGAGAAGGAGTCCTTGGAAGGAAACGGGAATTCCTTTGGTGATGAAAAAAATAATGAAGTCCCGACACTAGTGCCACACAACAATCATGAGATTCAACAAGAGGCTGAATCAGAAGCTCGTGTTTTGGGTGAGAATCCTCGTAATTTGGGTGAGAAATTAGGAGTTGTTAAAGGGAAGGATATGGTTACGAAATCATTGGCTCCTCACGTGCCTGATGGTCATGTTAATGAGGCATGCATGGATGATGGAGAGGGCTGGCAACAAGTGCTCCGTAAGGGAAAATTCACAATGGGCCAGTCATCAGGTTTGAAGGACCAAGATGGAAAGCAGCACAAGTTTGGTTCGAGAAGGGTTCCAAGACCCAATTTGCATGGTGATGGAGGTAAATCAATTGGCATTAGGATGGGGAAGCGAGAAAAACATGAAATTGCGCCATCTCCATCACGCAGAACTCCTGCACGTCGTGGAATTTCTCTACGGAAGCGTCCTCGGCCTTCCTCCTTGCAGAACTCGCCAGTTGATAAAAATGGTGGCACAATGGAGGAAACCTTAGTAGATGGAAGCATGGCAGGTGCAGTGTTAGGAGGTCCGAAGGTGGCAATTATTGAGGATCAGAGTGTGCCAGTACCGCAGGACAAACCACCTATTGAGGTTGGTGATTCTGTTTAGAGTTTTATGTTCTTATTTATTCTGTCCCTATTATTTATGGATAGTTTAAATATGATTGTTTGGAATATTAGGGGTGCTTCTAATAAGTTAGTCAGTGTGCATTGCAAGGAACTTGTTAGGAAATTTAGACCTGTTTTCTTTATTGTGGTTGAAACTCACTCCCCTTTTCAGCATTTAAAATTATTCTGGGAAAGATTGGGGTATCACTCTGTTGGTATAGTAGAAGCAGAGGGGCATAAGGGAGGTATTTGGTTTCTATCCTCTATGAAGGGTGTTTGTTGTAAGTTCATTGATGCTTTTGATCAGGGTGTTACTGTTGAGGTTCACTTTGATAATTTAATTTGGAGGTGTAGTGGTATTTATGGCAGTCCTCAATTTAATAAAAGGGTTCTCCTTTGGGATTATCTTGTTGCACAATCCATGGTTTTTCAAGGACCTTGG
Organism: Arachis ipaensis; assembly: GCF_059453495.1. Classification (NCBI taxonomy): domain Eukaryota; kingdom Viridiplantae; phylum Streptophyta; class Magnoliopsida; order Fabales; family Fabaceae; genus Arachis; species Arachis ipaensis. The sequence goes on from NC_142436.1 coordinate 60,673,988, forward strand.
ATTGTTCTTGGTGATTTTAATGAAGTCAAATTTTCTCATGAATCTAAGGGCTGTCAGTTTTCTCATCAAAGAGCAGACATGTTTGCTACTTCATTAGGGGATAGTGGTTTGTTTGATCTGAAGACTATTGGGAGGCAGTTTTCTTGGTACAGGAGGGTGAAAAATTATGTTGACGTGGCAAAAAAGCTTGATCGAGTCTGTATAAATAATAGTTGGTTATCTATCTTTCCAGAGGCTTATGCAGAAGTTTTAAATAGGCTTCAGTCTGATCATTGCCCTATTCTGGTGCGTTGTAAAGGTCGTCCTCAGCCTAAAGGGAATCGACCTTTCCGATTTGTTGTTGCTTGGGCTACTCATCCTGTGTATAGGGATATTGTGAACCAGTCATGGTGGTCTGGTAATAGAGGAATTCATGGCAAGCTTTCAGAAGTACAGAAGAATTCACTAGAGTTTAACTCGAAGGTATTTGGTAACATTTTTGTTAAGAAATGTGAATTAGAGCAGCAGATTAATTATTTACAAAAGCGTTTGGAAGTGGTGGATAGTATTTATTTGCGTCAGAAAGAGCAACAGTTGCTTGATGATTATAATAATACTCTAGTGCAAGAAGAGCTCCTATGGTTCCAAAAGTCCAGAGAGCAGTGGGTAAGGTTCGGGGATAGGAATACAAGATTCTTTCATATTCAAACTCTTGCGCGAAGGAAGCATAATAAGATTCATGGCCTTTATCTCAAGGATGGAGTGTGGGAAACTGATCCAGAGGTTCTGAGTCAAGAAGCAGAGTCTTTCTATAAAAGCTTATTCTGTCATTTGGATGATGTTGATTTGGGTTGCCTTGGTGATGTGCCTCTTCCTTCTCTAAATGAGGAAGCTTGCAATAACCTTACGGCACCAGTTACTATGGAGGAAGTCAAAGCAGCGGTTTTTCACATGAACTCTTTTAAAGCTCCGGGTCCTGATGGGTTTCAAGCTTTCTTCTTCAAAGAATATTGGGAGATCATTGGTCTTGATGTTTGGAAGATGGTTAAGTAGGCATTCTCCAGTGTTCCTCTTGATCCAAGAATGTTGGAGACTTTACTAGTTCTCATTCCAAAGGTTGAATCACTGGTATCTATGAAATATTTCAGGCCGATTAGTCTCTGCAATGTAGTTTACAAGATCATCACGAAGGTCCTTGTTAATAGGCTTCGTCCTCATCTTGCGGAGATTGTTGGCCCGCTTCAAGGAGGATTTATTCCGGGACGAGGAACTCCTGACAACATCATTATTGCCCAAGAAGTCCTCCACTTTATGAAGAAGACTAAATCAAAGAAAGGCACACTGGCATTTAAGATTGATCTGGAGAAAGCTTATGACAGAGTTGACTGGAGGTTTTTAGCTCATACCCTTAAAAGTTTTGGTTTTCCTATTCCTACACTTAATTTGATTATGAATTGTGTCACTGCTTCTTCCTTATCTATTCTTTGGAATGGGAGTCGCCTGAATGACTTTACTCCTAGCCGAGGTCTTAGACAAGGAGACCCTATGTCACCCTATCTTTTTGTGTTGTGTATGGAGCGATTGGCATGCTTTATTAGTCATCAGGTTGATTTGGGATTGTGGGAACCGGTTGCTATTTCTAGAGGAGGACCAAGAATATCCCACTTAATATTTGCGGATGACTTGCTTCTATTCTGTAAAGCTACAAAGAGACAAGTGCAAAATGTGATGTTGGTTTTAGAGACTTTTTGCAAAGCATCTGGGATGAAGATTAATGTGGAGAAGTCTAAAGCGCTTTGCTCCAAGAATGTCTCTGCAACAAGGAAAGAGGTTTTCACTGGGGTATCCTCTATCAGATTTGTCCAGGACTTGGGCAAGTATCTTGGAGTTACCCTTAGCCATTCTAGGGTGACTCGTTCAGCTTTCAATGGTGTCCTGGATAAGATTCGGAGTAGGCTAGCAAGCTGGAAAGGAAGTTTACTCAATCGGGCTGGTAGACTTTGCTTGGTTAATTCTATTGTCGCTGCTATTCCCACGTACCAGATGCAGGTCTCTATTTTTCCCAAAGGAATCATTAGTAAATTGGAGTCTATGATGAGGAATTTTCTTTGGAAAGGACAAGTTGATGGAAGAGGATTGAATCTTGTTAGTTGGAAGGTACTGGTTACTCCAAAAAAATATGGAGGTTTAGGGATTAGAGATCCTTATTGTGTAAATATTGCTCTTCTTGGGAAGCTAGTTTGGACTTTCTTCCAGCAGCCAAACAAGCTATGGGTCCAATTGTTGGATGCCAAATATCGATCATCTCTATATGACTGTTTTAGTTATCCTAAGAACAAGGACTCTCCCATTTGGAGGTGTCTTTGCAAGGCTTGGGAAGTGTTGAAGGATGGGTTTGCTTGGTGTATTGGAGATTTGAACCAGAATTTTTGGTTTTCTAACTGGAGGAAAGAAGGACGGTTATCTAATGAGATCGATTATGTTCACATTTCTGATTCGAATCTCCGGATACAGGATATTTGGTCGGTTGGTAGGTGGCATTTGGATACTCTTTATTCTCCTTTATCTCAAAATCTGAAAGATAATATTCTTTCTTACAATCCAGATGAACAAGCAGGTCCGGAAGTGGGTTGGTATTGGAGTGGGTCTGCTGCCAAAGTCTATAACTCTCACAATGGTTACTTGTGGTTGTGTAAGCAGCTATTTGGTTGGGAGGAGCGGGAGAATTGGCTTTGGCTTTGGCGCCAGCTTGTTCCGGAAAAGCATAAATTTTTGGCTTGGTTGTGTCTTAAGGAAGCTCTTCCTACTGCAAGTTTTCGCTTTAGAAGAGGGATGTCGTCATCGGATAAGTGTCCAAGATGTCTTTCTAGCCAGGAATCGGTTTTACATTGTATTCGGGATTGTCCCAAAGCTCAGCTTGTCTGGCATAGGTTGGATATTTCTTGTCATCCTTTGGATTTGAAGAACTGGTTCTTGTATCATAGCAGAGAGCATCCGTTCAAGTTCTTTTCGGGACTTTGGTGGATATGGCGAGCAAGGAATAATGACATCTTTAATCCTGATGAATCTTGGCCTCCGGAAAAAGTGATTTGTCTGGCATTAACTTCAGAAAAGGAGCTTAGGAATATCTTTGAATTACAACGTATGTCCTTTCCCTCTACTCTAAATGGTTTTTGGAATCCCCCATCCATTGGTACTTTTAAGATTAATTGTGATGCTAGTTATTTTGGTTCGGGTGATAGTGTTGGTTTTGCTTGTGTTATTAGAGATTGTAATGGGAGCTGGCAAAGGGGGTGTTTGGGAATGATTGAGAGTAATAGTATTCTTCAAGGAGAATTGTTTGCTATTTGGAGAGGATATATCTTAGCTTGGGATGTGGGTCAACGAGATGTTATTTGTGAGACGGATTGTGTGGAAGCATTTAATCTTGTTACTCAAGATGGTTTTGGGTTTATTGATCCACTGGTGCTCAAAATAAGAGATATCATGCATTGGAATTGGTGGGTTGACTTTCGTTTGATTATGAGAGATGCAAACACGGTGGCAGATACTATGGCAAAGATGGCGATGAAGTTACAACTTTCGCATGTGGAGCTTCTTTCATCTTGGGAGGAGTTTAAGAGTAGTCTTAAACGGGACTATCCCTCTATTTAGGTAGTTCCTTGTTTTATTTGTTTTGTTTTTCTTTGTTTAATTTATTTCAGTCACCAAAAAAAAAAAGCCAATCTGAATCGATCCTAAAAATATTTAAAATAGATTAATTAATTAGTAATTCTTATCAAATTTAGTATTAGTTGTTAAAAAAGTGAAAACTAAATATTATGTAATTAAGACAAATTGATCCAATCATTCAAACTTAATTATACAAACATTTATACGTGAAATAAAAATATTTAAAAAATAATAAAAATCAACTCAAATTAGTTTATAATTATTTTATTTTGTATTTATAAATTATTATTAGAATATATATATATATATATATATATATATATATATATATATATATATATATAAAACTAAATAAAATAACTTTATATTATTTTTTTGAATTATATTGGTTGATAAGTGGAGAGACAATGACAAGAGACAAAGTGAAGTTATAAGGCTACCCAAGTGGCTATTAAGCTTTCACGATTTAGAAGAAAAAAGTTTCGTACATGTCAAATGTCTCTATAAAAAGGAAGTGTAAAATTTCAAGTAATTCATGTCATGTGCTAGCAATTTGCAAACGAAACCATGGGCTATTTCACGGCATTCACATGATTTAGAGCTTGAAAAATCCACTTTTTAATTTAAATATAGAAGTGAAAATGATGTAAGACGTAGTTATAGAGGTTCAAAATGCTTTACGCAATTTTGGTGTCAGGATCAAAGTAATTAGATGGTCAAAATTTAGGTGAAGTAATTGGACGATTCGATTTAAAGTACACAAATCGAACCGTTCGATTTGTGTTTTTCTGGTCATATGTCACGCATGCGTTGATTCCTGGCACGGTGATCCCCTCATACAAAGCACCCCTTTCCTAAAGCCTCACTCTCTCCCTCTGAAATCCCTTTCTTTAACCCCAATCACCATTTCCTCTTTTCTTCACCAGCATAATCCTTCTTCAAATCTTTAATAAAAAATAATTACAATGCTAAGGAATAAAAAATGTAAAAATGTTAATCGTCCTGAACTTTATATTATCAATTATCTCTTCTATTATGATTATATAAGATTGTATTTTAAATTTTTTTATTTAACAGAAATATTATAAATAATGTTAAAAATTAAGATTATTAATGATAGTAAATGTAATAGTTAAATATATATATTTAAATTTAGGTAGTGAATTCCGCCTATGTTACACTTGCGGTACATAGCCGGTCCCAAGTCCGGATAAAGGAGGAGGGTTGTGTTAGGTCTTCGACAATCAACATAAAAATATAGTCGAACCCCATGACATGAATCAAAGACATTATTGCGCTAAAACTAGGTCGTTGCCCGGAAGCAACGCGCTGTATGGCTCGAGTACGGTGTCAAATGAGCAAGAGCCGCTGCATCGGTGCCCGCATGTAGTGTTAAATGAGCAAGGGTTCTCGCGTTTTCGTGAACGGACGAGAGTAAATAAGCAAGTTCAAAAAGTAAAAGGTAAAGATCGGAGCGACAGAAGGTTGAAATTTGGGACATGGAACATAGGCACTCTAACAGGAAAGTCCATAAAGGTGGTGGACACCATGACAAGGAGGAATATTAACATTATGTACCTACAAGAAACAAAATGGGTTGATGCCAAGGCTAGGGAGTTGGATACTTCTGGTTTCAAACTTTGGTATACAGGAAATGTGAAGAATAGGAATAGGGTTGGAATAATTGTGGATAAGCAGTGGAAGAAGGACGTACTGGATGTTAAAAGGGTGGGAGATCGGATCATCTCTATCAAACTTGTGGTGAAGGGAGGTGCTTTCCATGTGATTAGCGCCTATGCACCACAAGTAGGTTCGGACGAACAACACAAGATAAGGTTTTGGGAGGATCTAGAGAGTTTGGTTCAAGACATACCTTTGGGAGATAAGATTTTCTTAGGAGGAGATTTAGATGGCCATGTTGGGAGAGAAGTGACTGGATATGGGAATATTCACGGAGGCCATGGTTTCGGGGTGATCAATGCCGAGGGTAAAACTATTTTGGACTTTTCCTCAACCTTTGATCTTCTCATCGCAAATACATGTTTTAAAAAGAGAGACGAACATCTTATAACCTATAAGAGTGGCATGACAAGCTCTCAAATTGAATTTTCTTGTTGAGGAGAGTCGACCGAAAATTTTGCATTAATTGTAAAATTATCCCGGGAGAGAGTTTGACAACACAACATAGGGTGCTCGTCATGGATTTCCGCGTTGAGCAAAAGTTGAGGAAAAGACATCATACGAAGAACCCAAGGACGAGGTGGTGGCAGATGAAAGGTGAGGAATAAAAAAGCTTCCTAAGACGGGTAAGAGAAGAGGCAAAGTGGGATGGGAATGGAAGCGCGGAAGAGAGATGTGGAGGGAGATGGCAGAAGTTATTAGAAGAACAGCAAAATAAAGCTTTGGTGAATCTAAAGGAATAGAACCAAGAGACAAGGAGTCCTGGTGGTGGAATGCGAGTGTACAAGATAAGATAAAGATAAAAAGGGAGTACTTTAAAGAGTGGTCTCTATGCCGCAATGCAAATAACTGGGAAAAATATAAGGCGGCTAAGAAAGAGACAAAAGTGGCTGTAAGTGAAGCAAGAACAAGAGCATATGAGGGTCACTACCTGTCTTTGGGCACGAAAGAAGGAGAAAAAGGTATATATAGAATCGCAAAGAGCCGTGAAAGAAGAACGAGAGATTTGGATCAGGTTAAGTGTATCAAGGATAAGGATGGAGAGGTGTTGGCTCAAGAGGAGAGGATTAATGAAAGGTAGAAGAGCTACTTCTATGATTTATTTAATGAGGGACAGAAGACTCTTCCGAGCCTTGGTTGGTTATGCACAAGGGAAGAAGATCAAAACTTTGACTACTATCGGAGGATTCGAGACTTCGAGGTAAAAGAGGCTCTAAAGCAGATGAAAAATGGCAGGGCAGTAGGACCTGATAATATCCCGATTGAGGTTTGGAAGGGTCTTGGAAAAAAGGCGTCAACTGGTTAACCAAGCTTTTTAATGATATTTTAAGGTCAAAGAAGATGCCTGATGAGTGGAGAAAGAGCACCTTGGTACCTATCTACAAGAATAAGGGGGATATACAAAGTTGCAAAAACTATAGAGGGATCAAGCTTATGAGTCATAGCATGAAGTTATGGGAAAGGGTGATAGAACAGAGGTTGAGAAAAAAGACACAAGTAACAGAGAACCAATTTGGATTTATACCAGGCAGATCTACCACTGAAGCGATATATCTTTTAAGAAGGATGATTGAGAGCTATCATAGTAATAAAAGGGATCTACATATGATGTTTATTGATTTGGAAAAAGCGTATGATAGAGTACCAAGAGAGGTCTTATGGAAGGTTTTTGAAAAAAGGAGAGTAAGGATCGCATATATTCGTGCAATTAAAGACATATATGATGGGGCCACAACTAGTGTGAAGACTCAAGGTGGTGTGACAAAGGAATTTCCTATTGGTATAGGATTACACCAGGGATCCTCCTTAAGTCCATACCTTTTCACATTAGTCTTGAAAGTACTCACAGAGCACATCCAAGAGCCTGTGCCATGGTACATACTTTTTGCCGATGATATCGTCCTTATGGGAGAGTCAAGGGAAGACCTAAATAAGAATTTGGAGTTATGGAGAGAAGCTCTAGAAGTGTATGGTCTACGCATAAGCCGTAGCAAGACGGAATATATGGAATGTAAGTTCAGTCTGAGAAGGAAAAACCCTAATATAGAGGTGAAGATTGGAGAAAACAACCTACGAAAAGTTAAAAGTTTTAAGTATCTTGGGTGCATCATACAAGATAATGGAGAGATTGAACAGGATGTAAATCATAGGATCCAAGCAGGTTGGTCAAAATGGCGGAGTGCATCTGGTTTTATATGCGACAAAAAGTGCCTTTAAAACTTAAAGGTAAATTCTATCACACCGCTATAAGACCGGCTATGCTTTATGGTACAGAGTGTTAGGCGGCTAAAGAGGAGCACGAACATAAGCTGAGTGTGGCAGAGATAAAGATGTTGAGATAGATGAGTGGTCATACACGATTGGATAAAATAAGGAACGAAGATATAAGGGAGAGAGTTGGAGTAGCACCCATTGTGGAAAAGATGGTTGAATCGCGTCTCAGATGGTTTGGACATGTGAGAAGAAAACCGATAGAACATCCAGTCAGAAGGGTGGATGAGATGGAAGATGGACAAGGGGCAAAAGGCAGAGGAAGACCTATGAAGACCATCCATGAGGTGGTCAAACGAGATCTACATGTAAATGGTCTCTCTGTAGACATGATACATGACAGAGCACAATATCGTCATTTGATTCATGTAGTCGACCCCACTTAGTGGGACAAAGCTTTGTTGTTGTTGTTGTTTGTATTTAAATTTAGTTAGTAAATATTTTAATTAATAATAATATTTAGACTAGATTAATATAGTAGATTAATAAAAAATATATGTTTAGAATTTTTTGTAATAATTATAAAAATTATAATTAATTATTATTAGAGTTACGTTATTATTGTATAACTTTTATAAAGTAGATTTTATACAATATGATATTTTTGCTCCCGTAATAATTATTTATTGTTAGATATCTAATTAACATAAATATATTGTAGTTGAAGTATTAAAGTTTTTAACATTGTTAGTTAAATTAGGTTTGTCATACGGTTAAGGGTTAATTAATTAATTATTATTATTAATAAGTTAGTATTTATATATTATTAGTGAAATAGAAATTATTACTCAGTAAATTATTTATAAATAAATAAATAATTATGTAAGGAGAAAATTTAGGAAACGGTTTACTAAAATATTTAATATGAATAATAATATCATAATTTTTGAAAATTAAAAACTATTCGAAATAATTTTTAGTTTTATTAATTAAATTTAGAAGTTAAATTATTATTACTGTGGAGTTTAGTAAAATAGATTTAGTAAAATTAATTTATTTTTTGTACTTTTAATAATTAATGATTATTTTTAGATATTTAATTAATATATTTTGTGTAGTTAAATTTTCAAATTTTTTAATAATAATAGTTAAATAATTGATAAGTTAGTTGTATTTATGCATACATGTTAGTTACTAAATTATCTAATTAATAGTAAATTTAGTATTAGTTTAATAAATTAGTTACTATTATTAGAAAATTATTAATTGTTAGTAGTAAATTAGTAATTATTAATTATTTAACTAGTATTTTGCTATTTTTTGTAGAATTTACGGATGGTGACATGTAACTACCTACTACTTTTGGATCTGTACAATTTGAATGTGGAGGAGCATTTACGGTTTACTGATTTTTATCACGTTTTTCATATTGGAATAGTTCAATGTCAATCAGCAATAAATGCACTAATCGAGAGATGGCACCCAGATACACACGCATTTCACTTTTCAGTTGGTGAGTTGCTGTAACACTTGAAGATGTGGCTATTATTCTTGATCTTCTGATAAACGGTCTTTCAGTGACAGGAGTGACTATGAGTAGTCACGAAGTCTTAGAGGCTGATTGTTTGCACCGATTTAAGGTTGCACCCACGGACGGATCCAAGTGCAGTGGTGTGGGGGCAAGCGGCCCCACTACAATTTGAAATTCTTTTGAGTAGTATATGATAATAATATTTATTTTCCCCCATTAGATTATTAAATTTGACTCCATAATAATTTTTTATTCAACTTTTGGTACTTAATTGTCAATTTAAAAATTTTATATTAGATATTCGTTAGAATGATCAATTCTCATATTTAAACGAAATTAGTGTTTTTTTTTTAAATCAACTCAAAAGAATATTATTTATCTTCTTTTCAAATTAGCTTTAATTTTTGCGTAGCAACTATATTAATTGAAAGTACTTTTTTAACTATGAATATCAATAAGAGTCGGCTTCTAATTGTGTTGGGAAGTGAATTTTTAAATAATTGTTTAGTAATATATATGGAAAGAGAAAAATTTTGATGGTAGTATTAAGAGAAAAATTACTTAATTTTTTAAAAATATAAAACCTAAAAGAGTAGAATTTTAAATTATATATTATTATTAAATTACTATTTTAATGTTTTAATTTGTATATTAGATATTTTGAAGGCTAATGATATTTTACAATAACAAATATAATCATAACAATAATAATGCTATATGTACATAAAAAATAATTATCTGTATAAAATACATATTAAAATATAAAATACACATTGAAAATAAGTTAAACAATACATGTATTATATATAGATATATAGTGGTTAATAAATAATTTAATATTTATTTTTTTATATACACATATTATTTTTATTATAAAAATTATTATCATATTATATAAATTTTGCCCCCACTACCAAAATTTTCTGGATCCGTCACTGGTTGCACCGAAAAAGTCAAACTATAGAGGAAGTTTCATAAAATTGATGTGGCTTCGAAATTTAAAAGATTGTTTACAGTTGATTGACGAAAACAGCATTTAGAGGTATGTGAATTGCCACATTATGTTATTATTTGGTATAAAATCTTGTTTGGAGACAAGTTTGGAGCAGTTGTACACTGAAAGTTTCTGCCTTTGCTTTGTGATTTTGGCAGTATCGGAAAGTATAGTTGGGAATCGACATGCCTAGCACATCTGTACAGAGCGTTATGTAGGGTATCTGGTTTTGACTGTAAAAAAAATTGATGGTCCACTAATACTTCTGCAAGCTTGGGTTTGGATCCATCTACCATTTCTTGTGCCGATTTCAAGGGAACCCTGCAATTTTCCGGTTGCAAACAGGTAAAATTATCGAGTAACATCATATTTTCATATTTAGGATGAAATTGTGTTAACGAAATAAATCATATTAGGTGGCGTAATTGGGAGCGTGCAGACCGACGCTATAGATTTCTTAGTATTGCTCTCTTTAGAAAGTCATTGGATGATCTTCAGGAAGGCCATGTATATTTTCATTAAAGAAGTATTTGTTTCGGGTTTAGTCTTATTATTATTTGGCTTGTAATCATCTGTTTCTTTTATTGTATGCAGTTTGTGTGGGAGACCTATGGTGTTGATCGCATTGAGCCAAATGTAATTCTTGCAGACATCTACATGCACTCAGTTGTGTGGAGCGCTACGATGCTATTGATATTATTTAAATGCATTGAGTGGCATGCAACCGATAGGTTTAGGCGACAATTTGGTTTCGTCTAGGGAGTTTCTCATCAGGAACGGAGTCTAGACAAGGCATACGAAAAAGTCCTTACTGGTCTTAAGAATTTTGACTAGTCCACAACGGCGACTCATTCATTTTGAGTAATAACTAGTTTACAATGTCTAAATGCTCTAATGCAAGGGTAATAACTCCAAAAGACTCGATGTAATACTCGGATATCAGTTACCAAGTCATTGCCTTGATATGCAGGCTTAGTTTTAAAATGGACGACTGCTGATGGCTCCTTATGATACATGGCGTCAAACCATATGGGAAAAGTTTTGTACAATACTTCCCAACCTCCGAATATTTTTCCATTGACTTTTGCTTAGCCAACCATGCTTTGCGATAGCTGATGGTGTAGTTGAATTTCGACCGCACTTTCGCAATAACTGATTTCACCTTTATAGAGGGGTCAACCTCTACTAATAACTTTATTACTTCTGCAATTGTGTTCGAATCCATTTTCGAATGATCCTGATAAATGGTGGCTCTGGTACAAGTGTGATTACAATTATACCTCCTTATAACCCAACAGTACTTTCTACGGATCATGCTAACCCTGATCAGCCAATCACAACCTGATCCATACTGTATACACTTGACATAAAATGTCAACGGTTCCAACAAATACACTCGGTAGTCAACACCTCTGCGAATGGTATAATCTTTCATCACTATAATAACAATTTTTCTGGAATTGAATTCTATTCCCACGGCAAATTCACCATCTGCCACAATAGAAATTTCTACTATGACGACAATCATACCATAAATATTTAATAAACAAATATTTAATAAGTAAAATTAAAAGTAAAATCTATCTATAACTTATAAATCAATCATATCAAAAAATTAATACAAATATAAATGAATATTCATATAAAAAATCAATACTCACTGCATCAATATTAATATAAATAAAATTCACATAAAGTAATTATCTAAATTTTAACCAAATAAAAACATAAACATATAAATAAATACTAATTAATATTTAACTAAATCAATAAGTAACTAAAAATGATTATTATCTTAAATTTAATTAAATAAAGACATAAACAAATGCTAATTAATTATATTTTCACATGTCACGTAACTAATTAATACATCAATCACTATAAATTATAACAAAATTCTAAAGCTTCGTATAAATATAGTCAATTACGTACCTGCATTCATATATTCAAGAAATTCTGAAGCATGTATGGCCTTCAAATTCAAAGCTCGCATGAAAGAAAGCTCCTCAAACGGATATTGGTTTGCCAGTGCATTTGCCACGTCTGTCACATTTACCTCCATAGTGTCATCACCTTGATCTTCATCTCCATCTGGACCAACGACCTCATAATTGTTTTCAAACTCTTCCTCACTGTCACTATTGTAATTTTTCCGTTCAATATGTTGGTCGGCTTCAGATTGTTCGAACTCAATATACAACTCATTGAACGACATCTGAGAGTGACTTTCAATATACATTGAAAATATCTCTTACATGCTCGCTTCATCAGTTACATATTTGGTTTGAAATTGAACGAATCCACCAAATACCGGTATAGGATACCTATATAAAATACATGAGATTTTTTTTGACATTTCAAAATATATCTTCTTACAAATCACACATTTTAGTTATTCAAATGAGATTGTGAATGAAATAACAATATCTAACATATTTTCACAAACAAATTTCACTCCTTCAGATGTTTGTAACAAAATCTGACCAAAATAATATACTTTTAATATGACTCTATCATCTATTTTTTTCTCACATGAACATGAATTTCACTGTAATTTTTTTCAAGCACAAACAAAACAAAAGATCTGAAAGAGCTGAGGAAAGAAGAAGAAGAAGAAGAGATCTACCAACTCGGGTACGAGTTGCACACAGACATATATATATATGTTCTTGCCTGTAGAATAGGTCGGTCTCCGAGGATCGTCCAACCCTAGATCCGAGCTTTTTCCTTCTGTTGTGACGTGAGAATATGATCGTCGGCAAAAGGGGGGGGGGGAGTGTACCTGCAAAGGCACTCCGAAACTTAAGTCAGTATATTGTTGTGTAATTCTCGTGCTGAAGAAGATACTTTTACCTTGTATTTATATGATGAGCTTTTTCGTCAGTTATGATTCGAGCATTTACATCGGCTTGGAGGAGATTGATAACGTATTCTCATCATTGTGTCGTTTGGGAAACGGTTATGATAAGAAAACAGAAAGGACCGAGTTATAGCTCATAAAGGCCGAGCTATAACGGGCGAAACTGAGTTATAGCTTGTAAAGATCGGGCTATAACGGGTAGAACTGAGTTATAGCTCGTATTAATGATGGTTATAATACCGAGTTATTATTTGTATCGTTGACGACCATATCATAGCCCCTAAGCTTAGCCTGAGGAGAATTTTTTAATGAAGCAGGTTGAGCTTCTTAATGAGGTATAACTCGGTTTAAATGAGTAACTTTGGTGAGCCCCCAGTTCAACTTACTTCATTAAAAGAAAGGAAAAAAGATTTTGTTTTATATTGAATGTGGGAGGTCGTGTCTGCTTTTAGTGGGAGAGAGAAAGTTTTATTGGTGCATTTAAGGCTTGTTATGTTTCCAAAGCGAATTTACATCTTGATTTGATAGTGTAGCAGTTACTTGGGGTTTGTGGTTAAGTTAATTGTGTGGCTACCAAGCTTGTTTTTGACTGACCCTTGGTTTATGCTATTTGGAAAATCAGAATGAGTAAAAGAGGTATGCATGACATTTCTCTCTTTTTTATTTTTTCTTCGCTTCTTCATCTCTTCGCTTTCGTCTTCAGGCTGGGCTCCCTCAACTCGGATGGTTTCCGAGATGTGAGTGGGATCAGAGTGATGCTCTTCATCGTCTTGGTGATGTTGGTTATCGTCGTTGTTTCCGATCCGTGCATTATTAAGCTCGGCGACTTGAGCAGCCAATCTTTGGTTTTCCTCAGCCATACGCTGATTGGCTTGTTGTAGCTCGGTTACCATCCGCAAGAGCTCGGATGGGGAAGGGGGTGGCACGTCAGCCATGGATACGACACGAAACAATGGGACCAATAGAAAAGATTTGTTTCTTCGGCCCCACGGTGGGCGCCAATTGTTCTTGCCTGTAGAATAGGTCGGTCTCGGAGGATCGTCCAACCCTAGATCCGAGCTTTTTCCTTCTGTTGTGACGTGAGAATATGATCGTCGGCAAAAGGGGGGGGGAGAGGGGGGGAGTGTACCTGCAAAGGCACTCCGAAACTTAAGTCAGTATATTGTTGTGTAATTCTCGTGCTAAAGAAGATACTTTTACCTTGTATTTATATGATGAGCTTTTCGTCAGTTATGATTCGAGCATTTACATCGGCTTGGAGGAGATTGATAACGTATTCTCATCATTGTGCCGTTTGGGAAACGGTTATGATAAGAAAACGGAAAGGACCGAGTTATAGCTCATAAAGGCCGAGCTATAACGGGCGAAACTGAGTTATAGCTTGTAAAGATCGGGCTATAACGGGTAGAACTGAGTTATAGCTCGTATTAATGATGGTTATAATACCGAGTTATTATTTGTATCGTTGACGACCATATCAATATATAAAATAAATCGGTTGGTCCGATTTGTATTGACATATTCAAAAAATATATATAATAATCAAATCGGACCAACCGATTTATTTTATATATTGATTTGACATATTCAAAAAATATATATAATAATCAAATCGGACAGTCCAATTTGCTGTGCTCTGAAATTAAAAAAAATAAAAACTATATTTAAATTGGACGATCTGATTATATAGACTAAAATTCAAATTTTTTCTTCCACACAAATTGGACAGTCCGATTTGTATACCTATTTTTTTTAATAAAAAATTGAACGGTCCAATTTTTTTTCTATGTTTTAAAAAAAGCTGCTATATTACATTAAGGTCTAATGCCATCAATCTCCAAAAATATGTCCGAAAAAATAGCCTGAAAATTCGGATAAATATATAATTAAAATCCACTAACTTTAGAGGACTCATTTTTTTCTATATTATAAATAAACGTATGATATACGTTGATATTTTTGTAACACTGTGTTTTACTTTGTTATGGGTTTGGTTTTTTTTTTTTTTTTGAAAAGAACAAAATGTAGATGACATTTTGTTGATGAATAACAATTTTTAATCAAATAATAACAAAATAGCATCAACATTTTGTATTAAAAAATATATTTTTAATTTTTTTATATAAAACGATAGTACGTTTTGTATATTTTATTTTTTTTAATTGACAAACAAAATGACAGTGATATTTTATTTAAAGGAACATTTTTAAATTATTTTTCTGATGGGGACGTTTTCCCGCAAAACGTCAATGATGTTTTCTATTAAACGGTAATGATGTTTTCGTTGTACTAGTAACTACTACCACAACGCTGTTAAACACTATTATTGACTAATTTTACTGATATACACCACTTCTAATCTAATATAAAAAAAAAACAAAAAAAAACAAAAAAAATTCAACTTTAGAGTCAGCGCGCCATTATTATTAGTAAGAAATTAATGTATTGTATGCAAAATTGTCTACTCACATATACAGTTACACACGCTAACGCAAACAACATACATGCCTTTTTTTTTTTTTTTTAATAAACTACAAAAAATTATACTAGAATAATTTTATCTTCGATAAAAATACAAACAAATTTTATTATTAACAAAAATATCTTTTAAATAATTTAAAAATATCATAAAAATATCAAATATTAAATATATATTCTTAAAAATATTTTATAATTAAATTTTGATATAATTTTTTATAAGTATAATTAAAAAATAAAATATTTTTATCTTTAAAATTTAATAATTTTTTGTTAAGTATATTTTTATAATTTTTTGTCAATAATCAATAATATTTTTAAAAAATAAAAAATATAAAGATAAAAATTTTTATTATTTTTTGTGTGTATTTTTTAAATAATTATCTAAATATTTCTATATAATTTTAGACTAAATGTATAAACGATTTGTTAAATACAAAAACTGTTTATTGTTTAAATTTTTTTTTGATATTTTTATCATATTTTTAAATTCTTTAATAATATTTTTATCGATAATAAAATTAAGATGCGTTTTTATCGTGGATAAAATTATTTGGGTATTTTTTTGTTGTAGTTTACCAAGAAAGTGATAAGACAAGTGAGTAAGTGACTGATCCAAGGTGTCCATAGGTAATGCATCATATCGCTTCATTAAATTCTTAGAAAATGTATTCCAATGCAAACGTCACAGTGCGCGTTGCTGTTATATAGAAATGAAAGCATATACTTTTCTTCATTTTTTCGTGAGGCACAAGTCAAGACCAAGATAACAACTGCCAACTATATTGGTCTTCCGGATATTGCAATATTGGCAGACAGGAAAATTTAACCCAAAAAATTCTACAAGAAAACGACCCACTAGGCCAGGTGATATCTCATTATTTTATTTTAACTAAAAATTTAACGGAAAAAGTTCTACAAATAATACTTAAATTGGATTCCTAAAAAATTTTTATATTAAATATTTTGTTTTTAATAAATTTTTATTGTTTCATATATTTTTAAAATGGATTGATTTTTGGTAAGAGCGATTAATTTGTTTTATAATTTTTAGAAGACTGTTTTATAACAAAATTTATTAAAATTTATTTGTTTAATATATATTAAAATTAATTTAATTGAAAGAAATAATTTTTGAATACTTCTACAATTTTGTTAAAAATCAATTTAAATATTTATTCTTCTATTTATTATTGGAGAATAAAACATTTTTAATAGGAATGACAATCCAATCTGACCGTATCTGCGAGTACTCACTTTGGCGCTAGTTAGAAAGGAAGAAGTAAAAAAGAACAAGTGTAAAAATTAAAGAATTATCAAAGTTATATTAAAATGTGCAAAAATTGACAAAAATTTAAATTAAAAAAAAAAGATAGAAATAAAATGACTGAAAGAAAAAATGGAGTTTTTCAATATTTTCATGGACTCATAATTCATATTTTTATACATTAGTATGACTAAAAATTTTTAAAGTTGGTGAGTGTGTGAATGAATAAAAGCTTCCGTATCTTATTGAAACTAATTTTATTTATAAAGAAAAAGTTCTAAGTTAATTAATATAATTTTAAACTTCAAGTAGTTTTGAATTTTAAGCAAATTTAAGTACCAAACATAAAAATAAGATAACTTGACTATTAAACTTAACTCATTCTTATTTTTTTTATCTATAGTGTATTTTTATGCATATATAATCTTTAACTTTAATTGTTAAATTCTTTTTTACGTCGATCATTTATACCAAATTTTTTACACAACAAAATATATATATGTATATATAAAAGTTGATTAAAAAAAAGTTTAATTTAAGATGTTATAGAGACGGATATTTGCGGAGCGGTTTAAGTACAAAATTTTACTACACTCAGGTAATAGCAGAATAAATTTTTTTATAGATTATAGTAGGGCGAAACAGGATACGATAGTACAAAAGTTAATGAAAAATTAATGTAAAATTTTTATATGGCAAGATAGATTCTGGTAACTATGATTACATGCGCTTTTATCTATATATACCTTTTTTTTTTTCTGGATAAAACTCCACAATTGCCTATTTGCACTATAATATATAAAATAATAATAAAAAAATTAATTTTAGTTATTTAATGTTAATTATTTTTTAATTTTAAAAATTCTCATTTTTTTAAAAGACTTAGAATTTAAAATTTATAATTTAAAATTTAATATTAATAGTTTATGATTTAAAATTTAAAATAGACAAAATATATACTTTTAAAAAATTAACTAATAGACAAAAATTAACTAATATTAACTCAATAATAATTATATATTTATTTTGTTAATTATACCATATTCTGAAGTCCATCTTTCTGTTCGTATATATTTATTTATTTTGTTGGACATAAAGCTTAAGAAGGCTCAACTCATACATAGCGTTAATCATTTTACTAAATCTAGAAGGATATAAATATTCTGTGCTTACACTGTCAATTACTTAATTCATACATAGTGCATTAGTGCTTAGTCGTCACATGTTGTTTTGAACTTTGAAGGTTTCAAATATTTTATGTATATGCATACTTTTTGTATGTCATCGCATTCCTTTTCTTGTGTAACCAAGTAACCACTTAGGAGACATATCATTTCAATATATCTAGAATTTCGACGGCTCTCGATATACAAGTCTGATCGATCTATTGAACATAAATTTTTCCATTTTTCTTTCTTACATCGATGACGTCACTAGTTTTTATAAATTTAAATGATTACTAGCTCAATATCTCATATATACTAGTACTCAAATCCTTTAATATCATTATTAGCCCTTTCTTAAAAATTTAAAACTAGAACTTAAAAAGTATAGACATCGCTAATACGACTAAGACGAAGCTAAGGGCGGAAGAAAGAAGTTAAACAACTACTACTTTCATGTACCATTTAACTATTTATCTTAAATATATAGTTATAGATATTAATCTATTCTAATTAAATTACTTATCTTCTCATTGATGTAGAATTTGGACTTTTGAAAAGGAAATTTTAATTCAATGGCCAGCCGGTATGTTTTAATTGACTTTTCCTTTAGAAAGACGACAATTGCAACTACGTATTTAAGGACTTAAATCTAGAATAGTAGAAGATAATAAGATGGTGTTTAGTCATGAAAGATGTGGATCTGACTGCCCTATATCCATAAAGAAAGAGATTATTCTCTGGACTTATTTTGCCCTATAACTTCCTTTTCAAAATATTATTGTTTTGCTTGAATTTTAGTTTAACTTTGATATTGTGGGTTGACTAAGTTTGTGTTACGTAGATTTTTAGTAAATTTGGATCAGTTTGATATCTAATAATTTGAGAACAAAACTTACTCTTTGTGAATACTAATTTCAAATTGTACACCAAAAATTCTATCTTGTACTGATAAAAAGAAAACTTAAAATGAAAAGGAAAAATTAAAAAAGACTAAAAAGAAATGAAATCAAAGATAATAAAATAATTGACTTGTACATCAATTAAACACTTCTGACATGATTAAAGAATTTTGAATTCAAATACAATGCATGAACGTAAAGAAAATTAAAGAAAGAAAGTCTTTGTAAAGAGAAAGTAAATTTACAAGAAAAACTAAAGTGAGATGTAAAGACTATATATAGAAGAAATCCTACAGAAAAATAAACTCTAAGGAGAATCAAAGAGTCTCTGGAATGTGAAATTGGAAGAGTGCTTTCTGGATAAGAATTCCAACCTCTATTCCTTTCAAACTTTGTCTATTTATAGCCCCTTTCAACCAATCAAATTTCATCACGTGTTCCGTATGTGAGAAAACCAAATGTAACTGTTCCCGCCACATAAATGATGTAATAGCCGTCTTCAACTGCCTTAATTACTACTCTCTCTATTGCTTCGATCACGGAATCCTGTCCTTGACATGCATTTTTTATCAATCCACCTTGCTCATCGATGACCTTTCTTAGATGAGCTCGAAGACCTGTTCGACAGAGTCCAAACAAATATTTTTGATATATTCTTTACCAATTTGAATTATTTCGAACTAACAATTTTTCTCCTTGAATCGATGACTTCTAGCTTAAAAACAAAAAATGTTTATTGATTCAACAAGTTTTCTTTCTCCTCTTTTATTTAAATAAAGCGAAGTAAAAAAATTTAAACCCAAAATATTTGGAACCCATAACTAACACCAAATTTGAGAAACTGCTCCACTCATTACATTTATTAAATGCGCGTCCCATCATGTACAGTTTCCATTAAATCTTGACGTTTAACTTCTCTCCAGCTAAACCTTTTTAATTTCTCTTATAAATACCTTACTTCACTAACCCTTTGAACTTTTCCAGAAATCTCTTCATTGCATACTTCTTTCCTGACACAGTACCATTTTACCTTTTCCATTCCACATTTGAAAACAAATAATCCTCTTCTCTCTCAAATTCTTCACACTGTTCATTAGATATAACCTTATCAACTCATCTTTTTCAAGGTACCTTCATTAATTCATAATGCATTTTAAATTATTATACGAATATAGCTATTTTTTATAAGAAAAGACTTTCCTTTTACTTTGCTCATTTTGTTACTTTAAATTTTCCAGAACCACTATGACTATTAACAGTAATCTTGCTCCTTCCACAAAAGGAAAGAAATGTTAGAAGAAAACCCATGCATGAACCTCGAAATCATCGCTCAGGACCACGATATTATTATTGAAGGCCCTATTGATTCTGCTAATGCACAAAAAATTCTTTTCTCATTTGCTGTTGATAATCAAATGCACTGTTTCTTGAGCCCTCTACTTCCTCCTCCTGAAATCAACCAAGTTCTTCCCTTTTTTTCTTCTCTTCCTGATCAAGAGTTGTCGATAAAAAAATACATGTATATGGATCCCTTTGATGACCATACCAAAGGGTTTCAAAATAACCCTAAGACTTCTTCCAAAAGCATTAACTACATAGCCTGGTTTAAACGAATTAAACCACAAAAGAAAGTTTTCTGGGCCTGGTGTGCTATATACGATCTACTTCGATTGTCTCAATATCAGCCCACCATCTATCATTGGATGATCGGAGCCACTTTGTATTCTGGAGTCGATAAATCGACAATCTACATCTACCATGTGGGATGGTCGGTCCAACTCTTTTTGATGTGGCAGCTATCACAGGACTACTTCCTTCTGCGATCAATATTTCCCCAACTATGGAACCAGCAAAGAAATACAAGGTCAATTGGGAAAACTCATCTTACGGAGAGTTCATAAAAATCATAAGTCAATGTGACAACCCTGTTTCTAATGACGAACATGTGGTCTTTTTATGCTTTTGGTTGAATGCTGTGGTCTTTTGCTCTTGAACTGTCACTATACAGAGACTTTATCAACCTTTTGCTATTTTAATCCATGAAAGTACATCACCTTTGTATCTTTCTAAATTAATTTTAGGCAATTTATATGATGTGTTTAGCCACATGGTCACAAGTCTTCAAAATCGATATCTCAGCACAGGAGGACCACTTTGGCTCCTTCAATTGTGGTTAAATGCAGCTTTTGAGAAATTTATGAAAGTCAATGGCATCTCGATTTCAGCCAAACAACCCATCGAAGGCATCCGTCTCTCATCTATGAGACCAACTTTCCCTGGTCTCAAAATTGGAGATTTTTTCTGGGTAGTTTTCACCAAATTCTATCATGAAACTTCATTTCAAAATGAAGAACTCAATTTTGCACCTTTTGTTGAATGCAAGTGTGGTCCAACATGGTTCCGAGCGCCAAAGATCTCCAAAGACAACAATAAAAAGGTACAATGCTCATCTGACAAAAACTGGAGCAACTATACTGCTATCCAAGTCCTCACTACTGGTATCCCCATTATAAAAAAGACTAATATCGAGTTACTTTACATGCTCCCCATCTTATGCCTCGACAAATTAGATTTTCTCAAGCTTTGCCATCTCCTTTTTGGTTCAAAATTATCAAGCCAACTTGGCCAAAAAATCTATAATTTCATGTCACTCATAACTCGAGAACTGAAGCAAAACAAAGGTCGTCGACTTGAGTATGAGGCAATCAATTTCGTTCCCAATCGATATGTGACCAAGTCTTTCCTTACTTGGTGGCAAAAATACTATTTATAATATAATCACAGTCTTGAAGAAATCCTTGAAGGTATGTTGAGGGTTTGTCCAACCATGAGTGAAAGGCCTTCCACCATAGTTGTTTTGAAACAAAAAGCTGAGTCCTCAAAAGCTCCCAAAAAGAAGTTAAAAACTCAAAAGCCTCTTCTGCAGCATCTAGTTTAGCAGAGGTATCGTATATATATGTGTGCCAAACAATAACACACAAGCAAGTCTATCGATTCTCTATCAAAGGGTTCAAGCACTAAGAATTCTCTGCCAAACATTGAAGACTTTGAAGTTAGACCCTGAAGATGTCTCTTCCAGCTCTTACAACATAGTAGATTCTGAAGCTACTAAGGTATTTGCACTTCTTTTTCTTATTCGAACAAACATAAAAATTTTCCCCATTTACTAAAAGAATATTACATGCAGGAATCAATTCCTTCTCCAAAGAAAACTAAAGGCAACTTTGTCATTCATCAACTATCCTTGATATCTTCCAGTACCAATTCAATTCCACCAACCAATGTTAAGCCAGAAAAAACAAAAAAGAAATTCGTTGAACCACCATCAACCACAAATGATGTCATTGTGAATACTCCTATTGACAAAGTCGAAACCACACCGTTTGTAGAAGATCCAATTTCTCATTTATTTCAAATTGGAGTTACAGAGGTCAATAACCAAAGGGAGGAACCATCGATCTCAGCCAGGGTGATGACGTTTTAAGTGAGCTTCTTTGAGTCATTTCAAAAATCTCTAAAGGCAAAAAAACTAGATTATCAAGCTCTGAGAATAAATCGATTCATCTAGATCGGGATCCACAAGTTTCTAATCCCTCTGAAGGCACACACAATCAAAATCTAACAAAAAATTCCATTGATTTTGATGTGTTTGATCTTTTTCAAAAACTAAAACTTCTGCTGGTCAATCTTGTCAAAGCATGATTTTTGCAAGATGGTATCGATGCTGAACTTAACCAAATTTTGAGCTCTAACAATTCTCCTCAAGATCTCTCTGATCATGTCAAACCACTTGTGTCCTTCATTAACCATACCAAAAAGCTTTTCTCATGTCAAAACGAGCTTGAACTCCATCGAAAAAGGATGAAAGAAGTCAATGACCAAAGTTTCAAGGTTGAAGTCTCTTTAGCTGACAAGAAAAGGAAAGCATTAGATTATGAAACTCATTTGATTGAGGATTCTACTGAATTGAATCAACTGATTAATAGGAAAAACGAGCTCGAAAAAGAACTTGCTGAAATCAGACAAAATAAAGCTCTTCTCCAAAGGCCTCTTGAGAAGCTCCAAAGTATAAAATAATTGCTCGACAAGAAAGTCCTCTCTTTATCGAAAGAAAAAGATGATCTAGACAATCGAACTCTCCAACATCAAACTGCAGAAAGCGAGCAACTCCAAGAGCTTCAATCACTTATGCAAGATTGTGCAAAGATAAAGGAGTACCTGGACCAACTCTTACAACTCTATGAAGACTGAAGGCTTGGAATGCCAAGTTTTTTTTTGTAACTAATGTCCCTTTTTTGAATTTATGTTACTTTGAATTTATCTTTTAACGTTAGCTTTGATCTTAATTGACATTTCCCAAATATCGATACTGCTTTAAATATTTTCCATTTATCGATCTAATTTCAACCCTAGTATCAATATGCTTAATTCGATATGTATTTCCTGAATACAAATTGATCACTTGAAAAGGTCCTTCCCAACTAGGGGACCATTTTTCATAAACTCTCGATTTTTTATTAATTAGAAAAATAACTTTAAAAACTAATTCACCAATGTCAAAAACTTTTTCTTTCACTCGTCGGTTATATATACGAGCTATATTTTCTTTTTGATGAATAAGATGATCAAGTGCTAATATGGGCTCGTTATCCAAATTATTCAACTCATCGAACATTGAATTCTAGTAATCTTCTACTGGTAATTCCTCTTGTCGCATCACCCTTATCGAACATTGCATCATGGCCGTAAACTAATTTATAAGGAGACGTGTTTGTTGAATCTCTTGGAGAATTTTGATAAGCCCATAAACATGACTCAAAGTTTCATGCCAAGTACGAGGTTTTTGACCAATTTACTTCTTAATCAAATTGATTAAAATTTCATTTGTGGCCACGACTTGGCCGTTGGCCTGCACATAATACAGGGTTGAAGTCACCATAGTTATACTTCTTGATGCTACAAAACTTTTAATACGTCGGCCAGTGAACATCATGCCTTGACTGGTACTTAGAGTCTGAGGAATTCCAAATCGATGTATTATATGTTCTTCTATAAAATTGATAATCTCACTTTAGCCAGCTTCTATTAAAGAAACGGCTTCAACCCATTTTGTAAAATAATCGATCGCTACTAAGATAAACTTATGATTTTTAGATGATGGAGGATGAAAAATTCTGATCAAATCCAAAGCCCAACCTCTAAATGGCCAAGGTTTTATAATCGAGTGCAACTCAGAAGCAAGAATCTGTTGTATTACACCATGCCTCTGACACTCTTGACATGCTTTCGCATAATCAATACAATCTTTGACCATAGATGGTCAATACACTCGATCACGATGAAGTACCCATTTCATTCTTTCACCAGCCTGGTAGGCACCACATATACCCTCATGGACTTCATCAAGAGCAATTATTTTTTTATCTTGACTCAAACACCTCATGAGACTTCCTTCAATGCATTTTTTATACAATTCAACACCTATCACCACAAAATTCATTGCCTTGAATTTGACCTTTCGATCAACTTGAATATTAGGATTCTTTAAATATTCTGCAATTAATTTTCTCCAATCATCATTATCCCATTCATCAATGACTAAGATTTCTCTTTCTTCGATGGGTACGAGAATTTGTTGAATTTCTTCTAATTTTCCTAAAGTTTCAGAAGGGATCTTATACTTGACGCAATTTGAGCCAACTCATTAGCAACTTCATTTCAAATCCTTGGAATATGAACCAAAGATACTTTTTCGGAAAGACACTAACAACTCCCATGCTGTCAACAAATATTTTTGTAATTTTTAATTATTATACTTGAATTTTTTTACAACTATTTTAAAACAAACTGAGAATCACCTAAAATTTTTTAAAATTAACTGAGAATCTCCTAATATTTGGACATCCAATGCCCTCTTGTCAATCAAAATTTATAATCCCAATATCAAAGCTTCATATTCAGCTATATTATTCGAACATGGATACCTTAATTCAAACAAAAACTTTGATGGGATTCTTTTGGGGGATATAATTAAAATACCAACACCAACACCATCTTTATGTTTTGACCCATCAAAATATAACTTCCAAGGCTCAGATTTGATATCAACTAAATTTTTCCCCTGGTCATTAAGATTATTTGGTCGATCGACTAGAAAATCTGCAATGACCTGACCTTTAACAGCCTTGGTCGGAACATATTGTAAGTCAAATTCTGTCAAAGTCAACATCTATTTTCCTAATCGATCTCTTAATATTAGATAAGACAACATGTATTTTACTAAATCAGTTTGTGCAATGACTTTTATAGTTTTTGCGACCATATAACACTTTAGTTTTGTACAAGCATAGTAAAGAGAAAGACAATTTTTCAATAGGAAAATATCTTGTTTCAATATCAGATAACACCCAACTCAAGTAATAAATTGCTCTTTCACGTCCCTCTTCATCGTCTTGAGCTAACATACAACCAATAATATTTGTCAAAGCTGCAATGTACAATTTTAAAGGTTCGAGAGGGCGGACTGTCGCTATTGCTAGTGCTTTTGACAAGGAATCCTTGATCAAATTGAACGGGATTCATCTTTAAGTTTAACTAAAGATGAAAAAATACATATTTGACCAGACAAATTAGAAATGAATTGTTGTAAAAAGTTAACTTTTCCTAAAAATGACTGAATTTCCTTCTTTGATGAAGGAGGTGGCGACTCTAAGGGCTTTATTTTGATCAATGGAAATTACTTTCTTTTAGACCACAAACCCTAAGAAATTTTCTACCGAAACTCCAAATGCACATTTCAAACGATTCATTTTTAAACCTTTTTGTCGCATTGTTTGAAATGCTTGGCTGAAATAATCGAGATGTTGATCCATTGAATTCGATTTCACCATTACATCATTAATATACATTTCCATAAATTTCTCAATGTATTTATAGAAAATAGTATTCATGGCAAACACAAAGTTTTTATTCTTTTTCATTACGGGCACCATGTTTGATACCCAATCGACATAGCGGGCTGTACAAATAAAATTTGCTTTGGTTAGCCTTTTGATTTTTTCTTTAATTTTAAGATTAATTTCAGGGGCAAAATGTCAACGTGCCTATTTTACTGGTCGAGAAAATGGTTTTAACGCCAATCTATGTTCTACTAAAGAACGATTGAGGCCAGGCATTTCACCATAATCCCAAGCAAAACAATCTTTGTACTCAGCCAATAAATCAACCAATTTTGTACGAAATTGCTCGTGAATATTTCTGAAAACATAAGTAGGTCTAAAATTACCATCAGATCCTAAATTAATTTACTCAAGTGGATCTTGGGACTCGAAAGCCTTTTCAATATGATCGTCATTAACTGTAGTTTTCTCAAAAACTAAAGGTTCCAAATCATAAATAAAATTGAAAGAAAGATCAACTGAATCATATAAAAAACAAACTTTCTTATCAACTGAGTCAGGAATCGAATAGTTTACAGAGCACGAACTTCTAGATATATCGACACCAGACTGGTCAACAATACTAGTCCTAGGAATGGAAAGACATGTAGCATTTATTGCACAATAGATTCAATTTTAGGAATCAAAACTGTACTAGGAATTGAAACTTTTTTGAAATATGACAACTACTTAAATAACTTTTTAAAGAACACAAATAGTTCGTTACATCTTGTTTGTCATCCATGACAAGACACAATCAAACTTAACACTTGAAATTCACTCCCAACCAGTAGGTGTGTAATCAAGCTTTAAGTGTCGAAGCTTCACATTAAGCCCTTCTGAAGTTAAAACACAGCCTTCACAATTGTAGTAATTGAGCATCTTGTCAACATTAAGAGGTTTCGATTTATCATTATAAAGCTTAAAATTGACATGCATCTACTCCACATAAAGACTTGAATATGCCTTTATCACTTTAGTTTTTTTTATGCACAGTCGAAGGTACAACCCCAACACCATGAATCGAATCTCGACCCAACAAGGTATTATAACTAGCCTTTGATGAAAATACTACAAAGACAGTAGTTCGAGATGACGATCGCACCTGGACTTGGAGAGTTACCAAGCCTTTTGCAGGTGTCGATACTCCATCATAATCGGTAACTGAAATATTAGTAGGAATCAGATCGTCAAAATGCTTTCTCACTTTCATCAACATCCTTTCTGGTAACAAACTAATTGTCGCTCCCTCATCAACCAATACTTTATTGACACATATGCCACTCATAAAAGCAGTGATGTGTAAAGGTCGAAGGTGTGATTTTTTCTTCTCTGTTGATTTTTTGAAACATCCCAACTTTTTGTCCTCACATACAAAGGTAAACACCTTTTCATCTTCTACATCATAATCTTCACTCAGATTTCCTTCATATTCACATAAATATTCTGTTGGTATGATAGAGATGGTACTTACCATGTCTTCATCTCCTTCATCGAAGTACTCCTCATCAAGGTCAGCAACTTTTCCTTAGATTCATCTGGGATGACTACAACATATTTGTCCTTCTCGATTTTAGCTGGAGAAAGAATTCTTTTAGGATAAGTCTTCCCATCAGACGAAAAAACTATCTATGTATGAATAGAGGCAGTTGCCCCCTTACCTGTTGAAGTCGATGGTCTTCCTGATACCATTTGACGTACATATCTTCCACCCTCTGGCCTTCCTCGATGATATGGGTAATGGCCTCAATTAACGCCTCGATGAAATCTTTGAGGTTGACGTCTATATTGCATATCTCGATTGTGAAACTCTTGACAATTTTTTATCCATTGAACTCCCAAGGCTTGTGAGCGACTTAGCAAAGGGGGAAAGTTCCCTTGAGAATTTTGAGAACTTTGACATTCCTACCTTCGAGAAGGATGTCTTTGACGAATTTTCTCTTCCTTATGAGCCAATTCTTTCCTCATTCTTTCCATCTCAAAAACCGCTGCAGCTTCAGCATCAAAAATGGTGTTACATCGAGGACATAGGAAAACATCTCGATCCTTCAATTTTTGTTGCATAAAAAATTCCAACAATCCTTCACCTATAGCAAGATATACTGATCGAACATTGATTTCAAAGTCCCCTAAAATAGAGTCAAATTCATAAGTGGTAAAGTCAGCCATATTAATCTCCATGAGATGAGGATAAACAAAATTTGACCTAGCATCAAAAGGATTAGTGTCAACCTTCATATCTTTTTTACCATCAGCAAACTTCAGCCTTCCCTCCATAATTATTTGTTGGATCAAGTCCTGAAATGGACAAAGTTATTAGTTGAATGGTGTAACACCCTAAATACCCTAAGCCTTACCTCATGCCGTAAAGCAAAGGTTAATTAAAGGTCATGGCAATTCTAAAGCTTATACGATAATATATATAAAAGGAAATAGTAAGTCTAGAAGTCTGATGAAGAAATAACCTCAAAACAGGGTTAAAAAGAAACGCAAAATGTTCACACGAAACTAAAAGCAATAAGTCACAAGATATAGATACAAAATAATAAGGCATATGTTGATATAAAAGTATAATAATCATGAGATACTAGCCTCAGCCGGCGGAGTTTAGGCCGACCAGTTATATACTGATTTACAGAGTTTTGAGAGTTAAAACAAAATACAACATATCTCTCTCAAAGTTAGTCTCTATGGCAAATATAAATAAAAAAGTGAGAATACTAAACAAAAGTAATAAAAAAACTCCAAAAGATAATCAAGATCCTCTGCTCTATCACCATCTCACAACTCATCGAGGTGGGTTACGACCTGCATCTGAAAAATAACAACAGAATATGGTATGAGAACCGGAGGTTCTCAGTATGGTAACAGTGCATTTTCCCAGTAATATAAGATATAAGACTCCGGGATGCTAGAGGCAATCCTAGAACTTCATATCAATCATGAGATTCAAACTTAAAGCATATTAAACTTTATAACCATAATGAAACAGGGTAGTCTAAGTTAAGGAATTTCTAAACTAACATTCACACTTCTATCCCACAGCCTTCGCCAGCCTATCCAACATGTGATCCCATCGCCACCGCCTTTTAAACCTCCTCAATTCCAGTAGAAAACACAAATAATAGCAATACAAGTAAAGCACAAGTATAATCATGTATATCAAGTAATTCAAGAAGCAAATAAGCATGTTATACAATTTGGCAAATAATGCAAGTCGGTGATGACTTGAAATTTGCACAACACAAATTCCCCCGGCAAGTGTACCGAATCGCCAAGTAATAACTCACTGTTGAGTGAGGTCGATCCCACAAGGATTGATGGATTAAGCAATTTTAGTTAGGTGATTTACCTAGTCAAGCAAATATTTGATGATTTTGTGTAATTGAATGGACAGAATGTAATTGACGAAGACACAGTAAATATGCTAAATCTAAATTGCTGAATAGTAAAGAGCTTAAAGTAAATTATGTAATAGTAAAGAGCGGAAACTTAAATGACAAGAAATTAAAGAGCTGAAACTTGAATGGCAAGAAAGTAAGAGCAAGAATGTAAATGGAAATAAAATGTAAATTACATGAACTGTAAAGGGGTTTTGGGTGCTGGGAGTCAGAGGAATAAGGAAATTTAAAGCAATTGAAATGAAGAACAACAATGGGCTAGATTCATTAGGGATTGGAAATATTATAATCCTTTATGAATCAATGGGTCTCAACTTCATTCTCAATCATATGAAGTAGATCTATGGCGGATTGTAAATAATTGAGTTCCAATTCCTTGGCAACCCAATTTCTCTTAACACAATCAATTGCCAATTCCTCGATCTAATTGTTCATGAGAAGAGGTTAAGTTCAAATTTCTAATCCATAAGCCACACCACTCCTAGGATCTCAATTCAAAGAGGATTATATGTCACGTACCAACTAAGAATGTATTGATCAAAAGAGTTATGAGGGAGAAGCTTCAAACTGAATTCTATGATCTATTTTCCAAGGCTCACATAGAGATTCAAGTAGATCCAAACCCCCTTCTGATAGTGAATGGATCTATGAACTACAAAAGCTTTCCCTTAGCTACAACAAGTGGATTGAGAAGAAGAAGAAGAACTACATTAATTCATTTGAATTACAATAGAGCTCTTCCCTTTTATGATGTGGAGTTTAGTTGATCATAGCTCTGGAGAACTCGGAAAGAAAAATAAAGTACATGAAAAGTAAAACTAAGTACAAAGAAGAAAGAAAAGTAGTCAGAGTTTTCCAATTCGGACCTCCAATTCCCTGATGATTGATAGCATGGAAACTTGTCTCTCAACAATTTTTCTTCGATAAGTATACCGAATTGTCGTCAAGTAAAAACTCACAATAGAGTGAGGTCGAATCCCACAGGGATCGATTGGTCAAGCAACTTTAATTAGAGGAATGTTCTAGTTGAGCGAAGCAGAATTTGATTTGAGATTTGCAGAAAATTAAATGGCGGGAAAGTAAATAGCAGAAAATGTAAATTGCTGGAAATAAAGAGCTGAATGTAGATGGCGGAAAGTAAATTGCAGAATCTTAAATGGGAATGCGGAAGATGCTCATAAAAGTAAATTGCAGAAATTAAAGAGAATGGGTAAGATCAGAAATGGAGAATTCATTGGGCTTAGGAGATGTTGCATTCTCCGGATCAAGTTCATTTTCATCTCTTCCTCAATCAATGCATTCATTGATCTCCTTGGCAATCTTAAGTGATCGAATTACAATTCCTTGTAATTCAATCTCTCAAATCTTGATCAATAGCCAATTTCTTGGTCAATTGCTCATGAGAAGAGATGAAGTATGGTCACTGATTATACCACATGCATTCCCAAATCAAGTGTTGGTAGAATTATAGTCACCATATCCATCCAACCCCAATTTGGTCCAACATGAGAAAGCATTTCTAGCATGATCTCTTCATTCCTCTTCCAAGGTTCAGAAGAGATCCAAGTATGAATAGCTTCTTTTCCAAGATAACTACCCAATTGGATGAAGATTGAAAGCTTTCTAGTAAAATCAAGAGAAAAGATAGAAGAAGAATAATGAAAACTAATATTGATCCATCAAATCACAACAGAGCTCCCTAACCCAATGAAAGGGGTTTAGTTGTTCATAGCTCTGGAAATCGAAAACAAAGATGGAAGATACATTATGAAAAGTAAAACTAGAAGTGCAGAGATAGTAAAATATTACAGAGAATAGTTCTCAAAATTCCTCACTCTCCAAAGCTGCTTTCTAATTCAAAACTACCCCTATGTATATTACTCTTCTGATCTTCTAGTTGATTCTTCAAGTCTTGGATATGGGCCTTTGGATTTTGAGTTTCAAGCAGTTATCTTCCGCAGTGGGCTTAGCTTTACTTGCAGAGAGAAAGTGTGAAGTAGGCAGGGTCTTTAGCTCAGGACGTTAGTGGTGTTAACGTTAAGTGAGAGTGTGGGTTCGAGAACGTTAGTGACAATCACCTTTTTCACTAACGTTTCTCACCCAGGGATGATCCACGTTAACTTCAATGTTAGTGGCATCAACGTGACCACTAACGTTGCCTCTTGATCCTTTGCACACGTTATTGGGACTCACCTTTTCCAATAACGTTGAGAGTCCTCCCTCCCCCTACGTTAGAGTTCACGTTAACTTAGTTAACGTGGCTCTTAACGTAGGCTTGCCAATTCTTCGAGAACGTTAGTGACACTTACCTTTGTCACTAACATTCCAAGGTGCCCCTACTTCCCACGTTAGAGTCCACGTTAACTAAGTTAACGTGGCTTCTAACGTGGTAATGATAGCCATCTCCAATGTTAGTGACAAAGGTGAGTGTCACTAACGTTGGCTCATCATCCTATCCTCAACATTAGCTTCCATGTTAACTTAACTAAGTTAACGTGGCTCATAGTGGCTCATTGTGGCTCATTCTAACGTTAGTGACAAAGGTGAGTGTCACTAACGTTGGCGATTGTTTGCTTTCTCTACGTTAACTTCCACGTTAACTAAGTTAACGTGGGAGTTAACGTAGCTCAAGGTGGCTTAGTCCAACGTTAGTGACAGTGGTGAGTGTCACTAACGTTGGCCATTCTTTTGCTTCCCAACGTTAGAGTCTACGTTAACTAAGTTAACGTGAAGCTAACGTGGCCAATATAAGCTTGGTCCAACGTTAGTGACAAAGGTGAGTGTCACTAACGTTGGCTCCACTTTCTTTCTTCCATGTTAGAGTTCACGTTAACTTAGTTAACGTGACTCTTAACATGCGCTATGATGGCTTCGAGGACGTTATTGGCGATTACTTTTCTCATTAACGTTGCAAGCTAGCTCCCATTCCACGTTAGTGGTCACGTTAGTTAGACTAACGTGGCTGCTAACGTGGTTCTTTCTTGCTTCCTTTGTCCTGAAATCAAGCAATAAAGTGCATCAAAGTTCTAATCCACATCATGAGACATGCATCATCCAATTTGTCATCTAATTCATGCAAAATTCCCATGAAATCATGTAAAGTACACAATGTATGCTTAAATCAAGATGTAAGTGAAATTCCATCCAAAACTTGCTTATTTCCTAAGAAAATGCATGAAACTACCCTAAAACAGTAAAGAAAAGGTCAGTGAAACTGGCCAAAATGCCCTGGCATCACAACACCAAACTTAAAGCTTGCTTGTCCCTAAGCAAGTACTGGAACAAGAGAATGATGAATGAAATGCCAAGAGAAGTGAGTCATTATTGTGGAAGTTATGTCCTTGGTTTTATGGTGGTTTCATGCATAGCAACTTAGGTTCATTCCTTCACTGGCTTTCAGACCTTTATCATGTCCTGGAATGCTCACTTGACTGCACCCTATGAGACTCTTATTCTCTGATCCTTTTTGTCATTCCAGGGCTTATTTGAGTTCTTAGACTAGATGCTCTGTAAGGGGGCGACTCTTTAAGATAAGCTTTCAGCCAGCACTCCCGAACCAGTTGGTTCAAGGTGCTAGGTGTTAAGACACCCCCAAGGACTTACTCCCTCAAGTCTCTTTTCCCCATACATACACACCACAGGCACATGGTTTGTTTATTTTCTTTCTTGAGACCTTGGTGTCCAACACCTCTTTGGGTTACTAAGTGTTCTGTAGCAAGGGTTACTCTTGATAGTGGACTTTCAGCTGATAATCCTGAGTTAGTTAATCCCAAGTTACCAAGTGATAAGGCACCCCTAAGAGCTTATTCATCCAAGTAGATCCCTTACACAGGAGTACCACAGACACTTGCCTCAAGATTCAACCCTTGGTGCCTAGCCTTATTTCTTACCCTTTTTCTTTTTTTCCTTCTTTCTTATTGGGATCTTGTTATTTAGTTAGTCTCATGGGGTGTGCCTCAAGCATATGATTCTGGACAGATAGTTGTCTTCCCACTTTGTTGGTGAACCAACTTAGCTAATCTATGACCACACCACAAAATTAGGAACTTACTCCACAATATGAACTCCACTCTGGTCTTTGATAACACACATTCTCTTTTTATTAAAAAGGAGACAAGCATACAAGTAAGCAAGGTACGAATGCAGTGACATGAAGACTAGCAAGCATAGACCTAAGTAATGAAAAACTTAAAGGCATAATTCAAAATCCTAACTACCATGGAACATGTTCTATTTCATACATGATTTTCCTTATTTAAAGCTTGAAAAATATGGATCAAAGAGGGAACTCCACCACCTTTTTTTCATGGGGTTGCCCATGCTCTTCCTCTTGCTTGTCTTCTTGGTGTTTTTCTTAAGTGCTTGTACTCCCACTTCCCTTGCCTTTTTCAATCAACTTCTTCCAAAAACCAGCATCTTCCATCTTCTTTTTCAGTGTTTCCTTCTGCTGTTTCACCTTCCTTTCTTCTTGCTCTACAAAATCTTTTTGGAGCTCATCATATGTAGGGATGGCATAGTGTAGATTATGCATATGACTAGATATGTAGTTCAACTTGGCTTGAGTGTTTATGTTGAACTCCTCCCTATGTAGTTGCCGTCCTTCATTAAGTACACTGAACTCGTTGAATGCTTTCATCTGAGCTAGCTGCCGCTAGTTGAGTTCTTGTAAGCGCTTATCTTGATGCTCTTGCCTTTCATTCACTTGGTTGATGGCTTGAGTGAGCTGGGAGTAGTGTTCCTGTTGCTGCTCCATTTGTTGTTTCTGCCACTCTCCTTGTTGACTCATCCAGTTGGCAAGTAGTTCTTCCTGACGATCCATCCGTTGGGATTGAAGGTGTAGTAGTTGCTCTTGTCCTTCCATTTGTCTTCTCTCCAAATCTTTAATGGCTTCTTGAAGGTGGCTCATATTAAAATTGTTTGGGTCATAGTATTCTTCTTGTTGGTGTTCTTCCTGATGAGATTCTTCTTAGTAGGCTCCTTCTTTTGGTTTTCGCTTTCCTATTTGAGGTCTTCTTTGTTGTTGGGCGGGTGTAGTATAGATCAGACGCTGAAGTGTAACTAGCCTCCCAGGGTTCACCCAGTCTGGATTGCTATCCTCGAAGACTACCTTGGCCTTTGTACAAAATCTGAGAATGGTGCTGGGGTACCAAAGCCTGGCACCCGAATCAACCTTCTCAGCTGACTCTTGAATCCCCTTAGCTATGAGTTCATGCACATTGATTTCTCCACCCTGTACTAGGCAATGTACCATAGTCGCTCGATTAATATTGACCTCTGAATTATTTGCAGCTGGGAGGATAGACCTCCTCACGAGTTCAAACCATCCCTTGGCTTCCGGGCTAAGATCTCCCCTCTTGATGAACTGGGGTCTCTTATCCGCATACCTTTCCCAGTCAGCTCCTATGACACATATGTCAGTCACTATTTCTTCGAGTTCATCATTGTCAGGGCTCTTACTTATCCTTGCATGATAACTAAGCTCATCAAAATGTGGTGATTTCAGCTGAAGAGTTCTTGTTATAGCATTTGGGCTGAAGTCCACCTCTCTTCCTCTTACGTAACTTTTGAAGGTTGGGGCCTTGGTTTTGTCTTCTCTAACCACATTTGCATAGAACTCTTTGATGAGGTTTGCATTAATCTTCCCCTCTGGGTTTGTGAGCCTTTGCCACCCTCTTTGTTCAATTTTCTCTCGAATCTGTGGGCATTCATCCTCGTTGTTTTGGAATGTTAACTCAGGTAGTATCTTTTTGAGCTTTATCCGCTCAAATTCCTGTTCATGGAATGCAGTTTTGAATTTCCTTTCATCGAAAGGGACGCTCTCCACCAGTTCTTTCCTCTTTTGCCTCTTGGAGCTTGATGATGCCATAAGTAGGAGTTGGTGTGTGAAGGTGGTGGAAGGTATGGATAGGCGAGGGAATTCAGTTGGGTTAAGATTTGGTGCAATGAAGGGGAAGAGTGTTTGGTTTCGAGACTGAGAAGTGTGGGGAGTGAAATTAGAATGTTAAGGGTGTACTTAGTGCGAACCACTTATATAGGGAAGTGGTGTGTGGATGAAAGGTGTGGATTGATGGGGTTGGTGTATGATGAACGGATGGGGTTCTGCAGGGGATGAGCACAAGGATCATCATCTTTATGAGGAAGATTGGTTCGGTCTTCAAGGGTCTCATTCTTTCAATATTTTCATGGCACATTTTCCAATGCATTCCCCCTTGAGACACGTGTGAAATACTCTCCTTTTGTGGTAGCCGAATCTTCCTTTCTATTGTCCATCAATTTTCCTACAAAACAAAAAAAGTGTAATTATTAATTGTGTGGATAGTGGCGGCAAAATAAAAATGGGAACAACTACCACTTTTTTTTTTAGTTTTTGTTTGTAACTAACTAAGTAGTATTCATGAATGCCAATCAACTGATTAATTGAATATCCATGTATGCAACATTGGCAACACCAAACTTAGTTTGGTGCCATGTGGTGTAAAAGATTTTTTCAAGGCTCCTAAGAGTGACATGATGTGGGTTACATTCATGTTCTCTTAGTGTGCCTTGAACACCAAACTTGTTCCTCACTATATGTTGCACACAATGATTCATTCAAGTGTATATCAAGTTGATTTGAATTTCATGAACCTTGATTTATTAACTATTTTTAAAAGCATGTAAAACATGGGTTGCCTCCCATGAAGCGCTTCTTTAGCGTCACTAGCTTGACGTTCTGCCTTTATCAGGGTGGTTGGTAGTACTTCAAGTCCTCCCCCCTTGCAGTAAATCTATCTCTATTGGCTTCATCAAGGATCTCCACATGTTCTAAGGAAAGAACTCTGTTGATGGTGAAGACCTTAGGTAACTGAGATGGGATAGTGGGGAGATGAGGTGGAATATCTGGGAAGTAGGCTGAGATCACTTTATCCCCTGGAGAAAAGTCCTCTGTAGGGATCTTCTTGTTCCTCCACCTCCTTGGTACCTTCTTCTTTGTTCCTTTTGATGTTGCCTTACTCTTTGTGACATCCTCTTCCAAATAGGTTTTGTTGTTGGTCTCATATAGCTCTGGTGGTTTAGGTTCCTCCTGATTTTCTTTGAGCTGTGACAGCTGCTGATTGCCTTGTTCCTCAAGTAAGGAGATTCCCAGATGCGCTGGTTGTGCTTCAGTGCTTGCTTCTTCCTTCAGTATCTCACTGTGATCTTTGCTTGGTTCTTTGTTCTCTTGATCTGTTTCTTGTGAAAGGTTAAAAACATTGAAGGTGAGTTGTTCGTCATGGATCCTCAAAATTAGCTCCCCTCGCTCCACATCTATAAGTGCTCGGGCTGTAGCTAGGAATGGTCTTCCCAATATGATTGGGTGGAGGTGACTCTCTTCCATGTCCAAGATGACAAAGTCTGTGGGGAGGAAGTATTTTCCAACCTTCACCAGCACATTTTCAACTACTCCCACTGCTTGTTTTAGAGTTTTGTCAGCCAACCTGATGACTACATCTGTGGGCATTATCTCATTTATCTGCAGCCTCTTCATAAGGGATAAAGGCATTAAGTTGATGCTTGCTCCCAGATCACAGAGTCCTTTATCAAACATTGTTTCTCCTATGGCACAGGGGATGTAAAAACTCCCTGGGTCCTTCCTTTTTTTAGGCAACTCTGGTTGAATGAGAGCACTGCACTCCTTGTTCATCACTATGGTTTGTCCTCCCTTGAGTGAGCTTTTCCTAGTCAGCAGCTCCTTCATATACTTGATGTATGAGGGCATTTGTTGGAGGGCCTTGATGAATGGTATGTTTACATGGAGAGATGCAAATATGTCAAGGAACCTTGAGTATATTCTCTTCTCCACACAGCCATTTAGTAATTGGGGAAAGGGTGCATAGAGTCTCAGCAGCTCCTTCTGTGTCAGCTCTTTCTATGTAATTGTGGTTTCTTGATGATTCTCCCCCTGCTTTCCTGCTGAAGTGTCTTTAGGTTGTTCTGATGGGTTGTTCAGCTCTTCCTCAGTCTCTTTATCACTTATAGTCACCATCTTGCAATCTTCCCATCTGACTTTCTTTGCTTCACCTCTTGGATTTTTCTCTGTGTCACTTGGAAACCCATCAGTAGGTTTGGGAATCTTCTCAGATAAGTATCCCACTTGAAATTCCAGCCTCTTGATGGTGTCTCCTTGGTTTTTGATACTCGCTCGCACCTCCTCTTTGAACACCTTGTTATCTTGAATCTCTTTGCTTATGCCTTCAAGTAGAGTCTCGATTCTGGATAGTCTATCTTCAGATGATGGTGAGTTGAGAGTGGATGGGTGAGTCGGGTTATTTTGGTTTTGGTATGGATGTGGAGAGGTGTTGTTAGGGTGGTGTTGATATGATCTCTGTGTGGAATGTTGGTGAGCTGCATGGTTGTTGGGGTTATGACGTCTCTGATCTTGGCTTTGATCTTGTTGATTTCCCCACCCAAAGTTTGGTTGATTCCTCCATCCAGGGTTGTAGGTCTTGGAGTATGGGTCATGGTTCTGCTTGGGTGAGTTTCCAATGTAGTTGGCTTGTTCTTGCTCATCCTCTGCCTCTGTATTCACTCCCTCTTGGGTTACTGATGAGGTGGTGATTGCTGCTACTTGGTTCCTCTCCATCTTGTTGGTGAGGTCAGCCAGCTGCTTGGTGATAAGCTTGTTTTGGGCCGGCAGTACATCCACATTGTTTAGCTCTATCACTCCTCTAGTGTTGCCTCTTTCAGAAGCATAGAAATAGTCATTCTCTGCTACAGTCTCAATGACATCTATGGCTTCTTCAATGGTCTTCTTGTTCAGAGATCCCCCTGATGAGTGGTCTACTGCCTTCTTTGATTCATAAGAAAGGCCTTCATAGAAAATGTGTAGCTGCACCCATTCATTGAACATATCTGGTGGGCACCTTCTTGTCAGGTCCTTGAACCTCTCCCATGCTTCGTATAGAGTCTCACCATCTTGCTTCCTGAATGTTTGTACCTCAGCTCTCAACCTGTTGATCCGTTGAGGAGGATAAAATCTTGCCAGGAATTTGTTCACCACATCTTCCCAGGTTGCTAAACTCTCCTTTGGGAAGGACTCTAGCCATTTGGATGCCTTGTCCTTGAGTGAGAAGGGAAACAGAAGTAGTCTATAGGTATCAGGATGAACACCATTGGACTTCACAGTATCGCATATCCTCAGGAAGGTGGTTAGATGTTGATTGGGGTCTTCTTGGACGCCTCCTCCGAATTAACAGTTGTTCTGAACAAGGGTGATGAGCTGTGGCTTTAGTTTAAAGTTGTTGGCATGTATGGTTGGCCTTAGGATGCTACTCCCACAGTTTCCTGGGTTTGGGTTGATGTAAGAGCCTAGAACTCTTCTCTCTTGCCGAGCATGATTTGCTAGACCTTCTCTGCCATGGTTATGAGCCTCTTCTTCATGATGGTTCTCCATATTCTCCTCCATGTCTGGTTCAAAATACTCTTCCTCTTCCTCAGCACCCACTACTCTCTTTCCTCTTGCTTTCCTCCTTAATCTAAGAAAGGTCCTCTCTGGTTCAGAATCAAAGGAAGTTGAAGCCCCGCTTCTTCTCCCTGTCATACACCCAACAAGGCACAAGCAAGGAAACGTATGCAGAAAGTGTTTCTTGTTAGAAATGCTGTTAGTGTGAGTGATGCAATATATCAAACAGTTAGTGTGTTAGTGAACTGAATGGTAAATAACGAAGAAAATGGGTAAGGGAAAGGGAAGATAATAACTGAACAGAAAGTAAATTACTCAAATGAACTTAAATCAAAGAAAAGAAAAATGCTCAATCTAGTTATCCTCCAATTTAATCATTGTTGATACAAAATTAATCCCCGGCAACGGCGCCATAAACTTGATAGCACGGAAACTTGTCTCTCAACAATTTTCCTTCGGCAAGTATACCGAATTATCATCAAGTAAAGCCTCACAATAGAGTGAGGTCGAATCCTACATGGATTGATTGGTCAAGCAACTTTAATTAGAGGAATGTTCTAGTTGAGCGAAGCAGAATTTGATTTGAGATTTGCAGAAAATTAAATGGCGGGAAAGTAAATAGCAGAAAATGTAAATTGCTGGAAATAAAGAGCTGAATGTAAATGGCGGAAAGTAAATTGCAGAATGTTAAATGGGAATGGGAAAGATGCTCATAAAAGTAAATTGCAGAAATTAAAGAGAATGGGTAAGATCTGTGATGCCAGGGCATTTTGGCCAGTTTCACTGACATTTTCTTTACTGTTTTAAAGGTAGTTTCATGCATTTTCTTAGAAAATAAGCTAGTTTTGGGTAGACATTCACTTACATCTTGATTCAAGCACACATTGTGCACTTTATATGATTTCATGAGAATTTTGCATAAGCCACGTTAACTCCCACGTTAACTTAGTTAACGTTAACTTAGTTAACGTGGAAACTAACGTGGAGAGAGCAATTAATAGCCAACGTTAGTGAAACTTACCTTTATCACTAACGTTGGGGTGAACCACCAAGAGCCACCATGAGCAACGTTAACTCCCACGTTAACTTAGTTAACGTGGAAGCTAACGTGGATAAAGAGATGATGAGCCAACGTTAGTGACACTCACCTTTGTCACTAACGTTGGAGATGGCTAGCATGACTACGTTAGAAGCCACGTTAACTTAGTTAACGTGGACTCTAACGTGGGAAATAGGGGCACATTGGAATGTTAGTGACAAAGGTAAGTGTCACTAACTTTCTCGAAGAATTGGCACTGCTACGTTAGAAGCCACGTTAACCTAGTTAACGTGGACTCTAACGTAGGAACAAGGGAGGACTCTCCACGTTATTGGGAAAGGTAAGTCCCAATAACGTGTGCGAAGGACCAAGAGGCAACGTTAGTGGTCACGTTAGTGCCACTAACGTTGAAGTCAACGTGATCATATTTGGGTTAGGAACGTTAGTGAAAAAGGTGATTGTCACTAACGTTCTCGAACCCACACTTTCACTTAACGTTGACACCATTAACGTCCTGAGTCAAAGTCCCTGCATACCTCACCTTTTCTCTCTGCAAGCAAAGCTAAGGCCAATGAAAAGGATAACTGCTTCAAACTCAAGACTCAGAGGCCCATACCCAAGACTTGAAGAGCCAACTAGAAGATGAGAAGAGTAGTATATATAGGAGTAGCTTTGAATTAGTTAGAGAGGGGGAAACTTTAGGGAGCCTTTGGCATAGAACTACTCTCTGTATTTTACTTTCTCTGCACTTCTAGTTTTACTTTCATCATGTATTCTCCATCTTGGTTTTCATTTTCCAGAGCTATGAACAACTAAACCCCTTTCATTGGGTTAGGAAGCTCTGTTGTAATTTAATGGATCAATATTAGTTTTCATTCTCCTTCTTTTATCTTTTCTCTTGATTTTACTAGAAAGCTTTCGATCTTCATCCAATTGGGTAGTTATCTTGGAAAATAAGCTATTCATACTTGGATCTCTTCTGAACCTTGAAAGAGGAATGAAGAGATCATGCTAGAAATGCTTTCTCATGTTGGACCAAATTGGGTTTGGATGGATATGTGACTATAATCCTACCAACACTTGATTTGGGAAATTCATGTGGTATAATCAGTGACCATACTTCATCTCTTCTCATGAGCAATTGACCAAGGAATTGGCTATTGATCAAGATTTGAGAGATTGAATTACCAAGAAATTAGAATTCGATCACTTAAAATTGCCAAGGAGATCAATGAATGCATTGATTGAGGAAGAGATGAAAATGAACTTGATCCGGAGAATGCAACATCTCCTGAGCCCAATGAACTCCCCATTTCTGATCTTACCCATTCTCTTTAATTTCTGCCATTTACTTTTATGAGCAATTACCCCATTCCCGTTTAAGATTCTACAATTTACTTTCCGCCATTTACATTCAGCTCTTCATTTCTAGCATTTACTGTTTTCGCTATTTACTTTCCCGCAATTTAATTTTCTGCAAATCTCAAATCAAATTCTGGTTCGCTCAACTAGAACATTCCTCTAATTAAAGTTGCTTGATCAATCAATCTCTGTGGGATTCGACCTCACTCTATTGTGAGTTTTTACTTGACGACAAATTCGGTACACTTGCCAAAGAAAATTTGTTGAGAGACAAGTTTTGTGCGTATCAAGTTTATGGCGCCGTTGCCGGGGATTGATTTTGAATCAACAAGGATTAAATTGGAGGATCACTAGATTGAGCATTTTTCTTTTGTTTGATTTAAATTTCTGTTGAGTTAATTCGCTTTCAGTTTTAGTTAATTTCTTCCCATCCCCCTAATTTTTCGTTTATTTTTTTAGTTATTTACAATTCAATTCACTAACCCAATAACTGTTTGATATATTGCATCACTCACACTAACAGCATTTCTAACAAGAATAGTCTCTGCATCTATTTTCCTTGCTTGTACCTTGTTGGTTGTATGACAGGGAGGAGAAGCGGTGCTTCAACTTCCTTTGATTTTGAACCTGAGAGGACCTTCCTTAGATTAAGGAGGGAAGCAAGAGGAAAAAGAGTAGTGGGTGCTGAGGAAGAGGAAGAGTACTTTGAACTAGACATGGAGGAGAATATGGAGAACATTCATGAAGAAGAGGCTCACAACCATGGCAGAGAAGGTCTAGCAAATCATGCTGGGCAAGAGAGAAGAGTTCTAGGCTCCTACATCAACCCAAACCCAGGAAACTGTGGGAGTAGCATTCAAAAGCCAACCATACATGCCAACAACTTTGAACTAAAACCACAGCTCATCACCCTTGTTCAGAACAACTGTTCATTCGGAGGAGACATCCAAGAAGACCCCAATCAACATCTAACCACCTTCCTGAGGATATGCGATACTGTGAAGTCTAATGGTGTTCATCCTGACACCTATAGACTACTTTTGTTCCCTTTCTCACTCAAGGATAAGGCATCTAAATGGATGGAATCCTTCCCTAAGGAGAGTTTGACAACCTGGGAAGATGTGGTGAACAAATTTTTAGCCAGATTCTATCCTCCTCAAAGAATCAACAGGCTGAGAGCTGAGGTTCAAACTTTCAGGCAGCAGGATGGTGAGACTCTATATGAAGCATGGGAGAGGTTTAAGGACCTAACAAGGAGGTGTCCACCAGATATGTTCAATGAATGGGTGCAGCTACACATTTTCTATGAAGGCCTTTCCTATGAATCAAAGAAGGCAGTAGACCACTCATCCGGGGGATCTCTGAACAAGAAGAAGACCATTGAGGAGGCCATAGATGTCATTGAAACTGTAGCAGAGAATGAATACTTCTATGCCTCCAAAAGAGGGAACACTAGAGGAGTGATGGAGCTAAACAATGTGGATGCACTGCTGGCCCAAAACAAGCTCATAACCAAGCAGTTGGCTGACCTCACCAAGAAGATGGAGAGGAACCAAGTAGCAGCAATTACCACCTCATTAACAACCCAAGAGGGAGTGAATGCAGAGGCAGAGAGTGAGCAGGAGCAAGCCAACTACATTGGGAATTCACCTAGACAAAATCATGACCCATACTCTAAGACCTACAACCCTGGATGGAGGAACCACCCAAACTTTGGATGGGGGAATCAACAAGATCAAAGCCAAGATCAGAGACGTCACAACCCCAACAACAATGCAGCTCACCAACAATTCACACAAAGAACATATCAACACCACCATAACAACACCTCTCCACATCTATATCAAAACCAAAATAACACTCCTCATCCTTCTACCTCCAATCCCAACCTACCA
This sequence comes from Arachis ipaensis, assembly GCF_059453495.1. Classification (NCBI taxonomy): domain Eukaryota; kingdom Viridiplantae; phylum Streptophyta; class Magnoliopsida; order Fabales; family Fabaceae; genus Arachis; species Arachis ipaensis. Next base: position 60,716,781 of record NC_142436.1, read on the forward strand.
TCATTTGATGACAGACTCTCAAGGATTGAAAACCTGCCTGAAGGCATATGCAAAGAGATTCAAGACAACAAGGTGTTCAAGGAGGAAGTGCGAGCAAATTTTAAGAACCAGGGAGACACCATCAAGAGGTTGGAATCTCAAGTGGGGTATCTCTCTGAGCAGATTCCCAAACCTATAGATGGATTCACAAGTGACACAGAGAAAAATTCGAGAGGTGAAACAAAGAAAGTAAGATGGGAAGATTGCAAGATGGTCAATACAAGTGATAAGGAGACTGAGGACAAGCCAAACAGGCCGCCAGAACAACCTGGAGATACCTCAGCAGAGAAGAAGGAAAAAGATCACCAAGAACCAAAAATCTCACAACAGGAGCTACTGAGACTCTATGCACCCTTTCTCCAACTACTCAATGGTGCTGTGGAGAAGAGAATATATTCAAGATTTCTTGACTTGTTTGCATTTCTGCATGTAAACATACCATTCATCAAGACCATCCAACAAATGCCTGCATACATCAAGTATATGAAGGAACTGCTTCCCAAGAAAATCTCACTCAAGGGAGGCCAAACTATAGTGATGAACAAGGAGTGCAGCGCCCTCATTCAACCAGAGTTGCCTACAGAAAGAAAGGACCCATGGAGCTTTCACATCCCCTGTGCCATAGGAGAAACAATGTTTGATAAAGCACTCTGCGATTTAGGAGCAAGCATCAACTTAATGCCCTTATCCCTTATGAAGAGGCTGCAGATCAATGAGATAATACCCACAGATGTAGTCATCAGGCTGGCCGACAAAACTCAAAAACAAGCAATAGGAGTGGTGGAAAACGTGTTGATAAAGGTTGGAAAATAATTTTTTCCCACAGACTTTGTCATATTGGACATGGAAGAGAGTCACACTCACCCAATCATATTGGGAAGACCATTCCTAGCTACAGCCAGAGCACTCATAGATGTGGAGCGAGGGGAGCTAATCTTGAGGATCCATGATGAACAGCTCACCTTCACTGTTTTCAAACACTCACAAGAAACAGATCAAGAGAACAAGGAACCAAGGAAGGATCACAGTGAGATACTGAAGGAAGAAACAAGCACTGAAGCACAACCAGCACATCTGGGAACTCCCTTGATTGATGAACAAGGCAAACAGCAACTGCCACAGCTCAAAGAAAATCAGGAGGAACCTAAACCACCAGAATCATATGAGACCAGTAACCACATTTCCTTAGAGGAGGAGGTCACAAAGAGTAAGACAACATCACAAGGAACAAAGAAGAAGGTACCAAGGAGGTGGAGGAACAAGAAAATCCCTACCGAGGACTTCTCTCCAGGGGATAAAGTGATCTTAGCTTACTTCCCAGATATCCCCCTGATCTCCCCACTGTACCATCTCAGTTACCTAAGGTCTTCACTATCAACAGAGTTTTCTCCTTGGAACATGTAGAGATCATTGATACAACCACTGGATATAGGTCTACTGCCAGGGGAGAAGACTTGAAGCATTATCAACCTCCCTGATGAAGGAGAAACGTCAAGCTAGTGACGCTAAAGAAGCACTTCATGGGAGGCAACCCATGTTTTATATGCTTTTAGAAAATAGTGAATAAGTCAATATTCATGAATTCTAACCCAAACTTGACAAACACTTGGTGAAATCCTTATTATGCAATATATAGTGAAGAATAAGTGGTGTTCAAAGCATGCCAAGAAAGCATGAATGCAATTCAGAGCATGCTAGTCTTGGAGCCTTGAACAAAACTTTTTCATCACAGTGCTACAAACTAAGTTTGGTGTCACCCAAGGTGCCACCAATGTGCATATAAGGATACACAGTTAGTTAGTTGATGACAAGTCATGTGAACCCATTTTAGCTAGTCTTTTTCTTTAGTTTTCATTAGAATTATGCACTTTCTTGAGCTACAAGCAAGCTAATTGAGTAGAATTTCATGTTTCCCTTGATTGAACCAACCATATGTGAATTCATGCCATCTCATGAGGTTTTGAGCTATAATTGTTGCATATTGTGGAAGATTGAATACCTCATGATTTTGAGCAAAGCTTTGATGAGTTTGGTTGATTCATGATAGGTGAGGAAAGCTTGGAGAAAGGTTGAAGCAAAGAGGAATGGCTAGAAGTGAAGAGAGGACAATGGAATAAATGAAAATTGAACCGGGTTGCATGAAGTTAGCCCCAACGTTAGCCCCCTAACTTGGAGGCTAACGTTGGGCATGTGAATCACTCCTTGGAAGTAGCCAACGTTAGCTCCAACGTTAGCCCCCTAACTTGGAGGCTAACGTTGGAATTTGAGAAGTTTCTCCCTGGGCCACCAACGTTTGCGCCAACGTTAGCCCCCTAACTTGGAGGCTAACGTTGGCACTTAAATCACAAAGGGGGAAGGCCAACGTTTGCGCCAACGTTAGCCCCCTAACTTGGAGGCTAACGTTGGCGCCACTCACACCAAGCATTGCCAACGTTAGGGTCAAAGTTAGACCCCTAACGTTGGCGCCAACGTCCACACCAGAAGGATGTGGTTTGCTGATATGAAAAGTTAGGGTCAAAGTTAGACCCCTAACTTTGACCCTAACGTTGGAGACCATCTTTGGCCAACTTCATTTCCGGTTCAATTGGTTCACTTCGGTTCTTCTTCAATCTTCAAAGAGCAATCAACCAAGGCCTCTTTCAACCCAATTCCACCAAGGACAAAGGCCCAACTCAAGGCTTGAAGATCATTTTGGAAAGTGTATAAATAGGATAGAATTCAATTTATTTGGGAAGCTTTCCTTTTAGAATTTTCATAATAGTTTTCGGAGAGCTTTTGAACTTGAGTGAACTTTAATTTCTTTGTTTCCATTGCTTTTAATTTTCATTTTACTTTTGTCTTGGATCTTGGATTGGAGAATTGAAGAAATTCTGTTTCAATCTCAATCTTAGATCTCTCTGTTTCTTTACTGTTAATTGAATTAGCATTTCCGTTTCTGTTACTTGATCTTCATCTCTTTTCTTTGCAATTTACATCTTCCTTGCAATTGTTCTTGTTGGATCTAGGAAGGCATTGAGATCTAGACTTGGTTTTCTAGTCTCTGGGTCCTGAGATCTAAATTCTCATTTCAATTCTCTGTTTAATGCTTTCATTGTTCATTTACTTTGCTGTTATAAGATCCGGTTCAATCCCAATTCCCTTGTCCTCTTCTGTTTGATGCAATTTAATTTTTCCTTGTTTAAATTCTGCAAATCCATATCCCAATCCCCTTTACTTTTCAAGCAATTTACATTTCTTGCACTTTAAGATTCTGCAATTTACATTTCTTGCACTTTAAGTTTCTGTCATTTAATTTCTTGTCCTTTAAGTTTCAGCAATTTACTTTCCCGCTCTCTTTAATTTCATGCAATTTACATTCTGCAAATCACAAATCACCCAACCAACACTTGATTCGCTTGACTAAATCAACCACTAAACTAAAATTGCTCAATCCTTCAATCCCTGTGGGATCGACCTCACTCCCGTGAGTTTTTATTACTTGATACGACCCGGTACACTTGCCGGTTAGTTTTGGGTGTTTTGGGAGAGATTCGTTTCTCACCAAAATATCTCATCAAGTTTTTGGCGCCGTTGCCGGGGATTGATTAGATTGACAATGATTAAGTGAGGTGGTGATCTAGATCGAGCACTTTTTCTTTATCTTTCTTTAACCTTTGATTAACCCACTAACTGTTTGAATTTTTGCTTAAGCTAACTAAAACTTCATTCTAGCAGTAGATTGAAGTATCACTGGTTTGTGTGCTCTTATGTTCTGCTTGTATGTCAGGTACACGAAGAGCCATACCCAATTTTCATGAACAAGACGAAAGAACTCTCAGGAGGTTAAGAAGAGCCGAAAGAGGGAAAAGTATTGTTGGAGAAGAAGAATCTGAGGAAGAATACCACGAGATGGAAGGAGATACATCTAATCCAGGAGAAGGAGTTAATAATCCACCACAACAGAGGAGAGTATTGGCTTCCTATACTTTTGCAAATGCTAGACATTGTGGAAGCAGCATTCTCACCCCTAATGTCAATGCAAATAACTTTGAACTGAAGCCACAACTCATCACATTGGTCCAGAACAACTGCTCATTTGGAGGAGGACCATTGGAGGATCCAAATCAACATCTATCTACCTTCTTGAGGATCTGTGACACTGTCAAATCCAATGGTGTGAATCCTGAAACTTACAAGCTTCTGCTGTTCCCGTTCTCATTAAGGGACAAGGCTGCACAATGGCTTGAAACTTTTCCCCAAGCAAGTATCACTAGTTGGGATGACTTGGTGACTAAATTTCTAGCCAAATTCTATCCACCCCAGAGAGTCATCAGGCTGAAAACTGAGGTGCAGACATTCACACAATTAGATGCTGAATCCTTGTATGAAGCATGGGAGAGGTACAAAGCCTTAATCAGAAAGTGCCCTCCAGAGATGTTCAATGAATGGGACGTGCTGCAAAATTTCTATGAAGGCTTGACATTGAAATCTCAGGAGGCATTAGATCATTCTGCTGGAGGTTCACTACAACTAATGAAAACTGCTGAGGAAGCTCAGAATCTTGTGGACATGGTGGCCAACAATCAATATTTCTTTGCTCATCAAAGAAGCCGCCAACCATCACAAAGAAGAGGAGTTATGGAACTAGAAGGAGTGGACTCAATCCTAGCTCAAAACAAGATGATGCAGCAGCAAATTCAACAACAATTTGAGCAAATGGCCAAGAGGATTGATAGTCTCCAAGTTGCAGCAGTCAACACTAGCCAACCATCAACCACATGGGGACAGAGTGAAGAGACTCAAGAGGAGCAACAGCAAGAACAAGTCCAGTACATGCACAACCAAAATTCTGGGCTAAATGAAGTATATGGTGACACTTACAACCCTTCTTGGAAGAACCACCCAAACCTTAGGTGGGGAGACAATCACAACCAAAATCAACAACCATGGCAGAGAAACTCAAACCAAAACACTTTAAGAAACAATCAAAACTACAACCAGCAGCAAACTAACCAAAACCCCTACAGAAAACCTCAAAACAACTACTCCAACCCCAACCATTACCAATCTAATAACCAACCCACTAACCAAAATGCCTACCATCCACCATCCACATCTCCCAACCCACCACAAGCATCACCTGAATCTCAAAGACTCACCAACTTGGAAACCTTGATAGACAAAATGTGGAAACATCAAGAAATGACAACCAAGAACCATGAAGCCTCCATGAAGAGCCTAGAGAGGCAAATTGGGCAAATCTCCAAACAGATTTCTGTTGAGAGATCTTCAAGCTCACTGCCGAGTGACACAATCCCAAATCCTAAGGAAGAATGCAAGGCAATACAATTGAGGAGTGGAAGAGTCTTGGTGAAAAATGAAGAAGCAACCAAGAAGCCAAAGGAAAGTGACAAGAAACAAGCCGAAGAAGAGAAAGTCAATGACAAGAAGGAGACAGCAAGCAAGCCAACTCAGAATCAAGCTCAAGAAAAAGAAGATCAGCCACAAAAATCAAGAAAGGGAAAGGAAGTAATTGACGAGCCAACTGAGGACCAAAGGCAGGGAAATAACTTCACTCCTCCCTTGCCATATCCTCAAAGGTTTAACAAGGAAACTAAGGACCAACACTTCCCAAAATTTCTTGAAATCTTCAAGAAGTTAGAGATCAATATTCCCTTAACTGAAGCACTTGAGCAAATGCCCCTGTACGCAAAGTTCTTGAAGGAACTTATCAACAAGAAGAGGAGTTGGCAAGTTAATGAAACTATACTGCTCACTGAGGAATGCAGAGCACTAATCCAGAAGGGACTTCCTCCCAAACTTGAGGACCCTGGGAGTTTCTTTCTACCCTGCGCCATTGGCAGTATGACTATCAAGAAGGCGATGTGTGACTTGGGAGCTAGTATCAATCTGATACCTGCCTCTCTAGTGAAAAAGTTAGGCATAAAAAAGGTAAAACCAGTGCAGATGTCTCTAGAATTGGTGGACAAATCAGTGATATGCCCCAGTGGTATAATTGAGAACCTTCTAGTCAAGGTAGATAGATTCATCTTCCCTGCAGATTTTGTGATCCTGGATTCGAATCAGGATGAGGGCGACTCCATTATACTGGGAAGACCGTTCTTAGCCACTGCTAGGGCCATCATAGACATAGAGCAAGGAGAATTAACCCTCAGGATGCATAATGAAAGTATCACTCTGAGTGTACTACCAGAAACACAGAACAGTAATGAAAAGAAGGATGGTACAGAAACAGACAAGGAGAATCTACAGTGGAGGGAGGAAATCAACAAGACAAACAACAACTGCCCTCCCAAGCAAGAGATAGATGATACAGCAGGCCAAAAAGAGAAAGAGACTGTGCAAAGTAATGAAGAAGCTCAAGGGAACATTGTAGTATTGGCAACTAAGAAAAGGAGTTTCAATAGGGAGCCTGTTTTCAAAGAAGAAGAATTAACAAGAGGAAGGAAGAAAAACAAAAACAGAATCAAAAAGGGGTGGAAGAACAAAAAAATTCCAACAGAAGGGCTCTCCAAAGGTGACAAAGTGCAGTTAGTCTATCAACAACTGGGAACAAACCAACAGACTAACGATTACTATACTGTGAGCAAAATATTATCACTAGAACATGCTGAGATAGAGCACCAAGGAACAAAGAAGAAGCTCACGATCAGAGGGGACAAGTTGAGGCACTACAGTCATCAACCGCCATAAAAGAAAGCTTCAATGTCAAGCTAGTGACAATAAAAGAGCGCTCCATGGGAGGCAACCCATGCTTTAAGATTCTTGTCATTTTACATTCAATAAATTATGATCACTTGATGCATGAATTATTTTCTCTTTTCATGAACGTATCCATTTATTGCATGCACTGTTTTGAAACATATGCTAAGTTTGGTGTGTCTTCAAGCACACTTAACCAATGTCTTAAAGGATTTTGTTTCACATGCTTAAAATGTCTTGATGGAGCATATAGCCGAACACTAAGTTTGGTGTCCACATAACTTCATGAGAATCTGAAATTCATGCATCAATAATCGTACATTTGTCATTTTTCAAAACTTTATAAATAGAATTTTCTTCTGATGAAGGTATTAATTGTAATGAACCCTTTGACAAGAAGCAAGTTTGGTGTTCATCAAACCTTGATGCACCAGTTCAAGGATACAATTAATCCTTCATGAAAAAAAAAAAGAAAAAAAAAAAAGAGAGAAAAAGAAAGTATGATGAAAACAATTCTTATGAACATTTAGACTTCACTAATTGGAGGAAGAAACTAATTTTCTTTATATATTACCAAACATCAAGTTTGGTGTCCCCCATAGGAAGTGTCACGGCTCACATGAGATAAGAATTGATAGTTCACATATTTTTACTAAAAAGAATAATATTGCTACGGTGGGATAAGACTAATGCATGTGTCTTGTTGTGATGACTAGGAGGTCAAAGAATCTTCAATGAAAAGAAGGACAAGACAAAAGAAAGCATAGCATAAGGACAAAATCATATCACATGCTTCAAGGAAGAAATCTGCCCCTCATTGAAAATGATCACGGTAAAGGCTAGGGAAGGAGCAAATTTTGTCTTCATTCATCCATACATGCACACCCTTGATCCCCATGATACCTAATTGCATCCTAGCCCTTTATTTCTCATATAAAAGCATACCACCTTCAAGCCATGCACATGACCGAATCACTCCTCAACATTACAAGCCTTGTGCAACTTTTTCTTTTACTTTAAACTCCAAACACTTAATCTTCTCTTCATAATTCCCTAGCAAGTTCAGTCCGAATCTCTTTTTCCTCCAACCACACATCAAAACTCTCCAACACTCTCCACATTCCCTCTCAACCAACCAAGTGATTATGGCATCCTCCTCAAGAACCAAACGACGAAAAGGAAAAGATCCAATAGTAGAGGAAGAAACACATGAGTATGACCAATGGAAGTTCAAGTCTTGGTCTCATCAAATGCAAATTCAATGGATGAACGAGAAAAAAATCTACCCTGAGATTCCATTCATGTTGCCGGATGATGGGTGTCAAGAAATAAAGAACAAGATCCGGAAGAGGAGATGGGAGGAACTTACATCACCAATCTCTCGAATTAATGCCAACATCATAAGAGAGTTTTATGCAAATGTCCCAAGGATTAACATGCTTGAACCCCCAACGTACAAGAGCTATGTGCGTGGGGTGGAAGTAGACTTTGGCCCAGATGCAATCAAGAAAGTTTTGAAACTAAAGTCAGTGCGCTTTGATGAACCGGGATACCACCAAAGATTGACTGAGGATCAAAATTATGAAGAGATTGCAAGAGACATTTGTTTTGAGAACTCAAGATGGGAGGGAGATGACAAGAACAGATACAAGTTCTTGAAGAGATGTAACCTCATTCCGGAGGCAAAAGGATGGTATGAGTTGATGAAAAGGTCAATTCTGGGGACAGTGAACACCTCAGAAGTTAACAGGGAGAGAGCCTTAATGCTGCATTGTATCATGGTGGGTGGAGAGATAAGAGTTCATGAGATCCTTGCAAGAGACATCCTAAAGATAGCTGAAAAGAATTCGGCCGGATCTTGGTTGTACTATCCAAGCACCATTTGGAAGTTGTGTGCAAAGGCCAAAGTTCCATTGGAAGAGGAGAATCCAATGTGGCTAAGCCAAGGCATGCCCATAACTATTGAACGAATGATGATGCCCCTTGAAGCACACCAAGGCCGAAGGCCACATGGAGGAAGGGAAAGAGAAGAGCAAATGGAAGAAGATGAGCCCCACATGGAAGAAGAGCCACAAGAGGAGGAGGAACAACCACACTTTTTCTCACATGGCAATATGGATATGACTCAAATGCAAGAAGCAATAGGGAGGTTATCTCAGCAATACGCAAGAATCCAAGCAAGGCAAGAAGAATATCATTCTCTGTACATGCAAAACCAACAAGCACAAGAAGAAAGAGAGCTGAGAATAATCAACAAACAAAATGAATTTGAGTCAAGATTTCTTGCGATGCAAGAAGAACATGCCTTTCAATCTCATGAATCTTTTGGGAAGCTGGAACAAATGCAAGCTGAAAGTTTGAAGGCCTTCAAGGAGTTCACAACACTCCAAGAAGCAAGGTATGAGGTGCAAGCCGATTATAATGTCAATAGCCAAATCAAACTAAACTATATTGGAGAACATATGCATAACATGGATCCGGCATTCCCAACATTTGATGAATTTTTCAAAATGAGAAGTGAGATGGAAGTGAATAGGGCTATGAGACTTGAAGATAGAGTGGAAGCGGCTATGAATGAGGCTGGCTTTTGGCAAGATCAAGAACCACCAAACAAAGATGGTGGGAACACTAGCAGCCAAGTATATGAAAGGAGAAAGAAAAGGCATGACAAATAAAAGGTGGATTTGCTCCTTGTTCATCACAACATGCATTCTATCTGTTCTAATCTGTTTTGCATTTTTATAGTCATTTAAAAGTCTTTGCATTTTGTTTGTTCTTTTAGAATAAGGAGGCTAGTTTATGTGTTTGCTTGTGTGTTCATTTTCACTTGACAAGAAGTATGTGTTGTCCCCTGCATCTTTTAATTCAATAAAAGAACAGTTTGAATGTGAAGAATAATGGTCTCTGTTAGTTAGAAGTGAAAAAAAAAAAAAAAAAAAAAGTAAGTGGTGGTGTATGTGTGATTGTATAATAACTCACTTTAGTGAATAAAGAGCTAGGATATCTCCTTCTAAGTAGAGAGTGGCCTACTGTCTATGAATCTCAATTGAATTGAATCCCTTGGTTAGAAAGAAAAACAAAAAGAAAGAAAGAACAAAGAGAGCCAAAAAGTGGCAAAACAAAAGAAAAACAAAAAGAAATAAAGCTGGACACCAATAGCTTGAACTTTGAAATATATGCCTGTGATGTTTTTGTACTAGGATCTGCTTGGATTAGTAAGCTCTTAGGAGTGCCTCAACACTTGGTGACTTGGGTTAACTAACCCGGGATCATCAGCTGAAAATCCATTATCAAGAGCAACCTAACTACAAAGCATTTAGTAGCCCAAAGAGGTGCTGGGCATCAATGTTTTAAGAAGAAATGTGAGCCAAGTGTCTATGGTGAATAATGTGTCAAGTATAAAGAAAAGAAAATGAACTTGCTACACATGACACTCAAACAAAGCTTTTGAATAAAGTAATGACCAAGGATAAAGGAATAATGAGAGGTCATAGCAATATGTCACTTGAAGCTTGAAGGAGACCTTCTAGGCCTAAGAGTCAATAAGAAGTGAGCATTTGCATATCCACATAAAACCCCATGAACTATCAATAACACTCTGCTAGCATGAACTTCCTTTTCCATTTCATTCTTTCTTCTTAATAATTCAATTCTTGCTTGGGGACAAGCAAGCTTTAAGTTTGGTGTTGTGATGACAAGTCATGTGAACCCATTTTAGCTAGTCTTTTTCTTTAGTTTTCATTAGAATTATGCACTTTCTTGAGCTACAAGCAAGCTAATTGAGTAGAATTTCATGTTTCCCTTGATTGAACCAACCATATGTGAATTCATGCCATCTCATGAGGTTTTGAGCTATAATTGTTGCATATTGTGGAAGATTGAATACCTCATGATTTTGAGCAAAGCTTTGATGAGTTTGGTTGATTCATGATAGGTGAGGAAAGCTTGGAGAAAGGTTGAAGCAAAGAGGAATGGCTAGAAGTGAAGAGAGGACAATGGAATAAATGAAAATTGAACCGGGTTGCATGAAGTTAGCCCCAACGTTAGCCCCCTAACTTGGAGGCTAACGTTGGGCATGTGAATCACTCCTTGGAAGTAGCCAACGTTAGCTCCAACGTTAGCCCCCTAACTTGGAGGCTAACGTTGGAACTTGAGAAGTTTCTCCCTGGGCCACCAACGTTTGCGCCAACGTTAGCCCCCTAACTTGGAGGCTAACGTTGGCACTTAAATCACAAAGGGGGAAGGCCAACGTTTGCGCCAACGTTAGCCCCCTAACTTGGAGGCTAACGTTGGCGCCACTCACACCAAGCATTGCCAACGTTAGGGTCAAAGTTAGACCCCTAACGTTGGCGCCAACGTCCACACCAGAAGGATGTGGTTTGCTGATATGAAAAGTTAGGGTCAAAGTTAGACCCCTAACTTTGACCCTAACGTTGGAGACCATCTTTGGCCAACTTCATTTCCGGTTCAATTGGTTCACTTCGGTTCTTCTTCAATCTTCAAAGAGCAATCAACCAAGGCCTCTTTCAACCCAATTCCACCAAGGACAAAGGCCCAACTCAAGGCTTGAAGATCATTTTGGAAAGTGTATAAATAGGATAGAATTCAATTTATTTGGGAAGCTTTCCTTTTAGAATTTTCATAATAGTTTTCGGAGAGCTTTTGAACTTGAGTGAACTTTAATTTCTTTGTTTCCATTGCTTTTAATTTTCATTTTACTTTTGTCTTGGATCTTGGATTGGAGAATTGAAGAAATTCTGTTTCAATCTCAATCTTAGATCTCTCTGTTTCTTTACTGTTAATTGAATTAGCATTTTCGTTTCTGTTACTTGATCTTCATCTCTTTTCTTTGCAATTTACATCTTCCTTGCAATTGTTCTTGTTGGATCTAGGAAGGCATTGAGATCTAGACTTGGTTTTCTAGTCTCTGGGTCCTGAGATCTAAATTCTCATTTCAATTCTCTGTTTAATGCTTTCATTGTTCATTTACTTTGCTGTTATAAGATCCGGTTCAATCCCAATTCCCTTGTCCTCTTCTGTTTGATGCAATTTAATTTTTCCTTGTTTAAATTCTGCAAATCCATATCCCAATCCCCTTTACTTTTCAAGCAATTTACATTTCTTGCACTTTAAGATTCTGCAATTTACATTTCTTGCACTTTAAGTTTCTGTCATTTAATTTCTTGTCCTTTAAGTTTCAGCAATTTACTTTCCCGCTCTCTTTAATTTCATGCAATTTACATTCTGCAAATCACAAATCACCCAACCAACACTTGATTCGCTTGACTAAATCAACCACTAAACTAAAATTGCTCAATCCTTCAATCCCTGTGGGATCGACCTCACTCCCGTGAGTTTTTATTACTTGATACGACCCGGTACACTTGCCGGTTAGTTTTGGGTGTTTTGGGAGAGATTCGTTTCTCACCAAAATATCTCATCAATAGTTAGTTGGTGTTCATGAATAAACAATCTAGTTCTTTTTCTTTATTATTCTAGCCGTAAAGTTTAATTTCTCAATGATATTAATTTTTCTTATTTTATTTTTATAGGAAAAGGGAAAAGAGCATTGAAGGGGATTGATTGGACAATTAAATGAGGAAGGTTCGGACACCACAAGAGGAGGGTACTACACACGTGCATCAAGGAGGGATGCATTGGAAAATGTTGCCATGCAACATTGAAAAGAATGAGACCCTTGAAGACCGAACCAAGCCCCCTCATAAAGTTGATGATCCTTGTCCTTTCTCCATGCTGAATCCCATCCGTCCATCTCACACTCAAATCATCTATCCAAACCCTTCATTTGCCCATCACTTCCATATATAAGTAGCTCTCCCTCCATACCCCCTTCACATTCCAAACGCCCAGCTTAACATCTTCCTCTCAAAACCAAACCATTCTTACCACATTAAAAACATTCTCCCTCACTCCCTTCATTGCACTCAATTCTAAACACCCAAAAGTCTCCACACCCTTACCACCTTCACACATTAACTCCCATTCATGGCATCTTCGAGCTCTAAAAGAAGGAAGAAAAAGGAACCTATGGAGCAACACCCGTATGATGAAAAGAATTTTAGAAGCTTGCACCATGCATTGTAGTTCGAGTGGATGGTTGATAAGGAAATAATTTATGAACTTGGATTTCAAGTCAGAAAGAATGAGTGCCCGGAAATCACGACGAAGGTAGAAAAGAGGCGATGGGAGCTCCTCACTGATCCGGTGGTTAAGGTAAATGCAAATCTTATAAGAGAATTCTATGCAAATGCAGTCCGATATGATAAGGCAGATGAGTCATATACAAGCTTTGTGAGAGGAAAGATTGTGGATTTCAGTCCCGTGAGTGTCATGAGAGCATTAAAGCTACGGTCCATACCGTTTGAAGAAGAGAGTTATCATTCAAGAATGGACAACAGCCCCAATTATGACCAGATTGTGCAAGATATTTGTGTACCCAGAGCTGACTGGGAATGATATGTGGATAGGAGACCAAGGTTCATCAAGAGAGCAGACCTCACTCCGGAAGCAAATGGGTGGTTCAAAATTGTAAGGAGTTCCATCCTCCTAGCAGGGAACAACTCGGAGGTGAATCTCAAGAGAGCCACAATGGTGCACTGTATACTCAAAGAAGGAGAGATCAAGGTACATGAACTCATAGCCGCAGGCATTAGAAAGATGGCAGAGAAAAGCGACTCAAGAGGAAAGTTAGGTTACCCCAGCACTATTTACCGACTATGCAAGAAAGCTGGGGTGGTGTTTGAAGATGAGGACCTCGTGTGGATAAAAGACGGCATTCCAATAATCGTTCGACGGATGCATACTGCTGCATCCCCCCTGCCTCAACGGAAGCAAGCAAGATTGGCACGGATGCGAGGAAATGCAAGAGGACACAAGGAAGACAAACAAGGAGGAGAGCATGGGCAACCACATGAGTAAAAGGTGGTGGAGTTCCTTCTTTGGTCCATCTTTTTCTATGCTTTAAATAAGGAAGATCTTGTATGAAATAGAACATGCTTGATGAGCAGATAATTTATACGCTTTTTGGCATTATTTTTAGTATGTTTTTAGTATATTTTAATTACTTTTTATTATATTTTTATTAGTTTTTAAATAAAAATCACTCTTCTGGACTTTACTATGAGTTTGTGTGTTTTTCTGTGATTTCAAGTATTTTCTGGCTGAAATTGAGGGACCTGAGCAAAAATCTGATTCAGAGGCTGAAAAAGGACTGCAGATGCTGTTGGATTCTGACCTTCCTGCACTCAAAGTAGATTTTCTGGAGCTACAGAAGTCCAATTAATGCGCTTTCAATTGCGTTGGAAATTAGACATCCTGGACTTTCCAGCAATATATAATAGTCTATACTTTACCCGAGATTTGATGGCCCAAATAGGCGTTCCAATTCAGCTCAAGAATTCTGGCGTTTAACTCCAAAACTGGCACAAAAGTTGGAGTTAAACGCCCAAACTGGCACAAAAGCTGGCGTTTAACTCCAAGAAAAGTATCTACACGAAAATACTTCAATGATCAGCCCAAGCACACATCAAGTGGGCCCAGAAGAAGATTTCTGCATTAATTACTTATTTCTGTAAACTCTAGGCTACTAGTTCTCTATAAATAGGACCTTTTACTATTGTATTTTCATCTTGGTTCTTCTAGTTCCCTCTCTGGGGCCGAAGCCAATGACCACCATTATCACTTTTGTATTTTCAACGGTGGAGTTTCTACACACCATAGATTAAGGTGTGGAGCTCTGCTGTTCTTCATGAATTAATACAAGTACTATTGTTTTTCTATTCAACTCAAGTCTATTTCTTCTCCAAGATATTCATTCGTTCTTCAACTTGATGAATGTGATGATCCGTGACACTCATCATCATTCTCACCTATGAACATGTGCCTGACAACCACATCTGTTCTACTAGCAATGGCTTGAATGCGTATCTCTTGGGTTTCTAATCTAAGATTGGAACCTTCGTGGTATAGGCTAGAATTAATGGCAGCCATTCCTGAGATCCAGAAAGTCTAAACTTTGTCTGTGGTATTCCGAGTAGGATCTGGGAAGGGATGACTGTGATGAGCTTCAAACTCGCGATTGTGAGGCGTGTGACAGACGCAAAAAGATCAATGGATCCTATTCCGACATGATTGAGAACCGACAGCTGATTAGCCGATGTTGTGACAGAGCATCAGGACCATTTTCACTGAGAGGATGGGATGTAGCCATTGACAACGGTGATGCCCAACATAAAGCTTGCCATGGAAAGGAGTATGAATGATTGGAAGAAGGCAATAGGAAAGCAGAGGTTCAAGGGGAACAAAGCATCTTGATACGCTTATCTGAAATCCACCAATGAATTACATAAGTCTCTCTATCTTTATTTTATGTTTATTTTCATCACCTTAAACTCCATAACCATTTGAATCCACCTGACTGAGATTTACGAGATGACCATAGCTTGCTTCAAGCCGACAATCTCCGTGGGATCGACCCTTACTCACGTAAGGTTTATTACTTGGACGACCCAGTGCACTTGCTGGTTAGTTGTGCGGAATTGTGACAAAGTGTGATTCACGTTTGAGAGCTCCAAGTCTTTGGCGCCATTGTTGATGATTACAATTTCGTGCACCAAGTTTTTGGCGCCGTTGCCGGGGATTGTTCGAGTTTGACAACTGACGGTTCATCTTGTTGCTTAGATTAGGTACTTTTCAGAATTTTTAAGAATGAATTCTAGAGTTTCAAGGTGATGTTCTTAGCATCACAAAAGCTGATTGATTCTCATCAATTTAGCTGCTGAATGTAATGTCCTGCTGAAGCTTGGCCAAACATGTCTAATCCTTTTAGACTGAAGCTTTAGACTAACATTGCATGATTCCTGGAATTCTTATTAAAAGTTTTGATTCTCTTTATTTTCTTTTCTATATAATTTTCGAAAATCATAAAAAAATTTATAAAATCATAAAACCAAAAATATTTTATGTTTCTTGTTTGAGTCTAGTATTAAGTTTGGTGTCAATTGCATGTTTCTGTTCTTCTTGCATTTTTTGAATTCATGCATGTTCTTCATTAATCTTCAAGTTGTTCTTGATGATTTTCTTGCTCTGATCTTTAAATTCTCTTGTTTAGTGTGTTTTGTTGTTTTTCATATGCATTTTTACATTGTTATAGTCCTTAGTATACAAACATTTTAAGTTTGGTGTCCTGCATGCATTGTTTATTTGATCTTAGTTGCATTTTTATTGTTTCTCATCATTAAAAATCCAAAAATATTTTCAAAATTGTGTCTTTCCAAGTCAATAATACAGAGAATTGAAGATTCAGAACATTCAGCAGAGGAATCAAACAGAAAAAGTTGGGCGTTCAAAACGCCCAGTGAAGAAGAAAAACTGGCGTTTAAACGCCAGCCAGGGCACCTGGCTGGGCGTTTAACACCCAAAAAGGTAGAGATTTGGGCGTTAAACGCCAGAATGGTGTTCTGGGCGTTTAACGCCAGAATGACACTAGAGGGAAGATTTTGTTTTTAATTCACAATTTTTTCAAGTTTTCATATTTTTTTCAAAATCAAATCTTTTTCAAATCATATCTTTTCAATCATATCTCTTTCAAAATCAATTTCTTTCTATTTTAAATTTATTTTTACTATTTTCTAAAATCATTGCTTCAATTCAAGATTTACTTCAAAATTTTCAAATTGTTACTTGCCTATTAAGACAGGATCAAACTTTAAATTTTAAAATCATATCTTTTAATTTCTTGATAGTCAAGTAATCAACTTTAATTTTAAAAATTTTCTTTTTCTAAATTGATTTTCAATCATATCTTTTCAAACATATCTTTTCAATCACACTCTTTTTCAAAATTAATTTTTTTCAATCATATCTTTTTCTAATTTCAAAATCTTTTTCAAAAATCACTTTATTTCTTTCCCAATCTTAGTTTTCGAAAATCTCAATCAAATTTTCAAATTTATTTTTAATTATTTCAAAATCTTTTTAAATTATTTTCGAAAATTCTTCCCCTCTTCTCACATCCTTCTATTTAAAGGACTAAGACTCCTCATCAAGGTGCAATTCGAACTCTGTCCCTCTTGATAAGTTCGAATTTCCTCTTCTCCACCTCCTCCTTCTATTCTTCTTTTCTTCTGACACCTCAAGGAATCTCTATACTGTGACATAGAGGATTCCCTATTTTCTTGTTCTCTTCTCTTTTATATGAGCAGGAACAAAGATAAAGGCATACTTGTTCAAGCTGATCCTGAACCTAAAAGGACCTTGAAGAGAAAGCTAAGAGAAGCTAAAGAACAATTCTCTTTAGAGGGCCTAACAGAACTCTTCAAAGAAGAAGAAATCATGGCCGAAAAAAACAACAATGTTAACAATGCAAGGAAGGTGCTTGGTGACTTTACTGCACCTACTCCTGATTTCTATGGGAGAAGCATCTCAATCCCTGCCATTGGAGCAAACAACTTTGAGCTTAAGCCTCAATTAGTTTCTCTAATGCAACAGAACTCCAAGTTTTATGGACTTCCATTGGAAGATCCTCATCAGTTCTTAGCTGAATTCCTGCAAATCTGTGACACTGTCAAGACCAATGGGGTTGACCCTGAAGTCTACAGACTTATGCTCTTTCCTTTTGCTATAAGAGACAGAGCTAGGACATGGTTGGATTCACAACCTAAAGAAAGCCTGAACTCTTGGGAGAAGCTAGTCAATGCCTTCTTGGCAAAGTTCTTTCCACCTCAAAAACTGAGTAAGCTTAGAGTGGAAGTCCAAACCTTCAGACAGAAGGAAGGAGAATCCCTCTATAAAGCTTGGGAGAGATACAAGCAATTGATCAGAAGGTGCCCTTCTGACATGCTTTCAGAATAGAACATCATAGGAATCTTCTATGATGGTCTGTTTGAACTATCCAAGATGTCATTGGATAACTCTGCTGGAGGATCTCTTCATCTGAAGAAGATCCCTGCAGAAGCTCAAGAACTCATTGAAATGGTTGCAAATAACCAATTCATATACACATCTGAAAGGAATCCTGTGAATAATGGGACAACTCAGAAGAAGGGAGTTCTTGAGATTGATACTCTAAATGCCATATTGGCTCAGAATAAAATATTGACCCAACAAGTCAATATGATTTCTCAGAGTCTGTTTGGAATGCAAGCAGCAACAGGCAGTACTAAGGAAGCTTCCTCTGAAGAAGAAGCTTATGATCCTGAGAACCCAGCAATGGAAGAGGTGAATTACATGGGAGAACCCTATGGAAATACCTATAATCCTTCATGGAGAAATCATCCAAATCTCTCATGGAAGGATCAACAGAGACCTCAACAAAGTTTCAACAACAATAATGGTGGAAGAAACAGGTTTAGAAATAACAAGCCTTTTCCATCATCTTCTCAACAACAGACAGAAAATTCTAAGCAGAACCACTCTGACTTAGCAACTATTGTCTCTGATCTAATCAAAACCACTCAAAGTTTCATGACTGAAACAAAGTCCTCCATTAGAAATTTGGAGGCACAATTGGGCTAGCTGAGTAAGAAAATTACTGAACTCCCTCGTAGCACTCTTCCAAGCAATACAGAAGAGAATCCAAAGAGAGAGTGTAAGGCCATAAACACATCTCACATGGCCGAACTTGGAGAAGAGGAAGAGGCAGTGACTCCCACTGAGGAAGACCTCAATGGACTCCCACTGAGGAAGACCTCAATGGACGCCCACTGACCTCCATGGAGTTTCCGAATGAGGAACCATGGGAATCTGAGGCTCACACTGAGACCATGGAGATTCCATTGAATTTACTTCTGCCATTCATGAGCTCTGATGAGTATTCTTCCTCTGAAGAGGATGAAGATGTTACTGAAGAGCAAGTTGCTAAATACCTTGGAGCAATCATGAAGCTAAATGCCAGGTTATTTGGTAATGAGACTTGGGAGGATGAACCTCCATTGCTCATCAAAGAACTGGATAACTTGACTAGGCAGAGATTACCTCAAAAGAGACAAGACCCTGGAAAGTTCTCAATCCCTTGTACCATAGGCACCATGACCTTTGAGAAGGCTCTGTGTGACCTAGGGTCAAGCATAAACCTTATGCCTCTCTTTGTAATGGAGAAGCTAGGGATCATTGAGGTACAAGCTACAATAATCTCACTAGAGATGGCAGACAATTCAAGGAAACAGGATTATGGACTTGTAGAGGATGTCTTGGTAAAGGTTGAAGACCATTACATCCCTGCTGATTTCATAATCCTAGAAACTGGGAAGTGTATGGATGAATCCATCATCCTTGGCAGACCTTTCCTAGCCACAGCAAAGGCTGTGATTGATGTTGACAGAGGAGAATTGATCATTCAAGTAAATGAAGACTCCCTTGTGTTTAAAGCTCAAGGATATCCTTCTGTAACCATGGAGAGGAAGCATGAAGAGCTTCTCTCAATACAAAGTCAAACAGAGCCCCCAGAGTCAAACTCTAAGTTTGGTGTTGGGAGACCACAACCAAACTTTAAGTTTGGTGTTGAACCCCCACATTCAAACTCTAAGTTTAGTGTTGGGAGGTTCCAACATTGCTCTGAACATCTGTAAGGCTCCATGAGAGCCACTGTCAAGCTATTGACATTAAAGAAGCGCTTGTTGGGAGGCAACCCAATTTTTACTTATCTATGTTAAATTTCTATTTTCTATTGTTATTTTATGTTTTCTGTAGGTTGATGATCATGTGAAGTCACAAAAACAATTGAAAAAGCAAAAACAAAGTGAAAAACAGAATGAAAAATAGAACACCTTGGAGGAGACAGTCACTGGCGTTTAAACGCCAGTAAAGATAGCAGAATGGGCGTTAAACGCCCAGTCTGGCACCATTCTGGGTGTTTAACGCTAGGAATGGGCAAGAAGCTGGCGTTAAACGCCAGGATTGGCAGAAAGGTGTGTTTTGCACGCCACTTGGTGCAGGGATGAGATATCCTTGACACCTCAGGATCTGTGGACCCCACAGGATCCCCACCTACCCCACCACTCTCTCTCTTCTTCACCCATTCACCAATCACCTCAATACCTCTTCCCCAAAAATCCCTAACCTATCAAATCCCACCATTCTCTTCACTCACATCCATCCTTCATAAAACCCCACCTACCTCACCATTCAAATTCAAACCACTTTTCCTCCCAAACCCACCCTCTATAGCCGAACCATACACACCCCTCTCACCCCTATATAAACCCATCTTCACTCCTTCATTTTCACACAACATAAACACCACTTCTCCCCCTTGGCCGAAACACAAAGCCCACTCCATCTCCTCTATTTCTTCTTCTTCTACTCTTTTCTTTCTTCTTTTGCTCGAGGACGAGTAACCTTCTAAGTTTGGTGTGGTAAAAGCTAAAGCTTTTTGTTTTTCCATAACCATTTATGGCACCAAAGGCCGGAGAAACCTCTAGAAAGAGGAAAGGGAAGGCAAAAGCTTCCACCTCCGAGTCATGGAAGATGGAGAGATTCCTCTCAAGGGTGCATCAAGACCACTTCTATGAAGTTGTGGCCAAGAAGAAAGTGATCCCCGAGGACCCTTTCAAACTCAAAAAGAATGAGTATCCAGAGATCCGACATGAGATCCGAAGAAGAGGTTGGGAAGTTCTCACCAACCCCATTCAACAAGTCGGAATCTTAATGGTTCAAGAATTCTATGCCAATACATGGATCACCAAGAACCATGATCAAAGTGTGAACTCGGACCCTAAGAATTGGCATACAATGGTTCGGGGGAATTACTTAGATTTTAGTCCGGAAAATGTAAGGTTGGCATTCAACTTGCCTATGATGCAAGGAGATGCACACCCCTACACTAGAAGGGTCAACTTTGATCAAAGGTTGGACCAAGTCCTCATGGACATATGTGAAGAGGGCACTCAATGGAAGAGAGATTCAAGAGGGAAGCCGGTTCAACTAAGAAGGCATGACCTCAAGCCCGTGGCTAGGGGATGGTTAGAGTTCATCCAACGCTCAATCATTCCCACTAGCAACCGGTCCGAAGCTACTATAGACCGGGCTATCATGATACATAGCATCATGATTGGAGAGGAAGTGGAAGTTCATGAGGTTATATCCCAAGAACTCTACAAAGTGGCGGACAAGTCCTCTCCTTTGGCAAGGTTAGGCTTCCCTCATCTCATTTGTCACCTTTGCAATTTGGTTGGAATTGACATAGAGGGAGACATTCTCATTGATGAAGATAAACCCATCACTAAGAAAAGGATGGAGCAAGTGAGAGAACCTCACCAAGAGCATGAGGAAATTCCTCATCATGAAATCCCTGAGACACCTCAAGGGATGCATCTTCCTCCACAAAACTATTGGGAGCAAATCAACACCTCCCTAGGAGAATTAAGTTCCAACATGGGACAACTAAGGGTGGAGCACTAAGAGCATTCCATCCTCCTCCATGAAATTAGAGAAGATCAAAGAACCATGAGAGAGGAGCAACAAAGGCAAGGAAGAGACATTGAGGAGCTCAAGCACTCCATAAGATCTTCAAGAGGAAAAACAAGCCGCCATCACTAAGGTGGACCCGTTCTTGAATTTCCTTGTTCTTTATTTTCTGTTTTTCAAAAATTATGCTTTATGTTTATCTATGTTTGTGTCTTTATTACATGATCATTAGTGTCTATGCCTTAAAGCTATGAAAATGAATCCATCACCTTTCTTAAATGAAAAATGTTTTTAATTGAAAAAGAAAAAGAAGTACATGAATTTTGAATTTTAAAACAGTTTAATTATTTTGATGTGGTGGCAATGCTATTGTTTTTCTGAATGAATGCTTGAACAGTGCATATTTTTGAATTTGATTGTTTATGAATGTCAAAATTGTTGGCTTTTGAAAGAATGAAAGGAAAAGGAGAAATGTTATCTGATGATCTGAAAAATCATAAAATTGATTCTTGAAGCAAAAAAAAGCAGTGAAAAGCCTGCAAAAAAAAAAAGAGCAAGCAGAAAAAGCCAATACCCCTATAAACCAAAAGGCAAGGGTGATAAAAAGGATCCAAGGCTTTGAGCATCAGTGGATAGGAGGGCCCACAGGAATAAAATCCTGGCCTAAGCGGCTAAACCAAGCTGTCCCTAACCATGTGCTTGTGGCGTGAAGGTGTCAAGTAAAAACTTGAGACTGAGCGGTTAAAGTCGAGGTCCAAAGCAAAAAGAAGAGTGTGCTTAAGAACCCTGGACACCTCTAATTGGGGACTCTAGCAAAGCTGAGTCACAATCTGAAAAGGTTCACCCATTTATGTGTCTGTGGCATTTATGTATCCGGTGGTAATACTGGAAAACAAAGTGCTTAGGGCCACGACCAAGACTCATAAAGTAGTTGTGTTCAAGAATCAACATACTTAACTAGGAGAGTCAATAACACTATCTGGATTCTGAGTTCCTATAGATGCCAATCATTCTGAACTTCAAAGGATAAAGTGAGATGCCAAAACTGTTCAGAAGCAAAAAGCTAAAAGCCCCGCTCATCTAATTAATACTGATCTTCATAGATGTTTTTGGAATTCATTGTATATTCTCTTCTTTTTATCCTATTTGATTTTCAGTTGCTTGGGGACAAGCAAGAATTTAAGTTTGGTGTTGTGATGAGCGGATAATTTATACGCTTTTTGGCATTGTTTTTAGTATGTTTTTAGTATATTTTAATTAGTTTTTATTATATTTTTATTAGTTTTTAAATAAAAATCACTCTTTTAGGCTTTACTATGAGTTTGTGTGTTTTTCTGTGATTTCAGGTATTTTCTGGTTGAAATTGAGGGACATGAGCAAAAATCTGATTCAGAGGCTAAAAAAGAACTGCAGATGCTGTTGGATTCTGACCTCCCTGCACTCAAAGTGGATTTTCTGGAGCTACAGAAGTCCAATTGGCGCGCTCTCAATTGCGTTGGAAAGTAGACATCCTGGGATTTCCAGGAATAAATAATAGTTCATACTTTGCCCGAGATTTGATGGCCCAAACAGGCATTCCAAGTCAGCTCAAGAATTTTGGCGTTTAACTCCAAAACTGGCACAAAAGTTGGAGTTAAATGCCCAAACTGGCACAAAAGCTGGCGTTTAACTGCAAGAAAAGTATCTACACGAAAATGCTTCAATGCTCAGCCCAAGCACACACCAAGTGGGCCCGGAAGAAGATTTCTTCATTAATTACTTATTTCTGTAAACCCTAGGCTACTAGTTCTCTATAAATAGGATCTTTTACTATTGTATTTTCATCTTGGTTCTTCTGGTTCCCTCTCTGGGGCCGAAGCCAATGCCCACCATTATCACTTTTGTATTTTCAACGGTGGAGTTTCTACACACCATAGATTAAGGTGTGGAGCTCTGCTGTTCTTCATGAATTAATACAAGTACTACTGTTTTTCTATTCAACTCAAGTCTATTTCTTTTCCAAGATATTCATTCGTTCTTAAACTTGATGAATGTGATGATCCGTGACACTCATCATTATTCTCACCTATGAACATGTGCCTGACAACCACATCTGTTCTACTAGTAATCGCTTGAATGCGTATCTCTTGGGTTTCTAATCTAAGATTGGAACCTTCGTGGTATAGGCTAGAATTAATGGCAGCCATTCCTGAGATCCAGAAAGTCTAAACCTTGTCTGTGGTATTCCGAGTAGGATCTGGGAAGGGATGAATGTGACGAGCTTTAAACTCGCAATTGTGGGGCGTGTGACAGATGCAAAAGGATCAATGGATCCTATTCCGACATGATCGAGAACCGATAGCTGATTAGCCGATGTTGTGACAGAGCATCAGGACCATTTTCACTGAGAGGACGGGATGTAGCCATTGACAACGGTGATGCCCAACATAAAGCTTGCCATGGAAAGGAGTATGAATGATTGGAAGAAGGCAATAGGAAAGCAGATGTTCAAGGGGAACAAAGCATCTTGATACGCTTATCTGAAATCCACCAATGAATTACATAAGTCTCTCTATCTTTATTTTATGTTTATTTTCATCACCTTAAACTCCATAACCATTTGAATCCGCCTGACTGAGATTTACAAGATGACCATAGCTTGCTTCAAGCCGACAATCTCCGTGGGATCGACCCTTACTCACGTAAGGTTTATTACTTGGACGACCCAGTGCACTTGCTGGTTTGTTGTGCAGAATTGTGACAAAGTGTGATTCACGTTTGAGAGCACCAAGTCTTTGGCGCCATTGTTGATGATCACAATTTTGTGCACCAATGCTTCCATGTTAGTTTGAACCTTTTTCAATTCTGTCTTTTAAACTTTTTGTTGATTAGGGCTGTGTTTGCTAGTCTGAATGTCATTACTGCATCATTTCCTTACTTACTTGTATGCTTGTCCTTTTGAATCAAATGAAAAGAGAATGAGTGTTTTATAAAAGACCAGAGTGGAGTTCATACTATGGAGTAAGTTCCTGAGTTTGTGGTGTAGTCATAAGTTAGCTATGTTGGTTCAACCACAAGGTGGGAAGACAACTATCTGTCATGAATCATATGCTTGAACACACCCCATGAGACTAGCTAAATAACAAGATCCTAATAAGAAAAAGGGAAAGAACAATCAAAGTTGAAGAATAAAAGAAAAATAGCAAGAAAAGAGGCTAGGCACCAAGGGTTTAAGTCTTGAGGGATGTGTCTGTGGTGTTCCTGTACCAAGGATCTGCTTGGATTACTAAGCTCTCAGGGGTGCTTTATCACCTGGTAACTTGGGTTAACTAACCCGGGATTATCAGCCAAAAGTCCACTATCAAGAGCAATCTTTGCTACAGAACATTTAGTAACCCAAAGAGGTGCTGGACACCAAGACCTCAAGGAAAGAAAATAAACAAACCATGTGCCTGTGGTGTGTATGTATGGGGGAGAGACTTGAGAAAGTAAGTCCTTAGGGGTGCTTCAACACCTAGCACCTTGAACCAACTGGTTCGGGAGTGTTGGCTGAAAGCTTATTCTAAAGAGTTGCCCCCTTACAGAGCACTTAGCCTAAGAACACAAATAAGCCCTGAAATGACAACAAAAGGATCAATGAATAAAAGTCTCATGGGATGCAATCAAGTGAGTATTCTAGAACATGATAAAGGTCTGAAAGCCAGTGAAGGAATGAACCTAAGTTGCTATGCATGAAACCACCATAAAACCAGGGACATGACTTCCACAAGAATGACTTATTTTCTCTTGGCATTCCATTCATCATTCTCTTGTTCTAGTACTTTCTTAGGGACAAGCAAGCTTTAAGTTTGGTGTTGTGATGTCAGGGCATTTTGGCCAGTTTCACTGACCTTTTCTTTACTGTTTTTAAGGTAGTTTCATGCATTTTCTTAGAAAATAAGCTAGTTTTGGGTAGATATTCACTTACATCTTGATTCAAGTACACATTGTGCACTTTACATGATTTCATGAGAATTTTGCATGAATTATAAGACAAATTAGAGGATGCATGTCTCATGATTTGGATTAGAACTTTGATGCACTTTATTGCTTGATTTTAGGACAAAGGAAGCAAGGAAGAACCACGTTAGCAGCCACGTTAGTCTAACTAACGTGACCACTAACGTGGAATGGGAGCTAGCTTGCAACGTTAATGAGAAAAGTAATCGCCAATAACGCTCTCGAAGCCATCATAACCCACGTTAAGAGACACGTTAACTAAGTTAACGTGAACTCTAACGTGGAAGAAAGAAAATGGAGCCAACGTTAGTGACACTTACCTTTGTCACTAACGTTGGACCAAGCTCATAAGTGGCCACGTTAAGAGCCACGTTAACTTAGTTAACGTGGACTCTAACGTTAAGAAGCAAAAGAGAAGCCAACGTTAGTGACATTCACCTTTGTCACTAACGTTGGCCAAGCCTCCATAAGCCACGTTAACTCCCACGTTAACTTAGTTAACGTGGAAGCTAACATGGAGAGAGCAATTGATAGCCAACGTTAGTGACACTTACCTTTGTCACTAACGTTGGGGTGAACCACCAAGAGCCACCATGAGCAACGTTAACTCCCATGTTAACTTAGTTAACGTGGAAGCTAACGTGGATAAAGAGATGATGAGCCAACGTTAGTGACACTCACCTTTGTCACTAACGTTGGAGATGGCTAGCATGACTACATTAGAAGCCACGTTAACTTAGTTAACGTGGACTCTAACGTGGGAAATAGGGGCACATTGGAACGTTAGTGACAAAGGTAAGTGTTACTAACGTTCTCGAAGAATTGGCACTGCTACGTTAGAAGCCACGTTAACCTAGTTAACGTGGACTCTAACGTAGGGACAAGGGAGGACTCTCCACGTTATTGGGAAAGGTAAGTCCCAATAACGTGTGCGAAGGACCAAGAGGCAACGTTAGTGGTCACGTTAGTGCCACTAACGTTGAAGTCAACGTGATCATATTTGGGTTAGGAACGTTAGTGAAAAGGTGATTGTCACTAACGTTCTCGAACCCACACTTTCACTTATCGTTGACACCACTAACGTCCTGAGTCAAAGTCCTTGCATACCTCACCTTTTCTCTCTGCAAGCAAAGCTAAGCCCAATGAAAAGGATAACTGCTTCAAACTCAAGACTCAGAGGCCCATACCCAAGACTTGAAGAGCCAACTAGAAGATGAGAAGAGTAGTATATATAGGAGTAGCTTTGAATTAGTTAGAGAGGGGGAAACTTTAGGGAGCCTTTGGCATAGAACTACTCTCTGTATTTACTTTCTCTGCACTTCTAGTTTTACTTTCATCATGTATTCTCCATCTTGGTTTTCATTTTCCAGAGCTATGAACAACTAAACCCCTTTCATTGGGTTAGGGAGCTCTGTTGTAATTTGATGGATCAATATTAGTTTTCATTCTCCTTCTTCTATCTTTTCTCTTGATTTTACTAGAAAGCTTTCGATCATCATCCAATTGGGTAGTTATCTTGGAAAAGAAGCTATTCATACTTGGATCTCTTCTAAACCTTGAAAGAGGAATGAAGAGATCATGCTAGAAATGCTTTCTCATGATGGACCAAATTGGGTTTGGATGGATATGTGACTATAATCCTACCAACACTTGATTTGGGAAATGCATGTGGTATAATCAGTGACCATACTTCATCTCTTCTCATGAGCAATTGACCAAGGAATTGGCTATTGATCAAGATTTGAGAGATTGAATTACCAAGATATTGGAATTCGATCACTTAAGATTGCAAAGGAGATCAATGAATGCATTGATTGAGGAAGAGATGAAAATGAACTTGATTCGGAGAATGCAACATCTCCTGAGCCCAATGAACTCCCCATTTCTGATCTTACCCATTCTCTTTAATTTCTGCCATTTACTTTTATGAGCAATTACCCCATTCCCGTTTAAGATTCTGCAATTTACTTTCCGCCATTTACATTCAGCTCTTCATTTCTAGCATTTACTGTTTCCGCTATTTACTTTCCCGCCATTTAATTTTCTGCAAATCTCAAATCAAATTTTGGTTCGCTCAACTAGAACATTCCTCTAATTAAAGTTGCTTGATCAATCAATCTCTGTGGGATTCGACCTCACTCTATTGTGAGTTTTTACTTGACGACAAATTCGGTACACTTGCCGAAGAAAATTTTTTGAGAGACAAGTTTTGTGCGTATCAATCAGAAATGGGGAATTCATTGGGCTTAGGAGATGTTGCATTCTCCGGATCAAGTTCATTTTCATCTCTTCCTCAATCAATGCGTTCGTTGATCTCCTTGGCAATCTTAAGTGATTGAATTACAATTCCTTGTAATTCAATCTCTCAAATCTTGATCAATAGCCAATTCCTTGGTCAATTGCTCATGAGAAGAGATGAAGTATGGTCACTGATTATACCACATGCATTCCCAAATCAAGTATTGGTAGAATTATAGTCACCATATCCATCCAACCCCAATTTGGTCCGACATTAGAAAGCATTTCTAGCATGATCTCTTCATTCCTCTTCCAAGGTTCAGAAGAGATCCAAGTATGAAAAGCTTCTTTTCCAAGATAACTACCCAATTGGATGAAGATTGAAAGCTTTCTAGTAAAATCAAGAGAAAAGATAGAAGAAGAATAATGAAAACTAATATTGATCCATCAAATCACAACAGAGCTCCCTAACCCAATGAAAGGGGTTTAGTTGTTCATAGCTCTGGAAATCGAAAATAAAGATGGAAAATACATTATGAAAAGTAAAACTAGAAGTGCAGAGAAAGTAAAATATTATAGAGAATAGTTCTCAAAATTCCTCACTCTCCAAAGCTGCTTTCTAATTCAAAACTACCCCTATATATATTACTCTTTTGATCTTCTAGTTGATTCTTCAAGTCTTGGATATGGGCCTTTGGATCTTGAGTTTGAAGCAGTTATCTTCCGCAGTGGGCTTAGCTTTACTTGTAGAGAGAAAGTGTGAAGTAGGCAGGGTCTTTAGCTCAGGACGTTAGTGGTGTTAACGTTAAGTGAGAATGTGGGTTCGAGAACGTTAGTGACAATCACCTTTTTCACTAACGTTCCTCACCCAGGGATGATCCACGTTAACTTCAATGTTAGTGGCATCAATGTGACCACTAACGTTGCCTCTTGATCCTTCACACACGTTATTGGGACTCACCTTTTCCAATAACGTTGAGAGTCCTCCCTCCCCTACGTTAGAGTTCATGTTAACTTAGTTAACGTGGCTCTTAATGTAGGCTTGCCAATTCTTCGAGAATGTTAGTGACACTTACCTTTGTCACTAACATTCCAAGGTGCCCCTACTTCCCACGTTAGAGTCCACGTTAACTAAGTTAACGTGGCTTCTAACGTGGTAATGATAGCCATCTCCAACGTTAGTGACAAAGGTGAGTGTCACTAACGTTGGCTCATCATCCTATTCTCAACGTTAGCTTCCACGTTAACTAAGTTAACATGGGAGTTAACGTGGCTCATAGTGGCTCATTGTGGCTCATTCCAACGTTAGTGACAAAGGTGAGTGTCACTAACGTTGGTGATTGTTTGCTTTCTCTATGTTAACTTCCACGTTAACTAAGTTAACGTGGGAGTTAACGTAGCTCAAGGTGGCTTAGTCCAATGTTAGTGACAATGGTGAGTGTCACTAACGTTGGCCATTCTTTTGCTTTCCAACGTTAGAGTCTACGTTAACTAAGTTAACGTGGAAGCTAACGTGGCCAATATGAGCTTGGTCCAACATTAGTGACAAAGGTGAGTGTCACTAACGTTGGCTCCAATTTCTTTCTTTCACGTTAGAGTTCATGTTAACTTAGTTAACGTGACTCTTAACGTGGGCTATGATGGCTTCGAGGATGTTATTGGTGATTACTTTTCTCATTAATGTTGCAAGCTAGCTCCCATTCCACGTTAGTGGTCACGTTAGTGGTCACGTTAGTTAGACTAACGTGGCTGCTAACGTGGTTCTTTCTTGCTTCCTTTGACCTGAAATCTAGCAATAAAGTGCATCAAAGTTCTAATCAACATCATGAGATATGCATCATCCAATTTATCATCTAATTCATGCAAAATTCCCATGAAATCATGTAAAGTGCACAATGTATGCTTAAATCAAGATGTAAGTGAAATTCCACTAAAAACTTGCTTATTTCCTAAGAAAATGCATGAAACTACCCTAAAACAGTAAAGAAAAGGTCAGTGAAATTGGCCAAAATGCCCTGGCATCAATGATCGATCCCCCCTCTAAGTTCAAAACTCTTCCTATTTATACTACTCTTCTGATCTTCAAGTGAGTCTTCAAGTACTTGGATGTGGGCCCTTGGCCTTAGTTGAAGCAAGTTAGAAAACTCTTGGGCCCCTCTCAACTTTCTCGAAGGCATTAGTTGGGCGTTGGCGCTGGCGTTGGTGCTGGCGTTGGTGTGGCTAACATTGCCACTAACGCCAGAAATCATACTTGTCCCATGTTATCGCTGGCGTTAGTATGCTAACGCTACCACTAATGCCAGAATTCTTTCCCTGGTCTGGTGTTATCGCTAGCGTTAGTGAGTTAACGCTGCCACTAACGTTGCCTTAGTGCTTCCCCATCATTGCCCTTGGCATTAGTGTGCCTAACGTCACCACTAATGCCACCATCTTTCTTGGTCCAGCATTATCACTGGCATTAGTGTGATAACGTTGCCACTAACGTCAGAAACCTTCTTGAAGCTGGTATTGATCCTGGTGTTAGTGTGCTAACTTGGCCACTAACGCCACCAATCCTTCCTTGAAGCTGGTGTTAATCCTGGCCTTAGTGTGCTAACTTGGCCACTAACGCCACCAATCCTCCCTTGGCCCACGTTGTTGCTGGCGTTAGTGTGCCTAACGTGGCCACTAATAATGCCTTGTTTTCTGCTTCTTCTTTTCCTATCATCAATCAAACAAGTGCATCAAAGCTTTGCTATAATCACAAGATAATGCATCATTCATTGCATCAAGTAATTCTTGCATAAATCTCATGAAAATGACTATAATTCACTAATGTTTGATGAATCAAGACATGCATAAGTAACTCATCCAAATGCTTGCTTATTGATGAAGATAATGCATGAAACTAACCTAAAATATGCTAAAAATGGCTTGTAAAACTAGCAAAGATGTCCTGGCATTAGTCGGCAAAGCAAGCAAACATATAGAATATGCACATGATGAATGCTTGACCTATTTGGCTGTGATATCACATTGTCGGTTCAACTGTCAACACGACACATTTCCATGGGAATGTCGCCTTTCGGTCACGAATAAAAGTGGAATCCCACCACAGATATAGTGCCGGGTACACTACCCACGGATATAGTGCTGGGCACACTCTTGTGATTCGAAAAGATGCGAGCGGGATACTCTGCCACAGACCTCATGGTGCACGAATTCCCACACTTCGTACAACTGAACCAGCAAGTGCATTGGATCGTCCAAGTAATACCTGAGGTGAGTCAGGGTCGATCCCACGAGGATTGTGATTTCAAGCAAGCTATGGTTATCTTGTAGATTTTAGTCAGGCGGATAGAAGGGTTGTTGGATTTGCTTAAACGCATCAAAGGAAAGTAAGATGGAATTACTATGTTTGACTATAACTAGTAATAAGAAGATGGTTAAGGCTTGGAGATGCTTTGTTCTTCTGGATTAATCTAGTCTTACCGTCTTCTTCAACTATGAATGATTTCTTCTATGGCAGGCTGTATGTGATCAACGCCGGTTGAGAGGTTGCCAATGTTCTTCCAGATCTTAACCCTAGGGTTAGTGTGGATCCATTCTGATTGAGGGTGAAGCTCCTACAGATCTTTCCTCTTAATGATCCTACTCAAAATGCCATAGACAAGGTCGAATCTTCCGAATTAGAGAATGCTGCGCCCGTTGGTTCTAGCCTCTACCACAAAGACTCTAATCTCCCCATACCTCGACTGAACTGGTGTCTCGAGCAGTACCCAATGAATTCGTGGATTAGCTCTCTAAGAGATGTATAATCAAGCTAGTGGTTCATCATTGTCTAATGAAAGACTCACTCTGAACCCATGTAGAATGAGATAATCTTGTGCCAGTTCAACGCATTCATAATAATGAAAAACGAAGATTCATCTTAGAATAGAGAATCAAACACGAATTAAGAAAGAACAGTAGTACTTTATTAATCCATAAAACTCAGCAGAGCTCCTCCCCTCAACCTAGGAGGTTTATAAACTCATACTGATAGAAAATACAGTGATAAATGTGTAAAAGTGGGGGAAGATCGAAAAGTTCTTAACAAAGAGTGATCTTCTACTTTAAATATTAAACTAATGACTAAGGATTACATAAAACAGGTAAAACAGTCTTTTAGTGCTAAAATCCACTTCTGTGGTCCACTTGGTGAGTGTTTGGGCTTAGCTTGATTGAGATCCATGTGATAGGAGGCCTTTAGGGCATTGAACGCTGGCTAGAGGGTCCTTCTTGGGTGTTGAACGCTGGTCTCTTCTCCTTTGGGCGTTGGACGCCTGGACTGGGGTAGATGGCTGGCGTTGAACGCCAGTTTTCAGCCTTCAATTATGAAGTAAAGTATGGACTATTATATATTTATGGAAATCCCTGGATGTTAGCTTTCCATAGCCATTGATAACTCTCTATTTGGGCTTCTATAGCTCTAGAAAAGCTCTTTCGAGTGCAAGGAGGTCAGATTTGGACAGCATCTGTAGTGCTTTCTCTTCCTCTGAATCAGACTTTTGCTCCAGCTCCTCAATTTCAGCCAGAAAATACCTAAAATTGCATAAAAACATACAAACTCATAGTAGAATCCAAAAATGTGAATTTTACACTAAAACCTATGAAAACTTAATAAAACTTAAATAAAACCTACTAAAAACTATATAAAAATGATGGCAAAAAGCGTATGAAATATCCGCTCATCAGAACAGCAAACTTAAACTGTTGCTTGTCCCCAAGCAACTAAAAACAAAGTAGGATAAAAAAGGGTAATATACAATAAATCTCAGAGTTTCCAATGAAGCTCAGTTTCAATTAGATGAGTGGGAATTAGTAGCTTTTTATTTTTGAATAGTTTTGGCATCTCAATATCCATTAAAACTCAGAAGTGTTGGCATCTTTAGGAACTTAGAATCCAGATGATATTATTGACTCTCCTAGTTTAGTTCTTTTTGATTCTTGAGCACAGCTTTTTAGAGTCTTGGTCGTGGCCCTAAGCACTTTGTTTTCCAGTATTACCACCAGGTATATAAATGCCACAGACACTTAATTGGGTGAGCCTTTTTGGATTGTGATTCAGCTTTGCTAGAATCCCAAGATAGAGGTTGATAAGAAGATTTATACCGGTTTGGAATTTAGCAAAATAATTTTGTTGTGAGCATAGCCAAAACCAATAGTCAATCCTCAAATTAAATTTTAATTGATTTGGTTGTCACAAGTACAAACCCCAGTGAAAATTAACCGAAGTATTCAAACCTCAGGTCGTCTCACAAGGAATTGTAATGAAGTGATCAATTATTGGCTATGAAGAACAAGGGGGTTTGATTTTGATAATTGACAAGAAAATATAAGCACAAGAAAGTAAATGACAATTAACTAATAAAAATAAAGGAAAGAACTCTTGGCTAAGACATGGAAATTGGGATCACCATCCTTGTCTACAAACTATATATTGATAATTATGAGGGACCAACCCATTATGTCTACTTCTAAGCTTTAAGTACATATAATGTTTACTCCTAAGCTTTAAGTACGTCAAATAGGCTTGATCAACATCAACCCATAAGTCCTAACCTACCTACCAATTAGTTTTGTAGTGGGTTAGCGTCAATGGGTATCAAATTGACCACATAGGGTTCTCAAATCACCAATTCAATGAGACCCAATGACTCAAGGTCACTCAATTCCCTTAGCCTAGGCCAAGAGTAAAGAAAACTACTTAAAAACTAGTAAAAATATTTTATCAAACACCTAGTGTGCAATAAAAGTAAACATCACAAAATGCAAGAATTAATAAAAGCTACAACTACCCAATGTAAGAAAGCAATCATAACAACTCAATTAAACAGTAAGAACAAGAAAACATAAATTGCATTAATAGAAATTAGAACTAACAAGAGTGTATCAACATAAAAATAACAAGAAAGGGAAATTAACAACAAGAACTAGAATAGCAAATATGTAATAACAAGAAATTAAAAGGGAAAACTAAATCAAAACAAGAATTAAAAGTTGAATCTAAGAGAATTTAAACTAAACTACCCTAAATTCTAGAGAGAAGGGAGAGCTTCTCTCTTTAGAATCCTAACCTACAACATGATGAAAAACTACACTATGAGTCCCCCCATTCCCTTGCCATCCTTGGGTTCAAAAGCATCAGAAATGAGTTGGATTAGGCTTTAGCAGGTCCAGAAATCGCCCCCAGCATTTTCTGTTAAGTTGGTCACGTGCTGCTTGTCACGCGTATGCATCGGTCACGCATACGCGTCGCCTAGCAGATTTCCTTCCCACGCACACGCGTGGGCCACGTATACGCGTCATTTGGCAGATTTCTGCAAATCCTCATTTCTTCATGAATTCTCCATTTTGCATGCTTTTCTTTTCACTCCTTCCATCCAATCCTTGCCTTATGAACCTGAAATCACTCAATAAACATATTAAGGCATCGAATGGAATTAAAGTAAACTAAAATTAGCAATTTCAAGGCCTAAAAAGCATGTTTTTACTCTTAAGCACAAATTAGGAGCAATTCACAAAACCATGTTATTTCATTGAATAAATGTGAGAAAAGTTGATAAAATACCCTAAAATCAACACAAGATAAACCAAAAAATTTGGGTTTATCAGAGGTGTCCATAGTTCTTAAGCACACTCTTTTTGCTTTGGATCATGACTTTAACTGCCCAGTCTCAAGCTTTTCACTTGATACCTTCACACCACAAGCATATCGTTAGGGACACTATTCTTTTAGAGTGCTTAGGCCAATATTTTTTTTCTTGTAGGCCGTCCTAACCATTGATGCTCAAAGCCTTGGATCCTTTTGCCCTTACCTTTTGGTTTAAAGGGTTATTGGTTTTTTCTGCTTTGTATTCATTTAATTTTTTTTCACATGCATATATATATATATATATATATATATATATATATTTTTTTCCTTTTTCTTTTGCAACATGCTTTTTCTTTTTCTTTTTGCTGCTTTTTCTTGCTTCAAGAATCAATTTATTTAGATTTTTCAGATTACCAATAATACTTCTCCTTTTTCGTAATTCTTTCAAGAGCCAACATTCATAAACTCCAATTTCAAATATGCACTGTCTATTCATACATTCAGAAAAAAAAGCAATGCCACCACATCAAAATAATTGACTATTCTTATTATGTAACTCGAAATTTATGTATCTCTCAATTCTTTTTCAATTAAAATTTTCTTTTAAGCAAGATGAGGGATATATGAAATACTCTATAGCCTTAAGACATAGATGATCACGCAACAAGAACAGTAGAACATATGATAAAACATAATAGAAAACAGAAAAAATAACATAAGAAAAAGGAATTAAGAGAACGAATCCACCTTAGTGATTGATTTGTGGAAAAATGCCGGATAAGAATTTCTTATAAAATAGTATTGTAGGTACATTTCTTAACCGACAAAGATTCCACTATCGATTCAAAAGTGTGTCACAATTTAAAACAAATAACCAAAAGTAGAATCCTGGGTCGTTTTCCCAAAGAGTTGACCCAATGATGCAAATTATTGATCAGAATTTTTCTGAGTAATTTTTCAAATGGAGAATGGAAAAATAAATGGCTAGAAACTAAAGCAATGAGCAGTAATAAGAGATGTTATGAATTGAAATAAAAGACCTTGGTTAGGAGAGATAATTGGAATTTCTATCCTTGTTGTCTCTCTCAAGTGTAATAGCAAAGGTTTATTGCTTCGACTTAGTTATCCTTCTGCAGTTGCAGGAAAGTCAAGTGGGTATCGCTAACTCTGGATCACAAGTCCTAGTCACTTCAGAGGGAAGGACTAGAGTTAGTAAAAATCGAGTTAGCCAGCAATTTCTAATTACAGATTACACTTGAGTATCACAACTCAAGGGTTTCCAATTAATCAACTCCTAAGCCAAGTTGGGAGCTCTACTCCATTAATATGAATGCCATTTTCAATAACATATAATAGGAATAAATAAAAGACATGATAAAATTTTTGAGAAATTAATCAAATTAAAACTGGTACGGACTATAATCAATACGAATTAAACAAGAAATAAAAATAAATATCAAAATACTTCAATGTATTAATAATAATCAAAAGTAACAAGATCCAAATGTGAATGCAAAATAAACAAAAAGAAAAGAGTAATAGGGAAATTGGAAAAGAAAACAATAGAGATGATGACTTCAATAGAAGGTAGTAGCATCTCTCTCAAGATCAAATCCAAGGCAAAACTAAGAAACCAAAAATGTAGAGGAAAGTAGGTGTTTTTTCTCTCTAGAATTCAAAAACTAAAACTAAAACTAAGTGAAAGTGAAAAAGTGTCCACAGTCTCAGCTTGCCCTTTACCTCTAGTCTGTGTTTTTGGGCTTGAAACTGGGTCCAAATTAGCCCAAAAATTGCCCCCAGCGAGTTCTGTTAAGTGCAGCACGTGACGCTCTGTCACACATACGCGTCGGCCACGCATACGTGTCGCTGAACTCCTGCGCTGGTCACGCGTACGCGTCAGTCACGCGTACGCGTCGCTGTACGATGCTCCAAATCACACGCACGCATCAGCCATGCGTGCGCGTCGCTCCTCGCTTCTCAGCTCCTTAGTTTCTTGTGTTCCTTCCACTTTAACATGCTTCCACTTCATCCTTTAAGCCATTCATTCCCTGTAAACCTGTAGACACTTAACAAACACATCACAACATCGAATGGTACAATGGAGAATTAAAGATTAATAATTTTAAGGCATAGGAAACATGTTTTCATTCATAACACAAAATTAGGAAGGAAATAAAAAACATGAAATTTACATGAATAAGTGTGGGAGAAGTTGACAAAACCCACTCAATTTAGTCCAAAATATATCATAAAACAGTGGTGTATCAGTGATGATGGCTACTACTCCTCCTTGAGGATCCAATATAGTGCTTGATGCCCTTGTCTCTGTTGTTCTTCCCTCATAGCACTTTGATCTTCTCTTATTTCATTGAGGATGGTGGACTGCTCTTGATGCTCCATCCTCAGCTAATTCATGTTAGAGTTTAATTCTCCCATGAAGGTATGCCATTGATCCCAATGGCTTTGAGGAGGAAAATGCATCTCTTGAAGCATCTCAGGGATCTCATGTTGAGGCAGTTGCACAGGCTCTTGTGTATGCTCTCTAGTTTGCTCCATCCTTCTTTTAGTGATGGAATTGTCCTTCTCAATGAGAATGTCTCCTTTTATGACAATTCCAGCTAAATTGCATAAGTGACATATGAGGTGAGGGGAGCGGAAGCAAGTGCCTTTCCCTTCCTCTTCCTTTAGGTTTCACCAGTCTTTGGTGCTATACTTAGGAGTGGTAGAAGTCAAAAAGCAAAGCTTTGGTAACACCAAACTTAAGAGTTTTGCTTGTCCTCGATCAGATATGAACAATGGGGAAGAATAAAGTAGAAGAAGGTGGAGTAGGTGGAGATTCTGTGGGACCTTCTGGTCTTGAGAGGCTAGGGAATTCAAATTCCCTGCCCTCCTTATGGGCATTGAACGCCAGCTTGTGCACCAAAGCTGGCGTTCAACACTAGTTTGCCTCCCATTTGTGGCGTTGAACGCCCAGGAAGAACCTCCTTCTTGGCGTTCAACACCAGGTCTTCTGCATTTTTGGGCATTAAACGCCCAGTCTGGCTCGCTGGCTGGAGTTCAACGCCAGCTTGTTGCTCCCCAGAGGGCGTTGAACGCCCACTCTGGCTCCTTGTCTGGCGTTCAACGCCAGCAAAGTTTCTGCTCCAGGGTGTTCTGTTTCCAGCTCTGACTGTTTCTGTTTCTGTTCTAACTACTGCACATGATCACAAACATTAAAAAGCAAGGAAAAATTCTAAAAATAAACTAAAATAAACTCAAATGAAAATAAACAAAAGAAATAAGAACATAAATACTTTACTTATGGTTGGGTTGCCTCCCAATAAGCACTTCTTTAATGTCATTAGCTTGACGAACAGCTCCTTTCAAGGAGGAAGATAATCATAGAGGAATAAATTCTTACTCCTTACTGGGAGTGTCCTTCCTGTGCTCTCATGGAATAGTGTAATGCGCTCAAGAGACAGGACCTTGTTCACTACCTGAGGCAGGATTGGGCTTACAGCAATATGCTGGTGTCCCTTTTTGTCACTTCCCTCTTCCATGGTGAATACCATGATGAGATAAGTGAATACTACCATCTTCCATGGTGAAAAGCCTTTTGTAGGGATATTTTTGTTTTTTCAGCCCTAGGTATCTTCCTTTTGGGGCCTTCCTCCTTTGTGGATAGTGTACATCGAATACCAAACTTACGTTTGGTCTTAGGAGGGATTGAATTAGTTTTATCCAAGGGAGGAGGCTGGAATGCTGAATCCATTATGCAATTGCCTCCCTTGTCAGGGGGTAATGGAGGGTCAAGAACCTTGAACACCATCCAGTCCTTATGCAAGGTAATCCCTGTTTCTTGTGCCTCTTGGATTCCCAGCTTCTTCATCCCAGATGAAGGTATCAGATTTAAACTCAAGCCAAGATCATAGAGGGCCTTGTCAAAAATGATCATCTCCCTTGGTAGTTCATTCTGGACTAAAGCACTGAACTCTTTGGTTAGTACTACAGTCTCATCTTTCACCTCTTGCATTTCCAGAGAAGAATCAACTTGAGGTTCCTTCTCCTCTGTAGGGGCGTGCTCACTGGCATTCTCAGGATCCTTCTGATCCTTGATTGCCTTAAGTCCCTTAGTAGCATGCTCCTGAGGTTTGGCCTCCTTGGTGAAGACTACTGTCTCACCTTCTTTTAAGGTCTCTTTTCCAGAGAGCATTAGGCTTTCTGTGAAGGCCCTATAGGGATGCACCTCCTCAAATAACTCAGTAAGAGGAATATTAACCTGCTCAGGTGTCCACCGGTCATGGGTGAGAGTGTCTCCTTGAGGGTAGTTACCACTCATATCACTAGGAGCATTATAAACCTCAGTAGGGGGTACGGCTACAGTCTCCATGTCTAGAACTTCTGTCCTAATTGGAGTCTTTTCACAGGAGTATAAGTGTTGGTTATTGGCAGCTATCTTAATGAGCTCATCTGCTTCTTCATGTGTCTTTGTAAAGTACAGAGGGCCGTTTGCAAAGTGATCTACTGTGTTCCTAGCTATCTCAGAGATTGCTTCATAGAAGATCATTGTCTTGCCCCATCTTGAGAACATATGGGGAGGAAAATTCCTGAACATCAGCTTGTACCTCTTCCAAGCATCATGGAGAGACTCACTCTCCTTCTGCTTGAAGGTCTGAATATCGGTCACTAGCTTAGTTAATCTCTATGAGGGAAAGAACCTATTTAGGAAATTGTTAACAACCTTATCCCAGGTGTTCACACTTCCTCTAAGTTCCATATGCCACCATTCATTTGCTTGATCACTCAGAGCAAATGGGAAGAGTTTTAGTCTAGGGACTTTAGGGTCCACTCCATTGGCTTCTACAGTGTCACAGAACTGTAGGAAGTCAGAGATGAACTTATTGGGGTCTTCCTATGGGCGTCCATGAAACTGGTATTTTTGTCGTAACAGCAGGACCTGGTCTAGGTTGACCTTAAAGTCATCTGATTTAATACGAGTGTCAAATGTATAGGAGCCTAGAGGTCTCCGAATTCGTGCATTCCTCTTTGGATCCATAGTGACCCTAGTGTCTCTACATACATAAATAAGAGACAAAGAAAAATAGGAGTCTCTATGTCATAGTATAGGGAACTCCCTGTGAGATTTGAAGAAGAATGAAGATGGAGAGAAGAGAAGAAGAATTTGAATAGAAGAAAGGAAGAATTCAAAAGTTTAGAAGCAAAATTAGAAACTAGAATTAAAATATTTTTGTTTTTATTTATTTATTAATTGAATTAAAAAGTTTTGAAATTAAAGTATGAAATTCGAAAAAGAAGAGAGAGAAATAAGTGGAGAATTTTCGAAAATAGAAGAGAGAAGAATTAGTTAGGAAGTTTTGAAAAAGAAGAGAGAGAAAACAAATAAATAATTAAGAGAGATTTGAAAATAAAATAAGATAGTAGATTAGAGAAGATTTGATTTTGAAATTGAAATTAAAACAAGATAAGATAAGAATTGAAAAGATTTGGAAAAGATTTTAAAATTAAAATTTAAAAGAAGATAAGATAGAAAAGATTTTAAATTGAAAAGAAGATAAGTTAGGTAAGCAAGATAAGATAAGAAAGTTAAGAAAAGATAAGTTTCTAAATTAAAAAGATTTGAAATCAAAATAAAAAAGTTAGTTTCTAATTTAAAAAGATTTGAAATTTAAATTTTAAAAGAAAGATAAGATAAGAAAGAATCAAATTTTAAAAGAAAAGAGTTGAAAAGAGGTTGAAGAAGATAATATTTGAAATTTGATTTTTGAAAAAGATTTGGTTTTGAAATTTGAAATTTGAATTTGAAATAAGATAAAATTTTGAAAATTGAATTTTAAATTTTAAATTTTTGAATTTGAAACAAGATAAGATAAAGATTTGAAAAAGATATGATTTTTGAATTTAAATCTTGAATTGACTAACAAGAAAACACCAAATTTAAAAATTTTTGAAATCAATTAACAATAATTTCGAAAATTGTAATTAAAGATAAGAAAATATATTTTATTTTTTTATTATTGAATTAATGAAGGAAGAGAAAAATAATAAAATGACACCAAACTTAAAGTTTTTAGATCTAAGACACCTAGAATTCGAAAATTGGAAAGAAAAACACAAAGAGACACCAAACTTAAAAATTTTAAGATCAAAACAAAAAGAAAAACAAGAACACTTTGAATATCAAGAAGAACACTAAGAACAAAACTCAAAGAATTCAAAGAAAATAAGAACATGCAAAGGACACCAAGCTTAAAAATTTTGAAAACCAAACACACAATTTTTGAAAATTTTAAAAGAAAAGATTCAAAAAGACACCAAATTTAAAGATTGACATAAGACTCAAACAAAAGACACTATTTTTGAAAAAAATTTGGAAAAAGAAACAAGAAAATTCAAAAATTCAATAAGAACAAAAACAAAAGACTCAAACCAAAAACAAAGATTAAATAAAGAAAAGAAAAGTTTTTTGAAAAATTTTTGATAAAGAAAACAAGAAACAGGTTAAGGACTCAAAGTAAGAAACTCAACAGGAAATACATAGCCAAAAACAGAAAAGGTTTTGAAAGATTTTTTTATTTTTTCAAAAAAAGAAAATAAAATAAAAGACTCTAACAAAATTAAAGACAATACCTAATCTAAGCAACAATATAATCCGTTAGTTGTCCAAACTCAAATAATTCCCGGCAACAGCTGAAAAAACTTGGTGCACGAATTCCCACACTTCGTATAACTAAACCTGCAAGTGCACTGAGTCGTCCAAGTAATACCTGAGGTGAGTCAGGATCGATCCCACGAGGATTGTGATTTTAAGCAAGCTATGGTTATCTTGTAGATCTTTGTCAGGCGGATAGAAGAGTTGTTGGATTTGTTTAAACGCATAAAAAGGAAAGTAAGATGGAATTACTATGTTTGATTATAGCCAATGATAAGAAGATGGTTAAGGCCTGGAGATGCTTTGCTCTTTTGGATTAATCTGGTCTTACTGTCTTCTTCAATTGTGAATGATTTCTTCTATGGCAAGCTGTTTGTGATCAACGTCGATTGAGAGGTCGCCAATGCTCCTCCAGATCTGAACCCCATGTTTAGTGTGGATCCATTCTGATTGAGGGTGAAGCTCCTGCAGTTCATTCTCCTTTGTGATCCTACTCAAGACGCCACAGACAAGGTCGAATCTTCCGAATCAGAGAATGCTGCCCCTTTGGTTCTAGCCTCTACCACAAAGACTCTAATCTTCCCATACCTCGGCTAAACTGGTGTCTCAAGAAGTCCCCAACGAAGTCGTGGATTAGCTGTCTAAGAGATGTATAATCAAGCTAGTGGTTCATCATTGTCCGATGAAAGGCTTACTCTGAACCCATGTAGAATGAGATAACCTTATGCCGGTTCAACGCGTTCATAATTATGAAGAACGGAGATACATCTTAGAATAGAGAATCAAACACGAATTGAGAAAGAACAGCATTATTTTATTAATCCATAAAACTCAGCAGAGCTCCTTGATAAACTCCATTTTTAGGGTTTATCTTATGTTGAATTTAGAGGGTTTTGTCAACTTTTCTCCCATTTATTCACTAAAATAGCATGGTTTTGTAAATTCTCCTTTAATTGTGCTCAAGAGTGAAAACATGCTTTTTAGGTCTTAAAATAGCTAAATTTAATTCACCTTGATTCCATTAGATGCCTTGATATGTTTATTAAGTGATTTCAGGTTTAGGAGGCAAATATTGGATTGGGGGAATGAAGAAAAAGCATGTAGAAATGGAGAACTCATGAAGAAATGAAGGAATCGCAAAGCTGTCAATCCTTACCTCTTTGCACTTAATCGATCATAACTTGAGCTACAGAGATCCAAATAAGGCGGTTCTAGCTGCGTTGGAAATCTAACATCCGGGGCTTCAAAATGATATAAAATTTTCTATAGTTGCCTGGGGTTTAGGGACACGTACGCATGATGTACGTGTACGCGTAGGAAGCTGCATGTGACTCACTAAAGGCAACTCGTGGCCAGCGATTTCTGAAGCATTTTGGGCCCAATCCAACTCATTTATGATGCTATTTAACTCAAGGATTGAAGAGGGATGAACCAATTAGTTAGTTAATTAGTTTTAGTTTAGTTTTGAAGAGGCTTTAGTTAGTTTCTAGAGAGAGAAGCTTTCTCTTCTCTCTAGAATTACGATTAGGTTTAGATCTAGATCTACTTCCTCTTCTTTTGCTTAATTTCCTTTTTCATCTTTAATTGTTCCCTTGTAGTTGTAGCATTCTACTTCTCTTGTAGTTTCTTTGTATTGTTAGTTGTAGTTTATGAATTCTTTTATAGATCTACATTTCTTCTTTGCAATTGGTAAGTTCTTTGTTGTTTCATAATTGTTTTGCCTTTTTATTGTTAATCTCTTGCTTTTGTAGTTGTAGATTCCTTTAATTATTGCAATTAATAATGTTTGCCTTTATTGCCTTCTATGTGTTTTTTAAAATGTTTCCTCTAGTTATGAGGTAGATTTTGTTCCTCTTGGCTTTGGTTGAGTAATTGGTGACTCTTGAGTTATCTAATTCCTTTGTTGATTGATGATTAGAAGTTGCTAATTGACTTGAATGTCACTAAAGCTAGTCTTTCATCTAGATTTGGCTAGGACTTGTGATATCAAGTTAATTCCTCCACTTGACTTTCCTCCATAGTTAGAGGTTAACTAAGTGGGAGAAATACACAATTCTCATCTCAATTGATGATGATAACTAGGATTGGACTTCTAGTTCTCATACCTTGCCAAGAGTTCTCTTAGTTGTTAATCTATTTCTTTTGCCATTTACAATTCTTGTTTCTTATCTCAAAAATCCCAAAGATACTTCATAGACAATAACAAGAACACTTTATTGTGATTCCTAGGGAGAACGACCCGAGGTTTGAATACTTCGGTTATTTTTATTGGGGTTTGTTTTAGTGACAACCAAATTTTTGATTGAAGGAATTGTTTGTTAGTTTAGAACTATGCTTGCAACGATATTTCATTCGTGAAATTCTAAACCACACACACAATTTTCACTCATCACTCCTTCCCTCAACCTAGGAGGTTTAGAAACTCATACTGACAGAAAATACAATGATAAACGTGTAAAAGTGGTGGAAAATTGAAAAGTTCTTAACAAAGAGTGATCTTCTACTATAAATATTAAACTAATGACTAAGGATTACATAAAAGGGTAAAACAGTCTTTTAGTGCTAAAATCCACTTCTGGGGCCCACTTGGTGAGTGTTTGGGCTGAGCTTGATTGAGATCCACGTGCTAGAAGGGCCTCTAGGGCATTGAACACTGGCTAGGAGGTCCTTCTTAGGCGTTGGACACTGTTCTCTTCTCCTTTGGGCGTTGCATGCCTGGACTAGGGTAGATGGCTAGCATTGAATGCCAGTTTTGGGCCTTCAATTCTGAAGCAAAGTATAAACTATTATATATTTATGGAAAGTTTTGGATGTTAGCTTTCCATAGCCATTAAGAACTCTCCATTTGGGCTTTTGTA
Organism: Arachis ipaensis; assembly: GCF_059453495.1. Classification (NCBI taxonomy): domain Eukaryota; kingdom Viridiplantae; phylum Streptophyta; class Magnoliopsida; order Fabales; family Fabaceae; genus Arachis; species Arachis ipaensis. The sequence continues at coordinate 60,760,285 of NC_142436.1, forward strand.
GCTCTAGAAAAGCTCTTTCGAGTGCAAGGAGGTCAGATTTGGACAGCATCTGCAGTGCTTTCTCTGCCTCTGAATCAGACTTTTGCTCCAGCTCCTCAATTTCAGCTAGAAAATACCTGAAATTTCATAAAAATATACAAACTCATAGTAGAATCCAAAAATGTGAATTTTACACTAAAACCTTTGAAATCTTAATAAAACTTAAATAAAATCTACTAAAAACTATATAAAAATGATGCCAAAAAGCGTATAAAATATCCACTCATCACCTCACATCTCAATGTAAGCAGGATTAACCACTATCCTTACGCCGCTGCCGTGACCTCGACAAGCGGAATTAATGATGAGCGGATATTTTATACGCTTTTTGGCATCCTTTTCATATAGTTGTTGTTATGTTTTGTTTAAGTTTCATTATGTTTTCATATGTTTTAGTGCAAAATTCACATTTTTTGGATTCTACTTTAAGTTTGTGTGTTTTATGATGATTTCAGGTATTTTCTGACTAAAATTAAGGAGTTTTGGCAAAGTCTGATTCAGAGACAGAGAAAGGAATGCAAATGCTACTGGATTCTGATCTCTATGCACTCAAAGGAGCTTTTCTGGAGCTACATAGTCCAAATGGCACGCTCTCAATGGCTATGGAAAGCTAACATCTAGAGCTTTCCAGAAATATATAATAGCTCATACTTTGTTTTGGAAATGAAGGCCCAAAACTGGTGTTCAACGCCAGCTACCAGCTCCATTCCTGGCGTCCAACGCCTAAAAGGGGGTAACTGGCGTCCAATGCCCAAAAGGGAGTCCCAAGCTAGCGTTCAAGGCCCCTAAGGGGTACTAGCTCATGGATTTTACTCAAGCTCAGCTCAAACACTCACCAAGTGGGCCCATATATACAAGACTAGTTTATCTTATTTCTGTAATCTTAGTTAGCAAATTAGTATATATAGACAAGAGTTCACCCTTGTTAGGAACTCTTGCCCACTTTACACGTTTCACTTTTATTCTATGTACAACATGAGTCGCTAACCTCCTAAGGTTAAGGTTAGAAGCTCTGCTAATTCTTATGAATTAATAATATCATTATTCTACTTCAATTTATGCTTGATTCTATTCTAAGATATATCTTCGTTCTTCATCCTAACGAATTGGGAGTGTAATTTGACTGTCATCCCTATTCACATGGGTTCGTACGAGTCCTTTATGGGATAGTACTGAACCACTAGTTGATTATACATCTCTTAGACAACTAATCCATGGCTTCATTGGGGACTTCTCGAGACATTAGTTCAGCCGAGGTGCGGGGCGATTAGGGCCTTTGTGGTATAGGCTAGAACCCAAGGAGCAGCATTCTCTGATCTAGAAGATCTAAACTTGTCTGTGACATTTTGAGTAGGATCACCAAGGAAATGGACTGCTAGAGCTTCACCATGTTCAGATTGGATGACCGTTGACCCAGCGTTTGATCTGAAGCAGAGGAGATTAATGACTGCTGACCCAGCATTAATCATTTACAGCCTGCCATGGAATGAATCAATCAGATGTTAGAGTAGATGGTGAGAAAAGTTGATCCAGAAGGAAGAAGCATCTTCGAAGCCTCAACCGTTCTCATACCATTGATTTCACACCTATCTAGTAATGTTTTATTTATTTATCTATTTTATGCGTTTTCTCGTGACAACTATATTTTCTATCTTCCTGACTAAGATCTGCAAGATAGCCATTGCTTGCTCAAACCAACAATCTCTGTGGGATTGACCCTCACTCACCTGAGGTATTACTTGGACGACCCAGTATACTTGTTGGTCTATCTGTGTGAAACGTGCGGAGTCAGTTTCGTGCACCAATTAACCACCATCCTTGCCAGGTGCATAGTTTCTCAACAATCTTAGTATAAAATAACATATCATTGGTTTTCAAAAATAATTTTCAGTACTCAGTAAAGTCCTCACTTTAATCTCGAGTTTGATACTCGTCTCAACCATCAGCGGTCCATAATTCCACAATCCATCGCACAATCATCATTACACTACTCCGCCATTTCACTGAACTAATTTCATCCTTAGTACTACAGAAACCTAAGTCTCCGTCTTCTAGATTCATACAGAAATTTACTAAATTAAGTCACTAACTCATCCTTAGCAATATTAAAGCCTAAGTATTAGATAGTATTCCTAAATAGTACGTAAAGAATGTTTGGAATGCTAAAGAACCTTGAAAATGAGAGAAAAATAATTTTTTAGCAAAACAGGACTTGTGTGTACACATGCCTAAGTGTGCGTAGGCACACTTCAATTTTGGACCTTCATGCGTACGCATCCATGAGTCGCGTACGCGGGGTGCTGGACAGAAACCATCTCCCGCATATGGTGCATGAGGTTGCGTACGCATTCCCTGCTGTTGGCCCATCTCGCATACGCATTCATAGGGCCGTGTACGCATGAGGGCCTGGCAGAGTGATAAACCTCAATTTTGTGGTATATCTTGTGTTGAATTTAGGAGATTTTATCCAAATAGCCTACCTTTCATCCACCTTTGTTAGCCAATTTTGAGCCTCTGTTAAACCCCTTTTGTTATTAATTTTAGCACATTACTAGTCTTAAAGTGAAAAATAATAAAAGTCCCTTATTTGGATTTTTGATTAGCTTAGGCTAGTGAGAGTGTGTATCATTTAAAAGTGAAAAATTTGGAAACATTGGGTGAGATAAACGTGTATTTTTGTATTTTTGTTGAAGATTTTGGGAATTGGGTACACACTCATGCATTAGTTATGTAAACCATATGCATTAATCTTTTTATATATATTATGTTATTGAAAGAAAAATTGAATGAAGAATAAAAAAATAAAAAAAATTAAAAATTAAAAAAAAGAGAAAAAGAAAAGCAATAAAAAGGGGACAAAATGCCCCAAAGTTCAATAATAATAAATGCATATGGGTTGTGATAAAAAAAAGAGAATGCATGAGTGTGTGAAAAAGTGAAGAATGGGTAATTAGGTTCGCAATAGAATTATATAGGTTGTTATATGTGTTAGGTGAGAACTTAAGTTAATCAAAGATTCAAATCTCAAGCTCACTTAGCCATATATATATCCTTACCTTGACCCTAGCCCCATTACAACCTATGAATAAGTCCTCATGATGTTTGTATGCATGCATTGAATAATTGTTGATTGTTAGATGAAAAATAAATCTTGGAAAGCATGATTAGAGAAGAATTGAGTGGATGAACCCTATACACTTGAGTGACTAGAGCAGATACACATCCGGTGAGGGTTCGATTGCTCAATTCTATGTTTCCATTGGTTATTATTTCTTTTCTTGCAAGATGTAAACTCCTTTTAATAACTCAATTCAATTGTGGATTTGATTTGATTGTGATTACTTTAGCCCTTGTGTTTATATATGTATTCTTGAAAATTGATTTATTTTGACCAAGTAGTTGCATGCATTTAAATAGATTGTATTTAGATAGAGTGCATATAGATAGTTTGCATTGAATAAATGTTGATACACATTGTCTCTTTCTTGGTTTAGCATGAGGACATTCTTGGTTTAAGTGTGCGGAGGTTTGATAACCCCCAATTTTGTGGTTTATGTTGTGTTGAATTTAGGGGATTTTATTAACTTATCTCACATTTATTCAATGAAATAGCATGTTTTGTGAATTTCTCCTAATTTGTGCTTAAGAGTGAAAACATGCTTTTAATCCCCTTAAATTGATAAATTTAATTCACTTTAATTCCATTCAATGTCTTGATATGTTTGTTGAGTGATTTCAGTTTTATAAGCCAAGGATTGAGTGGAAGAAGTGAAAAGAAAAGCATGCAAAGTGAAGAATTCATGAGGAAATGAGGATTTGGTGGATTCAAGGCCATGCGCACGTGTCACTCACGTGTACACGTGAGGAGGGAATTTACCAGGCGACGCGCACGCGTCACCCACGCGCACGCGTCACCCACGCGCACGCGTCACCCACGCGCACGCGTCACCCACGCGCACGCGTGATGTTGGTCATGTGACCTCATTAAAGGCAAAATGCTGGGGACGATTTTTGAGCAATCCAGGCCCAAATCCAACTTATTTATGAGGCTATTTGATGCAGAATTCGAGAGGGAACAAGGGGGGAGCAATTAGATAGTGTAGAAAACATGTTTTAGGTTAGTTCTAGAGAGAGAAGCTCCCTCTTCTCTCTAAAAATTAGGGTTCTTAGTTTAGTTTTCTCTTAGATTTAGGTTTATTTACTTGTTTTGATTTAGTTTCCTTTACTTCTCTTTGTTCTATTGTCTTAATCTTCTTAGTCCTTCTTGTTAATTTCTTATTTTGATTACTTTTATGCTCATGCACTATTGTTGGATTTGGATTCTCTTCAATTCAATTTTGATGTTTGATATTCTTTTAGTGTTTATTTGAGTTGTTATTGTTATTTTTTTTTGCATTGGATAGTTTTAGATTTTATTATTCTTGCCCTTTTACCATGCTTTTCTTTTATGCCTTCCAAGTGTTTGACAAAATGCTTGGTTGGACTTTAGAGTAGTTTTTGAGCATTCTTGGTTTGGAAAGAGAAATTGGACAATCTTGAGTCATTAATACCCAATTTAGATTGATGATTTAGAGTGATTAGTTGATCTTGTTTCCATTGATGCTACTTATGGATTAGGATTAACTAGGCTTATTTGACCTTCTCCCAATGTTAGAGATAATGAAATAAGATTAGCTCTCGGTTAACTATTGTGATATGATTAATGACTAGGATAGAAAACCTCAATTCTCAATCCTTGCCTTAAATGCCCCTTTTTAGTAATTGTTATCTCTAGTTACTTGATTTACTTTCTTGCCATATAATTTCTTGTCATTTAATTTCTTGCACTTTTATCAACCCACCCCTTGAACCTCATAACCAATAATTGAGCACTCGATTGTAATTCCTAGGGAGAACGACACGGGACTAATAAGCTCGGTTATTTTTATTGGGTTGAACTTGTGGCAACCAAATTAAACTTTGATTGAAGGTTATTTGTCAGTTTGGAACTATACTTGCAACGAAGCAATTTCTTTTATCGAGAAGAAATCCTAACCGACGATAACCTCTTATCACAGAGACGCACGCCCGCGTATGGGGGTGTTCGCGTATGCATGCCATCCCAAATTTGCAAAATTCTGTAAAGTTGTAGAAATCAATTTTAAACACCAAACTTTAGATGTTCATAACTTCCTCTACAAAAATCCATTTTCATCAAACTTTATATCAATATAATCGAATATATCCAAAATCCGATCCGATCCAAAAATTTGCGGATCAGATCCAAGTATGAAAAACGTGGGTATTGGATCTCATCCAATGATTTTAGTGAGGATCGGATCGAGATTTTGGCAATATCTGATTCGATCCGATCCATGTACAGCCCTAACCTTCATCTTCAAATCGATCTTCAACCATCTCTTACTTTTCCTCATTTAACCACCACCAGTTTCATGGTGTAACAGAACTTCCAAGAAATGCAGACTTCAAATTCCTCACATTTAATTAGATACAGAAAAAAATATCCAACAAAATAATGAATCAAATTGAAATAGAACCTAAGATGATAAACAAATTCCAGCAATTTTGAAAATCTAACAAAAAAATCATAACTTTTTTACTCTCAATAGAAGATCTAATTTTTCAGTTGCACCGATTAAGTTATGACTGTTGACTGTAAACATTCATAATCTCATACATCATGTTTATCTCTCAAAAAGAGAGCGTAAAATTGAGCCAAAAATTCACTAGTGTATTTGGCCTTCCAAAATTTAAGGAACTTTCACCGAGTCAAATCTTATAGCTTTGAGAATAAAAATTAGAAATAAATTGCAGTTAAAAGTCTATATGTAGTAGAATGGAGATCCAAAACATCGAATCAAATAGAAACCCTTGGATGGAGGTAGAAAAACTTGCAAGAAAAAAGTAAGCGTGACAGAAGGATGCACGAACCTTGTTTTGTGCGTGTGGGAGATTTCTGGTAGCAGCTATTCCACCGTGATATGGCTGCCATCCGTCGCCTAGGGTGGATCGGTTTCTTTTGATAGGGCAAAGGTTGCATGTGTTTTGTAGACTGTGGTTATCCGTTACCTAGGTTATTAATATGTAGGGTTTAAAACAGATTACTAAACTTTTTGTTGCTCATTCATAAATAAATACGGAATAATATAAGTTGTGACTATTTTATAAATATTTTAGACAACTCAATCAAATAAACTCCTATAAGACAGGTCTTTCGAATACTTTGCTTCATAAAAAATGTAAGTTTTGATGCATTATAAAATTGAGAAATTCTACCAGTCGAATATAGAATTAGCCCTCATTCTTATGTAGTTATGTTAATTTAAAAAACGACAAAATTGAAATAAAATAAAATAAAAATTATTATAAAAAATCATATATAGTTACAGTGAAACTATTTTTATCATGTGTAATTCTTTTGCGTAATTAAAAGAAAATAGACATTATATACCGGGATAAACAAACATTTATAGTTTTGGATGACAATTATATTTGCATTTGTATCCTAGAAAATAAACTACAAAAGAAAAATTGATAACTATACCTTGTAAATTTTCTAAAAAAAAAGTCAGGGTATGAAAACGAATTAATTGCCCTCTCCATTAACCAAATAGAAGCAGAGAAGGACTCCAATCAGAACATGAAAAAGGTTAAAATAAAAAGAAAGAAAGACTCAAGATGAAAAAATTTCAAAGACCGAGAAACAAAATTGCACTAAGAGTAAAAACAAAATTTGGAGGAAGTTTGGTTGATCATCCATGATATGTAACTGGTTGCAGTGGCTCGAACTCTATCGCAATGAGAAGGTTGGAGTTAGAGTGGTAGTGGTACAATTATAAAGTTTTCATGAATTATGTTGAGATTATGTTTTATATAATGTATTTATAAAGCTAGAATGTTGAGATAGAGAACACATAAAAAATTAAACAAAATACTTTACCTTGTATCCAACGTAATGATAGAGAACAAATAAGTAACTAAACAAAATAAAAAGACTACTCAAATAAGGATCTTGGCCATGTTAATATGTTAGGACCTACATGTAAATTAGCACTAACTTTTTTAGAAATAGAAGAAGATTGTGTGTAATTTATTGTAATGGTTAATTGGTGTGTGTGTTTTTTTTTATATGAATCTTAATTTTTTTTAATTTTAAATAACAAATCGAAAACTCAAATTTGAAAAATAATAAAATTTGTAGAGAAATTTGAGGGTCAAATTTCATAGTGCCTAAATCAGCAGGTCTGATTTGTATTGAAATAATTTTTTTTACCATAAAACAAATTGGAGGATTCGATTTGCACATTTAAAAAATCTTTAATGCTAAAATACAAATCTGACCCGCATATTTGTATGCTTAAAAAGTTAAAAAAAAATTTGAAAGTTACAAATCTAACCCTCAGATTTGTAATTTCCACATAAAAAAATGTTCCATACCCTGTCCCAATGGACATTAAGGCGCAAAATAAGTAAAGCCCAATCAACATATATGGGCTTTACCAACATCTACCCAACCTTTCGGAGGTTGGGCTCGGCCCTACCTTCTCAAATCAGTAACTAACTCCTACAACCTCTCTTATTCATCTAGAAGGGAGATATCAACAACCTCCCTAACAAAAGAGAATGGTTATCCACTATCAAAAGTGGAGCTACTCTAAAAGGTAGTTATTGACTCTACATCTACACCAATAAAATACTCTGACACCCTTAGGTATACTTCGAACCCAATCGACTAAAAACCTGCTTAAACTCTTGCTAACTAAAGCATTAGAGTCGCTAACAGCTACCATCTCCACCTCCTCACGAGGAAATTGGATGACTTGATCCCAGCAGGATAAGACCTCAGACATAAATGATAGAGGAGATTGAAACGAGAATTTCAATACCAATTTTATAGAAATCGGCCCAAGATTGGACCGAACGGGCCAAATCGGGCCAACCAGACCCATATTGGACCTTTGGCTCACCAAACTAAACCTATAACCCTAAAAACAACACTCTCTCTCCTCTCTAAACACTCAAGCACGCTAAAAAAGGAAATGGAAAGGGGAAGAATACTCTTCCAAAGTTCTACCCTTGTTTGATCTTCAAACCATCATAACTTTTGATCCGGAGCTCCGATTGCAGCACCGTTTGCAGCCACGTGTTTGCCACAAGGAGCTATACAAAACCTACTAATTTTTTCTTGAGGTAAGCCACGAAATTAGTCCAGTTTTCTCAGCCTTAAATTCGAATTTAATGGAAAAAAAGTGTTGAGATTTTGGGCTCTTTGATGTTATAGGACCTAACTAGCTTGAAGGAGAAGCTTAATCTTGTATTCTTGATTCTTGGATGTGGTAAGATTCTCAATTCTAGTGGAATTTGTTGATTTATGATGGGTATTGAGTTGTTGTGTTTGGATGTGATAGTTGTGGCTTAAGTAGTGTGTATGTGAATATTGAAGATTGATTGAGATTTTGGAGAGCTTGTGAAAAAGTGATTTGGAAGTGCTCCGGGTTGAGTGGAGAAATCGGCTAAGGTATGGTCTCGGTTTTCTATATCTAAAATGTAATGTGGTGTGAAAACTTAGGCTAGAGGCCCGAAGATAGGATTTGAATGGTTGATGTTGTTGAATGGTTGAAATAAATTATGTGGACATATATGTGATTATGAATGTTGATGTTTTGATGGTGTGATGCATGAGAGATATACATGTTTGAATATATGATTAACGATTGGTTGAGGTTGAATTATGGGTGAAACCATATTGAGAGTGAGGATGGTAATGATTGTATGTATTGATGGTTGATTGGAAGTGATATTATTGAAAATTGGAATGACAAAAGATATATGACGTGGTATTGTGTTTAAAGTAGCATTATTTGGTTGAGATTGGTGAAATGATAGATTGGTGGGTTATGATTTTGATAAAAATATTAATGTCTGAGTTGAGGAGGCTTGAGGTTGATTTTTGATATGTCTTGGTTGATTTTAAAAAGGGTTGGAATTGGTTTGTTTTGAAAATGGCAGTTTGTGGTTTTGTATGAAAATGTGATTTTTGGGCATATTTTGACGGAGCATAACTTGGACTCCAGATTCCCGATTTATGCCAAACTTATTTAGAAATGAAATTGGATCCGGGATGTTTATGCCATTCAAAGAACGGGAAAAAAATGATTTGAAACGGAGGAGTTATGCCCGTCGGAAGATTGGGGTTTGAAACCGTGAATTCGGTAGCTTTTTAACTTTGTAAAATTTTTAGCAGAACGCACTCCCACGCGTATGCGTGGCTGACGCGCACGCGTCATTTTCAAATATTCGCTACCCACGCGTGCGCATGACCGACGCGTACACGTCGATGAGCGAATTCAATTGGCCCAGCCAAATTCCAGAGAGTTGTGCGAGAACTGTGCTGGTTTTGTGCGTGGGGCATAAAACGCACCCATGCGTACGCGTGGCTGACGCGTAGGCGTCACTTGGCCTTTCTTCCATCTACGCGTGCACGTGGGTGACACGTACGCATCACTATCTCTTGCTGCCTTTCCACGCGTGCGCATGGGCGATGCACACGCGTGACCCTGTTCTCATTTCAAAGTTGATTTTTGAGTTTTCAAAGCCAAATTTAAGACTTCTAAGCCTCCGATCTCACCCCTTATATCTTAAAAATTGTTGATATGCCTAGCAATACGAAGGGCTAGCAAATGTGGTAACTTGTGGATGAAGAAAAGGGAGAATTAATGATGAATGATGATCAAGGATCATTGTATGGGATACGGAGGATGAATGTGGAAGTGCTTGATATGCCATGAGCCGAAGGGCTGTAATTGTAAATGAATTGGCTGATTATGGATTGTATTATGAGCCGAATGGCTGAGATATTGCCTACTTACGGCTGAGCTACTATTGACTTATGGCCGAGTATGATTGTATATATGCGTATTGAATGAAATATGAATATTGCACTTCCACTATCTGAGATACAAGTTTCCCTGGGAGAAAGCAGTGGCTAGCCACCATGTGCTCCAGGTGGAGACTCGATACTCTACTGACCCTATGTCGTAAGTGTGGCCGGACACTGTGAAAGTTCCGGATGAGCTCGCCCCCGTGAATATACACCAGTGAGGGTGTTGTATATGAATTATGATTTATGATTGAGTATAACTCGAGTTGGGGATGCACGACAGAGGGATAGTCCAATGGTTAGCTACCAGGACTTGTCGGGTTGGCTTTATAACCGACAGATGAGACTCATCAGCCATTAGGACAGAAATACATCATATGCATATTATGTGAATTGTTTGGAATTGCCTAATTGACTGCATATTACTTGCTGACTGTCTAAATATTGTATCTGTTTCAATTTGTATATCTCCTTGTCTGATATAATTGTGTTTGCCATATTATACTACTGCTGGTGGTTGGGAGGTTTGAAGGATTTGGAAAGGGAAGTATTAATTAGACTGAAGATCTTTAGTTAGTTGCCATTTATGGTTTAGTCTGTTTATAAGCTTTGATTTATTTTCTGGAAGTTCTAGGATTGCCTTCGGCTTTTCCAGGACATTACATGTTAGATATGTGGGTACTGTTACCATACTGAGAACCTCTGGTTCTCACCCACGCGGATTTTGTGGTTTTCAGATGCAGGACGTGAGGCTCCTCGCTAAGGCATGCTAGAGACTTCTGGATTAGCGAAGATCCTTGGTTCTCGGGACTTTATTTTGGTTTATGTATATAGTTACTATCTCTACTAAATATATGTATATATATATACTGTTTTGACTCCTCTTAGAGGTTGTTTTGGAGAACAGGTTTTGTTAGCTTGTCCTTGGGTTTCTTACTTTATGTTTATATAAATATGTATACTTTTATGTTCGGACCGGTTATCTTCACAAACCGGGTCTTGAGTCTTGATATTCGTATCTTTGGCACTCTTTGTTTATGGTTTCGCGTAGCCTATAATTTGTTGGTTTTGTTACGTTATCGATCGGAGTGTTACGCTTTTCTGTTTAATGATTTTGTTTTATCCCTTTTATTCAAAGGTTCCTAGTTATAAACATTTTTCACACTACTATATGTACTAAATTTTATTTTTAGAGGTCGTAATGCCTCACCACCTCTGTCTTATGACTTAAGCATAAGGCTCTGTGTGGTAGGATGTTATATTTTGGTATCAGAGCAGTTCGTTCCTGTAGAGCCTGAGGGACGGACTGACTATGCTTTTGTGCATTCTCTATATGTGTGTTATGTGCTATTAGGATATCTAATTGATATAACTGGCATAAGCATTCATGAGCATGCATTTGGGACTTTGAAGCACTAGACTTCTGATATTGAGAGCGATCAACTTGATATCGATTGTTTGGTGTGTATAGGAATCAGATGGCGCTTCGTGGACGCGGTCGAGGTCATGGGAGAGGTCGTACTAGTACTCAGGGACCGGGAGCCAACCCAAATAACCCGGTAGATTTTATCGCGGCGTTGGAGAATATGGTTGCTGCTATGTAGGCCACTGCTGCAGCCCTTGGACAACAGATGAACAACCATGGCAATGACAGAAGTGGAGCTCAGGGCCCGATGACACTGGCAAACTTCTTGAAGGTTAATCCACCTAAGTTCAAGGGAACCACTGGCCCGACCGAAGCTGATACCTAGTTTCAGGCTATGGAGCGAGCATTGCAAGCGCATATGGTACCTGAAGGGCAGTGTGTTGAATTTGCTACCTATCTGCTCACTGGGGAAGCATCGCATTGGTGGCTGGGGACTCGACGTCTTCTGCAGTAGGGTGATGACCCTATCACTTGGGATGCCTTCCAGGTGGAATTCTATAAGAAGTACTTTCCAAATTTTTCTAGGACGGCCAAAGAACTCGAGTTACTGCAGCTGAAGCAGGGTGCTATGTCCGTATCTGAGTATACTGACAAGTTTGAGGAGCTATTCAGGTTTTCCCGTATTGTGTCAGGGAGCTCCGGGAGGGTTTGAGGAATGGAAATGCATTAAGTATGAAGGAGGACTCCGGAGCGATATCTTTAGCTCAGTGGGACTAATTGATGACATGTCACCATGTCATGTTTTTCTATGCTTTTACATTTGTTTTCAATAGGTTTTATGCACTTTCTTGAGCCATAAGCAAGCCAATTGGGTAGATTTTTATGTTTCCTTTGATTTAATCAACCATGTATGAATTAATGCAATTTCATGAGGTTTTATACTATAATTGTCACATATTATGAAAGAATGAATATCTCATGATTTTGAGCATAGCTTTGATGTGTTTGGTTGATTAATGATAGGTGAAGAAAGCTTGGAGAAAGGTTGAAGCAAGAAGGAATGGCTAGGAGGAAGAGAGGACAAAAAGTTTGAGCAAAAGTTTGCCTCAAACTTTTGTGCAAACTTTTGGGCAAAAAGCTGGAGCAAAAGTTAGCCTCAAACTTTTTGGCTAACTTTTGGGCAAAAAGCTGGAGCAAAAGTTAGCCTCAAACTTTTTGGCTAACTTATGGCATCACAAATCAACACCCTGGAGAGCAAAAGTTTGCGCCAACGTTAGCCCCTAACTTTTTGGCTAACGTTGGCGCATGTAAAACACACCCTGGAGAGCAAAAGTTTGCGCCAACGTTAGCCTCTAACTTTTTGGCTAACGTTGGCGCCACAAGGCATGCAAGGGGTATACTTCCAACAAGAATAACTTGAGCTACAGAGCTCCAAATGAGGTGATTCAAAAAGAAATGAAAAGTAGGAATCAAGAGCTTTCCGAGCATATATGGCACTGCATGGTGGACACTAAAATTGAGGGAGAAAACTGCCCCGCAATGAGCATAAACGAACATGGTGGCAACCTGCAGTAAGGCCAACTGACCTCTGCACCTTCGACGAAGTATAACTCGAGCTGTGGAGCTCCAAATGATGTGCTCCCAACGGAATTGGAAAGTAGACATCCAGGGCTTTCCAACAATGTATAATAGTATGGGGTGGACAATACGTTTGAGCCTCCAAAACTGGCGTTTTCGACCACGTTTGAGGCAAACTTTACCTCAAACGTTGGGCACCAAAGCCAGCGACCCTGTCCTCTTCAAAGGAGCATAACTTGAGTTGTAGATGTCCAATTGAGGTGATTCTAATTGGGTTAGAAAGCTGACATTTAGAGCTTTCCAACCATATATAATAGTCTATAGTGGGCGTAAAATTGACAACGTTGACAAGAGGACAAAGTAGCGCCACATATATGTACTAGGGGGCCAACGTTGGAGCAAAAGTTTGACCCCTAACTTTTGCCCCAACGTTGGTATCAGCAAGAATGGGGCAGCTGGTGTAAAAAGTTGGAGTAAAAATTTGCCTCAAACTCTTACTCAAACTTTTACTCAAGCTTTTAAGATTCACAACCCGGTTCACATTGGTTCTCTCTCCAACTCCAAGAGCAATCAACCAAGGCCTCTATCAACCCAATTCCATCAAGAGCAAGGGCCCAATTGACACCACTCAAAGGCACAAGAGATAGTTAGAATAGAAATTTTATTTTAATTGTAATTTGTTTTGAATTTCATTTTCATTTTGTAAAAACGCCTATAAATAGGTATCTGCTTCATTTTATAGAGGAGGGAGCTCCACTAGGGAGCATTAGGAATACAGAGCTCTCTCTCTGAGTTTCATTTTCTGTTTTGAATCTTGAATTGAGATTGGAAGGAATTCTGTTTTCATTCTCTATTTGCAACTTCTCTTTACTTCTTCTGCAATCTTTTTTTAATTCTCTGCAACTTTTCTCTTGTTGAATCAAGGAAGGATCCACTCCTGAGATCTTCAACATCATTTTAAATTTCTGCAAATTAATCACAGTCACTTTGCTCTCTGATCTCCTTGTTCCCAATTTACTTTCCAGCACTTTTGTTCCTCTGCATTTTACATTTGAGCCACTGTGATCTGAATTTACTTTTCATGCAATTTTAATTTCCTTGCAATTGTTCTAAGCTTTGATTTACTGCTTTCATTTAATTTCCCTGCACCCAGTCTCCTTTACTTTCATGCAATTTACTTTTCTTGCAATTTAAGATTCTTGCTATTTTACTTCCTTGTTCTTTAAGTTACTGTCCAATTTACTTTCTGCACTTTAATTTTCCTTGTCATTTACTTTTTGTTGGATACAATTTCACCCAATCTCACATAAATGATAGCTTGACTAAACTAATCACCCACTAAAGTTGCTTGATCCATCAATCCCTGTGGGATCGACCTCACTCCCGTGAGTTTTATTACTTGATGCGACCCGGTGCACTTGCCGGTTAGTTTTGGGTGTTTTGGAGAAATTCGTTTTTCCACAAAAATATCCCATCAAGTTTTTGGCGCCGTTGCCGGGGATTGATTTAGATCAACAATGATTAAGTGGGTGAGAAGTCTAGATTAAGCATTTTCTTTATTTTTGTTCTCTGTTCTAAGGTGAAACCAAAGTGTTTGAGTTTTTGCCTCACTAAGAAATTCTCATCTCTGATATGAGTAATTTCAATTTTCATTGATGTTTGCAAAATACAAATGGAGTTCAACTCATCATTTGGTCAAACAAAATTTTATGGGATATCACCCACCATCACCAATCTCTAATGGTGGTTGGGAATATCACCAAGAAACTTCAAATTCTGGGCACTCCAATTTGTGGAGCTATGCTTCAGAACCATAAGATGAGAAAGAAAATCATATGGGATATTTCCCTCCACCACAAAATGATGCAAGTCATGATTCTAATGGTGGATGGGAAGGGAATTCTAGTGCTCCATATGATATTCATCCAAAGATATCATCACTTGACCATACTTCAACAGAAAGCCCCTTTCAAAACTCACCACCCACACAAACATCCATGAACCACTCAAGGCTCTCAAAGCTTGAGTCCATGTTAAAAAAATATGAGGAGGAGACAATGAAAGTCTGGAAAGAACAAGAAAACTCCCTCAAAAACATGAAAGTGCAGCTAGGCCAATTGGTGAGTGCAATGAAGGAAAAACAAGATGAAGAGGCTACTGAGTCAAGTGGATTTTTAGTAAAAAAAAAAGAGGTGGTGGAAACATTTGAACCTGAACTTGCATATTCACAAAGGCCACTTGAGATGACAAGAGAACATGAAGACTCACAACTCTCACAAACCTCCCTGGACCAAAACGCCTCAACACTTGAATCCATGATTGAAAGGTATGAAGAGGAGATGAAGAAAGCTTGGGAAGATCAACAAACCTCCTCCATAAAAGAGCTATTAAAACAAATGTTGAGTGTAAAAGAGGAAGTGGAGGAGCAAGAAAGTGAGGAAGTCATTCCAAACTCAAGTGAGGCAGAGAAGTACATAAAGGAGGAGTTCATGGAACCATCAATACAAGAGACTCTTGATGAAGACAAAACTCCAACAATCACATAGCAACCAAGTCGTAAATTCAAAGAAGTGAAGGCAATTAACAAAAGCACCAAGAAGAGGATTGTGACCAAACTACCAAGGACAACATTCAAGAGGAGGTCAACCACAAGCAATCCAACCCCTGGACCAATAGCAAGCAAGCTCAATCAAGCCATGTACAAAAGAAAGCTTGCTGAGGAGAGACCAAGACAGGGGGTAATAGCTGAATCTTCTCCTCCTTTGAAGTCATTTCTCTTAACAAATTGGAAGAAGAGGAAGAAAGTAAAGAACAGGTAGACAGTAGGTACATTTCTTTTCCTTGCTTTGTTTAAATTTCAATAAATTGGCATATGGTTACATTCTAAGTTTGGTGTTGCCCTGCAACAAACTGTTTTCCATCTTCATGGATGATTGCATCAATTTTACATGAAAGTGACACACCAAGATTCTAAGTTTGGTGTGCCACCTATTTTTCTATGCAAATCAATCCAGCAACATCACTTGTCTGCATAATCATATTGCCTTTTACAGTGTTATTTTTCTTCTTAGTTGGATAATTTTTGTTTTCTCTTTGTTTCATTTATTTACTTGTTTTTAATGCTTTCCTTCATTAACTGTTTTTGTTAATACATCACCAAGACATCCTTATTCATAACAAACTCTTCATTTGGTGATTGTATTTAACATATAACAGTTTCTTTTGTTTAGTTTTAGTTCAAATAAATTGACATAGGATTGCATTCTAAGTTTGGTGTTGCTATGCAACAAAATTTGCTTCCAATCCTTACAAGATACTTGCATCAATTCCAAGTGAAAGTGTCACACTAAGTTTGGTGTGCCACTTATTCTTTATGCAAAGTATTATGCTCACCTTCTTAAGTTTGCAATCACAATGTCTCTGTCTCTTATGCCTTGATTATTATCTTTAATTTTGCTTGCTTAGAACACATGTACTACTAACTTTTCATTGTGTAAGACATTCATGATCCATCTTAGCCCCTAGCCATTGTTCTAATTGTTGCTTGAGGATGAGCAAGCAGTCTGAGTTTGGCAAGGAAAGGAGGAAGAATAGAGGAAAAAGGACAACAATAATGAAGATGAACTACAAGGTTGTAAAGTTCCTTTTCTCCTCATTTGTTTCCAACGCTTAAAATGCATGATTGTCTTCATCTTTTCTGTTTACATGTGTGTATGAATAAAGCATAGCTTGAATATTGATTTATAATATGTTGCCATGCCATTGTGATTACCAACTTGAGTTTTGTGAATTCAAAAGCAGTAAAGCATCATGATCATAAACAAACAAGGGACTAAAGAAGAGTTTAGCATGAGCATACAAGTATTGGAAAGCTAGTATGATTAATTGTTGCTCAATTGCATTGGATTTTATTTAATTGAAGTTTTCATCTAGAACATTTTGTGAAATCTTTTAAAATCATGAAAACCTTGAAGAAGCAAATGCAAAATAAAGCAAGAAAAGAAAAAGGGAAAGAATGAGAAAGCTGAAGGCTCTGAGTACCAATGGCAATTCATTTGTTAAGTACTTGTGGTGTTTATGTATCAAGCCAAATGCTTGAAAACAAAACACTTAGAAGTCAAGGTTAGGCTCAAAGTACAAAAGCACTCCCTCAAAGCTCAAGGCTCTGAGCATCAATGATTAGAGAGTCAAGAAAAGAAAAGAAAAATGAGCTTAATGAAGTCCTCTAATCAAATGCTTGTGGTGCTTATGTATCAAGTGGTAATACTTGAAAACAAAGCATTTAGAAGTCATAGCTTTGTTATCAACTCATGGGGAAAAGCACCCAAAAGGAGAAGCTAATAAGAAAATCAAAAGCTTGTTTCAAGGAAGAAATATAAGAAAAAGATTTCATAAATTGAGCTAGATGGAAGCATCAATCATTTACATTTCTTTTGTGATTGTAGCATGCTTAGAAAACTAGCTTACCATGAACATTCAGTTGCTATTCTTCTTGCCTTGGATTGTCAATCTTTATTGCATGATTCTTTTCTTGCTTGGGGACAAGCAAGGTTTAAGTTTGGTGTTGTGATGACATGTCACCATGTCATGTTTTTCTATGCTTTTTCATTTGTTTTCAATAGGTTTTATGCACTTTCTTGAGCCATAAGCAAGCCAATTGGGTAGATTTTCATGTTTCCTTTGATTTAATCAACCATGTATGAATTAATGCAATTTCATGAGGTTTTATGCTATAATTGTCACATATTATGAAAGAATGAATATCTCATGATTTTGAGCATAGCTTTGATGTGTTTGGTTGATTAATGATAGGTGAAGAAAGCTTGGAGAAAGGTTGAAGCAAGAAGGAATGGCTAGGAGGAAGAGAGGACAAAAAGTTTGAGCAAAAGTTTGCCTCAAACTTTTGTGCAAACTTTTGGGCAAAAAGCTGGAGCAAAAGTTAGCCTCAAACTTTTTGGCTAACTTTTGGGCAAAAAGCTGGAGCAAAAGTTAGCCTCAAACTTTTTGGCTAACTTTTGGCATCACAAATCAACACCCTGGAGAGCAAAAGTTTGCGCCAACGTTAGCCCCTAACTTTTTGGCTAACGTTGGCACATGAAAAACACACCCTGGAGAGCAAAAGTTTGCGCCAACGTTAGCCTCTAACTTTTTGGCTAACGTTGGCGCCACAAGGCATGCAAGGGGTATACTTCCAACAAGAATAACTTGAGCTACAGAGCTCCAAATGAGGTGATTCAAAAAGCAATGAAAAGTAGGAATCGAGAGCTTTCCGAGCATATATGGCATTGCATGGTGGACACTAAAATTGAGGGAGAAAACTGCCCCGCAATGAGCATAAACGAACATGGTGGCAACCTGCAGTAAGGCCAACTGACCTCTGCACCTTCGACGGAGTATAACTCGCGCTGTAGAGCTCCAAATTATGTGCTCCCAACGGAATTGGAAAGTAGACATCCAGGGCTTTCCAACAATGTATAATAGTAAAGGGTGGACAATACGTTTGAGCCTCCAAAACTGGCGTTTTCGACCACGTTTGAGGCAAACTTTACCTCAAACGTTGGGCACCAAAGCCAGCGACCCTGTCCTCTTCAAAGGAGCATAACTTGAGTTGTAGATGTCCAATTGAGGTGATTCTAATTGGGTTAGAAAGCTGACATTTAGAGCTTTCCAACCATATATAATAGTCTATAGTGGGCGTAAAATTGACAACGTTGACAAGAGGACAAAGTAGCGCCACATATATGTACTAGGGGGCCAACGTTGGAGCAAAAGTTTGACCCCTAACTTTTGCCCCAACGTTGGTATCAGCAAGAATGGGGCAGCTGGTGTAAAAAGTTGGAGTAAAAATTTGCCTCAAACTCTTACTCAAACTTTTACTCAAGCTTTTAAGATTCACAACCCGGTTCACATTGGTTCTCTCTCCAACTCCAAGAGCAATCAACCAAGGCCTCTATCAACCCAATTCCATCAAGAGCAAGGGCCCAATTGACACCACTCAAAGGCACAAGAGATAGTTAGAATAGAAATTTTATTTTAATTGTAATTTGTTTTGAATTTCATTTTCATTTTGTAAA
Source organism: Arachis ipaensis (assembly GCF_059453495.1). Lineage (NCBI taxonomy): Eukaryota > Viridiplantae > Streptophyta > Magnoliopsida > Fabales > Fabaceae > Arachis > Arachis ipaensis. Next base: position 60,779,222 of record NC_142436.1, read on the forward strand.
AACGCCTATAAATAGGTATCTGCTTCATTTTATAGAGGAGGGAGCTCCACTAGGGAGCATTAGGAATACAGAGCTCTCTCTCTGAGTTTCATTTTCTGTTTTGAATCTTGAATTGAGATTGGAAGGAATTCTGTTTTCATTCTCTATTTGCAACTTCTCTTTACTTCTTCTGCAATCTTTTTTTAATTCTCTGCAACTTTTCTCTTGTTGAATCAAGGAAGGATCCACTCCTGAGATCTTCAACATCATTTTAAATTTCTGCAAATTAAGCACAGTCACTTTGCTCTCTGATCTCCTTGTTTCCAATTTACTTTCCAGCACTTTTGTTCCTCTGCATTTTACATTTGAGCCACTGTGATCTGAATTTACTTTTCATGCAATTTTAATTTCCTTGCAATTGTTCTAAGCTTTGATTTACTGCTTTCATTTAATTTCCCTGCACCCAGTCTCCTTTACTTTCATGCAATTTACTTTTCTTGCAATTTAAGATTCTTGCTATTTTACTTCCTTGTTCTTTAAGTTACTGTCCAATTTACTTTCTGCACTTTAATTTTCCTTGTCATTTACTTTTTGTTGGATACAATTTCACCCAATCTCACATAAATGATAGCTTGACTAAACTAATCACCCACTAAAGTTGCTTGATCCATCAATCCCTGTGGGATCGACCTCACTCCCGTGAGTTTTATTACTTGATGCGACCCGGTGCACTTGCCGGTTAGTTTTGGGTGTTTTGGAGAAATTCGTTTTTCCACAAAAATATCCCATCACTAATGGAGATCAGAACTTTCTAAGAGTTGGTGAATAAGAGCAGGGTTGCTGAAGAGTATGTGAAAAAGGCAGTTGCAGAGAGAGGAAGCCATAGGGGACCATTTCCACAAAACCGAGGGAAGTGCTTTGCTCCTAGAGGTCCGTCTTTCAAGCGGGGAGGCTCTTTCAGGAGGTTCAACAACAACAACTCGCAAGGAAAAAGGTTTGGGAAGCAGCCTCAGAATGAGCAAGCTTGTGCTAAGTGTGGGAGTCACCATCCGGGAGCCCCGTGCAAGGCTGGATGGGGCTTGTGCTATTCTTGTGGTAAGGTGGGGCATAGAGCCGCAAACTGTCTTGCGAAGCAGAAGCAAGGTGCAGGGAGAGTACAGTAGCCTGGTCGGGTGTTCACCACCTCAGCTGTTGGTGCCGAGGGATCTGAGACACTTATCCGAGGTAACTGTGAAATGTCTGGTCAAATTTTAAATGCTTTATTTGATTCGGGAGCAACACATTCATTCATTGCATTTGAGAAAGCTAGTGAGTTAGGGTTGAAGATTGTAGTTTTAGGTTATGACCTAAAGGTGTATAATGCCACCCACGAAGCCATGATAACTAGGCTAGGATGCCCGCAAGTTTCATTTAGGGTCCATCAACATGATTTTGTTCATGATTTAATCTGCTTGTTGATGGCCGGTCTTGATCTTATCTTGGGTTTGGACTGGTTATCTAGAACCATGTTTTACTCGACTGTTCTGCAAAATTGGTGTACTTTATGCCTAAAGATATAGAAGGGCCGGTTGTGTTGAATAATTATTACTTGAACTCTATGATGGTGAATTGTTTTGGAACCGAATGTCAGGGTATTTTGTTGTTAACCGCGGGTGTTTCAGGTGATGATCAAAGATTGGAGCAAATTCCGGTTGTGTGTGAGTTTCCGGAGGTGTTTCCCGACGATATTGATGAATTTTCACCTAACCGAGAGGTTGATTTTGCTATTGAGCTAGTGCCTAGGGCTAGACCAATCTCGAGTGCTCCTTATAGGATGTCACTGCTAGAAATGGCTGAGCTGAAGTCTCAACTAAAGGATTTGTTGGGTAAGAACTTTATCCGACCAAGTGTTTCTCCGTGGGGTGCGCCGGTGTTACTGGTCAAGAAGAAAGATGGGAGTATATAGCTCTGTGTAGATTACATGCAGTTGAACAAGGTCACGATAAAGAATAAGTACCCACTTCCATGGATTGACGATCTCATGGATCAGTTATAAGGAGTTAGGGTTTTCTCCAAGATCGATTTGCGATCCGGTTATCACCAAATAAGGGTGAGGAGTGAGGACATCCCTAAGACCGCTTTCAGGACTCGTTATGGTCATTACGAGTACACTGTAATGTCTTTTGGGTTGACAAACGCCCCTGTAATGTTTATAGATTATATGAACAGAGTTTTCTGTCCGTTTCTGGATAAATTCGTTGTTGTCTTCATTGACGACATACTGATTTATTCCAAGACTGAAGAGGAGCATACAGAACACTTGAGGACCGTGTTGCAGATACTGAAGGAAAAGAAACTCTATGCAAAACTGTCTAAATGTGAATTCTGGAAGAGTGAGGTAAAGTTTCTGGGTCACGTAGTGAGTAAACAGGGGATAGCTGTAGATCCTTCTATGGTGGAAGCGTTGATGGAGTGGAGGCAACCAACCTCAGTAACTGAGATAAGAAGTTTTTTGGGCTTAGCTAGTTACTACTGAAGATTCATCAAGGGCTTTTCGCAAATAGCTTTGCCATTGACAAAGTTAACCCGCAAGGATGCGCTATTTGTTTGGACTCCTGAGTGTGAGGAGAGTGATAAGAGTGGCCAATTCGCATAGGTTAGGGATTTGAGTTGGCATTGTGAGTATAGTCCTAAACCAACAAGTCGGCCACCGATCAAATTGGAAATTCACAAGATATGTCACAATTCAAAACTAATTTAAAAACCGAGAGTATTTGACTACCAAGTCGTCTCCCAAGGAGTACTCTAAAGCAATGAGTGTGCAATTCCAGTTGTAGTGATCAAGGGGTTGTCAATAAAGAAATGAACATATAAAGCAATAAAAAACATGCAAAATTGTAACGATTGAACTAATAAAGAAATTAAAGAACCGACTATGTAATATAAACAAGTAAAGTATAAAATTGATTAACATGGAAATGTATGAACGATAGAAAGCATCAAAAAGAGTCTTGACTTGGAGTAAGCTAAGGGTCCTTTCCTTGTTGAAAGCAAAACTATGACAATTATGATGGATTAATCTCACTTGATCAACCCTCACATCGGAAAGTAAGTTAAATGAGCATAAGTGTTCCTAACCCACAAATCCTAACTTGCTTGCTAATTGATTTAGCAACAAATTAGCGTTAGTGGGAACAAGAACAATTAACAATCCAAGAATTAAAACTAAATTTTGGACATTCCAACTCTAGAAACCCAATTGCTCACTTTACCCAAGTCAAGAACAAAAAATTTAGCCTAAAACCATGTTTGACATTTTGTCAAACACTTGGTGGGCAAAAACCTTAAAGATAGAGAAAATGATAAAAGGCTTGAAACTAAAAGCAACAATTGATCTCAGTCAACAAGAATAACACAAGAAAGCATGAAACAAACATCAAACATCAAATTCATCAATTTGAAATTAAAATTGCAAGAGAGAAGCAAAATTGAACTATAACTTGAATTAGAAGAAAGAGTAATGACAATGTAACTTTAAAGAGTAATAACAAGAGAATACTTACAATGAAAGCTAGCAAAATCCAAGATAAAAAATAGAAATGGCACTTGAATGTAAAAACCTAATATAAACCCTAATAGAGATGATGAAAAACTTAGAGAAAAACTAACTAAAGCTTCCTACTACTACTCCTAAACTATCCTAAATGATATGCTATGTTATGTTGCTCATTTCCCCTCCAATATGAGCTAGAAGACTTCAGAAATGGGCCTCTAAAGCCCCTAAATTGCGAGTCACGTGCTATTTTAATGAAGTCATGTGCGGACACCTGTGCGGACGTACAGATGCGTATGTTCGCACACCTCGCGATAAATCCAGTCCTGTGCGTACGCACAGGTAGTCGTGCGCACGCACACTAGGTGATGCTTGGCTGGACGCGCAACGCGCTCGAAATAATCCACGTGCTCTGATTGGGTGGCTGTGCATATGCACAGGTAGCTGTGCGCACGCACATGTCTCTGAGCTCATCTCCTTTGATTCTTCATGCTTCCTCCACTTTGCATGCTCTTCTTCCATTTTCTCCAACCCATTCGTACCTTTCACACCTGGAATCACTCACAAACAACATCAAGGCATCGAATGGAAGGCATACGAAATAAAATAGATTCAATTAGGCACAAAAGAGCATATTTTCATAATCAAGCGCAATTTGGGAGGAAAGTTCAAAAGCATGCTATTCAAGGGAATAAGTGCAAGTTTATGTGATGAAAATCCATTCAATTCTAACAAAAAATCATCATCAAATATGGATTCATCAATTTTCCCACACTTAAACACTAGCATGTCCTCATGCTAAATACACACAAAGGAGATATATGAAAGGGAAAATGACTTATGCTATATACTACTTAGATGCATGCAACTATCCTAAGACTAATCACTAATATGTACTATGATGAGAGTTGGTAGAAACAAACCACGAAATTCCAATCCATCACAAGAAACTATAGGGCCAATGCAAAGGGTTCATGTATTAAGATCAATGTCCAAAGAATTGAATTGAAGTTATCAAAATTATCCAATCAAACAACTTGCAAGAAGATGCAATATGAGGCGTAAGAACATAGAATTGAGCGATTGAATCCCTCACCAGATGTGTATCCACTCAATTGGCTCAGTGTTTAGGGTTTAACCACTCAATTCTCCTTTTATCATGCTTTTCAAAGATTTGCAAGTCATCTAACAATCAACTAGTATTTAATGCATGAATAACAAGTATCATGAGGTCTTTAGAGGGATGTAATGGGCTAGGGTTAGGTAGGATGAAATATGATTAAGTGGACTTAAAGAATTAGTTCTTTGATTAGCTTGAGTGTCCACCTAATCCTACATCACTTATGTACACATAACAATACAACCTTTCTACCCATTTTCTTTTTTCTACCTCACTTCACTCATGTATTTTCTTTTCAATCATGGAATATGCATCCTTTATTTACTCTTTTTATTCACACTTTGTTATGCCCAAGTTTTTTTTAATTTGAACTATGAATGCATTTTTAATTAATGAAATGCATGAGCATACCTAATTGCCCAAAAACTTTTTCACAAAGAGTTCATGTCTTTATCACCAATGCTTCCCAAAATTCCCCCACACTTAGAATTTACACACTAATCCACCCAAGCTAATCAAAGAGTAATTCAGGGACATCAATGATTTTCTGCTTAAGGGAGTAATGTGCTATCATCTGAACAAAAGGGGATTCATAGGCTCAAAGGGGTTCACAAAGGTGAATGCAAGGGTTGGCCATATAGGTTAGTGAGTTTATCATCAAAGATGGCCTCAATCATGCTAAATACATCCAAACACAAATACAGGACATAAAGAATCATGCAAATCAATGATCACAATAAAAAAGGAGTATAATCACACACAAGAACAACATTATGGCTGAAAAGTGCAACCATCTATTAAAGCTCAAATCTCACAAGGTATGTTGTTCTAGCTCGTTTCCATGTTCTAGAAACAAAATACTCCAAGCAAGTTGGTAAACAAATTTTTCTTCAATTCAATCAATGGTATGCCCTTACAAAGAAAATTTCATGAAAATTCCTTGGTGTTTCACCAACTTATTCGTTCTATTATGCAACATGCAAATATTAACTATTAAATATTCATAAACGATAAAGAAATATTTACAGCAAACCAAACAAGATGCAATAGAAATAAAGCTACTCAAAATGAAGAAAAAGTACTACAAGAAACATTGCAAAGTGTCTTTAAGAGAGAGATTTTTATCCCCCCTTGAAGTCATCGATCCTCCCCTACACTTAATTTGTGCACGGTCCTCCGTGCATACTCACGTTCTGGGAGGATGAAGAGGGGCCACCTTCAGCTGGTGGACTCGGGAGTGGGATGGTCAATTGCATCATGCTCCTCCCCAGCTAGCTCGGATGAAGCTCTAGGAATGGGGCCGAGGTCTCTTCCTTCTAGCTTTGCCGCTATCCACTCAAAATTTTTGCGTTCCAAATGCTCCATATAGTGGACATCGTGCAAAATCTCTTGGAATAGATCCGAAAGAGGTCGGAGAAAGGGTAAAGCAGTTGATGAAGTTGCTAGACTTGATGGTGGTGCTGTGGGTGTCTTCCTCTTAGAGGGGGTTGTGTTTATTGATCTTTCCAAATCTCCCATCGGAATGAACTTGTTGCCTTTAGGAACCCGGAATATAATGTCCATTGGTCGCCTCTCTACCCCCGCTGCATTTGCTAAGCGCATTACCATCGACGGAAATGGAATGTTGATATTCTTCTTTTCAACCAATTTTCAAATCGATTTGCGCAATAAAGGCAAGATGGCTATATGCTTCCCTTGCATAATAGCCCAAAGTAGCAAAGTAGTTCTGAATCTCACATGGGTAGTGTGGGTGCTCAAGATGATGTAGTCCGCCACAATCTGATGCCATATACGAGCTTCAGCATTCAAATCAGAGTATGCAATACTAGTGGAAACAGAATTCCTCCCCTTGCTATACTCCCAAGATGCACCAGGACGGCCTATTCTCTCAAGAATGGGAGTCAGAGATACTCTTCCTTTGAAGACATCCACTTTTATCTTAGAGTATTCATCTTTCTCAAGTGGAATGTGGGGATGTTCAAAATAGCTTCTAGAGCTTGATTGGATGTATCCAACATCCTTCCCCGGAGAAAAACTGACATCTCTTTCCAAGCTTGGTAGTTTGCATAGAATTTTCGCACCATAGTCTCATTTACTTCAACGGGTTCTTGCTCGAGAAACTCCCAATGAAGCAAGGCGATCCTTTGGTGAATAATTGCCTTGTATTGGCTTGGAACCTTCAATGGCCGCTCCCAATGGATTGTACGCTTCTTAATAGCCTTGTATTGGCCGTCGGCTCTTCGGTTAACCAAGGTATCCGGTCTATGACCTTGGCGATCCCACCAAATATCAGGAGGGCAAGCGGTAGTTTGCTCAACCGGCGAAGTACCCGGTGACTTACCCTTCTTCCTCATCCTGAAAATAGAAATAAAAGAATTTCGAGATCATAGGGCAACAATAAAATAAATTTATTGAGGAAGCACTAACAATGTTAAAGGAAGCTTATTGAAGTAGTGTGATTTACAAGAAAGACGGTGTGTATATTCCAATGATGCGTGCGGTTGGAACACACACACCGGCCGAATATCATGGCAATCACACCCTTAAGGCAAATCACAGCTCAAAGCTTCACGACTAAGTGCTCAAATTGAAAATATAAAACAGAGGAATGCAAACAACTTTAAGCAAGCACCTAAAGGGAATTGTCCATTGTTCATCCTCAAGAAGTGGTAATCACACATACAATGTTCTCAATTGGAAGCCCAAAAGATGTTTGATCAAGACATCATTAAAAGTTGAACATTCGTAGAGTGGCTACTAAATTTGAATTCCAAGATGAGCAATGAGACTTAGATACACCAATATAACAAAAAATTTCACATCAATAAACAAGGGAATGCATTGGTGATTTTAATTTTCTATCATAAAAAATCATAATAAAAGTTGCACCATTCATACAATATGCCTAACAAGAGATAAATTGAACACATATGATGGCCAAGTCATATGAATCAAACAAAATGTTCATTGAGGCATTTTATCTAACATGTGGTATGCAATGTGCAAGTTCATCACAATTAAGCTCAAATTTGATCATAACCAATCCAACAATCAAGCAACAACACTGGTGCACGAATTGTAAATCACACTTTTTACAACTCGTACCACTAACCAGCAAGTGCACTGGGTCGTCCAAGTAATACCTTACGTGAGTAAGGGTCGATCCCACGGAGATTGTTGGCTTGAAGCAAGCTATGGTTATCTTGCAACTCTTAGTCAGGATATTAATTAGTGGTTATCAATTGACTTGCAAATGAACAAGAGAGCATGAGTTAAAGGTTACTTGTTATGCAGTAAATGAGAATATGTTGGAGTTTTGGAGATGCTTTGCCTTTTGAATCACTGCTTTCTCCCTATCTTCTTCTTCACGCACGCACGTCCCTCCTATGGCAAGCTTTGTGTTGGAGGATCACCGTTGTCAATGGCTACCATCCTTCCTTTCAGTGAAAATGGTCCAGGTGCACTGTCACCGTACGGCTAATCATCTGTAGGTTCTCGATCATACCGGAATAGGATTCGCTATCCTTTTGCGTCTGTCACTACGCCCAGCACTCGCGAGTTTGAAGCTCGTCACAGTCATCCAATCCCAGAATCCTACTAGGAATACCACAGACAAGGTTTAGACTTTCCGGATTCTCAAGGATGCTGCCAATGGATTCTAGGTTATACCACGGAGATTCCGATTAAGGAATCTAAGAGATACTCATTCAATCTAATGTAGAATGGAGGTGGTTGTCAGGCACACGTTCATAGGTTGAGAATGGTGATGAGTGTCATGGATCATCACATTCATCATAATAAGGCACAAATGAACATCTTAGAGAGGAACAAGCGTGATTGAATAGAAAACAGAAATACTGGCATTAATTCATCGAGGCACAGCAGAGCTGCTCACCCCCAACAATGGAGTTTAGAGACTCATGCCGTCAAAAGGTACAAAGTTCAGATCTAAAATGTCATGAGATCCAAAATAAATCTCTAAAAGTTGTTTAAATACTAAACTAGTAACCCAGGTTTACAGAAAATGAACAAACTATGATAGATGGTGCAGAAATCCACTTTTGGGGCCCACTTGGTATGTGTTGGGGCTGAGACTTAAGCTAATCACGTGCATAGGGCTGTTTTGGGCGTTCAACGCCAGCTTTGGATCCAATTCTGGCGTTGTACTCCAACTCCTAACTTGTTTCTAGCGCTGGATGCCAGACAGCAGCATGGAACTAGCGTTGAACGCCCGTTTACGTCATCTATCCTTGAGCAAAGTATGGACTATTATATATTGCTGGAAAGCCCTGGATGTCTACCTTCCAACACAATTGGAAGCGTGCAATTAGGAGTTCTGTAGCTCCAGAAAATCCACTTTAAGTGCAGGGAGGTCAGAATCCAACAGCATCAGCAGTCCTTTTTCAGCCTGAATAAGATTTTTGCTCAGCTCCCTCGATTTCAGCCAGAAAATACCTGAAATCACAGAAAAACACACAAAATCATAGTAAAGTCCAGAAATATGAATTTCGCCTAAAAGCTACTGAAAATAAACTAAAAACTAACTAAAACACACTAAAAACTATATGAAATTAATCCCAAAAAGCGTATAAAATATCCGCTCATCATAACACCAAACTTAAACTGTTGCTTGTCCTCAAGCAACTAGATAAATAAAATAGAATACAAATAATTTAAGAAGCAATAATATCTCAGAGTTTTTGAGTGAAGCTCAGATTCTAATTAGATGAGCGGGACTAGTAGCTTTTTGCTTCTGAACAGTTTTGGCATCTCACTTTATCCATTGAAGCTCAGAGTGATTGGCATCTATAGGAACTCAGAATTCAGATAGTGATATTGATTCTCCTAGTTTAGTATGTTGATTCTTGAACATAGCTACTTTATGAGTCTTGGCCGTGGCCCTAAGCACTTTGTTTTCTAGTATTACCACCGGATACATAAATGCCACAGACACATAATTGGGTGAACCTTTTCAGATTGTGACTCAACTTTGCTAAAGTCCCCAATTAGAGGTGTCCAGGGTTCTTAAGCACACTCTTCTTTTTGCTTTGGACCTTGACTTTAACCGCTCAGTCTCAAGTTTTCACTTGACACCTTCACGCCACAAGCACATGGTTAGGGACAGCTTAGTTTAGCCGCTTAGGCCGGGATTTTATTCCTTTAGGCCCTCCTATCCACTGATGCTCAAAGCCTTGGGATCCTTTTTATTTATCCTTGCCTTTTGGTTTTAAGGGTTATTGGCTTTTTGCTCTTGCCTCTTGGTTTTAAGAGCTTTTGGCTTTTTCTGCTTGCTTTTTGTTTTTCTTTCTATTTTTTTTTTTGCTATTTTTTTTTTCTGCAAGCTTTGTTCTTTGCTGCTTTTTCTTGCTTCAAGAATCATTCTTATGATTTTTCAGATTATCAATAACATGTCTCATGTTCATCATTCTTTCAAGAGCCAACATATTTAACAGTCTTAAACATCAAATTCAAAAGACATATGCACTGTTCAAGCATTCATTCAGAAGACAAAAAGCATTGCCACCACATGTAAATAATTAGAATGTTCTTATTAAAAACTCAAAAATTATTGCCTCTTATTCTAAAGAAATTCTTCTATTTTATTCATGTTTGATGATGATGAGAAAATTAAATTATAGCTTAATTGGAGATAAAATCAAAAATATAGATACTAATTACTACTATATGACTCCTAAGGTAAAACTAGAATAAGAACAGTTATCACAGAGTTAAGGCTAAGATTGGAATTCAACAACCTTTGTTCTGGGGAGTGGATGTTCCTCTAATCTGCGGGGTGCTTGGTCCTTCAAGAGATAATTTCTGGCGCTTCAATTCCCTTAAGTCGCGCCCTTGCTCCTCCTGTTCTTTAATTAAATAGCAAAGAATGCTACTTTGTTCATTCTGTTCTTTTATTATTTGTTCCATAGCTTCTTGCATCTTGGTAACTGATGTTTCAAGATACTCCCAGTATTCAGATTGAGGGATTTCTGGGAGAAATTCCTGTGTTTTGTTCTTGATGGGGTCATCCTGTGCTTGTTGTTTTTTCATTGATGCTTTGGTGATTGGTCGCTCAATTGAGATATACTCAGTTATTCCCATCCTTACTCCAGCGTCCTTGTAGAGCATAGAAATCAAGCTTGGATAAGCCAACCTGGCATCTTTGGAATTTTTGTTTGCAATTTTGTAAAATTCAGTTGAAATCAGTTGATGAACTTCCACTTCTTTTCCCATCATGATGCAATGGATCATCACTGCTCTTCTAATAGTGACTTCAGAATGGTTGCTAGTGGGCAGCAGAGAATGCCCAATGAAATCCAGCCATCCTCTGGCGACTGGTTTGAGATCTTCTCTTTTGAGTTGATTTGGAACACCCTTCGTGCTGGTGGTCCACCTGGCTCCAGGGATACATATATCCTCTAGAATCTTATCCAGGCCCTTGTCTGTTCTCATCATTCTCCTATTGAAGGAGTCTGGATCATCTTTCAGCTGCGGTAGCTTTAAGATCTCCCTGATCTTGTCAGGGTGGGTATGAACAATCTTTCCTCTGACCAAGGTCCGATAGTCATAGATAGCAGATCCAGATAGTCTTTGCCTGTCTGTATGCCACATATTAGCATAGAACTCCTGGACCATATTCCTTCCCACTTTCGATTCAGGATTAGCTAGGATCTCCCAGTTCCTGATTCGAATTTGCTTTTGGATCTCCGGATATTTGTCTTCTTTCAGATCGAATCTAACTTCCGGGATCACTGATCTTAGACCCATTATTTTGTAATAATGGTCTGAATGTTCTTTAGTTAAGAACTTCCCTTGATTCCAAAGTGGTTTTGGAACGCTTTCTTTCTTGCCTCTTGGAGTGGGTTGTTTTCCTTCAGGAGCCATGATCTTAGTGATCACGGATAAGCACACGAAACTTAGAGGTTTTCTTGTCCTCAAGTAAAAAGAAAAGAAAGGAGAGGGAGAGAAGGAGAGCTAGGTGCAATGGTGGATGGGAGGGGAGGGAGGCCGAACCCATATTTAAAGGGAGAGGGGGGTGGGTTTTCGAAAAATAGGGAGAAAGATAAGATAGAAGATATGATTTTTAGAAAAAAATATGATAAGAAAAGATATGATTTAAAATTGAAAAGATATGAAAGATATTTGAAAAAGATAGATTTGGAATTTTGAAGAAGATAGTATGGAGATTTGAAAAAGATATTGCTTAGTTGAAAAGATTTTTGAATGAAAAGAGAGAGATTTGTTTTGAAAATTTTGAAAAAGAGTTGAGTTGGATTGAAAAAAAAGGATTTGTGCTTATGGATTAAGATACATTTAATATTTTTAAAGAAGGGTTTTTAGAAATTAGGGATTTTAGAAATCAGGGTTCTTAACATGTTTATGCAAGAAATCATGAATTGAAATATGAAAATTAGGATTAAAATGAAAAATATGAAGAAAAAAATGAATTTACCTCTTCCCCACCATCCTGGCGTTTGAACGCCCAAACGCTGCATGTTTTGGGCGTTCAACGCCCAAATGCTGCTTCTCCTGGGCGTTCAACGCCCAGCTGCTGCTTCTTTCTGGCGTTGAACGCCAGGAACTCCTTTGTCACTGGGCATTTTTCTGAACGCCCAGGACGCTGTAAATCTGGCGTTAAACGCCCAGAAGATGCTTCTTTCTGGCGTTTAATACCCAGATGGCTATCCTTACTGGCGTTCAACGCCCAGTGGATGCTTCTGTTGGGCGTTGAACGCCCAAAACAGACTCTTACTGGCGTTTTCTTGCTAGTGAGCTCTTTTTCTCTGTTTTGTGTGCAGAATCCTTCTGTAACTTTGTGAACTTATACAATTGAATCTTTACCTTAGTATCAGTGAACTTTATATAAATAAATAAAATCAAGAATAGGGCAAAATGCTTAGAGGATGTGATGCCCCATGGCTGGGTTGCCTCCCAGCAAGCGCTTCTTTATTGTCTTTAGCTGGACCTTGCTGAGCTTTTAATCTAGCTTCAGCCTTGAGCACTCTTGCTCAACATTGCCTTCAAGATAGTGCTTGATTCTCTGTCCATTAACAATGAACTTCTTATCAGAATCAATGTCTTGAAGTTCCACATAACCATATGGTGATACACTTGTAATCACGTATGGTCCCCTCCACCGGGACTTCAGTTTCCCGGGGAATAGCCTGAGCCTAGAGTTAAACAACAGAACCTTTTGTCCTGGTTCGAAGATTCTAGATGATAGCTTTCTGTCATGCCACTTCTTTTATTTTTCTTTATAAAGCTTGGCATTTTCGAAAGCAGTGAATCTGAATTCCTCTAGCTCATTTAGCTGGAGCAATCTTTTTTCTCCAGCTAATTTGGCATCAAAGTTTAGGAATCTGATTGCCCAGTAGGCTTTATGTTCCAGTTCCACAGGCAGGTGGCATGCCTTACCATACACAAGTTGGTATGGAGAGGTCCCTATAGGAGTCTTGAATGCTGTTCTGTAAGCCCACAGAGCATCATCCAAGCTTTGTGCCCAATCCTTTCTACGGGTGCTTACAGTCCATTCCAGGATTCTTTTTAGTTCTCTGTTAGAGACTTCAGCTTGCCCATTTGTCTGTGGATGATATGGGGTCGCCACCTTGTGGCGAATCCCATACCGGACCATGGCAGAGTAAAGCTGTTTGTTGCAGAAGTGAGTGCCCTCATCACTGATCAGTACCCTGGGGACACCAAACCTACTGAATATATATTTCTGGAGGAATTTTAGCACTGTTTTAGTATCATTGGTGGGTGTGGCAATGGCCTCAACCCATTTTGATACATAGTCAACTGCCACCAGAATATAAGTGTTTGAGTATGATGGTGGGAAAGGCCCCATGAAATCAATACCCCATATATCAAACAACTCAATCTCCAAGATTCTTTGTTGAGGCATGGCGTAACTATGAGGAAAATTACCAGCTCTCTGGCAACTGTCACAGTTACGTACAAACTCTCTGGAATCTCTGTAGAGTGTAGGCCAGTAGAAGCCACATTGGAGGACCTTGGTGGCTGTTCGCTCACCTCCGAAATGACCTCCATATTGTGACCCATGGCAATGCCATAAGATCCTTTGTGCTTCTTCTTTAGGCACACACCTACGGATTATGCCATCTGCACATCTCTTAAAGAGATAGGGTTCATCCCACAAGTAGTACTTTGCATCAGTAATTAATTTTTTCTTTTGTTGCCTGTTGTACTCCTTGGGAATGAACCTTGCAGCATTGTAGTTTGCAATGTCTGCAAACCATGGTGTTTCCTGAATGGCAAACAAATGCTCATCCGGAAAGGTCTCAGAGATTTCAAGAGAGGGGAATGACGTCCCTTCTATTGGCTCTATCCGGGACAGATGATCAGCCACTTAGTTCTCTGTCCCTTTTCTGTCTCTTATTTCTATATCAAACTCTTGCAGAAGCAACACCCATCTTATGAGTCTGGGTTTTAAATCCTGCTTTGTGAGTAGATATTTAAGAGCAGCATGATCTGTGTACACAATCACTTTTGATCCTACTAAGTATGATCTAAACTTGTCAATGGCATAAACCACTGCAAGCAATTCTTTTTCTGTGGTTGTGTAATTTTTCTGGGCATCATTCAAAACACGGCTAGCATAATAAATGACATGCAGAAGCTTATCATGCCTCTGCCCCAGTACTGCACCAATGGCGTGATCACTAGCATCACACATTAGCTCAAATGCTAATGTCCAGTCTGGTGCAGAAATAACTGGTGCTGTGACCAGCTTGGCTTTCAGCGTTTCAAACGCCTGCAGACACTCTGTGTCAAACACAAATGGCGTGTCCGCAGCTAGCAGATTGCTCAGAGGTTTTGCGATTTTTGAAAAATCCTTTATAAACCTCCTATAGAATCCTGCATGCCCCAGAAAGCTTCTAATTGCCTTAACATTGGCAGGTGGTGGTAATTTTTCAATTACCTCTATTTTTGCTTGATCCACCTCTATTCCCTTGTTTGAAATTTTATGCCCAAGGACAATCCCTTCAGTCACCATAAAGTGACATTTTTCCCAGTTTAAAACCAGGTTAGTCTCTTGGCATCTTTTCAGAACTAGTTTCAGGTGATCAAGACAGAAGCTGAATGAGTCTCCATATACTGAGAAGTCATCCATGAAGACTTCCAGAAATATTTCCACCATATCAGAGAAAATAGAGAGCATACATCTCTGGAAGGTTGCAGGCGCATTACACAGCCCAAATGGCATCCTTCTATAAGCAAACACTCCCGATGGACATGTGAATGCTGTTTTCTCTTGATCCTGGGGATCTACTACAATTTGGTTATAGCCTGAATAGCCATCCAAAAAGCAGTAATAATCATGACCTGCCAGTCTTTCTAGCATCTGGTCTATGAATGGTAAAGGAAAATGATCCTTTCTGGTGGCTGTATTGAGCCTTCTGTAGTCAATACACATGCGCCACCCTATAACTGTTCTTGTAGGAACCAGTTCATTCTTTTCATTATGAACCACTGTCATGCCTCCCTTTTTGGGGACAACTTGGACAGGGCTCACCCAGGGGCTGTCAGAAATAGGTTAAATAATCCCAGCCTCTAGTAATTTGGTGACCTCTTTCTGCACCACTTCCTTCATGGCTGGATTTAGCCACCTCTGTGGTTGAACCACTGGTTTAGCATTATCCTCCAATAAGATTTTGTGCATGCATCTAGCTGGGCTTATGCCCTTAAGGTCACCTATGGACCACCCAAGAGTTGTCTTGTGTGTCCTTAGCACTTGAATAAGTGCTTCCTCTTCCTGTGGATTCAAAGCAGAGCTTATGATCATTAGAAAAGTGTCACCTTCTCCCAGAAATACATATTTCAGGGATGGTGGTAATGGTTTGAGCTCAGATTTAAGGGATTTTTCCTCTCCCAGAGGAAATTTCAGAGGCTCTTTCATTTCTTCTGAATCCTCCAAATCAGGCTGAACATCTTTAAAGATGTCTTCCAACTCTGATTCGAGACTCACAGCCATGTTGATCTCTTCCACCAAAGAGTCAATAAGATCAACTTTCATGCAGTCTTTTGATGTGTCTGGATGCTGCATGGCTTTGACAGCACTCAACTTAAACTCATCATCATTGACTCTCAGGGTTATTTCCCCCTGTTGGACATCAATGAGAGTTCGTCCATTTGCTAGGAAGGGTCTTCCTAGAATGAGAGTGGCACTCTTGTGCTCCTCCATTTCCAGCACTACAAAGTCAGTGAAAAAGGCAAATGGCCCAACTCTGACAATCATGTCTTCAATCACACCTGATGGGTATTTAATGGAGCCATCAGCAAGTTGGAGACATATCCGGGTTGGTTTAACTTCTTCAGTTAAACCAAGCTTTCTGATAGTGGATGCAGGTACTAGGTTGATGCTTGCCCCAAGATCACATAAAGCTGTCTTGGTGCAATTACCTTCTAATGTGCATGGTATCAGAAAACTCCCAGGGTCTTTAAGCTTTTCAGGAAAGCTTTTCAGAATGACTGCACTGCATTCTTCAGTGAGGAGAACTCTTTCAGTTTCTCTCCAATCCTTCTTATGACTCAAGATCTCTTTCATGAACTTGGCATAAGAAGGTATTTGCTCAAGTGCCTCTGCAAATGGAATCTTTATTTCAAGAGTCCTGAGATAATCTGCAAAGCGAGCAAATTGCTTATCCTGCTCCTCTTGGTGGAGTTTTTAAGGATAAGGTATCTTGGCTTTATATTCCTCAACCTTAGTTGCTGTAAGTTTATTTCCTACAGAAGTAGTTGAAGAAGCCTTTTTAGATGGGTTGTTATCAGCACTTGTGTGTGTCTAATCCCTCACTGGCAATTGAGTGCCAGAGTTAGAAGCTGGAGTGACGTTAGATGCCAGCTCCTCATCTGTTCCTGGCGTTTGAACGCCAGAACTGTGCTTCTTTTGGGCATTCAACGCCAGATCCTTGCTAGTTTCTGGCGTTGAACGCCAGTCCTGAGCATGGTCTGGGCGTTCAGCGCCAGCCTTCCACCCAACTTCTGGCATTTTAGCGCCAGAATTATTTTTCCCTGGGCTCTTACTGTCCTCAGATGGATTTTGGGTGGTTTGCTCATTTCTTGGTTTCCTGCTACCTTGAAGTGGGGTATTTAGTACTTTCCCACTTTTTAATTGAACTGCTTGGCATTCTTCTGTTATTTGTTTTGACATCTGCTGCTTTGTTTGCTTTAATTGTACTTCCATGTTTATATTAGCCATCCTTGTTTTTTGTAGTTTATCCTTGAATTCAGCTAACTGCTTTGTTAGAAAATCCAATTGCTGATTGAATTCAGCAGCTTGCTCTGCAGGACTGAGTTCAGCAGTTACTGTTTTAGCCTATTCTTTTATGGAAGAGTCACTGCTTAGGTACAGATGCTGATTTCTAGCAACTGTATCAATGAGCTCTTGAGCTTCTTCAATTGTCTTTCTCATGTGGATAGATTCACTAGCTGAGCAATCTAAAGAGATCTGAGCTCTTTCTGTAAGCCCATAATAGAAGATGTCTAACTGAACCCACTCTGAAAACATTTCAGAGGGGCATTTTCGTAGCATCTCTCTGTATCTCTCCCAGGCATCATAAAGAGATTCATTATCTCCTTGTTTAAAGCCTTGGATGTCCAGCCTTAGCTGTGTCATCCGTTTTGGAGGAAAGTATTGATTTAGGAATTTTTCTGTCAGCTGTTTCCATGTCCTTATGCTAGCCTTAGGTTGGTTATTCAACCACCTCTTGGCTTGGTCTTTTACAGCAAATGGAAACAGTAATAATCTGTAGACATCCTGATCTACTTTCTTATCATGTACTATGTCAGCAATTTGTAAAAGTTGTGCCAGAAACTCTGTAGGTTCTTCCTGTGGAAGACCGGAATACTGGCAGCTTTGCTGCACCATGATAATGAGCTGAGGATTCAACTCAAAGCTACTGACTCCAATGGAGGGTATGCAGATACTACTCCCATATGAAGCAGTAGAGGGGTTAGCATATGACCCCAGAGTCCTCCTGGACTGTTCATTTCCACTTAGATCCATGATGGAGAAAGGGAGATGATAAAAAATTTATTTTTATTTATTTAATTATTTCGAAAATAAAATAAATTAAAATAAAATAAATAAAAATAGGTGAAGATTTTCAAAAAAATGAGGAGAGAGAAAGTGGTCAGGAAGTTTTGAAAAAGATATGAGTTGAAAAAGATTTTAAATTTAAAAAAATATGGATTTTAAAAATAATTTTCGAAAATTTGTTTTTAAAAAAAGAGAGAAAAGATATTTTTGAATTTAAATAGGAAAGAGAGAAACAATAAGATAGCCCAAGATTTAAAATTTTTAGATCTAATGCTCCTTGTTTTCGAAAATTCTGGAGGAAAAACACCAAGGAACACCAAACTTAAAAATTTTAAGATCAAGACGCAAGGAAAACTCAAGAACACAAGAACATGAAGAAAGAACACCAAACTTAAAATTTTTAGAAAACCAAAATAAAATTTTTGAAAAACAAAGGAAAACCAACAAGAAAACACTAAACTTAAAGTTTGGCACGAGATTTAATAGAAAAATTATTTTTGAAAAAATTTTTGAAAAGAAAATAAAAGACTCTGACCCAAAAGAAAAAAATTTCCTAATCTAAGCAACAAGATTCACCGTCAGTTGTTCAAACTCAAACAATCCCCGGCAACGGCGCCAAAAATTTGGTGCACGAATTGTAAATCACACTTTTTACAACTCGTACCACTAACCAGCAAGTGCACTGGGTCGTCCAAGTAATACCTTACGTGAGTAAGGGTCGATCCCACGGAGATTGTTGGCTTGAAGCAAGCTATGGTTATCTTGCAACTCTTAGTCAGGATATTAATTAGTGGTTATCAATTGACTTGCAAATGAACAAGAGAGCATGAGTTAAAGGTTACTTGTTATGCAGTAAATGAGAATATGTTGGAGTTTTGGAGATGCTTTGCCTTTTGAATCGCTGCTTTCTCCCTATCTTCTTCTTCACGCACGCACGTCGCTCCTATGGCAAGCTATGTGTTGGAGGATCACCGTTGTCAATGGCTACCATCCTTCCTTTCAGTGAAAATGGTCCAGGTGCGCTGTCACCGCAAGGCTAATCATCTGTAGGTTCTCGATCATACCGGAATAGGATTCGCTATCCTTTTGCGTCTGTCACTACGCCCAGCACTCGCGAGTTTAAAGCTCGTCACAGTCATTCAATCCCAGAATCCTACTAGGAATACCACAGACAAGGTTTAGACTTTCCAGATTCTCAAGGATGCTGCCAATGGATTTTAGCTTATACCACGGAGATTCCGATTAAGGAATCTAAGAGATACTCATTCAATCTAATGTAGAACAGAGGTGGTTGTCAGGCACACGTTCATAGGTTGAGAATGGTGAAGAGTGTCATGGATCATCACATTCATCATAATAACGCGCAAATGAACATCTTAGAGAGGAAACAAGCGTGATTGAATAGAAAACAGAAATACTGGCATTAATTCATCGAGGCACAGCAGAGCTCCTCAACCCCAACAATGGAGTTTAGAGACTCATGCCGTCAAAAGGTACAAAGTTCAGATCTAAAATGTCATGAGATCCAAAATAAATCTCTAAAAGTTGTTTAAATACTAAACTAGTAACCTAGGTTTACAGAAAATGAACAAACTATGATAGATGGTGCAGAAATCCACTTCTGGGGCCCACTTGGTATGTGCTGGGCTGAGACTTAAGCTAATCACGTGCATAGGGCTATTTTGGGCATTCAACGCCAGCTTTGGATCCAATTCTGGCGTTGAACTCCAACTCCTAACTTGTTTCTGGCGCTGGACGCCAGACAGCAGCATGGAACTGGCGTTGAACGCCAGTTTACATCGTCTATCCTTGAGCAAAGTATGAACTATTATATATTGCTGGAAAGCCCTGGATGTCCACTTTCCAACGCAATTAGAAGCACACCATTTGGAGTTCTGTAGCTCCAGAAAATTCACTTTGAGTGCAGGGAGGTCAGAATCCAACAGCATCAGCAGTCCTTTTTCAGCTTGAATCAGATTTTTGCTCAGCTCCCTCGATTTCAGCCAGAAAATATCTGAAATCACAGAAAAACACACAAACTCATAGTAAAGTCCAGAAATATGAATTTTGCCTAAAAGCTATTGAAAATAAACTAAAAACTAACTAAAACACACTAAAAACTATATGAAATTAACCCCAAAAAGCGTATAAAATATCCGCTCATCAAACACTTTGCAATAAAAAGAAACAATAAAGAAAGCAACTAAAGAAATTTAAGCAACATAAAAGAAATGAAAGAAATTGCAAAAATATTAACATAAATAGAAAGAAAAAGGAAGAACCTGACATATAAAGGTTGCAAAAGGACAAGAATGACGGAAGAACAATGGCACTCCTTATAGCAACTGTGATATCACGGCGTTTGGGTTCGCCGAAAAAAGAAAGCACCGGAAGAAAGAATTCATCGGTGGTGGATAGAGAAAGGAGAAGGGAAAGAAAGAAAGAAAGAAAAGAGAAGAAAAGTAAGAGAAAGGGAGAAAGAAAAGGGTCACCGGCGGTGGGCTGACGGCGGCGGTGGCCGGCGGCAGGGCGCGGTGGAGTTGGGCTGACAAGAGGGAGAGAGAGCATCAAAGAAAAAAAAGGAAAAGAAGAAAGCTGCCTCTCAACAGGGCAGGTTGCCCTGTTATTGCCCAGAACGCGTCGTGTGCGGACGCACAGGGACCTGTGCGGACGCACAGAGCTGAAAAGTTGGGAGGGGTGCGAACGCACACAGTGTGCGATCGCTGCGACCAGAGGGGTTGCAAAAGGACGTGCGAACGCACAAAGACGTGCGACCGCACAGACAGGTTTTTTTTTCACTTGGGGACAGAGGCATGTGTGCGTGCGCACACAGGTCCGCGCACACGCACATGTGGTAGAAATAGGGGAGGTTGAGCATGCGCACGGGCTGTTCCCTCGCTCCCATCAGAAGGGCTATCAAGTTGTGTGCGAACACACACGTCTGTGCGGCTGCACAGATGAAGTATGAGAGAGGTTGTGTGCGTGCGCACGTAGCTGTGCGCACGCATAGCTCATGGAAAGCATGGCAGCGCGCACGCACAAGATGTGCTGGCGCTGCGACCAGAGGGCATATTTAGTCGTGTGCGGACGCACAGCTGCGTGCAGCCACACAGATGGCAAAAAATACAATTTTGTGCGCACGCACAAGTGGGTGCATACGCACAGATGCCCTGTTTCAGAAAATTCTTTTCTCTTCAAAACTAAGGTTCCCACCCTTAGGATATCAACATACCAACCCCAAATCGTTCAAACAAGCACAATTTCATGGTCCACAAGCAATCTAACTTATTCAACCCAAAATTATGAAACCAAACCTAAACTACTCATTATATCATAAGAAAGAAAATAATTCAAAAGGCTAAAAACAAAAGATAGAATTGGAACAATGTTACCATGGTGGGGTGTCTCCCACCAAGCACTTTGGTTTAGAGTCCTAAGTTGGACTTGCATGGCTTCAATTGTCACTTGAAAACATCACCAAGGAGGAAAATCTCCAACTCATTGGCATTCTTGGGTTGAGTGTCATCCTTTGAGTTTGACTTCTTGGCAACATCATCTTCTTCATGCTCCTTACCCTCTTCAATGACTTGCTCTTCAACTATGTCATATTCAAAAATAGAATATGCTTCAAGAACAGGCTTGTTGGACTCCTCCAAAGTGAACTTGATTAACCTGTCATCCGACTCGAAAGAATAGACTCCCAATGTGCATCTAGCTTGAAACGGGGCGTTTTTAAGAATGGCCTTCCAAGGAGTATGGACGATGGCTTGTTAGAGTCAATGGGAGGGGTCTCCTAATGACATGTCATCATGTCATGTTTTTCTATGCTTTTTCATATAAGAAATTGATAATTAGTGCTTAAATATTACATTCTTTTATGTTTAAATGGTATATTTTCTTGATCTTTTAATTTTATAAATTTGGTAGGAAATAAGAAGAAAAAGAAGCACAAAATAAGCTAAAAAGGAGAAAAAAATAACTTTGGGGCACACTTTGAAGTTGGAGCACACTTTGGAGGCTTAGGCCACGCTTTTAAAAGCGTGGCCCATGACCAAATCAAGGAAACATCACAACCAACACTCAAAGTTCAGTTCACTAAGTGAACTTAGCTTTGCCATACAAGAAACTTAGCTTGGAGGGAAGAATTTTCGCTAAGTTAAAAGTTGAGCGTTTACAACATGATCATGCCTCCTTCAAAGGGCCATAACTTGAGCTACAGATGTCCAATTGATGTGCTTTCAGTTGCGTTGGAAAGCTGACATTCAGAGCTTTCCAACGATATATAATAGTCTATATTTGGCATGAAATTGAGGTACAAGTGAAAGGCATATTTAAGGACCAAAAACAAGCAAAAATAAACCAAAGTGGCTTCACCAAGGCTCGAAGGGGGAGACACAAGGAAAGCAAGGCAAGAGCAAAATAGTGCTCATTTCACTTTCCCAACTTAGCTTTTTCGGGCTCTCCTCAAGGAAAATCAAAGTGCAACATTTGGAGAAGGCTTCCCCCAAGGTTCGAACACATGACCTCACACTCAAAGGTGGAGCGCTACATAAGGAAAGAAGGGGAGCTCAGTTCATTCTCCTAACTGAGCGCTATCTTCCCCCCACTCTCCACACTTTGGCACGCTAGGAAGCACACCAAGGAGGCTGGGACGCACAAGTTGACACGGACAGCAACATTGGGGTGCTCAGTTTGGTTTTCCAACTGAGCCGTCCCTGGGAGGTGCAATATTGGGCCAAAATTCAACCAAAATTCCAATTAAATTCAATTCTTCACCAAATTGAATCAAGGCCAACAAACCCATCTCTCTTCAAATCCAAAGCAAGCAAAGCCCACATCATCACTCAAAGGCACAAGAACAAGCTAGAATTAAGATTTTCATTTAATTTGTTTTTCATTTCAATTTCATTTTATTTTGTAAAAAGCCTATATAAAGGCATCACTCTCATTTTCAAAGGGGAGATCGATTAGAAAGGAGGCTAGCTCCAATAGGGAGTTGTGCACTCTTTAGTTTTTATTTTGCTTTCTCTTTTTGTTTTCTTTTCTGTTTTGAAATTTTGGATTGAGATTGGAAGGAATTCTGTTTTCATTCTCCATCTGCAACTTCTCTTGTTCTTCTTCTGTAATTTACTCTTCCATTTTTCATTTTGCAATTGTTCTTGTTGGATCAAGGAAGGATTTGAGATCTAGAATTGTTATCTAGTATCTTCCACTCCTGAGATCTTGAACCACTTTTAAATTGCTGCAAATTAAGCATTGCTTTTCTGTCTTAAAATTCTTCAAGGCATTTTACTCTTCCCTTTAGATCTGTTGCATGATTTTGCATCTTTTACTTCTCTGTTTGATTGCTATCTATACTTTCTTGTTGAATTTTAATTTCCAGCACCCACTCCCCTTTATATTTCATGCAATTTACATTTCTTGTCATTTAAGATTCTTGCAATTTATATTTCTTGCTCTTTAAGTTACTTGCCAATTTACATTCTGCAACTTTAAATTCATTGCCATTTACTTTCTGTTGGCTACAATTTCACACAATTCACTCAGTGTTAGCTTGACTAAACTAATCACCCACTAAAGTTGCTTGATCCATCAATCCCTGTGGGATCGACCTCACTCTAAGTGAGTTTTACTACTTGATACGACCCGGTACACTTGCCGGTGAGTTTTTGGTGTCTTGGAAATTCATTTTTCCACAAAAATACCATCAAGTTTTTGGCGCCGTTGCCGGAGATTCATTAGATCAACAATGATTAAGTGGGTGAGAAGTCTAGATCAAGCATTTTCTTTATTTTTATTTTTTGTTTTAGATTGAAACCAAGGTGTTTGAGTTTTTGCCTCACTAAGAAATTCTCATCTCTAATATGAGCAATTTCAATTTTCCTTGGTGTTGTGTTTTCCAAAATTCAAATGGAGTTCAACTCATCTTATGATCAAACAAATTTTATGGGATATTACCCACCATCACCAATTTCTAATGGTGGCTGGGAATATCACCAAGAAAATACAAATTCTAAGCACTCCAATCCATGGAGATTTGCTTCAGAGACACAAGATGAGCAAGAGAATCATATGGGATATTTTCCTCCACCACAAAATGATGCAAGTCATTATTCTAATGGTGGCTGGGAGTATCACCAAGGAATGAAAGAGCATCCACCCTCACGTCCCAGTTTCTCATTTGAAAGATCTTCATCACTTGATTATGCCTCAACACAAAGTTTCCTCCAAAATCCATACAAGTCATCCCATCAATCACACAACTCATTCCACACCCCTCAACACAACTTCACCACAATACATCCATGTCACCAAAATTATTCTCAACCTTCATCTCTTGAACCAACAGATGAGGATTACCTTCAAGCCATTGAAATACACAGAAAACTAGTGGAAAGATACACAAAATCCCCATCCTGGAAAGAAATCATCTTCAAGAAGATGAATGGGCCCTTAGAACAAACAAGGGGGAACTTAGAACCATCAAACAGTAAGGATGAAGACCAATTGATGGATGTGAAGGATAAAGTGGAAGAGCAAGATGAGGAGGCTACTGCATCAAGTGAACTTTCAATAAAGAATGAGGTGGTTAAAAATGAAACTGCACTTGAGATGACAAGGGAACATGAAGACTCACAACTCTCACAAACGTCCCTGACCCAAAAACTCTCAACAATTGAATCTGTGATTGAAAAATATGAAGAGGAGATGAAGAAATGTTGGGAAGATCAACAAACCTCCTCAATGAAAAAGCTATTAAGTCAAATGTTGAGTGCAAAGGAGGAAGTGGAAGAGCAAGAAAGTGAGAAAGACAACCAAAGAATTTCAAACTCAAGTAAAGCAGAGAAGTACATGGAACCACCAATTCAAAAGGCTCTGGATGAATACAAAACTCCAATAATCACACAGCAACCAAGTCTTGAATCCAAAGAAGTGAAGGCAACTAGCAAGAACACCAATTCTGTCCCTAATCCAGCAAGCAAGATCAATCAAGCCATTTGCAAAAGGAAGCTTGCTGAGGAAAGGCCAAGACAAGGGACACTAGCTGAATCTTTCCCTCCTTTGAGGTCATTCCTCTTAACAAACTGGAAGAAGAGGAAGAAAGTGAAGAACAACATGTCAAGCTAATAACACTAAAAGAGCACTTGTTGGGAGGTAACCCAACCGTAGGTAACATTTCTTCTCTGCTTTATTTTCTTTCTTTGCTTTGTTTAAATTCAATAAATTGGCATATGGTTACATTCTAAGTTTGGTGTTGCCTTGCAACAAATTGTTCTCAATCTTTTTGGATGATTGCATCAAATCAAAAAATGAAAGTGACACACCAAGATTCTAAGTTTGGTGTGCCACTTATTTTATATGCAATTTATTCAAGCAACACTACTTGTCTGCATAATCATAATGCCTCTGCAGTTTTATTTCTCTCTTTTAATTTGACACTTTTTCATTCTACTTTCTTTAGTCATTTTTTTTAAATGCTTTCATTTTAGTTTGCTTATTCACTGTGTTTGTTAATACATCACCAAGAGAGCTTTATTCATGACAGATTCTTGACTTGGTTATTGTACTTAATAGATAACAGTTTCATTTGCTTAGTTTTAATTCAAATAAATTGACATATGATTGCATTCTAAGTTTGGTGTTGCTATGCAACAAAATTTGGTTCCAATTCTTACAAGATACTTGCATTAATTCCAAGTGAAAGTGTCACACTAATTTTGGTGTGCCACTTATCTTTTTATGCAATGTATTGTGCACACCTTCTTATCTATGCAATCAAAATGTCTCTGTCTCTTGTGCCTTGATTGTTATCTTTAATTTTGCTTGCTTAAAACACATGTGCTACTAACATTTCATTGTATAAGACATTCATGATCCATCTTAGCCCCCCATAGCCATTGTTCTAATTGTTGCTTGAGGATGAGCAAGCATTCTGAGTTTGGCAAGGGAAAGGGAAGAATAAGAGGAAAATGACAATAATAGAGAAGATGGACTACAAGGTTGTAAAGTTCCTTTTCCTCTCCTTTGTTTCCAGCACTTTATTTTGCATGATTGTCTTTATATTCTCTGTATGCATGTGTGGTATGAATAAGCATAGTTTGAATATTGATTTGTAACATGTTGCCATGCCATTATGATTACCAACTTGAGTTTTGTGAGTTCAAAAGCAATAGAGCATCATGATCATAAACAAACAAGGAATTAAAGAAGAGTTTAGCATGTGCATATAAGTTTTGGAAAGCTAGTATGATTAATTGTTGCTCAATTGCATTGGACTTTATTTAATTGAAGTTTTCATCTAGGACATTTTATGAAATCTTTTGAAAATCATGAAAACCTTGAAGAAGCAAATACAATTAAAGCAAGAAAAGAAAAAGGGAAAGAATGAGAAAGCTGAAGGCTCTGAGTACCAATGACAATTAATTTGTTAAGTACTTGTGGTGTTTATGTATCAAGCCAAATGCTTGAAAACAAAACACTTAGAAGTCAAGGCTAGGCTCAAGTGCAAAAGCACTCCCTCAAAGCTCAAGGTTCTGAGCATCAATGATTAGAGAGTCAAGAAAAGAAAAGAAAAATGAGCTTAATGAAGTCCTCTAATTAAATGCTTGTGGTGCTTATGTATCAAGTGGTAATACTTGAAAACAAAGCATTTAGAATCGTAGCTTTGTTATTAACTCATGGGGCAAAGCACCCAAAAGGAGAAGCTAATAAGAAAAGCAAAAGCTTGTTTCAAGGAAGAAATATAAGAAAAAAATTTCATAAAATGAGCTAGATAGAAGCATCAATCATTTACATTTCTTTTGTGATTGTAGCATGCATAGAAAACTAGCCTACCATGAACATTGAGTTGCTATTCTTCTTACCTTGGATTGTCAATCTTTATTGCATGATTCTTTTCTTGCTTGGGGACAAGCAAGGTTTAAGTTTGGTGTTGTGATGACATGTCATCATATCATGTTTTTCTATGCTTTTTCATATAAAAAATTGATAATTAGTGCTTAAATATTACATTCTTTTATGCTTAAATGGTATATTTTCTTGATCTTTTAATTTTATAAATTTGGTAGGAAATAAGAAGAAAAAGAAGCACAAAATAAGCTAAAAAGGAGAAAAAAAGAACTTTGGGGCACACTTTGAAGTTGGAGCACACTTTGGAGCCTTAGGCCACGCTTTTAAAAGCGTGGCCCATGACCAAATCAAGGAAACATCACAACCAGCACTCAAAGCTCAGTTCACTAAGTGAATTTAGCTTTGCCGTACAAGAAACTTAGCTTGGAGGGAAGAATTTTCGCTAAGTTAAAAGTTGGGCGTTTACAGCATGATCATGCCTCCTTCAAAGGGCCATAACTTGAGCTACAGATGTCCAATTGATGTGCTTTCAGTTGCGTTGGGAAAGCTGACATTCAGAGCTTTCCAAAGATATATAATAGTCCATATTTGGCATGAAATTGAGGCATAAGTGAAAGGCATATTTAAGGACCAAAAATAAGCAAAAATAAACCAAAGTGGCTTCACCAAGGCTCGAAGGGGAAGACACAAGGAAAGCAAGGCAAGAGCAAAATAGTGCTCAGTTCACTTTCCCAACTTAGCTTTTTCGGGCTCTCCTCAAGGAAAATCAAAGTGCAACATTTGGAGAAGGCTTCCCCCAAGGTTCGAACACATGACCTCACACTCAAAGGTGGAGCGCTACATAAGGAAAGAAGGGGAGCTCAGTTCATTCTCCCAACTGAGCGCTATCTTCCCCCCACTCTCCACACTTTGGCACGATAGGAAGCACACCAAGGAGGCTGGGATGCACAAGTTGACACGGACAGCAACATTGGGGTGCTCAGTTTGGTTTTCCAACTGAGCCGTCCCTGGGAGGTGCAATATTGGGCCAAAATTCAACCAAAATTCCAATTAAATTCAATTCTTCACCAAATTGAATCAAGGCCAACAAACCCATCTCTCTTCAAATCCAAAGCAAGCAAAGCCCACATCATCACTCAAAGGCACAAGAACAAGCTAGAATTAAGATTTTCATTTAATTTGTTTTTCATTTCAATTTCATTTTATTTTGTAAAAAGCCTATATAAAGGCATCACTCTCATTTTCAAAGGGGAGATCGATTAGAAAGGAGGCTAGCTCCAATAGGGAGTTGTGCACTCTTTAGTTTTCATTTTGCTTTCTCTCTTAGTTTTCTTTTCTGTTTTGAAATTTTGGATTGAGATTGGAAGGAATTCTGTTTTCATTCTCCATCTGCAACTTCTCTTGTTCTTCTTCTGTAATTTACTCTTCCATTTTTCATTTTGCAATTGTTCTTGTTGGATCAAGGAAGGATTTGAGATCTAGAATTGTTATCTAGTCTCTTCCACTCCTGAGATCTTGAACCACTTTTAAATTGCTGCAAATTAAGCATTGCTTTTCTGTCTTAAAATTCTTCAAGGCATTTTACTCTTCTGTTTAGATCTGTTGCATGATTTTGCATCTTTTACTTCTCTGTTTGATTGCTATCTATACTTTCCTGTTGAATTTTAATTTCTAGCACCCACTACCCTTTATATTTCATGCAATTTACATTTCTTGTCATTTAAGATTCTTGCAATTTATATTTCTTGCTCTTTATGTTACTTGCCAATTTACATTCTGCAACTTTAAATTCATTGCCATTTACTTTCTGTTGGCTACAATTTCACACAATTCACTCAGTGTTAGCTTGACTAAACTAATCACCCACTAAAGTTGCTTGATCCATCAATCCCTGTGGGATCGACCTCACTCTAAGTGAGTTTTACTACTTGATACGACCCGGTACACTTGCCGGTGAGTTTTTGGTGTTTTGGAAATTCATTTTTCAACAAAAATACCATCATCTCCAAAATGTGAAAATCAACTAGAAAGAGCAACCCTTGAATATTAACTAGCACATTCTCTGCAATCCCCACAACTGACACAATACTTTTATCGACTAGCACAAACCTTGCTCCAGACCTCTTTAAGGGTGACAAATTCAATCTCTCATAAATGGAGAGTGGCATAATGCTTACGCACGCCCCCAGATCACATATACAATCCATGAATTTCATCCCACCAATCAAACAAGTGACCAAACATGGGCCGGGATCATTGCATTTTTTAGGAAGTAAAGAGGAGATAGAATCATCTATCGACTTTTTGTTGAGGTTGCCAAGCTTGTCTTTGTGAGTACAAACATCCTTAAGGAACTTGGCATATCTTGGCACTTGTTGAATGGCTTGAAAGAGGGGGATGGTGACTTCAACCTTCTTGAAAACTTCCACCATATTTGGGTCAAGCTCTTCTTGTTTCTTGGCCTTCTTGGCTAAGGCTGGGAATGGAATGGGCAAAGGCTCTTCAAGCAATGTCTTTCTCTTTGGCTCCTTGACCTTAGGTGGTTCTTCCTCGCTTTTGTCAACACCTTCATCTTCATTCCTCATCACTTCCCTTTCATCTCCTACTTCTTCATTGTTTGTCTCTTCCCTCAACTTTGTAGGCATAGCAACATTCTTATCAAGTTTAGTGCCGCTCCTAAGGATAATGGCATTAATTCTACCCTTAGGGTTGGGTTGAGGTTGGGAAGGTAAACTACTTGAGGTTGGAGCTTGTTAGGTGTTTTGTGCGATTTGAGGAGGGAGAGTTAAACGAGAAAGGGCATCGGCTATCGTATCCATATACGCCTCTTGTTTCTTATGGAACTCTCGTTGCTCCTGCATGAAGGTGTGTGATGAGCGGATAATTTATACGCTTTTTGGCATTATTTTTAATATATTTTTAGTATATTTTAGTTAGTTTTTATTATGTTTTTATTAGTTTTTAAATAAAAATCACATTTCTGGACTTTACTATGAGTTTGTGTGTTTTTCTGTGATTTCAGGTATTTTCTGGCTGAAATTGAGGGACCTGAGCAAAAATCTGATTCAGAGGCTGAAAAAGGACTGCAGATGCTGTTGGATTCTGATCTCCCTGCACTCGAAGTGGATTTTCTGAAGCTACAGAAGGCCAATTGGCGCGCTCTCAATTGCATTGGAAAGTAGACATCCTGGGCTTTCCAGCAATATATAATAGTCCATACTTTGCGCGAGATTTGATGGCCCAAACAGGCGTTCTAAGTCAGCTTAAGAATTCTGGCGTCAAAACGCCAGAACTGGCACAAAAGCTGGAGTTAAACGCCCAAACTGGCACAAAAGCTGGCGTTTAACTCCAAGAAAAGTCTCTACACATGAAAGCTTCAATGCTCAGCCCAAGCACACACCAAGTGGGCCCGGAAGAAGATTTCTGCATTAATTACTTATTTCTGTAACGCTAGGCTACTAGTTTTCTATAAATAGGACCTTTTTCTATTGTATTTAGATATAGAGCTTTACACTTTTATATATACTTTGATAGACGTTTTCATGTTTGGGGGCTGACCTCACAGCCATGCCTAGACCCTTTTGTTCTTCTGTATTTTCAACGGTGGAGTTTCTACACACCATAGATTAAGGTGTGGAGCTCTGCTGTTCCTCATGAATTAATGTAAAGTACTACTGTTTTTCTATTCAATTCACGCCTACTACTTCTCTAAGATATTCATTCGTTCTTCAACTTGATGAATGTGATGATCCGTGACACTCATCATCATTCTCATCTATGAATATGTGCCTGACAACCACCTCTGTTCTACTAGCAATGGCTTGAGTGTGTATCTCTTGGGTTTCTAATCCAAGATTGGAACCTTCGTGGTATAGGCTAGAATTATTGGCGGTCGTTCTTGAGATCCGAAAAGTCTAAACCTTGTCTGTGGTATTCCGAGTAGGATCTGGGAAGGGATGACTGTGACGAACTTCAAACTCGCGATTGTTGGGCATGTGACAGACGCAAAAGGATCAATGGATCCTATTCCAACATGATCGAGAACAGACAGATGATTAGCCGTGCGTGACAGTGCATTTGGAACATTTTCATTGTGAGGACGGGAAGTAGCCATTGACAACGGTGATGCCCAACATAAAGCTTGCCATGGAAGGGAGTCTGAATGATTGGATGAAGGCAATAGGAAAGCAGAAGCTTAGGAGGAACAAAGCATCTTCATATGCTTATCTGAAATTCTCACCAATGAATTACATAAGTATCTCTATCTTTATTTTATGTTTTATTCATCTTTTAATTATCTATCCTCCATAACCATTTGAATCTGCCTGACTGAGATTTACAAGATGAATATAGCTTGCTTCAAGCCGACAATCTCCGTGGGATCGACCCTTACTCGCGTAAGGTTTATTACTTGGACGACCCAGTGCACTTGCTGGTTAGTTGTGCGGAGTTGTGATAAAGAGTTGAGATTACAATTGTGCGTACCAAGTTGTTGGCGCCATTGATAATCACAATTTCGTGCACCAATTTTTTGGCGCCGTTGCCGGGGATTGTTCGAGTTTGGACAACTGACGGTTCATCTTGTTGCTTAGATTAGGTAATTTTATTTTATGTTTAAGCTTTTTACTTTTTATTTTCGAAAAAATTTTTCAAAACTACAAAAAATTTTCTATTTTGTTCTTCAGAGTTTTTAAGAATAAATTCTAGAGTTTCATGATGATTTGTTGAAGTCTGGCTGGCTGTGAAGCCATGTCTAATCTTTTGGACCGAGGTTTCAACTTATCATCACAAGAGCTTGTTGATTTCTATCAATTTTGCTGTTGTGAGCAATGATCTGCTAAACCTTGGCTGGCCATTGGCCATGTCTAGTATTTTGGACCGGAGCTTTCTTTGAAAGCTTGGCTGGCTAGTAAGCCATGTCTAATTCCTGGACCGGAGTCTTAGACTAGCATTGCAATGATTCCTGAAATTCTTATTAAAAATTTTGAATCCCTTTTTTTTTCCACTCAATTTTCGAAAAATCACAAAAAAATTTTATAAAACCATAAAAATAAAAAATATTCTATGTTTCTTGTTTAAGTCTAGTGTCTAATTTTAATTTTGGTGTCAATTGCATGTCTTTATTCTTCTAATTTTCGAAAATTACATGCATTATGTTCGTCATTGATCTTCAAGATGTTCTTGATGATTTTCTTGCTCTGATCTTTAAATTCTCTTGTTTTGTGTG
Organism: Arachis ipaensis; assembly: GCF_059453495.1. Lineage (NCBI taxonomy): Eukaryota > Viridiplantae > Streptophyta > Magnoliopsida > Fabales > Fabaceae > Arachis > Arachis ipaensis. Next base: position 60,810,987 of record NC_142436.1, read on the forward strand.
TTTAGTTGTTTCTCACATGCATTTTTCAATTTGTTATAGTCCTTAGTATACAAACTTTTAAGTTTGGTGCCTTGCATGCATTATGTATTTGATCTTAGTTTTCCATGTTTAATTGCATTTTGATTGTTCCTCATCATTAAAAATCCAAAAATTTTTCAAAATTATGTCTTTTCAAGTAAATAATACAGAGAATTGAAGATTCAGAACATGCAGCAGAGGAATTACACAGAAAAAGCTGGACGTTCAAAACGCCCAGTGAAGAAGGAAAACTGGCGTTTAAACGCCAGCCAGGGTGCCTGGCTGGGCGTTAAACGCCCAAAAGGGTAGCATTTTGGGCGTTAAACGCCAGAATGGATACCATTATGGGCGTTTAACGCCAGGATGACATAAGAGGGAAGATTTTGTTTTTAATGCAATTTTTTTTCAAGATTTCATAAGTTTTCAAAATCAAATCTTTTTCAAATCATATCTTTTCAATCATATCTTTTCAAAATAAATTTCTTTCCATTTTTTTACTATTTTCGAAAATACTTGCTAACAATTAATGATTTGATTCAAAAATTTCAAGTATGTTGCTTTCTTGTTAAGAAAGGCTTAATATCTGAATCATATCTTTTAAATTTCTTGTTAGCCAAGTCATTAATTTTAAAATCAAATCTTTTTAAATTGTTTTTCAATTATATCCTCTCAATCATATCTTTTTAAAACCATATCTTTTCAATCATATCTTCTTAATCACATCTTTTTCAAAATAATTTTCAATCATATCTTTTTTATTTCTAATTTCAAAAATCTTTTTCAAAAATCACTTAATTTCTTTCCCAACTTTAATTCTCAAAAATCATCAATCAAATTTTCAAAATTTCTTTTAATTATTTCAAAATCTTTTACTTTAATTTCAAAAATTCTTCCCCTCTTCTTACATCCTTCTATTTAAAGGACTAACACTCCTCCACTATCAACAATTCGAACTCTATCCCTCTTGATAAGTTCGAATTCTTCTCTTTCTACCTTCTCCTTCTATTCTTCTTTTCCTCCGACACTTCAAGGAATCTCTATACTGTGACATAGAGGATTCCATACTTTCTTGTTCTATTCTCTTTCATATGAGCAAGAGCAAGGACAAAAGCATTCTTGTTGACGCTGATCCTGAACTTGAAAGGACCTTGAAGAGAAAGCTAAGAGAAGCTAAAGTACAACTCTCTGTAGAAAACCTAACAGAAATTTTCAAACAAGAAGAAGTCATGGCAGCTAAAAACAACAACAATGCCAACAATGCAAGGAAGGTGCTTGGTGACTTTACTGCACCTACTCCCGACTTCTATGGGAGAAGCATCTCAATCCCTACCATCGGAGCAAACAACTTTGAGCTCAAGCCTCAATTAGTTTCTCTGATGCAATAGAATTGCAAGTTTCATGGACTTCCAATGAAAGATCCTCATCAGTTCTTAGCTGAATTCCTGCAAATCTGTGACACTCTCAAGACCAATGGGGTTGATCCCGAGGTCTGCAAGCTTATGCTCTTTCCTTTTGCTGTAAGAGACAGAGCTAAGATATGGTTGGATTCACAACCTAAGGAAAGCCTGAACTCTTGGGAAAAGCTAGTCAATGCCTTCTTGGCAAAGTTCTTTCCACCTTAAAAATTGAGTAAGCTTAGAGTGGAAGTCCAAACCTTCAGACAGAAGGAAGGTGAATCCCTCTATGAAGCTTGGGAAAGATACAAGCAATTAATCAGAAGGTGCCCTTCTGACATTCTTTCAGAATGGAGCATCATAGGTATCTTCTATGATGGTCTGTCTGAACTGTCCAAGATGTCATTAGACAGCTCTGCTGTAGGATCTCTTCATCTGAAGAAGACGCCTGCAGAAGCTCAGGAACTCATTGAAAGGGTTGCAAATAACCAATTTATGTACACCTCTGAAAGGAATCCTGTGAATAATGGGACAAATCAGAAGAAAGGAGTTCTTGAGATTGATACTCTGAATGCCATATTGGCTCAGAACAAAATATTGACTTAACAAGTTAATATGATTTCTCAGAGTCTGTCTGGAATGCAAACAGCAACAGTGAGTACCAAAGAAGCTTCATCTGAAGAAGAAGCTTATGATCCTGAGAACCCAGCAATGGAAGAGGTGAATTACATGGGAGAATCCTATGGAAACACCTATAATTCTTTATGGAGAAATCATCTAAACCTCTCATGGAAGGATCAACAGAGGCCTCAACACGGCTTCAACAACAATAATGGTGGAAGAAATAGGTTTAGCGATGGCAAACCTTTTCCATCATCTTCTCAGCAACAGACAGAGAATTCTAAGCAAAGCTACTCTGACTTAGCAACCATAGTCTCTAAAAGTTTCATGACTGAAATAAGTTCCTCCATTAGAAATTTGGAGGAAAAAGTGGGTCAGCTGAGTAAGAAAGTTACTGAACTCCCTCCTAGTACTCTCCCAAGCAATACAGAAGAGAATCTAAAAGGAGAGTGCAAGGCCATCACCATAACCCACATGGCCGAACCTGGAGAGGAGGAAGAGGCAGTGATCTCCACTGAGGAAGACCTCACTGGACGTCCACTGGCCTCCATGGAGTTCCCTAATGAGGAACCATGGGAATCTGAGGCTCACACTGAGACCATAAAGATTCTATTGAATTTACTTTTGCCATTCATGAGCTCTGATGAGTATTCTTCCTCTTAAGAGGATGAAGATGTTACTGAAGAACAAGTTGCTAAGTACCTTGGAGCAATCATGAAGCTAAATGCCAAGCTATTTGGTAATGAGACTTGGGAGGATGAACCCCCCTTGCTCACCAAAGAAATGGATGACTTGACTAGGCAGAAATTACCTCTGAAGAGACAAAATCCTGGAAAGTTCTCAATACCTTGTACCATAGGCACCATGACCTTTGAAAAGGCTCTGTGTGACCTAGGGTCAAGCATAAACCTCATGCCTCTCTCTGTAATGGAGAAGCTAGGAATCATTGAGGTACAAGCTGCAAGAATCTCATTAGAGATGGCAGACAATTCAAGGAAACAAGCTTATGGACTTGTAGAGGATGTCTTGGTAAAAGTTGAAGACCATTACATCCTTGCTGATTTCATAATCTTAGAGACTGGGAAGTGTAGGGATGAATCTATCATCCTTGGTAGACCCTTCCTAGCCACAAAAAAGCTGTGATTGATGTTGACAGAGGAGAATTAGTCCTTCAAGTGAATGAGGACTCCCTTGTGTTTAAAGCTCAAGGATCTCCCTCTGTAATCATGGAAAAGAAGCATGAAAAGCTTCTCTCAATGCAGAGTCAAACAAAATCTCCACATTCAAACTCTAGGTTTGGTGTTGGGAGGCCACAACCAACCTCTAAGTTTGTGATGCCAGGGCATCTTGGCCAGTTTCACTGACCTTTTCTTTACTGTTTTTAGGTTAGTTTCATGCATTCTCTTAGGAAATAAGCTAGTTTTGGGTAGATATTCACTTACACATTGATTCAAGCATACATTGTGCATTTTACATTATTTCATGAGGATTTTGCATGAATTTAGTGACAAAATTGTATGCTGCATTACCCATGACTTGTACTAGAACTTTGATGCACTCTATTGCTTGATTTCAGGACCAAAGGAAGCAAGGAATGGGAGGTAACTTGCAAAGTTAATGAGAAAATTGATTGCCAATAATGCTCTCGAAGCCATCATTGATCACGTTAAGAGTCACGTTAACTAAGTTAACGTGAACTCTAACGTGGAGAGGGGAAGTTGAGCCAACGTTAGTGACACTTAACATTATCAATAACGTTGGCAAATGCTCACAAGTGGCCACGTTAGAGTCCATGTTAACTTAGTTAACGTGGCCTCTAACGTTAAAAGAGGGAAGAAACGCCAACGTTAGTGACATTCAACATTGTCACTAACGTTGGCCTAAGGAGAAACATACCACGTTAACTCCCACGTTAACTTGGTTAACGTGAGAGCTAATGTAAGAAGCAAGAGTGGTCGACAACGTTAGTGACACCCAACATTGTCACTAACGTTGGAAGCAACCACACAACCCCCTAAGGAGCCACGTTAACTTAGTTAATGTGGACTCTAACGTGAGACATAGGGGCACCTTGGAACGTTAGTGACAATGTTGAGTGTCACTAACGTTCTCGAAGGATGGCAAGCCCACGTTAAAGAGCCACGTTAACTAAGTTAACGTGGGCTCTAATGTGGGAACAAAGTTATTGGGAATGTTAAGTCTCAATAACGTATGCGAAGGACTTAGAGGCAACGTTAGTGGCAACGTTTGTGCCACTAACGTTGAAGTTAACGTGGCTTTTACTTAGGAACGTAAGTGAGAAAGTTGATTGTCACTAACGTTCCCGAACTCATAATTTCACTAAACGTTAACACCCCTAATGTCCTGAGCTAAAGTCTCTGCCCGCTTCACACTTTCTCTCTGCAAGTAAAGCCAAGCCCAAATAAAGAAGCGAACTGCTTCAAACTCAAGATCCAAAGGCCCAAGACTTGAAGAGCCAACTAGAAGCTGAGAAAAGTAGTATATATAGGAGTAGCTTTGAATTGTTGAAAGGAGGCTGGAAAGTTAGAAAAGAGAATTACTCTCTGTATTTTACCTTCTCTACATTTTCTAGTTTTATGATGTATTCTCCATGTTTATTTTCATTTTCTAGAGCTATGAACAACTAAACCCCTTTCATTGGGTTAGGGAGCTCTGTTGTAATTTGATGGATCAATACTAATTTTCATTATTCTTCTTCTATCTTTTCTCTTGATTTTACTTGAAAGCTTTCGATCTTCATCCAATTGGGTAGTTATCTTGGAAAAGAAGCTATTCAAACTTGGATCTCTTTTGAACCTTGAAAGAGGAATGAAGAGATCAAGCTAGAAATGCTTTCTCATGCTAGACCAAATTGGGTTTGGATGGGTATGTGACTATAACCCTCTCAATACTTGATCTGGGAAATGCATGTGGTATAATCAGTGACCATACTTCATCTCTTCTCATGAGCAATTGACCAAGGAATTGGCTATTGATCAAGATTTGAGAGATTGAATTTGTAATTCAATCAATTAAGATTGCCAAGGAGATCAATGAGTGCATTGATTGAGGAAGAGATGAAAATGAACTTGATCCAGAGGATTGCAATATCTCCTAAGCCCAATGAACTCCACATCTCTGATCTTACCCATTCTCTTTAATTTCTGCCATTTACTTTTATGAGCAAATCCCCCATTCCCATTTACAATTCTGCAATTTACTTTTAGTCATTTACTTCTAGTCCTTTAATTTTAGCATTTACTTTTCTGTTATTTACATTCCCGCCATTTTATTTTCTGCAACTCTCAACCCAAATTCTGGATTCGCTCAACTAGAACATTCTTCTAATTAAAGTTTCTTGATCAATCAATCCCTGTAGGATTCGACCTCACTCTATTGTGAGTTTTTACTTGACGACAAATTCGGTACACTTGCCGAAGGAAATTTTTTGAGAGACAGTTTCCACCCGCATCAAGTTTATGGCGCCGTTGCTGGGGATTGATTGTGCATCAACAATGATTAAATTGGAAGATCACTAGATTGAGCATTTTTATTTTGTGAATTTCATTTTCTGTTTGAGTGATTTACTTTCTGTTTTAGTTAAACTTCTTCCCTTCCCCCTCTACTCTTTTGTTTTTCTTTGTTATTTTCAATTCTATTTGCTAACCCCCTAACTGTTTGATATATTGCATCACCCACAACTAACAGTAATTCTGACAAAAATACTTTCTGCACCTATCTTTTCTTGCTTGCACTTGATGGTTGTATGACAGGGAGAAGAAGCGGGGCTTCAACTTCCTTCAATTCTGAACCTGAGAGGACCATCCTTAGATTAAGGAGGGAGGCAAGAGGAAAGAAAGTGGTTGGTGCTGAGGAAGAAGAGGAATTCTTTGAACCAAACATGGAAGACAACATGGAAAACCATCATGAAGAAGAGGATCACAACCATGGGGGAGGAGGTAGAGCAAATCATGCTGGGGAGGATAGAAGAGTTTTGGGCTCTTACATCAATCCAAACCCAGGCAATTGTGGAAGTAGCATCCAAAAGCCAACAATCCATGCCAACAACTTTGAACTTAAACCACAGCTCATCACCCTTGTTCAGAACAACTGTTCATTTGGAGGAGGTGTTCAAGAAGACCCCAATCAACATTTAACAACCTTCCTGAGAATATGTGACACAGTGAAGTCTAATGGTGTTCATCCTGACGCCTATAGACTACTCTTATTTCCATTCTCACTCAAGGACAAAGCAGCCAAGTGGCTGGAATCTTTCCCAAGGGAAAGCTTGACAACTTGGGAAGACATGGTAAACAAATTCTTAGCAAGATTTTACCCTCCTCAACGAATCAATAGGCTGAGAGCTGAGGTCCAAACTATTAGGCAACAAGATGGTGAGACTCTATATGAAGCATGTGAGAGGTTTAAAGACCTAACAAGGAGGTGCCCACCAGATATGTTCAACGAATAGGTGCAGCTGCACATTTTCTATGAAGGGCTCTCTTATGAGTCAAAGAAGGTCGTAGACCATTCATCCGGAGGATCTTTGAACAAGAAGAAGACTATTGAGGAAGCCATAGATGTTATTGAAACAGTAGCAGAGAACGACTACTTCTATGCTTCCGAAAGAGGGAACACAAGAGGAGTAATGGAGCTAAACAATGTAGATGCTCTGTTGGCCCAAAACAAGCTCATTACCCAGCAGCTGGCTGACCTCACCAAGAAGATGGAGAGGAACCAAGTAGCAGCAATCTCCACTTCATCAACAACCCAAGAAGGAGTGAATGAAGAAGCAGAGGGTAGTCAGGAGCAAGCCAACTACATTGGGAATTCACCAAGGCAAAACTATGATCCATACTCCAAGACCTACAACCCTGGATGGAGAAACCACCCAAACTTTGGGTGGGGAAGTCAGCAAGATCAAAACCAAGACCAGAGATGTTACAACTCCAACAACAATGCAGCTCACCAACAATTCACACAGAGGACATCTCAACACCCCCACAACAACACTTCTCCACACGCCTATCAAAACCAAAACAGCACATCTGCTCCGAATTACCCATCAATTGATGACAAGCTCTCTAAGATTGAAACCTTACTTGAAGGAATATGCCAAGAGATTCAAGAAAATAAGGTGTTCAAAGAAGAGGTGCGAGCCAATATTAAGAACCAGGGAGAGACCATTAGGAAGCTGGAATTCCAGGTGGGATGTTTAGCTGAGAAGATTCCCAAACCTACCGATAGCTTCCCAAGTGACACGGAGAAAAACCCCAAAGGAGAAGCAAAGAAAGTAAGATGGGAGGATTGCAAAATGGTCACTACAAGTGATCAAGAGACTGAAGACAAGCAAGGCAAACTTTTCGAACAACCTGAAGACAACTCAACAAAGGAGGAGGATAGAGATCACCAAGAACCAGAAATCTCACAACAAGAGCTGCTGAAGCTCTATGCACCCTTCCCTCAACTGCTCAATGGTGCTGTGGGAAAGAGAATATACTTAAGGTTCCTAGACGTGTTTGCATCTCTGCATGTAAACATACCATTCATCAAGGCAATTCAACAAATGCCTGCATTCATCAAGTATATGAAGGAACTTCTTCCCAGGAAAAGCTCACTCAAAGGAGGCCAGACTATAGTGATGAACAAGGAATGTAGTGCCCTTATTCAACCTGAGTTGCCTACAAAAAGAAGAGACCCAGGGAGTTTTTACATCCCTTGTGCCATAGGTGAAACTATGTTCGATAGAGCACTATGTGATTTGGGGGCCAGCATCAACTTACTGCCCTTATCCCTGGTAAAGAGGCTGCAGATCAATGAGATAATGCCCACAGATGTAATCATCAGACTGGCTGACAAAACTCAAAAGCAAGCAATAGGAGTGGTGGAAAATGTGTTGCTAAAGGTTGGGAAATACTTTCTCCCAATAGATTTTGTCATCTTGGACATGGAAGAGAGTCACACTCACCCAATCATATTGGGAAGACCATTCCTAGCTACGGCCAGAGCACTTATCGATGTAGAGAAAGGGGAGCTAATATTGAGAATCCATGATGAACGACTCAGCTTCAATGTTTTCAAACTCTCACAAGAAACAGATCAAGAGGACAAGGAACTAAGCACAAATGATAATGAGACACTGAAAGAGGAGACAAGCACTGAAGCACAGCCAGTTCATTCTGAGATCCCCTTAATTGATAAACAAGGAAAACAGCAATTGCCACAGCTCAAGGAAAAATTGGAGGAACCTAAACCTCTAGAGGCAGGTAAAAACAGCACCACAACTCCTTTAGAAAAAGAGGTTACCGAGGGCAAGGCAACCTCAAAAGAAACAAAGAAGAAGGTACCAAGGAGGTGGAGGAACAAGAAGATCCCTACGGAAGACTTCTCTCCAGGGGATAGAGTTGTCTCAGCTTACTTCCCAGATATTCCCCCTAATCTCCCCACTGTACCATCTCAGTTACCTAAGGTCTTCACTATCAACAGAGTTATTTCCCTAGAACATGTGGAGATTATTGATCCAACCAATGGATATAAGTCCACAACAAGAGGGGAGGACTTTAAGCACTACCAACCACCCTGATGAAGGAAAAACGTCAAGCTAGTGACGCTAAAGAAGCGCTTCATGGGAGGCAACCCATGTTTTATATGTTTTTTTTGAAAATAAAAAAAAGCAATATTCATAAATTAACCCAAACTTGGTGAAATCCTTATTGTGCAGTATATAGTGAGGAACAAGTTTGGTGTTCAAAGCAAACCAAGATGCATGCCAGTCTTGGGAACTTAGAACTAAACTTTTCATCACAATGCTTCAAACTAAGTTTGGTGTCACCCCATGGTGCCACCAAAATGCATAAAGGGACACACACTTAGTTAGTTAATTATAGCCGTAAAGGCTAAATTGTCTTTTTGATATTATGTCTCACTTTCCTTATGTTATCTTTATAGGAAAAGAAAAGAAGCATTAAAAGGGATGGATTGGACAACTAAACAAAGAAGGATCGGACACCACAAAAGGAAGGGCTACACACTTGTTCTAAAAAGGGAATACATTGGAAAATGTTGCCATGCAACATTGGAAAAATGGGATCCCTAAAAGACCGAGCAATCTCATTCATAAAGTGATGATCCTTGTCTTTTATCCATGCATCACCCCAACCGTCCATCAAGTAACCACTCCATCAATTCACACCTCCATTCTCTCACAACTTCTCTATATAAATGACCCTCGTTCCATACCCACCTTCATTGTCATTACCCTTTCTTCACCACTCTCCATTTTGGTACAAGACACTCCCTACACCATTAAAAGCCTTTTTCCCACCTCATTCTCTTCAGTGCAATAAAACCCTAAACAACCAAAAATCTCCACAACTTGGCCACCTTCACATATTAACTATCATTCATGGCATCTTCGGGTTCTAAAAGAAGGAAGGGAAAGGAACCCATGGAAGAACACCCATATGATGAAAAGAGATTTAGAAGCTTGCATCATGCATTGCAATACGGGTGGATGGTTGATAAGGAAATCATTTATGAGCTGGGATTTCAAGTTAAAAAGACTGAGTGCCCCGAAATCACAAAGAAGGTAGAAAGGAGAAGATGGGAGCTCCTCACTGACCCGGTCACTAAGGTGAATACAAATCTCATAAGAGAATTTTATGCAAATGCGGTCCGATATGATAAGAAAGATGAGTCATATACAAGCTTTGTGAGAGAAAAGATGGTAGATTTTGGTCCCATGAGTGTCATGAGGGCACTGAAGCTACGGTCTATACAGTTTGAAGAAGAAAGTTATCACTCAAGATTGGACAACCCCAATTATGACCACATTTTGCGAGACATCTGTGTACCCGGAGCTGACTGGGAAAGGGGTGCCGGAAAGAAACCAAAGTTCATCAAGAGAACAGATCTCACTCCTGAAGCCAAGGGGTGGTTTGAGTGAGTGAGAAGGTCTATTCTCCCAGCTGCAAATAACTCGGAGGTGAATGTCAAGAGAGCCACAATGGTGCATTGTATACTGAAGGGAGGAGAAATCAAGGTTCATGAACTCATAGCTGAAGGTATTAGAAAGATGGCAGAGAAAAGCGACTCAAGAGGAACGTTAGGTTACCCCAGCACTATTTACCGAATATGCAAGAAAGTTAGGGTGGTTTTTGAAGATGAGAACCCCATGTTGATAAAGGAAGGCATCCCAATAACTATATGAAGGATGAATGCTGCAGCATCCCCTCTGCCTCAGTGGAAGCAAAGGAAGAGGACAGCCCCTCAAGTAGTGGAAGGACAAGTCTTAGAGGGTTAAGCACAACAGACCTTGGACATGCACCAATTGCAGGAATCCATTGATGGCTTGTCTAGACAATATTTGGAAAGCCAAGGAGCACAGAAAGAGCTTCAATTACAGATGATGGGGCAGCAAGAGGAAGCACTCTCAAGATGGATGACTCAGCAAGGTGAGTGGCAAAGGCAAATAATGGAACAGCAACTAAGTCAAGGACAACAATGGGGAAAAACATTCAACAGGATGGAACAAAGGCAAAATGAGCAACAAGAATCCATCCAGAGGCTAATCAACATCCAAGCACATCAAGGGGCACACATACATGAGATGCATCGAAGACAAATAGAACAGGCAGAACTATTGGACGAGCAAAGGGCATTCACAGAAGGAGTTTACATGAGCGAGATAGGACATCACATAAACACTCAAGCCAGGCTCGGCTACTTAGTGGGACAGCTGCCAATATTGCATCCAGGAATAGCCAGGTATAAAGAAATGAAGGATGAATTAGCACGAGAGGAAAGACAAAGGGTGGAAGAGAGTCATGAGTCAGTGAGGAAGGCACTTGAGGATTGGAAGCAAGCAAGATTGGCACGGATGCGAGGAAATGCAAGAGGAAACAAGGAGGACAAGCAAGGAAAAGAGCATGGACATCCACAACAGTAAAAGGTGGTGGAGTTCCTTCTTTATTCCACCCTTCTCTATGTTTTAAATAACGAAGATCTTGTATGAAATAGAACTTGCTTCCATGTTATGTTTAAACCTTTTTCAATTCTGTCTTTTAAGTCTTTGGTATTGAAGAAGGTCTCTGTGTGCTAGTCTTTATGTCACTGCATCCTTACTTTACTTACTTGTATGCTTGTCCCTTTAAATCAAATGAAGAGAGAATGTTTATGTTTTAAAAGACCAGAGTAGAGTTCATACTATGGAGTACATTTATGAGTTTGTGGTATGATCATAAGTTAGCTAAGTTGGTTCAACCATAAGGTGGGATGACAACTATCTGGCCTGAATACTTTGCTTTGAATATACTCATGAGACTAAGTATATGACAAAATCCTAATAAGAGAAAGAGAAAAGAATAATGAAAGTGGAAAAACAAAAGAAAAAGAGTAAGCAATAAGGCTAGGCACCAATGGTTTTGATCTTAAGATATGTGTCTGTGGTGTTCCTGTGTGAGGGATCTACTTGGATGAATAAGCTCTTAGGGGTGCTTTATCACTTGGTAACTTGGATTATCAGCTGAAAGTCTATTATCAAGAGTAACCCTCACCACAGAGCATTTAGTAACCCAAAGAGGTGCTGGACACCAAGGTCTCAAGAAGGAAAATAAATGAACTATATGCCTGTGGTGTGTATGTATGGGGGAGAGACTTGAGGGAGTAAGTCCTTAGGGGTGCTTCAACACCTAGCACCTTGAACCAACTGGTTCGGGAGTGTTGGCTGAAAGCTTATCTTAAAAAGTTGCCCCCTTACAGAGCACTTAGCCTAAGAACACCAATAAGCCCTGAAATGACAATAAAGGGATCAATGAATAAAAGTCTCATGGGATGTAAGCAAAGTGAGTGTTTTAGGACATGATAAAGGTCTGAAAGCCAGTAAAGAAATGAACCTAAGCTGCTATGCATGAAACCACCATAAAATCAGTGATATGACTTCCACAAGAATGACTCATCTCTCTTGGCATTTCATTCATCATTCTCTTGTTCCAGTACTTGCTTAGGGATAAGCAAGCTTTAAGTTTGGTGTTGTGATGCCAGGGCATCTTGGCCAGTTTCACTGACCTTTTCTTTACTGTTTTTAGGTTAGTTTCATGCATTCTCTTAGGAAATAAGCTAGTTTTGGGTAGATATTCACTTACACATTGATTCAAGCATACATTGTGCATTTTACATTATTTCATGAGGATTTTGCATGAATTTAGTGACAAAATTGTATGCTGCATTACCCATGACTTGTACTAGAACTTTGATGCACACTATTGCTTGATTTCAGGACCAAAGGAAGCAAGGAATGGGAGGTAACTTGCAAAGTTAATGAGAAAAGTGATTGCCAATAACGCTCTCGAAGCCATCATTGACCACGTTAAGAGTCACGTTAACTAAGTTAACGTGAACTCTAACGTGGAGAGGGAAAGTTGAGCCAACGTTAGTGACACTTAACATTGTCACTAACGTTGGCAAATGCTCACAAGTGGCCACGTTAGAGTCCACGTTAACTTCGTTAACGTGGCCTCTAACATTAAAAGAGGGAAGAAACGCCAACGTTAGTGACATTCAACATTGTCACTAACGTTGGCCTAAGGAGAAACATACCACGTTAACTCCCATGTTAACTTGGTTAACGTGAGAGCTAACGTAAGAAGCAAGAGTGGTCGACAACGTTAGTGACACCCAACATTGTCACTAACGTTGGAAGCAACCACACAACCACCTAAGGAGCCACGTTAACTTCCACGTTAACTTAGTTAACTTGGACTCTAACGTGAGACATAGGGGCACCTTGGAACGTTAGTGACAATGTTGAGTGTCACTAACGTTCTCGAAGGATGGCAAGCCCACGTTAAAGAGCCATGTTAACTAAGTTAACGTGGGCTCTAACGTGGGAACAAAGGGGCTTTTCAAAGTTATTGGGAATGTTAAGTCTCAATAACGTATGCGAAGGACTTAGAGGCAACGTTAGTGGCAACGTTTGTACCACTAACGTTGAAGTTAACGTGGCTTTTACTTAGGAATGTTAGTGAGAAAGTTGATTGTCACTAACGTTCCCAAACTCATAATTTCACTAAACGTTAACACCCCTAACGTCCTGAGCTAAAGTCTTTGCCCACTTCACACTTTCTCTCTGCAAGTAAAGCCAAGCCCAAATGAAGAAGAGAACTGCTTCAAACTCAAGATCCAAAGGCCCAAGACTTGAAGAGCCAACTAGAAGCTGAGAAAAGTAGTATATATAAGAGTAGCTTTTAATTGTTGAAAGGAGGCTGGAAAGTTAGAAAAGAGAATTACTCTCTGTATTTTACCTTCTCTGCATTTTCTAGTTTTATGATGTATTCTCCATCTTTGTTTTCATTTTCTAGAGCTATGAACAACTAAACCCCTTTCATTGGGTTAGGAAGCTCTGTTGTAATTTGATGGATCAATACTAATTTTCATTATTCTTCTTCTATCTTTTCTCTTGATTTTACTTGAAAGCTTTCGATCTTCATCCAATTGGGTAGTTATCTTGGAAAAGAAGCTATTCAAACTTGGATCTCTTTTGAACCTTGAAAGAGGAATGAAGAGATCAAGCTAGAAATGCTTTCTCATGCTGGACCAAATTGGGTTTGGATGGGTATGTGACTATAACCCTCTCAATACTTGATTTGGGAAATGCATGTGGTATAATCAGTGACCATACTTCATCTCTTCTCATGAGCAATTGACCAAGGAATTGGCTATTGATCAAGATTTGAGAGATTGAATTTGTAATTCAATCAATTAAGATTGCCAAGGAGATCAATGAGTGCATTGATTGAGGAAGAGATGAAAATGAACTTGATCCGGAGGATTGCAATATCTCCTAAGCCCAATGAACTCCCCATCTCTGATCTTACCCATTCTCTTTAATTTCTGCCATTTACTTTTATGAGCGAATCCCCCATTCCCATTTACAATTCTGCAATTTACTTCCAGTCCTTTAATTTTAGCATTTACTTTTCTGTTATTTACATTCCCGCCATTTTATTTTCTGTAACTCTCAACCCAAATTCTGGATTCGCTCAACTAGAATATTCTTCTAATTAAAGTTGCTTGATCAATCAATCCCTGTGGGATTTGACCTCACTCTATTGTGAGTTTTTACTTGACGACAAATTCGGTACACTTGCCAAAGGAAATTTGTTGAGAGACAGTTTCCACCCGCATCAGTTTGGTGTTGGGAGGCCATGCTCTGAGTATTTGTGAGGCTCCATGAGAGACCATTGTCAAGCTATTGACATTAAAAAAGTGCTTGTTGGGAGGCAACCCAATTTTTACTTTTCTATGTTAAATTTCTATTTGTTATTTTATATTTTCTGTAGGTTGATGATCATGTGAAGTCACAAAAACAATTGAAAAAGCAAAAAAAAAAAACTGAAAAACAGAATGAAAAACAGCACACCTTGGAGGAGAAGACTACTGGCGTTTAAACGCCAGTAAGGGTAGCAGAATGGGCGTTAAACGCCAGAAAGGGGCAAGAAGTTGGCGTTAAATGCCAGAAATGGGTAGCAAAACGCCAGGATTGGCAAAAAGGGACGTTTTGTACGCCACTTGGTGCAGGGATGAAAAATCCTTGACACCACAGGATCTGTAGACCCCACAGGATCCCCACCGACCCCACCTCTCTCTCTTCTTCACCCATTCACAAATCACCTCAATACCTCTTTCCCAAAAATCCCTCACCTATCAAATCCTATCCTCTTCTCCATAAACCCGTCACCAATCCACATCAATCCATCATAAAACCCCACCTACCTCACCATTCAAATTCAAAACACTTTCCCTCCCAAACCCACCCTATATGGCCGAACCCTAACCCTCTCTCCACCCCTATATAAACCCATCTTCACTCCTTCATTTTCACACACAATAAACACTACTTCTCCCCCTTGGCCGAAACACCAACCCACCTCCATCTCCTCCATTTCTTCTTCTTCTACTCCTGTCTTTCTTCTTTTGCTCGAGGATGAGAAAACCTTCTAAGTTTGGTGTGGTAAAAGCGTTGCTTTTTGTTTCTCCATAACCGTTTATGGCACCTAAGGCCGGAGAAACCTCCAGAAAGAGGAAAGGGAAGGCAAAAGCTTCCACCTCCGAGTCATGGGAGATGGAGAGATTCATCTCAAGGGTGCATCAAGGCCACTTCTATGAAGTCGTGGCCAAGAAGAAGGTGATCCCCGAGGTCCCTTTCAAACTCAAAAAGGGTGAATATCCGGAGATCCAACATGAGATTCGAAGAAGAGGTTGGGAAGTTCTAACCAACCCCATTCAACAAGTCGGAATCTTAATGATTCAAGAGTTCTATGCAAACGCATGGATCACCAAGAACCATGATCAAAGTGTGAATCTAGACCCAAAGAATTGGCTTACAATGGTTCGGGGGAAATGCTTAGATTTTATTCCGGAGAATATAAGGTTGGCATTCAACTTGCCCATGATGCAAGGAGATGCACACCCCTACACTAGAAGGCTCAACTTTGATCAAAGGTTGGACCAAATCCTCATAGACATTTGTGAAGAGGGTGCTCAATGGAAGAGAGATTCAAGAGGGAAGCCAGTTCAACTAAGAAGGCATGACCTCAAGCCCGTGGCTAGGGGATGGTTGGAGTTCATCCAATGCTCAATCATTCCCACTAGCAACTGGTCTAAAGTTACTATAGACCGGGCAATCATGATCCATAGCATCATGATTGGAGAGGAAGTAGAAGTTCATGAGGTTATATCCCAAGAACTCTACAAGGTGGCGGACAAGTCCTCCACTTTGGCAAGGTTAGCCTTCCCTCATCTCATTTGTCACCTTTGTAATTCGGCTGGAATTGACATAGAGGAAGACATCCTCATTGATGAGGACAAGCCCATCACTAAGAAAAGGATGGAGCAAACAAGAGATCCCACTCATGGACAAGAGCATAAGGAAAATCCTCATCCTGAAATCCCTGAGATACCTCAAGGGATGCATTTTCCTCCACAAAACTATTGGAAGCAAATCAACACCTCCTTAGGAGAATTGAGTTACAATATGGGACAACTAAGGGTGGAGCACCAAGAGCATTCTATCCTCCTCCATGAAATTAGAGAAGACCAAAGAGTTATGAGAGAGGAGCAACAAAGGCAAGGAAGAGACATTGAGGAGCTCAAGCACTCCATAAGATCTTCAAGAGGAAGAACAAGCCGCCATTATTAAGGTGGACTGATGAGATATTTTGGTGAGAAACGAATCTCTACCAAAACACCCAAAACTAACCGGCAAGTGTACCGGGTCGTGTCAAGTAATAAAAACTCACGGGAGTGAGGTCGATCCCACAGGGATTGAAGGATTGAGCAATTTTAGTTTAGTGGTTGATTTAGTCAAGCGAATCAAGTGTTGGTTGGGTGACTTGTAATTTGCAGAATGTAAATTGCATGAAATTAAAGAGTGCGGGAAAGTAAATTGCTGAAACTTAAAGGACAAGAAATTAAATGACAGAAACTCAAAGTGCAAGAAATGTAAATTGCAGAATCTTAAAGTGCAAGAAATGTAAATTGCTTGAAAAGTAAAGGGGATTGGGATGTGGATTTGCAGAATTTAAACAAGGAAAAACTAAATTGCATCAAACAGAAGAGGAAAAGGGAATTGGGATTGAACCGGAAATAAAACAGAAAAGTAGATGAACATAAGAAAGCATTAAACAGAGAATTAAAATGAGAATTCAGATCTCAGGACCCAGAGACTAGAAAACCAAGTCTAGATCTCAATGCCTTCCTAGATCCAACAAGACAATTGCAAGGGAAATTGTAAATTGCAAAGAAAAGAGAT
Organism: Arachis ipaensis; assembly: GCF_059453495.1. Taxonomy (NCBI): domain Eukaryota; kingdom Viridiplantae; phylum Streptophyta; class Magnoliopsida; order Fabales; family Fabaceae; genus Arachis; species Arachis ipaensis. The sequence goes on from NC_142436.1 coordinate 60,827,829, forward strand.
GAAGAACAATAAACCGGAAATGAAATTCAGTAAATAAAGCAGAGAGATCCAAGATTGAGATTGAAACAGAATTTCTTCAATTCTCCAATCCAAGATCCAAGACAAAATGTAAAATGAAATTGAAAGCACTGAAAACAAGAAATTAAAGTTCACTCAAGTTCAAAAGCTCTCCGAAAACTATATTGAAAATTCTAAAAGGAAAGCTCTCTTATGAAAATTCTCCAAGAAAAGCTCTCCGAAAACTATATTGAAAATTCTAAAAGGAAAGCTCCCTTATGAAAATTCTCCAAGAAAAGCTCTCCCAATAACTTGAATTCTATCCTATTTATACACTTTCCAAAATGATCTTCAAGCCTTGAGTTGGGCCTTTGTTCTTGGTGGAATTGGGTTGAAAGAGGCCTTGGTTGATTGCTCTTTGAAGATTGAAGAAGAACCGAAGTGAACCAATTGAACCGGTTTTTGAAGTTGGCCAAAGTTAGTCTCAACGTTAGGGTCAAAGTTAGGGGTCTAACTTCGACCCTAACTTTTCATATCAGCAAGCTAAATTCCCTGGTTTGGACGTTGGTGCCAACGTTAGGGGTCTAACTTTGACCCTAACGTTGGCAATGCTTGGTGTGAGTGGCGCCAACGTTAGCCTCCAAGTTAGGGGGCTAACGTTGGCGCAAACGTTGGCCTTCCTCCTTTGTGATTCAAGTGCCAACGTTAGCCTCCAAGTTAGGGGGCTAACGTTGGCGCAAACGTTGGCCTTTCAGGGGAGAAACTCTCAAGTTCCAACGTTAGCCTCCAAGTTAGGGGGCTAACGTTGGAGCTAACGTTGGCCACTTCCAGGGAGTGATTTACATGCCCAACGTTAGCCTCCAAGTTAGGGGGCTAACGTTGGGGCTAACTTCATGCAACCCGGTTCAATTTTCACTTATTCCATTGTCCTTTCTTCACTCCTAGCCATTCCTCTTTGCTTCAACCTTTCTCCAAGCCTTCTTCACCTATCATTGATCAACCAAACTAATCAAAGCTTTGCTCAAAATCATGAGGTATTCAATCTTCCACAATATGCAACAAATATAGCACAAATCCTCATGAAATGGCATGAATTCACATATGGTTGGTTCAATCAAGGGAAACATGAAAATCTACTCAATTAGCTTGCTTGTAGCTCAAGAAAGTGCATAATTCTAATGAAAACAAAAGAAAAAGACTAGTTAAAATGGGCTAAGATGGCTTGTCATCACAACACCAAACTTAAAGCTTGCTTGTCCCCAAGCAAGAAACAGATTTATGCTCCAAGGTTCTTTCAATTAAGATGGATTGAGGAACACTTGTAAAGTGCAGTGAGTGAAGTGATCAAGTATCAGTGGGGTGAACTCTAAATCATATGCTCATGCAAGGGCTTCAGTGCTCACTAGTCCTTACATATTGGGAGTCGTAGGTCTTAGGATTTTCATCCAAATGGTACCATGGAGATCTCTTTATGTGTAATCACCTTGAAGCAGCTTATAGTTTCTGTGCCTTGGCCTCGACTCTAAGTATCATGTCTCAAAGCGGCTCTTTAGATAAGCTTTCAATCAATACTCCTAAACCAGTTGGTTTTAAGGTATTAGGTGTTAAAGCACCCCTAAGGATTTACTTGCTCAAGCCTCTTTCCTTGACACACTTCAACCACAAGCATTTTACTAGGCTAACAACTCTTTGAGTCATTGTTTCTTCTTTCTTTTCTGCCTAGTAATTGATGCTCAGAGCCTTGGACCATGTTCTTTTTGTTTTTGTATTTTCTTTTCTTTCTTTTGTTTTGTTTGCTGCTTCTTGGATCAATAGATTTTTGAGAATCTCCACAATAGTTCTTTGAACTTCATGTCCCGCCTATGAGCTCCCATGCAAGTTTTCACAAGCATGCAACCTCAATACATTATCACATAACCAGAACCACCACTTCTCTTAATCTTTTGCTTGCCTCAAAATTGTTTAATTCCTCAATCCTTCTTTTCAAAGAACTTTCATGTGATGCATTTCTTGAAAATTGAGTGCAAACAAGTTTTGAAGATAAGAATGTTGTGAATGATCAGACACCTTGCTTATTGACTTATAAAGAAAGACTATGCTATGCAGGCAGGCAGGAGTAAATAAAAAAACTATGCTATGCAGATAGGCAGGATAGATCAGGATACAATCCAACTTTCAATCACAGCAATATTTGATGTAAAACAATCACTTAACAATACAACCTGTTGGAGTTCACTTGCTTTCCTTCTTCTCATCATCATCATTGCTGTCCTTTATGCTCATCTTTTGCTTCTTTGGTTGATGATGCTTAATCTCTCCAAAAGCTTGTATGACATTCTGCAATGATATTAAAAGTTGCTTGTTCCCCAAGCCCTTGAAAAATGGTTAGCTTGCATGATTTATTTGTGGGCCTTTATACTTACTTTGGTGTGGGAACACCAAACTTAGTACCTTGCCAATGCATTAGATTAACCATGTGTAAAACTCTTTTTCTTTTTCAAAAATGACAAAACTGAAAACTAGGAAACAGCAGAATAGTTAACTAGTTTATCCAACATGCTTGAAGCCAGCATTATGCAGAAATTGAGAATGTGTTTTATGATGGTATTTTGGTGAAACACCAAACTTAGGATCTTTCATTCTCCCTTATATTGTTTTGGTGTGCAACACCAAACTTAGCTTCTTTGCAAAGTAGATAAACTAATTAACCTTTTTATTAAAATAGTTATGAACAGAAAACTACCTCAGGTTGGGTTGCCTCCCAACAAGCGCTCTTTTAATGTCACTAGCTTGACATCCTCTGTGCTTGCTTATTTCAGATTCTGAGCCTTCTTCTCCTTGTCCCATTGTCCAACTAAGTGAAACTTTGCTTCCTTCTTACTTGTTTCTGTGAGGTTTTTGGCTAATTGTTCTATTTGCTTCTCAATTCCCCCGAGTAGGTCCTCATAGTGTTTGTTCATCCTTTTTAGATGTGTCATCATTCTCTCTACTCCACTTTCTAGATTGGAAATCCTTTGAGAATTCTGTGAGATGGTGTGGTGATGTTGTTGCAATTTTGAGATTGTGTCACTGGGTAGTGAGCTTAAAGATCTCTCAATAGAAATTTGCTTGGAGAGTTGCCCAATCTGACTCTCCAGGATCTTTAATGAGGCTTCCTGGTTTTTGTTTGTTAATTCTTGGTGTTCCATCATTTTCTCTATTAAGATCTTCAAATTGGTGGTCCTATGATAGTGTTGTGAAGGTTGTTGGTTGTGAGGTATCTGAGGTTGGAAGGGTGGGCAGTATGGTTTTTGCAAGTTTGGGGAATGGTTGTTGTAGTTGAAGTTCCTTGGTCTTTGGTTTTGGTTCTCAACCCCCCTCCCATTAGAATGAGTTCTCCAAGGTGGATTGTACACATCATTCTGAGGCCTGTTCTGAAGCATGCTGGAGTGATTGCTTGGAGCTTGTAGTTGCTCATAGCTTTGTTGCTCATGGTTAATGGCCCCAAGGCTGTGTTCAGCTTGATTACATCCGTATGAGCTTTGAGTCAGGTTGTATGTATGTACTACAGCATGTCTCAACTCAATGATTTTTTTAGCCATCATATCTAATTGTTGTAGAGTCTGCTGATGCCTCTGCTTGTTTTGGCTTATTACTGCACGAGCACCTTCAATTTCTTTCTCCAAGGGATGCACCTCTGCCTCTTGCTTAACAACTCCTTGTGATGGGTTAAATTTGACTAGGAGTCCATTAATCAGTTCTTCCCATCCGATAATGCTTCCTTGTGGAAAAGCTTCAAACCATTGGGCAACATCATTCATGGCTATGGATAGTTGCTTCGAACCATGGGTTACATTATCCTCCATGGTGGGGGTATTACTCTCATGATTGCTCGGATTTGTTGAGTTTCCTTCCATGATCTGCACAGTCACAACCAATTCAAGTGAAGATAGAGCATATTCAGGCCAGGATATGATTGAAGGATCAGTTGACACAAAGTATCAAACGGTTGGCAAACTTGAGAGAGAAATGAACGAAAACCATTCCTCTCGTTTGTTTTTCAAGCTATGAAAATCATATTCAGCAGGATGAGCTAAGGAAATTTCACTCTATTGCTAGAATGAGGTTTCTATTAACTCAGGCAAAACTTCAAACAGTTAGTAGGTTAGTCAAAAATTAAAGAAAAAGTGCTTGATCTAGATTACCACTTCACTTAATCATTGTCAATCTAATCAATCCCCGGCAACGGCGCCAAAAACTTGATGAGATATTTTGGTGAGAAACGAATCTCTACCAAAACACCCAAAACTAACCGGCAAGTGTACCGGGTCGTGTCAAGTAATAAAAACTCACGGGAGTGAGGTCGATCCCACAGGGATTGAAGGATTGAGCAATTTTAGTTTAGTGGTTGATTTAGTCAAGCGAATCAAGTGTTGGTTGGGTGACTTGTAATTTGCAGAATGTAAATTGCATGAAATTAAAGAGAGCGGGAAAGTAAATTGCTGAAACTTAAAGGACAAGAAATTAAATGACAGAAACTCAAAGTGCAAGAAATGTAAATTGCAGAATCTTAAAGTGCAAGAAATGTAAATTGCTTGAAAAGTAAAGGGGATTGGGATGTGGATTTGCAGAATTTAAACAAGGAAAAACTAAATTGCATCAAACAGAAGAGGAAAAGGGAATTGGGATTGAACCGGAAATAAAACAGAAAAGTAGATGAACATAAGAAAGCATTAAACAGAGAATTAAAATGAGAATTCAGATCTCAGGACCCAGAGACTAGAAAACCAAGTCTAGATCTCAATGCCTTCCTAGATCCAACAAGACAATTGCAAGGGAAATTGTAAATTGCAAAGAAAAGAGATGAAGAACAATAAACCGGAAATGAAATTCAGTAAATAAAGCAGAGAGATCCAAGATTGAGATTGAAACAGAATTTCTTCAATTCTCCAATCCAAGATCCAAGACAAAATGTAAAATGAAATTGAAAGCACTGAAAACAAGAAATTAAAGTTCACTCAAGTTCAAAAGCTCTCCGAAAACTATATTGAAAATTCTAAAAGGAAAGCTCTCTTATGAAAATTCTCCAAGAAAAGCTCTCCGAAAACTATATTGAAAATTCTAAAAGGAAAGCTCCCTTATGAAAATTCTCCAAGAAAAGCTCTCCCAATAACTTGAATTCTATCCTATTTATACACTTTCCAAAATGATCTTCAAGCCTTGAGTTGGGCCTTTGTTCTTGGTGGAATTGGGTTGAAAGAGGCCTTGGTTGATTGCTCTTTGAAGATTGAAGAAGAACCGAAGTGAACCAATTGAACCGGTTTTTGAAGTTGGCCAAAGTTAGTCTCAACGTTAGGGTCAAAGTTAGGGGTCTAACTTCGACCCTAACTTTTCATATCAGCAAGCTAAATTCCCTGGTTTGGACGTTGGTGCCAACGTTAGGGGTCTAACTTTGACCCTAACGTTGGCAATGCTTGGTGTGAGTGGCGCCAACGTTAGCCTCCAAGTTAGGGGGCTAACGTTGGCGCAAACGTTGGCCTTCCTCCTTTGTGATTCAAGTGCCAACGTTAGCCTCCAAGTTAGGGGGCTAACGTTGGCGCAAACGTTGGCCTTTCAGGGGAGAAACTCTCAAGTTCCAACGTTAGCCTCCAAGTTAGGGGGCTAACGTTGGAGCTAACGTTGGCCACTTCTAGGGAGTGATTTACATGCCCAACGTTAGCCTCCAAGTTAGGGGGCTAACGTTGGGGCTAACTTCATGCAACCCGGTTCAATTTTCACTTATTCCATTGTCCTTTCTTCACTCCTAGCCATTCCTCTTTGCTTCAACCTTTCTCCAAGCCTTCTTCACCTATCATTGATCAACCAAACTAATCAAAGCTTTGCTCAAAATCATGAGGTATTCAATCTTCCACAATATGCAACAAATATAGCACAAATCCTCATGAAATGGCATGAATTCACATATGGTTGGTTCAATCAAGGGAAACATGAAAATCTACTCAATTAGCTTGCTTGTAGCTCAAGAAAGTGCATAATTCTAATGAAAACAAAAGAAAAAGACTAGTTAAAATGGGCTAAGATGACTTGTCATCATGGACCCGTTCTTTAATTTTCTTGTTCTTTATTTTCTGTTTTTTTCGAAAATTATGCCTTATGTCTATTTATGTTTGTGTTTTTATTACATGATCACTAATGTCTAAGTGTCTATGCCTTAAAGCTATGAAAATGAATCCATCCCCTTTCTTAAATAAAGAGTGTTTTAATTGAAAAGGAAAAGAAGTGCATGAATTTCAAATTTTAAAACAGTTTAATTATTCTGATGTGGTGGCAATACTTTTTGTTCTTCTGAATGAATGCTTGAACAGTGCATATTTTTTAATTTGATTGTTTATGAATGTTAAAATTGTTGGCTCTTGAAAAAATGATGAAAAAAGGAGAAATGTTATTTGATGATCTGAAAAATCATAAAATTGATTATTGAAACAAGAAAAAGCAGTGAAAAGCGTGCAGAAAAAATATATATGCAAAAAAAAAAGAGAAAGAAAAAGCAAGCAGAAAAAGCCAATAGCCCTTTAAACCAAAAGGCAAGGGTGAAATAAAATAAAAAGGATCCAAGGCTTTGAGCATCAGTGGATAGGAGGGCCCACAGGAATAAAATCCTAGCCTAAGCGGCTAAACCAAGCTGTCCCTAACCATGTGCTTGTGGCGTGAAGGTGTCAAGTGAAAACTTGAGACTGAGCGGTTAAAGTTGTGGTCCAAAAGCAAAAAGAGTGTGCTTAAGAGCTCTAGACACCTCTAATTAGGGACTCTAGCAAAGCTGAGTCATAATCTGAAAAGGTTCACCCAGTTATGTGTCTGTGGCATTTATGTATCCGGTGGTAATACTCGAAAACAAAATGCTTTGGGTCACGGCCAAGACTCATAAAGTAGCTGTGTTCAAGAATCAACATACTTAACTAGGAGAATCAATAACACTATCTGAATTCTGAGTTCCTATAGATGCCAATCATTCTGAACTTCAAGGGATAAAGTGAGATGCCAAAACTGTTCAGAAGCAAAAAGCTAAAAGCACCGCTCATCTAATTAATACTGATCTTCATAGATGTTTTTGGAATTCATTGTACATTCTATTCTTTTTTATCCTATTTGATTTTTAGTTGCTTGGGGATAAGCAACAATTTAAGTTTGGTGTTGTGATGAGCGGATAATTTATATGCTTTATGCATTGTTTTTAGTATATTTTAGTTAGCTTTTATTATGTTTTTATTAGTTTTTAAATAAAAATCACATTTTTAGACTTTACTATGAGTTTGTGTGTTTTTCTGTGATTTCAGGTATTTTCTGGCTGAAATTGAGGGACCTGAGCAAAAATCTGATTCAGAGGCTGAAAAAGGACTGCAGATGCTGTTGGATTCTGACCTCCCTACACTCGAAGTGAATTTTCTGGAGCTACAGAAGTCCAATTGGCGCGCTCTCAATTGCGTTGGAAATTAGACATCCTGGGATTTCCAGCAATATATAATAGGCCATACTTTGCCTGAGATTTGATGGCCCAAACAGGCGTTCTAAGTCAGCTTAAGAATTCTGGCGTCAAAACGCCAGAACTGGCACAAAAGCTGGAGTTAAACGCCCAAACTGGCACAAAAGCTGGCGTTTAACTCCAAGAAAAGTCTCTACACATGAAAGCTTCAATGCTCAGCCCAAGCACACACCAAGTGGGCCCGGAAGAAGATTTCTGCATTAATTACTTATTTCTGTAACCCTAGGCTACTAGTTTTCTATAAATAGGACCTTTTTCTATTGTATTTAGATATAGAGGTTTACACTTTTATATATACTTTGATAGACGTTTTCACGTTTGGGAGTTGGCCTCACGGCCATGCCTAGACCCTTTTGTTCTTATGTATTTTCAACGGTGGGGTTTTTACACACCATAGATTAAGGTGTGGAGCTCTACTGTTCCTCATGAATTAATGCAAAGTACTAATGTTTTTCTATTCAATTCACGCCTACTTCTTCTCTAAGATATTCATTCGTTCTTCAACTTGATGAATGTGATGATCCGTGACATTCATCATCATTCTCATCTATGAGCATGTGCCTGACAACCACCTCTGTTCTACTAGCAATGGCTTGAATGTGTATCTCTTGGGTTTTTAATCCAAGATTGGAACCTTCGTGGTATAGGCTAGAATCATTGGCGGTCATTCTTGAGATCCGAAAAGTCTAAACCTTGTCTGTGGTATTCCGAGTAGGATCTGGGAAGGGATGACTGTGACGAGCTTCAAACTCGCGATTGTTGGGCGTGTGACAGACGCAAAAGGATCAATGGATCCTATTCCAACATGATCGAGAACCGACAGATGATTAGCCGTGCGGTGACAGCGCATTTGGAACATTTTCACTGAGAGGACGGGAAGTAGCCATTGACAATGGTGATGCCCAACATAAAGCTTGCCATGGAAGGGAGTCTGAATGATTAGATGAAGGCAATAGGAAAGCAGAAGCTTAGGAGGAACAAAGCATCTTCATACGCTTATCTGAAATTCTCACCAATGAATTACATAAGTATCTCTATCTTTATTTTATGTTTTATTCATCTTTTAATTATCTATCCTCCATAACCATTTGAATCTGCCTGACTGAGATTTACAAGATGACCATAGCTTGCTTCAAGCCGACAATCTCCATGGGATCGACCCTTACTCGCGTAAGGTTTATTACTTGGACGACCCAGTGCACTTGCTGGTTAGTTGTGCGGAGTTGTGATAAAGAGTTGAGATTACAATTGTGCGTACCAAGTTGAAATCCCTTACTTATTAAATGATCATAAACTTCATCCCTTCACCCCCAACTAAAGTTATTACATATAGAACAAGGACAAAGAATTTCTTGTCCTTGTGGTCTACCTTTAGAAAAGGCAAAATCCAAAAATGAATTAACACCATGTTGGTAACCCTCAGTATGTCTTGGTAAACTAGTCCACCCTTTGTCCATTACTTTGTCAACTAAAATAAAAGAACACGGGCATATGTTTTAGACTAACTATAAGTGATTTTTTCTAATCAAGAGCTTATTGCTTCTAAAAAGTTTCTAGAGGTCAACCACACATGTTCGAAAGAGAACATCTCAACCAATCAAGAGACTAACAATTTGTATCTAACAAACTATGCAAAGAAGCTTAAGCAAACAATTAATCAGTAAATATTCTTAACAAATTACGTGTTCAAACAAATTTAAAAAGATAATATATTAAATGATTTACCTGTAGTGTAGCTCAATGTCTAAGGTAGTCGCAGCTACAGAGAGATCCGCTATTTGATTCTCTTTTTCTGGTTTTAAAGAGACAAACTAAAACAGCAACAAAGAATAAAAATATAAGTAATTCATAACCAGATTTTTTAACAAAAAATTCACTATTAAAACCAGTTTTTAGAAATCTTATTTTCAAAAGTGATATATCACTAAAAAATCAAACAATAGAATTATCAAGAGCAGAATAATATTATCATTACTCTTTAAATTTTAGTTCACAAACTAACACTTTGTAATTTCAATTATGGTTGATAAGAAGATTTTAGAAAAGAAAGAGAGGAAGGGGCGGTTCCTAATGTGTGATGAGTCACAAGTGACACATGTTGAAAATGAAAGGCTGATATTGGTGTGGGGGTTCCCTTCACAAGACATGCATCAGGCACCATAATTAATTATTAAGAAAAGTAGATAAAAGGGGCACCCAAATAAATAAGACAATAAACAATAATATTAATAATAATAATGAAATAAATAGAAATAGAAAATGCTAGCTGTAAAGAATGGTGCAAAGCAAACAGCGAAGGATTAGAAGAAAGGAACGGCTAATTTTGGAGGTTTTTGGAGAGAGAGTGATATGGATATGACCCAAAACTACAGCACAAGTAGCCGTTTGAACTTTGAAGAATGAAAGCAACATATGTGGGACTGTGTTTAAGTCTATCTGTCTAACAATGACATCCTCCAAACCCCCATTTCATGAGAATTTCAGTTGTTTTTGTTGTTAATAAAAACCTTGCTTAAGGTTTGATTTTTGTTCATTATGATGAGTCAGCGTCCAGTCACCTACCTGTCAATCTTGATGGGTTGGAACTTCATTATTTGTTAACAACAAATTAAAGCAAAATGTATTAGCTCAAATGAAATGATGCTGTTTTTGGTTTTCTGCTAAAGCATAGCTTGCAATGAGGTTCAGGCTTATAAAATTGACTTATCCATTGATATGCTGAAGAAAAGAAGAGCAGAAATCAGAGAAGCAGCAAGCCAGATTGCCATTAAAACCAGTATTATATACATATATTCAAAGGGGTCATCGATTGGTATTTGGTCATTGTAACCGCGAATCAAGAATGGGGAGCCACTATAAGCATCACATTTTCTATCAAATATTTAAAATAATAAATATTTATCCTGGTTAATTGAGGCATGTAGGAAGAAGACCAGAATTTATGCTAATCTCTAAGTCAAATAGTTGGAATAAGCATGAAATTCCTCTGTTATCCCAGATGAAACCAACCAATATGAAAAGCAGTCCACAACTCACTCAAATAATAACATTATACAACAAGGCTAAAATAAACAAAGCAGATAAATAAAATAAAAAATAAACAATTGAGAAACAGCGATATAGAAATTACTCTATAATCCTCAATAAAGAGTTATTGGGAATCCACCAAAGAACACCTCACAGAGAGCAGAGAAACAGAACCATAATGCCATCGAACACACTACTCGCAGATAATAAAAGTTTTGCTACCTTAAATAACAGACTAACCTAAGCCCCAGGTTTATTTCACAAGTACCCAGTCCAAATTCAAACCAGAACAAAAGCTCAGTCAACATTCAACCCTCATCTTGCTCATGTTCACAAATATCACCACTTTCCACAGCTAACAAAAATACCCAACAACCAATCAAGCCCTAACTAAGAAACAGAAAATTAGAGAAGAAGACCACTTACCACAGATGATAACCCAAACGGCCAATGCAGCAAACCAGCAGCAGCGAAGCAATAGCAGCAAAGCACAATCCACTCTCAGCCAAGACACTGAAGCAGAAGCAGCAAGGTAGAAGCAGCGAAGCAGAAGCAGAACAGGGGATATCAAGGATGCCGTGGAGAAGCAGTGAAACCTCGGAGAGGGGAGAAGCACCGACGCCGCGGAGAGGAGAGACTCAGCGACGCCGGGAAGAAGGAGGCAGCGACGATTCGGGAAGAACGCAGCGCAGCAACGATGATGGTGCGACGATGGTAAGTTGCGATTTGGGGCTTCTGGTGACTTGCGATGACGGTGCGATTTACGCCTTCAGGGAGAGCTGTGATGTGATGCGTCTCTGGTTCTGATGGGTGGGTTAGGGTTCGGTACGGTGGAAGGAGGAAGAGCGTTCTTCGCTCTTTGCTGGTTTCGAAGAGAACTTGATGAGGGCTTTAGCTTTCTTAATTTCTTCGCTTGCTGTATTTCTTTATTAATTAGGGAAAAATTATTATTTTAATTTTATTTCTTTATATTAATATTTATTATATATTTATAATAAAAATATATAATATTTATTATAAATTTATTTTAGCTTTATGTGTTCAAAATATAATATTTTTTATATATTTATAATAATATATAATATTTATAATAAACTTATTTTAATTTTATTTTTTTAAATAATATTTGTTATTTATTTATAACAATAGATTTTAAGTATTTTATAAATTCAATATTTATAGAAAAAAATAGTTTCAATTTATATAATTATCTAAAATTATTTTTATTAGCATTGTTTAATTTGTATAATTATTCAAATAATATTAGAAAATAGTTGTTTCATAAATAATTGTTGTAATGGTTGTAAAACCGTTCTTTAAAATAGTCAAAGAGAACGGTTTTATTTTGTTACTATAGCATAATGAAAAAATGAACTTCAACAGCAACACTGTAAAAACCGTTGTCTAAGACAATCTAATGGAACGGTTTTAAAGTGTAGCATTTTGGCAACGGTTTTAATGCGTTTCTTTTGTGCAATTCTTTAAACAACAATAAAAAACCGCTGCTTAAAGCCAAATCATGGTAACGGTTATAAAACCGTTCTTTGAAATAGTCAAACAGAACGGTTTTACTGTGTTGCTAGAAATTGGTGAAAAATAAAATTCACCAGTAACACTTTAAAAAACCGTTGTCTAAACCTATCTAAGAGAACGATTTTAAGGCGTTGCAAAATTTGGCGTTGCTAAAGGCCATATTTGTTGTAGTGTAATTGGCGCCATTGATGATCACAATTTCGTGCACCAGTGTGAATTATGTCATTCATGTGAGGTTGATTGGAGGGAAGGGCTTGGTTAACTTGAGGAGGGCTAGGCTTACTATGGGGGTGTTGGTACTTCCCTTGAGGTTGAGGTTGTGGGGGTTGTTAGTAGGGTTGTTAGTATTGTGGTTGACCTTGGGAATGTTGATGGTAGTAGACTTGAGCATTTTGGTTGGGTTGAGCTTGAGGAGCTTGGTTCCACCTTTGGTTTTGATTGCCTTCATGTTGGTAGGATCCTTGGTTGTAATTGGGTCTTTGTGGATAAGGGTTGGCTACCGCCAATGTAGTGTCCTCTTGGAGTTGAGGGCACCCATTGGTGTAATGAGTATTACAAGAACAAACACCACATATCCTTGATGGTCTTTCGATCCTTGGAGGTTGAGGTGGAGCATTTATCAAAGCTTGAGAAATTTTTTGCCCTTGGGTGATTTGTCTCAACAAGATTGTCATTTCACCGAGGGTCTTGGTCAAAATAGCATCTCCAGAGGGAGAAACTTCACTCAAAACTTTTGGTTGTGGATTCCTTGGCCTTGAGTGCTAAGTTGAGTCCGCCAAGTCAGATATAACTTCCCATGCTTCTGCAGTGGTCTTGTTTTTGGTCAATGATCCTCCACTCGCGACATCTAGGAGAAGCTTGTCTAGGTGATGCATTCCTTGACAGAAATAACTGGTAAGAACCAACTCATCAATCCTATGGTGAGGGCAAACCTCCAACAACTTCTTAAATCTCTCCCAGTATTCATACAAAGTCTCCCCATCTCGTTGCACAATGCAAGAGATCTCCCTCCGCAACTTATTTGTTTTCTGAGGAGGGTAGAACTTTTCCAAAAATTCTTTATGCAATAAGTCCCAACTGGATCTAACTTCACCCGGTTGAGTATAAAACCACTCCTTCGTTTTTCCCTCCAAAGAGAAAGGGAAAGCGAAGACCAACATTGTCGCTTCATCTGCCCCATGTCTTCTCGCAGTTGCACATGCAACTTGGAAATCTTTTAAATTCTTCAGAGGATCTTCCCCAGGCAATCCATTGTATTTGGGTAGCAAGTTTATCGTGCTGGACTTGAGCTCAAAATTTGGGTCTAAAGCCGGATACAGAATTTGAAGCGGTTGCAAGTCAAGATCAGGAGCTCTGGCCTCCTTCAAGGTGATTCTTCGAGGTGGGTCTGCCATGACGGTGTCACCTGAGTCACTCAAAAAGAGTTCAGTACACCCCACAAATGAATATAGAGTCTCCTCATTGATTGGAGAATGACAGCCACGGATGGGTGGTGATAGTGAACAGGAGGTTTCCCCAAGGGGTCTGGTGCACGAATTGTAAATCACACTTTTTACAACTCGTACCACTAACCAGCAAGTGCACTGGGTCGTCCAAGTAATACCTTACGTGAGTAAGGGTCAATCCCACGGAGATTGTTGGCTTGAAGCAATCTATAGTTATCTTGTAACTCTTAGTCAGGAAAATAATAAAATAATTCACTTATCAAATTTGATTGCAAGGAATAAAAGGGCATAACACAAATTATACTTGTATGCAATGATGGAGAATATGTTGGAGTTTTGGAGATGCTTTGTCTTCTAAAATTCTACTTTCCTCTGTTTTCTGATTCACGCACGCACGTCCTCCTATGGCAAGCTGTGTGTTGGTGGATCACCGTTGTCAATGGCTACCATCCATCCTTCCAGTGAAAAGGGTCCAGATGCGCTGTCACCGCACGGCTAATCATCTGCAGGTTCTCAATCGTACCAGAATAGGATTTACTATCCTTTTGCGTTTGTCACTACGCCCAGCACTCGCGAGTTTGAAGCTCGTCGCAGTCATTCAATCCCTGAATCCTACTCGGAATACCACAGACAAGGTTTGGACTTTCCGGATTCTCTTGAATGCTGCCATCATCTAGCTTATACCACGAAGATTCTGATTAAGAGATCCAAGAGATACTCATTCAATCTAAGGTAGAACGGAAGTGGTTGTCAGGCACGCATTCATAGAGAATGATGATGATTTTCACGTTCATCACATTCAGGTTGAAGTGCGAATGAATATCTTAGACAGGAACAGGCATGTTTGAATGGACAATAGAAATACTTGCATTAATTCATCGAGACACAGCAGATTTCCTCACCCCAACAATGGAGTTTAGAGACTCATGCCGTCAAAAGGTACAAAGTTCAGATCTAAAATGTCATAAAATGCGAAATAAACCTCTAAAAGTTGTTTAAATACTAAACTAGTAACCTAGGTTTATAGAAAATGAACAAACTATGATAGATGGTGCAGAAATCCACTTCTGGGGCCCACTTGGTGTGTGCTAGGGCTAAGACTTAAGCTAATCACGTGCATAGGGCTGTTTTGGGTGTTCAACGCCAGCTTTGGATCCTTTTCTGGCGTTGAACTCCAACTTGTAACTTGTTTCTGGCGCTGGACACCAGACAGCAACATGGAACTGGCGTTGAACGCCAGTTTACGTCGTCTATCCTTGAGCAAAGTATGGACTATTATTAATTGCGGGAAAGCCTTGGATGTCTACTTTCCAACGCAATTGGAAGCGCGCCATTTGGAGTTTTGTAGCTCCAGAAAATCCACTTTGAGTGCAGGGAGGTCAGAATCCAACAGCATCAGCAGTCCTTTTTCAGCCTGAATCTGATTTTTACTCAGCTCCCTCAATTTCAGCCAGAAAATACCTGAAATCACAGAAAAACACACAAACTCATAGTAAATTCCAGAAATATGAATTTTGCCTAGAAACTACTGAAAATAAACTAAAAACTAACCAAAACACACTAAAAACTATATGAAATTAACCCCAAAAAGCGTATAAAATATCCGCTCATCACAACACCAAACTTAAATTGTTGCTTGTCCTCAAGCAACTAGTTAAATAAAATAGAATACAAATAATTTTAAGACGCAATAATATCTCGGAGTTTTTGAGTGAAGCTCAGATTCTAATTAGATGAGCGGGACTAGTAGCTTTTTTCTTCTGAACAGTTTTGGCATCTCACTTTATCCATTGAAGCTCAGAGTGATTGGCATCTATAGGAACTCAGAATTCAGATAGTGATATTGATTCTCCTAGTTCAGTATGTTGATTCTTGAACATAGCTACTTTATGAGTCTTGGTCGTGGCCCTAAGCACTTTGTTTTCCAGTATTACCACCGGATACATAAATGCCACAGACACATAATTGGGTGAACCTTTTCAGATTGTGACTAAGCTTTGCTAAAGTCCCCAATTAGAGGTGTCCAGGGTTCTTAAGCACACTCTTCTTTTTGCTTTGGACCTTGACTTTAACCGCTCAGTCTCAAGTTTTCACTTGACACCTTCACGCCACAAGCACATGGTTAGGGACAGCTTGGTTTAGCCGCTTAGGCCGGGATTTTATTCCTTTAGGCCCTCCTATCCACTGATGCTCAAAGCCTTGGGGTCCTTTTTATTACCCTTGCCTTTTGGTTTTAAGGGCTATTGGCTTTTTGCTCTTGCCTTTTGGTTTTAAGAGCTTTGGCTTTTTCTGCTTGCTTTTTCTTTTTCTTTCTCTATTTTTTTTTCTGCAAGCTTTTGTATTCACTGCTTTTTCTTGCTTCAAGAATCATTTTTATGATTTTTCATGTTCATCATTCTTTCAAGAGCCAACATATTTAACAGTCTTAAACTTCAAATTCAAAAGACATATGCACTGTTCAAGCATTCATTCAGAAGACAGAGAGCATTGCCACCACATATAAATAATTAGAATTTATCTTATTAAAAACTCGAAAAAATATTGCCTCTTATTCTAAAGAAATTCTTCTATTTTATTCATGTTTAATGATGATGATAAAATTAAATTATAGCTTAATTGGGGATAAAATCAAAAATATAGATACTAATTACTACTATATGACTCCTAAGGTAAAACTAAAATAAAAACAGTTATCACAGAGTTAAGACTAAGATTGGAATTTAACAACCTTTGTTCTGGGAAGTGGATGTTCCTCTAATCTGCGGGGTGCTTGGTCCTTCAAGAGATAATTTTTGGCGCTTCAATTCCCTTAAATCACGCCCTTGCTCCTCCTGTTCTTTAAGCAAATAGCAAAGAATGCTACTTTGTTCCTTCTGTTCTTTCTGTATTTGTTCCATAGCTTCTTGCATCTTGGTAATAGATGTTTCAAGATACTCCCAGTATTCAGATTGAGGGATTTCTGGGAGAATTTCCTGTGTTCTCTTCTTGATGGGGTCATCCTGTGATTGTTGTTTTTCCATTGATGCTTTGGTGATTGGCCGCTCAACTGAGATATACTCAGTTATTCCCATCCTTACTCCAGCGTCCTTGTAGAGCATAGAAATCAAGCTTGGATAAGCCAACCTGGCATCTTTGGAATTTTTGTTTGCAATTTTGTAGAATTCAGTTGAAATTAGTTGATGAACTTCCACTTCTTTTCCCATCATGATGCAATGGATCATCACTGCTCTTCTAATAGTGACTTCAGAACGGTTGCTAGTGGGCAACAGAGAATGCCCAATGAAGTCCAGCCATCCTCTGGCGACTGATTTGAGATCTTCTCTTTTGAGTTGATTTGGGACACCCTTCGTGCTGGTGGTCCATCTGGCTCCAAAGATGCATATATCCTCTAGCATCTTATCCAGGCCATTGTCTGTTCTCATTATTCTCCTATTGAAGGAGTCTGGATCATCTTTTAGCTGAGGTAGCTTTAAGATCTCCCTGATCTTGTCAGGGTGGGTATGAACAATCTTTCCTCTGACCAAGGTCCGATAGTCATAGATAGCAGATCCAGATAGTCTTTGCCTGTATGTATGCCACATATTAGCATAGAACTCCTGGACCATATTCCTTCCCACTTTCGTTTCAGGATTGGCTAGGATCTCCCAGTTCCTGATTCGGATTTACTCCTGGATCTCCGGATATTCGTCTTCTTTCAGATCGAATCTAACTTCTGGGATCACTGATCTTAGACCTATTATTTTGTAATAATGGTCTGAATGTTCTTTAGTTAAGAACTTCCCTTGATTCCAAAGTGGTTTTGGAACACTCTCTTTCTTGCCTCTTGGAGTGGGTTGTTTTCCTTTAGGAGCCATGATCTTAGTGGTTTAGTGATCACGGATAAACACACCAAACTTAGAGGTTTGCTTGTCCTCAAGCAAAAGAAAAGAAAGGAGAGGGATAGAAGGAGAGCTAATGTAGGATGGTGGAAGAGAGGTGAGGGAGGCCGAATCCATATTTAAAGGGAGAGGGGGGTGGGTTATTTTGAAAATACAAAGAAAGATAAGATAGAAGATATGATTTAAGATTGAAAAGATATGAAAGATATTTGAAAAAGATAGATTTGGATTTTTGAAAAAGATAGTATGGAAATTTGAAAAAGATATTGATTAGTTGAGAAGATTTTTGAATGAAAAGAGATAGATTTGTTTTGAAAATTTTGAAAAAGGGTTGAATTGGATAAAAAAAGGATTTGTGCTTATGGATTAAGATATATTTGATATTTTTAAAATAGGGTTTTTAGAAATTAGGGATTTTAGAAATCAGGGTTCTTAACATGTTTATGCAAGAAATCATGAATTGAAACATGAAAATTAAATTTAGAATGAAAAATATGAAGTAAAAACGAATTCACCTCCTTCCCACTATCCTGGCGTCTGAACGCCCAAACGCTGCATGTTTTGGGCATTTAATGCCCAAATGCTGCCTCTCCTGGGCGTTCAACGCCCAGCTGTTGCTTCTTTCTGGCGTTGAACGCCAGGAACTCCTTTGTCACTGGGCATTTTTCTGAACGCCCAGGACGCTGTAAATCTGGCGTTAAACGCCCAGAAGGAGCTTCTTTCTGGCGTTCAATGCCCAGAAGATGCTTCTGTCTGGCGTTTAACGTCCAGATGGCTATCCTTACTGGCGTTCAACGCCCAGTGGATGCTTCTTTTGGGCGTTGAACGCCCAAAACAGACTCTTACTGGCATTTTCTTGCCAGTGAGCTCTTTTTCTCTGTTTTGTGGGCAGAATCCTTCTGTAACCCTGTGAACTTATACAATTGACTATTTACCTTAGTATCAGTGAACTTTATATAAACAAATAAAATAAAGAATAGGGCAAAATGCTTAAAGGAAGTGATGCCCCATGGCTGGGTTGCCTCCCAGCAAGCGCTTCTTTATTGTCTTTAGCTGGACCTTGCTGAGCTTTTAATCTAGCTTTAGCCTTGAGCACTCTTGCTCAACATTGCCTTCAAGATAGTGCTTGATTCTCTGTCCATTAACAATGAACTTCTTGTTAGAATCAATATCTTGAAGCTCCACATAACCATATGGTGATACACTTGTAATCACATATGGTCCCCTCTACCGGGACTTCAGTTTCCCGGGGAATAGCCTGAGCCTAGTGTTAAACAACAGAACCTTTTGTCCTGGTTCAAAGATTCTAGATGACAGCTTTCTGTCATGCCACTTTTTTTATTTTTCTTTATAAAGCTTGGCATTTTCGAAAGCAGTGAATCTGAATTCCTCTAGCTCATTTAGCTGGAGCAATCTTTTTTCTCCAGCTAATTTGGCATCAAAGTTTAGGAATCTGGTTGCCTAGTAGGCTTTATGTTTTAGTTCCACGGGCAGGTGGCATGCCTTACCATACACAAGTTGGTATGGAGAGGTCCCTATAGGAGTCTTGTATGCTGTTCTGTAAGCCCACAGAGCATCATCCAAGCTTCGTGCCCAATCCTTTCTACGGGTACTTACAGTCCGTTCCAGGATTCTTTTTAGTTCTCTGTTAGAGACTTCAGCTTGTCCATTTGTCTGTGGATGATATGGAGTCACCACCTTGTGGCGAATCCCATACCGGACCATGGCAGAGTCAAGCTGTTTGTTGCAGAAGTGAGTGCCCCCATCACTGATTAGTACCCTGGGAACACCAAACCTGCTGAATATATGTTTCTAGAGGAACTTCAGCACTATTTTAGTATCATTGGTGGGTGTGGCAATGGCCTCAACCCATTTTGATACATAGTCAACTGCCACCAAAATATAAGTGTTTGAGTATGATGGTGGGAAAGGCCCCATGAAATCAATACCCCATACATCAAACAACTCAATCTCCAACATTCCTTGTTGAGGCATGGCGTAACTGTGAGGCAAATTACCAGCTCTCTGGCAACTGTCACAGTTACGTACAAACTCTCGGGAATCTCTGTAGAGTGTAGGCCAGTAGAAGCCACTTTGGAGGACCTTGGTGGCTGTTCGCTCACCTCCGAAATGACCTCCATATTGTGACCCATGGCAATGCCATAAGATCCTTTGTGCTTCTTCTTTAGGCACACACCTACGGATTATGCCATCTGCACATCTCTTAAATAGATAGGGTTCATCCCACAAGTAGTACTTTGCATCAGTAATTAATTTTTTCTTTTGTTGCCTGCTGTATTCCTTGGGAATGAACCTTGCAGCTTTGTAGTTTGCAATGTCTGCAAACCATGATGTTTCCTGAATGCAAACAAATGCTCATCAGGAAAGGTCTCAAAGATTTTAAGAGAAGGGAATGACGTCCCTTCTATTGGCTCTATCCGGGACAGATGGTCAGCCACTTGGTTCTTTGTCCCTTTTCTGTCTCTTATTTTTATATCAAACTCTTGCAGAAGCAACACCCATCTTATGAGTCTGGGTTTTAAATCCTGCTTTGTGAGTAGACATTTAAGAGCAGCATGATCTGTGTACACAATCACTTTTGATCCTACTAAGTATGATCTAAACTTGTCAATGGCATAAACCACTACAAGCAATTCTTTTTTTGTGGTTGTGTAATTTTTTTGGGCATCATTCAAAACACGGCTAGCATAATAAATGACATGCAGAAGCTTGTCATGCCTCTGCCCTGGTACTGCACCAATGGCGTGATCACTGGCATCACACATTAGCTCAAATGGTAATGTCCAGTCTGGTGCAAAAATAACTGGTGCTGTGACCAGCTTGGCTTTCAGCGTTTCAAACGCCTGCAGGCACTCTGTGTCAAACACAAATGGCGTGTCAGCAGCTAGCAGATTGCTCAGAGGTTTTGCGATTTTTGAAAAATCCTTTATAAACCTCCTATAGAATCCTGCATGCCCCAGAAAGCTTCTGATTGCCTTAACATTGGCAGGTGGTGGTAATTTTTCAATTACCTCTATTTTTGCTTGATCCACCTCTATTCCCTTGTTTGAAATTTTATGCCCAAGGACAATCCCTTCAGTTACTGTAAAGTGACATTTTTCCCAGTTTAAAACTAGGTTGGTTTCTTGGCATCTTTTCAGAACTAGTTTCAGGTGATCAAGACAGGAGCTGAATGAGTCACCATATACTGAGAAGTCATCCATGAAGACTTCCAGAAATTTTTCCACCATATCAGAGAAAATAGAGAGCATGCATCTCTGGAAGGTTGCAGGCGCATTACACAGCCCAAATGGCATCCTTCTATAAGCAAACACTCCAGATGGACATGTGAATGCTGTTTTCTCTTGATCCTGGGGATCTACTGCAATCTGGTTATAGCCTGAGTAGCCATCCAAAAAGTAGTAATAATCATGACCTGCCAATCTTTCTAGCATCTGGTCTATGAATGGTAAAGGAAAATGATCCTTTCTGGTGGCTGTATTGAGCCTTCTATAGTCAATACACATGCGCCACCCTGTAACTGTTCTTATAGGAACCAGTTCATTCTTTTCATTATGAACCACTGTCATGCCTCCCTTTTTGGGGACAACTTGAACAGGGCTCACCCAGGGGCTATCAGAAACAGGATAAATAATCCCAGCCTCCAGTAATTTGGTGACCTCTTTCTGCACCACTTCTCTCATGGCTGGATTTAGCCGCCTCTGTGGTTGAACCACTGGTTTAGCATTATCCTCCAATAAGATTTTGTGCATGCATCTAGCTGGGCTTATGCCCTTAAGGTCACCTATGGACCACCCAAGAGCTGTCTTGTGTGTCCTTAGCACTTGAATAAGTGCTTCCTCTTCCTGTGGATTTAAAGCAGAGCTTATGATCACTGGAAAAGTGTCACCTTCTCCCAGAAATGTATATTTCAGGGATGGTGGTAATGGTTTGAGCATCCTCTGAATCCTCCAAATCAGGCTGAACATCTTTAAAGATGTCTTCCAACACTGATTCGAGACTCACAGCCATGTTGATCTCTTCTACCAAAGAGTCAATAAGATCAACTTTCATGCGGTCTTTTGATGTGTCTGGATGCTGCATGGCTTTGACAGTATTCAACTTAAACTCATCATCATTGACTCTCAGCGTTATTTCCCCCTGTTGGACATCAATGAGAGTT
The DNA here is from genome assembly GCF_059453495.1 of Arachis ipaensis. Lineage (NCBI taxonomy): Eukaryota > Viridiplantae > Streptophyta > Magnoliopsida > Fabales > Fabaceae > Arachis > Arachis ipaensis. The sequence goes on from NC_142436.1 coordinate 60,849,411, forward strand.
CGTCCAGTTGCTAGGAAGGATCCTCCTAGAATGAGAGTAGCACTCTTGTGCTCCTCCATTTCCATCACTACAAAGTCAGTGGGAAAGGCGAATGGCCCAACTCTGACAATCATGTCTTCAATCACGCCTGATGGGTATTTAATGGAGCCATCAGCAAGTTGGAGACATATCCGGGTTGGTTTAACTTCTTCAGTTAAACCAAGCTTTTTGATAGTGGATGCAGGTATTAGGTTGATGCTTGCCCCAAGATCACATAAAGCTGTCTTGGTGCAATTACCTTCTAATGTGCATGGTATCAGAAAACTCCCAGGGTTTTTAAGCTTTTCAGGAAAGCTTTTCAGAATGACTGCACTGCATTCTTCAGTGAGGAGAACTCTTTCAGTTTCTCTCCAATCCTTCTTATGACTCAAGATCTCTTTCATGAACTTGGCATAAGAAGGTATTTGCTCAAGTGCCTCTGCAAATGGAATCTTTATTTCAAGAGTCCTGAGATAATCTGCAAAGCGAGCAAATTGCTTATCCTGCTCCTCTTGGCGGAGTTTTTGAGGATTAGGTATCTTGGCTTTATATTCCTCAACCTTAGTTGCTATAGGTTTATTTCCTACAAAAGTAGTTGAAGAGGCCTTTTTAGATGGGTTGTCATCAGCACTTGTGTGTGTCTGATCCCTCACTGGCAATTGAGTGCCAGAGTTAGAAGCTGGAGTGACGTTAGACGCCAGCTCCTCATCTGTTCCTAGCATCTGAACGCCAGAACTATGCTTCTTTTGGGTGTTCAACGCCAGATCCTTGCTTGTTTCTGGCATTGAACGCCAGTCCTGAGCATGGTCTGGGCGTTTAGCGCCAGCCTTCCACCCAATTTTTGGCGTTTTAGCACCAGAATTATTTTTCCCTGGGCTCTTACTGTCCTCAGGTGGATTTTGGGTGGTTTGCTCATTTCTTGGCTTCCTGCTGCCTTGAGGTGGGGTATTTAATGTCTTCCCACTTCTTAATTGAACTGCTTGGCATTCTTCTGTTATTTGTTTTGACAGCTGCTGCTTTGTTTGCTTTAATTGTACTCCATGTTTATATTAGCCATCCTTGTCTCTTGTAGTTTATCATTGAATTCAGCTAACTGCTTTGTTAGAAAATCCAATTGCTGATTGAATTCAGCAGCTTGCTCTGCAGGACTGAGTTCAGCAGTTACTATTTTAGCCTCTTCTTTCATGGAAGAGTCACTGCTTAGGTACAGATGCTGATTTCTAGCAACTGTATCAATGAGCTCTTAAGCTTCTTCAATTGTCTTTCTCATGTGGATAGATCCACCAGCTGAGCAATCTAAAGAGATCTGAGCTCTTTCTGTAAGCCCATAATAGAAGATGTCTAACTGAACCCACTCTGAAAACATTTCAAAGGGGCATTTTCATAGCATCTCTCTTTATCTCTCCCAGGCATCATAAAGAGATTCGTTATCTCCTTGTTTAAAGCCTTGGATGTCCAGCCTTAGCTGTGTCATCCGTTTTGGAGGAAAGTATTGATTTAGGAATTTTTCTGTCTGCTGTTTCCATGTCCTTATGCTAGCCTTAGGTTGGTTATTTAACCACCTCTTGGCTTGGTCTTTTACAGCAAATGGAAACAGTAATAATCTGTAGACATCTTGATCTACTTCCTTATCATGTACTGTGTCAGCAATTTGTAAAAACTGTGCCAGAAACTCTGTAGGTTCTTCCTCTGGAAGACCGGAATACTGGCAGCTTTGCTGCACCATGATAATGAGCTGAGGATTCAACTCAAAGCTACTGACTCCAATGGAGGGTATGCATATACTACTCCCATATGAAGCAGTAGAGGGGTTAGCATATGACCCCAGAGTCCTCCTGGACTGTTCATTTTCACTTAGATCCATGATGGAGAAAGGGAGATGATATAAAATAAAATAAATTTTTATTTATTTATTTATTTATTTATTTAATTATTTCGCAAATAAAATGAATTAAAATAAAATAAATAAAAATAGGTGAAGATTTTCGAAAAAAATGAGGAAGAGAAAGTGGTTAGGAAGTTTTGAAAAGGATATGATGATTTTTGAAAAAGGTTTTAAATTTTGAAATAAAAATCTGAATTTTAAAGGTAAATTTAGAAAATTTGCTTTAAAATAGAGAGAAAAAGATATTTTTGGATTTAAAGAGGAGAGTGAAAAATAATAAGATAGTACAAGATTTAAAATTTTTAGATCTAATGCTCCTTATTTTCGAAAATTTTAGGGGAAAACACCAAGGAACACCAAACTTAAAAATTTTAAGATCAAGACATAAGGAAACTCAAGAACGCTTTGAAGATTCACAAAAACACAAGAACATGAAGAAAGAACACCAAATTTAAAATTTTTTTGAAAACCAAACTAAAATTTTCGAAAAACAAAGGGAAATCAACAAGAAAACACCAAACTTAAAGTTTGGTACGACATTTAATAGAAAAATTATTTTTTTTTTGAAAAATTTTTTAAAAGAAAATAAAAGAATCTGACCTAAAAGACAAAAATTTCCTAATCTAAGCAACAAGATTCACCGTCAGTTGTTCAAACTCAAACAATCCCTGGCAACGGCGCCAAAAACTTGGTGCACGAATTGTAAATCACACTTTTTACAACTCGTACCACTAACCAGCAAGTGCACTGGGTCGTCCAAGTAATACCTTACGTGAGTAAGGGTCGATCCCACGGAGATTGTTGGCTTGAAGTAATCTATAGTTATCTTGTAACTCTTAGTCAGGAAAACAATAAAATAATTCACTTATCAAATTTGATTGCAAGGAATAAAAGGGCAGAACACAAATTATACTTGTATGCAATGATGGAGAATATGTTGGAGTTTTGGAGATGCTTTGTCTTCTGAAATTCTGCTTTCCTCTGTTTTCTGATTCACGCACGCACGTCCTCCTATGGCAAGCTGTGTGTTGGTGGATCACCGTTGTCAATGGCTACCATCCATCCTTCCAGTGAAAAGGGTCCAGATGCGCTGTCACCGCACGGCAAATCATCTGCAGGTTCTCAATCATACCGGAATAGGATTTACTATCCTTTTGCATTTGTCACTACGCCCAGAACTCACGAGTTTGAAGCTCGTCGCAGTCATTCAATCCCTGAATCCTACTCGGAATACCACAGACAAGGTTTAGACTTTCCGGATTCTCTTGAATGCTGCCATCATCTAGCTTATACCACGAAGATTCTGATTAAGAGATCCAAGAGATACTCATTCAATCTAAGGTAGAACGGAAGTGGTTGTCAGGCACGCATTCATAGGGAATGATGATGATTGTCACGTTCATCACATTCAGGTTAAAGTGCGAATGAATATCTTAGACAGGAACAGGCATGTTTGAATGGAAAACAGAAATACTTGCATTAATTCATCGAGACACAGCAGATTTCCTCCCCCCCAACAATGGAGTTTAGAGACTCATGCCGTCAAAAAGTACAAAGTTCAGATCTAAAATGTCATGAGATGCGAAATAAACCTCTAAAAGTTGTTTAAATACTAAACTAGTAACCTAGGTTTACAGAAAATGAACAAACTATGATAGATGGTGCAGAAATCCACTTCTGGGGCCCACTTGGTGTGTGCTAGGGTTGAGACTTAAGCTAATCACGTGCATAGGGCTGTTTTAGGCGTTCAACGCCAGCTTTGGATCCTTTTCTGGCGTTGAACTCCAACTTGTAACTTGTTTCTGGCGCTGGACGCCAGACAGCAACATGAAACTGGCGTTGAACGCCAGTTTATGTCATCTATCCTTGAGCAAAGTATAGACTATTATATATTGCTGAAAATCCCTGGATGTCTACTTTCCAACGCAATTGGAAGCGCGCCATTTGGAGTTCTGTAGCTCCAGAAAATCCACTTTGAGTGTAGGGATGTCAGAATCCAACAGCATCAGCAGTCCTTTTTTAGCCTGAATCAGATTTTTGCTCAACTCCCTTAATTTCAGCCAGAAAATACCTGCAATCACAGAAAAACACACAAACTCATAGTAAAGTCCAGAAATATGAATTTTGCCTAGAAACTACTGAAAATAAACTAAAAACTAACTAAAACACACTAAAAACTATATGAAATTAACCCCAAAAAGCGTATAAAATATCCGCTCATCAGGGTCCCAATTCACTATCCACAAAAGCTAGCCGGCGCCGAGCTTGCCGTATATGAGTTAAAGTTCTTTTGATTTCCGGATCAAAAGTGGCCAAGCTCGGGTCTGGAAGCGACCGTGTCATTCAACTGAGGAGGCAGTGAAAACCATGCAATTATGAAAAGCAAAACAAAAATATGCAAGTAAACAAGAACCACTTAACAATCAACAACTAATAAAACTATCTAAAGAGAAAAGTAGTATCTACAATTAGTTCTAAGTAACAAACCAAAAACCAAATATTCACACTATTCACATATTTACAACAACCAAAATTGTAGCACTCATTGCACTTAAAGTGAAGTCCCCGGCAACGGCACCAAAATTTGATAAGAGTGGCTAATTCGCATAGGTTAGGGCTTTGAGTTAGCGTTGTGAGTATAGCCCTAACCCAACAAGTCGGCCACCGATCAAATTAGAAATTCACAAGATATGTCACAATTCAAAACTAATTTAAAAACCGAGAGTATTTGACTCCCGAGTCATCTCCCAATGAGTACTCTAAAGCAATGAGTGTGCAATTCCGGTTGTAGTGATCAAGGGGTTGTCAATGAAGAAATGAACACATAAAGCAATAAAAGAACATGCAAAATTGTAACGATTGAACTAATAAAGAAATTAAAGAACTGACTATGTAATATAAACAAGTAAAGTATAAAAGAGATTAATATGGAAATGTATGAAAAATAGAAAGCATCAAAAGGAGTCTTGGCTTGGAGTAAGCTAAGGGTCCTTTCCTTGTTGAAACCACAACTATGACAATTATGATGGATTAATCTCACTTGATCAACCCCCACATCGGAAAGTAAGTTAAATGAGTATAAGTGTTCCCAACCCACAAATCCTAACTTGCTTGCTAATTGGTTTAGCAACAAATTAGCGTTGGTGGGAACAAGAACAATTAACAATCCAAGAATTGAAACTAAATGTTGGATAGTCCAACTCTAGAAACCCAATTGCTCACTTTACCCAAGCCAAGAACCAAAAATTTAGCCTAAAACCATGTTTGATATTTTGTCAAACACTTGGTGGGCAAAAACCTAAAACATGGAGAAAATGATAAAAGGCTTGAAACTAAAAGCAACAATTGATCTTAATCAACAAGAATAACACAAGAAAGCATGAAATAAACTTCAAACATCAAATTCATCAACATGAAATTAGAATTGCAAGAGAGAAGCAAAATTAAACTATAACTTGAATTAGAAGAAATAGTAATGACAATGTAACTTTAAAGAGTAAAAACAAGAGAATACTTACAATGAAATCTAGCAAAATCCAAGATAAAAAATGGAAATGACACTTGAATGTAAAACCCTAATATAAACCTAATAGAGATGATGAAAAACTTAGAGAAAAACTAACTAAAGCTTCCTACTACTACTCCTAAACTATCCTAAATGATATGCTATGTTATGTTGCTCATTTCCCCTTCAATATGAGCTAGAAGACTTCAGAAATGGGCCTCCAAAGCCCCCAAATCGTGAGTCACGTGCTATTTTAATGAAGTCATGTCCGGACACCTGTGCGGACGCACAGATGCGTGCGTTCGCACACCTCGCGATAAATCCAGTCCTGTGCGTACGCATAGGTAGCTGTGCGCATGCACACGTCTCTGAGCTCATCTCCTTTGATTCTTCATGCTTCCTCCACTTTGCATGCTCTTCTTCCATTTTCTCCAACCCATTCCTACCTTTTACACCTGGAATCACTCACAAACAACATCAAGGCATCGAATGGAAAGCAAACAGAATAAAATAGATTCAATTAGGCACAAAAGAGCATATTTTCATAATCAAGCGCAATTTGGGAGGAAAGTTTAAAAGCATGCTATTCAAGGGAATAAGTGCAATTTTATGTGATGAAAATCCATTCAATTCTAACCAAAAATCATCATCAAATATGGATTCATCAGAGAGCTTTCAAACGTTGAAGCAAAGGTTGACCACCACGCCTGTGTTGGTGTTACATGAGCCAAATGAATCATTTGAGGTGTACTATGATGCCTCACTGAAGGGTCTAGGGTGCATGCTGATGCAGCGTTGTAATGTGGTGGCATATGCCTCACGACAGTTGAGACCTCATGAAGTTAACTACCCTACGCACGATTCGGAACTTACTGCGATTGTGTTTGCATTAAAGGTGTGGAGGCATTACCTCTATGGGGTTAAGTTCCGAGTTTTCTCTGATCACAAAAGCTTGAAATATCTCTTTGATCAGAAAGAGCTTAATATGCGGCATTGGAGGTGGATGGAGTTACTGAAAGACTACGACTTTGTGTTGAATTACCATCCGGGGAAAGCTAATGTAGTGGCGGATGCGTTAAGTCGGAAATCATTATATGCGGCTTGGATGATGCTTCGAGAAGAGGAGTTACTCAAGGCATTCGAGAGTCTAAAGATTGGTGTTCAAGAAGTGTCTGGAACCCTGTGTTTGAGTCAATTACAGATCTCAAGTGACTTTAAATCCGAACTCCTAAAGGCTTATGAAAACGATGACGTGTTACCGAAGGTGTTGCCAGCTATTGAGCAAGGAAAGTGGTGGAGAGTGTCGAAGGATCAGGATGGGCTATGGAGATTCAAGGATAGGATCATAGTGCCGGATGTTGGCACTTTGCGGCAAGATATCTTAAAGGAAGCACACAAAAGCGGATTCTCTATCCACCTGGGGAGTACTAAGATGTACCATGATTTAAAGGTGATGTTTTTGGTGGCTGGGCATGAAGAATGATGTGGCGGAATACGTCTCAAAGTGCTTAACTTGTCAGAAGGTGAAGATTGAACATCAGAGACCTTCCGGGACATTACAACCTTTAGAAGTTCAGCAATGGAAATGGGAGAGCATTGCGATGGACTTTGTGTCTGGATTGCCAAGGACTAGGGCCGGTTTTGATGCTATCTGGGTGATTGTAGACCGATTGACAAAGTCGGCTCACTTTCTACCCATTCGGATAAACTACACTCTTGAGGAGTTAGCACGGTTATACATAAAGGCGATTTTGAGACTTCATGGTGTACCTGCTACTATAATCTCTGATAGAGATCCTTGTTTCACTTCGACGTTTTGGCGTGCATTTCAGAAGGCTTTCAGAACCCGCTTAAGCCTCAGCACAGCTTACCATCCTCAAACAGATGGTCAATCTGAGAGGACGATCCAATCCTTAAAAGATATATTGAGGGCTATGTTTTGGACCAGCCGGCGAGTTAGGATCGATATATGCCGCTAGTGGAGTTTGCGTACAATAATAGCTACCATGCGAGCATCGGAATGGCTCCGTATGAGGCTTTGTATGGGAGGAAATGTCAATGTTCGTTATGTTGGTATGAAGCTGGGGAGAAAAGCTTGTTGGGGCCGGAGATGATAGCTGAGACCACTGAACAAGTCAAGAAAATCCGAGATAGGATATTCACAGCGCAGAGTCGTCAGAAGAGTTATGCCGATCAGAGGCGGAAGCCCTTGGAATTTGAGGAAGGAGACCATGTTTTCCTTAAAGTTACTCCCACCATAGGAGTAGGTAGGGAAATTAAAGCAAAGAAGTTGAATCCTCAGTACATTGGTCCGTTTCAGATCCTGGAGAGGGTTAGACCAGTGGCGTATCGAATGGCTCTACCACCCCACCCTTCAAACCTGCACAACGTATTTCACGTGTCGCAGCTTCGGAAGTATACTCCTGATGCTAGCCATGTATTAGAACCTGAATCTGTTTAGTTAAAAGAAGATTTGACGGTTCCAGTGGCTCCGGTCAGAATTGACGACACTAGTATCAAACGATTGCGTGGGAAAGAAGTTTCATTAGTCAAAGTGGCATGGAGTTGAGCCGGTGTTGAGGAGCACACTTGGGAACTTGAGTCGGAGATGCGAACTGATTACCTACACTTATTCTCAGGTAATTGAATTCAAATTTTGTGGGCAAAATTCCCAATTAAGTGGGTAGAATGTAAAACCCAGTTATTTAATGACTAATTAGCCCATAAATGAGAATTTATTCTACAAAGCCAAAAATGTGATTTTTATGGCTTAATATGATAGAGGAGATTGAAACGAGAATTTTGATACCAATTTTATAGAAATCGGCACAAGATTAGACCGTACGGGCTAAACCGGGCCAACCGAACCCATATTGGGCCCTTGGCCCACCCAAACTAAATCTAAAACCCTAAAGACAACACTCTCTTTCCACTCTAAACACTCAAGCACGCTGAAAAAGGAAATGGAAAGGGGAAGAACACTCTTCCAAAGTTCTACCCTTGTTTGATCTTCAAACCACCATAACTTTTGATCCGGAGCTCTGATTACCGCATCGTTTGCAGCCACGCGTTCACCGCGATGAACTCTACAAAACCTACTACTTTGTTCTTGAGCTAAGCCACGAAATTAGTCTAGTTTGCTCAGCCTTAAATTCGAATTTAATGGGAAAAAGTGTTGAAATTTTGGACTTTTTGATGTTATAGGACCCAACTAGCTTGAAAGAGAAGCTTAATCTTGTCTCCTTGATCCTTGGGTGTGGTAAGATTCTCAACCCTAATGGGATTTGTTGATTTATGATGTTGTGTATTGAGTTGTTGTGTTTGGATGTGATAATTGTGGCTTAGGTAGTGTGTATGTGAATATTGAAGCTTGATTGAGATTTTGGAGAGCTTGGAAAAGGGCTTTGGTGTGCTAAAAATCTGTTCTTGGAGGTGTTGAAGCTTGGTGAGCTTGAGAAAAAGTGATTTGGAAGTGCTCCGGGTTGAGCGAGAAAATCGGCTAAGGTATGGTCTCGGTTTCCTGTATCTAAAATGTAATGTGGTATGAAAACTTAGGCTAGAGGCCCTAAGATAGGATTTGAATGGTTGATGTTGTTAAATGGTTGAAATAAATTGTGTGGTCATATATGTGATTATGAATATTGATGTTTTGATGGTGTGATGTGATGCTGCATAAACTTGTTATGCTACGATTTAGGAAATTGCACGATCGGCAAAATTCCTTCCGGCAAGTGCACCGGTTATCGTCAAGTAAAAACTCACAATAGAGTGAGGTCGAATCCCACAAGGATTGGTTGAGTGAGCAATTCGGATTAGAAGTATGTTCTAGTTGAGCGGAATCAAGATTTAGATGAGAATTGCGGAATGTAAAATTGAATGAATTAAAGAGCGAGAAGCTAAATTGCTGAAATTAAAAGGGATGGGGGTGATTGCATGAATTTAATTGCAGAATGTAAAGAGAAAGTGGTAAATCAGAAATGGGAAGTTCATTGGGTGTTAGGAGATATTGAGATCTCCGAATCAAAACAACTTTTATTCCTTCCTCAACCAATGCATTCATTGAATTTTGCTTGGCAATCTTATATGATTGGATCCCAATCCCTTGGCTCACCAATTCTCTCTAAAAACAAACAAATTCCCAATCCCTTGGTTTAAATGTTCATAAGAAGAGATGATGCTCGATCACTGATTATACCACACAGTTTCATGAACCACAATTTGGTAGGATTACATGTCACAATATCCATCCAAACCCCAATCCAATTCACTGTGAGAAAGCTTCTCTAGCATGAATCCTCCATTCCTTTCCCAAGGTTCCGAAGGATTCCAATTATGGGTAGTTTCTTTCCCAAGACAACTACCCAATGGAATTAGATCGAGAAGCTTTCTAACAAAATTCAAGAGAAAAGATTGAAGAAGAAGATAAAACTATTATTGATTCATTGAATTACAATAGAGCTCCCTAACCCAATGAAAGGGGTTTAGTGAGTCATAGCTCTGAATTCAAAACTAAAAGAAAATGATCCAAAATTCTCCGTGTCTCCCGATGATCCTCACTAACTTAAATTCTATCCTATTTATACACTTTCTAAATTGAGCTTCTGTTGTGTTTCTTGGGCTTTGAGGCCTTTCCCTGATTTCCTTTTGCTTTGGGTTTATGGTCCATAATCCTGATGAGGCTGTGATCCAATTCTGTAACATTCATTGAGCAAACTTAGTGATAAACAAGTAATGACACAAGACTCAACAAATTGAAGCTCCAAACTCATCAATCCTTCAGGCCCAATCCCATAAACCATGATATTCAATTGGGTTTCATACCATAATACGTTTAAGTTAATGTTTGTGCTCAAATGCTAACTTAAACTTCAATATATTTGGCCCAGAAACCTCTTTCAAAAAGTGGCGTTTAAGTTGAAGTTTAAGTTTCAGTTTAAGGTTAAACTGAAACTTAAACGTGGAAATGGAAGAAAGCAACCCAGGAGTGTGAAATGTCGAACACGTTTAAGCTTCAGTTTAAGGTTGAACTGAAGCTTAAACGTGGAAATGAAGAAAGCAACCCTGGAGGAGCAATTGGGTCGAACACGTTTAAGCTTCAGTTTAAGGTTAAACTGAAGCTTAAACGTGGAAATGAAGAAAGCAACCCTGGAAGAGGAAAATAGTCGAACACGTTTAAGCTTCAGTTTAAGGTTAAACTGAAGCTTAAACGTGGAAATGAAGAAAGCAACCCTGGAGGGGAGAAATAGTCGAACACGTTTAAGCTCCAGTTTAAGGTTAAACTGGAGCTTAAACGTGGAAATGCTCCTGGTGCCTTTCTTACTTCTGGCGTTTAACCTCCAGTTTAAGGTTAAACTGGAGGTTAAACGTGGAAATGCTTCTTTGGTGAGAATTTGTGTCGAACACGTTTAAGCTCCAGTTTAAGGTTAAACTGGAGCTTAAACGTGGAAATGCTCCCTTGGTGAAATTCTCATTCTGGCGTTTAACTTCCAGTTTAAGGTTAAACTGGAGGTTAAACGCCAGTTCCAGCATTTCTTAGCCTTCATGATTCTGGCGTTTAAGCTCCAGTTTAGGCTTAAACTGGAACTTAAACGCCATTTCCAGCATTATGTGGCTTGGTAGTTTAAGTTCCAGTTTAAGCTTAAACTGGAACTTAAACTCCACATGTGATATTCAAGCTTCCTTTATTGATTTTATTGCTTCCTTGCCTAGCCTCTTCTTCCCTGAAATCATCCAAATAATTGCATCAAAGTCTTGCAAAATTTCATGAGAAATCTTCCATTCATAGCATTCAAGTAATATAACTAAAAACTCATGGAATTTGCATCAAAATCATACTGTTTGGATGATTCATTGCTTTGTTATTCATTTAACCATTCTTGGTTATTTTAAGCTCAAGAAAATGCATAAAACCACTAAAACTAACAGAAAAATGCTAGTGAAACTAGCCTAAGATGCCTTGGCATCACAACACCAAACTTAATACTTGCTTGTCCCTAAGCAAGTCCTGAGAAAGTATGAAACAGAAAGCAATTACATTGGCTATATTAGCAAGCATTTGAAGTTCATCAGAAGGGTTTTATGCAGAAAGTTGCAGCATCACTTTTTCATTCTTATCAGGTAAGATTATCACTTTTTCATTGCATCCATCAAACACTGCTATGGCCTCTTGTTATTCTTATGTCCTTGGCACTTTTCTCTTCTTTGTTTTTCTTTTCTTTTTCTTAGAGCTCCTTTGCTCCTTGTTTGCTTAGTGTCATGTGTTGCACAAGCCTTTGGCATTTTCTTTTTCTTATCAGTGCACTACACATATCCACTACAGGCATTTTAGTTCACATTTCTTCTTGAGACATTGGTGCCCAGCACCTCTTTGTGTGACTAAATGTTTTGTATTTAGGTTGCTCTTGATAATGGACTTTTGGTTGATAATCCCGGGTTAGTTAACCCAAGTTACCAAGTGTTGAAACACTCCTCAGAACCTATTCATCCAAGCATATCCTTAATACATAAACACCACAGGCATTTGTCTCAGAAGTTCAAACCATTGGTGCCTAGCTTATTTTCTCAATTTTTTTTTGCTTTTTGGTTGCCCTTTTTCAGTGGCTTTTTCTTCTTCTTTTTCTTTCTTTTTCATGGCCAAAGACATTTATTCATCAAGATCCATAGACAGTTTTCAATTTCTACACAAAAAAATGATAATTCTACACTCTATTTCCAGTGATCTGACTAAACAATCAAGCATGCATACCACCACTTAATTCTACTTGATTTGTCACTAATTGAGCCAAGTTACTTTTGTTCAAACTTTTCTCTTATTTTTTTTGGAAACAGAACAAGCATGGTAAGCATTTGTTTAAGAAGGTGAAGTTATATCCAAACATCTAGGCATTCACTTTATTCAAAGCAATAAACAGACAAACATACTAGAACTTCACATTCCAGAAAGATTCAACAATTACAGTTTAAACCAGAACAAGCATGCTTTTGTTTGCCTTTTAAAGAATGGTCAAGGAACACCACCACCTTGTGAAATTTCTTGTTTTCTCTTTGTTGCCAGGAAACAATTTGATTTCTCCTTCTTCTCCTAGTTGTTGCTTCATGTTCTTTCTAAGATCCTTATTTCCTTTCCTGCAAAGAGTGACGAAGTTGCTTGCTTCTCAAGCACTTGAGTGGTTAGCTCAACTATGTATGGGCAAGTGTCTGAGTCTTAAGTTGGTGTGTGAACACCAAACTTAGTCTCCTACTTACTTCTCTGTTCTTTGAATCCTTGAGTTCTCCTTGGAATGAAGTTGCTGCTAAGGATTTTAAGCATTTCTGTGATTGCTTAGAATGGTTGTTCCTTTCATATAATTCAAAGGTTGTTGTGTTCAGTTGATCTTTATGGTGGAACACCAAACTTAGAGTCACACATTCCCCTTTGAATTATTGATCCACGAATTCATTGTTTGGTGTGAAACACCAAACTTAATTCTTTGCAATGCACAGAAACTACTTCACCCTTTTTATTGAAACAAATAAAAGAAACAGCAAAGGGGTATTACCTCAGGTTGGGTTGCCTCCCAACAAGCGCTTCTTTAATGTCACTAGCTTGACGGTTGCCCCTTGTTAGGGTGGATTGTAGTGCTTGATGTCCTCTCCTCTCACTATGAAAATGTCCCCATTTGATTCCTTCATGATTTCCAAATGTTCCATAGAAAGAACTTTCCTGATTGTGAACACTTGAGGGAGCTGGGAAGGAATGGTTTTGAGGCCAGGTGGGATTGGCAGATAATGACTTGATATCACTTTATCTCCCGGAGAGAAACCTTCAGTGGGGATTTTCTTGTTTCTCCACCCTCTTGGCACTTTCTTTACAATTCTTCCCTTTCTCTTGAGGATTTCTTCATTGACCCTTATGCCAGGAGGATCCTTCTGATCTGTTTCTATTGATTCTTGTGGCTTTAACTCTTGCAATTCTTGTTTGCCTTCCAAGGACTGTTTCAGAGTTTCAGCTGCTGGATTGCTTTCCTCCAAACACAGATGGCTACTATCATCCTTAGGCTTTTCAGGTTCTGGTTCAGGCTCAGATGCAGGTTTGAAAACATTGAAAATGAGCTGTTCATCATGTATTCTCAAGATTAGCTCTCCTTGTTCTACATCTATGAGCGCTCTAGCAGTGGCTAGAAATGGCCTTCCCAGAATGATAGGGTGTAGGTAGCTTTCCTCCATGTCCAAAATGACAAAGTCTGTGGGGAAGAAATAATTTCCCACTTTCACCAGCACATTCTCAACTACCCCTTCAGCTTGCTTCTGAGTTTTGTCAGCCAGTTGTATGATTACATCAGTGGATCTCACCTCATTTAGTTGTAGCCTCTTCATAAGAGTCAGAGGCATCACATTTATGCTAGCTCCTAGATCACAGAATCCTTTGTCAATTTTTGTTTCCCCTATGATGCAGGGGATATGAAAACTTCCTGGGTCTGTTTTCTTAGAGACTATGTCCTTCTTGATGAGGGCACTGCATTCTTTGTTCATTATTACAGTTTGTCCTCCCTTCAAAACTCTTTTCTTTCTCAGCAATTCCTTTAAATACTTGATATGTGTAGGCATCTGCTGGAGAATCTCAAGGAAGGGAATATTGATATGGAGAGACTTAAATGTTTCTAAAAACCTTGAATAGGTTTTCCCTTTTTCACCTCCTCCTAACCTCTGAGGAAATGGTGCTTTTGGTTGGTATGTTTCCAGCATGCCTTTTTGCAGTTCCTAGGCTTGTTCAGTTTCACTTTCCTGCTTAGCTTCTTCCACACCTTCCTTCAAGATTTCTGGCTCCTGTTCTGAGGGTCTGATTCCTTCTTCTTCTGAAACTTCCTTCAATATGGTGATGGCCTTGCATTCTTCCCATCTCACTCCCTTTTGTTCCCCTTTAGGATTCTTTTCTGTGTCACTAGGGAACACTGCAGTTGACTTGGGGGCCTGTTGAGATAGCTCTCCTACTTGAGACTCCATCCTCTTGAGTTTTTCACCATGGTTCCTTAAGGTAGTTCTCACATCATCCCTAAAGCTTTTCAACTCACTTATGTCCTGACCCATGTTTGCCAGCATTCCTTCTATCCTATTTAATTGATCTTGAAATTGTTGGTTCGGATTAGGTTGGGTAGGTTGATTATTTTGGCCATGATATGATGGTTGGGAGTAAGTGTTTTGTGTGGCTTGGTATGATCTTTGGTTGGAGTTTTGGTATGTGGAATTGTTATGTTGGTTGTGGTTGTAAGGTTTGTGGTTTTGTGGTTGGGTTTGTTGGTTCCCCCACCCAAAGTTTGGGTGGTTTTTCCATCCTGGGTTGTAAGTGTTGGAATGTGGATCATATGATTGCCTTTGTTGGTTTCCCACATAGTTGGCTTCTTCCCAATCACCTCCTTCAGTGCTTACTTCCTCTTGATCTTGTGTGTGTATTGCAGCCACTTGCTTTGTTTCTAATTTCCTGGTGAGCTCTGCTAGTTGCTTGGCAAACACCTTGTTTTGGGCTAAAATTGTATCAACATGGTTCAGCTCCATGACTCCCTTAGTGTTGTGTCTCTCTGAAGCATAGTAGTACTCGTTCTCAGCCACTGTCTCAATCACTTCTATGGCTTCTTCAACAGTCTTTTTCCTGTTCAATGAACCTCCTGATGAATGGTCTACAGCCTTCCTTGATTCATAAGAAAGTCCATCATAGAAAATATGCAATTGCACCCAGTCATGGAACATGTCTGGTGGGCATTTCCTTGTCAAATCCTTGAATCTCTCCCATGCCTCGTAGAGAGTTTTACCATCTTGTTGTCTAAAAGTCTGAACCTCAGATCGAAGCCTATTGACCTTTTGTGGGGGGTAAAAACGTGCCAGAAACTTGCTTTCCACCTCATCCCAGGTTGTTAGGCTCCCCCTTGGGAATGATTCCAGCCACTTAGCTGCCTTGTCCCTAAGTGAAAATGGGAACAAGAGCAGTTTATAGGTATCTTCCTGGACTCCATTGGACTTCACAGTGTCGCAAATTCTCAGGAATTTTGTGAGATGTTGGTTTGGATCTTCATTAGCACTCCCACCAAATGAACAATGATCCTCCACAAGTGATATTAGCTGTGGTTTGAGTTCAAAATTGTTGGCCTGAATGGGTGGTTTCTGAATGCTGCTACCACAATTCCCAGAGGTTGGGTTTATGTATGAACCAAGAACCCTCCTCTCAGGAATGGCATTGTTTCCATCAGCTCTCTCATGGTTGTGAACTTCTCTATCCATGTTGAGATCTAAAGCTTCCTCAAAATTGTCCTCAGATTCTCCTTCAGATTCTTCTTCTCCCAGTACTCTCTTCCCTCTTGCTTCCCTTCTAAGTCTATGAAGGGTCCTCTCTGGTTTGGTATATGGAGGAGTTGATGTCTCTCCTCTCCTACCTGTCATACAAGAACACAGCACAGGCAACAAACAAGTGAAATACTCTTGGTTAATGGAAGAGTATGGTTAGAGCAGTTGAGGAATTAATTCAAACAGTTAGTGAGTCAGTGAGTTAGTTGCTTGAATTTAAAGGCATAAAGAAAGAAAGCATGTAACAGAGTGCAGAAATTAAAATTCAACAAGTAACTTGAACTGAATTAATCAAAACAAAAAAAAATGCTCAATCTAGTTAACTTCCAATTTGAGAATTGTCAATCGAAAACCAATCCCCGGCAACGGTGCCATAAACTTGATGCGCATAAACTTGTTATGCTACGATTTAGGAAATTGCACGATCGGCAAAATTCCTTCCGGCAAGTGCACCGGTTATCGTCAAGTAAAAACTCACAATAGAGTGAGGTCGAATCCCACAAGGATTGGTTGAGTGAGCAATTCGGATTAGAAGTATGTTCTAGTTGAGCGGAATCAAGATTTAGATGAGAATTGCGGAATGTAAAATTGCATGAATTAAAGAGCGAGAAGCTAAATTGCTGAAATTAAAAGGGATGGGGGTGATTGCATGAATTTAATTGCAGAATGTAAAGAGAAAGTGGTAAATCAGAAATGGGAAGTTCATTGGGTGTTAGGAGATATTGAGATCTCCGAATCAAAACAACTTTTATCCCTTCCTCAACCAATGCATTCATTGAATTTTGCTTGGCAATCTTATATGATTGGATCCCAATCCCTTGGCTCACCAATTCTCTCTAAAAACAAACAAATTCCCAATCCCTTGGTTTAAATGTTCATAAGAAGAGATGATGCTCGATCACTGATTATACCACACAGTTTCATGAACCACAATTTGGTAGGATTACATGTCACAATATCCATCCAAACCCCAATCCAATTCACTGTGAGAAAGCTTCTCTAGCATGAATCCTTCATTCCTTTCCCAAGGTTCCGAAGGATTCCAATTATGGGTAGTTTCTTTCCCAAGACAACTACCCAATGGAATTAGATCGAGAAGCTTTCTAACAAAATTCAAGAGAAAAGATTGAAGAAGAAGATAAAACTATTATTGATTCATTGAATTACAATAGAGCTCCCTAACCCAATGAAAGGGGTTTAGTGAGTCATAGCTCTGAATTCAAAACTAAAAGAAAATGATCCAAAATTCTCCGTGTCTCCCGATGATCCTCACTAACTTAAATTCTATCCTATTTATACACTTTCTAAATTGAGCTTCTGTTGTGTTTCTTGGGCTTTGAGGCCTTTCCCTGATTTCCTTTTGCTTTGGGTTTATGGTCCATAATCCTGATGAGGCTGTGATCCAATTCTGTAACATTCATTGAGCAAACTTAGTGATAAACAAGTAATGACACAAGACTCAACAAATTGAAGCTCCAGACTCATCAATCCTTCAGGCCCAATCCCATAAACCATGATATTCAATTGGGTTTCATACCATAATACGTTTAAGTTAATGTTTGTGCTCAAATGCTAACTTAAACTTCAATATATTTGGCCCAGAAACCTCTTTCAAAAAGTGGCGTTTAAGTTGAAGTTTAAGTTTCAGTTTAAGGTTAAACTGAAACTTAAACGTGGAAATGGAAGAAAGCAACCCAGGAGTGTGAAATGTCGAACACGTTTAAGCTTCAGTTTAAGGTTGAACTGAAGCTTAAACGTGGAAATGAAGAAAGCAACCCTGGAGGAGCAATTGGGTCGAACACGTTTAAGCTTCAGTTTAAGGTTAAACTGAAGCTTAAACGTGGAAATGAAGAAAGCAACCCTGGAGGAGGAAAATAGTCGAACACGTTTAAGCTTCAGTTTAAGGTTAAACTGAAGCTTAAACGTGGAAATGAAGAAAGCAACCCTGGAGGGGAGAAATAGTCGAACACGTTTAAGCTCCAATTTAAGGTTAAACTGGAGCTTAAACGTGGAAATGCTCCTGGTGCCTTTCTTACTTCTGGCATTTAACCTCCAGTTTAAGGTTAAACTGGAGGTTAAACGTGGAAATGCTTCTTTGGTGAGAATTTGTGTCGAACACGTTTAAGCTCCAGTTTAAGGTTAAACTGGAGCTTAAACGTGGAAATGCTCCCTTGGTGAAATTCTCATTCTGGCGTTTAACTTCCGGTTTAAGGTTAAACTGGAGGTTAAACGCCAGTTCCAGCATTTCTTAGCCTTCATGATTCTGGCGTTTAAGCTCCAGTTTAGGCTTAAACTGGAACTTAAACGCCATTTCCAGCATTATATGGCTTGGTAGTTTAAGTTCCAGTTTAAGCTTAAACTGGAACTTAAACTCCACATGTGATATTCAAGCTTCCTTTATTGATTTTATTGCTTCCTTGCCTAGCCTCTTCTTCCCTGAAATCATCCAAACAATTGCATCAAAGTCTTGCAAAATTTCATGAGAAATCTTCCATTCATAGCATTCAAGTAATATAACTAAAAACTCATGGAATTTGCATTAAAATCATACTGTTTGGATGATTCATTGCTTTGTTATTCATTTAACCATTCTTGGTTACTTTAAGCTCAAGAAAATGCATAAAACCACTAAAACTAACAGAAAAATGCTAGTGAAACTAGCCTAAGATGCCTTGGCATCATGATGCATGAGAGATATGCATGTTTAGATATATGATTAACGATTGGTTGAGGTTGAATTGTGGGTGAAACCATGTTAAGAGTGAGGATGGTAATGATTGTATGTATTGATGGTTGATTGGAAGTGGTATTATTGGAAATTGGAATGATAAAAGATATATGACATGGTATTGTATTTAAAGTAGCATTATTTGGTTGAGATTGGTGAAATGATAGATTGGTGGGTTATGATTTTGATAAAAATGTTAATGTATGAGTTGAGGAGGCTTGAGGTTGATTTTTGGTATGTCTTGGTTGATTTTAAAAAGGGTAGGAATTGGTTTGTTTTGAAAATGGCACTTTGTGGTTTTGTATGAAAATGTGGTTTTTGGGCATATTTTGATGGAGCATAACTTGGACTCTGGATCCCCGATTTATGCCAAACTTATTTAGAAATAAAATTGGATTCGGGATGTTTATGCCGTTTGAAGAACGGGTGAAAAATGATTTGAAACGGAGAAGTTATGCCCGTCGGAAGATTGGGGTTTGAAACTGTGAATTCTGCAGCTTTCTGACTTAGTAAAATTTTTGGCAGAACGCATTCCCACGCGTATGCGTGGCCGACACGCACGCGTCGTTTTCAAATATTCTCTACCCACGCGTGCAAATGGCCGACGCGTACGTGTCGATGATCAAATTCAATTGGCCTAGCCAAATTCCAGAGAGTTGTGCAAGAACTGTGCTGGTTTTGTGCGTGGGGCACAAAACGCACCCACGCGAATGCGTGGCTAACGCGTAGGCGTCAGTTGGCCTTTCTCCCATCCACGCATGTGCGTGGGGGACGCGTACGTGTCACTGTATTTTGTTGCTTTCCATGCGTGCGCGTGGGCGACGCGCACGCGTGACCCTGTTTTCATTCCAAAGTTGATTTTTGAGTTTTCAAAGCCAAATTTCAGACTTCTAAGCCTCTGATCTCAGCCCTTATTTCTTAAATTTGATGATATGCCTAGCAATGGGAAGGTCTAGCAAATGTGGTAACTTATGGATGAAGAAAGGGGAGAATTAATGATGAATGATGATCAAGGATCATTGTATGAGATACAGAGGATGAATGTGGAAGTGCTTTGATATGCCATGAGCCGAAAGGCTGTAATTGTTAATGAATTGGCTGATTATGGATTGTATTATGAGTTGAATGGCTGAGATATTGCCGAGTTACGGCTGAGCTACTATTGAATTATGGCTGAGTATGATTGCATATATGCATATTGAATGAAATGTGAATGTTGCACTTCCACTATCTGAGATACGAGTTTCCCTGGGAGAAAGCAATGGCTAGCCACCATGTGCTCCAGGTGGAGACTTGATACTATGTCGACCCTATGTTGTTAGTGTGGCCGGACACTGTGAAAGTTCTGGATGAGCTCGCCCCCGTGAATATATACCAGTGAGGGTGTTGGATATGAATTATGATTTATGATTGAGAATAACTCGAGTTGGGAATGCACGACAGAGGGACAGTCCAATGGTTAGCTACCAGGACTTGTCGGGTTGGCTTTATAACCGACAGATAAGATTCATCAGCCATTGGGACAGGAATACATCATATGCATATTATGTGAATTGTTTGGAATTGCCTAATTGACTGCATATTACTTGCTAATTGTCTAAATGTCGTATTTGTTCCTATTTGTATATCTCCTTGTCTGATATAATTGTGTTTGCCATATTATACTACTGCTGGTGGTTGGGAGGTCTGAAGGATTTGGAAAGGGAAGTATTAGTTAGACTGAAGATCTTTAGTTAGTTGCCATTTATGGTTTAGTCTATTTATAAGCTTTGATTTATCTGCTGGAAGTTCTAGGATTGCCTTCGGCTTTCTCAGGACATTACATGTTAGATATGTGGGTAGTGTTACCATACTGAGAACCTTCGGTTCTCATCCATGCGGATTTTGAGGTTTTCAGATGCAGGACATGAAGCTCCTCACTGAGGCATGCTGGAGACTTCTGGATTAGCGAAGATTCTTGGGTCTCGGCACTTTATTTTGGTTTATGTAGATAGTTACTATCTCTACTAAATAAATGTATATATATACTGTTTTGACTACTCTTAGAGGTTATTTTGGAGAACAGGTTTTGTTAGCTTGTCCTTGGGGTTTCCCTTGGATTTCTTACTTTATGTTTATATAAATATGTATACTTTTATGCTCAGATCGGTTATCTTCGCAAACCAGGTCTTGAGTCTTAATATTCGTATCTTTGGCACTCTTTGTTTATGGTTTCTCCTTAGCCAATCCTTTGTCGATTTTGTTACGTTATCGATCGGAGTGTTGCGCTTTGCTGTTTAACGATTTTGTTTTATCCCTTTTATTCAAAGGCTCCTAGTTATAAACATTTTTCACACTACTATATGTACTAAATTTTATTTTTAGAGGTCGTAATACCTCGCCACCTCTGTCTTATGACTTAAGCATAAGGCTATGTGTGGTAGGGTGTTACAATCTTCTTATCATTGAATTCACAACTACTGAGTAACGTTATCTTTTTTTTTTACTTTTATGCACTTAAACAATGAAACAACTTTTAATTTCTATCTGCCTCACTAAGATTTACAAAATAACCACTATTTTATCCAAGCTGACAATCCTCGTGGGATCGACCCTGACTCACCTCAGGTATTATTTGGATGACCCAGTGCACTCGCTGGTTCAATTGTACGGAGTGTGGAAATCCGTGCACAAAGTTTTTAGCACCGTTGTCGGGGATTGTTCGAGTTTAAACAAACTAACGGATTATTTTGTTGCTTAAATTAAGTATTGTTTTTAATTTTATTTGAATCTTTTGTTTCCTTTTTCAAAAAAAAAATATAAAATTTTTTTCAAAACCATTTCTTTTATTTATTAATCTTTATCTTTGTTTGAATTTTTTGTTCTTGTTCCTGTTAAAGTTCAAACCTTCTTGAGTCTTTTTTCCAAAAATTTTCAAAAATAGTGTATTTTGTTTGAGTCTTGTGTCAAATCTTAAGTTTGGTGTCTTTGTGTTCTTCTTGGTCTTCAAGTTGTTCTTGTTTTTCTTCTTGTTTTGATCTTTAAAATTTTAAGTTTAGTGTCATTTACTTGTTTTTCTCTTTCTTCATTAAATAAAAAATATCTTTTCTATCTTTTTACTTTAATTTTTGAAAATCTCAACAAAAATTTCAAATTTTAATTTCAAAATCAGTATCTTATCTTATCTTAGTTTTAAAATTTTAAATTCAAATCTTTTCAAAAAAATCATATCTTTTTCAAATGACTATCTTATCTTTTTATCTTTCTTTAAAATTCAAAAATCTTATCTTATCTTATTTCAGATTCAAATTTTAAAATTCAATTTCAAAATTTTAAATTTTAAATTTCAGATTTCAAGTTTCAAAATCGAATCTTTTTCAAAAATCAAATTTAAAATCTTATCTCTTTCAAATCTTTTCAAATTCTTATCTTATCTTTTTAAATTTCAAATTTTAAAATCAAATCTTTTTCAAATCTTTTCAATTTCTATCTTATCTTTTCTAATTTTAAAATCAAATCTTTTCTAATCTTCTATCTTATCTTAATTTCAAATCTTTCTTAATTAGTTACTTGTTTTCTCTTTCTTCTTTTTCAAAACTTCCTAACTAATTCTTCTCTCTTCTAATTTTTGAAAATATCTTCTCTACTTCTCTCTCTTCTTTTTCAAAATTCATCATTTAATTTTCAAATCTTTTTAGTTAATTAGCTTTAATTTTTGGATTTAATTAATAAATAAAATAAAAACAAAAATATCTTCTCTTTTTACTTCTAATTTTCGAATTCTCTTCCTTATTATTCAAATTATTCTTCTCTATCTTCATTCTTCTTTCTTTTCCATATCTCACTGGAAGTCCTCTATATTCAAGCATAGAAGTTTCCTTTCTTTCTTTGCTTTCTTTTCTTATTTATGAGCAAGAACAGGGATAAAGAACCTCTCTTAAATGCTGATTCTGAACCTGAGAGGACTCTAAGGAGGCATTTGCAACAAGTTAAAGCACAACACTCCAGAAAAAACCTCACAGATATTTTCGAACAAGAAGCTGAAAGATGGCAGCCGAGCCTCATAATGACGGAGATGCAAGAAAGGTTCTTGGTGACTACACCATACCAACTTCTGATTTCTATGGAAGAAGTATCTCTGTACCTGCCATTAGAGCAAACAACTTTTAGCTTAAGCCTCGATTTGTCTCTCTAATGCAACAGAATTGCAAGTTTTATGGACTTCCACTGGAAGATCCACATCAGTTTCTATCTGAATTCTTGCAATTCTGTGACACTATTAAGACCAAGGAGTGGATCCTGAGGTCTACAGACTTATGCTCTTTCCCTTTGCGGTTAGAGACAGAGCTAGGATATGATTGGATTTTCAACCTAAAGAAAGCCTAGACTCTTGGGAAAAAGTGGTTAATTCTTTCTTGGCCAAGTTCTTTCCACCTCAGAAGATGAGCAAAATCAGAGTGGAAGTTCAAACCTTTGGACAAAAGAAGGTGAATCCCTCTTTGAAGCTTGGAAAAGATACAAGAAACTGATTAGAAGATGTCTTTCTGACATGCTCTCAGAATGGTCTATCTTAGGCATCTTCTATGATGGTCTCTCTGAGATGTCCAAAATATCATTGGACAATTCAGTAGGAGGATCACTCCACTTGAACAAAACACCTGCAGAAGCAAGAGAACTCATTGAGATGGTTGCAAACAACTAATTCATGTACACTTCTGAGAGAAACCCGGTGAATAATGGGGTACCTCAGAAGAAATGAGTTCTTGAAGTAGACACTTTGAATGCCATATTGGCTCAGAACAAGATCTTGACCCAACAGGTCAATATGATCTCTCATCATTTGACTGGAATACAAGCTGCAACTGGCAACACTCAAGAAGCTTCCTCTGAAGGAGAAGCTTATGATCCTGAACAACCCATGATGGAGTAGGTGAACTACATGGGAGAACCCTATAGAAACACCTACAACCCTTCATGGAAGAATCATCCTATCCTTTCATGGAAGGATCAACAGAAGCCTCAGCAAGGCTTCAATAATAATCAAGGTAGAAGAAACCAGAACAGGTTCAACAACAGACCACCATTCCTATTTTCTCAGGAACATATGGAGACTCCTAGGCAGAGCCTTTCTGACTTACTATAGTCTCCAACCTCTCTAAGACCACTCATAGTTTCATAACTGAAATAAGGTCCTCCATCAGAAATTTAGAGGTACAAGTTGGTCAACTGAGTAAGAGAATCCCTGAGACTCCTCCTAACACTCTTTCTAATAACATTGAAGTAAACCCAAGAGAAGAGTGCAAGGCCATCACTACTGAAGTTGAGGCCAAATCTGAAGGGAGCAATCTGGCGTTGAACGCCAATGATGAGATCCCTAATGGGCGTTCAACGCCCAATGCTACACCCTTAATGGCGTTGAACGCCATGAAGGAGGTCCCTCCTGGGCGTTCAATGCCCAAACTGGCACTAGAGCTGGTGTTCAACGCAACTAAGGAGGACCTTATTGGGCGTTCAATGCCCAAAATGGCAAAGAAGCTGGCGTTGAATGCCAGTGAAGATGCCCCCACTAGGCGTTCAACGCCAAAAAGGCCACAAGAGGTGGAGTTGAACGCTAGTGAAGGTATTTCTACTGAGTATTTAACAACCAATAATAAAGTCCCTATCCAAGAATTAAAGAAAGCCAAGGCTCATGTAGGGACCATAGAGGTCCCCTTGCATGCACTCTTACAATGCATGAGTCCTGATGAATACTCATCCTCTGATGAGGATGAGGAAACTAGGGAAGAGCAAGTTGCTCGGTACCTAGGAGCTCTCAAGAAGCTAAATGCCAAGTTATTTGGAGTAAAGACATTGAAGGAAGAACCTCCAGTGCTTACCAAAGAACTCAATGCTTTGGTTCAGCAGAGGCTACCCCAAAAGCTTTCAGATCCCAGATGCTTCCTAATTCCTTGCACCATAGGCACCATGACCTTTGAGAAGGCTCTGTGTGACCTAGGATCAAGTATAAACCTCATGCCACTCTCTGTGATGGAGAAGTTGGGAATCTTTGAGGTACAAGCTGTAAATATCTCACTGGAGATGGTAGACAAGTCAATGAATAAAGTATATGGCTTAGTAGAGGATGTCTTGGTGAAGGTTGAAGACCTTTACATCCCTGCAAACTTCATAATCTTAGATACCGGGGAAGATGAGGATGAATCCATCATCCTTGGAAGACTTTTCCTAGCCACTGCCAATGCTATCATTGATGTAGCAAAGGGATAACTGCTTTTACAACTAGGGAAGAAGCACATCTTGTTCAAGATGCCTCACCCTAACTCTCCCTCTAAGAAAAGAGAGATAATTATGCAACACTTAGTGTTCCAACCATCTCTTTCAGTGCAGAGCTTTACTAAGCCACCAGACACCAATTCTAAGTTTGGTGTTGGGCAGCCATCAACAAGCACTGAGACCAAAGGTACTAAGAAGAAAGTACTTAAAGGCTGGAGGGATAAAAAGATCCCCACTGAAGGCCTCTCACCTGGCATGAGAATTGTCTTCATCAAGAAACCAAACATACCACATACAGTGAGTCGTGTGTTATCTCTAGAGCATGTGGAGCTCATTCATGAGAATACAAAAAGAAAGTTCACTGTAAGGGGCGAAATTCTGAGCCCATATCAATCTCTGCAAGGAGCTAACTGTCAAGCTAGTGATGTTAAAGGAGCGCTTATTAGGAGGCAACCCAACCATAGTTATTATATATGTTTTTCTTTGAATTTATTTTTCTTCATATTTTCTTTAGGTTCATGATCATGTGCATTAGTCAGAACAGAGACAGAAATGTTCAGAAACGGAAACAGAATACTTTGGAATATATGTCTTGCTGGCATTGAACGCCAGACAAGAAGGCAAGAGAGGGCGTTCAACGCCCACAAAAGGTAACATTACTGGCATTGAACGCCAGCCCTAGAGTAGAGGCTGGGCACTCAACGCCCAACAGAGACAGAAGACCTGGCGTTGAACACCAGGAAAGAGGTCCCTCCTAGGCGTTCAACACCCTGAGTGGAGCAGCTAGCTGGGCGTTCAACACCCAACAGAGACAGAAGACCTGCCATTGAATGCCAGGAAGGAGGTCTCTCCTGGGCGTTCAACGCCCTGAGTGGAGCAGCAAGCTGGCGTTCAATGCCAGCTATGGAGTATGAGCTGGGCGTTCAACGCCCATAAGGAGGGCAGGGAATTTGAATTCCCTAGCCTCTTAGGACCATTAGGTCCCACAGCATCTTCACCTATCCCACCTTTTTTCTCTTCTTTTCATACTTCCCCACACACTCTTCTCTATAAACCCTCAACCAATTACATCCATATCTCTTTCCTAAAACCATCATAACTCCCACTAACCCCCACCCACCACAGTTCAAATTTCCCACCCATATTCCCCCCCATTCATTTGAAACCCTAACCATACCCTCCCTATAAATACCCCCCTCATTCCACTTATCCCACATACTACTCATACACATTTAGCCCTCACTTCTCCTTCTATTTTCTTCTTCTTCTACTCCATTATTCTCTTTTGTTTATTTTTGCTCGAGGATGAGCAAAGTTTTGAGTTTGGTGTTGGAAAAGCCTTGCTTTTTACTTTCCATTCCCACTTATGGCACCCAAGGTCAGAGAACCCTCTAGAAAGAGGAAAGGAAAGGCCGTAGCCGCTACCTCCGAATCTTGGGAGATGGAGAGATTCATCACCAAAGCCTACCAAGACCACTTCTATGAAGTAGTGAAAAAGAAAAAGGTGATCCCTGAGGTCCCTTTTAAGCTTAAGAAGAATGGGTATCTGGAGATCCGACATGAAATCTAGAGAAGAGGTTAGAATCTTAATGGTGCAAGAGTTCTATGCTAATGAATGGGTCACAAAAAACCATAACATTAGTGTGAACCCTCATCCTAAAAATTGGAGCACCATGGTTCGAGGGAGAATCTTAGATTTTAGCCCGAAAAGTGTGAGGTGGGCGTTCAACTTGCCTTTGATGCAAGGAGACCCACATTCCTACACTAGAAGAGTCAATTTTGATTAAAAGTTGGATCAAGTGCTCTCAGACATCTGTGTGGAAGGAGCACAGTGGAAAAGGGATTTCCAAGGCAAGCCTATCCAACTAAGAAGGCCTGACCTTAAGCCCACAGCTAGAGGAATTGTCATAGAAGGTGACATTCCAATTGAGGAAGACAAGCCCATCACTAAAAGAAGGATGGAGCATACTAGAGAGCTGGCACATGAACCATAACATGAGCATGTAGAGCCGCCTCAACATGAGATCCCTGACATGCCTCAAGGGATGTATTTTCCTCCTCAAAGCTATTGGGATCGATGGCATACTTATGTGGGAGAATTAAGCTCTAATATGAATCAGCTGAGGATGGAGCATCAAGAGCATTCCACCATTCTGAATAAAATTAGAGAAGATCAAAGAGCTATGAGGGAAGAACAACAGAGACAAGGGCGTGACATTGAAGACATCAAGTGCTTTATTGGATTTTCTAGAGGAAGTGGTAGTCGCTGTCACTAAGGTGGTCCCGTTCCATCACCCCTTGCTTTTATTTTATTTTTCTATTTTCCATTATGTTTTGTTGTCTGTTCTCGTGTTCCTATTGCATGATCATTTCTGTTTATGTCTTAAAGTTATAAAATGTTCCATATATCTCTCACCTTGCTTAAAAAAATTTTTATTTGAAAAAGAAAATTAAGATGCATGAATTTCAAGTTTATCTTAAGAATAGTTCAATTATCTTAATATGGTGGCATTATTTTTGTTTTCTGAATGTATGAATAAACAGTGCATAATTGAAATTGGAGTTTAAGAATGTTGGCACTTGAAAGAATGATGAAAAAGGAGAAGTATTATTGGTGATCTGAAAAATCAAAAGAAATTGATTCTTGAAGCAAGAAAAAGCAGCAAAAAGCAAGATGCAATAAAAAGAAAAAAATTTGCATGCCAAAAAAAAAGCAAGATGAAAAAAATGTGAAAAATAAAAAGCAGAAAAAGCCAATAGCTCTTAAAACCAAAAGGCAAGAGCAAAAAGCCAATAACCCTTTAAACCAAAAGGCAAGGGTAAAAGGATCCAAGGTTTTGAGCATCAATGGTTAGGAGGGCCTAAAAGAAACAAAAAAATCTTGGCCTAAACGGCTCAACCAAGCTGTCCCTAAATATATACTTGTGGTGTGAAGGTGTCAAGTAAAAAGCATGAGACTGAGCAGTTAAAGTCGTGATCCAAAATAAAAAGAGTGTTCTTAAGAACTCTGGACACCTCTTTATGGGGATTCTAGCAAAGCTGAATCACAATCCGAAAGGGTTCACCCAGTTAAGTGTCTATGGCATTTATGTATCCGGTGGTAATACTGGAAAACAAAGTGCTTAGGGTCACGACCAAGACTCTAAAGAAGCTGTGTTCAAGAATAAAAAAGAACGAAAATAGGAGAGTCAATAATATCATCTGGATTCTAAGTTCCTAAGGATGCCAATACTTCTTAGTTTTAATGGATAGTGAGATGCCAAAACTATTCAGAAGCAAAAAGCTACTAAGTCCCGCTCATCTAATTGAAACTGAGCTTCATTGAGAACTCAGAGATTTATTGTATCTTACTCTTGTTTTTATCCTACTTTGTTTTTAGTTGCTTGGGGATAAGCAACAGTTTAAGTTTGGTGTTCTGATGAGCGGATATTTTATATGTTTTTTGGCATTGTTTTCATATAGTTTTTAGTATGTTTCATTTAAGTTTTATTAAGTCTTCATAGGTTTTAGTGTTAAATTCACCCAGTTATGTGTCTGTAGCATTTATGTATCTGGTGGTAATATTGGAAAACAAAGTGCTTGGAGCCACGACCAAGACTCTAAAAGCTGTGTTCAATAATAAAAAAGAACTAAACTAGGAGAGTCAATAATATCATCAGGATTCTAAGTTCCCAAAGAAGCCAACACTTCTGAGCTTCAATGGATAGTGAGATTGATGAGCGGATATTTTATACGCTTTTGGCAACATTTTGATATAGTTTTAAGTGCGTTTTATTTAGTTTTTGTTAAGTTTTTATAGGTTTTAATGTTAAATTCACATTTTTAGATTCTACTATGAGTTTTTGTGTTTTTGTACAATTTTAGGTGTTTTCTGGCTGAAATTGAGGAGTTGGAGCAGAAGTCTAATTCAGAGACAGAGAAAGCACTACAGATGCTGTCCGGATCTGACCTCCTTGCATTCGGAAGAGCTTTTATCGAGTTACAGAAGTTCAAATGGAGAGTTCTTAATGGCTATGAAAAGCTGACTTCTAGAAATTTCTAGCAATGTATAATAGTTTATACTTTGCTTTAGATTAGAAGGCCCAAAAGTGGCGTCCAACGCCAGCTACCTGCCCCATTCCAGGCATCTAGCGCCCAAAGAGCAGAGCCCAGCATCCAAACACCCAGAGAGGACCCCCTAGCTGGCGTTCCATGCCCAGATACCTCAAAGCACGTGGATCTCATCAAAGCTCAGTCCAAACACTCACCAAGTGGGTCCCAAAAGTGGATTTTAGCACCAAATAGACTGTTTTACCATTACTAGTCATTTGTTTAGTATTTAAGGGATTAGAATCATGTTATTCAATAATTTTTACCATAATTCAGCATATATTTGTGTATTACTTTGTTTTTCACATCAGTATGAGTTTCTAAACCTCTTAGGTTGAGGGGAGGAGCCCTGCTGAGTCCTATGAATTAATAAAAGTATTACTGTTTCTCTTTGATCCGTGTTTGATTAATTCTAAGATGTATATTCATTCTTCATCAATATGGATGCGTTAAACTAGCACAAGGTTATCACATTCTACATGGTTTAGAGTGCGTCTTTCATTGGACAATGATGAACCACCAGCTTGAATATACGTCTCTCAGATAGCTAATCCACGACTTCGTTGGGGACTTCTTGAGACATCAGTTCAGCAGATTTCCTGGGAGATTAGGGTCTCCGTGGTAGAGGCTAGAATCCAAGGTGCAACATTCTCTGATCCGGAAGATCCCACCTTGTTTGTGGCATTTTGAGTAGGATCATTAAGGAGAATAAACTGTACGAGTTTCACCCTCAATCAGAATGGATCCGCACTAAACCTGGGGTTCAGATCTGGAGGAGTATTGGTAGCTGCTCAAACCATTGTCAATCACATATAGCCTGCCATAGAAGAGATCACTCACAAGCAAGGAAGATAGTAATACCAGAGTTAATTCAGAAAAGGCTAAGCAACTCTAATCCTTAATTATAACCCTTTTACCGATTCCATTCAAAAATTCACAATCAAACGGCATTCAAACATAATCAACCTTCTGATCTGCCTGACTAAGACCTGCAAGATAACCATAACTTACTTCAAGCCAACAATCCTCGTGGGATCGATGGTGCACGAAATTGTGATCTCAGGCAACAGCACCAGAAACTCTGTACGCACGTCTTAATAAATCGTTTTTCATTCACAACTTCGATACAACTAACCAGCAAGTGCACTGGGTCGTCCAAGTAATAAACCTTACGTGAGTAAGGGTCGATCCCATGGAGATTGTCGACTTGAAGCAAGCTATGGTCACCTTGTAAATCTCAGTCAAGCGGATATCAAATAGTTATGGAGTTTTCGAATATTAATAATAAATAGAAAATAAGGATAGAAATACTTATGTAATTCATTGGTTAGAATTTCAGATAAGCGTATAGAGATGCATTCGTTCCTCTGAACCTCTGCTTTCCTGCTGTCTTCATCCAATCAATCTTACTCTTTTCCATGGCTGGCTATAAGTAAGGACATCATCGTTGTCAATGGCTACTTTTTATCCTCTCTGAAAAATGGTCCGATGCGCTGTCACTGCATGGCTAATCGTCTGGAGGCATCACCCTTGTCAATGGCTGCATCCCATCCTCTTGTGAAAATGGTCCAAATGCTCTGTCACAGCACGGCTAATCATCTGAGGTTCTCGATCATACTGGAATAGGATTCACCCTCCTTTTGCGTCTGTCACTACGCCCAGCACTCGCGAGTTTGAAGTTCGTCACAGTCATTCAATCCCAGAGTCCTACTCGGAATACCACAGACAAGGTTTAGACTTTCCGGACTCTCATGAATGCCGCCATCAATCTAGCTTATACCACGAAGATTCTGATTAAGAGATCCAAGAGATACTCATTCAATCTAAGGTGGAACGAAAGTGGTTGTCAGGCACGCGTTCGTGGGGGAATGATGATGATTGTCACGTTCATCACATTCAGGTTGAAGTGCGAATGAATATCTTAGAAGCGGAATAAGTTGAATTGAATAGAAAAACAATAGTACTTTGCATTAATCTTTGAGGAACAGCAGAGCTCCACACCTTAATCTATGGAGTACAGAAACTCCACCGTTGAAAAATACATAAGTGAACATAGGGTAAGCATGGCCGAGTGGCCAGCCTCCCATGGAGGTCTAGAGATCTCAAAATGATCAAAAGATGTCTAATACAATAGTAAAAAGTCCTATTTATAATAAACTAGTTACTAGGGTTTACAGAAGTAAGTAATTGATGCATAAATCCACTTCCGGGGCCCACTTGGTGTGTGCTTGGGCTGAGCTTGAATGTTACACTTGTAGAGGTCAATCTTGGAGTTGAACGCCAGTTTGTAACGTATTTCTGGCGTTCAACTCTGGCTTGTGACGTGTTTCTGGCGTTTAACTCCAGATAGCAGCGTAGAACTGGCGTTCAACGCCCTTTTACGTCATCTAAAACTTGGCCAAAGTATGGACTATTATGTATTTCTGGAAAGCCCTGGATGTCTACTTTCCAAAGCAATTGGAAGCGCGTCATTTTGAGTTCTGTAGCTCCAGAAAATCCACTTTGAGTGCAGGGAGGTCAGAACCCAACAGCATCAGCAGTCCTTCTTCAACCTCTGAATCTGATTTTTGCTCAAGTCCCTCAATTTCATCCAGAAAATACCTGAAATCACAGAAAAATACACAAACTCATAGTAAAGTCCAGAAATGTGAATTTAACATAAAAACTAATGAAAACATCCCTAAAAGTAACCAGATTCTACTAAAAACATACTAAAAACAATGCCAAAAAGCGTATAAATTATCCGCTCATCACAACACCAAACTTAAATTGTTGCTTGTCCCCAAGCAACTGAAAATCAAATAGGATAAAAAGAAGAGAATATACTATAAATTCCAAACTATCAATGAAACATTGCTCCAATCAGATGAGCGGGACTTGTAGCTTTTTGCCTCTTGAATAGTTTTGGCATCTCACTTTATCCATTGAAGTTCAGAATGATTGGCATCTATAGGAACTCAGAGTTCAGATAGTGTTATTGATTCTCCTAGTTCAGTATGATGATTCTTGAACACAGCTATTTTATGAGTCTTGGCCGTGGCCCTAAGCACTTTATTTTCCAATATTACCACCGGATACATAAATGCCACAGAGGTGTCCAGGGTTCTTAAGCACACTCTTCTTTTGCTTTGGACCTTGACTTTAACCGCTCAGTCTCAAGTTTTCACTTGACACCTTCACGCCACAAGCACATGGTTAGGGACAGCTTGGTTTAGCCGCTTAGGCCAGGATTTTATTCCTTTAGGCCCTCCTATCTACTGATGCTCAAAGCCTTGGGATCCTTTTTATTTACCCTTGCCTTTTGGTTTTAAGGGTTATTGGCTTTTTGCTCTTGCCTCTTGGTTTTAAGAGCTTTTGGATTTTTCTGCTTGCTTTTTCTTTTTATTTTTTTTTCTTCTTTCTATTGTTTTGCTATTTTTTTTTCTGCAAGCTTTGTTCTTTGCTGTTTTTTCTTGCTTCAAGAATCATTTTTATGATTTTTCAGATTATCAAATAACATGTCTCCTTATCATCATTCTTTCAAGAGCAAACATATTTAACATTCTTAAACAACAACTTCAAAAGACATATGCAGTGTTCAAGCATTCATTCAGAAAACAAAAAGCATTATCACCACATCAATATAATTAAACTAAGTTCAAGAATAAATTCGAAACTCATGTACTTCTTGTTCTTTTGAATTAAAACAGTTTTCATTTAAGAGAGGTGATGGATTCATAGGACATTCATAACTTTAGGACATAGTTACTAAATACTAATGATCATGTAATGAAGACACAAACATAGATAAGCACTTAACATAGAAAACAAAAAACAGAGAATGTAAGAACAAGGAATGAGTCCACCTTAGTGATGGTGGCGTTTCCTTCTTGAGGAACCAATGATGTCCTTGAGCTCTTCTATGTCCCTTCCTTGTCTTTGTTGCTCCTCCCTCATTGCTTTTTGATCTTCTCTTATTTCATGAAGGATGATGGAGTGCTCTTGATGTTCCACCCTTAATTGTCCCATGTTGGAACTTAATTCTCCTAGGGAGGTGTTGATTTGCTCCCAATAGTTTTGTGGAGGAAAATGCATTTGAGGCATCTCCGGGATCTCATGGTGATGAGCTTCATGCGTCTCTTGAGATTCATGAATGGGCTCTCTTGCTTGCTCCATCCTTTTCTTAGTGATGGGCTTCTCTTCCTCAATGGGAATGTCTCCTTCTATGAAAGCTTCAACTGAGTAACATAGATGGCAAATAAGATGAGGAAAAGCTAGCCTTGCCATGGGAGGACTTTTCGGCTATTTTGTAGAGTTCAAGGGAGATGACTTCATGAACTTCTACTTCCTCTCCAATCATGATGCTATGAATCATGATTGCCCGATCCACAGTAACTTCAGATCGGTTGCTAGTGGGGATGATGGAGCGTTGGATGAACTCTAACCATCCTCTAGCCACAGGCTTGAGGTCCAATCTTCTTAGTTGAACTGGCTTGCCTTTGGAGTCAATCTTCCATTGAGCTCCTTCCACACATATGTCCATGAGGACTTGGTCCAACCTTTGATTAAAGTTGACCCTTCTAGTGTAGGGGTGTGCATCTCCTTGCATTGTAGGCAAGTTAAACGCCAATCTCACATTCTCCAGACTAAAATCTAAGTATTTCCCCCGAACTATTGTAATATAATTCTTTGGGTTTGGGTTCTTACTTTGATCATGGTTCCTAGTGATCCATACATTGGCATAAAACTCTTGAACCATTAGGATGCCGACTTGTTGGATGGGGTTTGTTAGAACTTCCCAACCTCTTTTTTGGATTTTATGTCGGATCTCCGGATACTCATTCTTCTTGAGCTTGAAAGGGACCTCGGAGATCACCTTCTTCTTGGCCACAATATCATAGAAGTGGTCTTGATGAGCTTTGGAGATGAATCTTTCCATCTCCCATGACTCGGAGGTGGAAGCTTTTGTCTTCCCTTTCCCTTTTCTAGAGGATTCTCCGGTCTTGGGTGCCATCAATGGTAATGGAAAAACAAAAAGCTTATGCTTTTACCACACCAAACTTAGAATATTGCTCGCCCTCGAGCAAGAGAAGAAAGAATAGATGAAGAAAAGGAAGAAAATATGGAGGAGAGGGGGGAGGGGTGTATTCGGCCAAGAAGGGGAAGAGAGGGTTGTGTTGTGTGAAAATGAAGAAGAATGGAGGGCTTTATATAGGGAAGGGAGGGGGGGTAAGGTTCGGCTATAAGCGTGGGTTTTGGGTGGGAAATTGATTTTGAATTTTAAAGGTAGGTGGGGTTTATGAGGTAGGTTTATGGGGAAGAGTGGATGGATGTGAGTGGTGAAGTGGTTATAGGGAAGAGAGATTGAGGTGATTGGTGAAGAGTTTTGGGGAAGAGTGTTTATGGGATTATGTGAAAGAGGGGTGAGAAGAAGTGAGTGGAGGTAGGTGGGGATCCTGTGGGGTCCACAGATCCTAAGGTGTTCAAGGATTTACATCCTTGCACCAAATTAGGCATGCAAAATGCCCTTGCACACAACTCTGGGCGTTCAGCGCCAGATCGGTGCTTGTTCTGGGCATTGAACGCCCATTTGTTGCCCATTTCTGGCGTTGAACGCCAGAACCATGCTTGTTCTGGGCGTTCAGCGCCAGCTCTTCTCCAGGGTGCAATTCTGGCATTCAAACGCCCAGATGCTGCCCATTTTGGGCGTTCAGCGCCAGAACCATGCTCTGTTCTGGCGTTGAACGCCAGCCAGATGCTTCTTACTGGCGTTTAAACGCCAGTAAGGTCTTCCTCCAGGGTGTGATTTTTCTTCTGCTGTTTTTGATTCCGTTTTCAATTTTTATATTTATTTTGTGACTCCACATGATCATGAACCTAATAAAACATGAAAGAACAAGAAAAATAAAATTAGATAAATAAAAATTGGGTTGCCTCCCAACAAGTGCTTCTTTAATGTCAATAGCTTGACAGTGGGCTCTCATGGAGCCTCACAGATGTTCAGAGCATTGTTGAGACTTCCCAACACCAAACTTAGAGTTTGACTGTGGGGGCTCTGGTTGACTCTGTTTTGAGAGAAGCTTACTGTGCCTCTTTTCCATGTTTACAGAAGGGTAACCTTGAGTTGTAAACATAAGGGAGTCCTCATTCAATTGAAGGACTAATTCACCTCTGTCAACATCAATCACAGCTCTTGCTGTGGCTAGAAAAGGTCTTCCAAGGATGATGGATTAATCCTCATCCTTCCCAGTATCAAGGATTATGAAATCAGCAGGGATGTAAAGGCCTTCAACCTTTACTAACACGTCCTCTACTTGTCCATAAGCCTGTTTTCTTGAATTGTCTGCCATCTCTAATGAGATTTTAGTAGCTTGCACCCCAAAGATTCCCAGTTTCTCTATTACAGAGAGGGGCATGAGGTTTATCCCTGAACCAAGGTCACACAGAGCCTTTTCAAAGATCATGTTGCCTATGGTACAAGGTATTACGAACTTTCCAGGATCCTGTTTCTTCTGAGGCAATGTCAGTTGATACAGATCACTTAGTTCATTGGTGAACAAGGGAGGTTCATCTTCCCAAGTCTCAATACCAAATAATTTGGCATTCAGCTTCATGATTGCACCAAGGTACTTGGTAACTTGCTCTTCAGTAACATCCTCATTCTCTTCAGAAGATGAATACTCGTCAGAGCTCATGAAGGGCATAAGGAGGTTCAATAGAATCTCTATGGTCTCTAGATGAGTCTCAGATTCCTTTGGTTCCTCAAAAAGAAACTCCTTATTGATCACTGGACGTCTCAGGAGGCCTTCCTCACTGGGATTTACGTCCTTCCCTTCCTCTCCAGGTTCGGCCGTGTTGACTATGTCAATGGCCTTGCACTCTCCTTTTGGATTTTCTTCTGTGTTGCTTGGGAGAGTACTAGGAGGGATTTCAGTGATCCTTTTACTCAGCTAGCCCACTTGTGCCTCCAAATTTCTAATGGAGGACCTTGTTTCATTCATGAAACTTACAGTGGCCTTAGATAGATCAGAGACTAAGTTTGCTAAATTAGAGGTATTTTGTTCAGAGTTCTCTGTCTGTTGCTGAGTGGATGATGGAAAAAGTTTACTATTGTTAAACCTATTTCTTTCACCATTATTAAAGCCTTGTTGAGGCTTTTGTTGATCCTTCCATGAGAGATTTGGGTGATTTCTCCATGAGGGGTTATAGGTGTTTCCATAAGGTTCACCCATGTAATTCACCTCTGCTATTGCAGGGTTCTCAGGATCATAGGCCTCTTCTTCAGAAGGCGCCTCTTGAGTACTGTTGGATGCAGCTTGCATTCCATTCAGACTCTGAGAAATCATATTAACTTGCTGAGTCAATAGTTTATTCTGAGCCAATATGGCTTTCAGAGTATCAATTTCAAGAACTCCCTTCTTCATAGGCGTCCCATTACTCACATGATTCCTCTCAGAAGTGTACATGAACTGGTTATTAGCAACCATGTCAATGAGTTCTTGAGCTTCTGCAGGTGTTTTCTTTAGGTGAATGGATCCACCTGCAGAGGTATCTAATGACATTTTAGCTAACTCAGACAGACCATCATAGAATATGTCCAGGATGGTCCATTCTGAAAGCATGTCAGAAGGACACTTTTTGGTCAGTTCTTTGTATCTCTCCCAAGCTTCATAGAGGAATTCACCTTCTTTCTGTCTGAAGGTCTGAACATCCACTCCAAGCTTACTTAGCTTTTGAGGAGGAAAGAACTTGGCTAAGAAAGCCTTGACCAGCTGATCCCAAGAGTTCAGGCTATCCTTAGGTTGAGAGTCCAACCATATTCTAGCTCTGTCTCTCACAGCAAAAGGGAAAAGCATGAGCCTGTAGACTTCAGGATCTACTCCATTAGTCTTAACAGTATCACATATCTGCAA
Organism: Arachis ipaensis; assembly: GCF_059453495.1. Classification (NCBI taxonomy): domain Eukaryota; kingdom Viridiplantae; phylum Streptophyta; class Magnoliopsida; order Fabales; family Fabaceae; genus Arachis; species Arachis ipaensis. The sequence continues at coordinate 60,886,091 of NC_142436.1, forward strand.
GAATTCAGTTATGAACTGAAAAGGATCTTCGGATGGAAGTCCATGAATCTTGCAGTTCTGCTGCATCAGAGAAACTAATTGAGGTTTAAGCTCAAAATTGTTTGCTCCAATGGCAGGAATGGAGATGCTTCTTCCATGTAAATTGGAATTAGGTGCAGTAAAGTCACGAAGCATCCTCCTTGCATTATTATTATTTTCGGCTGCCATCTCCTCTTCCTGTTCGAAAATTTCTGAAAGGTGCTTGCTGGATTGTTGTAATTTAGCTTCTCTTAGTTTCCTCTTCAGAGTCCTTTCAGGTTCTGGATCTGCTTCAACAAGAATATTCTTGTCCTTGCTCCTGCTCATATGAAAAAGAGGGACAGAAAAATAATAATAATAGGGGTTCTTTTTACCATAGTATAGAGGTCCCTGTGTGAGTAGAAGAAAAGAAGAAGAAAAGAATGTAATGTAAGAAAAGAAACACAAGGGTGAGGAGAGGTTGAAAAAGGACTACAGATGCTGTTTGATTCTGACCTTCCTGCACTCAGAGTGGATTTTCTGGAGCTACAAAAGCCCAATTGGCGCGCTCTCAATTGAGTTAGAAAGTAGACATCTTGGGCTTTCCAGCAATATATAATAGTTCATACTTTGCCCAAGATTTGATGGCCCAAACAGGCGTTCCAAGTCAGCTCAAGAATTCTGGCGTTTAACTCCAAAACTGGCACAAAAGTTGGAGTTAAACGCCCAAACTAGCACAAAAGCTGGCGTTTAACTCCAAGAAAAGTCTCTACACATGGAAGCTTCAATGCTCAGCCCAAGCACACACCAAGTGGGCCCAGAAGAAGATTTCTGCATTAATTACTCATTTCTGTAACCCTAGGCTACTAGTTTTCTATAAATAGGACCTTTTGCTATTGTATTTGAGATCTTTGATAAGTCTTATGCTATCTTAGACACGTTTGGAGGTTGGCCATTCGGCCATGCCTAGACCTTGTTCTTATGTATTTTTATCGGTGGAGTTTATACACACCATAGGTTAAGGTGTGGAGCTCTACTGTTCTTCATGAATTAATACAAGTACTATTGTTTTTCTATTCAACTCAAGTCTATTTCTTCTCCAAGATATTCATTCGCACCCAAGAACATGATGAATGTGATGATTATGTGACACTCATCACCATTCTCACCTATGAATGCGTGACTGACAACCACTTCCGTTCTACATGCAAACAAGCTTGAATGTGTATCTCTTGGGTTTCTAATCTAAGGTTGGAACCTTCGTGGTATAGGCTAGAATTATTGGCGGCCATTCCTGAGATCCGGAACGTCTAAACCTTATCTGTGATATTCTGAGTAGGATATGGGAAGGGATGGCTGTGACGAGCTTCAAACTCGCGATTGTTGGGCGTGTGACAGACGCAAAAGGATCAATGGATCCTATTCCAACATGATCGAGAACCGACAGATGATTAGCCGTGCGGTGACAGCGCATTTGGAACGTTTTCACTAAGAGGACGGGAAGTAGCCATTGACAATGGTGATGCCCAACATAAAGCTTGCCATGGAAAGGAGTATGAATGATTGGAAGAAGGCAATAGGAAAGCAGAGGTTCAGGAGGAACAAAGCATCTTCATACGCTTATCTGAAATTCCAACCAAAGAATTACATAAGTATCTCTATCTTTATGCTTTATTTATATTTTAATTATCAATTCTCCATCACCATCTGAATTAAGCCTGACTGAGATTTACAAGGTGACCATAGCTTGCTTCAAGCCGACAGTCTCAGTGGGATCGACCTTTACTCACGTAAGGTTTATTACTTGGACGACCCAGTGCACTTGCTGGTTAGTTGTGCGGAATTGTGACAAAGTGTGATTCACGTTTAAGAGCTCCAAGTCCTTTGGCGCCATTGTTGATGATCACAATTTCGTGCACCAAGTTTTTGGCGCCGTTGCCGGGGATTGTTCGAGTTTGGACAACTGACGGTTCATCTTGTTGCTTAGATTAGGTACTTTTCTTTTTATTTTTCAGAATTTTAAGAATGAATTCTAGAGTTTCAAGGTGATGTTCTTATCATCACAAAAGCTGATTGATTCTCATCAATTTAGCTGCTGAATGTAATGTCCTGCTGAAGCTTGGCCAACCATGTCTAATCTTTTTAGACTGAAGCTTTAGACTAACATTGCATGATTCCTGGAATTCTTATTAAAAGTTTTGAATCCCTTTATTTTCTTTTCCATATAAGTTTCAAAAATCACAAAATTTTTTTTATAAAATCATAAAATAAAAAAACATTTTATGTTTCTTGTTTGAATCTAGTATCAATTTTTAAGTTTGGTGTCAATTGCATTCTTCTTGCATTTTTCGAAAACATGCAATATGTTCTTCATTAATCTTCAAGTTGTTCTTGATGATTTCATTGCTCTGATCTTTAAATTCTCTTGTTTTGTGTGTTTTGTTGTTTCTCATATGCATTCTCAATATGTTAGTGTCCCCTATATGAAAATTTTTAAGTTTGGTGTCCTGCATGCATTGTCTGTTTGATTTGAGTTTCCTAAGATTAATTATATTTTGATTGTTTCTCATCATTAAAAAATTCAACAAAAAATCTTAAAACTATGTCTTTTCAAGTCAATAATACAGAGAATTAAAGATTCAGAACATTCAGCAGAGGAATCAAACAGAAAAAGCTGGGCATTCAAAACGCCCAGTGAAGAAGGAAAACCGGCATTTAAACGCCAGCCAGGGTACCTGGCTGGGCGTTTAACGCCCAAAAAGGTAGCATTTTGGGCGTTAAACGCCAGAATGGATGCCATTCTGGACGTTTAACGCCAGGATGACACTAGAGGAAAGATTTTGTTTTTAACTCAAATTTTTTTTCAAATCTTCGTAATTTTTCAAAATCAAATCTTTTTCAAATCATGTCTTTTCAATCATATCTCTTCAAAATCAATTTCTTTCCATTTTTTATTATTTTCGAAAATCCTTGTTATAATTAATGATTTACTTCAAAATTTTCTAGTTGTTACTTGCCTATTAGGAAAGGATCAAAAGTTTTAATTCTAGAATCATATCTTCTAATTTCTTGTTAGTCAAGTAATCAACTTTAATTTTAAAACTTTCTTTTTTTAAATTGATTTTCAATCATATCTTCTCAATCATATCTTTTCAATCGCATCTTTTCAAAATCAACTCTCAATCATATCTTTTTGATTTCTAATTTCAAAATCTTTTTCAAAAATCACTTAATTTCTTTCCAAATCTTAATTTTCGAAAATCTCAATCAAATTTTCAAATTTCTTTTTATTATTTCAAAATCTTCTTAATTTATTTTCGAAAATTCTTCCCCTCTTCTCATATCCTTCTATTCAAGGGACTAACACTCATCCTCAAGGTGCAATTCAAACTCTATCCTTCTTTATATGTTCGAATTCTCTTCTATCTACATCCTCCTTCTATTCTTCTTTTCCTATGACACCTCAAGGAATCTCTATACTGTGACATAGAGGATTCCCTACTTTCTTGTTCTCTTCTCTTTCATATGAGCAGGAACAAAGATAAAGGCATACTTGTTCAAGCTGATCCTAAACCTGAAAGGACCTTGAAGAGAAAACTAAGAGAAGCTAAAGCACAATTCTCTCTAGAGGGCCTAACAGAGCTTTTCAAAGAAGAAGAAACCATGGCAGCCGAAAACAACAATGCCAACAATGCAAGAAAGGTGCTTGGTGACTTTACTGCACCTACTCCCGACTTCTATGGGAGAAGCATCTCAATCCCTGCCATTGGAGCAAACAACTTTGAGCTTAAGCCTGAATTAGTTTCTCTAATGCAACAGAATTGCAAGTTTCATGGACTTCCATTGGAAGATCCTCATCAGTTCTTAGCTGAATTCGTGCAAATCTGTGACACTGTCAAGACCAATGGGGTTGACCCTGAAGTCTATAGACTTATGCTTTTTCCTTTTTCTGTAAGATACAGAGCTAGGACATGGTTGGATTCACAACCTAAAGAAAGCCTGAACTCTTGGGAAAAGCTAGTCAATACCTTCTTGGCAAAGTTCTTTCCACCTCAAAAATTGAGCAAGCTTGGGAAAGATACAAGCAATTGATCAGAAGGTGCCCTTCTGACATGCTTTCAGAATGGAGCATCATAGGTATTTTCTATGATGGTCTGTCTGAACTATGCAAGATGTCATTGGATAGCTCTGCTGGAGGATCTCTTCATCTGAAGAAGACGCCTGTAGAAGCTCAGGAACTCATTGAAATAGATACAAATAACCAATTCATGTACACTTCTGAAAGGAATCCTGTGAATAATGGGACAAATCAGAAGAAAGGAGTTCTTGAAATTGATACTCTGAATGCCATATTGGCTCAGAATAAAATATTAACTCAGCAAGTCAATATGATTTCTCAGAGTCTGTCTAGAATGCAAGCTGCACCAGGCAGTACTAAGGAAGCTTCCTCTGAAGAAGAAGCTTATGATCCTGAGAACCCAGCAATGAAAGAGGTGAATTACATGGGAGAACCCTATGGAAACACCTATAATCCTTCATGGAGAAATCATCCAAATCTCTCATGGAAGGATCAACAGAAACCTCAACAAGGTTTCAACAACAATAATGGTGGAAGAAACAGGTTTAGCAAAAGCAAGCCTTTTCCATCATCTTCTCAGCAACAGACAGAGAATTCTAAGCAAAGCCACTCTGACTTAGCAACCATTGTCTCTGATCTACTTAAAACCACTCAAAGTTTCATGACTGAAACAAGGTCCTCCATTAGAAATTTGGAGGCACAAGTGGGTCAACTGAGTAAGAAAATTACTGAACTCCCTCCTAGTACACTCCCAAGCAATACAGAAGAGAATCCAATGAGAGAGTGCAAGGCCATAAACACGTCTCACATAGCCGAACCTAGAGAGGTGGAAGAGGCAGTGATCTCCACTGAGGAAGACCTCAATGGACTTCCACTGACCTCCATGGAGTTCCCTAATGAGGAACCATGGGAATCTGAGGCTCACACTGAGACCATAGAGATTCCATTGAATTTACTTCTGCCATTCATGAGCTCTGATGAATATTCCTCCTTTGAAGAAGATGAAGATGTTACTGAAGAGCAAGTTGCTAAGTACCTTGGAGCAATCATGAAGCTAAATTCCAGGTTATTTAGTAATGAGACTTGGGAGGATGAACCTCCATTGCTCATCAAAGAACTGGATGACTTGACTAGGTAGAGATTACCTCTGAAGAGACAAGACCCTGGAAAGTTCTCAATACCTTGTACCATAGGCACCATGACCTTTGAAAAGGCTCTGTGTGACCTGGGATCAAGTATAAACCTTATGCCTCTCTCTGTAATGGAGAAGCTGGGGATCATTGAGGTACAAGCTGCAAGAATCTCACTAGAGATGGTAGACAATTCAAAGAAACAGGCTTATGGACTTGTAGAAGATGTCTTGGTAAAGGTTGAAGACCATTACATCCCTGCTGATTTTATAATCCTAGAGATTGGAAAGTGTATGGATGAATCCATCATCCTTGGCAGACCCTTCCTAGCCACAGCAATAGCTGTGATTGATGTTGACAGAGGAGAATTGATCATTCAAGTGAATGAAGACTCCCTTGTGTTTAAAGCTCAAGGATACCCCTCTGTCAGAATGGAGAGGAAGCATGAAGAGCTTCTCTCAATACAGAGTCAAACAGAGCCTCCACAGTCAAACTCTAAGTTTGGTGTTGGGAGGTTCCAACATTGCTCTGAACATCTGTGAGGCTCCATGAGAGCCTACTGTCAAGCTATTGACATTAAAGAAGTGCTTGTTGGGAGGCAACCCAATCTTTAATTATCTATGTTAAATTTCTATTTTCTTTTGTTATTTTATGTTTTCTATAGGTTGATGATCATGTGAAGTCACAAAAATAATTGAAAAAGCAAAAACAAAAGAAAAAATAGAATGAAAAACAAAACACCCTGGAGGAAAAACTTACTGGCATTTAAACGCCAGTAAGGGTAGCAGAATGGGCGTTAAACGCCCAGTCTGGCACCATTCTGGGTGTTTAACGCCAGAAATGGGCACCAGACTGGCGTTTAACGCCCGTAATGGGCAAGAAGCTGGCGTTAAACGCCAAAAATGGGCAGCAGCCTGGCGTTTAACGCCAGGATTGGCAGCAAGGGGCATTTTGCATGCCACATGGTACAGGGATGAGAAATCCTTGACACCTCAGGATCTGTGGACCCCACAGGATTCCCACCTACCCCACCTCTCTCTCTCTTCTTCACCCATACACCAATCACCTCAATACCTCTTCCCCAAACACCCCTCACCTATCAAATCCCGCCATTCTCTTCACCACTCACATCCATCCTTCATAAAACCCCACTACCTCACCATTCAAATTCAAACCACTTTTCCACCCAAACCCACCCATAATGGCCGAACCATACCCCCCTCTCCACTCCTATATAAACCCGTCTTCACTCCTTCATTTTCACACAACCTAAACACTACTTCTCCCCCTTGGCCGAAACACAAAGCCCCCTCCATCTCCTTTATTTCTTCTTCTTCTACTCTCTTCTTTCTTCTTTTGCTCGGGGACGAGCAACCTTCTAAGTTTGGTGTGGTAAAAGCTAAAGCTTTTTGTTTTTCCATAACCATTTATGGCACCAAGGGCCGGAGAAACCTCTAGAAAGAAGGGAAGGCAAAAGCTTCCACCTTCTAGTCATGGGAGATGGAGAGATTATTCTCAAAGGTACATCAAGACCACTTCTATGAAGTTGTGGCTAAGAAGAAGGTGATCCTCGAGGTCCCTTTTAAGCTAAAAAAGGGCGAATATCCGGAGATTCGACATGAGATCCGAAGAAGAGGTTGGGAAGTTCTCACCAACCCCATTCAACAAGTTGGAATCTTAATGGTTCAAGAGTTCTATGCCAATGCATGGATCACCAAGAACCATGATCAAAGTGTGAACCCGGATCCTAAGAATTGGCTTACAATGGTCCGGGGGAAATACTTAGATTTTAGTCCGGAAAATGTAAGGTTGGCGTTCAACTTGCCCATGATACAAGGAGATGCACACCCATACACTAGAAGGGTCAACTTTGATTAAAGGTTGGACCAAGTTCTCATGGACATATGTGAAGAGGGCGCTCAATGGAAGAGAGATTCAAGAGGGAAGCCGGTTCATCTAAGAAGGCATGACCTCAAGCCCGTGGCTAGGGGATGGTTGGAGTTCATCCAACGCTCAGTCATTCCTACTAGCAATCGGTCTGAAGTTACTATAGACTGGGCTATCATGATTCATAGCATCATGATTAGAGAGGAAGTTGAAATTCATGAGGTTATATCCCAAGAACTCTACAAGGTGGCGGACAAGTCCTCTACTATGGCAAGGTTAGCCTTCCCTCATCTTATTTGTCACCTCTACAATTCAGCTGGAATTGACATAGAGGAAGACATCCTCATTGATGAGGACAAGCCCATCACTAAAAAAAGGATGGAGCAAATGAGAGAACCTCACCAAGAGCATGAGGAAACTCGTCATCATGAAATCCCTGAGATACCTCAAGGGATGCATTTTCCTCCACAAAACTATTGGGAGCAAATCAACACCTCCCTAGGAGAATTAAGTTCCAACATGGGACAACTAAGGGTGGAGCACCAAGAGCATTCCATCCTCCTCCATGAAATTAGGGAAGACCAAAGAACCATGAGAGAGGAACAACAAAGGCAAGGGAGAGACATTGAGGAGCTCAAGCACTCCATAGGATCTTCAAGAGGAAGTACAAGCCACCATCACTAAGGTGGACCCGTTCTTTAATTTCCTTGTTCTTTATTTTCTGTTTTTTGAAAATTGTGCTTTATGTTTATTTATATTTGTGTCTTTATTACATGATCATTAGTGTCTAAGTGTCTATGCCTCAAAGTTATGAAAATGAATCCATCACCTTTCTTAAATGAAAAATGTTTTTAATTGAAAAAGAAAAAGAAGTGCATGAATTTCAAATTTTAAAACAGTTTAGTTATTTTGATGTGGTGGCAATACTATTGTTTTTCTGAATGAATGCTTGAACAGTAGTGCATATTTTTGAATTTGTTGTTTAAAGAATGTTAAAATTGTTGGCTCTTGAAAGAATGATGGGAAAAGGAGAAATGTTATCTGATGATCTGAAAAATCATAAAATTGATTCTTGAAGCAAGAAAAAGTAGTGAAAAGCTTGCAGAAAAAAAAAAGAAAAAAGATAAAGATAAAGAAAAAGCAAGCAGAAAAAGCCAATACCCCTTTAAACCAAAAGGCAAGGGTGATAAAAAGGGATCCAAGGCTTTGAGCATCAGTGGATAGGAGGGCCCACAGGAATAAAATCCTGGCCTAAGCGGCTAAACCAAGCTGTCCCTAACCATGTGCTTGTGGCGTGAAGGTGTCAAGTGAAAACTTGAGACTGAGCGGTTAAAGTCGTGGTCCAAAAGCAAAATGAGTGTGCTTAAGAGCTCTGGACACCTCTAATTGGGGACTCTAGCAAAGCTGAGTCACAATCTAAAAAGGTTCACCCAGGTATGTGTTTGTGGCATTTATGTATCTGGTGGTAATACTGGAAAACAAAATGCTTAGGGTCACAGCCAAGACTCATAAAGTAGCTGTGTTCAAGAATCAACATACTTAACTAGGAGAATCAATAACACTATCTGGATTCTGAGTTCCTATAGAAGCCAATCATTCTGAACTTCAAAGGATAAAGTGAGATGCCAAAACTGTTCAGAAGCAAAAAGCTAAAAGCCCCGCTCATCTAATTAATACTGATCTTCATAGATGTTTTTGGAATTCTTTGTATATTCTCTTCTTTTTATCCTATTTGATTTTCAGTTGCTTGGGGACAAGCAACAATTTAAGTTTGGTGTTGTGATGAGCGGATAATTTATACGCTTTTTGGCATTATTTTTAGTATATTTTTTGTATATTTTAGTTAGTTTTTATTATGTTTTTATTAGTTTTTAAATAAAAATCACTCTTCTGGACTTTAATATGAGTTTGTGTGTTTTTCTGTGATTTTAGATATTTTCTGGCTGAAATTGAGGGATCTGAGCAAAAATCAGATTCAGAGGCTGAAAAAGGACTGCAGATGCTGTTAGATTCTGACCTCCCTGTACTCAGAGTGGATTTTCTGGAGCTACAAAAGCCCAATTGGCGCGCTCTCAATTGAGTTAGAAAGTAGACATCTTGGGCTTTCCAGCAATATATAATAGTTCATACTTTGCCCAAGATTTGATGGCCCAAACAGGCGTTCCAAGTCAGCTCAAGAATTCTGGCGTTTAACTCCAAAACTGGCACAAAAGTTGGAGTTAAACGCCCAAACTAGCACAAAAGCTGGCGTTTAACTCCAAGAAAAGTCTCTACACATGGAAGCTTCAATGCTCAGCCCAAGCACACACCAAGTGGGCCCAGAAGAAGATTTCTGCATTAATTACTCATTTCTGTAACCCTAGGCTACTAGTTTTCTATAAATAGGACCTTTTACTATTGTATTTGAGATCTTTGATAAGTCTTATGCTATCTTAGACACGTTTGGAGGTTGGACGTTCGGCCATGCCTAGACCTTGTTCTTATGTATTTTTATCGGTGGAGTTTATACACACCATAGGTTAAGGTGTGGAGCTCTACTGTTCTTCATGAATTAATACAAGTACTATTGTTTTTCTATTCAACTCAAGTCTATTTCTTCTCCAAGATATTCATTCGCACCCAAGAACATGATGAATGTGATGATTATGTGACACTCATCACCATTCTCACCTATGAATGCGTGACTGACAACCACTTCCGTTCTACATGCAAACAAGCTTGAATGTGTATCTCTTGGGTTTCTAATCTAAGGTTGGAACCTTCGTGGTATAGGCTAGAATTATTGGCGGCCATTCCTGAGATCCGGAACGTCTAAACCTTATCTGTGATATTCTGAGTAGGATATGGGAAGGGATGGCTGTGACGAGCTTCAAACTCGCGATTGTTGGGCGTGTGACAGACGCAAAAGGATCAATGGATCCTATTCCAACATGATCGAGAACCGACAGATGATTAGCCGTGCGGTGACAGCGCATTTGGAACGTTTTCACTAAGAGGACGGGAAGTAGCCATTGACAATGGTGATGCCCAACATAAAGCTTGCCACGGAAAGGAGTATGAATGATTGGAAGAAGGCAATAGGAAAGCAGAGGTTCAGGAGGAACAAAGCATCTTCATACGCTTATCCGAAATTCCAACCAAAGAATTACATAAGTATCTCTATCTTTATGCTTTATTTATATTTTAATTATCAATTCTCCATCACCATCTGAATTAAGGCTGACTGAGATTTACAAGATGACCATAGCTTGCTTCAAGCCGACAGTCTCAGTGGGATCGACCTTTACTCACGTAAGGTTTATTACTTGGACGACCCAGTGCACTTGCTGGTTAGTTGTGCGGAATTGTGACAAAGTGTGATTCACGTTTAAGAGCTCCAAGTCCTTTGGCGCCATTGTTGATGATCACAATTTCGTGCACCAAGTTTTTGGCGCCGTTGCCGGGGATTGTTCGAGTTTGGACAACTGACGGTTCATCTTGTTGCTTAGATTAGGTACTTTTCTTTTTATTTTTCAGAATTTTAAGAATGAATTCTAGAGTTTCAAGGTGATGTTCTTATCATCACAAAAGCTGATTGATTCTCATCAATTTAGCTGCTGAATGTAATGTCCTGCTGAAGCTTGGCCAACCATGTCTAATCTTTTTAGACTGAAGCTTTAGACTAACATTGCATGATTCCTGGAATTCTTATTAAAAGTTTTGAATCCCTTTATTTTCTTTTCCATATAAGTTTCAAAAATCACAAAATTTTTTTTATAAAATCATAAAATAAAAAAACATTTTATGTTTCTTGTTTGAGTCTAGTATCAATTTTTAAGTTTGGTGTCAATTGCATTCTTCTTGCATTTTTCGAAAACATGCAATATGTTCTTCATTAATCTTCAAGTTGTTCTTGATGATTTCATTGCTCTGATCTTTAAATTCTCTTGTTTTGTGTGTTTTGTTGTTTCTCATATGCATTCTCAATATGTTAGTGTCCCCTATATGAAAATTTTTAAGTTTGGTGTCCTGCATGCATTGTCTGTTTGATTTGAGTTTCCTAAGATTAATTATATTTTGATTGTTTCTCATCATTAAAAAATTCAACAAAAAATCTTAAAACTATGTCTTTTCAAGTCAATAATACAGAGAATTAAAGATTCAGAACATTCAGCAGAGGAATCAAACAGAAAAAGCTGGGCATTCAAAACGCCCAGTGAAGAAGGAAAACCGGCATTTAAACGCCAGCCAGGGTACCTGGCTGGGCGTTTAACGCCCAAAAAGGTAGCATTTTGGGCGTTAAACGCCAGAATGGATGCCATTCTGGACGTTTAACGCCAGGATGACACTAGAGGAAAGATTTTGTTTTTAACTCAAATTTTTTTTCAAATCTTCGTAATTTTTCAAAATCAAATCTTTTTCAAATCATGTCTTTTCAATCATATCTCTTCAAAATCAATTTCTTTCCATTTTTTATTATTTTCGAAAATCCTTGTTATAATTAATGATTTACTTCAAAATTTTCTAGTTGTTACTTGCCTATTAGGAAAGGATCAAAAGTTTTAATTCTAGAATCATATCTTCTAATTTCTTGTTAGTCAAGTAATCAACTTTAATTTTAAAACTTTCTTTTTTTAAATTGATTTTCAATCATATCTTCTCAATCATATCTTTTCAATCGCATCTTTTCAAAATCAACTCTCAATCATATCTTTTTGATTTCTAATTTCAAAATCTTTTTCAAAAATCACTTAATTTCTTTCCAAATCTTAATTTTCGAAAATCTCAATCAAATTTTCAAATTTCTTTTTATTATTTCAAAATCTTCTTAATTTATTTTCGAAAATTCTTCCCCTCTTCTCATATCCTTCTATTCAAGGGACTAACACTCATCCTCAAGGTGCAATTCAAACTCTATCCTTCTTTATATGTTCGAATTCTCTTCTATCTACATCCTCCTTCTATTCTTCTTTTCCTATGACACCTCAAGGAATCTCTATACTGTGACATAGAGGATTCCCTACTTTCTTGTTCTCTTCTCTTTCATATGAGCAGGAACAAAGATAAAGGCATACTTGTTCAAGCTGATCCTAAACCTGAAAGGACCTTGAAGAGAAAACTAAGAGAAGCTAAAGCACAATTCTCTCTAGAGGGCCTAACAGAGCTTTTCAAAGAAGAAGAAACCATGGCAGCCGAAAATAACAATGCCAACAATGCAAGAAAGGTGCTTGGTGACTTTACTGCACCTACTCTCAACTTCTATGGGAGAAGCATCTCAATCCCTGCCATTGGAGCAAACAACTTTGAGCTTAAGCCTGAATTAGTTTCTCTAATGCAACAGAATTGCAAGTTTCATGGACTTCCATTGGAAGATCCTCATCAGTTCTTAGCTGAATTCGTGCAAATCTGTGACACTGTCAAGACCAATGGGGTTGACCCTGAAGTCTATAGACTTATGCTTTTTCCTTTTGCTGTAAGAGACAGAGCTAGGACATGGTTGGATTCACAACCTAAAGAAAGCCTGAACTCTTGGGAAAAGCTAGTCAATGCCTTCTTGGCAAAGTTCTTTCCACCTCAAAAATTGAGCAAGCTTAGAGTGGAAGTCCAAACCTTCAGACAGAAGAAAGGTGAATCCCTCTATGAAGCTTGGGAAAGATACAAGCAATTGATCAGAAGGTGCCCTTCTGACATGCTTTCAGAATGGAGCATCATAGGTATTTTCTATGATGGTCTGTCTGAAGTATGCAAGATGTCATTGGATAGCTCTGCTGGAGGATCTCTTCATCTGAAGAAGACGCCTGCAGAAGCTCAGGAACTCATTAAAATGGATACAAATAACCAATTCATGTACACTTCTGAAAGGAATCCTGTGAATAATGGGACAAATCAGAAGAAACGAGTTCTTGAAATTGATACTCTGAATGCCATATTGGCTCAGAATAAAATATTAACTCAGCAAGTCAATATGATTTCTCAGAGTCTGTCTAGAATGCAAGCTACACCCGGCAGTACTAAGGAAGCTTCCTCTGAAGAAGAAGCTTATGATCCTGAGAACCCAGCAATGAAAGAGGTGAATTACATGGGAGAACCGTATGGAAACACCTATAATCCTTCATGGAGAAATCATCCAAATCTCTCATGGAAGGATCAACAGAGACCTCAACAAGGTTTCAACAACAATAATGGTGGAAGAAACAGGTTTAGCAATAGCAAGCCTTTTCCATCATCTTCTCAGCAACAGACAGAGAATTCTAAGCAAAGCCACTCTAACTTAGCAACCATTGTCTCTGATCTAATTAAAACCACTCAAAGTTTCATGACTGAAACAAGGTCCTCCATTAGAAATTTGGAGGCACAAGTGGGTCAACTGAGTAAGAAAATTACTGAACTCCCTCCTAGTACTCTCCCAAGCAATACAGAAGAGAATCCAAAGAGAGAGTGCAAGGCCATAAACACGTCTCACATAGCCGAACCTAGAGAGGTGGAAGAGGCAGTGATCTCCACTGAGGAAGACCTCAATGGACTTTCACTGACCTCCATGAAGTTCCCTAATGAGGAACCATGGGAATCTGAGGCTCACATTGAGACCATAGAGATTCCATTGAATTTACTTCTGCCATTCATGAGCTCTGATGAATATTCCTCCTCTGAAGAAGATGAAGATGTTACTGAAGAGCAAGTTGCTAAGTACCTTGGAGCAATCATGAAGCTAAATGCCAGGTTATTTAGTAATGGGACTTGGGAGGATGAAACTCCATTGCTCATCAAAGAACTGGATGACTTGACTAGGCAGAGATTACCTCTGAAGAGACAAGACCCTGGAAAATTCTCAATACCTTGTACCATAGGCACCATGACCTTTGAGAAGGCTCTGTGTGACCTGGGATCAAGTATAAACCTTATGCCTCTCTCTATAATGGAGAAGCTAGGGATCATTGAGGTACAAGCTGCAAGAATCTCACTAGAGATGGCAGACAATTCAAAGAAACATGCTTATAGACTTGTACAAGATGTCTTGGTAAAGGTTGAAGACCATTACATCCCTGCTGATTTTATAATCCTAGAGATTGGAAAGTGTATGGATGAATCCATCATCCTTGGCAGACCCTTCCTAGCCACAGCAATAGCTGTGATTGATGTTGACAAAGGAGAATTGATCATTCAAGTGAATGAAGACTCCCTTGTGTTTAAAGCTCAAGGATACCCCTCTGTCAGAATGGAGAGGAAGCATGAAGAGCTTCTCTCAATACAGAGTCAAACAGAGCCCCCACAGTCAAACTCTAAGTTTGGTGTTGGGAGGCCACAACCAAACTTTAAGTTTGGTGTTGAACCCCCACATTCAAACTCTAAGTTTGGTGTTGGGAGGTTCCAACATTGCTCTGAACATCTGTGAGGCTCCATGAGAGCCAACTGTCAAGCTATTGACATTAAAGAAGCGCTTGTTGGGAGGCAACCCAATCTTTAATTATCTATGTTAAATTTCTGTTTTCTTTTGTTATTTTATGTTTTCTATAGGTTGATGATCATGTGAAGTCACAAAAACAATTGAAAAAGCAAAAACAAAAGGAAAAACAGAATGAAAAACAAAACACCCTGGAGGAGAAACTTACTGGCATTTAAACGCCAGTAAGGGTAGCAGAATGGGCGTTAAACGCCCAGTCTGGCACCATTCTGGGTGTTTAACGCCAGAAATGGGCACCAGACTGGCGTTTAACGCCAGGAATGGGCAAGAAGCTGGCGTTAAACGCCAAAAATGGGCAGCAGCCTGGCGTTTAACGCCAGGATTGGCAGCAAGGGGCGTTTTGCATGCCACATGGTACAGGGATGAGAAATCCTTGACACCTCAGGATCCGTGGACCCCACAGGATTCCCACCAACCCCACCTCTCTCTCTCTTCTTCACCCATTCACTAATCACCTCAATACCTCTTCCCCAAACACCCCTCACCTATCAAATCCTACCATTCTCTTCACCACTCATATCCATCCTTCATAAAACCCCACTACCTCACCTATCAAATCCTACTATTCTCTTCACCACCCAAACCCACCCATAATGGCCGAACCATAGCCCCCTCTCCACTCCTATATAAACCCATCTTCACTCCTTCATTTTCACACAACCTAAACACTACTTCTCCCCCTTGGCCGAAACACAAAGCCCCCTCCATCTCCTTTATTTCTTCTTCTTCTACTCTCTTCTTTCTTCTTTTGCTCGGGGACGAGCAACCTTCTAAGTTTGGTGTGGTAAAAGCTAAAGCTTTTTGTTTTTCCATAACCATTTATGGCACCAAGGGTTAGAGAAACCTCTAGAAAGAAGAAAGGGAAGGCAAAAGCTTCCACCTTTGAGTCATGGGAGATGGAGAGATTATTCTCAAAGGTGCATCAAGACCACTTCTATGAAGTTGTGGCCAAGAAGAAGGTGATCCTCGAGGTCCCTTTTAAGCTAAAAAAGGGCGAATATCCGGAGATCCAACATGAGATCCGAAGAAGAGGTTGGGAAGTTCTCACCAACCCCATTCAACAAGTTGGAATCTTAATGGTTCAAGAGTTCTATGCCAATGCATGGATCACCAAGAACCATGATCAAAGTGTGAACCCGGATCCTAAGAATTGGCTTACAATGGTCCAAGGGAAATACTTAGATTTTAGTCCGGAAAATGTAAGGTTGGCGTTCAACTTGCCCATGATACAAGGAGATGCACACCCATACACTAGAAGGGTCAACTTTGATTAAAGGTTGGACGAAGTTCTCATGGACATATGTGAAGAAGGCGCTCAATGGAAGAGAGATTCAAGAGGGAAGCTGGTTCAACTAAGAAGGCATGACCTCAAGCCCGTGGCTGCGGGATGGTTGGAGTTCATTCAATGCTCAGTCATTCCAACTAGCAACCGGTCTGAAGTTACTATAGACCGGGCTATCATGATTCATAGCATCATGATTAGAGAGGAAGTTGAAGTTCATGAGATTATATCCCAAGAACTCTACAAGGTGGCGGACAAGTCCTCTACTATGGCAAGGTTAGCCTTCCCTCATCTCATTTGTCACCTCTGCAATTCAGCATGAATTGACATAGAGGAAGACATCCTCATTGATTAGGACAAGCCCATCACTAAAAAAAGGATGGAGCAAGTGAGAGAACCTCACCAAGAGCATGAGGAAACTCCTCATCATGAAATCCCTGAGATACCTCAAGGGATGCATTTTCCTCCACAAAACTATTGGGAGCAAATCAACACCTCCCTAAAAGAATTAAGTTCCATCATGGGACAACTAAGGGTGGAGCACCAAGAGCATTCCATCCTCCTCCATGAAATTAGGGAAGACCAAAGAACCATGAGAGAGGAACAACAAAGGCAAGGGAGAGACATTGAGGAGCTCAAGCACTCTATAAGATCTTCAAGAGGAAGAACAAGCCACCATCACTAAGGTGGACCCGTTCTTTAATTTCCTTGTTCTTTATTTTCTGTTTTTTGAAAATTGTGCTTTATGTTTATTTATATTTGTGCCTTTATTACATGATCATTAGTGTCTAAGTGTCTATGCCTCAAAGTTATGAAAATGAATCCATCACCTTTGTTAAATGAAAAATGTTTTTAATTGAAAAAGAAAAAGAAGTGCATGAATTTCAAATTTTAAAACAGTTTAGTTATTTTGATGTGGTGGCAATACTATTGTTTTTCTGAACGAATGCTTGAACAGTAGTGCATATTTTTGAATTTGTTGTTTAAAGAATGTTAAAATTGTTGGCTTTGAAAGAATGATGGGAAAAGGAGAAATGTTATCTGATGATCTGAAAAATCATAAAATTGATTCTTGAAGCAAGAAAAAGCAGTGAAAATCTTGCAGAAAAAAAAAAGAAAAAAGAGAAAGAAAAAGAAAAAGCAAGCAGAAAAAGCCAATACCCCTTTAAACCAAAAGGCAAGGGTGATAAAAAGAGATCCAAGGCTTTGAGCATCAGTGGATAGGAGGGCCCACAGGAATAAAATCCTGGCCTAAGCGGCTAAACCAAGCTGTCCCTAACCATGTGCTTGTGGCGTGAAGGTGTCAAGTGAAAACTTGAGACTGAGCGGTTAAAGTCATGGTCCAAAAGCAAAAAGAGTGTGCTTAAGAGCTCTGGACACCTCTAATTGGGGACTCTAGCAAAGCTAAGTCACAATCTAAAAAGGTTCACCCAGGTATGTGTTTGTGGCATTTATGTATCCGGTGGTAATACTGGAAAACAAAATGCTTAGGGTCACGGCCAAGACTCATAAAGTAGCTGTGTTCAAGAATCAACATACTTAACTAGGAGAATCAATAACACTATCTGGATTCTGAGTTCCTATAGAAGCCGATCATTCTGAACTTCAAAGGATAAAGTGAGATGCCAAAACTGTTCAGAAGCAAAAAGCTAAAAGCCCCACTCATCTAATTAATACTGATCTTCATAGATGTTTTTAGAATTCTTTGTATATTCTCTTCTTTTTATCCTATTTGATTTTCAGTTGCTTGGGGACAAGCAACAATTTAAGTTTGGTGTTGTGATGAGCGGATAATTTATATGCTTTTTGACATTGTTTTTAGTATGTTTTTAGTATATTTTAGTTAGTTTTTATTATGTTTTTATTAGTTTTTAAATAAAAATCACTCTTCTGGACTTTACTATGAGTTTGTGTGTTTTTCTGTGATTTTAGGTATTTTCTGGCTGAAATTGAGGGATCTGAGCAAAAATCAGATTCAGAGGCTGAAAAAGGACTGCAGATGCTGTTAGATTCTGACCTCCCTATACTCAAAGTGGATTTTCAAGAGCTACAGAAGCCCCATTGGTGCACTCTCAATTGCGTTCGAAAGTAGACATCCTGGGCTTTCCAGCAATATATAATAATCCATACTTTGTCCAAGATTTGATGGCCCAAACAGGCGTTCCAAGTCAGCTCAAGAATTCTGGCGTTTAACTCCAAAACTGGCACAAAAGTTGGAGTTAAACGCCCAAACTGGCACAAAAGCTGGCGTTTATCTCCAAGAAAAGTCTCTACACATGGAAGCTTCAATGCTCAGCCCAAGCACACACCAAGTGGGCCCAGAAGAAGATTTCTGCATTAATTACTCATTTCTGTAACCCTAGGCTACTAGTTTTCTATAAATAGGACCTTTTGCTATTGTATTTGAGATCTTTGATAAGTCTTATGCTATCTTAGACAGGTTTGGAGGCTGGCCATTCGGCCATGCCTTGACCTTGTTCTTATGTATTTTCAACGGTGGAGTTTCTACACACCATAGATTAAGGTGTGGAGCTCTGCTGTTCTTCATGAATTAATACAAGTACTATTGTTTTTCTATTCAACTAAAGTCTATTTCTTCTCCAAGATATTCATTTGCACCCAAGAACATGATGAATGTGATGATTATGTGACACTCATCACCATTCTCACCTATGAACACGTGACTGACAACCACTTCCGTTCTACATGCAAACAAGCTTGAATGTGTATGTCTTGGGTTTCTAATCTAAGATTGGAACCTTCGTTGTATAGGCTAGAATTATTGGCGGCCATTTCTGAGATCCGGAACATCTAAAACCTTATTTGTGGTATTCTGAGTAGGATCTAGGAAGGGATGGCTGTGATGAACTTCAAACTCGCGATTGTTGGGCGTGTGACAGATGCAAAAGGATCAATGGATCCTATTCCAACATGATCAAGAACCGACAGATGATTAGCTGTGCGGTGACAGCGCATTTGGAACGTTTTCACTGAGAGGACGGGAAGTAGCCATCGACAACAGTGATGCCCAACATAAATCTTGCCATGAAAAGTAGTATGAATGATTGGAAGAAGGCAATAGGAAAGCAGAGGTTCAGGAGGAACAAAGCATCTTCATACGCTTATCTGAAATTCCAACCAAAGAATTACATAAGTATCTCTATCTTTATGTTTTATTTATCTTTTAATTATCAATTCTCCATCACCATCTGAATTAAGCCTGACTGAGATTTACAAGGTGACCATAGCTTGCTTCAAGCCGACAGTCTCCGTGGGATGGACCCTTACTCACGTAAGGTTTATTACTTGGACGACCCAGTGCACTTGCTGGTTAGTTGTGCAGAATTGTGACAAAGTGTGCTTCACGTTTAAGAGCTCCAAGTCCTTTGGCGCCATTGTTGATGATCACAATTTCGTGCACCATCTACCCACCTCAGAGGATTATCAGATTGAAGACAGAGGTACAAACCTTCACACAGATGGATGCAGAATCTCTCTATGAGGCATGGGAGAGATACAAGGCCTTAATTAGAAAATGTCTCCCTGAAATATTTAATGAATGGGACATACTTCAGAATTTCTATAAAGGGTTGACTCTGAAAGCTCAGGAAGTACTAGATCATTCAGTAGGAGGCTCATTGCAATTAATGAAGACAACAGAGAAAGCCCAAAACCTCATAGATATGGTGGCAAATAATCAATACTTTTTTTCTCATCAAAGACAACGCCAACCAGCTCAAAGAAAGGGAGTACTGGAGTTGAAAGGAGTGGACACTATTCTAGCTCAAAACAAGGTGATGCAGCAGCAAATCCAGCAATAATTTAAGTAGATGGCTAAGAGGATTGATAGTTTACAAGTTGCATCAGTGAATGTCACCAATCAACCACCAACTGGGTGGGGACAAAATGAGGAAAATTGTGAAGATCAGCAGTAGGAATAAGTGAACTACATGCACAACCAAGGATCCAGCCAGAATGAATTCCATGGAGACACATACAATCCCTCTTGGAAGAACCATCCAAATCTAAGATGAGGAGATAACCACAATCAAAACCAGCAGCCTTGGCAAAAAAATTCAAACTAAAATAACTCAAGAAATACAAACCACAATCAGCAAAACACTAACCATAATCTATATAGAAAACCCCAAAAACAACTACCCAAATTCCAGCTACTATCCACCCAATAACCCATCCACTAACCAAAAAAGCTATCATCCAACATCTACACCCCACAACCAGCCACAAATACCACAAGATGCTCATAGGATCTCAAACTTAGAGATACTGATGGAAAAAATGATGAAGCATCAGGAGATGACCAGCAAGAATCATGAAGCCTCAAAGAGAAACTTAGAAAGGCAGATTGGGTAACTGTCCAAGCAAGCAGTGATTGAAAGGCCAACAAGCTCACTCCCAAGTGATACCATTTCAAATCCCAAGGAAGAATGCAAAGCTATTCAATTAAGGACTAGATGAACCTTGGTGAATGACAAAGAAGTTAACAAGAATCCTATGGACAATGACAAGGCTAGCAGCAAGAAATATGAAGCCAGCAACAAGAAAGAAGACGAGCAAGAACAAAAGGAGCTTAAAGAGAAAGATGAGCAGCTCCAAGCTTCAAGGAAAGGGAAACAAGTCATGGAGGAATCATCACAAGAACAGAGGAAGGAAGTGAAGACTTACACACCTCCTTTACCATATCCTCAAAGGCTACAAAAAGAACTCAATGATCAACAATTCCCCAAGTTCCTTGAGGTCTTCAAGAAGCTGGAGATTAATATCCCACTTGCTGAAGCATTAGAGCAGATGCCTCTATATGCAAAGTTCCTGATGGAGCTCATTAACAAAAAGAGAAGCTGGCATGAGAAGGAAACCATTATGCTCACTGAAGAATGCAGTGCTGTGATCCAAATGGGTATTCCACCAAAGCTTAAAGATCCAGGGAGCTTTGTGGTTTCGTGCACCATAGGTAAGATGACATTAGAGAAAGCTCTCTGCGATCTAGGTGCTAGTATCAACTTGATGCCCCTCTCAATGATGAGAAAGCTTGCCATAGAAGAAATCAAACCTACTAGGATGTCACTGGTGATGGCCGACAGATCAATCAAGACACCCAATGGAGTTGTGGAAAATCTCTTAGTGAAGGTTGGAGAATTTATCTTCCCTGCAGACTTTGTGATCTTGGACATAGAGGAGGAGGGAAACAACTCAATTATCTTGGGAAGACCATTCCTAGCCACAGCAAGAGCTATTATTGATGTAGAAAAGGGAAAAATGATCTTCAGGGTGCACAATGAGCAAATGGTCATCAATATTTTCAAATCAATGCAACATCCCCTTGAGCAAGAGAACTACATGAAAGTGGATATGATAGAAAGTTTGGTTGAAGAAATATTGGAAACCAATTATCATGAGCAACAGGAAGAAGAAGGGGAAGGAGATCAAGAGACAATGGAAAAAGAAGAAGCTTCAAGTTCCATTGAGAAAGAAGAGGAACAAGAACTTATAGAAAAGGAAGTGGTGGAGATCTCCTTTGAAAGCAAGGCAGAAGAGAAGCCAAAATAAGAGTTAAAGTCCCTTCCCCCTCATCTCAAGTATGTGTTTCTTGGGGAAGCAGATGCCTTACCAGTAATCATAAACTCCTCTCTAAAAATAGAAGAAAAAACAAAGCTCATTGAAGCGTTAAAGGCTCACAAGACAGCCTTGGGATGGACGATTGATGATATCAAGGGCATAAGCCCTGCCATCTGTATGCACAAAATTCTATTGGAGGAAGATTCAAGGCCTGTAGTTCAACCCCAAAGAAGGCTCAACCTAGCTATGAAAGAGGTGGTTCAAAAAGAAGTCATGAAGTTATGGAATGCTGGGATAATCTTTCCAATCTCTGATAGCTCATGGGTGAGTCCGGTTCAAGTTGTACCAAAGAAAGAAGGAATGATAGTAATCATCAATGAGAAGAATGAGTTGATCCCCACCAGGACAGTGACTGGGTGGAGGATGTGCATAGATTATAGAAGACTGAATGATGCTACAAGGAAAGATCACTTTCCTCTCCCTTTCATTGATCAAATACTGGAGAGATTGGCTGGCCATGCTTATTATTGCTTCCTTGATGGATATTCTGGGTACAATCAAATAGTGGTGGATCCCAACGATCAAGAAAAGACTTCCTTCACCTGTCCATTTGGAATTTTTGCTTACAAAAGGATGCCCTTTGGTTTGTGTAATGCCCCTGTAACTTTTCAAAGGTGGATGCTTTCTATATTCTCTGACATGGTAGAAAAATTTTTAGAAGTCTTCATGAATGATTTTCTGTATTTGGCAATTCATTTAACACCTGCTTGCATCATTTAACTCTTGTTTTGAAAAGATGCCAAGAAACTAACCTAGTATTGAATTGGAAGAAATGCCATTTCATGGTTCCTGAAGGGATAGTTCTTGGGCATATGGTTTCAAGAAAAGGTATAGAAGTTGACAAAGCTAAAATAAAAATCATTGAAAAGCTTCATATACCTGTTAATGTGAAAGCAGTAAGGAGTTTTCTTGGACATGCTAGTTTTTACAGGAGGTTCATCAAGGATTTTTCAAAAATAGCAAAACCATTGAGCAATTTGCTAATGATTGATAGTCCTTTCATCTTTGATGACAATTGCAAGCATGCCTTTGAAACTTTAAAGAGAAAACTTATTACAACACCAATCATCACACCCCCTGATTGGAAATTACCTTTTGAACTTATGTGTGATGTAAGTGACCTTGCAATTGGTGCTTGATGAACGGATAATTTATACTATTTTTGGCATTGTTTTTACATAATTTTTACTATATTTTAATTACTTTTTATTATATTTTTATTAGTTTTTATTCAAAAATCATATTTCTGGACTTTACTATGAGTTTGTGTGTTTTTTTGTGATTTCAGGTATTTTCTGGCTGAAATTGAGGGACCTGAGCAAAAATCTGATTCAGAGGCTGAAAAAGGACTGCAGATGCTGTTGGATTCTGACCCTCTTGCACTCGAAGTGGATTTTCGGGAGCTACAAAAGCCCAATTGGTGCACTCTCAACTGCGTTGGAACGTAGACATCCTGGGCTTTCTAGCAATATATAATAGTCTATAATTTGTCTGAGATTTGATGGCGCAAACTGGTGTCTAAAGACAGCCTAAAACATCTTGGCGTAAAATGCCCAAACTGACACCAGAATTGGAGTTAATCGCCCAAACTGGCACCAAAGCTGGCGTTTAACTCCAGAAACAGCCTATGCACGAAAAAGCTTTAATTCTCAGCCTAAGCACACACCAAGTGAGCCCCGGAAGTGGATTTCTGCACTATCTGCACTTAGTTACTCATTTTCTGTAAACCTAGGTTACTAGTTTAGTATAAAAATTACTTTTAGAGATTTATTTTACATCTTTAGAATATCTTTTGATCACTTTGATCTTTGAGACCAATGTTCACGTTTGGAGGCTGGCCTCACGGCCATGCCTAGACCTCTTTTCACTTATGTATTTTCTACGGTAGAGTTTCTACACCCAATAGATTAAGGTGTAGAGCTCTGCTGTTCTTCACGAATTAATGCAATTACTACTGTTCTCTATTCAATTCATGCCTACTTCTTCTCCAAGATATACTCTCGTACTTAATTTAGTTAAGTCAGAATGAAGGGGTGATCCGTGCCAATCACCCAATCTTCGTTACTCGCTTAGCCAAGATCGCGTGCCTAACAACCACAAAGCGGTCTACATGATGTTCAACGTAGTCATTGGACGACAGCTGGAGTATATTCTCTTGGATATCTAATACACGGACCGAGTCCGTGAGATTAGTATCGTCGTGGTATAGGCTAGAACCAATTGGCAGCCATTCCTGTGATCCGGAAAGTCTAAACCTTGTCTGTGGTATTCCGAGTAGGATCCAGGAAGGAATGACTGTGACGAGCTTCAAACCTGCAAATGTTGGGCGCAAGTGACAGTGTGCAAAAGGATCAATGGATTCTATTCCGACGCTAGCAGGAACCGACAGATGATTAGCCATGCGGTAGCTGTACCTGGTATTTTTCATCCGAGACGAGAAATCTGACAATTGATTAGTGGTGCACGAAATTGTGATCTCTAAAACGGCGCCAAAAACTTGGTACGCATGATCTTAATCTCAACTCTTTTTCGCAACTCCACACAACTAACCAGCAAGTGCACTGGGTCGTCCAAGTAATAAACCTTACGTGAGTAAGGGTCGATCCCACGGAGATTGTTGGCTTGAAGCAAGCTATGGTCATCCTTGTAAATCTCAGTCAGGTGGATTCAGATGGTTATGGGATTTTGATAATTAAAATATAATTAAAACAGAAAATAAGATAGAAATACTTATGTAATTCATTGGTGAGAATTTCAGATAAGCGTATGGAGATGCTTTGCTCCTTCTGAATCTTTGCTTTCCTACTGTCTTCATTCAATCATTCATACTCCTTCCATGGCAAGCTTTATGTTGGGGGATCACCGTTGTCAATGGCTACCATCCGTCCTCTCAGTGAAAATGGTCCAAATGCGCTGTCACCGCACGGCTAATCATCTATCGGTTCTCGATCATGTTGGAATAGGATCCATTGATCCTTTTGCGTCTGTCACTACGCCCAACACTCGCGAGTTTGAAGCTCGTCACAGTCATCCCTTCCCAAATCCTACTCAGAATACCACAGACAAGGTTTAGACTTTCCAGATCTCAGGAATGGCTGCCAATAATTCTAGCCTATACCACGAAGACTCTGATCATGAACCAGGAGGCTAAGAGATACACACTCAAGCTAGTACAAATAGAACGGAAGTGGTTGTTAGGCACGCGTTCCTAGGTGAAAATGATGATGAGTGTCACAGATCATCACAATCATCAGGTTGAAGTGCGAATGAATATCTTAGAATAAGAATAAGCTTGAGTTGAATAGAAAAACAATAGTACTTTGCCTTAATTCATGAGGAACAGCAGAGCTCCACACCTTAATCTATAAGGTGTAGAAACTCCACCGTTGAAAATACATAAGTGATGAAGGTCCAAGCATGGCCGAATGGCCAGCCCCTAAACGTGATCAAGAGATCAAAAGTGATACAAAGATAGTCTCAAAAATGAGATGATCAAAAGATGTGAAATAAATCACTAAAAGTAGTTTTTATACTAAACTAGTAACTAGGGTTTACAGAAATAAGTAAATGATGCAAAAATTCACCTCCGGGGCCCACTTGGTGTGTGCTTGGGCTGAGCATTGAGTTTTACACGTGTAGAGACTTCACATGCAGTTAAACGCCAGGTTGCAGCCAATTTGTGGCGTTTAACTCTGGTTTGTAACTTGTTTCTGGCGTTTAACTTCAGAATAGGGCAGGAAGTTGGTGTTTGAACGCCAGTTTTCATCATCAAAAATCAGGCAAAGTATGAACTATTATATATTGCTGGAAAGCCCTGGATGTCTACTTTCCAACGCAATTGAGATCGCGCCAATTGGTTTTCTGTTGCTCCAGAAAATCCACTTCGAGTGCAGGGAGGTCAGAATCCAACATCTACAGTCCTTTTTCAGCCTCTGAATCAGATTTTTGCTCAGGTCCCTCAATTTCAGCCAGAAAATACCTAAAATCACAGAAAAACACACAAACTCATAGTAAAGTCCAGAAATGTGAATTTTGCATAAAAACTAATAAAAACATAGTAAAAACTAACTAAATTATACTAAAAACTACCTAAAAACAATGCCAAAAAGCGTATAAATTATCCGCTCATCACAACACCAAACTTAAATTGTTGCTTGTCTCCAAGCAATTGAAAATCAAATAGGATGAAAAAAACAGAATATACTATAAATTCCAAAATATCAATGAAACTTAGCTCCAATTAGATGAGCGTGACTAGTAGCTTTTTGCCTCTGAACAGTTTTGGCATCTCACTTTATCCTTTGAAGTTCAAAATGATTGGCATCTATATGAACTCAGAATTTAGATACTGTTATTGATTCTCCTAGTTCAGTATGTTGATTCTTGAACATAGCTACTTTATGATTCTTGGCCGTGGCCCTAAGCACTTTGTTTTCCAGTTTTACCACCGGATACATAAATGCCACAGACACAAAACTAGGTGAACCTTTTTAGATTCTGACTCAGCTTTGCTAGAGTCCCCAATTAGAGGTGTCCAGGGTTCTTAAGCACACTCTTTTTGCTTTGGATCACAACTTTAACCACTCAATCTCAAGCTTTTCACTTGACACCTTCACGTCACAAGCACATGGTTAGGGACAGCTTGGTTTAGCCGCTTAGGCCAGGATTTTATTCCTATGGGCCCTCCTATCCACTGATGCTCAAAGCCTTGGATCCTTTTTACCCTTGCCTTTTGGTTTAAAGGGTTACTGGCTTTTTGCTCTTGCCTTTTGGTTTAAAGAGCTCTTGGCTTTTTCTGCTTGCTTTTTCTTTTTCTTTCTCTCTCTTTTTTTCTTTTATTTTCGCCATTTTTTTTGCAAGCCTTGTTTTTCACTGCTTTTTCTTGCTTCAAGAATCAATTTTATGATTTTTCATATTATCAATAACATTTCTCATTTTTCATTATTCTTTCAATAGCCAAAAATTTTAACATTCATAAACAACAAATTCAAAAATATGCACTATTCAAGCATTCATTCAGAAAACAAAAGTATTGCCACCACATCAAAATAATTAAACTAATTTCAAGATAGAATTCGAAACCATGTACTTCTTATTCTTTTGTAATTAAAACATTTTCCATTTAAGAAAGGTGATGGATTCATAGGACATTCATAGCTTTAAGGCATAGACACTTAAACACTAATGATCATGTAATAAAGACACAAACATAAATAAACATAAAGCATAGAGAATGAAAACAGAAAAAATAAATAGACAAGGAGATTAAGGAACGGGTCCACCTTAGTGAGGGTGGCGTCTTCCTCCTCTTGAAGAACCAATGGTGCTCTTGAGCTCCTCTATGTCTCTTCCTTGCCTTTGTTGCTCCTCCCTCATAGCTCTTTGATCTTCTCTAATTTCATGGAGGAGGATGGAATGCACTTGGTGCTCTAACTTTAATTGTCCTATTTTGGAGCTTAATTCTCCTAAGGAGGTGTTGATTTGCTCCCAATAATTTTGTGGAGGGAAGTGCATCCCTTGAGGCATCTCAGGGATTTCATGATGAGGAGCTTCCTCATCCTCTTGTTGAGGTCTATGAGTGGGCTCTCTTCCTTTTGAGCTTGAAAGGGACCTCAGGGATCACCTTCTTCTTGGCCACAACTTCATAGAAGTGGTCTTGATGGACCTTTGAGATGAATCTTTCCATCTCCCATGACTCGGAGATGGAAGCTTTTGCCTTCCCTTTTCTCTTTCTAGCGGTTTTTCCGGCCTTAGGTGCCATAAATAGTTATGGAAAAATAAAAAAGTAATGCTTTTACCACACCAAACTTAAAAGGTTTGCTCGTCCTCGAGCAAAGAAGAAAGAATGAAGGAGA
Source organism: Arachis ipaensis (assembly GCF_059453495.1). Lineage (NCBI taxonomy): Eukaryota > Viridiplantae > Streptophyta > Magnoliopsida > Fabales > Fabaceae > Arachis > Arachis ipaensis. The sequence goes on from NC_142436.1 coordinate 60,913,398, forward strand.
AGAAGAAGAAAATGGAGGAGATAGAGGGAGATATATGGTTCGGCCAAGGGGTAGAAGTAGTGGTTGTAATGTGTGAAAATGAAGGAATGGTAAGGGGTTTATATAGGGGTGGGGGGAGGGTTAGGTTTCATGTATTAGGGTTGGGTTTGGGAGGGAAAAAGGGTTTTGAATTTGAAGGTAGATGGGGTTTTTGGGGAAGAGTGAATGAGGTAATTGGTGAAGGGTATTTGGGGAAGAGTGTTATGAAAAGGTATGAAGAAAGAGAGAGAGAGAGGTGGGGTAGGTGGGGATCCTGTGAAGTCCACAGATCCTGAGGAGTCAAGGACTTAGCATCCCTACTCCATTTAGGCGTGTAAAGCCCTTAGAGTGCAATCCTGGCATTTAACGCTAGACTGCTGCTTGTTTCTGGTATTAAACGCCATCTTTTCTCCCTTTCTTGGCGTTAAACGCCAGACTGTAGCCTGTTTCTGGCATTTGACGCCAGCTTGATGCATCTTTCCAGTGTTAAATGCCAGTCTGATGCTTCTTATTGGCGTTTAAATGCCAGTAAGCTTATCCTCCAGGGTGTGCTGTTTTTAATGCTCGTTTTCATTGTTTTTGATTTTTTTTTAGTTGTTTTTGTGACTTCACATGATCATCAACCTACATGAAACATAAAATAACAATGGAAAATAAATAGATATAATTAAATAACATTGGGTTGCCTCCCAATAAGCACTTCTTTAATGTCAATAGCTTGACAGTGAGCTCTCATGGAGCCTCACAGATAATCAGAGTAGGGTTGGGGCCTCTCAACACCAAACTTAGAGTTTGGTTGTGGCCTCCCAACACCAAACTTAGAGTTTAAATGTGGGGGTTTTGTTGGACTCTGTATTGAGAGAAGCTTTTCATGCTTCCTCTCCATGGTTACAGAAGGAGAACCTTGAGTCTTAAATACAAGGTAGTCCTCATTTAACTGAAGGACCAACTCTCCTCTGTCAACATCAATCACAGCTTTTGCTGTGGCTACGAAGGGTTTGCCAAGGATGATGGATTCATCTTCATCCTTTCCAGTGTCTAGGATTATGAAATCAGCAGGGATGTAAAGGCCTTCAACCTTCACTAGCACGTCTTCTACCAGTCCATAAGCCTGTTTCATTGATTTGTCTGCCATCTCTAGTGAGATTCTTGCAGCTTGTACCTCAAAGATTCCCAGTTTCTCCATTACAGAGAGTGGCATGAGTTTATCCCTGACCCCAGGTCACACAGAACCTTCTCAAAGGTCATGGTGCCTATGGTACAAGGTATGAAGAATTTTCCGGGATCCGGTTTCTTCTGAGGTAATGTCTGCCTCATTAATGCATTCAGTTCATTGGTGAACAAGGGGGGTTCATCCTCCCAAGTCTCATTACCAAACAACTTGGCATTCAGCTTCATGATTGCTCCTAGATACTTAGCAACTTGCTCTTCAGTGATGTCTTCATCCTTATTAGAGGAAGAATATTCATCAGAGCTCATGAATGGCAGAAGAAAGTTCAATAGAATCTCTATGGTCTCTATATGAGCCTCAGATTCTTTTGGTTCCTCAAAGGAAAACTCCTTTCTGTCTAGAGGACGTCCCATGAGGCTTTTCTCACTGGGACTTACGTCCTCCTCACTCTCTCCAGGTTCGGCCATGTTGGTCATGGTTATGGCCTTGCACTCTCTCTTGGGATTTTCTTCTGTATTGCATGGGAGAGTACTGGGAGGAGTTTCAGTAATTTTCTTACTTAGCTGACCCACCTGTGCCTCCAAATTTCTAAAGGAGGACCTTGTTTCATTCATGAAACTTAGTGTGGTCTTAGATAGATCAAAGACTATGGTTGTCAGGCCAGAATGGCTCTGTTCAGAATTCTCTGTCTGTTGCTGAGAAGATGATGAAAAAGGCTTGCTATTGCTAAACCTATTTCTTCCACCATTATTGTTGAAGCCTTGTTGAGGCTTCTGTTGGTCCTTCCATGTGAAATTTGGGTGATTTCTCCATGAAGGATTATAGGTGTTTCCATAGGGTTCTCCCATGTAATTCACCTCTGCCATTGCAGGGTTCTCAGGATCATAAGCTTCTTCTTCAGAAGATGCTTCTTTAGTACTGTTGGATGCAGCCTGCAATCCATTTAGACTCTGAGAAATCATATTGACTTGCTGAGTCAATATTTTTTTCTGAGCCAATATGGCATTCAGAGTATCAATTTCAAGAACTCCCTTCTTCTGAGGCGTCCCATTATTCACAGGACTCCTCTCAGAGGTGTATGGTGCACGAAATTGTGATTCACACTTTTCACAACTCTGCACAACTAACCAGCAAGTGCACTGGGTCGTCCAAGTAATACCTTACGTGAGTAAGGGTCGATCCCACGGAGATTGTTGGCTTGAAGCAATCTATGGTTACCTTGTAAATCTTAGTCAGGAGATTAATTATGATTATCAGTTTGAATTGCGAAAAAATAAAAGAGCATGAATTAAATACTTTTTATGCAGTAATGGAGAATATGTTGGAGTTTTGGTGATGCTTTGTCTTCTGAATCTCTGCTTTCCCCCTGTCTTCTTCTTCATGCACGCAAGGTTCCTCCTATGGCAAGCTGTGTGTTGGTGGATCACCGTTGTCAATGGCTACCATCCGTCCTCTCAGTGAAAATGGTCCAGGTACGCTGTCACCGCACGGCTAATCATCTGTCGGTTCTCACTCATACTGGAATAGGATCCATTGATCCTTTTGTGTCTGTCACTACGCCCAACCCTTGTGAGTTTGAAGCTTATCACAGTCATTAAATCCTTGAATCCTACTCGGAATACCACAGACAAGGTTTAGACTTTTCGGATTCTCAAGAATGCTGCCAATGGATTCTAGCTTATACCACGAAGATTCTGATTAAGGAATCCAAGAGATACTCATTCAATCGAAGGTAGAACGGAGGTGGTTGTCAGGCACGCATTCATAGGTTGAGGATGGTGATGAGTGTCACGGGTCATCACATTCATCATATTGAAGTGCGAATGAACATCTTAGATGGAAACAAGCGTGTTTGAATAGAAAACAGAAATAATTGCATTAATTCATCGAGACACAGCAGAGCTCCTCACCCCCAACAATGGAGTTTAGAGACTCATTCCGTCAAAGAGTACAAAGTTCAGATCTAAAAATGTCATGAGGTATAAAATAAATCTCCAAAAGTTGTTTAAATACTAAACTAGTAACCTAGGTTTACAGAAAATGAGTAAACTGAGATAGATAGTGCAGAAATCTACTTCTGGGGCCCACTTGATGTGTGCTGGGGCTGAGACTTGAGCTTTACACGTGCCTAGGATGTTTCTAGAGTTAAACGCCAGGTTGTAACCTGTTTCTGGCGTTTAACTCCAACTTGTAACCTGTTTCTGGCGTTTAACGCCAGAATGCAACATAGAACTGGCGTTGAACGCAAGTTTACGTCATCTATCCTCGAGCAAAGTATGAACTATTATATATTTCTGGAAATCCCTGGATGTCTACTTTCTAACGCAATTGAGAGCACACCATTAGGACTCCTGTAGCTCCAGAAAATCCACTTTGAGTGAAGGGAGGTCAGAATCCAACAGCATCTGTAGTCCTTTTTCAGCCTCTGAATCAGATTTTTGCTCAGGTCCCTCAATTTCAGCCAGAAAATACCTGAAATCACAGAAGAACACACAAACTCATAGTAAAGTCCAGAAATGTGATTTTTATTTAAAAATTAACAAAAATATACTAAAAACTAATCAAATCATACTAAAAACATGTAAAAACAATGCCAAAAAGCGTATACATTATCCGCTCATCACAACACCAAACTTAAATTGTTGCTTGTCCCCAAGAAACTAAAAACAAAGTAGGATAAAAGGAAGAGAATACACAATGAATACCAAAAACATCTATGAAGATCAGTCTTAATTAGATGAGCGGGGCTATTAGCTTTTTGCCTCTTGAATAGCTTTGGCATCTCACTTTATCCTTTGAAGTTCAGAATGATTGGAATCTATAGGAACTTAGAATTTAGATAGTGTTATTGATTCTCCTAGTTCAGTATGTTGATTCTTGAACACAGCTACTTTATGAGTCTTGGCCGTGGCCCTAAGCACTTTGTTTTTCAGTACTACCACCGGATACATAAATGCCACAGACACATAACTGGGTGAACCTTTTCAGATTGAGACTCAGCTTTGCTAAAGTCCCCAATTAGAGGTGTCCAGCGTTCTTAAGCACACTCTTTTTTTTTTTGCTTTGGACCTTGACTTTAACCGCTCAGTCTCAAGTTTTCACTTGACACCTTCACGCCACAAGCACATGGTTAGGGACAGCTTGGTTTAGCCGCTTAGGCCAGGATTTTATTCCTTTAGGCCCTCCTATCCACTGATGCTCGAAGCTTTGGATCCTTTTTATTACCCTTGCCTTTTGGTTTTAAGGGCTATTGGCTTTTTGCTCTTGCCTTTTGGTTTAAAGAGCTTTTGGCTTTTTCTGCTTGCTTTTTCTTTTTTTTTTTCTTGTTTTTTTCATTTTTCTTTTCTTTTTTTTTTCCGCAAGCTTTTGTATTCACTGCTTTTTCTTGCTTCAAGAATCAATTTTATGATTTTTCAGATTATCAATAACATTTCTCCTTTTTCATCATTCTTTCAAGAGCCAACATATTTAACATTCATAAACAACAGTATCAAAAGACATATGTACTGTTCAAGCATTCATTCAGAAAACAAAAAGTATTGCCACCACATCAAAATAATTAAACTATTTTAAAATTCAAAATTCATGTACTTCTTTTTCTTTTTTAGAAAACATTTTTCATTTAAGAAAGGTGATGGATTCATAGGACATTCATATCTTTAAGACATAGACACTAGACACTAATGATCATGTAATAAAGATACAAACATAAATAAACATAAAGCATAGTAAACGAAAAACAGAGAAATAAGAACAAGGAGATTAAGAAACAGGTCCACCTTAGTGAGGGTGGCATCTTCCTCTTCTTGAAGAACCAATGGTGCTCTTGAGCTCCTCTATGTCTCTTCCTTGTCTTTTTTGCTCCTTCCTCATAGCTCTTTGATCTGCAGTCAAATGCTCTATCACTGAACTATGGACCCTTGAGATGAACCTCTCCATCTCTCATGACTCGGGGGTGGAAGCAACTGCCTTCCTTTTCCTCTTTCTAGAGGTTTCTCCGGCCTTAGGTGCCATAAATGGTTATGGAAAAACAAAAAGCAACGCTTTTTTCCACACCAAACTTAAAAGTTTTGCTCGTCCTCGAGCAAAAGAAGATAGAAGGGAGTAGAAGGAGAAGTGGAAGAGAAGGAGGTGTGTGAATGGGTAGGTATGGGAGTGGAATGGTTTGAATTGGAATGGTGAGGTAGGTAGGGATCCTGTGGGGTCCACAGATCCTGAGGGGTCAAGGACATAGCATCCCTGCTCCATTGAGGCATGCAAAATGCCTTTAGTGTGCAATCCTGGCATTTAACGACAGACTGCTGCTTGTTTCTAGCGTTAAATGTCAGCTTTTCCCCTTTCTTGGCGTTGAACGCCAACTTGGTGCTTGTTTCTGGCGTTAAACGCCAGTCTGATGCTTCTTACTGGCGTTTAAACGCCAGTAAGCACTTCCTCCAGGGTGAGCTGTTTTTAATGCTATTTTTCATTATGTTTTTTATTTTTAGTAGTTTTTGTGACTTCACATGATCATCAACCTATAGAAAACATAAAATAGCAATGTAAACTAAATAGATATAGTTAAAAAACATTGGGTTGCCTCTCAACAAGTGCTTCTTTATTGTCAATAGCTTGACAGTGAGATCTCATGGAGCCTCATAGATAATCAGAGCAGGGTTGGGGCCTCTCAACACCAAACTTAGAGTTTGGTTGTGGCCTCCCAACACCAAACTTAGAGTTTGAATGTGGGGGTTTTGTTTGACTCTGTATTGAGAGAAGCTTTTCATGCTTCCTCTCCATGGTTACAGAAGGAGAACCTTGTGTCTTATAGTTTGTGATGTCTGCAAACCACAGAGCTTCCTGAATAGTAAACAATTGCTCATCTGGAAAGGTTTCAGAGATCTCAGTAGGAGGGAGGGATTCTCCTGCTACTGGTTCTATCCAGGACAGGTGATCAGCTACTTGATTCTCTGTCCTTTTTCTGTCTCTTATTTCTATATCAAACTCTTGCAGAAGCAACACCCATCTTATGAGCCTAGGTTTTGAATCCTGCTTTGTGAGTAGATATTGAAGAGCAGCATGGTCGGTATACACAATCACTTTTGATCCTACTAAGTATGATCTAAACTTGTCAATGGCATGAACCACTGCAAGCAATTCTTTTTCTGTGGTTGTGTAATTTTTTTGGGCATCATTTAAAATGTGGCTAGCATAATAAATGACATGAAGAAGCTTGTTATGCCTCTGTCCCAGTACTGCACCAATGGCATGGTCACTGGCATCACACATTAGTTCAAATGGTAATGTCCAGTCTGGCGCAGAAATAAATGGTGCTGTGACCAGCTTAGCTTTCAGAGTTTCAAACGCCTGCAGACACTCTGTGTCAAACACAAATGGCGTGTCAGCAGCTAGCAGATTGCTCAGAGATTTTGCAATTTTTGAAAAATCCTTTATAAACCTCCTATAGAATCCTGCATGTCCCAGAAAGCTTCTGATTGCCTTAACATTGGCAGGTGGTGGTAATTTTTCAATTACCTCTACCTTAGCTTGATCCACCTCTATTCCCTTGTTCGAAATCTTGTGCCCAAGGATAATCCCTTCAGTCACCATAAAGTGACATTTTCCCAGTTTAAAACCAGGTTAGTCTCTTGGCATCTTTTCAGAACCAGTGTCAGGTGATTAAGACAGGAGCTGAATGAGTCTCCATATACTGAGAAGTCATCCATGAAGACTTCCAAAAATTTTTTCACCATATCAGAGAAAATAGAGAGCATGCATCTCTGAAAGGTTGCAGGTGCATTACACAGTCCAAATGGCATCCTTCTGTAGGCAAATACTCCAGATGGACATGTGAATGCTGTTTTCTCTTGATCCTGGGGATCTACTACAATTTGGTTGTAGCCTGAATAGCCATCCAAAAAGCAGTAATAATCATGACCTGCTAGTCTTTCTAGCATCTGGTCTATGAATGGTAAAGGAAAATGATCCTTTCTGGTGGCCGTATTGAGCCTTCTATAGTCAATACACATGCGCCACCCTGTAACTGTTCTTGTAGGAACCAGTTCATTTTTTTTCATTATGAACCACTGTCATGCCTCCCTTTTTGGAGAAAACTTGGACGGGGCTCACCCAGGGGCTATCAGAAATAGGATAAATAATCCCAGCCTCTAGTAACTTGGTGACCTCTTTCTGCACCACTTCCTTCATGGTTGGGTTTAGCCGCCTCTGTGGTTGAACCACTGGCTTAGCATCATCCTCCAATAGGATGTGCATTGATAAACCCATATTTCATGAGTTCTTCTGTGCTTAATTAGAGTAATTTATTCAACTCTTCACCTACTTATTCACATTTATTGCATGGTTTTACTTTCCCTTCCTTATTATGTCATATTGTGAAAAACATGTTTCCTAAGCTTTAAAAATTAATTATTTTAATTACCTTTATTTCCATTCAATGCCGTGATTAGTGTGTTGAGTAGCTTCAGGTTTCCTAAGGCTGAATGACTTAAAGGATGAAAAAGGAAACATACAAAAATGGAAGGAGAAGGCAAAATGGAGCTTTAAGGAAACTGGTATCCACGCGATTGCATGGACGACGTGATCGCGTGCCAGAAGCAAAGAAGCAGCGACGCGGCCGCATGACTGACGCGACCACGCGCCTTGAGTAGAACACCCACGACGCGGACGCGTGACTAACGCGACCGCGTGGAAAGGAAAAGCTCCAGATGCCGCGACCGCGTGACCCACGCGGACGCGTGACAGAGGCCACGTATCAGAATTTACAGAATACGCCCCCAACGATTTCTGAAGCCCTTTTTGGCCCAGATCCAAGCACAGAAAGCATATATTAGAGGTTATAAAGTGGAGGAATGCATCCATTCAGGAAGAGCTCGCCAATTTCTAGTTTTCATGATTTAGATTTAGTTTAGAGAGAGATTCTCTCTCTCTCTTAGGATTTAGGACTTCTTCTTGTTTTGGGAGTAACTCTGGATCCAGGTTTTAATGTTCTTTTATTTCAATTTTACTTTTATTTATTTGATTCCAATATTTGAATTGATTATTATAATTTAAATTATGAATTATTCCATGTTACAGATTTCTGTTTGAATTAATGATATTTAAGGTATTTTCAGTTTATGATTGTTCTCTTTGATTTAAGTTGCCATTGCTTCCCATCTAAGGACACTTTTATTATTCCAGCAATTTACTTTTTCCCCTTTTGGTCTTGGTTAAGAAATCAGTGACTCAACATTATCGAACTCAGCATAATTGATAATCGTTATCTTGCTAATTGATCTGAACTTCAATAATCCCAACTTTTTCCTAGGAAATAAATAGGATTCGAAGGTCAAACTAATTAGTCCCTTGACTTACCTTTGCTTCATAGGTTAACTAAGTGGAATTAAGATACAACTTTCATTATTGTTGAGAGGGATAACTAAGTTGGACTTCTAATTTCCCTTATCTTGCCAAAAGTTGTTTTACAGTTATTATTTATTTTTAATTGCCATTTAATTCACTCGTCATTTAAATTACTTGCTTCTCACCTTCTAAACCCCGATTACAACCTTTATAACCAATAATAAGAACATACTTCCTTACAGTTCCTTGAGAAGACGACCCGAGGTTTGAATACTCGGTTAACAATTTTTAAGGGGTTTGTTACTTGTGACAACCAAAACGTTTGTATGAAAGGACTTTTGAAGGTTTAGAAACTATACTTGCAATGAGGATTTATCTGCAAATTTCTAGACCACGCAAAAGTCCTCTCATCATGCATGCATCTTGCTGAGCTGATGCACTTAAGGTCACTTATGGACCACCCAAGAGCTGTCTTGTGTGTCTTTAGCACTTGAAGTAGCGCTTCCTCTTCCAGGGGATTTAAAGCAGAGCTTATGATCACCGGAAAAGTGTCACCTTCTCCCAGAAATGCATATTTCAGGGATGGTGGTAATGGTTTGAGCTCGGGTTTAGGAGGTTTTTCCTCTTCCTGAGGAAGTTTCAGAGGCTTTTTCAATTCCTCTGAATCCTCCAGATCAGGATGAACATCTTTAAAAATGTCCTCTAGCTCTGATTTGAGACTCTCAGTCATATTAACCTCTTCCACCAGGGAGTCAATAATAACAATGCTCAGGTAATCGTCTGATGTGTCTGGATGTTGCATTGCTTTGACAACATTCAACTTAAACTCATCCTCATTGACTCTCAGGGTTATCTTCTCTTTTTGGACGTCAATGAGGGTTCGTCCAGTTGCTAGGAATGGTCTTCCTAGAATGAGAGTTGCACTCTTGTGCTCCTCCATTTCCAGCCCTACAAAGTCAGTAGGGAAGGCAAATGGCCCAACCTTGACAATCATGTCCTCAATTATGCCTGATGGGTATTTAATGGAGCCATCAGCAAGTTGAAGACAGATCCGGGTTGGTTTGACCTCTTCAGTCAAGCCAAGCTTTCTGATAGTGGATGCAGGTATTAGGTTAATGCTTGCCCCAAGATCACATAAAGCTATCTTGGTGCAATTACCCTCTAATATGCATGGTATCATAAAGCTCCCGGGATCTTTAAGCTTTTCTGGGAAGCTTTTCAGAATGACTGCACTGCATTCTTCAGTGAGGAGAACTCTTTCAGTTTCTCTCCAATCCTTCTTATGACTCAAGATATCTTTCATGAACTTGGCATAAGAGGGTATTTGCTCAAGTGCCTCTGGAAACGGAATCGTTATTTCAAGAGTCCTGAGATAGTCTACAAAGCGAGCAAATTGCTTATCCTACTCCTCTTGGTGGAGTTTTTGAGGATAAGGCATCTTGGCTTTGTATTCCTCAACCTTGGTTGCTGCAGGTTTATTTCCTACAGAAGCGGTTAGAGAAGCCTTTTTAGAGGGGTTGTTATCAGCACTTGTGTGTGTCTGATCCCTCACTGGCGTTTGAATGCCAGGGTTGGAAGCTTGATTGGCGTTGGACGCCAACTTCCTACCTGTTTCTGGCGTTTGAACACCAGAACTGAGCTTCCATTGGGCGTTTGATGCTAGCTCCTTGCCTGTTCCTAGCGTTTGAACACCAGAACTGTGCGTGGGTTGGGCGTTTAACGCTAACCTTGCATCCTTTTCTGGCGTTTGAACGCCAGAGTTGTTCCTCTCTGGGCCCTTACTGTCCTCAGAGGGATTTTGAATAATATTTTGCTCATCCTCTGTCAGTTGTTCTTTTCTTGGCTTTCTGCTGCTCTGAAGTGAGGTATTTAATGTTTTTCCACTTCTTAATTGAACTGCTCTGCACTCTTCTGTTATCTGCTTTGATAACTGCTGTTTTGTCTGATTCAATTGTGCCTCCATATTTTTATTAGAATTTTTAGTGTCTTGTAGCATCTTCTTGAATTCTGCTAGCTATTTTGTTAGAAAGTACAATTGTTGATTGATTTCAGCAACTTGTTCTGGAGGACCAAGTTCAGTAGACACTGCTTTGGCTTCTTCTTTTATGGAAGACTCACTACTTAGGTACAGATGCTGATTTCTGGCAACTGTATCAATGAGCTCTTGAGCTTCTTCAATTGTCTTTCTCATGTGTATAGATCCACCAGCTGAGTGGTCCAAAGACATCTGAGCTTTCTCTGTAAGCCCATAATAGAAGATGTCTAACTACACCCACTCTGAAAACATTTCAGAGGGGCATTTTCTTAGCATCTCTCTGTATCTCTCCCAGGCATCATAAAGAGATTCATTATCTCCTTGTTTAAAGCCTTGGATGTTCAGCCTTAGCTGTGTCATCCGTTTTGGAGGGAAATATTGATTCAGGAATTTTTCTGACAGCTGTTTCCATGTCCTTATGCTAGCCTTAGTTTGGTTATTTAACCACCTCTTAGCTTGGTCTTTTACAGCAAATGGAAACAGTAATAATCTGTAGACATCCTGATCTACTTCCTTATCATATACTGTGTCAGCAATTTGTAAAAACTGTACCAGAAACTCTGTAGGTTCTTCCTGTGGAAGACTGGAATACTGGCAACTTTGCTGCACCATGATAATGAGCTGAAGATTCAACTCAAAACTACTGACTCCGATGGAGGGTATACAGATACTACTCCCATATGAAGCAGTAGTGGGGTTAGCATATGACCCCAGAGTCCTTCTGGACTATTCATTTCCACTTAGGTCCATGATGGAGAAAGGGAGATGTTGTGAATTGCAAATAAAATAATTTTTTTTGAAAACCGAAATTGAAATAAAATAAAATAAAAGAAAATAAATGAAAAATTGATTATGATTTCGAAAATTTGAAGAAAAATAAATAAAAGAAAATTGAAAACTAAATTAATTAATTAAAAAGATTTGAATTTTGAAATTTTAAAACTAAGATAAGATAAAATAAAAAATTTTAAAATAAAATCTGAATTTTTAAAAGGAAAATTCGAAAAATCAATTAAAATAAAGGAAAAAGATATTTTTGAATTCAATGAGGAAAGAGAAAAACAATAAAAAGACACAAAACTTAAAATTTTTAGATCTAATGCTTCTTATTTTCGAAAATTTGGAGGAAAAACACCAAGGAACACCAAACATAAAAATTTTAAGATCAAAACGCACGAAAGACTCAAGAACACCTTGAAGATTCACAAGAACACGAAGAACAAAAATTCAAAGACTCAAAGGACTCAAGAACATAAGAAAAAGAACACCAAACTTAAAATTTTTAGAAAACCAAAAATAAATTTTCGAAAATCAAATAAAAATTGACAAGAAAACACCAAACTTAAAACTTGACACAAGATTTAATTGAAGAAAAATTAATTTTGAAAAGATTTTAGAAAGAAAGACTCAAATGAGCAACTATTCACAAGAACATAGACACATTCAACAAATACAAGGATTAAACAAAGAAAAACTTTTTTTTTAATACTGATAATTTGAAAATGCACAAGAAAAACAAGAAAAAACACAACATAAGAAAAATTAAAGGTCAAACAAAGAAAATAAACAAGAACAACTTGAAGATTAAGAAAGAACTAAGAACATATAATTCGAAAAATTGAAAGAAAAATAAAATCTTGCAATTGACACCAAACTTAAATTATGAAACTAAACTCAACAAAAGACTAAATCATGAAGTTATTGGTTTAAAGAAAAATTTTCAAAAATAATTTAGAAAAATAAAATAAGGATTTCAAAATTTTAACCAAAAACAATAATAGAAGACTTTAAACCAAAAAGAAAAATTTTTCCTGATCTAAGCAACAAAATAAACCGTCAGTTGTCCAAACTCGAACAATCCCCGGCAACGGCGCCAAAAACTTGGTGCACGAAATTGTGATTCACACTTTTCACAACTCCGCACAACTAACCAGCAAGTGCACTGGGTCGTCCAAGTAATACCTTACGTGAGTAAGGGACGATCCAACGAAGATTGTTAGCTTGAAGCAATCTATGGTTACCTTGTAAATCTTAGTCAGGAGATTAATTATGATTATCAGTTTGAATTGCGAAAAATAAAAGAGCATGAATTAAATACTTGTTATGCAGTAATAGAGAATATGTTGGAGTTTTGGAGATGCTTTGTCTTCTGAATCTCTGCTTTCCCCCTGTCTTCTTCTTCACGCATGCAAAGTTTCTCCTATGGCAAGCTGTGTGTTGGTGGATCACCGTTGTCAATGGCTACCATCCGTCCTCTCAGTGAAAATGGTCCAGGTACGCTGTCACCGTGGCTAATCATCTGTCGGTTCTCACTCATGCTGGAATAGGATCCATTGATCCTTTTGCGTCTGTCACTACGCCCAACCCTTGTGAGTTTGAAGCTCGTCACAGTCATTCAATCCTTGAATCCTACTCGGAATACCACAGACAAGATTTAAACTTTCCGGATTCTCAAGAATGCTGCCAATGGATTCTAGCTTATACCACGAAGATTCTGATTAAGGAATCCAAGAGATACTCATTCAATCGAAGGTAGAACGGAGGTGGTTGTCAGGCACGCGTTCATAGGTTGAGGATAGTGATGAGTGTCACGGGTCATCACATGCATCATATTGAAGTGCGAATGAACATCTTAGATGGAAACAAGCGTGTTTGAATAGAAAACAGAAATAATTGCATTAATTCATCGAGACACAGCAAGCTCCTCACCCCCAACAATGGAGTTTAGAGACTCATGCCATCAAAGAGTACAAAGTTCAGATCTAAAAATGTCATGAGGTACAAAATAAATCTCTAAAAGTTGTTTAAATACTAAACTGGTAACCTAGGTTTACAGAAAATGAGTAAACTGAGATAGATAGTGCAGAAATCCACTTCTGGGGCCCACTTGGTGTGTGCTGGGGCTGAGACTTGAGCTTTACACGTGCCTAGGCTGTTTCTAGAGTTAAACGCCAGGTTGTAACCTGTTTCTGGCGTTTAACTCCAACTTGTAACCTGTTTCTGGCGTTTAACGCCAGAATGCAACATGGAACTGGCGTTGAACGCCAATTTACATCGTCTATCCTCGAGCAAAGTATGGACTATTATATATTTCTGGAAAGCCCTGGATGTCTACTTTCCAACACAATTGAGAGCGCGCCATTTGGACTCTTGTAGCTCCAGAAAATCTACTTTGAGTGCAGGGAGGTCAGAATCCAACAGCATCTGCAGTCCTTTTTCAGCCTCTGAATCAGATTTTTGCTCAGGTCCCTCAATTTCAGCCAGAAAATACCTGAAATCACAGAAAAACACACAAACTCATAGTAAAGTCTAGAAATGTAATTTTTATTTAAAAACTAATAAAAATATACTAAAAACTAATCAAATCATACTAAAAACTATGTAAAAACAATGCCAAAAAGCGTATAAATTATCCGCTCATCAGTGTACATAAACTGGTTATTTGCAACCAGTTCAATGAGTTCTTGAGCTTCTGCAGGGGTTTTCAGATGAAGAGATCCTCCTGCAGAATGGTCCAATGACATTTTTAACAACTTAGACAGACCATCATAGAATATACATATGATGCTCCATTCTGGAAGCATGTCAGTAGGACACCTTTTGATCAATTGCTTATATCTTTTCCAAGCTTCATAGAGGGACTCACCTTCCTTCTATCTGAAGATTTGGATTTCCACTCTAAGCTTGCTCATCTTTTGAGGTGGAAATAATTTGGCCAGGAAAGCACTGACCAGCGTTTCCCAAGAGTTCAGGCTTTCCTTAGGTTGTGAATCCAACCACATTCTAGCTCTGTCTCTTACAGCAAAAGGGAAAAGCATAAGCCTGTAGACCTCGGGATCAACTCCATTGGTCTTGACAGTGTCACAGATTTGCAAGAATTCAGCTAAGAACTTATGAGGATCTTCCAATGGAAGTCCACGAAACTTGCAATTCTGCTGCATCAGAGAAACTAATTGAGGCTTAAGCTCAAAGTTGTTTGCTCCAATGGCAGGAATTGAGATGATTCTTCCACAGAAATCAGAAGAAGGTGCAATGAAGTCACCAAGCATCTTCCTTCTATTGTTGGCATTGTTGTTATCTGGTTCGGCCATGTCTCCTTCTTTTTCAAAAATTTCTGTCAGGTCCTCTCCAGAGGGTTGTACTTTAGCTTCTCTTAGTTTCCTCTTAAGAGTCTTTTCAGGTTCAGGATCAGCTTCAATAAGAATGTCTTTGTCCCTGTTCCTGCTCATATAAAAAAGAAGAGAACATAAGAATAGGAATACTCTATGTCACAATATAGAGATTCCTTTACGTGAGTAGAAGAAGAGAAGAATAGAAGAAGGAGAAGAGAAAAATTCGAACACAGTGAAGAAGAGGGGGTTCGAATTTTGAGTGGAAGATGAGTGTTAGTAGATAAATAAATAAATAGAGAGATGAGAGAGGGAGATTGAATTCGAATTTAAATTAAAATAAAAGGAAAATAATTTTTTTTGTTTTTATTTTAATTATTAGTTAGAATTCAAAAATTAAAAAGAAAAATAAAATTAAAATTAAAATTTGAAACAATTAGTTAATTAAAAAGAATTTTGAAAAAGCGAATAGGAGTTTTCGAAAATTAGAGAGAGAAAATTAGTTAGGTGGTTTTGAAAAAGATATGATTGAAATAGAAAACTTTTAAAATCAAACCAAAAAGTCAAGTAGTTAATTGAAAAAGATTTGAAAATCAAATTTGAAAGGATAAGAAGTTAGAAAAGATTTTGAAAATTGATTTTTTTTTTGAAAAAAATATGATTGAAAATCATTTTGAAAAGGAAATTAAAAAGATTTTATTTTTGAAATTAAAGTTGATTACTTGACTAACAAGAAACTAAAAAGATATGATTCTAGAGTTTAAAGATTGAACCTTTCTTAATACGCAAGTAACAACTTGGAAATTTTTGAATCAAAATATTAAATATTAGTGAGATTTTCGAAAATATGAAGTAAGAATAAGAAAAAGGTTTTGAAAATTAATAAAAAAAATTCTAAAAATATGTAAAAAATAAATGAAAAAGATTTGATTTTTGAAAAAGATTTGAAAAGATAGATTTTTGAAATTGAAATTGATGAGTAAAATAAGGAAAGATATATTTTTTATTTTTGGAGTTTTAGTAAAGAGAGAGAAAAGCACCAAATTGAAACAAAACATAAAAATTATGAATCAAAACAACTAATGCATGCAAGAACACTTTGAATGTCAAGATGAACACCAAGAACACTTTGAAGATCAAGATGAACATCAAAACTTATTTTTGAAATTTTTTTAAGAAAAGAAAAACATGCAAGACACCAAACTTAGAAATTTTCAAACTTTTAGACACTAACAAATTGAAAATGCATATGAGAAACAAGAAAAGACACAAAACATAAAAATGCAAAAATCAAACAAAGAAGATCATCAAGAACAACTTGAAGATCATGAGGAACACATGCATAAATTTTACCTAATCTGAGCAACAAGATGAATCGTCAGTTGTCCAAACTCGAACAATCCCCGGCAACAGCGCCAAAAACTTGGTACATGAAATTGTGATCTCTGAAACGGCGCCAAAAACTTGGTACGCATGATCTTAATCTCAACTCTTTTTCACAACTCCGCACAACTAACCAGCAAGTGCACTGGGTCGTCCAAGTAATAAACCTTACGTGAGTAAAGGTCGATCCCACGGAGATTGTTGGCTTGAAGCAAGCTTTGGTCATCCTTGTAAATCTTAGTCAGGCAGATTCAAATGGTTATGGGATTTAGATAATTAAAATATAATTAAAACAGAAAATAAGATAGAAATACTTATGTAATTCATTGGTGAGAATTTCAGATAAGCGTATAGAGATGCTTTGCTCCTTCTGAATCTCTGCTTTCCTACTGTCTTCATTCAATCATTCATACTCCTTTCCATGGCAAGCTTTATGTTGGGGGATCACCGTTGTCAATGGCTACCGTCCGTCCTCTCAGTGAAAATGGTCCAAAAGCGCTGTCACCGCACGGCTAATCATCTGTCGATTCTCGATCATGTTGGAATAGGATCCATTGATCCTTTTGCGTCTGTCACTACGCCCAACACTCGCGAGTTTGAAGCTCGTCATTGTCATCCCTTCCCAGATCTTACTCGGAATACCACAGACAAGGTTTAGACTTTCCGAATCTCAGGAATGGCTACCAATAATTCTAGCCTATACCACGAAGACTCTGATCGTGAACCAGGCGGCTAAGAGATACACACTCAAGCTAGTACAAATAGAACGAAAGTAGTTGTCAGGCACGCGTTCCTAGGTGAGAATGATGATGAGTGTCAAGGATCATCACATTCATCAGGTTGAAGTGCGAGTGAATATCTTAGAATAAGAATAAGCTTGAGTTGAATAGAAAAACAATAGTACTTTGTATTAATTCATGAGGAACAGAAGAGCTCTACACCTTAATCTATGGAATGTAGAAACTCTACCGTTGAAAATACATAAGTGATGAAGGTCCAGGCATGGCCGAATGGCCAACCCCCTAAACGTGATCAAGAGATCAAAATTGATACAAAGATAGTCTCAAAAATGATTAAAAGATGATCAAAATATGTGAAATAAATTACTAAAAGTAGTTTTTATACTAAACTAGTAACTAGGGTTTACAAAAATGAGTAAATGATGCAGAATAGGGTATTTAACTTGTTTCTGGTTTGTAACTTGTTTCTGGCATTTAACTTCAGAATAAGGCAGGAAGTTGGTGTTTGAATGCCAGTTTGCATCCTCAAAAATCGGCCAAAGTATGAACTATTATATCTTGCTGCAAAGCCCTGGATGTCTACTTTCCGACGCAATTGAGATCGTGCCAATTGGTTTTCTGTAGCTCCAAAAAATTCACTACGAGTGCAGGGTGGTCAGAATCCAACAGCATCTGCAGTCCTTTTTCAGCCTCTGAATCAGATTTTTGCTCAGGTCCCTCAATTTCAGCCAGAAAATACCTGAAATCACAAAAAAACACACAAACTCATAGTAAAGTCCAGAAATTTGAATTTTGCATAAAAACTAATAAAAACATAGTAAAAACTAACTAAATTATACTAAAAACTACCTAAAAATAATGCCAAAATGCGTATACATTATCCGCTCATTAATTAGCCGTGCAAAAACCGTAGAGGACCATTTTTACTGAGAAGATCTTACAGCTTGCCATGGAAGGAAGTAACGCATGGTTGGAAGAAGGCAGTAGGAAAGAAGAGGTTCAGAAGCAACAAAGCATCTCCAGGCGCTTATCTGAAATTCCCACCAATGAATTACATAAGTAACTTTATTTTATTTTATGTTTTATTTATATTTTAATTATCAAAACCTCATAAACATTTGAATCCGCTTGACTGAGATTTACAAGATGACCATAGCCTGCTTCAAGCCAACAATCTCCGTAGGATCGACCCTTACTCAAGTAAGGTTTATTACTTGGATGACCCAGTGCACTTGCTGGTTAATTGTGCGAAGATGTGAAAAGTGTGAATCACGATTTCCGTGCACCAAGTTTTTGGCGCCGTTGCCGGGGATTGTTCGAGTTTAGACAACTGACGGTTCATCTTGTTGCTTAGATTAGGTAATTTTATTTTTAAGTTTTTATTTTTATTTTCAAAAAATCCAAAAAAAAATTTTCTTCAGAATTTTTAAGAATGAATTCTAGAGTTTCATGAGATATGTGAAGCCTGGCTGGCTGTGAAGCCATGTCTAATCTTTTGGACTAAGGCTTCCACTTCTCATTGACATGCTTGTATGTTTTATGCTAAAGCTTGGCTGGCTATTTGGCCATGTCTAATCTTTTGGACCGAAGCTTTCACTTAAAGCTTGGCTGGCCATTGGCCATGTCTAAATCTTTTGGACTGGAGCTTTAGACTAACATTGCATAATTCCTGGGATTCTTATTAAAAATTTTGTATCCTTTTATTTTCTTTTTCCAAATAATTTTCAAAAAAAGTACAAAAAAAATTAACAAAATCATAAAAACAAAAAAATATTTTGTGTTTCTTGTTTGAGTTTTGTGTCAAATTTTAAGTTTAGTGTCAATTTCATGCTTTAATTTTTCTTTAATTTTCAAAAATTCATCATGTGTTCTTCTTTGATCTTCAAATTGTTCTTGATGATTTTCCTTGTTTGATCTTTGATTTTTCTTGTTTTGTTTCTTTTCTTATTTTTCATATGCATTCTTGAATTATTAGTGTCTATAGTTTAAAAATTTCTAAGTTTGGTGTCTTGCATGTGTTTCTTTTCTTAAAAATTTTCAAAAATATGTTCTTGATGTTCATCATGATCTTCAAAGTGTTCTTGGTGTTCATCTTGACATTCAAAGTATTCTTGCATGCATTATTTATTTTGAACTTAATTTCTTATGTTTTGTGTCTTTTTGTGTTTTTCTCTTTCTTCATTAATTCAAAAAAATCAAAAATAATATCTTTCCCTTGTTTTACTCATAAAAATTCGAAATTTTGAGTTGATTTGGTAAAAAATTTTTAAAATTTAGTAGTTTCCTATTAGTCAAGTCAAAATTTCATTTTAAAAAATTTTATCTTTTTAAATCCTTTTCAAAAATCAAATCTTTTTCATTCTTCTTGATGCACGGAAAACTTGTCTCATAACAATTTCCTTTGGCAAGTGTACCGAATTGTCGTCAAGTAATAACTCACAAAAGAGTGAGGTCGAATCCCACAGAGATTAACGGATTAAGCAATCAATAGTTGATTGATTATCCTAGTTAGACGATTCAGATTTGGATGATGAGTAACAAAGGAATGTAAATTGCATGAATGTAAAGAAAGCAATAAAGTGCAGAAAAGTAAAATGGCAAGAAAAGTAAATATAAGAACTAAAAATAAAATGAACATTGAGATCAAGAGATATTGCAATCCTCCGGATCAAGTTCATTCTCATCTCTTCCTCAATCAATGCATTCATTGATCTCCTTGGAAATCTTAAGTGATCGAATTACAATTCCTTGTAATTTGATCTCTCAAATCTTGATCAATAGCCAATTTCTTGGTCAATTGCTCATGAGAAGAGATGAAGTATGGTCACTGATTATACCACATGCATTTCCCAAATCAAGTGTTGGAAGGATTATAGTCACATATCCATCCACGCCCAATTTGGTCCAGCATGAGAAAGCATTTCTAGCATGATCTTTTCATTCCTCTTTCAAGGTTCAGAAGAGATCCAAGTATGAATAGTTTCTTTTCCAAGATAACTACCCAATTAGATGAAGATCGAAAGCCCTCTAGTAAAATCAAGAGGAAAGAAAGAAGAAGAAGAATAAGAACTACACTTAATCTATTGAATCACAATAGAGCTCTCTAACCCAATGTAAAGAGTTAGTTGATCATTGCTCTACAAAAATAGAAAAGAAAGTAAGTGCAGAAAAGTAAAGATGAAGATTCAAACTGAAATTGAAAATTCAACATTCATAAATGAAAATTACAACTAAAAGAAAGAGAAGGAAAAGTGTGTGAGGGGAGGGAGTCCGAAGACCCCTCTTCAATCCCCCATTCCAGGATTTCCGTAATGCCTTCAATGTAAAAACTAAAGCCTTTATATAGGCTCTCCTAAATTACAAAATGAAATTAAAAGCAAATTACAATTAAATGAAAATTCCTATTCTAGATGCTTCTTGTGGTCTTGATTGGTTGACAATTGTGGGCTTGCTTGCTTGAGCTTTGAAGTGGACTTGAGAGAGTGTGAGTCAAGTTGAGGTCCACGTGCTAAAGTTAGTACTAAAGTTAGCCACACTAACGCTACAAGTGTAGCGTTAGTGCTAAAGTTATTGTGGCTAACGTTGCACTTGCTGCCCAGTTGGTGTTTTTGGGGCTTAAAAGATGCCTCTTGTTTGTACTCCAATTTCATGCCCACTATAGAGTATTATATATCGTTAGAAAACTCTGAATGTCAGCTTTCTAACGCAACTAGAATCACCTCAATTGGACTTCTGTAGCTCAAGTTATGCTCCTTTGAAGTGGACATGGTCGCTGGCATAGTTGCTAGCGTTAATGAAAAACTTGAGTGCCAATAACGCTAGCGATCAGGGCTTCATTATTGCCAGTTTCTGAAGCTCAAACTTAGTGTCCACCCCATACTATTATATATTGTTGAAAATCCCTAGATGTCTACTTTCCAATGCCTTTGGAAGCGCATCATTTGGAGCTCTACAACTCGAGTTACACTTCTTGAAAGGTGAAGAGGTCAGCTGGCCTTACTACAGGTTGATACCATGTTCATCTTTGCACTTTCGGGGCAGGTTTTCTCCCTTAAATTTAGTGTCAACCATATAGTGCCATATATTCTTGGAAAGCTCTGGAATCCTACTTTCCAATGCCACTGGAATCACCTCATTTGAAGCTTTGTGGCTCAAGTTATGCGCATTTGAAGAAGGCATGGTCAGGCTGCCAGGTGGGACTTTTGCCCACGTTAACTACCACGTTAACTAAGTTAACGTGGGAGTTAACGTGGCTCATAGTGGCTTGTGTGGGCTCATTCCAACCTTAGTGACAATGTTGGGTGTTACTAATGTTGGCGATCACCTCCCTTCTTCACGTTAGCTTCCACGTTAACTAGGTTAATGTGGGAGTTAACGTGGCTTATTGGGGCTTGTGTGGGTTCCTTCCAACGTCAGTGACAATGTTTGGTGTCACTAATGTTGTCGACCACCTTGTTTCTTCACGTTAGCTTCCATGTTAACTAGGTTAACGTGGGAGTTAACGTGGCTTATTGTGACTTGGCCAACGTTAGTGATAAAGTTGAATGTCACTAACGTTGGCTTCCCCTTTACTTCTTAACGTTAGAGGCCACGTTAACTAAGTTAACGTGGCAACTAACGTGCCACTTATGAGCTTGGTCCAACGTTAGTGATAATGTTAAGTGTCACTAACGTTGGCTCCATTTCCTTTCTTCAAAGTTAATGCCACTAACTTTTCTCACTAACGTTGGGGCTTTCCTTCCTTCCACGTTAGTGCCCACGTTAGTGTAACTAACGTAGCCACTAACGTGGCTCTTCTCTTCTTCTTTTGGCCTGAAATCAATCAAACAAAGTGCATCAAAGTCTTGCTCTTAATCATGGGATCATGCATCATCCAATTTATCATATAATTCATGAAAAATTCTCATGAAATCATGTAAAGTACACAATGTATGCTTGAATCAAGATGTAAGTGAATATTTACCCAAAACTAGCTTATTTCCTAAGAAAATGCATGAAACTACCTTAAAAACAGTAAAGAAAAGGTCAGTGAAACTGGCCAAAATGCCCTGGCATCACAACACCAAACTTAAAGCTTGCTTGTCCCTAAGCAAGTTCTGGAACAAGAGAATGATGAATGGAATGCCAAGAGAAATGAGTCATTCTTGTAGAAGTCATGTCCCTGGTTTTATGGTGGTTTCATGCATAGCAACTTAGGTTCATTCCTGGCTTTCAGACCTTTATCATGTCCTAGAATACTCACTGTGATTGCATCCCATGAGACTTTTATTCATTGATCCTTTTGTTGTCATTTCAGGGCTTATTTTTGTTCTTAAGCTAAGTGCTCTGTAAGGGGACAACTCTTTAAAATAAGCTTTCAGCCAACACTCCCGAACCAGTTGGTTCAAGGTGCTAGGTGTTGAAGCACCCCTAAGGACTTACTTGCTCAAGTCTCTCCCCCATACATACACACCACAGGCACATAGTTTATTTATTTTCTTTTCTTGAGACCTTGGTGTCCAGCACCTCTTTGGGCTACTAAATGCTCTGTAGTGAGGGTTACTCTTGATAGTGGACTTTCAGCTGATAATCCCGAGTTAGTTAACCCAAGTTACCAAGTGATAAGGCACCCCTAAGAGCTTATTCATCCAAGTAGATCCCTCACATAGGAGCACCACAGACACATGCCTCAAGATTAAAACCATTGGTGCCTAGCCTTATTGCTTACTCTTTTTCTTTTATTTTTCAACCTTTATTGTTCTTTCCCTTTTTCTTATTAGGATCTTCTTATTTAGCTAGTCTCATGGGGTGTGTTCAAAGCATATGATTCAGGACAGATAGTTGTCTTCCCACCTTGTGGTTGAACCAACTTAATTTCAAAATCTTTTTCTAACTTCTTATCTTTTCAAAATTGGTTTTCAAATCTTCTTCAATTTAACTACTTGACTTTTTGTTTGATTTTGGAAATTTTTCTATTTCAATCATATCTTTTTCAAAACCACCTAACTACTTTTCTCTCTCTCTAATTTTTGAAAATCACAAACCACTTTTTCAAAATTCTTTTTAATTAACAAATTGTTTTAAATTCTAACTTTATTTTATTTTCCTTCTTAAATTCAAATTCTAACTAATAATTAAAATAAAAACAAAAATATTTTTCTTTTCTTTTGAGTTAATTTTCGAATACTCTCTCTCTCATCTCTTTCTATTTATTTATTTATTTACTAACACTTCTCTTCTTCTTATAATTCGAACCATCTTCCTTTCTCTGTGTTCAAATTCTTCTTCTCCTTTCTTCATTCTATTTCTTCTATTCTTCTACTCTCATAAAGGAATCTCTATACTGTGACATAGAGGATTCCTATTCTTTTCTGTTCTCTTCTTTTTCATATGAGCAGGAACAAGGATAAGAACATTCTTGTTGAAGCTGATCCTGAACCTGAAAGGAATCTGAAGAGGAAACTAAGAGAAGCTAAAGCACAAAACTCTGGAGAGGACCTAACAGAAATTTTTGAAAAAAAGGTAGAAATGGCAGCCGAAAATAACAACAATGGTGGAAATGCAAGGAAGATGCTTGGTGACTTTACTGCACCAACTTCTGACTTCTATGGAAGAAGCATCTCAATTCCTGCAATTGGAGCAAACAACTTTGAGCTTAAGCCTCAATTAGTTTCTCTAATGCAACAGAATTACAAGTTTCATGGACTTCCATTGGAAGATCCTCATCAGTTCTTAGCTGAATTCTTGCAAATCTGTGACACTGTTAAGACCAATGGGGTTAATCCTAAACACTACAGACTTATGCTTTTCCCTTTTTCTGTGAGAGACAGAGCTAGGACATGGTTGGACTCACAACCTAAAGAAAGCCTGAACTCTTGGGAAAAGTTGGTCAATGATTTCTTGGCCAAATTCTTTCCACCTCAAAAGTTGAGCAAGCTTAGAGTGGAAGTCCAAACCTTCAGACAAAAAGAAGGTGAATCCCTCTATGAAGCATGGAAAAGAT
The DNA here is from genome assembly GCF_059453495.1 of Arachis ipaensis. Classification (NCBI taxonomy): domain Eukaryota; kingdom Viridiplantae; phylum Streptophyta; class Magnoliopsida; order Fabales; family Fabaceae; genus Arachis; species Arachis ipaensis. The sequence continues at coordinate 60,937,174 of NC_142436.1, forward strand.
ACAAGCAATTGATCAGAAGGTGTCCTTCTGACGTGCTTTCAGAATGGAGCATCCTATGTATATTCTATGATTGTCTGTCTGAATTGTCACAGATGTCATTGGACCACTCTGCTGGTGGATCTCTTCATCTAAAGAAGACGCTTGCAAAAGCCCAGGAACTCATTGAAATGGTTGCAAATAACCAGTTCACGTATACTTCTGAAAGAAATCCTGTGAATAATGGGGTAACTCAGAAGAAAGGAATTCTTGAGATTGATACTCTGAATACAATATTGGCTCAGAACAAGATATTGACTCAGCAAGTCAATATGATTTCTCAGAGTCTGACTGGAATGCAAGCTGTATCCGGCAGTACTAAAGAAGCTTCCTCTGAAGAAGAAGCTTATGACCCTGAGAATCCTGCAATGGAAGAGGTGAACTACATGGAAGAATCCTATGGAAACACCTATAATCTTTCATGGAGAAATCATCCAAATTTCTCATGGAAGGATCAACAGAAGCCTAATCAAGGCTTCAATAATAATAATGGTGGAAGAAATAGGTTTTGCAATAGCAAGCCTTTTTCATCATCTTCTGAGCAATAGACAGAGAATTCTAAGCAGAGCCCCTCTGACTTAGCAACCATAATCTCTGATCTAACTAAGATCACTCACAATTTCATGACTAAAACAAGGTCCTCCATTAGAAATTTAGAGGCACAAGTGGGTTGATGACAAGTCATCTTAGCCTAGTTTCACTAGTCTTTTTCTTTGTTTTTATTAGGTTTTATGCACTTTCTTGCATTGTAAGTAAGTAATTTGGAGTGAAATTGCATATTTTATTAAATCGACCAACCACCCTTTAATTGATATAATCATGAGGTCTAAGCAAAAATTAATTGAATTATGAATGAATTTTAAACCTTGTAAATTTGGTGAAACTTTGATTGGTTGTTTTGACTACTTGTAGGTGAAGAAAGAAGAAATTAAGAAAAGCGTGGCCTAAGGAGCGTGCCCAAAGGAAGTAAGAAGCGTGCCCAAGAGAAGAAAATCGTAGCAACATTGAAGAAGAAGGAGAGCTAAGTTAAGAGAGTGAACCTAGCTCCACAAGAAAAAAGCAAGGCACAAAGCTCAGTTCACTTAGTTAACTGGGCACCAAAGAAAGCAATGCAAAGACATAAAGCTCAGTTCACTAAGTGAGCTTTATTGAGGGTTCTCCAAAATTTATTCAAAGCAAAATTCCAAGGAGTGAAGCTACAAAGTATCGAACCCATAACCCAAGGAAAGCAAGGAACGCTCCTTGCAAGGAAAATAAGAGAAAATGGCCAAAAAGCTTCCTCCAAGGTTCGAACAAGGGATCTCACACTACCAAGCTGCAAGAAAAATAAGCCAAAGTGAGTTGGCTAGGATTCGAACCTGGGAACTCATGCAAGACAAGGAGAGGAGCGCTACTCTTGGTGCAAAGAAAATTGGCCAAGATGGCTCTCCCAAGGTTCGAACCAAGGAGCTTCATGAAAGGCAAGGAAGGAGCACTCCACTCTTCCAAGGAAATTAGCACCAGTTTGCTCCCACCAGGATTCGAACCTGGGAGCTTGAAGCCAAGGCAAAGTGCTACAAGGGGATCTCAGTTGGTTTTCCCAACTGAGCGCTACTCTCCCCCCATCCCTCACACTTTGGCGCAACAAGGAGCACACCAAGGAAGGATCCATGTGCACAATTGACACGGACAAAGGAGCTGTGACACGCACAATGGGGCGCACCAAAGCAAGACATAGAGCTCAGTTCAAAATTCCAACTGAGCTCTATTGAAGAGCAACTTGAACAAGGCTGGGCGCACACAAAATTGGGAAACACAAGGCAACACTGGGCGCTCAGTTTGGTATTTGAACTGAGCCATCCCCTGGGAGGTGGACCTTGGGCCAAGAATCCATTAAAAATCCAAATTAATTCATTTCTTCACCAAATTTTAGAGCCCACCCAAATTCTTAGATCTAGATTAGGAAGTGTATAAATAAGTGTTAGTTTGATTTAGAAAGGACCTTTTTGCTTCTTTGAGAATTCTCATTTTTTAGAAATTTAAGAGTTTTTACTTTGAATTTGGATTTCTGAGAACTTGGAAGGAGAATTGATCTCTCTTCTTCTTGGTTCTTGCTTGAGCACTCTTTACTTCTTGTCTTGGATCTTGGGTGGAGAATTGAAGAAATTCTATTTCTATCTCACCTTAAGATTTCTTGTTTAATTTTTCTGCATAATTCAAATTCTGTTTACTGCTTTCATTCTTCTACCTCTTCTGCAATTTACTTTTTCAATTTCTTTTGCAATTGTTCTTGTTGGATCAAGGAAGGATTTGAGATCTAGACTTGTTTTCTAGTCTCTTTCACTCCTGAGATCTTCAATTTCTCTTTTAATTTTTGCAATTGAGCTACATTTACTTTCTGTTTTAATTCTTCAAGCATTTTTACTTTTCTGTTTGAGATCTACTTAGATTCAATTCATCTTTTGCTCTTCTGTTTATTGCAATTTACTTCTGCTTATTTAAATTTCTGCAATTCCAGCTCCCAATTCCTTTTATAATTCAAGCAATTTACCTTTCTTGCACTTTAAGATTTAGTCATTTACATTTCTTGAAATCTAAGCTTCTGCAATTTAATTTACTTGTTCTTTAAGATTCAGCACTTTTACTTTCTGTTCTCTTTAATTTACTGCAATTCTTCCCGCTCCCTTTACAATTCATGCAATCTAGCTTCTGTTAATTATAAACCACTCAAAACAATACTTGATTCGCTTGACTAAATCAACCACTAAGCTAAAATTGCTCTATCCTTCAATCCCTGTGGGATCGACCTCACTCATGTGAGTTATTATTACTTGATGCGACCCGGTACACTTGCCGGTTAGTTTTGGGTGTTGGAATTCGTTTTCCAAAATATCCATCAAGTTTTTGGCGCCGTTGCCGGGGATTGATTAGATTGACAATGATTAAGTGAAGTGGAGATCTAGATCAAGCACTTTTTGTTTTCTGTTTCTTTAATTTTTAACTAACACACTAACTGTTTGAATTTTTGCTTAAGCTAACTAAAATCTCATTCTAACAATGGATTGAAGTTTTACTGTCCTTCTGTTTTGTGTGATTTTTTTTATATTTGGTTTATATGTCAGGGACAAGAGGAGCTATATTCACCTTTTGTGAACAAGACGAAAGAACCCTCAGGAGATTAAGAAGAGCTGAAAGAGGGAAAAGTATTGTTAGAGAAGAGGATTCAGAAGAAGAATTCCAAGACATGGAAGAACACTCAACAAACCCAACAAATCCACCAGGAGGAGCTGCCAATAACAACAACAATCCTCCACAGAGAAGAGTTTTGGCTTCCTACACTTTTGCAAATCCTAGACATTGTGGGAGTAGCATTCTTACCCCAAATGTTAATGCAAATAACTTTAAACTAAAGCCACAACTCATCACCTTGGTTCAAAATAATTGTTCTTATGGAGGAGGACCACTTGAAGATCCGAACCAACATTTGTCTACCTTCTTGAGGATTTGTGACACTGTCAAAACCAATGGAGTGTATCCTGACAGCTACAAGCTATTTTTATTTCCATTTTCTCTCAGAGATAAAGCTACTCAATGGTTGGAATCTTTCCCAAGAGATAGCATCAACAACTGGGACGATCTAGTGAGCAAGTTCCTTGCCAAATTTTACCCACCTCAAAGGGTCATCAGGTTAAAAACTGAAGTGCAAACATTCACACAAATGGACACTGAACCCATCTATGAGGCATGGGAGAGATACAAGGCTCTAATTAGGAAGTTCCCTCCTGAAATGTTCAGTGACTGGGGCAGATTGCAGAATTTTTATGAAGGGTTGACATTGAAATCTCAGGAGGCTCTTGATCATTCAGTAGGAGGTTCTCTATAATTGATGAAGACTGTAGAAGAAGCTCAAAATCTCATTGATATGGTGGATAACAACCAGTACTTCTTTGCTCACCAAAGACAACGCCAACCATCACAAAGGAAAGGAGTGATGGAGTTGGAAGGAGTGCACTCAATCTTAGCTCAAAACAAAATGATGCAGCAGCAAATTCAACAACAATTTGAGCAAATGGCCAAAAGGATTGATAGCCTCCAAGTTGCAGCAGTCAACACAAGCCAACCATCATCCACATGGGTGACAAATGAAGAAACTCAAGAGGATCAATAGTAAGAACAAGTCCAATACATGCACAATCAAAAATTTGGGACAAATGAGGTTTATGGTGACACTTACAACCCCTCATGGAAGAACCACCCCAACCTCAGATGGGGAGACAATCACAATCAAACTCAACAACCATGGCAAAGAAACTCAAACCAAAACAGTTGGAAAAACACAAACCACAACAATCAGCAAAACAATAACCAAAACACATACAAAAAACCACAAAACACTTACCCCAACTCTAACCATCATCCATCCACCAACCAAGCCAACAATCAAAACACTTATCCTCAACCCTCAACACCCCACAACCAACCAATCTCATAAGACTCTCAGAGATAACCAACTTGGAGATATTAATGGAGAAAATGATGAAGCACCAAAAGATGACAACAAAGAACCAGGAGGCTTCCATGAAGAATATGGAAAGGCAGATTGGACAGCTCTCCAAGCAAATTGCTATTGAGAGACCTTTGAGCTCACTCCCAAGTGACACCATTCCTAATCCAAAAGAGGAATACAAAGCTATACAACTAAGGAGTGGAAAAATCTTGGTGAAAAATGAAGAAGCAACCAAGAAGCCAAAGGAAGATGACAAGAAACAGGGTGAAAAAGAGGAAGCCAATGATGAGGATGTAACAGCAAGAAAACAAACTTCAAAGCAAGCCCAAGAAAAGGAGGAACAGCCAAAAATTTCAAGAAAAGGGAAGAAAGCAATTGAAGAGCCAACTAAGGATCACAGGCAGGGAGTGAATTTCACACCTCTATTGCCATATCCCCAAATATTCAACAAAGAGACTAAGGACCAAAACTTCCCTAAATTTCTCAAAATCTTCAAGAAATTAGAAATCAACATACCCTTGGCTGAGGCACTTGAGCAAATGCCTCTATATGCCAAGTTTTTGAAGGAGCTTATTAACAAGAAGAGAAGCTGGCAAGAAAATGAGACTATACTGCTCACAGAAGAATGCAGAGCATTAAATCAGAAAGGACTCTCCCCTAAACTTGAAGATCCTAGAAGTTTCTTTCTACCTTGTGCCATTGGCAGTATGACCATCAACAAGGCAATGTGTGACTTAAGGGCCAGTATCAATCTGATGTATTCCTCACTGGTGAAAAAGCTACGCATAGAAGAAGTAAAACCAGTACATATGTCTCTAGAATTGGTGGACAAGTCAGTGATATGTCCCAGGGGTGTGATTGAGAATCTTCTAGTAAAGGTGGACAAATTCATCTTCCCTGCAGATTTTGTGGTCTTAGATTCAGATGAGGATGAAGGTGATTCTATTATACTGGGGAGACCATTCTTGGCCACTGTAAGGGCCATTATAGACGTAGAGCAAGGAGAGTTGACCCTCAGAATGCATGATGAAAGCGTCACCCTGAATGTATTTCCAGAGATACAACTCATAGATGAAAAGAAAGACTGCATGGAAACTGACAAGGAAAACTTGCAGTGGAAGGAAGAAATTAACAAGACGATCAGCAGCTACCTTCCAAAGCAAGAAGTAGACAATGCAGCATGGCAAAAAGAGAAAGAAACTGTGCAGAGTAATGAGAAAATTCAAGAAGGCATTGATGTGTCAGTCATCAAGAAGAAGAATCCCAAAGTGAAGCCCACTTGCAAGAAGAAAGGATCAACAAAAAGAGGGAAGAAAAACAAGAACAAAACTAAAAAGGGGTGGAAGAACAAAAAGATTCCAATAGAGGGGTTCTCTAAGGGTGATGAAGTACAATTGATCTACCAACAACTGGGGGCAAACCAACAAGCTGATGACTACTATACTGTCAGCAAAATACTCTCACTAGAGCATGCTGAAATTGAACATCAAGGAACAAGGAAGAAGCTCATAGTCAGGGGGGATAAGCTGAGACACTACAGTCATCAACCACCATAAAAGAGGGATCCAATGTCAAGCTAATGGCAATAAAAGAGCGCTCCATGGGAGGCAACCCATGATTTAAGATTCTTGCTCGTTTTCGAATTCAATAAATTATAATCATCTTAGCATGATTTTGAATTTCATTGGATATACTTGATAGATGCATATACTGTTTTGAAATACATGCCAGACTTCTAAGTTTGGTGTGCTTGACAGCACACAAAAGTTAACTTTTCAAGCATTCTTAGATCATATGCTTAGTCATTTCGATGAAGTATATGACCAAACATTAAGTTTGGTGTCCGTATATGTACCAACTTTCAGAAGGATCAACTTTTGTTCATAAAATCAAAGTCATGCATAGATGAATCATAAATTGTTTCATTTTAGGAATTTATGTTAGAAAATGAATTAGAACTTACGAGGAAGGTATCAATTGTGATAAAGTGCATACTTTTGACATTAACCCTTTAGCAAAAGACAAGTTTGGTGTTCACCAAACCTTGGTTCACTAAGTAAGGACACAATTGATCTTTCATGACTTAGAAACATAATAAATAATCTAAGCATTCACCACTACACTATCGTGTTCTGTCCTGAACCTCACCATTCTGTTGATTTGATTGAATAGGAAAGGGAAGGTTGAGAAGATGACAAGAAAAAGGAGGGCCACGGCCATGACAAGCCAAGTGAGAAGTGATCACATGTGCCTAGAGAAGCGTGCCCCTTGGAAAGCAAAATTTGCATGCATGCACCATTGGACACCGAAAAGCATGCAACCAATGAGAAGATAATCCTCGTCAAGCTCTAACAATACATGCAGGTGATGCACGGAAACTTGTCCTTTAACAAATCTCCCTCGGCAAGTATACCGAATTGTCGTCAAGTAATGACTCACAAAAGAGTGAGGTCAAATCCCACAGAGATTAATGGATTAAGCAATCAATGGTTAATTGATTTTCCTAGTTAGACGAATCATATTGGGGTGATAAGTAACAAGGAAATGTAAATGGCATAAAAGTAAAGAAAGCAATAAAGTGCAGAAAAGTAAAATGGCAAGAAGAGTAAATGTAAGAACTAAAAATAAAATGAACATTGGGATCAAGAGATATTGTAATCCTCCGGATCAAGTTCATTCTCATCTCTTCCTCAATCAATGCATTCATTGATCTCCTTGGCAATCTTAAGTGATTGGATTCCAATTCCTTGGTAACTCAATCTCTCAAATCTTGATCAATAGCCAATTCCTTGGTCTAATTGGTCATGAGAAGAGATGAAGTGCTGGTATGCGAAATTGTTACTCAGGTTGTGAATTGTTGTTCGAAATTGATTCCCTGGAAATGGCACCAAAAATGGATGCACAGAACCGTGGTCTAAACATATCTTCACAACTTCGTACAACTAACCAGCAAGTACACTGGGTCGTCCAAGTAATAAACCCTACGTAAGTAAGGGTCGATCCCACGGAGATTGTTGGTATGAAGCAAGCTATGGTCACCTTGTAAATCTCAGTCAGGCGGATATAAAATAGTTATGTAGTTTTTGAAATGTAGTAATGGAAGAAGGATAGAAATACTTATGTAAATCATTGGTGAGAATTTCAGATAAGCGTATGGAGATGCAATCGTTCCTCTGAACCTCCGCTTCCCTGCTGTCTTCATCCAATCAGTCTTACTCCTTTCTATGGCTGGCTTTATGCAAGGGAATCACCGTTGTCAGTGGCTACATCCTCTCCTCTTGTGAAAACGGTCCAAGATGCCCTATCACGGCATGGCTAATCATCTGAGGTTCCCGATCATGCTGGAATAGGATTCACCCTCCTTTTGCGTCTGTCACTACGCCCAGCACTCGCGAGTTTGAAGCTCGTCACAGTCATTCAATCATTGAATCCTACTCAGAATACTACAGACAAGGTTTAGACTTTCCAGATTCTCTTGAATGCCGCCATCATTCTAGCTTACACCACGAAGATTCCGATTAAGAGATCTAAGAGACACTCATTCAATCTAAGGTAGAACGGAAGTGGTTGTCAGGCACGCGTTCATAAGGAATGATGATGATTGTCACGTTCATCACATTCAGGTTGAAGTGCGAATGAATATTTTAGAAGCGAAATAAGATGAATTGAATAGAAAACAGTAGTACTTTGCATTAATCTTTGAGGAACAGCAGAGCTCCACACCTTAATCTATGGAGTGTAGAAACTCTACCGGTTAAAATACATAAGTGATAATGGAGTTCATTGGTCTTGGTCCCAGAGGGGAACCGGAGTAATCAAGACTCGATCACAGGATCAAAATACAATCTAGGATGTCTAATACAATAGTAAAAAGTCCTATTTATAATAAACTAGCTACTAGGGTTTACAGAAGTAAGTAGTTGATGCATAAATCCACTTCCGGGGCCCACTTGGTGTGTGCTTGGGCTGAGCTTGAATGTTACACGTGCAGAGGCTCTTTCTGGAGTTGAACGCCAGGTTGTAACGTATTTCTGGCGTTCAACTCTGGTTTGTGACTTGTTTCTGGCGTTTAACTCCAGACAGCAGCGTAGAACTGGCGTTCAACGCCCTTTTACGTCATCTAAAAGCGTTCAAAGTGTAGATTATTATACATTGCTGGAAAGCGCTGGATGTCTACTTTCCAACGCAATTGGAAGCGCACCATTTTGAGTTCTGTAGCTCCAGAAAATCCACTTTGAGTGTAGAGAGGTCAGACTCCAGCAGCATCAGCAGTCCTTCTTCAACCTCTGAATCTTATTTTTGCTCAAGTCCCTCAATTTCAGCCAGAAAATACCTGAAATCACAAAAAAACACACAAACTTATAGTAAAGTCCAGAAATGTGAATTTAACATAAAAACTAATGAAAACATCCCTAAAAGTAACTAGATCCTACTAAAAACATACTAAAAACAATGCCAAAAAGCATACAAATTATCCGCTCATCACAACACCAAACTTAAATTGTTGCTTGTTCCCAAGCAACTGAAAATCAAATAGGATAAAAAGAAGAGAATATACTATAAATTCCAAACTATCAATGAAACATAGCTCCAATCAGATGAGCGGGACTTATAGCTTTTTGCCTCTTGAATAGTTTTGGCATCTCACTTTATCCATTGAAGTTCAGAATGATTGGCTTCTATAGAAACTCAGAGTTCAGATAGTGTTATTGATTCTCCTAGTTCAGTATGATGATTCTTGAACACAGCTATTTTATGAGTCTTGGCCGTGGTCCTAAGCACTTTGTTTTCCAGTATTACCACCGGATACATAAATGCCACAGACACATAATTGGGTGAACCTTTTCAGATTGTGACTCAGCTTTGCTAAAGTCCCCAATTAGAGGTGTCCAGGGTTCTTAAGCACACTATTTTTTTTTGCTTTGGACCTTGACTTTAACCGCTCAGTCTCAAGTTTTCACTTGACACCTACACGCCACAAGCACATTGTTAGGGACAGCTTGGTTTAGCTGCTTAGACCAGGATTTTATTCATTTAGGCCCTCCTATCCACTGATGCTCAAAGCCTTGGGATCCTTTTTATTTGCCCTTGCCTTTTGGTTTTAAGGGTTATTGGCTTTTTGCTCTTGCCTCTTGGTTTTAAGAGCTTTTGGCTTTTTCTTCTTGCTTTTCTTTTTCTTTCTAATTTTTTTTCGCCTATTTTTTTTTCTCTGTAAGCTTTGTTCTTTGCTGCTTTTTCTTGCTTCAAGAATCATTTTTATGATTTTTCAGATTATCAAATAACATGTTTCCTAGTCATCATTCTTTCAAGAGCCAACATATTTAACATTCTTAAACAACAACTTCAAAAGACATATGCACTATTCAAGCATACATTCAGAAAACAAGAAGCATTATCACCACATCAATGTAATTAAACTAAGTTCAAGGATAAATTCAAAACTCATGTACTTCTTGTTCTTTTGAATTAAAACATTTTTCATTTAAGAGAGGTGATGGATTCATAGGACATTCATAACTTTAAGACATAGTTACTAACTACTAATGATCACGTAATGAAGACACAAACATAGATAAGCACTTAACATAGAAAACAAAAAACAGAGAATGTAAGAACAAGGAATGAGTCCACCTTAGTGATGGTGGCGTTTCCTTCTTGAGGAACCAATGATGTCCTTGAGCTCTTCTATGTCTCTTCCTTGTCTTTGTTGCTCCTCCCTCATTGCTTTTTGGTTTTCTCTTATTTCATGAAGGATGATGGAGTGCTCTTGATGTTCCACCCTTAGTTGTCCCATGTTGGAGCTTAATTCTCCTAGGGAAGTGTTGATTTGCTTCCAATAGTTTTATGGAGGAAAATACATTTGAGGCATCTCCGGGATCTCATGGTGATGAGCTTCATGCGCCTCTTAAGCTCCATGAATGGGCTCTCTTGCTTGCTCCATCTTTTTCTTAGTGATGGGCTTGTCCTCTTTAATGAGGATATCTCCCTCTATGTAAATCCCAGCCGAATTGCATAGGTGGCAAATGAGGTGAGGAAAGGCTAACCTTGCCATAGTGGAGGACTTGTCAGCCACCTTGTAGAGTTCTTGAGGTATAATCTCATGAACTTCCACCTCTTCTCCAATCATGATGCTATGGATCATGATGGCCCGGTCTATAGTAACTTCAGACCGGTTGCTAGTGGGAATGATTGAGCATTGAATGAACTCCAACCATCCTCTAGCTACAGGCTTAAGGTCCAGTCTTCTTAGTTGAACCGGTTTGCCTTTTGAGTCAATCTTCCATTGAGCTCCTTCTACACATATGTCCATAAGGACTTGGTCCAACCTTTGATCAAAGTTGACTCTCCTTGTGTAGGGGCGTGCGTTCTCTTCCATGTTTGGCAAGTTGAACGCCAACCTCACATTTTCCGGACTAAAATCTAAGTATTTCCCCCGAAGCATGGTGAGATAATTCTTTGGGTTCGGGTTCTTACTTTGATCATGGTTCCTAGTGATCCATGCATTAGCATAGAACTCTTGAACCATTAGGATACCGACTTGTTGGATGGGGTTTGTTAGAACTTCCCAACCTCTTCTTTGAATTTCATGTCGGATCTCCGGATACTCATTTCTTTTGAGATTGAAAGGGACCTCGGGGATCACCTTCTTCTTGGCCACAACATCATAGAAGTGGTCTTGATGGGCTTTGGAGATGAATCTTTCCATCTCCCATGACTCGGAGGTGGAAGCTTTTGTCTTTCCTTTCCCTTTTCTAGAGTATTCTCCGGTCTTAGGTGCCATCAATGGTAATGGAAAAACAAAAATCTTATGCTTTTACCACACCAAACTTAGAATTTTGCTCGCCCTCGAGCAAGAGAAGAAAGAAAAGATAAAGAAGAAGAAGAAAAGATGGAGAAGAGGGGGGAGGTGTGTTTCGGCCAAGAAGAGAAGAGAGGGTTGTGTTGTGTGAAAATGAGGAAGAATGGAAGGCTTTATATAGGGAAGGGAGGGGGGGTTAAGGTTCGGCCATTTAGGGTGGGTTTGGGTGGGAAATTGATTTTGAATTTTGAAGGTAGGTGGAGTTTATGAGGTAGGTTTATGGGGAAGAGTGGATGGATGTGAGTGGTGAAGAGGTGATGGGGAAGAGAGATTGAGGTGATTGGTGAAGGGTTTTGGGGAAGAGTGTTTATGGGATTGTGTGAAAGAGGGGTGAGAAGAAGTGAGTGGAGGTAGGTGGGGATCCTGTGGGGTCCACAGATCCTGAGGTGATCCTGTGGGGTCCATGGATCCTGAGGTGCTCAAGGATTTACAACCTTGCACCAAATTAGGCATGCAAAATTCCTTTGCACACAACTCTGGGCGTTCAGCACCAGCTCTCCTCCAGGGTACATTTCTGGCGTTCAAACACCCAGATGCTGCCCATTTCTGGCGTTCAGCGCTAGAACCATGCTCTGTTCTGGCGTTGAACGCCCAAAACATGCTTCTTACTGGCGTTTAAACGCCAGTAAGGTCTTCCTCCAGGGTGTGATTTTTCTTCTGCTATTTTTTATTCCGTTTTTAATTTTTATATTTATTTTGTGACTCCACATGATCATGAACCTATAAAGACATATAACTAAGAAAAATATAGTTAGATAAATAAATAAAAATTGGGTTGCCTCCCAACAAGCGCTTCTTTAATGTCAATAGCTTGACAGTGGGCTCTCATGGAGCCTCACAGATGTGCAGAGCTTTGTTGAGACCTCCCAACACCAAACTTGGAGTTTGGATATGGGGGTTTGACACCAAACTTAGAGTTTGGTTGTGGCCTCTCAACACCAAACTTAGAGTTTGACTGTGGGGCTTTGTTTGACTCTACTTTGAGAGAAGCTTTTTATGCTTCCTCTCCATGGATGCAGAGAGAGATCCTTGAGTTGTAAACACAAGGTTGTCCTCATTTAATTGAAGGATCAATTCTCCTCTGTCCAGATCAATCACAGCTCTTGCTGTGGCTAGGAAAGGTCTTCCTAGGATGATGGATTCATCCACTTCCTTTCCAGTATCCAAGACTATAAAGTCAGTAGGGGTGTAAAGGCCTTCAACCTTCACTAACACGTCCTCTACTTGTCCATAAGCCTGTTATCTTGAATTGTCTGCCATCTCTAATGAGATTTTAGCAGCTTGCACCCCATAGATTCCCAGTTTCTCTATTACAGAGAGGGGCATGAGGTTTATTCCTGAACCAAGGTCACACAGAGTCTTAAAGATCATGGTGCCTATGGTACAAGGTATTATGAACTTTCCAGGATCTTGTCTCTTCTGAAGCAATGTCAGTTGATCCAGATCACTTAGTTCATTGGTGAACAAGGGAGGTTCATCTTCCCATGTCTCAATACCAAATAATTTGGCATTTAGCTTCATGATTGCACCAAGGAACTTGGCAGCTTGCTCTTCAGTAACATCCTCATTCTCTTCAGAAGAGGAATACTCATCAGAGCTCATGAATGGCATAAGGAGGTTCAATGGAATCTCTATGGTCTCTAGATGAGTCTCATATTTCCTTTGGTTTCTCAGAGGGAAGCTTCTTATTGATCACTGGACGTCCCAGGAGGTCTTCCTCCTTGGGATTCACGTCCTCTCATTCCCTTACAGGTTCGGCCATGGTGCTTATGTCAATGGCCTTGCACTCTCCTTTTGGATTCTCTTCTGTATTACTTGGGAGAGTACTAGGAGGAATTTCAGTGATCCTTTTACTCAGCTGGCCCACTTGTGCTTCCAAATTTCTAATGGAAGACCTTGTTTCATTCATGAAACTTACAGTGGCCTTGGATAGATCAGAGACTAAGTTCGCTAAATTAGAGGTATTTTGTTCTGAGTTCTCTGTCTGTTGCTGAGTGGATGATGGAAAAGGTTTATTATTGTTAAACCTGTTTCTTTCACCATTATTAAAGCCTTGTTGAGGTCTTTGATCCTTCCATGATAGATTTGGATGATTTCTCCATGATGGATTATAGGTGTTTCCATATGGTTCACCCATGTAATTTACCTCTGCTATTGCGGGGTTCTCAGGATCATAAGCTTCTTCTTCATAAGAAGCCTCTTGAGTACTGTTGGATGCAGCTTGCATTCCATTCAGACTCTGAGAAATCATATTGACTTACTGAGTCAATATTTTGTTCTGAGCCAATATGGCATTCAGAGTATCAATTTCAAGAACTCCCTTCTTCATAGGCGTCCCATTACTTACAGGATTCCTCTCAGAAGTGTACATGAACTGGTTGTTAGCAACCATGTCAATGAGTTCTTGAGCTTCTGCAGGCGTTTTCTTTAGGTGAATGGATCCACCTGCAGAAGTATCCAATGACATCTTTGATAACTCAGATAAACCATCATAGAATATATCTAGGATGGTCTATTTTGAAAGCATGTCAGAAGGACACTTTTTGGTCAGCTGCTTGTATCTTTCCCAAGCTTCATAGAGGGATTCACCTTCTTTCTGTCTGAAGGTTTGAACATCCGCTCTAAGCTTGCTCAGCTTTTGAGGAGGAAAGAACTTGGCTAAGAAAGCCGTGACCAGCTTATCCCAAGAGTTCAGGCTGTCTTTGGGTTGAGAGTCCAACCGTATTCTAGCTCTGTCTCTTACAACAAATGGGAAAAGCATGAGCCTGTAGACTTCAGGATTTACTCCATTAGTCTTAATAGTATCACAGATCTGCAAGAATTCAGTTAAGAACTGAAAAGGATCTTCAGATGGAAGTCCATGAAACTTGCAGTTCTGTTGCATCAGAGAAACTAGCTGAGGTTTCAGCTCAAAGTTGTTTGCTCCAATGGTAGGAATGGAGATGCTCCTTCCATGTAAATTGGAATTAGGTGCAGTAAAGTCACCAAGCATTCTCCTTGCATTATTGTTGTTGGGTTCGGCTGCCATCTCCTTTACTTGTTCGAAATTTTCAATAAGGTTGTCTCTGGATTGTTGTAATTTAGCTTCTCTTAGTTTCCTCTTCAGAGTCCTTTCAGGTTCTGGATCAGCTTCAACAAGAATGCCTTTTTCCTTGTTCCTGCTCATAAGAATGGGAAGAGAACCAGAAAAGAAGAGGAATCCTCTATGTCACAGTAAAGAGGTTCCTTATTGTTAGTAGAAAAAGAAAAAAAAAAATTCGAACACAGATAGAAGAGGGGGTTCGAATTTGGTGAGTGATGTGAGGAAGAGATGTTAGTAGATGAATAAATAAATAGAACAAGATGAGAGAGGGAGAGGATTTTTGAAAATAATTTTTGAAAAAGAGTTAGTAATTTTCGAAAAAAAATTTTGAAAAGGGTTAGTAGTTTTTCGAAAATTAAAATAAAAAATAAAATAATTAGTTAATTAAAAAGAAATTTTGAAAAAGAGGGGAAGATATTTTCGAAAATTAGAGAGAGAGAGTTAGTTAGGTAGTTTTAAAAAAGATAGGAAACAAACAAAAAGTTAGTTAGTTAGTTGAAACAAATTTTGAAAATCAATTTTGAAAAGATAAGGAGATAAGAAGTTAGAAAAGATATTTTAAAATCAAAATTTTTTTTTGAAAAAGATAAGATAAGAAGATATTTTTGAAAAGATATGATTGAAATTAGTTTTGAAAAAGATTTGATTTTTAAAATCACAATTAATGACTTGATTCACAAGAAATCACAAGATATGATTCTAGAACTTAAAGTTTGAATCTTTCTTAACAAGCAAGTAACAAACTTGAAATTTTTGAATCAAAACATTAATTGTTATTGTTATTTTCGAAAATTTGAGATAAAATTAAGAAAAAGATTTTTGAAAAATATTTTTAGAGTTTTCGAAAATAACTAAGAAAAATGAAAAAGATTTGATTTTTGAAAAAGATTTTGAAAAAGATAAGATTTTTAAATTGAAAATTTGATTTGACTCATAAGAAACAACTTGATTTTTAAAAATTTTTGAAAAAGTCAAATCTAATTTTCGAAATTTATGAGAGAAAAGAGGGAAAGATATATTTTCTTTATTTTTGAATTTTTAATGATGAGAGAGAAAAACATGAACATGATGCAATGCATGAAAATTTTTAGATCAAAACAATGAATGCATGCAAGAATGCTATAAATGTCAAGATGAACACCAAGAACACTATGAATGTCAAGATGAACATCAAGACTTATTTTTGAAAAAAATTTTAATGCAAGGAAAACATGCAAGACACCAAACTTAGAAATCTTTAATGCTTAGGCACTAAGAATTCAAGAATACATATGAAAAACAAGAAAAGACACAAAATATGCAAATGCAAAGATCAAACAAGAAGACTGACCAAGAACAACTTGAAGATTATGAAGAACACTATGAATGCATGAATTTTCAAAAAATGCAATATGAATATGCAATAGACACCAAACTTATAACTTGACTCAAGACTCAAACAAGAGACACAAAATATTTTTGATTTTTATTATTTTATGATTTTTTTGTATTTTCTTTTAATTTTTTTTTCAAAAATCATTTTGAAAAAAAAGAAAAATAAGGATTCAAAATTTTTAATATGAATTCCAGGAATCTTGCCATGTTAGTCTAAAGCTCCAATCAAAGGGTCAGGTATGGCTTAATAGCCAGCCAAGCTTTAGTCAAAATATGAGTGTAATTCATTAAATTTTAAGCCAAAACTTCAGTCCAAAAGAATTTAGACATGGCTTTACAGCCAGCCAGGCTTCAACATGCTTCATGAAACACTAGGATTCATTCTTAAAAATTCTGAAGAAAAATATATTTTTGAAAACATTTTTATTTTAAATTTTTTTTAAAACAAAGGAGAAATTTTTGAAAGATTTTTGAAAAATTTTTGAAAACAAAACAAAAAGAAAATTACCTAATCTGAGCAACAAGATGAACCGTCAGTTGTCCAAACTCGAACAATCCCCGGCAACGGTGCCAAAAACTTGGTATGCGAAATTGTTACTCAAGTTGTGAATTATTGTTCGAAATTGATTCCCTGGCAATGGCACCAAAAACGGATGCACAGAACCATGGTCTACACATATCTTCACAACTTCGCATAACTAACCAGCAAGTGCACTGGGTCGTCCAAGTAATAAACCTTACGTGAGTAAGGGTCGATCCCACGGAGATTGTTGGTATGAAGCAAGCTATGGTCACCTTGTAAATCTCAGTCAGGCGGATATAAAATAGTTATGTAGTTTTCGAAATGTAGTAATGGAAGAAGGATAGAAATACTTATGTAAATCATTGGTGAGAATTTCAGATAAGCGTATGGAGATGCAATCGTTCCTCTGAACCTCCGCTTCCCTGCTATCTTCATCCAATCAGTCTTACTCCTTTCTATGGCTGGCTTTATGCAAGGGCATCACCGTTGTCAGTGGCTACATCCCCTCCTCTTGTGGAAATGGTCCAAGATGCCCTGTCACGGCACGGCTAATCATCTGAGGTTCCCGATCATGCTGGAATAGGATTCACCCTCCTTTTGCGTCTGTCACTACGCCCAGCACTCGCGAGTTTGAAGCTCGTCACAGTCATTCAATCATTGAATCCTACTCGGAATACTACAGACAAGGTTTAGACTTTCTGGATTCTCTTGAATGCCGCCATCATTCTAGCTTACACCACGAAGATTCCGATTAAGAGATCTAAGAGACACTCATTCAATCTAAGGTAGAACGGAAGTGGTTGTCAGGCACACGTTCATAAGGAATGATGATGATTGTCACGTTCATCACATTCAGGTTGAAGTGTGAATGAATATCTTAGAAGCGAAATAAGATGAATTAAATAGAAAACTGTAGTACTTTGCATTAATCTTTGAGGAACAGCAAAGCTCCACACCTTAATCTATGGAGTGTAGAAACTCTACCGTTGAAAATACATAAGTGATAATGGAGTTCATTGGTCTCGGTCCCAGAGGGGAACCGGAGTAACCAAGACTCGATCACAGGATCAAAATACAATCCAGGATGTCTAATACAATAGTAAAAAGTCCTATTTATAATAAACTAGCTACTAGGGTTTACAAAAGTAAGTAGTTGATGCATAAATCCACTTCCGGGGCCCACTTGGTGTGTGCTTGGGCTGAGCTTGAATGTTACACGTGCAGAGGCTCTTTCTGGAGTTGAACGCCAGGTTGTAACGTATTTCTAGCGTTCAACTCTGGTTTGTGACTTGTTTCTGGCGTTAAACTCCAGACAGCAGCGTAGAACTAGCGTTCAATGCCCTTTTACGTCGTCTAAAAGCGTTCAAAGTATAGACTATTATACATTGCTGGAAATCCCTGGATGTCTACTTTCCAACGCAATTGGAAGCGCACCATTTTGAGTTCTGTAGCTCCAGAGAATCCACTTTGAGTGCAGGGAGGTCAGACTCCAACAGCATCAGCAGTCCTTCTTCAACCTCTGAATCTGATTTTTGCTCAAGTCCCTCAATTTCAGCCAGAAAATACCTGAAATCATAGAAAAACACACAAACTCATAGTAAAGTCCAGAAATGTGAATTTAACATAAAAACTAATGAAAACATCCCTAAAAGTAACTAGATCCTACTAAAAACATACTAAAAACAATGCCAAAAAGCGTACAAATTATTCGCTCATCAGGTGCAGTCACTGATTATACCACATATATTTCCAAATCAAAGTATTGGGAGAATCATATGTCACCATATCCGCCCAAACCCTAATTTGGTCCAACATGAGAAAGCATTTCTAGCATGATCTCTTCATTCCTCTTCCAAGGTTCAGAAGAGATCCAAGTATGAATAGTTTCTTTTCCAAGACAACTATCCAATTGGATGAAGATTGAAAGCTTTCAAGTAAAATCAAGAGAAAAGAAAGAAGAAGAATAATGAAAACTATTAGTGATCCATCAAATTACAACAGAGCTCTATAACCCAATGAAAAGAGTTAGTTGATCATTGCTCTACAAAAATAGAAAAGAAAGAAATTGCAGAAAAGTAAAGATGAAGATTAAAACTAAAATTGAAACTTCAAAATTCATAAATGAAAAGTACAAAGAAAAGAAAGAAAAGGAAAAGTGTGTGAGGGGAGGGAGTCCGAAGACCCCTCTTCAATCCCCCATTCCAGATTTTTCGTTTCAGTCCCCCCTTGAATGTAAAAACTAAGGCCCTTATATAGGCTCTCCTAAATTACAAAATGAAATTAAAAGCAAATTACAATTAAATGAAAATTCTTATTCTAGATGCTTCTTGTGGCCTTGATTGGTTGACACTTGTGGGCTTGCTTGCTTGAGCTTTGAAGTGGACTTGAGAAAGAACTGAATCAAATTGAGGTCCAGGGTGACTTGGTGTTATTGCTGCCGTTAGTCATACTAATGCTACAAGTGTGGCATTAGTCCTAAAGTTAGTGTGGCTAACGTCACACTTGCTACCCAGTTGGTGTTTTGGGGGCTTAAAAGATGCCTCTTGTTTGTACTCTAATTTCATGCCCACTATAGAGTATTATATATCGTTGGAAAGCTCTGAATGTCAGCTTTCTAATGCAACTGAAATCACCTCAATTGGACCTTTGTAACTCATGTTATATCCCTTTGAAGTGGACAAGGTCGCTGGCATAGTCGCTAGCGTTACTGGAAAACGTGAGTCACAATAACATTAGTGATCAAGGGTTGAATATTGCCAGGTTCTGAAGTTCAAACTTACTGTTGATGCACATAAACTAGTTATGCTACGATTTAGGAAATTGCACGATCGGCAAAATTCCTTCCGGCAAGTGCACCGGTTATCGTTGTCAAGTAAAAACTCACAATAGAGTGAGGTCGAATCCCACAAGGATTGGTTGAGTGAGCAATTCGGATTAGAAGTGTGTTCTAGTTGAGCGGAATCAAGATTTGAGATGAGAATTGCGGAATGTAAAATTGGCGGGAAAAGTAAATGACAAGAAAATTAAATGGCTGAATCTTAAATTGCATGAATTAAAGAGCAGAATGTAAATTGCTGAAATTAAAAGGGAATGGGGATGATTGCAAGAATTGAATTGCAGAATGTAAAGAGAAAGTGGAAATCAGAAATGGGGAATTCATTGGGTTTAGGAGATATTGAAATCTCCGAATCAAAACATGTAAATCTCTTCCTCAACCAATGCATTCATTGAATTTTGCTTGGCAATCTTATATGATTGGATCCCAATTCCTTGGCTCACCAATGCTCTCTAAAAACAAACAAATTCCCAATCCCTTGGTTTAAATGTTCATAAGAAGAGATGATGCTTGATCACTGATTATACCACACAATTTCATGAACCACAATTTGGTAGGATTACATGTCACAATATCCATCCAAACCCCAATCCAATCCACTGTGAGAAAGCTTCTCTAGCATGAATCCTCCATTCCTTTCCCAAGGCTCCGAAGGATTCCAAGTATGAGTAGTTTCTTTCCCAAGACAACTACTCAATGGAATTAGATCGAGAAGCTTTCTAACAAAATTCAAGAGAAAAGATTGAAGAAGAAGATAAACTATTATTGATTCATTGAATTACAATAGAGCTCCCTAACCCAATGAAAGGGGGTTTAGTGAATCATAGCTCTGAATTCAATTACAAAGAAAAGGAAAACTAGCTAAAAGTGAAAGTCAAGGTCCCTCTAACTTAACTTCTATCCTATTTATACACTTTCTATATTGAGCTTCAGTTGTGCTTCTTGGGCTTTTGAGGCCTCTCCTTGCTTTCCTTTTGCCTTGGGTTTATGATCCATAATCTTGATGAGGTTGTTGATCCAAATCCTGTAACATTTATTGAGCCAACTTAGTGATAATCAAATAATGACACATGACTCAATAAATTGAGATTTCAAACTCATCAATCCTTCAGGCCCAATCCCATAAACCATGATATTCAATTGGGTTTCATACCAAAGTAAGTTTAAGTTAATAATTGTGCTCAAAGACTAACTTAAATCACAATATTTTTGGCCCAGAAACCTTTTTCAAGAGTGGCGTTTAAGTTGTAGTTTAAGCTTAAACTGCAACTTAAACGCCAGACACTTCCAGTGAGGCCATTTGTAGAAGCACGTTTAAGCTTCAGTTAAGGTTAAACTGAAGCTTAAACGTGGAAATGGAAGAAGGTAGCCCTGGAGGGTCATGTAGTCGAACACGTTTAAGCTTCAGTTTAAGGTTAAACTGAAGCTTAAACGTGGAGATAGGAAGGGCAGCCCTGGAGGTCGAACACGTTTAACCTCCAGTTTGAGGTCAAACTGGAGGTTAAACGTGGAAAAGGGTGGAGGCATACTGGAGGTCGAACACGTTTAACCTCCAGTTTGAGGTCAAACTGGAGGTTAAACGTGGAAGCTTAGAATGGTGGCCCTGGAGGTGTCGAACACGTTTAACCTCCAGTTTGGGGTCAAACTGGAGGTTAAACGTGGAGATGGAGAGAGCAACCCTGGAGTATAAAAACTATCGAACACGTTTAAGCTCCAGTTTGAGTCAAACTGGAGCTTAAACGTGGAATGGCTCCCTGGTACTCTTCCTGGTTCTGGCGTTTAACCTCCAGTTTGAGGTCAAACTGGAGGTTAAACGTGGAACTCCTCCCTGGTGGCATACTCATTCTGGCGTTTAACCTCCAGTTTGAGGTCAAACTGGAGGTTAAACGTGGAATGCTCCTTAAGTGAGGCTTTTCATTCTGGCGTTTAACCTCCAGTTTGAGGTCAAACTGGAGGTTAAACTTCAATCCCAGCATTTCTTATCCTTCATGATTTTGGCGTTTAAGCTCCAGTTTAGGCTTAAACTGGAACTTAAACTCCACATGTGATATTCAAGCTTCCTTTATTGATTTTGTTGCTTCCTTGCTTAGCCTCTTCTTCCCTGAAATCATCCAAACAATTGCATCAAAGTCTTGCAAAATTTCATGAGAAATCTTTCATTCATAGTATTTAAGTAATAGAACTAAAACTCATGGAATTTGCATCAAAATCATATTGTTTGGATGGTTCATTACTTTGTTCTTCATTTAACCATTTTTGGTTACTTTAAGCTCAAGAAAATGCATAAAACAACTAAAACTAACAGAAAAATGTTAGTGAAACTAGCCTATGATGCCTTGGCATCACAACACCAAACTTAATACTTGCTTGTCCCTAAGCAAGTCCTGAGTTATTTGAGAAGAAAGTATGAAACAGAAAGCAATTACATTGGCTATATTAGCAAGCATTTGAAGTTCATCAGAAGGGTTTTATGCAGAAAGTTGCAGCATCACTTTTTCATACTTATCAGGTAGGATTATCACTTTTTCATTGCATCCATCAAAAATTGCTATGGCCTCTTGTTATTCTTATGTCTTTGGCACTTTTCTCTTCTTTGTTTTTCTTTTCTTTTTCTTAGAGCTTCTTTTGCTCCTTGTTTGCTTAGTGTCATGTGTTGCACAAGCCTTTGGCATTTTCTTTTTCTTATCAGTGCACTACACATATCCACTTTAGGCATTTTAGTTCACATGTCTTCTTGAGACATTGGTGCCCAGCACCTCTTTGTGTGACTAAATGTTTTGTATTTAGGTTGCTCTTGATAATGGACTTTTGGTTGATAATCCCGGGTTAGTTAACCCAAGTTACCAAGTGTTGAAACACTCCTCAGAACCTATTCATCCAAGCATATCCTTAATACATAAACACCACAGGCATTTGTCTCAGAAGTTCAAACCATTGGTACCTAGCTTATTTTCTCAATTTTTTTTGCTTTTTGGTTGCCTTTTTCCGTGGCTTTTTCTTTTTCTTTTTCTTTCTTTTTCATGGCCAAAGACATTTATTCATCAAGATCCATAGACAATTTTTACTTTCTACATAAAAAATGATAATTCTACACTCTAATTTTAGTGATCTGACTAAACAATCAAGCATGCATACCACCACTTAATTCTACTTGATTTGTCACTAATTTAGCCAAGTTACTTTTGTTCAAACTTTTCTTTTATTTTTGGAAACAGAACAAGCATGGCACGCACTTGTTTAAGAAGGTGAAGTTATATCCAAACATCTAGGCATTCACTTTATTCAAAGCAATTAACAAAAAAAAACTACACATTCCAGAAAGATTCAACATTTACAGTTTAAACCAGAACACGCATGCTTTTGTTTGCCCTTTTTAAAGAATTATCAAGGAACAATACCACCTTGTGAAATTCCTTGTTTTCTCTTTGTTGTCAGGAAACACTTTGATTTCTCCTTCTTCTTCCTAAATGTTGCTTCATGCTTTAAGGTTCTTGTTTCCTTTCCTGCAAAGAGTAATGAAGTTGCTTGCACCTCAAGCACTTGAGTGGTTAGCTCAACTATGTGTGGGTAAGTATCGGATTCTTAAGTTGGTGTGTGAACACCAAACTTAGTCTCCCACTTACTTCTCTGTGTTCTTGAATCCTTGAGTTATCTTGGAATGATGTTGCTACTAAGGGTTTTAAGCATTTCTGTGACTGCTTAGAATAGTTGTTCCTTTCACATAATTCAAAGGTTGTTGTGTTCAGTTGATCTTTATGGTGGAACACCAAACTTAGAGTCACACATTCCCCTTTGACTTATTGATCCATGAATTCATTGTTTGGTGTGAAACACCAAACTTAATTCTTTGCAATGCACAGAAACTACTTTACCCTTTTTATTGAAACAAATAAAAGAAACAGCAAGAAGGTATTACCTCAGGTTGGGTTGCCTCCCAACAAGTGCTTGTTTAACGTCATTAGCTTGACGGTCAGCTTCCTCAGTTGAGGTGATATTTAACTTTGTCCTTCTCCTCCACATCTCCCAAGTAATGTTTGAGTCTTTGACCGTTAACAATGAAGGTTCGTTGTGACTTTTCTTCCATGATTTCTACTTGTCCATAATTGGAGACCTTGGTGACAAGGAATGGTCCAGACCACCTTGATTTTAGCTTCCCTGGAAATAGCTTCAGCCTAGAATTGTAGAGCAATACTTTTTGCCCTTCTTCAAATTTCCTTGGGGCTATGTTGCTGTCATGCTTCTTCTTTGCTCTTTCTTTGTAAATTTTGGCATTCTCATAAGCTTCCGCTCTGAATTCTTCCAACTCTTGAATTTGCAACATCCTTCTTTCTCCAGCAGCTTTGTTGTCCAAGTTCAGAAGTTTCAAGGCCCAGTATGCCTTGTGCTCCAACTCCAGTGGCAGATGGCAAGCTTTTCCATATACTAGTTGGTAAGGAGACATTCCAATTGGTGTTTTGAAAGCTGTCCTATATGCCCAAAGAGCATCATCGAGCTTAATCGACCAGTCCTTTCTTGAAGTTCCCACAGTTTTTTCCAGGATTCTTTTGAGTTCTCTGTTAGATATTTCGGCTTGCCCACTTGTCTGTGGATGGTATGGTGTGGCTACCCTGTGTTTGACTCCATATTTTAGGAGCAATGCCTCTAATGGTTTGTTGCAAAAGTGGCTTCCTCCATCACTGATGATTGCTCTTGGAACCCCAAAACGGCAAAAAATGTGTTTTCTGAGGAAGTTCATGACTACCTTATTATCATTGGTTGGAGTTGCTATTGCTTCAACCCATTTGGAGACATAATCTACTGCCACAAGAATGTAATTATTTGAGTATGAGGAGGGAAATGGTCCCATGAAATCTATCCCCCATACATCAAACAATTCAAGTTCCAGAATGAATTGTTGTGGCATTTCATTTCTTCTTGGCAGGTTCCCAGCTTTCTGGCATTCATGGCAGTGCTTCACTAATTCTTTTGCATCTTTGAAGATAGTAGGCCAATAAAAACCACACTGCAACACCTTAGCTGCTGTTCTTTCCCCTGCAAAGTGCCCTCCATAAGTGGAGCCATGGCAGTCCCATAAAACTTCCCTTCCTTCTTCCTCGGATATGCATCTTCTGAGTATGCCATCGGAACATTTTTTGAACAAGTATGGTTCGTCCCAGATGAAGTATTTGGCATCATTTACCAATTTCTTCCTTTGATGTTTGTTAAATTCCAAAGGTAAACTCCCAGTGGCCTTGAAGTTTGCTATGTCTGCAAACCAGGGTGCTTTGTGAATTATCATGAGTTGTTCATCAGGAAAGCACTCATTTACATGTGTGCTTTGTGTGCTTCCTTCTTCACATGGTATCCTTGATAAATGATCTGCCACCTTGTTCTCTACGCCCTTCTTGTCTTTGATTTCAATGTCAAATTCCTGCAACAAAAGAACCCATCTAATAAGTCTCGGTTTAGATTCTTGTTTGGCAAGTAAATATTTTAAAGCTGAATGATCAGTGAAGACAATGACTTTAGATCCAATGAGATAAGATCTAAATTTTTCAAATGCAAAGACTATTGCCAAGAGTTCTTTTTCAGTGGTTGTGTAATTCCTTTGGTTAGCATTCAAGACTTTGCTGGCATAATAAATCACATGTACCAAATTGTCTTTCCTTTGTCCTAACACTGCCCCAATAGCAAGGTCTGATGCATCACACATCAGTTCAAACGGTAAGTTCCAATCAGGTGGGGCAATGATAGGTGCAGAGGAAAGTTTTTGCTTCAAAAGTTCATAGGCTAGCATGCAATTTTTATCAAATACAAAGGGTGTATCAGAGACAAGCAAGTTACTCAAAGGTTTGGCTATTTTAGAAAAGTCTCTAATAAACCTTCTGTAAAAACCAGCGTGACCCAAAAAGCTCCTAACTGCCTTGACATTACTTGGTGGAGGTAGTTTTTCAATGATTTCCACCTTAGCTCTGTCCACCTCCATGCCTCTATTAGAGATTTTGTGGCCAAGGACTATTCCTTCTGTGACCATGAAATGACACTTTTCCCAGTTTAATACTAGGTTAGTCTCTTGGCACCTCTTAAGCACCAAGGCAAGGTGGTGTAGGCAGCTGGGAAAAGAATCCCCAAACACAGAAAAATCGTCCATGAAGACCTCAATAAATTTTTCAATCATGTCCGAAAAGATGGACAGCATGCATCTTTGGAAAGTGGCAGGTGCATTGCACAATCCAAAGGGCATGCGTCTATAAGCAAAAACTCCATATGGACAAACAAATGATGTTTTCTCTTGATCACTAGGATCAACTACTATTTGGTTGTAGCCTGAATATCCATCCAAGAAGCAATAGTAAGCATGTCCGGCAAGCCTTTCAAGCATCTGATCCATGAATGGGAGTGGGAAATGATCTTTTCTGGTGGCTTCATTGAGCTTCCTGTAGTCTATGCACATCCTCCACCCAGTAACGGTTCTTGTGGGTATGAGTTCGTTCTTCTCATTTGGCACCACCGTTATGCCACCTTTCTTGGGAACTACATGGATGGGACTAACCCATGGGCTGTCAGAAATGGGGTAGATTACCCCTGCCTGCCATAACTTCCTCACTTCCTTTTGTACCACTTCTTTCATGACGGGATTCAATCTTCTCTGAGCTTGAATGGAGGGTCTAGCATCTTCTTCTAACAAGATTTTATGCATGCATATGGATGAACTTATCCCCTTCAAATCAGCTAGGGTCCATCCAATGGCATCTTGATGAGTTTGCAGCACCTTGATCAATTCTTCTTCTTGTTCTTGGCTCAAGGCCGAGCTAATGATAACAGGGTGACTCTCATCACTACCCAAGTATGCATACTTGAGATTAGGGGGCAATGCTTTGAGCTCAGGTTTTGGTGCTTCCTTTTCTTCTTTCACTTTCTCTGGCCTGCTTAGCATGGTTGTGTCAGCACCCTTGATATCACTAACTTCAATATCCTTGGTGAACTCCTCCTCTGCCACTTCCTTTATTGTTTCCTCAAAAGTTTCTTGTACTGCAATGTCCACTACATCAACCCTCATGCATTCCCTTAGTGATTCTGATGGATAGCTCATTGCCTTGAATACATTAAACACCAATTTCTCATCATGGAGTCTAAGAGTGAGTTCACCCTTTTGTACATCTATGATGGCACCAGCAGTAGCTAGGAAGGGTCTTCCCAGGATTATTGAAGCTTTGGCTTCTTCCTCCATATCTAACACCACAAAATCAGCAGGAAATATAAATTCTCCCACTTTCACCAACAAATCCTCAACTATCCCATGAGGGAATTTAAAAGTTCGATCTGCCAATTGGAGGGCCATTCTTGTTGGTTTAGCTTCTTCAATCTTCATTCTTCTCATCATTGTTAGCGACATCAAATTGATGCTGGCCCCTAAATCACACAAGGCCTTCTCCACCATGACTTCTCCTATAATACAGGGGATTTGGAAACTGCCTGGGTCCTTCAATTTCTGAGGCAATTTGTGCTGAATGATGGCACTGCATTCTTCAGTTAACAACACAGTTTCCTCATTTCTCCAGCTTCTCTTCTTGGTCATCAATTCTTTTAAGAATTTTGCATAGAGTGGCATTTGCTCTATTGCCTCAGCAAAGGGAATGTTGATTTGAAGCTTCTTGAAAATCTCCAAGAACCTGGAGAATTGGCCATCCTTTTCACTTTTCATCAAACGTTGAGGATAAGGTGCTTTAGGTGTGTAAGGCTTCAAGACCTCTTTTTCTTTTTCTTTTGTTGCAAACGGTGTAACAGATTGTCCTTGTTCTTTGTCTTTCACATTTTCCTTTGCTTCATCCTCTGTGGTTTCCCTTGAAATCTCCTTTAGATTCTTTCCACTTCTGAGGGTTATGGCCTTACATTCCTCCCTTGCAATAGCCTTGGCAGCATGAGAACCGCTTGTCCCAGGGGCTTGCTTAGTCAAATACAAAATTTGATTTTCTAGCTTCTGGATGGCAGCTCCTTGGTTTTGCAAGTTAGAATTTACTTCTTCCTTAAAAGCTTTCAATTCAATTATGTCTTGGCTCATGGTTGCAAGCATTCCTTCTATCCGGTTTAATTGATCTTGAAATTGTTGGTTCGGATTAGGTTGGGTATGTTGATTACTT
Organism: Arachis ipaensis; assembly: GCF_059453495.1. Classification (NCBI taxonomy): domain Eukaryota; kingdom Viridiplantae; phylum Streptophyta; class Magnoliopsida; order Fabales; family Fabaceae; genus Arachis; species Arachis ipaensis. The sequence continues at coordinate 60,964,490 of NC_142436.1, forward strand.
TGGCCATGATATGATGATTGGGGGTAAGTGTTTTGTGTGGCTTGGTATGATCTTTGGTTGGAGTTTTGGTATGTGGAATTGTTTTGTTGGTTGTGGTTGTAAGGTTTGTGGTTTTGTGGTTGGGTTTGTTGGTTCCCCCACCCAAAGTTTGGGTGGTTTCTCCAGCCTGGGTTGTAAGTGCTGGAGTGTGGATCATATGATTGCCTTTGTTGGTTTCCCACATAGTTAACCTCATCCCAATCACCTCCTTCAATGCCTCCTTCCTCTTGATCTTGTGTGTGTATTGCAGCCACTTGCTTTGTTTCTAATTGCCTGGTAAGCTCTGCTAGTTGCTTGGCAAACACCTTGTTTTGGGCTAGAATTGTATCAACATGGTTCAGCTCCATGACTCCCTTAGTGTTGTGCCTTTCTGATGCATAGTAGTACTCATTCTCAGCCACTGTCTCGATCACTTCAATGGCTTCTTCCACAGTCTTTTTCTTGTTCAATGAACCTCCTGATGAATGGTCTACAGCCTTCCTTGATTCATAAGAAAGCCCATCATAGAAGATGTGCAATTGCACCCAATCATGGAACATGTTTGGTGGGCATTTCCTTGTCAAGTCCTTGAATCTCTCCCATGCCTCGTAGAGAGTTTCACCATCTTGTTGTCTAAAAGTTTGAACCTCAGATCGAAGCCTATTGACCTTTTGTGGAGGGTAGAAACGTGCCAGAAATTTGCTTTCCACCTCATCCCATGTTGTTAGACTCCCCCTTGGGAATGATTCCAGCCACTTAGCTGCTTTGTCCCTAAGTGAAAATGGAAACAAGAGCAGTTTATAGGCATCTTCCTGGACTCCATTGGACTTCACAGTGTCACAAATTCTCAGGAATTTTGTGAGATGTTGGTTTGGGTCTTCATTAGCTCTTCCTCCAAAGGAACAATGATTTTCCACCAGTGATATTAGCTGTGGCTTAAGCTCAAAATTGTTGGCCTGAATGGGTGGTTTCTGGATGCTACTACCACAATTCCCAGAGGTTGGGTTTATGTATGAACTAAGAACCCTCCTCTCAGGGATGGCATCGTTTCCATCAGCTCTCTCATGGTTGTGAACTTCTCTATCCATGTTGAGATCTAAAGCTTCCTCAAAATTGTCCTCAGATTCTCCTTCAGATTCCTCTTCTCCCACTATTCTCTTCCCTCTTGCTTCCCTTCTAAGTCTATGAAGGGTCCTTTCCGGTTCGGTATATGGAGGAGTTGATGTCTCTCCTCTCCTACCTGTCATACAAGAACACAGCTCAAACACAAACAAGTAAAATACTATTGGTTAATGGAAGAGTATGGTTAGATCAATTGAGGAATTAAATCAAACAGTTAGTGAGTCAGTGAGTTAGTTGCATGAATTTAAAGGCATAAAGAAGGAAAGCATGTAACCAAGTGCAGAAATTAAAATTCAACAAGTATCTAAAGCAAGAGAAAATTGCTCAATCTAGTTAGCTTCCAATTTGAGAATTGTCAATCGAAAACCAATCCCCGGCAACGGCGCCATAAACTTGATGCACATAAACTAGTTATGCTACGATTTAGGAAATTGCACGATCGGCAAAATTCCTTCCGGCAAGTGCACCGGTTATCGTTGTCAAGTAAAAACTCACAATAGAGTGAGGTCGAATCCCACAAGGATTGGTTGAGTGAGCAATTCAGATTAGAAGTGTGTTCTAGTTGAGCGGAATCAAGATTTGAGATGAGAATTGCGGAATGTAAAATTGGCGGGAAAAGTAAATGACAAGAAAATTAAATGGCTGAATCTTAAATTGCATGAATTAAAGAGCAGAATGTAAATTGCTGAAATTAAAAGGGAATGGGGATGATTGCAAGAATTGAATTGCAGAATGTAAAGAGAAAGTGGAAATCAGAAATGGGGAATTCATTGGGTTTAGGAGATATTGAAATCTCCGAATCAAAACATGTAAATCTCTTCCTCAACCAATGCATTCATTGAATTTTGCTTGGCAATCTTATATGATTGGATCCCAATTCCTTGGCTCACCAATGCTCTCTAAAAACAAACAAATTCCCAATCCCTTGGTTTAAATGTTCATAAGAAGAGATGATGCTTGATCACTGATTATACCACACAATTTCATGAACCACAATTTGGTAGGATTACATGTCACAATATCCATCCAAACCCCAATCCAATCCACTGTGAGAAAGCTTCTCTAGCATGAATCCTCCATTCCTTTCCCAAGGCTCCGAAGGATTCCAAGTATGAGTAGTTTCTTTCCCAAGACAACTACTCAATGGAATTAGATCGAGAAGCTTTCTAACAAAATTCAAGAGAAAAGATTGAAGAAGAAGATAAACTATTATTGATTCATTGAATTACAATAGAGCTCCCTAACCCAATGAAAGGGGGTTTAGTGAATCATAGCTCTGAATTCAATTACAAAGAAAAGGAAAACTAGCTAAAAGTGAAAGTCAAGGTCCCTCTAACTTAACTTCTATCCTATTTATACACTTTCTATATTGAGCTTCAGTTGTGCTTCTTGGGCTTTTGAGGCCTCTCCTTGCTTTCCTTTTGCCTTGGGTTTATGATCCATAATCTTGATGAGGTTGTTGATCCAAATCCTGTAACATTTATTGAGCCAACTTAGTGATAATCAAATAATGACACATGACTCAATAAATTGAGATTTCAAACTCATCAATCCTTCAGGCCCAATCCCATAAACCATGATATTCAATTGGGTTTCATACCAAAGTAAGTTTAAGTTAATAATTGTGCTCAAAGACTAACTTAAATCACAATATTTTTGGCCCAGAAACCTTTTTCAAGAGTGGCGTTTAAGTTGTAGTTTAAGCTTAAACTGCAACTTAAACGCCAGACACTTCCAGTGAGGCCATTTGTAGAAGCACGTTTAAGCTTCAGTTAAGGTTAAACTAAAGCTTAAACGTGGAAATGGAAGAAGGTAGCCCTGGAGGGTCATGTAGTCGAACACGTTTAAGCTTCAGTTTAAGGTTAAACTGAAGCTTAAACGTGGAGATAGGAAGGGCAGCCCTGGAGGTCGAACACGTTTAACCTCCAGTTTGAGGTCAAACTGGAGGTTAAACGTGGAAAAGGGTGGAGGCATACTGGAGGTCGAACACGTTTAACCTCCAGTTTGAGGTCAAACTGGAGGTTAAACGTGGAAGCTTAGAATGGTGGCCCTGGAGGTGTCGAACACGTTTAACCTCCAGTTTGGGGTCAAACTGGAGGTTAAACGTGGAGATGGAGAGAGCAACCCTGGAGTATAAAAACTATCGAACACGTTTAAGCTCCAGTTTGAGTCAAACTGGAGCTTAAACGTGGAATGGCTCCCTGGTACTCTTCCTGGTTCTGGCGTTTAACCTCCAGTTTGAAGTCAAACTGGAGGTTAAACGTGGAACTCCTCCCTGGTGGCATACTCATTCTGGCGTTTAACCTCCAGTTTGAGGTCAAACTGGAGGTTAAACGTGGAATGCTCCTTAAGTGAGGCTTTTCATTCTGGCGTTTAACCTCCAGTTTGAGGTCAAACTGGAGGTTAAACTTCAATCCCAGCATTTTTTATCCTTCATGATTTTGGCGTTTAAGCTCCAGTTTAGGCTTAAACTGGAACTTAAACTCCACATGTGATATTCAAGCTTCCTTTATTGATTTTGTTGCTTCCTTGCTTAGCCTCTTCTTCCCTGAAATCATCCAAACAATTGCATCAAAGTCTTGCAAAATTTCATGAGAAATCTTTCATTCATAGTATTTAAGTAATAGAACTAAAACTCATGGAATTTGCATCAAAATCATATTGTTTGGATGGTTCATTACTTTGTTCTTCATTTAACCATTTTTGGTTACTTTAAGCTCAAGAAAATGCATAAAACAACTAAAACTAACAGAAAAATGTTAGTGAAACTAGCCTATGATGCCTTGGCATCAACTGTCCATCCCATACTATTATATATTATTGGAAAGCTCTGGATGTCTACTTTCCAACGCCTTTGGAAGCGCATCATTTGGAGCTCTACAACTCGAGTTACACTTCTAGGAAGGTGAAGAGGTCAGCTGGCCTTACTACAGGTTGATACCATGTTCATCTTTGCACTTTAGGGGCAGGTTTTCTCCCTCAAATTTAGTGTCCACCATGTAGTGCCATACATGCTTGGAAAGCTCTGGAATCCTACTTTCCAATGCCACTGGAATCACCTCATTTGGAGCTTTGTGGCTCAAGTTATTCTTGTTTGAAAAAGGCATGGTCAGGCTGCCGGGTGAGATTTTTGCCTACGTTAATGTCTACGTTAGTGTAACTAACGTGGCCATTAACGTGGGTCCTTCTTTGCTTCACAAACATTAGTGGCGTTCACCTTTTCCACTAACGTTGGCGTTTCCCTTTCCTTCCACGTTAGTTCCCACGTTAATGTAACTAACTTGGAAGCTAACGTGGGTGTTCTCGCCTTCGCAAACATTAGTGGCGTTCACTTTTTCCACTAACGTTGGAATTTTCCTTTCCTTCCACGTTAGTTTCCACGTGAATGTAACTAACGTGGAGACTAACGTGGGTCTTCTTGCCCGTCGCTAACGTTAGTGGTATTTACTTTTACCACTAACGTTCCATGCTCTCCTTCTTCAAAGTTAATGCCACTAACTTTCTCACTAACGTTGGGGATTCTCTTTTCTTCCACGTTAACGGCCACGTTAGTGGCACTAACGTAGCCACTAACGTGGCTCTTCTCTGCTTCTTGTTACCTGAAATCAATCAAACAAAGCTCATCAAAGTCTTGCTCTTAATCATGGGATCATGCATCGTCCATTTTATCATTCAATTCATGCATAATTCTCATGAAATCATTCAAAATTCACAATATTTGCTTGAATCATGGTGTGAATGCATTTTCATCCAAATACTTGCTTATTTCCTAGAAAAATGCATGAAACCATCCTAAAGCATATAAAAAATGGCTAGTAAAACTAGCCAAGATGCCCTGGCATCACAACACCAAACTTAAATCTTTCTTGTCCCCAAGCAAGAAAAGAACTATGCACAAAGAATTCTCTTAATTGGAATGCATTGAAGAATTGCTTACGATGCCTTAGTGGGTAAAGTGAATAAGTGACAATGGGCTTAACTCTAATTTGTATGCTTATGCAAGAATTCCAGTGCTCATTAGTCCTTACATTTTGGAAGTCTTAGATCTTAGGACTTTCATTCAAATGATATTATGGAATTCTCTTTATAGATTGTCACCTTTGAAGCAGCACTTATTTTCTAGCCTTTTTCTTTTTTTTTTTTTTTTGTATCTTGGCCTCAACTCTAGGTATCATGTCTCAAAGTGGCTTTTTAAGATAAGCTTTCAATCAATACTCCCAAACCAATTGGTCTAAGGTATTAGGTGTTGAAGCACCCCTTAGGATATACTTGCTCAAGCCTCTCTCTTTGACACAAATCCACCACAAGCATTTAACTAGGACAATAACTCTTTGAGTTCTTGTTTCTTTCTTTTTCTTCCTAGTAATTGATGCTCAAAGCCTTGGGCTTGTCCTTTTTTTCTTTTTCTTTTGTTTTCTTTTATTGCTGCTTCTTGGATCAATAGATGTTTGAGAAATTCCATAATACCTCTCTAAACTTCATTTCCTGTCTATGAGCTCCCATGCAAGTTTTCACAAACATGCAACCTCAGTACACAATCATACAATCAGAACCTCCACTCCTCTTAATCTTTTGCTTGCCCCAAGATTTATAAAATTCTTCAACATTTTCCTTTCAAAAGAATGATTTCTTTGTTGCATTCTTAGAGATATTGGGTGCAAGTAAAATTCAAGATGATAATCATGATATGATAGCAACATGTTACAAATCAAATATCAAATTATGCTTATTCACAAGGAGTAATCACACATGCATACAAAGAAAATAGAAGACAATCATACAATTTAATGTGCTGGAAATAAGTAAGAGGAAAAAGGAGCTTTACCACCTTGTAGTTCATCTTCATTGTTGATGCCCTTTTCCTCCTATTCTTCCCCTTCCCACACCAAACTTAGAATGATTGCTTATACTCAAGCAAAAATTAAAACAGTGGTGATGGGGTCTATGATGGATCATGAATGTCTTAGAATGAATTGTGAGTATGCATGTGTTTCAGCAAGCAAGATTAAGGGTACAATAAAGGCACAAGAGATACAAACAGAGACATTTTGATTGCATTAATAAGTGATGTGCTTGGTACCTTGCATGAAAGATAAGTGGCAACACCAAACTTAGTGTGACACTCTCAATTTAGAATGTTGCAAGTACCCAGTGAAGATTGAAAATCAAATTGTTGCATGGCAACACCAAACTTAGAATGCAATCATATGCCAGATTATTGAAAGTAAACTAAGCAAAGCAAGGAAATGTTACCTACGGTTGGGTTCCCTCCCAACAAGCGCTCTTTTAATGTCATTAGCTTGACATGTTATTCATGACTTTCTTCCTCTTCTTCCAGTTTGTTAAGAGGAATGACCTCAAGAGGAAAGAGGAGCCAATTAATGCCCCTTGTTTTGAGTGCCTCTCCCCAGCAAGCCTTCTTCTGTTGTTAGCTTGAGTAAACTTGCTTGTTGGGTGGGCGTGGGATGGCTTTTGGTTGACCTTTTCTTCTTCATGGATATTGTCGTTCTTTTCTTGGTCACCATCCTCTTTTTAGTGCTCATGTTGATTGCTTTCACCACCTTAATCTCAGGACTTGGGTGATGTACTATGGTTGGAGCATCCTCTTCATCAAGAGCTTCTTGAATTGGTGGTTCAATGAACTCATCCTTTATGCAACTCTCTATTTTATTGGAGTAGTGTGGACTCCCTTGATTGACTTCCTCCCTTTCTTCTGCATGATATTGCATTGAGCCTTTTGGGAGTGAGTTTGCATTTTCCTTTGTCACCCTTAGTAGCCTCTGTGGGTATGGAGCTTTGGGCTTATATACTCTCACAACCTCCTCCTTCTTTATATGAATCTCACTTGGTATGGCTGCCTCTTTTTCTTGTTCTTCTGATTCCTCCCTTGTTCTTGACCTTTGAATGAACTCCTCTATTTCTGGAGAGAGTGAAGTGGTCTCTCTTTGTAATCTCAGCTCTTCAATGAATTGTTCTTTAGAATAGAGTTGTGCATTCTGTCTCAATTTTTCTTCCTGGTCTCTTTTTGCTATTTCCTCCTCTTCATTTGTCTTTATCATTTCTTCAAAGAGGAGTTCTATCCTAGCGAGTCTCTCTTCTTCTCTACTTTTTTTGAGTTCTTCAATGATGAGTTCCATCCTAGCAAGTCTATCTAAAGGAGGTTGGGTAGGTTGTAATGGTTGGTCGGGGTTGGCTTGTGAATGAAATTGGTTGTTTTGTGGTAGTGTGTTCTGAAAGTGGTATGACTCTTATGGGTAGTGGATTGAGTTCTGTGGATGGTTAAATGAACTGTATGGATTTGGGAAAGACTTTTGTGCTAAGGCATACTCAAATGATGAAGAATTTAGGCATGTAAAACTTAGAGGTGAGGTTGGATAATTGAGAGGTGATGGTTCTTGATGAATGGGGTATGAATGAGTGAAATCTCTTTGATTTTGATCCTCCCAGGCACAACTTAAGTAGTGATCAAAGACATCAAGATGTGGACCATTTTGTGACCCTGGGAAGTACCCCATTTTATGTTCTTGATACTTCCACCCACCATGAGCATAGTAAAGTGAATCATTCTGTGGTGGTGGAGAGTTTCCCATGAAATTTGATTGACTAAAATATGATGGATGATCCTTTCTTTCCTGCAGAAAGCTCTGTCTCAAACAATAATCACCAAAAGAAATTGGAATCTCCATTGTCACAGATGAGGAAATTCCCAGTGAGGCAATATCACAAACAGTTAGTTAGCAAAAGAAAATAAAGAAACAAAAGAAAACAAAGACAAAAGAAAAATGTCTAATCTAGTAAATCAATCAACCGGTAGTTTGTTAATCACAATTAATCCCCGGTAACGGCGCCATAAACTTGATGCACAGAAACTTGTCCTTTAACAAATCTCTCTCGGCAAGTATATCGAATTGTCGTCAAGTAATAACTCACAAAAGAGTGAGGTTGAATCCTACAGAGATTAACGGATTAAGCAAGCAATGGTTAATTGATTTTCCTAGTTAGACGAATCATATTGGGGTGATAAGTAACAAGGAAATGTAAATGGCATAAAAGTAAAGAAAGCAATAAAGTACAAAAAAGTAAAATGGCAAGAAGAGTAAATGTAAGAACTAAAAATAAAATGAACATTGGGATCAAGAGATATTGCAATCCTCCGGATTAAGTTCATTCTCATCTCTTCCTCAATCAATGCATTCATTGATCTCCTTGGCAATCTTAAGTGATTGGATTCCAATTCCTTGGTAACTCAATCTCTCAAATCTTGATCAATAGCCAATTCCTTGGTCTAATTGGTCATGAGAAGAGATGAGGTGCGGTCACTGATTATACCACATGTATTTCCAAATCAAAGTATTGGGAGGATTATATGTCACCATATCCGCCCAAACCCCAATTTGGTCCAACATGAGAAAGAATTTCTAGCATGATCTCTTCATTCCTCTTCCAAGGTTCAGAAGAGATCCAAGTATGAATAGTTTCTTTTCCAAGACAACTATCCAATTGGATGAAGATTGAAAGCTTTCAAGTAAAATCAAGAGAAAAGAAAGAAGAAGAATAATGAAAACTATTAGTCATCCATCAAATTACAACAGAGCTCTCTAACCCAATGAAAAGAGTTAGTTGATCATTGCTCTACAAAAATAGAAAAGAAAGAAAGTGCAGAAAAGTAAAGATGAAGATTAAAACTAAAATTGAAACTTCAAAATTTATAAATGAAAAGTACAAAGAAAAGAAAAAAAAGGAAAAGTGTGTGAGGGGAGGGAGTCCGAAGACCCCTCTTCAATCCCCCATTCCAGAATTTCCGTTTCAGTCCTCCCTTGAATGTAAAAACTAAGGCCCTTATATAGGCTCTCCTAAATTACAAAATGAAATTAAAAGCAAATTACAATTAAATAAAAATTCCTATTCTAGATGTTTCTTGTGGCCTTGATTGGTTGACACTTGTGGGCTTGCTTGCTTGAGCTTTGAAGTGGACTTGAGAGAGAAGTGAATCAAATTGAGGTCCAGGGTGACTTGGCGTTATTGCTGCCGTTAGTCATACTAACGCTACAAGTGTGTCGTTAGTGCTAAAGTTAGTGTGGCTAACGTCACACTTGCTACCCAGTTGGTGTTTTTGGGGCTTAAAAGATGCCTCTTGTTTGTGCTCCAATTTCATGCCCACTATAGAGTATTATATATCGTTGAAAAGCTCTAAATGTCAGCTTTCTAATACAACTAGAATCACCTCAATTGGACCTCTGTAACTCAAGTTATGCTCCTTTGAAGTGGACAAGGTCGCTGGCATAGTCGCTAGCGTTACTGGAAAACGTGAGTCACAATAACGTTAGCGATCAGGGGATGAATATTGCCAGGTTTTGAAGTTCAAACTTACTATCCAACTCATACTATTATATATTGTTGGAAAGTTCTGGATGTCTACTTTCCAACGCCTTTGAAGGCGCATCATTTGGAGCTCTACAACTCGAGTTACACTTCTTGGAAGATGAAGAGGTCAGCTGGCCTTACTACAGGTTGATACCATGTTCATCTTTGCACTTTCGGGGCAGGTTTTCTCCCTCAAATTTAGTGTCTACCATGTAGTGCCATATATCCTGGAAAGCTCTGGAATCCTACTTTCCAATGCCACTGAAACCACCTCATTTGGAAATTTGTGGCTCAAGTTATTCTTGTTTGAAAAAGGCATGGTCAGGCTGCCGGGTGAGATTTTTGCCTACGTTAATGTCTACGTTAGCGTAACTAACGTGGCCATTAACGTGGGTCCTTCTTTGCTTCACAAACATTAGTGACGTTCACTTTTCCACTAACGTTGGCATTTCCCTTTCCTTCCACGTTAGTTCCCACGTTAATGTAACTAACGTGGAAGCTAACGTGGGTGTTCTCGCCTTCGCAAACGTTAGTGGCGTTCACTTTTTCCACTAACATTGGCGTTTTCCTTTTCTTCCACGTTAGTTCCCACGTTAATGTAACTAACGTGGAGACTAACGTGGGTCTTCTTGCCCGTCGCTAACATTAGTGGTGTTTACTTTTACCACTAACGTTCCATGCTCTCCTTCTTCAAAGTTATTGCCACTAACTTTCTCACTAACGTTGGGGCTTCTCTTTTCTTCCACGTTAATGGCCACGTTAGTGGCACTAACGTAGCCACTAACATGGCTCTTCTCTGCTTCTTGTTACCTGAAATCAATCAAACAAAGTGCATCAAAGTCTTGCTCTTAATCATGGGATCATGCATCGTCCATTTTATCATTCAATGTTTGCTTGAATCATGGTGTGAATACATTTTCATCCAAATACTTGCTTATTTCCTAGAAAAATGCATGAAACCATCCTAAAGCATACAAAAAATGGCTAGTAAAACTAGCCAAGATGTCCTGGCATCAGCAGGCCATTCATTTCATGAATCTTCCACATTGTTCAACTCAATCCTCGCCCTTCATTATCATAACCGAACTCACTCCTCTCTTGTGGTCTTGTTGGAAAACTTGGAAGCCTTGTCCATAATTAGCCTCTAACACAACATGGAGTACACTTTCATACAAGCCACCTTCACTTAAAAACTTTAGCTTCTCTTTTCTTCTAATCAATAAACACAGCCGACAAGTCCCCTTTCTCTAAATAGCACACAATTTCTTCTTCCCCTTCACAACAAAACCGAACATCACTCCAAACACAACCCTACCTATCTGTTATTCTTACCCAAATTCAATGGCTCCTTCAAGTTCAAGGAGAAGACCAGGAAAGGAACCAATGGTGACCGAACCTCTATCCTATGACACAAAGAGGTTCAAATCCCAATTTCATGAAGCAAGATACCAGAGGCTCATGAAAACAAAGCTTATCATTCCTGAAATGGGGTTCGAGCTGAGGGAGGGAGAATATCCCATCATGCGACAAATCACCAAGGAAAGAAGATGGAATCTTCTATGCCATCCTCTCACTGAGATTAGTGTTGTTATGATAAGGGAGTTTTACGCCAATGCTGTTAAAGAGAGCGAAGATAGCCCCCCTTACAAAAGTTATGTTAGAGGTATTGAAGTGGATTTTAGTCCACCATCAATTACAAGAGCTTTAAAGTTGAGAACCATAACTTATGAGGAGCTTAGCTATGAAGACAGATTGCGTGGTGATAATGACCCTGATAAAATATTGGAAGGATTATGTATTGAAGGAAGAGACTGGGAAAGAGACTCAAAGGGAATCCCAAGTTGTCTGAAGAGATTTGATCTCACACTTGAGGCAAAGGGGTGGTATAAGGTAGTAAGGGGATCAATACTCCCTACTGCGAATACCTCATCGGTCATAATCAAGAGAGCTCTCTTGACATACTGCATCCTGCATGGAGGGGAAATCAACCTTGCCCAACTCATAGCAGACAGTATCCAGGAGATGGCTGAAGACACATACAAATCGGGTAGGCTTGGGCACCCAAGCACGATTCTGAGATTATGTAACAAAGCTGGAGTGCTCTTCGAAGATGAAGATACAGAGAAGGTGAGAGGAACAATAGGAATTACAAAGAGAAAAATGGAGGGTCTTAATGAAGAGGAGGAGGAAGATCAAGAGGAAGAAAGAACTCACAGAAGAAGAAGGTCACAAAAGAGGGACGAACAAGCTCCTAGTGTCATAGACATGAGTCAATTGCGAGAAGCTCTTGAGGAGATATCACAACAAAATGTGAGAACACAAGAGCAGTATTCAAGGCAACAGGAGCTATATTTGCAATAACAAGAGCAATATCTAGAGCACCGGGAGCAATATTTGAAGGATAGAGAGCAAAATGAAGCTTGCCAGCATCGAATGGAGGAAACACAAGCAAGCTGGCATCAACAAATGATGGCTCAACAACAAGAGTTTCAAGCAAAGATTCTTGAAGGACAAAAGGAACAATCGACAGTATTTCGAGAATCATATGATAAATTGTACTTGAGCCAGGACAGATATGGGAAATATACTCACAACTTGTATCAGTGGAAGAACGTTCATCATACCATTGGAGAGACTAGACAAGTACAGCGAATAGAGCATTTTGAAAATACACAAGCAAAGTTTGATTATTTGACCCACTGTATGCCAGGATTAAATTCACAAATCAAACCATTTGAGCTGTGCCAAGACTTAAGAGACCAACAGAAAGCAAAGACCCAGCATTATACAGAAATGATGTATCAAAGATTGGAGACAGATGGGCTCACAGGTCTCATAGATCCTATATGGGATAAAAGGTGCCCTAGTGAAGAAGTTCGAGATTATTCCAAGCTTGGGAAAAGAAAGAAGAAGAAGGGAGAATCAAGCAAAGGCCAGGAGCATGACAAATAAAAGGTGGTAAAACTGTTTCATAATTTCAAATTAAATAAGGAAGATGTGTATCTGAAACATGATATACCTCCAAGTGCCTTCTTTTTGTTCTACATAATTTTTGCTAGAATAGGCTATCTGCATAATCATGTCATCCTTCATTAGCTTAAGTACTTTGCTTTGTTCCCTTGCTGTCTGAATGAAAGAGAGATGTCTTGATTTATAAAAGTAATTGTTCAATGTTGCAAAAGTTAGAATGAAAGTTAGTGGTAGTATGTGTTTGATTCAATTGTTAGCTAACAAAATAAATGCTGCATAATGACATGCTCCTTGAAGCCTAAACTAGTTGCTGCTATGAAGCCTTGAATTAATAAAAATCCCTTGGAAATGAATCAAAACAGAAAGAAAAAGAAAGAGCAAAGCCAAGAATTGGCAAAGAAATAAACAACAAGGCTAGACACTAATAGCTTGGACCTTAGGACACATGCCTGTGGTGTTTTTGTACTAGGATATGCTTGGATAAGTAAGTTCTAAGGAGTATTTCAAAACTTGGCCACTTAGATCAACTGATTTGGGATTGCCAACTGAAAGTCCACAATAAAGAGCAACCTAGCTACAAAACACTTAGTTATCCAAAGAGATGCTGGGCATCAATGATCCTAGGAAGAAAAAGGTGAGCCATGTGTCTGTGGTGAAGAAATGTTGAGTGAAATTAAGCCAAAGGCCACTGCACCATTTGCCACCAAGCCTTCAATAAGTAATAAGCTCTCTAATACAAAAGAAAGAAGGAAAAAGCTAACAAGGGAAGTAAGCAAAAAGTAAGGCATTGTAGCAGCAACCTTAGTGAATCTTTGAAGAAACATTATTTGTTTAACAGCAAGTAATAAATGAACTACTATTGATTTGCATGAAATCCCATGAACCAAGTTCAACTATCTGCTTAATAAGGACATGTATACTTCTCTATTTCATTCTATCTTCTCTTATGTCTAATGCTTGCTTGGGGACAAGCAATTTTTAAGTTTGGTGCTGTGATGACAAGTCATCTTAGCCTAGTTTCACTAGTCTTTTTCTTTGTTTTTATTAGGTTTTATGCACTTTCTTGCATTGTAAGTAAGTAATTTGGAGTGGAATTGCATATTTTATTAAATCAACCAACCACCCTTTAATTGATACAAAATCATGAGGTCTAAGCAAAAATTAATTGAATTATGAATGAATTTTAAACTTTGTGAATTTGGTGATACTTTGATTGGTTGTTTTGACTACTTGTAGGTGAAGAAAGAAGAAATTAAGAAAAGCGTGGCCTAAGGAGCGTGCCCAAAGGAAGCAAGAAGCGTGCCCAAGAGAAGAAAAGCGTAGCAACATTGAGGAAGAAGGAGAGCTAAGTTGAGAGACTGAACCGAGCTCCACAAGGAAAAAGCAAGGCACAAAGCTCAATTCACTTAGTTAACTGAGCACCAAAGAAAGCAATGCAAAGACATAAAGCTCAGTTCACTAAGTGAGCTTTATCGGGGATTCTTCAAAATTTATTCAAAGCAAAATTCCAAGGAGTGAAGCTACAAAGTATCGAACCCATAACCCAAGGAAAGCAAGGAACGCTCCTTGCAAGGAAAATAAGAGAAAATGGCTAAAAAGCTTCCTCCAAGGTTCAAACAAGGGATCTCACACTACCAAGCTGCAAGGAAAATAAGCCAAAGTGAGTTGGCTAGGATTCAAACCTGGAAACTCATGCAAGACAAGGAGAGGAGTGTTACTCTTGGTGCAAAGAAAATTGGCCAAGATGGCTCTCCCAAGGTTCGAACCAAGGAGCTTCATGAAAGGCAAGGAAGGAGTGCTCCACTCTTCCAAGGAAATTAGCACCAGCTTGCTCCCACCAGGATTCGAACATGGGAGCTTGAAGCCAAGGCAAAGCGCTACAAGGGGAGCTCAGTTGGTTTTCCCAACTGAGCGCTACTCTCCCCCCATCCCTCACACTTTGGCACAACAAGGAGCACACCAAGGAAGGATCCATGCGCACAATTGACACGGACAAAGGAGCTGTGACATGCACAATGAGGCGCACCAAAGCAAGACATAGAGCTCAGTTCAAAATTCCAACTGAGCTCTATTGAAGAGCAACTTGAACAAGGCTGGGCGCGCACAAAATTGGGCAACACAAGGCAACATTGGGCGCTCAGTTTAGTATTTGAACTGAGCCATCCCCTGGGAGGTAGACCTTGGGCCAAAAATCCATTAAAAATCCAAATTAATTCATTTCTTCACCAAATTTTAGAGCCCACCCAAATTCTTAGATCTAGATTAGGAAGTGTATAAATAAGTGTTAGTTTGATTTAGAAAGGACCTTTTTGCTTCTTTGAGAATTCTCATTTTGTGGAATTTTAAGAGTTTTTACTTTGAATTTGGATTTCTGAGAACTTAAAAGGAGAATTGATCTCTCTTCTTCTTGGTTCTTGCTTGAGCACTCTTTACTTCTTGTCTTGGATCTTGGGTGGAGAATTGAAGAAATTCTGTTTCAATCTCACCTTAAGATTTCTTGTTTAATCTTTCTGCATAATTCAAATTCTGTTTACTGCTTTCACTCTTCTACCTCTTCTGCAATTTACTTTTTCAGTTTCTTTTGCAATTGTTCTTGTTGGATCAAGGAAGGATTTGAGATCTAGACTTGTTTTCTAGTCTCTTCCACTCCTGGGATCTTCAATTTCTCTTTTAATTTTTGCAATTGAGCTACATTTACTTTCTGTTTTAATTCTTCAAGAATTTTTACTTTTCTTTTTGAGATCTACTTAGATTCAATTCATCTTTCGCTCTTCTGTTTATTGCAATTTACTTCTGCTTGTTTAAATTTCTACAATCCAAGCTCCCAATTCCTTTTTTAATTCAAGCAATTTACCTTTCTTGCACTTTAAGATTCAGTCATTTACATTTCTTGAAATCTAAGCTTCTGCAATTTAATTTACTTGTTCTTTAAGATTTAGCACTTTTACTTTCTGTTCTCTTTAATTTACTGCAATTCTTCCCGCTCCCTTTATAATTCATGCAATCTAGCTTATGTTAATTACAAACCACTCAAACCAATACTTAATTCTCTTGACTAAATCAACCACTAAGCTAAAATTGCTTAATCCTTCAATCCCTGTGGGATCGACCTCACTCATGTGAGTTATTATTACTTGATGCGACCCGGTACACTTGCCGGTTAGTTTTGGGTGTTGGGATTTGTTTTCCAAAATATCCATCATGGGTCAACTGAGTAAAAGAATTACTGAAATCCCTTCTAGTACTCTCCCAAGCAATACAGAAGAGAATCCAAAGAGAGAGTGCAAGGTCATCAATATACCCAACATGGCCAAATGCACAGAGGCGGAAGAGTTAGTGATTTCCAGTGAGGAAGACCTCAATGGACGTCCACTGACCCCTAAGGAGTTCCCTATTGAGGAACCAAAGGAATCTGAGGCTCATACAGAGACCATAGAGATTCCACTGAACTTACTGTTGCCATTCATGAGCTCTGATGAATATTCTTCCTCTGAAGAGGATGAAGATATTACTGAAGAGCAAGTTGCTCAGTATCTAGGAGCAATCATAAAGCTGAATGCCAAGTTATTTGGTATTGAGACATGGGAGGATGAACTTCCATTGCTCATCAATGAACTAAATACCTTGGTTCAACAGAAATTACCTCAGAAGAAACTGGATCCCGGAAAGTTCTTAATACCTTGTACCATAGGCACCATGACCTTCAAAAAGGCTCTGTGTGACCTTGGTTCAAGTATAAACCTCATGCCACTCTCTGTAATGGAGAAATTAGGGATCTTTGAGGTACAAGTTGCAAGAATCTCACTAGAGATGGCAGACAATTCAAGGAAACAGGCTTTTGGACTTGTAGAGGATGTCTTAGAGAAGGTTGAAGGCTATTACATCCCTGCTAACTTCATAATCCTAGACACTGGGAAGGATGAAGATGAATCCATCATCCTTAGAAGACCCTTCCTAGCCACAGCAAGAGTTGTAATTGATGTGGACAAAGGAGAATTGGTCCTTCAATTGAATGAGGACTACCTTGTGTTTAAGGCTCAAGGATCTTCTTCTATAACTATGGAAAGGAAGCATGAAAGGCTTCTCTCAATACAGAGTCAAACAGAGCCCCCACATTCAACTTCTAAGTTTGGTGCTGGGAGGCCATCATCAAGCTCTGAGTTTCTGTGAAACTCTCTAAGAGCTCACTGATAAGCTATTGACATTAAAGAAGCGCTTGTTGGGAGGCAACCCAATGTTATCTAATTTAATTTATTTATTTTTCATTGTTATTTTATGTTTCTTTAGGTTGATGATCATGTGAAGTCATAAAAACAACTACAAAATTAAAACAAAATAAAAAACAATATAAAAAACAGCACACTCTGAAGGACAGGCTTACTGGCGTTTAAACGCCAGTAAGGATAGCAGAATGGGCGTTTAACGCCCAGCCTGGCAGCATTCTAAATGCCAGAATGGGCAGCACTCTGGGCGTTTAATGCCAGAATAGGGTGTCTGGTGTCTGGCTGGCGTTAAATGCCAGAAATGGGTAGCAGGCTGGCGTTTAACACCAGGAAAGGTAGCGGAGCTGGCGTTAAACGCCAGGATTGGCACATAGTGGGCGTTTAAATGCCAGATTGGTGCAGGGAGCAGAATTCCTTGACACCTCAGGATCTGTGGACCCCACAGGATCCCCACCTACCCCACCTCTTCTTCTCTCCTCTTCACACCTTTCCATAATACTCTTCCCCAAATACCCTTGACCAATCCCATCATTAACTCTTCCCCATATCCTCTTCACCACTCACATCCATCCATCATAAACCCCACCTACCTCACCATTCAAATTCAAACCATTTCCCTCCCAAACCCACCCCTTCATGATCGAATTCCCTCTCTCTCGTACCCTATAAATACCCCTCCTTACTACCTTCACTTTCACACATCACAAATACTTCTCTCTCCCTTGGCCGAAACCATCACCCCCTCTATCTCCTCCATTTCTTCTTCTTCTACTCCTTTCTTTCTTCTTTTTCTCGAGGACGAGCAAACCTTTTAAGTTTGGTATGGAAAAAGCTCTGCTTTTCTTTTTTTCCATAACCATTAAATGGCACCTAAGACCAGAGAAACCTCTAGAAAGAGGAAAGGGAAGGCAATTGCTTCCACCTCCGAGTCATGGGAGATGGAGAGATTTATCTCAAAGGTCCATCAAGACCACTTCTATGAAGTTGTGGCAAAGAAAAAGGTGATCCCCGAGGTCCCCTTCAAGCTCAGAAAGAGTGAATATCTGGAGATTCGATATGAGATTCAAAGAAGAGGTTGGAAAGCTCTCACCAACCCAATCCAACAAGTCGGAATCTTAATGGTTCAAGAATTCTATGCCAATGCATGGATCACTAAGAACCATGATCAAAGTATGAACCCGAACCCAAAGAATTGGCTCACAATGGTTCGGGGGAATTACTTGGATTTCAGTCCAAAAAATGTGAGGTTAGCATTCAACTTGCCAATGATGCAAGGAGATCCTCACCCTTTCACTAGAAGGGTCAACTTTGATCAAAGGTTGGACCAAGTCCTTAGGGACATTTGTGTAGAAGGAGCTCAATGGAAGAGAGACTCAAGAGGCAAGCTAGTTCAACTAAGAAGGCTTGACCTCAAGCCCGTGGCTAGGGGATCGTTGGAGTTCATCCAACGCTCTATCATTCCTACTCGCAACTGGTCTGAAGTTATAATAGACTGGGCTATCATGATCCATAGTATCATGATTGGAGAGGAAGTAGAAGTTCATGAGATCATACCTCTAGAACTCTACAAGGTGGCGGACAAGCCCTCTACTACTTTGGCAAGGTTAGCCTTCTGGTGCACGAAACTATGATCTCAACGGCGCCAAAAACTTGGTAGGCACGTTCATAATCTCAACTCTTTTTCACAACTCCGCACAACTAACCAGCAAGTGCATTGGGTCGTCCAAGTAATAAACCTTACGTGAGTAAGGGTCGATCCCATGGAGATTGTCGGCTTGAAGTAAGCTATGGTCATCCTTGTATATCTCAGTCAGGTAGATTCAAATGGTTATGAGGTTTTGATAATTAAAAGATAAATAAAATAAGATAGAAATACTTATGTAATTCATTGGTGAGAATTTTAGATAAGCGTATGGAGATGCATTGCTCCTTCTGAATCTCTGCTTTCCTACTGTCTTCATTCAATCATTCAAACTCCTTTCCATGGCAAGCTGTATGTTGGGGGATCACCGTTGTCAATAGCTATCGTCCGTCCTCTCAGTGAAAATGGTCCAAATGCGCTGTCACCGCACGGCTAATCATCTGTTGGTTCTCACTCATATTGGAATAGGATCCATTGATCCTTTTGCATCTGTCACTACGCCAAACACTCGCGAGTTTGAAGCTCGTCACAGTCATCCCATCCCAGATCCTACTCGGAATACCACAGACAAGGTTTAGACTTTCTGGATCTCAGGAATGGCCACCAATTGATTCTAGCTTATACCATGAAGACTCTGATCGTGAACCAGGAGGCTAAGAGATACACACTCAAGCTAGTACAGATAGAACGGAAGTGGTTGTCAGGCACGCGTTCATAGGTGAGAATGGTGATGAGTGTCACGGATCATCACATTCATCAGGTTGAAGTACGAGTAAATACCTTAGAATAAGAATGAGCTTGAATTGAATAGAAAAATAATAGTACTTTGAATTAATTCATGAGGAACAGCAGAGCTCCACACCTTAATCTTTGGGGTGTAGAAACTCCACCGTTGAAAATACATAAGTGATGAAGGTCTAGGCATGGCCGTGAGGCCAGCCTCCAAACGTGTACAATGGTCTCAGTTTTAAAATTATGAAAACTGGATATGTGGTAAGAAAAAAATAAAATAAATCTCTAAAAGTAGTTTTTATACTAAACTAGTAACTAGGGTTACAGAAAATGAGTAACTAAGTGCAGATAGTGCAGAAATCCACTTCTGGGACCCACTTGGTGTGTGCTTGGGCTGAGCATTGAAGTTTTCATGTGTAAAGACTCTTCTTGGAGTTAAACGCCAGCTTTGGTGCCAGTTTGGGCGTTTAACTCCAGCTTGTAACTCAGTTCTGGCGTTTAACGCCAGAATAGGGCAGGAAGTTGGCGTTTAAACGCCAATTTGCATCATCAAAACTCGGGCAAAGTATGGACTATTATATGTTGCTGGAAATCCCTAGATGTCTACTTTCCATAGCTATTGAGAGCCCGCCAATTAAGTTTTTGTAGGTCCAGAAAATCCATTTCGAGTTTTGGGAGGTCAAAATCCAACAACATCTGCAGTCCTTTTTCAGCCTCTGAATTAGATTTTTGCTCAGGTCCCTCAATTTCAGCCAGAAAATACCTGAAATCACAGAAAAACACGCAAACTCATAGTAAAGTCCAGAAATGTGATTTTTATTTAAAAACTAATAAAACTATAATAAAAATTGACTAAATTGTACTAAAAATTACCTAAAAATAATGCCAAAAAGCGTATAAATTATCCGCTCATCACCTTCCCTTATCTCATCTGTACCCTATGCAATTCAGCTGGAATTGTCATAGAGGAAGACATCCTCATTGAAGGAGACAAGACCATCACTAAGAAGAAGATGGAGCAAACTAAAGAGCCCACTCATGGACCTCAACAAGAGCATGAGGAAGTTCCTCATCAAGAAATCCCTGAGATACCTCAAGGGATGCACTTTCCTCCACAAAACTATTGGGAGCAAATCAACACATCCTTAGGATAACTGAGTTCCAACATGGGACAACTAAGGATGGAGCACCAAGAGCATTCCATCCTCCTCCATGAAATTAGAGAAGACCAAAGAGCCATGAGGGAGGAGCAACAAAGGCAAGGAAGAGACATAGAGGAGCTCAAACACTCCATAAGATCTTCAAGAGGAAGAACTAGCTGCCATCACTAAGGTGGACCCGTTCTTTAATTTCCATGTTTTTTTCTATTTTCATTCTCTATGCTTTATGTTTATTTATGTTTGTGTCTTTATTACATGATCATTAGTGTCTAGTGTCTATGTCTTAAAGCTATGAATGTCCTATGATTCCATCACCTTTCTTAAATGAAAAATGTTTTAATTGCAAAAGAACAAGAAGTACATGGATTTTGAATTTTATCTTGAAATTAGCTTAATTATTTTGATGTGGTGGCAATACTTTTTGTTTTCTGAATGAATGCTTGAACAATGCATATTTTTGAATTTGTTGTTTATGAATGTTAAAATTGTTGACTCTTGAAAGAATAAGAAAAAAAGAGAAATGTTATTGATAATCTGAAAAATCATAAAATTGATTCTTGAAGAAAGAAAAAACAGTGAAAAGCAAAAGCTTGCGAAAAAAATATGAAAAAAAAAAAGAAGAAGCGAAAAAAATAAATAAAGAAAAAAGAGAGAAAGAAAAAGAAAAAGCAAGCAAAAAAAGCCAATAGCCCTTTAAACCAAAAGGCAAGGGTAAAAAGGATCCAAGGCTTTGAGAATTAATGGATAGGAGGGCCCAAAGGAATAAAATCCTGGCCTAAGCGGCTAAATCAAGCTGTCCCTAACCATGTGCTTGTGGCGTGAAGGTGTCAAGTGAAAAGCTTGAGATTGAGCACTTAAAGTCGTGGTCCAAAGCAAAAAAGAGGGTGCTTAAGAGCTCTGAGCACCTCTAACTGGGGACTCTAGCAAAGCTGAGTCGCAATCTGAAAAGGTTCATCCAGTTATGGGTCTGTGGCATTTATGTATCTGGTGGTAATACTGGAAAACAAAATGCTTAGGGTCACGGCCAAGACTCATAAAGTAGCTGTGTTCAAGAATCAACATACTGAAATAAGAGAATCAATAACACTATCTGAATTCTGAGTTCCTATGGATGTCAACCATTCTAAACTTCAAAGGATAAAGTGAGATGCCAAAACTGTTCAGAAGCAAAAAGGCTATAAGCCCCGCTCATCTAATTGAAGCTAATCTTCATTGATATTTTTGAGATTTATTGTATTTTCTCTTCTTTTTATCCTATTTTATTTTTAGTTGCTTGGGGACAAGCAACAATTTAAGTTTGGTGTTGTGATGAGCAGATAATTTATACCCTTTTTGGCATTGTTTTTACATAGTTTTTAGTATGTTTTAACTACTTTTTATTATATTTTTATTAGTTTTTATTGAAAATTCACATTTCTGGACTTTACTATGAGTTTTTGTGTTTTTCTATGATTTCAGGTATTTTCTGACTGAAATTGAGGGACCTGAGCAAAAATCTGATCCAGAGGCTAAAAAAGGACTGCAGATGCTGTTGGATTCTGACCCTCCTGCACTCGAAGTGGATTTTCTGGAGCTACAGAAGCCCAATTGGTGCGCTCTCAATAGCGATGGAAAGTAGACATCCTGGAATTTCCAGCAATATATAATAGTCCATACTTTGCCCGAGATTTGATGGCTAAAACTGGCGTCTAAAGACAGCCTAAAACATCTTGGCGTAAAATGCCCAAACTGGCACCAAAGCTGGCGTTTAACTCCAGGAACAGCCTATGCACGAAAAAGCTTCAATTCTCTGCCCAAGCACACACCAAGTAGACCCCGGAAGTGGATTTCTGCACTATCTGCACTTAGTTACTCAATTTCTGTAAACCTAGGTTACTAGTTTAGTATAAAAACTACTTTTAGAGATTTATTTTACATCTTTAGAATATCTTTTGATCACTTTGATCTTTGAGACCATTGTTCACGTTTGGAGGCTGGCCTCACAGCCATGCCTAGACCTCTTTTCACTTATGTATTTTCTACAGTGGAGTTTCTACACCCCATAGATTAAGGTGTGGAGCTCTGCTGTTCTTCATGAATTAATGCAATTACTACTGTTTTCTATTCAATTCATGCCTACTTCTTCTCCAAGATATACTCTCGTACTTAATTCAGTTAAGTCAGAATGAAGGGGTGATCCGTGACAACCACCCAATCTTCGTTACTCGCTTAGCCAAGATCGCGTGCCTGATAACCACAAAGCGGTCTACATGATGTTCAACGTAGTCATTGGACGACAGCTGGAGTATATTCTCTTGGATATCTAATACACGAACCGAGTCCGTGAGATTAGTATCTTCGTGGTATAGGCTTGAACCAATTGGCAACCATTCCTGGGATCCGGAAAGTCTAAACCTTGTCTGTGGTATTCCGAGTAGGATCTGGGAAGGAATGACTGTGACGAGCTTCAAACCTGCAAATGTTGGGTGCAAGTGACAGTGTGCAAAAGGATCAATGGATTCTATTCCGACGCTAGTGGGAACCAACAGATGATTAGCCATGCGGTAGCTGTACCTGGTATTATTCATCCGAGACGAGAAATCCGACAGTTGAGTAGCCGTGTAGAAACCGTAGAGGACCATTTTCATTGAGAGGATCTTACAGCTTGCCATGAAGGAAGTAACGCATGGTTGGAAGAAGGCAGTAGGAAAGTAGAGGTTTAGAAGCAACAAAGCATCTCCAGACCCTTATCTGAAATTCCCACCAATGAATTACATAAGTAACTTTATTTTATTTTATGTGTTATTTATATTTTAATTATCAAAACCTCATAACCATTTGAATCCGCTTGACTGAGATTTACAAGATGACCATAGCTTACTTCAAGCCGACAATCTACGTGGGATCGACCCTTACTCACGTAAGGTTTATTACTTGGACGACCCAGTGCACTTGCTAGTTAGTTGTGCGGAGATGTGAAAAGTGTGAATCATGATTTCCGTGCACCAGTGCTATATTGGGGCAGAAAAAGGACAGACTGTATCATGTTATATATTATGCCAGTAAGGTGTTGAATGAAGCACAGAAAAATTATACCACCACTGAGAAAGAACTCTTAGCAATTGTATATGTATTTGATAAATTTAGACAATACTTGATTGGTTCAAAAGTTATAGTGTATACTGATCATGCTGCTCTCAAGTATCTCATGTCTAAACAGGATGCAAAGCCTAGACTCATCAGGTGGGTGTTGCTGCTACAAGAATTTGACATTGAAGTGAGAGATAGGAAGGGGAGCGAGAATCAAGTAGCAGACCATTTGTCAAGAGTGCCACAAGAGGCCAATCAACATGAACCACAGCAAGTGAATAAAAAATTTCCTGATGAACATCTTTTCCATATCCAACAAGCACCTTGGTTTGCTGACATAGCAAACTACAAGGTGGGAAAGAAGATACCTCGAGAATTCTCCAAGCAACAAGTGAAAAAGTTACTCAATGAAGCAAGGAAGTTTTTGTGGGACGAACCTTTCTTATTCAAGAGATGCTCTGATGGAATGATTAGGAGGTGTGTCCCTGAAAATAAAATGAGAGATATATTGTGGCATTGTCATGGTTCAGCCTATGGTGGACACTTTGGACCAGAAAGAACAGCTGCCAAAATACTGCAGAGTGGATTTTATTGGCCAACCATCTTCAAGGATGCCAGAGAGTTTGTTCACCAACGTAATGAATGCCAAAGAGCTAGAGGATTGACAAGAAGGAATGAGATGCCTCAGAACTACATCCTAGAAGTGGAGCTATTTAATCTTTGGGGCATTGATTTCATGGGCCCGTTTCCTCCCTCTTACTCTTTTAAATACATTTTGGTAGCAGTGGAGTATGTTTCAAAGTGGGTGGAAGCAATAGCCACAACCACATGTGATGCACAAATTGTCCTTCAATTCCTGATGAAGCACATTTTCACTAGATATGGAGTGCCTAAGGGACTTATCAGTGATGGTGGCAGTCATTTCTACAATAAACAGATGGAGAAACTACTTCACAAATATGGGGTGATGCATAAAGTAGCCACACCTTATCACTCACAGACCAATGGCCAAGCAAAACTTGCAAATAGGGAGTTGAAGAGGATTTTAGAGAAGACTGTAGGAGCCACCAGAAAAGACTGGGCCAGAAAGTTGGAAGATGCACTCTGGGCATACAGGACAGCATTTAAAACTCTTATTGGAAAGTCCCCTTTTCAGCTGTTATATGGCAAATCTTGTCACCTCCCTATAGAGCTTGAGCATAAAGCTTTCTGGGCCACTAAACTCCTCAACCTTGATTCTCAAGCAGCAGGGGAGAAGAGGCTACTGCAACTAAATGAGTTGGATAAGCTTAGGCTAGAAGCTTATGAAAATGCTAAGATATACAAGGAAAAAGCAAAGAGGTGGCATGACAAGAAGATCTCAAGGAAGGAGTTCAAACCAGGACAGCAAGTACTCTTATATAACTCCAGGCTCAAAGTCTTCCCTGGCAAGCTCAAATCCAAATGGATTGGTCCTTACTTGGTGACAAAGGTTTTCCCTTATGGAAGCCTTGAATTGCTAGATGAAGCAACAAAGAGCCATTTCATAGCAAACGGTCACAGGGCAAAGCATTACTTGGGAGGCTAATGGGACAAAGAAAAGGAGGTTCAGAACCTGAGCTGAGCAAGAATGAAGGATGTCAAGCTAGTGACAATAAAAGAGCACTTGTTGGGAGGCAACCCAACCTGAGGTAATCTCTTTTCATAGTTATTTCAATAGAAAGGTTGAGTAGTCTTATCTGTATTTTAAGGAGCTAAGTTTGGTGTTGCACGCCAAAATAATTCAAGGGAGAATGAAGACTGCTAAGTTTGGTGTTCCATCCAAACCTCATTTAAAAACACATTTTCACCTTCTGCATAATTAGTTGCTAAGCTCCAAGCAATCAGATAAACTACTTAGCCATTGTTTGTTTTCTAGGTTTAGTGTTGTGACCTTCAGCAAAGGCACAAGATTTCATATATGGTTGGCCGGTTGCATAAGAAACATTGACAAGGAACTAAGTTTGGTGTTCACACACCAAAAATAAGTTCAAAAGCCTACAAGCAAATCTTACATACTAACTAGTTGCCTAAGGGCTTGAGAAACAAGCAACTTTTAAGGATTATGCAGAAAAACATTCAATCTATGAAAGGGGTTCTGCATCATAATCCAAAGGAGGAACATTAGAGAGAAATAATGATGACAGAAGGAAAAGCTGAGAGACATTCCCAACAAGTTGTATTGACACTTAATCCTTGTTGCTTTGAAGTATTTTAACTTGGGGATTCCTATATGTCTTGCTGAAGTGTTCAATTAGGTGCAAGTGTAAATGTTTGCTAAGAATGCTAGCCTGCATATTATGCTTGTCATAACTCATTAGCTTAAAATTTTGTTTTGTTTCCCTTTTGCATAAATAAAAGAAAAATGTTTGAAACAAGAAAGTGATCGTCTAATGTTGTAGAAATTAGAATGAGAATTCAGTGGTGGTACTTGTTTGATTTAATGATTAGCTCAATAATAAAAGCTGCATAATAGAATATCCTTTGTAGTGTGAACTAAGTTGCTGTCATAAAGCCTTTCATTAATAAATATCCCCTTGAAAATGATCAAACTAAGAAATAAAAAGAAAGATAAAAGCCAAGAATTGGCAAAGAAACAAATAATAAGGCTAGACACCAATAGCTTGGACCTTAGGACATATGCCTGTGGTGCTTTTGTACTAGGATATGCTTAGACAATTAGGTTCTAAAAAGTATTTTAAAACTTGGCCACTTGGATTAACTAATCTGGGATTGCCAACCGAAAGTCCATTATCAAGAGCAACCTAGTTACAAAGCATTTAGTAATCCAAAGAGATGCTGGGCATCAATGTTCCTAGGAAGAAATTGTGAGCCATGTGTCTATGGTAAAGTGGTGTTGAGAAAAATTGAGCCAAAAGGGCTGCTGATGCCAGGGCATTCTGGCCAGTTTCACTAACCTTTTCTTTATGGTTTTAGGGTAGTTTCATGCACTTTCTTAGGAAATAAGCAAGTTTTGGGTAAATAATCATTTACATAAATGATTCAAGAAAACATTGTGAATTTTATATGATTTCATGAGAATTATGCATGAATTGAATGATAAATTGAATGATGCATGATCTCATGGGTTAGAACCTAGCTTTGATGCAATTTATTTGCTTGATTTCAGGACAAAAGAAGCAAGGAAGATGCCATGTTAATAGCCACGTTATTCCAACTAACGTGACAATTAACGTGGAAAGGAGGCTAGCTTACAGCGTTAATAAGAAAAGTGAATACCAATAACGCTTTCGTGAGCCATCATAGCCCACGTTAGTGTCCACATTAACTACGTTAACGTGGAAGCTAATGTGGAAGAGAAGTAAAGCTCCAACGTTAGTGGTAAAAGTGAATGCCACTAACGTTGGGGAGAGGGGCACACTTAGCCACATTAAGAGTCACGTTAACTACATTAACATGACCTCTAACATGGGAGAAGCAATAAAGAGCCAACGTTAGTGACACTCACATTTGTCACTAACGTTGGACTAAGCCTCCATTAGCCACGTTAGTTGCCACGTTAATTGCATTAACGTGGAAGCTAACGTGGAGGAAAGGAATGATGAGCCAATGTTAGTGACACTCACCTTTGTCACTAACGTTGGAGATGGCTAACACTACCACGTTAGAAATCACGTTAACCTAAGTAACGAGAACTCTAACGTGGGAAGAAGGGTGTTTGGAGCGTTAGTGACAAAGGTAAGTGTCCCTAACGCTCTCGAAGTTGAGGCATACCTACGTTAAGAGTCACGTTAGCTACACTAACGTGGACTCTAACATAGGGAAGAAGGGGCCAAGGGCAACGTTATTGGTAAAGGTAAACGCCAATAACGCTCACGATGGATCAAGAGGCAACGTTAGTGGTCACGTTAGTGCCACTAACGTTGAAGTTAACGTAACTCATCTTGGGCTAGGAACGTTAGTGCAAAAGGTGATTGTCACTAACGTTCTCGAACCCACATTTTCACTTAACGTTAACGCCACTAACGTCCTAGCCAAAGTCCATGCCTACTTCACACTTTCTCTGCAAGTAAAGCTGAGCCCACTGAAGATTCCAAACTGCTTCAACTCAAGATCCAAAGGCCCATATCCAAGACTTGAAGAGCCAACTAGAAGATCAGAAGAGTAGTATATATAGGGGTAGTTTTGAACTAGAGAGGAGCCTTTGGGGGATTGAGAGGACTACTCTCTATATCATTTTACTTTCTCTGCAACTTCTAGTTTTACTTCAGAATGTACTCTCCATCTTTGCTTTTCATTCCTGGAGCCATGAACAACTAAACTCCTTTCATTGGGTTAGGGAGCTCTGTTGTAATTTGATGGATCAATAATGGTTTTCATTATTCTTCTTCTTTCTTTTCTCTTGATTTTACTTGAAAGCTTTCAATCTTCATCCAATTGGATAGTTGTCTTGGAAAAGAAACTATTCATACTTGGATCTCTTCTGAACCTTGGAAGAGGAATGAAGAGATCATGCTAGAAATGCTTTCTCATGTTGGACCAAATTGGGGTTTGGGCGGATATGGTGACATATAATTCTCCCAATACTTTGATTTGGAAATACATGTGGTATAATCAGTGACCACACCTCATCTCTTCTCATGAGCAATTAGACCAAGGAATTGGCTATTGATCAAGATTTGAGAGATTGAGTTACCAAGGAATTGGAATTCAATCACTTAAGATTGCCAAGGAGATCAATGAATGCATTGATTGAGGAAGAGATGAGAATGAACTTGATCCGGAGAATGCAACATCTCCTAAGCCCAATGAATTCCCCATTTCTGATCTTACTCATTCTCTTTAGTTTCTGCCATTTACTTTCATGCTAAATTCCCCATTCCCCATTTAAGATTCTGGCATTTACTTTCCGTCATTTATATTCAGCCCTTTATTTCCAGCATTTACATTTTCTACCATTTACTTTCTCACCATTTAATTTCCTGCAATTCTCATATCAAATTCTGCTTAGCTCAACTAGAACATTCCTCCAATTAAAGTTGCTTGACCAATCAATCCCTGTGGGATTCGACCTCACTCTATTGTGAGTTTTTACTTGACGACAATTCGGTATACTTGCCGAGGGAAATCTGTTGAGAGACAAGTTTTCGTGCATCATGTTTATGGCGCCTTTGCCAGGGATTGATTTTGTATTAACAATGATTAAATTGGTGGATAACTAGATTGAGCACTTTTCTTTTGTTTGATTTAATTCCATCTGAGTAATTTACTTTCAGTTTTAGTTATTTCCTTCCCTTTACCTCTCACCCATTTGTGGTTCTATCTGCATGTCATTTTTTTTTACTATTTAGTTCACTGACCCACTAACTGTTTGATATATTGCATCACTCACACTAACAGCATTCTACAGAAAATACTGTCTGCATCTATCCTTTTTGCTTGTGCCTTATTGGTTGTATGACAGGTAGAAGAAGGAGGGCTTCAACTTCCTTTGATTCTGAACCTGAGAGGACCTTCCTTAGATTAAGGAGGGAAGCAAGAGGGAAGAGAGTAGTTGGTGCTGAGGAAGAGGAAGAGTATTTTGAGCTAGACATGGATGAGAATATAGAGAACCATCATGAAGAAGAGGCTCACAACCATGGTAGAGAAGGTCCGGCGCATCATGCTGGGCAAAAGAGAAGAGTTGTCGGATCATACATCAATCCAAACCCAGGAAACTGTGGAAGTAGAATCCAAAAGCCAACCATACATGCCAACAACTTTGAACTAAAGCCACAGCTCATCACCCTTGTTCAGAACAACTGTTCATTCGGAGGAAGTGTTCAAGAAGATCCCAATCAACATCTAACCACCTTCCTGAGGATATGTGACACTGTGAAGTCTAATGGTGTTCATCCTGACACCTACAGACTACTTCTATTCCTCTTCTCACTCAAGGACAAGGCATCTAAATGGCTGGAATCCTTCCTGAATGAGAGCTTAACAACCTGGGAAGATGTGGTAAACAAATTCTTGGCAAGATTTTATCATCCTCAAAGAATCAACAGGTTGAGAGCTGAGGTTCAAACCTTCAGGCAGCAAGATGGTGAGACTCTATATGAAGCATGGGAGAGGTTTAAAGACTTGACAAGAAGATACCCGCCAGATATGTTCAATGAATGGGTGCAGTTGCACATTTTCTATGAAGGTCTTTCTTATGAATCAAAGAAGGCAGTAGACCACTCATCCGGGGGATCACTAGACAAGAAGATGACCATTGAAGAAGCCATAGATGTCATTGAGACTGTAGCTAAGAATGACTACTTCTATACTTCTGAAAGAGGCAACACTAGAGGAGTGATGGAGTTGAACAACGTAGATGCACTGCTGGCTCAAAACAAGATGATTACCAAGCAATTGGCTGACCTCACCAAGAAGATGGAGAGGAATCAAGTAGCAGCAATCACCACTTCAGCAGCAACTCAAGAAGGAGTGAATGAAGAAGTAGAGGGTAGTCAGGAGCAAGCCAACTACATTGGAAATTCACCTAGGCAGAACGATGACCCATACTCCAAAATGTCTAATCCTGGCTGGAGGAACCACCCAAACTTTGGGTGGGGAAATCAACAAGACCAAGGCCAAGATCAGAGACGCCACAACCCCAACAACAATGCAGCTCACCAACATCCCACACAGAGATCATATTAGCACTCACCTAACAACACATCTCAACATCTATACCAAAGCAAAAATGGCCCTTCTCATCCCTCCAATCTCAACTCTCCATCATCGGAAGAAAGACTATCAAGGATTGAGACTCTACTTGAAGTCATATGTAAGGAAATCCAAGATAACAAGGTGTTCAAGGAGGATGTGCGAGCCAATATCAAAAACCAGGGAGACACCATCAAGAGGTTGGAGTTTCAAGTGGGATACCTCTCTGAGAAGATTCCCAAACCTACTGATAGCTTTCCAAGTGACACAGAGAAGAACGCAAGAGGTGAAGCAAAGAAGGTCAGATGGGAAGATTGCAAGATGGTCACTATAAGTGATAAGGGTACTGAGGAAGAGCTGAACAAACATTTAAAACAACCTGGAGATACTTCAGTAGAGACACAAGAAGAGGATCACCAAGAAACCACACTTACACAGAAGGAGCTGCTGAAACTCTATGCACCTTTTCCCCAAAGACTCAAGGGTGGTGTAGAAAAAAGAATATACTCAAGGTTCCTTGATATGTTTGCATCTCTCCATGTAAACATACCATTCATCAAGGCTCTCCAATAAATGCCCTCATACATTAAGTATATGAAAGAGCTGCTGACCAGGAAAAGCTCACTCAAAGGAGGGCAAACAATAGTGATGAATAAGGAGTGCAGTGCTCTCATTCAACCAGAGTTGCCTACAAAAAGGAAGGATCTAGGAAGTTTTCATATCCCCTGTGCCATAGGAGAAATAATGTTTCACAAAGGACTCTGTGATCTGGGAGCAAGCATCAACTTAATGCCTTTATCTCTCATGAAGAAGCTATGAATCAATGAGCTAATACCTACAGACGTAGTCATCAGGCTGGCTGACAAAACTCAAAAACAAGCAGTGGGAGTGGTTGAAAACGTGTTGGTAAAGGTTGGGAACTACTTCCTTCCTACAGACTTTGTCATATTGGAAATGGAAGAAAGTCACATCCACCCAATCATATTGGGAAGACTGTTCCTAGCTACAGCCAGAGCACTCATAGATGTGGAGTGAGGAAAGCTAATACTGAGGATACATGATGAACAACTCGCATTCAATGTCTTCAAACCCTCACAAGAGGCAGATCAGGAAAATAAGGAACCAAGGAAAGAGCACAACAAAGCACTGGTGGAAGAAACAAGCATTGAAGCACGGGGATTTCCTTTGGTTAATGAACAAGACAGTCAACAGTTACCATAGCTAAAGGAAATTCAAGTGGAGCCAAAACCACCAGAATCATATGAGACCAGCAACAAAGTCTCCCTAGGAAAAGAAACCACAAAGAGCAGGGCAACAGCAAAAGAAACAAAGAAGAAGGCACCAAGGAGATGGAGGAACAAGAAGATCCCTACAGAGGATTTCTCTCCAGGGGATAAAGTGATCTCAGCCTACTTTCTAGACATCCCACCTCATCTCCCCACCATCCCATCTCAGTTACCTAAGGTTTTCACCATCAACAAAGATCTCTCCCTAGAACATATAGAGATCCTTGATGAAGCCAATGGATATAGGTTTACTGCAAGAGGGGAAGATCTGAAGCATTACCAACCACCCTGACAAAGGCAGAACGTCAAGCTAGTGACGCTAAAAAAGTGCTTCATGGGAGGCAACCCATGTTTTACATGCTTTTAAAGTAGTTAATAAAGCAAGGTTCATGAATTTCAAATCAACTTTGGCATGCACTTGCATGAATCCTTTTATGCAACATATAGTGAAGAACAAGTTTGGTGTTCAAGGCACACTAAGAGAACATAAATGTAACTCATATCATGTCACTCTTAGAGCCTTGAACAAGTCATTTCCACCACATAGCCCCAAACTAAGTTTGGTGTCACCAATGTTGCATACATGGATATTTAGTTGGTTAGTTGGTTTGCACTCATGAATAGCACATAGTAATTAGAAAAAAAAATTTTTAAAAAGTAGTTACCCCACTTTTTAAATTTTGCCGCCACTTTCCACAATTTTATTAATCACATTTCTTTTATTTTGTAGGAAAATTGATAGGACCATTGAAGGAGGGTTCGGCCACCACAAAAGAGAGGACTATACACATGTCTTCAAGGGGATTGCGTTGGGAATTGTTCCCATGCAACATTGGAAGAAGAACACACTTGGAAACTGAACCAACCCCATCATAAAAGTGATTATCCTTGTGCCCATCCCATGCTAAACCCCATCCGTTCATCATACACCCACTCCATCAATCCACACCTTCCATTCACTCACCACTTTCCTATATAAGTGGTTCTTATTCTATACTTCCTTTCACATTCCAATTTCCATCCTTTACACCTCCCACTTTTGGCACCCAACTCCTCTTACCACATCAAAAACACCCTCACTCACTCCCTTCACTACACCCCATCTTAACCGGCCAAAGCCAATTATCCACACCCTTTACACCTTCACATATCAACAATCACTTATGGCATCATCAAGCTCTAAGAGAAGAAAAGGGAAGGAGACCATGGAGCAACGCCCTATCGATGAGAAGAAATTTAAAACCTTTCACCATGCATTGCAATATGGATGGATGGTTGATAAGGAGATCATATATGAGCTAGGCTTTCAAGTCAGAAAAACTGAGTGCCCCGAAATCACAGAGAAGGTGGAGAAGAGAAGATGGGAGCTCCTTACTGATCCAGTCATAAAAGTAAATACAACTCTTGTAAGAGAGTTTTATGCAAATGCAGTCAGGTATGATAAGGCAGATGACTCCTATATAAGCTTCGTGAGAGGGGTAACCGTGGACTTCAGCCCCATGAGCATCATGAGGGCATTAAGGCTGCGAGCCATACCATTTGCAGAAGAAAGCTATCACTCCAGAATAGATGGCAGCCCCAATCATGACCAGATTGTACAAGATATATGCGTGCAAGGAGCTGATTGGGTACGAGATCCTCAAGGAAAACCCAAGTTCATCAAGAGAGGAGACCTCACCCCTGAGGCAAAGGGGTGGTTTGAAATTGTAAGGAGATCCATCCTTCCTGCTGGAAATAATTCAGAGGTGAATCTTAAAAGAGCAACAATAGTGCAATGTATACTTAAAGGGGGAGAGATCAAGGTCCATGAACTTATAGCTCAAGGTATTAGGAAGATGCTTGAAAAGAGCGATTCTGGAAGAAGGTTAGGCTACCCCAGCACTATTTTTCGTCTGTGTGACAGGGCTGGGGTGGTGTTCGAAGATGAGGACCCCGAGTGGATAAAAGTGGGCATCCCAATTACTGTTCGACGGATGCATGCGGTTGCATCTCCCCTACCTCAACGAAAGCCAAGAAAAAGGCCAGCCCATCAAGTAGTAGAAGGACAAAACTTAGAGGAGCAAGCCCCTTTAGACATGCACCAGCTACAGGAAGCCATTGATGGCTTATCTAGACAATACTTGGAAAATCAAGGGGCACAGAAAGAATTGCAACTACAGTTGGTAAGCCATCAAGAAGAATTACTTTCTGGATGGATGAATCAACATGGGGAATGGCAAAAGCAATTGATGGAGCAGCAACTGGAACAAGGGAAACATTGGGATGAATCCTTCCACAGGATAGAGCAAAGGCAAGATCAACAACAAGAAGCCATCCAAAAGCTAATCAACATCCAAGCACATCAAGGTGCACACATACATGAAATGCATCGAAAACAACTGGAACAGGCAGAACTCTTTGACGAATACAGAGCATTTGCAGAAGGAGTTTACATGAACGAGACTGGACATCATGTAAACACTCAAGCCAGGCTCGGGTACTTAGTGGGACAACTGCCTGTACTGCACCCAGGAATCACAAGATATGAAGAAGTAAAGGATGAATTAGCGCGAGAAGAAAGAGAGAGGGTAGAAAAGAGTCATGAATCAGTAAGGAAGGCACTTGAGGAGTGGAAGAAAGCCAGGCTAGCACGGATACGAGGAAACACAAGTGGACACAAAGAGGACAAACAAGAGGGAGAGCATGAGCAACCCCGTGAGTAAAAGGTGGTGGAGTTCCCTTATTGTCCCATCTTTTTCATGTTTTAAATAAGGAAAATCATGTATGAAATAGAACATGCTTCCATGGTAGTTTAGGATTTTCAATTCTGTCTTTAGTATTTTCCTTGCTTTTGTCATATGTGTGCTGGTTCAAGTTACCTGTTTTCATCTGCATCTTACTTATTGTATGTTTGTCCTTTTAAACCAAATAAAAAGAGATGTTATGAAAGACCAGAGTGATGTTCAAGTTGTGGAGTAGGTCCTTAAATTTGTGGTATAGTAATCACTTAGCTAAGTTGGTTCATCAACAAGGTAGGAAGGCAACTATCTGTCCTGAATCATATGCTTGAAACACACCCCATGAGACTAGCTAAATAACAAGATCCTAATAAGAAAAAGGAAAAGAACAATAAGAGTTGAAAAAGAAAGAAAAGTAATAAGAAATAAGGCTAGGAACCAATGGCTTGAATTTTGAGGGATATGTCTGTAGTGCTCTTGTTCCAAGGATCTGCTTGGATGAATATGTTCTTAGGAGTGCTTCATCACTTGGTAACTTGGGTTAACTAACCCAGGATTATCAACTAAAAATCCACTATCAAGAGCAACCTTGCTACAGAACATTTAGTAACCCAAAGAGGTGCTGGACACCAAGGCCTTAAGTTAAGAAAATAACAAACCATGTGCCTGTAGTGTGCATGTATGGGGGAGAGAGACTTGAGGGAGTAAGTCCTTAGGGGTGTTTCAACACCTAGCACCTTGAACCAACTGGTTCGGGAGTGTTGGCTGAAAGCTTATCTTAAAAAGTCGCCCCCTCACAGAACACTTAGCCTAAGGATGCAATAAACCGTGGAAAGACAAAGGGATCAGTAAATAAAAGTCTCAATGGGTGTAATCAAGTGAGTATTCCAGGGCATGATAAAGGTCTGAAAGCTAGTAAAGGAATGAACGTAAGTTGCTATGCATGAAAACCCATAAAACCAAGGACATGAATTCCACAATAATGATTCATTTCTCTTGTCATTTCATTCATCATTCTCTTGTTCCAGTACTTTCTTAGGGACAAGCTAGCTTTATGTTTGGTGTTGTGATGCCAGGACATTCTGGCCAGTTTCACTGACCTTTTCTTTATGGTTTTAGGGTAGTTTCATGCACTTTCTTAGGAAATAAGCAAGTTTTGGGTAAATAATCATTTACATCTTGATTCAAGCAAACATTGTGAATTTTATATGATTTCATGAGAATTATGCATGAATTGAATGATAAATTGAATGATGCATGATCTCATCGGTTAGAACCTAGCTTTGATGCACTTTATTTACTTGATTTTAGGACAAAGGAAGCAAGGAAGATGCCATGTTAATAGCCACGTTAGTCTAACTAACGTGACCATTAACATGGAAAGGAGGCTAGCTTACAACGTTAACAAGAAAAGTGAACACCAATAACGCTTTCGTGAGCCATCATAGCCCACGTTATTGTCCACGTTGATGTAGTTAACGTGGAAGCTAACTTGGAAGAGAAGTAAAGCTCCAACGTTAGTGGTAAAAGTGTATGCCACTAACGTTAAGGAGAGGGGCACACTTAGCCACGTTAAGAGTCACGTTAACTACATTAACGTGACCTTTAATATGGGAGAAGCAATGAAGAGCCAACATTAGTGACACTCACCTTTGTCACTAACGTTGGACTAAGCCTCTATTAGCCACGTTAGTTGCCACGTTAATTGCATTAACGTGGAAGCTAACGTGGAGGAAAGGAATGATGAGCCAACGTTAGTGACACTCACCTTTGTCACTAACGTTGGAGATGGCTATCACTACCACGTTAGAAGTCACATTAACCTAAGTAACGAGAACTCTAACGTGGGAAGAAGGGTGTTTGGAGCGTTAGTGACAAAGGTAAGTGTCACTAACGCTCTCGAAGTTGAGGCATACCCACGTTAAGAGTCACGTTAGCTACACTAACGTGAACTCTAATGTAGGAAAGAAGGGGCCAACGGCAACGTTATTGGCAAAGGTAAACGCCAATAACGCTCGCGATGGATCAAGAGGCAAAATTAGTGGTCACGTTAGTGCCACTAACGTTGAAGTTAATGTAACTCATCTTGGGCTAGTAACGTTAGTGCAAAAGGTGATTGTCACTAACGTTCTCGAACCCACATTTTCACTTAACGTTAACGCCACTAACGTCCTAGCCAAAGTCCATACCTACTTCACACTTTCTCTACAAGTAAAGCTGAGCCCATTGAAGATTCTAAACTGCTTCAACTCAAGATCCAAAGGCCCATATCCAAGACTTGAAGAGCCAACTAGAAGATCAGAAGAGTAGTATATATAGGGGTAGTTTTGAACTAGAGAGGAGCCTTTGGGGGATTGAGAGGACTACTCTCTGTATCATTTTACTTTCTCTGTAACTTCTAGTTTTACTTCAGAATGTACTCTCCATCTTTGCTTTTCATTCCCAGAGCCATGAACAACTAAACCCCTTTCATTGGGTTAGGGAGCTCTGTTGTAATTTGATGGATCAATAATGGATTTCGTTATTCTTCTTCTTTCTTTTCTCTTGATTTTACTTGAAAGCTTTCAATCTTCATCCAATTGGATAGTTGTCTTGGAAAAGAAACTATTCATACTTGGATCTCTTCTGAACCTTGGAAGAGGAATGAAGAGATCATGCTAGAAATGCTTTCTCATGTTGGACCAAATTGGGGTTTGGGCGGATATGGTGACATATAATTCTCCCAATACTTTGATTTGGAAATACATGTGGTATAATTAGTGACCATACCTCATCTCTTCTCATGAGCAATTAGACCAAGGAATTGGCTATTGATCAAGATTTGAGAGATTGAGTTACCAAGGAATTGGAATTCAATCACTTAAAATTGCCAAGGAGATCAATGAATGCATTGATTGAGGAAGAGATGAGAATGAACTTGATCCGGAGAATGCAACATCTCCTAAGCCCAATGAATTCCCCATTTCTGATCTTACCCATTCTCTTTAGTTTCTGCCATTTACTTTCATGCTAAATTCCCCATTCCCCATTTAAGATTTTGCCATTTACTTTCCGTCATTTATATTCAGCCCTTTATTTCCAGCATTTACATTTTCTACCATTTACTTTCCCGCCATTTAATTTCCTGCAATTCTCATATCAAATTCTGCTTAGCTCAACTAGAACATTCCTCCAATTAAAGTTGCTTGACCAATCAATCCCTGTGGGATTCGACCTCACTCTATTGTGAGTTTTTACTTGACGACAATTCGGTATACTTGCCGAGGAAAATCTGTTGAGAGACAAGTTTCCGTGCATCAAGTTTATGTGCCTTTACCGGGGATTGATTTTGTATCAACAATGATTAAATTGGTGGATAACTAGATTGAGTATTTTTCTTTTGTTTGATTTAATTCCATCTGAGTAATTTACTTTCAGTTTTAGTTATTTCCTTCCCTTTATCTCTCACCCATTTGTGGTGCTATCTGCATATCATTTTTTTTTTACTATTTAGTTCACTGACCCACTAACTATTTGATATATTGCATCACTCACACTAACAGTATTCTGCAGAAAATACTGTCTGCATCTATCCTTTTTGCTTGTGCCTTATTATTTGTATGACAGGTAGAAGAAGCAGAGCTTCAACTTCCTTTGATTCTGAACCTGAGAGGACCTTCCTTAGATTTAGGAGGGAAGTAAGAGGGAAGAGAGTAGTTGGTGCTGAGGAAGAGGAAGAGTATTTTGAGCTAGACATGGATGAGAATATGGAGAACCATCATGAAGAAGAGGCTCACAACCATGGCAGAGAAGGTCCAGCGCATCATGCTGGGCAAGAGAGAAGAGTTCTAGGATCCTACATCAATCCAAACCCAGGAAACTATGGAAGTAGCATCCAAAAGCCAACCATACATACCAACAACTTTGAACTAAAGCCACAGCTCATCACCCTTGTTCAGAACAACTGTTCATTCGGAGGAAGTGTTCAAGAAGATCCCAATCAACATCTAACCACCTTCCTGAGGATATGTGACACTGTGAACTCTAATGGTGTTCATCCTGACACCTATAGACTACTTCTATTCCCCTTCTCACTCAAGGACAAGGCATCTAAATGGCTGGCATCCTTCCCGAAGGAGAGCTTAACAACCTGGGAAGATGTGGTAAACAAATTCTTGGCAAGATTTTATCCTCCTCAAAGAATCAACAGGTTGAGAGATGAGGTTCAAACCTTCAGGCAGCAAGATGGTGAGACTCTATATGAAGCATGGGAGAGGTTTAAAGACTTGACAAGAAGATACCCGCCAGATATGTTCAATGAATGGGTGCAGTTGCACATTTTCTATGAAGGTCTTTCTTATGAATCAAAGAAGGTAGTAGACCACTCATCCGGGGGATCTCTAAACAAGAAGAAGACCATTGAAGAAGCCATAGATGTCATTGAGACTGTAGCTAAAAATGACTACTTCTA
Source organism: Arachis ipaensis (assembly GCF_059453495.1). NCBI lineage: Eukaryota > Viridiplantae > Streptophyta > Magnoliopsida > Fabales > Fabaceae > Arachis > Arachis ipaensis. The sequence goes on from NC_142436.1 coordinate 61,002,915, forward strand.
TGCTTCTGAAAGAGGCAACACTAGAGGAGTGATGGAGCTGAACAACGTGGATGCACTGCTAGCTCAAAACAAGATGATTACCAAGCAATTGGCTGACCTCACCGAGAAGATGGAGAGGAATCAAGTAGCAGCAATCACCATTTCAGCAGCAACTCAAGAAGGAGTGAATGAAGAAGCAGAGGGTAGTCAGGAGCAAGCCAACTACATTGGAAATTCACCTAGGCAGAACCATGACCCATACTCCAAAACGTATAATCCTGGCAGGAGGAACCACCCAAACTTTGGGTGGGGAAATCAACAAGACCAAGGCCAAGATCAGAGATGCCACAACCCCAACAACAATGCAGCTCACAAACATCCCACACAGAGATCATATCAGCACTCACCTAACAACACATCTCAACATCTATACCAAAGCCAAAATGGCCCTTCTCATCCCTTCAATCTCAACTCTCCATCATTGGAAGAAAGACTATCAAGGATTGAGACTCTACTTGAAGGCATATGTAAGGAAATCCAAGATAACAAGGTGTTTAAGGAGAAGGTGCGAGCCAATATCAAAAACCAGGGAGACACCATCAAGAGGTTGGAGTTTCAAGTGGGATACCTCTCTGAGAAGATTCCCAAACCTACTGATAGCTTCCCAAGTGACACAGAGAAGAACCCAAGAGGTGAAACAAAGAAGGTCAGATGGGAAGATTGCAAGATGGTCACTATAAGTGATAAGGGTACTGAGGAAGAGCTGAACAAACATTTAAAACAACCTGGAGATACCTCAGTAGAGACACAAGAAATGGATCACCAAGAAACCATACTTACATAGAAGGAGCTGCGGAAAATCTATGCACCTTTTCCCCAAAGACTCAAGGGTGGTGTAGAAAAAAGAATATACTCAAGGTTCTTTGATATGTTTGCATCTCTCCATGTAAACATACCATTCATCAAGGCTCTCCAACAAATACCCTCATACATTAAGTATATGAAAGAGCTACTGACCAGGAAAAGCTCATTCAATGGAGGGCAAACAATAGTGATGAATAAGGAGTGCAGTGCTCTCATTCAACCAGAGTTGTCTACAAAAAGGAAGGACCCAGGGAGTTTTCATATTCCCTGTGCCATAGGAGAAATAATGTTTGACAAAGGACTCTGTGATCTGGGAGCAAGCATCAACTTAATGCCTTTATCTCTCATTAAGAAGCTACAGATCAATGAGCTAATACCTACAGACGTAGTCATCAGGCTGGCTGACAAAACTCAAAAACAAGCAGTGGGAGTGGTTGAAAATGTGTTGGTAAAGGTTGGGAACTACTTCATTCCTACAGACTTTGTCATATTGGAAATAGAAGAAAGTCACATCCACCCAATCATATTGGGAAGACCGTTCCTAGCTACAGCCAGAGCACTCATAGATGTGGAGCGAGGAGAGATAATACTAAGGATACATGATGAACAACTCGCATTCAATGTCTTCAAACCCTCACAAGAGGCAGATCAGGAAAACAAGGAACCAAGGAAAGAGCACGACAAAGCACTGGTGGAAGAAACAAGCATTGAAGCACGGGGAATTCCTTTGATTAATGAACAAGACAGTCAGCAGTTACCACAGCTAAAGGAAACTCAAGTGGGGCCAAAACCACCAGAATCATATGAGACCAGCAACAAAGTCTCCCTAGGAAAAGAAACCACAAAGAGAAGGGCAACATCAAAAGAAACAAAGAAGAAGGCACCAAGGAGATGGAGGAACAAGAAGATCCCTACAGAGGATTTCTCTCCAGGGGATAAATTGATCTCGGCCTACTTTCTAGACATCTCACCTCATCTCCCCACCATCCCATCTCAGTTACCTAAGGTTTTCACCATCAACAAAGTTCTCTCCCTAGAACATGTGGAGATCCTTGATCAAGCCAATGGATATAGGTTTACTGCAAGAGGGGAAGATCTGAAGCATTACAAACCACCCTGACAAAGGCAGAACGTCAAGCTAGTGACGCTAAAAAAGGGATTCATGGGAGGCAACCCATGTTTTACATGCTTTTAAAGTAGTTAATAAAGCAAGGTTCATGAATTTCAAATCAACTTTGACATGCACTTGAATGAATCCTTTTATGCAACATATAGAGAAGAACAAGTTTGGTGTTCAAGGCACACTAAGAGAACATAAATGTAACTCATATCATGTCACTCTTAGAGCCTTGAACAAGTCATTTCCACCACATAGCCCCAAACTAAGTTTGGTGTCACCAATGTTGCATACATGGATATTTAGTTGGTTAGTTGGTTTGCACTCATGAATAGCACATAGTAATTAGAAACAAAAATTTTTAAAAAGTAGTTACCCCACTTTTTAAATTTTGCCGCCACTTTCCACGATTTTATTAATCACATTTCTTTTATTTTGTAGGAAAATTGATAGGACTATTGAAGGAGGGTTCGGCCACCACAAAAGAGAGGACTATACACGTGTCTTCAAGGGGATTGCGTTGGGAATTGTTGCCATGCAACATTGGAAGAAGAACACACTTGGAAACTGAACCAACCCCATCATAAAAGTGATGATCCTTGTGTCCATCCCATGCTAAACCCCATCTGTTCATCATACACCTACTACATCAATCCACACCTTCCATTCACTCACTACTTTCCTATATAAGTGGTTCTTATTCCATACTTCCTTTCACATTCCAATTTCCATCCTTTACACCTCCCACTTTTGGCACCCAACTCCTCTTACCACATCAAAAACACCCTCACTCACTCCCTTCACTACACCCTATCTTAACCGGCCAAAGCCAATTATCCACACCCTTTACACCTTCACATATCAACAATCACTTATGGAATCATCAAGCTCTAAGAGAAGAAAAGGGAAGGAGCCCATGGAGCAACGCCCTATCGATGAGAAGAAATTCAAAACCTTTCACCATGCATTGTAATATGCATGGATGGTTGATAAGGAGATCATATATGAGCTAGGCTTTCAAGTCAGAAAAACTGAGTGCCCCGAAATCACAGAGAAGGTGGAGAAAAGAAGATGGGAGCTCCTTACTGATCCAGTCATAAAAGTAAATGCAACTCTTGTAAGAGAGTTTTATGCAAATGCAGTCAGGTATGATAAGGCAGATGACTCCTATATAAGCTTTGTGAGAGGGGTAACCGTGGACTTCAGCCCCATGAGCATCATGAGGGCATTAAAGCTGCGAGCCATACCATTTGCAGAAGAAAGCTATCACTCCATAATAGATGGCAGCCCCAATCATGAACAGATTGTACAAGATATATGCGTGCAAGGAGCTGATTGGGTACGAGATCCTCAAGGAAAACCCAAGTTCATCAAGAGAGGAGACCTCACCCCTGAGGCAAAAGGGTAGTTTGAAATTGTAAGGAGATCCATCCTTCCTACTGGAAATAATTCAGAGGTGAATCTTAAAAGAGCAACAATGGTGTAATGTATACTTAAAGGGGGAGAGATCATGGTCCATGAACTTATAGCTCAAGGTATTAGGAAGATGGCTGAAAAAAGCGATTCTGGAAGAAGGTTAGGCTACCCCAGCACTATTTTTCGTCTGTGTGACAGGGCTGGGGTGGTGTTCGAAGATGAGGACCCCGAGTGGATAAAAGTGGGCATCCCAATTACTGTTAGACGGATACATGCGGTTGCATCTCCCCTACCTCAACGAAAGCCAAGAAAAAGGCCAGCCCATCAAGTAGTAGAAGGACAAAACTTAGAGGAGCAAGCCCCTTTAGACATGCACCAGCTACAGGAAGCCATTGATGGCTTATCTAGACAATACTTGGAAAATCAAGGGGCACAGAAAGAATTGCAACTACAATTGGTAAGCCATCAAGAAGAATTACTTTCTGGATGGATGAATCAACATGGGGAATGGCAAAAGCAATTGATGGAGCAGCAACTAGAACAAGGGAAACATTAGAATGAATCCTTCCACAGGATAGAGCAAAGGCAATATCAACAACAAGAAGCCATCCAAAAGCTAATCAACATCCAAGCACATCAAGGTGCACACATACATGAAATGCATCGAAAACAACTGGAACAGGCAGAACTCTTTGACGAATACAGAGCATTTGCAGAAGGAGTTTACATGAACGAGACAGGACATCATGTAAACACTCAAGCCAGGCTCGGGTACTTAGTTGGACAACTTCCTGTACTGCACCCAGGAATCACAAGATATGAAGAAGTAAAGGATGAATTAGCGCGAGAAGAAAGAGAGAGGGTAGAAAAGAGTCATGAATCAGTAAGGAAGGCACTTGAGGAGTGGAAGAAAGCCAGGCTAGCACGGATACAAGGAAACACAAGTGGACACAAAGATGACAAACAACAGGGAGAGCATGTATGAAATAGAACATGCTTTAAATAAGGAAAATCATGTATGAAATAGAACATGCTTCCATGGTAGTTTAGGATTTTCAATTCTGTCTTTAGTATTTTCCTTGCTTTTGTCATATGTGTGCTGGTTCAAGTTACCTGTTTTCATCTGCATGTTGCTTATTGTATGTTTGTCCTTTTAAACCAAATAAAAAGAGATGTTATGAAAGACTAGTGTGATGTTCAAGTTGTGGAGTAGGTCCTTAAATTTGTGGTATAGTAATCACTTAGCTAAGTTGGTTCACCAACAAGGTAGGAAGGCAACTATCTGTCCTGAATCATATGCTTGAAACACACCCCATGAGACTAGCTAAATAACAAGATCCTAATAAGTAAAAGGAAAAGAACAATAAGAGTTGAAAAAGAAAGAAAAGTAATAAGAAATAAGGCTAAGCACCAATGGCTTGAATCTTGAGGGATATGTCTGTGGTGCTCTTGTACCAAGGATCTGCTTGGATGAATATGTTCTTAGGAGTGCTTCATCACTTGGTAACTTGGGTTAACTAACCCGGGATTATCAACTGAAAATCCACTATCAAGAGCAACCTTGCTACAGAACATTTAGTAACCCAAAGAGGTGCTGGACACCAAGGCCTCAAGTAAAGAAAATAACAAACCATGTGCCTGTGGTGTGCATGTATAGGGGAGAGAGACTTGAGGGAGTAAGTCCTTAGGGGTGTTTCAACACCTAGCACCTTGAACCAACTGGTTCGGGAGTGTTGGCTAAAAGCTTATCTTAAAAAGTTGTCCACTCACAGAACACTTAGCCTAAGGATTCAATAAACCGTGGAAAGACAAAGGGATCAGTAAATAAAAGTCTCAAAGGGTGTAATCAAGTGAGTATTCCAGAGCATGATAAAGGTCTGAAAGCTAGTAAAGGAATGAACCTAAGTTGCTATGCATGAAAACCCATAAAACCAAGGACATGACTTCCACAATAATGATTCATTTCTCTTGTCATTTCATTCATCATTCTCTTGTTCCAGTACTTGCTTAGGGACAAGCTAGCTTTATGTTTGGTGTTGTGATGCCAGGACATTCTGGCCAGTTTCACTGACCTTTTCTTTATGGTTTTAGGGTAGTTTCATGCACTTTCTCAGGAAATATGCAAGTTTTGGATAAATAATCATTTACATCTTGATTCAAGCAAATATTGTGAATTTTATATGATTTCATGAGAATTATGCATGAATTGAATGATAAATTGGATGATGCATGATCTGATGGGTTAGAACCTAGCTTTGATGCACTTTATTTGCTTGATTTCAGGACAAAGGAAGCAAGGAAGATGCCACGTTAATAGCCACGTTAGTCCAACTAACGTGACCATTAACGTGGAAAGGAGGCTAGCTTACAACGTTAACAAGAAAAGTGAACACCAATAACGCTTTTGTGAGCCATCATAGCCCACGTTAGTGTCCACGTTAACCTAGTTAACGTGGAAGCTAACGTGGAAGAGAAGTAAAGCTCCAACGTTAGTGGTAAAAGTGAATGCCACTAACGTTGGGGAGAGGGGCACACTTAGCCACGTTAAGAGTCACATTAACGTGACTTCTAACATGGGAGAAGCAATGAAGAGCCAACGTTAGTGACACTCACCTTTGTCACTAACGTTGGACTAAGCCTCTATTAGCCACGTTAGTTGCCACGTTAATTGCATTAACGTGGAAGCTAACGTGGAGGAAAGGAATGATGAGCCAACGTTAGTGACACTCACCTTTGTCACTAACGTTGGAGATGGCTATCACTACCACGTTAGAAGTTACGTTAACCTAAGTAACGAGAACTCTAACGTGGGAAGAAGGGTGTTTGGAGCGTTAGTGACAAAGGTAAGTGTCACTAACGCTCTCGAAGTTGAGGCATACCCACGTTAAGAGTCACGTTAGCTACACTAACGTGGACTCTAACGTAGGGAAGAAGGGGCCAAGGGCAACGTTATTGGCAAAGGTAAACGCCAATAACGCTCGCGATGGATCAAGAGGCAACATTAGTGGTCACGTTAGTGCCACTAACGTTGAAGTTAACGTAACTCATCTTAGGCTAGGAACGTTAGTGCAAAAGGTGATTGTCACTAACGTTCTCGAACCCACATTTTCACTTAACGTTAACGCCACTAACATCCTAGCCAAAGTCCATGCCTACTTTACACTTTCTCTGCAAGTAAAGCTGAGCCCACTGAAGATTCCAAACTGCTTCAACTCAAGATCCAAAGTCCCATATCCAAGACTTGAAGAGCCAACTAAAAGATCAGAAGAGTAGTATATATAGGGGCAGTTTTGAACTAGAGAAGAGCCTTTGGGGGATTGAGAGGACTACTCTCTGTATCATTTTACTTTCTCTGCAACTTCTAGTTTTACTTCAGAATGTACTCTCCATCTTTGCTTTTCATTCCCAGAGCCATGAACAACTAAACCCCTTTCATTGGGTTAGGGAGCTCTGTTGTAATTTGATGGATCAATAATGGTTTTCATTCTTCTTCTTCTTTCTTTTCTCTTGATTTTACTTGAAAGCTTTCAATCTTCATCCAATTGGATAGTTGTCTTGGAAAAGAAACTATTCATACTTGGATCTCTTCTGAACCTTGGAAAAGGAATGAAGAGATCATGCTAGAAATTCTTTCTCATGTTGGACCAAATTGGGATTCGGGCGGATATGGTGACATATAATTCTTCCAATACTTTGATTTGGAAATACATATGGTATAATCAGTGACCACACCTCATCTCTTCTCATGAGTAATTAGACAAAGGAATTGGCTATTGATCAAGATTTGAGAGATTGAGTTACCAAGGGATTGGAATTCAATCACTTAAGATTGCCAAGGAGATCAATGAATGCATTGATTGAGGAAGAGATGAGAATGAACTTGATCCGGAGAATGCAACATCTCCTAAGCCCAATGAATTCCCATTTCTGATCTTACCCATTCTCTTTAGTTTTTGCCATTTACTTTCATGCTAAATTTCCCATTCCCTATTTAAGATTCTGCTATTTACTTTCCGTCATTTATATTCAGCCCTTTATTTTCAGCATTTACATTTTCTGCCCTTTACTTTCCCGCCATTTAATTTCCTGCAATTCTCATATCAAATTCTGCTTAGCTCAACTAGAACATTCCTCCAATTAAAGTTGCTTGACCAATCAATCCCTGTGGGATTCGACCTCACTCTATTGTGAGTTTTTACTTGACGACAATTCGGTATACTTGCCGAGGGAAATCTGTTGAGAGACAAGTTTCCGTGCATCAGCTGCTGCAACACTTGACACTAAGCCTTCATTAAGAAATAAGCTTTCTAAGCAAAAGAAAGAAAGCAAAAGCTAAAATGGATCAATCAAAAAGCAAGGCATTATAGCAGCAACTCTAGTGAACCTTTAAGGATATATTTCCTATCTATCAGCAAAGAATAAGTGAGCTACATTTGTCTGCATAAAACCCCATGTATGCATCTCTGTTCTATAAGGAAAGAATAAGTCAGCAACTCTAGTTCAATTATCTACTAAATAAGGACATGTATGCATCTCTGTTCTATTTTATTTCCTCTTATGTTTAGTGCTTGCTTGGGGACAAGCAAGGTTTAAGTTTGGTGTTGTGATGACAAGTCATCTTATGCTAGCTTTTCAAGCATTTTTCACTTGTTTCATTAGGTTTTATGTACTTTCTTATATTATAAGTAAGTGATTTGGAGTGGATTTGCTTGGTTATGTTGAATCATTCAACCATCCTTTATTTGACACAAAATCATGAGGTTTAAGCTAGAATTAGTTGGTTTTTGAATGATTTATAAACCTTGTGAATTTGGTGATGCTTTGATTGGTTGTTTTGATTACTTGTAGGTGAAGAAAAGAAAGAAACAAGGAAAGCGTAGCCTATGCTAGAAAAGTGTTACGCATCACAAGGGTCAGCAAAGGCCAACCAAACCAACCAAGGCCATAGCGCTTCAATAATGAGCATAGCGCTCAAAAAGTGAGCGCTAAAGGAAGGTTCACTAAAGCAAAGCCAAGACGCAAGGGTGCTGTGTTAAGTTACACAACGGAGCGCTACAAGGAACCAAAGAAAATAAGGAGCGCTCCGTTAACTAAGTTACCTTTATCGTGGGCCATCCAAAGGAAAACAAGGCGCGCTACACCAAGCAATGAAGGAGCCAAGGTTCGAAATGGGGAACAAGAAGAAGCAAAGAAAGGGCGCTTCATTTGGTTGCTTCACTGAGCGCTAGTATGAACAAGGAAATGGGCACAATTGAAACCACCAAGTCTCGAAATAGGGACCGTGTGCAAGCAAATAAGGGCGCTACGTTAACTTAGTTCACTGAGTGCTAGTATGAACAAGGAAATTGGCACAAAGGGGCAGCCAGCAAGGTTTGAAAGTGGAGCCTCACTCAAGGCATGTAGCACTACGTTATGTGCATTAACTGAGCGCTACACCCACAATGCTTGGCATGGGACAGATTGAAAAAGCACACAAGGCATTGGGCGCTGCGTTGCCTTAGATGACCGAGCGCTCCCCTGGAAGGTGTCCATGGTCCAATTTAATTAAATGCCACCTTGGATCCAAGTCTTCACCAATTTAAAAAGCCCACTCCAAAGTCTGAAGATCAAAATTAGAAAGTGTATAAATAGGAGTTAGTTTGATTTGTAGAGGACCTTCTTTCATTTTTTTAGTTTTACCTTTTGCTCATTTTTAGTTTTCACTTTAGCTAAATTTTAATTTTCACTCTTCTTTTGAATTTGGGAATTGGGATTGAGATCTAGTGTTCTTTCTGCTTTCATTTTATTTTCTTCTGCATTTTCTGCTATCTGTTCTTGGAATTTGAATTGAAATTGAAGAGCTTCATTGATTCTAAATTCTGAGAATAATCTTTTACCTCTCTTCTCAATTGTTCTAAGGATTGGATCTGAATTTAGCTTTCTGTTTTCATTCTCTGTAACTTCTACTTTCTATTTTGAGTTTTGGATTGAGATTGAAGGAATTCTATTTCAAGTCTTGATCTAAAATCCATCTTTGTTCTTCTTCTGAAAAATTCTGAGAATTAATGAATTGGATCTGAGTTTTATTTTTTGTTTCATTTATATTTCATCTGCAATATATTTTCTGTTCGATCAAGGGAGAAATTGAGATCTAGATTTATTTTCTAACCTCATTGCTCCTCTTCGATCTTTAATTTCTCTTTCAGATTTCATAATTGAGCTAAGTCTCTTTCTGTTTTGTTTCTTCAAGAAATTTTACCTTTCTGTTTAAGATTCTATGCAACTCATTTCATCTTCAACTTCTTTGATTGATTTCACTTTATATTTTCTTGTTAAATTCTGAATCCCAGCACCCAAATCCATTTTATTCTTCAAGCAATTTATATTTCTCAGCAATTTAGATTCAGTCATTTAGTTTTCTTGCACTTTAAGCTCCAGCTATTTACATTTCTTGCAATTTAATTTTCAGCTCTTTTACTTTCTTGCACTTTAAGTTTCATGCATTTTACTCTTCTGCACTTTATTTTTCTGTCAATTTCCCCTCTCCCTTTTATTTTCATGCAATTTAGCTTCTACTATTCAAACTTCACTCAAATCATCAACTATTTGCTTAACTAAATTCATCACCTAACTAAAATTGCTCAATCCATCAATCCATGTGGGATCGACCTCACTCACGTGAGTAATTACAACTTGATGCGACCCGGTACACTTGCCGGTGAGTTTTGGTGTGGGAATCTAATTTCCACCCATCACCTTGTTCTTGCTTATTTTCAACACTTTTCTACACATACCAAAGCTCAAAGCAACTCCAATAAATATTGATTAAAAGCATGAGAATCTTAAGAAAAACAAGGAAATCACTAACTTTATTTAAAAAAATAATAACTAATAACAAGTGAAGATACTCATGCATCATCAACCCAGAAGGATAAACTTAGAAATACATCCACCTAAGGATGTGGTGAACCAAAATCTGACAGAACTTATGGGATTGGTACATGGACATCATGGATGATTGAAAGAACTTGAGCAGGAGTTAGAGCGACAACGAGAATCTGAAAGAGGCCTGAGAAGAGAAGTACGGTGATGAAGGGAATTAGAAGAAAAGCTTTTAGAACTGGAAGCTGACCTTCGAGGTCGGAGCAACTATGCAGATCAAGAAGAAACCCCCTTTGGAGGAGAAGATCCATTCCTCAAAGAGATTATGCGTGCTAGGTTAAAAAACCCCAACAGGGACCTCTATGATGGAACGACCGACCCAAGACACCATCTAAGCAACTTTAAAAGCCGAATGTACCTGGTCAACGCGTCGGATGCAACCCGTTCCAAAGCTTTCCCGATGATGTTAACCAAGACGGCGATGAAGTGGTTTGACAGTTTACCACTTAGGTCCATAACTTGCTTCGACGACCGTACAAGAAAATTCCTTACCCAATTCTCCATCCAGAAAGAGAAGGCAAAACACGCTCCAAGCCTCATGGAGATCAAGCAAGAGGTCAGAGAAACTCTCTAAGCTTATAATAAAAGATTCAATAAAGCCTATTTGAAAATCTAAAATTTTCCTATAGAAGCAGTCATAATGGGGCTAGTTAATGGAATCAAAGATGTCCCATTTTCCCAGACCATATCGAAAAGGCACCCGACTCCCCTGTACGAGGTACAAAAGCACGTAGAAAAGTACATCAATATGAAAGAGAATGCCCGACTAAGAGAACCCATCCCAAGGCAAAAGCCTCCTTACCAAGCTCGAGATAAAGAGAAAGAAGCGAAAAAAAAAAGATGAATACAACTTGGATAAGCCTCAAATGTACCACAACTACACCCCACTATGAGTTTCCCTTATTGACATCTACAGGGAGATCTGCTATACCGAGAAGCTTTCATCTCCTCGGCCCATTATTAAGGTTAGAGTCAAATAGAATATTATGAGTACCACAAGATATATGGACATTCCACCAATGGTTGTTATGACTTGAAAAATGTGATAGAAAAACTGGCTAGTGGAGATCGGTTGGAAAGATACATGACAAAATGATCGGATGATCAAGGAAAAAGGAAAAGAGAGGAAGAAGACAGGAGTCGACGAGATCGGCCACCATGAACTCTTGATAGACACGTCCATATGATACTCGGAGGATTTGCAGGAGGTAAAATAATTAAGTCCTCCGGCAAAAGGCATTTGAAATAAGTCTATCGAGTCGGGGAGGAGGCTAAAGCCCCCGACTTGCCTACTATTTCCTTCACAAAAGAAGATGCTCAAGGGATAACACCGAGGTATGACGACCCCATCGTGATCACAATGATACTTGCTAATGCAAACCTTCACAAAACTTTAGGGGATCAAGAAAGTTCTGCCGATATCTGCTAAACCCCAATTTTGTGGTTTATATTGTGTAGAATTTGGGAGGTTTTGTCAATATTTTTCACACTTATTCACAAGAAATGCATGGTTTTGTGTTCACTTTCTAATATTACTCCATGATAAAAAAACATGCTTATTTTGCCTTAGAATTGCTATATTTTGATTCTCTTCTATTACCATTCAATGCCGTGACATGTTTGTTGAGTGATTTCAGAATTTATAGGGCAATGATGGCCTAGAAGAGAGAAAGAAAGCATGCACAAGAGGAAGAAACATGAAGATTTGGATTTTGGAAATTCCAGCATGGGCGCGCACGTGCACGCGTGGATGAGGATAGCTGGTTGCGGCGCGCAAGGATGGACGCATCTGCGCGGATCAGAGAAATCCCACCAACGCGCACGCGCATATGGCGTGCACGCATGGATCACAAAAGCAATCGGCACGCACGCACGCATGGCGCGCACGCGCGGAAAGCTGCACGTGACCTCATTAAAGGAAATCGTGCCTGGCGATTTCTGAGGCTCATCAGGCCTAATTTCAAGCTGTTTCTGCATGGAGAAGACCCAAGGATGCTAGGGGAAAGGGGGGATCAATCATTTTACACTTAGACACAATTTTAGCTATTTTTTGGTTCTTTGTTCTTCTAGATAGAGAAACCCTTGTTCCTCTCTAGATCTAGCTTTAAATTGATCTTCCCTTGTTGAATTCTGATTTGGATCTTGTTAATTACTAGTTTTAATTGTTTAATTTGAATTCTCTAGTATAATTTTGTTTAGATCTTGTGTTACTTTTATGTTTTCTTGTTGTTTGTCATTTTATACCCATTTCATGAATCTTGTAGATCTTGATTTGTTATTGTTGCATTGATGATTTTCATGATTAATTGTGTTGTTTGAGTGATTGTATGTTGATAATTGTTAGTGGGTACTTGTTAGTTCCAATCTAATTTCAATTTAAATAGATCTTTTATTAATACTTACTATGTGTTTGATGAAATGTTTTCTTTGATTATGGAGTAGTTCTCTTTACTCTTGGCCTAGGCTAAGGGAATTGGGTAAGCTTGAGTCATTGGGTCTAATGGATTTGATGATTTGGGAACCCTTAGTGGTCAATTTGATAGCCATTGACACTAGCCTACTATCAAGTTATTTGGTAGTTTGGTTGGACCTTATGGGTTGATGTTGACCAAACCATTTAACATACTTCAAGTATAGAAGTAAACTTAATGAGTTTGGTTCCTCATAATTGTCAAGATATGGTTATTAGACAAGGATAGTGACCCCAATTTCCATGTCTAGCCAAGAGTTGCTTTTATCATTCATATTTGAAAACCTAAAATCTTGATTGCTTTGTCTTAGTTATAGTTACTTGTTTAGTTTAGAATAGAATTACATTGGATGTTATTTTATGAGTTTGGAATTATTTACACTTTGCTCTAATTGTTTGAATTAGTTTCTTGCACTCCAAGATTACTTGCTTGTTAAGATTCCTAGTTTAATTTCTTGCTCATGACTTGCAACCCCGGATTTCTAACCAATGTTGAAGCACATGTTTGCCCATTCCTTGTGAGACGACCCGAGGTTCGAATACTTCGGTTACTTTTATTGGGGTTGAACTTGTGACAACCAAATCCCTTCTAAATTTGATACTCGAAGATTGTTGTTGGGTAGAGCTATACTTACAACAGGATTTTATTGAGAAATTCTATACCAACGTAGTCTTCGGGGCAATCAATATCCTATTTAAACCTTTTTTCGGCAAGCTGGGGTTAAAAGACAAGGAATTAAAGGCTTATCCAGACACTCTTTCCAGATTAAGAGACACACCAATCTGACCTCTAGGCTTTATTCTATTATATACCACTTTTGGTAAAGGTACAAAATCAAGAACCTTGTGTATAAACTACAAAGTAGTCGACGTAGCGTCAACCTACATTACTCTGATAGGTCAGACAACTCTAAACCAACTCATTGTAGTAGTTTTCACCACTCACCTTTGTCTGAAATTCCCGACCTCTGAGGGAATAGCCACTGTGAGAGGAGATCAGAAATTGGCAAGAAGGTGCAATAATGAAAGCCTGAACCTACACAAATGCATAAAGGGGAAAGGGGTCAACACCATCGAGCTTAGCGGTGTTCGAATTCAAGAAGAGTTGAGACCACAACCTGATAAAAAGATTGAGGAAGTTCATATCAGAGATCAAGTCGAGAAAACAACTGTAACACCCTTACTTTTAACACCTCATGATCGTACTAATTCAAGCGTTACTTACCTCTAATCTATTAATTTGATATTATCTTTATTTAATATTAAGCCTTCGCGAATATGAACCAAGTTCTAATTAAGAAAATCAAAGAAAAAGTCTTTACTTTAACCCACATAATCACATAATTGTATCCACATAATAATAAATACACAGACTTATCCAAAACTTCTTAATATACAAGTCCTGCCCCTCTAAAATTTAAAATGACAAATGATGAGGGAGAAAATAAAATCTAAGACTAAATCAAATACAGAAAATGAAAACATATATATATATATATATATATATATATATACGTAAAGCTCCGTAGTTCGATCGTAGCTTCGTACCAAAATTTCCTGATCTGCCACTGAAAAAGAAATTATGTAAGAGAGTGAGAACATTGTCCTCGAAAGGGTTCTCAGTAGAAGGTTTAAAAATTGTCATAAGAGAATATTTAAAAGAAAACTATTTTTCGATTGCAGTGGTCATCGTTTGTCTTATGAATCTTTTTAAAAACCAACAGTTAGTCATCCAAAACCTTTTCAAAGAGATAATATTTAATTTTTCAAAAATCCAAAATCCTTCTTTTCTTATAAGAAAATCTCAATCAATTTCCTGGACTATATGAATGACCAACCTGTTCCAAGCATAGGTTCATTAAGTCTATGCTGAACTAACTTGACTTTTCATACTTTACTAATACCTCAATCAGAAACCAATCACAGCCCCCAACTCAAGCAACTTAACCAAATCAGCAATCAAATTATCATGTCAGGAAAACAACCCTCAGTTTCACCATCACCACAAGCACGAGGGATACTCAGTTGCACACACACACAATACAAACAAGGAAAATACAGATAGGATGTAAATACAGCAAGTAGGCCAAATAGCAGATAAGTATAGTTAAATAGATAGGCAAACTAAAACAATGTACATCCAAGCAAAACATACAAATGCATATGATGTATGCCTGTCCTATGGCTAATGAGCTCATCTGTCGATTATACAGCCAACCCGACATGTCCTGGTAGCCAACCATTGGACAAACCCTCTGTACGTGCATCCCTAAGCTCAATAATATCCATGGGAAAAATCCCAAGCTCATCCATGGGGAGAGACAAAGCCCCAAGCTCAAATTCATATATATATAGGCATGCCCATGGGGGAACCCGGGGAGTTAAAGTGCCCGATCACATCTTACGTACAAAGGGTCAACAATTTGTCTCAATTTTGCATGTCTCATTTACTTTTAGTTCATTTTCATCATTAATTCATATCAGTTCATATCTCATTGAAATCTCAAATTCATCATTCCTCATTATCACAACTACCATTCGGTTCATCAATAATTTAAACGCAAAACATAATTCATTTTTTTTCTAAATAAATCAAACTTAAATTATATAATCTTTAAAACCAAATCTTTCTAAATAATCACTTTAGAAGAAGCTTTCTGATTTTTATAAAAATTTTGGCAGTATCTTCTCTAAAACTCAAATTCTACTACCTTTCTCGAGTCCCATCCAAACATTCCTCTAATTTTTCTCAATCATTTCCAAAAAACAAATCATTTTCAATAATCAAACCATTTGCAAATATCAAATCCTTTTCAGTTTGTTCTAAACCAAGTTTCGATATCAAATCAGATTCAATATCAAACCAATTTTCAATATTAAATTTCTTCCAAACCAAACCGATTCCAATATTAAATATTTTCTAAAACCAAATCATTTTCAATAACAACATTCTTCTATGGCAGGCTGTATGTGATCAACGCTGGTTGAGAGGTGATAAACCACTATTTTATGGTTTATCTTGTGCTAATTTGAGTGGTTTTTATCATCTTTTCACCCACTTAGTCATATGATTTGCATGGTTTTACAATTCCTTCCTAGATTTATTCTATGATTGAAAACTTGCTTCCTAAAGCTTCAAATTGTGTATTTTAATTTCTCCTTTATACCACTCGATGTCGTTATCTCTGCGTTAAGTGTTTCAGGCTTTATAGGGCAGGAATGGCTTAGAGAATAGAGAGGAAGCTTGCAAAAATGGAAGGAGCATAAAGGAGACAACCAGCGAGAAGTGATGCACACACATGGCTAACGCGTGCACGCAAAACGGAGAAAATCACAGCGACGCATACGCGTGCTTGACGCGTACGCGTGGAAGTAGATCAGCACAACGACACGCGTACGCGTGACCGACGCGTACGCGTGACAAGCGCGATTGATAAACCCATATTTTATGATATATATTATGCTCAATTTAAGTGATTTATTCAACCCTTCACCCACTTATTTATGTAAATTGCATGGTTTTTCTTTCCCTTCCTTATTGTGTGATATATGTGAAAAACATGTTTCCTATGCTTTAAAAATAATTATTTTAATTACCTTTTATTACCATTCGATGCCGTGATTTGTGTGTTGAGTAGTTTCAGATCTTCTAAGGCATGAATAACTTAAAGGATGGAAAAGGAAACATACAAAAATGGAAGGAAAAGCATAAAATGGAGTTTTTGAAGAAACTGGCAGTGACGCGAACGCATGGACGACGCGGCCGCATGCCTAGCGCGAAAAGGCAGTGACGCGAACGCGTGATTGACGCGGACGCGCGCCTTAAGCAGAACGCAGATGACGCGTATGCGTGACCGAAGCGAACGCGTGACTAGAAAAACTCCCAGATGACACGACCGCGTGACCCACGCGGACGCGTTACAAACGCCACGCACCAGAAATTACAGAAAATGCTCCCAGCGATTTCTAAAACCCTTTTTGGCCCAGATCCAAGTCCAGAAGGCACAAATTAGAGGTTATAAAGTGGGGGAATGCATCCATTCATTATCAGGCCCTCAATTATTCACTTTTCATAGTTTAGATGTAGTTTTTAGAGAGAGAGGTTCTCTCCTCTCTCTTAGGTTTTAGGATTAGGATTCCTCTTAAAGGATTTAAGATTTCAACTCTTCATCAGGTTCAATATTTCTTTTACTTTATATTTCTCTTTTACTTTCAGATACTTTAATGCTATCATTTAATTACTTATGTTGCCAGATTGGCTTATAAACTCTTTATGTTTAGATTGATTTTCTCTTATTAATACAATTGAGGTATTTCAGATCTAAGATTCTTATTTAGCTTTTTATGTTATTGGCTTTACTTGATTAACTGGAAGCTCTTGAGTCATCGACTATCCGTGATTGGTTGTTATGTCGACTAAATTGACTGGTATTCCACTAACTCTAGCCTTTCCTTAGGAGTTGGCTAGGACTTGGGAATCTAACTAATTAGTTCATTTGACTTTCCCTTGCTTTCATAAGGGTTAACTAAGTGGGATTAACTTCCATTCTCATAGGAGTAACTAGGATAGGACTTCCGAATTTTCATACCTTGCCAAGAGTTTATTTTACAGTTATTTATTTATTTTATTTGTCATTTAAATTACTTGTCCCTTACTTTCAAAACCCCCAATTTACAAAACTCATAACCATTAATAAGAACATACCTCCCTGCAGTTCCTTGAGAAGACAACCCGAGGTTTAAATACTTTGGTTATCAATTTTAAAGGGGTTTGTTACTTGTGACAACCAAAACGTTTGTAAGAAAGGACTTTTGTTGGTTTAGAAGCTATACTTTCAACGAGGATTTATCTGCAAATTTCTAGACCACGCAAAAGTTCTTTCTTCAAAATGGCGCCGTTGCCGGGGAACTGCAAACGTGTGCCTTATTATTGGTTATTGTAAATATTTTTCTTTTATTTGTTTATTTGTTTTTGTTTTTCCCTTTTTATTTCTATTAGCTACTATGAATTCTCACCCCTCTCGCTTTGAGTTTGGTTCTAAATTTGTTGAAGGGAATAGAAGCTATAACAGGAATATGCATCAAGGTCTAAGCAATCAAAGATGGATGGAGCCAAGAGGCCCTGATCAACCCTTTAGGCAACAACATCCTCCAAGATATCATGGGCAAGGACCGCTCTATAATGCATACCAAGCTGACAGACATGGTGGACCCCCTTGTAATTACCAACAAGACCCACCCTGTGCTTATAGACCATCCTCTCAACGCAGATTCGAACCACCACGCTCACAAGTTCCTTTTCACCATTCACCACCGTATGACCCTTATCCACCACAATCCCAATTCAATTACTCCCGAGAACCACCACATTCTTATTCTGAACCCCCCTCCCCAACCAATGAACCCTCATACCCACCCCCAACCTCCTATGGACAACAGACTTCGTGTTCTTCTTCAAGGGCAAGCGAAGATGAAAAGGAGCGTACTGGAACTCACTACTGCCATAACTGAGGTAGTAAATTTAATAGCTTCCCGACATCTGAGAACTCAAAGTACTCCCATGGCTGCATGTAGAGAATCAAAAGAAGAGCGTAGCATGAAGAAAACACTAGAAACTCCGGTGGACAATGAGGAGCTTGGCTTTGTATTGGAACAAGTAGAGGAAGCCATGATAGTTGTAGAGGAAGAAGTGGTTGAAGATTTAGGAGATGCTGAACCTCCTTGGAAATCAAGAAATGTACAGGATTCCGCTGAGAAGTCCGAATTTGATGCCAAGGAGGATAGTGCACAACCTCCAAAGCATATACCTTGTGAAAAATTGGATGGAACAGACCAAGAAGTTGATTCCATAGGCAGTGATGATCATGAATCAAGCTCTCCTAGCAATAAACTTGCATCCGCAACTGAATTCTTTGAGCTAGAAGAATCTTCCCCGGATGAATACGAAGATGATATTGAGGTAGATTTCTCTCAACCTCCAGCTTACGACTTGAGTGACGAGGAAGACATAGAAGACTTTGATCAGGACGCAGTTGTAGCTGAAGAATTTTGCAAAGAAGTGGAGGAATTCACAGAAGATTACAAGGGAGTAGAACTTACAGAACCACTGAAAACACCTATCCCAAGGCCATTACCTCCTAATACAAGCTTCAAGTGGGTTCAATCCTTAACCTTTATCTTTACTTTTCCACTTGAATATGATTTGCTTGAAACAGATGGCCAGCTTAGAGCTCTCTGTGACTTTAAGAGTAAGAGGGAAATGGCTCGTACTCAGAGCTGCTGTGCAAGGTTCAATAAGGTTCCACGCTTTAATTCGAAGTGTACGGATTGGTACCAAGTTCAATTGAATGGGTCTCGGAAGACGTTTGCTCATCTTGGTGAGAATACAATTTCTAAACCGCCTGGATCGAAGAATATAGATCAAGACAAAGGCGGATTTAAAAGCAAAGTTTGGGATCCTGGAATCTATTCTGACATTCATCACCCCGGGAGCCTAAGAACCTGTTTGAAGCTGCTCAACAGCTTTACATGCCTAGTTTGGGACCCCGGAGGCTGTTGGCATTCCAAACATTGGTGGAGATTTCTGGATGAATTTAAGCATAAGCCACCATAACAGGAAGCTCATCCAATGTCCAACTTAAGGACTTTAACTAAAAGTGCTAGGTAGGAGACAACCCACCATGGTATGGTCGTTTCTTTTTTCAGTTTTATTTCATTTTGTTTATTTTTATATTATATTATTGAACCTGAATATTATTCATAAGCATTGCATACTGCTTGATTGCATAATTGCATAAAAAAAAGGGGGCGCGACGCGACCACATTTCTAACGTGTTCGCATCAGTTGCGAAAAACACCTCCCACGCGTCCGCGTCAACCACGCGAACGCGTTATCTGAAAATCGGCGTAAAAATCCAACGCCCAGAAATCTGGGCTGGAATCGTGCGGCTGTTGTGCGTTTAGCACAAAATGGCTCACGCGTTCGCGTCCCTGACGCGAACGCGTCACTTGCAACACACTTATCCCACGTGAAAGCGTGAGCGACGCGTTCGCGTCGCATGAATAGCACAACACCCTAAATGGAGAGAGAGAGTTACGCTGAAACGATGCTGGAATTGTGCGTTAAGCACAATTTTCAGCGACGCGGTCGCATGCCTCACGCGACCGCGTCATTCATCCTTTTTCCCATTCCATGCGATCACGTCACTCACACGATCGCATCAACCCCATTCCACCCTAGCCATGCGATCGTATGCTCCACGCGTTCGCGTGGATTCAAATCCATTAACCCCCAGTGACGCGAAACCCTACCCCATCGCGCCCCATTCTCTTCCCCCCTCAAACCCCCCCCGACTGCTCCCTCTCTGCTCCCCACCACCCACAACCACCGCCACTACCCCCAACCACCTCTGACCGCCGCACCATCCCCAACCACCCAGACCCACCGCGACGACCACAACCACCTCTCCTTCCTCCTTCTCCCTCGCTTCTCTCCCCTCCACCACCGTGGCGCCGTGCCACCCTCCCAGCACCGCCACTTCACCACCGCCATCTCTCTGATTTCTAGCTTAGTCCATACGAATACCAGGTTCCACCATACGCCACTTTTGTTTCATTCGTAGTTAGTTGCATATTTTTCAGTTTTATGTTTCAAATTAGGCTAGTTAGAGTTGCATGTTTGTAGTGGATTCTAGGTGGTTAGGTAGCTAGGATGTGGTTAGTGGATTTCGGCCTGATAATTGCGCTGTTCTTGCTACTTGTTTTATCATTTTCGCAATTCTGATGTTGCTGTGATGTTAATACTGTTCATATGTTGTTCTTCACTGTTTCATACTGCTGTTCCATTGCTCTTTCATGTTCGTATTACTTATGTGTGTTTGTAGCTTTATTTTGGTTTATATATGAACTGTTCTGCTTGCTGTTTATTACCCGGGAACATCTAATTTTAGCCGGAGTGCTGCCCAATTTTTTGTAAATTGTTTCCTTCTCATTCATGTATTGGTTTTGGAAATTTTGAAATTTTGCATTACTTGGCTTTTACCAAACCAATTCATGAATGCACGGGCCAGCATTCTTATTCTTTTTGATTTCCTGGTTAATGAATTGCATTATTGATGATTGTATTTCAATTTTTGCTATTTCTATATCTATATGGATCATCAACAACCTAATTTCCTTGCTTGAATATGAGTTGAATGTTGTTTAAAATTGTGAATTTATTGTTACTTAGGAACCATTTTTCATGCCACTTACTTTAACTTTCTTGCTCCTAACTCACTGCTTTCCACTTTCTAACCTCTTTCTCACTTTTAACCACTTTTAACTTTCTAACTTCTCCCTTTTCTTTTTAACTAACTCTTTCAACTTTTTAACTCATGGCAAGATTATTGTTTCTCCTAATTAACTGGTATTCTACTTATAATATATTTTGGATTGTGATTTCTCATCTCAGATTTTTAACTCCG
Organism: Arachis ipaensis; assembly: GCF_059453495.1. Classification (NCBI taxonomy): domain Eukaryota; kingdom Viridiplantae; phylum Streptophyta; class Magnoliopsida; order Fabales; family Fabaceae; genus Arachis; species Arachis ipaensis. Next base: position 61,024,147 of record NC_142436.1, read on the forward strand.
AAACAATCCAAAATACACATTTACTTAACTCATTTCATAATTCTATTGCTCTTTTGTCACTATGTGCTTATCTTATTATTATTCTATTTTCCTACTTATTTTCCTGTTTTTATTCTTCAATTATATCCTAGATTTCTGTTTTTTTAGGATGTCTGACCCTCAACGAAAAGGAAAAGAAAAGGCAACAACTGGCAAACGGAAAAGAGGTGAAACCTCTATGTCTATCCTGGACATTATGCATGATGACTCCTGACGGGAAAAGCACTTTACCCCGCAGGAGAAGGCTGACCAGCTCCTCCCTACCAATGATCCAATTAAATTTGCAAACCGATACTGTGAGCTAAAGTATCCAATGTTTGCCACCTCCAGAAATCTGTACCTGGAGCGCACTCTGAAAATTCCGGAAGAACTATAGCAGTACACCTCTGATCAGATAAAATAGAGAGGCTGGTTCTTGTTGGAGAGAAACCTGACAGAGGTCAATGCTTCCTGGGTCCGGGAGTTTTACTGCAACTATTTCAAGACTACCCTGGATGCAGTGTACCTCAGAGGGAAACAGATATTGGTAACTGAAGAAGCCATTGAGGATATTCTGTAGCTTCAGCCTAAGTCAGATCAGCCTGACGGTTACCAAAAGGCTGAAGAGGACATGCGCTTTATGAGATTTGACTGGGATGCTGTCAAGAGGATAGCCCTTGATCCGACTGTCCCATGGGTCATGGGTAAGAACACCACAATGCCTAAAGGAATCAAGCTTATGTATCTGAATGATGAGGCTCGGCTCTGGCACCGGATCCTGAGCAACTTTGTTATGCCGAGCACTCATGAGACGGAGCTGCCTGCTACTATGATCACCCTTCTCTGGTGCGTGCTGGAGGGTAAGGACCTGTATCTGCCACGATTCATCCGGCACTATATGGCCAGGGTCCATGTCAGGGGCACTCTCCCGTTCCCTTATCTGGTCACCCAGCTAGGCCGTCGAGCTGACGTGCCTTGGGAGCTTGCTGATGAGAAGCCACCTGCTGCGGACTGCAAGAAGATTATCCCTCACAGCAGGAAGTTTCGGGCTTTAGGCTATACACCTCCATTCCTCACCGCTTCTGACGAGATAGCCACACCTTCAGCTGCCCCTTCTTCATCCACTATTGCACCAGCCCCACCCACTGCACCTCGACCTGCTCCTGAGCCTATTTACCATTTGGTGCATCGACTCTTCGTCCGCTTGGATCGTATGGAGCGTCGCTTGAAAAGTCATCTTAGCCTAGTTTCACTAGTCTTTTTCTTTGTTTTTATTCGGTTTTATGCACTTTCTTGCATTATAAGTAAGTAATTTGGAGTAGAATTTCATATTTTATTAAATCAACCAACCACCCTTTAATTGATACAAAATCATGAGGTTTAAGCAAAAATTAATTGAATTATGAATGAATTTTAAACCTTATGAATTTGGTGATACTTTGATTGGTTGTTTTAACTATTTGTAGGTGAAGAAAGAAGAAATTAAGAAAAGCGTGGCCTAAGGAGCGTGCCCAAAGGAAACAAGAAGCATGCCCAAGAGAAGAAAAGCGTAGCAACATTGAGGAAGAAGGGGAGCTAAGTTGAGAGAGTGAACCGAGCTCCACAAGGAAAGAAAAGAGAAAGTAAGGCACAAAACTCAGTTCACTTGGTTAACTGAGCACCAAAGGAAGCAATGCAAAGACATAAAGCTCAGTTCACTAAGTGAGCTTTATCGGGGGTTCTTAAAAATTAATTCAAGATGCAATTCCAAGGAATGAAGCCTCAAGGTGTCGAACTCATGACCCAAGGAGAGCAAGGAACGTTCCTTGCAAGGATAATAAAAGAAAATGGCCAAAAAGCTTCCTCCAAGGTTCGAACAAGGAACCTCACACTACCAAGCTTGCAAGAAAATTAAGCCAAGGTGGGTAGGCTAGGATTCGAACTTGGGAACTCCATGGAGACAAGGGAGGAGCGCCACTTTTGGTGCAAAGAAAATGAGCCAAGATGGCTCTCCCAAGGTTCGAACCAAGAAGCTTCATGAAAGGCAAGGAAGGAGCGTCCACTCTTCCAAGGAAATTAGCTTCAGTTTGCTTCCACCAGGATTCGAACCTGGGAGCTTGAAGTCCAAAGCAAGGCGCTACAAATGGGGAGCTCAGTTGGTTTTCCCAACTGAGCACTACTCTTCCCCCCATCCCCCACACTTTGGCACAACAAGAAGCACCAAGGAGCTTGTCATGTGCACATTGACACGGCCAAGGATGCCATGATGCACACAAGATTGACACGGCCAAGACATAGAGCTCATTTCAAAATTCCAACTGAGCTCTATTGAAGAGCAACACGGACAGGGGGGCTGGCGCACCAAATTAAGCAACGCAAGGCAACATTGGGCGCTTAGTTTGGTTTTCCAACTGAGCCATCCCCTGGGAGGTGCATCTTGGGCCAAAAATCCATTAAAAATCCAAATTAATTCACTTCTTCACCAAATTTTAGAGCCCACCCAAATTCTTAGATCTAGATTAGGAAGTGTATAAATAAGTGTTAGTTTGATTTAGGAGGGACCTTTTGCTTTTTTGAGAATCCTCATTTTTGTAATTTTGAGCTTTTTACTTTGAATATTGGATCTTAGAGAATTTGGAAGGAGGATTGATCTCTCCTCTTCCTTGTTCTTGCTTGAGCATTCTTTACTTCTTGTCTTGGATCTTGGGTAGAGAATTGAAGAAATTCTGTTTCAATCTCACCTTGAGATCTCTTGTTTAATCTTTCTGCATAATTCTAAGAAACTTTGATTTACATTTCAAATTCTACTTACTGCTTCTTCTCTTCTACTACTTCTGCAACTCACTTTTCTATTTCTTTTGCAATTGTTCTTGTTGGATCAAGGAAGGATTTGAGATCTTTAATTTCTCTTTTAATTTCTGCAATTGAGCTACATTTTTTTTTTGTTTTTAATTCTTCATCATTTTCACTTGCTGTTTAAGATCCACTTTGCTTCAATTCACCTTTTACTCTTCTATTTATTGCAATTTACTTCTGCTTGTTTAAATTTCTGCAATCCTATCTCCCAATTCCTTTTATAATTCAAGCAATTTACCTTTCTTGCACTTTAAGATTCAGTCATTTACATTTCTTGCAATCTAAGCTTTTGCAATTTAATTTACTTGTTCTTTAAGATTCAGCACTTTTATTTTCTGTTCTCTTTAATTTACTGTAATTTTTCCCTCTCCCTTTACATTTCATGCAATTTAGCTTCTGTCAATCACAAACCACTCAACCAATACTTGATTCGCTTGACTAAATCAACCACTAAACTAAAGTTGCTTGATCCATCAATCCCTGTGGGATCGACCTCACTCTAAGTGAGTTTTACTACTTGATACGACCCGGTACACTTGCCGGTGAGTTTAGGTGTGGGAATTCGTTTTCCAAAAATACACCATCAGCTATGAGCACATCAAGTTGATGATCCGATCCGGCGGCGACATCCCCTCCGAGCCTGACACCCCTTCTGACACATCTGAGGTGGAGGAGGACGATCACGAGGAGGAGACACCTACCCAGGCTGCACAGGCAGGACTAGAGCAGGCTGCACCACAGCAGGAGGTGCCACACCAGATTCAGGCCGCAGATCCAGAAATTTCTATCCAGTCGAGCCTCCTCTGCAGCAGACAGATCCTCCTACCCTCATCCAGTCTGCAGACCCTCAGGCCACCACAGAGACTCCAGCAGCCCATCCTTCCGGTGATGACACCTCTTCACACCCAGCTTGAGTGAGCATCGAGGACGATGCTTTATTTTAAGTGTGGGGAGGTAGCCATCCCTGGCATATCTTTTTGGTGAACCACTACAGACTCTTTTTATCTTATTTTGTTTATTTTTCTGTATTTTTATCTTTGTTTTTATTTTTCAGTACTTGCACATTGTTCTTTTGCTATATTTTTACTTTATTTCTGCATTTTGTACTTTAGTTTATATTTTAGCCAGTTAGTTTAGTTGCAATTCTAACTTATTAGTTCTAGAATGTGGATTAATTAGTATAGTTTACCCCTTTTAGCATATGATAGTTTGGTTTAAATTGAAAATAAAAGGAAGTAAACTAGAGACTTTAGTAAATCAAAACAATCCACACACCTTGTATATATAGCATTACATGTTAGTTAGTTAACAACATTTCATCAAGGAACAACACTAAAACTTTAAAGGCACCCTAAGATTCACATTGAGAATAATGGGAACTCTTAATTTCTACTTGCATGACATGTATAACTGATATATGATTTTTGAGCTGGAGAACACACAGCCTGTGAGTTTTGAGCTTAATTGTATGGTTACATTCAAACCATAATTTTTATTCCTGTGTGTTTTACCCTTCTTTTTCATTCTGATGTTCTTTACTTTGTTTTAATCTATATGTCCAATTATAGAATATAGATACATACTAAGAGATGATTGAGGCCATCATTTGAATTTTCCTCACTATTCCCATATTAGCCTACCTTTCACATCACCCTTGTTAGCCCCATTGAGCTTTTTAATCCCCTCTTGTTCTATAAACCACATTACTAGCCTTAAGCGGAAAAACTAAATAAAAATCCTAAGTTGAATCCTTGGTTAGCTTAAGATAAGTATTGTGTATAATTTAAGTGTGGGGAATTTTTATGGGAACATGGGATGATAGAAACAAAGTAGGAATTTAAAAAGGGATAAGATGTTTCAAAATAAAAATTTGGAAAGCATGCTCATGTGAAATCAAAACAATTACCAGATGCATTGAAAAAAAATATTTTTAATATTTAAATAAAGGGGATACAAAAACTCCCCAATTGTAAAATAAGAAGAATCAATGCACATGGGATAAAATTAAAGTTAATGCATGAGCTTGCAATACAAAGTGAGAAAATTTGGGCAAATAGGTTAAAGAAACTTTTGAATTACAAAATATGTATGTTAGGTGAGATCTTAGACTAATCAAGGTTTCACTTATTAGCTCACTTGGCCTTATACATATACCCTTACCTTTACCTTGGCTCCATTACAACCTTAAAAAAGACCTCATGATTTTTGTATGTCTGTGTTCTATAATTGTTGATTGGTTAGATGAAGAACAAAGTTATAGAAAGTAAGGATAAAAAGAAGAATAGAGTGATTAACCCAATAAACACTGAGTGACTAGAGAGTAAACACAAAATCCAGTGAGGGTTCAATAGCTCATCACCATATATCTCTACTTAAATTGTTAATTGTCTTGCAAGTTTGTAAAATATTTTTACCCATCTCAATTGAAAAAGTGCTTTAACATTATATAGGGTTTGGCTATGCATATATGATTCCTTGAGGATGTGAATTAATTTAACTACATGTAAGTTTTATATACAAGTGAATAACAATTAGAATTGCATGATTCATTTAGGTAGTTGCATTTAGAATAGATTGCATTGCATGAGATTCCACCACTTTAACCTTACCTTACTCTTGGATTTAGCATGAGGACATGCTATTGTTTAAGTGTGGGGAGATTGATAAACCCATATTTTATGATATATATTGTGCTCAATTTAAGTGATTTATTCAACCCTTCACCCACTTATTGATGTAAATTGCATGGTTTTACTTTCCCTTCCTTATTATGTGATATATGTGAAAAACATGTTTCCTATGCTTTAAAAATAATTATTTTAATTACCTTTTATTACCATTCGATGTCGTAATTTGTGTGTTGAGTAGTTTCATATCTTCTAAGGCAGGAATGACTTAAAGGATGGAAAAGGAAACATACAAAAATGGAAGGAAAAGCACAAAATGGAGTTTTTGAAGAAACTGGCAGTGACGCGAACGCATGGACGACGCGGCAGCATGCCTAGTGCGAAAAGGCAGTGACGCGAACGCGTGATTGACGCGGACGCGCACCTTAAGCAGAACGCAGATGACGCATATGCGTGACCGAAGCGAACGCGTGATAAGAAAGACTCCAAGATGACGCGACCGCGTGACCCACGCGGACGCGTGACAGACGCCACGCACCAGAATATACAGAAAATGCTTCCAGCAATTTCTGAAACCCTTTTTGGCCCAGATCCAAGTCCAGAAGGCACAGATTAGAGGTTATAAAGTGGGGGATTGCATCCATTCATTATCAGGCTCTCATTTATTCACTTTTCATAGTTTAGATGTAGTTTTTAGAGAGAGAGGTTCTCTCCTTTCTCTTAGGTTTTAGGATTAAGATTCCTCTTAAAGGATTTAAGATTTCAACTCTTCATCAGGTTCAATATTTCTTTTACTTTATATTTTTCTTTTACTTTCAGATACTTTAATGCTATCCTTTAATTACTTATGTTGCCAGATTGGCTTATAAACTCGTTATTTTTAGATTGATTTTCTCTTATTAATGCAATTGAGGTATTTCAGATCAAATATTCTTATTTAGCTTTTTTATGTTATCAAGGATTAACTTCTATTCTCCTAGGAGTAACTAGGATAGGACTTCCGAATTTTCATACCTTGCCAAGAGTTTATTTTACAGTTATTTATTTATTTTATTTGTCATTTAAATTACTTGTCCCTTACTTTCAAAACCCCCAATTTACAAAACTCATAACCATTAATAAGAACATACCTCCCTGCAGTTCCTTGAGAAGACAACCCGAGGATTAAATACTTTGGTTATCAATTTTAAAGGGGTTTGTTACTTGTGACAACCAAAACGTTTGTAAGAAAGGACTTTTGTTGGTTTAGAAGCTATACTTGCAACGAGGATTTATCTGCAAATTTCTAGACCACGCAAAAGTTCTCTCTTTAGCGATCTACAGAATTAACAGAAATTGCTAGGGGCGATTTCGGGCCGCATTTTGACCCAGTTTTCGGCCCAGAAACGCAGAATAAAGCCAGGCAACATGCAAAGACTCAGGGGATAACTAAACACATTCTCATAATTCACAATATTAGGATTAGATGTAGTTTTTAGAGAGAGAGGTTCTCTCCTCTCTCTTAGGTTAGGATTTAGGATTTCTTCTTCTCAATTTCCAGGTTCAATGTCCCTTTTATTTATTTTCTCAATTTAGTTTATGAACTCTTTATGTTTATATTGATTTTCTATTTAATACCATTTGAGGTATTTCAGATTTAATTTTGCTTTATTTTATGTTATGGATGCTTTTAATTTAATTTAAGATATTTTCCCCTTTTGGTTTTGGTTAAATAATTAGTAACACTTGAGTTATCAAACTCAGCTGTTGATTGAAATTGGAATTCTTTGCTGATTAATTTGTACTCTAATAACACTAGTCTTTCCATAGGAGTTGACTAGGACCTGAGGATCAAATCAATTTGTCCACTTGACTTTCCTTTGTTTAGCAAGGGTTAATTAAAGTGGGAGCAGAATCCAATTCTCATCATACCTGATAAGGATAACTAGGATAGGACTTCAATTTCTCATACCTTGCCAAGAGATTTTATTAATTATTAATTTATTTTTCTTGTTATTTAAATCACTTGTTCCCTATTTCAAAAACCCAAAAATACACTGTTTTACATAACCAATAATAAATCATACCTCCCTGCAATTCCTTGAGAAGACGACCCGAGGTTTAAATACTTCGGTTATAGATTTTATTGGGTTTTGTTACTTGTGACAACCAAACTTTTGTATGAAAGGATTCTCTGTTGGTTTAGAAGCTATACTTACAACACGATTAATTTTATAAAATTTCTTTACTAAACAGAAATCCGATCGTCAAAATGGTGCCGTTGCCGGGGAATTGAAATGTGTGCCTTATTATTGGTTATTGTAAATATTTTATTTTGCTTGTTTATTTGATTTTATTTTTGTTTTTAATTTTTATTAGTTGATATGAGTTCTCACCCCCATCGCTTTGAGTTTAGTTCCAATGTTGTTGCAAAGAATGGAAATTATAACAGAAACATGCATCAAGGTCAAAATAATCAGAAATGGAAGGAGCCACGAGGATCTGATCAACCCTTTCGGCAACAACACCTTCCACAGTACCATAGACAAAGACCATTCCACAATGCATGCCGAGACAATAGTTATGGTGGACCCTTTCGTGACAACCAACCTCCACCAAATTACTATAGTCAAGAGCCATTCCAGGGAGCGTACCAAGATGATGGATATGGTGGACCCCCTTGTAGTTACCAACAAGGCCCACCATATGATTATGAACCACCTCCTCAACACAACTCTGGACCACCATATTCACAAGTCCCCTACTACCAAACATCATCACATGATTCTAACCTTTATCCACCATATCAGCCACCCTATGAGCCATATGAGCCATACATAGATCCACTCCAATTCCAACCCAATTACTCCCAAAGACCACTACCTCCATATACACCACATCCATATCCATCAATCCAAGAGCCTTATGATCCTACTTATGATATCCGAACAGAACAAGAGTCAAGGGATCGTCTCAAGGAAACAATGGATCGATTTCAAGCAACCGTGCGTCAATTGGATCGAGCGATAAACCAAATAGCACCCGAAGCTTTCATGGCTAAGGAATCTCAATTTGAGAGCAAGGAATTGAAGTGTGCTGTGCAACAAGTGGAAAATATGGAGAGTGATGAACCACCCTCTTATCATGAACCTTTCCTCCCAAATAATGAGCCCTCACATCCACCTCAACCTTCAATGCATGATACTATTGGTGTTCTTCTTCAAGGGCAAAGAGAGATGAAACGAGGAGTACTGTAATTCGTGACTGCCTTTACCGAGGTAATAAATCGATTAGCTTCCCAACATCTGAGCACGCAAAGTACTCCCATGGCTACATGTGGAGAATCAAAAGAAGAGTGTAGCATGAAAGAGACACTAGAAACTCTGGTGGACAACGAGGAACATGGCTTTGTATTGGAACAAGTGGAGGAAGCCATAACAGTTGCAGAGGAAGAAGTGGTTGAAGATTTAGGAGATGCTGAACCTCCATGGGAATCTAGAATTGTAGAGTACCCCTCCAATATGATTGAAATTGATGTCAAGAAGGCTAGTGCACAACCTCCATGGCATATTCCTTATGAAGACTTGGATGGGATAGATCAAGAAGTAAGTTCCCTTGGTGATGAGAATCATGCATCAAGTCCTCCTAGTGATAAATCTACATCCACAAACGAACTCCTTGAGTATGAAGACTCTTCTCTGATTGAGTTTGCAAATGATGTGGAAGTAAAAGCCCTTCGAAAAGGATGGACGGGAGTTGAGTACGCTTTGTCAAGATTGTTGGAGACTTCTCCACCTAGGTTGTCGTCTACTCCTTCACTTGAGTGGGTAAAACTTATCTCTGTTCGTCTTCCTATCCCACTTGAGTATGGTATTCTTGAAACGAACGGCCAACTTAGGAACCTTTGTGGCAGTAAGCGTAAGAGAAGAATATTTAGTGGTTGGAGTTGCAAATCAAGGCTTATCAAGGTTGATACTTTAAGAGAAAGATGTAAGGCTCAACTGGTGATAATTTGGTTAGATCTAAAAGAAGAGTTTGGTACTCCGTAGAGAATTCAGAGTGCTTGCCACCCGGATGGAACCATGATGATCAACTTGAAGACGAGTGCAGAAACAAGATTTGGGATCCAAGCATATATGAGGATCAAATTTGGGAGCTCAAAACTTGTGACAAACTCCATCAAAGCTTGAGAAATTTACTTGGTATTGATAGAGCTTATTGGAAGTCCAAGCATTGGTGGAATTTCAAGATGAGTTCAAGCACAAGCCGCCATGACAAGGAGCTCACCAAATGTCCAACTTAAGGACTTTAACTAAAAGTGCTAGGTGGGAGACAACCCACCATGGTATGATCGTTCCTTTTCAATTTTAATTTTATTTCGTTTTGTTTGTTTTAAATTTTTGTTTTATTCTATTGAACCTGGAATTATTCATAACCTCCATATCAGCATTTGCATTCTGCATTCTGCATATTGCATACTGCATAAAAAAAAAAAAGCAATGCATGCGACGCGTCCACGTCATAGGTGCCTTGGACACGAGAAGAAAAGAAACAGAGAGTCACGCGAAAGTGTGGCTGGAGGCGTGCCTTAGGCACAAATATTACCACGCGACCGCGTCACTAACGCGTTCGCGTCGTTTGCGAAATAGCCTCCCCACGCGTCCGCGTCACCCACGCGAACGCGTGGCCCTGTAAAATCGACGTAAATGGGTGTATGGCAGCAAGTTATCATGGAGTGGGGCTGGAACCATGCTAGAAACACCAGCCCTCCCACACGATCGCGTGCCCCACGCGGCCGCGTCGTCTTACAAAATCAGTCCATTCACGCGTGCACGTCACCCACGCGCACGCGTCACCCCAAATTTTGGCAAAATGCGTTTGAGACAGAAAGTTGCGCGAATGCGAGGCTGCTCTCACGCCACTAGAACAAATCAAGTCACGCGTCTGCGTGACCGACGCGTCCGCATAACTTGCAATTATCGCCAATCACGCAAACGCGTGATCCACGCGTCCGCGACGCAGGTCACGCGTCCGCGTCGCCTGCGTCGCACAACTTATCCAGATTAGTGCCAATTATCTTATCTTTTCTTCTCTAATCTTAATTTCTTCTATCTTTTCTTCTTTCTTCTTTCTTTCCTACTTTCTCTTTCTTCATCATCCTTCTTCACTTTCATTCTATTTTACTTACTTATTTGCATACTTTCTTTCATTGCATTTTCATTTTGTGCATATTTTTATTTTCTTCTCTAAATTTATTATTTTACCATTGGTGATAAATGTTCTTATTCAACTGTTGTATCTTTTCTGGTATTATTTTGATGCTTAGTGACTTGATTCACACTGTTAGATGATATTATCTTTTTGTCAATGTCAACCTTTTATGATACCTGTATTCCTTTTGCATTGACATGAACTTACACTGTCTTTCATTATCTACTGTCTCTTTCCATTGTTGAAAATTTTGCACCACTGGTATGCCATGTGCTTCTATTGTTTTCTCATGTACATGTTGAAGCTTCCATGTAAATGAGACCCTTATCATTTGGCATTAACCCACCCATACTTCATTAATTTTCTTATCTTTATTTCTGGGTTACCTTTCTTCCCTTTTCTTTCAGGATGGCCACCTGGAAGGGAACCGGAAGACATTTACATAGGAAGACAGACAAGTCCATCTGCAAAATCTTCGGAGAAAAGTGCCAGTTGAAACAGCCCGTCCACCTGCACATCTCAACATGCACCGAGGACGGTGCAATCTTTAAGTGTGGGGAGGTCGATACCGATCCCCATGGGTTAGTTATTTTCTTCTCAACACCAATGTCTTTTTTTCTTTATTAGTTCATTGTTGCATCTACATATTTGATTGCATGTTTTCTTGATTTTGTGCATATATTTACCACTTCTTGGTTAAAGTAATGAGTTTCTTTTCAAGACCTTATTTTATAAAATTTTACTAATTTAAATCAAAACTTTTCTATTAAAACTTGTTTAAAGTTGTATTTGGAACATAGTTTAAAAAGCTAAGAACACACAACCTGTGAGATTTTGAGCTTATTTATATGGTTACATTATTTAACCATAAATTTTTATTCTTGTGTGTTTTCTTCCCTATGATTGCAATCTTTGCTTTGTTCTATTCTATATGTCCATTATTTAGTGTATTTACATGCTTGCATATGATTGAGGCCATTACTTGTTTTTGCTCACTTATCCCAAATAAGCCTACCCTTTTATGTCACCCTTGTTAGCCACTTTGAGCTTTTTAATCCCCTTTTGTTCTATAACCACATCACTAGCCTTAAGCAGAAAAACAATTAATCACCCCAAATGAATCTTTGGTTAACTTAAGATAGAGATTGTGCATCAACTAAGTGTGAGGAAACTGTGAGAACAAGGGTTAATAAGGGAATGTATCATGTTTCTAACTTATTTAATATTGGGAATTTGGGAACCTACTCATGAAAAACCAAAATAGAAAAATAATGGAAAATCCATGTGCATTGATAACTTATGTTTGCTTTTATCATTCAAAAAAAAATTACCCCAATGTTAAGCTTTAATAGAAAGATCAATGCACATGTGATAAAAGTAAAAATAAAAAATTTGGTACATGAGTATGTGATGCAAAAGTGGGAATTATGGGTAGCTAGGCATGAATTTAAAAGTATATAGAGTATATGTATGTTAGGTGAGAGCTTAGGTTAGTCAAAGATTCATATTACAGCTCACTTGGCCATACATGTATCCTTACCTTCACCCCAGCCCCATTACAACCCTAAAAATACCTCATGATGTTTGCATTGGTATGCTAAATATTTGTTGATTGGTTAGATAAAGAACAAGGTTTAGAAAGCATGACTAGGGAAGAATAGAGTGATTGACCCTAGACACTTGAGAGTTAGAGTGATATACACTACCAATAAGGGTTCAATGCTTGGTTCTATGTTCCCTGCTTTCATGAGCTCTCTTCTTACAAGTTTACTTGCTTTTTATTGTACGATTTGAATTAGTGGAATTTGGTTTATGTTTGTCTTGGAGAACTTGTTTGCTTTTAACCACGTAGGCAGAATCATTTTAGCATATAGTTGCATTCACATATAGGTTGCATTTCATGGGTCCTACTGTCCCTTATTAATTCTCTTTGCCTCCTTGAGCTTAGCATGAGGACATGCTAATGTTTCAGTGTGGGGAGGTTGATAAACCACTATTTTATGGTTTATCTTGTGCTAATTTGAGTGATTTTTATCAGCTTTTCACCCACTTAGTCATATGATTTGCATGGTTTTACAATTCCTTCTTGGATTTATTCTATGATTGAAAACATGCTTCCTAAAGCTTCAAATTGTGTATTTTAATTTCTCCTTTATACCACTCGATGCCGTTATCTGTGCGTTAAGTGCTTCAGGCTTTATAGGGCATGAATGGCTTAGAGAATGGAGAGGAAGCTTGCAAAAATGGAAGGAGCATAAAGGCGACAACTAGCGAGAAGTGACGCAGACGCATGGCTCACGCGTGCGCGCAAAACGGAGAAAATCACAGCGATGTGTACGCGTGCTTGACGCGTACGCATGGAAGTAAATCAGCACAACAACGCGAGCACGCGCCTGACGCGCACGCGTGGAAAGGGAATTCGGCCAGTGACGCGTACGCATGACCGACGCGTACGCGTGACAAGCGCGATCTGTAGAATTAATAGAAATTGCTGGGGGAAATTTCGGGCCACGTTTTGACCCAGTTTTTGGCCCAGAAACGCAGAATAAAGCTAGGGAACATGCAGAGACTCAGGGGATAACTGAACACGTTCTCATAATTCACAATTTTAGGATTAGATGTAGTTTTTAGAGAGAGAGGTTCTCTCTTCTCTCTTAGGTTAGGATTTAGGATTTCTTCTTCTCAATTTCCAAGTTCAATGTCCCTTTTATTTATTTTCTCAATTTAGTTTATGATCTCTTTATGTTTATATTGATTTTCTATTTAATACAATTTGAGGTATTTCAGATTTGATTTTGCTTTATTTTATGTTATGGATGCTTTTAATTTAATTTAAGATATTTTCCCGTTTTGGCTTTGGTTAAATAATTAGTAACATTTGAGTTATCAAACTCAGCTGTTGATTGAAATTGGAATTCTTTGCTGATTAATTTGTACTCTAATAACACTAGTCTTTCCATAGGAGTTGACTAGGACCTGGGGATCAAATCAATTTGTCCACTTGACTTTCCTTTGTTTAGCAAGGGTTAATTAAAGTGGGAGCAAAATCTAATTCTCATCATACCTGTTAAGGATAACTAGGATAGGTCTTCAATTTCTCATACCTTGCCAAGAGATTTTATTAATTATTAATTTATTTTTCTTGTTATTTAAATCACTTGTTCCATATTTCAAAAACCCAAAAATATACTGTTTTACATAACCAATAATAAATCATACCTCCCTGCAGTTCCTTGAGAAGACGACCCGAGGTTTAAATACTTCGGTTATAGATTTTATTGGGTTTTGTTACTTGTGACAACCAAACTTTTGTACGAAAGGATTCTCTGTTGGTTTAGAAGCTATACTTACAACGCGATTAATTTTATAATATTTCTTTACTAAATAGAAATCCGATCGTCAAGAGGTCGCCAATGCTCCTCTAGATCTGAACCCCAGGGTTAGTGTGGATCCATTCTGATTAAGGATGAAGCTCCTACAGTTCATTCTCCTTAGTGATCCTACTTAAAACACCACAGTCAAGGTCGAATCTTACGGATCAGAGAATGCTGCACCTTTGGTTCTAGCCTCTACCACAAAGACTCTAATCTCCCTATACCTTGGCTGAACCAGTGTGTCGAGAAGTCCCCAACAAAGTCATGGATTAGCTGTCTAAGAGATGTATAATTAAGCTAGTGGTTCATCATTGTCCGATGAAGGACTCACTCTGAACCCATATAGAATGAAATAACCTTGTGCCAGTTCAACGCATTCATATTGATGAAGAACGAAGATACATCTTAAAATAGAGAATCAAACACGTATTGAGAAAGAATAGTAGTACTTTATTAATCCATAAAACTCAGCAAAGCTCCTCCTCTCAACCTAGGATGTTTAGAAACTCATACTGATAGAAAATACAATGTGCAATTTAAAAATATGGCATAAAGTCCTGAACAAGGGTGATCCTTGTTCTATATATACTAATCTAATGAATAAGGATTACATAAGAAGGGTAAAACAGTCTTTTAGTGCTAAAATCCACTTTTGGGACCCACTTGGTGAGTGTTTGGGCTGAGCTTGATTGAGATCCACGTGATAGGAGGCCTCTAGGGCATTAAAGGCTGGCTAGGGGGTCCTTTATAGATGTTGGACGCTGGTGTCTTCTCCTTTGGGTATTGGACGCTAGAATAGGGCAAGAGGCTGGCGTTGAACACCCATTTTGGGCCTTCAATTATGAAGCAAAGTATGATTTATTATATATTTATGGAAAGCCCTTTATGTTAGCTTTCCATAGCCATTGAGAACTCTCCATTTGGATGTCTGTAGCTCTAGAAAAGCTCTTTCGAGTAGAAAGAGGTCAAATCCGGACAGCATCTGTAGTGCTTTCTGTGCCTCTGAATCAGACTTTTGCTGCAGCTCCTCAATTTCAGCCTGAGAATACGTGAAATTGCATAAAAACACACATACTCAAAGTAAAATCCAAAAATGTGAATTTAACAATAAACCCTATGAAAACTTAATAAAACTTAAACAAAACATGCTAAAAACTATATGAAAACAATGCCAAAAAACGTATAAAATATCCGCTCATCAGAACACCAAACTTAAACTGTTGCTTGTCCCCAAGCAACTAAAAACAAAGTAGGATAAAAAGAAGAGTAAGATACAATAAATCTCAGAGTTCTCAATGAAGCTCAGTTTCAATTAGATGAGCGGGACTTAGTAGCTTTTTACTTCTGAATAGTTTTGGCATCTCACTATCCATTGAAACTCAGAAGTGTTGGCATCCTTAGGAACTTAGAATCCAGATGATATTATTGACTCTCCTATTTTAGTTCTTTTTTATTCTTGAACACAGCTTCTTTAGAGTCTTGGTCGTGGCCCTAAGCACTTTGTTTTCCAGTATTACCACCGGATACATAAATGCCACAGACACTTAACTGGGTGAACCCTTTCGGATTGTGATTCAGCTTTGCTAGAATCCCCAAATAGAGGTGTCTATAGTTCTTAAGCACACTCTTTCTAGTTTGGATCATGACTTTAACTGCTCAGTCTCAAGCTTTTTACTTGACGCTTGGTTGAGCCGCTTAGGCCAAGAACTTTTTGTTTCTTTTAGGCTCTCCCAACCATTGATGCTCAAAGCCTTGGATCCTTTTACCCTTGCCTTTTGGTTTAAAGGGTTATTGGCTTTTTCTGCTTTGCTTTTTTTTTTCGCATGCATATATATATATATATTTTCTTCTTTTATTGCAACATGCTTTTTCTTTTTCTTTTTGCTACTTTTTCTTGCTTCAAGAATCAATTTTTAGATTTTCAGATTACCAATAATACTTCTCCTTTTTCATCATTCTTTCAAGAGCCAACATTCTTAACTGCAGTTTCAAATATGCACTCTTCATTCATACATTCAAAGTTCATGTATCTCTAAATTCTTTTAAAATAAATTTTTTCTTTTAAGCAGGGTAAGAGATATATGGAACATTTTATAGCCTTAAGACATAGATGATCATGCAACTAGAACAAGAGAACAGACAATAAAACATACAGAAAATAGAAAAATAACGTAAAAGCAAAGGAATTAAGAGAACGAGTCCAGCTTAGTGATGGCGCCTACTACTCCTCCTTGAGGATCCAATATAGTTCTTGATCTCTTCAATGTCACGCCCTTGTCTCTGCTATTCTTCCCTCATGGCCCTTTGTTCTTCTCTAATTTTATGGAGGATGGTGTAGTGCTCTTGATGTCCCAACCTCAGTTGCTCCACATTTAAGCTCCACTCTTCCAGAGAGGTATTCAGTTAATCCCAAAAAATTTTGGAGAGAAAAATACATCTCTTGAGGCATCTCAGGGATTTCTATTGAGGCGGCTCTACATGCTCTTGCTATGGTCTATGTGCTGGCTCTCTAACATGCTCCATCCTTCTTTTAGTGATGGGCTTGTCCTCTTCTATGACAATTCCAGCTGAATTGGATAGGTGACAAATGAGGTGAGGAAAGTGGAGGCAGGTGCCTTTCCCTTCTTTTTCCTTGAGGTTTCACCAGTCTTTGGTGCCATACTTAGGAGTTGTAGAAGTCAAAAAGCAAAGCTTTTGCAATACCAAACTTAAGAGTTTTGCTCGTCCTCGAGCAAATATGAACAATGGGGAAGAATAGAGTAGAAGAAGGTAGAGTAGGTGAAGACTCTGTGGGACCTACTGGTCCTAAGAGGCTAGGGAATTCAAATTCTCTTCCTTCATTATGGGCGTTGAACGCCTAGCTTCTTCACCATACCTGGCGTTCAACGCCAGCTTGCCTCCCATTTGTGGCGTTAAACACCCAGGAGGAACCTCCTTCCTGGCGTTCAATGCCAGGTCTTTTGCCTTTTTGGGCATTGAACGCCTAGCCTAAACGCTTGTTGCTCCCAAGAGGGCGTTGAACGTCAACTCTGGCTCCTTGTCTGGCGTTCAATGCTAGGAAGGTCTTTGCTCTAGGGTATTCTGTTTCCAGCTCTGACTATTGCTGTTTCTGTTCTAACTACTGCACATGACCACAAACATTAAAAATTAAGGGAAAACTTTAAAAATAAACAAAAATAAACTCAAAGGAAATAAACAAAAGAAATAAGAACAGAAATACTCTACTTATGGTTGGGTTGCCTCCCAATAAGCGCT
The DNA here is from genome assembly GCF_059453495.1 of Arachis ipaensis. Taxonomy (NCBI): domain Eukaryota; kingdom Viridiplantae; phylum Streptophyta; class Magnoliopsida; order Fabales; family Fabaceae; genus Arachis; species Arachis ipaensis. The sequence goes on from NC_142436.1 coordinate 61,041,446, forward strand.
TCTTTAATGTCATTAGCTTGACGGACAACTTCTTTCAAGGAGGAAGATAGTCATAGAGGAATAAATTCTTATTCCTTACTGGGAGTGTCCTTCCTGTGCTCTCATGGAATAGCGTAATACACTCAAGAGATAGGAACTTGTTCACTGCCTGAGGCAGGGTTGGGCTTGCAGCAATATGCTGGTGTCCCTTTTTACCACTTCCCTCTTCCATGGTGAATACCATGATGAGATAAGTGAATACTACCATCTTCCATGGTGAAAAGCATTCAGTAGGGATATTTTTGTTTTTCTAGCCCCTAGGCATCTTTCTTTTGGGGCCTTCCTCCTTTGTGGATAGTATACATCCAACACCAAACGTAGAGGGATTGAATTGATTTCATCCAAGAAAGGAGGCTTGAATGCTGAATCCTTTATGCAAGTGCCTCCCTTGTCAAGGGGTAATGGAGGGTCAAGAACCTTGAACACCATCCAGTCCTTATGCAAGGTAATCCTTGTGTTCCTGTGCCATTTTGATTCTCAGCTTCTTCATCATAGATGAAGGTATCAGATTTAAACTTAAACCAAGATAATACAGAGCTTTGTCAAAAGTGATCTTTCCAGTAGTCCATAGGATCTAAAAGCTCCCTGGATTTGGCATCTTCCTTGGCAACTCATTCTAAATTAGTGTACTGTATTTCTCAGTATGTACCTTTATTTCATCTCCCCTTAGGTCCTTCTTTTCAAATACCTCTGTAAAAGAGATATTGACTTGCAGCTTCTTAAATGCTTGCACGCCTAGGAAGGGTATCTCTTGAGGCTCTTTCACCTCTGCAAGGGCATGCTCTGTGGGAATCACAGGCTCCTCTTGCACGCCCAGAGAAAAATCAACTTGAGGTTCCTTTTCTTCTGTAGGGGCGTGCTCAATTTCATTCTTAGGATCCTCCTGGTCCTTGATTGCCTTAAGTCCCTCAGTAGCAGGCTCCTAAGGTTTGGCCTCCTTGGCGAAGACTACTGTCTCACCTTCTTTTAAGGTCTCCTTCCCAGAGAGAATCAGGCTTTCTGTGAGGGTCCTATAAGGATGCACTTCCTCAAACAACTCAGTAAAAGGAATATTAACCTGCTCAGGTGTCCATCGATCATGGGTGAGAGTGTCTCCTTAAGGGTAGTTACCATTCATATCACTAGGAGCATTATAAACCTCAGCAGGGGGTGCAGCTACAGTCTCCATGTCTAGAACTTCTGTCCTAACCGGAGTCTCCTCACAGGAGTGTAAGTGCTGGTTATTGGTAGTTATCTCAATGAGCTCGTCTGCCTCTTCATGTGTCTCTATAAAGTACAGAGGACTGTTTGCAAAGTGATCTACTGTCTTCCTAACTATCTCAGAGATTACTTCATAGAAGATCATTGTCTTGCCCCATCCTGAGAACATATGGGGAGGACATTCCTGAACATCAGCTTGTACCTCTCCCAAACATGATGGAGAGACTCACTCTCCTTCTGCCTGAAGGTCTGAACATCGGTCACTAGCTTAGTTAATCTCTGTGAGGGAGAGAACCTGTTCAGGAATTTGTTAACAACCTTATCCCATGTGTACTGTTCACAATTCCTATAAGTTCCATATGCCACCATTTATTTGCTTGATCACTCAGAGCGAATGGGAAGAGTTTTAGCCTAGAGACTTTAGGGTTCACCCCATTGGCTTCTATAGTGTCATAGAACTGTAGGAAGTCAGAGATGAACTTACTGGGGTCTTCCTGTGGGTGTCCATGAAACTGGCATTTTTACCGTAACAGCAGGACCTGGTCTAGGTTGATCTTAAAGTCATCTGAGTCAATACGAGTGTCAAATGTATAGGAGCCCAGAGGTTTCCCAATTCGTGCATTCCTCTTTGGATCCATAGTGACCCCGGTGTCTCTTCATTCACAAATACGAGACAAAGAAAAATGGGAGTCTCTATGTCACAGTATAGGAAACTAGAAGATTTTCGAAAAAGAAGAGAGAGAAATAAGTGGAGAATTTTCGAAAATAGAAGAGAGAAAAATTAGTTAGGAAGTTTTGAAAAAGAAGAAAGAGAAAACAAATAACTAATTAAGAGAGATTCGAAATTAAAATAAGATAGTAGATTAGAAAAGATTTGATTTTAAAATTGAAATTGAAACAAGATAAGATAAGAATTGAAAAGATTTGAAAAATATTTTGAAATTAAAATTTAAAAGAAGACAAGATAGAAAAGATTTTAAATTGAAAAGAAGATAAGTTAGGTAAGTAAGATAAGATAAGAAAGTTGAGAAAAGATAAGTTTTAAATTAAAAAGGTTTGAAATCAAAATAAAAAATTTAGTTTCTAATTTAAGAAGATTTGAGATTTAAATTTTAAAAGAAAGATAAGATAAGAAAGAATCAAATTTTAAAAGAAAAGATTTGAAAAGAGGTTGAAGAAGATAAGATTTAAAATATGATTTTTGAAAAAGATTTGATTTTGAAATTTGAAATTTGAAATTTGAAATTTCAAATTTTGAAATTAATTTTAAAATTTGAATTTGAAATAAGATAAGATAAGATTTTGAAAATTGAATTTTAAATTTTAAATTTTGAATTTGAAACAAGATAAGATAAAGATTTGAAAAAGATATGATTTTTTTAATTTAAATCTTGACTTAACTAACAAGAAAACACCAACATTAGAAAATTTTTGAAAACAATTAGCAATAATTTCGAAAATTGTAATTAAGGATAAGAAAAGATATTTTATTTTTTTGATTTTTGAATTAATGAAGAAAGAGAAAAATAACAAAATGATACCAAACTTAAAATTTTTAGATCTAAGACACTTGGAATTTGAAAATTGTAAAGAAAAACACAAAGAGATACCAAACTTAAAAAATTTTAAGATCAAAACTAGAAGAAAAACAAGAACACTTTGAAGATCAAGAAGAACACCAAGAACAAAACTCAAAGAATTCAAAGAAAACAAGAACATGCAAAGGACACCAAACTTAAAAATTTTGAAAACCAAAGACACATTTTCGAAAATTTTAAAAGAAAAGATTTAAGAAGACACCAAACTTAAAGATTGACACAAGACTCAAACAAAAGACACTATTTTTGAAAAAAATTTGGAAAAAGAAACAAGAAAATTCGAAAATTCAACCAGAACACAAACAAAAGACTCAAACCAAAAACAAGGATTAAATAAAGAAAAGAAAAAAATTTTTGAAAAATTTTTTATAAAGAAAACAAGAAACAGGTAACACTCAAAGTAAGACGCTCAAAAGGAAATACATAGGCAAAAACAGAAAAGATTTTGAAAGATTTTTTTATTTTTTCGAAAAAAAAGAAAATAAAATAAAAGACTCAAACAAAATTAAAGACAATACCTAATCTAAGCAACAAGATAATCCGTTAGTTGTTCAAACTCGAACAATCTCCGGTAATGGCGCCAAAAACTTGGTGCACGAATTCTCACACTTTGTACAACTGAACCAGCAAGTGCACTGGGTCGTCCAAGTAATACCTGAGGTGAGTCAGGGTCTATCCCACAAGGATTGTGGTTTGAAGCAAGCTATGGTTATCTTGTAGATCTTACTCAGGCGGATAGAAAAGTTGTTGGATTTGTTTAAATGCATAAAAAGAAAATAAGATGGAATTACTATGTTTGATTATAACCAGTGATAAGAAGATGGTTAAGGCTTGGAGATGCTTTGTTCTTTTGGATTAATCCGGTCTTACTGTTTTCTTCAACTGTGAGTGATTTCTTCTATGGCAAGCTGTATTTGATCAACGCTAGTTGAGAGGTCGCCAATGGTCCTCCATATCTGAACTCCAGGATTAATGTGGATCCATTTTGATTGAGGGTGAAGCTCCTGCAGTTCATTCTCCTTAGTGATCCTACTCAAAACACCACAGACAAGGTCGAATCTTCCAGATCAGAGAATGCTCCACCTTTGATTCTAGCCTCTACCACAAAGACTCTAATCTCCCCATACTTCGGCTGAACTGGTGTCCCGAGAAGTCCCCAATGAAGTCGTGGATTAGCTGTCTAAGAGATGTATAATCAAGCTAGTGGTTCATCGTTGTCCGATGAAAGACTCACTCTGAACCCATGTAGAATAAGATAACCTTGTGCCGGTTCAACGCATTCATATTGATGAAGAATGAAGATACATCTTAGAATAGAGAATCAAACACGTATTGAGAAAGAATAGTAGTACTTTATTAATTAATAAAACTCAGCAGAGCTCCTCCCCTCAACCTAGGAGGTTTAGAAACTCATACTAACAGAAAATACAATATGGAATTTGAAAATATGGCATAAAGTCCGGAACAAGGGTGAACTTTGTTCTATATATACTAATCTAATGACTAAAGATTACATAAGAAGGGTAAAATAGTCTTTTAGTGCTAAAATCCACTTCTAGGGTCCACTTGATGAGTGTTTGGGCTGAGCTTAATTTAGATCCACGTGCTAGGAGGCCTCTAGGGCATTAAACGCTGGCTAGGGGGTCCTTTATGGGCGTTGGACGCTGGTCTCTTCTCCTTTGGGCGTTGGACGCCAGAATAGAGTAGGATGCTGGCGTTGAATGCCCGTTTTAAGCCTTTAATTCTGAAGTAAAATATGGAGTATTATATATTTCTGGAAAGCACTGGATGTTATCTTTCCATAGCTGTTGAGAAAGCTCCATTTGGATGTCTGTAGCTCTAGAAAAACTCCTTTGAGTGCAAAAAGGTCAGATCCGAACAACATCTGCAGTGCTTTCTCTGCCTCTGAATCAGACTTTCGCTCCAGTTCCTCAATTTTAGCCAGAAAATACCTGAAATTGCATAAAAATACACAAATTCCAAGTAGAATCCAAAAATGTAAATTTAACATTAAAATCTATAAAAACTTAATAAATCTTAAACAAAATATACTAAAAACTAAATGAAAACAATGCCAAAAAGCGTATAAAATATCTGCTCATCAGTAGGGAGGACACAATGGTAGTCGCTCCCTTTCCCTAGCCTCTGGCTTGCACGCGGTCCTCCGACCTTTGATTGCTCCATCCTTGATGCATGTTCTCATTAAAATTTTCATTCCCTACAACATAGTTGTAACCACACTCATAGCCAAAGGGGGTGAGAATTCATGGTGAAACGACAAAATAAAATCAAAAGCTAATAAGAAATAATGAAATCAAACTCCTAAAACTAGCAACAACTAACAAAGAAGTAAAAGGCAAACATATTCATAATATATACAATAACCAATAATAAGACACACATTTGTAATTCCCCGGCAACGGTGCCAAAAACTTGACGGAGGAAAAATGTCAGTATAAAATTTCACAAAAATAATCTCGTCGAAGTATATATCTAAACCGACAATTAAACCTCAATCAACGTTTAACTTGTTTGTCACAATGCAAACCAATAAAAATAATCGAAGTATTTAAACCTCGGGTTGTCTCTCAAAGGAATTGCAGGGAAGTGTACTTATAATTGGTTATGGAAAAGTATTTTTGGAGTTTTTGAATGTTGAACAAGGAATGTAAATAACAAGAAAATAAACTAACAATTAAGAAATGTCCTAGCAAGGGTTGAGAATTGGAATTTCTATCTTCATTATCATCGTCAATTGTGATGGTAATTGCCTTTTGCTCTCACTTAGTTAACCTCTGACAATTGAAGGAAAGTCAAGTGAGCAAAATCAACTTAAGTTCACAAGTCCTAATCAAAGATTAGATTTAGTGAAGCTCAAGCCAACTAGCAACTTTCAATCACCAATCAACAAGAGACTTCGACAATTCAAGAGTCTCCAAATTACTCAATCCAAGCCAAGAACACAAAAATCTATTTTAAAATCCAACCAAGCATTTTATCAAACACTTGGAAGGCACAAAATAAAAACATAGAAAATTAACAAGGAACAGTAAAATCTAAGACTAACAATTGCAAGAAAATAATAACCACAAATTAAAAAAAAGTGACAATAAATATAAAATACCTCAAAATGCATTAAAAAGAAATTAGAATCAACAATGGGTCATGAACAATAAAGCAACAAGGTAAAGGAAATAACATACAAAACCAAGAAAGCAAAGAGGTAATAATAAGAAATTAAAAGAGGGACTTGAATCAAAATAAGAAGTAGAACCTAAATGATGCCTTGGAATCTTTGGCTAGTTTCACAAGCCATTTTCTATATTTTTTACTTGGTTTCATTCATTTTCTTAGTCAATAAGCAAGCATTTGGATGAGTAATGTATGCATGTCTTGATTCAATCAAACATTGTGAATTATAAACATTTTCATGAGATTAATGCAAGAATTACTTGATGCAATCAATGATGCATTATCTTGTGACTATGGCAAAGCTTTGACGCACTTGTTTGATTGATGATAGGCAAGGAGAAGCAAAGAAAAAGCAGAGAGGTTGTGGCGTTAGTGGCCAAGTTAGCCCACTAACTCCATGGTTAACATTAGCTCAAATGAAGAGGTTCCGGCGTTAGTGGCCAAGTTAGCCCACTAACGCCAGTGCTAACTTGACTCAATGAAGAAGGCAATGTTAGTGGCCTACTGATGGACGGACTTTTGCTAGTAAAGAATTCACAAATAAGTTCTCGTTGCAAGTATAGTTTCTAAACTAACAATAATCCTTTCGTACAAAAACTTGTTTGTCACTAAAGCGAACCCAATAAAAATAATAACCGAAGTATTTAAACCTCGGGTCGTCTCTCAAGGAATTGCAGGGAGGTGTAGTTATTATTGGTTATGGAAAAGTATATTTTTGGGGTTTGGAATAAGGAACAAGAAAAGTAAATTGCAAGAAATTAAATTAATAATTAAGAAAACTCTTGGCAAGGTATGAGAACCAGACGTCCTATCCTAGTTATCCTTATCAATTGTGATGAGAATTGTTCATTGCTCCCACTTAGTTAACTCTTACTAAATAAAGGAAAGTCAAGTGGACTAATCGAATTGATTCCTCAAGTCCTAGTCAACTCCAAGGGAAAGACTAGCTTTAGAGGTATCCAAATCAACCAGCAAATTTCAATTGACAATCAACAAAGGAGTTTGATAACTCAAGCATCTCCAATTAATCAATTCAAGTTAAGAATGTAAAAAGCTAAATTAAAATCATAAATGTGAAATACCTCAGATTGCATTAAATAAAGAAATCAAATCTAACATTGGAAGGTTCATAAACCAAATTGGAGAAGAAGAGAATCAACAAGAATAATAGATAAACCGGAGTACTAGAACAAATAAAAGTCGAAGGGAAACTAAATTAAAGCAGAGTAGAATCTAAAATTAAGAAAAGCTAATCCTAAAATCCTAAAACCTAGAGAGAGGAGAGAGCCTCCCTCTCTAGAAACTACATCTAAAAACCTCAATTGTGAATGAATGAAAGTTGTCCCTTCATTCCTCCACTCTGTAGCTTCTAATATGTGTTTTCTGGGCCGAGAACTGGGTCAAAAACAGCCCAAAAATTGCTGGGGATGAATTTTGATACGCTGATTTTTCGTAGATGCACGCGTGCTCGTGATACACGCGTGCGCATCATCTATCTTCACAGAAAATATAGCAAATTATATATCATTTCGAAGCCCCAGATTTTAGATTTCTAACGCAACTAGAACCGCCTCATTTGGACCTCTATAGCTCAACTTATGGTTGAATTAGTACGAAGAGGTCAGGCTGGACAGCTTAGCAATTCCTTCAGTTTCTTGTATTTCTTCCACTTTTGCATGCTTTTATTCCATCCTCTAAGCCATTCCTGACCTATAAATCCTAAAATCACTTAACCCACATATCACGGCATCAAATGGTAATAAGAGAGAATTAAAGATTAGTAATTTAAGGCCAAAGAAGCATGTTTTCAATCATAGCACAAAATTAAGAAGAAAAATGTAAAATAAGCGAATTATATGAATAAGTGTGAGTTTAGTGGATAAAATCCACTCAATTAAGTACAAAATATACCACGAAATAGTGGCATCACCTACGTTAGCTCATCAACGCTACTACACAAGGAGAAAAGCGCCAACGTTAGTGTGTTAACGCCACCCAACGTTAGCACACTAACATCTTCGATCATTTCACAAGTTGGGAGCTAGATGAATTGTCTAGTATGCGTACACACAAAGCAGTGTCCGTACGCATTAGAGGAAAATTGCTCAGTGTGCGCACACATGAAGCAGTGTGCGTATACACAAGTGGAAAAACTCATCAAGATGTGCACGCACGGAGTAGTGTCCATACGCACAAGAGAAAAATTGACTAGTGTGCGCACGCACAACACGCAGAACGTTAATGGCCACGTTAGTGTGTTAACACCAATAGCAATGCCAGAATGGGCTTGAAGGCAGCGTTAGTGGCACTGTTAGTGCACTAACGTCAGTGTTAACGCCAGCTGAGAAGAGAATTGTGGCATTAGCAAGGTTGTTAATGCCAGTACCAACGTCATTTCCAGGGGGCACTCATGCAAGTATGTGAGCGTTAGTGAGCTAACGTCAGTGTTAACTACAAAAGGGCCACTCCTAACTTGCTTCAACTAAGGCCAAAAGCCCACATCCAAGTACTTGAAGACTCAATTGAAGATGAGAAGAATAGTATATATAGGAGAGTTTTTGAACTTAATAAAAGGGGGGGGGGAGATTGATACAAGGGCTTACACTGGAGGATACTCTAGAGAGGGCTTAGCTTAGAACTCTTAGTTTGATACACTTTAACATTTATGCAATTTTACATTTGAGCTTGTATTAAGTTTTGGTTGATTTTCGTGCAATTTCAATTTCTTGCAAGTGTTCTTAGATCAATGATTAACTTAACCTCAATCATTAGTGGGAGGATCTCTATTGTAATTCAAATGAATTAAGGAAATTCTTCTTCTTCTCAATCCGCTTGTTGTAGCCTAAGAGACAACTTCTATGCTTAATAGATCGATTCACTACCGAAAGGGGGTTTAGATCTACTTGAATCTCTATGTGAGCCTTGGAAGAGGGATCATAGAATTCACGTTGAAGCTCTTTCCCTCACAACTCTCTTGATCAATAAATTCCTGGTTTGAATTGAGATCCTGAGAACTTGTGTGGCTTATGGATGAGAGAATTGCACTTAACCTCTTCTCATGAACAATTAAATCAAGGAATTGGCAAATGATTATGTTAAGAGAAATTGAATCACCAAGGGATTGGGATTCAATTACTACAATCCGCCATAGATCTACTTCATATAATTGAGAATGAAGTTGAGACCCATTGATTCATGAAGGATTATAATATCTCCAATCCCTAATGAATCTCACCCATTGTTATTCTTCATTTAAATTGCTTTGAGTTCCCTGTTATTTTTTATTCCCAACACCCAAAACCCATTTACATTTCATGCAATTTACCTTTCATTGCTATTTACATTCTTGCTTTTACTTTCTTGTCATTTAAGTTTCAGCTCTTTAATTTCTTGTCATTTAAGATTCTGCCATTTACATTTCCCAATTTACTTTCAGCACTTTAGATTTCCAGCAATTTACATTCTGTTAATTCAATTTCACCAAAATCATCAAATATTAGCTTGACTGGATAAATCACCTAACTAAAGTTGCTTAATCTATGAATCCTTGTGGGATCGACCTCACTCAACAGTGAGTTATTACTTGGCGATTCGGTACACTTGCTGAAGGAATTTGTGTTGTGCAAATTTCCAGTCATCAAGTTTTTGGCACCGTTCCTGGGGATTGATTCAGATTAACAATGATTAAGTGGGTGATAGTCTAGATTAAGTACTTTTCTTTTGTTTTCTTTAAAGCACACTAACTGTTTGACACTTTGTGTCAGCTAACTTTAACATCACTCTAGTACTAGAGTGATCATTTTGCTTTTAGTTTGTCTTTGTGTTGTGTATGCCAGGAGGAAAAAAAGCAACATCAATATCTTTTGATTCCGAGCCAGAGAGAACCTTTCTAAGACTGAAAAGAGAAGCTAGGGGAAAAGAGTTGTTGGTGAAGAGGATTCAGAAGAGGACTCAGAAGAGGACTTGGATCAAGTCATGGAGGATGAGATACACAACCATCATGAAGGGGTGGCCAACAACAATGGCCAACCTGCAAGAAGGGTGCTAGCCTCTTACACTATTCCTGATCCTAGGAATTGTAGGAGTAGTATACTCACTCCTAATGTACATGCCAACAACTTTGAGCTTAAACCTTAGCTCATTACCCTGGTTCAGAATAACTGCCAGTTTGGAGGAGGTGCCTTGGAGGACCCAAATCAACACTTATCCATTTTCCTGAGGATATGTGACACTGTCAAAACTAATGGTGTAAACCCAAACATCTACAAGATACTTCTATTTCCCTTCTCTCTCAGGGATAAAGCAACTCAGTGGTTGGAGACCTTCCCAAAGGAGAACATCACAAATTGGGATGACTTGGTTAACAAATTCTTAGCCAAGTTCTACCCCCCTCAAAGAATTATCAAGCTCAAAATTGAGGTGCAAACTTTCAGACAATTGGAGGGAGAATCACTATATAAGGCTTGGAAGAGGTATAAGGCACTGATAAGAAGATGTCTTTCGGATATGTTTAGTGAGTGGGTGAAGCTCAAGAACTTCTATGAAGGTCTCTCCATGAAAGCAAGAAAGGCATTGGACTACGTTTCAGGAGGGTCACCTCAAATGATGAAAACTCCAGAGGAGGCACATGATCTCATAGATATGGTGGCTAACAAACAGTACTTTTACTCCTCAGAGAGACAAGCAACTCCAAAGAGAAGTGTATATGAGCTTGAGGGTGTGGATGCAGTCCTAGCCAGAACAAGCTAATACATCAAAAAATTCAACAACAGATGAAAATGATGGCAAAAAGGATGGATGGACTTCAATTTGCTGCAATCAGCACAATAAGCCAAGCTCCAAATGCATGGGGCCAAAATGAAGAAAGCTTTGAGGCATACAACAATGAACAGCAAAGTCCTGAGCAAGTCTAGTATATGCACAACACCTCAAGCTCTTCCCACAATGATTTCCATGGGGACACATACAATTCTTCATGGAAGAACCATCCCAACTTGAGGTGGGGAGACAATCAGAAATAATGGCGGAAGAATTCTAACCCCAATAACTTTCACAAAACAAACAACCAAAACCATCACCCCACTAATAACAATCCATATAGAAAACCACAAAATAATGATTTCACATCCACATTCTTCCCACAAAATAACCTCAAATAACCAAAACAACTTCCACCAACCATCAACATCCCAGCAATCCCAGCCATATCAAGAGTCTCAAAGAATCTTTAATCTAGAGATGATGATGGAAAAGCTCATAAAGAACCAAGAGGTGGCAAGCAAGAACTATGAAGCATCAATGAGAAACCTTGAAAGACAAATAGGATAACTATCCATGCAACCTTCTGAGAGTCCAATTAATGCCCTCCCAAGTGACACCATCCCTAATCCAAAGGAAGAGTGCAAAGCGATATAGCTTAGAAGTGGCAAAAAATTGGGAAAGGACAATAAGGTTGACAGCAAGGAAGAGATAGAGATTCAGGAAAATGATAATGTGGATCCCAAGAAGGATACTGAGCCACAAGCTCCAAGGAAAGGCAAGCAAGCCTTAAAGTCACACACACAAGAAAAGAAAGAAGAAGTGAAACCATACATTCCTCAACTACCTTACCCTTAGAGATTACACAAGGAGATGAAGGATCAATAATTCCCTAATCAAAATAAAATGCATGAGTATGTGAAAAGTGAAGGATGGGTCGTTAGGTTAGTACTTAATTGTATAGATCATCGTAGGCTAGGTGGGAAAGTTTAAGCCTATCAAAGATTCAAACTATAGTCCACTTATCCATATATGATCCTACCTTGACCCTAGCCCCATTACAACCTTTGAGAAAGACCTCATGATATTTGTATGCATGCATTGAATGATTGTTGATTATTAGATGAAGAAAAAATTTCGAAAAGTATGATTAGGGGAGAATTGAGTGAAACAACCCCTAAACACTTGAGTGAATAGAGCGGATACACATCCAGTGTGGGTTCGATTGCTCAATTACATGTATTCACCACTATCATCTATATTCATGCAAGTTTGTAAATCCTTTTGATAATTCAATGCAATTGTGGGTTGGATTTTGATTATCATCACTCTAGCCCTTATGCTTATATATATTCTTTTAGAAGTTGAATTGTTTTGACCAAGCATTTACATTCATATAGATAGTTTGCATTTAGATAGTTTAGTTGCATTGAATAAATGTCATACACTTTGCTTCATTCTTGGTTTAGCATAAGGACATGCTAAGGTTTAAATGTGGGGAGGTTGATAAACCCCCTTTTTAGGGTTTATCTTGTGTGGAATTTAGAGCATTTTGATAACTGATGAGCGGATAATTTATACCCTTTTGGCATTGTTTTTACAAAATTTTTAGTATGTTTTAATTACTTTTTATTATATTTTTATTAGTTTTTATGCAAAAATCACATTTCTGGACTTTACTATGAGTTTTTTTGTTTTTCTATAATTTCAGGTATTTTCTGGCTGAAATTGAGGGACCTGAGTAAAAATCTGATTCAGAGGCTGAAAAAGGACTGTAGATGCTGTTGGATTCAGACCCTCCTTCACTCAAAGTGGATTTTCTGGAGCTACATAAACCCAATTGGTGCACTCTTAATTGAGTTGGAAAGTAGACATCCTGGGCTTTCCAGCAATATATAATAGTTCATACTTTTCTTGAGATTTCATGGCCCAAACTGGCGTCCAAAGCCAGTCTAAAATATCTTGGCGTAAAACGCCCAAACTGGCACCAGAATTGGAGTTAAACGCCCAAACTATCACCAAAGCTGGCGTTTAATTCCAGGAATAGCCTATTCATGTGAAAGCTTCAAGGCTCAGCCCAAGCACACACCAAGTGGGCCCCAGAAGTGGATTTTTGCACTTAGTTACTCATTTTCTGTAAACCCTAGTTACTAGTTTAGTATAAAAACTACTTTTAGAGATTTATTTTACATCTTTGATTACTTTTGATCTTTGATCAGTTATAGAATTTTATCATCTGTTGTTCACGTTTGGAGGCGGGCCTCACGGCCATGCCTAGACCTCTTTCACTTATGTATTTTCTACAGTGGAGTTTCTACACCCCATAGATTAAGGTGTGGAGCTTTGCTGTTCTTCATGAATTAATGCAAGTACTATTGTTTTTCTTTCAATTCACGCCTACTTCTTCTCCAAGATATACTCTCATACTTAATTCAGTTAAGTCAGAATGAAGGGGTGACCCGTGACAGTCACCCAATCTTTGTTACTCGCTTAGCCAAGATCTGCGTGCCTGACAACCACAAAGCGGTCTATATGATGTTGAACGTAGTCATTGGGCGACACCCGGAGTATATTCTCTTGGATATCTAATACACGGACCGAGTCCGTGAGATTAGTATCTTCGTGGTATAGGCTAGAATCATTGGCAGCATTCATGGAATCTGGAAAGTCTAAACCTTGTCTGTGGTATTCCGAGTAGGATCCGGGAAGGGATGACTGTGACGAGCTTCAAACCTGCGAATGTTGGGCGCAGTGACAGTGTGTAAAAGGATCAATGGATTCTATTCCGACGCTAGTGGGAACCAACAGATGATTAGCCATGCGGTAACTGTGCCTGGTATTTTTCATCCGAGACGAGAAATCCGACAGTTGATTAGCCGTGCAGAAACCATAGAGGACCATTTTCACTGAGAGGATCTTACAGCTTGCCATGGAAGGGAGCATGCATGGTTGGAATGAGGCAGTAGGAAAGCAGAGGTTCAGAAGCAATAAAGCATCTCCAGACGCTTATCTGAAATTCCCACCAATGAATTACATAAGTAACTTTATTTTATTTTGTGTTTTATTTATATTTTAATTATCAAAACCTCATAACTAATTGAATCCGCCTAATTGAGATTTACAAGATGACCATAGCTTGCTTCAAGCCGACAATCTCCGTGGGATCGATCCTTACTCACGTAAGGTTTATTACTTGGACGACCCAGTGCACTTGCTGGTTAGTTGTGCGGAGATGTGAAAAGTGTGAATCACGATTTTTGTACACCAAGTTTTTGGTGCCGTTGCCGGGGATTGTTCGAGTTTGGACAACTGACGGTTTATCTTGTTGCTTAGATTAGGTAATTTTATTTTATGTTTAAGCCTTTTTAAAATTTTTAGTTTTTGAAAAATTCAAAAAAAAATTTATGTTCTTCAGAATTTTTAAGAATGAATTCTAGAGTTTCATAAGATATGTTGAAGCCTGGCTGGCTGTTAAGCCATGTCTAAATCTTTTGGACCGAGGTTTCCACTTATCTTTGCAAGAGCCTTTTGATTCCCATCAATTTGGCTGTTGTATGTAATGTCCTGCTAAAGCTTGGCTGGCCATTTGGCCATGTCTAATTCTTTTGCACCGAAGCTTTAGACTAACATTGCATGATTCCTGGAATTTCTATTAAAAATTTTGAATTTCTTTATTTTCTTTTTCCAAAATATTTTTGAAAAATACAAAAAAAATAATAAATCATAAAAACAAAAAATTTTGTGTTTCTTGTTTGAGTCTAGTGTCAAATTTTAAGTTTGGTGTCAATTGCATGCTTTTAAATTTTTGAAAATATATGTATTATGTTCTTCATTGATCTTCAAGTTGTTCTTGATGATTTTCCTTGTTTGATTTTTGACTCTTCTTATTTTGTGTCTTTTCTTGTTTTTCATACGCATTTTCAAATTCATAGTGTTTAAACATTAAAAATTTTTAAGTTTGGTGTCTTGCAAGTGTTTCTTTTCTTAAAAATTTTCAAAAATGTGTTCTTGGTGTTCATCTTGACATTCAAAGTGTTCTTGGTGTTCATCTTGACATTCAAAGTGTTCTTGCATGCATTTATTGTTTTGATCTTAATTTTTTATGTTTTGTTTCATTTTTGCTGTTTAATGAAAGAAAAAAATAAAAAAAAAAGAGAAAAACAACAAAATGATATCTTTTTTCTCTCTCCTCATTAAAAATTCAAAAAATAAAAAAAAAATCCTTCCCTTATTTTACTCGTAAATTTCGAAATTTTGAATTGACTTAGTCAAAAATTTTCAAAATTTGGTTGTTTCTTGTTAGTCAAGTCAAAATTTCAATTTAAAAATTCTATCTTTTCAAAATCTTTTTCTTAAAAATCAAATCTTTTTCATTTTTTCTTAATATTTTCGAAAATTTTAAAATTGATCTTCAAAATCTTTTTCTTATTTTTATTTCATAATTTTCGAATTTAATGCTAACAATTAATGTTTTCATTCAAAAAATTTCAAGTTGTTACTTGCCTATTAAGAAAGGATCAATCTTTAAATTCTAGAATAATATCTTTTAGTTTCTTGTTAGTCAAGTAATTAACTTTAATTTCAAAAATCAAATCTTCTTAATTTCCTTTTCAAATCTTTTTCAAAATAGATTTCAATCATGTCTTTTTCAAAACTTCATTTCAAATCTTTTTCTAACTTCTTATCTTTTCAAAATTGATTCTCAAATCTTTTTCAATTAACTACTTGACTCTTTGTTTGATTTTAAAAATTTACTATTTCCTATCTTTTTCAAAACCACCTAACTACTTTTCTCTCTCTCTAATTTTCGAAAATCACTAACCCTTTTTTTCAAAATTCTCTTTAATTAACTAATTGTTTTAAATTTTAATTTTATTTTAATTTTATTTCTTTGCTTAAATTTTGAATTCTAACTAATAATTAAAATAAAAACAAAAATATTTTTCTTTTCTTTTAAATTCAAATTCGAATACTCTCTCTCTCTCTCTCTCTCTCATCTCTTTCTATTTATTTTATTTATTTACTAACACTTCTCTTCTTCTTATAATTCGAACCCTCTCCCTCTCTCTGTGTTTGAATTCTTCTTCTTCTCCCTTCTTCATTCTATTCTTCTATTCTTTTACTCACATAAATGAATCTCTATACTGTGACATAGAGGATTTCTCTTCTTTTCTGTTCTCTTCTTTTTCATATGAGCAGGAACAAGGATAAGAACATTCTTGTTGAAGCTGATCCTGAACCTGAAAGGACTCTGAAGAGGAAACTAAGAGAAGCTAAAGCACAAAACTCTGTAGAGGACCTAACAGAAATTTTTGAAAAATAAGAAGACATGACAGCCAAAAATAACAATAATGGTGGAGATGCAAGGAAGGTGCTTGGTGACTTTACTGCACCCACTTCTAACTTCTATGGAAGAAGCATCTCAATTCCTGCAATTGGAGCAAACAACTTTGAGCTTAAGCCTCAAGTAGTTTCTCTAATGCAGCAGAATTACAAGTTTCATGGACTTCCATTGAAAGGTCCTCATCAGTTTTTAGCTGAATTCTTACAAATCTGTAACACTGTTAAGACCAATGGGGTTAATCCTGAGGTCTATAGACTTATGCTTTTCCCCTTTGCTGTAAGAGACAGAGCTAGGACATGGTTGGACTCACAACCTAAAGAAAGCCTGAACTCTTGGAAAAAGCTGGTCAATGCCTTCTTGGCCAAATTCTTTCCACCTCAAAAGTTGAGCAAGCTTAGAGTGGAAGTCTAAACCTTTAGATAGAAGGAAGGTGAATCCCTCTATGAAGCTTGGGAAAGATACAAGCAATTGATCAAAAGGTGTCCTTTTGACATGCTTTCAGAATGGAGCATCTTATGTATATTCTATGATGGTCTGTCTAAATTGTCCAAGATGTCATTGGACCACTCTGCTGGTGGATCCCTTCATATGAAGAAGACGCCTGCAAAAGCCCAGGAACTCATTAAAATGGTTGCAAATAACCAGTTCATGTATACTTCTGAAAGAAATCCTGTGAATAATGGGATGACTCAGAAGAAAGGAGTTCTTGAGATTGATACTCTAAATGCAATATTAGCTCAGAATAAAATATCGACTAAGCAAATCAATATGATTTCTCAATATCTGACTGGAATGCAAGCTGCATCCGGCAGTACTAAAGAAGCTTTCTCTGAAGAAGAAGCTTATGACCCTGAGAATCCTGCAATGGAAGAGGTGAATTACATGGGAGAATCCTACGGAAACACCTATAATCCTTCATGGAGGAATCATCCTAATTTTTCATGGAAGGATCAGTAGAAGCCTAATCAAGGCTTTAATAATAATAATGGTGGGAGAAATAGGTTTGGAAATAGCAAACCTTTTCCATCACCTTCTGAGCAACAGACAGAGAATTCTAAGCAGAGCATCTCTGACTTAGTAACCATAATCTCTGATCTAAGTAAGACCATTCACAGCTTCATGACTGAAACAAGGTCCTCCATTAGAAATTTGGAGGCACAAGTGGGTCAACTGAGTAAAAGAGTTATCGAAACTCCTCCTAGTACTCTCCCAAGCAATATAGAAGAAAATCCAAAAGGAGAGTGCAAGGCCATCAATATAACTTACATGGTCGAACCTATATAGGAGGAAGAGAAAGTGATTTCCAGTGAGGAAGACCTCAATAGACGTCCACTGGCCCCTGAGGAGTTCCCCATTGAGGAACCAAAGGAATCTGAGACTCATATAGAGACCATAGAGATTCCACTGAACTTACTGTTGCCATTCATGAGCTCTGATGAGTATTCTTCCTCTGAAGAAGATGAAGATATTATTGAAGAGCAAGTTGCTTAGTATCTAGGAGCAATCATGAAGATGAATGCCAAGTTATTTGGTAATGAGACTTGGGAGGATGAACCTCCATTGCTCATCAATGAACTAAATACCTTGGTTCAACAGAAATTACCTCAGAAGAAACTGGATCTCGGAAAGTTCTTAATACCTTGCATCATAGGCACCATGACCTTTAAGAAGGCTCTGTGTGACCTTGGTTCAAGTATATACCTTATGCCACTCTCTGTAATGGAGAAACTAGGGATCTTTGAGGTACAAGCTGCAAGAATCTCACTAGAGATGGCAGACAATTCAAGGAAACAGGCTTATGGACTTGTAGAGGATGTCTTATTGAAGGTTGAAAGCTTTTACATCCCTGCTGATTTCATAATCCTAGACACTGGGAAGGATGAAGATGAATCCATCATCCTTGGAAGACCCTTCCTAGCCACAGCAAGAGCTGTGATTGATGTAGACAGAGGAGAGTTAGTCCTTCAATTGAATGAGGACTACCTTGTGTTTAATGCTCAAGGATTTTCTTCTGTAACCATGGAGAGGAAGCATGAAAGGCTTCTCTCAATACAGAGTCAAACAGAGCCCCTACACTCAACTTCTAAGTTTGGTGTTGGAGGCCATCATCAAGCTCTGAGTCTTTGTGAAGCTCTCTAAGAGCTCACTGTCAAGCTATTGACATTAAAGAAGCGCTTGTTGGGAGGCAACCCAATGTTATTTAATTATATTTATTTATATTCCATTGTCATTTTATGTTTTCTTTAGGTTGATGATCATGTGAAGTCATAAAAACAACTGCAGAATTAAAGCAAAATCAAAAATAGCATAAAAAACAGCACACCCTGGAGGACAGGCTTACTTGCATTTAAATGCCAGTAAGGATAGCAGAATGGCCGTTTAACGCCTAGCCTGGCAGCATTCTGGGCGTTTAACGCCAGAAAAAGGTGTCTGGTGTCTGGCTGGCGTTAAACGCCAGAAATGGCAGACAGACTGGCGTTTAACGGCAGAAAAGGGTGTCTGGCTAGCGTTAAACGCCAGAAAGAGGCAGCAGACTGGCGTTTAACGCCAGGAAAGGTAGTAGAGCTGGCGTTTAACGCCAGAATTAGCACACAGAAGGCGTTTGAATGCTAGAATGGTGCAGGGAGCAGAATTCCTTGACACCTCAAGATCTGTGGACCCCACAGGATCCCCTCTACCCCACCTCTTCTTCTCTCCTCTTCACACATTTCCATAACACTCTTCCCCAAATACCCTTGACTAATCCCATCAATAACTCTTCCCCAAATACCCTTCACCTATCAAATTCTACTCACATTAGGATTTTTGCTGGTAAAGAATTTTATAAAAATAGTCGCGTTGTAGATATAGTTTCTAAACCTACAGAAATCCCTTCGTACAAACGTTTTGGTTGTCACAAGTAACAAACCCCTTTAAAATTGATAACCGAAGTATTTAAACCTCGGGTCGTCTTCTCAAGGAGCTGCAGGGAAGTATGTTTTTATTATTGGTTATGAAGATTGTAAATTGGGGTTTTGAAAATAAGGAGCAAGTAATTTAAATTGCAATTAAAATAAGTAAATGACTGTAAAATAAACTTTTGGTAAGGTATGAGAAATTGGAAGTCCTATCCTAATTATCCTTATCAATGGTGATGAGAATTGAGTCTTAATCCCACTTAGTTAGCCTTTACTAAAGCAAGGGAAGGTCAAGTGAATTGATTAGTCTGTTCTTCAGGTTCTAGTCAATTCCTAAGAAAGGACCGGAATTATTGAAGTTCAATTCAATTAGCAAAGATAACAATTATCGATCACGTTGAGTTTGATAACTCCTGAGTTACTGATTTCTTAACCAAGACCAAAAGGGGAAAAGTAAATCTATTCGAATAAAAATATCTTCAGATTAGAAGTAACGGTGGCATAAATAAAAGAGAGCGATCATAAACTGAAATACCTCAAATAACATTAATTAAAAGAATTATCTGTAACATAGAAAAGTTCATAAATTAAATTGAGAAGATAATAAAAAAAAGAAAGTTGAACCTGATAAAAAGAGACAATCATAAAAGCAAGAAAAATCCTAAATCCTAATCCTAAGAGAGAGAGGAGAGAACCTCTCTCTAAAAACTACATCTAAATCATGAAAAGTGAATAATTGGAGAGTCCCTTTGAATGGGTGCATTCCCCCACTTTATAACTTCTGATCTGTGCTTTCTGTACTTGGATCTAGTCCAAAAAGGGCTTCAGAAATCGCTGGGAATGTTTTCTGTAATTTCTTATGCGTGGCCTCTGTCACGCATCCGCGTGGGTCACGCGGTCGCGTCATCTGGAGTTTTCCTTATCACGCGTTTCGCTTCGGTCATGCGTCTGTGTCATCTGCGTTCTACTCAAGGCGTGCGTTCGCGTCATTCACGCATTCACGTCGCGCTCTCTTTGTGCTGGGCATGCGGCCGCGTCGTCCACGCGTTCGCGTCGCTGCCCGTTTCTTCAAAAACTCCATTTTTTGCTTTCCTTCCATTTTTGTATGTTTTCTTTCCATCCTTTAAGTCATTCCTATCTTTAGAATATCTGAAACTACTTAACACACAAATCACGGCATCGAATGGTAATAAAGAGTAATTAAAATAATTATTTTTAAAGCATAGGAAACATGTATTTCACATATACCACATAATAAGGAAGGGAAAATGAAACCATGCAATTAACATGAATAAGTGGGTGAAGAATTGAATAAATCACTTAAATTGGGCACAAAATATATCATAAAATATGGGTTTATCAACCTCCCCACACTTAAACAATAGCATGTCCTCATGCTAAATCCAAGATAAAGAGTAAGGTTAAAGTTAAAGTGGTAGAATCTCATGCAATGCAATCTACTCTAAATGCAACTACCTAAATGAATCATGCAATTCTAATTGTCATTCACTTGTATATAAAACTTACATGTAGTTGAATTAATTCACATTCTCAAGGAGTCATATATGCATAGCCAAACCTTAGATAATGTTAAAGCACTTTTACAATTGAGATGGGAAAGAAAAATATTGTACAAACTTGCAAGACAAATGACAATTTAAGCAGAGATATATGTTGATGAGCTATTGAACCCTCACTGGATTTTGTGTTTACTCTCTAGTCACTCAGTGTTTATTAGGTGAATCACTCTATTCTTCTTTTTATCCTTACTTTCTATAACTTTGTTCTTCATCTAACCAATCAATAATTACAGAATACAGACATACAAAAATCATGAGGTCTTTATTTAAGGTTGTAATGGGGCCAAGGTAAAGGTAAGAGTATATGTATAAGGCTAAGTGAGCTAATTAGTGAATCCTTGATTAGTCTAAGATCTCACCTAACATACATATTTTGTAATTCAAAGGTTTCTTTACCTATTTACCCAAATTTTCTCACTTTGTATTGCAAGCTCATATATTAACTTTAACTTTTGTCCCATGTGCATTGATTCCTTTTATTTTACAATTGGGAAATTTTTGTATCCCCATTATTTAAATAAAAAATTTTTTAATGCACATGGTAATTTAATTGTTTTGATTTCACATGAGCATGCTTCCCAAAGCTTTTATTTTGAAATGTCTTTATTCTTTTTAACTTTCGACCTTTGTTTCTATAATCCATGTTCCCATAAGGTTCCCCACTCTTAAACAATACACAATTTCTATCTTAAGCTAACCAAGGATTCAACTTGGGATTTTTATTTTATTTTTCTGCTTAAAGCTAGTATTGTGGTTTATAGAATAAGAGGGGATTAAAAGCTCAAGGGGGCTAACAAGGGTGATGTAAAAGGTAGGCTAATTTTGGGATAAGTGAGCTAGAATCAAACAATGGCCTCAATCACTTTTTTGGTATGTATCTATATTCTATAATTGGACATATAGATTAAAACAAAGTAAAGAACATCAAAATAAAAAAGAAGGGAGAAACACACAGGAATAAAATATTATGGTTTGAATGTAACCATACAATTAAGCTCAAAACTCACAGGCTGTGTGTTCTCTAGCTCAAAAATCATCTCTCAGTTATATATGTCATGCAAGTGAAAAATTAAGAGTTCTCATTATTCTCAATGTAAACCTTAGGGTGGCTTTAAAGTTTTAGTGTTTCTCCTTGATGAAATGTTGTTAACTAACTAACATGTAATGATATATATGCAAAGTGTAGATTGTTTTTTATATTAAAGTCTCTAGATTACTTCCTTTTCATTTTCAATTTAAACCAAACTATCTTATACTAAAAGGGTAAACTATACTAATTAATCCACATATTCTATAACTAATAAGTTAGAATTGTAACTAAACTAACTGGCTAAAATATAAACTAAAGTGCAAAATGCAGAAAATAGAGTAAAAATACATGAAAAGAGCAATGTATGAGTACTGAGAAATAAAAATAAAGATAAAAATACAGAAAAATAACAAAATAAAGTAAAAAGAGTCTGTAGTGGTTCACCAAGAAAAATACGCCAGAGATGGCGACCTCCCCACACTTAATATAAAGTATCGTCCTCGATGCTCACTCAAGCAGGATGTGAAGGAGTGTCATCACTGGAATGATGTCTGGTTGGAGTCTCTGTGGTGGTGGTTTGAGGATCTGCCTACTGCGGAGGGGGTGCTGACTGTATAGGAACCTCGGGGTCTGTAGCCTGAATCTGATGCGGGGCCTCCTACTGTGATGCAGCCTGCTCCGGGCCTGCCTGCTCAGCCTCTCTCTATGGATGGGTCTCCGTCTCATGATCATCCGCCTCCTCCTCAGATGGCTCTGATGGTGTGTCAGGCTCGGAGGGAATGTCGCCGCCAGATCGTATCATCAGCTTTAGGTGCTCATAGCGTCGCTTGCTGCGACGCTCAGATCTCTCATATCGGTGCCGGTTGCGGTGCTCCATCTGGTCTAGCTGCTGAAATAGGTGGTGCACGAGGTGATAAACTGGCTCTGAGGCAGGTGGAGGTGCAGTGGTGGTAGCTGGGGTAGCAGTAGATGAAGAGGGGCCAGCTGAAGGTGTGGCTGTCTCATCAGGGGCAGTGAGTAATGCATTTGCATCTTTGCTATATTAGCTAGTTAGTTGAAGTAGTTTTAGCTTAATTTCATTCATTTTCTTTGAAATAAACAAGCATTTTAATGAGTTCCATCTCCATGCACTCAAGTACCAAGAACCAGGTTAATTGTAGCCAAATTCATGCAAATGATTCAAGGAATGCATAAATGAATGAGTATGAATGAATCTCATGAAATTGATTACATGGATTGGTAAGACTTTGAAGCAATTTCCCTTGTTAATGATAGGTGATGAAACAAGAAGGCATTGAAGCAAGAATGAAGCAAGCAAGTGGCTAACAACTCCTTCAAGAAGAGCAATGTGCACGTTGCTAACATGGAATTCAAGTTGGCAATGCCATTGAAGCTTTACTTCAGGAAGAGCACAAACAACCTTGCAAGAAAGTGGTCTCCTGTGAGCACTATGCACGTTGCTAACTTGGAGCTACATTGGAGTGCTTGGCAACAACGCCAAGAAGCAAACTGAGCAAGGTTTGGCTAGGAAATGAAGGTTGCTACGTTGCCAACCCAGAGATACATTGGCGTGTTCCAAGGCAACGCTGAGCTAGAAAACTTGGCCCAGGAAAGGGAGATGCACGTTGCCAACGCCAGCTCCTATAGGCGTGTTCCAAGGCAACGTAGCAAGCAAAGCTTGGTGCCATAAGGAAGGCTCGAGCACATTGTTGGCTTGGGAGAGCATGGACGTGTTCCAAGGCAACGCCAAGCTAGAAGGCAACCCTGGAGGGCAATCTCAAGACATCAAGCACGTTGCCAACGCCAGGATACATGGGCGTGTTCAATGGCAACGCATCATACAAGCAAGCTAGGCAACCTTGAGAATGAAGAGCACGTTGCTAACTTGGGAATGCATTGGCGTGTTTGGCAACAACTCAAGGCAGCTTGGATGATGACTCTCCCACTCAAGCACGTTGCCAATGTTGGGATGCATAGGCGTGTTCAATGACAATGCCAAGCAGCAAGCATGGAGCCATGAGGAAGGTTCGAGCACGTTGTCAACGCCAAGTTCTATAGGCGTGTTTTGTGACAACGTAGCAAGCAATCTTAGAGAGCAATCCTTTCACTCGAGCACGTTGCCAACACCAAGTTATGAAGGCGTGTTCCAAGGCAACGTGACAAGCAAAGTTGAAGGCTAGAAGGCAGCCCTGGAGGGAAGCAACGAGCACGTTGCCAACGTGCCAACAAGGGGGCGTGTCCAGCAACAACGCCAGCCCCATGTCTCAGCCCTGGGAGGTTTGGCACGTTGCCAACTTGAAAGAACAAAGGAGTGTTTGCCAAAAACGCTGGTGAGCTGGACAGCCTGACCTTACCTCCTTCAATGGAGTATATCTTGAGCTACAAAGCTCCAAATGAGGTGATTCCAACGGCATTTGAAAGTAGACATCCAGAGCTTTCCAACGATATATTATGGTATGGGTTTGACATTAGTTTGAAGCTTCAAAAGCGGGCTTCATTTGGAGCCTCAGAAACTGAACACGTTGCCAACTTGGAAGAGCAAAGGCGTGTTTGCTAACAACGCCCGCGATTTTGGCAGCCTGACCCTGTCTTCTTCAAACAAGAATAACTTAAGCTACAGAGATCCAATTTGAGTGCTTTCAGTTGCGTTGGAAAGCTGACATTCAGAGCTTTTCAACCATATATAATAGTCTATAGTGGAGCACAAAATTGAAGCCAAACCATAAGCAACTTTAAGCCCCAAAAATAAGAACAAGGAGTTAACATCCAAGGAAGCATGAATGAGCCTAGAGAGGCTCGAACACGTTGCCAAGCCAAGGGGGAGAAAGCGTGTTCATCAAAAATGCCAAGGGGTAGAGAATTTGGGCCAAGGAAGGGCACTAGCACGTTGCCAACTTGGAATGAACTGGCGTGTTTGACAAAAACGCCACAACCAAGGCAACTTGACCTTGCCTTCTTCAATGGAGCATAACTTGAGCTAGAAAAATCCAATTGAGATGATTTGAAATGCATTAGAAAGAAGACACTCTGAGCTTTCCAATGATGTATGATAGTCCATATTAAAGCAGAGGATTAAAACTCAAATTCTGGGCAACATTAAGCATGAAAAGTAGAGTCAAGAAGAAGGAAAGCCAAGTTGTTAGCAACAACTTGGGCTAACAACGCCCAAGTAACAAAGCCCACTCCCAGGAAAATACCATACACGTTGCCAACATGCATTAAGGCTAGCATTATTGGCAAAAACGCCAAGCCATTGGGCCAGGAACATTATGAACAAGCTCCTTCTCCCCTGTTTAGCAACACTTTTTCAATTGAGCCAGGAATTCAACAAAGAGAAAGCCCACATTGCTAGCCCAAATTAAATATCTCTAAAGGAGTTTGAGGAGTAGTATAAATAGAGAAGAGTTTGATACTTAGAGGGACTTTTTTTGCTTTGGAACTTGTTTTTAGGCTTTTTATACTTAGACATTTTCTATTACACTAGCAATTTCAATTCTTTACTTTTTCTCACCGGTCTTCTATTTTGTTTTTCTTGCAACTCTGAATTTCAGTTTTAAGAACTTCTTCTTCTTCTCCATTCTTCTCTAGACTTAGTTTAATTTTTATCTCTGCAATTGTTGTTGAAATTGGAGCTATGATTCACTAAACCCCACTTTCATTAGGGGGAAGAGCTCTGTTTATTTGAATGAATTGATAACTCTTCTTTTCCTTCTTAATTCAAGTGGTTAATCCAAGAGGAAACTCTTGCTCTTCAAAGATTAAATCACCATCGAAAGAGGGATTAATCTATATGAATTATGTGGTGAATTTTAGAAAGGAGCCACATAATTCAGTTTAGAGTTCATCCTTTCATGATTTTCTTAATCAATACACTTTGGTTGGTATGTGAGATGTAACCTCCCTTAGTTGAGATTCTGGAGGTTATGTGGCTTGGATTAGGAATTGAACTTCATCTCTTCTCATGAACAATTAGATCACGAGAGTGGCAATTGGTTGTGTTGAGAGAAATTGAGTTACCAAGAGATTGGGACTCAATTACCCACTAATTGCCATGGATCTATACCCATGCTTGAGAAGGAATTGATCAACATCAATTCAGGAGAATTTGCATCTCTGATCCCTAATCATCTCTTCCATCATAAATTCTCATTTCTTTTGCTCTTTAGTTGTTTGAATACCCATTACCCAATTCCCTTCTACATTCTTGCAATTCATTATTCTTGTCATTTACATTCTGTTTCTATATTTCTTGCTATTTACTCTTATGCTCTTTAAAATTCTGCAATCTTTACTTTCTTGCAATTTATCTTTAATGTCATTTAAGTTTCTTGCATTTTAAGTTTCAGTTATTTACTTTCATCTTCTTTCTCTCTTCTAGTTCTTTAAATTCCTTGCCATTTAAATTTTTGCAATTATGTTCAAAAATCACAAATCTCATGAAATCAAAACCATGTTTGCTTGACTAAATCTACCATTTAACTAAAGTTGCTTAATCTACCAATCTCCGTGGGATCGACCTCACTCTTAGTGAGTTTTATTACTTGATACGACCCGGTATACTTGCCGGTGGTTATACGTGAAATTAATTTTTTGCGTATTAGTGAGGAATGGAGGTCTGTAGCCCAAAGCCAGAAAGTTCCTGCTGTGAGGAATAATCTTCTTGTATTCTGTAGTAGGTGGCTTCTCATCAGCATCCTCCCAAGGCACGTCAACTCAATGGTCGAGCTGGGTAATCAGATATGGAAATGGGAGGGTGCCTCTGACGTGGACCCTGGCCATGTAGTACCGGATGAATCGTGGCAGGTATAGGTCCTTACCCTCCATCACACACCAGAGGAGGGTGATCATAGTGGCAGGTAGCTCCGTCTCGTGAGTACTCGGCATAACAAAGTTGCTCAGGATCTGGTGCCAGAGCCGAGCCTCATCATTTAGGTATATCCGCTTGATTCCCTTAGGCATGGTGGTGTTCTGACCCATGACCCATGGGACAGTCGGGTCAAGGGCTATCCTTGCCTTGACCGCATCCCAGTCAAACTTCATGAAGTGCATGTCCTCCTCAGCCTTTTGGTAACCATCAAGCTGATCGGATTTAGGCTGAAGCTGCAAAATATCCTCAATGGCCTCTTCATTGACCAGTATCTGCTTCCCTCTTAGGTTCACTGCATCTAGGGAAGTTTTGAAGTAATTGCAGTAAAACTCTCTTACCCAAGAAGCATTGACCTCTGTCAGGCTTCTCTCCAGGAAGAATCAGTCTCTTTGTTTGATTTAATCGGAGGTGTATTGCTGGAGTTCTTCCGGAATTTTCAGAGTCCGCTCCAGGTACAGGTTCCTGGAGGTTGCAAACACCTGATACTTCAACTCGCAGTATCTGTTTGCAAACTTAGTGGGATCAGTGGCAGGGAGTAGCTGGTCAGCCTTCTCCTGCGGGGTAAAGTGTTTCTCCCGCCAGGAGTCATCATGCATGATGTCCAAGATGGACATAGAGGATTCTCCTCTTTTCTGTTTGCCAGTTGTTGCCTTTCCTTTTCCTTTTCTTTGGGTGTCAGACATCCTGAAAAATAGAAATCTAGGATATAATAAAAACAGGAAAACAAGTAGGCAAATAACAAAATAAGCACATAGTGGCAAAGGAGCAGTAGAATAATGAAATGAGTTGAGTAAATGTGCATTATGGATTGTATAGGAGTTAGAAATCTGAGAAAAAATTCACAATCCAAAATGCGATATAAATAGAATTCATGTTAATTAGGAAAAATTATCATCATGCCTTGGTTAGAAGGTTACAGAGAATAGTGAAAAACCAAGAAGAGATGTTGTGAAAGTTAGGTTGGTTAGGAATGAAAAAGAGGTTAGGAAGTTGAAATCAGTGAGTTAGTAAAAAGAAGGTTAGAGTAAGTGGCATGATGATCATTTTCTAAGTAACAAGAATTTACAATTAGAAGCTATAGTCAACTCATATTCAAACAAGGAAGTTGATGATGATTCATATAGATATGAAAATAGCAAAAAGTGGAATTGAAGCATCCAAAATGCAATTTATTAACCAGGAAATCGAAAAGAATAAGAAAGCTTGCTCGTGCATACATGAATTGGTTTGGTAAAAGTTGAGTAAAGCAGAATTCAAATTGCCAAAACCAAAACATGAATGAAAATCAAAATAGTTTACAGAAATTTGGGCAGCATTCTGGCTAAAATTGGATGTTCCCGAAAAATAAACATCAAGCGGAATAGTTCATGTGAATTAAAATAAACTACAAATAGATATAAATAATATGAACATGAAAGAGCAGTTGCAATAGCAGCATGAACAAGAAGAACATCATACGAACAATACTTAGATCACAGCAACAACATAATTGCGAAAAGTATAAACAAGTAGCAAGAACAGCGCAATTAAACAGGCCTAAATCCACTAACCACATCCTAGGCTACCTAACAACCTAGAATCCACTACAACATGCATTTCTAACTAGCCTAAATGTAAACAGAAACGAAAAAAAAATGCAATTGACTACGAATTAAAATAAGAGTGGCGTTCGGCGGAACCTGGTAAGCATATGAATGAAAGTGGGGCAGAAAGATGGTAGGGGGTGGTTGTGGTGGCGGCTGACGCGGTGGTTGAGGGGGATGGCGCGGCGGTAGTGGCTGTTCGGAGGCAGGAGGGTTCGGGTAGGGTAATGGGGGTAATGATAGAGAGGGGGAAGGAAGAGAGGGTGGGTGGTGGTGATGGGGGGTTGTGCGGCGGTGATGGTGGCGCGGTGGGGGTGGTAGTTGTGGAGGGGGCAGCGGTGGTGGAGGGAAGAAGAGAAGAGAAGAAGAAGAAGGAGAGGGAAGGAAGAAGGGGGTGGCGTCGCGGTCGTGGCTGGGTGGTCGATGGTGGTGCGGCCGGTGGTGGTGGTTGTTGGTGGCGAGGTGCAGAGAGGGGGATTGCAGAGAAGAGGAAGAAGAAAGGGGTTGGAGGGTGCGAACGGGTAGGGTTTCGCGTGGCTGGGGGTTAAGGAATTTGAATCCACGCGATCGCGTGGGACACGCAGTCGCGTGGCTAGGGTGGAATGGGGGTTGACGCGATCGTATGGGTGGCGCGATCGCATGGGGTGGGTAAAAGGATGAATGACGCGGTCGCGTGAGGCATGCGACCGCGTCATTGGAAATTGT
This sequence comes from Arachis ipaensis, assembly GCF_059453495.1. Classification (NCBI taxonomy): domain Eukaryota; kingdom Viridiplantae; phylum Streptophyta; class Magnoliopsida; order Fabales; family Fabaceae; genus Arachis; species Arachis ipaensis. The sequence goes on from NC_142436.1 coordinate 61,070,239, forward strand.
GCGAAACACACAGTTCTAGTGTCGTTTCAGCGCAACTCTCTGTCTCCACTGGGGTTCTATGATATCCGCGCGACGCGATCGCGTCGCTCACGCTATCGCGTGGGATGGGTGTAGTGCAAATGACGCGATCGCGTCAAGGACGCGACCGCGTGGGTCATTTTGTGCGAAATGCACAACAGCCGCACGATTCCTGCCCAACTTTCTGGGCATTGGATCTTTACGCCGATCTCTAGATCACGCAACCGCGTGAATGACGCGGACGTGTGGGAGGTGGTTTTCGCAACTGACGCGATCGCATAAGCAATGCGGTCGCGTTGCACGCCCCTTTATATATATATATATATATATATATATATTGAATTATGCTTTATGCAATGCTAATGAATAATATTTAGGTTCAATTGAAAAAGAATAAAAATAAATAACACGAAATAAAATTGAAAAAGAAACGACCATACCATGGTAGGTTGTCTCCCACCTAGCACTTTTATTTAAAGTCCTTAAGTTGGACATATGGTGAGCTTCCTGTTATGGTGGCTTGTGCTTAAATTCATCCAGAAATCTCCACCAATGCTTAGAATGCCAACAGCCTCTGGGGTCCCAAACTAGGCATGTAAAGCTTCTGAGCAGTTTCAAACAGATTCTCAGGCTCCCGGGGTGACGAATGTCAGAATAGATTCCAAGATCCCAAACTTTGCTATTAAATCCGCCTTCGTCTTGATCTATATTTTTCCATCCGGGCAGTTTAGAAATTAGATTCTCACCAAAATAACCAAACATTTTCCGAGATCCATTCGATTGAACATGATGCCAATCCGTGCACTTTGAGTTGAAGCGGGAAACCTTATTGAACCTGGTGCACCAGCTCTGAGTGTGAGCCATTTTCCTCTTACTCTTAAAGCCGCAGAGAGCTCTAAGCTGGCCATCTGTTTCAAGCAAACCATATTCAAGTGGAAAAGTAAAGATAAAGGTTAAGGATTATACCCACTTGAAGCTTGTATTGGGTGGTAATGGCCTTGGGATAGGTGTTTCCAGTGGTTCTGTAAGTTCTACTCCCTTGTGCTCTTCCGTGAATTTCTCCACTTCCTGGCAGAATTCTTCAAATGCAACATCGTCCTGATCAAAGTCTTCTATGTCTTCCGCGTCACTCAAGTCATAAGATGGAGGTTGAGAAAAATCTACCTCCGCGTCTTCTTCGTATTCACTTGGATAAGGTTTTTCAATCTCAGAGAATTCACTTGCGGATGCAAGTTCATTACTAGGAGAACTTGACTTGTGACTATCATCATCAAGGAAACTTGCTTCTTGGATTATTGCGTCTAGTTATTCATAAAAGACATGCCTTAGGGTTTGTGCACTATCCTCCTTAGCATCAATTGTAACGTCCTTGACAGAATTCTCCACAATTCTGGATTCCCATGGAAGTTCAGCGTCTCCTAAGTCTTCAACCAACTCTTCTTCTTCTATAATGACAGCTTCCTCTACTTGTTCCAGTATGAAGTCATGCTCTGTTCTATCCACTGGAGTTTCTAGTATCTCCTTCATGCTACGATCTTCATTAGATTGTCCACATGGGGTTGTGGAAGGTTCTTGAATGTTCGAACGTCTAGAAGATACTTGACTTATTGCTTGCTCCAGTTGATGAAGGGTTGTTTGAAGTTGATCTACTGTTTCCTTGAGGCGAACCTGTGATTCTGGAGGTGATGGATTTGGACATGGTACATAGGGAAGTGGTGGTGTTTGGGAGTAATCGGATTGGGATTGGGGTAAATAAGGATCATATGATGGTGAATGGTGAAAAGACGCTTGTGAGTGTGGCAGTTCAAAGCTACGTTGAGAGGGTGGTTTATAGGCACAGGGTGGGGCTTGTTGGTTGTTACAAGGTTGTCCACCATATCTGTCAGCTTGGTATGCATTGTAGAATGGCCTTTGTCCATGATATCTTGGAGGGTGTTGTTGCCTAAAGGGTTGATCAAATCCTCTTGGCTCCATCCATCTTTGATCTCTATGACCTTGATGCATATTCCTGTTATAGCCTTCACTCCTTTCAACAATATTAAAACCAAACTCAAAGCGAGAGGGGTGAGAATTCATAGTAGCTAATAAAAAATAAAAAGCAAAAATAAAAATAGATAAACAGGCAAAATAAAATATTTACAATAACCAATAATAAGGCACACGTTTGCAGCTCTCCGACAACGGCGCCATTTTTGACGTTAGGATTTTTGTTGGTAAAGAATTTTATAAAAATAGTCGCATTGTAGATATAGTTTCTAAACCTACAGAAATCCCTTCGTACAAACGTTTTGGTTGTCACAAGTAACAAACCCCTTTAAAATTGATAACCGAAGTATTTAAACCTCGGGTCGTCTTCTCAAGAAACTGCAGGGAAGTATGTTCTTATTATTGGTTATGAAGATTGTAAATTGGGGTTTTAAAAATAGGGAGCAAGTAATTTAAATTGCAATTAAAATAAGCAAATGACTGTAAAATAAACTTTTGGTAAGGTATGAGAAATTGGAAGTCCTATCATAATTATCCTTATCAATGGTGATGAGAATTGAGTCTTAATCCCACTTAGTTAGCCTTTACTAAAGCAAGGGAAGATCAAGTGGATTGATTAGTCTGATCTTCAGGTTCTAGTCAATTCCTAAGAAAGGACTGGAATTATTGAAGTTTAATTCAATTAGCAAAGATAACAATTATCGATCACATTGAGTTTGATAACTCCTGAGTTACTGATTTCTTAACCAAGACCAAAAGGGGAAAAGTAAATCAATTCGAATAAAAATATCTTCAGATTGGAAGTAACGGTGGCATAAATAAAAGAGAGCGATCATAAACTGAAATACCTCAAATAACATTAATTAAAAGAATTATCTGTAACATAGAAAAGTTCATAAACTAAATTGAGAAGATAATAAAAAAAAGAAAGTTGAACCTGATAAAAAGAGACAATCATGAAAGCAAGAAAAATTCCAAATCCTAATCCTAAGAGAGAGAGAGGAGAGAACCTCTCTCTAAAAACTAAATCTAAATCATGAAAAGTGAATAATTGGAGAGTCCATTTGAATGGGTGCATTCCCCCACTTTATAACCTCTGATCTGTGCTTTCTGTACTTGGATCTGGGCTAAAAAGAGCTTCAGAAATCGCTGGGAGCATTTTTTGTAATTTCTGGTGCGTGGCCTCTGTCACGCGTCCGCGTGGGTCATGCGGTCGCGTCATCTGGAGTTTTCCTTATCATGCGTTCGCTTCGGTCATGCGTCCGCGTCATCTGCGTTCTGCACAAGGCGTGCGTTCGCGTCATTCACGCGTTCCCGTCGCGCTCTCTTCGCGCTGGGCATGCGGCCACGTCGTCCACGCATTCGCGTCGCTGCCAGTTTCTTCAAAAACTCCATTTTTTGCTTTCCTTCCATTTTTGTATGTTTCCTTTCCATCCTTTAAGTCATTCCCGCCTTTAGAATATCTGAAACTACTTAACACACAAATCACGGCATCGAATGGTAATAAAGGGAAATTAAAATAATTATTTTTAAAGTATAGGAAACATGTATTTCACATATACCACATAATAAGGAAGGGAAAATGAAACCATGCAATTAACATGAATAAATGGGTAAAGAATTGAATAAATCACTTAAATTGGGAACAAAATATATCATAAAATATGGGTTTATCACCTACCCTCTTCCCCATATCCCCTTACTCTTTTCTTTCTTCTTTTGCTCGAGGACGAGCAAACCTTTTAAGTTTAGTGTGGAAAAAGCTTTGCTTTTTGTTTTTCCATAACCATCAATAGCACCTAAGGCCGGAGAAACCTCTAGAAAGAGGAAAGGGAAGGCAATTGCTTCCACCTCCGAGTCATGGGAGATGGGGAGATTCATCTCAAAGGTCCATCAAGACCACTTCTATGAAGTTGTGGCCAAGAAAAAAAAAGTGATTCCTGAAGTCCCTTTCAAGCTCAAAAAGGGTGAATATCCGGAGATCCGACGTGAGATTCAAAAAAGAGGTTGGAAAGCTCTCACCAACCCAATCTAACAAGTCGGAATCTTAATGGTTCAAGAGTTCTATGCCAATGCATGGATCACTAAGAACCATGATCAAAGTATGAACCCGAACCCAAAGAATTGGCTCACAATGGTTCGGGGGAATTACTTGGATTTTAGTCCAGAAAATGTGAGGTTAGCATTCAACTTGCCAATGATGCAAGGAGATCCTCACCCTTTCACTAGAAGGGTCAAATTTGATCAAAGGTTGGACCAAGTCCTTAGGGACATTTGTGTGGAAGGAGCTCAATGGAAGAGAGACTCAAGAGGCAAGCCGGTTCAACTGAAAAGCCTTGACGTCAAACCCGTGGCTAGGGGATGGTTGGAGTTTATCCAACGCTCTATCATTCCTACTAGCAACCGGTCTGAAGTTACAATAGACCGGGCTATCATGATCCATAGCATCATGAATAGAGAGGAAGTAGAAGTTCATGAGATCATATCCCTAGAACTCTACAAGGTGGCGGATAAGCCCTCTACTTTGGCAAGGTTAGCCTTCCCTCATCTCATCTATCACCTATACAATTCAGCTGGAGTTGTCATAGAGGAAGACACCCTCATTGAAGAGGACAAGCCCATCACTAAGAAAAGGATGGAGCAAACAAGAGAGCCCACTCATGGACCTCAACAAGAGCATGAGGAAGTTCCTCATCATGAAATCCCTGAGATGCCTCAAGGGATGCACTTTCCTCCACATAATTATTGGGAGCAAATCAACACCTCCTTAGGAGAATTGAGTTCCAACATGGGGTAACTAAGGATGGAGCACCAAGAGCACTCCATTATCCTCAATGAAATTAGAGAGGACCAAAGATCCATGAGGGAGGAGCAACAAAGGCAAGAAAGAGACATAGAGGAGCTCAAGCACTCCATAAGATCTTCAAGAGGAAGAACTAGCTGCCATCACTAAGGTGGATCCGTTCTTTAATTTCCTTGTTTTTATTTTTCTATTTTTCGAATTATATGCTTTATGTTTTCTCTATGTTTGTGTCTTTATTACATGATCATTAGTGTTTAAGTGTCTATGTCTTAAATGAAAAATATTTTTAATTGCCAAAGAAAAAGGAATACATGAATTTCGAATTCTATCTTGAAATTAGTTTAATTATTTTGATGTAGTGGCAATACTTTTTGTTTTCTGAATGAATGCTTGAACAGTGCATATTTTTGAATTTGTTGTTTATGAATGTTAAAATTGTTGGCTCTTGAAAGAATAATGAAAAAGGAGAAATGTTATTGATAATCTGAAAAATCATAAAATTGACTCTTGAAGCAAGAAAAAGCAGTGAAAAGCTTGCAAAAAAAAGGAAAAAAAAAAGAGAGAGGGTAAGAAAAAGAAAAAACAAGCAGAAAAAGCCAATAGCCCTTTAAACCAAAAGGCAAGGGTAAAAAAAGGATCTAAGGCTTTGAGCATTAATGGATAGGAGGGCCCAAAGGAATAAAATCCTGGCCTAAGCGGCTAAACCAAGCTGTCCCTAACCATGTGCTTGTGGCATGAAGGTGTCAAGTGAAAAGCTTGAGACTGGGCGGTTAAAGTCGTGGTCCAAAAGCAAAAAGAGTGTGCTTAAGAGCTCTGGATACCTCTAATTGGGGACTCTAACAAAGCTGAGTCACAATCTGAAAAGTTTCACCCAGTTATGTGTCTGTGGCATTTATGTATCCGGTGGTAATACTAGAAAACAAAATGCTTAGGGTCACGGCCAAGACTCAAAAAGTAGCTGTGTTCAAGAATCAACATACTGAAATAGGAGAATCAATAACACTATCTAAATTTTGAGTTCCTATGGATGCCAATCATTTTGAACTTCAAAGGATAAAGTGAGATGCCAAAACTATTCAGAAGCAAAAAGGCTACAAGTCCCGCTCATCTAATTAAAACTAATTTTCATTGATAAGTTTGGAATTTATTGTATTTTCTCTTCTTTTAATCCTATTTTCTTTTTAGTTGCTTGGGGACAAGTGATAAACCCACATTTCATGAGTTCTTTTGTGCTTAATTAAAGTGATTTATTCAACTCTTCACCTACTTATTCACATTAATTGCATGGTTTTACTTTCCCTTCCCTATTATGTCATATAATGAAAAACATGTTTTCTAAGCTTTAAAAATTAATTATTTTAATTACCTTTATTTCCATTCGATGCCGTGATTAGTGTGTTGAGTAGTTTCAGATTTTCTAAGGCAGAATGGCTTAAAGGATGAAAAAGGAAACATACTAAGATGGAAGGAGAAAGCAAAACGGAGCTTTAAAGAAACTGGTATCCACGCGATCGCATGGATGACGCGATCGCGTGCCAAGCACAAATTAGCAGCGACGCGGCCGCATGACTGATGCGACCGCGCGCCTTAAGCAGAACGCACATGACGCGGTCGCATGACTGACGCGACCGCGTGGCAAGGAAAAGCTCCAATTGACGCGACCGCGTGACCCACGCGTACACGTGATAGAGGCCACGCACCAGAAATTGCAGAAAACGCTCATAACGAGTTCTGAGGCCCTTTTTGGCCCAAACCCAAGTCCAGAAGGCATAGACCAGAGGTTATGAAGTGAGGGAATGCATCCATTCAGAGAGCTCGCATATTTTCACCTTTCAATGAATTAGATTTAGTTGAGAGGGAGATCTCCTCCCTCTCGCTTTTAGGATTTAGGATTTCTTCTTGTTTTAAGAGTAACTCTGGATCCAGGTTTAATTTTATTTTAATATTACTTCTTTTTATTTATTCCAACATTTGAATTGATTATTATTATTTATGAATTATTCCATGTTACAGATTTCTATTTGAATTAATGATAATTGAGGTATTTTCAGTTTATGATTGTTCTCTTTGACTTAAGTTACCATTGCTTCCCATCTAAGGATATTTTTACTATTATTCCAGCAACTTTACTTTTTCCCCTTTTGGTTCTGGTTAAGAATTTAGTAACTCAACAGTTATTAAACTCAATACAATTGATAATCGTGATCTTGCTAATTGAGCTGAACTTAAATAATCCCAACCTCTTCTGAGGAAATAATTAGGATTCAAAGGTCAACTTAATTAGTCCCTTGACTTTCCCTTACCCTGGTAAAGGTCGACCAAGTGGAGTTTAGATTCAACTTTCATTATTGTTGAGAGAGATAACTAAGTTGGACCTCTAATTTCTCTACCTTGCTAAAAGTCGCTTTACAGTTATTATTTATTCTTGATTGCCATTTAATTCACTCGTCATTCAGATTACTTGCTTCTCACCTTCTAAACCCCGATTATAACCTTTATAGCCAATAATAAGAACATACTTCCTCGCAGTTCCTTGAGAAGACGACCCGAGGTTTGAATACTCGGTTAACAATTTTTAAAGGGGTTTGTTACTTGTGACACCCAACACATTTGTACGAAGGAATTTTTTCCGGTTTAGAAACTATATCTACAACGCGACCGTTTCTATGAATTTCTTTACTGGTAGAAATCCACGACGTCAAAATGGCGCCGTTGCCGGGGAACTGCTAATGTGTGCCTTATTATTGGTTATTGTAAATATTTTCCTTTTGCCTGTTTATTTATTTTCGTTTTTCCTCTTTATCTTTATTTGCTACTATGAACTCTCACCCCTCTCGCTTTGAGTTTGGTTCTAATATTGTTAAAGGAAATAGAAGTTACAGCAGGAATGTGCATTAAGGTCAGACCAATCAAGGATGGATGGAACCAAGAGGATCTAATCAACCCTTTAGGCAGCAACACCCTCCGAGATATCCTGGGCAAAGACCATTCTACCGTGCATACCCAGCTGAAAGACATGGTGGACAACCTTGTAACTACCAACAAGCCCCACCCCGTGCATATGAACCATCCTTTCAACATAACCACGAACCACCACACTCACAAGCTTCTCTTCATCATTCGCCATCATAAGATCCTTCCTTACCCCAATACCAATCCAATCGTTCCCGATCGTCACCACTTTCCTTTGTATCATGTCCAAGTCTGGAAAACCGTGAAGCAAAGGATCGCCTAAAAGAAACAATGATTAAATTTCAAACAACCGTTCAACAGCTGGAGCAAGCACTAATTCAATGGGCTACTAGGCGCTTAAATATACAAGGATCAACCACAGCTCCATGTGGATAGCCCGATGAAGAGCGTAGCATGAAAGAAGTACTAGAGACTCCAGCGGGCAAGACAGAGAATGAATTCATACTAGAACAAGTGGAAGAAGCTGTCATTGTTCAAGAAGAAGAGTTGGTTGAATTGGTTGAAGATCTAGGCGATGCTGAACTTCCTTGGGAATCCAGAATTGAGGAAAACTCCGTCCAAGATGCCACAGTTAACGCTAAGGAGGATACCGTACAATCTCCAAGGCAAGTCGTTTATGAAGAGTCAGACGGAATAATCCAAGAAGCAAATTTCCTTGATGATGATAGTCACAAGTCTAGTTCTCCTAGTGATGAGCTGGCGTCCGCAAGTGAATTCTCTGAGATCGAAGAATCTTCCCCAAGTGAATATGAAGATGATGCGGAGGTAGATTTCTCTCAACCTCCAATCTATGACTCGAGTGATGAGGAAGACATAGAAGACTTTGACCAGGATACAGATACAATTGAAGATCTTTGCATGGAAGTGGAAGAATTCACAGAAGAACACAAGGAAATGGAACTTGCAGAACCACCAAAAACACCTATCCCAAGGCCATTACCACCCAATACAAGCTTCAAGTGGGTACAATCTTTAACTTATAATTTTACTTATTCACTTGAATATGGTTTGCTTGAAACAGATGGCCAGCTTAGAGCTCTCTGCGGCTTTAAGAGTAAGAGGGAAATGGCTCGTATTCAGAGCTGGTGCACCAGGTTCAATAAGGTTCCACGCTTCACCTCAAAGTACACGGATTGGTATCATGCTCAATTGCATGGATCACAGAGAACATTTGGTCGCCACGGTGAGACTCTACTCTTTAACCCGCCCAAATGGAAACTTACAAATCAAAACGGAGGCGGATCTAAAAACACAACTTGGGATCATGGATTATGTTCTGACATTCGTCATCCCGGGAGGCTGAATATCTGTTTAAAGCTGTGCAGAAGCTTTACATGCCTAGTTTGGGACCCCGGAGGCTATTGGCATTCCAAGCACTGGTGGAGATTTTTGGACGAATTTAAACACAAGCCACCATAACAGGATACTCTTCCAATGTCCAACTTAAGGACTTTAACTAAAAGTGCTAGGTGGGAGACAACCCACCATGGTATGGTCGCTACTTTTTTTTTTCATATTATTTCTTGTTAATTGCTTTCATTTTTCCTTTTTCATTTTTATTTATTAAACCTGGAATCATGCATAAGCATCTATGATAGTCATTGCATTCTGCACTTTTCATGCATAAAAAAAAAAAGTGGTTGCACGACGCGACCACATGCCCCATGCGATCGCATCATATCGCGAAAAACACCACCCATGCGACCGCGTGACCCACGCAGCCGCGTGATATATATATCGACGTAAGGATCCAACGAATAGAAAGTTGGGCTGGAATCGTGCGGCCCTTGTGCGTTTCGCACAAATTGGCTCACGCGATCGCATGCCCCATACGATCGCGTCACTACCCAATACCAACCACACGCGACCGCGTGAGCTACGCGATCGCATCGCATGGATTACACATCGCCCCGAAAGGAGACAGAGAGTTGCGCTGAAACGGCACTGGAGTTGTGCATTTAGCACAAATTCCAGCGACGCGATCGCGCGACCCATGCGATCGCGTCACCCTTCTTTCCCCCCTCCCATGCGATCACGCACTCCACGCGATTGCGTCACTCCCATTCTCGTCCCAACCACGCGACCGCGTGCCCCACGCGGCCGCGTGGATTTGAAAATATAACCCCCCAGCCCGCGAACCCTATCAGTCGCGCAGCCCTCCCCTTTCACCCCCAACCCTCTTCTCCTTCTCTCTTCTTCTTCTTCCCAGCCACCGCCGGCCAGCCGCCACACCACCACCCCAACGCCGCCGCCACCCCGTACGCCGCCGCCCTAACCCCCTCCCCTCCCTTCTTCTCCCTTCCTCCTCTCCCCTCCCCTCTCCGCCACTGTCTCCGCGACCACCGCCCCCCCACCGCCGGCAGCCCAGCCTCCCACCCCTCAGCTACCCATCTGCAAGCCCCCCTCCCTTCCTCTATCACCAACCCAAATCCTCGCCGCCACTGCCCCCTCGCCGCCACCACCGCGTCACCGTGCACCACCACCACGCCGGACGCCGCCGCAGCCACCTTCTTCCCTGTTCCATCCCTTCCGCTTACCAGGTTCCACAACACGTAACCATTTTTTATCTGTTCATAAATTTTCTGTATTTTTTATTCCGTTTATGTTCATAATTAGGATAGCTAGACTTGCATGTTGTAGTGGATTTCTAGGTTGTTAGGTAGCTTAGGCTGTGGTTAGTGGATCTAGGTCTGTTTACTTGCACTGTTCTTACTTCTGCTTTACCCTATGTGCAAATATGTTGCTGCATAATCATGTTTCATATGCTGCTTTCTTGTATGTTGCTGCTGTTTACATTAAGTTTTTATGTTTATTTTATATCTATGTACATGCAGCTTGATTTTTTAATTCATATGAACTGATTAAATTGCTGTTTATTTTCCGGGACAATCTAATTTTAGCCTGAATGCTGCCCAATTTTTTTTTAAAATTTGTTTTCATTCATGTTTTGGTTTCGCATTTCTGAAATCTGTTTTCCTTTACTTTACCCAAACCACTACATGAATGCTATGGCAGACTTTCTCATCCTTTTTGATTTCCTGGTTCATAAACTGCTTGTTCAAATTATGAGTACTTCTATTCTTACCTGTGAATCCTTGTTATATGGAATTTTTCTATGCTACTTACTTTCCTAACTCACTGATTTTAATTTACTAATTTCTTTTTCAAATCCTAACCATACTAACCCTTTTGATCTCTTTTATGATTATTTTCACTTTCCTCTAACTTTCTAACCATGGCATATTGCTTACTTTCTTTCCATTTAACATTCATTCAATCATATTTCACTTACTTATTTTCCTTATTTTATTTCTCCTTTGCCGCTTGGATTTCCTTTATTTAATTGCCTATTTGCTTTTCGATTTTATCCAATTCCTGGTTTTCTGTTTTTCAGGATGTCTGCTTCACAGAGGAAAGGTAAAGGCAAGCGCAAGAGAGGAGATTCCTCCCAGTCCATCATTTCTCTAATGCACGATACATCATGGTGGGAGAAGAATTTCACACAGCAGGAGAAAGCTAACCAACTGCTTCCTGCAAATGATCCTATAAAATTTGCAAACTGGTACTGTGAACTGAAGTACCCGGCTTTTGCAAACTCCGGAAATCTATACCTGGAACGTACCTTGAAGATTCCAGAGGCCCTCCAGCAATACACTACTAAGCTAATCAAGCAAAGGGGCTGGTACTTTCTGGAGAGACAACTGACAGAGGTGAATGCATCTTGGGTCTGGGAATTCTATTGCAACTACTACCTTACTACCCTAGATGCAGTGAACCTGAGAGGAAAGCTAATTCTGGTCACTGAGGAGGCCATAGAGACCATTCTCCAGCTCCCCGCCACGTCCGATCAGCCAGATGGTTTTGCACAGGCTGAGGAGGACATGGGCCAGATGCAGTTTGATTGGGATGCTGTGAAGGCAAGGATAGCTCTCGACCCTGCTGTTCCTTTGGAGATGGGTCAGAACACCACTATGCCTAGAGGGATCAAGAGAGTGTACTTAAATGATGAGGCTCGGCTTTGGCATCAGATCTTGAGTAACTTTGTGATGCCGAGTACTCACGAGACAGAGATCCCGGCTACCATGATCACCCTCCTTTGGTGTGTGCTGGAGGGTAAGGACATTTATCTGCCTCGTTTTATCCGGCATTATATGGCCAGGGCCCACGTTAGAGGCACCCTCCCCTTTCCTTACCTGGTTACACGGCTAGGCCGTCAGGCTGATGTGCCTTGTGAGGATGCCGATGAGAGATCACCAGCAGCGGACTGCAGGAAGATCATCCCGCACAGTAGGAACTTCCTTGCTTTAGGCTACAGACCACCACCTGTCACTGCTACTGATGAGATAGCCCCTCCGTCTGCTGGACCCTCTTCATCCACAGCTGCCCCAGCTGCCCCTGCTGCCACCACTGCACCTCCACCCGCCTCTGAGCCGGTCTATCGCCTCGTGCACCGTCTATTTCGCCAGCTTGATCAGATGGAGCACCGTAACAGGCGCCGGTATGAGAGATTAGAGCGCCGCAGTAGGCGACGCTATTCCCATCTGAAGCTGATGATCAGACAGGGCACCGACATCCCCTCCGAGCCTGACACCCCTTCAGAGCCATCAGAGGATGAGCACGAGGAGGAGCCTCATTCCCAGGCGGAGACTCATCAGCAGGCAGCCACAGAGCAGGCTGCCCCGCATCAGGAGGTTATGCACCCGATAGAGGCTGCAGATCTGGAGATCCCGCTCCAGTCCGTGATGAGATATTTTGGTGAGAAACGAATCTCTCCCAAAACACCACAAATCTAACCGGCAAGTGCACCGGGTCGCATCAAGTAATAAAAACTCACGGGAGTGAGGTCGATCCCACAGGGATTGAAGGATTGAGCAATTTTAGTTTAGTGGTTGATTTAGTCAAGCGAATCAAGATTTGGTTGATGATTGTGTGACTTGCAGAAAGTAAATTGCATTGAAGTAAAGAGAACAAGAAATAAATGGCTGAAACTTAAAGAACAAGAAATTAAATGGCAGAAACTTAGAGTGCAAGAAATGTAAATTGCTTGAGATGTAAAGGGGATTGGGATGTGGATTTGCAGAAATTAAACAAGGAAAAACTAAATTGCATCAAACAGAAGAGGGAAAGGGAATTGGGATTGAACCGGATCTTGAAGCAGTAAAGTAAATGAACAGAAAAAGCAATAAATAGGGAATTTAAATGAGAAATTCAGATCTCAGGACCCAGAGACTAGAAAACCAAGTCTAGATCTCAATGCCTTCCTAGATCCAACAAGAACAATAGCAAGGAAATTGTAAATTGCAAAGAAAAGAGATGAAGAGCAATAAACCGGAAATGAAATTCAATTAACAGTAAAGGAAACAGAGAGATCCAAGATTGAGATTGAAACATAATTTCTTCAATTCTCCAATCCAAGATCCAAGACAATTGTAAAATGAAATTGAAAGCAATGGAAACAAAGAAATTAAAGTTCACTCAGTAACAAAAGCTCTCCAAAAACTCTTATGAAAATTCCAAAAGGAAAGCTCCCTGAATAACTTGAATTCTATCCTATTTATACACTTTCAAAAATGATCTTTAAGCCTTGAGTTGGGCCTTTGTTCTTGGTGGAATTGGGTTGAAAGAGGCCTTGGTTGATTGCTCTTGAAGTTTGAAGAAGAACCGAAGTGAACCAATTGAACCGGTTTTGAAGTTAGCCATAGTTGGACCTAACGTTTGAGCCAAAGTTAGGGGTCTAACTTTGGCCCTAACTTTTCATAGCAGCAAGCATGTTTCTCTGGTTTGGACGTTGGTGCCAACGTTAGGGGTCTAACTTTGACCCTAACGTTGGCAATGCTTTGTGCTAGTGGCGCCAACGTTAGCCTCCAAGTTAGGGGGCTAACGTTGGCACAAACGTTGGCCCTTCCCCCTTTGTGATTCATGTGCCAACGTTAGCTTCTAAGTTAGGGGGCTAACGTTGGCGCAAACGTTGGTGCCCAGGGGAGAACTTCTCTTGCCAATGTTAGCCTCCAAGTTAGGGGGCTAACGTTGGCTCAAACGTGGGGAGCCCAGGGAGTAATCTTCATGCCCAACGTTAGCCTCCAAGTTAGGGGGCTAACGTTGGGGCTAACTTCATGCCTCCAGGTTCAATTTCACTTATTCCATTCTTCACTTCTAGCCATTCCTCTTTGCTTCAACCTTTCTCCAAGCTTTCTTCACCTATCATTAATCAACCAAACTCATCAAATCTATGCTCAAAATCATGAGATATTCAATCTTTCATAATATGCAACAAATATAGCACAAAACCTCATGAAATGGCATGAATTCATATATGGTTGGTTCAATCAAGGGAAACATGAAAATCTACTCAATTAGCTTGCTTGTAGCTCAAGAAAGTGCATAATTCTAATGAAAACAAAAGAAAAAGACTAGCTAAAATAGGCTAAGATGACTTGTCATCACAACACCAAACTTAAAGCTTGCTTGTCCCCAAGCAAGAAATGAATTATTAAGAAGAAAGAATGAAATGGAAGAGGAAGTTCATGCTAGCAGAGTATTATTGATAGTTCATGGGGTTTTATGTGGATATGCAAATACTCACTTCTTATTGATTCCGAGGCCTAGAAAGTCTCCTTCAAGCTTCAAGTGACATATTGCTATGACCTCTCATTATTCCTTTATCCTTGGCTATTACTTTATTCAAAAGCTTTATTTGAGTGTCATGTGTAGCAAGTTCATTTTCTTTTCTTTATACTTGACACATTATTCACTATAGACACTTGGCTCACATTCCTTCTTAAAACATTGATGCCCAGCACCTCTTTGGGTTACTAAATGCCTTGTAGTTAGGTTGCTCTTGATAGTGGATTTTCAGCTGATGATCCCGGGTTAGTTAACCCAAGTCACCAAGTGTTGAGGCACTCCTAAGAGCTTACTAATCCAAGCAGATCCTAGTACAAAGACATCACAGGCATATATTTTAAGGTTCAAGCTATTGGTGTCCAGCTTTGTTTCTTTTTGTTTTTCTTTTGTTTTGCCACTTTTTGGCTCTCTTTGTTCTTTCCTTCTTTTTGTTTTTCTTTCTAACCAAGTAATTTAATTCAATTGAGATTCATAGACAGTAGGCCACTCTTTACTTAGAAGGGGATATCCTAGCTCTTTATTTACTAAAAGTGAGCTATTATACAATCACACACATACCACCACTTACTTTTATTCTACTTCTAACTAACATAGATTATCTTGCTTCACATTCAAACTGTTCTTTTATTGAATTTAAAGATGCAGGGGACAATACATACTTCTTGTCAAGTGAAAGTAAACACACAAGCACACACATAAACTAGCCTACTTATTTTGAAAGAAACAAACATAATGCAAAGATCTTTAATTAAAATGGACTACTTGGAAATGCAAAGACAATTTAGAACAGATTGAATTTGTAGTGATGAATAAGGAGCAAGTCCACCTTTCATTTGTCATGCCTTTTCTTTCTCCTTTCATACACTTCGCTGCTAGAGTTCCCACCATCCTTTTGCTTCTGGAATGAGGTTACATCTCTTCAGGAACTTGTATCTGTTCTTGTTGTCTCCTTCCCATTCTGAGTTCTCAAAACAAATGTCTCTTGCAATCTCCTCATAATCTTGATCCTCAGTCAATCTTTGTTGGTATCCCGGTTCATCAAAGCGGACTGACTTTAGTTTCAAGACTTTTTTGATTGCCTCCGGGCTAAAGTCTACTTCCACCCCACGCACATAGCTCTTGTACGTTGGGGGTTCACGCATGTCAATCCTTGGGACATTTGCATAGAACTCTCTTATGATGTTGGTATTAACTCGGGTGGCTGGCGATGTAAGTTCCTCCCATCTCCTCTTCCGGATTTTGTTCTTTATTTCTTGACATCCATCATCCGGCAACATGAATGGAATTTCAGGATAGATTTTTTTCTCGTTCATCCATTGAATTTGCATTTGATGAGACCAAGACTTGAACCTCCATTGGTCATATTCATGTGTTTCTTCCTCCACTATTGGATCTTTTCCTTTTCGTCGTTTGGTTCTTGAGGAGGATGCCATGATCACTTGGTTGGTTGAGAGGGAATGTGAAGAATGTTGGAGAGTTTGATGTGTGGTTGGAGGAAAAAGAGATTCGGACCGAACTTGTTATGACAAGAAGTTATGAAGAGAAGTTTAAGTGGTTGGAGTTTAAAGTAGAAGAAAGGTTGCACAAGGCTTGTTATGTTGAGGAGTGATTCGGTTATGTGCATGGCTTGAAGGTGGTATGCTTTTAAATGAGCAATGAAGGGCTAGGATGCAATTAGACACTATGGGAATCAAGGGTGTGCATGTATGGATGAATGAAGACAAAATTTGCTCCTTCCCTTGCCTTTGCCGTGATCATTCTCAAGGAGTGGCAGATTTCTTACTTGAAGCATGTGATAGGGTTTTGTCCTTATGCCATGCTTTCCTTTATCTTGTCTTTTTCATTGAAGATTCTTTGACCTCCTAGTCATCATAACAAGACAACATACATTAGTCTTATCCAACCGTAGCAATATTGTTCTTTTTAGTAAAAATATGTGAACCATCAATTCTTATCTCATGTGAACCGTGACACTTCCTTTGGAGGACACCAAACTTGATGTTTGGTAATGTATAAAGAAAATGAGTTTCTTCCTCCAATTAGTAAAGTTTAAATGTTCATAAGAATTGTTTTCATCATACTTTCTTTTTCTCTTTTTTTTTTTCATGAAGGATTAATTGTATCCTTGAATCGGTGCATCAAGGTTTGATGAACACCAAACTTGTTTCTTGTCAAAGGGTACATCACAATTAATGCCTCCATTACCGAATAAGAATTTTTCTATTTATAAGGTTTTGGAAAATAACACATGTATGATTATTGATGCATGAATTTCAAATTTTCATGAAGCTATGTGGACACCAAACTTAGTGTTCGGCCATATGCTCTATCAAAATATTTTAAGCATGTGAAACAAAATCCTTTGTAATATTGGTTGAGTGTGCTTGAAGACACACTAAACTTAGCATATGTTTCAAAATAATGCATGCAATAAATGGACGTGTTCATGAAAAGAGAAAAGAATTCATGCATCAAGTGATCATAACTTATTGAATTTAAAATGACATGAATCTTAAATCATGGGTTGCCTCCCATGGAGCGCTCTTTTATTGTCACTAGCTTGACATTGAGGCTTTCTTTTATGGTGGTTGGTGCTTGTAGGGCCTCAATTTGTCTCCCCTGACTGTGATCCTCTTCTTTGTTCTCTGGTGTTCAATTTCAGCATGTTCTAATGATAGTATGTTGCTGACAGTGTAGTAATCCTCGGTTTGTTGATTTGCCCCCAGCTGTTGATATATCAGTTGCACTTTGTCACCTTTAGAAAGCCCCTCTGTTGGAATCTTTCTATTCTTCCAGCCCCTTTTTGCTTTGTTTCTGCGCTTCATCTTTCCTTTTGTTGATCTTTCTTTTCTGGCTGTAGGCTTCCCTTGGGGGCCTCTCTTCTCAGTGGCCAATACTCTAACATCCTCTTGGGCTTTTTCATCAGTCTGCACAGTCCTTAGCATTGGGATGTTGCTGTGACTTTCCTGGTCACTTTTCATATAGTCTTTCTTCTCCTTGCTAAATTGTGCCTCTGGTAATACCTTCAGAGTGATGCTTTGGTCATGCATCCTGAGAGTTAATTCCCCTTCCTCTACATCTATGATAGCTCTAGCAGTGGCCAAGAATGGCCTTCCCAGTATAACAGAGTCACCATCATCATTGTTTGATTCTAGAACCACAAAATCAGCAGGGTATATAAAACTGTCCACCTTGACCAAAAGCTTTTCAATTACACCTCTGGGGTATACCATTGACTTGTCTACCAGCTCTAGAGACATTTGTACTGGTTTGACCTCCTCTATATGTAGCTTTTTCACCAAGGAGGATGGTATTAAGTTAATACTCGCTCCAAGATCGCACATTGCTTTAGTAATGGTCAATTCTCCAATGGTGCAAGGCAACAGGAAGCTCCCTGGGTCCTCAAGCTTGGGAGGAAGCCCCTTTTGAATCAAGGTCCTGCATTCCTCAGCAATCTTTATGGTTTCTTTCTCATCCCAGCTTCTTTTCTTGTTGATGAGATCCTTCAGAAACTTGGAGTATAGAGGCATTTGCTCAAGTGCTTCAGCAAAGGGGATATTGATTTCCAACTTCTAAAAAATCTCAAGGAATTTGTGAAAATGCTGGTCTTTAACCTCTTTGTTGAACCTCTGAGGGTAAGGCAGTGGAGGTGTGATGCTTTTTCCTATTTGCTGCTGCCCTTGAGCTACTTCCTTTGAGCTATGTGGCTGGTTGTCCTTCTCTTTGAGTTTCTCAGTGCCTTTGTTTGGCATCACATCTTGCTCCTTATCCTCATCTGCCTTTGTTTGATTCTCATCCTCTGTTGGTTCTTTGATGTTCTCTGCTTGCTTCCTTGTAGTGTCATTGTTGCTTATCAATGTTCTCCCACTCCTCAATTGTATTGCCTTGCATTCCTCCTTGGGATTTGGAATTGTGTCACTGGGCAGTACGTTTGAAGGTCTCTCAACAGATACTTACTTGGAGAGTTGCCCCATCTGTCTCTCTAGGCTCTTTATAGAGGCTTCCTGATTCTTGGCTACCATTTCTTGGTGTTTCAACATTTTGTCTATCATGGCTTCCAAGTGAGTGATTCTTTGGGCTTCAGGTAATATTTGAGGTGGGTTATTAGATGTGGGTGGTGGATGGTAGGCATTTTGGTTGGTGGGTTGGTTATTAGATTGGTATTGGTTGATGTTGGGGTAGTTGTTTTGAGGTTTTCTGTAGGGGTTTTGGTTATTCTACTGCTGGTTGTGATTTTGGTTGTTTCTTGGATTGTGTTGGTTTGAATTCCTCTGCCATGGTTGTTGGTTTTGGGTATGGTTATCTCCCCATCTGAGGTTTGGGTGGTTCTTCCAGGATGGATTGTATGTATCACCATACACTTCATTTGGTCCTTGATTGTGCATATACTGCACTTGCTTTTGTTGTTGTTCTTCTTGAGTTTCTTCACTTTGTCCCCATGTGGTTGATGGTTGGCTGGTGTTAACTGCTGCAACTTGGAGACTATCAATCCTCTTGGCCATTTGCTCAAATTGTTGTTGAATTTGCTGCTGCATCATCTTGTTTTGAGCTAGGATTGAATCCACTCCTTCTAGCTCCATTACTCCTCTCCTTTGTGATGGTTGGCGGCTTCTTTGGTGAGCGAAGAAATATTGGTTGTTGGCCACCATGTCCACAAGATTCTGAGCTTCCTCAGTAGTTTTCATCAGTTGTAGTGAACCTCCAGCAGAATGATCTAATGCCTCCTGAGATTTCAATGTCAGACCTTCATAGAAATTTTGCAGCACGTCCCATTCATTGAACATCTCTGGAGGACACTTTCTGATTAAGGCTTTGTACCTCTCCCATGCTTCATACAAGGATTCGGCATCTAATTGTGTGAATGTCTGCACCTCAGTTTTCAGCCTGATGACTCTTTGGGGTGGATAGAATTTGGCTAGAAATTTAGTCACCAAGTCATCCCAACTAGTGATACTTCCTTGGGGAAAAGTTTCAAGCCATTGTTCAGCCTTATCTCTTAATGAGAACGGGAACAGCAGAAGCTTGTAGGTTTCAGGATTCACGCCATTGGATTTGACAGTGTCACAGATCCTTAAGAAGGTAGATAGATGTTGATTTGGATCCTCCAATGGTCCTCCCCCAAATGAGCAATTGTTCTGGACCAATGTGATGAGTTGTGGCTTCAGTTCAAAATTATTTGCATTGACATTAGGGGTGAGAATGCTACTTCCACAATGTCTAGCATTTGCAAAGGTATAGGAAGCCAACACTCTCCTCTGTTGTGGTTGATTATTGACTCCTTCTCCTGGATTAGATGTATCTCCTTCCATCTCGTGGAATTCTTCGTCTGATTCCTCTTCTCCAACAATACTTTTCCCTCTTTCAGCTCTTCTTAACCTCCTGAGAGTTCTTTCGTCTTGTTCATGAAAATTGGGTATGGCTCTTCTTGTACCTGACATACAAGCAGAACATAAGAGCACACAAACCAGTTACACTTCAATCTACTGCTAGAATGAAGTTTTAGTTAGCTTAAGCAAAAATTCAAACAGTTAGTGGGTTAGTCAAAATTAAAGAAAAAGTGCTTGATCTAGATTACCACCTCACTTAATCATTGTCAATCTAATCAATCCCCGGCAACGGCGCCAAAAACTTGATGAGATATTTTGGTGAGAAACGAATCTCTCCCAAAACACCACAAATCTAACCGGCAAGTGCACCGGGTCGCATCAAGTAATAAAAACTCACGGGAGTGAGGTCGATCCCACAGGGATTGAAGGATTGAGCAATTTTAGTTTAGTGGTTGATTTAGTCAAGCGAATCAAGATTTGGTTGATGATTGTGTGACTTGCAGAAAGTAAATTGCATTGAAGTAAAGAGAACAAGAAATAAATGGCTGAAACTTAAAGAACAAGAAATTAAATGGCAGAAACTTAGAGTGCAAGAAATGTAAATTGCTTGAGATGTAAAGGGGATTGGGATGTGGATTTGCAGAAATTAAACAAGGAAAAACTAAATTGCATCAAACAGAAGAGGGAAAGGGAATTGGGATTGAACCGGATCTTGAAGCAATAAAGTAAATGAACAGAAAAAGCAATAAACAGGGAATTTAAATGAGAAATTCAGATCTCAGGACCCAGAGACTAGAAAACCAAGTCTAGATCTCAATGCCTTCCTAGATCCAACAAGAACAATAGCAAGGAAATTGTAAATTGCAAAGAAAAGAGATGAAGAGCAATAAACCGGAAATGAAATTCAATTAACAGTAAAGGAAACAGAGAGATCCAAGATTGAGATTGAAACAGAATTTCTTCAATTCTCCAATCCAAGATCCAAGACAATTGTAAAATGAAATTGAAAGCAATGGAAACAAAGAAATTAAAGTTCACTCAGTAACAAAAGCTCTCCAAAAACTCTTATGAAAATTCCAAAAGGAAAGCTCCCTGAATAACTTGAATTCTATCCTATTTATACACTTTCAAAAATGATCTTCAAGCCTTGAGTTGGGCCTTTGTTCTTGGTGGAATTGGGTTGAAAGAGGCCTTGGTTGATTGCTCTTGAAGTTTGAAGAAGAACCGAAGTGAACCAATTGAACCGGTTTTGAAGTTAGCCATAGTTGGACCTAACGTTTGAGCCAAAGTTAGGGGTCTAACTTTGGCCCTAACTTTTCATAGCAGCAAGCATGTTTCTCTGGTTTGGACGTTGGTGCCAACGTTAGGGGTCTAACTTTGACCCTAACGTTGGCAATGCTTTGTGCTAGTGGCGCCAACGTTAGCCTCCAAGTTAGGGGGCTAACGTTGGCGCAAACGTTGGCCCTTCCCCCTTTGTGATTCATGTGCCAACGTTAGCCTCCAAGTTAGGGGGCTAACGTTGGCACAAACGTTGGTGCCCAGGGGAGAACTTCTCTTGCCAACGTTAGCCTCCAAGTTAGGGGGCTAACGTTGGCTCAAACGTAGGGAGCCCAGGGAGTAATCTTCATGCCCAACGTTAGCCTCCAAGTTAGGGGGCTAACGTTGGGGCTAACTTCATGCCTCCAGGTTCAATTTCACTTATTCCATTCTTCACTTCTAGCCATTCCTCTTTGCTTCAACCTTTCTCCAAGCTTTCTTCACCTATCATTAATCAACCAAACTCATCAAAGCTATGCTCAAAATCATGAGATATTCAATCTTTCATAATATGCAACAAATATAGCACAAAACCTCATGAAATGGCATGAATTCATATATGGTTGGTTCAATCAAGGGAAACATGAAAATCTACTCAATTAGCTTGCTTGTAGCTCAAGAAAGTGCATAATTCTAATGAAAACAAAAGAAAAAGACTAGCTAAAATAGGCTAAGATGACTTGTCATCAGTCCGTCCCACCTCCACAGCAGCCAGACCCTCAGCCCACCACCGCCACGGAGACCCCAGCTACCATCCCTACCATTGATGACACTCCTTCACACCAGGCTTGATTGAGCATCGAGGACGATGTTTCATTTTAAGTGTGGGGAGGTCGCCATCTCTAGCGTTTATTTTGGTGAACTACTACATACTTTTTCTTTTATTTTGGATATTTTTCTGTATTTTTCTCTTTTTCTTTTATTGTTATTTTCTGAGTACTTATACATTGCTACTTGTGTATTTTACTCTATTTTCTGCATTTTGCATCTTTAGTTCATACTTCAGCCATTTAGTTTATTTTAGTTATTTAGTTTAGTTGGCAATTCTGATTTATTAGTGGATTAATTAGTATAGTTTACCCTTTTTAGCATAAGATAGTATAGTTTAAATAGAAAAATATAGAAAGGAAGTAAACTAGAAACTTTAACAGAATCAAAATAACCCACACCTTGTATATATAGCATTACATGTTAGTTGACAACATTTCATCAAGGAGGAACATTAAAACTTTAAAAGCTACCCTAAATAATTTTTTCAAGAGAATAATGGGAATTTTTAACTAAACCTGCATACAATATATGAATGATATATGATGCTTGAGTTAGAGAACACACAGCCTGTGAGTCTTGAGCTTAAATTATATAGTTGCATTCAAACCATAATTTCATTTCTGTGTGTCATATTTCTTCTCATTCTGATATTCTTTACTTTGCTTTAATCTATATGTCCAATTATAGAATATAGAATAGATACATACCAAGAGAATGATTAAGGCCATCATTTGATTTTAGCTCACTCACCCCAAATTAGCCTACCTTTTACATTACCCTTGTTAGCCCCCTTGAGCCTTTCAAAACCCCTTTATTCTATTTAGCCAAATTACTAGCCTTAAGCAGAAAAACAAAATAAAATCCCAAGTGAATCCTTGGTTAGCTTAAGATAGAAAATTATAAATAGAGTTAAATGCGGGAAACCTTTTGGGAACATGGATAATAGAAACAAAAAGGTAGAAAAGTAAAAAGGAATAAAATAAAATTTGGGAAGCATGCTCATGAGAAAATCTAAATGATTCAATTATCATGTGCATTAAAAAAAATTAAAAAAAATTAAAAATAATTAAAAAATAATTAAAAAATAAAAAAAAATTTAAAAATTTTTTCAATGAAAACAATGCACATGGAATAAAAATTAAAAAGTAAAACATGAGCATGTAACTATAAGTGGGAAATATGGAAAAATAGGTAAAGAGATTTTATTTTACTAAATATGTATGTTAGGTGAGATCTTAGTCTAATTAAGGATTCGCTTATTAGCTCACTTGACCATATACATAAATCCTTACCTTTACCTTGGCCCCATTACAACCTTAATTAAGACCTCATGACTTTTTGGTATGACTATATTCTATAATTGTTGATTGGTTAGATGAAAAACAAAGCTGTAAAAATTAAGAATAAAAAGAAAAATAGAGTGAATAAACCCAACAAACACTGAGTGACTAGAGAGTAAACACAAAATCCAGTGAGGGTTTAATAACTCATCAACATATATCCGTGCTTAAAATTTACTAATTGTTTTGCAAGTTTGTACAATGTTTTCTTTCCCATCTCATTTGCTAAAGTACTTTATTATTTAAGGGTTGGCTATATATATATATACACAACTCCTTGAGAATGTGAATTAACTTAGCTACATGTAAGCTTTATATATGAGTGGATGAATTAGAATTGCATGACTCATTAGGTAGATGCATTTAGCATAGGTTGCATTTCATAACATTCCATCACTTTAACCTTAATTATTTACCTTGGATTTAGCATGAGGACATGCTAGTGTTTAAGTGTGGGGAGGTTGATAAACCCACATTTCATGAGTTCTTTTGTGCTTAATTAAAGTGATTTATTCAACTCTTCACCTACTTATTCACATTAATTGCATGGTTTTACTTTCCCTTCCCTATTATGTCATATAATGAAAAACATGTTTTCTAAGCTTTAAAAATTAATTATTTTAATTACCTTTATTTCCATTCGATGCCGTGATTAGTGTGTTGAGTAGTTTCAGATTTTCTAAGGCAGAATGGCTTAAAGGATGAAAAAGGAAACATACTAAGATGGAAGGAGAAAGCAAAACGGAGCTTTAAAGAAACTGGTATCCACGCGATCGCATGGATGACGCGATCGCGTGCCAAGCACGAATTAGCAGCGACGCGGCCGCATGACTGACGCGACCACGCGCCTTAAGCAGAACGCACATGACGCGGTCGCATGACTGACGCGACCGCGTGGCAAGGAAAAGCTCCAATTGACGCGACCGCGTGATAGAGGCCACGCACCAGAAATTGCAGAAAACGCTCATAACGAGTTCTGAGGCCCTTTTTGGCCCAAACCCAAGTCCAGAAGGCATAGACCAGAGGTTATGAAGTGAGGGAATGCATCCATTCAGAGAGCTCGCATATTTTCACCTTTCAATGAATTAGATTTAGTTGAGAGGGAGATCTCCTCCCTCTCGCTTTTAGGATTTAGGATTTCTTCTTGTTTTAAGAGTAACTCTGGATCCAGGTTTAATTTTATTTTAATATTACTTCTCTTTATTTATTCCAACATTTGAATTGATTATTATTATTTATGAATTATTCCATGTTATAGATTTCTATTTGAATTAATGATAATTGAGGTATTTTTAGTTTATGATTGTTCTCTTTGATTTAAGTTACCATTGCTTCCCATCTAAGGATATTTTTACTATTATTCCAGCAACTTTACTTTTTCCCCTTTTGGTTCTGGTTAAGAATTTAGTAACTCAACAGTTATTAAACTCAATACAATTGATAATCGTGATCTTGCTAATTGAGCTGAACTTAAATAATCCCAACCTTTTTTGAGGAAATAATTAGGATTCAAAGGTCAACTTAATTAGTCCCTTGACTTTCCCTTACCCTGGTAAAGGTCGACCAAGTGGAGTTTAGATTCAACTTTCATTATTGTTGAGAGAGATAACTAAGTTGGACCTCTAATTTCTCTACCTTGCTAAAAGTCGCTTTACAGTTATTATTTATTCTTGATTGCCATTTAATTCACTCGTCATTCAGATTACTTGCTTCTCACCTTCTAAACCCCGATTATAACCTTTATAGCCAATAATAAGAACATACTTCCTCGCAGTTCCTTGAGAAGACGACCTGAGGTTTGAATACTCGGTTAACAATTTTTAAAGGGGTTTGTTACTTGTGACACCCAACACGTTTGTACGAAGGGATTTTTGCCGGTTTAGAAACTATATCTACAACACGACTGTTTTTATGATATTCTTTACTGGCAAAAATCCTAACGTCAACAAGCAACAATTTAAGTTTAGTGTTGTGATGGGCGGATAATTTATACCCTTTCTGACATTATTTTTACATAGTTTTTAGTTGCTTGGGGACAAGCAACAATTTAAGTTTGGTGTTGTGATGAGCGGATAATTTATACCCTTTTTGGCATTATTTTTACATAGTTTTTAGTATGTTTTAATTACGTTTTATTATATTTTTATTAGTTTTTATGCAAAAATCACATTTCTGGACTTTACTATGAGTTTGTGTATTTTTCTGTAATTTTAGGTGTTTTCTGGCTGAAATTGAGGGACCTGAGAAAAAATCTGATTCAGAGGCTGAAAAAGGACTGCAGATGGTGTTGGATTCTGACCCTCCTGCACTCGAAGTGGATTTTCTGGAGCTACAGAAGCCTAATTGGTGCGCTCTTAATTGCGTTGGAAAGTATACATCTTGAGCTTTTCAGAAATATATAATAGTCCATACTTTGCCCGAGATTTGATGGCCCAAACTGGCGTCCAAATCCAGTCTAAAACATCTTGGCGTAAAACACCCAAATTGGCACCAGAATTGGAGTTAAACACCTAAACTGGCACCAAAGCTGGCGTTTAACTCCAAGAACAGCCTATGCACATGAAAGCTTCAAGCCTCAGCCCAAGCACAGACCAAGTGGGCCTCGGAAGTAGATTTCTGCACTATCTGCACTTAGTTACTCATTTTCTGTAAACCCTAGTTACTAGTTTAGTATAAAAACTACTTTTAGAGATTTGTTTTACATCTTTGATCACTTTTGATCTTTGATCAGTTATAGACTTTTATCATCTGTTGTTCACGTTTGGAGGCTGGCCTCACGGCTATGACTAGACCTCTTTCACTTATGTATTTTCTATGGAAGAGTTTCTACACCCCATAGATTAAGGTGTGGAGCTCTGCTGTTCTTCATGAATTAATGCAAGTACTATTGTTTTTCTTTCAACTCACGCCTAATTCTTCTCCAAGATATACTCTCGTACTTAATTCAGTTAAGTCAAAATGAAGGGGTGACCCATGACAATCACCCAATCTTCGTTACTCGCTTAGCCAAGATCTGCGTGCCTGACAACCACGAAGCAGTCTACATGATGTTCAACGTAGTCATTGTGCGACAACCGGAGTATATTCTCTTGGATATCTAATACACGGACCGAGTCCGTGAGATTAGTATCTTCGTGGTATAGGCTAGAATCATTGGCAACATTCCTGGGATCCGGAAAGTCTAAACCTTGTCTGTGGTATTCCGAGTAGGATCTGGGAAGGGATAACTATGACGAGTTTCAAACTTGCGAACGTTGGGCGCAGTGACAGTGTGCAAAAGGATCAATGGATTCTACTCTGTTGCTAGCGGGAATCGACAGATGATTAGCCATGCGGTAGCTGTGCCTGGTATTTTTCATCCGAGACGAGAAATCTAACAGTTGATTAGCCGTGCAGAAACCGTAGAGGACCATTTTCATTGAGAGGATCTTACAGCGTGCCATGGAAGGGAGCACTCATGGTTGGAAGGAGGCAGTAGGAAAATAGAGGTTCAGAAGCAACAAAGCATCTCCAGACGCTTATCTGAAATTCCCACCAATGAATTACATAAGTAACTTTATTTTATTTTGTGTTTTATTTATATTTTAATTATCAAAACCTCATAACCAATGGAATTCGCCTGACTGAGATTTACAAGATGACCATAGCTTGCTTCAAGCCGACAATCTCCATGGGATCGACCCTTACTCACGTAAGGTTTATTACTTGGACGACCCAGTGCACTTGCTGGTTAGTTGTGCAGAGATGTGAAAAGTGTGAATCACGATTTCCGTACACCAATAACCTTTCCTCACATTTATTCAATGAAATAGCATGATTTTTTGATTGTCTCCTTATTTGTGCTTAGATGTGAAAACATACTTTTTAGACCTTTAATTTGATGATTTTCTTATCTTCCTTTGATTCCACTAGATGCCTTGATGTGTTTGCTAGTGATTTCAGATTGAAAAGGGCTAGGAAAGGATCAAAGGAGTGGAAGGAAAGCATACAAAGTGGAGAAATCATGAAAAGTCAAAGATTTGGAAAAAGCCCATGGGCGTGCACACACTATGCGCCTACGGGCGGATTGCGAAATGCTCCAGGGATGCGTACGCGCACTGTACATGTACGCGCTAAAGGTCACACGTGATTTTTAAAGAAGAACTCGTGCCTGGTGATTTTGGAGGGTTTCTGGCCTCATTTGGAGCTGAGTTTTTGGCGGGAAAAGGCTAAATAGACCAAGGAATGAAGGGGGAAGCATCGGAGGACATTCATTCACACACTTTAGGCTTAGCTTTAGTTAGTTTTAGAGAGAGAAGTTCTCACTTCTCTCTAGGATTAGGTTTAGTTCTTAGATCTAGATTTCAATTCATGCTTTCATCTACTTCTACCTTTCAATTCTTGTTGTTACATTCATCTATTCTTCTATTGTTTGTTATAATTTCTTCTATTTTGTTTCTATGCTTTGATGTAGATCTACTTTTGTTCATTCTATTTTCTTTCAATTCAATTTGAGGTAATTCATGATAATTGTGTTTCTTTTGATTGTTGTTATTAATTTCTTGCAATAATTGTTGTTATATTTAATTGTTGTTGTCAATTTACTTTGCTTTCCTTTTATACTTCCAAGTGTTTGATGAAATGTTTGGTTGGATTCTTGTGTAGATTTTGTCCCTCTTGGCCTAGGTGGAGTAATTAGTGACGCTTGAGTTAACTAATTCCTTAGTTGATTGATAATTAGAAGTTGCTAATTGATTTGGATACCACTAACGCTAGTCTTTCCCTTGGGAGTTAGCTAGGACTTGTGGAATCAAGTTAATTCATCCACTTGACTTTCCTCCATGGTTAGAGGTTAACTAAGTGGTAGCAATGGATAATTTGTGGTCACAATTGAGGAGGATAACTAGGATAGGACTTCTAGTTCTCATATCTTGCCAAGAGCTTTGTTAGTTGTTAGTTTATTTTTAGTGCCATTTACATTTCTTGTTTCTAATCTCAAAAACCCCAAACATACTCCATAACCAATAACAAGGCACTTTATCGCAATTCCTAGGGAGAACGACCCAAGTTTTAAATACTTTGATTTACAATTTTAAGGGTTTGTTTTTGTGACAAACAAATTTTTACTATGAAAGGATTATTGTTTGGTTTAGAAACTATACTTTACAACGAGGCTTCATTAGTGAAATTCTAAACCGTCAAAAACCCGTTCATCAAAATGGCTCATGTATTGATTAAATGTATAGACCTTATGCATTGAAGTTCTTGTATATAGTTTGAAAGAAAGAAAAATGAGAAAAACAAAAAGAAAAAGAAAAAGACAAAAAAATAAATGTGAAAAAGAGAAGAGAAAGGAAAAAAAAAAGAAAGGAAGAAAAGAAAGAAATAAAAAGGGGGACAAAATACCCCAAAGTGAAGTTCAATAAGAGTCAATGCATAAGTGTTGTGAAAATCAAAATAAAATGCATGAGTATGTGAAAAGTGAAGGACGGGTAGTTAGGTTAGTAATTAATTGTATAGGTCATCATAGGTTAGGTGGGAAAGTTTAAGCTCATCAAAGATTCAAACTATAGTCCACTTATCCATATATGATCCTACCTTGACCCTAGCTCCATTACAACCTTTGAGAAATACCTTGATAAACCTCTATTTCATGGTTTATCTTGTGCTCAATTGAATGGTTTTTATCAACTCTTTACCCACTTATTCATACTATTTGCATGAGTTTACATTCTCCTTCCTGATTTTGTGCTATGATTGAAAACATGCTTCTTTGACCTTATATTTGCTAATATTAAT
Source organism: Arachis ipaensis (assembly GCF_059453495.1). Lineage (NCBI taxonomy): Eukaryota > Viridiplantae > Streptophyta > Magnoliopsida > Fabales > Fabaceae > Arachis > Arachis ipaensis. The sequence continues at coordinate 61,099,176 of NC_142436.1, forward strand.
CCTCTCTTATTACCATTAGATGCCTTGATATGTGTGTTAAGTGTTTTCAGAGATTACAGGGCAGGAATGGTTTAGAGGATGGAAAGAAAGCATGCAAAAGTGGAAGGAATACAAGAAGTTGAAGGAACTACAAAGCTGTCCAGCCTGACCTCTCTGCACTCAAACGATCATAACTTGAGTTACAGAGGTCTAAATGATGCGATTCCAGTTGCGTTGAAAAGCTAACGTCCGGGGCTTCGATTTGATATATAATATGCCAGAGTTTCCCTGAAGATAGGTGACGCGAATGCGTGGTCCACGTGGACGTGTCGCAGTGACAAAAATCAGCGTGTTTGAATTCGCAACCAGCGAATTTCAGGCTGTTTCTGACCCAGTTCTCGGCCCAGAAAATACAGATTAGAGGCTATAAAATAGAGGGATTGCATCCATTCATAAATAAGCTTTCATTTTCACAATTTTAGTTTTAGATGTAGTTTTTAGAGAGAGAGGTTCTCTCCTCTCTCTTAGGATTTAGGAGTTATGATTTTCTTAGTTTTAGGAGTGCCTCTCGATCCCAGGTACAATGTTCCTTTTATTACTTTTCCAATTTAATTTATGAATATCCATGTTAAGATTTGAATATTTTATTTAATATAATTCGAGGTATTTCGGACTTATGATTGCTCTCTTTAATTTATTAATGCTCTCTGTTTATCCAAATTATTTTCATTCAAGTAGACTTTCTTCCCTTTTGGCTTTGGTTAAATAATTTATCAAACTCATTGTTGATTGAAAATTGGAATTCTTCAAGAATTAATTCGAGTTCCAATAACTCTAGCCTTTCCCAAGGAAAGACTAGGACTTGAGGAATAAAAATTAATTCATCCACTTAACTTACCTTCATAGTTAGAGGTTAACAAAGTGGGAGAAAAATCCATTCTCATCACAATTGATAAGGATAACCAGGATAGGACTTCCAGTTCTTATACCTTGTCAAGAGTTTATTTTACAGTTATTATTATTTTATTTTACTTGTCAGTCAACATACTTTTTACCTTGATCCAAAACCCCAATTTACAACTAATAACCAATAATAAGAACATCTCCCTGCAATTCCTTGAGAAGACGACCCGAGGTTTGAATACTTCGGTTATCAATTTATTTAGGGGTTTGTTACTTGTGACAACCAAAACTTTTGTAAGAAAGGTTGATTGCTTGGTTTAGTAACTATACTTGCAACGAGTATTTACTATAACTTCTAAACCATCAATCTTCAGTTTTTCAAAAATGGCGCTGTTGCCGGAGAATTGCAAACGTGTGCCTTATTATTGGTTATTGTAAATATTTTATTTTGCGTTGTTTATTTGTTTTTATTTTTTTTATTTTTGCTTTTTCTTAAGTTAAGAGGTTATTGGTTTTTATTTTAAAATTTTTATTTTATCTTATCTTATTTCAAAAATCAAATTTCAAAATTCAAATTTAAAAATTTTCAAAATTCAAATTTCAAAAATTTTCAAATTTCAAATTTCAAAAAATTCAAAATTCAAAAATTTAAAATTCAAAATTTCAAAATTTAATTTTCAAATTCAAAATTTACATAACTTTTTAATTTAAATTTGTTTTTGTTTTTGTTTTTAATTTTTATTTGCTACTATGAACTCTCACCCCTTTGGCTATGAGTCTGGTTACAATTATGTTGCAGGAAGAAGAAATTACAATGAGAACAGGCATCAAAGTTGGAACAATCAAAGATGGGAGGAGCCACAAGGATTTGATCAACTCTCATGGCAACAACCACCTCCAATGGACTATCAACAACCACCACCATATGCCTATAAACCCTCTCCTCAACATGACTTTGGACCACCATACTCACAAGCCCCTTTCCGCCATTCACCTCCATATGACCCTAACCCTCAACCACCATACCAACCACCTTATGAGCCATATGAACCATATATAGAACCACCCCAATTCCAACCTAATTACTCACAAGAACCACCACTTCAATAATCACCATCTCCATATCTATCAATCCAAGAGCACTATGATCCTATTTAAGAAAGCCGAGCGCATCAAGAGTCAAAGGATCGTTTCAAGGAAACAGTGGATCGATTTCAGGCAACCATTCGTCAATTGGAGCAAGCGATAAATCAATTAGATTTCCGACGTTCAGACACTCAAGGAACCCCCATGGCTTCATGTGGACAATCTAATGAAGAACGTAGCATGAAGGAGATACTAGAAACTCCAGTGAACAGTACGGAGCATGAATTTGTACTGGAACAAGTAGAGGAAGCCGGAATTATTGAAGAAGAAGAAGTGGTTGAAGACTTAGGAGATGCAGAACCTCCATGGGAAAGTCCAGTCGTAGAACCCCCTTCCAAGACGTTTGAAATTGATGCTGAGGAGGGTGTACAACCTCCAAGGCATATCACAGTTGAAGACTTGGTAGAGGTTGATCAAGAGGTGGAGATTCAAGAAAAAGAAGCACAACCTCCCATGCCCTTGGAAAGCAATGAAGGGGAGATTGAATTGGAAGAAAGCTACCGAGAGGAAGAGGTTGAAATTGAAGAAGATTGCAAAGAGGTGGTAATTATCAAAGAAGAGCACAAGGGAGTGGAGCTTGCAATTTCATTAAAAATACCTCCCCCTAAGTTGCCATCCTCCTTCACAACATTCAAGTGGGTAAAATTCATATCCCTTAGCTTTCTAATTCCACTTGAATATGGGCTACTGGAGACGGATGGTCAACTTAGAGCTCTTTGTAACATTCAGAGTAAGAGGAAGATGGCCAGTGGTAAGAATTGTCCTGCAAGGTTCATTATGGTTGGAAGCTTTAAGTTTAAACGCAACGGTTGGTGTAGAGCTAAATTGAATGGGTCTAGGAAGCTGTTTGGTAGCTGCAGTGAGAATTCAAATTACTTATCACCTAGCTGGAAAAATACAGATCCCGACAAAAATGGGTGTAAAAGCAAAGTTTGGGATCCTGGAATCTGCTCTGACATCTGTCACCCCGGGAGCCTAAGAATCTGTTTGAAGCTTCTTAAGGGCTTTACATGCCTAGTTTGGGACCCCGGAGGTTACTGGAGATACCAACATTGGTGGAGATTTCTGGATGAGTTCAAACACAAGCCACCATAACAGGGAGCTCACCAAATGTCCAACTTAAGGACTTTAACTAAAAGTGCTAGGTGGGAGACAACCCACCATGGTATGATCGTTCCTTTTTCATTTTTATTTAGTTTTATTTGTTTTCGAGTTTTATTTTATTTTATTATATTGAACTTGGAGTTTTGCATCACATTCATATTAACACTGCATTCTGTATTTTTTCAGATTAAAAAAAAAAAAAAGCACGCACGCGACGCGACAGCGTCGCTGATGTGTCCGCGTCACCAGTGCAATGGAAAGAAAAGAAATCGAATAAAAAGTCACGCGAGAGCGTGGCTGGAGGCGTGCCAATGGCATAAATCGTCCCACGCGACCGCATCGCTGATGCGACCGCGTCATATGGGAATAATGGCCTCCCACGCGACCGCGTGACCAAGATTTCGACGTCAAAGTGGTGCACACCCGAAAGTTGTGCGAGAGTGGTGCTGGATTGGTGCTGAACGCATAATTCTTCCCACGCGGACGTGTGACCGACGCAACCGCGTCATATCCACATAATGGCCAGTCACGCGATCGCATGCCCCACGCGATCGCGTCACCCAATATTTGGCAATTAATGATTTTGAACAGAGAGTTGTGCGAGTGCGAGGCTGCCCTCGAGCCAGTGGCATAAAACGGGTCACGTGACCGCGTGACTGACGCGACCGCGTCAATCAGTTTAAGCGCAAGTCGCGCGACCGCGTGCCCCACGCGACTGCGTCGCTTGCGCCGCACAGCTTTTCCTAATTTGCCAAATATCTTATGTTTTCTTCTCCAAATCCTTATTTTTCTTATTTCTTTCTCCTTCCTTTCTTATTTTCTTTGACTTCTCATCTTTTTCACCTCCATTCTATTTTATTTAATTTATTTGCATACTTTCATTCATTACATTTTAATTTAGTGCATATTTTTATTTTCTTTTCTAAATCATTATTTTTCCTTTGGTGTTGAATTTTCTTATTTCACTGTTGTATCTTCTCTTGAATTATTTTAGGTGCTTAGAGACTTGTTTTATTCTGGTTAGGTAATATTATGCCAATCTTTTATACCTGTATTAATTTTGCATTGACATGAATTTACATTACCTCTCCTTACCCACACTTTCCCTCATTATTGCAAAAATTTTGCACCACTAGTATGCCATGTGCTTCTATTATTTTCTCACTTGCATGTTGTAGCTACCATGTAATTGAGACCCTCATTATTTGGCATTAACCAACCCATGTTTCATTTGTTTTTTTATCTTTGTTTTGGGTTACTTTTCTTCCCTTTTTCTTTCAGGATGGCCACCAGGAAGAGAACCGGAAGACGTTTACATAGGAGAGACAAACAAGTCCATCTGCATAATCCTTGAAGAAAAGCATCAGTTGGAGCAGCCCGTCCACTTGTACATCTCAGCATGCACCGAGGACGGTGCAATCTTTAAGTGTGGGGAGGTCGATACCGATCTCCATGGGTTAGTTACTCTTCTATCTCAACACCAATGATTTATTTTCCTTATTTATTATTGCATTTGCATGTTTGATTGCATATTTGTTTAATTTTGTGCATATTTTACCACTTGGTTGAAGTAATATTTTCTTTTTTAAGAAACCTTTTAGAGCATTTTACTAATTTGAATAAAATTTAATGTTACACTTGTTTGAAGAAATATTATACTGGAACATAGTTTAGAGCTCGAACACACAAAACCTGTGAGATTTTTGAGCCTATTTGAATTGGTTGCATTTTACCAACCAATATTTTATTTTTGGTGTGTGTTTTTCTCTCTAAAATTGTGATCTTTGTCTTGCTTAATTCTATATTTCCATTATTTGATGTATGCATACACTTACATGATTGAGGTCTTTGTTTCACTGGGCTTACATACCCATATGGCCTTACCTTTCATTATCCTTTGCAAACCAATTTGAGCCTATTTTACCCCTTTGTTCTTTACTTTAGCACATCATTAACTCTAAGCGGAAAATAATATTGTCCTTAATTTGAATCCTTGGTTAGCTTAGACTAGTGAGAGCGCTCATGAATTAAGTGTGGGGAAATTGGGATTGAAAACATTTGGTTTGAGAATTGAGTATGTTAGAATTTTCTGAAAATGTGAAAGAAATGTTTAGGACATGATTCATGCATCCAATAATTTAATCATATGCATTGAGAAAAATAAAAGAAAAGAAAAAAAAAATATATATATATATATTAAAAAAAAGAGAAGAAGTGAAAAAAAAAGCAAATAAGAAAAAGGGGACAAAATGCCCCAAAGTAAATGTTGAAAGCAATGCATATGTACTGTACTTGAAATTAGAATGCATGAATATGTGGAAAACATGATTAATGGATAGCTAGATGTGGTATTATGATTACATGGATTGTCGAAAGTTAGGTGAAAAGTTTAAGTTAATTAAGGATTCAGATTTTAGTCTACTTGACCAAATACAATCCTACCTTGACCCTAACCCCATTACAACCCTTAAAAGACCTCTTGATATGTGTATCTGTGCATTAAATTTATGTTGATTGTTAGATGAAGAGCAAGCCTTAGAAAGCAAGGTTAGTAGAGAATTGAGAGAATCGAACCTTAAACACTTGAGTGATTAGAGTGTATACACTACCAGTGAGGGTTCGATGCTCGATTCTTTGTTCCCGGCTTTCATGAGCTATTTTCTTCTACAAGCCTATTTGTACTTCATTTTTATGATTTGAATTAGTGAAATCCAGTTCATATTTATTTTTGAAGGATTTGTTTACATTTAACCAAGTAGGTAGAAATATTTTGCATGTAGTTGCATTCATATAGATAGGTTGCATTTCATATTAATCTACCATTCCTCTTCATCTTTATAGCTTCTCTTCAGCTTAGCATGAGGACATGCTAATGTTTAAGTGTGGGGAGGTTGATAAACCTCTATTTCATGGTTTATCTTGTGCTCAATTGAGTGGTTTTTATCAACTTTTTACCCACTTATTCATACTATTTGCATGAGTTTACATTCTCCTACCTGATTTTGTGCTATGATTGAAAACATGCTTCTTTGACCTTATATTTGCTAATATTAATCCTCTCTTATTACCATTAGATGCTTTGATATGTGTGTTAAGTATTTTCAGAGATTACAGGGCAGGAATGGTTTAGAGGATGGAAAGGAAGAATGCAAAAGTGGAAGGAATACAAGAAGTTAAAGGAACTGCAAAGCTGTCCAGCCTGACCTCTCTTCACTCAAACGGTCATAACTTGAGCTACAGAGGTCCAAACAATGCGGTTCCAGTTGCGTTGGAAATCTAACGTCCGAGGCTTCGATTTGATATATAATATACCATAGTTGCTCTGACGATAGGCGACGCGAATGCGTGGTCCACGCGGACGCGTCGTAGTGACAAAAAACAACGTGTTTGAATTCGCAACCAGCGAATTCTGGGCTGTTTCTGACCCAGTTCTCGGTCCAGAAAACACAGATTAGAGGCTATAAAGTAGAGGGATTGCATCCATTCATAAATAATCTTTCATATTCACAATTTTAGTTTTAGATGTAGTTTTTAGAGAGAGAGGTTCTCTCTTCTCTCTTAGGATTTAGGATTTAGGATTTCTCTTAGTTTTAGGAGTGCCTCTCGATCCCAGGTTCAATGTTCCTTTTATTTACTTTTTCAATTTAATTTATGAATATCCATGTTAAGATTTGAATATTTTATTTAATATAATTCAAGGTATTTCAGACTTATGATTGCTCTCTTTAATTTATTAATGCTCTCTGTTTATCCAAATTATTTTCATTCAAGTAGACTTTCTTCCCTTTTGGCTTTGGTTAAATAATTGGTGACTCTTGAGTTATCAAACTCATTGTTGATTGAAAATTGAAATTCTTCAAGAATTAATTCGAGTTCCAATAACTCTAGCCTTTCCCAAGGAAAGACTAGGACCTGAGGAATAAAAATTAATTCATCCACTTAACTTACCTTCATAGTTAGAGGTTAACAAAGTAGGAGAAAAATCCATTCTCATCACAATTGATAAGGATAACTAGGATAGGACTTCCAGTTCTTATACCTTGCCAAGAGTTTATTTTACATTTATTATTATTTTATTTTACTTGTCATTCAACATACTTTTTACCTTGATCCAAAACCCCAATTTACAACTCATAACCAATAATAAGAACACCTTGATGGGAAGCAGAAACTGGTGAATTAAAAATTTATGAAAATGGTTACGTTGCAAGTATAGTTCTTAACTCACCGAAAATCTGCCTATCAATTTAGAAATATGTCACAGAGAGTTTAAATTAAAATTACTAGGAGTTTTAAGTCCCAGGTCGTCTCCCAACGAGTTGTAGAAAAGTGTGCTGTTTTATTAATTAGATGTTCCAAGAAGTTGAGCTAAGTAAATTGGAATTTAAATTGAGGAATTTTAAATAATATAAATAAAAGTCTTGACTGGGAATTGATTAGTTAGAATCTCTATCATTGATGGAGTGATTTTTAGGATTGATTTATAATTAATGGTTACTCTGTTTGGTTATCCTTTACTAGGTAAGGGAAAGTCAAACAAGTTGGAATGCCAGATCTATTCACGAGTTACAACCCACTTAGTTCAAAGGAATTGGCGTTGGTGACAGGATAGCAATCCAACATTTAACCCAACTACAAATTTTTCCCTCAATCATTCCAACTCAAGAGTTCCCTTTTAATCAATTCCCCATCAAGTAATGAAACTATTCACGCATTGTAAATAAAAGATCCATGACACGTAAAAGGGAATTAAAAGAAGACATGATTATTGAAATTGAAATTGAATTAAAAAGAATTAATCCTTGCATCAATTAATCATAAAAGTATCTGAATAACAAAATTGAACATAACAAAGAACATGGAAGAATAAAACCGAGTTAAGAGAACAAACTAGAATGATGAAGTCTTGATGAGGAAATAACTCTTCTCAATGTTCCAATGCTAAGACCAATTGAAAATCCAAATTCTAAAAACTAGAGAGAAAAACCTAAGAGAGTGAAAAACTTGTTCTAAAACTATTGAATGAATGTCCCCTTTTGTTTCTGCATATTCTCTGACTCTAGTCTGCTGTTCCGGGCCGAAAACTGGGCCGAAATAGGGTCCAAAATTGCCCCCATCGAATTCTGCAGATTATGCAGATCACGCATGGCACGCGATCACGTCATCCATGCGGACGCGTCGCTTGCGCTTTTTCCTCTCCGTGCGTTCGCGTCGTCCACGCTACCGCGTCGCTTGCGCTTTCCAATCCGCGCGGCCGCACAAGCCATGCGGCCGCGTCACTGCGATTTGCGCTCCTTCACGCGGTCGCGTGAGCCATGCGACCGCGTCACTTCTCGCTGGTTATCTCCTCAAATTCTTGTGTTCCTTCCATTTTTGCTAGCTTCCTCTCCAATCTCCATCTCATTCATGCCCTATAAAGCCTGAAACACTTGACACACAGATCACGGCATCGAATGGAATAGAGGAGAATTAAAATTAAATAATTAAAGTCTCTAGGAAGCAATTTTCAAACATGTACTGAATTTTGGAAGGAAATCTAAATGCATGCTAAATTGATGAATAAGTGGGTAAGGATCATGACAAAACCACACAATTAAACACAATATAAATTATAAAATAGTGGTTTATCAACCTCCCCACACTTAAACATTAGCATGTCCTCATGCTAAATTGAAGGAGACAAGGAAATAAGTATGAACATGCAGAAACTCATGAAATGCAATGCGATCCTACATATATAAATGAATGCAACTATATGATTATTGTCCACTTGATCAAAAGTAAATAAGCCCTTCAAGACAATTACAACTCAAATTCCACCAATTCTATCATTATACAATAAAACCGATAAAAGTGCAAGAGGATAGCTTATGAAAGCAGGGATCATGAAAATTCAAGTATTGAACCCTCACTGATAATGTATGTACGCTCTAATCTCTAGTGTATAGGGTGATCACTCTATCCTTCTCTAATCATGCTTTCTAACTTTTGTTCTTCTCCTAACCAATCAACAACAGTTAATATATCAATGCAAACATCATGAGGTCTTTTCAAGGTTGTAATGGGGCTAAGGTATAGGTAGGGATGTATATTTGGTCAAGTGAGCTAATAAATTGAATCTTTAATTAACCCAAGCTCTAACATAACTTGTATACACTTAATGTAATCTTTAAAGTTCATACCTAGCTACCTAGAGTTTCCTTTTTCAATCCATACTCATGTATCAACTTATATTTTGGTTCTATCATATGTGCACTGATCCTTGAATTCTGAATTTGACATTGGGGTAATTTTATGTCCCCTTATTTATTTGTTTATTATCTCTTTTTCTTCTTTTTTTTTTAAAAGAAATAAATAAAGCTTATCAATACACATAGATTTTTGATTCTTATAGTTTCACATGAATAGGTATCCAAATTCCCTTTAAGTTTTCATGACATATCCCCTTAACAACTTTTGTTCCCACAATTTTCCATACTTAACTAGCACACACAATTCTATCTTAAGCTAACCAAAGATTCAATTTAGGATATGCAATTGTTTTTCAGCTTAAGGTTAGTAATGTGGTAAAATATAGAACAAATGGGGTTTTAAAGGCTCAAAGTGGTTAACAAGGGTAATTGAAAAGGGTAGGCTTGATTTGGATAAGTGAGTTTAAACAAATAATGGCCTCAATCATGTGCAAGCATGTAAATATAATAAATATTGGACATATAAGATAAAACAAAATATAGATTACAATCATAGAGAAGTAAACACACAAGAATGAAATAATTATGGTTAAATAATGTAACCATTCATAAAGGCTCAAATCTTCCACAGGTTGTGTGTTCTTTAACTCAAATATCATGTTCCGAATACAACCCAAGCAAATTCATCATAAGAATTTTTTTGAAAAATCAGTGAAATTTTGTTCCAAAGATAGATTTTAAAAGAAACTTATTGTCTTTTCAATCAAGTAGAACATGCATGCAACTATCCTAACCTATGCAATTTATTCTATTCTATAAAGGAAAGAAAAATCTAACTAAAATGGTCTAATTATTGGTGCCAGAGAAGAGAATTTACCTCCGAAAGTCAGGTACTGACCGACCTCCCCACACTTAAGGCTTTGCACCGTCCTCGGTGCCATTTGTCAGAAACAGGGGTGGGCTGGTGGCAGTATCTCCACAGTCGGGACCGTTATGGCTCCCTGTGCTAGTAAAGGAAGTGGAGTCCGGGGTGTCTGAGTCTCTGAAGCGTCCCTTGAGTAGCTCCTTGAGGTGTTTGAATCGGCGCTCGTTACGGCGTTCTCTCATCTTAGCTTTCAGTTCATGCCGATCCAATTTTTCAAGTATCTGTTGGAGCAATTTCTCAGTTGTAGATGCTTGTGGTGTTGAAGAAGGAATATCTTCAACTGGCTCAGTAGGAAGGCTTGTAGTGGCTGCTGAGAGTCTGAGGTATTTCCCGTTAGGGACATATTGATCATCCCGTGGAAGCATGGCTTTGGTGTCCCCAGCTCTGTAGGAGACTCCGGCTGCTGAGACAAGATCTGAGACCAAGGCGGGGAAAGGTAAGTTGCCCACAATTTGTACGTGTTCCATAGCATTCCGGATATGTCTAGAGAGATTCAGAGGTTGGTCTGTAAGGATGCACCATAGTAGAACAGCCATGTCTGCAGTGAAAGAGGACTCATGAGTGCTCGGAAAGACGTAATGGGACATGATCTGTGCCCATACGCGAGCTTCCAAGATAAGTGCTGAAGCCAAGATTCCCTTAGGGCGGGTACGGTGGTATCCGTAGATCCAACGGCTGCCAGGTAATGCGATGACTCCGAGAACGGAGTCCCAATCGAATTGGTATCTCTGGCGCTGAAGGGCGGCTTCTTGAAAAGCGTCCATTCCTACTGGAATAGAGGGAAGACTCAGAGCTTGTTGAATGGCCTCTTCTGTGATGGGGACTTGCTTCTGCCGGACATAAACAGACTGCAGGGTCGGCATGTAGAAGTTGGAGTAGAACTCAACTATCCAAGAAAGATTGACCTGCCTTGGCTGTTTCCGTAGGAAACCCCATTATCTTCGATCAATTTGCGGCTCAACAAAGGTGGCAATATTGGACGGGAGGATAAGAAGGTATTCATTTTTATAGTTCCTTTCTGCCAGGATAGGGAACATCTGCTCACAGTAGCGATTGGAGAATCGCGCAGCGTCCTTTGCTGGAAAGGCTTTCTCCTTTTCGTCAACCTTCATTATCCTCTTGACTCGTTTTGTTGAGGGCTTGACCGCGGTTGAAGAAGGTTCTGCCACTAATGCTCTTTTAGTTCCTCTTCTTGCTGGTGGTCTAGAAGTTGCTTTCTCCTTTCCTTTCTAGGTGGCCATCCTGAAAGAAGGGAGGAGAAAGTAAATTAAATTCAAAGAGATATACAGCAAGGAAGGAAACGGAAAAGAGGGTGATGGATGCACATTAAGATATGCTGACATTACCACATGCTCGCGAGTACGTGTGAAAAGCCAATGATGGAAAATAGCTAGTGCATATAAAGACAAATGAATGCAAGGTGTTTATTGGCATGCTGGCAAAGGGCATGAGTAGCATAGACAAAGCAATACTTTGTAACAAACCATCACGTTTGTATTGACAATTAAATTCAATTAATAAAATAAGAAGGAGAATTCGTGAAAAGCAAGCATTGAATAGTAGAGTAAAGTAATGTAGAAAAGTGCATAGTGCTATATGGGATTTTTCACAAACACATGGCATGCATGTTAAACAAGATATAAAAAGTATGAAATTGAACATGCAAGCAATCCCTTAAAAATAATAATAATTGTCAAATAAATTGTAACAAGTCACAAGCATATAATGAGGGATAATGACTCAAAAAATTTCTAACACCATGTAAAAAGGGAAAAGAAGAATAAAGAAAATAGGAATAATTAAAAGAAGAAGAAAAGAAAAAGAAAATACATGTAGAACAATAAAAAAAATGATAGAAAAAGAAAGAAGGAAGAAGAAGGTAAAACCTTGTTAATGGAGGAGAGAGAGAGAGATAGTGAAAGGTGAGATAGAAAGGGGAACGGAGAAGGAAGAAAGAAGGAGGAAAAAGAAAAATTAGGATTTGGAGGAAAGAAAGATAAGATAATTCGGCAATTTAGGTTGAGCTGTGCGGTGCATGCGACGCGGCCGCGGAAGGCACGCGTTCGCGTGGTTGCACTTCAGGTAGGGTGACGCGATCGCGTCGGTCACGCGGTCGCGTGACCCGTGTTGCGCTGCTGGCGCGAGTGCAGCCTCGCTCCAGCACAACTCTCTGTTCAATTTATTTTAATAGCCAAAATTGGGTGACGCGATCGCGTGGGTCACGCGATCGCATGAGTGTGCATTATAAAATGGGTGACGCGGCCGCGTCAGCGACGCGGTCGCGTGACAAGGATTGTGCTTCCAGCACCAATCCAGCATCACTCTCGCACAGAATGCGACTGTGCACCCTTTACGTCAAAAACTCAGGGCACGCGGCCGCGTGGGGCACGCGGTCGCGTGGGAGGCCATGATTCCCATGCGACGCGGTCGCATGGGGTAACTTGTGCCATTGGCACGACTCCAGCGCTCCTCCTGCGTAACTTTCTGTTCATTTTTTTAATTTTCTTTACTCCCCCTGCCACGCGGACGCGTTGCTGGTGCGATCGCGTCGCGCGGCAAAAATTTTTTTTTTTTTGAAGGAAAGGTAAAGACATGTAATTGAAAGAGCATGAAAGCACTAATAAAGAGAAGAGTTATTAAAGAAGAAAAACTAAAAGTGAAGAAAAGAATGATCATACCGCGGTGGGTTGTCTCCCACCAAGCACTTTGCTTTAACGTCCGTAAGTTGGACGCTCCACTAGCTCAATCTGTTGCTATGTGGGGATCTTCCAAGTGGAGGATCTCAAGCTCCTTGCTTTTCTGCACCTTCTCACCATAGTACAGCTTCAGGCGGTGTCCATTAACCTTAATAAGTTCAGAGCTTGAAGGATGGCTTAGGTGGTAAACTCCGTACGGTTCAGCCTTCTCTACTCTGTATGGACCTTCCCATTTTGATCTTAACTTACCGGGCATTAGCCTTAGTCGAGATTTGTAAAGGAGGACGAAATCTCCAGGTTGAAATTCTTTCTTCTTAATGTTTTGATCATGCATAGCTTTCATCCTTTCCTTGCAAATTCTGGAATTCTCATAAGCTTCTAGGCGAAGGTTCTCCAGTTCCTGCAGTTGCAACTTCCTTTCAGCTCCGGCCTTCTCAATTTCCATGTTGCATTCTTTAACTGCCCAGAAGGCTCTGTGTTCAATTTCAACTGGAAGATGCCAAGCTTTTCCATAAACTAAGCGAAAGGGACTCATCCCAATGGGTGTCTTGTATGCTGTTCTATATGCCCACAGTGCATCTTGTAGCCTGGTGCTCCAGTCTTTTCTATGAGGCTTCACTATCTTCTGCAAGATACGCTTAATTTCTCTGTTTGACACCTCGGCTTGCCCATTAGTTTGGGGATGGTAAGTTGTTGCAACTTTATGGATTATCCCATGCTTCTTCATCAATCCTGTTAGTCTCCTGTTACAAAAATGGGTGCCTTGATCGCTCACGATCGCTCGTGGTGATCCAAAGCGGCATATAATATGGTTTCTCACAAAGGAAACAATAGTGTTAGCATCATCAGTGCGGGTAGGAATTGCTTCCACCCATTTGGAAACATAATCCACAGCTAACAATATATAAAAGTATCCACTAGAATTTGGAAATGGACCCATGAAGTCAATGCCCCACACATCAAAAATTTCACAGAAAAGCATATATTGTTGAGGCATCTCATCCCTCTTGGATATGTTACCAAATTTCTGGCATGGGTGACAAGATTTACAAAACTCAGCAGCATCTCTAAAAAGAGTAGGCCACCAGAATCCGCAGTCTAAGATCTTTCTAGCTGATCTTTAAGGGCCAAAGTGTCCTCCACTCTCAGATGAGTGACAGGCCTCTAAAATGGACTGGAATTCTGATTGAGGCACACAACGTCTAATTATCTGGTCAGTGCCACATCTCCATAAATATGGGTCATCCCATATATAATATTTAGACTCACTTTTCAGCTTGTCTCTTTGATGTTTAGAAAAATGTGGAGGAAATGTGCGGCTAACTAAATAATTAGCAACAGGTGCATACCAAGGGACTACCTCAGATATTGCTTGCAGGTTGTCAAAAGAAAAATTATCATCTATAGGGGTAGAATCATCATTAATATGCTCAAGGCGACTCAAGTGGTCTGCTACTAAATTTTGATTACCACTCCTATCCTTTATTTCTAAATCAAATTCTTGTAACAGCAGTATCCAACGTATAAGTCTTGGTTTGGATTCCTTTTTAGCTAATAGATACTTTAGAGCTGTATGGTCCGAATATACTACTACTCTAGTACCAAGTAAATAAGCTCGGAATTTATCCAAAGCAAAAACAATAGCGAGTAGCTCTTTCTCAGTAGTAGTATAATTGGACTGGGCAGTGTCTAAAGTCTTAGACGCATAGGCGATAACAAAAGGATCCTTACCTTCTCGCTGAGCCAGCGCTGCTCCTACTGCATGGTTGGAAGCATCGCACATGATTTCAAACGGCTGGCTCCAGTCGGGTCCACTCACAATTGGGGCTTGAGTTAGAGCAGTCTTCAGCTTATCAAATGCTTGTTTGCAATCTTCACTGAACTTGAACTCAATGTCCTTCTGCATTAATCTGGATAAGAGAAGTGCTAGCTTACTAAAGTCCTTAATAAATCTCCTGTAGAAACCAGCATGGCCAAGGAACAAACGGACTTCCCTCACAGAAGAGGGGTAAGGTAAACTAGAAATAACATTCACCTTTGCTGTGTCTACAGAAATGCCATTATTAGATACCACATGCCCTAATACAATCCCTTGCTTTAGCATAAAGTGGCATTTTTTTAAATTTAATACAAGGTTTGTATTAACACATCTATCTAATACTCTAGATAATCCATCTAAGCAAAGGTTAAAAGAATCACCATAAACGCTAAAATCGTCCATAAAAACTTCCATACAGTCCTCAATAAGATCAGAAAAAAGACTCATCATGCACCTTTGGAAGGTGGCTGGTGCATTGCACAAGCCAAAGGGCATTCTCTTATAAGCGTAAGTCCCAAAAGGACATGTAAAAGTAGTCTTTTTCCTGATCCTCAGGAGCTATATGAATCTGGAAATAACCTGTGTAACCATCTAGAAAGCAATAATGTGATTTACCTGACAGGCGATCCAGCATTTGATCAATGAATGGAAGTGGGTAGTGATCCTTACGGGTAGCTTGGTTGAGACGCCTGTAATCGATGCAGACTCTCCAAGCATTCTGAACTCTAGTTGCCATGAGCTCTCCATGCTCATTCTTCACGGTAGTGACTCCGGACTTCTTGGGCACCACTTTTACTGGGCTTACCCATTCACTGTCCGAAATGGGATATATGATACCTGCTTCCAATAGTCTGGTCACTTCCTTTTTGACAACTTCCAAGATGGTGAGATTCAATCTTCTTTGTGGTTGATGGACAGGTCTTGCTCCCTCTTCTAAAAATATTCTGTGTTAGCATACTTGAGGGTTAATTCCCACTATGTCTGCCAAACTCCACCCAATTGCCTTCTTATGCTTCCTTAGTACATCAAGTAACTGCTCTTCTTGTTGAGAAGTCAGTTCCCTTGCAATAATAACCGGAAGCTTCTGCTCATCCTCAAGATAAGCATATTTGAGATGTGGAGGGAGAGGTTTCAATTCTAACTTTTGATCATGGGTAGGCTCTGGATTATCTAGGGCTTGTGAAAGTGGCGAAGTGTCCTCATTGTCAGTTAAGAGGGTCCCCACACTTGAACCTTAGTGTGCCTCTCTTCAAACTCTTCTTTTTGAACTTCAGCCACACTTTCGTCTATGACATCACACTGGAAGATAGAACGATCTTCTGGGGGGTTGTCAACGACTCCATTCAGATTAAAGATTACTATGCGGCCATCTATTTTAAAGGACTATGTTCCTGAAAAAGCATCCAATTTGAATTTTGATGTCTTCAGGAATGGTTTTCCAAGTAGGATTGATGATGGCTTATCTGAATCATTATGGGGCATCTCCAAGATATAAAAATCAGTAGGAAATGTGAGCCCTTTAATGTTCACCAAAACATCTTCAGCAACTCCAGCCACTGTAATAATGCTTTTATCTGCTAACACAAAATGAGCTGCCGACTTTTTTAAGGGGGGAGCCTTAAAACATCATATATAGACAAAGGCATTATATTGAAACATGCTCCTAAATCACACATGCAATCATAAATTACTACACCACCAATAGTACAACTAACTATGCAAGGACCTGGATCACTACATTTTTCAGGTAATCCTCCCATTAAAGCAGATATAGAACTACCTAAAGGAATAGTTTCTAATTCATTAATTTTGACTTTATAGATACATAAGTCTTTTAGAAACTTTGCATATTTAGGTACCTGCTGAATAACATCAAAAAGGGGAACAGTTACCTCAACCTTTTTGAATATTTCTACCATTTTAGGATCAGGTTCCAGCTGCTTCCTGGGTTTCCTTGCAAGTTGTGGAAATGGAATGGGAGCAGTGTTTTCTGTGGGGCCTGCACCTTTTTGTGCTTCTTCCTGTGGTTGAGCTATCTCTTCTTCACCTATGTCCTCTATATCCTCTTCCTCTTCAACATCTTCGATTTCTACCACCTCTTCAGCTGAGGCGTATTCTGGCAAGCTTGGTTCCTCCTGATTCCTCTCCTGCAGTGTAGTTCCAGACCTCAGGGTGATGGCATTAATGCCTCCCTTTGGATTGGGTAATGGTTGAGAGGGGATTCCAGTGGTTCTTGAAGGTTGGTTATTGGAATTTTGTGCTGAACTAAGTTGTGTCATAAAAGCTTGCAGAGTAGAGGTGAAACCATTCAGACTGGCGTTAATACTGTTCACGATGGTACTTTCCATGGCCAGCTATCTTTTCTCAAAAGCTTGTAATAAATCTTCATTAGAAAATACAGAAGAATGAGTAAATTGAGAGGTTTGCTGCTGATTGTTCGGTGGTCCTTGGTTTTGCCTCAGGTGAGGTGCTCGGTAAGGTTGATTTTGCTGCCTGTTGTTATTATTCCACCTCTGATTTCCATGATTATCTCTGCCTCCCCTGTTATTGTTGTCCCTCCAATTCTGGTTTGAATTGTCCTGCCATCCATGGTTATTATTTCCACTTTGATTGTACCTTGGTTGGGGCGGTCATAGAAGTTGTGAGTGGATGCCACCATGTTGTCTTCTTGTTGGAGCTGCGGGCATTCATCAGTGTAATGGCTGTAATCAGCACAAATTTCGCAAATTCTTTATGGGACTAGTTGTTGGTTTGGCTGCGGTTGAGTTTGCTGAGCTTGTTGATTTAACTACATTTGCTTCAGCAGGTTGGTCATCTCACAGATGCTTCGATTTAGAGCAGCAATCTCTATGCCAGAAGATACTTCTGCAACAGCTTTTGAACGGCCTTGCTTCTGTCTGTGGTTCCGAGTAGATTCAGCTAAATCACTGATCAATTGCCAAGCTTCATCAGTGGTCTTGTACTTCTTCATAGACCCATTGCTGGCACTTTCCAATGTGGTCTTATCTTGGGGCCTCATACCTTGTGTGATATAGCTGAGTAGCACGATCTTGTCAATCATGTGGTGGGGGCATGCTTCCAGAAGATTATTGAAGTGCTCCCAGTATTCAAAGAGAGTCTCATTGTCATCCTGAACAATTGTAGAGATATCCTTCCTCAATTTATCAGTAACTTTAGATGGGAAAAATTTCTCCAGAAACTCCTTTCTGAGTGTATCCCAGTTGGATACATTTGCTAGAGGTTGAGTGTAGTACCACTCTCTTGCTTTTCCCTCAAGAGAGAACGGAAAAGCTTTCAGCAGAATTAAAGTTTCATCAGTGCCATCACGCCTGACAGTAGAACAAGCTGCCTGGAAATCTCTCAAGTGCTTGATAGGCTCTTGAGCAGGTAGGCTATGAAACTTGGGCATCAAATTTAGCAGTGCGGTCTTTATTTCAAAATCTGTAGCTACCGCTGGATGATGCGCTTAAAACAGTTGCATCGTAAAATCAGGAGCTCCTTCCTCCTGAATGGTAACTCTTCTAGATGCCATGTTTTCTGCACATAAAACAACCAAATCAATAGAACGGAGGCTGGTTTCTTCCTTAAATTCACTTTCAGATCCGCCCTCAGAGCGGGCTAACCTACGCTGTTCTCGCCTTATTCGTGAAATTGTTCTTTCAATTTCAGGATCAAATATTAGCAAGCGCGGATCAGAAAGTGAACGTGTCATTTGATGGAAGAAACATGCAGCGCATAGTAGCAAAATTAAATAAAATACAAATAAATAAATTCTAATTAATAAAATTAGCACTCTATTGCAACTCCCCGGCAACGGCGCCAAAAATTGATGGGAAGCAGAAGCTGGTGAATTAAAAATTTATTAAAATGGTTACGTTGCAAGTATAGTTCTTAACTCACCGAAAATCTGCCTATCAATTTAGAAATATGTCACAGAGAGTTTAAATTAAAATTACTGGGAGTTTTAAGTCCCAGGTCGTCTCCCAACGAGTTACAGAAAAGTGTGCTATTTTATTAATTAGATGTTCTAAGAAGTTGAGCTAAGTAAATTGGAATTTAAATTGAGGAATTTTAATTAATATAAATAAAAGTCTTGACTGGGAATTGATTAGTTAGAATCTCTATCATTGATGGAGTGATTTTTAGGATTGATTTATAATTAATGGTTACTCTGTTTGGTTATCCTTTACTAGGTAAGGGAAAGTCAAACAAGTTGGAATGCCAGATCTGTTCACGAGTTACAACCCACTTAGTTCAAAGGAATTGGCATTGGTGACAGGATAGCAATCCAACATTTAACCCAACTACAAATTTTTCCTTCAATCCTTCCAACTCAAGAGTTCCCTTTTAATCAATTCCCCATCAAGTAATGAAACTACTCACGCATTGTAAATAAAGAATCCATGACACGTAAAAGGGAATTAAAAGAAGACATGATTATTGGAATTGAAATTGAATTAAAAAGAATTAATCCTTGCATCAATTAATCATAAAAGTATCTGAATAACAAAATTGAACATAACAAAGAACATGGAAGAATAAAACCGAGTTAAGAGAACAAACTAGAATGATGAAGTCTTGATGAGGAAATAACTCTTCTCAATGTTCCAATGCTAAGACCAATTGAAAATCCAAATTCTAAAAACTAGAGAGAAAAACCTAAGAGAGTGAAAAACTTGTTCTAAAACTACTGAATGAATGTCCCCTTTTGTTTCTGCATATTCTCTGACTCTAGTCTGCTGTTCCGGGCCGAAAACTGGGCCGAAATAGGGTCCAAAATCGCCCCCATCGAATTCTGCAGATTATGCAGATCGCGCATGTCACGCGATCGCGTCATCCATGCGGACGCGTCGCTTGCGCTTTTTCCTCTCCGCGTGTTCGCGTCGTCCATGCTACCGTGTCGCTTGCGCTTTCCAATCCGCGCGGCCGCGCAAGCCATGCGGCCGCGTCACTGCGATTTGCGCTCCTTCACGCGGTCGCATGAGCCACGCGACCGCGTCACTTCTCGCTGGTTATCTCCTCAAATTCTTGTGTTCCTTCCATTTTTGCTAGCTTCCTCTCCAATCTCCATCTCATTCATGCCCTATAAAGCCTGAAATACTTGACACACACATCATGGTATCGAATGGAATAGAGGAGAATTAAAATTAAATAATTAAAGTCTCTAGGAAGCAATTTTCAAACATGTACTGAATTTAGGAAGGAAATCTAAATGCATGCTAAATTGATGAATAAGTGGGTAAGGATCATGACAAAACCACACAATTAAATACAATATAAACTATAAAATAGTGGTTTATCACACCTCCCTGCAATTCCTTGAGAAGACGACCCGAGATTTGAATACTTCGGTTATCAATTTATTTAGGGGTTTGTTACTTGTGACAACCAAAACTTTTGTAAGAAAGGTTGATTGCTTGGTTTAGTAACTATACTTGCAACGAGTATTTACTATAACTTCTAAACCATCAATCTTCAGTTCTTCAGACCTCATGATATTTGTATGCATGCATTGAATGATTGTTGATTGTTAGATGAAGAACAAATTTTGGAAAGCATGATTAGGCGAGAATTCAGTGAAACAACCCCTAAACACTTGAGTGAATAGAGCGGATACACATCCGGTGAGGGTCAGATTGCTCAATTACATGTATTCACCACTATCATCTATATTCATGCAAGTTTGTAAATCCTTTTGATAATTCAATGCAATTGTGGGTTGGATTTTGATTCTCATCACTCTAGCCCTTATGCTCATATATGTTCTCTTGGAAGTTGAATTGTTTTGACCAAGCATTTACATTCATATAGATAGTTTGCATTTAGATAGTTTAGTTGCATTGAATAAATGTCATACGCTTTGCTTCATTCTTGGTTTAGCATGAGGACATGCTAAGGTTTAAGTGTCGGGAGGTTGATAAACTCCTTTTTTAGGGTTTATCTTGTGTGGAATTTAGAGCATTTTGATAACCTTCCCTCACATTTATTCAATGAAATAGTATGATTTTGTGATTGTCTCCTTATTTGTACTTAGATGTGAAAACATGCTTTTTAGACCTTTAATTTGATGATTTTCTTATCTTCCTTTGATTCCACTAGATGCTTTGATGTGTTTGCTAGTGATTTCAGATTGAAAAGGGCTAGGAAAGGATCAAAGGAGTGGAAGATAAAGCATACAAAGTGGAGAAATCATGAAAAGCCAAAGATTTGGAAAAAGCCCATGGGCACGCGCGCACTATGCGCCTATGCGCGGATTGCGAAATGCTCCAGGGACGCGTACGCGCACTTTATGTGTACGCGCTGAAGGTCGCACATAATTTTTAAAAAAGAACTCGTGCCTGGCGATTTTGGAGGGTTTCTGGCCTCATTTGGAGCTTAGTTTTTGGCGGAAAAAGGCTAAATAGACCAAGGAATGAAGGGGGAGGCATCGGAGGACATTCATTCACACACTTTAGTCTTAGTTTTAGTTAGTTTTAGAGAGAAAAGCTCTGACTTCTCTCTAGGATTAGGATTAGGATTAGGTTTAGTTCTTAGATCTAGATTTCAATTCATGCTTTCATCTACTTCTACCTTTCAATTCCTTGTTGTTACATTCGTCTATTCTTCTATTGTTATAATTTCTTCTATTTTGTTTCTATGCTTTGATGTAGATCTACTTTTGTTCATTCTATTTTCTTTCAATTCAATTTGAGGTAATTCATGATAATTGTGTTTCTTTTGATTGTTGTTATTAATTTCTTGCAATAATTGTTGTTAGATTTCATTGTTGTTGTCAATTTACTTTGCTTTCCTTTTATACCTTCCAAGTGTTTGATAAAATGCTTGGTTGGATTCTTGTGTAGATTTTGTCCCTCTTGGCCTAGGTGGAGTAATTAGTAACGCTTGAGTTATCTAATTCCTTTGTTGATTGATAATTAGAAGTTGCTAATTGATTTGGATACCACTAAAGCTAGTCTTTCCCTTGGGAGTTGGCTAGGACTTGTGGAATCAAGTTAATTCTTCCACTTGACTTTCCTCCATGGTTAGAGGTTAACTAAGTGGTAGCAATGGATAATTTGTGGTCACAATTGAGGAGGATAACTAGGATAGGACTTTTAGTTCTCATATCTTACAAAGAGATTTGTTAGTTGTTAGTTTATTTTCAGTGCCATTTACATTTCTTGTTTCTAATTTCAAATACCCCAAACATACTCCATAACCAATAACAAGGCACTTTATCGCAATTCCTAGGGAGAACGACCCGAGGTTTAAATACTTCGGTTTACAATTTTAGGGGTTTGTTTTTATGACAAACAAATTTTTGTATGAAAGGATTATTGTTTGGTTTAGAAACTATACGTTACAACGAGGCTTCATTAGTGAAATTCTAAACCGTCAAAAATTCATTCATCACAGTACAGTACCCTACTGAAAAAGAAAATTGCATGAGGATTGAAGATGAAGACCCAAACTGGAAGGAGAAGCCCAATAAGTCATCTCTAAAACTCATGAGCTCATCCTTGGGGAGAAGAATAAAACTGAAGAGAGGCAGAAGACTCAAGAGGTTAGAAAAGCTAAAGAAGAACTACAAGCAAAGATCCCAATGGTGACAACTAATAAGAAAGCTCCTGACATTGAGGCTGCCAAAAAGAAAGAATCACCAAAAAAGGGGAAGAACATCAAGAAAAGGGTGCCTAAAGGATGGAAGAATAAGAAGATTCCAACTGAAGGATTCTCACCAGGAGACAAAGTGAGGCTAATCTATTAATAAATGGAAACATCTCCACACTCTTCTGGATACTATACAGTTAGCAAGATCCTTTCACTTGAACACATAGAAATAATCAAACAGGACACTGGAAGGAAGCTTACAGTGAGAGGAGATAAATTGAGGCACTATGATCATCAACCTCCTTAACAGAGGATAATTGTCAAGCTAGTGACGATAAAAGAGTGCTTGTTGGGAGGCAACCCAACCAGAAGTAACTTTCTTTTCTTAGCTATTTCAATAAGAGAGTTAAGTGGATTTCCCTGTATTGCAAGGAGTTAAGTTTGGTGTTGCACACAAAAGTGAAGTCATACGTGAAAAAATTTAAGGGTGAATGTATGATGCTAAGTTTGGTGTTCTACTATAGATTTCATGAAAACACATTACAGCCCCCCAAATAGCATGACTAGTCACTAACTCTAAACAATCATGGAAACTACTTAACACTTATTTACTTTCTAGTTCATAGTTTGCTTTCTTAATAAAAGCACATAATGTTTCCTGCATGTATTCAATTTGCTGCATATAGAAGTAGGCTAGGAACTAATTTTGATGTTCGCACACCAAAGTAAGTTCAGAAGCTTACAAACATACATGCATGCTAACCATTTCTCAAGTGCTTGGGGAACAAGCAACTTTCAATATCTTTGTAGGAATTCATTCAATCTCTTGGAGGGAATATGCACCACCATCTAAAGAAATAAAAGAAGGATACAAAAGTTAAAAGATGGTGACAACAAGGAGGAAACAAGTGGACACCAAGAGGTTGTATTGTTACTTGACTGTCTCTAGCTTAAATGTGTTAATTGAAAGTGCAATTATGCCCTTGTTGATCAGTGTCCTTTTAGTCATGATTCATTTGTATTTTGTTGTTTGTATGCTGCTTTGGCTTGCTAGTTTAAGTGCTTATATCATTTCATCTTGCTTGAATTGTATGCCTTGTTTCCCTATGCTTCGATAAAAGAAAATGTTATGAAACAGAGAGGAGTAAAAGTCCATTTTGGTAGAAGATTAAATAAAATCCTAAAGATTATGTGGTAGTACATGCTTGAGTACTTAGTAAGTTCACAAATAAAGTGGAAGGGTAGAGTGTCCCCTAAGTATATGCTTAGTGTGCTTTGTATAAAACCTTTGTGAATGAAAGATCCTTGCAAAAAGAAAGAAAAAAAAAAGAGAGAAGCTGGCGTTATTGGCCAAGTTAGCCTACTAACGCGAGTACTAACGTTAGCAATAAAGAAATAAGAAAACAATGAATAAGCTAGGCACCAATAGCTTGACCCTAAAGATATATGCCTGTGATGCTTTTGTACTGGGATATGCTTGGATGATTAGGTTCTAAGGAGTACTTCATCACTTGATAACTTGGGTTAACTAACCTGGGATTATCAACCAAAAGTCCCCTATCAAGAAAAACCTTACTACAAAGCATTTAGTAACCCAAAGAGGTGCTGGGCATCAATGTCTCAAGGATTGGATTGCAAGCCATGTGCCTGTGGTGTGTATGCGTTGAGGAGAGGCTTGAGTTAGTAAATCCTAAGGGTGCTTTAACACCTAACACCTTAAACCAACTGGGACGGGAGTGTTGACTGAAAGCTTATCATAAAAAGCTGCCTCAACACAGAACACTAAGTTTCAATAAAAAGAATAAGCCTCTAGCAAGAAAAAGAAAAGCTATGACCTAGAAACCAAGGATCAAAGGGTTTCATAGAAGCAGCAGAGTTAGTATTTAAGGGGATGCTATGACCTAAAAACCAATAAGATTATGAACTTCAAAGATGTCATACATGAAACCCCATGAACCAGGATTGAATATCTTTCAATAAGGGCTTATATCTCTTTGTGTTTTCATTCATTTTTCTTATGGTTCACTGCTTTCTTGGGGACAAGCAAGATTTAAGTTTAGTGTTGTGATGCCTAGGCATCTTTGGCTAGTTTCACAAGCCATTTTCTATAGTTTTTACTTGGTTTCATGCATTTTCTTAGTCAATAAGAAAGCATTTGGATGAGTAATGTATACATGTCTTGATTCAATCAAACATTGTGAATTATAAACATTTTCATGAGACTTATGCAAGAATTACTTGATGCAATGAATGATGCATTATCTTGAGATTATGGTGATAGGCAAGGAGAAGCAAAGGAGAAGCAAAGAAGAAACAGAGAGGCTGTGGCGTTAGTGGCAAAGTTAGCCCACTAACGCCATGGTTAACATTAGCTCAAATGAAGAGGAACTGGTGTTAGTGGCCAAGTTAGCCCACTAATGCCAGTGCTTACTTGCTCGAAGAAGAAGAAGAAGCTAGAGTTAGTGGCCAAGTTAGCCCACTAACGCCAGTGCTAACTTGACTCAATGAAGAAGGCAATGTTAGTGGCCTACGTTAGCTCACAATGTCACTACACAAGGAGAAAAATGCCAACGTTAGTGTGTTAATGCCACCCAACGTTAGCACACTAACGTCTTCAATCATTTCATAAGTTGGGGGTTGGATGAATTGTCTAGTGTGCGTACGCACGAAGCAGTTTGCGTACGCACCAGAGAAAAATTGGTCAGTGTGCGCACGCACGAAGTAGTGTGCGTATGCACAAGTGGCAAAACTCATCAAGATGTGCACGCATGGAGTAGTATGCGTACGTATAAGAGGAAAATTGACTAGTGTGTGCACGCACGAAGCAATGTGCGTACGCACAACACGAAGAACGTTAATAGCCACGTTAGTGTGTTAACGCCAGTAGCAATGCCAGAATGGGCTTGAAGGCAGAATTAGTGGCACCGTTAGTGCACTAATGTCAGTGTTAACGCCAGCTTAGAAGAGAATTGTGGTGTTAGCAAGGTTATTAACGCAGTACTAACGTCAGTTCCAAGGGGCACTCATGCAGGTATGTGAGCGTTAGTGAGCTAACGCTAGTGTTAACTTCAGAAAAGGCCACTCCTAACTCGCTTCAGTTAAGGCCAAAAGTCCACATCTAAGTACTTGAAGACTCAATTAAAGATGAGAAGAATAGTATATATAGGAGAGTTTTTGAACTTAATAAAAGGGGGAGGGGGGAGATTGATACAGGGGCTTACACTAGAGGATACTCCTGAGAGGGCTTAGCTTAGGACTCTTAGTTTGATACACTTTTACATTTTTGCAATTTTACATTTGAGCTTGTCTTAAGTTTTAGTTGATTTTCATGCAATTTCAATTTCCTGTAAGTGTTCATAGAGCGATGATTAACTAAACCCCATTCATTAGGGGGAGGAGCTCTATTGTAATTCCAATGAATTAAGAAAATTCTTCTTCTTCTCAATCCACTTGTTGTAGCTAAAGGATAACTTATGTGTTTAATAGATCTATTCACTACCGGAATGGGATTTAGATATACTTGAATCTTTATACGAGCCTTGGAAGAGGGATCATAAACTTCAGATTGAAGCACTTTCCCTCACAACTGTCTTGATCATTTGAATTGAGATCCTGAGAACTTGTGTAGCTTATAGATGAGAGAATTGCACTTAACCTGTTCTCATGAACAATTAGATCAAGAAATTGGCAATTGATTGTGTTAAGAGAAATCGAATCACCAAGGGATTGGGATTTAATTACTATAATCCTCTATAGATCTACTTCATATGATTGAGAATGAAGTTGAGACCCATTGATTCAGGAAGGATTATAATATCCCCAATCCCTAATGAATCTCACCCATTGTTATTCTTTATTTAAATGCTTTGAGTTTCCTGTTATTTTTTATTCCCATCACCCAAAACCCATTTACATTTCATGCAATTTACTTTTCTTTGCTATTTACATTCATGCTTTTACTTTCTTGTCATTTAAGTTTCAGCTCTTTAATTTCTTGTCATTTAAGTTTCCGCCATTTACATTTCACAATTTACTTTCAACACTTAGATTTCTAGCAATTTACATTCTTTAAATTCAATTTCACCAAAATCATCAAATATTAGCTTGACTAGACAAATCACCTAACTAAGGTTGCTTAATCCATCAATCCCTGCGGGATTGACCTACTCAACAGTGAGTTATTACTTGGCGATTTGGTACACTTGCCGAAGGAATTTGTGTTGTGAAAATTTCCAGTCATCACTAAACCTAGATGAAACTGAAAATAAAAGAAGAAACCCTAAAACCTAGAGAGAGGAGAGAGCATCTTTCTCTAGAATTCTACATCTAAAACCTAAAGTATAAATGAAAAAATGTGCCCCCTTCATCTCTACTCTGCATCCTCTTGTCTTCATTTTTGGGCTTAAAACTGGATCAAAAGCAGCCCAAAAATTGCCCCCAGCGTATTCCCTTTATTGCAGCATGTGACGCTCGTCAGGCGTACGCGTCAGCCACGCATACACATCGTTTGTACTTTGCACTGGCCATGCGTACACATCGGTTGATGATGCTCCTGGTCGCGCGCAAGCGTCATCTACGTGTACACCTCGATACCAGCTTCTCAAAACTTCAATTTCTTGTGTTCCTTCCTTTTTATCATGCTTCCTCTTCATCCTCTATACCATTCCTGCTCTATAAACCCTGTAAACACTTAACATACATATCACAGCATCGAATGGTAATAAAAGAGGATTAAAAATTAGCAATTTAAAGGCCTAGAAAGCATGTTTTCACTCAAAGCACAAAATTAGGAAGGATTCTTAAAACCATGCAAATTATATGAATAAGTGTGAGTCAAGTTGATAAAATCTACTCGATTCGATCCAAAAATAGTTATAAAATAATGGTTCATTAGTTTTTTGGTGATATTATTTCACATGAAACAGTAAATAAGAAAGTAAATAAAGCAATTAAAAGGTTGGTGTAAAAACAGTATGAGAAAATACTTAAGGCTTCGAAGAAGTTTACTTTTTCGGATTTAGTTTTCTTACCAACTATTTTAATCATGCAAGATTCATTCCATCACAAAGTATAAATGACGAAACACTAATGCCTTAGTAATTTAGTCTCATGTAACCTTCATTAACCTCCACCGTCGTGGTCACTTAATTCCGATTAGAGGGTTAAGTTCAAAACTAGTTTATGGCCCCAAAAACCCTAATTACCCAAAGCAAATAGGATTATATGTCACATATCCCAATTAGTTCATGTAATTAGCAATTTAGGAGGAATTTGTTTTCAACCTGTTGTTCAAGCGAGATAACTCTGTCGAGAATCACAAGAACACATGTAGAATAAGGGTCATACTTTCGTTCCACCTAGATTCATAAGATTAAGAACGAAAACAATCCTTGAATCAATACATTAATTAAAATAGAAAAACAATAGTCTTAATCCATATAAATAAACCGACCTCCTAACTTTAACCAAAGTGGTTTAGTTGCTCATAACTTACAGAGAAACTAGGGTTCTGAAAACGTGCCCACAAGAGAAGATCCGAATTATCTTTCCCTATTTATACTAACTTAATTTTATTTGGAAATAAAATAAAATAAATAAATCCTAAGACTAAAAGATATTGTTTGTAATTAAAAATTACAAAAGAGAATTAAAATATAACTAATACTTGTGATGACATCTCATTTTGTGCATGTTTTACTAGCCATTTTTACCTGTTTTCATTAGGTTTCATACATTTCTTAGTAAATAAGTAAGTGTTTGAGTGAGAATTTCATGTTTGTCTTGATTCAATCAAACATTATTAATTTTGTGTATTATCATGAGATTTCTGCAAGAATTATGTGATTATTATGAATGATGCAAAATCTTATGATTTTGGCAAGGCTTTGATTGCATGTTTGATTGATGGCAGGTAAAAAGATGAAAAGGAAAAGCACAGAAAGAGGCAGGGCAGAAGAACGTAGCGCTCATTTGGAGAACGCTACGTTCTCCTGCAACTTGGATATTGGTGCCACGCTCTATTTCAAAGAATGCTACGCTCTCTAGCGACGCGTACGCGTACAGGACGCTTACGTGTAGAACAAGCTTTTTGGAAGATCCACGCGTACACGTGCATGACGCGTACACGTGGGTGTGATCTACGCTCTTTAGCAAGAGAGCGCTACGTTCTCTTCAAACGAGCACCTACGACACTTTCAAAATTGGGATTGAAGATTTGCCATCGACGCGCACGCATACATGACGCGTACACGTGGATGCAACAATGGTGATGAGCGGCGCGAACGTGTGTATGATGCTGCAGCATGGAAACGCTAATTTGACATCCACGCGCACGTGTAAAGGACGCGCACGCATGGGGAGCGCTCATGGCACGAACGTAGTACTCTTTAAGGATACGCACGCATGTATGGTACGCGTAAGCATGATAGAGGCTGAAGATGGCGATGACGCGCACGCGTATGTTACGCATTCGCGTCGATGGGCAAAAACGCAAAGGGAAGCGTGGGCGTGCAGCACGTGTACGCGTGATGAGTACTCAGCGAGCAAGGACGCGCACGCGTAGGAGACGCGTACGCGTTGGTGAACGAGCGTTGCGCTCTCTTTGAGAATGCTACGTTCTCCTGAAGCTAAACGGAAGAACCAGTACATACCTTTTCTGACCCACTTCAACAAAGGCCAAAAAGGCCACTCCAAGTACTTGATGACTGAATTGAAAAGTGTATAAATAGAGGAAAATTTGATTTCATTAGGGATTGGCTAATAGGAGGTTAGCTAGCAGATTGAGAAACTTGGCATTTAATTTCATTTTTATTTTTCCTTCTGTCTTCATCTTCTGCACTTCTGCATTTTTTGTTTTGTTTTGTACTAGAGCAATGATGAACTAAACCCCAATTTCATTAGGGGGAGGAGCTCTATTGTAATTTTAATGAATCAATGAAATTCTTCTTCCTCTCTATTCATTTGTGTAGCTATTGGGTATCATCTGTTTTGATTGTGAATTACTCACTCCGGAAGGGGGTTTAATTCAGTGAATGCTTGTGTGAGCCTCGGAAGGGGAATCACAAGCATTAGAATTGGAGCTCTATCCTTCACTACTCTCTTGATCAACACTATTCGGGAGGAATTGAGATCTTGAGAGTTAGTGTGGCTTATGGGTGAGAGTATGCACTTAACCTTTTCTCATCACAATTAAATCAAGGAATTGGCAAGATTGATTGTGATTAGAGAGATTGGATTGCCAAGGAATTGGGATCCAATCAATTTCAATCCGCCATAGATCTACTCATATGATTGAGAAAGGAGTTGAGACCAATTTGATTCATGATGGATTACAGTAGCTCCAATCCCTGATGAATCACTTTCTTTGAAATTTTTCACATTAGAGCTTTCTGATTTCACTGTAATTTACATTGTCCATTTTTGTTTTGATTTCCTGCACCCAATTCCCTTTATAATTCATGCAATTTAAGTTTTCTTGTCATTTAAGTTTCTGCACTTCTACTTTCCTACAATTTAAGATTCAGTTATTTACCTTTTTGCAGTTTAAGTTTCAGCTCTTTTAATTTCTTGCACTTTAAGTTTTAGTCATTTAAGATTCCTGCCATTACTTTTCTGTCAATTTACATTCTGTACTCTAGCTTTCTTGCAATTTACTTTTTGTTAATCAAATTTCACTCAATTCATCAAAATATTAGCTTAACTAAATCCATCACCGTACTAAAGTTGCTTAATCCATCAATCCCTGTGGGATCGACCTCACTTTTGTGAGTTTTACTACTTGATGTGACCCGGTACACTTGCCGGTGAGTTTGTGTGGAATCAATTTTTCCTCATCAAGTTTTTGGCGCCGTTGCCGGGGATTGATTTAGATTAACAATGATTAAGTAGGTGATAATCTAGATTAAGCATTTTCTTTGTTTTTGTTAAGCACACTAACTGTTTGAGATTTTGTTTCTGCTAACCTTAACTTCACTCTAGCAATAAAGTGCACTGTCTATGTTTTTGGTTTGTTTGTGTTTGTATGCCAGGCGGGAGAAGAGGTGAATCCACCTCCTTTGATTCTAAGACAGAGAGAACATTCTTGAGATTGAGAAGAGAAGCAAGAGGGAAGGGAGTGATTGGAGAAGAAGAATCAGAAGAGGAAGATCAAGAAATGGAGGATAACTTACCTAATCCACCAGAGGATGTGGCCAACAACAATGGTCAGCCTCAGAGAAGAGTCTTAGCCTCTTACACTATCCCCAACCCAAGAAATTGTGAAAGCAGTATCTTAACCCCCAATGTTCATGCAAATAATTTCGAACTCAAGCCTCAATTGATCACCCTGGTCCAGAATAATTGTTAATATGGAGGAAGTGCTGCTGAAGATCCAAACCAATACTTCTCTGTGTTCTTAAGGATTTGTGACACTATCAAAACCAATGGAGTCCACCCTGACATCTATAAGCTTTTGCTATTCCCATTCTCACTGAGAGACAAAGCCACACATTGGCTAGAAACCTTCCC
The DNA here is from genome assembly GCF_059453495.1 of Arachis ipaensis. NCBI lineage: Eukaryota > Viridiplantae > Streptophyta > Magnoliopsida > Fabales > Fabaceae > Arachis > Arachis ipaensis. The sequence goes on from NC_142436.1 coordinate 61,130,034, forward strand.
TAAAGAAAGCATCACCAACTGGGATGATTTGGTTAGCAAATTTCTAGCCAAATTCTACCCTCCTCAAAGAGTCATTAAGCTAAAAACTAATGTGCAAACATTCAGGCAACTAGAAGGAGAATCATTTATGAAGCCTGGGAGAGGTATAAAGCTTTGATCAGAAAGTGTCCAGAGGGAATGTTCAGTGAGTGGGTGGAGCTACAAAATTTCTATGAAGGCTTGTCCATGAGTTCAAGGAAAGCTCTAGACGACTCTTCAGGAGGATCCCTGCAAATGATAAAAATTGCTCAAGAGGTACATGATCTCATAGACATGGTGGCCAACAATGAGTATTTCTACTCCTCTGAAAGACAAGAAGCCCCCAAGAAAGGTGTATTTGAGCTTAAATGAGTTGATACAATATTGGCTCAAAACAAACTCATGCATCAGCAACTTCAACAACAAATAAAAATGATGTCAAAAAGGATGGATGGCTTACAACTTGCAGCAGTGGGCACTACACATCAACCACCAGTGGTGTGGGGACAACATGAAGAGAGCTATGAAGAGCAGCAGCCAGAACAAGTTCAATATATGCACAACCAATGTGCTGGACAGAATGAGTTCCATGGAGACACTTACAATTCATCTTGGAGGAACCACCCCAATTTAATGTGGGAAGAGAACCAAAATTCATGGTAAAGAAACTCGAATCAAAGCAACTCCCGCAATACAAACCATCAAAACCATCAAACCACTAACCAAACCCTATACAGAAAACCACAAAATAATCAACCCCCATCTAATTTTTATCCACCTAATAACCCATCAACTAACCAAAATAACTTTCATCCATCATCTACATCCCACACTCAGCCACAACCACCACAAGAATCCCAAAGAATCTCCAACTTGGAGATGATGATGGAAAAAAGGATAAAGCATCAAGAATTAGCCAACAAGAATCATGAAGCTTCACTGAGAAACCTCGAAAGACAAATTGGACAATTATCCAAGCAGACAGCTGAGAGACCAACCAACACTTTTTCAAGTGATACCATTCCAAATCCCAAAGAAGAATGCAAAGCAATCCAATTAAGTTGTGGAAGGACATTGGAAAATTACAAGGATGATAATAAAGTGGCAATTGAAGAGAAGGACCAGGAGAAGCCCAAGAAGAAGGAGAAAGAGCCACAAGCTCCAAGGAAGGAAAAGCAAGTCATGGAAGAGCATCCACAAGAACAGAGGAAGGAGGTGAAGCCTTACATCCCTCCTCTACCATACCCTCAAAGGTTGCAAAGAGAGCTCAAGGACCAACAATTTTCCAAGTTTCTGGAGGTTTTTAATTAGCTGGAAATCAACCTCGCCCTTGCTGAAGCATTGGAGCAGATGCCTTTATATGCAAAATTCCTCAAAGAACTTATTAACAAGAAGAGAAGCTGGAATGAAAAAGAGACTGTGATCTTGACACAAGAATGTAGTGCTGTAGTTCAAAAAGGTCTCCTACCGAAACTCAAAGACCCTGGGAGTTTCTTTTTGCCTTGCACCATTGGCAATATGTCCATTGATAAAGCATTGTGTGATCTAGGATTAAGTATCAATCTGATGCCTTTATCTATGATGAGAAGGTTGTCTATAGAAGAAGTAAAGCCTACACGGATGTCCTTGCAACTTGCTGATAGATCAATGGTAATCCCCAATGGAATGGTTGAGAATCTCTTAGTCAAGGTGGGTAAGTTCATATTTCCAGCGGATTTTGTAATCCTGGATCTAGATGAAGAAGGAAGTGATTCTATCATATTAGGACGGCCTTTCCTAGCCACAGTAAGAGCCATCAGTGATGTGGAGAAAGGAGAAATGATCTTGAGAGCACATGATGAGCAGATCATTCTAAATGTCTTTAAGGAGATGCAGCATCCTACTGAAAAGAAAGGCTGCATGAGAATTGAGGAGGAAGATTTAAACTAGAATGAAATATCCAAGGAAGCACTCATCAACTCACCCTTGGTGCAGAAGACTGATATTGAAGAAAAATAAAAGGGTGATGAGGATAAGAAGGCTGAGAAGGGATTGCAAAAAGAGGTTACAAAATTGATCATTAAGAAAGCTCCTGACATAAGGCCTGTTGCCAAGAAAGAAGGGTCACCAAAGAAAGGAAAGAAGAGCAAGAAAAAGGTTTCAAAAGGGTGGAGAAAGAAGAAAATTCTAACTGAAGAGTTCTCAAAGGGAAACAAAGTGAAACTAATCTACCAACAGTTGGAGGCATTTTCACAATCTGATGATTATTACACTGTCAATAAGATATTCTCGTTGGAGTATATAGAGATTGTTCATCAAAACACAGGAAAAAGGCTCACAGTGAGAGGGGACATGTTGAGGCACTATGATCATCAGCCACCCTAACAAAGAACCAATGTCAAGCTAGTGACAGTAAAAGAGCGCTCCATGGGAGGTAGCCCATGATTTAGTATTCTTGCTTTTATTTTAATGTCAATAATCAATGGTTCTTCTAGCATGAATTTAAGCTCTCATGGGTAGATTTGATAGCTGCATACATTATTTTAAAGCATATGTCTGATTCCTAAGTTTGGTATGCCTAAAGTCACTCTAAAATGGCTTTCCAAGCATGATGATCATATAACCATCTTAGGATATATACTCAATCATTAATTTTATTGAAGTATATAGCCAAACATCAAGTTTGGTGTTCTACATGTGCTATGAGTTTCAAGAAAGTCACATTTGCTCTAAGGCTAAAATTCATGAAAAGAAAAACCATGTCTTGCATCATTTTGTGAATCTATCTTGTTAAAGTAGAAAATAAAATGTTCCTTGTGATGAATAAACTAACAGTGACAAAAATAAAAATTTCACATGAACTATTTGATGAAAAACAAGTTTGGTGTCCACCAAAGCTATGTTTACTTACATGTGGCACGGTTAGTTATTCATATATAAGGAACATGTGGCCAAAATTTTCAATTTTCTTTATCTAGTTATTAATTTTCACTTTCTCACCGCCACCTCTTTGAACTCAAATTTTGTTGTTTTGTTAAGGTGGATAAGTATGAAGAAGAGAAGATTGAGAGAAATGACAAGACCATGCAGTATGGTTATTACAAGGGTAGAGAACAGGTCATATGTGCTTGGAAATGGCTCCTTGGGAAGCACAAATCTATACAATGGTGGGGAAAGCTCATCACCTAGAAAACTGAACCCATGTGCCCAATGAAGAGGTGATCCTTGTCCTTACCCAATTCTACATGCACACCGTTCATTCCCACTTTCTCAACAATATCTTCACCAATACTTGCTCAATCCTTACCCTTCATTTCAATATGACCGAACCACCAACGCCTTTGTCTTGCTTCAATAACTCATTTCCTTACTATAAATTGGCAAGTAACACCTCCTTTATTCACACACCTTTGCCTTATTCATATAACCTTTTCATACAATCTACATCACTCTTCTTCCAACCAAGAACATCACACTGTGCCCACTTTCCTTCTTTTTCATCCTAAGTCGTGCTATATCCAAGGTCTTCTTATCACACCTCATTGCTCCCCCATTCAATGGATTCATCAAGCTCCAGAAGAAGAAAAAGAAAGCAACTGGCTGAAGCTGAACCAACCACCTATGATGGCAAGAGATTTAAATCTCAATTTCATGAGTTACAATATCATGGGTGGATGGAGGAGAAAGAAGTTATTCCAGAGATTGGATTCAAATTGAAGGAAGGTGAATACCCCATGATAAGGAACGAAATTGAAAAGAGAAGATGGGAACTCCTGTGTGAGCACTCACAGACATAAGTGCAACTATGATAAGGGAGTTCTATGCAAATGCAGTAAGGTAAAGGAAAACTAGCCTCCCCTACAAAAGTTTTGTTAGGGGAGTTGAAGTAGACTTCAGCCCAGCAACAATCACGAGGGTTTTACAAATAAGAACAATCCCTTTCAGAGAGCCCAGTTTTGACGAAATAATGAAGGGCGAGAATGACCTTGATGAGCTAGTAAATGATATATGTCTGGAAGGCAAAGACTGAAAAAGAGATTTAAATGGGGATCTAAGCCACTTGAGGAGAATTGATCTCTCACCTGAGGCCAAGGGTTGGTATGAGATAGTAAGAAGATCCATACTCCCTACTAGAAATACTTCAGAAGTTACAGTGAAGAGAGCAATCATGGTGCACTACATACTCAAGGGAGGAGAAATAAATGTCCCACAACTTATAGCAGATAGCATCCAAGAGATGGCTGAGGAAAGTAGCAAATCAAGCAGACTTGGTCACCCAAGTACCATATTGCATCTGTACAATAGAGCAGGGGTGCTCTTTGAGGATGCAGACACAGACTGGGTAAAGGATGGCAGGGCGATCCAAGCAAAGGATGGAAGGTGCTACTGACACTCAGAAGGAAAAAAGACCTCAAGAAAAAAGGAGGAGACCACAAATGGAAGAGGGACAAGCTTCTAGCACAATGGATTTAAGCCAAATTCAAAGTGCCATTGAAAAAATGTCTCGGCAATATATGAGGGATCAGGAACAACAATAAGAGCAATACATTAGGGCTCAGGAGTAGCAAGAGAACCGGTAGCAGAAGATGATGGAGCAACAAGAAAATTTCCAGTTGAAGATGATGGATCAGCAAAGAGAATTCCAAGCAAGATTTTTGGAACAACAAAGGGAACAATTTGATCAATCTCAAGAATCATTCAACAAATTATTTCAACAACAAGCTAAGCAGGAGAAGTACATCCAAAATCTTTATCAATGGAAGAACATATACTACACAGCCTGTGGCATGCCAGTGGTGAACCGAGAGATCAAACCATTTGTCCAGTGTCAGGAATTAGTAAACAATCAAAAAGCAAGAGCTCAAAGAAATATAGAAAGAATGGAGGAAAGGTTGAAGGAGGTTGGACTCTGAGATCAGATAGACCATTCTTGGGATCAAAGATACCCTGCTGAAGAACAACAAGAAACAAAAAAGAGGAAGAAGCAGGAGCCAAAGAAGAAAGGAGAGTCTAGCAAAGGAAAAGAGCACAAAAATTAGAGGTGGTGGAGTTCCTTTCATAATCGTAGCAAATAAGGAAGATGCACATCTGAAAAATGATATGCCTTCCAAGTTTTCATGTTCTACACTTCTATGATTAAGCTTATATGTTCTGCACCTTTATGTTTTTGAATAAGTTTTCATGTTCTGCATTATTATGATAGTTTTCTTGTGCATCACTCATCCTACTTGAATATATGTCTTGTTCCCCTCTGCATAAATAAAAGAAAATGTTGAAACAGAAAGTGAAACCATCCAATTTTATAGGAAGAAGAATAAAGTTCAGTGGTGGTATGTGCTAGATTGTTCAAGTAAGCTCACTAATAAAGAAGAGGGATAGAGTGTTCTTTTGAGTATAAACTTGGCTGCTATCTGTGTAATCTTGGTAAATAAAGATCCTTGAAAAAAGAAAGAGTAAGAAGGAAAGGAAGAAAAGCCAAGAATTGGCAACAAAAGATGAAAGAAACAAATAATAAAGCTAGACACCAATGGCTTGGACCTTAAGATACATGCCTGTGATACTTTTGTATTAGGATCTGCTTGGATAATTAGGTTCTGAGGAGTATTTTAAAACTTGATAACTTGGATTAACTAATTCGGGATTATCAACCGAAAATCCACTATCAAGAGCAAACTAACTACAAGGCATTTAGTAACCCAAAGAGGTGCTGGGCATCAATGTTCTGAAGTAGAATTGTAAGCCAAGTGCCTGTGGTGTGTATGTGTTGCTCAAAAAATAAAGCTAAAAAGCTGCTGCAACACATAACACTTAGCTGCAAATAAAAGTGTAAGCTTCTCAGCAAAAGAAAAACAGGAAAAAAAAAACAAACACCAAGGATGGATGAATAACAAGGTTCACAGCAGCAACTTAGTTAGCACTTGAAGAGATATCTCAATCCTGAAAACTAATAAAAGTAGAGCTTCAATTACAGTTTGTGATGGGTTGAAAACGAATTTTCAACACCTTAAAACTCACCGGCAAGTGGACCGGGTCGCATCAAGTAATAATAACTCACATGAGTGAGGTCGATCCCACAGGGATTGAAGTATTGAGCAATTTTAGTTAGGTGATTGATTTAGTCAAGCGAATAAGAGTTAATTTGAGTGATTTGTATTCAACAGAAGCTAAATTGCATGAAATTTAAAGGGAGAGGGACAATTGACAAGAATTTAAAGTGCAGAAGAATTAAAAGAGCTGAATCTTAAAGTGCAAGTAATATAAATGGCAGAAACTTAGATTGCAAGAAACGTAAATAACTGAAACTTAAAGTGCAAGGAATGTAAGTGGCTTGAATCATAAAAGGGATTGGGAGCTGGGAGTGCAGAATTTAAGCAAGAAAAAGTAAATGACAATCAGTAAAGAAATAGAAAAAGAATTAAGATGCAGCAGATTTAAACAAGAAAAGGGAAAACTACTTTGAAAACCAAACAGAAAGTAGAATGCAGCTCAATTGCAGTAATTAACGGGAAATTGAAGATCTCAGGGGTGAAGGAGACTAGAAAACAAGTCTAGATCTCAAACCCTTCCTTGATCTAATGAGAACAATTGCTAAAGAAATAGAAGAGTAAATTGCAGAAGAAGTAAAAGAAAGCACTCCACAGAATTTGGATTCAAATCACAGCTTATAGAATTATGCAGTAAACAAACAAAGAGATCTCAAGGTGAGATGGAAACAGAATTTCTTCAATTCTTCACCCAAGATCCAAGACAAGAAGTAGAGAATGCAAAGGCAAGAACAAGGAAGAAGAGAGATCAATTCTCCTTCCCAATTCTCCAAAATAAACTCAGAGATCCAAAATCAAAGCAAAGCTCTCAAAATTACAAGTTAAAATTCTAAAAGAAAGTAAAAGTCCTATCTAAATCAAACTAGCTTCTATTTATACACTTCCTATTTTTGGATTTTTGAATTTGGAGTGGGCTTTTTAATTTGGTGAAGAATTGAATTTAAATTGAATTTTGGTCCAATTTTGGCCCATGAGTGTTTGCTCCCAGTAGTGTGCTCTGCTCCTGGTGAGAGCGCAGCATCATGGCTTGTGTCCTTGGCCCTTGGTAGCGTGCCAAGCTTGGGTAGCACCAGGGTAGTGCTCTGCTCTTGGCAAGAGCGCAGCATTGCCTTGTCTTGGCGTGTCTTGTGCGCACCAATTCTCCCTGGCCGTGTCAATGTTGTGCGCATGCAAGGAAAGTAGCGCTCAGCTCTCCTTGAGAGCACAGCATTGGTGCTCCAAAGGAGGGGCTCCTGGTTCGAATCTTGCTGGAGGCATGCGCTGGCCAATTTCTTTTGTGCACAAAGTGGCGCCTTGCTTCTTTCTTCCTTGAGGTGCTTTGTTCGATCCTTGGGGGTAGCATTTTAGCCATTTTTGGCTTATTTTCCTTTGTGAGTAGCGCTCCCCCACTCCCCCTTGCTCATGAGTTCGAACCTTGTGGCAAGAATTGGTAACCTTTTTCCTTGAATTGATTTTTGGGTGAAGCCCGATAATGCTCTTTACAAGAGTGGAGCATTATGCTTCTCCCCTTTCTTTCTTGGTTCAAAATAGTGCTCAGCTCTCAAGGGGAGCGCAATATCCAAGCCTTTGTTTCCTTGGTTCATTGTTGTGCTCCTTTGGAGAGCATTGAGCTCTTGGAGAGAGCACTGTGGCTTTCCTCTTTCATTGTGCCACTCTTCCTTGTTTCTCTTCCCACGCTTTTCTCTTCCTTGGAACACGCTTCTTAGGCTATGCTTTCTTGTTTCCTTGTTTTCTTCACCTACAAGTAATCAAAACAACCAATCAAGGTATCACCAAATTCACAAGGTTTATAAATCATTTAAAAATCAATTAAATTTAGCTTAAACCTCATGATTTAATATCAATTAAAAGGTGGTTGATTGATTCAAAGAAACCATGTAATAGCAATCCAAATTACTAACTTACAATGCAAGAAAGTGCATAAAACCTAATGAAACAAGTGCAAAAGTGCTTGAAAAACTATCATATGATGACTTGTCATCACAACACCAAAATTAAAACTTGCTTGTCCCCAAGCAAGAATTAAACATAAGAGAAGATAGAATGAAATAGAGAAGTATGCATGTCCTTATTTAGCAGATAGTTGAACTTGGTTCATGGGGTTTTATGTAGATCAATGGTGGCTCATTTATTACTTTCTGCTAAATAAACAATGTTTCCTCAAGGGTTCACTAAAGTTGCTGCTACAATGCCTTGCTTTCTGCTTACTTCCCTTGTTAGCTTTTTCCTTCTTTCTTTTGCTTAGAGAGCTTATTACTTATTGAAGGCTTAGTGACAAATGTTACAGCAGCCTTTGGCTTAATTGTACTCAACATTCCTTCACCACAGACACATGGCTCATCTTTTTCTTCCTAGGATCATTGGTGCCCAGCATCTCTTTGATTAACTAAGTGTTTTGTAGCTAGGTTGCTCTTTATTGTGGACTTTCAGTTGGTAATCCCAAATCAGTTGATCTAAGTGGCCAAGTTTTGAAATACTCCTTAGAACTTACTTGTCCAAGCATATCCTAGTACAAAAACACCACAGGCATGTGTCCTAGGGTCCAAGCTATTGGTGTCTAGCCTTATTGTTTATTTCTTTGCCACTTTTTGGCTTTTCTATTTCTTTTTCTTTCTGTTTTGATTCATTTTCAAGGGATTTTCAATAATACAAGGCTTCATAGCAGCAAACTAGCTTAGACTTCAAAGAACATGGCATTATGCAACATTTATTTTGTGAGCTAACAATTGAATCAAACACATACCACCACTAACTTTCATCCTAACTTTTGCAACATTGAACAATTACTTTTCTAAATCAAACATTTTTTTCTTTTATTCAAACAGCAAGGGGAACAAAACAAAATACTCAAGCTAATGAAGGATGACAATTATTATGCAGATAGCTTTCTTTAGCATGTACTTCCACTTGCCACTGAATGAACCTTCTAGCTAGACATAAAGGAATCCCTGAATTGAAACATTTCACAACAACAAGGATCAAGTGTAAATACAACCTGTTGGGTTGCAGCTTTTCATTCTTCCTTCTGTTGTGCCCCTTCTGAGTCATAATGTAGACGTTCTTTAATTTATTGGCTATTTTCCTGCATACTCCTCAAAAGTTGCTTGCTTTTCAAGCCCTTTAGGTACCCGGTTAATATGCAAAGCTTATTTGTGGGCTTTTGAACTTACTTTGGTGTGTGAACACCAAATTTAGTTCCTTGCCAGTGTTTCTCATGCAGCAAATTAACCATATGTGAAATCCTTTTTCCTTGCTAAAGGTGATAAGACTAAAAACTATGAAACAGCAGATTGGTTAACTAGTTTATCTGATTACTTGAGGCTAGCATTATGCAGAAGGTGAGAATGTGTTTTATGATGAAGTTTTTGGTGGAACACCAAACTTAGAATCCTTCATTCTCCCTTAGATTGTTTTGGTGTGCAACACCAAACTTAACTTCTTGCAATATAGATAAAACTAATTGACCTTTTTATTAAAATATCTATGAAAAGAACACTACCTCAGGTTGGGTTGCCTCCCAACAAGCGCTCTTTTATTGTCACTAGCTTGACATCCTCCATTCTTTAATCAATTCAGGTTTTGAACCTCCTTTTCTTTGTCCCATTGGCCTCCCAAATAGTGCTTTGCCCTGTGACCATTGGCTGTGAAATGACTCTTTGTTACTTCATCTAATAATTCCAGGGTTCCATAAGGAAAAACCTTGTCACCACATATGGACCAGTCCACTTTGATTTGAACTTGCCAGGGAAGATCTTGAGTCTTGAATTATATAGCAGTACTTGTTGTCCTGGTTTGAACTCCTTCTTTGAGATCTTCTTGTCGTGCCACCTCTTAGCTCTTTCCTTGTATATCTTAGCACTCTCATAAGCTTCTAGCCTAAACTCATCCAACTCATTTAGTTGTAGCAGCCTCTTCTCTCCTGCTGCTTGAGAATCAAGGTTGAGGAGTTTAGTGGCCCAAAAAGCTTTATGTTCAAGCTCTACAGGGAGATGACAAGATTTTCCATATAACATCTGAAATGGGGACTTCCCAATAGGATTTTTGAATGCTGTCCTATATGCCCAGAGTGCATCCTCAAGCTTCCTGGCCCAATCTTTCCTAGTTGCTCCTACAGTCTTCTCCAAAATCCTCTTCAATTCCCTATTTGCAAGCTCTGCTTGGCCATTGGTCTGTGGGTGATATGGTATGGCTACTTTATGCATTACCCCATATTTGTGAAGGAGTTTCTCCATCTGTTTGTTATAAAAATGACCACCACCATCACTTATAAGTCCCTTAGGTACTCCATATCTGGTGAAGATGTGCTTCTTTAAGAATTGAAGAACAATTTGTGCATCACATGTGGTTGTGGCTATTACTTCCACCCATTTTGAGACATATTCCACTACTACCAAAATGTATTTGAAGGAATAGGAAGGGGGGAAGGGTCCCACGAAATCTATGCCCCAAAGATCAAATAGCTCCACTTCAAGAATGAAATTTTGAGGCATTTCATTCCTTCTTGTCAATCCTCCGACCCTTTGGCATTCATTACGCTGGTGAACAAACTCCCTGGCATCCTTGAAGATGGTTGGCCAGTAAAATCCACTCTGCAGTATTTTAGCAGTTGTTCTCTCTGGTCCAAAGTGTCCACTATATACTGAACCATGACAATGCCACAATATATCTTTCATTTCATTTTCAGGGACACACCTCCTAATCATTCCATCAGAGCATCTCTTGAATAAAAAAGGTTCGTCCCACAAGAACTTCCTTGCTTCATTGAGTAGCTTCTTTACTTGTTGCTTGGAGAATTCTTGAGGTATCTTCCTTCCTACTTTGTAATTTTCTATGTCAGCAAACCAAGGTACTTGTTGAACTTGGAGAAGGTGCTCATCAGGGAAATTCTCATTTACTTGCTGTGGTCTCTCTTGATTGGCTTCTTGTGGCACTCTTGATAAATGATCTGCTACTTGATTTTCACTTCCCTTTCTATCTCTCACTTCAATATCAAATTCTTGTAGCAGCAGCACCCACCTAATAAGCCTTGGCTTTGAATCATGTTTAGACATTAAATACTTGAGAGCAGCATGGTCAGTATACACTGTAACCTTTGAACCAATCAAGTATTGCCTAAACTTATCAAATGCATATACAATTGCCAAAAGTTTTTTCTCAGTGGTGGTATAATTTTTATGTGTTTCATTTAACACCTTGCTGGCATAATATATGACATGGTGCAACTTGTCTTTCTTTTGCCCCAACACAGCACCAATAGCAAGGTTACTTGCATCACACATAAGTTCAAAAGGTAGGTTCCAATCAGGGGGTGTGATAATTGGTGCTGTAATGAGTTTTCTCTTTAGAGTTTCAAAGGCATATTTACAGTTGTCATCAAAGATGAAAGGGGTATCAATCATTAGTAAATTGCTCAATGGTTTTGCTATTTTTGAGAAATCTTTGATGAACCTCCTGTAAAAGCCAGCATGCCCAAGAAAACTCCTTACTGCTTTCACATTAACAGGTATAGGGAGTTTTTCAATAATTTCTATTTTAGCTTTATCAACTTCTATACCTTTTCATGACACTTTATGCCCAAGAACTATTCCTTCCGGAACCATGAAACGGCATTTCTCCCAATTCAATACCAGGTTAGTTTCTTGGCATCTTTTCAGAACAAGAGTTAAATGATGCAAGAAAGTGTTAAATGAATTGCCAAAGACAGAAAAATCATCCATGAAGACTTCTAAGAATTTTTCCACCATATCAGAAAAAATGGAAAGCATACACCTTTGAAAAGTGGCTGGGGCATTGCATAGCTGGTGCACGAAATTGTGATCATCAACAATGGCGCCAAAGGACTTGGAGCTCTTAAACATGAATCACACTTTGTCACAATTCCGCACAACTAACCAGCAAGTGCACTGGGTCATCCAAGTAATAAACCTTACGTGAGTAAGGGTCGATCCCACGGAGACTGTCGGCTTGAAGCAAGCTATGGTCACCTTGTAAATCTCAGTCAGGCTTAATTCAGATGGTGATGGAAAATTGATAATTAAAAGATAAATAAAACATAAAGATAGAGATACTTATGTAATTCTTTGGTTGGAATTTCAGATAAGCGTATGAAGATGCTTTGTTCCTCCTGAACCTCTGCTTTCCTATTGCCTTCTTCCAATCATTCATACTACTTTCCATGGCAAGCTTTATGTTGGGCATCACCGTTGTCAATGGCCACTTCCCGTCCTCTCAGTGAAAACGTTCCAAATGCGCTATCACCACACGGCTAATCATCTGTCGGTTCTCGATCATGTTGGAATAGGATCCATTGATCCTTTTGCGTCTGTCACACGCCCAACAATCGCGAGTTTGAAGCTCATCACAGCCATCCCTTCCCAGATCCTACTCAGAATACCACAGACAAGGTTTAGACGTTCCGGATATCAGGAATGGCCACCAATAATTCTAGCCTATACCACGAAGGTTCCAATCTTAGATTAGAAACCCAAGAGATATGCATTCAAGCTTGTTTGCATGTAGAACGGAAGTAGTTGTCAGTCACGCGTTCATAGGTGAGAATGGTGATGAGTGTCACATAATCATCACATTCATCATGTTCTTGGGTGCGAATGAATATCTTGGAGAAGAAATAGACTTGAGTTGAATAGAAAAACAATAGTATTTTGTATTAATTCATGAAGAATAGCAGAGCTCCACACCTTAATCTATGGTATGTAGAAACTCCACCGTTGAAAATACATAAGAACAAGGTCTAGGCATGGCCAAATGGCCAGCCTCCAACGTGTCTAAGATAGCATAAGACTTATCAAAGATCTGCAAAATACAATAGTAAAAGGTCCTATTTATAGAAAACTAGTAGCCTAGGGTTACAGAAATGAGTAATTAATGCAGAAATCTTCTTCTGGGCCCACTTGGTGTGTGCTTGGGCTGAGCATTGAAGCTTCCATGTGTAGAGACTTTTGTTGGAATTAAACGCCAGCTTTTGTGCCAGTTTTGGAGTTAAACGCCAGAATTCTTGAGCTGACTTGGAACGCCTGTTTGAGCCATCAAATCTTGGGCAAAGTATGGATTATTATTTATTGCTGGAAAGCCCAGGATGTCTACTTTCCAACACAATTGAGAGCGCGCCAATTGGCTTCTGTAGCTCTAGAAAATCTACTTTGAGTGCAGGGAGGTCAGAATCCAACAGCATCTGCAGTCCTTTTTCAGCCTCTGAATCAGATTTTCGCTCAGGTCCCTCGATTTTAGCCAAAAAATACCTGAAATCACAGAAAAACACACAAACTCATAGTAAAGTCCAAAAGAGTGATTTTTATTTAAAACTAATAAAAACATAATAAAAACTAACTAAAATATACTAAAAACATACTAAAAATAATGCCAAAAAGCGTATAAATTATCCGCTCATCACAACACCAAACTTAAATTGTTGCTTGTCCCCAAGCAACTGAAGATCATATAGGATAAAAAGAATAGAATGTACAATGAATTCCAAAAACATCTACAAAGATCAGTATTAATTAGATGAGCGGGGCTTTTAGCTTTTTGCTTCTGAACAGTTTTGGCATCTCACTTTACCCTTTGAAGTTCAGAATGATTGGCTTCTATAGGAACTCAGAATCCAGATAGTGTTATTGATTCTCCTAGTTAAGTATGTTGATTCTTGAACACAGCTACTTTATGAGTCTTGGCCGTGACCGTAAGCATTTTGTTTTCCAATATTACCACCGGATACATAAATGCCACAGACACATAACTGGGTGAACCTTTTTAGATTGTGACTCAGCTTTGCTAGAGTCCCCAATTAGAGGTGTCCAGAGCTCTTAAGCACACTCTTTTTACTTTTGGACCACGACTTTAACCGCTCAGTCTCAAGTTTTCACTTGACACCTTTATGCCACAAGCATATGGTTAGGGACAACTTGGTTTAGCCGCTTAGGCCAGGATTTTATTCCTGTGGGCCCTCCTATCCACTGATGCTCAAAGCCTTGGATCCTTTTCTATCACCCTTGCCTTTTGGTTTAAAGGGGTATTGGCTTTTTCTGCTTGCTTTTTCTTTTTCTTTCTCTTTCTTTTTTTTTTTTTTGCAAGCTTTTCACTGCTTTTTCTTGCTTCAAGAATCAATTTTATGATTTTTCAAATCATCAGATAACATTTCTCCTTTTCCCATCATTCTTTCAAGAGCCAACAATTTTAACATTCTTTAAACAATAAATTCAAAAATATGCACTATTCAAGCATTCATTCAGAAAAACAATAGTATTGCCACCACATCAAAATAACTAAACTGTTTTAAAATTTGAAATTCATGCACTTCTTTTTCTTTTTCAATTAAAAACATTTTTCATTTAAGAAAGGTGACGGATTCATTTTCATAGCTTTGAGGCATAGACACTTAGACACTAATGATCATGTAATAAAGACACAAACATAAATAAACATAAAGCACAATTTTCGAAAAACAGAAAATAAAGAACAAGGAAATTAAAGAACGGGTCCACCTTAGTGATGGCGGCTTGTTCTTCCTCTTGAAGATCTTATGGAGTGCTTGAGATCCTCAATGTCTCTCTCTTGCCTTTGTTGTTCCTCTCTCATGGTTCTTTGGTCTTCCCTAATTTCATAGAGGAGGATGGAATGCTCTTGGTGCTCCACCCTTAGTTGTCCCATGTTGGAACTTAATTCTCCTAGGGAGGTGTTGAATTGCTCCCAATAGTTTTGTGGAGGAAAATGCATCCCTTGAGGTATCTCAGGGATTTCATGATGAGGAGTTTCCTCATGCTCTTGGTGAGGTTCTCTCACTTGCTCCATCCTTTTCTTAGTGATGGGCTTGTCTTCATCAATGAGGATGTCTTTCTCTATGTCAATTCCAGCTGAATTGCAGAGGTGACAAATGAGATGAGGGAAGGCTAACCTTGCCATAGTAGAGGACTTGTCCGCCACCTTGTAGAGTTCTTGGGATATAACCTCATGAACTTCTACTTCCTCTCTAATCATGATGCTATGAATCATGATAGCCCGGTCTATAGTAACTTTAGACCGGTTGTTAGTAGGAATGACTGAGCGTTGGATGAACTCCAACCATCCCGTAGCCACGGGCTTGAGGTCATGCCTTCTTAGTTGAACCGGCTTCCCTCTTGAATCTCTCTTCCATTGAGCGCCCTCTTCACATATATCCATGAGGACTTGGTCTAACCTTTGATCAAAGTTGACCCTTCTAGTGTATGGGTGTGCATCTCCTTGCATCATGGGCAAGTTAAACGCTAACTTTACATTTTCCGGACTAAAATCTAAGTATTTCCCCCAGACCATTGTAAGCCAATTCTTAGGATCCGGGTTCACACTTTGATCATGGTTCTTGGTGATCCATGCATTGGCATAGAACTCTTGAACCATTAAGATTCCGACTTGTTGAATGGGGTTGGTGAGAACTTTCCAACCTCTTCTTCGGATCTCATGTCGAATCTCCGGATATTCGCCCTTTTTGAGCTTAAAAGGGACCTCGGGGATCACCTTCTTCTTGGCCACAACTTCATAGAAGTGGTCTTGATGCACCTTTGAGAGGAATCTCTCCATCTCCCATGACTCGGAGGTGGAAGCTTTTGCCTTCCCTTTCCTCTTTCTAGAGGTTTCTCCGGCCTTTGGTGCCATAAATGGTTATGGAAAAACAAAAAGCTTTAGCTTTTACCACACCAAACTTAGAATGTTGCTCGTCCTCGAGCAAAAGAAGAAAGAAGAGAGTAGAAGAAGAAGAAATAGAGGAGATGGAGGGGGCTTTGTGTTTTAGCCAAGGGGGAGAAGTAGTGTTTAGGTTGTGTGAAAATGAAGGAGTGAAGATGGGTTTATATAGGAGTGGAGATGGGGGTATGGTTCGGCCATTATGGGTGGGTTTGGGTGGGAAAGTGGTTTGAATTTGAATGGTGAGGTAGGTGGGGTTTTGTGAAGGATGGATGTGAGTGGTGAAGAGAATGGTGGGATTTGATAGGTGAGGGGTGTTTGGGGAAGATGTATTAAGGTGATTGGTGAATGGGTGAAGAAGAGAGAGAGAGGTGGGGTAGGTGGGAATCCTGTGGGGTCTACGAATCCTGAGGTGTCAAGGATTTCTCATCCCTGCACCATGTGGCATGCAAAATGCCCCTTGCTGCCAATCCTGGCGTTAAACGCCAGGCTGCTGCCCATTTCTGGCGTTTAACGCCAGCTTCTTGCCCATTCCTGGCGTTAAACGCCAGTCTGGTGCCCATTTCTGGTGTTAAACGCTCAGAATGGTGCCAGACTGTGCGTTTAACGCCCATTCTACTACCCTTACTGGCGTTTAAATGCCAGTAAGTTTCTCCTCCAGGGTGTTCTATTTTTCATTCTATTTTTCCTTTTGTTTTTGCTTTTTCAATTATTTTTGTGACTTCACATGATCATCAACCTATAGAAAATATAAAATAACAAAAGAAAATAGAAATTTAACATAGATAATTAAAGATTGGGTTGCCTCCCAACAAGCGCTTCTTTAATGTCAATAGCTTGATAGTGGGCTCTCATGGAGCCTCACAGATGTTCAGAGCAATGTTGGAACCTCCCAACACCAAACTTAGAGTTTGAATGTGGGGGTTCAACACCAAACTTAAAGTTTGGTTGTGGCCTCCCAACACCAAACTTAGAGTTTGACTGTGGGTGCTCTGTTTGACTTTGTATTGAGAGAAGCTCTTCATGCTTTCTCTCCATGGTGACAGAGGGGTATCCTTGAGCTTTAAACACAAGGGAGTCTTCATTCACTTGAATGATCAATTCTCCTCTGTCAATATCAATCACAGCTTTTGCTGTGGCTAGGAAGGGTCTGCCAAGGAAGATGGATTCATCCATACACTTCCCAGTCTCTAGGATTATAAAATCAGCAGGGATGTAATGGTCTTCAACCTTTACCAAGACATCCTCTACAAGTCCATAAGCCTATTTCTTTGAATTGTCTGCCATCTCCAGTGAGATTCTTGTAGTTTGTACCTCAATAATCCCTAGCTTCTCCATTACAGAGAGAGGCATAAGGTTTATACTTGATCCCAGGTCACACAGAGCCTTCTCAAAGGTCATGGTGCCTATGGTACAAGGTATTGAGTACTTTCCAGGGTCTTGTCTCTTCAGAGGTAATCTCTGCCTAGTCAAGTCATCCAGTTCTTTGATGAGCATTGGAGGTTCATATTCCCAAGTCTCATTACCAAACAACCTGGCATTTAGCTTCATGATTGCTCCAAGGTACTTAGCAACTTGCTCTTCAGTAACATCTTCATCCTCTTCAGAGGAGGAATATTCATCAGAGCTCATGAATGACAGAAGTAAATTCAATGGAATCTCTATGGTCTCAGTGTGAGCCTCATATTCCCATGGTTCCTCATTAGGGAACTCCATGGAGGTCAGTGGAAGTCCATTGAGGTCTTCCTCGGTGGAGATCACTGCCTCTTCCTCCTCTCCAGGTTCGTCCATGTGAGAGGTGTTTATGGTCTTGCACTCTCTCTTTGGATTCTCTTCTGTATTGCTTGGGAGAGTACTAGGAGGGAGTTCAGTAATTTTCTTACTCGGTTGACCTACTTGTGCCTCCAAATTTCTAATGAGGACCTTGTTTTAGTCATGAAACTTTGAGTGGTTTTAATTAGATCAGAGACAATAGTTGCTAAGTCAGAGTGGCTTTGCTTAGAATTCTCTGTTTGTTGCTGAGAAGATGATGGAAAAGGCTTGCTATTGCTAAACCTGTTTCTTCCACCATTATTGTTGTTGAAACCTTGTTGAGGTCTCTGTTGATCCTTCCATGAGAGATTTGGATGATTTCTCCATGAAGGATTATAGGTGTTTCCATAGGGTTCTCCCATGTAATTCACCTCTTCCATTGCTGGGTTCTCAAGATCATAAGCTTCTTCTTTAGAGGAAGCTTCCTTAGTACTCCCTGGTGCAGCTTGCATTCCAGACAGACTCTGAGAAATCATATTGACTTGCTGAGTCAATATTTTATTCTGAGCCAATATGGCATTCAGAGTATCAATTTCAAGAACTCCTTTCTTCTGATTTGTCCTATTATTCACAGAATTCCTTTCAGAAGTGTACCTGAATTGGTTATTTGCAACCATTTTAATGAGTTCCTGAGCTTCTGCAGGCGTCTTCTTCAGATGAAGAGATCCTCTAGTAGAGCTATCCAATGACATCTTGGATAGTTCAGACAGACCATTATAGAAAATACCTATGATGCTCCATTCTGAAAGCATGTCAGAAGGGCACCTTCTGATCAATTGCTTGTATCTTTCCCAAGCTTCATAGAGGGATTCACCTTCCTTCTGTCTGAAGGTTTGGACTTCCACTCTAAGCTTGCTCAATTTTTGAGGTGGAAAGAACTTTTCCAAGAAGGCATTGACTCGCTTTTCCCAAGAGTTCAGGCTTTCTTTAGGTTGTGAATCCAACCATGTCCTAGCTATGTCTCTTACAGCAAAAGGAAAAAGCATAAGTCTATAGACTTCAGGGTCAACCCCATTGGTCTTGACAGTGTCACAAATTTGCAAGAATTCAGCTAAGAACTGATGAGGATCTTCCAATGGAAGTCCATGAAACTTGCAATTCTGTTGCATTAGAGAAACTAATTGAGGTTTAAGCTCAAAGTTGTTTCCTCCAATGGCAGGGATTGAGATGCTTCTCCCATAGAAGTCGGGAGTAGGTGCAGTAAAGTCACCAAGCACCTTCCTTGTATTGTTGGCATTGTTGTTTTCGGCTGCCATGGTTTCTTCTTCTTTGAAAAGCTCTGTTAGGCCCTCCAGAGAGAATTGTACTTTAGCTTCTCTTAGTTTTCTCTTCATAGTCCTTTTAGGTTCAGGATCAGCTTGAACAAGTATGCCTTTATCTTTGTTCCTGCTCATATGAAAGAGAAGAGAACAAGAAAGTAGGGAATCCTCTATGTCACAGTATAGAGATTCCTTGAGGTGTCAGAGGAAAAGAAGAATAGAAGGAGGAGGTAGATAGAAGAGAATTCGAACATATAAAGAAGGATAGAGTTCGAATTGCACCTTGAGGAGGAGTGTTAGTCCCTTAAATAGAAGGATGTGAGAAGAGGGGAAGAATTTTTGAAAATAAATTAAGAAGATTTTGAAATAATAAAAAGAAATTTGAAAATTTGATTGATATTTTCGAAAATTAAGATAGGGAAAGAAATTAAGTGATTTTTGAAAAAGATTTTGAAATTAGAAATAAAAAAGATATGATTGAGAGTTGATTTTGAAAAAGATGTGATTGAAAAGATATGATTGAGAAGATATGATTGAAAATCAATTTAAAAAAAAGTTTTTAAAATTAAAGTTGATTACTTGACTAACAAGAAATTAGAAGATATGATTCTAGAATTAAAACTTTTGATCCTTTCTTAATAGGCAAGTAACAACTTGAAAATTTTGAAGTAAATCATTAATTATAGTAAGGATTTTCGAAAATAATAAAAAATGGAAAGAAATTGATTTTGAAGAGATATGATTGAAAAGATATGATTTGAAAAAGATTTGATTTTGAAAAATTATGAAAATTTGAAAAAAAATTTGAGTTAAAAACAAAATCTTCCCTCTAGTGTCATCCTGGTGTTAAACGCCCAGAATGGCATCCATTCTGGCATTTAACGCCCAAAATGCTACCTTTTTGGGCG
The DNA here is from genome assembly GCF_059453495.1 of Arachis ipaensis. Classification (NCBI taxonomy): domain Eukaryota; kingdom Viridiplantae; phylum Streptophyta; class Magnoliopsida; order Fabales; family Fabaceae; genus Arachis; species Arachis ipaensis. The sequence goes on from NC_142436.1 coordinate 61,149,729, forward strand.
TTAAACGCCCATCCAGGTACCCTGGCTGGCGTTTAAACGCAAGTTTTCCTTCTTCACTGGGTGTTTTGAACGCCCAGCTTTTTCTGTTTGATTCCTCTGCTGAATGTTCTGAATCTTCAATTCTCTGTATTATTGACTTGAAAAGACATAGTTTTGAGATTTTTTTTTGAATTTTTTAATGATGAGAAACAATCAAAATATAATTAATCTTAAGAAACTCAAATCAAACAGACAATGCATGCAGGACACCAAACTTAAAAATTTTCATATAGGAGACACTAACAAATTGAGAATGCATATGAGAAACAACAAAACACACAAAACAAGAGAATTTAAAGATCAGAGCAATGAAATCATCAAGAACAACTTGAAGATTAATGAAGAACATATTGCATGTTTTCGAAAAATGCAAGAAGAATGCAATTGACACCAAACTTAAAAATTGATACTAGACTCAAACAAGAAACATAAAATATTTTTGATTTTTATGATTTTATAAATTTTTTTGTGATTTTTGAAACTTATGTGGAAAAGAAAATAAAGGGATTCAAAACTTTTAATAAGAATTCCAGGAATCATGCAATGTTAGTCTAAAGCTTCAATCTAAAAAGATTAGACATGGTTGGCCAAGCTTCAGCAGGACATTACATTCAGCAGCTAAATTGATGAGAATCAATCAGCTTTTGTGATGATAAGAACATCACCTTGAAACTCTAGAATTCATTCTTAAAAATTCTGAAAAATAAAAAGAAAAGTACCTAATCTAAGCAACAAGATGAACCGTCAGTTGTCCAAACTCGAACAATCCCCGGCAACGGCGCCAAAAACTTAGTGCACAAAATTGTGATCATCAACAATGGCGCCAAAGGACTTGGAGCTCTTAAACATGAATCACACTTTGTCACAATTCCGCACAACTAACCAGCAAGTGCACTGGGTCGTCCAAGTAATAAACCTTACGTGAGTAAGGGTCGATCCCACGGAGACTGTCGGCTTGAAGCAAGCTATGGTCACCTTGTAAATCTCAGTCAGGCTTAATTCAGAAGGTGATGGAGAATTGATAATTAAAAGATAAATAAAACATAAAGATAGAGATACTTATGTAATTCTTTGGTTGGAATTTCAGATAAGCGTATGAAGATGCTTTGTTCCTCCTGAACCTCTACTTTCCTATTGCCTTCTTCCAATCATTCATACTCCTTTCCATGGCAAGCTTTATGTTGGGCATCACCGTTGTTAATGGCTACTTCCCGTCCTCTCAGTGAAAACGTTCCAAATGCGCTGTCACTGCACGGCTGATCATCTGTCGGTTCTCGATCATGTTAGAATAGGATCCATTGATCCTTTTGCGTCTGTCACACGCCCAACAATCACGAGTTTGAAGCTCGTCACAGCCATCCCTTCCCAGATCCCACTCAGAATACCACAGACAAGGTTTAGACATTCCGGATCTCAGGAATGGCCGCCAATAATTCTAGCCTATACCACGAAGGTTCCAATCTTAGATTAGAAACCCAAGAGATATGCATTCAAGCTTGTTTGCATGTAGAACGGAAGTGGTTGTCAATCACGCGTTCATATGTGAGAATGGTGATGAGTGTCACATAATCATCACATTCATCATGTTCTTGGGTGCGAATGAATATCTTGGAGAAGAAATAGACTTAAGTTGAATAGAAAAACAATAGTACTTTGTATTAATTCATGAAGAACAGCAGAGCTCCACACCTTAATCTATGGTGTGTAGAAACTCCACCGTTGAAAATACATAAGAACAAGGTCTAGGTATGGCCGAATGGCCAGCCTCCAAACGTGTCTAAGATAGCATAAGACTTATCAAAGATCTGCAAATACAATAGCAAAAGGTCCTATTTATAGAAAACTAGTAGCCTAGGGTTACAGAAATGAGTAATTAATGCAGAAATCTTCTTCCGGGCTCACTTGGTATGTGCTTGGGCTGAGCATTGAAGCTTCCATGTGTAGATACTTTTCTTGGAATTAAACGCCAGCTTTTGTGCCAGTTTGGGCGTTTAACTCCAGCTTTTGTGCCAGTTTTGGAGTTAAACGCCAGAATTCTTGAGCTGACTTGGAATGCCTGTTTGGGCCATCAAATCTTGGGCAAAGTATAAACTATTATATATTACTGGAAAGCCCAGAATGTCTACTTTCCAACTCAATTGAGAGCGCACCAATTGGGCTTCCGTAGCTCCGGAAAATCTACTTTGAGTGCAGGGAGGTCAGAATCTAATAGCATCTGCAGTCCTTTTTTAGCCTCTGAATCAGATTTTTGCTCAGGTCCCTCAATTTCAGCCAGAAAATACCTGAACTCACAGAAAAACACACAAACTCATAGTAAAGTCCAGAAGAGTGATTTTTATTTAAAACTAATAAAAACATAATAAAAACGAACTAAAATATACTAAAAACATACTAAAAACAATGCCAAAAGCGTATAAATTATCCGCTTATCAATAGCCCAAAGGGCATCCTCCTGTAGGCGAAAACTCCAAATGGGCATGTGAAAGAAGTCTTCTCTTGATCCTTGGGATCCACCACTATTTAATTTTATCCAGAGTATCCATCCAGGAAGCAGTAGTAGGCATGGCCTGCCAATCTTTCCAACGTTTGATCAATGAAGGGCAGAGGGAAATGATCTTTTCTTGTAGCATCATTCAGTCTCCTGTAATCTATGCACATTCTCCACCCAGTCACTGTCCTGGTGGGGATCAACTCATTCTTCTCATTGGTGATGACTGTCATTCCTCCTTTTTTTGGTACAACTTGAACCGGACTCACCCATGAGCTGTCAGAGATTGGAAAGATTATCCCAGCATTCCATAGCTTCATCACTTCTTTTTGAACCACCTCTTTCATGGTTGGGTTGAGTCTTCTCTGAGGTTGAACCATAGGTTTTGACTCTTCTTCCAATAAAATTTTGTGCATACAGATGGCAGGGCTGATGCCTTTGATATCCTCAATTGTCCAACCCAAGGCTGTTTTGTGAGCCTTTAATACCTCAATCAACTTTGTTTCCTCTTCTATGTTCAAGGATGAGTTTATGAATACTGGCAAGGCTTCTGCTTCCCCAAGAAATACATATTTGAGGTGAGATGGGAGAGGCTTCAACTCCTGTTTTGGCTTATCCTCTTCCTTGTCTTCAATGGATAATTCTACCACTTCCTCTTCTTGCTCCTCCTGGTGCTTTTGATAGTTGTCCTCAAACATTTCTTCTACCAAGCTTTCTATCACATCCACCTTCATGTAATTTTTTTGCTCAGAGGGATGTTGCATTGATTTGAAGACGTTGATGACCATTCACTCGTTATGCACCCTGAAGGTCATTTCTCCCTTCTATACATCAATAGTAGTTCTTGCCGTAGCTAGAAATGGTCTTCCCAAGATGATTGAGTTGTTTCCCTCCCATTCTGTGTCCAGGATCACAAAGTCTGCAGGGAAGATAAACTCTCCAACCTTCACTAGTAAATTTTCCACAATTCCATTGGGTGTCTTGATTGATCTATCAGCCATCACTAGTGACATCTTAGTAGGTTTGATTTCTTCTATAGCAAGCTTTCTCATCATTGAGAGGGGCATCAAGTTGATGCTGGCACCTAAATCGCATAGAGCGTTTTCCAATGTCATCTTGCCTATGGTGCATGAAACCACAAAACTCCCTGGATCTTTGAGCTTTGGTGGGATACCCCTTTGGATCACAGCACTACATTCTTCAGTGAGCATAATGGTCTCCTTCTCTTGCCAGCTTCTCTTTTTGTTGATGAGCTCTTTCAAGAACTTTGCATATAGGGGCATTTGCTCTAGTGCCTCAGCCAGTGGAATGTTTATCTCCAATTTCTTGAAGACTTCAAGAAATTTAGGGAAGTGTTGGTCCTTAGTCTCCTTGTTGAACCTTTGGGGATATGGCAATAGAGGTGTGAAATTTACTCCCTGCCTGTGATCCTTGGTTGGTTCTTCAATTGCTTCCTTCCCCTTTCTTGAGATTTATGGATGGTCTTCCTTTTCTTGAGCCTGTTTTCCTGTTGTTACATCCTTGTCATTGGCTTTCTCTTTTTCAACCTGCTTCTTGTTATTTTCCTGTGGCTTCTTGGTTGCTCCTTCATCTTTCACCAAAATCTTCCCACTCCTTAGCTGTATGGCTGTGCATTCCTCTTTTGGGTTAGGAATGGTGTCGCTTGGAAATGAACTTGATGGTCTCTCAATGGCAATTTGCTCGGAAAGCTGCCCAATCTACCTCTCCATATTCTTCATGGAAGCTTCCTGATTTTTAGTTGTCATCTCTTGGTGCTTTATCATTTTCTCCATTAAGAGCTCCAAGTTGGTGATCCTCTGAGAGTCTTGTGAGATTGGTTGGTTGTGAGGTGTTGAGGGTTGATGGTAAGTGTTTTGATTGGTGGCTTGGTTATTGGATGGATGATGGTTAAAGTTGGGATAAGTGTTTTGTGGTTTTCTGTATGTGTTTTGGTATTATTCTGCTGGTTGTTGTGGTTTATGTTTTTCCAACTGTTTTGATTTGAGTTCCTTTGCCATGGCTGTTGAGTTTGATTGTGATTGTCTCCCCATCTGAGGTTGGGGTGGTTCTTCTAGGAGGGGTTATAAGTGTCACCATAAACCTCATTTGGCCCAGAATTTTGGTTGTGCATATACTAGACTTGTTCCTGCTATTGATCCTCTTGAGTTTCTTCATTTGTCCCCCATGTGATTGATGGCTGGCTTGTGTTTACTGGTGCAACTTGAAGGCTATCAATCCTTTTTGCCATTTACTTAAATTGTTGCTGAATCTGCTGCTGCATCATTTTGTTTTGAGCTAGGATTGAGTCCACTCCTTCCAACTCCATTACTCCTTTCCTTTGTGATGGTTGGCATTGCCTTTGGTGAGCAAAGAAATACTGGTTGTTAGCCACCATGTCAATGAGATTTTGGGCCTCCTCTGCAGTCTTCATCAATTGTAAAGAGCCTCCTGCTGAGTGATCCAGAGCCTCTTAAGATTTCAATATCAAGCCTTCATAAAAATTCTGCAATACGTCCCATTCATTGAACATTTTAGGAGGGAACTTCCTGATTAGAGTCTTGTATCTCCACATGCCTCATAAATGGGTTCAGTATCCATCTGTGTGAATGTTTGTACTTCAGTCTTCAACCTAATAATCCTTTGAGGTGGGTAGAATTTGGCAAGGAACTTGCTCACTAGATCTTCCCAATTGTTGATGCTGTCTCCTGAGAAAAATTCCAACCATTGAGTAGCTTTGTCTCTGAGGGAAAATGGAAATAACAGCAGCTTGTAAATGTCAGGATGTACACCATTGGTTTTGACAGTATCACAAATCCTCAGAAAGGTGGATAAGTGTTGGTTTGGGTCTTCAAGTGGTCCTCCTCCATAGGAGCAGTTGTTTTGAACCAAAGTGATGAGTTGTGGCTTCAGTTCAAAGTTGTTTGCATTGACATTTGGGGTAAGGATGCTACTCCCACAATGTCTAGGATTTGCAAATGTGTAGGAAGCCAAAACTCTTATCTGTAGTGGATTGTTGTTGTTGTTGGCTGCTCCTCCTGGTGGATTTATTGGGTTTATTGAGTGTTCCTCCATGTCCTGGAATTCTTCTTCTGAATCCTCTTCTCCAACAATGCCTTTCCCTCTTTCTGCTCTTCTTAATCTCCTGAGAGTTCTTTCGTCTTGTTCACAAAAAGTGGGTATAGCTCCCCTTGTTCCTAACATACAACCAAAACAAAGAAAATTACACAAAACCAGAAAAACAGTAACACTTCAATCCATTACCAGAGTGAAGTTTTGGTTAGCTTAGGCAAAAATACAAACAATTAATATGTTAGGCAAAAATAAAGAAAAATTGCTTAATCTAGATCACCACCTTACTTAATCATTGTCAATCTAATCAATCCCTGGCAACGGCGGCAAAAACATGATAGGTTGAAAACGAATTTCCAACACCTTAAAACTCACCGGCAAGTGGATCGGGTCGCATCAAGTAATAATAACTCACATGAGTGAGGTCGATCCCACAGGGATTGAAGGATTGAGCAATTTTAGTTAGGTGATTGATTTAGTCAAGCGAATAAGAGTTGATTTGAGTGATTTGTATTCAACAGAAGCTAAATTGCATGAAATTTAAAGGGAGAGGGACAATTGAAAAGAATTTAAAGTGCAGAAGAATTAAAAGAGCTGAATCTTAAAGTGCAAGTAATATAAATGGCAGAAACTTAGATTGCAAGAAACGTAAATAACTGAAACTTAAAGTGCAAAGAATGTAAATGGCTTGAATCATAAAAGGGATTGGGAGCTGGGAGTGCAGAATTTAAGCAAGAAAAAGTAAATGACAATCAGTAAAGAAATAGAAGAAGAATTAAGATGCAGCAGATTTAAACAAGAAAAGGGAAAACTACTTTGAAAACCAAACAGAAAGTAGAATGCAGCTCAATTGCAGTAATTAAAGGGAAATTGAAGATCTCAAGGGTGAAGGAAACTAGAAAACAAGTCTAGATCTCAAACCCTTCCTTGATCTAATGAGAACAATTGCTAAAGAAATAGAAGAGTAAATTGCAGAAGAAGTAAAAGAAAGCACTCCACAGAATTTGGATTCAAATCACAGCTTCTAGAATTATGCAGTAAACAAACAAAGAGATCTCAAGGTGAGATTGAAACAGAATTTCTTCAATTCTTCACCCAAGATCCAAGACAAGAAGTAGAGAATGCAAAGGCAAGAACAAGGAAGAAGAGAGATCAATTCTCCTTCCCAATTCTCCAAAATAAACTCAGAGATCCAAAATCAAAGCAAAGCTCTCAAAATTACAAGTTAAAATTCTAAAAGAAAGTAAAAGTCCTATCTAAATCAAACTAGCTTCTATTTATACACTTCCTATTTTTGGATTTTTGAATTTGGAGTGGGCTTTTTAATTTGGTGAAGAATTGAATTTAAATTAAATTTTGGTCCAATTTTGGCCCATGAGTGTTTGCTCCAAGTAGTGTGCTCTGCTCCTGGTGAGAGCGCAGCATCATGGCTTGTGTCCTTGGCCCTTGGTAGCGTGCCAAGCTTGGGTAGCACCAGGGTAGTGCTCTGCTCTTGGCAAGAGCGCAGCATTGCCTTGTCTTGGCGTGTCTTGTGCACACCAATTCTCCCTGGCCGTGTTAATGTTGCGCGCATGCAAGGAAAGTAGCACTCAGCTCTCCTTGAGAGCGCAGCATTGGTGCTCCAAAGGAAGGGCTCCTGGTTTGAATCTTGCTGGAGGCATGCGCTGGCCAATTTCTTTTGTGCACAAAGTGGCGCCTTGCTTCTTGCTTCCTTCAGGTGCTTTGTTCGATCCTTGGGGGTAGCATTTTAGCCATTTTTGGCTTATTTTCCTTTGTGAGTAGCGCTCCCCCACTCCCCCTTGCTCATGAGTTTGAACCTTGTGGCAAGCATTGGTAAGCTTTTTCCTTGAATTTATTTTGGGTGAAGCCCGATAATGCTCTTGACAAGAGTGGAGCATTATGCTTCTCCCCTTTCTTTCTTGGTTCAAAATAGTGCTCATCTCTCAAGGGGAGCGTAGCATCCAAGCCTTTGTTTCCTTGGTTCATTGTTGTGCTCCTTTGGAGAGCATTGAGCTCTTGGAGAGAGCGCTATGGCTTTCTTCATTCATTGTGCCACTCTTCCTTGTTTCTCTTCCCACGCTTTTCTCTTCCTTGGGCCACGCTTCTTAGGCTATGCTTTCTTGTTTTCTTGTTTTCTTCACCTACAAGTAATCAAAACAATCAATCAAAGTATCACCAAATTCACAAGGTTTATAAATCATTTAAAAATCAATTAAATTTAGCTTAAACCTCATGATTTAATATCAATTAAAGGGTGGTTGATTGATTCAAAGAAACCATGCAATACCAATCCAAATTACTAACTTACAATGCAAGAAAGTACATAAAACCTAATGAAACAAGTGCAAAAGTGCTTGAAAAACTATCATATGATGACTTGTCATCAGTCTGCATGAAACCCCATGAACTTAAGCTGAATGCTTTCAAATAAGGACAAATATACTTTTCTATTTTCTTTCATTTCTTCTAATGTTCTACTGCTTGCTTGGGGACAAGCAAGATTTAAGTTTGGTGTTGTGATGACATGTCATTTTTTGCATGTTTTACTAGCCATTTTTACCTGTTTTCATTAGGTTTCATGCATTTCTTAAGCAAAAAGTAAGTGTTTGAGTGGGAATTTCATGTTTGTCTTGATTCAATCAAACAATTTTAATTTTGTGCATTATCATGAGATTTCTGCAAGAATTATGTGATTATTATGAATGATGCAAAATTTTATGATTTTGGCAAGGCTTTGATTGCATGTTTGATTGATGGCAGGTGAAAAGATGAAAAGGAAATCCACAGAAAGAGGCAGGGCAGAAGAACGTAGCGCTCATTAAGAGAACGCTACGTTCTCCTGCAACTTGAAAATTGGTGCCACGCTCTATTTCAAAGAACGCTACACTCTCTAGCGATGCGCACACGTATAGGACGCTTACGCGTAGAACAAGCTTTTTGGAAAATCCACGCGTATGCGTGCATGACGCGTACGCGTGGGTGTGATCTACGCTCTTTAGAAAGAGAGCGCTATGTTCTCTTCAAACGAGCGCCTGTGACACTTTCGAAATTGGGATTGAAGATTCTCCATCGACGCGCACGTGTACATGACGCATACACGTGGATGCAAAAATGGTGATGAACGGCGCGAACACATGTATGATGCTGCAGCGTGGAAATGCTTATTTGACATCCACGCGTACGCGTAGAGGACGCGCACGCATGGGTAGTGCTCGTGGCACGAACGTAGCAGTCGTTTAAAGAGCGCTACCAAAGGATGCGCATGCATGTATGGTACGCGTAAGCATGATAGAGGTTGAAGATGGCGATGACGCGCACGCGTATGTTACGCGTACGCGTCGATGGCCAAAAATGCAAAGGGACGCGTGGGCATGCAGCACGCGTACGGATGATGAGTACTTAGCGATCAAGGACGCACACGTGCAGGAGATGCGTGCGCGTTGGTGAACGAGCGTTGCGCTCTCTTTGAGAATGCTACGTTCTCCTGAAGCTAAACGGAAGCACCAGTACAGACCTTTTCTGACCCACTTCAACAATGGCCAAAAAGCCCACTCCAAGTACTTGATGATTGAATTGGAAAGTGTACAAATAGAGGAAAATTTGATTTCATTAGGAATTGGCTAGTAGGAGGTTAGCTAGCAGATTGGGAAACTTGGCATTTAATTTCATTTTTCTTTTTCCTTCTGTCTTTATCTTCTGCACTTCTGCATTTATTTTCTTTTTCTGTTTTGTACTAGAGCAATGATGAACTAAATCCCAATTTTATTAGGGGGAGGAGCTTTATTGTAATTTCAATGAATCAACGAAATTCTTCTTCTTTTCTATTCATTTTTGTCGATATTGGGTATCTTCTGTTTTGATTGTGAATTACTCACTCCGGAAGGGGGTTTAATTCAGTGAATGCTTGTGTGAGCCTCGGAAGGAGAATCACTTGTATTAGAATTGGAGCTCTTTCCTTCACTACTCTCTTGATCAACACTATTCGAGAGGAATTGAGATCTTGAGAGTTAGTGTGGCTTATGGATGATATTATGCACTTAACCTCTTCTCATGACAATTAGATCAAGGAATTGGCAAGATTGATTGTGATTAGAGAGATTGGATTGCCAAGAAATTGGGATCCAATCAATTTCAATCTGCCATAGATCTACTCATATGATTGAGAAAGGAGTTGAGACCAATTTGATTCATGATGGATTACAGTATCTCCAATCCCTGATGAATCACTTTCTTTGAATTTCTTCACATTAGAGCTTTCTGATTTCACTGCAATTTACCTTGTCCACTTTTGTTTTAATTTCCTGCACCCAATTCCCTTTATAATTCATGAAATTTAAGTTTCCTTGTCATTTAAGTTTCTGCACTTCTACTTTCCTGCAATTCAAGATTCAGTTATTTACCTTTCTTGCAGTTTAAATTTCAGCTCTTTTAATTTCTTGCACTTTAAGTTTCAATCATTTAAGCTTCTTGCCATTTACTTTTCTGTTAATTTACATTCTGCACTCTAGCTTTCTTGCAATTTACTTTCTGTTAATCAAATTTGACTCAATTTATCAAAATATTAGCTTAACTAAATCCATCACCATACTAAAGTTGCTTAATCCATCAATCACTTTCATGAGTTTTACTACTTGATGCGACCCGGTACACTTGCCGGTGAGTTTGTGTGGAATCGATTTTCCCTCATCAACTAGATGCTAAATTCACTAGAGATGCTCCAAGATTGGGTCTTTCACATTCGAACCAGGCTTGCTGGCACTAAATGCCATATTGGGAACTTAATGCCGTAAAGGGAGTAAACTCGTGCACGCTTCTGGCGCTAAACGCCAGCTTGGCATTTAGTGCCCTAGGGGGTGGAGGTCTGCCAGCTTTTCTATTTTTAGCCTCAAACTCTGCCAAACTACTCCAAATTTACCTGAAATCATAAAAATACTAAACCAACTCAAAGTAGCATCCAAAGAGAATTTTTGCACTAAAATAAGATAAAACTAAATAAAATCTCACTAAAACAACTGGAAAATGATAAGAAAAAGGTACAAGATGCTCACACATCACAACACCAAAATTAAACTGTTGCTTGTTCACAAGCAACCAAAAACATTGTAGGGCCAAGAAGAGAAAATGTCTAAGACTTGAGTTGTCATTTAAGCTCAGGTCTAGATACTGAATGGGGGCTAATGACACTCTAATTTTAAATAGTTTCAACATCTCACTATCATTTGAAGCTCAGAAATATTAGTATCCTTCAAAACTAGAACTCAGATGATATTATAGATTCTCTTCTTTAGGCTCTAATTGATTCTTGAACACAGCTCTTTCTTTTCCTTGGTTCTTTGCACCTCAAGCCTAGCTGTGACTCTTAGTGTTTTGTCTTTAAGCTTACTTGATACAACAACACCATACTTAACTCCGGAACTCTTTGGGTTCTAGTTTTTCTTTTTATTTCTCCCAAATAGTGGTGCTCAAAGCCTTAGGCATTTTCTGTAACAACAATTGGTCACGACTTTAAGTGTTCAGTCTCAAGGGTTACTTGATACTTTCACACCACAAGCATACGGTTAGGGAAAACCACTCTTTTGAGCTTTTAGATCACTTTTGACCCTCCTACCCATTGATGCTTAAAGCCTTGGACCTTTTTTCTTTTGCTTTTTCTTTTTAGTACTTTTTGCTGTTTGTTTTGCTTCAAGAATCAACTTTTTACTTATTTTAGAGAATTAATAATACTTTTCTAAGTTCCTGTTCCTCAAGAACCAATATTCTTAACTCCAATATCAAATATGCACAGTTAATTCATACATTTAAAAATAGAGATAGTGCCACCACATCAAAGTAACTAGAAAACTCAATGAATATAACTCAAAAGCTCTTGCATTTTACTACTCCTTTTTCTTTTGATTTTTATTTTTTTAAGCTCAGTGAGCAACATATGAAACATCTTTTTAAAAATAAATATAAAGTACTAAAATAAGCAACTAACCAGAAAGCAAGGAAATCCTACTTAGTGATCATGCAACTCAGAATAGAAAACAGAAAATAGAATGAGATACTGGAAAATAGAAATAAGATAAGGGAGAGGAGAATGAAACTCAACCACCTCAGTCCTGGTGGTTGCTGCTTCCCCTGAGGATCCACTCCAGCGCTTAAGCTCTTCCAGCTCACGTCCTTCCTTCTGCTGCTCCTCTGTTAGCTTATGGAGGATGATAGACTGGCTCTTATGCTCTTATTTCAGCTGATCCATAGCAGATATCAGCTGTCCGATAGATACTGCTAGCTGAGTCCAGCACTCGCACAGAGGGAGATCTTGTCCCTGTGGTATTTCAGGCTGCTTCTTCTGAGGAGGGGAAACCGGCTCTTGAGGTGGTACTTGTCCAAGTTCTCGAGTGTACTCTATACCCTTCTTAGTGAGTGGATTGTACACTACAATAAGCATATCTCTATCAATCTAGACATTAGCAGCCCCAGATAAGCGGGAGATGAGGTGAGGAAAGGCCAATTTAGAGAGGGTAGAGGGCTTTGCTGTGATGTTGTATATCTCCAGAGGGACCACATACTGGACGTCCACTTTATTGCCAAGCATGATGCAGTGAATCATCATGGCTCGACCTATGGTAACCTCAGACCGTTTACTAGTGGGGAGGATGGAGCGTTGAATAAACTCCAGCCATCCTCTAGCTACTGGCTTTAGATCGTTCCTTCTCAGCTGGCATGGCTGGCCTTTGGCAGCCTTCCTCCACTGTGTTCCAGGTAAGCATATATCCTTGAGGGCTCGATCCAACCTCTGATCAGCTCTGACTCTCCTATTGTAGGAGTGAGGGTCATTTCTGGATGGGGGTAGTTAAAGTATCTCCCTCACTCTCTCCATTCCAAACTGTAGGGTTGATAAGCGGATAGTTTATACCCTTTTTGGCATTGTTTTTAGGTAGTTTTTAGTATGTTTTAGTTACTTTTTATTATATTTTTATTAGTTTTTATGAAAAAATCACATTTCTAGACTTTACTATGAGTTTGTGCATTTTTCTGTAATTTTAGGTATTTTCTGGCTGAAATTGAGGAACCTGAGCAAAAATCTGATTCAGAGGCTAAGAAAGGACTGCAGATGCTATTGGATTCTGACCCTCCTGCACTCGAAATGGATTTTCTAGAGCTATAGAAGCGCAATTGGTGCGCCTTAATTGCGTTGGAAAGTAGACATCTTGGGATTTCCAGAAATATATAATACTTCATACTTTGCCCGAGATTTAATGGCCTAAACTGGTGTTAAATGCCAGCCAGAGACCCTTTTATGGCGTAAAACGCTAGAGCTGGCACACTTCTTGGCGTTAAGCGCCCATTTTGGCACCCAGGGTGGTGTTTAACTCCAATTTGAGGCATATGCACGTGAAAGCTTCAATGCTCAGCCCAAGCACACACCAAGTGGGCCCCGGAAGTGGATTTCTGTACTATCTGCACTTAGTTACTCATTTTCTGTAAACCTAAGTTACTAGTTTAGTATAAAAACTACTTTTAGAGATTCATTTTGGGTAACTCATGACATTTTACATCTCATATTATATTTTCTACGACATGAATCTCTAAACCCCATAGGTGGGGGTGAGGAGCTCTGCTGTGTCTCAATAGATTATTGCAATTACTATTGTTTTCTATTCAATCACACTTGATTCTGTTCTAAGATACTCACTCGTACTTCAATATAGAGAATATGATGATTCGTGACACTCATTATCATTCTCAAATTTATGAACGCGTGCTTGACAACCACTCTCGTTCTACCTGAGCTCAACGTAGTCATTGGGCGACAGTTTGAGTGCCTATCTCTTGGGTCTCTAATCCACAGACCAAGTCCGTGAGATTAGAGCCTTCATGGTAGAGGCTAGAACCAATTGGCAACATTTCTGAGATCCAGAAAGTCTAAACCTTTTCTGTGGTATTCCAAGTTGGATCTGGAATGGGATGACTGTGACGAGCTTCAAACTCGCGAATGTCGGGCGCAGTGATAGTGTGCAAAAGGATAGAGATTTCCTATTCTGACACAAGTGATAACCGACAGATGATTAGCTGTGCGGTAGATGTACCTGGTATTTTTCATTCGAGACGAGAGATCCGATAGTTGATTAGCCGTACAGAAACCGTGCCTGGTATTTTTTATCCGAATGGACAGATGGTAGCCATTGACAACGGTGATCCACCAATATACAGCTTGCCATTGAAGGAAGCCATACGTGTTTGGAGAAGAAGACAGTAGGAAAGCAAAGATTCAGACGACAGAGTATCTCCGGAACCTCAACCTGTTCCTCATTACTGAATCACGAGTACCATTTATTTCATGTTATTTCCTTTTCATAAACAAAATCATTTTTTTCATTAATCTCCTGACTAAAATTTACAAGATAACCATAACCTACTTCAAGCTGAAAATCTTCGTGGGATCGACCCTTACTCACATAAGCTATTACTTGGATGACCTAGTGCACTTGCTGTTTAGTTGTGCGGAGTTGTAAAAAGTGTAATCACAAGTTCGTGCACCAAGTTTTTGGCGCCGTTGCTGGGGATTGTTCGAGTTTGGATAACTGACAGTTCATCTTGTTGCTTAGATTAGGAAAAATTTAACTTTTTTGGTTGGTTTAGAGTCACTAAAATTGAGTCTTCTATTATTGTTTTTGTTAAAATTTTAAAATCCTTGTTTTCTTTTTTTTTTAGATTTTTTTCTTCTAAAATTTTTAATAAATAGAAAAAAAAACCAATAAACTAATAATTGAGTCTTCTGTTTGAGTTTAGTTTCATGTTCTAAGTTTGGTGTCAATTGCATGTTTTTCTTTTCTTTCAATTTTTTGAATTATATGTTCTTTTTATTCTTTATATTTTTGAGTTTTATGTTCCTTGTTCTTTCTTGATCTTCAAGTTGTTCTTGTTTATTTTTCTTGTTTGATCTTTAGTTTTTCTTGTTTTGTGTCTTTCCTTGTTTTTCTTGTGCATTTTCGAATTATTAGTGTCCAAGGTATAAAAATCTTTAAGTTTGGTGTCCTTTGTGTTTTTATTTTCTTAAAGATTTCCAAAATTTGTTCTTGGTGTTCATCTTGACATTCAAAGCTTTCTTGTTTATTTTCTTTATTTTGATCTAAAAATTCTAAGTTTAGTGTCATTTTATTATTTTTCTCTTTCCTCATTAAATTCAAAAAAAATATCTTTTCCTTTATTTACTCATCATTTTAGAATTCCTTAGGTTGACTTAGTCAAAATTTTTAAAATTTGGTAGTTTCTTATTAGTCAAGTCAAAATTTCAATTTTAAAAAATTTTATCTTTTTAAATCCTTTTCAGAACAAATTCTTTTTCAATTTTCTTTTTATATTTTTCAAAAATCTTTTCTAAAATTTTTCAAAATCTTTTTCTTTTTTTATTTTATTTTTGATACTTGTCCTATTTTATTATTTTGATTGAAAAAAATTTTAAGTTTGGAGTTTTCTTGTTAAGAAAGTTTCAATCTTTAAAATTTTAAAATCATATCTTTTTCAAATCTTTTCTTATATTTATTTTCTTACAAGTATCTTTGATTTTAAGATATAT
Source organism: Arachis ipaensis (assembly GCF_059453495.1). NCBI lineage: Eukaryota > Viridiplantae > Streptophyta > Magnoliopsida > Fabales > Fabaceae > Arachis > Arachis ipaensis. The sequence goes on from NC_142436.1 coordinate 61,164,887, forward strand.
CCTTTTCAAAACTTCCTAACCACTTTTTCTCTCTTCATTTTTCAAAAATCCTCACCTACAATTTTTCAAATCTTTTTAATTAATTAATTAATTTAGTTTTCTAATTTCTTTGATATCTCTTCTTTCAATTTTCGAAACTTATACCATTTTGCCCATTTACTTTATTTTAATTATTTAATTTCAAAAAAAATAATAAATAAAATTTTTTTATTTTACAACCCACATCATCTCCCTTTCTCCATCATGGACCTAAGTGGAAATGAACAGTCCAAAAGGACTCTGGGGTCGTATGCTAACCCCACTACTGCTTCATATGAGAGTAGTATCTGTATACCTCCCATCAGAGCCAGCAATTTTGAGCTAAACCCTCAGCTTATTATGATGGTGCAGCAAAACTGCTAGTATTCCGGTCTTCCACAGGAAGAACCTACTGAGTTTTTGGCATAGTTCTTACAAATTGCTGACAGAGTACGTGATAAAGAAGTAGATCAGGATGTCTACAGATTATTACTGTTTCCATTTGCTATAAAAGATCAAGCTAAGAGGTGGTTAGTAACCAACCTACAGCAAGCATAAGAACATGGAAACAGTTATCAGACAAATTCCTGAATTAATATTTCCCTCCAAAAATGGTGACACAGCTAAGGCTAGACATCCAAGGCTATAAACACGAGGATAATGAATCTCTTTATAATGCCTGGGAGAAGTACAGAGAGATGCTAAGGAAATACCCCTCTGAAATGTTTTTAGAATGGGTACAGTTAGACATCTTCTACTACGGGCTTACAAAAAAGGCCTAGATGTCTCTAGACCACCTAGCTGGTGGATCTATACACATGAGGAAGACAATTGAAGAGGCTCAAGAGCTCATTGATACAGTTGCTAGCAATCAGCATCTGTACTTAAGTAGTGATCCTCCATAAAAGAAGAGGCTGAGGCAGTATCCACTGAACTTAGTCCTCCAAAACAAATTGCTGAGCTCAATCAGCAACTATTTTCTATAACAAAATAGTTAGCAGAATTTAAAGAGATGCTACAAGAAACTAAAGATGCTAACCAGAATATGGAAAAACACTTGAATCAAACAAGACAGCAGTTATCTAAACAGATAACAGAAGAATGCCAAGTTGTTCATTTAAGAAGTGGAAAGACATTGTATGTCTCAACTCAAAGTAGCAGGAATCCAAGGAAGGAACATCTGACAGAGGATGACCAAACCACTGCCCAAAATCCCTCTGAGGATAGTAGGAGCCCAGAGAGGAATGATTCTGGTGTTCAAACGCCAGAAAAGGGTGAAAAATTGGCGTTAAACGCCCAATGGATGGCCAATTCTGGCGTCCAAACGCCAGAAAAGGGTGGCAATCTGGCGTTAAACACCCATACAGCACCCAATTCTGGCGTTCAAACGCCAATGGGGGATCAGACACCTATAAGTGCTGATAACAACCCCCTTAGGCAGGCTTCTCCAACGACTTCTGTAGGAAGTAAGCATGCAGCAACTAAGGTTGAAGAATATAAAGCCAAGATGCCTTATCCTCAAAAACTCCGCCAAGCGGAACAGGATAAACAATTTGCCCGCTTTGCAGACTATCTCAGGACTCTTGAAATAAAAATTCCGTTTGCAGAGGCACTTGAGCAAATACACTCTTATGCTAAGTTCATGAAAGAGATCTTAAGTCATAATTAGTATTGGAGAGAAACTGAAAAAGTTTTCCTCATTGAAGAATGCAGTGCAGTCATTCTGAAAAGCTTACCAGAAAAGCTTAAAGATCCCGGAAGCTTTATGATACCTTGCACATTAGAGGATGCTTGTACCAAGACAGCTCTATGTGATCTTGGGGCAAGTATCAACCTAATACCTGCATCCACTATCAAAAAGATTGGTTTGACTGAAGAAGTTAAACCAACCCGAATATGTCTCGAACTTGCTGATGGCTCTATTAAAATACCATCAGGCGTAATTGAGGACATGATTGTGAAGGTTGGGCCATTTACCTTTCCCGCTGACTCTGTAGTTCTGGAAATGGAGGAGCACAAAAGTGCAACTCTCATTCTAGGAAGACATTTCCTAGCAACTGGATGAACCCTCATTGACGTCCAAAAAGGGGAGATAACCCTAAGAGTCAATGAGGATGAGTTTAAGTTGAATGCTGTCAAAGCTATGCAGCATCCAGACACATCAAAAGACTGCATGAGCGCTGATATCATTGACTCCCTGATGGAAGATGTCAATATGACTGAGAGTCTCGAATCAGAGATATAGGACATTTTTAAAGAAGTTCAGCCTGATCTGGAGGAACCAGAGAAAACAAAAGAACCTCTGAAAACTCCTTAGGAAGAGGAGAAGCCTCCTAAACCCGAGCTCAAACCACTACCACCGTCCCTGAAATATGCATTTCTGGGAGAAGAGGACACTTTTTCGGTAATCATAAGCTCTACTTTAGGACCACAGGAAGAGAAGGCATTAATTCAGGTGCTAAGGACACACAAGACAACTCTTGGGTGGTCCATAAGTGATCTTAAGGGCATTAGCCCAGCCAGATGAATGCACAAGATTCTATTGGAGGACGATGATAAGCCAGTGGTTCAACCACAGAGGCAGCTGAATCCAGCCATGAAGGAGGTGGTGCAGAAAGAGGTCACTAAGCTACTAGAGGCTGGGATTATTTATCCCATTTCTGATAGCCCCTGGGTGAGTCCTGTCCAAGTTGTCCCCAAGAAGGGAGGCATAACTGTGGTTCATAATGAAAAGAATGAACTGGTTCCTACAAGAACAGATACAGGGTGGCGTATGTGTATTGACTACAGAAGGCTCAATACAGCCACCAGAAAGGATCATTTTCCTTTACCATTCATAGACCAGATGCTAGAGAGACTAGCAGGTCATGAATATTACTGCTTTTTGGATGGCTATTTAGGTTACAACCAAATTGCAGTAGATCCTCCAGACTAAGAGAAAACAGCATTCACATGTCCATCTAGAGTATTTGCCTACAGAAGGATGCCATTTGGTCTGTGCAATGCACCTGCAACCTTTCAGAGGTGCATGCTCTCTATCTTCTCTGATATGATAGAGAAATTTCTGGAAGTCTTCATGGATGACTTCTTAGTATTTGGAGACTCATTCAGCTCATGTCTTGACCATCTAGTACTTGTTCTGAAAAGATGCCAAGAGACTAACCTGGTTCTAAACTGGGAGAAATGTCACTTTATGGTGACTGAAAGAATTGTCCTTGGGTACAAAATCTCGAACTAGGGAATAGAGGTGGATGATGCGTGCAGAAATTGGCGAATTAAAAATTGTTGATTTATATACGTTGCAAGTATAGTTCCTAACTCGCCAGAAATCTGCCTATCAATTTAGAAAGATGTCACAGAAATATAAAATTAAAATACTAGGAGTATGAATCCCAGGTTGTCTCCCAACGGGTTGCAGAAAAATGTGCTATTTTATCAATCAGAGGTTTTCAAAAAGGTTTGAGTTGAGTAAACAGGAAATTAAATTGGTGAATTTGAATAATGTAAATAAAAGCCTTGACTAGGAGTTGATTAGTTGGAATCCCTATTATTGTTGGAATACTCTCAAGATTAATTGACAATTAAAGGTTGTCATGTTTAGTTATCCTTTACTAGGTAAGGGAAAGTCAAACAAGTTGGAATGCTGCGTCTGTTCACAAGTTGCAATCCACTTAATTAAAAGAGAATGGTGTTAGTGACTAGAAGGCAATCCAACCATAAACCCAATTACAATTTTTCTTTCAAGCTTTCCAACTTAAAGGTTCCTTTCAATCAACTCCCCATCAAGTTAGAGAACTACTCGCTCATTGTGAATATAAAATTCATAGCATATGAAAAGGAATTAAGGAAAGACATTGTAAATAAAAATCAAATAGTCAATAAAAATAAAAGTGATCCTTGTATTAAATAATCCTAAAAATATTCCAATGGTAAAATTAAAAAAAGCAAAGGACATGGAAGAGTAAAGCCAAGTAAAGAAAACAAACTAGAATGACGAAGTCTTGATGAGGTAATAACTCTTCTCAATATCCCAATGCAAAAGTGAGAGAACATTAAAATCCTAAGAACTATGAATGTGCAGAGAAAAAACCTAGGGGAGGAATAAAAACTAGATCTAAAACTAAAACTGTGTAGAATGAGTGTTGTCGTTGGTTTCTGCATGTTCTCTGGCTCTAGTCTGCTGTTCTGGGCCGAAAACTGGGTCAAAATAGGGTCCAAAATCGCCCCCAGCAAATTCTGCAGATTATGCAGATCGCGCATGTCACGCGATCGCGTCGCTCATGCGGACGCATCATTCGCGCTATTCCATGCCGCGCGGTCGCGTCGTCCACGCCTCCACGTCGCTTGTGCTTTTCCATTCCGCGCGGTCGCGTGAGCCATGCGGCCGCGTCACTGCGATTTCTCCTCTTCCACGCAGTCTCGTGAACCATGCGGCCGCGTCACTTCTCGCTGGTTGTCTCCTCAATTTCTTGTGTTCTTTCCATTTTTGCTAGCTTCCTTTCCAATCTCCAACTCATTCATGCCCTATAAAGCCTGAAATGCTTAACACACAGATCACTGCATCGAATGGAATAAAGGAGAAGTAAAATGTATAATTAAAAGTCTCTAGGAAGCAGTTTTCAATCATGTAATAATTTCAGGAAGGAAATATAAATGCATGCTATTTTAATGAATAAGTGGGTAAGTATCATGATAAAACCACACAATTAAACATAATATAAACCATAAAATAGTGGTTTATCAACCTCCCCACACTTAAACATTAGCATGTCCTCATGCTTAATTGAAGGAGATAAAATAAATAAGTATGAACATGTAGAAACTCCTGCAATGTAATGCAATCCTATATATATGAATGCAACTATATGATTCTTGCCCACTTGATCAAAAGTAAATAAGCTCTTCAAAATAATTACAAATCAAATTCCACTAATTCTATCATTATACAGTAAGACAGATAAAGGTGCAAGAAGATAGCTCATGAAAGCAGGGAACATGGAAATTCAAGCATTGAACCCTCACTAATGATGTATGTACGCTCTAATCTCTCTAGTGTATAGGGTAATCACTCTATCCTTCTTTAATCATGCTCTCTAACTTTTGTTTTTCTCCTAACCAATCAACAATAGTTAATATACCAATGCAAACATCATGAGGTCTTTTCAAGGTTGTAATGGGGCCAAGGTAGGGGTAGGGATACCTATATGGTTAAGTGAGCTTATAAATTGAATCTTTAATTAACCCAAGCTTTAACCCAACCTATATATATTTAATGTAACCTTAGAATTCATACCTAGCTACCCAGAATTCTCTTTTTCATTCCATACTCATGTATCAACTTTTTATTTTAATTTTATCATATGTGCATTGATCTTTGAATTCTTAATTCAGCATTGGGGTGATTTTGTCCCCTTATTTATTTATTAATATTATTTTTTGTTAGACATAAAAATAAAAATAAACATAGCTTATCAATGCACAGAGAATTTTAATTCTTATAGTTTCACATGAGTAGGTATCCAAAGTCCCATTGTATTATCATGACACATTCCCTTAATAACTTTTGTTCCCACAATTTCCCATATTTAACTGGCACTCACAATTCTATCTTAAGCTAACCAAAGATTCAATTTGGGATATACAATTGTTTTTCTGCTTAAGGCTAGTAATGTGGTGAAATATAGAACAACGGGATTTAAAGGCTCAAAGTGGTTAACAAAGGTAATTGAAAAGGGTCGGCTTAATTTGGATAAGTGAGTTTAAACAAAAAATGGCCTCAATCATATGCAAGCATACAAATATAATAAATATTGGACATATAGGATGAAACAAAATATAGATTACAATCATAGAGAAGTAAACACACAAGAATAAAATATTTATGGTTAAATAACGTAACCATGCATAAAGGCTCAAATCTTCACAGGTTGTGTGTTCTTTAGCTCAAAAATCATGTTCCAAATACAACTTCAAGCAGATTTATCATAAAAAAATTTTAAAAATTAGTGAAATTTTGTTCCAAAGATAGAGTCTTAGAAGAAACTTATTGTCTTTATAATCAAGTAGAACATGCATGCAACTAACCTATTACTATGCAATTTATCCTATTCTATAAAAGAAAGAAAATCTAACTAAAATATCCTAATTTATTGGTGCTAGGGAAGAGAAATTACCTCCGGAAGTTAGGTACTGACCGACCTCCCCACACTTAAGGCTTTGCACCGTCCTCGGTGCCATCTGTCAGGAACAGGGGTGGGCTGGCGGTAGTATCTCCACGGTCGGGACCATCATAGCTCCCTGTGCTGGTAAAGGAAGTGGAGTCTGGGGTGTCTGAGTCCTTGAAGTGTCCCTTGAGTAGCTCCTTGAGGTGTTTGAATCGGCGCTCGTTACGGCACTCTCTTAACTGCGCTTTCTGTTCTTGCCGATCCAACCTTTCGATTATCTGCTGGAGCAGTGTGTCTGTTGCAGGTGCTTGTGTTGTTGAAGAAGGAATATCTTCAACCAGTGCAGTAGGAAGGCTTGTAGTGGCTGCTGGAGGGCTGAGGTATTTCCCGTTAGGGACATACTGATCATCCCGCGAAAGCATGGCTTTGGTGTCCCCAGCTCTGTAGGAGACTCCGGCTGCTGAGACAAGATCTGAGACTAAAGCGAGAAAAGGTAAGTTGCCCGCAATTTGTACGTGTCCCATGGCATTCCGGATATGTCTTGGTAGATTCAGAGGCTGGTCTGTAAAGATGCACCATAGTAGAATGGCCATGTCCGCAGTGAAAGAGGACCCGTGAGTGCTCGGAAAGACGTAATGGAACATGATCTGTGCCCATACGCGAGCCTCCAAGGTAAGTGCTGAAGCCGATATTCCCTTAGGGCGGGTACGATGGTATCCGTAGATCCAACGGCTGCCAGGTAGTGCGATAACTCTGAGAACAGCTTTCCAGTCAAATTGGTACATCTGGCGCTTGAGTGCGGCTTCTTGAAAGGCGTCAAAGCCTTCTGGAATAGGGGGAAGACCTAAAGCTTTTTGAATGGCCTCTTCTGTAATAGGGATTTGCTTCTGACGGACAAAGACAGACTGCAGGGTAGGCAGGTAGAAGTTAGAGTAGAACTCGACTACCCAAGAAAGATTGACCTGCCTTGGTTGTCTCTGTAGGAAACCCCAATGTCTTTGTTCAATTTGCGGCTCAACAAAAGTAGCAATATTGGGCGGGAGGATAAGAAGGTGTTCGTTGTTGTAGCTCCTTTCAGCCAGGATGGGGAACATCTGCTCATAGTAGCGATTGGGAAATCGCGCAGTGTCCTTTGCTTGAAAGGCTTTCTCTTTTTCATCAACCTTTATGATCCTCTTAACTCTTTTTGTTGAGGGCTTGACTGTAGTTGAAGAAGGCTCTGCCACTAGTGCTCTTTTAGTTCCTCTTCTTGCTGGGGGTTTGGGAGTAGCTTTCTCTTTTCCTTTCTTGGTGGCCATCCTGAAAAAGGGAAGAGAAAGTAAATTAAATTCAAAGAGATATATAGCAAGGAAGAGAACGGAAAAGGTGGTGATGGATGCACATTAAGAGGTAACTGACATTAACACACGCTCATGAGTTCATGTGAAAAGTCATCAATGGAAAATAGCTAGTGCATATAATGACAAGTGAATGCAAGGTGTTTATTGGCATGCCGGCAAAGGGCATGAGTAGCATAGATCAAGCATCACGTTGTAGCAAACTATCACGTTTGTATTGACAATTAATTGTAATTAATACAACAGTAAAGGGAGTTTATGAAAAGCAGCATTGAATAGTAGAATAACATAGAGAAGTGCATAATGCCATATGGGCTTTTTCACAAACACATAACATGCATGGTGAATAAGGTATAGAAAGTATTAAAGTGAACATGCAAGCAACCCTTTTAAAGAAAATAATATATAATTGCCAAACAATTTGCAACAATCCACAAGCATATAATGAAGAATAATGACTCAAATAAAATTCTAACACCATGTAAAAAGGAAAGAAGAAGAAAGAAAATATGGATAATGAAAAGACTAATTTTTGAAAGAAAAGAAAATAACATATAAAATAAGAAGAATGATAGAAAAGGAAAGAGGGAAGAAGAAAATAAAACCTTGTTAATGGAGGTGAAAGAGAGAGAGAGAGAGAGAAAGAGGAGATAGAAGGAAGAAGGGAGAAGGAAGAAATAAGGAGGGAAAAGAAAATTAGGATTTGGAGAGGAGAAAGATAAGATATTTTGGCAATTAAGGTTGAGCTGTGCGGCGCAAGCGACGCGGCCGCATGGGGCACGCGTTCGCGCGATTGCGCTTTAGTTCAAGTGAAGCAGTCGCGTCGGTCACGCGGTCGCGTGACCCATGTTGTGCTTCTGGCGCGAGTGCAACCTCGCGCCTACACAACTCTCTGTTCGAATTGGTATATTTGCCAAATTTGGGGTGACGCGATCGCGTGGGGCATGCGATCGCATGAGTGGGCTTCAGAAGGGAACGACGTGGACGCGTGGGCCATGCGTCCACCTGGGTAGAATTGTGCATTCAGCACCAATCCAGCACCACTCTCGCACAATAATTCGTTGTGCACCCTTTTTTTGTCGAAAATCAGGGCACGGGACCGCGTGGGTCACGCGGTCGCGTGGGAGGCCATTATGCCCATACGACGTGGCCGCATGGGTCGAATTGTGCCACTGGCACGCCTTCAGCCACGCTCCAGCGTGACTCTCTGTTCGTTTTTTTTCTCCCCTCTCCTTGCGACGCGGACGTGTCGCTGATGCGGTCGCGTCGCGTGGCTTTTTTTTAATTATTATTATTAATTAAGAATATGCAAATGCAGATGCACGAAAGTACTGATAAAGAGAAGAGTTATTGAATATGAAAAACTAAAAATAAAGAAAAGAACGATCATACCATGGTGGGTTGTCTCCCATCTAGCACTTTGCTTTAACGTCCGTAAGTTGGACGCTCCACTAGCTCAATCTTCTGCTATGTGGGGATCTTCCAAGAGGAAGATCTCAAGCTCCTTGTTTTTCGGCATCTTCTCGCCATGGTATAGCTTCAGGCGTTGTCCATTAACTTTGATAAGTTCAGAACTTGAAGGATGACTTAGGTGATAAACTTCGTACGGTTCGGCCTTCTCTACTCTGTATGGACCTTCCCATCTTGATCTCAACTTACCTGGCATGAGCCTCAGTCAAGATTTGTAAAGGAGGACTAAATCTCCAGGTTGGAACTCTTTTTTCTTGATGTGCTGATCATGTGCAGCCTTCATCTTCTCTTTGTATAGTCTTGAGTTCTCATAAGGTTCTAGGCGAAGGCTCTCCAGTTCTTGCAGTTGCAACTTCCTTTCAGCTCCGGCTTTCTCAATTCCCATATTGCACTCCTTGACTGCCCAAAAGGCTCTGTGCTCTACTTCAACTAGGAGATGACAAGCTTTTCCATAAACTAAGTGGAAAGAACTCATCCCAATGGGTGTTTTGTATGCTGTTCTATATGCCCAGAGTGCATCTTGTAGCCTGGTGCTCTAGTATTTTCTATGAGGTTTGACCATCTTCTGCAAGATACGCTTTATTTCTCTGTTTGACACCTCGGCTTGCCCATTGGTCTGAGGATGGTATGCTGTCGCAACCTTATGAATTATCCCATGCTTCTTCATCAATCTTGTTAGTCTCCTGTTACAAAAATGGGTGCCTTGATCGCTCACGATTGCTCGTGGTGATCCAAAGCGACAAATAATATGGTTTCTCACAAAGGAAACAACAGTGTTAGCATCATCAGTGCGGGTAGGAATTGCTTCCACCCATTTGGAAACGTAATATATAGCTAACAATATATAAAAATAACCATTAGAATTTGTAAATGCCCCAAACATAAAAAATTTCACAGAAAAGCATAATTTGTTGAGGCATCTCATCCCTCCTGGATATATTACCAAATTTTTGGCATGGGAGACAGGATTTACAAAACTCAGCAGCATCTCTAAAAAGAGTAGGCCACCAGAATCTACAGTCTAAGATCTTTCTAGCTGTTCATTGAGGGCCAAAATGCTCTCCACTCTCAGATGAGTGACATGCCTCTAAAATGGACTGGAATTCTGATTGAGACACACAATGTCTAATTACCTGATCAGTGCCACATCTCCATAAATATGGGTCATCCCATATATAATATTTAGACTCACTTTTCAGCTTGTCTCTTTGATGCTTAGAAAAGTTTGGAGGAAATGTGCGGCTAACTAGATAATTAGCTACAGGTGCATACCAAGGGAATACCTCAGATACTGCTTGCAGGTTATCAAATGGAAAATTATCATCTATAGGAGTAGAATCATCCTTAATGTGCTCAAGGCGACTCAAGTGGTCTGCCACTAAATTCTGGTTACCACTCCTATCCTTTATTTCTAAATCAAATTCTTGTAATAGCAGTAACCAACGTATAAGCCTTGGTTTGGACTCCTTTTTAGCTAATAGATACTTTAAAGCTGCATGGTCCGAATACACTACTACTCTAGTACCAAGTAAATAAGCTCGGAATTTATCCAGAGCAAAAACAATAGCAAGAAGCTCTTTCTCAGTAGTAGTATAATTGGACTGGGCAGTGTCTAAAGTCTTAGACGCATAAGCAATAACAAAAGGATCCTTACCTTCACGCTGAGCCAGCGCTACTCCTACTGCATGGTTGGAAGCATCGCACATGATTTCAAACGGCTGGCTCCAGTCTGGTCCTCTTACAATTGGGGCTTGAGTCAGGGCGGCCTTCAGCTTATCAAACGCTTGTTTGCAATCCTCAATGAACTCGAACTCAATATCTTTCTGCAGTAATCTGGACAAGGGAAGTGCTACCTTACTAAAATCCTTAATAAATCTCCTGTAAAAACCTGCATGGCCAAGGAACAAACAGACTTCCCTCACAGAGGAGGGGTAAGGTAAACTATAAATAACATTCACCTTTGCTGGGTCTACAGAAATGCCATTATTAGATACCACATGTGCTAATACAATCCCTTGTTTTACCATAAAATGACATTTTTCAAAATTCAATACAAGGTTTGTATTAACACATCTATCTAATACTCTAGATAATCCATCTAAGCAAAGGCTAAAAGAATCACCATAAACGCTAAAATCATCCATAAAAACCTCCATATAGTCCTCAATAAGATCAGAGAAAAGACTCATCATGCACTGTTGGAAAGTAGCTGGTGCATTGCACAAGCCAAAGGGCATTCTCTTGTAAGCATAAGTCCCAAAAGGACATGTAAAAGTGGTCTTTTCCTGATCCTCAGGAGCTATATGAATCTGAAAATAACCTGTGTAACCATCTAAAAAACAATAATGTGATTTACCTGACAGGCGATCCAGCATTTGATCAATGAATGGAAGTGGGTAGTGATCCTTACGGGTGGCTTGGTTGAGACGCTTGTAATCAATGCAGACTCTCCAAGCATTCTGAACTCTAGTTGCTATGAGCTCTCCATGCTCATTCTTCACTGTAGTGACTCCAGACTTCTTGGGCACCACTTGTACTGGGCTAACCCATTCACTATCTGAAATAGGATGGATGATACCTGCTTCCAACAGTCTGGTCACTTCCTTTTTGACAACTTCCAAGATAGTGAAATTCAATCTTCTTTGGGGTTGACGGACAGGTCTTGCTCCCTCTTCTAAAAATATTCTGTGCTCACATACTTGAGGGTTGATGCCTACTATGTCTGCCAAACTCCACCCAATTGCCTTCTTGTGCCTCCTCAGTACATCAAGTAACTGCTCTTCTTGTTGAGAAGTGAGTTCCCTTGCAATGATAACGGGAAACTGATGCCAGGGCATTTTGGCCAGTTTCACTGACCTTTTCTTTACTATTTTTAGGGTAGTTTCATGCATTTCCTTAGAAAATAAGCTAGTTTTGGGTAGATATTCACTTATATCTTGACTCAAGCATACATTGTGCACTTTACATGATTTCATGAGCATTTTACATGAATTTAATGACAAATTGGATGTTGTATTTCCCATGACTTGGACTAGAACTTTGATGCACTCTATTGCTTGATTTTAGGACAAAGGAAGCAAGGAAGAACCACGTTAGCAGCCACGTTAATCTAATTAACGTAACTCCTAACGTGGAATGGGATTAACTTGCAAAGTTAATGAGAAAAGAAATCGCCAATAACGCTTTTGAAACTATCATTGCCCACGTTAAGAGTCACGTTAACTAAGTTAACGTGAACTCTAACGTGGAGGAAAGGAAATGGAGCCAACATTAGTGACACTTACCTTTGTCACTAACGTTGGACCAAGCTCATAAGTGGCCACGTTAAGAGCCACGTTAACTTAGTTAACGTGGCCTCTATCGTTAAGAAGTAAAGAGGAAGCCAACGTTAGTGACATTCAACTTTGTCACTAACGTTGGCCAAGTCACAATAAGCCACGTTAACTTCCACGTTAACCTAGTTAAAGTGGAAGCTAACGTGAAGAAAGTAGGTGATCGACAACGTTAGTGACACCAAACATTGTCACTAACGTTGGGATTAACGCACACAAGCCCCAATAAGCCATGTTGACTCCCACGTTAACCTAGTTAACGTGGAAGCTAACGTGAAGAAGAAAGGTGATCGCCAACGTTAGTGACACCTAACATTGTCACTAACGTTGGAAGGAGCCCACACAAGCCACAGTGAGCCACGTTAACTCCCATGTTAACTTAGTTAACGTGGAAGCTAACGTGAGGAGGAGAGATGATAAGCCAACGTTAGTGACATTCACCTTTGTCACTAACGTTGGAGATGGCTAGCACAGCCACGTTAAAGGGCACATTAACCTAGTTAACGTGGACTCTAACGTGGGAGCTAGGGGCACATTGGAACGTTAGTGACAAAGGTAAGTGTCACTAACGTTCTCGAAGATTGGCAAGCCTACGTTAAGGAGCCACGTTAACTAAGTTAACGTGGACTCTAACATAGGGAAGGAGGAAGCTTCTCAACGTTATTGGGAAAGGTAAGTCCCAATAACGTGTGCGAAGGACAAAGAGGCAACGTTAGTGGTAACGTTTGTGCTACTAACGTTGAGGTTAACGTGGCTCTTACTTGGGTGAGGAACGTTAGTGAAAAAGGTGATTGTCACTAACGTTCTAGAACCCATATTTTCACTGAACGTTAACACCACTAACGTCCTGAGCTAAAGTCTCTGCCCACTTCACACTTTCTCTCTGCAAGTAAAACTAAGCCCAATGAAGAAGATAACTGCTTCAAACTCAAGATCCAAAGGCCCATACCCAAGACTTGAAGAGCCAACTAGAAGATCAGAAGAGTAGTATATATAGGAGTAGCTTTGAATTAAAAAAGGATTTGGAAATTATAGGGAGCCTCTTGGCATAGAACTACACTCTATATTTTACTTTCTCTGCACTTCTAGTTTCATCATGTATTCTCCATCTTCATTTTCATTTTCCAGAGCTATGAACAACTAAACCCCTTTCATTGGGTTAGGGAGCTCTGTTGTAATTTGATGGATCAATACTAGTTTTCATTATTCTTCTTCTATCTTTTCTCTTGATTTTACTTGAAAGCTTTCGATCTTCATCCAATTGGGTAGTTATCTTGGAAAAGAAGCTATTCAAACTTGGATCTCTTCTGAACCTTGAAAGAGGAATGAAGAGATCATGCTAGAAATGCTTTCTCATGCTGGACCAAATTGGGTTTGGATGGATATGTGACTATAATCCTCTCAACACCTGATTTGGGAAATGCATGTGGTATAATCAGTGATCATACTTCATCTCTTCTCATGAGCAATTGACCAAGGAATTGGCTATTGATCAAGATTTGAGAGATTGAATTACAAGGAATTGTAATTCAATCACTTAAGATTGCCAAGGAGATCAATGAGTGCATTGATTGAGGAAGAGATGAAAATGAAATTGATCCGGAGAATGCAACATCTCCTGAGCCCAATGAACTCCCCATTTCTGATCTTACCCATTCTCTTTAATTTCTGTCATTTACTTTTATGACCAATTACCCCATTCCCATTTAAGATTCTGCAATTTACTTTCCGTCATCTACATTCAGCTCTTTATTTCTAGCATTTACTTTTCTGTTATTTACTTTCCCGCCATTTAATTTTCTACAATTCTCAACCCAAATTCTGATTCGCTCAACTAGAACATTCCTCTAATTAAAGTTGCTTGATCAATCAATCCCTGTGGGATTCGACCTCACTCTATTGTGAGTTTTTACTTGACAACAAATTCGGTACACTTGCCGAAGGAAATTTGTTATGAGACAAGTTTTCCGTGCATCAAGTTTATGGCGCCGTTGCCGGGGATTGATTGTGCATCAACAATGATTAAATTAGAAGATAACTAGATTGAGCATTTTTGTTTTGTTTGATTTAATTTTCTATTTGAGTAATTTACTTTTAGTTTTAGTTAATTCCTTCCCTTCCCCCTACTTTTTCGTTTTTAGTTATTTACCATTCATTTCACTAACCCACTAACTGTTTGATATATTGCATCACTCACACTAACAGTAATTCTAACAGAATACTTTCTGCATTTACTTTCCTTGCTTGTGCTTTGTTGGTTGTATGACAGGGAGAAGAAGCGGGGCTTCAACTTCCTTTGATTCTGAAACTGAGAGAACCTTCTTTAGATTAAGGAGGGAAGCAAGAGGAAAAAGAGTAGTTGGTGCCGAGGAAGAGGAGGAATACTTTGAACCAAACATGGAAGACAACATGGAAAACCATCATGAAGAAGAGGCTCACAACCATGGTGGAGGAGGTCGAGCAAATCATGCTGGGAAGGATAGAAGAGTTTTAGGCTCTTACATCAATCCAAACCCAGGAAACTGTGGAAGTAGCATTCAAAAGCCAACCATCCATGCCAACAATTTTGAACTGAAGCCACAGTTCATCACCCTTGTTCAGAACAACTGTTCGTTCGGAGGAGGTGTTCAAGAAGACCCCAATCAACATCTAACCACCTTCCTGAGAATATGTGACACAGTAAAGTCTAATGGTGTTCATCCTAACGCCTATAGACTGCTCTTATTTCCATTCTCACTCAAGGATAAGGCAGCCAAGTGGCTGGAGTCTTTCCCGAATGAGAGCTTGACAACCTGGGAAGATGTGGTGAACAAATTCTTAGCAAGATTTTACCCTCCTCAACGAATCAATAGGCTGAGAGCTTAGGTCCAAACTTTCAGGCAACAAGATGGTGAGACTCTTTATGAAGCATGGGAGAGGTTTAAGGACCTAACAAGGAGGTGCCCACCAGATATGTTCAACGAATGGGTGCAGCTGCACATTTTCTATGATGGCCTGTCATATGAATTAAAGAAGGCAGTAGACCATTCATCCGGAGGATCTTTGAACAAGAAGAAGACCATTGAGGAAGCCATAAATGTCATTGAAACAGTAGCAGAGAATGATTATTTCTATGCTTCTGAAAGAGGCAACACTAGAGGAGTAATGGAGATAAACAATGTAGATGCTCTGCTGGCCCAAAACAAGCTCATTACCCAGCAGCTGATTGACCTCACCAAGAAGATGGAGAGGAAGCAAGTAGCAGCAATCACTAATTCATCAACAACCCAAGAAGGAGTGAATGAAGAAGCAGAGGGTAGTCAGGAGCAAGCCAACTACATTGGGAATTCACCTAGGCAAAACCATGATCCATACTCTAAGACCTATAACCCTGGATGGAGGAATCACCCAAACTTTGGGTGGGGAAATCAACAAGACCAAGGCCTAGATCAAAGACGTTCAAATCCCAACAACAATGCAGCCCACCAACATTTCACATCTAGACCATATCAACACCCCCATAACAACACCTCTCCACATTCATATCAAAACCAAAATAACTTACCTCATCCTTCCACCTCTAATCCCAATCTACCATCATTTGATGACAGACTCTCAAGGATTGAGAATCTACTTGAAGACATAGGTAAAGAGATTCAAGACAGTAAAGCGTTCTGAGAAGAAGTGATGTCCAATATGCAGAACCAGGATGCTGCCATCAAGAAACTTGAGACACAAATTGGCTACTTATTCAAGCAAATCCCCAGCCACAACCTTCGCAGTAATACTAACTCAACTAAAAGGGAGGAGTGTCAGGCTATTACCCTTCGGAGTGGGAAGGAACTGAAGGAAATCCCCTAGAAACCACAAAAAGAGGACTCAAATAAAGAGGAAAAAGAGCAAGACGAAGCTCGAGTTCCCACTTTGAGTTCACAAAAAGGGGAAGAAGTGCTGAAGCCAGACGTCCCAAGAGTCCCATACCCTCAGCAATTAAAGAAGAAGGGAGATGACAATCAGTTTTCGAGATTTTTGGAAATCTTCAAGAAACTGCAAATCAACATACCCTTTGCTGAAGCAATAGAACAAATGCCACTCTACGCCAAATTCTTGAAAGAGCTCATGACTAAGAAGAGAAGCTGGAAGAACAACGAGACTGTGATACTAACCAAAGAATGTAGTGCTATCATTCAGCACAAACTGCCCCAGAAATTGTAGGATCCTGGGAGTTTTCAGATCCCTTGTATTATAGGGGAAATCACAGTGGAGAAAGCTCTTTGTGACTTAGGAGCCAGCTTCAATTTGATGTCAGTAGCTATGATGAGGAAGATGAAGATAGAGGAGGCTAAACCAACAAAAATGGCCTTACAGTTGGCAGACAGATCGTTCAAGTTCCCTCATGGCGTAGTAGAGGATTTGCTGGTGAAAGTGAGAGACTTCCTATTCCCGACAGACTTCGTAGTGCTGGACATGCAGGAGGAAGCCAAGACCTCCATTATCCTGGGAAGGCCGTTCTTGGCCACTGCTGGAGCTGTCATTGATGTCCAAAAAGGTGATCTCACCCTGAGATTACACAATGAAAAGATGACAATCAATGTGTTCAAGGCCATGAGTTACCCACAAGAACAACTGGGGGAATGTATGAGGTTGGACTCACTTGAAGAGGAAGTGAAGGAGAGTTTTGAAGAAGAAGAGTCTGAAGAGCCCGAAAGAGTAATAGAGGAAGAGTGTACATCAAGTAAAGAGGTTACAACAACAGAAATTGGCATACCAGGTGCACCAAAGGAAGAGAACGAAAAGTCAGAAGAACCTAAACTTGAACTCAAAGCACTGCCACCCACTCTCAAATATGCATACTTAGGAGAAAATGAAAATTACCCAGTGATCATAAGCTCATGCCTCAACAAAGATCAAGAGGATGAACTGATCAAAGTACTGCGACAGCACAAGGATGCCATTGGATGGACCCTTGCTGACTTGAAGGGACTCAGTTCAGCCATATGCATGCATAAGATACTGTTGGAAGATGATGCCAAACCATCCATTCAATCCCAGAGAAGGCTGAACCCAATCATGAAGGAAGTGGTACAGAAGGAGGTTATGAAGCTATGGCAGGAAGGAGTCATCTACCCAATCTCGGACAGCCCCTGGGTCAGCCCCGTGCATGTCGTCCCAAAAAAGGGAGGAATTACCGTGGTTCCCAATGAGAAGAACGAACTAATTCCTACAAGGACAGTCACATGATGGCGGATGTGCATAGACTACAAGAAGCTCAATGAGGCTACACGAAAAGATCATTTCCCCCTTCCATTCATGGATCAGATGTTGGAAAGACTCGCAGAGCACGCATATTATTGTTTTCTCGATGGTTATTCAGGATATAACCAAATAGTGGTTGATCCCAGGGATAAAGAGAAAACCTCATTCACTTGCCCATATGGAGTGTTTGCCTACAGGCGCATGCCATTTGGGCTATGTAATGCACCTGTGACTTTCTAACGCTGCATGCTTTCTATCTTTTTAGATATGATAGAAAAATTCATTGAAGTTTTTATGGATGATTTCTCGGTATTCGGAGATTCCTTCCCTAGTTGCCTACATCACCTCGCCTTGGTATTGAAAAGATGCCAAGAGACCAATCTGGTCTTGAACTAGGAGAAATGTCACTTTATGGTGACAGGAGGAATAGTCCTTGGTCACAAAGTTTCTAACCAAGGCATTGAGGTTGACAGAGCTAAAGTAGAACTTATTAAAAAATTGCCTCCACCCAGTGATGTCAAGGCAATTAGGAGCTTTTTGGGGCATGCTAGTTTTTATAGAAGGTTTATTAAAGATTTTTCAAAGATAGCCAAGCCCTTAAGCAATCTCCTTGTATCTGATACACCATTTATCTTTGATGAAACATGCATGTTAGCCTTTGAAAATTTGAAAATGAGGTTGTCCTCTGCTCCTATCATTTCCCCACCTGATTGGAATTTACCATTTGAATTGATGTGTGATGCATCTGATTTTGCAGTTGGGGCAGTGTTAGGACAGAGGAGAGACAACTTAGTCCATGTGATATACTATGCTAGCAAAGTCCTTAATGATACTCAAAGAAATTATACCACTACTGAAAAGGAGTTACTAGCAATAGTTTTTGCATTTGACAAGTTTAGATCATACCTCATTGGTACTAAAGTGATTGTTTTTACAGATCACACAGCACTTAAATATTTGTTTGCTAAGAAAGAATCAAAACCAAGACTAATAAGATGGATCTTATTGCTGCAGGAATTCAATATTGAAATCAGAGACAAGAAAAGAGTGGAGAACAAGGTAGCAGATCACCTCTCCAGGATTCCTCATGATAAAGATGGAGCACATGATACAAGTGTGAACGAGCTCTTCCCTAATGAGCAGTTGATGACAGTTCACAAAGTACCATTGTTCGCAGACATTGCCAACTTCAAGGCAACTGGGGCCTTACCTCCAGAGATCAATAAACATCAAAAAAGGAAGCTCATGAATGATGCAAAATACTTTGTCTGGGATGAGCCATATCTCTTCAAGAAGTGTTCAGATGGAATCCTTAGGAGATGTGTTTCGGAAGAAGAAGGACGAGAGGTCCTATGGAATTGCCACGGCTCATGCTATGGAGGCCACTTTGGAGGGGACAGAACTGCAACAAAGGTGTTACAAAGCGGATTCTTTTGGCCCACCCTTTTCAAGGATGCCAAAGAACTAGTAAAGAGCTGCAATGAATGCCAAAGATCTGGAAACTTGCCCAAAAGAAATGAGATGCCACAAAATTTCATCTTGGAATTGGAATTATTTGATGTGTGGGGAATCGATTTCATGGGACCATTCCCAACCTCATATGCAAACAAGTACATCTTGGTAGCAGTGGATTACGTTTCCAAGTAGGTAGAGGCTATTACAACCCCAATGAATGATAACAGGGTGGTCATGAACTTCCTCAGGAAGAATATCTTTAGCCGATTTGGAGTCCCACGAGCACTCATCAGTGATGGAGGGAGCCATTTTTGTAACAGACCACTAGAAGCTCTTCTCCTACGATATGGGGTAAAACACAAGGTAGCCATGCCTTACCATCCCCAAACAAGTGGACAAACTGAGATATCCAACAGAGAGCTAAAGAGGATTCTGGAAAAGACTGTGGGTGCATCAAGAAAGGATTGGTCGAAGAAGCTGGATGATGCTCTTTGGGCATACAGAACAGCATTCAAAACACCACTTGGAATGTCCCCATATCAACTAGTGTATGGGAAAGCTTGTCATTTACCACTGGAGCTGGAACACAAAGCTCTCTGGGCTATCAAGATACTAAATTTTGACAGCATTGCTGCTAGTGCAAAGAGGATCTTGCAGCTACAAGAGATGGAGGAATTCAGGTAACAAGCCTATGAAAATACCAAGATGTATAAAGAGAAGGCAAAGAAAAGACATGACCTGCATCTTGCACCCAGGAGTTTCGAAAAGGGGCAGCGAGTACTTCTTTACAATTCCAAATTGAGACTGTTCCCAGGAAAACTCAAATCAAGGTGGTCCGCCCTTTTTCTTGTCACAAAAGTTTCGCCATATGGACACATCGAAATCATGGATGAAGGTTCAGAGAGGACTTTTACAGTGAACAGACAAAGACTCAAGCATTATCTGGGCAACATGGGAGAAAACCCCAGAGTACAGTATCATCTCAGGTAAAGGAGGAATCTTCGAGCTAGCGATGGTAAAAGAGCGCTCTGTTGGGAGGCAACCCAACCTCAGGTAGTTTTCTTTTCAGCTTTATTTCAATAAAGGTCACAAGCTGTTTCCCCTGTATTGCGAGGAGCTAAGTTTGGTGTTTCACACCAACACAATCCAAGAGTGAAAGTGTAATTCTAAGTTTGGTGTTCCACCAAAGGATATTAGTTAGAATCACACCCCACTCCCAAAGAACATTGCCAGCTCCAACCAATCAAGGGAAACCACTTAGATGTAGTTAGACTTTAGGTAATCATTGTTTTGTTAATAACAAGATATGAGGTTCTCTGCATATATGCAATGTTTTGCACCGAGCAAGGAACTAAGTTTGGTGTTCACACACCAAATTAAAGTCAGAAGTCACAAGCATACATGCAAGCTAACTATTTCTCAAGTGCTTTGGGAACAAGCAACTTCCAATAACTTTGCAGGAATCTTATGAGGAAATGGTGCACCTTCACCCAAGGAAGTGAGGTAGCAAGGACTAGGATGATGACAAAAAAAAGAGGGGAACTAGAAATCATCACCCGAAGGTTGTATTATTACTTAATTCCATTGTACTTAGAATGTTGAAAATTGGAAGTCCGAATGCACTTTTGATCAATAGTGACTCATTAATTGGAACCTTTTTCAATTTTGTCTTTTAAGTTTTGTGTTGAAGAGGTCTATGCTTGCTAGTCTTTATGTCACTGCATCATCACTAGGCTTACTTGTATGCTTGTTCCTTTAAATCAAATAAAAAGAGAATGAGTGTTTTCAAAAGACCAGAGAGGAGTTCATACTATAGAGTAAGTTCATGAGTTTATGGTATAGTCATAAGTTAGCTAAGTTGGTTCAACCACCAGGTGGGAAGACAACTATCTGTCATGAATACTATGCTTTGAATACACCCCATGAGACTAGCTAAATAAGAAGATCCTAATAAGAAAAAGGGAAAGAACAAATAAAGGTTGAAAAATAAAAGAAAAAAGAGTAAGCAATAAGGCTAGGCACCAATGGTTTTAATTTTGAGGCATGTGTCTGTGGTTCTCCTGTGTGAGGGATCTACTTAGATGAATAAGCTCTTAGGGGTGCCTTATCACTTGGTAACTTGGGTTAACTAACTCGGGATTATCAGCTGAAAGTCCACTATCAAGAGTAACCTTCACTACAGAGCATTTAGTAACCCAAAAAGGTGCTGGACACCAAGGTCTCAAGAAAAGAAAATAAATAAACTATATGCCTGTGGTGTGTATGTATGGGGAAAAGAGACTTGAGGGAGTAAGTCCGTAGGGGTGTCTTAACACCTAGCACCTTGAACCAACTGGTTCGGGAGTGTTGGCTGAAAGCTTATCTTAAAGAGTCGCCCCCTTACAGAGCATTTAGCCTAAGAACACAAATAAGCCCTGAAATAACAACAAAAGGATCAATGAATAAAAGTCTCATGGGATGCAATCACAGTGAGTATTCTAGGACATGATAAAGGTCTGAAAGCCAGTAAAGGAATGAATCTAAGTTGCTATGCATGAAACCACCATAAAACCAGGGACATGACCTCCACAAGAATGACTCATTTCTCTTGGCATTCCATTCATCATTCTCTTGTTCCAGTACTTGCTTAGGGACAAGCAAGCTTTAAGTTTGGTGTTGTGATACCAGGACATTTTGGCCAATTTCACTAACCTTTTCTTTACTGTTTTTAGGGTAGTTTCATGCATTTCCTTAGAAAATAAGCTAGTTTTGGGTAGATATTCACTTACATCTTGACTCAAGCATACATTGTGCACTTTACATGATTTCATGAGGATTTCACATGAATTTAATGACAAATTGGATGTTGTATTTCCCATGACTTGGACTAGAACTTTGATGCACTCTATTGCTTGATTTCAGGACAAAGGAAGCAAGGAAGAACCACGTTAGCAGCCACGTTAATCTAATTAACGTAACTCCTAACGTGGAATGGGAGTAACTTGCAAAGTTAATGAGAAAAGTAATCGCCAATAACGCTCTCGAAACCATCATTGCCCACGTTAAGAGTCACGTTAACTAAGTTAACGTGAACTCTAACGTAGAGGAAAGGAAATGGAGCCAACGTTAGTGACACTTACCTTTGTCACTAACGTTGGACCAAGCTCATAAGTGGCCACGTTAAGAGCCACGTTAACTTAGTTAACGTGGCCTCTAACGTTAAGAAGTAAAGGGGAAGCCAACGTTAGTGACATTCAACTTTGTCACTAACGTTGGCCAAGTCACAATAAGCCACGTTAACTTCCACGTTAACCTAGTTAACGTGGAAGCTAACGTGAAGAAGGAAGGTGATCGCCAACGTTAGTGACACCTAACATTGTCACTAACGTTGGAAGGAGCCCACACAAGCCACAATGAGCCACGTTAACTCCCATGTTAACTTAGTTAACGTGGAAGCTAACGTGAGGAGGAGAGATGATGAGCCAACGTTAGTGACATTCACCTTTGTCACTAACATTGGAGATGGCTAGCACAGCCACGTTAAAGGTCACGTTAACCTAGTTAACGTGGACTCTAACGTGGGAGCTAGGGGCACATTGGAACGTTAGTGACAAAGGTAAGTGTCACTAACTTTCTCGAAGGTTGGCAAGCCTACGTTAAGGAGCCAAGTTAACTAAGTTAACGTGGACTCTAACGTAGGGAAGGAGGAGTGATGAGCGGATATTTTATATGCTTTTTGGGGTTAATTTCATATAGTTTTGAGTATGTTCTAGTTAGTTTTTAGTCTATTTTCATTAGTTTTTAGGAAAAATTCATATTTCTGGACTTTACTATGAATTGTGTGTTTTTCTGTAGTTTCAGGTATTTTTCTGGCTGAAATTGAAGGAGCTGAGCAAAAATCTGATTCAGGCTGAAAAAGGACTGCTGATGCTGTTGGATTCTGACCTCCCTGAACTCAAAGTGGATTTTCTGGAGCTACAGAACTCGAAATGGCATGTTTTCAATTGCGTTGGAAAGTAGACATCCAGGGCTTTCCAGAAATATATAATAGTCCATACTTTGCACAAGGATAGACGACGTAAACTGGCATTCAACGCCAGTTCTCTGCCCAATTCTGGCGTCCAGCGCCAGAAAAGGATCAAAAGCTGGAGTTGAACGCCCAAACTGGCACAAAAACTGGCGTTCAACTCCACAAATGGCCTCTGCACGTAAATTGCTTAAATCTCAGCCCTAGCACACACCAAGTGGGCCCCAGAAGTGGATCTCTGCATCATCCATGATAGTTTACTCATTTTTTGTAAACCTAGGCTACTAGTTTAGTATTTAAACAACTTTTAGAGACTTATTTTGCATCTCATGACATTTTAGATCTGAACTTTGTACTCTTTGACGGCATGAGTCTCTAAACTCCATTGTTGGGGGTGAGGAGCTCTGCTGTGTCTCGATGAATTAATGCAAGTATTTCTGTTTTCCACTCAAACACGCTTGTTCCTATCTAAGATGTTCATTCGTGCTTAACTGTGATGAAGGTGATGATCCGTGACACTCATCACCTTCCTCAAACCATGAACGTGTGCCTGACAACCACCTCCGTTCTATGTCCGATTGAATGAATATCTCTTAGATTCCTTATTCAGAGTCTCCGTGGTATAAGCTAGAACTGATGGCGGCATTCATGAGAATCCGGAAAGTCTAAACCTTGTCTGTGGTATTCCGAGTAGGATTCAATGATCGAATGACTGTGATGAGCTTCAAACTCGCGAGTGCTGGGCGTTAGTGACAGACGCAAAAGGATGAAGAATTCTATTCCAGTATGATCGAGAACCGACAGATGATTAGCCGTGCTGTGACAGAGCATGTGAGCATATTCTTCACTGAGAGGATGGGATGTAGCCATTGACGACAGTGATCCCCTACATACAGCTTGCCGTAGGAGGATGTGCGTGCGTGAATTAGAAGACAGAGGAAAGCAGAGATTCAGAAGACAAAGCATCTCCAAAACTCCAACATATTCTCCATTACTGCATAACAAGTAACCTTTAATCCATGCTCTCCTGTTTATTTGCAATTCAACTGATAAACATAATTGACTTCCTGACTAAGATTTACAAGATAACCATAGATTGCTTCAAACCAACAATCTCCGTGGGATTCGACCCTTACTCACGTGAGGTATTACTTGGACGACCCAGTGCACTTGCTGGTCAGTGGTACGAGTTGTGAAAAGTGTGATTCACAATTTGTGCACCAAGTTTTTGGCGCCGTTGCCGAGGATTGTTCGTGTTTGGACAACTAACGGTTTATTTTGTTGCTTAGATTAGGAAAAATTTCTCTTTTTGTTTAGAGTCTCGTATTATTGTCGTGTTAAAATTTTAGAATCCTTATTTTCTTATTAAAACCTTTTTCAAAAATAACTTTTCTGTTAGATCCTGTGCCAAACTTTAAGTTTGGTGTTTTCTTGTTGATTTTTCTTAAAATTTTCAAAAATTTATTTTGGTTTTCAAAAAAATTTTAAGTTTGGTGTTCTTCCTTCATGTTCTTGTGTTCTTGTTAGTCATCAAAGTGTTCTTGAGTTTTCTTGTGTCTTGATCTTAAAATTTTTAAGTTTGGTGTTCCTTGGTGTTTTCCCTCCAAAATTTTCGAAAGTAAGGAGCATTAGATCTAAAAATTTTAAATCTTGTGCTATCTTATTGTTTTTTTCTTTCCTCTTAAAAATTAAAAATATCTTTTCTCTCTATTTTAAAAACAAATTTTCGAAATATATTTCTAAAATTCAGATTTTTATTTCAAAATTTAAAATTTTTTTTTCTTCAAAATCATCATATCCTTTTCAAAACTTCCTAACCACTTTCTCTCTCCTCAGTTTTTCGAAAATCTTCACTCAATTTTTATTTATTTTATTTTAATTTATTTCATTTTCGAAATAAATATATAATAAATAAATAAAAATATTTTTTCTATTTTACATCATCTCCCTTTCTCCATCATGGACCTAAGCGGAAATGAACAGTCCAGGAGGACTCTGGGGTCATATTCTAACCCCTCTACTGCTTCATATGGGAGTAGTATCTGCATACCCTCCATTGGAGTCAGTAGCTTTGAGTTGAATCCTCAGCTCATTATCATGGTGCAGCAAAGTTGCCAGTATTCCGGTCTTCCACAGGAAGAACCTACAAAGTTTCTGGCACAGTTTTTACAAATTGCTGACACAGTACATGATAAAGAAATAGATCAGGATGTCTACAGACTATTACTGTTTCCATTTGCTGTATAAGATCAAGCTAAGAGGTGGTTGAATAACCAACCTAAGGCCAGCATAAGGACATGGAAACAGCTGACAGAAAAATTCCTGAATCAATATTTCCCTCCAAAAAGGATGACACAGCTAAGGCTGGACATCCAAGGCTTTAAACAAGGAGATAATGAATCTCTTTATGATGCCTGGGAGAGATACAGAGAGATGCTACGAAAATGCCCCTCTGAAATGTTTTCAGAGTGGGTTCAATTAGACATCTTCTACTATGGGCTTGCAGAAGGAGCCCAGATGTCTCTAGATTACTCAGCTGGTGGATCTATCCACATGAGAAAGAAAATTGAAGAGGCTCAAGAGCTCATTGATACAGTTGCCAGGAATCAGCATCTGTACCTAAGCAGCAACCCTTCCATGAATGAAGGGGTTAAAACAGTAACTGCTGAACTCAGTCCTGTAAAACAAGCTGCTAAATTCAATCAGCAATTGGACTTTCTAACAAAGCAGCTAGCCAAATTTAAAGACAGGTTACAAGAGACAAGGATGGCTAATATACATATGGACGAACAGTTTAAGCAAACAAAGCAGCAGCTGTCAAGGCAAATAGCAGAAGAATGCCAAGCAGTTCAACTAAGAAGTGGGAAAACATTAAATACCCCACCTCAAGGCAGCAAAAAGCTTAGAAATGAGCAAACCACCCAAAATTCACCTGAGGACAGTAAGAGCCCAGGGAAAAATAATTCTGGCGCTAAAAGGCCAGAAAAATGGTGGAAGGCTGGCGCTGAACGCCCAGACCATGGCCAAAACTGGCGTACAACGCCAGAAACAAAGCAGGATTGGCGTTCAACGCCAGAAATGGGCAAGGATCTGGCGTTGAACGCCCAAAATGGGCAGGATCTGGCGCTGAACGCCCAAAAGGGGCACAATTCTGGCGTTCAAACGCCAGGAACAGACAAGGAGTTGGCTTCTCACGTCACTCCAGCTTCGAACTCTGGCACTCAATTGCCAGTGAGGGATCAGACACACACAAGTGCTGATGACAACCCCTCTAAAAAGGCTTCTTCAACCACTTCTGTAGGCAATAAACCTGCAGCAACTAAGGTTGAAGAATATAAAGCCAAGATACCTTATCCTCAAAAACTCCGGAAAGAGGAGCAGGATAAGCAATTTGCTCACTTTGCAGATTATCTCAGGACTCTTGAAATAAAGATTCCATTTGCAGAAGCACTTGAGCAAATACCTTCTTATGCCAAGTTCATGAAAGAGATCTTGAGTCATAAAAAGGATTGGAGAGAAACAGAAAAAGTTCTCCTCACTGAAGAATGCAGTGCAGTCATTCTGAAGAGCTTTCCTGAAAAGCTTAAAGACCCTGGGAGTTTTCTGATACCATGCATATTAGAAGATAATTGCACCAAGACAGCTTTATGTGATCTTGGGGCAAGCATCAACCTAATACCTGCATCCACTATCGGGAAGCTTGGCTTAACTGAAGAAGTTAAATCAACCCGGATATGTCTCCAACTTGCTGATGGTTCCACTAAATACCCATCAGGCGTGATTGAAGACATGATTGTCAGAGTTGTGCCATTCGCCTTTCCCACTGACTTTGTTGTGCTGGAAATGGAGGAGCACAAGAGTGCTACTCTCATTCTAGGAAGACCCTTCCTAAAAACTGGACGATCCCTCATTGACGTCCAACAGGGAGAAATAACCCTGAGAGTCAATGATGATGAGTTCAAGCTGAACGCTGTCAAAGCCATGCAGCATCCAAACACATCAAAAGACTGCATGAAAGTTGATCTTATTGACTCTTTGGTAGAAGAGATCAACATGGCTGAGAGTCTTGAATCAGAGTTGGAAAACATCTTTAAAGATGTTCAGCCTGATTTAGAAGATTCAGAGGACATGAAAGAGCCTCTAAATTTCTTTTGGAAGAGGAGAAACCTCCTAAACCAGAGATCAAGCCATTACCACCATCCTTGAAATATGCGTTTCTGGGAGAAGGTGACACTTTTCCAGTGATCATAAGCTCTGCTTTAAATTCACAGGAAGAGGAGGCACTTATTCAAGTGCTAAGAACACACAAGACAGCTCTTGGGTGGTCTATAGGTGACCTTAAGGGCATAAGCCCAGCTAGATGCATGCACAAAATCTTATTGGAGGATAATGCCAAACCAGTGGTGCAACCACAGAGGCAGCTAAATCCAGCCATGAAAGAAGTGGTGCAGAAAGAGGTCACCAAATTACTGGAGGCTGGGATTATTTATCCTATTTCTGATAGCCCCTGGGTGAGCCCTGTTCAAGTCGTCCCAAAAAAGGGAGGCATGACAGTGATTTATAATGAAAAAAATGAACTGGTTCCTACAAGAACAGTTACAGGGTGGCGCATGTGTATTGACTACAGAAGGCTCAATACAGCCACCAGAAAGGATCATTTTCCTTTACCATTCATAGACCAGATGCTAGAAAGACTAGCAGGTCATGATTATTACTGCTTTTTGGATGGCTACTCAGGCTATAACCAGATTGCAGTAGATCCCCAGGATCGAGAAAAAACAGCATTCACATGTCCATCTGGAGTGTTTGCTTACAGAAGGATGCCATTTGGGCTATGTAATGCGCCTGCAACCTTCCAGAGATGCATGCTCTCTATTTTCTCTGATATGGTGAAAAAATTTCTGGAAGTCTTCATGGATGACTTCTCAGTATATGGAGACTCATTCAGCTCCTGTCTTGATCATCTGAAACTTGTTCTGAAAAGATGCCAAGAAACCAACCTAGTTTTAAACTGGGAAAAGTGTCACTTCATGGTGACTGAAGGAATTGTCCTTGGGCATAAAATCTCAAACAAGGGAATAGAGGTGGATCAAGCAAAAATAGAGGTAATTGAAAAATTACCACCACCTGCCAATGTTAAGGCAATCAGAAGCTTTCTGGGGCATGCAGGATTCTATAGGAGGTTTATAAAGGATTTTTCAAAATTCTCAAAACCTCTAAGCAATCTGCTAGCTGCTGACACGCCATTTGTGTTTGACACAGAGTGCCTGCAGGCGTTTGAAACGCTGAAAGCTAAGCTGGTAACAGCACCAGTCATTTCTGCACCAGACTGGACGTTACCATTTGAGCTAATGTGTGATGCCAGTGATCATGCCATGGGTGCAGTATTGGGATAGAGGCATGACAAGCTTCTGCATGTCATTTATTATGCCAGTCGCATTCTAAATGATGCCCAGAAAAATTACACAACCACAGAAAAAGAATTACTTGCAGTGGTTTACGCCATTGACAAGTTCAGATCATACTTAGTAGGATCAAAAGTGATTGTGTATACTGACCATGCTGCTCTTAAATATCTACTCACAAAGCAGGATTCAAAAACCAGGCTCATCAGATGGGTATTGCTTCTGCAAGAGTTTGATATAGAAATAAGAGACAGAAAAGGGACAGAAAACCAAGTGGCTGATCATCTGTCCCGGATAGAGCCAGTGGAAGGGACGTCCCTCCCCTTTCTTGAGATCTCTGAGACGTTTCCTGATGAGCATTTATTTGCCATTCAGGAAGCACCATCGTTTGCCGATATTGCAAACTATAAAGCTGCAAGGTTCATACCCAAGGAGTACAACAGGATACAAAAGAAGAAATTAATTACTGATGCAAAGTATTACTTGTGGGATGAACCTTATCTCTTTAAGAGATGTGCAGACAGAATAATCCGTAGGTGCGTGCCTAGAGAAGAAGCACAGAGGATCCTTTGGCATTGCCATGGATCTCAATATGGAGGCCATTTCGGAGGTGAGCGAACAACCACCAAGGTCCTCCAATGTGGCTTCTATTGGCCCACACTCTATAAAGATTCTCGAGAGTTTGTACGTAACTGTGACAGTTGCCAAAGAGCTGGCAATCTGCCTCATGGTTACGCCATGCCTCAACAAGGAATCTTGGAGATTGAGTTGTTTGACGTATGGGGAATTGACTTCATGGGACCTTTCCCACCATCATACTCAAACACTTATATTCTGGTGGCAGTTGATTATGTATCAAAATGGGTTGAGGCCATTGCCACACCCACCAATGATACTAAGACAGTGCTGAAATTCCTCTAGAAACATATCTTTAGCAGATTTGGTGTCCCTAGAGTACTAATCAGTGATGGGGGCACTCACTTCTGCAATAAACAGCTTTACTCTGCCATGGTTCGGTATGGAATTCGCCACAAGGTGGCCACTCCATATCATCCACAAACCAATGGGCAAGCTGAAGTCTCTAATAGAGAATTAAAGAGAATCCTGGAACGGACAATAAATACCCGTAGAAAGGATTGGGCACGGAGCTTGGATGATGCTCTGTGGGCTTACAGGACAGCATTCAAGACCCCTATAGGGACCTCTCCATACCAACTCGTGTATAGTAAGGCATGTCACCTGCCCGTGGAACTGGAACATAAGGCCTACTGGGCAACCAGATTCCTAAACTTTGATGCCAAACTAGCAGGAGAAAAACGATTGCTCCAGCTAAATGAGCTAGAGGAATTCAGATTCACAGCTTTCGAAAATGCCAAGCTTTATAAAGAAAAATAAAAAAAGTGGCATGACAGAAAGCTGTCATCTAGAATCTTTGAATCAGGACAGAAGGTTCTATTGTTTAACTCTAGACTCAGGCTATTCCCTGGGAAACTGAAATCCCGGTGGAGGGGATCATACGTGATTACAAGTGTATCACCATATGGTTATGTGGAGCTTCAAGATATTGATTCTGATAAGAAGTTCATTGTCAATGGACAGAGAATCAAGCATTATCTTGAAGGCAACATTGAGCAAGAATGCTCAAGGCTGAAGCTAGATTAAAAGCTCAGCAAGGTCCAGCTAAAGACAATAAAGAAGCGCTTGCTGGGAGGCAACCCAGCCATGGGGCAACAATCCTCTAAGCATTTTGCCCTATTTTTTATTTTTATTTTTATTTGTTTATATAAAGTTCACTGACACTAAGGTGAGGAATCATTTACAGAAGATCTCAGCACACAAAACAGAGAAAACAAGCTCACTGGCAAGAAAACGCCAATAATGGTAGCAATCTGGGCGTTCAACGCCAAAAATGGGCACCCACTGGGCGTTGAACGCCAGTGATGGCAGCAGCTGGGTGTTGAACGCCCAGGAGAGCAGCAATTGGGCGCTGAACGCCCAAAACAAGCAGTGTTTGGGCGTTCAAACGCCAGGATGGCAGGGAGGAGACAAAACTCATTTTTGTTCAAAATTTTTCATTCTAAATCATGATTTTCATACTTCAATTCATGATTTCTTACATAAACATGTCAAGAACCCTGATTTCTAAATTCCATAATTTCTAAAAACCCTACCACTAAAAATATCAAATGTATTTTAATCCATAAGCACCAGGCATCTTTGCAAATTCAATCCAACTCTTTTCAAAATTTTTTTTTACAAATCTATCTTTTTCAACTCATCAATATCCTTTTCAAAACCTCCACTTTATCTTTTTCAAAAATTAAATCTATCTTTCTCAAAAATCTTTCATATCCTCTCAATTTTAAACTATATCTTCTCTTATCATATCTTCTATCTTATCTTTTCCAAATAAATCTTTTTATCATATCTTTATCTCTTTTTTCGAAAAACCCACCCTCCCCCCTTATAAATTTGAGTTCGGCCTCCCTCCTCTCCCATCAACAATTGCCCCTAGCTCTCCTTCTATCCCTTTCCTTTCTTTTCTTTTGCTTGAGGACAAGCAAACCTCTAAGTTTGCTGTGTTTATCCGCGATCACTAAGATCATGTCCCCCCAAAGGAAAACAACCCACTCCAAGAGGCAAGAAAGAGAGCGTTCCAAAACCACTTTGGAATCAAGGGAAGATCTTATCTAAAGAACATTCGGACCATTATAACAAAATAATGGGTCTGAGATCAGTGATCCCGGAAGTTAGATTCGATCTGAAAGAAGATGAATACCCGGAGATCCAAGAGCAAATTCGAATCAGGAGCTGGAAAGTCCTAGCTAATCATGAGACGAAAGTGGGAAGGAACATGGTCCAGGAGTTCTATGCTAATATGTGGCAAACTGACAAGCAGAAACTATCTGGGACTGCTCTCTATGACTATCGGACCGTGGTCAGAGGGAAGATTGTTCATACCCACCCTGATAGGATCAGGGAGATCTTAAAGCTACTTCAGCTGAAGGATGATCCAGACTCCTTCAACAGGAGGATGATGAGAGCAGACAAGGGCCTGGATAAGATTCTAGAGGATATATGTATCCCTGGAGCCAGGTGGACCACCAACACAAAGGGTGTCCCAAATCAACTCAAGAGAGAGGATCTCAAACCAGTCGCCAGAGGATGGCTAGACTTCATTGGGCATTCTCTGTTGCCTACTAGCAACCGTTCTGAAGTCACAGTTAAAAGAGCAGTGATGATCCATTGCATCATGATGGGAAAGGAAGTGGAGGTTCATCAGCTGATTTCAGCTGAACTCTACAAAATTGCTAACAAAAATTCTAAAGAGGCCAGGTTGGCTTATCCAAGCGTGATTTCTCTGCTCTGTAAGGACGCTGGAGTAAGGATGGGAATAACTGAGTATATCTCAGTTGAGAAGTCAATCACCAAAGCATCAATGGAAAAACAACAAGAACAGGATGATCTCATCAAGAAGAGAGCACAGGAATTCCTCCCAGAGATCCCTCAATCTGAATACTGGGAGTATCTTGAGATGTCTGTTACCAAGATACGGGAAGCTATGGAGCAAATAATAAAAGAACAGAAGGAACACAGTCAAATGTTGACCTATATGTTTAAAGAACAAGAGGAGCAAGGGCGTGACTTAAGGGAATTGAAGCGCCAAAAGTCTTCTCTTGCAGGACTAAGCACCCCAAGGATCAGAGGAACCCCCGTTCCCCCAGAATAAAGGTTGTTAATTTCCAATTTCTGCCTTAACTCTGTGACAGTGTCCTTATAGAAGTTTACCTTAGGAGTCATATAGTAGTAATTAGTATCTATTTTGATTTTATCTCCAATTAAGCTATAGTTTATTTTTCTCATCATCAGCAAACATGAATAAAGTAGTAGATCTTTTGAATAAGAGGCAATAAAATTTTGAGTTTTAATAAGAGAAATTCTAATTAGTTAAATGTGGTGGCAATGCTTTCTGTCTTCTGAATGAATGCTTGAATAGTGCATATGTCTTTTGAATTTGTTGTTTAAGACTGTTAAATATGTTGGCTCTTGAAAGAATGATGAACATGAGACATGTTATTGATAATCTGAAAAATCATAAAAATGATTCTTGAAGCAAGAAAAAGCAGCAAAGAACAAAGCTTGCAGAAAAAAAAATATATATATAATAAAATAGGTGAAAAAAATAGAAAGAAAAAGAAAAAGCAAGCAGAAAAAGCCAAAAGCTCTTAAAACCAAGAGGCAAGAGCAAAAAGCCAATAACCCTTAAAACCAAAAGGCAAGGGCAAATAAAAAGCTACTAATCCCGCTCATCTAATTAGAATCCGAGCTTCACTCAAAAACTCTGAGATATTATTGCTTCTCAACTTATTAGTCTTCTATTTTATTTGTCTAGTTGCCTGAGGACAAGCAATAGTTTAAGTTTGGTGTTGTGATGAGCGGATATTTTATACGCTTTTTGGGGTTAATTTCATATAGTTTTGAGTATGTTCTAGTTAGTTTTTAGTCTATTTTCATTAGTTTTTAGGAAAAATTCATATTTCTGGACTTTACTATGAGTTGTGTGTTTTTCTATAATTTCAGGTATTTTTCTGGCTGAAATTGAAGGAGCTGAGCAAAAATCTGATTCAGGCTGAAAAAGGACTGCTGATGCTGTTGGATTCTGACCTCCCTGCACTCAAAGTGAATTTTCTGGAGCTACAGAACTCAAAATGGCATGCTTCTAATTGCGTTGGAAAGTAGACATCAAGGGCTTTCCAGAAATATATAATAGTTTATACTTTGCACAAGGATAGAGGATGTAAACTGGCGTTCAACGCCAGTTCTCTGTCCAATTCTGGTGTCCAGCGCCAGAAAAGGATCAAAAGCTGGAGTTGAACGCCCAAACTGGCACAAAAACTGGCGTTCAACTCCACAAATGGCCTCTACACGTGAATTGCTTAAATCTCAGCCCCAGCACACACCAAGTGGGCCCCATAAGTGGATCTCTGCATCATCCATGATAGTTTACTCATTTTTTGTAAACCTAGGCTACTAGTTTAGTATTTAAACAACTTTTAGAGACTTATTTTGCATCTCATGACATTTTAGATCTGAACTTTGTACTCTTTGACGGCATGAGTCTCTAAACTCCATTGTTGGGGGTGAGGAGCTCTGCTGTGTCTCGATGAATTAATGCAAGTATTTCTGTTTTCCACTCAAACACGCTTGTTCCTATCTAAGATGTTCATTCGTGCTTAACTGTGATGAAGGTGATGATCCGTGACACTCATCACCTTCCTCAAACCATGAACGTGTGCCTGACAACCACCTCCGTTCTATGTCCGATTGAATGAATATCTCTTAGATTCCTTATTCAGAGTCTCCGTGGTATAAGCTAGAACTGATGGCGGCATTCATGAGAATCTGGAAAGTCTAAACCTTGTCTGTGGTATTCCGAGTAGGATTCAATGATCGAATGACTGTGATGAGCTTCAAACTCGCGAGTGCTGGGCGTTAGTGACAGACGCAAAAGGATGAAGAATTCTATTCCAGTATGATCGAGAACCGACAGATGATTAGCCGTGCTGTGACAGAGCATGTGAGCATATTCTTCACTGAGAGGATGGGATGTAGCCATTGACGACAGTGATCCCCTACATACAGCTTGCCGTAGGAGGATGTGCGTGCGTGAATTAGAAGACAGAGGAAAGCAGAGATTCAGAAGACAAAGCATCTCCAAAACTCCAACATATTCTCCATTACTGCATAACAAGTAACCTTTAATCCATGCTCTCCTGTTTATTTGCAATTCAACTGATAAACATAATTGACTTCCTGACTAAGATTTACAAGTAACCATAGATTGCTTCAAACCAACAATCTCCGTGGGATTCGACCCTTACTCACGTGAGGTATTACTTGGATGAACCAGTGCACTTGCCGGTCAGTGGTACGAGTTGTGAAAAGTGTGATTCACAATTTGTGCCCCAAGGAGGCTTCTCAACGTTATTGGGAAAGGTAAGTACCAATAACGTGTGTGAAGGACAAAGAGGCAACGTTAGTGGCAATGATTGTGCCACTAACGTTGAGGTTAACGTGGCTCTTACTTGGGTGGGGAACGTTAGTGAAAAAGGTGATTGTCACTAACGTTCTCAAACCCATATTTTCACTGAACGTTAACACCACTAACGTCCTGAGCTAAAGTCTCTGCCCACTTCACACTTTCTCTCTGCAAGTAAAACTAAGCCCAATGAAGAAGATAACTGCTTCAAACTCAAGATCCAAAGGCCCATACCCAAGACTTGAAGAGCCAACTAGAAGATCAGAAGAGTAGTATATATAGGAGTAGCTTTGAATTAAAAAAGGAGTTGGAAATTATAGGGAGCCTCTTGGCATAGAACTACTCTCTGTATTTTACTTTCTCTGCACTTCTAGTTTCATCATGTATTCTCCATCTTCATTTTCATTTTCCAGAGCTATGAACAACTAAACCCCTTTCATTGGGTTAGGGAGCTCTGTTGTAATTTGATGGATCAATACTAGTTTTCATTATTCTTCTTCTATCTTTTCTCTTGATTTTACTTGAAAGCTTTTGATCTTCATCCAATTGGGTAGTTATCTTGGAAAAGAAGCTATTCAAACTTAGATCTCTTCTGAACCTTGAAAGAAGAATGAAGAGATCATGCTAGAAATGCTTTCTCATGCTGGACCAAATTGGGTTTGGATGGATATGTGACTATAATCCTCTCAACACCTGATTTGGGAAATGCATGTGGTATAATCAGTGACCATACTTCATCTCTTCTCATGAGCAATTGACCAAGGAATTGGCTATTGATCAAGATTTGAGAGATTGAATTACAAGAAATTGTAATTCGATCACTTAAGATTGCCAAGGAGATCAATGAGTGCATTGATTGAGGAAGAGATGAAAATGAAATTGATCCGGAGAATGCAACATCTCCTGAGCCCAATGAACTCCCCATTTCTGATCTTACCCATTCTCTTTAATTTCTGTCATTTACTTTTATGAGCAATTACCCCATTCCCATTTAAGATTCTGCAATTTACTTTCCGTCATCTACATTCAGCTCTTTATTTCTAGCATTTACTTTTCTGTTATTTACTTTTCCGCCATTTAATTTTCTGCAATTCTCAACCCAAATTCTGATTCGCTCAACTAGAACATTCCTCTAATTAAAGTTGCTTGATCAATCAATCCCTGTGGGATTCGACCTCACTCTATTGTGAGTTTTTACTTGACGACAAATTCGGTACACTTGCCGAAGGAAATTTGTTATGGGACAAGTTTTCTGTGCATCAGAAACTTCTGCTCATCTTCAAGATAAGCATATTTGAGATGTGGAGGGAGAGGTTTTAATTCCAACTTCTGATCATGGGCAGGCTCTGGATTGTCTGAAGCTTGTGAAAATGTCGAAGTGCCCTCATTGTCAGTCAAGAGGGTCCCCACACTTGGACCTTGTCCAGTGTGCCTCTCTTGTAATTCTTCCTTGTGAACTTCAGCTACAGTTTCATCTATGACATCACCCTGGAAGATAAAATGATCTTCTGGAGGGTTGTTTATGACTCCATTTAGATTGAAGATCACTATTCGGCCATCTATTTCAAAAGAGTATGTTCCTGAAAAAGCATCCAATTTGAATTTTGATGTCTTCAGGAATGGTCTTCCAAGTAGGATTGAAGATGGCTTATCTGAGTCATTATGGGACATCTCCAAGATATAAAAATCAGTGGGAAATGTAAGCCCTTTAATGTTCACTAAAACATCTTCAGCAACTCCAGCCACTGTAATAATGATTTTATCTGCTAACACAAAACGAGCTGCCAACCTTTTTAAGGGAGGGAGCCTCAAAATATCATATATAGACAAAGGCATTATACTAACACATGCTCCTAAATCACACATGCAATCATAAATTACTACTCTACCAATAGTACAACTAACTATACAAGAACCTAGGTCACTACACTTTTCAGGTAATCCTCCCATTAAAGTAGATATGGAACTACCTAAAGGAATAGTTTCTAATTCATTAATTTTGTCTTTATGTCTACATAAATCTTTTAGAAACTTTGCATATTTAGGTACCTGTTGAATAACATCAAAAAGAAGAACAGTTACCTCAACCTTTTTGAATATTTCTACCATTTTGGGATCGGGTTCCAGCTGCTTCCTGGGCTTTTTTGCAAGTTGTGGAAATGGAATGGGAGTGGTGTTTTCTGCAGTGTCTGCGCCTTTTGGTGCTTCCTCTTGTGGTTGGGCTTCTTCTTTTTCATCCATGTCCTGTATGTCCTCTTCCTCTTCAACATCTTCTATTTCTACTACCTCTTCAGCTGAGGCGTGTTCTGATGGGCTTGGCTCCTCCTGATTCCTCTCCTGCAGTGTGGTTCCAGACCTTAGGGTGATGGCATTAATGCCTCCCTTTGGATTGGGTAATGGTTGAGAGGGAATTCCAGTAGAACTTGAAGGTTGGTTATTGGAATTTTGTATTGATCCAATCTGTGAGAGAAGAGCTTGCAAAGTAGAGGTCAGACCATTCAGACTGGCATTAATATTATTCATAATGTTATTTTCTATGGTCTGTTGCCTCCGCTCAAAAGATTGTAGTAACTCTTCATTAGAAGATGAAGAAGGATGAGTAAATTGAGAGGTCTGGTGTTGGGTATTCTGTGGTCCTTGGGATTGCCTTAAGTGAAGTGCTCTGTAAGGTTGATTCTGCTGCCTGTTGTTGTTATTATTCCACCTCTGATTTCCCTGATTATCTCTGCCTCTTCTGTTATTGTTGTCCCTCCAATTCTCTTTAGAATTATCCTGCCATCCATGGTTATGATATCCACCTTGATTGTACCCTTGGTTGGGGCGGTCATAGAAGTTATGAGTGGATGCCACCATGTTGTCTTCCTGCTGGAGCTGCGGGCATTCATCAGTATAATCGCTATAATCAGCACAAATTCCGCAGATTCTGTGTGGGACTAACTGTTGGCTTTGCTGTGCTGGAGAAGGTTGAGCTTGCTGAACTTGTTGTTGATTCAATTGCATCTGCTTCAGCAAGTTGGTCATTTCACAGATACTCTGAGCTAGAGCAGCAGTCTCTCTACTAGAGGATACTTCTGCAACGGCTTTTGAACGGCCTTGTTTCTGCCTGTGGTTCCTAGTAGATTCAGCTAAGTCACTGATCAATTACCATGCCTCATCAGTGGTCTTGTACTTCTTCATAGACCCATTGCTAGCACTTTCCAATGTGGTCTTATCTTGGAGCCTCATACCCTGTGTGATATAGCTGAGTAACACTATCTTGTCAATCATGTGGTGGGGGCATGCTTCCAGAAGATTATTAAAGCGCTCCCAGTATTCGAAGAAAGTCTCGTTGTCACCCTGAACAATCGTGGAAATGTCCTTCCTCAGTTTATCAGTAACTTCAGATGGGAAGAATTTCTCCAAAAACTCTTTTCTGAGCGTATCCCAGTTGGATACATTTGCTAGGGGTTGAGTGTAGTACCACTCTCTTGCTTTTCCCTCAAGAGAAAACAGGAAAGCTTTCAGCAAAATTAAAGTTTCATCTGCACCATCACGCCTGACAGTAGAACAGGCTGC
This sequence comes from Arachis ipaensis, assembly GCF_059453495.1. NCBI lineage: Eukaryota > Viridiplantae > Streptophyta > Magnoliopsida > Fabales > Fabaceae > Arachis > Arachis ipaensis. The sequence goes on from NC_142436.1 coordinate 61,202,904, forward strand.
TTGGAAATCTCTCAGGTGCTTGATAGGCTCTTGAGCAGGTAAGCCATGAAACTTGGGCATCAAATTGAGCATTGCGGTCTTTATTTCAAAATTTGTAGCCACCGCTGGGTGATGCGCTTGAAACGGTTACATTGTAAAATCAGGGGCTCCTTCCTTTTGGATAGTAACTCTTCTGGCTGCCGCCATGTTACCTGTACGTAAATCAACCGAATCAGTAGAACGGGGGCTGGTTTCTTCTTCAACTGACGTTTCAGATCCGCCCTCAGAGAGGGCTAACCGATGAATGCACAAGATCCTATTGGAGGACGATGCTAAGCCAGTGGTTTAACCACAAAGGCGGCTGAATCCAGCCATGAAGGAGGTGGTGCAGAAAGAGGTCACTAAGCTACTAGAGGCTGGGATTATTTATCCCATTTCTGATAGCCCCTGGGTGAGTCATGTCCAAGTTGTCCCCAAGAAGGGAGGCATAACTATGGTTCATAATGAAAAGAATGAACTGGTTCCTACAAGAACAGTTACAGGGTGGCATATGTGTATTGACTACAGAAGGCTCAATACAGCCACCAGAAAGGATCATTTTCCTTTACCATTCATAGACCAGATGCTAGAGAGACTAGCAGGTCATGAATATTACTGCTTTTTGGATGGCTATTCAGGTTACAACCAAATTGCAGTAGATCCTCAGGACCAAGAGAAAACATCATTCATATGTCCATCTGGAGTATTTGCCTACAGAAGGATGCCATTTGGTCTGTGCAATGCACCTGCAACCTTTCAGAGGTGCATGCTCTCTATCTTCTCTGATATGGTAGAGAAATTTCTAGAAGTCTTCATGGATGACTTCTCAGTATTTGGAGACTCATTCAGCTCATGTCTTGACCATCTAGCACTTGTTCTGAAAAGATGCCAAGAGACTAACCTGGTTTTAAACTGGGAGAAATGTCACTTTATGGTGACTGAAGGAATTGTCCTTGGGCACAAAATCTCGAACAAGGGAATAGAGGTGGATGATGCGTGCAGAAATTGGCGAATTAAAAATTGTTGATTTATATACGTTGCAAGTATAGTTCCTAACTCGCCAGAAATCTACCTATCAATTTAGAAAGATGTCATAGAAATATAAATTAAAATACTGGGAGTATGAATCCTAGGTCGTCTCCCAACGGGTTGCAGAAAAATGTGCTATTTTATTAATCAGATGTTTTCAAAAAGGTTTGAGTTGAGTAAACAGGAAATTAAATTGGTGAATTTGAATAATGTAAATAAAAGCCTTGACTGGGAGTTGATTAGTCGGAATCCCTATTATTGTTGGAATAATCTCAAGATTAATTGACAATTAATGGTTGTCCTGTTTAGTTATCCTTTACTAGGTAAGGGAAAGTCAAACAAGTTGGAATGCTGCGTCTGTTCACAAGTTGCAATCCACTTAATTAAAAGAGATTGGTGTTAGTGACTAGAAGGCAATCCAACCATAAACCCAATTACAATTTTTCTTTCAAGCTTTCCAACTCAAAGGTTCCTTTCAATCAACTCCCCATCAAGTTAGGAAACTACTCGCTCATTGTGAATATAAAATTCATAGCATATGAAAAGGAATTAAGGAAAGACATTGTAAATAAAAATCAGATAGTCAATAAAAATAAAAGTGATCCTTGTATTAAATAATCCTAAAAATATTCCAATGGTAAAACTAAACAAAGCAAATAACATGGAAGAGTAAAGCCAAGTAAAGAAAATGAACTAGAATGACGAAGTCTTGATGAGGTAATAACTCTTCTCAATATCCCAATGCAAAAGCGAGAGAACATTAAAATCCTAAGAACTATGAATGTGCAGAGAGAAAACCTAGGGGAGGAATAAAAACTAGATCTAAAACTAAAACTGTGTAGAATGAATGTTGTCGTTGGTTTCTGCATGTTCTCTGGCTCTAGTCTGCTGTTCTGGGCCAAAAACTGGGTCAAAATAGGGTCCAAAATCACCCCCAGCGAATTCTGCAGATTATGCAGATCGCGCATGTCATGCGATCGCGTCGCTCATGCGGACACGTTATTCGCGTTGTTCCATGCCACGCGGTCACGTCGTCAACGCCTCCGCGTCGCTTGTGCTTTTCCATTCCGCGCGGTCGCGTGAGCCATGCGGCCACGTCACTGTGATTTCTCCTCTTCCGCGCGGTCGCATGAGCCATGCGGCCGCGTCACTTCTCGCTGGTTGTCTCCTCAATTTCTTGTGTTCTTTCCATTTTTGCTAGCTTCCTTTCCAACTCATTCATGCCCTATAAAGCCTGAAACGCTTAACACACAGATCACGACATCGAATGGAATAAAGGAGAAGTAAAATGTATAATTAAAAGTCTCTAGGAAGCAGTTTTCAATCATGTAATAATTTCAGGAAGGAAATATAAATGCATGCTATTTTAATGAATAAGTGGGTAAGGATCATGATAAAACCACACAATTAAACACAATATAAACCATAAAATAGTGGTTTATCAGTGGATCAAGCTAAGATAGAGGTAATTGAAAAATTACCACCACCTGCCAATATTAAGGCAATCAGAAGCTTTCTGGGACATGCAGGATTCTATAGGAGGTTTATAAAGGATTTTTCAAAAATTGCAATACCTCTGAGCAATCTGCTAGCTACTAATACACCATTTGTCTTTGACACAGAGTGTCTGCAGGCATTTGAGACTCTGAAAGCCAAGATATTACCATTTGAACATTACCATTTGAACTAATGTGTGATGCCAGTGACCATGCCATTGGTGCAGTATTGGGATAGAGGCATGATAAGCTTCTGCATGGCATTTATTATGCTAGCCGTGTTTTAAATGACGCGCAGAAGAATTACACAACCACAGAAAAAGAGTTGCTTGCAATGGTTTATGCCATTGACAAGTTCAGATCTTATTTAGTAGGATCAAAACTGATTGTGTACACTGACCTTATTGCTCTAAAATATCTCCTCACAAAGCAGGATTCAAAACCCAGACTCATAAGATGGGTGTTGCTTCTGCAAGAGTTTGATATAGAAATAAGAGACAGAAAAGGAACTGAGAACCAAGTAGCTGATCACTTGTTCCGGATAGAACCAGTAGCAGGAGCGTCCCTCCCTCCTACTGATATCTCTGAAACCTTTCCGAATGAGCAACTCTTTGCCATTTAAGAAGTACCATGGTTTGCAGACATTAACTATAAAGCTGTGAGATTCATACCCAAGGAGTACAGTAAGCAGCAAACAAAAAAATTGGTTTTTGATGCAAAGTACTACCTGTGGGATGAACCATATCTCTTTAAGAGATGTGCAGACAGAATAATCCATAGATGTGTGCCTAGAGAAGAGGCACAGAAGATCCTATGGCATTGCCATGGATCACAATATGGAGGACATTTCGGAGGTGAGCGAACAGCCATAAAGGTTCTCTAATGTGGCTTATACTGGCCTACTCTCTAAAGAGACTCCCGAGAGTTTGTACGTAACTGTGACAGTTGCCAGAGAGCTGGTAATCTGCCTCATGGTTATGCCATGCCTCAGTAAGGGATCTTAGAGATTGAGTTGTTTGATGTATGGAGTATTGACTTCATGGGGCCTTTCCCATCATCATATTCAAATACTTATATTCTGGTGGCAGTAGACTATGTATCTAAATAGGTAGAGGCAATTGCAACACCAACTAATGATATTAAGAGAGTGATGAAGTTCCTCCAGAAGCATATCTTCAGCAGGTTCGGTGTCCCTAGGATACTGATCAGTGATGGAGGCACTCATTTCTGCAATAAACAGCTTGACTCTGCTCTGGTCCGATATGGAATTAACCACAAAGTGGCAACTCTATATCATTCACAGACAGCAGGCTGAAGTCTCAAATAGAGAACTAAAGCGAATCCTGGAAAGGACTGTAAGTACCCGTAGAAGGGATTGGACAAGAAGTCTGGATGATGCTCTGTGGGCATACAGAACCGTATTCAAGACTCCCATAGGGACCTTTCCATACCAGCTTGTGTATGGAAAAGTGATGAGCGGATAATTTATACGCTTTTTGGCATTGTTTTTAGTATGTTTTTAGTATATTTTAGTTAGTTTTTATTATGTTTTTATTAGTTTTTAAATAAAAATCACTCTTCTGGACTTTACTATGAGTTTGTGTGTTTTTCTGTGATTTCAGGTATTTTCTGGTTGAAATTGAGGGACCTGAGCAAAAATCTGATTCAGAGGCTGAAAAAGGACTGCAGATGCTATTGGATTCTAACCTCCCTGCACTCAAAGTGGATTTTCTGGAGCTACAGAAGCCCAATTGGCGCGCTCTCAATTGTGTTGGAAAGTAGACATCTTGGGCTTTCCAGCAATAGATAATAGTCTATACTTTTCTCAAGATTTGATGCCCCAAACAGGCGTTCTAAGTCAGCTCAAGAATTCTGGCGTTTAACTCCAAAACTGGCACAAAAGCTGGAGTTAAACGCCCAAACTGGCACAAAAGCTGGCGTTTAACTCCAAGAAAAGTCTCTACACATGGAAGCTTCAATGCTCAGCCCAAGCACACACCAAGTGGGCCCGGAAGAAGATTTCTGCATTAATTAATCATTTCTGTAACTCTAGGCTACTAGTTTTCTAAAAATAGGACCTTTTGCTATTGTATTTGTAGATCTTTGATAAGTCTTATACTATCTTAGACACGTTTGGAGGCTGGCCATTCGGCCATGCCTAGACCTTGTTCTTATGTATTTTCAACGGTGGAGTTTCTACACACCATAGATTAAGGTGTGGAGCTCTGCTGTTCTTCATGAATTAATACAAAGTACTATTGTTTTTCTATTCAACTCAAGTCTATTTCTTCTCTAATATATTCATTCGCACCCAAGAACATGATGAATGTGATGATTATGTGACACTCATCACCATTCTCACCTATGAATGCGTGACTGACAACCACTTCCGTTCTACATGCAAACAAGCTTGAATGTGTATCTCTTGGGTTTCTAATCTAAGATTGGAACCTTCGTGGTATAGGCTAGAATTATTGGCGGCCATTCCTGAGATCCGGAACGTCTAAACCTTGTCTGTGGTATTCTGAGTAGGATCTGGGAAGGGATGGCTGTGACGAGCTTCAAACTCGTGATTGTTAGGCGTGTGACAGACGCAAAAGGATCAATGGATCCTATTCCAACATGATCGATAACCGACAGATGATTAGCCGTGCGGTGACAGCACATTTGGAACGTTTTCACTGAGAGGATGGGAAGTAGCCACTGACAACGGTGATACCCAACATAAAGCTTGCCATGGAAAGGAGTATGAATGATTGGAAGAAGGCAATAGGAAAGTAGAGGTTCAGGAGGAACAAGGCATCTTCATACGCTTATCTGAAATTCCAACCAAAGAATTACATAAGTATCTCTATCTTTATAGTTTTATTTATCTTTTAATTATCAATTCTCCATCACCATCTGAATTAGCCTGACTGAGATTTACAAGGTGACCATAGCTTGCTTCAAGCCGACAGTCTCCGTGGGATCGACCCTTACTCACGTAAGGTTTATTACTTGGACGACCCAGTGCACTTGATGGTTAGTTGTGTGGAATTGTGACAAAGTGTGATTCATGTTTGAGAGCTCCAAGTCCTTTGGTGCCATTGTTGATAATCACAATTTCGTGCACCAAGTTTTTGGCGCCATTGTCGGGGATTGTTCAAGTTTGGACAACTGACGGTTCATCTTGTTGCTTAGATTAGGTACTTTTCTTTTTATTTTTTAGAATTTTTAAGAATGAATTCTAGAGTTTCAAGGTGATGCTTTTATCATCACAAAAGCTGATTGATTCTCATCAATTTAGCTGCTGAATGTAATGTACTGCTGAAGCTTGGCCAACCATGTCTAATCTTTTTAGACTGAAGCTTTAGACTAACATTGCATGATTCCTGGAATTCTTATTAAAAGTTTTGAATCCCTTTATTTTATTTTCCATATAAGTTTCGAAAATCACAAAATTTTTTTTATAAAATCATAAAAATCAAAAATAGTTTATGTTTCTTGTTTGAGTCTAGTATTAATTTTTAAGTTTGGTGTCAATTGCATTCTTCTTGCATTTTTCGAAAACATGCAATATGTTCTTCATTAATCTTCACGTTGTTCTTGATGATTTTATTGCTCTGATCTTTAAATTCTCTAGTTTTGTGTGTTTTGTTGTTTCTCATATGCATTCTCAATTTGTTAGTGTCTCCTATATGAAAATTTTTAAGCTTGGTGTCCTGCATGCATTGTCTATTTGATTTGAGTTTCCTAAGATTAATTATATTTTGATTGTTTTTCATCATTAAAAAAATAAAAAAATTCAAAAAAAAATCTCAAAACTATGTCTTTTCAAGTCAATAATACAGAGAATTGAAGATTCAGAACATTCAGCAGAGGAATCAAACTGAAAAAGCTGGGCGTTCAAAACACCCAGTGAAGAAGGAAAACTGGCGTTTCAACGCCAGCCAGGGTACCTACTTGGCTGGGCGTTTAACGCCCAAAAAGGTAGCATTTTGGGCGTTAAACGCCAGAATGGATGCCATTCTGGGCGTTTAACGCCAGGATGACACTAGAGGGAAGATTTTGTTTTTAACTCAAATTTTTTTCAAATCTTCATAATTTTTCAAAATCAAATCTTTTTCAAATCATATCTTTTCAATCATATCTCTTCAAAATCAATTTCTTTCCATTTTTTATTATTTTCGAAAATCCTTGCTATAATTAATGATGTACTTCAAAATTTTCAAGTTGTTACTTGCCTATTAAGAAAGGATCAAAAGTTTAAATTCTAGAATCATATCTTCTAATTTCTTGTTAGTCAAGTAAATCAACTTTAATTTTAAAACTTTCTTTTTTTAAAAATTGATTTTTAATCATATCTTCTCAATCATATCTTTTCAATCACATCTTTTTCAAAATCAACTCTCAATCATATCTTTTTTATTTCTAATTTCAAAATCTTTTTCAAAAATCACTTAATTTCTTTCCCAATCTTAATTTTCGAAAATCTCAATCAAATTTTCAAATTTCTTTTTATTATTTCAAAATCTTCTTAATTTATTTTCAAAAATTCATCCCCTCTTCTCACATCCTTCTATTTAAGGGACTAACACTCCTCCTCAAGGTGCAATTCGAACTCTATCCTTCTTTATATGTTCGAATTCTCTTCTATCTACCTCCTCCTTCTATTCTTCTTTTCTTCTGACACCTTAAGTAATCTCTATACTGTGACATAGAGGATTCCCTACTTTCTTGTTCTCTTCTCTTTCATATGAGCAGGAACAAAGATAAAGGCATACTTGTTCAAGCTGATCCTTAACTTGAAAGGACCTTGAAGAGAAAACTAAGAGACGCTAAAGCACAATTCTCTCTAGAGGGCCTAACAGAGCTTTTCAAAGAAGAAGAAACCATGGCAGCCGAAAACAACAATGTCAACAATACAAGGAAGGTGCTTGGTGACTTTACTGCACCTACTCCCAACTTCTATGGGAGAAGCATCTCAATCCCTGCCATTGGAGCAAACAACTTTGAGCTTAAGCCTCAATTAGTTTCTCTAATGCAACAGAATTGCAAGTTTCATGGACTTCCATTGGAAGATCCTCATCAGTTCTTAGCTGAATTCTTGCAAATCTGTGACACTGTCAAGACCAATCGGGTTGACCCTGAAGTCTACAGACTTATACTTTTTCCTTTTGCTGTAAGAGACAGAGCTAGGACATGGTTGGATTCACAACCTAAAGAAAGCCTGAACTCTTGGGAAAATCTAGTCAATGCCTTCTTGGCAAAGTTCTTTCCACCTCAAAAGTTGAGCAAGCTTAGAGTGAAAGTCCAAACCTTCAGACAGAAGGAAGGTGAATCCCTCTATGAAGCTTGGGAAAGATACAAGCAATTGATCAGAAGGTGTCCTTCTGACATGCTTTCTGAATGGAGCATCATAGGAATCTTCTATGATGGTCTGTTTGAACTGTCCAAGATGTCATTGGACAGTTCTGCTGGAGGATCTCTTCATCTGAAGAAGACGCTTGTAGAAGCTCAGGAACTCATTGAAATGGTTGCAAATAACCAATTCATGTACACTTCTGAAAGAAATCCTGTGAATAATGGGATAAATCAGAAGAAAGGAGTTCTTGAAATTGATACTCTGAATGCCATATTGGCTCAGAAAAAAATATTGACTCAGCAAGTCAATATAATTTCTCAGAGTCTGTCTGGAATGCAAGCTTCACCAGGCAGTACTAAGGAAGCTTCCTCTGAAGAAGAAGCTTATGATCCTGAGAACCCAGCAATGGAAGAGGTGAATTACATGGGAGAATCCTATGGAAACACCTATAATCCTTCATGGAGAAATCATCCAAATCTCTCATGGAAGGATCAACAGAAACCTCAACAAGGTTTCAACAACAATAATGGTGGAAAAAATAGGTTTAGCAATAGCAAGCCTTTTCTATCATCTTCTCAGCAACAAACAGAGAATTCTAAGCAGAGCCACTCTGACTTAGCAACCATTGTCTCTGATCTAATCAAAACCACTCAAAGTTTCATGACTGAAACAAGGTCCTCCATTAGAAATTTGGAGGCACAAGTGGGACAGATGAGTAAGAAAATTACTGAACTCCCTCCTAGTACTCTCCCAAGAAATATAGAAGAGAATCCAAAGAGAGAGTGCAAGGCCATAAACACGTCTCACATGGCCGAACCTGGAGAGGAGGAAGAGGCAGTGATCTCCACTGAGGAAGACCTCATTGGACTTCCACTGACCTCCATGGAGTTCCCTAATGAGGAACCATAGGAATCTGAGGCTCACACTGAGACCATAGAGATTCCATTGAATTTACTTCTACCATTTATGAGCTCTGATGAATATTCCTCCTCTGAAGTGGATGAAGATGTTACTGAAGAGCAAGTTGCTAAGTACCTTGGAGCAATCATAAAGCTAAATGCCAGGTTGTTTGGTAATGAGACTTGGGAGGATGAACCTCCATTGCTCATCAAAGAACTGGATGACTTGACTAGGCAGAGATTACCTCTGAAGAGACAAAACCCTGGAAAGTTCTCAATACCTTGTACCATAGGCACCATGACCTTTGAGAAGGCTCTGTGTGACCTGGGATCAAGTATAAACCTTATGCCTCTCTCTGTAATGGAGAAGCTAGGGTTCATTAAGGTACAAGCTGCAAGAATCTCACAAGAGATGGCAGATAATTCAAAGAAACAGGCTTATGGACTTGTAGAGGATGTCTTGGTAAAGGTTGAAGACCATCACATCTCTGCTGATTTCATAATCCTAGAGACTGGAAAGTGTATGGATGAATCCATCATCCTTGGCAGACCCTTCCTAGCCACAGCAAAAGCTGTGATTGATGTTGACAGAGGAGAATTGATCATTCAAGTGAATGAAGACTCCCTTGTGTTTAAAGCTCAAGGATACCCCTCTGTCACCATGGAGAGGAAGCATGAAGAGCTTCTCTCAATACAGAGTCAAACAGAGCCCCCACAGTCAAACTCTAAGTTTGGTGTTGGGAGGTTCCAACATTGCTCTGAACATCTGTGAGGCTCCATGAGAGCCCACTGTCAAGCTATTGACATTAAAGAAGCGCTTGTTGGGAGGCAACCCAATCTTTAATTATCTATGTTAAATTTCTATTTTCTTTTGTTATTTTATATTTTCTATAGGTTGATGATCATGTGAAGTCACAAAAATAATTGAAAAAGCAAAAACAAAAGGAAAAATAGAATGAAAAATAGAACACGCTGGAGGAGAAACTTACTGGCGTTAAACGCCAGTAAGAGAAGCATAATGGGCGTTAAACGCCCAGTCTGGCACTATTCTGGGCATTTAACGCTAGAAATGGGCACCAGACTGGCGTTTAACGCCAGGAGTGGGCAAGAAGCTGGCGTTAAACGCCAGAAACGGGTAGCAGCCTGGTGTTTAACGCCAGGATTGGCAGCAAGGGGCGTTTTGCACGCCACATGGTGCAGGGATGAGAAATCCTTGACACCTCAGGATCCGTGGACCCCACAAGATTCCCACCTACCCCACCTCTCTCTTTCTTCTTCACCCATTCACCAATCACCTCAATACCTCTTCCCCAAAAACCCCTCACCTATCAAATCCCACCATTCTCTTCACCACTCACATCCATCCTTCATAAAATCCCACCTACCTTACCATTCAAATTCAAACCACTTTCCCACCCAAACCCACCCATAATGGCCGAACCATACCCTCCTCTCCACTCCTATATAAACCCATCTTCACTCCTTCATTTTCACACAACCTAAACACTAGTTCTCCCACTTGGCCGAAACACAAAGCCCCCTCAATCTCCTCTATTTCTTCTTCTTCTACTCTCTTCTTTCTTCTTTTGCTCGGGGATGAGCAACCTTCTAAGTTTGGTGTGGTAAAAGCTAAAGCTTTTTGTTTTTCCATAACCATTTATGGCACCAAAGGCCGGAGAAACCTCTAGAAAGAGGAAAGGGAAGGCAAAAGCTTCCACCTCCGAGTCATGGAAGATGGAGAGATTCCTCTCAAAGGTGCATCAAGACCACTTCTCTGAAGACGTGGCCAAGAAGAAGGTGATCCCCGAGGTCCCTTTTAAGCTCAAAAAGGGCGAATATCCAGAGATCCGACATGAAATCCGAAGAAGAGGTTGGGAAGTTCTCACCAACCCCATTCAACAAGTCGGAATCTTAATGGTTCAAGAGTTCTATGCCAATGCATGGATCACCAAGAACCATGATCAAAGTGTGAACCCGGATCCTAAGAATTGGCTTACAATGGTCCAGGAGAAATACTTAGATTTTAGTCCGGAAAATGTAAGGTTGGCGTTCAACTTGCCCATGATGCAAGTAGATGCACACCCATACACTAGAAGGGTCAACTTTGATCAAAGGTTGGACTAAGTCCTCATGGACATATGTGAAGAGGGCGCTCAATGGAAGAGAGATTCAAGAGGGAAGCCGGTTCAACTAAGAAGGCATGACCTCAAGCCCGTGGCTAGGGGATGGTTGGAGTTCATCCAACACTCAGTCATTGCTACTAGCAACCGGTCTGAAGTTACTATAGACCGGGGTATCATGATTCATAGCATCATGATTAGAGAGGAAGTAGAAGTTCATGAGGTTATATCCCAAGAACTCTACAAGGTGGCGGACAAGTCCTCTACTATGGCAAGGTTAGCCTTCCCTCATCTCATTTGTCACCTCTGTAATTCAGCTGGAATTGACATAGAGGAAGACATCCTCATTGATGAGGACAAGCCCATCACTAAGAAAAGGATGGAGCAAGTGAGAGAACCTCACCAAGAGCATGAGGAAACTCCTCATCATGAAATCCCTGAGATACCTCAAGGGATGCATTTTCCTCCACAAAATTATTGGGAGCAAATTAACACCTCCCTAGGAGAATTAAGTTCCAACATGGGACAACTAAGGGTGGAGCACCAAGAGCATTCCATCCTCCTCCATGAAATTAGGGAAGACCAAAAAACCATGAGAGAGGAACAACAAAGGCAAGGGAGAGATATTGAGGAGCTCAAGCACTCCATAAGATCTTCAAGAGGAAGAACAAGCCGCCATCACTAAGGTGGACCCGTTCTTTAATTTCCTTGTTCTTTATTTTCTATTTTTTGAAAATTGTGCTTTATGTTTATTTATGTTTGTGTCTTTATTACATGATCATTAGTGTCTAAGTGTCTATGCCTCAAAGCTATGAAAATGAATCCATCACCTTTCTTAAATGAAAAATGTTTTTAATTGAAAAAGAAAAAGAAGTGCATGAATTTCAAATTTTAAAACAGTTTAGTTATTTTGATGTGGTGGCAATACTATTGTTTTTTTGAATGAATGCTTGAACAGTGCATATTTTTGAATTTGTTGTTTAAAGAATATTAAAATTGTTGGCTCTTGAAAGAATGATGGGAAAAGGAGAAATGTTATCTGATGATCTGAAATATCATAAAATTGATTCTTGAAGCAAGAAAAAGCAGTGAAAAGCTTGCAGAAAAAAAAAAGAAGAAAGAGAAAGAGAAAGAAAAAGCAAGCAGAAAAAGCCAATACCCCTTTAAACCAAAAGGCAAAGGTGATAAAAAGGGATTCAAGGCTTTGAGCATCAGTGGATAGGAGGGCCCACAGGAATAAAATCCTGGCCTAAGCGGCTAAACCAAGCTGTCCCTAACCATGTGCTTGTGGCGTGAAGGTGTCAAGTGAAAACTTGAGACTGAGCGGTTAAAGTCGTGGTCCAAAAGCAAAAAGAGTGTGCTTAAGAGCTCTGGACACCTCTAATTGGGGACTCTAGCAAAGCTGAGTCACAATCTGAAAAGGTTCACCCAGTTATGTGTCTGTGGCATTTATGTATCCGGTGGTAATACTGGAAAACAAAATGCTTAGGGTCATGGCCAAGACTCATAAAGTAGCTGTGTTCAAGAATCAACATACTTAACTAGGAGAATCAATAACACTATCTGGATTCTGAGTTCCTATAGATGCCAATCATTCTGAACTTCAAAAGGTAAAGTGAGATGCCAAAACTGTTCAAAAGCAAAAAGCTAAAAGCCCCGCTCATCTAATTAATACTGATCTTCATAGATGTTTTTGGAATTTATTGTACATTCTATTCTTTTATCCTATATGATCTTCAGTTGCTTGGGGACAAGCAACAATTAAAGTTTGGTGTTGTGATGAGCGGATAATTTATACGCTTTTTGGCATTATTTTTAGTATATTTTAGTTAGTTTTTATTATGTTTTTATTAGTTTTTAAATAAAAATCACTCTTCTGGACTTTACTATGAGTTTGTGTGTTTTTCTATGATTTCAAGTATTTTCCGACTGAAATTGAGGGACCTGAGCAAAAATCTGATTTAGAGGCTGAAAAAGGACTGCAGATGCTGTTGGATTCTGACCTCCCTACACTCAAAGTAGATTTTCTGGAGCTACACAAGCCCAATTGGCGCCCTCTCAATTACGTTGGAAAGTCGACATCCTGGGCTTTCCAGAAATATATAATAGTCCATACTTTGCCTAAGATTTGATGGCCCAAACAGGCGTTCTAAGTCAGCTCAAGAATTCTGGCATTTAACTCCAAAACTGGCAAAAAAGCTGGAGTTAAACGCCCAAATTGGCACAAAAGCTGGCATTTAACTCCAAGAAAAGTCTCTACACATGGAAGCTTCAATGCTCAGCCCAAGCACACACCAAGTGGGCCCGGAAGAAGATTTCTACATTAATTACTCATTTCTGTAACCCTAGGCTACTAGTTTTTTATAAATAGGACCTTTTGCTATTGTATTTGTAGATCTTTGATAAGTCTTATGCTATCTTAGACACGTTTGGAGGCTGGCCATTCGGCCATGCCTAGACCTTGTTCTTATGTATTTTCAACGGTGGAGTTTCTACGCACCATAGATTAAGGTGTGGAGCTCTGCTGTTCTTCATGAATTAATACAAAGTACTATTGTTTTTCTATTCAACTCAAGTCTATTTCTTCTCTAAGATATTCATTCACACCCAAGAACATGATGAATGTGATGATTATGTGACACTCATCACCATTCTCACCTATGAACGCGTGACTGACAACCACTTCCGTTCTACATGCAAACAAGCCTGAATGTGTATCTCTTGGGTTTCTAATCTAAGATTGGAACCTTCGTGGTATAGGCTAGAATTATTGGCGGCCATTCCTGAAATCCGGAACGTCTAAACCTTGTCTGTGGTATTCTGAGTAGGATCTGGGAAGGGATGGGTGTGACGAGCTTCAAACTTGCGATTGTTGGGCGTGTGATAGACGCAAAAGGATCAATGGATCCTATTCCAACATGATCGAGAACCGACAGATGATTAGCCATGCGGTGACAGTGCATTTGGAACATTTTTACTGAGAGGACGGGAAGTAGCCATTGACAACGGTGATGCCCAACATAAAGCTTGCCATGGAAAGGAGTATGAATGATTGGAAGAAGACAATAGGAAAGCAGAGGTTCAGGAGGAACAAAGCATCTTCATACGCTTATCTGAAATTCCAACCAAAGAATTACATAAGTATCTCTATCTTTATGTTTTATTTATCTTTTAATTATCAATTCTCCATCACCATCTGAATTAGCCTGACTGAGATTTACAAGGTGACCATAGCTTGCTTCAAGCCGACAGTCTCCGTGGGATCGACCCTTAATCACGTAAGGTTTATTACTTGGACGACCCAGTGCACTTGCTGGTTAGTTGTGTAGAATTGTGACAAAGTGTGATTCACGTTTGAGAGCTCAAAGTCCTTTGGCACCATTGTTGATGATCACAATTTTGTGCATCAAAAAGCCTGTCATCTACCAGTGGAACTGGAACACAAAGCCTATTGGGCAACTAGATTCATGAACCTTGATGCTAAGGTAGCTGGAGAGAAAAGATTACTCCAGTTGAATGAGCTGGAGGAGTTCAGACTTAATGCTTTTGAAAATGCTAAAATTTACAAGGAGAAAGCAAAAAGGTGGCATGACAGAAAGCTGTCATCTAGAGTCTTTGAGCCAGGACAGATGGTTCTGCTGTTTAACTCTAGGCTCAGATTGTTCCCTGGGAAATTGAAATCCCGGTGGAAGGAGGGCCCAAGGGAATAAAATCCTGGCCTAAGTGGCTAAATCAAGTTGTCCCTAACCATGTGCTTGTGGCGTGAAGGTGTCAAGTGAAAAGCTTGAGACTGAGCGGTTAAAGTCGTGGTCCAAGGCAAAAAGAGTGTGCTTAAGAACTCCTGGCACCTCTAACTGGAGACTCTAGCAAAGCTGAGTCACAATCTGAAAAGGTTCACCCAGTTATGTGTCTGTGGCATTTATGTATCCAGTGGTAATACTGGAAAACAAAGTTCTTAGGGCCACGGTCAAGACTCATAAAGTAGCTGTGTTCAAGAATCAACATACTAAACTAGGAGGATCAATAACACTATCTGAATTCTGAATTCCTATGGATGCCAATCATTCTGAACTTCAAAGGATAAAGTGAGATGCCAAAACTGTTCAAAAGCAAGAAGCTACTAATTCCGCTCATCTAATTGGAACTAAGCTTCATTGATATTTTGAAATTTATTGTATTTTCTCTTTTTTTATCCTATTTTATTTTTAGTTGCATGGGGACAAGCAACAATTTAAGTTTGGTGTTGTGATGAGCGGATAATTTATACCCTTTCTGGCATTCTTTTTAGGTAGTTTTTAGTATGTTTTAGTTACTTTTTATTATATTTTTATTAGTTTTTATGCAAAAATCACATTTCTGGACTTTACTATGTGTTTGTGTGTTTTTCTATAATTTCAGATATTTTCTGGCTGAAATTGAAGGACCTGAGCAAATATCTGATTCAGAGGCTGAGAAAGGACTGCAGATGCTGTTGGATTCTGACCCTCCTGCACTCGAAATGGATTTTCTGGAGCTAAAAAAGCCCAATTGGCACGCTCTCAATTGCGTTGGAAAGTAGACATCTTGGGATTTCCAGCAATATATAATAGTTTATACTTTTTCCGAGATTTGATGGCCCAAACTGGCATTAAACGCCAGCCAGAGACCCTTTTCTGGTGTAAAACACCAGAACTGGCACACTTCTTGGCGTTAAACGCCCATTTTGGCACCCAAGGTGGCGTTTGACTCCAATTTGAGGCATATGCACGTGAAAGCTTCAATGCTCAGCCCAAGCACACACCAAGTGGGCCCTGGAAGTGGATTTTTGCACTATCTGCGCTTAGTTACTCATTTTCTGTAAACCTAAGTTACTAGTTTAGTATAAAAACTACTTTTAGAGATTTATTTTGGGTAACTCATGACATTTTACATCTCATATTTTATTTTCTACGGCATGAGTCTCTAAACCCCATAGGTAGGGGGTGAGGAGCTATGCTGTGTCTCAATGGATTAATGCAATTACTATTGTTTTCTATTCAATCACACTTGATTCTGTTCTAAGATACTCACTCGTACTTCAATATAGAGAATATGATGATCCGTGACACTCGTTATCATTCTCAAATTTATGAATACGTGCTTGACAACCACCCCCGTTCTACCTGAGCTCAACGTAGTCATTGGGCGACAGCTTGAGTGCGTATCTCTTGGGTCTCTAATCCATGGACCGAGTCCGTGAGATTAGAACCTTCGTAGTAGAGGCTAGAACCAATTGGCAACATTCCTGAGATTCGAAAAGTCTAAACTTTGTCTGTGGTATTCCGAGTAAGATCTGGAACGGGATGACTGTGACGAGCTTCAAACTCACGAATGTTGGGCGCAGTGACAGTGTGCAAAAGGATAGAGAGATCCTATTCCGACATAAGTGAGAACTGACAGATGATTAGCCGTGCGGTAGCTGTACCTGGTAGTTTTAAGCCGAGATGAGAGATCCGATAGTTGATTAGCCGTACAGAAACCGTGCTTGGTTTTTTTCATCCGAGAGGACGGATGGTAGCCATTGACAACGGTGACCCACCAACATACAGCTTGCCATTGAAGGAAGCCATGCATGTTTCGAGAAGAAGACAGTAGGAAAGCAGAGATTCAGATGACAGAGCATCTCCGGAACCTAAACCTGTTCCTCATTACTGAATCACAAGTACCATTTATTTCATGTTATTTCCTTTTCATAAACAAAATCATTTTTTTCATTAATCTCCTGACTAAGATTTACAAGATAACCATAGCCTGCTTCAAGCCAACAATCTCCGTGGGATTGACCCTTACTCAGGTAAGGTATTACTTGGACGACCGAGTAAACTTGCTAGTTAGTTGTGCGGAGTTGTGAAAAGTGTAATCACAATTTCGTGCACCAAGGGTCTTCCCTCAGACCATCGTGCCACAGGTCTTGATCTCGCGGTGCTCATTCTTGTGCTTGTCAGTCATCCATAGATTTGCATAGAACTCTCTGACTTTTAGAACTCCAGCCTCAGTTACAGGGTTGGTAAGAACTTCCCAACCACTGTTTCGAATCTGTTCTTGAATTTCTAGGTACTCATCAGCTTTTAAATCGAATTTCACCTCCAGTATCTGATGAACGGGATTTTTTGATGGTCTACAATTTCACAATTGAAATCTCGTTATAAAGAATAGTTTCTAAACCATTCAATAATCCTTTCATACAAAAGATTATTTGTCACTAAAACAAATCCCTAAATTTATAAATCGAAGTATTCAAACCTCGGGTCGTTCTCCCTAGGAATTACAATAGAGTGTTTTGTTATTGGTTATGGAGTATATTTTGGGGTTTTTGGGATAAGAAACAAGAAATGTAAATGGCAATGAAAATAAACTAACAACTAAAAAGGTCTTGGCAAGGTTTGGTGGTCAAGGATCTCTATCCTAATCACTAACCACAACATGAGAATTGGCAAGGATCAACCCCATTAAATCATCCTCTAACTAATAAAGGAAAGTCAAATGAGCTATGTCAATCCAAGTCCATAAGTCCTAGTTCTACACTAAATCAATTAGTGAGATCTAGCGTTAATGGCTCCCAATCGTCAATCACTTGGACATTAGTAACTCAAGAGTTCCTAAGTTACCTTCCTAAGCCAAGAGCATAAAATTCTACTCTAAAATTCAACCAAGCATTTTATCAAACACTTGGAAAGCATAAAAAAAAGCATAGTAAAAATTGCAAGGAAAGTAAATCTACATTACTCAATTGCAAGGAAATTAACAACAACAATTCAATTAAGCAATAAAGGAACATGAATCATAAAATGAATTAATATGAAAATGGAAGAAACAAAAGTGCATCAATATAAAAGTAGAGAATTACATGAATTAAAAGCAAAACTAGAGAGAGGAAAGGTAGAAAAAGAAGAATTACAAAGAGAAAAGTAAATCAAAGCATGAAATTAACCTAGATCTAAGAATTCCTAACCTAGATCTAACCCACTCCTAATTTTAGAGAGAAGAGAGAGCTTCTCTCTCTAGAAACTAACTTTCCCTCCAAAACTAATCTCAAGTGTGTAATGTATGTCATCCCTCTTCAATCCTTGGGTTAAATAGCATCATAAATGAGTTGGATTGGGCCCACAAGGCTTCTAAAATCGCTGGCCACGAATTGCATTAAGTGAACCATGTGCAACCATCGGCGCGTACGCGTACTGTGCGCGTGCGTGCCCCTAAACGCGATGCAACTATGGAAAATTTTATATCATTTTGAAGCCCCAGATGTTAGCTTTCCAACCAAGCATGTCCTCATGCTTAAACCAAGAAGGATAAGAGAAGGGGTATGAACATTTATTCAATGCAATTAACCTAAATGCATATATCTATATGAATGCAACTAAATGCAAAATGATTCTACCTACTTGGTTAAAAATAAATCAATCCTCCAAGATATACATGCACAAGTAGGGCCAAGATCATATAACGATTCATGAATCCTACCAATTCAAATATCAAAATGAAGTTCAAGTAGACTTGCAAGAAGAAAGCTTATGAAAGCCGGGAATCAAGGAATTGAGCGTTGAACCCTCACCGGAAGTGTTTGCACTCTAGTCGCTTAAGTGTATAGGGTCGATTCTCTCAATTCTCCCCTAATCATGCTTTCCAAGATTTGTTTTTCATCTAACAATCAACAATTATTTCATGCATGCATGCACCTATCATGAGGACTTTTCATAGGTTGTAATGGGGCTAGGGTCAAGGTAAGGAGGTATATTTGGTTAAGTGGACTTGAAATTTGAATCTTTAATCAATTTAAACTTTCCACCTAACCTATATAGCAACCTATACAATTCTAAACAATCCTAACTACCCATCCTTCACTTTTTCACATACTCATGCATTTTTTTCTTGATCACAATACATATGCATTGATTATTATTAAGCTTCACTTTTGGGCATTTTGTCCCCTTTTTATTACTTTTCTTTTCTTTTCTTTTTCTTCTCTTTCTATTTTTTTTCTTTTTCTTTTGATATCTACATATATTTTTTTTCTTTCTATTTTCTCTTCTTTTTACTTTTTTTTTCTTTTTACAATAAAGTATATACAAAAGTATCAATGCATATGGTTTTACATTTAATTAACTCATGAACATGTACTCAATTCCCAAATATAGAAATACACAACAAAAATACCCTTTTCTCTCAACCAATGTCCCAAATTTTCCCACACTTGAATGATACTCACACTCATTAGCCTAAGCTAATCAAAGATCCAAATAAAGGATATTTATTATTTTTTGATTTAAGGCTTGTAATGTGTGGTGCACGAAATTGTGATCTCAGGCAACGGCGCCAAAAACTCTGTACGCACATCTTAATAAATCATTTTTCATTCACAACTTCGATACAACTAACCAACAAATGTACTGGGTCATCCAAGTAATAAACCTTACGTGAGTAAGGGTCGATCCCACGGAGATTGTTGGTATGAAGCAAGCTATGGT
This sequence comes from Arachis ipaensis, assembly GCF_059453495.1. NCBI lineage: Eukaryota > Viridiplantae > Streptophyta > Magnoliopsida > Fabales > Fabaceae > Arachis > Arachis ipaensis. The sequence goes on from NC_142436.1 coordinate 61,222,296, forward strand.
CACCTTGTAAATCTCAGTCAGGCGGATATCAAATAGTTATGGAGTTTTCGAAAATAAATAATAAATAAATAGAAAAGATAGAAATACTTATGTATATCATTGGTGAAAATTTCAGATAAGCGTATAGAGATGCTTTCGTTCCTCTGAATCTCTGCTTTCCTGCTGTCTTCATCCAATCAGTCTTACTCCTTTCCATGGCAAGCTTTCTGTAAGGGCATCGCCGTTGTCAATGGCTACATCCCATCCTCTTGTGAAAAAGGTCCAAATGCTCTGTCACGGCACGGCTAATCATCTGAGGTTCTCGATCATACTGGAATAGGATTCACCCTCCTTTTGCGTCTGTCATTACACCCAGCACTCGCGAGTTTGAAGTTCGTCACAGCTATCCCTTCCCAGATCCTACTCGGAATACCACAGACAAGGTTTAAACTTTCCAGATCTCAGGAATGGCCATCCATGGGTTCTAACTTATACCACGAAGATACTAATAACTCGGACTCGATCCCCTGTATTAGATATCCAAGAGATATTCATTCTAGCTTGGTTGCATGTAGAACGGAAGTGTTTGTCAGGCACGCGTTCATAAGTGAGAATGATGATGAGCGTCACATAATCATCACATTCATCATGTTCTTGGGTGCGAATGGATATCTTAGAAGCGGAATAAGTTGAATTGAATAGAAAATAGTAGTACTTTGCATTAATTCATGAGGAACAGCAGAGCTCCACACCTTAATCTATGGAGTGCAGAAACTCTACCGTTGAAAAATGCATAAGTGAAAGGTTCAGGCATGGCCGAATGGCCAGCCCCCATGATCTAAGAACCAGACGTCCCAAGATGTCTAATACAATAGTAAAAAGTTCTATTTATAATAAACTAGCTACTAGGGTTTACAGAAGTAAGTAATTGATGCATAAATCCACTTCCGGGGCCCACTTGGTGTGTGCTTGGGCTGAGCTTTAGCTTTCCACGTGTAGAGGCTTCTTTTGGAGTTGAACGCCAGGTTGTAACGTGTTTCTGGCGTTCAACTCTGGCTTGTGACGTGTTTCTGGCGTTTAACTCCAGACATCAGCGTAGAACTGGCGTTCAACGCCCTTTTACGTCATCTAAACTCGGCTAAAGTATGGACTATTATATATTGCTAGAAAGCCCTGGATGTCTACTTTCCAACGCAATTGGAAGTGCACCATTTTTAATTCTGTAGCTCCAAAAAAGCTACTTTGAGTGCAGGAAGGTCAGAATCCAACAGCATCAGCAGTCCTTCTTCATCCTCTGAATCTGATTTTTGCTCAAGTCCCTCAATTTCAGCCAGAAAATACCTGAAATCACAGAAAAACATACAAACTCATAGTAAAGTCCAGAAATGTGAATTTAACATAAAAACTAATGAAAACATCCCTAAAAGTAACTAGATCCTACTAAAAACATACTAAAAACAATGCCAAAAAGCGTATAAATTATCCGCTCATCACAACACCAAACTTAAATTGTTGCTTGTCCCCAAGCAACTAAAAATCAAATAGGATAAAAAGAAGAGAATATACTATAAATTCCAAACTATCAATGAAACATAACTCCAATAAGATGAGCGGGACTTGTAGCTTTTTGCCTCTTGAATAGTTTTGGCATCTCACTTTATCCATTGAAGTTCAGAATGATTGGCATCTATAGGAACTCAGAGTTTATATGGTGTTATTGATTCTCCTAGTTCAGTATGTTGATTCTTGAACACAGCTACTTTTATGAGTCTTGGCCGTAGCCCTAAGCACTTTGTTTTCCAGTATTACCACCGGATACATAAATGCCACAGACACGTAATTGTGTGAACCTTTTCAGATTGTGACTCAGCTTTGCTAAAGTCCCCAATTAGAGGTGTCCAGGGTTCTTAAGCACACTCTTCTTTTTCTTTGGACCTTGACTTTAACCACTCAGTCTCAAGTTTTCACTTGACACCTTCACGCCACAAGCACATGGTTAGGTGCAGCTTGGTTTAGCCGCTTAGGCCAGGATTTTATTCCTTTAGGCCCTCCTATCCACTGATGCTCAAAGCCTTGGGATCCTTTTTATTTACCCTTGCCTTTTGGTTTTAAGGGTTATTAGCTTTTTGCTCTTGCCTTTTGGTTTTAAGAGCTTTGGCTTTTTCTGCTTGCTTTTTCTCTTTTTTTTTTCTATTTTTTTTTCGCTTTTTTTTTCTGCAAGCTTTGTTCTTTGCTGCTTTTTCTTGCTTCAAGAATCATTTTTATGATTTTTTAGATTATCAAATAACATGTCTCCTTATCATTATTCTTTCAAGAGCCAACATATTTAACATTCATGAACAACAACTTCAAAAGACATATGCACTGTTCAAGCATTCATTCAGAAAACAAGAAGCATTGTCACCACATCAAAATAATTAAACTAAGTTCAAGGATAAATTCGAAACTCATGTACTTCTTGTTCTTTTGAATTAAAACATTTTTATTTAAGAGAGGTGATGGATTCATAGGACATTCATAACTTTAAGACATAGTTACTAATTACTAATGATCATGTAATAAGACACAAACTTAGATAAGTACTTAACATAGAAAACGAAAAATAGAGAATGAAAGAACAAGGAATGAGTCCACCTTAGTGATGGTGGTGTTTTCTTCTTGAGGAACCAATGATGTCCTTGAGCTCTTCTATGTCTCTTCCTTGTCTTTGTTGCTCCTCCCTCATTGCTTTTTGATCTTCTCTAATTTCATGAAGGATGATGGAGTGCTCTTGATGTTCCACCCTTAATTGTCCCATGTTAGAACTTAGTTCTCCTAGGGAGGTGTTGATTTGCTCCCAAAAATTCTGTGGAGAAAAGTGCATCCCTTGAGGTATCTCAGGGGTTTCTTGATGATGAGCTTCTTCATGTGCCTGTTGAGATCCATGAATGTGCTCTCTTGTTTGCTCCATCCTTTTCTTAGTAATGGGCTTGTGAGATGAATCTTTCCATCTCCCATGGCTAAGAGGTGGAAGCAATTGTCTTCCCTTTCCTCTTTCTTGAGGTTTCTCTGGCCTTAGGTGCCATTAATGGTTATGGAAAAATAAAAAAAAGCTATGCTTTTACCACACCAAACTTAGAATATTGCTCGCCCTCGAGCAAAAGAAGAAAGAATAGAAGAAGAAGAAGAAGATATGGAGGAGATGGAGGGATGTGTGTATTTGGCCAAATGGGTGGGATTGGGTGGGAAAGAGATGTTGAATTTTGAAGGTAGGTGGGTGTATGGATGTGAGTGTTAAATGGAAAACAGAAGGGATGACCATAAATGGAGAGAGAGAGGGTGAGGTAGGTGGGGATCCTGTGAAGTCCACAGATCCTGAGGTGTCAAGGATTTACATCCCTGCACCAATTAGGCATGTAAAATGCCTATGCATGCAATTCTGGCGTTTAAACGCCGAATTGATGCTTGTTCTGGGCGTTCAACGCCCAGATGCTTGTTTCTGGCGTTCAGCGCCAGCTCTTCTTCACTGTGCATTTCTGGCGTCTGAACGCCAGGATGCTGCTTATTTCTGGCGTTCAACGCCAGAAACATGCTCTGTTCTGGCGTTAAACGCCAGACAAATGCTCCTTACTGGCGTTTAAACGCCAGTAAGATCCTCCTCCAGGGTGTGATTTTTCTTCTGCTATTTTTGATTCTGTTTTTAATTTTTTTATTTATTTTGTGACTTCACATGATCATGAACCTAATAAAACATGAAAAACAATAAAAATAAAAATAAAATTAGATAAATAAAAATTGGGTTGCCTCCCAACAAGCGCTTCTTTAATGTCAATAGCTTGACAGTGGGCTCTCGTGGAGCCTCATAGATGTTCAGAGCATTGTTGAGACTCCCCAACACCAAACTTAGAGTTTGGACATGGGAGTTCAACACCAAACTTAGAGTTTGGTTGTGGCCTCCCAACACCAAACTTAGAGTTTGACTGTGGGGGCACTGGTTGACTCTGTTTTGAGAGAAGCTTACTGTGCCTCTTTTCCATGTTTACAGAAGGATGTCCTTGAGTTTTAAACTCAAGGGAGTCCTCATTCAATTGAAGGACTAGTTCGCCTCTGTCAACATCAATCACAGCTCTTGCTGTGGCTAGGAAGGGTCTTCCAAGGATGATAGATTCATCCTCATCCTTCTCAGTATCTAGGATTATGAAATCAGCAGGGATGTAAAGGCCTTCAACCTTTACTAACACGTCCTCTACTTGTCCATAAGCCTGTTTTCTTGAATTGTCTGCCATCTCTAATGAGATTTTAGCAGCTTGCACCCCAAAGATTCCCAGTTTCTCTATTACAGAGAGGGGCATGAGGTTTATCCCTGAACCAAGGTCACACAGAGCCTTTTCAAAGATCATGGTGCCTATGGTACAAGGTATTAGGAACTTTCCAGGGTCCTGTTTCTTCTGAGGCAATGTTAGTTGATCCAGATCACTCAGTTCATTGGTAAACAAGGGAGGTTCATCTTCCCAAGTCTCAGTACCAAATAATTTGGCATTCAACTTCATGATTGCACCAAGGTACTTGGTAACTTGCTCCTTAGTAACATCCTCATTCTCTTCATAACAGGAATACTCATCAGAGCTCATGAATGGCATAAGGAGGTTTAATGGAATCTCTATGGTCTCTAGTTGAGCCTTAGATTCCTTTGGTTCCTCAAAGGAAAATTCCTTATTGATCACTGGACGTCCCAGGAGGTCTTCCTCCTTGGGATTCATGTCCTTCTCCTCTCTTGTGGGTTCGGCCATGATGGCCATTTCAATGGCCTTGCACTCTCCTTTTGGATTTTCTTCTGTATTGCTTGGGAGAGTACTAGGAGGGATTTCAGTGACTCTTTTACTCAGCTGGCCCACTTTTACCTCCAAATTTCTAATGGAGGACCTTGTTTTCATTCATGAAACTTACAATGGCCTTAGATAGATCAGAGACTAAGTTTGCTAAATTAGAGGTATTTTGTTCAGAGTTCTCTGTCTGTTGCTGAGTGGATGATGGAAAAGGTTTACTATTGTTAAACCTATTTCTTCCACCATTATTAAAGCCTTGTTGAGGCTTTTGTTGATCCTTCCATGAGAGATTTGGGTGATTTCTCCATGAGGGATTATAGGTGTTTCCATATGGTTCACCCATGTAATTTACCTCTGCTATTGCAGGGTTTTCAGGATCATAGGCCTCTTCTTCAGAAGGCGCCTCTTGAGTACTGTTGGATGCAGCTTGCATTCCATTCAGACTCTGAGAAATCATATTGACTTGCTGAGTCAATATTTTATTCTGAGCCAATATGGCATTCAGAGTATCAATTTCAAGAACTCCCTTCTTCTGAGGCGTCCCATTACTCACAGGATTTCTCTCAGAAGTGTACATGAACTGGTTATTAGCAACCATGTCAATGAGTTCTTGAGCTTCTGCAGGCATTTTCTTTAGGTGAATGGATCCACCTGCAGAAGTATCCAATGACATCTTAGCTAATTCAGACAGACCATCATAGAATATATCCAGGATGGTCCATTCTGAAAGCATGTTAGAAGAACACTTTTTGGTCAGTTGCTTGTATCTCTCCCAAGCTTCATAGAGGGATTCACCTTCCTTCTGTCTGAAGGTTTGAACATCCACTCTAAGCTTACTCAGCTTTTGAGGAGGAAAGAACTTGGCTAAGAAAGCCGTGACCAGCTTATCCCAAGAGTTGAGGCTATCCTTGGGTTGAGAGTCCAACCACACTCTAGCTCTGTCTCTTACAGCAAAGGGGAAAAGCATGAGCCTGTAGACTTCAGGATCTACTCCATTAGTCTTAACAGTATCACAGATCTGCAAGAATTCAGTTAAGAACTGAAAAGGATCTTCAGATGGAAGTCCATGAAACTTGCAGTTTTGTTGCATCAGAGAAACTAGTTGAGGCTTAAGCTCAAAATTGTTTGCTCCAATGGTAGGGATGGAGATGCTTCTTCCATGTAAATTAGAATTAGGTGCAGTAAAGTCACAAAGCATCCTCCTTACATTATTATTATTTTCGGCTGCCATTTCCTCTTCTTGTTCGAAAATTTCTGAAAGGTGCTTACTGGATTGTTGTAATTTAGCTTCTCTTAGTTTCCTCTTCAGGGTCCTTTCAGGTTCTGGATCTACTTCAACAAGAATATTCTTGTCCTTGCTCCTACTCATATGAAAAAGAGGGAATAGAAAAATAATAATAATAGGGATCCTTTTTAACCAGGTATGGAGGTTCCCCTGTGTGAGTAGAAGAAGAAAAGAATGTAATGTAAAGAAAGAAACACAAGGGTGAGGAGAGCAGAGATGTGAGATGAAGAGAAGTGTTAGTAGATGAATAAATAAATAGAAGGAGATGAGAGAGGAAGAGAATTTTCGAAAATTATTTTTGAAAAATGGTTAGTGATTTTCGAAAATTAAAAGAAGAAATAAATTAAAATTGAATTTTGAAAAAATTAGTTAATTAAAAAGAATTTTTGAAAAAGAGGGAGATATTTTCGAAAATTAGAGAGAGAGAGTTAGTTAGGTAGTTTTAAAAAAGATAAGAAACAAACAAAAAGTTAGTTAGTTAGTTGAAACAAATTTGAAAATCAATTTTGAAAAGATAAGAAGATAAGAAGTTAGAAAAGATATTTTAAAATCAAATTTTTGAAAAAGATAAGATAAAAAGATATTTTTGAAAAGATATGATTGAAATTAGTTTTGAAAAAGATTTGAATTTTAAAATCACAATTAATGACTTGACTCACAAGAAATCACAAGATATGATTTTAGAACTTAAAGTTTGAATCTTTCTTAACAAGTAAGTAACAAACTTGAAATTTTTGAATCAAAACATTAATTGTTGAAGATATTTTCGAAAATTATAAGAAAAATTAAGAAAAGATTTTTTTGAAAAATATTTTTAAAATTTTCGAAAATAAAAAAATGAAAAAGATTTGATTTTTGAAAAAGATTTTGAAAAAGATAAGATTTTTAATTTGAAAATTTGATTTGACTCATAAAAACAACTAGATTTTAAAAATTTTTGAAAAAGTCAAATCTAATTTTTGAAATTCTGAGAGAGAAAAAGGGGAAGATATTTTTTTTATTTTTGAAATTTTAATGATGAGAGAGAAAAACATGAAAAATGATGCAATGCATGAAAGTTATGCATCAAAACAATGAATGCATGCAAGGATGCTATGAATGTCAAGATGAATACCAAGAACACTATGAAGATCATGATGAACATCAAGAACATATTTTTGAAAAATTTTTTTATGCAAAGAAAACATGCAAGACACCAAACTTAAAAATTTTTCATGTATAGACACTATGAATGCAAGAATGCATATGAGAAACAAGAAAAGACACAAAACATGAAAATGAAAAGATCAAACAAGAAGATTTACCAAGAACAACTTGAAGATCATGAAGAACACTATGAATGCATGAATTTTTTTCAAAAAATGCAAGATGAGCATGCAATTGACACCAAACTTAAAATCTGACTCAAGACTCAAACAAGAAACACAAAATATTTTTTATTTTTATGATTTTATTAATTTTTTTGGATTTTTCAAAAATTATTTGTGAAAAAGAAAAATAGGGATTCCAAAATTTTTAATATGAATTCCAGGAATCGTGTACTCTTAGTCTAAAGCTCCAATCTGAGGGTTAGACATGGCTTAATAGCCAGTCAAGCTTTAGCATGTAACATCAGAATATACTGCTCATTACTTATCAAATTAACTTGCCTCTATGCTGATGGTTGGAAGCTTCTATCCAAAAGAATTAGACATGGCTTTACAGCCAGTCAGGCTTCAGCATGCTTCATGAAACACTAGAATTCATTCTTAAAAATTCTGAAGAACATAATAAAATTTTTGAAAAGAAATTTTTTTTGAAAGATTTTTGAAAAATTTTTTGAAAATAAAACAAAAAGAAAATTACCTAATCTGAGCAACAAGATGAACCGTCAGTTGTCCAAACTCAAACAATCCCCGGCAACGGCGCCAAAAACTCTATACGCACGTCTTAATAAATCGTTTTTCATTCACAACTTCGATAAAACTAACCAACAAGTGCACTGGGTCGTCCAAGTAATAAACCTTACGTGAGTAAGGGTCGATCCCACGGAGATTGTTGGTATGAAGCAAGCTATGGTCACCTTGTAAATCTCAGTCAGGCGGATATCAAATAGTTATGGAGTTTTCGAAAATAAATAATAAATAAATAAAAAAGATAGAAATACTTATGTATATCATTGGTGAGAATTTCAGATAAGCGTATAGAGATGCTTTCGTTCCTTTGAATCTCTGCTTTCCCGCTGTCTTCATCCAATCAGTCTTACTCCTTTCCATGGCAAGCTTTCTGTAAGGGCATCGCCGTTGTCAATGGCTACATCCCATCCTCTTGTGAAAAAGGTCCAAATGCTCTGTCACGGCACGGCTAATCATCTGAGGTTCTCGATCATACTGGAATAGGATTCACCCTTCTTTTGCGTCTGTCACTACGCCCAGCACTTGCGAGTTTGAAGTTCGTCACAGCCATCCTTTTCCAGATCCTACTCGGAATACCACAGACAAGGTTTAGACTTTCCGGATATCAGGAATGGCCATCCATGGGTTCTAACTTATACCACGAAGATACTAATAACTCGGACTCGGTCCTCTGTATTAGATATCCAAGAGATATTCATTCTAGCTTGGTTGCATGTAGAACGGAAGTGTTTGTCAGGCACGCGTTCATAAGTGAGAATGATGATGAGCGTCACATAATCATCACATTCATAATGTTCTTGGGTGCGAATGGATATCTTAGAAGCGGAATAAGTTGAATTGAATAGAAAACAGTATTACTTTGCATTAATTCATAAGGAACAACAGAGCTCCACACCTTAATCTATGGAGTGCAGAAACTCTACCGTTGAAAAATACATAAGTGAAAGGTTCAGGCATGGCCGAATGGCCAGCCCCCATGATCTAATAACTAGACGTCCCAAGATGTCTAATACAATAGTAAAAAGTTCTATTTATAATAAACTAGCTACTAGGGTTTACAGAAGTAAGTAATTGATGCATAAATCCACTTCTGGGGCCCACTTGGTGTGTGCTTGGGCTGAGATTTAGCTTTCCACCTGCAGAGGCTTCTTTTGGAGTTGAACGCCAGGTTGTAACATGTTTCTGGTGTTCAACTCTGGTTTGTGACGTGTTTCTGGCGTTTAACTCCAGACAGCAGCATAGAACTGGCGTTCAACGCCCTTTTACGTCATTTAAACTCGGCCAAAGTATGAACTATTATATATTTCTGGAAAGCCCTGGATATCTACTTTCCAACGCAATTGGAAGCGCGCCATTTTGAGTTTTGTAGCTCCAGAAAATCCACTTTTAGTGCAGGGAGGTCAGAATCCAACAGCATTAGCAGTCCTTCTTCAACCTCTGAATCTGATTTTTGCTCAAGTCCCTCAATTTCAGCCAGAAAATACCTGAAATCACAGAAAAACACACAAACTCATAGTAAAGTCCAGAAATGTGAATTTAACATAAAAACTAATGAAAACATCCCTAAAAGTAACTAGATCCTACTAAAAACATACTAAAAACAATGCCAAAAAGCGTATAAATTATCCGCTCATCAATGTGCTAAATTAAGAACAAGTGGGTTAATCGTAGGCTCAAATTGGCTAACAATGGAAGGTAAAAGGTAGGCTATTTGGGTAAGTGAGCTATTTGAAATGATGGCCTCAATCATATAAATTCATGAATACACAAAATAATGGACATAAAGAATCAAAGAAATCAAGGATCACAATCATAGAAAGAGAATAATGCACACAAGAAGGAAAATAAGTGGTTATAAGATGTAACCATACAATTAGGCTCAAATCTCACTTGCTTGTGTTCTTAGCTCAAAGACATAATCCACAATATATATATAATTCAAGCAAGTTCTATGAAAAATTTTCACTCAAATCAATTGGGATGTTAATGTCCTATAGATAGAAATCTTGAAAAATTTCATTATTTTGACTAAGCTTATTGTGTGTGTATATGCAAAAATAAGGAAATGAAACAAAAATCCTAAAAACCTAAAAAAAATGAAATGCAAAAGTGTTGAGATTAGAAACTTGTCACCCAAAATCGCCGACCGGTCGGATGACCTCCCCACACTTAAAAGCTTGCACTGTCCTCGGTGCACTCAAAGATGAGCAAGGGGGTACGGCGACTCTCTGGATTGCCACCTTCAGCTGGTAGGTCAACAAGTTGCTGCGTGTTTTTTCTTCCGCTTCCATCTTTGCTTGCGGTGCATCATTCATGAAAAGCAAAAATATAACACCATAAGATGAGAAAACAAAAGCAAGGAAGCATACTGATGAGCGGATAATTTATATCCTTTTTGGCATTATTTTTAGGTAGTTTTTAGTATGTTTTAGCTACTTTTTATTATATTTTTATTAGTTTTTATGCAAAAATCATATTTTTGGACTTTGCTATAAGTTTGTGTGTTTTTCTGTAATTTCAGGTATTTTCTGGCTGAAATTGAGGCACCTGAGCAAAAATCTTATTCAGAGGCTGAGAAAGGATTGCAGATACTGTTGGATTCTGACCCTCCTGCACTCAAAATAGATTTTCTGGAGCTACAGAAGCCCAATTGGTGCGCTTTTAATTGCGTTGGAAAGTAGACATTTTGGGCTTTCCAGCAATATATAATAGTTTATACTTTGCCCGAGATTTGATGGCCCAAACTGGCGTTAAAAGGCAGTCAAAAACCTTCTGGCATAAAATGCCAGAACTGGCACATTTCTTGGCATTCAACGCCTATTTTGGCACCCAGGGTGGCGTTTAACTCCAACTTTAGGCATATGCACGTGAAAGCTTAAAAGCTCAGTCCAAACACTCACCAACTGGGTCCCAGAAGTGGATTTCTGCACTATCTACACTTAGTTACTCATTTTTTGTAAACCTAAGTTACTAGTCTAGTATAAAAACTACTTTTAGAGATTTATTTTGTACCTTATGACATTTTCACATTTTATATTGTATCTCCTACGGCATGAGTCTCTAAACCCCATAGGTGGGGGTGAGGAGCTCTGCTGTGTTTCAATGGATTAATGCAATTACTACTGTTTTCTATTCAATCACGCTTGATTCTATTCTAAGATACTCATTCGTACTTCAATATAGAGAGTGTGATGATCCATGACACTCATCATTATTCTCAATTCAATGAACGCGTGCCTGAAAACCACTCCCGTTCTATCTGAGCTCAACATAGTCATTGGGCGACAGCTTGAGTGCGTATCTCTTGGGTTTCTGATCCACGGACCGAGTCGATGAGATCAGAACCTTCGTGGTAAAGGCTAGAACCAATTTGTACTATTCCTGGGATCTGAAAAGTCTAAACCTTGTCTGTGGTATTCCGAGTAGGATCTGGGAAGGGATTACTGGTACAAGCTTCAAACTCGCAAATGTTGGGCGCAGTGACAGTGTGCAAAAGGATAGAGTGATCCTATTCTGACGCTAGCGAGAACCGACAGATGATTAGCCGTGCGGTAGCTGTACATGGTATTTTTCATCCGAGATGAGAAATCCGACAGTTGATTAGCCGTGCAGAGATCGTACCTGGTATTTTTCATCCGAGAGGATCATACGGCTTGCCATTGAAGGAAGCCATGCATGTTTGGAGAAGAAGACAGTAAGAAAGCAGAGATTCAGACGACAGAGCATCTCCGGAACCTCAACCTGTTTCTCATTACTGAATCACAAGTACCATTTATTTCATGTTATTTATTTTTCATAAATAAAACCATCTTTATCATTAATCTCCTGACTAAGATTTACAAGATAACCATAACTTGCTTCAAGCCGACAATCTCCATGGGATCGACCCTTACTCATGTAAGGTATTACTTGTACGGAGTTGTGAAAAGTGTAATCACAATTTCGTGCACCACATACATTGTAGGAATGAGGTACTAATCACTAGAATTGAGTGAGTGAATTAGTGTGACATTAAGAAAATAGGGATGTGAGTTCTAAATTAGGCGCCTTTTAGAATTCACATTAGCATAAAAAGTTATGTCACAAAAGGAGCATGCACTTTACTCATTCTAGTGTGCTTGAGATGCTTTAAGTGAACTTATAAGGTAAAACAAGCATTAAAGAAGCATGAAGGCATTCAAGCTATAAGCATATGGATGCATATGATCGTGAAATACAATGTGTTTGGGTAAATGCACACCATCCAATGTCAAGAGATTGCCTAATCAAAGAATAGGGTTCAAATCACATGGTGGCCAAATCATGCAATTCAAGAAGAGTTACAAGCTCGAAGGCAATTCTCATTACTTAGTATTCTTAAAAGTAAGCATGAAAAACTCAAAACAAAGTAGCAAAATATAACCTCAATAATAGAATCCAACAAAGATTATAAACATAATGACGTTAAGATAATATCCCTTTTTAATACTTAGCAGCAATTAATGGTAAACAAGAATAACAATCCAACACTCACAATGAAAAAGAGAAAATGAAATGAAAACTAAATAAAACTAACTAATTAGTTAACTAAAATAAATGGTTATCAATGGTGTTTGGGAGTGTTGGATGAGGGGTGGAAGAAGGGAAAAAGAAAGGAGAAGAAAAGAAATGGAAAGAGGAGAAGAAAAGAGATGTGTTGAAAGAAGGACATCCGCGCGTACGCGCGCATGGCGCGCGCGCGCGGATCGTGGTGCAATGGACGCGACGTGTACGCGTACATGGCGCATGCGCACGGATGGCTTATTTCAAGAGTGACGCATACGCGTCATGTGCGCGTACGCGCGAGTGGTTTTGTGCCAAAGGCACAATGCTAGCGCAGCGTTCGCACAACTCTTGGGTTTTTGGCTTGGGGTGGAATTTCTCAATCCACGCGTACGCGTACATGGCACATCCACGTGGGTAGGCAAAAATGCTTGATGCACGCGTATGCGCACAGTGCGCGTACGCACGGATGGTGCTCTACTTTTCAAAAAAAAATTTCTAAGTTTTTGCACCAATCCAAGCATTCCAAACCTCCAAACAGCTACCAAAACACCTTGAAACCTTATTTAACATACTAAACTATCAATTATACTCAACAAATCAACCAAAAACGTGAATTTAAACTAATTACCAATATGTATAAAAAGGGAAAATGAAGAGAAGTTACCATGGTGGGGTGTCTCCCACCTAGTACTTTTGTTTATTGTCCTTAAGTTGGACTTATGGGGAGCTCCTCTCAAGGTGGCTTGTGCTTAAATTCATCTTGGAACTCCCACCAATGCTTGGTTCTCCAATATGCTCTATTCTTCAAAGGTAATGCCTCTAAGCCTTGATGGAATTCTTCACAAGTCAAGGGCTCCCAAAATTGATTCTCCTTGTGCGATCTGGGATCCCACACTTTGTTTTGACACCCATCTTCAAATTGATCATCATGATTCTAATTGGGTGGCATGACCTTAGAATTCTCAAAGAAGCCTCCAAACAACTTCCTAGACCCTTGCAATTGGCTTCTACACCAACCATTACTATTCAACCTTGAACGTGCAACCACCATGAGCTTAGAATGATATTTCCAACCACTAGCCATCTCCCTTTTGCTCTTAAAACCACAAATATATCTAAGTTGACCATCCATCTCTAGCAAACCATATTCAAGGGGAATAATAAAGCTTAAGTATAAGGAATTTACCCACTTGAATGAAAGAACGGATGGTGGCGGCTTGGGGAGAGGTATCTCTAATGTACTTGTAAGCCCTACCACCTTATGGTCTTCCTTGACCACTTCCACCTCTTCACAAACTTCTTCAACTTTAATCCTTTGTTCATCAATTTCATCTAACTCTTCTCCATCACTCAAATCATAAATGGGAGGAAGAGAAAAATCTACCTCCACATTGCTTTCCATCTCATTAGGAGAAGGTTCTTCAAATTCAAAGGATTCACCACCAAGAAAGTTGGATGCATGATCTTCATCTCCAAGGGAACTCAATGTTTGCTCCATTCCTTCCAAGTCTTCATTCAACAATTGTTTTGGAGGTTGTACACGCTCCTCCTCAACAACAAGTTCAACCTTCTTGGAGGAATTTTCTATGATTTTAGCTTCCCATAGAGGTTCCGCATTTCCTAGGTCTTTAACCACTTCTTCCTTTTTTTTAATGATCATAGGCTTCTCCAATTGCTCTAATACAAAATAACATTCCTCATTTTCCACCGGAGTTTCCAATTTCTCCTTTCTGCTATGCTTTTCAATTAATTCTCCACATGTGACCATGAGAGTGCTTTGAGTGCTCAAGCATTGGGAGGCTAAAATGCTTACTACCTTGGTCAAGGTAGTCACAAATTCTAGTGTCTCCCTTTGTATTTCTCCTTGCCCTTGAAGTATAAGGCTAAGGATTTCATCCACTAGGGATTGGAGTGGATAAGAGGGTTCATTGTATTGGAGAAAGAGTTCATAATAGGAAGGTGATTCTTCTTGGTAAGGGTATGGTGGTGTGTATTGAGGTGGTTCTTGGGAGTATGGATATTGGAATGGTGGTTCCATGTATGGCTCATATGGTTCAAAAGGTAGTTGGTAGGATGGATATGGCTCATAGGCATATGGTGGTGGTTCTTGAAAGTCACAAGGAGATTCACCATAGCCATTGGATTGATATGCATCATAGAATGGGTCTTGTTCATAGTGTATTGGTGGAGGTTGTTGCCATGAAGATTGATCATACGCATATGGCTCCTTCCACCTTTGATTGTCCCATCCTTGATACACATCTTCATTGTAGCTCTCATTTCCTACAACATAGTTGTAATCACACTCATAGCCAAGGTGAGAATTCATGATAGCAAGAGAAAATGAAAACAAAAATCAAATAAGAAGCAAGAAAATTAAATCCTAAAACTAGTAAGAACTAACAAAGAATCAAAAGACAAACCTATTTACAATATTCACATATATACAATAACCAATAACACAACACCATTGCAATTCCCCGGCAACGGCGCTGATGTGTATTTTTTGTGGAAAACAAAAAATGAATTCCAAACACACAAATCTCACCGGCAAGTATACCGGGTCGCATCAAGTAATAAAACTCACGTGAGTGAGGTCGATCCCACAGGGATTGATAGATCAAGCAACTTTAGTGGGTGATTAGTTTAGTCAAGCTAACATTGAAGTGAATTGTGTGAAATTGTAGCCAACAGAAAATAAATGACAATGAATTTAGAGTTGCAGAATATAAATTGGCAAGTAACTTAAAGAACAAGAAAGTAAAATAGCTGAAACTTAAATTGCAAGAAAAGTAAATTGCATGAAAAGTAAAGGGGCTGAGGTGCTGGAAATTAAATAGAGCAATATATCAGAATTCAAAACTCTTGCAGCAAGCTTAAATTGCAGGAAAGTAAATTGGGAGCAATGTAAACAGAGAAGCAAAATTGCAGTGAATTAGAACTTAGAGCAATTGCAGAGGAATTTAAAATTGTGCAGGAAATGTAAATGAGATTTGCAGCAGGCTTAATGTAAATTGAATTGAGGAACCGAACAGAAAATGAAATGCAGCTCAATTGCAAAATCTAAATGAGAAGTTGAAGATCTCAGGAAATCAATGAGACTAGAAAACAAGTATAGATCTCAATTCCTTCCTTGATCCGCTAGCAAACAAGATGCAGGAAAATTAAAGATGAAAGCGATGAAACGAACTTTGATTCAAATCACAATTCACTTGAAAGTTTGCAGAAGAAGAAAACAGAGAGAATTCTCAAGGTGAGATTGAAACAGAATTTCTTCAATTCTCAACCCAAGATTCAAAACAAAAAGAAAAACTAAAGAGAGAGAGTTATGTATTCCTAATGCTCCCTAGTGGAGCTCGCCCCCCCAATACAATGAAACAGATGCCTATTTATAGGCATTTTTACAAAATGAAAATGAAATTCAAAACAAATTACAATTAAAATGAAATTTCTATTCTAACTATCTCTTGTGCCTTTGAGTGGTGTCAATTGGGCCCTTGCTCTTGATGGAATTGGGTTGAAGATAGCCTTTGTTGATTGCTCTTGGAGTTGGAGAGAAACCCATTTGTGAACCGGGCCATGAACCAGAAAAGCTTGAGTAAAAGTTTGAGGTCAAACTTTTACTCAAACTTTTCATATCAGCTAACATTCCTTGCTGCCATCCACGTTTGAGCCAAAGTTTGAGGTCAAACTTTGAGCCAAACGTGGATCCCTTTTGTATGCTTCTTAGGGGCTACTTTGTCCTCTTGTCACGTTGCAAATTTTATGCCCAATATAGACTATTATATATGGTTGGAAAGCTCTGAATGCCAGCTTTCTAACTCACTTGGAATCACCTCAATTAGACATCTACAACTCAAGTTATGCTCCTTTGAAGAGGACAAGGTCGCTGGCTTTGGTGTGCAGCGTTTGAGGCGACGTTTGCCTCAAACGTGGACGAAAACGCCAGATTTTGGAGATTCAAACACATTGTTCACCCCATACTATTATACATTATTGGAAAGCCCTGAATGTCTACTTTTCAATGCCGTTGGAAGCGCATCATTTGGAGTTCCACAGCTCGAGTTATACTCCGTCGAAGGTGCAGAGGTCAGTTGGCCTCACTGCAAGTTGCCACCATGTTCGTTTATGCATATTTCGGGGCAGTTTTCTCCCTCAATTTTAGTGTCCACCATGCAGTGCCATATATTCTTGGAAAGCTCTTGATTCCTACTTTCCATTTCTTTTTGAATCACCTCATTTGGAGCTCTGTAGCTCAAGTTATTCTTGTTGGAAGTATACCCCTTATATGCCTTGTGGCGCCAACGTTTGCCAAAAAGCTTGAGGCAAACGTTGGCACAAGCTTTTTCTCCCCTGGGTATGTTGGTGTGGCGCCAACGTTTGAGCAAAAGTTTGACCTCAAACGTTGGCGCAAGCTTTTTCCTCCAGGGTGTTGATTTTGTGATGCCAACGTTTGCCAAAAAGTTTGAGGCAAACGTTGGCTCAAGCTTTTTTCCCAAAAGTTTGAGCTAAAGTTTGAGGCAAACTTTGGCTCAAACTTTTTGTTCTCTCTTGCTCTTAACCATTCCTTCTTCCTTCAACCTTCTTCAAAACTCTTTTCACCTATCATCAATCAACCAAACACATCAAAGCTATGCTCAAAATCATGAGTTTGTTATTCTTTCATAATATATGACAATTATAGCATAAAATCTCATGAAATTGTATTAATTTATCCATGGTTGATTGAATCAAAGGAAACATGAAAATCTACCCAATTGGCTTGCTTATGGCTCAAGAAAGTGCATAAAACCTATTGAAAACAAATGAAAAAGCATAGAAAAATATGACATGTTGGCATGTCATCACAACACCAAACTTAAACCTTGCTTGTCCCCAAGCAAGAAAAGAATCATGCAATAGAGATTGACAATCCAAGGCAAGAAGAATAGCAACTCAATGTTCATGGTAAGCTAGTTTTCTAAGCATGCTACAATCACAAAAGAAATGTAAATGATTGATGCTCCCATCTAGCTCAATTTATGAAATATTTCTCTTTTATTTCTTCCTTGAAACAAGCTTTTGATTTTCTTATTTAGCTTCTCCTTTTGGGTGCTTTGCTCCATGAGTTGATAACAAAGCTACGACTTCTAAATGCTTTGTTTTCAAGTATTACCACTTGATACATAAGAACCACAAGCATTTGATTAGAGGACTTCATTAAGCTCATTTTTTTCTTTTCTTTTCTTGACTCTCTAATCATTGATACTCAGAGTCTTGAGCTTTGAGGGAGTGCTTTTGCACTTTGAGCCTAACCTTGACTTCTAAATGTTTTGTTTTCAAGTATTTGGCTTGATACATAAACACCACAAGTACTTAGCAAATAAATTGCCATTGGTACTCAGAGCCTTCAGCTTTCTCATTTTTTCCCTTTTTCTTTTCTTGCTTTAATTGTATTTGCCTCTTCAAGGTTTTCATGATTTTCAAAAGATTTCACAAAATGTTCTAGATGAAAACTTCAATTAAATAAAATCCAATGCAATTGAGCAACAATTAATCATACTAGCTTTCCAATACTTGTATGCACATGCTAAACTCTTCTTTAATTCCTTGTTTGTTTATGATCATGATACTTTACTGCTTTAAGCTTTACAAAACTCAAGTTGGTAGTCATAATGGCATGGCAACATGTTATAAATCAATATTCATGCTATGCTTTATTCATACACACATGTAAACAGAAAAGATGAAGACAATCATGCATTTTAAGCGCTGGAAACAAATGAGGAGAAAAGGAACTCTACAACCTTGTAGTTCATCTTCATTATTGTTGTCCTTTTTCCTCTATTCTTCCTCCTTCCCTTGCCAAACTCAGAATGCTTGCTCATCCTCAAGCAACTATTAGAACCGTGGCTATGGGGCTAAGATGGATCATGAATGTCTTACACAAGGAATGTTAGTAGTACATGTGTTTCAAGCAAGAAAAATTAAAGATAATAATCAAGGCACAAGAGATAGAGACATTGTGATTGCAAACTTAAGAAGGTGAGCACAATACATTGCATAAAAGATAAGTGGCACACCAAACTTAGTGTGACACTTTCACTTGGAATCAATGCAAGTATCAAGTAAAGATTTGAAGCAAATTGTGTTGCATAGCAACACCAAACTTAGAATGCAATCCTATGTCCATTTATTTGAATTAATACTAAATGAAAAAAAAAGAAAGACTGTTATATGTTAAATACAATCACCAAGTCAAGAATCTGTCATTAATAAAGCTCTCTTGGTGATGTATTATTAAACACAGTAAATAAGCAAACTAAAATGAAAGCATTAAAAACAAAGAATTAACTAAAGTAAACAGAATAACAAAATATCAAACCAAAAGAAAATTAACACTGCAAAGACATTGTGGTTATGTAGACAAGTGGTGTTGCTGAATGATTTGCATAGAAAAATAGGTGGCACACCAAACTTAGAATCTTGGTGCGTCACTTTCATTTTTGATTTGATGCAATCATCCAAAAAGATTGAAAACAATTTGTTGCAAGGCAACACCAAACTTAGAATGTAACCATATGCCAATTTATTGAATTTAAACAAAACAAAGAATGAAAACAAAGCAGAGAAGAGAAATTATACCTACGGTTGACATGTTGTTCACTTTCTTCCTCTTCTTCCAGTTTGTTAAGAGGAATGACTTCAAGAGAGGAGAAGATTCAGCTATTGCCCCCTGTCTTGGTTTCCTCTCAGCAAGCTTTCTTTTGTACATGGCTTGATTGAGCTTGCTTGCTATTGGTCCAGGGGTTGGATTGCTTGTGGTTGACCTCCTCTTGAATGTTGTCCTTGGTAGCTTGGTCACAATCCTCTTCTTGGTGCTTTTGTTAATTGCCTTCACTTCTTTGAATCCAAGTCTTGGTGGTTGTGTGATTGTTGGAGTCTTCTTTTCATCAAGAGTCTCTTGTATTGGTGGTTCCATGAGCCCTTCCTTCATGTGATTTTCTGCTTCACTTGAGTGTGAATTCTCTGGAATGACTTCCTCACTTTCTTGCTCCTCCACTCCTTTCTTTGCACTCAACATTTGCTTTAATAGCTCTTTCATGGAGGAGGTTTGTTGATCTTCCCAAGCTTTCTTCATCTCCTCTTCATACCTTTCAATCATGGATTCAAGTGTTGAGGCATTTTGGTCCAGGGAGGTTTGTGAGAGTTGTGAGTGTTCAGGTTCTTTTGTCACCTCAAGTGCAGTTTCATTTTCAACTATTTCCACTACCTCTTTCTTTTTCACTAAAAATTCACTTGACTCAGTAGCCTCTTCCTTTTTTGCAATTTCACTTGACACAGGGACCTTGTGTTCTTGTTTTTCCATTTCCTCCTTCCTTGCATTCAATAATTTGCCTAACTGTACTTCCATGTTTTTGAGGGAGTTCTCTTGTTCTTTCTGGTATTTCTCTTTCTCCTCCGCAATTCTTTTGAGCATGGACTCAAGATTTGAGAGTCTTTGGTTCATGGAAGTTTGTGTGGGTGGTGAGTTTTGGCAAGGATTTTGTGTGGAGACAAAGTCCAGTGATGAAGAATTTTCAGATGAAAAACTAGAAGGTGAGGTTGGAAAATTTTGTATAAGTGAATTGATAGTACGTTCGAGTGAAGATGGCTCTTGATAAGTGGAATATGGCCTCTCAAATGTTTTCTGGTTTTGCTCCCCCCAACCATCATTAGAATAGCAACTTGCATCATTTTGTGGTGGAGGAAGATATCCCATATGATTTTCTTGCTCATCTTGTGTCTCTGAAGCAAATCTCCATGAATTGGAGTGCTCAGAATGTGTATTCTCTTGGTGATATTCCCAGCCACCATTAGAGATTGGTGATGGTGGGTAATATCCCATAAAATTTGTTTGATCATAAGATGAGTTGAACTCCATTTGAATTTTGTAAAACACAACACCAAATAAAATTGAAATTCATGTTTCAGATGATATTTGCTTAGTGAGGCAAAAACACAAACACCTTGGTTTCAAGAACAAAAACAAAGAAAATGCTTAATCTAGACTTCTCACCCACTTAATCATTGTTGATCTAAATCAATCCCCGGCAACGGCGCCAAAAACTTGATGTGTATTTTTTGTGGAAAACGAAAAATGAATTCCAAACACACAAATCTCACCGGCAAGTATACCGGGTCGCATCAAGTAATAAAACTCACGTGAGTGAGGTCGATTCCACAGGGATTGATGGATCAAGCAACTTTAGTGGGTGATTAGTTTAGTCAAGCTAACATTGAAGTGAATTGTGAGAAATTGTAGCCAACAGAAAATAAATGACAATGAATTTAGAGTTGTAGAATGTAAATTGGCAAGTAACTTAAAGAACAAGAAAGTAAAATAGCTGAAACTTAAATTGCAAGAAAAGTAAATTGCATGAAAAGTAAAGGGGCTGAGGTGCTGAAAATTAAATAGAGCAATATATCAGAATTCAAAACTCTTGCAGCAAGCTTAAATTGCAGGAAAGTAAATTGGGAGCAATGTAAACAGAGAAGCAAAATTGCAGTGAATTAGAACTTAGAGCAATTGCAGAGGAATTTAAAATTGTGCAGGAAATGTAAATGAGATTTGCAGCAGGCTTAATGTAAATTGAATTGAGGAACCGAACAGAAAATGAAATGCAGCTCAATTGCAAAATCTAAATGAGAAGTTGAAGATCTCAGGAAATCAATGAGACTAGAAAACAAGTATAGATCTCAATTCCTTCCTTGATCCGCTAGCAAACAAGATGCAGGAAAATTAAAGATGAAAGCGATGAAACGAACTTTGATTCAAATCACAATTCACTTGAAAGTTTGCAGAAGAAGAAAACAGAGAGAATTCTCAAGGTGAGATTGAAACAGAATTTCTTCAATTCTCAACCCAAGATTCAAAACAAAAAGAAAAACTAAAGAGAGAGAGTTCTGTATTCCTAATGCTCCCTAGTGGAGCTCGCCCCCCCAATACAATGAAACAGATGCCTATTTATAGGCATTTTTACAAAATGAAAATGAAATTCAAAACAAATTACAATTAAAATAAAATTTCTATTCTAACTATCTCTTGTGCCTTTGAGTGGTGTCAATTGGGCCCTTGCTCTTGATGGAATTGGGTTGAAGATACCCTCTGTTGATTGCTCTTGGAGTTGGAGAGAAACCCATTTGTGAACCGGGCCATGAACCAGAAAAGCTTGAGTAAAAGTTTGAGGTCAAACTTTTACTCAAACTTTTTATATCAGCTAACATTCCTTGCTGCCATCCACGTTTGAGCCAAAGTTTGAGGTCAAACTTTGAGCCAAACGTGGATCCCTTTTGTATGCTTCTTAGGGGCTACTTTGTCCTCTTGTCACGTTGCAAATTTTATGCCCAATATAGACTATTATATATGGTTGGAAAGCTATGAATGCCATCTTTCTAACCCACTTGGAATCATCTCAATTGGACATCTACAACTCAAGTTATGAACCTTTGAAGAGGACAAGGTCGCTGGCTTTGGTGTGCAGCGTTTGAGGCGACGTTTGCCTCAAACGTGGTCGAAAACGCCAGATTTTGGAGACTTAAACACATTGTTCACCCCATACTATTATACATTGTTGGAAAGCCCTGAATGTCTACTTTCCAATGCCGTTGGAAGCGCATCATTTGGAGTTCCACAGCTCGAGTTATACTCCGTCGAAGGTGCAGAGGTCAGTTGGCCTCACTGCAAGTTGCCATCATGTTCGTTTATGCACATTTCGGGGCAGTTTTCTCCCTCAATTTTAGTGTCCACCATGCAGTGCCATATATGCTTGGAAAGCTCTTGATTCCTACTTTCCATTGCATTTTGAATCACCTCATTTGGAGCTCTGTAGCTCAAGTTATTCTTGTTGGAAGTATACCCCTTATATGCCTTGTGGCGCCAACGTTTGCCAAAAAGCTTGAGGCAAACGTTGGCGCAAGCTTTTTCTCCCCTGGGTATGTTGGTGTGGCGCCAACGTTTGAGCAAAAGTTTGACCTCAAACGTTGGCGCAAGCTTTTTCCTCCAGGGTGTTGATTTTGTGATGCCAACGTTTGCCAAAAAGTTTGAGGCAAACGTTGGCTCAAGCTTTTTTCCCAAAAGTTTGAGCTAAAGTTTGAGGCAAACTTTGGCTCAAACTTTTTGTTCTCTCTTGCTCTTAACCATTCCTTCTTCCTTCAACCTTCTTCAAAACTCTTTTCACCTATCATCAATCAACCAAACACATCAAAGCTATGCTCAAAATCATGAGTTTGTTATTCTTTCATAATATATGACAATTATAGCATAAAATCTCATGAAATTGCATTAATTCATCCATGGTTGATTGAATCAAAGAAAACATGAAAATCTACCCAATTGGCTTGCTTATGGCTCAAGAAAGTGCATAAAACCTATTGAAAACAAATGAAAAAGCATAGAAAAATATGACATGTTGGCATGTCATCAGGCGCCATTTTGATGAACGGGATTTTTTGACGGTCTAGAATTTCACAATTGAAATCTCGTTGTAAAGTATAGTTTCTAAACTAATCAATAATCCTTTCATACAAAAGATTGTTTGTCACTAAAATAAACCCCTAAATTTATAAACCGAAGTATTCAAACCTCGGGTCGTTCTCCCTAAGAATTACAATAGAGTGTTTTGTTATTGGTTATGGAGTATATTTTGGGGTTTTTAGGATAAGAAACAAGAAATGTAAATGACAATGAAAATAAACTAACAACTAAAAAGGTCTTGGCAAGGTTTGGTGGTCAAGGATCTCTATCCTAATCACTAACCACAACATGAGAATTGGCAAGGATCAACCCCATTAAATCATCCTCTAACTAATAAATAAAAGTCAAATGAGCTATGTCAATCCAAGTCCATAAGTCCTAGTTCTACACCAAATCAATTAGTGAGATCTAGCGTTAATGGCTCCCAATCGTCAATCACTTGGACATTAGTAACTCAAGAGTTCCTAAGTTACCTTCCCAAGCCAAGAGCATAAAATTCTACTCTAAAATCCAACCAAGCATTTTATCAAACACTTGGAAGGCATAAAAAGAAAGCATAGTAAAAATTGCAAGGAAAGTAAATCTACACTACTCAATTGCAAGGAAATTAACAACAACAATTCAATTAAGCAATAAAGGAACATGAATCATAAATTGCATTAAAATGAAAATGGAAAAAACAAAAGTGCATCAATATAAAAGTAGAGAATTACATGAATTAAAAGCAAAACTAGAGAGAAGAAAGGTAGAAGAAGAATAATTATAAAGAGAAAAATAAATCAAAGCATGAAATTAATCTAGATCTAAGAAGTCCTAACCTAGATCTAACCTACTCCTAATTTTAGAGAGAAGAAAGAGCTTCTCTCTCTAGAAACTAACTTTACCTCCAAAACTAATCTCAAGTGTGTAATGTATGTCATCCCTCTTCAAACCTTGGGTTAAATAGCATCAGAAATGAGTTGGATTGGGCCCACAAGGCTTCTAAAATCGCTGGCCACGAATTGCATTAAGTGAACCATGTGCAACCACCGGCGTGTACGTGTACTATGCATGTGCGCTCCTATAAACACGATGCAACTATAGCAAATTTTATATCATTTTGAAGCCCCGGATGTTAGCTTTCTAACGCAACTAGAACTGCATCATTTGGACCTCTGTAGCTCAAGTTATGGTTGATTAAATGCGAAGAGGTCGGCTTGACAGCTTTTGTGATTCCTTCATTTCTTCATGAGTTCTCCATTTTTACATGCTTTTCCTTCATTCCCTTGATCTAATCTTTACCTTCTAGATCTGAAATCACTTAACAAACATATCAAGGCATCTAATAGAATCAAGGTGAATTAAATTTAGCTATTTTAAGACCTAAAAAGCATGTGTTCACTGTTAAGCACAATTAAGGGAGAAGTTATAAAACCATGCTATTTCATTGGATAAATGGGAAAAAGGTTGACAAAATTCCCTAAATTCAACTCAAGATAAACCCTCCAAATGGGGTTTATCAGTATCACATTCTTCTTGCTAATGATCTTATAATAGTGCTCCTCATGAGCCTTAGTGTAAAACCAATGGAGTTCATGTGGGATTAGAGGGAGCCTTTTCCTTCCTCTTTCTTGAAGAGGACTCTCCAACTTTTGGTGCCATAGGGAGTGTGAGAAAAATGAAAAACAGAGCGCCCCAACACCAAACTTAAAGCTTTTGCTCATCCTAGGGAAAACAGAAGAAAGAATAGAAATATAGAGGGAGAGACAAAATGGAGAATTGAAGAGCAGAATGAAAAGGTGAGGAGAGGTTTGAATTAAAGTAGTATTTATAGGGGAGGGGGAATTCAATTTCGGTTATGGGGGTGGAAAAAGATGGAGTGAATTTTTTATTGATGGGGATATGATATGAAAAGATATGAGTAGGATATGAGGAGATATGGTATGAAAATAATTGGGACATAGATAATTTGATGGGTGAGAATGAGTAGTGGAAGAGGAGGGAGCGGAGAATATCAAAAGGATGTGATATGAAAAGATATGAAAGGGAACTAGTAAGATATGGTATGAGATTTAGCTCCTTTGGTGGCATTAAACGCCACCTTAGGCATTCAGCGCCCAATGTGGGGATGGCTCTGTCCCCCTATGGCGTTAAACG
Organism: Arachis ipaensis; assembly: GCF_059453495.1. NCBI lineage: Eukaryota > Viridiplantae > Streptophyta > Magnoliopsida > Fabales > Fabaceae > Arachis > Arachis ipaensis. The sequence goes on from NC_142436.1 coordinate 61,247,415, forward strand.
CCAATCCCTTTTTTTTGTGGCGTTAAACGCCCATGATGGGCGGGAAATGCCCTAAGTGGGTAGGGTTTGGATTGGAACGCCTAATTGGGGCGTTAAATCCCCATGCACAGCTCCCTTGCAGGCGCTAAACGCCTTCCCTGGTGTTTAGCGCGCAATTTTCTTTCAGCTTTAGAGTGTTCTGTTCTTCCCTTTGTGTCCTTCTATCCCTGTTCTAAGCTTTGCACATGATCACAAACCAGATTAAACCTAGAAAAATATGAAGATCAGTAAACACCAAGCTAAAGTAAAACTGAAATTAACACAGAAATAAACCAAAGGATACTTAAGATTGGGTTGCCTCCCAACAAGCGCTTCTTTACTGTCATTAGCTTGACATTCATATCTACTATGTCAGTAGATCGGTGGATCTCTGGTGATCAATCTCGTCTCCAGGATAATGTTTTACCCGCTAACCATTGATTATGAATTTGCCACCTAAATTCCCATCTTGGAGTTCGACATGACCATAGGGTGACATTCCAGTGACCACAAAGGGTCCTGACCACCTAGACTTAAGCTTCTCGGGAAAGAGCCTGAGCTGAGAGTTGAATAGTAAAACCTTCTGGCCAGGCTCAAATACTCTTGAAGCCATCTTCTTATCATGCCACTTTTGGCTTTTTCTTTTTATAGTTTTCCATTTTCATAAGCAGAGTGCCTGAACTCATCAAGCTCGTTCAGTTGGAGCAGCCTTTTCTCTCCTGCGGTCCTGGCATCAAAGTTTAGGAACTTTGTTGCCCAATATGCTCGGTGCTCCAACTCCACTAGCAGATGACAAGCCTTACCATAGACTAACTGATATGGAAACATTCTAATAGGGGTCTTGAAGGATGTCTTGTACACCCAGAGAGCATCATCAAGTCTCATTGTCCAGTCATTTTTTAAGGTGCTCACTGTCTTCTATAAGATCCTTTTGGGGTTGGAAATGCGATTCCACACGAAAACGCACCGGCAAGTATACCGGGTCGCATCAAGTAGTAATTACTCACAAGAGTGAGGTCGATCCCACGAGGATTGATGGATTGAGCAATTTTAGTTAGGTGTTGAATTTAGTTAAGCGAACAGTTGAGGAATGGAGTGATTTTGAGTGACAGAAGCTAAATTGCAAGTAAATAGAAGTGCAGAATGTAAATTGAGCAGAAAAATAGAGTGCAGAAGGTAAATTGACTGAATCTAAAGATGCAGAAAAGGTAAATTGCATGTAACTTAAAGAATAAGGAAGTAAAAGAGCTGAAACTTAAATTGCAAGAAAAGTAAATTGCAAAAACTTAAAATGCAAGAAATGTAAATTACTGAATCTCAATTGCTGAGAAATGTAAATTACTTGAAGAGTAAATGGGATTTGGGTGCTGGGATTTAGAATTTAACAAGAAAATGTAAATTGAAGCAAATCAGAAAGCTATTAGATGAAGGGATTCAATTCAGTAGCACAACAAAAAAGAAAAATTGCTTGAAGAAACAAAGAGTAAGAAAACTTGATTCAATTATGAAATTCTTAAAGAGAAATTGAAGATCGAAGAAGAGAAATGAGATTAGAAAGCAGATCTAGATCTCAATTTCTCTCTTGATTAAGCAGAAAGTAATTTCAGAAGAAATGAAAAGAAAACAGTAAAGAAACTTATATCCAATTCTCCAATCCCCAAAACAGAAAAGTAAAAGTCGCAAAAGAAAGAAATTAAAAACAAAAAACTAAACTCAGATCCAATCCTTAGAATAATTGAGAAGAGAGGTAAAAGATAATTCTCAAACATGGAATCAATGAAGCTCTTCAATCTCAATTCAAACTCCAAGAACAGATAGTGAAAGTTTCAGAAGAAAAGAAAATGCAGAAAGAAAACTAGATCCAAATTCCCAAATTCCAAAGTCAGAACAATTCAAATCAAAGTGAAAACTAAAATGGAGCTCAAGGTCCAAAGGTAAAAAGATCCTCTACAAATCAAATTAACTCCTATTTATACACTTTCTATTTTTGGTTTTCAGAATTTGGAATGGGCTTTTCAGGTTGATGAAGAAGTGGATCTAAGATGGCCTTTCATTGAAAATGGTCCATGGGTGCACTTGTGATGCACGGAAAACTTGTCTCTCAACAAATCTCCCTTCGGCAAGTGTACCGAATTCGTCGTCAAGTAAAAACTCACAATAGAGTGAGGTCGAATCCCACAGGGATTGATTGATCAAGCAACTTTAATTAGAAGAATGTTCTAGTTGAGCGATTCCAGAATTTGGGTTGAGAGTTGCAGAAAATAAAAATGGCAGGAATGTAAATAACAGAAAAGTAAATGCTAGAATTAAAGGACTGGAAGTAAATGACTGAAAATAAATTGCAGAATTGTAAATGGGAATGGGGGATTTGCTCATAAAAGTAAATGGCAGAAATTAAAGAGAATGGGTAAGATCAGAGATAGAGAGTTCATTGGGCTTAGGAGATGTTGCAATTCTCCGGATCAAGTTCATTTTCATCTCTTCCTCAATCAATGCACTCATTGATCTCCTTGGCAATCTTAAGTGATTGAATTACAATTTCTTGCAATTCAATCTCTCAAATCTTGATCAATAGCCAATTCCTTGGTCAATTGCTCATGAGAAGAGATGAAGTATGGTCACTGATTATACCACATGCATTTCCCAAATCAAGTATTGAGAGGGTTATAGTCACATACCCATCCAAACCCAATTTGGTCCAGCATGAGAAAGCATTTCTAGCTTGATCTCTTCATTCCTCTTTCAAGGTTCAAAAGAGATCCAAGTTTGAGTAGCTTCTCTTCCAAGATAACTACTCAATTGGATAAAGATCGAAAGCTTTCAAGTAAAATCAAGAGGAAAGATAGAAGAAGAATAATGAAAATTAGTATTGATCCATCAAATTACAACAGAGCTCCCTAACCCAATGAAAGGGGTTTAGTTGTTCATAGCTCTTGAAAATGAAAACAAAGATGGAGAATACATCATAAAACTAGAAATTGCAAAGAAAGTAAAATACAGAGAGTAGTTCTCCTTTTTTCCAGCCTCCAGAACTCTTTCTCAATTCAAAGCTACTCCTATATATACTACTCTTCTCAGCTTCTAGTGTGATTCTTCAAGTCTTGGGCCTTTGGATCTTGAGTTTGAAGCAGTTCCTTTCTTTATTTGGGCTTGGCTTTACTTGCAGAGAGAAAGTGCGAAGTGGGCAGAGACTTTAGTTCAGGACGTCAGGGGTGTTAATATTTAGTGAGAATATAAGTTCGAGAACGTTAGTGACACTTAACATTGTCACTAACGTTCCAATGCACCCCTTTGCCTCACGTTAAAACCCACGTTAACTAGGTTAACGTGGCTTTTAACGTTGCCTTGTTAACCTTCGAGAACGTTAGTGACACTCAACATTGTCACTAACGTTCCAGTGTGCCCCTTCTTGCTTCACGTTAAAGCCCACGTTAACTAGGTTAACATGGCTTCTAACGTAGCCCTTGCCATCCTTCGAGAACGTTAGTGACATTCAACATTGTCACTAACGTTCCAATGTACCCCTAGGTCTCACGTTAGAGTCCACGTTAACTAGGTTAACGTGGCTTCTAACGTGGCCATCTTTAGCCATCCCAACGTTAGTGACAATGTTGAGTGTCACTAACGTTGGCTCATCCTTCATTCCTCATCGTTAGCTTCCACGTTAACCAAGTTAACGTGACTCTTGGGGGTTGTGTGGTTGCTTCAACGTTAGTGACAATGTTGAGTGTCACTAACGTTGTCGACAACTCTTCATCCCTTACGTTAGTTCCCACGTTAACCAAGTTAACGTGGGAGTTAACGTGGTACTTTGCACCATAGGCCAACATTAGTGACAATGTTGAGTGTCACTAACGTTGGCTTCTCTTCCCCCCTTAACGTTAGAGGCCACGTTAACTAGGTTAACGTGGCTTCTAACGTGGCCACTTATGAGTAATTGCCAACGTTAGTGACAATGTTAAGTGTCACTAACGTTGGCTCAACTTCTCTTCTCCACGTTAGAGTTCACGTTAACTTAGTTAACGTGACTCTCTAACGTGGGCATTGATGGCTTTTTGAGAGTGTTATTGGCAATCACTTTTCTCATTAATCTTGCAAGTTACCTCCCATTTTCTTGCTTCCTTTTGGTCCTGAAATCAAGCAATAAAGTGCATCAAAGCTCTAGTCCAAGTCATGAGTAATGCAACATAATAATTGTCACTAAACTTATGCAAAATCCTCATGAAATTATGTAAAATGCACAATGTATGCTTGAATCAAGGCATAAGTGAATATCTACCCAAAACTAGCTTATTTCCTAAAGAAATGCATGAAGCTAACCTAAAAACAGTAAAGAAAAGGTCAGTGAAACTGGCCAAGATGCCCTGGCATCACAACACCAAACTTAAAGCTTGCTTGTCCCTAAGCAAGTACTGGAACAAGAGAATGATGAATGGAGTATCCAGAGGAATGAGTCATTCTTGTGGAAGTTATTTTACTGATTTTATGGTGGTTTCATGCATAGCAACTTAGGTTCATTCCATTACTGGCTTTCAGACCTTTATCATGTCCTAAAACACCCACTTTATTTATATCCCATGAGACCTTTATTCATTGATCCTTTTATTGTTATTTCAAGGGTTGTTTGTGTTATTTAGTCTAAGTGCTCTGTAAGGGGGCAACTCTTTAAGATAAGCTTTCAGCCAACACTCTCGAACCAGTTGGTTCAAGGTGCTAGGTGTTGAGACACCCCTAAGGACTTACTCCCTCAAGCCTATCCCCCATACATACACACTACATGCATTTAGTGTATTTATTTTCTTTTCTTGAGACCTTGGTGTCCAGCACCTCTTTGGGTTACTAAGTGTTCTGTAGTGAAGGTTACTCTTGATAGTGGACTTTCAGCTGATAATCCCGAGTTAGTTAACCCAAGTTACCAAGTGATAAGGCACCCCTAAGAGCTTATTCATCCAAGTAGATCCCTCACACAGGAGCACCACAGACACTTGCCTCAAGATTAAAACCATTGATACCTAGCCTTATTGCTTACTCTTTTTCTTTTGTTTTTTCACTTCCATTGTTCTTTCCCTTTTCTCTTCTTAGGATCTTGTTATTAACTTAGTCTCATGAGTTTATCCAAAGCAAAGTATTCAGGCCATATAATTGTCATCCTAGCCTTGTGGTTGAACCAATTTAGCTAACTTATGACTACCCCAAAGATTCATGAATGCACTTCCACATTATGAACTCTACTCTGGTCTTTTAAAAACATAATCATTCTCTTCTTCAATTTGATTTAAAGGGACAGCATACAAGTAAGTTAAGTGATGGTGCAGTAACATAAAGACTAGTGTACATAGACCTATTCAGAACTTAAAAGACAGAATTTAAAAAGGGTTCAACTATGAGTAACTACAAATCAAAAGTGCATTCGAACTTCCAACTTTCAACAATTCTGAGTACAATGGAATTAGGTAACAATACAACCTTCGGGTGATGATCTCTGGTCCCCCTCTCTCTTTGTCATCATCCTAGTTTTTGCTGCCTCGCTTCTTTGGGTGAAGGTGCACCATTTCCTTACAAGATTCCTGCAAGGTTACTGGAAGTTGCTTGTTCCCAAAGCACTTGAGACATAGTTAGCTTACATGTATGCTTGTGCCTCTTGAACTCAATTTGGTGTGTGAACACCAAACTTAGTTCTTTTCCCAGTACAAAATATTGCATATATGCAGAGACTCTCATATCTTGTTATCAACAAAGCAATGATCACCTATAGTCTAACTACATCTAAGTGGTTTCTCTTGATTGGATGGAGCTAGCAATGTTCTTTTGGAGTGGAGTGTAATTCTAACCAATGTCTTTTAGTAGAACACCAAACTTAGAACTACACTACCACTCTTGGATTGTTCTGGTGTGGAACACCAAACTTAGCTCCTTACAATACAGGGGAAACAACTTGTGATTTTTATTGAAATAAAGATGAAAGTGAAACTACCTGAGGTTGGGTTGCCTCCCAACAGAGTGCTCTTTTATCGTCGCTAGCTCGACGAGTCCTTAATTACTTGAGATGGTACTTTACTCTGGGGTTTTCCCCCATGTTGCCTAGGTAATGCTTGAGTCTTTGTCCATTCACTGTAAAAGTCCTCTCTGAACCTTCATCCGTGATTTCGATGTGGCCATATGGTGATACTTTTGTAACCATGAAAGGTCCGGACCACCTTGACTTGAGTTTTCCTGAGAACAGCCTTAATTTAGAATTGTAAAGGAGTACTTGCTGCCCTTTTTCGAAACTCCTGGGTGCCAGATGCATGTCATGTTTTCTCTTTGCCTTTTCTTTATACATCTTTGTGTTTTCATAGGCTTGTGACCTGAATTCTTCCATCTCTTGCAGCTGCAAGATCCTTTTTACACCAGCAGCAATGCTGTCAAAATTTAGTATCTTGATAGCCCAAAGAGCTTTGTGTTCCAGCTCCAGTGGTAAGTGACAAGCCTTCCCATAGACTAGTTGATATGGAGACATTCCAAATGGAGTTTTGAATGCTGTTCTGTATGCCCAAAGAGCATCATCCAACTTCTTCGACCAATCCTTTCTAGATGCGCCCACAGCCTTTTCCAGGATCCTCTTCAGCTCTCTGTTGGATATCTCAGTTTGCCCACTTGTTTGAGGATGGTAAGGTGTGGCTACTTTGTGTTTTACCCCATATCGTAAGAGGAGAGCTTCTAGTGGTTTGTTACAAAAGTGGCTCCCTCCATCACTGATGAGAGCTCTTGGGACTCCAAACTGGCTAAAGATATTCTTCCTGAGGAAGTTCATGACTACCTTGTTATCATTAGTTGGGGTTGCAATAGCCTCTACCCATTTGGAAACATAATCCACTGCTACCAGGATGTACTTATTTGCATATGACGTTGGGAATGGTCCCATGAAATCAATTCCCCACACATCAAACAGTTCCAGTTCCAAGATGAAATTTTGTGGCATGGCGTTTCTTTTGGGCAGGTTTCCAGATCTTTGGCATTCATTGCAGCTTTTTACTAGTTCCTTGGCATCGTTGAAAAGGGTGGGCCAAAAGAATCCGCTTTGTAACACCTTTGCCGCAGTTCTGTCCCCTCCAAAGTGCCCGCCATAGCATGAACCGTGGCAGTTCCACAGGACTTCTCTCCCTTCCTCTTCCGAAACACATCTTCTAAGAATTCCGTCTGAACATTTCTTGAAGAGATATGGCTTGTCCTAGACAAAGTATTTTGCATCATTCATGAGCTTCCTCTTTTGATGTTTATTGATCCCTGGGGGTAATGCCCCAGTTGCCTTGAAATTTGCAATATCTGCGAACCATGGTGCTTTGTGAACTGTCATCAATTGCTCATCAGGGAAGAGCTCGTTCACATTTGTTTCATTCTCTCCACCTTGATCATGAGGGATTCTGGATAGGTGATCTGCCACCTTGTTTTCCACTCCTTTCTTGTCTCTGATTTCAATATCGAATTCCTACAACAGTAAGATCCACCTTATTAGTCTTGGCTTTGATTCTTGCTTGGCAAACAAATATTTAAGTGCTGTGTGATCTGTAAAAACAATCACTTTAGCACCAATGAGGTATGATCTAAATTTGTCAAATGCAAAAACTATTGCTAGCAACTCCTTTTCAGTAGTGGTATAATTTCTTTGAGTTTCATTAAGGACTTTGCTAGCATAGTATATCACACGAACTAGGTTATCTTTCCTTTGTCCTAACACTGCCCCAACTGCAAAATCAGATGCATCGCACATCAATTTAAATGGTAGGTTCCAATCAGGTGGGGAAATGATAGGAGCAGAGGATAACCTCATTTTCAAATGTGCAAATGCTAGCATGCATGTTTCATCAAAGATGAATGGTGTATCAGATACAAGGAGATTGCTTAAGGGCTTGGCTATCTTTGAAAAATCTTTGATGAACCTTCTGTAAAAACCAGCATGCCCTAAAAAACTTCTAATTGCCTTGACATCACTGGGTGGGGGTAGTTTTTCAATAAGTTCTACTTTAGCTCTATCAACCTCAATGCCTTGGTGAGAGACCTTGTGACCAAGGACTATTCCTCCTGTCACCATGAAGTGGCATTTTTCCCAGTTCAAGACCAAATTGGTCTCTTGGCATCTTTTCAATACCAAGGCGAGGTGATGTAGGCAACTAGGAAAAGAATCTCCGAATACCGAGAAATCATCCATAAAAACTTCAATGAATTTTTCTATCATATCTGAAAAGATAGAAAGCATGCAGCGTTGGAAAGTTGCAGGGGCATTACATAATCCAAATGGCATGCGCCTATAGGCAAACACTCCATACGGACAGGTAAATGAGGTTTTTTCTTGGTCTCTTGGATCAACCACTATTTGGTTATATCCTGAATAACCGTCGAGAAAACAATAATATGCGTGCCCTGCAAGTCTTTCCAACATCTGATCCATGAATGGAAGGGGAAATGGTCCTTTCGTGTAGCCTCATTGAGTTTCTTGTAGTCTATGCACATCCGCCATCCTGTGACGGTCCTTGTAGGTATGAGCTCGTTCTTCTCATTGGTAACCACAGTGATCCCTCCCTTCTTTGGCACAACATGTATGGGGCTAACCCAAGGGCTGTCCGAAATTGGGTATATGACCCCTCCTTGCCAAAGCTTCATAACCTCTTTCTGTACCACTTCCTTCATGATTGGGTTCAGCCTTCTTTGGAATTGAATTGATGGCTTGGCATCATTTTCCAACAGTATTTTATGCATTTATATGGCTGAACTGATTCCCTTCAAGTCAGTAAGGGTCCATCCAATGGCATCCTTATGCTCCCGCAGCACCTTGAGTAGTTCATCCTCTTGATCTTGACTGAGGGATGAATTTATGATTACTGGGTAGTTTTCATTTTCTCCTAGATATGCATATTTGAGAGTGGGTGGCAATGCTTTGAGTTCAAGTTTGGGTGCTTCTGATTTTTCGTTCCCTTCCTTTGGTGCATCTGGTATATGTATTTCTGTTGTAGCTACCTCTTCACTTGATTCAGATTCTTCCTCCACCAATCTCTTGTTCTCTTCAGGTTCATCTTCTTCAAAATTCTCCTCCACTTCATCCTCAAGTGCATCTAACCTCATGCATTCCCCCAGTTGTTCCGGTGGATAACTCATGGCCTTGAACACATTGAATGTCATCCTTTCATTGTGTAATCTCAGGGTGAGGTCACCCTTCTGAACATCAATGACAGCTCCAGCAGTGGCCAAGAATGGCCTTCCCAAGATGATGGAGGTCTTGGCATCTTCCTGCATGTCCAGCACCACAAAATCTGCTGGGAATATGAAATCTCCTACTTTTACTAGCAAATCCTCTACTATCCCGTGAGGGAATTTGAACGACCGGTCTGCCAGTTGTAGAGCCACTTTTGTTGGTTTAGCCTCCTCAATTTTCATCTTTCTCATCATAGCTACTGACATCAAATTGATGCTGGCCCCTAAGTCACAAAGAGCCTTTTCTACTGTGATTTCTCCTATAATGCAAGGGATCTGAAAACTCCCAGGATCCTTCAGTTTCTGAGGTAGTTTATACTGAATGATAGCACTGCACTCTTCAGTTAGTATCACAGTCTCATTGTTCTTCCATCTTCTCTTCTTAGTCATTAGCTCCTTCAAAAACTTGGCATAAAGTGGCCTTTGTTCTATGGCTTCAGCAAATGGTATGTTGATTTGTAGCTTCTTGAAGATTTCCAAAAATCTCAAGAACTGGTTGTCATCTTCCTTTTTCTTCAATAGCTGGGGGTATGGAGCTCTTGAGATGTTCAGTTGGGGTATCTTTTTTTCTTTCTGCAGACTTGGCGTGGGGGGTTGCATTCCATCTTGCTCTTCTCCCTTTTCATTTGAGCCTTCTTCTTGTGGTTTTTGGGGATGTTCCTTCAGTTCCTTCCCATTCCTAAGTGTGATAGCTTGACACTCCTCCCTTTTTCTTGAATGGGCATCATAGCAAAAATTGTGGTTAGGAAGCTGCTTAAATAGATAGCTGATTTGTGTTTCCAGTTTTGTGATGGCAGCATTTTGATTCTGCATGTTTGACTGCACTTCCTCTCTGAATGCTTTACTGTCTTGAATGTCTCTGCATATTCCTTCAATGAAGGTTTCGATCTTAGAGAGCTTGTCATGAATTGATGAGTGGTTCAGAGCAGATGTGCTTTTTTGGTTTTGATAAGTGTGTGGAGAAGTGTTGTTGTGGGGGTGTTGAGATGTCCTCTGGTCTTGGTTTTGATCTTGCTCACTTCCCCACCCAAAGTTTGGGTGGTTTCTCCATCCAGGGTTGTAAGTCTTGGAGTATGGATCATAGTTTTTCCTTGGTGAATTCCCAATGTAGTTGGCTTGCTCCTGACTCCCCTCTGCTTCTTCATTCACTCCTTATTGGATTGTTGATGAAGATGAGATTGCTGCTACTTGGTTCCTCTCCATCTTCTTGGTGAGGTCAGCTAGCTGCTGGGTAATGAGCTTGTTTTGGGCCAACAGAGCATCTACATTGTTTAGCTCCATCACTCCTCTTGTGTTCCCTCTTTCGGAAGCATAGAAGTAGTCGTTTTCTGCTACTGTTTCGATAACATCTATGGCTTCCTCAATGGTCTTTTTCTTGTTCAAAGATCCTCCAGATGAATGGTCTACGGCCTTCTTTGACTCATAAGAGAGACCTTCATAGAAAATGTGCAGCTGCACCCATTCGTTGAACATGTCAGGTGGACACCTCCTTGTTAAGTCCTTGAACCTCTCCCATGCTTCATATAGAGTCTCACCATCTTGTTGTCTGAAAGTTTGAACCTCAGCTCTCAGCCTATTAATTCATTGAGGAGGGTAGAATCTTGCTAAGAATTTGTTCACCACATCCTTCCAAGTTGTCAAGCTCTCCTTTAGGAAGGATTTCAACCACTTGGCTGCCTTGTCCCTGAGTGAGAAAGGAAATAAGAGCAGTCTATAGGCGTCAGGATGAACACCATTAGATTTTACTGTGTCACATATTCTCAGGAAGGTGGTCAAATATTGATTGGGGTCTTCTTGAACACCTCCTCCAAACGAACAGTTGTTCTGAACAAGGGTGATGAGCTGTGGTTTAAGTTCAAAGTTGTTGGCATGGATTGTTGGCTTTTGGATGCTACTTCCACAATTGCCTGGGTTTGGATTGATGTACGAGCCCAAAACTCTTCTATCCTCCCCAGCATGATTTGCTCCACCTCCTCTGCTATGGTTGTGAGTCTCTTCTTCATGATGATTTTCCATGTTTTCTTCCATGTTTGGTTCAAAGTATTCCTCAAAGTGTTCCTCCTCTTCTTCAGCACCAACTACACGTTTTTCTTTTGCCTCCCTCCTTAGTCTAAGGAAGGTTCTCTCATGTTCAGAATCAAAGGAAGTTGAAGCCTCGCTTCTTCTCCCTGTCATACAACCAACAAGTACAAGCAAAGAAAATAGGTGCAGACAGTATTTGTGTCAAAATTACTGTTAGTTGTGGGTGATGTAATATATCAAACAGTTAGTGGGTTAGCAAACAGAATTGAAAATAACAAAGAAAAACAAAAGAGTAGAGGGGGAAGGGAAGAAGTTTAACTAAAACAAAAAGTAAATCACTCAAACAGAAAATGAAATTCACAAAATAAAAATGCTCAATCTAGTGATCTTCCAATTTAATCATTGTTGATGCACAATCAATCCCCGGCAACGGCGCCATAAACTTGATGCACGAAAAACTTGTCTCTCAACAAATCTCCCTTCGGCAAGTGTACCGAATTTGTCGTCAAGTAAAAACTCACAATAGAGTGAGGTCGAATCCCACAGGGATTGATTGATCAAGCAACTTTAATTAGAAGAATGTTCTAGTTGAGCGAATCCAGAATTTGGGTTGAGAGTTGCAGAAAATAAAAATGGAGGGAACGTAAATAATAGAAAAGTAAATGCTAGAATTAAAGGACTGGAAGTAAATGACTGAAAATAAATTGCAGAATTGTAAATGGGAATGGGGGATTTGCTCATAAAAGTAAATGGCAGAAATTAAAGAGAATGGGTAAGATCAGAGATGGAGAGTTCATTGGGCTTAGGAGATGTTGCGATTCTCTGGATCAAGTTCATTTTCATCTCTTCCTCAATCAATGCACTCATTGATCTCCTTGGCAATCTTAAGTGATTGAATTACAATTTCTTGCAATTCAATCTCTCAAATCTTGATCAATAGCCAATTCCTTGGTCAATTGCTCATGAGAAGAGATGAAGTATGGTCACTGATTATACCACATGCATTTCCCAAATCAAGTATTGAGAGGGTTATAGTCACATACCCATCCAAACCCAATTTGGTCCAGCATGAGAAAGCATTTCTAGCTTGATCTCTTCATTCCTCTTTCAAGGTTCAAAAGAGATCCAAGTTTGAGTAGCTTCTCTTCCAAGATAACTACTCAATTGGATGAAGATCGAAAGCTTTCAAGTAAAATCAAGAGGAAAGATAGAAGAAGAATAATAAAAATTAGTATTGATCCATCAAATTACAACAGAGCTCCCTAACCCAATGAAAGGGGTTTAGTTGTTCATAGCTCTTGAAAATGAAAACAAAGATGGAGAATACATCATTAAACTAGAAATTGCAAAGAAAGTAAAATACAGAGAGTAGTTCTCCTTTTTTCCAACCTCCAGAACTCTTTCTCAATTCAAAGCTACTCTTATATATACTACTCTTCTCAGCTTCTAGTGTGATTCTTCAAGTCTTGGGCCTTTGGATCTTGAGTTTGAAGCAGTTCCTTTCTTTATTTGGGCTTGGCTTTACTTGCAGAGAGAAAGTGCGAAGTGGGCGGAGACTTTAGTTCAGGACGTCAGGGGTGTTAATATTTAGTGAGAATATAAGTTTGAGAACATTAGTGACACTTAACATTGTCACTAACGTTCTAATGCACCCTTTTGCCTCACGTTAAAACCCACGTTAACTAGGTTAACGTGGCTTTTTACGTTGCCTTGTTAACCTTCGAGAACATTAGTGACACTCAACATTGTCACTAACGTTCCAGTGTGCCCCTTCTTCCTTCACGTTAAAGTCCATGTTAACTAGGTTAACATGGCTTCTAACGTAGCCCTTGCCATCCTTCGAGAACGTTAGTGACATTCAACATTGTCACTAATGTTCCAATGTGCCCCTAGTTCTCACGTTAGAGTCCACGTTAACTAGGTTAACGTGGCTTCTAACGTGGCCACCTTTAGCCATCCCAACGTTATTGACAATGTTGAGTGTCACTAACGTTGGCTCATCCTTCATTTCTCATCGTTAGCTTCCACGTTAACCAAGTTAACGTGGAAGTTAACGTGACTCTTGGGGGTTGTGTGGTTGCTTCAACGTTAGTGACAATGTTGAGTGTCACTAACGTTGTCGACAACTCTTCATCCCTTATGTTAGTTCCCACGTTAACCAAGTTAACGTAGGAGTTAACGTGGTACTTTGCACCATAGGCCAACGTTAGTGACAATGTTGAGTGTCACTAACGTTGGCTTCTCTTCCCCCCTTAACGTTAGAGGCCACGTTAACTAGGTTAACGTGGCTTCTAACGTGGCTACTTATGAGTAATTGCCAGCGTTAGTGACAATGTTAAGTGTCACTAACGTTGGCTCAACTTCTCTTCTCCACGTTAGAGTTCACGTTAACTTAGTTAACGTGACTCTCTAACGTGGGCATTGATGGCTTTTTGAGAGTGTTATTGGCAATCACTTTTCTCATTAATCTTGCAAGTTACCTCCCCTTTTCTTGCTTCCTTTTGTTCCTGAAATCAAGCAATAAAGTGCATCAAAGCTCTAGTCCAAGTCATAAGTAATGCAACATAATAATTATCACTAAACTTATGCAAAATCCTCATGAAATTATGTAAAATTCACAATGTATGCTTGAGTCAAGGCATAAGTGAATATCTACCCAGAACTAGCTTATTTCCTAAAGAAATGCATGAAACTAACCTAAAAACAGTAAAGAAAAGGTCAGTGAAACTGGCCAAGATGCCCTGGCATCAACTTGTTTGAAAATGGGTTGGGGGGCTAGCTCCAGTCGAGCGCTCAGTGAGGAAAGGTAACATAGCGCTCCCTTGCTTAATGTGCCTCCCTTCGAGCCAAGCATGTTTCATTTTGTGCCAATACATAGCACTCAGTTGGAAATTTCCAACGTAGCGCCCCTTGCTTCCATGGTTCCCTCTTCGAACCTTGCTGGCTGATGAGCGGATATTTTATACGCTTTTTGGGGATAATTTCATATAGTTTTGAGTATGTTTTAGTTAGTTTTTAGTTTATTTCCAGTAGTTTTTAGGAAAAATTAATATTTCTGGACTTTACTATGAGTTGTGTGTTTTTCTGTAATTTCAGGTATTTTTCTGGCTGAAATTGAAGGAGCTGAGCAAAAATCTGATTCAGGCTGAAAAAGGACTGCTGATGCTGTTGGATTCTGACCTTCCTGCACTCAAAGTGGATTTTCTGGAGCTACAGAACTCGAAATGGCGTGCTTTCAATTGCGTTGGAAAGTAGACATCCAGGGCTTTCCAGCAATGTATAATAGTCCATGCTTTGCACAAGAATAGATGACGTAAACTGGCGTTCAACGCCAGTCCTCTGCCCAATTCTGGCGTCCAGCGCCAGAAAAGGATAAAAAACTGGAGTTGAACGCCCAAACTGGCACAAAAACTGGCGTTCAACTCCACAAATGGCCTCTGCACGTGAATTGCTTAAAGTCTCAGCCCCAGCACACACCAAGTGGGCCCCAGCACACCAAGTGGGCCCCAGAAGTGGATCTCTGCATCATCCATCATAGTCCACTCATATTTTGTAACCCTAGGCTACTGGTTTAGTATTTAAACAACTTTTAGAGACTTATTTTGTATCTCATGAAATTTCATATCTAAACTTTGTATTCTCTGATGGCATGAGTCTCTAAACCCCATTGTTGGGGGTGAGGAGCTCTGCTGTGTCTCGATGAATTAATGCAAGTATTTCTATTTTCCATTCAAACACGCTTGTTCTTATCTAAGATGTTCATTCGCGCTTAACTGTGATGAAGGTGATGATCCGTGACATTCATCACCTTCCTCAAACCATGAACGTGTGCCTGACAACAACCTCCGTTCTATATCCGATTGAATGAGTATCTCTGAGATTCCTTAATCAGAATCTCCGTGGTATAAGCTAGAACTGATGGCGGCATTCATGAGAATCCGGAAAGTCTAAACCTTGTCTGTGGTATTCCGAGTAGGATTCAAGGATTGAATGACTGTGACGAGCTTCAAACTCCTGAAGGCTGGGCATTAGTGACAGATGCAAAAGGATAGTAAATCCTATTCCAACCGGATCGAGAACCAACCGGTGATTAGCCGTGCTGTGACAGAGCGCGTGAGCGTAGTATTCACTGGAAGGATGGAAGGTAGCCATTGACAACGGTGATCCACCAACGCACAGCTTGCCATAGGGGGACGTGCGTGCGTGAACAAGAAGACAGAGGAAAGCAGAGATTCAGAAGACAAAGCATCTCCAAAACTCCAACATATTCTCCATTACTGCACAACAAGTAACGTTTAATTCATGCTCTACTGGTTATTCACAATTCAATTGATAAACATAATTGACTTCCTGACTAAGATTTACAAGATAACCATAGATTGCTTCAAACCAACAATCTCCGTGGGATTCGACCCTTACTCACGTAAGGTATTACTTGGACGACCCAGTGCACTTGCTGGTTAGTGGTACGCGTTGTGAAAAGTGTGATTCACAATTCGTGCACCAAGTTTTTGGCGCCGTTGCCGGGGATTGTTCGTGTTTGAACAACTGACGGATTATTTTGTTGCTTAGATTAGGAAAAATCTTTCTTTTTTTTGGTTTAGAGTCTTTTATTATTTATCTCTTGTTAAAATACTTTAAACTTATAGCTCAGTTATTCAGAACGTGGTGTTTATGTTCATAATAATTGGCTATCATATTTTTTTTAAAACATTTTTCAAAAATAATTTTTCTATTAAATCCTGTGCCAAACTTTAAAGTTTGGTGTTTTCAAAAATAATCTTTCTTAAAATTTTTTTTAAGGTCCCATAACTCATTTGGCTAGAGCGTTAATCTGTGTTCTTGGTAATTGGGTTAGAGTCTTTTATATTCTTTTCAAAACCTTCATTTTCATAAATAATATTTTTTCTATTAAATCTTGTGCCAAACTTTAAGTTTGGTGTTTTCTTGTTGATTTCCCTTTGATTTTCGAAAATTTTGGTTTGGTTTTCTAAAAATTTTAAGTTTGGTGTTCTTCCTTCATGTTCTTGTGTTCTTGTGAGTCTTCAAAGTGTTCCTGAGTTTCCTTGTGTCTTGATCTTAAAATTTTCAAGTTTGGTGTTCCTTGGTGTTTTCCCTCCAAAATTTTCAAAAACAAGGAGCATTAGATCTGAAAATTTTAAATCTTGTACTATTTTATTGTTTTTCTCTCTCCTCACTAAATTCAAAAATATCTTTTCAAAATATCTTTTCTAACTTCCTAACTTCTTATCTTTTCAAAATTTGTTTCAACTAACTAACTAACTTTTTGTTTGTTTCTTAACTTTTTCAAAACTACCTAACTAACTCTCTCTCTCTCTAATTTTCGAAAATATCTCCCCTCTTTTTCAAAAATTTCTTTTTTTATTAACTAATTAATTTTTATTTTTACGAAAAAAAAATTATTTTTTTATTTCAAAATTCAAATTCTTTTTAGTTATTTTATTTTATTTAAGTATTTACTTCTTATAAAATAAAATAAATAAAAAGGTAAATCAGTCCAAGTTATATCCATAGATCCATCATGGACATAAGTGGAAATGAACAGTCCAGGAGGACTCTGGGGTCATATTCTAACCCCTCTACTGCTTCATATGGGAGTAGCATCTGCATACCCTCCATTGGAGTTAGTAGCTTTGAGTTGAATCCTCAGCTCATTATCATGGTGCAGCAAAGTTGCCAGTATTCCGGTCTTCCACAGGAAGAACCTACAGAGTTTCTGGCACAATTTTTACAAATTGCTGACACAGTACATGATAAGGAAATAGATCAGGATGTCTACAGACTATTACTGTTTCCATTTGCTGTAAAAGATCAAGCTAAGAGGTGGTTAAATAACCAACCTAAGGCCAGCATAAGAACATGGAAACAGCTGACAGAAAAATTCCTGAATCAATATTTCCCTCCAAAAAGGATGACACAGCTAAGGCTGGACATCCAAGGCTTTAAACAAGGAGATAATGAATCTCTTTATGATGCCTGGGAGAGATACAGAGAGATGCTACGAAAATGCCCCTCTGAAATGTTTTCAGAGTGGGTTCAGTTAGACATCTTCTACTATGGGCTTGCAGAAGGAGCTCAGATGTCTTTAGATTACTCAGCTGGTGGATCTATCCATATGAGAAAGACAATTGAAGAAGCTCAAGAGCTCATTGATACAGTTGCCAAGAATCAGCATCTGTATCTAAGCAGCAACCCTTCCATGAATGAAGAGGTTAAAACAGTAACTGCTGAATTCAGTACTGTAAAACAAGCTGCTGAATTCAATCAGCAATTAGATTTTCTAACAAAGCAGCTAGCTGAATTCAAAGACAGGTTACAGGAGACAAGGATAGCTAATATACATATGGACGAACAGTTTAAGCAAACAAAGCAGCAGCTATCAAAGCAAATAGCAGAAGAATGCCAAGCAGTTCAATTAAGAAGTGGGAAAACATTAAATACCCCACCTCAAGGCATCAAAAATTCAAGAAATGAGCGACCCACCAAAGATTCCCCTGAGGACAGTAAGAGCCCAGGGAAAAATAATTCTGGCACTAAAACGCCAGAAAATCGGTGGAAGGCTGGCGCTGAACGCCCAGACCATGCCCAAAACTGGCGTTCAGCGCCAGAAACAAGGCAGGATTGGCGTTCAGGTGCCAGGAACAGACAGTGAGTTGGCGTCTAACGTCACTCCAGCTTCTGACTCTGGTACGCAATTGCCAGTGAGGGATCAGACACACACAAGTGCTGATAACAACCCCTCTAAAAAGGCTTCTTTAGCCAGTAAGGTTGAGGAATATAAAGCCAAGATACCTTATCCTCAAAAACTCCGGAAAGAGGAGCAGGATAAGCAATTTGCTCGCTTTGCAGATTATCTAAGGACTCTTGAAATAAAGATTCCTTTTGCAGAGGCACTTGAGCAAATACCTTCTTATGCCAAGTTCATGAAAGAGATCTTGAGTCATAAAAAGGAGTGGAGAGAAACAGAAAGAGTTCTCCTCACTGAAGAATGCAGTGCAGTCATTCTTAAAAGCTTTCCTGAAAAGCTTAAAGACCCTGGGAGTTTTCTGATGCCATGCATATTAGAAGATGATTGCACCAAGACAGCTTTATGCGATCTTGGGGCAAGCATCAACCTGATACCTGCATCCACTATCAAGAAGCTTGGCTTAATTGATGAAGTTAAACCAACCCGGATATGTCTCCAACTTGCTGATGGTTCCACTAAATACCCATCAGGCGTGATTGAGGACATGATTGTCAGAGTTGGGCCATTCGCCTTTCCCACTGACTTTGTTGTGCTGGAAATGGAGGAGCACAAGAGTGCCACTCTCATTCTAGGAAGACCCTTCCTAACAACTGGACGATCCCTCATTGACGTCCAACAGGGGGAAATAACCTTGAGAGTCAACGATGACGAGTTCAAGTTGAACGCTGTCAAAGCCATGCAGCATCCAGACACATCAACAGACTGCATGAAAGTTGACCTTATTGACTCTTTGGTAGAAGAGATCAACATGGCTGAGAGTCTCGAATCAGAGTTGGAAGACATCTTTAAAGATGTTCAGCCTGATTTGGAGGATTCAGGGGACATGAAAGAGCCTCTGAACTTTCTTCTGAAAGAGGAAAAACCTCCTAAACCAGAACTCAAGCCACTGCCACCATCCTTGAAATATGCATTTCTAGGAGAAGGTGACACTTTTCCAGTGATCATAAGCTCTGCTTTAAATTCACAGGAAGAGGAAGCACTTATTCAAGTGCTAAGGACACACAAGACAGCTCTTGGGTGGTCCATAGGTGACCTTAAGGGCATAAGCCCAGCTAGATGCATGCACAAAATCCTATTGGAGGATAATGCCAAACCAGTGGTTCAACCACAGAGGCGGCTAAATCCAGCCATGAACGAAGTGGTGCAGAAAGAGGTCACCAAATTACTAGAGGCTGGGATTATTTATCCCATTTCTGATAGCCCCTGGGTGAGCCCTGTTCAAGTCGTCCCAAAAAAGGGAGGCATGACAGTGATTCATAATGAAAAAAATGAACTGGTTCCTACAAGAACAGTTACAGGGCGGCACATGTGTATTGACTACAGAAGGCTCAATACAGCCACCAGAAAGGATCATTTTCCTTTACCATTCATAGACCAGATGCTAGAGAGACTAGCAGGTCATGATTATTACTGCTTTTTGGATGGCTACTCAGGCTATAACCAGATTGCAGTAGATCCCCAGGATCAAGAGAAAACAGCATTCACATGTCCATCCGGAGTGTTTGCTTATAGAAGGATGCCCTTTGGGCTATGCAATGCACCTGCAACCTTCCAGAGATGCATGCTCTCTATTTTCTCTGATATGGTGGAAAAATTTCTGGATGTCTTCATGGATGACTTCTCAGTATATGGAGACTCATTCAGCTCCTGTCTTGATCACCTAAAACTTGTTCTGAAAAGATGCCAAGAAACCAACCTAGTTTTAAACTGGGAAAAGTGTCACTTCATGGTGACTGAAGGAATTGTTCTTGGGCATAAAATCTCAAACAAGGGAATAGAGGTGGATCAAGCAAAAATAGAGGTAATTGAAAAATTACCACCACCTGCCAATGTTAAGGCAATCAGAAGCTTTCTGGGGCATGCAGGATTCTATAGGAGGTTTATAAAGGATTTTTCAAAAATCGCAAAACCTCTAAGCAATCTGCTAGCTGCTAACACACCATTTGTGTTTGACACAGCATGCCTGCAGGCGTTTGAAACGCTGAAAGCTAAGCTGGTCATAGCACCAGTCATTTCTGCACCAGACTGGACATTGCCATTTGAGTTAATGTGTGATGCCAGTGATCATGCCATTGGTGCAGTATTGGGACAGAGGCATGACAAGCTTCTGCATGTCATTTATTATGCCAGTCGCGTTTTAAATGATGCCCAGAAAAATTACACAACCACAGAAAAGGAATTACTTGCAGTGGTTTACGCCATTGACAAGTTCAGATCCTACTTAGTAGGATCAAAGGTGATTGTGTACACTGACCATGCTGCTCTTAAGTATCTACTCACAAAGCAGGATTCAAAACCCAGGCTCATCAGATGGGTATTGCTTCTGCAAGAGTTTGATATAGAAATAAGAGACAGAAAAGGGACAGAGAACCAAGTAGCTGATCATCTGTCCCGGATAGAGCCAGTGGAAGGGACGTCCCTCCCCTTCCTTGAGATCTCTGAGACGTTCCCTGATGAGCATCTATTTGCCATTCAGGAAGCACCATGGTTTGCCGATATTGCAAACTATAAAGCTGCAAGGTTCATACCCAAGGAGTACAATAGAATACAAAAAAAGAAACTAATTACTGATGCAAAGTACTACTTGTGGGATGAGCCCTATCTCTTTAAGAGATGTGCAGACGGAATTATCCGTAGGTGTGTCCCCAGAGAGGAAGCACAGAGAATCCTATGGCATTGCCATGGATCTCAATATGGAGGCCATTTCGGAGGTGAGCGAACAGCCACCAAGGTCCTCCAATGTGGCTTCTATTGGCCCACACTCTATAAAGATTCCCGAGAGTTTGTACGTAATTGTGACAGTTGCCAAAGAGCTGGTAATCTGCCTCATGGTTACGCCATGCCTCAACAAGGAATCTTGGAAATAGAGTTGTTTGATGTATGGGGAATTGACTTCATGGGACCTTTCCCACCATTATACTCAAACACTTATATTCTGGTGGCAGTTGACTATGTATCAAAATGGGTTGAGGCTATTGCCACACCCACCAATGATACTAAAACAGTGCTGAAGTTCCTCCAGAAACATATCTTTAGCAGGTTTGGTGTCCCTAGAGTGTTAATCAGTGATTGGGGCACTCACTTCTGCAATAAACAGCTTTACTCTGCCATGGTTCGGTATGGAATTCGCCACAAAGTGGCCACTCCATAACATCCACAAACCAACGGGCAAGCTGAAGTCTCTAACAGAGAATTAAAGAGAATCTTGGAACGGACAGTAAATACCCGTAGAAAGGATTGGGCAAGGAGCTTGGATGATGCTCTGTGGGCTTACAGAACAGCATTCAAGACCCCTATAGGGACCTCTCCATACCAACTGGTGTATGGTAAGGCATGTCACCTGCCCATGGAACTGGAACATAAGGCCTACTGGGCAACCAGATTCCTAAACTTTGATGCCAAATTAGCAGGAGAAAAAAGATTGCTCCAGCTAAATGAGCTAGAGGAGTTCAGATTCACAGCTTTCGAAAATGCCAAGCTATATAAAGAAAAATAAAAAAGTGGCATCACAGAAAGCTGTCATCTAGAATCTTTGAACCAGGACAGAAGGTTCTGTTGTTTAACTCTAGACTCAGGCTATTCCCCGGGAAACTGAAATCCCGGTGGAGGGGACCATACGTGATTACAAGTGTATCACCATATGGTTACGTGGAGCTTCAAGATATTGATTCTGATAAGAAGTTCATTGTCAATGGATAGAGAATCAAGCATTATCTAGAAGGCAACATTGAGCAAGAATGCTCAAGGCTGAAGCTAGATTAAAAGCTCAGCAAGGTCCAGCTAAGGACATTAAAGAAGCGCTTGTTGGGAGGCAACCCAATGTCTATCTAATTCTTATTTTTATTGTTTTTCATGTTTTCTTAGGTTCATGATCATGTGGAGTCACAAAATAAAAAAAAAAATCAAAAACGGAATCAAAAATAGCAGAAGAAAAATCACACCCTAGAGGAGCATCTGTCTGGCGTTCAAACGCCAGAACAGAGCATAGTTCTGGCGCTGAACGCCCAGAATGGGAGCATCCTGGCGCTGAACGCCCAGAACAAGCATGGTTCTGGCGTTCAACGCCAGAAATGGCAGCAAAGGGGCGTTGAACGCCCAAAATGGGCACCAACCTGGTGCTGAACGCCCAGAGTTGTGTGCAAGGGCATTTTGCATGCCCAAATTGGTGCAGGGATGTAAATGCCTTGACACCTCAAGATCTGTGGACCCCACAGGATCCCCACCTTCCCTCCTCATAATCCTAGTTTTTTTTATTTCCACATCTTCTTCTTCATCTATTCCCTCTTCTTTTGCTTGAGGGCGAGCAACATTCTAAGTTTGGTGTGGACATCACAATTATGTGAAGGATCTATAGCTCAGTGGTAGAACATGTGGCTGCAAATCAAGAGATACCTCAGGGGATGCACTTCCCTCCACATAATTATTGGAAGCAACTGAGGATAGAAATACCAAACATCACTAGGAATCAAGCCACAAAGGCAAGGAAGAGACATAAAAGATCTCAAGAACATCATTGGTGCCTCAAGAAGGAAATGCCATCATCACTAAGGTGGACTCGTTCCTTGTTCTTACTTTCTCTGTTTTTCGTTTTCTCTATGTTAAGTGCTTATCTATGTTTGTGTCTTCATTACATGATCATTAGTAGTAATTAGTGTCTAGTTTGATTTTATCCCCAATTAAGTTATAGTTTACTGTTCTCATCATCAGCAAACATGAATAAAGTAGTAGATCTTTTGAATAAGAGGCAATAAAATTTCGAGTTTCAATAAGAGAAAGTCTAATTAGTTAAATGTGGTGGCAATATTTTCTGTCTTCTGAATGAATGCTTGAACAGTGCATATGTCTTTTGAATTTGTTGTTTAAGACTGTTAAATATGTTGGCTCTTGAAAGAATGATGAACATGAGACATGTTATTGATAATCTGAAAAATCATAAAAAATGATTTTTGAAGCAAGAAAAAGCATCAAAGAACAAAGCTTGCAGAAAAAAAAAAAGAGAGAGAAGAGAAGAGAAAAAGAAAAAAAGGAAAAGCAAGCAGAAAAAGCCAATAACCCTTAAAACCAAAAGGCAAGGGCAAATAAAAGGGATCCCAAGGCTTTGAGCATCAGTAGATAGGAGGGCCTAAAGGAATAAAATCCTGGTCTAAGCGGCTAAACCAAGCTGTCCCTAACCATGTGCTTGTGGCGTGAAGGTGTCAAGTGAAAACTTGAGACTGAGCGGTTAAAGTCAAGGTCCAAGCGAAAAGAAGAGTGTGCTTAAGAACTCTGGACACCTCTAATTGGGGACTTTAGCAAAGCTGAGTCACAATCTGAAAGGGTTCACCCAATTATGTGTCTGTGGCATTTATGTATCCGGTGGTAATACTGGAAAACAAAGTGCTTAGGGCCACGGCCAAGACTCATAAAGAAGCTGTGTTCAAGAATCATCACACTGAACTAAGAAAATCAATAACACTATCTGAATTCTGAGTTCCTATAGATGCCAATCACTCTGAGCTTCAATGGATAAAGTGAGATGCCAAAACTATTCAGAAGCAAAAAGCTATTAGCCCCGCTCATCTAATTAGAATCTGAGCTTCATTCAAAAACTCTGAGATATTATTGCTTCTCAAACCATTAGTCTTCTATTTTATTTGTCTAGTTGCTTGAGGACAAGCAACAGTTTAAGTTTGGTGTTGTGATGAGCGGATATTTTATACGCTTTTTGGGGATAATTTCATATAGTTTTGAGTATGTTTTAGTTAGTTTTTAGTTTATTTCGAGTAGTTTTTAGGAAAAATTTATATTTCTGGACTTTACTATGAGTTGTGTGTTTTTCTGTAATTTCAGGTATTTTTCTGGCTGAAATTGAAGGAGCTGAGCAAAAATCTGATTCAGGCTGAAAAAGGACTGCTGATGCTGTTGGATTCTGACCTCCCTGCACTCAAAGTGGATTTTCTGGAGCTACAGAATTCGAAATGGCGTGCTTTCAATTGCGTTGGAAGGTAGACATCCAGGGCTTTCCAGCAATGTATAATAGTCCATACTTTGCACAAGAATAGATGACGTAAACTGGCGTTCAACGCCAGTCCTCTGCCCAATTCTGGCGTCCAGCGCCAAAAAAGGATCAAAAACTGGAGTTGAACGCCCAAACTGGCACAAAAACTGGCGTTCAACTCCACAAATGGCCTCTGCACGTGAATTGCTTAAAGTCTTAGCCCAGCACACACCAAGTGGGCCCCAGAAGTGGATCTCTGCATCATCCATCATAGTCCACTCATATTTTGTAACCCTAGGCTACTGGTTTAGTATTTAAACAACTTTTAGAGACTTATTTTGTATCTCATGACATTTCAGATCTAAACTTTGTATTCTCTGACGGCATGAGTCTCTAAACCCCATTGTTGGGGGTGAGGAGCTCTGCTGTGTCTCGATGAATTAATGCAAGTATTTCTGTTTTCCATTCAAACACGCTTGTTCTTATCTAAGATGTTCATTCGCGCTTAACTGTGATGAAGGTGATGATCCGTGACATTCATCACCTTCCTCAAACCATGAACGTGTGCCTGACAACCACCTCCGTTCTATATCCGATTGAATGAGTATCTCTGAGATTCCTTAATCAGAATCTCCGTGGTATAAGCTAGAACTGATGGCGGCATTCATGAGAATCCGGAAAGTCTAAACCTTGTCTGTGGTATTCCGAGTAGGATTCAAGGATTGAATGACTGTGACGAGCTTCAAACTCCTGAAGGCTGGGCGTTAGTGACAGACGCAAAAGGATAGTAAATCCTATTCCAACCGGATCGAGAACCAACCGGTGATTAGCCGTGCTGTGACAGAGCGCGTGAGCGTAGTATTCACTGGAAGGATGGAAGGTAGCCATTGACAACGGTGATCCACCAACACACAGCTTGCCATAGGGGGACGTGCGTGCGT
The DNA here is from genome assembly GCF_059453495.1 of Arachis ipaensis. Lineage (NCBI taxonomy): Eukaryota > Viridiplantae > Streptophyta > Magnoliopsida > Fabales > Fabaceae > Arachis > Arachis ipaensis. The sequence continues at coordinate 61,272,370 of NC_142436.1, forward strand.
GAACAAGAAGACAGAGGAAAGCAGAGATTCAGAAGACAAAGCATCTCCAAAACTCCAACATATTCTCCATTACTGCACAACAAGTAATGTTTAATTCATGCTCTAATGGTTATTCACAATTCAATTGATAAACATAATTGACTTCCTGACTAAGATTTACAAGATAACCATAGATTGCTTCAAACCAACAATCTCCGTGGGATTCGACCCTTACTCACGTAAGGTATTACTTGGACGACCCAGTGCACTTGCTGGTTAGTGGTACGCGTTGTGAAAAGTGTGATTCACAATTCGTGCACCACTGGCTTCCTTTTGCTAGCAATTTCCTTGTAGTAGCGCTCAGTGAGAACCTTTGAACGTAGCGCTCCTTTGTGTGCATGGTTCCCCTTTCGAACCTTGGTTGCCCTATTTTAGGAGTGTCACGCCTTGTTTTTCTTTAAATGGGCCACGAAAACGTTGAAAGAGTTAACGTAGCGCTCCTTTGATTTGAGCGCTGGCCTTGCTAGTTGAGTTTCCTTGTAGCGCTCAGTTGGGACACTCAACGTAGCACCCTTGCTTCTCTTGCTTGATGTGCCTTGGTGCTCCCAACTAGCGTTCACTCTTTGAAAGCCACGCTCACTTTTTGAGCGCTGGCTCTTGCTCCTTTGGTTGAGCGCCACGCTTTAATATTATAGGCCACGCTTTGATAAGGCACGCTTGCATGGTTCTTTCTTTTTTTCACCATTTTTTCACCTACAAGCAACCAAACAAACATATCAAAGTATCACCAAATTCATAAGGTTTCTAAATTATTCATAAAATCAACTAATTCTAGCTTAAACCTTATGATTTTGTGTTAATTAAGTAATGGTTGATTGATTTAACATAACCATGAAAATCCACTCCAAATCACTTAATTATAGTGTAAGAAAGTGTATAAAACCCAATGAAACAAGTGAAAAATGCTTGAAAAGCTAGCATAAGATGACTTGTCATCACAACACCAAACTTAAATCTTGCTTGTCCCCAAGCAAGCACTAAACATAAGAAGAAATGAAATGAAACAGAGAAGCATACATGTCCTTATTTAGCAGATAATTGAACTTAGTTCATGGGGTTTTATGCAGACAAATGTAGCTCAATTATTCTTAGCTATCTGATATGGAATGTCTCTTTGATGGTTCACTAGAGTTGCTGCTATAATGCCTTGCTTTTTGATTGATCCCTGTTAGCTTTTTCTTTCTTTCTTTTGCTTAGAAAGCTTATTTATTAATGAAAGCTTAGTGGCAAGTGTTGCAGCAGCCTTTGGGCTCAATTTTTGCTCAACACTTCTTCACCACAGACACTTGGCTCACAATTTCTTCCTAGGAACAGTGATGCCCAGCATCTCTTTGGATTACTAAATGCTTTGTAACTAGGTTGCTCTTGATAATGGACTTTCGGTTGGCAATCCCAGATTAGTTAATCCAAGTGGCCAAGTTTTAAAATACTCCTCAGAACCTAATTGTCCAAGCATATCCTAGTACAAAAGCACCACAGGCATGTGTCCTAAGGTCTAAGCTATTGGTGTCTAGCCTTATTGTTTGTTTCTTTGCAAATTCTTGGCTTTTCTTTTCTTTTTCTTTCTTACTTTGATCATTCTCAAGGGGATATTCATTAATAAAAGGCTTTATAGCAGCAACCAAATTCACACTTCAAGGAACATTTTATTATGCAGCTTTTATTATTGAGCTAATCATTAAATCAAACAAGTACCACCACTGAATTTCATTCTAATTCCTACAACATTGGATAATCACTTTCTGTTTCAAACATTTTTCTTTTATTCATGCAGAGGGGAACAAAATAGAATTTAAGCAAGTGATTGATAACAAGTACAATTCAGGCTAGCATTCTTAGCAAACATCTCCACTTACACCTGATTGAACACTTCAGCAAGACATATAGGAATCTCCAAGTTAAAACACAGCAAAAAGGATTAAGTGTCTATACAACCTGGGATTGTCTCTCAGCTTTTTTTCTGTCATCATTATTTCTCTCTGTTGTACCTCCTTGGGATGATGATGCAGATTACTTCTCAAGGTTGAATGTTTTCCTACACAATCCTTAGAAGTTGCTTGTTTCCCAAGCCCTTAGGTAAATGGTTAATATAAAGAATCTATTTGTAGGCTTTTGAACTTACTTTGGTCTGTGAACATCAAAATTAGTTCCTTGCCAATGTCTCTTATGCAACAAGTCAACCATTTATGTGAAACATTGTGCCTTTGCTGAGGGTCACAAAACTAAAAACTAGAAAACAGACAATGGCTAAGTAGTTTCTCTGATTGCTTGGAGCTAGCAACTATTTATGCAGAAGGTGAAAATGTGTTTTCAAATGAGATTTTTGGTGGAACACCAAACTTAGCATCCTTCATTCTCCCTTAGATTGTATTGGTGTGCAAAACCAAACTTATCTCCTTGCAATACAGATAAAACTACTCAACCTTTTTATTGAAATGGTTAGGAAAAGAAACTACCTCAGGTTGGGTTGCCTCCCAACAAGCACTTCTTTATTGTCACTAGCTTGACATCTTATCCTTTGTTCATGGGGGCTGAAAATCATAGTGCCTCAGCTTTTATCCTCTTACTGTGAACTTCCTTCCGGACTCCTCTTTGATGATCTCTAGGTGTTCAAGTAGAAGGATCCGGCTCAGTGGGCGTTTAACATCACTTTATCCCCTGGTGAGAAGCCTTCAGTGGAGATTTTCTGATCCCCTTCACTTCTCCCCTCTATCTCTTCTTGTGGAGCTTCTCTGTTGCGTTCTTCCTAGATGATGGCTTCTTTTCCCATAGTCTCCCCACTTCTTACTGTGATTGCTTTGCAATCCTCCCATTTTATGGATTTTTCTTTGTCTCTTGGGTTGTCTTCAGTGGTGCTGGGGAAGGTATTTGCTCTCTTCTCACCCATTTCTGAAATTTGCTCAGCCATTTGCCTCATGTGTTTTTCAAGGTTTCTAATTGAGGCCTCTTAGTTTTTGAATGCCAGGACTTGTTTTTTCATGAGTTTCTCCATTATTATCTCTAGTCTAGAGATTCTCTGAGATGGTTGTAGTTGTGTGAAATGAGATGGTTGTTGTTAGAAGTTATTTGAATTATTTGCGGGGGTATTTTGTGGGTAGAATATGGATGTGGAAAGGTTATTCTGGTGGTTGTGGGGTTGGTGATATGTTCTTTGTGAGTTTTTGAATTGGTTGGTATTATTGAATGAATGGCTTTGGTTGTTTGTGCTACTGAGGCTGTTATATTTGAAGCCCCTTTGTCCTTGATTTTGGTGCTCATCCCACCTCAAGTTAGAATGAGTCCTTCAGGATGGGTTGTGTGCATTACCATGCAAATTGTGTTGGAACGAACTTGAGGTGTTATTCATGTATTGCACCTGCTCAGGGCTTTGTTGCTCATAGTTGAATGTAGGGCTTTGTGCATTTACTGCAGCAATTTGCAGTCCATCAATTTTTCTGGCCATCAGCTCTATTTGTTGCTGAAGTTGTTGGTGCATCTGCTTGTTTTGTGCCAAGATAGTGTCAACACCTTCAAGCTCCAAGACACCTCTCTTGGGAGCTGGGGGGTGTTGCCTTTGATGAGTATAGAAGTATTGGTTATTTGCATGGACATTGGGAGTGAGTATACTGCTCCCACAGTGTCTTGCATTGGGGAAAGTGTAGGAAGCTAGAATTCTCCTTTGGGGTTGGCCATTGTTGGCCACTCCCTCTGGTGGATTAGAGGGATTCCCTTCCATCTCTTGCTTCTCTTCTCAACCTCCAAAGTGTTTCAGGATCAAAAGTTGTGGATTCATCACTTCTTCCTCCTGACATAAACACAAAAATAAAAACCATAATTAAACACTCTACTGCTAGAGTGAAGTTAGTGTTAGCTTAAGTAAAAATTCAAACAGTTAGTGTGCTTGTTAGAAACAAAGAAAACGAAAAGAAAAAGTGCTTAATCTAGATTATCACCCTACTTAATCATTGTCAATCTATATCAATCCCCGGCAATGGCGCCAAAAACTTGATGGGTGAAAATGCGATTCCACACAAAAACTCACCGGCAAGTGTACCGGGTCGCATCAAGAATGTAAACCCACAAAAGTGAGGTCGATCCCACAGGGATTGATGGATTCAGCAATTTTAGTTAGGTGATGAATTTACTTAAGCAAACAGTTGAGGAATGGAGTGATTTTGAGTGACAGAAGCTAAATTGCAAGTAAATAGAAGTGCAAAATGTAAATTGAGCAGAAAAATAGAGTGTAGAAGGTAAATTGACTGAATCTAAAGATGCAGAAAAGGTAAATTGCAAGTAAATTAAAGAACAAGGAAGTAAAAGAGCTGAAACTTAAATTGCAAGAAAAGTAAATTACAAAAACTTAAAATGCAAGAAATGTAAATTGTTGAATCTAAATTGCTGAGAAATGTAAATTTCTTGAAGAGTAAAAGGGATTTGGGTGCTGGGATTCAGAATTCAACAAGAAAATGTAAATTGAAGCAAATCAGAAAGCTATTAGATGAAGGGATTCAATTCAGTAGCAGAACAGAAAGGAAAAATTGCTTGAAAAAACAAACAACAAGAAAACTTGATTCAATTATGAAATTCTTAAAGAGAAATTGAAGATCGAAGAAGAGAAATGAGATTAGAAAGCAGATCTAGATCTCAATTGCTCTCTTGATTAAGCAGAAAGTAATTTCAGAAGAAATGAAAAGAAAACAATAAAGAAACTTATATCCGATTCTCTAATCCCCAAAAGAGAAAAGTAGAAGTTGTAGAAGAAAGAAATTAAAAACAGAAAACTAAACTCAGATCCAATCCTTAGAACAATTGAGAATAGAGGTAAAAGATGATTCTCAAACTTGGAATCAATGAAGCTCTTAAATCTCAATTCAAACTCCAAGAACAGATAGTGAAAGTTTCAGAAGAAAAGAAAATGCAGAAAGAAAACTAGATCCAAATTCCCAAATCCCAAAGTCAGAACAATTCAAATCAAAGTGAAAACTAAAATGGAGCTTAAGGTCCAAAGGTAAAAAGATCCTATACAAATCAAATTAACTCCTATTTATACACTTTCTATTTTTGGTTTTCAGAATTTGGAGTGGGCTTTTCAGGTTGGTGAAGAAGTGGATCCAAGATGGCCTTTCATTGAAAATGGTCCATGGGTGCACTTGTTTGAAAATGGGTTGGGGGGCTAGCTCCAGTGGAGCACTCAGTGAGGAAAGGTAACATAGCGCTCCCTTGCTTAGTGTGCCTCCCTTCGAGCCAAGCATGTTTCACTTTGTGCCAATACATAGTGCTCAGTTGGAAATTTCCAATGTAGCGCCCCTTGCTTCCATGGTTCCCTCTTCGAACCTTGCTGGCTTCCTTTTGCTTGCAATTTCCTTGTAGTAGTGCTCAGTGAGAACCTTTGAACGTAGCGCTCCTTTGTGTGCATGGTTCCCCTTTCGAACCTTGGCTGCCCCATTTTAGGAGTGTCGCGCCTTGTTTTTCTTTAAATGGGCAACGAAAACGTTGAAAGAGTTAACGTAGCGCTCCTTTGATTTGAGCGCTGGCCTTGCTAGTTGAGTTTCCTTGTAGTGCTCAGTTGGGACACTCAACGTAGCGCCTTTGCTTCTCTTGCTTGATGTGCCTTGGTGCTCCCAACTAGCGTTCACTCTTTGAATGCTACGCTCACTTTTTGAGCATTGGCTCTTGCTCCTTTGGCTGAGCGCCACGCTTTAATATTATAGGCGACACTTTGATAAGGCACGCTTTCACGGTTCTTTCTTTTCTTCACCATTTCTTCACCTACAAGCAACCAAATAAACATATCAAAGTATCACCAAATTCACAAGGTTTCTACATTATTCATAAAATCAACTAATTCTAGATTAAACCTTATGATTTTGTGTTAATTAAATAATAGTTGATTGATTTAACATAACCATGAAAATCCACTCCAAATCACTTACTTATAGTGCAAGAAAGTGTATAAAACCTAATGAAACAAGTGAAAAATGCTTAAAAAGCTAGCATATGATGACTTGTCATCAAGTTCCCTGTTAAAAACTTCAGCCTGCCCACTTGTCTGAGGGTGATAGGGGGTTGCCACTTTATGACGGACTCCATACCTTTACAGGTGCGAGTCCAACTATTTATTTCAGCATGACTCTAGTGTCATTAGTGGGTGATGCTATTTCTTCCCCCCATTTAGACACATAATCCACTGCAACCAAGATGTATGTGTTTGAGTATGAGGACGGGAAAGGTCCCATAAAATCAATCCCCATACGTCAAACAGTTTAATCTCCAGAATCCCTTGTTGCGGCATTTCATGGTTGTGAGGGAGATTCCCAGCCCTCTGACACTTTTCACAGTTTCTCACAAATTCACATGAGTCTCTGAAGAGGGTCGGCCAATAGAACCTGTTTTGAAGGACCTTAGTGGCTGTCCTTTCACCCCCAAAGTGGCCTCCGTACTTAGACCCGTGACAATGCCAGAGGATTTACTGTGTTTCCTCATGTGAGAGACAAGCCTGATCATCCCATCCGAGCATCTCTTGAAAAGGTAGGGTTCATCTCACAAGTAGTACTTAGCATCATGTATAAGCTTTTTGACTTGTGGTTTAGTGTACTCCATGGGAATGAACCTAATGGCTTTATAGTTTGCAATATCTGTAAACCATGGAGCCCTCTGGATCACAAAGAGCTACTCATTTGGGAAGGTCTCAGTCACAGTAATGGGGGGTAGTGTCCCTTCTTCAGGCTCAATCTTGGACAGATGGTCAGCCACTTGATTCTCTGACCCTTTCTTGTCTCTAATCTTAACGTCAAATTCCTAAAGAAGTAGTATCCACCTGATCAATCTTGGTTTAGAATCCTCAATGAACTTTTCAACCATGTCTGAGAAAATAGAGAGCATACACCTCTGAAAAGTTTGTTGGGGCATTACAGAGTCCAAGTGGCATCCTCTGATAAGCAAATACCCCAAAGGGACAAGTGAACGCTGACTTCTCCTGGTTTTGAGGCTCTACTGCAATCTAATCATAGTCGGAGTATCCATCTAAAAAGTAATAGAAAGCATGGTCGGCTAGCCTTTCAGCATCTGATCAATGAAAGGTAGGGGAAGTGATCCTTCCTTGTAGCATTATTGAGCTACCTGTAGTTAATACACAAACGCCATCCTCTGACAGTTCTTGTGGGAATAAGCTCGTTGCTTTCATTCTGAATCACGGTCATTCCCCCTTTTTTATGGAACTACTTGTACTGGACTTACCCACAGGCTATCAGAAATAGGGTAGACAATTTTGGCTTCCCAGAGCTTCATAACTTCCTTCTAGACCACTTCTTTCATGGTTGGATTCAGTCACCTCTGTGGTTGCATAACTGGTTTAGCATCATCCTCAGGCAGATCTTGTGCATACACTTGGTTGGGCTGATCCCTTTTAATTCAACAATGGTCCATCCAAGAGCCGTTTTGTGACTCTTGAGCACCTGAATCAAGACCTCCTCTTCCTCCTATCTTAGGGAGGAACTTATGATCACTAGACAAGTGTCCTTATCACCTAGGAATCCATATTTCAAAGATGGAGGTGATGGCTTCAAATCGAGCTTAGGAGATCTTTTCTCAGTACTAGGCATGCAAAGTTTCTTTTTCTAAGTTGCTAGCTCATCAATTTCAAGCAGAGTGTCTTCAGAGGAAGCGTCCAGATTATCCTCAAACCTTTTAGCTTCAAATTCTTCTTCAACCAGAGGTTCAATGATGTCGATCCTCATGCATCCTTCAAAATCATCCGGATGTTGCAAAGCCTCTAAAAAATTTAGCAGAATCTCCTCTTCATTGACTTTTAGAGTTACTTCACCCTTCTGAACATCTATAAGGGCTCTTTCTATTGCTTAGAAGGGTCTTCTAAGAATGATGGATGCATTCTTGTCCTCTTCCATATCCAATATCACAAAATCAGCAGGGAAGATAAAAGATCCTACTTTCACAAGTAGATCCTCTACCACTCCAAAGGGGAACTTGATAAAATGGTCAGCAAGTTGGAGACAAATCCGGGTAGGTTTTACTTCATCAATTTGGAGCTTCTTCATCAATGATAGTGGTATGAGGTTGATGCTTGCTCCAAGATCACACAAGGCCTTCCGAATAAGGGTCTTTCCAATGGTACAAGGAATCACAAAGCTCCTCGGATCCTACAGTTTCTTTGAGAGATTCCTCTACATGATTGCACTGCATTCTTTAGTAAGTACACAGTCTCTACTTCTTTCCAATTCCTCTTGTGGCTCAACATCTCCTTCATGAACTTAGTATATAGAGACATTTGTTCAAGGGCCTCTGCAAAGGGGATGTTGATCTCAAGCTTCTGAAAGATTTCCAAAAACTTGGAGAATTGCTTATCTTTTTTTGCTTTTTGAAGTTTCTGAGGGTATGGTAATTTGGCCTTGTATTCTGGGGCTTGGGTAGTGCAGGATGTGTGTCAAGAGTGACCGGGAAGGAATTGTCAGGGTGCCTGGGGGGGAAGTTCTTTGAATTTTCATTGGTGTTCAGTGCCCACCTTTCTGGGCTTTCAGTGCCCTTGGTGCTTCCTTCTGGGCGTTCAGCTCCCTTGGTGGCATTCTTTGTTTCTGTAGTTTTTCTCTCTGGTGTCTCTTTCTCACCCTATTCCTCACTATTCTTATGTTGAGTAATGACTTGCCATTCCTTAATCGAACTACCTGATATTCCTCTCTGTACTCGGGGGCCATATTGCTAGTGGGGTTTGTTCAGGTGTTCACTGGTCTTTCTGGTTTATTTGCATCTGGAGGTTCCTGGGAGAGGCTCAGGTTTCATGCATAAAGCTTTGTTGGCTCCTTTCAAGTTCTGCAACAATGGATGCCAGGTCAGGGGTACTCTGAGATCGTAGGGGCTAAAAAGGAAAATTGTTGACTGGATCTTTAGTAGGACCTCCTTGAGAGCTGCTGGCATAAGTCGGTTGCTGATTTCTCCTTCCTTGGTCAAAGTTCTAAGAATAAGGAATATTATCAGTGCGTCTGGAGGAACTTCCCATGTAATTGACATCCTCAAGTGCATAGTGGTCATAGTTGCAAGTTTCACTTTGAAGGGAGCTACTACGCATATCATAAGGAACATCTGGAGAGGTGCTTTGAATCTTTGTCACTGGGCTTTGCACGCCACCCAATTGTTGAGTGAGAAGACTCATCTGTTGAAATATAAGCTTGTTCTAAGCAAGAAGTGCATCTACAGTCTCCACTTCCAGAACTCCCTTCCTTACTGGAGTCCTTCCAGATGAGTATAAGTACTGGTTATTGGCAACCATCTCAATGAGCTCATTGGCCTCCTCTTGTGTCTTTTTCATGTGCAACGAGCCACCTGCAAAATTTTTCAGAGACATCATGGCCATATCAGAGAGTCCTTCATAGAAAATATGTACCCTGATCCAATCTGAGAACATATCAGGAGGACATTTCCTGACCATCAGCTTGTACTTCTCCCAAGCATCATAGAGGGACTCGTTCTCTCTCTACTTAAAAGTCTGAACATCTATCCTCGGCATAGTCAATCTCTGCGAGGGGAAGAACTTGTTCAAGAACTTATTGACTACTTTATTGCATGTATTCAAGCTCTCCTTGGGTTGAACATCAAGCCATTCCCTTGCTCGATCCCTCATAGCAAATGGGAAAAGCATAAGCTTATAAACCTCAGGGTCCACTCCATTGGTCATTACAGTGTCACAGATCCGCAGGAAGTAAGAGATGAACATATTGTGGAAGTCCATGAAACTAGCAAGTTTGTTGCATTAGGATGATCAACTGTGGGTTGAGCTCAAAATCATCTACTCCAATAGAAGGCACACTAATACTCCTTCCATAGAAATCAGGAGCGGGAGCTGTGTAAGAGCCTAGAGTTCTTCTAAGTTGTGCATTACCATTTGGATCCATAGTGAACTCTCCCTGTTCATGCACATACAAACAAAAAACCAAGAGAAATGGGAATCTCTACGTAAGAGTGTAAATGATTCCCTGTGAGGTATCCTGTGTAAGAGAATTAAAATAATGTAAAGCTAAAAATGAACCAAATTTTCTGAAAATAATTAAGAGAAATTAAGCTACTAGTTGCAGAGTAAACAAAGACTAATGCTAATATTTTCGAAAATTTTAAAGGAAAAATCGCTACCGGGACACCAAACTTAATTTTTTGAAATTAATACTAACCAAATAAGTATCTATTAGAAAATTAAAGGTTAAATAAATGAAACTAAGAAACATATAAAGGAACACCAAACTTAAAATGAGAAATTAAAGAAAATTAAACAAAACTAAAAGTTAAAATTAAAACAAAAAGAAAATAAACAAAACTAAGAAAAATACCTAATCTAAGCAATTACACAACTAGTAGTTGTCAATCACAAACAATCTCCGGCAACAGCGCCAAAAACTTGGTGCAGAATTTAAGATTTCCACAACTTAACCGGTAAGTGCACTAGGTCATTCAAGTAATACCTCTGGTGAGTGAGGGTCGACTCCACGAGGATTATCGGACTGAACAACAATGGCTATCCAATTGGCTTAGTTAGGCAATAGAAAAAGGGTTGTTTGGTGGTGTATTTCGCATGAAACAGTAAATAAGAAAGTAAATAAAGCAATTAAAACGTTGGTGTAAAAATAGTATGAGAAAACAGTTAAGGCTTCAGAGATGTTTAGTTTTCCGGATTTAGTTTTCTTACTAACTATTTTAATCATGCAAGATTCATTCTATGGCAAATTGTAAATGACTAAACCCTAATGTCTTAGTAATTTAGTCTCCTCTGACCTTCATTAACCGCCACCGTCGTGGTCACTTAATTCCGATTAGAGAATTAAGTTCAAAACTAGTTTATGGCCAAGAAAATCCTAATTACCCAAAGCTAATAGGATTATATGTCACATATCCCAATTAGTTCATATAATTAGCAATTTAGGAGGAATTTGTTTTCAAGCTGTTGCTCAAGCAAGATAACTCTATCGAGAATCACAAGAACACATGTAGAATAAAGGTCATACTCTCGTTCCACCCAGATTCATAAGATTAAGAACACTCTCGTTCCACCCAGATTCCTAAGATTAAGAACGAAAACAATGCTTGAAACAGAATTAATACATTAATTAAAATAGAAAAGTAATAGTCTTAATCCATTGAAATAAACAGAGCTCCTAACCTTAACCAAAGAGGTTTAGTTACTCATGACTTACAGAGAAACTAGGGTTCTAAAAATGTGCCCACGAGAGAAGATCCGAATGATCTTTTCCCTTTTATACTAACCTAATTTTATTCGGAAATAAAATAAAATAAATAAATTCTAGGACAAAAAGATATTGTTTGTAATTAAAAATTACAAAAAGGAACTAAAATATAACTAATACTAAATGCTAATTCCACTAGAGATGCTCGAAGAGTGGGCCTTTCACATTCGAACGAGGCTTGCTGGCGCTAAACGCATATTGGGCGTTTAACGCCCTGAAGGGAGTAAGCTCGTGCACGCTTCTAGCGCTAAACACGAGCTTGGCATTTAGCGCCCTGGGGTTCAGCATTTTTGTTTTTAGCTCCAAACCCTGCCAAACTGTTTCTTGTGCCTTTGAGTGATGTCATGGGCTTTGCTTGCTTTGGATTTGAAAAGAGATGGGTCCGGTTGGCCTTGGTTTAATTGGTTTGGAGGCATGGGTCAAGGTTGCTTTTGGTTTGAATTGGGTTGGAGCTATGCTCCAGTGGAGCGCTCAGTTAAGTTAGTGAACTGAGCGCTCACTCCCTTGTCCCAGGCTCGTGCCAAGCCTCACTCATAGCGCTCAGTTAAGTTAGTGAACTAAGCGCTACATATGCCTTGTGTGCGCTTCTCTTTTCTTCATTTGTTGGCCATGAAAAAGTGAAAACATTTAACGTAGCGCTCCTTAGATTTGAGCGCTGGCCTTGTAGTTGAGTGCATCCACATAACGCTCAGTTGGAGCATTTAACGTAACGCTATACTTGGAGTGAGGTTCCCTCTTCGAACCATGGTGAGTTCATTTTGGAGCCAATAAATTTGTGAAGCATAGCGCTCAGTGAACTAACTTCACGTAGTGCCCTTTCTTTCATTCCTCTTGTTCCCCATTTCAAGCCTTGGGTGCCCCAATTTGAGTGCTTTGCCTTGCTTTTCTTGGTGACCCCCTCTTCGAGCCTTGGTCAGCGCATATTTGGTTGGTTTTTGGGCCTTAAAAATGCCTATTACTTGTGCTTCAATTTCATGCCAAATATAGATTTCTATATATCGTTGGAAATCTCTGAACGTCAGCTTTCCAACACAACTGGAAGCACATCAATTGGACATCTGTAGCTCAAGTTATGGCCCTTTGAGGGAGGCATGGTCATGCTGTCACAAGGCTAGAAAAAAATCGAAAAAGTTAACTATTTTAACTTAGCGCTCTCTTCAAATTGGGCGGTGGTGCCTTGTTTGAGCGCTACTTGGTCATGAGCCACGCTTTTAAAAGCGTGGCCTAAGGCCTCAAAATGTGCTCTAACTTCAAAGTGTGCCCCAAAACTCTTTTTTTTTCCTTTTTAGCTTATTTTGTGCTTTTTTTGCTTCTTTTTCTTCTTATTTCCTACAAAGTTTATCAAATCAAAAGATCAAAGAAATATACCATTTAAGCACAAAAGAATGCAATATTTAAGTACTAATTATCAAATTTCTTGTATGAAGAAGTATAGAAAAACATGACATGATGACATGTCATCACAACACCAAACTTAAACCTTGCTTGTCCTCAAGCAAGAAAAGAATCATGCGATAGAGATTGACAATCCAAGGTAAGAAGAATAGCAACTCAATGTTCATAGTTGGCTAGTTTTCCATGCATGCTACAATCACAAAAGAAATGTAATTGATTAATGCTTCTATTTAGCTCATTTTATGAAATCTTTTCCTTATGTTTCTTCCTTGAAACACGCTTTTGATTTTATTCTTAGCTTCTCCTTTTGGGTGTTTTACCCCATGAGTTGATAACAAAGCTACGACTTCTAAATGCTTTGTTTTCAAGTATTACCACTTGATACATAAGCACCACAAGCATTTAATTAGAGGACTTCTTTAAGATCATTTGTTTCTTTTCTTGACTCTCTAATCATTGATGCTCAGAGCCTTGAGCTTTGAGGGAGTGCATTTGCACTTGAGCCTAACCTTGACTCTAAGTGTTTTGTTTTCAAGCTTTTTGTTTGATACATAAACACCACAAGTACTTAACAACTTAATTGTCATTGGTACTCAGAGCCTTCAGCTTTCTCATTCTTCCCCTTTTGCTTTTCTTGCTTTAATTTGTAATTGCTTCTTCAAGGTTTTCATGATTTCAAAAGATTTCACAAAATGTCCTAGATGAAAACTTCAATTAAATCAAATTTAATGCAATTTCGCAACAATTAACCATACTAGCCTTCCAATACTTGTATGCACATGCTAAATTCTTCTTTAATGACCTTGTTTGTTTACGCTCATGATACTTTACTGCTTTGAACTTTACAAAAATCAAGTTGGTAGTCATAGTGGCATAACAACATGTTGCAAATCAAAACTCAGGCTATGCTTATTCATACCACACATGTAAACAGAGAAGATAAAGACAATCATGCAATTTAAAGTGCTGGAAACAAATGAGAGGAAAAGGGAACTTTACAACCTTGTAATTCATCTTCTCTATTATTGTCATTGTCCTCTTATTCTTCCTTCATCCCATACCAATACTCAGAATGCTTGCTCATCCTCAAGCAACAATTAGAACAATGGTAATGGGTCTAGAATGGACCATGGGTGTCTTACACAATGAAATGTTAGCGGTACATGTGTTGCAAGCAAGCAAAATTAAAGATAACAATCAAGGCACAGAGAAACAGAGACATTGTGATTGCAAACATAAGAGAGTGTGCATGATACATTCCATAAAGAAAGTAAGTGGCACACCAAACTTAGTGTGACACTTACACTTGAAATTGATGCAAGTATACTGTAAAGATTAGAAGCAATTTTTGTTGCATAGCAACACCAAACTTAGAATGCAATCATATGTCAATTTATTTGAATTAAAACTAAGCAAATGAAACTATTGTATGTTAAATACAATCACCAAGCCAAGAATCTATCATGAATAAGGATCTCTTGGTAATGTATTAACAAAAATAGTTAATAAAAGCAAGCATTAAAAACAAGGAAATGACTCAAACAAAGAGACAACTAAAATTATCCACTAAGAAGAAAAATAACACTACAAAGAGCATTATGATTATGCAGACAAGTGGTGTTGCTGAATGAATTGCATAGAAAAATAAGTGGCACACCAAACTTAGAATCTTAATGTGACACTTTCATGTAGAATTGATGCAATCATCTAAAGGGATTGAAAACAAATTGTTGCAGAGCAACACCAAAATTAGAATGTAACCATATGCCAATTTATTGAATTTAAACAAAGCAAAAAAAGAAAACAAAGCAGAGAAGAGAAATGTTACCTACGGTTGACATGTTGTTCACTTTCTTCCTCTTCTTCCAGTTTGATAAGAGGAATAACCTCAAGGGGGGAGAAGACTCAACCATTGTCCCTTGTCTTGGCCTCTCCTCAGCAAGATTCCTTTTGTAAATGGCTTGATTGAGCTTGCTTGCTGGATCAGGGACAGGATTGGTGCTCTTGTTAGTTGCCTTCACTTCTTTGGATTCAATACTTGGTTGTTGTGTGATTATTGGAGGTTTATATTCATCCAGTGCCTTTTGAATTGGTGGTTCCATGAGCCCTTCCACTATGCACTTCTCTGCTTCAATTGATTGTGACTTCTCTTGAGTGTCTTCCTCACTTTCTTGCTCCTCTACTCCTTTCTTTGCACTCAACATTTGACTTAATAACTCTTTCATGGAGGAGGTTTGTTGATCTTCCCAATATTTTTTCATCTCTTCTTCATATCTTTTAATCACAGATTCAATTGTTGAGACTTTTTGGTTTAGGGGAGTGATAAACCACTATTTTATGGTTTGTATTGTGTTTAATTATGTGGTTTTATCATGATCTTTACCCACTTATTCATTAAATAAGCATGCATTTATAATTCCTTCCTAAAGTTATTGCATGATTGAAAACATGCTTCCTAGAGACTTTTAATTATGTATTTTATTTCTCCTTTATTCCATTCGATGCCGTGATCTGTGTGTTAAGTGTTTCAGGCTTTATAGGGCATGAATGAGTTGGAGATTGGAGAGGAAGCTTGCAAAAATGGAAGGAACACAAGGAATTGAGGAGATGACCAGCGAGAAGTGACGCGGCCGCATGGATGACGCGACCGCGCGAAAGAGAGGAAATCGTAGTGACGCGACCGTATGGATGATGCAACCGCGCGGCATGGAATAGCACAAGCGATGCGGCTGCATGGATGACGTGACCGCGTGGCAAAGTAGAAAGCCAAATGACGCGGCTGCATGGATGACGCGACCGCGTGACATGTGCGATCTGCATAATCTGCAGAATCGCTGGGGGCGATTTCAGGCCTTATTTTGACCCATTTTTTGGCCCAGAAAAGCAGAGTAGAGCCAGAGAACATGCAGAAACCAAAAACAACATTCATTCCGCATAGTTTTAGTTTTTCAGATCTAGTTTTCCTCTCCTCTAGGTTTTCTCTCTACACATTCATAGTTTTTAGGATTTGTTATGTTCATTGTTTTTGCATTGGGATATTGAGAAGAGTTATTGCCTCATCAAGACTTCGACATTCTAGTTCGTTCTCTTTACTTGTCTCTTACTCTTCCATGTTCCGTAATTTACTTAATTTTTCTATTGGATTATTTTAGCATTTATTAATACAAGAATTACTTTTATTTTTAATTAATCTTTTGATCATTATTTATCATGTCTTTCTTTAATTCCCTTTCTTATGTTATGAATTTTACGATTACAATGAGCGAGTAGTTCCCTAACTTGATGGGGAGTTGATTGAAAGGAACCCTTGAGTTAGGATGCTCAAGAGAAAGATTGTAATTGGGTTTATTGTTGGATTGCTCTCTAGTCACTAACACCCATTCTCCGAAGAGCGGATTGGAACTTGTGGATAGAAACAGCATTCCAACTCGTTTGACTTTTCCTTACTTAGTAAGGAGCAACTAAACATAATAACCCCCAATTGTCAATTAATCTTGAGAGTACTCCAACAAGAATAGGGCTTCCAGCTAATCAACTTCCAGTCAAGGCTTTTATTTAAATTTATATAGATTCTCTCATTTAATTTTCTGCCATTCAACTCAAACCTTTTTGAAAACATCTGATTAATAAAATAGCACACTTTTCTGCAACTCGTTGTGAGACGACCTGGGATTCATACTCCCAGTATTTTAATTTTAATTTATGTGACACCCTTATAAATTGATAAGTGGATTTCTGGATGGTTGAGAACTATACTTGCAACGCATATTTTATAATCATTCTTAACTCGCCAATTTTCGCTCCCATCAATTTTTGGCGCCCTTGCCGGGGAGTTGCAATAGAGTGCTAAAGTTATTAATTGGAATTTATTTATTTGCATTTTATTTTATTTTGCTACTATGAGCTGCTTGTTTCTTTCGTTAGATGACACGTTCGCTTCCTGACCCAAGCTTGCTAATATTCGATCCTGAGATTGAAAGAACTATTTCACGAATAAGGCAAGCTCGGCGTCGGTTAGTCCTTTCTGAGGGCGGATCTGAAACGTCACTTAAGAAAGAAACCAGCCCCTGTTCTACTGATTTGGTTGTTTCACGTGCAGGTAACATAGCAACAGCCAGGAGAGTTACTATCCAGGAGGCTGGAGCCCCTGATTTTACAATGCAACCATTTCAAGCGCATCACCCAGCGGTAGCAACAGATTTTGAAATAAAGACCGCATTGCTCAATTTGATGCCCAAGTTTCATGGCTTACCTGCTCAAGAGCCTATCAAGCACCTGAGAGATTTTCAAGCAACCTGTTCTACTGTCAAGCGTGATGGTGCAGATGAAACTTTAATTTTGCTGAAAGCTTTCCCGTTTTCTCTTGAAGGAAGGCAAGAGAGTGGTACTACACTCAACCAGCAGCAATTGTATCCAACTGGGATACACTGAGAAGAGAATTCTTGGAAAAGTTCTTTCCAGCTGAAGTTACTGATAAACTGAGGAAAGATATTTCCATGATTGTTCAAGATGAATCTGAGACACTTTATGAATGTTGGGAGCGCTTCAATAATCTTTTGGAAGCTTGCCCCCACCATATGATTGACAAGATAGTGTTACTCGGTTATGTCACACAGGGAATGAGACCCTAAGATAAGACCACATTGGAAAGTGCTAGCAATGGGTCTATGAAATAGTACAAGACCACTGATGAGGCATGGCAATTGATCAGTGACTTAGCTGAATCTACTAGGAATCACAAGCAAAAACAAGGCCGTTCAAAAGCCATTGCAGAAGTATCCTCTAGCAGAGAGACTACTGCTTTAACTCAGAGTTTCTGTGAAATGACCAACTTGCTGAAGCAGATGCAATTGAATCAACAACAAGTTTAGCAAGCTCAACCTTTTCCAGCACAGGAAAACCAACAGTTAGTCCCACAGAGAGTTTGCGGAATCTGCACTGATTATAGCCATTATACTGACGAATGTTCGCAGCTCCAGTAGGAAGATAAACACCGTGGCAGCCACACATAACTTCTATGACCGCCCCAACCAAGGGTACAATCAAGGTGGCAATTACAACCACGGATGGCAAGACAATTTTAACCAAAATTGGAGGGACAACAACAACAGAGGAGGCAGAGATAATCAGAGAAATCAGAGGTTTAATAACAACAACAACAGGTAGCAGAATCAGAATCAGCCATACAGAGCACCTCACCTGAGGCAATCCCAAGGACCACAGAATACCCAATAGCAGATCTCTCAAATTACCTATCCTTCTGCATCTGCCAATGATGACTTACTACAATCTATTGATCGGAGACAACAGACCATGAAAAATAACATTAATGCCACTCTAAATGGTCTGACCGCTACTTTGCAGGCTCTTGTCTCCCAGATAGGATCAATGAATAACTCCAATAACCAACCTTTGAGCTCCAGTAGAATTCCCTCTCAACCATTACCCAATCCCAAGGGTGGTATCAATGCCATCACCCTGAGGTCCAGAACCACACTGCAGGAGAGGAATCAAGAGGAGCCAAACCCACCAGAACACGCCTCAGCTGAAGAGGTAGTGGAAATAGAAGATGTTGAAGAGGAAGAAGACATACAGGACATGGCTAAAGAAGAAGAAGTGCAACCACAGGAGGAAGCACTAAAAGGCACAGACACTGCAGAAAATTCCACTCCTATTTCATTTCCACAACTTGCAAGGAAGCCTAGGAAGCAGCTGGAACCTGATCAAAAAATGGTAGAGATATTCAAAAGGTTGAGGTAACTGTTTCCCTTTTTGATGTCATTCAACAGGTACCTAAGTATGCAAAGTTTCTAAAAGATTTATGTATACATAAAGACAAAATTAATGAATTAAAAACTATTCCTTTAGGAAGTTCTATATCTGCTTTAATGGGAGGTTTACCTAAAAAGTGTAGTGACCCAGGTCCTTGTATAGTCAATTGTACTATTGGTGGTGTGATAATTTCTGAATGCATGTGTGATTTAGGAGCATGTGTAAGAATAATGCCTTTGTCTATATATGATATTTTGAGGCTACCTCCCTTAAAAAGGTTGGCAGCTCGTTTTGTGTTAGCAGATAAAAGCATTATTACAGTGGTTGGAGTTGCTGAAGATTTCTTAGTGGGCATTAAGGGACTCACGTTCTCCACTGATTTTTATATCCTGAAAATGCCCCAAAATGACTCAGACAAGCCATCATCAATCTTACTCGGAAGACCATTCTTGAAGACCTCAAAGTTTAAATTAGATGTTTTTTCAGGAACATACTCTTTTGAAATAGATGGCAGAGTAGTAATCTTCAATCTGAATGGAGTTATGAAGCATCCTCCAGAGGATCACTCTATCTTCAAGTGTGATATTATAGATGAAACCGTGGCTGAAGTTCATCAGGAGGAATTTGAAGAGAAGCACACAGGACAAGGTCTAAGTATGGGGACATTCTCAGAGGACAATGACAGTGCCTTACCACTATTACCAGCTCCAGATAACCCAGAGCCTGAACATGATCAGAAGTTAAAATTAAAATCCCTTCCTCCACACCTCAAATATGCTTACCTTGAAGACGGGCAGAAGTTCCCGGTTATCATTGCAAAGGAAATCACTTCTCAACAGGAAGAGCAGCTACTTGGTGTGCTGAGGAGGCACAAGAAGACAATTGGTTGGAGTTTGGCAGACATAGTAGGCATCAGCCCTCAAGTCTGTGAGCATAGAATATTTTTAGAAGAGGGAGCAAGACCTGTCCGTCAACCCCAGAGAAGACTGAACCCCACTATCCTAGAGGTTGTCAAAAAGGAAGTGACCAAGCTACTAGAGGCAGATATCATCTATCCCATTTCAGACAGTGAATGGGTAAGCCCAGTACAAGTGGTGCCAAAGAAGTCTGGAGTCACTGCAGTGAAGAATGAGCATGGAGAGCTCCTGACAACCAGAGTTCAGAACACCTGGAGGGTCTGCATTGACTATAGACGCCTCAACCAAGCATCCCGTAAGGATCACTATCCTCTCCCATTCATTGATCAAATGCTGGATCGCCTGTCAGGTAAATCGCATTATTGTTTCTTAGATGGTTACATAGGTTATTTCCAGATTCATATAGCTCCTGAGGATTAGGAAAAGACCATTTTTACATGTCCTTTTGGGACTTATGCTTACAAGAGAATGCCCTTTGGCTTGTGCAATGCACCAGCTACTTTCCAGAGGTGCATGATGAGTCTTTTCTCTGATCTTATTGAGGACTGTATGGAGGTTTTTATGGATGATTTTAGTGTTTATGGCGATTCCTTTAGCCTTTTCTTAGATGGACTATCTAGAGTATTAGATAGATGTGTCAGTACAAATCTGGTATTAAATTTTGAAAAATGTCACTTTATGGTTAAACAAGGAATTGTACTAGGACATGTTGTGTCTAACACTGGCATTTCTGTAGATCCAGCAAAGGTGGATGTTATTTCTAGTTTACCTTACCCCTCTTCTGTGAGGGAGGTCCGTTCTTTCCTTGGCCATGCAGGTTTTTACAGGAGGTTCATTAAGGACTTCAGTAAGGTAGCACTACCCTTATCCAGGCTACTACAGAAAGATATTGAATTCGAGTTCAGTGAAAATTGCAAACAAGCGTTTGATAAGCTGAAGACTGCACTGACTCAAGCCCCAATTGTAAGAGGACCAGACTGGAGCCAACCATTTGAAATAATGTGTGATACTTCCAACCATGCAGTAGGAGCAACACTGGCTCAGCGTGAAGGTAAGGATCCTTTTGTTATTGCTTACGCATCTAAAACTTTAGATGCCGCTCAGTCGAATTACACTACTACAGAGAAAGAGCTTCTTGCTATTGTTTTTGCTCTGGATAGATTCCGAGCCTATTTACTTGGTACGAAGGTAGTAGTGTATTCAGACCACGCAGCTCTAAAGTATTTATTATCTAAAAAGGAGTCCAAACCAAGGCTTATATGTTAGATACTGCTATTACAACAATTTGATTTAGAAATTAAGGACAGGAGTGGTAACCAGAATTTAGTGGTAGACCACTTGAGTCGCCTTGAGCACATTACAGATAACTCCACTCCTATAGCTGATAATTTTCCATTTGATCACCTGCAAGCAGTATCTGAGATAGTCCCTTGGTATGCACCTGTAGCTAATTATCTAGTTAGCCGCACCTTCCCTCCGAACTTTTCTAAGCATCAAAGAGACAAGCTGAAAAGCGAGTCTAAATATTATATATGGGATGACCCATATTTATGGAGATGTGGCGCTGACCAGGTAATTAGACGGTGTGTGCCTCAATCAGAATTTCAGTCCATCTTAGAGGCCTGTCACTCATCTGAGAGTGGAGGACATTTTGGCCCTCAAAGAACTGCTAGAAAAATCTTAGACTGTGGATTCTGGTGGCCTACTCTTTTTAGAGACGCAGTTGAATTTTGTAGATCTTGTTTCCCATGCCAGAAATTTGGTAATATATCCAGGAGGGATGAGATGCCTCAACAGATTATGCTTTTCTGTGAAATTTTTTATGTTTGGGGCATTGACTTCATGGGTCCATTTTCAAATTCTAATGGTTATTTTTATATTTTGTTAGCCGTGGATTATGTTTCCAAATGGGTGGAAGCAATTCCCACCCGCACTGATGATGCTAACACTGTTGTTTCCTTTGTGAGAAACCATATTATTTGTCGCTTTGGGTCATCACGAGCAATCGTGAGTGATCAAGGCACCCATTTTTGTAACAGGAGACTAACAGGATTAATGAAGAAGCATGGGATAATTCATAAAGTTGCAACAGCCTACCATCCTCAGACTAATGGGCAAGCCGAGGTGTCAAATAGAGAGATAAAGCGTATCTTGCAGAAGATAGTCAAACCTCATAGAAGAGACTGGAGCACCAGGCTACAAGATGCACTCTGGGCATACAGAACAGCATACAAAACACCCATTGGGATGAGTCCTTTCCGCTTTGTTTATGGAAAAGCTTGTCATCTCCCTGTTGAAATAGATCATAAAGCCTTTTGGACAGTAAAGGTATGCAACATGGGAATTGAAAAAGCCGGAGCTGAAAGGAAGTTGCAACTGCAGGAACTGGAAAGCCTTCGCCTAGAAGCTTATGAGAACTCAAGACTATACAAGGAGAAGATGAAGGTTGTACATGATCAACACATCAAGAGGAAAGAGTTCCAACCTGGGGACTTAGTCCTCCTTTACAAGTCTCGACTGAGGCTCATGCCAGGCAAGTTGAGATCAAGATGGGAAGGTCCATACAGAGTAGAGAAGGCAGAACCGTACGGAGTTTATCACCTAAGCCATCCTTCAAACTCTGAACCTATTAAAGTTAATGGACATCGTTTAAAGCTGTACCATGGTAAGAAGCTGAAGAAAAACAAGGAGCTTGAGATCTTCCTCTTGGAAGATCCCCACATAGCCGAAGACTGAGCTAGTGGAGCGTCCAACTTATGGACGTTAAAGCAAAGTGCTAGGTGGGAGACAACCCACCATGGTATGATCGTTCTTTTCCCTATTTTTAATTTTCTTATTCAATAACCCTTCTCTTCATTAGTACATTTCGTGCATCTGCATTTCCATACTTTTATTTAAAATAATAATAATAATAATCACGCGACGCGACCGCCTCATTAACGCGTCCGCGTCGCAAGAAGATGGGAGAAAATAAAAAACGAACAGAGAGTTACGCGAGAGCGTGGCTGGAGGCGTGCGAATGGCACAAATCACCCCACGCGACCACGTCGCTGACGCGACCGCGTCATATGGGAATAATGTCCTCCCACGCGATCGCGTGCCCCACGCGGCCGCGTGACCAGGATTTCGACGTCAAAGTGGTGCACGACCGAAAGTTGTGCGAGAGTGGCGCTGGATTGTTGTTGAACGCATAATCCTTCCCACGCGGCCGCGTGACCCACGTGACCGCGTCATATCATTCTAAAGCCCACTCACGCGATCGCATGCCCCACGCGATCGCGTCACTTAAAATTTGGCACTAATATGATTTTGAATAGAGAGTTGTGCGAGTGCGAGGCTACCCTCGCGCCATTAGCCTAAAACGAGTCACGCGACCGTGTGACCGACGCGACCGCGTCATTGAGTTTAAGCGCAAGTCGCGCGACCGCGTGCCCCACGCAACCGCGTCGCTTGCGCCGCACAATTTTGCTGATTTGCCAAATTATCTTATCTTTTTTCTCTCCAAATCCTATTCTCTCTTATCCTTCCTTATTTCTTCTCCCTCCCTTCCTCCCTTCTTCTTTCTTTCTCACTTTTTACTCTCTCTCACCCCCATTAACAAGGTTCTTCTTGTTCTCCTTCCCTCCTTACTTTTCTATTATTCTTCTTATTTTTATATGTTATCTTTTTTTCTTTTCTTTTTACCTTCATTGTTCATATTTTCTTTTTCTTTCTTTCTCCTTTTTACTTGGTGTTATCAATTTATGTGAATCATTATTTATTATTATATGCTTGTGTAGTGTTGAAAATTTGTTTGACAATTATATATTGCTTTTTAAGGGATTACTTGCATGTTCAAATTCTTATTTTCAAGAGCTTCTGCTACATGCATGCTATGTGTTTGTGAAAAATTCCATATGGCATTATAAACTTCTTTACATTTTTCTACTCTCATATTCAATGCTTGCTTTTCACAAATTCCCTTTACTATTTTATTCATTGAATTTAATTGTCAATACAAATGTGATGGTTAGTTACGAGTGATAATATATTTAAATTGGACATTGAATGCTTGATCTATGCTACTCATGCCTTTGCCTGCATGCCAATAAACCCCTTGCATTTACTTGTCCTCACATGCACTTGCTATATTTCCATTGATGAACTTTTCACATGTAATCCGGACCATGTGTTAACGTCATTCTTCTTTATTGTGCATTGATTATCACTTACATCACCCTCTTCCTTGCTTTACCCCTTTAAATTTAATTTACTTTCTCTTCCCTTTTTCAGGATGGCCACCAAGAAAGGAAAAGAGAAAGCTACTCCCAAACAACCAGCAAGAAGAGGTACAAAGAGAGCATTAGTGGCAGAACCCTCTTCAACTGCGGTAAAGCCCTCAACAAAGAAAATTAAGAGGATCATAAAGGTTAATGATAAAGAAAAAGCCTTCCCAGCAAAGGACACTGCGCGATTCCCCAATCGCTACTGTGAGCAGATGTTTCCCATCCTGGCTGAAAGGAGTTACAACAACGAATACCTTCTTCTCCTCCCAAACCATATTGCTACATTTTTTGAGCCGCAGATTACACGAAGACAATGGGATTTCCTACAGAGATAGCCAAGGCAGGTCAATCTTTCTTGGGTCGTCGAGTTCTACTCCAACTTCCACCTACCGACCCTGCAGTCTGTCTATGTCCGTCAGAAGCAAGTCCCCATTACAGAAGAGGCCATTCAAAAAGTTCTAAGTCTTCCCCCTGTTCCAGAAGGAATGGACGCCTTTCAAGAAGCCGCACTCAAGCGCCAGCTGTACCAATTTGACTGGGACGCCGTTCTTAGAGTTATCGCACTACCTGGCAGCAGATGGATCTACGGATACCATCGTACCCGCCCTAAGGGAATTTCGGCTTCAGCACTTACCTTGGAGGCTCGCGTATGGGCACAGATTATGTCCCATTACGTCTTTCCGAGCACTCACGAGTCCTCCTTCACTGCGGACATGGCCGTTCTACTATGGTGCATCCTTACAGATCAACCTCTGAATCTACCAAGACATATCCGGAATGCCATGGGACACGTACAAATTACTGGCAACTTACCTTTTCCAGCCCTGGTCTCAGATCTTGTCTCAACAGCCGGAGTCTCCTACAGAGCTGAGGACACTAAAGCCATGCTTCCACAGGAAGATCAGTATGTCCCCAACAGGAAGTACCTTAGACTTCCAGCAGCCACTATCAGCCAGCCTACTGAACCAGTTGAAGACATTCCTTCTTCAACACCACAAGCACCTACAACAGCCCAACTGTTCCAGCAGATACTTGAAAAGTTGGATCGGCATGAATAGAAAGCTAAGATGCGAGAGCGCCGTAACAAGCGCCGATTCACATACCTCAAAGAGCTGATCATGGGAAAATTAAAGGACTCAGATACCCCGGACTCCACTTCCTTTACCAGCACAGGGAGCCATGATGGTCCCGACTGTGGAGATACTGCTACCAGCCCACCTTTGTTCTTGACAGATGGCACTGAGGACAGTGCAAAGCCTTAAGTGTGGGGAGGTCGGTCAGTACCTGACTTCCGGAGGTAATTTCTCTTCCCTAGCACCAATAAATTAGGATGTTTAGTTAGATTTTTCTTTTATAGAATAGGATAAATTGCATAGTAATAGGTTAGTTGCATGCATGTTCTGCTTGATTGAAAAGACAATAAGTTTCTTCTAAGACCCTATCTTTGGAACAAAATTTCACTAATTTTAATTAAAACTTTTATGTTAAATTTGCTTGAAGTTGTATTTGGAACATGGTTTTTGAGTTAAAGAACACACAACCTGTGAGATTTTGAGCCTAATTACATGGTTACATTATTTAACCATAAATATTTTATTCTTGTGTGTTTACTTCTCTATGATTGTAATCTATATTTTGTTTCATCCTATATGTCCAATGTTTATTATATTTATATGTTTGCATATGATTGAGGCCATTATTTGTTTAGCTCACTTATCCAAATAAAGCCTACCCTTTCAATTATCTTTGATAGCCACTTTGAGCCTTTAAATTCCATTTGTTCTATATTTTACCACATTACTAGCCTTAAGCAGAAAAACAATTATATATCCCAAATTGAATCTTTGGTTAGCTTAAGATAGAATTGTGTGTGTTATCCAAGTATGGGAAATTGTGGGAACAAAGGATAATAAGGGAATGAGTCATGATAATATTATGGGAATTTGGATACCTACTCATGTGAAACTATAAGAATTAAAACTCTATGTGCATTGATAAGCTATGTTATTTTTATGTTTCTATGTTTATAAAAAAAAATCCAAAAATATTCAACAAAAACCATAAGGGGACAAAAATTACCCCAATGTTAAATTAAGAATAAAAAGATCAATGCATGTATGATAAAATTAAAATAAAAGGTTGAGACATGAGTATGGAATGTGAAAGGAAATTTCTGGGTAGCTAGGTATGAATTCTAAAGTTACATAGAATATATATAGGTTATGTTAAAGCTTGGGTTAATTAAAGATTCAATTTATAAGCTTACTTAGCCATATATGTATCCTTACCCTTACCTTGGCCCCATTAC
This sequence comes from Arachis ipaensis, assembly GCF_059453495.1. Taxonomy (NCBI): domain Eukaryota; kingdom Viridiplantae; phylum Streptophyta; class Magnoliopsida; order Fabales; family Fabaceae; genus Arachis; species Arachis ipaensis. Next base: position 61,298,288 of record NC_142436.1, read on the forward strand.
AACCTCGAAAAGACCTCATGATATTTGCATTGGTATATTAAATGTTGTTGATTGGTTAGGAGAAGAACAAAAAAATTAGAGAGCATGATTAGAGAATGATAGAGCGATAACCCTATACACTAGAGAGACTAGAGTGTACATACATCATCAGTGAGGGTTCCATGCTTGAATTTCTATGTTCCCTGCTTTCATGAGCTATCTTCTTGCATTTTTGTCTGTTCTTACTGTATAAGAATTGAGTTAGTGGAATTTGATTTGTAATTGTTTTGAAGAGCTTACTTACTTTTGATCAAGTGGACAAAAATCATATAGTTGCATTCATATATATAGGTTGTATTGCATTTCATAGGTTTTACATGTTCTTACTCATTCATTTTATCTCCTTCAACTAAGCATGAGGACATGCTATGTTTAAGTGTGGGGAGGTTGATAAACCACTATTTTATGGTTTGTATTATGTTTAATTATGTGTTTTTATCATGATCTTTACCCACTTATTTATTAAATAAGCATGCATTTATAATTCCTTCCTAAAGTTATTGCATGATTGAAAACTTGCTTCCTAGAGACTTTTAATTATGTATTTTATTTCTCCTTTATTCCATTCGATGCCGTGATCTGTGTGTTAAGTGTTTCAGGCTTTATAGGGCATGAATGAGTTGGAGATTGGAGAGGAAGCTTGCAAAAATGGAAGGAACACAAGGAATTGAGGAGATGACCAGCGAGAAGTGACGCGGCCACATGGATGACGCGACCGCGTGAAAGAGAGGAAATCGCAGTGACGCGGCCGCATGGATGACGCGACCGCGCGGCATGGAATAGCACAAGCGACGCGGCCGCATGGATGACGTGACCGCGTGGCAAAGTAGAAAGCCGAATGACGCGGTCGCATGGATGACGCGACCGCGTGACATGCGCGATCTGCATAATCTGCAGAATCGCTGGGGGCGATTTCGGACCTTATTTTGACCCAGTTTTTGGCCCAGAAAAGCAGACTAGAGCCAGAGAACATGCAGAAACCAAAAACAACATTCATTCCGCATAGTTTTAGTTTTTCAGATCTAGTTTTCCTCTCCTCTAGGTTTTCTCTCTACACATTCATAGTTTTTAGGATTTGTTATGTTCATTGTTTTTGCATTGGGATATTGAGAAGAGTTATTGCCTCATCAAGACTTCGACATTCTAGTTCGTTCTCTTTACTTGTCTCTTACTCTTCCATGTTCCCTAACTTGATGGGGAGTTAATTGAAAGGAACCCTTTAGTTAGGATGCTCAAGAGAAAGATTGTAATTGGGTTTATTGTTGGATTGCTCTCTAGTCACTAACACCTATTCTCCCAAGAGCGGATTGGAACTTGTGGATAGAAACAGCATTCCAACTCGTTTGACTTTCCCTTACTTAGTAAGGAGCAACTAAACATAATAACCCCCAATTGTCAATTAATCTTGAGAGTACTCCAACAAGAATAGGGCTTCCAGCTAATCAACTCCCAGTCAAGGCTTTTATTTAAATTTATATAGATTCTCTCATTTAATTTTTTTCCATTCAACTCAAACCTTTTTGAAAACATCTTATTAATAAAATAGCACACTTTTCTGCAACTCGTTGGGAGACGACCTGGGATTCATACTCCCAGTATTTTAATTTTAATTTCTGTGACACCCTTCTAAATTGATAAGTGGATTTCTGGATGGTTGAGAACTATACTTGCAACGCATATTTTATAATCATTCTTAACTCGCCAATTTCCGCTCGCATCAGGGAGTTTGAGGAGGTTGTGAGTTTTCATGTTCTCTTGTCATCTCAAGTGCAGTTTCATGTTCAAATATTTCTACCACCTCTTCCTTCTTTGCAATTTCACTTGACACAGGGACCTTGTGTTCTTGTTTTTCCATTTCCTCATTCCTTGCATTCAACAATTGGTTTACCAGCACTTCCATATTTTTGAGGGAGTTCTCTTTTTCATTCCAGAATCTCTGTGCCTCCTCCTGATATTTTTCAAACATGGTCTCAAGCTTTGAGAGCCTTTGGTTCATGGAAGTTTGTGTCGGTGGTAAGTTTTGAAAGGGGCTTTCTGTTGCAGCATGGTCAAGTGATGATATCTTCAGATGAATATCATATGGAGCATTAGAATTCCCTTCCCAGCCACCATTAGAATAATGACTTGCATCATTTTGTTGTGGAGGGAAATATCCCATATGATTCTCTTGCTCATCTTGTGTGTTTGAAGCAAATCTCCATGGATTGGAGTGCTCAGAATTTGTATTTTTTTGGTGATATTCCCAGCCACCATTAGAGATTGGTGATGGTGGGTAATATCCCATAAAATTTTTTTATCATAAGATGAGTTGAACTCCATTTGAATTTTGTAAAACACAACACCAATGAAATTTGAAATTCATCTCACAGAGAAGAATTTCTTAGTGAGGCAATAACTCAAACACCTTGCTATCAACTTAAATCAGAGAACAAAAACAAAGAAAATGCTTGATCTAGACTTCTCAGCCACTTAATCATTATTAATCTAAATCAATCCCCGACAACGGCGCCAAAAACTTGATGGGTGGTAATGAGATTCCCACACAAAAACTCACCACCAAGTGTACCAGGTCGCATCAAGTAGTAAAACTCACTTAGAGTGAGGTCGATCCCACAGGGATTGATGGATCAAGCAACTTTAGTGGGTGATTAGTTTAGTCAAGCTAACATTGGTGAATTAAGTGAAATTGAAGCAACAAAACACAAATTGCTGAGAATTGTAAATGACAGAATATAAATGAGCAGAATCTTAAATTGGCAGAAGCTTAAAGAACAAGAAAAGTAAATTGACAGAATCTTAAATGACAAGAAAGGTAAATTGTATGAAATGTAAAGGTGGTTGGGTGCTGGAAATTAAAGAGACAGTAAATCAGAACTCAGAACAAGAAATTTGAATTGCAGGAAAATTAAATTTAGATTACAGCATGCTCAAATGTAAATTAGCAAGGAGGTAGAGAATTTAAATTGCATAGAAAGTAGATTCAGCTCAAGCAAAATGAAAAAGTGCAGAAAAGGAATTTGCAGAAGAGAGAATTGTAGAGATTGAAAGTGTATAAGTGAAATTGCATTGAAAAGAAATAAAGCAGAGAAGAAAAGAGAACTCAGATCTGATTTCCAATTCTCAAATTCAAACAGGAAAATTAAAAGAGAGTTCTCTATTCTACTCTTACTCCTACTGCTCTCTAATGGAGCCAGCCTTCTACAAAAAATGAAAATGATGCCTTATATACGATTTTTACAAAATTTAAAATGAAATTGAAATTGAAAACAAATTACAATTAAAATGAAATTTCTAATCTAATTGTTTCTTGTGCCTTTGAGTGATGTCGTGGGCTTTGCTTGCTTTGGATTTGAAAAGAGATGGGTCCGGTTGGCCTTGGTTTAACTGGTTTGGAGGGATGGGTCAAGGTTGCTTTTGGTTTGAATTGGGTTGGAACCATGCTCCAGTGGAGCGCTCAGTTAAGTTAGTGAACTAAGGGCTACACATGCCTTGTTGTGTGAGCCTTGGTTGCAATTGCTCCTTCCTTGAAACAAGCTTTTGCTTTTCTTATTAGCTTCTCCTTTTGGGTGCTTTGCCCCATGAGTTGATAACAAAGCTACGACTCTAAATGCTTTATTTTTAAGTATTACCACTTGATACATAAGTACCACAAGCATTTAATTAGAGGATTTCATTAAGCACATTTGTTTCTTTTCTTGACTCTCTAATCATTGATGCTCAGAGCCTTGAGCTTTGAGGGAGTGATTTTTGCACTTTGACCTTAACCTTGACTTCTAAGTGTTTTGTTTTCAAGCTTTTTGCTTCATACATAAACACCACAAGTACTTAACAACTGTCATTGTCATTGGTACTCAGAGCCTTCAGCTTTCTCATTCTTTCCATTTTTCTTTCTTGTCTTATTTTGCAATTGCTTCTTCAAGGTTTTCATTATTTCAAAAGATTTCAGAAAATGTCCTAGATGAAAACTTCAACTAAATACAATCCAATGTAATTAAGCAACAATTAACTATACTAGCTTTCCAATACTTGTATGCACATGCTAAGTTCTTCTTTAATTCCTTGTTCGTTTATGATCATGATGCTTTATTGCTTTTGAATTCACAATACTCAAGTTGGTAATCATAATGTCACAGCAACATGTTGCAAATCAAAATTCAAGCTATGCTTATTCATACCACACATGCATACAGAGAAGATAAAGACAATCATACAATTTAAAGTGCTGGAAACAAATGAGAGGAAAAGGAACTTTATAACCTTGTAATTCATCTTCTCTATTGTTGTCATTTTCCTCTCATTCTTCCTCTTCCCTTGCCAAACTCAGAATGCTTGCTCATCCTCAAGCAACAATTAGAACAATGGCTATGGGTCTAGAATGGATCATGAATGTCTATGGTTGACATATTCTTCACTTTCTTCCTCTTCTTCCAGTTTGTTAAGAGGAATGACCTCAAGGGGGGAGAAGTTTCAGCTATTGTCCCCTATCTTGGTCTCTTCTCAGCAGGCTTCCTTTTGTACATGGCTTGATTGAGCTTGCTTGCTGGATCATCGGTATGATTGGTTCTCTTGTTAGTTGCCTTCACTCCTTTAAATTCAAGACTTGGTTGCTGCGTGTTTATTGGAATTTTATCTTCATCCAGAGCCCTTTGAATTGGTGGCTCAATGAGCTCTTCCTTCATGTACTTCTCTGCCTCACTTGAGTGTCAATTTTCTTGACTGACTTCCTCACTTTCTTGTTCTTCCATTTCCTCCTTTTTATCCACCAATTGATCTTCACCTTCCTTGCTTAGCAATTCTCTGTTTCTTCTTGCTTGCTCTAAATATCCATTCATCTTATTGTAGAGAGTTTCTTGACTTTTCCAGGATTGTTCATGTCTTTCAAAAATTCTCTGGACTTTTGAAGGAGATTCTCTGAAGGTTGAGAGAAATTTTGTGGACATGAACATGTTGTAGTGAAGTTGTTTTGAGGGTTATGGAGTGAATTTTGTGAGTTGTGGAATGAATTTTGTGGTTGGTGAGATGAGTTGTATGGATCTTGGAGGAAACTGTGTGTTGAGGCATAATCAAGAGATAATGTCTCTTGCTGAGTGTCATATGGAGCACCAGAATTCCTTTCCCAGCCATAGTTAGTGTTAGCATCATAACAGTATGATTTACGTTGTGGCTCTGGGAGGTATTCATGCTCTTTCATTCTTTGGTGATGCTCCCAGCCACCATTAGAATAATGACTTACATTATTTTGTGGTGGAGGGAAATATCACATATGATTCTCTTGCTCATCTTGTGTATCTGAAGCAAATCTCCATGGATTGGAGTGCTCAGAATTTGTATTTTCTTGGTGATATTCCCAGCCACCATTAGAGATTGGTGATGGTGGGTAATATCCCATATAATTTCTTTGATCATAAGATGAGTTGAACTCCATTTGAGTTTTGTAAAACACACAACCAGTGAAAACTGAAATTACTCATATCAGATATGAGAGTTTCTTAGTGAGGCAAAAACACAAACACCTTGGTTTCAATTAAAAATAGAAAACAAAAATAAAGAAAATGCTTGATCTAGACTTCTCACCCACTTAATCATTGTTGATCTAAATCAAACCCTAGCAACGGCGCCAAAAACTTGAAGGGTTAGAAATCGATTCCAACACCGAAACTCACCGACAAGTGTACCGGGTCACATCAAGTAGTAATAACTCACAAGAGTGAGGTCAATCCCACAGGGATTGATGGATCAAGCAACTTTAGTGGGTGATTAGTTTAGTCAAGCTAACATTGGTGAATTAAGTGAAATGTAACCAACAGAACACAAATTGCTGAGAATCGTAAATGACAGAATGTAAATGGGCAGAAAACTTAAAGAGCAAGGAATGTAAATTGACAGAATCTTAAATGACAAGAAATGTAAATTGCATCAAATGTAAAGGGGGCTTGGGGGTTGGAAATTTAAAGAAAGCAATAGAGCAAGCAATTGAAGAGATCTTGAGAACAAGTGACAGGAAATTTAAAGTGCAGGAAAATTTAATTCAGATCACAGTAGCTCAAATGTAAAGTGCAGAAGACCAAAAGTGCAGGAAAATAAATTGGGAGCAATAGGAACAGAAAGTAAAAATCACAGAGAAGGAAATTGTAGCAGAAGAGAAAATCAGCAAGAAGACTTAGATCAATTTTGAAATCTCAAAGGGAAATTAACAACTTCAATGAAGCAATGAAAACAGAAAGAAAGCCAAGAGCTCAATTGCTCTCTCGATCAAAACAGAAAGGAAATTGCAAAAAAAGGAAAATGAAACAGAAAGAAAAAGAGAACTCAGATCTGATTTCCAATTCTCAAATTCAAATAGGAAAATTAAAAGAGTTCTCTATTCTACTCCTACTCCTACTGCTCTCTAATGGAGCCAGCCTTCTACAAAAAAGAAAATGATGTCTTATATAGGCTTTTTACAAAATTTAAAATGAAATTCAAATTGAAAACAAATTACAATTAAAATGAAATTTCTAATCTAATTGTTTCTTGTGCCTTTGAGTGATGTCGTGGGCTTTGCTTGCTTTGGCTTTGAAAAGAGATGGGTTCGGTTGGCCATGGTTTAATTGGTTTGGAGGCATGGGTCAAGGTTGCTTTTGGTTTGAATTCGGTTGGGACCATGCTCCAGTGGAGATCTCAGTTAAGTTAGTGAACTGAGCGCTATACATGCCTTGTTGTGTGAGCCTTGGTTGCAATTGCTTCTTGGCCTAGAGTTCACTAAGTGAGCGCTCAGTTAACTCATTGAGTGCTACTCCTTGTATTTTTTCCTTTGAATGAGACACGATAAAGTTAACTAAGTTAACTGAGCGCTATGCCTTTTCCTTGTTCCCTTGGGCGCTACCCCGGTTCCCTCTTCGAGCCTTGGCTGCCCAATTTTTGGTTGTTTTTTGGGCTTTAAAGATGCCTATCACTTGTGCTTCAATTTCATACCAAATATAAATTGTTATATATCGTTGGAAAGCTCTGAACGTCATCTTTCCAACGCAACTAGAAGCACATCAATTGGACATCCGTAGCTCAAGTTATGGCCCTTTGAAGGAGGCATGGTCATGCTGTCACAAGCTTAGAAAAAACCCGAAAAAGTTAACTATTTTAACTTAGCGCTCTCTTCAAATTGGGCGGTGGTGCCTTGTTTGAGCGCTACTTGGTCATGGGCCACGCTTTTAAAAGCGTGGCTTAAGGCCTCAAAGTGTGCTCTAACTTCAAAGTGTTCCCCAAATCTCTTTTTTTCTCATTTTTAGCTTATTTTGTGTTTTTTTGCTTCTTTTTCTTCTTATTTCCTACAAAGTTTATCAAATCAAAATATCAAGGAAATATACCATTTAAACACAAAAGAATGCAATATTTGAGCACTAATTATCAATTTCTTGTACGAAAAAGCATAGAATAACATGACATGATGACATGTCATCACAATACCAAACTTAAACCTTGCTTGTCCCCAAGAAAGAAAAGAATTATGCAATAGAGATTGACAATCCAAGGTAAGAAGAATAGCAACTCAATGTTCATGGTTAGCTAGTTTTCTATGCATGCTACAATCATAAAAGAAATGTAAATGATTGATGCTTCTATCTAGCTCAATTTATGAAATCTTTATCTTATATTTCTTCCTTGAAACAAGCATTTGCTTTTCTTATTAGCTTCTCCTTTTGGGTGCTTTGCCCCATGAGTTGATAACAAAGATAGGATTCTAAATGCTTTGTTTTCAAGTATTACCACTTGATACATAAGCACCACAAGCATTTAATTAGAGGAATTTATTAAGCTCATTTGTTTCTTTTCTTGACTCTCTAATCATTGATGCTCAGAGCCTTGAGCTTTGAGAGAGTGCTTTTTGAACTTTGACCTTAACCTTGACTTCTAAGTGTTTTGTTTTCAAGCTTTTTGCTTCATACATAAACACCACAAGTACTTAACAACTGTCATTGTCATTGGTACTCAGAGCCTTCAGCTTTCTCATTCTTTCCTTTTTTCTTTCTTGTCTTATTTTGCAATTGCTTCTTCAAGGTTTTCATTATTTCAAAAGATTTCAGAAAATGTCCTAGATGAAAACTTCAACTAAATACAATCCAATGCAATTAAGCAACAATTAACTATACTAGCTTTCCAATACTTGTATGCACATGCTAAGTTCTTCTTTAATTCCTTGTTCGTTTATGATCATGATGCTTTATTGCTTTTGAATTCACAAAACTCAAGTTGGTAATCATAATGTCACAGCAACATGTTGCAAATCAAAATTCAAGCTATGCTTATTCATACCACACATGCATACAGAGAAGATAAAGACAATCATATAATTTAAAGTGCTGGAAACAAATGAGAGGAAAAGGAACTTTATAACCTTGTAATTCATCTTCTCTATTGTTGTCATTTTCCTCTCATTCTTCCTCTTTCCTTGCCAAACTCAGAATGCTTGCTCATCCTCAAGCAACAATTAGAACAATGGCTATGGGTCTAGAATGGATCATGAATGTCTATGGTTGACATATTCTTCACTTTCTTCTTCTTCTTCCAGTTTGTTAAGAGGAATGACCTCAAGGGGGAGAAGTTTCAGCTATTGTCCCCTTTCTTGGTCTCCTCTCATCAGGCTTCCTTTTGTACATGGCTTGATTGAGCTTGCTTGTTGGATCAGGGGTATGATTCGTTCTCTTGTTAGTTACCTTCACTCCTTTGAATTCAAGACTTGGTTGCTGTGTGTTTATTAGAATTTTATCTTCATCCAGAGCCTTTTGAATTGGTGGCTCAATGAGCTCTTCCTTCATGTACTTCTCTGCCTCACTTAAGTGTGAATTTTCTTGACTGACTTCCTCACTTTCTTGTTCTTCCACTTCCTCCTTTTTATCCACCAATTGATATTCACCTTCCTTGCTTAGCAATTCTCTGTTTCATCTTACTTGCTCTAAATATCCATTCATCTTATTATATAGAGTTTCTTGCCTTTTCCAAGATTTTTCTTGTCTTTCAAAAATTCTTTAGACTTTTGAAGGATATTCTCTGGTTGAGAGAAATTTTGTGGACATGAACGTGTTGTAATGAAGTTGTTTTGGGGGCTATGGAGTGAATTTTGTGAGTTGTTGAATGAATTTTGTGGTTGGTGAGATGAGTTGTATGGATCTTGGAGGAAACTGTGTGTTGAGGCATAATCAAGAGATGATGTCTCTTGCTGAGTTTCATATAGAGCACCAGAATTCCTTTCCCAGCCATAGTTAGTGTTAGCATCATAAAAGTATGATTTACTTTGTGGCTCTGGGAGGTGTTCATGCTCTTTCATTCTTTGGTGATACTCCCAGCCACCATTAGAATAATGACTTACATCATTTTGTAGTGGAGGGAAATATCCCATATGATTCTCTTGCTCATCTTGTGTATCTAAAGCAAATCTTCATGGATTGGAGTGCTCAGAATTTGTATTATCTTGGTGATATTCCCAACCACCATTAGAGATTGGTGATGGTGGGTAATATCCCATAAAATTTGTTTGATCATAAGATGAGTTGAACTCCATTTGAGTTTTGTAAAACACACAACCAGTGAAAACTGAAATTGCTCATATCAGAGATAAGAGTTTCTTAGTGAGGCAAAAACACAAACACCTTGGTTTTAATCAAAAATAGAAAACAAAAATAAAGAAAATGCTTGATCTAGACTTCTCACCCACTTAATCATTGTTGATCTAAATCAATCCCCAGCAATGGCGCCAGAAACTTGATGGGTTGCTAATTGATTCCAACACCGAAACTCACCGGCAAGTGTACCAGGTCGCATCAAGTAGTATTAACTCACAAGAGTGAGGTCGATCCCACAGGGTTTGCTGGATCAAGAAACTTTAGTGGGTGATTAGTTTAGTCAAGCTAACATTGGGGAAATAAGTGAAATGTAACCAACAGAACACAAATTACTGAGAATTGTAAAGGACAGAATGTAAATGGGCAGAAAACTTAAAGAGCAAGGAATGTAAATTGACAGAATCTTAAATGACAAGAAATGTAAATTGCATCAAATGTAAAGGGGGGCTGGGTGTTGGAAATTTAAAGAAAGCAATAGAGCAAGCAATTGAAGAGATCTTGAGAACAAGTGACAGGAAATTTAAAGTGCAGGAAAATTTAATTCAGATCACAGTAGCTCAAATGTAAAGTGCAGAAGACCAAAAGTGCAGGAAAATAAATTGGGAGCAATAGGAACAGAAAGTAAAAATCACAGAGAAGGAAATTGTAGCAGAAGAGAAAATCAGCAAGAAGACTTAGATCAATTTTGAAATCTCAAAGGGAAATTAACAACTTCAATGAAGCAATAAAAACAGAAAGAAAGCCAAGAGCTCAATTGCTCTCTCGATCAAAACAGAAAGGAAATTGCAAAAAAAGGAAAATGAAACAGAAAGAAAAAGAGAACTCAGATCTGATTTCCAATTCTCAAATTCAAATAGGAAAATTAAAAGAGTTCTCTATTCTACTCCTACTCCTACTGCTCTCTAATGGAGCCAGCCTTCTACAAAAAAGAAAATGATGTCTTATATAGGCTTTTTACAAAATTCAAAATGAAATTGAAATTGAAAACAAATTACAATTAAAATAAAATTCCTATTCTAATTGTTTCTTGTGCCTTTGAGTGATGTCGTGGGCTTTGCTTGCTTTAGATTTGAAAAGAGATAGGTCCGGTTGGCCTTGGTTTAATTGGTTTTGAGGCATGGGTCAAGGTTGCTTTTGGTTTGGATTGGGTTGGAACCATGCTCCAGTGGAGCGCTCAGTTAAGTTAGTGAACTAAGCGCTGCACATGTCTTGTTGTGTGAGCCTTGGTTGCAATTGCTCCTTGGCCTAGAGTTCACTAAGTGAGCGCTCAGTTAACTCATTGAGCGCTACTCCTTGTATTTTCTTTTGAACGAGGCATGATAAAGTTAACTAAGTTAACTGAGCGCTATGCCTTTGCCTTGTTCCCTTAGGCAATACCCTGGTTCCCTCTTCGAGCCTTGGCTGCCCCATTTTTGGTTGGTTTTTGGGCTTTAAAGATACCTATCACTTGTCCTTCAATTTCATGCCAAATATATATTGCTATATATCGTTGGAAATTTCTGAATGTCAGCTTTCCAACGCAACTAGAAGCACATCAATTGGACATCTGTAGCTCAAGTTATGGCCCTTTGAAGGAGGCATGGTCATACTGTCACAAGGCTAGAAAAAAACCGAAAAAGTTAACTATTTTAACTTAGCGCTCTCTTCAAATTGGGTGCTGGTGCCTTGTTTGAGTGCTACTTGATCATGGGTCATGCTTTTAAAAGCGTTGCCTAAGGCCTCAAAGTGTGCTCTAACTTCAAAGTGTGCCCAAAACTTTTTTTTTTCCTTTTTTGCTTATTTTGTGCTTTTTTGCTTCTTTTTCTTCTTATTTCCTACAAAGTTTATCAAATCAAAAGATCAAAGAAATATACCATTTAAGCACAAAAGAATGCAATATTTAAGCACTAATTATCAAATTTCTTGTATGAAAAAGCATAGAAAAACATGACATGATGACATGTCATCAAATATGGATGGAATAGATATTTTGGTAAAATTGAAGGGTAGAATAATAATTTTAAAACTAAATACACTCCATTAAAAATATTTTAGGAACGCTATTTATCAGCATATTTCTAGTTAAAAATATTTATTTCTAATTTAAATTATAAAATGAACAAATTAATTATACTTTATAAAGTACAGTTTAAATCCAGAATATCAATTATCTAATTTAAATCATTATCTCTTTATTATTTTTCCATTAACAAAACTTAATTTTGAATTATATAAAATAATCAAGTTTATTAAAATTTTACAAGAATATTAATCAACTTTAAAATTTGAAATTAAATAAAGACAAGATAACTTGGAACAAAGATTCAAAAATAAAGAAAAGATAAATAAGATATGATTTCAAAAATTAAGAAAGATAAACAAGATAGAATTCAAGAATTAAAAAGTAAATTAATTAAACCAAAAAGAAAATCACTTAAAGGGACACCAAACTTAAAGATTTGAAATTAATTAGAAGAAGATAACAAAAATTTGAGATTAAAAGGAAAAGATAAAAAAGATAGAAGTCAAAAATTCAAGAAAATAAACAAGATGAAAAGAAGCACCAAACTTAAAATTTAAATTTAATTAAAGATGAGATAACCAAAACAAAGAAAATATAAAAATAGAGAGAGGTAGCTAAGAGGATGGTTGAAAATTTAGGAAAATATATAAAATAATTTTCGAAAATCTAAGAAAGAAAAAGGAAAAACTAAAAGACACCAAACTTAGAATTTGAAATTAAATAAAAAGAAGATGACAAAAATTCGAAAATTAAAGAAAAAATATTAACAAGGAAGAAATCGAAAATTCAAGGGAGCAAACAACAGCAACTTCAAAAATCAAAAGAGAAATAATTGAACAAAAACTACTAAGAAACACCAAACTTAAAATTTCAAAATAAAGAAAAATTAATAATGAAAGTTTTCGAAAAAATAGAGAAATAAGTAAAACTCAAAATTAAAAACTTTAGAGGAAATAAATGGTCAAAAACTGATAAAAGTACCTAATCTAAGTAACAAGACAACCAGTAGTTGTCAATTACGAACAATCATCGGCAACGGCGCCAAAAACTTGGTGCGCGAAATTAAAATTCACACAACTTTACCAGCAAGTGTACCAGGTCGTCCAAGAAAAGCATGTGATAGCAAAACACGAACGTTCCAGAAACCTTCAAGCAAGCACAACAGAAAATTTAAAGAAGAACTTTGATGAGCGGATAATTTATACGCTTTTTGGCATTGTTTTTAGTATGTTTTTAGTAGGATCTAGTTACTTTTAGGGACATTTTCATTAGTTTTTATGTTAAATTCACATTTTTGGACTTTACTATGAGATTGTGTGTTTTTCTGTGATTTCAGGTATTTTCTGGCTGAAATTGAGGGACTTGAGCAGAAATCAGATTCAGAGGTTGAAGAAGGACTGCTGATGCTGTTGGATTCTGACCTCCCTGCACTCAAAGTGGATTTTCTGGAGCTACAGAACTCGAAATGGCACGCTTCCAATTGCATTGGAAAGTAGACATCCAGGGCTTTCTAGAAATATATAATAGTCCATACTTTGGCCAAGAATAGACGATGTAAACTGGCGTGCAACGCCAGCCTTCTGCCCAAATCTGGCGTCCAGCGCCAGAAAAGGATCCAAAACCAGAGTTGAACGCCCAAACTGGCACAGAAACTGGCGTTCAACTCCACAAATGGCCTCTGCACGTGCTACACTTAATCTCAGCCCAAACACACACCAAGTGGGCCCCGGAAGTGGATTTATGCATCAATTACTTACTCATGTAAACCCTAGTGACTAGTTTATTATAAATAGGACCTTTTACTAGTCTTTTTGACCATCCTGGATTACCTTATGATCCTGTGATCACGTTTTAGGGGGCTGGCCATCTCGGCCATGCCTGGATCTTTCACTTATGTATTTTCAACGGTAGAGTTTCTACACTCCATAGATTAAGGTGTGGAGCTCTGCTTTCCCTCAAAGATTAATGCAAAGTACTACTGTTTTCTATTCAATTCTTCTTATTTCTCTTCTAAGATATCCATTCGCACCCAAGAACGTGATGAAGGTGATGATTATGTGTGACGCTCATCATTCTTCTCCCTTATGAACGCGTGTCTGACAAACACTTCTGTTCTACATGAAATAAGCTAGAATGAGTATCTCTTAGATCTCCTAACCAGAATCTTCGTGGCGTAAGCTAGAATGATGGCGGCATTCAAGAGAATCCGGAAGGTCTAAACCTTGTCTGTGGTATTCCGAGTAGGATTCAATGATTGAATGACTGTGACGAGCTCCTAACTCGCGATTGCAGGGCGTTAGTGACAGACGCAAAAGGATAGTAAATCCTATTCCAGCATGATCGAGAACCGACAGATGAATAGCCGTGCCGTGACAGGGTGCGTGAGCATATTATTCACTGAGAGGATAAGATGAAGCCATTGACAAGGGTGATGCCTCCAGACGATTAGCCGTGCCGTGACAGGGCATTGGATCATTTTCCCGAGAGATGACCGAAAGTAGCCATTGACAGTGGTGATGTATCACATAAAGCCAGCCATGGAAAGGAGTAAGACTGATTGGATGAAGATAGCAGGAAAGCAGAGGTTCAGAGGAACGAAAAGCATCTCCATTCGCTTATCTGAAATTCCTACCAATGATTTACATAAGTGTTCCTATCCCTATTTTATTATATAATATTCGAAAACCATATCACTGTTTTATATCTGCCTGACTGAGATTTACAAGGTGACCATAGCCTGCTTCATACCAACAATCTCCGTGGGATTCGACCCTTACTCACGTAAGGTATTACTTGGACGACCCAGTGCACTTGCTGGTTAGTTGTATCGAAGTTGTGACAATTATGTATTGAGATCAGAGCACCAAGTTGCTCACGTTGCCGGGGATTGTTTGAGCCTGGACATCACAATTTCGTGCACCAAGTTTTTGGCGCCGTTGCCGGGGATTGTTTGAGTTTGGACAACTGACGGTTCATCTTGTTGCTCATATTAGGTAATTTTCTTTTTGTTTTCTTTTCAAAAAAAAAATATATTTTCAAAAATATTTCTAAAATTTTCTCATCTGTTTTCGAAAAAAATAAAAATGTTTTCAAAAATTTTATTCAAAATTTTTAAGAATGAATTCTAGTGTTTCATGAAGCATGTGAAGCCTGGCTGGCTGCAAAGCCATGTCTAAATTCATTTGGACTGAGGCTTGCAATTTGTTATCAAAGAGCAATATACTCTCGTGTTAAAGACTAAAGCTTGGCTGGCCATTGGCCATGTCTAGTGTTTTGGACTGGAGCTTTCATTGAAAGCTTGGCTGGCTAGTGAGCCATGTCTAATTCCTGGACTGAAGCTTTAGACTAACATGGCAAGATTCCTGGAATTCATATTAAAAATTTTGGAATCCTTATTTTTTCTTTTTCATATTATTTTCGAAAAAATCCAAAAAAATTAGAAAATCATAAAAATCAAAAATATTTTCTGTTTCTTGTTTGAGTCTTGAGTCACATTATAAGTTTGGTGTCACTTGCATATGCATCTTGCATTTTTCGAAAATTTCATGCATTCATGGTGTTCTTCATGATCTTCAAGTTATTCTTGGTAAGTCTTCTTGTTTGATCTTGATGATTTTTTGTTTTGTGTCTTTTCATGTTTATCATATGCATTCTTGAATTCTTAGTGCGTAAGCATTAAAGAATTCTAAGTTTGGTGTCTTGCATGTTTTCTTTGCATTAAAAATTTTTCAAAATTGTGTCTATGATGTTCATCTTGACATTCATAGAGTTCTTGGTGTTCATCTTGACATTCATAGCATTCTTGCATGCATTCATTGTTTTGATCTAAAAATTTCATGCATTGCATCTTTTTAGTGTTTTTCTCTTGCATCATAAAAATTCAAAAATCAAAAAAATATCTTTCCTCTTTTCTCTCATCAAATTCGAAAATTTGGATTGACTTTTTCAAATTTTTTAAAATCAAATTGTTTCTCATGAGTCAAATCAAATTTTCAATTTGAAAATCTTATCTTTTTCAAAATCTTTTTCAAAAATCAAATCTTTTTCAAAATTATTAGTTATTTTCGAAAATTCCAAAAATATTTTTCAAAAATTTTTTTCTTATTTTTATACCAAATTTTCGAAAATAACATAATCAATTAATGTTTTGATTCAAAAATTTGAAGTTTGTTACTTGCTTGTTAAGAAAGATTCAAACTTTAAGTTCTAGAATCATATCTTGTGATTTCTTATGAATCAAGTCATTAATTGTGATTTTAAAAATCAAATCTTTTTCAAAACTAATTTCAATCATATCTTTTCAAAAATATCTTCTTATCTTATCTTTTTCAAAAATATCTTTTCAAAATATCTTTTCTAACTTCCTAACTTCTTATCTTTTCAAAATTTGTTTCAACTAACTAACTAACTTTTTGTTTGTTTCTTAACTTTTTCAAAACTACCTAACTAACTCTCTCTCTCTAATTTTCGAAAATATCTTCCCTCTTTTTCAAAAATTTCTTTTTTATTAACTAATTATTTTTATTTTTGATTTTAAAAATTTTTCGAAAAAAAAAATATATACTAACAATTTTCAAAAAAACTATTTTCAAAAATCACTAACTCCTTTTCAAAATTAATTTTCGAAAATTCCCTCCTTCTCTCTCATCTTATTTTATTTATTTATTCATCTACTAACATCTCTTCCTCACATCATCACCAAAATTCGAACCCCCTCCTCTATCTGTGTTCGAATTTCTTCTTTTCTTCTACTAACAATAAGGATCCTCTTTACTGTGACATAGAGGATTCCTCTTCTTTTCTTTTTCTCTCCTCTTTCTTATGAGCAGGGACAGAGAAAAAGGCATTCTTGTTGAAGCTGATCCAGAACCTGAAAGGACTCTGAAGAGAAAATTAAGAGAAGCTAAATTACAACAATCCAGAGACAACTTGATTGAAAATTTCGAACAAGTAAAGGAGATGGCAGCCGAACCCAATAACAATGCAAGGAGAATGCTTGGTGACTTCAATGCACCTAATTCCAATCTACATGGAAGAAGCATCTCCATTCCTGCCATTGGAGCAAACAACTTTGAGCTGAAACCTCAGTTAGTTTCTCTGATGCAGCAGAACTGCAAGTTTCATGGACTTCCATCTGAAGATCCTTTTCAGTTCTTAACTGAATTCTTACAGATATGTGATACTGTTAAGACTAATGGAGTAGATCCTGAAGTCTACAGGCTCATGCTTTTCCCTTTTGCTGTAAGAGACAGAGCTAGATTATGGTTGGATTCCCAACCCAAAGACAGCCTGAACTCTTGGGATAAGCTGGTCACGGCTTTCTTAGCCAAGTACTTTCCTCCTCAAAAGCTAAGCAAGCTTAGAGCTGATGTTCAAACCTTCAGACAGAAAGAAGGTGAATCCCTCTATGAAGCTTGGGAAAGATACAAACAGTTGACCAAAAAGTGTCCTTCTGACATGCTTTCAGAATGGACCATCCTGGATATATTCTATGATGGTTTATCTGAGCTATCAAAGATGTCACTGGACACTTCTGCAGGTGGATCCATTCACCTAAAGAAAACGCCTGCAGAAGCTCAAGAACTCATTGATATGGTTGCTAATAACCAGTTCATGTACACTTCTGAAAGGAATCCTGTGAGTAATGGGACACCTATGAAGAAGGGAGTTCTTGAAGTTGATACTCTGAATGCCATATTGGCTCAGAATAAAATATTGACTCAGCAAGTCAATATGATTTCTCAGAGTCTGCATGGAATGCAAGCTGCATCCAACAGTACTCAAGAGGCATCTTCTGAAGAAGAAGCCTATGATCCTGAGAACCCTACAATAGCAGAGGTAAATTACTTAGGTGAACCTTATGGAAACACCTATAACTCAACATGGAGAAATCATCCAAATTTCTCATGGAAGGATCAAAAGCCCCAACAAGGCTTTAATAATGGTGGAAGAAACAGGTTTAGCAATAGCAAGCCTTTTCCATCATCAACTCAGCAACAGACAGAGAACTCTGAACAAAATGCTTCTAATTTAGCAAATCTAGTCTCTGATCTATCTAAGGCCACTGTAAGTTTCATGAATGAAACAAGGTCTTCCATTAGAAATCTGGAAGCACAAGTAGGCCAGCTGAGTAAAAGGATCACTGAAATCCCTCCTAGTATTCTCCCAAGCAATACAGAAGAGAACCCAAAAGGAGAATGCAAGGCCATTGACATAAGCGCCATGGCCGAACCTGTGAGGAGAGGAGAGGACGTGAATCCCAAGGAGGAAGACCTCCAGGGACGTCCAGTGATCAATAAGGAGCTTCCCTCTGGGGAATCAAAGGACTCTGAGGCTCATCTAGAGACTATAGAGATCCCATTGAACCTCCTTATACCCTTCATGAGCTCTGATGAGTATTCCTCTTCTGAAGAGAATGAGGATGTCGCTGAAGAGAAAACTGCCAAGTTTCTTGGTGCAATCATGAAGCTGAATGCCAAATTATTTGGCATTGATGCTTGGGAAGTTGAACCTCCCTTGTTCATCAATGAACTAAGTGATCTGGATCAACTGACATTGCCTCAGAAGAGACAGGATCCTGGAAAGTTCATAATACTCTGTACCATAGGCACCATGATCTTTAAGGCTCTGTGTGACCTTGGTTCAGGAATAAACCTCATGCCCCTCTCTGTAATAGAGAAACTGGGAATCTATGGGGTGCAAGCTGCTAAAATCTCACTAGAGATGGCAGACAGCTCAAGAAAACAGGCTTATGGACAAGTAGAAGATGTATTAGTAAAGGTTGAGGGCCTTTACATACCTACTGATTTCATAGTCCTGGATACTGGAAAGGAAGAGGATGAATCCATCATCCTAGGAAGACCTTTCCTGGCCACAGCAAGAGCTGTGATTGATGTTGACAGAGGTGAAATAGTCCTTCAATGGAATGAGAACTCCCTTGTATTCAAAACTCAAGGATCTCCCTCTGCAACCATGGAGAGGAAGCAGAAAAAGCTTCTCTCCAAGCAGAGTCAACCAGAGCCCCCACAGTCAAACTCTAAGTTTGGTGTTGGGAGGCCACAACCAAACTCTATGTTTGGTGTTGAACTCCCATATCCAAACTCTAAGTTTGGTGTTGGAGAGTCTCAACAAAGCTCTGCACATCTGTGAGGCTCCATGAGAGCCCACTGTCAAGCTATTGACATTAAAGAAGCGCTTGTTGGGAGGCAACCCAATGTTTATTTATCTAACTCTATTATTATTGTTTTTCATGTTTTCTTAGGTTCATGATCATGTGGAGTCACAAAATAAATAAAAAAATCAAAAACGGAATCAAAAACAGCAGAAGAAAAATCACACCCTGGAGGAGCATCTGTCTGGCGTTCAAACGCCAGAACAGAGCATAGTTCTGGCGCTGAACGCCCAGAACAAGCATGGTTCTGGCGTTCAACGCCAGAAATGGTAGCAAATGGGCGTTGAACGCCCAAAATGGGCACCAACCTGGCGCTGAACGCCCAGAGTTGTGTGCAAGGGCATTTTACATGCCTAAATTGGTGCAGGGATGTAAATGCCTTGACACCTCAGGATCTGTGGACCCCACAGGATCCACTCAGGATCTGTGGACCCCACAGGATCCACTCAGGATCTGTGGACCCCACAAGATCCACTCAGGATCTGTGGACCCCACAGGATCCCCACCTACCTCCACTCACTTCTTCTCACCACTCTCTTTCACACAACCCCATAAACACTCTTCCCCAAAAACCCTTCACCAATCACCTCAAACTCTCTTCCCCATCACCTCTTCACCACTCACATCCACCCACTCTTCCCAATAAACTTACCTCATAAACTCCACCTACCTTCAAAATTCAAAACCAATTTCCCACCCAAACCCACCCATATGGCCGAAACCTTCCCCCCCTTCCCTTCCCTATATAAAGCCCTCCATTCTTCATCAAATTCACACAACACACCCCTCTACACTCCTCTTGGCCGAAACCACATCTCCCTCTCCCTCTCCATATTTCTTCTTCTTCTTCTTCTATTCTTTTGTTTATTGCTCGAGGGCGAGCAATATTCTAAGTTTGGTGTGGCAAAAGCATAGCTTTTTTGTTTTTCCATTACCATTGATGGCATCTAAGACCGGAGAATCCTCTAGAAGAGGGAAAGGGAAGATAAAAGCTTCCACATCCGAGTCATGGGAGATGGAAAGATTCATCTCCAAAGCCCATCAAGACCACTTCTATGATGTTGTGGCCAAGAAGAAGGTGATCCCTGAGGTCCCTTTTAAACTCAAAAGAAATGAGTATCCGGAGATCCGACATGAAATTCAAAGAAGAGGTTGGGAAGTTCTAACAAATCCCATCCAACAAGTCGGCATCCTAATGGTTCAAGAGTTCTATGCCAATGTATGGATCACCAAGAACCATGATCAAAGTAAGAACCCGAATCCAAAGAACTATGTTACAATGGTTCGGGGGAAATACTTAGATTTTAGTCCGGAAAATGTGAGGTTGGCATTCAACTTGCCATACATGGAAGAGAACGCACGCCCCTACACAAGGAGAGTCAACTTTGATCAAAGGTTGGACCAAGTCCTTATGGACATATGTGTAGAAGGAGCTCAATGGAAGATTGACTCCAAAGGCAAGCCGGTTCAACTAAGAAGATTGGACCTCAAGCCTATAGCTAGAGGATGGTTGGAGTTTATTCAATGCTCAATCATTCCCACTAGCAACCGGTCTGAAGTTACTATAGACCGGGCCATCATGATCCATAGCATCATGATTGGAGAAGAGGTGGAAGTTCATGAGATTATACCTCAAGAACTTTACAAGGTGGCTGACAAGTCCTCCACCATGGCAAGGTTAGCCTTTCCTCACCTCATTTGCCAGCTATGCAATTCAGCGGGGATTGACATAGAGGGAGATATCCTCATTAAAGAGGACAAGCCCATCACTAAGAAAAAGATGGAGCAAGCAAGAGAGCCCAGTCATGGAGCTCAAGAGGCGCAAGAAGCTCACTTCCATGAGATCCCTGAGATGCCTCAAATGCACTTTCCTCCACAAAATTATTGGGAGCAAATCAACACCTCCCTAGGAGAATTGAGTTCCAATATGGGACAACTAAGGGTGGAACATCAAGAGCACTCCATCATGCTCCATGAAATAAGAGAAGATCAAAAAGCAATGAGGGAGGAGCAACAAAGACAAGGAAGAGACATAGAAGAGCTCAAGGACATCATTGGTTCCTCAAGAAGGAAATGCCACCATCACTAAGGTGGATTCATTCCTTGTTCTTGCTTTCTCTGTTTTTCGTTTTCTATGTTATGTGCTTATCTATGTTTGTGTCTTCATTACATGATCATTAGTAGTTAGTAACTTTGTCTTAAAGCTATGAATGTCCTATGAATCCATCACCTCTCTTAAATAAAAACTGTTTTAATTCAAAAGAACAAGAAGTACATGAGTTTCGAATTTATCCTTGAACTTAGCTTAATTATATTGATGTGGTGACAATGCTTCTTGTTTTCTGAATGTATGCTTGAACAGTGCATATGTCTTTTGAAGTTGTTGTTTAAGAATGTTAAATATGTTGGCTCTTGAAAGAATGATGACTAGGAGACATGTTATTCGATAATCTGAAAAATCATAAAAATGATTCTTGAAGCAAGAAAAAGCAGCAAAGAACAAAGCTTGCAGAAAAAAAAAATAGGCGAAAAAAAAATAGAAAGAAAAAGAAAAAGCAAGCAGAAAAAGCCAATAACCCTTAAAACAAAAAGGCAAGGGCAATTAAAAAGGATCCCAAGGCTTTGAGCATCAGTGGATAGGAGGGCCTAAAGGAATAAAATCCTGGTCTAAGCGGCTAAACCAAGCTGTCCCTAACCATGTGCTTGTGGCGTGTAGGTGTCAAGTGAAAACTTGAGACTGAGCGGTTAAAGTCAAGGTCCAAAGCAAAAGAAGAGTGTGCTTAAGAACCCTGGACACCTCTAATTGGGGACTTTAGCAAAGCTGAGTCACAATCTGAAAAGGTTCACCCAATTATGTGTCTGTGGCATTTATGTATCCGGTGGTAATACTGAAAAACAAAGTGCTTAGGGCCACGGCCAAGACTCATAAAGAAGCTGTGTTTAAGAATCATCATACTGAACTAGGAGAGTCAATAACACTATTCGAAATCTGAAGTTCCTATAGATTCCAATCATTCTGAACCTCAATGGATAAAGTGAGATGCCAAAACTATTCAAGAGGCAAAAAGCTATAAGTCCCGCTCATATGATTGCAGCTATGTTTCATTGATAGTTTGGAATTTATAGTATATTCTCTTCTTTTTATCCTATTTGATTTTCAGTTGCTTGGGGACAAGCAACAATTTAAGTTTGGTGTTGTGATGAGCGGATAATTTATACGCTTTTTGGCATTGTTTTTAGTATGTTTTTAGTAGGATCTAGTTACTTTTAGGGACATTTTCATTAGTTTTTATGTTAAATTCACATTTCTGGACTTTACTATGAGATTGTGTGTTTTTCTGTGATTTCAGGTATTTTCTGGCTGAAATTGAGGGACTTGAGCAGAAATCAGATTCAGAGGTTGAAGAAGGACTGCTGATGTTGTTGGATTCTGACCTCCCTGTACTCAAAGTGGATTTTCTGGAGCTACAGAACTCGAAATGGCACGCTTCCAATTGCATTGGAAAGTAGACATCCAGGGCTTTCTAGCAATATATAATAGTCCATACTTTGGCCAAGAATATACGACGTAAACTGGCATTCAACGCCAGCCTTCTGCCCAAATCTGGCGTCCAGCGCCAGAAAAGGATCCAAAACCAGAGTTGAATGCCCAAACTGGCACAGAAACTGGCGTTCAACTCCACAAATGGCCTCTGCACGTGCTACACTTAAGCTCAGCCCAAACACACACCAAGTGGGCCCCGGAAGTGGATTTATGCATCAATTACTTACTCATGTAAACCCTAGTGACTAGTTTATTATAAATAGGACCTTTTACTAGTCTTTTTGACCATCCTGGATTACCTTATGATCCTGTGATCACGTTTTAGGGGGCTGGCCATCTCGGCCATGCCTGGACCTTTCACTTATGTATTTTCAACGGTAGAGTTTCTACACTCCATAGATTAAGGTGTGGAGCTCTGCTGTCCCTCAAAGATTAATGCAAAGTACTACTGTTTTCTATTTAATTCTTCTTATTTCTCTTCTAAGATATCCATTCGCACCCAAGAACTTGATGAAGGTGATGATTATGTGTGACGCTCATCATCCTTCTCCCTTATGAACGCGTGTCTGACAAACACTTCTGTTCTACATGAAATAAGCTAGAATGAGTATCTCTTAGATCTCCTAACCAGAATCTTCGTGGCGTAAGCTAGAATGATGGCGGCATTCAAGAGAATCCGGAAGGTCTAAACCTTGTCTGTGGTATTCCGAGTAGGATTCAATGATTGAATGACTGTGACGAGCTCCTAACTCGCGATTGCAGGGCGTTAGTGACAGACGCAAAAGGATAGTAAATCCTATTCCAGCATGATCGAGAACCGACAGATGAATAGCCGTGCCGTGACAGGGTGCGTGAGCATATTATTCAGTGAGAGGATAAGATGAAGTCATTGACAAGGGTGATGCCTCCAGACGATTAGTCGTGCCGTGACAGGGCATTGGATCATTTTCCCGAGAGATGACCGAAAGTAGCCATTGACAGTGGTGATATATCACATAAAGCCAGCCATGGAAAGGAGTAAGACTGATTGGATGAAGATAGCAGGAAAGCAGAGGTTCAGAGGAACGAAAAGCATCTCCATTCGCTTATCTGAAATTCCTACCAATGATTTACATAAGTGTCCCTATCCCTATTTTATTATATAATATTCGAAAACCATATCACTGTTTTATATCTTCCTGACTGAGATTTACAAGGTGACCATAGCCTGCTTCATACCAACAATCTCCGTGGGATTCGACCCTTACTCACGTAAGGTATTACTTGGACGACCCAGTGCACTTGCTGGTTAGTTGTATCGAAGTTGTGACAATTATGTATTGAGATCAGAGCACCAAGTTGCTCACGTTGCCGGGGATTGTTTGAGCCTGGACATCACAATTTCGTGCACCAAACTTCAAGACAGAGAAATTTTGAAAAAGAAAAATGGAAATGAAAAGCCTTGAGAGAGAGAGAGAGAGAGAGAGAGAGAGAGAATGAAGTAAAAATCACTGACGAAGAAGCAAAAAGAAGAAAGAGAAAAGGGACTGGGCATATATAAGACTCTAGGGGCAGAATGATAAATTCACCCTCCCCAATTTATGACGTGCACGATTACCAAAATAACCATAAGAAACGTGCGAATGATTATTAAAAGAGGCAATGTTTCAAATTCACGAACACGTCGGGTACCCAACCTAACTCCTTGAAGGGCGATGTACCTGACACTACAAAAAAAGGCTATAATATAGAAATTTGTTAACAGAGGTTTTAAAAAACACCTGCAAATTTAAATTTGAAAATAAAATATTTTCTTTTATTTTATTAAAAAAATTATTAACGGGAGTTTTTATTTTAAATAACAGGATTTTTAACAACCCCTTCAATTAAAAAAGATTCGCCAACACAATTTGGGAGGCACAAAATCCTCTTCTTCCTATGAAACCCAATTCCTCTCCTCTCACCCTTTTCTGCTCCCACTCTTCTAACATTGTAACTGCTTCGTTCTTCGCATTTCTTCATTGATTGCTATTGTTCACCGTTGTGCCTCTGCTACTCGCGTTTGTTTTGCTCTGCGGTTTGCGTTCGCGTGTTGCTGCTGCTATTCCTGTTCGCATTCCGGTTTAATTCGTGTTGCTGCTACTGGTCGCGCTCCATTGCTGCAGCTGATTCCGTTCATAGTGGCAGCTGTGCTTCTATGCAAAGGTAACAATTTGATAGCATATACATATGGAAATTATTAGGGTTCAAACATTGATTTTTGAATTGCATGTGTGGTAGAACATAAAAGAGGGATTTGTTGTGATGGTTATACAGAGCTCTGTTTATTTATGTTGATGTGTCCTCCATTTAAATGAATTGGTGCTTGAGTCTTTCTTCAATGCTGACTCGTGATATTGTACTGATTCAGTGTTCTGTTTTTCATTTTTTATAAATTTTATATTAAATCGATAGAAGTTTTTTCAATACTTTCTAAATTTTCAATTTTATTGAATACTATATACAAACTCTTATTAGTTTTATCGACAATGGTTTGAAACATGTACTGAATTAAGGTTGGTCTTAATGGCAAGGCAGCACAAAGAGGTCCATTAAATAAAACTAAAAATGATAAGTTAAAAACATGCATGGTTAATGTAAAGTGATAAATAACTTAGTAATAGTGATAAAAGATTTGTAGAATGATAAGACATAAAAACTTAAATGAGTTATATATTAATATTCAGGAGATTATTTTAAACTCCCAACTATTATTGAATGCCTAATTGTTTATACTTCAAAACCTTAGGGAGAGTTGGAATTCTTATACTGTGATTAGTAATGGATATTGGTACTATCATAATTGGGCATAGCTTTAAAAGAAACGTAGTAGAATATAATCAAATATATATGGCTTTTATTTTCTTATTTTCTTTGCATACACTTCACTGGTATTTGGCTAATTGAATTTAACAAGAGTTGTTGGAGGGTCTTGATAACTTAGTTAGCTCAATCTGTTTGAAATTGAAGTATTTGAAAGCACTCTATATAGCAGCATTGATTAGTTTCATGCCTGACTCCTGATATTGTACTGATTCAGTGTTTTATTTTTTCATTTTTTATAAATTTCATATTAAATCGATAAAAGTTTTTTCAATATTTTCTAAATTTTCAAATTTATTGAATACTATATACATACTCTTATTAGTTGTACCGACATTAGTTTGAAACATGTTTTGAATTAAGGTTGGTCTTAATGGCAAGGCAACACAAAGAGGTCCATTAAATAGAATTAAAAATTATAAGCTGATAACATGCATGGTAAATGTAAGGTGATAAATAACTTAGTAATAGTGATAAAAGATTTGTAGAATGATAAGACATAAAAACTTAAATGAGTTATATATTAATATTCAGGAGATTATTTTAAACTCCCAATTATTATTGAATGTCTAATTGTTTATCCTTCGAAACTTTAGCGAGAGTTAGAATTCTTATACTGTGATTAGTAATGGATATTGGTACTATAATAATTGTGCATATCTTTAAAAGAAACTTAGTAGAATATAATCAAACATATATGGCTTTTATTTTCTTGTTTTCTTTGCATCCACTTCACTGGTATGTGACTAATTGAAGTTGACAAGAGTGGTTGGAGGGTCTTGATAACTTAATTAGTTCAATCTGTTAGAAATTGAAGTATTTGAAAGCACTCTATATAGCAGCATTGATTAGTTTCATGCATGACTCCTGATATTGTACTGATTCAGTGTTCTGTTTTTTCAATTATATGCATGACTCCTGATATTGTATTGATTAGTTTTGTGTTGTTGCTTCTGTTCGCATTTGTGAAATCTTTTTTGTTTTTGATAATTGAGTTTTTGTTGCATTTTGTTATTCAAAATTAAAGTTTTCATTTGCTAATGCTCATACTAAACTATTATTATCTTTTTTTTCTTTGAAATTTGTTCTTGCAGTATTTGAGTAGCTGATTTGGCATACTTGTTGCTCCTATTTCACTGATACATTTGGTTCTAATCCAAGCTATTTTATCGAATCCTTTTACAAGGTATTTCTCTAACTCAATAAAGTAGTTACATGTTCTTTATTTTGATTAAAATATTTATAGTTGTTAAAGTCTATGTATCTCATTTTTGGGATTTTATTTTTGAAATACCTATCCTCCCTTCTATGCTCTAGTGATTTCTTTTTCTTTTTCTAGTTTTCGATTTATTTAATTGATTGGCAATGACGGAGCTTTAAAAATGTTTAGACGGCGAAAACTTGAACATAAAAAACACATTAATATTTACATGAAAATAAAATTTATAAAATATAACTCTTTTTAGAGTTTCTTACCGACATGAAAATAAATGATTAATTGTATAGATAATATTTTAACATACTTTAGAATGGTCTTCTTCGAGTCTTGAATGGTTTAAAATATCCAATAACTTAATTAGAACTTAACTTTTTATAGTTAGAATGCTTGACATAAAAATTTATAATATATTATTGAATATTGAATATATTTATAACTAAAAATGTAATTAAAAAACTAACCAAGTATAAAATAATACCAAATTAATTACAAATAAAATAATTATTCAAATCCTTAAAGGTGATATGAAAAAATATATTTACCTAGAATTTAGTTTAGAAGATTAAAACCTAAAAAGTTATAACTTATTAAAATTCTCTATCAGTCTACACTAATAAAACGACATCAATACTTAAAGAATATTTTAATTTTTTTTGTGTAAAAAAATAAAAAAAAATCAATGAGACAAAATAGCATCAAAATCAATTACTTAATATAATGACTATGATAACATCTTTTTAATGTATTAATTACTTTACAAAAATAAATTACTTATTCCTTCTATATGTTACAACTTTGTTTACTCTTTGGTTGAATAAATTAGTTACAAATGGATAGAACTTGGATTGAAAAACCTCGAACAACAAAGGAATACAAAGATGGCATAATGGGATTCCTTGATTTGGCTTTTGCAAGAGCGGCCATTTCCGATAGAGTATGTTGTCCATGTCCACGATGCGCATTTGGAAAATAGCATAAAAGAGACACAGTTCAAGATCACTTGCTCTTAAAGCCATTTCCCAAAAACTATGTTATTTGGAATCGTCATGGTGAGATACTGTAAAACCCAGAACTTTTGAAAAGTCTTATTATGATCAAGTCTCAAATCATATAGTTATTTATAGCCTTAATTTCAGAAATTATTTTAGTAAAGGTAATTAAGGCAAGCTTTGATTTATTGGATTTGAGATAAGTTATGATTATTATCCAATTTTATAATTATTGGATTATTTTCTATATTTAAATTATAAAGTTGATAGTTACAAAATAATAAGGATTTTATATGATATGGACTAAATAATCAATATTTTAATATATTGATATTGCTATTTTGGAAAATAGAGAAATTAATTATATTATTTCAAATTATTTGATTTGGACATTTTAATGAAAATAAAGTGTGAGATTGGTGAGTAAATAGTATTTTTCTACATTATTATTGTTGGGTTAGAATTTATTTCTAATTACAATATCATCCTTATTTTTAAGTAAAATTACTAAAATGCCCTTAATCCTAATTTTTGAAAATGAATCCTAACCCTGAAAAATCCTACCCGGTTACCCGGTTCCCCTGAACCCAACACACACACACACGCCTAACTACAGCAGCAACAGCTGCTACCAGGAGAAGCAAAAGAGAGAAAAGGGCCAGGAAAAAACGGGGAACGCAGAGGGAAGCAAGGGAAGGAAGAGAGGCGCGGGCTAGCGACGGGCGGACCTTACCGTCACCGCCGAGCTGCTCGCCGCTCGCCGCCATCACGGGGAGGACCATTACCGAGCAAGGGGGAAGAAGCTACACGACAGAGGAGAGAAGAAGGGGAGCTCACGGCGTCGCCGCCATCCATGGAGCCGCGGGCTGCGCCCAGTCGCCGTCGGGGTCACCGCGTCATCGTCCCGTTCCTGGAGCCAGCAGTTGTGCCTCTGTCACGCGAGGTTGGTGGAGCCACACCCAGTCCCAGTCGCGCCGCCGCCTCTGCGCCGCCGCAGAACAGATCGGAGACGAAGGAGGGGACCGCGATGGGGGGAAAGAGTCACGCCACCCAGCCGCCAGTCTGCACGCCGCCAACGTCGCCGGTGTTGTCGCGATGAGAGAGAGCCCGCCGGACCGTCGCGGAGCTGTCCTTGTCGCCGCGCCCAGCTGCTGTTGGGAGCCTTGCCGTTGCTCATGGGGTTACGCCAGTTAACTTCTGCCGCCAGAAAATGCCCCTGCTGCCGTCGCCGAAAAACTCTGCCGGTAAGGGTTTTTGAATTCGGTCTTCATTCGTTTAAGATTCTGGGAGCTTTAACGTCTCTGTATGTGGGTTCCAGGCGCCATTGTCGGAGTCCGGTTGCCGCTGCTACTTGAGGTGGCTGCCGGGCTGCTGCCGAACCGGTTCAGAGATCGCCGCTGTTTCGGTTCAGCTGCTCCTTCTTCGTTCGGTAAGCGTTTTTTATTTGAAAGTCCTTTTCTGTTATCATACGCTGAGGTTGTGGCACTAATTGCTATACGATTGAGTTTTGGTTGTCGTATGTTGTGATTAGAGTTGTTGAGACTGTTGCGAAAGTGGCTTGGAACCGAGGTTTTGGCTGCCGGGATTTTGATTGTTGATCTCGGGTCGAGGCAGAAGGGATTATGTGACGCGTTTGGACTATGGAATTGCGTTTTGAGGTAGGGGCGCTTTCCAAAAACTATAGTTTATTATTGGAATTATTACATATGGGTACTGATGTGAGATATTGTGTACTTGGTGATTGTATCTGCCTTATGTATCAATTGATTGACTCGAATGACTATGGATGTTGGTTTGGCTGAATTGTTGTGTGGCTTGTGAAATGTAATGTTTGAAGTTGATTCTTTAAATATTTGAAATGAGTTTAATCCGTCGAGGATTTGTTTGAATTGAGTCAATTATTTTGATGATGTGAAAGATAGAATGCTCTTGAAGTTCAGCCTGGGTTGCTTTAATTGCTCTGGCTTTGATAAATGATTTATTGCTGAACCGATTCTTTAAAGCTTTATAAATGAGTTAAACCGGTTGATATTGAGTTGATTTTTGAAATGGTTTCCTTAAGGTATGCCATTGAGGCGACTGTTGGATTTAGCTTGCTTTTGAATTGATTTCTGGTTTGAGCTGTTGAAAAGGAATGAGAAACGGTTTAGTTGGGACCCAAACAGGGTGGCAAAAATCCAAGTTTTAGGGGAGGTGCTGCCGAAATTTCTATAAAATCCGAGTCTTTATTGAAATATTGTCTGGAAAATGATGAGTTAAAGACTTCTACTATTTTATTTGAATTATCGAGAAAAGGATGATTCATGCTTTCGAAATGAATTAATAAAGAGGAAATTGTGATTTAGTCTTGCTTCTTAAGAAAGGCATTGTATCTCTTTCAGGAGAAGGTTATTTAGATGAAACTTGTGTTTTAAAGCTGTTTGGATGTGAAAAGGGTTTATGCCTTTGAATTTGACTTGGGGGTTTCAATTAAAGAAGTTTCAATGACTTTGAAAGAACCTGAATGTCTATTGACAAGTTTCATTTTGAAATGTTTTGAGAAAGGTTTTAAGTACTCTTTGAATTCTGAATTCATGCAAGACTAAAACAATTTTGAACAATTGAAACGTTCTAGAATTATCATGGGGGTTGAAGTTGGTTTTTCCTAAGTAAAGGAAACGGCTTTGAAAGAAGTGAATGATTACATGACTCGGTTTGGCTTAGATCCTATTTTCTTACTCAAATCAGAAAGCCAATGTTTTAATGATTTTAAATAAATTTGGCGAAATGAGTTATGTTATTCTCCCCGAAAGACTTGGGACTCTGCCGAGAAATTTTGTTATAAAATCCCATTGTGAAATGGGTGATTTTGATTGTTCCCAAATTGAATCTTTAACTTTCCATGGTTTTGGAAGTCTTGGAAAGAGGATGCCGAGAGCGGCTTTGTTTTAAAAAGGGAACTTGCTTTGAGTAAATTTGGCTTATGAGCCTGAGATGATTTGAGAAATGAGATCTTTAAAGCCAAGGCTGAAAAGAGTTGAAATTTGATTTCAAAGTGAAATGGCTTGAGAAAAGTGATTTGAGGCTTAAATGCCGGTTTTATGAATTCGATGATGTTGAATGGTGAAAGTGCTGTTTTGTTATGGGCCGGAATGGCTGTGTATGATTATGAATAATGGCTGGTTCTGGATTGAACTGTGAGCCGGAATGGCTGTGTAAGATATTGATTTATGGCTGATTGCTGAATGAGTTATGGGCCGTATGGCTGACTATGAATTATGAACTTAAGCCGGATGGCTGAGATGGATGTTGATCCATGACTGGGACTGAATGAATATATGCTTGAGATACCTGGGTAGTAGCAACGGTTGTGGTTCGTCCCACTTGCTCCAGGTCAGCAACTGTGACGCCTGGGTAGTAGCGGTAGTAGTGGTGATTCCACTCGCTCCAGGTTGAGCTGTTAAACACCCGCCTGGGTAGTAGCCGCAGTAGTGGTTATTCCACTGGCTCTGGGTTGAGCGAATAGTAGCAATGGGGTTGTAGCTCAAACCTGCTTGCTCCGCGATGGGTGTTTCTGTCCATGGTTAGCTACCAGGACGTGTCGGGTTGGCTATATAACCGACAGATGATATCATCAGCCACTAGGGACAGGCATGCATCATATGCATCTATGTGACATTGTTTGGGTGTGCATATTATACTTGGTGTGCCTATGTGATTAATTGCTAATTGTTCTACTTGCAATAACTGTTTGTTTGTGCTTTCATCTTCCTATTTGTGTTTGCTACTGGGACTCTGTTGGACTGTGGTGATTGGTTGATGGTTGGATTGTTTGGGCCTAGGGCCGTGGTTGGAATGAGATGAACCGATGGTTGATTTCGGTTTTGTGTTTCTGGTTTGTAATAAAATATGAAAGGCTATTTTGTTTCAGCATAGATAAATCGTGTTGAAAGGCTTTTGAGTTTTTGAGAATTGAATGGTTCCTCTTTCAGAAAAGATTTCCGACTTTACTTTTATTGTAAACCGTTGTTTTTGAAAAGGAGGCATAAGACGGTTATTAATCACTGGTACGGTTTATACTCATGTATCCTATTACAGTAATTCCCAAAAACCCTCTACTGAGAACCCTTTCGAGGATGATGTTCTCACCCCCCTACATTTTTTTCCCTTTCAGGATATGGGCGCAGAAGTTACGAAGAGCTTATTTAATTGTTGTTGTGATGCTCTGTATTGTTTTAGCTATGGTTTATTGTACCCTCGCCTTTATCTTGATATAATCTGTAAGAGGGATAGGAATTGTATTGGATTATGGTTGTAATATTACTTATATATATGTATGTATATATATATATGGATGTACTCTTTATGAGTTTTGTAAGTTGTATGGTATTTATGGATGTATGATATCGGATGAAAGTATTTTTGGATCGGTATTGCGATTTAAAGTTTTAAACAGGCTCATATTTTAGTATTAAATAATATAAAAGTCGTCGTAATGTCCGAACTATCAGAGTCGCGCAGCCGGAAGTGTGAGCTTTGGTAGTTAGGGTGTTACATTATGGTATCAGAGCAGTTCTTCCTGTAGAGCCTGAGGAATGGACTGACTATGCTTCAATTGCATGCTCTGAGCGTTTGTCATGTATTAGGTCTTGTCGAAAGACGAGAATTAGAGCTTTATGCACATGACAGTCTATTGATTAACGCTGTTAGTCTTGCATTGCATGATTCTTGGTATTAAGTTTGGCCGGCTTAATACTAGTGAATTATGTATATGGAAGCACTGATGGGTTATCATAGATGATATATGAGTTTCGAGTAAAGCGAATCGCGAGTTTTGGGAACGTTGGAAACTATTTCTCGAGGCTATTCAGTTGTGTGTCTTGAATTCTGTTCGAGTCGACCTGTTCCTTCATGTCCTAATTTGAAGTTCTTGTTTGTTAATCCTCTTGAAAAGTAGCTTGCGTTTTCAACTCTATTTCTCTATTCATATGCATTCTTGTTTGATCTCAATTGCATATGCTTGTTTGGAATCCTTGTTGTATCTACCTTTCTCTGTTTGAGTTCTTCTTGATTCAAGTATTCTTTGATATAGTCTTGAACTTGTCTTAATGTGCTGTGACTTTTAACTCCGGGTTCCGTGTTCATTCTTAGAGAACTTGTTGATTCAGTTTTCCTCTTATTTGACAGTGAATTACAGACAATTTTGAGATTTTTATAAAGTTGCTGTTGGATAGATGTATACTTACCTATATATGAAACTTGAGATTTCTTATACAGTTTAACAACTATTTATTTCTAATGCCTCGTCTGTACTTTTACTGGTTTACGGAATTGCACTTACTTTAAATACAATTTGACTTTCTAGTAATTTTACTATAGTTCTAATGCACGTCTTCATTTGATTATGTATTTGGGGTATTTTTCAAAATTCTGGAAAGAAAGGGCATTTCTCGCTTTTATCCGGGTTGAGTTTCATTTGATAAACTTTACTTAGTTCATTTTGATTTGAGTCTGATTTAGCATACTACATGGTTTATGCCATTGTTGTTCTTTTGAAAATGTTAGACTCATGGCTTTCTTCTTATGAACGAACTCATTCTCTCTTAAGCTTTCCATCTCCACGAATGTCATGCTTGACCTTGTTTTTAACTGATCTCTTACATCTTGTGAGCATTACTATTGATCTAGGTTTTTCCAACCTTGTGAATCTCATTCTTATTTGAGTTAGTTTGATTCATTTCAAAATAGTGCATCATTTATTCTCATTGTCTTTACAAGAGTTTTTAGTCAAAGATTTATCCTTGAGAAATTACTAATGATTGAGTTGTCTTTTTCTATGACTTTTGTATTCTTTTGGATCAATTTAAAATTTGTTTGATGTTTCATGTCTAGTGGGTCTTGTTTGGACTATTTTAATTTGAGATCCTTTCTAGTATGGCTTGACTCCTTTTTAGTACATCTTGAACTTCTTGAATGTTCTTCTGAGATGGTGATTTTAAGAACACTTTTAGAGTCTTGTTTTGAATCTTTTAAAGAAGTTTTGAATTCTCTTTGAAGAAATATTAAACGGAATTTACTTTCTGTTGCTTGATTGAGATTGAAACCATTGTTCAATTTTGATGAAGTTAATTTAAAAATCGGCATGCGCTATTTTAAATGAAGTTTTGAAAAGCTTCCTTGTTTAGTGGAAACCGGTTTGTTTGTAGCGCACCACTTATTTCCTTACCAGATTGTAAGCAAATTTTTACCTCGGAGTTTCTTTTCTAAAAAGAGTTTAACTTCCTCTTTCGTACTTGCTATAAATGTTATACATGCTTGTTTGAATATGAAATTTTGAGAATTTTGAACAAGCATTTGATTACTTCCGAGTTTTTATGAACTGCTTTTGGTTAAGTTGTGCATCTAATTATCTTTCTAAAATATTTGAGGAAATATTTTAGCTATTGGTCAAACTTGTGTGCATTTTGTTTTAGAACTCTACAAAGTCTACTTCAACATGAATTTGTATTAAAGCAAAGACACGATTATGCTTTTGTTACTCTCTTGATGGATGTTGTTACTTAACCTTCTATTTCAGACTGCGAAGTGGTTTTTCCGCAAGTTTTCGATTCTTTTATGAACAATGTATTCGAAAGTACTTTTATTTGTGCTCTTGAGTTCTGTGAGCTTTGTCTTGGGTTTGAAATATTCTCTTCTGTAAACCTTATGCTTCTTCAACTCAGCTTGAGTTGTCTCAAAATGATGCGCTGGTTTTCTTCCTATTGATCCTATTGAACTTCTTTGATCCAAGGGTTATCTTTGAAGTTGTCAATTGAATTGAGTCTAGCAAACTTCATTGTTTGAGTGTCCTTGTTATTCTGGAACTGGATACATTCTCTCAACTCTTTGAGTATTATCCTTGATATTTGACTCTCCTCTTTAAATCTTGTATCCTTCTGAGTAGACTCGAGAATTGTTTTGACATCACGTGCGACTTGTAGATGTAGTAGCGCGATGCGTTAGTTCCTTAAGGTGTGATATGTGTATACAGAAGTTGAAGCGGTAGGTGTGCAACGTATGAGTTGTGGGTGTTTTGTTCTTTTTGAATGGGTTTGCGGTTGTCAGGCTTGTGATCGAGTATGAAGATTGTAAAGTGCTTGATGGAGTTGGAAAGTTGAAGCTTTGAGGTTGATGTGCGATTAGTGTGCGGATGCTGAGCACGTCGTTTTAACTCCATCATGTTTGATAGCCTTTGATGCCTTGCCTTTCTATCACATGATTGACCCATGTTATCTTTTGCATTGAGCCTACCTTGTAACGTTTGCTTTGCAATCACTCCTACCTTTACATCCTTATGCTTATGACAATCAAAGGATTTGAAAATCGTATTTATGATTATATTTTGAGATATTTTTGCTTCTTCCGTAAATGTGTTCAAGGGTAAACTGTTATGGAATTTCTTTCATTCTGTATCAATTTTCGAGGGCGAAAATTTTTATAAGGTGGGTAGGATGTAAGACCCAGAACTTTTGAAAAGTCTTATTATGATCAAGTCTCAAATCATATAGTTATTTATAGCCTTAATTTCAGAAATTATTTTATTAAAGGTAATTAAGGCAAGCTTTGATTTATTGGATTTGAGATAAGTTATGATTATTATCCAATTTTATAATTATTGGATTATTTTCTATATTTAAATTATAAAGTTGATAGTTACGAAATAATAAGGATTTTATATGATATGGACTAAATAATCAATATTTTAATATATTGATATTGCTATTTTGGAAAATAGAGAAATTAATTATATTATTTCAAATTATTTGATTTGGACATTTTATTGAAAATAAAGTGTGAGATTGGTGAGTAAATAGTATTTTTATACATTATTATTGTTGGGTTAGAATTTATTTCTAATTACAATATCATCCTTATTTTTAAGTAAAATTACTAAAATGCCCTTAATCCTAATTTTTGAAAATGAATCCTAACCCTGAAAAACCCTACCCGGTTACCCGGTTCCCCTGAACCCAACACACACACACGCCTAACTACAGGAGCAACAGCTGCTACCAGGAGAAGAAAAAGAGAGAAAAGGGCCAGGAGAAAACGAGGAACGCAGAGGGAAGCAGGGGAAGGAAGAGAGGCGCGGGCTAGCGCCGGCGGACCTCACCGTCACCGCCGAGCTGCTCGCCGTTCGCCGCCATCACGGGGAGGACCATTACCGAGCAAGGGGGAAGAAGCTATGCGGCAGAGGAGAGAAGAATGGGAGCTCACGGCGTCGCCTCCATCCATGGAGCCGTGGGCTGCGCCCAGTCGCCGTCGGGGTCACCGCGTCATCGTCCCGTTCCTGGAGCCAGCAGTTGCGCCTCTGTCACGCGAGGTTGGTGGAGCCGCACCCAGTCCCAGTCGCACCGCCGCCTCTGCGCCGCCACAGAACAGATCGGAGATGAAGGAGGGGACCGCGATGGGGGGAAAGAGGTTTGATGGTTTTAATCCCTTCGGAGCCTTGAGTTCTACTAATAGCATTTGGCCTGTATTCTTCATTCCATACAATCTTCTACCTTGGATGTGTATGAAACACACTTCTTTCATCTTATCAATGGTTATTCCAGGAAAGAAGTCTCTGGGAAATAAGATAGATGTGTACTTGCAGCCCCTTATAAATTAATTGAAAGATTTGTGGATTGATGGTGTGGAGACCTTTGACTCATCATCCGGAAACACATTTAGAATTCATGCAACTCTTATGGGGACAATAAGTGATTTTCTTGGGTTAGGTATGCTATCTAGTTGGAACACACACACTGGTTTAGCTTGTCCCACTTGTAACTTTGATTCTTTTCCTTGTTATCTCTGTTATAGTTCTAAATGGTGCTTCATGGGTCATAGACGTTTTTTGGGAAGAAATCATAGATTTAGAATAAATCGTGTTCGTTTTGACGAAAGCACAGAGGAGCATGGTCCACCTAAGTAGTTATCAGGTTTTGATGTAAGAACCGAGCTTAATTACCAGTTTAATTAAGTAATTAATATTGCCCAAATTAGGTTTTGAAAAAATAGAGTGAGTATTTGAGGATTTAAATATGATTTTTGGAATCAGTAGGTCTTTCTGAGTCAGAAAATAAATTTTTTGCGAAAAACCGTGAAAAACTATGAATCGGCAGTTGAACCGGTCGAACCAGTTCAAGTCTGCCTGGTGCTGCGCGAGAAAAAGTTAAAACAGTCAAAAATCTTAGAAAAATAATAGAAGTCGAAAACCGGGCGTTAATTTTAAAGGTTTGGCCCGAAGTTGGGCCAAACGGGCTAAAAACGTTAACGGGTTGGACTGGGTCCAAGTTGGGCCCAAGCCCAACATATAAAAGGTTCATTAATGAACCAATTTCAGCACAAACCACACCCAAACACTACACACTCAGCTGAGAAGAGAAGGAGAAGAGAACCCCATGAACACTATTCACTTCCATCTTCTCAAGCTCATATCTTGAGCTACGGAGCTCCGATTGCTGCACCGTTTGTGGCTACGTGTTCTTCGTGAAGAGCTCTAGAAAATTCACCTAAGAAACTGGTAAGAAAATCTTGAATCCCTCTCAGTTCTTCCCTTCAAAATTTCGAGTTTAGGGCTTTTGATTAAGTGAGGTTTTGTGATTTTTGGGTATTTAGGTTCACTCTAACTCTTGCTTAGCCTTGGATTTTAGCTACCAAAACTGTTGAACAAGGTAAGTGATGCACGAAAAACTTGTCTCGCAACAAATTTCCTTCGGCAATTGTACCGAATTTATCGTCAAGTAAAAACTCACAATAGAGTGAGGTCGAATCCCACAAGGATTGATTGATCAAGCAACTTTAATTAGAGGAATGTTCTAGTTGAGCGAATCCAGAATTTGAGTTTAGAATTACAGAAAATAAAATGGCGGGAAGGTAAATGACAGAAAAAGTAAATACTAGAATTAAAGAACTGAAAGTAAATGACTGAAGTAAATTGCAGAATTGTAAATGGGAATGGGGGAATTGCTCATAAAAGTAAGTAACAGAAAATAAAGAGAATAGGTAAGATCAGAAATGGGGAGTTCATTGGGCTCAGGAGATGTTGCATTCTCCGGATCAATTTCATTTACATCTCTTCCTCAATCAATGCACTCATTGATCTCCTTGGCAATCTTAAGTGATTGAATTACAATTTCTTGTAATTCAATCTCTCAAATCTTGATCAATAGCCAATTCCTTGGTCAATTGCTCATGAGAAGAGATGAAGTATGGTCACTGATTATACCACATGCATTTTCCAAATCAAGTGTTGAGAGGATTATAGTCACATATCCATCCAAACCCAATTTGGTCCAGCATGAGAAAGCATTTCTAGCTTGATCTCTTCATTCCTCTTTCAAGGTTCAGAAGAGATCCAAGTATGAATAGCTTCTTTTCCAAGATAACTACCCAATTGGATGAAGATCGAAAGCTTTCAAGTAAAATCAAGAGAAAAGATAGAAGAAGAATAATGATAACTAGTATTGATCCATCAAATTACAACAGAGCTCCCTAACCCAATGAAAGGGGTTTAGTTGTTCATAGCTCTAGAAAATGAAAACAAAGATGGAGAATACATAATGAAACTAGAAGTGCAGAGAAAGTAAATACAGAGAGTAATTTTATGCCCAGAGGCTCCCTATATTTTCCAACTCCCCTTTTAATTCAAAGCTACTCCTATATATACTACTCTTCTACTCTTCTAGTTGGTTCTTCAAGTCTTGGGTCTGGGCCTTTGGATCTTGAGTTTGAAGCAGTTATCTTCTTCATTGGGCTTGGCTTTACTTGCAGAGAGAAATTGTGAAGTGGGCAGAGACTTTTGCTCAGGACGTTAGTGGTGTTAACGTTTAGTGAAAATATGGGTTCGAGAACGTTAGTGACATTCAAATTTTTCACTAACGTTCCTTACCCAAGTAAGAGCCACGTTAACCTCAACGTTAGTGGCACAAACGTTGCCACTAACGTTGCCTCTTTGTCTTTTGTGCACGTTATTGAGACTCAACTTTCCCAATAACGTTGAGAAGCCTCCCCCTTCCCTACGTTAGAGTCCACATTAACTTAGTTAATGTGGCTCTTTTAACGTAGGCTTGCCAACCTTCGAGAACGTTAGTGACACTTAACATTGTCACTAACGTTCCAATGTGCCCCTTAGCTCCCACGTTAGAGTCCACGTTAACTAGGTTAACGTGGCCTATACTAGCCATCTCCAACGTTAGTGACAAAGTTGAGTGTCACTAACGTTGGTTCAACATTCCCTTATCCACGTTAGCTTCCACGTTAACTAAGTTAACGTGGGAGTTAACGTGGCTCATGGTGGCATGTGTGGGCTCCTTCCAACGTTAGTGACAATGTTGGGTGTCACTAACGTTGGTGTCACCTCTCTTCTTTAACGTGGAAGTTAACGTGGCTCATTGGGGCTTGTATGGGTTCCTTCCAACGTTAGTGACAATGTTTAGTGTCACTAACGTTGTCGACCACCTTGTTTCCTCACATTAGCTTCCACGTTAACTAGGTTAACGTGGCCTAGTGTGACTTGGCCAATGTTAGTGATAATGTTGAATATCACTAACGTTGGCTTCCCCCCTTTCTTCTTAGCGTTAGAGGCCACGTTAACTAAGTTAACGTGGTGACTAACGTGGCCACTCATGAGCTTGGTCCAACGTTAGTGATAATGTTAAGTGTCACTAACGTTGGCTCCAATGATGGCTTCGAGAACGTTATTGGCAATCACTTTTCTCATTAACTTTGCAAGTTACTCCTATTCCACGTTAGTGTTAACGTTAGTGTAACTAACGTAGCCACTAATGTGGTTTTTCTTTGCTTCCTTTGTCCTGAAATCAAGCAATAAAGTGCATCAAAGTTCTAGTCCAAGTCATGGGAAATGCAACATCCAATTTGTCCTTAAATTCATGCAAAATCCTCATGAAATCATGTAAAGTGCACAATGTATGCTTGAATCAAGATGTAAGTGAATATCTACCCAAAACTAGCTTATTTCCTAAGGAAATGCATGAAACTATCCTAAAAACAGTAAAGAAAAGGTCAGTGAAACTGGCCAAAATTCCCTGACATCAGTAAGAGGCATTGAACTCTTGTGAAATTTCAATTTTGATGAGCCCTAGGTTGAATTATTGTGAATTATGTGTGTTATAGCTTGAAGTTGTGAGTTTGGAGCTTGTTGGTGCCTGTTGAAGTTATATTGGAGGCTTGCTTGTGGTTGGAAGCCTAGTTTGTGCTCAAATTTGGGTTGAGAGCATATTGGGAATCGGCCAAGGTATGGTTTTGGTTTCCTCTATGTAGTATATAATATTCATGGACACTTAGGCTAGTGACCTATAGGATAGGTTTGAATTATAATGGTTGATGAGTTGTTGAATATTGATATATGATGATTTATTATGGATTGATGATGATATGATGATGATGATTGATTTTGTGAATTGAAAAGTGAATGGTGATAATATGTGTGATGTTGGGATTGATGAAATGGTAATGTGGTTGCAAAATATGAAAGATGATTGATTAAAAGATGATATATGTGATATTGAGGTTCAGAATAATATGTGAAGGAAAATATGGTAAGTTGGTGTAATATGACACAAAGGGTAAATTCTGATGAGAAATGGAGTTTAGAATGGGTTGGTATGGTTTTGGTTGTGTTTTACAAGGAATTGGGGATTTTGGCAAAAGTTGGTTTTGGGTGAACTTTGTCTGACCATAACTCATGCCTCAGTTTTCAAAATTGATTAAAATTTGTTTGGAATTAAAGCTTATTAAAAATCCTTCGAATCAATATAAAGTTTGTAAAATTTGGAATTTTGTAGAGGAAGTTATGATCAATCGAAGTTTGGTGTTAAAATATGAAATTCTGCAAAGTTGCAGAATTTTATGATTTCTAGTATGTGTGCACGCACACCTCTGCAAAAATTTTAGCCTATGCGCATGCACAGACCTGTGCGTATGCACACGCAGAGGCAGGCAATCTGTTTACAGCGCTAACATAGCTTGTGCGCGCACATACCCAATGAGGAATTGCAACCTGTGCATACGCACAGCCCTGTGCGCACGAACACATTGGGAAGGTCAGTCTATTGAGGGCACTGGCACAGGTTGTGCGATCGAACAGATATTG
Source organism: Arachis ipaensis (assembly GCF_059453495.1). Classification (NCBI taxonomy): domain Eukaryota; kingdom Viridiplantae; phylum Streptophyta; class Magnoliopsida; order Fabales; family Fabaceae; genus Arachis; species Arachis ipaensis. The sequence goes on from NC_142436.1 coordinate 61,338,806, forward strand.
TGAATTTTGGCACCTGTGCGTACACACACCTCTATGCGTACGCACACGTTTTAAAACTTCTCCAGGGCGTGCACACACATCCTGTTTCTCAAATTTAACTTTGTTTTGAACTATTCTATCTTCCCAAAGAGATTGTGAGCTTCTATGACACCATTTTGAGACTTTTGGGCTTAATTTTGGACATGAGAACATGGGAAATAACCTAAGGGTTTTAGTTGATGATTATTATGAAAAATTAGGAAACAGAGGTTTAGGTTCCGGGTGTACTGAGGATGTGTTTGACGGTATGTGAAGAATGATTGATATATGAGATGAGAACTAATGATTCGAGGACTCGGAAATGAAAATGTGAATTGACAGTAGTCATGATGAGTCGAGGACTCGGAAATGGAAAAGTGAATTGACAGTAGTTGTGATGAGTCAAGGACTCAGAAATGGAAATGTTGATGTGACAGTGGTTGAGATGAGTTGAGGACTCAAATGTGCAACGATGAATCATTGTTGTATTGAAAATGTTTTATGCAAAACCACTGAACTATTGTTTTAAATTGAGATTATGAGACGCTATGCACCCGGCAGGGACGGCGGTTGGATCCTGCCCATTGAGGTAGCAGCGGCAGCGTAAGGGCAGTGGTTTGTCCCGCTTGAATTGAGATGTGAGGTCTATGGCAAGAGTATCCCGCTCGCATCCCTTCGAATCAATAGAGCGTGCAGGCGCAAAACCCTGGGCAGTGATCCGAGCACTATATCTCGAGGGTTCCCAATGATGATTCCGAAGGGCGACATCTCCATGGAGATGTGGCGGGTTGGCAGTTGAACCGACAATGTGATATCACAGCCAATAGGACAGGTGATGTATGGAACACGATCCAACACAAAACTCACCGGCAAGTGTACCGGGTCGCATCAAGTAATAATAACTCATGTGAATGAGGTCGATCCCACAGGGATTGAAGGATTGAGCAATTTTAGTTTAGTTGTTGATTTAGTCAAGCGAACAAGAGTTGATTTGAGTGATTTGTAATTGACAGAAACTAAATTGCATGAATTGTAAAGGGAGAGGGAAGAATTGCAGTAAACTAAAGAGTAAAGAAAGTAAAGAAGCTGAATCTTAAAGTGCAAGTAATGTAAATTGCAGAAACTTGAATTGCAAGAAATGTAAATGACTGAAGCTTAAAGTGCAAGAAATGTAAATTGCTTGAATTATAAAAGGAATTGGGAATTGGGATTGCAGAAATTTAAATAAAGAAAAGTAAATTGCAGTGGACAGAAGAGTAAACAATGAATTGAATTGAGATAGATCTCTAACAAGAAGGTAAATTAGCTTGAAGAAGCATTCAACAAAAGAATTAAAAGGAAAATCCAGATCTCAGGGGTCAAGAGACTAGAAAACTAAGTCTAGATCTCACTACCTTCCTTGATCCAATTCTGAAAGCAATTGCAAACAAATTAAAATTCAAAATAGTAGAGAAACTTGAATTCAAATCACTAAATCTGAATTATGCAGAGAAAGAAACAAAGAGATCTCAAGGTGAGATTGAGATAGAATTTCCTCAATTCTCCACACCCAAGACTCAAACAAGCTTTGCAGAAAAGAAAATAGAAAACCCAGAGGAGAAGAAAACTCAATTCCCCTCCCAATTCTCCAAGATCCGAATAAAAGCTCTCCAAATTACAATTCAAAATTCTAACAGAAGTGAAAAATACAAAAGTAAAGTTCCAAGTTCCAAAAAGTTCTGTCTAAATCAAACTAACTTCTATTTATACACTTTCTTCTATTGATTATTAAGCCTTGAATTTGGGCCTTGGCCTTGATGGAATTGAATTGAAGATAGCCTCAGTTGATTGCTCTTGGACTTGAGAAGAAATCCATTTGCAATTTGGACATTGGAGTATTCAAGTTTGAGTCAACGTTTGAGGCAAACGTTGACTCAAACGTTGGCGTGTTGGCGTTATGCAGAACGGTGTCTTTTCTGTCACTCACGTTTGAGTTCATGTTTGAGGTCAAACGTGAGCTCAAACATGCTCCCTCCAAGGCCATTTTGCAGCCAACGTTTGACCTCAAGTTTGAGGCAAACGTTGGCACAAACATTAAGTCCCCCTGGTGTAGTTTTCAGCCAATGTTTGACCTCAAGTTTGAGGCAAACATTGGCGCAAACGTTAAGTCCTCCCCTGATGTATTTGTGAGCCAACGTTTGACCTCAAGTTTGAGGCAAACATTGGCGTAAACGTTGCTTCCTCCAGGGTTAGTTTTTGAGCTAACGTTTGACCTCAAGTTTGAGGCAAACATTGGCACAAACTTTGGCTTCTCCAGGGCTTGTTTTTAAGCCAACGTTTGACCTCAAGTTTGAGGCAAACGTTGGCGTAAACTTTGGCTTCTCCAGGGTTCTTCTTAAGCCAACGTTTGACCTCAAGTTTGAGGCAAACGTTGGCACAAACGTGGGCTCTTTCCAAAGTGGCTTTGCTGCCTTCATTTCAATTGCTGCCATCCCCTTTCTTCAACCTTCCTCCAAGCCTTTTGGTCACCTGTCATCAATCAACAAATGCATCAAAGTTATGCTAAAATCATGAGACTTCTTATCATCCTTGACATATAAGCAATTATAGTACAAAACCTCATAAAAATGCATCAATTTACTCATGGTTGATTGAATCCAAATACACATGAATTTCTACCCAAATGGCTTACTTGTAATTCAAGAAAGTGTATAAAATCTATTAAAAACAAAGGAAAAAGGCTAGTAAAACTAGGCTAAGATGCCTTGGCATCACAACACCAAACTTAAATCTTGCTTGTCCCCAAGCAAGCATCAAACATAAGAGAAAATGACATGAAACAGAGAAGTGTGCATATCCTTATTCAGCATATAGTTGAATTCAGTCCATGGGATTTTTATGCAGACAATGGTGGTTCATGTATTGCTTGCTATTACATAAGAGATGTTTCCTTAAAGGTTCACTAAGTTTGCTGCTATAAAGCTTTACTTTTGCTTGTTCCCTTGCTAACTTTTCCTTCTTTGTTTTGCTCAGAGAGCTTATTATTCTTGGAAGGCTTGGTGGCAAATATTACAGCAGCCTTTGGCTTTATTTTGCTCAACATTTCTTCACCACAGACACATGGCTTACCCTTTTCTTCCTAGGATCATTGATGCCCAGCATCTCTTTGGATAACTAAGTGTTATGTAGCTAGGTTGCTCTTTATTGTGGACTTTCAGTTGGCAATCCCAAATCAGTTGATCTAAGTGGCCAAGTTTTGAAATACTCCTCAGAACTTACTTGTCCAAGCATATCCTAGTACAAAAACACCACAGGCATGTGTCCTAGGGTCCAAGCTATTGGTGCCTAGCCTTATTGTTTATTTTCTTTGCCACTCTTGGCTTTTTCTCTTTCTTTTTCTTTCTGTTTTATTTCATTTTCAAGGGGTTTTTAATGATACAAGCCTTTATAATAGCAAACTAGTTCATTCTTCAAAGAACATATCATTATGCAGCATTTATTTCATGAGCCATGCATTAAATCAACAAATACCACCACTAACTTTCATTCTAACTTGTGCAACATTGGATATTTACTTCCTAATTCAAACATTTCTCTTTTATTGAATTAAAAAGGCATAGGAGACAAAGCATGCATTCAATTAAGTGAAAGTGAATAAACACAAGAACACACTTAGGCTAGCCTACTTATTGCAAAGTTAAACAGACAGGATGTAAAAACTATTAAAATAAAAAGACTATCAACTAAACAAGCATGCTCTTTCTTTATTGAATGTGATAAGCAAAGAGCAATTCCACCTTTCGTTTGTCTTTCTTTTTCTTCTCACTTGCTTGTTTGCTGGTTTCTCCCTTGCCCCTGCCTGTTAGCTTTTGCCAGAATCTAACTTTCTTCATTGTCTCTTTTACTCTGTCTTCAAGGAATAATGCTTTTTCTAGTTCTCTTTCATTCCTCCCCTTGAAGTATTCATCATAAGTAGGAAATGCTGGTTCCATATTGTGTAGATGATCCGCAATGTAGCTCAACTTTATTTGGCCATTTATGTTATAGTCAGCTTGAACTCCATACCTTGCATCCTGAAGGGTTGTGAATTATTTGAAAGCTCTCATGTTCTCAGCTTGCAGTTGGGTCAACTGGTCAAATGATTCATGAAATTGGAAAGCTTGTTCCTATTGCATCACTAAGGATCGTGACTCATAATCCCTTTGTTGACTTATCATCCTCAACTGAAGCTCCTCTTGTCTTTGTTGAGACCTTGTGTACTGTGAATGGAATTCTTCCTGCTTCTCTTGAATCCCCATGCATTGTTGTGACAACCTCTCAATTGCCTCTTGCATCTGAACCATGTCCATGTTGTTCTGTGGTTGGAATTGTTGCTGTTCTTCTTGTTCTCCTTGTGGTTCTTCTTGTGGTTCTTCTCTTCTTCTCCCTTTTTGTAGCCTTCGACTCTGTTGTGCCTCTGTGACAATCATCATCCTCTCGAAGGTTACAGGTATGCCTGGATTCAACGATGTTGGATTTGCATCCTCCATTGGTACTTTAGCCTTCCTGCATAGCCGCATAATGGTACTTGGGTAGTGTAGCCAAGCTTTAGCTGAACTCTTCTCGGCAATCCTTTGAATATCACTTGCAATCAGCTCGTGAACCTTCACTTCTCCTCCCATTATTATACAGTATAACATGATAGCTCTTTTTTTTGTGACCTCTGAAGTGTTCACTGTGCCTAAGATCGATCTCTTTATTAGTTCATACCACCCTTTTGCTTCAGGAGTGAGATCTCCCCTTCTCAAGTATTTGTACTTGTTGTCAGCATCTCCTACCCACTCCGTGTTCACCACACAGATTTCACTAGCAATTTTGTAATGACCCAATTCCCAGTATGCGATGGTCATACAAGAAGCTAAGTGTGACTAACTTGTCCTTCCTAACTATTATCTATTATTTAATATATGAGCATGTGCCTTGTTAGAACGTTGCCAATTTTATGAGTAATTTTTTTTTTATTTGCTGCAGATGATAATGTAAAAATAAACAAGCATACATTGAGAGCAATAAAAGCAAGCATAGAGAAATATAGAAATATAGCAGATAATATACGTCATGTACAATATAACAAAACATGTAGCTTTTACACAAGATCAAGTCAGTTTACATCCTCGTCAACCTACGTAGCTAATATATACATGACACTCCCAGGGCCTGGCCTATACAAAAAGCCGCTAAACTGGCGCCTAGGATAGCCTAACCACTATATAGCTCCTAGCTCTCGGGTGTACTAACACAAGTGAGAGACTAACTAATAGATAATGTCAGACTAGAGTGTCATCAAAAGAATACCCCTACGGCTGTCAAACTATATCTACATGTGGCCGTTCAAAAGATCGTCGTGAGGCTCACCCATCTCCTCATTCTGCTCTATCTCTATCTCAGGGATCCTCCTCCTCCTCATCGTTTGCGGCTACAGCTATACGCTAAGATCCACCAGAAATACTGCTGTCACTATGTACAAAATCATTCGCGAGCACAGGTCCGTTCGCGTATATCGGAGCTACCCCGTCATCCGGTAGTGCCGACTCAGTAGGTTGTGGAAAGTCTAAGAATAGCTCAGGGGGAAGGTCCCACTCTGGTAGAATCACATGTACGTACTCTCCAGCTATCTCGGGCTCATTAGGAATGATAGGCTCAGGTGCCACCTCATTCAAGGGTTGAGCTGGTATAGAGTGTCCATGATCATCGGGAAAAGGATGTCCAGGTGCATCAGGGTGTAACCAGGATAAGGGAAAGTCGTAGGGATCATTAGGATCAAAAAGCGGACTACACAAAGGATGTTGGAAGGGACGGTTTTGTAACATATAACGTCTCATACGAAGCTCCGCACTCAGAATGTAGTAACCATAGTACACTGGATCCTCGTAAATGTATAGGTCATCGACTTCATAGAATATCACGCCCGATTCCATCTGAAGGGGAGGAAGGGAGAGAAGGGGGTAAGAACTGGGGAGTTCTTAGTAGGGCCGGGGTTATTAGTTACGTTCATTTACACGGTGTCGATGAGTAGACGAATAACAGAATATAGCGAAGCAGTAAACAGAAGATAAAGATAGAAAGAGAAAGTAGAGACAACAGAAAGCATAACACAAACAAAAGAATACAAGAAAATGTAACACAGAAATAGCATACAAGCAAACAAACATAAGGAAATAGATCACACATAGAAAGGAATGCAACAAAGAATGATGCGCAGACAAAATGATGCATGTCTAGCCCTAGCGCAGGCCATGAGCTCAAGTGTCGGTTGGCTACCCGCAATCCTGACATTTATCCGGTTACGAGTAATCCCGATTTCCCAGATACGATTTTCCGTTCCTAAAGGATAGTAATATCCGCTCATTCGAGACGGCCTCTGCTTAAGGCATGAAACTCTACTCTGCTCTGGGGAATCAGAAAATGGTTGTAGGTAACTTAGTATCCCTACAGAAACTCTGGGTTGCATCAAGCAACTAATATGTGTTAAATATAGCTCTGGGTTGCGTCAAGCAACTAATATATATATAAATATAGCTCTGGGTTGCTTCAAGCAACTAGTATATATATAAATATAGCTCTAGGTTGCATTAAACAACTAATATGTATTAAATATAGCTCTGGGTTGCGTCAAGCAACTAATATATATATAAATATAGCTCTGGGTTGCATCAACCAACTAATATATATATATAAATATCTCTTTATTATATTACTCTTCTCTTTATATCTCTTTACTCTGTTCTGGTTTCTCTTTTCGCTGTATCTCTTTACTCTGCTCTGGTTACTCTGTTCTCTGTATCTCTTTACTTTTCTCTGATTACTCTTTCTTCTGTATCTATATCACTCTTTTTCTCTTTATCTCTTTACTTTACTCTGGTTACTCTGTGCTCTATGTTTCTTTACTCTACTCTGATTTTTCTGCTTAACGTATGTATTTAAAGCTTATGTAAATTTCGTATGAATAGCTAGCCTGCCCTAGATATAAGTTCATTAAGTCTATACTGAAACAATTTAACTTTTCATATAATACCTAACCCTAGTCGCAACTCAAGTACTAACTAAGTTGTCCTAGTTCGTTCACTAGTCTCTGTCTGTTTTTCTGTCGTTAAAACTTTACAGACTTTTTCTTTGATTTTTATCTCTTCTTTCTTTTTATCTTTCTAAAGCTTTTACAGAAAACTGTCTTTTTCGCATTATTTTATTATTTTTACTAAAATATTAATTTTAATTAAATATTATTATTTAATATTTTATTATTATTTATTATTTTATTACTAAATTTTCTAAAATTACCTTGCCTTTACCTTTTAACCTTTAAAATTAACTTTTTACCCTGGTAACTTTTAATATTTCTACTTTAACTACCCTAACTTTCAGAAATTACAAAATAACCCCTCAAACACCAAAATAATTACTTCCTTGCCCTTTCTAAGATCTAAAAGGTGTTCTTCAATGTTCTTCACCACACTCAAAGTAATCTTCATGTTCTTCGGAAATTCATCTGATTCTTTCTCTGTTTTTACCCGTTTTTTAGTCTTTTCAGTAACCGATTTTTACCATAATTCATAATAAATTAGCAGCCACTAAAACCAATCTTTTCTACATGATTTCAACACAAATTGAACCCCAATTTAGGCTCTAGGGTATGTTTTTCCAGCAGCCATAAAGAACATAATTTCAAAGTTGAATATCATCAAATTTCATCAAATTTTCACCAAAATTTCAACAAGAATCACTCATATAAATCATCAATTTTAAGCACAGCCAAACCATATCATAATCACACAACTCAAACACAATCAATCAAGATTAAATTCGTCAAACCCTACCTTGATTTGCTACTCCAAATCCAGTTACTCTTTAAAGTGTTCTTAAAGCACTTTTTCCTCCTAAAACACATCAAGAACAACTTTAAAACTCTAAACCATCAACTAAACAAACTTCAGCAGCATCTAAAAAGGTTATCCTCACCTTAAACGTGCAGGAAATCAAAGATCTTTGGCCCACAAGTCAAGCTAAGCAAGAGATCTAAGGAAGAACATCAAGAAAACACTTGTTTAAGCATGTTTCCTTGAAAACCGAATTGAAGAGGGAGGGAGACAGCCATCTCACCTTATTTCCATCCTTGATAAGTTATATGGTTATGTAGAGGAAGAAGAGAGAATCATTTTGGTGAAATTGGAATTTTGATTTGAGTTTTAGTTCAGAATAAATCAAGCTTTGAAGATTAAGTGTTCATGAAAGTTTCTCTCTTTTCTCTCTTGTTATTTTCGGCCAAAATGATGAAATGAGACAGCCTTGGAGGTCTTGGGGGTGTAAGGTGAGTTGTGATTGGTTGGCTTCGAGGTGGATTAAAATAATATTAAAATATCTCAGGTGTATAACTACTAAAACTAGATGTATCGGAACACTCGTAAAAACATCTCTAAAAATTATTTTCTGAGCTACTAGTATAAATGACACTAGTAACATATTTATTATGAGAATATAACATGTATGATGAGGCTGATAAACCACTATTTTATGGTTTATCTTGTGCTAAATTGAGTGATTTTTTTCCATTATTCTCACGCTTATTCATAGAAATCGCATATTTTACATTTTCCTTCCGAATTTTGTGCTATGATTGAAAACATGCTTCTTTGGTCTTTAAATTGCTAATATTAATCATCTCTTATTACCACTCGATGCCTTGATATGTGTGTTAAGTACTTTCAGAGATTACAGGGCAGGAATGGCTTGGAGGATGGAAAGGAAGCATGCAAAAGTGGAAGGAATACAAGAAGTTGAAGGAACTGCAAAGCTGTCCAGCCTAACCTCTTCGCACTCAAACAGTCATAACTTGAGCTACAGAGGTCCAAACGATACGGTTTTAGTTGCGTTGGAAAGCTAACGTCCGGGGCTTCGATTTGATATATAATACTTTATAGTTTCTCTGACGCTAGGTTATGCGAACGCGTGCTCCACGCGGACGCGTCGCAGTGACGAAAATCAGCGTGGCAGATTTCTTTTCCAACGATTTCTGGGCTGTTTTTGAGCCAGTTTTCAGCACATAAAACACAGATTAGATGCTATAAAGTGAAAGAATCCATTCATTCATAATCATCAGCTCATAATTCATAATTTTTAGTTTTAGATGTAGTTTTTAGAGAGAGAGGTTCTATCCTCTCTCTTAGGATTAGGATTAGGATTTCTCTTAGTTTTAGGATTTAGGATTATTTTTTCTTCATCACAGGTTCAATGTTCCTTTAATTTATTTTCTAATTTTATTTTATTACTTTAATTGTTATTTATCTTTTCAATTTAGCTTATAAACCTTTCCATGTTAGATTTGAATTTATGTTTAAACGTAGTTTGATGTGTTTCTGATTTATGATTGCTTTATTTAGCTTTTTATATTCTTGGCTTTAATTGATTAACTGGTGGCTCTTGAGTTATCAACTTATCGTGATTGTTAATTAATTTATCTAATTGACTGGAATTCCACTAACTCTAGTCTTTCTTTAGGAGTTGGCTAGGACTTGGGAATCTAACTAATTAGTCCACTTGACTTTCCCTTGCTTTCGTAAAGGTTAACTAAGTAGGGTTAAACTCAATTCTCATAAGAGTAACTAGGATAGGACTTCCAAATTTTCATACCTTGCCAAGAGTTTCTTTTACAGTTATTTATTTATTTTACTTGTCATTTAAATTACTTGTTCCTTAATTTCAAAACCCCCAATCTATAAAACTCATAACCAATAATAAGAACATACTTCCCTGCAATTCCTTGAGAAGACGACCCGAGGTTTAAATACTTCAGTTATCAATTTATTTAGGGGTTTGTTACTTGTGACAACCAAACGTTTATATGAAAGGACTTTTGTTGGTTTAGGAACTATACTTGCAACGAGGATTTATCTGCGAATTTCTAGACCACGCAAAAGTTCTCTCTTCAAAATGGCGCTGTTGCCAGGGAATTGCAAACGTGTGCCTTATTATTGGTTAATGTAAATATTTTCTTTTGCTTGTTTATTTATTTTTATTTTTGTTTTTATTTTTGCTTTTTCATAAATTAAGAGGTTATTGGTTTTTTATTTAGTTATTAAAAAATTTTCAAAAAATTTGTTCTTCGTGTTCATCTTGACCTTCAAGTTGTTCTCTTCGTTTTGATCTAAAAATTTTAAGTTTGGTGTCATTTTATTGTTTTTCTCTTTCCTCATTTAATTCAAAAATATCTTTTCTCTTTATTTTAATTGAATTTTCAAATTTGTAAAAAAAAATTTTAAAAATTCAGATTTTTATTTTAAAATTTGTATCTTATCTTATCTTAGTTTTAAAATTCAAAATTCAAATCTTTTTCAAAAATCATATCTTTTTCAAAACCTTATCTTATCTTATTTCAAAATTAAATTTCAAAATTCAATATTTAAATTCCAAAATTCAAATTTTAAAATTTAAATTTAAAATTTTAAAAATCAAACCTTTTCAAAATTTAATTCTTTTTCAAAACTTTTTCTTATATTGTTGATTTTTACAAAAATTCGAATTTCAAAATTTAAAATTCAAATTTCAAATTTCAAATTTCAACTTCAAAATTCAAATTTTAAAATTTAAAATTCAAAATTCAAATTTCAAAATTTAATTTTCAAATTCAAAATTTAAATTTCAATAACCTTTTAATTTAAATTTTTTTTTATTTTTATTTTTAATTTTTATTTGCTATTATGAGTTCTCACCCCATCGCTTTAAGTTTAGTTCCAATGTTGTTGTAAGGAATGGAAACTATAATGAAAATAGGCATCAAGGTTGGAAGAATCAAAGATGGGAGGAGACACAAGGATTTGATCAACCCTCTTGGCAACAACCCCATCCAATGCACTATAACCAACAACCATTCTGTGATGCATACCAAAATGATGACTATGGTGGACCCCCTTGTAGTTACCAACAAGTCCCGCCATATGCTTATGAACCATCTTCTCAACACAACTCTTGACCACCATACTCACAAGCCCCTTACCACCAAACACCACCATATGACCCTAATCCTTATCCACCACACCAACCACCATATGAACCACACCCAGAACCACTACCTCAATATTCACCATCTCCATATCCTTATCAAGAAGAACTACCTCTGTATTATGAGCCATCTCTCCCAACCAATGAACCCTCATATCCACCTCAATCTCCAATGGATGACAACCTTCGTGTTCTTCTTCAAGGGCAAGTGAAGATGCAAAGGGCTGTAGTGGAACTCGCGACTGCCTTAACCGAGTTAGTAAATAAATTAGCTTCACAACATCTGAGCACTCAAAGTACTCCCATGGCTACATGTGGAGAATCAAAAGAAGAGCGTAGCATAAAGGAGACACTAGAAACTTCGGTGGAGAATGAGGAACATGGCTTTGTATTGGAACAAGTGGAGAAAGCCATAATAGTTGCAGAGGAAGAAGTGGTTGCAGACTTAGGAGATGCAGAACCTCCATGGGAAAGTCCAGTCATAGAAACTCCTTCAAAGACGTTTGAAATTGATGTTGAGGAGGGTGTACAACCTCCAAGGCATATCATGGCTAAAGACTTTGAGGAGGTTGATCAAGAGATGAAGATTAAAGAAGAAGCTTACAATGAGGTGGAAGTTGTCCAAGAAGAGCACAAGGGAGTGGAGCTTAAAATCACCTTGCCAAAGTTACTGGAGACCTCTCCCCAAGGGCCATTACCACCCAATACAACATTCAAGTGGGTAAAATTCATATCTCTTAACTTTCTCATTCCACTTGAATATGGTTTACTTGAGACAGATGGTCAACTTAGAGCTCTTTATGGCTTTAAGAGCAAGAGGGAGATGGTTAGTGGTTGGCAACACAATCCTAGGTTCCTTGTGGTTGGAAGCTCGAAATCTAAATGCAAAGGTTGGTGTAAAGCTCAACTGAATGGGTCTAGGAAGTTGTTTGGCCACTTTAGTGAGAATTCATATTGCTTGCTACCCAGATGGAATCATGATGATCAACAAGAAGACGAGTGCAAAAGCAAGGTTTGGGACCCCGTAATTCAGTCTAGAAATCAACACTCTTGGGGCCTTGTCACTTGCTTTAACTTGCTTGAAGGCTTTATGCGCCTAGTTTGGGACCCCGGAGGCTACTGGAAGTACAAACATTGGTGGAGATTCCTGGATGAGTTCAAGCTCAAGCCACCATAACAGGGAGCTCATCAAGTGTCCAACTTAAAGACTTTAACTAAAAGTGCCAGGTGGGAGACAACCCACCATGGTATGATCGTTCCCTTTTTCAACTATAATTTTCTTTAGTTTTGTTTGTTTTTTAATTTTATTTTATTTCATTGAACCTGGAATTATTCATAACATCTGCATACTGCATTCTACATTTTGCATTAAAAAAAAATCGCACGCGACGCGACAGCGTCGCCGACGCGTCCGCATCACCAGTGCGTTGGGAAGAAAATAAGATTGAACAGAGAGTCACGCGAAAGTGTGGCTGGAGGCGTGCCTTTGGCACAAATTGATCCACGCGACCGCGTGCAGCACGCGTCCGCGTCATGTGCAAAATAGCCTCCCACGCGTCCACGTCACCCACGCGAACACGTGGCTCTGTGGAATCGACGTAAATGGGTGTATGGCAGTAAGTTGGGCTGGAATGAGGCTGAACCCATGCTGGAAGCACAAGCCCACTCACACAAACGCGTGCCCCACGCGTCCGCGTCGTTTTTCAAAAATGGCCATCCACGCGATCGCGTCAACCACACGACCGCGTCACCCAAAAATTTGGCAAAAAGAGTTTCGAACAGAGAGTTGCGCGAACGCGAGGCTGCACTCGCGCCAATCGCACAAATCAAGCCACACGATCGCGTGACCCACGCGTCCGCGTCACCTGAACTTATCACACACCACGCGACCGCGTCACTCACGCGTCCGCGTCACACGTGTCGCACAACTTATCCAAATTAGCGCCAATTATCTTATCTTTTCTTTTCTAATCCTAATCTCTTCTATCTTTTCTTTTTCTTTCTTCTTTCTTTCTCACTTTATTTCTTTCACTTCTCTTTCTTTTTCACCTTCATTCTATTTTAATTAATTTATTTGCATATTTCATTCATTGCATTTTAATTTTGTGCATATTTTTCTTTTCTTTTCTAAATTTATTATTTTACCATTGGTGTCACTTGTTCATATTCAACAGTTGTGTCTTTTCTGGTATTATTTTAGGTGCTCAGTGACTTGTTTTACACTGTTGGATAACATTATTTAAGTCAATGCTAATATTTTATGATATTTGTATTAATTTTGCATTGACATGAATTTATATTATCTCTCCTTATCCACTCTCCTACCCTTTGTTGCAAATTTTGCACCACTGGTATGCCATGTGCTTCTATTGTTTTCTCACATACATGTTGAAGCTTCCATGTAAATGAGACCCTTATCATTTAGCATTAACCCAACCATACTTCATTTATCTTCTTATCTTTATTACTGGGTTACCTTTCTTCCCTTTTTCTTTCAGGATGGCCACCCGGAAGGGAAGCGAAAGACGTTTACATGGGGAGACAGACAAGTCCATCTGCAAAATCTTCGGAAAAAAGCGCCAGTTGGAACAGCTCGTCCACCTGCACATCTCAGCATGCACCGAGGACGGTGCAATCTTTAAGTATGGGAGGTCGATACCGATCTCCGTGGGTTAGTACCTTCCTATCTCAACACCAATGTTTAAATTTTCTTTGTTGCATTTGCATGTTTGTTTGATTTTGTGCATATTTTATAGTTTGGTTGAAGTAATATTTTCTTTTTCAAGAAACTTTTTATAGCATTTCACTAATTTAAATCAAACTTTTTTAAAAACTTGTTTGAAGAAATTTTATTTTGGAACATGGTTTTAGAGCTCGAACACACAAAACCAGTGAGATTTTGAGCCTATTTGATTGGTTGCATTTTATCAACCAATATTTTATTTTGGTGTGTGTTGTTCTCTCCAAAATTGTGATCTTTGTCTTGCTTAATTCTATATTTCCATGGTCTGATGTATGCATGCACTTATATGATTGAGGCCTTTGTTTCACTAAGCTTACATACCCATATGGCCTTAACCCTTCATTATCCCTTACAAACCAATTTGAGCCTATTTTACCCCTTTTATTCTTTACTTTAGCACATCATTAACTCTAAGCGGAAAACAATAATGTCCTTAATTAGTGAAATATAGTTCATATTTATTCTTGGGGATTTATTTACTTTTGACCAAGTAGGTAGAAACATTTTGCATTTAGTTGCATTTCATACACTCTACCATTCCTCTTCCCTTTATAGCTTCCCTTGAGCTTAGCATGAGGACATGCTAATATTTAAGTGTGGGGAGGTTGATAAACCACTATTTTATGGTTTATCTTGTGCTAAATTGAGTGTTTTTTTTTCTATTATTCTCACGCTTATTCATAGAAATTGCATGTTTTACATTTTCCTTCCGAATTTTGTGCTATGATTGAAAACATGCTTCTTTGGTCTTTAAATTGCTAATATTAATCATCTCTTATTATCATTCGATGCCTTGATATGTGTGTTAAGTGCTTTCAGAGATTACAGGGCAGGAATGGCTTGGAGGATGGAAAGAAAGCATTCAAAAGTGGAAGGAATACAAGAAGTTGAAGGAACTGCAAAGCTGTCCAGCCTGACCTCTTCACACTCAAACGGTCATAACTTGAGCTATAGAGATCCAAACGATGCGGTTCCAGTCGCGTTGGAAAGCTAACGTTTAGGGCTTCGATTTGATATAATATGCCATAGTTTTCCTAATGCTAGATGACGTGAACTCGTGCTCCACACGGACGCGTCGCAGTGACGAAAATCAGCGTGGCAGATTTCTTCTCCAGCGATTTCTGGACAATTTACAAATCAAGGGAGTGCATGCAAAGTTGAATGAGGACAAAGTTTTGCCTCTTCATGAAGTGCATCTCTTTGGTCATCAAAGCACTTCTCCAGGGTTGTATAGATTCTCCCTTCAAGCCATGTGATCCACTTTTGTCCTTATGCTAGCTTGCCTTTCTTTGTCTTGTCCCCTCCATTGAATAGTTCTCTGACTACCTAATAATCACAACAAACAAGCATTATCAAATTGCAACAAGAGAACCTTTCATATCTAAAACTATAGATTGACTATCATTCCTTATGCTTATTTAACCGTGACTTCCTTTTGTACATTTTTGGAGGACACCAAACTTAATGTTTGGTTGTATAGTCAAAAATGATACTTCCTCCAACTATTGCCTTTTAAAATTTCAATGCCACTTTCGGTTAGATCTTCATAAGATATATATATATATATATATATATATATATATATATATATATATATATATATATATATTATCTTTTTTTGATATATTGTTGTACTTTCATGAGATTCAAAACTCAAAAGATTCTTGACTTTCATGGCTTGTTCTTGCAATATGTACCAAATCAGGCTGAATGATTGATTACACAGCCCAAGGAACATATGTCATGGTGTGCTTGTGGGCACACCAAAATTAGAATTCGATCATATGCCCTCTAATGCCATGAACAGTTGCCAATTTTGTCTAGAAAGAATTGAATTTAAGTTAGTGCAACAATTATTATTCATATTGAATTATTAAAGACAAGAAAATTAAATCATGGGTTGCCTCCCATGGAGCGCTCGTTTATTGTCACTAGCTTGACATTGGGCCTTCATTAGGATGGTTGATAACTGTAGTGTCTCAGCTTGTCCCCCCTCACTGTGAGCTTCCTTTTTGTTCCTTGGTGCTCAATTTCAGCATGCTCAAGTGAGAGTATTTTGCAAACTGTGTAGTAGTCATTGGCTTGTTGGCTTGTTCCTAACTGTTGATAGATCAACTGTACTTCATCACCCTTGGAGAACCCCTCAGTTGGGATCTTCTTGTTCTTCCACCCCTTTTGAGTCTTTTTCCTGCTTTTCTTTCTTCTTTTTGTTGATCCTTCTTCTTTGACAGTGGACTTTGTTTTGGGATTCTCCTTCTTAGTGGTCAACGCTTCAATTCCTTCTTGAGTTCCTTCATCACTCTGCATTGTCTCATTCCCTTTTCTTCTTGCTGTGTTGTCTGTTTCTTGCCTTGGAAGGTGATTACTGGTTGTCTTGTTGATTTCTTCCTTCCATTGCAAGTCTTCCTTGTCAGTCTCCATGCAATTCTTCTTTTCATCAATGATTTGTGTTTCTGGAAATACATTCAGAGTGATGCTTTGATCATGCATTCTGAGAGTCAGCTCTCCTTGCTCCACATCTATAATGGCCCTAGCTGTGGCCAAGAATGGTCTTCCAAGTATGATGGAATCACCTTCATCCTCATCTGAATCTAAGACCACAAAGTATGCAGGGAATATGAATTTGTCCACCTTAACTAGAAGGTTTTCAATCACACCCCTGGGACAGATCACTGACTTATCCACCAGTTCCAGAGACATTTGTATTGGCTTCACTTCCTCTATGCACAGTTTTCTCACCAGAGATGAGGGCATCAGATTGATACTAGCCCCTAAGTCACGCATTGCCTTGTTGATGATCATACTGCCGATGGTACAAGGTAGAAGGAAACTTCTAGGATCTTCAAGTTTGGGTGTAAGCCCTTTTTGAATTAATGCCCTGCATTCTTCAGTGAGCATTATAGTTTCTTTCTCGTGCCAACTTCTCTTCTTGTTAATGAGATCCTTCAAGAATTTTGCATATAAAGGCATCTGCTCTAGTGCCTCAGCCAGTGGAATGTTTATCTCCAACTTCTTGAAAGTCTCAAGGAACTTATGAAAGTATTGATCCTTTGCTTCTTTGTTGAATCTTTGGGGATATGGCAGTGGAGGTGTAAAGCTCTTCTCTGCTTGCTGCTGTCCTTGGGTTTGTTCCTCCTTTTCTCCCCTTGAATTGTGTGGCTGGCTGTCCTTCTCTTTGAGCTTCTCTGGGACATTTTTGCTGTCATGTCCTTATTGCTGGCTCCCTCTTTCTCTGTTGGCTCTTTGTTGATGTCCATAGCTTTCTTGGTTGCTTCTTTGTTGTCCACCAATATTTTTCCACTCCGTAACTGTATAGCTTTGCACTTTTCTTTTAATTAGGAATGGTGTCGCTTGGTAATGAGCTTGATGACGTTTCAATAGCAATTTGCTTGGAAAGTTGTCCAATCTGTCTCTCCATATTCTTCATGGAAGCTTCCTGGTTCTTTGTTGTCATCTCTTGGTGCTTTATTATTTTCTCCATTAAGAGCTCCAAATTGGTGATCCTCTGAGAGTCTTATGAGATTGGTTGGTTGTGAGATGTTGAGGGTTGATGGTAAGTATTTTGATTGGTGGCTTGGTTATTGGATGGATGATGGTTAGAATTGGGGTAAGTGTTTTATGGTTTTCTGTATGTATTTTGGTTATTATTCTGCTAGTTGTTGTGGTTTGTGTTTTTCTAACTGTTTTGGTTTGAATTCCTTTGCCATGGCTGTTGAGTCTGAGTGTGATTGTCTCCCCATTTAAGGTTCGGATGGTTCTTCCAGGAGGGGTTGTAAGTGTCACCATAGACCTCATTGTGTCCAGAGCCTTGATCGTGCATGTAATTTACTTGTTCTTATTGTTGATCTTCACAAGCTTCTTCACCTTGTCCCTATGTGGTTGATGGCTGACTTGTATTTACTGCTGCAACTTGGAGGCTATCAATCCTCTTGGCCATTTGCTCAAATTGTTGCTGAATCTGCTGCTGCATCATTTTGTTTTGAGCTAGGATTGAGTCCACTCCTTCCAACTCCATCACTCTTTTCCTTTGTGATAGTTGGCGTTGCCTTTGGTGAGCAAAGAAATATTGGTTGTTAGCCACCATGTCAATGAAGTTTTGGGCCTCTTCTGCAGTTTTCATGAGTTGCAAAGAGCCTCCAGCTGAGTAATCCAGTGCTTCTTGAGCCTTCAAAGTGAGTCCTTCATAGAAGTTTTGAAGCTTGTCCCATTCAGTGAACATGTCTAGTGGACATTTCCTGAGCAAAGCCTTGTATCTCTCCCATGCCTCATAAAGAGTTTCAGCATCCAATTGTGTAAATTTTTGCACTTCAGTCTTCAATCTAATAATCCTCTGAGGTGGGTAAAATTTAGCAAGGAACTTGCTCACTAGATCTTCCCAAGTGTTGATGCTCTCTCTTGGAAATGTCTCCAACCATTGAGTAGCTTTGTCTCTGAGAGAGAATGGGAATAGCAACACCATTAGATTTGACAGTATCACATATCTTCAGGAAAATGGATAAGTGTTGGTTTGGGTCTTCAAGTGGCCCTCCTCCAAAAGAGCAATTGTTTTGGACCAAGGTGATAAGTTGTGGCTTCAATTCAAAGTTATTTGCATTGATATTTGGGGTAAGAATGCTACTCCCACAATGTCTTGGATTTGCAAATGTGTAGGAAGCCAATACTCTCCTCTGTGGTGGATTGTTGTTGACTCCTCCTTCTGGATGATTGGGATTAGAGGGATCCCCTTCCATTTCGTGATATTCCTCCTCAGAATCTTCTTTTCCAACAACAGCCTTCCCTCTAGCTTCTCTTCTTATCCTTCTGAGAGTTCTTTCGTCTTGTTCACAAAAAGTGGGTATAGCTCTCCTTGTATCTGACATACAACCAAAACATAAAAATCACACAAAACCATAAAAAACAGGAAAACTCCACTCTATTGCTAAAGTGAGGTTTTAGTTAGCTTAAGAAAAAATTCAAACAGTTAGTGGGTTGGTCGAAAAGTAAAGAAACAAAAAAGAAAAAGTGCTTGATCTAGACCTCCACTTCACTTAATCATTGTCAATCTAATCAATCCCCGGCAACGGCGCCAAAAACTTGATGTGTGAAAAATGATCCAACACAAAACTCCCCGGCAACGGCGCCAAAAACTTGATGTGTGGAAAATGATCTAACACAAAACTCACCGGCAAGTGTACCGGGTCGCATCAAGTAATAATAACTCACGTGAGTGAGGTCGATCCCACAGGGATTGAAGGATTGAGTAATTTTGGTTTAGTGGTTAATTTAGTCAAGCGAACAAGAGTTTATTTGAGTGATTTGTAATTGACAGAAACTAAATTGCATGAATTGTAAAGGGAGAGGGAAGAATTGCAGTAAACTAAAGAGCAAAGAAAGTAAAGAGGCTGAATCTTAAAGTGCAAGTAATGTAAATTGCAGAAACTTAAATTGCAAGAAATGTAAATGACTGAAGCTTAAAGTGCAAGAAATGTAAATTGCTTGAATTATAAAAGGAATTGGGAATTGGGATTGCAGAAATTTAAATAAAGAAAAGTAAATTGCAATGGACAGAAGAGTAAACAATGAATTGAATTGAGATAGATCTCTAACAGGAAGGTAAATTAGCTTGAAGAAGCATTCAACAGAAGAATTAAAAGGAAATTCCAGATCTCAAGGGTCAAGAGACTAGAAAACTAAGTCTAGATCTCACTACCTTCCTTGATCAAATTCAGAAAGCAATTGCAAACAAATTAAAATTCAAAACAGTAGAGAAACTTGAATTCAACTCACTAAATTTGAATTATGCAGAGAAAGAAACAAAGAGATCTCAAGGTGAGATTGAGACAGAATTTCCTCAATTCTCCACACCCAAGACTCAAACAAGCTTTGCAGAAAAGAAAACAGAAAACCCAGAGGAGAAGAAAACTCAATTCCCCTCCCAATTCTCCAAGATCCGAATAAAAGCTCTCCAAATTACAATTCAAAATTCTAACAGAAGTGAAAAATACAAAAGTAAAGTTCCAAGTTCCAAAAAGTTCTGTCTAAATCAAACTAACTTCTATTTATACACTTTCTTCTATTGATCATTAAGCCTTGAATTTGGGCCTTGGCCTTGATGGAATTGAATTGAAGATAGCCTCAGTTGATTGCTCTTGGACTTGAGAAGAAATCCATTTGCAATTTGGACATTGGAGTATTCAAGTTTGAGTCAACGTTTGAGGCAAACGTTGACTCAAACGTTGGCGTGTTGGCGTTATGCAGAACGGTGCCTTTTCTGTCACTCACGTTTTAGGTCAAATGTGAGCTCAAACGTGCTCCATCCAAGGCCATTTTGCAGCCAACGTTTGACCTCAAGTTTAAGGCAAACGTTGGCGCAAACGTTAAGTCCCCCTGGTGTAGTTTTGAGCCAATGTTTGACCTCAAGTTTGAGGTAAATGTTGGCGCAAACGTTAAGTCCTCCCCTGATGTATTTGTGAGCCAAAGTTTGACCTCAAGTTTGAGGGAAACGTTGGCGCAAACGTTGCTTCCTCCAGGGTTAGTTTTTGAGCCAACGTTTGACCTCAAGTTTGAGGCAAACGTTGGCACAAACTTTGGCTTCTCCAGGGCTTGTTTTTTAGCTAACGTTTGACCTCAAGTTTGAGGCAAACGTTGGCGCAAACTTTGGCTTCTCTAGGGTTCTTCTTAAGCCAATGTTTGACCTCAAGTTTGAGGCAAACGTTGGCACAAACGTGGGCTCTTTCCAGGGTGGCTTTGCTACCTTCATTTCAATTGCTGCCATCCCCTTTCTTCAACCTTCCTCCAAGCCTTTTGGTCACCTGTCATCAATCAACAAATGCATCAAAGCTATGCTAAAATCATGAGACTTCTTATCATCCTTGACATATAAGCAATTATAGTACAAAACCTCATGAAAATGCATCAATTTACTCATGGTTGATTGAATCCAAATACACATAAATTTCTACCCAAATGGCTTACTTGTAATTCAAGAAAGTGTATAAAATCTATTAAAAACAAAGGAAAAAGGCTAGTAAAACTAGGCTAAGATGCCTTGGCATCAACAGGCATTCAACATGTGCATTTTCTATCTATTTGTTTGCTTTGCAGACTTGTAAATGTATGCCTAATTGAATAACATGCCTATTTGCTTACTTGAACTACTTGCTTTATATGCTTCTACTTGTGCTTTACTTGCATTGCAATTAATTGTGATTTCTACTGAGATTGAGGCGGTTCGGAAGGCGGTGGCGATGGGATCGCATGGAGGATAGGTTGGTGAAGGCTGCGGGACAGCGGTGTTTGGTTAGAATAGAAATCCCCTAAGATAGAACACCTTATTTATTTATGTTAAGATTTATATAATTATACTTATCTATTTTAGTATGCCTTAAGATTGAAATCTTGTGATGGATATGAAGTCTAGGATTGCCTTTGGCGTCCCAGGGTCTTATATCTTCAGATGCAAGTCGCAACCCACCTCGGTGAGTTGCTTGGGATGGTGACAGAAGCGGAGGATCCGGATATCTTTTTGAGTCTTTTTTATTTGATTTGTTTATACTTCTCTCACTTTTGTATTTTGCTTTAGCCTAGAGGCATACATTGAGAGAACAAAACTAATATAAGCTGTTTTTACTGTCTGGTTTCATGTATGGTCTGCATATGGCTAGCCGGCTTAAACTCCGCGAGCCATGGCTAGATTCCTATGATATTGTACTATTATATTTTGACATATCTTATCTGTATCTTGTGGTTTAAGTTAGAAGCTTTGATAGTACGTTTTACGCTTTTTAAATCCTATTTTTGAGCTATATCCTTCATCGGGCTTCTAAATTATATTATTTTCTTCTATATATTATATGTATGAGCTTAGAACTGTCGTAAACTTTGATTAAACTTTGCTTTACAACGCGAGGTAAAGCTTAGGCTAATTAGGGTGTTACATTTAGTGGTATTAGAGCGGTTCATCCTCGTGAGCCTGAGGGTTGGACCGATTGTGCTTCATTGCATACTCTGTGTGTTTTTTTCTTTAATGCTATTAGGTTATCTGTTTGACATTGCATATCATGCATGTTTGTGAGTACCTGTTTAGGATAATTGAAGCACTAGGCTTTTGATATTGAGACTGATCACCTTGATATCGATTGTTTGGTGTAGACAGGAACCCTAATGGCCACTCGCGGACGAGGTCGAGAACGTTCACGAGAAAGCAAAAATGAGAAACCGGCTGACAACCATGCCGAATTTATGGCGGCCAGGGCGAATTTGGCGAACACCATGGAAGCTAATGTTGCTACAACTCTGCAATCTGTGCAAAGGTTAGGCCAACCGGCCGAAAACAGGAATGGGAATGGCGAAGGGAATGCCAATGATAATGTTGAGAGGAACGGCGATAACACGGGAGGTGTTCCGATGACCTTGGCGACTTTTCTCAAGGTTCATCTGCCAATTTTCAGAGGATCAACCAATCCTACAGAAGCAGATAACTGGTTTCAGGCCATGGAGCATGCCTTACAGGCGCAGCACGTTCTGAATAACCAATACATAGAATTTTCCACTTATCAGCTTGTGGGAGAGGCCCAGCACTGGTGGCAAGCAGAGTACCGCTTGCTACAGCTTCAGAACGTTGATGTTCTGTGGGACGTATTCTAGATGGCCTTTTACAAGAAGTACTTTCCTGAGTCTGCAAGGGAAGCAAAGGAGATGGAATTGATGCAGCTGAAGCAAGGTTCCCTGTCTGTGGCAGACTACACAAGCAAGTTTGAGGAGCTTTGTAGGTTCTCTAGGGTGTGTCAGGGTGCCCCGGAGACCTACGAGAGCTGGAAGTGCATCAAGTACTAGAGGGGGTTAAAGGACAACATTCTGACTGCTATGGCTCCAATGGAGATTCGTACTTTTTCTGACTTGGTGAACAAGGCGAGAGTGGTGGAAGAGTATGCCAAGACGGTAGCTTTGTCTAAGGAAACTCACAGAGGGAGTTCTAGTTGGGGACGTGGCAAGTATTTCCATCCGAGGGGTCAAAGTTTCAAGAGAGGAGGATATGCGCCTCAAGGTCAAGGAGGCTTCAGAAAGAACACTCAGGATCAGTTTCAGCGTGGCAAAGGGAGAGGAAATCAGAGTAAGAATTCTCCGGATTTGACTTGTGTACGTTGTGGGTGTTTTCATTCATATGACTCATGCAAGGTTGGTTTAGGTGGTTGCTTCACCTGTGGATTGTCTGGCCACATTGCGAGGAATTGCACTCGTGGGAGGAACCCGAATGCAGGTCAGAGTCAGCATCAAGGTCAAGTTTTTGCTGTGAACGTGAAGGATGCTTCTAAGGCAAATCTGTTGATGAGAGGTATATGTCTAATTGGTGATAAAACTTTAATTGCATTATATGATACTGGAGCATCGCATTCGTTTATTTCGTTTGCTAAAGTTGAGGAACTAGGCTTGAAAGTGTCATAGTTAACATTTGATCTGCATGTACATACTCCGCATCAGACGGTTATGACTAGGTCAGGGTGTAGACAAGTAGATTTCAAGCTTGAGGGTAGAGACTTCGTGCATGATTTGATTTGTTTGCCAATGGTTGGATTAGAGATAATTTTGGGGTTTGATTGGTTGACGAAGAATTGAGTGTTGTTGGATTGCTTTGAGCGGTCAATTCGGTTTATGCCGGAAGAAGAAAATGGAGCAGTGATAGCTGAGGGGTATTTCCTGAACTCGGTAATAATGCACTGTAGTGGGGAGGAGTGTTAAGGTTACATCTTATTAACTGCTAATACGTTAAGTGATGCCCAGAACTTGGATCAGATTCTGGTAGTTAGAGATTTTCTGGAAGTGTTTCCGGAGGATATTCCTGAGTTCCCATCTCAGAGGGAAATTGAATTTGCGAGTGAATTGGTACCGGGAGCCAGACCAGTGTCAATTGCGTTGTATAGGATGGCTCCGATAGAACTGGCTGAACTAAAGGCTCAGTTGGAAGAGCTTCTGAACAAGAGGTTCATTCGACCGAGTGTGTCACCATGGGAGCGCCAGTTTTGTTGGTGAAGAAGAAGGATGGAGAAATGTGACTGTGTGTGGACTACTGACAGTTGAACAAAGTGACTGTGAAGAACAAGTACCCGCTGCTAAGGATAGATGACTGATGGATCAACTGAAAGGAGATGAAGTGTTTTTCGAAATTGATTTGAGATCCAGTTACCATCAAATAAGGGTTAAAGAGGATGATATCCCGAAGACTGTGTTTAGGACACGCTATGGACACTACGAGTTTGCGGTTATGTCCTTTGGGTTAACGAATGCACCTGCTGTTTTCATGGATTACATGAACAGAGTCTTTAGTCCCTTTCTGGACAAATTTGTGGTGGTTTTCATAGATGACATATTGGTTTACTCTAAGACGGCAAAGGAGCATGAGGAACACTTAAGGATTGTGTTGCAAATCTTAAAGGAGCAGAAATTGTATGCCACGTTGTTGAAGTGCGAGTTCTAGAAGGAGGAAGTAAAGTTCCTAGGTTACGTGGTGAGAAAAGGAGGAATAGCGGTGGATTCTTCTAAGGTAGAAGCGGTGATCGAGTGGGAAAGGCCAACGACGGTGACGGAAGTCTGAAGTTTCTTGGGCTTAGCCGGATATTACCAGAGATTTATTGAAGGGTTTTCCCGAATTGCGCTACCGATGACGAAATTAACAAGGGAAGAGGTGCCATTTGTGTGGATGTCAGAGTGTAAAGAGTTTTCAAACTTTGAAGAAAAAGTTAACTCCAACACCTGTTCTAATCTTACCGAAACCGCATGAACCGTTTGAAGTATATTATGATGCGTCACTGAAGGGTTTAGGTTGCGTGTTGATGCAACACCGGAATGTGGTGGCTTACGCATCGCGTCAGCTAAGACCACATGGTAAATTACCCAACTCATGATTTGGAATTAGCGGCGATTGTGTTTGCATTGAAGATTTGGAGACACCACTTGTACGGAGTAAGGTTTAGCGTCTTTTCTGGTCATAAGAGTCTCAAGTACATCTTTGATCAGAAGGAGATTAATATGCGCCAGAGAAGGTGGATGGAGTTGCTTAAAGATTATGATTTTGAGTTGAGTTATCATCCCAGAAAGGCAAATGTGGTAGCAGACGCTTTGAGTCGGAAGTCCTTGACAATAGCTTGGATGAGGATTAAGGAAGAGGAGCTAGTGGATAAGTTTGTGGATCTTAAGTTAGACATTGGTGAAGTTGCCAGAAGAGCTTGCTTGAATCAGTTGCAGATCTCGAGTACCTTTAAAACGGAGATTCAGAAGGCTCAGCAAGATGAGCAAAAGCTTCAGCAATTGTTTCAACCAGTCGGTGATAAGAGGCGTGGAGAATTCACCAAGGATGATGAAGGGTTGTGGAGATATAAGGGGAGAATTTGCATACCGGATGTTGGGAGTTTGAGGCAATAATTGTTGTCAAAAGCTCACAACAATGGATTTTCTATTCATCCCGGAAGTATGAAGATGTACTACGACTTAAAGAAGATATTCTGGTGGCCTGGGATGAAAGGTGATATAGCAACAACGGTATCCAAGTGCCTGACGTGTCAGAAGGTGAAGATAGAGCATCAGAAGCCGTCGGGAATGCTACAGCCTCTTGAGATTCTTCAATGGAAGTGGGAAGGAATTGCGATGGACTTTGTGATTGGTTTACCAAGGACTAAGTCAGGATTTGATGTGATTTGGGTGATCGTGGATCGCTTAACCAAATCTGCTCATTTCCTGCCTATTCGAGTGAATTGTTCTATGGAGGAGTTGGCGAGGTTGTACATAAAGGAGATAGTAAGGTTGCATGGTATGCCATCGAGCATAGTGTCAGACCGTGATCCCCGATTCACATCAAGGTTTTGGGGAGCTTTTCAAAGAGCTTTCGGTACGAAGCTATATCTCAGTACCGCATATCATCCGTAAACTGATAGACAGTCGAAAAGGATGATTCAGACGTTAGAAGATATGCTGAGAGCATGTGTATTGGATCAACCCGGAAGTAGGGACCGTTACATGCCATTGGTGGAGTTTGCGTACAACAATAGCTTTCATACGAGCATTGGGATGGCTCCATATGAGGCCTTGTATGGACAAAAGTGCCAATCTCTACTTTGTTGGTATGAATCAGGTGAAGTGAGCGTTTTGGGTCCTAATTTGGTAGCAGAGACTACTGAGAAGATTAAGAAGATACGAGGGAGAATTCTAACTACTCAGAGTCGACAAAAGAGTTATGCGGACCAAAGAAGGAAACTGTTAGAGTTCGAAATGGGAGAACATGTATTTCTAAAGGTTACACTGACAACTGGGATTGGAAGAGCGATTAAGACCAAGAAATTGAATCCGAGGTATATAGGACCGTTTGAGATTCTGAGGTGATTCGGACCAGTGGTGTATCAAGTGGCTTTGCCACCTCACTTGTCCAACTTGCATGACGTATTCCACGTGTCACGGCTCCACAAGAACACATTAGATGCAGCTCATGTGTTGGAGCCTGAGTCGGTTGAGTTGAGGGAGAACGTGACATTTTAAGTAACACCAGTGAGAATCGATGACACTAGTGTGAAGAAGCTGCGAGGAAAAGAAGTTCAGTTGGTTAAAGTAGCTTGGGAGCGAGCAGGAGTCGAAGAGCATACTTGGAAATTGGAGTCCGAGATGCGAAAAGATTATGCCGAGTTATTCTCAAGTAATCAGTAAATTTGAGGGAAAAATTTCTTATTTGTTGGGAAAAATGTAAGAATCGAGCTTAATTACCCGTTTAATTAAGTAATTAATATTGCCCAAATTAGGTTCTGAAAAATTAGAGTGAGAATTTAAGGATTTAAATATGATTTTTGGACTCAGTAGGTCTTTCTGAGTCAAAAAATGTATTTTCTACGAAAAACCGTGAAAATCGCAAACCGAAAGTTGAACCGGTCGAACTGGTTCAAGTCTGCTCGGTGCTGCACGAGAAAAAGTGAAAATAGTAAAAAAACCTTAGAAAAATAATAGAAATCGAAAATCCGGCGTTAATTTTAAAGGTTTGGCCCGAAGTTGGGCCAAACGGGCTAAAAAAACTAACGGATTGGACCGGGCCCAAGTTGGGCCCAAGCCCAACATATAAAAGGTTCATTAATGAACCAATTTCAGCACAAACCACACTCAAACACTACACACCCAGCTGAGAAGTGAAGGAGAAGAGAACCCCATGAACACTATTCACTTCCATCTTCTCAAGCTCATATCTTGAGCTACGGAGCTCCGATCGCCGCACCGTTTGTGGCTATGCGTTCCTCGTGAAGAGCTCTACAAAATATATCTAGGAAATTGGTAAGGAAATTTTGAATCCCTCTTAGTTCTTCCCTTAAAAATTTTGAGTATAGGACTTTTGATTAAGTGAGGTTTTGTGATTTTGGGTGTTTAGGTTCACTCTAACTCTTGCTTAGCCTTGAATTTTGGCTACCAAAACTATTGAAAAAGGTAAGAGGCATTGAAATCTTGTGAAATTTCAATTTTGATGAGCCCTAGGTTGAATTATTGTGAATTATGTGTGTTATAACTTGAAGTTGTGAGTTTGGAGCTTGTTGGTGCTTGTTGGAGTTATATTGGACACTTACTTGTGGTTGGAAGCCTAGCTTGTGCTCAAATTTGGGTTGAGGGCATATTGGAAATTAGCCAAGGTATAGTTTTGGTTTCCTCTATGTAGTATATAATATTCATGGACACTTAGGCTAGTGACCTATAGGATAGGTTTGAATTATAATGGTTGATGAGTTGTTGAATATTGATATATGATGATTTATTATGGATTAATGATGATATGATGATAATGATGATGATTGATTTTGTGAATTGAAAAGTGAATAGTGATAATATGTGTGATGTTGGGATTGATGAAATGGTAATGTGGTTAAAAAATATGAAAGAGGATTTATTAAAAGGTGATATATGTGATATTGAGGTTGAGAATAATATGTAAAGGAAATGGAGTTGGTGTAATATGACACAAAGCGTAAATTCTGATGAGAAATGGAGTTTAGAGTGGGTTGCTATGGTTTTGGTTGTGTTTTACAAAGAATTGGGGATTTTGGTAAAAGTTAGTTTTGGGTGAACTTTGTCTGATCATAACTCATGCCTCAGTTTTCAAAATTGATTGAAATTTTTTGGAATTAAAGCTTATTGAACACCCTTCGAATCGATATAAAGTTTGTAAAATTTGGAATTTTGTAGAGGAAGTTATGATCAATCAAAGTTTGGTGTTAAAATCTAAAATTCTGCAAAGTTGCAGAATTTTATGATTTCTGGTATGTGCGCACACACAGCCTTGTGCGCACGCCCACGCACACCTCTGTAAAAATTTTAGCCTGTGCGCATGCACACACAAACTTGTGTGTGCGCACACGCAGAGGCAGGCAATCTGTTCACAGCACTAGCACAGCTTGTGCGCGCACATACCCAATGAGGAATTGCAACATGTGCGTACGCACAGCCTGTGTGTACGCACACATTGGGAAGGTCAGTCTGTTGAGGACGCTGGCACAGGATGTGTGAGTGAATAGATATTGTAAATTTTGGCACCTATGCGTACGCACACGTTTTAAAACTTTTCCAGGGCGTGCGCGCACACACCCCTGTGCGTACGCACACATCCTGTTTCTCAAATTTAACTTTGTTTTGAACTATTCTACCTTCCCAAAAAGATTGTAAGCTTTTGTGACACCATTTTGAGACTTTTGGGCTTAATTTTGGGCATGAGAACACGGGAAATAACCTAAGGGTTTTAATTGATGATTATTTTGAAAACTTAAAAAATGGAGGTTTAGGTTTCGGGTGTACTGAGGATGTGTTTGACGGTATGTGAACAATGATTGATATATGAGATGAGAACTGATGAGTTAAGGACTCAAAAATGGAAATGTTTATTGACAGTAGTTGTGATGAGTCGAGGACTCGGAAATGAAAATGTTGATGTGACAGTGGTTGAGATGAGTCGGGGACTTGAATGTGCAATGATGAATCATTGTTGTATTGAAAATTTTTTCATGAAAAACCGCTGAACTACTGTTTTAAATTGAGATTATGAGACACTATGCGACCGGCAAGGACGGCGGTTGGATCCCGCCTGTCGAGCTCGCGGCAGCGTAAGGGCGGTGGTTCGCCTGCTTGCGTTGAGATGTAATGTCTGTGGCAAGAGTATCCCGCTCGCATCCCTTCGGATCAATAGAGCGTGCAGGCACAAAACTTTGGACAGTGATCTGAGCACTATATCTCGGCAGTTCCCAATGATGATTTCGAAGGGAGACTTCTCAATGGAGATGTGTCGGGTTGGCAGTTGAACTGACAATGTGATATCACAGCCAATAGGACAGGCATTCATCATGTATATTTTCTATCTGTTTGTTTGCTTTGCAAACTTTTAAATGTATGCCTAATTGAATAGATAATGCATGGAAAACTTGTCTCGCAACAAATCTCCCTTCGGCAAGTGTACCGAATTGTCGTCAAGTAATAACTCACAAAAGAGTAAGGTCGAATCCCACAGAGATTAACAGATTAAGCAATCAATGGTTAATTGATTATCCTAGTTAGACGGTTCAGATTTGAATGATGAGCAGTAGGAATTGTAAATTGACAGAAAAGTAAAGAAAGCAATAAAGTGCAGAAAAGTAAAATAGCAAGAAAAGTAAATGTAAGAACTAAAAATAAAATGAACATTGGGATCAAGAGATATTGCAATCCTCCGGATCAAGTTTATTCTCATCTCTTCCTCAATCAATGCATTCATTAATCTCCTTGGCAATCTTAAGTGATCGAATTACAATTCCTTGTAATTCGATCTCTCAAATCTTGATCAATAGCCAATTCCTTGGTCAATTGCTCATAAGAAGAGATGAAGTATGGTCACTGATTATACCACATGCATTTCCCAAATCAAGTGTTGGAAGGATTATAGTCACATATCCATCCACCCCCAATTTGGTCTAGTATGAGAAAGCATTTCTAGCATGATCTCTTCATTCCTCTTTCAAGGGTCAGAAGAGATCCAAGTATGAATAGTTTCTTTTCCAAGATAACTACTCAATTGGATGAAGATCGAAAGCTCTCTAGTAAAATCAAGAGGAAAGAAAGAAGAAGAAGAATAAGAACTACACTTAATCCATTGAATCACAATAGAGCTCTCTAACCCAATGTAAAGAGTTAGTTGATCATTGCTCTACAAAAATAGAAAAGAAAGAAAGTGCAGAAAAGTAAATATGAAGATTCAAACTGAAATTGAAAATTCAACATTCATAAATGAAAATTACAACTAAAAGAAAGAGAAAAGTGTGTGAGGGGAGGGAGTTCGAAGACCCCTCTTCAATCCCCCATTCCAGAATTTCCAACCTTTCCAAGATTTCCCAGCTCCTTTGAATGTAAAGACTAAGGCCTTTATATAGGCTCTCCTAAATTACAAAATGAAATTAAAAGCAAATTACAATTAAATGAAAATTCCTATTCTAGATGCTTCTTGTGGTCTTGATTGGTTGACAATTGTGGGCTTGCTTGCTTGAGCTTTGTGCTTGAGCTTTGAAGTGGACTTGAGAGAGAAGTGAGTCAAGTTAAGGTCCAGGTGCTAAAGTTAGTGCTAAAGTTAGCCACACTAACGCTACAAGTGTGGCGTTAGTGCTAAAGTTATTGTGGCTAACGTTGCACTTGCTGCCCAGTTGGTGTTTTTGGGGCTTAAAAGATGCCTCTTGTTTGTGCTCCAATTTCATGTCCAATATAAAGTATTATATATCGTTGGAAAGCTCTGAATGTCAGCTTTCTAATGCAACTGGAATCATCTCAATTGGACCTCTGTAGCTCAAGTTATGTTCCTTTGAAGTGGACATGGTCGCTGGCATAGTTGCTAGCGTTAATGAAAAACTTGAGTGCCAATAACGCTAGCGATCACGGCTTCATTATTGCCAGTTTCTGAAGCTCAAACTTAGTGTCCACCCCATACTATTATATATTGTTGGAAAGCCCTGGATGTCTACTTTCTAATGCCTTTGGAAGTGCATCATTTGGAGCTCTACAACTCGAGTTACATATCTTGGAAGGTGAAGAGGTCAGCTGGCCTTACTACAGGTTGATACCATGTTCATCTTTGCACTTTCGGGGCAGGTTTTCTCCCTCAAATTTAGTGTCAACCATATAGTGCCATATATTCTTGGAAAGCTCTGGAACCCTACTTTCCAATGCCACTGTAATCACCTCATTTGGAGCTTTGTGGCTCAAGTTATGCGTGTTTGAAGAAGGCATGGTCAAGCTGCCAGGTGCCACGTTAACTTCCACGTTAACTAAGTTAACGTGGGAGTTAACGTGGCTCATAGTGGCTTGTGTGGCTCATTCCAACGTTAGTGACAATGTTGGGTGTCACTAACGTTGGCGATCACCTCCCTTCTTCACGTTAGCTTCCACGTTAACTAAGTTAACGTGGAAGTTAACGTGGCTCCTTGGGGTTGTGTGGTTGCTTCCAACGTTAGTGACAACGTTGGGTGTCACTAACGTTGTCGACTACCCTTGCCTCTTCACGTTAGCTCCCACGTTAACCTTAACGTGGCATTGTGCACTTAGGCCAACGTTAGTGACAATGTTGAATGTCACTAACGTTTGCTTCCTTTCCCCCTTTTAACGTTAGAGGCCACGTTAACTAAGTTAACGTGGACTCTAACGTGGCCACTTATGAGCATTGGCCAACGTTAGTGATAATGTTAAGTGTCACTAACGTTGGCTCCATTTCCTTTCTTCAAAGTTAATGCCACTAACTTTTCTCACTAACGTTGTGGCTTTCCTTCCTTCCACGTTAGTGCCCACGTTAGTGTAACTAACGTAGCCACTAACGTGGCTCTTCTCTTCTTCTTTTGGCCTGAAATCAATCAAACAAAGTGCATCAAAGTCTTGCTCTTAATCATGGAATCATGCATCATCCAATTTATCATTCAATTTATGCATAATTCTCATGAAATCATTCAAAATTCACAATGTTTGCTTGAATCAAGATGTAAGTGAATATCTACCCAAAACTAGCTTATTTCCTAAGAAAATGCATGAAACTACCTTAAAAACAGTAAAGAAAAAGTCAGTAAAACTGGCCAAAATGCCCTGGCATCACAACACCAAACTTAAAACTTGCTTGTCCCTAAGCAAGTACTAGAACAAGAGAATGATGAATGGAATGCCAAGAGAAATGAGTCATTCTTGTGGAAGTCATGTCCCTGGTTTTATGGTGGTTTCATGCATAGCAACTTAGGTTCATTCCTGACTTTCAGACCTTTATCATGTCCTAAAACACTCACTTTGATTGCATCCCATGAGACTTTTATTCATTGATCCTTTTGTTGTCATTTCAGGGCTTATTTGTGTTCTTTAAGCTAAGTACTCTGTAAGGGGACAACTCTTTAAAATAAGCTTTCAGCCAACACTCCCGAACCAGTTGGTTCAAGGTGCTAGGTGTTGAAGCACCCCTAAGGACTTACTTGCTCAAGTCTCTCCCCCATACATACACACCACAAGCATATGGTTTATTTATTTTCTTTTCTTGAGACCTTGGTGTCCAGCACCTCTTTGGGTTACTAAATGCTCTGTAGTGAGGGTTACTCTTGATAGTGGATTTTCAGCTGATAATCCCGAGTTAGTTAACCCAAGTTACCAAGTGATAAGGCACCCCTAAGAGCTTATTCATCCAAGTAGATCCCTCACACAGGAGCACCACAGACACATGCCTCAAGATTAAAACCATTGGTGCCTAGCCTTATTGCTTACTCTTTTTCTTTTATTTTTCAACCTTTATTGTTCTTTCTCTTTTTCTTATTAGGATCTTCTTATTTAGCTAGTCTCATGGGGTGTTTCTCAAGCACAGTATTCATGACAGATAGTTGTCTTCCCACCTTGTGGTTGAACCAACTTAGCTAACTTATGACCACACCACAAACTCAGGAACTTACTCCATAGTATGAACTCTACTCTGGTCTTTTATAAAACACTCATTCTCTTTTCATTTGATTCAAAAGGGACAAGCATACTAGTAAGAAAAGTAAGGATGCAGTAATGACATCCAAACTAGAAAACACAGCCTTAATCAATAAAAAGTTTAAAAGACAGAATTGACATGCTTATTCACAAGGAGAAAGCACACATACATACAAAGAACATAGAAGACAATCATACAAATTAAAGTGCTGGAAATAAGTAAGAGGAGAAAAAAACTTTACCACCTTGTATTTTATCTTCATTGTTGTTGCCCTTTTCCTCCTATTCTTCCCCTTCCCACACCAGACATAGAATAATTGCTTATACTCAAGCAACAATTAAAACAGTGGTGCCGGGGTTTATGATGGATCATGAATGTCTTAAAATAAAGTGTAAGTATGCATGTGTTTCAGCAAGCAAGATTATGGATCACAACAAAAACACAAGAAGTAAAACAGAGACAATGTGATTGCATTAATAAGTGGTGTTGGCATGGTACTTTGCTTGAAAGTTAAGTGGCAACACCAAACTTAGTGTGTCACTGTCAATTTAGACTGTTGCAAGTACCCAGTGAAGATTGAAAATCAAATTGTTGCATGGCAACACCAAACTTAGAGTGCAATCATATGCCAAATTATTGAAAGTAAACTAAGCAAAGCAAGAAAATGTTACCTACGGTTGGGTTGCCTCCCAACAAACGCTCTTTTAATGTCATTAGCTTGACATGTTGTTCACAACTTTCTTCCTCTTCTTCCAGTTTGTTAAGAGGAATGACCTCAAGAGGAAAGAGGAGCCAGTTAATGCCCCTTGTTTTGAGTGCCTCTCCCCAGCAAGCCTTCTTCTGTTGTTAGCTTGAGCAAACTTGCTTGTTGGGGTAGGGGTGGGATGGCTTTTGGTTGACCTTTTCTTCTTCATAAATATTGTCCTTCTTTTCTTGGTCACCATCCTTTTGTTAGTGTTCATGTTGATTGCCTTTACCACCTTGATTTCAGAATTTGGGTATTGTATGATGGGTGGAGCATCCTCTTCATCAAGAACTTCTTGAATTGGTGGTTCAATGAACTCACCCTCTATGCAACTCTCTGTTTCATTGGAGTGTGGGATCCCTTGATTGACTTCCTCTTTTTTTCTTGACCTTTGAATGAACTCCTCTGTTTCTGGAGAGAGTGAAGTGGTCTCTCTTTGTGATCTCAGCTCTTCAATGAATTGTTCTTCAGAATAGAGTTGTGTATTCTGTCTCAATTTTTCTTTATGGTCTCTTTCTGCTATTTTCTCCTCTTCGATTGTTTTTATTATTTCTTCAAGGAGGAGTTCTATCCTAGTGAGTCTCTCCTCTATTCTACTTTTTCTGCATTCTTCAATGATGAGTTCCATCCTAGCAAGTTTATCTAAAGGAGGTTGGGTAGATTGTAATGGTTGGGCGGGGTTGGCTTGTGAATGGAATTGGATATTTTGTGGTTGTGTGTTCTGAAAGTGGTATGACTCTTGTGGGTAGTGAATTGAGTTTTGTGGATGGTGAAATGAATTGTATGGATTTGGGATAGACTTTTGTGCTGAGGCATAGTCAAATGATGAAGAATTTAGGCATGTAAAACTTGGAGGTGAGGTTGTATAATTGAGAGGTGATGGCTCTTGATGAATGGGGTATAAATGAGTTAAATCTCTTTGATTATGATCTTCCCAGCCACAACTTGAGTAGTGATTAATTTCACCAAAATATAGACCATTTTGTGGCTCTGGAAAGTACCCCATTTCATGTTCTTAATACTCCCACCCACCATGAGTATAGTAGAGTGAATCATTCTGTGGTGGTGGAGAGTTTCCCATGAAATTTGATTGACTAAGATATGATGGATGCTCCTTTCTTTCCTGCAGAAAGCTCTGTCTCAAACAATAATCACCAAAAGAAATTGGAATCTCTATTATCACAGATGAGGAAATTCCCAGTGAGGCAATATCACAAACAGTTAGTTAGCAAAAGAAAATAAAGAAGCAAAAGAAAATAAAGACAAAAGAAAAGTGTCTAATCTAGTAAATCAATCAACCGGTAGTTTGTTAATCACAATTAATCCCCGGCAACGGCGCCATAAACTTGATGCACGGAAAACTTGTCTCATAACAAATTTCCTTCTGCAAGGGTACCGAATTTGTCGTCAAGTAAAAACTCACAATAGAGTGAGGTCGAATCCCACAAGGATTGATTGATCAAGCAACTTTAATTAGAGAAATGTTCTAGTTGAGCGAATCAGAAATTGAGTTGAGAATTGCAGAAAGTTAAATGCGGGAAAGTAAATGACAGAAAGTAAATTGCAGAATCTTAAATGGGAATGGGGGAATTGCTCATAAATGTAAATGACAGAAATTAAAGAGAATGGGTAAGATCAGAAATGGGGAGTTCATTGGGCTTAGGAGATATTGCATTCTCCGGATCAATCTCATTTACATCCCTTCCTCAATCAATGCACTCATTGATCTCCTTGGCAATCTTAAGTGATATAATTGAATCACTTAAGATTGCCAAGGAGATCAATGAGTGCATTGATTGAGGAAGGGATGTAAATGAGATTGATCCGGAGAATGCAATATCTCCTAAGCCCAATGAACTCCCCATTTCTGATCTTACCCATTCTCTTTAATTTCTGTCATTTATATTTATGAGCAATTCCCCCATTCCCATTTAAGATTCTGCAATTTACTTTCTGTCATTTACTTTCCCGCATTTAACTTTCTGCAATTCTCAACTCAATTTCTGATTCGCTCAACTAGAACATTTCTCTAATTAAAGTTGCTTGATCAATCAATCCTTGTGGGATTCGACCTCACTCTATTGTGAGTTTTTACTTGACGACAAATTCGGTACACTTGCTGAAGAAAATTTGTTATGAGACAAGTTTTCCATGCATCAAGTTTATGTAAAAAAAATGTTGAGGCATATCCAAGTAAAATCAAGAGAAAAGATAGAGGGAGAATAAT
The DNA here is from genome assembly GCF_059453495.1 of Arachis ipaensis. Lineage (NCBI taxonomy): Eukaryota > Viridiplantae > Streptophyta > Magnoliopsida > Fabales > Fabaceae > Arachis > Arachis ipaensis. The sequence goes on from NC_142436.1 coordinate 61,374,495, forward strand.
GAAAACTAGTATTGATCCATCAAATTACAACAGAGCTCCCTAACCCAATGAAAGGGGTTTAGTTGTTCATAGCTCTGGAAAATGAAAACAAAGATGGAGAATACATAATGAAAAACTAGAAGTGCAGAGAAAGTAAATACAGGAAGTAGTTCTATGCTATTTTCCAACTCCCGGAACTCTCAAAATAATTCAAAGCTACTCCTATATATACTACTCTTCTCATCTTCTAGTTGGCTCTTCAAGTCTTGGGCCTTTGGATCTTGAGTTTGAAGCAGTTCTTTTCTTCATTTGGGCTTGGCTTTACTTGCAGAGAGAAAGTGTGAAGTGGGCAGAGACTTTAGCTTAGGGCGTTAGGGGTGTTAACGTTTAGTGAAAATATGAGTTCGAGAACGTTAGTGACAATCAACTTTCTCACTAACGTTCCTAAGTAAAAGCCACGTTAACTTCAACGTTAGTGGCACAAACGTTGCCACTAACGTTGCCTCTAGGTCCTTCGCACACGTTATTGGGGCTTAACTTTCCCAATAACGTTGAAAAGCCCCCATTGCTCCTACGTTAGAGCCCACGTTAACTTATTTAACGTGGCTCTTTAACGTGGGCTTGCCATCCTTCGAGAACGTTAGTGAAACTCAACATTGTCACTAACGTTCCAATGTGCCCCCATGTCTCACGGCGCCATAAACTTGATGCATGGAAAACTTGTCTCGCAACAAATCTCCCTTCGGCAAGTGTACCGAATTGTCGTCAAGTAATAACTCACAAAAGAGTGAGGTCGAATCCCACAGAGATTAACGGATTAAGCAATCAATGGTTAATTGATTATCCTAGTTAGACGGTTCAGATTTGAATGATGAGCAGCAGGAATTGTAAATTGACAGAAAAGTAAAGAAAGCAATAAAGTGCAGAAAAGTAAAATGGCAAGAATAGTAAATGTAAGAACTAAAAATAAAATGAACATTAGGATCAAGAGATATTGCAATCCTCCGGATCAAGTTCATTCTCATCTCTTCCTCAATCAATGCATTCATTGATCTCCTTGGCAATCTTAAGTGATCGAATTACAATTCCTTGTAATTCGATCTCTCAAATCTTGATCAATAGCCAATTCCTTGGTCAATTGCTCATGAGAAGAGATGAAGTATGGTCACTGATTATACTACATGCATTTCCCAAATCAAGTGTTGGAAGGATTATAGTCACATATCCATCCACCCCCAATTTGGTCCAGTATGAGAAAGCATTTCTAGCATGATCTCTTCATTCCTCTTTCAAGGTTCAGAAGAGATCCAAGTATGAATAGTTTTTTTTCCAAGATAACTACCCAATTGGATGAAGATCGAAAGCTCTCTAGTAAAATCAAGAGGAAAGAAAGAAGAAGAAGAATAAGAACTACACTTAATCCATTGAATCACAATAGAGCTCTCTAACCCAATGTAAAGAGTTAGTTGATCATTGCTCTACAAAAATAGAAAAGAAAGAAAGTGCAGAAAAGTAAATATGAAGATTCAAACTGAAATTGAAAATTCAACATTCATAAATGAAAATTACAACTAAAAGAAAGAGAAAAGTGTGTGAGGGGAGGGAGTCCGAAGACCCCTCTTCAATCCCCCATTCCAGAATTTCCAACCTTTCCAAGATTTCCCAGCTCCTTTTAATGTAAAGACTAAGGCCTTTATATAGGCTCTCCTAAATTACAAAATGAAATTAAAAGCAAATTACAATTAAATGAAAATTCCTATTCTAGATGCTTCTTGTGGTCTTGATTGGTTGACAATTGTGCACTTAGGCCAACGTTAATGACAATGTTGAATGTCACTAACGTTTGCTTCCTTTCCCCCTTTTAACGTTAGAGGCCATGTTAACTAAGTTAACGTGGACTCTAACGTGGCCACTTATGAGCATTGGCCAACGTTAGTGATAATGTTAAGTGTCACTAACGTTGGCTCCATTTCCTTTCTTCAAAGTTAATGCCACTAACTTTTCTCACTAACGTTGTGGCTTTCCTTCCTTCCACGTTAGTGCCCACATTAGTGTAACTAACGTAGCCACTAACGTGGCTCTTCTCTTCTTCTTTTGGCCTGAAATCAATCAAACAAAGTGCATCAAAGTCTTGCTCTTAATCATGGGATCATGCATCATCCAATTTATCATTCAATTTATGCATAATTCTCATGAAATCATTCAAAATTCACAATGTTTGCTTGAATCAAGATGTAAGTGAATATCTACCCAAAACTAGCTTATTTCCTAAGAAAATGCATGAAACTACCTTAAAAACAATAAAGAAAAGGTCAGTAAAACTGGCTAAAATACCCTGGCATCAATAACATGCCTATTTGCTTACTTGAACTACTTGCTTTATATGCTTCTACTTGTGCTTTACTTGCATTGCAATTAATTGTGATTTCTACTGGGATTGAGGAGGTTCGGAAGGTGGTGGCGATGGGATCGCATGGAGGATAGGTTGGTGAAGGTTGTGGGACAGCGGTGTTTGGTTAGAATATAAATCCCCTAAGATAGAGCACCCTTGTAAGAACCGGCAAAACTGTTTTTATAAAAATAATAATTTCAAGTGCCCAAGATGGATTCAAAATTTACAAGTTTTAATTTAAAAATATAAAGGTGAAATTTGGTTTTGAATGAATTTTTTTGAGTCAGAAAATGTATTTTCTGTGAAACATCGAGAACCGGTAGCCGAACCAGTCGAACTGGTTTAAACCTGTCCGGTATTGTGTTTTGAGAAAAATAAGATTATGAAAATTGATTTATTGTTTTAAAAGGACAAAAATAATTTAGAATTGAAAACTGGGCACTAATCTTAAAGGTTTTTGGCCCAAAGTGGGCCAAACGGGCTAAAAACGCTAACGGATTGGACCGGGCCTAAACCGGGCCCAAGGCCCAACATATATAAGCTCATTAATGAGCATTTCAGCGCATTTGATGCAAAAAGAGAGAGAGAGGGGGGCGCGGTTTAGAAGAAGAGAAGAGAAGAAGCCATTGTTACTATTCACCTCCTCCTTTAAAGCTCTATAACTTTTGATCCGGAGCTCCAATTGACGAGCCATTTATGGCCACGTGAAGCTCTCGACGAGCTCTTCCTTTCTATTAAAAGAAATCTAGTAAGATCTCTCTCTTCATGCTCCATCTTCCAGCCCTAAGTTTCTGCATTTTTTGGGGTTTGATTTTTGAGGAGATTTTGTGGTTTTGCTTGTTTAGGTGATCTCTAGTAGCAGATAATTATTGAATTTTATCCCTAATCTCATTGGTTAAGGTAAGGTTTCACTAAACCCTTGTGTTTAGTTATTTTGTGTATCTTAGATATTGATTTTGATGATATATGTGTTGTTAGATTGAGTTTTGGTGTTTGTTGGAGTTGGTTGAGGCTTTGGATCAAGCTTGGTGGCTTCGTTTTGGTGTTTGGTGCATTTGGGAATCGGCCAAGGTATGGTTGATGAGGAAAAAATCGATTCCATAAAAACTCACTGGAAAGTGTACTGGGTCGCGTCAAGTAGTAATAACTCAAAGGAGTGAGGTCCATCCCACAGGGATTGATGGATTGAGCAACTTTAGTATGGTGATGTATTTAGTTAAGCGGGTATTTGATGAGTTGGGTAAAATTTTTCTTGATAGAAAGGAAAATTTTAAGTAAACTAGACTGCAGAATGAAAATTTACAGATAAGTAAATTGCAGAAACTTAGAGTGCAAGAAATTAAAAGAACTAAAACTTAAATTGCAAGAAAAGTAAATAACTGAAACTTAAAGTGCAAGTAACGTAAATTGTTGAATCTAAACTGCTGGGAAACTTAAATTTGCATGAATGATAAAAGGAATTTGGGTGTTGGGGATCAAAACAGAACTGGAAAGAGTAAATTACAGTAAATTAGAGGATTCTCAGATGAGGAAAGTCAGAAGATAGTTCAATTAGGATTTTAGTACCAAAATAAAATTGGATAATTTGCAGAAGAGTTAAAATAGAATGAAAACTTATATCAATTCCAAAATCTTAAAAGAGAAATGAACAATGGCAGCAGAATATTGAAATAGCAAAAAGAAAAAAATTAAGATCTCAATTGCTCTCTTAACAAAACAGAAAAGAAGAAATTGCATAAGAAAGAAAAACTAGAAAGAAAACTAAGATCCGATCTCCAATTCATAAAACTAGAAACAGGAAAAATAAAAGAAAACTTAAAGGTGAAGAAATTCAGAAGAATTCTCCAATCAGAGTTCCAGAATCAGAAATAGGAAATTGAAGTTGTAGCAGAAGAAAGAGAAAAATCAACCGAAAGGAAAATTCAGATCTGATCTATCTCTCTAAAATTCTAAAAAAAATGAAAAATTAAAAGAGAGCCCCCAATGAAATCAAATTCTTCTCTATTTATACACTTCCTAATTCTGTCATCCAATACTTGGAGTGGGCTTTTTCGCACTTGGTTGCTGCTTCCAGGAGAACGTTGCGTTCTCAAAGTGAGCGCAGCGTTCATTCATCCACGTGGACGCGTCTCTGACGCGTGCACGTCCTTTTGCACTTTTTGCTCATCGACACGTACGCGTCATGCATGCGTGCGCGTCACCATCAGTCTTCAGTTCCAGCATGCTCGTGCGCTCCTTTCACGCGTACGCGTGCTTCAATGGCGTTTACTTAGTGAGCGCTACGTTGGCTTAGTGAACGCTATCCACACGTGCGCGTCCTCCACGCGTGCGCGTGGCTAGCAAAATACCAATTCTATATTTCAGCATCACTCACGCGTTCGCGTGATTCCTGCCAAATCCACCATCGACGCATGCGCATCATGCACGCGTGTGCGTCGCCTCCAGAATTTTACCTCCAAATTTAAATCTGTCTGAAAATGCTGAGTAATCAAACGTAGCGCTCTCTTCAAAAACGAGCGCCAGCCACTTTCACGCGTACGCGTCATGCACGCGTACGCGTGGGTCTTCGAAAATTGCCCCTGACGCGTAAGCGTCCCGTATGCGTGTGCGTCGTCAAGTGAGCGTGGTGTTCTTCATTTGAACGCTACGTTATTCGGCTGTGCTTCCCTCTTTTCTTCATTTTCTCACCTAAGATTAATCAAACAAGCAATCAAAGTCTCACCAAGATCATAATAATTTGCATCATTCATAATAATCACTTGATTCTTGCATAAATCTCATGATTTTGTCCAAAATAAGTGATGTTTGATTGAATCAAAATAATCATGAAATTCCACTCCAACCACTTACTTATTGTGCAAGAAAGTGCATAAAACCTAATGAAATAAATGAAAAATGCTTGTGAAACTAGCATAAGATGACTTGTCATCAATGGTTTCGGTTTCATTTATGTAATATGTAATGTTTCTTGAAACTTAGGCTAGTTAACCTTAAGATAGGATTGAATGTGTTGGGTGTATGTTTAATTGTATGTGATTTTAATGTATGGGGATAACTTGTATGATGGTGATGATGATCTGGAGTTTTTATATGAGGAATATATGAGTTTGATTATGATTGTTGGTATTTAATGATTTTGAAGGCTGATGTTGGATATGTGATTTATTGTTGTTGATATGGTTGATGATTGATGATGGTTATTGATGTTGTTGGTAAATTGAAGGTGAGTGTTGAGATTGTTGATAAATGATGTGGATTATGATGAGTTGATGATTTTTGGAATATGTTGATAAATCATGATGTTGAACTTGGTAAAGATGGTGGGAGAGATGGAAATTGAAATGAAATGAGATTGATTTTGATGTTTAGTATTGAGTGAATTATGATTGAGGAAAGTGTTGGTGGAGGATTGGCTTTGGTATCATATATTTGAGGTTTGATGGTTGAGAATGGTATAATATGTTATAAAGGGTAGATTTTGATGGAAATTGGAATTTGAAGTGGTTTTAGTTGGAAATGTTGGTAAGTTGAGGTTTTATGACTTTTGGTAAAAGTTATTTTTGGTGAACTTTGTCTGATCATAACTTATGCCTCAGTTTTCAAAAATTGTTGAAATTTGTTTGAAATTGAAGCTTATTGAAAACTCTTCAAATTGATACAAAGTTTGTAAGATTTGGATTTTTGTAGAGGAAGTTATGATCATTCAAAGATTGGTGTAAAAATCTGAAATTCTGCAAAGTTATAAAATTTTATGATTTCTGGTATATGCGCACGCACAACCTTGTGCGCACGCACAACCCTGCAAAATTTTAGACCTGTGCGCACGCACAGGCAGGGAAAGGCGTGCTGTTTGCAGCGCTAGCACAGCTTGTGCGCGCACACACCAATGAGAAATTGCAACCTGTGCGTACGCACACCCCTGTGCACACGCACACGTTGGGAAGGTCAGTCTGTTGGGAGCGCTAGCACGCCTTGTGTGAGCGGACAGAATTGTAAAATTTGGTACCTGTGCGTACGCACACCCCTATGCGTACGCACACGTTTTAAAACTTCTCTTTGGCGTGTGCGCGCACACCCCTGTGCGTACGCACACGCCCTGTTTCTCAAACTTAAACTTTGTTTTCAACTATTTCCCCTTCCCAACAAGTTTGTAAGCTTCTGTAACACCATTTTAAGACTCTTGGGCTTGTTTTCAGGTATCAGATATGGGAAAGGTCCTAGGAGGATTTTATTTGGTAATTCTTTGAAAAGTTAGCAAAGGGAGGTTTAGGTTTCTGGTGTGTACTGAAGATGAGTTTGGTTGAGAGAAAAGGAAGAGTAGTGAACTTGGTGATTACTGACAGCGAATTGAGAAATTGATGAACTAATGAGTTCGGAATGGAATTAAGAACTGATGATGGTTATTATGAGCTTGATGGATATAGACGGAAAGTGTGCAAGGCCTATAACCCTGGCGTAGCAGATTTCTCTGCTGCATGAGTAGATGTTGCTGAAAGTGATTTGAGATGAAAAATGGTAATGTCTGGTGATGATTTGAGGACGAAGAAGTTATTGGATTGTTGAGAGTGTGCGGAGCCTATATCTCCGGCGTGGTAGATTATTCTGCTGCATGACCAGTTGTTGTTGAGAGTGTGCGGAGCCTATAACTCCAGCGTGGCAGATTGTTCTGCTGCATGACCAATTGTTGTTAAGAGTGTGCAGGGCCTATTTCCCTGGCGTAGCAGATTGTTCTGCTGCATGATTTGTTGTGGTTGGTTCCTTCTTTGCTGCAGGAAGTGTGCAGGGCCTATATCCCTGGCGTAGTAAACTCCCTACTACATGAGTGTGCAGGACACTATATCTCTGGCCTAGCAGATTCGCTGCTGCATGAGTGTGAAGGGCACTATATCTCTGGCATGGCAGAGAAGGCTACATCTGGAAGGATGTGTCAAGTTGGCATTCACGGACCGACAAGTGATATCACGAGCCAATAGGATAGACATTCATCATATGCATCTCTTATGTGCTTGTTTGCTTTGATTACTTGAGTTTGCCTAATTGTATAATATGCCTACTTGCTTCTTGAATTACTTGTTATATATTTGAATATTACCTGTGTTTTACTTGCTTGCATTATATGTGTTTGTCTAGTGCTGAGGAGGTTAGGTAGGCGGTGGCGTGGGGATCGCACGGAGGTTAGGTTGGCGAAGGCTGTGGGATACAGCGGTGTGATTAGTATTAGTTAGAATTCCCCTAAGTTTAGATAACCCAGTTTATGGATTAAGTTCTTTATTTATTTATTTTATTCTAAGCTTGAATATCCATATGCGATGTGAAGTTCTAGGATTGCCTTCGGTGTCCCGGAGCCTTACATCTTACATATTGGGCACTGTTACCATACTGAGAACCTCCGGTTCTCATAGCATATGTTGTTGTTTTTTTTCAGACACAGGTTGCACATCCACTTCGGTGAGATTACGGATATGGTGACAGAGCGGATTATGGTTCCTCCTTGGTTTATTTCTATTTTACTTTGTTATAGTTACTCTCACATCTCTTTGTATATTTATCTTTATGGCCTTAGAGGCTTACTTGAGAGATAAGTTGTATAAGTTGTTTTAACTCCAAAACTCTGTATTTTTCTGTGTGTAACTAGTCGGCTTAAACTCCGCAAGCTTAAGCTAGTTTCATATGATTATTATATTCTTATATCTATATATATGTTCTATTCTCTTGCATCTATACCTTGTATCTTATGCGTAGCTTCGTCTGAACGTTTTGTGCTTTTGTAAATCTGTCTTTGAGCTTAATCCTTCATCGGGCTTCTAGAATATATTATTTCCTTCTATATATAAATATGTATGAGCCTTAGAGTTGTCGTAACCTTTAATTAACCTTTGCTTTACGGCTAGAGGTAAGGCTTAGGGTAATTAGGGTGTTACAACCCTGTTTATTTATGTTAAGATTTATATAATTATGTTTATCTGTTTTAGTATGCCTTAAGATTGAAATCTTGTGATGGATATGAAGTCTAGGATTGCCTTTGGCATCCCAGGGTCTTATATCCTACATCACTGAGCACTGTTACCATATTGAGAACCTCCGGTTATCATACCACATTTCTGTTGTATTTTTCAAATGCAGGTCACAACCCACCTCAGTGAGTTGCTTGGGATGGTGACAGAAGCGGAGGATCCGGATACCTTTTTTAGTCTTTTTGATTTAATTTGTTTATACTTCTCTCACTTTTGTATTTTGCTTTAGCCTAGAGGCATATATTGAGAGAACAAAACTTGTATAAGCTGTTTTTACTATCTGGTTTCATGTATGGTCTGTATATGGCTAGCCGGCTTAAACTCCGCGAGTCGTGGCTAGATTCCTGTCATATTATGCTATTATATTTTGACATATCTTATCTGTATCTTGTGCTTTAAGTTAGAAGCTTCGATAGTACATTTTGTGCTTTTTAAATCCTGTTTTTGAGTTATATCCTTCATCGGGCTTCTAGATTATATTATTTTCTTTTATATATTATATGTATGAGCTTAGAACTGTCGTAAACTTTGGTTAACCTTTGCTTTACGATGTGAGGTAAAGCTTAGGCTAATTAGGGTGTTACATTTGACATTCTCGAACAACAACAGGAGGTTGAAACACAAGATCAGCAATGAGAAGAATCTCGTAGAGGTGGGAAAAGACCTCGACGAGAATTTAAGCAGTGGAACAAGCGAAGCATTTTCTTTGATCTTCCGTACTAGAAAACCAATTTTTTGCGTCATAATCTGGACTTTATGCATATTGAGAAGAATGTCTATGATAACATTTTGTACACTTTGCTTAATGACAAAGCAAACTCAAAGAACAATCTCAAGGCATGGAAAGATTTGAAAGAAATGGGAATAAGGCGTGATCTCTGGCCAAGTGACAATGGATCATATCATTTATCTTTATTTTCACTAACACATGACACCAAGAAGCTATTTCTTTCGGCGTTGAAGAATGTTGTGTTGCCAGATGGATACTCAAGTAATGTTTCGAGATGTGTGGATGAAGGACAGAAAAAAAATTTTGGATTGAAAAGTCATGACTACCATATTCTTTTGGAAGAATTATTACCAATAGCAATTCGTCATTTGCTGCCAGATCATGTTACTGCGGTATTAATTGAGTTTGGCTCATTCTTTAAGATCCTTTGTGGGAAAAGCTTAAGTACTTCTGAACTTGACAAGCTCCAACAACGCATAGTGGTTGTCCTTTGCCAATTGGAGATGTTATTTCCTCCATCATTCTTTACCGTCATGATTCACTTGATAGTCCATCTAGTAGAGGAAGCAAAGCTCGGAGGTCCAATGCATTATCGATACATGTATCCAATTGAGAGGTAAAATATTTTATACGATGAACTAAAGATCATTAGAGTTACATCTCTTGTCATGTCATATTTACTCGATTTTGTTATATTATTTTAGGGAGTTAGGACATCTAAAATCCCATGTATGGAATAGAGCACAAGCAGAAGCGTCTATAGTCGAAGGATATTTAGCTGAGGAATGTCTCACCTTTTGTTCTCGCTATTTTGAGGATATAGAGACAAGGTTCAATAGACCTAAACGTGTATGTGATGACCCACTTGACAAAGGATGCTCAGAATCTTGTCTCTTTCCGACGATGAGTGAAGTAGGGAGTTCTAGTACAATTTTTTTGTTGAGTGAAAAGCAAAAACTACAAGCCCATAGATATGTGTTACTAAATTATCAAGCCGTCAAGGATTATGTGAAGTGAGTAAAGATAGAGGTTATTTGCAGTAATATATTCGTAATATATATTCATTGGTGACATACTCTAAATCCAATTTAATTATTCATGCAGTGAATTTAGAGAATACATAACAAGAAGCTCAAAGGGAAGGAGACCGAACCCCACAGATATAGAGAAGAGAGTATTTAAGGATTTTGTTTCGTGGTTTGAAAAATGAGTAAGTTACTTAATTGTTAGAGTTTAAGAAATAGGAAGGGTGTTAAAATATAAATGTTTTAAACTTCATAACTTATCCCAATTTTAGATAATAAACCCGGATACCATAGAACAGCTGTCTACTGACATAAAATTTTTAGCACGACACCCCTTATCAAATGCAATGAGATATAGTGCTTATAAAATTAATTGCTGCACCTTTCGAACTGTTGCCCGTGAAGAAGGTTTGAAGACACAGAATAGTGGAGTATATTTAACCTCTAGCACACCATGTGTTGCAAGTCGAGTTGACAGAAATTTAAGACAAGGTGATGTACCCTATTATGGCAAGTTGGAGGATATAATTGAGGTTAGCTATTATGGGTGATTCACTGTTGTTCTCCTCAAATGTAAATGGGCTGATTCTACTCGACATAGAGGATATAGAAGAGATCAATGGCATTTTCATTGTGTTAACTTTGATAGACCAATTCATACTGGTGAACATGAAGAAGATGAGCCTTATATTCTAGTATCACAAGCATCAATGGTCTACTATGTAGATGATGTCGTTAACAAAGGTTGGAGTATTGTTGTTCATTTAAAACCAAGAGATTTGTATGAAATGGGTGATGAAATTGAAAAAGCTGCAGATGAGGACAAGCCACATCAAGAGCAAGCTATTGATCAATTTTTTGGCAATAGTGATGAATACATGCAATTGGAAACAAACCACTTGATCGATGATGTAGTTGACTCATTATGAGAAATCTAAGGTATAAGCTTATTTATATATTGGTTAATTTTAAGTTTATGGCTAATCTTTTGACTTGTTCATAAATTTTATCTTTGGACTAATTTTGTGTGAAATATAACATGCTTTTTGAGTTAATTTCTCTAACTTTTTGTTGTTAAATTCATCTACAGCAATGCTGAAGTGTAAACGCTTTACTAATTCCTGAGATCAGCTCCTCAACCTGAAAATGGTTTTGATTAGTCTAATGATGAGGTAGTACACAATTCACCAACGGATATTTCACCACCTAATCATGATTCAACAATGCAAAGCAATTCGGATAGTACTACGGATCATTCACTGCCAAACTAAGGATCCCAAGAACATACTAGGCGCTTTAGTGGACGTCAATCTTCTGAATATTGGACAGTGGAGATAATAGGTACGGTGCACAATAAATTTGTTTTCTCATGCTGAGTTGCTAAATAAGTGTGTTCTAAATAAATGCAAATTTTTATATTTCAATCTTTATATGTTATATTTTTTTGTGCAATCTCTTGTATGAAAGTAAAAAAATGATGCATTGATAATTGAATATACACTATGCCAATTTGTATAGGTTAATCCTGACCATGTATCTTTCTATGTTGCTATGGTTGAATAATCCTAAAGTTTATTTATTTTGAGGCATATGATAAAAATTTCAATTGTACGAAAATCTAGCCCAAAATAATTTTAATAAAAATCTTAAGACTTTCACCCAATTCCCGAGGAATAAAATGAAAATATGAACTAGTACTACTCCTATAATATTACTATACGACAAACTTATATGTATATGCATGGTTCTAGGTTTTGTGAAATCACATTATTTATCATCAAATCATCATAATCTTTTCCCTTTTCTTTTTCTTTTTGTTTTGGTCAAAATTGTTATTTATGTATCATCTCTCTAGTAATAACAAAAACTCGGTAGAAAAATAATGAGTGATGGTATGGTCTCTTTTTGCAAATTGCTCTCTTTCTCTCTCTTTTAGATGTTTAATTAATTAACTTATTTGTTAGTTACTTTATAATTTGAATAATATAAGATCATATCCAATAATTAAGGTGGCCAAATTGCATTCTTAATTAATTGATATCTCAATCCAATTTAGCCATTAGTAAGTGTGACCAAACTAATACAAGGACGTATTCCCCTGCTTAATCTTTTATTTTTTTGGGTCCACACTATCTATATAGATTGGAACACATTTTTTATCTAGAACATAATATATATCGGTTCTCCAAGTTTGTTATTTTCAAAATTCAAATCTAAAACATTTATTAGCTTAGGGTCTTTGACAAATTATACATGGATCCTGATGAATATATACATATGGTGGTGTTTCATATATAAGTTAATTAAAATTGCTCACTTGTCAATATCAACTATGATGTACCAGAACAAAGAACATACATAAGACCATTTCTTTGCTTGTGTTCACTAACAATTTGTTAACAAAGCCTTATCTGATTACCGTTCTTATTATCTTTTTCCTTTTTTTTTGTTATATATCAGCCAGTTATATTAAAAGCTTTTAAATAAAAATGTTTAAAATTTAATTTTTAAAAGTAATTATGTACTTACACATAATTGATTTTATATGCAAATATTTTGTTTTTAAATTTTTAATTTAATTCTTAATTTTTTAAATAAAGGTACAGATGGAACTATTAAGACTAGAAGGCTAAAAGTTAAAGAAATGGATAACTTATCTAGAAATGACCAAGTTGTTGTAAACTTTGAAGATCAACAAACTATTGGAGAAGCCCAAGGTTTGCTTGCTCGATATCTAGGAACATTGGCAGTTGATTGTAAGTTATTTCTAATCAATTTCTCAAAGTGGTCAGGACCTTCAAGTATACCTCGATCTAGATTTGAAGAGTGTTTTAGTAACTTGCTGAAGGTATGTATTTGAAAATATTTACTTTTATCAAATTCTTATTAATATTATCTATTGTTAATGATATTCTATTATTTATATATGATTCTTTTTTATAGCCAAAATTTTATTTCAAAATTTCTGAGGGCATTGCAAAGCGATATTGCAAATTGAGCCTTGCAAAAAAGTGGTCACAACATAGAATAAAGTTATGGGATGAGTTCTATGATCCATGCATGAGTAGACAAGCAATCATTGATAATGTCCCAGTTGGCATCGACAGAGATCAATGGGCATCCTTTGTTCAGTATCAGTTTCTACCTTCTACAATGGTAACATGCTAAATTTTTGAGGATATAATATTAATACGTAATCATTTTTCTAATCATTTTTTTTATAGGAGATGTGTAAGAGAAACAAGGAAGTTCGCAATAAGCAAAAAATTCCCCATATTGGTGGTTCAAAATCCATCTCAAGGAAAAGACATGAAATAGTATGAACCATCACTCATTTTTTGTTGTTACTAAATTATCATATGCTCTTTAACATTTTTTTTATATTCTTTTGCGTAGTTTTTAGAGACTGGACAAAAAATTAGCCGTGGAGAAATGTACATAGAAACTCATAAGAAGAAAGATGGATCGTTTATGACTGATGAAGCAAGGGATATAGCGGTAAGTTGAACTTTTTGGTCTATTTTAGTAAAAATATTTTGTTAAATTTTTGTTGTTTAAGTCTCAACTGCAGGAACAAATTGAAGTATTTATGGCTCAAAATGAGAAAGATGAATATGGACCATCTACAAATGATGCTATTGACAAAGTGTTTGGGGAGGAGCATTCTCGTAGGGTGCGATGCATGGGAATGGGAGCAACACCTACTAATACTTTCAGAAATGCCAATCATCCTAGCCAGTTAGCTAATTCTTCAATTTCAATGTCATCTACTACCAATTACTCCAAAGCTGATTTTAAACATTTGGAGTCTAAATTTGATAAAACATTGACTGCATTCAAGGCTTATTTTCTTGCTAAAGAAGGAAGAATTCCTGTTGAACTTATTAGTATATTTGACTATGGAGCTTAGGTAAATTGCATTTTCTTGTCGATTTTATGTTGCACTAATAATTTTGAAAATTATGATAAATGATAACTGTTATATTATGCTAATGTTCTAGCATAGTATTAGTCTCGTATATTCTAACCTTACATCCCTACTCTTACTAATTTGTTGTTCAAGTTTTTGACGCAAGGAAAGGTTAATGCCTTCTTAAATTGTTTTTTATTTGAATTGTCGTTATAGTGTCATAGATGTGGCAATTTTTATGTTGATATTTCTGTTTTTAATTTATTTTAGACTAATGATGTTGACAACGAAACTATTACACCGATAACAGGAAGAACATCATTAGACAGAAGCAATGAAAATCGTGAAGACATTATTTAGTATTACTTTAAAGATTGATTAGTTGTTTATTATTGCACATTTGTTAGGGTATTATGTTGCAATTTTTTACTAAACAAATTTATTCAAGTAGTGAACTCATTAGTGGTAGTTATGAGTTTATATTATTTTAGCTTGTTTAATTTTTAGGATTAAACATATAAAGATAGTGAGGATTCAGATATTATGCATTTTATTATAATATAAAAAAGTTATTATTTATTTTAATGGGTTATATTTTAGATTTATACTTTAAAGAATTTTACTTTTATTAAATTTTTCATTCTAATTAATATTTTATAAAATAAGAAAAACTATATATATCATAGTATATCTTATTTTAGCGTTATATTATAAAATAAGAAAAAGTTGTTTTAAGTATAAGATATTTGCGGAGGTTTAAAACTCCCACAACCTGAATCAAAACTGCTACAACATAGAACCGTCGGAGGTCTTTAGAAACTGATGCAATTTAGTTGAAACTCCCGCAAACAGCGGAGGGCAAAAAACCACCGCAATTTTGAGTTCAAAATAGCGTCGGTTCTAAAAAAACTCCCGTAACTTATTGCAGGACACCTAACTGCGTCATTTTACTAAACCGACGTTACGCAACTTGGGGGTTAAAAACCCCCCGCAAAACAAAAAAAAATTCCCACAAATTAGCGCCTTTTTTGTAGTGCGACGTGGTAAAACGACACCATAATAAATCCAGCCCAACCTGTATATGCTTAAGTCTGATCTAATGAAGTTCGGTCTCAAGCAGGGGCACTGTTCATACCCTAGCCCAATGCACAACCAGGCCCAAAGTAAGTAAAGCCCAATCAACATATACGGGCTTTACTGACACCTACCCGAACTTACGGAGGTCGGGCTCGACGACGCCATCGCCAACCCTACCAACCCGAATCAGTAACCAACTCATACAACCTCTCTTATTCATCTAGAAGGGAGATCTCAACAACCTCCCTAACAAAAAGGAATGGTTATCCACCATCAAAGGTGGAGCTACTCTAAAAGGTAGTTATTGACTCTACATCTATACCTATAAAATACCTTGACACCCTCAGGTATACTTCGAATCCAATCTACTAAAAATTTACTTAAACCCTTACTAACTTAAGTATTATAGTCTCTTACAGGAGGAACTCGGATGGCTTCATCTCTGCCAAAAAAGACATCACACACAACTCCTAAAGGAGCTTGAACCTCACGTTCAAGCCCAAATTATAATTTTATGTAACCATTGAAACAAAAACATACCAAGTTTCAATATTGTTGAAAAATATCACTGGAAGCACAACACTAAAATTAAAAAGCATAAATTAGAATTAAAAAAAAAGAATAATATAGGATTATAAATTTCAATGAAAAATTCGAGGATCATTAAAAGTCTAACCATGACAGTACCATCGTAGTACACACGACCTTGTTAGTTGTTGCAAATTGTCATCTTCAGCTTTTTTGTGCATTTTTGTTTCAATTATTTAGATATGATTTACTATAAGAATGTGGTAAAACCAAATTTATTACATGGATTTAATTGAAAATTAAGTCAAATCAGTATCAACAAATTAATTAACATCTCTTTATTTGGTTATCAACAGGAAACTTTTCCTTTGTAATTGTTGATAGCATATTAGAAATGGTTCCTATGATGAGATTCTAAATGGTATTTGCAGATATCCGTCCATTTAGATTGTTCTAATTTTAATCTTAATTATAATTAGCGGTTACTTTTTCTGTAGGACTCTTCTATCATACAAAATATGGGAGAATGGATAATGCATATAAGGTGTTTGATGAAAATTGTCAACAAAGAACTTGTGGCTTATACCACTATTACTTTGTATGCTTATAGTGCAGATTCTTGCCTCTATCTGACCTTGGTATATTCGTGCTCTTATTTTGGAAACAGTTAAATTGCTTACAACGAGATTATTAACAATTTATTTCATTATCTGGAAGCTATTTGATTTTCAATAAAGCAACATCCTTCAACAATTTCAGTTGTGTGCAGAAATGAAGTAGCATGATTCCGTTGAAGTTCACAACAATTTAGCAATGGATAATTCAGTGAATATGCTAAAGAAAACCATGGTCATGGATGAATCAAATGTGTTAAGAACTTAGGATACCCACTGAAAGTTGTAGATCATGAAGAATAAGAAGAATACATGCTTAGTTCCCGAATCACCTCCACCATGTTTGGCCTTTGCTCAGAAAGCTCATGAGTGCACATCACTGCAATCTTTGAAAGAATTGCTGCTTCTGCTTTCGAATATTTTCCCTTTAAATTTGTGTCCACAAAATCATCAAATCTGAAAGACTCAACTGCCATTCTAATTGAACACCCTACTGTTGTCTTCCCAGACAGAACTTGGAGAACAATGACACCGAATGCATAAACGTCGCTCTTCTCGGTGAAGCGTCCAGTGGTAATGTATTCAGGAGCTAGGTATCCCATGGCAGCACTAACTTTCAGTGCCGAGAAAACAATGTCATCTGCTAGAAGCTTGGGGAGCCCGGCATCCATGATCAATGGGTTAAACTGATTGTCAAGAAGAACTTTTTCAACTGAAATATTTTGGTGAACTATTGTAGGTTTGCTTGCTTCATTGCTGTGCAGATATCCAAGACCTGGTTAAAAAGGATTAGCAAATACTCAATATCAACCAGATAGATACTTATGTTCATTCTGCATAATAATTATAGCTTAATCTTTATTATAGGTTCATAACAATCGTCTTAATTCATGTAACCGACGCTAACTACTAAATAGTTGAAAAATACCTTGTTGTAAGAAAGAGGCAAATTTTCTGATCTACAATGAGTTTCTTAGAAAATATTGGGTGTCAAAAAGAACTAACCTTTTGCAATGCCCTTGATGATGGAAACCCTCTTAGACCACTCAAGTACATTTTCACTTCCATCTTCCATATCAAGATATATAGAGAGAATGCCACCGGTTACAAAATCGTAGACAAGGTAACATTCACCTCTACTACTTGAGCAACAAAAACCTCTCATCTTTACAATGTTTTCATGTCTCAGTGAGGTTAGCAGGCTCAATCCCTTCAAGAATTCAACTTCCTCAGGTATGCAGCATGTCACATTAATACTTCTGATGGCCACAGGAGAACCATCTCTGAGAACTCCTTTGTAGACGGCAGAGAATTTGCTCTTACCCAATAAATTGGCCTCTGAAAGATATTGTGTTGCTGATTCAATCTCGTCCACATTGAACCTAAACTTGTTTAGATATTCATGGGATAATCCACTGCAATTTTTACCATCAGCAAGTGGATCCAATCCATTGTTGTAATACTCAAGATTAACAAGTGGAGATGGACTTCTTGTGTAGACCATAGGTTGGACAGGGCTAAGTTGGCTTACAGAAGAATCCGACGTATGCAGGATCCTCTGCTTTCTCCGGCGATATCTGACAAATGTGACAAACCCAGAACCTATTAGTGTGATTGTGGCGGTTATAACACTTGCTGCAATGACAGCTTGAGGAAATCTTCTTGATTTTGAGCATTGAGTCTGGTTACAATGAAACTTGATAGTGGCAGAGTCAGGGAAAGCTTTTGGATAAGAACTGTTTATTGGTATATTTGGGACACTAATCTGGCTATCATATATACTATCTTTGTTGCAAGCTCTCAAGGTCGGAAACCGAAACCCCATGGCGCACAGACCTTGATTGTTTGCATATTGAAATCCTTTATCAAGTTTCCTCAATGCTTCATTTTCAATGTAAAAAACATGAATCAGTTTACATTCGAAAGTAAAAAGATCAAAATGAAGGCAAATTTTGGAATAGGGAAAAGTTAGAAGTTATTAAATCAGTCGAATTTTGCTACAAGGGGTGGGGAAAAAAAGAAGAAAAAAACGATGATAGAGGCATACCAGAAGGGACAACTCCTGATAGAGAATTGTTTTGAACATCTAGAACTTCCAAGTGTGCAATATCAGCTAATGTTGCAGGAATTACACCATTGAGGTTGTTGAAGCTCAAATTTAGCCTCCTTAGCATTTCTAGGTTCCCCAAGCTTGGAGGAATCATACCAGTTAATCTGTTATGTTGCAAAGCCAGAACATTAAGCTGCTTCAATGAACCGATCTCCTTCGGTATGCTCCCAACTAGCTGGTTAAAGCCTAACTGAAGCACTAGAAGTATGAAGAGCAAGGGAACATGGATTAACGTACAGAAATAAAATCAAAACCCCTTCAAAATCTATATAAGGTAGTTTAATTAAGAATTCATTTTAAATACATTGGGATCAGTTACCTTTTTTCCATGAAGATACTCTGAGTTTATTCTTTTCTAATCTAACACAAGTAAACATAATATAAAAAACAAATACATGAAACATAAGATTTTGTTCATACCAATATTTTCACCCATGTAAATGTAGTAATACATTTACAATTTGGGTAAATTAGAGTACTAACCTTCCCCTAGAATCAAGCTATGCTACACAAACACTCTTTTATTTGAATAATATACACTAACCTCTCCTAAAGTTTAGGTAATATCACACTCATTACTCTTTTACTGTAAAATACGACACTGTCCCTGGAGAGATTAGTGGAAGTATGACAACTGTCAAATTAAGAAATGTTTATAGGAGAAGTCACTGTAATTTACCCTTAAAGTTCTAGTTATTAGTTTTACCCTCCAATTGAAACTGTGGCATTTTCATGTAGAAGTTAAGGTTCAAGTGGAGAAAATTGTCCACAACCTACATTGGAATAACTCCATATAGTCCATCACATTGTCCAACACACTTAATTGACAGAGTGATTGGCAGATGATTCAACAATTCAATTCATATACATGACTACTCTATAGCCTTACCATTTCTACTAGCAATCATCAAAATATCTCATTTCCAATGAATGTCTTCAGCTAAAATGCAACAATCCATGGATTCAAACTAATTAAAAAGCTTCTACCCCACTTTTTCTACAGTTACTTTCAGTCATGAAGAACATGAACATTAAAAAAAACCAGAAAAATCTTATCCAATACAGAGAAAACTTGATCAAACAATATGAAATATGCATTATGTTTCACTATGCAATTTACTATTTTTAGTAATAAAATACACAAGTATTTCTTTAGAGAGAATTTAGCATGTGGTAAGCATGTAAATGAGAGAACCAAGGCAGTTAAGTAGGCTAAATAGGGGGAATATTTCCAATTTTCTATAAAACAAACCTTGTAGGCTAGTCATTTTTCCAATCTCCTTTGGAATGCTACCAGATAGGTTATTTACATTGAGATAGAGATCAACCAATTCAGTGAGATTCGAAATCTCTATTGGTATCTCGCCGAAAATGATGTTGTAATGAAGATATAAACCAGACAAGCACTTAAGTTCAGCCACCGAAGGAGAAACCATGCCAGAAAGACCCCTTCCGGCCAACGATATGTTGGCCACTTTTCGGTGCTGGTTGCAAGCAACACCTAAGAAGGAATCAGTGCATGGATCACCATCACTTCTCCATGAACCAAGAACCTTGCCTTCTGGGTCTAGAGAGGATTTCAGGTCCATGAGAGCTCTTAGCTCTGCATTTCCATGAACTAATTTTGGACTAATAAGAAGTGCAAGAAATTGAAAAAATGAAAGTAGCAGGAGGAAATGAAAGGAGTTCATTTTATGAGCTTGGACTTGTTATGTGAGAGTTTTCTGAAACTAAACTAACCCATTTGAGTTTTGTGCTAAAGGCTCGAACATTGATCTTGGTTTTGGTATTGGTATTGTTGTTTGGGTTGTTTTGGTTGATGAAAGTTGAAACATGTTGCCATAGTCAATGGTGAAAAAGCATGACTTTGTTAGTCATTTGATTACCGACTTTGTCTAAGATTTTGTTAGTGTTATTTATTTATTTAATTATTTTTGAATAATCTTTTTCCATTGAGAGTGAAGAAAGGGAAAAAGGAAAGCAAGCAGAATTTTTAATTTTCAATCAGGGAGCGGAGTCTTAATTAGTTATCTAACTTTAATACTTTAAGAGTCATTGACAGAAAGGTAGGTTTCACATTGCACCATTTCGATTCAGAAGCTTAAACGATTCTGGCTGGGTACCATGGACTGATGGACCCACTAGGTTTGAATACGTGGTCCATTAGTTTTCAATTTTGCCATTAATAATATTTTTAATGGTGTGAGATTACATTTAATGATAAAAAATTATTCAATTTTGTTTTGATGGTTAAGTGCTGGCCAAAAAACACAAAAATTGTTGGCTATAGACTTTTTCAAATATTTATATATTTAGACATGTCTTTACTTAAATACGTTAATTTTATAATAAATCGAAAAATGAAAAGAAATGGTTGATTTTTAAAGAACGGAATATATAATGGCGCATGATGTACAACATTGTTGTATACTTGTGGATTTGAGGTAAAACTTTACCTACAATACTTGAAAAGAAATAAGGATTTACAAATACCGTGTTAAATGTTTAATCACTCATCTGATTTCACATGGGAAATATTTTTACATGTTTAATAATTTAAATCTACATTGTTTATTTATTTATAATAAAAACTAAATTCTATAAGTTTATTTAAGATATATTCACTTATTTATAATAAATGGGTAAAATATGTTTTTTTATCTCTAATATTTAATTATGATGTATTTTTTCGAAAATATTTCTCAAGTTTAATTGTATTCAATTTTGTTTCTAATATTTTTAATTTGTATTAAAATTATTTCTAAATGTTAACTCTGTCTAAAATATTAGGGATAAAATTAAAAATATTTAGAGATGTTTCTGAAACAAATTGAAAACATTAAGGATAAAATTAAAAAATTGAAAATATTAGGAACAAAATTGAATAAAATTAAATATTAGAGATATTTTTAAAAAAATTGTAAACCATAGAGGTAAAAAATATTTTTTACTTATAATGATAATATATTCACAAATAAATACTTAATTTTGATTTTCAAAAGATTTCAATTTTTTTCTATAAATTTTTATTCAAAAATTATTTTTGTTAGATATATTAATTTTTTAATAAAATTTTTAGATTTAGTTATTTTATAATAAAATTTGACAAAAATTTAATTGCCTAATACGTATATTAATAATTTGATTAAAAATAACAAAAAAATTAATTTATCGGACGAAAATAATATTAAAAAATTTACTGGTTTATACTATCGAATTCTTTTTATACATTGAATTGTGAGTAGTGAATTCTTTAAAAATAGCCTAAACTATGTTTTATGTTGTTGGGTGGACTTTTACAAAATATTAATGATATTTAATTTTTTTTATAATTAAAATAATATTTTTTTACAAAACATAAATGATATTTTATCTTTTGATAATTAAAAAAATATTTTTTATACAAATCTTTAATACTACTGTCATAGCTATATAAAATACTAAAATAATAAAATATTTTCATGTTTCACATTTAAATTATTCAGGATTTTTTTAAATAAAATAAAAAAATTAATTCATTTCCCAAATAAGATTTTTGAATTTTATTTTTCAGAATACGCTTTTATTTTTGTATTTAAAGCAAGTTTGTTGTACCCTCGGAGAACTCTAAGTTGAGTTCGGCACACTATATAAATCTAGTGGGGTCATTCCCATTTGTTATTTTCTTTCCCAATCTCTCCTCCAAATTTATTTTGTTCCTCTGTTCTGTCTTTCGACGTTCGTGAAGTTTGTTATCTAGAACATCCTTATTTTTAAGTTAGTAAATAATATGTTAGTTAGAGTTACTTTTCTTAGATTGGTTAGATTTACTGTTTACGTGTTAGTTAAAGTTACTAGTTAGTGGTTGCATATTAGTTAAAGTTACTATTTACTGTTTACATGTTAGTTAGGGTATATAATATGTTAGTTAGATTTTTTATGTTATTGTTTTCAAGTACAGTTGTTGTTTATTATTTATAAAATTAGTATAAGTTGTTAGTCAATTTTTAGTTAGTTTAGTTAGAATAATTAGTTTAAGTTATGAATTACAAGGTAATTAGTAGAATAATTAGTTAGATTAAGTTATATTAGAAAGAAACATGATTAGTAAAATTTGGAGTTCAGTTAGTTATTGATTAGGATTGTTTAGGGTGTTAGTTGACGGTGTCATGTAGTTGGGTTAAATTTTATTTAGTAAGTTTATAAACTGATTAACAAGTAAGGTAGACAATTAGTAGTTTTAAATACGTATTTTAAGAATTTAGTTAATGTGAAAGAAACTGAGTTCATTATATGTTATTTTATTTTACTAGAGTGTGGTTAGATGGAGTAGCAGTCATTGAGCTACGAGGAGACGCTTTACAGATCAGATTAGGTCAAGCACATTGTTGGCAGACTTGATCGAGTGGTACGCTTTTATCATTGTTGTTTATTTTGTTGTAATTAATAAACAATGAACTTGTTATTTTGTGTTCACGGTGATTTTTTTAATTTATTTTTCTATTTGGTAGGCGCCTCATATCTTGCGCACCAGGCAAAAATTTGATGGCACGACTGTCGGAGCAGATTAGGCCATATCTCAGACAAGCCGGGTTTGAGTATGTGGCCTATATGGTTGAGTTCGAACACGACTGGCCACTTGCCTCGGCATTGATAGAGAGATGGAGGTCTAAGTCACACACATTTCATCTACCATGCGGGGAGATAATTATCACCTTGCAGGACGTGGCATATGAGCTAGGACTCAGGATCGACGGTGATCCTATGAGTGGATTGATAAACCACTATTTTATGGTTTATAATGTGTTTAATTGTGTGGTTTTATCATGATCTTTACCCACTTATTCATATGATTAGCATGCATTTATATTTCCTTCCTAAAATTATTACATTATTGAAAACTTGCTTCCTAGAGACTTTTAATTATGTATTTTAATTCTCCTTTATTCCATTCGATGCTGTGATCTGTGTGTTAAGTGTTTCAGGCTTTATAGGGCATGAATGAGTTGGAGATTGAAAAGGAAGCTTGCAAAAATGGAAGGAACACAAGAAATTGAGGAGATGACCTGCGAGAAGTGATGCGGCCGCATGGCTCACGCGACCGCGCGAGAGAGAGGAAATCGCAGTGACGCGGCCGCATGAATGACGCGATCGCGTGATGTGCGGGATCTGCATAATCTGCAGAATTCGCTGGGGGCGATTTTGGACCCTGTTTTGACCCAATTTTCGGCCCAGAAAAGCAGACTAGAGCCAGAGAACATGCAGAGACCGAGGACAACATTCATTCTACACAATTTTTAGTTTTTAGATCTAGTTTTACTCCTCCTCTAGATTTTCTCTGTACACATTCATAGTTCTTAGGATTTTATTTCTATTACTTTTTGCATTGGGATATTGAGAAGAGTTATCACCTCATCAAGACTTCGTCATTCTAGTTCGTTTTCTTTACTTGGCTCTTACTCTTCCATGTCCTTTAATTTACTCAATTTTACTATTGAATTATTTTTAGGATTTATTAATACAAGAATTACTTTTATTTTTAATTGATTTCTTTGATTTTTATTTATCATGTCTTTTTTTAATTCCCTTTCCTATGTTATGAATTCTACATTCACAATGAGCGAGTAGTTCCCTAACTTGATGGGGAGTTGATTGAAAGGAACCCTTGAGTTGGAATGCTCAAAAAGAAAAATTGTAATTGGGTTTATTGTTGGATTGCCCTCTAGTCACTGACACCAATCCCTTTTAATTGAGTGGGTTGGAACTTGTGAATAGAAGTAGCATTCCAACTTATTTGACTTTTCCTTACCTAGTAAGGGATAACTAAACAGGACAACCTTCAATTGTCAATTAATCTTGAGAGTACTCCAACAAGAATAGGGCTTCCAGCTAATCTACTCCCAGTCAAGGCTTTTATTTAAATTACATAAATTCTCTAATTTAATTTCCTGTTATTCAATTCAAAGCATTTTGAAACCATCTGATTAATAAAATAGCACACCTTTCTGCAACTTGTTGGGAGACGACCTGGGATTCATACTCCCAGTATTTTAATTTTAATTTTTGTGACACCCTTCTAAATTGATAAGCGGATTTCTGGTTGGTTAAGAACTATACTTGCAACGCATATCTTATAACAATTCTTGACTCGCCAATTTCCGCTACGTCATGGATGCATAGGTTGTTGGATCCGCTTTGACCATTGTGAAAATGTGTTGAACAATCACCTCCAAATCCAACTTACAATGGTCTTGCCACATCAGTAGGAAAGCAGAAGTTCAGAAGCAACAAAGCATCTCCAGACGCTTATCTGAAATTCCCACCAATGAATTACATAAGTATCTCTATCTTATTTTCTGTTTTATTTATATTTTAATTATCAAAACCTCATAACCAATTGAATCCGCCTGACTGAGATTTACAAGGATGACCATAGCTTGCTTCAAGCCGACAATCTCCGTGGGATCGACCCTTACTCACGTAAAGTTTATTACTTGAACGACCCAGTGCACTTGCTGGTCAGTTACGCGGAGTTATGAAAAGTGTGAATCACGTTCTCGCATACCAAGTTTTTGGCGCTGTTGCCGGGATTGTTCGAGTTTGGACAATTGACGGTTCATCTTGTTGCTCAGATTAGGTAATTTTATTTTAATTTTAAGCCTTTTATTTTCGAAAAATTCAAAAATATACAAACATTTTATTTTGTTCTTCAGAATTCTTAAGAATGAATTCTAGAGTTTCATCATGATCTGTTGAAGCCTGGCTGGCTGTAAGGCCATGTCTAAATTCTTTTGGACCGAGGCTTCCACTTATCATTGCAGGAGCTTTTTTATTCCTATCAATTTGGCTGTCGTATGTAATGCTCTGCAGAAGCTTGGCTGGCCATTGGCCATGTCTAATCTTTTGGACCGAAGCTTTCACATAAAGCTTGGCTGGCTATTAAGCCATGTCTAAATTTTTGGATCGAAGCTTTAGACTAACATTGCATGATTCCTGGAATTCTTTTTAAAAATTTTGAATTCCTTTATTTTCTTTTCCTGATTAATTTTCGAAAAATTCAAAAAAAAAATTTATAAAATCATGAAAACCAAAAATTTCATGTTTGAGTCTTGTGTCAAATTTTAAGTTTGGTGTCAATTGCATCTTTTTAATCTTTCTTTAAATTTTCAAAAAATTCATGCATGTGTTCTTCATGATCTTCAAGTTGTTCTTAATGACTATCTTTGTTTGATCTTGTGTTTTTCTTGTTTTTTGTCTTTTCTTGTTTTTCATATGCATTTTTGAATTATTATTGTCTAAAGTTTAAAAATTTTTAAGTTTGGTGTCTTGCATGTCTTTCTTTTCTTAAAAATTTTTCAAAAATAAGTTCTTGGGGTTCATCTTGACCTTCAAAGTGTTCTTGGTGTTCATTGATGACAAGTCATCTTATGCTAGCTTTTCAAGCATTTTTCACTTGTTTCATTAGGTTTTATGCACTTTCTTGCATTATAAGTAAGTGATTTAGAGTGGATTTGCGTGGTTTTGTTGAATCAATCAACCATCCTTTATTTGACACTAAATCATGAGGTTTAAGCTAAAATTAATTAGTTTTTGAATGATTTACAAACCTTGTGAATTTGGTGATACTTTGATTGGTTGTTTTGATTACTTGTAGGTGAAGAAAAAAAAAAAACAAGAAAGCGTGGCCTATGAAGCGTAGCCAAAGGAAACAAAAGTGTGGCACATCAAAGGAGAAAAGCCATAGCGCTCTCTCAAAGAGCTCAGCGCTCTCTATTCGAGCGCTACTCAAGGCCAAGAAAGCAAATGGCAAGGAAGCTGCACTCTCTCCCTTAACCGAGCGCTACAACAATCCAAGGAAACAAGGCAACAAACATAGAGCTCGGTTAACTCACTTAACTTTATCGGGCTCCACTTCAAATAAATTCAAGAAAAATGTTTGCCAGTAGAGGCCACAAGGTTCGAACCAAGTACTTGAGGCATGAGGAGAAGCACTACTCAAAGGAAAAATAAGCCAAAATGGCTCAGCAAGGATTCGAACAAGGATCTCCCCACACTCAAGGCAAAGGAGCGCTACTTCACTTGCAAGAAATTGGGCAATTTTGGCTCAACAAGGATTCGAACCTGGAGCCTCACCTTGCAAGCAAAGGGATGTTGCGCTCTCATACATCACCGAGCGCTACATTGCTTGACACGGAGAAGGAGTAAGCACCAAGATGGCAAGGCCAAGGCCCATGGATGCTGCGCTCTCCTACTTGACCGAGCACTAGTGAGGCTGACACGGGCAAGGCTTGGCACGCAACCAATTTGGCAAGGCAAACAAAGGGGGAGTGTTGCGCTCACTCCATCAACCGAGCACTACCCTGGGAGCAGCACCCATGGCCCAAATTCAATTAAAATTCCATTTAAATTCAATTCTTCACAAAATTGAAAGGCCCACTCCAAATTCTGAAATCCAAAAATAGGAAGTGTATAAATAGAAGTTAGTTTGATTTAGAACGGACCTTTTTTTTTAGACTTTTATTTTTCTTTAACCTTTTTGACACTTTTACTTTTCAATTTCATTTTGAGAGCTCATTTTAGATTTTAGCTTTGGGGGTTTCGAAATTGGGATAGAGAATTGAATTCTCTTCCTTTTTCTTCTTACTTTTACACTCTTCACTCTTTGTTTTGGATCTGGGATTGAGATTAAAGGAATTCTATTTCATTCTTGATCTGAGATCTCTCTTTGTTTACTTTCTGCATAATTTCAAGGAATTGTGATTTGGATCTATGTTTTCTTTACTACTTTCATCTCTATTTCTTCTGCAATTATTCTCTGTTGGATCAAGGAAGGAATTGAGATCTAGACTTGTTTTCTAGTCTCATTCAACCCCTGAGATCTTCAACTTCTCTTTTAGATTTTACAATTAAGTTGAATTCAATTTCTGTATTACTTCTTCAAGTAATTTTTCTTTTCTGTTTGAGATCTGCTGTATTTCAATTCATCTTTTACTTCTCTTGATTGCTATTTACATTCTCTTGTTTAATTTCTGAGATCCCAGCTCCCAAAGCCTTTTACTATTCAAGCAATTTACATTTCTTGCACTCTAAGCTTCAGCTATTTATATTTCTTGCAATTTAGCTTCTGTCATTTACCTTACTTGTACTTTAAGATTCAGCTCATTTACTTCTTTTGTCTTTTAATTTACTGCCAATTTTCCCTCTCCCTTTAAATTTCATGCAATTTAGCTTCTGTTGAATGCAAATCATTCAAATCAAAACTTGTTTGCTTGACTAAATCAACCACCTAACTAAAATTGCCCAATCCTTCAATCCCTGTGGGATCGACCTCACTAATGTGAGTTATTACTACTTGATGCGACCCGGTACACTTGCTGGTGAGTTTTGTGTTGGATCGTTTTTCACACATCAAGTTTTTGGTGCCGTTGCCGGGGATTGATTAGATTGACAATGATTAAGTAAGGTGGTGGTCTAGATTAAGCACTTTTTCTTTTTATTTTTTTTACTAAGCACATTAACTGTTTGAATTTTTGCTTAAGCTAACACTAACTTCACTCTATCAGTAGAGTGAATTGTTTTTGTTTTTGGTTTTGTGTTTGTTTCTTGGTTGTATGACAGAAGCAAGGAAAGAGGTCTCCACCTTTGGAAACCTCTGAAGAAGAGTACAAAAAAAAATGGAGGAGAACCCAACAAATCCACCAGTGGGAGTGGCCAACAACAATGGTCAACCACAAAGGAGAGTATTAGCTTCATATACATTTGCTAATCCAAGGCATTGTGGGAGTAGCATCCTTACCCCAAATTTCAATGCAAACAACTTTGAATTGAAGCCCCAACTCATCACATTGGTACAAAATAACTGCTCCTATGGAGGAAATCCAGTAGAAGATCCAAATCAGCATTTATCCACCTTCTTGAGGATCTGTGATACAGTAAAGTCCAATAGTGTGCATCCAGAAACATACAAATTACTGCTGTTCCCATTTTCATTAAGGGACAAAGCTGTTCAATGGCTTAAAACCTTTCCACAAGGAAGCATCACTAGCTGGGAGGATCTAGTGAATAAATTCTTGGCCAAGTTCTACCCCCCTCAAAGGATCATCAGGCTCAAGACTGAGGTGCAAACCTTCACACGGATGGATGCAGAATCTCTCTATGAGGCATGGGAGAGGTACAAGGCCCTGATTAGAAAATGTCCCTTGAAATGTTCAATGAATGGGGCATCCTTCAAAATTTCTATGAAGGATTAACTCTTAAGGCTCAGGAAGCACTAGATCATTCAGCAGGAGGTTCTTTGCAACTTATGAAGACAACAGAGGAGGCTCAAAACCTCATTGATATTGTGGCAAATAATCAATACTTCTTTGCTCATCAAAGATAACGCCAACCAGCTCAAAGAAAGGGAGTATTGGAGCTGGAATGTGTAGATACCATCTTAGCTCACAACAAGATGATGCATCAACAGATTCAGCAACAGATGGAGAATATAGCCAAACATTAAGTTTGGTGTCTGCATACACATTGAATTGTAGGGAAATCAATTTTGTTTATAAAATCAAATTTATAAATAGAAGGATCATACATTGTTTCATTTTAGGAGTTTATGATAGAAAATAAAATGTTCCTTATGATGAATATACCAATTGTGATGAATTATTTGCATTTTACATTAATCCCTTAGCAAGAAACAAGTTTGGTGTTCACTAAATTTTGGTTCACTATCTAAGGAGCACAATTGATTATTTATGAATAAAGAACATGTTAAATTGTTTAAATGCTTATCATCACACCACCGTGCCACTTTTAAATCCTAAGGCTCACTATTTTGTTGATTTAATTGAATAGGAAAAAGAAGATTGAGAAGAGGACAAAAGAGGAGGGAAGGCACATTTATGACAAGCCAAGGGAGGGTGATCACATGTGCTTAGAGAAGTGTGCCCCTTGGAAAACAAAATCTGCATGTATGCACCCTTGGAGACCGAACCTCATGCATCCAATGGGGAAGGAATCCTTGTCAACCTTCAACTATGCATGCAAACCGTTCATCTCATGAGTTTCCCATAATGTTTAGTTCAATCCTCACCCTTCATGTTCTTAACCGAATTGCTCCCTTCAAGTGTGTTTTTGTTCAAAACCTTGATGCCTTTTCTATAAATAGTTTGAGACACTTCATGAGCTACACATTCATACAAGCTTTCCTCATATTTGTAAGCCTTTGTTTAACCTTTCACTTATCCGAAAACACGTTCAGCACCCATCTTCCCCAAACAACACATCATTTTCCCTTCTTTTCATAACAAAACCGAACCTCGCCCCAACCAAAGTTCACCCTTGTTTCTTCCCTCTTTCTAAACTCATGGCCTCATCAAGTTATAGTAGAAGAAAAGGAAAAGCACTAATGGTGGCCGAACCCCCAACCTATGATACAAAGAAATTTAAATCTCAGTTTCATGAAGCAAGATATCATAGGCTCATGAAATCAAAGCATGTCATTCCTGAGATGGGCTTCAGACTGAGGGAGGGGGAGTATCCAATCATGAGGTAAATTACTAAGGAAAGGAGGTGGGAGCTTCTATGCTATCCTCTCACTGACATTAGTGCAGTTATGATAAGGGAATTTTATGCCAATGCTATGAAAGAGAGCAAGGACATCCCCCTTATAAAAGTTATGTCAGAGGTGTTGAGGTGGATTTTAGTCCATCATCAATTACAAGGGCCTTACAGTTGAGAACCATAACCTATGGAGAGCTTAGCTTTGAGGATAGACTGCAGGGAGAGAATGACCCTGATGAGATATTATAGGGGATATGTTTGGAAGGGACAGATTGGGAAAGAGATTCAAAGGGAGTCCCAAGACACTTGAAAAGAATAGATCTCACTCCTGAGGCCAAGGGGTGGTATGAGATAGTAAGGAGATCTATACTCCCTACTGGAAACACCTCAGGGGTCATAGTCAAGCGAGCACTCTTGACATACTACATCCTACATGGAGGAGAAATCAACCTCTCACAACTCATAGTCGATAGTATTCAGGAGATGGCTGAAAGCACAAACAAATCGGGTAAGCTTGGTCATCCAAGCACCATTCTAAGGCTATGCAACAGGGCTGGGGTACTCTTTGAAGACGAGGACACAGAGAAAGTAAAAGGAGGAAAGGGAATCACAAAGAGAAGCATGGAAGGCATTACTAAAGAGGATGATCAAGAAGAAAGACCCCAAAGAAGAAGAAGACCACAAGTGGAGGAAGAGCAAGCTCCTGGTGCTATAGACATGAGCCAATTACAAAGATCTCTTGAGAAAATATCTCAACAAAACATGAGAGCACATGAGCAGTATTTAAGGCAGCAAGAGCTATATTTGCAACAACAGGAGTAGTACATGAAGGATAGAGAGGGAAGAGAGAACTGGCAGCGCCAAATGGAGGAGCGACAAGAAAACTGGCAGCAACAAATGATGGCTCAACAACAAGAATTCCAAACAAAGGTTCTTGAGGGGCAAAGGGAACAATCAACAAATTTTCAAGAGTCATATGACAGATTGTTCCTGAGTCAAGCCAAGTATGGGGAGTACACTCACAATTTATATCAGTGGAAGAACATATATCATACCATTGGAGAGGGTAGGCATTATGATAGAATAGAGTATGATATAGACACCCAAATAAAGTTGGACTACTTGGTCCACAGCATGCCAGTAATAGAACCACAAATCAAGCCATTTGCGCAATGCCCAGAGCTAGCAGACCGTCAGAAAGCCAGAGCCGAGAAGAATATAGCACGCATGGAGAAAGGATTAGAGGAAGCTGGACTTTCAGGTCTAATAGACCCTATCTGGAAGAGAAGGTGCCCTGTTGAAGAGGCTCAGGATTACACCAAGACAAGTTAGAAAAAGGGAGAATCAAGCAAGAGTAAGGGACATGACAATTAGAAGGTGGTGGAGTTTCTTTCATGTTTTCTTTTCAAAATTTAATAAGAAAGATGCATATCTGAGATATGAGATGCCTCCAAATGCTTTATGTTTTGCAATTTTATATTTTGGGTAGTTTTCTTACAAGTGAATTGCATAATGTTTGTCATCCATCATTAGCTTGAATTTTGTTTTGTTCCTTTCTACATAAATAAAAGAGAAATGTTTGATTTAGAAAAGTGAATGTTCAATATTGCAGAAGTTAGGATAAAAGTTAGTGGTGGTACTTGTTTGATTCAATTGTTAGCTGATAAAACAAAAAGCTGCATAATAATATGATCCTTTAAAGTGTGAGTTAGTTTGCTGCTATAATCTGTCAATTAATGAAATTCCTTTGGGAATGAATCAAAACAAAAAGAAAAGAAAGAGAAAAGCCAAAAATTGGCAAAACAATAAGGCTAGATACCAATAGCTTGGACCCTAGGACATATGCTTGTGGTGTTTTTGGTACTAGGATATGCTTGGACAAGTAGGTTCTGAGGAGTATTTTGAAACTTGGCCACTTAGATCAACTGATTTGGGATTGCCAACCAAAAGTCTACTATCAAGAGCAACCTAGCTACAAAACATTTAGTGATCCAAAGAGATGCTGGGCATCAATGTTCCTAGGAAGAATTTGTGAGCCATGTGTCTGTGGTGAAGAAATGTTGAGCAAAAATTGAGCCAAAAGGGCTACAGCAACATTTGCCACCAAGCCTTTACTAAGTAATAAGCTTTCTAAGCAAAATAAAGAAGGAAAAGCTAGCAAGGGATCAAGCAGAAGTAAGGCAGTATAGCAGCAAGTTTAATGAACCTTTGAAGAAGCATTTCTTATCTGCCAGCAAAGAATAAATGAGCTACCATTGATCTGCATAAAACCCCATGAACCAAGTTCAATTATCTACTAAATAAGGACATGCATACTTCTCTGTTACATTTCATTTTCTCTTATGTTTAGTGCTTGCTTGGGGACAAGCAAGGTTTAAGTTTGGTGTTGTGATGACAAGTCATCTTATGCTAGCTTTTCAAGCATTTTTCACTTGTTTCATTAGGTTTTATGCACTTTATTGCATTATAAGTAAGTGATTTGGAGTGGATTTGCGTGGTTTTGTTGAATCAATCAACCATCCTTTATTTGACACTAAATCATGAGGTTTAAGCTAAAACTAATTGGTTTTTGAATGATTTACAAACCTTGTGAATTTGGTGAAACTTTGATTGGTTGTTTTGATTACTTGTAGGTGAAGAAAAGAAAAAAAAACAAGAAAGCGTGGCCTATGAAGCATAGCCAAAGGAAACAAAAGCGTGGCACATCAAAGGAGAAAAGCCATAGCGCTCTCTCAAAGAGCTCAGCGCTCTCTATTCGAGCACTATTCAAGGCCAAGAAAGCAAATGGCAAGGAAGCTGCGCTCTCTCCCTTAACCGAGCGCTACAACAATCCAAGGAAACAAGGCAACAAACACAGAGCTCGGTTAACTCACTTAACTTTATCGGGCTCCACTTCAAATAAATTCAAGGAAAATGTTTGCCAGTGGAGGCCACAAGGTTCGAACCAAGTACTTGAGGCATGAGGAGAAGCGCTACTCAAAGGAAAAATAAGCCAAAATGGCTCAGCAAGGATTCGAACAAGGATCTCCCCACACTCAAGGCAAAGGAGTGCTACTTCACTTGCAAGAAATTGGGCAATTTTGGCTCAACAAGGATTCGAACCTGGAGCCTCACCTTGCAAGCAAAGGGATGCTGCGCTCTCATACATCACCGAGTGCTACATTGCTTGACACGGACAAGGAGTAAGCACCAAGATGGCAAGGCCAAGGCCCATGGATGCTGCACTCTCCTACTTGACCGAGCACTAGTGAGGCTGACACGGGCAAGGCTTGGCACGCAACCAATTTGGCAAGGCAAACAAAGGGGGAGTGCTGCGCTCACTCCATCAACCGAGCACTACCCTGGGAGCAGCACCCATGGCCCAAATTCAATTAAAATTCCATTTAAATTCAATTCTTCACAAAATTGAAAGGCCCACTCCAAATTCTGAAATCCAAAAATAGGAAGTGTATAAATAGAAGTTAGTTTGATTTAGAGAGGACCTTTTTTTTAGACTTTTATTTTTCTTTAACCTTTTTGACACTTTTACTTTTCAATTTCATTTTGAGAGCTCATTTTAGATTTTAGCTTTGGGGGTTTGGGAATTGGGATAGAGAATTGAATTCTCTTCCTCTTTGTTCTTCTTTTACACTCTTCACTCTTCGTTTTGGATCTGGGATTGAGAATTGAAGGAATTCTGTTTCATTCTTGATCTGAGATCTCTCTTTGTTTACTTTCTACATAATTTCAAGGAATTGTGATTTGGATCTAAGTTTTCTTTACTGCTTTCATCTCTATTTCTTCTACAATTATTCTCTGTTGGATCAAGGAAGGAATTGAGATCTAGACTTGTTTTCTAGTCTCATTCAACCCCTGAGATCTTCAACTTCTCTTTTAGATTTTACAATTGAGTTGAATTCACTTTCTGTATTACTTCTTCAAGTAATTTTTCTTTTCTGTTTGAGATCTGTTGTATTTCAATTCATCTTTTACTTCTCTTGTTTGCTATTTACATTCTCTTGTTTAATTTCTGATATCCCAACTTCCAAAGCCTTTTACTATTCAAGCAATTTACATTTCTTGCACTCTAAGCTTCAGCTATTTACATTTCTTGCAATTTAGCTTCTGTCATTTACCTTACTTGCACTTTAAGATTCAGCTCTTTTACTTCTTTTGTCCTTTAATTTACTGCCAATTTTCCCAATCTGTTTAAATTTCATGCAATTTAACTTCTGTTGAATGCAAATCATTCAAATCAAAACTTTTTTGCTTGACTAAATCAACCACCTAACTAAAATTGCTCAATCCTTCAATCCCTGTGGGATCGACCTCACTCATGTGAGTTATTACTATTTGATGCGACCCGGTACACTTGCCGGTAAGTTTTGTGTTGGATCGTTTTCCACACATCATTCATCTTGACATTCAAAGTGTTCTTGCATACATCTTTGCTTTGATCTTAAATTTTTATGTTTTGTGTCATTTTTATGTTCTTCTCTGTCCTCAATAAAATTCAAAAATAAAAAAAAATATCTTTCCCTTATTCTTCTCATAAATTTCAAAATTTTGAATTGATTTAGTCAAAAGTTTTAAAATTTGGTTGTTTCTTGTTAGTCAAGTCAAAATTTCAAATTAAAAAAATCTATCTTTTTCAAACCTTTTTCAAAAATCAAATATTTTTTATTTTTTTAATATACTCGAAAATTTAAAAATTTGATTTTCAAAATCTTTTTCTTATTTTATTTCATATTTTTGAAATTAATGCTATCATTTAATGTTTAGATTCAAAAATTTTCAAGTTGTTACTTGCCTATTAAGAAAGGATCAATCTTAAAATTCTAAAATCATATCTTTTAGTTTCTTATTAGTCAAGTAATCAACTTTAATTTCAAAAATCAAATCTTTTTAATTTTCTTTTAAAATCTTTTCTAACTTCTTATCTTTTTAAAATTGATTTTCAAATCTTTTTCAATTAACTACTTGACTTTTTGTTTGATTTTAAAAGTTTACTATTTCTTATCTTTTTCAAAATCACCTAACTCCTTTTCTAATTTTTGAAAACTCCTCACCACTTTTTCAAAATTCTTTTTAATTAACTAATTATTTTAAATTTTAATTTAATTTTATTCCTTTTTATAATTTTCGAATACTAACCAATAATTAAAATAAAAACAAAAATATTTTTCTTTTATTTTAATTTAAAATTTGAATTCTCTCTTTCTCATCTCT
This sequence comes from Arachis ipaensis, assembly GCF_059453495.1. Taxonomy (NCBI): domain Eukaryota; kingdom Viridiplantae; phylum Streptophyta; class Magnoliopsida; order Fabales; family Fabaceae; genus Arachis; species Arachis ipaensis. Next base: position 61,409,614 of record NC_142436.1, read on the forward strand.
TTCTATTTATTTATTTATTACGAACACTTCTCTTCTTCTTATAATTCAAACCCTCTCTCCCTCTCTGTGTTCGAATTCTTCATATTCTCTCTTCTTCATTCTACTCTTCTATTCTTCTACTCACATAAAGGAATCTCTATACTGTAACATAGAGGATTCTTATTCTTTTCTGTTCTCTTCTTTTTTTCATATGAGTAGGAGCAAGGATAAGAACATTCTTGTTGAAGCTGATCTGGAACCTGAAAGAACTCTAAAGAGAAAGCTAAGAGAAGCTAAAGCACAACACTCTGGAGAGGACCTGACAGAATTTTTCGAAAAAGAAAAAGAGATGGTCGAACCCAACAACAATGATGGAGATGCAAGGAAGATGCTTGGTGACTTTATTGCACCCTCTTCTGACTTCTGTGGAAGGAGCATCTCAATTCCTGCAATTGGAGCAAACAACTTTGAGCTTAAGCCTCAATTAGTTTCTCTGATGCAGCAGAATTGCAAGTTTCATGGACTTCCATTGGAAGATCCTCATCAGTTTTTAGCTGAATTCTTGCAAATCTGTGACACTGTTAAGACCAATGGGGTTAATCCTGAGGTCTACAGACTTATGCTTTTCCCCTTTGCTGTAAGAGACAGAGCTAGGACATGGTTGGACTCACAACCTAAAGATAGCCTGAACTCTTGGGAAAAGTTGGTCAATACTTTCTTGGCCAAATTCTTTCCACCTCAAAAGTTGAGCAAGCTTAGAGTGGAAGTCCAAACCTTCAGACAGAAAGAAGGTGAATCCCTCTATGAAGCTTGGGAAAGATATAAGCAATTGATCAGAAGGTGTCCTTCTGACATGTTTTCAGAATGGAGCATCATATGTATATTCTATGATGGTCTGTCTGAATTGTCCAAGATGTCATTGGACCACTCTGCTGGAGGATCTCTTCATCTAAAGAAGACGCCTGCAGAAGCCGAGGAACTCATTAAAATGGTTGCAAATAACCAATTCATGTACACTTCTGAAAGGAATCCTGTGAATAATGGGATAACTCAGAAGAAAGGAGTTCTTGAGATTGATACTCTGAATATAATATTGGCTCAGAACAAAATATTGACTCAGCAAGTCAATATGATTTCTCAGAGTCTGTCTGGAATGCAAGCTGCAACAGGCAGTACTAAGGAAGCTTCCTCTGAAGAAGAAGCCTATGACCCTGAGAATCCTACAATGGAAGAGGTGAATTACATGGGAGAATCCTATGGAAACACCTATAATCTTTCATGGAGGAATCATCCAAATTTCTCATGGAAGGATCAATAGAAGCCTAATCAAGGCTTCAGTAACAATAATGGTGGGAGAAATAGGTTTGGCAATAGCAAACCTTTTCCATCATATTCTCAGTAACAGACAGAGAATTCTAAGCAGAGCCACTCTGACTTAGCAACTGTAGTCTCTGATCTATCTAAGACCACTCTCAGTTTTATGACTGAAGCAAGGTCCTCCATTAGAAATTTAGAGGCACAAGTGGGTCAGCTGAGTAAAAGAGTTACTGAACTCCCTCCTAGTACTCTCCCAAGCAATACAAAAGAGAATCCAAAAAGAGAGTGCAAGGCCATAAATATAACCAACATGGCCAAACCTAGTGAGGAAGAAAAGGCAGTGATTTCTAGTACGGAAGACCTCAATGGACGTCCACTGGCCTCCAAGGAGTTCCCTAATGAGGAACCCAAGGAATCTGAGGCTCATACAGAGAACATAGAGATTCTACTGAACTTACTGTTGGCATTCATGAGCTCTGATGAGTATTCTTCCTCTGAAGAAGATAAAGATATTATTGAAGAGCAAGTTGCTCAATATCTAGGAGCAATCATGAAGCTAAATGCCAAGTTATTTGGTAATGAGACTTGGGAGGATGAACCCCCATTGCTCATCAATGAACTAAATGATCTAGTTCAACTGAAATTACCTCAGAAGAAACAGGATCCTGGAAAGTTCTTAATACCTTGTACCATAGGCACCATAACCTTTGAGAAGGCTCTGTGTGACCTGAGGTTAGGGATAAACCTCATGCCCCTCTCTGTAATGGAGAAGCTAGGGATCTTTGAGGTGCAAGCTGTAAAAATCTCACTAGAGATGGCAGACAATTCAAGGAAACAGGCTTATGGACTTGTAGAGGATGTCTTGGTGAAGGTTGAAGGCCTGTACATCCCTACTGATTTCATAATCCTAGATACTGGGAAGGAAGAGGATGAATCCATCATCCTTGAAAGACCCTTCCTAGCCACAGCAAGAGCTGTGATTGATGTGGACACAGGAGAGTTAGTCCTTCAATTGAATGAGGACTACCTTGTGTTTAAGGCTCAATGATCTTCTTCTGTAACCATGGAGAGGAAGCATGAAAAGCTTCTCTCAACACAGAGTCAAATAGAGCTCCCACACTCAACTTCTAAGTTTGGTGTTGGGAGGCCAACATCAAGCTTTGAGTCTATGTGAAGCTCTCTAAGAGCTCACTGTCAAGCTATTGACATTAAAGAAGCGCTTGTTGGGAGGCAATCCAATGTTATTTAATTATATTTATTTATTTTCCATTGTTACTTTATGTTTTCTTTAGGTTGATGATAATGTGAAGTCACAAAAATAATTGAAAAGTCAAAAATAGAATGAAAAACAGCATTAAAAATAGCACACCCTGGAGGACAAGATTACTGGCGTTTAAACGCCAGTAAGGATAGCAGAATGGGCATTTAACGCCCAGCCTGGCAGCATTCTGGGCGTTTAACGCCAGAATGGGCAGCACTTTGGGCGTTTAACACCAGAAATGGCTGTTTGGCATCTGGCTAGCATTAAACGCCAGAAATGGGCATTTGGCTGGCGTTTAACGCCAGAAATAGGCAGCAGAGTGGCGTTTAATGCCAGCAAAGGTAGCAGAGCTGGCGTTAAACGCCAGAATTGGCACAGAGTGGGCATTTGAACGCCAGAATGGTGTAGGGACTCAAATTCCTTGACACCTCAGGATTTGTGGACCCCACAGGATCCCCACCTACCCCACCTCTTCTTTTCTTCTCTTTACACCTTTCCATAACACTCTTTCGCAAACACCCTTGACCAATCCCATCAAAACCTCTTCCCCAAACACCCCTCACCTATCACATCCTACCCACTCACATCCATCCATCATTAAACCCCACCTACCTCACCATTCAAATTCAAACCATTTCCCTCCCAAACCCAACCCCTCATACACGGCTACCCTCTCTCCCTTACCCTATAACTACCCCTCCTTACCACCTTCATCTTCACACAACATACACACTACTACCCCCTTGGCCGAATTCACACCCCCCTCTATCTCCTCCATTTCTTCTTCTTCTACTCCTTTCTTTCTTCTTTTGCTTGAGGACGAGCAACCATTCTAAGTTTTGGTGTGGGAAAAGCTAAAGCTTTTGGTTTTTCATAACTATTAATGGCCCCTAAGGCCGGAGAAACCTCTAGAAAGAGGAAAGAGAAGACAATTGCTTCCACCTCCGAGTCATGGAAGATGGAGAGATTCATCTCAAAGGTCCATCAAGACCACTTCTATGAAGTTGTGGCCAAGAAAAAGGTGATCCCCGAGGTCCCCTTCAAGCTCAAAAAGAGTGAATATCTGGAGATCTGACATGAGATTCAAAGAAGAGGTTGGAAAACTCTCACCAACCCCACTCAACAAGTCGGAATCTTAATGGTTCAAGAGTTCTATGCTAATGCATGGATCACTAAGAACCATGACCAAAGTGTGAACCCGAACCCAAAGAATTGACTCACAATGGTCCGGGGGAATTACTTGGATTTCAGTCTAGAAAATGTGAGGTTAGCATTCAACTTGCCTATGATGCAAGGAGATCCTCACCCTTTCACTAGAAGGGTCAACTTTGATCAAAGGTTAGACCAAGTCCTCATGGACATTTGTGTGGAAGGAGCTCAATGGAAGAGAGATTCAAGAGGCAAGCCGGTTCAACTAAGAAGGCTTGACCTCAAACCCGTGGCTAGGGGATGGTTGGAGTTCATCCAACACTCTATCATTCCTACTAGCAACCGGTCTGAAGTTACAATAGACCGGGCTATCATGATCCATAGTATCATGAATGGAGAGGAAGTAGAAGTTCATGAGATCATATCCCTAGAACTCTACAAGGTGACGGACAAGCCCTCTACTTTGGCAAGGTTAGCCTTCCCTCATCTCATCTGTACCTATGCAATTCAGTTGGAATTGTCATAGAGGGAGACATCCTTATTGAAGAGGACAAGCCCATCACTAAGAAAAGGATGGAGCAAACAAGAGAGCCCACTCATGGACCTCAACAAGAGCATGAGGAAATTCCTCATCATGAAATCCCTGAGATGCCTCAAGGGATGCATTTTCCTCCACAAAACTATTGGGAGCAAATCAACACCTCCCTAGGAGAATTGAGTTCCAACATGGGACAACTAAGGATGGAGCACCAAGAGCATTCCATCCTCCTCCATGAAATTAGAGAAGACCAAAGAGCCATGAGAGAGGAGCAACAAAGGTAAGGAAGAGACATAGAGGAGCTCAAGCACTCCATAAGATCTTTAACAGGAAGAACTAGCCGCCATCACTAAGGTGGACCCGTTCTTTAATTTCCTTGTTCTTATTTTCTCTGTTTTTCGAAAATTATGCTTTATGTTTTGTCTATGTTTGTGTCTTTATTACATGATCATTAGTGTCTAGTATCTATGTCTTAAAGCTATGAATGTCCTATGAATCCATCACCTTTCTTAAATGAAAAATGTTTTTAATTGCAAAAGAACAAGAAGTACATGATTTCGAATTCTATCTTGAAATTAGTTTAATTATTTTGATGTGGTGGCAATACCTTTTGTTTTCTAAATGAATGCTTGAACAGTCCATATTTTTGAATTTGTTGTTTATGAATGTTAAAATTGTTATCTCTTGAAAGAATAATGAAAAAGGAGAAATGTTATTGATAATCTGAAAAATCATAAAATCGATTGTTGAAGCAAGAAAAAGCAGTGAATAGAAAAAGCTTGCGAAAAAAAAAAGAAAAAGAAAAAGCAAGCAGAAAAAGCCAGTAACCCTTTAAACCAAAAGGCAAGGGTAAAAAAGATCCAAGGCTTTGAGCATTAATGGATAGGAGGGCCCACAGGAATAAAATCCTGGCCTAAGCGGCTAAACCAAGCTGTCCCTAACCATGTGCTTGTGGCGTGAAGGTGTCAAGTGAAGGCTTGAGATTGAGCGGTTAAAGTCGTGGTTCAAAGCAAAAAGAGTATGCTTAAGAGCTCTGGGCACCTCTAACTGGGGACTCTAGCAAAGCTGAGTCACAATCTGAAAAGGTTCACCCAGTTATGTGTCTGTGGCATTTATGTATCCGGTGGTAATACTGGAAAACAAAATGCTTAGGGTCACGGCCAAGACTCAAAAAGTAGCTGTGTTCAAGAATCAACATACTGAAATAGGAGAATCAATAACACTATTTGAATTCTAAGTTCCTATGGATGCCAATCATTTTGAACTTCAAAGGATAAAGTGAGATGCCAAAACTGTTCAGAAGCAAAAAGGTTACAAGTCCCACTCATCTAATTGAGGCTAATCTTCATTGATAAGTTTAGAATTCATTGTATATTCTCTTCTTTTTATCCTATTTTGTTTTTAGTTGCTTGAAGACAAGCAACAATTTAAGTTTGGTGTTGTGATGAGCAGATAATTTATACCCTTTTTGGCATTATTTTTACATAGTTTTTAGTATGTTTTAGTTACTTTTTGTTATATTTTTATTAGTTTTTATTCAAAATTCACATTTCTAGAATTTACTATGAGTTTGTGTGTTTTTCTATGATTTCAGGTATTTTTTTACTGAAATTGAGGGACTTGAGCAAAAATCTAATTCAGAGGCTAAAAAAGGACTGCAGATGTTGTTGGATTCTGACCTCCCTGCACTTGAAGTGGATTTTCTGGAGGTACAGAAGCCCCATTGGCGAATTCTCAATTGCGTTGGAAAGTAGACATCCTGGGCTTTCCAGTAATATATAATAGTCTATACTTTGCCCGAGATTTAATGGCCCAAACAGACGTTCAAAGACAGCCTAAAACATCTTGGCGTAAAACGCCCAAACTGGCACCAGAATTGGAGTTAAACGCCCAAACTGGCACCAAAGCTGGCGTTTAACTCCAGAAACAGCCTATGCACGAAAAAGCTTCAATGCTCAGCCCAAGGACACACCAAGTGGGCCCCGAAAGTGGATTTCTGCACTATCTGCACTTAGTTACTCATTTTCTGTAAACCTAGGTTACTAGTTTAGTATAAAAACCACTTTTAGAGATTTATTTTACATCTTTGATCAATCTTATACTATCATAGACCATTGTACACGTTTGGAGGCTGGCTTCACGGCCATGTCTAGACCTCTTTCACTTATGTATTTTCTACGGTGGAGTTTCTACACCACATAGATTAAGGTGTGGAGCTCTGCTGTTCTTCATGAATTAATGCAATTACTACTGTTTTTCCTTCAATTCATGCCTACTTCTTCTCCAATATATACTCTTGTTCTTAATTCAGTTAAGTCAGAATGAAGGGGTGACCCATGACAATCACCCAATCTTCGTTACTCGCTTAGCCAAGATCCGCGTGGCTAACAACCACAAAACAGTCTACATGATGTTCAACGTAGTCATTGGATGACAGCTGGAGTATATTCTTTTAGATATCTAATACACGGACCGAGTCCGTGAGATTAGTATCTTCGTGGTATAGGCTAGAACCATTGACAGCATTCCTGAGATTCGGAAAGTCTAAACCTTGTTTGTGGTATTTCGAGTAGGATCTGGGAAGGAAAGACTGTGACGAGCTTCAAACTTGCGAATGTTGGGCGCAGTGATAGTGTGCAAAAGGATAATGGTCCTATTCCGACGTTAGCGGGAACCGACAGATGATTAGCCGTGCGGTGACAGCGCATATGGATTTGTTTTCATCCGAGAGGATCATACAGCTTGCCATGGATGGAGGTAACGCATGGTTGGAAGAGGGCAGTAGGAAAGCAGAAGTTCAGAAGTAACAAAGTATCTCCAGATGCTTATCTGAAATTCCCACCAATAAATTACATAAGTATCTCTATCTTATTTTCTGTTTTATTTATATTTTAATTATCAAAACCTCATAACCAATTGAATCCGCCTGACTGAGATTTACAAGGATGACCATAGCTTGCTTCAAGCCGACAATCTCCGTGGGGTCGACCCTTACTCACGTAAGGTTTATTACTTGGACGACCCAGTGCACTTGCTGGTCAATTACACGGAGTTGTGAAAAGTGTGAATCACGTTCTCGCGTACCATTCATCATTAGCATCATCTCCATCATCGGGGTTAACTTCATACTGATCCATCATCGGATCCCTAACACCAGAACCCTCATGACTTTCAACTTCGTCATCCATCAAGTCAGCATTACGAACTTCAATATTAGACCCTTCTTGACTACTTTCAGGTGCCATATTTAGATCCACCATCGTCCGTCTGATATTTGTCTAACAGCGCTCCACTCAACGGACTATCGTCGACAGTATCTGCAGACAATCCTCGGCCCCCAACTTAACAAGGAACATAAATAATTCCAACAGATGAACATTTGTCCATCGATTGTGCCACGACCTTATAAGACATACGTCCTCGTCATCACGTAAACGATACCTAATTCAAAACCACAAAAATATTTCTCACAACAATGGTCTAATAAATATACTATCAACAAAGACAAGACAATTGTGATATATCTTTTATAAAACAAACTGCCATCTATTTCGGTTGGATATCTGTAGTAAATTTTTTCACTCTTTTGGTCTGTTGCTGGCCAATGGAATGCAATATCAGATTCTTCAACGCTGTTAGACTATTGACTTCTAATGTCATATAGGTAATCATCGATTGGCCCGATCTAAAAGTGATAGAACATTCTTCTTCATACACTATTTTATCATGGTAATGAATGGATAACAATGAATTTCTTGACATTGTAAAAAAAATACAAACAATGAGAACGAAAGTGGAGAATGAAGTTGTGGTTCTCAGCTCCGCTCTCCAACTGGCATTTATTTCCGAACTCAACCTAGAGTTCGCCGGGGGTGCGGCGAACTCCATAATTTATATAGAGTTCGTTAGGGTGCGACAAACTTACCTTAAATACCAAAAAAGTAATCGTATTCTTAAAAATAAAGTTCAAAAATCTTATTTATGGAATTAATTAATTTTTTATTTTATTTAAGAAAAAAAATCTAATTATCCATTTGTAAAAATTTTGGCCCAAACTATCCTATCGGAAGATTCTTTACAAATCCATTAAGATATGTACACTGTAATACTGTATCACGTTAGTTAAAGGGTTAACCACCAGAAATGCTCTCGAATTATTTAAACGTTGACAAAAATGTACCCGAATTTTACTATCGACAAAAATGCTTTTAAATAATTTAAAAATGCAACAAAAATGTACAACAGTAAATATATATTTTCGAAAAATTCCTGAGATTGAATTTTGATGTGATTTTTTGCATGCATAATTAAAAAAATAAGATATTATTATTCTTATAATTTAGTGATTTTTTTTAGGTATATATTTTTTGTGATTTTTTAAAAGTATTATTAATTGTTAACAGAAAAATTATAAAAAAATATATACTTAACGAAAAATTATCAAATTTTAAGGATAATAATATCTCATTTTTTTAATCATGATTGTAAAAAATTGTATCAAAATTCAATCTCTAATGTATTTTTTGAGAAATACATATTTAATGTTAGATAATCTTGTAAAAAAACTAACGTTAAATATGTATTTCTCAAAAAATACATTATAAATTGAATTTTAATGCAATTTTTTGTAAGCATGATTATAAAAATGAGATATTATTATTCTTAAAATTTGGTGATTTTTTGTTAAGTATATATTATTTTGTGATTTTTTAAAAGTATTATTGGTTGTTAACAAAAACATTATAAAAAAATATATACTTAATAAAAAATTACCAAATTTTAAGTATAATAATATCTTATTTTTATAATCATGTTTGAAAAAAATTGCATTAAAATTAAATCTCTAAGATATTTTTTTAAAAAGATATATTTACTGTTGAGTATTTTTGTTGTATTTTTAAATTATTTAAAAATATTTTTATTTATAGTAAAATTCGAATATATTTTTGTTAACATTTAAATAATTCGAAAGTATTTTTGGTAGTTAACCCTTAGGTAAATATTATGAGTCTTGGTGCATGTTAAGTTGTTAACTGTCAAGAGGACTAGGCTAGTGTTAGTTAGTTACCTCTTACCTGCCGTTTGACCAAACTTCGGTTCAAAAATCAAGAACATGGCTTCTCACATGGGATGGTTATATACCTTATGATACTATTAAACCTACGTTAAATGAATCACCAAAATAGAGCAGCTGGGACTTCAGTTAGGGAAAAGAAAGAGGGAATTATTCTTTTTGCATTAAAAGAACATAGTGAAAAAAAAAAAGTGAAAACATAACTATACGCACTATATATATAGCTTGGGTTTCGTAATGCTGATGTACTCCGTTGAAAAGTTTCAGCAATAGTGCTACTGATTTGATTTTGGATTCTCTTTGCAAAGTAACCAATTCTGGCTCCTTAAAGGAAGGCCTAATTTGCTTTAAATAATACGACATGCGATGAGATTAACATTAAGACAAATTTATCAGATAATAATTTAGTTAAAAAAAGTTTAAAGACCAAAGGGGGTGTTTGAAGAACAAAAGTAGTCATAATTTATTTTTTGAGTATATACGCATTTTAGTCTTTAAAGAATTTTGAATTAGATACTTTATTTTTTGACTAAAATTAATTATTTAATTGGTCTCTAACGATTAACTCCACTAGTCACTTAAGTCCTTTGTTCCGTCAACTCTAACGGAGAATAAATGGTCCTTGTTTCCTTGACAACTCTAACAGAGGACAAAATAGTCCCTAGCAACCTCTGTGCCGAAACAACACTATTCTCTCTCAATTTTCATCATATCTCGCATAACCCTAACAGTTTAACATTGCAACTTCAAGCTACATGTACACACTCTGCAACTTCAATGTTCATACGAAGAAAAATTTTCAACTTATTTTCAACAATTTCATATTCAGGAAACTAATGACTATATCTCACGTACTTATCGTCTTCGATGGACCCCATGAATCTAGATAGCAAGTTCAATTTGTTAAGACCCGTCGTTGTTATCGCCATCTCCCTCCTCCTCTGCCCTATTATTCTCATGGCCACATTGTCCACCACTTTTATCGCTTCCTTCATCTTCTTCTCCGAATTAATGTTTAGTAATCGCTTCAATTTCCATATGAGCGGTGACAGTGACATTGCTTGGACCTAGGAAGAGAAGGAATGAAGCACTTGGGGTCCATTCTAAATGAGAATTTACATATGATGTCGAAAGAGAATCTTCTCATAATATATTAGTGTCCAACAATCTATATTGTCTGGCAGATAGTGGAGAAAGACATGCCCTTAAAGTAGTTGTAGAACTTGATCTTGAGAATGTGGTGGATATTGTTGGGGTTGGAAGTAATGCTGTTATCGAGAATGTGGAGGTGTATGTTTTTTGTGGGGGAAGTGGGAAGGCGGTAGATATACTAGTCACAGATATTTGAAAAGTGTGTGGTCCATGATATGTTGAGGTAGGTGTAACACGCGTGACAGTTACACGGCTTGATCTTAAAACTGAAGAGGAGGAAGGAGAAGATGGAGAAGAAAACTGTGAAGGTGAAAAAAGCGAGTATGAATGTTAAGGTTATATGAGATATGATGGAAATTGAGGAAGAACGGTGTCGTTTCCGAATAGAAGGGGCCAGGAATCATTTTATCCTCTGTTATAATTGTCAGGGACCATTTTGTCCTTCCTTAAAATTGACGGAACAAAGCACCAAGTGTCTGACGAAGTTAATTGTTAGAGACCAATCGAATAATTAATTTTTTTTGGTGACTAAAATGTCTAGTCCAAAATTTTTTGAGGACCAAAATAAATATATACTCTTATTTTTTCTTTTACTTTTTTTTTGTATTAATTAATTACTGTTGAAATAAATATATAATATTAAATATGATAAGTGTATAATTATTAGATTTCATATATATAAAATTATAAATTAAATTAAATAAGATAATTTTAAATTGTCTTTGTAGCGTTATTCTTTAAAGTACTCATCAATTAGCAAAATTTAAATTTACGTTATTATATGAAATAATAAGTTTGTTTTTTTGAAATCTGTGATAATTATATATGGCCAAAATTATAATGTATTATATCATGCTAAAAAGTATTGTTATTAAAATCAGATCGGACCGAACGATTCGATATTTGGATCGTATAAGATAATGAACTAGTACAAACCGGTCAAATTTAGATTTAACCATTTCCTTCATTAATGGAGGCACCATTTATAGCTGTTAGGCTAATGTACTCTTCATTAATGTATATGCAAATTATAATATATATAAATATCTTTCATCAAATTACTTCTATTTAATTTATTTTAATTTTAGTTATAAACTTACTCATTCTTAAATTAATTATATTTTTATTTAAAAATAATTATAAACTCACTTATTTTTTCTTTTCATAATTATATAATATCTATTAATATTATTTTTCAATAAATACTTGTAGTATATAATAATATAATAAATATAAACTAATTAATAAATTATTAAAATTTAAAAATAATAATTATTTTAATATAAAAACAAAATAAAAATATTTATGATAGAATAAAAATAATAAAATATTTATTATTTCTGTTCCATATTATTTTAAAATAACTTTATATTTTTAAAATGTTAGTAAAAATATGTATTTTAAATTTTAATTTTAAATTTTTAACTATTTTTTATTTTTTATTTATATAACACTGAGTCAACCGATTCAACCAATAATTTATCAATTAAATTAATGACCTAATAATTTAATAATCTGATGGATTTGATTACCAGTTCAGTTTTAACAACTATGCTAAAAAGTGATTTAAAAAGTTCTCTTTATGGAGAGAGTAAGAAAAGTGATTAAAGTATGAAAAAAACACTTCCATCCTTTCCACCATAATGAATCCGAATGCCCTTGTCATTAAGCAAGAAAGAAGAATAAGGGTGTGAAAAAGGATCAACCTGTGTGGACCATTGAACCTCTCCACTCATATAATAATGTTCCTTCAGAAAGTATAGGTTGGGATCATTAAATTTTTTGAACTTAGAAAAAAGCAAATGGGGTCCCGGGGTGTCTCATCATTTTCAATGCCCTCCACTTAGCCAAACATTATTTCAGAATCAGTTATCTGTAAAATCATTATAAGTAAGCTTTTGGTAATGGTAGTAGTAGCGGTCTTTCTTTCTTTTTTTTTTTTTTGGGTTCTGAATTTTTTGTTTTTATTTTATTTTTAATGAAAGAGACATATAATTGTCCTCAAGTCATGAGTGAGGGACTATGAAAGATCATGCCGCCATTCATAATCTCGCCGCCATTCTCGATTTGATGATTAAGAAAAGTGAGTTACAAAATATAATGAAAGCTAGGAAACTCGATTTCATTTATCTACAATTGTGGTTGTTTGAGTGTTATTAGCCTAATAAATTTTTTATTTTACCTTTTTAGTATATTTAATAAATTCTTAATAATAAAAATAAAAATATTAAAAAAATAAAAAATATTTTTTACATAAAATATTCAAATATTTAGTGATAAAAAGATCTTTTATATTATTATATTTATATATAATTAATAAATAAAAAATATTTTTATATAAAATATCTAAACATAAAATTATTTTTATTTTTTAAATTTTTTTTAAAAAATAACTCAAAATTCTTTTAAAAAAAATTCGTCTAAACAAGTCCTTAACAGAGCGAAACGCCAAAAATGTGGCGGTTGAATTTATATTTTTCTAATGAACTAGTTCAATATGTATTAATTTTTTTTTTATGTGGAAGGAATTTTGGTGAGTTTGATGCTCATGAAATATTAGATAAATAGTAATAAATAAATTTCTTTAAATGAGTAATAAATAAATTTTCATTCGTAGTTTTATATGATCAAATATTTGGTTAACTAATTTCAATTAGATTGGGCTAATAATTTATTGATGATTCAAAATTTGTACTAATAACAAAAATACCCACATTTCCAAATATATCACTACAAAAAAAAAATATTAAATACCATTGAATTTATCAACGAATTCATTAAGAAAATTTGCTGGTAATATATTTACGGTCGGAATAAATACGACAATATAAACCTCGTTAATAATTATTTACTAGCAAATTTTTTCGTCCATCACTAATCACCGTCGAAATATTTCTGCTGATAAATTTTATTGTCAAATTTTTTTTGGTAAATCCGACAGTAATATATTATTAATTAATAATTAAATTAATAACTATAAGCGAATTTAATAGACGGTAAATCTAACGGTAAACTTAAATTTTAAATTAAAAAAGTTTAAAAAATATATAATTTTAAATATTTAAATTCAATAATTTCTAAAATAATAAATCAGAAAAGACAGTCCTAATTAACTTAGAAAATAATTAACTCAGACAATAACAAACTCAGTCAATAAAATATTTCATGACCTCAATAATAAATCAGACAATTAACAACAATAAATTAATTAACTCAGAAAATAATTATAAAAGAAAAAAAACGTAATTCATGCATATTAAAAGTAAGACACCGAATTTAAAAAATAAATAAATAAAAAATTTATTTATAATTTATTATATTTAATTGAGATTATATTTTTAAGAGATTTTATATATCAATTAAAGAATTCCTTATATATGATTTAAAGCTTTAGTAATTGAATGATAATAAAAATTTTATATGCTTTAATTTGAATAATTAGATTTTTAGCTCTATTTTATAATTTAAAAAAAATTAGTTTGATTATCTCCAAATATTGAATTAGAGTATTGAGTTGAAAATAATTTGTAAATTGATGATTAAATGATACTTTTATAGATATTATTATTGGATTCAAAATTAGTTTTCAATTACTATATTACCTTTAATTTTATTAAAATTACTAAATTATCCAAAATTTTCAATTTCATACACAAAATCCTAACCCCCAAAATGAAATCCTAACTTTTCCAATCCCTTCACTGCCACACTGCTTCCCTTTCTTCTCTAAAAAGCTAAGACACAACAGAAGCAGAAATCAGAAGAAAAAGAAAATAGAGAACGAGAGATCTGATAGTGAGGCTGCGACGGGGAAGAGAGAAGAGAGAAGGGGAAGCTGCTGCCACCACGCCTAGCCGCCGAAGCTCCACCGCCGACCTCGTCACCTGTGTCGCCACCGTGAACCACCAACAGAGGAGAAGGAGAGAGACAAGTTCGCAAGGAAGAAGATGAAGCAGCGCCGTCACTTTGTCGCTGTTCCTCGCCACCATTCGAGCTTCCATTTTGTGCCGCCGTGACTCCTGTTGCTGCCATATCTGTCGCCGCCGAACACAAAAGAGAGAACCAGACGCGAGGAGCAGAACGCGATGGAGCGGAGGAGAGCCTGTGCTACCGTCGTTGTACTCTTCTGCTGCTGCGAGAAACTGCCGCCGTCGCAGTGGTGAAGGCCTGGTGAGAGAGAGACGAACCAGGAGCCAGCAGCGGTAGAGGTAGCTCCGTCACTGCCCAGACATCATTTCTACTATGGGTTGTGTTGCTAAGTTTCTATCACCGGAAAATGACGCGGTGGCTGCTGGGATTTGTCATCGGAGCCATTACCATTTTATTCCTCTATTACTTTCTAAGTACAGTAAGTAATTCCTCTATTCCTCCTAGACTTGTTTAAATTGTTATTTAAAAGAAAATTTGATTCAAGAATATTATTTGATTTTGATTTATTACGGAAATTCTTGTTTCCAGCTCGATTTATTAAGAAAGTATAAGCTTTTACATTCAATCTTTTGAGAAGGGAGTTTGTTTTAAGTAATGACTTGAGTTCGGTTTATTAAGAAAAGGAATCTCTGTCACAAGAGAGTAGAGAATAAAGATTAAAAGAATATATTAACTGAAAGGGTGTCTACCATAGGAGAGCAGAGGGCAAGGATATAGAAAAAGCTTTAAGAGATTGTCTGCCACAGAAGAGCATATGCGACTTTGTTTGGGCCTTAGTGCTAAATGTATAGTGGGGATGACCACATACTGAGAACTGTTTTCCAAAGGTAAGCACATTGAAAGTCACACTGTATGGGGCCTAGCCGTAAGACTTATAAGCACATAGTATGCATCTGGAAAGCCATATCTAGGATTGGTGCCCGGGTAATGTCGGGTGCGGGTAGGCAACCGACACATGAGCTCATGGCCTGCACTAGGACTAGACATACATCATCCTTATTTGTGCATTTATATTTGATTGTGTTTGTTATCTTGTTTCTCTGTGATTGTGCTGTTTGTCTTATTACAATTTGTTTGTGTGTTGATCTGTTTCTTGTGCTATTGTTTCTCTGTGATTGGAACTGAAGTTGTAATTGATATTTGCTTTTAGTTTGGAAATTTAAAGAAGGTAATTAATTAATAAAGTAAGAATAAAAAAAGTATTTTCCAAAGGTTTAACAAAATAGTTTTATTGAGTAAGTTAACTATTTGTATTATATTCATTACGTTTACGGCATTCCCATTCCCTACTGAGAACGTGTGGTTTGTTCTCACCCCAAAATCTTCCACCCTTTCAGTGAAACAGGTTCGAAGACTCAGTATGAAGCTGCGGACGATTAGTAGATTTACTTACGATTCCTGTTGCTTTTATAGAGTTCCCTCGCCCTTGTTTCTTTAGTTTTTATTTTATTTAGCGGGATAGGTATTGTATTCGAGTTTTATACTAAATGTATTCATATAGCATTTATTATTATTAGTAATTATGTGATTATTATTACTTGAAGATCTTTGATATGTGGTTTTAATTAATAAAAACAAAATTTTTTAGAATTTTTTTAAAAACTGAAATGCGATATCGACGTAAAGGCTCAATATTAAATAGATAATAAAAGAAAGCATGTTAGTAACGCCTTACTTTTGGTACGATCATGACGTACTGGAAGTTGGGTCATTACATTATGGTATCATAGTGGTTCATCCTGATTAGAGCTTTGGGAATGGACTGACTATGCTTCATTGCATGCTCTGAGTGTCTATCATGTAGTAGGTCTTGTCCGGATAACAAGAATTAGAGCTTTAGGCACATGACTGTCTATTGATTAACGGTTTTAGCTTACTGTTGCAAATCTATTAGTGTTAAGTCTGGCCAACTTAATGTTGATAGTTTATGTATACGGGAAAGTTAACGGGTTATCATTGGTAAAATAGAAGTAATAGGTAACAAGAATCATGGATTTTGGGAACGTTAGGAGTTAATTTCTTGATGCTACTCGGTTACATATCTATTCTTTCATGGTTTGTCTAGAGGTTCTTGTTCAAGATTTCTTTCATGAAAAGTTAACTGATTATTTTCCAACCCTGTTCCTTGTTCATATGATTTCTTATTTGATCCTAACTGCATATGTCTTCTTAAATTTCTTGGATATCTACCTTGTGTTATTTAAACTCCACTTCTTGACTCGTATATTCTTTGATGTAATTTTGGATTTGTTTAATGCATCAAAGTGAATCGTTGAAATCTTTGTGAACCTTGTCCGAGTTGCTTGTTCTTTCTCTAAGGTCTTATATCTTTTTGAGTGACTTGAGATTTGTTTTGATGTCACGTGTGACCGTTATACATAGCAAGTGGTGCGTTAGTTCTTTATGATGTGTTTCGTGAACACGAAAGGTGGAGCTTGTAAGCGTGTGACGTCACAGGATATTTTGGGGTTTTGAGTCCCGTGAAGAAGTTTGCGGAAGTTAGATTTGTGACCAGTATTGGGTTGTGAAGTGTTTGATGAGGTTGAGAAATTCACGAATAGTCTATTTGGTAAAGTACATTTTGGAATGGTGAATATACGTCAGGTTGATGTTTGGTAAGATGGAACTCTGGTGTTGGTATGAGATCAATGTGCAAACGTTAAGTGTTTCTTTTTAGCCCCATGCCTGTTTTATAATCTTTCGCCACCTTGTTTTATCGTCACATGTTTGAACCATATCATCTTTTGCAACAAGCTTGCCTTGTAACTTCAGCTTTGTAATCGTACTTTCACCCTTATACCTGCATACCATATGAACCTCTTTTATTTTGTAGCAATTTTCGAGGACAAAAATTTTTATAATTGGGGTAGGATGTAAGATCCCGAATTAAAAAAAAAATTAAATAAAAATTTATTTATAATTTATTATATTTAATTGAGATTATATTTTTAAGAGATTTTATACATCAATTAAGCAATCCCTTATATATGATTTAAAGTTTTAGTAATTGAATGATAATAAGAATTTTATATGCTTTAATTTGAATAATTAGATTTTTGGTTCTATTTTATAATTTAAAGAAACTTAGTTTGATTATCTCCAAATATTGAATTTGAGTATTGAGTTGAAAATAATTTGTAAATTGATGATTAAATGATACTTTTATAGATATTATTATTGGATTCAAAATTAGTTTTCAATTACTATATTACCTTTTAATTTTATTAAAACTACTAAATAACCCAAAATCCCTAATTTCATTCACAAAACCCTAACCCCCAAATGAAACCCTAAATTTTCCAATCCCTTCACTACCACACCGCTTCCCTTTCTTCTCTAAAATGCTAACACACAACAGCTGCAGAAATCAGAAGAGAAAGAAAAGAGAGAACGAGAGATCCGAGAGTGAGGCTGTGACGGGGAAAAGAGAAGAGAGGATGGGGAGCTGCTGCCACCACGCCTAGCTGCTAAAGCTCCGCCGCCAAACTCGTCACCTATGTTACCTTCATGAACTTCCAACAGAGGAGAAGGAGAGAGACGAGTTCGCAAGGAAGAAGATGAAGTAGCACCGTCATCTCTCAGATGGCTAATCCACGACTTCGTTAGGGACTTCTCGAGACACCAGTTCAGCCGATTTTCGGGGAGATTAGGGTCTCCGTGCTGTAGGCTAGAATCGATAGAAGCAGCACTCTTTGATCCGAAAGATTCAACCTTGTCTGTGGTGTTTTATGTAGGATAGACAAGAGAATGAACTACTAGAGCTTCACCCTCCGTCAGATTGAATGACCACGGGCAATGGCGTTTGATCTGGAGTAGAGAAGATCAATGACCACGGGCAATGGCTTTGATCACATACAGCCTACCATAGAAGAAGATCATTCACAAGCAGAGAAGATAGTAGAGCCAGAATTAATTCAGAATGGCTAAGCAACTCCAAACCTTAACTATTTTCTTTTCATAGTTTACACAACTTCTGAGTTCTAATTGCCCCTTCTTTCCTCTATTCCTAGTACTGACTCTGTTTGATATAAAAGTAATTTATACAATATTAAAACACGTTAAATTCTTCTGATCTGCCTCACTAAGACCTGCAAGATAACCATAACTTGCTTCAAACCACAATCTCCGTGGAATCGACCCTGACTCGCTCAGGTATTACTTGGACGACCCAGTGCACTTGATGGTACAACAGTATGAAGGTGTGGGAATTCGTACACACTAAATTTTTTGCACCGTTGTCGGGGATTGTTGAGTTTGGACAAACTGACGGATTGTCTTGCTCCCTAGATCAGGTACTTTATTTCTTGATAATTTTCAATTGAGTCTTTTATTTTTATTTTCTTCTCAATTTTTTTCGAAAAAAAATTTAAAAGCATTTTCAAAAATATTTTTTTTATTTTCTTCGGTCAATTTATGTTCTTGTTGAGTCTTTGATTTTTGTAAGAGTATAACTTTTTTCTATTTGAGTCTTTTATTTTTATTTTTCCTTCTCTATTTTTCTCGAAAATTTTAAAAAGCTTTTCAAAAATATTTTTATTTTCTTTACTTAATTTGTATTATTGGTTAGAGTCTTGTGTTTATGTTCTTGGTAAAGTTTTGCTTCTTTGAGTTTCAGTATTTATTAATTACAGCAATTTTCGATTTTTTGGCATCTTCCTTTCAAAAACCTTTCAAAAATAATTTTTCTTTGTTTAAATCTTATGTCAAATCTTTAAGTTTGGTGTTTTCTTTTTGTTTTTCTTTATAATTTTTGAAAATTTCTTGTTGTTTTTTTAAAAAATTTTAAATTTGGTGTTCTTTTCATGTTTTTGTGTTCTTTGAGTCTTTTAAATTTTGTTCTTAGTGTTCTTGTATGTGAGTCTTCAAAGAGTTCTTGAGTCTTTTTGTGTGTTTGATTTTAAAATATTTAAGTTTGGTATTCCTTTGTGCTTTCCTCCAAAATTTTCGAAAATAAGGAGCATTAGATCTAAAAATTTTAAGTCTTGTGTCTTTTATGTGTTTTTCTCTTTCATCATTAAATTCAAAAAAAAAATATATCTTTTCTATTTTTATTTTATCTACATTTTCTAATATTTTAACTAAAAGTTCAGATTTCAATTTCAAAATTTTATCCTATCTTATCTTAGTTGTCAAGTTTTCAAAAATCAAATCTTTTCAAAATTAAAAATCTTATCTTTTTCAAAATCTCATCTTATCTTATTTCAAAATTCAAAATTAAAACTTTTCAAAAAATCAAATCTTTTTTCAAATCTCTATCTTATTTTGTTGACTTTTTCAAAAATTCAAAATTTAAAATTTCAAAATTTAAAATTCAAAATTTCAAATCTTAAATTCAAATCTCTTTTTAATTAATTACTTATCTTCTCTCTCTTCTTTTTCAAACTTCCTAACTAACTCTTCTACTCCTCTCTCTTCTTTTCTGAATTAAATTCTTTTTAATTAACTAATTTTAATTTCGGTCTAATTAAATAAATAAAATAAAAACAAATTTTTTTTTTAATTCTTATCTCTTCTATCTTTCTTCATCATGAACCCAAGTGGGAATGAAGAGTTCAGAAGAACTCTGGGATATTATACAAATCCCACTACTGACTTCTATGAAATAAGTATTAGCATACCTCACATCAGAGCTAGTAGCTTTGAAGTGAACCCTAAGCTTATTACTCTAATGCAGCAAAACTGCCAGTATTCAAGGCTTTCTCAAGAAGAACCTACAGAATTCCTGGCAGATTTCTTAAAGATTTCTGACATAGTACACAGTAAGGGAGTAGACCAAGATGTCTACAGATTATTGCTTTTTCCTTTTGCAGTAAAGGACCAAGCAAAAAGGTGGTTGGATAACTAGCCTAAAGCCAGTTTAAAAACTTGAAAACAGTTAGTAGACAAGTTTTTAAACCAATATTTTCCCCAAGAAAGATGACCCAGCTGAGGCTAGACATCTAAGGCTTCAGACAAGGAGATAATGAATCTCTCTATGATGCCTGAAAAAGGTATAGAAGAATGTTAATAAAATGTCCCACTGAAATATTTTTAGAATGGGTACAATTAGACATCTTCTACTATGGACTTTCAGACATGGCTAGAATGTCTTTAGACCACTCTACTGGTGGCTCTATACACATGAGAAAGACCATAGGAGAAGCTCAAGAGCTTATTGAGACATTTGCCACTAATCAGCATCTGTACTCATCTCCTGAGCCTTCTATAAATGGAGAAGTTAAGGCAGTAGCTGTTGAACCTAACCTTATAGAGCAGGATGATCCATTGACTCAGCAACTGCAAGCCCTTGCCCAGCAACTGCTGGAACTGCAAGAGGCTCTATGAGAAACTCAAGCTTTTAACAGGAATGTAAAAGCCCAGTTGAGTCAAACAAGGCAGCAGTTATCTAAGCAGATAATAGATGAATGTCAGGCTATTCAACTGAGGAGTGGGAAGACCTTAAGCACCCAACCTCAGTACAATAAGAACAAAAATCCCATAGAAGATAACCAGGTCTCTGCACACGATGACTCTGGGCGTTTAAACGCCTAGAGAGGTATCCCTCTTGGCGTTGAACGCCAGGAAAGGGCAGAGATTGGGCGTTCAAATGCCCAGGGGGCAGCAGCATGGGTGTTGAACGCCCAAGCAAGGGAAGTCAGTCACTTACTGACAAAAACCCTGCTAAGCAAGGTGGTAACCCCCCCTTCCAACACACATGGCATTCGGCCTCCATCAACCAAGGTTGACGATTATAAGGTTAAGATGCCATTTTCTCAGAAACTCTGTCAAGAGGAAAGGGATAAATAGTTTGCCTGCTTTGCGGAGTATCTCAGAACATTAGAGATTAAGATCCCTTTTGCAGAAGCTCTTGAATAGATACCTTCTTATGCAAAGTTCATGAAGGACATTCTAAGTCATAAGAAGGATTGGAGAGAGACACAAACAGTCCTCATCACTGAAGAGTGCAATGTAATCATTCAGAACAGCTTACCAGAGAAGCTTAAAGACCCTAGAAGCTTTATGATACCTTGCACTCTAGGTGATGCTTGTACAAGGACAACTTTATGTGATCTTGGAGCAAGCATCGACCTAATACCTGCTTCACTGATAAAGAAGCTTTGTTTGACTGATGAAGTCAAACTATCCTGCATATGCCTTGAACTAGCTGATAGGTCTATTAAGATACCATTAGAAGTAATAGAAGACATGATTGTCAGGGTTGGACCCTTTGCCTTCCCCACTGACTTTGTGGTGTTGGACATGGAGGGGCACAAGAGTGCATCCTTTATTCTAGGGAGACCTTTTCTAGTTATAGGATGAATCATCATTGATGTTGAAAAAGGGGAAGTAACCCTAAGAGTCAATGAGGAAAAGTTCATACTGAATGCTGTCAAGGCTATGCAGCATCCAGGCATTCCTGAGGAATGCTTGAGCATTGACCTCATTGATTCCCTGGTGGAAGAGGCCAACCTGGCCGAAAGCCTTAAAGAAGGGCTATATGATATCCTTGATGATACTCAGGCTAACTCCGAGGAACCTCTGGAAACCTCTGAGGAAAAGGAGAAGCCTCCGAAGCTTGAGCTTAAGCCATTACCATCCTCCCTAAAATATGCATTTCTAGGAGATGGAAACAACTACCCTGTGATCATAAGCTCTACCTTAGAGCCACAAGAAGAAGAAGCACTCATTAAAGTGCTCAAAACACATAGGACCGCCCTGGGGTGGACTATAAGTGACCTTAAGGGCATTAGCTCTGCCCGATGCATGCACAAAATCCTGTTGGAGGACAATGCCAAACCAGTGGTACAACCATAGAGGCATTTGAATCCAAATATGAAGGAAGTAGTGCAGAAGGAAGTCACTAAGCTCTATAAGGTTGGAATTATTTATCCCATTTCTGATAGCCCCTGGGTGAGCCCTGTCCAAGTTGTCCCTAAGAAGGGAGGGATGATAGTGGTTCATAATGAAAAGAATGAACTAATCCCTAAAAGGACAGTTACAGGGTGGCGTATGTGCATTGATTATAGAAAACTCAATGACGCCACCAGGAAAGATCACTTTTCTTTACCCTTCATTGAAAAAATGCTAGAAAGACTAGTAGGTCATGCTTTTTATTGTTTCTTGGATGGATATTCCGAGTACAATCAAATAGTAGTAGATCCACAGGTTCAAGAGAAGACAGCATTCACATGTCCATCTAGCGTGTTCGCCTATAGACGAATATCATTTGGCCTGTGCAATGCGTCTGCCACCTTTCAGAGATGCATGCTATCCATCTTCTCTGATATGGTAGAGAAATTCCTTGAAGTATTCATGGATGACTTCTCTGTTTATAGAGACTCATTTGCCTCCTGTCTTGATCATCTGACCCTGGTCCTGAAAAGATGCCAAGAAATAAACCTATTTCTAAACTGGGAGAAATTCCACTTCATGGTAACTGAAGGCATTATTCTTGGGCATAGGATCTCAAATAACGGGATAGAGGTGGATCAAGCTAAGGTGGAAGTGATAGAAAGCTTGCCTCCACCTACTAATGTCAAGGCAATCACAAGTTTCCTAGGACATGTAGGATTCTACAAGCAGTTCATAAAAGATTTTTCTAAAATTGTCAAACCCCTGTGTAATCTCTTGGCCACTAATGTTCCATTCGTCTTTTACCAAGAGTGCCTGCATGCCTTTGAAACTCTAAAAGCCAAGCTTGTCACTGCTCCTATCATCTCTGCACCCAACTGGGACTTGCCATTTGAGCTAATGGGTGATGCAAGTGATCAAGCAATTGGTGTAGTCCTAGGTCAGAGACATGACATAATTCTACATGTCATTTATTATGCTAGTCGCGTATTAAATAATGCGCAGAAAAACTACACTACTACGGAAAAGGAGCTACTTGCAGTTGTTTATGCCATTGACAAGTTTAGATCCTACCTAGTAGGGTCTAAGGTCATTATTTATACTGACCATGCTGCTCTAAAATATCTACTCACTAAGCAGGATTCTAAAGCCAGACTTATAAGATGGGTGTTACTCCTGCAAGAGTTTGATATAGAAATTAGAGATAGAAAAGGGACAGAAAATCAGGTGGCTGATCACTTGTCCCGAATTGAGCCAGTATCAGGGATTTCTTCTCCCTCCGCTGACATATCCAAATCCTTTCCAAATGAGAAACTCTATGCCATCTGAACAGTACCTTGGTTTGCAGATATTGCAAACTATAAGGCTATACAGTTCATTTCCAAGGAGTTTACTAGGCAGCAAGCACGAAAACTCATGCGTGATGCAAAATATTACCTATGGGATGAGCCATATCTCTTTAAGAGATACTCGGATGGAATAATCTGATGCTATGTATCTGAAGAAGAGGCACAGAGAATTATATGGCATTGCCATATCTCTGACTATGGAGGACACTTTGGAGGTGAACGGACAGCCACTAAGGTACTCCAAAATGGCTTTTATTGGCGTACTCTCTTTAAAGATTCTAGAGAGTTCATCCGTGACTGTGATAGTTGCCAAAGGGCTAGCAATCTTCTTCATGGTCACAACATGCCTCAACAAGGAATCCTAAAGATTGAATTTTTTGACGTATGGGGCATAAATTTCATGGGACCATTCGTGCCTTCATACTCAAATATCTTCATCATTGTGGCAGTAGATTACGTGTTTAAATGGGTTGAAGCAATAGCAACACCCACCAATGACACCAAAGTAGTAATGAAGTTCCTTCAAAAGAACATCTTCAGCAGATTTGGGGTCCCTAGGACACTAATCAGTCATGGAGGTACTCATTTCTGTAACAGATATCTGGATTCTATCTTAAGCCATTACGGAGTTCGCCATAAAGTAGCAACACCATATCATTCCCAAATAAATGGGCAAGCTGAAATCTCAAATAGAGAACTAAAGCAAATCCTAGAGAGGACAGTAAGTGCCTCCAGAAAGAATTGGGCTAGAAAGCTTGATGATGCTCTGTGGGCATACAGAACAGCTTTCAAAACCCCCATTGGAACTTCACCATATCAGTTAGTATATGGCAAGTCTTGTCATTTGCCAGTGGAACTAGAACACAAAGCCTACTGGCCTACTAGATTCCTCAACCTTGATGCTAAAGCAGCAGGAGAGAAACGGCTGCTCCAACTGAATGAGTTGGATGAATTCCGCTTAGATACATTTGAAAATGAAAAGATCTATAAGGAAAAGTAAAAAAGGTGGCATGACAGGAAGTTAGCTTCCAGAGTCTTTGAACTAGGACAAAAAGTCCTTCTCTTCAACTCAAGACTCAAATTGTTCCTTAGGAAACTTAAATCCCGTTGGATGGGACCGTTTGTGATTACCAAGGTATCACCTTACGGACACATAGAACTTCAAGGTAAAGAAACCAGGTTCACTGTCAATGGATAGAGGGTTAAGCATTACCTTGAAGGAGATATAGAGCCAGGAGGCTCAACACTGTTACTAAGTTAAGTATAGTGAAGTCCAGCTAAAGACATTAAAGAAGCGCTTGTTGGGAGGTGATGAGCGGATAATTTATACCCTTTTTGGCATTATTTTTACATAGTTTTTAGTATGTTTTAATTACTTTTTATTATATTTTTATTAGTTTTTATTCAAAAATAACATTTCTGAACCTTACTATGAGTTTGTGTGTTTTTTGTAATTTCAGGTATTTTCTAGCTAAAATTGAGGGACCTGAGCAAAAATCTGATTCAGAGGCTGAAAAAGAACTGCAGATGCTGTTAGATTTTGACCTCCCTGCATTCAAAATAGATTTTCTGGAGCTACATAAGCTCAATTGGCACGCTTTCAATTGCGTTGGAAAGTATACATCCTGGAATTTCTAGAAATATATAATAGTCCATACTTTGTCCGAGATTTGATGGCCCAAACTGGCGTTCAAAGACAGCCTAAAACATCTTGGCGTAAAACGTCCAAACTGGCACCAGAATTGGAGTTAAATGCCCAAACTGGCACCAAAGCTGATGTTTAACTCCAGGAACAGACTATGCACAAAAAAGCTTCAATGCTCAGCCCAAGCACACACTAAGTGGGCCCCGAAAGTGGATTTCTGCACTATCTGCACTTAATTACTCATTTTCTGTAAACCTAGATTACTAGTTTAGTATAAAAACTACTTTTAGAGATTTATTTGACATCTTTGATAGTCTTTTGTTGAGATTTTAGCCATATTTTATGTTTGGAGAGGCTGGCCTCACGGTCATGCCTAGACCTTTCACTTATGTATTTTCTACGGTGGAGTTTCTACACTCCATAGATTAAGGTGTGAAGCTCTGCTGTTCTTCATGAATTAATACAAGTACTATTATTTTTCTATTCAATTCACCCCTACTTCTTCTCTAAGATATTCACTCGCACTTCAACCTGATGAATGTGATGACCCGTGACACTCATCATCTTTCTCACTTATAAACGCGTGCCTGACAACCACTTCTGTTCTATCTGCAATAGCTTGAGTGTGTATCTCTTGGCCTCCTGGTTCACGACGCATGGTTGCCTCTCCTGACAACAGAGCATTCCATTCTGTGAGATCAGAGTCTTCGTGGTATAGGCTAGAACCATTGGCAGCATTCTTGAGATCCGAAAAGTCTAAACCTTGTCTGTGGTATTCCGAGTAGGATTTGAGAAAGGGATGACTGTGACGAGCTTCAAACTTGCGAATGTGGGGCACAAGTGACAGTGCAAAAAGACAATGGTCTTATTCCGACGCTAGCGGGAACTGACATATGATTAGCCGTGCGGTGACAGCGCATATGGATTTGTTTTCAGCCGAGAGGATCATACAGCTTGCCATGGGAGGTAGTAACGCATGGTTGGAAGAAGGCAATAGGAAAACAGAGGTTCAGAAGCAACAAAGCATCTCTAGACGCTTATCTGAAATTCCCACCATTGAATTACATAAGTATCTCTATCTTATTTTCAGTTTTATTTATATTTTAATTATTAAAACCTTATAACCATGTGAATCTGCCTGACTGAGATTTACAAGATGACCATAGCTTGCTTCAAGCCGACAATCTCCGTGGGATCGACCCTTACTCACGTAATGTTTATTACTTGGACGACCCAGTGCACTTGCTGGTCAGTTAGACGGAATTATGAAGAAGTCTTGAGATTACATTCTCCCACACCAAGTTTTTGGCACTATAGCCAGGGAATGAACAATCACGATTCCGGCATACGAAGTTTTTGGCGCAGTTGCCGGGGATTGTTCGAGTTTGGACAACTGCCGATTCATCTTGTTGCTCAGATTAGGTAATTTTATTTTAATTTTAAGCTTTTTATTTTCGAAAAATTCAAAAAAATATAATAAATAAATAAAATAAATTATTCTATGTTCTTCAGAATTTTTAAGAATGAATTCTAGAGTTTCATCATGATCTGTTGAAGCCTGGCTGGCTGTCAAGCCATGTCTAAATTCTTTTGGACCGAGGCTTCCACTTATCATTGCAAGAGCTTTTTGATTCCCATCAATATGGCTGTTGTATGTAATGCTCTGCTGAAGCTTGGCTGGCTATTGGCCATGTCTAATCTTTTGGACCGAAGCTTTCACATAAAGCTTGGCTGGCTATTAAGCCATGTCTAAATTTTTGGACCAGAGCTTTAGACTAATATTGCATGATTCTTGGAATTCTTATTAAAAATTTTGTATCTTTTTATTTTCTTTTTCTAAATTAATTTTTGAAAAATTAAAAAATTAATAAAATCATAAAAACAAAAAAAAATTTTTATGTTTCCTATTTGAGCCTTGTATCAAGTTTTAAGTTTGGTGTCAATTGCATCTTTTTAACCTTTTTCTAAATTTTCGAAAATCCATGCATTGAGTTTCTTCATTGATCTTCAAGTTGTTCTTGATGATTGTCTTTGTTTGATCTTTATATTTTCCTGTTGTGTCTTTTCTTGTTTTTCATATGCATTCTTGAATTATTAGTGTCTAAAGTTTAAAAATTTTTAAGTTTGGTGTCTTGCATATTTTTCTTTTCTTAAAAAAATTTTCAAAAATATGTTCTTGATGTTCATCATGATCTTCAAAGTGTTCTTGGTGTTCATCTTGACATTCAAAGTGTTCTTGCATATTTTTCTTGTTCTGATTCATAATTTTTATGTTTTACATCATTTAGTTGTTTTTCTCTTTCCTCATTAATTTCAAAAATAAAAAAATATCTTTTTCTTTATTTGCTCATATTTTTGAAATTTTGAATTGATTTGGTAAAAAATTTTTAAAATTTAATTGTTTCTTATGAGTCAAGTCAAAATTTCAAATTAAAAATCCTATCTTTTCCAAAAATCAAATCTTTTTCATTTTTTTATTTTATTTTCAAAAATTTTCAAAATTAATTTTCAAAATCTTGTTCTTATTTTTATTTCATATTTTTGAAATTAATGCTAACATTTAATGTTTAGATTCAAAAATTTTCAAGTTGTTACTTGCCTATTAAGAAAGGTTCAATCTTTAAATTCTAAAATCATATCTTTTAGTTTCTTATTAGTCAAGTAATCAACTTTAATTTTCAAAAATCAAATCTTTTTAATTTCCTTTTCAAATCTTTTTCAAAATAAAATTTCAATCATATATTTTTCAAAATCAATTTCAAAATCTTTTCTGACTTCTTATCTTTTCAAAATTGATTTTCAAATATTTTTCAATTAACCACTTAACTTTTTGCTTGATTTTAAAAGTTTACTATTTCAATCATATCTTTTTCAAAACCACCTAACTACTTTTCTCTCTCCAATTTTTGAAAATCACTAACCACTTTTTCAAAAATCTTTTTAATTAATTAATTTATTTAGTTTTCAAATTTTATTTTATTGCTTCCCTTAATTTTTGAATACTAACCAATAATTAAAATAAAAATAAAAATATTTTTCTTTTATTTTAATTTAAAATTCGAATTCTCTCTCCCTCATCTCTTTCTATTTATTTATTTATTTATTTACTAACACTTCTCTTCGTCTTATAATTCGAACTCTCTCTCCCTCTCTGTGTTCGAATTCTTCATCTTCTCTCTTCTTCATTCTACTTTTCTATTCTTCTACTTACATAAAGGAATCTCTATACTGTGACATAGAGGATTCCTATTCTTTTCTGTTCTCTTCTTTTTCATATGAGCAGGAGCAAGGATAAGAACATTCTTGTTGAAGCTGATCCGGAACCTGAAAGGACTTTAAAGAGGAAGCTAAGAGAAGCTAAAGCACAACACTCTGGAGAGGACCTGATAGAATTTTTTGAAAAAGAAGAAGAGATGGCCGAACCCAACAACAATGGTGGAAATGCAAGGAAGATGCTTGGTGACTTTACTTTACCCTCTTTTGACTTCTGTGGAAGGAGCATCTCAATTCCTGCAATTGGAGCAAACAACTTTGAGCTTAAGCCTCAATTAGTTTCTCTGATGTAGCAGAGTTACAAGTTTCATGGACTTCCATTGGAAGATCCTCATCAGTTCTTAGCTGAATTCCTGCAAATCTGTGACACTGTTAATACTAATGGGGTTAATCCTGAGGTCTACAGACTTATGCTTTTCCCCTTTGCTGTAAGAGACAGAGCTAGGACATGGTTGGACTTAGAACCTAAAGATAGCATGAACTCTTGGGAAAAGTTGGTCAATGCTTTCTTGGCCAAATTCTTTCCGCCTCAAAAGTTGAGTAAGCTTAGAGTGGAAGTCCAAACCTTCAGATAGACGGAAGGTGAATCCCTCTATGAAACTTGGGAAAGATACAAGCAATTGATCAAAAGGTGTCCTTCTGACATGTTTTCAAAATGGAACATCATATGTATATTCTATGATGGTTTGTCTAAATTGTCCAAGATGTCATTGGACCACTCTGCTGGAGGATCTCTTCATCTGAAGAAGACGCCTGCAGAAGCCCAGGAACTCATTGAAATGGTTGCAAATAACCAGTTCATGTACATTTTTGAAAGGAATCCTGTGAATAATGGGACAACTCAGAAGAAAGGAGTTCTGGAGATTGATACTCTGAATGCCATATTGGCTCAGAATAAAATATTGACTCAGCAAGTCAATATGATTTCTCAGAGTCTGTCTGAAATGCAAGCTGCATCAGGCAGTACTAAAGAAGCCTCCCCTGAAGGAGAAGCTTATGATCTTGAGAATCCTGGAATGGAAGAGGTGAATTACATGGAAAAATCCTATGGAAACACCAACAATCCTTCAAGAAGAAATCATCCTAATATCTCATGGAAGGATTAACAGAAGCCTAATCAAGGCTTCAATAATAACAATGGTGGAAGAAACAGGTTTGGCAATAGCAAATCTTTTCCATAATCTTCTCAGCAACAGACAGAGAATTCTAAGCAGAGCCACTCTGACTTAGCAACTGTAGTCTCTGATCTATCTAAGACCACTCTCAGTTTCATGACTGAAGCAAGGTCCACCATTAGAAATTTGGAGGCACAAGTGGGTCAGATGAGTAAAAGAGTTACTGAACTCCCTCCTAGTACTCTCCCAAGCAATACAGAAGAGAATCCAAAAAGAGAGTGCAAGGCTATAAACACGTCCCACATGGCCGAACCTATAGAGGAGGGAAAGGCAGTGATTTCCAATGAGGAAGACCTCAATGGACATTCACTGGCCTCCAAGGAGTTCCCTAATGAGGAACCAAAGGATTCTGAGGCTCATATAGAGACCATAGAGATTCCACTAAACTTACTATTGCCATTCATGAGCTCTGATGAGTATTCTTTCTCTGAAGAGGATGAAGATATTATTGAGGAGCAAATTGCTCAATATCTAGGAGCAATCATGAAGCTGAATGCGAAGTTATTTGGTAATGAGACATGGGAGGATGAACCCCCATTGCTCATCAATGAACTAAATGATCTGGTTCAACTGAAATTACCTCAGAAGAAATAGGATCCTGGAAAGTTCTTAATCCCTTGTACCATAGGCACCATGACCTTTGAGAAGGCTCTGTGTGACCTGGGGTCAGGGATAAACCTCATGCCCCTCTCTGTAATGGAGAAACTAGGGATCTTTAAGGTACAAGCTGCTAAAATCTCGCTAGAGATGGCAGACAAATCAAGGAAACAGGCTTATGGACTTGTAGAGGATGTCTTGGTGAAGGTTGAAGGTCTGTACATCCTTGCTGATTTTATAATCCTAGACACTAGAAAGGAAGAGGATGACTCCATCATCCTAGGAAGACCCTTCCTAGCCATAGCAAGAGCTGTGATTGATGTGGACAGAAGAGAGCTAGTCTTTCAATTGAATGAGGACTACCTTGTGTTTAAGGCTCAAGGATCTTCTTCTGTAACCATGGAGAGGAAGCATGAAAAGCTTCTCTCAGTACAGAGTCAAATAGAGCCTCTACACTCAACTTCTAAGTTTGGTGTTGGGAGGCCACCACTAAGCTCTGAGTCTATGTGAAGCTCTCTAGAAGCTTTACTGTCAAGCTATTAACATTAAAGAAGCGCTTGTTGGGAGGCAACCTAATGTTATTTATTTATATTTATTTATTTTCCATTGTTATTTTATGTTTTCTTTAGGTTGATGATCATGTGAAGTCACAAAAATAACTGAAAAATCAAAAACAGAATGAAAAATAGCATTAAAAACAACACACCCTGGAGGACAGGCTTACTGGCGTTTAAACGCCAGTAAGGATAGCAGAATGGGCATTTAACGCCCAGCCTGGTAGCATTTTAGGCGTTAAACGCCAGAATGGGCAGCACTCTGGGCGTTTAACGCCAGAAAAGGGCTGTCTGGCATCTGGCTGGTGTTAAACGCCAGAAATGGGTAGCAGAGTGGCGTTTAATGCTAGGAAAGGTAGTAGAGCTGGCGTTAAATGCCAGAATTGGCCCAGAATGGGCGTTTGAACGCCAGAACAGTGCAGAGACTCAAATTCCTTGACACCTCAGGATCTGTGAACCCCACTGGATCCCCACCTACCCCACTTCTTTTTCTCTCCTCTTCACACCTTTCCATAACACTCTTCCCCAAATACCCTTGACCAATCCCATCAAAACCTCTTCCCCAAACACCCCTCACCTATCAAATTCTACCCTCTTCCCCACGACCTCTTCACCACTCACATCCATCCATCATTAAACCCCACCTACCTCACCACTCAAATTCAAATCATTTCCCTCCTAAACCCAACCCCTCATACACGGCTACCCTCTCTCCCTTACCCTATAAATACCCCTCCTTACCACATTAATCTTCACACAACATACACACTACTACCACCTTGGCCGAATTCACACCCCCTCCATCTCCTCCATTTCTTCTTCTTCTACTCCTTTCTTTCTTCTTTTTTGCTCGAGGACGAGCAACCACTCTAAGTTTTGTGTGGGAAAAGCTAAAGCTTTTTGTTTTCCATAACCACTAATGGCACCTAAGGCCGGAGAGACCTCTAGAAAGAGGAAAGAAAAGACAATTGCTTCCACCTCCGAGTCATGGGAGATGGAGAGATTCATCTCAAAGGTCCATCAAGACCACTTCTATGAAATTGTGGCCAAGAAAAAGGTGATCTCTGAGGTCCCCTTCAAGCTCAAAAAGAGTGAATATCCGGAGATCCGACATGAAGTTCGAAGAAGAGGTTGGAAAATCCTCACCAACCCTATTCAACAAGTCGGGATCTTAATGGTTCAAGGGTTCTATGCCAATGCATGGATCACTAAGAACCATGACCAAAGTGTGAACCCGAACCCAAAGAATTGGCTCACAATGGTTCGGGGGAAACACTTGGATTTTAGTCCGAAAAATGTGAGGTGAGCATTCAACTTGCCAATGATGCAAGGAGATCCTCACCCTTTCACTAGAAGCGTCAACTTTGATCAAAGGTTGGACCAAGTCCTTAGGGACATTTGTGTGGAAGGCGCTCAATGGAAGAGAGACTCAAGAGGCAAGCCGGTTCAACTAAGAAGGCTTGACCTCAAACCAGTGGCTAGGGGATGGTTGGAGTTCATCCAACGCTCTATAATTCCTACTAGCAACCGGTCTGAAGTTACTGTAGACCGGGATATCATGATCCATAGTATCATGAATGGAGAGGAAGTAGAAGTTCATGAGATCATATCCCTAGAACTCTACAAGGTGGCAGACAAGTCTTCCACTTTGGAGAGGTTACCCTTCCCTCATCTCATTTGTCACCTATGCAGTTCAGCTGGAATTGTCATAGAGGAAGACATCCTCATTGAAGAGGACAAGCCCATCACTAAAAAAAGGATGGAGCAAACAAGAGAGCCCACTCATAAACCTCAGCAAGAGCATGAGGAAGTTCCTCATCATGAAATCCCTGAGATGCCTCAAGGGATGCATTTTTCTCCACAAAACTATTGGGAGCAAATTAACACCTCCCTAGGAGAATTAAGTTCCAACATGGGACAACTAAGGATGGAGCACCAAGAGCATTCCATCCTCCTCCATGAAATTAGAGAAGACCAAAGAACCATGAGGGAGGAGCAACAAAGGCAAGGAAGAGAAATTGAGGAGCTCAAGCACTCCATAAGATCTTCATGAGGAAGAACTAGCCGCCATCACTAAGGTGGACCCGTTCTTTAATTTCCTTGTTCTTATTTTTCTGTTTTTCGAAAATTATGCTTTATGTTTTGTCTATGTTTGTGTCTTTATTACATGATCATTAGGGTCTAGTGTCTATGTCTTAAAGCTATGAATGTCCTATGAATCCTTCACCTTTCTTAAAATGAAAAATATTTTTAATTGCAAAAGAACAAGAAGTACATGATTTCGAATTATATCTTGAAATTAGTTTAATTATTTTGATGTGGTGGAATACTTTTTGTTTTCTGAATGAATGCTTGAACAGTGCATATTTTTGAATTTGTTATTTTTGAATGGTAAAATTGTTGGCTCTTGAAAGAATAATGAAAAAAGAGAAATGTTATTGATAATCTGAAAAATCATAAAATTGATTCTTGAAGCAAGAAAAAGCAGTGAATAGAAAAAGCTTGTGAAAAAAATATAAAAAAAAGAAAGAAAAAGAAAAATCAAGCAGAAAAGCCAATAGCCCTTTAAACCAAAAGGCAAGGGTAAAAAGGATCCAAGGCTTTGAGAATTAATGGATAGGAGGGCCCAAAGGAATAAAACCTTGGCCTAAGGGGCTGAACCAAGCTGTCCCTAACCATGTGCTTGTGGCGTGAAGGTGTCAAGTGAAAAGCTTGAGACTGAGCGGTTAAAGTCGTGGTCCAAAGCAAAAAGAATGTGCTTAAGAGCTCTGGACACCTCTAACTAGGGACTCTAGCAAAGCTGAGTCACAATCTGAAAAGGTTCACCCAGTTATGTGTCTGTGGCATTTATGTATCCGGTGGTAATACTGGAAAATAAAATGCTTAGGGTCACGGCCAAGACTCATAAAGTAGCTGTGTTCAAGAATTAACATACTGAACTAAGAGAATCAATAACACTATCTGAATTCTGAGTTCCTATAGATGCCAATCATTCTGAACTTCAAAGGAAAAAGTAAGATGCCAAAACTGTTTAGAAGCAAAAAGGCTCCAAGTCCCGCTCATCTAATTGGAACTAAGTTCATTGATAAGTTTAGGATTCATTGTATATTCTCTTTTTTTAATCCTATTTTGTTTTCAGTTGCTTGGGGACAAGTAACAATTTAAGTTTGGTATTGTGATGAGCGGATAATTTATACCCTTTTTGGCATTATTTTTACATAGTTTTTAGTATGTTTTAATTACTTTTTATTATATTTTATTAGTTTTTATTCAAAAATCACATTTCTGAACTTTACTATGAGTTTGTATGTTTTTCTATAATTTCAGGTATTTTCTGGCTGAAATTGAGGGACCTAAGCAAAAATCTGATTCAGAGGTTGAAAAATGACTGCAGATGCTGTTGGATTCTGACCTCCCTGCATTCGAAATGGATTTTTTGGAGCTACAAAAACCCAATTGGCACGCTCTCAATTGCGTTGGAAAGTTAACATTCTGGGCTTTCCATAAATATATAATAGTCTATAGTTTGCTCTAGATTTGATGGCCCAAACTGGCGTTCAAAGACAGCCTAAAACATCTTGGCGTAAAATGTCCAAACTGGCACCAGAATTGGAGTTAAACTCCCAAACTGGCACCAAAGCTGGCGTTTAACTCTAGGAACAGCCTATACACGAAAAAGCTTCAATGCTCAGCCCAAGCACACACCAAGTGGGCCCCGGAAGTAGATTTCTGCACTATCTGCACTTAATTACTCATTTTCTGTAAACCTAGATTACTAGTTTAGTATAAAAACTACTTTTAAAGATTTATTTGACATCTTTGATAGTATTTTGTTGAGCTTTTAGCCATATTTTATGTTTGGAGAGGCTGGCCTCATGGCCATGCCTAGACCTTTCACTTATGTATTTTCTACGGTGGAGTTTCTACACCCATAGATTAAGGTGTGGAGCTCTGCTGTTCTTCATTAATTAATACAAGTACTATTGTTTTTCTATTCAATTCACGCCTACTTCTTCTCTAAGATATTCACTAGCACTTCAACTTGATGAATGTGATGACCCATGACACTCATCATCATTCTCACTTATGAACGCGTGTATGACAACCACTTCCGTTCTATCTGCAATAGCTTGAGTGTGTATCTCTTGGCCTCCTGGTTCACGATGCATGGTTGCCTCTCCTGACAACAGAGCATTCCATTCCGTGAGATCAGAGTCTTCGTGGTATAGGCTAGAACTATTGGCAGCATTCCTGAGATCCGGAAAGTCTAAACCTTGTCTGTGGTATTCCGAGTAGGATCTGGGAAGGGATGACTGTGACGAGCTTCAAACCTATGAATGTGGGGCACAAGTGACAGTGTGCAAAAAGAAAATGGTCTTATTCCGACGCTAGCGGGAACCGACAGATGATTAGCCGTGCGGTGACAGCGCATATGGATTTGTTTTCATCCGAGAGGATCATACAGCTTGCCATGGAAGGAGGTAACGCATGGTTAGAAGAAGGCAATAGGAAGGTTGAGGTTCAGAAGTAACAAAGCATCTCCAGACGCTTATCTAAAATTCCCACCATTGAATTACATAAGTATCTCTATCTTATTTTCAGTTTTATTTACATTTTAATTATTAAAACCTTATAACTGTTCCGAGGATTACCTGAAACTGTAGGTCGATCTCGGATGAGATCTTCTGTACTGGTCAGAGCTGATGTGTCCGGTTGGTGAGTGGCGGCCGGAGCGGTTGTGTCTGACTTGTTGGGCTGGCTATGCTACTGATCCTTACTCACCGGAGGGTGGGGGTACCTGCAAGGGACTTCGATGCTTAAGTTAGCAAGGGTATTAAACAGATTTTTAGTAGAATCAGAGTATGAGTTATGCCTGGGTTCTCCAATGTATTTATAGTAGTGGTGAGTGACCTTTTTAGATAAGATAAGTTAGTTATCTTATCTTTATCTTTAAGTGGGGTCATCTTATCTTCTGGAAAACCGCCCTTATCTTTCTAGGCTTTAAGTGCCTTTAGATTGGGCTGTGTTCCTTCATTTGGGCCTGTTTGGGCCCTTCATGTCGAATTGGCCGAACTCTTTTAAAGAAGAGGTTGGGCGTCCTAACCTGAAGAGGTCGGTCGCCTTATCGCTAAACATCCCAGGTCGGATAACTCGACCCAGGGTATGAATGGTGCCCCTGCTCGAGCTCCGTTTTTCCTTTTGAGGTCGAGTCTTAGTTTTAAGACTTCGATCCTTCTCTGGTGAAGCCAAATTCGAGCACCTTGTCGACTTCATCTTCATAGCGTTCTTCTTTTTGAATATGGAACGTTTTCTTTTGCTTCTTCTTAAAAGCACGCGCTTTTCCATTAGCGCTCTTAGCCTTGGGAATATGCGAGGGTTTAATGCCCCTATTAATTGGTTTTTAATTGCTCCATTTCTCTTAGCCTCTTTATTTTGAATTTCATACTCAAAAAACGGTTTCTCTTCTCCGTAACTTCCCTTTTCCCTTTTCTTTTTCTGAAGTTTGCAGTTTTTCGTATTTCTTCCCTTTGCCGTATTCTTGGCGATCCTTTGTGCTTTCCTTGCTGTAAAAGGGTGATTCTGGATTCCATCTTCCATTTTCTACTTCTGTGAGGCTTTCTGTTTGAGAGGTGACTCTACTCCTTGTCGCTTCTGCCTTCAGCTTTCTCCAGAGTTTTTCTCCCTTTTCCCAGGTTGGTTCTTTCTTACTTTCTTCATCACTTGCATTGTGCCTTTTTTGGCTTTAGAAAGTTTGAACCTTTGCCGCGCATCTGCTTGTTTATTGTTGTGGGGGTATTTCTTGCTTTTGAGATGAACTTTCTGCACCCTAGGGTTTGTGCCGTTAATTTTCTTCTTTTGTGATCTTCATGAACCTACTTGCTTTCTCGGAAGGTTGCTCTTTTGATGTCATGTTGATAGTTTTCTTTGTTGATGAATTTTGTAAGAGATAACTTATATTATTATTTTTTATTTCTCTGAAAAAAGGTTGTGTTTTTGATGACTTCTTCTTGAGCTGTTTTGTTGTTTGGTTGCTTCGTTTGTTAACTAAACTGAGACTGCGGGTCTGGAGGGTAGTTGGTAGTTTTTACCTGTGGCTCGTGGCCTTCTATTCAGAGTGTTGTTTTAGTTAAAAAGGAGTCGTTATCGATGTGTGGTCTTATAGGTTTTCTTGAGTCCTTGTTCTGTGACTGCCTCCAAAGGATGTCCTTGGATCTTTGGTGTGGGTCTTGGGGTTTCCTTTTGTTTCTTATATTGCGTTGGATATGTT
Organism: Arachis ipaensis; assembly: GCF_059453495.1. Taxonomy (NCBI): domain Eukaryota; kingdom Viridiplantae; phylum Streptophyta; class Magnoliopsida; order Fabales; family Fabaceae; genus Arachis; species Arachis ipaensis. The sequence goes on from NC_142436.1 coordinate 61,446,705, forward strand.
AAGCCGAGTTGTTTTGATTTCGTCCGAGATATTTTTTTAGTAATCCAATCTTCTTTTCTTGTTGTAGGACTAGTTGACCTCATGTCTTCTCGCAAAAATATTGTTGAGATATCTTCCCAAGTCCCTAAGGGCATGGCTGATTGGGTGGATTCCATGGTTCTTCTGTGTGTTTCGTTGGTTGACTCTGAGTTATCTCAGCAACTTAGACAATTTCATATGATTTGTGGTAATGATAGTGATGAAAAGAACTATGAGCTCGTATCTCCAAATTTTGAGGAAAGGGTCTATTTTTCTACTCGAATCGCTGGAGAGCGTCCCTTTTTCTATGCATACGAATTCTTTTTTAGTCAAATGAATATTACTCTTCCTTTTACTCCTTTTGAGAATAACCTATTATGGTCCTGTAATGTAGCTCCATCCCAACTTCACCCCAATTCCTGGGGTTTTATAAAAATCTTTCAGTTGCTGTGTCATGAGTTCGGTATCCCTGCTTCACAATCTCTCTTCTTTTATCTCTTTGTTTTGACAAAGCCTGGGATGGTTAAGAAGAAAGCCGCTTGGGTTTCTTTCCAAGCTTCCCAGGGGAAAAAGGTTTTCTCCATGTTTGATGAATCTTTCTGTGATTTCAAAAATTACTTTTTAGGGTCTGAGCTGTTGAAGGGGCTCGACCCTTTTTTCTGGATGAGAATGATGAGCTCGCCTTTCCCTTGGAATGGCAAAAGAATGTAATGGTATCTAGATATACGTGGGAGATGTTAGATGAGGCTGAGCAAGCTTTTGTGACTGTGCTGGAAGAAAACTGGGGGCAGCTTCCCCATCTCGACACAAAGAAATTTTTAGCCAACCCATCTCTCCTCCGAGCTGAGCTGGGTAGTGGTCAATTTTGGTTTTGCTTATTTTGTCGAGTTTATCTCTTTGTATGATCTTTTCTGATTCGTAACTTGGTTTTCCGCTGTTATGTTTTGTTTGCAGAGATGATTCAAAATAATGAATCCATGAAGGCCTTTAAAAGGGCAATGAAGGCTACTGCTGCTCAGAACATCTCGGCCAAGGCGGCCAGGGAGGGGTCGTCCCAGGTTCAGTCGAAGCCAGCCGTACCAAGCACACCGGGGGCGAGAAGGGTAATCCCTACTCCTCGTGCTCGTTTGGTTGATCCTCCGCAAGCTTCTGTTGCTACTTCTGGCGCTCCTCCTAACAAAAAACAAAAGACAACTGAACCTTTTAACCTTGACGCCCCCGACTTTGACACGGTTGAGTTTGTTGATCAGCAGATTGGTCCTTATGGTACCATCCCCACTGATGATGTCTCTCTCCTTCGCCATTTGGACTTCATTACTCGGAACAGCATTAAGATGGCACATATGGGAGCTGCTATGTACCGAACTGCCCAAGATCTTCCCCTTCATGCTACCAAGTCCTTTATGGAGGAGGCTAAGTGGGAGTTTGACAGAATGAAGGGTTTGAAGGAGGAGCTCCAAGTGAAGGTGACCAAGCTAGAGAAGGAGTTAGAGGGCGAAAAGGCTAGTTCTGTTGCCTTGGCGGCTTCTGTAAGGTTGGTTGAAGACACGACATTGAGGCACAAAGATAGCTATGTCACGACCTACAGGGAAGTGATGCGTCTCAGAGAGGAGTTGGAGTCTGCCCAGGTCGATTATGCCGAGCTCCAGGGTCACCTTGTAGGCAGCGTAACTGCTGCTTATAAGAACCTGAAGGAGTAGGTTCAAGTTCTTGCACCCGAGGTCGACCTTATAAGGGCGGTTCCCTTGAAGATAAGCTGACCTCACTCAAAGATAGGATAAGATAAGATAGCTAACTTATCTTATCTAAAAAGGTCACTCCACACCATTATAAATATACTGGAGCACCCAGGTATAACTCATACTCTGATTCTACGAAAGACCTGTTCAATACCCATGCTAACTTAAGCATCGGAGTCTCTTGCAGGTACCCCCACCCTCCGGTGACGAAGGATCAGCAGTGCAGCCAAGTTCAACAAGTCGGACACAACAGATCTGGCCTCCACTTACAGCCGGACACGTCATCTCTGACCAGCACAGAAGATCTCGTCCGAGATCGGCCTACAGTTTCAGGTAACCCTCGGAACATTGGCGCCGTTGCCGGGGACCTGGAAGTCATCCCACCACCATGGCAGACGATCATAACAATGACCACGATTCAGATCTAGAGGATAGAACACCGCACAAAAACGCAGACACTACACTAAAAGACGCTCTGGAATCCAACGGGGACAAAAACTCATCAAATCCGGGAGTGATAGAGGCGCTTCAAGATCGATTAAAGCAACTCGAAAAGGAAACCCATCATCAACGAGAAGTCGGAAAGGATCTACAAAGAGAGGTAAGACGACGTCGAGAATTAGAAGATAAACTTCTGAAACTCGAAGCCGATCTCAAAGCAAGAGCCACTCGGACCACCCCTGATGACAACTCACGCAGAGATCAAGATCCATTCACTAGGGAAATCATGAAGACCAAAATTCCTAAGGACTTCAAACTTCCGGATATAACTTTTTACGATGGCACTACGGATCCCAACCATCACCTCAGCAATTTCAGAAGTAGAATGTATCTTACCGACGCCTCAGATGCAGTTAATTGCAAAGCTTTTCCAACAACTCTCACAAAGACAGCAATCAGATGGTTCGACAACCTACCTCCGAAGTCCATCTCAAGCTTTGATGACCTAGCCAAAAAGTTCCTGGCCAGATTCTCCATCCAAAAAGACAAGGCTAAGTACGCCCCGAGCCTACTAGGAATCAAGCAAGGAGATCGGGAAAGTCTTCGCAACTACATGAAAAGATTCAACAAAACATGCCTAGACATACAAAGCCTACCAACAGAGGCCGCCATCATGGGCCTCATCAATGGCCTGCGAGAAGGACCTTTTAGCCAATCCATATGAGAGAAGTACCCCACATCTCTGGACGAAGTGCAGGAACGAGTAAAGAAATACATCAACATGGAAGAAAATTCTCGACTAGGAGAAACCTCAAAATCTGGATTCACCTACTGAGACAAAGACAAAGAGTCCAAAAAGAAGGAAGATCGACAAGGGGAAAAATTAAAAAATACCATAATTACACTCCTCTTAGGGTGTCCTTGGTGGATGTTTACAAAGAAGTCTGCCACACAGAAAAAATACCCCCAGCCCGACCACTCAAAGGCAAAAGAGGAGGAGGAAACTGGAATGAATATTGTGAATACCATCGAGTCCAAGGGCACTCCACCAACGAATGCTTTGACTTAAAAAATGTCATAGAAAAGTTAGTAAGAGAAGGAAAACTAGATCGGTATTTGGCCACCCGAGACGATGAACAGAGAAAAAGGAGGAGGGACGAAGAGGCCGGGCGAACCGAGCGATCACCTCGTACGCCAGAAAGACATGTTCATATGATACACGGTCTAGAACACTCAAAATAGACTACATCATGGTCGACGTGAGTTCAGCCTACAATGCCTTAATAGGTCGGACAATCTTAAATCAACTTGGCGCAATAGTCTCAACTCCACATCTATGCATGAAATTTCCAACTGCAGAAGGGATAGCTACAATAAAGGCAGATCAAAAGATGGCACGCCGCTGTTATAACGAAAGTCTAAACCTCAGAGGCAGAGGAGAAGAATTCCACACAATTGAGCTCGGTGGAGTCCAGAGACGAGAAGAACTCCACCCACAGCCCGAAGGTGAAGTAAAGAAAGTTCAGATCGGAAACACCTCGGACAAAACAACTAATATCGGCACGATCCTAAACAGAGATGTAAAAGAATCACTGATACAGTTCTTATGAGATAATGTCGATCTCTTCGCATAGAAAGCTGCAGACATGCCAGGCATAGACCCCAAACTAATGTGCCACAAGTTGGCGGTCTATCCAGGATCTCGGCCGATACAACAGAGACAAAGAAAACTTGGGCCAGAACGATCTCAAGCTGTGGAAGAACAGGTACAAGCACTACTGGAGGCGGAATTCATAAGAGAAGTCAAGTACCCACTATGGCTAGCCAACGTCGTCTCGGTGAAAAAATCTAATGGGAAGTGGCGAATGTGCACCGACTACACTGATCTCAACAAGGCCTGCCCAAAAGATCCTTATTCACTCCCAAGTATCGACGCACTGGTGGATGCCTTATTCGGATATAAATACCTCTCGTTTATGGATCCATATTCTAGATACAATCAAATTCCAATGTATCCACCTAATCAGGAAAAAACCTCGTTTCTAACACCAAAAGCAAACTATTGCTACATCGTAATGCCTTTTGGTCTTAAAAATGCGGGGGCAACTTATCAAAGGCTAATGAACAAAGTCTTTTCAGACCATATCGGAAAAATCATGGAAGTCTATATGGATGACATGTTGATAACGACACAAAGTGAAGAGACATTATTGTCCGACTTGGTCCAAGTGTTCGACACTATAAGGAAGAATAGCATGCGACTCAATCCTGCAAAATGCACCTTTGTAGTAAAAGCTGGCAAGTTCTTAGATTTTATTCTCACACAAAGAGGAATCAAGGCAAATCCAGATAAATGCCAGGCTATACTCAACATGAAGAGCCCAACTTGTGTCAAAGAGGTACAACAACTCAACGGGAGGTTGGCGGCTTTGTCCAGGTTCCTAGCGGGATCAACAAAAAGACCTCTCCCCTTCTACGCCACTCTAAGAAAAGGAAAAAAGTTCGAATGGACAACAGAGTGCGAGCAAGCCTTTCAGGACTTCAAAAGTTTCCTGGGACAACCACCCATCCTAACTCGACCACGAGGGGAAGAGCCACTCGTATTATACCTCGCTGTAGGAAGTCGGGCAATAGCCTCAGCACTGGTTCGAGAAGACGACAAAGGGCAATAACCTATATATTTTATTAGTAAAGCGCTACAGGGATCCGAGTTGAACTACCAAAAAATAGAAAAATTTGCCTATGTGCTCATACTAACATCTCGACGTCTCCGCCCGTACTTCCAAACTCACACTATTAAGGTTTGGACCAACCAGCCCATAAAAAGGGATATTGCAGAAAACAGATCTAGCAGGCAGAATCCTACAATGGGCAATCGAGTTGTCCGAATTTGACCTTCAATACGAAGCTCGAACAGCCATTAAATCACAATACTTAGCCGACTTTATTGCAGAATTTACAGACGCCCAAGGACCCCCATAGAATGGAATATTTACGTGGACGGTTCCTCGAATAAAACTGGAAGCAGCACAGGTGTGTTAATTGAAAGCAACCAAGGAACTCAAATTGAAATTTCCCTCAAATTCGGGTTCCCTAACTCAAACAACCAGGCAGAATATGAAGCACTACTAGCTGGTTTGAAGCTGGTTAAGGAGGTGGGAGCCCAAAAACTCATCATCTTCAGCGACTCACAAGTAGTCACCTCACAAATAACAGGGAACTACCAAGCCAAAGATCCCACCATGAAAAAATACTTGGATAAAACCAGGGAACAGCTCAGATAACTCGGGGAATATGAGATCCGCCACATACCCCGCGAACAAAATACCCGAGCTGATGCACTCTCAAAATTAGCCAGCACCAAACCAAGGGGCAACAATAGAAGTCTCATCCAGGAAATACTACAGAGCCCGTCAATATCAGAAGAAGAAAAAGTCCTAGCCATAACAGGTCAGGGTCAAGGATGGATGACCCCCAAAATTAACTACCTCAAAACAGAAACACTCCCTACAGATGAAAAGGAGGCAAAGAGGTTAAAACGGGAGGCACAATACTACACTATTATAAACAACGCCCTATACAGAAGAGGAATTTCAATACCGTTATTAAAATGTGTGCGGACCTCCAACACAAGGAAAGTTTTAGAGGAAGTACACAGTGGCATTTGTGAGCACAAGCTCTCACCAAAAAGTACTCCGGAAGGGACTTTATTGGCCAAATCTACAAAAGGAAGCTACAGAATTTGTAAAGACATGTCCACCATGCTAGAAACATGCCAACTTTCACATCGCCCCGCCAGAAGAGCTCATCAGCGTAACCTCACCTTGGCCATTTGCAAAATGGGGACTCGATCTTCTTGGACCCTTTTCCCAGGGATCGGGACAAGTCAAATTTCTCATAGTAGGGGTAGACTACTTCACAAAGTGGATCGAGGTAGAACCCCTAGTCAACGCCACCGCTCAAAGAAGTCGAAAGTTCCTATATAGGAATATTGTCACAAGGTTCGGGGTTCCATACTCCATCACCATGGACAATGGCACCCAATTCTCAGATGCAGGCTTCAGAAAATTAGTAGCTGACTTGAACATAAAGCACCAGTTCACCTCCATCGAACATCCCCAAGCCAATGGACAGGACGAAGCTGCTAACAAAGTCATATTGGCCGGGCTAAAATGGAGATTACAAGATGTAAAGGGAGCTTGGGCCGAAGAACTTCCACAAGTCCTATGGGCATATCGAACAACGCCACATTCCACCACAAAGGAATCACCCTTCCGATTAGCATACGGAACAGAGGCAATGATCCCGGTAGAGATCGAGGAAGGATCACCTAGAGTGGTCCATTACAATGAAGAAGCCAACTCCCAACTTCAAAGGGAAGAGCTCGACCTACTTCCTGAAATCCAAGAAAGAGCTCAGATCAGGGAAGAAGCACTAAAACGTCGAATTGCTTCCAGATATAATCAAAAGGTAGTGCCAAGAGGTTTCGCTGAGGATGATCTCATCCTAATCCGAAATGATATTGGAACAACTCGACCCGGAGAAGGAAAGCTGGCAGCAAACTGGAAAGGACCTGTTCCGAGGGTTACCTGAAACTGTAGGTCGATCTCGGACGAGATCCTCAGTGATGGTCGGAACCGATGTGTCCAGCTGGTGAATGGAGGCCGGAGCTGGTACGTCTGACTTGTTTGGACTTGGACGTGCTGCTGATCCTCTGTCACCGAAGGGTGGGGGGTACCTACAAGAGACTCCGATGCTTAAGTTAGCATGGGTATTAAACAGGTGTTATGTAGAATCAGAGTATGAGTTATACCTGGGTGCTCCAGTGTATTTATAGTAGTGTGGGCTGACCTTTCTGATAAGATAAGTTAGTTATCTTATCTTATCTTATCTTATTTTGGATGAAGTCAGCTTATCTTCAAGGGAACCGCCTTTATCTCTATAGGCTTGGATTGCCTTTGGATTTGGGTCGTGTTCCTCTAATTGGGCCCTTTACTGGGGTTTCCTGTTGATTTGGCCGATCTCTTTAGAAGAGGTCGGGTAGTCTGACCTGAAGAGGTCGGTCGCTTTGTCGCCAATCATCCCGGGTCGGGTAACTCGACCCAGGGTATGAACAGTGCCCCTGCTTGAGCTCGGTCTTTTGTTGAGGTTGAGTCTTTGACTTCGGTCCTTCTCTGACGAAGCCGAACTCAAGCATTTTGTTGATTTCTTCCTTTTGTAGAATCTTTTGAATGTAGAACGTTTTTCTCTAAAAGTGCGCGCTTTTGTATTAGAGCTTTGTCCTGGGGAACGTGCGAGGGTTTAATACCCTAATTAATTAGTATTAATTGCCCCGTTTTTTCTTTGGCTCTTTATTTTGATTTTTGAAAACTCAGAAACGGTTTCTCTTCTTTGCTCTTTTGTAACTTCTTCACCATTTTCTTCCGTTTTTCTCGTTCTCTGTTTTTCGCCTACGTTTCTTCTTTTCCTGCGTTGCGGCGTCGCTTGGCGATTCTCGGGACAACTTTCATTTTTACATCTCCTTCTTTCCTTTGAAGCTTTTCTCTTCTCCAGGTGAGTTCCATTCGTACTTTCTTTCTCTTTCGCTGCTTTGGCTTTTTGTGATTAAGTTGCAATTTTGCTTTGAGGAAAGTTTGGATCTTTCTGCTTTTACTGTGCCTGGTTACTGTCGTAATACGCGCTCTGAAGTTTCTTCATCCTTTTGTATGAATCCTTTCACCTTTCCTATTGCTTTAATGTGCTTAGGGCTTCTGCATGTTATTTCTCGTTTGTGCTTTTGATGATAATTTGTTTGGTATGCTCGGGTTGGTGCTTGTTCTTTGCTGATGATTTTTTGCTTGATTTTGAAAAAGTTTGCGCCTTTCCCCTTGGCCATTTCTGATAAACTGTAGAAATAGTGCTTTCTTCTGATAAACCGTATGAGAGTGGACCTTTTGCATTTTCGCTTTCTTTTGTTTTCTTTCTGGATTTTATTTTGATGAGTGCTGGGATGTAGGCCGTAGAAATAACTTGAAAACCTTGCTTGTTTACTGCCTCCAAGGGATGCCCCAAGATCTTTGTCTTGAGTCTTGGGGTTTTCCCTTTTTGTTTATCCGCCGGTCGAGATGTTTTGCCCTCTGTCCGAGATGTTTTTGAGTAATCCATTCTTCTTTTCTTTTTGTAGAATTTAGTTTACCTCATGTCTTCCCAAAATAACGTTGTCGAAATGCCTTCCCAGGTTCCCACGGGTATGGCTGATTGGGTGGACTCCATGGTTCTTATGTGTGTCTCGCTGGTTGATTCTGAATTTTGTACTCAGCTTAGGCAGTTTCACAGTGTCTGTAGTAATTCTGGTGATGAGAAGAACAATGAACTTGTCCCTCCCTCTTCTAACGAGAGAGTCTGCTTTTCGACTCGAGTTGTTGATGGTCGCCCTTTCTTTTATGCTTATGATTTTTTCTTTGGTCAGCTGGGTATCACCCTTTCTTTTACCAAATTCGAAACCGACCTGTTATGGTCTTGTAATGTTGCCCTTTCTCAACTTCACCCCAATTCCTGGGGTTTTATTAAAATTTTCCAATTGCTGTGCGATGGTTTTGGTATTCTTGCTTCCCAATCTCTCTTTTTCTATCTGTTTGTCTTGACTAAGCCTGGTGTGGTAAAAAAGAAGTCGGCCTGGGTCTCCTTTCGTTCTACCCAGGGGAACAAAGGTTTTTTCCATGTTTGACGAGTCGTTCCGTGATTTTAAAAACTACTTTTGCTGCTGCCCATGCGGTTGGGGAGGGATCTTCCCAAGTGCGCGAGAAGCCATCGGTGCAGAGTTCCGCCAGGGTGAAGAAGGTGATCCCTACACCCCGAGTTCGTTTGGTAGATCCTCACGTCACCTCTGCTGCTCCTTCTGTTGCTCCTCCCAATAAAAAACAAAAGATTGCTGAGCCCTTTGACCTCGATGCTTCTGATTTTAATGCTATTGAATTCGTGGATCAACAAATCGGTCTTTATGGCACTCTCTCTATGGACGATGTGTCTATCCTCCATCACTTGGAATTCATGGCCCGAAATCATGTGAAGATGGCGTACATGTCGGCTGCCATATATTGGACTGCTCAGAATCTCCCTCTCCACGCTACTAAAGCGTTTATGGAGGAGGCGAAACAGGAGTTTGATCGGATGAAGGAGCTAAAGGAGGAGCTTGAGACGAAGGTAGCCAAGCTGGAGAAGGACTTGAAGAATGAGGAGGCGAGCTCTCAGTCATTGGTAGCTTCTTTGAGGTTGGCTGAGGACGCAATCTTGATGCACAAGGAGAGTTACCTTTCATCATATCGGGAAGTGATGCGCCTGAGGGGGGAGCTTGACAGTGTTCGGGAAGATTATGCTGAGCTCCAAAGTCATCTTGTTGGCAGCGTGACTGCTACTTATGAGAACTTGAGGGAGCAAGTTCAGGTCATTGCTCCCAAGGCCGACCTCACCCTTTTTAGCCTGGATAATATTGTCAGGGATGGCAAGATTGTCCCTGATGATGAGGGTGATGATGATGATGTCGTTCCTCCTGTGTCTTCTACCAAAGTGCCGACCTCTTCGGTTCCTCCCGCTGTGCCCGACCCGGATTGCCAGATCCTGAATCGGGAGGATGGAACTGTGGATGCTGTGCCGATTCAGACTCGCCCTCCTTCTCCCTGTCGCTCTTCTATTTTCTGCTGATGTCGAAATCTTGCGGCTCGACCTCCTTGGGTTTTATTTGTAGCTTGAATCCTTTGTGGTCGTGGTTGTGGGGGTCCAACTTTTTGCTTTGTATGCTTTCTTAACGTTGGTCCCCTTCTAAGCTATTCTCGTAATCCTGTGTCTTGGACCTTTGCTAGGTCTCCTTCAGGGATTACTTTTATAACTTTCCAGTTGTAGGAGTCCGACTTCGTTAGGTCGGTCTCCTTTAAGTTATTTGTAGTCCTCTTTCTTGGATCTTTGTCAGATCTCTTTCAGGGACTACTTTGATAACTTTTAATTAGTAGGAGTCCTACTTGGTTATACCGGTCTCCTTTAAGTTATTTTTTGTAGTCCTCTTTCTTGGATCTTTGTCAGATCTCTTTCAGGGACTATTTTGATAACTTTTAAGTAGTAGGAGTCCGACTTGGTTATACCGGTCTCCTTTAAGTTATTTTTTGTAGTCCTCTTTCTTGGATCTTTGTCAGATCTCTTTCAGGGACTACTTTGATAACTTTTAGTAGTAGGAGTCCGACTTGGTTATACCGGTCTCCTTTAAGTTATTTTTTGTAGTCCTCTTTCTTGGATCTTTGTCAGATCTCTTTCAGGGACTATTTTGATAACTTTTAAGTAGTAGGAGTCCGACTTGGTTATACCGGTCTCCTTTAAGTTATTTTTTGTAGTCCTCTTTCTTGGATCTTTTTCAGATCTCTTTCAGGGACTACTTTGATAACTTTTAAGTAGTAGGAGTCCAACTTGGTTATACCGGTCTCCTTTAAGTTATTTTTTGTAGTCCTCTTTCTTGGATCTTTGTCAGATCTCTTTCAGGGACTACTTTGATAACTTTTAGTAGTAGGAGTCCGACTTCGTTATATCGGTCTCCTTTAAGTTATTTTTGTAATCCTCTTTCTTGGATCTCTTTTAGTAGTAGGAGTCCGACTTTGTTATACCGGTCTCCTTTTAGTTATTTTTTGTAGTCCTCTTTCTTGGATCTTTGTCAGATCTCTTTCAGGGACTACTTTGATAACTTTTAAGTAGTAGGAGTCCGACTTGGTTATACCGGTCTCCTTTAAGTTATTTTTTGTAGTCCTCTTTCTTGGATCTTTGTCAGATCTCTTTCAGGGACTACTTTGATAACTTTTAGTAGTAGGAGTCCGACTTCGTTATATCGGTCTCCTTTAAGTTATTTTTGTAATCCTCTTTCTTGGACCTTTGTCAGGTCTCTTTCAGGGATTACTTTTATAACTTTTCATTTTGGGTGACTTTGTCATGTCGAGCCCTTCTAAGTTAAAGTAATCCTCTTTAATAGGGTTGGCCAGACCTCTTTCCAGGGTTTACTTATAACTTGGGTTGACTTGGTCCGACTTCTCAACGTCGGCCAGTCTTTAAGTTATTATTTTAGCAATCCGTAAGACCTCGTCAGGTTCTTTTTTAGATCACTTTCGATAACTTCTTACATTATTCTGTGTTCATCTTTGCCGATTTGTAGAAAGTGGTTGTCGTCTCTAGATCGTCCTTTGGGTGAATCGCGTTTTTACCTTTATCGGACGGTTGTCATTATCATGATCGTGCAGTGAAAATTGTTTTTCACTTTCTGCCAATCTGTTGCTTTATAATCGGACAATGAATACTTCAGATTAATGCGTCTTGAAATCTTTGTTGAATATCTAAAATATATTTTATTTAAAGGAAAAATGCAAATATATACATATGGGATTTGTCTGAGTCTCAACTTGGTGCCTCATTAAAAAAAATTTCAGGAAAAAGAGTGCATCCAATGATGAGATCTTTTATCTTTTCTAACTGTAGTACCTTCTGAGGTTGCAGGCGTGCCATGACCTGGGAAGCTCTCGTCCATCGAGTTCAGACAGTCTGTAGTAGCCCTTTCCAAATACTTCTACAACTCGGTAGGGTCCTTTCCAGTTTGCTGCCAGCTTTCCCTCTCCTGGTCGAGTTGTTCCGATATCATTTCGGATTAGGATGAGATCATTTTCTGCGAAACTTCTCGGCACTACCTTTTGATTATATCTGGAAGCCATTCGGCGTTTTAGAGCTTCTTCCTTGATCCGAGCTCTTTCTTGGATTTCGGGTAACAAGTCGAGCTCTTCTCTCTGAAGTTGGGAGTTTGCTCCCTCATTGTAGTGAACTACTCTGGGCGACCCTTCCTCAATCTCTACTGGAATCATCGCCTCTATTCCGTATGCTAATCGGAAGGGGGATTCCTTCATGGTGGAATGTGGCGTTGTTCGATATGCCCACAGGACCTGTGGAAGCTCTTCTGCCCAGGCTCCCTTTGCATCTTGTAATCTCCGTTTTAATCCGGCTAATATGACTTTGTTAGCAGCTTCGGCCTGCCCATTGGCTTGTGGATGTTCGACGGAGGTGTACTGGTGCTTTATATTCAAGTCGGCTACTAGTTTTCTGAAGCCTGCATCTGTGAATTGAGTGCCATTGTCTGTGGTTATTGAATATGGAACCCCGAATCTTGTGACAATATTTCTATATAAGAATTTTTGGCTTCTTTGAGTGGTGGCATTCGCCAGGGGCTCTGCCTCGATCCACTTTGTAAAGTAATCTACCCCTACTATGAGGAATTTAACTTGTCCCGATCCCTGTGGGAATGGGCCGAGAAGATCGAGTCCCCATTTTGCGAACGGCCAAGGCGAGGTCACGTTAATGAGCTCTTCTGGCGGGGCGATCTGAAAGTTGGCATGTTTCTGACATGGTGGGCATGTCTTTAGAAATTCTGTGGCTTCTTTCTGTAGAGTTGACCAATAAAATCCCGCCCGGAGTACTTTTTTGGCGAGAGCTCGTGCTCCAAGATGATTGCCACAAATACCGCCGTGTATTTCTTCTAGCACTTCCTTTGTGTTGGAGGTTGGCACACATTTTAGTAAAGGTGTTGAGATTCCTCTTTTGTACAGGATGTTGTTTATGATGGTGTAGTACTGTGCCTCCCTTTTTAACCTCTTTGCCTCCTTTTCTTCTATGGGGAGCATTCCTGTTCTGAGGTAGTTGGCTATAGGGATCATCCATCCTTGGTCCTGACTTGTTATGGTCAAGACTTTTTCCTTTTCCGAGATTGACAGGTTCTGCAACATTTCCTGGATGAGGCTTCTATTATTGCCCCCTGGTTTGGTGCTGGCTAGTTTTGAGAGTGCGTCAGCTCGGGCATTTTGTTCACGGGGTATGTGGCAGATCTTGTACTCCCCTATTTGTCCGAGTTGTTCCTTGGTTTTATCCAAATACTTTTTCATGGTGGGATCTTTGGCTTGGTAGCTCCCTGTTATTTGTGATGTAACCACTTGTGAATTGCTGTAAATGTTGAGTTTTTGAGCTCCGACTTCTTTAGCCAGCTTCAAACCAGCTATTAATGCTTCATATTCCGCCTGGTTGTTTGAGGCTGGGAACCCAAACTTGAGGGAGAGCTCAACCTGGGTTCCTTGGTTGCTTTCTATTATCACGCCTGCACTGCTTCCAATTTTATTTGAAGAACCGTCCACGTAAAGGTTCCATTCTGTGGGGGTTTCTAGGGCATCTGTGAATTCTGCGATAAAATCGGCCAGATACTGTGATTTGATGGCCATCCGAGCTTCATATTGGAGGTCGAACTCTGACAACTCGACTGCCCATTATAGAATTCTGCCTGCTAGATCTGTTTTCTACAATATTCCTTTTTATGGGCTGGTTAATTCGAACCTTAATGGTGTGAGCTTGGAAGTACGGGCGAAGTCGTCGAAATGTTAGGATAAGAGTATAGGCAAATTTTTCTATTTTCTGGTAGTTTAGCTCGGATCCCAGTAGTGCCTTGCTAATGAAGTAGACGGGTTGTTGCCCATTTTCATCTTCTCTGATTAGTGCTGAGGCTATTGCCCGAATCCCTACTGCGAGATATAATATGAGCGGTTCTCCTTCTCGTGGTCGAGATAAGATAGGTGGCCGTCCTAAGAACTCCTTGAAGTCTTTGAATGCTTGTTCACATTCTGTCGTCCATTCGAACTGTTTTCCCTTTCTTAAAGTAGCATAGAAGGGGAGAGATCTTATCGCAGCTCCTGCTAAGAATCGGGATAGGGCGGCCAATCTCCCATTGAGTTGTTGTACTTCTTTGACACAGGTTGGGGTCTTCATGTTGAGTATGGCTTGACATTTATCTGGGTTTGCTTCAATTCCCCTTTGCGTGAGCATGAATCCTAAGAATTTACCTGCTTCTACTGCGAAGGTACATTTTGCGGGATTGAGTCGCATGTTGTGTTTCCTTATGGTGTCAAACACTTGAGCCAGGTCGGATAATAATGTATCTTCGGTTTGTGTTTTTATTAGCATGTCGTCCACATAGACCTCCATGATGTTTCCGATGTAATCCGAAAAAACTTTATTCATTAGTCTTTGATAAGTAGCTCTTGCGTTCTTGAGACCGAAGGGCATCACGATGTAACAGTAGTTTGCCTTTGGTGTTAAAAACGAGGTCTTTTCTTGGTCTGGTGGATACATGGGAATTTGGTTGTATCCTGAATACGCATCCATAAACGAGAGATATTTATATCCAGAGGAAGCATCTACCAGGGCGTCAATACTTGGGAGTGGGTATGGATCTTTTGGGCAAGCTTTGTTGAGATCGGTGTAATCGGTGCACATTCGCCACTTTCCATTCGATTTTTTCACCAAGACGACGTTGGCTAGCCATAGTGGGTATTTAACTTCTCTTATAAATCCGGCTTCCAGTAGTGCCTGTACTTACTCTTCCACAGCCTGGGATCGCTCTGGCCCAAGCTTTCTTCGTCTCTACTGTACCGGTCGAGATCCTGGGTAGACCGCCAACTTGTGGCACATTAGCTTAGGGTCTATCCCTGGCATGTCCGCGGCTTTCCATGCAAAGAGGTCGACATTATCTCACAAGAATCGTATTAGCAATTCCTTTAAATCTCCTTTGAGGATTGTGCCGATATTAGTTGTTTTTTCCGAAGTGTCCCCGATCTGAATTCTTTCTATCTCGCCCTCTGGTTGGGGGCAAAGATCTTCTCGTCGTTGAACTCCGCCCAACTCAATTGCGTGGAACTCTTCTCCTTTGCCTCTGAGGTTTAGGCTTTCGTTATAACAGCGACGTGCCATCTTTTGGTCAGCTTTTATCGTGGCTATCCCCTTTGGAGTTGGAAACTTCATACATAGGTGTGGGGTCGATACTATTGCGCCGAGTTGGTTGAGTGTTGTCCGACCTATGAGAGCATTGTAAGCTGAACTTACATTGACTACGATGTATTCTATTTTGAGGGTCCTGGATTGGTCTCCTTTTCCGAAGGTTGTATGTAGTGATATATATCCTAGTGGTCGAACCGGGGTATCTCCTAACCCGAACAGACTATTTGGATATGCCTTAAGTTCTTTTTCTTCTAAGCCGAGTTTATCAAAGGCTGTCTTGAATAATATGTCGGCAGAACTCCCTTGGTCTATTAAGGTGCGGTGTAGGTTGGCGTTTGCCAATATGATGGTGATGACCATGGGATCGTCGTGTCCGGTGATGATGCCGGACGCGTCCTCCTTAGTGAATGTTATCGCTGGGATGTTGAGTGCTTCCTCCTCTCCTTCGACATGATATACTTCTTTGAGGTACCTTTTGTGGGAAGATTTGGAGATCCCTCCTGCTGCGAATCCGCCATGTATCATGTGGACATGTCTTTCTGGTGTCCGAGGTGATCATTCTGTTCGCTCGGTATCTTCATCCCTTCGTCTTTTTCTTTGATCATCATCTCGGGTGGCCAGGAATCGATCTAATTTTCCTTCCCATACCAATTTTTCTATGATATTTTTTAAGTCGAAACATTCATTGGTGGCGTGTCCTCTGACCCGATGAAATTCACAATATTCCTTCCGATTTCCTCCTTCCCTTTTTCCTTTGAGGGGCCGTGCTGGGGGAATTTTTTCTGTATGACAGACCTCTTTGTATATTTCGACTAGGGATGCTCTGCGGGGAGTATAATTATGGTATTTTTTAATTTTCTCCCCTTGTCGGTCTTCTTTTCGTTTTGATTCCTTGTCTTTGTCTCGGTAGGAGGCCCCCGATTTTGAGGTCTCTCCTAACCGAGCGTTTTCTTCCATGTTGATGTATTTTTCTGCCCGTTCCTGCACTTCGTCTAAGGAGGTCGGGTACTTTTTTAATATAAACTGGCTGAAAGGTCCCTCTCGTAGGCCGTTGATAAGTCCCATGATGGCGACCTCTGTGGTAAGCTTTGTATGTCCATGCATATTTTGTTGAATCTTTCCATGTAATTGCGGAGGCTCTCCCGATCTCCTTGCTTGATCCCTAGTAGACTGGGAGCGTGCTTAGCCTTGTCTTTTTGGATGGAGAATCTGGCCAGGAACGTTTTGGCCAGGTAGTCGAAATTTGAGACAGACTTCGGAGGTAGGTTGTCGAACCATCTGATTGCTGTCTTTGTGAGAGTTGTTGGAAAAGCTTTGCAGCGAACGGCATCTAAAGCATTGGTAAGGTACATTCTGCTTCTGAAGTTGCTGAAATGATGGTTGGGATCTGTGGTGCCATCATACAAAGTCATGTCTGGAAGTTTGAAGTCTTTAGGGGTTTTAGTCTTCATGATTTCCCTAGTGAATGGATCTTGATCCTTGCGAGAGTTGTCCTCAGGGGTGGTCCGGGTAGCCTTTGCTTTGAGATCGGCTTCAAGTTGTAGGAGTTTATCTTCCAATTCTCGACGTCGCCTTACCTCTCTTTGTAGATCCTTGCCAACTTCTTGCTGGTACTGGCTTTCTTTTTCGAGTTGCTTTAGGCGATCTTGAAGTGCTTCTATTACTCCCGGATGCGATGAGTTTTTGTCTCCGTTAGATTCTGGAGTATCCTTTGGTGTGGCATCCGTATTTTTGTGCGACGTTCTGTCCTCTAGATCTGAGTTGTGGTCGTTGTCATGGTCGTCCGCCATGGTGATGGGATGACTTCCAGGTTCCCCGGCAACGGCGCCAATGTTCCGAGGGTTACCTGAAACTGTAGGTCGATCTCGGACGAGATCCTCAATGATGGTCGGAACCGATGTGTCCAGCTGGTGAATGGAGGCCAGAGCTGATACGTCCGACTTGTTTGGACTTGGACGTGCTGCTGATCTTCTGTCACCGAAGGGTGGGGGGTATCTGCAAGAGACTCCGATGCTTAAGTTAGCATGGGTATTAAACAGGTGTTATGTAGAATCAGAGTATGAGTTATACCTGGGTGCTCCAGTGTATTTATAGTAGTGTGGGCTGACCTTTCTGATAAGATAAGTTAGTTATCTTATCTTATCTTATCTTATTTTGGGTGAAGTCAGCTTATCTTCAAGGGAACCGCCTTTATCTCTATACGCTTGGATTGCCTTTGGATTTGGGTCGTGTTCCTCTACTTGGGCCCTTTACTGGGCTTTCCTGTTGATTTGGCCGATCTCTTTAGAAGAGGTCGGGTAGTCTGACCTGAAGAGGTCGGTCGCTTTGTCGCCAATCATCCCGGGTCGGGTAACTCGACCCAGGGTATGAACAGGACCCTATCGAGTCATAGAAGTACTTGGGAAGGGCTACTACAGACTATCCGAACTCGACGGGCGAGAACTTCCTAGGTCGTGGCACGCCTACAACCTAAGAAGATACTATAGCTAGAGAAGATAAAAGATCTCATCATAGGATGCACTCTTTTTCCTGAAAAGGTTTTTTAATAAGGCACCAAGTTGAGATCCAGAAATTATCCAACTCAAAGGGATAAAAACTCTATATGTACATATTTTCATTTTCATTTAAATAAAATATATTAGACCCTCTACAAAGTTTTCAAGACGCATTAATCTGAAACATTCATCGTCCGATTATAAAGGACAGATTGGCAAAAAGTGAAAAACAAATTCACTGCACGATCACGATAAAGACCAACAAAGATGAAAACCAAATTCATCTAAAGGTCGACTAAATGAGAATTTAACCCACCTTCTACAAATCGGCAAAGATGAAAACAGAATAATGCAAGAAGTTATCGAAAGTGATCCGGAGAAAGGACCTGACGAGGTCCTAATGGATTGCTAAATAATAACTTAAAAGACTGGCCGATGTTAAGAAGTCGGACCAAGTCAAACCAAGTTATAAGTAAACCTTGGAAAGAGGTCTGGCCAACCCTATAAAAGAGGATTACCTTAACTTAGAAGGGCTCGACATGACAAAGTCGGCCCAAAACATAAAGTTATAGAAGTGATCCCTGAAAGAGACTTGAACAAGGTCCAAGAAAGAGGATTACAAAAATAACATAGAAGGGCCCGACATGATGAGGTCGGCCCAAAACATAAAGTTATAGAAGTAATCCCTGAAAGAGACCTGAACAAGGTCCAAGAAAGAGGATTACAAAAATAACTTAGAAGGGCCCGACATGACGAGGTCGGCCCAAAACATAAAGTTATAGAAGTAATCCTTGAAAGAGACCTGAACAAGGTCCAAGAAAGAGGATTACAAAAATAACTTAGAAGGGCCCGACATGACGAGGTCGGCCCAAAACATAAAGTTATAGAAGTAATCCCTGAAAGAGACCTGAACAAGGTCCAAGAAAGAGGATTACAAAAATAACTTAGAAGGGCCAGACATGACGAGGTCGGCCCAAAACATAAAGTTATAGAAGTAATCCCTGAAAGAGACCTGAGCAAGGTCCAAGAAAGAGGATTACAAAAATAACTTGATCCGACATGACGAGGTCGGCCCAAAACATAAAGTTATAGAAGTGATCCCTGAAAGAAACCTGAACAAGGTCCAAGAAAGAGGATTACAAAAATAACTTTATCTGACATGACGAGGTCGGCCCAAAACATAAAGTTATAGAAGTAATCCCTGAAAGAGACTTGAACAAAGTCTAAGAAAGAGGATTACAAAATAACTTAATCCAACATGACGAAGTCGGCCCAAGACATAAAAGTTATAAACTTAATCCCTGAAAGAGACCTGAACAAAGTCCAAGAAAGAGGATTACAAAAGTAACTTGGAAGGGTCCGACATGACAAAGTCGACCCACATAAAGTGCACTTGGCAGAAACCTCACAAAAGGTCCAAACAAAACAGGATACTGTTTGTTGCCTCAAAGGAATCAAAGCCACAAGCACAAAAGCAACTCAAAGAGATCGAACAACAAGGCTCCAGCACTACCAAAAGCCTAGAAAAAAGTGCCTCGACGAGATAAAGATCGACATAATACTAAAAGCGCGAAGTTGTGATAAAAATAAATTCAAAAGGGCTACCCAAACCAGCCCCAAGAACTTGGAAGCTATTTTTGTTTCTTAGCCTAAACAAGTGTCAACGGTCAGCAAAATAAAATTTACAAAATAAAGAGTTTAAAAGCCCACAAGCCCGGCTATCTACATAATCAAGATAAAAAAGTCCAGTTAAACATCAGAAGCCTTCCCGGTAGCATCAGCATGGGGAGAAGGAGGGTGAGTCTGAATGGGCACAGCATCCACGGTCCCATCATATCGGTTCAGGATTTGATAGTCCGTATCGGATACCGGATGACCGACCTCCGCTGAAGAAATTGAAGAAGTTGACACTTTAGCGGCAGGCGTAGGGAGAGGTTCAACATCATCATCATCCGAGTCATCAAGGACAATCTTACCATCCCTCACAACATTGTCCAGGCTGAAAAGAGACAGATCGACCTCGGGAGCCAGAATTCAAACCTGCTCCTTCAGGTTCTCATAAGCAGAATTCACGCTGCCGACAAGGTGACCTTGGAGCTCGGAGTAATCAGTTCGGGCAGACTCCAACTCCTCCCTCAGACGCATTACCTCCCGATAGGATGTAACATAGCTGTCTTTATGCCTCAATGCCGTGTCCTCTGCCAACCTCACAGAAGCCGCCAAGGTAAGGGAGCTAGCCTTCTCACTCTCCAGCTCTTTCTCCAGTTTGGACACTTTTGCTTCGAGCCCCTCCTTCAAGCCTTTCATCTGATCAAACTCCTGTTTAGCCTCCTCCATGAAGGCTTTGGTGGCATGAAGAGGAAGATTTTGGGCAGTTCGGTACAAGGCAGCCCCATGTGCGCCATCTTAACACTACTCCGAGTTATAAAGTCCAAATGGTGAAGGAGCGATACATCATCCATAGGGAGGACACCGTAAGGACCGATCTGCTGATCTACGAACTCGACCGCATCAAAATCCGGGGCATCAAGGTTGAAAGGCTCAATGGTTTTTTGCTTTTTGTTGGGAGGAGCACCAGAAGTAACAACAGAGGCTTGGGGAGGATCAATCAAATGAACCCGGGGAGTTGGGATTACCTTCCTCGCCCTAGGTGAGCTCGGAACGGACGGCTTTGACTGAGCCTGGGAAGATCCCTCCCCGGCCGCCTTGGCCGTGATGTTTTTTGCTGCGGTAGCTTTCTTCGCCCTTTTGAAGGCCTTCATAGATTCATTATCCTTAATCATCTCTGCAAAGCAAAACACAAGCAGTAAGGAATCAATTAACAAATCAGAAAAGAGCTTGCAAACAGTATAGGAGCAGACAAAAGAGGAAAATGAAAAAATTAACTACCCAGCTCAGTTCAGAGGAGAGAGGGGTTGGTTAAAAACTTCTTTGTGTCGAGATGGGGAGGCTGACCCCAGGTCTCTTCCAGAACAGTCACAAAAGCTTACTCAGCCTCATCCAACATTTCCCATGAATATCTAGATACCCTCACGTCCTTTTGCCATTCCAAGGGAAAGGCGGGCTCGTCATTTTCATCCAGAAAAAATGGCCGAGCTCCTTCAACAGCTCGGACTTTAAAAAAGTAATTTTTAAAATCACGGAAAGATTCATCAAACATGGAGAAGACCTTCTTTCCCTGGGAAGCTCGGAAAGAAACCCAAGCAGCTTTTTTCTTTACTACCCCAGGCTTCGTCAAAACAAAGAGATAGAAGAAAAAAGATTGCGAGGTAGGAATACCGAATCCATGACACAACAATTGAAAGATTTTTATGAAACCCCAGGAATTGGGGTGAAGTTGGGAAGGAGCAACATTACAGGACCATAACAGGTTGGTCTCAAAATTAGTAAAAGGAAGGGTGATACTCATCGGGCCAAAAAAGAAATCGTAAACATAGAAACAAGGGCGATCTCCAGCAACCCATGTAGAGAAACAAACTCTCTCTTCAGAAGTGGGAGGTACAAGTTCGTAATTCTTTTCCTCACCAGCACTACTACAAACCCTATGAAATTGCCTAAGCTGCTGACAAAATTCAGAATCAACCAAAGAAACACACAAGAGAACTATTGAATCCACCCAATCAGCCATGCCCTCAGGGACTTGGGAAGATGTCTCAACAATGTCCCAAAAAACATCTCGGATAAAGACAAAACATCTCAGAACAGCTCGGACAAGCGCGATTCGGAGCAATACAAGCAAAAGGAAACCCCGGGACTCACACTAGAGACCCAGGAGCATCCTTTTGGGGGCAAGTTAAGGCGCGAGATAACACTCTGAGAAGAAAAGTCGCGAGTTACAAATCAAAAATTATCAAAATAATTACCTCCCAAAATTCACAGTCTCAGACAGAACTAACAAGCAACAAAAGCATCAAGAGGAAGTCAAGAAAATGCACTCCGAACAAAAGGCAAAAATTAAATTATGGGTATCGTTATCTCCTACAAAGGTACAGCAACAAGGAAAGCCACCAAAATAGAGTAGGAGTCAAGGGGCAATCTTTTGAAATTGTGAGCAAGATACAGTTTTTTCAAAAAGCAGCCAGAAGCAACAGTAGAACATGCAAAGCCCTAGGAAGCCTCAAACAGAAATACCCGGAATATGCATAAAAACGAAAAAGAAAAAATACATTACAGCGACAAGTAAACACAAGATCATAGAAAGGTCCAAGCTTTTTTCATACAGTCAAAAATCAAAGAGTCACCAAAAAACCAAAAACAAAGCAACGAAAAAGTGAAGAAACTGTAAATGAAACCAACCTGGAAAAAAGCAGAAAGCTTTAGAAGAGTCGAAGATGGGAGACGAAATCCTGAATTGCCCTCGCACAAGCAAAAGCACCAGGCAATGTCACAGGAAGAAACGCGAAATTACAAACTCCAGGCGAAAACAGAAAATGAGAAAGAAAAGGGAAGTTATGGTAACAAGAAAAGAGAAACCGTCTTTTCTGTGTGTAAAGATTCAAATTAGAAAGCCAAGGGAAACGGGGCATTAAAAACTAATTAATAAGGGTATTAAAAACCCTCGCCCGTTCCCAAGAACAGAGCGCTAATACAAAAGCGCGCGCTTTTAGAAGAAAACGTTCCGCATTCAAAAACGAAGACTCTACAAGGAAGAAGTCGACCGGTGCCCGAGTTCGGCTTCATCAGAGCAGGATCGAAGTCCTAAATATAAAACTCGACCTACCAAAAAAGACCGAACTCGAGCAGGGGCACTGTTCATACCCTGGGTCGAGTTGTCCGACCCAGGATGATTAGCGACAAAGCGACCGACCTCCTCAGGTCATACTATCCGACCTCTTTTTAAAGAGAGCTCGGCCAAACCGACAGAAAAGCTCAGTAAGGGGCCCAAATAGAGGAACACGACCCAAATCCAAAGGCAGTCCAATCCTACAGAGATAAGGGCGGTTCCCTTGAAGATAAGCTGACCTCACTCAAAGATAAGATAAGATAAGATAACTAACTTATCTTATCTAAAAAGGTCACTCCACACCATTATAAATACACTGGAGCACCCAGGTATAACTCATACTCTAATTCTACAAAAAATTTGTTGAATACCCATGCTAACTTAAGCATCGAAGTCTCTTACAGGTACCCTCCACCCTCTGGTGACGAAGGATCAGCAGTACAGCCAAGTTCAACAAGTCGAACACAACAGCTCCGGCCTCCACTTACAGCCAGACACGTCATCTCCGACTAGCACAGAAGATCTCGTCCGAGATCGACCTACAGTTTCAGGTAACCCTCGGAACAGTACCTTTTTTAGGTTTTTTGGTAGTGTTGGAGCCTTGTTGCTCGACATCTTTGGATGGCCTTTGCGTTTCATACTTGTGGCTTTGATTCCTTTGAGGTTGTGGATGTTATGTCGGCTTCTGAAGTTATTTCTAGTAATCCTATTTTGTTTGGACCTTTTGTGAGGTCTCTGCTAGGAATTACTTTTTATAACGTTTGGATTTTTGGGAGGCCGACTTCGTCATGTCGGGTCCTTCTAAGTTATTTTTGTAATCCTCTTTTTTGGACCTTGTTCAGGTCTCTTTCTGGGATTACTTTTATAACTTTATATTTTGGGCCGACTTTATCATGTCGGGCCCTTCTAAGTTATTTTTGTAATCCTCTTTCTTGGACCTCATTCAGGTCTCTTTCAGGGATTACTTCTATAACTTTTATGTTTTGGGCCGACTTCATCATGTCGGGCCCTTCTAAGTTATTTTTGTAATCCTCTTTCTTGGACCTTGTTTAGGTCTCTTTCAGGGTTTACTTCTATAACTTTTATGTTTTGGGCCGACTTCATCATGTTGGGCCCTTCTAAGCTATAGTAATCCTCTTTTATAGGGTTGGCCAGACCTCTTTCAAGGAATTTACTTATAAATTTGGTTATTGCGACTGGTCCGACTTCTTTACGTTGGCCAGTCTTTAAGTTATTTTTAGCAATACATTTTATTAAGACCTCATCAGGTCCTTTCTATGGATCACTTTTGATAACTTCTTGCATTATTCTGTTTTCATCTTTGCCAATTTGTAGAAGTTGGGATAATCCACGTTTGGTCGAACTTTTAATGAATTTGGTTTTCATCTCTGTTGGTCTTTGTCGTGATCGTGCAATGAATTTGATTTTCACTTTCTGCCGATCTGTAGCTTTATAATCAGACGATGAATGTTTCATATTAATGCGGCTTGCGAATTTGTAGAAGATCTAAACAGATTTTATTCAAAGTAAAATGCAAATATATACATGTGAAAGCGTTATCCCTCTAAGTTGGGCAATTTATAGGTCTTGGCTTGGCGCCTCGTTAAAAAACCTTTTCAGGAAAAAAGAGTGTGTCTTATCCTAAGATCCTTTATCATCTCTAACTATAGTACCTTCTTAGGTTACAGGCGTGCCATGACCTAGGAAGCTCTCGCTCATCGAGTTCGGACAGTCTGTAGTAGCCCTTTCCAAGTACTTCTATAACTCGGTAGGGTCCTTTCTAGTTTGCTGCCAGCTTTCCTTCTTCAGGTCGAGTTGTTCCGATATCATTTCAGATTAGGATGAGGTCGTTCTCAGAAAAACCTCACGGCATTACCCTTTGATTATATCTCGAAGCCATTCGATGTTTTAATGCCTCTTCCCTGATCCGAGCTCTTTCTTGGACTTCTGAAAGTAGGTCGAGGTCTTCCCTTTGAAGTTGGGAGTTGGCTTCTTCATTATAGTGGATCACTCTAGGCGACCCTTCTTCAATCTTCACTGGGATCATTGCCTCCGTTCCGTACGCTAATCGGAAGGGTGATTCCTTTGTGGTGGAATGTGACATTGTTCGATATGCCCATAGGACTTGTGGGAGCTCTTCCGCCCAGGCTCCCTTTGCATTCTGTAATCTCCATTTTAGCCCAGCCAATATGACTTTGTTGGCAGCTTCAGCTTGTCCATTGGCTTGGGGATGTTCTACAGAAGTGAACTGGTGTTTTATGTTCAAATCGGCCACTAACTTTCTGAAGCCTGCATCTGTGAATTGGGTGCCATTGTCTGTGGTGATGGAGTATGGAACTCCGAACCTTGTGACAATGTTCATATATAGGAATTTTCGACTTCTTTGAGCAGTGGCGTTAGCTAGAGGTTCTACCTTGATCCATTTTGTAAAATAATCTACCCCTACTATGACGAATTTAACTTGTCTCGATCCCTGAGGGAAGGGTCCGAGAAGGTCGAGTCCCTATTTTGCAAATGGCCACGGTGAGGTCACGCTGATGAATTCCTCTAGTGGGGCGATGTGAAAGTTGGCATATTTTTGACATGTGGGACATATCTTTACGAACTCCGTGGCTTCTTTTTGTAGAGTTGGCTAATAGAACCCTACCCGGAGTACTTTTTTGGTAAGTGCTTGCGCTCTGAGGTGATTGCCACAGACGCCACTGTGTATCTCTTCTAGGACTTCTTTTGTGTTGGAAGTCGGTACACATTTTAACAATGGTATTGAGATCCCTCTTTTGTATAGGGTATTGTTTATGATAGTGTAGAATTGTGCCTCCCATTTTAACCTCTTTGTCTCTTTTTCATCTGTAGGAAGTGTTTCTGTTTTGAGGTAGTTAATTATGGGAGTCATCCATCCTTGATCCCGACCTGTTACGGCTAGGACTTTTTCCTCTTCCGAGATTGATGGGTTCTGCAGCATTTCCTGGATGAGACTTCTATTGTTGCCCCCTGGTTTGGTGCTGGCTATTTTTGAGAGTGCGTCAGCTCGGGCATTTTGTTTGCGGGGTATGTGGCAGATTTCATATTCCCTGAGTTGTCCGAGCCGTTCCCTGGTTTTATCCAAATACTTTTTCATGGTGGGATCCTTGGCTTGGTAGCTACCTGTTATTTGTGAAGTGACCACCTGTGAGTCGCTAAAGATGATGAGTTTTTGAGCTCCAGCCTCTTTAGCCAGCTTCAAACCAGCTAGTAGTGCCTCATATTCAGCTTGGTTGTTTGAGGCAAGGAACCCGAATTTGAGGAAAAGTTCGATTTGGGTTCCTTGGTTGCTTTCAATTATCACACCTGCGCCGCTTCCAGTCTTATTCGAGGAGCCGTGCACGTAGAGATTCCATTCTGTGGGGGTTTCTAGGGTGTCTGTAAATTCTGCAATGAAGTCAGCCAGGTATTGTGATTTGATGGCTGTCCGTGCTTCGTATTGAAGGTCGAATTCGGATAACTCGACTGCCCATTGCAAGATTCTGCCCGCTAGGTCTGTTTTCTGCAATATCCCTTTTATGGGTTGGTTGGTCCGAACCATAATGGTGTGGGCTTGGAAATATGGGCGAAGTCGTCGAGATGTTAAGATGAGAGCGTAGGCAAATTTTTCTATTTTTTGGTAGTTCAGCTCGAATCCTTGTAATGCTTTACTGATGAAGTATACGGGTTATTGCCCACTGTCATCCTCTCGAACTAATGCTGAGGCTACGGACCGACTTTCTACCGCGAGGTACAATATGAGTGGTTCTCCTTCTCGTGGTCGAGATAGGATAGGTGGCTGTCCTAGGAATCTTTTGAAATCTTGGAAGGCTTGTTCGCACTCCGTTGTCCATTCGAACTTCTTTCCCTTCCTTAGGATGGCGTAGAAGGGGAGAGACCTTATTGCCGATCCGGCTAGAAATTTGGACAAGGCTGCCAACCTCCCGTTGAGTTGTTGTACCTCTTTGACACAAGTCGGGCTTTTCATGTCGAGTATGGCCCGACATTTATCCGGATTTGCCTCGATTCCTCTTTGTGTGAGCATAAAACCCAAGAATTTGCCAGCTTCTACTGCGAAGGTGCATTTTGCAGGATTGAGTCGCATGCCATGCCTTCTTACAGTGTCGAATACTCGGGTCAGGTCGGACGATAGCGTCTTTTCACTTTGTGTTTTTATTAACATGTCATCCACATAGACTTCCATAATTTTTCCGATGTGATCTGTAAAGACCTTATTCATTAATCTCTGATAAGTAGCTTCCGCAGTTTTAAGACCAAAAGGCATGACGATGTAGCAGTAGTTTGCTTTTGGGGTTAAGAATGAATTTTTTTTCTTGGTCAGGTGGATACATTGGGATTTGATTGTATCCCAAATATGCGTCCATGAACGAGAGGTATTTATATCCGGAGGAGGCATCTACCAGAGCGTCGATACTTGGGAGTGGATAAGGATCTTTTGGGCAGGCCTTGTTGAAATCAGTGTAGTCAGTGCACATTCGCCACTTCCCATTTGATTTTGTCACCAAGACGACGTTAGCTAGCCATAGTGGGTACTTGACTTCTCTTATCAATCCTACCTCCAATAGAGCTTGTACCTGCTCTTCCATAGTTTGGGATCGTTCTGGCCTGAGCTTTCTTCGTCTCTGTTGTACTGGCCGAGATCTTGGGTAGACCGCCAACTTGTGGGACATTAATCTGGGGTCTATGCTGGCATGTCTGCAGCCTTCCATGCAAAGAGGTCGATGTTATCTTGTAAGAACTGTATGAGTGATTCTTTTATGTCTCCTTTTAGGATCGTACCAATATTGGTTGTTTTGTCCGGGATGTCTCCGATCTGGACTTTCTCTACTTCACCTTCGGGCTGTGGGCGGAGTTCTTCCCGCCTCTGAGCTTCCGCGAGTTTGATTGTGTGGAACTCTTCTCCTCTGCCTCTGAGGTTTAGACTCTTGTTGTAGCAGCGGCGCGCCGTCTTCTGGTCTGCTTTTATTGTAGCTATCCCTTCTGTAGTAGGGAATTTCATGCATAGATGTGGAGTCGAGACTATTGTGCAGAGCTGATTCAATGTTGTCCGACCTATTAAGGCGTTGTAGGCCGAATTCACGTCGACTACGATGTAGTCTATCTTGAGTGTTCTTGTCTGGCTTCCTTTTCCGAAGGTTGTGTGTAGTGAGACGTATCCAAATGGTTGAACTGGGGTGTCTCGCAGTCCGAATAGGCTGTTCGGATATGCTTTGAGTTCGTTTTCTTCCAGGCCGAGCTTGTCGAAGGCAGTTTTGAATAAGATATCGGCGGAGCTCCCTTGGTCTATCAGTGTACGGTGGAGATTTGCATTTGCCAGTATAATAGTGATGACCATGGGATCGTCGTGTCCTGAGATGATACCGGATGCATCTTTTTTGGTGAAAGTAAATGCAGGGATGTCAGGTGCTTCCTCCTTCTCCTCAACATGATATACTTCTTTAAGATATCTTTTGCAAGATGATTTGGAGATTCCTCCTTCTGCAAATCCTCCGTGTATCATATGGACGTGTCTTTCTGGTGTACGAGGTAATCGCTCGATTCGTCCGATATTTTCGTCCCTTCTTCTTTTTCTTTGCTCATCGTTCCGGGTGGCCAGATACCGATCTAATTTCCCTTGTCTTACTAGTTTTTCTATGATATTCTTTAAGTCAAAACATTCGTTGGTGGAATGCCCGCAGATTCGATGGTATTCACAATATTCGGTCCGATTTCCTCCTCCTTTTTTGCCTTTGAGTGGTCGAGCTGGGGTATTTTTTCAGTGTGGCAGACTTCTCTGTAGACATCCATAAGGGACACCCGAAGAGGGGTGTAATTGTGGTATTTTTTGATTTTTTCCCCATGTAGGTCTTCCTTCTTTTTGGACTCTTTATCCTTATCCCGGGAGGGATAGGTGAATTCGGATTTTGAGGTCTCTCCTAGTCGAGAGTTTTCCTCCATGTTGATGTATTTCTCTGCTCTTTCTTGTACTTCATTCAGAGATGTAGAGTGTTTTTTCGATATAGATTGAATAAAAGGTCCCTCTCGCAGGCCATTGATGAGGCCCATAATGGCGGCCTCTGTTGGTAGGCTTTGTATGTCCAGGCATGTTTTGTTGAATCTTTCCATGTAGTTGCGAAGACTTTTCCGATCTTCTTGCTTGATTCCTAAAGACTTGGGGCGTGTTTAGCCTTATCTTTTTGGATGGAGAATCTGGCCAGAAACTTCTTGGCTAAGTCGTCGAAGCTTGAGATGGACCTAGGAGGTAGATTGTCGAACCATCTAATTGCTGTCTTTGTTAAAGTAGTTGGAAAGGCTTTGCAGCGAACTACATCTGATGCGTCGGTGAGGTACATTCTACTTCTGAAATTGCTGAGATGATGGCCGGGATCTGTAGTGCCATCGTACAAAGTCATATCCGGGAGTTTAAAGTCTTTTGGGATTTTGGTCTTCATGATCTCCTTGGTACATGGATCTTGGTCCTTGCGAGAGCTATCCTCATGAGAGGATCGATTAAAGTCATATCTGTAGTGCCATCGTACAAAGTCATATCCGGGAGTTTAAAGTCTTTAGGAGTTTGTCCTCCAATTCCCGACGTCGTCTTATTTCCCTTTGTAGGTTTTTCTCAACCTCTCGTTGGTGTAGGGCTTCTTTTTCAAGTTGTTTTAAACGGTCTTGAAGCACCTCCATGGCTTCTGCGTTTGGAGAATTCTTTTTGTTGTTAATTTGAGGAGTATCCTTTGGTGTAGTGTCCGCGTTTTTTTGCGGTGTTCTATCCTCTAGATCTGAATCATGGTCGTTGTCCTGGTCGTCCGCCATGGTGATGGGATGACTTCCAGGTTCCCTGACAACGGCGCCAATGTTTCGAGGGTTACCTGAAACTGTAGGTCGATCTCGGATGAGATCTTCTGTACTGGTCGGAGCTGATGTGTCCGGCTGGTGAGTGGCGGCCGAAGCGGTTGTGTCCGACTTGTTGGGCTGGCTATGCTGCTGATCCTTAGTCACTGGAGGGTGGGGTTACCTACAAGGGACTCCGATGCTTAAGTTAGCATGGGTATTAAACAGGTTTTTAGTAGAATCAGAGTATGAGTTATACCTAGGTGCTCCAGTGTATTTATAGTAGTGTGGAGTGACCTTTTTAGATAAGATAAGTTAGTTATCTTATCTTTATCTTTAAGTAGGGTCATCTTATCTTCTGGGGAACCACCCTTATCTTTCTAGGCTTTAACTGCCTTTAGATTGGGCTGTGTTCCTTCATTTGGGCCTATTTGGGCCCTTCATGTCGAATTGGCCAAACTCTTTTAAAGAAGAGGTCGGGGGTCCTGACCTGAAGAGGTCGGTCGCCTTGTCGCTAAACATCCCGGGTCGGATAACTCGACCTAGGGTATGAACAATAACCATGTGAATCTGCCTGACTGAGATTTACAAGATGACCATAGCTTGCTTCAAGCCAACAATCTCCGTGGGATCGACCCTTACTCACGTAAGATTTATTACTTGGACGACTCAGTGCATTTGCTGGTCAGTTACACAAAATTGTGAAGAAGTCTTGAGATCACGTTCTTCCACACCAAGTTTTTGGCACTATAGCCATGGAATGAACAATCACGATTCCGGCGTACCAGGAGGTAACCCAATGATTCCTTATATGTTATTAATTCTCTAATTACTTCTATTTTAATTTTCTTTCTAATTTGTTTTTGATTATATTTTAAGTTATTTTTAATGTTAGTGATATTGTACAGTGCTTAAATAGAGACAAAATGATGCAGAACAACAAACAGAATATCCTGGAGTAAGGAGCTTCCTGGCATTTAAACGCCATAAAGGATAGGCTATTGCGCATTTAAACGCCCATGGAGAAAGCAGGCCTGGCATTAAACGCCAGCCAGGAAGCCCTGACTGGGCGTTTAATGCCCTGAAGGGAGCACATGCCTGGCGTTTAAACGCCAGCCAGGGAACGCCCAAGATGGATCATCAGCCTAGCGTTAAACGCCAGCCAGGAGGCCCTGGCTGGGCGTTTAACGCCCCATAGGGAGGACTACTCTAGCGTTAAACGCCAGAATGCTAGCATTCTGGGCGTTTAAACGCTAGCATGGCAGCATGGAGGTAACTTCAATTTTTCAATCTTATCTTGATTCAACTCATCTTCATCCAATTTAATTTCAAAAATTCTTTAATTTTTATATCAAATTTTGTTCAAATACCTCAATTTCAATTTAATTTCAAAATTAAAACATTTTTTCAAAAATTTTTCAAATCCTTTTCAAAATTTCATATCTTTTACAACTTGGTTTAAAAAACTTTCAAAATCTTTTTTTATCTTGTTCATATCTTTTTCAAATCCTTTTCATATATTGTATTTAATGCCTTTTCTATCCTCTTACAATCTTTTCTTATCTTTTAAATTTAACAACTTATCTTTTTTATTCTATTTTATCTTTTTCAAAAATCTTTATCTTTTATCCATGATTATTTTCAAAAATCCATCCCCCCTCCATATATATTTGCATGACCGTGCCTCCCTCCCTCCCTCACCACCTCTCATTCGAATTCTCTCTTCTCTTTCCCTCTTCTATTCTCTTTCCTACTTCTTCCTTTCTTACTTTTTGCTTGAGGACAAGCAAATTTTTAAGTTTGGTGTGGCAGGAGCCCTATTCTCTCCTCAAGAATTCAATCCCATGGCTCCAAAAAGTGGCAAGATCGCCCCAAAGAACAAGAAAGAAGACAACTCAATTATTGTTTTCAAACCTGTTTGATTATTCACCAAGTAACATGAGGAACATTATCATAAGATAATGAGCAAAAGGCCAGTAATCCTTGAAGTGGGATTCAACCTTGGAGAAGAAGAATATCCAGAGATCCAAGAGCAGATTCGAAGAAGAGGCTGGGAGATTCTAAGTAATCCCGAATTAAATGTTGGATACAACATGATCTGGAAATTCTATGCAAATCTGTGGATGACAGATAAGCAAAAGAAAAATGAAATAGCCCTCCATACCTTTCGCACCATGGTCAGAGAGAAGATCATGTATTTTCACCTGGACAGTGTGAGAGAGGTCTTCAAATTGCCTCTACAACAAGATGACCGTGAATCATACAATAGAAGGGTTGTAGCCAGCCAAAAGCTGGATCAAGTCCTAGAGGACATATGCCTGCCTGAAACCCAATGGATTGAAAATACCAAAGGGGAGCCATGCCAGCTAAAAAGGGCCAACTTCAAGCCTGTTGCTAGAGGATGGCTAGACTTCATTAGGTATTCTATACTCCCCACAAGTAACCACTCTGAAGTCAATATTGCAAGAGCTGTAATGATTCACTGCATCATGATGGGGAATGAGGTGGAAGTGCACCAAATAATCCCCCGTGAGATTTACAAGCTATCAAACAGAGATTCTACTAGGGCCATGCTGGCTTATTGATACCAGGGCATCTTAGGCTAGTTTCACTATCCTTTTTCCTTGTTTTTAATAGGTTTTATGCACTTTCTTGAGCTATAAGTAAGCCATTTGGGTAGAAATTCATGTATGCCTATATTCATTCAACCATGAGTAATTTGATGCAATTTTATGATGATTTATGCTATGATTACTTGTATGCTAAGAATGATAAAAATTTTCATGACTTTAGCAAGGCTTTAATGCATTCATTGGTTGATGATAGGAGAAGAAAAGAATGGAGGAAGGTTGAAGAAGGAGCATGGAAAGGATGAGGATGAAGCAACATTGGTGGCCAAGTTAGACCACCAACGTTGCCTCAAATGTTAGAAGAGAAACAGAGCACTTCTCTAAAAACAATGCTGATGCTCACGTTTGAGGTAGTGTTGGACATCCAACGTTACCCCCAACGTGGTGATAAAAACTTCAATTCTGGAGCTAAGTAAATTTTGAGTGGTGCGTACGCGTCTATGACGCGTACGCGTAAAAAAGAAAATTTTGATATCCGCGCGGAAGCGTGCATCACGCGTACGTGTAAATGAGCATTCTTAACCATTTTGCGCGGAAGTGCACGGTACGCGTACGTGCCAAAATCAAAGGTTAGAGGTCCAACGTTGCCTCAAATGCTGCCTCCAACGTCTGCGATGCCAAGCCCAGAAATTGGAGTTGAGAATTTTGAATCAACGCGTACGCGTCAGTGACGCATACGCGTGGATAGAACAAAAGGCAATGCATGTGTAAGCATGAATCCCGCGTACGCGCGGATGAAAAAAATACCAATGTGCACGTAAGCGTGTAGTACGCGTATGCGTGAAAATGCCAACGTTGGAGGTCCAACACTGAGGCCAACGTCCCCTGCTTTGTTTTAAAACTACAAAATGAAAATCTTGCATCCACGCGCACGCGTGCATTATGCGTACGCATGGATGAGCATTTTTAACCCTTTTGCACGGAAGCGCACGGTACGCGGACGCGTGGGTTAGTTGACGTTGGCCCTCCAACGTTGAGTCAAACGCCAACGACAGCAAGCTTTCTGGTTTTGCTGGTTTTGTTCCAAATGGCATTTGAGTCAACGTTGGCCCTCAAACGTTGACTCAAACGTGAAGCATCAGGATTCAAAATTCACACAGATCTCTTCTCAACACCAAGAAAAACCAATTGGATCCATTTTCAACCCAATTCCATCAAGGCCAAAAGCCCAATTCAAAGCTTGAAGATCAATGGAAGAAAGTGTATAAATAGGTTAGAATTTGGATTAGATGGGGGCATTTTCTTTTCACTTTTCAGTTACTGGGTACTTTTACATCTTTTGTATTTTTCATTCTCTGTTAGTAAATTTCCAGAAGGGATAAGTACTTTTTTCGTCTCCAAGGTCTGAGGTCAAAATCAAAATCGTCCCCGACCTTTTTTTCTTATTAAAATCATCCTCAACGTTACAAAACTTTATAAAATCGTCCTTTTCTACTTCAATTTTTTTTTTTACCAAATTACCCTTATTAAATAATAAAAATATTTAAAAAAAAACCTAAACACCCCCCACCCCCAACTCCCTCACCGTAACCCCACCCCTCACCCCACTCCCTCACCGTAACTTCCCACCCCTCTCACCCCCTCACCCCCTTCTTCATCACCAAACCTCTTACCCCCTTCTTCATCACCAAGCCTCTTTCTCTCTCCCTCCCTCTCCAAGACTCTTACTCTCCCTCATCATTTACCCCTAACCACAAAATAAATAAAAAATTCAGCAACAACATCAATCACAATAGAAGTAGGAGCGGCGGTGGGTTGGACGCAGGGGCGGCGGCGGGTTGGATGCAAGGGTAGCGCAGCGGTGGGTTGGACGCAGCGGAGGCGGCGGGTTGGATGCAGAGGCGGCGCGGTGGCGGGTTGGACGTAGGGGCGGCGCAGCGGCGGGTTGGACGCAGTGGCAGGGAGTTACGGTGAGAGTGGGGTGAGGGGGTGAGGGAGTGGGAACTGATGAAGGAGGAAGGGAAATTGGGGGTGAATTTGGGGTGAGGGGAGAGACGAAGAGATGCTGGGTGTGGGTGGGGTGGGGTTTTTTTTTTAATATTATTTTTATTAATAGTTAAGGGCAATTTGGTCCAAAAAAATAGAAAAGGATAATTTTATAACGTTTTGTAACGTTGAGGATGATTTTAATAACAAAAAAAGATTAAGGACGACATTGATTTTGACCCCAGACCTTGGGGACGAAAAAAGTACTTATCCCTTTTCAGAATGTATCGTTCAATTCCAATTTCCATTTTGAGAGCTTTGAGCAACTAAATCCCTTTCATTGGGTTAGGGAGCGCTGTGTAATTCAATGGATCAATACTAGTTTTCATTCATCTTCTTCTTTCTTTTCTCTTGATTTTACTAGAAAGCTTTCGTTCTTCATCCAATTGGATAGTTATCTTGGGAAAGAAGCTATTCATAATTGAATCTCCTCGAAACCTTGGAAGAGGAATGATGAGATCATGCTAGAATTTCTTTCTCACATTGGATTAGATTGGGGTTTGGATGGATATAGTGACATGTAATCCTACCAACACTTTGATCTACGAATTTGTGTGGTATAATCAGTGACCAAACTTCATCTCTTCCCATGAGCATTTAAATCAAGGAATTGGGCAATTGTTCATGCTTAGAGAGATTGGTGAGCCAAGAAATTGGGATCCAATCACTTAAGATTACCAAGGAGATCAATGAATGCATTGATTGCGGAAGAGATGAAAATGAATTTGATCCGGAGAATTATATATCTCCTGAACCCAATTAATCCCCTATTCTCTGATCTACCCATTCTATTTACTTTCTGCTCTTTAATTTCATGCTAATTCCCCCTTCCCGTTTACAATCTTGCAATTTAAGCTTCTGCACTTAAATTCCCTACAATTTAATTTTCTATTCCTTTAATTTCTTGCAATTTAAGTTTCCCGCCAATTTTACTTTCTGCAAATTCTCAACCAAATCTGATTTCGCTCAACTAGTATAATTTACCAATTATAATTAATCGATCTACCAATCCCTGTGGGATTCGACCTCACTCTTTTGTGAGTTTTTACTTGACGACAATTTGGTGCACTTGCCGGAAGGAAATTATTGAGAGACAGTTTCCGTGTATCACTTATCCAAATATTATCTTTTGCCTATGCCAAGAGGCTAAGGTTTTGATCCAAGCAGACAACTTTATTCCAGTGGAAAAACCAATCACTAAGCAGGTGATAGAGAGCTCCAAGATAGAAGATCATAACCTAAAGAGGAAGGAACCTGACTCTTCCCAAGAGATCCCTCCAATGGAGTACTGGGAACAGCTGAAGGCGTCTGTAATTCACTTGCAGAGCACTTTAGATCAGCTCAGAGAGGAGCAGAAAGATCAAACTAGCATGATTTACAAACTGATCAAGGAGCAGGAGAAGCAAGGGCGTGAGCTGGAGGAGCTGAAGCACCAGAAGCTCACCCCTGAAAAGCCCAGTGCCCCTCAAGTTTAAGAGCCATGTGTCCCACAGCCTGAAGAAACCAGCATCCTCCAAGCTGAAGGTTGTTGAGTTTCAACTTTGTGGTTATTCTAATTCTTGTTTCTCATATTTCTGTTATTCCTATTCCTGTCTCACGTATTTCCATCCTAAATTAGAGTTGCATGATCACTAGTAGTAATTAAGTTTTTATTTTTATTTTATGTCTTTTAATTTTTAGGATTACATAAGCATTAGTAGTAATTAATTAATTTTTACTTTTCTAATTAACTATAAATTATTCCTCTTATCATCATTAAACATGAATAAAATAGTAGATTTTTTTAGAAGAAATAAATATGCATAAATTTTTGAGCTTTCCAATAAAGAATAGTTACATTAATTTGATGTGGTTACATTGCTTTAATTCTCTGAACGAAAGAATAAACAGTACATATTTGAAGTTGAATTTTATGATGCTGGCTTTTGAAAGAATGAAGAAAAACGAAAAATATTATTGATAATCTGAAAAATCTAAAAATTGATTTTTTGAAGCAAGAAAAAGCATGTTGCAAAAGAAAAAAAATATATGCATGCGAAAAAGAAAGGAAAAAAATAGCGAAAAGAATTAAAATAAAAAAATAAAAAGCAGAAAAATCCATTACTGCCCAACAATGCAGGAAAAGGAGGGAGATTGAAAAAACCAATAACCCTTTAAACCAAAAGGTAAGGGTATAAAAGGGTCTCAGGTCTTTAAGCATCAATGGATAGGAGGGCCTAAAGGAATAAAATTCTGGCCTAAGCGGCTCAACCAAGTTGTCCCTAACCATGTGCTTGTGGCATGAAGGTGTCAAGTGAAAAGCTTGAGACTGAGTGGTTAAAGTCATGATCCAAAGCAAAAAGAGTGTGCTTAAGAACTCTGGACACCTCTATCTGGGGACTCTAGCAAAGCTGAGTCACAATCTGAAAAGGTTTACCCAGTTAAAGTGTCTGTGGCATCATTGTATCCGGTGGTAATACTGGAAAAAAAAGGTGCTTAGGGTCACGGCCAAGACTCTGAAAGCTGTGTTCAAGAATAAAAAAAGAGCTGAACTAGGAGAATCAATAATATCATCTGTATTCTAAGTTCCTAAAGATGCCAGCCATTCTGATTTTCAATGGATAGTAAGATGCCAAGACTCTTCAGAAGCAAAAAGCTACTAAGTCCTGCTCATCTAATTGAAACTGAGCTTCATTGGAAACTCAGAGATTTATTGCATCTTAATCTTCTTTTTATCCTATTTTATTTTAGTTTCTTGGGGACAAGCAATAGTTTAAGTTTGGTGTTGTGATATATGCGAATATTTTATATGCTTTTTGGCATAGTTTTCATGCAGTTTTTTTATAAGTTTTATTTAGCTTTTTTTAGTTTTTATAGATTTTAATGTTAAATTCATATTTTTGGATTCTACTTTGAGTTTGTGCATTTTGTACCATTTCAGATATTTTCTGGCTAAAATTGAGGAGTGATGAGTGGATAATTTATACGCTTTTTGGCATTATTTTTATGTAGTTTTTAGTACGTTTTAGTTACTTTTTATTATATTTTTATTAGTTTTTATGCAAAAATCACATTTCTAGGCTTTACTATGAGTTTGTGTATTTTTCTGTAATTTCAAGTATTTTCTGGCTGAAATTGAGGAACCTGAGCAAAAGTCTGATTCAGAGGCTGAGAAAGGACTGCAGATGTTGTTGGATTCTGACCCTCCTGCACTCAAAGTGGATTTTCTAGAGTTACAGAAGCCCAATTAGCACGCTCTCAATCGCTTTGGAAAGTAGACATCTTGGGCTTTCCAACAACGTATAATAGTCTATACTTTGTCTGAGATTTGATGTCCCAAACTGGCATTTAAACGCCAGCCAGAGACCCTTTTCTGGCGTAAAACGCCGGAACTGGCACCAGAACTGTAGTTAAATGCCCAAACTGGCATCCAAGCTGGCGTTTAACTCTAGAAAAGGCCTATGCACGTGTAAAGCTCAATGCTCAGCCCAAGCACACACCAAGTGGGTCCCGGAAGTGAATTTCTGCACTATCTGCGCTTAGTTACTCAATTTCTGTAATCCTTAGTAACTAGTTTAGTATAAATACTAGTCTTTCCTATTGTATTCGGAGAAATTTTATCATCTTATGCCATTTTTCACATTTGGGAGGCTGGCCATTCGGCCATGCCTAGACCTTTTTCTCTTATGTATTTTCCAACGGTGGAGTTTCTACACCTCATAGATTAAGGTGCGGAGCTCTGCTGTTCTTCATGAATTAATGCAAGTACTATTGTTTCTCTTTCAATTCACGCTTACTTCTTCTCCAAGATATACTCTCGTACTTAATTCAGTTAAGTCAGAATGACGGGGTGACCTGTGACAATCACCCACTATCTTCGTTACTCGCTTAGCCAAGATTCGCGTGCCTGACCACCACAAGCAGTCTACATAATGTTCAACGTAGTCATTGGACAACAGCCGGAGTATAGTCTCTTGGGTCTCTGATCCACAGATTTGACTTGCCTCTCCTGACAACAGAGCATTCGAATCTGTGAGATTAGAACCCTCGTGGTAGAGGATAGAACCAATTGGCAGCATTCCTGAGATCCGAAAAGTCTAAACCTTGTCTGTGGTATTCCGAGTAGGATCTAGGACGGGATGACTGTGACGAGCTTCAAACTCACAAATGTTGGGTGTAGTGACAGTGTGCAAAAGGATAGAGAGATCCTATTCTGACACAAGTGAGAACCGACGGATGATTAGCCGTGCGGTAGCTGTGCCTGGTATTTTTCATCCGAGACGAGAGATCCGACAGTTGATTAGCCGTACAGAAACCGTACCTGGACCATTTTCACTGAGAGGACGGATGGTAGCCATTGACAACGGTGATCCACTAACATACAGCTTGCCATGAAAGGGAGCACGCATGATTGGATGAAGACAATAGGAAAGCAGAGGTTCAAAAGCAACAAAGCATCTCCAAACGCTTATCTGAAATTCACACCAATGAATTATATAAGTATCTTTATTTTAATTTACGTTTTATTTATCTTTCAATTATCAAAACTCATAACCAATTGAATATTCCTGACTAAGATTTACAGGATGACCATAGCTTGCTTCAAGCCGGCAATTTCTGTGGCATCGACCCTTACTCGCGTAACGTTTTATTACTTGGACGACCCAGTGCACTTGCTGGTTAGTTGTACCGGAGTTGTGAAAAGTGTGATCACAATTCGGTGCACCAAGTTTTTGGTGCCGTTGTCAGGGATTGTTCGAGTTTGAACAACTGACGGTTCATCCTGTTGCTTAGATTGGGTAATTTTATTTTATATTTAAGCTTTTTTTCGAAAAAAAATGTTTTCAAAAAAAAATGTTCTTCAGAGTTTTTAAGAATGAATTCTAGAGCTTCATGAGATATGTTAAAGCCTGGCTGGCTGACTGGTGCACGAAATTGTGATCTCCAGGCTCAAACAAATCCTGGTAATGGCTCCAAAGCTTGGTGCTCTGATCTTAATTCATAATATGTCACAACTTCGATACAACTAACCAGCAAGTGCATTGGGTCGTCCAAGTAATACCTTACGTGAGTAAGGGTCGAATCCCACGGAGATTGTTGGTATGAAGCAAGCTATGGTCACCTTGTAGATCTCAGTCAGGCAGATATAAAACAGTTATGTGGTTTTCGAATATTAATTAATAAAATAGGGATAGAGATACTTATGTAAATCATTGGTAGGAATTTCAGATAAGCGAATGGAGATGCTTTTCGTTCCTCTGAACCTCTGCTTTCCTGCTATCTTCATCCAATCAGTCTTACTCCTTTCCATGGCTGGCTTTATGTGATACATCACCACTGTCAATGGCTACTTTCGGTCATCTCTCGGGAAAATGATCCAATGCCCTGTCACGGCACGGCTAATCGTCTGGAGGCATCACCCTTGTCAATGGCTTCATCTTATCCTCTCAGTGAATAATATGCTCACGCACCCTGTCACGGCACGGCTATTCATCTGTCGGTTCTCGATCATGCTGGAATAGGATTTACTATCCTTTTGCGTCTGTCACTAACGCCCTGCAATCGCGAGTTCGGAGCTCGTCACAGTCATTCAATCATTGAATCCTACTCGGAATACCACAGACAAGGTTTAGACCTTCCGGATTCTCTTGAATGCCGCCATCATTCTAGCTTACGCCACGAAGATTCTGATTAGGAGATCTAAGAGATACTCATTCTAGCTTAATTCATGTAGAACAGAAGTGTTTGTCAGGCACGCGTTCATAGGGGAGATGGTGATGAGCGTCACACATAATCATCAACTTCATCACGTTCTTGAGTGCGAATGGATATCTTAGAAGCGAAATAAGAAGAATTGAATAGAAAACAGTAGTACTTTGCATTAATCTTTGAGGAACAGCAGAGCTCCACACCTTAATCTATGGAGTGTAGAAACTCTACCGTTGAAAATACATAAGTGAAAGGTCCAGGCATGGCCGAGATGGCCAGCCCCCTAAACGAGATCAATAGTCTCCTAAGATGAATAATGAAATAAAACTGAGACCAAAGATGTCTAATACAATAGTAAGAGGTCCTATTTATAATCAACTAGTCACTAGGGTTTACATGAGTAAGTAATTGATGCATAAATCCACTTCCGGGGCCCACTTGGTGTGTGCTTGGGCTTGGGCTTGAGTGTTACACGTGTAGAGGTCCTTTCTGGAGTTGAACACCAGCTTTTGTGCCAGTTTGGGCGTTCAACTCTGGTTTTGGCTCCTTTTCTGGCGCTGGACGCCAGATTTGGGTAGAAAGCTGGCGTTGAACGCCAGTTTACGTTGTCAATTCTTGGCCAAAGTATGGACTATTATATATTGCTGGAAAGACTTGGATGTCTACTTTCCAACGCAATTGGAAGCGCGCCATTTCGAGTTCTGTAGCTCCAGAAAATCCACTTTGAGTGCAGGGAGGTCAGAATCCAACAGCATCAGCAGTCCTTTTTCAACCTCTGAATCTGATTTCTGCTCAAGTCCCTCAATTTCAGCCAGAAAATACCTGAAATCACAGAAAAACACACAAACTCATAGTAAAGTCCAGAAATGTGAATTTAACACAAAATCTATTAAAAACATCCCTAAAAGTAACTAGATCCTACTAAAAACATACTAAAAACAATGTCAAAAAGCGTATAAATTATCCGCTCATCACAACACCAAACTTAAATTGTTGCTTGTCCCCAAGCAACTGAAAATCAAAATAGGATAAAAAGAATAGAATATACTATAAATTCCAAACTATCAATGAAACAGAGCTTCAATCATATGAGCGGGACTTATAGCTTTTTGCCTCTTGAATAGTTTTGGCATCTCACTTTATCCATTGAGGTTCAGAATGATTGGCATCTATAGGAACTTCAGATTTCGAATAGTGTTATTGACTCTCTTAGTTCAGTATGATGATTCTTGAACACAGCTATTTTATGAGTCTTGGCCATGGCCCTAAGCACTTTGTTTTCCAGTATTACCACCGGATACATAAATGCCACAGACACATAATTGGGTGAACCTTTTCAGATTGTGACTCAGCTTTGCTAAAGTCC
Source organism: Arachis ipaensis (assembly GCF_059453495.1). Lineage (NCBI taxonomy): Eukaryota > Viridiplantae > Streptophyta > Magnoliopsida > Fabales > Fabaceae > Arachis > Arachis ipaensis. The sequence goes on from NC_142436.1 coordinate 61,487,438, forward strand.
CCAATTAGAGGTGTCCAGGGTTCTTAAGCACACTCCTTTTTTTGCTTTGGACCTTGACTTTAACCGCTCAGTCTCAAGTTTTCACTTGACACCTACACGCCACAAGCACATGGTTAGGGACAACTTGGTTTAGCCGCTTAGACCAGGATTTTAGTCCTTTAGGCCCTCCTATCCACTGATGCTCAAAGTCTTGGGATCCTTTTTATTTGCCCTTGCCTTTTGGTTTTAAGGGTTATTGGCTTTTTCTGCTTGCTTTTTCTATTTTTTTTTCTATTCTTTTTTTTCGCCCCTTTTTTTTTTCTTTTTTTTTTCTGCAAGCTTTGTTCTTTGCTGCTTTTTCTTGCTTCAAGAATCATTTTTATGATTTTTCAGATTATCGAATAACATGTCTCCTAGTCATCATTCTTTCAAGAGCCAACATATTTAACATTCTTAAACAACAACTTCAAAAGACATATGCACTGTTCAAGCATACATTCAGAAAACAAGAAGCATTGTCACCACATCAATATAATTAAACTAAGTTCAAGGATAAATTCGAAACTCATGTACTTCTTGTTCTTTTGAATTAAAACATTTTTCATTTAAGAGAGGTGATGGATTCATAGGACATTCATAACTTTAAGACAAAGTTACTAACTACTAATGATCATGTAATGAAGACACAAACATAGATAAGCACATAACATAGAAAACGAAAAACAGAGAAAGTAAGAACAAGGAATGAGTCCACCTTAGTGATGTCCTTGAGCTCTTCTATGTCTCTTCCTTGTCTTTGCTGCTCCTCCTTCATTGCTTTTAGATCTTCTCTGATTTCATGAAGGATGATGGAGTGCTCTTGATGTTCCACCCTTAGTTGCTTCCAATAATTGTGTGGAAGAAAATGTATCCCCTGAGGTATCTCAGGGATCTCTTGATTTGCAGTCAAATGTTCTACCACTGAGCTATAGACCCTTGATGGAAGCTTTTGTCTTCCCTTTCCTCTTTCTAGAGGTTTCTCTGGCCTTAGGTGCCATCAATGGTTATGGAAAAAACAAAAAAGCTATGCTTTTACCACACCAAACTTAGAATGTTGCTCGCCCTCGAGCAAAAGAAGAAAGAATAGAAGAATAAGAAGAAGATATGGAGGAGATGGATGGGAGTGTGTATTCGGCCATATGGGTGGGATTGGGTGGGAGAGAGATGTTGAATTTTTGAAGGTAGTGGGTGTATGGATGTGAGTGGTAAATGGAAAAAAAAAGAAGGGATGATCATGAATGGAAAGAGAGATGATGAGGTAGGTGGGGATCCTGTGGGGTCCACAGATCCTGAGGTGATCCTGTGAGGTCCACAGATCTTGAGGTGTCAAGGCATTTACATCCCTGCACCAATTTAGGCATGCAAAATGCCCTTGCACACAACTCTGGGCGTTCAGCGCCCGGTTGGTGCCCATTTTGGGCGTTCAACGCCCATTTGGTGCCATTTCTGGCGTTGAACGCCAGAACCATGCTTGTTCTGGGCGTTCAGCGCCAGGATGCTCCCATTCTGGGCATTCAGCGACAGAACTATGCTCTGTTCTGGCGTTTGAACGCCAGGCAGATGCTCCTCCAGGGTGTGATTTTTCTTCTGCTGTTTTTGATTCCGTTTTTGAATTTTTTTGTTTATTTTGTGACTCCACATGATCATGAACCTAAGAAAACATGAAAAATAATAAAAATAAGAATTAGATAAACATTGGGTTGCCTCCCAACAAGCGCTTCTTTAATGTCAATAGCTTGACAGTGGGCTCTCATGGAGCCTCACAGATGTGCAGAGCTTTGTTGAGACTCTCCAACACCAAACTTAGAGTTTGGATATGGGAGTTCAACACCAAACTTAGAGTTTGGTTGTGGCCTCCCAACACCAAACTTAGAGTTTGACTGTGGGGGCTCTGGTTGACTCTGCTTGGAGAGAAGCTTTTCCTGCTTCCTCTCCATGGTTGCAGAGGGAGATCCTTAAGTTTTGAATACAAGGGAGTTCTCATTCCAGTGAAGGAATATTTCACCTCTGTCAACATCAATCACAGCTCTTGCTGTGGCCAGGAAAGGTCTTCCTAGGATGATGGATTCATCCTCTTCCTTTCCAGTATCCAGGACTATGAAATCAGCAGGGATGTAAAGGCCTTCAACCTTTACTAATACGTCCTCTACTTGTCCATAAGCCTGTTTTCTTGAGCTGTCTGCCATCTCTAGTGAGATTTTAGCAGCCTGCACCCCATAGATTCCCAGTTTCTCTATCACAGAGAGGGGCATGAGGTTTATTCCTGAACCAAGGTCACATAGAGCTTTAAAGATCATGGTGCCTATGGTACAGGGTATTATGAACTTTCCAGGATCCTGTCTCTTCTGAGGCAATGTCAGTTGATCCAGATCACTTAGTTCATTGATGAACAAGGGAGGTTCAACTTCCCAAGCATCAATGCCAAATAATTTGGCATTCAGCTTCATGATTGCACCAAGAAACTTGGCAGTTTGCTCTTCAGTAACATCCTCATTCTCTTCAGAAGAGGAATACTCATCAGAGCTCATGAAGGGCATAAGGAGGTTCAATGGGATCTCTATGGTCTCTAGATGAGCCTCAGAGTCCTTTGATTCCCCAGAGGGAAGCTCCTTATTGATCACTGGACGTCCCAGGAGGTCTTCCTCCTTGGGATTCACGTCCTCTCCTCTCCTTTCAGGTTCGGCCATGGCGCTTATGTCAATGGCCTTGCACTCTCCTTTTGGATTCTCTTCTGTATTGCTTGGGAGAGTACTAGGAGGGATTTCAGTGATCCTTTTACTCAGCTGGCCCACTTGTGCTTCCAGATTTCTAATGGAAGATCTTGTTTCATTCATGAAACTTACAGTGGCCTTAGATAGATCAGAGACTAGATTTGCTAAATTAGAAGCATTTTGTTCAGAGTTCTCTGTCTGTTGCTGAGTTGATGATGGAAAAGGTTTGCTATTGCTAAACCTGTTTCTTCCACCATTATTAAAGCCTTGTTGGGGCTTTTGATCCTTCCATGAGAAATTTGGATGATTTCTCCATGTTGAGTTGTAGGTGTTTCCATAAGGTTCACCTAAATAATTTACCTCTGCTATTGTAGGGTTCTCAGGATCATAGGCTTCCTCTTTAGAAGATGCCTCTTGAGTACGTTGGATGCAGCTTGCATTCCATGCAGACTCTGAGAGATCATATTGACTTGCTGAGTCAATATTTTGTTCTAAGCCAATATGGCATTCAGAGTATCAACCTCAAGAACTCCCTTCTTCATAGGCATCCCATTGATTACAGGATTCCTTTCAGAAGTGTACATGAACTGGTTATTAGCAACCATGTCAATGAGTTCTTGAGCTTCTGCAGGCGTTTTCTTTAGGTGAATGGATCCACCTGCAGAAGTGTCCAGTGACATCTTTGATAGCTCAGATAAACCATCATAGAATATATCCAGGATGGTCCATTCTGAAAGCATGTCAGAAGGACACTTTTTGGTCAACTATTTGTATCTTTCCCAAGCTTCATAGAGAGATTCACCTTCTTTCTGTCTGAAGGTTTGAACATCAGCTCTAAGCTTGCTCAGCTTTTGAGGAGGAAAGTACTTGGCTAAGAAAGCCGTGACCAGCTTATCCTAAGAGTTCAGGCTGTCTTTAGGTTGAGAATCCAACCATAATCTAGCTCTGTCTCTTACAGCAAAAGGGAAAAGCATGAGCCTGTAGACTTCAGGATCTATTCCATTAGTCTTAACAGTATCACATATCTGCAAGAATTCAGTTAAGAACTGAAAAGGATCTTCAGATGGAAGTCCATGAAACTTGCAGTTCTGCTGCATCAGAGAAACTAATTGAGGTTTCAGCTCAAAGTTGTTTGCTCCAATGGCAGGAATGGAGATGCTTCTTCCATGTAAATTGGAATTAGGTGCAGTAAAGTCACCAAGCATCTTCCTTATATTATTATTATTTTCGACTGCCATCTCCTCTGCCTGTTCAAAAATTTCTGAAAGGTTATCTCTGGATTGTTGTATTTTAGCTTCTCTTAATTTTCTCTTCAGAGTCCTTTCAGGTTCTGGATCTGCTTCCACAAGAATGTTCTTATCCTTGCTCCTGCTCATATGACAAGGAAGAATGGCCAGAAAAATGATAATAATAATAGAGATCCTTTATACCACAGTATAGGGATCCCTTTGTAAGTAGAAGAAGAGGGGGAGATAAAGGATGTGATGTAAAGGAAGAAACACAACTGTGAGGATTGGAATGTGAGATGAGATGTTAGGATATGAATGAATAAATAGAATGAGATGGGGGAGGAATAATTTTCGAAAATTATTTTGAAAAAGAGTTAGTGATTTTTGAAAATTGGTTTTTGAAAATTAGTTAGTATTTTTCGAAAATTTTTGAATTCAAAAATAAAAAATAAAAATAATTAGTTAATTAAAAAGAAATTTTTGAAAAAGAGGGAAGATATTTTCGAAAATTGAGAGAGAGAGAGTTAGTTAGGTGGTTTTGAAAAAGTTAAGAAACAAACAAAAAGTTAGTTAGTTAGTTGAAACAAATTTTGAAAAGATAGGAAGTTAGGAAGTTAGAAAAGATATTTTGAAAAGATATTTTTTTTTGAAAAAGAAGGAAGATATTTTCGAAAATGAGAGAGAGAGAGTTAGTTAGGAGGTTTTGAAAAAAATTAAGAAACAAACAAAAAGTTAGTTAGTTAGTTGAAACAAATTTTGAAAAGATAAGAAGTTAGGAAGTTAGAAAAGATATTTTGAAAAGATATTTTTGAAAAAGATAAGATAAGAAGATATTTTAAAAAGATATGATAGGAATTAGTTTTGAAAAAGATTTGATTTTTAAAATCACAATTAATGACTTGATTCACAAGAAATCACAAGATATGGTTCTAGAACTTAAAGTTTGAATCTTTCTTAACAAGCAAGTAACAAACTTCAAATTTTTGAATCAAAACATTAATTGTTTATGTTATTTTCGAAAATTTGGTATAAATATAAGAAAAAGATTTTTGAAAAATATTTTTTTGAATTTTCGAAAATAACTAAGAATTTTGAAAAAGATAAGATTTTCAAATTGAAAATTTGATTTGACTCATAAGAAACAACTTGATTTTAAAAATTTTTGAAAAAGTCAACTCAAATTTTCGAATTTGATGAGAGAAAAAGGGAAAGATATTTTTTTTTTTTGATTTTTTGAATTTTTATGAAAACATGAAAATTATGCAATGCATGAAATTTTTAGATCAAAACAATGAATGCATGCAAGAATGCTATGAATGTCAAGATGAACACCAAGAACACTATGAAGATCATGATGAACATCAAGAACATATTTTTGAAAAATTTTTAATGCAAAGAAAACATGCAAGACACCAAACTTAGAATTCTTTAATGCTTAGACACTAAGAATTCAAGAATGCATATGATAAACATGAAAAGACACAAAACAAAAAATCATCAAGATCAAACAAGAAGACTTACCAAGAACAACTTGAAGATCATGAAGAACACTATGAATGCATGATATTTTCGAAAAAATGCAAGATGCATATGCAAGTGACACCAAACTTATAACATGACTCAAGACTCAAACAAGAAACACAAAATATTTTTGATTTTTATGATTTTCTAATTTTTTTTGGATTTTCTTTTAATTTTTTCGAAAATTATTGTGAGAAGTAAGAATAAGGATTTCAAAGTTTTTAATATGAATTCCAGGAATCTTGCCATGTTAGTCTTAAAGCTCCAATCAAAGGGTCAGGCATGGCTTAATAGCCAGCCAAGCTTTAATAAAAATATGAGTGTAATTCAGACATGACAAGCCTAACATACCCTATCCAAAAGGATTGGGCATGACTCCACTGAAGTGATTAGCCAATCCCAAAGCAGTTTGGGTATGGCTTTACAGCCAGATAGGCTTCAGCATGCTTCATGAAACACTAGAATTCATTCTTAAAAATTTTGAAGCCATAGAATAATTTATTTTTGAAAACATTATTTTTTAGTAAAAAATTTTTTTTTTTCGAAAACAAAGGAAAATATTTTTGAAAGATTTTTGAAAACAAAACAAAAAGAAAATTACCTAATCTGAGCAACAGGATGAACCGTCAGTTGTCCAAACTCAAACAATCCCCGGCAACGGCGCCAAAAACTTGGTGCACGAAATTGTGATCTCCAGGCTCAAACAAATCCTGGTAATGGCTCCAACACTTGGTGCTCTGATCTTAATTCATAATATGTCACAACTTCGATACAACTAACCAGCAAGTGCACTGGGTCGTCCAAGTAATACCTTACGTGAGTAAGGGTCGAATCCCACGGAGATTGTTGGTATGAAGCAAGCTATGGTCACCTTGTAGATCTCAGTCAGGCAGATATAAAACAGTTATGTGGTTTTCGAATATTAATTAATAAAATAGGGATAGAGATACTTATGTAAATCATTGGTAGGAATTTCAGATAAGCGAATGGAGATGCTTTTCGTTCCTCTGAACCTCTGCTTTCCTGCTATCTTCATCCAATCAGTCTTACTCCTTTCCATGGCTAGCTTTATGTGATACATCACCACTGTCAATGGCTACTTTCGGTCATCTCTCGGGAAAATGATCCAATGCCCTGTCACGGCACGGCTAATCGTCTGGAGGCATCACCCTTGTCAATGGCTTCATCTTATCCTCTCAGTGAATAATATGCTCACGCACCCTGTCACGGCACGGCTATTCATCTGTCGGTTCTCGATCATGCTGGAATAGGATTTACTATCCTTTTGCGTCTGTCACTAACGCCCTACAATCGCGAGTTCGGAGCTCGTCACAGTCATTCAATCATTGAATCCTACTCGGAATACCACAGACAAGGTTTAGACCTTCCGGATTCTCTTGAATGCCGCCATCATTCTAGCTTACGCCACGAAGATTCTGATTAGGAGATCTAAGAGATACTCATTCTAGCTTAATTCATGTAGAACAGAAGTGTTTGTCAGGCACGCGTTCATAGGGGAGATGGTGATGAGCGTCACACATAATCATCACCTTTATCACGTTCTTGAGTGCGAATGGATATCTTAGAAGCGAAATAAGAAGAATTGAATAGAAAACAGTAGTACTTTGCATTAATCTTTGAGGAACAGCAGAGCTCCACACCTTAATCTATGGAGTGTAGAAACTCTACCGTTGAAAATACATAAGTGAAAGGTCCAGGCATGGCCGAGATGGCCAGCCCCCTAAACGAGATCAATAGTCTCCTAAGATGAATAATGAAATAAAACTGAGACCAAAGATGTCTAATACAATAGTAAGAGGTCCTATTTATAATAAACTAGTCACTAGGGTTTACATGAGTAAGTAATTGATGCATAAATCCACTTCCGGGGCCCACTTGGTGTGTGCTTGGGCTTGGGCTTGAGTGTTACACGTGTAGAGGTCCTTTCTGGAGTTGAACACCAGCTTTTGTGCCAGTTTGGGCGTTCAACTCTGGTTTTGGCTCCTTTTCTGGCGCTGGACGCCAGATTTGGGTAGAAAGCTGGCGTTGAACGCCAGTTTACGTCATCAATTCTTGGCCAAAGTATGGACTATTATATATTGCTGGAAAGTCCTGGATGTCTACTTTCCAACGCAATTGGAAGCGCGCCATTTCGAGTTCTGTAGCTCCAGAAAATCCACTTTGAGTGCAGGGAGGTCAGAATCCAACAGCATCAGCAGTCCTTTTTCAACCTCTGAATCTGATTTCTGCTCAAGTCCCTCAATTTCAGCCAGAAAATACCTGAAATCACAGAAAAACACACAAACTCATAGTAAAGTCCAGAAATATGAATTTAACACAAAATCTATTAAAAACATCCCTAAAAGTAACTAGATCCTACTAAAAACATACTAAAAATAATGTCAAAAAGCGTATAAATTATCCGCTCATCACTGACGAACTGATTTCTGCCGGTAAAGAATTTTTATAAAAATAATCGCGTTGTAAGTATAGTTTCTAAACCAACAGAGAATCCTTTCGTACAAAAATTTGGTTGTCACAAGTAACAAAACCCAATAAAATTTGTAACCGAAATATTTAAACCTCGGGTCGTCTTCTCAAGGAATTGCAGGGAAGTATGATTTATTACTGGTTATGAGTAAAAGTGTATTTTTGGGTTTTTGAAATAAGGAACAAGTAATTTAAATAGCAAGAAAAAATAAATTATAAATTATAAAAAAAATCTCTTGGCAAGGTATGAGAACTGAAAATCCTATCCTAGTTATTCTTATCAGGTGTGATGAGAATTGGATTTTGCTCCCACTTAGTTAACCCTTACTAAATAAAGGAAAGTCAAGCGGACTAATTAATTTGATCCTCAAGTCCTAGTCAACTCATGTGGAAAGACTAGCTTTAGAGCGATCCAAATCAATAAGCAATTCCCAAATCTCAATCTATTGCTGAGTTTGACAACTCAAGTGTTACCAATTACTTAACCAAAACCAAAAGGAGAAAATAAATCTAAATTAAATTGAAAGCATCATAAATAGAGTAAAACAATCATTAATTTGAAATACCTCAAAATATATTAAACAGAACATTCAAATCTTAACATGGAAAAGTTCATAAACCAAATTGGAAAGATAAATAACAATTAAAGTAATAGAATAAATAAAAGTAGGAAATAAATTAAAGGAACATTGAACCTGTGATTGGAGAGAATTAGCCTAAACATAATATAAATTCAAAATTCTAACTCTAATCCTAAGAGAGAGGAGAGAGCCTCTCTCTCTAAAAACTACATCTAAAACCTAAAGTTATGAATTATGAATACTGTATGAATTGTTCTACTCCTTCTCTTTTGATTCCTCCATTCTCTGGCTTATATTTTGTGTTTCTGGCTTGAATTTGGGCCAAAAAAGGGTCCAGAAATTGCTGAGGGCATTTTCTGCAGATTCCTGCACGTGGCATCTGTCACGCGTTCGCATGGGTCACGCGGTCGCATCATTTGGAGTTTTTTTCTTGTCACGCGTACTGATAAACTATTATTTTATGATTTATATTGTTTTTAATTGTGTGGTTTTATCAAATCTTTACCCACTTATTCATATAATTAGCATGTATTTAAAATTCTTTCCCAAAATTGTTCATGATTGAAAACTTGCTTCCTAGAGACTTTTAATTATGTATTTTAATTCTCCTTTATCCCATTCGATGCCGTGATTCGTGTGTTAAGTGTTTCAGGCTTCATAGGGCATGAATGACTTGTAAATTGGAGAGGAAGTTTGCAAAAATGGAAGGAACACAAGAAACTAAGGAGATGACCAGCGAGCAATGACGCAAGCGCATGGCCCACGCAAACGCACGAAGTGAAGAAATCGCAGCGACGCGGACGTGTGCCTGATGCGAACGCGTGGCAAGGAAAAACGCTGAATGACGTGAACGCGTGGACGACGCGTACGCGTGACCTGCGCGATCTACAAAAATAACAGAACACATTGGCGGCGATTTCGGGCTACTTTTTGACCTAGTTTTTGGCCTAGAAACACAGAGAAAACCTAGGGAACATGCAGAAACTCAAGGAGGCATCCACACACATTTAGATTTATGACATTAGGATTTCTCTTCGTTTTAGATCTAAGTTTTAGAGTTACATTACATTGATAGTTTATGCTTTTGCTTTTGATAGTGGATGTTGAAGAGTCATTACCTCCGTTGAAGACATTACTTTAGTTTGTTTCCTTATTCCCTTATTCTTAATTATTGGTTATGTTCAGATGATTATGTCGCGTTTCGAATTTATTAATACATAGAATTATTTTTATTTTAATAATTTTAATTCTCTATTTTATTTTAATTAATTATGTCTTCGCATATTTTTATGATTATTAATTTCATGTCAATGGAGTAGATCCTCCACTTGACATGTGGGTTAATTAAGAGGAGATACTTGAGTTGGAATTCTCAAATATTCGGTTAAATTGGACGTTGTGGCTAATTCTATACCCACTAACACTAGACCTCCCCAAGGGAGAGGGCTAGAATCTGAGGGTAAGAGTTAGTTCAATTACCATACCCTTCCTTATTCAGTAAGGGAAAATCGAGTGAGAACAACAACCTTTTTATACAACACTTGAGAAGATCCCAACAAGGATAGAAGTTCTGCTTAATTATTCCTCCAGTCAAGGCTTTTTATTTAGAGCATCAATAATTATTCTTAGTTTATTTTTATTGCCTTAATTCACAATTATTTTAATTGCTCATTATCAAACTCAACTTTTTGGGAATTTTCTGATTAATAAATTAGCACTCTTTCCTGCAACTCGTTGGGAGATGACCTGGGACTCATACTCCCAGTATTTTATTTCTAAATTTTGTGACAACCCTTTTTAAATTGGTGAGGTAGATCTTAGCCGGTTAAGAGCTATACGTACAATGCTATTCTACTAATTGAAATCTTTTAAGTGGTTAACTTCTGCCACGCATCAATTTTTGGCACCGTTGCCAGGGAGTTGCAATAGTGTGCTAAATTATTAATTAGTGTATATATTTTATTTTATTTGCATATTTTATTTTTATTTCTGTTACCATGAGTTACATGTCTTTCTCATTGAATAACGCCTTCATTGCTTGATCCGAGTTTAGTCCCATTTGATCCTGAAATTGAAAGAACTCTTTCACATATTAGACAAACTCGACGCCGGTTAGCCTCCGAGGGTGGTGAAGTGATTATTATCAATTCACCAGTCTCATCTGAGAGCAAATCTGAACCGCCATCTGAGAGCGAGACAAGCTCATTTATTACTGCTCCAGTTGATTCTCGTGCAGGAAACATGGCAGCACCTAGGAGGATTACTCTCCAGGAGGCAGGAGCCCAAGATTTTACACTGCAGCCGTATCAAGTGCATCACCCGACTGCAGATACAAATTTTGAACTAAAAACCGCACTGATCAACTTGATGCCCAAGTTTCATGGCTTACCTTCTCAAGAGCCTATCAAGCACCTTAGGGATTTCTAGACAGCCTGTTCTACTGTTAGGCGTCATGGTGCAGATGAAACTTCTATTCTGTTAATTGCTTTCCCATTTTCTCTTGAGGGAAAAGCGAGGGAGTGGCACTACTCCCAACCTCAAGCGACTGTTACTAACTGGGACACGCTTAGAAGAGAATTTTTGGAGAAATACTTTCCAGCTGAAGTCACTGATAGATTCAGGAAAGAGATTTCAATAATTATTCAAGGCGAATCCGTGACTCTCTACGAATACTGGGAGCGCTTCAACAATCTCCTGGACGCATGTCCCCATCACATGATTGATAGACTAGTTTTGATCAGCTACTTCACTCAAGGCATGAACTCCCAGGATAAAACTACACTGGAAGGTGCTAGTAATGGTTCTTTGAAGAAATACAAAACCGCAGATGAAGCATGGTAGCTGATCAGCGACTTAGCCGAGTCCACTAGAAATCATAGGCAGAGATGCAACCCCAAAGCTATTGCAGAGATTTCCACTAGCAAAGAGACTACTACTCTGATGCAGAGTATATGTGAAATGACCAACCTACTGAAACAAATGCAGTTGAATCAACAATAAGCTTAGCCTTTACCACAACAGAGCCAACAGTTAGTTCCACAAAGAGTATGCGAGATCTGTGCTGATTATAGTCATTATACTGATGAATGCCCACAGCTCCAGGAAGATAACACCGTGGTAGCCACTCACAACTTCTATGACCGCCCGAATCAAGGATACAATCAACAAGGTGGCAACTACAACCAAGGTGACAACAATAACCATGGATGGCAGGACAATTCCAACCAAGGTTGGAGAGATAATTCTAACCATGGCTGGAGGGATAACTTTAACAGAGAAGGTAGAGACAATAATGGAAACTAGAGGTGGAATAACAATAACAATAACAGACAGCAGAATCAGAACCAACCTTACAGAGCACCTCACCTTAGACAATTACAGGGAACCCAGCAAACCCAACAGCAAGTCTCTCAGACTACTTATTCTAATTCTTCATCAAATGATGAGATACTCCATTCTATTGTACAAGGACAGCAAGACATGCATGCTCAGCTTAACTCTAGTCTGAATGGCTTAACTCCCACTATACAAGCTCTCATCTCCCGGATGGATTCCTCACTTAATTCCACACATCAACCTTCAAGCTCTAATGAAATTCCTTCTCAACCACTACCTAATCCCAAAGGTGGCATCAACGCCATCACCCTAAGGTCTGGAACCACATTGCAGGAGAGGAACCATGAGGAGCCAAACCCACCAAAAAACGTGTCAGCAGAGGATGTGGTGGAAGTGGAAGATGCTGAAGAGGAAGAAGACGTACAAGGTATAGTTGAAGAAGAGGAAGCTCAACCACAGAATGAGGCACCAAAGGAAGCAGAAGCTAAAATTCGCGCCCTTCCCATTCTATTCCCACAACTTGCAAGGAAGCCCAGAAAACAGATGGAACTTGACTCTAAAATGGTAGAAATATTCAAAAAGGTCGAGGTAACTGTTCCCCTTTTGATGTTATTCAACAGGTACCTAAATATGCAAAGTTTCTAAAGGATTTGTGCATACATAAAGATAAAATTAATGAATTAGAAACTATTCCTTTAGGTAGTTCTATATCTGCTTTAATGGGAAATATACCTGAAAAATGTAGTGATCCAGGTCCATGTATGGTTAGATGTACCATTGGAGGTGTGATATTTTCTGATTGTATGTGTGATTTAGGAGCATGTGTTAGTATAATGCCTTTGTCCATATATGATACTTTGAGGCTCCCTCCCTTAAAAAGGTCGGCAGCTCGTTTTGTGTTAGCATATAAAAGCATTATTACAGTAGTTGGAATTGCTGAAGATGTACTAGTGAGCATTAAGGGGCTTACATTTCCCATTGATTTATACATCTTGGAAATGCCCCCTAATGACTCAGGAAGACCATCATCAATCCTGCTTGGAAGACCATTCCTGAAGACTTCAAAGTTCAAGATGGATGCATTCTCAGGAACTTACTCCTTTGAGATAAATGGCAGAACAGTGAGTTTCAATTTAAATGCAGCTATGAAGCATTGATAAACCACTATTTATGGTTTATCTTGTGCTCAATTGAGTGGTTTCTATCTACTCTTTACCCACTTATTCATACTATTTGCATGGTTTTACATTTGCCTTCCTAATTATGTGCTTTGATTGAAAACATGCTTCTTTGATCTTATATTTGCTTATTATTAATTCTCTCTTATTACCATTAGATGCCTTGATATGTGTGTTAAGTGTTTTCAGATATTATAAGGCAGGAATGGCTTGGAGGATGGGAAGAAAGCATGCAAAAGTGGAAGAAATGCAAGAAGTTGGAGAAATTGCTAAGCTGTCCAGCCTGACCTCTCTGCACTCAAACTGCTATAACTTTAGCTACAAAGGTCCAAACGACGCGGTTCCAGTTGCGTTGGAAAGCTAACGTCCGGAGCTTCGATTTGATATATAATATTCTATAGTTCCCCTGACGCTAGGCAACGCGATTTCGTGATCCATGCGGCCGTGTCGCAGTGACGGAAATCCAGCGTGGCAAAATTCGAAACCAGCGAATTCTGGACTGTTTTTCACCCAGTTTACGGCCCAGAAAACATAGATTAGAGGCTATAAAGTGGGGGAATACATCCATTCATAGGGAGGCTTTCATATTCACAATTTTAGGAGTAGATGTAGTTTTTAGAGAGAGAGGTTCTCTCCTCTCTCTTAGGATTAGGATTTAGGATTTCTCTTAGTTTTAGGAGTGGCTCTCAATCCCAAGTTCTTTATTTTTATTTATTTTCCTAATTTAATTTATGAACTCTTCCATGTTACATTGCCTGACCTCTCTGCACTCAAACAGCTATAACTTTAGCTACAAAGATCCAAACGACGCGGTTCCAGTTGCGTTGGAAAGCTAACGTCCGGAGCTTCGATTTGATATATAATATTCTATAGTTCCCCTGATGCTAGGCAACGCGATTTCGTGATCCAGGCGGCCGCGTCGCAGTGACGGAAATCCAGCGTGGCAAAATTCGAAACCAGCGAATTCTGGACTGTTTTTCACCCAGTTTACGGCCCAGAAAACATAGATTAGAGGCTATAAAGTGGGGGAATACATCCATTCATAGGGAGGCTTTCATATTCACAATTTTAGGAGTAGATGTAGTTTTTAGAGAGAGAGGTTCTCTCCTCTCTCTTAGGATTAGGATTTAGGATTTCTCTTAGTTTTAGGAGTGGCTCTCAATCCCAGGTTCTTTATTTTTATTTATTTTCCTAATTTAATTTATGAACTCTTCCATGTTACATTTGATATCTTTATTAGTGCTAATTTGAGGTATTTTCAGATCTATTATTGCTTTCCTTTATTTATATAAATAATTTAGATTTTTCCCTTTTGGCTTTGGTTAAGTAATTGGTAACGCTTGAGCTGTCAATAAAGCAGTGATTGAAATTGGGAGTTGCTCCAATAACTCTAGTCTTTCCATCGGAATTGACTAGGACCTGAGGATTAAGCTAATTAATCCACTTGATCTACGTTCATAATTAGAGGTTAACAAAGTGAGATTAAAATCCAAATTTCATCACAATTGATAAGGATAGGATCTCCAGTTCTAATACCTTGCCAAGAGTTTATTTTTATTATTATTATTTTATTTTACTTGTCATATAACATATTCCCACCTTACTTCCAAAATCTCAATTTACAAACTCATAACCAATAATAAGAACATACTTCCCTGCAATTTCTTGAGAAGACGACCCGAGGTTTAATACTCGGTTATCAATTTAAAAAGGGGTTTGTTACTTGTGACAACCAAAACGTTTGTACGAAGGGATTTTTGTCGGTTTAGAGACTATATCTACAACGCGACCGTTTCTATGAATCTCTTTACTGGTAAAAATCTTTAACGTAAAAATCTTTAACCTCCCCACACTTAAACACTAGCATGTCCTCATGCTAAATCCAAGGTAAATAATTAAGGTTAAAGTGATGGAATGTCATGCAATGCAACCTAATTTAAATGCAACTACCTAAATAAATGATGCATCATGCAACTCTAATTTATTCACTCATATATAAAGCTTACATGTAGTCAAGTTAATTCACATTCTCAAGGAGTCATGTATATATATATATATATATAGCCAATCCCTTAAATAATAAAGCATTTTAGCAAATGAGATGGGAAAGAAAACATTGTGCAAACTTGCAAAATAATTAGTAAATTAAGTACAGATATATGTTGATGAGTTATTGAACCCTCACTGAATTTTGTGTTTACTCTCTAGTCACTCAGTGTTTATTGGATTTATTCACTCTATTTTTCTTTTTATTCTTACTTTCTATAGCTTTGTTCTTCATCTAATCAATCAACAATTATAGAATATAGTCATACCAAAAAGTCATGAGGTCTTTAATTGAGGTTGTAATGGGGTCAAGGTAAAGGTAAGGATTTATGTATAGGGTCAAGTGAGCTAATAAGTGAATCCTTAATTAGACTAAGATCTCACCTAACATACATATCTAATAGAACAAAATCTCTTTACCTAATTTCCCATATTTCCCACTTATTGTTACATACTCATGTTTCACTTTTTATTTTTTTATTCCATGTGCATTGCTTTTATTTTGCATTGGGGAATTTCTTTTGTATCCCCTTTTATTAAATAAAATTTTTTTTAAGGCACATGGCAATTAAAGCACTTTGATTTTCTCATGAACATGCCTCCCAAATTTATTTTATTTCTTTTAACTTCTCTACCTTTTTGTTTCTGTCATCCATGTTCCCAAAAGGTTTCCCACATTTAACTCTATTCATGATTTTCTATCTTAAGCTAACCAAGGATTCACTTGGAATTTTCTTTTGTTTTTCTGCTTAAGGCTAGTAATTTGGCTAAATAGAATAAAGGGGTTTTTAAAAGGCTCAAGGGGACTAACAAGGGTGATGTAAAAGGTAGGCTAATTTGGGGTGAGTGAGCTAAAATCAAATGATGGCCTCAATCATTCTCTTGGTATGTATCTATCCTATATTCTATAATTGGACATATAGATTAAAGCAAAGGAAAGAACATCAGAATAAAAAGAAATAAAACACACAGAAATGAAATTATGGTTTGAATGCAACCATACAATTTAAGCTTAAGATTCACAGGCTGTGTGTTCTCTAACTCAAGCATCATATATCATTTATATATTGTATGCAGGTTTAGTTAAAAATTCCCATTATTCTCATAAAAAAATTTATTTAGGGTAGCTTTTAAAGTTTTAATGTTCCTCCTTGATAAAATGTTGTCAGCTTAACTACATCATGTAATGCTATATACAAGGTTTATGGATTTAAATCTGATATGTTCAATTTCCTAGCTTACTTCCTTTTTATATTTTTCAATTTTAAACTATACTATCTTATGCTAAAAAGGGTAAGCTATACTAATTAATCCACTAATAAATCAAAATTGCAAACTAAACTAAATAACTAAAATAAACTAAATGGCTAAATATGAACTAAAGATGCAAAATACAGAAAATAGAGTAAAAATACATAAAAACAATGTATAAGTACTCAGAAAATAACCGTAAAAAGAAAAATACAAAAAAAAAATCCAAAATAAAAGAAAAAGTATGTAGTGGTTTACCAAAATAAACGCCAGAGATGGTGACCTCCCCACACTTAAAAGGAAGCATCGTCCTCGATGCTCAATCAAGCCAGGTGTGAAGGAGTGTCATCACTGGGAGGGATGGTAGCTGGAGTCTCAGTGGTGGTGGTGGGCTGAGGGTCTGGCTGCTGTGGAGGAGGTGCTGACTGGATCGGGATCTCAAGATCTGCAGCCTCAATCTGATGTGGGACCGCTGCCTGTGGTGCGGCTGGTGCTGCCTCCTGGGGATGGGTCTCTGCCTCGGGCGCATCCGCCTCCTCCTCAGATGCCTCGGACGGTGTGTCAGGATCAGAGGGGATATCACCGGATCGTATCATCAGCTTTAGGTGCTCATAGCACCGCTTGTTGTGACGCTCTATCTGGTCAAGTCGTCGGAACAAGCGGTGCACCAGATGATAGACAGGCTCTGTGGCAGGTGGAGGTGCAGTGGTGGTAGCAGGGGTAGGTGGTGCAGCAGTGGAGGAAGAGGGTCCAGCAGACGGTGGGGCTGACTCATCAGTAGCAGTGAATGGCGGTGGTCTGTGGCCCAAGGCTAAGAAGTTTCGGCTGTGCAGAATGATCTTTCTGCAATCCGCCGCTGGTGGTCTCTCATCGCCAGCCTCCCATGGCACGTCAGCTCGACGGCCAAGCTGAGTAACTAGATATGGAAAGGGGAGGGTGCCTCGGACGTGGACCCTGGCCATATAATGCCGAATGAAACGTGGCAAATAAAGGTCCTTACCCTCCCGCACACACCAAAGGAGGGTGATCATAGCAGCCGGGATCTCCGTCTCGTGAGTACTCGGCATCACATAATTACTCAAGATCTGATGCCATAACCGAGCCTCATCGTTTAAGTATGCTCTCTTGATCCCTCTAGGCATGGTGGTGTCCTGACCCATCTCCCAAGGGACTGTCGGGTCGAGAGCTATCCGTGCCTTTATAGCATCCCAATCAAACTGCATCTGACGCATGTCCTCCTCAGCCTTTGAATAACCATTAGGCTGATCGGACTTGGCTGGGAGCCGGAGAATGTCCTCTAAGGCCTCTTCAGTGACCAGAATTTATTTTCCTCTTAGGTTCACTGCATCTAGGGTAGTGAGATAGTAGTTGCAGTAGAATTCCCGTACCCAAGATGAATTGACCTCTGTCAGTGTTCTTTCCAGAAAGAACCAGCCCCTTTGCTTGATTTGCTCAGTGGTGTACTGCTGGAGTGCTTCGGGAATCTTCAGAGTTCGTTCCAGGTGTAGATTTCTGGAATTTGCAAAAGCCAGGTACTTCAGCTCACAGTACCGGTTTGCAAATTTTAGAGGATCATTTGCAGGGAGCAGCTGGTCAGCTTTTTCCTGCTGTGTGAAGTTCTTCTCCCGCCATGAAGAATCGTGCATTAGAGTAATGATGGACTGGGAGGAATCTCCTCTCTTGCGCTTGCCAGTAGCCTTGCCTTTTCCTTTCCTTTGTGAGGCAGACATCCTGAAAAAAAAAAAACAGAAAACCAGGATATGGATAAAATAGGAAAGCAAATAGGCAATTAAACAAAGGAAACTCAAAGCGGCAAGGGAGAAATAGAATAAGGAAAATGAGTAAATGAAATGTGATTGAATTCATGTTAAATAGAAAAATAATCAATATGCCATGGTGAGAAAGTTAGAGGAAAGTGAAAATAATCAGAAAAGAGATTAAAAAGGGTTAGTATGGTTAGAATTTGAAAAAGAAATTAGTAAATTAAAATTAGTGAGTTAGTAAAGTGCGGGTTAAAGTAAGTGGAATAGAAAAATTCCATATAACAAGGATTCACAGGTAAGAATAGAAGTACTCATAATCGAACAAGGAAAACAGGGTGATGCTGATTCGAATAGAAATAAAGAAAGCAAAAATTGGAATCAGTGAATCACAAATGTAGTTTATGAACCAGGAAATCAAAGAGGATAAAAATGTCTACCATAGCATTCATGAAATGGTTTGGGTAAAGCAGAGTAAAACAAAGTTTAGAATGGCCAAACCAAAACATGAATGAAAATAATTTTAAAAAATTTGGGCAGCATTCCGGCTAAAATTGGATTGTCCCGGAAAATAAACAGCAATCATAGCAGTTCATATGAATTAAAAACTTGCTGTAGTTACCAGTAATGAATAGAAACAGGAAATTTTAGAGTAACAAGCAGCAATTGCAAGAAATCACAGCATATGAACGAGGTCACAAGAACAGCAGAATTGCAGTTATGATAAAACATAAACAGGAACAGTGCAAGTAAACAGACCTAGATCCACTAACCAGAGCCTAAGCTACCTAACAACCTAAAAATTCACTACATCATGCATATCTATCTATCCTAATGATGAACAGAAACGAAAAAAAGTACAGGAAAACGACAAACGGATAAAAGGGGATTGCGTTTTGTGGAACCTGGTAGGCGGGAGGGGTGGAACGGGGAAGAAGGTGGCTGCGGCGGCGTCCGGCGCGGTGGCGAGGCACGGTGTCGCGGTGGCGGCTGAGGGGGGGCAGTGGCGGAGGGAGGGTTTAGGGTTAGTGATAGAAGAAGGGGGGTTTGCAGGTGGGTGGCGGATAGAGGGGGGCTGGATGGTCGGCGGTGGTGGGCGGTGGTTCGGAGGGCAGTGGTGGAGAGGGGAGGAGGGAGGAAGAAGGAAGAAGAAAGGAGGGGAGGGGGTTGCGGCGGCGGTGTCTGTTGCGGCGGTGGCGTCTGGGTGGTGGCGCGGTGGCGGCTAGATGGTGTTGGGTGGTTGTTGGAGGGAGAGGGAGCAGAGAGGGAGAAGAGGGTTGGGGGTGGGGGGCTGCGCGACTGATAGGGTTATACTTTCGAATCCACGCGGTCGCGTGGGGCACGCGGTCGCGTGGTTGGGGCGAAAATGGGAGTGACGCGATCGCGTGGGCGGCGCGATCGCATGAGAGGGGGAAAGAGGGG
This sequence comes from Arachis ipaensis, assembly GCF_059453495.1. NCBI lineage: Eukaryota > Viridiplantae > Streptophyta > Magnoliopsida > Fabales > Fabaceae > Arachis > Arachis ipaensis. The sequence goes on from NC_142436.1 coordinate 61,506,981, forward strand.
TGACGCGATCGCGTGGGTCGCGCGATCGCGTCGCTGGAATTCGTACGAAACGCACGACTCCAGCGCCATTTTAGCGCAACTCTCTGTCTCCTTTTGGGGTGATGTGCAATCCATGCGACGCGATCGCGTCGCTCATGCGGTCGCGTGGGATTGATATTGTGCAGGTGACGCGATTGCATGGGGCATGTGATCGCATGGGCCAACTTGTGCGAAACGCACAAGGGCCGCACGATTCCAGCCTAACTTTCTGTTCGTTGGTTCCTTACGCCGATATATATATCACGCGGTCGCGTGGGTCACGTGGTCACGCGGGTGGTGTTTTCCGCGATATGACGCGATCGCATGGGGTATGCGGTCACGTCGTGCACCCTTTTTTTTATATGCATGAAAAATGTAGAATGCAATGATTAACATGAATGCTATGCATGATTCCAGGTTTAATAGATTAAAATGAAAAAGGAAAAATGAAAGCATTTAACAAGAAATAAATTGAAAAAGAAGCGACCATACCATGGTGGCTTGTCTCCCATCTAGCACTTTTAGTTAAAGTCCTTAAGTTGGACATTGGAGGGGTATCCTGTTATGGTGGTTTATGTTTAAATTCTTCCAAAAATCTCCACCAGTATTTGGAATGCCAATAGCCTCCGGGGTCCCAAACTAAGCATGCAAAGCTTCTGAGCAGCTCCAAACAGATTTTCAGGCTCCCGGGACTACGAATGTCAGGATAGAGTCCAAGATTCCAAGCCTTGCTTTTAAATCTGCCTCCGTCTTGATCTACATTTTTCCATTCGAGCGGGTTAAAAAGTAGAATCTCACCTTGGTGACCAAACGTTTTCCATGATCCATGCAATTGAGCATGATACCAATCCGTGCACTTCGAGGTGAAGCGTGGAACCTTATTGAACCTTGTGCACCAGCTGATGAGAGGAACTTTTGCGTGGTCTAGAAATTTGTGGATAAATCCTCGTTGCAAGTATAGTTTCTAAACCTTCAAAAGTCCTTTCATACAAACGTTTTGGGTGTCACAAGTAACAAACCCCTTTAAAAATTGTTAACCAAGTATTCAAACCTCGGGTCGTCTTCTCAAGGAACTGCGAGGAAGTATGTTCTTATTATTGGCTATAAAGGTTGTAATCGGGGTTTAGAAGATGAGAAGCAAGTAATTTGAATGACAGGTAAAGTAAATGGAAATTAAAAATAAATAAATAATGTAAAGCAAACTTTTGGCAAGATAAGAGAAGTTGGAGGTCCAACGTAGTTATCTCTCTCAATTATAATGAAAGTTGAATCTAAACTCCACTTGATTAACCTGTACTAGGGCAAAGGAAAGTCAAGGGACTAATTAAATTGACCTTTAAATCCTATTTATTTCCTAAAAAAAGGTTGGGATTACTTAAGTTCAGCTCAATTAGCAAGATAACGATTATCAATTATGTTGAGTTTAATAACTGTTGAGTTTCTGAATTCTTAACCAGGACCAAAAGGGGAAAAAGTAAAATTGCTGGAATAATAAAAATATCCTTAGATGGGAAGCAATGGTAACTTAAATCAAAGAGAACAATCATAAACTGAAAATACCTCAAATATTATTAATTCAAATAACAGTCTGTAACATGGAAGAAATTTATAAATTCAATTATAAAGGTAAATAGCCAACTCAGATACTGAAATAAATAAATAAAGTGAAAGGGAAGTTTAAAACAACGAAATATAAAACCTGGATTGAGAGTCACTCTTAAAACAAGAAGAAATTCTAAATCCTAAAAGAGAGACAGAGAAGATCTCCCTCTCAACTAAATCTAAATCATTGAAAAGTAAAATATACGAGCTCCCTTTGAATGGATGCATTCCTACACTTTATAACCTTTGGTCTATGCTGTCTGTACTTGGATCTGGGCCAAAAAGGGCTTCAGAATTCGCTGGGGCTGTATTCTGTAAATTCTAATACGTGGCCTCTGTCACGCATCTGCGTGGGTCACGCGGTCGCGTCATTCGGAGCTTTTCCTTGCCACGTAGTCGCGTCAGTCATGCGACCGCGTCATGTGCGTTCTGCTTAAGGCGCGCGGTCGCGTCAGTCATGCGGCCGCGTCGCTGTTTATTCGTGCTTGGCACGCGATCGCGTCATCCATGCGATCGCGTGGATATCAGTTTCTTTAAAGCTCCGTTTTGCTTTCTCCTTCCATTTTAGTATGTTTCCTTTTCCATCCTTTAAGTCATTCTGCCTTAGAAAATCTGAAACTACTCAACACACTGATCACGGCATCGAATGGAAATAAAGGTAATTAAAATAATTAATTTTTAAAGCTTAGGAAATATGTTTTTCACAATATGACATAATAAGGAAGGGAAAGTAAAACCATGCAATTAATGTGAATAAGCAGGTGAAGGATTGTATAAATCACTCAAACTAAGTACAAAAGAACTCATGAAATATGGGTTTATCAAGCATCCTCCGGAAGATCATTCTATCTTCCAGTGCGATATTATTGATGAAACTGTAGCTGAAGTTCACCAGGAAGAATTAGAAGAGAAGTACATGGAGCAAGGTCCAAGTGTGGGGACACTTTCTGAAAATAATGAGAAAACTCTACCTTTATCACCAGCCCCAGATGATCCAGAACCTAGCTATGAGCAGAAATTAGAATTAAAGCCCCTTCCTCCACACCTCAAGTATGCTTACCTTGAGGACAAGCAGAAGTTCCCAGTCATCATTCCAAGGGAACTCACTTCTCAACAAGAAGAGCAACTACTCAGAGTGCTGAGAAAACATAAGAAAGCAATTGGATGGAGCTTGGTGGATATAGTAGGCATTATTCCTCAAATTTGTGAGCACAGAATATTCTTAGAAGAGGGAGCAAAGCCTGTCCGTCAGCCTCAAAGAAGATTGAATCCCATCATCTTAGAAGTTGTCAAGAAGGAAGTGACCAGGCTACTTGAAGCAGATATCATTTACCTGATTTCAGATAGTGAATGAGTCAACCCAGTACAAGTAGTGCCAAAGAAGTCTGGAGTCACAACAATAAAGAATGAACATGGAGAGCTCTTGATAACTAGAGTGCAGAATTCATGGAGAGTTTGCATTGACTATAGGCGTCTCAACCAAGCCACTCGCAAGGATAATTACCCCTTGCCATTCATTGATCAAATACTTGATCGCCTGTCAGGTAAATCTCATTATTGTTTTTTAGATGGTTATACAGGATACTTTCAAATTCATATAGCTCCTGAAGATCAGGAGAAGACTACTTTTACATGCCCTTTTGGAACGTATGCTTATAAAAGAATGCCCTTTGGCTTGTGTAATGCCCCTGCTACTTTCCAAAGATGCATGATGAGTCTTTTCTCTGATCTTATTGAGAACTGTATGGAGGTTTTTATGGATGATTTTAGTATATATGGTGATTCATTTAGCCTTTGCTTGGATAGTTTATCTAAAGTGTTAGACAAGTGTGTTAATACAAACCTTGTATTAAATTTTGAAAAATGTCACTTTATGGTAAAACAAGGAATTGTACTAGGACATGTTGTGTCTAATACTGGCATTTCTGTAGATCCAGCAAAGGTGGATGTTATTTCTAGTTTACCTTACCCCTCCTCCGTGAGGAAAGTCTGTTCGTTCCTTGGCCACGCAGGTTTTTACAGGAGATTCATTAAGGACTTCAGTAAGGTAGCACTACCATTATCCAGATTGCTGCAGAAAAATATTGAATTCGAGTTCAGTGAGAGCTGTATGCAAGCGTTTGATAAGCTGAAGGTCACTCTGACTCAAGCTCCAATTGAAAGAGGACCAGACTGGAGCCAGCCATTTGAAATCATGTGCGATGCTTCCAACCACGCAGTAGGAGCAGCGCTGGCTCAGCGCAAAGGTAAGGATCCTTTTGTAATTACTTATGCATCTAAGATTTTAGATGCTGCTCAGTCTAATTATACTACTACTGAAGAAGAGCTTCTTGCTATTGTTTTTGCTCTGGATAAATTCCGAGCCTATTTACTTGGTACTAAGATAGTAGTGTATTCAGACCGTACAGCTCTAAAATATTTATTAGCTAAAAAGGAGTCCAAGCCAAGGCTAATACGTTGGATACTGCTGTTATAAGAATTTGATATAGAAATTAAGGATAGGAGTGATAACCAGAATTTAGTGGCAGACCACTTGAGTCGCCTTGAGCACATTAAGGGTGACTCCGCTCCTATTAATGAAAATTTCCCATTTGATAACTTACAAGCAGTATCTGAAGTAGTTCCTTGGTACGCACCCGTAGCTAATTATCTAGTTAGCCATACTTTTTCTCCAAATTTTAATAAGCACCAGAGAGACAAGCTGAAAAGCGAGTCCAAATATTATATAAGAGATGACCCATATTTATGGAGGTGTGGTGCTGACCAGGTAATTAGACAGTGTGTTCCTCAATCAGAATTCCAGTCTATTTTAGAGGCCTGCCACTCATCTGAGAGTGGAGGACATTTTAGCACTTAAAGAACAGCTAGAAAAATCCTAGACTGTGGATTCTGGTGGCCTACCCTTTTTAAAGACGCTACTAAATTTTGTAAATCTTGTTCCCCATGCCAAATGTTTGGTAATATATCTAAGAGGGATGAGATGCCTCAACAACATATGCTTTTCTGTGAAATTTTTGATGTATGAGGCATTGACTTCATGGGTCCATTTCCAAATTCTAATGGTTACTTTTATATACTGTTAGCTGTAGATTACTTTTCTAAATGGGTGGAAGCAATTCCTACCCGTACTGATGATGCTAACACCGTTGTTTCCTTTGTTAGAAACCATATTATCTGTCGCTTTGGATCACCACGAGCAATCGTGAGCGATCAAGGCACTCACTTTTGTAACAGAAGACTAACATGATTACTGAAGAGGCATGTGATAATTCACAAAGTAGCCACAACTTATCACCCCCAGACCAATGGACAAGAAGAAGTCTCTAACAGAGAGATTAAACGTATTCTGGAGAAGATAGTAAAACCTCATAGGAAGAACTGGAGTGCTGACGTTAGGATTTTTGCCAGTAAAGAATGTCATAAAAACAGTCGCGTTGTAGATATAGTCTCTAAACCGACAAAAATCCTTTCGTACAAATGTTTTGGTTGTCACAAGTAACAAACCCCTTTTTAAATTGATAATCGAGTATTAAACCTCGGGTCGTCTTCTCAAGGAATTGCAGGGAAGTGTGTTCTTATTATTGGTTATGAGTTTGTAAATTGGGGTTTTGGAAGTAAGGTGGGAATATGTTATATGACAAGTAAAATAAAATAATAATAATAAAAATAAACTCTTGGCAAGGTATTAGAACTGGAGATCCTATCCTTATCAATTGTGATGAAATTTGGATTTTAATCTCACTTTGTTAACCTCTAATTATGAAGGTAGATCAAGTGGATTAATTAGCTTAATCCTCAGGTCCTAGTCAATTTCGATGGAAAGACTAGAGTTATTGGAGCAACTCCCAATTTCAATCACTGCTTTATTGACAGCTCAAGCGTTACCAATTACTTAACCAAAGCCAAAAGGGAAAAATCTAAATTATTTATATAAATAAAGGAAAGCAATAATAGATCTGAAAATACCTCAAATTTGCACTAATAAAGATATCAAATGTAACATGGAAGAGTTCATAAATTAAATTAGAAAAATAAATAAAAATAAAGAACCTGGGATTGAGAGCCACTCCTAAAACTAAGAGAAATCCTAAATCCTAATCCTAAGAGAGAGGAGAGAACCTCTCTCTCTAAAAACTACATCTACTCCTAAAATTGTGAATATGAAAGCCTCCCTATGAATGGATGTATTCCCCCACTTTATAGCCTCTAATCTGTGTTTTCTGGGCCGCAAACTGGATCAAAAACAGTCCAGAATTTGCTGGTTTCGAATTTTGCCACGCTGGATTTCCGTCACTACGACGCGGCCGCATGGATCACGCGGTCGCATCGCCTAGAGTCAGGGAAACTATAGCATATTATATATCAAATCGAAGCCCCGGACGTTAGCTTTCCAACGCAACTAGAACCGCGTTGTTTGGACCTCTGTAGCTAAAGTTATAGCCGTTTGAGTGCAGAGAGGTCAGGCTGGACAGCTTAGCAATTTCTCCAACTTCTTGCATTTCTTCCACTTTTGCATACTTTCTTCCCATCCTCCAAGCCATTCCTGCCTTATAATATCTGAAAACACTTAACACACATATCAAGGCATCTAATGGTAATAAGAGAGGATTAATAATAAGCATATATAAGATCAAAGAAGCATGTTTTCAATCAAAGCACATAATTAGGAAGGCAAATGTAAAACCATGCAAATAGTATGAATAAGTGGGTAAAGAGTAGATAGAAACCACTCAATTGAGCACAAGATAAACCATAAAATAGTGGTTTATCAACCTCCCCACATTTAAACAAAAGCATGTCCTCATGCTAAGCTCAAAAGAAACTATAAAGGAATGAAGAGGAATGGTATGAAATGCAACCTATGAATGCAACTACATGCTAAATGCTTTTACTTACTTGGTTAAGAGTAAATAAGTTCTCCAAGACAAATACAAACCAATTTCTACTAATTCAAATCATACAATAAAAAGCAGGTGAACTTGTAAGAAGACAACTCATAAAAGCAGGGAACATAGAATTTAAGCGTTGAACCCTCACCGGAAGTGTATATCACTCTAATCTCTCAAGTGTATAGGGTAATTCACTCTAGTCTTCTCTAATCATGCATTCTAAAACTTTGTTCTTCATCTAACCAATCAACAAAATTTAGTATACCAATGCAAACATCATGAGGTCTTTTCAAGGTTGTAATGGGGCTAAGGTAAAGGTGAGGATATATATATGATTAAGTGAGGTATGAATTGAATCTTTAATTAACCTAAACTTTCACCTAACATACATATACTCTATATAATTCTAATTCATGCCTAACTACCCAAAAGTCCCACTTTTACATCACATACTCATGTATCAACTTTTTCTTTTTAATTTATCACATGTGCATTGATTTTTCATTAACTTAACATTGGCATAATTTTGTCCCCTTTATTTATTTATTTATATTATATATATATATATATATATATATATATATATATATATATATATATATATATATATTTTTTTTTTTTTCTTTTTCTTTTTCTCTTTTTTTTCTTTTTTTTTCTTTTTTTTGTAGAGAAATAAACATAACTTATCAATGCACATACATTTTCTATTATTTTTCTATTTTGGTTTTTCATGAGTAGGTTCCCAAATTCTCAATATTCAAATAAATTAGAAACATGATACATTCTCTTATTAACCCATGTTCCCACAGTTTTCCCACACTTAATTAACACACTATCTTAAGCTAACCAAAGATTCAATTGGGATAATTAATTTGTTTTCCGCTTAAGGCTAGTTATGTGGTAAAATATAGAATAAATGGGGATTAAAAGGCTCAAAGTGGCTGACAAGGGTGATTTAAAGGGTAGGCTTATTTGGGATAAGTGAGCTAAAATCAAATAATGGCCTCAATCATATGCAAGCATGTAAATACACTAAATAATGGACATATAGGTTGGAACAAAATATAGATTACAATCATAGAGAAGGGAACACACAGGAAAAATATTTATGGTTAAATAATGTAACCATGTAAATAAGCTCAAAGTCTCACAGGTTGTGTGTTCTTTGGCTCAAAAACCATGTTCCAAATACAACTTCAAACAAGTTAAACACAAAAATTTTCATTTTAAATTAGTGAAATTTTTCAAAAATAGGGTCCTAAAAAGATTTTATTACTTTAACCAAGTAGTAACTAAATGCATAAAATCAAATAAACATGCAAATGCAACAACTAATTAAACATTGGTGTTGAAACAGAAAGGTACTAACCCATGGAGATCGGTATCGACCTCCCCACACTTAAAGATTGCACCGTCCTCGGTGCATGCTGAGATTTGCAGGTGGATGGGTTGTTTCAACTGTTGCTTTTCTCTAAGGATTGTGTAGATAGACTTGTCTGTCTCCCCATGTAAAATGTCTTCCACTTCCCTTCCGGGTGGCCATCCTGAAAGAAAAAGGGAAGAAGAGTAACCCAGAAATAAAGATAAGAAAATAAAAGAAGTATGGGTGGGTTAATACCAAATGATAAGGGTCTCATTTACATGGAAGCTTCAACATGTAAGTGAGAAAACAAGAAGAAATCCTAAATCCTAAAAGAGAGAGAGAGGGAAGATCTCCCTCTCAACTAAATCTAAATCATTGAAAAGTAAAAATATGCGAGCTCTCTTTGAATGGGTGCATTCCCACACTTTATAACCTCTGGTCTATGCTGTCTGTACTTGGATCTGGGCCAAAAAGGGCTTCAGAATTCGCTGGGGGCGTATTCTGTAAATTCTGATACGTGGCCTCTCTCACGCGTCCGCGTGGGTCACGCGGTCGCGTCATTCGGAGCTTTTCATTGCCACGCGGTCGCGTCAGTCATGCGACCGCGTCATGTGCGTTCTGCTTAAGGCGCGCGGTCGCGTCAATCATGCGGCCGCATCGCTGCTGATTCGTGCTTGGCACGCGATCGCGTCATCCATGCGATCGCGTGGATATCAGTTTCCTTAAAGCTCCGTTTTGCTTTCTCCTTCCATTTTAGTATGTTTCATTTTCCATCCTTTAAGTCATTCTGCCTTAGAAAATCTGAAACTACTCAACACACTGATCATGACATCGAATGGAAATAAAGGTAATTAAAATAATTAATTTTTAAAGCTTAGGAAACATTTTTTTCACAATATGACATAATAAGGAAGGGAAAGTAAAACCATGCAATTAATGTGAATAAGCAGGTGAAGGATTGTATAAATCACTCAAATTAAGTACAAAAGAACTCATGAAATATGGGTTTATCAAGTGCCAGGCTACAAGATGCACTCTGGGCATATAGAATAGCGTACAAGACACCCATTGGGATGAGCCCCTTCCGCTTGGTATACGGAAAGGCTTGCCACCTTCCAGTAGAGGTGGAACACAAGGCTTTCTGGACTGTGAAGGAGTGCAACATGAATCCTACAAAAGCTGTTGCTGAAAGAAAGCTACAACTAGCAGAACTAGAGAACCTTCGCCTAGAAGCATATGAAAACTCCAGGCGTTACAAGGAGAAAATGAAGGTTGTCCATGACAAGCACATTAAAAGGAAAGAATTCAGACCAGGGGAGTTAGTTCTACTATATAACTCCAGACTGAGACTCATGCCAGGTAAACTGAGATCAAGATGGGAAGGTCCATACAGAGTAGAAAAGGTAGAGCCATATGGAGTTTTCCACCTGCGTCATCCTGTTAACTCCAAATTTCTTAAAGTTAATGGACATCGCCTAAAGCTTTACCATGGTGAGAAGAAAAAGAATCAAAAGGAACTAGAGATCTTCCTCTTAGAAGATCCACCAAGAGAAGCAGAATGAGCCAGAAGAGCGTCCAACTTAAGGACGTAAAAGCAAAGTGCTAGGTTGGAGACAACCCACTACGGTATGATCGTTCCGTTTCAGTCTTAGTTTTAATTTTATTCTATTTTTATCATGTTAATGATTTTCCTCATCCTCCCTATATATAGCTGCATATAGTTTGCATGAACATTTTGCATATTTAAAAAAAAAAAACACGCACGCGACGCGGCAGCGTCGCTGACGCGTCCGCGTCACATGTGCGTAGGGAAGAAAACAAAGTCGAACAGAAAGTCACGCGAAAGCGTGGCTGGAGGTGTGCCTTAGGCACAAACACGCGCACGCGTCCGCGTCACCCACGCGGCCGCGTCGTTTGGAAAATGGCCTCCCACGCGTCCGCGTCACCCACGCGAACACGTGACCCTGTAAAATCGACGTAAATTGGTGTATGGCAGCATGTTGTGATGGAGCTAGGCTGGACTGGTGCTAAAAGCACCAGCTACATCATGCGGCCGCGTCATTTTCAAAGCATCGCCATTCACGCGATCGCATCAATTACGTGATCGCGTCACCTTTAAAATTTGGCAAATAGAGTTTGAAACAGAGAGTCGCACGAACGCGTGGCTGCTCTCGCGTCATTCGCACAATTCAAGTCACGCGACCGCGTGACCCACGCGTCCGTGTCACTTGACAAATTCACATGCCATGTGACTGCATGACCCACCATTGTTATTTCTTTGTTATTTCTTTCTTCCCCCTTCTTCTTTTTCTACTCATCTTCACTTTTTACCTTATCCTTCCTTATTTTTCACACCCACCATCAAGGTTCTTTTCTCTCTTTCTTTACTTTTTTACTTTCCCTTATCAATTTTATTCATGTCTTAAATTTTTCTTTTCACCTTTATTACCTATATTTTTCCTTATTTTCTTTCTTTTTACTCCTTTTTATTGGTGTTGAAAATTTTTTTCAGTCTTTATTTTCCATATTTTGCTTGTGAATTATAATGGATTTGTTTGACAATTAAATATTACTCTTCATAAGGGTTGCTTGCATGTTCAAATTTACTACTTTCAATAACACATTCATCATGCATGCCAAGTGTTTGTGAAATTGTCCGTATGGCATTGCACATTATTTTAATTTATTCTATCCCACTACTTTAATGCCTACTTTTCACAAAACCCCTTTTATATTTTATTAATTAAAATTTAATTGTCGATACAAACAGGTTGTTAGTATGAAAGACTTCGTAATCTAACTTGGACATTGAATGCTTGATCTATGCTACTCATGCCTTTGCCGGCATGCCAATAAACATCTTGCATTTAATTGCCATCACCTGCATCTACTATATTACCTTTGATGAACTTTTCACATGGATTCACGACCATGCGTTAACGACATCCTTATCTACAGTGCATTGATTACCATCTTTAATATTTGCTCCCTTGCTCGAACCCTTCACTTTACACATTACTCTCTCTTTCCTTTTTCAGGATGGCCACCAAGAAAGGAAAGGAGAAAGCCACCCCTAAACCACCAGCAAGGAGAGGAACAAAAAGAGCATTAGTGGCAGAGCCATCTTCAACAGCAGTAAAGCCCTCAACAAAAAGAATCAAGAGGATCATCAAGGTCGATGAAAAAGAAAAAGCTTTTCCAGCAAAGGACACTGCGCAGTTTTCTAACCGCTACTGTGAGTAGATGTTTCCCATCCTGGTAGAGAGGAATTACAACAATGAATACCTTCTTATCCTCCCAACGCACATTGCTGAATTTGTTGAGCCGTAAATCGAACGAAGACAATGGGATTTTTACGAAGACAGCCACGGCAGGTTAATCTTTCATGGGTAGTAGAATTCTACTCTAACTTTCACATGCCAACCATGCAGTCTGTCTATGTTCGTCAGAAGCAAGTCCCCATAACTGAAGAGGCCATTCAACAAGCTTTAGATGTTCCCCCTGCTCCGGAAGGATTGGACGCATTCCAAGAAGCCTCACTCAAGCGCTAGATATACCAATTTGACTGGGACGCCGTTCTCAGAGTTATAGCACAACCTGGCAGCTTCTGGATCTACAGATACCATCATTCCCGACCTAAGGGAATATCGGCTTCAGCACTTACCTTGGAGGCTCGAGTATGGGCGCAAATCATGTCCCGTTATGTATTTTCGAGCACTCACGAGTCCTCCTTCACTACAGACATGGCTGTTTTACTCTGGTGTATCCTTACATCCCAGCACCTAAACTTACCAAGACACATCTGAAATGCAATGGGACACGTATAAATTGCGGGCAACTTACCTTTTCCCGCCTTGGTTTCAGATCTCATCTCAGCAGCTGGAGTCTCCTACAGAGCTGGGGACACCAAAGCCATACTTCCACGGGATGATCAGTATGTCCCTAACGGGAAATATATCAGACCATCAGCAGCCACTACAAGTCAGCCTGTAGAAATGGTTGAAGACATTCCTCCTTCAACACCACAAGCACCTACAACAAACCAACTGCTCCATCAGATACTTGAAAGGTTGGATCGGCAGGAACACAAAGCAAAGCTAAGAGAGCACCGTAACAAGCGCCGATTCACATACCTCAAGGAGCTACTTATAGGAAACTACAAAGACCTAGACACCTCGGATTCCACTTCATTTACCAGCACAGAGAGCCATGATGGTCCCGATGGTGGAGATGCTGCTACCAGCCCCCCTTTGTTCCTGACAGATGGCACCGAGGATGGTGCAAAGCCTTAAGTGTGGGGAGGTCGGTCAGTACCTGACTTCCGGAGGTAATTTCTTCTCCTTAAACACCAATAAAGTAGGATATTTAGTTAATTTTTCTTTTGTTTAGGATAGAATAGATTACATAGAAATAGGTTATTCACATGCATGTTCTACTTGATTGAGAATAATAAGTTTCTTCTAAGACCCTACTTTTTGAAAAATTTCACTAATTTAAATCAAAACCTTTGCGTAAACTTGTTTGAAGTTGTATTTGGAGCATAGTTTAAAAAGCTAAGAACACACAACCTGTGAGATTTGAGCTTAATTACATGGTTACATTATTTAACCATAAATATTTTATTCTTGTGTGTTTGCTTCTCTATGATTGTAATCTTATTTTGTTTCATCCTATATGTCTAGTGTTTAATATATTATATGCATGCGTATGATTGAGGCCATTATTTGTTTAGCTCACTTATCCCAAATAAGCCTACCTTTTAAATTACCTTTGTCAGCCACTTTGAGCATTTTTATCCCATTTGTTCTATATTTTACTACATTACTAGCCTTAAGCGGAAAAAAAATTAAATATCCCAATTAAATCTTTAGTTAGCTTAAGATAGAAATCGTGTGTTAATTAAATATGGGAAAATTATGGGAACAAGGGTTAATAAGGGAACGTGTCATGATAAAATAATGGGAATTTGGATACCTACTCCTGTGAGACTATGAAAATTTAAAATCCATGTACATTGATAAGTTATGTTTATTTAAAAAAAATAGTAATAGTAATTAAGTAAATAAATAAGGGGACAGAATTACCCCAATGCTAAGTTAATGAATTTCAATGCATATGTGATAGAATTAAAGAAAAGTTGATACATGAGTACGTAATGCAAAAGTGAAAAATTTTTGGGTAGCTAGGCATGAATTTAAAAGTATATAGAGTGTATGTTAGGCGAGAGCTTAGGTTAATTAAAGATTCATATTATAGCTCACTTGGCCATACATATATCCTTACCCCTACCTTAGTCCCGTTACAACCTTGAAAAGACCTCATGATATTTGCATTGGTATATTAAATATTGTTGATTGGTTAGGTGAAGAACAAAATTTTAGAAAGCATGACTAGAGAAGAGTAGAGTGATTACCCTATACACTTGAGAGATTAGAGTGCATATACACCATCAGTGAGGGTTCAGTGCTTACTTCTATGTTCTCTGCTTTCATGAGCTGTCTTCTTACAATGTTACTTGTATTTACTATATGAATTAAGTTAGTGAAAAATCTAATTTATATCCGTCTTGAAGAGCTTATTTACTTATATATATATATATATATATATATAGGTTGCATTGCATTTCATGAGTTTTACATGTCCCTATTCATTTACTTTATCTCCCTCAACTAAGCATGAGGACATGCTATTGTTTAAGTGTGGGGAGGTTGATAAACCATTATTTTATGATTTATATTGTGTTTAATTGTGTGGTTTTATCAAATCTTTACCCACTTATTCATATAAGTAGCATGTATTTACAATTCCTTCCCAAAATTGTTCATGATTGAAAACTTGCTTCCTAGAGACATTTAATTATGTATTTTAATTCTCCTTTATCCCATTCGATGCCGTGATTCGTGTGTTAAGTGTTTCAGGCTTCATAGGGCATGAATGACTTGGAAATTGGAGAGGAAGTTTTAAAAAATGGAAGGAACACAAGAAACTAAGGAGATGACCAGCGAGCAATGACGCGAGCGCATGGCCCACGCGAATGCGCGAAGTGAAGAAATCGCAGCGACGCGGACGCGTGCCCGACGCAAATGCGTGGATTGGAGTCTGTACGCCTGACGCGGACGCGTGCCTGACGTGAACGCGTGGCAAGGAAAAATGCTGAATGACGCGAACGCGTGGATGACGCGTACGCGTGACCTGCGCGATCTGCAAAAATAACAGAACACGCTGGGGGCGATTTCGGGCTGCTTTTTAACCCAGTTTTTGGCCCAGAAACACAGACAAAACCTATGGATCATGCAGAATCTCAAGGAGGCATCCACACACATTTAGATTTACGACATTAGGATTACTCTTAGTTTTAGATCTGAGTTTTAGAGTTACATTACATTGATAGTTTATGCTTTTGCTTTTGATAGTGGATGTTGAAGAGTCATTACCTCCGTTGAAGACATTACTTTAGTTTGTTTCCTTATTCCCTTATTCTTAATTATTGGTTATGTTCAGATGATTATGTTGCGTTTTGAATTTATTAATACATAGAATTATTTTTATTTTAATTAATTTTAATTCTTTATTTTATTTTAATTAATTATGTCTTCGCATATTTTTATGCTTATTAATTTCATGTTAATGGAGTAGATCCTCCACTTGACATGGGGCTTAATTAAGAGGAGATACTTGAGTTAGAATGCTCAAATGTTTGGTTAAACTGGACGTTGTGGCTAATTCCATACCCACTAACACTAGACCTCCCCAAGGGAGAGGGCTAGAATCTGAGGGTAAGAGTTAGTTCAATCACCATACCCTTCCTTATTCAGTAAGGGAAAATCGAGTGAGAACAACAACCTTTTTACACCACACTTGAGAAGATCCCAACAAGGATAGAAGTTCTGCTTAATTATTCCCCCAGTCAAGGCTTTTTATTCAGAGCATCAATAATTATTCTTAGTTTATTTTTATTGCCTTAATTCACAATTATTTTAATTGCTCATTATCAAACTCAACTTTCTGAGAATTTTCTGATTAATAAATTAGCACTCTTTCCTGCAACTCGTTGGGAGACGACCGAGGACTTATACTCCCAGTATTTTATTTCTAAATTTTGTGACAACCTTTTTTAAATTGGTGAGGCAGATCTTAGCCGGTTAAGAGCTATACGTGCAACGCTATTCTACTAATTGAAATCTTTTAATTGGTTAACTTCTGCCTCGCATCACGTACGCGTCATCTGTGTTCTACTTAAGGCACGCATCCGCATTGTCCACACGTACACGTCGCTTCCATTTTGTGCTAGGCGCGCGTCCGCGTCGTCCATGCGTTCGCGTCACTGCCTTTCCTTCAAAACTCTATTTTTGTGCTTTCCTTCCAATTTTGTATGTTTCCTTTCTGTCTTCTATGCCATTCCTGCCTTAAGAAACCTGAAAATACTTAACACACAAATCACAGCATCGAATGGTAATAATGGATAATTAAAATTAATATTTTTAAAGCATAGGAAACATGTTTTCACATATATCATAAAATAAGGAAGGGAAAGTAAAACTATGCAATTCATATGAATAAGTGGGTGAAGAATTGATAAAAACACTCAATTTGAGGACAAGATGAATCATAAAATAGGGGTTTATCAACCTCCTCACACTTAAACAATAGCATGTCCTCATGCTAAATCCAAGAGAAAAGGGTAAAGGTAGAATGGTGGAATCTTATGCAATGCAATCTATTCTAAATGCAAGCTACCTAAATGAATCATGCAATTCTAATTACTATCCACCTATATATATAAAGCTTACATGTGGTTAAATTGCTTCATATTTTCAAGGAATCATATATGTACAATTAAGGCCAAACCATATTAAAACATGTTCACAATTGAGTTGGGTTAAAATATTTCACAAACTTGTAAGACACTTAACAATTAAACAGGGATATATGGAGATGCGCTATTGAACCCTCACTGGATTCGTGTTTACTCTCTAGTCACTCAGTGTTTGGGGTTAATCATCCTATTCTTTTCTATTCATGCTTTCTAAAACTTTGTTCTTCATCTAACCAATCAACAAATATATAATGTATACATACAAACATCATGAGGTCTTTTTGAAGGTTGTAATGGGGCCAAGATAAAGGTGAGGATATATATAAGGCTAAGTGAGCTATAAATTGAATCCTTGATTTGTCTAAGATCTCACCTAACATATACATTCTCTATAAAAATTTAAAATTATCCTGGTCTTCCCAATTTTTTACTTTCTTATTACATACTCATGTACCAACTTTATTTTGATTTTACCTCACGTGCATTGATTTCTTTACTAAACTTATTATTGGGGTAATTTTGTCCCCTTATTTATTTATATAATTAAAAAGGATTTTTTTAAACACAACATATATCAATGCACATGGTATTTTAATTTAAATTGGTTTCACATAAGCATGCTCCCAAATTTCTGATTATTTTACTAATTTAATCCTTTCATATCAACCCATGTTCCCATAGTTTCCCTACACTTGGTTAATACATAATCTCTATCTTAAGCTAACCAAGGATTCAACTTGGGATTTTTTAAATTGTTTTTCTACTTAAGGCTAGTAATGTGGTTATAGAACAGAAGGGGATTAAAAGGCTCAAGGGGGCTAACAAGGGTGATGTAGGAGGTAGGCTTATTTGGGATAAGTGATGGAAAATAAAAATGATGGCCTCAATCATATGCGGGTATGTATCTACATTCTATATTGGACATATAGATTAAAACAAAGTTAAGATTACAAGCATAGAAAAGAAGTGCGAAATACACAGGAATGACATTTATGGTTGAATGTAACCATACAATTAAGCTCAAAAACTCACGGGTTGTGTGTTCTTTAGCTCAAAAACCATATATCAGTTATGTATATCATGCAAGTAGAAATCAAGAGGTTCCATTCAACTCAATGTGAATCTTAGAATGGCTTTTTATAAAATAAGTATTTTCCTTGAAAAAATGTTGTCAATTAACTAACATTTATTGCTACATATATATAGTGTGTGGATTGTTATGATTCTGTTATACTAAAAGTTTTTAGTTTACTCTTTTATTTTCAATTAAACCAAGTTATCGTATGCTAAAAAGGTAAACTAAACTAATTAATCCATATATTCTATATCACAACTAATAAGCTAAAAGTGCAAACTAAACTAAATATCTAAGATATATATGTATAAACCAAAGTGCAAAATGCAGAAATAAAGTAAAAAATACAGTAAATGAAAAATGTGCAAGTACTGAAAGATAAATAAGATAAGATAAAATAAAAAAATAAAAATACAGAAAATAAACAAAATAGGATAAAAGAGAGTCTGAAAGTGGTTCACCAAAATAAAGTTCGCCAGAGATGGCGACCTCCCTACACTTAAATAAAAGCATCGTCCTCGATGCTTAATCAAGCTGGGTGTGAAGGAGTGTCATCTCCGGACGGATGTGCTGCTGGTGTCTCTGTGGTGATCTGAGGCTCTGCAGTCTGTATGAGTGTCGGAGGGTCTGCCTGCTAAAGCGGAGGCTCTGTCCGTAGAGGGATCTCAGGATCAGCTGGCTGTATCTGATGGGGCTCCTCATGATGTGGCGCAGCCTGCTCAGGTCCTGCCTGCTCAGCCTCTGCACGTGCCTCCTCCTCATGATCGTCCGCCTCCTCCTCAGATGGCTCAGAAGGGGTGTCAGGCTCAGAGGGGATGTTGTGGTGGCCAGATCGGATCATCAACTTTAAGTGCTCATAGCGTCGCTTGCTGCGACACTCAGATCTCTCATATCGCCGCTGGTTGTGGCGCTCCATCTGGTCCAACCGGTCAAATAGGTGATGCACGAGGTGGTAGATGGGCTCTGAAGCAGGTGAGGATGCAGTAGTGGTGGCTGGGGCAGCAGGGGCTAAAGGAGCAGCAGAGGATGTGGTTATCTCAGCAGAGTCAGTGAAAAAAGGAGGTCGGTAGCCCAAGGCCTGAAACTTCCTGCTGTGAGGGAAAATCTTTTTGCAGTCTGCGGCGGTTGGCTTTTCATCAGCAATTTCCCAGGGCACCTCAGCTCGGCGGCCCAACTGAGTGATCAAATATGGAAAAGGGAGGGTGCCTCTGACATGGACTATGGCCATGTAATACCAGATAAAGCGGGGCAGATATAAGTCATTTCCCTCCATCACACACCAGATGAGGGTGATCATGGCAGCTGGCACCTCCGTCTCATGAGTGTTCGGCATCACGTAGTTACTCAGAATCTGCTGCCAAATCCGAGCCTCATCATTCAGATAAATGAGCTTAATTCCCTTTGGGGCCACTGTAGACTTGCTCATGACCCATGGAATAGTAGGATCAAGAGCTATAGTCCTCTTGACTGCAGTCAAATTTCATGAATCTCATATCCTCCTCAGCCTTTTGGTAACCGTTTGGCTGATCTGACTTAGGTTGAAGTTGGAGGATTTCTTCAATGGCTTCCTCAGTAATTAGAATTTGCTTTCCTCTAAGCTGCACTGCATCCAGGGACGTTTTGAAGTAGTTATAGTAGAATTCTCTGACCCAAGATGAGTTGACTTCAGTTAAGTTTCTTTCAAAGAAGAACCAGCCTCTTTGTTTAATTTGATCTGAAGTGTATTGTTTGAGTTCTTCTGGAATTTTGAGGGTCCTTTCCAAGTATAGGTTCCTGGAAGTTGCAAAAACTGGATACTTTAGCTCACAGTATCTGTTGGCAAACTTGACAGGGTCTGTGGCAGGCACCAATTGATCAGCTTTTTCCTGTGGGATAAAATTCTTTTCCCGCCAGGAATCGTCTTGAAGGATATCCAAAATAGAGGTAGAGGATTCTCCTCTTTTCCTTTTGCCAGTGGTTGCTTTGCCCTTTCCTTTACTCTTGGGGTCAGACATCCTGAAAAGCAGAAATTCCAGGATACAGTTTAAGAACTAAAGCAGGAAAATAGGTAAGAAAATAGGAATTTATCAATAAAAACATATAGGCAAAAGATGAATAAAAGAGCAATATAAGCATGAATTGAGTTAAATATAAGTAAATTTTAGACTGTATGCAAATGAAAAGTCCGAGAGTAAAAATCACAATCCAAAATCAATAATATGCAGAATTCTTTTTAATCAGGAAGAGCAGGCATCATGCCTTGAAGTGGTTTTAAAGTGGTTAGTTGAAAGCTTAATAGAAAAGTTAGAAAGTTAAAGTAGTTAAGAGTTAAAAATGAAGTTAAAGTAAGTGGCATGGTGTTTTGGTTCCCAATTAACTAAAATTGCACAAATTTGAAAACAAGTAACTCAAATTCAAGTAAATATTGTAGATTATTGATGAATAATCATAGAAAAGAAATGCAAAATTAAAGTGAAATCATCAATAATGTTGTTTAATGAATAAAGGAATCAGAAAGAATAAGAAAGCTAGCCTGTGCATTCATGAATTGTTTTGGTTGAAACCATTTAGTGCAAAATTTGAAATTTCCAAAACTAATTCATGAATGGTAGTTGAGTGAAACAATTTGCTTAAAAAAATTGGGCAGCATTTTGTCTAAAAATTGGACATTCCCGAGTAATAAACAACAGCAAAAATAGTTCATATGATAATAAAATAGTGCAGAAAAGAGTAACAAATAGTAATTCACATGAATTCAAAATAAACAAACTCAATCTGCATCAAAGAATAGTAAAGAGTAGCATATGAACAGTATTATCATCACAGCAAATTGAAAATTGAGAAATAGATAAAACATGTAATATGAACGGTTCAATTATTAGGCCTAAATCCACTAACCACATCCTAGCTACCTAACCACCTAAAATCCACTACGATCATGCATCTCTAACTATCCTAATTCGAACATAATCTGAAAAAAAAATATGCGAAATTAACTAAAAACTCGGAATGGAATCAGCGTTAGGCGGAACCTGGTTTGCAGAGGTATGGAATATGGAATCAGAAAGATGGTGGTGGTGGTGATGCGGTGGTGCTGGGAGCAGTCACAGCGGCGGTTTGATGGCAGGGCAGGGTGGTGGTTCTGAGTGGTTGGGGGAGAAAGAGAGGAAGCGGGCGAAGGGAGTGAGTGGTATGGGGGTGGTGGTGGTTGGCCGGATGTCCTGGGATGTGGCAGCAGCGCTGGGGCGGCTCGGTGACGGGGTGGGGCTTGTGGAGGGGGAGGAGTGGTGAGGGTGGAAGAAGGGGGGAGGAAGAGAAGAGGGGTGGTTCCGGCGAGGGTGGCGCGACAGTCTGGGTTGGCGACGGTGGTGGCGGCGGTCCTGGTAGGCGATGGTGGTGGTATGGTGGTTGGGGAGAGGGGAGGAGAGAGTGCAGAAGGGGATTGGGGGGGGGGGGGAAGTGACGCGAAATGGGTTAGGGTTTCGCGTGGGTGGTGTTAGTGGATTCGAATCCACGCGAACGCGTGGGTCACGCGATCGCGTGAATGAGGCGAAAAGGCAATGAAAGTGACGCGTACGTGTTGCTCAGAATTGTGCTAAATGCACAACTCCAGCGTCGTTTTGGCGCAACTCTCTGTTTCCAATTAGGGGGCTAAGTTTTCCACATGACGCGTACGCGTCGCCCACGCTTTCGCGTGGTGTGTGTGAAGTGAAATTGACGTGTTCGCGTCACTGACACAATCGCGTGGGTGAGGTATAATGAAAGTAATGCGTTCGCGTCACGGACGCGATCACGTAGCCCAAATTGTGCCTAACGCATACTAGCCGAATGATTCTAGCCCAACTTTCTGGGCGTTGGATTGTTACGTCGATTTGCAATCGACGCCCAGGCGTGGCCCATGCGCACGCGTGGGGTGCTCTCTCTTCTTTTTTTATATGCAGTATGCAAATGCAAATGCAGGTATGGATGTTATGAATAATTCCAGTTTCAATAAAAATAGAATAAAATAAAACTTAAAAACAAACAAAACGTAATAAAATAAAAATTGAAAAAGGAACGATCATACCATGGTGAGTTGTCTTCCACCTAGCACTTTTGGTTAAAGTCCTTAAGTTGGACATCTGCTGAGCTCCCTATTATGGTGGATTGTGCTTGAATTCATCTAAAAATCTCCACCGCTGTTTGTAATGCCAACAGCCTCCGGGGTCCCAAACTAGGCATATAAAGCCTTTGAGTAAATGCAAATAGGTGTTCAGGTTCCCAGGGTGTTGAATGTCAGAATAGATTACAGGATCCCAAACCTTGTTTTTGTACCCGTCTCTGTCTTGATCTATATTTTTCCAACCGGGTGGTGCGGAAGTTGTATTCTCACTAAGATGACCAAATATCTTCCGAGACCCATGCAATTAAACTCGAAACCAATCCTTGTTCCTTAAATTGAAGTGTGGAGCTTCATGGATTCTTGCATACCAGCCCTGAGTGCGAACCATTTCTCTTTTACTCTTAAAGCCGCAAAAAGCTCTAAGCTGATCATCTGTTTCAAGCAAACCATATTCAAGTGGAAAAGTAAAGATAAAGGCTAAGAATTTTACCCGCTTAAAGTTTGTATTGGATGGTAATGGCCTTGGAAAAGGTGTTTCTAGGGGTTTTGCAAGCTCTACTCCCTTGTATTCTTCTGTGAATTCTTCCACTTTCTTGCAAACTTCTTCAACTGCAACCACGTCTTGATCAAAGTCTTCGATATCCTCCTCATCACTCAAGTCATAATTTGGAGGTTGAGAGAAGTCTACCTCCGCATCATCTTCGTATTCACTTGGGGAAGAATTTTCAGTCTCAAAGAATTCACTTGCGGATGCAACTTCATTACTAGGAGAACTTGACTCGTGATTATCATTATCAAGGAAACTCGCTTCTTGAGTTGTTCCGTCCAATTCTTCATAAGATACCTGCTTTGGGGGCTGTGCACTATCCTCCTTAGCATCAATTGCAAATTTATTGTCGGAATTCTCTACAATTCTGGATTCCCATAGAGGTTCAGCATCTCCTAAGTCTTCAACCAATTCTTCTTCTTCAATAATTTCAGCCTCCTCCACTTGTTCCAGTACAAAGTCATGCTCCTTACTGTCCATTGGAGTTTCCAGTCTCTCCTTCATGCTACGTTCTTCATTAGATTGTCCACATGAAGCCATGGGGGTTCCTTGAGTGTTCGAACGTCGAGAAGGTAATCGATTGATTGTTTGATCCAGTTGGTGAAGGGTTGCATGAAATTTTTCCACTATTTCCTTGAGGCGAGCCTGTGATTCTTGGGTCGATGGATATGGACATGGTGCATATCGAAGTGGTGGTTCTTGGGAGTAATTGGAATGGAATTGGGGTGGATATGGGTTAGGGTCATATGGAGGTGAGTGTTGGTAGATGGCTTGTGAGTGTGGTGGTGGTTCATAGCTATGTTGATGAGGTAGCTTGTAGGCGTATGATGGGGCTTGTTGGTAACTACAAGGGGGTCCACCATATCTATCATCTTGGTACGAACCTCGGAATGGCTCTTGACCGTAGTAATTTGGTGGGTGATGGTTATCACGAAGGGGTCCACCATAACTATTGTCTCGACATGCATTGTTGAATGGTCGTCGTCCATGGTACTTTGGAGGGTGTTGTTGCCTAAAGGGTTGATCAAATCCTCGTGGCTCCGTCCATCTCTGATTGTTTTGACCTTGATGCATGTTCCTGTTATAATTTCCATTCCTTGCAACAACATTGGAACCAAACTCAAAGCGATGGGGGGTGAGAACTCATAATAACTAATAAAAATTAAAAAGAAAAATAAAAACAAATAAATAAGCAAAATAAAATATTTACAATAACCAATAATAAGGCACACAGTTGCAATTCCCCAGCAACGGTGCCATTTTGACGAACTGATTTCTGCCAGTAAAGAATTTTTATAAAAATAATCGCGTTGTAAGTATAGTTTCTAAACCAACAGAGAATCCTTTCGTACAAAAATTTGGTTGTCACAAGTAACAAAACCCAATAAAATTTGTAACCGACGTATTTAAACCTCGGGTCGTCTTCTCAAGGAATTGCAGGGAAGTATGATTTATTATTGGTTATGAGTAAAAGTGTATTTTTGGGTTTTTGAAATAAGGAACAAGTAATTTAAATAGCAAGAAAAAATAAATTAATAATTATAAAGAAAATCTCTTGACAAGGTATGAGAACTGGAAATCCTATCCTAGTTATCCTTATCAGGTGTGATGAGAATTGGATTTTGCTCCCACTTAGTTAACCGTTACTAAATAAAGGAAAGTCAAGCAGACTAATTAATTTGATCCTCAAGTCCTAGTCAACTCCTGTGGAAAGACTAGCTTTAGAGCAATCCAAATTAATCAGCAATTCCCAAATCTCAATCTACTGCTGAGTTTGACAACTCAAGTGTTACCAATTACTTAACTAAAACCAAAAGGAGAAAATAAATCTAAATTAAATTGAAAGCATCATAAATAGAGTAAAACAATCATTAATCTGAAATACCTCAAAATATATTAAACAGAACATTCAAATTTTAACATGGAAATGTTCATAAACCAAATTGGAAAGATAAATAACAATTAAAGTAATAGAATAAATAAAAGTAGAAAATAAATTAAAAGAACATTGAACCTGTGATTGGAGAGAAGTAGCCTAAACATTATAGAAATTCTAAATTCTAACCCTAATCCTAAGAGAGAGGAGAGAGCTTCTCTCTCTAAAAACTACATCTAAAACCTAAAGTTATGAATTATGAATACTGTATGAATTGTTCTACTCTTTCTCTTTCGATTCCTCCATTCTCTGGTTTATATTCTATGTTTCTGGCTTGGATTTGGGCCGAAAAAGGGTCCAGAAATCGCCGAGGGCATTTTCTGTAGATTCCTGCACATGGCGTCCGTCACGCGTTCGCGTGGGTCACGCGGTCACGTCATTTGGAGTTTTTTTCTTGTCACGCGTACGCGTCAGTCATGCGTACGCGTCATCTGCGTTCTGCTCAAGGCATGCGTCCGTGTTGTCCACGCGTACGCATCGCTGCCTTTCCTTCAAAACTCCATTTTTGTGCTTTCCTTCCAATTTTGTATGTTTCCTTTCTGTCTTCTAAGCCATTCCCGCCTTATAAAACCTGAAAATACTTAACACACAAATCACAGCATCGAATCGTAATAAGGGATAATTAAAATTATTATTTTTAAAGCATAGGAAACATGTTTTCACATATATCATAAAATAAGGAAGGGAAAGTAAAACCATGCAATTCATATGAATAAGTGGGTGAAGAATTGATAAAAACACTCAATTTGAGCACAAGATGAATCATAAAATAGGGGTTTATCATTGGCTGTTAAGCCATGTCTAATCTTTTGGACTGAGGTTTTCACTTTCCATTGTAGGAAGGACATGTCTGTATTTGTTATGCTAAGGCTTGGCTGGCTATTTGGCCATGTCTAATTCTTTTGGACCGAAGCTTTAGACTAACATTGCATGAATCATGGAATTCTTATTAAAAATTTTGAATTTCTTTATTTTCTTTTTCCAAAATAATTTCGAAAAAATACAAAAAAAAATTTAATAAAATCATAAAACCAAATATTTTTTGTGTTTCTTGTTTGAGTCTTGTGTCAAATTTTAAGTTTGGTGTCAATTACATGTTTTTAATTTTTCTTAAAATTTTTGAAAATTCATGCATTATGTTCTTTGATCTTCAAGTTGTTCTTGATGATTTTCCTTGTTTGATCTTTAATTTTTCTTGTTTTGTATCTTTTCTTGTTTTTCTTGTGCATTTTCGAATTGTTAGTGTCCCTAGTACAAAAGTTCTTAAGTTTAGTGTCTTGCATGTCTTTATTTTCTTAAAAATTTTCAAAAATATGTTCTTGATGTTCATCATGATCTTCAAAGTGTTTTTGGTGTTCATCTTGACATTCAAAGTGTTCTTGCATGCATTATTTGTTTTCATCTTAAATTTTTATATTTTGTTTCATTTTGTTGTTTTTCTCTCTCATTAAAAATTCAAAAGTAAAAAAAAAATATCTTTTCCTTATTCTTCTCATAATTTTCGAAATTTTGAGTTGACTTGGTCAAAAATTTTTAAAATTTAGTTGTTTCTTGTTAGTCAAGTCAAAAATTTCAATTTAAAAACTTTATCTTTTCAAATCTTTTTCAAAATCAAAACTTTTTCATTTTTTTCGAATTTCATTCTTAAAATTTTTCAAAATCTTTTTCTTCTTTTTATTTAACATTTTCGAAAACTTTACTAACAATTAATATTTTGATTCAAAAATTTCAAGTTTTTTACTTTCTTGTTAAGAAAGGTTCAATCTTTAAGTTCTAGAATCATATCTTTTAGTTTCTTGTTAGTCAAGTCATCAACTTTAATTTAACAAAAAAAACAAATCTTTTTAATTTCTTTTTCAATTATTTTTCAAAATAAATTTCAATCATATCTTTTTAAAATTTTAATTTCAAAATCTTTTTCTAACTTCGTATCTTTTCAAAATTTATTTCAACAAATCTTTTACTATTTCTTATCTTTTTCAAAACCACCTAACTACTTTTCCACTTCTGATTTTCGAAAAGCACTAACCACTTCTTCAAAATTCTTTTTAATTAACTAATTGTTTTAAATTCTAATTTTATTTTATTTCTTTTAATATTTTCGAAACTAACTTAATTAATTAAATAAAAATAAAAAAGTTTTTCTTTTCCCTCTTCTTAAAATTCGAATACTCTCTCTCTCATCTCTTTCTATTTATTTATTTAATTACTAACACTTCCCTTCTACTCATAATTCGAACCCTTCTCTCCTCTCTCTCTATTCGAATTACTCATATCCTCTCTCTTCTCATTCTTCTATTCTTTTATTCTTATACTCACATAAAGGAATCTCTATACTTGACATAGAGGATTCCACTATTCTCTTTGTTCTTTTCTTTTTAATATGAGCAGGAACAAGGATAAGGACATTCTTGTTGAAGCTGATCCTGAACTTGAAAGGACTCTGAAGAGGAAGCTAAGAGAAGCTAAAGCACAACACTCTGGAGAGGACCTTACAGAAAATTTAGAAAAAGAAGCAGATATGGCAGCCAAACCCAACAATAATGATGGAGATGCAAGGAAGATGCTTGGTGACTTTACTGCACCAACTTCCAACTTCTATGGAAGAAGCATCTCAATTCCTACAATTGGAGCAAACAACTTTTAGCTTAAGCCTCTATTAGTTTCTCTAATGCAGCAGAATTGCAAGTTTTATGGACTTCTATTGGAAGATCCTTATCAGTTCTTAGCTAAATTTTTGCAAATCTGTGACACTGTTAAGACCAATGGGGTTAATCCCGAGGTCTACAGACTTCTGCTTTTCCCTTTTGCTGTAAGAGACAGAGCTAGGATATGGTTGTACTTACAACCTAAAGAAAGCCTAAACTCTTGGGAAAAGTTGGTCAATGATTTCTTGGCCAAATTCTTTCCACATCAAAAGATGAGCAAGCTTAGAGTGGAAGTCCAAACCTTCAGACAGAAAGAAGGTGAATCCCTATATGAAGCTTGGGAAAGATACAAGCAATTGATCAGAAGGTGTCCTTCTGACATGCTTTCAGAATGGAGCATCTTATGTATATTCTATGATGGTCTGTCTGAATTGTCCAAGATGTCATTGGACCACTTTGCTGGTGGATCTCTTCATCTGAAGAAAACACCTGTAGAAGCCCAGGAACTCATCGAAATGGTTGTAAATAACCAGTTCATGTATACTTATGAAAGAAATCCTATGAATAATGGGATGACTCAGAAGAAAGGAGTTCTTGAGATTGATACTCTGAATGCCATATTGGCTCAGAATAAAATATTAACTCAGCAAGTCAATATGATTTCTTAGAATCTGACTGTAATGCAAGCTGCACCTGGCAGTACTAAAAAAGTTTCCTCTGAAGGAGAAGCTTATGACCCTGAGAATCCTGCAATGGAAGAGGTGAATTATATGGGAGAATCCTATGGAAACACCTATAATCCTTCATGGAGAAATCATCCAAATTTCTCATGGAAGGATCAATAGAATCCTCAATAAGGCTCTAATAATAATAATGATGGGAGAAATAGGTTTGGCAATAGCAAGCCTTTTCCATCATCTTCTCAGCAACAGACAGAGAATTCTAAACAGAGCCTCTCTGACTTAGCAACCATAGTCTCTGATCTATCTAAGACCACTCTCAGTTTCATGACTGAAACAAGGTCCTCCATCAGAAATTTGGAGGCACAAGTGGGTCAGCTGAGTAAAAGAGTTACTGAAGTCCCTCTTAGTACTCTCCCAAGCAATACAGAAGAGAATCCAAAGAGAGAGTGCAAGGCCATCAATATATCCAAAGTGACCGAACATATAGAGGAGGAAAAGGCAGTGATTTCCAGTGAGGAAGACCTCAATGGACGTCCACTGACCACTAAGGAGTTCCCTAATGAGGAACCAAAGGAATCTGAGGCTCATACAGAGACCATAGAGATTCCACTGAACTTACTATTGCCATTCATGAGCTCTGATGAGTATTCTTCCTCTGAAGAGGATGAAGATATTGTTGAAGAGCAAGTTGCTCGGCATCTAGGAGCAATCATGAAGCTGAATGCCAAGTTATTTGGTAATGAGACTTGGGAGGATGAACCTCCATTGCTCATCAATGAACTGAATGCCAAGTTATCCCAGAAGGTTCTTAATACATTGTACCATAGGCACCATGAACTTTGAGAAGGCTCTGTGTGACCTCGGGTCAGGTATAAACCTCATGCCACTCTCTATAATGGAGAAACTAGGGATCTTTGAGGTACAAGCTGAAAGAATCTCACTAGAGATGGCAGACAAATCAATGAAACAGGCTTATGGACTTGTAGGGGATGTCTTAGTGAAGGTTGAAGGCCTTTACATCCCTGCTGACTTCATTATCCTAGACACTGGGAAGGATGAGGATGAATCCATTATCCTTGGAAGACCCTTCCTAGCCACAGCAAGGGTTGTGATTGATGTGGACAGAAGAGAGTTAGTCCTTCAATTGAATGAGGACTACCTTGTGTTTAAGGCTCAAAGATCTTCTTCTGTAACCATGGAGAGGAAGCATGAAAATCTTCTCTCAATACAGAGTCAAGTAGAGCCCCCACATTCAAACTTTAAGTTTGGTGTTGCGAGGCCACCATCATGCTCTGAGTGTTCGTGAAGCTCTCTAAAAGCTCACTGTCAAGCTATTGACATTAAAGAAGCGCTTATTGGGAGGCAACCCAATGTTATTTAATTATATTTATTTTTTTTATAGACATTTGTCTTCCATTGCCATGTTATATTTTCTTTAGGTTGATGATCATGTGGAATCACAAAAACAGCTGCAGAATCAAAGCGGAATCAAAAATAGCATAAAAAACAGCACACCCTGGAGGACAGGCTTACTGGCGTTTAAACGCCAGTAAGGATAGCAGAATGGGCGTTTAACGCCCATGTAGGTAGCATTCTAGGCGTTAAATGCCAGAATGGGCAGCATTCTAGGCGTTTAATGCTAGAAATAGCAGCATTCTGGGCGTTCAGAAAAACGCCCAGTAAAGAAGAATTCCTGGCATTTAGCGCCAGCCAGGGTATCTGGTTGGGCGTTAAACGCCCAAAGAGGCAGTCAAGTGGGCGTTAAATGCCCGAATGGATAGCATTCTGGGCGTTTAACGCCAGGATGACACAATGGAGGTAAATTTGTTTCCAATTCGATTTTTTTTCAATTTTTCATGTTTTAATTCATAATTTTTTGCATCAAACATATTTTAAACGTTCATCTTTCAATTTCTGTTTTCAAAAATTAATAATCTTTCCAATTCTTTTTAATTCTTTTTCAATTCTTTTCAATTCCTTCCAAAACGTTTTCAAAACTTACATATCTTTTCAAATTCTTTTCAACTCTTTTTAATTTTTCTTGTATACAGTAATAAGTTTTCAAAATTAATTGCAACATTCTTCTTCTACTCCATTCTATCTTATTTTGCTCGAGGACGAGCAAAGCTTTTAAGTTTGGTGTAGAAAAGCTCAGCTTTTTGCTTTCTATAACTACTAATAGCACCTAAGGCCAGAGAAACCTCTAGGAAGAGGAAAGGGAAGGTAGTGCTTCCAACTCTAAGTCATGGGAGATGGAGAGATTCATCTCAAAAGCCCATCACTAAAAAGAGGATGGAGCAAACAAAAGAGCCCGCTCATGGATCTCAACAAGAGAATGAGGAAATCCCTCACCAAAAAATTCCTGAAATGCCTCAAGGGATACACTTTCCTTCACACAACTATTGGGAGCAACTCAACACCTCTTTAGGAGAATTGAGTTCGAACATGGAGCAACTAAGAGTGGAGCACCAAGAGCACTCCATCATCCTCCATGAAATCAGAGAGGACCAAAAGGCCATGAGAGAGGAGCAACAAAGGCAAGGAAGAGACATAGAGGAGCTCAAGAACTCCACTGGTTCTTCAAGAGGAAGAAGAAGCCATCATCACTAAGGTGGACCCGTTCTTTAATTTCCTTGTTCTTATTTTTCTATTTTTCGTTTCTATGCTTTATGTTTTGTCTATGTTTATGTCTTCATTACATGATCATTAATGTTTAGTGTCTATGTATTAAAGCTATGAATGTTCCATGAATCTTTCACCTTTCTTAAATGAAAAATGTTTTTTGAAAAAGAAAAAGAAGTACATGAATTTCGAATTCTATCTTTAAAATAGTCTAATTATTTTGATGTGGTGGCAATACTTTCTTTTTCTGAATGAATGCTTGAACAGTGCATATTTTTTATAGTGAAGTTTATGAATGTTAAAATTGTTGGCTCTTGAAAGAATAATGAAAAAAAGAGAAATGTTATTGATAATCTGAATAATCATAAAATTGATTGTTAAAGCAAGAAAAAGCAGTGAAAAATACAAAGCTTGTGAAAAAAAGGTGAAAAATAAAGAAAAAGAAAGAAAAAGAAAAAGCAAACAGAAAAAGTCAATAGCTCTTTAAACCAAAAGGCAAGGGTAAAAAAGGATCCAAGGCTTTGAGCATTAATGGATTGGAGGGCCCAAAGGAATAAAATCCTGACCTAAGCGGCTAAATCAAGCTGTCCCTAACCATGTGCTTGTGTCACGAAGGTCTAAGTGAAAAACTTGAGACTGAGTGATTAAAGTCGTGATCGAAAGCAAAAAGAGTGTACTTAAGAACTCTGGGCACCTCTAACTAGGGACTCTAGCAAAGCTGAGTCACAATCTGAAAAGATTCACCCAGTTATGTGTCCGTGGCATTTATGTATCCGGTGGTAATACTAGAAAACAAAATGCTTAGGGTCACGGCCAAGACTCATAAAGTAGCTGTATTCAAGAATCAACATACTAAACTAGGAGAATCAATAACACTATCTGAATTCTGAGTTCCTATGGATGCCAATCATTCTGAACTTCAAAGTATAAAGTGAGATGCCAAAACTGTTCGGAAGCAAAAAGCTACTAGTCTCGCTCATCTAATTGGAACTAAGCTTCATTGATATTTTGAAATTTATTGTATTTTCTCTTCTTTTTATCCTATTGTTTTTTAAGTTGCTTGGGGACAAGCAACAATTTAAGTTTGGTGTTGTGATGAGCGGATAATTTATACGCTTTTTGGCATTGTTTTTAGGTAGTTTTTAGTATGTTTTAGTTACTTTTTATTATATTTTTATGAGTTTTTATGAAAAAATCACATTTCTGGAATTTACTATGAGTTTGTGTGTTTTTCTGTAATTTCAGGTATTTTCTGGCTAAAATTGAGGGACCTGAGCAAAAGTCTTATTCAGAGGCTAAGAAAGGACTGCAGATGTTGTTGGATTTTGACCCTCCTGCACTTGAAGTGGATTTTCTGGAGCTACAGAAGCTAAATTACCGCGCTCTCAATTGCTTTGGAAAGTAGACATCTTGGGATTTCCAGCAACGTATAATAGTCCATACTTTGCCCGAGATTTGATGGCCCAAACTGGCGTTTAAACGCCAGCTAGAGACCCTTTCCTGGCGTAAAATGCCAGAACTGGCACCAGAACTGGAGTTAAACGGCCAAACTGGCATCCAAGCTGGCGTTTAACTCTAGAAAAGGCCTATGCATATGTAAAGCTCAATGCTCAGCCCAAGCACACACCAAGTAGGCCCCGGAAGTAGATTTCTGCACTATCTGCACTTAGTTACTCAATTTCTGTAATCCTTGGTAACTAGTTTAGTATAAATACTAGTCTTTCCTATTGTATTCGGAGAACTTTTATTATCTTATGCCATTTTTCACAACTAGGAGGCTGGCCATTCGGCCATGCCTAGACCTTTTTCTCTTATGTATTTTCCAACGGTGGAGTTTCTACACCTCATAGATTAAAGTGCGGAGCTCTGCTGTTCTTCATGAATTAATGCAAGTACTATTGTTTCTCTTTCAATTCACACTTACTTCTTCTCCAAGATATACTCTCGTACATAATTCAGTTAAGTCTGAATGAAGGGGTGACCCGTGATAATCACCCACTATCTTCGTTACTCGCTTAGCCAAGATCTGCGTGCCTGACAACCACAAGCGGTCTACATGATGTTCAACGTAGTCATTGGATGACAGTCGGAGTATAGTCTCTTAGGTCTCTGATCCATGGATTTGACTTGCCTCTCCTGACAACAGAGCATTCGAATCCGTGAGATTAGAACCCTCGTGGTAGAGGCTAGAACCAATTGACAGCATTCCTGAGATCCGGAAAGTCTAAACCTTGTCTGTGGTATTCCGAGTAGGATCTGGGACGGGATGACTGTGACGAGCTTCAAACTCGCGAATGTTGGGTGCAGTGACAGTGTGCAAAAGGATAGAGAGATCCTATTCAGACACAAGTGAGAACCGACAGATGATTAGCCATGAGGTAGCTGTGCCTGGTATTTTTCATCCGAGACGAGAGATCCGACAGTTGATTAGCGTACAGAAACTGTACCTGGACCATTTTCACTGAGAGGACAGATGGTAGCCATTGACAACGGTGATCCACCAACATACAGCTTGCCATGGAAGGGAGTACGCATGATTGGATGAAGACAATAGGAAAGCAGAGGTTCAGAAGCAATAAAGCATCTCTAAACGCTTATTGGTAGACGAAATTGTGATCACACTTTTCACAACTCCGCACAACTAACCAGCAAGTGCACTGGGTCGTCCAAGTAATACCTTACGTGAGTAAGGGTCGATCCCACGGAGATTGTCGGCTTGAAGCTAGCTATGGTTATCTTGTGAATCTTAGTCAGGAGATTAATGATAAAAATGATTTTGTTTATGAAAAGTAAATAACATGAAATAAATGGTACTTGTGATTCAGTAATAAGGAACATGTTGAGGTTCCGGAGATGCTCTGTCGTCTGAATCTCTGTTTTCCTAATGTCTTCTTCTCCAAACACGCATGGCTTCCTTCAATGGCAAGCTGTATGGTCCTCTCGGATGAAAAATACTAGGTACGATGTTTGCACGGCTAATCAACTGTCGGACTTCTCGTCTCGGATGAAAAATACCAGGTGCAGCTACCGCACGGCTAATCATCTGTCGGTTCTCACTAGCGTCGGAATAGGATCCCTCTATCCTTTTTCACACTGTCACTGCGCCCAACATTCGCAAGTTTGAAGCTCGTCACAGTCATCCCTTCCCAGATCCTACTTGGAATACCTGTTCATACCCTGGGTTGAGCTCTCCGACCGGGGTTGTTTGGCGACAAGTCGACCGACCTCTTCAGGTTAGGACTATCCGACCTCTTCTTAAAGAGCTCGGCCAAATCACGAGGAGAGCCC
Source organism: Arachis ipaensis (assembly GCF_059453495.1). Lineage (NCBI taxonomy): Eukaryota > Viridiplantae > Streptophyta > Magnoliopsida > Fabales > Fabaceae > Arachis > Arachis ipaensis. Next base: position 61,539,549 of record NC_142436.1, read on the forward strand.
AAAAGGGGCCCAAACAGAGGAACACAACCCAAACCCAAAGGCAGTCTAAGCCTATAGAGATAAGGGCGGTTCCCTTGAAGATAAGATGACTTCACTCGAAGATAAGATAACTATCTTATCTCCAGAAAGGTCACTCCACACTACTATAAATACACTGGAGCACCCAGGTATAACTCATACTCTAATTCTACAAAAAACTTGCTTAATACCCTTGCTAACTTAAGCATCGGAGTCCATTGCAGGTACCACCACCCTCCGGTGACGAAGGATCAGCACCGCCACCAAGTCCAACAAGTCGGACACATCAGCTCCGACCAGTACAGAAGATCTCGTCCGAGATCGACCTACAGTTTTAGGTAACCCTCAGAACATTGGCGCCGTTGCCGGGGACTTGAAAGTCATCCCATCACCATGGCGGACAACCTGGATAACGACCACAACTCTGATTTGGAAAACCCAACACCACATAAGAACGCGGAGGTTACACTGGATGATACTTCTCAACCTAACAAAGACAAGAACTCCCCAAGCACGGGAGCCATGGAGGCACTTCAGGATCGCCTGAAACAACTCGAAAAAGAGGTTCAGTATCAACGGGAATCCGAGAGAGACTTACGAAGAGAAGCTAGGCGACGTCGCGAATTAGAGGACAAGCTCCTAAAGATCGAAGCCGATCTCCAAGCTAAACACACCAAATCCAGCCATGACGAAAGCTCCCGCAAAGACCAAGACCCGTTCACCAAAGAGATCATGAAAGCCAAAATCCCAAAAGACTTTAAACCTCCCGACATGACTCTATACGATGGTACGACAGACCTCGGCCATCATCTTAGCAACTTCCGAAGCAGAATGTATCTCACCGACGCCTCAGACGCAACTCGGTGCAAAGCCTTCCCAACTACTCTAACAAAGATGGCAATTAAATGGTTCGACAACCTGCCCCCTAGGTTCATCTCAAATTTTGACGACTTGGCCAAAAAGTTTCTAGCCAGATTCTCTATCCAGAAGGATAAAACTAAACACGCCCCAAGTCTACTAGGGATCAAGCAAGGAGATCAGGAAAGCCTTCGCAATTATATGGAAAGATTCAACAAGGCATGTTTGGACATACAAAATCTATCAACAGAAGCAACCATTATGGGCTTCATCAATGGCATACGAGAGGGACCCTTTAGTCACTCCATATCGAAAAAACATCCCACATCTCTAAATGAAGTACAAGAACGAGTAGAAAAGTACATCAACATGGAGAAAAACTCCCGATTAGGAGAGACCTCAAAATCCGGATTCTCCTATAAAGATAAAGAGACCAAGAAAAAAGAAGATCAACACGGGGAGAAGATCAAAAAATACCACAATTACACCCCTCTTCGGGTGTCTCTTGTGGATGTCTATCGAGAAGTATGCCACACTGAAAAGATACCCCCACCTCGCCCACTCAAAAGCAAGAAAGGAAGAGAAAATTGGACAGGATTACTATGAATACCATCGAATTTATGGACACCCCACCAACGAGTGTGATGAGCGGATAATTTATATGCTTTTTGGCATTTTTTTACATAGTTTTTAGTAGGATTTAATTAGTTTTTAGTATATTTTTATTAGTTTTTAAATAAAAATAACATTTCTGAACTTTACTATGAGTTTGTGTATTTTTCTGTGATTTCAGGTATTTTCTGGCTGAAAATTGAGGGACCTAAGCAAAAATCTTATTCAGAGGCTGAAAAAGGACTGCAGATGCTATTGGATTCTGACCTCTCTGCACTCAAAGTGGATTTTTTGGAGCTATAGAAGTCCAAATGGTGCACTCTCAATTGCGTTTGAAGGTAGACATCTAGGGCTTTCCAGCAATATATAATAGTCCATACTTTGATCGGGGTTACATGATGCAAACTGGCGTTCAACGCCAGTTCTCTGCCCTATTCTGGCGTTAAACGCCAGAAACAGGTTACAAGTTGGAGTTAAACGCCCAAAACAGGTTACAACCTGGCGTTTAACTCCAGAAACAGGCTAGGCACGTGTAAAGCTCAAGTCTTAGCCCCAACACACACTAAGTGGGGCCCATAAGTGGATTTCTGCACTCTCTATCATAGTTTACTCATTTTCTGTAAACCTAGGTTACTAGTTTAGTATTTAAACAACTTTTAAAGATTTATTTTGTACCTTATGACATTTTCACGTTTTACATTGTATCTCTACGGAGTTAGTCTCTAAACTCCATGATTGAGGATGAGGAGCTCTACTGTGTCTCGATGAATTAATACAATTACTTCTGTTTTCTATTCAATCACGCTTGTTTCTGTTCTAAGATACTCGCTTATACTCAACCGTGATGAATGTGATGATCCGTGACACTCATCATCATTCTCAACCTATGAACGCGTGCCTGACAACCACTTCCGTTCTACCTTAGATTGAGTGTGTATCTCTTAGCCTCTTGGTTCATGATCAGAGTCTTCGTAGTATAGGCTAGAATTATTGGCGGCCATTCTTGAGATCCGGAAAGTCTAAACTTTATCTGTGGTATTCCGAGTAGGATCTGGGATGGGATAACTATGACAAGCTTCAAACTCACGAGTGTTGGGCGTAGTGACAGACGCAAAAGGATCAATGGATCCTATTCCGACATGAGTGAGAACCGACAGATGATTAGCCATGCGGTGACAGCGCATTTGGACCATTTTCACTGAGAGGACGGATGGTAGCCATTGAAAACGGTGATCCACCAACATACAGCTTGCCATGGAAGGAGACCTGCGTGCGTGAAGAAGAAGACAGTAGGAAAGCAGAGATTCGGAAAACAGAGCATCTACAGATCCTCAATCTGTTCTCCATTACTGCATAACAAGTATTATTTTTTTTATGCTATTTAATCTTCATAAATATAATCACTCTTATCATTGATTTCCTGACTAAGAATTACAAAATAGCCATAGCTTGCTTCAAGCCGACAATCTCCGTGGGATCGACCCTTACTCACGTAAGGTATTACTTAGACGACCCAGTGCACTTGCTGGTTAGTTGTGCGGAATTGCAAAAGTGTGATTGTGATTTCGTGCACCAAGTTTTTGGCGCCGTTGCCAGGGATTGTTCGAGTTTGGACAACTGACGGTTTATTTTGTTGCTTAGATTAGGAAAAATTTATCTTTTTAGTTTAGAGTCACTAAAATTGCGTCTTCTATTATTGTTATTTGGTTGACATTTTTTTAAATCCTTATTTTCTCTTTTTAAATTTTTCAAAAATTTTTATAAACTAATAATTGAGTTTTTCCGTTTGAGTTTAGTTTCATATTTTAAGTTTGGTGTCAATTGCATGTTTTTATTTTCTTTTGAATTTTCGAATTTGTTTTCATTGTTCTTTCTTAATCTTCAAGTTGTTCTTGTTTATTTTCCTTGTTTGATCTTTAGTTTTTCTTGTTTTGTGTATTTTTTTGTTTTTCTTGTGCATTTTTGAACTATTAGTATCTAAAAAAAATAATAAAAAAATATTTTATACATTAAATACCTTTATTAAAATACTTTAAATTTATAGCTCAATTGGCTAGAGCGGTGTGCTTATGTTCTTGGTAATTGGGAATCTTCCTTTTAAAACTTTTTCAAAAATAATTTTTCTTTGATTAAATCTCATGTCAAACTTTTAAGTTTGGTGTTCTGTTGTTATTTTTTATTTTTGAAAACTTATTTTTAGTTTTCTAAAAGTTTTAAGTTTGGTGTTCTTTTTTATGTTCTTGTGAGTCTTCAAAGTGTTCTTGAGGCTTCTTTGTGTTTCGATATTAAAATCTTTAAGTTTGGTGTTCCTTGGTGTTTTCCCTCCAAAACTTTTGAAAAACAAGGAGCATTAGATCTAAAAATTTTAAGTCTTGTGTCATTTTATTGTTTTTCTCTTTCCTCATTAAATTCAAAAATATCTTTTCTCTTTATTTTAAATTGAATTTTCGAAAATTACTTTTAAAAATTCAGATTTTTATTTTAAAAATCAAATCTTTTTAAAATTCAAAATCTTTTTCAAAAATCATATCCAAAGTTTTTTCCAATCTTCTTAATTAAGCAATTACTTTCATTTTCAAATTTATTTTTCTCTTGGTTTTCGAAATTTACATTTTTATTTCTAATTATTTTATTTTATTTTATCTTATTATTTTTAATTATCTTAATAATTTGGTTTGTTCTACTTAAATAAAATAAAAACAAAAATATATTTTCTTTGCAATTCATATCAATTACGTTTTATCCATCATGGACCTAAGTGGAAATGAACAGTCCAGAAGGACTCTGAGGTCATATGCTAATCCCACTACTACTGCATATGGGAGTAGTATCTGTATATCTCCCATCAAAGCAGACAGTTTTGAGCTAAATCCTCAGCTCATTGTCATGGTGTAGCAAAACTGCCAGTATTCCGATCTTCTGCAGGAAGAACCTACTGAGTTTCTGGCACAATTCTTGTAAATTGCTGACACAGTACGTGACAAGGAGGTAGATCAGGATGTATACAGGCTGTTACTGTTTCCGTTTGCTGTAAAAGATCAAGCTAAAAGGTGGTTAAACAACCAACCCACAGCAAGCATAAGAACATAGAAACAGTTATCAGACAAATTTCTGAATCAATATTTCCCTCCAAAAAGGATGACACAGCTAAGGCTGGACATCCAAGGCTTTAAACAAGAGGATGATGAATCCCTTTATAATGCCTGGGAGAGGTAAAGAGGGATGCTAAGGAAATGCCCCTCTGAAATGTTTTCAGAGTGGGTGCAATTAGACATCTTCTATTATGGGCTTACAGAAAGAGCTCAGATATCTCTAGACCACTCAGCTGGTGGATCTATATACATGAAAAAAACTATTGAAGAGGCTCAAAAGCTTATTGATATAGTTGCCAGAAATCAGCATCTGTACATAAGTAGTGGGTCCTCCATAAAAGAAGAAGCCAAGGTAGTGTATACTGAACTTGGTCCTCCAGAACAAGTTGCTGAACTCAATCAACAATTGTGTTTTCTAACAAAACAGCTAGCAGAATTCAAGGAGATGCTACAAGACACTAAAAATGCTAATAAAAATATGGAAGCACAATTGAATCAGACAAAACAGCAGTTATCAAAGCAGATAACAGAAGAGTGCCAGGCAGTCCAATTAAGAAGTGGAAAAACATTAAAAACCTCACTTCAGAGCAGCAGAAAGCCAAGAAAAGAACAACTGACAGAGGATGAGCAAAATATTATCCAAAATCCCTCTGAGGATAGTAAGAGCCCAGAGAGAAACAACTCTAGCGTTCAAACGCCAGAAAAGGATGCAAAGTTGGCGTTAAACGCCCATCCCACGCGGAGTTCTAGCGTTCAAACGCCAGAAACAGGCAAGGAGCTGGCATCAAACGCCCAATGGAAGCTCAATTCTGGCGTTCAAATGCCAGAAACAGGTAAGAAGTTGGCGTCCAACGCCAATCAAGCTTCTAACCCTGGCATTCAAATGTCAGTAAGGGATCAGACACACATAAGTACTGATAACAACCCCTCTAAAAAGGATTCTCCAACCACCTCTGTAGGAAATAAACCTGCAACAACTAAGGTTGAGGAATACAAAGCCAAGATGCCTTATCCTCAAAAACTCCGCCAAGAGGAGCAGGATAAGCAATTTGCCCGCTTTGCAGACTATCTCAGGATTCTTGAAATAAAGATTCCGTTTGCAGAGGCACTTGAGAAAATACCCTCTTATGCCAAGTTCATGAAAGAGATCTTGAGTCATAAGAAGGATTGGAGAGAAACTGAAAGAGTTCTCCTCACTGAAGAATGCAGTGTAGTCATTCTAAAAAGCTTCCCAGCAAAGCTTAAAGATCCCGGGAGCTTTATGATACCATGCATATTAGAGGGTAATTGCACCAAGATAGCTTTATGTGATCTTGGGGCAAGCATCAACCTAATACCTGCATCCACTATCAGAAAGCTTGGTTTAACTGAAGAAGTCAAACCAACCCGGATATGTCTCCAACTTGCTGATGGCTCCATTAAATACCCATCAGGCGTGATTGAAAACATAATTGTTAGGGTTGGGCCATTCGCCTTCTCCACTGACTTTGTAGTGCTGGAAATGGAGGAGCATAGGAGTGCTACTCTCATTCTAGAAAGACCTTTCCTAGCGACTGGACGAACTCTCATTGATGTCTAAAAGGGGGAAGTAACCCTGAGAGTCAATGAGGATGAGTTTAAGTTGAATGCTGTCAAAGCCATGCAACATCCAGACACAACAAAAGACTGCATAAAAGTTGATCTTATTGACTCTTTGGTAGAGGAGATCAGCATGGCTGAGAGTCTCGAATCAGAGCTGGAAGACATCTTTAAAGATGTTCAGCCTAATCTGGAGGAATCAGAGGAATTGAAAGAGCCTCTGAAACTTCCTCAGGAAGAGGAAAAACCTCCTAAACCCGAGCTCAAACCATTACCACCATCCCTGAAATATGCATTTCTGGGAGAAGGTGACACTTTTCCGGTGATCATAAGCTCTGCTTTAAATCCCCTGGAAGAGGAAGCGCTACTTCAAGTGCTAAGGACACACAAGATAGCTCTTGGGTGGTCCATAAGGGATCTTAAGGGCATCAGCCCAGCAAGATGCATGCACAAAATCCTATTAGAGGACGATGCTAAGCCAGTGGTTCAACCACAGAGGCGGCTAAATCCAGCCATGAAGGAAGTGGTGCAGAAAGAGGTCACCAAGTTACTAGAGGCTGGGATTATTTATCCTATTTCTGATAGCCCCTGGGTGAACCCTGCCCAAGTTGTCCCCAAAAAGGGAGGCATGACAGTGGTTCATAATGAAAAAAATAAACTAGTTCCTACAAGAACAATTACAGGGTGGCGCATGTGTATTGACTACAGAAGGCTCAATACAGCCACCAGAAAGGATCATTTTCCTTTACCATTCATAGACCATATGCTTGAAAGACTAGCAGGTCATGATTATTACTGCTTTTTGGATGGCTATTCAGGCTACAACCAAATTGCAGTAGATCCCCAGGATCAAGAGAAAACAGCATTCACATGCCCATCTGGAGTATTTGCCTACAGAAGGATGCCATTTGGGCTGTGTAATGCACCTGCAACCTTTCAGAGATGCATGCTCTCTATTTTTTCTGATATGGTGGAAAAATTTCTAGAAGTCTTCATGGATGACTTCTCAGTATATGGAGACTCATTTAGCTCCTGTCTTGATCACCTGACACTGGTTCTGAAAAGATGCCAAGAGACTAACCTGGTTTTAAACTGGGAAAAATGCCACTTTATGGTGACTGAAGGGATTATCCTTGGGCACAAGATTTCGAACAAGGGAATAGAGGTGGATCAAGCTAAGGTAGAGGTAATTGAAAAATTATTACCACCTGCTAATGTTAAGGCAATCAGAAGCTTTCTGGGGCATGCAGGATTCTATAGGAGGTTTATAAAGGATTTTTCAAAAATTGCAAAACCTCTGAGCAACCTGCTAGCTGCTGACACGCCATTTGTGTTTGACACAAAGTGTCTGCAGGTGTTTGAAACTCTGAAAGCTAAGCTGGTCAGAGCACCAGTTATTTCTGCACCAGACTGGACATTACCATTCGAACTAATGTGTGATGCCAGTGACCATGCCATTGGTGCAGTATTGGGGTAGAGGCAAGACAAGCTTCTGTATGTCATTTATTATGCTAGCCGTGTTTTAAATGATACCCAGAAAAATTACACAACCACAGAAAAAGAATTGCTTGCAGTGGTTGATGAGATATTTTGATGAGAAACGAATTTCTACCAAAACACCCAAAACTAACCGGCAAGTGTACCGGGTCGTATCAAGTAATAAAAACTCACGGAAGTGAGGTCGATCCCACAGGGATTGAAGGATTGAGCAATTTTAGTTTAGTGGTTGATTTAGTCAAGCGAATCAAGTGTTGGTTGGGTGATTTGTGATTTGCAGAATGTAAATTGCATGGAATTAAAGAGAGCGGGAAAGTAAATTGCTGAAACTTAAAGGACAAGAAATTAAATGACAGAAACTTAAAGTGCAAGAAATGTAAATTGCAGAATCTTAAAGTGCAAGAAATGTAAATTGCTTGAAAAGTAAAGGGGATTGGGATGAGGATTTGCAGAATTTAAACAAGGGAAAACTAAATTGCATCAAACAGAAGAGGAAAAGGGAGTTGGGATTGAACCGGATCTTATAACAGCAAAGTAAATGAACAATGAAAGCATTAAACAGAGAATTGAAATGAGAATTTAGATCTCAGGACCCAGAGACTAGAAAACCAAGTCTAGATCTCAATGCCTTCCTAGATCCCACAAGAACAATAGCAAGGAAATTGTAAATTGCAAAGAAAAGAGATGAAGATCAAGTAACAGAAACAGAAATGCTAATTCAATTAACAGTAAAGGAAACAGAGAGATCCAAGATTGAGATTGAAACAGAATTTCTTCAATTCTCCAATCCAAGATCCAAGACAAAAGTCAAATGAAATTGAAAGCAATGAAAGCAAGAAATTAAAGTTCACTCAAGTTCAAAAGCTCTTCGAAAACTATTATGAAAATTCTAAAAGGAAAGCTCTAAAAGAAAACTCTCCAGCAAAAGCTCCCCAAACAAATTGAATTCTATCCTATTTATACACTTTCCAAAATGATCTTCAAGCCTTGAGTTGGGCCTTTGTTCTTGGTGGAATTGGGTTGAAAGAGGCCTTGGTTGATTGCTCTTGAAGATTGAAGAAGAACCGAAGTGAACCAATTGAACCGGAAATGGAGTTAGCCAACGTTGGTCTTCAACGTTAGGGTCAAAGTTAGGGGTCTAACTTTGACCCTAACTTTTCATATCAGCAAACCACATTCTTCTGGTTTAGACGTTGGCGCCAACGTTAGGGGTCTAACTTTGACCCTAACGTTGGCCTTGCTTGGTGTGATTGGTGCCAACGTTAGCCTCCACGTTAGGGGGCTAACGTTGGCGCAAACGTTGCCTACTCCCCCATTGTGATTTAAGTGCCAACGTTAGCCTCCAAGTTAGGGGGCTAACGTTGGCGCAAACGTTGGTAGCCCAGGGAGAAACTCTCAAGTTCCAACGTTAGCCTCCAAGTTAGGGGGCTAACGTTGGAGCTAACGTTGGCTACTTCCAAAGAGTGATTCATATGCCCAACGTTAGCCTCCAAGTTAGGGGGCTAACGTTGGGGCTAACTTCATGCAACCCGGTTCAATTTTCACTTATTCCATTGTCCTCTCTTCACTCCTAGCCATTCCTCTTTGCTTCAACCTTTCTCCAAGCCTTCTTCACCTATCATTGATCAACCAAACTAATCAAAGTTTTGCTCAAAATCATGAGGTATTCAATCTTCCACAATATGCAACAAATATAGTTCAAAACCTCATGAAATGGCATGAATTCACATATGGTTGGTTCAATCAAGGGAAACATGAAAATCTACTCAATTAGCTTGCTTGTAGCTTAAGAAAGTGCATAATTCTAATGAAAACAAAAGAAAAAGACTAGCTAAAATGGGCTAAGATGACTTGTCATCACAACACCAAACTTAAAGCTTGCTTGTCCCCAAGCAAGAAATAGATTTATGCTCCAAGGTTCTTTCAATTAAGATGGATTGAGGAACACTTGTAAAGTGCAGTGAGTGAAGTGATCAAGTATCAGTGGGGTGAACTCTAAATCATATGCTCATGCAAGGGCTTCAGTGCTCACTAGTCCTTACATATTGGGAGTCGTAGGTCTTAGGATTTTCATTCAAATGGTACCATGGAGATCTCTTTATGTGTAATCACCTTGAAGCAGCTTATAGTTTCTGTGCCTTGGTCTCGACTCTAAGTATCATGTCTCAAAGCGGCTCTTTAGATAAGCTTTCAATCAATACTCCTAAACCAGTTGGTTTTAAGGTATTAGATGTTAAAGCACCCCTAAGGATTTACTTGCTCAAGCCTCTTTCCTTGACACACTTCAACCACAAGCATTTTACTAGGCTAACAACTCTTTGAGTCATTGTTTCTTCTTTCTTTTCTGCCTAGTAATTGATGCTCAGAGCCTTGGACCATGTTCTTTTTGTTTTTGTATTTTCTTTTCTTTCTTTTGTTTTGTTTGCTGCTTCTTGGATCAATAGATTTTTGAGAATCTCCACAATACTTCTTTGAACTTCATGTCCCGCCTATGAGCTCCCATGCAAGTTTTCACAAGCATGCAACCTCAGTACAAAATCATATAACCAGAACCACCACTTCTCCTAATCTTTTGCTTGCCTCAAAATTGTTTAATTCCTTAATCCTTCTTTTCAAAGAACTTTCATGTGATGCATTTCTTGAAAATTGAGTGCAAACAAGTTTTGAAGATAAGAATGTTGTGAATGATCAGACACCTTGCTTATTGACTTATAAAGAAAGACTATGTTATGCAGGCAGGCAGGGGTAAATAAAAAAACTATGCTATGCAGATAGGCAGGATAGATCAGGATACAATCCAACTTTCAATCACAACAATATTTGATGCAAAACAATGACTTAACAATACAACCTGTTGAAGTTTGCTTGATTTCCTTCTTCTCATCATCATCATTACTGGCCTTTAAGTTCATCTTTTGTCTCTTTGGTTGATGATGCTTAATCCTTCTAACAGCTTGTATGGGCCTCTGCAATGATATTGAAAGTTGCTTGTTCCCCAAGCACTTGGAAACAATGGTTAATTTTCATGATTTATTTGCGGGCTTTTTGAACTTACTTTGGTGTGGGAACACCAAACTTAGTACCTTGCCCATGGTTAACCATGTGTGATAATTTCTTTTTCTCTTTCACAAGTGATAGAACTGGAAACTAAGAAATGCAGTAAAATGGCTAACTAGTTCATCCAGTATGCTTGAAGCCTATATTATGCAGAAAGTGAGAATGTGCTTTTAAGTAAGAATTTGGTGGAACACCAAACTTAGAATCCTTCATTCTCCCTTAGATTGTGTTGGTGTGCAACACCAAACTTAGCTTCTTGCATTATAGATGAATTTAATTAACCTTTTTATTAAAATAACTATGGAAAGAAAACTACCTCAGGTTGGGTTGCCTCCCAACAAGCGCTCTTTTATTGTCACTAGCTTGACATTGAAGCTTTCTTTTATGGTGGTTGATGACTGTAGTGCCTCAACTTGTCCCCTCTGATCGTGAGCTTCTTCTTTGTTCCTTGGTGCTCTATCTCAGCATGTTCTAGTGATAATATTTTGCTCACAGTGTAGTAATCGTTAGTCTGTTGGTCTGTTCCCAGTTGTTGATAGACTAACTGCACTTTGTCACCTTTGAAGAGCCCTTCTGTTGGGATTTTTTTGTTCTTCCACCCCTTTTTGATTCTGTTTTTGTTTTTCTTCCTTCCTTTTGTTAATTCTTCTTCTTTGAAAACAGGCTCCCTTTTGAAATTCCTTTTCTTAGTTGCCAATACTACAATGTTCCCTTGAGCTTCTTCATTACTTTGCACAGTCTCTTTCTCTTTTTGGCCTGCTGTATCGTCTATCTCTTGCTTGGGAGGGCAGTTGTTGTTTGTCTTGTTGATTTCCTCCCTCCACTGCAGATTCTCCTTGTCTGTTTCTGTACCATCCTTCTTTTCATTACTGTTCGGTGTTTCTGGTAGTACACTCAGAGTGATACTTTCATTATGCATCCTGAGGGTTAATTCTCCTTGCTCTATGTCTATGATGGCCCTAGCAGTGGCTAAAAACGGTCTTCCCAGTATAATGGAATCGCCCTCATCCTGATTCGAATCCAGGATCACAAAATCTGCTGGGAAGATGAATCTGTCTACTTTGACTAGAAGGTTCTCAATTATACCACTGGGGCATATCACTGATTTGTCCACCAATTCTAGAGACATCTGTACCGGTTTTACCTCTTTTATGCCTAACTTTTTCACTAGAGAAGCAGGCATCAGATTGATACTAGCTCCCAAGTCACACATCGCCTTCTTGATAGTCATACTGCCAATGGCGCAGGGTAGAAAGAAACTCCCAGGGTCCTCAAGTTTGGGAGGAAGTCCCTTCTGGATTAGTGCTCTGCATTCCTCAGTGAGCAGTACAGTTTCATTAACTTGCCAACTCCTCTTCTTGTTGATAAGTTCCTTCAAGAACTTTGCGTACAGGGGCATTTGCTCAAGTGCTTCAGTTAAGGGAATATTGATTTCTAACTTCTTGAAGATTTCAAGAAATTTTGGGAAGTGTTGGTCCTTAGTTTCCTTGTTAAACCTTTGAGGATATGGCAAGGGAGGAGTGAAGTTATTTCCCTGCCTTTGGTCCTCAGTTGGCTCTTCAATTACTTCCTTTCCCTTTCTTGATTTTTGTGGCTGATCTTCTTTTTCTTGAGCTTGATCCTGAGTTGGCTTGCTTGCTGCCTCCTTCTTGTCATTGACTTTCTCTTCTTCAGCTTGTTTCTTGTCACTTTCCTTTGGCTTCTTGGTTGCTTCTTCATTTTTCACCAAGACTTTTCCACTCCTCAATTGTATTGCCTTGCATTCTTCCTTAGGATTTGGGATTGTGTCACTTGGCAGTGAGCTTGAAAATTTCTCAACAGAAATCTGTTTGGAGATTTGCCCAATTTGCCTCTCTAGGCTCTTCATGGAGGCTTCATGGTTCTTGGTTGTCATTTCTTGGTGTTTCCACATTTTGTCTATCAAGGTTTCCAAGTTGGTGAGTCTGTGAGATTCAGGTGATGCTTGTGGTGGGTTGTGAAATGTGGATGGTGGATGGTAGGCATTTTGGTTGGTGGGTTGGTTATTAGATTGGTAATGGTTGGGGTTGGAGTAGTTGTTTTGAGGTTTTCTGTAGGGGTTTTGGTTGGTTTGCTGCTGGTTGTGGTTTTGGTTGTTTCTTAAAGTGTTTTGGTTTGAGTTTCTCTGCCATGGTTGTTGATTTTGGTTGTGATTGTCTCCCCACCTAAGGTTTGGGTGGTTCTTCCAAGAAGGGTTGTAAGTGTCACCATATACTTCATTTGGCCCAGAATTTTGGTTGTGCATGTACTGGACTTGTTCTTGTTGTTGCTCCTCTTGAGTCTCTTCACTCTGACCCCATGTGGTTGATGGCTGGCTAGTGTTGACTGCTGCAACTTGGAGACTGTCAATCCTCTTAGCCATTTGCTCAAATTGTTGTTGAAATTGCTGCTGCATCATCTTGTTTTGAGCTAGGATTGAATCCACTCCGTCTAGTTCCATTACTCCTCTTCTTTGTGATGGTTGGCGGCTTCTTTGATGAGCAAAGAAATATTGATTGTTGGCCACCATGTCCACAAGATTCTGAGCTTCCTCAGCAGTTTTCATTAGTTGTAGTGAACCTCCAGCAGAATGATCTAATGCCTCCTGAGATTTCAATGTCAGGCCTTCATAGAAATTTTGCAGCACATCCCATTCATTGAACATCTCTGGAGGGCACTTTCTGATTAAGGCTTTGTACCTCTCCCATGCTTCATACAAGGATTCAGCATCTAATTGTGTGAATGTCTGCACCTCAGTTTTCAGCCTGATGACTCTCTGGGGTGGATAGAATTTGGCTAGAAATTTAGCCACCAAGTCATCCCAACTAGTGATACTTGCTTGGGGAAAAGTTTCAAGCCATTGTGCAGCCTTATCCCTTAATGAGAACGGGAACAGCAGAAGCTTGTAAGTCTCAGGATTCACACCATTGGATTTGACAGTGTCACAGATCCTCAAGAAGGTAGATAGATGTTGATTTGGATCCTCCAATGGTCCTCCTCCAAATGAGCAGTTATTCTGGACCAATGTGATGAGTTGTGGCTTCAGTTCAAAGTTATTTGCATTGACATTAGGGGTGAGAATGCTGCTTCCACAATGTCTAGCATTTGCAAAAGTATAGGAAGCCAATACTCTCCTCTGTTGTGGTGGATTATTAACTCCTTCTCCTGGATTAGATGTATCTCCTTCCATCTCGTGGTATTCTTCCTCAGATTCTTCTTCTCCAACAATACTTTTCCCTCTTTCGGCTCTTCTTAACCTCCTGAGAGTTCTTTCGTCTTGTTCATGAAAATTGGGTATGGCTCTTTGTGTACCTGACATACAAGCAGAACATAAGAGCACACAAACCAGTGATACTTCAATCTACTGCTAGAATGAAGTTTTAGTTAGCTTAAGCAAAAATTCAAACAGTTAGTGGGTTAATCAAAGGTTAAAGAAAAATAAAGAAAAAGTGCTTGATCTAGATTACCACCTCACTTAATCATTGTCAATCTAATCAATCCCCGGCAACGGCGCCAAAAACTTGATGAGATATTTTGATGAGAAACGAATTTCTACCAAAACACCCAAAACTAACCGGCAAGTGTACCGGGTCGTATCAAGTAATAAAAACTCACGGAAGTGAGGTCGATCCCACAGGGATTGAAGGATTGAGCAATTTTAGTTTAGTGGTTGATTTAGTCAAGCGAATCAAGTGTTGGTTGGGTGATTTGTGATTTGCAGAATGTAAATTGCATGGAATTAAAGAGAGCGGGAAAGTAAATTGCTGAAACTTAAAGGACAAGAAATTAAATGACAGAAACTTAAAGTGCAAGAAATGTAAATTGCAGAATCTTAAAGTGCAAGAAATGTAAATTGCTTGAAAAGTAAAGGGGATTGGGATGAGGATTTGCAGAATTTAAACAAGGGAAAACTAAATTGCATCAAACAGAAGAGGAAAAGGGAGTTGGGATTGAACCGGATCTTATAACAGCAAAGTAAATGAACAATGAAAGCATTAAACAGAGAATTGAAATGAGAATTTAGATCTCAGGACCCAGAGACTAGAAAACCAAGTCTAGATCTCAATGCCTTCCTAGATCCCACAAGAACAATAGCAAGGAAATTGTAAATTGCAAAGAAAAGAGATGAAGATCAAGTAACAGAAACAGAAATGCTAATTCAATTAACAGTAAAGGAAACAGAGAGATCCAAGATTGAGATTGAAACAGAATTTCTTCAATTCTCCAATCCAAGATCCAAGACAAAAGTCAAATGAAATTGAAAGCAATGAAAGCAAGAAATTAAAGTTCACTCAAGTTCAAAAGCTCTTCGAAAACTATTATGAAAATTCTAAAAGGAAAGCTCTAAAAGAAAACTCTCCAGCAAAAGCTCCCCAAACAAATTGAATTCTATCCTATTTATACACTTTCCAAAATGATCTTCAAGCCTTGAGTTGGGCCTTTGTTCTTGGTGGAATTGGGTTGAAAGAGGCCTTGGTTGATTGCTCTTGAAGATTGAAGAAGAACCGAAGTGAACCAATTGAACCGGAAATGGAGTTAGCCAACGTTGGTCTTCAACGTTAGGGTCAAAGTTAGGGGTCTAACTTTGACCCTAACTTTTCATATCAGCAAACCACATTCTTCTGGTTTAGACGTTGGCGCCAACGTTAGGGGTCTAACTTTGACCCTAACGTTGGCCTTGCTTGGTGTGATTGGTGCCAACGTTAGCCTCCACGTTAGGGGGCTAACGTTGGCGCAAACGTTGCCTACTCCCCCATTGTGATTTAAGTGCCAACGTTAGCCTCCAAGTTAGGGGGCTAACGTTGGCGCAAACGTTGGTAGCCCAGGGAGAAACTCTCAAGTTCCAACGTTAGCCTCCAAGTTAGGGGGCTAACGTTGGAGCTAACGTTGGCTACTTCCAAAGAGTGATTCATATGCCCAACGTTAGCCTCCAAGTTAGGGGGCTAACGTTGGGGCTAACTTCATGCAACCCGGTTCAATTTTCACTTATTCCATTGTCCTCTCTTCACTCCTAGCCATTCCTCTTTGCTTCAACCTTTCTCCAAGCCTTCTTCACCTATCATTGATCAACCAAACTAATCAAAGTTTTGCTCAAAATCATGAGGTATTCAATCTTCCACAATATGCAACAAATATAGTTCAAAACCTCATGAAATGGCATGAATTCACATATGGTTGGTTCAATCAAGGGAAACATGAAAATCTACTCAATTAGCTTGCTTGTAGCTTAAGAAAGTGCATAATTCTAATGAAAACAAAAGAAAAAGACTAGCTAAAATGGGCTAAGATGACTTGTCATCAGTGGTTTATGCCATTGACAAGTTTAGATCATACTTAGTAGGATCAAAAGTGATTGTGTACACCGACCATGCTGCTCTTTAATATCTACTTACAAAGCAGGATTCAAAACCCAGGCTCATAAGATGGGTGTTGCTTCTGCAAGAGTTTGATATAGAAATAAGAGACAGAAAAGGGACAAAGAACCAACTGGCTGATCATCTGTCCTGGATAGAACCAGTAGAAGGGGCGTCCTTTCACTCTATTGAGATCTCTAAAACCTTTCCGGATGAGCATTTGTTCACCATTCAGGAAACACCATGGTTTGCAGACATTACAAACTATAAAGCTGCAAGGTTCATACCCAAGGAATATAGCAGACAACAAAAGAAAAAATTAATTACTGATGCAAAGTACTACTTGTGGGATGAACCCTATCTCTTTAAGAGATGTACAGATGGAATAATCTGTAGGTGTGTGCCTAGAGAAGAAGCACAGAAGATCTTATGGCATTGTCATGGGTCACAATATGGAGGCCGTTTCGGAGGTAAGCGAACAGCCACCAAGGTCCTCCAATGTGGCTTCTACTGGCCTACCCTCTATAGAGATTCCCGAGAGTTTGTACGTAACTGTGACAGTTGCCAGAAATCTGGTAATCTGCCTCATGATTACGACATACCTCAACAAGAAATCTTGGAGATTGAGTTGTTTGATGTATGGGGTATTGACTTCATGGGGCCTTTCCCACCATCATACTCAAACACTTATATTCTGGTGGCAGTCGACTATGTATCCAAATGGGTAGAGGCCATTGCCACACCCACTAATGATATTAAGACAGCGCTGAAGTTCCTCTAGAAACATATCTTCAGCAGGTTTGGTGTCCCTAGAGCACTAATTAGTGATGGGGGCACTCACTTCTGCAACAAACAACTTTACTCTGCTATGGTCCGGTATGGAATTAGTCACAAGGTGGCAACTCCATATCATCCACAGACAAACGGGCAAGCTGAAGTCTCTAATAGAGAACTAAAAAGAATCCTGGAATGGATTGTAAGTACCCGTAGACAGGATTGGGCGAGAAGCTTGGATGATGCTCTGTGGGCTTACAGAATAGCATTCAAGACTCCTATAGGGACCTCTCCATACCAACTTGTATATGGTAAGGCCTGCCATCTGCCCGTGGAACTGGAGCATAAGGCCTACTGGGCAACCAGATTCCTAAACTTTGATGCCAAATTAGCTGGAGAAAAAAGATTGCTCCAACTAAATGAGCTAGAGGAATTCAGACTCACTGTTTTCGAAAATGCCAAGCTTTACAAAGAGAAAGCAAAAAAGGTGGCATGACAGAAAGCTGTCATCTAGAGTCTTTGAACCAGGACAGAAGGTTTTGCTGTTTAACTCTAGGCTCAGGCTATTCTCCAGGAAACTGAAATCCCGGTGGAGGGGACCATATGTGATTACAACTGTGTCACCATATGGCTATGTAGAGCTTCAAGACATTGATTCTAATAAGAAGTTCATTGTTAATGGACAGAGAATCAAGCATTATCTTGAAGGCAATGTTGAGCAAGAGTGCTCAAGGCTGAGGCTAGATTAAAAGCTCAGCAAGGTCCAGCTAAAGACAATAAAGAAGCGCTTGCTGGGAGGCAACCCAGCCATTAGCAAAGCTTTTTATTTTATTTATTTAATTATTTATTTTTAATTATAAAAGTTTAATATAAATAATCTTCAAGGTAAAGAATCAATTGCATAAGTTCACAGGGTTACAGAAGGATTCAGAATACAAAACATGGAGAAAGAGTTCACTGGCAAGAAAATGCCAGTAAGAGGTATATTTGGGCATTAAATGCCCAAAAGAAGCATCTACTGGGCGTTTAACGCCAGTAATGATACCTTTTTGGGCGTTAAATGCCAGAATGGGCACCATTCTGGGCGTTTAACGTCATACCTGCAGCATCCTGGGCGTTCAAAAAAATGCCCAGTGACGAAAGATTTCTGGCATTTAACGCCAGCCAGAAGCAACAACTGGGTTTTAAACGCCCAAAACAGGCTACAGATGGGCGTTAAATGCCCAAAACAAGCAGCAGTTGGGCGTTTAATGCCACGATTGTGGAGGGGAGGAAGTTTTTGTTCCCAACTTGATTTTTTTTCAAAATTTCATATATCCATCCATTTTTCTTGCATAAACATGTTCCCATACTTTTATTTTTCAAACTTTTTCCAAATTTTTTTTTTTAAAAATATCTTAATCCTAAAATTAAATCTTTCTCAATTCTTCTTCAACCTCTTCTCAAATCTTTTTCAAAACAAATCTATCTTTTTCAAATTTTTTTTCAAACTCATCAATATCTTTTTCAAATCTTCACAATATTTTTAGAATAAATCTATCTTTTTCAAATATCTTTCATATCTTTACAATTTTAAATTACATCTTTTCCTATCATGTTTATCTTTTCCAAATCACATTTTCTATCATATCTTTTCAAAAATTTTCGAAAACCCACCCCCTTCCCTTTAAATCCTCGTTCGGCTTCCCCCTCTCTTCCACAATTCGAACTTGGCTCTCCCTCTATCCCTCTCCTTTCCTTTCTTTTGCTTGGGGACAAGCAAACCTCTAAGTTTGGTGTGTTTATCCATGATCACTAAGCCAATACCCACCAAGATCATGGCTCCTAAGGGAAAACAAACCACCTCAAGAGGCAAGAAAGAGAATATTCTAAAATCACTTTGGAATCAAGGGAAGTTCTTAACCAAAGAACCTTCAGGCCATTACTACAAAATAATGGGTCTAAGGTCAGTGATCCCGGAAGTTAAATTCGATCTGAAAGAAGATGAATATCCGGAGATCCAAGAGCAAATTCGAAACAGGAGCTGGGAAATCCTAGCTAATCCTGAAACAAAGGTGGGAAGAAACATGGTTCAGGAATTCTACTCTAATCTGTGGCATTAACAAGGAGATTAAAGTAGAATTCTATGACTATCGAACTCTGGTCAGAGGGAAGATTGTTCACACCCACCCTGACAAAATAAGGGAGATCTTCAAGCTGCCTCAACTGCAAGATGATCCAGACTCCTTTAATAGGAGAGTGATGAGACCAAATCAGAGCTTGGACAAAATCTTAGAGGACATATGCCTCCCTGGAGCCAAATGGACAACCAACACAAAGGGTGTCCCAAACCAACTCAGAAGAGGGGATCTCAAACCAGTCGCCAGAGGCTGGCTGGACTTCATTGGCGTTCAATACTGCCCACTAGCAACTGCTCTGAAGTCACCATCAAAAGAGCAGTGATGATTCATTGCATTATGCTGGAAAAAGAAGTTCATCAGCTGATTTCTTGTGAGCTTTACAAAATTGCAAACAAGAACTCTAAAGATGCCAAATTGGCTTATCCAAGCTTGATCTCCCTATTATGTAAAGATGCTGGAGTAAAAATAGGAGTAGATGAGTATATTTCAGTTGAGCAACCAATCACCAAAAGGTCAATGGAAGGACAAGTGCTGGACGACCCCATCAAGAGGAGAGCACAGGAGTTCCTCCCAGAAATTCCTTAATTTGAATACTGGGGACGCCTAGAAGCATCTATCACCAAGTTGCAAGAAGATATGAATCAACTGAAGGAAGAACAGCAAAATCAAAACAGCATGCTCTGCAAACTGCTTAGGGAACAAGAAGAGCAAGGGCGTGAACTGAAAGAACTGAAGCGCCAGAAGCTATCTCTTGAAGGGCCAAGCACCCCACAGACTAATGAGGCATCTACCTCCCAAAGCAAAGGTTATTGAGTCCTAACTCTGTGATAACCTTTTATCTATTTTAAGAGTATATGAGTATTAAGATTAGAGTCATTTGTCTTTATGTCTTTAATTTTTTTTCTTTGCTAAGTGTCTGCTTTTATGCCTAATTTATATTATTTCCATTAAATAATAAATAAAGATTAGAGTCTATGCCTTAAAGTTGTGAACATCCTATGAATCCATCACCTCTCTTAATTGAAAAATGTTATAAAAACAAAAGAACAAGAAGTACATGGTTTCGAATTCATCCTTGAAACTAGTTTAATTATTTTGATATGGTGACAATACTTTTTGTTTTCTGAATGAATACTTGAACAGTGCATATGTCTTTTGATATTGTGATTTATGAATGTTAAATATGTTGGCTCTTGAAAGAATGATGAAAAAGGAGAAATGTTATTGATAATCTGAAAAATCATAAAATTGATTCTTGAAGCAAGAGAAAGCAGTCAATACAAAAGCTTGCAAAAAAAAAAGAGAGAAAAGAAAAATGGCGAAAAAAAAAGGGGAGAAAAAGAAAAAGCAAGAAGAAAAAGCCAAAAGCTCTTTAAACTAAAAGGCAAGAGCAAAAAGCCAATAGCCCTTAAAACCAAAAGGCAAGGGTAATAAAAAGGATCCAAGGCTTTGAGCATCAGTGGATAGGGGGGCCTAAAGGAATAAAATCCTGGCCTAAGCGGCTAAACCAAGTTGTCCCTAACCATGTGCTTGTGGTGTGAAGGTGTCAAGTGAAAACTTGAGACTGAGCGGTTAAAGTCAAGATTCAAGGCAAAAACAGAGTGTGCTTAAGAACCTTGGACACCTCTAATTAGGGACTTTAGCAAAGCTGAATCACAATCTGAAAAGGTTCACCCAGTTATGTGTCTATGGCATGTATGTATCCGATGGTAATACTGGAAAACAGAGTGCTTAGGGCCACGGCCAAGACTCATAAAGTAGCTGTGTTCAAGAATCAACATACTGAACTAGGAGAATCAATAACACTATCTAAATTCTAAGTTCCTATAGATGCCAATCATTCTGAACTTTAATGGATAAAGTGAGATGCCAAAACTATTCAAGAGGCAAAAAGCTACTAGTCCCGCTCATCTGATTAGAGCTAAGTTTCATTGATATTTTGGAATTTATAATATATTCTCTTCTTTTTATCCTATTTGATTTTCAGTTGCTTGGGGAGAAGCAATAATTTAAGTTTGGTGTTTGAAAGAGCGAAAGATTGATGGTTTAGAGGTCATAGTAAACTCTCGTTGTAAGTATAGTTACTAAACCAAGCAATCAACCTTTCTTGCAAACGTTTTGGTTGTCACAAGTAACAAACCCCTAAATAAATTGATAACCGAAGTATTCAAACCTCGGGTCGTCTTCTCAAGGAACTGCAGGGAAGTATGATCTTATTATTGGTTATGGAGATTGTAGATTGGGGTTTTGAGAGTGAGGAGGGAATAATTTAATCAGCAATTAAAGTAAATGAAGATCAAGTAATTTAAATGGCAAGTAAAATAAATAAATGACTGTAAATAAACTCTTGGCAAGGTATGAGAAATTAAAGGTCCTATCCTAGCTATCCTTATCAATGATGATGAGAATTGAATCTTAATTCCACTTTGTTAACCTTTACTAAGATAAAGGAAGGTCAAGGGATTAATTGGTTTGATCTTCGAATCCTATTTATTTCCTAAGAAAAGATTGGGATTATTGAAGTTCATTTAATTAACAAGATAACAATTATCATTCATGTTTGAGTTTGATAACTCCTGAGTTACTGATTTCTTAACCAAGACCAAAAAGGAGAAAAGTAAATCTACTGGAATAAAAATGCCTTCAGATGGGAATAACAATAATGTAAATAAGAGAAAGCAATATTAAACTGAAATACCTCAAATAACATTAATTCAAAGATGTAATTTGTAACATGGAAGAATTCATAAATTAAATTGCAAAAGTAAATAAAAAGGAATATTGAACCTGATAAAGAGATAATCCTGAAAGCGAATAAAATCCTAATTCTAAATCCTAATCCTAAAGAGAGAAGAGAGAGGAGAGAACCTCTCTCTAAACTAAATCTAAATCATGAAAACTAACTAAAGTGGTCACTCTCTCTTGAACGGATGCATTCTCTCACTTCATAACCTCTGGTCTATGCCTTCTGGACTTGGATTTGGGCCAAAAAGGGCTTCAGAATTCGCTAGGAGCGTTTTCTGCAATTTTTGGTACGTGGCATCTGTCACGCGTCCGCGTGGGTCACGCGGTCGCGTCATTCGGAGTTGTTATTGCCATGCGGTCGCGTCAGTCATGCGACCGCGTCATATGTATTCTGCTTAAGGTGCGCGGTCGCATCAGTCATGCGGCCACGTCGCTGCTTCTTCGCTCTTGGCATGCGTCCGCGTCGTCCATGCGATCGCGTGGCTGCCAATTTCTTCACAAACTCCGTTTTATGCTTTCCTTCCATTTTTGTATGTTTCCTTTCCATCCTTTAAGTCATTCCTGCCTTAGAAGATCTGAAACTACTCAACACACTAATCACGGCATCGAATGGAAATAAAGGTAATTAAAATAATTAATTTTAAAGCATAGGAAACATGTTTTTCACATACATCACATAATAAGGAAGGGAAAGTAAAACCATGCAATTAATATGAATAAGTGGGTGAAGGATTGAATAAATCACTCAAACTAAGCACAAAATATATCATAAAATATGAGTTTATCAACTTCCCCACACTTAAACAATAGCATGTCCTCATGCTAAATCCAAGAGTAATGTTAGGTTGAAGTGGTGGAATGCCATGCAATGCAATCTAATCTAAATGCAACTACCTAAATGCATCATGCAATTCTTATTTTTATTCACTTGTATATAAAGCTTGCATGTAGCTGAATTAATTTACATTCTCAAGGAGTCATATATATATATATATATAGCCAAACCTTAGATAATGATAAAGCACTTTTATAGTTGAGATAGGAGAGAAAAACATGTTATAAACTTGCAAGACAATTAATAATTTAAGCAGAGATATATGTTAATGAGCTATTGAACCCTCACTGGATTTTGTGTTTACTCTCTAGTCACTCAGTGTTTATTGGGTTAATCACTCTATTCTTCTTTTTATCCTTGCTTTCTATAACTTTGTTCTTCATCTAACCAATCAACAATTATAAAATATAGACATACAAAAAATCATGAGGTCTTTAGTTAAGGTTGTAATGGGGCCAAAGTAAAGGTAAGGGTATATGTATAAGGCTAAGTGAGCTAATAAGTGAATCCTTAATTAGTCTAAGATCTCACCTAACATACATACTTTCTAAAGCAGAGCTTCTTTACCTATTTTCCCATATTTTCCCACTTTTGATGTTACATGCTCATGTTTCAATGTTTATTATTTTTATCCCATGTGAATTGCTTTATTTCACATTTGGGGAATTCTTTTGTGTCCCGTTTATTCAACTATTGAAAAATAACACTTTTTTTTAATGCACATGGTAATTCAATTATTTTGATTTTACATGAGCATGCTTCCTAAAACTTTTATTTTGAATTATTTTATTCTTTTCAACTTTTCTACCTTTTATTTTTATCATCCATGTTCCCAATAGGTTTTCCCACATTTAAACCATACATACTTCCGATCTTAAGCTAACCAAGGATTCAACTTGTGATTTTTATTTTGTCTTTCTGCTTAAGGCTAGTAATGTGGCTGATAGAATAAAAGGAGATTTAAAGGCTCAAGGGGGCTAACAAGGATGATGTAAAGGGTAGGCTATTTTGGGATAAGTGAGCTAAAATCAAATAATGGCCTCAATCACTCTCTTGGTATGTATTTCTATTCTATAATTGGACATATAGATTAAAATAAAATAAAGAACATCAGAATAAAAAAAAAGAAGGGCGGAACACACGGGAATAAAATATTATGGTTTGAATGTAACCATACAATTAAGCTCAAAACTCACAGGCTGTGTGTTCTCTAGCTCAAAAATCATTTATCACTTATGTATGTCATGCAGGTTTAGTTAAAAATTCCCATTATTCTCAATGTAAAACTTATATTGAATGGCTTTAAAGTTCTAGTGTTTCTCCTTGATGAAATGTTGTTAACTAACTAACATGTAATGCTATATATACAAGGTGTGTGGATTATTTCTATTATGTTCAAGTTCCTAGTTTACTTCCTTTTTATATTTTCAATTTAAACTAAGCTATCTTATGCTAAAAAGGGTAAACTATACTAATTAATCCACAATTTCTATAACTAATAAGTTTGAATTGCAACTAAAACTAAATGGCTAAAATATGAACTAAAGTGCAATATAGAATAAATACATAAAAATAGCAATATATATAAGTACTGAGAAAAATAAAAATAAAAAGAAAAATACAGAAAAGTAGCAAAATAAATGAAAAGAGTATGTAGTGGTTCACCAAAAAAAAAAGAACGCTAGAGATGGCGACCTCCCTACACTTAAAATGTAGCATCGTCCCCGATGCTCACTCAAGCAGGGTGTGAAGGGGTGTCATCACTGGAAGGGTGGGTAGCTGGGGTCTCTGTGGTGGTGGTCTGAGGATCAGCCTGCTGCAGAGAAAATGCTGACTGGATAGGGATTTTAGGGTCTACAGCCTGAATCTGAGGTGGAACCTCCTGATGTGATGCTGCCTGCCGGGTGCCTGCCTACGCAACGTCGCTCTAGGGATGGGTCTCTGCCTCGTGAGCATCCGCCTCCTCCTCAGATGCCTTGGATTGTGTGTCAGGCTCGGAGGAGATGTCACCAGAGCATATCATCAGCTTCAGGTGCTCATAGCGTCGCTTGTTGCGACGCTCCATCTAGTCAAGCCGTCGAAACAGGCGGTGCACTAGATGATAGATGGGCTTTGGGGCAGGTGGAGGTGCAGTGGTGGTGGCAGGGGTAGCTGTGGAAGAAGAGGGGCCGGCAGATGGTGTTGCTGTGTCAGCAGTAGCAGTGATGAATGGAGGTCTGTAGCCCAAAGCCAGAAAGTTTCTGCTGTGAGGGATAATCTTCTTGCATTCTGCAGCAGGTGGCTTTTCATCAGCATCCCCCAAGGCACGTCAGCTCGACGGCCTAGCTGTGTAACCAGATAAGGAAAGGGAAGAGTGCCTCGGACGTGGACCCTGGCCATGTGGTACTGGATAAAGCGTGGCAGGTACAGGTCATTACCCTCCATCACACACCAAAGGAGAGTAATCATAGCGGCTGGTATCTCAGTCTCGTGAGTACTCGGCATAATGAAGTTGCTAAGTATCTGATGCCATAGCCGAGCCTCATCATTCAGGTTTCCGCTTGATTCCCTTTGGCATGGTGATGTTCTGACCCATAATCCAAGGAACGGTCGGGTCAAGGGCTATCCGGGCCTTGACTGCATCCCAATCAAATCGCATGAAGCGCATATCCTCCTCAGCTTTCTGATAACCATCCAGCTGATCAGTTTTAGGTAGAAGCTTCAGAACTTCTTCAATGGCCTCTTCAGTGACCAAAATCTGCTTCCCTCTAAGGTTCACTACATCTAGGGAGGTTTTGAAGTAATTGTAGTAGAATTTCCTAACCCAAGATGCATTGACCTCAGTCAGATTTCTCTCCAGAAAGAACCAGCCTCTTTGTTTGATCTGGTCAGAGGTGTATTGCTGAAGTTCTTCTGGGATCCTCAAAGTTCTCTCCAGGTATAGGTTCCTGGAGTTTGCAAACACCGGATACTTCAGTTCACAGTATCAGTTTGCAAACTTCACTAGATCAGTAGCAGGTATTAGCTGGTCGGCCTTCTCCTGCGGGGTAAAATTTTTCTCCCGCAAGGATTCATCGTGCATCATGTCTATGATGGACATAGAGGATTCTCCTCTTTTCCATTTGCCAGTAGTAGCCTTGCCTTTTCTTTTTCTCTGGCTGGCAGACATCCTGAAAAATAGAAAACCAGGATATAGTGAAAACAGGAAAACAAATAGGCAAATAATCAAAAGAAATACCAAGTGACAAAGGAGCAAAAAGGATAAGGAAAATGAGTTAAGTAAATGTGCATTAAGGATTGTATAGGAGTTAAAAGTCCGAAAAGGAGAATTTACAATCCAAAATGTAATTGAATTCATGTTAAATAGAGAAATTAACATCATGCCATGGTTAGAATGTTAAAAGAAAGTGAAAAACAGAAGAGATGTTTTGAAAGGTTAGTTTGGTTAAAATTGAAAAAGAGTTTAGTAAGTTAACATTAGTGAGTTAGTAAAAAGTGGTTAAAGTAAGTGGCATAATGAAAATAATCCAAGTAACAAGTATTCATAGTTAGAAGCTATAAGTAACTCATATCCAAATAAGGAAAACAGGGTGATGATGATTCAAATAGATATAGAAATAGCAAAAATTAGAATCAAACATCAAAAATGCAAATTATGAACCAGGAAATAAAAAAGAATAAGAAAGCTAGCCCTGGCATTCATGAATTGTTTTGGTTAAATCTAGTTGAAAACGCCGAAACCAAGACATGAATGGAAACATTTTACAGAAATTTGAGCAGTATTCCGGCTAAAATTGGATTGTCCCGGAAAATAAACAGCAACAGAATAGTTCATATGAATCAAAATTAAAGCTGCAATTACATATAAGGAATATAAACATGAAAATTCAGTGTACAGAGCAGCGAGAAACAAGAAAGTATAGCATATGAACATTACAATCATCACAGCAACAGCAGAATAAAACAAGAAATAGGAACAGTGCAATTAAACAGACCTAAATCCACTAACCACATCCTAGGCTACCTAACAACCTAAAATCCACTACAACATGCATATCTAACTAGCCTAAATATGAACAGAAACAGAAAAAAATATGAATTAACGACGAAGGATAGAAGGGTGGCGTTCGTCGGAACCTGGTAGGGGTAAGAGAGAGAGTGGGGCAGAGAGGTGGCTGGGGATGACGGCGGTGGCGTCCGGCGCGGCGGAAGAGGGTGGCGCGGCGGCGGTGGCTGCTGTTCGGAGGAAGGGAGGGAAAGGGGGGTGTAATGGGGGTAGGGGGTAATAGGGGAAGGAAGGGGGCGTGGGTGGCGCTGGGCGGTGACGGCGGCGCGGTGGTGGTGGTGGCGCGGCGTGGGCAGTGGCGGTTAGGGGGGGAAGAAGAAGAAAGAAGAAGAGACAAGGGGGAAGGAGGAAGGGGGGTGGGTGGTGGCGGGGTCTGGGTGGTCGGCGGTGTCTGGCGGTGGCGGTGTCTGGCGGTGGCGGTGATGGCGGCTGGGTGGTGGTTGGGGGTTGGAGAAGAAGAGAGGGAGTGGAGGGGTTTGGGGAGGGGGGCGCAACTGATAGGGTTTGCGTGACTGGGGGGTTATAATTTGAATCCACGCGATCGCGTGGGGCACGCGGTCGCGTGGTTGGGGCGAAAAGGTGGTTGACGCGATCGCGTGGGTGACGCGATCGCGTGGAGGGCAAAAAGAGTAAATGATGCGATCGCCTGGGGCATGCGATCGTGTCGCTGGAAATTGTGCAAAACGCATGAATCCAACGTCGTTTCAGCGCAACTCTCTGTCTCCTTTTGGGGTGTTGTGCAATCCTATCCGACGCGATCGCGTTGCTCACGCTGTCGCGTGGGATTGGTATTGTGCAAGTGACGCGATCGCGTGAGTGATGCGATTGCGTGGGCATTTTGGGCTAAACGCACAATGGCCGCATGATTCCAGCCTAACTTTCTGGACGTTGGATCTTTACTCCGATCTCCAGGTCACGCGGTCGCGTGAATGACGCGGTCACGTGGGAAGTATTTTCGCAACTTGACGCGATCGCATGAGTGATGCAGTCGCGTCGCGCACCCTTTTTTTGTTTTTGTTTTTTTTATGCAGTATGCAGAATGCAATGATTAATATGAATGTGATGTAAAACTTCCAGGTTTAATATAATAAAATAAAGTAAAACTTGAAAACATATAAAACTAAATAAAAATTGAAAAAGAGACGATCATACCATGGTGGGTTGTGTGCCACCTAGCACTTTTAGTTAAAGTCCTTAAGTTGGACATTGGATGAGCTTCCTATTATGGCGGCTTATGCTTAAATTCATCCAGAAATCTCCACCAATGCTTGGAATTCCAATAGCCTCCGGGGTCCCAAACTAGGCATGTGAAGCTTCTGAATAGCTTCAAACAGATTGTCAGGATCCCGGGGTGACGAATGTCAGCATAGATTCCAGGATCCCAAACTTTGCTTTTAAATCCGCCTTCGTCTTGATCTATACTTTTCTATCTGGGCGGTTTAGAAATTAGATTCTCACCAGGATAACCAAATGTTTTCCGAGATCCATCCAATTGATCATGATGCCAATCCGTGTACTTCAAGTTGAAGCGTGGAACCTTATTGAACCTTGTACACCAGCTCTGAATACGAGCCATTTCCCTTTTACTCTTAAAGCCGCAGAGAGCTCTAAGCTGGTCATCTGTTTCAAGCAAACCATATTCAAGTGGAAAAATACAGTTAAAGGTTAAGGATTGTACCCACTTGAAGCTTGTATTGGGTGGTAATGGCCTTGGGATAGGTGGTTCCAGTGGTTCTGTGAGTTCTACTCCTTTGTGCTCTTCTGTGAAATTCTCCACTTCCTTGCAAGATTCTTCAAATGTATCCATGTCCTGATCTAAGCCATCTATGTCTTCCTCATCACTTAAGTCATAGACTGGAGGTTGAGAGAAATCTACCTCCATTTCACCTTCGTATAAACTTGGGGAAGATTCTTCGATCTCAGAGAATTCACTTGCGGATGCAAGTTCATAACTAGGAGAACTTGACTTGTGACTATCATCATCAAGGAAATTTGCTTCTTGGGTTATTTTGTCTATTTCTTCATGAAAGACTTGCTCTGGGGATTGCGCACAATCCTCCTTAGCATCAATTGTAACATCCTTGACAGAATGCTCCACAACTTTGGATTCCCATGGAGATTCAGCATCTCCTAAGTCTTCAACCAACTCTTCTTCTTCAATAATGACAGCTCCATCTACTTGTTCCAGTACGAAGCCATGCTCTGTCTTGTCCACTGGAGTTTCTAGTATCTCCTTCATACTGCGCTCTTTGTTAGATTATCCACATGGGGCTGTGGGATGTCCTTGAATGTTCGAACGTCTAGAAGATAATTGACTCACTGCTTGTTCCAGTTGATGAAGGGTTGTTTGAAGTCGACTTACTGTTTCCTTGAGGCGAACTTCTGATTCTCGGGGTGATAGATTTGGATATGGCACAGGGGGAAGTGGTGGTGTTTGGGAGTGATTGGATTGGAACTGGGGTAAATGAGGATCATACGGTGATCAATGGTGAAAAAGAGCTTGTGAGTGTGGTGGTTCGAAGTTATGTTGAGAGGATGGTCTATAAGCACAGGGTGGGGCTTGTTGGTAATTACAAGGTTGTCCACCACGTCTATTTGCTTGGTATGCATTGTAGAATGGTCTTTGTCCATGATATCTTGGAGGGTGTTATTGCCTAAAGGGTTGATCAGATCCTCTTGGCTCTATCCATCTTTGGTTGCTCTGACCTTGATGCATGTTCCTGTTATAACTTCCATTCCTTTCAATAACATTAGAACCAAACTCAAAGCAAAAGGCGTGAGAATTCATAGTAGCTAAAAAGAAATAAAGAAGGGAAAAATAAAGACAAATAAACAAGTAAAAGAAAAATATTTACAATAACCAATAATAAGGCACACGATTGCAGTTCTCCGGCAACGGCGCCATTTTGAAAGAGCGGAAGATTGATGGTTTAGAGGTCATAGTAAACTCTCGTTGTAAGTATAGTTACTAAACCAAGCAATCAACCTTTCTTGCAAACGTTTTGGTTGTCACAAGTAACAAACCCCTAAATAAATTGATAACCGAAGTATTCAAACCTCGGGTCGTCTTCTCAAGGAACTGCAGGGAAGTATGTTCTTATTATTGGTTATGGAGATTGTAAATTGGGGTTTTGAGAGTGAGGAGGGAATAATTTAATCAGCAATTAAAGTAAATGAAGATCAAGTAATTTAAATGGCAAGTAAAATAAATAAATGACTGTAAATAAACTCTTGGCAAGGTATGAGAAATTAGAGGTCCTATCCTAGCTATCCTTATCAATGATGATGAGAATTGAATCTTAATTCCACTTTGTTAACCTTTACTAAGATAAAGGAAGGTCAAGGGATTAATTGGTTTGATCTTCGAATCCTATTTATTTCCTAAGAAAAGATTGGGATTATTGAAGTTCATTTAATTAACAAGATAACAATTATCATTCATGTTTGAGTTTGATAACTCCTGAGTTACTGATTTCTTAACCAAGACCAAAAAGGAGAAAAGTAAATCTACTGGAATAAAAATGCCTTCAGATGGGAATAACAATAATGTAAATAAGAGAAAGCAATATTAAACTGAAATACCTCAAATAACATTAATTCAAAGATGTAATTTGTAACATGGAAGAATTCATAAATTAAATTGCAAAAGTAAATAAAAAGGAATATTGAACCTGATAAAGAGATAATCCTGAAAGCGAATAAAATCCTAATTCTAAATCCTAATCCTGAAGAGAGAAGAGAGAGGAGAGAACCTCTCTCTAAACTAAATCTAAATCATGAAAACTAACTAAAGTGGTCACTCTCTCTTGAACGGATGCATTCTCTCACTTCATAACCTCTGGTCTATGCCTTCTGGACTTGGATTTGGGCCCAAAAAGGCTTCAGAATTCGCTGGGAGCGTTTTCTGCAATTTCTGGTGCGTGGCCTCTATCACGTGTCTGCGTGGGTCACGCGGTCGCGTCATTCGGAGTTGTTATTGCCATGCGGTCGCGTCAGTCATGCGACCGCATCATATGTATTCTGCATAAGGCGCGTGGTCGCGTCAGTCATGCGGCCGCGTCGCTGCTTCTTCGCTCTTGGCATGCGTCCGCGTCGTCCATGCGATCGCGTGGCTGCCAATTTCTTCACAAATTCCATTTTATGCTTTCCTTCCATTTTTGTATGTTTCCTTTCCATCCTTTAAGTCATTCCTGCCTTAGAAGATCTGAAACTACTCAACACACTAATCACGGCATCGAATGGAAATAAAGGTAATTAAAATAATTAATTTTAAAGCATAGGAAACATGTTTTTCACATACATCAAATAATAAGGAAGGGAAAGTAAAACCATGCAATTAATATGAATAAGTGGGTGAAGGATTGAATGAATCACTCAAACTAAGCACAAAATATATCATAAAATATGGGTTTATCAGTGTTGTGATGAGCGGATAATTTATACGCTTTTTGGCATTGTTTTTACATAGTTTTTAGTAGGATGTAATTAGTTTTTAGTATATTTTTATTAGTTTTTAAATAAAAATCACATTTCTGGACTTTACTATGAGTTTGTGTATTTTTCTATGATTTCAGGTATTTTTTGGCTGAAAATTGATGGACCTGAGCAAAAATCTGATTCAGAGGCTGAAAAAGGACTGCAGATGCTGTTGGATTCTGACCTCCCTACACTCAAAGTGGATTTTCTGGAGCTACAGGAGTCCAAATGGCGCGCTCTCAATTGCGTTGAAAAGTAGACATCCAAGGCTTTCCAGCAATATATAATAGTCCATACTTTTTTCGAGTTTAGATGACGCAAACTGGCGTTCAACACTAGTTCTCTGTCCTATTCTGGCGTTAAACGCCAGAAACAAGTTACAAGTTGGAGTTAAACGCCCAAAATAGGTTACAACCTGGCGTTTAACTCCAGAAACAGCCTAGGTACGTGTAAAGCTCAAGTCTCAGCCCCAGCACATACCAAGTGGGCCCCGGAAGTAGATTTTTGCACTATCTATCATAGTTTACTCATTTTCTGTAAACCTAGGTTACTAGTTTAGTATCTAAACAACTTTTAGAGATTTATTTTGTACCTTATGACATTTTCATGTTTTACATTGTATCTCTACGGCATGAGTCTCTAAACTCCATGATTGGGGGTGAGGAGCTCTGCTATGTCTCGATGAATTAATACAATTACTTCTATTTTCTATTCAATCACGCTTGTTTTTGTTCTAAGATACTCGCTTATACTCAACCGTGATGAATGTGATGATCCGTGACACTCATCATCATTCTCAACCTATGAAGGCGTGCCTGACAACCACCCCCGTTCTACCTTAGATTGAGTGTGTATCTCTTAGCCTCTTGGTTCATGATCTGAGTCTTCGTGGTATAGGCTAGAATTATTGGCGGCCATTCCTGAGAACCGGAAAGTCTAAACCTTGTATGTGGTATTCCGAGTAGGATCTGGGATGGGATGACTGTGACAAGCTTCAAACTCACGAGTGTTGGGCATAGTGACAGACGCAAAAGGATCAATGGATCCTATTCCAACATGAGTGAGAACCGACAGATGATTAGCTGTGCGGTGACAACGCATTTGGACCATTTTCACTGAGAGGACGGATGGTAGCCATTGACAACGGTGATCCACCAACATACAGCTTGCCATGGAAGGAGACCTGTGTGCGTGAAGAAGAAGACAGTAGGAAAGTAGAGATTCAGAAGACAGAGCATCTCCAGATCCTCAATCTGTTCTCCATTACTGCATAACAAGTATTATTTATTTTATGGTATTTACTCTTCATAAATATAATCACTCTTATCATTGATTTCTTGACTAAGAATTAAAAAATAGCCATAGCTTGCTTCAAGCCGACAATCTCCGTGGGATCGACCCTTACTCACGTAAGGTATTACTTAGATGACCCAGTGTACTTGCTGGTTAGTTGTGCAGAATTGCAAAAGTGTGATTGTGATTTCGTGCACCAGAGTGCTTCGATTTGAAGAACATCATAGAAAAATTGGTAAGAGAGGGGAGACTAGATCGGTACTTAGCCAATAAATCAGATGAGCTAAGAAAAAGAAGAAGGGACGAATAGGTCGGACAAACTGAAAGACCACCTCGTACCCCAGAGAGACATGTCCACATGATACATGGAGGATTTGCGGGAGGAGGAATCTCCAAATCATCTCGCAAAAGACATCTGAAGTAAGTATATCATGTTGAAGGAGGAGAAGGAGCACCTGAACTCCCCACTATCACCTTCACCAAAGAGGACGCAGCTGGCGTCATCTCAGGACATGACGACCCCATGGTCATCACTATTATATTAGCCAACACTAATCTCCACCGCATGTTGGTAGACCAGGGAAGCTCGGCTGACATACTGTTCAAAACCGCCTTCGACAAACTCGGCCTAGATGAAAAAGAGCTCAGAGCATATCCGAACAGCCTATTCAGGTTGGGAGACACTCCGATCCAACCACTTGGATACATCTCCTTGCACACAACCTTCGAAAAAGGAAATCGATCAAGGACACTCAACATAGACTACATCGTGGTCGACGTAAGTACGGCCTACAATGCCCTGATAGGTCGGACAACGCTGAATCAACTCGGCGCAGTAGTCTTGACTCCATATCTATGCATGAAGTTCCTAACTACAGAAGGGATCGCTACGATAAGAGCAGACCAGAAGACAGCGCGCCGCTGTTACCACGAGAGTCTAAACCTAAGGGGCAAAGGAGAAGGAATCCACACCATTGAACTCGGGATAGTTCGAGGGCGGGAAGAACTTCATCCACAACCTGAAGGCGAGACAGAAACAGTCCAAATCGGAGATACTTCAGAAAAAACAACTAATATTGGCACAATCCTAAAAGGAGACGTAAAGGAGTCCCTCATACAGTTCTTAAGAGATAATGTCGACCTCTTCGCATGGAAGGCCGCAGACATGCCTGGTATAGACCCTAAGTTAATGTGCCACAAGTTGGCAGTTTACCCAGTATCTCGGCCAGTACAGCAGAGACGACGAAAGCTCAGACCAGAAAGATCCCAAGCTGTGGAAGAGCAGGTACAAGCTCTACAGGAGGCAGGATTCATAAGAGAAGTCAAGTACCCACTATGGCTAGCTAACGTCATCTTGGTGAAAAAATTAAATGGGAAGTGGCGGATGTGCACCGACTACACCGATCTCAACAAAGCCTGCCCAAAAGATCCTTATCCAATCCCAGGTATCGACGCTCTGGTGGATGCCTCCTCTCGATACAAATACCTCTCGTTTATGGACGCCTATTCGGGATACAATCAAATCCCAATGTACCCACCTGATCAAGAAAAAACCTCATTCTTAACCCCGAAAGCAAACTACTGCTACATCGTCATGCCGTTCGGACTTAAAAATACAAGAGCCACTTATCAAAGATTAATGAATAAAGTCTTCGCAGACCACATTGGGAAAGTCATGGAAGTCTACATGGACGACATGCTGATAAAGACACAAAGTGAAGAATCGTTACTGTCCGACCTCACCCAAGTATTCGACACTATAAGAGGGCATGGCATGCGACTTAACCGTGCAAAATGCACCTTCACAGTAGAAGCTGGCAAATTCCTGGGTTTAATGCTCACACAAAGATGAATCAAGGCAAATCCGGATAAATGCCGGGCCATACTCGACATGAAAAGTCTGACTTGTGTCAAAGAGGTACAACAACTCAATGGAAGATTGGCAGCCTTGTCCAGATTTCTAGCTGGATCAGCAATAAGATCTCTCTCCTTCTACGCCACTCTAAAGAAGGGGAAGAGGTTTGAATGGACAACAGAGTGCGAGCAGGCCTTCCAAGATTTCAAAAGGTTCCTGGGACAACCACCTATCTTAACTCGGTGATGCACGAAAAATTTGTATCTCAATAAATCTCCCTTCGGCAAGTGTACCGAAGTTGTCGTCAAGTAAAAACTCACAATAGAGTGAGGTCGAATCCCACAGGGGTTGATTGATCAAGCAACTTTAATTAGAAGAATGTTCTAGTTGAGCGAATCCAGAATTTGGGTTGAGAGTTGCAGAAAATAAAATGGCGGGAATGTAAATAACAGAAAAGTAAATGCTAGAATTAAAGGACTGGAAGTAAATGACTGAAAATAAATTGCAGAATTGTAAATGGGAATGGGGGATTTGCTCATAAAAGTAAATCGCAGAAATTAAAGAGAATGGGTGAGATTAGAGATGGGGAGTTCATTGGGCTTAGGAGATGTTGCAATTCTCCGGATCAAGTTTATTTTCATCTCTTCCTCAATCAATGCACTCATTGATCTCCTTGGCAATCTTAAGTGATTGAATTACAATTCCTTGCAATTCAATCTCTCAAATCTTGATCAATAGCCAATTCCTTGGTCAATTACTCATGAGAAGAGATGAAGTATGGTCACTGATTATACCACATGCATTTCCCAAACCAAGTATTGAGAGGGTTACAGTCACATACCCATCCAAACCCAATTTGGTCCAGCATGAGAAAGCATTTCTAGCTTGATCTCTTCATTCCTCTTCCAAGGTTCAAAAGAGATCCAAGTTTGAATAGCTTCTCTTCCAAGATAACTACTCAATTGGATGAAGATCGAAAGCTTTCAAGTAAAATCAAGAGGAAAGATAGAAGAAGAACAATGAAACTTAGTATTGATCCATCAAATTACAACAGAGCTCCCTAACCCAATGAAAGGGGTTTAGTTGTTCATAGCTCTTGAAAATGAAAGTAAAGATGGAGAATACATCATAAAACTAGAAATTGAAAAGAAAGTAAATACAGAGTGTGGTTCTTCAGCCTCCAGAACTCCTTTACAATTCAAAGTTACTCCTATATATACTACTCTTCTCAGCTTCTAGTTTACTCTTCAAGTCTTGGGCCTTTGGATCTTGAGTTTGAAGCAGTTCTTTTCTTCATTTGGGCTTGGCTTTACTTGCAGAGAGAAAGTGCTAAGTGAATAAAGACTTCAGCTCAGGACGTTAGGGGTGTTAATATTTAGTGAGAATATAAGTTTGAGAACGTTAGTGACACTTAACATTGTCACTAACGTTCCAATGCACCCCTTTGCCTTATGTTAAAACCCACGTTAACTAGGTTAACGTGGCTTTTAACGTTGCCTTGTTAGTCCTTCGAGAACGTTAGTGACACTCAACATTGTCACTAACGTTCCAGTGTGCCCCTTCTTGTTTCACGTTAAAGCCCACGTTAACTAGGTTAACGTGGCTTCTAACGTGGTCCTTGCCAACCTTCGAGAACGTTAGTGACACTCAACATTGTCACTAACGTTCCAATGTGCCCCTGGGTCTCACGTTAGAGTCCACGTTAACTAGGTTAACGTGGCTTCTAACGTGGCCATCTTTTAGCCATCCCAACGTTAGTGACAATGTTGAGTGTCACTAACGTTGGCTCATCTTTCATTTCTCATCGTTAGCTTCCACGTTAACCAAGTTAACGTGGAGGTTAACGTGACTCTTGGGGGTTGTGTGGTTGCTTCAACGTTAGTGACAATGTTGAGTGTCACTAACATTGTCGACAACTCTTCATCCTCTACGTTAATTCCCACGTTAACCAAGTTAACGTGGGATTTAACGTGGTACTTAGCACCATAGGCCAACATTAGTGACAATGTTGAGTGTCACTAACGTTGGCTTCTCTCCCTCCCCCTTAACGTTAGAGGCCACGTTAACTAGGTTAACGTGGCTTCTAACGTGGCCACTTATGAGTGATTGCCAACGTTAGTGACAATGTTGAGTGTCACTAACGTTGGCTCAACTTCTCTTCTCCACGTTAGAGTTCACGTTAACTTGGTTAACGTGACTCTCTAACCTGGGCATTGATGGCTTTCTTTGAGAGTGTTATTGGCAATCACTTTTCTCATTAATCCTTGCAAGTTACCTCCCCTTTCTTGCTCCTTTTTGGTCCTGAAATCAAGCAACAAAGTGCATCAAAGCTCCAGTCCAAGTCATGAGTAATGCAACATAATATTTGTCACTAAACTTATGCAAAATCCTCATGAAATCATGTAAAATTCACAATGTGTGCTTGAGTCAAGGCATAAGTGAATATTTACCCAAAACTAGCTTCTTTCCTAAAGAAATGCATGAAACTAACCTAAAAACAGTAAAAAAAAGGTCAGTGAAACTGGCCAAGATGCCCTGGCATTACAACACCAAACTTAAAGCTTGCTTGTCCCTAAGCAAGTACTGGAACAAGAGAATGATGAATGGAATATCCAGAGGAATGAGTCATTCTTGTGGAAGTCATATTACTGATTTTATGGTGGTTTCATGCATAGCAACTTAGGTTCATTCCATTACTGGCTTTCAGACCTTTATCATGTCCCTAAACACTTACTTTGTTTATATCTCATGAGACTTTTATTCATTGATCCTTTTATTGTTGTTTCAAGGGTTATTTGTGTTATTTAGGCTAAGTGCTCTGTAAGGGGGCAACTCTTTAAGATAAGCTTTCAGCCAACACTCCCGAACCAGTTGGTTCAAGGTGCTAGGTGTTGAAGCACCCCTAAGGACTTACTCCCTCAAGTCTCTCCCCCATACATATGCACCACAGGCATATAGTTTATTTATTTTCTTTTCTTGAGACCTTGGTGTCCAGCACCTCTTTGGGTTACTAAATGCTCTGTAATGAGGGTTACTCTTGATAGTGGATTTTCAGCTGATAATCCCGGGTTAGTTAACCCAAGTTACCAAGTGATAAAGCACCCCTAAGAGCTTATTCATCCAAGTAGATCCCTCACACAGGGGCACCACAGACACTTTCCTCAAGCTTAAAACCATTGATGCCTAGCCTTATTGCTTACTCTTTTTCTTTTGTTTTTCACTTCCATTGTTCTTTCCCTTTTCTCTTATTATGATCTTGTTATTAACTTAGTCTCATGAGTGTATCCAAAGCAAAGTATTCAGGATAGATAGTTGTCCTCCTAGCCTTGTGGTTGAACCAACTTAGCTAACTTATGACTACCCCAAAGATTCATGAATGCACTTCCACAATATGAACTCTACCCTGGTCTTTTAAAAACATAAACATTCTCTTCTTCATTTGATAAAAAGGGACAAACTTACAAGTAGATAAGGGAATGATGCAGTGACATAAAGACTAGTGCACATAGACTCTCTTCCATACCAAAAACTAAAAATAACATGATTTGAAAAAGGTTTAAACATAACATGGAAGCAAGTTCTATTTCATACAAGATCTTCCTTATTTAAAACACAGAGAAAGATGGAACAAAGAAGGAACTCCACCACCTTTTACTGTTGTGGGTGTCCACGCTCTTTTCCTTGCTTGTCCTCCTTGTTTTTGTTGCCTCGCTTCTTTGGGTGAAAGTGCACCATTTCCTTATAAGATTCCTACAAGGTCACTGGAAGTTGCTTGTTCCCAAAGCACTTGAGACATAGTTAGCTTATATGTATGCTTGTGCCTCTTGAACTCAGTTTGGTGTGTGAACACCAAACTTAGTTCTTTGCCCAGTACACAATATTGCATATATGCAGAGACCCTCATATCTTATTATCAACAGAGCAATGATCACCTATAGTCTAACTACACCTAAGTGGTTTCTCTTGGTTGGATGGAGCTAGCAATGTTCTTTTGGGAGTGGGATGTAATTCTAACCAATGTCCTTTAGTGGAACACCAAACTTAGAATTACACCATCACTCTTGGATTGTTCTGGTGTGGAACACCAAACTTAGCTCCTTTCAATACAGGGGAAACCACTTGTGACTTTTATTGAAATAAGGATGAAATTGAAACTACCTGAGGTTGGGTTGCCTCCCAACAGAGCGCTCTTTTATCGTCGCTAGCTCGACGAGTTCTTAATTATTTGAGATGGTACTTTACTCTGGGGTCTTCCCCCATGTTGCCCAGATAATGCTTGAGTCTTTGTCCATTCACTATAAAAGTCCTCTTTGAGCCTTCATCCGTGATTTCGATATGGCCATATGGTGACACTTTTGTAACCAAGAAAGGTCCGGACCACCTTGACTTGAGTTTCCCTGGGAACAGCCTTAATTTAGAATTGTAGAGGAGTACTTGCTGCCCTTTTTCGAAACTCCTGGGTGCCAAGTGCATGTCATATTTTCTTTTTGCCTTCTCTTTATACATCTTAGTGTTTTCATAGGCTTGTGACCTGAATTCCTCCATCTCTTGCAGCTGCAAGATTCTTTTTGCACCAGCAGCAATGCTGTCAAAATTTAGTATCTTGGTAGCCCAAAGAGCTTTATGTTCCAGCTCCAGTGGTAACTGATAAGCTTTCCCGTAGACTAATTGATATGGAGACATTCCAAGTGGAGTTTTGAATGCTGTTCTGTATGCCCACAGAGCATCATCCAACTTCTTCGACCAATCCTTTCTAGATGCGCCCACAGTCTTTTCCAGGATCCTCTTCAGCTCTCTGTTGGATATCTCAGTTTGCCCACTTGTTTGAGGATGGTAAGGTGTGGCTACTTTGTGTTTTACCCCATATCGTAAGAGGAGTGCTTCCAGTGGTTTGTTACAAAAGTGGCTCCCTCCATCACTGATGAGGGCTCTTGGGACTCCAAACCGGCTGAAGATATTCTTCCTGAGGAAGTTCATGACTACCTTGTTATCATTAGTTGGGGTTGCAATAGCCTCTACCCACTTGGAAACATAATCTACTGCTACCAGGATGTAATTGTTTGCATATGAGGTTGGGAATGGTCCCATGAAATCAATTCCCCACACATCAAACAGTTCAAGTTCCAAGATGAAATTTTGTGGCATGGCGTTTCTTTTGGGCAGGTTTCCAGATCTTTGGCATTCATTGCAACTTTTTACTAGCTCTTTGGCATCCTTGAAAAGAGTGGGCCAAAAGAATCCTCTTTGTAACACCTTTGCTGCAGTTCTGTCCCTTCCAAAGTGCCCGCCATAGCATGAACCGTGACAGTTCCACAGGACTTCTCTCCCTTCCTCTTTCGAGACACATCTTCTAAGAATTCCATCTGAACATTTCTTGAAGAGATATGGCTCGTCCCAGACAAAGTATTTTGCATCATTCATGAGCTTCCTCTTTTGATGCTTATTGATCCCTGGGGGTAATGCTCCAGTTGCCTTGAAATTTGCAATATCTGCGAACCATGGTGCTTTATGAACTGTCATCAACTGCTCATCAGGGAAGAGCTCGTTAACACTTGTATCATTTTCTCCACCTTGATCATGAGGGATTCTAGATAAGTGATCTGCCACCTTGTTCTCCACTCCCTTCTTGTCTCTGATTTCAATATCGAATTCCTGCAACAGTAAGATCCACCTTATTAGTCTTGGCTTCGATTCTTGCTTGGCAAACAAATATTTAAGTGCTGTGTGATCTGTAAAAACGATCACTTTAGCACCAATGAGGTATGATCTAAATTTGTCAAATGTAAAAACTATTGCTAGCAATTCCTTTTCAGTAGTGGTATAATTTCTTTGAGTTTCATTAAGGACTTTGCTAGCATAGTATATCACACGAACTAGGTTATCTTTCCTTTGTCCTAACACTGCCCCAACTGCAAAATCAGATGTATCGCACATCAATTCAAATGGTAAATTCCAATCAGGTGGGGAAATGATAGGAGCAGAGGATAACCTCTTTTTCAAATGTGTAAATGCTAGCATGCAGGTTTCATCAAAGATGAATGGTGTATCAGACACAAGGAGATTGCTTAAGGGCTTGGCTATCTTTGAAAAATCTTTAATAAATCTTCTGTAAAAACCAGCATGCTCTAAAAAACTTCTAATTGCCTTGACATCATTGGGTGGGGGTAGTTTTTCAATAAGTTCCACTTTATCTCTATCAACCTCAATGCCTTGGCGAGAGACTTTGTGACCAAGGACTATTCCCCCTGTCACCATGAAGTGGCATTTTTCCCAGTTCAAGACCAAATTGGTCTCTTGGCACCTTTTCAATACCAAGGCGAGGTGATATAGGCAACTAGGAAAAGAATCTCCGAATACCGAGAAATCATCCATAAAAACTTCAATGAATTTTTCTATCATATCTGAAAAGATAGAAAGCATGCAGCGTTGGAAAGTTGCAGGGGCATTACACAACCCAAATGGCATGCGCCTATAGGCAAACACTCCATACGGACAGGTAAATGAAGTTTTCTCTTGGTCTCTTGGATCAACCACTATTTGGTTGTATCCTGAATAACCGTCGAGAAAACAATAATAAGCGTGCCCTGCAAGTCTTTCCAACATCTGATCCATGAATGGAAGGGGAAAATGGTCCTTTCGTGTAGCCTCATTGAGCTTCCTGTAGTCTATGCACATCCGCCATCCTGTGACGGTCCTTGTAGGTATGAGCTCGTTCTTCTCATTGGTAACCACAGTGAGCCCTCCCTTCTTCGGTACGACATGTATGGGGCTAACCCAAGGGTTGTCCGAAATTGGGTATATGACTCCTCCTTGCCAAAGCTTCATAACCTCTTTCTGCACCACTTCCTTCATGATTGGGTTCAGCCTTCTTTGGGATTGAATGGATGGCTTGGCGTCATCTTCCAACAGTATTTTATGCATGCATATGGCTGAACTGATTCCCTTCAAGTCAGCAAGGGTCCATCCAATGGCATCCTTATGCTCCCGCAGCACCTTGAGTAGCTCGTCCTCTTGATCTTGACTGAGGGATGAATTTATGATCACTGGGTAGTTTTCATTTTTTCCTAGATATGCATATTTGAGAGTGGGTGGCAGTGCTTTGAGTTCAAGTTTG
Source organism: Arachis ipaensis (assembly GCF_059453495.1). Lineage (NCBI taxonomy): Eukaryota > Viridiplantae > Streptophyta > Magnoliopsida > Fabales > Fabaceae > Arachis > Arachis ipaensis. The sequence goes on from NC_142436.1 coordinate 61,580,869, forward strand.
GGTGCTTCTGATTTTTCGCTCCCTTCCTTTGGTGCATCTGGTATATGTGTTTCTGTTGTAGCTACCTCTTCATTTGATTCAGATTCTTCCTCCACCAATCTCTCGTTCTCTTCAGGTTCATCTTCTTCAAAATTCTCATGCACTTCATCCTCAAGTTCATCTAACCTCATGCATTCCCCCAATTATTCTGGTGGATAACTCATGGCCTTGAACACATTAAATGTCATCTTTTCATTGTGTAATCTAAGGGTGAGGTCACCCTTTTGAACATCAATGACAGCTCCAGCAGTAGCCAAGAATGACCTTCCCAAAATGATGGAGGTTTTGGCGTCTTCCTGCATGTCCAGCACCACAAAATCTGCTGGGAATATGAAATCTCCTACTTTTACTAGCAAATCCTCCACTATCCTGTGAGGGAATTTGAACGATCGGTCTGCCAGTTGTAGAGCCATTTTTGTTGGTTTAGCCTCCTCAATTTTCATCTTTCTCATCATAGCTACTGACATCAAATTGATGCTGGCCCCTAAGTCACAAAGAGCCTTTTCTACTGTGATTTTTCCTATAATGCAAGGGATCTGAAAACTCCCAGGATCCTTCAGTTTCTGAGGTAGTTTATGCTGAATGATAGCACTGCACTCTTCAGTTAGTATCACAGTCTCATTGTTCTTCCAGCTTCTTTTCTTAGTCATTAGCTCCTTCAAAAACTTGGCATAAAGTGGCATTTGTTCTATGGCTTCAGCAAATGGTATGTTGATTTGTAGCTTCTTGAAGATTTCCAAAAATCTCAATCACTGGTTGTCATCTTCTTTTTTCTTCAATAGCTGGGGGTATGGAGCTCTTGAGATGTTGAGTTGGGGTATCCTTTTCTCTTTCTGCAAACTTGGCATGGGGGGTTGCATTCCATCTTGCTCCTCTTCCTTTTCAATTGAGCTTTCTTCTAGTGGTTTTTGGGGATGTTCCTTCAGTTCCTTTCCACTCCTAAGTGTGATAGCTTGACACTCCTCCCTTTTGCTTGAATGGGTATCATAGCGAAAATTGTGGTTCAGAAGCTGCTTAAAAAGATAGCTGATTTGTGTCTCCAGTTTTGTGATGGCAGCATTTTGATTCTGCATGTTTGACTGCACTTCCTCTCTGAATGCTTTACTGTCTTGAATGTCTCTGCATATTCCTTCAATGAATGTTTCAATCTTAGAGAGCTTGTCATCAAATGATGAGTGGTTCAGAGCAGATGTGCTATTTTAGTTTTGATAAGTATGTGGAGAAGTGTCGTTGTGGGGGTGTTGAGATGTCCTCTGGGTGAATTGTTGGTGAGCTGCATTGTTGTTAGAGTTGTAACGTCTCTGGTCTTGGTTTTGCTCACTTCCCCACCCAAAGTTCGGGTGATTTCTCCATCCAGGGTTGTAAGTCTTGGAGTATGGATCATAGTTTTTCCTTGGTGAATTCCCAATGTAGTTGGCTTGCTCCTGACTCCCTTCTGCTTCTTGGTTTACTCCTTCTTGTGTTGTTGATGAAGTGGAGATTGCTGCTACTTGGTTCATCTCCATCTTCTTGGTGAGGTCAGTCAGCTGCTGAGTAATGAGCTTGTTTTGGGCCAACAGAGCATCTACATTGTTTAGCTCCATCACTCCTCTTGTGTTCGCTCTTTCGGAAGCATAGAAGTAGTCATTTTCTGCTACTGTTTCAATAACATCTATAGCTTCCTCAATGGTCTTCTTCTTGTTCAAAGACCCTCCAGATGAATGATCTACTGCCTTCTTTGACTCATAAGAGAGCCCTTCATAGAAAATGTGCAGCTGGACCCATTCGTTGAACATGTCAGGTGGACACCTCCTTGTTAAGTCTTTGAACCTCTCCCATGCTTCATACAGAGTCTCACCATCCTGTTGCCTGAAGGTTTGAACCTCAGCTCTCAGCCTATTGATTCGTTGAGGAGGGTAGAATCTTGCTAAGAATTTGTTCACCACATCCTCCCAAGTTGTCAAGCTCTCCCTTGGGAAGGATTCCAGCCACTTGGCTGCCTTGTCTCTGAGTAAGAAGGGAAATAAGAGCAATCTATAGGCGTCAGGATGAACACCATTAGATTTTACTGTGTCACATATTCTCAGAAAGGTGGTCAAATGTTGGTTGGGATCTTCTTGAACACCTCCTCCAAACGAACAGTTGTTCTGAACAAGGGTGATGAGCTGTGGTTTAAGTTCAAAGTTGTTGGCATGGATTGTTGGCTTTTGGATACTACTTCCACAATTGCCTGGGTTTGGATTAATATAAGAGCCCAAAACTCTTCTATCCTCCCCAACATGATTTGCTCCACCTCCTCTGCCATGGTTGTGAGTCTCTTCTTCATGATGATTTTCCATGTTTTCTTCCATGTTTGGTTCAAAGTATTCCTCAAACTGTTCTTCCTCTTCTTCAGCACCAACTACTCGTTTTCCTCTTGCCTCCCTCCTTAGTCTAAGGAAGGTTCTCTCTGGTTCAGAATCAAAGGAAGTTGAAGCCCCGCTTCTTCTCCCTGTCATACAACCAACAAGTACAAGTAGAGAAGATAGGTGCAGACAGTATTTATGTCAGAATTGATGTTAGTTGTGGGTGATGCAATATATCAAACAGTTAGTGGGTTAGCAAACAGAATTGAAAATAACAAAGAAAAACAAAAGAGTAGATGGAGAAGGGAAGAAGTTTAACTAAAACAAAAAGCAAATCAATCAAACAGAAAATGAAATACACAAAATAAAATGCTCAATCTAGTGATCTTCCAATCTAATCATTGTTGATGCACAATCAATCCCCGGCAACGGCACCATAAACTTGATGCACGGAAAACTTGTCTCTCAACAAATGTCCCTTCGGCAAGTGTACCGAAGTTATCGTCAAGTAAAAACTCACAATAGAGTGAGGTCGAATCCCACAGGGATTGATTGATCAAGCAACTTTAATTAGAAGAATGTTCTAGTTGAGCGAATCCAGAATTTGGGTTGAGAGTTGCAGAAAATAAAATGGCGAGAATGTAAATAACAGAAAAGTAAATGCTAGAATTAAAGGACTGGAAGTAAATGACTGAAAATAAATTGCAGAATTGTAAATGGGAATGGGGGATTTGCTCATAAAAGTAAATCGCAGAAATTAAAGAGAATGGGTGAGATTAGAGATGGGGAGTTCATTGGGCTTAGGAGATGTTGCAATTCTCCGGATCAAGTTTATTTTCATCTCTTCCTCAATCAATATACTCATTGATCTCCTTGGCAATCTTAAGTGATTGAATTGCAATTTCTTGCAATTCAATCTCTCAAATCTTCATCAATAGCCAATTCCTTGGTCAATTGCTCATGAGAAGAGATGAAGTATGGTCACTGATTATACCACATGCATTTCCCAAACCAAGTATTGAGAGGGTTACAGTCACATACCCATCCAAACCCAATTTGGTCCAGCATGAGAAAGCATTTCTAGCTTGATCTCTTCATTCCTCTTCCAAGGTTCAAAAGAGATCCAAGTTTGAATAGCTTCTCTTCCAAGATAACTACTCAATTGGATGAAGATCGAAAGCTTTCAAGTAAAATCAAGAGGAAAGATAGAAGAAGAACAATGAAAATTAGTATTGATCCATCAAATTACAACAGAGCTCCCTAACCCAATGAAAGGGATTTAGTTGTTTATAGCTCTTGAAAATGAAAGTAAAGATGGAGAATACATCACAAAACTAGAAATTGCAAAGAAAGTAAATACAGAGTGTGGTTCTTCAGCCTCCAGAACTCCTTTACAATTCAAAGTTACTCCTATATATACTACTCTTCTCAGCTTCTAGTTTACTCTTCAAGTCTTGGGCCTTTGGATCTTGAGTTTGAAGCAGTTCTTTTCTTCATTTGGGCTTGGCTTTACTTGCAGAGAGAAAGTGCTAAGTGGGCAGAGACTTCAGCTCAGGACGTTAGGGGTGTTAATATTTAGTGAGAATATAAGTTCGAGAACGTTAGTGACACTTAACATTGTCACTAACGTTCCAATGCACCCCTTTGCCTTACGTTAAAACCCACGTTAACTAGGTTAACGTGGCTTTTAACGTTGCCTTGTTAGTCCTTCGAGAACGTTAGTGACACTCAACATTGTCACTAACGTTCCAGTGTGCCCCTTCTTATTTCACGTTAAAGCCCACGTTAACTAGGTTAACGTGGCTTCTAACGTGGTCCTTGTCAACCTTCGAGAATGTTAGTGACACTCAACATTTTTACTAACGTTCCAATGTGCCCCTGGGTCTCACGTTAGAGTCCACGTTAACTAGGTTAACGTGGCTTCTAACGTGGCCATCTTTTAGCCATCCCAACGTTAGTGACAATGTTGAGTGTCACTAACGTTGGCTCATCTTTCATTTCTCATCGTTAGCTTCCACGTTAACCAAGTTAACGTGGAGGTTAACGTGACTCTTGGGGGTTGTGTGGTTGCTTCAACGTTAGTGACAATGTTGAGTGTCACTAACGTTGTCGACAACTCTTCATCCTCTACGTTAATTCCCACGTTAACCTAGTTAACGTGGGAGTTAACGTGGTACTTAGCACCATAGGCCAACGTTAGTGACAATGTTGAGTGTCACTAACGTTGGCTTCTCTCCCTCCCCCTTAACGTTAGAGGCCACGTTAACTAGGTTAACGTGGCTTCTAACGTGGCCACTTATGAGTGATTGCCAACGTTAGTGACAATGTTGAGTGTCACTAACGTTGGCTCAACTTCTCTTCTCCACGTTAGAGTTTACGTTAGCTTGGTTAACGTGACTCTCTAACGTGGGCATTGATGGCTTTCTTTGAGAGTGTTATTGGCAATCACTTTTCTCATTAATCCTTGCAAGTTACCTCCCCTTTCTTGCTCCTTTTTGGTCCTGAAATCAAGCAACAAAGTGCATCAAAGCTCCAGTCCAAGTCATGAGTAATGCAACATAATATTTGTCACTAAACTTATGCAAAATCCTCATGAAATCATGTAAAATGCACAATGTGTGCTTGAGTCAAGGCATAAGTGAATATTTATCCAAAACTAGCTTATTTCCTAAAGAAATGCATGAAGCTAACCTAAAAACAGTAAAGAAAAGGTCAGTGAAACTGGCCAAGATGCCCTGGCATCACTCGGCCACAGGAAGGAGAACCACTTGTATTGTACCTCGCAATAGGAAATCGGGCAGTAGCCTCAGCACTGGTCCGAGAAGACGACAGTGGACAACAACTTATATACTTCATCAGTAAAGCACTACACGGGTCCGAACTGAACTACCAAAAAATAGAAAAATTCGCTACGATTTAGGAAATTGCACGATCGGCAAAATTCCTTCCGGCAAGTGCACCGGTTATCGTCAAGTAAAAACTCACAATAGAGTGAGGTCGAATCCCACAAGGATTGGTTGAATGAGCAATTCGGATTAGAAGTGTGTGCTAGTTGAGCGGAATCAAGATTTAGATGAGAATTGCGGAATGTAAAATTGGTGGGAAAAGTAAATGACAAGAAATTGAAATGGCGGAATCTTAAATTGCATGAATTAAAGAGCAGAAGCTAAATTGCTGAAATTAAAAGGGAATGGGGGTGATTGCATGAATTGATTTGCAGAATGTAAAGAGAAAGTGGAAATCAGAAATGGGGAATTCATTGGGTGTTAGGAGATATTGAGATCTCCGAATCAAAACATGTATATCTCTTCCTCAACCAATGCGTTCATTGAATTTTGCTTGGCAATCTTATATGATTGGATCCCAATCCCTTGGCTCACCAATTCTCTCTAAAAACAAACAAATTCCCAATCCCTTGGTTTAAATGTTCATAAGAAGAGATGATGCTCGATCACTGATTATACCACACAGTTTCATGAACCACAATTTGGTAGGATTACATGTCACAATATCCATCCAAACCCCAATCCAATTCACTGTGAGAAAGCTTCTCTAGCATGAATCCTCCATTCCTTTCCCAAGGTTCCGAAGGATTCCAATTATGGGTAGTTTCTTTCCCAAGACAACTACCCAATGTAATTAGAACGAGAAGCCTTCTAACAAAATTCAAGAGAAAAGATTGAAGAAGAAGATAAACTATTATTGATTCATTGAATTACAATAGAGCTCCCTAACCCAATGAAAGGGGTTTAGTGAGTCATAGCTCTGAATTCAACTACAAAGATATTAAAACTAGCTAAAATGAAAGGTAAAAGTTCTCTCTAACTTAAATTCTATCCTATTTATACACTTTCTATATTGAGCTTCTGTTGTGCTTCTTGGGCTTTGAGGCCTCTCCCTGCTTTCCTTTTGTCTTGGGTTTATGATCCATAATCTTGATGAGGCTGTTGATCCAAATTCTGTAACATTCATTGAGCCAACTTAGTGATAATCAAATAATGACACATGACTCAATAAATTGAGATTTCGAACTCATCAATCCTTCAGGCCCAATCCCATAAACCATGATATTCAATTGGGTTTCATACCAGAGTAAGTTTAAGTTAATGTTTGTGCTCAAAGACTAACTTAAACCGCAATATTTTTGGCCCAGAAACCTTTTCCAAGAGTGGCGTTTAAGTTGCAGTTTAAGCTTAAACTGCAGCTTAAACGCCAGACACGTCCAGTGAGGCCTTTTGTAGAAGCACGTTTAAGCTTCAGTTTAAGGTTAAACTGAAGCTTAAACGTGGAAATGGAAGAAGGCAGCCCTGGAGAGTCATGTAGTCGAACACGTTTAAGCTTCAGTTTAAGGTTAAACTGAAGCTTAAACATGGATATAGGAAGGTCAGCCCTGGGGTCGAACACGTTTAACCTCCAGTTTAAGGTTAAACTGGAGGTTAAACGTGGAAATGGAAGGAGGCATCCTGGAGGTCGAACACGTTTAACCTCCAGTTTAAGGTTAAACTGGAGGTTAAACTTGGAAGCTTAGAAGGGTAGCCCTGGAGGTGTCGAACACGTTTAAGCTCCAGTTTGAGGTCAAACTGGAGCTTAAACGTGGAAATGGAGAAAGCAACCCTGGAGGAAAGTTCTTGGTCGAACACGTTTAAGCTCCAGTTTGAGGTCAAACTGGAGCTTAAACGTGGAAATGGCTCCCTGGTGCACTTCCCATTTCTGGCGTTTAACCTCCAGTTTAAGGTTAAACTGGAGGTTAAACGTGGAACTCCTTCCTGAGTGGCATTATCATTCTGGCGTTTAATCTCCAGTTTGAGGTTAAACTGGAGGTTAAACTTCAATTCCAACATTTCTTAGCCTTCATGATTCTGGCGTTTAAGCTCCAGTTTAGGCTTAAACTGGAACTTAAACTCCACATGTGATATTCAAGCTTCCTTTATTGATTTTGTTGCTTCCTTGCTTAGCCTCTTCTTCCCTGAAATCATCCAAACAATTGCATCAAAGTCTTGCAAAAATTCATGAGAAATCTTCCATTCATAGCATTCAAGTAATATAACTAAAACTCATGGAATTTGCATCAAAATCATACTGTTTGGATGGTTCATTGCTTTGTTATTCATTTAACCATTCTTGGTTACTTAAAGCTCAAGAAAATGCATAAAACAACTAAAACTAACAGAAAAATGCTAGTGAAACTAGCCTAAGATGCCTTGGCATCACAACACCAAACTTAATACTTGCTTGTCCCTAAGCAAGTCCTGAGTTATTTGAGAAGAAAGTATGAAACAGAAAGCAATTACATTGGCTATATTAGCAAGCATTTGAAGTTCATCAGAAGGGTTTTATGCAGAAAGTTGCAGCATCACTTTTTCATACTTATCAGGTAAGATTATCACTTTTTCATTGCATCCATCAAACACTGCTATGGCCTCTTGTTATTCTTATGTCTTTGGCACTTTTCTCTTCTTTGTTTTTCTTTTCTTTTTCTTAGAGCTCCTTTGCTCCTTGTTTGCTTAGTGTCATGTGTTGCACAAGCCTTTGGCATTTTCTTTTTCTTATCAGTGCACTACACATATCCACTTTAGGCATTTTAGTTCACATTTCTTCTTGAGACATTGGTGCCCAGCACCTCTTTGTGTGACTAAATGTTTTGTATTTAGGTTGCTCTTGATAATGGACTTTTGGTTGATAATCCCGGGTTAGTTAACCCAAGTTACCAAGTGTTGAAACACTCCTCAGAACCTATTCATCCAAGCATATCCTTAATACATAAACACCACAGGCATTTGTCTCAGAAGTTCAAACCATTGGTGCCTAGCTTATTTTCTCAATTTTTTTGCTTTTTGGTTGCCTTTTTTCAGTGGCTTTTTCTTCTTCTTTTTCTTTCTTTTTCATGGCCAAAGACATTTATTCATCAAGATCCATAGACAGTTTTCAATTTCTACACAAAAAATGATAATTCTACACTCTATTTCCAGTGATCTGACTAAACAATCAAGCATGCATACCACCACTTAATTCTACTTGATTTGTCACTAATTGAGCCAAGTTACTTTTGTTCAAACTTTTCTTTTATTTTTGGAAACAGAACAAGCATGGCAAGCATTTGTTTAAGAAGGTGAAGTTATATCCAAACATCTAGGCATTCACTTTATTCAAAGCAATAAACAGACAAACATACTAGTAACTTCACATTCCAGAAAGATTCAACAATTACAGTTTAAACCAGAACAAGCATGCTTTTGTTTGCCCTTTTTAAAGAATTGTCAAGGAACAACACCACCTTGTGAAATTTCTTGTTTTCTCTTTGTTGCCAGGAAACAATTTGATTTCTCCTTCTTCTCCTAGTTGTTGCTTCATGTTCTTTCTAAGATCCTTGTTTCCTTTCCTGCAAAGAGTGATGAAGTTGCTTGTTTCTCAAGCACTTGAGTGGTTAGCTCAACTATGTATGGGCAAGTGTCTGAGTCTTAAGTTGGTGTGTGAACACCAAACTTAGTCTCCTAGCCATATGCAGCAATTGGGATCATATGCAGAAAACCTCATGTGCTTTTATTAAGAAAATAACTATGAACTAGAAAAAGAAACTATGAACTAGAAATTAAACTATTGTTTAAGTAGTTTCCCTGATTGGTTGGAGCTAGTGACTAGTCATGCTGAGGTAGAAATGTGCTTTTAATGAAGTTTTTTGGTGGAACACCAAACTTAGAATCTCACATTCACCCTTGAATTGTTTTGGTGTGCAACACCAAACTTAGCTCCTTACAATACAGATAAATCTACTTAACTCTTTTATTGAAATAACTAGAAAAGAAAAACTACCTTTGGTTGGGTTGCCTCCCAACAAGCGCTTCTTTAACGTCATTAGCTTGACATGCTGTTCCTGACTTTCTTCCTCTTCTTCCAGTTTGTTAAGAGGAATGACTTCAAGTGGATAAAGGAGCTAGTTAGTGCCCCTTGTTGTGAATGCTTCTTTCCAGCAAGCTTTTCCTTGTGATTGGCTTGAGTGAACTTGCTTGTTGGCTCAGGAGTTGGATTGTTCTTCGACCTTCTCTTCTTCATGGATATGATCCTTTGTTTCTCGGTCACAATCCTCATTTTGGTGCTTGTTTCTACTGCCTTCACATCCTTGATCTCAGAACTTGGTTGTTGTTGGACAGTTGGAGTATCCTGTTCATCAAAAGCTTCCTGAATTTGTGGTTCAATGAACCCTTCCTCTTTGCAACTCTCTGTGTCATTGGAGTGTGATCTCCCTTGATTGACTTTCTCCCTTTCTTGTTCTTCTGATTCCTCCCTTGGGTTTGCCATGGTATCACTAGAAGAATTGTGGGTAGGGATTTGCTTTGATAGATATCCAATTTGTGCTTCTAGCTTTTGAATGGCAGCACCATGATTTTGTAAGTTGGATATCACTTCTTCCTTAAAGCTTTTCAAATCGGCCACATCTCTGCCCATAGTTGCAATCATTCCTTCTATCCTGTTTAATTGATCTTGAAATTGTTGGTTCGGATTGGGTTGATGAGGTTGATTATCTTGGCTGTGATATGGTGGCTGGGAGTATGTGTTTTGTGTGGGCTGATAGAGTCTTTGGTTGGAGTGTTGGTAGTGGTATGACTCTTGTGTGTAGTGGAATGAGTCTTGTGGATAGTGAAATGAATTGTATGAATTTGAGAAGGAATTTTGTGCTGAGAAATGCTCAAGTGATGAAGAATTTGGATATGTAAAACTAGGAGGTGAGGTTGGATAATTCAGAGGTGATGGCTCTTGATGAATGGGGTGTGAATAAGTGAAATCTCTTTGGTTTTGATCTTCCCAGCCACAACTTGAGTAGTGATCAAATTCACCAAAACATGGACCATTTTGTGGCTCTGGGAAGTACCCCGTTTCCTGTTCCTGATACTCCCACCCACCATGAGCATAATAACATGAATCATTCTGTGGTGGTGGAGAGTTTCTCATGAATTTTGATTGACCAAAAGATGATGGATACTCCTTTCTTTTTTGCAATGTGCTCAGTCTCAAACAATACTCATCCAAAGATAGTGGAAATTCCATAGTGAGGCAATATCACAAACAGCTAGTGGTTAGTATGCTAACAAGTGAATAAGCAAAGAAAACAAATTAAAATTTGCAGAAATTAGCAGTAATAAACTGAAACAAAAACTATTAACAAAAGAAAAGAAAAATTGCTCAATCTAGTTAACTTCCAATTGGAGAATTGTCAATCGAAAACCAATCCCCGGCAACGGCGCCATAAACTTGATGCGCATAAACTAGTTATGCTACGATTTAGGAAATTGCACGATCGGCAAAATTCCTTCTGGCAAGTGCACCGGTTATCGTCAAGTAAAAACTCACAATAGAGTGAGGTCGAATCCCACAAGGATTGGTTGAATGAGCAATTCGGATTAGAAGTGTGTGCTAGTTGAGCGGAATCAAGATTTAGATGAGAATTGCGGAATGTAAAATTGGTGGGAAAAGTAAATGACAAGAAATTGAAATGGCGGAATCTTAAATTGCATGAATTAAAGAGCAGAAGCTAAATTGCTGAAATTAAAAGGGAATGGGGGTGATTGCATGAATTGATTTGCAGAATGTAAAGAGAAAGTGGAAATCAGAAATGGGGAATTCATTGGGTGTTAGGAGATATTGAGATCTCCGAATCAAAACATGTATATCTCTTCCTCAACCAATGCGTTCATTGAATTTTGCTTGGCAATCTTATATGATTGGATCCCAATCCCTTGGCTCACCAATTCTCTCTAAAAACAAACAAATTCCCAATCCCTTGGTTTAAATGTTCATAAGAAGAGATGATGCTCGATCACTGATTATACCACACAGTTTCATGAACCACAATTTGGTAGGATTACATGTCACAATATCCATCCAAACCCCAATCCAATTCACTGTGAGAAAGCTTCTCTAGCATGAATCCTCCATTCCTTTCCCAAGGTTCCGAAGGATTCCAATTATGGGTAGTTTCTTTCCCAAGACAACTACCCAATGTAATTAGAACGAGAAGCCTTCTAACAAAATTCAAGAGAAAAGATTGAAGAAGAAGATAAACTATTATTGATTCATTGAATTACAATAGAGCTCCCTAACCCAATGAAAGGGGTTTAGTGAGTCATAGCTCTGAATTCAACTACAAAGATATTAAAACTAGCTAAAATGAAAGGTAAAAGTTCTCTCTAACTTAAATTCTATCCTATTTATACACTTTCTATATTGAGCTTCTGTTGTGCTTCTTGGGCTTTGAGGCCTCTCCCTGCTTTCCTTTTGTCTTGGGTTTATGATCCATAATCTTGATGAGGCTGTTGATCCAAATTCTGTAACATTCATTGAGCCAACTTAGTGATAATCAAATAATGACACATGACTCAATAAATTGAGATTTCGAACTCATCAATCCTTCAGGCCCAATCCCATAAACCATGATATTCAATTGGGTTTCATACCAGAGTAAGTTTAAGTTAATGTTTGTGCTCAAAGACTAACTTAAACCGCAATATTTTTGGCCCAGAAACCTTTTCCAAGAGTGGCGTTTAAGTTGCAGTTTAAGCTTAAACTGCAGCTTAAACGCCAGACACGTCCAGTGAGGCCTTTTGTAGAAGCACGTTTAAGCTTCAGTTTAAGGTTAAACTGAAGCTTAAACGTGGAAATGGAAGAAGGCAGCCCTGGAGAGTCATGTAGTCGAACACGTTTAAGCTTCAGTTTAAGGTTAAACTGAAGCTTAAACATGGATATAGGAAGGGCAGCCCTGGGGTCGAACACGTTTAACCTCCAGTTTAAGGTTAAACTGGAGGTTAAACGTGGAAATGGAAGGAGGCATCCTGGAGGTCGAACACGTTTAACCTCCAGTTTAAGGTTAAACTGGAGGTTAAACTTGGAAGCTTAGAAGGGTAGCCCTGGAGGTGTCGAACACGTTTAAGCTCCAGTTTGAGGTCAAACTGGAGCTTAAACGTGGAAATGGAGAAAGCAACCCTGGAGGAAAGTTCTTGGTCGAACACGTTTAAGCTCCAGTTTGAGGTCAAACTGGAGCTTAAACGTGGAAATGGCTCCCTGGTGCACTTCCCATTTCTGGCGTTTAACCTCCAGTTTAAGGTTAAACTGGAGGTTAAACGTGGAACTCCTTCCTGAGTGGCATTATCATTCTGGCGTTTAACCTCCAGTTTGAGGTTAAACTGGAGGTTAAACTTCAATTCCAGCATTTCTTAGCCTTCATGATTCTGGCGTTTAAGCTCCAGTTTAGGCTTAAACTGGAACTTAAACTCCACATGTGATATTCAAGCTTCCTTTATTGATTTTGTTGCTTCCTTGCTTAGCCTCTTCTTCCCTGAAATCATCCAAACAATTGCATCAAAATCTTGCAAAAATTCATGAGAAATCTTCCATTCATAGCATTCAAGTAATATAACTAAAACTCATGGAATTTGCATCAAAATCATACTGTTTGGATGGTTCATTGCTTTGTTATTCATTTAACCATTCTTGGTTACTTAAAGCTCAAGAAAATGCATAAAACAACTAAAACTAACAGAAAAATGCTAGTGAAACTAGCCTAAGATGCCTTGGCATCAACGGTTCCTCAAACAAAACTGGAAGTGGCACAGGCGTGATAATAGAAAGCGATCAGAGAACTGATGACTTGCTTCATCTACCATTCTTTCTTGCATAAAGAAGACCATAAAAGAGCTTAAATCTCATTTGATCAGTACAATTCACGCATTATTTGATGAATATTATGGTACACTACTTTGAGATGAGTTGTGCTAAATTTCAGGTGAAAAAGGTATCAAAAATGGGTAGAAGAGAAACAAGAAGCTGGGCGTGTGAAACTGGCGTGCCACTTGGGAGCAAACGCCACAAAAATGCACTGGCGTGGCACGCCAGGAGCTAGGCGTGGCACGCCAGTACTAAATTCCAGAGGGGAAGTCATAGCATGCATGTGGGTGTGGCACGCTAGTACAAAGTTCCAGAGAGCAACAACGGAGGACACAAAAGGGGCGTGGCACGCCAGGTTGGGCGTGGCACGCCTAACCCACCATTCCAAGAAGAACCTCCACTATGGCGTGCCACCTGGTATCGAAGGCGTGGCACGCCAGCTCCAAGAAGTCACTTGGGCGTGCCACTTAAGAGCCCAGGCGTGGCACGCCAAGCTTGAAGAGTTCACAAATCCATGGGCGTGTCACTTGAATAACATGGCGTGGCACACTGGTAAAATAATCCAGAGAAGGGGCTGAAGGGAATTGAAGACTAGGCGTGCCACTTGGTATCGAAGGCGTGGAATGCCAACCCAAGCATATCACTATGGCGTGCCACTTGAAGGCTGAGGCGTGGCACGCCAACTACTAGAACCAAGGCAAGATCATGGGTGTGGCACGCCAGCCTTTAGACGTGGCACGCTGGTATAAGTTTCTAGAGAAGATGAAGGAGGCCAATTACATGGGGCGTGCACTTGGTATCGAAGGCGTGGCACGCCACTCACTATTCTTCACTTAGGCATGCCACTTGAATCCCAGGTATGGCACGCCCGTGTCATTCAGAGAGCAAAGAAGCATTGGGGCATGCCACTTGAGTTCGTGGCATGGCATGCCAAACAGAAGAACAAATCACTCACAAAGGGGCGTGACACGCCAGACCCTGGGCATGCCACGCTAGTGCAACTTTCCAAAGAAGCTTAGCCAAGCCTAGAGCAAGGGCGTGGCACGCCAGACCCTGGGCGTGCCACGCTAGTTCAAGTTCCCAGAGGCAAAGAGAAAGGGAAAAAGGCTAGGGCGTGCCACTTGAGCTCAAAGGCGTGGCACGCCAAGGTTGTTAGAAAGACGAGCGTGCCACTTGAAGGGCTGGGCGTGGCACGCCAAGCTAAAATTAAAGAGCACGTGATACGCCACTAGAGCGCCAATCACACGCCAGGTGGGAGGTCACACTTATTGAGCTTCTTTTCCCTCCAAAATGTAATTTTCCTTTTTCACTTTTATAATTCTTTTATTTTACTAAGAGTAGTATAAATACCCCCAAGGAGTACTGAAGAAGGGGGTTAAGCAGTTAGTTTTAGATCCACTTTTACACTTCACTTTTGAGTACTTTTTGAGCTATGAGTAGCTAATTTCCCTCTCATTGAGAGAGGAGCTCTGTTATACTTGATGGATTGATAATAGTAAAATTCTTCTTCTCTTCATCTTCTCTTTGATTTGCTAAAAGGAATTTCGTTCTTAATGCTTAGTGTTCAATTATCTTGGAAAAGAGATTGAATGCAATTGGGTTTCATGGGAACCTTGGGAAAGGAAACATGAAACCATGCTTGAAATCCCTTCTCACACTTGAGTAGAATCTGGGTTTTGGTGTTTGGATATGTGACATATAATCCTCCCTCTACTTGGACCTATAATAGTGTGTGGTATAATCAGGGACCAAGCATATCTCTCTTCATGAGCAATTAGACCAAGGAATTGGCTATTGATCAAGATCTGAGAGATTGAGTCACCAAGGGATTGAGGCTCAATCAATCATGATTGCCAAGAGGTCAATGAGTTGCATGATTGAAGAGGATATAAGCAAGATTTGATCCAACGAGACAACATCTCCTGATCTCAATGAATTTCCCCATTCTTATCTTCCCTTCTCTCTTTATAGCTTAATTTTACATTCAGAAATTCCCCATTCTCATTTACATTCAAGTCATTTATGATTTTGCACTTTACATTCTGCCATTTCCATTTCTGCACTTTACTGTTTTTCTTTATATTCTAGCCATTTACATTTATGTCATTTACAATTCTACACTTCACAATCTTATTGATCCGCTTGACTAATTCATCAATTATTTAAAGCTGCTCGAATTTGCCAATCTCTGTGGATATGATCCCACTCCACTGTGGGTTATTACTTGACGATAATTTTGGTGCGCTTGCCAAAAGAACTAATTCACTAATTTTTGAATGGGGTGTGAATTAGATTCATCAAGTTTTATGACACTGTTGCCAGAGATTGGCTTAAATTTGACAGTGATTAAATTGATTGGAGAGCTAGATTAAACAATTTAAAATTCCTTGTTATTTTAATTTCTTTTATTTAGCACCTTTTATTTTTTTTTCTTCTTTCTATTTCCACTATGAGTTCTATTTCTTTCTTCTTTGATTATTTTTATTCATCATCCATATTTCTACTCTTCTAACTGTTCGATTACTTGCACCAACAAGGCTAACCACTAATCCCAACAAGGTTTTCCCTACTGCACTTGTTCTCTGCTGGTTATTTGCCAATTGTATGATAGGTAGAATAGGAGAGACTTCATCTCCCTTTGATAGTGAAATTGAGAGGACCCTCCTTAGGCGAAAGAGGGAAGCAAGAGGCAAAGACATAATTGGAGAGGAACTAGTAGAGGAAAATCTAGAAACCACCATGGAAGAAGAAGCACATGACCATGTTGAAGAGGAGGCTGGCAATCATGCTGGGCAAGAAAGGAGAGTCTTAGGCTCTTACATCAACCCAAACCCAGGAAATTGTGGCAGCAGCATCCTAAAGCCAACAATTCATGCCAATAATTTTGAGCTGAAGCCTCAGCTCATCACACTTGTTCAGAATAATTGCTCATATGGAGGAAGTGCCCAAGAAGACCCTAATCAACATCTCAACACATTCTTGAGGATATGTGATACTATAAAGTCCAACGGAGTACACCCCGACATCTACAAACTACTCTTGTTCCCTTTCTCACTCAAAGATATGGCAGCAAAGTAGTTGGAATCATTCTCCAAGGATAGCCTAACTACATGGGAGGAGGTCGTGAACAGATTCCTTGCAAGATTTTACCCTCCACAAAAAATCAACAGGCTGAGAGCTAAGGTGCAAACCTTCAGACAACAAGAAGGAGAAACACTCTATGAGGCATGGGAGAGATTTAAAGATCTGACAAGAAGATGCCCACCAGAAATGTTCAATGAGTAGGTACAACTACATATCTTTTTGAGGGGCTATCCTATGAATCAAAGAAGGCTGTGGATCATTCTTCAGGAGGCTTACTCAATAAGAAGAAAATCATTGAAGAAGCCAAAGATGTCATTGAAACTGTAACTAAAAATGAGTATTTCTATGCTTCAGAAAGGACTCAGAAGAAAGGAGTGCTAGAACTCAACTCTGTAGATACTTTGTTAGCTCAGAACAAGGAAATTACAGCTCAAATAACAGCTTTAACCAAGAAGATGGAGGCCAATCAAGTCTTAGTCATTCAAGACCAAACCCCTCAACAAGAAAGGAATGCACCAGAATCTGAAGGTGACTGGGAACAAGCTAATTATGTGAACAACTTATCCAGACCACCATATGACCCACATTCTAAGACATACAATCCAGGTTGGAAAAACCACCCAAATTTTGGGTGGGAAAATCAACAAAACCACAACCAGAACCACAACAAACCTTATTCATCAAATCAGCATTTCAACCACAATCCCAACCATAAAACAGGGAACCATAGACCCTACCATAACTCACAAAACACATCATACCATAGTAACCAACCCATACACAATAATCTCAATCAAGATGCACCATCCTCAACTATCAACCATGTGAAATCAAGAGCAACTTTGAGAGGATGGAGGCTGCAATAGCACAATTGTCATCACAGATTATAGGAGCAGTCTTCACCCTTATGGACAGACAAGCACAAACTAAAAGAAGGATAGACGCTAATCAAGAGGAATACAGGTCAAATCTGAAAAATTAAGGCGCAGCGATCTCAAAGTTGGAAGCACAAGTGGGGATTTTATCCAACCAAATCCCACTTCCCATACACACATTTCCCAGTGATACCATGGCTAACCCAAGAGGGGAATGCAAGGCCATTACACTAAGAAGTGGAAAGGTTGTGGAGGAAGGAACCTCAAGCAAAGACAATCATGAAGAAGTTGAAGAAAATCATAGGAATAAGGATGAAGGAGAGATCCCTGCTCCACCTCAACCAAAACTAGTCTTGAAGCCTTATGTGCCAAAAGCACCATACTCGCAAAGACTGGGAAAAGGTAGGAAGGATGGTCAATTCTCTAAGTTCCTAGAGATCTTCAAGAAGCTCCAAATCAACATACCATTTGCTGAGGCATTAGAACAAATGCCACTCTATGCCAAATTTTTGAAGGAGCTTATAACCAAAAAGAGGAATTGGGAGGCAAAAGAGACCATAGTGTTGACTGAGGAATGCAGCGCCATCATACAGAAGAAGCTGCCTCAAAAGCTAAAAGACCCAGGGAGTTTTTAAATCCCCTACATCATAGGGGATATCACTATTGAGAAAGCTTTGTGTGATTTGGGAGCTAGCATAAATCTTATGTCCCTAACCATGATGAGAAGATGAAGATTGAGGAAGCCAAGCCAACAAGAATGGCACTCCAATTGGCTGATAGAACATTTAAGTTTCCACATGGGGTGGTGGAAGACTTGCTAGTGAAAGTGGGAGAATTCATTTTCCCTACTAATTTAGTTGTGCTGGACATGGAAGAAGAGGCTAACACATCAATTATCCTAGGAAGACCATTTCTAGCTACTGCTGGAGCCATCATTGATGTGCAAAAAGGGGAACTAGTCTTGAGGTTGCATGAAGAAAAAATGGTCTTCTACGTCTTTAAAGCAATGAGTTACCCCAAAGAATCCATAGGAGAATGCATGCTGGTAGACACCATGGAATAGATAGTTCAAGAAGTCTTGGAAGAAGAACAATGTGGAGGAACCATTGAGCTGGAACAAGCACCAGATGGAGAACCACCACAAGCAACCATAAGAAACTCAATCATGCCAACCACTACAGACAATAAAGATGCAGAGTCACCGAAACTAGGGCTGAAAACCTTACTACCCAGCTTAAAATATGCATATTTGGGTGCCAACAACACTCACCCAGTGATCATAAATTCAAGTCTGAGTAAGGAACAAGAAGAGGAGCTTATCCAAGTGCTGAGACAACATAAGGATGCCATAGGCTGGACACTTGCAGATTTAAAAGGGATTAATCTTTCAATGTGTATGCATAAAATCCTGCTTGAAGAAGATACCAAACCTTCAAGGCAGCAACAAAGGAGGCTGAACCCAACTATGAATGAAGTGGTTCAGAAAGAAGTGTTGAAATTGTAGCAAGCAGGGGTGATCTACCCCATCTCAGACAGCCCTTGGGTAAGCCCGGTGCAAGTAGTCCCTAAGAAGGGAGGGATCACTGTTGTGGAAAATGAGAAGAATAAATTAATACCCACAAGGACAGTGACCGGATGGCGTATGTGCATTGACTACCGAAAACTTAATGAAGCCACCCGGAAGGATCACTTTCCCCTACCTTTCATGGACCAGATGCTTGAAAGATTGGCAGGACATGAGTATTATTGCTTCCTGGATGGGTATTCGGGCTACAATCAAATTGTTGTAGACCCCAAGGATCAAGAAAAACTTCATTTACTTGTCCATATGGTGTCTTTGCTTATAGGAGAATGCCCTTTGGATTGTGAAATGCACCTGCAACATTCCAAAGGTGCATGCTCTCCATTTTTTCAAACATGATTGAGAAGTTCATAGAAGTATTCATGGATGACTTTTCTGTGTTTGGAAACTCATATTCTAATTGCCTATACCATCTTGCTCTTGTGCTAAAAAGGTGTCAAGAAACCAACCTGGTTTTAAACTGGGAGAAGTGCCATTTTATGGTGACTGAAGGGGTTGTTCTTGGTCACAAAATTTCAAAAGATGGCATAGAAGTGGTGATGCACGAAAAACTTGTCTCATAACAAATTTCCTTCGACAAGTATACCGAATTTGTCGTCAAGTAAAAACTCACAATAGAGTGAGGTCGAATCCCACAAGGATTGATTGATCAAGCAACCTTAATTAGAGGAATATTCTAGTTGAGCGAATCAGAAATTTAGTTGAGGATTGCAGAAAATTAGATGGCGGGAAAGTAAATGGCAGAAAGTAAATTACAGAATCTTAAATGGGAATGGGGGAATTGCTCATAAATGTAAATGACAGAAATTAAAGAGAATGGGTAAGATCAGAAATGGGGAGTTCATTGGGCTTAGGAGATGTTGCATTCTCCGGATCAATCTCATTTACATCTCTTCCTCAATCAATGCACTCATTGATCTCCTTGGCAATCTTAAGTGATTGAATTACAATTTCTTGTAATTCAATCTCTCAAATCTTGATCAATAGCCAATTCCTTGGTCAATTGCTCATGAGAAAAGATGAAGTATGGTCACTGATTATACCACATGCATTTCCCAAATCAAGCATTGAGAGGATTATAGTCACGTATCCATCCAAACCCAATTTGGTTCAGCATGAGAAAGCATTTCTAGCTTGATCTCTTCATTCCTCGTCCAAGGTTCAGAAGAGATCCAAGTATGAATAGTTTCTTTTCCAAGATAACTACCCAATTGGATGAAGATCGAAAGCTTTCAAGTAAAATCAAGATAAAAGATAGAAGAAGAATAATGAAAACTAGTATTGATCCATCAAATTACAACAGAGCTCCCTAACCCAATGAAAGGGGTTTAGTTGTTCATAGCTCTAGAAAGTGAAAACAAAGATGGAGAATACATAATAAAAACTAGAAGTGCAGAGAAAGTAAATACAGGGAGTAGTTCTATGCTATTTTCCAACTCCCAGAACTCCCTAAATAATTCAAAGCTACTCCTATATATACTACTCTTCTCATCTTCTAGTTGGTTCTTCAAGTCTTAGGCCTTTGGATCTTGAGTTTGAAGCAGTTCTCTTCTTCGTTTGGGCTTAGCTTTACTTGCAGAGAGAAAGTGTGAAGTGGGCAGAGACTTTTGCTCAGAACGTTAGGGGTGTTAACGTTTAGTGAAAATATGAGTTCAAGAACGTTAGTGACAATCAACTTTCTCACTAACGTTTCCTAAGTAAAAGCCACGTTAACTTCAACGTTAGTGGCACAAACGTTGCCACTAACGTTGCCTCTAGGTCCTTCGCACATGTTATTGGGACTCAGCTTTCCCAATAACGTTGAAAAGCCCCCTTTGCTCTTACGTTAGAGCCCACGTTAACTTAGTTAACATGGCTCTTTAACGTGGGCTTGCCATCCTTCGAGAACGTTAGTGACACTCAACATTGTCACTAACGTTCCAATGTGCCCCCATGTGTCACGATAGAGTCCACGTTAACTAGGTTAACGTGGCTCTTTAACGTGGCCATGCTTAGCGATCCCCAACGTTAGTGACAATGTTGAGTGTCACTAACGTTGGCTCATTATTTACTCATCTACGTTAGCTTCCACGATAACTAAGTTAACGTGGGAGTTAACGTGGCTCATAGTGGCTTGTGTGGTTCCTTCCAACGTTAGTGACAATGTTGAGTGTCACTAACGTTGACCATCACCTTCTTCTTTCACGTTAGCCTCCACGTTAACTAAGTTAACGTGGAAGTTAACGTGGCTCCTTGGGGTTGTGTGGTTGCTTCCAACGTTAGTGACAATGTTGGGTGTCACTAACGTTGTCGACCACCCTTTCCTCTTTTTGACGTTAGAGGCCACGTTAACTAAGTTAACGTGGACTCTAACGTGGCCACTTATGAGCATTGGCCAACGTTAGTAATAATGTTAAGTGTCACTAACGTTGGCTCAAATTCCCTTCTTCACATTAGAGTTCACGTTAACTTAGTTAACGTGACTCTTAACGTGGGTAATGATGGCTTCGAGAGCGTTATTGGCAGTCACTTTTCTCATTAACTTTGCAAGTTACCTCCCATTCCTTGCTTCCTTTGGTCCTGAAATCAAGCAATAGAGTACATCAAAGTTCTAGTCCACGTTATGGGTAATGCAGCATACAATTTGTCACTAAATTCATGCAAAATCCTCATGAAATCATGTAAAATGCACAATGTATGCTTGAATCCAGGTGTAAGTGAATATCTACCCAAAACTAGCTTATTTCATAAGATAATGCATGAAACTACCCTAAAAATAGTAAAGAAAAGATCAGTAAAACTGGCCAAAATGTCCTAGCATCACAACACCAAAGTTAAAGCTTGCTTGTCCCTAAGCAAGTACTGGAACAAGAGAATGATGAATGAAATGCCAAGAGAAATGAGTCATTCTTGTGGAAGTCATGTCACTGATTTTATGGTGGTTTCATACATAGCAACTTAGGTTCATTCCTGGCTTTCAGACCTTTATCATGCCCTACAATACTCACTTTGCTTACATCCCATGAGACTTTTATTCATTGATCCTTTTATTGTCATTTCAGGGCTTATTGGTGTCCTTCAGGCTAAGTGTTCTGTAAGGGGGCAACTCTTTAAGATAAGCTTTCAGCCAACACTCCCGAACCAGTTGGTTCAAGGTGCTAGGTGTTGAGACACTCCTAAGGACTTACTTGCTCAAGTCTCTCCCCCATACATGCACACCACAGGCATATAGTTTATTCTTTTTCTTTACTTGAGGCCTTGGTGTCCAGCACCTCTTTGGGTTACTAAATGTTCTGTGGTGAGAGTTGCTCTTGATAGTGGACTTTCAGTTGATAATCCCGAGTTAGTTAACCCAAGTTACCAAGTGATAAGGCACTCCTAAGAGCTTATTCATCCAAGTAGATCCCTCACACAGGAACACCACAGACACATGCCTCAAGATTTAAAACCATTGGTGCCTAGCCTTATTGCTTACTCTTTTCCTTTTATTCCTCAACCTTGATTGTTCTTTCCCTTTTTCTTATTAGGATCTTCTTACTTAGCTATTCTCATGGGGTGTGTCTCAAGCATAGTATTCATGACAGATAATTGTCTTCCCACCTTGTGGTTGAACCAACTTAGCTAACTTATGACATACCACAAACTCATGGATTTACTCCCTAGTATGAACTCTTCTCTGGTCTTTTGAAAACAATCATTCTCTTTTCATTTGATTCAAAAGGGACAAGCATACAAGTAAGTAAAGAAATGGTGCAGCAACATAAAGACCAGCACACAGAGACATCTTCAACACACAAACTAAAAAAAAGAATTTAAAAAGGTTCAAACTACGAGTAACTATTAATCAAAAGTGCATCCGGAATTCCAATTTTCAATAATTCTGAGTACAATGGTATTAAGTAACAATACAACCTTCTGGTGATGATTTCTAGTTGCCCTCTTTCTTTGTCACCATCCTAATCCTTGCTACCTCACTTCCTTAGGTGAAAGTGCACCATTTCCTCATAAGATTCCTGCAAAGTTATTTGAAGTTGCTTGTTCCCAAAGCACTTGAGAAATAGTTAGCTTGCATGTATGCTTGTGATTTCTGAACTTAGTTTGGTGTGTGAACACCAAACTTAGTTCCGTGCCTAGTACCAAACCTTGCATATATGCTGAGAACCTCATATCTTATTATTAATAAAACACTTATTAACTAAAGTCTAACTACATCTAAGTGGTTTCCTTTGATTGGTTGGAGCTAGCAATGTGTTTTGGGAGTGGAGTGTAATTCTAACTACTGTCCTTTGGTAGAACACCAAACTTAGAATTACACTATCACTCTTTTGTTGTTCTGGTGTGGAACACCAAACTTAGCTCCTTATAATACAGGGGAAACAACATGTGATCTTTATTGAAATAAAGGTGAAAAGGAAAAATACCTGAGGTTGGGTTGCCTCCCAACAAAGCGCTTCTTTATCGTCACTAGCTTGACGATTCCTCCTTCACTTGAGATGATAGTTTACTTTGGGGTTTTCCCCTATGTTGCCCAGGTAATGCTTGAGTCTTTGTCCATTCACTGTAAAAGTCTTTTCAGAACCTTCATCCATGATTTCGATGTGTCCATAAGGCGAAACTTTTGTGACAAGAAAAGGTCCGGACCACCTTGATTTGAGCTTTCCTTGGAACAGTCTCAATTTGGAATTGTAGAGGAGTACTCGTTGCCCCTTTTCGAAACTCCTAGGTGCAAGATACAGGTCATGTCTTCTCTTTGCCTTCTCTTTATACATCTTGGTGTTTTCATAGGCTTGTGACCTGAATTCCTCCATCTCTTGCAGCTGCAAGATCCTCTTTGCACCAGCAGCAATGCTGTCAAAGTTTAGTATCTTGATAGCCCAGAGAGCCTTGTGTTCCAGCTCCAGTGGTAAGTGACAAGCTTTCCCATAAACCAGTTGATAAGGGGACATTCCAAGCGGTGTTTTGAATGCTGTTCTGTATGCCCAAAGAGCATCATCCAGCTTCTTCGACCAATCCTTTCTTGATGCACCCACAGTCTTTTCCAGAATCCTCTTTAGCTCTCTGTTGGATATCTCAGTTTGTCCACTTGTTTGGGGATGATATGGTGTGGCTACCTTATGTTTTACCCCATATCGTAGGAGAAGAGCTTCTAGTGGTTTGTTACAAAAATGGCTCCCTCCATCACTGATGAGTGCTCGTGGGACTCCAAATTGGCTAAAGATATTCTTCTTGAGAAAGTTCATGACAACCTTGTTATCATTTGTTGGGGTTGCAATAGCCTCTACCCACTTGGAGACGTAATCTACTGCCACCAAAATGTAATTTTTTGCATATGAGGTTGGGAACGGTCCCATGAAATCAATTCCCCATACATCAAACAGTTCCAGTTCTAAGATGAAATTCTGTGGCATCTCATTTCTTTTGGGCAAGTTTCCAGATCTTTGGCATTCATTGCAGCTCCTTACCAGTTCTTTTGCATCTTTGAAAAGGGTGGGCCAAAAGAATCCGCTTTGTAACACTTTTTCTGCAGTTCTGTCTCCTCCAAAGTGTCCTCCATAACATGAGCCGTGGCAGTTCCATAGGACCTCTCGTCCTTCTTCTTCTGAAACACATCTTCTAAGGATCCCATCTGAACACTTCTTGAAGAGATATGGCTCATCCCAGACGAAGTACTTTGCATCATTCATGAGTTTTCTTTTTTGATGTTTATTTATCTCCGGAGGTAATGCTCCAGATGCCTTGAAGTTAGCAATGTCTGCGAACCATGGTGCTTTGTGAACTGTCATCAACTGCTCATCCGGAAAGAGCTCGTTCACACTTGTATCATGTGCTTCACCTTTATCATGAGGGATCCTGGATAGATGACCTGCTACCTTGTTTTCTACTCCTTTCTTGTCTCTAATTTCAATATCGAATTCCTGCAACAATAAGATCCATCTTATTAGTCTTGGTTTTGATTCTTGCCTGGCAAACAAATATTTAAGTGTTGTGTGGTTTGTACAAACACTCACTTTCGCACCAATGAGGTATGATCTAAACTTGTCAAATGCAAAGACTATTGCTAGCAATTCCTTTTCAGTAGTGGTATAATTTCTTTGAGCATCATTAAGGACTTTGCTAGCATAGTATATCACATGGACTAAGTTATCTCTCCTCTGTCCTAGCACTGCCCTGATTGCAAAATTAGATGCATCACACATCAATTCAAAAGGTAGGCTCCAATCAGGTGGGGAAATGATAGGAGCAGAGGACAACCTCATTTTCAAGTTTTCAAATGCTAACATGCATGTTTCGTCAAAGATAAATGGTGCATCAAATACAAGGAGATTGCTTAAGGGCTTGGCTATTTTTGAAAAATCTTTAATAAACCTTCTATAAAAACCCGCATGCCCTAAAAAACTCCTAATTGCCTTCACATCACTGGGTGGAGGCAGTTTTTCAATAAGCTCTACTTTAGCTCTGTCAACCTCAATGCCTTGGTTAGAAACTTTGTGACCAAGGACTATTCCTCCTGTCACCATAAAGTGACATTTTTCCCAGTTTAAAACTAAATTGGTCTCTTGACACCTTTTCAATACCAAGGCGAGGTGATGTAGGCAACTAGGAAAGGAATCTCCGAATACCGAGAAATCATCCATAAAAACTTCAATGAATTTTTCTATCATATCTGAAAAGATAGAAAGCATGCAGCGTTGGAAAGTTGCAGGTGCATTACATAGCCCAAATGGCATGTGCCTGTAGGCAAACACTCCATATGGGCAAGTGAATGAGGTTTTCTCTTGATCTCTGGGATCAACCACTATTTGGTTATATCCTGAATAACCATCGAGAAAACAATAATATGCGTGCCCTGCAAGTCTTTCCAACATCTGATCCATGAATGGAAGGGGGAAATGATCTTTTCGTGTAGCTTCATTGAGCTTTCTGTAGTCTATGCACATCCGCCATCCTGTGACTGTCCTGGTAGAAATTAATTCGTTCTTCTCATTGGGAACCACGGTGATTCCTCCTTTTTTAGGCACAACATGTACGGGGCTGACCTAGGGGCTGTCTGAGATGGGGTATATTACCCCTCCCTGCCATAACTTCATAACTTCCTTCTGTACCACTTCCTTCATGATTGGGTTCAACCTCCTTTGGGACTGAATGGATGGTTTGGCATCTTCTTCCAGCAGTATTTTGTGCATACATATGACTGAACTTATCCCCTTCAAGTCAGCAAGAGTCCAACCAATAGCATCTTTGTGGTTTTGCAGTACTTTGAGCAGTTCATCCTCTTGATCTTGGCTGAGGCATGAGCTTATAATTACTGGGTAATTTTCATCTTCCCCTAAGTACGCATATTTGAGAGAGGGTGGCAATGCTTTGAGTTCAAGTTTGGGTGCTTCTGACTTTTCGTTTTCTTCCTTTGGTGCACCTTGCATATAAATCTCTGCTGTTGCAACCTCTTCACTTGATTCAGATTCCTCATCTACAAATCTCTCAGGTTCTTTAGGTTCTTCTTCTTCAAAATTCTCTTGCACTTCCTCCTCAAGTACATCTAACCTCATGCATTCCCCCAATTGTTCTGGTGGGTAACTCATGGCCTTGAACACATTGAATGTCATCTTTTCATTGTATAGTCTTAAGGTAAGATCACCTTTTTGGACATCAATGACAGCTCCAGCAGTGGCCAAGAACGGCCTTCCCAGGATGATGGAAGCCTTGGCTTCCTCCTGCATGTCCAGCACTACAAAGTCTGTTGGGAAGATAAAATCTCCCACTTTCACCAGCAAATCTTCTACGACGCCATGCGGGAATTTGAACGATCTGTCTGCCAACTATAGGGCCATTTTTGTTGGTTTAGCCTCCTCTATCTTCATCTTCCTCATCATAGCTACTGACATCAAGTTGATGCTGGCTCCTAAGTCACAAAGGGCTTTCTCCACTGTGATTTCCCCTATAATGCAAGGGATCTGAAAACTCCCAGGATCCTTCAATTTCTGGGGCAGTTTGTGCTGAATGATAGCACTACATTCTTCTGTTAGTATCACAGTCTCGTTGTTCTTCCAACTTCTTTTCTTAGTCATGAGCTTGATAAACCCATATTTCATGAGTTCTTTTGTGCTTAATTAGAGTGATTTATACAATCCTTCACCTACTTATTCACATTA
Source organism: Arachis ipaensis (assembly GCF_059453495.1). Lineage (NCBI taxonomy): Eukaryota > Viridiplantae > Streptophyta > Magnoliopsida > Fabales > Fabaceae > Arachis > Arachis ipaensis. Next base: position 61,607,558 of record NC_142436.1, read on the forward strand.
ATTGCATGGTTTTACTTTCCCTTCCTTATTATGTGATGTAAATGAAAAACATGTTTTCTAAGCTTTAAAATTAATTATTTTAATTACCTTTATTTCCATTCGATGCCGTGATTAGTGTGTTGAGTAGTTTCAGATTTTCTAAAGGCAGAATAACTTAAAGGATGAAAAAGGAAACATACTAAAATGGAAGGAGAAAGCAAAACGGAGCTTTAAGGAAACTGGTACCCACGCGATCACGTGCCAAGCACGAATCAGCAGCGACGCGGCCGCATGACTGACGCGACCGCGTGGCAAGAAAAAGCTCCGAATGACGCGACCACGTGACCCACGCGGACGCGTGACAGAGGCCACGCACCAGAAATTACAGAATACGCCCCCAGCAAATTCTGAAGCCCTTTTTGGCCCAGATCCAAGTACAGAAAGTATAGACCAGAGGTTATAAAGTGGAGGAATGCATCCATTCAGAGGGAGCTCGCCAATTTCTAGTTTTCATGATTTAGATTTAGTTTAGAGAGAGATTCTCTCTCTCTCTTAGGATTTAGGACTTCTTGTTTTGGGAGTAACTCTAGATCCAGGTTTTAATGTTCTTTTATTTTAGTTTTACTTTTATCCCAACATTTGAATTGATTTTTATAATTTGATTTATGAATTATTCCATGTTACAGATCTCTATTTGAATTAATGATATTTGAGGTATTTTCAGTTTATAATTGTTCTCTTTGATTTAAGTTGACATTGCTTCCCATCTAAGGATACTTTCATTATTCCAGCAATTTACTTTTCCCCCTTTTGGTCTTGGTTAAGAATTTAGTAACTCAATAGTTATTAAACTCAACATAATTGATAATCATTATTTTGCTAATTGAGCTGAACCTAAATAATCCCAACCTTTTCTTAGGAAATAATTAGGATTCAAAGGTCAAATTAATTAGTCCCTTGACTTTCCTTTGCCCTGGCAAGGGTTGACCAAGTGGAATTAAAGTACAACTTTCATTATTGTTGAGAGGGATAACTAAGTTGGACTTCTAATTTCCCCTATCTTGCCAAAAGTTGTTTTACAGTTATTATTTATTTTTAATTACCATTTAATTCACTCGTCATTTAAATTACTTGCTTCTCACCTTCTAAACCCCGATTACAACCTTTGTAACCAATAATAAGAACATACTTCCTCGCAGTTCCTTGAGAAGACGACCCGAGGTTTGAATACTCGGTTAATAATTTTTAAGGGGTTTGTTACTTGTGACAACCAAAACGTTTGTACGAAAGGATTTTTGTCGGTTTAGAGACTATATCTACAACGCGACTGTTTTTATGACATTCTTTACTGGCAGAAATCCCGACGTCAAAATGGCGACGTTGCCGGGGAACTGCTAACGTATGCCTTATTATTGGTTATTGTAAATATTTTTCTTTTGCTTGTTTATTTATTTTTGTTTTTCCTTTTTATCTTTATTTTCTACTATGAACTCTCACCCCTCTCGCTTTGAGTTTGGTTCTAATATTGTTAAAGAAAATAGAAGTTACAGCAGGAATGTGCATCAAGGTCAGACCAATCAAGGATGGATGGAGCCAAGAGGATCTAATCAACCCTTTAGGCAGCAACACCCTCCGAGATATCCTAGACAAAGACCATTCTACAATGCATACCCAGCTGAAAGATATGGTGGACAACCTTGTAACTACCAACAAGTCCCATCCCGTGCATATGAACCATCCTTTCAACATAACCTCGAACCACCACACTCACAAGCTTCTCTTCACCATTCGCCATCATATGATCCTTCCTTACCCCAATACCAATCCAATCGTTCCCAATCATCACCACTTTCCTTTGTATCATGTCCAAGTCTGGCAAACCGTGAAGCAGAGGATCGCCTAAAGGAAACAGTAATTAAATTTCAAACAACCATTCAACAACTGGAGCAAGCACTAATTCAATGGGCCACTAGGCGCTCAAATATACAAGGATCAACCACAGCTCCATGTGGACAGCCCGATGAAGAGCATAGCATGAAAGAAATACTAGAGACTCCAGTGGACAAGACAAAGAATGAATTCATACTAGAACAAGTGGAAGAAGCTGTCATTGTTCAAGAAGAAGAATTGGTTGAAGATCTAGGAGATGCTGAACTTTCTTGGGAATCCAGAATTGAGGAAAAACTCGTCCAAGATGCTACAGTTGATGCTAAGGAGGATACTGTACAATCTCCAAGGCAAGTCGTTTACGAAGAATCAGACGGAATAATCCAAGGAGCAAATTTCCTTGATAAAGATAGTCACAAGTCTAGTTCTCCTAGTGATGAACTTGCGTCCGCAAGTGAATTCTCTGAGATCGACGAATTTTCCCCAAGTGAATATGAAGATGATGCGGAGGTAGATTTCTCTCAACCTCCAATCTATGACTCGAGTGATGAGGAAGACATAGAAGACTTTGACCAGGATACAGATACAATTGAAGATCTTTGCAAGGAAATGGAAGAATTCACAGAAGAGCATAAGGAAACGGAACTTGCAGAACCACCAAAAACACCTACCCCAAGGCCATTACCACCTAATACAAGCTTCAAGTGGGTACAATCCTTAACTTATAATTTTACTTATTCACTTGAGTATGGTTTGCTCGAAACAGATGGCCAACTTAGAGCTCTCTGCGGCTTTAAGAATAAGAGGGAATTGGCTCGTACTCAGAGTTGGTGCACCAGGTTCAATAAGGTTCCACGCTTTACCTCGAAGTACACGGATTGGTATAATGCCCAATTGCATGGATCACGGAGAACGTTTGGTCACCACGGTGAGATTCTACTTTTTAACCCGCCCGAATGGAAACTTACAAATCAAAACGGAGGTGGATCTAAAAACACAGCTTGGGATCATGGATTATATTCTGACATTCGTCATCCCGGGAGGCTGCATATCTGTTTGAAGCCGCTCAGAAGCTTTACATGCCTAGTTTGGGACCCCGGAGGCTATTGGCATTCCAAGCACTGGTGAAAATTTTTGGACGAATTTAAACACAAGCCACCATAACAGGATACTCCTCCAATGTCCAACTTAAGGACTTTAACTAAAAGTGCTAGGTGGGAGACAACCCACCAGGGTATGGTCGCTTCTTTTTCAATTTATTTCTTGTTAATTGCTTTCATTTTTCCTTTTTCATTTTAATTTATTAAACCTGGAATCATGCATAACATTCTTATTAATCATTGCATTCTGCATTTTTCATGCACAAAAAAAAAAGGTTGCACGACGTGACCGCATACCTCATGCGATCGTGTCATATCGCGAAAAATACCACCCATGCGACCGCGTCCCCCACGCGGCTGCGTGATATATATATATATCGGTGTAAGGATCCAACGAACAGAAAGTTAGGCTGGAATCGTGCGGCCCTTATGCGTTTCGCACAAATTGGCCCACACGATCGCATGCCCTATGCGATCGCGTCACTTGCACAATACCAATCCCACGCGACCGCGTGAGCGACGTGATCGCGTCGCATGGATTGCACATCACCCCAAAAGGAGACAGAGAGTTGCGCTAAAACGGCGCTGGAGTCGTGCGTTTAGCACAAATTCCAGCAACGCGATCGCGCGACCCACGCGATCGCGTCACCCCTCTTTCCCCCCTCTCATGCGATCGCGCGACCCACGCGATCGCATCACCCCCATTTTCATCCCAACCACGTGACCGCGTGCCCCACGCGGCCGCGTGGATTCGAAAATATAACCCCCCAGCCCGCGAACCCTATCAGTTGCGCAGCCCCCCCTTCACCCCCAACCCTCTTCTCCTTCTCTCTTCTTCTTCCCCCAGCCACCGCCGGCCAGCCACCACACCACCACCCCAACGCTGCCGCCCAGACGTCACCGCCGTACCACCCCCTCCCATTCTCTCTTCTTCCTTCTCCCTCTCTCCTCCCCTCTCCACCACTGCCAACCGCGAGCACCGCCCAGCCACCGCCGGCCGTCCAGCCGCGCCCCCCCTCTCCGCCACCCACCCCCTTCACCCAGCAACAACCACCGCCCTCCCTTCTCCAGTCAGTCCCTCCTCTACAGCAGCCAGACTCTCAGCCCACCACCGCCACAGAGACCCCAGCTACCATCCCTACCAGTGATGACACTCCTTCACACCTGGCTTGATTGAGCATCAAGGACGATGCTTCATTTTAAGTGTGGGGAGGTCGCCATCTCTGGCGTTTATTTTGGTGAACTACTACATACTTTTTCTTTTATTTTGGATATTTTTCTGTATTTTTCTCTATTTCTTTTATTGTTATTTTCTGAGTACTTATACATTGCTACTTGTGTATTTTACTCTATTTTCTGCATTTTGCATTTTTTGTTCATATTTTAGTTATTTAGTTCATTTTAGTTATTTAGTTTAGATTGCAATTCTAACTTATTAGTGGATCAATTAGTATAGTTTACCCTTTTTACATAAGATAGCTTAATTATAGCTTAGTTTAAATTGACAAATATAAAAAGAGTAAGCTAGGAACTTGAACATAATAGATTTAGATCCATAAAACCTTGTATATATAGCATTACATGATGTAGTTAAACTGACAACATTTCATCAAGGAGAAACATTAAAACTTCAAAGGCTACCCTAAATTACTTTTTAAGAGAATAATGAGAATTTTTAACTAAACCTGCATGACATACATAAGTGATAAATGATTTTTCAGCTAGAGAACACATAGCCTGTGAGTTTTGAGCTTAACTGTATGGTTACATTCAAACCATAATTTTTATTCCTGTATGTTCCGACCTTCTTTCTTAATCTGGTGTTCTTTACTTTGTTTTAGTCTATATATCCGATTATAGAATATAGGTACATTTCAAAATAATGATTGAGGCCATCATTTGATTTTAGCTCACTTACCCCAAATTATCCTACCTTTTACATCACCCTTGTTAGCCCCCTTGAGCCTTTAAAAACCCCTTTATTCTATTTAGCCAAATTACTAGCCTTAAGCAGAAAAACAAAAGAAATTCCCAAGTGAATCCTTGGTTAGCTTAAGATAGAAAATCTTTAATAGAGTTAAATGTGGGAAACCTTTTGGGAACATGGATGATAGAAACAAAAGGTAGAAAAGTTAAAAGAAATAAAATAAATTTGGGAAGCATGTTCATGAGAAAATCAAAGTGCTTAAATTACCATGTGTATTCAAAAAAAAAAAAAGTTAGTTTTCAAGCATGTAAATAAGGGGATACAAAAAGGACTCCCCAATGCAAAATAAAAAGCAATGCACATGGGATAAAAACAAGAATTGAAACATGAGCATGTGACATCAAAAGTGAAAAAATAGGGAAAATAGGTAAAGAAGCATTGTTTTACCAAGTATGTATGTTAGGTGAGATCTTAATCTAATTAAGGATTCACTTATTAGCTCACTTAGCCTTATACATATATCCTTACCCTTTGCCTTGACCCCATTACAACCTTAATTAAAGACCTCATGAGTTTTGGTATGACTATGTTCTATGATTGTTGATTGGTTAGACGAAAAACAAGGTTATAGAAGGAAAGAATAAAAAGAAGAATAGAGTGATTAACCCAATAAACACTGAGTGATTAGAGAGAAAACACAAAATCTAGTGAGGATTCAAAAGCTCATTAACATTTATCTCTGATTGTCTTGCAAGTTTTTTTTCTCTCATCTCATTTGCTTTATTATTTGAGGGTTAGCTATATATGTATATATATCTCCTTGAGAATGTGAAATAATTTGACTACATGTAGGCTTTATATATGAGTGGATGAATTAGAATTGCATAACTTATTAGGTAGATGCATTTAAATTAGGTTGCATTGCATGACATTCCATCACTTTAACCTTAGTTATTTACCTTGGATTTAGCATGAAGACATGCTAGTGTTTAAGTGTGGGGAGGTTGATAGACCCATATTTCATGAGTTCTTTTGTGCTTAATTAGAGTGATTTATACAATCCTTCACCTACTTATTCACATTAATTGCATGGTTTTACTTTCCCTTCCTTATTATGTGATGTAAATGAAAAACATGTTTTCTAAGCTTTAAAATTAATTATTTTAATTACCTTTATTTCCATTCGATGCCGTGATTAGTGTGTTGAGTAGTTTCAGATTTTCTAAAGGCAGAATGACTTAAAGGATGAAAAAGGAAACATACTAAAATGGAAGGAGAAAGCAAAACAGAGCTTTAAGGAAACTGGTACCCACGCGATTGCATGGATGACGCGATCGCGTGCCAAGCACGAATCAGCAGTGACGTGGCCGCATGACTGACGTGACCGCGCGCCTTAAGCAGAACGCACATGACGCGGTCGCATGACTGACGCGACCGCATGGCAAGGAAAAGCTCCGAATGACGCGACTGCGTGACCCACGCGGACGCGTGACAGAGGCCACGCACCAGAAATTACAGAATACGCCCCCAGCGAATTCTGAAGCCCTTTTTGGCCCAGATCCAAGTACAGACAGCATAGACCAGAGGTTATAAAGTGGAGGAATGCATCCATTCAGAGAGAGCTCGCCAATTTCTAGTTTTCATGATTTAGATTTAGTTTAGAGAGATTCTCTCTCTCTCTTAGGATTTAGGACTTCTTCTTGTTTTGGGAGTAACCCTGGATCCAGGTTTTAATGTTCTTTTATTTTAGTTTTACTTTTATCCCAACATTTGAATTGATTATTATAATTTGATTTATGAATTATTCCATGTTACAGATCTCTATTTGAATTAATGATATTTGAGGTATTTTCAGTTTATAATTGTTCTCTTTGATTTAAGTTGCCATTGCTTCCCATCTAAGGATACTTTCATTATTCTAGCAATTTACTTTTCCCCCTTTTGGTCTTGGTTAAGAATTTAGTAACTCAACAGTTATTAAACTCAACATAATTGATAATTGTTATTTTGCTAATTGAGCTGAACCTAAATAATCCCAACCTTTTCTTAGGAAATAATTAGGATTCAAAGGTCAAATTAATTAGTCCCTTGACTTTCCTTTGCCCTGGCAAGGGTTGACCAAGTGGAATTAAAATACAACTTTCATTATTGTTGAGAGGGATAACTAAGTTGGACTTCTAATTTCCCCTATCTTGCCAAAAGTTGTTTTACAGTTATTATTTAGTTTTAATTGCCATTTAATTCACTCGTCATTTAAATTACTTGCTTCTCACCTTCTAAACCCCGATTACAACCTTTATAACCAATAAAAAGAACATACTTCCTCGCAGTTCCTTGAGAAGACGACCCGAGGTTTGAATACTCGGTTAACAATTTTTAAAGGGTTTGTTACTTGTGACAACCAAAATGTTTGTACGAAGGGATTTTTGTCAGTTTAGAGACTATATCTACAACGCAACTGTTTTTATGACATTCTTTACTGGCAGAAATCCCGACGTCAGAGCTCTTTCAAGAACTTGGCGTAGAGTGGCATTTGTTCTATTGCTTCAGCAAAGGGTATGTTGATTTGCAGCTTCTTGAAGATTTCCAAGAATCTCAAAAACTGATTGTCATCTCCCTTCTTCTTTAGTTGCTGAGGGTATGGGACTCTTGGGATATCTGGTTTCAGCACTCCTTCCCCTTTTGTGAACTCAAATTCGGAACTTGAGCATCGTCCTGCTCTTCTTCCTCTTTATTTGAGTCCTTTTCTTGTGGTTTCTGGGGGTTTCCTTCAGTTCCTTCCCACTCCGAAGGGTGATAGCCTGACACTCCTCCCTTTTGGTTGAGTTAGTTTTACTGCGAAGGTTGTGGCTGGGAATTTGCTTGAGTAAATAGCCAATTTGTGTCTCAAGTTTCTTGATGGCAGCATCCTGATTCTGCATATTTGACTGCACTTCCTCTCTGAATGCTTTACTGTCCTGGATATCCTTGCATATGCCTTCAAGTAGATTTTCAATCCTTGAGATTCTTTCATCAAGTGATGATAAGTCAGGCAGAGAAGGGTTGTTTTGGCCTTGATAGGAATGTGGAGAGGTATTGTTATGGGGGTGTTGATATGGTCTAGATGTGAAGTATTGGGTGGCTGCATCGTTTGGATTTGGGTGTCTTTGATCACGGCTTTGGTCTTGTTGATTTCCCCACCCAAAGTTTGGGTAATTCCTCCATCCAGGGTTGTAGGTTTTGGAGTATGGATCATGGTTTTGCCTTGGTGAATTCCCAATGTAGTTAGCCTGCTCCTGGCTACCCTCTGCTTCTTCATTCACTCCTTCTTGGGTTGTTGACGAAGTGGAGATTGCTGCTACTTGGTTCCTCTCCATCTTCTTGGCGAGGTCAGCCAGCTGCTGGGTAATGAGCTTGTTTTGGGCCAGCAGAGCATCTACATTGTTTAGCTCCATTACTCCTCTTGTGTTCCCTCTTTCGGAAGCATAGAAGTAGTCGTTCTCTGCTACTGTTTCAATGACATCTATGGCTTCCTCAATAGTCTTCTTCTTGTTCAAAGATCCTCCAGATGAATGGTCTACGCCCTTCTTTGACTCATAAGACAGCCCTTCATAGAAAATGTGCAGCTGCACCCATTCATTGAACATATCTGGTGGGCACCTCCTTGTTAGGTCTTTAAACCTCTCCCATGCTTCATATAGAGTCTCACCATCTTGTTGCCTGAAAGTTTGGACCTCAGCTCTCAGCCTATTGATTCATTGAGGAGGGTAAAATCTTGCTAAGAATTTGTTCACCACGTCTTCCCAAGTTGTCAAGCTTTCCCTTGGGAAGGATTCTAGCCACTTGGCTGCCTTATTCCTGAGTGAGAATGGAAATAAGAGCAGTCTATAGGCGTCAGGATGAACACCATTAGACTTCACTGTGTCACATATTCTCAGGAAGGTGGTTAAATGTTGATTTGGGTCCTCTTGGACACTTCCTCTGAACGAACAGTTATTTTGCACAAGGGTGATGAGCTGTGGCTTCAGTTCAAAATTGTTGGCATGGATGGTTGGCTTTTGAATGCTACTTCCACAGTTTCCTGGGTTTGGATTGATATAAGAGCCTAAAACTCTTCTATCCTCCCCAGTATGATTTGCTCGACCTCTTCCGCCATGGTTGTGAGCTTCTTCTTCGTGATGATTTTCCATGTTTTCTTCCATGTTTGGTTCAAAGTATTCCTCAAAGTGTTCCTCCTCTTCTTCAGCACCAACTACACGTTTGTCTCTTGCCTCCCTCCTTAGTCTAAGGAAGGTTCTCTCAGGTTCAGAATTAAAGGAAGTTAACGCCCTGCTTCTTCTCCCTGTCATACAACCAACAAGTACAAGCAAAGAGAATAGGTGCAGAAAGTATATCTGTCAGAATTACTGTTAGTGTGAGTGATGCAATATATCAAACAGTTAGTGGGTTAGTGAGATGAATAGTAAATAACAAAGAAAAGGTGGGGGGAAAGGAAGAAATTAACTAAAACATGAAGTAAAGAACTCAAACAGAAATTTAAATCAAACAAAAATAAAATGCTCAATCTAGTTATCCTCCAATCTAATCATTGTTGATGCACAATCAATCCCCGGCAACGGCGCCATAAACTTGATGCACGGAAAACTTGTCTCATAACAAATTTCCTTCGGAAAGTGTACCAAATTTGTCGTCAAGTAAAAACTCACAATAGAGTGAGGTCGAATCCCGCAAGGATTGATTGATCAAGCAACTTTAATTAGAGGAATATTCTAGTTGAGCGAATCAGAAATTTAGTTGAGGATTGCAGAAAATTAGATGGCGGGAAAGTAAATGGCAGAAAGTAAATTGCAGAATCTTAAATGGGAATGGGGGAATTGCTTATAAATGTAAATGACAGAAATTAAAGAGAATGGGTAAGATCAGAAATGGGGAGTTCATTGGGCTTAGGAGATGTTGCATTCTCCGGATCAATCTCATTTACATCTCTTCCTCAATCAATGCACTCATTGATCTCCTTGGCAATCTTAAGTGATTGAATTACAATTTCTTGTAATTCAATCTCTCAAATCTTGATCAATAGCCAATTCCTTGGTCAATTGCTCATGAGAAAAGATGAAGTATGGTCACTGATTATACCACATGCATTTCCCAAATCAAGCATTGAGAGGATTATAGTCACGTATCAATCCAAACCCAATTTGGTCCAGCATGAGAAAGCATTTCTAGCTTGATCTCTTCATTCCTCGTCCAAGGTTCAGAAGAGATCCAAGTATGAATAGTTTCTTTTCCAAGATAACTACCCAATTGGATGAAGATCAAAAGCTTTCAAGTAAAATCAAGAGAAAAGATAGAAGAAGAATAATGAAAACTAGTATTGATCCATCAAATTACAACAGAGCTCCCTAACCCAATGAAAGGGGTTTAGTTGTTCATAGCTCTAGAAAGTGAAAACAAAGATGGAGAATACATAATGAAAACTAGAAGTGCAGAGAAAGTAAATACAGGGAGTAGTTCTATGCTATTTTCCAACTCCCAGAACTCCCTAAATAATTCAAAGCTACTCCTATATATACTACTCTTCTCATCTTCTAGTTTGTTCTTCAAGTCTTGGGCCTTTGGATCTTGAGTTTGAAGCAGTTCTCTTCTTCATTTGGGCTTGGCTTTACTTGCAGAGAGAAAGTGTGAAGTGGGCAGAGACTTTTACTTAGAACGTTAGGGGTGTTAACGTTTAGCGAAAATATGAGTTCGAGAACGTTAGTGACAATCAACTTTCTCACTAACATTTCCTAAGTAAAAGCCACGTTAACTTCAACGTTAGTGGCACAAACGTTGCCACTAACGTTGCCTCTAGGTCCTTCGCACACGTTATTGGGACTCAACTTTCCCAATAACGTTGAAAAGCCCCCTTTGCTCCTACGTTAGAGCCCACGTTAACTTAGTTAACATGGCTCTTTAACATGGGCTTGCCATCCTTCGAGAATGTTAGTGACACTCAATATTGTCACTAACGTTCCAATGTGCCCCCATGTCTCACGTTAGAGTCCACGTTAACTAGGTTAACGTGGCTCTTTAACGTGGCCATGCTTAGCCATCCCCAACGTTAGTGACAATGTTGAGTGTCACTAACGTTGGCTCATTATTTACTCATTCCACGTTAGCTTCCACGTTAACTAAGTTAACGTGGGAGTTAACGTGGCTCATAGTGGCTTGTGTGGTTCCTTCCAACATTAGTGACAATGTTGAGTGTTACTAACGTTGGCCATCACCTTCTTCTTTCACGTTAGCCTCCACGTTAACTAAGTTAACGTGGAAGTTAACGTGGCTCCTTGGGGTTGTGTGGTTGCTTCCAACGTTAGTGACAATGTTGGGTGTCACTAACGTTGTCGACCACCCTTTCCTCTTTTTGACGTTAGAGGCCACGTTAACTAAGTTAACGTGGACTCTAACGTGGCCACTTATGAGCATTGGCCAACGTTAGTGATAATGTTAAGTGTCACTAACGTTGGCTCAAATTCCCTTCTTCACATTAGAGTTCACGTTAACTTAGTTAACGTGACTCTTAACGTGGGTAATGATGGCTTCGAGAGCGTTATTGGCAGTCACTTTTCTCATTAACCTTGCAAGTTACCTCCAATTCCTTGCTTCCTTTGGTCCTGAAATCAAGCAATAGAGTGCATCAAAGTTGTAGTCCACGTCATGGGTAATGCAGCATACAATTTGTCACTAAATTCATGCAAAATCCTTATGAAATCATGTAAAATGCACAATGTATGCTTGAATCCAGGTGTAAGTGAATATCTACCCAAACTAAATTATTTCCTAAGAAAATGCATGAAACTACCTAAAAACAGTAAAAAAAAGGTCAGTGAAACTGGCCAAAATGCCCTAGCATCAAGTGGACAAGGCAAAAGTGGAAGTAATTGAAAAATTACCTCCACCATGCAATGTCAAAGCAATCAGAAGTTTTTTGGGACACGCTGGGTTCTATAGGAGGTTTATCAAAGTCTTTTCAAAGATTGCAAAACCCCTTAGCAACCTACTTGTCTCAAATACTCCCTTTGTTTTTGATAGAGAGTGCATGGTAGCCTTTGATGAACTTAAGAAGAAACTCTCCTCTGCACCTATTATAGCACCACCAAGCTGGGATCTTCCCTTTGAACTAATGTGTGATGCATTTGATTTTGCTGTTGGTGCTGTTCTAGGACAGAGGAAAGACAAGCTAGTACATGTTATTTACTATGCTAGCAAGGTCCTTAATGAGAATCAAAGGAACTATACCACCACAGAGAAAGAACTTTTAGCCATAGTTTTTGCTTTTGATAAGTTTAGATCATATCTCATTGGCTCAAAAGTAATTGTGTTCACTGATCATGCAGCACTCAAATACTTACTTACCAAACAAGAATCTAAGCCCAGACTAATAAGATGGATTCTGCTGCTCCAAGAATTTGATATTGAGATTAAAGATAGGAGCGGAGCAGAGAACAAGGTAGCTGACCACCTCTCAAGGATCCCACAAGAAGAAGAAATGCATCAAGTAGCAGTAAATAAAAGCTTTCCTGATGAACAATTGATGATGATTCGAGTAGCCCCTTGGTTTGCAGACATAGCTAACTTCAAGGCTGCTGGGGAACTACCAACTAACATCAATAAGCACATGAGGAGGAAGCTAATCAAGGATGCCAAACACTACATCTGGGATGACCCCTATTTGTTCAAAAAGTGTGCTGATGGAATCCTAAGAAGGTGTATACCCCATGAAGAAGGGCATGAAGTGTTATGGCAGTGCAATGGATCCACATATGGAGGTCACTTCAGTGGAGAAAGAACAGTAGCAAAAGTGCTTCAATCCGGATTTTACTGGCCAACAATGTTTAAGGATGCCAAGGAAATGGTGTCAAGGTGTGATGAATGCCAAAGAGCTAGTAATCTAACCAAGAGAAATGAGATGCCACAGCAATTTATACTAGAGCTGGAGCTATTTGATGTATGGGGGATTGACTTCATGGGATTCTTCCCAACCTCCTACTCAAATAGCTATATATTGGTGGCTGTTAATTATGTCTCAAGGAGGGTAGAAGCCATAGCCACTGCAACAAATGACAACAAAGTTGTGATAAGCTTCTTGAGAAGGAACATCTTCAGCAGATTTGGAGTTCCCAGAGCTCTCATTAGTGATGGAGGGACACACTTCTGTAACAAACAACTCGAGACACTCCTTCTCAGATACGGGGTCAAGCACAAAGTGACAACTCCATACCATCCACAGACCAACGGGCAAGCTGAAATTTCCATCAGAGAGCTAAAACGAATCCTTGAAAAAACTGTTGGAAGCTGGATGATGCACTATGGGCCTACATAACAGCCTATAAGATTCCTATTGGGATGTCTCCATACCAACTGGTATATTGTAAGGCTTGTCACTTACCAGTTGAACTTGAGCATAGAGCATTTTGGGCTCTAAAAATGTTAAACTATGATGAGCAAGCTGCTGGAGAAAAGAGATTAATACAACTCAATAAACTGGAGGAGTTTAGAAATCAAGCATATGAAAATGCAAAAATCTACAAAGAAAACACAAAAAGGTGGCATGACCAAAAGATAGCAAGAAGGGAGTTCACTAAAGGACAGAAGGTGCTACTCTACAACTCAAGACTCAAGTTCTTCCCTGGGAAACTTAAGTCTCGATGGTCATGTGGAGCTCATGGAGGACAAGACTCAGAGAACTTTTACTGTCAATGGCCATAGACTCAAACACTACTTGGGAGGCTCCTTAGAGGAGCAGAGAGTGAGCTACAAACTCAGCTAAAGATGAAGGAATGTCAAGCTAATGACAATAAAGAAGCGCTAGTTGGAAGGCACCCCAACACTTTATCCTTTTTGATTTATTGCTTTTCTTAGAAATAGTTTAAAATCGATTGCTTTAGATAGTTTAATTTTCAGTCTCACATTGATGTTACATTATCAAATTAGGATTAGTTTACAATTGTAGATTAGAAAGTTGATATTAGCTTTGGTAGCTAGATTTTCTTTACACTCTTTTATTTCTTTCTATTCTGGAATTGCAACTTGATGAAGGCATAACTAATGATGAGTGAATGGGCTGAGAACTAGCTAAATTGCTAAGTTTGGTGTGGCCTCTCACCCACTTAATCTAGGCTTACAAACAATTAATAGCTTGATTTTGAAGAGTAAGCCCAGAGATTAAGTTTGGTGTGGCCACCACCAAGGATCACCTAGCAGCCCAAGTCACCCAAATTGAAAGCACTTAATGTTTTGGGCAAGAATATGTACGTGGTTCAATGAGTTCAGAGGTATTGGAATCAAAAGAAAATGAAAAGATTGGTGTTACTCCATTCTTATGAACACATTAAATACACAATGATGAAACCAATTTATTAAGATGCCAAAGGATTAAGTTTGGTGTCCCAAGGGACACCCATCAGTTGCAATCCAAATCACTCTTGATGAGAAGGAATGTGAAGGGGTTCTCTTGTCATTACTAATGGGTTCAGTTTCAATTTCAGGAGAGAAGATGGGGCCCACATGGTAAAAACTCACAAAGCAAGGAAGCCAAAGTGTAGTTGCACTTTGGAACTCAACACATGCAGAAGACACTGTGAGAAAAGAGTTGGCGCCTCTTCCCACGCTAGGCGCCACTCCCCAAGTGGGAAAACATTTAACCCTTTTTATTTCCCACCTTTTGACCACACCATTCACCCCTTATAAAAGCCTCACCTCCCCAACTCCTCTCCCACTTCAAAACTCCAATCACACACGAAAAGCATACATACACCCCTCATCTTCCTTTCTCTTTTCACCTTCTACTATCTCTCTTCCCCTACTTTCTTTCTTTTTTTTTCTTGATTGGGACAATCAAGTCCTAAGTTTGGTGTTGGAGCAAAACCTTGTTTTGCTTTCTTTTTCTTGCAACCCCCATTTTTTTCAGAACCTCAAACACACTCTCTCAACCTAATGGTACCACCAAAAAGCTCAGCCTCAAAGAAAAGAAAACCAAGAAACCAACCTCTGGATCCTCAAGCTCTTTCAATGACTACAAGTTCCTCTCCGCATTCAACCAAAATCAATTCTATAGTTGGGTGAATGAGAGGGAGATCATTCCAGAAGTTGGGTTTCAACTAGGGAGGAATGAGCATCTTGAGATCAACATTGAGATCAACAATAGGGGTTGGTCACTCCTATGCAACCTACCAAGGAAGGTGGTAGAGAGCCTAGCGAGGGAATTTTATGCTAATGCTGTACCTCAACCAGGACAACACTATAGCTACATTAGCTAAGTAAGGGGGAAGTCCATTGACTATAGCCCCTTTAGCATAGAAAAGATGCTAATGGTGAAGGGGACAAGCTCCACCGGAGCTATGAAGAAAGAATGAAGCAGGAAGACCCTGGGTTTGATGAGATCTTGAATGAAATCTATGTGCTGAATGTGCGTTGGATAAATGATAAGGATGGGATACCCAACCAATTGAGGAGAAGAGATTTGAGCCCCCAAGCTAGAGGGTGGCTAGAATTTGTGAGGAGGTCTCTAATCCCCATATCCAACGTGAGAATGTCAACGTGGAAGGTGAGAATGTCATGAAAGGTGACCAAGGAGAGAGCGGTGCTCATCTACAGTATCATGAAAGGTGAGAATGTCAACGTGGAAGAGATGATTGCCAACAACATCAACAAAGTGCTGAAAAGCACCAGTAACAACACAAGGTTGGCATTCCCCAGCATTATACAGAGGCTATGTGATGAGGCTGGAGTTGAAAAGATCATTGATGAGGTGCTTGTGAAGCAAGACAAAATCATAACTGCCAAGAAGATGGCCAAAGTGGTAGCTGTTAACCCACTTCAAAGGGCTAAAGAACAAAGAGCTCATGCTCATGGACCACAACAACAACAAGAAGAGGAAGAGGCAGAAGAGCAACCTCACTTCATGGCACTTCAACCACCACCACACTACCAATATCAACAATTTTCAGAAGGATTCAACTGGGAACAATTGCAAGGAGATGTACACCAAATGAAGGGAGACCTACACCACTTGAGTGAAGATGTCAATCAACTCAAAGAAACTCAACAACAATAATGGAGCCAAGTCAACCAAAATATTCAGCAACTCCAAGGGCATTTTGAGAACCTCAAGGAGCATCAAGAACAATTTCACTGGGGAGAGGTGCGAAGTGCACTGGATAAAATAGTAGAGCAAGCTAAATGGCAACAGAGGAACTTGGCCGAATTCAGAAATCTCTATGATGCCAGAACCATATCCATGAGGCAGTATGACATCAATACACAAGCGAAACTGAATCACTTGTGTAACGCCGTGGCCGCTCTAAACCCAGGATACCCAACCTTCATGCAAGGAATGGAAGAGCTAAGTGTAAGACAAGAGGAAATCCTAGCCAAACATAAGGAGGATGAAAGGAATTATATGAGGAGGGCAGGATTTTGGAAGCCCAAGGATGCCAAAGCACAAGAAGGTTCCTCCAAGCCAGATGAAGGTGGCTCCTCCCCTTCCAAGAAGAAGGACAAAGGGAAGAGGCCAATGAACTAAAGATGAAGCTGCTCAAGGTTGTTGAGTCCCATGGTTGACAGTTTCTAATTTCTGAAATCCTATTTTAAACTTTTGTTTGTTTTACTTTTTGAATAAATAATCATGCTAGGATAGTTTATGTTTTATGCTCAGTTTTAATTCATGTTTGAAATCTTTATGAGTCTTTTAAGTTTACAAGAAAGAAAATGCCATCTATTTCAAGTCTTCATTTCAACATAAATAAAAGTAGAGCTTGTCTCCATAAGAGTTACTGTGAGTTATGCAAAAATAATAAGAGAGACCAAGGCCAAGAGAGATAATCAAACAAACTAAGAAATAAGAAACTAAGTGTAGAACCTTGGATGAACTAAAAAGAAAATGAGTCATGGAGGGCAACTAGTCCTAGAAGGTATAACAAGGGAAGGTTAAGGGGTGTTCCTTGAATATCCATAGAACCAAGAGGTAGTAAGCAATAAAGGCCCAAGGCTCTGAGCATCAACTACTGGGATGGAAAAAGAAACATTAAAAAGCTCAAAAAGAATTAAAGATCTTAGTAGATGCTTGTGGTGAAGATGTGTCAAGAAGAGACCTGGGCAAGTAAATTCTTAGGGGTGTCTCAACACCTAGTACCCTAAAACCAACTGGTTTGAGAGTGCTAATTGAAAGCCTAATTAAAGGGTTGTCTTGAGACGAAACACTTAGAGTCGTGGTCAAGAAAGCAAAACAACCCTTGCTACTTCAAGGTGACAATCAATAGAAAGGACCCCTAAAGCCTTTACCTGAAAGAACCCTCAAGGATCCAAGAGCTTTTCATGACATTAAAACATTCACACATGAGTTGAACACTTAGTTTTACTCTTAGTTGTATTGCAATCATTCAAAGCCAAGGCCTCAAGTTATAAAGGCTTACTCACATTGATTTGCTTGGGACAAGCAAAGCTTAAGTTTGGTGTTGTGATGACTTGCATCATCTACCCTTCTTTCTTGCATAAAGAAGACCATAAAAAAGTATAAATATCATTTGATCAGTACAATTCATGCATTATTTGATGAATATTATGGTACACTACTTTGAGATGAGTTGTGCTGAATTTCAGGTGAAAAAGGCATCAAAAATGGGTAGAAGACAAACAAGAAGCTGGGCGTGTGAAACTGGCATGCCACTTGGGAGCAAATGACACAAAAATGCACTGGCGTGGCACGCCAGGAGCTAGGCGTGGCACGCCAGTACTAAATTCCAGAGGGGAAGTCCAAGAATGCATGTGGGCATGGCACGCCAGGGACTGGGCGTGGCACGCTAGTACAAAGTTCCAGAGAGCAACAATACAGGACACAAAAGGGGCGTGGCACGCCAGGTTGGGCGTGGCACGCCTAACCCACCATTCCAAGAAGAACCTCCACTATGGCGTGCCACTTGGTATCGAAGGCGTGGCACGCCAGCTCCAAGAAGTCACTTGGGCGTGCCACTTAAGAGCCCAGGCGTGGCACGCCAAGCTTGAAGAGTTCACAAATCCATGGGCGTGCCACTTGAACAGCATGGCGTGGCACGCTGGTACAATAATCCAGAGAAGGGGCTGAAGGCAATTGAAGACCGGGTGTGCCACTTGGTATCGAATGCGTGGCACGCCAACCCAAGCATATCACTATGGCATGCCACTTGAAGGCTGAGGCGTGGCACGCCAACTACTAGAACCAAGGCAAGATCATGGGCGTGGCACGCCAGCCCTTAGGCATGGCACGCTGGTATAAGTTTCCAGAGAAGATGAAGGAGGCCAATTACATGGGGCGTGCCACTTGGTATCGAAGGCGTGGCACGCCACTCACTATTCTTCACTTAGGCGTGCCACTTGAATCCCAGGCGTGGCACGCCAAACAGAGGAACCACTCACTCACAAAGGGGCGTGGCACGCCAGACCCTGGGAGTGCCATGCTAGGGCAACTTTCTAGAGAAGCTTAGCCAAGCATAGAGCAAGGGCTTGGCACTCCAGACCCTGGGCGTGCCACGCTAGTTCAAGTTCCTAGAGACAAAGAGAAAGGGAAAAAGGCTAGGGCGTGCCACTTGAGCTTGAAGGCGTGGCACGCCAAGGTTGTTAGAAAGACGAGCGTGCCACTTGAAGGGCTGGGCGTGGCATACCAAGCTAAAATTAAAGAGCACGTGACACGCCACTAGAGCACCAATCACACGCCAGCTGGGAGGTCACACTTATTGAGCTTCTTTTCCCTCCAAAATGTAATTTCCCTTTTTCACTTTTGTAATGCTTTTATTTTACTAGGAGTAGTATAAATACCCCCCAAGGAGTACTGAAGAAGGGGGTTAAGCAGTTAGTTTTAGATCCACTTTTACACTTCACTTTTGAGTACTTTTTGAGCTATGAGTAGCTAATTTCCCTCTCATTGAGAGAGGGAGCTCTGTTGTACTTGATGGATTGATAATAGTGAAATTCTTCTTCTCTTCATCTTTTCTTTGATTTGATAGAAGGAATTTCGTTCTTAATGCTTAGTGTTCAATTATCTTGGAAAAGAGATTGAATGCAATTGGGTTTCCTGGGAACCTTGGGAAAGGAAACATGAAACCATGCTTGAAATTCCTTCTCACACTTGAGTAAAATCTGGGTTTTGGTGTTTGGATATGTGACATATAATCCTCCCTCTACTTGGACCTATAATGGTGTGTGGTATAATTAGGGACCAAGCATATCTCTTTTCATGAGCAATTAGACCAAGGAATTGGCTATTGATCAAGATCTGAGAGATTGAGTCACCAAGGGATTGGGGCTCAATCAATCATGATTGCCAAGAAGTCAATGAGTTGCATGATTGAAGATGATATAAGCTAGATTTGATCCAAAGAGACAATATCTCCTGATCTCAATTAATTTCCCCATTCTTATCTACCCTTCTCTCTTTATAGCTTAATTTTATATTCAGCAATTCCCCATTCCCATTTACATTCAAGTCATTTATGATTCTGCACTTTATATTCTGGCATTTCCATTTCTGCACTTTATTATTTTTCTTTATATTCTAGCCATTTACATTTATGTCATTTACAATTCTGCACTTCACAATCTTATTGATCCGCTTGACTAATTCATCAATTAAATAAAGCTTCTCGAATTTGCCAATCTCTGTGGATACGATCCCACTCCACTGTGGGTTATTACTTGACGATAATTTTGGTGCGCTTGCCAAAAGAACTAATTCACCAATTTTTGAATGGGGGTGTGAATTGGATTCCTCAGGAACCCAAATCGAACTTTCCCTCAAATTTAGGTTCCCTGCTTCAAACAATCAAGCCAAATACGAGGCGCTACTAGCCGGTTTGAAGCTGGCTAAGGAGGTTGGAGCTCAAAAGCTTATCATCTTCAGCGACTCACAAGTAGTCACCTCACAAATAGTAGGGAGCTACTAAGCCAAGGATCCCACCATGAAAAAGTACTAGGACAAAACCAGGAAACAGCTCAGACAACTTGGGGAATATGAGGCCCGCCATTAACCTCGGGAACAGAATGCTCGAGCTGATGCACTCTCAAAACTAGCCAGCACCAAACCAGGAGGCAACAATAGAAGCCTCATCCAGGAAATGCTGCAGAACCCATCAATCTCGAAAAAAGAAAAAGTCCTAGCCATAACAGGTCTGGATCAAGGATGGATGACTCCTATAATTAACTACCTCAAAACAGAAACACTCCCTACAGATAAGAAGGAGGCAAAGAGGTTAAAACGGGAGGCACAATACTACACCATCATAAATAATACCCTATACAAGAGAGGGATTTCAACACCATTGTTAAAATGTGTGCCGACTTCCAACACAAAGGAGGTTTTAGAAGAAGCACACAGTGGCATCAGTGGCAATCATCTCGGAGCACAGGCTCTTACCAAAAAAGTACTCTGGGCCGGATTCTATTGGCCAACTCTACAAAAAGAAGCAACAGAATTTGTAAAGACGTGTCCACCATGTCAGTAACATGCCAACTTTTACATCGCCCCGCCAGAGGAGCTCATCAGCATAACCTCACCCTAGCCATTCGCAAAATGGGGACTCGATCTTCTCGGTCCCTTCCCTCAAGGATCGGGACAAGTCAAATTCCTCATAGTAGGGATAGACTATTTCACAAAATGGATCGAGGCTGAACCCCTAGCTAACGCCACTACTCAAAGAAGTCAAAAATTCCTATATAGAAATATTGTCACAAGATTTGGGGTTCCATACTCCATAACCACAGACAATGGCACTCAATTTATAGATGCAGGCTTCAAAAAATTGGTGGCCGATCTGAACATAAAACACCAATTCACATCTGTAGAACATCCCCAGGCCAATGGACAAGCAGAAGCTGCTAACAAAGTCATATTAGCCGGGCTAAAACGGAGATTACATGATGCAAAGGGAGCCTGGGCCGAAGAGATCCCACAAGTCCTATGGACATATCGGACAACTCCACACTCCACCACAAAAGAATCACCTTTCCGATTAGCGTACGGAATGGAGGCAATGATCCCGGTGGAGGTGAAAGAAGGGTCGCCCAGAGTGATCCACTATAGTGAAGAGGCTAACTCCCAACTTCAAAGGAAAGACCTCGACATACTTCCAGAAATCCGAGAAAGAGCTCGGATCAGGGAAGAGGCATTAAAACGTCGAATGGTTTCAAGATACAATCAAAAGGTAGTGCCGCGAGGTTTTGCCAAGAACGACCTCATCCTAATCCGAAATGATATCGGAACAACTCGACCTGGAGAAGGAAAGCTGGCAGCAAACTGGAAAGGACCCTACCGAGTCATAGAAGTACTTGGAAAGGGCTACTACAGGCTGTCCGAACTCGAAGGGGGAGAGCTTCTAAGGTCATGGCACGCCTGCAACCTAAGAAGTTATTATTGTTAAAGGTAATAAAGATCTTAGGATAAGGTGCACTCTTTTTCCAGAAAAGGTTTTTTAATGAGGCACCAAGCCAAGATCTACAAACTGCCCAACTTAGACGGGAAAACACCCACATGTATATATCGGTATATTTTCTATCTTGAATAAAGTTTTTTCAGATTCTCTACAAATCCTCTTTACCAAGACGCATTAATCTGAAACGCAAAATTCATCGCCGATTATAAAACTACAGATCGGCAAAAAGTGAAAATTAAACTCACTGTTCGATCAGGATAAAGACCAACAAAGATGAAAACCGAATTCATCAAAGGTCGACCAAACCGAGGATTAAACCTAATTTCTACAAAATCGGCAAAGATGAAAGTGACAAAAACAGATTAAATGCAAGAAGTTATCGAAAGTGACCCATAGGAAAGGACCTGACGAGGTCTTCAATAAAATGGGTTGCTAAAAAATAACTTAAAAGATGGACCGACATGAAGAAGTCGGACCAGTCGACCATAACTACAAAGTTATAAAAAGTAAATCCCTAGAAAGAGGCCTGGCCAGCCCTAAAAAAGAGGATTACTAGAAATAACTTAGAAGGGACCGACACAATAAAGTCGGCCTCCCATAAACCACAAAAGTTATAAAAGTAATTCATAAAAGAGATTTGACAAAAGTTCCAAAATGGATTACTAAAAATAACTTAGAAGGGACCGACACAATAAAGTCGGCCTCCCATAAACCATAAAAGTTATAAAAGTAATCCATAAAAGTGATCTGACAAAAGATCCAAAATGGATTACTAAAAATACCTTAGAATGGACCAACACAATAAAGTCAGCCTCCCCCAAACTACAAAAAGTTATAAAAAGTAATCCATAAGAAGAGACCTAACAAAGGTCCAAATAATATGGATTACTAAAAATAACTTAGAAGGGACCGACATGATGAAGTCGTCCCAAAGAAATCACACAAGTTATGAAAAGTAATCCATAGAAAAGACCTAACAAAGGTCCAAACAAAATGGATTACTAGAAATAACTTCAGGCCGAAATGAAGAAGTCGGCCGACAGAAGGCATACAAGTTGGACCCAGAAATCCACGACCTCAAAAGAATCAAGCTACAAGTATGAAAGTACGAAGGCAATCAAAAGAGGTCGGACAACAAGGCTCCAACACTCCCAAGAACCTAGAAGGTGTCAGATAGGTGCAGACAAGCAAATCACAAAAGAAACAAGGTTATAATAATAATAAGACTCAAGAGGCCACCTGAAGTCGACCCAAAAGCCAGAAAAACTACATTGTTTTTTCCAAAAATAAAGTTGCTAACAGAAAAGCAACTAAGAGTATCCAGCAGTCAGAAACCACAAATTACAAAATAAAAAGAGTTCAAAGCCCACAGGCCGAGCTATATACAAAACATCCAAAATAATCATAGAGGACCCAAGGACTCCCCAGTAGCAGCATCCTGAGGTGAAGGAGGACGAGTCTGGAGGGGTACTGCATCCACCGTTCCATCATCCCGGTTCAGGATCTGGACGTCAGGATCAGACTCAGGTTGACCGACTTCAGCTGCCAGAGTTGAGGAAGGCGGGGCAACAGAGACTTTGACAGTAGGCACAGGAGGCGGCTCGACATCATCATCACCATCAAGGTCATCAGGGACAATCTTACCATCTTTTACAATGTTGTCCAAGCTGAAAAGAGTAAGATCAAGCTTGGGCATAAGAACTTGAACTTGTTCCTTTAAATTCTCATAAGCAGCATTTACACTTCCCACAAGATGACCTTGAAGCTCAGCATAGTCAGCTCGGACAGACTCCAAACTCTCCCTGAGACCCATCATCTCCCTATAAGTTGTAACATAGCTCTCCTTATGCTTCAACGCCGTGTCCTCGGATAACTTTGCAGAAGCCGCAAAGGCTATAGCCCGAGTCTTCTCACCCTCCAACTCCTTCTCCAATCCGGCCACTTTCACCTCGAGCTCCTCCTTCAAACCCTTAATCCGCTCAAACTCTGACTTGGCCTCCTCCATAAAAGCCTTTGTTGCATGGATAGGAAGATCTTGGGCAGTTCGATATAGAGTTGTTCCCATATATGCCATCTTGATGCTGCTCCGAGTAATAAAATCCAAATAACGAAGAAGAGAGACATCGTCAGTAGGAATAACACCACAAGGAGCAATTTGCTGGTCAACAAACCCAACAGCATCAAAATCAGGAGCATCTAGATTGAAGGGCTCAATAGTCTGAGGTCTTTTTGAAGGAAGAACGGCAGTAGGAGAAGAGGTAGCAGCAGAAGCCTGGGGAGGGTCGGTCAAATGAACTCGAGGGGTAGGAATCATCCTCCTCGGTCCAGGAGAGCTCGGCACGAGTTGTTTAAGAGGAACACGAGAAGACCCTTCCCCAGCCACCTTGGCCAAGATGTTTTGGGCCGTTGTAGCCTTCCTCGCTTTTTTAAAGGCTTTCATAGAGTCATTATTCTTAGCCATCTCTGAAAAAAGAAAATCAACCAAAAAATAGGTCACAGACTGGGAAGAAAGGAAGCAAAGTGAAACAGAGCAAAAATAAGTCAATCAAATACCCAACATAGTTTGGACAAGGGAGGGGTCTCCCAGAAATCTCTTAGTA
Source organism: Arachis ipaensis (assembly GCF_059453495.1). NCBI lineage: Eukaryota > Viridiplantae > Streptophyta > Magnoliopsida > Fabales > Fabaceae > Arachis > Arachis ipaensis. The sequence goes on from NC_142436.1 coordinate 61,631,469, forward strand.
TCGAGATGGGGAGGTTCCCCCCAAATATCTTCCAAAACATTCACAAAAGCCTGCTCGACCTCGTCAAGCATCTCCCACGTGTATCGAGATACCACAACATTCTTTTGCCAACACAAGGGAAAGGCAGGTTCATTATTTGATTCCAAGAAAAATGGTCGAGCTCCTTCAATAGCTCAGACCTTAAAAAAGTAATTCTTAAAATCCCTAAAGGACTTGTCATACATAGCAAACACTTTGTGTCCCTGGGCAGATCGAAAGGAAATCTAAGAAGCTTTCTTTTTTGAGGAAATCACGGGCTTAGTCAAAATAAAAAGATAAAGCAAGAGAGTTTGAGAAGGTGTGACATTCAACTCTTGGCAAAGCAACTGAAAGATCTTGATAAAACCCCAGGAGTTCGGATGGAGTTGAGATGGAGCTACGTTACACGACCACAACAAGTCAGTCTCAAAGGAAGTAAAAGGAAAAGTAATGTTCAGCTGGCTGAAAAAATAGTCATAAGCGTAAAAGAAGGGACGTTCCCCCTGGGTCAGAGCAGGAAAGCAAACCCTTTCATCAGAATCAGGTGCTACCAATTCATAGTTCTTTTCCTGATCTTTATTCCTACAGATTTGATGATGTTTTCTAAGCTCTGTGCAGAATTCAAAATTAACTACAGAGACGCACATCAAGACGAGGGAGTCTAGCCAATCAGACATGCCCTCGGGGACTTTGGAGGAGGTCTCGACAATATTTTTGCGAGAAGACATGGTCAACTAATCCTACAGCAAAGAAAAAAGAGAAGAATTACTAAATAAACAGCTCGGACAAAACAGATATAACTCGATCTAAGGCACACATGACAAAAGGAAATCCCAGGACACAACCCACTAGTCCAAGGGCATCCTTTCGAGGCAATAACAGAGCGACAAAGCAAGATCTACAAAGATATCTCAGCAAGAAAAATAAACCTTCTTTTAGTCAAAACGTCGAGAAGAAAATTACAAATCAAATAAGTCATCAAAAATAGCCACCTTTCAAACTACAGTTTCAGTCTATCAGCAAAAGGAACTACCAGCAGCAAATTTTTGCCAAGAGAAAATCATCAAAGACGCAACCCTTTTTCAAAATCAAACAAGCTATTATCCCAAGAAGCTCCAAAATCAAAAAATACAGAAACAGAAAATAACATGCAAAGCCCTAAAAGCTTCAACCATCAGGAAAGGCGAAAAGGTTCATACAAAAAGACGAAAGAAAATTCCAGAACACACATTACAACAACAATAAGACACATCAAAAGCAGAAATATCCAAACTTTCTCCAAGATTAGGCAAATGTAAAGAAAGCGACAAAAAAGGAAGAGAAAGTACTAACCTGTAAAGAGGAAGAAGAGACAAGCGTGAGGAAAAGGTTCGGAGGAAACGGCAGCAACGAAGCACCCTTGCGTCAAAGTGAACAGAAGGAAAAAAGCACCTCAAAGCAAAAATGACGAAATGCAAAGAGATGAGAGAAACAAAAAGCAAAGCAAAAGCGAAAGGTTCGGAAGCAAAAGAAACTGAAAAGAAGGATTCGAAAAAACAAGAAAAAAGAGGGAAATGGCAAAAGAGAAATTAATGAGCATTTAAAAATCTCACACGTTCCCAAGACAAGAGTGCAAATGCAAAGCGCGCACTTTCAAACTAAAAAAAAAAGCAAAGGAAAATGCTTCACATTCAAAAAGCTTCAGCAGAAATCGACCAAAGTGCTCGAGCTCGGCTTTACCAGAGAAGGATTGAAGTTCTAAAGATTAAAGGACTCGACCTCAAAAGGAAGGCCGTACTTGAGCAGGGGCACTGTTCATACCCTGGGTGGAGCTCTCCGACCCGGGTTGTTTAGCGACAAGTCGACCGACCTCTTCAGGTCAGGACTATCTGACCTCTTCTCAAAGAGCTCGGCCAAATCACCAGGAAAGCCCAAAAGGGGCCCAAACAGAGGAACACGACCCAAACCTAAAGGCAATCCAAGCCTATAGAGATAAGGGCGGTTCCCTTGAAGATAAGATGACTTCACTCGAAGATAAGATAAGATAAGATAATTATCTTATCTCCAGAAAGGTTACTCCGCACTACTATAAATAAACTGGAGCACCCAGATATAACTCATACTTTGATTCTACAAAAAACCTGCTTAATACCCTTGCTAAATTAAGCATCGGAGTCCCTTGTAGGTACTACCATCCTCCGGTGACGAAGGATCAGCACCGCCACCAAGTCCAACAAGTCGGACACATCAGCTCCAACCAGTACAGAAGATCTTGTCCGAGATCAACCTACAGTTTCAGGTAACCCTCGGAACAATACTACAGTTTCCAGATCCCAGGAATGCTGCCAATTAGTTCTAACCTCTACCAAGAAGGTTCTAACCTCCGGACTTGGTTCGTGGATCAGAAACCCAAGAGATACCCAAGAAATACGCACTCAAGCTGTCACCCAATGACTACGTTGAGCTCAGATAGAATGGGAGTGGTTGTCAGGCACGCGTTCATAGAATTGAGAATAATAATGAGTGTCACAGATCATCTCATTCTCTATATTGAAGTACGAATGAGTATCTTAGAATATAATCAAGCGTGATTGAATAGAAAATAGTAGTAATTGCATTAATCCATTGAAACACAGCAGAGCTCCTCACCCCTACCTATGGGGTTTAGAGACTCATGCCGTAGAAGATACAATATGAAGTGTAAAATGTCATGGGTTACAAAATAAATCCCTAAAAGTAGTTTTTATACTAGACTAGTAACTTAGGGTTACAGAAAATGAGTAACTAGGTGTAGATAGCGCAGAATTCCACTTTCGGGACCCACTTGGTGAGTGTTTGGGCTGAGCTTTCAAGCTTCCACGTGCATATGCCTCAAATTGGAGTTAAACACCACCCTGGGTGCCAAAATGGGCTTTTAACGCCAAAAAGTGTGCCAGTTCTGGCGTTTTACGCCAGAAAGTTTTTGGCTGGAAATTAACGCCAGTTTGAGCCATAAAATCTCCGGAAAGTATGGACTATTATTTATTTCTGGAAAGCCCAATATGTCTAATTTCCAACGCAATTGATAGCGCGGCAATTGGGCTTTTGTCGCTCCAGAAAAGCCATTTCGAGTGCAGGAGGGTCAGAATCCAACAGCATCTGCAGTCCTTTCTCAGCCTCTGAATCAGATTTTTGCGCAGATCTCTCAATTTCAGCCAGAAAATACCTGAAATTACAGAAAAACACACAAACTCATAGTAAAGTCCAGAAATGTGATTTTTGAATAAAAACTAATAAAAATATAATAAAAAGTAACTAAAATATACTAAAAACTACCTAAAAATAATGCCAAAAAGGGTATAAATTATCCACTCATCACATATCTGAAATTTCCACCAATAAATTACATAAGTATCTTTATTTTAATATATGTTTTATTTATCTTTCAATTATCAAAACTCATAACCAATTGAATCCGCCTGACTAAGATTTACAGGATGACCATAGCTTGCTTCAAGCCGGCAATCTCTGTGGGATCGACCCTTACTCGCGTAAGGTTTTATTATTTGGACAACCCAGTGCACTTGCTGGTTAGTTGTACCAGAGTTGTGAAAAGTGTGATCACAATTCCGTGTACCAAGGAGCTAGAGCAAAAGTCTGATTCAGAGACAGAGAAAGTACTGCAGATGCTGTCCAGATCTGACCTCTTTGTACTCGAAAGAGATTTTCTGGAGCTACAGAACTCCAAATGGAGATTTCTCAATGGATATGGAAAGCTGACTTCTAGAGTTTTTCATCAATGTATAATTGTTTATACGTTATTTCGGATTAGAAGGCCCACAACTTGCGTCCAACGCCAGCTTCTTGCCCCCTTTCTGGCATCCAGCGCCCAAGGAACAGAGCCCAATGTCCAAACACCCAAAGAGGACCCCCTGGCTGGCGTTCCACGCCCAAGAGACCCCATAGCAGGTGGATCTCATCAAAGCTTAGCCCAAACATTCACCAAGTGGGCCCCAGAAGTGGATTTTAGCACTAAAAAGATTGTTTAACCCTAACTAGTCATTAGTTTAGTATTTAAGGGATTTACTTCATGTTATTCGGACACTTTTTCATCATCATTCAGCATTATTTTCATTTTACCTTATATTTTACCTCAGTATGAGTTTCTAAACCTCCTAGGTTGAGGGGAGGAGCCCTGCTGAGTCCTATGTATTAATAAAAGTACTATTGTTTCTTCTTCGATCCTTGTTTGATCTATCTTTAAGATGTATATCCAATCTTCATCGTGGTGAATAGGATGATCTGACAAATTAGCTCTGTTCATCACATTAAGACAAACGTGCCTGACAAACACCCGTGTCTACTTGGGTTCGTGTGAATACCTGGCTGGAAAAGCACAAACCAACAGCTATGTTTATACATCTCTCAGACGGCTAATCCATGACTTCGTTGGGGACTTCTCGAGACACTAGTTAAGCCAATTTTCGGAGATATTAGGGTCTCTGTGGTATAGGCTAGAATCCATAGAAGCAGCACTCTCTGATTCGAAAGATTCAATCTTGTCTGTGGCGTTTTGAGTAGGATCGCCAAGAGAATGAACTGCTAGAGCTTCACCCTCCGTCAGATTGAATGACCACGGGCAATGGTGTTTGATCTGGAGCAGAGGAGATCTATGACCACGGGCAATGGTGTTGATCATATACAGCCTGCCATAGAATAAGATCATTCACAAGCAGAGAAGACAGTAGTACCAGAATTAATTCAAAAAGGCTAAGCAACTACAAACCTTAACTATTTCCTTTTCACAGTTTACACCACTTCTGAGTTCTAATTGCCCCTTCTTTCCTCTATTCCTAGTACTGACTCTATTTGATATAAAAAGTAATTTATACAATATTAAAACACATTAAATCCTTCTGGTCTTCCTGACTAAGACCTGCAGGATAACCATAGCTTGCTTCAAACCACAATCTCTGTGAGATCGACCCTGACTCACTCAGGTATTACTTGGACGACCCAGTGCACTTGCTGGTACAATAGTATGAAGGTGTAGTGATTCGTACGCACCAGTGATCTTACTCAAAACGCCACAGACAAGGTCGAATCTTTCAGATCAGAGAACGTTGCTCCTTGGGTTCTAGCCTATACCACAAAGGCCCTAATCGCCATGCACCTCGGCTACACTGATGTCTCAAGAAGTACCCAACGAAGCCGTGGATTAGCCATCTAAGAGATGTATAATCAAGTTGGTGGTTCAATACTATCCCGTCAAGGACACGTAAAAACCCTTGAGGAATTGGGATGACGGTCAAGTTACACTCCCAATCCATTAGGATGAAGAACGAAGATACATCTTAGAATAGAATCAAGCATAGATTGAAGTAGAATAGTGATATTACTAATTCATAAGAATCAACAGAGCTCCTAACCTTAAACTTAGGAGGTTAGTGACTCATACTGTACAAAGGAACAATGTAATTCAAAAATATGGCAACAAGTTCTCAACAAGGGTGATCCTTGTTCTATATATACTAATCTAATAACTAAGGATTACAGAAAATAAGATAAACTAGTCTTGTAGTGCGAAAATCCACTTCTGGGGCCCACTTGGTGAGTGTTTGGGCTGAGCTTGAGTGAAATCCACGAGCTAGTACCCCTCTTGGGCATTAAACGCCAACCTTGGACTCCCTTTTGGGCATTTAGACGCCAGCTACTCCTCTTTGGGCATTGGACGCCAGGAATGGGGCTAGTGACTGGCATTGAATGCCAGTTTGGGCCTTCATTTCCAAAACAAAGTATGGATTATTATATATTTTTGGAAAGTCCTGGAAGTTAGATTTTCATAGTCATTGAGATCGCGTCATTTGAACTTCTGTAGCTCCAGAAATGCTCCTTCTAGTGCATGGAGGTCAGATCCTGGAAGCATCTGCAGTCCTTTTTCTGTCTCTGAATCAGACTTTTGTTCAAGCTCCTCAATTTCAGGTAAAAGATATCTAAAATCACCATAAAACACACAAACTCAATGTAAAATCCATAAATATGAATTTTGCATTAAAACCTATGAAAATATAATAAAACTTAAACAAAACATAATGAAAACTATATGAAAAACATGCCAAAAAGCGTATAAAATATCCGCTCATCAAAACACCAAACTTAAACTGTTGCTTGTCCCCAAGCAACCAAAATTAAATGAATAGTAGCTTAGTTTCAATTAGATGAGTGGGACTAATAGCTTTTTGTTTCTGAATAGTCTTGGCATCTCACTTTCCTTTGAAGCTCAGAATAATTGGCATCATTAGGAACCTAGAATCCAAATGATACTATTGATTCTCCCAGTTCAGTTCTTTTTTATTCTTGAACACATCTTCTTTAGAGTCTTGGCCGTGACCCTAAGCGCTTTGTTTTCCAATATTACCACCGGATACATAAACGCCACAGACACTTAACTAGGTGAACACTTTCAGATTGTGATTCAGCTTTGCTAGAATCCCCAGAAAGTGGTGTCCAGAGTTCTTAAGCACACTCTTTGCTTTGGATCACGACTTTAACTGCTCAGTCTCAAGCTTTTTACTTGACACCTTCACACCACAAGCATATAGTTAGGAAAGCAGCTCATTTGAACTGTTTAAGCCAAGATTTTGTTCCTTGTGGGCCCCCAAACCATTGATGCTCAAATTCTTGTATCCTTACTCTTGCCTTTTGGTTTGAAGAGCTATTGCCTTTTTCTTTTTCTGCTTTACTTTTTTTCGCATATTTTTTTTCTTTTTTGCTTTTCGCTACTTTTTCTTGCTTCAAGAATCAATTTTTTGATTTTTCAGATTACTAATAACACTTCACTTTCATCATCATTCTTTCAAGAACCAACATTCTTTAACTCCAACATCAAATATGCACTATTTATTCATGCATTCAAAAAATAAAAGCAATGCCACCACTTCAAATAATTGACTATTCAATATATAATTCGAAATTTATGTATCATTACTGCTTTTAAAAAAATCAAAATTTTATTCAAGTTCAATGGGATGATAAGAGGAACATTTTATTGCTAATTGTAAAATAAAAACTTAAATCCTAATAATGCTCATGCAATTCTGAAATTAAAAGATGGAAATTTAAATAAAGGCTTAAATGCTACTAGTGATCATGTAAATCTAAACATAAGAAATAGGAATTAGAATAGGCACAAAAATAGAGAGGTGGAACTCAACCACCTTAATTATGGGAGGTGTTAGGCTCTTTAGGGGATAATTTCTGACGCTTCAGTTCTTTTAACTCACGCCCCTGCTTCTCTTGTTTCTTGACCAATTTGCAAAGCATGCTAGTCTGGTCTTTTTGCTCCTCTCTTAATTGATCCAAGGTGGTTTGTAATTGTGCAACAGATGCTTTCAGATGGGTCCAATATTCAATTGGAAGGATCTTTTGTGTCTGAAGAGGTGGCTTCCTTTTGGGATGATCAGCTGGTACTTGGGAGCATTCTATCACTTGCTTGATGATTGGGCTTTCTGCTGGGATAAAGGAGTCTCTGTTAATCATGACTCCAGCCTCTTTACACAGGCGAAAGATAAGGTTTGGATAGGCCAATCTGGCTTGAGTTAACATCCTGTTTGTAACCTTGTACAGCTCACAGGGAATTAGTTGGTGGACTTCCACCTCATTCCCCATCATGATGCAGTGAATCATCACAGCCCTTCTAATGGTAACTTCAAAGCGGTTGCTAGTAGGGAGTATAGAATGGCCAATGAAATCCAACCAACCCCTAGCAACTAGTTTAAGATCCAATCTTCTCAGTTGGTTTGGTTTACCTTTGGTGTTATTGATCCACTGAGTTTCAGGTAGACATATGTCTTCTAGAATCTGATCCAGCTTGGGATCAGCTACCACCCTCCTATTAAAGGATTCTGGATCATCCCTTTGTGGAGGCAGCTTAAAGACCTCTCTCACCTTGTCAAGATGAAAATAGAGAGTCTTCCTTCGCACCATGGTGTGAAAAGTATGGAATCCTTGTCCATCTTTCTTTTTCTTATCTGTCATCTACAGATTTGCATGGAATTCATGGATCATTGTTATTCCAACATTGATCTCAGGGTCAGCCAGGATCTCTCAGCCTCTCTTTTGAATTTGCTCTTGGATCTCCGGATACTCATCTTCTTTTAATTCGAATTTGGCCTCCGGGATCACTGTCCTTTTGCACATTATTTTGTAATAATATTTTTCATGCTGCTTTGTGTAAAATCTGAGAGGTTTTAAAACAATTGTTTGGTTGTCTTTTTTCTTGCTTTTTGAAATGGGATTTTTAGTTTTTGGAGACATGGAATTCGAATGGAGTGAGAAGGCAAGGCTCTTTCCACACCAAACTTAAAAGGTTTGCTTATCCTCGAGCAAAAGAGAAGAAAGAAGATGAAGAGGAGGAGAAGAATTCAAAAGGAATGAGGATGAGGGGGTGTGTGGGGTGAATGGTATATATAGGGAGCGGGTGGGTTTTCGAAATTAATTAGATAAAAGATAAAGGAGATATGATTCACATCTTGGTAAAAGATAGAAAAAGATAAGTTTTAAAAATTGTTTAATCATCAAAAGATATGAAAAAGATAAAAAGATAAGATAGAAAGTATGAAAAAGATTTTAAAGTTAAATAAAAGCTTTGAAAAAGAATTGCAAAAGATATGAAATTTTGAAAAAGATTTAAAAAGATTTTAAATTTGAAAGGAATTCGAAATTAAAAGATGATTTTTGAAAGAATTTTGTTTAGAATATATGATTAAAAATATGAGATTTGGAAAAGATAAGTTTTGAAGAAGTCAAAAACTTCCCTATGCCTTGTTTAGCGTTTGAACGCCCAGAATGCCTTGATTCTGGCATTCAACGCCATCCTAGTGCTCTTTCTGGGCATTGAACGCCCAGCCAGTGCCTCCTAGCTGGCGTTCAACACCAGCTTGCCACACCTTCATGGTTCAACCACTGCTCTTTAGCTAGCGTTCAATGCTAGTCTTGCATCCCCCTTCAGGGCATTGAACGCCCAGCCAGTGCTCCCTGGCTGGCGTTCAACGCCAGGCTTACGGCTACTTGAAGGCATTCAACACCCAACCAATACCTCCTGGCTGGCGTTGAACGCCAGTCTCGCTACCTTTTGGGGGAGTCAACGCCCCCTTTCCGTCTTGTCTGGTGTTCAAGATAGACTGGCAAGTATACCGGCAAGTATACCGGGTCGTCCAAGTAATACCTCAGGTGAGTGAGGGTCGATCCCACAGAGATTGTTGGTTTGAGCAAGTAGTGGATACCTTGCAGATCTTAGTTAGGTGGATAGAAAATATAGTTGTCATGAGAAAACACATAAAATAGATAAATAAATAAAACGTTACTAGATAGGTGTAAAATCAACGGTATGAGAATGGTTGAGGCTTTGAAGATGCTTCTTCCTTCTAGATCAACTTTTCTCATCATCTACTCTAACTTCTGATTGATTCATTTCATGGCAGGCTGTATATGATTAACGCCGGGTTAGCGGTCATTAATTTCTTTTGCTTCAGATCAACTGCCGGGTCAGTGGTCATCCAATCTGAACGGGGGTGAAGCTCTAGCAGTTCATTCCCTTGATGATCCTACTCAAAATGCCACAGACAAGGTCAGATCTTCCAGATCAGAGAACGCAGCTCCTTGGGTTCTAACCTATACTACAAAGGCCCTAATTTCCCCACACCTCGGCTGCACTGATGTCTCGAGAAGTACCCAATGAAGCCGTAGATTAGCCGTCTAAGAGATGTATAATCAAGCTGGTAGTTCACTACTATCCCGTCAAGGACTCGAAAGAACTCATATGGAATTGGGATGATGATCAAGTTACACTCCCAATCCATTAGGATGAAGAACGAAGATACATCTTAGAATAGAATCAAGCATAGATTGAAGTAGAATAGTAATATCATTAATTGATAAGAATTAGCAGAGCTCCTAACCATAACCATAGGAGGTTAGTAACTCATACTATACAAAGGAATAATGTAATTCAAAATATGGCAAAAAGTTCTGAACAAGGGTGATCCTTGTTCTATTTTTACTAATCTAATAACTAAGGATTACAGAAAATAAGATAAACTACTCTTGAAGTGCGAAAATCCACTTCTGGGGCCCACTTGGTGACTGTTTGGGCTGAACTTGAGTGAAATCCATGAGCTAGTACCCCTTTTGGGCATTGAACACCAACCTTGGACTCCCTTTTGGGTGTTTGGACGCCAGCTACTCCCCTTTGGGCGTTGGACGCCAAGAATGGGGCTGGTGGCTGGTGTTGAATGCCAGTTTTGGGCCTTCATTTCCAAAGCAAAGTATAGACTATTATATATTTCTTGAAATTCCTAGATGTTAGCTTTCCATAGCTATTGAGAGCATGCCATTTGGACTTCTGTAGCTCCAGAAATGCTCTTTCTAGTGCATGGAGGTCAGATCCTAACAGCATCTGCAGTCCTTTCTCTGTCTTTGAATCAGACTTTTGCTCAAGCTCCTCAATTCCAGCTAGAAAATACCTGAAATCACCATAAACTCACAAACTCAAAGTAGAATCCAAAAATATGAATTTTTCACTAAAACCTATAAAAATATAATAAAACTTAAACAAAACATAATGAAAACTATATGAATAACATGCCAATAAGCGTATATAATATCTGCTCATCAATATCTAACCTAATTGATTTTGAAAATAAAATAAAATAATAAATTCTAAAACCTAAAAGATTGTGTTTTGTTTTATAATAATAAAAAATAAATAATAAAAATAAACTAAAAATAACTAAATTCATGAAGACTTCATTGGACTCCAAAAACGCGCTACTGGCACTAAACGCCAGGCTTGGTGTTTAGTGCTGCTGAGGCAGAAAACGTTGTGTGAGTTGCTGTCTTCCTGGCGCTAAACGCCAGGGTTGGCATTTAGTGCCACCAGCATGTGGTTCTGGCCATTGTTTACGAGGTAGTTGATGAGCGGATAATTTATACACTTTTTGACATTATTTTTAGTATGTTTTTAGTAGGATCTAGTTACTTTTAGGGATGTTTTCATTAGTTTTTATGTTAAATTCACATTTCTGGACTTTACTATGAGTTTGTGTATTTTTCTGTGATTTCAGGTATTTTCTGGCTGAAATTGAGGGACTTGAGCAGAAATCAGATTCAGAGGTTGAAGAAGGACTACTGATGCTGTTGGATTCTGACCTCCCTGCACTCAACATGGATTTTCTGGAGCTACAAAACTCGAAATGGCGCGCTTCCAATTGTGTTGGAAATTAGATATCCAGGGCTTTCCAGCAATGTATAATAGTCCATACTTTGACCAAGAATAGACGATGTAAACTGGCGTTCAACGCCAGCTCTCTGACCAAATCTGGCGTCCAGCGCCAGAAAAGGATCCAAAACCAGAGTTGAACGCCCAAACTGGCACAGAAGCTGGCGTTCAACTCCACAAATGGCCTCTGCACGTGTAACACTCAGGCTCAGCCCAAACACACACCAAGTGGGCCCCGAAAGTGGATTTATGCATCAACTACTTACTTCTGTAAACCCTAGTAGCTAGATTATTATAAATAGGACCTCTTACTATTGTATTAGGCATCTTTGGTCTCAGTTTTATTCCATTGTTCATCTTAGGAGACTATTGATCTCGTTTAGGGGGCTGGCCATCTCGGCCATGCCTGGACCTTTCACTTATGTATTTTCAACGGTAGAGTTTCTACACTCCATAGATTAAGGTGTGGAGCTCTGCTGTTCCTTAAAGATTAATGCAAAGTACTACTGTTTTCTATTCAATTCTTCTTATTTCGCTTCTAATATATCCATTCGCACCCAAGAACGTGATGAAGATGATGATTATGTGTGACGCTCATCATCCTTCTCCCTTATGAACGTGTGCCTGACAAACACTTCTGTTCTACATGAATTAAGCTAGAATGAATATCTCTTAGATCTCCTAACCAGAATCTTCATCGCGCAAGCTAGAATGATGGCAGCATTCAAGAGAATCCGGAAAGTCTAAACCTTGTATGTGGTATTCCGAGTAGGATTCAATGATTGAATGACTGTGACGAGCTCCTAACTCGTGATTGCAGGGCGTTAGTGACAGACGCAAAAGGATAGTAAATCCTATTCCAGCATGATCGAGAACCGACAGATGAATAGCCGTGCCATGACAGGGTGCGTGAGCATATTATTCACTGAGAGGATAAGATGAAGCCATTGACAAGGGTGATGCCTCCAGACGATTAGCCGTGCCGTGACAGGGCATTGGATCATTTTCCCGTGAGATGACCGAAAGTAGCCATTGACAGTGGTGATGTATCACATAAAGCCAGCCATGGAAAGGAGTAAGACTGATTGGATGAAGATAGCAGGAAAGCAGAGGTTCAGAGGAACGAATAGCATCTCCATTCGCTTATCTGAAATTCCTACCAATGATTTACATAAGTACCTCTATCCCTATTCTATTATTTATTATTCGAAAACATCATTATCAATTTATATCTGCCTGACTGAGATTTGCAAGGTGACCATAGCTTGCTTCATACCGACAATCTCCGTGGGATTCGACCCTTACTCACGTAAGGTATTACTTGGACGACACAGTGCACTTGCTGGTCAGTTGTATCGAAGTTGTGACATATTATGAATGTGTAATCACGATTACGCGTACCAAGTTGCTCACGTGCCAGGATTTGTTTGAGCCTGGACATCACAATTTCGTGCACCAAGTTTTTGGCGCCGTTGCCGGGGATTGTTCGAGTTTGGACAACTGACGGTTCATCTTGTTGCTCAGATTAGGTAATTTTCTTTTTATTTTGTTTTCAAAAATTTTTCAAAAAAATCTTTCAAAACTTTCTCACCTGTTTTCGAAAAAATTTTAGATTCAAAATTTTTAAGAATGAATTCTAGTGTTTCATGAAGCATGTAAAGCCTGGCTGGCTGTAAAGCCATGTCTAAATTTATTTGGACTGAGGCTTACAATTTGTTATCAAGATCAATATACTCTGATGTTAAATGCTGAAGCTTGGCTGGCCATTGGCCATGTCTAGTGTTTTGGACTGGAGCTTTCATTGAAAGCTTGGCTGGCTAGTGAGCCATGTCTAATTCCTGGACTGAAGCTTTAGACTAACATGGCAAGATTCCTGGAATTCATATTAAAAATTTTGGAATCCTTATTTTTTCTTTTTCATATAATTTTCGAAAAAATCCAAAAAAAATTAGAAAATCATAAAAATCAAAAATAATTTTCTGTTTCTTGTTTGAGTCTTGAGTCATGTTATAAGTTTGGTGTCAATTGCATGTGCATCTTGCATTTTTTTTGAAAATTCATGCATTCATAGTGTTCTTCATGATCTTCAAGTTGTTCTTGGTAAGTCTTCTTGTTTGATCTTGATGATTTTTTATTTTGTGTCTTTTCATGTTTATCATATGCATTCTTGAATTCTTAGTGTCTAAGCATTAAAGAATTCTAAGTTTGGTTTCTTGCATGTTTTCTTTGCATTAAAAATTTTTCAAAAATGTGTTCTTGATGTTCATCATGACATTCAAAGTGTTCTTGGTGTTCATCTTGACATTCATATCATTCATACATGCATTCATTGTTTTGATTCAAAAATTTCATGCATTGCATATTTTTAGTGTTTTTCTCTTGCATCATAAAAATTCAAAAATAAAAAAAAATATCTTTCCTCTTTTCTCTCATCAAATTCGAAAATTTGGATTGACTTTTTAAAAAATTTTTGAAAATCAAATTGTTTCTCATGAGTCAAATCAAATTTTCAATTTGAAAATCTTATCTTTTTCAAAATCTTTTTCAAAAATCAAATCTTTTTTAAAATTATTAGTTATTTCCGAAAATTCCAAAAATATTTTTCAAAAATCTTTTTCTTATTTTTACATCAAATTTTCGAAAATAACATAATCAATTAATGTTTTGATTCAAAAAATTTGAAGTTTGTTACTTACTTGTTAAGAAAGATTCAAACTTTAAGTTCTAGAATCATATCTTGTGATTTCTTGTGAATCAAGTCATTAATTGTGATTTTAAAAAAAAATCAAATCTTTTTCAAAACTAATTTCAATCATATCTTTTCAAAAATATCTTCTTATCTTATCTTTTTCAAAAATTTGATTTCAAAATATCTTCTCTAACTTCCTAACTTCCTACCCTTTCAAAATTTGTTTCAACTAACTAACTAACTTTTTGTTTGTTTCTTATCTTTTTCAAAACCACCTAACTAACTCTCTCTCTCTCATTTTCGAAAATATCTTCCCCCTTTTTCAAAATTTCTTTTTTAATTTATTAATTATTTTATTTTTTTTTTAAAATCTTAATTTTCGAAAATCACTAACATTTTTCAAAAACTATTTTCAAAAATCACTAACTCCTTTTCAAAATTAATTTTCGAAAATTCCCTCCTTCTCTCTCATCTTATTTTATTTATTTATTCATCTACTAACATCTCTTCCTCACATCATCACCAAATTCGAACCCCCTCCTCTATCTGTGTTCGAATTTCTTCTTCTCTTCTTCTACTAACAATAAGGAACCTCTTTACTGTGACATAGAGGATTCCTCTTCTTTTCTTCTTCCTTCCTCTTTCTTATGAGTAGGGACAGAGAAAAAGGCATTCTTGTTGAAGCTGATCCAGAACCTGAAAGGACTCTGAAGAGAAAATTAAGAGAAGCTAAATTACAACAATCCAGAGACAACTTAATTTAAAATTTCGAACAAGTAAAGGAGATGGCAGCCGAACCCAACAACAATGCAAGGAGAATGCTTGGTGACTTTACTGCACTTAATTCCAATTTACATGGAAGAAGCATCTCCATTCCTGCCATTGGAGCAAACAACTTTGAGCTGAAACCTCAATTAGTTTCTCTGATGCAGCAGAACTGCAAGTTTCATGGACTTCCATCTGAAGATCCTTTTCAGTTCTTAACTGAATTCTTGCAGATATGTGATACTGTTAAGACTAATGGAGTAGATCCTGAAGTCTACAGGCTCATGCTTTTCCCTTTTGCTGTAAGAGACAGAGCTAGATTATGGTTGGATTCTCAACCCAAAGACAACCTGAACTCTTGGGATAAGCTGGTCACGGCTTTCTTAGCCAAGTACTTTCCTCCTCAAAAGCTGAGCAAGCTTAGAGCTGATGTTCAAACCTTCAGACAGAAAGAACGTGAATCCCTCTATGAAGCTTGGGAAAGATACAAACAGTTGACCAAAAAGTGTCCTTCTGACATGCTTTCAGAATGGACCATCCTGGATATATTCTATGATGGTTTATCTGAGTTATCAAAGATGTCATTGGATACTTCTGCAGGTGGATCCATTCACCTAAAGAAAATGCCTGCAGAAGCTCAAGAACTCATTGACATGGTTGCAAATAACCAGTTCATGTACACTTCTGAAAGGAATCCTGTGAGTAATGGGACGCCTATGAAGAAGGGAGTTCTTGAAGTTGATGCTCTGAATGCCATATTGGCTCAGAACAAAATATTGACTTAGCAAGTCAATATGATCTCTCAGAGTCTGCATGGAATGCAAGCTGCATCCAACAGTACTCAAGAGGCTTCTCATGAAGAAGAAGCTTATGATCCTGAGAACCCTGCAATAGCAGAGGTAAATTACTTAGGTGAACCTTATGGAAACACCTATAACTCATCATGGAGAAATCATCCAAATTTCTCATGGAAGGATCAAAAGCCTCAACAAGGCTTTAATAATGGTGGAAGAAACAGGTTTAACAATAATAAACCATTTCCATCATCCACTCAGCAACAGATAAAGAACTCTGAACAAAATACTTCTAATTTAACAAACTTAGTCTCTGATCTATCTAAGGCCACTGTAAGTTTCATGAATGAAACAAGATCTTCCATTAGAAATCTGGAAGCACAAGTGGGCCAGCTGAGTAAAAGGATCACTGAAATCCCTCCCAGTACTCTCCCAAGCAATACAGAAGAGAATCCAAAAGGAGAGTGCAAGGCCATTGACATAAGTGCCATGGCCGAACCTATGAGGAGAGGAGAGGACGTGAATCCCAAGGAGGAAGACCTCCTGGGACGTCCAGTGATCAATAAGGAGCTTCCCTCTGGGGAACTAAAGGACTCTAAGGCTCATCTAGAGACCATAGAGATTCCATTGAACCTCCTTATGCCCTTCATGAGCTCTGATAAGTATTCCTCTTCAGAAGAGAATGAGGATGTTACTGAAGAGCAAACTGCCAAGTTTCTTGGTGCAATCATGAAGCTGAATGCCAAATTATTTGGCATTGATACTTGGGAAGTTAAACCTCCCTTGTTCATCAATGAACTAAGTGATCTGGATCAACTGAAATTACCTCAGAAGAGACAGGATCCTGGAAAGTTCATAATACCCTGTACCATAGGCACCATGATCTTTAAGGCTCTGGGTGACCTTGGTTCAGGAATAAACCTCATGCCCCTCTCTGTAATAGAGAAACTGGGAATATATGGGGTGCAGGCTGCTAAAATCTCACTAGAGATGGCAGACAGCTCAAGAAAACAGGCTTATGGACAAGTAGAAGATGTATTAGTAAAGGTTGAGGGCCTTTACATACCTACTGATTTCATAGTCCTGGATACTGGAAAGGAAGAGGATGAATCCATCATCTTAGGAAGACCTTTCCTGGCCACAGCAAGAGCTGTGATTGATGTTGACAGAGGTGAAATATTCCTTCAATGGAATGAGAACTCCCTTGTGTTTAAAACTCAAGGATCCCCCTCTGTAACCATAGAGAGGAAGCAGAAAAAGCTTCTCTCCAAGCAGACTCAACCAGAGCCCCCACAGTCAAACTCTAAGTTTGGTGTTGGGAGGCCACAACCAAACTCTAAGTTTGGTGTTGAACTCCTATATCCAAACTCTAAGTTTGGTGTTGGAGAGTCTCAACAAAGCTCTGCACATCTGTGAGGCTCCATGAGAGCCCACTGTCAAGCTATTGACACTAAAGAAGCGCTTGTTGGGATGTAACCCAATGTTTCTCTAATTCTTATTTTTATTATTTTTCATGTTTTCTTAGGTTCATGATCATGTGGAGTCACAAAATAAATATAAAAATTGAAAAAGGAATCAAAAACAGCAGAAGAAAAATCACACCCTGGAGGAGCATCTGTCTGGCGTTCAGCGCCAGAACAGAGCATGGTTCTGGCGCTGAATGCCCAAAATGGGCAGCTTCTGGGCACTGAACGCCAGAACAGGCATGGTTTTGGCGTTCAACGCCAGAAATGGCACACAAATGGGCGTTGAACGCCCAAAATGGCCACCAACCTGGCGCTGAACGCCCAGAGTTGGATACAAAGGCATTTTTACATGCCTAATGGGTGCAGGGATGTAAATCCTTGAACACCTCAGGATCTGTGGACCCCACAGGATCCCCACCTACCTCCACTCACTTCTTCTCACCACTCTCTTTCACACAACCCCATAAACACTTTTCCTTAAAAACCCCTCACCAATCACCTCAATCTCTCTTCCCCACTAAACCTTCACCACTCACATCCACCCACTCTTCCCAATAAACCTACCTTATAAACTCCACCTACCTTCAAAATTCAAAACCAATTTCCCACCTAAACCCACCCATATGGCCGAACCAATACCCCACCTCCCTACCCTATATAAAGCCCTCCATTCTTCTTCAAATTCACACAACACACCCCTCTACACTCCTCTTGGCCGAAACCACATTTCCCTCTCCCTCTCCATATTTCTTCTTCTTCTTCTTCTATTCTTTTGTTTATTTCTCGAGGGCGAGCAATATTCTAAGTTTGGTGTGGTAAAAGCATAGTTTTTTTGTTTGTCCATTACCATTGATGGCACCCAAGACCGGAGAATCCTCTAGAAGAGGGAAAGGGAAGACAAAAGCTTCCACATCCGAGTCATGGGAGATGGAAAGGTTCATCTCCAAAGCCCATCAAGACCACTTCTATGATGTTGTGGCCAAGAAGAAGGTGATCCCTGAGGTCCCTTTTAAACTCAAAAGAAATGAGTATCCGGAGATCCGACATGAAATTCAAAGAAGAGGTTGGGAAGTTCTAACAAATCCCATCCAACAAGTCGGCATCCTAATGGTTCAAGAGTTCTATGCCAATGCATGGATCACCAAGAACCATGATCAAAGTAAGAACCCGGATCCAAAGAACTATGTTACAATGGTTCGGGGGAAATACTTAGATTTTAGTCCGGAAAATGTGAGGTTGGCGTTCAACTTGCCATACATGGAAGAGAACGCACGCCCCTACACAAGGAGAGTCAACTTTGATCAAAGGTTGGACCAAGTCCTTATGGACATATGTGTAGAAGGAGCTCAATGGAAGGTTGACTCCAAAGGCAAGCCGGTTCAACTAAGAAGATTGGACCTCAAGCCTATAGCTAGAGGATGGTTGGAGTTTATTCAATGCTCAATCATTCCCACTAGCAACCGGCCTGAAGTTACTATAGACCGGGCCATCATGATCCATAGCATCATGATTGGAGAAGAGGTGGAAGTTCATGAGATTATACCTCAAGAACTCTACAAGGTGGCTGACAAGTCCTCCACCATGGCAAGGTTAGCCTTTCCTCACCTCATCTGCCACCTATGCAATTCGGCCGGGATTGACATAGAGGGAGATATCCTCATCAAAGAGGACAAGCCCATCACTAAGAAAAAGATGGAGCAAGCAAGAGAGCCCAGTCATGGAGCTCAAGAGGAGCAAGAAGCTCATCACCATGAGATTCCGGAAATGCCTCAAATGCACTTTCCTCCACAAAATTATTGGGAGAAAATCAACACCTCCCTAGGAGAATTGAGTTCCAATATGGGACAACTAAGGGTGGAACATCAAGAGCACTCCATCATGCTTCATGAAATAAGAGAAGATCAAAAAGCAATGAGGGAGGAGCAACAAAGACAAGGAAGAGACATAGAAGAGCTCAAGGACATCATTGGTTCCTCAAGAAGGAAACGCCACCATCACTAAGGTGGATTCATTCCTTGTTCTTCTTTCTTCTATTTTTCGTTTTCTATGTTATGTGCTTATCTATGTTTGTGTCTTCATTACATGATCATTAGTAGTTAGTAACTATGTCTTAAAGTTATGAATGTCCTATGAATCCATCACCTCTCTTAAATGAAAAATGTTTTAATTCAAAAGAACAAGAAGTACATGAGTTTCGAATTTATCCTTGAACTTAGTTTAATTATATTGATGTGGTGACAATCCTTCTTGTTTTCTGAATGTATGCTTGGACAGTGCATATGTCTTTTGAAGTTGTTGTTTAAGAATGTTAAATATGTTGGCTCTTGAAAGAATGATGACTAGGAGACATGTTATTTGATAATCTGAAAAATCATAAAAATGATTCTTGAAGCAAGAAAAAGCAGCAAAGAACAAAGCTTGCAAAAAAAAAAAAAAGAAAAAAAAAGGGGCGAAAAAAATAGAAAAAAAAATAGAAAGAAAAAGAAAAAGCAAGCAGAAAAAGCCAATGACCCTTAAAACCAAAAGGCAAGGGCAAATAAAAAGGATCCCAAGGCTTTGAGCATCAGTGGATAGGAGGGCCTAAAGGAATAAAATCCTGGTCTAAGCGGCTAAACCAAGCTGTCCCTAACCATGTGCTTGTGGCGTGTAGGTGTCAAGTGAAAACTTGAGACTGAGCGGTTAAAGTCAAGGTCCAAAGCAAAAGAAGAGTGTGCTTAAGAACCCTGGACACCTCTAATTGGGGACTTTAGCAAAGCTGAGTCACAATCTGAAAAGGTTCACCCAATTATGTGTCTGTGGCATTTATGTATCTGGTGGTAATACTGGAAAACAAAGTGCTTAGGGCCACGGCCAAGACTCATAAAGAAGCTGTGTTCAAGAATCATCATACTGAACTAGGAGAGTCAATAACACTATTCGAAATCTGAAGTTCCTATAGATGCCAATCATTCTGAACCTCAATGGATAAAGTGAGATGCCAAAACTATTCAAGAGGCAAAAAGCTATAAGTCCCGCTCATTTGATTGGAGCTATGTTTCATTGATAGTTTGGAATTTATAGTATATTCTCTTCTTTTTTATCCTATTTGATTTTCAGTTGCTTGGGGACAAGCAACAATTTAAGTTTGGTGTTGTGATGAGCGGATAATTTATACGCTTTTTGACATTGTTTTTAGTATGTTTTTAGTAGGATCTAGTTACTTTTAGGGATGTTTTCATTAGTTTTTATGTTAAAATTCACATTTCTGGACTTTACTATGAGTTTGTGTGTTTTTCTATGATTTCAGGTATTTTCTGGCTGAAATTGAGGGACTTGAGCAGAAATCAGATTCAGAGGTTGAAGAAGGACTACTGATGCTGTTGGATTCTGACCTCCCTGCACTCAACATGGATTTTCTGGAGCTACAGAACTCGAAATGGCGCGATTCTAATTGCGTTGGAAAGTAGACATCCAGGGCTTTCCAGCAATGTATAATAGTCCATACTTTAGCCAAGAATAGACGACGTAAACTGGCGTTCAACGCCAGCTCTCTGACCAAATCTGGCATCCAGCGCCAGAAAAGGATCCAAAACCAGAGTTGAACGCCCAAACTGGCACAGAAGCTGGCGTTCAACTCCACAAATGTATAATAGTCCATACTTTGGCCAAGAATAGACGACGTAAACTGGCGTTCAACGCCAGCTCTCTGACCAAATCTGGCATCCAGCGCCAGAAAAGGATCCAAAACCAGAGTTGAACACCCAAACTGGCACAGAAGCTGGCGTTCAACTCCACAAATGGCCTCTGCACGTGCAACACTCAGGCTCAGCCCAAACACACACCAAGTGGGCCCCGAAAGTGGATTTATGCATCAACTACTTACTTCTGTAAACCCTAGTAGCTAGATTATTATAAATAGGACCTCTTACTATTGTATTAGGCATCTTTGGTCTCAGTTTTATTCCATTGTTCATCTTAGGAGACTATTGATCTCGTTTAGGGGGCTGGCCATCTCGGCCATGCCTGGACCTTTCACTTATGTATTTTCAACGGTAGAGTTTCTACACTCCATAGATTAAGGTGTGGAGCTCTGCTGTTCCTCAAAGATTAATGCAAAGTACTACTGTTTTCTATTCAATTCTTCTTATTTCGCTTCTAAGATATCCATTCGCACCCAAGAACGTGATGAAGATGATGATTATGTGTGACGCTCATCATCCTTCTCCCTTATGAACGCGTGCCTGACAAACACTTCTGTTCTACATGAATTAAGCTAGAATGAATATCTCTTAGATCTCCTAACCAGAATCTTCGTGGCGCAAGCTAGAATGATGGCGGCATTCAAGAGAATCCGGAAAGTCTAAACCTTGTCTGTGGTATTCCGAGTAGGATTCAATGATTGAATGACTGTGACGAGCTCCTAACTCGCGATTGCAGGGCGTTAGTGACAGACGCAAAAGGATAGTAAATCCTATTCCAGCATGATCGAGAACCGACAGATGAATAGCCGTGCCGTGACAGGGTGCGTGAGCATATTATTCACTGAGAGGATAAGATGAAGCCATTGACAAGGGTGATGCCTCCAGACGATTAGCCGTGCCGTGACAGGGCATTGGATCATTTTCCCGTGAGATGACCGAAAGTAGCCATTGACAGTGGTGATGTATCACATAAAGCCAGCCATGGAAAGGAGTAAGACTGATTGGATGAAGATAGCAGGAAAGCAGAGGTTCAGAGGAACGAAAAGCATCTCCATTCGCTTATCTGAAATTCCTACCAATGATTTACATAAGTACCTCTATCCCTATTCTATTATTTATTATTCGAAAACATCATTATCAATTTATATCTGCCTGACTAAGATTTGCAAGGTGACCATAGCTTGCTTCATACCGACAATCTCCGTGGGATTCGACCCTTACTCACGTAAGGTATTACTTGGACGACCCAGTGCACTTGCTGGTCAGTTGTATCGAAGTTGTGACATATTATGAATGTGTAATCACGATTACGCGTACCAAGTTGCTCACGTGCCAGGATTTGTTTGAGCCTGGACATCACAATTTCGTGCACCAGTAGCTGATGCCAAATGCCACATCATGGCGTTTAGCGCCAACTTGACAGCAAGCTTGAACGAAGTACGAGGTACCTGCCGCAAAATGCCAAGTAGCGGCGTTTAGCGCCAGCTTGACAGCTTCCAATTTTCTCCTTTTTTTACATGAACTCTACCAAAGTTGCCTGAATCTTTTTTGAAATTAATGAAACCACAATGCACATCAAAGTAGTATCCAAACAGGCCTCAAACACTAAAAATCTCATAAAAACTTAATAAATCTATATCTAAAATACTAAGAAAATATAGAAAAGATTCTCACGCATCACAACACCAAACTTGAATTGTTGCTTGTCCTCAAGTAACGGAAAACAATATAAACTTGAGAAGTGAGTTTGCCTAAGAGTTGAGTTTTCAATTATGCTCCTGTCCATTCTTTGAGTGGGGTTAAGGACACTGTGATCCTGAACAGTTTCGGCATCTCACTATCATTTGAAACTTAGGAATGTTAATGTCTTTTGGAACTAGAATCTGAATAATATTATGAATTCTCTTTTTTTAACCTCTGATTAATCCTTAAACACAACATTTTGCCTTTTTTTTTTCTTTGGTGCTTTGCACCTAGAGCTTAGTTGTGACTCTAAATGTTTTGTCTCAAGCTTCATTTGACACAAAAACACCACAAGACTTAACTACGGAACTCTTTGAGTTTTGATTTTTCTTTTGAATTTTTTCAGTCAGTGGTGCTCAGAGCCTTGGCATACTCTTTATTTGCACTTAGCTCAACTCTAAGTGCTCTGTTTCAAGGATTCCTTGACACATTCACACCACAAGCATATGGCTAGGAAAACAACTCTTTTAAGCTTTTGATCATACTTATCCTTCCTAGCCATTGATGCTCAGAGCCTTGGGTCTTGCTTTTTATTTTCTTTTTTTTTGTTTCTTTTGCTCTAAGGATAAATCTTCTTGTTTAATTTAGAGAATTCATAATACTTCTCTAAATTCCTATACCTCATGAATTAATAACCTTAACTCCAAGATCAAATATGCATTATTCCTTTCATGTATTCAAAACCACAGATAAATACTACCACATCAAAATAAATAAGACAATTCAGAATATAAACTCAAGTTCTCATGCAATACATTACCTTTTTTTCTTTTTCTTTTTTTATTTAGATTCAAGCTCAGTGAGCGGTACATAAGGCATCCATTTCAAACTAAAATTAAACCACTAAAATAATTAATTAAAACTAGAAAAGCTAAAAATTCTAAAAATCATGCAAAGGACTATGATGTGGGCCAATCGTCGATTAGGAATTTTCTTCTCAATAAGAGAATCGCTTCGTTGCAAGTATAGTTCCAAACTAACAATCGACCCTCATCAAAATTTAATTTTGGTTGTCACAAGTTCAACCCAATAAAAATAACCGATAGTATTACTCCTGGATCATTCTCCCTAGGAATTACAATCGAGTGCTGGTGTACGAATTGTAAATCACACTTTTCATAACTCGTACCACTAACCAGCAAGTGCACTGGGTCGTCCAAGTAATACCTTACGTGAGTAAGGGTCGATCCCACGGAGATTGTCGGCTTGAAGCAAGCTATGGTTATTTTGTAATTCTTAGTCAGGAAATCAATGATAAGAGTGATTATATTTATAAAGAGTAAAAAGTATAAATTAAATAGTACTTGTTATGCAGTAATGGAGAACAGATTGAGGTTTTGGAGATGCTCTGTCTTCTGAATCTATGCTTTCTTACTGTCTTCTTCTTCACGCACGCAGATCTCCTTCCATGGCAAGCTGTATGTTGGTGGATCACCGTTGTCAATGGCTACCATCCATCTTCTCAGTGAAAATGGTCCAAATGCGCTGTCACCGCACGGCTAATCATCTATCAGTTCTCACTCATGTTGGAATAGGATCCATTGATCCTTTTGCGTCTGTCACTATGCCCATCACTTGTGAGTTTGAAGCTCGTCACAGTCATCCCATCCCAGATCCTACTCGGAATACCACAGACAAGCTTTATACTTTCCAGATCTCAGGAATGGCCGCCAATAATCCTAGCCTATACCACGAAGACTCTGATCATGAACCAAGAGGCTAAGAGATACACACTCAATCTAAGGTAGAACGGAAGTGGTTGTCAGGCACGCGTTCATAGGTTGAGAATGATGATGAGTGTCACGGATCATCACATTCATCACGGTTAAGTACAAGCGAGTATCTTAGAATAGAAACAAGCGTGATTGAATAGAAAACAGAAGTAATTGCATTAATTCATCGAGACACAGCAGAGCTCCTTACCCCCAACCATGGGGTTCAGAGACTCATGCCGTCAGAAATACAATATTCAGATGTAAAAATATCATGAGCTACAAAATAATCTCTAAAAGTAGTTTTTATACTAAACTAGTAGCTAGGGTTACAGAAAATAAGTAACTAAGTGCAGATAGTGCAGAAATCCATTTCCGGGGTCTACTTGGTGTGTGCTTGGGCTGAGTATTGAAGCTTTCACGTGTAGAGGTCTTCCTTGGAGTTGAACGCCAGTTTGTAACTTGTTTTTGGCATTTAACTCTTCTTTGCAACTTGTTTCTGGCGTTTAATGCCAAAATAGGGCAGAAAGCTGACGTTAAATGCCAGTTTGCGTCGTCTAAACTCGGAAAAAGTATGGACTATTATATATTGCTAGAAAGCCCTGGATGTCTACTTTCTAACGCAATTGAGAGCATGCCATTTGGACTCTTGTAACTCCAAAAATTCCATTTCAAGTGCAAGGGAGGTCAGAATCCAACAGCATCTGTAGTCCTTTTTCAGCCTCTGAATCAAATTTTTGCTCAGGTCCCTCAATTTCAGCCAGAAAATACTTGAAATCACAGAAAAATACACAAACTCATAATAAAGTCCATAAATGTGAATTTTTCATAAAAACTAATAAAAACATAGTAAAAACTAACTAAATTATACTAAAAACTACTAGAAAACAATGCCAAAAAGCGTATAAATTATCCGCTCATCACAACACCAAACTTAAATTGTTGCTTGTCCCCAAGCAACTGAAAATCAATTAGGATAAAAAGAAGAGAATATACTATAAATTCCAAAATATCAATGAAACTTAGCTCCAATTAAATGAGCGGGGCTAGTAGCTTTTTGCCTCTGAACAGTTTTGGCATCTTACTTTATCCTTTGAAGCTCAGAATGACTGGCATCTATAGGAACTCAGAATTTAGATAGTGTTACTGATTCTCCTAGTTCAGTATGTTGATTCTTGAACACAGCTACTTTATGAGTCTTGGTCGTGGCCCTAAGCACTTTGTTTTCCAGTATTACCACCGGATACATAAATGCCACAGACACATAACTGGGTGAACCTTTTCAGATTGTGACTCAACTTTGCTAGAGTCCCCAGTTAGAGGTGTCCAGGGTTCTTAAGCACACTCTTTTTGCTTTGGATCACGACTTTAACCGCTCAGTCTCAAGCTTTTGCCTTGACACCTTCACGCCACAAGCACATGGTTAGGGACAGCTTGGTTTAGCCGCTTAGGCCAGGATTTTATTCCTTTGGGCCTTCCTATCCATTAATGCTCAAAGCCTTGGATCTTTTTTTTTATTACCCTTGCCTTTTGGTTTAAAGGGTTACTGGCTTTTTTTCTGCTTACTTTTTCTTTTTCTTCCCCTTTTTTTTCCGCAAGCTTTTCTCTATTCACTGCTTTTTTTTTGCTTCAAGAATCATTTTTATGATTTTTCAGATCATCAAATAACATTTCTCCTTTTTCATCATTCTTTCAAGAGCCAACAATTTTAACATTCATAAACAACAAATTCAAAAGACATATGCACTGTTCAAGCATTCATTAAGAAAATAAAAATGTATTGTCACCACATCAAAATAATTAAATTAGTTTCAAGGATGAATTCAAAATCATGTACTTCTTGTTCTTTTATGGTTAAAACATTTTTCATTTAAGAAAGGTGATGGATTCATAGGACATTCATAGCTTCTAAACACTAATTATCATGTAATAAAGACACAAACATAAATAAACATAAAGCATAGAGAACGAAAATAGAAAAAATAAATAGACAAGGAGATTAAGGAACGGGTGCACCTTAGTGAGGGTGGCGTCTTCTTCCTCTTGAAGAACCAATGGTGTTCTTGAGCTCCTCTATGTCTCTTCCTTGTCTTTGTTGCTCCTCCCTCATAGCTCTTTGATCTTCTCTAATTTCATAGAGGAGGATGGAATACTCTTGGTGCTCCACTCTTAGTTGTCCCATGTTGGAACTTAATTCTCCCAGGGAGGTGTTAATTTGCTCCCAATAGTTTTGTGGAGGAAAGTACATCCCTTGAGGCATCTTAGTGATTTCATGATGAGGAACTTCCTCTGCTCTTGTTGTGGTCCATGAGTGGGCTTTCTTGTTTACTCCATCTTTTTCTTAGTGATGAGCTTTTGAGATGAATCTCTCCATCTCCCATGACTCAGAGGTGGAAATTTTTGCCTTTTCTTTCCTCTTTTTAGAGATTTCTCTGGCCTTAGGTGCCATAAATGGTTATGGAAAAACAAAAAGCAATGCTTTTACCACACTAAACTTAGAAAGTTTGCTCATCTTCGAGCAAAAGAAGAAAGAAGTGAGTAGAAGAAGAAGAAAAATGGAGGAGATGGAGGTGTGTGAATGGTTTGAATTTGAGTGGGTGGGTGTAGGTGGGTTGTATGATGGTTTTGGAGGAGTAATGGAGGTGATTGGTGGAGGTTATTTTGGGAAAGAGTGTTATAGAAAGGTGTGAAGAGGAGAGAAGAGAGTTGAGGTTGGTGGGGATCCTGTGGGGTCCACAGATCCTGAGGGGTCAAGGACTTTAACATCCCTGCTCCATTTAGGCGTGTAAAACACCCTTAGAATGCATGTCTGGCGTTAAACACCAGCTTGCTGCTTGTTTGTGGTGTTTAACGCCAGCTTTTCTCCCATTCTTGGCGTTAAAAGCCAATTCCATGCTCTGTTCTGGCGTTAAACACCAGGGTGGTGCTTGTTTCTGGCGTTTAATGCCAGTTTGATGCTTCTTTCTGGCGTTAAATGCCAGTTTGATGCTTCTTATTGGCGTTTAAACGCCAGTAAGCTTATCCTCCAGGGTGGGCTATTTTTTAATGTTGTTTTTCATTCTGTTTTTGATTTTTCAGTTGTTTTTGTGACTTCACATGATCATCAACCTAAGGAAAACATAAAATAGCAATAGAAAGTAAACAGATATAGTTAAATAACATTGGGTTGCCACCCAACAAGCGCTTCTTTAATGTCAATAGCTTGACCTTACTGAGCTTTTAATCTAGTCTCAGCCTTGAGCATTCTTTCTCAACATTGCCTTCAAGATAATGCTTAACTCTCTGTCCATTAACGATGAACTTCTTATTAGAATCAATGTCTTGAAGCTCTACATAGCCATATGGTGACACGCTTGTAATCACATATGGTCCTCTCCACTGAGATTTCAGTTTCCCGGGGAATAATCTGAGCCTAGAGTTAAATAGCAGAACCTTCTGTCCTGGTTCAAAGACTCTAGGTGACAACTTTCTGTTATGTCACCTTTTTTCTTTCTCTTTGTAAAGCTTAGCATTTTCGAAAGCAGTGAGTCTGAATTCCTCTAGCTCATTCAGCTGGAGCAATCTTTTTTCTCCAACTAATTTGGCATCAAAGTTTAGGAATCTAATTGCCCAGTAGGCCTTATGATCCAGTTCCACGGGCAGATGACAGGCCTTACCATACACAAGATGGTATGGAGAGGTCCCTATAGGAGTCTTGAATGCTGTTCTGTAAGCCCACAGAGCATCATCCAAGCTTCTTGCCCAATCCTTTCTACGGGTACTTACAGTCCGTTCCAAGATTCTTTTTAGTTTTCTATTAGAGTCTTCAGCTTGCCCATTTGTCTGTGGATGATATGGAGTTGCCACCTTGTGGCTAATTCCATACCGGACCATAGCAGAGTAAAGCTGTTTGTTGCAGAAGTGAGTTCCCCCATCACTGATTAGTGCTCTAGGGACACCAAATCTGCTGAAGATATGTTTCTGGAGGAACTTCAGCACTGTCTTAGTATCATTAGTGGGTGTGGAAATGGCCTCTACCCATTTGGATACATAGTCGACTGCCACCAGAATATAAGTGTTTGAGTATGATGGTAGGAAAGGCCCCATGAAGTCAATACCCCATACATCAAATAACTCAATCTCCAAGATTCCTTGTTGAGGCATGGCGTAACCATGAGGCAAATTACCAGCTCTCTGGAAACTGTCACAGTTACGTACAAACTCTCAGGAATCTCTATAGAGGGTAGGCCATTAGAAGCCACATTGGAGGACCTTGGTGGCTGTTCGCTCACCTCCGAAATGGCCTCCATATTGTGACCCATGGCAATGCCATAAGATCTTCTGTGCTTCTTCTCTAGGCACACACCTACGGATTATTCCGTTCGCACATCTCTTAAAGAGATAAGGTTCATCCCACAGGTAGTACTTTGCATCAGTATTTAATTTTTTCTTTTGTTGCCTGCTGTACTCCTTGGGTATGAATCTTGCAGCTTTATAGTTTGCAATGTCTGCAAACCATGGTGTTTTCTGAATGGTAAACAAATTCTCATCTGGAAAGGTTTCAGAGATCTCAATAGAGGGAAAGGACGCCCCTTCTACTGGTTCTATCCGGGACAGATAATCAGCCACTTGGTTTTCTGTCCCTTTTCTGTCTCTTATTTCTATATCAAACTCTTGCAAAAGCAACACCCATCTTATGAGCCTGGGTTTTGAATCCTGCTTTGTAAGTAGATATTTAAGAGCAGCATGGTCAGTGTACATAATCACTTTTGATCCTACTAAGTATGATCTAAACTTGTCAATGGCATAAACCACTTATGAGACACAGAAGTTGGTGAATTAAAAATTATTAAAATAGTTACGTTGCAAGTATAGTTCTTAACTCACTGAAAATCTGCCTATCAATTTAGAAATATGTCACAGAGAGTTTAAATTAAAAATTACTGGGAGTTTAAGTCCCAGGTCGTCTCCCAACGAGTTGCAGAAAAGCGTGCTATTTTATTAATCAGATGTTCCAAGAAGTTGAGTTAAGTAGATGGAAAATTAAATTGAAAAAATTTAAATAATATGAATAAAAGCCTTGACTGGGAGTTGAGTAGTTGGAATCTCTATTATTGATGGAATGATCTCAAGATTAACTTATAATTAATGATTGTTCTGTTTAGTTATCCTTTACTAGGTAAAAGAAAGTCAAACAAGTTGGAATGCTAGATCTATTCACGAGTTGCAACCCACTTAGTTCAAAGGGGTTGGTGTTAGTGATTAGATAACAATCCAACAGTTAATCCAATTACAATTTTTCTTTCAATCCTTCCAACTCAAGAGTTCCTTTAATCAACTCCCCATCAAGTGAGGGAACTACTCACTCATTGTAAATAATGAATCCATAACACATGAAAGGGAATTAAAAGAAGACATGATTATTGGAATGGAAAAATAAATTAAAATGGAAGAAATAATCCTTGTATTAATTAATCATGAAAGTATTCAAATGATAAAATTGAACAAGCAAAGAACATGGAAGAATAAAACCAAGTTAAGAGAACGAACTAGAATGACGAAGTCTTGATGAGGAAATAACTCTTCTCAATGTTCCAATGCTAAGATCAATTGAAAATTAAAATTCTCAAACCTAGAGAGAAAAACCTAGAGGAGGAAAAACTCGATCTAAAAACTGAAAACTGTGTAGAATGAATGTTGTCTTTTGTTTCTGCATATTCTTTGGCTCTAGTCTGCTGTTTCGGGCCGAAAACTGGGTCGAAATAAGGTCCAAAATTGCCCCCAGCGAAGTCTACAGATTATGCAGATCGCACATGTCACGCGATCGCGTCATCCATGCGGACGCGTCATTCGCGCTTTTTCTAGCCACGCGTTCGCGTCGTCCACGCTACCACGTCGCCTGAGCTTTTCCAATCCGCGCGGCCGCGTGAGCCATGCGGCCGCGTCACTGCAATTTGCTCTCCTTCGCGCGGCCGCGTGAGCCATGTGGCCGCGTCACTGCGATTTGCTCTCCTTCGCACGGTCGCGTGAGCCATGCGACCGCGTCACTTCTCACTGGTTATCTCCTCAAATTCTTGTATTCCTTCCATTTTTGCTAGCTTCCTTTCCAATCTCCAACTCATTCATGCCCTATAAAGTCTGAAACACTCAACACACATATCACGGCATCGAATGGAATAAAGGAGAATTAAAAATACATAATTAAAGTCTCTAGGAAGCAGTTTTCAAACATGTTATAAATTCAGGAAGGGATTATAATTTTATGCTAATTTAATGAATAAGTGTGTAAGGATCATGATAAAACCACACAATTAAACACAATATAAACCATAAAATAGTGGTTTATCAACCTCCCCACACTTAAACATTAGCATGTCCTCATGCTTAATTGAAGGAGATAAGAAAATAAGTATGAACATGTAGAAACTCATGAAATGCAATGCAAGCCTATATATAAATAAATGCAACTATATGATTCTTGTCCACTTGATCAAAAGTAAATAAGCTCTTCAAAACAATTACAAATCAAATTCCACTAATTCTATCATTATACAATAAAACAGATAAAGGTGCAAGAAGATAGCTCATGAAAGTAGGGAACATGAAAATTCAAGCATTAAACCCTCACTGATAATGTATGTACGCTCTAATCTCTAGTGTATAGGGTAATCACTCTATCCTTCTCTAATCATGCTTTCTAACTTTTGTTCTTCTCCTAACCAATCAACAACAGTTAATATACCAATGCAAACATCATGAGGTCTTTTCAAGGTTGTAATGGGGCTAAGGTACAGGTAGGGGTATACATATGGTTAAGTGAGCTAATAAATTGAATCTTTAATTAACCCAAGCTTCAACCCAACCTATATATTTTTAATGTAATCTTTAAAGTTCATGCCTAGCTACCCAGAATTCCCTTTTTCTATTCATACTCATGTATCAACTTTATATTTGATTCTATCATATGTGCATTGATCTTTGAATTTTGAATTTAACATTGGGGTAATTTTTGTCCCCTTATTTATTTATTTATATATATATATATATTTTTTTTTTTTATTTTTTTTTTTTTGACATTAAAATAAGTATAGCTTATCAATGCACATAGATTTTTAATTCTTATAGTTTCACATGAGTATGTATCCAAATTCCCATTAAATTCTCATGACACATTCCCTTAACAACTTTTGTTCCCATAATTTCCCATACTTAACTAGCACACACAATTCTATCTTAAGTTAACCAAAGATTCAATTTGGGATATACAATTGTTTTTCAGCTTAAGGTTAGTAATATGGTAAAATATAGAACAAATGGGATTTAAAGGCTCAAAGTGGTTAACAAAGGAAATTGAAAAGGGTAGGATTAATTTGGATAAGTAAGTTTAAGCAAATAATGGCCTCAATCATGTGCAAGCATGTAAATATAATAAATATTGGACATATAAGATAAAACAAAATATAGATCATAATCATAAAGAAGTAAACACACAAGAATGAAATAATTATGGTTAAATAGTGTAACCATGCATAAAGGCTCAAATTCTCACAGGTTGTGTGTTCTTTAGCTCAAATATCATGTTCCAAATACAACTCAAGCAAATTTATCATAAAAATTTTGAAAAATTAGTGAAATTTTGTTCCAAAGATAGAGTCTTAAAAGAAACTTATTGTCTTTTCAATCAAGTAGAACATGCATGCAACTATCCTAACCTATCCAAATTTATTCTATTCTATAAAAGAAAGAAAATCTAACTAAAGTATCCTAATTATTGGTGCTAGGGAAAAAAAATTACCTCCGGAAGTCAGGTACTGACCGACCTCCCCACACTTAAGGCTTTGCACCGTCCTCGGTGCCGTCTGTTAGGAACAGGGGTAGCCTGGTGGCAGTATCTCCACAGTCGGGATCGTCATGGCTCCCTGTGCTGGTAAAAGAAGTGGAGACCAGGGTATCTGAGTCCCTGAAGTGTCCCTTGAGTAGCTCCTTGAGGTGTTTGAATCAACGCTCGTTACGGCGCTCTCTCAACTTTGCTTTCTGTTCTTGTCGATCCAACCTTTCGATTATCTGCTGGAGCAATGCATCAGTTGTAGGTGCTTGTGGTGTTGAAGAAGGATTATCTTCAACTGTAGTAGTAGGAAGACTTGTAGTGGCTGTTGGGAGTATGAGGTATTTCCCGTTAGGGACATACTGATCATCCCAAGGAAGCACGGCTTTGGTGTCCCCAGCTCTGTAGGAGACTCTGGCTGCTGAGACAAGATCTGAGACCAAGGCGGGGAAAGGTAAGTTGCCCGCAATTTGTACGTGTCCCATAGCATTCCGGATATGTCTTGAGAGATGCAAAGGTTGGTCTGTAAGGATGCACCATAGTAGAACAGCCATGTCCACAGTGAAGGAGGACTCATGAGTGCTCGGAAAGACGTAATGGGACATGATCTGTGCCCAGACGCGAGCCTCCAAGGTAAGTGCTGAAGCCAAGATTCCCTTAGGGCGGGTACGGTGGTATCCGTAGATCCAACGGCTGCCAGGTAATGCGATAACTCCGAGAACGGAGTCCCAGTCAAATTGGTACCTCTGGCACTTAAGTGTGGCTTCTTGGAAGGTGTCCATTCCTTCTGGAATAGGGGGAAGACTCAGAGCTTGCTGAATGGCCTCTTTTGTGATAGGGACTTGTTTCTGCCGGACATAAACAGACTGCAGGGTTGGCATGTAGAAGTTAGAGTAGAACTCAACTACCCAAGAAAGATTGACCTTCCTTGGCTGTCTCCGTAGAAAACCCAATTGTCTTCGTTCAATTTGCGGCTCAACAAAGAAAGCAATATTGGTGGGAGGATAAGAAGGTATTCATTGTTATAGTTCCTTTCTGCCAGGATAGGGAACATCTGCTCACAGTAGCGATTGGGAAATCACGCAGTGTCCTTTGCTGGAAGGGCTTTCTCTTTCTCATCAACCTTTATTATCCTCTTAACTCTTTTTGTTGGGGCTTGACTGCGGTTGAAGAAGGCTCTGCCACTAATGCTCTTTTAGTGCCTTTTCTTGCTGGGGGTTTAGGAGTCGCTTTCTCCTTTCCTTTCTTGGTGGCCATCCTGAAAAGAGAGGAGAAAGTAAATTAAATTCAAATAGATATATAGCAAGGAAGAGAACGGAAGAGTGGTGATGGGTGCACATTAGGATGTAGATGACATTAACACATGCTCTCGAGTACATGTGAAAAGCCAACAATGGAAAATAGCTAGTGCATAGAAAGACAAGTGACTGCAAGGTGTTTATTGGCATGCCGACAAAGGGCATGAGTAGCATAGACCAAGCAATACTTTGTAACAAACCATCACGTTTGTATTGACAATTAAATTCAATTAATACAATGGTAAAGGGAAGTTGTGAAAAGCAAGCATTGAATAGTATAACAACATAGAGAAGTGCATAATGCCATTTGAGCTTTTTCACAAACACATAGCATGCATGATGAATAAGGTATAGAAAATATAAAGGTGAACATGCAAGCAATCCCTTAAATAGAATAAAAATAATTGTCAAACAATTTGCAACAATCTGCAAGTAGATAATGAGGGATAATGACTCAAAATATTTCTAACACCATGTAAAAGGGAAAAGAAAAAGAAAGAAAATATGAATAATGAAAAGAAAAAGAAGAGAAAAGAAGATACATATAAAATAATAAGGATGATAGAAAAAGGAGGGAAGAAGAAAATAAAACCTTGTTAATGGAGGTGAGAGAGATAGAGAGTGAAAGGTGAGATAGAAGGGGGAAGGGGGAAGGAAGAAATAAGGAAGGGAAAGAAAAACTAGGATTTGGAGGAGAGAAAGATAAGATAATTTGGCAATTTAGGTTGAGCTGTGCGGCGCACGCGACGCGGCCGCGTGGGGCACGCGTTTGCGTGGATGCGCTTCAAGTATGGTGACGCGATCGCGTCGGTCACGCGGTCGCGTGACCCATGTTATGCGTCTGGCGCGAGTGCAGCCTCGCACCAGCACAACTCTCTGTTCAAATTAATTTATTTGCCAAAATTGGGGTGGCGCGATCGCATGGGTCACGCGATCGCATGAGTGTGCACCAGAAAATAGATGACGCGGCTGCGTCAGCGACGCGGTCGTGTAATAAGGATTGTGCTTCCAGCACCAATCCAGCATCACTCTCGCACAATATTTCATTGTGCACCCTTTTACGTCGAAAACTTAGGGCACGCGGCCGCATGGGCATGCGGTCGCGTGGGAGGCCATGATTCTCATGCGACGCGAATGCGTCAGCGACTCGGTCGCGTGGGTTGATTTGTGCCATTGGCACGCCTCCAGCCACACTCTAGCGTGACTTTCTATTCATTTTTATTTTTCTTTATTCTCCCTGTGACGCGGACGCGTCGCTGATGCGATCGCGTCGCGTAGGTGAAATTTTTTTTTTAAATTAAAAACATGTAAATGC
Organism: Arachis ipaensis; assembly: GCF_059453495.1. Taxonomy (NCBI): domain Eukaryota; kingdom Viridiplantae; phylum Streptophyta; class Magnoliopsida; order Fabales; family Fabaceae; genus Arachis; species Arachis ipaensis. Next base: position 61,665,989 of record NC_142436.1, read on the forward strand.
AGATGCATGAAAGTACTAAGAAAGAGAAGAGTTATTGAATAGAAAAAAACTAAAAATAAAAAAAAGAACGATCATACCATGGTGGGTTGTCTCCCACCTGGCACTTTGCTTTAACGTCCGTAAGTTGGACGCTCCACTAGCTCAATCCTCTGCTATGTGAGGATCTTCCAAGAGGAAGATCTCAAGCTCCTTGTTTCTCTGTACCTTCTCGCCATGGTATAGCTTCAGGCATTGTCCATTAACCTTAATAAGTTCAGAGCTTGAAGGATGGCTTAGGTGATAAACTCCGTACGGTTCGGCCTTCTCTACTCTGTATGGACCTTTCCATCTTGATCTCAACTTACCTAGCATGAGCCTTAGTCGAGATTTGTAAAAGAGAACTAAATCCCCAGGTTGGAACTCTTTCTTCTTGATGTTTTGATCATGTACAGCCTTCATCTTTTCCTTGTATATTCTGGAGTTTTCATAAGCTTCTAGGCGAAGGCTCTCCAGTTCCTGTAGTTGCAACTTCCTTTCAGCTCCGGCTTTCTCAATTCTCATGTTGCACTCCTTAACTGCCCAAAAGGCTTTGTGTTCTACTTCAACTGGGAGATGACAAGCTTTTCCATAAACCAAACGGAAAGGACTCATCCCAATGGGTGTCTTATATGCTGTTCTATATGCCCAGAGTGCATCTTGTAGCCTGGTGCTCCAGTCTTTTCTATGAGGCTTTACTATCTTTTGCAAGATACGCTTAATTTCTCTATTTGACACTTCAGCTTGCCCATTAGTTTGGGGATGGTAAGCTGTTGCAACTTTATGAATTATCTCATGCTTCTTCATTAATCCTGTTAGTCTCCTGTTACAAAAATGGGTGCCTTGATCACTCACGATTGCTCGTGGTGATCCGAAGCGACATATAATATGGTTTCTCACAAAAGAAACAACAGTGTTAGCATCATCAATGCGGGTAGGAATTGCTTCCACCCATTTGGAAATATAATCCACAGCTAACAATATATAAAAATATCCATTAGAGTTTGGAAATGGACCCATGAAGTCAATGCCCCAAACATCAAAAATTTCACAGAAATGCATAATTTGTTGAGGCATTTCATCCCTCCTGGATATATTACCAAATTTCTGGCATGGGAGACAAGATTTACAAAACTCAACAGCGTCTCTAAAAAGAGTAGGCCACCAGAATCCACAGTCTAAGATCTTTTTAGCTGTCCTTTGAGGACCAAAATGCCCTCCACTCACAGATGAGTGACAGGCCTCTAAAATGGACTGGAATTCTGATTGAGGTACAAAATGTCTAATTACCTGATTAGCGCCACATCTCCATAAATATGGGTCATTCCATATATAATATTTAGACTCGCTTTTCAGCTTGCCTCTTTGATGCTTAGAAAAATTTGGAGGAAATGTGCGGCTAACTAAATAATTAGCAACAGGTGCATACCAAGGGACTACCTCAGATACTGCTTGCAGGTTATCAAAAGGAAAATTATCATCTATAGGAGTAGAATTATCCTTAATATGCTCAAGGCGACTCAAGTGGTCTGTCACTAAATTTTGATTACCACTCCTATCCTTTATTTCTAAATCAAATTCTTGTAACAGCAGTATCCAACGTATAAGTCTTGGTTTGGATTCCTTTTTAGCTAATAAATACTTTAAAGCTGCATGGTCCGAATACACTACTACTCTAGTACCAAGTAAATAAGCTCAGAATTTATCCAGAGCAAAAACAATAGCAAGAAGCTCTTTCTCAGTAGTAGTATAGTTGGACTGGGCAGTGTCTAAAGTCTTAGACGCATAAGCGATAACGAAAGGATCCTTACCTTCACGCTGAGCCAGTGCTGCTCCTACTGCATGGTTGGAAGCATCACACATGATTTCAAACGGCTGGCTCCAGTCTGGTCCTCTCATAATTGGAGCTTGAGTCAGAGCAGTCTTCAGCTTATCGAACGCTTGTTTGCAATCCTCACTGAACTCGAACTCAATATCCTTCTGCAGTAATCTGGATAAGGGAAGTGCGACCTTACTAAAGTCCTTAATAAATCTCCTGTAAAAACCTGCATGGCCAAGGAACGAACGGACTTCTCTAACAGAAGAGGGGTAAGGTAAACTAGAAATAACATTCACCTTTGCTGGGTCTACAGAAATGCCATTATTAGATACCACATGTCCTAATACAATCCCTTGTTTTACCATAAAGTGACATTTTTCGAAATTTAATACAAGGTTTGTATAAACACATCTATCTAATACTCTAGATAATCCATCTAAGCAAAGGCTAAAAGAATCACCATAAACGCTAAAATCGTCCATAAAAACTTCCATACAGTCCTCAATAAGATTAGAGAAAAGACTCATCATGCACCTTTAGAAAGTAGCTGGTGCATTGCACAAGCCAAAGGGCATTCTCTTGTAAGCATAAGTCCCAAAAGGACATATAAAAGTAGTCTTTTCCTGATCCTCAGGAGCTATATGGATCTAGAAATAACCTGTGTAACCATCTAAAAAGCAATAATGTGATTTACCTGACAGGCGATCCAGCATTTGATCAATGAATGGAAGTAGGTAGTGATCCTTACGGGTAGCCTGGTTGAGACGCCTGTAATCAATGCAGACTCTCCAAGCATTCTGAACTCTAGTTGCTATGAGCTCTCCATGCTCATTCTTCACTGTAGTGACTCCAGACTTCTTGGGCACCACTTGTACTGGGCTTACCCATTCATTGTCTGAAATGGGATATATGATACCGGCTTCCAATAGTCTGGTCACTTCCTTTTTGACAACTTCCAAGATAGTGGATTCAATCTTCTTTGGGGTTGACAGACAGGTCTTGCTCCCTCTTCTAAGAATATTCTGTGCTCACATACTTGAGGGTTGATGCCTACTATGTCTGCCAAGCTCCACCCAATTTCCTTCTTATGCTTCCTCAGCACATCAAGTAACTGCTCTTCTTATTGAGAAGTAAGTTTCCTTGCAATGATAACTGGAAACCTTTGCTCATCTTCGAGATAGGCATATTTGAGATGTGGAGGGAGGGGTTTCAATTCTAACTTTTGATCATGGGTAGGCTCTGGATTATCTGGAGCTTGTGAAAATGACGAAGTGCCCTCATTGTCAGTTAAGAGGGTCCCCACACTTGGACCTTGTCCAGTGTGCCTCTCTTCAAACTCTTCCTTGTGAACTTCAGCTACACTTTCATCTATGACATCACCCTGGAAGATGGAACGATCTTCTAGGGGGTTGTCAATGACTCCATTCAGATTGAAGATTACTATGCGGCCATCTATTTCAAAGGAGTATGTTCCTGAAAAATCATCCAATTTGAATTTTGATGTCTTCAGGAATGGTCTTCCAAGTAGGATTGATGATGGCTTATCTGAATCATTATGGGGCATCTCCAAGATATAAAAATCAGTGGGAAATGTAAGCCCTTTAATGTTCACCAAAACATCTTCAGCAACTCCAGCCACTGTAATAATGCTTTTATCTGCTAACACAAAATGAGCTGCCGACCTTTTTAAGGGAGGGAGCCTCAAAATATCATATATAGACAAAGGCATTATACTGACACATGCTCCTAAATCACACATGCAATCATAAATTACTACACCACCAATAGTACAGCTAACTATACAAGGACCTGGATCACTACATTTTTTAGGTAATCCTCCCATTAAAGCAGATATAGAACTACCTAAAGGAATAGTTTCTAATTCATTAATTTTGTCTTTATGTATACATAAGTATTTTAGAAACTTTGCATATTTAGGTACCTGTTGAATAACATAAAAAAGGGGAACAGTTACCTCGACCTTTTTGAATATCTCTACCATTTTAGGTTCGGGTTCCAGCTGCTTCCTGGGTTTCCTTGAAAGTTGTGGAAATGGAATAGGAGTAGTGTTTTCTGTGGTGTCTGCGCCTTTTGGTGCTTCCTTCTGTGGTTGAGCTATTTCTTCTTCAGCTATGTCCTGTATGTCCTCTTCCTCTTCAACATCTTCTATTTCTACTACCTCTTCAGCTGAGGTGTGTTCTGGTGGGCTTGGTTCCTCCTGACTGCTCTCCTGCAGTGTGGTTCCAGACATTAGGGTGATGGCATTAATGGCTCCCTTTGGATTGGGTAATGGTTGAGAGGGGATTCCAGTGGAACTTGAAGGTTGGTTACTGGAATTTTGCGTTGATCCAAGCTGTGACATAAGAGCTTGCAAAGTAGAGGTGAGACCATTCAGACTGGCGTTAATACTATTCATGTTATTTTTCATGGTCTGTTGTCTTCGCTCAAAAGATTGTAGTAGCTCTTCATTAGGAGATAAAGAAGAATGAGTAAATTGAGATGTCTGCTGTTGATTATTCTGTGGTCCTGGGTTTTGCCTCAGGTGAGGTGCTCTGTAAGGTTGATTCTGCTGCCTGTTGTTGTTATTATTCCACCTCTGATTTCTCTGATTATCTCGGCCTCCTCTGTTATTGTTGTCCCTCCAATTCTGGTTAGAATTATCCTGCCATCCATGGTTATTATTTCCACTTTGATTGTACCCTTGGTTGGGGCGGTCATAGAAGTTTTGAGTGGATGCCACCATGTTGTCTTCTTGTTGGAGCTGCGGGCATTCATCAGTGTAATGGCTATAATCAGCACAGATTCTGCAAATTCTTTGTGGGACTAGTTGTTGGTTTTGCTGTGGTGGAGGAGCTTGAGCTTGCTGTTGATTCAATTACATCTGCTTCAGCAAGTTGGTCATCTCACATACACTCTGAGCTAGAGCAGCAGTCTCTCTGTTAGAGGATACTTCGGCAACGGCTTTTGAACGGCCTTGCTTTTGCCTATGGTTCCTAGTAGATTCAGCTAAATCACTGATCAATTGCCAAGCCTCATCAGTGGTCTTGTACTTCTTCATAGACCCATTGCTAGCACTTTCTAATGTGGTCTTATCTTGGGGCCTCATGCCCTGTGTGATATAGCTAAGTAACATTATCTTGTCAATCCTGTGGTGGGGGCATGCTTCTAGAAGATTATTGAAGTGCTCCCAGTATTCAAAGAGAGTCTCATTGTCATCCTGAACAATTGTGGAAATATCCTTCCTCAGTTTATCAGTAACTTCAGATGGAAAGAATTTCTCCAAAAACTCCTTTCTGAGTGTATCCCAGTTGGATACATTTGCTAGAGGTTGAGTGTAGTACCACTCTCTTGCCTTTCCCTCGAGAGAAAACGGGAAAGCTTTCAGCAAAATTGAAGTTTCATCAGTACCATCACGCCTGATAGTAGAACAGGCTGCCTGGAAATCTCTCAAGTGCTTGATAGGCTCTTGAGCAGGTAGGCGAAGAAACTTGGGCATCAAATTTAGCAGTGCGGTCTTTATTTCAAAATCTGTAGCTACCGCTGGATGATGCGCTTGAAACAGTTGCATTGTAAAATCAGGGGCTCCTTCCTCCTGGATGGTAACTCTCCTAGCTGCCATGTCTTCTGCACGTAAAACAACCGAATCAGTAGAACGGGGGCTGGTTTCTTCCTCAAGTTCACTTTTAGATCCGCCCTCAGAGAGGACTAACTGACGCTGTTCTCGCCTTATTCGTGAAATAGTCCTTTCAATTTCAAAATCGAATATTAGCAAGCCCGGATCAGGAAGTGAATGCGTCATTTGACGGAAGAAACATGCAGCTCATAGTAGCAAAATAAAATAAAATGTAAATAAATAAATTCTAATTAATAACTTAGCACTCTATTGCAACTCCCCGGCAACGGCGCCAAAAATTGATGAGACACAGAAGTTGGTGAATTAAAAATTATTAAAATAGTTACGTTGCAAGTATAGTTCTTAACTCACCGAAAATCTGCATATCAATTTAGAAATATGTCACAGAGAGTTTAAATTAAAAATTACTGGGAGTTTAAGTCACAGGTCGTCTCCCAATGAGTTGCAGAAAAGCGTGCTATTTTATTAATCAGATGTTCCAAGAAGTTGAGTTAAGTAGATAGAAAATTAAATTGAGAAAATTTAAATAATATGAATAAAAGCCTTGACTGGGAGTTGATTAGTTGGAATCTCTATTATTGATGGAATGATCTCAAGATTAACTTATAATTAATGATTGTTCTGTTTAGTTATCCTTTACTAGGTAAAAGAAAGTCAAACAAGTTGGAATGCTAGATCTATTCACGAGTTGCAACCCACTTAGTTCAAAGGGGTTGGTGTTAGTGATTAGATAACAATCCAACAGTTAACCCAATTACAATTTTTCTTTCAATCCTTCCAACTCAAGAGTTCCTTTCAATCAAATCCCCATCAAGTGAGGGAACTACTCACTCATTGTAAATAATGAATCCATAACACATGAAAGGGAATTAAAAGAAGACATGATTATTGGAATGGAAAAATAAATTAAAATAGAAGAAATAATCCTTGTATTAATTAATCATGAAAGTATTCAAATGACAAAATTGAACAAGCAAAGAACATGGAAGAATAAAACCAAGTTAAGAGAACGAACTAGAATGACGAAGTCTTGATGAGGAAATAACTCTTCTCAATGTTCCAATGCTAAGATCAATTGAAAATTAAAATTCTCAAACCTAGAGAGAAAAACCTAGAGGAGGAAAAACTCGATCTAAAAACTGAAAACTGTGTAGAATAAATGTTGTCTTTTGTTTCTGCATATTCTTTGGCTCTAGTCTACTGTTTCGGGCCGAAAACTGGGTCGAAATAAGGTCCAAAATCGCCCCCAGCGAAGTGTGCAGATTATGCAGATCGCACATGTCACGCGATCGCGTCATCCATGCGGACGCGTCATTCGCGCTTTTCCTAGCCACGCGTTCGCGTCGTCCACGCTACCGCGTCGCCTGAGCTTTTCCAATCCGCGCGGCCGCGTGAGCCATGCGGCCGTGTCACTGCGATTTGCTCTCCTTTGCGCGTTCGCGTTAGCCTTGCGACCGCGTTACTTCTCGCTGGTTATCTCCTCAAATTCTTGTGTTCCTTCCATTTTTGCTAGCTTCCTTTCCAAATCTCCAATTCATTCATGCCCTATAAAGTCTGAAACACTCAACACACAGATCACGGCATCGAATGGAATAAAGGAGAATTAAAAATACATAATTAAAGTCTCTAGGAAGCAGTTTTCAAACATGTTATAAATTCAGGAAGGGATTATAATTTCATGCTAATTTAATGAATAAATGGGTAAGGATCATGATAAAACCACCCAATTAAATACAATATAAACCATAAAATAGTGGTTTATCAACCACTGCAAGCAATTCTTTTTCTGTGGTTGTGTAATTTTCCTGGGCATCATTTAAAACACGGCTAGCATAATAAATGACATGCAGAAGCTTGTCATGCCTCTACCCCAATACTGCACCAATGGCGTGGTCACTGGCATCACACATTAGTTCGAATGGTAATGTCCAGTCTGGTGCAGAAATAACTGGTGCTATGACCAGCTTAGCCTTCAGAGTTTCAAACGCCTGCAGACACTCTGTGTCAAACACAAATGGCATGTCAGCAGCTAGCAGGTTGCTCAGAGGTTTTGCAATTTTCAAAAAATCCTTTATAAACCTCCTATAGAATCCTGCATGCCCCAGAAAGCTTCTAATTGCCTTAACATTGGCAGGTGGTGGTAGTTTTTCAATCACTTCCACTTTAGCTTGATCCACTTCTATTCCCTTGTTTGAAATTTTATGCCTAAGGACAATTCCTTCAGTCACCATAAAGTGACATTTTTCCCAGTTTAAAACCAGGTTGGTCTCTTGGCATCTTTTCAGAACAAGTGCTAAATGGTCAAGGCAGGAGCTGAATGAGTCTCCAAATACTGAAAAGTCATCCATGAAGATTTCCAAGAATTTCTCTACCATATCAGAGAAGATAGAGAGCATGCACCTCTGAAAGGTTGCAGGTGCATTGCACAGACCAAAAGGCATCCTTCTGTAGGCAAACACTCCAGAAGGACATGTGAATGTTGTTTTCTCTTAGTCCTGAGGATCTACTGCAATTTGGTTGTAGCCTGAATAGCCATCCAAAAAGCAGTAATATTCATGATCTGCTAGTCTCTCTAGCATCTGGTCTATGAATGGTAAAGGAAAGTGATCCTTCCTGGTGGCTGTATTGAGCCTTCTGTAGTCAATACACATACGCCACCCTGTAACTGTTCTTGTAGGAACCAGTTCATTTTTTTCATTATGAACCACTGTCATGCCTCCCTTCTTGGGAACAACTTGGATAGGGCTCACCCAGGGGCTATCAGAAATAGGATAAATAATCCCATCCTTCAGTAATTTGGTGACCTCTTTCTGCACCACTTCCTTCATGGCTGGATTTAGCCGCCTCTGTGGTTGAACCACTGGCTTAGCATTGTCCTCCAATAAGATCTTGTGCATGCATCTTACTGGGCTGATGCCCTTAAGATCACTTATGGACCACCCAAGAGCTGTCTTGTGTGTCCTTAGCACTTGAAGTAGTGCTTCCTCTTCCTGTGGATTTAAAGCAGAGCTTATGATCACCGGAAAAGTGTCACCTTCTCCCAGAAATGCATATTTCAGGGATGGTGGTAGTGGTTTGAGCTCGGGTTTAGGAGGTTTTTCCTCTTCCTGAGAAATTTTCAGAGGCTCTTTTATTTCCTCTGAATCCTCCATATCACACTTTTCACAACTCGTACCACTAACCAGCAAGTGCACTAGGTCGTCCAAGTAATACCTTACGTGAGTAAGGGTCGATCCCACGGAGATTGTCGGCTTGAAGCAAGCTATGGTTATTTTGTAATTCTTAGTCAGGAAATCAATAATAAGAGTGATTATATTTATGAAGAGTAAAAAGCATAAATTAAATAGTACTTGTTATGCAATAATGGAGAACAGATTGAGGTTTTGGAGATGCTCTGTCTTCTGAATCTCTGCTTTCCTACTGTCTTCTTCTTCACGAACGCAGGTCTCCTTCCATGGCAAGCTGTATGTTGGTGGATCACCATTTTCAATGGCTACCATCCGTCCTCTCAGTGAAAATGGTCCAAATGCACTGTCACCGTACGGCTAATCATCTATCGGTTCTCACTCATGTTGGAATAGGATCCATTGATCCTTTTGCGTCTGTCACTACACCCATCACTTGTGAGTTTGAAGCTCGTCACAGTCATCCCATCCCAGATCCTACTCGGAATACCACAGACAAGGTTTAGACTTTCCGGATCTCAAGAATGGCCGCCAATAATCCTAGCCTATACCACGAAGACTCTGATCATGAACCAAGAGGCTAAGAGATACACACTCAATCTAAGGTAAAACGAAAGTGGTTGTCAGGCACGCGTTCATAGGTTGAGAATGACAATGATTGTCACGGATCATCACATTCATCACGATTAAGTACAAGCGAGTATCTTAGAATAGAAACAAGCGTGATTGAATAGAAAACAGAAGTAATTGCATTAATTCATCGAGACACAGCAGAGCTCCTCACCCCCAACCATGGGGTTTAAAGACTCATGCCATCAGAAATACAATATTCAAATGTGAAAATGTCATGAGCTACAAAATAATCTCTAAAAGTAGTTTTTATACTAAACTAGTAGCTAGGGTTACAGAAAATAAGTAACTAAGTGCAGATAGTGCAGAAATCCACTTCCGGAGCCCACTTGGTGTGTGCTTGGGCTGAGTATTGAAGCTTTCATGTATAGAGGTCTTCCTTGGAGTTGAACGCCAGTTTGTAACTTGTTTTTGGCGTTTAACTCTGCTTTGCAACTTGTTTCTGGCGTTTAATGCCAGAATAGGGCAAAAAGCTGGCGTTAAACGCCAGTTTGCGTCATCTAAACTCAGGCAAAGTATGGACTATTATATATTGCTGGAAAGCCCTGGATGTCTACTTTCTAACACAATTAAAGGCGCGCCATTTGGACTTTTGTAGCTCCAAAAATTGCATTTCGAGTGCAGGGAGGTCAGAATCTAACAGCATCTGCAGTCCTTTTTCAGCCTCTGAATCAGATTTTTGCTCAGGTCCCTCAATTTCAGCCAGAAAATACCTGAAATCATAAAAAAAAACACAAACTCATAGTAAAGTCCAGAAATTTAAATTTTGCATAAAAACTAATAAAAACATAGTAAAAACTAACTAAATTATACTAAAAACTACTAGAAAATAATGCCAAAAAGCGTATAAATTATCCGCTCGTCAAGTGCTTAATTATTGGTTATGAGATTCACAGCGTGGGTTGATGATAAGACAGGAAATTAAATGGCAAGAAATTTAAATGACAATAAAATAATATAGAAACTAAAGATAACAAATACTAAAGTAGCATTCAATGCAAGGATTGAGAATCAAGGTTTTCTATCATAGTCATTAATAATAACACAATAATTACCAAGAGCTAGGCCTATTACATTATCTCTAACATTGGGAGAAGATCAATTAGGCCTAGTTAATCTCAATCCATAATTAGTGACAATGGAAATAAGATTAACTAACAATTCTAGATCACTAACATAAATTAGGCATCAATGACTCAAGAGTACCACCAAGCTTCTCTTTCCAAGGAAAGAATGCTCAAAATCTAGTCTAAGACTAAGCCAAGCATTTTATCAAACACTTAGTATGCATAAAAAGAAAAGTATGGTAAAATTGCAAAAATAATAAAATCTAAAGCTATCAAACACAAGAAGATAATAATAACAACTCAATTAAGCAACAAGAAAACATAAAACATCAAATTGTATTAAAAGAAATTGAAATTAACAAAAGTATTCATAAAACTAAAGTGGCATAAAAGAGAAATTAACAAGAAGAACTACGAAAATTAAGGCAATAGAACAAGGCAAGGTAAAGAAACTAGATGAAAATAAGAATTAAAACCTAAATCTAAGAGAAAATTAAACTAAAAATCCTAAATTCTAGAGAGAAGAGGGAGCTTCTCTCTCTAGAACTAACCTAAAGCATGATTCCTAAGCTATACTAATTGCTCCCCCCTTGTTCCTTCTTGAATTTAGCTTCAAATACTTCAGAAATGAGTTGGATTTGGGCCTGAGTGAGCTTAGAAATTGCCAGCCACGATTTCTTTAAGTGAGTCACGTGCAGAGTGTCCCATATGCGTACGCGTCGCTTGACGAGATCTCTAGTCACGCATACGCAGAACTAGGCAGATTTCTAAACTTCATTTCTTCATAAATTCTCCACTTTTACATGCTTTTTCTTCATTCCTTCAATCCAATCTTTGCCTTCTAAACCTAAAATCACTTCATCAAACACATCAAGGCTTCGAATGAAATTAAAATGAATTAAATTTAGCAAATTAAGAGCCTAAAAAGCATGTTTTTACTTTTAAGCACAATTTAGGAGAAATTCATAAAACCATGCTATTTCATTGAATAAATGTGAGATACGTTGATAAAATCTTCTAAATTCAACACAAGATAAACCCTAAAATTGGGATTTATCAACCTTCCCACACTTAACCAAGTATGTCTTCATGCCAAACCAAGAAAGATACAAATAGGGATGGAAACGGGTCCCCATGGGGGCGGGAACATGCCCCTTGCCCCCCGCCCCCCGCCTCCAAAAATCATCCACGTCCCCGTGACGGGTAACGGGGACCCCATACCTGCCAGATATTCGAATATCCACGGATAACCACGGATTTGGAAGAAACGAATAAGAAAAAAAGAACAAAAATCCAGTGAATACTGAATAAGAAAAAAAATGAACAAAAATCCAATAAACAGTACATACCAATAACTCAGTATTATAATCCAATATTTCAATTTTACAATATGAATTCAAACCCTAAATTTATTTTCACAGCAAAAAACTCTAACTCTATACCCAAATTTATCAATTAACAGAATCCAAACACTAAACCTAAATCCAATTTCACGTTAAGAGAATCCAAATTCTAAGCCTAAATCCAATTTCACATCAATAGAATTCAAAATTTAATCTCAATTTCATAGCAATTTCATCAAATAAAAATCAAAACATGTATATTCTCAAATTTCAGTTAATAGAAAATCAAAACATCCAACTTATTGAAGAGTCGTTGTCAGCTTTGTTGAGCAGAGGCGATGCAGAGTCCTTGTGGAGCAGAAGTGTCGTGGAGCAAAGGCGTTGCTGAAGTAGAGTTGCCATCGACGACGACGTAGATTTGAGGCTTCGTTGTGAAGTAGAGGCAGAGGCATTGTGAAATAGAGACAGAGGCATCGCAAAGCAGAAAAAAAGGCGGTGTGAAGCTATGAGCAACAAACAATGAGCGACGTAGTGAGAAGAAGAAAGTGAGCAACGGCTGCGATGGAGAAAGGTCAGGGACGATGACGTGAAGGACTCAAAAGGAGGAGGCTGGCAACGAAGTAAGAAGGAAGATTGGAGAAGATTGAGTGAGGGAGAGGCTCGGATAGAGAGAGAAGTGAGAAGAGCGGTGCAGAGAGTGTGATTTGGGGTTGGGGTAGGGTTTCAACGTATATATATATATATATATATATATATATATATATATATATATATATATATATATATATATATATATATATATATATATATATATATATATATATATATATATATATATATATATATATATATATATATATATAAGGGTATTTTTGTAATTTTAAACTTACGGGTATTAAACGGGTACCCACGGGGTGGGTACCTCTCCCCCTGCCCCCGCCCCATTTACTACACGGGTACCCGTACCCGCCCCCCATGGGGAAAAAATACTCCTCAAACCTGCTCCCTGACGGGTAAATCTCCGCAGATACCCACCCCACCGGGGAGAATTGCCATCCCTAGATACAAGAAAAGGGTATCAACATTTATTCAATGCAAACTATCTAAATGCAACTACTTGGTCAAAATAAATCAATTTCTAAGAAAGCATGTATGAACATAAGGGCCAAAGAAATCACAATCAAATCAAATCCACAATTGAATTGAGTTATTGAAAAGAATTTACAAACTTGCAAGATAAAAAATAATAACTGGTGGAAACATAGAATTGAGCAATCGAACCCCTCACCGGATATGTGTATACGATCTAGTCGCTCAAGTGTATAGGGTTGATTCACTCAATTCTCCTCTAATCATGCTTTTTAAGATTTGTTTTTCATCTAACAATCAACAATTATTCAATGCATGCATACAAATATCATGAGGACTTTTCAAGGGTTGTAACAGGGCTACGGTAAAGGTAAGGATGCATATGGTCAAGTGAACTAGAATTTGAATCTTTGATTAACTTAAGCTCTCACCTAACCTACAACCTATACAATTCAAATGCAGACCTAACTACCCATTATTCACTTTTTTCTACGCACTCATGCATTCCATTCTTAATCACAACACATATGCATTGTTATTATTACTTTACTTTGGGACATTTTGTCCCCTCTTTATTACTTTCTTTTTCTTCCTTCTTTTTATTTTTATTTTTTTTATTTTTTTCGCAATGAAATATATACCAAAGTGTCATTGCATATGGTTTAAACATTTAATGCATGAGTATGTACCCAATTTTCAAAATTTTTAACAAAACTATAAAATACACTTTTATCTCACCCAATGTTTCCAAATTTCCCACACTTGAATGATACACACTCTCACGAGCCTAAGCTAATCAAAGATCTGAATTAAGAATATTTATTTTTTTCACATAGGGGTAGTGATATGCTAAAATAAAGAACAAAGGAGATTAAAATAAGCTCAAAATTGGCTAACAATGGTGGATAAAAGATAGGCTATTTGGGTAAGTGAGCTAAATGGAACAATGCACCCTAAGTTGATCATCTGTTTCAAGCAAACCAAATTCGAGTAGGACAATAAAGCTAAGAGAAAAAAGTTTTACCTACTCAAATGAAGGAGTAGATGGTGACTAAGGTAGAGAAGTTTCCAATGATCTTGACAAAGCAAATTTCACTCCCGTCCATCCTTTTCGAAGGACTTCCACCTTTTGACAAGATTTTTCAGTTTAAATTATTTTCTCACCAAATTCATCAAACTCTTCTCCATAGCTCAAATCATAAACCGGTGGTTGAGAAAAGTCTACCTCAACATTGCTTTCAAATTCACTCGGAGAAGGTTCCTCAAAATCAAAGGAATCATTCGCAGATGCAAATTCATCACTAAGAAGACTTGATACATGATCATCATCTCTAAGGGAACTTGTTTCTTGCTCCATTCCTTCCAATTCTTTATTGGGAACATGCCTTAGAGGTTGTGCACTATCCTCCTCAACATCAATTTCAAGCTTCTTAAAGGAATGTTCTACAACTTTAGATTCTCATAGAGGTTCAGCATTTCCTAAATCTTCAACCACTTTTTCCTCTTCAACAATTATGGCTTTCTTCAATTGTTCCAATACTAAGTCCCATTCCTCATTTTCTACTGGAGTTTCTAATCTCTCCTTCATGCTCCTCTCTTCATTAGATTCTCCACATTCGGCAATGAAAGTACTTTGAGTATCCAAGCTTTGGGAGGCAAAGTTGGTTACTACCTCGGTCAAGGTAGCCATGAATTCTAGTTGCCTCCTTTGATATTCATGTTGCTCATAAAGTAATGAAGTGAGAGAATCATCTATGAGTGTTTGAGGTGGATAGGAGGGTTCATTATTTGGGAGAAAGGGTTCAAAATAGGGAGGTGGTTCATCTTGATATGGATATGGAGATGGTGCATATTGAAGTGATGGTTCTTGGGAGTATTGATGTTGGAATTGTAGTGGCTCTATATATGGTTCATATGGTGGTTGGTATGGTAGATATGGACTAGGGTCATATAGAGGTGTTTGGTGGTAGGGGGCTTGTGAGTATGGTGATTGAGGGCTATGTTGAGGATAAGGCTCAGATGCATATGGTGGTTATAGTTGATAACCACAAGGAGGTCCACCATAACCATTTGATTGGTATGCATCATGGAATGGTTCTTGCTCATAGTACATTGGAGGAGGTTGTTGCCATTAAGATTAATTATATGCTTGAGGCTCCTCCCACCTTTGATTCTTCCATCCTTGATGCATATCCTCATTGAAATTCCTATTTCCTAAACATAGTTAGAACCAAACTCATAGCCAAAGTGGTGATAATTCATAGCAGCAAGAGAAAATAAAAACAAATACTAACAACAAATAAAGAAAACAAACTCCTACAACAAGCAAAAACTAACAAAGAAGTAAAAGGAAAATGTATTCACAATATTCACATATATACAATAACCAATAACAAGCACACATTTGCAATTCCCTAGCAACGACGCCAAAATCTTGATGGAGAGAAATCGTCGGTTAAAAATTTTCACAAAAATAATCTCGTCGAAGTATAGATCCAAACCGACAAACAACCCTCAATCAAAGTTTAATTTTTTTGTCACTTAAGTCAAACCTAATAAAAACCGAGAGTATTTAAATCTCGGGTCGTCTCTCAAGAAATTACAGGGAAGTGTGCATACTATTGGTTATGGGGTTTCTTTTGGGGTTTTTAAGATGATGAACAAAAAATTAAAACTAACAACCAAGAAACTATAAAAGCTAAAAGACACTCGTGGCAAGGACTAAGAGTCAAGGTTTCCTATCTTGGATCATTGACCACAACATGGTAATTACAAAGAGTTCATTCTACTTAGTTTTCCTCTAACATCGGAGGGTTAAGTCAAGTGGAAATTCTTGGTCCTAGAACCAATTAACAATCCTAAATCACCAATGAAACTGGACATCAACGACCTTAAAGGACCTAAATCCTCAATCACAAGCCAAGAGTATAAAAATATACTCTAAAATCTAACCAAGCATTTTATCAAACACTTGGAAGACATGAAAGAAAAACATGGTAAAATTGCAAGAAATAATAAAACCTAAAACTACCAAATGCAAGAGAACAGTAATAACAACTCAATTAAACATTAATAAACATAAAAACATAAATTGCATTAATAGAAATTAAAATCAACAAAGAGTTCATGAACACAAAATCAACAAAATAAAGGAAATATCAAGTAAAACTAAAAGAGCAAAATGTAACAAGAAGAAATTGCAACGAAACTAAATCAAGCAACAATTAAATTCTAAACCTAAGAGAAATATATCCTAAATGTACCCTAATTCTAGAGAGAAAAGAGAGCTTCTCTCTCTAAAATATAACTTAAAGCATGTTTCTACTCTATCCTAATTGCTCTCCCCTTGTTCCATCTTGAATTCTACCTCTAATAGCTTTAGAAATGAGTTGGATTTGGGCCTCCATGAGTTCATAAATCGCCCCCAGCCTGTTTCTTTAATGAGGTCACGTGACAAGTGTCACGCGTACGCGTGGCCTGGCAAATTTCCTTCTTCACACGTACGCGTGGCCTTGAATCCACCAAATCCTTATTTTTCATGAATTCTCTATCTTGCATGCTTTTTCTTCACTTCTTTGATCTAATCCTTGCCTCCTAAGCCTGAAATCACTAACGAACACATCAAGATATCGAGTGGAATCAAAGTTAATTAAATTTAGATAATTAAAAGTCTAAAAAGTATGTTTTCAATCTTAAGCACAATTAGGAGAAATTCACAAAACCATGCTAAATTGGTGAATAAATGTGGGAAAGGTTGATAAAATCTACCAAATTCAATACCATATAAACCATAAAATTGTGGTTTATCAGAGGTATTTTTGCATCACAATTTGCACCCACAGTTTGCTTCTATTATTGAAGCAATCCCAAACCAACTTACTAAGAAGTGTCAGATTAGCACAGTATGTATACACCCAAACCACTTGCCTTTTTAGGAGTAATAACTAGTTCCCACTTAGCCAATGGCAACCCTCTCCCATCATTATGGCCTCTCCATAAGAACTGTCGCATTAGTGAATCAATCTTTTCACATGCATACTTTGGAAGGAGAGTAACTTGTATGTTGTAGACCGGAATAGAAGCCATTATTGACTTAACCAATAAAAGTCTTCCTACCTTATTCAGCAGACACCCATTCCAACTAGCAAGCTTGTTCTGAATTTTCTCAATGACTTCTTGAGTTGTCCTCCTGGAAGACCTTTCATGCCCAATATTAATCCCTAGGTACCTTCCCAAGTTATGAAAACAATGAATACTAGAGACTCCCAAGAGCATCTCTTTCCTTCTCACAGAAATATTCTTTGAATATTAAGCCCTAAACTTACTAAGATTACCCGTAGGCCTGATGCTTTGGAGAATTAGTTCATGCACTTCATAACCTCATCTACCTGGGCTTTCGTAGCTTTACAAAACAACAGTAGATTATCAACAAACATCAAATGGGATAATTTCAAATCATGTCTGGAAACTGACACCGGTATCTACAAGCCTTGAAAAAACCGATGGGCAATAAAATAAGCAAGACACTCCATACAAATCACAAAGAGATAAGGGAATATGGGACCCCCTTATCTCAAACCCCTCTGGGGGGGTTAAAGCTCTCAAGTTCATCACCGTTCCACAAAATAGATAAAGAAGATGACATCACACAAGCCATAATAAGATGAATAGTAGCCCTCAGAAAGTTAAACCGAACCAAAGAAGCTTCAAGAAATCTCCAGTCCACCCTATCATACACTTTCTCCAAATCAATCTTAAAGGCTATAGTCCTTTCCTAGACTTAGTATTCTTCATGAAACTCATAATTTCCTGCGCAATGATGATGTTCTCCATGGTACCTCTTCCCGGGATAAAACCACCCTGAAGTGGACCGATGATCTCTAAAAGAAAGGGTCTAACCCTGTTCACCAGTACTTTTGTAATGATTTTGTAAAGAACATTACATAAATCGATAGGAAAAAAATTTCTCAAGGAAGTAGGAGCTTTAATTTTAGGAATCAAAAGAATGTGTCTCGAAAATTACAGCATTTAGAATTTCTCCCTCAAAGACTCTCTTGATTAAACCCCACACATCATGGCTTAGAGAGTTCTGAAACTCCTTATAAAACAGGGCCTAAAAACCATCTAATCTCGGAGCTTTGAAAGAATTCATGGTCATTACAGCACTTTTCACCTCTTCCAATGCCACAAGTTCAACTAACCTTTGACAGGCCTCATTACTAAGGGAAGGACTGGGGAATTCTCCCATAGCATTTAGATCATATTCTCTCTTGCCAAAAAGAGCTTTTGGAAGAAGGAGTTTATTTCTTTTTCTAGCTCCTATGACTTAATAGCCTAGGTTCCATCTTCCAGAAACAGTCCATGAATCTTGTTCCACTTTCGCCTGATGATTGTTTGCAAGTGAAAAAAATTAGTGTTCTTGTCACCTGGTGCATGAATCCCCACACTTCGTACAACTGTACCAGCAAGTGTATTGGGTCATCCAAGTAATACTTGAGTGAGTTAGGGTCGATCCCACGAGGATTATGGTTTGAAGCAAGCTATGGTTATCTTGCAGGTCTTAGTCAGGCAGATAGAAGGGTTGTTGGATTTGTGAGATCTAAACTAGGTTGACATGTTTAATTGCAAAAAAGGAAATAAAGAAAAAGGGTATAAAATACTTTGTGAATTTGAATGTAAACAGTGATAAGAAGGTGGTTAAGGCTTGGAGATGCTTTGTCCTTCTGGATTAACTCTGGTATTACTGTCTTCTTCAGTTGTGAATGATTTCTTCTCTGGCATGCTGTATGTGATTAACGCTGGTTTGACAGCCACCAATACTCCTCCAGATCTGAACCCCAGGGTTAGTGTGGATCCATTCTGATTAAGGATGAAGTTCCTACAGTTCATTCTCCTTAATGATCCTATTCAAAACGCCATAGACAAGGTCGAATCTTCCGGATTAGAGAATGTTGTGCCTTTGGGTTCTAGCCTCTACCACAGATACCCTAATCTCTCCATACCTCGGTTGAACTGGTGTCTCGAGAAGTCCCCAACAAAGTCGTGGATTAGCCGTCTAAGAGATGTATAATCAAGCTGGCAGTTTAATGCTTTCCACTAAAGTATTCACACGAACACAAGAAGAACACGAGTGGTTGTCAGGCACGCGGTCTTAGTATGAAGATCGAAGATGATTATCACGGGTCACCCCTTTCATCATGTTGAAGAACGAAAATACATCTTAGAATTAAATCAAACACAGATTGAAGAGAAATAGTAATACTTTTATTAATTCATAAAACTCAGCAAGGCTCCTCCCCTCAACCTAGGAGGTTTAGAAACACATATTGATAGGAAATACAGTGATGAACAAAAATATGGCACAAAGGTTTGGAAGAAGATCCTAAACAAGGGTGATCTTCTCCTTTAAATATTAAACTAATGACTAGTAAGGGTAAAACAGTCTTTTTAGTGCTAAAATCCACTTCTGGGGCCCACTTGGTGAGTGTTTGGGCTAAGCTTTGATGAGATCCACATGCTATGTGGCCTTTAGGGCATTGAACGCTGGCTAGGGGGTCCTCTTTGGGCGTTTGGACGCTGGTCTCTTCTCCTTGGGCGCTGGACGCCTGAAAGGGGGCAAGAGGCTGGCGTTGGACACTAGTTTTGGGCCTTCTATTCTGAAGCAAAGTATAGACTATTATACATTGTTGGAAAGTTCTGGAAGTCAGATTTCTGTAGCCGTTGAGAGCGCTCTATTTGGACTTCTGTAGCTCCAGAAAACTCTTCCGAGTGCAAGGAGGTCAGATCCGGACAGCATCTGTAGTGCTTTCTCTGTCTCTGAATCAGACTTTTGCTACAGCTCCTCAATTTCAGCCAAAAAATGCCTGAAATTGCATAAAAACACACAAACTCAAAGTAGAATCCAAGAATGTGATTTTTTCACTAAAACCTACGAAAACTTAATAAAAATTAAACAAAACATACTAAAAACTATATGAAAATGATGCCAAAAAGCGTATAGAATATCTGCTCATCATCACCACGCCGAACCTACTACTCTCTCGATTTCTGATTCCACATAAACTCTTCTTGGAGAAAGATAGTATTTAGCTCATCATGAGTACCTTGTTCTTTCACCATCAACCTGATGAACGAAAATTATTGGTCGGTATAGAATTTCACAAATAAATTCTCGTTGCAAGTATAGTTTCTAAACCAACAAATAATCCTCAATTAAAAACTTGTTTGTCACAAGTACAAACCCCAATAAAAATAACTGAAGTATTCAAACCTCGGGTTGTCTCTCAAAGGAATTACAGGGAAGTGTTCTCGTTATTGGTTATGGGACAAGCGTTTTGGGGTATCAATCACTTGGACATTAGCAACACAAGTTCACCTAAATTATCATCCCAAGCCAAGAACACTAAAATCTACTCTAACATCCTTCCAAGCATTTATCAAACACTTGGAAGGCAAAAAAGGAAAGCATGATAAAACTGCAAGAATATTAAATCTATAACTACCCACTTATGAAGAAACAATAACAACAACTCAATTAAACAATAAGGGAAAATAAAACATGAACTGCATTAAAAGTAAATCCAAATCCAATAATAGTGCATTAACATAAAAGAGAAATCAAAGGGAAAATTGACAAGAAAACTAAGAGAGCATAGGTGTAACAATAAGAAATTGAAATAGAAACAAGATGAAAATAGGAAATTAAACCTAAATCTAAGAAGAATTAACCTAATCCTAACCTAATTTTAGAGAGAAGAGGGAGCTTCTCTCTCTAGAAACTAACTAAAGGCTCCCCATCATCCATCAAGTGCTCTCCCCTTGACTCCTCTTGAATTCTGCATGTAATAGGCTCAGAAAATGAGTTGGATTTGGGTCTAGGAAGCTCAAAAATTGCCCCCAGCGTTTTCACTTTAATGAGGTCACGTGCGAGCTACGACGTGTACGCATGGGTCACGCGTACGCGTCGCTTGGCATTTTCGCTTTCCACGCATACGCGTCATATCACGCGTACGCGTCGCCATGCAAATTCGTATCCACGCGTGCGCGTCGTTCCACGCATGCGCGTCGATAAATGCACCCCAAATCCTTGATTTTTCATGATTTCTCCACTTTGCATGCTTTTCTCTTCACTCCTTTGATCCATTCCTAGCCTTTTCAACCTGAATTCACTAACAAACACATCAAGGCATCTAGTGGAATTAAAGGTGAATTAAAATTAGCTATTTTGAGGCCTAAAAAGCATGTTTTCACTCTTAAGCACAAATTAGGAGAAAATTACAAATCCATGCTATTCCATTGAATAAATGTGAGAATAGTGGATAAAATCCACTAAATTAAGCACAAAATGTACCATGAAATAGTGGTGCATCACAACCTCGAATCCTTCAAACTCTCAAGAGAGATCTGAACATCATTTAATTGCCTCTCCAACTCCTTCTTTTTAACAAACACATTACCAAAGGTTTCCTTATTGAAAAGAAGAGCATCCCTCTGCACCTCGATCAAATTTTTAACAACATCACAGACCCCTTTATTCCAAGCTGCACGAACAACATTGCTAAAAAGCGTATGAGTCATCCAAGAAGCTTGGAATCTAAATGGTCTCAAACCCTTCTTAGCTTTCACAATCAGCATACATTTGACGAGCAAATGACAGTGATCAGAATGAAGACACGCCAAAACCTCATTATAAGCCTCAGGAAACAGCAATCACTACTCTTGATTAATAACAGCTCTATCTAGTTTTTTCGCAACCTGCAAACCCCCTCTAACCTTCCTGTACCAAGTAAAACTTCTTCCAATAGCCTCCATATCAAACAAATGGTAGTTTGTCAGAGTCTCCACAAAAACCTCCGCCCTATCCTAACTAAAAGCACCCCCTTTAACCTCACTCAATAAAGTTCCCTAACACCATCCAGAGGCCCTGAATTATATTTGAAATACTGATCAAATCATTCCACAAACCCATTCACCTATGAACATGTGGATTAGCATATATAGCACTACAATAATGAGAAACACTGCCCGTAGAGATTTCAAAATTAATATGTTGGTCAACCATATCTACCATTTGATGCACGGAAAACTTGTCTCGCAACAAATTCCCCTTCGGCAAGTGTACCGAATTGTCGTCAAGTAAAACTCACAATAGAGTGGGGTCGAATCCCACAGAGATTAACGGATTAAGCAATCAATAGTTAATTGATTATCCTAGTTAGACGATTCAGATTTGGATGATAAGCAGTAGGAATTGTAAATTGACATAAAAGTAAAGAAAGCTATAAAGTGCAGAAAAGTAAAATGGCAAGAAAAGTAAGTGTAAGAAAAAATAAAATGAACATTGGGATCAAGAGATATTGCAATCCTCCGGATCAAGTTCATTCTCATCTCTTCCTCAATCAATGCATTCATTGATCTCCTTGGCAATCTTAAGTGATCGAATTACAATTCCTTGTAATTCGATCTCTCAAATCTTGATCAATAGCCAATTCCTTGGTCAATTGCTCATGAGAAGAGATGAAGTATGGTCACTGATTATACCACATGCATTTCACAAATCAAGTGTTGGAAGGATTATAGTCACATATCTATCCACACCCAATTTGGTCCAGCATGAGAAAGCATTTCTAGAATGATCTCTTCATTCCTCTTTCAAGGTTCCGAAGAGATCCAAGTATGAATAGTTTCTTTTGCAAGATAACTACCCAATTGGATGAAGATCGAAAGCTCTCTAGTAAAATCAAGAGGAAAGAAAGAAGAAGAAGAATAAAAACTACACTTAATCTATTGAATCACAATAGAGCTCTCTAACCCAATGTAAAGAGTTAGTTGATCATTGCTCTACAAAAATAGAAAAGAAAGAAAGTGCAGAAAAGTAAAGATGAAGATAAAAACTGAAAATAAAACTTCAAAATTCATAAATGAAAAGTACAAAGAAAGAAAAGAAAAAGTGTGTGAGGGAAGGGAGTCCGAAGACCCCTCTTCCATCCCTCAATTCCCCCAATTTCCAGACTTCTCGAGTATATCCCCGATGTTTTCAATTAAAAGACTAAGGCCTTTATATAGGCTCTCCTAAATTACAAAATGAAATGAAAAACAAATTACAATTAAATAAAAATTCCTATTCTAGATGCTTCTTGTGGCCTTGATTGGTTGACAATTGTGGGCCTGCTTGCTTGAGCTTGGAAGTGGACTTGAGAGAGAAGTGAGTTAAGTTGAGGTCCAGGTGCTAAAGTTAGTGCTAAAGTTAGCCACACTAATGCTACAAGTGTGGCGTTAGTGCTGAAGTTATTGTGGCTAACGTTGCACTTGCTGCCCAGTTGGTATTTTTGGGGCTTAAAAGATGCCTCTTGTTTATGCTCAAATTTCATGCCCATTATAGAGTATTATATACCGTTGGAAAGTTCTGAATGTCAGCTTTCTAACGCAACTAGAATCACCTCAATTGGAGCTCTTTAGCTCAAGTTATGCTCCTTTGAAATGGACATGGTCGCTGGCATATATGCCAACGTTACTAGAAATGTTGATTGCCAATAACGCTAGCGATTTCCCATTTCTGATGCTCAAACTTAGTGTCCACCCCATACTATTATATATTTTTGGAAATCCCTGGATGTCTACTTTCCAATGCCTTTGGAAGCGCATCATTTGGAGCTCTACAACTCGAGTTATACTTCTTGGAAGGTGAAGAGGTCAGTTGGCCTAAATACAGGCTGATACCATGTTCATTATTGCACTTTTGGGGCAGGTTTTCTCCCTCAAATTTAGTGTCAACCATATAGTACCATATATGTTTGGAAAGCTCTGGAATCCTACTTTCCAATGCCACTAGAATCACCTCATTTGGAGCTTTGTGGCTCAAGTTATGCGTGTTTAAAGAAGGCATGGTCAGGCTGCCAGGTGGGACTTTTGCCCACGTTAACTACCACGTTAACTAAGTTAACGTGGGAGTTAACGTGGCTTATTGGGGGCTTGTGAGTTCACTCCAACGTCAGTGAGAATGTTTGGTATCACTAACGTTGTCGATCACCACCTTTCTCCACGTTAGCTTCCACGTTAACTTACTAAGTTAACGTGGGAGATTAGTTAACATGGGAGTTAACGTGGCTTTGTTGTAACTTGGGCCAACGTTAGTGACAATGTTGAATGTCACTAACGTTGGCTTTCCCCCTTTCTTCTTAACGTTAGAGGCCACGTTAACTAAGTTAACGTGGCAACTAACGTGCCCACTTATGAGCTTGGTCCAACGTTAGTGATAATGTTAAGTGTCACTAACGTTGGCTCCATTTCCTTTCTTCAAAGTTAATGCCACTAACTTTTCCCACTAACGTTGGGGCTTTCCTTCCTTCCACGTTAGTGTCTACGTTAGTATAACTAACGTAGCCACT
Source organism: Arachis ipaensis (assembly GCF_059453495.1). NCBI lineage: Eukaryota > Viridiplantae > Streptophyta > Magnoliopsida > Fabales > Fabaceae > Arachis > Arachis ipaensis. The sequence continues at coordinate 61,690,158 of NC_142436.1, forward strand.
AACATGGCTCTTCTCTTCTTCTTTTGGCCTGAAATCAATCAAACAAAGTGCATCAAAGTCTTGCTCTTAATCATGGATCATGCATCATCCAATTTATCATATAATTCATGCAAAATCCTGATGAAATCATGTAAAATGCACAATGTATGCTTGAATCAAGATGTAAGTGAATATCCACCCAAAACTAGCTTATTTCCTAAGAAAATGTATGAAACTACCTTAAAAACAGTAAAGAAAAGGTCAGTGAAACTGGCCAAGATGCCCTGGCATTACCATTCTGACAGTCAGCATAGAATTAGAGCACATCACCAAGATTCTCCCACTGTGACCTCTAACCTCCATAATCCCAACATCATGATAACCAAGTTTACTCCAAAAGAGTTTCATTCGTTCAAAAGGTACATGAGTTTCATAAAGAATAAAAAAAGTTGGACTAAATTTACGAACTAACTCTTTGCAATGCACACAGGCCATTTTTTTAGAAGCTTCTCTAATGTTCCAAGATGAGAAATTCATATATAAACGATTCATAAAAATTAATGGGTATAAATTGAATCAACCTCAGCAGTGGACCCTTAGTGAACCGATGAAGGACCAACAACCTTCTGTGTTCCTTGCCGTTCTGACACAAATGGCTGCTCAGGAACACTCCACACCGCAACGGAAGCCACCATCGATGTGTTATCTTGCTGCTGCTATTTCATTGCACCGTCACTGTCCTGGTGCACTGGCGAGTTTTGCAGCGATGCCGGTTTGCACCTCTTGTGGCCATTCTTAAGCGTGGGGGTAGTCGAAAACCCAGCTGCAAACACACCGTTGAGCTTTCCCCTTGATGGAGTTTGGCAAGAAAAAGAAGACAACCCGCTAGTCAACCCAGCCTTCTCGCGAGTCTCTCTCCCCTCCTTCGGGCCACCCACCCGACCCAACTGGTGTAAAAAAGGGGGGTGTTGAGCCTTTAGCCACCGCAGCCTTAGCTTTCTCACCCAATTTTCCTCTAAACTTTCCAACAACTATGGTCCATTCCCCTTCTCTGTCCAATGGCTCCTTCATATCTGCTTTCCCATGCAACGTAGTTGCCTACATCTTCTTTGCAGAATCTGTTACTGCCATGGCATTAATGGGTGCAATTCCAAATTCAAACATCTGCTGATTCTGGTTCATTGGATGGCTCTCATGAACAACTGGTCCTGCCTATACATCCACAACCACCGAAGGAACCATGGGTGTGCTACTTTTCCCTGCTCTATGCCTGAAATAATTACACTTCTCATATATCAATGGCATACATTCATACTCCACACTATATTCAAAGTCGTCGACAACCACTCGCCGAACAACTAACAGCCCCAGATTCACTAGTACACAAACCCTAGGAAACGTTTCCCTCTCTGCTGACATGGTTGAAAGATCCACCTTGACGGGTTTGCCTATAGCCGAAGCAATCCGTATTATGGCCTTTTCATGATAATACCATATGTCGAACCCTATAATCCGTATCCAAACCATTGTGTCTCTAAACGATGCCTCACGTGGTTTAAAATCCGGAGTTCATGGCTTGATCGTAATGTAATGCCATAACATCATCCATGAACCCCATAATAACACCTTCTCCTTGTCCTCCTTGAGATAAAATTTAACTAAGAAGTAATCGAAGCCAACATCCAAGATTTTACAGCCTCCTTTAAACCTCCATAGACATTTTAGTTTATGCACCAAGGCTATATAACTAAAATGCTTCCCAAGGATCTTAATCACGATGACCTCCTTGTAGGGTTCAGATAGAGCATGTCTAGCCTCCTCAGAAAACCTGACCTTTGGAGGCACTGGGTCGCCTTGTTTTTTAGTGACAACCGCCATTGAATCCCCATATAAGGCATCAACCCTAATAAGCTCCAAGAATTCAGAGGAACTAACTATCTTACAATGGAATGAAACATTTGGAGCCACCCTAAAATTATCCTATTGGAAACTCTCTTTGTCACCTGATGCAGCTCCTGCAGCCCCCTTCCCTCAATTTCCTTGATTAGAAAAAGCGTCACTATGTGCTGTCTTTGAACACTCCACTCGATTTTCACCACTTACTTCTCCCTCGTTCATTTTAATTAAATATTACGTAGGAATAATATATTATCACATAAGTGTAATTAAAATATTATTTTAATATAAAAATTTAATTGAATAATAATGTGAATCTATTAATATCTAATAGGAGAGTAGTAGAGTGGTCTGCGAGCGACAAGTGGAGCGTTTTATTGCCGACACGTGGAGCTGTGTGTGATTGACAAGTACTTGCTCTCAAAGTTGGGCACCTGGAAGTTCTCAAATAAAGAAGTAATTGGGCGAGATTTTGATTCAAATTCAAATTGGAAATGGTTTTGTTGCAGCTGCATTTCTATTGTTAACAAGAAGAGAAGATGAGAGAGTACGCTGCAAGTTTTGAAAGGGGGAGTAGTTGGCACTAGCAAGGGAAAGACTTCCTCTTTCGATGTCACAGAGAAGAGAAGAAGAAAACAACGGTAAAGAAACAAAGAACGATGGAAGAAGGAGAAGAGGGTGGCGTCGACAACAATGATCACAGAAAAGGATACTAGATCCACAGAGAAAAGAAGAGAAATGAGGCGACCGCGGTAATGGATGCCACCACCACTGTTGGATCCGTAAAACTGTGTCCATTTACCTATCAAGTAGCATTCTGTAGAGTGATCCATTTGAGGTTAGTTGTGTAACATTTAAATGCATATTTTAAAAATCATATCATTACTTGATTTCTTTTATCTTTCTTTTTCTCTCTCTCCTTTTGATTGAGGCAAATGTGGAGTATACACAAAATAATTTGTGGTTCAAAATACCTAGACATATCACCGGTGAAAAAGTAGGAAGAATTCACTGGTGATGGAAGCAGTAACTGATAGAGAAGATAGAGAATGTGTAATTCGGACCTGCAGAAAGTCCTAGCCCTAACCTTACCCAGTTTGCCCTTCTTCAGAGATGGTGTCAAGCTTTGGATGGAATAAATTGAAAAATCTAAATTAGCTCTGTCTAAGAATGAGGCTGAGCTTTCAAAATTGAAAAAAGAAGAAAGCACACTTAAAGATAATATGCAACAGCTACGCGGTATCCTTTTTCTTTCATGCTGCTCATGACTAACTCTGAACTTGAATGTAATGAAAAATGGCTGCCAGAAGCACCAGACAGGACACCGACTGCCAATATTGAAGGTGGCTGAAGCATTGATACTTTTTTTTCTTTGTTATTTATTATTCTTTCTACTTTTAAATGATCCCACTATACATTAAGCTTCTCAATAACTAAGCAGAATATTATTTTGATGGGCACCAACACAGGCACTGTCTAAGTCTCTAAGACATTAACTATAGACGAACTGCTTTATTTAAAGGAGGAGTTTACACATTTGGAGCCAAAAAAAAATGGAACCATTAGCCTAGAAAACATCAAAGCGGTTAGTTTTGTTTCAAATTCTTTTTATATACTTGGTTAAGATGATGGTGTTTGCCATCTCACAAATTTGACATGGTCAGGCCTCGATGAAAAAAGCAACAAATGCTATGGAATCACGCATTCTTGACTTTTCTGGATCAGTAAGTTCTATGATTTAATAGTACCAATGCTTCCACACATTATATAAATAGCATTTGCACCAATAGTGCTCGCTGATTAAAATGAATTTGGGTTGCATCTTAATGCATTGCAATATAGAAGGATAGATTTTGATGAGTTATGTGCAGCTACACTCAGTGTTCATCAACTTGAAGCACTTGATAGGTTGGAGCAACATGCACGGTGTTCTTATGAGCTTTTTGAAAAGGACGGAAACAACTCTATAATCATTGAGGAACTAGGTTTGGTATACTTAATTTGACTACGGTCATAGCTTATGCATACATAACTTTATACAAATAATATGAACATGCTGATGATTTTACAAGTCCATTTACTGTACCCAAAATATTTTATGGGGCAGTGATTTTGTATTTTGAATCTACTTTGTAAATTCATACATGTAATGAATTGTGATCTATTCCTTTATGCAGATGTAAAATGATAGATTTTTTAATCAGTGGGCTTGTTAATGGACATGTATATAGTGAGAAAGTATAAAGTAAGGAATTAAAATTAATTTTTGTTAATATTTCTGCTTAGCCTATTTGATGTATCTAATGAACATGAATTGGTGAATTAATTTGAATTCTAGATTCTGCAAGAGTATGCATAGAGTATAATAGATCAAGTAGCTAAATCAAGAATGTAGTAGTCAAATAAACTTTTTAACTAGCACACTATCATAATCAATTCTTTGCTAGATTCTCTCTATCTCTCTTCCTCTTCTTTCTTTCTCGCACTCTCTTTCTCTCTGATTGTTTGTATTAACAAATGGATTGTCATTTAGTTAACTGCTTTGGTATGAAGAATGCCTCGAGATGAAGACTAATTACTTTGTGTTTTAATGTGTTTGAATTAAGAAACAACAGGTTGAAAGTAATATTTTCTGATTGAAATTGTCCATGATTCCTTTAAAAGAAGAGGTTAGTTTAGTAATTTTATCTCTCTAGCGGGTTCCAAGCTTGGTAGTTTTGATGGAATTATTGATGTTCTTAATGCTGTTGCAAAGGTTTAGGATTTAGAATTTTCTGAATAGAAATGTAATTTAGAATTGCATATCAATTCTCATATCAATTTTGTATAATTTATCAGACGAGACTGTTCTTTTATTTGCATTTACTTGATAGAGAAATACAAATCTTTGTTAAAAAAGTTTCAGTATATATGTTACTCTAACATAGTGGTACCAATAAGATGTGGGTTGGAAGGATGATTTTCTTTTCTTTTATCTGAAACAGTATGTTGAGCTTTTTCATTATGATTCTTTGTTTCCTGGATTACAGCATTAGCTTGCTCTTTTTTCTCTTCTGTTTAGATGCTCATCTAGGGATTCTGTATATTAATATTTTGTTGAGCCTCTTAATTCTTATAAAGGCAATTTCATTGAACTTTGGTTTTCACAATGATTAATTGTTGGTTTCACACTAACTTTAGCAGTGGCTTAGATGGTAAAAAGGTGTTATTTGTTCTTGTATACGGTTAATTTGATAACTTTCTTTTAAAAGCTTGCGACATTGATGTTAACAAACTCACGACATTGTTGTTCGGCAAATCTTCTGTGAAAAATTGAAACTCTTCAACAATGAATACGATTCTTAGCAAAAATAAAGCTGATTTTTTATATATGTTCTTAAACTGGGTGAAATTCTGAATGCTGATATGAGACAAATGGCAAGCTAATGCTAACAATGTTAAGGTAAACTTAGGTAAATTGAATTTTGATGAACAGAAGCAGTTTATTTTTTGTTTGAAGCTTAAAAATACGATGGTTTGATGAGATGGTTTCATTGTGATAATGTGATTTTAGGGTTTGTATATTGAATTTTAGGAAATTTATGTGATCTTTTATTTATTCTTTTTTTTGCAGTGGTAGAAGATAACTAGGAGTTAAAATCATGTTTATGAAATTCACTGAATGTTGCTGTTGTCAGTGAATATGGTTGTGAATGAACTAGAAAAGACCTTGCACCACCAAAGAAGAAGCCACTTTCTGAAGGTGAGAAGAGGTATATATCTTTGGTTCACTTTGTTTTATTTGATTTTTTGTGATGATTGCATTCTAAATATTGTTTTGTTATCGGAAAATAAAGGAAGAAAAAAATTGTGCCTGGGAGTTTAATGAAAGCAGTTGTGAGGGCTGGTGGCAATGATGAAGTTATTTTTGTCATCTGTGGATATGCATTTTCTCTAATATATAATTGGAAAAATAAAAATGCTTGCCTTATATAGCCCATGATTAAATTGCCGAGTGTTAGTTTAGTTGGAAATATGCTAGAGAAGTTCCATGCTGGGAAAATATAGCCCTAGAGAAGTTCACTTGGAAATATGCTATTTTTTCCATCTCTAAATGGAAATAATTGAATTATCACAGCTTCAATTTTAAATCATTCCATGCTGGAATTTATATATGAATTATGTCAGAAATACTACTATAGTTATAGCATTTTGTTTAGGATGCCATCTAATTAATATGTTTTCTTTTTTGGTGAGCATTATCTATTAATATCTCATAGGAGAGTGGTAGAGTGGTCTATGAGCGACAAGTGGAGCATTTTATTACCGACACGTGGAGCTGTGTGTGATTGACAAGTACTTGCTCTCAAAGTTGGGCAGTTGGCAGTTCTCAAATAAAGAAGTAATTGGGCGAGATTTTGATTTAAATTTAAATTGGAAATGGTTTTGTTGCAGTTGTATTTTTATTGTTAACAAGAACAGAAGATGAGAGAGAGTGCGCTGCAAGTTTGAAAGGGGGAGTAGTTGGCACCAGCAAGGGAAAGACTTCCTCTTTCGATGTTGCAGAGAAGAGAAGAAGAAAATAACGGTAAAGAAACAAAGAACGACGAAAGAAGGAGAAGAGGGTGGCGTCGACAATGACGGTCACAGAGAATGATGCTAGATCCACAGAGAAAAGAGGTGAAATGAGGCAACCACGATAATGGATGCCACCGCCGCTGTTGGATCCGTAAAACTGTGTCCATTTACCTATCAAGCAGCATTCTACAGAGTGATCCATTTGAGGTTAGTTGTGTAACGTTTAAATGCATATTTTAAAAATCAGATCATTACTTGATTTCTTTTATCTTTCTTTTTCTCTCTCTCCCTGTGATTGAGGTAGATGTGAAGTATACACAAATCAATTTGTGGTTCAAAATACCTAGACATATCACCGGTGAAAAAGTAGGAAGAATTCGCTGGTGATGAAAGCAGTAACTGACAGAAAAGATAGAGAATGTGTAATTCGGACCTGCAGAAAGTTCTAGCTCTAACCTTGCACAGTTTGCCCTTCTTTAGAGATGATGTCAAGCTTTGGATGGAATAAATTGCAAAAGCTAAATTAGCTCTGTCTAAGGATGAGGCTGAGCTTTCAAAATTGAAAAAAGAAGAAAACACACTTAAAGATATTGTGCAACAGCTACGCGGTATCCTTTTTCTTTCATGCTGCTCATGACTAACTCTGAACTTGAATGTAATGAAAAATGGCTGCCAGATGCACCAGACAGAACACCGGCTGCCAATATTGAAGGTGACCGAAGCATTGCCTTTTTAGGTACTTTTTTTTCTTTGTTATTTATTATTCTTTCTGCTTTTAAGTGATCCCACTATATATTAAGCTTCTCAATAACTAAGCAGAATATTATTTTGAAGGGCACCAACACAGGCACTATCTAAGTCTCTAAGACATTAACTATATACGAACTGCTTTATTTAAAGGAGGAGTTTACACTTTTGGAGCCAAACAAAAATGGAACCATTAGCCTAGAAAACATCAAAGCGATTAGTTTTTGTTCCGAGGGTTACCTGAAACAGTAGGTCGATCTTGGACGAGATCGTCTATGCTGGTCGGTGCTGACGTGTCAGGCTGGTGAGTGGCGGCCGGAGCTGCCGTGTCCGACTTGTTGGACTGGTTGCACTGCTGATCCTTCATCACCGGAAGGTGGGGGGTACCTGCAAGGGACTCCGATGCTTAAGTTAGCAAGGGTATTAAGAAGGTTTTTTTAGTAGAATCAGAGTATGAGTTATACCTGGGTGCTCCAGTGTATTTATAATGGTGTAGAGTGACCTTTTAAGATAAGTTAGTTATCCTATCATATCTTATCTTTGAGTTGAGGTCAGCTTATCTTTTTAGGGGAACCGACCTTATCTCTATAGGCTTGGACTGCCTTTGGATTTGGGTCGTACTCTTCTATTTAGGCCCCTTACTGGGCTTTCCTGTCGATTCGACCGACCTCTTTGAGAAGAGGTCGGATAGCCTGACCTGAAGAGGTCGGTCGCTTTATTACTGAACATCCCAGATAGCTCGACCCAGGGTATGAACAGTGCCCCTGCTTGAGCTCGGTCTTTGGCTTTGAGGTCGAATCTTTGACTTCGATCTTTCTCTAGTGAAGCCGAACTCGAGCATTTTGTCGATTCTTTTGTAGAACCTTTTTTTTTAATGTGGAACGTTTTCCTCTAAAAGTGCGCACTTTTTATATCAGCGCTTTGTTCTTGGGAACGTGTGAGGGTTTAATACCTTCATTAATTGGTATTAATTGCCCCATTTCCCTTGGATTTTGTTTTGAATTTCTGCAATCAGAAAACGGTTTCTCTCCTTCATTTTCTTTCTTACTTCTCCCTCCGTTCTCTCGCTACGAATTTTTCGTCTACATTTTGCTTTTTCTTGTGTTGCGGCGTCACTCAGCGATTTTTTCGGTGATTCCGTCTTTCCATCTTCAACTCTTCTGAAGCTTTCCGCTTTTTTCCAGGTTGGTTCCATTTACAGTTTCTTCACTTTTTTGTTGCTTTGTTTTTGGTTTTTTGGTGACTCTTTGATATTTGAATGTATGCCGAAAAATGCTTGGACCTTTCTATGATCTTGTGTTTGCTTGTCACTGTAATGTATTATCTCTGACTTTCTTTTTCGTTCTTATGCCTACTCCTGGTATTTCTGTTTGAGGCTTCTTAGGGCTTTGCATGTTCTATTGTCATTTCTGGTTGAAAAAACTGTATCTTGCTCATAATTTCAAAAGATTGCCCCTTAATTTCTGCCCTGTTTGGTGGCTTTCCTTGTTGCTGTACCTTTGTAGGGGATGACGATACTCATAATTTGATTTTCGCCTTTTGTTCGGAGTGCGTTTTCTTGACTTCCTCTTGATGATTTTATTTGCTTGTTAGTTTCGTCTGAGACTTGTGAATTTTGGGAGGTAATTATTTTGATGATTTTTGATTTGTAACTCGTGACTTTCTTCTCGGAATGTTATCTTCCTGTTAAGGCGTGTAGAGATGTAAGCTTGTAGGTTTCCTTGATTCCTTGCTTCCTAACTTGCCCCCAAAAGGATGCCCCTGGATCTTTAGTACGGGTCCTGGGGTTTCCTTTTTGTTTGTATTGCTCTGTGTCGTGCTTGTCCGAGCTGTTCAGAGATGTTTTATTTTTTATTCAAGATGTTTTGGGTTAGTAATTTATTTTCTTCTCTTCTTGCTGTAGGACTAGTTGACCTCATGTCTTCTCGCAAGAACATTGTTGAGACATCTTCCCAGGTCCCTGAGGGCATGGCCGATTGGGTGGATTCAATGGTTCTTTTGTGTGTTTCTTTGGTTGATGCTAAATTTTGTCAGCAGCTTAGGCAATTTCATAGGATTTGTAGTAGTGTTGGTGAGGAAGAATTACGAACTTGTACCTCCCACTTCTGAAGAGAGAGTTTGTTTCTCTACTTGGGTTGCTAGAGATCGCCCTTTTTTCTATGCTTACGATTTCTTTTTTGGCCAGATGAGTATCACCCTTCCTTTTACTGATTTTGAGACCAACCTGTTATGGTCCTGTAATGTTGCTCCTTCCCAATTTCACCCCAATTCCTGGGGTTTCATAAAAATCTTTCAATTGTTGTGTCATGGATTCGGTATTCCTACTTCGCAATCCCTTTTCTTCTATCTCTTTGTTTTGACAAAACCTGGGGTAGTTAAGAAGAAAGCCGCTTGGGTTTCTTTCTGAGCTTCCCAAGGAAAAAAGGTCTTCTCTATGTTTGATAAATCTTTCCATGATTTTAAAAATTACTTTTTTAAAGTCTGAGCTGTTGAAGGAGCTCGGCCGTTTTTCCTGGATGAAAATGACGAGCCCGCCTTTCCCTTGGAATGGCAAAAGGACATGAGGGTATCTAGATATTCATGGGAAATATTGGATGAGGCTGAGCAAGCTTTCGTGACTGTTCTGGAAGAGACCTGGGGCCAGTCTCCCCATCTCGACACAAAGAAGTTTTTAACCAATCCCTCTCTCCTCCGAACTGAGCTGGGTATTTAATTTTTGATTTTCCTCTTTCATCAGCTCCTATATTGTTTGCAAGCTCTTTTCTGATTTGTTAATTAATTCCTTACTCTTTGTGTTTTGCTTGCAGAGATGATTAAGGATAATGAATCTATGAAGGCCTTCAAAAGGGCGAAGAAAGCTACCGCAGCCAAAAACATCTCGGCCAAGGCGGCCGGGGAGGGATCATCCCAAGCTCAGTTGAAGCTGGCCATTCCGAGCTCACCTGGGGCGAGGAAGGTAATCCCGAATCCCCGGGTTTGTTTGATTGATCCTCCCTAAGCCTCTGTTGCTACTTCTGGTGCTCCTTCTAACAAAAAGCAAAAAACCATTGAGCCTTTCAATCTTGATGCCCCTGATTTTGATGTGGTCGAGTTCGTAGATCAGCAGATCGGTCCTTACGGTGTCCTCCCTATGGATGATGTATCGTTCCTTCGCCATTTGGACTTTATAACTCGGAGTAGTGTTAAGATGGCGCACATGGGGGCTGCCTTGTACCGAACTGCCCAAAATCTTCCTCTTCATGCCACCAAAGCCTTCATGGAGGAGGCTAAGCAGGAGTTTGATCGAATGAAGGGCTTGAAGGAGGGGCTCGAAGTGAAAATGTCCAAACTGGAGAAGGAGCTGGAGAGCAAGAAGGCTAGCTCCCTTGCCTTGGCGGCTTCTGTGAGGTTGGCCAAGGATACGGCATTGAGGCATAAAGACAGCTATGTTACATCCTATCGGGAGGTAATGCATCTGAGGGAGGAGTTGGAGTCTGTCGGAGCTGATTACTCTGAGCTCCAAGGTCACCTTGTCGGCAGCGTGAATGCTGCTTATGAGAACCTGAAGGAGCAGGTTTGAATTCTGGCTCCTGAGGTCGATCTGTCTCTCTTCATCCTGGACAATGTTGTGAGGGATGGTAAGATTGTCCCTGACGACTCAGATGATGATGATGTTGAACCTCCCCCTACGCCTGCCGCTAAAGTGTCAACCTCTTTAGTTCCTTCAGTTGAGGTCGGTCATCCCGTAGCCGATCCGGACTGTCAAATCCTGAATCGAGACGATGGGACCGTGGATGCTGTGCCCATTCAGACTCGCCCTCCTTCTCTCCATGCTGATGCTACCGGGAAGGCTTCTGATGTTTAACTGAACTATTTTATCTTGATTATGTAGATAGCGCGGCTTGTGGGCTTTTAAACTCTTCATTTTTTAAATTTTATTTTGCTGACTGTTAACACTTGTTTAGTTTCTTGTTTAGCAACCTTAGGCTGAAAAACAAAAAATAGCTTCCAAGTTCTTAGGGTTGATTTTGGTAGCCCCTTTGAATTTGTTTTTATCACAACTTCGCGCCTTTAGTATCATATCGACCTTTTTCTCGTCTAGGCACTTTTTCTAGGCTTTTGGTAGTTCTTGGAGTCTTGTCGCTCGATTTCTTTGGCTTTTGTGCTTTTGGCTTTGATTCCTTTTGAGGCAAAAAATCCTGTTATTTTGGGCCTTTGGTGAGGTCTCTGCCAAGTATTACTTTTTGCAGCCTTTGCACTTTATGTGGATCGACTTTGTCATGTCGGATCAAGTTATTTTGTAATCCTCTTTATTAGACTTTGTTCAAGTCTCTTTTAGGGATTATTTGTATAATTTTGTGTTTTGGACCGACTTCGTCATGTCGGATCAAGTTATTTTGCAATCTTCTTTCTTGGACTTTGTTCAAGTCTCTTTCAGGGATTACTTCTATAACTTTATGTTTTGGACCGACTTCGTCATGTCGGGCCCTTCTAAGTTACTTTTGTAATCCTCTTTTTTGGACCTTGTTCAGGTCTCTTTCAGGGATTGCTTCAATAACTTTGTGTTTTGGGCCAACTTCGTCATGTCGGGCCCTTCTAAGTTACTTTTGTAATCCTCTTTCTTGGACCTTGTTCAGGTCTCTTTCAGGGATTGCTTCTATAACTTTGTGCTTGGGGCCGACTTTGTCATGTCGGGCCCTTCTGATGCCAGGGCATTTTGGCCAGTTTCACTGACCTTTTCTTTACTATTTTTAAGGTAGTTTCATGCATTTTCTTAGGAAATAAGCTAGTTTTGGGTATATATTCACTTACATCTTGATTCAAGCAAACATTGTGAACTTTGAATGATTTCATGAGAATTTTGCATGAATTATATGATAAATTGGATGATGCATGATCCGAAGATTAAGAGCAAGACTTTGATGCACTTTGTTTGATTGATTTCAGGCCAAAAGAAGAAAAGAAGAAGCCACGTTAGTGGCTACGTTAGTTACACTAACGGCACTAACGTGGAAGGAAGGAAAGCCCCAACGTTAGTGAGAAAAGTTAGTGGCATTAACTTTGAAGAAAGGAAATGGAGCCAACGTTAGTGACACTTAACATTATCACTAACGTTGGACCAAGCTCATAAGTGGCCACGTTAGTTGCCACGTTAACTTAGTTAACGTGGCCTCTAACGTTAAGAAGTAAAGGGGAAGCCAACGTTAGTGACATTCAACTTTATCACTAACGTTGGCCAAGTCACAATAAGCCACGTTAACTCCCACGTTAACCTAGTTAACGTGGAAGCTAACGTGAAGAAACAAGGTGGTCGACAACGTTAGTGACACCAAACATTGTCACTAACGTTGGAAGGAACCCACACAAGCCCCAATGAGCCACGTTAACTCCCACGTTAACTTAGTTAACGTGGAAGCTAACGTGAAGAAGGGAGGTGATCGCCAACGTTAGTGACACCCAACATTGTCACTAACGTTGGAATGAGCCACACAAGCCACTATGAGCCACGTTAACTCCCACGTTAACTTAGTTAACGTGGGCAAAAGTCCCACCTGGCAGCCTGACCATGCCTTCTTCAAACACGCATAACTTAAGTCACAAAGCTCCAAATGAGGTGATTCCAGTGGCATTAGAAAGTAGGATTCCAGAGCTTTCCAAGCATATATGGCACTATATGGTTGACACTAAATTTGAGAGAGAAAATCTGCCCCGAAAGTTCAAAGATGAACATGGTATCAACCTGTAGTAAGGCCAGCTGACCTCTTCACCTTCCAAGAAGTGTAACTCGAGTTGTAGAGCTCCAAATGATGCGCTTTTAAAAGCATTGGAAAGTAGACACCCAGGGCTTTCCAACAATATATAATAGTATGGGGTGGACACTAAGTTTGAGCTTCAGAAACTTGCAATAATGAAGCCCTGATCGCTAGCATTATTGGCACTCAAGTTTTCCATTAATGCTGGCAACTATGCCAGCGACCATGTCCACTTCAAAGGAGCATAACTTGAGCTACAGAGGTCCAATTGAGGTGATTCTAGTTGCGTTAGAAATCTGACATTTAGAGCTTTCCAACGATATATAATACTTTATAGTGGGCATGAAATTGGAGTACAAACAAGAGGCATCTTTTAAGCCCCAAAAACACCAACTGGGCAGCAAGTGCAACGTTAGCCACAATAACTTTAGCACTAACGCCACACTTGTAGCGTTAGTGTGGCTAACTTTAGCACTAACTTTAGTACCTGGACCTCAACTTGACCCACTTCTCTCTCAAGTCCACTTCAAAGCTCAAGCAAGCAAGCCCACAATTGTCAACCAATCAAGACCACAAGAAGCATCTAGAATAGGAATTTTCATTTAATTGTAATTTACTTTTAATTTCATTTTGTAATTTAGGAGAGCCAATATAAAGGCCTTAGTTTTTACATTGAAAGGATACTCGGGAAGTCTGGAAATTGGGGAATTAAGGGATGAAAGAGGGGTCTTCGGACCCCCTTCCCTCACACACTTTTCCTTTTCTTTCTTTGTACTTTTCATTTATGAATTTTGATGTTTTATTTTCAGTTTCAATCTTCATCTTTACTTTTCTGCACTTTCTTTCTTTTCTATTTTGGTAGAGCAATGATCAACTAACTCTTTACATTGGGTTAGAGAGCTCTATTGTGATTCAATGGATTAAGTGTAGTTCTTATTCTTCTTCTTCTTTCTTTCCTCTTGATTTTACTAGAGAGCTTTCGATCTTCATCCAATTGGGTAGTTATCTTGGAAAAGAAACTATTCATACTTGGATCTCTTCTGAACCTTGAAAGAGGAATGAAGAGATCGTGTTAGAAATACTTTCTCATGGTGGACCAAATTGGGTGTGGATGGATATGTGACTATAATCCTTCCAACACTTGATTTGGGAAATGCATGTGGTATAATCAGTGACCATACTTCATCTCTTCTCATGAGCAATTGACCAAGGAATTGGCTATTGATCAAGGTTTGATAGATTGAATTCCAAGAAATTGGAATTAGATCAATTAAGATTGCCAAGGAGATCAATGAATGCATTGATTGAGGAAGAGATGAGAATGAACTTGATCCGGAGGATTGCAATATCTCTTGATCCCAATGTTCATTTTATTTTTTAGTTCTTACATTTTATTTTGTCTTTGTTTTCTTTTGTTTCTTATTTTCTTGTGCTAACTAACTGTTTGTGATATTGCCTCACTGGGAATTTCCTAATCTGTGACAATGGAGATTCCAATTTCTTTTGGTGATTATTGTTTGAGACAGAGCTTTCTGCAGGAAAGAAAGGAGCATCCATCATATTTTAGTCAATCAAATTTCATGGAAAACTCTCCACCACCACATAATGATTCACTTTACTATGCTCATGGTGGGTGGGAGTATCAAAAACATGAAATGGGGTACTTTCCAGAGCCACAAAATGGTCCATATTTTGGTGAAATTGATCACTACTCAAGTTGTGGCTTGGAAGATTATAATCAAAGAGATTTCACTTATTCACACCCCATTCATCAAGAGCCATCATCCTTTAATTATTCAACCTCACCTCTGAGCCTTTCGCATCAAAACCCCTCACCACTTGGATATGCCTCAACACAAAATTCCTTTCCACATCCATATAATTCATCTCACCATTCACACAATGCATTCCAGTACACACAAAATTCTTCTCACAGTCTACAAAACCCATATCATTACCCACAAAGGTCATACCACTCTCAAAACATAAAACCACAAAACAACCAATTCCATTCACAAAGTAGCCACCCTCAACCTCCAAATTTCACCCCAGCTGCACACCCTCCCCTCGAGGATAAGCTATCAAGGATAGAGAACCTACTAACAATGCTCTTGGAAGAATCTAAGGACACAAGGACTTTCCAAGAGGAAGTAAAAACCATTATGCAGAACCGGTAGGTTGCCATTAAGAAGCTTGAGGCACAAGTTGGACATCTATCAAAGCAAATCACTACCCACAATTCTCTCAGTGATACCATGGCAAACCCAAGGGAGGAATCAGAAGAACAAGAAAAAGAGGCACCCATACCAAGTGAGATTTCTATGAAGAAGGAGGAGGTTGAGAGTATATAAGCCTAAGGCTCCATACCCACAGAGGTTACTAGTGGTGACAAAGGAACATGCAAACTCACTCCCAAAAGACTCAATGCAACATCATGTAGAAGAAAGGGAGGAAGTCAATCAAGGGAATCCACACTCCAAGGAAACAGAGAGTTGCATAGAGGGTGAGTTCATTGAAACACCAATTCAAGAAGTTCTTGATGAAGAGGATGCTCCAACCATCATACAATACCCAAGTCCTGAAATCAAGGTGGTAAAGGCAATCAACATGAACACTAACAAAAGGATGGTGACCAAGAAAAGAAGGACAATATTCATGAAGAAGAAAAGGTCAACCAAAAGCCATCCCACCCTTACCCCAACAAGCAAGTTTACTCAAGCTAACAACAGAAGAAGGCTTGCTGGGGAGAGGCACTCAAAACAAGGGGCATTAACTGGCTCCTCTTTCCTCTTGAGGTCATTCCTCTTAACAAACTGGAAGAAGAGGAAGAAAGTCGTGAACAACATGTCAAGCTAATGACATTAAAAGAGCGCTTGTTGGGAGGCAACCCAACCGTAGGTAATATTTCCTTGCTATGCTTAGTTTACTTTCAATAATTTGGCATATGATTGCACTCTAAGTTTGGTGTTGCCATGCAACAATTTGATTTTCAATCTTCACTGGGTACTTGCAACATTCTAAATTGATAGTGGCACACTAAGTTTGGTGTTGCCACTTACCATGCCAACACCACTCATTAATGCAATCACATTGTCTCTGTTTTACTTCTTGTGCTTTTGTTGTGATCCATAATCTTGCTTGCTGAAACACATGCATACTCACACTTCATTTTAAGACATTCATGATCCATCATAAACCCCGTCACCACTGTTTTAATTGCTGCTTGAGTATAAGCAATCATTCTATGTCTGGTGTGGGAAGGGGAAGAATAGGAGGAAAAGGGCAACAACAATGAAGATAAAATACAAGGTGGTAAAGTTCCTTTCTCCTCTTACTTATTTCCAGCACTTTAATTTGCATGATTGTCTTTTATGTTCTTTGTATGTATGTGTGCTTTCTCCTTGTGAATAAGCATGTCAATTCTGTCTTTTAAACTTTTTATTGATTAAGGCTGTGTTTTCTAGTCTGAATGTCATTACTGCATCCTTACTTTGCTTACTAGTATGCTTGTCCCTTTTGAATCAAATGAAAAGAGAATGAGTGTTTTATAAAAGACCAGAGTAGAGTTCATACTATGGAGTAAGTTCCTGAGTTTGTGGTGTGGTCATAAGTTAGCTAAGTTGGTTCAACCACAAGGTGGGAAAACAACTATCTGTCCTGAATCATATGCTTTGAACACACCCTATGAGACTAGCTAAATAAGAAGATCCTAATAAGAAAAAGGTAAAGAACAATAAAGGTTAAAAAATAAAAGAAAAAAAGAGTAAGCAGTAAGGCTAGGCACCAATGGTTTTAATCTTGAGGCATGTGTCTGTGGTGCTCCTGTGTGAGGGATCTACTTGGATGAATAAGCTCTTAGGGGTGCCTTATCACTTGGTAACTTGGGTTAACTAACTCGGGATTATCAGCTGAAAGTCCACTATCAAGAGTAACCCTCACTACAGAGCATTTAGTAACCCAAAGAGGTGCTGGACACCAAGGTCTCAAGAAAAGAAAATAAATAAACCATATGCCTGTGGTGTGTATGTATGGGGGAGAGACTTGAGCAAGTAAGTCTTTAGGGGTGCTTCAACACCTAGCACCTTGAACCAACTGGTTCGGGAGTGTTGGCTGAAAGCTTATTTTAAAGAGTTGCCCCCCTACAGAGCACTTAGCTTAACGAACACAAATAAGCCCTGAAATGACAACAAAAGGATCAATGAATAAAAGTCTCATGAGATGCAATCACAGTGAGTATTCTAGGACTTGATAAAGGTTTGAAAGCCAGGAATGAACCTAAGTTGCTATGCATGAAACCACCATAAAACCAGGGACATGACTTCCACAAGAATGACTCATTTCTCTTGGCATTCCATTCATCATTCTCTTGTTCCAGTACTTGCTTATGGACAAGCAAGCTTTAAGTTTGGTGTTGTGATGCCAGGGCATTTTGGCCAGTTTCACTGACCTTTTCTTTACTATTTTTAAGGTAGTTTCATGCATTTTCTTAGGAAATAAGCTAGTTTTAGGTAGATATTCACTTACATCTTGATTCAAGCAAACATTGTGAACTTTGAATGATTTCATGAGAATTTTGCATGAATTATATGATAAATTAGATGATGCATGATCCCATGATTAAGAGCAAGACTTTGATGCACTTTGTTTGATTGATTTCAGGCCAAAAGAAGAAGAGAAGAAGACATGTTAGTGGCTACGTTAGTTACACTAACGGCACTAACGTGGAAGGAAGGAAAGCCCCAACGTTAGTGAGAAAAGTTAGTGGCATTAACTTTGAAGAAAGGAAATGGAGCCAACGTTAGTGACACTTAACATTATCACTAACGTTGGACCAAGCTCATAAGTGGCCACGTTAATTGCCACGTTAACTTAGTTAACGTGGCCTCTAACATTAAGAAGTAAAGGGGAAGCCAACGTTAGTGACATTCAACTTTATCACTAACGTTGGCCAAGTCACAATAAGCCACGTTAACTCCCACGTTAACCTAGTTAACGTGGAAGCTAACGTGAAGAAACAAGGTGGTCGACAACGTTAGTGACACCAAACATTGTCACTAACGTTGGAAGGAACCCACACAAGCCCCAATGAGCCACGTTAACTCCCACGTTAACTTAGTTAACGTGGAAGCTAACGTGAAGAAGGGAGGTGATCGCCAACGTTAGTGACACCCAACATTGTCACTAACGTTGGAATGAGCCACACAAGCCACTATGAGCCACGTTAACTCCCACGTTAACGTGGAAGTTAACGTGGACAAAAGTCCCACCTGGCAGCCTGACCATGCCTTCTTCAAATACGCATAACTTGATCCACAAAGCTCCAAATGAATTGATTCCAGTGGCATTGGAAAGTAGGATTCCCGAGCTTTCCAAGCATATATGGCACTATATGGTTGACACTAAATTTGAGGGAAAAAACCTGCCCCGAAAGTGTAAAGATGAACATGGTATCAACCTGTAGTAAGGCCAGCTGACCTCTTCACCTTCCAAGAAGTGTAACTCGAGTTGTAGAGCTCCAAATGATGCGCTTCCAAAAGCATTGGAAAGTAGACACCCAGGGCTTTCCAACAATATATAATAGTATGGGGTGGACACTAAGTTTGAGCTTCAGAAACTGGCAATAATGAAGCCCTGATCGCTAGCGTTATTGGCACTCAAGTTTTCCATTAACGCTGGCAACTATGCCAGTGACCATGTCCACTTCAAAGGAGCATAACTTGAGATACAAAGGTCCAATTGAGGTGATTCCAGTTGCGTTAAAAAGCTGACATTTAGAGCTTTCCAACGATATATAATACTCTACAGTGGGCATAAAATTGGAGCACAAACAAGAGGCATCTTTTAACCGCCAAAAATACCAAATGGGCAGCAAGTGCAACGTTAGCCACAATAACTTTAGCACTAACGCCACACTTGTAGCATTAGTGTGGCTAACTTTAGCACTAACTTTAGCACCTGGACCTCAACTTGACCCACTTCTCTCTCAAGTCCACTTCAAAGCTCAAGCAAGCAAGCCCACAATTGTCAACCAATCAAGACCACAAGAAGCATCTAGAATAGGAATTTTCATTTAATTGTAATTTGCTTTTAATTTCATTTTGTAATTTAGGAGAGCCTATATAAAGGTCTTAGTTTTTACATTGAAAAGATACTCGGAAAGTTTGGAAATTGGGGAATTGAGGGATGGAAGAGGGGTCTTCGGACTCCCTTCCCTCACACACTTTTCCTTTTCTTTCTTTGTACTTTTTATTTATGAATTTTGAAGTTTTATTTTCAGTTTCAATCTTCATCTTTACTTTTCTGCACTTTCTTTCTTTTCTATTTTGGTAGAGCAATGATCAACTAACTCTTTACATTGGGTTAGAGAGCTCTATTGTGATTCAATGGATTAAGTGTAGTTCTTATTCTTCTTCTTCTTTCTTTCCTCTTGATTTTACTAGAGAGCTTTCGATCTTCATCCAATTGGGTAGTTATCTTGGAAAAGAAACTATTCATACTTGGATCTCTTCTGAACCTTGAAAGAGGAATGAAGAGATCATGTTAGAAATGCTTTCTCATGCTGGACCAAATTGGGTGTGGATGGATATGTGACTATAATCCTTCCAACACTTGATTTGGGAAATGCATGTGGTATAATCAGTGACCATACTTCATCTCTTCTCATGAGCAATTGACCAAGGAATTGGCTATTGATCAAGATTTGAGAGATTGAATTCCAAAATAATTGGAATTCGATCAATTAAGATTGCCAAGGAGATCAATGAATGCATTGATTGAGGAAGAGATGAGAATGAACTTGATCCGGAAGATTGCAATATCTCTTGATCCCAATGTTCATTTTATTTTTTAGTTCTTACATTTTATTTTCTTGCCATCTTACTTTTCTGCACTTTATCGCTTTCTTTACTTTTATGCCATTTACAATTCCTTGTTACTCATCATCCAAATCTGAACCGTCTAACTAGGATAATCAATTAACCATTGATTGCTTAATCCGTTAATCTCTGTGGGATTCGACCTCACTCTATTGTGAGTTTTACTTGACGACAATTCGGTACACTTGCTGAAGGGAAATTTGTTGCGAGACAAGTTTTCCGTGCATCAAGTTTATGGCGCCGTTGCCGGGGATTAATCGTGATTAACAAACTACCGGTTGATTGATTTACTAGATTAGACACTTTTCTTTTGTCTTTGTTTTCTTTTGTTTCTTATTTTCTTGTGCTAACTAACTGTTTGTGATATTGCCTCACTGGGAATTTCCTAATCTGTGACAATGGAGATTCCAATTTCTTTTGGTGATTATTGTTTGAGACAGAGCTTTCTGCAGGAAAGAAAGGAGCATCCATCATATTTTAGTCAATTAAATTTCATGGGAAACTCTCCACCACCACATAATGATTCACTTTACTATGCTCATGGTGGGTGGGAGTATCAAAAACATGAAATGGGGGTACTTTTCAGAGCCACAAAATGGTCCATATTTTGGTGAAATTGATCACTACTCAAGTAATGGCTGAGAAGATCATAATCAAAGAGATTTCACTTATTCACACCCCATTCATCAAGAGCCATCATCCTTTAATTATTCAACCTCACCTCTGAGCCTTTCGCATCAAAACCCCTCACCACTTGGATATGCCTCAACACAAAATTCCTTTCCACATCCATATAATTCATCTCACCATTCACACAATGCATTCCAGTACACAAAATTCTTCTCCCAGTCCACAAAACTCATATCATTACCCACAAAGGTCATACCACTCTCAGAACATAAAACCACAAAATAACCAATTCCATTCACAAAGTAGCCACCCTCAACCTCCAAATTTCACCCCAGCTGCACACCCTCCCCTCGAGGATAAGCTATCAAGGATAGAGAACCTACTGGCAATGCTCTTGGAATAATCTAAGGACACAAGGACTTTCCAAGAGGAAGTAAAAACCATTATGCAGAACCGGTGGTTTGCCATTAAGAAGCTTGAGGCACAAGTTGGATATCTATCAAAGCAAATCACTACCCACAATTCTCTCAGTGATACCATGGCAAACCCAAGGGAGGAATCAGAAGAACAAGAAAAAGAGGCACCCATACTAAGTGAGATTTCTATAAAGAAGGAGGAGGTTATGAGAGTATATAAGCCTAAGGCTCCATACCCACAGAGGTTACTAGTGGTGACAAAGGAACATGCAAACTCACTCCCAAAAGACTCAATGCAACATTATGTAGAAGAAAGGGAGGAAGTCAATCAAGGGAATCCACACTCCAAGGAAACAGAGAGTTGCATAGAGGGTGAGTTCTTTGAACCACCAATTCAAGAAGTTTTTGATGAAGAGGATGCTCCAACCATCATACAATACCCAAGTCCTGAAATCAAGGTGGTAAAGGCAATCAACATGAACACTAACAAAAGGATGGTGACCAAGAAAAGAAGGACAATATTCATGAAGAAGAAAAGGTCAACCAAAAGCCATCCCACCCCTACCCCAACAAGCAAGTTTACTCAAGCTAACAACAGAAGAAGGCTTGCTGGGGAGAGGCACTCAAAACAAGGGGCATTAACTGGCTCCTCTTTCCTCTTGAGATCATTCCTCTTAACAAACTGGAAGAAGAGGAAGAAAGTCGTGAACAACATGTCAAGCTAATGACATTAAAAGAGCGCTTGTTGGGAGGCAACCCAACCGTAGGTAACACTTCCTTGCTTTGCTTAGTTTACTTTCAATAATTTGGCAAATGATTGCACTCTAAGTTTGGTGTTGCCATGCAACAATTTGATTTTCAATCTTCACTGGGTACTTGCAACATTCTAAATTGACAGTGGCACACTAAGTTTGGTGTTGCCACTTACCATGCCAACACCACTCATTAATGCAATCACATTGTCTCTGTTTTACTTCTTGTGCTTTTGTTGTGATCCATAATCTTGCTTGCTGAAACACATGCATACTCACACTTCATTTTAAGACATTCATGATCCATCATAAACCCCATCACCACTGTTTTAATTGCTGCTTGAGTATAAGCAATCATTCTATGTCTGGTGTGGGAAGGGGAAGAATAGGAGGAAAAGGGCAACAACAATGAAGATAAAATACAAGGTGGTAAAGTTCCTTTCTCCTCTTACTTATTTCCAGCACTTTAATTTGCATGATTGTCTTCTATGTTCTTTGTATGTATGTGTGCTTTCTCCTTGTGAATAAGCATGTCAATTCTGTCTTTTAAACTTTTTTTGATTAAGGCTGTGTTTTCTAGTCTGAATGTCATTACTGCATCCTTACTTTGCTTACTAGTATGCTTGTCCCTTTTGAATCAAATAAAAAGAGAATGAGTGTTTTATAAAAGACCAGAGTAGAGTTCATACTACGGAGTAAGTTCCTGAGTTTGTGGTGTGGTCATAAGTTAGCTAAGTTGGTTCAACCACAAGGTGGGAAGACAACTATCTGTCCTGAATCATATGCTTTGAACACACCCCATGAGACTAGCTAAATAAGAAGATCCTAATAAGAAAAAGGAAAAGAACAATAAAGGTTGAAAAATAAAAGAAAAAAAGAGTAAGCAGTAAGGCTAGGCACCAATGGTTTTAATCTTGAGGCATGTGTCTGTGGTGCTCCTGTGTGAGGGATCTACTTGGATGAATAAGCTCTTAGGGGTGCCTTATCACTTGGTAACTTGGGTTAACTAACTCAGGATTATCAGCTGAAAGTCCACTATCAAGAGTAACCCTCACTACAGATCATTTAGTAACCCAAAGAGGTGCTGGACACCAAGGTCTCAAGAAAAGAAAATAAATAAACCATATGCCTGTGGTGTGTATGTATGGGGGAGACACTTGAGCAAGTAAGTCTTTAGGGGTGCTTCAACACCTAGCACCTTGAACCAACTGGTTCGGGAGTGTTGGCTGAAAGCTTATTTTAAAGAGTTGCCCCCTTACAGAGCACTTAGCTTAAAGAACACAAATAAGCCCTGAAATGACAACAAAAGGATCAATGAATAAAAGTCTCATGAGATGCAATCACAGTGAGTATTCTAGGACATGATATAGGTCTGAAAGCCAGGAATGAACCTAAGTTGCTATGCATGAAACCACCATAAAACCAGTGACATGACTTCCACAAGAATGACTCATTTCTCTTGGCATTCCATTCATCATTCTCTTGTTCCAGTACTTGCTTAGGGACAAGCAAGCTTTAAGTTTGGTATTGTGATGCCAGGGCATTTTGGCCAGTTTTACTGACCTTTTCTTTACTGTTTTTAAGGTAGTTTTATGCATTTTCTTAGAAAATAAGCTAGTTTTGGGTAGATATTCACTTACATCTTGATTCAAGCAAACATTGTGAACTTTGAATGATTTCATGAGAATTTTGCATGATTTATATGATAAATTGGATGATGCATGATCCCATGATTAAGAGCAAGACTTTGATGCACTTTGTTTGATTGATTTCAGGCCAAAAGAAGAAGAGAAGAAGACATGTTAGTGGCTACGTTAGTTACACTAACGGCACTAACGTGGAAGGAAGGAAAGCCCCAACGTTAGTGAGAAAAGTTAGTGGCATTAACTTTGAAGAAAGGAAATGGAGCCAACGTTAGTGACACTTAACATTATCACTAACGTTGGACCAAGCTCATAAGTGGCCACGTTAGTTGCCACGTTAACTTAGTTAACGTGGCCTCTAACGTTAAGAAGTAAAGGGGAAGCCAACGTTAGTGACATTCAACTTTATCACTAACGTTGGCCAAGTCACAATAAGCCACGTTAACTCCCACGTTAACCTAGTTAACGTGGAAGCTAACGTGAAGAAACAAGGTGGTCGACAACGTTAGTGACACCAAACATTGTCACTAACGTTGGAAGGAACCCACACAAGCCCTAATGAGCCACGTTAACTCCCACGTTAACTTAGTTAACGTGGAAGCTAACGTGCAGAAGGGAGGTGATCGCCAACGTTAGTGACACCCAACATTGTCACTAACGTTGGAATGAGCCACACAAGCCACTATGAGCCACGTTAACTCCCACGTTAACTTAGTTAACGTGGAAGTTAACGTGGGCAAAAGTCCCACCTGGCAGCCTGACCATGCCTTCTTCAAACACGCATAGCTTGAGCCACAAAGCTCCAAATGAGGTGATTCCTGTGGCACTGTACGGTTGACAGCCTGACCAGAGCTTTCCAAGAATATATCGCACTATATGGTTGACACTAAATTTGAGGGAGAAAAATTGCCCCGAAAGTGCAACGATGAACATGGTATCAACCTGTAGTAAGGCCAGCTGACCTCTTCACCTTCCAAGAAGTGTAACTCGAGTTGTAGAGCTCCAAATGATGCGCTTCCAAAAGCATTGGAAAGTAGACACCCAGGGCTTTCCAACAATATATAATAGTATGTGGTGGACACTAAGTTTGAGCTTCAGAAACTGGCAATAATGAAGCCCTGATCGCTAGCATTATTGGCACTCAAGTTTTCCATTAATGCTGGCAACTATGCCAGCGACCATGTCCACTTCAAAGGAGCATAACTTGAGCTACAGAGGTCCAATTGAGGTGATTCTAGTTGCGTTAGAAATCTGACATTTAGAGCTTTCCAACGATATATAATACTTTATAGTGGGCATGAAATTAGAGTACAAACAAGAGGCATCTTTTAAGCCCCAAAAACACCAACTGGGCAGCAAGTGCAACGTTAGCCACAATAACTTTAGCACTAACGCCACACTTGTAGCGTTAGTGTGGCTAACTTTAGCACTAACTTTAGTACCTGGACCTCAACTTGACCCACTTCTCTCTCAAGTCCACTTCAAAGCTCAAGCAAGCAAGCCCACAATTGTCAACCAATCAAGACCACAAGAAGCATCTAGAATAGGAATTTTCATTTAATTGTAATTTACTTTTAATTTCATTTTGTAATTTAGGAGAGCCTATATAAAGGCCTTAGTTTTTACATTGAAAGGATACTCGGGAAGTCTGGAAATTGGGGAATTAAGGGATGGAAGAGGGGTCTTCGGACTCCCTTCCCTCACACACTTTTCCTTTTCTTTCTTTGTACTTTTCATTTATGAATTTTGAAGTTTTATTTTCAGTTTCAATCTTCATCTTTACTTTTCTGCACTTTCTTTCTTTTCTATTTTGGTAGAGCAATGATCAACTAACTCTTTACATTGGGTTAGAGAGCTCTATTGTGATTCAATGGATTAAGTATAGTTCTTATTCTTCTTCTTCTTTCTTTTCTCTTGATTTTACTAGAGAGCTTTCGATCTTCATCCAATTGGGTAGTTATCTTGGAAAAGAAACTATTCATACTTGGATCTCTTCTAAACCTTGAAAGAGGAATGAAGAGATCATGCTAGAAATTCTTTCTCATGCTGGACCAAATTGCGTGTGGATGGATATGTGACTATAATCCTTCCAACACTTGATTTGGAAAATGCATGTGGTATAATCAGTGACCATACTTCATCTCTTCTCATGAGCAATTGACCAAGGAATTGGCTATTGATCAAGGTTTGAGAGATTGAATTCCAAGAAATTGGAATTCGATCAATTAAGATTGCCAAGGAGATCAATGAATGCATTGATTGAGGAAGAGATGAGAATGAACTTGATCCGGAGGATTGCAATATCTCTTGATCCCAATGTCTCTTACATTTTATTTTCTTGCCATCTTACTTTTCTGTACTTTATCGCTTTCTTTACTTTTATGCCATTTACAATTCCTTGTTACTCATCATCCAAATCTGAACCGTCTAACTAGGATAATCAATTAACCATTGATTGCTTAATCCGTTAATCTCTGTGGGATTCGACCTCACTCTATTGTGAGTTTTACTTGACGACAATTCGGTACACTTGCCCAAGGAAAATTTGTTGCGAGACAAGTTTTCCGTGCATCACCTTCTAAGTTACTTTTGTAATCCTCTTTCTTGGACCTTGTTCAGGTCTCTTTCAGAGATTACTTCTATAACTTTGTGTTTTGGGCCGACTTTGTCATGTCGAGCCCTTCTAAGTTAAAGTAATCCTCTTTTATAGGGTTGGCTAGACCTCTTTTCAGGGTTTACTTATAACTTGGTTTGACTTGGTCCGACTTCTTAACGTCGGCCAGTCTTTTAAGTTATTATTTCGCAATCCATCAGGACCTCGTCAGGTCCTTTTTCCGGATCACTTTCGATAACTTCTTGCATTATTCTGTTTTCATCTTTGCCGATTTGTTGAAAGTGGATTAAATCCTTGTTTAGTCGACCTTTAGATGAATTTGGTTTTCATCTTTGTTGGTCTTTATCGTGATCGTGCAGTGAATTTGTTTTTCACTTTCTGCCAATCTGTCGCTTTATAATCGGACGATGAATGTTTCAGATTAATGCGTCTTGAAAACTTTATAGAACATCTAATATATTTTATTTAGAAGAAAATGAAAATATGTACATATAGAGTTTTTATCCTCTGAATCTCAACTTGGTGCCTCATTAAAAAACCTTTTCAGGAAAAAGAGTGCATCCTATGATGAGATCTTTTACCTTCTCTAGCTATAGTACCTTCTTAGGTTGCAGGCGTGCCATGATCTAGGAAGTTCTCGCCCGTCGAGTTCGGATAGTCTGTAGTAACCCTTCCCAAGTACTTCTATGACTCGGTAGGGTCCTTTCCAGTTTGCTGCTAGCTTTCCTTCCCCGGGTCGAGTTGTTCCAATGTCATTTCAGATGAGGATGAGATCGTTCTCAGTGAAACCTCTTGGCACTGACTTTTGATTATATCTGGAAGCCATTCGACGTTTTAGTGCTTCTTCCCTGATCCGAGCTCTTTCTTGAATTTCAGGAAGTAGGTCGAGCTCTTCCCTTTGAAGTTAGGAGTTGGCTTCTTCATTGTAATGGACCACTCTAGGCGACCCTTCCTCGATCTCTACCGGGATCATTGCCTCCGTTCCGTATGCTAATCGGAAGGGTGATTCCTTTGTGGTGGAATGTGGCATTGTTCGATATGCCCATAGGACTTGTGGAAGTTCTTCAGCCCAAGCTCCCTTTGCATCTTGTAATCTCCGTTTTAGCCCGGCCAATATGACTTTATTAGCAGCTTCGGCTTGTCTATTGGCTTGAGGATGCTCGATGGAGGTGAACTGGTGCTTTATATTTAAGTCGGCTACTAATTTTTTGAAGCCTGCATCTGTGAATTGGGTGCCATTGTCTGTGGTGATGGAGTATGGAACCCCGAACCTTGTGACAATGCTCCTATATAGGAATTTTTGACTTCTTTGAGCAGTGGCGTTAGCTAGGGGTTCTGCCTCGATCCACTTTGTGAAATAGTCTACCCTTACTATGAGAAATTTAACTTGTCCCGATCCCTGGAGAAAGGGTCCGAGAAGATCGAGTCCCCATTTAGCAAATGGCCAAGGTGAGGTTCCACTGATGAGCTCCTCTGGCGGGGCGATGTGAAAGTTGGCATGTTTTTGACATGGTGGACATGTCTTTACAAATTCTGTGGCCTTCTTTTGTAGAGTTGGCCAATAAAATCCCGTCCGGAGTACTTTTTTTGGTGAGAGCTTGTGCTCCGAGATGATTGCCACAAATGTCACTGTGCACTTCCTCTAAAACTTCCCTTGTGTTGGAGGTCGGCACACATTTTAATAATGGTATTGAAATCCCTCTTTTGTATAGGATGTTGTTTATGATAGTGTAGTATTGTGCCTCCCGTTTTAACCTCTTTGCCTCCTTTTCATCTGTGGGGAGTGTTTCTGTTTTGAGGTAGTTAATTATGGGGGTCATCCATCCTTGATCCTGACCTGTTATGGCTAGGACTTTTTCTTCTTCCGAGATTGACGGGTTCTATAGTATTTCCTGGATAAGGCTTCTATTGTTGCCCCCTGGTTTGGTGCTGGCTAATTTTGAGAGTGCATCAGCTCGGGCGTTTTGTTCGCGGGGTATGTGGCGGATCTCATATTTCCCGAGTTGTCCGAGCTGTTCCCTAGTTTTATCCAAATACCTTTTCATGATAGGATCTTTGGCATGGTAGCTCCCTGTTATTTATGAGGTGACTACTTGTGAGTCGCTGAAGATGATGAGTTTTTGGGCTCCAACTTCCTTAGCCAGCTTCAAACCAGCTAGTAGTGCTTCATATTCCGCCTGGTTGTTTGTGGCAGGAAACCCGAATTTGAGGGAAAGCTCAATTTGGGTTTCTTGGTTGCTTTCAATTATCACACCTACGCCGCTTCCGGTTTTATTCGAGGAATCGTCCACGTAAATATTCCATTCTATGGGGGTCTCCGGGGTGTCTATAAATTCTGCAATGAAGTCGGCTAACTATTGTGATTTAATGGCTATCCGAGCTTCATATTGAAGGTCAAATTCGGACAACTCGACTGCCCATTGTACAATTTGCCTGCTAGATCTGTTTTCTGTAATATCCCTTTTATGGGCTGGTTGGTCCGAACCTTAATGGTGTGAGTTTGGAAGTACGGGCGGAGACGTCGAGATGTTAGTTTGAGCGCATAGGCAAATTTTTCTATTTTTTGGTAGTTGAGCTCGGATCCCTGTAGCGCTTTACTAATAAAGTATACATGTTGTTGCCCTTTGTCGTCCTCTCGAACCAGTGCTGAGGCTATTGCCTGACTTCCTACCGCGAGGTATAATACGAGTGGCTCTTCCCCTCGTGGTCGAGTTAGGATAGGTGGTTGCCCCAGAAAACTTTTGAAATCCTGAAAAGCTTGCTCGCACTCTGTTGTCCATTCGAACTTTTTTCCTTTCCTTAGAGTGGCGTAGAAGGGGAGAGACCTTATTGCTGATCCTGCTAGGAATCTGGACAAGGCTGCCAACCTCCCGTTGAGTTGTTGTACCTCTTTGACACAAGTTGGGCTCTTCATGTTGAGTATAGCCTAGCATTTATCTGGATTTGCTTCGACTCCTCTTTGTGTGAGCATAAAACCCAACAACTTGCCAGCTTCTACTGCAAAGGTGCATTTTGCAGGATTGAGTGGCATGCCATGCTTCCTTATAATGTCGAACACTTGGACCAAGTCGGACAATAATGTCTCTTCACTTTGTGTCTTTATCAACATGTCGTCCACATAGACTTCCATGGTTTTTCTGATATGGTCTGAAAAGGCTTTGTTCATTAGCCTTTGATAAGTTGCCCCCGCGTTTTTAAGACCAAAAGGCATTACAATGTAGCAATAGTTTGCTTTTGGTGTTAGAAACGAGGTTTTTTCCTGATCAGGTGAATACATTAGAATTTTATTGTATCCAGAATATGCATCCATAAACGAGAGATATTAATATTCGGATGAGGCATCCACCAATGCGTCGATACTTGGGAGTGGATAAGGATCTTTTGGGAAGGCCTTGTTGAGATCAGTGTAGTCGGTGTACATTTGCCACTTCCCATTAGATTTTTTCACCAAGACGACGTTGGCTAGCCATAGTGGGTACTTGACTTCTCTTATGAATCCTGCCTCCAGTAGTGCTTGTATCTGTTCTTCCACAGCTTAAGATCATTCTGGCCCAAGTTTTCTTCGTCTCTGCTGTATTGGCCAAGATCCTAAATAGACCGCCAACTTGTGGCACATTAGTTTGGGGTCTATGCCTGGCATGTCTACAGCTTTCCATACGAAGAGATCGAAATTATCTCGTAAGAACTGAATCAGTGATTCTTTTGCGTCTCTTTTTAGGATCGTGCCAATATTAGTTGTTTTGTTCGAGGTGTTTCCGATCTAAACTTTCTCTACTTCACCTTCGGGCTGTGGACGGAGTTTTTCTCGTCTCTAAACTCCACCGAGCTCAATTGTGTGGAATTCTTCTCCTCTGCCTCTGAGGTTTAGACTTTCGTTGTAACAGCGGCGTGCCATCTTTTGATCTGCCTTTATTGTAGCTATCCCTTCTGCGGTTGAAAATTTCATGCATAGATGTGGAGTTGAGACTATTGCGCCGAGTTGATTTAAGGTTGTCCGTCCTATTAAGGCATTGTAGGCTGAACTCACGTCGACCACGATGTAGTCTATTTTGAGTGTTCTAGATTGGTTTCCTTTTCCGAAGGTTGTATGTAGTGGCACGTATCCCAATGGTTGTACCGGGGTATCTTCCAATCCGAACAGACTGTTCGGGTATGCTTTAAGCTCTTTTTCTTCTAAGCCGAGCTTGTCGAAGGCAGTTTTGAATAAGATGTCGGCGGAGCTCCCTTAGTCTATTAATGTGCGGTGGAGATTGGCGTTTGCTAGTATGATGGTGATGACCATGGGATCATCGTGTCCCAAGATGATACCGGATGCATCTTCCTTGGTGAACGTAATTGCAAGTATGTCGGGCGCTTCCTCCTTTCCTTCGACATGATATACTTCTTTAAGATATCTTTTGCGGGATGATTTGGAGATTCCTCCTCCTGCAAATCCTCTGTGTATCATATGAACATGTCTTTCTGGCGTACGAAGTGATCGCTCGGTTCGTCCGACCTCCTCATCCCTCCTCCTTTTTCTTTGTTCATCATCTCGGGTGGCCAAATACCGATCTAGTTTTCCTTCTTTTACGAGCTTTTCTATGACATTTTTTAGATCGAAGCATTCGTTGGTGGAATGTCCACGAACACGATGGTATTCGCAATACTCGTTTCGGTTTCCTCCTCCTCTCTTGCCTTTGAGTGGTCGAGCTTGGGGTATTTTTTCTGTGTGGCAGACTTCCTTGTACACATCCACAAGAGATACCCGAAGGGGGTGTAATTATGATATTTTTTAATTTTTCCCCTTTTCGATCTTCCTTCTTTTTGGACTCTTTATCTTTATCCCGGTAGGTGAATCCAGATTTTGAGGTTTCTCCTAGTCGAGAATTTTCTTCCATGTTGATGTATTTCTCCGCTCGTTCTTGCACTTCGTCCAGAGATTTGAGGTACTTCTTCGATATGGATTGGCTGAAAGGTCCCTCTCGTAGGCCATTAATGAGGCCCATGATGGCGGCCTCTGTTGGTAAGCTTTGTATGTCTAGGCATGTTTTGTTGAATCTCTCCATGTAGTTGCAAAGACTTTCCCGATCTCCTTGCTTGATTCCTAGTAGACTGGGGGCGTGCTTAGCTTTGTCTTTTTGGATGGAGAATCTGGCCTAGAAATTTTTGGCTAGATCATCGAAACTTGAGATGGACTTTGGAGGTAGGTTGTCGAACCATCTGATTGCTGTCTTTGTGAGAGTTGTTGGAAAAGCTTTGCAACGAACTGCATCTGAGGCGTCGGTGAGGTACATTCTACTTCTGAAATTGCTGAGGTGATGGTTGGGGTCTGTAGTGACATCGTACAAGGTCATGTCTGGAAGTTTAAAGTTCTTAGGAATTTTGGTCTTCATGATTTCCCTAGTGAATGGATCTTGATCTTTGCGTGAGTTATACTCAGGGGTGGATCGAGTATCTTTGGCTTTGAGATCGGCTTCGAGTTTTAGAAGTTTATCTTCTAATTCTCGACGTCGCCTTACTTCTCTCTGTAGATCCTTCCCGACTTCCCGTTGATGATGGGTTTCTTTTTCAAGTTACTTTAAACGATCTTGAAGTGCTTCTATCACTCCCGGATTTGATGAATTTTTGTCCCCGTTGGATTCCGGAGTATCTTTTAGCGTAGTGTTTGCGTTTTTGTGCGGTGTTCTATCCTCTAGATACGAATCATGGTCATTGTCATGATCGTCCGCCATGGTGATGGGATGACATCCAAGTTCCCCGGCAACGGCGCCAATGTTCCGAGGGTTACCTGAAACAGTAGGTTGATCTCGAACGAGATCGTTTATGCTGGTCGGTGCTGACGTGTCTGGCTGGTGAGTGGCGGCCGGAGCTACCGTGTCTGACTTGTTGGACTGGCTGCACTGCTGATCTTTCGTCACCGGAAGGTGGGGGGTACCTGCAAGGGACTCCGATGCTTAAGTTAGTAAGGGTATTAAGCAGGTTTTTTAGTAGAATCAGAGTATGAGTTATACCTGGGTGCTCCAGTGTATTTATAATGGTGTAGAGTGATCATTTAAGATAAGTTAGTTATCCTATCTTATCTTATCTTTGAGTTGAGGTCAGCTTATCTTTTTAGGGAAACCGACCTTATCTCTATAGGCTTGGACTGCCTTTGGATTTGGGTCGTACTCCTCTATTTGGGCCCCTTACTGGGCTTTCCTATCGATTCGACCGACCTCTTTGAGAAGAGGTCGGATAGCCTGACCTGAAGAGGTCGGTCGCTTTATTACTGAACATCCCGGATCGGATAGCTCGACCCAGGGTATGAATAGTGTTGTTTCAAATTCTTTTTATATACTTAGTTAAGATGATGGTGTTTGCCATCTCAAAAATTTGACATGGTCAGACCTTGATGAAAAAGGCAACAAATGCTATGGAATCACGCATTCTTGACTTTTCTGGATCAGTAAGTTCTATGATTTAACTGTACCAATACTTCCACACATTATATAAATAGCATTTGCACCAATAGTGCTCGCTGATTAAAATGAATTTGGGTTACAGCTTAAATGCATTGCAATATAGAAGGATAGATTTTGATGAGTTTTCTGCAGCTACACTCAGTGTTCATCAACTTGAAGCACTTGATAGGTTGGAGCAACAGGCACGGTGTTCTTATGAACATTTTGAAAAGGACGAAAACAGCTCTATAATCATTGAGGAACTAGCTTTGGTATACTTAATTTGACTACGGTCTTAGCTTATGCATACATAACTTTATACAAATAATATGAACATGCTGATGATTTTACAAGTCTATTTACTGTATCCAAAATATTTTATGGGGTAGTGATTTTGTATTTTGAATCTACTTTGTAAGTTCATACATGTTATGAATTGTGATCTATTCCTTTATGCATATGTAAAATGATAGATTTTTCAATCAGTGTGCTTGGTAATGGACATGTATATAGTGAGAAAGTATAAAGTAAGGAATTGAAATTAATTTTTGTTAATGTTTCTGTTTAGTTTATTTGATGTATTTGATGAACATGAATTGGTGAATTAATTTGAATTGGTGAATTAACTTGAATTCTGGATTCTGCAGGAGTATGCATAAAGTATAATGGATCAAGTAGCTAAATCAAGAATGTAGTAGTCAAATAAACTTTTTAACTAGCACACTATCATAATCAATTCTTTGCTAGATTCTCTCTATCTCTCTTCCTCTTCTTTCTTTCTCGTGCTCTCTTTCTCTCTGCTTTTTGTATGAACAAATGGATTGTCATTTAGTTAACTGCTTTGGTATGAAGAATGCCTCGAGATGAAGACTAATTACTTTGTGTTTTAATGTGTTTGAATTAAGAAACAACAGGTTGAAAGTAATATTTTCTGATTGAAATTGTCCATGATTCCTTTAAAACAAGAGGTTAGTTTAGTAATTTTATCTCTCTGGTGGGTTCCAAGCTTAGTAGTTTTGATGCAATTATTTATGTTCTTAATGCTTCGTTGCAAAAGTTTAGGATTCAGAATTTTCTGAATAGAAATGTAATTTAGAATTGCATATCAATTCTGTTCTGAGGGTTACCTGAAACTGTTAGGTCGATCTCGGATGAGATCTGTTGAGGTAGCCGGAGTTGATGTGTCCAGCTTGTTGATCTTGGTGATGTCGCTGATCCTTGATCATCGGAGGGGGGTGGTACCTGCAAGGGACTCCGATGCCTAAGTTAGCATGGGTTTAAAGCAGGTATTTAGTGGAATCAGAGTATGAGTTATACCTGGGTACTCCAGTGTATTTATAATGATGTGGAGTGATCTTCTCTTGAGATAAGCTTGGTCTTTCTTTAGATTTGGGTCGTGTTCCTCTGTTTGGGCCTTCTTGCGCCTCTGTAGTGATTTGGCTGAGCTCTTTTGAGAGGAGCTCGGGTAATCCTGACCTGAAGAGGTCGGTCGACTTGTCTTTCCTCAGCCCGGGACGTACAGCTCGACCCAGGGGATGAACAGTGCCCCTGCTTGAGCGTGGTCTTTCTTTTGAGGTCGAGCCTTTTTTATCTCCCTTGGGAAGCTGAGCTCGACCATCTTGATCTTTTGTAGAATTTTCATTTAGTGGCTTGAATGCGGAGCATTTTTTCTTACCCCTTTTTAATTAGAACGCGCGTTTTGCGTTTTCCTTGGGAATGTGCAAAGTTTTAAATACTCACTTAACTCCTTGCCGTTTCCTCTTGTTTCCCTCTTTGTATCTTCATTTGAATTTCACAGCCTCTCTTTTCAGTTTCCTTTCTCTGTGTTTACTATAACTTCTCCTTTTCTCTTTGCTCTTCTGTTTCTGGTTCATCCTGTGATTTTCTTCATTCTCTTGACCCTAAGTTTTCTTGTCTTTGTGCTCTCCTTGCTTTCGGAAGTGATCGTCGATATGGGCTCGCTATTTGTTTTGATATTCATCGTCTTCTTTACAGGTTGGTCTTCCTTTTTGTTTTTACTATTTCCGTGCTATATATATTTTGAGAAGTTTTTATCTTTGTTTGACTTCGTGTTGGAAAGTTTGGATCTTTTTCTGAATTTGTTGCATCTGATCATTGCTGTACTGTGTGATGTGAGGGTTTCTTTGCTTTTCTGCTAGAGGAGGATTTTGATCTTTCTTCTATTCATCGCTTGAAGTATTGAACTGTTTTGTTAAAAGGTTGTATCTTTGAGGGTTTGATGTTGCCATTTATTGAAAAGATGGTAACTTTGATGTCTCTTTTTGATTTGTGAGTTTTCTCTTCGAAGTTTCACTGTTGAAGGAGGGTTGTTTTCTTGTTTGATAGATGTCGAAACGTAGTCTTTAGATTTTTCCTGAATCCTTATTCTGTTACTGCCTCCAAAGGATGCCCCTGGACCTTGGTGTCGGTCTTGGGGTTTCCTTTCGCTGCTGTATCTGACTTTTAACATTTGTATGCTTTAGTCCGAGTTATCTTCGTATTTGTCCAAGATGTTTTCTGTTTTGTCCGAGCTGTTTGATTAGTAACCTACTCTTTCCTTTTCTCACTGTAGGATTAGTTGGCCTTATGTCTTCTCGCAAAAATATTGTCGAGACATCTTCCAGAGTCCCCGAGGGCATGTCTGACTGGCTGGACTCCCTTTTCTTGATGTGCATTTCTGTGGTTAATTCTGAGTATTGCGTGCAACTTAGGAGGCATCACCGACTTTGTAGTAATAAAGATCAAGAGAAAATTTATGAAGTAGTAGCAGCTGACCCTGAGGAGAGGGTTTGTTTTCCTTCGCTGACTCAGGGAGAACGTCCCTTCTTTTATGCTTATGACTACTTTTTTAGCCAAATGAACATCACCATTCCCTTTACTTCCTTTGAGACCGACTTGTTGTAGACCTGTAATATAATGTTACCCCATCTCAGCTTCACCCGAACTCGTGGGGCTTCATAAAGATCTTCCAACTATTGTGTCAAGAACTGGATGTCCGACCTTCTCAAACTCTCTTTCTTTATCTTTTTGTTTTGACGAAGCCTGGGGTAGCTAAGAAGAAGGCTTCCTGGGTTTCTTTCCGAGCTGTCCAAGGAAAGAAAGTTTTTTCAATGTACGACGAGTCTTTTAGGGATTTCAAAAACTATTATTTTAAGGTCCGAGCTGTTGAAGGATCTCGGCCTTTCTTTTTGGAGCAAAATGATGAGCTTGCCTTCCCCCTATCCTGGCAACAGAATGTAGTAGTGTCTAGGTATACTTGGGAGATGTTGGATGAGGTTGACCAGGCTTTTGTACATGTTCTAGAGGAGAATTGGGGGGAGCCTCTTCATCTTGATACGAAGAGGTTCTTGGGGGATCCCTCCCTTCTTCGAGCTGAATTGGGTAGCTGCCGATTTCTTTGCTTGTTTTATCTTTGTTATTTTGTTGGTTTTGTCGATCTCTCTTTGTCTAACTTGTAATTTTGGTTTTGCTGTTTCCTTTTTTCAGAGATGGTAAAGACTACTGATGGTATGAAGGCTTTTAAGAGGGCTAGGAAGGTGACTGCTGCTCAGAACATTTTGACCAAAGGTCCTGGGGAGGGATCTTCTAATGTTACGCTAAGGAGGTCGACCTCGGACACTTCCAGACCGAGGAAGATCATCCCAACTCCCCAGGTCCGCTTGGCTCCTTCTGATCCTCTCCAGCCGACCTCTGGTGCCGCCTCTCCCTCTGCTACTGGTCCTGCCCCCAAGAAGCAGAGGACTACTATACCCTATAATCTGGATGCCCCTGACTTTGACGCTGTAGGGTTTGCTGATAACCAGATTGCTCCCTATGGCCGACTTCCTATGGACGATGTGTCCATCCTGCACCACCTGAATTTTATCACCAGAAGTAGGGTTCGGATGGCGCACATGGGTGCGGCTTTGTTTCGCTAGATCCAAGACTCTCCCGTCCATGCGATGAAGGAGTTTATGCTAGAAGCCAAGTCGGAGTATGATCAGATCAAGGGTCTGAAGGACGAGCTAGACGCTAGAGTTATTAAGCTGGAGCTAGATCTAGAAAAGGAGAAAGCCCGAGCTACTGCCGCTGTGGCTTCTGCTAAGCTGTCCGAGGAGACGGCACTGCAGCATAAGGAGAGCTATGTCCGTACTTATGGCGAGTTGTTGGAGGCAAGTGAGAGTTTGGAGAATGCTCATGCTAATTATGCTGAGCTTCAGAGTCATCTGGTGGGTAGCGTGACTGACGCATATGAGAACTTAAAGGCTCAGGTTCGAGTTCTTGCTCCCGAGCTCGACTTGAGTCTTTTTAGTTTGGACAATATTGTTAAAGATGGTAAAATTGTTCCTGGCCCCGATGATGATGATGATGTAGATCCTCCTCCTGCACCATCAACCAAAGCTTCTGCTGCTTTGACTTTTCCAACTCCTACAGCTGAGGTCGCCCGTCCCCAACCCAAGCCAGATTGTAAAATACTTAATCGTGAGGATGGGACTGTGGATGCTGTTCCTGTGAATATTATTCTTCCGCCTTTTGACGCTGCTACTGGGGAAACCTTGCACCCTTTTTGAGTTGTGTGTTTATCTCTTCAGCCCAGCTTGTGGGCTTTTTGAACTCTGCTTCTTGTAATTTATGGTTTGTTTGACTTGGATATTTTAGTTGCTTTCTTTAGCAACTCTATTTAGAAAAACAACTGCTTTTAAACTCTTGAGGTCGACTTTCGGATGGCCTTCTGAGTTTTGATTACAGTAGCTTTGTTTCTTCATGATATGGTTGTTTGCAGCTTTTTTGCACTTTCAGGAATCTTTAGAGTGTTGGAGTCTTGCTGTTTGACCTCTTTTGATTGCCTTTGTGTTTGTTTGTTTTGCTGCTTCTGGCCGAAGTGGCTTTTGAGGCTAGCTTCGTTTATTCTTTTTAGTATTCTCATGGAATACTTGTAAATTTCTTTTGGTGAGGTCGTGGCCTTTTAGGTTGAGTTGTGTCCCTTCTAACGCATGCCTTCTGTTGGTCGGTTTCTTTTGTCGGTCCTTCTCGAGTTATTTCTTGCAATCCATTTAGACCTCGATGGATCTTCTTTTTATGGATTTTACTTTTTATAACTCTGTCGCTTTACTTGGCCTGGGCTGACTTCTTCCTGTCGGACCCTTCTAAGCTATTTCTAGTAATCCATTTTTAGTTAGGGCTGGCCAGGCCTCTTGCTATGGATTACTTTTTTATAACTTTTTTGTCACTTTGATCAATCTGGTCCGACTTCTTCATGTCGGTCCATCCCAAGTTATTTCCAGCAATTCATTTTTTCTTTAGACCTCGTCAGGCCTCTTCTATGGATTACTTCTTATAACTTTTTTGTAGTTTTGGGGGATGGGTCCGGCTTCTTCATACCGGTCCTTCCCAAGTTATTTTTAGCAATCCATTTTTTCTCAAATTTCGTCGAGCCTCTTTCCATGGATAGCTTTTTATAACTTTTTGTAGTTTTGGGGGATGGGTCCGGCTTCTTCATACCGGTCCTTCCCAAGTTATTTTTAGCAATCCATTTTTTCTCAGACCTCATCGGGCCTCTTTCCATGGATAGCTTTTATAACTTTTCATATTTTTGGGGGATGGGTCTGGCTTCTTCATACCGGTCCTTCCCAAGTTATTTTTAGCAATCCATTTTAGACCTCGTTGGGCCTCTTTTCATGGATAGCTTTTTATAACTTTTCGTAGCTTTGGGGGATGGGTCCGGCTTCTTCATACCGATCCTTCCCAAGTTATTTTTAGCAATCCATTTTTTCTCAGACCCCGTCGGGCCTCTTTCCATGCATAGCTTTTATAACTTTTTATAGTTTTAGGGGATGGGTCCGGCTTCTTCATACCGGTCCTTCCCAAGTAATTTTTAGCAATCCATTTTAGACCTCATTGGGCCTCTTTTCATGGATAGCTTTTTATAACTTTTCGTAGCTTTCGGGGATGGGTCCGGCTTCTTCATACCGGTTCTTCCCAAGTTATTTTTAGCAATCCATTTTTTCTCAGACCTCGTCGGGCCTCTTTCCATGGATAGCTTTTATAACTTTTCGTAGTTTTGGGGGATGGGTCCAGCTTCTTCATACCGGTCCTTCCCAAGTTATTTTTAGCAATCCATTTTAGACCTTGTTCTGAGGGTTACCTGAAACTGTAGGTTGATCTCGGATGAGATCTCTTGTACTGGTCGAAGATGACGTGTCCGGCTGGCTGGTGGCGGCCGGAGCTGTTGTGTCCGACTTATTGGACTGGCTGTACTTCTGATCCTTGGTCACCGGAAGGTGGGGGGTACCTGCAAGAGACTCCGATGCTTAAGTTAGCACGGGTATTAAGCAGGTTTATTGTAGAATCAGAGTATGAGTTATACCTGGGGGCTCCAGTGTATTTATAGTAGTGTGGGCTGACCTTTCTGATAAGATAAGTTAGTTATCTTATCTTATCTTATCTCGAGTGAAGTCAGCTTATCTTTAAGGGAACCGCCTTTATCTCTATAGGCTTGGATTGCCTTTGGATGTGGGTCGTGTTCCTCTATTTGAGCCCTTTACTGGGCTTTCCTGTTGATTTGGCCAATCCCTTTAAGAAGAGGTGGGATAGCCTGACCTAAATAGGTCGGTCGCTTTATCATCGAACATCTCGGGTCGGACAGCTCAACCCAGGGTATGAACAGTGCCCCTGCTTGAGCTCGGTCTTCTTTTGTTTTGGGGGCGAGTCCTTGACTTCGGTCCTTCCCTAATGAAGCCAAACTCAAGCATTTCGTCGATTCCTTTGTAGTGACTTTTGAATGTGGAACGTTTTCCTCTAAAAGCGCGTGCTTTTATATCAGCGCTTTGGGAATGTGTGAGGGTTTAATACTTTCATTAATTAGTATTAATTGCCCCGTTTTCCTTTGGCTCTTTATTTTGATTTTCGAAAACCCATAAACGGTTTCTCTTCTTCGCTCTTTTCGCAATTTCTTCCTTTGTTCTCTCGCTCTCTGTCTTTCGCCCACATTTCTGCTTTTCTTGCGTTGCGGCGTCACTAGGCGATTTTTCTGGGCAGCTTTCATTTTCACGTCTCCTTTTTTCCCTTGAAGCTTCTTCCCTTTCCAGGTTAGTTCCATTCGTATTTTCTTTTTCTTTTCGTTGTTTTGGCTATGTGATGAGGTTTTGATTTTTCTTTAAAGAAAGTTTGGATCTTTCTATTTTTGTCGCACCTAATTGTTGTTAAAATATGTGTTCTAAGAGTTTCTTCATCTTCTGCATGATCCTTTTTGCCTTTCCTGTTGCTTGATACTTTTTAGGGCTTTTTGCATGTTCTGTTGTTTCTATCTGATACCAATACCCAAAAAATCTGCATCTTTTCCTCGCTTTGTTTGAAGGTTGCTTTTTTGTCTGATTCCAAAAAAGGTTGCGCCTTTGATGGTTTCTGTTTGGCGTGTTTGATGTTGTCAAAGCTTTTTTGCTGATAGACTGTAAAAAGATAGTGGCTTTGATGACTTTTTAAACTTTTATGCTTGCTGTTTGAAAATATTCTTTTCTTGTTTGGGGGAAGCCGAGGCGTAAGCTGTAGATTTTTCCAGAAACCTTGCTTTGTTACTGCCTCCAAAGGATGCCCCAGGACTTTGGTTTGAGTCTTGGGGTTTTCCTTTTCTGTTTGTTCTTCTGTATCATATTGGTCGAGTTGTTTCGCCCTTTGCCCGAGATACTTTTTAGTAATCCAATCTTCTTTTCTTATTGTAGGATTAGTTGGCCTCATGTCTTCTCGCAATAACATTGTAGAGATGTCTTCCAGAGTTCCCGAGGGGATGTCCGATTGGCTGGACTCCCTTATCTTGATGTGTGTTTCTGTTTTGGATGATGAATTTTGCATAGAGCTGAGAAAGCGTCATAGGATTTGTGGTAACAGTGCCTGGGAGAGGGATTATGAGCTTGTTGCTCCTGATTCTGATGAGATGGTTTGTTTTCCGACTTCCATCGAGGGGGAGCGTCCCTTCTTCTATGCCTACGAATATTTCTTCAGTCAACTGGACATTATTTTTCCTTTTACTGCTTTTGAGACCGACCTGTTGTGGTCGTGTAATATTGCCCCGTCCCAGCTTCACCCGAATTCCTGGGGTTTTATCAAAATTTTTCAGCTACTTTGCCAAGAGTTAGGTGTAACACCTTCTCAGGCTCTCTTCCTTTACCTGTTTGTTTCTACCAAGCCTGGTGGCTCTTCGAAAAAGAAAGCTTCCTGGGTTTCTTTCAGATCTGCCCAGGGCCATAAAGTGTTTGCTATGTATGATGAGTCCTTTAAGGATTTCAAGAATTACTTCTTTAAAGTTCGTGCTGTCAAGAGGGCCCGCCCTTTTTTCTTGATGAAAATGATGAGCCTTCTTTCCCTCTAGAGTGGCAGAAGGAGGTGAGAGTGTCTCGCTATTCCTAGGATATGCTTGACGATGTTGAGCGTGCCTTTGTTGTTGTTCTTGAGGATTTATGGGGAGCACCACCCCATCTTGATACAAAATGGTTTTTGAATGACCTATCCCTGGTCCGGGCTATTTTGGGTATTTGCCTGACTTGTTTCTATACTTGTTTCTTAGTTTGGCTTCCTCATCTTGTGATTGTAACCCTTTATTGTGGCTGATTTTGTGTTTGCAGAGATGTCAAAAAACAATGAATCCATGAAGGCCTTCAAAAGGGCAAAGAAGGCGACTGCTGCTCGGAACATTTCGGCCAAGACGGCCGGGGAGGGATCTTCCCAAGTGCAAGTAAAGCCACCTGTGCCGAGTTCTCCTGGACCGAGGAAGGTGTTCCCTACTCCTCGGGTTCGTCTGGTTGACCCTCCACTGACTTCTGCCTCTAGTTCTGGTGCTCCTCCCCACAAGAAACAAAAAATAGCTAAGCCTTTCAACCTTGATGCTCCTGACTTTAATGTAATTGAATTTGTGGATCAACAAATCGGTCCCTACGGTGCCTTCCTATGGACGATGTGTCGCTCCTTCACCATCTGGACATTATAACTCGAAGTAGTGTTAGAATGGCGTATATGGGGGCTGCCCTATACCGGACTGCTCAAAATCTTCCTCTCCACGCCACCAAAGCCTTTATGGAGGAGGCTAAACAGGAGTTTGATCGGATGAAGGGCCTGAAGGAGGAGCTTGAAGTAAAGGTAGCCAAGTTGGAGAAGGATCTGGAGAACGAGAAGGCGAGTTCACTTTATCTGGTGGCTTCTGTAAGGCTGGCCGAGGACACGGCACTGAGGCATAAAGACAGCTATGTTACATCCTATCGGGAGGGAATGCGTCTGAAGGCGGAGTTAGAGAACGCCCGAGCTGATTACTCCGAGCTCCAGGGTCATCTTGTTGGCAGCGTAACTGCTGGTTATGAGAACCTGAAAGAGCAAGTTCGGATTATTGCTCCCGAGGCCGACCTTACTCTCTTCAGCTTGGATAATGTTGTCAGGGATGGTAAGATTGTCCTTGATGACAAGGATGATGATGATGTCGATCCCCTCCCTGTGTCTTCTGCCAAGGTGTCAGCTCCTGCTGTTCCTCCTGCCGAGATCGGCTCTCCCGCTTCTGATCCTGACTGCCAGATCTTAAATCGGGACGATGGTACTGTAGATGCTGTTCCTCTCCAGGCTCGCCCTCCTTCTCCTCAGACTGATGCTGCTGAAAAGTCTTCTAATCTTTAGCTGATTTATTTTGGATATTTGTGTAGTTGGCCCGGCTTGTGGGCTTTAAAACTCTTTATTTCGTGGTTGGTTTATTTTGCTGACACTCTTTCTGGTTGCTTGTTTAGCAACCCATTATTTTGAAAAACACAACGAGTATCTTCTAAGCTTTTGGGTCTGAACCTGAAGCTTTGTTATTTTATGTCATGCTTGCTTTCGCCTGTCTTAGCTTTTATATGTTTCGAGAATGTTGAAGCCTTGTTGCTCACCCTCTTTGAACTGCTTTGTACTTAGAGGTTGTAGATGCGTGGATCCAACTAGCAATCCATGACCGACTTCTTTGTCCTTTTCCAAGTAGTTGACTGACGTCATCATGTCGATCTTTTCTCGGTTATTTTTAGTAATCTTCTTTTTGGACCTTGGTCAGGTCTCTTTTAGAGATTACTTTTATAACTTGTTTGTTGTAGGAAACCGACTTCGTTATGTCGATCTCTTCTAAGTTATTTTTGTAATCCTCTTTCTTGGATCTTTGTCAGATCTCTTTCAGGGATTACTTTTATAACTTGTTTGATGTAGGAGACCGACTTCATTATGTCGATCTCTTCTAAGT
Organism: Arachis ipaensis; assembly: GCF_059453495.1. Taxonomy (NCBI): domain Eukaryota; kingdom Viridiplantae; phylum Streptophyta; class Magnoliopsida; order Fabales; family Fabaceae; genus Arachis; species Arachis ipaensis. The sequence goes on from NC_142436.1 coordinate 61,732,640, forward strand.
TATTTTTGTAATCCTCTTTCTTGGATCTTTGTCGGATCTCTTTCAAGGATTACTTTTATAACTTGTTTGTTGTAGGGGACCGAGTTCGTTATGTCGATCTCTTCTAAGTTATTTTTATAATCCTCTTTCTTGGATCTTTGTCAGATCTCTTTCAGGGATTACTTTTATAACTTGTTTGATGTAGGAGACCGACTTCATTATGTCGATCTCTTCTAAGTTATTTTTGTAATCCTCTTTCTTCGATCTTTGTCAGATCTCTTTCAGGGATTACTTTTATAACTTGTTTGTAGGAGGTCGACTTCTTTGCGTCGTCCTCTTTCTAAGTTATTTTTGTAGTCCTCTTTTTTGGACCTTTGTCAGGTCTCTTTCAGGGACTACTTTTATAACTTTTCATTTTGGGCAGACTTTGTCATGTCGGGCCCTTCTAAGTTAAAGTAATTCTCTTTAATAGGGTTGGCCAGACCTCTTTCCAGGGTTTACTTATAACTTGGGTTGACTTGGTCCGACTTCTTAACGTCGGCCAGTCTTTTAAGTTATTATTTAGCAATCCATAAGACCTCGTCAGGTTCTTTTTCGGATCACTTTCGATAACTTCTTACATTATTCTGTGTTCATCTTTGCCGATTTGTAGAAGGTGGTTGCTATCTTTAGATCGTCTTTTAGGTGAATCACGTTTTCACCTTTATCGGACGATTGTCTTTATCATGATCGTGCAGTGAAATTGGTTTTCACTTTATGCCGATCTGTTGCTTTATAATCGGACGATGAATGCTTCAGATTAATGCGTCTTGGAAACTTGTAGAATATCTAAAATATATATTTTATTCAAAGGAAAGTGCAAATATATACATGTGGGAATTTTTCATCCCTTTAAGTCGGATAGTGTCTGAGTCTCAACTTGGTGCCTCATTAAAAAACCCTTTCAGGAAAAAGAGTGCATCTAATAGTGAGATCTTTTACTTTTTCTAGCTGTAGTACCTTCTTAGGTTGCAGGCGTGCCATGATCTGGGAAGCTCTCGTCCATCGAGTTCGGACAGTCTGTAGTAGTGATGAGCGGATAATTTATACGCTTTTTGGCATTGTTTTTAGTATATTTTAATTAATTTTTATTATATTTTTATTAGTTTTTATTTAAAAATCACTCTTCTGGACTTTAATATGAGTTTGTGTATTTTCTATGATTTCAGGTATTTTCTGGCTGAAATTGAGGGACCTGAGCAAAAATCTGATTCAGAGGCTGAAAAAGGACTGCAGATGCTGTTGGATTCTGACCTCCCTGCACTCAAAGTGGATTTTCTAGAGCTACAGATACCAAAATCCGCGCACTCTCAATTGCGTTGGAAAGTAGACATCTTGAGCTTTCCAGCAATATATAATAGTCCATACTTTGCCCGAGATTTGATGGCCCAAACAGGCGTTCCAAGTCAGCTCAAGAATTCTGGCGTTTAACTCCAAAACTGGCACAAAAGTTGGAGTTAAACGCCCAAACTGGCACAAAAGCTGGCGTTTAACTCCAAAAAAAGTCTCTACACGAAAATGCTTCAATGCTCAGCCCAAGCACACACCAAGTGGGCCCAGAAGAAGATTTCTGCATTAATTACTGATTTCTGTAACCCTAGGCTACTAGTTCTCTATAAATAGGACCTTTTGCTATTGTATTTTCATCTTGGAATCTTTGATAAGTCTTATACTATCTATCATATACTCATACTTTTGATAGACCTTTTCACGTTTGGGGCTGGCCTCACGGCCATGCCTAGACCTTGTTCTTATGTATTTTCAACGGTGGAGTTTCTACACACCATAGATTAAGGTGTGGAGCTCTACTGTTCTTCATGAATTAATACAAAGTACTATTATTTTTCTAATAAACTCAAGTCTATTTCTTCTCCAAGATATTCATTCATTCTTCAACTTGATGAATGTGATGATCCGTGACACTCATCATCATTCTCACCTAGGAACATGTGCCTGACAACCACCTCTGTTCTACTAGCAATGGCTTGAATGCGTATCTCTTGGGTTTCTAATCTAAGATTGGAACATTCGTCGTATAGGCTAGAATTATTGGCGGCCATTCCTGAGATCTGGAACGTCTAAACCTTGTCTGTGGTATTCTGAGTAGGATCTGGGAAGGGATGACTATGACGAGCTTCAAACTCGCGATTGTGGGGCGTGTGACAGACGCAAAAGGATCAATGGATCCTATTCCGACATGATCGAGAACCGACAGCTGATTGGCCGATGTTGTGACAAAGCATCAGGACCATTTTCACTGAGAGGACGGGATGTAGCCATTGACAATGGTGATGCCCAACATAAAGCTCATTCTGAGACCATAGAGATTCCATTGATATTACTTCTGCCTTTCATAAGCTCTGATGAATATTCTTCCTCTGCAAGAATCTCACTAGAGATGGCAGACAATTCAAAGAAACAAGCTTATGGACTTGTAGAGGATGTCTTGGTAAAGGTTGAAGACCATTACATCCCTGCTGATTTCATAATCTTAGAGACTGGGAAGTGTATGGATGAATCCATCATCCTTGGCAGACCCTTCCTAGCCACAGCAAAAGCTGTGATTGATGTTGACAGAGGAGAATTGATCATTCAAGTGAATGGAGACTCCCTTGTGTTTAAAGCTCAAGGATATCCCTCTGTCACCATGGAGAGGAAGCACGAAGAGCTTCTCTCAATACAGAGTCAAACAGAGCCCCCACAGTCAAACTCTAAGTTTGGTGTTGGGAGGCCACAACCAAACTTTAAGTTTGGTGTTGAACCCCCACATTCAAACTCTAAGTTTGGTGTTGGGAGGTTCCAACATTGCTCTGAACATCTGTGAGGCTCCATGAGAGCCACTGTCAAGCTATTGACATTAAAGAAGCGCTTGTTGGGAGGCAACCCAATTTTTACTTATCTATGTTAAATTTCTATTTTCTATTGTTATTTTATGTTTTCTGTAGGTTGATGATCATGTGAAGTCACAAAAACAATTGAAAAAGCAAAAACAAAGTGAAAAATAGAATGAAAAACAGAACACCCTGGAGGAGATAGTTACTGGCATTTAAACGCCAGTAAAGTGCACCAGACTGGCGTTTAATGCCAGAAAAGGGCAAGAAGCTGGCGTTAAATGCCAGAAATGGGCAGCAGCCTGGCGTTTAACGCTAGGATTGGCAGAAAGGGGCATTTTGCACGCCACTTGGTGCAGGGATGAGATATCCTTGACACCTCAGGATCTATGGACCCCACAGGATCCCCACCTACCCCACCACTCTCTCTCTTCTTCACCCATCCACCAATCACCTCAAAACCTCTTCCCCAAAAACCTTTCACCAATCAAATCCCACCATTCTCTTCACCACTCACATCCATCCTTCATAAAACCCCACCTACCTCACCATTCAAATTCAAACCACTTTCCCTCCCAAATTCACCCTCTATAGCTGAACCATACACACCCCTCTCACCTCTATATAAACCCATCTTCACTCCTTCATTTTCACACAACCTAAACACCACTTCTTCCCCTTGGCCAAAACACAATCCCCACTCCATCTCCTCTATTTCTTCTTCTTCTACTCTCTTCTTTCTTCTTTTGCTCGAGGATGAGCAACCTTTTAAGTTTGGTGTGGTAAAAGCTAAAGCTTTTTGTTTTTCCATAACCATTTATGGCACCAAAGGCCGGAGAAACCTCTAGAAAGAGGAAAGGGAAGGCAAAAGCTTCCATCTCCGAGTCATGGGAGATGGAGAGATTCCTCTCAAGGGTGCATCAAGACCACTTCTATGAAGTTGTGGCCAAGAAGAAAGTGATCCCCGAGGTTCCTTTTAAGCTCAAAAAGGGCGAATATCCGGAGATCCGACATGAGATCCGAAGAAGAGGTTGGGAAGTTCTCACCAACCCCATTCAACAAGTTATAATCTTAATGGTTCAAGAGTTCTATGCCAATGCATGGATCACCAAGAACCATGATCAAAGTGTGAACCCGGACCCTAAGAATTGGCTTACAATGGTCCGCGGGAAATACTTAGATTTTAGTCCGGAAAATGTAAGGTTGGCATTCAACTTGCCCATGATGCAAGGAGATGCACACCCCTACACTAGAAGGGTCAACTTTGATCAAAGGTTGGACCAAGTCCTCATGGACATATGTGAAGAGGGCGCTCAATGGAAGAGAGATTCAAGAGGGAAGACGGTTCAACTAAGAAGGCATGACCTCAAGCCCGTGGCTAGGGGATGGTTGGAGTTCATCCAACGCTCAATCATTCCCACTAGCAACTGGTCCGAAGCTACTATGGACCGGGCTATCATGATACATAGCATCATGATTGGAGAGGAAGTGGAAGTTAATGAGGTTATATCCCAAGAACTCTACAAGGTGGCGGACAAGTCCTCTCCTTTGGCAAGGTTAGCCTTCTCTCATCTCATTTGTCACCTTTACAATTCGGTTGGAATTGACATAGAGGGAGACATTCTCATTGATGAGGACAAACCCATCACTAAGAAAAGGATGGAGAAAACAAGAGAACATCATCAAGAGCATGAGGAAATTCCTCATCATGAAATCCCTGAGATGCCTCAAGGGATGCAGCTTCCTCCACAAAACTATTGGGAGCAAATCAACACCTCCCTAAGAGAATTAAGTTCCAACATAGGACAACTAAGGGTGGAGCACCAAGAGCATTCCATCCTCCTCCATGAAATTAGAGAAGATCAAAGAACCATGAGAGAGGAACAACAAAGGCAAGGAAGAGACATTGAGGAGCTCAAGCACTCCATAAGTTCTTCAAGAGGAAGAACAAGCCGACATCGCTAAGGTGGACCTGTTCTTTAATTTCCTTGTTCTTTATTTTCTATTTTTCGAAAATTGTGCTTTATGTTTACTTATGTTTGTGTCTTTATTACATGATCATTAATGTCTTAGTGTCTATGCGTTAAAGCTATGAAAATGAATCCATCACCTTTCTTAAATGAAAAATGTTTTTAATTGAAAAAGAAAAAAAAGTGCATGAATTTCAAATTTTAAAACAGTTTAATTCTTTTGATGTGGCGGCAATACTATTGTCTTTCTAAATGAATGCTTGAACAGTGCATATTTTTGAATGTGATTGTTTATGAATGTTAAAATTATTGGCTCTTGAAAGAATGAAAGGAAAAGGAGAAATGTTATCTGATGATCTGAAAAATCATAAAATTGATTCTTGAAGCAAGAAAAATCAGTGAAAAACTTGCAAAAAAAAAAAGCAAGCAGAAAAAGCCAATATCCCTTTAAACCAAAAGCCAAGGGTGATAAAAAGGATCCAAGGCTTTGAGCATCAGTGGATAGAAGGGCCCACAGGAATAAAATCCTGGCCTAAGCGGCTAAACCAAGCTGTCCCTAACCATGTGCTTGTGGCGTGAAGGTGTCAAGTGAAAACTTGAGACTGAGTAGTTAAAGTCGAGGTACAAAGCAAAAAAGAAGAGTGTGCTTAAGAACCCTGGACACCTCTAATTGGGGACTCTAGCAAAGCTGAGTCACAATCTGAAAAGGTTCACCCAGTTATGTGTCTGTGGCATTTATGTATCCGGTGGTAATACTGGAAAACAAAGTGCTTAGGGCCACGGCCAAGACTCATAAAGTAGCTGTGTTCAAGAATTAACATACTTAACTAGGAGAATCAATAACACTATCTGGATTCTGAGTTCCTATAGATGCCAATCATTCTGAACTTCAAAGGATAAAGTGAGATGCCAAAACTGTTCAGAAGCAAAAAGCTAAAAGCCCCGCTCATCTAATTAATACTGATCTTCATAGATGTTTTTGGAATTCATTTTATATTCTCTTCTTTTTTATCCTATTTGATTTTCAGTTGCTTGGGGACAAGCAACAATTTAAGTTTGGTGTTGTGATGAGCGGATAATTTATACGCTTTTTGGCATTGTTTTTAGTATGTTTTAGTATATTTTAATTAGTTTTTATTATATTTTTATTAGTTTTTATTTAAAAATCACTCTTCTGGACTTTACTATGAGTTTGTGTATTTTTCTGTGATTTCAGGTATTTTCTGGCTGAAATTGAGGGACCTGAGCAAAAATCTGATTCAGAGGCTGAAAAAGGACTGCAGATGCTGTTGAATTCTGACCTCCCTGCACGCAAAGTGGATTTTCTTGAGCTACAGAAGTCCAACTGGCACGCTTTCAATTGCGTTGGAAAGTAGACATCTTGAGCTTTCCAGCAATATATAATAGTCTATACTTTGCTCGAGATTTGATGGACCAAACAGGCGTTCCAAGTCAGCTCAAGAATTTTGGCGTTTAACTCCAAAACTGGCACAAAAGCTGGAGTTAAACGCCCAAACTGGCACAAAAGCTGGCGTTTAACCAAGAAAAGTCTCTACAGGAAAATGCTTCAATGCTCAGCCCAAGCACACAACAAGTGGGCCCGGAAGAAGATTTCTGCATTAATTACTGATTTCTGTAACCCTAGGCTACTAGTTCTCTAAAAATAGGACCTTTTGCTATTGTATTTTCATCTTGGAATCTTTGATAAGTCTTATACTATCTATCATATACTCATACTTCTGATAGACCTTTTCATGTTTGGGACTGGCCTCACGGCCATGCCTAGACCTTGTTCTTATGTATTTTCAACGGTAGAGTTTCTACACACCATAGATTAAGGTGTGGAGCTCTGCTGTTCTTCATGAATTAATACAAAGTACTATTGTTTTTCTAATCAACTCAAGTCTATTTCTTCTCCAAGATATTCATTCGTTCTTCAACTTGATGAATGTGATGATCCATGACACTCATCATCATTCTCACCTAGGAACATGTGCTTGACAACCACCTCTGTTCTACTAGCAATGGCTTGAATGCGTATCTCTTGGGTTTCTAATCTAAGATTGGAACCTTCGTGGTATAGGCTAGAATTATTGGCGGCCATTCCTGAGATCCGGAACATCTAAACCTTGTCTGTGGTATTCTGAGTAGGATCTGGGAAGGGATGACTGTGACGAGCTTCAAACTCGCGATTATGGGGCGTGTGACAGACGCAAAAGGATCAATGGATCCTATTCCGACATGATCGAGAACCGACAGCTGATTAGCCAATGTTGTGACAAAGCATCATGACCATTTTCACTGAGAGGACGGGATGTAGCCATTGACAATGGTGATGCCCAACATAAAGCTTTCCATGGAAAGGAGTATGAATGATTGGAAGAAGGCAATAGGAAAGCAGAGGTTCAAGGGGAACAAAGCATCTTCATACGCTTATCTGAAATCCACCAATGAATTACATAAGTATCTCTATCTTTATTTTATGTTTTATTCATCTTTTAATTATCAACCCTCCATCACCATTTGAATCTACCTGACTAAGATTTACAAAATGACCATAGCTTGCTTCAAGCCGACAATCTCCGTGGGATCGACCCTTACTCACGTAAGGTTTATTACTTGGACGACCCAGTGCACTTGCTGGTTAGTTGTGCGGAATTATGACAAAGTGTGATTCACATTTGAGAGCTCCAAGTCTTTGGCGCCATTGTTGATGATCACAATTTCGTGCACCAAGTAGCCCTTTCCAAGTACTTCTACAACTCGGTAGGGTCTTTTCCAGTTTGCTGCCAACTTTCCTTCTCCTAGTCGAGTTGTTCCAATATCATTTCGGATTAGGATGAGATCATTCTCTGCGAAACTTCTCGGAACTACCCTTTGGTTATATCTGGAAGCCATTCGACGTTTTAGTGCTTCTTTCCTGATCCAAGCTCTTTCATGGATTTCAGGTAGTAGGTCGAGCTCTTCCCTCTGAAGTTAGGAGTTTGCTCCCTCATTGTAATGAACCACTCTGGGTGATCCTTCCTCAATCTCTACTGGAATCATCGCCTCTATTCCGTATGCTAACCGGAAGGGGGATTCCTTTATGGTGGAGTGTGGCGTCGTTCGATATGCCCATAGAACTTGTGGAAGCTCTTCTGCCCAAGCTCCCTTTGCGTCTTGTAATCTCCGTTTTAACCCGGCCAATATGACTTTGTTGGCAGCTTTAGCCTGTCCATTGGCTTGCGGATGTTTCACGGAGGTGTACTGGTGCTTTATGTTCAAGTCGGCTACTAATTTTCTGAAGCCTGCATCTATGAATTGAGTGCCATTGTCTGTGGTGATGGAGTGTGGAACCCCGAACCTTGTGACAATATTTCTATATAGGAATTTTCGGCTTCTTTGAGCAGTGGCGTTGGCTAGGGGCTCTGCCTTGATCCACTTTGTGAAATAGTCTACCCCTACTATGAGGAATTTAACTTGTCCTGATCCCTGAGGGAAGGGTCCGAGAAGATCAAGTCCCCATTTTGCAAACGGCCAAGGCGAAGTTACGCTAATGAGCTCTTCTGGCGGGGCGATGTGAAAGTTGGCATGTTTCTGACATGGTGGACATGTCTTTACAAATTCTGTAGCTTCTTTCTATAGAGTTGGCCAGTAAAATCCCGCCCGGAGAACTTTTTTGGCGAGAACTCATGCTCCGAGATGATTTTCGCAGATGCCGCCGTGTACTTCTTCTAGCACTTTCTTTGTGTTGTTGGTCGGCGCACATTTTAGTAATGGTATTGAGATCCCTCTTTTGTACAGGATGTTGTTTATGATAGTGTAGTACTGTGCCTCCCTTTTTAACCTCTTTGCCTCTTTTTCTTCTGTGGGGAGTGTTTTTGCTTTGAGGTAGTTAATTATGGGGGTCATTGATAAACCACTATTTTATGGTTTATCTTGTGCTCAATTGAGTGGTTTTTATCTACTCTTTACCCACTTATTCATACTATTTGCATGGTTTTACATTTGCCTTCCTAATTATGTGCTTTAATTGAAAACATGTTTCTTTGGACTTATCTTTGCTAATATTAATCCTCTCTTATTACCATTAGATGCCTTGATATGTGTGTTAAGTGCTTTCAGAGATTACAGGGCAGGAATGGCTCAGAGGATGGAAAGGAAGCATGCAAAAGTGGAAGGAATACAAAAAGTTGAAGGAACTGCAAAGCTGTCAGCCTGACCCTCTTGCACTAAAACAGCTGTAACTTTAGCTACAGAGGTCCAAACGACGCGGTTCCAGTTGCATTGAAAAGCTAACGTCCAGGGCTTCGATTTGATATATAATATGCCATTTTTGCTCTGATGCTAGGTGACACGAACGCGTGATCCACGCGGACGCATCGCAGTGACGAAAAACCAGTGTGGCAGATTTCTCCTCCAACAATTTCTGGGCTATTTCCGACCCAGTTTGCGACCCAGAAAACACAGATTAGAGGCTATAAAGTGGAGGAATGCATCCATTCAAAAACAAGCTTTCATAATTCACAATTTGAGGAGTAGATATAGTTTTTAGAGAGAGAGGTTCTATCCTCTCTCTTAGAATTTAGTTTTAGGATTTAGGATTATTTCTTCTTCATCACAGGTTCAATGTTCCTTTTATTTATTTTCCTAATTTAATTTATGAACTCTTCCATGTTATATTTGATATCTTTATTAGTGCTAATTGAGGTATTTCAGATTTATGATTGTTCTCTCTATTATTTATAATTTGAATTTTTCCCTTTTGGCTTCGGTTGAGTCATTGGAGACACTTGAGTTATCAAACTCATTGTTGATTGAAAATTGGAATTCTTCAAGAATTAATTCGGGTTCCAATAACTCTAACTTTTCCCAAGGAAAGACTAGGACTTGAGGAATAAGAATTAATTCATCCACTTAACTTACCTTCATAGTTAGAGGTTAACAAATGAGAGAAGAATCCAATTCTCATTACAATTGATAAGGATAACCAGGATAGGACTTCCAGTTCTCATACCTTGCCAAGAGTTTATTTTATATTTATTTATTTATTTTTATTGCTTTGAAAATATACCTGTGCCCATTGCCCAAACTCCAAAACCCCCCAATTTACAAACTCATAACCAATAATAAGAACATACCTCCCTGCAATTCCTTGAGAAGACGACCCGAGATTTGAATACTTCGGTTATCAATTTATTAAGGGGTTTGTTACTTGTCACAACCAAAACGTTTGCAAGAAAGGTTGATTGCTTGGTTTAGTAACTATACTTGCAACGAGTATTTACTATAACTTCTAAACCATCAATTTTCAGTTATTCAAAATGGCGTCGTTGCCAGGGAATTGCAAACGTGTGCCTTATTATTGGTTATTGTAAATATTTTATTTTTGCTTGTTTATTTGTTTTTATTTTTTGTTTTTATTTTTGCTTTTTTCTTAAGTTAAGAGGTTATTGGTTTTTATTTTAAAATTTTTATTTTATCTTATCTTATTTCAAAATTCAAATTTAAAAATTTTCTAAATTCAAATTCAAAAATTTTCAAATTTCAAATTTCAAAAATTCAAAATTCAAAAATTTAAAATTCAAAATTTCAAAATTTAATTTTCAAATTCAAAATTTAAATAACCTTTTAATTTAAATTTATTTTTATTTTTGTTTTTAATTTTTTTTATTAGCTACTATGAATTCTCACCCCTCTCGCTTCAAGTTTGATTCCAATGTTGTTGTTAGGAATGGAAACTATGATGAGAACTGGCATCAAGGTTGGAAGAATCAAAGATGGGAGGAGCCACAAGGATTTAATCAACCCTCATGGCAACAACCACCTCCAATGGACTATCAACAACCATTCTGTGATGCATATCAAGGCAATGACTATGGTGAGCGCTCTTTTGATTATCAACAACCACCACCATACGCCTATGAACCCCCTCCTCAACATAACTTTGGACCACCAAACTCACAAGCCCCTTTCCGCCATTCACCACCATACCAACCACCTTATGAGCCATATGAACCATATATAGAACCACCCCAATTCCAACCCAATTACTCACAAGAACCACCACTTCAATATTCACCATCTCCATATCCATCAATCCAAGAGCACTATGATCCTATTTATGAAAGCCGAGCGCTTCAAGAGTCAAAGGATCGTTTCAAGGAAACAGTGGATCGATTTCAGGCAACCATTCGTCAATTGGAGCAAGCGATAAATCAATTAGCTTCCCGACGTTCGGACACCCAAGGAACCCCCATGGCTTCATGTGGACAATCTAATGAAGAACGTAGCATGAAGGAGATACTAGAAACTCCAGTGAACAGTATGGAGCATGACTTTGTACTGGAACAAGTAGAGGAAGCCGGAATTATTGAAGAAGAAGAAGTGGTTGAAGACTTAGGAGATGCAGAACCTCCATGGGAAAGTCCAGTCATAGAACCCCCTTCCAAGACGTTTGAAATTGATGCTGAGGAGGATGTACAACCTCCAAGGCATATCATAGTTGAAGACTTGGAAGAGGTTGATCAAGAGGTGGAGATTCAAGAAGAAGAAGCACAACCTCCCATGCCCTTGGAAAGCAATGAAGAGGAGATTGAATTGGAAGAAAGCTACCAAGAGGAAGAGGTTGAAATTGAAGAAGCTTGCAAAGAGGTGGTAATTATCAGAGAAGAGCACAAGGGAGTGGAGCTTGCAATTTCATTAAAAATACCTCCCCCTAAGTTGCCATCATCCTTCACAACATTCAAGTGGGTAAAATTCATATCCCTTAGCTTTCTAATTCCACTTGAATATGGGATACTAGAGACGGATGGTCAACTTAGAGCTCTTTGTAACATTCAGAGTAAGAGGAAGATGGCCAGTAGTAAGAATTATCCTGCAAGGTTCATTATGGTTGGAAGTTTTAAGTTTAAACGCAAAAGTTCTCTCATCAAAGGTTGGTGTAGAGCTCAACTGAATGGGTCTAGGAAGCTGTTTGGTAGCTGCAGTGAGAATTCAAATTACTTATCACCCAGCTGGAAAAATACGGATCCCGACAAAAATGGGTGTAAAAGCAAGATTTGGGATCCTGGAATCTGCTCTGACATCTGTCACCCCGAGAGCCTAAGAATCTGTTTGAAGCTTCTTAAGGGCTTTACATGCCTAGTTTGGGACCCCGGAGGTTACTGGAGATACAAACATTGGTGGAGATTCCTGGATGAGTTCAAACATGAGCCACCATAACAGGGAGCTCACCAAATGTCCAACTTAAGGACTTTAACTAAAAGTGCTAGGTGGGAGACTACCCACCATGGTATGATCGTTCCTTCTTCATTTTTATTTAGTTTTATTTGTTTTCGAGTTTTATTTTATTTTATTATTATTGAACCTGGAGTTTTGCATTACATTCATATTAACACTGCATTCTGCATTTTTCATGCGTAAAAAAAAAAGAAGCACGCATGCGACGCGGCAGCGTCGCTGACGCGTCCGCATCATGTGGGAAAAATGGCTCCCACACGACCGCATCACTCACGCGGCCGCGTGAGCTGGAAATCGACGTACGAAGTGTGCACGACCAAAAGTTGTGCGAGAGTGGTGCTGGACTGGTGCTGACTGCACACGCCTTACCACGCGGACGCACAGCTCACGCGTCCGCGTCATATCCCATGATGGCCACTCACGCGATCGCGTCAACCACGCGACCGCGTCACCCTGGATTTTGGCAATACCAAGTTTCGAACAGAGAGTTGTGCGACCGCGAGGCTGCACTCGTGCCACTAGCACAAATCCTGTCACGCGATTGCGTGTCCCATGCGTCTGCGTCGCCTGACCTTATTGCGCACCACGCGACCGTGTCACCCACGCGACTGCGTCGCCAGCGTCCACAACCTATCCAGATTAGTGACAATTTTCTTATCTTTTCTTCGCTAATCATAATTTCTTCTATCTTTTCTTCTTTCTTCTTTCTTACTTTATTTCTTTCCCTTCTCATTCTTCTTATCTTTTATTTTATTTTATTTATTTGCATACTTTCATTCATTGCATATTTTTATTTTTCTAAATTTATTATTTTACCGTTGGTGTTCAAATGTTCTTATTCAATTGTTACATCTTTTCTGGTATTTTCTTGGTGCTTAATGACTTGTTTAATTCTGATTGAGTAATATTATTTAAATCAATGCCAATCTTTTATATCTGTATTACTTTTGCATTGACATGAATTTATATTATCTCTCCTTCCCCACACTCTTCCCATTGTTGTACATTTTGTACCACTGGCATGCCATGGCTTCTATTGTTTTCTCACTTGCATGTTATAGCTACCATGTAATTGAGACCCTTATTATTTGGCATTAACCCACCCATACTGTATTTATTTTCCTATCCTTATTTCTGGGTTACTCTTCTTCCCTTTTTCTTTCAAGATGGCCACCCGGAAGAGAACCGGAAGACGTTTACATGGGGAGACAGGCAAGTCAATCTGCACAATCTATAGAGAAAAGCATCAATTAAAGCCACCCGTCCACTTGCCCATCTTAGCATGAACCGAGGACGGTGCAATCTTTAAGTGTGGGGAGGTCGATACCGATCTCCATGGGTTAGTACCTTTCTGTTTCAAGCCCAATGTTTAAATTTTCTTTGTTAAATTAGTTATTGCATTTGCATATTTGTTTGATTTTATGCATTTAGTTACTACTTGGTTAAAGTAATAAAATTCTTTTAAGACCCTATCTTTGAAAAAATTTCACTAATTTAAATTGAAAAAATTTTTATGTTAAAACTTGTTTGAAGTTGTATGTGGAACATGGTTTTTGAGCCAAAGAACACACAACCTGTGAGATTTTGAGCTTATTTATATGGTTACATTATTTAACCATAAATATTTTATTCTTGTGTGTTTTCTTCTCTATAATTTCAATCTTTGCTTTGTTCCATTCTATATGTCCATTATTTAGTATATTTACATGCTTGCACATGATTGAGGCTATTGTTTGATTTTAGCTCACTTATCCCAAATAAGCCTACCCTTTAAATCACCCTTGTCAGCCACTTTGAGCCTTTTAATCCCGATTTGTTCTATATTTTACCACATCACTAGCCTTAAGCGAAAAACAAATTAATTATCCCAATTGAATCTTTGGTTAGCTTAAGATAGAGATTGTGTATCAAATAAGTGTGGGAAAATTGTGGGAACATGGGTTGATAAGGGAATGTATCATGTTTTTCATTTATTTGAATATGGGAAATTTGGGATCCTATGATGCCAGGGCATCTTGGCCAGTTTCACTGACCTTTTCTTTACTATTTTTAGGTTAGTTTCGTGCATTTCCTTAGGAAATAAGCCAGTTTTGGGTAGATATTCATTTACACCTTGATTCAAGCATACATTGTGCATTTTACATTATTTCATGAGGATTTTGCATGAGTTTAGTTACAAATTGTATGTTGCATTACCCATGACTTGGACTAGAACTTTGATGCACTCTATTGCTTGATTTCAGGACCAAAGGAAGCAAGGAATGGGAGGTAACTTGCAAAGTTAATGAGAAAAGTGATTGCCAATAACGCTCTCGAAGCCATCATTGACCACGTTAGGAGTCACGTTGAACTCTAACGTGGAGAAGGGAAGTTGAGCCAACGTTAGTGACACTTAACATTGTCACTTAGTTAACGTGGCCTCTAACGCTAAAGAGGGGAAGAAACGCCAACGTTAGTGACATTCAACATTGTCACTAACATTGGCCTAAGGAGAAATGTACCACGTTAACTTCCACGTTAACTTGGTTAACGTGGGAGCTAACGTAAGAAGCAAGAGTGGTCGACAATGTTAGTGACACCCAACATTGTCACTAACGTTGGAAGCAACCACACAACCCCCAAGGAGCCACGTTAACTTCCATGTTAACTTAGTTAACGTGGAAGCTAACGTTAATGAGTGAAAGAATGGCCAACGTTAGTGACACTCAACATTGTCACTAACGTTGGGGATGGCTAAGCATGGCCACGTTAGAAGCCACGTTAACTTAGTTAACGTGGACTCTAACGTGAGGCATAGGGGCACCTTGGAACGTTAGTGACAATGTTGAGTGTCACTAACGTCCTCGAAGGATGGCAAACCCACGTTAAAGAGCCACGTTAACTAAGTTAACGTGGGCTCTAACGTGGGAACAAAGGGGGCTTTTCAAAGTTATTGGAAATGTTAAGTCTCAATAACGTGTGCAAAGGACTTAGAGGCAACGTTAGTAGCAACGTTTATGCCACTAACGTTGAAGTTAACATGGCTTTTACTTAGTAACGTTAGTGAGAAAGTTGATTGTCACTAACGTTCTCGAACTTATATTTTCACTAAACGTTAACACCCCTAACGTCCTGAGCTAAAGTCTCTGCCCACTTCACATTTTCTCTCTGCAAGTAAAGCCAAGCCCAAATGAAGAAGAGAACTGCTTCAAACTCAAGATCCAAAGGCCCAAGACTTGAAGAGCCAACTAGAAGCTGAGAGAAGTAGTATATATAGGAGTAGCTTTGAATTGTTAAGAGTGCAGGAAGTTGGAAAAAGAGAATTACTCTCTGTATTTTACTTTCTCTGCAATTTCTAGTTCTATGATGTATTCTCCATCTTTGTTTTCATTTTCTAGAGTTATGAACAACTAAACCCCTTTCATTGGGTTAGGGAGCTCTGTTGTAATTTGATGGATCAATACTAATTTTCATTATTCTTCTTCTATCTTTTCTCTTGATTTTACTTGAAAGCTTTCGATCTTCATCCAATTGAGTAGTTATCTTGGAAAAGAAGCTATTCAAACTTGGATCTCTTTTGAACCTTGAAAGAGGAATGAAGAGATCAAGCTAGAAATGCTTTCTCATGCTGGACCAAATTGGGTTTGGATGGGTATGTGACTATAACCCTCTCAATACTTGATTTGGGAAATGCATGTGGTATAATCAGTGACCATACTTCATCTCTTCTCATGAGCAATTGACCAAGGAATTGGCTATTGATCAAGATTTGAGAGATTGAATTACAAGAAATTGTAATTCAATCACTTAAGATTGCCAAGGAGATCAATGAGTGCATTGATTGAGGAAGAGATGAAAATGAACTTGATTTGGAGAATTGTAACATCTCCTAAGCCCATTGAACTCCCCATCTCTGATCTTACCCATTCTCTTTAATTTCTGCCATTTACTTTTATGAGCAAATCCCCCATTCCCATTTACAATTCTGCAATTTATTTTCAGTCATTTACTTCCAATCCTTAATTCTAGCATTTACTTTTCTGTTATTTACATTCCCGCTATTTTATTTTCTGTAACTCTCAACCCAAATTCTGGATTCGCTCAACTAGAACATTCTTCTAATTAAAGTTGCTTGATCAATCAATCCCTGTGGGATTCGACCTCACTCTATTGTGAGTTTTTACTTGATGATAAATTCGGTACACTTGCCGAAGGGAGATTTGTTGTGAGACAAGTTTTCCGTGCATCAAGTTTATGGCGCCGTTGCCGGGGATTGATTGTGCATCAACAATGATTAAATTGGAAGATCACTAGATTGAGCATTTTTATTTTGTGAATTTCAATTTCTGTTTGAGTGATTTACTTTTTGTTTTAGTTAAACTTCTTCCCTTCCCCCTCTACTCTTTTGTTTTTCTTTGTTATTTTCAATTTTGTTTGCTAACCCACTAACTGTTTGATATATTGCATCAGCCACAACTAACAGTAATTCTGACACAAATACTTTCTGCACCTATCTTTTCTTGCTTGCACTTGATGGTTGTATGACAGGGAGAAGAAGCTGGGCTTCAACTTCCTTCGATTCTGAACCTGAGAGGACCTTCCTTAGATTAAGGAGGGAGGCAAGAGGAAAGAAAGTGGTTAGTGCTGAGGAAGAAGAGGAATTCTTTGAACCAAACATGGAAGACAACATGGAAAACCATCATGAAGAAGAGAATCACAACCATGGGGGAGGAGGTAGAGCAAATCATGCTGGGGAGGATAGAAGAGTTTTGGGTTGTTACATCAATCCAAACCCAGGCAATTGTGGAAGTAGCATCCAAAAGCCAATAATCCATGCCAACAACTTTGAACTTAAACCACAGCTCATCACCCTTGTTCAGAACAACTATTTGTTTGGAGGAGGTGTTCAAGAAGACCCCAATCAACATTTAACCACCTTCCTGAGAATATATGACACAGTAAAGTCTAATGGTGTTCATCCTGATGCCTATAGACTGCTCCTATTTCCATTCTCACTTAGGGACAAAGCAGCCAAGTGGCTGGAATCTTTCCCAAGGGAAAGCTTGACAACTTGGGAAGACGTGGTGAACAAATTTTTAGCAAGATTTTACCCTCCTCAACGAATCAATAGGCTGAGAGCTGAGGTCCAAACTTTCAGGCAACAAGATGGTGAGACTCTATATGAAGCATGGGAAAGGTTTAAAGACCTAACAAGGAGGTGCCCACCAAATATGTTCAACGAATGGGTGCAGCTGCACATTTTCTATGAAGGACTCTCTTATGAGTCAAAGAAGGCCGTAGACCATTCATCCGGAGGATCTTTGAACAAGAAGAAGACTATTGAGGAAAACATAGATGTTATTGAAACAGTAGCAGAGAACGACTACTTCTATGCTTCCGAAAGAGGGAACACAAGAGGAGTGATGGAGCTGAACAATGTAGATGCTCTGTTGGCCCAAAACAAGCTCATTACCCAGCAGCTGGCTGACCTCACCAAGAAGATGGAGATGAACCAAGTAGCAGCAATCTCAACTTCATCAATAACCCAAGAAGGAGTGAATGAAGAAGCAGAAGGGAGTCAGGAGCAAGCCAACTACATTGGAAATTCACCAAGGAAAAACTATGATCTATACTCCAAGACCTACAACCTTGGATGGAGAAACCACCCAAACTTTGGGTGGGAAAGTGAGCAAGATCAAAACCAAGACCAGAGACGTTACAACTCCAACAACAATGCAGCTCACCAGCAATTCACACAGAGGACATCTCAACACCCCCACAACAACACTTCTCCGCATGCTTATCAAAACCAAAACAGCACATCTGCTCCGAATCACCCATCAATTGATGACAAGCTCTCTAAGATCGAAACTTTAATTGAAGAAGTATGCAAAGACATTCGAAACAGTAAAGCATTCAGAGAGGAAGTGCAGTCAAACATGCAGAATCAAAATGCTGCCATCAAGAAACTGGAGACACAAATCAGCTATCTATTTAAGTAGCTTCCTAACCACAACCTTTGCTATGATGCCAGTTCAAGCAAAAGGGAGGAGTGTCAAGCTATCACACTTAGGAGTGGGAAGGAACTGAAGGAACTGCCTCAAAAACCACAAGAAGAAGGCTCAAATGAAAAGGGAGAAGAGCAAGATGGATTTCAACCTCCCACGCCAAGTCCGCAGAAAGAAAAAGGGATGCCACAACTGAACATCTCAAGAGCTCCATATCCCCAGCTATTGAAGAAAAGGGAAGATGACAACCAATTCTTGAGATTTTTGGAAATCTTCAAGAAACTACAAATCAACATACCCTTTGCTGAAGCCATAGAACAAATGCCACTCTATGCCAAGTTTTTGAAAGAGCTAATGACTAAGAAGAGAAGCTGGAAGAACAATGAGACTGTGACACTAACCGAAGAGTGTAGTGCTATCATTCAGCATAAAATACCCCAGAAACTGAAGGATCCTGGGAGTTTTCAGATCCCTTGTATTATAGGAAAAATCACAGTAAAGAAGGCTCTTTGTGACTTAGGGGCCAGCATCAATTTGATGTCAGTAGCTATGATGAGAAAGATGAAAATTGAGGAGGCTAAACCAACAAAAATGGCCCTACAACTGGCAGACCGATCGTTCAAATTCCCTCACGGGATAGTAGAGGATTTGCTGGTAAAAGTGGAAGATTTCATATTTCCAGCAGATTTTGTGGTGCTGGACATGCAAAAGGACGCCAAGACCTCCATCATTTTCGGAAGGCCATTCTTGGCCACTGCTGGAGCTGTCATTGATGTTCAGAAGGGTGACCTCACCCTAAGATTACACAATGAAAAGATGACATTCAATGTGTTCAAGGCCATGAGTTACCCACCAGAACAATTGGGGGAATGCATGAGGTTAGATGCACTTGAAGATGAAGTGCAGGAGAATTTTGAAGAAGAAGAACCTGAAGAGGACGAGAGATTGGTGGAGGAAGAATCTGAATCAAGTGAAGAGGTGGCCACAGCAGAAATACATATACCAGATGCACCAAAGGAAGGGAACAAAAAGTCAGAAGCACCCAAACTTGAACTCAAAGCACTGCCACCCACTCTCAAATATGCATATCTAGGAGAAAATGAAAACTACCCAGTGATCATAAATTCATCCCTCAGTCAAGATCAAGAGGACGAGTTACTCAAGGTACTGCGGGAGTATAAGGATGCCATTGGATGGACCCTTGCTGACTTGAAGGGAATCAGTTCAGCCATATGCATGCATAAAATACTGTTGGAAGATGATGCTAAGCCATCCATTCAATCCCAAAGAAGGATGAACCCAATCATGAAGGAAGTGGTACAGAAAGAGGTTATGAAGCTTTGGCAAAGAGGGGTCATATACCCAATTTCGGACAGCCCTTGGGTTAGCCCCATACATGTTGTGCCCAAGAAGGGAGGAATCACTGTGGTTACCAATGAGAAGAACGAGCTCATACCTACAAGGACTGTCACAGGATGGCGGATGTGCATAGACTATAGAAAACTCAATGAGGCTACACGAAAAGACCATTTTCCTCTTCCATTCATGGATCAGATGTTGGAAAGACTTGCAAGGCACGCATATTATTGTTTTCTCGACGGTTATTTAGGATATAACCAGATAGTGGTTGATCTCAGAGACCAAGAGAAAACCTCATTTACTTGTCTGTATGGAGTGTTTGCCTATAGGCGTATGCCATTTGGGCTATGTAATGCACCTGCAACTTTCCAACGCTGCATGCTTTCTATCTTTTCAGATATGATAGAAAAATTCATTGAAGTTTTTATGGATGATTTCTCGGTATTCGAAGATTCCTTTCCTAGTTGCCTACATCACCTCGCCTTG
The DNA here is from genome assembly GCF_059453495.1 of Arachis ipaensis. Taxonomy (NCBI): domain Eukaryota; kingdom Viridiplantae; phylum Streptophyta; class Magnoliopsida; order Fabales; family Fabaceae; genus Arachis; species Arachis ipaensis. The sequence goes on from NC_142436.1 coordinate 61,752,512, forward strand.
GTATTAAAAAGATGCCAAGAGACCAATTTGGTCTTGAACTGGGAAAAATGCCACTTCATGGTGACAGGAGGAATAGTCCTTGGTCACAAGGTCTCTCACCAAGGCATTGAGGTTGATAGAGTTAAAGTAGAACTTATTGAAAAACTACCCCCACCCAGTGATGTCAAGGCAATTAGGAGTTTTTTAGGGCATGCTGGTTTTTACAGAAGATTCATTAAAGATTTTTCAAAGATAGCCAAGCCCTTAAGCAATCTCCTTGTATCTGATACACCATTTATCTTTGATGAAACATGCATGCTAGCATTTGCACATTTAAAAATGAGGTTATCCTCTGCTCCTATCATTTCCCCACCTGATTGGAATCTACCATTTGAATTGATGTGTGATACATCTGATTTTGCAGTTGGGGCAGTATTAGGACAAAGGAAAGATAACTTAGTTCGTGTGATATACTATGCTAGCAAAGTCCTTAATGAAACTCAAAGAAATTATACCACTACTGAAAAGGAGTTGCTAGCAATAGTTTTTGCATTTGACAAATTTAGATCATACCTCATTGGTGCTAAAGTGATTGTCTTTACAGATCACACAGCACTTAAATATTTGTTTGCCAAGCAAGAATCAAAGCCAAGACTAATAAGGTGGATCTTACTGTTGCAGGAATTTGATATTGAAATCAGAGACAAGAAAGGAGTGGAGAACAAGGTGGCAGATCACCTATCCAGAATCCCTCATGATCAAGGTGGAGGAAATGATACAAATGTGAACGAGCTCTTCCCTGATGAGCAGTTGATGACAGTTCACAAAGCACCATGGTTTGCAGACATTGCAAATTTCAAAGCAACTGGGGCATTACCCCCAGGGATCAATAAACATCAAAAAATGAAGCTCATGAATGATGCAAAATACTTTGTCTGGGACGAGCCATATCTCTTCAAGAAATGTTCAGATGGAATCCTTAGAAGATGTGTTTCGGAAGAAGAAGGAAGAGAAGTCCTGTGGAATTGCCACGGTTCATGTTATGGCAGGCACTTTGGAGGGGACAGTACTGCAGCAAAGGTGTTACAAAGCGGATTCTTTTGGCCCACTCTTTTCAAGGATGCCAAGGAACTAGTAAAAAGCTGAAATGAATGCCAAAGATCTGGAAACTTGCCCAAAAGAAACGCCATGCCACAAAATTTCATCTTGGAACTGGAACTGTTTGATGTGTGCGGAATAGATTTCATGGGACCATTCCCAACCTCATATGCAAACAAGTACATCCTGGTAGCAGTGGATTATGTTTCCAAGTGGGTAGAGGCTATTGCAACCCCAACTAATGATAACAAGGTAGTCATGAACTTCCTCAGGAAGAATATCTTTAGCCGGTTTGGAGTCCCAAGAGCCCTCATCAGTGATGGAGGGAGCCACTTTTGTAACAAACCACTAGAAGCTCTCCTCCTACGGTATGGGGTAAAACACAAAGTGGCCACACCTTACCATCCTCAAACAAGTGGGCAAACTGAGATATCCAACAGAGAGCTGAAGAGGATCCTGGAAAAGACTGTGGGTGCATCTAGAAAGGATTGGTAGAAGAAGCTGGATGATGCTCTTTGGGCATACAGAACAGCATTCAAAACTCCACTTGGAATGTCTCCATATCAACTGGTCTATGGGAAGGCTTGTCATTTACCACTGGAGCTGGAACACAAAGCTCTCTGGGCTATCAAGATACTAAATTTTGACAGCATTGCTGCTGGTGTAAAAAGGATCTTGCAGCTGCAAGAGATGGAGGAATTCAGGTCACAAGCCTATGAAAATACTAAGATGTATAAAAAGAAGGCAAAGAGAAAACATGACATGCATCTTGCGCCCAGGAGTTTCGAAAAGGGGCAGCGAGTACTCCTTTACAATTCTAAATTAAGGCTGTTCCCAGGAAAACTCAAGTCAAGGTGGTCCGGACCTTTCATGGTTACGAAAGTATCACCATATGGCCACATGGAAATCACGGATGAAGGTTCAGAGAGGACTTTTACAGTGAATGGACAAAGACTCAAGTATTATCTGGGCAACATGGGGGAAAGCCCCAGAGTAAAATACCATCTCAAGTAATTAAAGACTCGTTGAGCTAGCGACAATAAAAGAGCGCTCTGTTGGGAGGCAACCCAACCTCAAGTAGTTTCACTTTCATCCTTATTTCAATAAAAAAGAAAAAAAAATTCACAAGTCGTTTCCCCTGTATTGTAAGGAGCTAAGTTTGGTGTTCCACACCAGAACAATCCAAGAGTGATGGTGTAATTCTAAGTTTGGTGTTCCACCAAAGGACATTGGTTAGAATTACACTCCACTCCAAAAGAACATTGCTAGCTCCATCCAATCAAGAGAAACCACTTAGATGTAGTTAGACTATAGGTGATCATTGCTTTGTTGACAATAAGATATGGGGTTCTCTGCATATGTGCAATGTTTGCACTGGGCAAAGAACTAAGTTTGGTGTTCACACACCAAATTAAGTTCAAAAAGCACCAGCATACATGCAAGCTAAATATGTCTCAAGTGCTTTGGGAACAAGCAACTTCCAGTAACCTTGCAGGAATCTTATACCCAAAGAAGCGAGGCAGCAAAAACTAGGATGATGACAAAGAGAAAGGGCAACCAGAAATCATCACCCGAAGGTTGTATTGTTACTTAATTCCATTGTACTCAGAATTGTTGAAAGTTGGAAGTCCGAATGCACTTTTGATTTGTAGTTACTCATAGTTGAACCCTTTTTAAATTCTGTCTTTTAAGTTCTGAATAGGTCTATGTGCACTAGTCTTTATGTCACTGCATCCCTACTTTACTTACTTGTATGCTTGTCCCTTTTAATCAAATGAAGAGAGAATGTTTATGTTTCAAAAGACTAGAGTGGAGTTCATATTATGGAGTACATTCATGAGTTTGTGGTATGATCATAAGTTAGCTAAGTTGGTTCAACCATAAGGTGGGATGACAACTATCTGGCCTGAATACTTTGCTTTGAATATACTCATGAGACTAAGTATATGACAAGATCATAATAAGAGAAAGAGAAAAGAATAATGAAAGTGGAAAAACAAAGAAAAAGAGTAAGCAATAAGGCTAGGCACCAATGGTTTTGATCTTAAGATATGTGTTTGTGGTGTTCCTGTGTGAGGGATCTACTTGGATGAATAAGCTCTTAGGGGTGCTTTATCACCTGGTAACTTGGGTTAACGAACCCGGGATTATCAGCTGAAAGTCCATTATCAAGAGTAACCCTCACCACAGAGCATTTAGTAACCCAAAGAGGTGCTGGACACCAAGGTCTCAAGAAGGAAAATAAATGAACCATATGCCTGTGGTGTGCATGTATGGGGGAGAGACTTGAGGGAGTAAGTCCTTAGGGGTGCTTCAACACCTAGCACCTTGAACCAACTAGTTTGGGAGTGTTGGCTGAAAGCTTATCTTAAAGAGTTGCCCCCTTACAGAGCGCTTAGCCTGAGAACACCAATAAGCTCTGAAATGACAATAAAGGGATCAATGAATAAAAGTCTCATGGGATGTAAGCAAAGTGAGTGTTTAAGACATGATAAAGGTCTGAAAGCCAAGAATGAACCTAAGTTGCTATGCATGAAACCACCATAAAATCAGTGATATGACTTCCACAAGAATGACTCATTGCTCTTGGCATTCCATTCATCATTCTCTTGTTTCAGTACTTGCTTAGGGACAAGCAAGCTTTAAGTTTGGTGTTGTGATGCCAGGGCATCTTGGCCAGTTTCACTGACCTTTTTTTTTATTGTTTTTAGGTTAGTTTCATGCATTTCCTTAGGAAATAAGCCAGTTTTGGGTAGATATTCATTTACACCTTGATTCAAGCATACATTGTGCATTTTACATTATTTCATGAGGATTTTGCATGAGTTTAGTGACAAATTGTATGTTGCATTACCCATGACTTGGACTAGAACTTTGATGCACTCTATTGTTTGATTTCAGGACCAAAGGAAGCAAGGAATGGGAGGTAACTTGCAAAGTTAATGAGAAAAGTGATTGCCAATAATGCTCTCGAAGCCATCATTGACCACGTTAAGAGTCACGTTAACTAAGTTAACGTGAACTCTAACGTGGAGAAAGGAAGTTGAGCCAACGTTAGTGACACTTAACATTGTCACTAACGTTGGCAAATGCTCATAAGTGGCCACGTTAGAGTCCACGTTAACTTAGTTAACGTGGCCTCTAACGCTAAAGAGGGGAAGAAACGCCAATGTTAGTGACATTCAACATTGTCACTAACGTTGGCCTAAGGAGAAATGTACCACGTTAACTCCCACGTTAACTTGGTTAACGTGGGAGCTAATGTAAGAAGCAAGAGTGGTCGACAACGTTAGTGACACCGAATATTGTCACTAACGTTAGAAGCAACCACACAACCCCCAAGGAGCCACCTTAACTTCCACGTTAACTTAGTTAACGTGGAAGCTAACGTTAATGAGTGAAAGAATGACCAACGTTAGTGACACTCAACATTGTCACTAACGTTGGGGATGGCTAAGCATGGCCACGTTAGAAGCCACGTTAACCTAGTTAACGTGGACTCTAACGTGAGGCATAGGGGCACCTTGGAACGTTAGTGACAATGTTGAGTGTCACTAACGTCCTCGAAGGATGGCAAACCCACGTTAAAGAGCCACGTTAACTAAGTTAACGTGGGTCTAACGTGGGAACAAAGGGGGCTTTTCAAAGTTATTGGAAATGTTAAGTCTCAATAACGTGTGCGAAGGACTTAGAGGCAACGTTAGTAGCAACGTTTATGCCACTAACATTGAAGTTAACGTGGCTTTTACTTAGTAACGTTAGTGAGAAAGTTGATTGTCACTAACATTCTCGAACTTATATTTTCACTAAACGTTAACACCCCTAATGTCCTGAGCTAAAGTCTCTGCCCACTTCACATTTTCTCTCTGCAAGTAAATCCAAGCCCAAATGAAGAAGAGAACTGCTTCAAACTCAAGATCCAAAGGCCTAAGACTTGAAGAGCCAACTAGAAGCTGAGAGAAGTAGTATATATAGGAGTAGCTTTGAATTGTTAAGAGTGCAGGAAGTTGGAAAAAGAGAATTACTCTCTGTATTTTACTTTCTCTGCAATTTCTAGTTCTATGATGTATTCTCCATCTTTGTTTTCATTTTCTAGAGCTATGAACAACTAAACCCCTTTCATTGGGTTAGGGAGCTCTGTTGTAATTTGATGGATCAATACTAATTTTCATTATTCTTCTTCTATCTTTTCTCTTGATTTTACTTGAAAGCTTTCGATATTCATCCAATTGAGTAGTTATCTTGGAAAAGAAGCTATTCAAACTTGGATCTCTTTTGAACCTTGAAAGAGGAATGAAGAGATCAAGCTAGAAATACTTTCTCATGCTGGACCAAATTGGGTTTGGATGGGTATGTGACTATAACCCTCTCAATACTTGATTTGGGAAATGCATGTGGTATAATCAATGACCATACTTCATCTCTTCTCATGAGAAATTGACCAAGGAATTAGCTATTGATCAAGATTTGAGAGATTGAATTACAAGAAATTGTAATTCAATCACTTAAGATTGCCAAGGAGAACAATGAGTGCATTGATTGAGGAAGAGATGAAAATGAACTTGATCCGGAGAATTGTAACATCTCCTAAGCCCAATGAACTCCCCATCTCTGATCTTACCCATTCTCTTTAATTTCTGCCATTTACTTTTATGAGCAAATCCCCCATTCCCATTTACAATTCTGCAATTTATTTTCAGTCATTTACTTCTAATCCTTAATTCTAGCATTTACTTTTCTGTTATTTACATTCCCGCCATTTTATTTTCTGCAACTCTCAACCCAAATTCTGGATTCGCTCAACTAGAACATTCTTCTAATTAAAGTTGCTTGATCAATCAATCCCTATGGGATTCGACCTCACTCTATTGTGAGTTTTTACTTGACGACAAATTCGGTACACTTGCCGAAGGGAGATTTGTTGTGAGACAAGTTTTCCGTGCATCATCCTACTCATGAAAAACCAAAATAGAAAAATAATGAATAATCCATGTGCATTGATAAGTTATGTTTGCTTTTATGATTCAAAAAAAAAAAATATATATATATATATATATATATATATTTAAGGGGACAAAATTACCCCAATGTTGAGTTAATGAAAAATTCAATGCACATGTGATAAATTAAAAAGAAAAAGTTGATACATGAGTATGTGATGTAAAAGTGGGAATCTTGGGTAGCTAGGCATGAATTAGAATTATATAGAGTATATGTATGTTAGGTGAAAGTTTAGGTTAATTAAAGATTCTTATTATAGCTCACTTGGCCATACATATATCCTTACCTTTACCTTAGCCCCATTACAACCCTTAAAAGACCTCATGATGTTTGCATTGCTACATTAAATAATGTTGATTGGTTAGATGAAGAACAAAGTTTAGAAAGCATGATTAGAGAAGAGTAGAGTGATTGACCCTAGACACTTGAGAGTTAGAGTAATATACACTACCAGTAAGGGTTCAGTGCAAAATTCTATGTTCCCTGCTTTCATGAGCTATTTTCTTACGAGTTTACTTGTACCTTATTTTGTATGATTTGAATTAGTGGAATCTGATTTATATTTGTCTTGGAGAATTTATTTATTTTTAACCAAGTAGGTAGAAATATTTTGCATGTAGTTGCATTCATATAGATAGGTTGCATTTCATACATTCTACCATTCCTCTTCATCTTTTTTAGCTTCTCTTGAGCTTAGCATGAGGACATGCTAATGTTTAAGTGTGGGGAGGTTGATAAACCACTATTTTATGGTTTATTTTATGCTCAATTGAGTGGTTTTTATCTACTCTTTACCCACTTATTCATACTATTTGCATAGTTTTACATTTGCCTTCCTAATTATGTGCTTTAATTGAAAACATGTTTCATTGGACTTATCTTTGCTAATATTAATCCTCTCTTATTACCATTAGATGCCTTGGTATGTGTGTTAAGTGTTTTCAGAGATTACAGGGCAGGAATGGCTCAGAGGATGGAAAGGAAGCATGCAAAAGTGGAAGGAATACAAGAAGTTGAAGGAACTGCAAAGCTGTCAACCTGACCCTCTCGCACTCAAACAGCTGTAACTTTAGCTATAGAGGTCCAAACGACGCGGTTCCAGTTGCGTTGGAAAGCTAACGTCCGGGGCTTCAATTTGATATATAATATGCTATAGTTGCCCTGATGCCAGGCAACGCGAACGCGTGATCCACGCGGATGCGTCGCAGTGACGAAAAACCAGCGTGGCAGATTTCTCCTCCAGCGATTTCTGGGCTGTTTTCGACCCAGTTTGCGGCCCAGAAAACACAGATTAGAGGCTATAAAGTGGGGGAATACATCCATTCAAAAACAAGCTTTCATAATTCACAATTTGAGGAGTAGATGTAGTTTTTAAAGAGAGAGGTTCTCTCCTCTCTCTTAGGATTTAGTTTTAGGATTTAGGATTATTTCTTCTTCATCACAGGTTCAATGTTCCTTTTATTTATTTTCCTAATTTAATTTATGAACTCTTCCATGTTACATTTGATATCTTTATTAGTACTAATTGAGGTATTTCACATTTATGATTGTTCTCTCTATTATTTATAATTTGAATTTTTCCCTTTTGGCTTCGGTTGAGTCATTGGAGACACTTGAGTTATCAAACTCATTGTTGATTGAAAATTGGAATTCTTCAAGAATTAATTCAGGTTCCAATAACTCTAACTTTTCCCAAGGAAAGACTAGGACTTGAGGAATCAGAATTAATTCATCCACTTAATATATCTTCATAGTTAGAGGTTAACAGTGAGAGAAGAATCCAATTCTCATTACAATTGATAAGGATAACCAGGATAGGACTTCCAGTTCTCATACCTTGCCAAGAGTTTATTTTACAGTTATTTATTTATTTTTATTGCTTTGAAAATATACCTGTGCCCATTGCCCAAACTCCAAAACCCCCCAATTTACAAACTCATAACCAATAATAAGAACATACTTCCCTGCAATTCCTTGAGAAGACGACCCGAGATTTGAATACTTCGGTTATCAATTTATTAAGGGGTTTGTTACTTGTCACAACCAAAACGTTTGCAAGAAAGGTTGATTGCTTGGTTTAGTAACTATACTTGCAACGAGTATTTACTATAACTTCTAAACCATCAATCTTCAGTTCTTCAGTCATCCATCCTTGGTCCTGACTTGTTATGGGCTAGGACTTTTTCCTCTTCCAAGATTGACGAGTTCTGTAGCATTTCCTAGATGAGGCTTCTATTGTTGCCCCCTGGTTTGGTGCTGGCTAGTTTCGAGAGTGCGTCAGCTCGGGCATTTTATCCGCGGGGTATGTGGTGGATCTTATATTCCCCGAGTTGTCCGAGCTGTTCCTTGGTTTTATCCAAATACTTTTCATGGTGAGATCTTTGGTTTGGTAGTTCCCTGTTATCTGTGAGGTGACTACTTGTGAATCACTGTAAATGTTGAGTTTTTGAGCTCCAACCTCTTTAGCCAGCTTCAAACTAGCTAATAACGCTTCATATTTCTCCTGATTATTTGAGGTCGGGAACCCGAATTTGAGGGAGAGCTCAACTTGGGTTCCTTGGTTGCTTTCTATTATCACACCTGCGCCGCTTCCAGTCTTATTTGAAGAGCCGTCCACATAGAGATTCCATTCTGTGGGGATTTCCGGGGCATCTGTGAATTCTGCGATGAAGTCGGCCAGATACTGTGATTTGATGGTCGTCCGAGCTTCATATTGGAGGTCAAACTCGGATAACTCGACTGCCCATTGTAAAATTCTGCCTGCTAAATCTGTTTTCTGCAATATTCCTTTTATGGGCTGGTTAGTTCGAACCTTAATTGTGTGAGCCTGGAAGTACGGGCGAAGTCGTCGAGATGTTAGAACGAGAGTATAGGCAAACTTTTCTATTTTCTGGTAGTTCAACTCGGATCCCTGTAGCGCTTTACTAATGAAGTAGACGGGTTGTTGCCCACTTTCGTCTTCTCTGACTAGTGCTGAGGCTATTGCCCGGCTTCCTACTGCGAGATATAATATAAGCGGTTCTCCTTCTCGTGGTCGAGATAGGATAGGTGGCCGTCCTAAGAATTCCTTGAAGTCTTGGAAGGCTTATTCACATTCTGTTGTCCATTCGAACTGCTTTCCCTTCCTTAAAGTAGCATAGAAGAGGAGAGATCTTATCGCTGATCCTGCTAAGAACCTGGATAGGGCGGCTAATATCCCGTTGAGTTGCTGTACCTCTTTGACACAGGTTGGGCTTTTCATGTTGAGTATGGCTTGACATTTATCCGGATTTGCTTCAATTCCTCTTTGTGTGAGCAGGAAACCTAAAAATTTGCCCACTTCTACTACAAAGGTGCATTTTGCGGGATTGAGTCGCATGTCATGCTTCCTTATAGTGTTAAACACTTGAGCCAGGTCGGATAATAATGTCTCTTCACTTTGTGTCTTTATCAACATGTTGTCCACATAGACCTCCATGATTTTCCCAATATGATCTGAGAAGACTTTATTCATTAGCCTTTGATAAGTAGCTCCCGCATTCTTGAGACCGAAAGGCATCACAATGTAGCAGTAATTTGCTTTTGGCGTTAAAAACGAGGTCTTTTCTTGATCTGGTGGATACATTGGGGTTGTATCCAGAATATGAATCCATGAACTAGAGGTATCTATATCTGAAGGAAGCATCTACCAGAGCGTCGATACTTGGGAGTGGGTAAGGATCTTTTGGGCAGGCTTTGTTGAGGTCGGTGTAGTCGGTGCACATTCGCCACTTCCCATTTGATTTTTTCACCAAGACGACGTTAGCTAGCCATAGTGGGTACTTGACTTCTCTTATGAATCCTGCCTCCAGTAGTGCTTGTACCTGTTCTTCCACAGCTTGGGATCGCTCTGGCCCAAGTTTTCTTCGTCTCTGCTGTACCGGCCGAGATCCTGGGTAGACCGCCAATTTATGACACATTAGCTTGGGGTCTATGCCTGGCATGTCTGCAGCTTTCCATGCAAAGAGATCGACATTATCTCGCAAGAACTGTACTAGTAATTCCTTTCAATCTCCTTTCAGGATCGTGCCAATATTAGTCGTTTTGTCCGAGGTGTCTCCGATCTGAACTTTCTCTATTTCACCTTCAGGCTGTGGACGGAGTTCTTCTTGTCTCTGGACTCCACCAAGCTCAATTGTATGGAACTCTTCTCCTCTGCCTCTAAGGTTTAGACTTTCGTTATAATAATCGCGTGCCATCTTTTGATCTGCTTTTGTCGTGTCCCGAGATGATACCGGATGCGTCCTCTTTAGTGAATGTGATTGCAGGGATGCGGGTACTTCTTCCTTTCCCTCGACATGATATACTTCTTTGAGATATCTTTTGCGAGATGATTTGGAGATTCCTCCCCCTGCAAATCCGCCGTGTATCATGTGGACGTGTCTTTCCGGTGTACGAGGTGATCGCGCGGTTCGTCCGATATCTTCGCCCCTTCGTCTCTTTCTTTGGTCGTCATCTCGGGTGGCTACAAATCGATCTAGTTTTCCTTCCCTCACCAACTTTTTTATGATGTTCTTTAGATCGAAGCACTCGTTGGTGGAGTGCCCTCGCACTCGATGATATTCGCAATATTCATTCCGGTTTCCTCCTCCTCTTTTGCCTTTGAGTGGCCGAGCTGGGGGTATTTTCTCCGTATGGCAGACTTCTTTGTATACGTCGACTAGAGATACCCTGAGAGGAGTGTAATTGTGGTATTTTTTTATTTTCTCTCCTTGTCGATCTTCTTTCCTTTTGGATTCCTTGTCTTTATCTGGGCAGGGGACCCCAGATTTTGAGGTTTCTCCCAACCGAGCGTTTTTTTCCATGTTGATGTATTTTTTTGCTCGCTCCTGCACTTCGTCTAAGGAGGTAGGGTACTTCTTTGATATGGATTGGCTAAAAGGTCCTTCTCGTAGGCCATTGATGAGTCCCATGATGGCGGCCTCTGTTGGCAAGCTTTGTATGTCCATGCATGTTTTGTTGAATCTTTCCATGTAGTTGCGGAGGCTCTCCCGATCTCCTTGCTTGATCCCCAGTAAACTGGGGGCGTGCTTGGCCTTATCTTTCTGGATGAAGAATCTGGCTAGAAATTTTTTGGCCAGGTCGTCGAAGTTTGAGATGGACTTTGGAGGTAGGTTGTCAAACCATCTGATTGCTGTCTTCGTGAGAGTTGTTGGAAAAGCTTTGCAGCGAACGGCATCTGAGGCGTCGGTGAGGTACATTTTGCTTTTGAAATCTTGGAAAGTGTTCATTCCCTGGGTCGAGCTGTCCGACCCGGGATGTTTGACGACAAGTCGACCGACCTCTTCAAGACAGGACAACCGGACCTCTTCTCAAAGAGCTCGGCCAAATCACTAGGAAAAGCCCAATAAGAGCCCAAACAAAGGAACACGACCCAAATCCAAAGGCAGCCCAAGCCTATAGAGATAAGGGCGGTTCCCCTTAAGATAAGGTGACTTCACTCAAAGATAAGATAAGATAAATATCTTATCCCTAGAAAGATCACTCTACAAACATTATAAATACACTGGAGCACCCAGGTATAACTCATACTCTGATTCTACTAAAAAACCTGTTTAATACCCTTGCTAACTTAAGCATCGGAGTCCCTTGCAGGTACCCCCACCCTCCGGTGACAAAGGATCAGTAGCATAGCCATCCCAACAAGTCGGACACGACATCTTAGGCCACCACCCACCGGAGAGACACATTATCTCCGACCAGTACAGAAGATCTCATCCGAGATCGACCTACAGTTTCAGGTAACCCTCGGAACATTGGTGCCGTTGCCAGAGAACCTGGAAGTCATCCCATCATCATGGAGGACAACCATGACAACGACCACGACTCCGATCTAGAAGAAAGGATGCCGCACAAGAACGCGAACACTACACCAAAAGATACTCCTCAAGCTAATAAAGACAAGAATTCACCAAACACGGGAGCCATTGAGGCACTTCAGGATCGCCTAAAACAACTCGAAAAAGAGGTCGAGCATCAACGGAAAGCTGAAAGAGACATACGAAGGGAAGCCAGGCGATGCCGCGAGTTAGAGGACAAGCTCCTAAAACTCTAAGCAGATCTCAAGGCCAAAACTACCCGATCTGGTCACGAAGATAGCTCCCATAAGGACCAAGACCCATTCACCAAAGAGATCATGAGGACAAAAATCCCAAAGGACTTTAAACTTCCCAACATGACTTTATACGATGGCACAGCAGATCCCAGCTATCATCTCAGTAATTTCAGAAGTAGAATGTGCCTTACCGACACCTCAGATGCAGTCCGCTGCAAAGCCTTCCTGACTACTTTAACAAAGACAGCAATTAAATGGTTCGACAATTTGCCTCTTAGGTCCATCTCAAGCTTCGACGACTTAGCCAAGAAGTTTCTGGCCAGATTCTCCATCCAAAAAGACAAAACTAAGCACGCCCAAATTCTATTAGGAATCAAGCAAGGAGATCGGGAAAGTCTCCGCAGCTACATGGAAAGATTCAACAAGGCATGTCTGGACATACAAAGTCTACTGGTGCACGAAATCACAATCACACTTTTGCAATTCCGCACAACTAACCAGCAAGTGCACTGGGTCGTCCAAGTAATACCTTACATGAGTAAGGGTCGATCCCACGGAGATTGTCGGCTTGAAGCAAGCTATGGTTATCTTGTAACTCTTAGTCAGGATATCAATAAGTCTCAGATTTAATTGTAAAAAGTAGAAGAACGTGAAATAAATACTTGTTATGCAGTAATGGAGAATTGGTTGAGGTTTTGGAGATGCTTTGTCTTCTGAATCTCTGCTTTCCTACTATCTTCTTCTTCATGCCCGCAAGGTTCCTTCCATGGCAAGCTTTATGTTGGGCATCACCGTTGTCAATGGCTACTTCCCGTCCTCTCAGTGAAAATGTTCCAAATGCGCTGTCACCGCACGGCTAATTATCTGTCGGTTCTCGATCATGTCGGAATAGGATCCATTGATCCTTTTGCGTCTGTCACTACGCCCAACACTCGCGAGTTTGAAGCTCGTCACAGTCATCCCTTTCCAGATCCTACTCAGAATACCACAGACAAGGTTTAGACTTTCCAAATCTTAAGAATGACCGCCAATAATTCTAGCCTATACCACGAAGGTTCCAATCTTAGATTAAAAACCCAAGAGATACACATTCAAGCTTGATAGCATGTAAAACGGAAGTGGTTGTCAGGCACGCGTTCATAGGTGAAGATGATGATAAGTGTCACGGATCATCACATTCATCAGGTTGAAGTGCGAATGAATATCTTAGAATAGAGGCAAGCATGATAGAATGGAAAACAGTAGTAATTGCATTAATTCATCGAAACACAACAGAGCTCCTCACCCCCAACCATGGGGTTTAGAGACTCATGCCATAGAGAATACAATATGAAACGTGTAAAGTGTCATGAGGTATGTAAATACAATAGCAAAAGGTCCTATTTATAGAAAACTAGTAGCCTAGGATTTACAGAATTGAGTAAATGATGCGGAATCCACTTCCGGGCCCACTTGGCGTGTGCTTGGGCTAAGCATTGAAGATTTCACGTGTAGAGACTTTTCTTGGAGTTAAACGCCAGCTTTTGTGCCAGTTTGGGCATTTAACTCCAGCATTTATGCCAGTGGTGCACGAAATTATGATCATCAACAATGGCGCCAAAGACTTGGAGCTCTCAAACGTGAATCACACTTTGTCACAATTCCGCACAACTAACCAGCAAGTGCACTGGGTCGTCCAAGTAATAAACCTTACGTCAGTAAGGGGTCGATCCCACGGAGACTGTCGGCTTGAAGCAAGCTATGGTCATCTTGTAAATCTCAGTCAGGCGGATTCAAATGGTTATGGAGTTTAAGGTGATGAAAATAAACATAAAATAAAGATAGAGGTACTTATGTAATTCATTGGTGGATTTCAGATAAGCGTATGAAGATGCTTTGTTCCCCTTGAACCTCTGCTTTCCTATTGCCTTCTTCCAATCCTTCATACTCCTTTCCATGGCAAGCTTTATGTTGGGCATCACCGTTGTCAATGGCTACATCCCGTCCTCTCAGTGAAAATGGTCCTGATGCTCTGTCACAACATCGGCTAATCAGCTGTTGGTTCTCGATCATGTCGGAATAGGATCCAATGATCCTTTTGCGTATGTCACACGCCCCACAATCGTGAGTTTGAAGCTCGTAACAGTCATCCCTTCCCAGATCCTACTCGGAATACCACAGACAAGGTTTAGACTTTCCGGATCTCAAGAGTGGCCGCCAATAGTTCTAGCTTATACCACGAAGGTTCCAATCTTAGATTAGAAACCCAAGAGATACGCATTCAAGCCATTGCTAGTAGAACAGAGGTGGTTGTCAGGCACATGTTCATAGGTGAGAATGATGATGAGTGTTATGGATCATCACATTCATCAAGTTGAAGAACGAATGAATATCTTGGAGAAGAAATAGACTTGAGTTGAATAGAAAAACAATAGTACTTTGTATTAATTCATGAAGAACAGCAGAGCTCCACACCTTAATCTATGGTGTGTAGAAACTCCACCGTTGAAAATACATAAGAACAAATAGTGTAAGCATGGCCGAATGGCCAGCCTCAAAGGTCTAAGGACTAAACGTCCCCAGATGAAAATACAATAGCAAAAGGTCCTATTTATAGAAAACTAGTAGCCTAGGGTTACAGAAATCAGTAATTAATGCAGAAATCTTCTTCCAGGCCCACTTGGTGTGTGCTTGGGCTGAGCATTGAAGCATTTTCGTGTAGAGACTTCTCTTGGAGTTAAACGCCAGCTTTTATGCCAGTTTGAGCGTTTAACTCCAGCTTTTGTGCCAGTTTTGGAGTTAAACGCCAGAATTCTTGAGCTGACTTTGAACGCCTATTTGGGCCATCAAATCTCGGGCAAAGTATGGACGATTATATATTGATGGAAAGCCCAGGATGTCTACTTTCCAACGCAATTGAGAGAGCACCAATTGGGCTTTTGTAGCTCCAGAAAATTCACTTTGAGTGCAAGGAGGTCAGAATCTAACAGCATCTGCAGTCCTTTTTCAGCCTCTGAATCAGATTTTTGCTCAGGTCCCTCAATTTCAGCTAGAAAATACCTGAAATCACAGAAAAATACACAAACTCATAGTAAAGTCCAGAAGTATGATTTTTAAATAAAAACTAATAAAAACATAATAAAAACTAATTAAAATATACTGAAAACATACTAAAAACAATGCCAAAAAGCGTATAAATTATCCGCTCATCACAACACCAAACTTAAATTGTTGCTTGTCCCCAAGCAACTGAAAATCAAATAGGATAAAAAGAAGAGAATGTACAATGAATTCCAAATACATCTATGAAGATCAGTATTAATTAGATGAGCGGGGCTTTTAGCTTTTTGCTTCTGAACAGTTTTGGCATCTCACTTTATCCCTTAAAGTTCAGAATGATTGGCATCTATAGGAACTCAGAATCCAGATAGTGTTATTGATTCTCCTAGTTAAGTATGTTGATTCTTGAACACAGCTACTTTATGAGTCTTGGCCGTGGCCCTAAGCACTTTGTTTTCCAGTATTACCACCGGATACATAAATACCACAGACACATAACTGGGTGAACCTTTTCAGATTGTGACTCAGCTTTGCTAGAGTCCCCAATTAGAGGTGTCCAAGGTTCTTAAGCACACTCTTCTTTTTGCTTTGGACCTCGACTTTAACCGCTCAGTCTCAAGTTTTCACTTGACACTTTCACGCCACAAGCACATGGTTAGGGACAGCTTGGTTTAGCCGCTTAGGCCAGGATTTTATTCCTGTGGGCCCTCCTATCCACTGATGCTCAAAGCCTTGGATCCTTTTTATCACCCTTGCCTTTTGGTTTAAAGGGGTATTGGCTTTTTCTGCTTGCTTTTCTCTTCTTTTTTTTTTTTTGCAAGCTTTTAACTACTTTTTCTTGCTTCAAGAATCAATTTTATGATTTTTCAGATCATCAGATAACATTTCTCTTTTTTCTTTCATTCTTTCAAGAGCCAACAATTTTAACATTCATAAACAATCAAATTCAAAAATATGCAGTATTCAAGCATTCATTCAGAAAGACAATAGTATTGCCGCCACATCAAAATAATTAAACTGTTTTAAAATTTAAAATTCATGCACTTCTTTTTCTTTTTCAATTGAAAACATTTTTCATTTAAGAAAGGTGATGGATTCATTTTCATAGCTTTAAGGCATAGACACTAATGATCATGTAATAAAGACACAAACATAGATAAACATAAAGCATACTTTTCAAAAAACAGGAAAATAAAGAACAAGGAAGTTAAAGAACGGGTCCACCTTAGTGATGGCGGCTTGTTCTTCCTCTTGAAGATCTTATGGAGTGCTTGAGCTCCTCAATGTCTCTTCCTTGCCTTTGTTGCTCTTCTCTCATGGTTCTTTGATCTTCTCTAATTTTATGGAGGAGGATGGAATGCTCTTGGTGCTCCACCCTTAGTTGTCCCATGTTGGAACTTAATTCTCCTAGGGAGGTATTGATTTGCTCCCAATAGTTTTGTGGAGGAAGATGCATCCCTTGAGGCATCTCAGGGATTTCATGATGAAAATTTTCCTCATGCTCTTGAAGAGGTTCTCTTGTTTTCTCCATCCTTTTCTTAGTGATGGGTTTGTCCTCATCAATGAGAATGTCTCCCTCTATATCAATTCCAACCGAATTACAAAGGTGACAAATGAGATGAGGGAAGGCTAACCTTGCCAAAGGAGAGGACTTGTCCGCCACCTTGTAGAGTTCTTGGGATATAACCTCATGAACTTCCACTTCCTCTCCAATCATGATGCTATGTATCATGATAGTCCGGTCCATAGTAGCTTCGGACCAATTGTTAGTGGGAATGATTGAGCGTTGGATGAACTCCAACCATCCCCTAGCCACGGGCTTGAGGTCATGCCTTCTTAGTTGAACCGGCTTCCCTCTTGAATCTCTCTTCCATTGAGCACCCTCTTCACAGATGTCCATGAGGACTTGATCCAACCTTTGATCAAAGTTGACCCTTCTAGTGTATGGGTGTGCATCTCCTTGCATCATGGGAAAGTTGAATGCCAACCTTACATTTTCCAGACTAAAGTCTAAGTATTTCCCTCGGACCATTGTAAGCCAATTCTTAGGGTCCGGGTTCACACTTTGATCATGGTTCTTGGTGATCCATGCATTGGCATAGAATTCTTGAACCATTAAGATTCCGACTTGTTGAATGGGGTTGGTGAGAACTTTCCAACCTCTTCTTCGGATCTCATGTCGGATTTCCGGATATTCGCCCTTTTTGAGCTTAAAAGGGACCTCGGGGATCACCTTCTTCTTGGCCACAACTTCATAGAAGTGGTTTTGATGCACCCTTGAGAGGAATCTCTCCATCTCCCAAGACTCGGAGGTGGAAGCTTTTGCCTTCCCTTTCCATTTTCTAGAGGTTTCTCTGGCCTTTGGTGCCATAAATGGTTATGGAAAAACAAAAAGCTTTAGCTTTTACCACACCAAACTTAGAAGGTTGCTCGTCCTCGAGCAAAAGAAGAAAGAAGAGAGTAGAAGAAGAAGAAATAGAGGAGATGGAGTGGGCTTTGTGTTTCGGCCAAGGGGGAGAAGTGGTGTTTAGGTTGTGTGAAAATGAAGGAGTGAAGATGGGTTTATATAGGAGTGAGAGGGGTGTGTATGGTTCGGCCATAGAGGGTGGGTTTGGGAGGGAAAGTGGTTTGAATTTGAATGGTGAAGTAGGTGGGGTTTTATGAAGGATGGATGTGAGTGGTGAAGAGAATGGTGGGATTTGATAGGTGAGGGGTTTTTGGGGAAGAGGTATTGAGGTGATTGGTGAATGGGTGAAGAAGAGAGAGAGTGGTGGGGTAGGTGGGGATCCTGTGGGGTTCACAGATCCTGAGGTGTCAAGGATATCTCATCCTTGCACCAAGTGGCGTGCAAAATGCCCCTTTCTGCCAATCCTGGCGTTAAACGCCAGGCTGCTGTCCAATTCTCGCGTTTAACGCCAGCTTCTTGCCCATTCCTGGCGTTAAACGCCAGTCTGGTGCCCATTTCTGGCGTTAAACGCCCAGAATGGTGCCAGACTGGGCGTTTAACGCCCATTCTGCTACCCTTACTGGCGTTTGAATGCCAATAAGTTTCTTCTCTAGGGTGTTCTATTTTTCATTCTGTTTTTCCTTCTGTTTTTGCTTTTTCAATTATTTTTGTGACTTCTCATGATCATCAAACTACAAAAAACATAAAATAACAAATAGAAAATAGAAATTTAACATAGATAAGTAAAAATTGGGTTGCCTCCCAACAAGCGCTTCTTTAATGTCAATAGCTTGACAGTGGGCTCTCATGGAGCCTCACAGATGTTCAGAGCAATGTTGGAACCTCCCAACCCCAAACTTAGAGTTTGACTGTGGGGACTTTGTTTGACTCTGTATTGAGAGAAGCTCTTCATGCTTCCTCTCCATGGTGACAGAGGGATATCCTTGAGCTTTAAGCACAAGGGAGTCTTCATTCACTTGAATGATCAATTCTCCTCTGTCAACATCAATCACAGCTTTTACTGTGGCTAGGAAGGGTCTGCCAAGGATGATGGATTCATCCATACACTTCCCAGTCTCTAGGATTATGAAATCAGTAGGGATATAATGGTCTTCAACCTTTACCAAGACATCCTCTACAAGTCCATAAGCCTGTTTTTTTGAATTGTCTGCCATCTCCAGTGAGATTCTTGCAGCTTGTACCTCAATGATCCCTAGCTTCTCCATTACAGAGAGAGGCATAAGGTTTATGCTTGACCCTAGGTCACACAGAGCCTTCTCAAAGGTCATGGTGCCTATGGTACAAGGGATTGAGAATTTTCCAGGATCTTGTCTTTTCAGAGGTAATTTCTGCCTAGTCAAGTCATCCAGTTCTTTGATGAGCAATAGAGGTTCATCCTCCCAAGTCTATTACCAAACAACTTGGCATTTAGCTTCATGATTGCTCCAAGGTACTTAGCAACTTGCTCTTCAGTGACATCTTCATCCTCTTCAGAGGAAGAATACTCATCAGAGCTCATGAATGGCAGAAGTAAATTCAATGGAATCTCTATGGTCTCTGTGTGAGCCTCAGATTCCCATGGTTCCTCATTAGGGAACTCCATAGAGGTCAGTGGGCGTCCATTGAGGTCTTCCTCAGTGGGAATCACTGCCTCTTCCTCCTCTCCATGTTCGGCCATTTGAGATGTGGTTATGGCCTTGCACTCTCTTTTTGGATTCTCTTCTGTAATGCTTGGGAGAGTGCTAGAAGGGAGTTCAGTAATTTTCTTACTCAGCTGACCCAATTGTGCCTCCAAATTTCTAATGGAGGACCTTGTTTCAGTCATGAAACTTTGAGTGGTTTTGATTAGATCAGAGACAATGGTTGTTAAGTCAGAGGGGCTCTGCTTAGAATTCTCTGTCTGTTGCTGAGAAGATGATGGAAAAGGCTTGCCATTGCTAAACCTGTTTCTTCCACCATTGTTGTTGTTGAAACCTTGTTGAGGTCTCTGTTGATCCTTCCATGAGAGATTTGGATGATTTTTCCATGAAGGATCATAGGTGTTTCCATAGGATTCTCCCATGTAATTCACCTCTTCCATTGCTGGGTTCTCAGGATTATAAGCTTATTCTTCAGAGGAAGCTTCCTTAGTACTGCCTGTTGCTGCTTGCATTTCAGACAGACTCTGAGAAATCATATTGACTTGTTGGGTCAATATTTTATTCTGAGCCAATATGGCATTCAGAGTATCAATCTCAAGAACTCCCTTCTTTTTATTTGTCCCATTATTCACAGGGTTCCTTTTAGAAGTGTACATGAATTGGTTATTTGCAACCATTTCAATGAGTTCCTGAGCTTTTGCAGGCGTCTTCTTCAGATGAAGAGATCCTCCAGCAGAGCTGTCCAATGACATCTTGGATAGTTCAGACAGACCATCATAGAAGATTCCTATGATACTCCATTCTGAAAGCATGTCAGAAGGGCACCTTCTGATCAATTGCTTGTATCTTTCCCAAGCTTCATAGAGGGATTCACCTTCCTTCTGTCTGACGGTTTGGACTTCCACTCTAAGCTTGCTCAATTTTTGAGGTGGAAAAAACTTTGCCAAGAAGGCATTGACTAGCTTTTCCCAAGAGTTCAGGCTTTCTTTAGGTTGCGAATCCAACCATGTCTGTCTCTTACAGCAAAAGGAAAAAGCATAAGTCTGTAGACTTCAGGGTCAACCCCATTGGTCTTGACAGTGTCACAGATTTGCAAGAATTCAGCTAAGAACTGATGAGGATCTTCCAATGGAAGTCCATGAAACTTGCAATTCTGTTGCATTAGAGAAACTAATTGAGGCTTAAGCTCAAAGTTGTTTGCTCCAATGGCAGGGATGGAGATGCTTCTCCCATAGAAATCAGGAGTAGGTGCAGTAAAGTCACCAAGCACCTTCCTTGCATTGTTGGCATTGTTGTTATTTTCGGTTGCCATGGTTTCTTCTTCTTTGAAGAGCTCTGTTAGGCCCTCTAGAGAGAGTTGTGTTTTGGTTTCTCTTAGCTTTCTCTTCAAGGTCCTTTCAGGTTCAGGATCAGCTTCAACAAGAATGCTTTTATCTTTGCTCCTGCTCATATGAAAGAGAAGAGAACAAGAAAGTATCGAATTGCACCTTGAGGAGGAGTGTTAGCCCCTTAAATAGAAGGATGTGAGAAGAGGGGAAGAAATTTTCGAAATTAAAGTAAGAGATTTTGAAAATTTGGTAATTGATTTTCGAAAACTAAGATTGAGAAAGAAATCAAGTGATTTTTGAAAAAGATTTTGAAATCAGACATTAAAAAGATATGATTGAAAATTAATTTTGAAAAAGGGTGTGATTGAAAAGATATAATTGAGAAGATATGATTGAAAATCAAATTAAAAAGAGAAAGTTTTAAAACTAAAGTTGATTACTTGACTAACAAGAAATTAAAAGATATGATTCTAAAATTTAAAATTTGATCCTTTCTTAATAGGCAAGTAACAACTTGAAAATTTTTGAAGTAAATCTTGAATTGAAGCAAGGATTTTTGAAAATAGTAAAAATAAATATAAAATGGAAAGAAATTGATTTTGAAAGAGATATGATTGAAAAGATATGATTTGAAAAAGATTTGATTTTGAAAAATTATGAAAACTTGAAAAAAATGTAAATTAAAAACAAAATCTTCCCTCTAGTGTCATCCTGGCGTTAAACGCCCAGAATGGCATCCATTCTGGCGTTTAACGCCCAAAATCCTACCTTTTTGCGCGCTAAACGCCCAGCCAGGTACCCTGGCTGGCGTTTAAACACCATTTTTCCTTCTTCACTGGCCATTTTGAACGCCCAACTTTTTCTGTTTGATTCCTCTACTGAATGTTCTGAATCTTCAATTCTCTGTATTATTGACTTGAAAAGACATAGTTTTAAAATTTTTTTGAATTTTTAATGATGAGAAACAATCAAAATACAATTAATCTTAGGAAACTCAAATCAAACAAACAATGCATGCAGGACACCAAACTTAAAAATTGATACTAGACTCAAACAAGAAACATAAAATATTTTTTATTTTTATGGTTTTATACATTTTTTTTGTGATTTTCGAAACTTATATGGAAAAGAAAATAAAGAGAATCAAAACTTTTAATAAGAATTCCAGGAATCATGCAATGTTAGTCTAAAGTTTCAGTCTAAAAAGATTAGACATGTTTGGCCAAGCTTCAGCATGACATTACATTCAATAGATAAATTGATGAGAATCAATCAGCTTTTATGATGATAAGAACATCACCTTGAAACTCTAAAATTCATTCTTAAAAATTTTGAAAAAAAAATACCTAATCTAAGCAACAAGATGAACCGTCAGTTGTCCAAACTCGAACAATCCCCGGCAACGGTGCCAAAAACTTGGTGCACGAAATTGTGATCATCAACAATGGCGCCAAAGACTTGGAGCTCTCAAACGTGAATCACACTTTGTCACAATTCAGCACAACTAACCAGCAAGTGCACTGGGTCGTCCAAGTAATAAACCTTACGTGAGTTCGATCCCACGGAGACTGTCGGCTTGAAGCAAGCTATGGTCATCTTGTAAATCTCAGTCAGGCGGATTCAAATGGTTATGGAGTTTAAGGTGATGAAAATAAACATAAAATAAAGATAGAGGTACTTATGTAATTCATTGGTGGATTTCAGATAAGCGTATGAAGATGCTTTGTTCCCCTTGAACCTCTGCTTTCCTATTGCCTTCTTCCAATCATTCATACTCCTTTCCATGGCAAGCTTTATGTTGGGCATCACCGTTGTCAATGGCTACATCCCGTCCTCTCAGTGAAAATGGTCCTGATGCTCTGTCACAACATCGGCTAATCAGCTGTTGGTTCTCGATCATGTCGGAATAGGATCCAATGATCCTTTTGCGTCTGTCACACGCCCCACAATCGCGAGTTTGAAGCTCGTCACAGTCATCCCTTCCCAGATCCTACTCGGAATACCACAGACAAGGTTTAGTCTTTCCGGATCTCAAGAATGGCCGCCAATAATTCTAGCTTATACCACGAAGGTTCCAATCTTAGATTAGAAACCCAAGAGATACGCATTCAAGCCATTGCTAGTAGAACAGAGGTGGTTGTCAGGCACATGTTCATAGGTGAGAATGATGATGAGTGTTACGGATCATCACATTCATCAAGTTGAAGAACGAATGAATATCTTGGAGAAGAAATAGACTTGAGTTGAATAGAAAAACAATAGTACTTTGTATTAATTCATGAAGAACAGCAGAGCTCCACACCTTAATCTATGGTGTGTAGAAACTCCACCGTTGAAAATACATAAGAACAAATAGTGTAAGCATGGCTGAATGGCTAGCCTCAACGGTCTAAGGAATAAACGTCCCCAGATGAAAATACAATAGCAAAAGGTCCTATTTATAGAAAACTAGTAGCCTAGGGTTACAGAAATCAGTAATTAATGCAGAAATCTTCTTCCGGGCCCACTTGGTGTGTGCTTGGGCTGAGCATTGAAGCATTTTCGTGTAGAGACTTCTCTTGGAGTTAAACGCCAGCTTTTGTGCCAGTTTGGGCGTTTAACTCCAGCTTTTGTACCAGTTTTGGAGTTAAACGCTAGAATTCTTGAGCTGACTTGGAACGCCTGTTTGGGCCATCAAATCTCAAGCAAAGTATGGATTAATATAGATTGTTGGAAAGCCCAGGATGTCTACTTTCCAACGCAATTGAGAGCGCGCCAATTGGGCTTCTGTAGCTCCAGAAAATCCACTTTGAGTGCAAGGAGGTCAGAATCCAATAACATCCGCAGTCCTTTTTCAGCCTCTGAATCAGATTTTTGCTCAGGTCCCTCAATTTCAGCCAGAAAATACCTGAAATCACAGAAAAACACACAAACTCATAGTAAAGTCCAGAAGAATGATTTTTAAATAAAAACTAATAAAAACATAATAAAAACTAATTAAAATATACGAAAAACATACTAAAAACAATGCCAAAAGCGTATAAATTATCTACTCATCAGCCAGTTCTGGCGTTAAACGCCAGAATTCTTAAGCTGACTTGGAAAGCCAGTTTGGACCATCAAATCTTGGGCAAATTATGAACTATTATATATTGATGGAAAGCCCAGGATGTCTACTTTCCAACGCAGTTGAGAGCGCGCCAATTGAGCTTTTGTAGCTCCAGAAAATCCACTTCGAGTGCAGGGAGATCAGAATCTAACAGCATCTGCAGTCCTTTTTCAGCCTCTAAATCAGATTTTTGCTCAGGTCCCTCAATTTCAGCCAGAAAATATTTGAAATCATAGAAAAACACACAAACTCATAGTAAAGTCCAGAAAGTGAATTTTAAATAAAAACTAATAAAAATATAACAAAAACTAACTAAAATATACTAAAAACATACTAAAAACAGTGCCAAAAAGCGTATAAATTATCCGCTCATCACAACACCAAACTTAAATTGTTGCTTGTCTCCAAGCAACTGAAAATCAAATAGGATAAAAAGAGGAGAATATACAATGAATTCCAAAAACATCTATGAAGATCAGTCTTAATTAGATGAGCGGGGCTTTTAGCTTTTTGCTTCTGAACAGTTTTGGCATCTCAATTTATGCCTTGAAGTTTAGAATGATTGGCATCTATAGGAACTCAGAATTCAGATAGTGTTATTGATTCTCCTAGTTATGTATGTTGATTCTTGAACACAGCTACTTTATGAGTCTTGGCTGTGACCCTAAGCATGTTGTTTCCAGTATTACCACCGGATACATAAATGCCACAGACACATAACTGGGTGAACCTTTTCAGATTGTGACTCAGCTTTGCTAGAGTCCCCAATTTGAGGTGTCCAAAGCTCTTAAGCACACTCTTTTTGCTTTGGACCATGACTTTAACCGCTCAGTCTCAAGTTTTCACTTGACACCTTCACGCCACAAGCACATGGTTAGGGACAGCTTGGTTTACCCGCTTAGGCTAGGATTTTATTCCTGTGGGCCCTCCTATCCACTGATGCTCAAAGCCTTGGATCCTTTTTATTTTACCCTTACCTTTTGGTTTAAAGGGCTATTAGCTTTTTCTGCTTGCTTTTCTTTTTTTTTTCTTTTTCTTTTTTTTCGCATTTTTTTCTCTTTTTTTTTCCGCAAGCTTTTCACTGCTTTTTCTTGCTTCAAGAATCAATTTTATGATTTTTCAGATCATCAAATAACACTTCTCCTTTTTCATCATTCTTTTAAGAGCCAACAGTTTTAACATTCATAAACAACAAACTAAAAAATATGCACTGTTCAAGCATTCATTCAAAAGACAAGAATTATTGCCACTACATCAGAATAATTAAACTGTTTTAAAATTTGAAATTTATGCACTTCTTTTCCTTTTCAATTAAAATACTCTTTATTTAAGAAGGGTGATGGATTCATAGGACATTCATAACTTTAAGGCATAGACACTAAGACACTAATGATCATGTAATAAAGACACAAACATAGATAAACATAAAGCATAAAAATTCGAAAAACAGAAAATAAAGAACAAGGAAATTAAAGAACGGGTCCACATTAGTGATGGCGGCTTGTTCTTCCTCTTGAAGATCTTATGGAGTGCTTGAGCTCCTCAATGTCTCTTCCTTGCCTTTGTTGCTCCTCTCTCATGATTCTTTGATCTTCTCTAACTTCATGAAGGAGGATGGAATGCTCTTGGTGCTCCACCCTTAGTTGTCCCATGTTGGAACTTAATTCTCCTAGGGAGGTGTTGATTTGCTCCCAATAGTTTTGTGGAGAAAAATGCATCCCTTGAGATGAATCTCTCCATCTCCCATGACTCGGAAGTGGAAGCTTTTGCCTTACCTTTCCTCTTTCTAGAGGTTTCTCTGGCCTTTGGTGCCATAAGTGGTTATGGAAAAACAAAAAGCAACACTTTTACCACACCAAACTTAGAAGGTTTGCTCGTCCTCGAGCAAAAGAAGAAAGAAGAGAGTAGAGGAAGAAGAAAATAGAGGAGATGGAGGGGGTAGTGTTTTGGATGTGTGAAAATGAAGGAGTGAAGATGGGTTGGTGAAGAGTTTATGGAGAAGAGGGTGGGAGTTGATAGGTGAGGGGTTTTTGGGGAAGAGGTATTGAGTTGATTGGTTAAGGGTATTTGGGGAAGAGTATTATAAAAAGGTGTGAAGAAGAGAGAGAGTGAGTTGAGATTGGTGGGGATCCTGTGGGGTCCACAGAGCCTGAGGTGTCAAGGATTTCTCATCCCTGCACCAATTAGGCATGCAAAACACCCTCTGCTGCCAATCCTGGCATTTAATGCTAGCTTCTTGCCCTTTTCTGGCGTTAAACGCCAGTCTGGTACCCCTTTCTGGCGTTAAACGCCCAGAATGGTGCCAGACTGGGCGTTTAATGCCCATTCTGCTATCCTTACTGCCGTTTAAACGCCAGTAAGCTTCTCCTCCAGGGTGTGCTATTTTTAATACTGTTTTTCATTCTATTTTTGCTTTTTCAGTTATTTTTGTGACTTCACATGATCATCAACCTACAAAAAACATAAAATAATAATAGAAAATAAATAGATATAATAAAATTAGGTTGCCTCCCAATAAGCGCTTCTTTATTGTCTTTAGCTGGACCCTGACTGAGTTTTATTCTAGTCTCAGTTTTGAGCATTCTTGCTCAAAATTGCTTTCAAGATAGTGTTTGATTCTCTGTCCATTAACAATGAACTTTTTGTCAGAATCAATATCCTGAAGCTCAACATATCCATATAGTGACACACTTGTAATCACATATGGTCCTCTCTACCGGGATTTCAATTTCCCGGGGAATAGTCTGAGCTTAGAGTTGAAGAGCAGAACCTTTTGTCCTGGTTCAAAGACTCTAGATGACAGTTTCTTGTCATGCCACTTTTTTGCTTTCTCCTTATAAATTTTAGCATTTTCAAAAGCATTGAGCCTAAATTCCTCTAGCTCATTCAGCTGGAGCAATCTTTTCTCTCCAGCAAACTTAGCATCCAAGTTTAGGAATCTGGTTGCCCAGTAGGCCTTATGTTCCAGTTCCACGGGCAAATTACAGGCCTTGCCATACACAAGCTGGTATGGAGAGGTTCCTATAGGAGTCTTGAATGCTGTTCTGTATGCCCACAGAGCATCATCCAAGCTTTTTACCCAATCCTTTCTACGGGCAATTACAGTCCGTTCCAGGATTCTTTTTAGTTCTCTATTAGAGACTTCAGCCTGCCCGTTTGTCTGTGGGTGATATAGAGTTGCTACTTTGTGGCTAATTCCATATCGTACCATGGCTGAGTATAACTGTTTATTGCAGAAATGAGTGCCCCCGTCACTGATTAGTACTCTGGGGATGCCAAATCTGCTGAAGATATGTTTCTGGAGGAATTTCAGTACGGTCTTAGTATCATTAGTGGGTGTGGCAATTGCTTCTACCCATTTAGATACATAGTCTACTGCCACCAGAATGTAAGTGTTTGAGTATGATGGTGGGAAGGGACCCACGAAGTCAATACCCCATGCATCAAACAACTCAATCTCTAAGATCCCTTGTTGAGGCATGGCATAACCATGAGGCAAGTTGCCAGCCCTTTGGCAACTATCACAGTTACGCACAAACTCTCGGGCATCTCTATAGAGAGTAGGCCAGTAGAAGCCACATTGGAGGGCCTTAGTGGCTGTTCACTCACCTCCGAAATGTCCTCCATACTGTGATCCATGACAGTGCCATAGGATCTTCTGTGCCTCTTCTCTGGGTATGCATCTGTGGATCATTCCGTCTGCATATCTCTTAAAGAGATATGGTTCATCCCATAAGTAGTACTTTGCATCAGAAATTAGTTTTTTCATTTGCACTCTGCTGTACTCCTTGGGTATGAACCTCACAGCTTTATAATTCGCAATGTCTGCAAACTATGGTGCTTCCTGAATGGCGAAGAGTTGCTCATCCGGAAAGGTTTCAGAGATCACAGTAGGAGGGAGGGACGCCCCTGCTACTGGTTCTATCCGGGATAGGTGATCAGCTACCTGGTTCTCTGTCCCTTTTCTGTCTCTTATTTCTATATCAAACTCTTGCAGAAGTAACACCCATCTTATGAGCCTGGGTTTTGAATCTTGCTTTGTGAGTAGGTATTTAAGAGCAGCATGGTCAGTATACACAATCACTTTTGAACCTACTAAATAGGATCTAAACTTGTCAATGGCATAAACCACTGCAAGTAACTCTTTTTCTGTGGTTGTGTAATTCTTTTATGCATCATTTAAAATACGGCTAGCATAGTAAATGACGTGTAGAAGCTTGTTATGCCTCTGTCCCAACACTGGCATCACACATTAGTTCGAATGGTAATGTCCAGTCTGGTACAGAGATGACTGGTGCTGTGACCAGCTTAGCTTTCAGGGTTTCAAACACCTGCAGACACTCTGTGTCAAACACAAATGACGTGTCAGCAGCCAGCAGATTGCTCAGAGGCTTTGCAATTTTTGAAAAATCCTTTATAAACCTCCTGTAGAATCCTACATGTCCCAGAAAGCTTCTGATTGCTTTTACATTGGCAGGTGGTGGTAATTTTTCAATTACCTCTACCTTAGCTTGATCCACCTCTATTCCCTTGTTTGAAATTTTATGCCCAAGGATAATTCCTTCAGTCACCATAAAGTGACATTTTTCCCAGTTTAAAACTAGGTTGGTCTCTTGGCATCTTTTCAGAACAAGTGCTAGATGATCAAGACAGGAGCTGAATGAGTCTCCAAATACTGAGAAGTCATCCATGAAGACTTCAAGAAATTTTTCCACCATATCAGAGAAAATAGAGAGCATACATCTCTGAAAGGTTGCAGGTGCATTGCACAGACCAAAAGGCATTCTTCTGTAGGCAAATACCCCAGATGGACATGTGAATGCTGTTTTCTCTTGGTCTTGAGGATCTACTACAATTTAGTTGTAGCCTGAATAGCCATTCAAAAAGCAGTAATAGTCATGACCTGCTAGTCTTTCTAGCATTTGGTCTATGAATGGTAAAGGAAAATGATCCTTTCTGGTGGCTGTATTGAGTCTTCTGTAGTCCATACACATACGCCACCCTGTAACTGTTCTTGTAGGAACCAGTTCGTTCTTTTCATTGTGAACCACTGTCATGCCTCCCTTTTTAGGTACAACTTGGACAGGGCTTACCCAGGGGCTATCAGAAATAGGATAAATAATCCCAGCCTCTAGTAACTTAGTGACCTCTTTCTGCACCACCTCCTTCATGGCTGGATTGAGCCGCCTCTGTGGTTGAACCACTGGCTTAGCATCATCCTCCAATAGTATCTTGTGCATGCATCTTGCTGGGCTAATTCCCTTAAGATCACTTATGGACCACCCAAGAGCTGCCTTGTGTGTCCTCAACACCTGAATTAGTGCTTTCTCTTCCTGTGGATTTAAAGGAGAGCATATGATCACCAAAAAAGTGTCACCTTCTCCCAGAAATGCATATTTCAGGGATGGTGGTAGTAGTTTGAGCTCGGGTTTAGGAGAGTTCTCCTCTTCCTGGGGAATTTTCAGAGGTTCTTTTATTTCCTCTAATTCCTCTAGATCAGGCTAAACATCTTTAAAGATGTCCTTTAGCTCTGATTCGAGACTTTCAGTCATATCGATCTCTTCCACCAAAGAGTCAATAATATCAGCGCTCATGCAGTCATTTGATGTTTCTGGATGCTGCATAGCTTTGACAGCATTTAACTTGAACTTATCCTCATTGACTCTTAGGGTCACTTCCCCTTTTTGTACATCGATTAGAGTTCGTCCAGTTGCTAGGAAAGGTCTTCCTAGAATGAGAGTTGCACTCTTGTGCTCCTCCATTTCCAGCACTACAAAGTCAGTGGGAAAGGCAAATGGCCCAACCTTGACAATCATGTCCTCAATTATGCCTGATGGATATTTAATGGAGCCATCAGCAAGTTGAAGACATATTCGGGTTGTTTTGACTTCTTCAGTCAAGCCAAGCTTTCTAATAGTGGATGCAGTTATTAGGTTGATACTTGCTCCAAGGTCACATAGAGCTGTCTTGGTACAAGCACCCTCTAATGTGCATGGTATCATAAAGCTTCTTGGATCTTGAAGCTTCTCTGGTAAGCTTTTCAGAATGACTGCACTGCATTCTTCAGTGAGAAACACCTTTTCAGTTTCTCTCCAATCCTTCTTATGACTTAAGATCTCTTTCATGAACTTAGCATAAGAGGGTATTTGCTCAAGTACCTCTGCAAACGGGATCTTTATCTCAAGAGTCCTGAGATAGTCTGCAAAGTGGGCAAATTGTTTATCCTACTCCGCTTGGCAGAGTTTCTGAGGATAAGGCATCTTGGCTTTATATTCTTCAACCTTAGTTGCTGCAGGTTTATTTCCTACAGAGGTGGTTAGAGAAGCCTTCTTAGAGGTGTTACTATCAGCACTTGCAGGTGTCTGATCCCTCATTGGCGTTTGAACGCCAGGATTGAGTGCTGGATGGGCGTTTAACGCCAACTTCCCACCCTTTTCTGGCGTTTGAACGCCAGAACTGGGCAAGGAATGGGTGTTCAACGCCAACTTTTCTCCCTTTTCTGGCGTTTGAACGCCAGAATTATTCCTCTCTGGGATCTTACTATCCTCAGAGGGATTTTGGATAGTGGTTTGGTCATCCTCTGTCAGTTGTTCTTTTCTTGGCTTTCTGCTACTTTGAGCTGATTTATTCAATGTCTTCCCGCTCCTTAATTGGACAGCTTGGCATTCTTCTGTTATCTGTTTAGATAGCTGCTGTCTTGTCTGATTCAATTGTACTTCCATATTCTTGTTAGCCTTTTTAGTGTCTTGGAACATCTCATTAATTTCTACTAATTTTTTTGTCATAAGGAATAATTGCTGATTAAGTTCAACAATCTGTTCTTGAGGATTAGGATCAGTAGTTACTGTTCTAGCCTCTTCTTTTATAGAGGACTCACTGCTTGAGTACAGATGCTAATTTCTAGCAACCGTATCTATGAGTTCTTGGGCTTCTTCAATCGTTTTTCTCATGTGTATAGATCTACCAGCTGAGTGGTCTAGAGACATCTGAGCTTTGTCTGTAAGCCATAGTAGAAGATGTCTAACTGTACCCACTCTGAAAACATTTCAGAGGGGCATTTTCTCAGCATCCCTCTGTACCTCTCCCAGGCATTATAAAGGGATTCATTATCCTCTTGTCTAAAGCCTTGGATGTCTAGCCTTAGCTATGTCATCCTTTTTGGAGGGTAAAATTGATTCAGAAATTTGTCTGATAACTGTCTCCATGTTTTTATGCTTGCTGTGGGTTGGTTATTTAATCACCTCTTAACTTGATCTTTTACAGCAAAAGGAAACAGTAATAATCTGTAGACATTGATGCCAGGGCATTTTGGCCAGTTTCACTGACCTTTTCTTAATGGTTTTAGGATAGTTTCATGCACTTTCTTAGGAAATAAGCAAGTTTTGGGTAAATAATCACTTACATCTTGATTCAAGCAAACATTGTGAATTTTACATGATTTTATGAGAATTATGCATGAATTAAATGACAAAATTGAATGATGCATGTCTCATAACTTGGATTAGCGCTTTGATGCACTTTATTGCTTGATTTCAGGACAAAGGAAGCAAGGAAGAACCACGTTAGTAGCCACGTTAGTCTAGCTAACGTGACCACTAACGTGGAATGGAGGCTAGCTTGCAACATTAATGAGAAAAGTGATCGCCATTAACGCCTTCGTGAGCCATCATAGGCTCATAGCCCACGTTAGTTGCCACGTTAACTATGTTAACGTGGAAGCTAACGTGGAAGAGAAGTAGAACTCCAACGTTAGTGGTAAAAGTAAGTACCACTAACGCTCCAAAGTGACAATTGTCCACGTTAAGAGTCATGTTAACTCAGTTAACATGAACTCTAACGTGGAAGAAGAAGGTGAAGCCAACGTTAGTGACACTCACCTTTGTCACTAACGTTGGACCAAGCTCACAATGGCCACGTTAAGAGCCACGTTAACTCAGTTAACGTGGACTCTAACGTGGGGAAGCAAGGAATGGCCAACGTTAGTGACACTCACCTTTGTCACTAACGTTGGACTAAGCCACTTTGAGCCATGTTAGTTGCCACGTTAACTCAGTTAACGTGGAAGCTAAAGTGGAGGAGAGAATGATGAGCCAACGTTAGTGACACTCACCTTTGTCACTAACGTTGGAGATGGCTATCAATACCACGTTAACCTAGTTAACGTGAACTCTAACGTGGGAAGAAGGGGCGTTTTAAAGCGTTAGTGACAAAGGTAAGTGTCACTAACGCTCTCGAAGATTTGGCAAGCCTACGTTAAAGGCCACGTTAACTATACTAACGTGGACTCTAACGTAGGGAGAAAAGGGGGCTCTCAACGTTATTAAAAAAGGTAAACCCCAATAACGTGTGCGAAGGACCAAGAGGCAACGTTAGTGGTCACGTTGGTGCCACTAACGTTGAAGTTAACGTGGACCATTCTTGGGTTAGGAACGTTAGTGAAAAAGGTGATTGTCACTAACGTTCTCGAACCCACACTTTCACTTAACGTTAACGCCACTAACGTCCTAAGCTAAAGTCCATGCCTACTTCACACTCTCTCTCTGCAAGTAAAGCTAAGCCCACTGAAGATGATAACTGCTTCAACTCAAGATCCAAAGGCCCATATCCAAGACTTGAAGAAGCAACTAGAAGATCAGAAGAATAGTATAAATAGGGAGAACTTTGAACTAGAAGAGAGCTTTTGGGCACTATTAGAATTACTCTCTGTATTTTTTACTTTCTCTGCAACTTCTAGTTTAACTTTTCAGAATGCATTCTCCATCTTTGTTTTCCATTCCCAGAGCTATGAACAACTAAACCCCTTTCATTGGGTTAGGGAGCTCTGTTGTAATTTGATGGATCAATAATAGTTTTCATTATTCTTCTTCTTTCTTTTCTCTTGATTTTACTAGAAAGCTTTCAATCTTCATCCAATTAAGTAGTTATCTTGGAAAAGAAGCTATTCATACTTGGATCTCTTCGGAACCTTGGAAGAGGAATGAAGAGATCATGCTAGAAATGCTTTCTCATGTTGGACCAAATTGGGGTTTGGATGGATATAGTGACATATAATCCTACCAACACTTTGATTTGAAAATACATGTGGTATAATCAGTGACCATACCTCATCTTTTCTCATGAGCAATTGGACCAAGGAATTGGCTATTGATCAAGATTTGAGAGATTGAATTACCAAGGAATTGGAATTCAATCACTTAAGATTGACAAGGAGATCAATGAATGCATTGATTGAGGAAGAGATGAAAATGAACTTGATCCGGAGGATGCAACATCTCCTAAGCCCAATGAACTCCCCATTTCTGATCTAACCCATTCTCTTTAATTTCTGCCAATTACTTCTACGATCATCTTCCCCATTCCCATTTAAGATTCTGCAATTTACCTTCTGTCATCTATTTTCAGCTCTTTATTTCCAGCATTTACATTTTCTGTTATTTACTTTCCCGCCATTTAATTTCCTGCAACTCTCAAACTAAATTCTGCTTAGCTCAACTAGAACATTCTTCCAATTAAAGTTGCTTGACCAATCAATCCCTGTGGGATTCAACCTCACTCTTTGTGAGTTTTTACTTGACGATAATTCGGTATACTTGTCGAGGGAGATTTGTTAAGAGACAAGTTTCCATGCATCAGACATCCTGATCCACTTCTTTATCACGTATAGTGTTAGCAATTTGTAGGAACTGTGCCGGAAACTCAGTAGGTTCTTCCTGTGGAAGACCGGAATACTGGCAATTTTGCTGCACCATGATAATGAGCTGAGGATTTAGCTCAAAACTGCTTGCTTTGATGGGAGGTATACAGATGCTACTCCCATATGCAGCTGTAATGGGGTTTGCATATGACCCCAGAGTCCTTCTGGACTATTCATTTCCACTTATGTCCATGATGGAGAAAAGGGAATTGATATGGATTGTAATTAAATTATATTTTTAAATTTTATTTTATTTTTAATTAAGAGTGACCGAAAAAAGAAAAAAAAATTAAAACAAAATAAATGGAAGATAAAATAGAACTTTCGAAAATTAGAAGAAAATAAAAGCAAATTGAAAACTAAATTAATTAATTGATTAAAAAGATTTTGGAAATTAGCAATCAAAAAGATATGATTGAAAATTATTTTAAAAAGATATGATTGAGAAGATATGATTGCAATTTAATAAAAAAAATATGATTGAAAAGATATGATTGAAGAAATTAAAAAGATTTAATTTTTGAAGAAGATTTGAAAAGATCAATTTTTGAGATTAGAATTTTGACTTGACTAAAAAAAAGATATGATTTTGAAAATCTTTGACTAATTTAATGCAAAATTTCGAAATTTATGAGTAAAATAAGGAAAAGATATTTTTTATTTTCGAATTTTAATGAGGAAAGAGAAAAACAACAAGATGACCCTAAACTTAGAAATTTTAGATTAAAACAAAGAGAACAAACAAGAAAACTTTGAATATCAAGATGAACACCAAGAACACTTTGAAGATCAAGATGAACACTAAGAACAAATTTTTGAAAAATTTTTAAGTAAGTAAAAGCACAAGGGACACCAAACTTAGAATTTTTAGAAAATCAAACATAAATTTTCGAAAATTTAAAGGAAAACACAAAGAAGACACCAAACTTAGAATTTTTAAAGATCAAGAAAGAACTAGGAACATGCAAATTCGAAAAATTAAAAGAAAATAAAAGCATGCAATTGACACCAAACTTAAAATATGAAACTAAACTCAAATAAAAGACTCTAAACCAACAAAAATAAATTATTCCTAATCTAAGCAACAAGATAAACCGTCAGTTGTCCAAACTCGAACAATCCTCGGCAACGGCGCCAAAAACTTGGTGCACCAAATCATAATCACACTTTTGCAATTCCGCACAACTAACCAGCAAGTGCACTGGGTCGTCCAAGTAATACCTTACGTGAGTAAGGGTCGATCCCACGGAGATTGTCGGCTTGAAGCAAGCTATGGTTATCTTGTAACTCTTAGTCAGGATATCAATAATTCTCAGATTTAATTGTAAAAAGTAGAAGAACATGAAATAAATACTTGTTATGCAGTAATGGAGAATTGGTTGAGGTTTTGGAGATGCTTTGTCTTCTGAATCTCTGCTTTCCTACTGTCTTCTTCTTCATGCACGCAAGGCTCCTTCCATGGCAAGCTTTATGTTGGGCATCACCGTTGTCAATGGCTACTTCCCGTCCTCTCAGTGAAAATGTTCCAAATGCGCTGTCACCGCACGGCTAATCATCTGTCGGTTCTCGATCATATCGGAATAGGATCCATTGATCCTTTTGCGTCTGTCACTACGCCCAACACTCGCGAGTTTGAAGCTCGTCACAGTCATCCCTTGCCAGATCCTACTCAGAATACCACAGACAAGGTTTAGACTTTCCGGATCTCAAGAATGACCGCCAATAATTCTAGCCTATACCATGAAGGTTCCAATCTTAGATTAGAAACCCAAGAGATACACATTCAAGCTTGATAGCATGTAGAATGGAAGTGGTTGTCAGGCACGCGTTCATAGGTGAGAATGGTGATGAGTGTCATGGACCATCACATTCATCAGGTTGAAGTGCGAATGAATATCTTAGAATAGAGGCAAGCATGATAGAATGGAAAACAGTAGTAATTGCATTAATTCATCGAAACACAGCAGAGCTCCTCACCCCCAACCATGGGGTTTAAAGACTCATGCCGTAGAGAATACAATATAAAACGTGTAAAGTGTCATGAGGTGTGTAAATACAATAGCAAAAGGTCCTATTTATAGAAAACTAGTAGCCTAGGGTTTACAGAATTGAGTAAATGATGCAGAATCCACTTCCGGGCCCACTTGGTGTGTGCTTGGACTGAGCATTGAAGCTTTCACGTGTAGAGACTTTTCTTGGAGTTAAACGCCAGCTTTTGTGCCAGTTTGGGCGTTTAACTCCAGCTTTTATGCCAGTTCTGGCGTTCAACGGCAGAATTCTTAAGCTAACTTGGAACGCCAGTTTGGGCCATCAAATCTTGGGCAAAGTATGGACTATTATATATTTCTGGAAAGCCCAGAATGTCTACTTTCCAACACAAATGAGAGCGCGCCAATTGGGCTTTTGTAGCTCCATAAAATCCACTTCGAGTGCAGGGAAGACAGAATCCAATAGCATCTACAGTCCTTTTTCAGCTTCTGAATCAGATTTTTGCTCAGGTCCCTCAATTTCAGCCAGAAAATACCTGAAATCACAGAAAAATACATAAACTCATAGTAAAGTCCAGAAAAGTGAATTTTAAATAAAAACTAATAAAAATATAATAAAAACTAACTAAAATATACTAAAAACATACTAAAAACAGTGCCAAAAAGCGTATAAATTATCCGCTCATCATCTACCAACAGAGGCTGCCATTATGGGTCTCATCAATGGCTTGCGAGAGGGACCTTTTAGCCACTCTATATTGAAAAAATATCTCACATCTCTGAACGAAGTGCAAGAACGAGCAGAGAAGTACATCAACATGGAGGAAAACTCTCGACTAGGAGAGACCTCAAAATCTGGATTCTCCTACTCCTCCCGAGATAAGGATAAAGAGTCCAAGAAAAAAGAAGATCAGCATGGAGAAAAGATCAAGAAATACCACAATTACACCCCTCTTCGGGTATCTCTCGTAGATGTCTACCGAGAAGTATGCCATACTGAAAAGATACCCCCAGCTCGACCACTCAAAAGTAAAAAAGGAGGAGGAAATCAGGCTGAATATTGTGAATACCATCAAATCTATGGACATTCCACCAACGAATGTTTTGACTTAAAAAAATGTCATAGAAAAACTAGTAAGAGAGTGAAAGTTAGATTGGTACTTAGCCATCCGAGCAGACGAACCAAGAAAAAGAAGAAGGGACGAAGATGTCGGATGGACTGAACGACCACCTCGTACACCTGAGAGACATGTCCACATGATACACAGAGGATTTGCGGGAGGAGGGATCTCCAAATCATCGCGCAAAAGACATCTTAAAGATGTATATCATGTCGAGGGAAGAGAGGAAACACCCGACATCCCCACAATCACTTTTACTAAAGAGGACGCAGCCGGCATTATCTCGGGACATGATGATCCCATGGTCATCACTATCATATTGGCCAACGCAAATCTCCACCGTACACTGGTAGACCAAGGAAGCCCGGCTGACATCTTGTTCAAAACTGCCTTCGACAAACTCGGCCTGAAAGAAAGGAACTCAGAGCATATCCAAACAGCCTGTTCGGGCTAGGAGACACTCCAATCCAACCAATTGGGTACATCTCACTACACACGACCTTTGGAAAAGGAAACCGGTCAAGAACACTCAATATATACTACATCGTGGTCGACGTGAGTTCAGCCTACAATGCCCTAATAGGTCGGACAACGTTAAATCAGCTCGGCGCAATAGTCTCGACTCCACACATGTGCATGAAGTTCCCAACCACAGAAGGAATAGCTACAATAAAAGCAGACCAGAAGACCGCGCACCGTTGTTATAACGAAAGTCTAAACCTCAGAGGCAGAAGAGAAGAATTCCACACCATTGAACTTGGTGGAGTTCGAGGACGAGAAGAACTCCGTCCACAACCCGAAGGCGAAATAGAAAAAGTCCATATCAGAGATGCCCTAGACAAAACAACCAATATCAGCAAAAATCCTAAAAGGAGACATAAAAGAGTCGCTCATACAGTTTTTAAGAGACAATGTCGACCTCTTTGCATGGAAAGCCGCAGACATGCCGGGCATAGACCCTAAGTTGATGTGCCACAAGATGGCAGTTTACCCAGGATCTCGGTCAGTACAGCAGAGATGTAGAAAGCTCGGACCAGAATGATCCCAAGCTGTGGAAAAGCAGGTACAAGCTCTACTGGAGGCAGAATTCATAAGAGAAGTCAAGTACCCGCTATGGCTAGCTAACGTCGTCTTGGTGAAAAAATCAAATGGAAGTGGCGGATGTACACCGACTACACTGATCTCAACAAAGCCTGCCCAAAGGATCCTTATCCACTCCCAAGTATCGATGCTCTGGTGGATGCCTCCTCTGGATACAAATACCTCTCGTATATGGACGCCTATTTGGGATACAATCAAATCCCGATGTACCCACCCGATCAAGAGAAAACTTCATTCTTAACCCCAAAAGCAAACTACTCCTACATCGTCATGCCTTTCGGACTCAAAAATGCAGGAGCTACTTATCAAAGATTAATGAATAAGATCTTTGCACACCACATCGGGAAAATCATGGAAATCTATATCAACATGGAGGAAAACTCTCGACTAGGAGAGACCTCGAAATTCGGATTCTCCTACTCCTCCCGAGATAAGGATAAAGAGTCCAAGAAAAAAGAATATCAGCATGGAGAAAAGATCAAGAAATATCACAATTACACCCCTCTTCGGGTATCTCTGGTAGATGTCTACCGAGAAGTATGCCATACTGAAAAGATATCCCCAGATCGACCACTCAAAAGCAAAAAAGGAGGAGGAAATCGGGGTGAATATTGTGAATACCATCAAATCTACAGACATTCCACCAACGAATGTTTTGACTTAAAAAATGTCATAGAGAAATTAGTAAGAGAGGAAAATTAGATCGGTACTTAGCCAGTCGAGCTGAGGAACCTAGAAAAAGAAGAAGGGACGAAGATGTCGGACGAACTAAATGACCACCTCGTACCCCGGACAGACATGTCCACATGATACACAGAGGATCTGCGGGGGGAGGAATCTCAAAATCATCTCGCAAAAGACATCTTAAAGATGTATATCATGTCGAGGGAAGAGAGGAAGCACCCGACATCCCCACAATCACTTTTACTAAAGAGGACGCAGCTGGCATCATCTCAGGACATGACGATCCCATGGTCATCACTATCATATTGGGCAACGCAAATCTCCACCGCACACTGGTAGACCAAGGAAGCTCGGCCGACATCTTGTTTAAAACTGCCTTCAACAAACTCGGCCTGGAAGAAAAAGAACTCAGAGCATATCCGAACAGCCTGTTCGGGCTGGGAGACACCCCAATCCAACCACTTGGGTACATCTCATTACACACGACCTTTGGAAAAGAAAACTGGTCAAGGACACTCAATATAGACTACATCGTGGTTGACGTAAGTTCAGCCTACAATGCCCTAATAGGTCGGACAATGTTAAATCAGCTCGGCGCAGTAGTCTCGACTCCACACCTTTGCATGAAATTCCCAACCACAGAGGAAATAGCTACAATAAAAGCAGATCAGAAGACGGCGTGCTACTGTTATAAGGAAAGTCTAAACCTCAGAGGCAGAGGAGAAGAATTTCACACCATTGAACTTGGTGGAGTTCGAGGGCGGGAAGAACTCCGTCCATAACCCGAAGGTGAAGTAGAAAAAGTCCAGATCGGAGATGTCCCAGACAAAACAACCAATATTGGCACGATCTTAACAGGAGACATGAAAGAATCACTCGTACAGTTCTTACGAGATAATGTCGACCTCTTCGCATGGAAGGCCGCAGACATGCCGGGCATAGACCCTAAGTTAATGTGCCACAAGCTGGCAGTTTACCCAGGATCTCAGCCAGTACAGCAGAGGCATAGAAAGCTCGGACCAGAACGATCCCAAGCTGTGGAAGAGCAAGTACAAGCTCTACTAGAGGAAGGATTCATAAGAGAAGTCAAGTACCCACTATGGCTAGCTAACGTCGTCCTGGGGAAAAAATCAAATGGGAAGTGGCGGATCTGCACCAACTACACTGATCTCAACAAAGCCTGCCCAAAGGACCCATACCCACTCCCAAGTATCAACGCTCTGGTGGATGCCTCCTCCGGATACAAATACCTCTCATTTATGGATGCCTACTCAGGATACAATCAAATCCCGATGTATCCACCTGATCAAGAAAAAACTTCATTTTTAACCCTAAAAGCAAACTACTGTTACGTTGTCATGCCTTTCGGACTCAAAAATGCAGGAGCTACTTATCAAAGATTAATGAATAAGGTCTTTGCAGACCACATCAGGAAAATCATGGAAGTCTACGTGGATGACATGTTAATAAAAACACAAAGTGAAGAGACGTTACTGTCAGACCTCACCCAAGTATTTGACACTATAAGAAGACATGGCATGCGGCTTAACCCTACAAAATGCACCTTAACAGTAGAAGCTGGAAAATTCTTGGGTTTTATGCTCACACAAAGAGGAATCGAGGCAAATCCGGATAAATGCCGGGTGATGAGCGGATAATTTATACGCTTTTTGGCATTGTTTTTAGTATGTTTTCAGTATGATTTAGTTACTTTTTAGTATATTTTTATTAGTTTTTAATTAAAAATCACATTTCTGGACTTTACTATGAGTTTGTGTGTTTTTCTGTGATTTCAGGTATTTTCTGGCTGAAATTGAGGGACCTGAGCAAAAATCAGATTCAGAGGTTGAAGAAGGACTGCAGATGCTGTTGGATTCTGACCACCCTGCACTCAAAGTGGATTTTCTGAAGCTACAGAACTCCACATGGTGCGATTCTAATTGCGTTGGAAAGTAGACATCAAGGGCTTTCCAGCAATGTATAATAGTTCATACTTTGAATAAGGATTGACGACGTAAACTAGCGTTCAACACCAGTTCCATGCTGCATTCTGGAGTCAAACGCCAGAAACAAGTTG
This sequence comes from Arachis ipaensis, assembly GCF_059453495.1. Classification (NCBI taxonomy): domain Eukaryota; kingdom Viridiplantae; phylum Streptophyta; class Magnoliopsida; order Fabales; family Fabaceae; genus Arachis; species Arachis ipaensis. The sequence goes on from NC_142436.1 coordinate 61,792,869, forward strand.
CAAAGTGGAGTTCAATGCCAGAAACACGTTACAAACTGGCGTTCAACTCCAAGAATGACCTCTCCATGTGTAAACTTCAAGCTCAGCCCAAGCACACACCAAGTGGGCCCCAGAAGTTGATTTCTACATCATTTACTCAATTCTGTAAACCCTAGTAACTAGTTTAGTATAAATAGGACTTTTTACTATTGTATTAGACATCTTGGGACGTTTAGTTCTTAGATCATGGGGGCTGGCCATTTGGCCATGCCTGAACCTTTCACTTATGTATTTTTCAACGGTAGAGTTTCTACACACCATAGATTAAGGTGTGGAGCTCTGCTGTTCCTCAAAGATTAATGCAAAGTACTACTATTTTTCTATTCAATTCAACTTATTCCGCTTCTAAGATATTCATTCGCACTTCAATATGATGGATGTGATGATCGTGACAGTCATCATCATTCTCAACTTATGAATGCGTGCCTAACAACCACTTCCATTCTACCTTAGATTGAATGGATATCTCTTGGATATCTAATACAGGGGACCGAGTCCGAGATATTAGTGTCTTCGTGGTATAAGTTAGAACCCATGGATGACCATTCCTAAGATCCGGAAAGTCTAAACCTTGTCTGTGGTATTCCGAGTAGGATCTGGGAAGAGATGACTGTGATGAGCTTCAAACTCGCGAGTGCTGGGCGTAGTGACAGACGCAAAAGGATAGTAAATCCTATTCCAGTATGATCGAGAACCAACAGATGATTAGCCATGTAGTGACAGCGCATTGGACCATTTTCACAGGAGGATGGGATGTAGCCATTGACAACGGTGATGCCCTACATAAAGCTTGCCATGGAAAGGAGTAGGATTGATTGGATGAAGACAGCAGGAAAGTAGAGATCAAAAGAACGAAAGCATCTCTATACGCTTACCTGAAATTCTCACCAATGAATTACATAAGTACCACTATCCTATTTTATATTTTATTTATTTTCATCCACTATAATTTCTTAATACAATTTAATCCGCCTGACTGAGATTTACAAGGTGACCATAGATTGCTTCAAGCCGACAATCTCCGTGGGATCGACCCTTACTCACGTAAGGTTTATTACTTCGACGACCCAGTGCAATTGCTGGTTAGTTGTACGAAGTTGTGAAATAGATATAAGATCATGGACGTGCATATTGAGTTTTAGCGCCGTTACCAAGGAATGGAATAATCATGATTTCGCACACCAAGTTTTTGGCGCCGTTGCTGGGGATTGTTCGAGTTTGGAGAACTGACGGTTTATCTTGTTGCTCAGATTAGGTAATTTTCAAAAAAAAAATTTGTTTTCAAAAATCTTTCAAAAAAATTTCTTTTCCTTTTGTTTTCGAAAATTATTCTAAATTTTTAAGAATGAATTCTAAAGTTTCAAAATGGTATGCTGAAGTTTGGCTGGCCATCAAGCTTTAGACTAACCTGGTATGATTCCTGGAATCTTGATTGAGGACTTTGAATTCATTGCTTCCTTTTCCCTATATGTTTTCAAAAAAAAAAAATAAAAATATACAAAAATCCAAAAAAAATTACTAAAATCATAAAATCAAAAATATTTTTTGTTTCTTGTTTAAGTCTAGAGTCAATTTTTAAGTTTGGTGTCAATTGCATTTTTTTTCTAAAAATTTATGCATTTTTCGAAAATTCATATATTCATAGCGTTTTTCATGATCTTCAAGTTGTTCTTGGTAAGTCTTCTTGTTTGATCTTCATATTTTCTTGTTTTGTGTCTTTTCTTATTTTTCATATGCATTTTTAATTTGTTAGTTTCTAAAGTTTGAAAATTTCTAAGTTTGGTGTCTTGCATGTTTTTCTTTCATTAAAAATTTTTAAAAATAAGTCTTGATGTTCATCTTGAGCTTCAAAGTGTTCTTGGTGTTCATCTTGACATTCATAGTATTCTTGCATGCATTGTGTGTTTTGATTCATAATTTTTATGTTATGAGTCTTTTTCATGTTTTTCTCTCTCATCATTAAAATTCAAAAATCAAAAAAATATCTTTTCCTTCTTTTACTCAATTTTCGAAAATATGATTTGCTTTAGTCAAAAAGTTTTTAAATTTAATTGTTTCTTATGAATCAAATCAAATTTTCAATTTAAAAATCTTATCTTTTCAAAATCTTTTTCAAAAATCAAATCTTTTTCATTTTACCTTCATATTTTCGAAAACTTTTTAAATTTGATTTTCAAAATCTTTTTCTTATTTTATTTCTTAATTTTCAAAATCTTTACTAACATTTAATATGATTGATTGAAAAATTTCAAGTTGTTACTTGCTTATTAAGAAAGATTCAATCTTTAAACTCTAGAATCATATCTTTTTAGTTTCTTGCTAGTCAAGTAATCAACTTTAGTTTTCAAAATCAAATCTTTTTAATTTTCTTTTTAAATCTTTTTCAAATTAAAATTTCAATTATATCTTTTTCAAATTTAATTTCAAAATCTTTTCTAACTTCTTATCCTTTTAAAAAAAATTGATTTTCAATTCTTATCTTTTTGTTTCAATCATATCTTTTTCAAAAACAAATTTCAAAACTTTTTCAATCAATCTTATCTTTTTGTTTCAATCATATCTTTTTCAAAACTACCTAACTAATCCTCTCTCTCTTATTTTCAAAAATTCCCTCTCTCCTTTTTCAAAATTCCTTTTTAATTAACTAATTGTTTTAATTTTAATTTAATTTCAACTTTAATTTTCGAAATCTAACTTTCAATTTTTATTTTTATTTTAATTAAATTTCGAAATTCTCTCTCTCATCTCCTTCTATTTATTTATTCATCTACTAACACTTCTCTTCCATCCAAAAATTCGAACACCACCTCCCTCTCTGTGTTCGAGTTTTTCCCTCTTCTCTTCTTTACATTACATTCTTTTCTTCTTCTACTCACACGAAGGAATCTCTATACTGTGACATAGAGGATTCCATATTTTCTTTGTTATTCCCTTCTTTGTCATATGAGCAGGAGCAAGGACAAGAACATTCTTGTTGAAGCAGATCCTGAACCTGAAAGGACTCTGAAAAGGAAACTAAGAGAAGTTAAAATACAACAATCCAGAGACAACCTTACAGGAATTTTCGAACAAGGAGAGAAGATAGCAGCCGAAAATAATAATAATGCAAGGAGGATGCTTGGTGACTTTACTGCACCTAATTCCAATTTACATGGAAGAAGCATCTCCATTCCTGCCATTGGAGCAAACAATTTTAAGCTAAAACCTCAATTAGTTTCTCTGATGCAACAGAACTGCAAGTTTCATGGACTTCCATCTGAAGATCCTTTTCAGTTCTTAACTGAGTTCTTGCAGATCTGTGATACTGTTAAGACCAGTGGGGTTGACCCCAAGGTCTACAGGCTTATGCTTTTCCCATTTGCTGTAAGAGACAGAGCTAGAGTGTGGTTGGACTCTCAACCCAAAGATAGCCTAAACTCTTGGGATAAGCTGGTCACGGCTTTCTTAGCCAAGTTCTTTCCTTCTCAAAAGCTGAGTAAGCTTAGAGTGGATGTTCAAACCTTCAGACAGAAAGAAGGTGAATCTCTCTATGAAGCTTGGGAGAGATATAAGCAACTGACCAAAAAGTGTCCTTCTGACATGCTTTCAGAATGGACCATCCTAGATATATTCTATGATGGTCTGTCTGAATTAGCTAAGATGTCATTGGATACTTCTACAGGTGGATCCATTCACCTAAAGAAAATGCCTGCAGAAGCTCAAGAACTCATTGACATGGTTGCTAATAACCAGTTCATGTATACTTCTGAGAGGAATCCTGTGAGTAATGGGATGCCTCAGAAGAAGGGAGTTCTTGAAATTGATACTCTGAATGCCATATTGGCTCAGAATAAAATATTGATTCAGCAAGTCAATATGATTTCTCAGAGTCTGAATGGAATGCAAGCTGCATCCAATAGTAGAGCTGAATTACATGGGTGAACCCTATGGAATCACCTATAATCCTTCATAGAGAAATCACCCAAATCTCTCATGGAAAGATCAACAAAAGCTTCAACAAGGCTTTAATAATGGTGGAAGAAACAGGTTTAGCAATAGCAAGCCTTTTCCATCATCTACTCAGCAAACGACAGAGAGTTCTGAGCAGACCCCATCTAGCTTGGCAAATATAGTCTCTGATCTATCTAAGGCCACTCTAAGTTTCATGAATGAAACAGGGTCCTCCATTAGAAATCTGGAAGCACAAGTGGGCCAGCTGAGTAAAAGGATCACTGAAACCCCTCCTAGTACTCTCCCAAGCAATACAGAGGAAAATCCAAAAGGAGAGTGCAAGGCCATTGAAATAACCATCATGGTCAAAACCACAAAAGAGGAGGAGGACGTGAATCCCAGTGAAGAAGACCTCCTGGGACGTCCAAAGATCAATAAGGAGTTTCCCTTTGAGGAACCAAAGGAATCTGAGGCTCATCTGGAGACCATAGAGATTCCATTAAACCTCCTTATGCCATTCATGAGCTCTGATGAGTATTCTTCTTCTAAAGAGAATGAAGATGTTACTGAAGAGCAAGTTGCCAAGTACCTTGGTACAATCATGAAGCTGAATGCCAAATTATTTGGTAATGAGACTTGGGAAGATGAACCTCCCTTGCTCACCAATGAACTGAGTGATCTGGATCAACTGAGATTGCTTCAGAAGAAACAGGATCCTGGAAAGTTCTTAATACCGTGTACCATAGGCACCATGACCTTTGAGAAGGCTCTATGTGACCTTGGGTCAGGGATAAACCTCATGCCCCTCTCTGTAATGGAGAAACTGGGAATCTTTAAGGTGCAAGCTACCAGAATCTCATTAGAGATGGCAGACAACTCAAGAAAACAGGCTTATGGTCAAGTAGAGGACGTGTTAGTAAAGGTTGAAGGCCTTTACATCCCTGCTGATTTCATAATCCTGGATACTGGGAAGGATGAGGATGAATCCATCATTCTTGGAAGACCCTTCCTAGCCACATCAAGAGCTGTGATTGATGTGGACAGAGGAGAATTGATCCTTCAACTGAATGAGGACTCCTTTATGTTTAAAACTCAAGGATCTCCTTCCGTAACCATGGAGAGGAAGCATGAAAAGCTTCTCTCACTGCAGAGTCAACCAAAGCCCCCACAGTCAAACTCTAAGTTTGGTGTTGGGAGGCCTCAGCCAAACTCTAAGTTTGGTGTTGAACTCCCATATCCAAACTCTAAGTTTGGTGTTGGGAGTCTATAAAATTGACCTGATCACCTGTGTGGCTCCATGAGAGCCTACTGTCAAGCTATTGACATTAAAGAAGCGCTTGTTGGGAGGCAACCCAATGTTATTTAATCATTTTTATTTTATTTTTTCTTTGTTATTTCATGTTTTATTAGGTTGATGATCTTATGGAGTCACAAAAACTACTGAAAATTCAAAAACAGAATGAAAAACAGCATTGAAAACAGAACACCCTTACTGGCATTTAAACGCCAGTAAGGAGCATCTGGCTAGCGTTTAACGCCCGAACAGAGCATGAAACTGGCGTTAAATGCCAGAAACAAGCAGCATTCTGGCGTTTAAACACCAGGAATGTACCCCAAAGGAAAACTGGCGTTCAACGCCAGAAACATGCTACAGACTGGCGTTGAACGCCCAAAACAAGCATGGAAGTGGCGTTTAACGCCAGAAACATGCTACAGTCTGGCTTTAAACGCCAGGATTGCATATATAGGGCATTTTACACGCCTCAAAGGTGAAGGGATGAGAAATCCTTAAACACCTCAGGATCTATGGACCCTACAGGATTCTCTCAGGATCTGTGGACCCCACAGGATCCCTACATACCTCCACTCACCTTACCTCCTCATAATCCTATATCACCCTTTCCTAAGAACCCTTCACCAATCACCTCCAATTCCCCTCCAAAACCATCATACACCCACCTACACCCACCCACTCAAAATTCAAACCATCACTCCCTCCTTTTCACACATCATAACCACCTTAAACCCCCAGTGGCCGAACCCTTCCCACACCTCCATCTCCTCCATCTCTTCTTCTTCTCATCCTTCCTTTCTTCTTTGCTCGAGGACGAGCAAACATTCTAAGTTTGGTGTGAAAAAAGCATTGCTTTTTTGTTTTTTCATAACCATTGATGGCACCTAAGGCCAGAAAAACCTCTAGAAAGAGGAAATGGAAGACAAAAGCTTCCACCTCCAAGTTATAGGAGATGGAGAGATTCATCTCAAGGGTCTATAGCTCAGTGGTAGAACATTTGACTGCAAATCAAGAGATCCCTGAGATACCTCAAGGGATGCACTTTCCTCCACAAAACTATTGGGAAAAAATCAACACTTCCCTAGGTGAATTAAGTTCCAACATGGGATAATTAAGGGTGGAACATCAAGAGCACTCCATCATCCTCCATGAAATTAGAGAAGATCAAAGAGCTATGAGGGAGGAGCAACAAAGACAAGGAAGAAACATAGAAGAGCTCAAGGACATCATTGGAAAACGCCACCATCACTAAGGTGGATTCATTCCTTGTTCTTAAATTTTCTGTTTTTCATTTTTATGTTAAATGTTTATCTATATTTGTGTCTTATTACATGATCATTAGTATCTAAGTGTTTATGCCTTAAAGTAGTGAATATGAATCCATCACCTCTCTTAAATGAAAAATGTTTTAAAAATAAAAGAACAAGAAGTACATGGTTTCGAATTTATCCTTGAAACTAGTTTAATTATTTTGATGTGGTGACAATACTTTTTGTTTTCTGAATGAATGCTTGAATAGTGCATATGTCTTTTGAAGTTGTTGTTTAAGAATGTTAAATATGTTGGCTCTTGAAAGAATGATGATAAGGAGAAATGTTATTTGATAATCTGAAAAATCATAAAATTGATTCTTGAAGCAAGAAAAAGCAGTGAATACAGAAAGCTAGCGAAAAAAAAAAAGAGAAAAATGGCGAAAAAAAATAATAGAAAGAAAAAGAAAAAGCAAGCAGAAAAAGCCAAAAGCTCTTAAAACCAAAAGGCAAGAGCAAAAAGCCAATAACCCTTAAAACCAAAAGGCAAGGGTAAATAAAAAGGATCCCAAGGCTTTGAGCATCAGTGGATAGGAGGGCCTAAAGGAATAAAATCCTGGCCTAAGAGGCTAAACCAAGCTATCCCTAACCATGTGCTTGCGGCGTGAAGGTGTCAAGTGAAAACTTGAGACTGAGCGGTTAAAGTCAAGGTCCAAAGCAAAAGAAGAGTGTGCTTAAGAACCCTGGACACCTCTAATTGGGGACTTTAGCAAAGCTGAGTCACAATCTGAAAAGGTTCACCCAATTATGTGTCTGTGGCATTTATGTATCCGGTGGTAATACTGGAAAACAAAGTGCTTAGGGCCACGGACAAGACTCATAAAGTAGCTGTGTTCAAGAATCAACATACTAAACTAGGAGAATCAATAACACTATCTGAACTCTGAGTTCCTATAGATGCCAATCATTCTGAACTTCAATGGATAAAGTGAGATGCCAAAACTATTCAAGAGGCAAAAAGCTACAAGTCCCGCTCATCTGATTGGAGCTATGTTTCATTGATATTTTGGAATTTATAGTATATTCTCTTCTTTTTATCCTATTTGATTTTCAGTTGCTTGGGGACAAGCAACAATTTAAGTTTGGTGTTGTGATGAGCGGATAATTTATACGCTTTTTGGCATTGTTTTTAGTATGTTTTCAGTATGATTTAGTTAGTTTTTAGTATATTTTTATTAGGTTTTAATTAAAAATCACATTTCTGGACTTTACTATGAGTTTGTGTATTTTTCTGTGATTTCAGGTATTTTCTGGCTGAAATTGAGGGACCTGAGCAAAAATCAGATTCAGAGGTTGAAGAAGGACTGTAGATGCTGTTGGATTCTGACCTCCCTGCACTCAAAGTGGATTTTATGGAGCTACAGAACTCCAAATGGCGCGCTTCCAATTGCGTTGGAAAGTAGACATCCAGGGCTTTCCCGCAATATATAATAGTTCATACTTTGAATAAGGATTGATGACGTAAACAGGCGTTCAACGCCAGTTCCATGCTGCATTCTGGAGTCAAACGCCAGAAACAAGTTGCAAAGTGGAGTTCAACGCCAGAAACACGTTACAAACTGGCGTTCAAATCCAAGAATGACCTCTCCACGTGTAAACTTCAAGCTCAGCCCAAGCACACACCAAGTGGGCCCCGGAAGTGGATTTCTACATCATTTACTCAATTCTGTAAACCCTAGTAACTAGTTTAGTATAAATAGGACTTTTTACTATTGTATTAGACATCTTGGGACGTTTAGTTCTTAGATCATGGGGGCTGGTCATTCGGCCATGCCTGAACCTTTCACTTATGTATTTTTCAATGGTAGAGTTTCTACACACCATAGATTAAGGTGTGGAGCTCTGCTGTTCCTCAAAGATTAATGCAAAGTACTACTATTTTTCTATTCAATTCAACTTATTCCGCTTCTAAGATATTCATTCGCACTTCAATATGATGGATGTGATGATCGTGACAGTCATCATCATTCTCAACTTATGAACGCGTGCCTGACAACCACTTCCGTTCTACCTTAGATTGAATGGATATCTCTTGGATATCTAATACAGGAGACCGAGTCCGAGATATTAGTGTCTTCGTGGTATAAGTTAGAACCCATGGATGGCCATTCCTGAGATCCAGAAAGTCTAAACCTTGTCTGTGGTATTCCGAGTAGGATCTGGGAAGGGATGGCTGTGACGAGCTTCAAACTCACGAGTGTTGGGCGTAGTGACAGACGCAAAAGGATAGTAAATCCTATTCCATTATGATCGAGAACTGACAGATGATTAGCCATGCAGTGACAGTGCATTGGACCATTTTCACAGGAGGATGGGATGTAGCCATTGACAACGGTGATGCCCTACATAAATCTTGCCATGGAAAGGAGTAGGATTGATTGGATGAAGACAGTAGGAAAGCAGAGATCAGAGGAATGAAAGCATCTCTATACGCTTATCTGAAATTCTCACCAATGAATTACATAAGTACCACTATCCTATTTTATATTTTATTTATTTTCATCCACTATAATTTCTTAATACAATTTAATCTGCCTGACTGAGATTTACAAGGTGACCATAGCTTGCTTCAAGCCGACAATCTCCGTGGGATCGACCCTTACTCACGTAAGGTTTATTACTTGGACGACCCAATGCACTTACTGGTTAGTTGTACGAAGTTGTGAAACAGATATAAGATCATGAACGTGCGTATTGAGTTTTTAGCGCCGTTACCAAGGAATGGAATGATCACGATTTCGCACACCACCAGGCCATACTCGACATGAAGAGCCCGACTTGCGTCAAAGAGGTACAACAACTCAATGGAAGATTGGCAGCCTTGTCCAGATTCCTAGCCGGATCAGCAATAAGATCTCTCCCCTTCTATGCCACTCTAAGGAAGGGAAAGAAGTTTGAATGGACAACGGAGTACGAGCAGGCCTTCCAAGATTTCAAAAGGTTCCTGGGACAACCTCCTATCTTAACTCGGCCACAGGAAGGAGAACCACTTATATTATACCTCGCAGTAGGAAGTCGGGCAGTAGCCTCAGCACTGGTCCGAGAAGATGACAGTGGGCAATAACCTATATACTTCATCAGCAAGGCACTACAAGGATCCGAACTAAACTACCAAAAAATAGAAAAATTCGCCTATGCTCTCATATTAACATCTCGGCGACTTCGTCCATATTTCCAAGCCCACATTATCAGGGTTCGGAACAACCAGCCAATAAAAGGCATTCTGCAAAAAACAGATTTAGTAGGAAGAATCTTACAATGGGCAGTCGAGTTGTCTGAATTCGACCTTCAATATGAAGCTCGGACAGCCATCAAATCGCAATATTTGGCCGACTTCATTGTAGAATTTACAAACACCCCGGAAATCCCTGCATAATGGAATCTCTGTGTAGACGGTTCCAAAAAACAAAACTGGAAGAGGCGCGGGTGTGATAATTGAAAGCGACCAGGGAACCCAAATCGAACTTTCCCTCAAATTCGGGTTCCCTGCCTCAAACAACCAAGCTGAGTATGAGGCACTACTAGCTGGTTTGAAGCTGGCTAAGGAGGTTGGAGCTCAAAAGCTCATCATCTTCAGCGACTCATAGGTGGTCACTTCACAAATAGCAGGGAGTTACCAAGCCAAGGATCCCACCATGAAAAAGTACTTGGACAAAACCAAGGAACAGCTCGGACAACTCAGGGATTATGAGGTCCGCCAAATACCCCGAGAACAGAATGCCCAAGCTGATGCACTCTCAAAACTAGCCAGCACCAAACCAGGGGGCAACAATAAGCCTCATCCAAGAGATGCTGCAGAACCCATCAATCTCGGAAGAAGAAAAGGTCCTAGCCATAACAGGTCTGGATCAATGATGGATGACTCCCATAATTAATTACCTCAAAATAGAAACACTCCCTACAGATAAGAAGGAGGCAAAGAGGTTAAAATGGGAAGTACAATACTACACCATCATAAATAATACTCTATACAAGAGAGGAATTTTAATACCAATATTAAAATACGTGCCGACTTCCAACACAAAAGAAGTTTTGGAAGAAGTATACAGTGGCATTTATGGCAACCATCTCGAAGCACAGGCACTTACCAAAAAAGTACTCTGAGCCGGATTTTATTGGCCGACTTTACAAAAAGAAGCAACAGAATTCGTGAAGACATGTCCACCATGTCAGAAACACGCCAACTTTCACATCGCCCCACCAGAGGAGCTCATCAGCGTAACCTCACCCCCAGGCCAATGGACAAGCAGAAGCTGCCGACAAAGTCATATTAGCCGGGTTAAAACGGAGATTACAAGATGCAAAGTGAGCCTGAGCCGAGGAGCTCCCACAAGTCTTATGGGCATATCGGACAACTCCACACTCCACCACAAAGGAATCACCCTTCAGGTTAGCTTACGGAATGGAGGCAATGATCCCAGTGGAGGTCGAAGAAGGGTCGCCTAGAGTAATCCACTACAACGAAGAGGCCAACTCCCAACTTCAAAGGGAAGAACTCAACCTACTCCCAGAAATCCGAGAAAGAGCCCGGATCAGGGAAGAGGTATTAAAACGTCAAATGGCTTCAAGATACAATCAAAAGGTAGTACTGCACGGTTTTGCCGAGAACGACCTCATCCTAATCTGAAATGATATCAGAACAACTCGACCTGGAGAAGGAAAGCTGGCAGCAAACTGGAAAGGACCCTACCGAGTCATAGAAGTACTTGGAAAGGGCTACTACAGGCTGTCCGAACTCGAAGGCCGAGAGCTCCCAAGGTCATGGCATGCCTGCAACCTACGTAGGTATTATAGTTAGAGGTAATAAGGATCTTAGGATAAGGTGCACTCTTTTTCCTGAAAAGGTTTTTTAACGAGGCACCAAGCCAAGATCTACAAACCGCCCGACTTAAAGGGAAAAACACCCACATGTATATATTTGCATATTTCCTATCTTGAATAAAGTTTTTTTAGATTCTCTACAAATCCTCTTTTACAAGACGCATTAATCTAAAAACGCAAAAAATTCATCGCCCGATTATAAAGCTACAGATCGGCAAAAAGTGAAAATCAAATTCACTGCACGATCACGATAAAGACCAACAAAGATGAAAACCAAATTCATCAAAAGGTCGACCAAACGGGGATCAAACTCAATTTCTACGAAATCGGCAAAGATGAAAAAGTGACAAAAACAGAATAATGCAAGAAGTTATCGAAAGTGATCCATAGAAAGGACCTGACAAGGTCTTAATAAAATGGGTCGCTAAAAATAACTTAAAAGACAGGCCAACGTAAAGAAGTCGGACCAGTCGACCATAATAACCAAAGTTATAAAAAGTAAATTCCTGGGAAGAGGCCTGACCAGCCCTAAAAAAAGAGGATTACTAGAAATAACTTAGAAGTGACCGACGTAAAGAAGTCGGCCCAAAACAAAAAGTTATAAAAAGTAATCCCTAAAAGAGACCTGATAAAGGTCCAAAAAGAGGATTACTAGAAATAACTTAGAAGGGACTGACGTAAATAAGTCGGCCCAAAAAAAGTTATAAAAAAGTAATCCCTAAAAGAGACTTGATAAAGGTCTAAAAAGAGGATTACTAGAAATAATTTAGAAGGGACCGACGTAAAGAAGTCGGCCCAAAACAAAAAGTTATAAAAAGTAATCCCTAAAAGAGACCTGACAGAGGTCCAAAAAGAAGATTACTAGAAATAACTTAGAAGGGACTGACATGATAAAGTCGGCCCAAACCCAAACAAGTTATAAAAGGTAATCTATAAAAGTGGCCTAACCAAGGTCCGAGAAAATAGATTGCCAGAAATAACTCAGACCAAATCGACATGATGAAATCGGCTTTCAACTGACTACCAGAAAATAATCCATTAAGAGCGACCTAACAAAAAGTCCAAACAAAATGGATTACTAAGGCCAAGATAAAGAAAACGGTCGACAAAAGGCACGCAAGTTGGATCCAGAAAAATCCACGATCTCAAAAGACTCATAAGTATGAAAATACAAAAGCAGTCAAAAGAGGTCGGACAAACAAGGTTCCAACACTCCCAAAAAACCACGAAGATATGTGATGACAAGTCATCTTAGCCCATTTTAGCTAGTCTTTTTCTTTTGTTTTCATTAGAATTATGCACTTTCTTAAGCTACAAGCAAGCTAATTGAGTAGATTTTCATGTTTCCCTTGATTGAACCAACCATATGTGAATTCATGCCATTTCATGAGGTTTTGAACTATATTTGTTGCATATTGTGGAAGATTGAATACCTCATGATTTTGAGCAAAACTTTGATTAGTTTGGTTGATCAATGATAGGTGAAGAAGGCTTGGAGAAAGGTTGAAGCAAAGAGGAATGGCTAGGAGTGAAGAGAGGACAATGGAATAAGTGAAAATTGAACCGGGTTGCATGAAGTTAGCCCCAACGTTAGCCCCCTAACTTGGAGGCTAACGTTGGGCATATGAATCACTCTTTGGAAGTAGCCAACGTTAGCTCCAACGTTAGCCCCCTAACTTGGAGGCTAACGTTGGAACTTGAGAGTTTCTCCCTGGGCTACCAACGTTTGCGCCAACGTTAGCCCCCTAACTTGGAGGCTAACGTTGGCACTTAAATCACAATGGGGGAGTAGGCAACGTTTGCGCCAACGTTAGCCCCCTAACGTGGAGGCTAACGTTGGCACCAATCATACCAAGCAAGGCCAACGTTAGGGTCAAAGTTAGACCCCTAACGTTGGCGCCAACGTCTAAACCAGAAGAATGTGGTTTGCTGATATGAAAAGTTAGGGTCAAAGTTAGACCCCTAACTTTGACCCTAACGTTGAAGACCAACGTTGGCTAACTCCATTTCCGGTTCAATTGGTTCACTTCGGTTCTTCTTCAATCTTCAAGAGCAATCAACCAAGGCCTCTTTCAACCCAATTCCACCAAGAACAAAGGCCCAACTCAAGGCTTGAAGATCATTTTGGAAAGTGTATAAATAGGATAGAATTCAATTTGTTTAGAGAGCTTTTGCTGGAGAGTTTTCTTTTAGAGCTTTCCTTTTAGAATTTTCATAATAGTTTTCGAAGAGCTTTTGAACTTGAGTGAACTTTAATTTCTTGCTTTCATTGCTTTCAATTTCATTTGACTTTTGTCTTGGATCTTGGATTGGAGAATTGAAGAAATTCTGTTTCAATCTCAATCTTGGATCTCTCTGTTTCCTTTACTGTTAATTGAATTAGCATTTCTGTTTCTGTTACTTGATCTTCATCTCTTTTCTTTGCAATTTACAATTTCCTTGCTATTGTTCTTGTGGGATCTAGGAAGGCATTGAGATCTAGACTTGGTTTTCTAGTCTCTGGGTCCTGAGATCTAAATTCTCATTTCAATTCTCTGTTTAATGCTTTCATTGTTCATTTACTTTGCTGTTATAAGATCCGGTTCAATCCCAACTCCCTTTTCCTCTTCTGTTTGATGCAATTTAGTTTTCCCTTGTTTAAATTCTGCAAATCCTCATCCCAATCCCCTTTACTTTTCAAGCAATTTACATTTCTTGCACTTTAAGATTCTGCAATTTACATTTCTTGCACTTTAAGTTTCTGTCATTTAATTTCTTGTCCTTTAAGTTTCAGCAATTTACTTTCCCGCTCTCTTTAATTCCATGCAATTTACATTCTGCAAATCACAAATCACCCAACCAACACTTGATTCGCTTGACTAAATCAACCACTAAACTAAAATTGCTCAATCCTTCAATCCCTGTGGGATCGACCTCACTTCCGTGAGTTTTTATTACTTGATACGACCCGGTACACTTGCCGGTTAGTTTTGGGTGTTTTGGTAGAAATTCGTTTCTCATCAAAATATCTCATCAAGTTTTTGGCGCCGTTGCCGGGGATTGATTAGATTGACAATGATTAAGTGAGGTGGTAATCTAGATCAAGCACTTTTTCTTTATTTTTCTTTAACCTTTGATTAACCCACTAACTGTTTGAATTTTTGCTTAAGCTAACTAAAACTTCATTCTAGCAGTAGATTGAAGTATCACTGGTTTGTGTGCTCTTATGTTCTGCTTGTATGTCAGGTACACAAAGAGCCATACCCAATTTTCATGAACAAGACGAAAGAACTCTCAGGAGGTTAAGAAGAGCCGAAAGAGGGAAAAGTATTGTTGGAGAAGAAGAATCTGAGGAAGAATACCACGAGATGGAAGGAGATACATCTAATCCAGGAGAAGGAGTTAATAATCCACCACAACAGAGGAGAGTATTGGCTTCCTATACTTTTGCAAATGCTAGACATTGTGGAAGCAGCATTCTCACCCCTAATGTCAATGCAAATAACTTTGAACTGAAGCCACAACTCATCACATTGGTCCAGAATAACTGCTCATTTGGAGGAGGACCATTGGAGGATCCAAATCAACATCTATCTACCTTCTTGAGGATCTGTGACACTGTCAAATCCAATGGTGTGAATC
The DNA here is from genome assembly GCF_059453495.1 of Arachis ipaensis. Taxonomy (NCBI): domain Eukaryota; kingdom Viridiplantae; phylum Streptophyta; class Magnoliopsida; order Fabales; family Fabaceae; genus Arachis; species Arachis ipaensis. Next base: position 61,807,884 of record NC_142436.1, read on the forward strand.
CTGAGACTTACAAGCTTCTGCTGTTCCCGTTCTCATTAAGGGATAAGGCTGCACAATGGCTTGAAACTTTTCCCCAAGCAAGTATCACTAGTTGGGATGACTTGGTGGCTAAATTTCTAGCCAAATTCTATCCACCCCAGAGAGTCATCAGGCTGAAAACTGAGGTGCAGACATTCACACAATTAGATGCTGAATCCTTGTATGAAGCATGGGAGAGGTACAAAGCCTTAATCAGAAAGTGCCCTCCAGAGATGTTCAATGAATGGGATGTGCTGCAAAATTTCTATGAAGGCCTGACATTGAAATCTCAGGAGGCATTAGATCATTCTGCTGGAGGTTCACTACAACTAATGAAAACTGCTGAGGAAGCTCAGAATCTTGTGGACATGGTGGCCAACAATCAATATTTCTTTGCTCATCAAAGAAGCCGCCAACCATCACAAAGAAGAGGAGTAATGGAACTAGACGGAGTGGATTCAATCCTAGCTCAAAACAAGATGATGCAGCAGCAATTTCAACAACAATTTGAGCAAATGGCTAAGAGGATTGACAGTCTCCAAGTTGCAGCAGTCAACACTAGCCAGCCATCAACCACATGGGGTCAGAGTGAAGAGACTCAAGAGGAGCAACAACAAGAACAAGTCCAGTACATGCACAACCAAAATTCTGGGCCAAATGAAGTATATGGTGACACTTACAACCCTTCTTGGAAGAACCACCCAAACCTTAGGTGGGGAGACAATCACAACCAAAATCAACAACCATGGCAGAGAAACTCAAACCAAAACACTTTAAGAAACAACCAAAACCACAACCAGCAGCAAACCAACCAAAACCCCTACAGAAAACCTCAAAACAACTACTCCAACCCCAACCATTACCAATCTAATAACCAACCCACCAACCAAAATGTCTACCATCCACCATCCACATTTCACAACCCACCACAAGCATCACCTGAATCTCATAGACTCACCAACTTGGAAACCTTGATAGACAAAATGTGGAAACACCAAGAAATGACAACCAAGAACCATGAAGCCTCCATGAAGAGCCTAGAGAGGCAAATTGGGCAAATCTCCAAACAGATTTCTGTTGAGAAATTTTCAAGCTCACTGCCAAGTGACACAATCCCAAATCCTAAGGAAGAATGCAAGGCAATACAATTGAGGAGTGGAAAAGTCTTGGTGAAAAATGAAGAAGCAACCAAGAAGCCAAAGGAAAGTGACAAGAAACAAGCTGAAGAAGAGAAAGTCAATGACAAGAAGGAGGCAGCAAGCAAGCCAACTCAGGATCAAGCTCAAGAAAAAGAAGATCAGCCACAAAAATCAAGAAAGGGAAAGGAAGTAATTGAAGAGCCAACTGAGGACCAAAGGCAGGGAAATAACTTCACTCCTCCCTTGCCATATCCTCAAAGGTTTAACAAGGAAACTAAGGACCAACACTTCCCAAAATTTCTTGAAATCTTCAAGAAGTTAGAAATCAATATTCCCTTAACTGAAGCACTTGAGCAAATGCCCCTGTACGCAAAGTTCTTGAAGGAACTTATCAACAAGAAGAGGAGTTGGCAAGTTAATGAAACTGTACTGCTCACTGAGGAATGCAGAGCACTAATCCAGAAGGGACTTCCTCCCAAACTTGAGGACCCTGGGAGTTTCTTTCTACCCTGCGCCATTGGCAGTATGAATATCAAGAAGGCGATGTGTGACTTGGGAGCTAGTATCAATCTGATGCCTGCTTCTCTAGTGAAAAAGTTAGGCATAAAAGAGGTAAAACCGGTACAGATGTCTCTAGAATTGGTGGACAAATCAGTGATATGCCCCAGTGGTATAATTGAGAACCTTCTAGTCAAAGTAGACAGATTCATCTTCCCAGCAGATTTTGTGATCCTGGATTCGAATCAGGATGAGGGCGATTCCATTATACTGGGAAGACCGTTTTTAGCCACTGCTAGGGCCATCATAGACATAGAGCAAGGAGAATTAACCCTCAGGATGCATAATGAAAGTATCACTCTGAGTGTACTACCAGAAACACCGAACAGTAATGAAAAGAAGGATGGTACAGAAACAGACAAGGAGAATCTGCAGTGGAGGGAGGAAATCAACAAGACAAACAACAACTGCCCTCCCAAGCAAGAGATAGACGATACAGCAGGCCAAAAAGAGAAAGAGACTGTGCAAAGTAATGAAGAAGCTCAAGGGAACATTGTAGTATTGGCAACTAAGAAAAGGAATTTCAAAAGGGAGCCTGTTTTCAAAGAAGAAGAATTAACAAAAGGAAGGAAGAAAAACAAAAACAGAATCAAAAAGGGGTGGAAGAACAAAAAAATCCCAACAGAAGGGCTCTTCAAAGGTGACAAAGTGCAGTTAGTCTATCAACAACTGGGAACAGACCAACAGACTAACGATTACTACACTGTGAGCAAAATATTATCACTAGAACATGCTGAGATAGAGCACCAAGGAACAAAGAAGAAGCTCACGATCAGAGGGGACAAGTTGAGGCACTACAGTCATCAACCACCATAAAAGAAAGCTTCAATGTCAAGCTAGTGACAATAAAAGAGCGCTCCATGGGAGGCAACCCATGCTTTAAGATTCTTGTCATTTTACATTCAATAAACTATGGTCACCTGATGCATGAATTCTTTTCTCTTTTCATGAACATGTCCACTTATTGCATGCACTATTTTGAAACATATGCTAAGTTGATATATCTTTAAGCACACTTAACCAATATCATAAAGAATTTTGTTTTACATGCTTAAAATGTTTTGATAGAGCATATGGCCGAACACTAAGTTTGGTGTCCACATAGCTTCATGAGAATCTGAAATTCATGCATCAATAATCATACATTTGTCATTTTTTTCAAAACCTTATAAATAGAATTTTCTTTTAATGAAGGTATTAATTGTGATGAACCCTTTGACAAGAAGCAAGTTTGGTGTTCATCAAACCTTGATGCACCAATTCAAGGATACAATTAATCCTTCATGAAAAAAAAAAAAAAAAAAAAAAAAAGAGAAAAAGAAAAGTATGATGAAAACAATTCTTATGAACATTTAAACTTCACTAATTGGAGGAAGAAACTCATTTTCCTTATATATTACCAAACATCAAGTTTGGTGTCCCCCAAAGGAAGTGTCACGGCTCACATGAGATAAGAATTGATAGTTCACATATTTTTAACTAAAAAGAATAATATTGCTACGGTGGGATAAGACTAATGCATGTGTCTTGTTGTGATGACTAGGAGGTCAAAGAATCTTCAATGAAAAGAAGGACAAGACAAAAGAAAGCTTAGCATAAGGACAAAATCATATCACATGCTTCAAGGAAGAAATCTGCCCCTCATTGAAAATGATCACGGCAAAGGCTAGGGAAGGAGCAAATTTTGTCTTCATTCATCCATACATGCACACCCTTGATCCCCATGGTGCTTAATTGCATCCTAGCCCTCTATTTCTCATATAAAAGCATACCACCTTCAAGCCATGCACATGACCGAATCACTCCTCAACATTACAAGTCTTGTGCAACCTTTTCTTTTACTTTAAACTCCAAACACTCAATCTTCTCTCCATAATTCCCTAGCAAGTTCAGTCCGAACCTCTTTTTTTCCTCCAACCACACATCAAACTCTCCAACACTCTCCACATTCCCTCTCAACCAACCAAGTGATTATGGCATCCTCCTCAAGAACCAAACGACGAAAAGGAAAAGATCCAATAGTAGAGGAAGAAACACATGAGTATGACCAATGGAAGTTCAAGTCTTGGTCTCATCAAATGCAAATTCAATGGATGAACGAGAAAAAAATTTATCCTGAGATTCCATTCATGTTGCCGGATGATGGGTGTCAAGAAATAAAGAACAAGATCCGGAAGAGGAGATGGGAGGAACTTACATCACCAATCTCTCGAATTAATGCCAATATTATAAGAGAGTTTTATGCAAATGCCCCAAGGATTGACATGCGTGAACCCCCAACGTACAAGAGCTATGTGCGTGGGGTGGAAGTAGACTTTGGCCCAGATGCAATCAAGAAAGTTTTGAAACTAAAGTCAGTGCGCTTTGATGAACCGGGATACCAACAAAGATTGACTGAGGATCAAAATTATGAAGAGATTGCAAGAGACATTTGTTTTGAGAACTCAAGATGGGAGGGAGATGACAAGAACAGATACAAGTTCTTGAAGAGATGTAACCTCATTCCGGAGGCAAAAGGATGGTATGAGTTGATGAAAAGGTCAATTCTGGGGACAGTGAACACCTCAGAAGTTAACAGGGAGAGAGCCTTAATGCTGCATTGTATCATGGTGGGTGGAGAGATAAGAGTTCATGAGATCCTTGCAAGAGACATCCTAAAGATAGCTGAAAAAAATTCGGCCGGATCTTGGTTGTACTATCCAAGCACCATTTGGAAGTTGTGTGCAAAGGCCAAAGTTCCATTGGAAGAGGAGAATCCAATGTGGCTAAGCCAAGGCATGCCCATAACTATTGAACGAATGACGATGCCCCTTGAAGCACACCAAGGCCGAAGGCCACATGGAGGAAGGGAAAGAGAAGAGCAAATGGAAGTAGATGAGCCCCACATGGAAGAAGAGCCACAAGAGGAGGAGGAACAGCCACACTTTTTCTCACAAGGCAATATGGACATGACTCAAATGCAAGAAGCAATAGGGAGGTTATCTCAGCAATACACAAGAATCCAAGCAAGGCAAGAGGAATATCATTCTCTGTACATGCAAAACCAACAAGCACAAGAAGAAAGAGAGCTGAGAATAATCAACAAACAAAATGAATTCGAGTCAAGATTTCTTGCGATGCAAGAAGAACATGCCTTTCAATCTCATGAATCTTTTGGGAAGTTGGAACAAATGCAAGCTGAAAGTTTGAAGGCCTTCAAGGAGTTCACAACACTCCAAGAAGCAAGGTATGAAGTGCAAGCCGATTACAATGTCAATAGCCAAATCAAACTAAACTATATTGGAGAACATTTGCATCACATGGATCCGGCATTCCCAACTTTTGATGAATTTTTCAAAATGAGAAGTGAGATGGAAGTGAACAGGGCTATGAGACTTGAAGATAGAGTGGAGGAGGCTATGAACAAGGCTGGCTTTTGGCAAGATCAAGAACCACCAAACAAAGATGGTGGGAACACTAGCAGCCAAGTATATGAAAGGAGAAAGAAAAGGCATGACAAATAAAAGGTGGATTTGCTCCTTGATCATCACAACATGCATTCTATCTGTTCCAATCTGTTTTTGAAAATTTTTTTTTTTTTTTGTAGTCATTTAAAAGTCTTTGCATTGTGTTGGTTATTTCAAAATAAGTAAGCTAGTTCATGTGTTGGCTTGTGTGTTCATTTTCACTTAACAAGAAGTATGTGTTGTCCCCTGCATCTTTAAATTTAATAAAAGAACAGTTTGAATGTGAAGTGAAATGGTCTCTGTTAGTTAGAAGTGGAATAAAAGTAAGTGGTGGTGTGTGTGATTGCATTATAACTCACTTTAGTGAATAAAGAGCTAAGATATCTCCTTCTAAGTAGAGAGTGGCCTATTGTCTATGAATCTCAATTGAATAGAATTCCTTGGTTAGAAAGAAAAACAAAAAAAAGAAAGAAAGAACAAAGAAAGCTAAAAGGTGGCAAAACAAAAGAAAAACAAAAAGAAATAAAGCTGGACACCAATAGCTTGAACTCTGAAATATATGCCTGTGATGTTTTTGTACTAGGATCTGCTTGGATTAGTAAGCTCTTAGGAGTGCCTCAACACTTGGTGACTTGGGTTAACTAACCCGGGATCATCAGCTGAAAATCCACTATCAAGAGCAACCTAACTACAAAGCATTTAGTAGCCCAAAGAGGTGCTGGGCATCAATGTTTTAAGAAGGAATGTGAGCCAAGTGTCTATGGTGAATAATGTGTCAAGTATAAAAAGAAAATGAACTTGCTACACATGACACTCAAATAAAGCTTTTGAATAAAGTAATAGCCAAGGATAAAGGAATAATGAGAGGTCATAGCAGTATGTCACTTGAAACTTGAAGGAAACTTTCTAGGCCTAGGAGTCAATAAGAAGTGAGCATTTGCATATCCACATAAAACCCCATGAACTATCAATAACACTTTGCTAGCATGAACTTCCTCTTCCATTTCATTCTTTCTTCTTAATAAATTCATTTCTTGCTTGGGGACAAGCAAGCTTTAAGTTTGGTGTTGTGATGACAAGTCATCTTAGCCCATTTTAGCTAGTCTTTTTCTTTTGTTTTCATTAGAATTATGCACTTTCTTAAGCTACAAGCAAGCTAATTGAGTAGATTTTCATGTTTCCCTTGATTGAACCAACCATATGTGAATTCATGCCATTTCATGAGGTTTTGAACTATATTTGTTGCATATTGTGGAAGATTGAATACCTCATGATTTTGAGCAAAACTTTGATTAGTTTGGTTGATCAATGATAGGTGAAGAAGGCTTGGAGAAAGGTTGAAGCAAAGAGGAATGGCTAGGAGTGAAGAGAGGACAATGGAATAAGTGAAAATTGAACCGGGTTGCATGAAGTTAGCCCCAACGTTAGCCCCCTAACTTGGAGGCTAACGTTGGGCATATGAATCACTCTTTGGAAGTAGCCAACGTTAGCTCCAACGTTAGCCCCCTAACTTGGAGGCTAACGTTGGAACTTGAGAGTTTCTCCCTGGGCTACCAACGTTTGCGCCAACGTTAGCCCCCTAACTTGGAGGCTAACGTTGGCACTTAAATCACAATGGGGGAGTAGGCAACGTTTGCGCCAACGTTAGCCCCCTAACGTGGAGGCTAACGTTGGCACCAATCATACCAAGCAAGGCCAACGTTAGGGTCAAAGTTAGACCCCTAACGTTGGCGCCAACGTCTAAACCAGAAGAATGTGGTTTGCTGATATGAAAAGTTAGGGTCAAAGTTAGACCCCTAACTTTGACCCTAACGTTGAAGACCAACGTTGGCTAACTCCATTTCCGGTTCAATTGGTTCACTTCGGTTCTTCTTCAATCTTCAAGAGCAATCAACCAAGGCCTCTTTCAACCCAATTCCACCAAGAACAAAGGCCCAACTCAAGGCTTGAAGATCATTTTGGAAAGTGTATAAATAGGATAGAATTCAATTTGTTTAGAGAGCTTTTGCTGGAGAGTTTTCTTTTAGAGCTTTCCTTTTAGAATTTTCATAATAGTTTTCGAAGAGCTTTTGAACTTGAGTGAACTTTAATTTCTTGCTTTCATTGCTTTCAATTTCATTTGACTTTTGTCTTGGATCTTGGATTGGAGAATTGAAGAAATTCTGTTTCAATCTCAATCTTGGATCTCTCTGTTTCCTTTACTGTTAATTGAATTAGCATTTCTGTTTCTGTTACTTGATCTTCATCTCTTTTCTTTGCAATTTACAATTTCCTTGCTATTGTTCTTGTGGGATCTAGGAAGGCATTGAGATCTAGACTTGGTTTTCTAGTCTCTGGGTCCTGAGATCTAAATTCTCATTTCAATTCTCTGTTTAATGCTTTCATTGTTCATTTACTTTGCTGTTATAAGATCCGGTTCAATCCCAACTCCCTTTTCCTCTTCTGTTTGATGCAATTTAGTTTTCCCTTGTTTAAATTCTGCAAATCCTCATCCCAATCCCCTTTACTTTTCAAGCAATTTACATTTCTTGCACTTTAAGATTCTGCAATTTACATTTCTTGCACTTTAAGTTTCTGTCATTTAATTTCTTGTCCTTTAAGTTTCAGCAATTTACTTTCCCGCTCTCTTTAATTCCATGCAATTTACATTCTGCAAATCACAAATCACCCAACCAACACTTGATTCGCTTGACTAAATCAACCACTAAACTAAAATTGCTCAATCCTTCAATCCCTGTGGGATCGACCTCACTTCCGTGAGTTTTTATTACTTGATACGACCCGGTACACTTGCCGGTTAGTTTTGGGTGTTTTGGTAGAAATTCGTTTCTCATCAAAATATCTCATCAATATCAAATAAGTGCAGACAAGCATATTACGAAAAGAACAAGTTATAATAGTAATAACAAGAGCTCAAGAAGCCACCAAAAGTCAGCTCCAAGAGCTTGAGAAATTACTTTGTTTTTTCAAAAAAGTTACTAACAGAAAAGCAACTAAAGGTGTCCAGCAGTCAGAAACCACAAGTTACAAAACATAAAAAAGTTCAAAGCCCACAAGCCGGGCTATATACAAAACATCCAGCATAGTCAGAGAGGATCCAAAGAGTTCCCAGTTACAGCATTCTGGGGTGAAGGAGGACGAGTCTGAAAGGGCACCGCATCCACCGTCCCATTATCCCGGTTCAAGATCTGACAATCAGGATCCAACTTGGGATGAACAACTGCAGGGGTTGAAGAAGTCGGCGCAACAGAGACCTTGGCGGCAGGCACAGGAGGAGGCTCGATGTCGTCATCATCATCGGGGTCATCAGGGACAATTTTACCATCCTTCACAATGTTGTCCAAGCTGAAGAGAGAGAGGTCGAGATCGGGTGCAAGGACTCGAACTTTATCCTTCAAATTCTCATAAGCAGCATTGACACTGCCCACAAGATGACCCTGGAGCTCGGCATAACTAGCTCAGGCAGACTCCAACTCCTCCCTACGACGCATCATCTCCCTATAGGTCGTGGCATAGCTCTCCTTATGCTTCAATGCCGTATCTTCAGCCAACTTTGCAGAAGCCGCCAAGGCGATAGCTCTAGTTTTTTCACCCTCCAGCTCTTTCTCCAACTTGGTCACCTTCACCTCGAGCTCCTCCTTTAAACCCTTCATCCGGTCGAACTCCAACTTAGCCTCCTCCATAAAGGCCTTTGTAGCATGAATGGGAAGATCTTGGGCAGTCCGATATAAAGCCGCCCCCATGTGTGCCATCTTGATGCTGTTCGAGTAATAAAATCCAGATGGCGAAGAAGAGAAACATCGTCAGTAGGGATAGCACCATAAAGACCAATTTGCTGGTCCACAAACTCGACAGCATCGAAGTCAAGGGCATCAAGGTTAAAGGGCTCAGCTGTTTTTTGTTTTTTCGGAGGAGGAGCGCCGGTAGGAGAAGAGGTAGCAGCAGAAGTTGTGGAGGATCGACCACATGAACCCGAGGAGTAGGAATCGTCTTCCTTGGTTCAAGAGAGCTCGGTACAGATGGCTTCGGTAAAACATGAGAGGATCCTTCCCCAGTCACCTTGGCCGAGATGTTTAGGGCCGCAGTCGCCTTCCTCGCCTTTTTTAAGGCCTTCATGGAATCATTGTTTTTAACCATCTCTGGAAAAAACACAACAAAAACTCAGTTACAAATTGAGAGAAAAAGAACAAGCTTAACAAAAATGAAACAAAACGAAAATAAAATAAGTCAACCACTACCCAGCTCAGCTCGGAGAAGCAAGGGATCCCCTAAAAACCTTTTGGTGTCAAGATAAGGAGGTTGTCCCCAGTTCTCCTCCAACACGGTAACAAAGGCCTGTTCGACCTCGTCCAACATCTCCCACGTATACCTCGACACCACAACATTCTTTTGCCACTCTAAAGGAAAGGCGGGCTCATCATTCTCATCCAGAAAAAAGGGGCGAGCTCCTTCAACAGCTCGAACCTTAAAGAAATAATTCTTGAAGTCTCTAAAAGACTCATCATACATCAAAAATACTTTCTTTCCTTGGACAGACCGAAAAGAAACCCAGGAAGCTTTCTTTTTGGAAGAAATCCCAGGCTTGGTCAAAATGAAAAGGTAAAGAAAGAGAGTTTGAGAAGGCTTAACATCCAGTTCCTGACACAACAACTGGAAAATCTTAACAAAATCCCATGAATTTGGATGAAGTTGGGATGGAGACACATTGCACGACCACAACAAATTGGTCTCAAAAGGAGTAAAGGGAAAGGTAATGTTCATTTGGCTAAAGAAATAGTCATAGGCATAAAAGAAGGGACGTTTCCCCTGGACCAAAGTAGGGAAACAGACCCTCTCATCAGAATCAGGTGCTACTAGCTCATAATTTTTCTCCTGCTCCCGATTACTACAAATTCTGTGATGTTTTCTCAGCTCCACACAAAATTCAGAATTTACCACGGAAACACACATCAACACGAGGGAGTCCAGCCAGTCCGACATGCCCTCGGGGACTCTGGAAGAGGTCTCGACAATATTTTTGTGAGACGACATGGGTCAACTAAAATCCTACAGTAAGAAAAAAGAAAAAGGGGGTTACTAATCAAACAGTTCGGGCAAGTTAAAGAGAGCAAATCGGGCATAAATGGATACAACTCATACTAAAGCACATAAATGTTAAGAAGTCAGACAAAGCAACAAAAGGAGACCCCAGGACCCCACCAAAAATCCAGGGGCATCCTTTGGAGGCAATAACAGAACAAGGACTCAAGGAAAATCTACACATCCCCCAAACAAAGAACAAACCTCTTCCAATCAACACTTCGAGAAGAAAAAGCCAAAATAAAGCCATCCCTCCACTACAGTTTCAGTCTACAAGCAGAGGAACTCCCAAGCAACAAAACATACCAAGCGGAAGTCATCAAAGACGCAACCTTTTTCCAGAAACAAACAAAACTACAAAATCAAATAGTAAGGCAACAAACATGCAAAGCCCTAGAAAAAGCCTTAACCATCAGGAGAAAAGCCAGAAAAATACATTGCAGTGAGGAGCAAACACAAGAATACGAAAAGGTTCAAGCTTTCTAACATACATTCAAGCAAAATTGAAACTTTGCCAAAGATAGAATAAAAAGTGAAAGAAAGAAACAGAAAGAAGAACCAACCTGAAAGAGGAAGCGACGAGAAAGTTGAAGACGAAGGGGCAAAAAATCCAGAAATTGCCTTTCAAACAGAGGAAGCTCCAGTAACCACCAATAACGCCATGAAAAAGGCTCAGGCAAAGACAAATAAAAGAAAGGTAGAGTTACGGTGAGCAAAAGAGAAATTGCAGTAAGCAAGGAGAAAGGAAATGAAAGTGAAGGGCTTTTAGTGAAAAAATTCAAAATGAGAAAAGGAAACGGCGACGGGGGGAGTTAATGGGTTTTTAAAACCCTCGCACGTTCCCAAGAAAGTGCAAATTGCGCGCTACAAGGAGAAAATGTTCCACATTTAAAGCTACTTAAATCAAGTTCCGCAAACAGACCCAACAAAAAGAATGCTTGAGACCGGCTTTCCCAAAAAGAGATCGAAAAAATTCGACTTCAAAAGGAAAGACCGAGCTCGAGCAGGGGCACTGTTCATACCCTGGGTCGAGCAAAGTCGACCGACCTCTTCAGGTCAGAATCACCCGACCTCTTCTCAAAGAGCTCGGCCAAATCGCCATAGGAGCCCAAAGCAGGCCTAAATAAAAGAGCACAGCCCGAATCTAAAGGCGGTCAGAGCCCAGAAAGATAAGGTGGCTGGTGCACGAAATTGTGATCATCAACAACGGCGCCAAAAACTTGGTGCTCTCAAACGTGAATCACACTTTGTCACAATTCCGCACAACTAACCAGCAAGTGCACTGGGTCGTCCAAGTAATAAACCTTACGCGAGTAAGGGTCGATCCCACGGAGATTGTTGGTATGAAGCAAGCTACGGTCATCTTGTAAATCTCAGTCAGGCTGATTCAAATGGTTATGGATGATGAATGATTAAAAGATAAATAAAACATAAAATAAAGATAGAGATACTTATGTAATTCATTGGTGAGAATTTCAGATAAGCGTATGAAGATGCTTTGTCCCTTCCATCTCTCTGCTTTCCTACTGTCTTCATCCAATCCTTCTTACTCCTTTCCATGCCAAGCTGTATATTGGGCATCACCGTTGTCAATGGCTACAGTCCCGTCCTCTCATTGAAAATGTTCAACGCACCCTGTCACGGCACGGCTATTCATCTGTCGGTTCTCGATCATGTCGGAATAGAATCCAGTGATTCTTTTGCGTCTGTCACTAACGCCCCACAATCACAAGTTTGAAGCTCGTCACAGTCATTCAATCCTTGAATCCTATTCAGAATACCACAGACAAGGTTTAGACCTTCTGGATTCTCAAGAATGCCGCCATCAATTCTAGCTTATACCACGAAGATTCTGATTAAGGAATCCAAGAGATAAACACTCAATCGAAGGTAGAACGGAGGTGGTTGTCAGGCACACGTTCATAGGTGAGAATGATGATGAGTGTTACAGATCATCACATTCATCAAGTTGAAGAACAAGTGATATCTTAGAACAAGAACAAGCTGAATTGAATAGAAGAATAATAGTAATTGCATTGATACTCGAGGTACAGCAGAGCTCCACATCTTAATCTATGGTGTGTAGAAACTCCACCGTTGAAAATACATAAGAACATGGTCTAGGCATGGCCATGAGGCCAGCCCCAAAACGGGATCTAAGGTAGCATAGAACTAGTCAAAGATTAGACTGTCTGAAAATACAATAGCAAAAGATCCTATTTATAGAGAACTAGTAGCTTAGGGTTTACAAAAATGATTAAATGATGTAAATATCCACTTCTGGGCCCACTTGGTGTGTGCTTGGGCTGAGCATTGAAGCATTTTCGTGTAGAGACTTTTCCTGGAGTTAAACGCCAGCTTTTGTGCCAGTTTGGGCGTTTAACTCCCACTTTGGTGCCAGTTCCGGCGTTTAACGCTGGGAATTCTGATGCTAACTTTGAACGCCGGTTTGGGCCATCAAATCTTGGGCAAAGTATGGACTATTATATATTGCTGGAAAGAACTAGATGTCTAATTTCCAACGCAATTGAGAGCGTGCCAATTAGGCTTCTGTAGCTCCAGAAAATCCACTTCGGGTGCAGGGAGGTCAGAATCCAACAGCCTCTGCAATCCTTTTTAGCCTCTGAATCAGATTTTTGCTCAGGTCCCTCAATTTCAGCCAGAAAATACCTGAAATTATAGAAAAACACACAAACTCATAGTAAAGTCCAGAAAAGTAAATTTTAAATAAAAACTAATAAAAATATAATAAAAACTAACTAAAACATGCTAAAAACATACTAAAAATAATGCCAAAAAGCGTATAAATTATCCGCTCATCACAACACCAAACTTAAATTGTTGCTTGTCCCCAAGCAACTGAAAATAAAATAGGATAAAAAGAAGAGAATATACAATGAATTCCAAAAACATCTAGGAAGATCAGTATTAATTAGATGAGCGGGGCTTTTGGCTTTTTGCTTCTGAACAGTTTTGGCATCTCACTTTATCCTTTGAAGTTTAGAATGATTGGCATCTATAGGAACTCAGAATCCAGATAGTGTTACTGACTCTCCTAGTTAAGTATGTTGATTCTTGAACACAGCTACTCTATGAGTCTTGGCCGTGGCCCTAAGCACTTTGTTTTCCAGTATTACCACTGGATACATAAATGCCACAGACACATAACTGGGTAAACCTTTTCAGATTGTGACTCAGCTTTGCTAGAGTCCCCAATTAGAGGTGTCCAGGTTTCTTAAGCACACTCTTCTTTTTGCTTTGGACCTCAACTTTAACCGCTCAGTCTCAAGTTTTCACTTGACATCTTCACGCCACAAGCACATGGTTAGGGACAGCTTGGTTTAGCCGCTTAGGCCAGGATTTTATTCCTGTGGGCCCTCCAATCCACTGATGCTCAAAGCCTTGGATCCTTTTTATCACCCTTGCCTTTTGGTTTAAAGGGGTATTGGCTTTTTCTGCTTGCTTTTTCTCTTTTTTTTTTCTCTTTTTTTTTTCGCATATATCTTTTTTTCTGCAAGCTTTTCACTGCTTTTTCTTGCTTCAAGAATCAATTTTTATGATTTTTCAGATCATCAGATAACATTTCTCTTTTTCCTTTCATTCTTTCAAGAGCCAACAATTTTAACATTCATAAACAATCAAATTCAAAAATATGCACTGTTCAAGCATTCATTCAGAAAAACAATAGCATTGCCACCACATCAAAATAATTAAACTGTTTTAAAATTCAAAATTCATGTACTTCTTTTTCTTTTTCAATTAAAAACATTTTTCATTTAAGAAAGGTGATGGATTCATTTTCATAGCTTTAAGGCATAGACACTTAGACACTAATGATCATGTAATAAAGACACAAACATAAATAAGCACAATTTTCGAAAAACAGGAAAATAAAGAACAAGGAAGTTAAAGAACAGGTCTACCTTAGTGATGACGGCTTGTTCTTCCTCTTGAAGATCTTATGGAGTGCTTGAGCTCCTCAATGTCTCTTCCTTGCCTTTGTTGCTCCTCTCTCATGGTTCTTTGGTCTTCTCTTATTTCATGGAGGAAGATGGAATGCTCTTGGTGCTCCACCCTTAGTTGTCCTATGTTGGAACTTAATTCTCCTAGGGAGGTGTTGAATTGCTCCCAATAGTTTTGTGGAGGAAGATGCATCCCTTGAGGGGAATCTCTCCATCTTCCATGACTCGGAGGTGGAAGCTTTTGCCTTCCCTTTCCTCTTTCTAGAGGTTTCTCCAGCCTTAGGTGCCATAAATGGTTATGAAAAAATAAAAAGCAACGCTTTTACCACACCAAACTTAGAAGGTTTGCTCGTCCTCGAGCAAAAGAAGAAAGAAAAGAGTAGAAGAAGAAGAAAAATATAGGAGATGGAGGAGGCTTTGTGGTTCGGCCAAGGGGGAGAAATGGTGTTGAGGTTGTGTGAAAATGAAGGAGTGAAGATGGGTTTATATAGGAGTTGAGAGGGGTGTAGGGTTCGGCTAGTATGGGTGGGTTTGGGAGGGAAAGTGGTTTGAATTTGGATGGTGAGGTATGTGGGGTTTTATGAAGGATGAATGTGAGTGGTGAAGAGAATGGTGGGATTTGATAGGTGAGGGGTTTTTGGGGAAGAGGTATTGAGGTGATTGGTGAATAGGTGAAGAAGAGAGAGAGAGGTGGGGTAGGTGGGGATCCTGTGGGGTCCACAGATCCTAAGGTGTCAAAGATAGCTCATCCCTGCACCGAGTGGCGTGCAAAAACGCCCTTGCTGCCAATTCTGGCGTTAAACGCCGGGCTACTGCCCTTTTTTGGCGTTTAACGCCAGCTCCTTGCCCATTCCTGGCGTTAAACGCCAGTCTGGTGCCCCTTTCTGGCGTTAAATGCCCAGAATGGTGCTAGACTGGGCGTTAAACGCCCATTTGCTGCCCTTACTGGCGTTTAAACGCCAGCAAGCTTTTCCTCTAGGGTGTGCTATTTTTTTCTCTGTTTTTCATTCTGTTTTTGCTTTTTCAATTATTTTTGTGACTTCACATGATCATCAACCTATAGAAAATATAAAATAACAATGGAAAATAGATAAATATAACATTGGGTTGCCTCCCAACAAGCGCTTCTTTAATGTCAGTAGCTTGACAGTGGGCTCTCATGGAGCCTCACAGATGTTCAGAGCATCGTTGGAACCTCCCAACACCAAACTTAGAGTTTGAATGTGGGGGTTCAACACCAAACTTAGAGTTTGGTTGTGGCCTCCCAACACCAAACTTAGAGTTTGACTGTGGGAGCTCTGTTTGACTCTGTTTTGAGAGAAGCTCTTCATGCTTCCTCTCCATGGTTACAGAGGGATATCCTTGAGCCTTAAACATAAGGGAGTCTTCATTCACTTGAATGATCAATTCTCCTCTGTCAACATCAATCACAGACTTTGATGTGGCTAGGAAGGGTCTGCCAAGGATGATGGATTCATCCATACACTTCCCAGTCTCTAGGACTATAAAATCAGCAGGGATGTAGTGGTTTTTAACCTTTACCAAGACATCCTCTACAAGTCCATAAGCTTGTTTTCTTGAATTGTCTGCCATCTCTAGTGAGATTCTTGCAGCTTGTACCTCAATAATCCCTAGCTTCTCCATTACAGAGAGAGGCATAAGGTTTATGCTTGACCCTAAGTCACATAGAGCCTTCTCAAAGGTCATGGTACCTATGGTACAGGGTATTGAGAACTTCCCAGGATCCTGTCTCTTTTGAGGTAATTTCTGCCTAGTCAAGTCATCCAATTCTTTGGTGAGCAAAGGGGGTTCATCCTCCCAAGTCTCATTACCAAATAACTTGTCATTTAGCTTCATGATTGCTCCAAGGTACTTAGCAACTTGCTCTTCAGTAACATCTTCATCCTCTTCAAAGGAAGAATACTCATCAGAGCTCATGAATGGCAGAAGTAAATACAATGGAATCTCTATGGTCTCAGTGTGAGCCTCAGATTCCCATGGTTCCTCATTAGGGAACTCATTTGAGGCCAGTGGACGTCCATTGAGGTCTTTCTCAGTGGCGATCACTGCCTCTTCCTCCTCTCCAAATTTGGCCATGTTGATTGTGTTTATGGCCTTGCACTCTCCTTTTGGATTCTCTTCTGTATTGCTTGGAAGAGTACTAGGAGGGAGTTCAGTAACTTTCTTGCTCAGCTGACCCACTTGTGCCTCTAAGTTTCTAATGGAGGACCTTGTTTCAGTCATGAAACTCTGAGTGATTTTAATTAGATCAGAGACCATGGTTGCTAAGTCAGAGTGGCTTTGCTTAGAATTCTCTCTCTGCTGCTGAGAAGATGATGGGAAAGGTTTGCCATTGCTAAACCTGTTTCTTCCACCATTATTGTTATTGAAGCCTTGTTGAGGCCTCTGTTGATCCTTCCATGAGAGATTCGGATGATTTCTCCATGAAGGATTATAGGTGTTTTCATAGGGTTCACCCATGTAATTCACCTCTTCCATTGATGGGTTCTCAGGATCATAGGCTTCTTCTTCAGATGAAGCGTCCTTAGTACTGCCTGGTGCAGCTTGCATTCCAGACAGACTTTGAGAAATCATATTGACTTGCTGAGTCAATATTTTGTTCTGAGCCAATATGGCATTCAGAGTATCAATCTCAAGAACTCCTTTCTTCTGACTTGTCCCATTATTCACAAGATTCCTTTCAGAAGTGTACATGAATTGGTTATTTGCAACCATTTCAATGAGTTCTTGAGCTCTGCAGGCGTCTTCTTCAGATGAAGAGATCCTCCAGCAGAGCTGTCCAATGACATCTTGGACAGTTCAGACAGACCATCATAGAAGATACCCATGATGTTCCATTCAGAAAGCATGTCAGAAGGATACTTTCTGATCAGTTGTTTGTATCTTTCCCAAGCTTCATAGAGGGATTCACCTTCCTTCTGTCTGAAGGTTTGGACTTCCACTCTAAGCTTACTCAATTTTTGAGGTGGAAAGAACTTTGCCAAGAAGGCATTGACCAGCTTTTCCCAAAAGTTCAGGCTTTCTTTAGGTTGTGAGTCCAACCATATCCTAGCTCTGTCTCTCACAGCAAAAGGGAATAGCATAAGTCTATAGACCTCAGGGTCAACCCCATTGGTCTTGACAGTGTCACAGATTTGCAAGAATTCAGCTAAAAACTGATGAGGATCTTCTAATGGAAGTCCATGAAACTTGCAATTCTGTTGCATTAGAGAAACTAATTGAGGCTTAAGCTCAAAATTGTTTGCTCCAATGGCAGGGATAGAGATGCTTCTCCCATAGAAGTCGGGAGTAGGTGTAGTAAAGTCACCCAGCACCTTCCTTGCATTGTTGGCATTGTTGTTGTTTTCGGCTGCCATATCTTCTTCTAGTTTGAAGATTTCTGTTAGGTCCTCTCCAGAGAGTTGTGCTTTAGCTTCTCTTAGCTTTCGCTTCAAGGTCCTTTCAGGTTCAGGATCAGCCTCAACAAGAATGCCTTTGTCTTTGCTCCTGCTCATATGAAAGAGAAGAGAGCAAGAAAATATGGAATCCTCTATGTCACAGTATAGAGATTCCTTGAGGTGTCAGAGGAAAAGAAGAATAGAAGGAAGAGGTGGAAAGAGAAGAATTCGAACTTATCAAGAGGGATAGAGTTCGAATTATTGATAATGGAGGAGTGTTAGTTCTTAAATAGAAGGATGTGAGAAGAGGGGAAGAATTTTCAAAATTAAAGTAAAAGATTTTGAAATAATTTTGAAAAATTGAAGAATGATTTTTGAAAATTAGAGTTGGGAAAGAAATAAAGTGATTTTTGAAAAAGATTTTGAAATTAGAAATAAAAAAGATATGATTGAAAATTTAATTTTGAAAAAGATGTGATTAAGAAGATATGATTGAAAAGTTATGGTTTTAAAAAGATATGATTGAAAAACAATTTTAAAAAGATTTGATTTTTAAAATTAATGACTTGGCTAACAAGAAAAGATATGATTCAAACATTAAACCTTTCTCAACAGAAAAGGCAACATACTTGAAATTCTTGAATCAAATCATTGATTGTTAACAAGTATTTTTGAAAATGGAAAGAAATTGATTTTGAAAATATATGATTGAAAAGATATGATTTGAAAAAGATTTGATTTTGAAAAATTTTGAAAACCAAAAAAAATGTGTATTAAAAACAAAATCTTCCCTCTTGTGTCATCCTGGCGTTAAACGCCCAGAATGGTGCCCATTCTGGCGTTTAACGCCCAAATCTCTACCTTTTTGGGCGTTAAACGCCCAGCCAGGTACCCTGGCTGGCGTTTAAATGCCAGTTTTCCTTCTTCACTGGGCGTTTTGAACGCCCAACTTTTTCTGTATAATTCCTCTGCTGTATGTTCTGAATCTTCAATTCTCTGTATTATTGACTTGAAAAGACACAATTTTGAAAAATATTTTTGAATTTTTAATGATGAGAAACAATAAGAATGCAACTAAGATAAAATAAACAATACATGCGGGACACCAAACTTAAAAGTTTGTATACTAAGGACTATAACAATGTAAAAATGCATGTAAGAAACAACAAAACATACAAAACAAGAGAATTTGAAGATCAAAGCAATGAAGTCATCAAGAACAACTTGAAGATCAATGAAGAACATGCATGAATTCGAAAAATGCAAGAAGAACAGAAACATGCAATTGACACCAAACTTAAAAATTAATACTAGACTCATAAAATATTTTTGGTTTTTAGGGTTTTATACATTTTTTTTCTTTTTTTTTTGTGATTTTTGAAAATTATATAGAAAAGAAAATGAAGGGAATCAAAACTTTTAATAAGAATTCCAGGAATCATGCAATGTTAGTCTAAAGCTTCAGTCTAAAAAGATTAGACATGTTTGGCCAAGCTTCAGCAGGACATTACATTCAATAGCTAAACTGATGAGAATCAATCAGCTTGTGTGATGGTGGGAACATCACCTTGAAACTCTAGAATTCATTCTTAAAAATTCTGAAAAATACCTAATCTAAGCAACAAGATGAACCGTCATTTGTCCAAACTCGAACAATCCCCGGCAACGGCACCAAAAACTTGGTGCTCTCAAACGTGAATCACACTTTGTCACAATTCCGCACAACTAACCAGCAAGTGCACTGGGTCGTCCAAGTAATAACCTTACGCGAGTAAGGGTCGATCCCACGGAGATTGTTGGTATGAAGCAAGCTATGGTCATCTTGTAAATCTCAGTTAGGCTGATTCAAATGGTTATGGATGATGAATGATTAAAAGATAAATAAAACATAAAATAAAGATAGAGATACTTATGTAATTCATTGGTGAGAATTTCAGATAAGCGTATGAAGATGCTTTGTCCCTTCCATCTCTCTGCTTTCCTACTGTCTTCATCCAATCCTTCTTACTCCTTTCCATGGCAAGCTGTATGTTGGGCATCACCGTTGTCAATGGCTACAGTCCTGTCCTCTCAGTGAAAATGTTCAACGCACCCTGTTGCGGCACGGCTATTCATCTGTCGGTTCTCGATCATGTTGGAATAGAATCCAGTGATTCTTTTGCGTCTGTCACTAACGCCCCACAATCATGACTTTGAAGCTCGTCACAGTCATTCAATCCTTGAATCCTACTCAGAATACCACAGACAAGGTTTAGACCTTCCGGATTCTCAAGAATGCCGCCATCAATTCTAGCTTATACCACGAAGATTCTGATTAAGGAATCCAAGAGATAAACACTCAATCGAAGGTAGAACGGAGGTGGTTGTCAGGCACACGTTCATAGGTGAGAATGATGATGAGTGTCATGGATCATCACATTCATCAAGTTGAAGAACAAGTCATATCTTAGAACAAGAACAAGCTGAATTGAATAGAAGAACAATAGTAATTGCATTGATACTCGAGGTACAGCAGAGCTCCACACCTTAATCTATGGTGTGTAGAAACTCCACCGTTGAAAATACATAATAACATGGTCTAGGCATGGCCATGAGGCCAGCCCCAAAACGGGATCTAAGGTAGCATAGAACTACTCAAAGATTAGACTGTCTGAAAATACAATAGCAAAAGGTCCTATTTATAGAGAACTAGTAGCTTAGGGTTTACAAAAATGAGTAAATGTCGTAAATATCCACTTCCGGGCCCACTTGGTGTGTGCTTGGGCTGAGCATTGAAGCATTTTCGTGTAGAGACTTTTTCTGGAGTTAAACGCCAGCTTTTGTGCCAGTTTGGGCGTTTAACTCCCACTTTGGTGCCAGTTCCGGCGTTTAACGCTGGGAATTCTGATGCTGACTTTGAACACCAGTTTGGGCCATCAAATCTTAGGCAAAGTATGGACTATTATATATTGTTGGAAAGCCCTGGATGTCTACTTTTCAACGCAATTGAGAGCGCGCCAATTGGGCTTCTATAGCTCCAGAAAATCCACTTTGAGTGCAGGAAGGTCAGAATCCAACAGCCTCTGTAGTACTTTTTAGCCTCTGAATCAGATTTTTGCTCAGGTCCCTCAATTTCAGCCAGAAAATACCTGAAATCACAGGAAAACACACAAACTCATAGTAAAGTCCAGAAAAGTAAATTTTTAATAAAAACTAATAAAAATATAATAAAAACTAACTAAAACATGCTAAAAACATACTAAAAACAATGCCAAAAAGCGTATAAATTATCCGCTCATCAGTGGCTCCCTAAAAGATAAGATGACTTCAGTCAAAGATAAGATAAGATAAGATAACTATCTTATCTCCAGGGAGGTCATTCCACACTATTATAAATACACTGGAGCACCCAGGTATAACTCATGTTCTGATTCTACAAAATACCTGCTTAATACCCTTGCTAACTTAAGCATCGGAGTCCCTTGCAGGTACCACCACCCTCCGATGATAAAGGATCAGCATCACCACCAGTCCAACAAGTCGGATGCGATAGCTCCGGCCGCCACCCACCAGACGGACACGTCAGCTCCGACCAGTACAGAAGATCTCATCCGAGATCGACTTACAGTTTCAGGTAACCCTCGGAACAGCAGCCTTGTCCAGATTTCTAGCCGGATCGGCAATAAGATCTCTACCCTTGTACGCCACTCTAAGGAAGGGAAAGAAGTTCGAATGGACAACAGAGTGCGAGCAGGCCTTCTAAGATTTCAAAAGGTTCCTGGGACAACCACCTATCCTAACTCGGCCACGAGAAGGAGAACCACTTATATTGTACCTCGCAGTAGGAAGTCGAGCAGTTGCCTCATCATTGGTCCGAGAAGACGACAGTGGGCAACAACCTATATACTTCATCAGCAAAGCACTATAAGGATCCAAACTGAACTACCAAAAAATAGAAAAATTTGCCTATGCTCTCATATTAACATCTCGACGACTTCGTCTATATTTCCAAGCCCACATTATTCTGTAGAAAACAAATTTATCAGGAAGAATCTTACAATGGGCAGTCGAGTTGTCCGAATTTGACCTTCAATATGAAGCTCGGACAGCCATCAAATCGTAATATTTGGCCGACTTCATTGCAAAATTTATAGACACCCCGGAAATCCCTATAGAATGGTATCTCTATGTAGACGGTTCTTCAAACAAAACCGAAAGTGGCACGGGTGTGATAATTGAAAGCGACCAGAGAACCTAAATCGAACTTTCCCTCAAATTCGGGTTCCCTGCCTCAAACAACCAAGCTGAGTATGAGGCACTACTAGCTGGTTTGAAGCTGGCTAAGGAGGTTGGAGCTCAAAAGCTTATCATCTTTAGCGACTCATAGGTGGTCACTTCACAAATAGCAGGGAGTTACCAAGCCAAGGATCCCACCATGAAAAAGTACTTGGACAAAACTAAGGAACAGCTCGGACAACTCGGGGAATATAAGGTCCGCCACATACCTCGAGAACAGAATGCTCGAGCTGATGCACTCTCAAAATTAGCCAGCACCAAACCAGGGGGCAACAATAGAAGCCTCATCCAAGAGATGCTGCAGAACCCGTCAATCTCGGAAGAAGAAAAGATCCTAGCCATAACAGGTCTAGATCAAGGATGGATGACTCCCATAATTAATTACATCAAAATAGAAACACTCCCTACAGATAAGAAGGAGACAAAGAGGTTAAAACGGGAGGCACAATACTACACCATCATAAATAATACTCTATACAAGAAAGGAATTTTGACACCACTATTAAAATGCGTGCCGACTTCCAACACAAAAGAAATTTTAGAAGAAGTACACAGTGGCATCTGTGGCAACCATCTCGGAGCACAGGCACTTACCTAAAAAGTACTCCGAGCCAGATTTTATTGGCCGACTTTACAAAAAGAAGCAACAGAATTCGTGAAGACATGTCCACCATGTCAGAAACATGCCAACTTTCACATCGCTCCGCCAGAGGAGCTCATCAGCGTAACCTCACCCTGGCCATTCGCAAAATGGGGACTCGATCTTCTCGGGCCCTTCCCTCAAGGATCAGGACAAGTCAAATTCCTCATAGTAGGGGTAGACTATTTCACAAAATGGATCGAGGCAGAACCACTAGCTAACGCCACTGCTCAGAGAAGTCAGAAATTCCTATATAGAAACATTGTCATAATGTTTGGGTTCCATACTCTATAACCACAGACAATGGTACTCAATTTACAGACGCAGGCTTCAAGAAGTTGGTGGCCGATCTGAACATAAAACACCAATTCACATCCGTAGAACATCCCCAGGCCAATGGATAAGCAGAAGCTGCCAACAAAGTCATATTAGCCGGGCTAAAACGGAGATTACAGGACGCAAAGGGAGCCTGGGCCGAAGAGCTCCCACAAGTCCTATGGGCATATCGGACAACTCCACACTCCACCACAAAGGAATCACTCTTCCGGTTATCTTACGGAATGGAGGCAATGATCCCAGTGGAGGTCGAAGAAAGGTCGCCCAGAGTGATCCACTACAATGAAGAGGCCAACTCCCAACTTCAAAGGGAAGAACTCGACCTACTTCCAGAAATCTGAGAAAGAGCTCGGATCAAGGAAGAGGCATTAAAACGTCGAATGGCTTCAAGATACAATCAAAAGGTAGTGCCGCGAGGTTTTGCCAAGAACGACCTCATCCTAATCCGAAATGATATCGGAACAACTCAACCTGGAGAAGGAAAGCTGACAGCAAACTGGAAAGGACCCTACCGAGTCATAGAAGTACTTGGAAAGGGCTACTACAGACTGTCCGAACTCGAAAGGCAAGAGCTTCCCAGGTCATGGAACGCTTGCAACCTACGAAGGTATTATAGTTAGAGGTAATAAGGATCTTAGGACAAGGTGAACTCTTTTTCCTGAAAAGGTTTTTTAATGAGGCACTAAGCTAGGATTCATAAAATATCCAACTTAGAGGAGTAAAACTCCCACATGTATATATTTGCATATTTTCTATTTTGAATAAAGTTTTTCAGATTTCATACAAATCCTTTATCAAGACGCATTAATCTGAAACGCAAAAAATTTATCGCCTAATTATAAAGCTACAGATCGGCAGAAAGTGAAAATTAAATTCACTGCACGATCACGGTAAAGACCATCAAAGATGAAAACCAAATTCATCAGAAGGTTGACCAACGGGGATCAAACCTAATTTCTACAAAATTGGCAAAGATGAAAAAGCGACAGAAATAGAATAATGCAAAAAGTTATCGAAACTGATCCATAGAAAGGACCTGACGAGGTCTTAATAAAAATGGGTTGCTAAAAATAACTTCAAAGACTGGCCGACGTAGAGAAGTCAGACCAGTCGATCACAACAACCAAAGTTATAAAAAGTAAATCCCTAGAAAGAGGCTTGGCAAGCCTTAAAAAAGAGGATTACTAGAAATAACTTAAAAGGGACCGACATGATGAAGTCGGCCCAAAACAAAAAGTTATAAAAAGTAATCCCTAAAAGAGACCTGACAAAGGTCCAAAAAGAGGATTACTAGAAATAACTTAAAAGGGATCGACGTGATGAAGTCGGCCCAAGACAAAAGTTATAAAATGTAATCCCTAAAAGAGACCTGAAAAAGGTCCAAAAAGATGATTACTAGAAATAACTTAAAAGGGACCGACGTGATGATGTCGGCCCAAAACAAAAAGTTATAAAAAGTAATCCCTAAAAGAGACCTGACAAAGGTCCAGAAAGAGGATTACTAAAAATAACTTAGAAGGGACCAGCATGATAAAACCGGCCCCACCAGGATACCAAAAAAGGTAAACTGATGAGCGGATAATTCATACGCTTTTTGGCATTGTTTTTAGTATATTTTTAGTATATTTTAGTTAATTTTTATTATTAGTTTTTAAATAAAAATCACTTTTCTGAGCTTTACTATGAGTTTGTGTGTTTTTCTGTGATTTCAGGTATTTTCTGGCTGAAATTGAGGGACCTGAGCAAAAATCTGACTCAGAGGCTGAAAAAGGACTGTAGATGCTGTTGGATTCTGACCTCCCTGCACTCAAAGTAGATTTTCTAGAGCTACAGAAGCCCAATTGGCGCGCTCTCAATTGCGTTGGAAAGTAGACATTCTGGGCTTTCCAGCAATATATAATAGTTTATACTTTTCCCAAGATTTGATGGCCCAAACCGGCGTTCAAAGTCAGCATTAGAATTCCCGGCGTTAAACGCCGGAACTGGCACAAAAGTGGGAGTTAAACGCCCAAACTGGCACAAAAGCTGGCGTTTAACTCCAAGAGAAGTCTCTACATGAAAATGCTTCAATGCTCAGCCCAAGCACACATCAAGTGGGCCCGGAGGTGGATATTTACATTATTTACTCATTTCTGTAAACCCTAGGCTACTAGTTCTCTATAAATAAGACATTTTTGCTATTGTATCGGGACCTCATGACATATTACACGTTTCATTTTGTATCTTCTACGGCATGAGTCTCTAAACCCCATGGTTGGGGGTGAGGAGCTCTGCTGTGTCTTGATGGATTAATGCAATTACTACTGTTTTTTCCCATTCAATCATGCTTGTTCTATTCCAAGATACCACTTGTTCTTCAACCTGATGAATGTGATGATCTGTGACACTCATCACCATTCTCACCTATGAACGTGTGCCTGACAACCACCTCCGTTCTACCTTCGATTGAGTGTGTATCTCTTGGATTCCTTGATCAGAATCCTCGTGGTATAAGCTAGAATCCATTGGCGGCCATTCTTGAGAGTCCGGAAGGTCTAAACCTTGTCTGTGGTATTCTGAGTAGGATTCAAGGATTGAATGACTGTGACGAGCTTCAAACTCGCGAGTGTTGGGCGTTAGTGACAGACGCAAAAGAATCACTGGATTCTATTCCGACATGATCGAGAACCGACAGATGATTAGCTGTGCTGTGACAGAGTGCGTTGAACATTTTCACTGAGAGGACGGGAGGTAGCCATTGACAACGGTGAAACCCAACATACAGCTTGCCATGGAAGGAGCCTTGCGTGCTTGAAGAAGAAGATAGTAGGAAAGCAGAGATTCAGAAGATGGAGCATCTCCAAAACCTCAACCTGTTCTCCATTACTGCAAAACAAGTATTTATTTCATGTTCTTCTACTTTTTACAATTAAATCTCAGAATTATTGATATCCTGACTAAGAGTTACGAGATAACCATAGCTTGCTTCAAGCCGACAATCTCCGTGGGATCGACCCTTACTCACGTAAGGTATTACTTGGACGACCCAATGCACTTGCTGGTTAGTTGTGCGGAATTACAAAAGTGTGATTGTGATTTCGTGCACCAAGTTTTTGGCGCCATTGCCGGGGATTGTTCGAGTTTGGACAACTGACGGTTTATCTTGTTGCTTAGATTAGGAATATTTTATTTTTGTTGGTTTAGAGTCTTTTATTTGAGTCTAGTTTCATATTCTAAGTTTGGTGTCTTCTTTGTGTTTTCCTTTAATTTTTCGAAAATTTATGTTTGATTTTCTAAAAATTTCAAGTTTGGTGTCTTTTGTGCTTTTATTTACTTAAAAATTTTTTTAAAAATTTGTTCTTGGTGTTCATCTTGAACTTCAAAGTGTTCTTGGTGTTCATCTTGACATTCAAAGTTTTCTTGTTTGTTTTCTCTATATTGATTCAAAATTTCTAAGTTTGGTGTCATTTTGTTATTTTTCTCTTTCCTCATTAAAATTCAAAAATCAAAAAAAAAAATATTCTTTCCTTTTTTTACTCATAATTTTCGAAATTTTGCATTGATTTAGTCAAAGATTTTCAAAATCATATCTTTTTTTTTTAGTCAAGTCAATATTCTAATTTCAAAAATTGATCTTTTTAAATCTTTTTCAAAAATCAAATCTTTTTAATTTTTGCAATCATATCTTCTAAATCATATCTTTTTCAAAATAATTTTCAATCATATCTTTTTTTTATTGCTAATTTTAAAATCTTTTTAATTAATTAATTAATTTAGTTTTCAATTTGCTTTGATTTTATTTTAGTTTTCGAAATTTTATTTTATTTTCCTTTTATTTTATTTTATTATTTTCGGTCACTTTTAAAATATATATATATATATATAATTCATACAAATTCCCTTTTCTCCATCATGGACATAAGTGGAAGTGAACAGTCCAGAAGGACTCTGGGTCATATGCTAACCCCATTACAGCTGCATATGGGAGTAGCATCTGTATACCTCCCATCAAAGCAAGCAGCTTTGAGCTAAATCCTCAGCTCATTATCATGGTGCAGCAAAATTGCCAGTATTCCGGTCTTCCACAGGAAGAACCTACTGAGTTTCTGGCACAGTTCTTACAAATTGCTGACACAGTACGTGATAAAGAGGTGGATCAGGATGTCTACAGATTATTACTGTTTCCATTTGCTGTAAAAGATCAAGCTAAGAGGTGGTTGAATAACCAACCCACAGCAAGCATAAAAATATGGAGACAGTTATCAGACAAATTCCTGAATCAATTTTACCCTCCAAAAAGGATGACACAGCTAAGGCTGGACATCCAAGGCTTTAAACAAGAGGATCATGAATCCCTTTATAATGCCTGGGAGAGGTACAGAGGTATGCTAAGGAAATGCCCCTCTGAAATATTTTCAGAGTGGGTACAGTTAGACATCTTTTACTCTGGGCTTACAGAAAAAGCTCAGATGTCCCTAGACCACTTAGCTGGTGGATCTATACACTGAGAAAAATAATTGAAGAGTCTCAAGAACTCATAGATACAGTTGCTAGAAATCAACATCTGTACTCAAACAGTGAGTCCTCTACAAAAGAAGAAGCTATGGCAGTAACTACTAATCTTAATCCTCAAGAACAGATTGTTGAGCTTAATCAGCAATTACTCCTTATGACAAAACAATTAGCAGAATTCAAAGAGATGATCCAAGACACTAAAAATGCTAACAAGAATATGGAAGCACAATTGAATCAGACAAGACAGCAGCTATCTAAACAGATAACAGAAGAATGCCAAGCTGTTAAATTAAGGAGTGGGAGGACACTGAATGTATCAGTTCAAAGTGGCAAAAAGCCAAGAAAGGAACAACTGACAGAGGATAACCAAACCACTTCCCAACATTCCTCTGAGGACAGTAAGAGCCCAGAGAGGAATACTTATGGCGTTTAAACGCCAGAAAAGGGGGAAAAGTTGGCGTTAAACGCCCATTCCTTGCCCAGTTCTGGCGTTCAAACGCCAGAAAAGGGTGGGAAGCTGGCATTAAACGCCCATTCTATACCCAATCCTGGCGTTCAAACGCCAATGAGGAATCAGACACCTGAGAGTGCTGATAGTAACCCCTCTAAGAAGGCTTCTCCAACCACCTCTGTAGGGAATAAACCTGCAGCAACTAAGGTTGAAGAATATAAAGCCAAGATGCCTTATCCTCAGAAACTCCGCCAAGCGGAACAGGATAAACAATTTGCCCGCTTTGCAGACTATCTCAGGACTCTTGAAATAAAGATTCCGTTTGCAGAGGCACTTGAGCAAATACCCTCTTATGCTAAGTTCATGAAAGAGATCTTAAGTCATAAGAAGGATTGGAGAGAAACTGAAAAAGTGTTTCTCACTGAAGAATGCAGTGCAGTCATTCTGAAAAGCTTACCAGAGAAGCTTCAAGATCCAGGGAGCTTTATGATACCATGCACATTAGAGGGCGCTTGTACCAAGACAACCCTATGTGACCTTGGAGCAAGTATCAACCTAATACCTGCATCCAGTATCAGAAAGCTTGGGTTGACTGAAGAAGTCAAACCAACCCGGATATGTCTCCAACTTGCTGATGGCTCCATTAAATATCCATCAGGCATGATTGAGGACATAATTGTCAAGGTTGGGCCATTTGCCTTTCCCACTGACTTTGTAGTGCCGGAGATGGAGGAGCACAAGAGTGCAACTCTCATCCTAGGAAGACCTTTCCTAGCAACTGGACGAACTCTTATTGATGTACAAAAAGGAAAAGTAACCCTGAGAGTCAATGAGGATGAGTTCAAGTTGAATGCTGTCAAAGCTATGCAGCATCCAGACACATCAAATGATTGCATGAGCACTGATATTATTGACTCTTTGGTGGAAGAGATCAATATGACTGAGAGTCTCAAATCAGAGCTAGAAGATATCTTTAAAGATGTTCAGCCTGACCTGGAGGAACCAGAGGAAATAAAAGAACCTCTGAAAATTCCTTAGGAAGAGGATAAGCCTCCTAAACCCGAGCTCAAGCCACTACCACCATCCCTGAAGTATGCATTTCTGGGAGAAGGTGACACTTTTCCAGTGATCATAAGCTCTGCCTTAAATTCACAGGAAGAGAAAGCACTGATTCAAGTGCTGAGGACACACAAGACAGCTCTTGGGTGGTCCATAAGTGATCTTAAAGGCATTAGCCCAGCAAGATGCATGCACAAAATCCTATTGGAAGATAATGCCAAGCCAGTGGTTCAACCACAGAGGCGACTAAATCCAGCCATGAAGGAGGTGGTGCAGAAAGAGGTCACTAAGTTACTAGATGCTGGGATTATTTATCCCATTTCTGATAGCCCCTGGGTGAGCCCTGTCCAAGTTGTCCCCAAGAAGGGAGGCATGACAGTGGTTCATAATGAAAAGAATGAACTGGTTCCTACAAGAACAGTTACAGGGTGGCGTATGTGTATTAACTACAGAAGGCTCAATACAGCCACCAGGAAGGATCATTTTCCTCTACCATTCATAGACCAAATGCTAAAAAGACTAGCGGGTCATGATTATTACTGCTTTTTGGATGGCTATTCAGGCTATAATCAAATTGCAGTGGACCCTAAAGATCAAGAGAAAACAGCATTCACCTGTCCTTCTGGCATATTTGCCTATAGAAGAATGCCTTTTGGTCTATGCAATGCACCTGCAACTTTTCAGAGGTGCATGCTCTCCATCTTCTCTGATATGGTAGAAAAGTTCCTGGAAGTCTTCATGGATGAATTTTCAGTATTTGGAGACTCATTCAGCTCCTGTCTTGATCATCTAGCACTTGTCCTGAAAAGGTGCCAAGAGACTAACCTGGTCTTAAACTGGGAGAAATGTCACTTTATGGTGACTGAAGGAATCGTCCTTGGGTACAAAATTTCAAGTAAGGGAATAGAGGTGGATCAAGCAAAGGTATAGGTAATTGAAAAATTACCACCACCTGCCAATGTTAAGGCAATCAGAAGCTTCCTGGGGCATGCAGGATTCTACAGAAGGTTTATAAAGGATTTTTCAAAAATTGCAAAACCTCTGAGTAACCTACTAGCTGCTGACACACCATTTGTGTTTGACACAGAGTGTCTGCAGGCGTTTGAGGCCCTGAAAGCCAAACTGGTCACAGCACCAGTCATCTCTGCACCAGACTGGACATTACCATTCGAACTAATGTGTGATGCCAATGACCATGCCATTGGTGCAGTGTTGGGACAGAGGCACAACAAGCTTCTGCACGTCATTTATTATGCTAGCCGTGTTCTAAATGACACACAGAAGAATTACACAACCACAGAAAAAGAGTTACTTGCAGTGGTTTATGCCATTGACAAGTTTAGATCCTATTTAGTAGGATCAAAAGTGATTGTGTACACTGATCATGCTGCTCTTAAATACTTACTCACAAAGCAGGATTCAAAACCCAGGCTCATAAGATGGGTGTTGCTTCTGTAAGAGTTTGATATAGAAATAAGAGACAGAAAAGGGACAGAGAACCAGGTAGCTGATCACTTGTCCCGGATAGAACCAGTAGCTGGGGCGTCCTTCCCCTCTACTGAGATCTCTGAGACCTTTTCAGATGAGCAACTCTTTGCCATTCAGAAAATACCATAGTTTGCAGACATTGCAAACTATAAAGCTGTGAGGTTCATACCCCAGGAGTACAGCAGAATGCAAAGAAAAAAATTAATTTCAGATGCCAAGTACTACCTATGGGATGAGCCATATCTCTTTAAGAGATGTGCAGACGGAATGATTCGAAGATGTGTACCTAGAGAGGAAGCACAAAAGATCCTATGGCATTGCCATGGATCACAGTATGGGGGACATTTCGGAAGTGAGCGAACAGCCACTAAGGTCCTCCAATGTGGTTTTTACTGGCCTACTCTCTATAGGGATGCCCGAGAGTTTGTGCGTAACTGTGACAGTTGCCAAAGAGCTGGTAACCTGCCTCATAGTTACGCCATGCCTCAACAAGGGATCTTAGAGATTGAGTTGTTTGATATATGGGGAATTGAATTCATGGGTCCTTTCCCACCATCATACTCAAACACTTATATTCTGGTGGCAGTGGACTATGTATCTAAATGGGTAGAAGCAATTGCCACACCCAATAATGATACTAAGACCGTGCTGAAATTCCTCCAGAAACACATCTTCAGCAGGTTCGGCGTTCCCAGAGTACTAATCAGTGATGGGGGCACTCATTTCTGCAATAAATAGCTGTCCTCTGCCATGGTCAGATATGGGATAAACCACAAAGTGGCAACTCCGTATCATCCACAGACAAATGGGCAAGCTGAAGTCTCTAATAGAGAGCTAAAAAGAATCCTAGAACGGACTGTAATTGCCCGCAGAAAGGATTGGGCAAGGAGCTTGGATGATGCTCTATGGGCATATAGAACAGCATTCAAGACCTGATGAGTGGATAATTTATACGCTTTTTGGCATTGTTTTTAGTATGTTTTTAGTAGGATCTAGTTACTTTTAGGGATGTTTTCATTAGTTTTTATGTTAAATTCACATTTCTGGACTTTACTATGAGTTTGTGTGTTTTTCTGTGATTTCAGGTATTTTCTGGCTGAAATTGAGGGACTTGAGCAGAAATCAGATTCAGAGGTTGAAAAAGGACTGCTGATGCTGTTGGATTCTGACCTCCCTGAACTCAAAGTGGATTTTCTGGAGCTACAGAACTCGAAATGGCGCGCTTCCAATTGCGTTGGAAAGTAGACATCCAGGGCTTTCCAGCAATATATAATAGTCCATACTTTGGCCAAGAATTGACGACGTAAACTGGCGTTCAACGCCAGCCTTCTACCCAAATCTGGCGTCCAGCGCCAGAAAAGGATCCAAAGCTAGAGTTGAACGCCCAAACTGGCACAGAAACTGGCGTTCAACTCCACAAATGGCCTCTGCATGTGCAACACTCAGGCTCAGCCCAAACACACACCAAGTGGGCCCAGGAAGTGGATTTATGCTTCAATTACTTACTCATGTAAACCCTAGTGACTAGTTTATTATAAATAGGACCTTTTACTATTGTGTTAGGCATCTTTGGACGCCTGGTTCTTAGATCAGAGGGGCTGGCCATCTCGGCCATGCCTGGACCTATCACTTATGTATTTTTAACGGTAGAGTTTCTACACTCCATAGATTAAGGTGTGGAGCTCTGCTGTTCCTCAAAGATTAATGCAAGTACTACTGTTTTCTATTCAATTCATCTTATTTCGCTTCTAAGATATCCATTCGCACCCAAGAACGTGATGAAGGTGATGATTATGTGTGACGCTCATCATCCTTCTCCCTTATGAACGCGTGCCTGACAAATACTTCTGTTCTACATGAAATAAGCTAGAATGAGTATCTCTTAGATCTCCTAACCAGAATCTTCGTGGCGTAAGCTAGAATGATGGCGGCATTCAAGAGAATCCGGAAGGTCTAAACCTTGTCTGTGGTATTCTGAGTAGGATTCAATGATTGAATGACTGTGATGAGCTTCAAACTCGCGAGTGCTGGGCGTTAGTGACAGACGCAAAAGGAGGGTGAATCCTATTCCAGCATGATCGAGAACCGACAGATGAATAGCGGTGCCGTGACAGGGTGCGTGAGCATATTATTCACTGAGAGGAGGGGATGTAGCCACTGACAACGGTGATGCCCTTGCATACAGCCAGCCATGGAAAGGAGTAAGACTGATTGGATGAAGATAGCAGGAAAGCAGAGGTTCAGAGGAACGAAAAGCATCTCCATTCGCTTGTCTGAAATTCCTACCAATGAATTACATAAGTATCTCTATCCCTATTTTATTATATAATATTCGAAAACACCATTATCACTTTATATCTGCCTGACTGAGATTTACAAGGTGACCATAGCTTGCTTCATACCAACAATCTCCGTGGGATTCGACCCTTACTCACGTAAGGTATTACTTGGATGACCCAGTGCACTTGCTGGTTAGTTGTATCGAAGTTGTGACAATTATGAATTAAGATCAAAGCACCAAGCTTTGGAGCCATTACCAGGGATTGTTTGAGCCTGGACATCACAATTTCGTGCACCAAGTTTTTGGCGCCGTTGCCGGGGACTTAATTGTTCCTGTTTGGCGCCAAGAATCGTCTGAGATCCCAATCCCGGCAACAACACCAAGTTTTTGGCGCCGTTGCCGGGGATTGTTTGAGTTTGGACAACTGACGGTTCATCTTGTTGCTCAGATTAGGTAATTTTCTTTTTGTTTTCTTTTCAAAAATTTTTCAAAAATCTTTCAAAAATATTTTCAAAAATCTCTCATATGTTTTCGAGAAAAAAAAATAATAAAAAAATAAAAATGTTTTCGAAAATAAATTATTCTATGGCTTCAAAATTTTTAAGAATGAATTCTAGTGTTTCATGAAGCATGTGAAGCCTGGCTGGCTGTAAAGCCATGTCTAAATTCATTTGGACTGAGGCTTGCAATTTGTTATCAAGAGCAATTTAGTTGTTGCTCATCCACCTGCTGTTGATCCATGATCACCTGCTGAAGCTTGGCTGGCCATTGGCCATGTCTAGTGTTTTGGACTGGAGCTTTCTTTGAAAGCTTGGCTGGCTAGTGAGGCATGTCTAATTCCTGGACTGAAGCTTTAGACTAACATGGCAAGATTCCTGGAATTCATATTAAAAATTTTGGAATCCTTATTTTTTCTTTTTCAATTAATCTTCGAAAAAAAAAATACAAAAAAATCAGAAAACCATAAAAATCAAAAATATTTTCTGTTTCTTGTTTGAGTCTTGAGTCATATCATAAGTTTGGTGTCACTTGCATATGCATCTTGCATTTTTCGAAAATATCATGCATTCATAGTGTTCTTCATGATCTTCAAGTTGTTCTTGGTAAGTCTTCTTGTTTGATCTTGATGATTTTTTGTTTTGTGTCTTTTTCATGTTTATCATATGCATTCTTGAATTCTTAGTGCGTAAGCATTAAAGAATTCTAAGTTTGGTGTCTTTCATGTTTTCTTTGCATTAAAAATTTTTCAAAAATATGTTCTTGATGTTCATCATGACATTCAAAGTGTTCTTGGTGTTCATCTTGACATTCATAGCATTCTTGCATGCATTCATTGTTTTGATCTAAAAATTTCATGCATTGCATAATTTTCATGTTTTTCATAAAAATTTCAAAAATAAAAAAAAATATCTTTCCCTTTTTCTCTCATCAAATTCGAAAATTGAGTTGACTTTTTCAAAAATTTTTAAAAATCAAAGTTGTTTCTTATGAGTCAAATCAAATTTTCAATTTGAAAATCTTATCCTTTTCAAAATCTTTTTCAAAAATCAAATCTTTTTCAAAATTCTTAGTTATTTTCGAAAATTCCAAAAAAATATTTTTCAAAAATTTTTTTCTTATTTTTGTATTAAATTTTCGAAAATAACATAAACAATTAATGTTTTGATTCAAAAATTTGAAGTTTGTTACTTGCTTGTTAAGAAAGATTCAAACTTTGAGTTCTAGAATCATATCTTGTGATTTCTTATGAATCAAGTCATTAATTTAGATTTTAAAAATCAAATCTTTTTCAAAAACTAATTTCTATCATATCTTTTCAAAAATATCTTCTCATCTTATCTTTTTCAAAAATATTTTTTCAAAATATCTTTCCTAACCTCCTAACTTCCTATCTTTTCAAAATTTGTTTCAACTAACTGATGAGCGGATATTTTATACGCTTTTTGGGGATAATTTCATATAGTTTTGAGTATGTTTTAGTTAGTTTTTAGTCTATTTCTATTAGTTTTTAGGAAAAATTCATGTTTCTGGATTTTACTATGAGTTGTGTATTTTTCTGTAATTTCAGGTATTTTTCTGGCTGAAATTGAAGGAGCTGAGCAAAAATCTGATTCAGGCTGAAAAAGGACTGCTGATGCTGTTGGATTCTGACCTCCCTGCACTCAAAGTGGATTTTCTGGAGCTACAGAACTCGAAATGGCATGCTTCCAATTGCGTTGGAAAGTAGACATCCAGGGATTTCCAGCAATATATAATAGTCCATACTTTGCACAAGAATAGACGACGTAAACTGGCGTTCAACGCCAGTCCTCTGTCCAATTCTGGCGTCCAGCGCCAGAAAAGGATCAAAAGCTGGAGTTGAACGCCCAAACTGGCATAAAAACTGGCGTTCAACTCCACAAATGACCTCTGCACGTGAATTGCTTAAGTCTCAGCCCCAGCACACACCAAGTGGGCCCCAGAACACACCAAGTGGGCCCCAGAAGTGGATCTCTGCATCATCCATCATAGTTTATCCAATTTTTGTAAACCTAGGCTACTAGTTTAGTATTTAAACAACTTTTAGAGACTTATTTTGTATCTCATGACATTTCAGATCTAAACTTTGTATTCTCTTACGGCATGAGTCTCTAAACCCCATTGTTGGGGGTGAGGAGCTCTGCTGTGTCTCGATGAATTAATGCAAGTATTTCTGTTTTCCATTCAAACACGCTTGTTCCTATCTAAGATGTTCATTCGCGCTTAACTGTGATGAAGGTGATGATCTGTGACATTCATCACCTTCCTCAAACCAAGAACGTGTGCCTGACAACCACCTCCATTCTACATCCGACTGAATGAGTATCTCTGAGATCTCTTAATCAGAATCTCCGTGGTATAAGCTAGAACTGATGGCGGCATTCATGAGAATCCGGAAAGTCTAAACCTTGTCTGTGGTATTCCGAGTAGGATTCAAGGATTGAATGACTGTGACGAGCTTCAAACTCCTGAAGGCTGGGCGTTAGTGACAGATGCAAAAGGATAGTAAATCCTATTCCAACCGGATCGAGAACCAACCGGTGATTAGCCGTGCTGTGACAGAGCGCGTGAGCGTAGTTTTCACTGGAAGGATGGAAGGTAGCCATTGACAACGGTGATCCAC
This sequence comes from Arachis ipaensis, assembly GCF_059453495.1. Taxonomy (NCBI): domain Eukaryota; kingdom Viridiplantae; phylum Streptophyta; class Magnoliopsida; order Fabales; family Fabaceae; genus Arachis; species Arachis ipaensis. The sequence goes on from NC_142436.1 coordinate 61,843,650, forward strand.
GAACACACAGCTTGCCATAGGAGGACGTGCGTCCGTGAATCAGAAGACAGAGGAAAGCAGAGATTCAGAAGACAAAGCATCTCCAAAACTCCAACATATTCTCCATTACTGCACAACAAGTAACCTCTAATTTATGCTCTCTTGGTTATTCACAATTCAACTGATAAACATAATTGACTTCCTGACTAAGATTTACAAGATAACCATAGATTGCTTCAAACCAACAATCTCCATGGGATTCGACCCTTACTCACGTAAGGTATTACTTGGACGACCCAGTGCACTTGCTGGTTAGTGGTACGCGTTGTGAAAAGTGTGATTCACAATTCGTGCACCAAGTTTTTGGCGCCGTTGCCGGGGATTGTTCGTGTTTGAACAACTGACGGATTATTTTGTTGCTTAGATTAGGAAAAATCTTTCTTTTTTTTGGTTTAGAGTCTTTTATTACTTATCCCTTGTTAAAACACTTTAAATTTATAACTCAGTTAGTTAGAACGTGGTGTTTATGTTCATGGTAATTGGCTATCATATTTTTTTAAAACCTTTTTCAAAAATAATTTTTCTATTAAATCCTGTGCCAAACTTTAAGTTTGGTGTTTTCAAAAATAATCTTTCTTAAAATTTTCGAAAATTCCATAACTCATTTGGCTAGAGCGTTAATCTGTGTTCTTGGTAACTGGGTTAGAGTCTTTTATACTCTTTTCAAAACCTTCTTTTTCATAAATAATATTTTTTCTATTAAATTATGTGCCAAACTTTAAGTTTGGTGTTTTCTTGTTGAATTCCCTTTGGTTTTCGAAAATTTTGGTTTGGGTTTCTAAAAAATTTTAAGTTTGGTGTTCTTTCTTCATGCTCTTGTGTTCTTGTGAGTCTTCAAAGTGTTCTTGAGTTTTCCTTGTGTCTTGATCTTAAAATTTTTAAGTTTGGTGTTCCTTGGTGTTTTCCCTCCAAAATTTTCAAAAACAAGGAGCATTAGATCTAAAAATTTTAAATCCTGTACTATCTTATTGTTTTTCTCTCTCCTCACTAAATTCAAAAATATCTTTTCAAAATATCTCTTCTAACTTCCTAACTTCTTATCTACTCAAAATTTGTTTCAACTAACCAACTAACTTTTTGTTTGTTTCTTAACTTTTTCAAAACTACCTAACTAACTCTCTCTCTCTCTCTAATTTTCGAAAATATCTTCCCTCTTTTTCAAAAATTTCTTTTTTTTTTAACTAATTAATTTTAATTTTTTTATATATAAAAAAAATTTTAATTTTAAAATTCAAATTCTTTTTAGTTATTTTATTTTATTTAAGTATTTACTTCTTATAAAATAAAATAAATAAAAAGATAAATCAGTCCAAGTTATATCCATATATCCATCATGGACATAAGTGGAAATGAACAGTCCAGGAGGACTCTGGGGTCATATTCTAACCCCTCTACTGCTTCATATGGGAGTAGCATATGCATACCCTCCATTGGAGTTAGTAGCTTTGAGTTGAATCCTCAGCTCATTATCATGGTGCAGCAAAGTTGCCAGTATTCCGGTCTTCCACAGGAAGAACCTACAGAGTTTCTGGCACAATTTTTACAAATTGCTGACACAGTACATGATAAGGAAATAGATCAGGATGTCTACAGACTATTACTGTTTCCATTTGCTGTAAAAGATCAAGCTAAGAGGTGGTTAAATAACCAACCTAAGGCCAGCATAAGAACATGGAAACAGCTGACAGAAAAATTCCTGAATCAGTATTTTCCCCCAAAAAGGATGACACAGCTAAGGCTGGACATCCAAGGCTTTAAACAAGGAGATAATGAGTCTCTTTATGATGCATGGGAGAGATACAGAGAGATGCTACGAAAATGCCCCTCTGAAATGTTTTCAGAGTGGGTTCAGTTAGACATCTTCTACTATGGGCTTGCAGAAGGAGCTCAGATGTCTCTAGATTACTCAGCTGGTGGATCTATCCATATGAGAAAGACAATTGAAGAGGCTCAAGAGCTCATTGATACAGTTGCCAGGAATCAGCATCTGTATCTAAGCAGCAACCCTTCCATGAATGAAGAGGTTAAAACAGTAACTGTTGAATTCAGTACTGTAAAACAAGCTGCTGAATTCAATCAGCAATTGGATTTTCTAACAAAACAGCTAGCTGAATTCAAAGATAGGCTACAGGAGACAAGGATAGCTAATATACATATGGACGAACAGTTTAAGCAAACAAAGCAGCAGCTATCAAGGCAAATAGCAGAAGAATGCCAAGCAGTTCAATTAAGAAGTGGGAAAACATTAAATACCCCACCTCAAGGCATCAAAAATTCAAGAAATGAGCGACCCACCAAAGATTCACCTGAGGACAGTAAGAGCCCAGGGAAAAATAATTCTGGCACTAAAACGCCAGAAAATGGGTGGAAGACTGGCGCTGAACGCCCAGACCATGCCCAAAACTGGCGTTCAGCGCCAGAAACAAGGCAGGATTGGCGTTCAACGCCAGAAATGGGCAAGAATCTGGCGTTGAACGCCCAAATGGTGCAGAATCCAGCGTTGAACGCCCAAAATGGGCACATTTCTGGCGTTCAGGCGCCAGGAACAGACAGTGAGTTGGCGTCTAACGTCACTCCAGCTTCTAACTCTGGTACTCAATTGCCAGTGAGGGATCAGACACACACAAGTGCTGATAACAACCCCTCTAAAAAGGCTTCTTTAACCACTAAGGTTGAGGAATATAAAGCCAAGATACCTTATCCTCAAAAACTCCGGAAAGAGGAGCAGGATAAGCAATTTGCTCGCTTTGTAGATTATCTAAGGACTCTTGAAATAAAGATTCCATTTGCAGAGGCACTTGAGCAAATACCTTCTTATGCCAAGTTCATGAAAGAGATCTTGAGTCATAAAAAGGAGTGGAGAGAAACAGAAAGAGTTCTCCTCACTGAAGAATGCAGTGCAGTCATTCTGAAAAGCTTTCCTGAAAAGCTTAAAGACCCTGGGAGTTTTCTGATACCATGCATATTAGAAGGTGATTGCACCAAGACAGCTTTATGCGATCTTGGGGCAAGCATCAACCTGATACCTGCATCCACTATCAGGAAGCTTGGCTTAACTGAAGAAGTTAAACCAACCCGGATATGTCTCCAACTTGCTGATGGTTCCACTAAATACCCATCAGGCGTGATTGAGGACATGATTGTCAGAGTTGGGCCATTCGCCTTCCCTACTGACTTTGTTGTGCTGGAAATGGAAGAGCACAAGAGTGCCACTCTCATTCTAGGAAGACCCTTCCTAGCAACTGGACGATCCCTCATTGACGTTCAACAGGGGGAAATAACCCTGAGAGTTAATGATGATGAGTTTAAGTTGAACGCTGTCAAAGCTATGCAGCATCCAGACACATCAACAGACTGCATGAAAGTTGATCTCATTGACTCTTTGGTAAAAGAGATCAACATGGCTGAGAGTCTCGAATCAGAGTTGGAAGACATCTTTAAAGATGTTCAGCCTGATATGGAGGATTCAGAGGACATAAAAGAGCCTCTGAACTTTCTTCTGAAAGAGGAAAAATCTCCTAAACCCGAGCTCAAGCCACTACCACCATCCTTGAAATATGCATTTCTGGGAGAAGGTGACACTTTTCCAGTGATCATAAGCTCTGCTTTAAATTCACAGGAAGAGGAAGCACTTATTCAAGTGCTAAGGACACACAAGATAGCTCTTGGGTGGTCCATAGGTGACCTTAAGGGCATAAGCCCAGCTAGATGCATGCACAAAATCCTATTGGAGGATAATGCCAAACCAGTGGTTCAACCACAGAGGCGGCTAAACCCAGCCATGAAGGAAGTGGTGCAGAAAGAGGTCACCAAATTACTAGAGGCTGGGATTATTTATCCCATTTCTGATAGCCCCTGGGGAGCCCTGTTCAAGTCGTCCCAAAAAAGGGAGGCATGACAGTGATTCATAATGAAAAAAATGAACTGGTTCCTACAAGAACAGTTACAGGGTGGTGCATGTGTATTGACTACAGAAGGCTCAATACAGCCACCAGAAAGGATCATTTTCCTTTACCATTCATAGACCAGATGCTAGAAAGACTAGCAGGTCATGATTATTACTGCTTTTTGGATGGCTACTCAGGCTATAACCAGATTACAGTATATCCCCAGGATCAAGAGAAAACAGCATTCACATGTCCATCCGGAGTGTTTGCTTATAGAAGGATGCCCTTTGGGCTATGTAATGCGCCTGCAACCTTCCAGAGATGCATGCTCTCTATTTTCTCTGATATGGTGGAAAAATTTCTAGAAGTCTTCATGGATGACTTCTCAGTATATGGAGACTCATTCAGCTCCTGTCTTGATCACCTGAAACTTGTTCTGAAAAGATGCCAAGAAACCAACCTAGTTTTAAACTAGGAAAAGTGTCACTTCATGGTGACTGAAGGAATTGTTCTTGGGCATAAAATCTCAAACAAGGGAATAGAGGTGGATCAAGCAAAAATAGAGGTAATTGAGAAATTACCACCACCTGCTAATGTTAAGGCAATCAGAAGCTTTCTGGGGCATGCAGGATTCTATAGGAGGTTTATAAAGGATTTTTCAAAAATCGCAAAACCTCTAAGCAATCTGCTAGCTGCTGACACGCCATTTGTGTTTGACACAAAGTGCCTGCAGGCGTTTGAAACGCTGAAAGCTAAGCTGGTCACAGCACCAGTCATTTCTGCACCAGACTGGACATTACCATTTGAGCTAATGTGTGATGCCAGTGATCATGCCATTGGTGCAGTATTGGGACAGAGGCATGACAAGCTTCTGCATGTCATTTATTATGCTAGTCGCGTTTTAAATGATGCCCAGAAAAATTACACAACCACAGAAAAAGAATTACTTGCAGTGGTTTACGCCATTGACAAGTTCAGATCTTACTTAGTAGGATCAAAGGTGATTGTGTACACTGACCATGCTGCTCTTAAGTATCTACTCACAAAGCAGGATTCAAAACCCAGGCTCATCAGATGGGTATTGCTTCTGCAAGAGTTTGATATAGAAATAAGAGACAGAAAAGGGACAGAGAACCAAGTAGCTGATCATCTGTCCCGGATAGAGCCAGTGGAAGGGACGTCCCTCCCCTTTCTTGAGATCTCTGAGACGTTCCCTGATGAGCATCTATTTGCCATTCAGGAAGCACCATGGTTTGCCGATATTGCAAACTATAAAGCTGCAAGGTTCATACCCAAGGAGTACAATAGAATACAAAAGAAGAAATTAGTTACTGATGCAAAGTACTACTTGTGGGATGAACCCTATCTCTTTAAGAGATGTGCAGACGGAATTATCCGTAGGTGTGTCCCCAGAGAGGAAGCACAGAGAATCCTATGGCATTGCCACGGATCCCAATATGGAGGCCATTTCGGAGGTGAGCGAACAGCCACCAAGGTCCTCCAATGTGGCTTCTATTGGCCCACACTCTATAAAGATTCCCGAGAGTTTGTACGTAATTGTGACAGTTGCCAAAGAGCTGGCAATCTGCCTCATGGTTACGCCATGCCTCAACAAGGAATCTTGGAAATTGAGTTGTTTGACGTATGGGGAATTGACTTCATGGGACCTTTTCCACCATCATATTCAAACACTTATATTCTGGTGGCAGTTGACTATGTATCAAAATGGGTTGAGGCTATTGCCACACCCACCAATGATACTAAAATAGTGCTGAAGTTCCTCCAGAAACATATCTTTAGCAGGTTTGGTGTCCCTAGAGTGTTAATCAGTGATGGGGGCACTCACTTCTGCAATAAACAGCTTTACTCTGCCATGGTTCGGTATGGAATTCGCCACAAAGTGGCCACTCCATATCATCCACAAACCAACGGGCAAGCTGAAGTCTCTAACAGAGAATTAAAGAGAATCCTAGAACGAACAGTAAATACCCGTAGAAATGATTGGGCAAGGAGCTTGGATGATGCTCTGTGGGCTTACAGGACAGCATTCAAGACCCCTATAGGGACCTCTCCATACCAACTCGTGTATGGTAAGGCATGCCACTTGCCCGTGGAACTGGAACATAAGGCCTACTGGGCAACCAGATTCCTAAACTTAGATGCCAAATTAGCAGGAGAAAAACGATTGCTCCAGCTAAATGAGCTAGAGGAATTCAGATTCACAGCTTTCGAAAATGCCAAGCTTTATAAAGAAAAATCAAAAAAATGGCATGACAGAAAGCTGTCATCTAGAATCTTTGAACCAGGACAGAAGGTCCTGTTGTTTAACTCTAGACTCAGGCTATTCCCCGGGAAACTTAAATCCCGGTGGAGGGGACCATACGTGATTACAAGTGTGTCACCATATGGTTACGTGGAGCTTCAAGATATTAATTCTGATAAGAAGTTCATTGTCAATGGACAAAGAATCAAGCATTATCTTGAAGGCAACATTGAGCAAGAATGCTCAAGGCTGAAGCTAGATTAAAAGCTCAGCAAGGTCCAGCTAAAGACAATAAAGAAGCGCTTTCTGGGAGGCAACCCAGCCATGGGGCATTAATCCTCTAAGCATTTTGCCCTATTTTTCTTTTTTTTTTATTTGTTTATATAAAGTTTACTGACACTAAGGTAAAGGATCAATTGCATAAGTTTACAGGGTTACAGAAGGAATTTGCACACAAAACAGAGATAGGAAGCTCAATGGCAAGAAAACACCAGTAAAGGGGCATTTTGGGCGTTCAGCGCCCAAAATGGGCATCCACTGGGCGCTGATCGCCAGTAATGGCAGCAATTTGGGCGTTCAACGCCAGAAATGGCCACCCACTGGGCGTTGAACGCCAGTAATGGCAGCAAATGGGCGCTGAACGCCCAGGAGATCAATATTTGGGCGCTGAACGCCCAGGAGATCAGCATTTGGGCGCTGAACGCCCAAAACAGGCAGTGTTTGGGCGTTCAAACGCCAGGAGGACAGGGAGGAGCCAAATCCAGTTATCCCACACGTATTTCCATTTTAATTTTAAATTTTATGCTTCAATGCATGATTTTTACATGAACATATCAAGAACCCTGATTTCTAAAATCCTTAATTTATAAAAATCCATCTTTCCAAATTCAATCCAACTCTTTTCAAAATCTTTTCTGAAAACAAATCTATCTTTTTCACTCAAAAATCTTTTCAACTAATCCATATCTTTTTCAAATATCCATATCATCTTTTTCAAAATTCAGAGTTATCTTTTTCAAAAATCTATCATATCTTTTCAAAATTAAACTCTATCTTCTATCTTATCTTTTTCAACTCAATATTTTCATCTCATCTCTTCCAATTTTTCGAAAGCCCACCCCCCACCCCTTTATAATTGGGTTCGGCCTCCCCCCTCCTCCATCAACAAGTGCACCTCGATCTCCTTCCATCCCTCTCCTTTCTTTTCTTTTGCTTGAGGACAAGCAAACCTCTAAGTTTTGTGTGTTTTTTCGAGATCACTAAGATCATGGCTCCCAAAGGAAAACAATCCAATCCAAGAGGCAAGAAAGAGAGCGTTCCAAAACCACTTTGGAATCAAGGAAAGTTCTTATCTAAAGAACATTCAGACCATTATCTTAAAGTAATGGGTCTGAGATCAGTGATCCCGGAAGTTAGATTCGATCTGAAAGAAGACGAATATCCGGAGATCTAGGAGCAAATTCGAATCAGAAACTGGGAAGTCCTAGCTAATCCTGAAACGAAAGTAGGAAGGAACATGGTCCAGGAGTTCTATGCTAATATGTGGCAGACTGACAAGCAAAGACTATCTGGAACAGCCTGCTACGAATTTCGGACCATGGTCAGGGGAAAGATTGTTCATACCACCCCTGACAAGATCAGAGAGATATTAAAGCTACCTCAGCTAAAGGATGATCCAGACTCCTTCAACAGGAGGATGATGAGAGTAGACATTGGCCTGGATAAGATTCTAGAGGACATATGTATCCCTGGAGCCAGGTGGACCACCAACACAAAGGGCGTCCCAAATCAACTCAAGAGAGAGGATCTCAAACCAGTTGCCAGAGGATGGCTGGACTTCATTGGGCATTCTCTGTTGCCCACTAGCAACCGTTCTGAAGTCACAGTTAAAAGAGCAGTGATGATTCATTGCATCATGATGGGAAAAGAGGTGGAGGTTCATCAGCTGATTTCAACTGAGCTCTATAAGATTGCTAACAAAAATTCAAAAGAGGCCAGGTTGGCTTATCCAAGCGTGATTTCTCTGCTCTGCAAGGACGCTGGAGTCAAGATGGGAATAACTGAATATATCCTAATTGAAAAGTCAATCACCAAAGCATCAATGGAGAGACAACAAGCACAGGAGGATCTTATCAAGAAGAGAGCACAGGAATTCCTCCCAGAGATTCCTCAAGCGGAATATTGGGAATATCTTGAGACGTCTGTCACCAAGATACAGGAAGCTATGGAGCAAATAATAAAACAACAGAAGGAACACAGTCAAATGCTGACCCATATGTTTAAAGAACAAGAGGAGCAGGGACGTGACTTAAGGGAACTGAAGCGCCAAAAGTCTTCTGTAATACCAAGCCTCCCAAGGATCAGAGGAACCCCCATACCCCCAGAATAAAGGTTGTTAATTTCCAATTTCTACCTTAACTCTGTGACAGTGTCCTTATAAAAGGTTTACCTTAGAAGTCATATAATAGTAATTAGTATCTATTTGATTTTATCTCCAATTAAGCTATAGTTTATTTTTCTCATCATCATTAAACATGAATAAAATAGTAGATCTTTTGAATAAGAAGCAATAAAATTTCGAGTTTAATAAAAGAAATTCTAATTGGTTAAATGTGGTGGCAATGCTTTCTGTCTTCTGAATGAATGCTTGAACAGTGCATAGGTCTTTTGAATTTGTTGTTTAAGACTGTTAAATATGTTGGCTCTTGAAAGAATGATGAACATGAGACATGTTATTGATAATCTGAAAATCATAAAAATGATTCTTGAAGCAAGAAAAAGCAGCAAAGAACAAAGCTTGCAGAAAAAAAAAAAAAAAAGAAGCAAGCAAGCAGAAAAAGCCAAAAGCTCTTAAAACCAAAAGGCAAGGGCAAATAAAAAGGATCCCAAGGCTTTGAGCATCAGTGGATAGGAGGGCCTAAAGGACTAAAATCCTGGTCTAAGCGGCTAAACCAAGCTGTCCCTAACCATGTGCTTGTGGCGTGCAAGTGTCAAGTGAAAACTTGAGACTGAGCGGTTAAAGTCAAGGTTCAAAGCAAAAAGAAGAGTGTGCTTAAGAACTCTGGACACCTCTAATTGGGGACTTTAGCAAAGCTGGGTCACAATCTGAAAAGGTTCACCCAGTTATGTGTCTGTGGCATTTATGTATCCGGTAGTAATACTGGAAAACAAAGTGCTTAGGGCCACGGCCAAGACTCATAAAGAAGCTGTGTTCAAGAATCATCACACTGAACTAAGAGAATCAATAACACTATCTGAATTCTGAGTTCCTATAGATGCCAATCACTCTGAGCTTCAATGGATAAAGTGAGATGCCAAAACTGTTCAGAAGCAAAAAGCTACTAGTCCTGCTCATCTAATTAGGATCTAAGCTTCAATCAAAAACTCTGAGATATTATTGCTTCTCAACCTATTAGTCTTCTATTTTATTTGTCTAGTTGCTTGAGGACAAGCAACAGTTTAAGTTTGGTGTTGTGATGAGCGGATATTTTATACGCTTTTTGGGGATAATTTCATATAGTTTTGAGTATGTTTTAGTTAGTTTTTAGTCTATTTCTATTAGTTTTTAGGAAAAATTCATGTTTCTGGATTTTACTATGAGTTGTGTGTTTTTCTGTAATTTCAGGTATTTTTCTGGCTGAAATTGAAGGAGCTGAGCAAAAATCTGATTCAGGCTGAAAAAGGACTGCTGATGCTGTTGGATTCTGACCTTCCTGCACTCAAAGTGGATTTTCTGGAGCTACAGAACTCGAAATGGCGTACTTCCAATTGTGTTGGAAAGTAGACATCCAGGGATTTCCAGCAATATATAATAGTCCATACTTTGCACAAGAATAGACGACGTAAACTGGCGTTCAACTCCAGTCCTCTGCCCAATTCTGGCGTCCAGCGCCAGAAAAGGATCAAAAGCTGGAGTTGAACGCCCAAACTGGCATAAAAACTGGCGTTCAACTCCACAAATGACCTCTGCACGTGAATTGCTTAAGTCTCATCCCCAGCACACATAGTCCTGGATACTGGAAAGGAAGAGGATGAATCCATCATCCTAGGAAGACCTTTCCTGGCCACAGCAAGAGCTGTGATTGATGTTGACAGAGGTGAAATAGTCCTTCAATGGAATGAGGACTCCCTTGTGTTTAAAACTCAAGGATCTCCCTCTGCAACCATGGAGAGGAAGCATGAAAAGCTTCTCTCAAAGCAGAGTCAACCAGAGCCCCCACAGTCAAACTCTAAGTTTGGTGTTAGGAGGCCACAACCAAACTCTAAGTTTGGTGTTGAACTCCCATATCCAAACTCTAAGTTTGGTGTTGGAGAGTCTCAACAAAGCTCTGCACATCTGTGAGGCTCCATGAGAGCTCACTGTCAAGCTATTGACATTAAAGAAGCGCTTGTTGGGAGGCAACCCAATGTTTATCTAATTCTTATTTTTATTGTTTTTCATGTTTTCTTAGGTTCATGATCATGTGGAGTCACAAAATAAATATAAAAATTGAAAATGGAATCAAAAACAGCAGAAGAAAAATCACACCCTGGAGGAGCATCTGTCTGGCGTTCAGCGCCAGAACAGAGCATGGTTCTGGCGCTGAACGCCCAAAATGGGCAGCTTCTGGGCGCTGAACGCCAGAACAGGCATGGTTCTGGCGTTCAACGCCAGAAATGGCACACAGATGGGCGTTGAACGCCCAAAATGGCCACCAACCTGGCGCTGAACGCCCAGAGTTGGGTACAAAGGCATTTTTACATGCCTAATGGGTGCAGGGATGTAAATCCTTGAACACCTCAGGATCTGTGGACCCCACAGGATCCCCACCTACCTCCACTCACTTCTTCTCACCACTCTCTTTCACACAACCCCATAAACACTCTTCCCTAAAAACCCCTCACCAATCACCTCAATCTCTCTTCCCCACTAAACCTTCACCACTCACATCCATCCACTCTTCCCCATAAACCTACCTCATAAACTCCACCTACCTTCAAAATTCAAAACCAATTTCCCACCCAAACCCACCCATATGGCCGAACCTTAACCCCCCCCTCCATTCCCTATATAAAGACCTCCATTCTTCACCAAATTCACACAACACACCCCTCTACACTCTCCTTGGCCGAAACCACATATCCCTCTCCCTCTCCATATTCCTTCTTCTTCTTCTTCTATTCTTTTGTTTATTGCTCGAGGGCGAGCAATATTCTAAGTTTGGTGTGGTAAAAGCATAGCTTTTTTTGTTTTTCCATTACCATTGATGGCACCTAAGACCGGAGAATCCTCTAGAAGAGGGAAAGGGAAGACAAGAGCTTCCACATCCGAGTCATGGGAGATGGAAAGGTTCATCTCCAAAGCCCATCAAGACCACTTCTATGATGTTGTGGCCAAGAAGAAGGTGATCCCTGAGGTCCCTTTTAAACTCAAAAGAAATGAGTATCCGGAGATCCGACATGAAATTCAAAGAAGAGGTTGGGAAGTTCTAACAAATCCCATCTAACAAGTCGGCATCCTAATGGTTCAAGAGTTCTATGCCAATGCATGGATCACCAAGAACCATGATCAAAGTAAGAACCCGGATCCAAAGAACTATGTTACAATGGTTCGGGGGAAATACTTAGATTTTAGTCCGGAAAATGTGAAATTGGCGTTCAACTTGCCATACATGGAAGAGAACGCACGCCCCTACACAAGGAGAGTCAACTTTGACCAAAGGTTGGACCAAGTCCTTATGGACATATGTGTAGAAGGAGCTCAATGGAAGATTGACTCCAAAGGCAAGCCGGTTCAACTAAGAAGATTGGACCTCAAGCCTATAGCTAGAGGATGGTTGGAGTTTATTCAATGCTCAATCATTCCCACTAGCAACCGGTCTGAAGTTACTATAGACCGGGCCATCATGATCCATAGCATCATGACTGGAGAAGAGGTGGAAGTTCATGAGATTATACCTCAAGAACTCTACAAGGTGGCTGACAAGTCCTCCATTATGGCAAGGTTAGCTTTCCCTCACCTCATTTGCCACCTATGCAATTCAGCTGGGATTGACATAGAGGGAGATATCCTCATTAAAGAGGACAAGCCCATCACTAAGAAAAAGATGGAGCTCAAGAGGCGCAAGAAGCTCATTTCCATGAGATCCCGGAGATGCCTCAAATGCACTTTCCTCCACAAAATTATTGGGAGCAAATCAACACCTCCCTAGGAGAATTGAGTTCCAATATGGGACAACTAAGGGTGGAACATCAAGAGCACTCCATCATGCTTCATGAAATAAGAGAAGATCAAAAAGCAATGAGGGAGGAGCAACAAAGACAAGGAAGAGACATAGAAGAGCTCAAGGACATCATTGGTTCCTCAAGAAGGAAACGCCACCATCACTAAGGTGGATTCATTCCTTGTTCTTATTTCTTCTGTTTTTCGTTTTCTATGTTATGTGCTTATCTATGTTTGTGTCTTCATTACATGATCATTAGTAGTTAGTAACTTTGTCTTAAAGTTATGAATGTCCTATGAATCCATCACCTCTCTTAAAATAAAAACTGTTTTAATTCAAAAGAACAAGAAGTACATGAGTTTCGAATTTATCCTTGAACTTAGTTTAATTATATTGATGTGGTGACAATGCTTCTTGTTTTCTGAATGAATGCTTGAACAGTGCATATGTCTTTTGAAATTGTTGTTTAAGAATGTTAAATATGTTGGCTCTTGAAAGAATGATGACTAGAAAACATGTTATTTGATAATCTGAAAAATCATAAAAATGATTCTTGAAGCAAGAAAAAGCAGCAAAGAACAAAGCTTGCAGAAAAAAAAATAGGCGAAAAAGGAAAAAAAAATTAGAAAGAAAAAGAAAAAGCAAGCAGAAAAAGCCAATAACCCTTAAAACCAAAAGGCAAGGGCAATTAAAAAGGATCCCAAGGCTTTGAGCATCAGTGGATAGAAGGGCCTAAAGGAATAAAATCCTGGTCTAAGCGGCTAAACCAAGCTGTCCCTAACCATGTGCTTGTGGCGTGTAGGTGTCAAGTGAAAACTTGAGACTGAGCGGTTAAAGTCAAGGTCCAAAGCAAAAGAAGAGTGTGCTTAAGAACCCTGGACACCTCTAATTGGGGACTCTAGCAAAGCTGAGTCACAATCTGAGAAGGTTCACCCAATTATGTGTCTGTGGCATTTATGTATCCGGTAGTAATACTGGAAAACAAAGTGCTTAGGGCCACGGCCAAGACTCATAAAGAAGCTGTGTTCAAGAATCATCATACTGAACTAGGAGAGTCAATGACACTATTCGAAATCTGAAGTTCCTATAGATGCCAATCATTCTTAACCTTAATGGATAAAGTGAGATGCCAAAACTATTCAAGAGGCAAAAAGCTATAAGTCCCGCTCATATGATTGGAGCTCTGTTTCATTGATAGTTTGGAATTTATAGTATATTCTCTTCTTTTTATCCTATTTGATTTTAAGTTGCTTGGGGACAAGCAACAATTTAAGTTTGGTGTTGTGATGAGCGGATAATTTATACGCTTTTTGGCATTGTTTTTAGTATGTTTTTAGTAGGATCTAGTTACTTTTAGGGATGTTTTCATTAGTTTTTATGTTAAATTCACATTTCTGGACTTTACTATGAGTTTGTATGTTTTTCTGTGATTTCAGGTATTTTCTGGCTGAAATTGAGGAACTTGAGAAGAAATCAGATTCAGAGGTTGAAAAAGGACTGCTGATGCTGTTGGATTCTGACCTCCCTGCACTCAAAGTGGATTTTCTGGAGCTACCGAACTCGAAATGGCGCGCTTCCAATTGCGTTGGAAAGTAGACATCCAGGGCTTTCCAGAAATATATAATAGTCCATACTTTGGCCAAGAATTGACGATGTAAACTGGCGTTCAACGCCAGACTTCTACCCAAATCTGGCGTCCAACGCCAGAAAAGGATCCAAAGCCAGAGTTGAACGCCCAAACTGGCACAGAAACTGGCGTTCAACTCCACAAATGGCCTCTGCACGTGCAACACTCAGGCTCAGCCCAAACACACACCAAGTGGGCCCAGGAAGTGGATTTATGCATCAATTACTTACTCATGTAAACCCTAGTGACTAGTTTATTATAAATAGGACCTTTTACTATTGTATTAGGCATCTTTGGACGCCTGGTTCTTAGATTAGAGGGGCTGGCCATCTCGGCCATGCCTGGACCTATCACTTATGTATTTTTAACGGTAGAGTTTCTACACTCCATAGATTAAGGTGTGGAGCTCTGCTGTTCCTCAAAGATTAATGCAAGTACTACTGTTTTCTATTCAATTCATCTTATTTCGCTTCTAAGATATCCATTCGCACCCAAGAACGTGATGAAGGTGATGATTATGTGTGACGCTCATCATCCTTCTCCCTTATGAACGCGTGCCTGACAAACACTTCTGTTCTACATGAAATAAGCTAGAATGAGTATCTCTTAGATCTCCTAACCAGAATCTTCATGGCGTAAGCTAGAATGATGGCGGCATTCAAGAGAATCCGGAAGGTCTAAACCATGTCTGTGGTATTCTGAGTAGGATTCAATGATTGAATGACTGTGACGAGCTTCAAACTCGCGAGTGCTGGGCGTTAGTGACAGACGCAAAAGGAGGGTGAATCCTATTCCAGCATGATCGAGAACCGACAGATGAATAGCCATGCCGTGACAGGGTACGTGAGCATATTATTCACTGAGAGGAGGGGATGTAGCCACTGACAACGGTGATGCCCTTGCATACTGCCAGCCATGGAAAGGAGTAAGACTGATTGGATGAAGATAGCAGGAAAGCAGAGGTTCAGAGGAATGAAAAGCATCTCCATTCGCTTGTCTGAAATTCCTACCAATGAATTACATAAGTATCTCTATCCCTATTTTATTATATAATATTCGAAAACACCATTATCACTTTATATCTGTGATGAGCGGATAATTTATACGCTTTTTGGCATTGTTTTTAGTATGTTTTTAGTAGGATCTAGTTACTTTTAGGGATGTTTTTAATAGATTTTGTGTTAAATTCACTTTTTTGGACTTTACTATGAGTTTGTGTGTTTTTCTGTGATTTCAGGTATTTTCTGGCTGAAATTGAGGGACTTGAGCAGAAATCAGATTCAGAGGTTGAAAAAGGACTGCTGATGCTGTTGGATTCTGACCTTCCTGCACTCAAAGTGGATTTTCTGGAGCTACAGAACTCGAAATGGCGCGCTTCCAATTGCGTTGGAAAGTAGACATCCAGGGCTTTCCAGCAATATATAATAGTCCATACTTTGACCAAGAATTGACGACGTAAACTGGCGTTCAACGCCAGCCTTCTGCCCAAATCTGGCGTCCAGCGCCAGAAAAGGATCCAAAACCAGAGTTGAACGCCCAAACTGGCACAGAAACTGGCGTTCAACTCCACAAATGGCCTCTACACGTGCTACACTTAGGCTCAGCCCAAACACACACCAAGTGGGCCCAGGAAGTGGATTTATGCATCAATTACTTACTCATGTAAACCCTAGTGACTAGTTTATTATAAATAGGACCTTTTACTATTGTATTAGGCATCTTTGATCAGTTGTATGCTATCTTAGATCACAATAGGGGGCTGGCCATCTCGGCCATGCCTGGACCTTCACTTATGTATTTTCATACGGTAGAGTTTCTACACTCCATAGATTAAGGTGTGGAGCTCTGCTGTTCCTCAAAGATTAATACAAAGTACTACTGTTTTCTATTCAATTCTTCTTATTTCGCTTCTAAGATATCCATTCGCACCCAAGAACGTGATGAAGGTGATGATTATGTGTGACGCTCATCATCCTTCTCTCTTATGAACGCGTGCCTGACAAACACTTCCGTTCTACATGAAATAAGCTAGAATGAATATCTCTTAGATCTCTTAATCGGAATCTTCGTGGCGTAAGCTAGAATGATGGCAGCATTCAAGAGAATCCGGAAAGTCTAAACCTTGTCTGTGGTATTCCGAGTAGGATTCAATGATTGAATGACTGTGACGAGCTTCAAACTCGCGAGTGCTGGGCGTTGGTGACAGACGCAAAAGGAGGGTGAATCCTATTCCAGCATGATCGAGAACCGACAGATGAATGGCCGTGCTGTGACAGAGCATGTGAGCATATCTTTCACTGAGAGGAGGGGATGTAGCCACTGACAACGGTGATGCCCTTGCATAAAGCCAGCCATGGAAAGGAGTAATATTGATTGGATGAAGATAGCAGGAAAGCAGAGGTTCAGAGGAACGAAAGCATCTCCATTCGCTTATCTGAAATTCCTATCAATGAATTACATAAGTGTCTCTATCCCTATTTTATTATATGATATTCGAAAACACCATTATCACTTTATATCTGCCTGACTGAGATTTACAAGGTGACCATAGCTTGCTTCATACCAACAATCTCCGTGGGATTCGACCCTTACTCACGTAAGGTATTACTTGGACGACCCAGTGCACTTGCTGGTTAGTTGTATCGAAGTTGTGACAATTATGAATTAAGATCAGAGCACCAAGCTTTGGAGCCATTACCAGGATTTGTTCGAGCCTGGAGATCACAATTTCATGCACCAAGTTTTTGGCGCCGTTGCCGGGGATTGTTTGTGTATGGACAACTGACGGCTCATCTTGTTGCTCAGATTAGGTAATTTTCTTTTCGTTTTCTCTTCAAAAATTTTTCAAAAATATTTTCTAAAATTTTCTCATCTGTTTTCGAAAAAAAAAAAGAAAAAAAAATGTTTTCAAAAATAAATTATTCTATGGCTTCAGAATTTTTAAGAATGAATTCTAGTGTTTCATGAAGCATGTTAAAGCCTGGCTGGCTGTAAAGCCATGTCTCAATCCTTATACCCAAGATAAGAGCTTCTTTATCTTTCTTAGCCAATTGGCTGTTGAATGTAAGGAATGTCAGGCGTGTCATGTCTGAGTTACATACTAAAGCTTGGCTGGCTATTAAGCCATGCCTGACCCTTTGATTGGAGCTTTAGAGCATAAGATTCCTGGAATTCATATTAAAAAATTTTGAATCCTTATTTTTCTTTTTTTCTAAATAATTTTCGAAAAATATAAGTTAAAAATCCAAAAAAATCATAAAATCATAAAAATCAAAAATATTTCATGTTTCTTGTTTGAGTCTTGAGTCATGTTATAAGTTTGGTGTCAATTGCATATGCATCTTGCATTTTTTTCGAAAATATCATGCATTCATGGTGTTCTTCATGATCTTCAAGTTGTTCTTGGTAAGTCTTCTTGTTTGATCTTGATGATTTTTTGTTTTGTGTCTTTTCATGTTTATCATGTGCATTCTTGAATTCTTAATGTCTAAGCATTAAAGAATTCTAAGTTTGGTGTCTTGCATGTTTTCTTTGCATTAAAAAAATTTTTCAAAAATATGTTCTTGATGTTCATCATGACATTCAAAGTGTTCTTGGTGTTCATCTTGACATTCATAGCATTCTTGCATGCATCACATGTTTTGATCTAAAAATTTCATGCATTGCATCTTTTTAGTGTTTTTGTCTTGCATCATAAAAATTCAAAAATCAAAAAAATATCTTTCCCTTTTTCTCTCATCAAATTTGAAAATTTGAGTTGACTTTTTCAAAAATTTTTAAAATCAAGTTGTTTCTTATGAGTCAAATCAAATTTTCAATTTGAAAATCTTATCTTTTTCAAAATCTTTTTCAAAAATCAAATCTTTTTCAAAATTATTAGTTATTTTCAAAAATTTCAAAAATATTTTTCAAAAATCTTTTTCTTATTTTTATCACAAATTTTCGAAAATAACATAATCAATTAATGTTTTGATTCAAAAATTTGAAGTTTGTTACTTGCTTGTTAAGAAAGATTCAAACTTTAAGTTCTAGAATCATATCTTGTGATTTCTTATGAATCAAGTCATTAATTGTGATTTTAAAAATCAAATCTTTTTCAAAACTAATTTCAATCATATCTTTTTCAAAAAATATCTTCTTATCTTATCTTTTTCAAAAATATCTTTTCAAAATATCTTTCCTAACCTCCTAACTTCTTATCTTTTCAAAATTTGTTTCAACTAACTAACTAACTTTTTGGTTGTTTCTTAACTTTTTCAAAACTACTTTCTAAAATATCTTCTTATCTTATCTTTTTCAAAAATATCTTTTCAAAATATCTTTTCTAACTTCCTAACTTCTTATCTTTTCAAAATTTGTTTCTACTAACTAACTAACTTTTTGTTTGTTTCTTAACTTTTTCAAAACTACCTAACTAACTCTCTCTCTCTAATTTTCGAAAATATCTCCCTCTTTTTCAAAAATTTCTTTTTAATTAACTAATTATTTTTATTTTCTATTTTTTATTTCAAAAAAATTTCAAAAATTACTAAACATTTTTCAAAAACCATTTTCAAAAATCACTAACTCTTTTTCAAAATAATTTTCGAAAATTATCCCTCCCCCATCCTATTCTATTTATTCATTCATATCCTAACATCTCATCTCACATCTCTTCCAATCCTCACGGTTGTGTTTCTTCCTTTACATCACATTCTTTATCTCCCCCTCTTCTTCTACTCATACAGGGATCCCCTAACTGTGGTATAAAGGATCTCTATTATTATTATTATTTTTCTGTGCCTTCTTCTTTGTCATATGAGCAGGAGCAAGGATAAGAACATTCTTGTGGAAGCAGATCCAGAACCTGAAAGGACTCTGAAGAGAAAATTAAGAGAAGCTAAAATACAACAATCCAGAGATAATCTTTCAGAAATTTTCGAACAGGCAGAGGAGATGGCAGCCGAAAATAATAATAATATAAGGAAGATGCTTGGTGACTTCACTGCACCTAATTCCAATTTACATGGAAGAAGCATCTCCATTCCTGCCATTGGAGCAAACAACTTTGAGCTGAAACCTCAATTAGTTTCTCTGATGCAGCAGAACTGCAAGTTTCATGGACTTCCATCTGAAGATCCTTTTCAGTTCTTAACTGAATTCTTGCAGATATGTGATACTGTTAAGACTAATGGAGTAGATCCTGAAGTCTACAGGCTCATGCTTTTCCCTTTTGATGTAAGAGACAGAGCTAGATTATGGTTGGATTCTCAACCTAAAGACAGCCTGAACTCTTGGGATAAGCTGGTCACGGCTTTCTTAGCCAAGTACTTTCCTCCTCAAAAGCTGAGCAAGCTTAGAGCTGATGTTCAAACCTTCAGACAAAAAGAAGGTGAATCTCTCTATGAAGCTTGGGAAAGATACAAACAGTTGACCAAAAAGTGTCCTTCTGACATGCTTTCAGAATGGACCATCCTGGATATATTCTATGATGGTTTATCTGAGCTATCAAAGATGTCACTGGACACTTCTGCAGGTGGATCCATTCACCTAAAGAAAACGCCTGCAGAAGCTCAAGAACTCATTGACATGGTTGCTAATAACCAGTTCATGTACACTTCCGAAAGGAATCCTGTGAGTAATGGGACGCCTATGAAGAAGGGAGTTCTTGAGGTTGATACTCTGAATGCCATTTTGGCTCAGAATAAAATATTGACTCAGCAAGTCAATATGATTTCTCAGAGTCTGCATGGAAAGCAAGCTGCATCCAACAGTACTCAAGAGGCATCTTCTGAAGAAGAAGCCTATGATCCTGAGAACCCTGCAATAGCAGAGGTAAATTACTTAGGTGAACCTTATGGAAACACCTATAACTCAACATGGAGAAATCATCCAAATTTCTCATGGAAGGATCAAAAGCCTCAACAAGGCTTTAATAATGGTGGAAGAAACAGGTTTAGCAATAGCAAGCCTTTTCCATCATCAGCTCAGCAACAGACAGAGAACTCTGAAAAAAATGCTTCTAATTTAGCAAATCTAGTCTCTGATCTATCTAAGGCCACTGTAAGTTTCATGAATGAAACAAGGTCTTCCATTAGAAATCTGGAAGCACAAGTGGGCCAGCTGAGTAAAAGGATCGCTGAAATCCCTCCTAGTACTCTCCCAAGCAATACAGAAGAGAACCCAAAAGGAGAGTGCAAGGCCATTGACATAAGCGCCATGGCCGAACCTGTGAGGAAAGGAGAGGACGTGAATCCCAAGGAGGAAGACCTCCTGGGACGTCCAGTGATCAATAAGGAGCTTCCTTCTGGGGAATCAAAGGACTCTGAGGCTCATCTAGAGACCATAGAGATCCCATTGAACCTCCTTATGCCCTTCATGAGCTCTGATGAGTATTCCTCTTCTGAAGAGAATGAGGATGTCACTGAAGAGCAAACTGCCAAGTTTCTTGGTGCAATCATGAAGCTGAATGCCAAATTATTTGGCATTGATGCTTGGGAAGTTGAGCCTCCCTTGTTCATCAATGAACTGAGTGATCTGGATCAACTGACATTGCCTCAGAAGAGACAGGATCCTGGAAAGTTCATAATCCCTTGTACCATAGGCACCATGATCTTTAAGGCTCTGTGTGACCTTGGTTCAGGGATAAACCTCATGCCCCTCTCTGTAATAGAGAAACTGGGAATCTATGGGGTGCAAGCTGCTAAAATCTCACTAGAGATGGCAGACAGCTCAAGAAGACAGGCTTATGGACAAGTAGAAGATGTATTAGTAAAGGTTGAGGGCCTTTACATACCTACTGATTTCATAGTCCTGGATACTGGAAAGGAAGAGGATGAATCCATCATCCTAGGAAGACCTTTCCTGGCCACAGCAAGAGTTGTGATTGATGTTGACAGAGGTGAACTAGTCCTTCAATGGAATGAGGACTCCCTTGTGTTTAAAACTCAAGGATCTCCCTCTGCAACCATGGAGAGGAAGCAGAAAAAGCTTCTCTCAAAGCAGAGTCAACCAGAGCCCCCACAGTCAAACTCTAAGTTTGGTGTTGGGAGGCCACAACCAAACTCTAACTTTGGTGTTGGACTCCCATATCCAAACTCTAAGTTTGGTGTTGGAGAGTCTCAACAAAGCTCTGCACATCTGTGAGGCTCCATGAGAGCCCACTGTCAAGCTATTGACATTAAAGAAGCGCTTGTTGGGAGGCAACCCAATGTTTATCTAATTCTTATTTTTATTGTTTTTCATGTTTTCTTAGGTTCATGATCATGTGGAGTCACAAAATAAAAATAAAAATTGAAAACGGAATCAAAAACAACAGAAGAAAAATCACACCCTGGAGGAGCATCTGTCTGGCGTTCAAACGCCAGAACAGAGCATAGTTCTGGTGCTGAACGCCCAGAATGGGAGCATCCTGGCGCTGAACGCCTAGAACAAGCATGGTTCTGGCGTTCAACGCCAGAAATGGCAGCAAATGGGCGTTGAATGCCCAAAATAGGCACCAACCTGGCGCTGAACGCCCAGAGTTGTGTGCAAGGGCATTTTGCATGCCTAAATTGGTGCAGGGATGTAAATGCCTTGACACCTCAAGATCTGTGGACCTCACAGGATCACCTCAGGATCTGTGGACCCCACAGGATCCCCACCTACCTCCACTCACTCTCTTCTCTCTTCTCAATCATCCTCTATTCCCAATTAACACTCTTCCCTATTAACCCTTTACCATTCACATCCATACACCCACTACCTTCAAAAATTCAACATCTCTCTCTCTCACCCAATCCCACCCATATGGCCGAATAAACACTCCCATCCATCTCCTCCATATCTTCTTCTTATTCTTCTATTCTTTCTTCTTTTGCTCGAGGGCGAGCAACATTCTAAGTTTGGTGTGGTAAAAAAGCATAGCTTTTTTTGTTTTTTTTCCATAACCATTGATGGCACCTAAGGCTAGAGAAGCCTCTAGAAAGAGGAAAGGGAAGACAAAAGCTTTCATCAAGGGTCTATAGCTCAGTGGTAGAACATTTGACGGCAAATCAAGAGATCCCTGAGATACCTCAGGGGATACATTTTCTTCCACACAATTATTGGAAGCAACTAAGGGTGGAACATCAAGAGCACTCCATCATCCTTCATGAAATCAGAGAAGATCTAAAAGCAATGAAGGAGGAGCAGCCAAGGCAAGGAAGAGACATAGAAGAGCTCAAGGACATCACTAAGGTGGACTCATTCCTTGTTCTTACTTTCTCTGCTTTTCGTTTTCTATGTTATGTGCTTATCTATGTTTGTGCCTTCATTACATGATCATTAGTAGTTAGTAACTTTGTCTTAAAGTTATGAATGTCCTATGAATCCATCACCTCTCTTAAATGAAAAATGTTTTAATTCAAAAGAACAAGAAGTACATGAGTTTTGAATTTATCCTTGAAATTAGCTTAATTATATTGATGTGGTGACAATACTTCTTATTTTCTGAATGTATGCTTGAACAGTGCATATGTCTTTTGAAGTTGTTATTTAAGAATGTTAAATATGTTGGCTCTTGAAAGAATGATGACTAGGAGACATGTTATTTGATAATCTGAAAAATCATAAAAATGATTCTTGAAGCAAGAAAAAGCAGCAAAGAACAAAGCTTGCAGAAAAAAATAATAATAATAATATAGGCGAAAAAAAATAGAAAGAAAAAGAAAAAGCAAGCAGAAAAAGCCAATAACCCTTAAAACCAAAAGGCAAGGGAAATAAAAAGGATCCCAAGGCTTTGAGCATCAGTGGATAGGAGGGCCTAAAGGAATAAAATCCTGGTCTAAGCGGCTAAACCAAGTTGTCCCTAACCATGTGCTTGTGGCGTGTAGGTGTCAAGTGAAAACTTGAGACTGAGCGGTTAAAGTCAAGGTCCAAAGCAAAAAAAAAAAAACAAAGAGTGTGCTTAAGAACCCTGGACACCTCTAATTGCGGACTTTAGCAAAGCTGAGTCACAATCTGAAAAGGTTCACCCAATTATGTGTCTGTGGCATTTATGTATCCGGTGGTAATACTGGAAAACAAAGTGCTTAGGGCCACGGCCAAGATTCATAAAGAAGCTGTGTTCAAGAATCATCATACTGAACTAGGAGAATCAATAACACTATCTGAACTCTGAGTTCCTATAGATGCCAATCATTCTGAACCTCAATGGATAAAGTGAGATGCCAAAACTATTCAAGAGGCAAAAAGCTATAAGTCCCGCTCATATGATTGAAGCTCTGTTTCATTGATAGTTTGGAATTTATAGTATATTCTCTTCTTTTTATCCTATTTGATTTTCAGTTGCTTGGGGACAAGCAACAATTTAAGTTTGGTGTTGTGATGAGCGAATAATTTATACGCTTTTTGGCATTGTTTTTAGTATGTTTTTAGTAGGATCTAGTTACTTTTAGGGATGTTTTTAATAGATTTTGTGTTAAATTCACATTTTTGGACTTTACTATGAGTTTGTGTGTTTTTCTGTGATTTCAGGTATTTTCTGGCTGAAATTGAGGGACTTGAGCAGAAATCAGATTCAGAGGTTGAAAAAGGACTGCTGATGCTGTTGGATTCTGACCTCCCTGCACTCAAAGTGGATTTTCTGGAGCTACAGAACTCGAAATGGCGCACTTCTAATTGCGTTGGAAAGTAGACATCCAGGGCTTTCCAGCAATATATAATAGTCCATACTTTGGCCAAGAATTGACGACGTAAACTGGCGTTCAACGCCAGCCTTCTCCCTAAATCTGGCGTCCAGCGCCAGAAAAGGATCCAAAACCAGAGTTGAACGCCCAAACTGGCACAGAAACTGGCGTTCAACTCCACAAATGGCCTCTACACGTGCTACACTTAGGCTCAGCCCAAACACACACCAAGTGGGCCCAGGAAGTGGATTTATGCATCAATTACTTACTCATGTAAACCCTAGTGTCTAGTTTATTATAAATAGGACCTTTTACTATTGTATTAGGCATCTTTGATCAGTTGTATGCTATCTTAGATCACAATAGGGGGCTGGCCATCTCAGCCATGCCTGGACCTTCACTTATGTATTTTCATACGGTAGAGTTTCTACACTCCATAGATTAAGGTGTGGAGCTCTGCTGTTCCTCAAAGATTAATACAAAGTACTACTGTTTTCTATTCAATTCTTCTTATTTCGCTTCTAAGATATCCATTCGCACCCAAGAACGTGATGAAGGTGATGATTATGTGTGACGCTCATCATCCTTCTCTCTTATGAACGCGTGCCTGACAAACACTTCCGTTCTACATGAAATAAGCTAGAATGAATATCTCTTAGATCTCTTAATCGGAATCTTCGTGGCGTAAGCTAGAATGATGGCGGCATTCAAGAGAATCCGGAAAGTCTAAACCTTGTCTGTGGTATTCTGAGTAGGATTCAATGATTGAATGACTGTGACGAGCTTCAAACTCGCGAGTGCTGGGCGTTGGTGACAGACGCAAAAGGAGGGTGAATCCTATTCCAGCATGATCGAGAACCGACAGATGAATGGCCGTGCTGTGACAGAGCATGTGAGCATATCTTTCACTGAGAGGAGGGGATGTAGCCACTGACAATGGTGATGCCCTTGCATAAAGCCATCCATGGAAAGGAGTAAGATTGATTGGATGAAGATAGCAGGAAAGCAGAGGTTCAGAGGAACGAAAGCATCTCCATTCGCTTATCTGAAATTCCTATCAATGAATTACATAAGTGTCTCTATCCCTATTTTATTATATGATATTCGAAAACACCATTATCACTTTATATCTGCCTGACTGAGATTTACAAGGTGACCATAGCTTGCTTCATACCAACAATCTCCGTGGGATTCGACCCTTACTCACGTAAGGTATTACTTGGACGACCCAGTGCACTTGCTGGTTAGTTGTATCGAAGTTGTGACAATTATGAATTAAGATCAGAGCACCAAGCTTTGGAGCCATTACCAGGATTTGTTCGAGCCTGGAGATCACAATTTCGTGCACCAATCTGCCTGACTGAGATTTACAAAGTGACCATAGCTTGCTTCATACCAACAATCTCCGTGGGATTCGACCCTTACTCACGTAAGGTATTACTTGGACGACCCAGTGCACTTGCTAGTTAGTTGTATCGAAGTTGTGACAATTATGAATTAAGATCAAAGCACCAAGCTTTAGAGCCATTACCAGGGATTGTTTGAGCCTGGACATCACAATTTCGTGCACCAAGACCCCTATAGGAACCTCTCCATACCAACTTGTGTATGGCAAGGCCTGTCATCTGCCCGTGGAACTGGAGCATAAAGCCTTCTGGGCAACCAGATTCCTAAACCTGGATGCTAAGTTAGCTGGTGAAAAAAGATTGCTCCAGCTAAATGAGCTAGAGGAATTCAGACTCAGTGCCTTTGAAAATGCCAAAATCTATAAGGAAAAGGCAAAGCAGTGGCATGACAAGAAGTTGTCATCCAGAGTCTTTGAGCCAGGACAAAAAGTTCTGCTCTTCAACTCTAGGCTCAGACTATTCCCAGGAAAACTGAAATCCCGATTGAGGGGTCCATATGTGATTACAGGAGTGTCACCATATGGATATATTGAGCTTCAAGATATTGATTCTGACAAAAAATTCATTGTTAATGGACAGAGGATCAAACATTATCTTGAAAGCAATTTTGAGCAGGAATGCTCAAAGCTGAGGCTTGAATGAGTCTCAGCAGAGGTCCAGCTAAAGACAATAAAGAAGCACTTGCTGGGAGGCAACCCAGTCATGGAAGGTTATTTGATTTACTTAATAGAAGTTTAATATATATTCTTTAAGTTTGATCATCAAAATTGAAGGAATTCACAGTGTTACAGAAGGGGTTTCTGGCGTTTAACGCCAGCCAGGGCACCTGGCTGGGCGTTAAACGCCCATAATGGCTACCAAATGGGCGTTAAACGCCAGAATGGATACCATTTTGGGCGTTTAACGCCAGAAAGGCAGGAGAAGGAGATTTTGCTTTCCACATCAAATTTTTTCACACTTTCATGTTTTGACCCATAATTTCCTACATAAACATGTTACAAATTTTCATCATTCACCCTCACATTTAAAAAATTCAACAATTTCCTCAACTATTTTTCAAATCTCTTTCAAATCCTTTACAAATCTTCTTCAAAAACTCAAGTATTTTCTCAAATTCTTTCCATATCTTCTCAAATCTCTTCCAAAACTTGCGAAATCCCTCCCCCTCCCTTATAAATACACATTCGGCCATCCCCCTCTCTTCACCATTCGAATTTGTTTCTCCTCCTCTCTCTCCCCTTTCCTTTCTTTTACTTGAGGGCAAGCAAACCTCTAAGTTTGGTGTGCGTTTCCGTGATCACTAAGCTAAGGCTCATCAAGGGAAAACAATCCAATTCAAGAGGCAAGAAAGAGAATACTCCAAAGAATTTTTGGAGTCAACAGAGGTTTTTAACCAAAGAACATGCGGACCATTACCTCAAAATAATGGGTCTAAGGTCAGTGATCCCGGAAGTTAAATTCGATCTAAAAGAAGACGAATATCCGGAGATCCAAGAGCAAATTTGAAACAGAGGATGGGAAATTCTAGCCAATCCTGAGACAAGGGTTGGAAGAAATATGGTTCAGGAATTCTACTCAAATCTGTGGCTGACAGATAAGCAGAGAATGACTAGAACTGCTTTCCATACCTACAGGACCATGGTCAGAGGGAAAATTATTTACTTCCATCTGGACAAAATAAGAGAGGTCTTCAAACTACCTCAACTACAAGATGATCCTAACTCCTTTAACAGGAGAATGGTGAGAACAGATAAGGGGTTGGACCAAGTTCTAGAGGACATATGCCTCCCTAGAACTAAGTGGATAACCAATTCAAAAGGTGTCCCAAACCAACTCAAAAGGGGAGATCTCAAACCAGTTGCAAGAGGTTGGCTAGACTTCATTGGGCGTTCTATATTGTCCACTAGCAACCATTCTGAGGTCACTGTCAAGAGGGCAGTGATGATTCACTGCATTATGCTGGGAAAAGAAGTGGAGGTTCATCATCTAATTTCTTGTGAGATTTACACAATTGTAAACAAGAACTCCACTGAAGCCAAACTGGCTTACCCAGGCTTAATCTCTCTTCTATGTAAAGATGCTGGGGTGAGGATGGGAGTAGATGAATTCATCCCAATTGATCATCCAATCACCAAGAAGTCAATGGAAGGACAAATGCAAGACAACTCTATCAAGAGGAGGGCGCAGGAATTCCTCCCTGAACTTCCTGAAATTGACTACTGGGCCCGCCTAGAAGCATCTGTTACCAAGCTGCAAGAAGCTATGGAACAACTTAAGGAAGAACAGCAGAATCAAAACTGCATGCTCTGCAAGCTGCTGAAGGAACAGGAGAAGCAGGGGCGTGAGCTACAGGAGCTGAAGCGGCAGAAGCTCTCCCTTGAAGGACCAAGCACCCCACTGATTGAGGGAGCATCCAGTTCTCAAAATCAAGGTTGTTGAGTTCTAACTCTGTGATAACCTTTATTATTAAGAGTCACTTATTTTTCTGCTTTTAATTTTCTATCTTCTATTATTATGGGTCTGCTCTTATATTTATCTTTGAGTCTTATTTTTATTCCATAATCAATAAAATTAGAGTTTATGTCTTAAAGCTATGAATGTCCTATGAATCCATCACATTTCTTAAATAAAAAGTGTTTTTAACTGAAAAAGAAAAAGAAGTACATGAATTTCGAATTTTAAAACAGTTTAATTATTTTGATGTGGTGGCAATACTCTTGTTCTCTGAATGAATGCTTGAACAGTGCATATTTTTGAATTTGATTGTTTATGAATGTTAAAATTGTTGACTCTTGAAAGAATGAAAGAAAAAGGAGAAATGTTATTTGATGATCTGAAAAATCATAAAATTGATTCTTGAAGCAAGAAAAAGCAGTGAACAGAAAGCTTGCATGAAAAAAAAAGAAGAAGAGAAAAGCAAGCAGAAAAAGCCAATACCCCTTTAAACCAAAAGGCAAGGGTGATAAAAAGGATCCAAGGTTTTGAGCATCAGTGAATAGGAGGGTCTAAAGGAATAAAATCCTGGCCTAAGCGGCTAAACCAAGCTGTCCCTAACCATGTGCTTGTGGCGTGAAGGTGTCAAGTGAAAACTTGAGACTGAGCGGTTAAAGTCGTGGTCCAAAGCAAAAAAAAGAGTGTGCTTAAGAGCTCTGGACACCTCTAACTGGGGACTTTAGCAAAGCTGAGTCACAATCTGAAAAGGTTCACCCAGTTATGTGTCTGTGGCATTTATGTATCCGGTGGTAATACTGGAAAACAAAGTGCTTAGGGTCACGGCCAAGACTCATAAAGTAACTGTGTTCAAGAATCAACATACTTAACTAGGAGAATCAATAACACTATCTGGATTCTGAGTTCCTATAGAAGCCAATCATTCTGAACTTCAAAGGATAAAGTGTGATGCCAAAATTGTTCAGAGGCAAAAAGCTAAAAGCCACGCTCATCTAATTAATACTGATCTTCATAGATGTTTTTGGAATTCATTGTATATTATCTTCTTTTTATCCTATTTGATTTTTAGTTGCTTGGGGACAAGCAACAATTTAAGTTTGGTGTTGTGATGAGCGGATAATTCATACGCTTTTTGGCATTGTTTTTAGTATATTTTTAGTATATTTTAGTTAGTTTTTATTATGTCTTTATTATTTTTTAAATAAAAATCACTTTTCTGGGCTTTACTATGAGTTTGTGTGTTTTTCTATGATTTCAGGTATTTTCTGGCTGAAATTGAGGGACCTGAGCAAAAATCTGATTCAGAGGCTGAAAAAGGACTGCAGATGATGTTGGATTCTGACCTCCCTGCACTCAAAGTGGATTTTCTATAGCTACAGAAGCCCAATTGGCACGCTCTCAATTGCATTGGAAAGTAGACATCCTGGGCTTTCCAGAAATATATAATAGTCCATACTTTTCTCAAGATTTGATGGCCCAAATCGGTGTTCAAAGTCAGCATCAGAATTCCCGGCGTTAAACGCCGGAACTGGCACAAAAGTGGGAGTTAAACGCCCAAACTGGCACAAAAGCTAGTGTTTAACTCCAAGAGAAGTCTCTACACAAAAATGCTTCAATGCTCAGCCCAAGCACACATCAAGTGGGCCCAGAGGTGGATATTTACGTCATTTACTCATTTCTGTAAACCCTAGGCTACTAGTTCTCTATAAATAAGACCTTTTTGCTATTGTATCGGGACCTCATGACACATTACACGTTTTATTTTGTATCTTCTACGGCATGAGTCTCTAAACCCCATGGTTGGGGGTGAAGAGCTCTGCTGTGTCTTGATGGATTAATGCAATTACTACTGTTTTTTCCCATTCAATCATGCTTGTTCTATTCCAAGATACCACTTGTTCTTCAACCTGATGAATGTGATGATCCGTGACACTCATCACCATTCTCACCTATGAACGTGTGCCTGACAACCACCTCCGTTCTACCTTCGATTGAGTGTGTATCTCTTGGATTCCTTGATCAGAATCCTCGTGGTATAAGCTAGAATCCATTGGCGGCCATTCTTGAGAGTCCGGAAGGTCTAAACCTTGTCTGTGGTATTCTGAGTAGGATTCAAGGATTGAATGACTGTGACGAGCTTCAAACTCACGAGTGTTGGGCGTTAGTGACAGACGCAAAAGAATCACTGGATTCTATTCCGACATGATCGAGAACCGACAGATGATTAGCCGTGCTGTGACAGAGTGCGTTGAACATTTTCATTGAGAGGACGGGAGGTAGCCATTGACAACGGTGAAACCCAACATACAGCTTGCCATGGAAGGAGCCTTGCGTGCTTGAAGAAGAAGACACTAGGAAAGCAGAGATTCAGAAGATGGAACATCTCCAAAATCTCAACCTGTTCTCCATTACTGCAAAACAAGTATTTATTTCATGTTCTTCTACTTTTTACAATTAAATCTCAGAATTATTGATATCCTGACTAAGAGTTACGAGATAACCATAGCTTGCTTCAAGCCAACAATCTCCGTGGGATCGACCCTTGCTCACGTAAGGTATTACTTGGACGACCCAGTGCACTTGCTGGTTAGTTGTGCGGAATTACAAAAGTGTGATTGTGATTTCGTGCACCATAAACCCATAAAAGAGACCTAACAAAGGTCCAAACTAATGGATTAAGCTTCAGGTCGAAATGCAAAAATCGGCCAACAGAAGGCATACAAGTTGGACCCAGAAATCCACAATCAAACTACAAATATGAGAGTACGAAGGCAATCAAAAGAGGCCGGACGATAAGGCTCCAACACTTCCAAAGAAACCTAGAAGGTGTTAGATAAGTGCAGACAATCACATCATAAAAGGAACAAGGTCATAATAATAACAAGACTCAAGAGGCCACCTAAAGTCGACCCAAACAGCCTGAGAAGCTACTTTGTTTTTTAACTAATAAAGTTGCTCATTGAAAAGCAACTAAAAGTATCCAGCAGTTAGAAACCACAAACTACAAAATATAAAAAAGCTCAAATCCCACAAGCCGGGCTGTACACAAAAACACCAAGAAATAATCATAGAGGATCCGAAGATTTCTCAGCTGCAGCATCACGAGGTGAAGGAGGACGAGTCTGAAGAGGCACCGCATTTACCGTCCCATCATCCCAATTCAGGACCTGACAATCAGGATCCGACTCGAGATGACTACCTGCAAGAGTTGAAGAAGTCGGCACAACAGAGACTTTGGCAGCAGGCACAGGAGGAGGCTCGACATCATCATCATCATCAGGATCATCAGGGACAATTTTACCATCCTTCACAATGTTGTCCAAGCTTAAGAGAGTAAGGTCAAGCTCGGGCGCAAGAACTCAAACCTGCTCCTTCAAATTCTCATAAGGAGCATTAACACTGCCTACAAGATGACCTTGAAGTTTGGTATAATCAGCTCGGACAGACTCCAAACTCTCCCTGAGATCCATCATCTCCCTATAAGTGGTGACATAGCTCTCCTTATGCTTCAACGTCGTATCCTCAGCCAACTTTGCAGAGGCCGCCAAAGCAACAGCTCTAGTCTTTTCACGCTCCAACTCTTTCTCCAACCTGGTCACTTTCACCTCGAGCTTCTCCTTCAAACCCTTAATCCGGTCAAACTCCGATTTGGCCTCCTCCATAAAGGCCTTGTTGCATGGATAGGAAGATCCTGGGCAGTTCGGTACAGAGCCACCCCCATATGTGCCATTTTAATGCTACTACAGGTAATAAAGTTCAAGTGACGAAGGAGGGAAACATCGTCAATAGGAATCACACCATAAGGGGCGATCTGTTGATCAACAAACCCGACAGCATCAAAGTCGGGAGCATCCAAATTGAAGGGCTCAACAGTTCTTTGTCTCTTTGGAGGAGGAACGGCAGTAGGGGAAGAGGTAGCAGCAGAAGTCTGAGAAGGATTGATCACACAAACCCGAGGGGTAGGAATCATCCTCCTCGGTCCTGGAGAGCTTGGTACTGGCTGAGCATGAGAGGATCCTTCCCCAGCCGCTTTGGCAGAGACATTCTGGGCAGCTGTAGCCTTCCTTGCCTTCCTAAAGGCTCTCATGGAGTCATTATTTTTAACCATCTCTGAAAATACACAAAACCAAGTCATCAACCGGAAACAAAGAAGAAAGAACTCGACAAAATAAACAAGCAACAAGTAAGTCAAAGGAAGTCGACCACTACCCAGCTCGACTCGGACAAGAGAAGGGTCTCCTAAAAATCTATTTCTATCAAGATGAGGAGGTTATCCCCAAATCCCCTCCAACAAAGTCACAAAAGCCTGCTCAACCTCATCAAGCATCTCCCACGTATATCCAGATACTACAACTTTCTTTTGCCAACATAAAGGGAAGGCAGGTTCACCATTTGACTCTAAGAAAAATGGCCGAGCTCCCTCAACAGCTCGGACCTTGAAAAAGTAATTCTTAAAATCCCTAAAAGATTCATCATACATGGAAAACACTTTGTGCCCTTGGGCAGACCTGAAAGAAACCCAAGAAGCTTTCTTTTTGGTAGTCCCAGGCTTAGTCAAAACAAAAAGATACAGAAAGAGAGTTTGAGAAGGTGTGACATTCAACTCTTGGCAAAGTAACTGAAAGATCTTGATGAAGCCCCAGGAGTTCGGATGGAGCTGAGATGGGGCCACATTACATGACCACAACAAGTCGGTCTCAAAAGAAGTAAAGGGAAAGGTAATGTTCAGTTGGCTGAAAAAATAATCGTAGGCATAAAAGAAGGGACGTTCCCCCTGGGTCAGAGAAAGAAAGCAACCCTTCTCCTCAGAGTCCGGCGCTACCAACTCATAAACTTTCTCCTGGTCTCTACGGTTACAGATACGGTGGCATTTTCTAAGTTCCACAAGATACTCGGGATCAACAATTGAAACACACATCAGAACAAAGGAGTCCAGCCAATCGGACATGCCCTCATGGACTTTGGAGGAGGTCTCAACAATATTTTTGTGAGAGGAAGACATGGTCAACTAATCCTACAGCGAAGAAAAAATAGAGGAATTACTAAATAAGCAGCTCGACTGTAACAAAGAAATCAGCTCGGACAAATATGACTAAGAGCAACACGAACAGCAAAAAGGACACCCCAGAACCCACACCAAAGATCCAGGGGAATCCTTTGGAGGCAATTATGGAACAAGGACTCAGGAAAATCTACAAGCCTACATCTCTACACCTCCTAACAAGAAAATAACCCTTTTTCAACAAAAGCGACACTCCGATAAGAAAGCCACTAAATTCAAAAGGGCCATCAAAAGACGCCATCTTTCAACAAAGCTACTAAGGAAGCTGTCAACATCAAACAGATCAAAATCACCAAAAGGCGCAATCCTTTTCCAAAGAATCAAATAGTTTTATCGTCCCAACACTCCAAAAACGGTGACACAAACTGAGGCAATAACAACATTCAAAACCCTAAAAAGCATCAACTATCAGGGAAAATGCCAAGAGGCATACATAAGTCGAAAGGAACTCCAAAAAACATGCATCACAGCAACAATCAAGCATGACGACATAAAAAGGTTCAAGCTTTCCAACATAAATTCAAGCAAGATCAAAACTTTTCCAAAAAATAAAACAATGCAAGCAGGAAGAAGAACAAGTAAAGAAAGAAAGAAAGAAAGAAAGAAAGAAAGAAACAGAAAACCAACCTGAAAAGAGGAGGAGATGATGAACACTGAAAGGTTGAAGCAACAACGAAACCGAAAAATCACCCTTCGAAAGAACAAAGGCACCAAAACAGTCACCAGTGGTGTCACAGGGAGAAGCACGAAAAACGTAAAAAGCAAAGAATCTCAGGCAAACCAGAAGATAGAAAAGCGAAAAATGGAGTTTCGGGAAGCAGAAGAGAGAAAACGGAAAGCAAAGGTCTTTTTGCAAATTCAAAATGAAAGTGGGAGGCAAAAGAAATGGAGCATTAAAGAAATTAATGGGTTATTAAACCCTCGCACATTCCCAAAACAAAGGGACGCGCATTTCCAAAAGGTGAAGGAAAAAGAAAAATGTTCCACATTCAGAGGAACCTCTACAAAAAGGAATCGACAATGCTCGAGCTCGGCTTCTTCAGAGAAGGATTGAAGTACTAAAACTAAGGACTCGCCCTCAAGAGGAAGACCGTACTCGAGCAGGGGCACTGTTCATACCCTGGGTTGAGTTGTCTGACCCGGGATGTTTGACGACAAGTCGACCGACCTCTTAAAGACAGGACAACCCGACCTCTTCTCAAAGAGCTCGGCCAAATCACTAGGAAAAGCCCAATAAGGGCCCAAACAAAGGAACATGACCTAAATCCAAAGGCAGCCCAAGCCTATAGAGATAAGGGCGGTTCCCCTGAAGATAAGATGACTTCACTCAAAGATAAGATAAGATAACTATCTTATCCCCAGAAAGATCACTCTACAAACATTATAAATATACTGGAGTACCCAGGTATAACTCATACTCTTATTCTACTAAAAAACCTGCTTAATACCCTTGCTAACTTAAGCATCGGAGTCCCTTGCAGGTACCCCCACCCTCCGGTGACAAAGGATCAGCAGCATAGCCAGCCCAACAAGTCGGACACGACAGCTTAGGCCACCACCCACCGGAGAGACACATTATCTCCGACCAGTACAGAAGATCTCATCCAAGATCGACCTACAGTTTCAGGTAACCCTCGGAACAGAAGGCTTGCTCACACTTTGTGGTCCATTCGAACTTCTTTCCCTTCCTTAAGGTGGCGTAAAAGGGAAGAGATCTTATGGCCGATCCGACTAGAAATCTGGACAAAGATGCCAGTCTTCTGTTGAGTTGTTGCACTTCTTTAACACAGGTCGGACTTCTCATGTCCAGTATAGCTCGGCATTTATCTGGGTTCGCCTCAATTCCTTGCTGTCTTAGCATGAAACCCAGGAATTTGCCAGCTTCTACTGCAAAGGTACACTTTGTGGGATTAAGTCGCATGCCATGATTTTTGATGGTGTCGAACACTTTGGTAAGGTCGAAGAGTAATGATTCCTCCTTTTGTGTTTTTACCAACATGTCATCCACATATACCTCCATGAGTTTCCCGATATGGTCTGTGAAGACCTTATTCATTAATCTTTGGTAGGTAGCTCCTGCGTTTTTTAGTCCGAATGGCATGACGACATAACAGTAATTTGCTTTTGGTGTTAGGAATGAGCTCTTTTCTTGATCTGGCGGGGACATTGGGATTTGATTATATCCCGAATAAGCATCCATGAAGGTGAGGTATTTGTATCTTGAGGAGGCATCCACTAGAGTGTCTATGCTTAGGAGTGGATAAGGGTCTTTTGGACAAGCTTTATTGAAGTCGGTGTAATCGGTGCACATTCGCCATTTCCCATTTGACTTTTTCACTAATACAATGTTGGCCAGCCATAGTGGGTACTTGACTTCTCTTATGAATCCTGCCTCCAGCAGAGCTTGTACATGTTCTTCCACGGCTTGGGATCTTTCTGGCCTGAGCTTCCGGCGCTTCTGTTGTATTGGCCGAGATCCTGGGTATACTACCAATTTGTGGCACATTAGCTTAGGATCTATGCCCGGCATGTCTGCGGCCTTCCATGCAAAAAGGTTGACATTATCTCTTAGGAACTGTATCAGAGATTTCTTTATGTCTTCTTTCAAAGTCGCCCCAATATTTGTTGTCTTATCTGGGGTGTCCCCGATATGGACTTCCTCGATCTCGCCCTCTGGTTGTGGGCGAAGCTCTTTCCGACATCAAACTCCCCCGAGTTCAATAGTGTTGATTTCTTCTCCTTTGCCTCTAAGGTTTAAACTTTCATCGTAACATCATCGCGCGGTTTTCTGGTCTCTTTTTATCGTGGAGATCCCTTCAGAAGTTAGGAATTTCATGCATAAATATGGAGTTGAAACTACCGCGGCGAGCTGATTTAGTCTTGTCCGACCTATCAAGGCGTTGTATGCTGAGCCCACATCGACCACGATGTATTCTATGTTGAGTGTCTTCGATCGGGTTCCTTTTCCGAAAGTTGTGTGTAGTGAAATGTATCCAAGTGGTTGGATTGGAGTGTATCCTAATCCAAACAAGCTGTTCAGATATGCTCTGAGCTCTTTTTCCTGTAAACCGAGTTTGTCGAAGGCAGATTTAAACAAGATATCTGCTGAGCTTCCTTGGTCCACCAGTGTGTGGTGAAGATTAGCGTTGGCCAATATGACCGTGATGACCATGGGATTATCATGTCCTGAGATGATGCCTGCCGCATCCTCTTTGGTGAAAGTAATAGTAGGGAGGTCGGGTGCTCCTTCCTCTCCCTCGACATGATATATCTCCTTAAGATGTCTCTTGCGAGATGATTTGAAGATTCCTCCTCCTTCAAATCCTCCATTTATCATGTGGACATGTCTCTGCAGGGTGAGAGGTTGTCGTTTAGTTCATCCGACCTCTTCGTCACGTCTTCTTTTTCTGGGCTCATCCATCTTGCTAGCTAAGTACCGATCTAGTCTCCCCTCTCTTACCAACTTTTCTATGATATTTTTCAAGTTGAAGCACTCGTTGGTGGGATGTCCATAGATTCGATGATATTCACAATATTCTGTCCGATTTCCACCTCCTCTTTTGCCTTTGATTGGTCGAGGTGGTGGGATCTTCTCAATGTGGCATACTTCTCGGTAAACTTCCACGAGAGACACCCGAAGAGGGGTGTAACTATGGTATTTTTAATCTTCTCTCCATGTTGATCTTTTTTTCTTGGACTCTTTATCTTTGTCCCGAGAGGGGTAGGAGAATCCGGATTTTGAGGTCTCTCCTAGTCGAGAGTTTTCCTCCATGTTGATATACTTCTCTGCTCATTCTTGTACATCATTCAGAGAGGTAGGATGTTTCTTTAATATGGAGTGACCAAAAGGTCCTTCACGTAGGCCATTGATGAGACCTATGATGGCGGCTTCTGTTGGCAAATCCTGTATGTCCAGACATGCTTTGTTGAATCTTTCCATGTAATTGCGAAGACTCTCCCGATCTCCTTGCTTGATTCCTAATAAGCTTGGGGCGTGTTTGGCTTTGTCTTTCTAGATGGAAAATCTGGCAAGAAATTTCTTGGCTAAGTCGTCAAAACTTGTGATGGATCTAGGGGGCAGATTGTCGAACCACTTAATTGCTGTCCTTGTTAAAGTGGTCGGAAAGGCTTTGCATCGAGTAGCATCTGAGGCGTCAGTGAGATACATTCTGCTTCTGAAATTGCTGAAATGATGGCTGGGATCGGAGGTACCATCGTATGGGGTCATGTCGGGAGGTTTAAAATCCTTTGGAACCTTAGCTTTCATGATTTCCTTGATGAATGGGTCTTGATCTTTGTGGGATGTGTTATCGCGGCCTGTTTAGATTGTTTTGGTTTTCAGGTCGGCTTCGAGTTTTAGGAGTTTGTCCTCCAACTCTCAACGTCGTCTAGTTTCTCTCTGGAGGTTTCTTTCGGCCTCCCATTGATGTTCGGCCTCTTTTTCGAGCTGTTTGAGGCGATCTTGTTGAGCTTGTAGGGCTTCCATGTTTTCTGTGTTTGGAAAATTCTTGTCTTTGTTTGGTTGAGGCGTATCCTTTGGTGTGGTGTCCGTGTTTTTATGCGGAGTTCTCTCCTCCAATCTGGAGTCATGGTCGTTGTCAAGGTTGTCCGCCATGGTGATGGGATGACTTCCAGGTTCTCCGGTAACGGCGCCAATGTTCCGAGGGTTACCTGAAACTGTTAGGTTGATCTCGGACGAGATCTGTTGAGGTAGCCGGAGTTGACGTGTCCGGCTTGTTAATCTTGGTGATGTCGCTGATCCTTGATCACCGGAGGGGGTGGTACCTGTAAGGGACTCCGATGCCTAAGTTAGCATAGGTTTAAAGCAGGTATTTAGTGGAATCAGAGTATGAGTTATACCTGGGTGCTCTAGTGTATTTATAATGATGTGGAGTGATCTTCTTTTGAGATAAGATAATTATCTTATCTTATCTTTGAGTGATGTCATCTTTATCTTCAAGGGAACCTCCCTTATCTTTCTAATCTTGGGCTTTCTTTAGATTTGGGTCGTGTTCCTCTGTTTGGGCCTTCTTGGGCCTCTGTAGCGATTTGGCCGAGCTCTTTTGAGAGGAGCTCGAGTAATCCTGACCTGAAGAGATCGGTCGACTTGTCTTTCCTCAGCCCGGGTCGTACAGCTCGACCCAAGGCATGAACAAATTCTCATATCAATTTTGTATAATTTATCAGACGAGACTGTTCTTTTATTTGTATTTACTTGAGAGAGAAATACAAATCTTTGTTAAAAAAGTTTCAGTATATATGTTACTCTATCATAGTGGTACCAATAAGATGTGGGTTGGAATGATCATTTTCTTTTCTTTTCTTTTATCTGAAACAGTATGTTGAGCTTTTTCATTATGATCCTTTGTTTCCTGGATTATAGCATTAGCTTGCTCTTTTTTCTTCTTCTGTTTAGATGCTTTGCTAGCGATTTTGTATATTAATATTTTGTTGAGCCTCTTAATTCTTATAAATGCAATTTCATTGAACTTTGGTTTTCACAATGATTAATTGTTGATTTCACACTAACTTTAGTAGTGGCTTAGATGGTAAAAAGGTGTTATTTGTTCTTGGATATGGTTAATTTGATAACTTTCTTTTAAAAGCTTGCGACATTGATGTTAACAAACTCACGAAATTGTTGTTCGGCAAATCTTCTGTGCAAAATTGAAACTCTTCAACAATGAATACGATTCTTGGCAAAAATAAAGCTGCTTTTTATACATGTTCTTAAACTGGGTGAAATTCTAAATGCTGATATGAAGACAAATGGCAAGCTAATGCTAACAATGTTAAGGTAAACTTAGGCAAATTGAATTTTGATGAACAAGAGCAATTTATTTTTTGTTTGAAGCTTAAAAATACGATGGTTTGTTGAGATAGTTTCATTGTGATAATGTGATTTTAGGGTTTGTATATTGAATTTTAGGAAATTTATGTGATCTTTTTTTTTTGCAGTGGTAGCAGATAACTAGGAGTTAAAATAATGTTTACGAAATTTACTGAATGTTGCTGTTGTTAGTGAATATGGTTGTGAATGAACTAGACAAGACTTTGTACCACCAAAAAAGAAGCCACTTTCTGAAGGTGAGAAGAGGTATATATCTTTGGTTCTATTTGTTTTATATGATTTT
The DNA here is from genome assembly GCF_059453495.1 of Arachis ipaensis. Classification (NCBI taxonomy): domain Eukaryota; kingdom Viridiplantae; phylum Streptophyta; class Magnoliopsida; order Fabales; family Fabaceae; genus Arachis; species Arachis ipaensis. Next base: position 61,882,348 of record NC_142436.1, read on the forward strand.
TTGTGATGATTGCATTCTAAATATTATTTTGTTATGGGAAAATAAAGGAAGAAAAAAATTGTGCCTGGGAGTTTAATGAAAGCGGTTGTGAGGGCTGGTGGCGATGATGAAGTTATTTTTGTCATCTGTGGATATGTATTTTTTCTAATATATAATCGGAAAAATAAGAATGCTTTCCTTATATATCCCATGATTAAATTGCCAAGTGTTAGTTTAGTTAGAAATATGCTAGAGAAGTTCCATGTTGGGAAAATATAGCCCTAGAGAAGTTCAGTTGGAAATATGCTATTTTTTTTCATCTATAAATGGAAATAATTAAATTATCACAGCTTCAATTTTAAATCATTCCATGCTGGAATTTATATGAATTGTGTCAGAAATACTGCTATAGTTACAGCATTTTGTTTAGGATGCCATCTAATTAATATGTTTTCTTTTTTGGTGTGCATTATCTATTAATATCTCATTGGAGAGTAGTAAAGTGGTCTGTGAGTGACAAGTGGAGCATTTTATTACCAACACGTGGAGCTATGTGTAATTGACAAGTTCTTGCTCTCAAAGTTGGGCAGCTGGCAGTTCTCAAATAAAGAAGTAATTGGGCGGGATTTTGATTCAAATTCAAATTGGAAATGGTTTTGTTGCAGCTGCATTTCTATTGTTAACAAGAAGAGAAGATGAGAGAGTGCACTGTAAGTTTTGAAAGGGGGAGTAATTGGCACCAGCAAGGGAAAGACTTTCTCTTTCGATGTCGCAGAGAAGAGAAGAAGAAAACAACGGTAAAGAAACAAAGAACGACGGAAGAAGGAGAAGAGGGTGGCGTCGACAGCGACGGTCACAGAGAAGGATGCTAGATCCATAGAGAAAAGAAGAGAAATGAGGTGACCACGGTAATGGATGCCACCGCCGCTGTTGGATCCGTAAAACTGTGTCCATTTACCTATCAAGCAGCATTCTGCAGAGTGATCCATTTGAGGTTAGTTGTGTAACGTTTAAATGCATATTTTAAAAATCAGATCATTACTTGATTTCTTTTATCTTTCTTTTTCTCTCTCTCCCTATGATTGAGGCAGATGTGGAGTATCCATAAATCAATTTGTGGTTCAAAACCTAGACATATCACCGGTGAAAAAGTAGGAAGAATTCGCTGGTGATGGAAGCAGTAACTGACAGAGAAGATAGAGAATGTGTAATTCGGACCTGTAGAAAGTCCTAGCCCTAACCTTGCACAGTTTTCCCTTCTTCAGAGATGGTGTCAAGCTTTGGATGGAATAAATTGAAAAAGCTAAATCAGCTCTGCCTAAGGATGAGGCTGAGCCTTCAAAATTGAAAAAAGAAGAAAGCACACTTAAAGATATTGTGCAACAGCTACGTGGTATCCTTTTCTTTCATGCTGCTCATGACTGACTCTGAACTTGAATGTAATGAAAAATGGCTACCAGACGCACCAGACAGGACACCGCCTGCCAATATTGAAGGTGGCTGAAGCATTGCATTTTTAGGTACTTTTTTTTCTTTGTTATTTATTGTTCTTTCTGCTTTTAAATGATCCCACTATACATTAAGCTTCTCAATAACTAAGCAGAATATTATTTTCATGGGCAGCAACACAGGCACTGTCTAAGTCTCTAAGACATTAACTGTAAACGAACTGCTTTATTTAAAGGAGGAGTTTACACTTTTGGAGCCAAACAAAAATGGAACCATTAGCCTAGAAAACATCAAAGCGGTTAGTTTTGTTTCAAAATCTTTTTATATACTTGGTTAAGATGATGGTGTTTGCCATCTCACAAATTTGACATGGTCAGATCTCGATGAAAAAGGCAATAAATGCTATGGAATCATGCATTCTTGACTTTTCTGGATCAGTAAGTTCTATGATTTAAATATACTAATACTTCCACACATTATATAAATAGCATTTGCACCAATAGTGCTCGCTGATTAAAATGAATTTGGGTTGCAGCTTAATGCATTGCAATATAGAAGGATGAATTTTGATGAGCTTTGTGCAGCTACACTCAGTGTTCATCAACTTGAAGCACTTGATAGGTTGGAGCAACATGCACGGTGTTCTTATGAACATTTTGAAAAGGACGAAAACAGCTCTATAATCATTGAGGAACTAGTTTTGGTATACTTAATTTGACTACGGTCATAGCTTATACATACATAACTTTATACAAATAATATGAACATGCTGATGATTTTACAAGTCTATTTACTGTATCCAAAATATTTTATGGGGTAGTGATTTTGTATTTTGAATCTACTTTGTAAGTTCATACATGTTATGAATTGTCATCTATTCCTTTATGCAGATATAAAATGATAGATTGTTCAATCAGTGTGCTTGGTAATGGACATGTATATAGTGAGAAAGTATAAAGTAAGGAATTGAAATTAATTTTTGTTAATGTTTCTGTTTAGTCTATTTGATGTATTTCATGAACATGAGTTGGTGAATTAATTTGAATTGGTGATTTAACTTGAATTCTGGATTCTGCAGGAGTATGCATAAACTATAATAGATCAAGTAGCTAAATCAAGAATGTAGTAGTCAAATAAACTTTTTAACTAGCACACTATCATAATCAATTCTTTTCTAGATTATCTCTATCTCTCTTCCTCTTCTTTCTTTCTCGCGCTCTCTTTCTATCTGATTGTTTGTATGAACAAATGGATTGTCATTTAGTTAACTGCTTTGGTATGGACAATGCCTCGAGATGAAGAATAATTATTTTGTGTTTTAATGTGTTTGAATTAAGAAACAACAGGTTGAAAGCAATATTTTCTGATTGAAATTGTCCATGATTCCTTTAAAAGAAGAGGTTAGTTTAGTAATTTTATCTCTCTGGTGGGTTCCAAGCTTAGTAGTTTTGATGGAATTATTGATGTTCTTAATGCTTCATTGCAAAGGATTAGGATTTAGAATTTTCTGAATAGAAATGTAATTTAGAATTGCTTATCAATTCTCATATCAATTCTGTATAATTTATCAGATGAGACTATTCTTTTATTTGTATTTACTTGATAGAGAAATACAAATCTTTGTTAAAAAAGTTTTAGTATATATGTTATTCTATCATAGTGGTACCAATAAGATGTGGGTTGGAAGGATGATTTTCTTTTCTTTTATCTGAAACAGTATGTTGAGCTTTTTCGTTATGATCCTTTGTTTCCTGGATTACAGCATTAGCTTGCTCTTTTTTCTTCTTCTTTTTAGATGCTCAGCTAGGAATTCTGTATATTGATATTTTGTTGAGCCTCTTAATTCTTATAAATACAGTTTCATTGAACTTTGGTTTTCACAATGATTAATTATTGGTTTCATACTAACTTTAGTAGTGGCTTAGATGGTAAAATGGTGTTATTTGTTCTTGGATACGGTTAATTTGATAACTTTCTTTTAAAAGCTTGTGACATTGATGTTAACAAACTCACGACATTAATGTTAGGCAAATCTTCTGTGAAAAATTGAAACTATTCAACAATGAATACGATTTTTGGCAAAAATAAAGCTGATTTTTTATACATGTTCTTAAATTGGGTGAAATTCTGAATGCTGATATGAAGACAAATAGCAAGCTAATGCTAACAATGTTAAGATAAACTTAGGTAAATTGAATTTTGATGAATAGGAGCAGTTTATTTTTTGTTTGAAGCTTAAATATACGATGGTTTGATGAGATGGTTTCATTGTGATAATGTGATTTTAGGGTTTGTATATTGAATTTTAGGAAATTTATGTGATCTTTTTTTTTTTTGCAGTGGTAGCAGATAACTAGGAGTTAAAATCATGTTTACGAAATTCACTGAATGTTGTTGTTGTCAGTGAATATAGTTGTGAATGAACTAGACAAGACCTTGCACCACCAAAGAAGAAGCCACTTTCTGAAGGTGAGAAGAGGTATATATCTTTGGTTCTTTTTGTTTTATTTGATTTTTTGTGATGATTGCATTCTAAATATTGTTTTGTTATGAGAAAATAAAGGAAGAAAAATATTGTGCCTGAAAATTTAATGAAAGCGGTTATGAAGGCTGGTGGCGATGATGAAGTTATTTTTTGTCTTCTGTGGATATGCATTTTTTCTAATATATAATCGGAAAAATAAAAATGCTTGCCTTATATAGCCCATGATTAAATTGGCGAGTGTTAGTTTAGTTGGAAATATGCTAGAGAAATTCCATGCTGGAAAAATATAGCCCTAAAGAAGTTCGCTTGAAAATATGCTATTTTTTTCCATCTCTAAATGAAAATAATTGAATTATTACAGCTTCAATTTTAAATCATTCCATGCTGGAATTTATATATAAATTGTGTCAGAAATACTACTATAGTTACAGCATTTTGTTTAGGATGCCATCTAATTAATATGTTTTTTTTTTTTGTGCATTATTTTTGTTTTTTATTTGTTTGTTTTAAAAATCCAGTTGATGCTTAAAATTATTATAATGACACAAATATACATGTATAGTCAAATATCACTACAGCAGAGGCGGAGCATAGCGGCGTTTTTTAAAATGATTAGCGGCGGTTTTAAACCGCCGCAAAATCAAAGACCGGCGGCTCTCCCAACTGCCACGGTTATGGGCGCGGGGGTTATATTCGGCGTCGGTTTTTAATAACCGCTGGCATAACCGCCGCCAAATAAGTATTTCGCGGCGTTCGTTCAAAAAACCGCCGCTAAACGAGGGTGACACAATTACTGGCATGTTCACCGGCGGTTCCAAAACCGCCACAATTCAGTTTGATCTTTGCTTGATGCCGCTTGTTTTGCGGCGTTTTTAGAGCCGCCACAAAACGGTCCAGTTTTTCCGAAACATTCTCTGGCGGTTTGTAACCGCCGCAATCTATGCAAATTTTCCAATTACTTTGTTCGATTTTCCGGCTGTTCTAAACCGCCGCAAAATTAAGAATAATTAAAAAACAGGAAAATAGAATTTTTATTAAAAAAATCGTGTAATTTTTAATATCAGAACTATTTTGTTTTCTTTTTGTGGCTTTTTAGATTTTTGTAATATCTTAAGTGTTAATATATTTTAGAATTTAGAATGTAAAATTGTACAAAAAACAAATAAATTATCTGCAAGCCAAAATAATATTTTCATAAAAATATGAAGAGTACAAATCTCTTGCAAAGAGTTGCATAGTCTAATTTAAAGAAAAAAAATACTTGATTCGATCCAAACACTATCTAATCCTACTATTATTGTTCACTCTTTCATTCGACGGAACTCATCCCTACAGCGATGTCTCCCGGCAGCTCCTCACCCTGCCTTTGAAAAAGATAAATCAGAGCTCTCTCCATCGCCTGCATCTTTTTCTTATCTGCTGCTGCCTCGTCTTCCATCGCCTTCCTCTTCAACTTCTCGCTTTCCAATTCTGCCTCCAGTGCACACAACTTCCTCTGGGTCTCCTCTTCTTCGACTCTGTTGCCTGGCGCACGTGAATTCGAACCGAAGAGTTGGGTAGGAGTCGGACCGAAACCCATACCACGTACTCTACCCGGTTTCTCTTTACCAAAAACCTGAGCAATGGAGTCATTTTGAGACAACACTCTAGAAGATTCATCCTGTTGCTCAATCTCCTCAATTCTTTCCTACAGACACAAATTAGCAAATACAATCATAGCATTTATCGGTCTATGTCAATAAAAACTCAGTCAAATATGAGAGAAAGATATATGGTTCGAAAGTAATTTATGTAAAACAACCAAAATAACGCACGTCACATAGGATGTTGCTAACACTATAAAAAGAAATAAGGAATAATTTAAATTGATTTATTTCAATTTAAACCTAGCTGTCTCTAAATTACATAGAAGTTTAAACTCTCTAGAAATAACTGAGGTAAAATAGCAAACTTAATAAAAGAAACCAGTGTTGGAAAAAAAATTTTCCGTGGGTCCATTTTGAATTAGGATTGATAGAAACTCATCTTTCAATACCTTCTTGCTGTTTCTAACCCAAGTCCAAACCATTCAGCAAAGAAAAACAGAACAAAATATAATAGAGAACTAAACTATTAACGTATTTGAAAACATAATTTTACCGAAAATTTATGAGAAGTAGTACTTACACCAATTGCCCTTGCTTCCTCATTCATATAGGAGCCATCATTTTTCTTGTGCACTTTTATCCATAGCTCTCCTCTACCAATTCTTCTTCCTTGTTCTTCAGACTGTAACAACAACATTTACGCCATTACCGTATTCCACGCAATCAAGAAAACTGAAGTCATATAGATAGTCCAAACAGTGAATAACAAGTGGAGTACCTCTTCTTCCATCCGCCGTGCGAAGCTTTTTGAACCGCCAGTGTGGGTATATACTTGTTTTGATCGATTAGTCGCGTTCTTCTTGCATTTCTCCTATCGGTCCATAAAAGCCAAATTAAAGTCACAATTAGATACTGATTTAACAGCACTTAATGCTACATAAAATACAGCACATTCTACCAATGGTATACTGGATTACCTTCGTCTCAGGTTTGGCGCGATATTCTAGGAACTCTCTCCAGTGCTCTCGATCAATTCCTGGCGGACGGTGCTCGATATTCTGCTCAAATGTGAATGTTGGCTCGTAGAAGGCATTATACAACCTCAGCCTAGTTTCCTTCCAAGACCTTCCCATACTTTGCAAAATATATTTCTTGATACTACCTTCACTATCTTCGTCAAAATGAAAAATTTGCTGCACATATAAATGAACAATAAGCAGATTTGTTAATAAAATAAATTTGTTACAAAGGGGTTTTAAATCGTTACAAAGGGGATTTAAATTGAAGCAGATTTGAAATTTTTACTGCACATATATTTCATAATACAATTTGTCAATAATTGAACAATAAGCAAATTTGTTACAAAGGGGATTTAAATCTTTACCTTCACACATTCGTTATACACCTTGTTTTTAGTGGTAACCTTGTGCCAACTTTCCTTACCGATAGGAAATTTTGCGTAGTCAGATCCAAGCAGACCAAGCACCCCACTTAGCAGTCCAGCCTCGTCTCCAATTGGCTGCATTTCGTTGTTGAATCTCAGCACGATCCTTCTCCCATTAGGCCGTTCCATAGCCTCCCTCACGCTTAATCTTGCCGGCTTGACTGTGCCGTCAGAATCTATAAGCAAAATATAAATCCTTATGTGTGCATCCGTTGTTGAAAGTATGCACGAAAAAAATTATTTAACATAGCTCAAATCGATCATAGAAAAATTATAAAATACGTTACCGATTATCTTAACTGTCCAAAATTCTGTAGTCTTGCGCCTTTTATGACTCTGAGCTCCAGAAGCACTAGAGTGGTCGTCATCTTCATGATCACGAGATTCTACCTCTGGAGCATTAGCCTCCAAAAGGGTCTCCTGGCCTAGCTCCGAGTTGTGAACGCTATTTGCGCTCATTTGTGTAGCAGGCCTAGGTTCACTGCGCGGCGGACGAAATGGGCGGGAAGTTGGAGGGATGCCGTCACCACCAGCGGGGAGGACTTGAGAGTCAGCCTGGTGGGAACCTGAGCCCGAAGGTGGAGCGGTTAGAGGTTGCTGACATCCTGGTCCTGATTTTGGCTTTTTCGTGTACCGACCTTTCCTAGCCATCTAAATGCCATAACACCAGTGGACAGGATAAAATCAAGTCAAATTAATATCCAATTAAAATAATTTTTGTGTAACCATGATCGAGTTCGAACAGCATTCATCAACAATTATAACAGAAAAAATCACTGGAGCAGAAGGTATATACATGTTTCATAATCTGGGTTTATAGTAGTCAATAGTAATGATTTGCTACAAGAATTTAAAAGATGCATTTGAACAATATTGCCCGGCACGTCAAAATAATTAGCAATGTGAAAAACTAAATTTTTGACACAGTTATCTAAATGCATTTACAAGCACAATACAAATGCACCAAAATTGGACTATTAAAAATACTACAAGGTCCTGACTAAGAAACCCACCAGCATAGATCTCTATATAAGCATAATTTGTCTGACCTATATATAAGTTACAAATATTTGCTTATCTGAAATAGCTAAATCTTGAAAAGTTAAATAACAAAATCTAATAGAAAAAATGTCCCTGTATGACCTAATTAATCATTAAAACTCTAGTATATATATATGGACCAAATTTGCTTATCTTGTTGTCGTGTAGCATTATATCATACCACTAAAACAATAGTACTCACTCTTTTGGAACTGCCGAAATCCATTCTTCTTCACTAAGCAACCTTATTTACAAATGTGCCATTTTATTAAAAAAAGAAAAATGAAAAAAACAAGCATACTTTGATTATATAAAAAATAAAATAATGTTTCACCCATGACTCTATTCTTGATTTGTTCATTACCAAAGTCCAAACACAAATAACTTTTAATAATATGTACCAATGGTAACGTGTAAACAGGGGAGAAGTTACAACACATAACACGCTTATTTGCTAACCAAGTAACTATTCCAATTTTATTGTGTATGTAATAATTGGTTAATAACAAATTTTCAACCTATAACTGGGAGTTCTTAATTCCCAAAATCTCTACCCTTCATCCTTTTTTCCTAATTACATCAAACTCCCAAGCATATTCTGAGTTGATAAAAATGGCATATATGATAAATCAAGTTGTAGATGGCATAAATGCAAGCTTATGATGCATCCAAGTTCATCAAAACATATTAAAGTCAGAATCTTCATGGGTACATGAGAAGCAAGATAATTACAGTAGTAGTAATGAACCTATACTCCACCTCTCATTCTAAATTGTGAAAGTAAACACAACACTTGTTTCCCAACAAGTATTGACAGATAGCAAGAAGCAATAACATTAGAAGATCACAAATGTATTTGAAAGAAATTGGGGTGGTTACCGGGATAGAGAGGGTGGCAGGTTCTGGAACTTGAAATGATAGAGAGAGCGAGGTGACCGGGAGGTTCTGAACCTGAAAATCAAGGATGCGGATGAGCAGTACTCTTCGTCGACAACAAAGACAGAGCAGAATAGTGAGCTAGGGCTTTGTGGGTTTTAATGTGTATAAGGAGTGAGGAGAAGGGGTAGGGCGCAGTAGCTGGGTTTTTTTGAAATTGGGTAAAACCATACCCACTAGTTGTTATATAATGATCATAGCATTGCCCAAATAAAAAGAAAAAATTGTGAGACGCGGGAATGATTATAGCAAGAGGAAATTGAAACAATAAAAATATTGTACAATCAAAATTTATTACCGCTTCTTTAATTTAGAAATATTAATAATAATAATTTTAATAATAATAGTAATAATAATCATAATAATAATAATAATAATAATAATAATAATAAAAGTTTCTCTTTAAACCATTTTAAACCTTTTGTATTAACTAATGTTAAGTATATCCATTTTATAAGAAAAAAATATTTAATTTAAAGTAAAAATCCATTAGTACAAATTTTATCATTTATCATTAAATTTTATTTACCAAAATACCCGTTAAAAATTTATTCTTTTATTGATTAAATTGTATTTTTAATATAATTTAATAATTAGATTATTTTTTTAAAATACCTTACAAGAATTTTTACGTTTTGGTAAATTATATTTTTACCAAAATTTTCGTTAATAATTTTTTTGTATTTTATTATTAATTATTCAATATCTATAAATAAATTTTGATTGTTATATATATTAACAGTGATAAAATTTTTGTATTTAATGCTAAAATAATATATTTTACTATGGACTTATTGTCCATTTCAGGATCTATCCCATAATTTACAACATCCCTATTATCCTGGTTCTTGATCCAAATTTCTTCCCATCCATTTCTATCACATCTATCTTCACTATGGTTATGATATTTCAGTGGAGGAGAAACTTTTCCCAATTTTGCCGCAGTTCATGGTGCAGCTGGTTCTTATCTTTCTATTTTGCAAAGGATTTGCCATACTTTCTATTTGCTCATACTGTAGCATTTGTAGCATTTAACAAGATTTGAACTTAAATTTTTCACTAGTTATTATTCCCATTTTATTGTTTGCAAGGACTTTGTACTTAAACATAAGCATTCAACACCGTGAAATTGAAATAGTGACAATTTCATGGCAATTGAAACCTTTATTTTTTTGTGTATCTTGAATGATACACGTACAGCAAAGATTATTCTGCAATGCCTGGAAAATCAAATTGGGCTTGTTGATCATTTGGCATATTTTCATTGCCAACAACAATGAAACTGAATTTGTCCCAAAAAACTTTATATTAATCAGCATCTTGGAGTAGTCAAAATAAAAAAATGCAGAAATAGTTAAAATAGTAGACTAATGGTCTTCAATGCAGCATACTAACAATCCCTAAAAATAATATGAAGCGTTATGACAACTTCAAAACACAAGTTTTGGGCATCCTATAAATTTGAAACCAAAATTTTCAATTATACTATTGCAATATCCTCAAGGGTTCAGGTATCGTGTCGCCCACATAGATAGGTGCCAAGCATTCTTCTTATCAGGAGACATTCCACTATACGGATATTCATTCTCATCTGGCGTTTTATTGAGGTCATATGACAGCATCGAACCCTTTTGTCCAGCAGAATCAGCCTCTTCAGAGTTATCGGAGGAGACAACGGCCTCTTTCTCCACTGAATCCGGAACCACCTCCCCCGTTTCTACCGATGCCTCCTGAATTTGGGATCGAGCTAATCCTGAGAGGTACATCATAGCCAAATATAAGCACAGAATATCCAGAATCAGTGTATGAACATAATCATACTAATTAAACTACTAAAAAGTTGATCATCTTACGTTCCCATAGTCGTTCGAGTCCATGTTCTATGAGTTTGAATTCCTCTCGTGCTGCAATATCCAGTTCAACAACAAGAGTATTTTCATAGCGTACCTACACAACACACCACCAAGATAATGTAGAAAAACTTTTTGCAAGAACCTGTGATAACCATCTGTCCCATGCCCTTTATGCATATACACATACAGTGTGCTGCCCGCCTATAGTGCAATAATGTTGCCTTGCGGGAGCTTTTCAACCAGAACCCCAAAACAACAAAACCATATATTCACAATGCAACAAATCCAGAATAAGTAAAACGATAAAGAAAAAGGAAAACTTTAATCAGTTCAAAAAATAGCCTTAATCTCATGCTTAGCTGCATGTTCCAAAACATAGCCATACCAATTGAAGAAAGTTCAGAAAAGAAATGCAGCACATAGCTCAAAGATCACAAAAACCAACAGCTCGATCAGTAAACATCCCAATCTCCAGTTCCCATTCTAGTGCCACAAACTAACGTCAAGAGCAACCTTCCCCCAGGTACTGCAGCACCTCAACACTGTACTACTGAACCAATGCAGGAAAGAACTGCCTCATTGCCACTAAAATTGCAGCCCCTTACTGCCAGATCACTACATGCTGCTGCAAGCCACCACTTCTCTTCCATATGTCATCATACCATATATGAATATGTAACAGCTACATTCAATCTGCTCTAATCTGCATGCCAGCAGTGTTGCATTAGAGCAGCTAAAGGGCTGCTGGTTGTGCCAGGTTTCCTCCTCGAGCAAATCTTTTCTTCCTCCACATTTCATCCCCTACATTTATTCTTGTTCGATCCTATTACTTTCACAACTTATAGATTTTATCCAGAAGAGAATGCCCTTCTTGTTGCAACTTAGAAATTCTTTTATGCATACGGATATACCTTCCTAAATATCCTTCTAATACTTCTCCTTATAGTTAACACAACCCTTCTAAAACTTTTTGCAAGAGGGTCTATATTATATGATTGAGTACAACTATAAACTCTCTATTATATGCTATTATCTTCTAGCAAACATATCTCATCAAGTTAATCTTGCTATACAAAATACAATTAAACTACCCAGCCTCAAAGGTGATTCGCCTTAATGACTCAAATTTATTAACTCTAGAAAGCAAATATCAAGGTTCAGTTTTATATACTTTAGATAAATAGCAAGGAAAATATAAACTATTTTACCTTCACCTCGTCAAGTATTTCCTGTGATAACCATGTTTCCGTACTTGTTATAAACTCAAACCCAAATTTAGCCCGGTACTTTCGGTCCCAATGAAGCATTTCCTAAAATTTAAACATAACCATGTGAATATGGGTTTCATTCACGAATAAGAAAAGGATTTACAAAATTAAATCGGGCAGCGGCAAACAAACCCTCATCATTGATCCCGGGGCATAACGAATGGCTCGAAAGAGGTGACTGTGTCCAGAGAAGGCATCCAACCATGATTGTATACGGGACTCTTTGAACCACAACTGCCTTGCAAATGAGATTGCGTCCTCCAATGAAGAGAAAGGAGACGCATCTATCATCTTCTCTGCAAACCAACGGCTTCTGGAAATGAGAAAGAAGTCTCTGCTCTCCAATTTCCCTGAAAGTCAACGGAGATGTAAAGAATGTTCAAGGACAGTATAAATTTTAAATATTGTGAAGACCCAATTAGATAAGAGAATTTTATATAAAAGGATAAATTTTAAAGAATATAAGAAAACTCATTCCATTCAACCTACTGTCTAATGATATACTGTCTAATGATATGACTAAAATATACTCCACTAAATACAACTCAGTATTTTAGGAATCGGCTGCCTCATCACAATCTTCAACCCCGTCGGTAATGGTCTCCTCTAAATCGCCGTCTCTTGTCAACCGCAGGCCTTCGACATCAAATTCAGGCAAGCTAGTCATACAAGACTGTGGATGAAGGTCGACCTCACAGTGTTCATAATCTTCGCCCATGTCAAACAAATCTCTTGGCTTCACATGGACTACTACACTCCATCCGCTCTCCACCTCATCCTCCACGTAGAACACAAGACGCGCCTCAGATGCCAAGATGTACGGCTCATCGTCTTCATGTTCACCGGTGTGAATCGGCATGGCAAAATTGACACAGGTGTGGCCCAAAACATCTTGTCGGATGCCTCTCCCCGACGTGGTATCTGCCCAAAGACACTTGAACAAGACTACAGTGAATTGACCACTGTAGTTAAGCTCGATGATGTCTACTAATCTCCCGTAATACGCGACACCGCCAACAGCAACATTGGCATCCCGTTTACTTGCATAACTTCTAGTATCCGAAGTGACATAAACCCCGCTATTCTGTGTTTTCATCCCTTCCTCCCTTGACATGGTCCTAAATTTAAATCCATTGACGTTGTACGCCTGATAGCGTTTGGCCTGAGCAATTGGACCGCAGGCGAGTCATTGCAACTCGTTCGAATGATTGGTGCTTCCAAATGGGACCTGGCATTGAAACATTAGAGGCAAGAAAGCACCAAAGGGTAGTAGGATCCTTGGATTTTAGAGATTACCTCATGCCTGAGCCAGTTTGAAAATCATCTGTGCACAACACTATCTATGTGAGACTGGGACCTTGTTTTACTTCCCAGTTTTCTTTTTGTGATGGCTCTGTACTCACTGTGCACATAAAAAGATACTTCAAGTTCAGTACCATCAATATCAAATTGGCTCATTGTATAATTTTAGAACCCAAGCTCTATACGTACTCCAAGAATTTCTCTACAGCAATGCAGTTAACCAGTACATGACGATGTGCCTGAAGCTTTTCGGTTGGACTTAGTGTGAAAAATGAAGCTGCCCCGACTGCCTTTCCAACCTCTGGGAACATGTTGGCAATCTCGCTCGGTGGAGCATCGCTCGGACGGTCGTCAACGCGTGTCGGTCGGTTGATCCTAGTCTCCACGTTATCTAGGTATCTTGAACAGAATGTGAGAACCTCCTCGGATAGGTAGCCCTCTGCAATCGATCCTTCTGGTTGGGCCCTATTACGCACGTACTGCTTGAGACGACATAGGTACCTTCGAGAACATAACATAAATTACTAGGTGACAGATATCCTACTAAAACAGGCCGAAAAAGCCTAAGTAGATCTTTACCTCTCGATTGGGTACATCCACCGGTAGTGCACTGGGCCACCGAGACGTACCTCCTCAACCAAATGCACCGTTAGATGAACCATAACTGTGAAGAAGGAAGGTGGAAATATCATCTCCATGTGGCACAGAGTATGGACCACACGATCCTGAAGGAGAGGAAGTTGTTGAGGATCTATAGATTTACTACATATTAGTCGGAAGAAGGCTGATAAATCAGCCAAGACGGCGGACACTGGGGTGGGCAATACGTGTTTTGACGCAACTGGCAACAGATGTTCCATTAGAACATGGCAGTCATGACTCTTCAAACCAAATAACTTGCGCTGTTTTAAGTCAACACAGCGAGAGATGTTGCTAGAGTACCCGTCTGGAAAGACCACATTCTTGATGGTCCTAAGAAAGACATCCTTCTGTGGGTTCGACATGGTAAAGACTGCAGCGGGATACTTTCCACCTTCAAGTGGCCACATATCATGCCTGATTCCCATCAACTGGAGATCTTTACGAGCTTTTAGGTGGTCTTTGGATTTACCGCTCTCGTTCAACATGGTGAATACAATGTTGTCGCACACATTCTTCTCTATGTGCATGACGTCAAGGTTGTGACGTAATTCGTTGTTCTCCCAGTATGGCAAATCAAAGAATACACTCCTCTTCTTCCAGGGTGACTCGTCTTGCAGCACGGTCTGATGTCCGCGTCTTCTTTTACCCCCCACCGCTTGCACCTTGCCCTGTGAGACGGGCACACCCTCCAATTGTCTCAGGATATCCCTGCCAGTCAATTTGGTAGGTGGGGATCTATCCTCTACTTTACCATCAAATCTAATCCGGTCTTGTCTATATCTGTGATCGCGATTCAAGAAGCGACGATGACCCATATAACACCATTTCTGACTGAAGGTGAGTCGCCTAGTCTCGGCGTCCAAATTACACGTGGGGCAAGCTCTCCCGCCGTACGTATTCCAACCAGATAAATTGCCCAAGCCAGGAAAATCGCTGATAGTCCACATCAACGCTGCACGCATCTTGAATGTTTTCTTCTGACTGACGTCGTAGGTATCAACACCGGCCCACAACTGCTTCAACTCATCGATCAGGGGCTGCAGGTATACATCTATGTCATTGCCAGGCATTTTAGGACCGGGAATAATCATAGAGAGTATAAAGTTGGTTTGTTTCATGCAAATCCATGGGGGTAAGTTGTATGGAATAAGAATCACTGGCCATATTGAGTACTTTGAACTGAGGTTTCCGTAAGGATTGAAGCCATCACTGGCCAAGGCTAAGCGAACACTGCGCGGATCGCAGGAAAAGTCAGTATATCTCATGTCGAATGCTTTCCAACCCTCGCCGTCTCTGGGATGCCTCAAGAAACCGTCAGAGTTGGTGCCTCTCTTGTGCCACAACATGTCCACAGCTGTCTTGCTGGACATAAATAATCGCTGCAACCGTGGAATTAGAGGAAAATAACGAAGAACTTTCGCCGCCTGAGGTTTACCATTCTTCTTAACAATGGCGTTGATCCTTACTAAAGCATTCTTCCTGGTCTTTTGCTTCCACCTCGATGCTCCACACCGTTTGCATCTAGAAAGACCGTGGTCGGAACCCTGGTATAGCATGCAGTCATTTGGACATGCATCTATCTTCTTGTACTCAATACCCAGCTTCCTTATGATCCTCTTGGCATCGTGCAAGGTCTTCGGAATCTGTGCATGCTCAAAGGCATCCCCCAATAGCTCTAGAATCAATCCGAAAGCCTTGTTGCTCACTCCGCACATGCACTTTATATGGTACAGCCTGACCAAGAATGACAGCTTCGAAAATCTAGAACATCCCGGATATAATTCCTGCTCGCCGTCCTTTAGCAAGTCTTGAAAGGCACGAGCCTCGTGACTAGGTCCTTCGGATAAGTACGGCAACCCATCCGCAACGGCTCCAGCATGCCCATCCATGGAATCTTCATCCTCATTCTGCAGTCCCGGCAAATTGAATGCGTCGTGGATCATGTCACGCATTTGATCTCCTGAATTTATAGTGGAATCTAGTTCTTCCCTACCGCTGGGTCTCTCGTCTACAATCCTCTCACCGTGATGTAACCAAAAGGTATAGTTAGGGGGAAATGGTTTCATCAGAAGATGATCGTATGCAGCTTCTCTAGTTTGGAAAAACCGGAACCCACACAGAGGGCATGGACAATGTATCATCCCATCGGATGATGCATTGTCAAACGCAAAGTCAAGGAATCTATTCAGTCCATTCTTATATTCTATACTACCCCGTGGCTTTGTAATCCAGCTCTTATCAATGTCTAAATAAATGAATTAGCACATACAAATAGATTATTAGTATTAAAAAGAAATGGAACTAAAAAAAAGGGGGTGTGTGTTAGGAGAACCAATAACAGTTGATCACAATTATGATATGAGAGAGTACCATACGTAATAAATTCGACAATATATTACAAGCAATACCATGTAGGGAGCGACGGAATAATTCAAAAGAGAAATAGAAACAAAGTTACTTGCATCCCGGATAACATGAAGCACACGAAAGGTATTGGAAAAGAGGCTTACTCATTGCAAAATTCTGTGCTTTCTTAAAAGATTACTGGTAGAAAGAACTGCTGGTTCCAAGTCCAGAAAAAGAAAAGACAAAGAAAAACTTCCTTAAAAATTGAAAAAGAAAACAAGAATAAATTTAAAATTTTAAAAATAAATAAGTCAATGAATATAACTAAAAAATCATAAAGTACAATGAATAAAATATACAAAATATCTTATTGATAGAAGACATAACATAATTGAAATTTAGAATTAAAAAACAATTAAAAAAAAAACTAGGTGGACAATTATAACAGATAGAGGATAGGATCTTAAAATTGTAGATATATTATGCCTTGTATGCTTATAAGAAAGCCAAATTTTAGTTCCCCTGTCTTCGACCGTGTAAATAGCATATATTAGTTTAGTGAAAAAAATAAATTATTAACCCTTCATTCAGGAATATTTTCGGAAAAGATATATGGATAATATTCTCTAAAAAACAAAGAATCAATGATTAAAGCATTGAAAACACTATTCAGTTAAATACATTTAAATTTGATTCTCATGGACCATCATTAGTTCATGACTCTTATATCACCAAACAAAACGGCATCTTCATGAAAGACCATACACAGTATAAAAACAAAACCAAACAAATGATATAAATCATAAAACAATAAAAAATGCCAATAGTATTCAGTAATGATTTTATATGATAAGAATTATAATTATTTTATCACGGATTATGCTGCACAAAAATAACTTAAAATTTAGAAGTTTAGTTTATGCTATAATATGAAACCATTCTAACAAGATTAATTTTTTTTTTCTTCAATTTTTTTCTCCCTATTCTAAGAAAATGAATGAATACACAAGCTTCTCATCAAGATACTTTGTTTAGAACCATGCCTGATCCATCATTCAAGAATCAATTAATGGAGACTTCAAACACACAAGGTTTGTCTATGAATTTGCTTCGAATCCAGTTGCAATTATTGCATTTACAATATAAGAGCATGACCAAATCCAATAATCCAATCAAATTTGTGATGGATTAGCATGAAAGTATTATGTACATCGAATAAAGTCACTTTATTCAATGACTCTATTGCTTTCTGTTACTCCAGCAAGATTCAATGCTTAATTTCCCTTTAATTTAATCTTTGTGTTACTTTCAATTTGATACTGTCACATTATTTAAGAGATATTATTCTCAATATTGACTAGATCTTGTCAACTTGAGATGTGACCGTTTGAAAATATCAAATTGAAAGTAGCATTCCTCCTAGTTAGCCATAGTCAATGCAATCAGGAAATTATTATCGACAAGGTCCAAGAACTTGCATCCTAATAATTAAAACTAGATTAATCCAGATATTATTATTATCCTCAGAACTTGCATCCTATTTAAAACTAGATTAATTTAGGATTCCATATAAGATTATTTAACTAATAATACAATAAAAACAAGATTAAATACTACATAATCAATCCAACCATGACCATATACTTGTTATATAATGAATGTTAACCAGCAAGTATATTGAATTAGATATGTAGAGTTACATCATAACTGTGTTATGCCTATTGCTAAGAGCAAATGAATCAACAAGAGTTTAAGAAAATGGTGCATCAAAAGAGGTGAATTACAGAAAGGGAGCTAGTAGCTATTTAAATCAACTTCTCTACTACTATATAAAGGTCTTGGCTACTTGGGAGAGTTTAACTACCATGCCTTGCCATTGCACTGAAAGGGAGCTATTAACCAGCAAGTATCTTACATTTTCTACTTGTTAGGAATCTATTGGAAAATTTATATAACATCAGAATATAATTATAAAATTATAAACTACAGAGATTTTGTTTTAAAATTTTGATAATACTGTACGAACATATAACTTAATTAAATCTTATAGTCAAATTTCCAGTTACTTAATTGAAAGTTCACTTCAAATCAAACTTTAACATCATGAATCTATATTTATTTTCCCAATTTCAATCTTTCTTTAATGACTTTGTTATTAGCTATGTTCTTCTGTTTATGCAGAGGTTCTTCAGGAAATTAAACATCAACTGAAAATATCCATTGCAAGTTCGTACACATACATGCAGCAAACAAATCTTACTTTTCTTGTTTTGTTACCACTTTTGATTCTTCAAAATGAAAATAAAAACACACACATGATCAAACAACAACACGGTTTCTCATCATCATCCACTTCTTCAATTTTGCCATTGATGATTGATCATAAGAAAAAGGGGAGGAAAAAAGCAACAATGAACAATCAATTGAGAAGAACAGAATCTGTAAAATTAAAACAATAGAATGGTATCAACATGCTCCTCTGATCACTCAAACACCTCAATCTTGTTTCTCAACTCCACACTCATCACACAATGGTATCAATATTTTAATGAAAATAACTAGCATGCATGCGTGTTTTTCTTGTAATCAATTTTTCGAAAAAAAAAACTGAATTCTATAATCTTTTTGGAACAAGGATCGAAGCATCATGGAAAGAAAGAAAACCAACGGAATCAACTACAATTAGTTTCAAATTTAGAACATAAAATTGCAGTTTTTTTGCTAACAGTTTTTAGAGTTTTTATGAAACTATAGTTTCTCATAGTAGATTGATCAGATTCTTGGTGATATGATATAGATATAGCTAAGAAGATCAAGAGATACAGAAGAAAGACAAAGTGAAAAGCTCGTGTGCGTGTAATAAACCTTATTCCAAATTCTTTGTATAGGGAATCCTTATCCCCAATTTGTATTATCTTCTCATCTTAATGAAATTATCTCTTTTTTCCAATCCAAAAAGAAAGCAAAAAATGCAAGACCTAGAAAGCTTCATCTTATCCAAGTTCATAACAATACATCTTAGCCACTCATTCGAATCACAAGAGGGCAATGATCAAGTACTATGTCATCATATTTGTTATTACATCTCCATATAATTTATAAATTTAAACCAATGTCTTGTACTTTACATGATAAAGTTATCAATTAAACAAAAGATGCAGATTAGAGAATGCAAAGTTCCTCAATTTCTCCTGTGGAGGAGAGATGCAAACCAAAGAAACACATTCTTGGGTACTTAAAAAAACAGGAACAAGATGCAATAGAGATGCAAACCAAGGAAAGTCATCCCTATAATAATGATAACGACCCTTTTTTGATTTATCTACTCTAACTATCACTTTCAATGCAAAGCACCCATTAAATCAAAAAAACGGGTACCTTCTAATTCCAATCACTCAAGAGCAGCAATTAACCCCACTAAAAGACAGTTAAAATCAAATTTTTTTTTGCAAAATTCTAACCAAGAATGAAAAAAGCAAGAAAAGATCAGAGTGTCAGGACTAACCAGTGACGGGGAGAGGTCGTGATGGGAACTGCGCGACTAGACAGGAGAGAGTATGAGTTTCAGTAATTGTGGATGACAGAGGAAAGCTCGAAAGATTGGGGGTTTCTGCAAATTTGGGGAATTCGATTAATGGTTGTAACAGGACAAGGGGAATGGCCAAATTGAATTGTGATCAAATGCTCACCTGGGTGGGTTCTTCCGCTGATGAATCGGGGCTCTGCGCCTGCTCGTTTGGCGCGCTACCAAAAACACAAGACGCGGATTTCTGAACAATTGGGGGGAATCAAATGCTGGAAGTACGAAACGGGGGGAATTGAAACAATGAATTGAAACCTACTTAGCTGCGTTTCTTGAGGTAATCGCCAGGTATTGTTGCGAAACGAAGGGCGGGCATGTTGCGCGCCTCTGCTCCTGCTTCTCTTCGCGCCAAGAAGGCTTGCCAAATCGAGCGGGCCTGAGGATATATACCCCGAATGAGCGGCGATTTTCACTGCTGGGCCGCTATCTAGGGGTGTTTTGCGGCCTCGGTAAAGACCGCCACTCACCTGCGCCGCTATCCTTCGAATGAGCAGCGGTTATGGCCAATGCCACTATTTTGTCGCAGCTATCGTCCGCCTCTGCCGTAGTGTATAGTATGTCTAATTTATTGTAGTTGAAAATTCAAAAAAAAAATAAATAAATAGTCAACGAAAATTTAAGACTGGATCAATTACTCAATTCCACCCTGTGCCAGCTCATAGGAAGCATAAGGTGTTATTATTATTATTATTATTATTATTATTATTATTATTATTATTATTATTATTATTATTATTATTATTATTATTATTGAATACTCTTTAACCTTTGATATGATGATATATCCTTACATTATTTCTTTTAATTATTTAGTTAGTTTTTTTGTTTTTTGTTCTGTACTTAAATTTTTAATAAACGAGGAAATAAATTATAGAATTGAAAGAGTAGCTGTTCTTCATAATATCAAAGTTGTTCATATAATTCAATTCACAAGTTAGTATTTTTTTTTATCCTTGCAAATTCTCATTGTATTCTTCTTTTCAAATTCTCTTTAAAAAGATTAATATAAGTATTTCTTTTCTACTTAATAATGTACAAACTACTGAAATAGTATCTTTTATATTGCTCGTAACACCTTTCTTTATTATTGAGGTAAGTAGATAATGAAATTTCTTACAAAAAAAGCATTATAAATTTGTAATAAATGCTATCGTTATGGTAATGTTTGTGCAATTGAGATTGATCCAAAAATAATTGGTTCATGTTTGTATTGTGTAAATTATGATATAGCTCATAATTACTTATATCATCAATGAATCTATATAATTAAATCTACATTATTATATTAGTCCTATTTATTAATCTTTGTGGTTGTGGTGATTGGTAAGAGTTATGATAAAGGCTCTACCTTTTTGTGAGAATAAATTTTTAAGAGTGAAATGATATCATAGTTATGTTGGAGAAAGGTGGTTATTGAGAGTGATTAATGTGTTGATTTTGTTGTTAACTATGTTTGCTTGGAATTGATATAATTGGAATTCTCACACAATCCTTGGTGAGTAGATATTAAAAAAAAATTCAACAAAATTAATATATCTTTCCAGAATCACTCACCATTCTGCATATGTTAATTGATGTTTGGACATATATAATTAAAGAATCTATTCTTTAGAATTATGCTGTTGGCAGGAATATAAAAAATCTTTTTCGTTTTTACAAATCACTTCTCCCATTTTTTTAAAAGATGCAAACAATTTAATTCCAATAGAACTTATACTAAATATAGACAACAAAATCTTATGTTATAAGAGATTTTTTTGTGTATATTGTGATGCCTATGTGGTCTGATGGTATAACAGTAAGTACACCTACTCAAAAAAGTGTTAATTGTAATATACAAAATGCATTGAACTCTCTATAACTTCATAGCATTAATGAAAAAATACTGAATGAACAATTTCAACAATTCATGTCTCATCTATCAAAATACTGAACTAGCATTTCAACAATCCATGTCCCATTTATCAATTTTAGCTTTTTTTCCTTTAAAATATATAATTGTGCTAGAAGAATTGATATATGAAAAGAATAAGACTCTTCCTGATAAAGTAATTTCAGAACTAAAGCTTTTAAGTTATAACAGAATTAAAAAATTAAAAAAAAAAGAAAGAAATGAAAGAATTTTGATTTACTAATTAATTGAATCTAAGAATATTTTTTCTATTCAGCATCTCTATGTTTTATTTTTGTTGAAAAAAGAATTTATTACTCTCAAGTCATATAAATTTTTTTTTATCTACACCCTTCAATAAAAATGCTCTTATTAGTATCTATTTACTATTGCATAATTTTAACATAAGCTTAAAATAATGTGAACTAAAGTTGACTATAATGTTTTCATTCATTTGTTTGCTAGCTACGTCTTGATGTAACTGTTTGGTAAAAAAAGTTTAAATTTTAAAGGATGTCTATTTTTGCTTCAAAAGAGGTTAGTGTTACATTTATTTTTTATTTTTATAGTATTAATTTAATTAACCAAATTAATTGAGAAAGTGGTTTTTTCTTTTTTTTTTTTTTTGAAGCTATTATTTTTCTTTCCGTCCTCCATGATATACACCAAATATTAAAAGTAATAACATATTATATGGTGGCTTTAATTAGTAAAAGACATAGAAAATAATAATATTTTTAGAAATCAGGATATAAAAATGGAAGAGATCCTCAAGGAGGCTCATCATTATAGAAGAACTTGAAAGAGATTTAGATTTGAAAAAAAATGGACATCAAGTATGTATGCTGGCACGGGATCGTGGGTTAGTTTGTAGTGATTAGAAGATGATTTTGAGGCTGCAAATCTGTGATTGTTTGTTTGTAGAGTCTTAATGCGGTGTTTGGGTGGTTATCTATTGTATAGATAGTTTGTCTAGAACAACTGATGTAACTATTTTTTTTTTAGTAATTACCCAAATCAGTGCTCAAGTATCTTAAAGCGGACATTTCAGTTCCAAGAAAATTACTACCCAAATCAATTTTCAAGGTTTTACTCTGACAGACAAATCAATCCTCGGTTTATTTTTCGGCAGAGTAATTACCCAAATCAGTTCCTAAGGATTTTAAAAACAGACATGATGGTTTCAGTAGCTAAGAGAAGGGGGGTTGAATCTTAGCCCCCTTTTTGCTTGCTAACACTTGCTGGACTTAGAGGAGACTTTTCTGTTTTTAGCTCGTCCCTAGCCACGAGACTTTTTCATTTTGTCTCGTCACTTGGCACAAGACATTTTTGGTTTTTGCTCCTGTGCAGTAGAAAACAGAAATGAAGTAGGAGAGAAGAAAGATTACACCCAGATATATCCTGGTTCAGCTGCTAAGTGCAGTGCAGCCTACATCCAGTCTCCATCACAACAATGATGGAATTTCACTATAATCAACTTGATTACAAACTGTAAAGTGCTAACCCAACTTACAAGGGGATTCCCACAGAATCATGAAACACAACATAGATGAACAAAGGAACTCTAAGACATCTATAGCTTTTTCTTTTAATTTTGCACTCTCTGCCTTTTTCCGCTCTATGGCTTTTTCATACAAACCTCACTGTTTGCCTTTTTCCATGAGACTAAAGACATGACAAAATTAAATAGAAAAATACAAAACAGAATACATTGAAGGAGAAGAAAATCTGTAAGCTTAGGTAGCTCTGAGAATCCTGTGCCTTGAACTCTCACTGCTTACTTCTAACTCCTTGCTCCAAACAGTGGCTGTTCTCCCTTTTTATAGAAGAGAGAAGCCTCCACACTTGAAGCCAAAAACCCAAGCCAACTTCTTCTTCCTTCAAGAAACCAGTTCGGCCACACAGAGAGAGAAGAGATAACCATGCTTTAACCAACATGCAATTACCTCTAGTCCTTCCTTGGTCATCACTCTTCATCAATCCGAGCTCTCCATCCTTGGCTTGCTCTCCAAGATGGATTTCTGGCCCTTGATGCTTCATGATGATGATGACTTCATCTGCTTCAATCTCTGCCTCTACCATCACTTCGTCACTCTAGCTACTTCCTGTGGTGGTTGAGCAGAATCAAAGACAAGCCATCTCCTCCAAGAATCTCACCTTTGCTGGCCGAGATCTTCTTCTTCCTTTTTGAGCATAAAGAACCCAAGATTACCTCACCAAATCCATCCATGTTTGGTGACAATCTTAGCCACAGCTCATTTTTATTTTAGTATGTTTTCTTGCCATCATTAGCTTGATGGTCTTGATGCATGCAGCTCCTTCTTTCTTTTGATAGTTGAACATAGCTTCCATTGTTTCCTGGACAATGACCGAAGAAGAAGAAAGAATGAGAGAGAAAAGAGAATCTGAAGAAAAGCAATTCAAAGTGGTTAAACTAATTAAATGAAAATAGCTTGCTTTTGCTTCCCTTAGTGTGGCGTGTAGCAATGATGCCTTTAGTCAAATCAATCTTCTCTCACTTGCTTATGTTCCCAATGCTTAAATTAACTTTGAAATCCTTTCAGGAAGTGTAATGGAATCCGTTGAAAGCATTTGAGGCTTTGTTTTTCTTTGCTTCATGGATTCGGACAAAGCATGAGGAATTCTCATCTCAATTGGAATTGGGCTTAGTTGCAATAATAATTAAATCTGGCCCAATTAATAACATTTGCTTTCCTGATGAGTTTTGGAACATGCATAAAGCAAATAGGAAGGCATTTCTCAACTTGGACTTGTAGCCATAATAGATTAAATTGGCCCAAGTAACATAAAAACTTAAATCAGCCATATTCATCATATATTATTAAAACCAAGGGCTGAATGTAGTTTGGGCTTGCATCAGAGATTTATTTTTCGGCCCAATTATAAAATCTGCAACACAAAATTATTAATTAGCATATGTTAAATTAAAATCAATTTAATAATTTTGTAATTAATTATTTTAATAATGTTTAGTCATCACAAATATTAATTTAGAGTTTTCCAAACTCATCAATCTCCCCCTTGATGACAAACATTATTAAAATTGAAATGGAGAGAAATTTTAAAAAAAAATTGAGTATGAGTACTCCCTTTGAAGATTGAGTTTCTCCCCCTTTCTAAATGTCACATGGCTCCCCCTTAATATATACCATTTTTACCAAGGGAAGCACTAACCTGTAACATTTTAATCAAGCTTCAAGAACAATGTTATTTAGCATGTTATATGATGCTAAATGCTTGATTTATGAGCAGTTTTAAATTGATAATCAAAACTCATTTGATATCATAAACTGATTTTCTGCTCAAATTTTACACACATCAACTGATTCCAAAAACAATGTAGTTCAAAAAATTTCAAAAATATTTTTAGTCAAGATATCAGAGCAATATTATTCTAGTAAGGAAAATATTTTTGAATCACTCATGATTACATCAAAACATGACATCTGTTGGATATCACAATTTAAAGGAACTACCAAAAATAAATTTTCAAACCAACATGTTTACCAAGATGAATAAGAATATTCCTATTTCAATACAAGCATGTTCATCAAGATAAATCAATAATCAAGCATTCATATGATTAATACAAACATATTGTCAAACATCATCATAAACCAACTGCCAAATGCCTTTCAAGCAGCAGTAACCATAGTGAAACAAATGCAATAACAACATGCATTCTTTAAACAAGGGAGATCATGAATTTTCAATTTGAAAATTTCATCCCCTGTTTCAGCAAATCCTCCCCTATTTTATTAGTTTCAATTTCAATTTTGGAAACTAATTTTCCTCTCCCTTTTGTCATCAAGGGGCACCTGCACAAAATATGAACAACACAACAAAATATCCATAATAAAGTAACAAGAGTGTATCAAAGTATCATAGAGTAGTGAGTATCAAGTCATGCTCCTACAAAAAACAGATTGAGCCTAATGGAGCCAATATCATCAAAGTAAAAGTAAAGAAACAGTCATTAATCATCAGAAAGACTGAATTCTGAACCGGAATCATCTTCGTAATCCCCTGTCCCCATATCATCATCAAAGCTTTTAATCATGAAGCCAACTCTTTCGTGACATTTCTTCCAAGCCCTTTCCTGTTCATATTCCAATTTCCGGGCAGCCTTGTGAGATTTACGCATTAACTTGGCCATGTTGCGAAACTCTTTGAGAACTTCCCGGATTGATTGAGTGACATCTGAGGATTCAGGACGGCTCTCCAGATCGCCGAGAGATGGTTCAGAGGGAACAGACCGCTTGCCTTTCTTGCCCGAAACTCCTCCTCCTTTAATCATGGAAACCTTGTTCTCAACAGATTCATTAGACAAATCAACCTTAAAGTACTCAAATATACATGTGAGGAACATGCCATATGGAAGATTAGCCTTTTTAGTACTCTTTACTACTTCCCACATATGACGTATCATAATATAAGCAAATGAAATTGGGGTAGAAGTAATAAGAGCAAATAGGATAATGGAATCAGAAACTGTTACTCTATGGTGAGAACCACTTTGAGGAGTGAGGATATGAGTGATGATACGGTGCAATAGAGAGTTCTCCAGGCCGAGTGCTTTGTGAGTTGGGATTAATCCATCTAGTCCAGAAAGGTTTGCACAGATGTGTTGCAAGACAGCTTGTTGTGTGACTCCTACTTGATCATCCCATTTATCAATCATGTAAACTTTTGGTCCTTCATCTTCATACCCAAGAGCAGCACCTATGGTTTGAGCCATCAATCAAACGCATGTTTGCATAGAATTCCCGGACCAGCCCCGGGTAAACCAGTTTCTGAATGTGAACCAGAGGGGTCCATTTCAGAGCATCAAACAGAGAAGAAAAGTTGATTTCTTTGGTGGCCAGATTTTCAAGATTCACCAAGTAAGAGGGGCAGAGATGTCGTTTCAGTAAGACCTCTTTGTGAAATTCATAGAACGCACATGAGTAGAACCTAGAGGGATCAAAATGGGAATGAGGTTTGTGAAACTTGTTCTTGAATTTGAGTGACTCCAAATTCGCAGGTTCCTTAGTATCATGCAACACAAAGCTTTTCTGCCTCTTTTGAGAGCTTCTTGCATGTGGGGTGGATATTTTCGGTGATGATTGAGGGGCGAGGTATGTGACTCGTCTTCTTCCTCTTCAACACTTGGTTCCTTGGACTTTTCAGATTTGCCTCTCCCTGACGTTTTCTTAGCAACGACCTTACGGCGCATGGTTTCGGTCCTTTTGGAAGGAGGGGAATGAGTAGAAGAGGAGGTAGAATGGAGATGGATATGTGTATGGGTTGGAGGTGATGAAAAAGGTGAGTTTTTTGGAATGGGGGTTCGGCTACTTCTCCTAAGTGCAGTTTTCTTTTTCATGGTAGGAGAAATGAAGAGGTTGAATATGAAGAGGTGAGTGCCGAGAGAGAATGAGGGTGGAAGGAGGTTAGTGGTGCAATAAATGATGATTGGAGAGAGATGATGGGGAAGTTAATGACCATAATGGCACGGTTATTAACCAAATGGGAGTTTCAAAAAGTGATAAAAAAGGAGTTTTCCTTGAATCAAGGGATTAGTTGGAAGGAAAAGATATGATTTGACAACATGCTTCTTCCAACAAGATTTGAAAAGACAATCCAAGGGATTTTGTGATTTTATTTTTCAAGGAAAGAATAACTAACTAAACTGCCATGGTGGGGTCAAAAATTATTGGGTGGGGCCCATGAAAATTTAAATCTGCGTTGCCTCCCCTTTGATCATAGCTCCTCCATCAAGCTTGCATTTTTATCTCGTCCAAACCTACGAGACAAAACTGAACAGAGTTAAAAATTCACAAATTTTCAATGAAACTTAAATCAAACATTCCCAAACTTTTTCTCAAGGTGCAGAATCTGTCTTCACAGAGAGGTTTTATAAAAATATCAGCAATTTGGTCTTCAGATTTTACAAATTGAATATCAATAGTTTCCTTTTGCACATGTTCTCTAATGAAATGATATTTAATTTCAATGTGCTTTGTTCTTGAGTGCAAAACAGGATTTTTTGAAATATTTATAGCACTCATATTATCACAAAATAAGGGTATACTATTGATTTTTAATTTGTAATCTTCTAATTGTGTTTTTAACCAAATTAATTGAGTGCAACATGCAGATGCGGAAATGTATTCTGCTTCAGCTGTGGATAAAGCCACTGTGGCTTGCTTTTTGCTTGACCACATATTGAGTAAGCTTCCAAGGAAGCAACACATGTCGGATGTGCTTCGTCTATCCACTCTATCTCCCGCAAAATCTGCATCACAAAACCCTACTGCACAAAAGTCATCAGATTTAGGATACCATAATCCATAATCACAAGTTCCCTTAATATATCTAATGATGCGCTTAACAGCCGTGAGATGGGATTCTTTTGGGTGAGATTGGAACCTTAAACATACACCCACACTTTGGACAATGTCCGGTCTAGAGGAGGTAAGGTACATGAGTGAACCTATCATTCCCCTATACCTTGTTTCATCCACATCTTGACCATCATCATCCTTTTCAAGTTTTGTGTTGGGATGCATTGGTGTACCCATTTCTTTGGAATTTTTTAAGCCAAACTTTTTAATAAGTTCTTTTGCATACTTTCCTTGGTAAATAAAAGTACCACTAGGAGTTTGTTTAATTTGGAGGCCAAGAAAGAAAGTAAGCTCTCCCATTAAACTCATTTCGAACTCACTAGTTATGAGTTTTCCAAACTCTTCACACAAGGAAATGTTGGCCGATCCAAATACAATATCATCAACATAAACTTGAACAAGGAGTATGTCATCATTAGATGCTTTAATAAACAAAGTAGTGTCGGTGGTACCCCTTTGAAATTGATTTTCCAACAAGAAGGCACTAAGCCTTTCATACCAAGCTCTTGGAGCTTGTCTAAGACCATAAAGAGCTTAGTTAATTTGAAAACATGATTTGGAAACTCTTTTTGTTCAAAACCGGGGGGTTGTGCCACATACACTTCTCTATCAATAAAGCCATTAAGGAAAGCACACTTAACATCCATTTGAAACATTTTGAAACCTTTATGGGCGGCATAGGCAAGAAGCAATCTAATTGCTTCCATTCTAGCTACCGAAGCAAAAGACTCATCAAAATCTATACCCTCTTCTTGATCGTAACCTTGGGCCACTAATCTAGCCTTGTTACGAACAACTTGTCCATCCTCACCAAGCTTATTTTTAAATACCCACTTAGTATTGGTAACTTTCTTACCATCCGGATGAGGTACTAGTGTCCAAACCTCATTTTTGTCAAATTGAGCAAGCTCCTCTTGCATTGCTTTAACCCATGATGGGTCCTCAAGAGCTTGTTTGACATTGTTGGGCTCTATTTGTGACAAGAGAGCAAGATTGCTAGGTTCGGCTTGCCTTTTGGTGGATGATCTTGTTGCTATTCCTTGAGAAGGATTACCAATGATGAAATCATGAGGATAACCTCTCATGGACTTCCATTCTCTAGGCTTTCGGAGAGGTGTAGAGCTTTGATGAACTTCTGGTGGTCTCACTGTTTCAGTTGCTCGTGCCTGCTCAGGAGATAAAATAGAAATGTCTCTTCCAATCTGACGAGATAAAACTGGACTGGCAGATTCTTCATTCTGAACAGATTAGGGATTTTCTTTGCTTATTCCAGCTTCTTCACCATCTGAATCATTATCTATCATAGTACTAGGAATTAAGTTAGAATCACAAAAAGTAACATGTATGGATTCCTCTATAGTCCTATGTTCCTTGAGATAAATTCTATAGGCCTTGCTTGTGGTGGAATATCCAACAAACATTCCTTCATAGGATTTTGGATCAAACTTTCCAAGGTTTTCTTTATTATTAAGCACAAAACATTTGCATCCAAAAATATGAAAATACTTAAGATTTGGAGGGGTTCCTTTCCATAGCTCATAAGGGGTTTTCTTTAACCCTTTTCTAATGATTGTTCTATTCAAAATATAACATGCTGTGTTCACAGCCTCAGCCCACAAGAATTTAGGAATCTCATTCTCACATAGCATATCCCTAGTCATTTCTTGAAGGCTTCTATTCCTTCTTTCAACCACCCCATTTTGTTGGGGGTTCTAGGACATGAAAAATTATGAGAAATTCCTAAGTCATCACAGAATTTTTCAAAATCTTGATTTTCAAATTCTCTTCCATGATCACTTCTCAAATGGGCAATTTTCAAATCCTTTTCATTTTGAATTTTCTTGCAAAGAGTGGAAAAGGCATGAAAAGCATCATTCTTTTGAGCAAGGAAAAGTACCCAACCAAATCTAGAGTAATCATCTACCACCACAAGACCATAGTGTTTACCTCCTAAACTTTGAGTTCTAGTAGGACCAAAAAGATCAATATGTAACATCTCCAATGGCCTTTTGGTTGAGATTCTATCTTTTGATTTAAAAGAAGATTTTACTTGTTTGCCCAATTGACAAGCATCACAAGTAAGATCCTTATCAAACTTGATGTTTGGAATTCCTCTAACCAAATTCTTTTTGACTAGCTTAGAAATTTGGTACATGCTAGCATGACCCAACTTCTTATGCCAAAGCCATTTTTCAGATTCAAGAGATGTAAAGCATGTTACATTTTGTTCCTTTAAATCCGCAAGAGTTAATCCATACACATTGTTACATCTTTTAGCTTCAAATAAAATATCCCCAGTTTTCTCACAAACAACCAAATAAACAAACTTCTTAAAAACAACTTCAAAACCCAAATCACACAATTGACTAACACTAAGTAAATTATGTTTCAAACCATGTACAAGGAGAACATCATTTATACAAGAAGAAAAATTTTTACCAACTTTCCCAACAGCCACTATTTTTCCTTTTGCATCATCACCAAAAGTGACAAGGCCTCCATCATATTCATCAAGCTTTATGAAGAAGGTTGTCTTCCCGGTCATATGCCTAGAACATCCGCTGTCCATATACCACATATTTTCTTTCCGTTTGGATGCTAGGCACACCTGATCTATGTGATCTGCCATGAGACATGGTTGTGACTTGGTCTCGGTTTCTTCATCATCATCATCTGAGTCATTCTCCAAGTCTTCCCATGAGGCCATCAGTCCCTTCTTCTTTACTCTTTTCGGCTTTTCCTCCTTCTTTAACTTGGGACAATCAGATCTGAAATGTCCCATTTCCTTGCAATTGTAACAGGTTACTTTGCTAAGGTCTTTCTTCATCTTCCTTGAGCTGCTACCTTTGCCTTTGAGCTTCACCATTTTTCTGAATTTTTCTGCAAACAACACAAACTCATTTTCAGAAGAGTTATCACTGGATTCATCATCTAGAGGGTTAGTCACAAAAGAAAAAACAATTCCTTTCTTTTTTGAATCTTTTTTCAAATAGGTGTTTTCAAAAGCAAGAAGATTTCCTCTCAAATCATCAAGTGTCATGGAATCTAAGCTACTGCTCTCAGAAATAATTAAAGCTTTTGTTTCCCACTTTTTTGTGAGACATCTCAACACTCTCCTCACTAACACAAATTCAGAATGTGTAATTCCCAGAGCATCTAAGCCAACAATGATGGAGTTGAACTGTTCGAACAGTTCATCAATGGACTCTCCTTCCTTCATTGCAAATATTTCATACTCTCTATTCAACATGTCTGTCCGAGTCTTCTTTACAATGGTGGTTCCTTCATGGGTGATTTGCAATTTGTCCCAGATTTCCTTTGCCGTTGTGCATCTTGATACCCGTCGGTACTCCTCAAAGCTGATAGCACAGTTTAGCATATTTACTGCCTTGGCATTTAATTCTATCTTCTTCCTATCTTCCTCAGTCCATCTTGCTTCTGGTTTAAGAGTGACTACTCCTTCTGCACTTGTGGTAGTTGGAAATTGAGGCCCTTCCAGGATAATCTTCCAAAGTCTGTAATCCACTGCTTGTACAAATATCTTCATCCTCTCCTTCCAATAGGTATAATTTTTCCCATTGAAAAGAGGAGGTCTGTTGCTTGATTGACCTTCAGTCAGATTATAGGACACCACATTTACGCCACTGTTTTCTGCCATGAGGATCTTTACTCCAAGCTGCAAAGCTTGATCTCTTTGAGACCAAACTCTGATACCAATTGATGGTTTCAGTGGCTAAGAGAAGGGGGGTTGAATCTTAGCCCCCTTTTTGCTTGCTAACACTTGCTAGACTTAGAGGAGACTGATAACAAGTCATCTTAGCCTATTTTAACTAGTCTTTTTCTTTTGTTTTCATTAGAATTATGCACTTTCTTGAACTACAAGCAAGCCAATTAGGTAGATTTTCATGTTTCCTTTGATTTAATCAACCATGTATGAATTCATGCTATTTCATGAGGTTTTATACTATAATTGTCACATATTATGAAAGAATAAATATCTCATGATTTTAAGCATAGCTTTGATGTGTTTGGTTGATTAATGATAGGTGAAGAAAGCTTGGAGAAAGGTTGAAGCAAGAAGGAATAGCTAGGAGTAAAGAGAAGACAATGGAATAAATGAAAATGAACCAGGAAGCAAAAAGTTGGACCTAAAGTTAGCCTCAAACTTTTGCACAAACTTTTGGGTGAAAAGTTAGCCCCAACGTTAGCCCCCTAACTTGGAGGATAACGTTGGCACATGAAATCCTCCCTGGGCACCAAAAGTTTGCACCAACGTTAGCCCCCTAACTTTGAGGCTAACGTTGGCATGAAGAAAACCTCCCTGGGCACCAAAAGTTTGCGCCAACGTTAGCCCCCTAACTTGGAGGCTAACGTTGGCACATGAAAATCACAAGGAGGAGCAAAAGTTTGCGCCAACGTTAGCCCCCTAACTTGGTGGCTAACGTTGGCGCCACAAGTACACAAGGTAAGGCCAACGTTAGGGCCAAAGTTAGACCCCTAACTTTGGCACCAACGTTGGTATCAGCAGATTTTGGTAGCTGATATGAAAAGTTGGAGCAAAAGTTAGACCCCTAACTTTTGCTCAAACTTTTGGTCCAACTTTTGCAAAACTCAAACCCGGTTCAATTGGTTCGTTTTGGTTCCTCTTCAAACTCCAAGAGCAATCAACCAAGGCCTCTTTCAACCTAATTCCACCAAGAGCAAAGGCCCAACTCAAGGCTTGAAAATCATTTGAAGAAAGTGTATAAATAGGATAGAATTCAAGTTCTTCGGGGAGCTTTCTTTTAGAATTTTCATAATAGTTTTCGGAGAGCTTTGGATATTGAGTGATCTTTAATTTCTTTGTCTTGGGGAAGGAGAATTCACTTCTCTTCCTCTTAGTTTTATTGCTTTCAATTTCAATTACACTTGTCTTGGATCTTGGGTTGGAGATTTGAAGAAATTCTGTTTCAATCTCATCCTTGGATCTCTCTGCTTTATTTACTGCAATTTAATTTCCGTTTCTGTTACTTGCTTCTCATCTACTTTCCTTGCAATTTACAATTCCCTTGCAATTGTTCTTGTTGGATCTAGGAAGGCATTGAGATCTAGACTTGGTTTTCTAGTCTCTGGGTCCTGAGATCTGATTTCCCATTTCAATTCTCTGTTTACTGCTTTATATGTTCATTTACTTGTCTGTTTCAGATCCGATTCAATCCCAATTCCCTTTTACTCTTCTGTTTAATGCAATTCAACTTTTCCTTGTTTAAATTCTGCAAATCCATTCCCCAATTCCCTTTACAATTCCAGCCGTTTACATTTCTTGCACTTTAAGATTCCGCAATTTACATTTCTTGCATTCTAAGTTTCTGCTATTTAATTTCTTGTTCTTTAAGATTCAGCACTTTAATTCCATGTTCTCTTTACTTCCATGCAATTTAATTTCTGCAAATCATAAATCACCCAACCAAAACTTGATTCGCTTGACTAAATCAACTACTAAACTAAAATTGCTCAATCCTTCAATCCCTGTGGGATCGACCTCACTCCCGTAAGTTTTTATTACTTGATGCGACCCGGTATACTTGCCGGTTAGATTTGTGTGTTTTGGGAGAAATTCATTTTTTCACCAAAATACTCATCAGAGACTTTTCTGTTTTTAGCTCGTCCCTAGCCACGAGACTTTTTCATTTTGTCTCGTCACTTGGCACGAGACATTTTTGGTTTTTGCTCCTGTGCAGTAGAAAACAGAAATAAAGTAGGAGAGAAGAAAGATTCCACCCAGATATATCCTGGTTCAGCTGCTAAGTGTAGTGCAGCCTACATCCAGTCTCCATCACAACAATGATGGAATTTCACTATAATCAACTTGATTACAAACTGTAAAGTGCTAACCCAACTTACAAGGGGATTCCCACAGAATCATGAAACACAACATAGATGAACAAAGGAACTCTAAGACATCTATGGCTT
The DNA here is from genome assembly GCF_059453495.1 of Arachis ipaensis. NCBI lineage: Eukaryota > Viridiplantae > Streptophyta > Magnoliopsida > Fabales > Fabaceae > Arachis > Arachis ipaensis. The sequence goes on from NC_142436.1 coordinate 61,916,509, forward strand.
TTTCTTTTAATTTTGCACTCTCTGCCTTTTTTCGCTCTATGGCTTTTTCATACAAACCTCACTGTTTGCCTTTTTCCATGAGACTCAAGACATGACAAAATTAAACAGAAAAATACAAAACATAATACATTGAATGAGAAGAAAATCTGTAAGCTTAGGTAGCTCTGAGAATCCTGTGCCTTGCACTCTCACTGCTTACTTCTAACTCCTTGCTCCAAACAGTGGCTGTTCTCCCTTTTTATAGAAGAGAGAAGTCTCCACACTTGAAGCCAAAAACCCAAGCCAACTTCTTCTTCCTTCAAGAAACCGGTTCGGCCACACAGAGAGAGAAGAGATAACCATACTTTAACCAACATGCAATTACCTCTAGTCCTTCCTTGGTCATCACTCTTCATCAATCCGAGCTCTCCATCCTTGGCTTGCCCTCCAAGATGGATTTCTGGCCCTTGATGCTTCATGATGATGATGACTTCATCTGCTTCAATCTCTGCCTCTACCATCACTTCGTCACTCTAGCTACTTCCTGTGGTGGTTGAGCTGAATCAAAGACAAGCCATCTCCTCCAAGAATCTCACCTTTGCTGGCCGAGATCTTCTTCTTCCTTTTTGAGCATAAAGAACCCAAGATTACCTCACCAAATCTATCCATGTTTGGTGACAATCTTAGCCACAGCTCATTTTTATTTTAGTATGTTTTCTTGCCATCATTAGCTTGATGGTCTTGATGCATGCAGCTCCTTCTTTCTTTTGATAGTTGAACATAGCTTCCATTGTTTCCTGGACAATGACCGAAGAAGAAGAAAGAATGAGAGAGAAAAGAGAATCTGAAGAAAAACAATTCAAAGTGGTTAAACTAATTAATTGAAAATAGCTTGCTTTTGCTTCCCTTAGAGTGGCGTGTAGCAATGATGCCTTTAGTCAAATCAATCTTCTCTCACTTGCTTATGTTCCCAATGCTTAAATTAACTTTGAAATCCTTTCAGGAAGTGTAATGGAATCCGTTAAAAGCATTTGAGGCTTTGTTTTTCTTTGCTTCATGAATTCGGACAAAGCATGAGGAATTCTCATCTCAATTGGAATTGGGCTTAGTTGCAATAATAATTAAATCTGGCCCAATTAATAACATTTGCTTTCTTGATGAGTTTTGGAACATGCATAAAGCAAATAGGAAGGCATTTCTCAACTTGGACTTGTAGCCATAATAGATTAAATTGGCCCAAGTAACATAAAAACTTAAATCAGCCATATTCATCATATATTATTAAAACCAAGGGCTGAATGTAGTTTGGGCTTGCATCAGAGATTTATTTTTCGGCCCAATTATAAAATCTGCAACACAAAATTATTAATTAGCATATGTTAAATTAAAATCAATTTAATAATTTTGTAATTAATTATTTTAATAATGTTTAGTCATCACAAATATTAATTTAGAGTTTTCCAAACTCATCAAGACATTTTAGTCCCCAAAAAAAATTAATACACAGATCAATCCCTAATGTTTATTCCATTAGACATAACAGTCCTCTGTCTAAAAAATATAAAATATTATTATTATTATTATTATTATTATTATTATTATTATTATTATTATTATTATTATTATTATTAATTGCATAATAATATTATACTATAATTTTTTATATTTTTTGGATAAAAATAATAATAAATTTATTCAATTATATATATATATATATATATATATATAATCACTAAATAATAATAATAATAATACACTCTTTTTCGTTAGAAACAGGGTGAATAATGATGCTTTAAAATTTAAATTAAAATATTTTCTTTTAATACAAATATAATTTTTAAAATAGGACATCTTTTGATTATATTAAATACAAAAATATCAAATGATTTTAATTTTAAATTTCTTATAGAATAATCTCTAATAATTTTATTGATTATTATTATTATTATTATTATTATTATTATTATTATTATACAAATACATACATAAAAATCTAATGAATAAATTTATTATTATTTTTATTCAAAAAATATAAAAAATTATGGTACAATATTATTATGCAATTAATAATAATTTTATTTTATATTTTTTGAACAAAAGAGTGTTATATCTAATGAAATAAACATTGGAGATTAATGTGTGTATTATTTTTTTTTTTTTTTGGACTAAAATTTAATGTCTGTTTTTAAAATCCTTGGGGACTGATCTGGGTAATTACTCTGCCGAAAAATAAACCGAGAACTGATTTGTCTTAGGGATTGATTTGGGTATTAATTTTTTTTTTTGGACAAAAATATCCGCTTTTAAAATTCTTGGGGACTGATTTGAGTAATTACTTTTTTTTTGTTCTCTTAGTTTAGGTTATCTTTTTTTAATCAATTTGTCATTGGATATATTTTGTGGAACTGATCTTACTAACTGTCTTTTGATTTTGATAAATTGAGCTTATAAAAAAAACATAGAAATAATTTAAAAGCATATATTTGTGTTAAGATACATAATAAAAAACCGTGTCCTTAGATACGAGCATTTGTATTTGTCTCTTGTTTTTAACTGTTATCCATTTGTTATTTTTTATAGTCTACTTCTCATTTCATTTACTGAATAGATAATGATTTGAACTATAATTATTTGACATCTTGACTAAAGGTAGTTAATCAAAATAATAAATATAATAACCCAAATTTTTGAAAATTGAATAATGAGTTATTTATAATTTATTATTTTATTTAAAAAAATTATTTTTTTAAAAATAATTAAATTAAATTTTATGATATTTTAAGTTTAAAATCTATAAGAATTTTTAAATAATTTATATTATAATGAGATATTTTAAAAATAAAAATAAAAAAATTATATTATTATTATTATTATTATTATGTTTAAAAAAAAAAAAAAAAAGAAGCAGCCGAAAGCCTTAAGGAAGTAAAGATAATGAAAACCAAAGGTTGCTTGCATGTAAACATATATACAAGCATGACACATGTTATTCTATTTATTAATCATCACCATTTTAACTTCATTTGCTTCTTTATCACCGAACCCATATGAAAGAATCAGAGAAAGGAAATTGACCGAGAGAGAAAGGGAGAGAACCGAAGCTCTTTGATTTTTTTGCTTGAGATTCGTAACTCCAACTAAAAATCTAGTCCAATAAAAGTGTTTGTATTCTCTTTTTTTATATGTTGGTATTATTTTTGTCCGGTAAAAATTGACAGTGACATAGCTCCTCTTCTCCTTGAATTCGGCTAATTGGAGTTCTATGAGGCACAGATGACTTCTGATATTTTCTTCTTCAGTAGCTCAGTTAAAAAACTTTTCCAAAATTTTCGTTGATTCTGATTTCGTACGAAGGTAGGAAATTTTATTTTAAAATTAATCGTTTTACTTTATAAATGCCATTGAAGTTTAATGAATAAGTGCAAATAATTTATAAATGTCTTGTTTAATTAATTAATGAAAATTGACGAAATTGAGATTGTTGGTGATTGTGAATATGGTTGAATGTGATGAAATTATGCTAAGATTGATTTGTTGCTGTGTTTGAGGATGATGATTGTTATTGGTTTTCTAATTATTTTAGAATTGCTGGAAATTTTGAATGTTATCTAATGAAAGAATGATAGTCGTTAAAATGGGTTATGATGAGTTGTTTTATGGGAGGTGTTGTCGAAATTTTTATGAAATTGAGGTTTTTTTTTGAAATGCTATTTTAAAAGATTTGGTTTTGGCAAATTAAACTATTTGAGATTATTTAGTTGGAAAAGATTTATTCTATTTTAAATTCGATTTGTTAAGAAAAGTCTAATGTTTTAAATTCTATCCTTTGAGAAGGGAGTTTGTTTTAAGTAATGACTTGAATTCGGTTTATTAAGTAAAGGGACCTCTGCCACAGAAGAGCAGAGAGCAGTGACTGAAAAGATATTGAGTGTTGTTGGGCCTTAGTGCCAAGTGTCTAGTGAGGACGGCGATACGTAACGCTCACTTGACACAATAGAGATGACTCAGTGAGGACGGCGATACGTAACGCTCACTAGAGGCCATGGGGCTTGTGTGTGAATGATTGTGCGGGGATGCCCGTGTGTGTGGAATGGCTTCCAGGAAAAAGTGGCACATGCTTCAGCTGGAGAATCAGCGCCTACAAGTACTTGCAGAGGTCATGTTCGGCATACTTCAGCTGGAGAATCAGCGCTTGCAAGAGGTTGAAACCTTGCAGAGGGTATGCCACTGGAATGCCTTATCTGACTTACGAGTCGGATTGCATCGGGTGCAGGTCGAAACCGACAAATGAGCTCATTACCTGCGATAGGACTAGACATGCATCATCATTGTTTGCACATTTGCATTTGATTGTGTTTGTCTTATTGCTATTTGTTTGTGTGTTGATCTGTTTCTTGTGCTATTAGTTTGTATATTGAGGTGACTGAGAACTGAGGTTGTGATTGAGATTTGTCTTATGTTCAGAAATTTAAAGAATATAATTAATTATATAAAGTAATAGTAAAAAATATTTTCAAAAGGTTTGATAAAAATATAGTTTTATTGAGTAAAGTTAATTATTTGCATTTTATTTCATTACTCTTTCGGCATTTCCATTCTCTACTGAGAATGCGTGGTTTGTTCTCACCCCAAAATCTTTTACCCTTTCAGTGACACAGGTTCAAAGACTCAGTTTAAAGCTGCAGGCGATTATCAGTCTTATTTGAGTTAAGTTTATGTGTTGAGTCGCTTTCCTAGAATTCCATCACCTTTATTATTTAAGATTTTATTTTATACAGAGGAATAGGAGTTGTATCTGAGTTTCATTTAAATTCTTTTGTATGATATTTATTATTCTTACTGACTATATGACTAATATTGCTTAGAGATTTTTGATATATGATTTTAATTAATAAAAACAAAACTTTTCGGTTTTTTTCTTAAAAATTGAAACGCGAAATCGAACTAAAGACTTAGTATTAAATAGTAAATACGGAAAACAGGTCAGTAGCGCCTCACTTTTGGTACGATCATAACGTGCTGAAAATTAAAGATGTTACAATAAATCTACATTTAATGCTTACTGCCAACAAAAGTACACCAGTAAACATTTTGTGCAAATGGCATCTGTGTTAATTATATTTAATTAAAGAGTTTTTTATCTTAAAATAAATATACGTAAATTTATAGAATTGTATCATATCGTGCAAGTTATAAAAAAAATAGTTTTATCATAGTGTTTTTATTTTTCGAGAAGATATTTTTTATTTCAACTTTTAAGTACAAATTCAATAAAAATTTAATTATTTAGAAATAATTCTTTCCTTTGAGTTGGTATTTGTATTTATTTAATATTTCATTCTCTAATTGCTTTTTTGAGAGGTCAATGACCTTATGCAATAATTCATATTAAAAGTATTTTAAGATTAACAACACATATTGGTATAAATATGATTTTATAAAATCAATTATGATTAAAAAAATTTATTGTCATATAATTTGTGTTGGAATATTTTTTTATAGGACATAAAAAAATAAATATATTTAAATAATGTTAGTTAAAATCACATTGAAGTGAAATTTATTGATAGGATATAATTTATCTATTTTTTTGTATTACCTTTTAAATTTATATTTTACAATAAATGATATATTTAAAATATAGATATTATTTTTATGATTTAAATATTAAAAAAATATAATTTATAATTATAGATTTTAAGAATATTTAGTGTTAAAATTTTGTATGTAAGTGACAACATTGAAATCATATTTAACTTATGTACAAGAATATGGCTAAATAACAAAGAGTATTCATATTTGATCTAAGTTTACGATAATCAAGTAGAACATATTAATGCATAATAATAATGTCTAATTCATTAAAAAAATAAAAAAAATTAATGAAACGGATTTTAACAGACTTTTTTTAAAAATATTTTTTAGTCTAAACAACATTTAATCAAATGATTTTCTAATATAAATTAAATATCATTTAACTCACAAAATACTTATAAAATAATTATAACTCATGAATACGAAAAAATTTATAACAAATTATATATATAATAAGTAAAATTTCAATGTTAATAAAGATTGGATCGCATCAAAATTATTTGTTTTTCACTGCTTCACTATTTTTTTATAATTAATCTTTTTTGTTGTTAATAATAATAATCCTTCTTATATAATAAAAAAAAAAGATATTTGATCTCATATTTAATTATTTTTTGTTTTTAATTTTTTTAATTTTAAGATTTGTGTACGTGACGACGATGATTTATATTACTACTATTTTTATAAGTAGTATTTTTGTCTTTCTATTTTTAGATGTTATATAAAAATTCTCTACTGAATAATTAAACAAATAAATAAAATTCACTATCTTATCTACTATCATGGCAAATAATAAATTAAATATTTTTTATTTTATTCAAAATTTTGGTGGTAGAAGACATATTACAATAAAAGATATCATATATTTATGAATTTATTAGTAATAGATATCTAAAAATAACATATTTAGTAATTAAGTTTTGTTATTCTTGCTATGTGTATATCCTTTATAATAAATACTATTTTGATATTTGTATTTTCTTAACAATTATAGAAAGATTTTATTAGTATTGTTAATTAAAAATAATTTAAATTTGTGATTAATTAATCATTTTTATATTTTTATAAAGGTGTCAAAAGTGTTTAATATATGAATAGTATTTTTTAAGGGCAAATCACTGTATTAAACTAAGAGAAAAAAAAATTTACACAAATAAGCTAAATGAAAAACTGCTTCATGAATCTACCAATAGCCATTTTTATATAGTTCGAATCTACTCAATTCGAACTCCATTTACATATAATTCGAATCATATTGATTCGAATTATACACACACTAATTCGAATCAACCTGATTTGAATTACACACATACAGTAATTCGAATCAGGGTGATTCGAATTACACCCTAATTTATTAAAAAAATTAATAATTTATTAAAAAAATTTATTAAAAAAAATACTAATTTAAAAATTAAAAAATATATATTTTATTTCATGCATTAAAAAAAAGCTAACAAAATATTTAATTACGAAACTTCTTTAAAATATTAATGAGCTATCAATTCGAATTCCATACAATATACTTTTGTCCATTTTTAATAGCTCATAAATATTTTTTAATAAATTTTTTTAATGAATTTATTTAAATTATACTACAAAAAATATTTTATTCTATGCAAAACAATTTAAAAAAAATGGCTTAAAAAATGTTAGGAGTACTATAAAAATTTGTAATGTTCTAATGACTTAGGTAAATACATGCATGTACTCAAATTTTAAATAAAGTACTATACATAGTCAATATTAATTTAGAAATTAAAGAAAATATTTTATTCCATACAAAACAATTAAAAAATATATTTTATTTATTTTTCCACACATATTTCCTGTCATTATATTGCCATTGGAATCCTCATATATTTCTAATTTCTCAACCTAACCTTCACAAATTCTAACACAATCTTCATATAATTTTACTTGAGATATGTGTCTCATTTTTTGTGATTTGTATAAGTGAGTCAATATATATATAAATGGGTAATAGACGTATCAGTACAAGTTTTATTATTGACTATGATAACTCTATTTATATTAATATAGAGAGTAAATCAAATAAATATTTAAATTATTGGTCTCTAAAATTTGAAAAAAATATTATTCTTCGTTATAAATATGTTTATTATATTTTTTTTAATTTTTAAAAGCTGTTTTACCAAACACAATTATAGTACTTGTGCTTATTAAAAGCTATTTTTAATGTGATTTTACCAATAGAAAAGCGCTGCATACAAGCCCTAATGGCTTGTATGCTTTACAAGTTCATTAACAAATAAAACCCAAAACGCGCTGCTACACATACGTCGTATACACACGCTATATTAGAGATCCGCTTTTATCTAACTACCAAATTTAAAAGATTTGTTTCCTTCTTCGTTTTCGTTATACACAGATTTGCTCGTTCTTCTTCTCGCGCCTATTCCCTGCTTCTTCTCGATTGTTCTTTTCCCCTCCTTTCTCACTGGTATGTTCTTCGTCATTTATGTTAGTTCCTCTCTCTGCAACTCCAGCTTCGTTTTCTATTTGCTTTGTTATTTTCTGAAATCAAAGTTTGAACTCGTTTTGAAGATTATGGATGATTCAACCTCAGATTGTCAGTTGAATCAGGGCGAAGTGGATTATGAATTTGAATCTAACGAAGTTCCTGAGGTTTGATTTACATACGATTACTTTGAATTTTGTTGCAGTCATTTGAATAGCATTGTGTAGCTGAATAATTCGTGAACATTGACAGTGAAACTAACACGTTAACATGAATCTGTCGATTGAATGTAATGTATTAGTTTTGATTAATTATCTGAAATTTATAGCAGACGCTCGGGTGTAGATCAAAAATTTTTTGGGTGTATTTTTGCGAGAAGTGTGGGCGTATTTACAGTTTATGGCTTTTTGTGCTATGTTAGCTGAGTTGTTGTCGTTCGGGTGTATTATATCAGACATAATTGAGTGTGTTTTTAGTTTTTGACATGGTGTATTCTGTAGCCTGTGTATTTACAGTTTATGGTTTTTTTTTGTTATTTTAGTTGAGTTGTTTCGGTTCGGGTGTATTATATCAGCAATGATTGGGTGTATTTTTAGTTTTTGACATGGTGTATTCTGCCGCCTCTCTCTGTTGTTGATGACCAGTTTGTTCTGAAGGTTGGAATGACCTTTACCACTCTTGAAGATGCTGGAAAATTTTACAGGAACTACGCCAAGGCTGCAAGTTTTTCTACAAGAGTTCGGAGCACAAATAGGAAGGAAAACGAGATTAAGAATCAATTGATTACATGTAGCAGAGAGGGAAAATGGAAATCTAAAATATCTCTGACCGAGAAGACTAATCCGACAGCCGGTTTAAACTGTCCTGCAAGAATTTATATACACACATTGAAGGATGTCGGTGCTGGGATCATTTCAAAGGTTGTGCTGGATCATTCACACCCCTGCTGTCCAAGTAAAGCAGAGATGCTCAAACAGCACAGGGAACTAAGCATGTCCATTTGTCGTACAATAGAGAATAATGAGGAGGCCGGTATCAGACCAAGCAAAACCTACCAATCATTTGTTGCGGCTGCTGGGGGTCACCGCGAGTTAAATTTTATCGAAAAGGATGTGAGGAATTACATTACCAGGGAAGTGCGGAATGTTTCCGAACAAGAAGATGCAAAGAAATTCGGGAAATATTTGTTAAGAATGAAAGAGAAGAATCAGAATTTCTTTTTTGAGCTCGAACTCGAGGAGGATCTATCGATTAAGCTGGCTTTTTGGGCCGATGGAAGAAGTAGAGCTACCTTTGAGTATTTCGGAGACGTTATTTCATTTGACACCACCTACAATACAAATAGGTAACAAACTGTTCCTGTTTATAATGCTAAATTAATGTATTTTTATGAATCTGCCGCAGAGGTGTATATTGGCTGTTTTTTTGGGTGTATACGAAGCATTTGTTGGGTGTACCTAATGATTTTGCATTCTGCACTATGGTAATTTGTTTCAGGTATAATTTGGTTTGTGGTTCTTTTGTCGGGGTGAATCACCACGGTCAGTCAACACTTCTCGGATGCTCTTTGATGAAAAATAAAGAAATTGAATCATTCAAATGGTTATTTGAATGTTGGCTTTGTTGCATGGGAGGAAACGCTCCGAAAGGGTTTCTCACCGATCAATGCGCATCAATGAAAAGGGCTTTAGAGGCCTATATGCCAACAACAATTCACCGTTGGTATATTTGGCACATCATGAAGAAGATACCAAGCAAATTAAACGGGTACAAGGGACATGCAGATATTGAACAAGAAATGAGCCAAGTTGTTTAGAACTCTCATAGCAAAGACTCATTCGATAGGAATTGGAATGATTTTCTGCTGAATTTTGGTCTTGTGGACAACAAGTGGCTTTCAGGTAATGTTTGTTAAAAATCTGCAGCAGAGGTGTAAATTGCATGTTTTTTCGGGTGTATTTATAGTCTGTGTTTGGGTGTATTCTGCAGATCTGTATGAAGACCGTCATATATGGGTTCCTATCTATCTGGATCACCACTTCTTGGCAGGGATGAGAAGCACACAAATGAGCGAGAGCATGTATTCATTTTTTAACAAGTTTATCACCCGGAACAGCTCGCTTATTCAGTTCGTCAAACAATACGATAATTGCCTCGGAAGCCGGGCGCAAGCAGAGAGAGAATCAAATGCTGCAGATTTTCATACGGTCATACCGTGTGCAACCAAGTCCTCCATTGAAGCTCAGTTTCAAGATGTGTATACTCATCAAAAGTTTATGGAAGTCCAAGCGCAATTCAAAGGAAAGGCAAATTGCATCACCAGATTAACGAATTCCGCTTTAGGCTATTCAGTATACGAAGTCGGAGAACAAGTTTCCAGCTCAATATTCAACAAGTTTGTGGTTACGTACGACTCAGTTGCAGCCGAGGTAAAATGCCAATGCTTATTATTCGAGTCGAGAGGTATACTGTGTCGTCACACACTAAGCGTGTTAAGCTTTGAACAAGTAAGCCAAGTGTCACCGAGATATATACTGGAACGATGGAGCAAGAAGGTAAAGAGGCGACACACACACATCAAGAGCAGCCACGACGAGCCACTGTTGGAGCCAAGAAGCAAGAGGTTTGACCAATTGGTTTTTCGTTCGCAAAATATTTGCGAATTTGCATCCGAATCGGAGGAGCTGACTGCAATTCTGCACTGTGCATACGATAACATCATGGCTGAGATGGAATCATTAAAAGCCAAAAGGAAGGGGACATCTTCTTTATCCCACGAAGACGCCAACTTGGAATCCGTTAACGAGCTTCAAAGCCCGCCAAGGATTCGAACAAGAGGACGTCCAAAAATAGGCTAGGTTCAAAGTTGGACAAACAAATTGTAAATGCCACAAAGAAGAAGAAAACGAAAGTTTTAAGCGAGGTAAAAGTAATGTTCTTTAAATTTGTGGTAATTGAGTTTATTTTTCTCGTTAATAGTTTAGCTAATATGTGAGTTTCTTATATTTAGATAAACTTGTTTGATGCTGCATCAGTGGTGCATTCAAATTCCAGCCAATATCAAGGACATGTTATGAATTATCAGTTCAGGGTACCAGGAGCAGGGGATAACTCTTTGGGTGTATAGTTACAGAATATGGGTGTAAAAGCACTGTTCTTTTGGGTGTATTTTTCTTAATTTTCTTGTGATTCACATTCTACATATAGATACATATATTTAGGGTTTAGGTTTTTAGGGTTTACAGGTTAGGGGTAAGGGTTTAGGTTTTAAGTGTTTAGGATTCAGGGTTTTAGGCTCAAAGCATCAGGGGGTAGATCTCAGGGTGTATATTCGACTTTCTTTGGGTGTAAAAAATCGCAGGTTATGGGTGTATATTTAATTTGATATTTTTCTTCATATTATACTACCTGTAATTCATACATTTTGAATACAGCACAGACAATTTAACAACACAGACAGTTTGGGTGTATATTTAAGCAATCTTGGGTGTATATTAAACTTCCGTTCGGTGTAAAAGTTTATAATTTGTGTTTAGACCTGCCTTGATGTTTTCCTTCATATTTTACCACCTGTAATACAGAGCTTTTGAATACAGCACAGACAGTTTAACTATGGAAAAAAATTTCATTGAATAGAAGTTGTTTATAAATGGCAAATTTTTACAGCATTTGTTCAATTTACAAACTAGCTAGCAGTTAGATTACTCAGTTTCTATATCAGTAGAATTTATCTGACAAAATGGACTCAATAATACTGAGGATAGCTTGGACAGTCTTATTGCATTACTCGCTCTAATTGCTTGATCTCTCTCTTTATTCATTTCACTGAATAGTATCCGCGAAGCATATTCTACTCTATAGTGGTCCACCTCCTCCTACAATTAAAAAGTATATTCTGTTTAAATAACAATATTAATTCCAGTAAAGTAATACAGAGTTATATAGTTTTAAAGACAGTTACCTGTGGCCAATTATCCCATTCATACTTCGCCCTTTTAATGTTTTCGGGCTCAATTAACTTAAGCCACTTCATAACGTAAATAGCACAGTCATAGCTGAAAACGAAGAAAATAAATTACAAATCTCATTTAGGAAAGTTTAATGTTCAGAGTCACAAATTTATACCTTGATTTTTGGCCTGAGATTTTAACGTATGTTGCTTTAATTTCCAACTCATTCTCCTTTTTCTTTAGAGGTGCCCCGCCGGTATATGCTCTAATTCTTGAAATTACATATCCCTTAAAAAACAAAACAAATCAATAATACACCCGAATGAAATACACCCAAAAGAGAACATACTTACACCCAAATCAAAACATACACCTATCTATTAAAATACACCTATCTATTAAAATAAAGAACACAGAGCCAACTTACAGTGAATTTATTAAGCTGCTTTCTCTCATCGCTTGGAGCTTTTTTGTGTAGCGGGTCAAGTATATAAAATCTCCCCTTTGTTGTATCAATCACCCATAACCACCAATGGCCTGAGTAGCAAACAGGCGCAAAAATTTGAAGGATTGCCAAATTTCAACAGTGTGTTATTTTATTTGGCATATAAGTAAAGAACGGTACTAACAAATTTTAAAAATGAAAACTCACATATCGATGTGAAGCTAATTTTTTTCCATCTATGAAGGGAATAAACATTGGGTAGTCTTCCACCTTGAATTCTTTATTAGTTTTAGGTGATATGAATTCCCCGTTTGGGTACTTCGAAACGGCCATGCTTTGCAACAATTGTGAAACAACAAATGAAATACTGAAAATACACCCAAGTGAATACTTTAAATAAACCCAAATGACTACACAACTTACACCCAATTGAACGTAAAAAATACACCCAAATGAATACAAAAACAGACCCGTTGATCAAAGAATATACACCCTAAGGAATACAAAAAATACAGCCAAAATTCGTAGAAGTAACACTTACCACAATATCAGGGGGAGACAGTATACTTGTTCTTGAAACCTTTTATCATTTTTCTGGTTGAGGATGAGGCACATGGCAGATACAATCTAGAAATATATGCCGAAATCAATTTACATTAATAAACATTGCAGTTAACTTTGGTGTTAAAACATTAATGTTATTCTAATATTACCTCAGATTCTATATAACTTCCTGCCTGGAGCAATGCAAGGTGCATTCTATTCAAAATGTATTTGTCTTGGGCAATCAGAGTGCACAGGTTGTCAAACTCGTTAGTACTGCCATCTGCGTATGTCTTCACTCGCATCGCCCAGATGTAGCACTTCTCTTTCATATCACCCGTATTCTGATTTATTCCCGCAGGAGTTTCAAACTTTCCAGAACTTTCTCCGCCAGTCTCCTTTTGAATTTGTGGACTTTTACTTTCTTCTTTCGCCACACTGCTTGCTATTTTTTGTACCAAATCCTCTAATTGTTCTAGCAAATTTGCAGTTTCTGGAGTTTTTGCCCTGTCTGCCTCCTGCGTTGACGCTCCCTCCTGCGTTGCTGCTTCTTCTTGGCTTGAATCAGTGAAGCCCAGGCTGAATGATGGCATTGGATCTGTTTTAGGAACATACGATGCTGTCCGTGCCATCATCATCAGCGCAGCAGTGTCTTCTTCGGCTGGATAACTGCGTGATCATGTATAACGTATTATAAGAGTAAGAATATACGGATGATAAGCAAAGATTGATTTTAGTCTGATGAACTTACCTTTTAGATGGAGCTGGGGGAAGCGTAGGTGTGCTTTCTTCAAGTTTTGGGGGGGGGGGGGGGCTCAGGAGTGCTGCACGGCACAGAAAATTAATCATGACATAAAAAAAACTATTCAGGAACAATATACACCGAAACTGTAAGCAAATATACACCCAAACTGTAACCCAATATACACCCATACATTGATTTTACTCTAATGAACTTACATTTTAGATGGAGCTGGGGGAAGTGTGGCTGTGCTTTCTTCAAGTTGTTTGGGGGGGGGGGTTCAGGAGTGCTGCACAGTTACACAAAATTAATCATGGCGTAAAAAAAACTATTCAGGAACAATATACACCCAAACTGTAAGCAAATATACACCCGAACTGTAACCCAATATACACCCAAACTCTAAACAAATATACACCCAATACTATTTCTTACGTTTTTTTAGTTCTTTCAATTTGTAGCAGAGGGGTTGGTTCAAACTCTGTCTCAGGTGTTTCTTCAAATTTTGGCACGGTGGTTGTTTGGGATACTGGCACGAAAACTTGAATCGGAACTCTAAACAAGAAGAAAAATGAAAGGTTAACAACGCCTTTGAAAATAATAAGGTTATAAGGTTGAAATATTCTTGAAAAACTCACATTGCAAGCGCTTCCAACGGTGTCTCTTCCCTCACAACCATTATATTCGAATCAGCCAGCTCACTGGCTGACTCTTGAACCAGACTCAACCTAAAATACACCCAAAGAGAGTCAAAAAATACACCCGAACAATTCAAAAGGAAGACAGGCTTTGTTTTTTGAGAACTTACATACTTGCAGTTTTTGCTTTTTTTTCCTGCCTTTTTTTTCTCGAATAAAATAATAAAGGGCTTTTTTTTCTAAAAAAAATATATACAGAATTAGAAGTAGAAGGTAATAAAAGAACAAAAGTAACGGTTAGTTGAAAGAAAAATTACATGCTCTCTGCCGGCCTGTTTACACTACTTTGTTCTGTGTGTCCTTGAGAGGAAGGATCATCACTTCCCAAGTTCACGTCCGGTATTCTAAACAGATTTCACATTATTCAGACAAAATATGATACAGGTAAATCATGATAACAAGATTTTATTAGATAATGCTTCTTACGTTTCAGAGGAGACATAGCGACCTTCTGTCGATCGCATGTCAGCTTCCTTCTCCCTGCGAAACAAGAAACAATTATTAGCAAAGAAAACACACTAAAATCTGAAATATACACCCCAAGAAGATATACCCCTCTGCAGCAGATTTTTCATTGTTTTCCCTTAACAATTCATCTAGATCTTCACTTCCTATTTCATATCTGTCACTACATTCATAAAAGAAGATGTTAACAAAAATAATTATGATGATAGACGGTAATATAGCTTACGAAGTACTGTACCCATCATAGGATTGATCTTCTTCAGGAGATGAATGCTCAACAATAACCTTTTTCTTTTTGGATTGTGTTCTGGGTGGAAAAAACAAGTATGAATCAGAAATAAAAAATTAATTTTATCACAGAATATTATCCAAAGAAGTGCTTACTTTTTTGGTGTTCTTTGTGTCTTTTTCTTTTTTTTTTGCTTCTTCACCGGTAATGATTCTTCGCTTCTATAAGTTAATAAGAGACACTTCAGTTAATACACGAAATCTTGATAATTAAGCCAAAAGAAAGGAGTAATAATTTCATAACATTACTCATCAGTTGATTCAGATTCTGAATCAGAATCCTCATCCTCTTGACTCTTCTTCCTTTTTTTGGAGTCCATTCTGGAAGGCAAACAATCATTATTTAGAACATACTAAAGATATAAAATACACCCAAATGAATGCACATGATACAACCAACTGAATGGACAATATACACCTAACATAATAAACGAAATACACCCAACTTCATAAACAAAATACACCCAAATGGTTCCACAAAATACACCCAACTCGATAAAGAAAATACACCCAAGTATGGTACTTATTTTTTCCCCTTTTTGCTGGGTTGTTTTCTTGGTGAATCCTCTGAGTCTTCTTGAGTCTCAGACTCAGAGGTAGAACTGTCACTATCAGTTATTTCTTGCTCCGAAGACGATGTTGAACTTGCCTTCCTTTTTTTGTTTTTTTTTATTTCTTATTTTTTTTCTCTATTTTTTTTCATTTTCTCTCTTGTTTGCGCCATCTTTACATTCCCCTGAAACATTAGAAATTTTAGTTAGCAGCATTCAGGTAAATAAAATACACCCAACATATTATGTTCACTTACCATATTTTCCTCTCTTTCTGCCGTCATTCTTTCGTCCAACTGCTCCTTACTCCAGTTGGCAATCCAGGGTTTTTGCGGTCTTTCAGCCCTCTTCTTGCCTTTATTTTTAGAAAGATGAAAATAAATTATCATCAGGGCAAAGAGGCAGCCATCAATTGCCTTTTTCTTTTTCTCCTTGTAGTCGGTTATGCCCTTGACGATAAAACTCAAAACATGCCCTCCCCAGTTTCTCTCTGTTATGGTGTCCATCTCAAAAATTGGCGCCAGGTGTACAGGCGAGATTTTGTTTATTGTCGTTAGTAAAAGGAACGCCATCTGTATATAGAGGATGAAAATTCTCTTGAACATTAGGCGATCCTCTTCGTTACCAACGCCAATATCCATCATCTCATCTGTAAGACTTTTGAGGGTCTTACCCTAGAATCTTCTAAAAATTTCTTTGTCATCGTCAGAAAATTTCTTATAATTGACTTTCTGAGGAAATAGACCTCCTACAAAAAGGAAAACAACAAAGTATGAATATCAGTTCAAATACATCCAAGCATCAACTAAAATACACCCAAGCGTCAGTTAATATACACCTATAATTTTTAGCGAGTTACCTGTTGCATTGATGCCAAGCGCATCACCTATTTTTTTGTGTTATTTTAAAAGAACCGTATCCGGTTTCCAGTCTGTTCTCCCCTAATTTGAAGTTGTTAGCCAGCTCCCTTAACACTTGGTGATGCACCCTTAGTGGTGGGATGTGCATCAAGCCACCGAATCCCAAATCCCTCACAATCGTTTTCTTCTCCTCACTCATGTTTCTGAATTTATCATTTAACAAATGTGTTGCACACTTAAGGTCTTTTGTTTGCTGTAAACAAAAATAAAATTATAGTCAGATATGTTTCTATTATATAAAACTGATTTCATCTAAGACATATATTTGTTCTTACATTTCTTCCAGGTTCGTTTCTCGCTGCCATTTTTTCTGAAATGAAAAATACACCCAAAGTTATCAGTAAGATACACCCATATATATGAGTCAGATACACCTATAGATATCAGTAAGATACACCCATAGATATGATTCAGATACACCCATATATATCAGTCAGATATCACTCAAACATGCATCAATATACAAGGTCAAGCAATATACACCCATGGACAAGCAAATATAAGAACAGTTGCAACTGCTGACTATTACAGTATATCAGTTCAGAAATATACACCCAACAATTTGTGCCATATACACCCAACAAATTACCTCATATACACCCACCAAACTACGGAATATACCCCCAAAAATCAGTTACCAGAAGAACTAGAACAACAAGAACAGTAACACCTAGAAGAACTAAGAAGAATAGTGTAACATAGAACCAAGAATAACAGTAAAACCTAGAACAAGTAGAACATCATAAACTGTAAAATGAGACGTAGAGCAAGAAGAACAGTAAAACGTAAAACAACGTAGAAGAACAGTAAAACCTAGTTCTTCAATTTCGAAATGTGGAAAATATACAGGAATGGTAATGTAACGTACCTTGAGTATGATAGCTTTGTTTTCTCTGGAGATTCTTGATCGAGAGTTCTATGTTGTGTTGATGGAATTTTCGAATATTAGCGACGAGTTATATATTTTCAGTATCGAATGATGCTCGAAAATAAAACGTTTGCTTTTTCTCTAAATGGCTTTGAGAAGTGGAAGAAGTGGAAGAGTCTGCCATTAAGGGGGCGGTTTACACGAAGCGTAACCGTTTGAGTAGAGCGCGTGAAGGTTACGCCCCATTTAATGCTCTTCTCTACGCGTGTGGATTGTTTGTGGGCTGGGGGCTTGGATAACTTGTAAGGCCTTTTTGCTTGTATGTGTAGCAGGCCCGTTTTACCAAACGCTGTAGCTTTTAAAAAGTCGTCTTTTAAAAGACAGCTTTCATAAGCTACTCTTAAAAAGTAAAAGCTTTACCAAACAAGTCTTATTCAAATTATACGGTGAGCAATTCGAATTTTATACAATACTCTTCTACCCATTCTTGATAGCTCATGAATATTTTTTAATAAATTTATTTAAATTATGCCACAAAAAAATATTTTATTGTATGTAAAATAATTTAAAATACATTTTTTAAGCCATTTTTTTAAAATTATTTTGCATAGAATAAAATATTTTTTGTAGTATAATTTAAACAAATTCATTAAAAAAATTTATTAGAATTTGTTACGAAAATGGAGTAATTCGAATCGACTAAATTCGAATTATGGTTGTCTAATTCGACCCTACTTGATTCGAACTACTTGTGCGCTTGGGTTAGTCATAATTCGATCTAGGTTGATTCGAATTATGAAGAAATATAATTCGAATTTAGTTGATGCGAATTACATTATAGTGTACTCTGATTGATGAATGAGATTCTTATTTGACTGATTTGTGTAATATCAATCTCTCCTTAGCATATATGTGTTTTTTACCCATTTTTATGTGTTTTGTATTTTAATTAATATAATTATTTTTTTATTAAAATATTAATCTCTTTTATAATAGTTAATTTTACGTTTTCATAATAGTTAATTTATCTATTTTTTAAAATTTAGTTACAATGTATTTTAAAGATTATCATTTGAAAAAAAATTATTAACTGAATTAAACATCAATATAACAAAAGAGATTAATAATTTAATTTTTTTATATACTAAGTAAATTAATTTTTTAATAAATATATATTAATCTTTTTATAAACAAACTATACATAAATATAATAAAATAAATTAAACACATGATACATGATTTACCAGTAGCACAAGTTATATACTAGAAGTTAATAATATAAATAAATAAATAAATATCATTTAGTTAGTATTTATTGTTTATGTGATTAGAATATAAACGATTTTTATTAAAATTTTAATTTTTTTTAAATTGAATAATAATAATATATTTAAACACAAATATAATAATTTTTATATTTAAATAAAATTTTTTAATATGAACTAAAAAAATAATAAAATTATTTTGTTCTCTATAAATATAAAATAAAATAATTTTATACATTGTATAATAAATTTTTATATATAAAAATTTTTTTAAATAAAAATAATAATTATTAATATTTTTTTTATTTTATCAAAAATAAGAGACTCGAAATTTATAACTTTTTAATTGACTATGAAAAAATTATTAATATCAATAAATAAGTATCAATAAATTTTATAATAAAATAATGTTTCGCATAACCCGGATTTTATACTAGTTATTTTAATATATAAAAATTAAACCACTTAAAAAATGTTATAAAGTGTACTATATATTCTTTGGGTTTTTGCAAACGACGTAGCAAAAGGGGTGCTGTTAAATAGGAACCAGCTATTTAGGTAAAGAGATTCGTATACATAAATTAGGGTTTTCGAGAAGCCGTCGTCTCCGAAGAAGAGGAGCAGCAGCACAGTCACTTCTCCTTCTGCAACCCTAATCCCACCTCGCCACCATGGGTCGTATGCACAGTCGCGGGTTCGTTTCCATTCTCTCATTCTTCTTCTTCTTCTTCTTCAATAATCTAACATATGAACACCCGCTTCTTCCTGTGGTTTCAGCAAGGGTATTTCCTCTTCTGCTTTGCCTTACAAGAGGACCCCTCCTAGCTGGCTCAAGATCTCTTCTCAAGATGTAATTTTCATAACATTTCATATACGTCGCATTGTTCAAAATTGTTTTTTGTTTGTTTATTTGTTCCCTTCAATTTAATTTAAATTTGTGGTTGATTTTTCAGGTGGAAGAGAATATATGCAAGTTCGCGAAGAAGGGTTTGACCCCATCCCAGATTGGTGTCATTCTTCGAGACTCTCACGGTATTGCTCAGGTCAAGAGCGTCACCGGAAGCAAAATCCTCCGCATTCTCAAAGCTCACGGTAATCTTTAATATCAAATATCTCTCTGCTTTTTTTTTTTCCATTAGGGTTATGGGGTTTTATTGTAAAAAAATCAATTTTTATTTTCACCCGCTGGTATTTTGGTATTTTAGGACTTGCCCCTGAGATTCCCGAGGATCTCTACCATTTGATCAAGAAGGCAGTGTCGATTAGGAAGCATCTTGAGAGGAACAGAAAGGACAAGGACTCCAAGTTCAGGTTGATTCTTGTTGAGAGCAGAATCCACAGACTTGCTCGTTACTACAAGAAGACCAAGAAGCTCCCACCTGTGTGGAAGTAGTAAGTGCCTTTGAACACTATCAATTGTTTGATTTCCCTAATTGCTTAATTCGTGATTACTCTTTGAGGATAGTATTCATCAATTGGCTTAGGCTTGGTTTGGTAAAACTTTTCGAAGAGGTGTTTGTCCTTTTCACAAGCATTTCATTTTGCTTTTGGTAAATTAAAAAGTCCAAGTGTTTGTGCGTGCAGCTTTTAAAAGTTAGGGTTGCTTTTGAAAGCACATGAGAGGGAGCTTTTCAAAGCTGGTTTGTGCTTACCAAATTTTATTTATTTTCACGCACATATTTCTCGATTATATTGACATTGGAATCTTCATGTATTTCTAATTTTTCATCCTAACCTTCACAAATTCTAACACAATCTTCATGTATTTTTTATTTTTCAATCTAATCTTCACAAATTTCAACACAAATACATCTCTATCACATGTTAGGATAAAATAAATTTGTATGATACTTATATAAAATTTTAAAGTTAAAAAATAAAGTTTTTTTATTATGTTTATGTTTATTATGAATTTTTTATTTTAAAACATTATATGAAATTTTAAAGAATTTGAAAAAAAATTATTTTTCGTTATAAATATATTTATTATAATCTTTTTAATTTTTAAAAGCTGTTTTACCAAACATAATTGTGGTACTTGTGTTTATTAAAAGTTATTTTTAATTTGATTTTCCCAAATGCAAGTGCTGCACCTTTTAAAAAGTTGTCTTTTAAAAGACAGCTTTCATAAGTTACTTTCAAAAAGTAAAAGCTTTACTAAATCAAGCCCTAGTGTGCTAGAACATTGTATCTAGTAGATGGCATTTTAGCTAGAATTGTGATATAGGTTAACTATATGCTATTTATTGGATAGCAACTGGTTTCTCTGTCAACGCACTATGATATCTTTTCTATGCACACATAGCCAGCCATTCTTATATGTGAAGCTTGGTAATATTTTTCTATAATTTTTGACATGCGCACACTTCTTGCTAGTCCAATAGTGGGAAGTGGACAACTAGACATGCATTCTTGTAAATGGTGCTTTGTACTTCCTCCATTTTGACTTGTATCTTGATATGATACAATTTCGGTGTATTGGATACAAGTTTTTATCCTGTTACATTGATTTATGAATGTTTTGAACACGCCAAACGAATTGATGAGGAATGTAGGGAGTAATATGCCGGTATGGTAGATAGTTAGATACAGGTATTATATTATGCTTGGTCATGATTACATATCTGTTTGTGTTCTCTTCTTGTTATGCATCCTTGTAAAGAGTATTATTATGCTCACTAGTCCTTGTAAATTTGTGTTTTTAATTGCCTATCTTCCCCATTTGTTTAGAACAATAACACTGTCTGCCCTGTTATTAATAGCGACATTGGTTATATGCAGCGAATCAACAACTGCCAGCACTCTGGTTGCATAGAGATTGATTGGATTTTCATCTTTTCTGCTTCTCTCTGCGGTTGCTGCTGGAGTACTAGTAGTTGCCATATGATTGAGGGTTTATTAGGAGGATAGATAGGGATGTGGTGTCTTAGTGTTTGCTGAGGATACTTGAACTTGTTTAATTCATGGATGTGTTGTCATTTTCTCTTTTAATTGTTTTAATTAAAGAACGAGCTGCTGTCATTTCAAGACATGGCTGACTGCAGTTTTTGTTTTTTATTAATGTATGCTTAAAAGTTTTGAAGAATCGCACCTTTTACCACATTTGCTCATCTTATGAATTTCGTTTCGGAAGACATCTTTTTTTTCCCCATTAAACGCCGCGGTCAAATCAAAATCATGGTAGTTTTTCTTCTTTTTCTAGTAACTCCACAGCATGGATAATGTATTTTTTGGGGGTTATATTGATGTTTTCCGAGATTTTGGTAAGTGCAGCAAAATAAGCAGATCCGCGATACAGCCGACACTGTCAGAACTTGTGCCCGAAAAATGATATTGACGTAATATTGGGAATTCATGAATCCTAAATTGAACAAATTACAAGTATTTCTTAACTATTATTTTCGATCCATTCAAATGTTACATTCTGAATTCAACTATTATTAAGCACACCTGAGATCAAATTGGAGGTGCGATTGAGATGATCGAGCGTAAGTCCGTCTTGTTTTTTTTTTTTTGTGACTAAATAGAAAAGAAAGAAAAAAAAAAAGAGACAAAACCAAATTAATTGGCTAGGTTCATATCTAAATCTATTAGATGTTGAAGCTCACTCCATGGTTGGCTCCAATGCGAGTGAATGTCCGCGACAGAAGCAGCTGCTTTAGCCATACAATTTGCAACACTATTTGCAGTCCTCTGAATTAAAAGAATAGAGACTCTCCAATTCCAATTCATAATCTCCTATATATGCTTTGCCAAATCTCATTCCGGAATATCCTTACCAAGCATTCTTTGGTTTATCAAGAAAAGAGCTTCTAAACAGTCTGTTTCACAAATAACCTCACGAAATCCACTCTCCAAAGCAAGAAGTAAGCCTCTCCAAATTGCATACAATTCAGCAAAAAGAACACTGCACACTTCGACTTTCCCAGTGCATCCTTTCAACCAACATCCATCAGGATTGCGAATGATACAACCAAAACCAGCATAGCCAGAAGGAGCAAACCAGCTAGCATCACAATTCAATTTAACAGAATAAACTGGAGGTGGAACCCAATGCAAACAAAGTGAAGGAGGAGACAGAGATTGATACATAGCAAAAATAGTGTGAAACAGACTATTTTTGGGTAAGTCCGTCTTGTTTAAGTACAATGCAAATATTTTTGGGTAAATGAACAAAATTATATACGAAAGAATTTGAAAGGAGCAAAAGTGGAGCACTCTGTACAGATTGAAGTGATATGGAGAGAGAGTATAAATTTTTTTTATAGTTATTTTTTATTATTTTATTGTTATTTAAAATGTGGGTCTTACTTTTATTAATTTCTCTTTCATCCTATTAAAAGAAAAATCTATAAATTTATATCTTTACCATATAATTTACCAGCAAGAGTATATACCAAAAGTTGGTAAATATCAAAGTATTCTTCCAAGATAATTTTTGATGGATAAAAGTGTCATGTTAGAAAGAGTTTGATATTTATAAATTTTTTGTGTATTTTTATCCATCAAAAATAATTTCAAGGTGTATTTTGATATTTATAAACTTGTGTATTTTTATCCATATCAAACTTTCATGTATATTTTTGTTTATTTATTCAATTCTTTTTTGACATTTTACAATAGACTCTTGGGTGGTGAAAGTTAGCTACAATTATTGTAATGCAATTTTGCTAACATTTAAAAGGTGTAAGGTATAGTTAAATTAAAATTTTATATTTTTTTATTATTTAACAATAATTTTTTATTTGAAAAACAAGACTCCTTATTAAGTAAGGAGTATTGCAATCTTTGTTAATTAAAATTTTTTAGTTCTTTATTTATTATATTTTATATCAATGATTTAGAATTTAGATTTAAAATTTAGAATTTAGGATTTAAAATTTAGGGTTTATGGTTTACAGTATAATTATTAGAACTGAGCCGGTAATTGAACCAGTCAAACTACTAAGTTATTAGGGTTACTGATTCAACCGATTGACCCAGTCATAATTAAATAATTATATAAAATTTTACTATCATCTTCATAATAAGTGTCTTTATTTATTTTTATACTATAATAACTATAATGTCTTATTTTAATAATTTATTAATTAGTTTATATCTACTATATTATTATATACTACAAGTCTACAACTATTTATTAAGAAGATATATTGTGATGAGTAAAAAATTTTTGTTTTCTTAATTTATAAATTTCTAATAAAATTTTATATTTATAATAATATTTATGCATAATTAAAAATATAATTAATTTAAGAATGAGTGATAAAATACAATAAAATTGATAATGAAAACCTTATTAATTTATTATTATATATATAATAATTAGCACATACAAGAGCAAAGAATAACATAGCTTGATGGCAAGCCACGCAGTCTTTAATGCTAAGGTTATGGGATTGAACCATGCCGCGCTGGAGTAAGGAGGACCTTTGGAGCGCTGGTTCACGAAACAACCCACACCGGTTTCATGAGTTTGGGTTGAATTGGCTAGTTTCATGTGAGTTTCTATCGATTCGGCCGGTTCTCAACTGTTTAATGGCTTGTTTGGTCCATGTTGCTACCCAAACCATCCAGACCATAGATTTACCGATTTTTCAATCAAACTGACTGATTTGGTTTGGTTCTGATAACTATGGTTTAGAGTTTAGAATTTAAGATTTAGATTTTAGAATTCAAGAACTATACTCGTTAGTTTCGCCGGAGCACAGTAACATTCGCCCAAAAAAGTTTGATCAAATTAAAAATATTATCAAATAGTAAAAAATATTTTTACAATTTAGGAAGAATTTTTATCATATTACAATTGTACTATCTACATTATATGGATTGGAGTGTTAGACAATAAAAAATGAGTATGATCATAATTTAATATGGCTGATGAGGATGTATGGATGCACAACCAAATAAGTATCGGACAAAATAAGAAACGAATATATAAAGGGTCACTCTAGTACGGAGGACCTTTAGAACGCTAGTTCACGGAATGACCTAGCCTGATTCACGGGTTTGGGTTGAATCGGCTGATTTCATGCAAGTTTCTGTCGAACCGACCGGTTATCACCGGTTTGATTGGAAAATCAGTGAACCAGGCAAACCACAAGTTCACTGATTTTCCAATCAAACTGATCGATTCGATCTGGTTCTGATAACTATGGTTTAAAGTTTAAGGTTTAGGATTCAAGATTTAGACTTTAGAATTCAAGAACTAGACTTGTTAATTTTGCCGAAACACAGTGACATTGACCCAAAAAAAATTTGATCAAATTAAAAATATTATCAAATAGTAAAAAATATTTTTACAATTTAGGAAGAAATTTTATCGCATTACTATTGTACTACTACTATCTATCTTATATGGATTGGAGTATTAGACAATAAAAAATGAGTACGATCATAAGTTAATATGGCAGCGATGAGGATGCTTGGATGCACAACCAAATAAGTATTGGACAAAATAAGAAACGAATATATAAAGGGTCACTCTAGTACGGAGCACCTTCAGAGCACTGGTTCACGGAATGACCCGGCCCGATTCACGGGTTTGGTTGAATCGGCCGGTTTCGTGCAAGTTTCTATCGAACCGGCTGGTTCTCAGCGGTTCAATTGCTTGTTTGGTCCGTGTTGCTACCCGAACCAGTCAAACCACCAATTCACTAATTTTTCAATCAAACTGACCGATTCGATCTGGTTCTGACAAATATGATTTAAAGTTTAGGGTTTAGAATTTAAGATTTAGACTTTAGAATTCAAGAACTACTCGTTAGTTTCGTCGGACCACAGTGACATTCACCCAAAAAAAGTTAGATCAAATTAAAAATATTATCATATAATAAAAAATACTTTTACAATTTAGGGAGAAATTTTATCGCATTATTATTGTACTATCTATATTATATGGATTGGAATGTTAGAAAATAAAAAATGAGTATGATCATAATTTAATATGGTAGCGATGAGGATGCTTGGATGCGCAACCAAATAAGTATTGGACAAAATAAGAAACGAATATATAAAGGGTCACTATAATATGTCTATGTTACAGTGGCTATGGTGTATTAAAAAGTGTTGTTAAAATTAAAGTAACACTTCTTTATTATTTAACAATGCTTTTTAAAAAGTGTTGTTAAGAAAAAGTATTACCAATATGTGAATAAAAATGTGACTTTAATTTTAACAACACTTCATAGCCATTGGAGTCACCATAAACATTATTAGAATTCACCATATACAAAAGTATAAGTTGGTGTAATGTGTGTTGTTGAAAAAATATAAAATGCTATTTAGATAGTTTAGATATGTGAAAAGAAGACCAACACACCATTTTGTTAGGATTATGGATTAGTAGATTCATATGGAAAATAACAAGAGATGAAAGGTGTTATGAGGCATATTTGAAACAGACTTATGAATAAATGGGCTTTATGAATGAGGTCGAAGATGATGGTGAGGGCGTGATGTGCCTTTACGTCAACTCCAAGACGGTAGTTAGGGGGTATCTGCAAGGGATTTTGATACCTAAGTGAGTCAAAGTTTAACCAGGCTTATGAGATTGGGATTGAGAAATACTTTTAATAGGGTATTTATCGGGAAGAGTGATGATCCTGAATTTTCAATTGTAGATAATGAGTGGTTTCTTCTTTTATTGCATGGGAAGTTAACCCACGTTGTGTAAATATTCCTTTGTGAATAATAACTGAAGTAGTGAGAGGAGCAGTGACTTGCTTCCCAAGTCGAGTCGAACTCAGATAAGAATACTTGTGCTCCAAATAGTTATGGGTAGGATAATCCGGATAACTCCTGGACTATTCTCCTGGAGTCTAATTAGATTTTATTGGATATATTTAAGGGGGTCATCAGTTTATGTTGGGCCATGACTTTAATTATTTGGACAATAGTGTGACCAAAAAGTGTAAAAAAAGTTAAAAAGACTAAACCAACTTGGGTTAGTCGACTGGTCAGCTCACTCGTCCGCTTAAACAAGTGTCGGGAGTTCGAATCCAGCCTTGTGCATGCAGCAACCTATTGGCCAGTGACAAACCCTTAAATGGAACTCAGATCCGCGACAGATTAGTCATTGACCTGTTAGGTTAGAGGATACCGTGGCAACCAAAAAAAAAAAAAAATTTAAAAAGACTACACATAAAAGAGACCTATGTAAACAATCTTACTACAAACATGATATATAGTAGGGCATAATGATATTATTTGATTTATGTAACCAATTCATCTTACTGCAAGACTTTGTTGTTGTAGTCTAATAATAATAAAAATGTGACCTTAATTTTAGTTACACTTTTTAAATGTTGCTAAAATTTCATAGTTACTGATTGTATAATACCATTCCAGGATTCACCGCTCTTAGGGTAGCTAGGGTGTTAAACCCTTTGGTTGGTTCACAGGTTAAGAGAATATAATGGTATGATCAATTTCCAATTGTAATAAAGAATAATTTGCAAAGATAAAGAAGCAGTAGGAAATTTAACGAGAATACGCTCCAACAAGAAGACAAATTGTACAGAACAACTCCCAATAACAGCCATGAAGTACAAACATGAAGCCACCAAATTTGATGGCTCACAGTTTTACATCTAAATTTCAAATAACTTACAGATGAACATATCTCACTGCACTATCCAAAGGTTCTCAGAATCCAATTCACAAAAGAGGTCGATCTTAGATAACTTCCCACCTTACATAACTTGCCTAAATTCCAAAGAATAGTTGTCGATAATGTACAATGAACTGATATAACGAAGAAGATAAAAAAGAACAGCATATTCCCACATGAAATGTACACGAGTTTCTGTAGGCACAAAGTGTTTTTCCTTTGTCAAACCACTGGGAAAGACATATAACGCAACTTGGTGATTCAAATGACAGCATTCTTCGCTTTCGAGTGGCTGGTTATCTAAATTATTGGATCCCGTGCTTTCAGGGCTATGAGGTATCTCACGTTCAGTGGATGGATTTCCTGAAGTTCCCTCACCATCCTTACGTGACTTGTCTGTATCATCTCCATTTTTTTCTTTGCCAGAACTTCCTCCAAGACCATCTTTTGGAATATTATGAACCAAGTCTGGCCTAGCTTCCACACCGACACGCCTAAGGTGCAACTGCCATGATACAGGTAAAGTTCAAACGTAAATCCAAGAGCACAAGACTATCCCAAGTAAAAATGAGAATAGAACAGATACCTGAAGATGTAAATTGACCTCATCTGGCCGTGAAAGGAAAGGAAAATCTCCACCCGTTTTCAGATATGCACGTCTAGCCTCCGGATACCTTTCACTCAATTGGTCTTTAAGTAGTTGAGGAATTGCACAGTAGTCATTGGTCTTTAAGAATGGAGCAAGACCATGTGGGAAAACAAGAAATTTTAGTTATGTAATATCTTAGACCATACTATTTGTGTCATAGTTGAAAGGCAAACCAGAAATTAGTTGGGCTTATGCATACATATAGTTATGCTTTTTTCTTCATGAAGTGAAAAGTAATATGTACAGACTTTCTGGTGGAACATGATAATAACTGTTAGCAGAATTCCGCAGATCAACTAGAGGGTAGGGCTGTTATAGAACTCAGATCTGGTAATAAAACAGCATGCTGAAAAAAGTGGGCAATTTACTTAGATAAAATATTTTGATCCCAATATTACCCAAATATCTTAGTTGAAAACAGGTTACACATAATTCGCTTGAGGCAGAAACGGATTGGAGGTTACTCTGCCACAAGCTACTTCGTTGGAGGCTGCAACAAATTACTTGGGGAAGCATGATTCGTGAGTAATTCATTGTTGGCAGCAGCAAATTACTTTGGGATCATAATCCGTGGCTCCCCGCAGTGAATTATAAACAAAAAGGTGGTTTGTTTGAGGGAGCAACGAATTAGTGTGTTGAATGAATTAATTTTTAGTACATGTACGTATAAACGAACTTTTAGAGTATAATACTCCAAAATTTTTAAAATACAGCATAGTGGATTAAGTCATTAAATACAATTTTGGAATATTATATCTTCTCAACAATACTCCCATCAGCTATACTGTATTTAAAAAAGTTTTAGAGTACTATATAATAAAAATTCGTGTATAAATACAAGTATTAAAAACTAATTCATTCAATGCTTTGAACCACTCTTTTATCCATAATTCGCTGGTGAGAGCCACGAATTATGATCCCAAAGTAATTCGCTAATGCCAACAACAAACTACTCACGAATCATGCTTCCTCAAGTAATTCATTGCAGCCTCCAATGAATTAGCTTGTGGCATAATATCCTCCTCATTCATTTCTACGTCCAGCGAATTAAGTGTTTTTCGTAGTTTGTTCTTGGGCCGAATTATATAGATTCGTAAAAGGAGAAAAGTGTAACATGTTTGCAATTAGGACATTTAGGTAATATTGAGATAAAAACATTTTATTTAAGTAAATTGCCCGAAAAAAGTAAAAGAAAAACCTTTCAGAAAAGCGCATGAAGTAAACAAATTAAGAATGAGATGACATACATCCATTATGGTGATAGCTGAATCTGAAAGAAGAAGGGGGCCAACTGAAGCATCGGCTGTTGTCAACGACAGTCTGGAGGCCAAGTCTTCTCTTGAGAGTGTTTCCACCTGAATTACATCACACATCATAGAATCAATTTTACAAAACAAATTATCCTTTGCTTGGAAAATAGAAAAGCTTAGACAAATGCATCCTATGCGAGATAAAGGTTACCTGAGAAACAACAAAGTCAACTGAATCCGCAATAAATGGTTCATGGGGACCATCACGAATTCCTGTTAAAACGTATCGCTTAAGCAAAAAAGAGGGGGTCCAACTCGCACTGTAAAAGCAAAAGTAAAACCAGATCAGTTATAGGAAATCACTATATCAAACAGATAATGCAGAGTTAATTTACAGTTTTAGGTTTAAACTTTGAAGAAGGTCAGGGTAAAGGAGGATTGTTCCAAGATCAGCAAGTGCTTAAATTAGTTTTTGTAGAAAATAGGAAATCTACTGGGAAAATTTGGGATAAATTGTCTTCCATCAAAAAATGAACTCAGCATGTTACACGGCAATGTGACACAGTGCTTGCAGTCCTATTTTGTATAGACAAAAATGAACAAGGATGCTCTTTGTTGCTAGAAATTTTACTAGGTCAGCATATATTGCAGTTTATCATTCATAAATTAAAAGGACAATCACAGGTATTTGCTAGTTTTCAAAACTATAATTACTCTCTGCAATAGAATACAAGAAAATTACATTGGAGCCCATGGCATTGCAGCAGAGAAACTCCGTGTCTCCAAAAATGTGTTTGATAGAACCAAAGACCGAACTCTTCTTGGACGATGCAGAGCAAAAAGTTGTGCCAGGAACCCACCAAGTGATGTTCCATATAGATGTATCTATCACATAGATGGTAAATTAGAATATACTAAATACTTTTTTCTCAAGTTATCTGAATCAACGAAAAATTACAACTCATAGACAAATGTTTGGGTGTAGATGTTTATGCTAGGAGGAGAGATATGCTGTAAAAGGTATTGAAAACATGTATGATGTGTATGATGCAGAATACATTTCATACTCAACAATGCATTAGCCCCCTAATGAAAGAGTTAATAATTGAAGGAATAAGGGAAAGATCAGGGTTAGTTATTATCAAATGGCCAGTTAATGTTGTAACAGACTTAGTTACTGATGCAACTGCAATAGTTCATATAAATAGGAGGAGTCTTCCCAATATTTTGAGAGCCAAGGAATCTGGAATGTCCTACGGGAGCTGTGGGAGATTTCTGTTGAGTGCATCGAATTGTTTGATACCCATATAAGCATAAGGTGGCTTCAAAAGCAAATAATTTATATATTTTAACATTTAGATAGAGACATTTCATAAAATTTTATGATGTAAAGCAGCTGAAAATGTCAAAAAGTAAAAATCAATCTGACACACAAAAGTTAGAGGTAGAAAGCAGTGAAAATTTGAGATCATACATGGTGTACATCAATAGCATCCAAGAACTTTTCAAATACTTGAATCCACTCTGTATGATTCCATACACGAGGAATGTCAACAGATATGACACGGTAACCCTGCAAAAAGTGAAGACTTCGGTTATCCTTCCAAACTTGCAATTTATGAGAACTACTGAAGGTCTTTACAACCAAGAAATAAACTAAAACTGATCAAACTCCTATTAGAAGGTAATACTTGACAATAATATTTTGTCGCAAAGCAGTTCTATTCATTAAGAACTTTGTATGTATAGTCTTGCAAATGCACAATCACTCCCTTACTATAGAGTGGAGTGGATGATTTA
This sequence comes from Arachis ipaensis, assembly GCF_059453495.1. Lineage (NCBI taxonomy): Eukaryota > Viridiplantae > Streptophyta > Magnoliopsida > Fabales > Fabaceae > Arachis > Arachis ipaensis. The sequence goes on from NC_142436.1 coordinate 61,947,607, forward strand.
CAAACAATCTAAAAGTTGATATATATCATGAGTCACAACAAATATCTTTTTTAATGCATCTACAGAATCCAATTAATAACAGTTGGAATCAATTTTCGTTACAAATTAACGCTGTAAATAGATAGTTAGTAGACCCTTTAATAAACCAACACATTAGCATGTGTTTGTTATGATTGTAACATGAAGTGATAGCTAGCAGACCCGTTAATTAATCAACACAAGTTAACCGTTTACTACATTTCATGCAGTTATCTGATATCTCGGCTATTGCTCTCTCTCTTGTTTAGCCGAGCTGCTTCTTTTATTTATTTATTTGTAGTTAGTCAGGTCATTGTGTAGCTTATAAAGTCAAAGGGTTACATCAAGCTTGTAGATTTATGCATGACTTTATGTCGATACACACTGGATAAACATAGTAAGACAAATATTTAGGCTGCTGCAATGTTCAGTACCTTCATGGACAACGACATGATCTGTTTGTAGTATACATCAGCTGTTCCAGCTGTTCCAGGGAGACAAATAAGTGGAGGCACAGCTTTTGGACCGAAATCATAATATCGCCATTGCTTCGTGCCAATCTGCAAGAAGAGCAAGTCCCCACTCAAATTAGGTATGAACTATCAACTATGAACTATGAATTACTCAAGCAGAATCTAACTAAGAATGCTGCAACATGATTATCATCCTGAAAACCTTGTAGGATTCAGGGCATGAACCAATCCATTTCAAACAAAAGGCATCCATGTAATCTAAATTCTACCACTACAAAGCGCCAATTTATTAATGCTATCAAAGAACATCGAATCACCAACAAAAAAGAAAAAATAGTAAGCTATGGCATAAAACCTAGAACCAAATCAGAACGATAATTGAAAAAATGGAAAAAAGAACGCACGGGGATTTTGTGAAGAGGGACTTGAGACTTGAAGTGGATGTAATCACCGGGCGCCGAAAAGACGCCTTTCATGGCTGAATTCTTGAGCCGCCGCCGAAGAGGTTCCTATCAACCCAATCTTGCCCGCCGCATCAGCGATCCAAGGTTGGTACTTTCCTTCAATGGCGTTGAACTTCTTTGAAGGAACCGATCTTTGTACCCCTGTTTTGTTGCTCGTAACTGTTTCTTTTTGGTTCTTTAATTACAGCGATGCACTCTCACAACTCCAGAAACACTAGCAGACACAAAACCAATGCATTATTGGGATTGGAATGGACTCCAAATGCACTCTCAAATCACGCTCTGTACAATTATTATTATTTACATTCACAGTGGGTACATGTGGAATAATTCCATTGCATACTTAATCAACATTAGTCATTAGGGACATCGCACGTGCTATTTAGGCAAAACGAGATAATTACTCCTCTCATTTGCTTTTCAGTGAAACGAAAATGTTCGGTGTGACTTACTATTTCAATGCAAAAAAAAAAAAAAAAAATCAATTTCTTTAGGTAGACAAGGAATAATGAACTGTACTTTTTTATCAACGTGAATAATGGACTGCATTTTCGATCTTCAGAAGGTGAAAAAAAATCATTATAAATTATCTTTATAAAAATTTTATTTTTATCTTTTACACTTTAATCATTTGATATAGAAGTTACAAATACGAGTTATAATTTGATATTATACGTTATAGTTCGGTTTTTATGAGCTATAACTCGATCGAATAATACTTCAATCCTAACGTCCAACCAAACGGTACAATGATTGGATACGTTATCAATACTCTTCAAACTGAGCTAAATGCTCAAACCGTAACTGACGAAGATCTCACCGTACAAAAGCAAGGTAAAATATCTTCTTTTGGGCAGAATTAAGAAATAATATTAACTTAAGCATTGGAGTGCCTTTGCAAGTACAGTTCCTCCTCTCCCCATTCGCGAGTTACGAAGTGAAAGCTCGACCAAGAAAAGTTCATAGTTCGGTATTCAGGAGGAAAGCTCGGCAACTTATTGTTAACTGCTGACCTGCTCTCCATTATTTCCAAGCAAGAACAATTGGTGCCCACCGTGGGGCCGAAGAAAAAAAATAATATATATATATATATATATATATATATATATATATATATATATATATATATATATAAAGCCCTCTCTTATTCTCGGCCCCATTACCTTCACGTACACCCATGGCCGATGCACAATCTCCTTTTGCGTCCGAACTCCTTCGAATGGTGACCGAGCTACAACAGGCAAACCAGCGCATGGCGCAAAAAAATCAGAGAATGGCTTATCAGATCGCTGAGTTGAACAACGCTCGGATAGAAAACAATAATGGCCGTCAACCACAACAGGAAGACGAGGAACACCAATCTGATCCTTCACATGTTTCCGAAACTATTCGGATTCAACCACAAGACGAAAAAGTGCAGCCTGAAGACAAAGATAAGGAGCCCGACAATTCTGTGGGACCCTTCACACCAGATGTGATGAGCTTCGAGATGCCACGAAGGTTCACCTTACCAATGACTCTTACCCCCTATGACGGGCTTGGTGACCCAAAGAAGTTCCTCAAAAAGTTCCGATCAATAATGATCGTTAATGGTGCATCTGATCCTGTCTTATGTCGTTGCTTTCCATCTTATTTGGATGGCCCTGCACTTGACTGGTTTTGTGCTTTGCCTGCAGGTTCAATCTCCAGGTTCCAGGAGCTGGCCAAGCTATTTGAAGATCATTTTGTTGGATCTGCTATTTATTTGCATGACTCAGATTATCTGAACACGATAAAGCAAGGCCAGAATGAGAGCTTGAAGGACTATATGACTCGCTTCACGAAGGTCGCAATGAGCATACCAAACCTCCACCCCGATGTCCATTTGCATGCCATCAAAAGCGGACTCCGGCCAGGAAAGTTCCAAGAGACCTTCCCTATAGCCAAGCCGAAGACCCTGGCCGAGTTTCGCGAAAAAGCCAAAGGACAAATCGATGTAGAAGAACTCAGACAAGCTCGAAAAGCCGACAAAACACAATACAGGGACAAGGATAAGATACAAAACAATAAGAAGAATTTTAAACTAACTCCTCGATTTGAATCCTATACACAGTTTAACACAAAGCGGGAAGACATCATCAAAGAGATCTTGAACTCAAAATTGATCAAACCCCCGAGGAAGGCCGGAACTTATCAAGACACAAGGAACATAGATAAATCTAAATACTGTACTTTCCACCAGAAGCACGGCTACACCACTGACGAATGTGTGGTCGCAAAAGACCTTTTAGAGCGACTAGCTCGGCAAGGTCACCTCGACAAATACATCAGTGGCCATATGAAGAAGAGCACGCCATCCTCTACTAGAAACACTTCGTCAGAACCGCAATATCGGGGAAAAGAGAAAGCGTCTTCAAGCCCATATGAACCACCTCGAGGTGTAATTAACTGCATCTCAGGTGGGTACGCAAGCGGAGGAGCATCAAGCTCGGCTCGAAAGAGATCTGTTCGGGCAATGTATTCAGTGGAAGGAACTCAATAAGAGGCAAGAACAATCCCCGAATTTCCGCAAGTGATATTCACACGTGCGGACTTTAATTACAACATTCAAAATTTGGATGACCCTGTGGTCATATCTCTTCAATTGGGTGGTCTGCTAGTGAAGAAGATGCTATTAGATCCAGGGAGTAGCACCAACGTTCTATTTTATTCCACCTTTCAGAAAATGAAGCTCAGTGACAACATCCTCCAACCATCCAGTGGAAACTTAGTCGGCTTCTCAGGTGAAAGAGTCCAAGTATTTGGATCAGTGTGTTTACAAACCACACTGGGTGAGTACCCTCTATCCAAAACCTCTGATATTCAGTATTTAGTAGTAGATTGTTTTAGCCCATATAATTTTATACTCGGCCGACCTTTTCTAAATAAGTTTGGAGCAATTGTATCCACAATTCATCTCTGCGTTAAGTTCCCTGTGCAGGACGATCGAATTGCAACTATACATAGCGACTACAAAGAAGCACGACAGTGCTACAACATCAGCATGAGACTGCCAAATTGCTCAAAGCAAGCCAAGGTTAACAACGTCAACGTCTCTAACAACAACTCGGCCTTGGCCGATCTAGATCCAAGAGCCGAATTTCTCGAATGGCCCACACTAACAGATGAGTTACAAAAAGTATATTTCAATAATGATCCTAACAAATACACCTACGTAGGTACAACCATGAGCACGGCAGAACTAAAAGCGATACAAACCTTTCTACAAAAGCAAGCTGACCTGTTCACATGGAAACCATCTGATATGCCAGGCATTGTCCCCCAAATCATTGCTCATAAACTAGAAATCAAACCTTCTGTCCGACCAGTTCAGCAGAAAAAAAGAAACCTCTGAGACGAAAAGAAGAAGGCGTCATTAGAAGAGACTCAAAAACTAATCAATGCAGATTTTATTAGAGAAATACGGTTCACCACCTGGCTAGCCAATGTTGTAATGGTAAGAAAATAAAATGATAAGTGGTGCATGTGCGTCGACTTCACTGATCTAAATAAAGCATGCCCGAAGGATTCATATCCTTTACCATCCATAGACTCCTTGGTGGATAATGCTTCTGGTTATGCCACCTTAAGTTTCATGGATGCTTATTCTGGTTACAATCAGATCCTAATGCACCCTTCTGATAAGAGTAAAACAGCCTTTATTACTGAATTTGGTAATTACTATTATAAAAGTTATGCCTTTTGGACTAAAGAATGCAGAGACAACTTATCAGTGTCTCATAGACAAAGTCTTCGCCAAACAGATCGGCAGGAATATGGAGGTCTACATTGACGACATGGTCGCCAAAACAAAGGTCGGCCACGACCATATCGCCGACCTCGCCGAAATATTTGATCAAATAAGGCATTACAATTTGCGTCTTAATCCTGAAAAATGTGCGTTTGTCGTTCAAGGTGGCAAGCTTTTGGGGTTTTTACTAACTAGTAGGGGTATCGAGGCAAATCTAGACAAATGCCGAGCAGTACTAGAGATGACGAGCCCAAAAATAATAAAGGATGTGCAGCGGTTGACAGGAAGACTTGCTGCACTTTCCCAATTTGTCCCATGTTTGGCTTCAAAATCTTTTCCCTTTTTCCAAACACTCAAAAAGAAAAATGGAATGATGATTGCGGAAGAGCTTTCAATAATCTTAAAATCACTCTATTGCAACCGCCAGTCCTTCAAAAACCCTTACAAGGGGAAGAACTTTTCTTGTACTTATCAGTTACTAACTGGGCAATAAGCTTTACTCTTGTTACAGAAAGGGAGAAAGTTCAACATCCAATTTATTTTGTTAGCAAAACCCTACATCATTACAAGTCAATTATCCGAAGATAGAAAAACTGGCACTAGCACTGGTATTCTCGGCGAGGAGACTCCGACCTTATTTCCAGAGCCATGTTATTCACGTTCGGACCGAAGAACCATTACGCCAGGTCTTACATAAACCAGAGATTGCAGGCCGACTTGTCAAATGGTCGGTCGAACTATCTGAATTTGATATCAGATATCAAGGTTGGGGTCCGATCAAGTCACAATTCCTTGCCGACTTCATAGCAGAATCAACCATCCCAATAGCAGACGACCATACAGTACAATGGACTTTGTACGTTGATGGTTCATCAAACCCTCAAGGGTGTGGTGTAGGAATTAGGCTGGAAGGCGATGATGGTTTCATTTTGGAACATTCCCTTCACTTCTCCTTCAAAGCCAGCAACAATCAATCCAAGTATGAGGCCCTTATTGCAAGACTTTGGCTCTGTTTAGTTCTACACATATCCTCTATAAATGGTATATTATGATTCACTATTGGTAGTACAACAGGTAAATGACCTTTTTCAAGTCAAAGATCCATTGCTGACTAAATACTTATTATTGGTAAAACACTTGATCTCCCAGTTTACAAACTTTGAAATACAACATATACCACGAGATCAGAATAATAGAGCTGACATTTTATCTAAGCTCGGCAGCACACAATCTCAACTGTCAACATTACATCAATCCACTTTACATACTCCAAGTGTTACTCTAACAAATGTTTTAAGTGCCACACAGGGACAGGATTGGCGAAGCTCGTTTATACATTATTTGCAAACAGGTGATATACCAGATAGTGTCGAAAATGTAAAGAGGTTCCGATGACAAGCATCCTTTTTTATGTTACTCAACGGCTCTTTATATAGGCGAGGATATTCTCGCCCATTATTAAAATGCCTATCTGTTCATACCTTGGGTCGAGTTGTCCGACCCGGGATGATTAGCGACAAAGCGACCGACCTCCTCAGGTCAGACTATCCGACCTCTTTTTAAAGAGAGCTCGGCTAAACCGACAGAAAAGCCTAGTAAGGGGCCCAAATAGAGGAACACGACCCAAATCCAAAGGCAGTCCAAGCCTATAGAGATAAGGGCGGTTCCCTTGAAGATAAGCTAACCTCACTCAAAGATAAGATAAGATAAGATAACTAACTTATCTTATCTAAAAAGGTCACTCCACACCATTATAAATACACTGGAGCACCCAGGTATAACTCATACTCTGATTCTACAAAAAACCTGTTTAATACCCATGCTAACTTAAGCATCGGAGTCTCTTGCAGGTACCCCCCACCCTCCGGTGACAAAGGATCAACAGTGCAGCCAAGTTCAATAAGTCGGACACAACAGCTCCGGCCTCCACTTACAGCCGGACACGTCATCTCCGACCAGCATAGAAGATCTCGTCCGAGATCGACCTACAGTTTCAGGTAACCCTCAGAACATTGGCGCCGTTTCTGGGGACTTGGAAGTCATCCCACCACCATGGCGGATGATCATAACAACGACCACGATTCAGATCTAGAGGATAGAACACCGCACAAAAATACGGACACTACACTAAAAGACGCTCTAGAATCCAACGGGGACAAAAACTCATCAAATCCGGGAGTGATAGAGGCACTTCAAGATCGATTAAAGCAACTCGAAAAGGAAACCCATCATCAACGAGAAGTCGGAAAGGATCTACAAAGAGAGGTAAGATGACGTCGAGAATTAGAAGATAAACTTCTGAAACTCCAAGCCGATCTCAAAGCAAGAGCCACTCGGACCACCCCTGAGGACAACTCACGCAAAGATCAAGATCCATTCACTAGGGAAATCATGAAGACCAAAATTCCTAAGGACTTCAAACTTCCGGATATGACTTTGTACGATGGCACTACGGATCCCAACCATCACCTCAGCAATTTCAGAAGTAGAATGTATCTTACCGACGCCTCAGATGCAGTTCGTTGCAAAGCTTTTCCAACAACTCTCACAAAGACAGCAATCAGATGGTTCGACAACCTACCTCCGAAGTCCATCTCAAGCTTTGATGACCTAGCCAAAAAGTTCCTGGCCGGATTCTCCATCCAAAAAGACAAGGCTAAGTACGCCCCTAGCCTACTAGGAATCAAGCAAGGAGATCGGGAAAGTCTTCGCAACTACATGGAAAGATTCAACAAAATATGCCTAGACATACAAAGCCTACCAACAGAGGCCGCCATCATGGGCCTCATCAATAGCCTGCGAGAAGGACCTTTTAGCCAATCCATATCAAAGAAGTACCCCACATCTCTGGACGAAGTGCAGGAATGAGCAGAGAAATACATCAACATGGAAGAAAATTCTCGACTAGGAGAAACCTCAAAATTCGGATTCACCTACCGAGACAAAGACAAAGAGTCCAAAAAGAAGGAAGATCGACAAGGGGAAAAAAATTAAAAAATACCATAATTACACTCCTCTTAGGGTATCCCTGGTGGATGTTTACAAAGAAGTCTGCCACACAGAAAAAATACCCCCAGCCCGACCACTCAAAGGCAAAAGAGGAGGAGGAAACCGGAATGAATATTGTGAATACCATCGAGTCAGTGGGCACTCCACCAACGAATGCTTTGACTTAAAAACGTCATAGAAAAGTTAGTAAGAGAAGGAAAACTAGATCGGTATTTGGCCACCCGAGACGATGAACAGAGAAAAAGGAGGAGGGACGAAGAAGCCGGGCGAACCGAGCGATCACCTCGTACGCCAGAAAGACATGTTCATATGATACACGGTCTAGAACACTCAAAATAGACTACATCGTGGTCGACGTGAGTTCAGCCTACAATGCCTTAATAGGACGGACAACCTTAAATCAACTCGGCGCAATAGTCTCAACTCCACATCTATGCATGAAATTTCCAACTGCAGAAGGGATAGCTACAATAAAGGCAGATCAAAAGATGGCACGTTGCTGTTATAACGAAAGTCTAAACCTCAGAGGCAGAGGAGAAAAATTCCACACAATTGAGCTCGGCAGAGTCCAGAGACGAGAAGAACTACGCCCACAGCCCGAAGGTGAAGTAGAGAAAGTTCAGATCGGAAACACCTCGGACAAAACAACTAATATCGGCACGATCCTAAACAGAGATGCAAAAGAATCACTGATACAGTTCTTACGAGATAATGTCGATCTCTTCGCATGGAAAGCTGCAGACATGCCAGGCATAGACCCCAAACTAATGTGCCACAAGTTGGCGGTCTATCCAGAATCTCGGCCGATATAGCAGAGACGAAGAAAACTTGGGCCAGAACAATCTCAAGCTGTGGAAGAACAGGTACAAGTGCTACTGGAGGCGGGATTCATAAGAGAAGTCAAGTACCCACTATGGCTAGCCAACGTTGTCTTGGTAAAAAAATCTAATGGGAAGTGGCGAATGTGCACTGACTACACCGATCTCAACAAGGCCTGCCCAAAAGATCCTTATCCACTCCCAAGTATCGACGCACTGGTGGATGCCTCATCTGGATATAAATACCTCTTGTTTATGGATGCATATTCTGGATACAATCAAATTCCAATGTATCCACCTGATCAGGAAAAAACCTCGTTTCTAACACCAAAAGAAAACTATTGCTACATCGTAATGCCTTTTGGTCTTAAAAATGTGGGGGCAACTTATCAAATGCTAATGAACAAAGTCTTTTCAGACCATATCGGAAAAATCATGGAAGTCTATATGGACGACATGTTGATAAAGACACAAAGTGAAGAGACATTATTGTCCGACTTGGTCCAAGTGTTCGACACTATAAGGAAGCATGGCATGCGACTCAATCTTGCAAAATGCACCTTTGCAGTAAAAAGCTGGCAAGTTCTTGGGTTTTATGCTCACACAAAGAGGAATCGAGGCAAATCCAGATAAATTCCAGGCTATACTCAACATGAAGAGCCCAACTTGTGTCAAAGAGGTACAACAACTCAACGGGAGGTTGGCGGCCTTGTCCAGGTTCCTAGCGGGATCAGCAATAAGATCTCTCCCCTTCTACGCCACTCTGAGAAAAGGAAAAAAGTTTGAATGGACAACAGAGTGCGAGCAAGCCTTTCAGGACTTCAAAAGTTTCCTGGGACAACCACCCATCCTAACTCGACCACGAGGGGAAGAGCCACTCGTATTATACCTCGCAGTAGGAAGTCGGGCAATAGCCTCAGCACTGGTTCGAGAAGACGACAAAGGACAACAACCAGTATACTTTATTAGTAAAGCGCTACAGGGATCCGAGTTGAACTACCAAAAAATAGAAAAATTTGCCTATGCGTTCATACTAACATCTCGACGTCTCCGCCCGTACTTCCAAACTCATACCATTAAGGTTCAGACCAACCAGCCCATAAAAGGGATAAGAAAACAGATTTAGCAGGCAGAATCCTACAATGGGCAGTCGAGTTGTCCGGATTCGACCTTCAATACGAAACTCGAACAACCATTAAATCATAATACTTAGCCGACTTCATTGCAGAATTTACAGACGCCCCGGGGACCCCCATAGAATGGAATATTTACGTGGACGGTTCCTCGAATAAAACTGGAAGCGGCGCAGGTGTGATAATTAAAAGCAACCAAGGAACTCAAATTGAGCTTTCCCTCAAATTCGGGTTCCCTATCTCAAACAACCAGGCGAAATATGAAGCACTACTAGCTGATTTGAAGCTGGCTAAGGAGGTGGGAGCCCAAAAATTCATCATCTTCAGCGACTCACAAGTAGTCACCTCACAAATAACAGGGAACTACCAAGTCAAAGATCCCACCATGAAAAAATACTTGGATAAAACCAGAGAACAGCTCGGACAACTCGGGAAATATGAGATCCGCCACATACCCCACGAACAAAATGCCCCAGCTGATGCACTCTCAAAATTAGCCAGCACCAAACCAGGGGGCAACAATAGAAGTCTCATCCAGGAAATACTACAGAACCAGTCAATATCGGAAGAAGAAAAAGTTCTAGCCATAACAGGTCAGGATCAAGGATGGATGACCCCCATAATTAACTACCTCAAAATAGAAACACTCCCTACAAATGAAAAATGAGGCAAAGAGGTTAAAACGGGAGGCACAATACTACACTATTATAAACAACACTCTATACAGAAGAGGGATTTCAATACCATTATTAAAATATGTGCCGACCTCCAACACAAGGGAAGTTTTAGAGGAAGTACACAGTGGCATTTGTGAGCACAAGCTCTCACCAAAAAAGTACTCCGGGCGGGACTTTATTGGCCAACTCTACAAAGGAAGCTACAGAATTCGTAAAGACATGTCACCATGCCAGAAACATGCCAACTTTCACATCGCCCCGCTAGAAGAGCTCATCAGTGTAACCTCACCTTGGCCATTTGCAAAATGGGGACTCGATCTTCTTGGACCCTTTCCCCAGGGATCGGGACAAGTCAAATTTCTCATAGTAGGGGTAGACTACTTTACAAAGTGGATCGAGGCAGAACCCCAGGCCAACGCCACCACTCAAAGAAGTCGAAAGTTCCTATATAGGAACATTGTCACAAGGTTCGGGGTTCCATACTCCATCAGCACGGACAATGGCACCCAATTCACAGATGTAGGCTTCAGAAAATTAGTAGCTGACTTGAACATAAAGCACCAGTTCACCTCCGTCGAACATCCCCAAGCCAATGGACAGGCTGAAGCTGCTAACAAAGTCATATTGGCCGGGCTAAAATAGAGATTACAAGATGCAAAGGGAGCTTGGGCCGAAGAACTTCCACAAGTCCTATGGGCATATCGAACAACGCCACATTCCACCACAAAAGAATCACCCTTCCGATTAGCATACGGAACAGAGGCAATGATCCCGGTAGATATCGAGGAAGGATCACCTAGAGTGGTCCATTACAATGAAGAAGCCAACTCCCAACTTCAAAGGGAAGAGCTCGACCTACTTCCTGAAATCCAAGAAAGAGCTCGGATCAGGGAAGAAGCACTAAAACGTCGAATGGCTTACAGATATAATCAAAAGGTAGTGCCAAGAGGTTTCGTTGAGGATGATCTCATCCTAATCCGAAATAATATTGGAACAACTCGACCCGGAGAAGGAAAGCTGGCAGCAAACTGGAAAGGACCCTATCGAGTCATAGAAGTACTTGGGAAGGGCTGCTACAGACTATCCGAACTCGACGGGCGAGAACTTCCTAGGTCGTGGCACGCCTGCAACCTAAGAAGATACTATAGCTAGAGAAGGTAAAAGATTTCATCATAGGATGCACTCTTTTTCCTGAAAAGGTTTTTTAATGAGGCACCAAGTTGAGATCCAGAAATTATCCAACTCAAAGGGATAGAAACTCTATATGTACATATTTTCATTTTTTTAAATAAAATATATTAGACCCTCTACAAAGTTTTCAAGACGCATTAATCTGAAACATTCATCGTCCGATTATAAAGCGACAGATTGGCAGAAAATAAAAAACAAATTCACTGCACGATCACGATAAAGACCAACAAAGATGAAAACCAAATTCATCTAAAGGTTGACTAAATGAGGATTTAATCCATTTTCTACAAATCGGCAAAGATGAAAACAGAATAATGTAAGAAGTTATCGAAAGTGATCCGGAGAAAGGACCTGACGAGGTCCTGATGGATTGCTAAATAATAACTTAAAAGACTGGTCGACGTTAAGAAGTCGGACCAAGTCAAACCAAGTTATAAGTAAACCCTGGAAAGAGGTCTGGCCAACCCTATAAAAGAGGATTACTTTAACTTAGAAGGGCACGACATGACGAAGTCAGCCCAAAAAACAAAGTTATAGAAGTAATCCCTGAAAGAGACCTGAACAAGGTCCAAGAAAGAGGATTACAAAAATAACTTAGAAGGGCCTGACATGACGAAGTCGGCCCAAAACACAAAGTTATAGAAGTAATCCTTGAAAGAGACCTGAACAAGGTCCAAGAAAGAGGATTACAAAAATAACTTAGAAGGGCACGACATGACGAGGTCGGCCCAAAACATAAAGTTATAGAAGTAATCCCTGAAAGAGACCTGAACAAGGTCGAAGAAAGAGGATTACAAAAATAACTTAGAAGGGCCAGACATGACGAGGTCGGCCCAAAACATAAAGTTATAGAAGTAATCCCTGAAAGAGACCTGAACAAGGTCCAAGAAAGAGGATTACAAAAATAACTTGATCCGACATGACGAGGTCGGCCCAAAACATAAAGTTATAGAAGTAATCCCTGAAAGAGACCTTAACAAGGTCCAAGAAAGAGGATTACAAAAATAACTTGATCCGATATGACGAGGTCGGCCTAAAACATAAAGTTATAGAAGTAATCCCTAAAAGAGACTTGAACAAAGTCCAAGAAAGAGGATTACGAAATAACTTAATCCGACATGACGAAGTCGGCCCAAGACATAAAAGTTATAAACTTAATCCCTGAAAGAGACCTGAACAAAGTCCAAGAAAGAGGATTACAAAAGTAACTTAGAAGGGTCCGACATGACAAAGTCGACCCACATAAAGTGCGAAGGCTACAAAAGTAATACTTGGCAGAAACCTCACAAAAGGTCCAAACAAAACAGGATACTGTTTGTTGCCTCAAACGAATCAAAGCCACAAGCACAAAAGCAACTCAAAGAGATCGAACAACAAGGCTCCAGCACTACCAAAAGCCTAGAAAAAAGTGCCTCGACGAGATAAAGATCGACATAATACTAAAAGCGCGAGGTTGTGATAAAAACAAATTCAAAAGGGCTACCCAAATCAGCCCCAAGAACTTGGAAGCTATTTTTGTTTTTTAGCCTAAACAAGTGTCAACGGTCAGCAAAATAAAATTTACAAAATAAAGAGTTTAAAAGCCCACAAGCCGGGCTATCTACATAATCAAGATAAAAAAGTCCAATTAAACATCAGAAGCCTTCCCGGTAGCATCAGCATGGGGAGAAGGAGGGCGAGTCTGAATGGGCACAGCATCCACGGTCCCATCATCTCGATTCAGGATTTGACAGTCCGGATCAGATACGGGATGACCGACCTCCGCTGAAGGAACTGAAGAAGTTGACACTTTAGCGGCAGGCGCAGAGGGAGGTTCAACATCATCATCATCCGAGTCATCAGGGACAATCTTACCATCCCTCACAACATTGTCCAGGCTGAAGAGAGACTGACGAGAGAAACTTTTGTGTGGTCTAGAAAATTGCGGATAAATCCTCGTTGCAAGTATAGTTTCTAAACCTTCAAAAGTCCCTTCGTACAAACGTTTTGGTTGTCACAAGTAACAAACCCCTTTTAAAATTGATAACCGAGTATTTAAACCTCGGGTCGTCTTCTCAAAGAATTGCAGGGAGGTGTTCTTATTATTGGTTATGAGTTGTAAATTGGGGTTTTGGATCAAGGTAAAAAGTATGTTGAATGACAAGTAAAATAAAATAATAATAACTGTAAAATAAACTCTTGGCAAGGTATAAGAACTGGAAGTCCTATCCTGGTTATCCTTATCATTTGTGATGAGAATCGATTTTTCTCCCACTTTGTTAACCAGCGAATTAATTCGAATCCTCAAGTCCCAGTCTTTCCTTGGGAAAAGTTAGAGTTATTGGATCTCGAAGTAATTCTTGAAGAATTCCAATTTTCAATCAACAATGAGTTTGATAACTCAAGAGTTACCAATGATTCAACCAAAGCCAAAAGGGAAAAATCTAAATTATTTATATAAATAAAAGAAAGCAATCATAAGTCTGAAATACCTCAAAATATATTAAATAGAAAATCAATCTAAACATAGAGAGTCATAAACAAAATTGAGAAAAGAAATAAAAGAACATTGAACCTGGGATTGAGAGTCACTCCTAAAACTAAGAGAAGTCCTAAATCATAATCCTAAGAGAGAGGAGAGAACCTCTCTCTCTAAAAACTACATTTACTCCTAAAATTGTGAATGTGAAAGCCCGTTTATGAATGGATGCATTCCTCCACTTTATAGCCTCTAATCTATGTTTTCTGGGCCGAGAACTGGGTCAGAAACAGCCCAGAATTCGCTGGTTGCGAATTTAAACACGCTGAATTTTCATCACTGCGATGCGACCGCATGGAGCACGCGGTCGCGTCACGTAGCGTCAGGGAAACTATAGCATATTATTTATCAAATCGAAGCCCCAGATGTTATCTTTCCAACGCAACTGGAACCGCGTCGTTTGGACATCTGTAGCTCAAGTTATAGCCGTTTTAGTGCGAGAGGGTCAGGCTGACACCTTTGCAGTTCCTTCAACTTCTTGTATTCCTTCCACTTTTGCATGCTTCTTTCCATCCTCTGAGCCATTCCTGCCCTGTAATCTCTGAAATCACTTAACACACACATCAAGGCATCTAATGGTAATAAGAGAGGATTAAACATAGGGAACTTAAGGCCAAAGAAGCATGTTTTCAATCAAAGCACATAATTAGGAAGGAAAATATAAAACCATGCAAATAGTATGAATAAGTGGGTAAAGAGTTGATAAAATCCATTCAATTGAGCACAAGATAAACCATAAAATAGTGGTTTATCAACCTCCCCACACTTAAACATTAGCATGTCCTCATGCTAAGTTCAAGAGAAGCTATAAAGATGAAGAGGAATGGTAAATTAATATGAAATGCAACCTATCTATATGAATACAACTAAATGCAAAAATGATTCTACCTACTTGGTTAAAAGTAAATAAGCTTTTCAAGACAAACATAAATTAGACTTCACTAATTCAAATTATACAATAAAAGACAAGTAAAGAAGATAGCTTATGAAATCAGGGAACATAGAATCAAGCATTGAACCCTTACTGGTAGTGTATATCACTCTAATCTCTCAAGTGTCTAGGGTTAATCACTCTATTCTTCTCTAATCATGCTTTCTAAACATTGTTCTTCATCTAACCAATCAACAAATATTTAGCATACTAATGCAAACATCATGAGGTCTTTTCAAGGTTGTAATGGGGCTAAGGTAAGGGTATAAGGATATATGTATGGCCAAGTGAGCTTTATAAAGTGAATCCTTGATTAGTCTAAGATCTCACTCAACATATACATACTTTATATAATTTTAAAATACTTTACCCAGCTACCCGAATTTTCCCACTTTTGTATTACATGCTCATGTATCAAACTTATTTTTGAATCTTGTCCCATGTGCATTGATTCTTTTTATTTTGCATTTGGGGTAATATTATGTTTTTCTTTTCTTCTCTCTTTTTTTTTGTATCCCCTTATTTAATTACTTAATCTTTTTGAATATATATATATATATATTTTTTTTTTCAATGCACATGGTAATTTAATTATTTTGATTTCATATGAGCATGCTTCCCAAATTTTCAAATAACTTATTCAATTTAATTCCCTATTTTTTTCATATCATCCCATGTTCCCATAAAATTTCCCACACTTAAATTATACACAATATCTATCTTAAGCTAACCAAGGATTCAACTTGGGATTTTTATTTTGTTTTTCTGCTTAAGGCTAGTAATGTGGTTATGAAATAGAAGGGGGTTAAAAAGGCTCAAGGTGGCTAACAAGGGTGATGTAAAGGGTAGGCTTATTTGGGATAAGTGAGCTAAAATTAAACAATGGCCTCAATCATATGCAAGCATGTAAATATACTAAATAATGGACATATATATTGGAACAAAATATAGATTACAATCATAGAGAAGGAAACACACAGGAATAAAACATTTATGGTTAAATAATGTAACCATATAAATAAGCTCAATTCTCACAGGTTGTGTGTTCTTAGCTCAAAAACCATATTCCAAATACAACTTTCAAACAAGTTTTAACATAAAAAAATTTTTTCAATTTAAATTAGTGAAAATTTTCAAAAATAGAGTTACTTTAACCAAGTAGTAACTAAATGCATAAAATCAAATAAACATGCAATCAAATATACAGATGTAACAATGAACAAATAAAGAAAATAAGATTATTGGTGTTGAAAAGAAGGTAACTAACCCATGGAGATTGGTATCGACCTCCCCACACTTAAAGATTGCACCGTCCTCGGTGCATGCTAAGATTTGCAAGTGGACGGGTTGTTTCAACTGTTGCTTTTCTCTAAGGATTTTGCAAATGGACTTGTCTGTCTCCCCATGTAAATGTCTTCCGCTTCCCTTCTGGGTGGCCATCCTGAAAGAAAAAGGGAAGAAAGGTAACCCAGTAATAGAGATAAGAAAATAAATAAAGTATGGGTGGGTTAATGCCAAATGAAAAAGGTCTCATGTACATGGAAGCTTCAACATGTACGTGAGAAAATAATAGAAGCCATGGCATACCAGTGGTGCAGAATATGCAACCAAGGGGAGGAGTGTGGGTAATGAAATATCAATATAAGTTCATGTCAATGCAAATGAAGTGCAATTATCATAAAAGATTAGCATTGATTTAAATAATGTTACCCAATCAGAATAAAACAAGTCATAAGCACTAAGATAATACCAGAAAAGATATAACAGCTGAATAAGAACATTTGAACACTAATGGTAAAATAATAATTTTAGAAAAGAAAAATAAAAATATGCACAAAATTAAAATGTAATGAATGAAATATGCAAATAAATTAAGTAAAATAAAAAGAAAGATAAGAAGAATGAGAAGTGAAAGAAATAAAGTAAGAAAGAAAGAAGAAAAGATAGAAGAAATTAGGATTAGAGAAGAAAAGATAACAAAATTGGCTGATCTGGATATTCTGTGTGCCGCTGGTGACGCGGTCGCGTGGTGCGCAATAAGGTCAGGCGACGCGGATGCGTGGGGCATGCGGACGCGTGGCTTGATTTGTGCGATTGGCGCGAGTGCAGCCTCGCGCTCGCACAACTCTCTGTTCGAAACTGAGTATTGCCAAAATCCAGGGTGACGCGATCGCGTGGGGCATGCGATCGCGTGAGTGGCCATTATGAGGATATGACGCGGACGCGTGAGCCATGCGTCCGCGTGGTAAGGCGTGTGCGATCAGCACCAGTCCAGCACCACTCTCGCACAACTTTCGGTCGTGCACCCTTCGTACGTCGATTTCCAAGACACGCGGCCGCGTGAGTGACGCGGTCGCGTGGGAGCCATTTTTTCCACATGATGCGGACGCGTCAACGATGCTGCCACGTCGCTTGCGTGCTTCTCTTTTTTTTTTTTAAATCTGAGAAGATGCAGAATGCAGTGTTAATATGAATGTGATGCGAAACTCCAGGTTCAATATAATAAAATAAAATTCGAAAACAAATAAAACTAAATAAAAATAAAAAGGAACGATCATACCATGGTGGGTTGTCTCCCACCTAGCACTTTTAGTTATAGTCCTTAAGTTGGACATTTGGTGAGCTCCCTGTTATGGTGGCTTGTGCTTGAACTCATCCAGGAATCTCCACCAATGTTTGTAATTCCAATAGCCTCCGGGATCCCAAATCTTGTTTCTACACCCGTCTTCAAGTTGATTATCATGATTCCATCTGGGTGGTTCAGCTTTAGAATTCTCAGTGAAGCATCCAAACAACTTCCTAGACCCATTCAATTGAGCTCTACACCAACCTTTGCGTTTAAAGCTTCCAACCATAATGAACCTTGCAGGACAATTCTTACCACTAACCATCTTTCTCTTACTCTTAATGCCACAAAGAGCTCTAAGTTGACCATCCGTCTCTAGTAGCCCATATTCAAGTGGAATTAGAAAGCTGAGGGATATAAATTTTACCCACTTGAATGTTGTGAAGGATGATGGTAACTTAGGGGGAGGTATTTCTAATGAAATTGCAAGCTCCACTCCTTTGTGCTCTTCTCTGACAACTTCCACCTCTTTGCAAGTTTTTTCAATATCAACCTCTTCCTCTTGGTAGCTTTCTTCCAATTCAATCTCTTCTTCATTGCTCACCAAGTGCATGGGAGGCTGTGCTTCTTCTTCTTTAATCTCTATTTCTTGACCAACCTCTTCCAAGTCTTCAACTATGATATGCCTTGGAGGTTGTACACCCTCCTCAACATCAAATGCAACCGTCTTGGAAGGAGGTTCTATGTCTTGACTTTCTCATGGAGGTTCAGCATCTCGCAAGTCTTCAACCACTTTGTCCAGTAGTTTAAATATAAAATCGTACTCATCCTTGATGATTTTCTTTCCATGACAACTCCTTTCAACTGTTCTTTCATCTTCAAGGGTCCTTACTACCTTCACCTCTAGGGCCTCCTCTAGCTCCTTATGAAGTATGGATTCGCGAAGATGATCCATTCTCTCTTGTTCTATATCAATAGCATCATTGGGATCATGTTGCTCTTGGATTGATGGATGTGGGTGCTCTTCCATCGATGGTGGTGATGGGATGGAGAGATCATTCTGTGGTTGAAAAGGAAGTGCACTAGAGCTTGAGGGTTGATTGTTGAAGGTATTTGGTGGTCCGATTTGGGCGACGAGAGCTTGTATAGTAGAGTTTAGATTAGTAAGTGCTTTCCCCATGGAGGTTTGGGGTGGATAGGAGGGTTTATTTGGCTCATAAGGTGGTTGGTATGGTGGATATGGGTTAGGATCATATGGAGGTGAATGGTGAAAAGGGGCTTGTGAGTATGGTGGTCCAAAGTCATGTTGAGGAGAGGGTTTATAGGCATATGGTGGTGGTTGTTGATAGTCCATTGGAGGTGGTTGTTGCCATGAGGGTTGATCAAATCTTTGTGGCTCCTCCCATCTTTGATTGTTCCAACCTTGATGCCTGTTCTCATTGTAATTTCCTCTTCCTGCAATATAATTGTAACCAGACTCATAGCCAAAGGGGTGAGAGTTCATAGTAGCAAATAAAAATTAAAAACAAAAATAAAAATAATTTAAACTAAAAGGTTATTGAAATTTAAATTTTTGAATTTGAAAATTAAATTTTGAATTTTAAAATTTGAAATTTGAATTTTGAAATTTGAATTTTGAAAAAGTCAACAATATAAGATAAGAATTTGAAAAAAGATTTAAATTTTGAAAAGGTTTGATTTTTAAAATTTTAAATTTGATTTTTGAAATAAGATAAGATAAGATTTTGAAAAAGATATGATTTTTGAAAAATATTTGAATTTTGAAATTTAAATTTTGAAATTTTAAATTTTGAAATTTAAATTTTAAATTTTTTTAATTTGAATTTTGAAAATTGAAATTTGAAATTTGAAATTTGAGTTTTAAATTTTGAACTTTTGAATTTAATGAGAAAAGATAAAAACAATAAAATGACACTAA
This sequence comes from Arachis ipaensis, assembly GCF_059453495.1. Taxonomy (NCBI): domain Eukaryota; kingdom Viridiplantae; phylum Streptophyta; class Magnoliopsida; order Fabales; family Fabaceae; genus Arachis; species Arachis ipaensis. The sequence goes on from NC_142436.1 coordinate 61,967,113, forward strand.
ACTTAAAAATTTTTAGATCAAAATGAAGAAAACAACTAAGAACAACTTGAAGGTTAAGATGAACACGAAGAACAACTTGAAGATCAAGATGAACACCAAGAAATTTTTTTTTTTTGAAAAATTTTTAATAACTAAATAAAAACCAATAACCTCTTAATTTATGAAAAAGCAAAAATAAAAACAAAAATAAAAACAAATAAACAAGTAAAAAGCAAATATTTACAATAACCAATAATAAGGCACACGTTTGCAATTTCCCGGCAACGGCTCCATTTTGACGAGAGAAACTTTTGCGTGGTCTAGAAAATTGCAGATAAATCCTCGTTGCAAGTATAGTTTCTAAACCTTCAAAAGTCCCTTCGTACAAACGTTTTGGTTGTCACAAGTAACAAACCCCTTTTAAAATTGATGACCGAGTATTTAAACATCGGGTCGTCTTCTCAAGGAATTGCAGGGAGGTGTTCTTATTATTGGTTATGAGTTATAAATTGAGGTTTTGGATCAAGGTAAAAAGTATGTTGAATGACAAGTAAAATAAAATAATAATAACTGTAAAATAAACTCTTGGCAAGGTATAAGAACTGGAAGTCCTATCCTAGTTATCCTTATCAATTGTAATGAGAATGGATTTTTCTCCCACTTTGTTAACCTCTAACTATGAAGGTAAGTTAAGTGGATGAATTAATTCGAATCCTCAAGTCCCAGTCTTTCCTTGGAAAAAGTTAGAGTTATTGGATCTTGAAGTAATTCTTGAAGAATTTCAATTTTCAATCAACAATGAGTTTGATAACTCAAGAGTTACCAATGATTCAACCAAAGGCAAAAGGGAAAAATCCAAATTATTTATATAAATAAAAGAAAGCAATCATAAGTCTGAAATACCTCAAAATATATTAAATAGAAAATCAATCTAAACATAGAGAGTCATAAACAAAATTGAGAAAAGAAATAAGAGAATATTGAACCTGGGATTAAGAGTCACTCCTAAAACTAAGAGAAGTCCTAAATCCTAATCCTAAGAGAGAGGAGAGAACCTCTCTCTCTAAAAACTACATTTACTCCTAAAATTGTGAATGTGAAAGCCCGTTTATGAATGTATGCATTCCTCCACTTTATAGCCTCTAATCTGTGTTTTTTGGGCCGAGAACTGGGTCGGAACAGCCCAGAATTTGCTGGTTGCGAATTTAAACACGCTGAATTTTCGTCACTGCGATGCGGCCGCATGGAGCAGCGGTCGCGTCACCTAGCGTCAGAGAAACTATAGCATATTATTTATCAAATCGAAGCTTCGGACGTTAGCTTTCCAACGCAACTAGAACCGCGTCGTTTGGATCTCTGTAGCTCAAGTTATGGCCGTTTTAGTGCGAGAGGGTCAGGCTGACACCTTTGCAGTTCTTTCAACTTCTTGTATTCCTTCCACTTTTGCATGCTTCTTTCCATCCTCTGAGCCATTCTTGCCCTGTAATCTCTAAAATCACTTAACACACATATCAAGGCATCTAATGGTAATAAGAGAGGATTAAACATAGGGAACTTAAGGCCAAAGAAGCATGTTTTCAATCAAAGCACATAATTAGGAAGGCAAATGTAAAACCATGCAAATAGTATGAATAAGTAGGTAAAGAGTTGATAAAATCCATTCAATTGAGCACAAGATAAACCATAAAATAGTGGTTTATCAGAGACAGATCGACCTCGGGAGCCAGAATTCGAACCTGCTCCTTCAGGTTCTCATAAGCAGCATTCATGCTACCGACAAGGTGGCCTTGGAGCTCGGAGTAATCAGTTCGGGCAGAATCCAACTCCTCCCTCAGACGCATTACCTCCCGATAGGATGTAACATAGCTATCTTTATGCCTCAATGCCGTGTCCTCGGCCAACCTCACAGAAGCCTCCAAGGCAAGGGAGCTAGCCTTCTCACTCTCCAGCTCTTTCTCCAGTTTGGACACTTTCGCTTTGAGCCCCTCCTTCAAGCCTTTCATCCAATCAAACTCCTGTTTAGCCTCCTCTATGAAGGCTTTGGTGGCATGAAGAGGAAGATTTTGGGCAGTTCGGTACAAGGCAGCCCCCATGTGCGCCATCTTAACACTACTCTGAGTTATAAAGTCCAAATGGCGAAGGAGCGATACATCATCCATAGGGAGGACACTGTAAGGACCGATCTGCTGATCTACGAACCCGACCGCGTCAAAATCCGGGGCATCAAGGTTTAAAGGCTCAATGGTTTTTTGCTTTTTGTTGGAAGGAGCACCAGAAGTAACAACAGAGGCTTGGGGAGGATTAATCAAATGAACCCGGGGAGTTGGGATTACCTTCCTCACCCTAGGTGAGCTCGGAACGGACGGCTTCGACTGAGCCTGGGAAGATCCCTCCCCGGCCGCCTTGGCCGAGATGTTTTTTGCTGCAGTAGCTTTCTTCGCCCTTTTGAAGGCCTTCATAGATTCATTATCCTTAATCATCTCTGCAAAGCAAAACACAAGCAGTAAGGAATCAATTAACAAATCAAAAAGAGCTTGTAAACAGTATAGGAGCAGACAAAAGAGGAAAATCAAAAAATTAACTACCCAGCTTAGTTCGGAGGAGAGAGGGGTTGGTTAAAAACTTCTTTGTGTCGAGATGGGGAGGCTGACCCCAGGTCTCTTCCAGAACAGTCACAAAAGCTTGCTCAGCCTCATCCAACATTTCCCATGAATATCTAGATACCCTTACGTCCTTTTGCCATTCCAAGGGAAAGGCGGGCTCGTCATTTTCATCCAGAAAAAACGGCCGAGCTCCTTCAACAGCTCAGACTTTAAAAAAGTAATTTTTAAAATCACGGAAAGATTCATCAAACATGGAGAAGACCTTTTTTCCCTGGGAAGCTCGGAAATAAACCCAAGCAGCTTTTTTCTTTACTACCCCAAGCTTCGTCAAAACAAAGAGATAGGAGAAAAGAGATTGCGAGGCAGGAATACCGAATCCATGACACAACAATTGAAAGATTTTTATGAAACCCCAGGAATTGGGGTGAAGTTGGGAAGGAGCAACATTACAGGACCATAACAGGTTGGTCTCAAAATCAGTAAAAGGAAGGGTGATACTCATCGGGCCAAAAAAGAAATCGTAAACATAGAAAAAAGGGTGATCTCCAGCAACCCAAGTAGAGAAACAAACTCTCTCTTTAGAAGTGGGAGGTACAAGTTCGTAATTCTTTTTCTCACCAGCACTACTACAAACCCTATGAAATTACCTAAGCTGCTGACAAAATTTAGAATCAACCAAAGAAACACACAAAAGAACCATTGAATCCACCCAATCAGCCATGCCCTCAGAGACCTGGAAAGATGTCTCAACAATGTTCTTGCGAGAAGACATGAAGTCAACTAGTCCTACAGCAAGAAGAAAAGAAAACAGATTACTAACCCAAAAAACATCGCGGATAAAGACAAAACATCTCAGAACAGCTTGGACAAGCACGATTCGGAGCAATACAAACAAAAGGAAACCCCGGGACTTACACTAGAGACCCAGGGGCATCCTTTTGGGGGCAAGTTAAGGAGCAAGGACTCAAGGAAACACTACAAGTTTACATCTCTACACGACCTGACAGGAAGATAACACTCCGAGAAGAAAAGTCGCGAGTTACAAATCAAAAATCATCAAAATAATTACCTCCCAAAATTCACAGTCTCAGACAGAACTAACAAGCAACAAAAGCATCAAGAGGAACTCAAGAAAATGCACTCCGAACAAAAGGCGAAAATTAAATTATGGGTATCGTTATCTCCTACAAAGGTACAGCAACAAGGAAAGCCACCAAAACAGAGCAGGAGTCAAGGGGCAATCTTTTGAAATTGTGAGCAAGATACAGTTTTTTCAAAAAGTAGCCAGAAGCAACAGTAGAACATGCAAAGCCCTAGGAAGCCTCAAACAGAAATACCAGGAATATGCATAAAAACGAAAAAGAAAAAACACATTACAGCGACAAGTAAACACAAGATCATAGAAAGGTCCAAGATCTTTTCATACAGTCAAAAATCAAAGAGTCACCAAAAAACCAAAAACAAAGCAACGAAAAAGTGAAGAAACTGTAAATGAAACCAACCTGGAAAAAAGCAGAAAGCTTCAGAAGAGTCGAAGATGGGAGATGAAATCCTGAATCACCCTCGCACAAGCAAAAGCACCAGGCAATGTCACAAGAAGAAACGCGAAATTACAAACTCCAGGCGAAAACAGAAAATGAGAAAGAAAAGGGAAGTTACGGTAACAAGAAAAGAGAAACCGTCTTTTCTGTGTGTAAAGATTCAAATTAGAAAGACAAGAGAAACGAGGCATTAAAAACTAATTAATAAGGGTATTAAAAACCCTCGCCCGTTCCCAAGAATAGAGCGCTAGTACAAAAGTGCGCGCTTTTAGAAGAAAACGTTCCGCATTCAAAAACAAAGACTCTACAAGGAAGAAGTCGACCGGTGCCCGAGTTCGGCTTTATCAGAGCAGGATCGAAGTCCTAAATATAAGACTCGACCTCCCAAAAAAGACTGAACTCGATCAGGGGCACTGTTCATACCCTGGGTCGAGTTGTCCGACCCGGGATGATTAGCGACAAAGCGACCGACCTCCTCAGGTCAGACTATCCGACCTCTTTTCAAAGAGAGCTCGGCCAAACCGACAGGAAAGCCCAGTAAGGGGCCCAAATAGAGGAACACGACCCAAATCCAAAGGCAGTCCAAGCCTATAGAAATAAGGGCGGTTCCCTTGAAGATAAGCTGACCTCACTCAAAGATAAGATAAGATAAGATAACTAACTTATCTTATCTAAAAAGGTCACACCACACCATTATAAATACACTGGAGCACCCAGGTATAACTCATACTCTGATTCTACAAAAAACCTGTTTAATACCCATGCTAACTTAAGCATCGGAGTCTCTTGCAGGTACCCCCACCTTGCGGTGATGAAGGATCAGCAGTGCAGCCAAGTTCAACAAGTCGGACACAACAGCTCCGGCCTCCACTTACAGCCGGACACGTTATCTCCGACCAGCACAGAAGATCTCGTCTGAGATCGACCTACAATTTCAGGTAACCCTCGGAACACTATCCAAAACTGAAGCCGAGTTTGCACTATCCAAAGCTCACGAAGGAATCTGTAAAAACACATTCTGGAGCTCGGAGTTTAACTTCAAAAGTCCTCCGTGCTGGTTTCTTTTGGCCTACCTTAAAACAAGATAGCCTCACTAAGGTTCAGACATGTGAAAATTGCCAAACGCACCACTCATACACATTCTAGCCGAACATCTACATCACTTCGACATAAGTTGGCCCCTTAACCGCTGGGTGCTCGATATTCTCGGTCCATTCCCAATGACACCGGGTCAGGTAAAATTTCTCGTTGTTGCAATTGATTATTTTTCAAAGTGGGTTGAAGCCCAACCTTTAGCTAAGATAACATCCCAACAAATGATCTCTTTCGTCTAGAAAAACATTATTTGCCGCTTTGACATTCCTCAGCATATTATTATTGATGACAATGGTTGCCAGTTTGTCGATCAAAGATTCACATCTTTTTTGCAGAATCTTAAAATCAACCATCACTTCGCTTCCGTTGAACATCCTCAAACAAACGGATTGGCAGAAGCAGCAAACAAGGTAATATTGCATGCTCTAAAGAAAAAGTTAGATGACGCCAAAGGACTTTGGGCCGAGCTTATACCAGAGATCCTTTGGGATATAATACCACACCCCAATCGTCAACAAAGGAAACCCCATTCAGACTTTTATACGGCTCCGAGGCCATGATACCACTGGAAATCTCACAAAATTCCATAAGGACTCAACTCGCTGACCACGACGAAGTTCGGTGAGCCGAGTTAGATATCATCGAGGAAATCAGAGATATCGCAACACTCCGACAACGCGCGGCACAACAAGTCATAGCTCGACGACACAATAAGTCGGTTAAAACCCGATCATTTCAGAAAGGAGACTTAGTACTTCGAAAAATAGAAACTGCTCGGAAAACATTAACACATGGAAAACTCGCCGCAAATTGGGACGGTCCATACCGAATTACTGAAGTCCTCGGCAATGGTGCGTACAAACTAGAATCGATAAACGGTACAACTCTACCTAACACCTGGAATGTTTCCTCCTTAAAGAAATTTTATAGTTAAAAGTCAGGGACATGCTTGTACTTTTTTCCTACTGCCAAGATTTTTCCCAAAAGGGTTTTGCTTGGAGAGGTTTTAACGAGGCTAGCCTACCTGAACCTTTGTAACCGAAGGTTTACCAATTAATATATGTTCAGAACTTCGTTTCAATATTTATTCTACACCGAATTCAGTATTTATCAATTTTATTTCAATTCACACAAGAAGCGCTTCCGCTTATACGAATTCCAACTTGCCCAAGTTCGGCAATCAATTCATTCAACAAATAAGGAATATCTTAAGCAAGAATTCCTATCAATCAATCAAACGCCTTCTTAATACCTCAGAACCGAAGAGGTCAAACGATATTCTCTAAACAAACATCAGTGAACAAGCTAATCAGAAAACTAATCATTACATCATTATAATCAAAATGTATTGCCCTTTCAGGCTGCAGTTATCCAAAAACATCTTCAAAAGTAAAAAAAGCTCTAACAAACAGAGCATTACAAATCCAACAAAAAACAAGTTCACTTTCAGAAAATGCTAAATATTTTCAGCCTATCTTCCGCAACACCATCATCTTCGACCATCTTCCTATCCCGAACGATCTTCCTAGGATCCATCTCAGACAAATCCACTTCAGGCTCCAGAAACTTCACTTGAATGGACGCTCTCTCAAAACCCTCCACAAATGAGTCTAAAATCTCATTTTGCCTTTTCTTTTCCATTTCTTTCAGTTGAGAAGTTACATCAATCAATCGAGTTTCTACACTTGCCAAATCAGCCTCCTTCTTTTTCAAATCCTCGACATCCTTAGAATAATTATCCTTCATTTCTTATAACTGTTTTTCAATCTCAATTAACTTCAACCGTAGCTCAGCAACCGCATTCTTACTCTGAGCCAACTCATTTTTTAACAAATCATAATCCTCCTTCTGCACCCCCAACTTCTTATGCTTCAACTCCCGGCTGCGACCCAAACTTGCCATTCTCAAACCAACTACCTATAGGATATCCAAAATAAAAAATAAAAAATAGCAACATTTACACAAATTCAATAAAGACAGTCTGCTTTCTGAGCTTACCTGCATATATTGCAGTATATCAATTTCTCCAACTTCATTCGCCAAGGACACGTCGGCCGATGATTGACAAACATCGTCCACCACAGCCATGTAAGGAAAATCCCTCCCTCAGACCGACAAGCCATCACTATGCTTGGACGCTTCATGTAGCTTCTTCTGATTCGACATAAATGCATGGATTTCTTCTAAAGAAACCTCATTGTCCTTCTGGCTGGACTCCTCAGACAAATCCAGAACATCAGTTTTTCTCTTCTTCAGTATAACCTTCCTCCGTCACGCGACGGGCTGATTAACTTCTGCAGCCACAGTGATTTTTTCCTTATTTGACGAAGAAACATCTTTTTCCAATTTTTTATTTTTAAAACGAGATCTCAGAGAAGCAGCCGAAACACCAGGATACTTACCTCCTGAAAATACAATAAAACACTGTAGATTAATAGCGTTTTCAAAACAGAAAAACAAAAAACATAACACACCAACTCACCCATATACTCTATCGCAGCCTTTCTATTTTCCTCCCACTTTAGCAGATCAAACATTGAGATTAGGTCTTTCCGATCAATACCCTCCACCAGAAACTCAATTATACAAACATTCCTCGAACTAATAACTTCGGCCCCGAGTATGTTCTGAGGTTCCGAGAACCACCACAACGGAAACCTCTCGACTAACTACTCATCCATATAAAACGGAAACTCTTTTTCCACACTCCTAACTTTCAGATACATCTCTTTAAAATCCTTGAAGGAAGACTTATACAGTTTGAAGATACCAAACCCAGGAGTAATATTCAGATTAACCCACCCCCCTTTCCGAACTCCTTTAGCTTGAAAGAGAGAGAAGAACAAGTCTACAGATGGTTCTTCCTCAAGAAAATCCATCAAAATTTCAAAACATCGTAAGAACGCCCAACCATTAGGATGAAGCTGTGACGCAGCGCAGTTTAGCTGTTTTAAAACCTGACACTCAAACGCCGTAAAAGGCAACTTCACCCTAAGCTCTTCTAGAACACAACTATGCATATAGAAGTAATCGAACCCCTATTCCCTATGATACACCCTATTGTCACTGCTACATGGCAATAACTCCACTTGAACCTCAGACCCAATCCTAACAATCTTAGACATATCTACCTCTTTAACACCTGCCTCATCAACAAACAGAGACACTCGAGACTTCACATCATTACTGACCCAGTCGTATGACTAGTCAATCTCACCTTTCTTCTCCTTTTCAAACCCCATAAACACACACAGAAAGAAAAGCAAAGAGAAGAAGCAGAAAATGATAACTAAGGGAGAGACGAAAAAACATGCATACCTCTTTTACTCATTTTGTTTTCGAAATAGCTAAACCAAGCATCAAATGTAGCCAAATTAAAGTCTCAATTGGAGCCCAACCATCCAATTAGTCACATAACAAAGACTATTTCAATTCCAGCAACTGCTGCCTCAATCACATCAAACGGCGCAGCTTGCATTGGAAATGAAAAAAGCTTTTAATTTTTTCAGTTACCTTTCTCTCTCCTCAGTAAGATGCAGACACGACTCTCCCACGTTTTAAACAAACACACTTTTTAATGAAGTAAGGTGAATTGGGGGCTCCATGACTAACTCATTCAACCGAGTTATAACTCATGAAAAAGCTCAACCTGCTTCATTAAAAACTCTCCTCAGGTTAAACTTGGGGGCTATGATATAGCAGTTACAAATACGAGTTATAACTCGGTATCATACGTTATAGCTCGATTTTTATGAGCTATAACTCGACCGAATAATACTTCAATCCTAACATCTAACCAAACAGTACAATGATCGGATACGTTATCAATACTCTTCAAACCGAGCTAAATGCTCGAACCATAACTGACAGAGATCTCACCATACAAAAGCAAGGTAAAGTATCTCCTTCTGGGCAGAATTAAGAAATAATACTAACTTAAGCATTGGAGTGCCTTTGCAGGTACACTCCCCCTTCTCCCCACTCACGAGTTACGAAGTGAAAGCTCGGCCAAGAGAAGTTCATAGTTCAGTATTCAGGAGGAAAGCTTAGCAACTTGTTGTTAACTGCTGACCTGCTCTCCAGTATTTCCAGGCAAGAACACCATTCATTTTTTAACTCTTTTACCATCGCATACCCCCTTCCCAAATCTTCATTGTGCCGTCTGTCTTCTCTCACTAGTCTATCTCAGTGTGGCCGAGTTTCTTCTCCATCAAGTCGTCGATTTATAATGAAAATAACCATTCATATACTTAGTAAAATAAACATCCAACAAATCTCATTGTATTTACTTAAATCCAATCCAAATTAAATAAACATCTACTTTAGAATGAAAATAACCTTATAAAAATAAATATCCAACAGAATTTTATCAAACATATTAAATTACTTACTCTAGTGCATCCATATTTCTATTTTATTATAATATTTTAATTATTTTCATTGGATGAACCGTTGTTCATCAATCATGGCTCATATCAGCACCAAAATTTTGGTCACAACTCATCATTTGGAAGTCGCACATACAAACGAACAAAATCATAGCAATATTTCACTACTCTAATGTAGAAGTGGACAGGCGGCATCTTCGATCGGAATGCGTGGTGTGACGCAGAAAAGAAGAAGACCAACGGCAGTTTCGATTGCATGGTTAGTGGTTGCTACGGCACGCAGGGGAGGAAGTTGTGATGGCGTGACGAGGGTGGGCGCATCTTTGTCTGGAACGCGCGGTGCAACGCAGGGGAGAAGAGGACGAACGACGACTACGCTTGCATGATCAGTGGTTGTTGCGGCGCGCGGGGGGAAGCTATGATGACGTGACGGGGGTGGGGGCAGCGTTAAGGAAGAATCTGTGCAGCGCGAACGGAGGATGCTGGAGGCTGTGATGACACGATGGAGGTGGGGCCGGCGCAAGGAGAAATTCGTGCGACGCGACGGAGGATACTGGGCGACGGCTAGCGAGAGAAGGAAAATGCGGCTAAGGAGAAAAGAAGTTTTTTTAATTTAAAATTAGGATTACTTGTGATAGTATCCTTTTAAGAGAATCCAAATCAGCCCTGACAATTACTTCGAAAGACAACGAGACTCCTGTGCAAAAAAAAAAGTCAATATTTTTTTTGGCACAGGGACTAATCAGACCCAAAAAAAAAAAGATCAGGAACCGGATTAGGTGTTTTTTTTTTTTGGGACCTCGTCTTTTTGAGATAATTGTTAGGAGTCGGATGGGATATTCACTCTTTTTTTAATGAATTTTTTAATTTTAAAATTATATTTTTTTAACTTATTATTCGTATTTTTTCACACTGACCGTATGAAAACTTTCTGATCCACAAAAGCTATACAAATTTCTATTGGAGAAATTGTGCAGTAAAATTGCGAAGTGAATTGTATCATCTAATTACTAAGTTATGATGCATTAATCATTAGTGTTATATGTTCAAGGTTATTTGTATCCTTACTTTCAAAAACCATGTGAATGATGCTACAAAGCAACAGGACAACAGCATATCATTAATGATAGTACTAACCTTAGTCTTGCGAGCTAACTTTTAAATCTCTCAACTCCATATTGAGTCACAATTAGGCAGGAGATGTGTTGGCTTTATCCTTTAAACTGAATCAAATTGATTTTTCAAATTAAGTAATATGTTTTACATTAGTCTTTAAAATGATAAAAAAAATTTGCTATTAAACCCATATTGATTTAGGTTAGTTAATTTGAAGAATGAACTTGATTCAACTAAAATTAGAACAATCAAAGATAGGTAACCAATTAAGAGTGTAGTCAACGTCAACTATAGCGAATTAGTAATTTTTTTTAGGATAAAGTGTTTGTTTGGGCGCCATTAAATTGATAAAGAAAAAAGATATTTTTTAAATAAAAAATCTTTATTTTTAGCATGTTTAAAAAATTTTTAATAGTAAAAATAAAAATATTAAAAAAAAAGCATCTTTTGTAAAAAGTTTTAATTTATATCTTTTTTTAAAAGAATTTTTTAAAAAAAATAATATTTTTCACTTAATAAATGAACAAAAAAGTACTTAAAATCTTATTTTACATAAACATAATTGATAGATAAAAAGATTTTTTTACATGAGATATCTAAACATAAAATCACTTTTACTTTTATAAAAGATTTTCTAAAAAAATATCATTTAAAAAAAGATATTTTTCGAAAATAGCATCCAAACAAGCCCAAAATATATTTTTTGTCCCTAAAGTTTGACATACATTTTAAAAATACCTTTAAGTTTTATTTTATTTCAATTTTATCTTAAAAGTTTTCAATTGGCATAAAATATACCCCTAACAGTTAAATTTTTAAAAAATTTAAGACCAATTTAACAACAATGAATGACAATTATATTTGACTTACTTGTGTTAAAAATTGTTCTTATGAAATTGTAGTTGAATTGTCCTAAATTTTTTGAAAAATGAGCAGTTTGGGGAATATTTGATGCAAATAAAAAATTTATTAGACAAAATTAAAACAAAATAATACTTAGGGATATTTTTGAAATTTTTTGCCAAACTTCAAGGATAAAAAGTATGTTTTACCCTTTTTTATTTTGAATTTTTTTAAAGAAACATAAATTCAAATTATCATGAGAAATATCCAAAACCTAATAAAAAACGTCCAAAATCTAAAAAAAAAATCTAACTCCAAATAATAACAAACATTCAAAATCATTTTAAAAACCTCAAAATTCATTTTAAAAATTTCTAACAAAAAGAAACATTCAAACTTAACAAAAAACGACATATTCAAAATCTTTTTAAAATTTCTAAACCTAATAAAACGAGACATTTAACAAAATATTGGAAAAAGAAGATCTGAAAAACTAAGAAAAGAATCATCTAAAACTATTACAAAATCCTAAAAGAAGAAATATCCAAAACATAAGAAAAAGAAACATCCAAAACTTAGAAGAAAGAAACGTCCAAAACTTAATAAAAAACATCCAAGATCTAAAAAAAGCATATAACATCAAATAATAACAAACATCCAAAAACATTGTAAAACCATTTTAAAAGCTCATTTGAAAATTCCAAAAATCATTTAAAAATTTTCAAAATCATTTAAAAAAATTTTAATAAAAAAAACATTTGAAACTTAACAAAAGAAACATAAAAAATCTAACAAAAACAAGATATCCAAAATCTTTTTAAAATTTCAAAACTTAACAAAACGAGACATCCAACAAAATACTGAGTTATTAAAAGATATTATCCAAAACCTAAAAAGAAGAAACATCATCTAAACATAAGAAAAGGAAACATTTAAAACTAGTAAAAAGAATCATCAAAAATCAAGCAGAAAAAGAAGAGGAGCAGCACAGCTATTTTGTGCTCTTCATAGAGGAGGTGTGATCTGCGGCCTTATTCTTCGTTGAAACACGAGCGACGCTGCGGCTTCGCGAAGGAGGCATTGCGGTGGCCAATGACCAAAGGAGGAGGGGCGTCGGTGGTCGGCAGCACCGAGCAACGGCAGTGTCACTCACTGTTCTGTGCTACGCGCGTGCGGCGACGGAGGGGACGTTGTGTCCGTGCGTGCGGCGGTGGGAGGGCATTGCGTTGGCAACGGGAGGGCGTGACATGCGTGCAGACGGCGGAGGGAGGCCATTGCGTGCCTGCAGCGGTGGTCGGCGATAATGACAGTGATGCGCACGTGACTGTAGAAAGAGGGATAAGGATTTGTGTTATTGTTTCTTTCATTGTGTACGGTCAATCATGGTTCTAAAAACTAGACCGAATTGGTCGGTTGGACCGGTCTAACTATAAACCAGCAGTATTAATGGTCCGGTTAATCATGTAAAATCGCTAGTTAAAAGATCGGTAAGAGACTGCTGAACCGGTCGAGAGTCGGGTGATTAAACTAGGCCGGGAACCGGCCGGTTTGAAGGAAACGACGCCGTTTTGGCGGACTTAGCATCTGGAACTCTAAATCACTAACCATTCCTCTCACTTCACTTGTCATTCCTCTTACTCAAGCAGAACTCTGAATCACTCCCCCTTCTCCACCTCTAGCCTCTCTTCGGGCCACTGCCACCTTGCGTCCGTCGAGCCTACCGGCGCTCGTCCGTCGAATCTGGTCCAGTCGTCGTCCCCACTGATTCAGTCGTCGTGTCGCGTCATTTTTGTTCATCCGCGTCGTCTCTATTTCGCGGCCGTCGTTTGTTTTAGTTCTGTCGCCTGTGTCTTCCTCCTCAGTGCTCCCGTGCTCCCTCTTCCTCATCTCAGTTTAAGTTCTGGCCTTCATTTGTGCTCCCTCGCCCTCCTTTCTGTTCAAATTTCAGCCCTAGTGGAATGTATTGTTGGTCTTTGCTATTGTTTTTTGTTGTTTTTATTTAATCTTTGGTGTTGTTGCTGTGTAAAAACTTTTAACTTTTCATCTCTCTCAAGTCATAATCTCTGAGTCTCTCTGACTCTATCCCTTTGAAATTTAAATTTCGCACGACCGAATCGTCAATTTGGAGTATCGTGAGGCTTGCCATTGCTAGTGGTGGTGGTTGGACAACGTGACAGCATCTCTGCGTCTCTGGTCTCTGGCTCGCTGCTGCTCTTCTCCTCCCCTTATGATGCATTATTGATGATTTTGCTGAGTTTTGAGTTATTAATTTGCTGAATTTTTATTTAAACTGCTAAGCAACAACTTGCTTTCTGATTTTGTTATAATTTATTCTGATTTGTTAATTTAGAAGATTCTAATTTCTGAATTCTGATATATGGATGTTGTTCCATATGGTCATGTCTTAGGAATCAGTATTGATTAAATTAATCCTTAATTCAGTATAGGAGATTCACAGTTCAAATTGTACGTGCTATCAGTTGGAAAAAACGAAAAATCTATTTTAATGTCCAAAACCATGGTAATGACATGAATTTATTTTTGCGTCCTGCTATAGATTATTGATGATAAGATCTGGGTTTCTTTGCCAGTTTTCTTGGCATCTTCAATTTTGTACTGGTGATAGCTTATCATTTTGTTATGGCTGATCCAAAGTACGAAGGGAACTATGTACTGTGTGGTTGTGATTTTCATGTTGTAAAATTAGCTATTTTTCTAAGAGTAGTTAAGTTGATATTGAAAGGAACTTCATTTTGAGTATGTTATGTGAGTTTACTGCTATATCTTATCAAAGACTAAATTTACACTAGATGAATTTGCTCGATGAATATTTTGTTCAGAAACCACTTTGAATGATTATTAATTAGCTCTATTCACTGTTGTTGTGTTCGTCTATGCTCTGCTAGCACTCTAAATTTCACTACATTGTTGTGTTTTGTGCTCATTGTTTTTAATTCAATGAAGGAATAGATGAATTGAATCAACTTAATTAATTAAATAAGTAGATGATCGAATATTTGTTATTGATTTGATTAATTTAATGATTTTTTTTGTTTTATTTTTTGTGACTATCTTAATGAGTTTAATAATAATATAATGACTAAAGAATGATAAATTATTAATAATTGATGAGGACAAAAGTTATATTAGATTTTGATTGTTGTAGTATTTTAAATTTGGAAGATATTTTAAAGTTTATATTAGATTATAATTATATTTTAGGATATTTATTTATTATTTTATTATAAAACGGTTTTTTCAATTACAGTATAATCGATTGAATCAGTAAACAAGTGAACCAATAACTAAAACAGTTGAATGATCAGTTTGATTTTTAGAATCATGATGTCAATAAAATGAGTGTAAAATTAGAGTTAACTCTTTTGGATTTTTTTAATTAGCTGCACTACTAATTAATCCCTTATATTTTTTCAAATTCGAAAGATTAAGTTACACCTAAAATTTAAACGTTCCATTTGAACATTTGCTAGTTTAATTTCGATTGGACCTACTACAGTTGAAGTGGCAAAAGGTTTAAATCCAAAACAATGGAAATGCAAATAAACAAACAATCATGCTACACATCTATATAATTTTGTATCTAAGTTTATCTAAGTTGGTCCAACACTAAAAAAATCTAATACCATTAAATGAAACGTGAAATACACGCGCCTAACACATTCGAAACCGCTCTTACCCAACGCTTCTTATCTTCTTCTTCTTCTCAGGCTCGTTTACGTACGGAGCGTCTTCTTCTTCTTCGCCTTCTTCTTCGCGTTCCTCCTCCTCCTCTTTCTTTTTCGCATTCTTTCTTCTTCACGTGTTTTCTCTTTATCGTCATTCTTTTGTTGTTGCTGCTGCTGTATTATTTTGTCTTTTCCTCCTTCTCTCTCCGGTGAAGAAGAAGGTGAGGAGGATGAGTTTTGAATTGTGCAGAACAAAAATGAATGAACATGTTATTATGGTGAAACAATTGTATAGTACTAAATGAATGGAATAATATCCATTATATAAATTCAAATTCGAACACTTTTCTGCATAATGAATTGAACACGTACTCACGGTGAAACAATTGTATAGTATTGAGTGAACAAAACATAATCCATTATATAAAATTAAATTCGAACAGCTTTCTGCATAATGAACCGAATGTGTATTCATGGTGAAACAATTAAATAGTACTGAGTGAACGAAACATAATCCATTATATAAAATCAAATTCAAACAGCTCTGCCTATAATTTACAGATTATCAATTCAATTTAATTCAATTCAGTACACCTCCGTCCATTCAATTCAATTTAAATTAGCAATTGCATTCCATTCAATTTGATTCAACATTGAATAATCCAAATTTCGTCAGTTTGATTCGTTTCAGAAGAAGAATCCAAATCGCTTTCATTTAACTAATTTGAAGTTGAGTCATTCATTATTTCAATTCAGAAGTGCAGATCGAAGAAGAAAACAAAGAAGAATAGGAAGAAGATAAATGCAACGTAACCAGATCGAAAGAAGAAAACGAGAAGATGAACGCGACCAAAGGAGAACGACAAAGGCAATGCAGATCAATAAAGAAGAACGCGAGTAGGGAAGAAGAAGGTTTACGTTGTAGCAGAAGGTTTACGTTGAGCAAAGCTTTAGATTGTAGCACGTTATATGTAGTGCGTGTATGACAAACGAGTGAGAGGGGAGGGGAGCGCGTCTGACCAATATTGCTTGGATACATTTTTTACATGGATGTTGAGCATTATTGATAAAACAAAATATTGCAAAGCTAGCGCTAGTAACTTACACTAGTCAAACTGCATTTATAGCTTATAGGTGTAGGAAATAAGGCTTTGGCGTCAGCTTGTTTCGGAAAAACATAAGTTTTTGGCTTGGTTGTGTCTTAAGGAGGCTCTTCCTATTGCAAGTTTTCGCTTTAAAAGAGGGATGTCGTCATCGGATAGGTGTCCAAGATGTCTTTCTAGCCAGGAATCAGTTTTACATTGTATTCAGAATTATCCAAAAGCTCAGCTTGTTTGGCATAGGTTTGGATATTTCTTGTCATCCTTTGGATTTGAAGAACTGGTTCTTGTATCATAACAGAGAGCATCCGTTCAAGTTCTTTTCGGGACTTTGGTGGATATGGAGAGCAAGGAATAATGACATCTTTAATCCTCATGAAACTTGGCCTCCAGAAAAAGTGATTTGTCTGACATTAACTTCAGAAAAGGAGCTTAGGAATATTTTTGAATTACAACGTATGTCCCTTCCATCTACTCTAAATGGTTTTTGGAATCCCCCATCCATTGGTACTTTTAAGATTAATTGTGATGCTAGTTATTTTGGTTCGGGTGATAGTGTTGGTTTTTTGCTTGTGTTATTAGAGATTGTAATGGGAGTTGGCAAATGGGGGTGTTTGGGAATGATTGAGAGTAATAGTTGTTATGATAGGTAACCAGAGATTAATGGGCTGGATGGCGCTGGTTGGCCCAATCGTCTGAGGGAGGAAGCTTTTGTCAGGGTCTGCACCTTGGGGGCCTCCGTCCGACTTGTGAGTATGAGTGAATGGGGGGTGGTACCTGCAAAGACACTCCGATGCCTAAGTCAGCAAAGGGGTTAGCAGGTCTAGAGAGTATTGGGACTTAGAGATACCTGAGGGGTGTCAGTGTATTTATAGTGGTAAGCCAATAACCACCGTTGGAGTAGTGCCACTTTTCTAGGGTGTTAACCGTCCCTTTATCTTAGGGAAGTTAAGATATGGCTCGTGAAGTGGTTAGAGAGATTCTAGGGGCAGTTACTCGTTCAAATGAGTGCTTATCTGCCAGTTAATCCTCGTTCCCGACTTCTTTAGAGCCAGTCGTGACTAGTTCCGACTTCGTAGCGGCTAATCTGGTGAAAGGTGAGGCCAACCTTTTGGGTTGGGCCTTTTTATTTGGATCCTGGGCCTTATTCGTTGGGCCAGGGTATGAACAGTGCCCCTACTCGAGCCCAATTTCTCTTTAAGATTTGGGTTCGAGTATACTACTCGGAGTTGTAGCCGACTTGTTGGGGGACCGACGTGATGTTCCGAAACCGACGTGACTTTTTGTGACCTTTTGGTTCTGACAGTTACGTCTAATCAAGCGTCGTGTCTGTTAGGGATGTGCGTAGGGATTGATGGTCTTGGTAACGGTGCATTTTCATTAATGACTGCCCCGTTTTTACCATCTTGCCCCTAACGTACTTATAAATACTTTCCCTCTCTTTCATTGTTTCGTTTCTGCGATTTTTCAAATTTTCCCTTCATTCGTTCGTGCTGCATTGTTGCATCTTCGAAGGCTTTTCGTTTCCTTCAACCCTCATTTTCGGATAAAGGTTAGTTCTTTTTGTAACGTGCTTTTCTATTTGCAGGCCTTCATTTTGTAGATAGGTTGGTTTGTAGACTTCAGTTCCGTACTTCCTCCTTTAGGGACCGTGTTTTTAATTTTCCTTTTCTTTTTCCCTTGTAGGTTTTTTGCTACCTTTTTAAGAAAAAGAAATGGCTTCCGTAGATATCCTTTCTCAATGGGTTGATGTCACGGTCCTAGGGGAGGAACCCTTGGTCGATACTGAGTTTATCACCAACCTTCGCACTCATCACAGAATTTGTACTTCTGAGGATGACGAGCCGAAGTATGAATTGGTAGTCCCGGGTCCTGAAGACCGGGTTTACTTTGGGAGAGTCAATGAGGCGGCCCCTCATTTTTTCTTTATGTATGAGTGCATGATCACCCGTTTGGGTGTTTTTCTCCCTTTTTCAAACTTTGAGATATCTGTTTTGCACCACTGCCGAGTTGCCCTTACCCAGCTTCACCCCAATTCTTGGGGTTTTTTGAAAATTTACCAATTTATTAGCTAGGCTTTGGAGTTTCCGACTTCTTTGAAGATTTTTTTCTATCTCTTCTACATGACCAAACCCTTCAGTGGGCTAAACAATAAGCAACAATGGGTGTCTTTCCGAGCCATACAGGGTCGGAGAGTTTTTACCCTTTTTGATGAATCCTTCCATGACTTTAAAAGTTATTTTTTCAAAGTTCAAGCCGTAGAGGGTCACCATCCCTTCTTTCTGGATGATAATTCTTCTCCCCGATTTCCTTTATACTGGCTGGAGGCCTCCCCCTGCGAGAAATATGGTTTGGATGACCTGGATGAGGTAGAGGCAGTCATTGTGGGGTTCCTCCGAGAAGTGTGGGGGAGGGCCCCATACTTGGACACAAAAAAGTTTCTCCAGGGGTCTCCGACCTTTGTCCAGGCACAGCTAGGTAGCTTTTATTTGTTTGTTAGATTTCCGACTTGTCTGACTGAATTATCCGACTTGTCTGATCTATCTGTTATTGTCCTTTCAGAGATGGCAAAGGCAAACGCTCAGGAGTCTTACCAAAGGGTCCAGGAGGCTAAAGCAAGATCTCGTGCCAGGACTGGTGGCGTCAGGGTGGTTATCTCTCCTCCTCCTCCTCCTCGGAACGTTGGGACTCCCTCTCAGCCCATTGTAATTTCTTCTTCAACTTTCTCTCAGCCACCCCCCTCTGCTCGACCTTCTCCTGAACCAGAGAATAAGAAGCGCAAGACCTTAGAGTCTGGCTCTTCTGGTGAGGTGAAGGCGGATGCTCTTGCATTCGTCCGAAAGAACATCTATCCCAATGTTCGTATAAGCATGGATGATGTTTCTGTTTGGCGCCACCTTACCACTCTGGTTGAGGAGAGCCTTAAGGCGGCGGGGGTTTGTGGCAAACTCTTAGATATTTTCGAGAAGGCTCCTCTCAGCTCTTTAGAGATGACCTCGAGGGTCGAAGAGCTGGAAGGAAGGCTTCTCATATATCAGGAGCACGAGGGGAAGTTGAAGGAGGAAGTCGCCAGGCTGAGGGAGGAGAGAGATAACCTCCGGGAGAGGGAGAGGAAGTTGCAAGCCCAATGCAACATGGAGGTCGGTTTGAGGAAGACAGCACAGGATAGTTATCAAAGTTTGTTTGATGATCTTGTGTCTGTGAAGAATG
The DNA here is from genome assembly GCF_059453495.1 of Arachis ipaensis. NCBI lineage: Eukaryota > Viridiplantae > Streptophyta > Magnoliopsida > Fabales > Fabaceae > Arachis > Arachis ipaensis. The sequence continues at coordinate 61,986,674 of NC_142436.1, forward strand.
ATCTGCTGAATTCTCGGAAGGCATACGCCGAGTTGGAGGACTCTATTGCTGATGGCGCTGAGGAGGCTTGGAGGATTTTTAAGGGGCAGGTCGGAGTCATTGCTCCTGACTTGGACCTCTCTCCTTTAGATCCCGATAAGGTTGTCATCGATGGTGCCATTGTAGATCCCCCTGTCCCCGAGATTATTTCCGAGTCAGATTTGAAGACTCGGGGGCAAAGGATTATAGAGTCTCCTCCTCGCCCTAAGGATGCCCCGAGTTCCTCCACAGTTCCTCCGACTTCCTCTCCTTCTTCTATAGATGCCTCTCTTCCCGGCCCTGGTGGTGGTGATCCGTCTACTCTCCTTCCTAAAAAATAATTTTGTTGGCTATATGGGGGCCCGGCCTGTGGGTCCCTCCTTTTTTAAACTCTTTCTTTGTTTGTGTTGGTGGTGATTGAACAATTTCTTTTGGCCTTTTAAGGCCGTAAACAAAATATTTATAAGTACCCTTTTTTTGGATAAGGGTTTTGAGCTTTGGAAAATACCCTTTTTTGACTAAGGGTCTAAGTTACCTTATGCGTGCATGCTTCTCTGATTTCGAATTTCCCTTTGATCTTTTCTGGAAAAACCTTTTCTTTGGCTTTGTCTGCCTTTCTGAACCTTTTTATTTAAGGATCTTTAGGGTAGCCTTTTAATCTTTTCTTAGGTTTTTTCCTATCTCTTTTCGATTATTCCTAGTACTCAATTTCGTTTTATTGAGTTTTTATGACTTAGGCTATTTTCGTGATTTATTTCTGTTTTACTCGATTTCTCATTCCGACTTATAAGTCGGGATGTTTTCGAGTTTATTATTATCAACTTGTATAACCTTTTTACGCCGACTTGTACCTCGTCGTTTCATCCTGACGACCATCTAGGTCGGTCATGGGATTTTTACGTTTTGTCGAGCTTAAGTCGGCGCGTTTCGTAGAAAGGAATAGAAAACAATAAAAAAGGAATTTATAAGAGATATTTGTAAGATGAAAAGATCTTTATTAATTGGGGGGGTACTTCATTGCTACTAAGGGTTTTTGATAGTCTATTTCCCTTAGCCCCTACTATGATGCCTCGTTAAAAACCCTTCTTCAGAAAAAATCCTTTGGTTCTGGGAAAAAATCATGAAGTTGGGAAAAGAGTACATCAGGGAGTAGAGTTCGCTTTTAGCTATAGTACCTTTTCATATTACAAGCATGCCACGACCTTGGTAACTCGGTGCCGTCCAGGTCGGTCACTTTATAATGGCCTTTTCCTAAGATCTCATTGATTTTGTATGGTCCCTTCCAATTTGCAGCGAGCTTTCCTTCTCCTGATTTGTTGACTCCAATGTCGTTTCTGATCAGGACCAAGTCGCTTAGGGTGAATGTTCTTCGGATGACTTTTTTGTTGTATCTTGTAGCCATCCTTTGCTTCAATGCTGCTTCTCTTATCTGGGCTTCTTCTCGGACTTCGGGGAGCAAGTCGAGCTCCTCTTTGTGCCCCTGTATATTCCCGATCTCGTCATGGAGAATCACTCTTGGGCTTTGCTCGCTGACTTCTATTGGGATCATGGCTTCTACCCTATAAACTAGTCGGAAGGGAGTTTCTCCAGTGGCGGATTGGGGTGTCGTCCTGTAGGCCCATAGCACTTGGGGGAGCTCTTCGGCCCAAGCTCCTTTTGCATCTTGTAATCTCTTCTTTAGCCCTGCCAGTATGACTTTGTTGGCCGCCTCGGCTTGCCCATTGGCTTGCGGGTGCTCCACCGAGGTGAACTGGTGTTTGATTTTCATACTGGCTACTAGGCTTCTAAAGGTAGAGTCGGTGAACTGGGTTCCATTATCTGTAGTAATGGAATGAGGTATCCCATACCTTGTGATGATATTTTTGTAGAGGAACCTCCGACTTCTTTGTGCGGTGATGGTGGCCAATGGCTCTGCTTCTATCCACTTTGTGAAGTAATCTATTCCCACGATCAGGTATCTGACTTGTCCTGGCGCCTGGGAAAAAGGACCTAACAAATCCATTCCCCACTTTGCAAAAGGCCATGGAGAAGTGATACTGATGAGCTCCTCTGGTGGGGCCACATGGAAATTTGCATGCATCTGGCATGGTTGGCATTTTTTCACAAATTCCGTGGCATCTTTCTGCAAGGTCGGCCAGTAGAATCCTGCTCGGATTACTTTCCTGGCTAGTGATCTCGTTCCGAGGTGATTTCCGCAGATCCCACTGTGGATTTCTTCTAACACTTCGGTGGTTCTTGAGGTCGGTACACATTTTAATAATGGTGTTGATATCCCCCTTCTGTAAAGGATATTTCTCACCAAAGTGTAATGTTGTGCTTCCCTTCGGATCTTCTTAGCCTCCTTTTCCTCCTTGGGGAGGATGTCGAATTTCATGTATTCGACCAAGGGGTTCATCCATCCGAGGTTTAATCCGACTACCTCAAGGACCTCTTGTTTGTCTTTTTCTTTTACTACGGAGGGTTTCTGGAGAGTTTCCTAGATCAGGCTTCTGTTATTCCCTCCTGGTTTAGTACTTGCTAACTTGGATAGGGCGTCTGCTCTGCTATTTAGATCCCGAGTTATATGTTTGACCTCGGTTTCTGCAAAGTGCCCGAGATGTTCCAGAGTTTTTTCCAAGTACTTTTTCATATTTTGGTCCTTCGCCTGATACTCTCCACTTATCTGGGAGGTCACCACTTGCGAGTCGCTGTATATCATCACTTTTGTAGCACCGACTTCTTCCGCCAGCTTCAATCCAGCAATCAGAGCTTCATACTCTACCTGATTATTTGAAGCTGGGAATTCAAATTTGAGGGAAACTTCTATCTGGGTTCCCCTTTCATCCACCAATATTATGCCTGTACCGCTTCCTGTTTTGTTCGAGGATCCATCTACATAGAGTTCCTATGTAGTTGGTTTTTCCTCTTGGTCTCCTGCGTATTCTGCGATGAAGTCGGTGAGGCACTGGGCTTTAATCGCCGTCCGAGCTTCATACTTCAGGTCGAACTCGGAGAGCTCTATTGCCCATTGAACCATTCTCCCTGCAACATCCGTCTTTTGGAGGATTTGCTTCATGGGTTGGTTCGTGCGGACTCTTATTGTGTGAGCTTGAAAGTAAGGTCGTAGTCTTCGTGAGGCTACTACCAAGGAGTAGGCAAACTTCTCCAGTTTGTGGTACTTTAGCTCAGGGCCTTGTAGAACTTTACTGATGAAATATACTGGGTGCTGTCCAACCTCGTCTTCTCTGATCAGGGCCGATGAGACGGCCTTGTCTGCTACAGATAAGTATAGGACGAGGTCTTCCCCAGCTATAGGTCGGGTCAAAATAGGAGGTTGGCTTAAGAATCTTTTGAACTCCTGGAACGCCTCCTCGCATTCAGGAGTCCATTCAAATTGACATCCCTTTCTCAATAAAGAGAACAGTGGGAGGGATTTTAGCGCCGATCCTGCCAAAAATCTGGAAAGGGCTGCAAGTCGGCCATTCAGCTGCTGGACCTCTCTTAAACAAGTCGGGCTTTTCATCTCTAGGATAGCTCTACACTTGTCGGGATTAGCTTCAATCCCTCTTTGTGTTAGCATAAACCCTAGGAATTTTCCTGCCTCTACTGCGAAGGCGCACTTTGCAGGATTTAGTCTCATCCCGCGCAACCTTATGGTGTCAAAGACTTGTGAGAGGTCAGACAAGAGGTCGACTTCTTTCTTGGTCTTTACCAGCATATCGTCGACGTATACTTCCATTAGGCTCCCTAGGTGAGAGGCAAACACCTTATTCATCAACCTCTGATATGTGGCCCCTGCATTTTTCAATCCGAATGGCATGACCACGTAGCAAAAATTAGCTCTGGGCGTGATGAATGATGTTTTCTCCTAGTCTAGCTCAAACATCGGGATTTGGTTATACCCCGAGTAGGCGTCCATGAACGACAAGTATTGATACCCCGAGCTGGAGTCCACTAGGGTGTCAATGCTTGGCAGTGGATAAGGGTCCTTGGGACATGCCTTATTTAAGTCGGTGTAGTCGACACACATTCTCCATTTGCCATTTTGTTTTTTGACTAGCACTACATTGGCTAGCCATGTTGGGTACTTGACTTCTCTAATGAAGCCGGCTTCTAGGAGCGCTTGTACTTGCTCCTCTACTATTAGGGCTCGCTCTGGGCCGAGCTTGCGTCTTCTCTGTTGTACAGGTCGGGATCCCGGGTAAACCGAGAGCTTATGGGACATGAGCTCGGGGTCTATCCCAGGCATGTCGGAGGCCTTCCAGGCGAAGAGATCGGAGTTATCTCTTAGGAGCTTAGTCAACCCTTGTTTTAGGGTTTCCCTTAGGTTGGCCCCTATGTGAGTATTTTTTCCCTCCTCTTCGCCGACCTGTATCTCCTCGGTTTTTCCTCCCGGTTGTGGACGCAGCTCCTCTCTAGCCCTTGCGCCTCCGAGCTCTACTGTGTGAACTTCTCGGCTTTTTCCTCTCAGGTTTAGGCTTTTATTGTAGCATTTCCTTGCCAATTTCTGATCTCCCCTTACCGTTGCTATCCCCACTGAAGTCGGGAATTTCATACAAAGGTGAGGGGTGGATACCACCGCTCCGAGTCGATTAAGGGTAGTCCTGCCAATTAAAGCATTATATGCTGACCCTACATCGATGACTATGAAGTCTATGCTCAGGGTTTTTGATTTTTCCCCTTTTTCAAAGGTGGTGTGGAGGGGCAAAAACCCTAGTGGCTTTATTGGTGTGTCGCCTAGTCCATATAAGGTGTCGGGGTAGGCTCTTAATTCTTTCTCATCCAACCCTAGTTTGTCGAAAGCGGGCTTAAAAAGAATGTCCGCTGAGCTTCCTTGGTCTACTAGGGTTCTGTGGAGATGAGCATTTGCTAGGATCATAGTTATTAACACTGGATCATCGTGTCCAGGGATTATTCCTTGCCCATCTTCATTTGTGAATGAAATGGTAGAAAGGTCGGATGACTCTCCTCCGACCTGGTAGACTCTCTTGAGATGTCTTTTGCGAGAGGATTTGGTGAGTCCCCCTCCCGCGAACCCTCCTGAGATCATATGGATATGTCTCTCCGGAGTCTGCGGTGGTGGGTCTCTTCTATCCATATCGTCTCGCTTTCTCTTCCCATGACTGTCCGACCTTTCTATGAGATATCTGTCGAGCCGACCTTCCCTAGCCAGCTTTTCTATCACATTTTTAAGGTTGTAGCAGTCGTTTGTGGAGTGAACATATATTTTATGGTACTCACAGTAGTCGCTGCGGCTCCCCCCTTTTTTATTTTTAATAGGTCTGGGGGGTGGTAGCCTTTCAGTATTACAAATCTCTCTGTATACGTCCACTATAGAGACCTTTAGAGGAGTATAAGAGTGATATTTTCTTAGTCTATCGAGACCGAGTTCTTCTTTCTTTTTGGTTTCCCTCTCTCTTTCTTTTGTTGAGGGAGGGTGCCCAGGTCGCCAACTCAGGTCTCTTAACTTAGCATTTTCCTCCATGTTGATGTACTTTTCAGCTCTTTCCTGTACATCACTTAGAGAGATGGGATGTCTTTTGGATATGGACTGTGAGAAGGGACTTTCTCTGAGCCCATTGACTAGCCCCATTATGACTGCCTCGGTGGGCAGGTCTTGAATCTCTAAACATGCTTTGTTGAACCTTTCCATATAGGCTCGTAAGGATTCTCCGACCTCCTGTTTTATTCCCAGGAGACTTGGTGCATGTTTAACTTTGTCTTTCTGGATAGAGAACCTCATCAAGAATTTCCTTGAGAGGTCTTCAAAACTGGTGACCGACCTCAGGGGGAGGCTGTCGAACCACTTCATCGCTGCTTTTGACAAGGTTGTCGGAAAAGCTTTGCATCGCGTAGCATCGGAAGCGTCAGCCAGATACATCCGACTTTTAAAGTTGCTCAGATGATGCTTTGGATCAGTGGTTCCATCGTAGAGGTCCATATCAGGGCTTCTAAAGTTTCTCGGAACTTTAGCCCTCATTATGTCCTCACTAAAAGGATCTTCCCCTCCTAGGGGGGACTCTTCTCTACTATCACGGGAGTTCCGACCTTTGAGGGAGGATTCTAGCTTTAAGAGTTTTTCCTCTAACTCTTTTCGTCTATCCATCTCCTCTCTTAGGCGCTTTTCTATCTCCTTTTGTCGCTCCCGTTCCTGTTCTAGTTGTTCCAAACGATTTTGGTGAATATGGACTAACCCCATAAGCTCAGTTGAATGGGACTGTCCGTCCTTCTCTGACTCACGGCCTTCCGAGGAATTCACCTTCGGGGTTTTGACTCCGGAGGTTCCTTCTTTGTGTTGATCGTTGGTTTCCTGATGGAGGGTTAGGTCCGCGTCACTATTTCTGGTGTCCAGATTCTCTTGTTCAGAATCTGTTTCCACATGACCCTCCTCAGGGGATCCGTCCGCCATCACTGGTTGATCTCTCGGGTCTCCGGCAACGGCGCCAATGTTACGATAGGTAACCGGAGATTAATGGGCTGGATGGCGCTGGTTGGCCCAATTGTCTGAGGGAGGAAGCTTTTGTCAGGGTCTGTGCCTTAGGGGCCTCCGTCCGACTTGTGAGTATGAGTGAATGGGGGGTGGTACCTGCAAAGACACTCCGATGCCTAAGTCAGCAAAGGGGTTAGCAGGTCTAGAGAGTATTGGGACTTAGAGATACCTGAGGGGTGTCAATGTATTTATAGTGGTAAGCCAATAACCACCGTTGGAGTAGTGCCACTTTTCTAGGGTGTTAACCGTCCCTTTATCTTAGAGAAGTTAAGATATGGCTCGTGAAGTGGTTAGAGAGATTCTAGGGGTAGTTACTCATTCAAATGAGTGCTTATCTGCCAGTTAATCCTCGTTCCCGACTTCTTTAGAGCAAGTCGTGACTAGTTCCGACTTCGTAGCGGCTAATCTGGTGAAAGGTGAGGCCAACCCTTTGAGTTGGGCCTTTTTATTTGGATCCTGGGCCTTATTCGTTGGGCCAGTGTATGAACAATAGTATTCTTCAAGGAGAATTGTTTGCCATTTGGAGAGGATATCTCTTAGCTTGGGATGTGGGTCAACGAGATGTTATTTGTAAGACGGATTGTGTGAAAGCATTTAATCTTGTTACTCAAGATGGTTTTGGGTTTATTGATCCATTGGTACTCAAAATAAGAGATATCATGCATTGGAATTGGCGTGTTGACTTTCATTTGATTATGAGAGATGCAAACACATGTGGAGCTTCTTTCACCTTGAGAGGAGTTTAAGAGTAGTCTTAAACGAGACTGTCCCTCTATTTACACAGTTCCTTGTTTTGTTTGTTTTGTTTTTCTTTGTTTAGTTTATTTCAATCAACAAAAAAAAAAAATATTATGAACACCGAGTTCGTTGCTCAAGGCCAGGGCTGATAGGAAATGAAGTAGACAATCCAACTTTCAGCTGATACGAAGTTTCTTCAATCGCTTTCTGGCAACGACCCAAGAGTTGCAGAAAGATAGCCTTATCACTGATCAATCTGTAGAAATTTGCAAAATGAACAAGCTGCACGGCTATTTTTAACACTGAAAAGTGCTTAATACCAACAACACCAAAGCCCCAAAAAAAAAAAAACGTCTTTGAACTTTGATCTTATAGCATTCATGGTTTGAACCATTCTTGACATTTCAGAACAAGCCCAGACTAGTGCCATGAATGACCTGATGCATGAATATTTATCAGTTTAGATCTGGTAAAATACTCGGTAATGAACCAAAAATTGCTGCTACCAAATGGCATAAACATCATATAGTCAGCTAAAACATGTGACACTCTAAAACCAAACAGCATTCCGAATGATGAAAACTTCACCTAATGTCACCGTTGGCTCTGTGCCCTGGCTCAAGAGTCTATAATGTAGGTTGGCACTTGAAAATTTCCAAGTTTTAACATTTGGTGTGCGGTGCTAACACATCCATGCCCAGAAGAATTCCGATTTAACAAGATTGGAGCCTCGAACAGAAATCATCGTAGCAGCAGTACTTGTAAGCAAGTCATCACCATAACACAAGTTAACTCAGTTTAAACCAAAACCATGGCAAGTTGGCAACATGAGTTCATAATTAAGCACACACCTTCAGATTAATAGACAATGGAACAGTGTAGAACATTCTTATCGTGCAAATGCTTTGAATTCAAAAACATACAAGAAAAGAATGCACAATTAACAAACCCCAATTTGATGTCTCTAGTCAAAGACTGTACAATGCCTAAACTAAAAGGAATACAATTGAAGATGAAAATGAAGCAAAACTACAACATGATTTAAAACCGAAAAAAAAAAGATAGATCATCATGACACTAGTTCTTCTTGGCTCCTAATGCAATTGTATGAACTCTTTCAACATCAATCCAAGCCTCTGCAGCCTGCAGAACCAGATCCAAATCTTCTTCGTAAAAAACAGAAGGCATAATAAAAAAGTACACAATCGGTGAGTGGCAACAAATAAAACAATGACTCATTCATCAACCAGAAAAAACTAGAACACCATTTTAAAAGAAGAATCACCATCACCAAGCACTCTTCTTCTTGGAGCCAGGATAAAACTCAAGGTACCACTTAACAAACTTCCTTAGCCCTGTCCCCAAATCAGTAATGGGTCTATACCCAAGCTCCTTACTCGCCAAGCTAATATTAGCATGAGTGAACCTCACATCCCCATTTCTCGGCATCGCCACCACTTTCTTCTTCGCCTTCACCTTCAGCAATCTCTCAAGAATCGCCACCAGCTCTGACACCGGAACCGGGGAAGTATTCCCCAAATTAAAAACCCTCAACTGCGCCGGTTCCTTCTTCTTTCCCCCACTCCCGGTACTCTTCTTCGCTGTATCCAGAGCCCCCAAGAACCCCTTCACAACATCATCAATGTAAGTAAAATCTCTAGCAACCGTTCCACCATCCGGCGCCTCAAACACAGTGATCTGCTTCCCCTTCAGTATATCCTTCGTGAAGAAAAAATACGCCATGTCGGGCCTGCCCCAAGGCCCGTAAACCGTGAAGAACCTCAGGCCCGTGATTGAAAGCCCGTAGATGTGATTATAGCTATGGGCTATTTCCTCCCCTGCTTTCTTCGTTGCCGCGTAGAGGCTCGCGGGCTGGTCCGTACGGTCCTTCTCGGAGAAAGGAACCTTGGAGTTGAGCCCGTACACAGAACTCGACGAGGCCCAAACCACAGCGGGCTGAGGGTTCGCTGTCTTGCATGCTTCTAGAAGGTTCACGAACCCAGCGACGTTGCTGTGGACGTAGGAGGAAGGGTTCTGCATTGCGTAGCGGACTCCAGCCTGAGCAGCCAGGTGAGCCACGTGTGTGAACGGCACGACGTCGAAGAGCTTTCGGAGGAGTGCGGCGTCGTTGATGTCGCCTTCGACGACGAACACGCCGGCGCGTTCCAGGAGGCGCTGCCGGGCGCGCTTCAGGTTCGGGTCGTAATAGCGGTTGAAGTTGTCGAGGCCGAGGACGCCGTCACCGCGGCGCTTGAGTGCGAGAGAAACGTGCGCTCCGACGAATCCCGCGGCGCCGGTGATGAGGACGGCGAGACTGGAAGGGGAGGCACGGCGCGCCGACCTGCTCACGCGCTTCTCCCAGTCGGAGCCGCCCCAGGAGGTGGCGGAGGAATTGAAAGAGTTGCCGCCAAGAGTACGGCGGCGCGTGGCAGGGGTAGTGGCGGAGGGAGGGGATAAAAGGAACAGGAAGATGAGGAAGGCCACGACGAAGGTGGAGAAGATAGTGAGCTTGGAGAGTGAGGAATGAAGCCTCATTCGGTGGTTAATGTACGGCGATTTCTCTGGTTTTTGCTTCCCCGGCGTGGAGGGCGCGTGATCCATCAAATTTAATTGCGACATTTTCACAAACACCTCAAGTGCACACTTTCATTCAGTGCAGCAGCAGAAAAAAAAAGAGGAAGATGAAGAAGGAGGAGGAGAAGGGTTTAGAGAGTGTAGGTTAAGGGTTTATTTTTTTGTTTCAATGTTTTCTTTTTCCCCCTAAATTTCTCTTTGCTGCGATAAGAAGCTGGGGGGTGTGTGTTTTTATTTATATCTCACGTGTGCTTAAAAACACGCACATGGGTTTGAGTGATTCATTCTGATCCATGAGGTTAATGCTGGCATATCTCTGACTAGCAAAGATTAAGTTTCGTTTATAAATGCGTGAGATTATATGTGTTTGATTAGGGAATCGCATTAAAATTCAGAGTATACAATAATACAATACAATAATAGATTGGATAGTTTGCAAGTGGAATTATTGATTACTGAAATTTTCCTTTTCAATTTTTCGTCTTTGCATAATGGTCATGGAAGGTGAGGTTGAGCTCTTTTACACGGGATCACGGTAGACGAGTATTTCTTGCCTGAGTTTTTGAGAAAATAACGAATAGGTTCTTGACTCTTTTTTCTGCGGATATTTTTGTCTTTAACCATTGAAAAATAATTTTAAGTCTTTGACGTCCTTAAAAGTTGGACGGATTAGTCCTTCCATCCAAATGCCTCCGTCAGATCCAACAGAAAAGTCTGATGTGGCTCCCGTAATGCTTGTCACGCGTACGCGTGGGTTATGCGTACGCGTCGCCTGGCAGACTTCCCTCTCACGCGTACGCGTCGCCATAAATTCAGCAAATCCTCATTTCTTCATGATTTCTCCACTTTGCATCCTTTTTTTTCATTTCTTTCAAGCTATTCTTGCCTTCAAAACTTTAAATCACTCAAACAAAATATCACTTTTGGTGAGTGTTTGGGCTGAGTTTTGATGAGATCCACGTGCTAGGGGACTCCTTGGGCATTCCTAGGGGGTCTTCTTTGGGCCTTTGGACGCTGGGCTCTGCTCTTTGGGCGCTAGACGCCTGGAAGGGGGTAGGAAGCTGGCGTTGGACGCCAGCTTTGGGCTTTCTAATCCGAAGCAAAGTATGAACTATTATATATTGCTGGAAAGCTTTGGAAGTCAGCTTTCCATACTCGTTGAGAGTGCTCCATTTGGACTTCTGCAACTCTAGAAAAGCTCTTCTGAATACAAGTAAGTCAGATTTGGACAGCATCTACAGTGCTTTCTCTGTCTCTGAATCAGACTTCTGCTCCAACTCCTCAATTTTAGCCAGAAAATACCTGAAATCTCTCAAAAACACAAAAACTCATAGTAGAATTCAAAAATGTGAATTTAACACTAAAACCTATAAAAACTAAATAAAACTACTAAAAACTATATGAAAGTGATGCCAACAAGCGTATAAAATATCCGCTCATCACAACACTAAACTTAAACCGTTGCTTATCCCTAAGCAACTAAAAACACAATAGGATAAAGAAAATTAAGATACAATAAATTTCTAAGCTTCAAATGAAGCTTAGTTAAAATAAGATGAGCGGGACTTAGTAGCTTTTTGCTTCTGAATAGTTTTGGCATCTCACTATCCATTGAAACTCAGAGATGTTGGCATCCTTAGGAACTTAGAATCCAGATGATATTATTCACTCTCCTAGTTAAGCTTATTTTGATTCTTGAACACAGCTTTCTGAGTCTTGGCCGTGACCCTAAGCTCTCTGTTTTCCAATATTACCACTAGATACATTCATGCCACAGACACTTTAACTGGGTGAAGCTTTTCAGATTATGACTCAGCTTTGCTAGAGTCCCCAGATAGAGGTGTCTAGAGTTCTTAAGCACACTCTTTTGCTTTGGACCACGACTTTAACCGCTCAGTCTCAAGTTTTTCACTTGACACCTTCACGCCACAAGCACCTAGTTAGGAACAACTTGTTTTAGCCGCTTAGGCCAGAATTTTATTCCTTTGGGCCCTCATATCCATTAATGCTCAACGCCTTGGGTCATTTTACCCTTGCCTTTTGGTTTAAAGGGTTATTGCTTTTTTCGATCTGCCCTCCTTTTCCTGCATTTTTGGGCAGTAATGGATTTTTCTGCTCTTTTTATTTTATTTTATTTTATTTTATTTGCCATTTTTCTTTCTTTTTTCGCATGCATATTAAATTTTTTTTTTCTTTTGCAACATGCTTTTTCTTTTGCTTTTTGCTACTTTTTCTTACTTCAAGAATCAATTTTCAGAATTTTTAGATTATCAATAATATTTTTCCTTTTTTCTTATTCTTTCAAGAGCCAACATTCATAAATTTCAACTTCAAATATGCACTGTTTATTTCATACATTCAGAAAACAAAAGCAGATGACACCACATCAAACTAATTAAACTAATCTTATTTTAGACTTGAAATTCATGCATCTCTCAATTCTTTTCAATAAAAATTTTTCATTTAAGCAAGATGAGAGATATATGAAACATTTTACAATTTAAAGACATCAATACAAATGATCATGCAACTAGAACAAGAGAACAGAAAATAAATAGACAGAAAACAGAAAAATAACAGGAAAGGGGTGTAAAGAAAACAAATCCACCTGAATGAATGGTGACTAGTGCTCCTCCTTGAAGATCCAATGTAGTGCTTGATCTCTTCTATGTCACTCCTTTGTCTTTGTTGAAGCGGCTGCACAGGTTTATGTGCATGCTCTCTAATTTGCTCCATCCTCTTCTTCTATACTTAAGAGTGGTAGAAGTCACAAAGCAAAGCTTTTGCAACACCAAACTTAAGAGTTTGGCTCGTCCTCGAGCAAATATGATCAATAGGAAAGAAGAAGGTGGGGGTAGGTAGAGCTTCTGTGGGACCTCTTGGTCTTGAGAGGCTAGGGAATCCAGATTCCCTGTTTCTCTGCACTGGCGTTTGAACGCCCAGGGGCTGCTCCCTGGCTGGCGTTCAATGCCAGCAATGCTCTCCTCTTGGGGTGTTGAACGTCCAGCAGGGATACCTTGGCTGGCGTTCAACTTTAACACTCTCTTCGGAGTGTTCTGTTTTCACTGCTGTGAAATCTGTCTCTTGACTGATGCACATGATCATGACTCTGACAACTGAAAAGAAAACAAAATGAAAGAAAATAAACATGGTTGAGTAAGGTTGGGTTACCTCCCAACAAGCGCTTCTTTAATGTCATTAGCTTGATGGACAACTCCTTTCAAGGAGGAAGATAGTCATAGAGGAATAAATCCTCACTCCTTACTGGGAGCTTTCTTCCTGTGCTCTCATGGAATAGCGTAATACACTCAAGAGACAGGATTTTGTTCACTGCCTGAGGCAAGGTTGGGCTTACAGTAGTATGCTAGTGTCCTTTTTTGTCACTTTCCTCTTCCATGGTGAATACCATGATAAGATAAGTGAATACCACCATCTTCTATGGTGAAAAGCCCTAAGTAAGGATATTCTTGATTTTCCAGCCCCTAGGTATCTTCCTTTTGGAGCCTTCCTCCTTTGTGGATAGTGTACATCCAACATCAAACTTACATTTGGTCTTAGGAGGGATTGAGTTAGTTCCATCCAAGGGAGGAGGCTTGGATGTTGAATCCTTTATGCCAGTGCCTCCCTTGTCAGGGGGTAATAGAGGGTCAAGGACCTTGAATACCATCCAGTCCTTATGCAAGGTAATCCTTGTTCCCTTTTGGATTCCCAACTTCTCCATTACTATACTTGACCCTAGGTTACACAGAGCCTTCTCAAAGGTCATCGTGCCTATGGTACAAGGAATCAGAAAGTGTCCAGGGTCTGAAAGCTTCTGAGGTAGCTCTTGCTGAACCAAAGCATTGATGTCCTTAGAAAGCAATAAAGGTTCTTCCTCCAAAGGCTTAGTACCAAACAGTTTGGCATTCAGCTTCATGAGAGCTCCTAGGTTCCAAGCAACTTGCTCTTCCCTAGTGTCTTCATCCTCACTTGAGGATGAGTAGTCATCAGAACTCATACACTGCAGAAGTGCATTCAAAGAAACCCCAATGGTCTTTATGGTTTCCTTTGGTTTTGAGATAAAGGGTTCTTGAGTGGGATTTAAGCTCTCAAAGGGTGTGCTCTCACTGGCGTTCAACGCCAGCTCTGTCAGCTTATTGGGCATTGAACGCCCTTGCTGTCCACCCTGACTAGCGTTCAATGCCAGTCTCTCTAGCATTCTGGGCGTTGGACGCCTAGCAGGGGTGTCCTTGCTGGCGTTCAACGCCAGCTTCCCTGGGTGTATGGGCGTTGAACGCCTAGTGAGGGCTTCCTCACTAGTGTTCAATGCCTTTCCAGTTTCTCCAGACTCGGCCTCTGCCTCAGTGGAATGTATCAGATTTAAACTTAAGCCAAGATCATATAGGGCTTTGTCAAAAATGATCTTTCCAGTAATCTATAGGATCTGAAAGCTCCATAGATCTGGCATCTTCCTTGGCAGCTCAGGCTGAATTAGGATACTATACTTCTTAGTAAGTATCTCTATTTCATCTCTCATTAGGTCCTTCTTTTTAAATACCTCTATAAAAGAGATATTAACTTGTAGTTCCTTAAGGGATGCTGGGGAATAAGCTAACTGCTTATCTGCCAGTTCTTTCTGCATGCCAAGGAAATGTGGCTCTTGAGGTTCTTTCATCTCAGCAAGAGGGAGCTTTGTAATCATTACAGACTCCTCTTGTACGCCCAGAGAGGAATCAACTTGAGGTTCATTCTCTTCTGTAAGGGCGTGCTCAATGGTAGTCTCAGGATCCTCTTGGTCCTTGCTTGCCTTAAGTCCCTTAGTAGCATGCTCCTGAGGTTTGGCCTCTCTAGTGAAGACTACTATCTCACATTCTTTTAAGGTTTTCATGTCTAGAACTTCTGTCCTAACTGGGGTCTCCTTACAAGAGTATAAGTGCTGGATATTGGCAGCTATCTCAATGAGCTCATTTGCCTCTTCATGTGTCTCTATTAGGTCCAAAGAACCACCTGCAAAGTGATTTATTGTCTCTCTGGCCATCTCAGAGATAGCTTCATAGAAGATGATCGTCTTGCCCCCATCCAAACAACACATGAGAGGAGGGGGCAATTCCTGAACATCAACTTGTACCTCTCCCAAGCATCAGGGAGAGACTCACTCTCCTTCTGTCTGAAGGTCTGGACATCTGTCACTAGCTTTGCTAGTCTCTGTGAGGGAGATAACTTGTTCAGGAAATTGGTAATAACCTGATCCCAGGTGTTCATACTTCCCTTGGGTGTAATATCCCACCAATCCTTTGCTCGATCTTTAAGAGCAAATAGGAATAGTTTTAGCTTGTGGAGTTCAGGGTCCACTTCATTGGTGTCTGTAGTGTCACAGAGCTGCAGGAAATCACTGATGAATTTACTGGGGTCTTCCTGTGGATGTCCGTGAAATTGGAACTTCTGCAACACTAATGTAATATGTTGTGGGTTGATCTCAAAGCTTCTTGCTATGATAGAAGGTACATTGATATTTTCTGCATAGAAATCAGGGTTGAAGCCACCAAGCAACTTTCTTGCCTCTCTTCCAGGTTCGGCCATGTCTCCCTTTTCTTGTTCAAAGTTTTCTGAAAGGTCTCTTCCGGAGTGTTGTGTTTTAGCTTGTTGTAAACGCCTCCTCAGAGTCTTCTCAGGTTCAGGATCAGGAGTCAAGAGGGGTTCTTTATCCTTGTTTCTGGTCATAAACAAGAAGACAAGAAAAAGAAAGAAAAGAAAGAGACTTCTAATAGACAAGAAGCTCCTCCTTAGAGTCAGAATAGGAGAAAGAAGAAGAAGAAAAAGAAGAAGAAAAAGAAATAAAAGAAATAAATACCTTGGATATAGTAGATAAGAGTAAATAAAGAAAAGAAATCACAAGAAAGCTTTTTGTGCCAATTGGCAAGAAGCTTTAAGTGAGATATGAAGAAAAGAAAGAAGATAAAGAATTGTAGGTAAAGAATTGAAAGAAATAGAGTTGAATGAACAGAGATGAGAAGAGAAGAAGTATAAATAGAAAAAGTAAAAAAATTTTGTTTTTATTTTATTAATTAATTTTTTTTTGAAAATTAAGTTAAATTAATTTAAAAAGATTTGAATTTTAATTGTTAAATTTTTGAAAATAGAGGAGGGAAGAGAAGAAGAAATTTTTGAAAATTAAGAGGGATGAGAGTTAGTTAGGTAGTTTTTGAAAAGAAGAGAGAGAAGAAGAGGTATTGTTTTCAAAAATTAAGGAAGAGAAGAGTTAGTTAGGAGGTTTTTGAAAAAGAAGAGAGAGAAGACGAGAGATATTTTCGAAAATTAAGGAATAGAAGAGCTAGTTAGGAGTTTTGAAAAAGAAGAGAGAGAAGAGGGAGAGATATTTCAAAAATTTGAGAGGGAAAAGTTGGAATTTTTTCAGAAATAAAAAAAATTTATATTTCCCTAGAAACAATTTTTGAACTTTAATTCCACAAATATGATTTTTTTTGGTATAGAGCAAGTTTCCTGCACCCCCGGCGAACTCTATAAAAATTATAGAGTTTGCCTAACCCGAACTCACTTTAAGTTTTTTGAATTCCGTATTTTTAATCCATTTTAATCCATTATCATCATCTCCAAATAGTATATAGATCTACAAACAGTATACAGGAGTACACAAAAATACACAAACAACAACCATGGTGTTCATGCATTGGGTCGAGCTGTACGACCCGAGCTGATGGAAGACAAGTCGACCGACCTTTTCAGGTCAGGATTACCCGAGCTCTTCTCAAAGAGCTCGGCCAAATTGCTACAGGGAGCCCAAACAGGCCCAAATAGAAGGACAAAGCCCAATCTAAAGGCAACTAAATCCTGAAAAGATAAGGACGACTCCCCTCAAGATAAGATGACTTCACTCAGAAGATAAGATAAGATAACTAACTTATCTTATCCAGAACGGTCACTCCACACTATTATAAATATATTGGAGCACTCAGGTATAACTCATACTCTGATTCTACTAAAATCCTACTTAAAGCCCATGCTAACTTAAGCATCGGAGTCTCTTGCAGGTACCACCACCCTCCGGTGACAAAGGATCAACTACATCAACACCACCGCCGCCTCCAACAAGTCAGACGTATCAGCTCCGGCCGCTACAACAGATCTTATTTGAGATCAACCTAACAGTTTCAGGTAACCCTCAGAACATTGGCGCCGTTGCCGGGGAACCTGGAAGTCATCCCATCACCATGGCGGACAACCATGACAACGACCACGACCACTACTCTGGATTAGAGGAGAGAACTCCGCATAAGAACACGGACACCACACCAAAGGATACGCCTCAACCAAACAAAGACAAGAATTCGCCAAACATAGAAATCATGGAAGCCCTACAAGCTTAACAAGATCGCCTCAAACAGCTCCAAAAAGAGGCCAAACATCAATGGGAAGCCGAAAGAAACCTCCAGAGAGAAACTAGGCGACGCCGAAAGTTGGAGGACAAACTCCTAAAACTCGAAGCCGACCTGAAAACCAGAACCATCCAAACCGGTCGCAATGACACATCCCACAAGGATCAAGACCCCTTCATCAAGGAAATCATGAAAGCTAAGGTTCCAAAGGATTTTAAAGCTTCCGACATGACCCCATACGACGGTACCTCCGATCCTAGCCATCATCTAAGTAATTTCAGAAGAAGAATGTATCTCACTGACGCCTCAGACGCTACTCGGTGCAAAGCCTTCCCGACCACTTTAACAAAGACAGCAATTAAGTGGTTCGACAACCTACCCCCTAGATCCATCACAAGTTTTGACGACTTAGCCAAGAAATTTCTTGCTAGATTTTTCATCCAGAAAGATAAAGCTAAACACACCCCAAGCTAATTAGGGATCAAGCAAGGAGATCGGGAGAGTTTTCGCAATTACATGGAAAGATTCAACAAAGCGTGTCTGGACATACAGGATTTGCCTACAGAAGCAGCCATCATGGGTCTCATCAATGGCCTACGTAAGGGACCTTTTAGTCACTCTATATCAAAGAAACATCCTACGTCTCTGAATGAAGTACAAGAACGAGCAGAGAAGTATATCAACATGGAGGAAAACTCTCGACTAGGAAAAACCTCAAAATCCGGATTCTCCTACCCCTTTCGGGACAAGGATAAAGAGTCCAAGAAAAAAGAAGATGAACATGGAGAGAAGATTAAAAAATACCACAATTACACCCCCTTCGGGTGTCTCTCGTGGAAGTTTACCGAGAAGTATGCCACACTGAGAAGATTCTACCACCTCGACCAATCAAAAGCAAAAGAGGAGGTGGAAATCGGACAGAATATTGTGAATATCCTCGAATATACGGACATCCCACCAACGAGTGCTTCGACTTGAAGAATGTCATAGAAAAATTGGTAAGAGATGAGAGACTAGATCGGTACTTAGCTAGCAAGATTGAGGAGCCCAGAAAAAGAAGAAGGGATGAAGAGGTCGGACGAATTGAACGACCACCTCCCACCCCGCAGAGACATGTCCACATGATAAATGGAGAATTTGCAGGAGGAGGAATCTCCAAATCATCTTGCAAAAGACACCTTAAGAAGATATATCATGTCGAGGGAGGAGAAGGAGCATCCGACTTCCCTACTATTACTTTCACCAAAGAGGATGCGGCAAGCATCATCCCGGGACATGACGATCCCATGGTCATCACTATCATATTGGCCAATGCTAATCTCCACCACACACTGGTGGACTAAGGAAGCTCGGTGGATATCTTGTTTAAATCCGCCTTCGACAAACTCGGCCTACAGGAAAAAGAGCTCAGAGCATATCCGAACAGCTTGTTTGGACTAGGAGATACTCCAATCCAACCACTCGGATACATCTCACTACACACAACCTTTGGCAAGGGAACTCGATCAAGGACACTCAACATAGACTACATCGTAGTCGACGTGGGCTCAGCCTACAACGCCTTGATAGGTCGGACAACGCTAAATCAGCTCGCCGTGGTAGTTTCAACTCCCCATCTATGCATGAAATTCCCGACTTCAGAAGGGATCGCCACGATAAAAGGGGACCAGAAAATCGCGCGACGATGTTACAATGAAAGTCTGAACCTTAGAGGCAAAGGAGAAGAAATCAACACTATCGAACTCGGGGGAGTTCGAGATCGGAAAGAGCTTCGTCCCCAACCGGAGGGCGAGACCGAGGAAGTCCAGATCGGGGACGTACCAGATAAGTCGACAAACATTGGGGCGACTTTGAAAGGAGACATAAAGGAATCTCTGATACAGTTCCTAAGAGATAATGTCGACCTCTTTGCATGGAAGGCCGCAGACATGCCGGGCATAGATCCTAAGCTAGTATGCCACAAACTGGCAGTATACCCAGGATCTTGGCCAGTACAACAAAAACGTCAAAAGCTCGGGCCAGAAAGATTTCAAGCTGTGGAAGAACAAGTACAATCTCCACTGGAGGCTGGATTCATAAGAGAAGTCAAGTATCCACTATGGCTAGCTGATAAACCCCGATTTTGTGGTTTATCTTGTGCTTATTTTGGGGGATTTTATCACCTTTTCCCACATTTATTCAATGAAATAGCATGATTTTGCAATTCTCCCTTGATTTGTGCTTAAATGTGAAAACATGCTTTTTAGGCCCTAAAATTGGTGATTTTAATTCACTTTAATTCCATTTGATGCCTTGATGTGTTTGTTGAGTGATTTCATGTTTAGAAAGCAAGTATTGGATGGAAGAAGTGAGGAGAAAAGCATGCAAAGTGGGAGAACTCATGAAGAAATGGAGGAACCGTAAAGCTGTCAAGCCTGACCTCTTCGCCCTCAAACGACCATAACTTGAGCTACAGAGGTCCAAATGAGGCGGTTCTAGTTGTGTTGGAAAGCTAACATCCGGGGCTTCGAAATGATATAAAATTTACCATATGTTACTTCGCGCTCAGGGGCGCGCACGTGCCATGTACGCGAGCGCGCCGATTCTGCCGAGGGTCCACTTTAATGAAATCGCCCCCAGCGATTTTGCAGCTCATTTTGGGCCCAATCCAACCCATTTCTGATGCTATTGAATCCGAGGATTAAAGGAGGAATGAACCAAGTAGTCATAGTTTAGTTTTCATCATGTTTAAGGTAGAATTCTAGAGAGAGAGGCTATCTCCTCTTTCTAGATTTTAGGGTAGTTTTAGTTAATTCTTCTTGGATCCAAGTTTCAATTCTTGTTTTGATTTAGTTTCTCCTTTCAATTTCTTGTTATTACATCTCTATTCTTCTAGTTTTACTTGTCATTTCCTTTATTTTGCCATTTTTATGTTTATGAACCATTGTTGAATCTTAATTTTCTTTAATGCAATTTTATGTTTCCATGTTCTTTTAATTAATGATTTGAATTGTTGATTTACTTTTCTTGCAATTGGTAGTTGGTAGATTTTACTATTTCTTATCATTTATCATGCTTTCCTTTGTACCCACCAAGTGTTTGACAAAATACTTGGTTGGGCTTTAGAGTAGATTTTGAGCATTCTTAGCTTGGAAAGAGTAATTGCGCAATCTTGAGTCATGAAACCCCAACTTATGTTGGTGATCTAGAGTTGTTAGCTAATATTATTTCCATTGACGCTAATCTTTTGCTAATTTAATTAGTAAGTTGATTAGGACTTTTGGATTGAGATTAGCTAGTCTTATTAGACTTTCTCTCATGGAAGATAATATGATACCTTCTTCCAATGTTGGAGATGACGTAATGAGATAAATTCTTATTATTATTGTGGTATGATTGATTAGTCTTGTTTGACTTTCTCCCTATTTGTTGAAGTTGACTAAATAAGATGAATTAATCATTGCATGACTAGGATAAAAAGCCTATAATCTCAATCTTTGCCATGAATGTCT
Source organism: Arachis ipaensis (assembly GCF_059453495.1). Classification (NCBI taxonomy): domain Eukaryota; kingdom Viridiplantae; phylum Streptophyta; class Magnoliopsida; order Fabales; family Fabaceae; genus Arachis; species Arachis ipaensis. Next base: position 62,007,337 of record NC_142436.1, read on the forward strand.
CTCTTTATTACTTGCTTTCTTTAGTTACTTGTTTGAATTACTTTTCTTGTCATTTATTTTCTTGCCCAATTATCAATCAAACCCCCCCATTGATCTTCATAGCCAATAATTAGACACTTCATTGCAATTCCTTGTGAGACGATCCGGAGTCTAAATACTCCGGTTAATTTTCATTTGGGGTTTGTTAATTGTGACACAACCAAATTTTTGATTGGGAGGATTATTTGTTGGTGTAGAACTATACTTGCAACGAGAATTCATTCAATTGAGGAGATTCTATATCAACAAAAGTTCACTCATCAAATTGGCGCCGTTGCCGGGGAGTTGCAATGGTGTTATGTTGTTGGCTATTGTGAATATTGTGAATATGTTTGCCTTTTGCTTATTTGTTAGTTTTTGTTAGCTTTAGGACTTTGTTGCTTATTTTGTTAGCTTTTGTTTTAATTTGCTATTATGAATTCTCACCACTTTGGCTATGAGTTTGGCTCAAATTATGTTGTAGGGAATGGAAACTACAATGACAACATGCATCAAGGATGGAGCCATCAAAGATGGGAGGAGCCTCAAGGGATTGATCAACCTTCTTGGCAACAACAACCTCTGAATTCTTATGGGTATAACTCTCATCATAATGCATATCAATCTAATGGATGTGGTGACCCTTATTATGATTGTCAACAACCACCACCACATGCCTATGAACCACCCCCTCAACATGACTTTGAACCACTTTACTCACAAGCCCCCTACCACCAAACACCTCATCATGACCCTAATCCTTATCCACCATACCAACCACCTTATGAACCATATGAACCATACGTGGAACCACCACCATTCCAACACAATTACTCTCAAGAACCACCTCAATATACACCATCTCCATACCTTTTCCAAGATGAACCAACTTCCAACTATAATGCCTTTCCCTCAAACAATAAACCCTCTCTTCCACCACCGCCCTCCGATGAAGCTTCCATGTTGGAATTGAGAGATCTTGAATCTCATATCTTAAGGCGACAAGAGGAGGATGAAAAGAAGTTTAAAGAGCTAGGAGCCAAGATGGTTATCCTAGTGAAAGCCGTTAGCAATATGACCTCCTCCCGACTAAGCCTAAGCAACCAAGGCACTCCCATTGACGAATGTGGAGAAGCAATTAAGGAGCATAGTGAGGGAGTGAGCTTAGAGCTTCAAGGTGAAGAAGAGGAGTTGAAGCAAGAATTGTCACAAGGGGAATAAGTTGAGATGAATGAGCCGGAAGAAGTGGTTGAAAACATAGGAGATGTTGGAAGTCCATGGAAATGTAGCATTAGAGAGCCCTCTTCTAAGATATTTGACGTTGATGTTGAGGAGAGTGTACAACCCCCAAAGCATATTGAAGACTTTGAAGAGGTTGATCAAGAGATGGATTCAATCATTGAGGAGTTCCTATCTACAATTGAATCCTCTCCCATTGGGCTTGAGATTGAGATCAAAGAAGAAGATGCACAACCTCCCATGCCCTTGGTGAGCAATGAAGAAGAACTTGAATTGGAAGCAAGCCACCAAGAGGAAGAGGTTGAAGTTGAGAAAAGTTGCAAAGAGGTGGAGGTAATCATGGAAGAGCACAAGGGAGTGGAACTTGCAAGACCATTAGAGACATCCCTTCCTAAGTCACCATCCAATACAATATTCAAGTGGGTAAAATTCTTATCCCTAAGCTTTAATTTCTCACTTGAATATGGTTTGCTTAAGACAGATGGGCAACTTAGAGCTCTTTGTGGAGTCAAGAGTAGGAGAGAATTTATTAGTGGGTGGAAATGCCAATCAAGGTTCCTTATGGTTGAAAACTCAAAGTCTAAGTGTAATGGTTGGTATAGTTCTCAACTAAAGGGGTCTAAGAAGATAATTTGGTGTTTACTTGAAAATTTGGATCACTTCTTACCCAATTAGAATTATGATGATCAACTTGAAGATGAGTGTAGAAACAAGATTTGGGATCCGGGTATATATGAGGATCAATTTTGGGAACCCTTAGCTTATGAAGGACTCCATCAAGACTTGTTGCAACTCATTGGAAATTTTGGAGCAAAATGGAAAACCAAGCATTGGTGGAGGTTCCAAGATGAATTCAAGCATAAGCCACCATAACAAAGAGCTTCCTAAATGTCCAACTTAAGGACTTAAACTAAAAGTGCTAGGTGGGAGACACCCTACCATGGTAAACTCTTTTCATTTTTCTCTTTTGTAAATATTGGTAGAATAGGTTTGATTTCATGTTTTGTTTTGTTTGTTGAGTTTATTTGGTAGTATAATATGTTAAATAAGGTTTTAAGGTGTTTGGGTAGCTGTTTGGAGGTTTGGAATGCTTGGTTTGGTGCAAGAACTTGGAAAAATTTTGAAAAACAGAGCACCAACCCGTGCGTGTGCGCACCTGGCGCGTACGCGCGCCTCAAGCATTTTCAACCATCCACGTGGACGCGCCATGTACGCGGACGCGTGGATGAAAAAATCTCACCCCTCCATACATTGACCCGAGAGTTGCGCCTATACTGCGCCAGCACCATGCCTGAGGCACAAAACCACCCGCGCGTGCGCGCACCTGGCGCGTACGCGCCCTTGAAGCTAATTGCGTAATGCGCGTGCACGCACGCTGTGCGCGTGCGCGTCGATAGCGTCACCTACCCTCTTGGTACATGTCCCAGAGAGTTATGCCCAGTTTGTGCCTATCCTGTGCCTGCAACCCACGCGTGTGCGCACCTGGCGCGTACGCGTCCTTTAGCCAAACTGTGCATCGGCGCGGAAGCGTGCATGACGTGTGGTGCACGAAATTGTGATCTCAGGCAACGGCGCCAGAAACTCTGTACGCACGTCTTAATAAATCGTTTTTCATTCACAACTTCGATACAACTAACCAGCAAGTGCACTGGGTCGTCCAAGTAATAAACCTTACGTGAGTAAGGGTCGATCCCACGGAGATTGTTGGTATGAAGCAAGCTATGGTCATCTTGTAAATCTCAGTCAGGCGGATATAAAATAGTTATGGAGTTTTCGAAATTATATAATAAAATAAGGATAGAAATACTTATGTAAATCATTGGTGAGAATTTCAGATAAGCACATAGAGATGCATTCGTTCCTCTGAACCTCTGCTTTCCTGCTGTCTTCATCCAATCAATCTTACTCCTTTCCATGGCTGGCTTTATGTAAGGACATCACCGTTGTCAATGGCTGCATCCTATCCTCTTGTGAAAATGGTCCAAATGCTCTGTCATAGCACGACTAATCATCTGAGGTTCTCGATCATACTGGAATAGGATTCACCCTCCTTTTGCGTCTGTCACTATGCCCAGCACTCGCGAGTTTGAAGTTCGTCACAGTCATTCAATCCCAGAGTCCTACTCGGAATACCACAGACAAGGTTTAGACTTTCTGGACTCTTATGAATGCCACCATCAATCTAGCTTATACCACGAAGACTCTGATTAAGAGATCCAAGAGATACTCATTCAATCTAAGGTAGAACGGAAGTGGTTTTCAGGCACGCGTTCATAGGGAATGATGATGATTGTCACGTTCATCACATTCAGGTTGAAGTGCGAATGAATATCTTAGAAGCGGAATAAGTTGCATTGAATAGAAAAACAGTAGTACTTTGCATTAATCTTTGAGGAACAGCAGAGCTCCACACCTTAATCTATGGAGTGTAGAAACTCTACCGTTAAAAATACATAAGTGAAAGGTTCAGGCATGGCCGAATGGCCAGCCCCCAAAACGTGATCAAAGATGATCCGAAGATCATAAGATGTCTAATACAATAGTAAAAAGTCCTATTTATACTAAACTAGTTACTAGGGTTTACAGAAGTAAGTAATTGATGCATAAATCCACTTCCGAGATCCACTTGGTGTGTGCTTGGGCTGACCTTGAATGTTACACATGCAGAGGCTCTTTCTGGAGTTGAACGCCAGGTTGTAATGTATTTCTGGCGTTCAACTCTGGTTTGTGACTTGTTTCTAGCGTTTAACTCTAGACAGCAGCGTAGAACTGGCGTTCAACGCCCTTTTACGTCTTCTAAACTCGACCAAAGTATGGACTATTATACATTGCTAGAAAGCCCTGTATGTCTAATTTCCAAAGCAATTGGAAGCGCGCCATTTTGAGTTCTGTAGCTCCAGAAAATCCACTTTGAGTGCAGGGAGGTCAGAATCCAACAGCATCAACAGTCCTTCTTCAACCTCTGAATCTGATTTTTGCTCAAGTCCCTCAATTTCAGCCAGAAAATATCTGAAATCATAGAAAAATACACAAACTCATAGTAAAGTCCAGAAATGTGAATTTAACATAAAAACTAATGAAAATATCCCTAAAAGTAACTAGATTCTACTAAAAATATACTAAAAACAATGCCAAAAAGCGTATAAATTATCCGCTCATCACAACACCAAACTTAAATTGTTGCTTGTCCCCAAGCAACTAAAAATCAAATAGGATAAAAAGAAGAGAATATACTATAAATTCCAAACTATCAATGAAACATAGCTCCAATTAAATGAGTGGGACTTGTAGCTTTTTGCCTCTTGAATAGTTTTGGCATCTCACTTTATCCATTGAGGTTCAGAATGATTGGCATCTATAGGAACTAAGAGTTCAGATAGTGTTATTGATTCTCCTAGTTCAGTATGATGATTCTTGAACACAGCTATTTTATGAGTCTTGGCCGTGGCCCTAAGCACTTTGTTTTCCAGTATTACCACCGGATACATAAATGCCACAGACACATAATTGGGTGAACCTTTTCAGATTGTGACTCAGCTTTGCTAAAGTCCCCAATTAGAGGTATCCAGGGTTCTTAAGCACACTCTTCTTTTGCTTTGGACCTTGACTTTAACCGCTCAGTCTCAAGTTTTCACTTGACACCTTCACGCCACAAGCACATGGTTAGGGACAGCTTGATTTAGCCGCTTAGGCCAGGATTTTATTCCTTTAGGCCCTCCTATCCACTGATGCTCAAAGCCATGGGATCCTTTTTATTTACCATTGCCTTTTGGTTTTAAGGGTTATTGGCTTTTTGCTCTTGCCTCTTGGTTTTAAGAGCTTTTGGCTTTTTCTGCTTGCTTTTTCTTTTTTTTTTTTCGCCTATATTTTTTTTTCTCTTTTTTTTTCTGCAAGCTTTGTTCTTTGCTGCTTTTTCTTGCTTCAAGAATCATTTTTATGATTTTTCAGATTATCAAATAACATGTTTCCTTGTCATCATTCTTTCAAGAGCCAACATATTTAACATTCTTAAACAACAACTTCAAAAGACATATGCACTTTTCAAGCATTCATTCAGAAAACAAGAAGCACTGTTACCACATCAATATAATTAAACTAAGTTCAAGGATAAATTCGAAACTCATGTACTTCTTGTTCTTTTGAATTAAAACAGTTTTCATTTAAGAGAGGTGATGGATTCATAGGACATTCATAACTTTAAGACAAAGTTACTAAATACTAATGATCATGTAATGAAGACACAAACATGGATATGCACTTAACATAGAAAACGAAAAACAGAGAGAGTAAGAACAAGGAATGAGTCCACCTTAGTGATGGTGGCGTTTCCTTCTTGAGGAACCAATGATGTCCTTGAGCTCTTTTATGTCTCTTCCTTGTCTTTGTTGCTCCTCCCTCATTGCTTTTTGATCTTCTCTTATTTCATGAAGGATGATGGAGTGCTCTTGATGTTCCACCCTTAATTGTCCCATGTTGGAACTTAATTCTCTCTCGAACCATTGTAATATAATTCTTTGGGTTTGGGTTCTTACTTTGATCATGGTTCCTAGTGATCCATGCATTGGCATAGAACTCTTGAATCATTAGGATGCCGACTTGTTGGATGGGGTTTGTTAGAACTTCCCAACCTCTTCTTTGGATTTCATGTCGGATCTCCGGATACTCATTCTTTTTGAGCTTGAAAGGGACCTCGGGGATCACCTTCTTCTTGGCTACAACATCATAGAAGTGGTCTTGATGAGCTTTGGAGATGAATCTTTCCATCTCCCATGACTCGGAGGTGGAAGCTTTTGTCTTCCCTTTCCTTTTTCTAGAGGATTCTCCGGTCTTAGGTGCCATCAATGGTAATGGAAAAACAAAAAGCTTATGCTTTTACCACACCAAACTTAAAATATTGCTCGCCCTCGAGCAAGAGAAGAAAGAAGAGATGAAGAAGAAGAAGAGAGGGAGAGAGATGTGTTTCGGCCAAGAAGGGGAAGAGAGGGTTGTGTTGTGTGAAAATGAGGAGGAATGGAGGGCTATATATAGGGAAGGGAGGGGGGGTAAGGTTTCGGCCATATAGGGTGGGTTTGGGTGGGAAATTGATTTTGAATTTTGAAGGTAGGTGGTGTTTATGAGGTAGGTTTATGGGGAAGAGTGGATGGATGTGAGTGGTGAAGTGGTGATAGGGAAGAGAGATTGAGGTGATTGGTGAAGAGTTTTGGGGAAGAGTGTTTATGGGATTGTGTGAAAGAGGGGTGAGAAGAAATGAGTGGAGGTAGGTGGGGATCCTGTAGGGTCCACAGATCCTGAGGTGATCCTGTGGGGTCCACAGATCCTGAGGTGTTCAAGGATTTACAACCTTGCACCAAATTAGGCATGCAAAATGCCCTTGCACACAACTCTGGGCGTTCAGCGCCAGGTTGGTGCTTGTTCTGGGCGTTGAACACCCATTTGTTGCCCATTTCTGGCGTTGAACGCCAGAACCATGCTTGTTCTGGGCGTTCAGCGCCAGCTCTTCTCCAGGGTGCAATTCTGGCGTTCAAACGCCCAGATGCTGCCCATTTTGGGCGTTCAGCGCCAGAACCATGCTCTGTTCTGGCGTTGAACGCCAGCCAGATGCTTCTTACTGGCGTTTAAACGCCAGTAAGGTCTTCCTCCAGGGTGTGATTTTTCTTCTACTGTTTTTTATTCTATTTTCAATTTTTATATTTATTTTGTGACTCCACATGATCATGAACCTAATAAAACATGAAAGAACAAGAAAAATAGAATTAGATAAATAAAAATTGGGTTGCCTCCCAACAAGCGCTTCTTTAATGTCAATAGCTTGACAGTGGGCTCTCATGGAGCCTCACAGATGTTGAGAGGATTGTTGAGACTCTCCAACACCAAACTTAGAGTTAGGATATGGGAGTTAAACACCAAACTTAGAGTTTGGTTGTGGCCTCCCAACACCAAACTTAAAGTTTGACTGTGGGGGCTCTGGTTGACTCTGTAGTGAGAGAAGCTTTTTATGCTTCCTCTCTATGTTTACAGAAGGATGACCTCGAGTTTTAAACACAAGGGAGTCCTCATTCAATTGAAGGACTAATTCACCTCTGTCAACATCAATCACAGCTCTTGCTGTGGCTAGGAAAGGTCTTCCAAGGATGATGGATTCATCCTCATCCTTTCCAGTATCAAGGATTATGAAATCAGCAGGGATGTAAAGGCCTTCAACCTTTACTAACACGTCCTCTACTTGTCCATAAGCCTGTTTTCTTGAATTGTCTGCCATCTCTAATGAGATTTTAGCAGCTTGTACCCCATAGATTCCCAGTTTCTCTATTACAGAGAGGGGCATGAGGTTTATCCCTGAACCAAGGTCACATAGAGCCTTTTCAAAGATCATGTTGCCTATGGTACAAGGTATTACGAACTTTCCAAGATCCTGTTTCTTCTGAGGCAATCTCAGTTGATCTAGATCACTTAGTTCATTGGTGAACAAGGGAGGTTCATCTTCCCAAGTCTTAATACCAAATAATTTGGCATTCAGCTTCATGATTGCACCAAGAAACTTGGCAGTTTGCTTTTCAGTAACATCCTCATTTTTTTCAGAAGAGGAATACTCATCAGAGCTCATGAATGGCATAAGGAGGTTCAATGGAATCTCTATGGTCTCTAGATGAGTCTCAGATTCCTTTGGTTCCTCAGAGGAAAACTCCTTATTGATCACTGGACGTCCCAGGAGGTCTTCCTCACTGGGATTCACGTCCTCAACCTCCCTTACAGGTTCGGCCATGGTGGTTATGTCAATGGCCTTGCACTCTCCTTTTGGATTTTCTTCTGTATTGCTTGGGAGAGTACTAGGAGGGATTTCAGTGATCCTTTTACTCAGCTGGCCCACTTGTGCTTCCAAATTTCTAATGGAGGATCTTGTTTCATTCATGAAACTCACAGTGGCCTTAGATAGATTAGAGACTAAATTTGCTAAGCTAGATGGATTCTGCTCAGAATTCTCTGTCTGTTGCTGAGTGGATGATGGAAAAGGTTTACTATTGTTAAACCTATTTCTTCCACCATTATTAAAGCCTTGTTGAGGATTTTGTTGATCCTTCCATGAGAGATTTGGGTGATTTCTCCATGATGGATTATATGTGTTTCCATAAGGTTCACCCATATAATTTACCTCTGCTATTGCAGGGTTCTCAGGATCATAAGCTTCTTCTTCAGAAGATGCCTCTTGAGTACTGTTGGATGCAGCTTGCATTCCATTCAGACTCTGAGAAATCATATTGACTTGCTGAGTCAATATTTTATTCTGAGCCAATATAGCATTCAGAGTATCAATTTCAAGAACTCCCTTCTTCATAGGTGTCCCATTATTCACAGGATTCCTTTCAGAAGTGTACATGAACTGGTTATTAGCAACCATGTCAATGAGTTCTTGAGCTTCTGCAGGCATTTTCTTTAGGTGAATGGATCCACCTGCAGAAGTATCCAATAACATCTTAGCTAATTCAGACGGACCATCATAGAATATATCCAGGATGGTCCATTCTGAAAGCATGTCAGAAGGACACTTTTTGGTCAGTCCTTTGTATCTCTCCCAAGCTTCATAGAGGGATTCACCTTCTTTCTGTCTGAAGGTCTGAACATCCACTCTAAGCTTACTCAGCTTTTGAGGAGGAAATAACTTGGCTAAGAAAGCCTTGACCAGCTTATCCCAAGAGTTTAGGCTATCCTTAGGTTGAGAGTCCAACCATACTCTAGCTCTGTCTCTTACAGCAAAAGGGAAAATCATGAGCCTGTAGACTTCAGGATCTACTCCATTAGTCTTAACAGTATCACATATCTGCAAGAGTTCAGTTAAGAACTGAAAAAGATCTTCAGATGGAAGTCCATGAAACTTGCAGTTCTGCTGCATCAGAGAAACTAATTGAGGTTTCAGCTCAAAATTGTTTGCTCCAATGGCAGGAATGGAGATGCTCCTTCCATGTAAATTGGAATTAGGTGCAGTAAAGTCACCAAGCATCCTCCTTGCATTATTATTATTTTTGGCTGCCATCTCCTCTTCCTGTTCGAAAATTTCTAAAAGGTGCTTGCTGGATTGTTGTAATTTAGCTTCTCTTAGTTTCCTCTTCAGAGTCCTTTCAGGTTCTGGATCTGCTTCAACAAGAATATTCTTGTCTTTGCTCCTGCTCATATGAAAAAGAGGGACAGAAAAATAATAATAATAATAGGAATCCTTTTTACCACAATATAGAGGTCCCTGTGTGAATAGAAGAAAAGAAGAAGAGAAAATCTGAACTCAGAGAGAGAGATGGTTCGGATTTTTGGTGAGTGAGAGAGATGTTAGTGGATGAATAAATAAACAGAAAGAGATGAGAGAGAAGGATTTTCGAAAATAATTTTTGAAAAAAAGAGTTAGTGATTTTCGAAAATAATTTTTGAAAAAGAGTTAGTAATTTTTGAAAAATAAAAAAAATTAAAATAATTAGTTAATTAAAAAGAAATTTTGAAAAAGAGGGAGATATTTTCGAAAATTAGAGAGAGATGGTTAGTTAGGTAGTTTTGAAAAAGATAAGAAACAAACAAAAGTTAGTTAGTTAGTTGAAACAAATTTGAAAATCAATTTTGAAAAGATAAGAAGATAGGAAGCTAGAAAAGATATTTTAAAATCAAATTTTTGAAAAAGATAAGATAAGAAGATATTTTTGAAAAGATATGATTGAAATTAGTTTTGAAAAAGATTTGATTTTTAAAATCACAATTAATGACTTGATTCATAAGAAATCATAAGATATGATTCTAGAACTTAAAGTTTGAATCTTTCTTAACAAGCAAGTAACAAACTTGAAATTTTTTGAATCAAAACATTAATTGATGATGTTATTTTCGAAAATTATGATATAAAATTAAGAAAAAGATTTTTGAAAAATATTTTTAAAATTTTCAAAAATAATTAAGAAAAATGGAAAAGATTTGATTTTTGAAAAAGATTTTGAAAAAGATAGGATTTTTAAATTGAAAATTTGATTTGACTCATAAAAACAACTAGATTTTTAAAATTTTTGAAAAAGTCAAATCTAATTTTCGAAATTTTAAGAGAAGAAAAAGGAGAAGATATTTTTTTTGATTTTTGAATTTTTATGATGAGAGAGAAAAACATGAAAAATGATGCAATGCATGAAAGTTATGGATCAAAGTATGTGATGAATGCAAGAACACTATGAATGTCAAGATGAACACCAAGAACACTTTGAATGTCATGATGAACATCAAGACTTATTTTTGAAAATTTTTATATGCAAAGAAAACACGCAAGACACCAAACTTAGAAATCTTTCATGTTTAGATACTATGAATGCAAAAATGCACATGAAAAACAAGAAAAGATGCAAAACAAGAAAACATCAAGATCAAACAAGAAGACTTACCAAGAACAACTTGAAGATCATGAAGAACACCATGAATGCATGGATTTTTCGAAAAATGCAAGATGAATATGCAATTGACACCAAACTTTCAACTTGACTCAAGACTCAAACAAGAAACATGAAATATTTTTTTTTTTGATTTTTATGATTTTATGATTTTTTGGTATTTTCTTTTAATTTTTTCGAAAATCATTTTGAAAAAGAAGAATAAGGATTCCAAAATTTTTAATATGAATTCTAGGAATCTTATACTCTTTAGTCTAAAGCTCCAATCAAAGGGTCAGGCATGGCTTAATAGCCAGCCAAGCTTTAGTATGTAACTCAGACATGACACGCCTGACATTCCCTATCCAGAAGAATTAGACATGGCTTTACAGCCAGCCAGGCTTCAGCATGCTTCATGAAACACTAGAATTCATTCTTAAAAATTCTGAAGAAAAATATATTTTTGAAAGATTTTTGAAAAATTTTTTTTTTTTGAAAACTTTTTGAAAATAAGAAGAAAATTACCCAATCTAAGCAACAAGATGAACCGTCAGTTGTCCAAACTCGAACAATTCCCGGCAACGGCGCCAAAAACATGGTACACGAAATTGTGATCTCAGGCAACGGCGCCAGAAACTCTGTACGCACGTCTTAATAAATCGTTTTTCATTCACAACTTCGATACAACTAACCAGCAAGTGCACTGGGTCGTCCAAGTAATAAACCTTACGTGAGTAAGGGTCGATCCCACGGAGATTGTTGGTATGAAGCAAGCTATGGTCATCTTGTAAATCTCAGTCAGGCGGATATAAAATAGTTATGGAGTTTTCGAAATTATATAATAAAATAAGGATAGAAATACTTATGTAAATCATTGATGAGAATTTTAGATAAGCGCATAGAGATGCATTCGTTCCTCTGAACCTCTGCTTTCCTGCTGTCTTCATCCAATCAATCTTACTCCTTTCCATGGCTGGCTTTATGTAAGGATATCACCGTTGTCAATGGCTGCATCCTATCCTCTTGTGAAAATGGTCCAAATGCTCTGTCACAACACGGCTAATCATCTGAGGTTCTCAATCATACTGGAATAGGATTCACCCTCCTTTTGCGTCTGTCACTACGCCCAGCACTCGCGAGTTTGAAGTTCATCACAGTCATTCAATCCCAGAGTCCTACTCGGAATACCACAGACAAGGTTTAGACTTTTCGGACTCTCATGAATGCCGCCATCAATCTAGCTTATACCACGAAGACTCTGATTAAGAGATCCAAGAGATACTCATTCAATCTAAGGTAGAACGGAAGTGGTTGTCAGGCACGCGTTCATAGGGAATGATGATGATTGTCACGTTCATCACATTCAGGTTGAAGTGCGAATGAATATCTTAGAAGTGGAGTAAGTTGCATTGAATAGAAAAATAGTAGTACTTTACATTAATCTTTGAGGAACAGCAGAGCTCCACACCTTAATCTATGGAGTGTAGAAACTCTACCGTTGAAAATACATAAGTGAAAGGTTCAGGCATGGCCGAATGGCCAGCCCCCAAAACATGATCAAAGATGATCCGAAGATCATAAGATGTCTAATACAATAGTAAAAAGTCCTATTTATACTAAACTAGTTACTAGGGTTTACAGAAGTAAGTAATTGATGCATAAATCCACTTCCGGGGCCCACTTGGTGTGTGCTTGGGCTAAGCTTGAATGTTACACGTGCAGAGGCTCTTTCTGGAGTTGAACGCCAGGTTGTAACGTATTTCTGGCGTTCAACTCTGGTTTGTGACTTGTTTCTGGCGTTTAACTCCAAACAGCAGCGTAGAACTGGCGTTCAACACCCTTTTACGTCATCTAAACTCGGCCAAAGTATAGACTATTACACATTACTGGAAAGCCCTGGATGTCTACTTTACAACGCAATTGGAAGCGCGCCATTTTGAGTTCTGTAGCTCCAGCAAATCCACTTTGAGTGCAGGGAGGTCAGAATCCAACAGCATCAGCAGTGCTTCTTTAACCTCTGAATTTGATTTTTGCTCAAGTCCCTCAATTTCAGCCAGAAAATACCTGAAATCATAGAAAAACAAACAAACTCATAGTAAAGTCCAGAAATGTGAATTTAACATAAAAACTAATGAAAACATCCCTAAAAGTAACTAGATTCTACTAAAAACATACTAAAAACAATGCCAAAAAGCGTATAAATTATCCGCTCATCAACGCGTCCGCGCCGGTGAAAAAAAAATCTCTTTTCTTCCATTTTCTTTTATTACATTTGCTTATTTTTATTTATTGCATTTTAATTTTGTTTTTATAGCTTGTTCTTATCCTCTTTTCTAAGTTTCTTATTTTAATAATGGTGTTGAATTCTCTTACTCAATTGTTGAGAATTTCTTGGTTAATCTTGGTGCTTCTAGACTTGTTTGATATTGATGGGTAATGAAATATTTAATTCAATGCTTAACCTTTGATGATCCTTATATTCTTTGTGCATTGATATGAGCTTACATGTCTTTCATGACCCACTCTTTCTAGTCGAACTTGATGCTTTTGAGTGCTCTTCATGCTTTGACTTTACTCTTGCATCAAGTATTAACTGATATGCCCTTTGCCTATATTGCTTCCTCACTCACATGCGTAGCTAACATGTAGTGAGAACCCTACTCTTAATTGGCATTAGCCCCCGCCTATGTTCTATTGCTTTCATATCTTTGTTGTAGGCTTAATTTTCTTTCTTTTTCTCTCCTTTGAGGTTGGCCACTAAGAAGGAAAGAAAAGGAAAAGCTTCTAAATGGGGGCAACAAACAAGCTCATTCACACAATCTTTTGAAGAAACTCATCAATTGTAGCAACCCGTCCACTTGCTCTCCTTTGCATGCATCGAGGACGGTGCAAATTTCTAAGTGTGGGGAGGTCGTCCGACCGATCTCCATGGATAACAATTTCTTTCTTTCAATACCAATTTTTTAATTTTTGTCGTTGTTAGATTAGTTGTTGCATTGCATGATAGGTTGCATGTTAGTTAGAATTTGTACATATTTTTACAACTTCCTTTTTATGTTAGGACTACTTGGTTAGGGTGATGATTTCTTTTCCAAGAAAAATTATTTTTAGGGCACCCTACCAATTTGAAAAAAAAAAAATTTCTTTTGTGACAAACTTGCTTGAAGAATTTATTTTGGAACATGGTTTTTAAGCTAAGAACACAAGCATGTGAGTTTTGGGCATAATTGTGTGGTTACATCATATAACCACTTATTTCCATTCTTGTGTGTATTATTCTCTTTCTATGATTGTAATCTTTGATTTGTTTGATTCTTTATGTCCATTATTCCATGTATATATGCATTTATATGATTGAGGCCATCATTTCATTTAGCTCACTTACCCAAATAGCCTACCTTTCATCAACCATTGTTAGCCAATTTTGAGCCTATTTAATTCCTTTTGTTCTTAATTATAGCACATCACTACCCCTAAGTGAAAAATAATAAACGTACTTAATTTGGATCTTTGATTAGCTTAGGCTAGTGAGGGTGTGTATCATTTGAGTATGGGAAACTTGGGACATTGGTTAAGGTAAAAGTGTAATTTTTATTTTTGTTGAAAATATTGGGAATTGGGTACATATTCATGCACTATATGTAAAACCATATGCATTGATATGTTTGTATATATTTTTCAAAAAAAAATATAGAAAATATATATATATATATATATATAAAGAAAAAAAAATAGAAAAAAAAAAAGAGAAAAAGAAATAAAAAGGGGACAAAAATGCCCCAAGGTAAAGTTCAATAAAAATCAATGCATATGAAATGTGAATTAAAGAGAATGCATGAGTATGTGAAAAAGTGGGAATCATTGGTAGCTAGGTTGTGCATTAGAATTGTATAGGTTGTTATATGTGTTTGGTGAGCGCTTAGGCTAATCAAAGATACAAATTTCAAGCTCACTTGACCATATGCATCCTTACCTTTACCCTAGCCCCATTACAACCTATGAATAAGTCCTCATGATGAATGTATGCATGCATTGAATAATTGTTGATTGTTAGATGAAAAATAAATCTTGGAAGGCATGAGTAGAAGAGAATTGAGTGATCGACCCTATACACTTGAGTGACTAGAGCGGATACACATCCGGTGAGGGTTCGATGCTCAATTCCTTGTTCCCGACTTTCATGAGCGTTCTTCTTGCAAGTCTATTTGAACTTCATTTTGATATTTGAATTGGTAGAGTTTGTGAGTCGTCATATGACCTTTACCCCACTTGTTCATACATGCTCTTGGAGATTGATTTGCTTTTGACCAAGTAGGTAGAATCATTTTTGCATTTAGTTGCATTCATATAGATAGGTGCATATAGTTTATTTGCATTGAATAAATGTTCATACCCCTTTTCTTGTCCTTCTTTATTCTTAGCATGAGGACATGCTTGGTTTAAGTGTGGGGAGATTTGATAAAGCCCCATTTTGTGGTTTATCTTGTGCTTATTTTGGGGAATTTTATCACCTTTTCCCACATTTATTCAATGAAATAGCATGGTTTTGCAATTCTCCCTTGATTTGTGTTTAAATGTGAAAACATGCTTTTTAGGCCCTAAAATTGGTGATTTTAATTCACTTTAATTCCATTCGATGCCTTGATGTGTTTGTTGAGTAATTTCATGTTTAGAAGGCAAGTATTGGATGGAAGAAGTGAGGAGAAAAGCATGCAAAGTGGGAGAACTCATGAAGAAATGGAGGAACCGTAAAGTTGTCAAGCCTGACCTCTTCGCACTCAAACAACCGTAACTTGAGCTACAGAGATCCAAATGAGGCGGTTCTAGTTGCATTGGAAAGATAACATCCGGGGCTTCGAAATGATATAAAATTTTTCATATGTTACATCGCGCTCAGGGGCGCGCACGTGCCATGTACGCGAGCGCGCCGATTCTGCCGAGGGTCCACTTTAATGAAATCGCCCCCAGCGATTTTGTAGCTCATTTTGGGCCCAATCCAACCCATTTCTAATGCTATTGAACCCAAGAATTGAAGAGGGAATGAACCAAGTAGTCATAGTTTAGTTTTCATCATGTTTTAGGGTAGAATTCTAGAGAGAGAGGCTCTCTCCTCTCTCTAGATTTTAGGGTAGTTTTAGTTAATTCTTCTTGGATCCAAGTTTTAATTATTGTTTTGATTTAGTTTCTCCTTTCAATTTCTTGTTATTACATCTCTATTCTTCTAGTTTTACTTGTCATTTCCTTTATTTTGCCATTTTTATGTTTATGAACCATTGTTGAATCTTAATTTTCTTTAATGCAATTTTATGTTTCCATGTTCTTTTATTTGATGATTTGAATTGTTGATTTACTTTTCTTGTAATTGGTAGTTGGTAGATTTTACTATTTCTTGTCATTTATCATGCTTTCCTTTGTACCCACCAAGTGTTTGACAAAATGCTTGGTTAGGCTTTAGAGTAGATTTTGAGCATTCTTGGCTTGGAAAGAGTAATTGGGCAATCTTGAGTCATGAAACCCCAACTTATGTTGGTGATCTAGAGTTGTTAGCTAATATTGTTTCCATTGACGCTAATCTTTTGCTAATTTAATTAGTAAGTTGATTAGGTCTTTTGGATTGAGATTAGCTAGTCTTATTAGACTTTCTCTCATGGAAGATAATATGATACCTTCTTCCAATGTTGGAGATGACGTAATGAGATAAATTCTTGTTATTATTGTGGTATGATTGATTAGTCTTGTTTGACGTAATGAGATGAATTAATCATTGTATGACTAGGATAGAAAGCCTATGATCTCAATCTTTGCCATGAATGTCTCTCTTTATTACTTGCTTTCTTTAGTTACTTGTTTGAATTACTTTTCTTGTCATTTATTTTCTTGCCCAATTATCAATCAAAACCCCCCCATTGATCTTCATAGCCAATAATTAGACACTTTATTGCAATTCCTTGTGAGACGATCCGGAGTTTAAATACTCCGGTTAATTTTCATTTGGGGTTTGTTAATTGTGACATAACCAAATTTTTGATTGGGAGGATTATTTGTTGGTGTAGAACTATACTTGCAACGAGAATTAATTCAATTGAGGTGATTCTATATCAACAAAAGTTCACTCATCACTAGCCAACATCGTATTGGTGAAAAAGTCAAATGGAAAATGGAGGATGTGCACTGATTACACTGACCTCAATAAAGTTTGTCCAAAAGATCCCTATCCACTCCCAAGCATAGACACTCTAGTAGACGCCTCCTCCGGATACAAGTACCTTTCCTTTATGGATGCGTATTCAGGATATAATCAAATCCCAATGTACCCACCTGATCAAGAAAAGACTTCATTCCTAACCCCAAAAGCAAATTACTGTTATGTTGTCATGCCATTCGGACTCAAAAATGCAGGAGCTACCTACCAAAGATTAATGAATAAGGTCTTCGCAGACCATATCGGAAAACTCATGGAGGTATACGTAGACAACATGTTGGTAAAAACACAAAGGGAGGAATCATTACTTTCCGACCTCACCAAAGTGTTCGACACCATTAGAAAGCATGGCATGCGACTTAATCCCGCAAAGTGTACCTTTGCAGTAGGAGCCGGCAAATTCCTGGGTTTCATGTTAACACAGCGAGGAATTGAGGCGAATCCGGACAAATGCCGAGCTATACTCAACATGAAAAGTTCGACTGATAACAAAAATTGTTGTCGGTAAGGAATTTCACAAAATATTTACGTTGCAAGTATAGCTCCAAACCAACAAACAACTCTCACATCAAATTAAAATATTGGTTGTCACATGTACAAACCCCAATGAATTTATAACCGAAGTATTTAGACTCCGGGTCGTCTCACAAGGAATTGCAATGAAGTGTATGATTATTGGCTATGAAGGATGTAAGGGGGTTTTGATTGGTGAGATGGCAAGAAAGTAAATGACAAGAAAAGTAAAGAGAGCAATTAAAGGAAGCAATTAATAAAGAGAGACATTCATGGCAAGGTTTGAGATCATAGGATTTCTATCCTAGTCATGCAATGATCAATTCATCTTATTTAGTCAACTCCAATACATAGGGAGAAAGTCAAACAAGATTAATCAATCATATCACAATAATAAACTAGAATTTATCTTATTACGTCATCTCCAACATTGGAAGAAGGTATCATATTATCTTCTATGAGAGAAAGTCTAATAAGACTAGCTAATCTCAATCCAAAAGTTCTAATCAACTTACTAATTAAATTAGCAAAAGATTAGCGTCAATGGAAACAATATTAGCTAACAACTCTAGATCACCAACATGAGTTGGATTTTCATGACTCAAGATTGTTTAATTACTCTCTCCAAGCCACGAATGCTCAAAATCTACTCTAAAGACCAACTAAGCATTTTGTCAAACACTTGGAAGGCATAAAAGGAAAGCATAATAAAAATGCAAGAATAGTAAAATCTACCAACTACAAATTGCAAGGAAACAAGATCACAACTCAAATCAACAATAAAAGAATATGGAAACTTAAAATTGCATTAAAAAAAATTAAGATTCAACAATTGTTCATCAACATAAAAGTAACAAAATAAGGAAAATGAACAAGTAAAACTAGAAGAGCAAAGATGTAATACAAGAAATTAAGAAGGAAAACTAAATCAAGACAAGAATTGAAAATTGTATTTGAGAAAATTAAACCTAAACTACCATAAATTCTAGAGAGAAGAGAGAGCTTCTCTCTCTAGAATTCTACCCTAAAACATGATGAAAACTAAACTATGACTACTTGGTTCATTTTCCCTTCAATATTTGGGTTCAATAGCATTAGAAATGAGTTGGATTGGGCCCAAAATGCTTCAGAAATTGCTGGGGGCGATTTCACTTTAGTGGGCCACGGACAGCATCGGCGTGCACGCGTACATGGCGCGTGCGCACCCCTGAACGTGAGATAACATATAGCAAATTTTATATCATTTCGAAGCCCCGAATGTTAGCTTTCCAACGCAACTGGAACCGCCTCATTTAGATCTCTGTAGCTCAAGTAATGGTCAATTGAGTGCGAAGAGGTCGGACTTGACAGCTTTACGGTTCCTTCATTTCTTCATGAGTTCTCCCACTTTGCATGCTTTTTCTTCATTCCTTCCTTCCAATACTTGCCTTATGAACCTGAAATCACTCAACAAATACATCAAGGCATCGAATGGAATTAAAGTGAATTAAAATCACCAATTTTAGGGCCTAAAAAGCATGTTTTCACATTTAAGCACAAATCAAGGGAGAATTGCAAAATCATGCTATTTCATTGAATAAATTTGAGAAAAGGTGATAAAATCCCCCAAATTAAGCACAAGATAAACCACAAAATTGGGGTTTATCACCGACCTGTGTCAAAGAAGTGCAACAACTCAACGGAAGACTGGCAACTTTGTCCAGATTTCTAGTCGGATCGGCCATAAGATCTCTTCCCTTTTACGCCACATTAAGGAAGGGAAAAAAGTTTGAATGGACCACAGAGTTCGAGCAAGCCTTCCAGGATTTCAAAAAATTCCTGGGACAACCACCCATTCTTACTCAACCATGGGAAGGGGAAGCACTCATATTATATCTCATAGTGGGAAGTCGGGCAATAGCCTCAGCACTGGTAAGAGAAGACGAAAATGGGCAACAACCCGTCTACTTCATCAGCAAAGCCCTACAAGGGGCCGAACTGAATTATCAAAAGATAGAAAAGTTCGCCTACACTCTCATACTAACTTCTCAACGACTTCGCTCATATTTTTAAGCTCACACCATCAAGGTTCGGACTAACTAGCCCATAAAAGGCATTCTACAGAAGACAGACTTAGCTGGAAGAATTCTACAGTGGGCAGTCGAGCTATCCGAGTTTGACCTTCAATATGAAGGTCGGACGGCCATCAAGTTTCAATATTTGGCCGATTTCATTGCTGAATACACTGACACCCCGGGAACTCCTACAAAATGGAATCTCTATATAGACGGCTCTTCAAACAAAACCGGGAGTGGGACAAGAGTGATAATAGAAAGTGACTAGGGAACCCAAATCAAACTCTCCCTAAAATTCGAATTCCCTGCTTCAAATAATCAGGCCGAGTATGAGGCATTACTAGCTGGTTTGAAGCTGCCTAAGGAGGTTGGAGCTCAAAAGCTTATTATCTTCAGCGATTCACAAGTAGTTACCTCACAAATAGAAGGGACCTACCAAGCCAAACACCCTACTATGAAAATGTACCTGGACAAAACCAGAGAGCAGCTCGGACAACTCGGGGAATATGAGGTCCGCCACATACCTCGAGAACAAAATGCTCGAGCTGACGCACTCTCAAAACTAGCTAGCACCAAACCAGGGGGCAACAATAGGAGCCTCATCCAGGAAATATTGAAGAACCCATCAATTTCAAAGGAAGAAGAGGTTCTAGCAATATCAGGCCAGGATTAAGGATGGATGACCCCCATAATCAATTACCTCAAATAAGAAACACTCCCTACAGATAAGAAGGAGGCGAAGAGGCTAAGACGAGAAGCACAGTACTATACCATTATAAACAACATCTTATACAAGAGAGGGATCTCGACACCCCTATTAAAATGTGTGCCGACCTCCAACACAAAGGAGGTCTTGGAAGAAATACACAGTGGCATATGTGGCAACCATCTTGGAGCACGAGCTCTCTCCAAAAAAGTGCTCCGAGCCAGATTCTTTTGGCCGACTTTACAAAAGGAAACAACAGAGTTCGTAAAGACATGTCCGCCATGTTAGAAACATGCTAATTTCCACATCGTCCCACCTGAGGAGCTCATTAGCATTACATCACCTTGACCGTTCGCAAAATAGGGACTCGACCTCCTGGGACCCTTTCCCCAAGGATCAGGACAAGTCAAGTTCCTCATTGTAGGGGTCAACTACTTCACAAAATGGATTGAGGCAGAGCCCCTAGCTAATGCCACTGCTCAAAGAAGTTGGAAATTTTTATATAGAAACCTTGTCACAAGGTTTGGGATTCCTTGCTCCATCACCACAAACAATGGTACTCAATTCACAGACGCAGGTTTTAGGAAATTGGTAGCTGACTTAAAAATAAAGCACCAATTCACATCCGTAGAACATCCCCAGGCTAATGGACAAGTAGAAGCTGGCAACAAAGTCATACTAGCTGGGTTAAAACGGAGATTACAGGACGCGAAGGGAGCCTGAGCTGAAGAGCTCCCACAAGTCCTATGGGCATATCGGACAACTCCACACTCCACCACAAAGGAATCACCTTTCCGATTGGCTTATGGAATGGAGGTAATGATCCCGGTGGAAATCGAAGAAGGATCTCCCAAGATGATCTACTACAATGAAGAGGCTAATTCCCAGCTCCAAAGGGAAGAGCTCGACCTACTTCCAGAAACCCGAGAAAGAGCTCGGATCAGGAAGGAGGCGTTAAAACGTCGAATGGCCTCAAGGTACAATCAGAAGGTAGTACAGCGAAGCTTCGCCAACAATGACCTCATCCTAATCCGAAATGATATCGGAACAAGTCGACCTGGAGAGGGGAAGCTAGCAGCCAAATGGAAAGGACCTTACCGAATCACAGAGGTACTAGGGAAAGGCTACTACAGGGTGTCCGAGCTCGAGGGGCGAGAGCTACCAAGGTCATGGCACGCCTGCAACCTAAGAAGGTATTACAGTTAGGAGGTAATAAAGATCTTAGATCAAGGTGCACTCTTTTTCCTGAAAAGGTTTTCTAATGAGGAACCAAAGCCAAGATCTGTAAGATTGCGTAACTTAGGGGGGTAAACACCCACATGTATATATTTATTTGCCTATATGTCTAATTTCTATTGGAATAAAACCTTTCAGATTTTCTACAAAGTTTTTCTACCAAGAAGCATTAATCTGAACGCTAAAATTCATCGCCCAATTATAAAGCTATAGGTCAGCAAGGTGAATACTGGTGCACGAAATTGTGATCCCTGGTAATGGCTCCAAAAGCTTGGTGCACTAATCTTAATTCATGATTTGTCACAACTTCGATACAACTAACCAGCAAGTGCACTGAGTCGTCCAAGTAATAAAACCTTACATGAGTAAGGGTCGATCCCACGGAGATTGTCGGCTTGAATCAAGCTATGGTCATCTTGTAAATCTCAGTCAGGTGGATATCAAATGGTTATAGTATTTTCGAAAATTAATAATAAATAAACAGAAAATAAAGATAAAAATACTTATGTATATCATTGGTGAGAATTTCAGATAAGCGTATAGAGATGCTTTCGTTCCTCTGAATCTCTGCTTCCCGCTGTCTTCATTCAATCAGTCTTACTCCTTTCCATGGCAAGCTTTCTGTAAGGGCATCACCGTTGTCAATGGCTACATCCCATCCTCTCTGTGAAAATGGTCCAAATGCTCTGTCACGGCATGGCTAATCATCTGGAGGTTCTTGATCATGCTGGAATAGGATTCACCCTCCTTTTGCGTCTGTCACTATGCCTAGCACTCGCGAGTTTGAAGTTCGTCACAGCCATCCCTTCCCAGATCCTACTCGGAGTACCACAGACAAGGTTTAGACTTTCCAGATCTCAGGAATGGCCATCCATAGGTTCTAACTTATACCACGAAGATACTAATAGCTCGGACTCGGTCCTTTGTATTAGATATCTAAGAGATACTCATTCTAGCTTGTTTGCATGTAGAACGAAAGTGTTTGTAGGCACGCGTTCATAAGTGAGAATGATGATGAGCGTCACATAATCATCACATTCATCATGTTCTTGGGTGCGAATGGATATCTTAGAAGCGGAATAAGTTGAATTGAATATAAAACAGTAGTACTTTGTATTAAATCATGAGGAACAACAGAGCCCCACACCTTAATCTATGGCGTGCAGGAACTCTACCGTTGAAAAATACATAAGTGAAAGGTTCAGGCATGGCCGAATGGCCAGCCCCCAAACGTGATCAATATGATCCAAAGATGGTTCAAAAGATGATAAGATGTCTAATACAATAGTAAAAAGTCCTATTTATACTAAACTAGTTACTAGGGTTTACAGAAGTAAGTAATTGATGCATAAATCTACTTCCGGAGCCCACTTGGTGTGTGCTTGGGCTGAGCTTGAAGTTTACACGTGGAGAGGTCATTCTTGGAGTTGAACGCCAGTTTGTAACGTGTTTCTGGCGTTCAACTCTGGTTCGTGACGTGTTTCTGGCGTTTAACTCCAGACTGCAGCATAGAACTGGCGTTCAACGCCCTTTTGCATCATCTAAACTCGGCCAAAGTATGGACTATTATATATTGCTGGAAATCCCTGGATGTCTACTTTCCAACGCAATTGGAAGCGCACCATTTTGAGTTCTGTAGCTCCAGAAAATTCACTTTGAGTGCAGGGAGGTCAGAATCCAACAGCATCAGCAGTCCTTCTTCAACCTCTGAATCTGATTTTTGCTCAAGTCCCTCAATTTTAGCCAGAAAATACCTGAAATCACAGAAAAACACACAAACTCATAGTAAAGTCCAGAAATGTGAATTTAACATAAAAACTAATAAAAACATCCCTAAAAGTAACTAGATCCTACTAAAAACATACTAAAAACAATGCCAAAAAGCGTATAAATTATCCGCTCATCACAACACCAAACTTAAATTGTTGCTTGTCCCTAAGCAATTGAAAATCAAATAGGATAAAAAAAAGAGAATATACTATAAATTCCAAACTATCAATGAAACATAGCTCCAATCAGATGAGCGGGACTTGTAGCTTTTTGCCTCTTGAATAGTTTTGGCATCTCACTTTATCCATTGAGGTTCAGAATGATTGGCATCTATAGGAACTCAGAGTTCAGATAGTGTTATTGATTCTCCTAGTTCAGTATGTTGATTCTTGAACACAACTATTTTATGAGTCTTGGGCGTGGCCCTAAGCACTTTGTTTTTCAGTATTACCACCGAATACATAAATGCCACAGACACATAACTGGGTGAACCTTTTCAGATTGTGACTCAGCTTTGCTAAAGTCCCCAATTAGAGGTGTCCAGGGTTCTTAAGCACACTCTGTTTTTGCTTTGGACCTTGACTTTAACCGCCCAGTCTCAAGTTTTTACTTGACACCTTCACGCCACAAGCACATGGTTAGGGACAGCTTAGTTTAGCCGCTTAGGCCAGGATTTTATTCCTTTAGGCCCTCCTATCCACTGATGCTCAAAGCCTTGGGATCCTTTTTATTACCCTTGCCTTTTGGTTTTAAGGGTTATTGGCTTTTTGCTCTTGCCTTTTGGTTTTAAGAGCTTTTGGCTTTTTCTGCTTGCTTTTTTTTTCTAATTTTTTTTTTGCCATTTTTCTTCTTTTTTTTTCTGTAAGCTTTTGTATTCACTGCTTTTTCTTGCTTCAAGAATCAATTTTATGATTTTTTAGATTATCAAATAACATTTCTCCTTATCATCATTCTTTCAAGAGCCAACATATTTAACATTCTAAAACACCAACTTCAAAAGACATATGCACTGTTCAAGTATTCATTTAGAAAACAAAAAGTATTGTCTCCACATCAATATAATTAAACTAAGTTCAAGGATAAATTCGAAACTCATGTACTTCTTGTTCTTTTGAATTAAAAATATTTTTCATTTAAGAGAGGTGATGGATTCATAGGACATTCATAACTTTAAGACAAAGTTACTACATACTAATGATCATGTAATAAGACACTAACATAGATAAGCACTTAACATAAAGAAAACGAAAAACAGAAAATTTGAGAACAAGGAATGAGTTCACCTTAGTGATGGTGGCGTTTCCTTCTTGAGGAACCAATGATGTCCTTGAGCTCTTCTATGTCTCTTCCTTGTCTTTGTTGCTCCTCCCTCATAGCTCTTTGATCTTCTCTAATTTCATGGAGGATGATTGAGTGCTCTTGATGTTTCACCCTTAGTTGTCCCATGTTGGAACTCAGTTCTCCTAGGGAGGTGTTGATTTTCTCCCAAAAGTTCTGTGGAGGAAAGTGCATCCCTTGAGGTATCTCAGGGATCTCTTGATTTGCAGTCAAATGTTCTACCACTGAGCTATAGACCCTTGAGATGAATCTCTCCATCTCCTATGACCTGGAGGTGGAAGCTTTTGTCTTCTCTTTTCTCTTTCTAGAGGTTTCTCTGGCCTTAGGTGCCATCAATGGTTATGGAAAAACAAAAAAGCTATGCTTTTACCACACCAAACTTAGAATATTGCTCGCCCTCGAGCAAAAGAAGAAAGAATAGTAGAAGAAGAAGAAGATATGGAGGTGAGTTGATGGTTTGAATTTGAGTGGGTGGGTGTAGGTGGGTTGTATGATGGTTTTAGGGGAGTAATGGATGTGAGTGGTGAAGGGTTCTTGGGAAGGGGTGATATAGGATTATGAAGAGGAAAGGTGAGTGGAGGTAGTGGGGATCCTGTGGGGTCCACAGATCCTGAGATGATCCTGTGGGTCCACAGATCTTGAGGTGTCAAGAATTTATATCCCTGCACCATTTAGGCATGTAAAATGCCTTTGCATGCAATTCTGGCGTTTAAACACCGAATTGATGCTTGTTCTGGGCGTTCAACGCCCAGATGTAGCATGTTTCTGGCTTTGAACGCCAGTTCTATGCTTGTTTCTGGCGTTCAGCGCCAGCTTTCCTCAGTGTGCATTTCTGGCGTCTGAACACCAGGATGCTGCTTGTTTTGGGCGTTCAACGCCAGATCCATGCTCTGTTCTGGCGTTGAACGCCAGCCAGATGCTCCTTACTGGCGTTTAAACGCCAGTAAGCCCTTCCTCTAGGGTGTGATTTTTCTTCTGCTGTTTTTGATTCTGTTTTTAATTTTTTGATTTATTTTGTGACTCCACATGATCATGAACCTAATAAAACATGAAAGAACAATAAAAATAAAAATAAAATTAGATAAATAAAAATTGGGTTGCCTCCCAACAAGCGCTTTTTTAATGTCAATAGCTTGACAGTGGGCTCTCATGGAGCCACACAGGTGATCAGGTCAATTTTATAGACTCCAAACACCAAACTTAGAGTTTGGATATGGGAGTTCAACACCAAACATAGAGTTTGGCTGAGGCCTCCCAACACCAAACTTAGAGTTTGACTGTGGGGGCTCTGGTTGACTCTGTTTTGAGAGAAGCTTACTGTGCCTTTTTTCCATGTTTACAGAAAGGTGACCTTGAGTTTTAAACACAAGGGAGTCCTCATTCAATTGAAGGACTAGTTCACCTCTGTCAACATCAATCACAGCTCTTGCTGTGGCCTGGAAGGGTCTTCCAAGAATGATGGATTCATCCTCATCCTTCCCAGTATCCAGGATTATGAAATCAGCAGGGATGTAAAGGCCTTCAACCTTTACTAACACATCCTCTACTTGTCCATAAGCCTCTTTTCTTAAGTTGTCTGCCATCTCTAATGAGATTTTAGCAGCTTGCACCTCAAAGATTCCCAGTTTCTCCATTACAGAGAGTGGCATGAGGTTTATTCCTGACCCAAGGTCACATAGAGCCTTCTCAAAGGTTATGGTGCCTATGGTACAAGGTATTAGGAACTTTCCAGGATCCTGTTTCTTCTGAGGCAATCTCAGTTGATCCAATGCATTTAGTTCATTGGTGAACAGGGGAGGTTCATCTCCCCAAGTCTCATTACCAAATAAATTGGCATTCAGCTTCATGATTGCACCAAGGAACTTGGCAACTTGCTCTTCAGTAACATCTTCATTCTCTTCAGAAGAGGAATACTCATCAGAGCTCATGAATGGCATAAGGAGGTTTAATGGAATCTCTATGGTTTCTAGATGAGTCTCAGATTCCTTTGGTTCCTCAGAGGGAAACTCCTTATTGATCACTGGACGTCCCAGGAGGTCTTCCTCCTTGGGATTCACGTCTCCCCCTTCCTTCTTGGATTCGGCCATGATGGTTATATCAACGGCCTTGCACTCTCCTTTTGGATTTTCTTCTGTATTGCTTGGGAGAGCACTAGGAGGGGTTTCAGTGATCTTCTTACTCAGCTGGCCCACTTGTGCCTCCAAATTTCTAATGGAGGACCTTGTTTCATTCATGAAACTCAGAGTGGCCTTAGATAGATCAGAGATTAAGTTTGCTAAATTAGAGGTATTTTGTTCAGAATTTTCTGTCTATTGCTGAGTGGATGATGGAAAAGGCTTGCTATTGCTAAACCTGTTTCTTCCACCATTATTAAAGCCTTGTTGAGGCTTTTGTTGATCCTTCCATGAGAGATTTGGGTGGTTTCTCCATGAGGGATTATAGGTGTTTTCATAAGGTTCACCCATATAATTTACCTCTGCTATTGCAGGGTTCTCAGGATCATAAGCTTCTTCTTCAGAAGATGCCTCGTGAGTACTGTTGGATGCAGCTTGCATTCCATTCAGACTCTGAGAAATCATATTGACTTGCTGAGTCAATATTTTATTCTGCGCCAATATGGCATTCAGAGTATCAATTTCAAGAACTCCCTTCTTCTGAGGCGTCCCATTACTCATAGGATTCCTCTCAGAAGTGTACATAAACTGGTTGTTAGCAACCATGTCAATAAGTTCTTGAGCTTCTGCAGGCGTTTTCTTTAGGTGAATGGATCCACCTGCAGAAGTATCCAATGACATCTTAGCTAATTCAGACAGACCATCATAGAATATATCCAGGATGGTCCATTCTGAAAGGATGTCAGAAGGACACTTTTTGGTCAGTTCCTTGTATCTCTCCCAAGCTTCATAGAGGGATTCACCTTCCTTCTGTCTGAAGGTTTGAACATCTACTCTAAGCTTACTAAGCTTTTGAAGAGGAAAGAACTTGGCTAAGAAAGCCTTGACCAGCTTATCCCAAGAGTTCAGGCTATCCTTAGGTTGAGAGTCCAACCATATTCTAGCTCTGTCTCTTACAGCAAATGGGAAAAGCATGAGCCTGTAGACTTCAGGATCTACTCCATTAGTCTTAACAGTGTCACATATCTGCAAGAATTCAGTTAAGAACTGAAAGGGATCTTCAGATGGAAGTCCATGAAACTTGCAGTTTTGTTGCATCAGAGAAACTAATTGAGGTTTAAGCTCAAAATTGTTTGCTCCAATGGTAGGAATGGAGATGCTTCTTCCATGTAAATTGGAATTTGGTGCAGTAAAGTCACCAAGCATCCTCCTTGCATTATTATTATTTTCGGCTGCCATCTCCTCTTCCTGTTCGAAAATTCCTGTAAGGTTGTCTCTGGATTGTTGTATTTTAGCTTCTCTTAGTTTCCTCTTTAGAGTCCTTTCAGGTTCAGGATCTGCTTCAACAAGAATGTTCTTGTCCTTGCTCCTGCTCATATGACAAAGAAGGGAATAACAAAGAAAATATTGAATCTTCTATGTCACAGTATAGAGATTCCTTTGTGTGAGTAGAAGAAGAAAAGACTGTAATGTAAAGAAAGAGAAGGGAGGAGAATCCAAACACAAGGGTGAGGGGAGCAGAGATATGAGATGAAGAGAAGTGTTAGTAAATAAATAAATAAATAGAAGAAGATGAGGGAGAGGGAATTTCGAAAATTAATTTTTAAAAAGTGTTAATGATTTTCGAAAATTATGATAAAATTAAAATTAAAATTAAAAATTGAAACCATTAATTAATTAAAAAGAATTTTTGAAAAAAGAGGGAGGTATTTTCGAAAATTAGAGAGGGATAGTTAGTTAGGTAGTTTTGAAAAAGATAAGAAACAAATAAAAAGTCAATTAGTTAGTTGAAAAAGATTTGAAATTTGTTTTTGAAAAAGATATGATTAAAATTTTAAAAGATATGATTGAAACAAAAAGATAAGATTTGAAAATTAAATTTGAAAAGATAAGAAGTTAGAAAAAGATTTTGAAATCAAAGTTTTTGAAAAAGATTTGATTTTTAAAAATCAAAATTAATGACTTGATTCACAAGTAATCACAAGATATGATTCTAGAACTTAAAGTTTGAATCTTTCTTAACAAGCAAGTAACAAACTTGAAATTTTTGAATCAAAACATTAATTTTTGATGATATTTTCAAAAATTATAAGATAAAATTAAGAAAAAGATTTTTGAAAAATATTTTTAAAATTTTCGAAAAATAAGAAAAATGAAAAAGATTTGATTTTTAAAAAAGATAAGATTTTTAAATTGAAAATTTGATTTGACTCATAAAAAACAACTAAATTTTAAAATTTTTTGAAAAAGTCAATCCAAATTTTCGAAATTTATGAGTCAAAAAGGGAAAGATATTTTTTTTTATTTTTGAATTTTTAATGATGAGAGAGAAAAACATGAAAAATGATGCAATGCATGAAAATTTTGGATCAAAACATGTGATGCATGCAAGAACACTATGAATGTCAAGATAAACACCAAGAACACTATGAATGTCAAGATGAACATCAAGAACTTATTTTTGAAAAATTTTCAAGAAAAGAAAACATGCAAGACACCAAACTTAGAAATTTTTCATGTATAGACACTATGAATGCAAGAATGCATATGAAAAACAAGAAAAGACACAAAACAAGAAAATATGAAGATCAAACAAGAAGACTGGCCAAGAACAACTTGAAGATCATGAAGAACACTATGAATGCATGAATTTTCGAAAAATGCATAATAAATTTTTAGAAAAAAATGCAATTGACACCAAACTTAAAAATTGACTCAAGACTCAAACAAGAAATACAAAATATTTTTGATTTTATGATTTTATTAATTTTTTTGGATTTTTGTATATTTTTATTTTTTTGAAAATTGTTTGAAAAAGAAAAATAAAGATTTCAAAATTTTTAAGATGAATTCCAGGAATCTTGTGCTCTTTAGTCTAAAGCTCCAATTTGAGGGTTAGACATGGCTTAATAGCCAGCCAAGCTTTAGTATGCTATTACATGCATTGAAGTGATTAGTTGAATCCTCAGTCCAAAGGAATTTAGACATGGCCTTACAGCCAGCCAGGATTCAACAAATTATCATGAAACACTAGAATTCTTTCTTAAAAATTCTGAAATAATTTTTGAAAATAAAAGGAAATTATTTTTTTTTGAAAATAAACAAAAATAAAATTACCTAATCTGAGCAACAAGATGAACCGTCAGTTGTCCAAACTCGAACAATCCCCGGCAACGGCGCCAAAAACTTGGTGCACGAAATTGTGATCCCTGGTAATGGCTCCAAAAGCTTGGTGCACTAATCTTAATTCATGATTTGTCACAACTTCGATACAACTAACCAGCAAGTGCACTGGGTCGTCCAAGTAATAAAACCTTACGTGAGTAAGGGTCGATCCCACGGAGATTGTCAGCTTGAATCAAGCTATGGTCATCTTGTAAATCTCAGTCAGGTGGATATCAAATGGTTATAGTATTTTTGAAAATTAATAATAAATAAACAGAAAATAAAGATAAAAATACTTATGTATATCATTGGTGAGAATTTCAGATAAGCGTATAGAGATGCTTTCGTTCCTCTGAATCTCTGCTTTCCCACTGTCTTCATCCAATCAGTCTTACTCCTTTCCATGGCAAGCTTTCTGTAAGGGCATCACCGTTGTCAATGGCTACATCCCATCCTCTCTGTGAAAATGGTCCAAATGCTCTGTCACGGCATGGCTAATCATCTGGAGGTTCTCGATCATGCTGGAATAGGATTCACACTCCTTTTGCGTCTGTCACTACGCCTAGCACTCGCGAGTTTGAAGTTCGTCACAGCCATCCCTTCCCAGATCCTACTCGGAATACCACAGACAAGGTTTAGACTTTCCGGATCTCAGGAATGGCCATCCATGGGTTCTAACTTATACCACGAAGATACTAATAGCTCGGACTCGGTCCTCTGTATTAGATATCTAAGAGATACTCATTCTAGCTTGTTTGCATGTAGAACGGAAGTGTTTGTCAGGCACGCGTTCATAAGTGAGAATGATGATGAGCGTCACATAATCATCACATTCATCATGTTCTTGGGTGTGAATGGATATCTTAGAAGCGGAATAAGTTGAATTGAATATAAAACAGTAGTACTTTGCATTAAATCATGAGGAACAACAGAGCTCCACACCTTAATCTATGGAGTGCAGAAACTCTACCGTTGAAAAATACATAAGTGAAAGGTTCAGGCATGGCCAAATGGCCAGCCCCCAGACTTGATCAATATGATCCAAAGATGGTTCAAAAGATGATAAGATGTCTAATACAATAGTAAAAAGTCCTATTTATACTAAACTAGTTACTAGGGTTTACAGAAGTAAGTAATTGATGCATAAATCCACTTCCGGAGCCCACTTGGTATGTGCTTGGGCTGAGCTTGAAGTTTACACATGGAGAGGTCATTCTTGGAATTGAACGCCAGTTTGTAACGTGTTTCTGGCGTTCAACTCTGGTTCGTGACGTGTTTCTGGCGTTTAACTCCAGACTGCAGCATAGAACTAGCGTTCAACGCCCTTTTGCGTCGTCTAAACTCGACCAAAGTATGGACTATTATGAATTGCTGGAAAGCCCTGGATGTCTACTTTTCAACGCAATTGGAAGCGCGCCATTTTAAGTTCTGTAGCTCCAGAAAATCTACTTTGAGTGCAGGGAGGTCAGAATCCAACAGCATCAGCAGTCCTTCTTCAACCTCTGAATCTGATTTTTGCTCAAGTCCCTCAATTTCAGCCAGAAAATACCCGAAATCACAGAAAAATACACAAACTCATAGTAAAGTCCAGAAATGTGAATTTAACATAAAAACTAATAAAAACATCCCTAAAAGTAACTAGATCCTACTAAAAACATACTAAAAACAATGCCAAAAAGCGTATAAATTATCCGCTCATGAAATACCAAACTCACCACCCAACCACGATGAAAATCGAATTTATCGTCCGAATTTCTACAAAGGTCGGCAGGGGGAAATCCAAATTTACCGCCCAACTTTTACAAAGTTGACCAAATAGGAACCAAACTCACCGCCAGATTTATACAAAATCGGCAAGATGAAAACACGATAAAAATAGGTTAATGCAAAAAGTTATAAAATGTAATCCATAAAAAAAGGCCTGACAAGGTCTAAAGAAAAAATGGATTGCTAAAAATAACTTGGGAGGGACCGACATGTAGAAGTCGGACCAATCCCCCAAAGCGACAAAAGTTATAAAAAGTAATCCATAAAAAAGGCCTGACGAGGTCCAAGAAAAAATGATTTGCTAAAAATAACTTGGGATGGACCGACATGAAGAAGTCGGACCAATCCCCAAAGCGACAAAATTTATAAAAAGTAATCCATAAAAAAAGGCCTGATGAGGTCTAAGAAAAAATGGATTGCTAAAAATAACTTGGGATGGACCGACCTGAAGAAGTCGGACCAATCCCCCAAAATGACAAAGTTATAAAAAGTAATCCATAGAAAGAGGCCTGGCCAGCCCTTATCAAAAATGGATTAACTTGGAAGGAATCGACATGAAGAAGTCGGCCTAAGCCGAATAAAGCAACAAAGTTATAAAAAGTAAACCTATAAAAAAAGACCCGGCGAGGTTCAATTAAAAAAGGGGTTTACTAGAAATAACTCGAGAAGGTTTGTCGAGAGAAACCAACCAACAAGAAGACGTGCGCTAGAAGGGATGCAGCTCGACCCAAAAAGCCACGACCTCACCAAAATCAATTTTACAAGTGTTCTATGAATAATGCTAAAAAGAATAGCCAAACAAAGCTAGCCTCAAAGTTCACTTCGACTAAAGCAGGTAATAAACAAAGGCAGTCGAAAGAGGTCAGACAGCAAGACTCCCACACTCTAAAAATTCCTGGAAGTGGCAAAAGTGCAAACCAGTATAGCAAAAAGATACTATAATAAAAGTTCAAGAAGGCAACCACGAAATCGACCTTAAAAGCTCGAAAGTATTTGTTTTTTAAAGGCGAAGGCTACTAAGTAAAGGAACCTAACGTCAACAAAAGTCAGATCATCCAAAATTACAAAAAATAGAGTTCAAAGAAACAGATACTCAAACAAACTACAAAGGATTTAAAGACTCCCCAGTGGTGGCATCCCGAGGTGAAGGAGGACGGGTCGCAAGCGGGACAGCATCAACGGTTCCATCCGGTCGGTTCAGAATCTGAACATCAGGGTTCGACTCGGGATGGCCGACCCCAGCTTTAGGAGTTGGAGAAGTCGGAGCAGCAGAAAGTTTGACTGATGGCTTAGGAGGAGGATCTACATCCTTGTCATCATCTGGGGCAGGAACAATTTTACCATCTTCAAAAACATTGTTCAAACTAAAAAGACTCAAGTCGAGCTCGGGAGCAAGAAATCAGACCTAAGCCTTTAAGTTGTCATATGCGTCAGTCACGCTACCCACCAGATGACTCTGAAGCTCGGCATAATTAGCATGAGCATTCTCTAGACTCTCCCTTGCCTCCAACAACTCGCCATAAGTACAGACATAGCTCTCCTTATGCTGCAGCGCCGTCTCGTCGGATAGCTTGGCAGAAGCTACAGCGGCAGTAGCTTGGGCTTTCTCCTTTTCTAGATCCAGCTCCAGCTTAATAACTCTAGCGTCCAGCTCATCCTTCAGACCTTGATCCGGTCATACTCCGACTTGGCTTCCAGCATAAACTCCTTTGTCGCATGGACGGGAGAGTCTTGGATCGAGCGAGACAAAGCCGTACCCATATGTGCCATCCGAACACTACTTCTGGTGATAAAATCCAGGTGGTGTAGGATGGACACATCGTCCATAGGAAGATGGCCATAGGGGGCAATCTGGTTATCATCAAACCCCACAGCGTCAAAGTTAGGGGCATCCAGATTATAGGGTTCAGCAGTTTTCTGCTTCTTGGGGGCATGACCAGTAGCAGAGGGAGAAGCAGCACCAGAGGTCGGCTGGAAAGGGTCAGAAGGAGCCAAGCGGACCTGGGTAGTTGGGATGATCTTCCTCGGTTCAGAAGTGTCCGAGGTCAACCTCTTCAGCGTAACATTAGAAGATCCCTCCCCAGGACCTTTGGTCGAAATGTTCTGAGCAGCAGTCGCCTTTCTAGCCCTCTTAAAAGCCTTCATGGAGTCAGTAGTCTTTACCATCTCTGAAGAAATAAAGCAGCAAAACCAAAGTTGCAAGTTAGAAAGAGATGGATTGATAAAAAACAGACAAAATAACAAAGATAAAGCTAGCAAAGAAATCGACAGCTACCCAATTCAGTTCGAAGAAGGGAGGGATTCCCCAAGAACCTCTTCGTATCAAGATGAGGAGGCTCCCCCCAATTTTCTTCCAGTACATGAACAAAAGCCTGCTCAACCTCATCCAACATTTTCCAAGTATACCTAGACACTACTACATTCTGTTGCCAGGATAGGGGGAAGGCAGGTTCATCATTCTCATCCAAAAAGAAGGGCCGAGCTCCTTCAATAGCTTAGACCTTGAAGAAATAGTTCTTAAAATGCCTAAAAGATTCATCATACATAGAAAAAACTTTCTTTCCCTGGGTAGCTCGGAAAGAAACCCAGGAAGCCTTCTTCTTAGCTGCCCCAGGTTTCGTCAAAACAAAAAGGTAAAGAAATAGAGTCTGAGAAGGTCGGACATCCAGTTCTTGGCACAGCAGTTGGAAGATTTTTATGAAGCCCCACGAGTTCGGGTGAAGCTGAGATGGGGCAACATTACAGGACCACAACAAGTCGGTCTCAAAGGAAGTAAAGGGAATGGTGATGTTCATTTGGCTAAAAAAGTAATTGTAAGCATAAAAAAAGGGACGTTCCCCCTAAGTCAGAGAAGGAAAATAAACCCTCTCATCAGGGTCAGGCGCTACCAACTCATAGTTTTTCTCCTGATCTCTACTACTACAAACCCTGTGATGTCTCCTAAGCTGCACGTAATACTTGGAATTAACCATAGAAACGCACATCAAGACGAGGGAGTGCAGCCAGTCAGACATACCCTCGGGGACTTTGGAAGACGTCTCGACAATATTTTTGCGAGAAGACATGGGTCAACTAGTCCTACAGTAAGAAAAAGGAAAATGGGTTACTAATCAACAGCTCGGACAAATCAAGAGAGCAGCTCGGATAAATACGGATATAACTCAAACTAAAGCATACAAATGTTAGAAGGCAGGAACAGCAACAAAAGGAAATCCCAGGACTCACACCAAGGTCTAGGGGCATCCTTTGGAGGCAGTAACAGAATAAGGATTCAGGAAAAATCTAAAGTCTACATTTCGACATCTATCAAAACAAGAAAACAACCCTCCTTCAATAGCGACATTCCGAAAAGAAAGTCACAAATCACAAAAAGACATCAAAGTTACCATCTTTTTACAATTTATCAGCAAAAGGATCTCGTAAAGGAAATCATCCATGTCATATAAAACATAAAGCCATCAACATCAAACACACTACGTAGAAGACATCAAAAGATGCTACCTTTTTTACAGTCCATTACTCTAAACTCCAAACAAAAAGAGATCTACGCATTTAAAGTAAAAGAGGGCAAAAACAAGTGAAGCCCTAAAGCAGCGCACATTGCAGAAATGATCAGACACAGCAAGCAAAGAAAGATTCAAACTTTCCAACACGAAGTCAAGCAAAGATCAAAACTTCTCAAAATATATATAGCACGGAAAGAGTAAAGACAGAGAAGAAGACCAACCTGTAAAGAAGATGATGAATATCAAAGCAAATGGCGAGCCCACACCGACAATCACTTTCGAAAGCACAGAAAGCACGAAGATGAGAAAACTTAGTGTCAAGAGAATGAAGAAAATCCCAGGACGAACCAGAAACAGAAGAGCAAAGAGAAAAGGAGAAGTTACAGTAAACACGAAGAAGGAAAATTGAAAAGAGAGGCTGTGAAATTCAAATGACGATACAAAGAGGGAAACAAGAGGAAACGACAAAGAGTTAAATGAATATTTAAACCTCTGCTCATTCCCAAGGAAAACGCAAAATGCGCGTTCCAATTAAAAGGGGGTGAGAAAAAACGCTCCGCATTCAAGCCAATAAATAAAAAATTCTACAAAAGATCAAGATGCTCGAGCTCGGCTTCCCCAAGGGAGATCGAAAAAGTCCAAAAAAGGCTCGACCTCAAAAGGAAGACCTCACTCAAGCAGGGGCACTGTTCATGCCCTGGGTCGAGCTATACGACCCGGGCTGATGGAAGACAAGTCGACCGACCTCTTCAGGTCAGGATTACCCAAGCTCTTCTCAAAGAGCTCGGCCAAATCGCTACAGGGAGCCCAAACAGGCCCAAATAGAGGGACAAAGCCCAATCTAAAGGCAACTAAAGCCTTAAAAGATAAGGGCGACTCCCCTCAAGATAAGATGACTTCATTCAGAAGATAAGATAAGATAACTAACTTATCTTATCCAGAACGGTCACTCCACACTATTATAAATACACTGAAGCACCCAGGTATAACTCATACTCTGATTCTACTAAAAACTTGCTTAAAGCTTGTTCATACCCTGGGTCGAACTGTCCGATCCGGGATGTTTAGCGACAAAGCGACCGACCTCTTCAGGTCAG
Organism: Arachis ipaensis; assembly: GCF_059453495.1. Lineage (NCBI taxonomy): Eukaryota > Viridiplantae > Streptophyta > Magnoliopsida > Fabales > Fabaceae > Arachis > Arachis ipaensis. The sequence continues at coordinate 62,043,448 of NC_142436.1, forward strand.
ACCATCTGACCTCTTCTCAAAGAGCTCGGTCAAATTGTCAGGAAAGCCCAATAAAGGGCCCAAATAGAGGAACACGACCCAAATCATAAGGCAGCCTAAGCCTATAGATATAAGGGCGGTTCCCTTGAAGATAAGATAACCTCACTCAAAGATAAGATAAGATAAAGATAACTAACTTATCTTATCTAAAAAAGGTCACTTCTCACCATTATAAATACACTGGAGCACCCAGGTATAACTCATACTCTGATCCTACTAAAAACTCGCTTAATACCCTTGTTAACTTAAGCATCAGAGTCCCTTGCAGGTACCACCATCCTCCGGTGACAAAGGATCAGCAGCGCAGCCAGTCCAACAAGTCGGGCACGACAGCTCTGGTCGCCACCCACTAGCCGGACACGTTATCTCCGACCAGTACAGAAGATCTCGTCCGAGATCGACCTACAGTTTCAGGTAACCCTCGGAACATTGGCGCCGTTGCTGGGGAATCTGGAAGTCATCCCACCACCATGGCGGACGACCATGACAACGACCACGATTCATATCTAGAAGATAGAACGCCGCACAAGAACGTGGACACTACACTAAAAGATAATCCTCAACCTAACAAAAACAACGATTCACCAAATGTGGGAGCCGTGGAGGCACTTCAAGATCTTTAAAGCAACTCGAAAAAGAGGTGGAGCACCAACGAGAAGTTGAGAGAGATCTATGAAGGGAAGTTAGGCGACGCCGCGAGTTAGAGGACAAGCTCCTAAAACTCGAAGCAGATCTCAAGACCAAGACTACTCGATCCGGTCACGAAGACCCAAAAGGACCAAGACCTATTCATCAAAGAGATCATGAGGACCAAAATCCCAAAGGACTTCAAACTTCCCGACATAACATTATAGGATGGCACAGCAGATCCCAGCCATCATCTCAATAACTTCAGAAGTAGAATGTACCTCACCGACGCCTCAGATGCAGTTCGCTGCAAAGCCTTCCCGACTACTTTAACAAAGACAACAATTAGATGGTTTGACAATCTACCTCCTAGGTCCATCTCAAGCTTCGACGACTTAGCCAAGAAGTTCCTGGCTAGATTCTCCATCCAAAAAGATAAGGCTAAGCACGCCCCAAGTCTATTAGGAATCAAACAAGGAGATCGGGAAAGTCTCCGCAGCTACATGGAAAGATTCAACAAAGCATGTCTGGACATACAAAGCCTACCAACAGAGGCCGCCATTATAGGTCTCATCAATGGCTTACGAGAAGGACCTTTTAGCCAATCTATATCGAAAAAACACCCCACATCTCTGAACGAAGTGCAAGAACGAGCAGAGAAGTACATCAACATGGAAGAAACCTCTCGACTAGGAGAGACCTCAAAATCCGGATTCAACTACTCCTCCCGAGATAAGGATAAAGAATCCAAAAAGAAAGAAGATCAACATGGGGAAAAAATAAAAAAATATCACAATTACACCCCTCTTCGGGTGTCCCTTGTGGATGTCTAGAGAGAAGTGTGCCATACTGAAAAAATACCCCCAGCTCGACCACTCAAAGGCAGAAAAGGAGGAGGAAATCGGACTGAATATTGTGAATATCATCGAATCCGTGGGCATTCCACCAACGAATGCTTTGTCTTAAAGAACGTCATAGAAAAACTAGTAAGAGAAGGGAAATTAGGTCGATACATAGCCACCCGAGATGACGAGCAAAGAAAAAGGAGAAGGGACGAAGATATCGGACCAACTGAGCGATCACCTCATACACCAGAGAGACATGTCCACATGATACACGGAGGATTTGCGGGAGGAGGAATCTCCAAATCATCTCGCAAAAGATATCTTAAAGAAGTATATCATGTCGAGGGAAAGGAGGAAGCACCCGACATCCCCACAATTACTTTTACCAAAGAGGACGCATCCGGCATCATCTCAGGACACGACGATCCCATGGTCATCACTATTATACTGGCAAATGCAAATCTCCACTGCACATTGGTAGACCAAGGAAGCTCAGCCGACATCTTGTTTAAAACTACCTTCGACAAACTCGGCTTGGAAGAAAAAGAACTCAAAGCATATCCGAACAGCCTGTTCGGACTGGGAGACACTCCAGTTCAGCCACTTGGATACATCCTATTATACATGACCTTCGGAAAAGGAAACCAGTCAAGAACACTCAAGATAGACTACATCGTGGTCGACGTGAGTTCAGCCTACAATGCCTTAATAGGTCAGACAATCTTAAATCAGCTCAGCACAGTAGTCTTGACTCCGCATCTATGCATGAAGTTCCCAACTACAGAAGGAATAGCTACAATAAAAGCAGACCACAAGACAGCGCGCCGCTGTTACAACGAAAGTCTAAACCTCAGAGGCAGAGGAGAAGAATTCCACACCATCAAACTCGGTAGAGTTCAGAGGTGGGAAGAACTCCGCCCACAACCCGAAGGCGAAGTAGAAAAAGTCCAGATCGGAGATATCCCAGACAAAACAACCAATATCGGTACAATCCTTAAAGGAGACACAAAAGAATCACTTGTACAGTTCTTACGAGATAACGTCGACCTCTTTGCATGGAAATCTGCAGACATGCCAGGCATAGACCCCGAGTTAATGTGCCACAAGCTAGCAGTCTACCCAGGACAACAGAGACGTAGAAAGCTCGGACCAGAATAATCCCAAGCTGTGGAAGAGCAGGTACAAGCTCTACTGGAGGCAGGATTCATAAGAGAAGTCAAGTACCCACTATGGCTAGCTAACATCGTCTTGGTGAAAAAATCAAATGGAAAGTGGCGGATGTGCACCGACTACACTGATCTCAACAAAGCCTGCCCAAAAGATCATTATCCACTCCCAAGTATTGACGCTCTGGTGGATGCCTCCTCCGGATATAAATACCTCTCATTTATGGACGCATATTCGGGATACAATCAAATCCCAATGTACCCACCCGACCAAGAAAAAACTTTATTCTTAACCCCAAAAGCAACCTACTACTACATTGTCATGCCTTTTGGACTTAAAAATGCAGGAGCCACTCACCAGAGATTGATGAATAAGGTCTTTACGGATCACATCGGAAAAATTATGGAAGTCTATGTGGATGACATGTTAATAAAGACACAAAGTGAAGAGACGTTACTGTCCGACCTCACCCAAGTATTCGACACTATAAGAAGGCATGGCATGCGACTTAATCTTGCAAAATGCACCTTCACAGTAGAAGCTGGAAAATTCTTGAGTTTTATGCTCACACAAAGAGGAATCGAGGCAAATCTGGATAAATGCTGGGCCATACTCGATATGAAGAGCCCGACTTGCGTCAAAGAGGTACAACAGCTCAATGGAAGATTGGCAGCTCTGTCCAGATTTCTAGCAGGATCAGTAATAAGATCTCTCCCCTTCTATGCTACTCTAAGGAAGGGAAAGAGGTTTGAATGGACAACGGAGTGCGAGCAGGCATTCCAAGATTTCAAAAGATTCCTGGGACAGCCACCTATCCTATCTCGGCCACGGGAAGGAGAACCACTTATATTATACCTCGCAGTAGGAAGTCGGGCAGTAGCCTCAGCATTAGTCCGAGAAGACGACAGTGGGCAACAACCTGTATGTTTCATCAGCAAAGCATTACAAGGATCCGAGTTGAACTACCAAAAAATAGAAAAAATCACCTACGCTCTCATACTAACATCTCGACGACTGCGTCCGTACTTCCAAGCTCACACCATTAGGGTTCGAACCAACCAACCCATAAAAGGGATTTTGCAGAAAACAGACTTAGCAGGCAGAATCTTGCAATGGGCAGTCGAGTTGTCTGAATTCGACCTTCAATATAAAGCTCGGACAGCCATCAAATTGCAATATCTGGCTGACTTCATTGCAGAATTTACAGACACCCCAGAAATTCCTACAGAATGGAATCTCTATGTAGATGGTTCCTCAAATAAAACTGGAAGCGGCGCGGGTGTGATAATAGAAAGCGACCAGGGAACCCAAATCGAACTTTCCCTCAAATTCGGGTTCCCTGCCTCAAACAACCAAGCTGAATATGAGGCACTACTAGCTGGTTTAAAACTGACTAGGGAAGTTGGAGCTCAAAAGCTTATCATCTTCATCGACTCACAAGTAGTCAGTTCACAAATAGCAGGGAGCTACCAAGCCAAAGATCCCACCATGAAAAAGTACCTGGACAAAACTAGGGAACAACTCGGACAATTCGGGGAATATGAGGTCCGCCACATACCCCGAGAATAGAATACCCGAGCTGACGCACTCTCAAAACTAGCCAGTACTAAACCAGGGGGCAACAATAGAAGCCTCATCCAAGAAACGCTGCAGAACCCGTCAATCTCGGAAGAAGAAAAAGTCCTAGCCATAACGAGTCCGGATCAAGGATGGATGACTCCCATAATTAACTACCTCAAAATAGAAACACTCCCCACAGATGAGAAGGAGGCAAAGAGGCTAAAACGGGAGGCACAATACTACACTATCATAAACAATACTCTATACAAAAGAGGGATTTCAATACCATTGTTAAAATGTGTACCGACTTCCAACACAAAGGAAGTCTTAGAAGAAGTACACAGTGGTATCTGTGGCAATTATCTCGGAGCGCAGGCACTTACCAAAAAAGTACTCCGGACAGGATTTTATTGGCCAACTCTACAAAAGGAAGCCTCAGAGTTCGTAAAGACATGTCCACCATGTCAGAAACATGCCAACTTTCACATCGCCCTGCCAGAGGAACTCATCAGTATAACCTCACCTTGGCCATTCGCAAAATGGGGACTCGACCTTCTCGGACCTTTCCCTCAAGGATCGGGACAAGTCAAATTCCTCATAGTAGGAGTAGACTATTTCACAAAGTAGATCGAGGCAGAACCCCTAGCTAACGCCACTGCTCAAAGAAGTCACAAATTCCTATATAGAAACATTGTCACAAGGTTCAGGGTTCCATACTCCATCACCACAGACAATTGCACCCAATTCACAGATGCATGCTTCAGAAAGTTAGTGGCCGACTTGAACATAAAACACCAATTCACTTCCGTAGAACATCTCCAGGCAAATGGACAAGCCGAAGCTGCCAACAAAGTCATATTGGCTGGGCTAGAATGGAGATTACAGGACGTAAAGGGAGCCTGGACTGAAGAGCTCCCACAAGTCCTATGGGCATATCGAACAACGCCACATTCCACCACAAAGGAATCACCCTTCCGATTAGCCTATGGAATGGAGGCAATGATCCCAGTGGAGATTGAAGAAGGGTCGCCTAGAGTGATCCACTATAATGAAGAAGCCAACTCCTAACTTCAAAGGGAAAAACTCGACTTACTTCCAGAAATCCAAGAAAGAGCTCGGATCAGGGAAGAGGCATTAAAACGTCGAATGGCTTCGAGATACAATCAAAAGGTAGTACTGCAAAGTTTTGCCGAGAACGACCTCATCCTAATCCGAAATGATATCGAAACAACTTGACCTGGAGAAGAAAAGCTGGCAGCGAACTGGAAAGGACCCTACCGAGTCATAGAAGTATTTGGAAAGGGCTACTACAGACTGTCCGAACTTGAAGGGCGAGAGCTCCCTAGGTCATGGCACGCCTGCAACCTAAGAAGGTACTATAGTTAGGGGTGATAAAGGATCTTAGGACAAGGCACACTCTTTTTCCAAACAAGGTTTTTAATGAGGTGCCAAGCCAAAGACCTACAAATTTCCCGACTTAGAGGGATAAAAGTCCCACGTGTATATATCTACATTTTCTTTTGAATAAAATTTGTTTAGATCCTCTACAAATTCTCAAGACGCATTAATTTGAAACGCTCATCGTCCGATTATAAAGCCACAGATCGGCAGAAAGTGAAAACCAAATTCACTGCACGATCATGATAAAGACCAACAAAGATGAAAACCAAAACTCGTCAAAAGGTCGACCAAACGGGGATTAGACCCAATTTCTACAAAATTGGCAAAGATGAAAACAGAAGAATGCAAGAAGTTATCGAAAGTGATCCATATAAAGGACCTGACGAGGTCTTAATAAAATGGATTGCTAAAAAATAACTTAAATACTGGCCGACATAAAAAAGTTGGATCAGTCACAAAACCAAAGTTATAAAAAGTAAATCCCTGGAAAGGGGTCTGGCCAGCCCTATAAAAGAGGATTACTAAAATAACTTAGAAGGGCCCGACATGATGAAGTCGGCCCAAAACATATAGTTATAAAAAGTAATCCCTGAAAGAGACCTGAATAAGGTCCAAGAAAGAGGATTACTAAAATAACTTAGAAGGGCCCGACATAATGAGGTTGGCCCAAAACATAAAGTTATAAAAGTAATCCCTGAAAGAGACCTGAACAAGGTCCAAGAAAGAGGATTACTAAAATAACTTAGAAGGGCTCGACATAATGAGGTCGGTCCAAAACATAAAGTTATAAAAGTAATCCCTGAAAGAGACCTGAACAAGGTCCAAGAAAGAGGATTACTAAAATAACATAAAAGGGCCCGACATAATGAGGTCGGCCCAAAACATAAAGTTATAAAAGTAATCCCTGAAAGAGACCTGAACAAGGTCCAAGAAAGAGGATTACTAAAATAACTTAGAAGGGCCCGACATAATGAGGTCGGCCCAAAATATAAAGTTATAAAAGTAATCCCTAAAAGAGACCTGAACAAGGTCCAAGAAAGAGGATTACTAAAATAACTTAGAAGTGCCAGACATGATGAAGTCGGCCCAAAACATAAAGTTATAAAAGTAATCCCTGAAAGAGACCTGAACAAGGTCCAAGAAATAGGATTACTAAAATAACTCAGAAGATCCCGACATGACAAAGTCGGCCTCCCAAAATCCTTGACGATATAAAAGGAAATTCCTAACAGAGACCTGAACAAGGTCCAAACAAAATGGATTACTAGAAATAACTTCAGGCCAAAGTGAGGAAGCCGACATACAAGGAGGATCCAAACATCCACAACCTCAAAGGAATCAAGCCACAAGTATGAAATACAAAGGCAATCCAAAGAGGTCGGACAACAAAGTTCCAACACTCCCGAAAAACCTAAAAAGGTACCAAGACAGATGCAGACAGATACGTGATGCCAGGGCATTTTGGCCAGTTTCACTGACCTTTTCTTTACTGTTTTTAGGGTAGTTTCATGCATTTCCTTAGGAAATAAGCTAGTTTTGGGTAGATATTCACTTACATCTTGATTCAAGCATACATTGTGCATTTTACATGATTTCATAAGGATTTTGCATGAATTTAAGGACAAATTGGATGTTGCATTTCCCATGACTTGGACTAGAACTTTGATATACTTTATTGCTTAATTTCAGGACAAAGGAAGCAAAGAAGAACCACATTAGTGGCTACGTTAGTTGCACTAACGTTAACACTAACATGGAATGGGAGTAACTTGTAAAGTTAATGAGAAAAGTGATTGCCAATAATACTCTCGAAGCCATCATTGCCCACGTTAAGAAATAGAGCCAACGTTAGTGACAGTTAACATTATCACTAACGTTGAACCAAGATCATGAGTGGCCACGTTAGAGTCTACGTTAACCTAGTTAACGTGGCCTCTAACGTTAAGAAGGAAGGGGGGGAGCCAACGTTAGTGACACTCAACATTGTCACTAACGTTGGCCAAAGCACATTAAGCCACGTTAACTCCCACGTTAACCTAGTTAACGTGGAAGCTAACGTGAAGGAACAAAGTGGTCGACAACGTTAGTGACACCCAACATTGTCACTAACGTTGGAAGAACACAAGCCCCCAATGAGCCACGTTTACTCCCACGTTAACCTAGTTAACGTGGAAGCTAACGTGAAGAAAGAAGGTGATCGCCAACGTTAATGAAACCCAACATTGTCACTAACGTTGGAAGGAGCCACACATGCCACCATGAGCCATGTTAACTCCCACGTTAACTTAGTTAACGTGGAAGCTAACGTGGATAAGGGAAGGATGAGCCAACGTTTGTGACACTCAAATTTGTCACTAACGTTGGAGATGGCTAGCAAGGCCACGTTAGAAGCCATGTTAACCTAGTTAACGTGGACTCTAACATGGAAAATAGGGGCAATTTGGAACGTTAGTGACAATGGTAAGTGTCATTAACGTTCTCGAAGGATGGCAAGCCTACGTTAAAAGAGCCACATTAACTAAGTTAATGTGGGCTCTAACGTAGGGAAGGGGGAGGCTTCTCAACGTTATTGGGAAAGTTGAGTCCCAATAACGTGTGCGAAGGACATAGTGGAAATGTTAGTGGCAACGTTTGTGCCACTAACGTTGAGGTTAACGTGGCCTTTAACTTTGGTGAGGAACGTTAGTAAAAAAGGTGATTGTCACTAACGTTCTCGAACCCATATTTTCACTGAACGTTAACACCACTAACTTCCTGAGCCAAAGCCCCTGCCCACTTCATACTTTCTCTCTGCAAGTAAAAGCTAAGCCCAATGAAGAAGAGAACTGCTTCCAACTCAAGATCCAAAGGCCCAAGACTTGAAGAATCAACTAGAAGAACAGAAGAGTAGTATATATAGGAGTATCTTTGAAATATTTTGGAGAGTTGGAAATTATAGGGAGACTCTTAGCATAGAACTACTCTCTGTATTTTCTTTCTCTGCACTTCTAAGTTTTCATCATGTATTCTCCATCTTTATTTTCATTTTCCAGAGCTATGAACAACTAAACCCCTGTCATTGGGTTAGGGAGCTCTGTTGTAATTTGATGGATCAATACTAGTTTTCGTTATTCTTCTTCTATCTTTTCTCTTGATTTTACTTGAAAGCTTTCGATCTTCATCCAATTGAGTAGTTATCTTGAAAAAGAAGCTATTCATACTTGGATCTCTTCTGAACCTTGAAAGAGGAATGAAGAGATCAAGCTAGAAATGCTTTCTCATGCTGGACCAAATTGGGTTTGGATGGATATGTGACTATAATTCTCTTAACACTTGGTTTGGGAAATACATGTGGTATAATCAGTGACCATACTTCATCTCTTCTCATGAGCAATTGACCAAGGAATTGGCTATTGATCAAGATTTGAGAGATTGAATTACAAGAAATTGTAATTCAATCACTTAAGATTGCCAAGGAGATCAATGAGTGCATTGATTGAGGAAGAGATGAAAATGAAATTGATCTGGAGAATGCAACATCTCCTAAGCCCAATGAACTCCCCATTTCTGATCTTACCCATTCTCTTTAATTTCTGTTATTTACTTTAATGAGCAATTCCCCCATTCCCATTTACAATTCTGCAATTTACCTTCCGTCATTTACTTTCAGATCTATAATTCTAGCATTTACTTTCCTGTCAATTACCTTCCCGCCATTTTATTTTCTGCAATTCTCAACTCAAATTCTGGATTCGCTCAACTAGAACAGTCCTCTAATTAAAGTTGCTTGATCAATCAATCCTTGTGGGATTCGACCTCACTCTATTGTGAGTTTTTACTTGACGACAAATTCGGTACACTTGCCGAAGGAAATTTGTTGTGAGACAAGTTTTCCGTGCATCAAGTTTATGGCGCCGTTGCCGGGGATTGATTGTGCATCAACAATGATTAGATTGGAGGATAACTAGATTGAGCATTTTATTTTTGTTTGATTTAAATTTCTGTTTGAGTCATTTACTTTCTGTTTTAGATAACTTCTTCCCTTCCCCCTTACTTTTTTTTTGTTATTTACTATTCATCTCACTAACCCACTAACTGTTTGATATATTGCATCACTCACACTAACAGTAATTCTGACAGATATACTTTCTGCACCTATTCTCTTTGCTTGTACTTGTTGGTTGTATGACAGGGAGAAGATGCGGGGCTTCAACTTCCTTTGATTCTGAACCTGAGAGAACCTTCCTTAGACTAAGGAGGGAGGCAAGAGAAAAACGTGTAGTTGGTGGTGAAGAAGGGGAGGAATACTTTGAGGAATACTTTGAACCAAACATGGAAGAAAACATGGAAAACCATCATGAAGAAGAGGCTCACAACCATGGCAGAGGAGGTGGAGCAAATCATGCTGGGGAGGATAGAAGAGTTTTAGGCTCTTACATCAATCCAAACCCAGGGAACTGTGGAAGTAGAATTCAAAAGCCAACCATCCATGCCAACAATTTTGAACTAAAGCCACAGCTCACCCTTGTTCAGAACAACTGTTCGTTCGGAGGGAGTATCCAAGAGGACTCCAATCAACATCTAACCACCTTCCTGAGAATATGTGACACAGTGAAGTCTAATGGTGTTCATCCTGACGCCTATAGACTGCTCTTATTTCCATTCTCACTCAAAGATAAGGCAGCTAAGTGGCTGGAGTCTTTCCCAAGGGAGAGCTTGACAACTTGGGAAGACGTGGTGAACAAATTCTTAGCAAGATTTTACCCTCCTCAACGAATCAATAGGCTGAGAGCTGAGGTCCAAACTTTCAGGCAACAAGATGGTGAGACTCTATATGAAGCATGGGAGAAGTTTAAAGACTTAACAAGGAGGTGCCCACTAGATATGTTCAACGAATGGGTGCAGCTGCACATTTTCTATGAAGGGCTCTCTTATGAGTCAAAGAAGGCCGTAGACCATTCATCCGAAGGATCTTTGAACAAGAAGAAGACTATTGAGGAAGCCATAGATGTCATTGAAACAGTAGCAGAGAACGACTACTTCTATGCTTCCGAAAGAGGGAACACAAGAGGAGTAATGGAGCTAAACAATGTAGATGCTCTGCTGGCCCAAAACAAGCTCATTACCCAGCAGCTGGCTGACCTCACCAAGAAGATGGAGAGGAACCAAGTAGCAGCAGTCTCCACTTCATCAATAACCCAAGAAGGAGTGAATGAAGAAGCAGAGGGTAGTCAGGAGCAAGCCAACTACATTGGGAATTCACCTAGGCAAAACCATGATCCATACTCCAAGACCTACAACCCTGGATGGAGGAATCACCCAAACTTTGGGTGGAAAAATCAACAAGACCAAAGCCTTGATCAAAGACGCCCAAATCCAAATAATGCAGCCACCCAACACTTCACATCTAGACCATATCAACACCCCCATAAAAACACCTCTCCACATTCATATCAAGGCCAGAATAACCCTACTCAGCCTGACCTGTCATCATTTGATGAAAGAATCTCAAGGATTGAGAATCTACTTGAAGGCCTAAGCAAGGAGATTCAAGACAACAAGGTCTTCAAGGAGGAAGTGCGAGCCAGTTTCAAGAACCAGGGAGACACAATCAAGAGGTTGGAATCTCAAGTAGGATATCTCTCTGAGCAAATTCCCAAACCCACAGATGGATTCCCAAGTGACACAGAGAAGAATCCGAGAGGTGAAACAAAGAAGGTAAGATGGGAAGATTGCAAGATGGTCACTATAAGTGATAAGGAGACTGAGGACAAGCCAAGCAAGCTGTCAGAACAACCTGAAGATACCTCAGTAGAGGAGGTGGAAAAAGATTACCAAGAACCAGAAATCTCAAAATAGGAGTTGCTGAGACTCTATGCACCTTTTCCCCAACTGCTCAAGGGAGCTGTGGAGAGGAGAATATACTCAAGATTTCTTAACTTATTTGCATCTCTGCATGTGAACATACCATTCATCAAGACTATCCAATAAATGCCTGCATTCATCAAGTACATGAAGGAGTTGCTTCCCAGGAAAAGCTCACTCAAGGGAGGCCAAACTATAGTGATGAACAAGGAGTGCAGTGCCCTCATTCAACCGTAGTTGCCTACAAAAAGAAAAGATCCAGGGAGTTTTCATGTCCTCTGTGCCATAGGAGAAACAATGTTTGATAGAGCACTCTGCGATTTGGGAGCAAGCATCAACTTAATGCCTCTATCCCTGGTGAAGAGGCTGTAGATCAATGAGATATTGCCCACAGATGTAGTCATCAGGCTGGCTGACAAAACTCAAAAACAAGCAAGAGGGGTGGTGGAAAACGTGTTGTTAAAGGTGGGGAAATACTTTCTTCCCACAGACTTTGTCATCTTGGACATGGAAGAGAGTCACACTCACCCAATCATATTGGGAAGACCATTGCTAGCTACAGCCAGAGCACTCATAGACGTGGAGCGAGGGGAGCTAATATTGAGGATCCATGATGAACAACTCAGCTTCAATGTCTTCAAACTCTCCCAAGAAACTGACCAAGAAAACAAAGAACCAAGCAATGATCATAACGGGATGCTGGCAGAGGAAACAAGCACTGAGGCACCACCAACACATCTGAAAACCCCACTGAATGATGAACAAGGCAAACAGCAATCGTCACAGCTCAAGGAGAAGCTGGAGGAACCTAAACCACCAGAGGCATGTGAAGACAACAACAAAATTCACTTAAAAGAAGAAGTCGCCAAGAACAGGGAAGCATCAAAAGGGACAAAGAAGAAGGTACCAAGGGGGTGGATGAACAAGAAGATCCCTACGGAAGGCCTCTCTCCAGGAAATAAAGTGATTTCAGCTTACTTCCGAGATATCCCCCCTAATCTCCCCACTGTACCATCTCAGTTACCTAAGGTCTTCACTATCAACAGAGTTCTTTCCTTGGAACATGTAGAGATCATTGATACAACCAATGGATATAAGTCCAAGGCAAGAGGGGAAGACTTGAAGCATTATCAACCACCCTGATGAAGGAGAAACGTCAAGCTAGTGACGCTAAAGAAGCGCTTCATGGGAGGCAACCCATGTTTTATTAGCTTTTACTAGTGAATAAGTCAATACTCATAAATTCCAACCCAAACTTGGTGAAGTCCTTATATTGCAGTATATAGTGAAGAACAAGTTTGGTGTTCAAAGCATACCAAGAAAGCATGAATGCAACAGAGAGTATTCTAGTCTTGGAGCTTTGAACAGAACTTTTCATCACAATGCTTCAAACTAAGTTTGGTGTCACCCTGATACACAGTTAGTTAGTTAGTTGGAGTTCATGAATAAACAATCTAATCTTTTCTTCTCTTTATTATTTTAGCCGTAAAAATCTAAATTGATTTTTTTTATGATATTTCTTACTTTTCTTATTTGATCTTTATAGGGAAAGGAAAGGAGCATTGAAAGAGATAGATTGGACAATTAAAGGAAGAAGGTTCGGACACCACAAAAGGAAGGACTATACACTTGTACTAAAAAGGGAAGTCATTGGAAAATGTTGCCATGCAACATTGAAAAAAATGGGACCCTTGAAGACCGAGCAATCTCCATCATAAAGTGATGATCCTTGTCCTTTCTACATGCACAACCCCAACCGTCCATCAATCCACACCCTCCATTCACTCACAACCTTTCTATAAAAGTGATCCTTGATCCGTACCCTAGCTCCACACTCCACATCCACTCTTCACACCTATCCATTTCGGAGCAAAGCATTTCCTAACCATTTAAACACATTCTCCCTCACCACCTTCATTGCACTCAACCCTAAACAACCAAAAGTCTCCACACCCTTGCCAACTCCATACATTAACCCTCAATCATGGTATCTTCAAGCTCTAAAAGAAGGAAGGGAAAAGAACCTATGGAGCAACACCCGTATGATGAAAAGAGATTCAGAAGCTTGCATCATGCATGGCAATACGGGTGGATGGTTGATAAAGAAATCATTTATGAGCTAGGATTTCAAGTTAGGAAAACTGAGTGTCCCGAAATTACAATGAAGGTAGAAAGGAGAAGATGGGAGCTTCTCACTGATCCGGTCATTAAGGTAAATGCAAATCTTATAAGAGAGTTTTATGCAAATGCGGTCCATTATGATAAGGCAGATGAGTCATATACGAGCTTTGTGAGAGGAAAGATTGTGGATTTTAGCCCCATGAGTGTCATGAAGGCATTAAAACTACGGTCCATACCGTTTGAAGAAGAGAGTTATCATTCAAGGATGGACAACAACCCTAATCATGATCAGATTGTGCAAGACATTTGTGTACCAGGAGCTGACTGGGAAAGATATGCAGATAGGAGACCAAGGTTCATCAAGAGAGCAGATCTTACTCCGGAAGCAAAGGGATGGTTCGAGATTGTAAGGAGGTTCATCCTCCCAGCAGCGAACAACTCAGAGGTGAATCTCAAGAGAGCCACACTGGTACACTGTATACTCAAAGGAGGAGAAATCAAGGTTCATGAACTCATAGCAGAAGGCATTAGAAAAATGGCAGAGAAAAGCGACTCAAGAGGAACGTTAGGTTACCCCAGCACTATTTACCGACTGTGCAAGAAAGCTGGGGTGGTGTTTGAAGATGAGGACCCCGTGTGGATAAAAAAGGGCATTCCAATAACCGTTCAACGAATGCATGCCGCTGCATCCCCCCTACCTCAACGGAAGCAAAGGAAGAGGACAACCCCTCAAGTAGTAGAAGGACAAGCCGTAGAAGGGCAAGCACCAACCACTTTGGATATGCATCAATTGCAGGAGGCCATTAGTGGACTATCTCAACAATATTTGGAGAGCCAAGGAGCACAGAGAGAACTTCAACTACAGATGATGGGGCAGCAAGAGGAGTCACTCTCAAGATGGATGACTCAACAAGGAGATTGGCAAAAGCAAATGATGGATCAGCAACTGAGTCAAGGACAACAATGGAATGAAACATTTGACATGATAGAACAAAGGCAAAATGAGCAACAAGAATCCATCCAGAGGCTAATCAACATCCAAGCACATCAAGGTGCACATATACATGAGATGCATCGAAGACAAATAGAACAGGCAGAACTATTGGACGAGCAAAGGGCATTCGCAGAAGGAGTTTACATGAGCGAGACTGGGCATCATATAAATACTCAAGCCAGGCTCGGTTACTTGGTAGGACAACTGCCTATATCGCATCCAGGAATCACAAGGTATGAAGAAATGAGGGATGAATTAGCACGAGAAGAAAGACAAAGGGTGGAAGAGAGTCATGAATCAGTAAGAAAGGCACTTGAGGATTGGAAGCAAGCAAGATTGGCACGGATGAGAGGGAACGCAAGAGGACACAAAAAAGACAAACAAGGAGGAAAGCATGGACATCCACAAGAGTAAAAAGTGGGGGAGTTCTTTCTTTGGTCCATCTTGTTCTAAGTTTTAAATAAGGAAGATCTTGTATGAAATAGAACTTGCTTCCATGATTAGTTTAAACCTTTTTAAATTCTGTTTTTTTTTTAAGTTTGTGTGTTGAAGAGGTCTATGTGTGCTAGTCTCTATATCACTGCATCATTTCTTTACTTACTTGTATGCTTGTCCCTTTTAAATCAAATAAAAAGAGAATGAGTGCTTTTAAAGACCAGAGAAGAGTTCATACTAGGGAGTAAGTCCATGAGTTTGTGGTGTGGTCATAAGTTAGCTAAGTTGGTTCAACCATAAGGTGGGAAGACAACTATCTGTCATGAATACTATGCTTGAGACACACCCCATGAGACTAGATAAATAAGAAGATCCTAATAAGAAAAAGGGAAAGAACAATCAAAGTTGAGGAATAAAAGAAAAATAGTAAGCAATAAGGCTAGGCACCAATGGTTTTAATCTTGAAGCATGTGTCTGTGGTGCTCCTGTGTGAGGGATCTACTTGGATGAATAAGCTCTTAGGGGTGCCTTATCACTTGGTAACTTGGGTTAACTAACCCGGGATTATCAGCTGAAAGTCCACTATCAAGAGTAACCCTCACCACAGAGCATTTAGTAACCCAAAGAGGTGCTGGACACCAAGGTCTCAAGAAAAGAAAATAAATAAACTATATGCCTGTGGTGTGTATGTATGGGGGAGAGACTTGAGCAAGTAAGTCCTTAGGGGTGCTTCAACACCTAGCACCTTGAACCAACTGGTTCGGGAGTGTTGGCTGAAAGCTTATTTTAAAGAGTTGCCCCCTTACAGAGCACTTAGCTTAAGAACAAAAATAAGCCCTCAAATAACAACAAAAGGATCAATGAATAAAAGTCTCATGGGATGCAATAACAAGTGAGTATTCTAGGACATGATAAAGGTCTGAAAGCCAGGAATGAGCCTAAGTTGCTATGCATGAAACCACCATAAAACCAGGACATGACTTCCACAAGAATGACTCATGTCTCTTGGCATTTCTTTCATCATTCTCTTGTTCCAGTACTTGCTTGGGACAAGCAAGCTTTAAGTTTGGTGTTGTGATGCCAGGGCATTTTGGCCAGTTTTACTGACCTTTTCTTTACTGTTTTTAGGGTAGTTTCATTCATTTCCTTAGGAAATAAGCTAGTTTTGGGTAGATATTCACTTACATCTTGATTCAAGCATACATTGTGCATTTTACATGATTTCATGAGGATTTTTCATGAATTTAAGGACAAATTGGATGTTGCATTTCCCATGACTTGGACTAGAACTTTGATGAACTTTATTGCTTAATTTCAGGACAAAGGAAGCAAAGAAGAACCACATTAGTGGCTACGTTAGTTGCACTAACGTTAACACTAACATGGAATGGGAGTAACTTGCAAAGTTAATGAGAAAAGTGATTGCCAATAACGCTCTCGAAGCCATCATTGCCCACGTTAAGAAATAGAGCCAACGTTAGTGACACTTAACATTATCACTAACGTTAAACCAAGATCATGAGTGGCCACGTTAGAGTCCACATTAACCTAGTTAACGTGGCCTCTAACATTAAGAAGGAAAGGGGGAGCCAACGTTAGTGACACTCAACATTGTCACTAACGTTGGCCAAAGCACATTAAGCCACGTTAACTCCCACGTTAACTAGGTTAACGTGGAAGCTAACGTGAAGGAACAAAGTGGTCGACAACGTTAGTGACACCCAACATTGTCACTAACGTTGGAAGAACACAAGCCCCCAATGAGCCACGTTGACTCCCACGTTAACCTAGTTAACGTGGAAGCTAACCTGAAGAAAGAAGGTGATCGCCAATGTTAGTGACACCCAACATTGTCACTAACGTTGGAAGGAGCCACACATGCCACCATGAGCCACGTTAACTCCCACGTTAACTTAGTTAACGTGGAAGCTAACGTGGATAAGGGAAGGATGAGCCAACGTTAGTGACACTCAACTTTGTCACTAACGTTGGAGATGGCTAGCAAGGCCACGTTAGAAGCCACGTTAACCTAGTTAACGTGGACTCTAACGTGGAAAATAGGGGCAATTTGGAACGTTAGTGACAATGGTAAGTGTCACTAACGTTCTCGAAGGATGGCAAGCCTACGTTAAAAGAGCCATGTTAACTAAGTTAACGTGGGCTCTAACGTAGGGTAGGGGGAGGCTTCTCAACGTTATTGGGAAAGTTGAGTCCCAATAACGTGTGTGAAGGACATAGTGGAAACATTAGTGGTAACATTTGTGCCACTAACGTTGAGGTTAACGTGGCCTTTAACTTTGGTGAGGAACGTTAGTAAAAAAGGTGATTGTCACTAACGTTCTCGAACCCATATTTTCACTGAACGTTAACACCACTAACTTCCTGAGCCAAAGCCCCTGCCCACTTCATACTTTCTCTCTGCAAGTAAAAGCTAAGCCAATGAAGAAGAGAACTGCTTCCAACTCAAGATCCAAAGGCCCAAGACTTGAAGAATCAACTAGAAGAACAAAAGAGTAGTATATATAGGAGTATCTTTGAAATATTTTGGAGAGTTGGAAATTATAGGGAGACTCTTAGCATAGAACTACTCTCTGTATTTACTTTCTCTGCACTTCTAAGTTTTCATCATGTATTCTCTATCTTTGTTTTCATTTTCCAGAGCTATGAACAACTAAACCCCTGTCATTGGGTTAGGGAGCTCTGTTGTAATTTGATGGATCGATACTAGTTTTCATTATTCTTCTTCTATCTTTTCTCTTGATTTTACTTGAAAGCTTTCGATCTTCATCCAATTGAGTAGTTATCTTGAAAAAGAAGCTATTCATACTTGGATCTCTTCTGAACCTCGAAAGAGGAATGAAGAGATCAAGCTAGAAATGCTTTCTCATGCTGGACCAAATTGGGTTTGGATGGATATGTGACTATAATCCTCTCAACACTTGGTTTGGGAAATGCATGTGGTATAATCAGTGACCATACTTCATCTCTTCTCATGAGCAATTGACGAAGGAATTAGCTATTGATCAAGATTTGAGAGATTGACTTACAAGAAATTGTAATTCAATCACTTAAGATTGCCAAGGAGATCAATGAGTGCATTGATTGAGGAAGAGATGAAAATGAAATTGATCCGGAGAATGCAACATCTCCTAAGCCCAATGAACTCCCCATTTCTGATCTTACCCATTCTCTTTAATTTCTGTTATTTACTTTAATGAGCAATTCCCCCATTCCCATTTACAATTCTGCAATTTACCTTCCGTCATTTACTTTCAGATCTATAATTCTAGCATTTACTTTCCTGTCAATTACCTTCCCGCCATTTTATTTTCTGCAATTCTCAACTCAAATTCTGGATTCGCTCAACTAGAATAGTTCTCTAATTAAAGTTTCTTGATCAATCAATCCTTGTGGGATTCGACCTCACTCTATTGTGAGTTTTTACTTGACGACAAATTCGGTACACTTGCCGAAGGGAATTTGTTGTGAGATAAGTTTTCCGTGCATCAATATGTTACGAAAAAGACGTGTTATAATAATAACAAACTCAAGAGGCTACCAAAATCAGCCCCAAGAGCTGGGAAACTACTTTGTTTTTCAAAATGAAGTTGCTAAACAAGCAACTCAGAAAGTAGCAAAAAGTCAGAACCACCATTTACAAAACATAAAGTTCAAAAGCCCACAAGTCGGGCTATCCACACAAATATCTAGAAAAAATCATTAAGGATCCGAAGGCTTCTTGGTAGTATCAACACAGGGTGAAGGAGGACGAGTCTGAAGAGGCACCGCATCCACGGTCCCATCATCTCGGTTCAAAATTTGACAATCAGGCTCTGACTCGGGATGACCAGCCTCAGATGAAGGAGCTGAAGAAGTAGGCACAGCAGAAGCTTTGGAAGTAGGCACTGAAGGAGGGTCGACATCATCATCATCAGGGTCATCAAGGACAATCTTACCGTCCTGTACAACGTTATCCAAGCTAAAGAGAGTAAGGTCGAGCTCGGGTGCAAGAACCCGGACCTGCTCCTTCAGGTTCTCATAAGCAGCACACTGCCTACAAGGTGACTCTAGAGCTCGGCGTAATCAACTCGGGCAGACTCTAAATCATCCTTGAGACGCATCATCTCCCTATAAGTCGTGACATAACTCTCCTTGTGCTTCAACACCGTGTCTTCAGCCAACTTCGCAGAAGCCACCAAGGCAATAGAACTGGCCTTTTAACCCTCCAACTTTTTCTCCAACTTAGTCACCCTCACCTCAAGTTCCTCCTTCAAACCTTCATTCGGTCGAACTCCAACTTAGCCTCCTCCATAAAAGCCTTTGTAGCATGAATGGGAAGATCTTGAGCAGTCCGATATAAAGCCTCCTCCATATGTGCCATTTTACGCTGCTCCGAGTAATAAAGTCCAAATGGCGAAGGAGAGAAACATCGTCAGTAGGAATGGTGCCATAAGGACCATTTTGCTGGTCCACAAACTCAACAACATCAAAATCAGGGGCATCAAGGTTAAAGGGCTCAGCGGTTTTTTGCTTTTTCGGTGGAGGAGCGCCAGAAGTAACGACAGAAGCCTGTGGAGGATCAACCAAATGAACCCGAGGAGTAGGAATTATCCTCCTCAGTCCAGGAGAGCTCGGTACAGATGGCTTTGATTGAACCTGAGAAGACCCCTCCCCGGCCATCTTGGCCGAGATATTCTGAACTGCAGTAGCTTTCCTCGCCTTCTTAAAGGCCTTCATAGATTCTTTATTTTTAATCATCTTTGAAAATAAACATCATAGCGAAAGACCTAGTTATGAATCAAAGAAGAGAAAAGAAATAAACTCGACAAAATAAGCAAAAACACAAAAGAGAAATCGACCACTACCCAACTCAGCTCGGAGAAGAGAGGGATTTCCTAGGAATTTCTTTGTATCAAGATAGGGAGGCTACCCCCAGTTTTCTTCCAACACAGTCATAAAGGCTTGCTCATCCTCATCTAACATCTCCCACATATATTTAGACAACATTACATTCTTTTGCCATTCTAAAGGAAAGGCGGGCTCGTCATTTTCATCCAGAAAAAAGGGCCGAGTTCCCTCAACAGCTCGGACCCTGAAAAAGTAATTCTTAAAGTCACAAAAAGATTCATCAAACATGGAAAAAACCTTCTTCCCCTTGGAAGCTTGGAAAGAAACCCAGGCGACTTTCTTCTTAACCACCCCAGGCTTTGTCAAAACAAAGAGATAAAAGAAGAGGGACTGTGAAGCAGGGATACCTAGTTCGTGACATAGCAATTGAAAGATTTTTATAAAACCCCAGGAGTTAGGGTGAAGCTGAGATGGAGCTACGTTACAAGACCACAATAGGTTGGTCTCAAAAGGGATAAAAGGAAGAGTAATATTCATTTGACTAAAAAAGAAGTCGTATGCATAGAAAAAGGGACGTTCTCCAACAACTCGGGTAGAAAAACAAACCTTTTCTTCAGAGTCAGGGGATACAAGCTCATAATTCTTTTCATCACTACCATTACTACAAATCCTATGAAATTGCCTAAGCCGCTGACAAAACTCGGAGTCGACCAAAGAAACACACAAAAGAACCATAGAATCCACCCAATCGGTCATGCCCTTAGGGACTTGGGAAGATGTCTCAATAATATTTTTGCGAGAAGACATGAGGTCAACTAGTCCTACAGTAAGAAAGAAGAAAATAGATTACCAACCAAAAACACCTCGGGCAAAAGTCAAAATCAACTCATAAGTAGAGCATGACTCAAGCATACAAACAAGTAAAAGGAAAACCCCAAGACAAGGTCCAGGGGCATCCTTTGGAGGCAGTGACAGAGTAAGGACTCAGAAAAAATCTACGAGACTAACATCCCAACAAAACTCTCAGCAAAGAAAAGCCCTTTTTCAATCAAAAAGTAAACAACAAATACCAAACAGGAGGACATCAAAGACGCAACCTTTTTCAAAAGAATCAAACAAAGCCATTATTCCCGAAAGCTACAAAATCAAATAAAAAGGCAGCAAAACATGCAAAGCCCTAAAAAACCTCAATCATCAAGAGAAATTCCAGAAACACGCATCACAGCAACAATCGGGCATAACGACATGAAAAGGTTCAAACTTTCCAGCATGCATTCAAACGAAAAATCAAAGCTTTACCAAAGAACCGAAGGCAAAGCGACGAAAGAAGTAAAGAAGCAGAAAGTAAAACCAACCTGGAAAAAGGAGAAAGCTTCAAAGAAGTTGAAAATGGAAGATAGAATCCGGAATCGCCTTTAAAAGAGAGCACCAACAATCGCCAAGCAACATCGCTGGAAGAACGCGAAAATGCAAAAACAGAAAGTGAGAAAGAAAAGGGAAGTTACAAGTAAAACAGAGAAGAGAAACCATTTTCTGTGTGTAAAGTTCAAAATAAAAGAGCCAAGGGAAACGGGGCATTAAAAATCAATTAATGAGGGTATTAAACCATCGCACATTCCCAAGACCAGAGCGATAATGCAAAAGCGCGCGCTTAAGAAAACGTTCCGCATTCAAAAAAGATTCTACAGGGAGAAGTCGACAGATGCTCGAGTTCGGCTTCACCAGAGAAGGATCGAAGTCCCAAAACTAAGACTCAACCTTAAAAGAAAGATCGAGCTCGAGCAGGGGCACTGTTAATACCCTGGGTCGAACTATCCGATCCAGGGTGTTTAGCGACAAAGCGACCGACCTCTTTAGGTCAGACCATCCGACCTTTTCTCAAAGAGCTCGGCCAAATTGCTAGGAAAGCCCAATAAAGGGCCCAAATAGAGGAACATGACCCAAATTATAAGGTAGCCCAAGCCTATAGAGATAAGGGCAGTTCCCTTGAAGATAAGATGACCTTGCTCAAAGATAAGATAAGATAAAGATAACTAACTTATTTTATCTAAAAAAGGTCACTTCTCACCATTATAAATACACTGGAGCACCCAAGTATAACTCATACTTTGATCCTACTAAAAACCTGCTTAATACGCTTGATAACTTAAGCATCGGAGTCCCTTGCAGGTACCACCACCCTCCGATGACAAAGGATCAGCAGCGCAGCCAGTCCAACAAGTCGGGCACAGCAGCTCCGGTCGCCACCCACCAGCCGGACAC
The DNA here is from genome assembly GCF_059453495.1 of Arachis ipaensis. Taxonomy (NCBI): domain Eukaryota; kingdom Viridiplantae; phylum Streptophyta; class Magnoliopsida; order Fabales; family Fabaceae; genus Arachis; species Arachis ipaensis. Next base: position 62,065,591 of record NC_142436.1, read on the forward strand.
GTTATCTCCGACCAGTACAGAAGATCTCATCCGAGATCGACCTACAGTTTCAGGTAACCCTCGGAACAAAGCCCATGCTAACTTAAGCATCAGAGTCTCTTGCAGGTACCACCACCCTCCGGTGACAAAGAATCAACTACATCATCACCACCACCGCCTCCAACAAGTCGGACGTATCAGCTCCAGCCGCCACAGCATATCTTATCCAAGATCAACCTAACAGTTTCAGGTAACCCTCGGAACACATGGCTTCTTCAAAAAAATTTTTAATTATAAATTAAAAAAATAAGCCATATTTAACAATGGCAACCATTATCATCGTTTCCAAAAATACACAGGTACATCGGAATAAGCTATATTTAACAAGGATTTTTTTAATTATAAGTCGTATTTTATTTTGAAAATTTTTTTAAAAAATATAAATAAATTTTTCAAAATAAAATATGACTTATAATTAAAAAAATCCTTGTTAAAGATGGCTTATTCCGATGTACCTGTGTATTTTTGGAGACGATGATAATGGTTGCTATTCTGAGGGATACCTGAAACTGTAAGTTGATCTCGGACGAGATCTTCTGTGCTGGTCGGAGATGACGTGTCCGGCTGTAAGTGGAGGCCGGAGCTGTCGTGTCCGCCTCGTTGAGCTTGGCTGCACTGCTGATCCTTCGTCACCGGAGGGTGGGGGGTACCTGCAAGAGACTCCGATGCTTAAGTTAGCATGGGTATTAAACAGGTATTTAGTAGAATCAGAGTATGAGTTATACCTGGGTGCTCCAGTGTATTTATAATGGTGTGGAGTGAGCTTTTTAGATAAGATAAGTTAGTTATCTTATCTTATCTTATCTTTGAGTTGAGGTCAGCTTATCTTTTAAGGGAACCACCCTTATCTCTATAGGCTTGGACTGCCTTTGGATTTGGGTCGTGTTTCTTTATTTGGGCCCCTTACTGGGCTTTCCTGTCGATTCGACCGACCTCTTTGAGAAGAGGTCGGATAGCCTGACCTGAAGAGATCGGTCGCTTTATTACCGAACATCCCGGATCGGGTAGCTCGACCCAGGGTATGAACAGTGCCCCTGCTTGAGCTCGGTCTTCTGCTTTGAGGTCGAATCTTTGACTTCGATCTTTCTCTAGCGAAGCCGAACTCGAGCATTTTGTCGATTCCTTTCTTTGTAGAGCCTTTTTTTTAATGTGGAACGTTTTCTTCTAAAAGCGCACGCTTTTTATATCAGCGCTTTGTTCTTGGAAACGTGTGAGGGTTTAATACCTTCATTAATTGATATTAATTGCCCCGTTTCCCTTGGCTTTTATTTTGAATTTTTGCAATCAGAAACGATTTCTCTCCTTCATTTTACTTTGTAACTTCTCCCTTTGTTCTCTCGCTTTCTGTTTTTTGCCTATAGCTTGGCCTTTTCTTGTGTTGCGGCGTCATTCAGCGATCTGGTGATTCCGTCTTTCCATCTTCAACTCTTCTGAAGCTTTCCGTTTTTTTCCAGGTTGGTTCTATTTACAGTTTCTTCACTTTTTTCGTTGCTTTGTCTTTGGTTTTCTTTGTCATTTGACTGCATGTTGAAAAAAGCTTGAACCTTTCTATGATCTTGTGTTTACTTGTCGCTGTAATGTGTTTTTTCTTTTTTGTTTTTATGCATATTCCTGGTATTTCTGTTTGAGGCTTCCTAGGGCTTTGCATGTTCTACTATTGCTTCTGGCTGCTTTTTGAAAAAACTGTATCTTGCTCACAATTTCAAAAGATTGCCTCTTGACTTCTGCTCTGTTTTGGTGGCTTTCCTTGTTGCTGTACCTTTATAGGAGATAACGATACCCAGAATTTAATTTTCGCCTTTTGTTCGGAGTGCATTTTCTTGACTTCCTCTTGATGCTTTTGTTGCTTGTTAGTTCTGTCTGAGATTGTGAATTTTGAGAGGTAATTATTTTGATGATTTTTGATTTGTAACTCGCGACTTTTCTTCTCGGAGTGTTATCTTCCTGTCAGGTCGTGTAGAGATGTAAAATTGTAGTGTTTCCTTGAGTCCTCGCTCCCTAACTTGCCCCCAAAAGGATGCCCCTGGATCTCTAGTGTGAGTCCCGGGGTTTCCTTTTGTTTGTTTTGCTCCGAATCGCGCTTGTCCGAGCTGTTCTGAGATGTTTTGTTTTTATCCGAAATGTTTTTGGATTAGTAATCTGTTTTCTTCTCTTCTTACTGTAGGACTAGTTGACTTCATGTCTTCTCGCAAGAACATTGTTGAGACATCTTCCCAGGTCCCTGAGGGCATGGCTGATTGGGTGGATTCAATGGTTCTTTTGTGTGTTTCTTTGGTTGATTCTGAATTTTGTCAGTAGCTTAGGCAATTTCATAGGATTTGTAGTAGTGCTGGTGAGGAAAAGAATTACGAACTTGTACCTCCCACTTCTGAAGAGAGAGTTTGTTTCTCTACTTGGGTTGCTGGAGATCGCCCTTTTTTCTATGCTTACGATTTCTTTTTTGGCCCGATGAGTATCACACTTCCTTTTACTGATTTTGAGACCAACCTGTTATGGTCCTGTAATGTTACTCCTTCCCAACTTCACCCCAATTCCTGGGGTTTCATAAAAATCTTTCAATTGTTGTGTCATGGATTCAGTATTCCTGCCTCGCAATCTCTTTTCTTTTATCTCTTTGTTTTGACGAAGCCTGGGGTAGTAAAGAAAAAAACTGCTTGGGTTTCTTTCCGAGCTTCCCAGGGAAAGAAGGTCTTCTCCATGTTTGATGAATCTTTCCGTGATTTTAAAAATTACTTTTTTAAAGTCCGAGCTGTTGAAGGAGCTTGGCCATTTTTTTGGATGAAAATGACGAGCCCGCCTTTCCCTTGGAATGGCAAAAGGACGGTTTTCTAGATATTCACGGGAAATATTGGATGAGGCTGAGCAAGCTTTCGTGACTGTTCTGGAAGAGACCTGGGGTCAGCCTTCCCATCTCGACACAAAGAAGTTTTTAACCAACCCCTCTCTCCTCCGAACTGAGCTGGGTAGTTAATTTTTTTATTTTCCTCTTTTGTCCGCTCCTATACTGTTTGCAAGCTCTTTTCTGATTTGTTAATTGATTCCTTTCTGCTTGTGTTTTGCTTTGCAGAGATGATTAAGGATAATGAATCTATGAAGGCCTTCAAAAGGGCAAAGAAAGCTACCGCATCAAGAAACATCTCGGCCAAGGCGGCCGGGGAGGGATCTTCCCAGGCTCAGTCGAAGTCGTCCGTTCCGAGCTCACCTGGGGCGAGGAAGGTAATCCCAACTCCCCGGGTTCATTTGATTGATCCTCCCCAAGCCTCTGTTGTTACTTCGGGTGCTCCTCCCAATAAAAAGCAAAAAACCATTGAGCCTTTCAACCTTGATGTCCCAGATTTTGACGCGGTCGAGTTTGTAGATCAGCAGATCGGTCCTTACGGTGTCCTCCCTATGGATGATGTATCGCTCCTTCGCCATTTGGACTTTATAACTCGGAGTAGTGTTAAGATGGCGCACATGGGGGCTGCCTTGTACCGAACTTCCCAAAATCTTCCTCTTCATGCCACCAAAGCCTTCATAGAGGAGGCTAAACAGGAGTTTGATCGGATAAAAGGCTTGAAGGAGGGGCTCGAAGCGAAAGTGTCCAAACTGGAGAAAGAGCTAGAGAGCGAGAAGGCTAGCTCCCTTGCCTTGGCGGTTTCTGTGAGGTTGGCCGAGGACACGGCATTGAGGCATAAAGACAGCTATGTTACATCCTATCGAGAGGTAATGCGTCTGAGGAAGGAGTTGGAGTCTGCCCGAAGTGATTACTCTGAGTTCCAAGGTCACCTTGTCGGCAGCGTGAATGCTGCTTATGAGAACCTGAAGGAGCAGGTTCGAATTCTGGCTCCTGAGGTCGATCTGTCTCTCTTCATCCTGGACAACGTTGTGAGGAATGGTAAGATTGTCCCTGATGACTCGGATGATGATGATGTTGAACCTCCCCCTGTGCCTGCCGCTAAAGTGTCAACTTCTTCAGTTCCTTCAGCGGAGGTCGGTCATCCCGTATCTGATCCGGACTGTCAAATCCTGAATCGAGATGATGGGACCGTAGATGCTGTGCTCATTCAGACTCGCCCTCGTTCTCCCCATGCTGATGCTACCGGGAAGGCTTCTGATGTTTAACTGGACTTTTTTATCTTGATTATGTAGATAGCGCGGCTTGTGGGCTTTTAAACTCTTTATTTTGTAAATTTTATTTTGCTGACCGTTGACACTTGTTTAGTTGCTTGTTTAGCAACCTTAGGCTAAAAAACAAAAATAGCTTCCATGTTCTTGGGGCTGATTTGGGTAGCCCTTTTGAATTTGTTTTTATCACAACTTCGTGCTTTTAGTATTATGTCGATCTTTATCTCGTCGAAGCACTTTTTCTAGGCTTTTGGTAGTGCTGGAGCCTTGTTGTTCGATCTATTTGAGTTGCTTTTGTGCTTGTGGCTTTGATTCCTTTGAGGCAACAAATAGAATGCACGTTTTGTTTGGACCTTTTGTGAGGTCTCTGCCAAGTATTACTTTTTGTAGCCTTCGCACTTTATGTGGGTCGACTTTGTCATGTCGGATTAAGTTATTTCGTAATCCTCTTTCTTGGACTTTATTCAAGTCTCTTTCAGGGATTACTTCTATAAATTTATGTTTTGGGCCGACCTCGTCATGTCGGATCAAGTTATTTTTGTAATCCTCTTTCTTGGACCTTGTTCAGATCTCTTTTAGGGATTACTTCTATAACTTTATGTTTTGGGCCGACTTCGTCATGTCGGGCCCTTATAAGTTATTTTTGTAATCCTCTTTCTTGGACCTTGTTCAGGTCTCTTTCAGGGATTACTTATATAATTTTATGTTTGGGCCGACTTCGTCATGTCGAGCCTTTCTAAGTTACTTTTGTAATCCTCTTTCTTGGACCTTGTTCAGGTCTCTTTCAGGGATCACTTCTATAACTTTATATTTTGGGCCGACTTTGTCATGTCGAGCCCTTTTAAGTTAAAGTAATCCTCTTTTATAGGGTTCGCCAGACCTCTTTCCAGGATTTACTTATAACTTGGTTTGACTTGGTCTGACTTCTTAATGTCGGCCAGTCTTTTAAGTTATTATTTAGCAATCCATCAGGACCTCGTCAGGTCCTTTCTCCGGATCACCTTCGATAACTTCTTGTATTATTCTGTTTTTATCTTTGCCGATTTGTAGAAGGTGGGTTAAATCCTCGTTTAGTCGACCTTTAGATGAATTTAGTTTTCATCTTTGTTGGTCTTTATCGTGATCGTGCAGTGAATTTGTTTTTCACTTTCTGCCAATCTGTCGCTTTATAATCGGACGATGAATGTTTTAGATTAATGCGTCTTGAAAACTTTGTAGAGGGTCTAATATATTTTATTTAAAAGAAAATGAAAATATGTACATATAGAGTTTTTATCCTTTTGAGTTGGATAATTTCTAGATCTTAACTTGGTGCCTCATTAAAAAACTTTTTCAGGAAAAAGAGTGCATCCTATGATGAGATCTTTTACCTTCTCTAGCTATAGTATCTTCTTAGGTTGCAAGCGTGCCACGACCTAGGAAGTTCTCGCCCGTCGAGTTCGGATAGTCTGTAGTAGCCCTTCCCAAGTACTTCTATGACTCAATAGGGTCCTTTCCAGTTTGCTGCTAGCTTTTCTTCTCCGGGTCGAGTTGTTCCAATATCATTTCGGATTAGGATGAGATCATCCTCAGCGAAACCTCTAGGCACTACCTTTTGATTATATCTGGAAGCCATTCGACGTTTTAGTGCTTCTTTCCTGATCCGAGCTCTTTCTTAGATTTCAGGAAGTAGGTCGAGCTCTTCCCTTTGAAGTTGGGAGTTGGCTTCTTCATTGTAATGGACCACTCTAGGCGATCCTTCCTCAATCTCTACCGGGATCATTGCCTCTGTTCCGTATGCTAATCGGAAGGGTGATTCCTTTGTGGTGGAATGTGGCGTTGTTCGATATGCCCATAGGACTTGTGGAAGTTCTTCGGCCCAAGCTCCCTTTGCATCTTGTAATCTCCATTTTAGCCCGGCCAATATGACTTTGTTAGCAGCTTCGGCCTGTCCATTGGCTTGGGGATGTTTGACGGAGGTGAACTGGTGCTTTATGTTCAAGTCAGCTACTAATTTTCTGAAGCCTGTATCTGTGAATTGGGTGCCATTGTCTGTGGTGATGGAGTATGGAACCCCGAACCTTGTGACAATGTTCCTATATAGGAACTTTCGACTTCTTTGAGCGGTGGCGTTGGCTAGGGGTTCTGCCTCGATCCACTTTGTGAAGTAGTCTACCCCTACTATGAGAAATTTAACTTGTCCCGATCCTTGGGGAAAGGGTCCAAGAAGATCGAGTCCCCATTTTGCAAATGGCCAAGGTGAGGTTACGCTGATGAGCTCTTCTGGTGGGGCGATGTGAAAGTTGGCATGTTTCTGGCATGGTGGACATGTCTTTACGAATTTTGTAGCTTCCTTTTGTAGAGTTGGCCAATAAAATCCCGCCCGGAGTACTTTTTTGGTGAGAGCTTGTGCTCCGAGATGATTGCCACAAATGCCACTGTGTACTTCGTCTAAAACTTCCCTTGTGTTGGAGGTCAATACATATTTTAATAACGGTATTGAAATCCCTCTTCTGTATAGGGTGTTGTTTATAATAGTGTAGTATTGTGCCTCCCGTTTTAACCTCTTTGCCTCCTTTTCATCTGTAGGGAGTGTTTCTGTTTTGAGGTAGTTAATTATGGGGGTCATCCATCCTTGATCCTGACCTGTTATGGCTAGGACTTTTTCTTCTTCCGATATTGACGGGCTTTGTAGTATTTCCTGGATGAGACTTCTATTGTTGCTCCCTGGTTTGGTGCTGGCTAATTTTGAGAGTGCATCAGCTCGGGCATTTTGTTCGCGAGGTATGTGGTGGATCTCATATTCCCCGAGTTGTCCGAGCTGTTCCCTGGTTTTATCCAAGTATTTTTTCATGGTGGGATCTTTGGCTTGGTAGTTTCCTGTTATTTTTGAGGTGACTACTTGTGAGTCGCTGAAGATGATGAGTTTTTGGGCTCCCACCTCCTTAGCCAGCTTCAAACCAGCTAGTAGTGCTTCATATTCCGCCTGGTTGTTTGAGGCAGGGAACCTGAATTTGAGGGAAAGCTCAATTTGAGTTCCTTGGTTGCTTTCAGTTATCACACATGCGCCACTTCCATTTTTATTTGAGGAACCGTCCACGTAAATATTCCATTCTATGGGGGTCTCCGGGGCGTCTGTAAATTCTGCAATGAAGTCAGCTAAGTATTGTGATTTGATGGCTGTTCGAGCTTCGTATTGAAGGTCGAATTCGGACAACTCGACTGCCCATTGTAGGATTCTGCCTGCTAGATCTATTTTCTGCAATATCCCTTTTATGGGCTGGTTGGTCCGAACCTTAATGGTGTGAGTTTGGAAGTACGGGCGGAGACGTCGAGATGTTAGTATGAGCGCATAGGCAAATTTTTCTATTTTTTGGTAGTTCAACTCGGATCACTGTAGCGCTTTACTAATAAAGTATACAGGTTGTTGCCCTTTGTCGTCTTCTCGAACCAGTGCTGAGGCTATTGCCCGACTTCCTACCGCGAGGTATAATACGAGTGGCTCTTCCCCTCGTGGTCGAGTTAGGATGGGTGGTTGTCCCAGGAAACTTTTGAAGTCCTGAAAGGCTTGCTCGCACTCTGTTGTCCATTCAAACTTTTTTCCTTTTCTCAGAGTGGCGTAGAAGGGGAGAGATCTTATTGCTGATCCCGCTATGAATCTGGACAAGGCTGCCAACCTCCCGTTGAGTTGTTGTACCTCTTTGACACAATTTGGGCTCTTCATATTAAGTATAGCCTGGCATTTATCTGGATTTGCCTCGATTTCTCTTTGTGTGAGCATAAAACCATGAACTTGCCAACTTCTACTGTAAAGGTGCATAGTGCAGGATTGAGTCGCATGCCATGCTTCCTTATAGTGTCGAACTCTTAGACCAAGTCGGACAATAATGTCTCTTCACTCTGTGTCTTTATCAACATGTCGTCCACATAGACTTCCATGATTATTCCGATATGGTCTGAAAAGACTTTGTTTATTAGCCTTTGATAAGTTGCCCCCGCGTTTTTAAGACCAAAAGCATTACGATGTAGCAATAGTTTGCTTTTGGTGTTAGAAACGAGGTTTTTTCCTGATCAGGTGGATACATTGGAATTTGATTGTATCCAGAATATGCATCCATAAACGAGAGGTATTTATATCCGGATGAGGCATCCACCAGTGCGTCGATACTTGGGAGTGGATAAGGATCTTTTGGGCAGACCTTGTTGAGATCGGTGTAGTCGGTGCACATTAGCCACTTCCCATTAGATTTTTTCACCAAGACGACGTTGGCTAGCCATAGTGGGTACTTGACTTCTCTTATGAATCCCGCCTCCAGTAGCGCTTGTAACTGTTCTTCCATAGCTTGAGATCGTTCTGGCCCAAGTTTTCTTCGTCTCTACTGTATCGGCTGAGATCCTGGATAGACCGCCAACTTATGGCACATTAGTTTGGGGTCTATGCCTGGCATGTCTGCAGCTTTTCATGCGAAGAGATCGACATTATCTCGTAAGAACTGTATCAGTGATTCTTTTGCGTCTCTGTTTAGGATCATGCCGATATTAGTTGTTTTGTCCGAGGTGTTTCCGATCTGAACTTTCTCTACTTCACCTTCGGGCTATGGACGGAGTTCTTCTCGTCTCTGAACTCCGCCGAGCTCAATTGTGTGGAATTCTTCTCCTCTGCCTCTGAGGTTTAGACTTTCGTTATAATAGCGGCGTGCCATCTTTTGATCTTCCTTTATTGTAGCTATCCCTTTTGCAGTTGGAAACTTCATGCATAGATGTGGAGTTGAGACTATTGCGCCGAGTTGATTTAAGGTCGTCCGTCCTATTAAGGCATTATAGGCTGAACTCACGTCGACCACGATGTAGTCTATTTTGGGTGTTCTAGATTGGTTTCCTTTTTCGAAGGTTGTATGTAGTGGCACGTATCCCAATGGTTGTACCGGGGTATCTCCCAGTCCGAACAGGCTGTTCGGGTATGCTTTAAGCTCTTTTTTTCTAAGCGGAGCTTATCGAAGGCAGTTTTGAATAAGATGTTGGCGGAGCTCCCTTGGTCTATTAATGTGCGGTGGAGATTGGCGTTTGCTAGTATGATGGTGGTGACCATGGGATCGTCGTGTCCTGAGATGATACCGGATGCATCTTCCTTGGTGAACGTAATTGCAGGGATGTCGGGCGCTTCCTCTTTTCCTTCGACATGATATACTTCTTTAAGATATCATTTGCGGGATGATTTGGAGATTCCTCCTCCTGTAAATCCTCCGTGTATCATATGAACATGTCTTTCTGGCGTACGAGGTGATCGCTCGGTTCGCCCGGCCTCTTCGTCCCTCCTCCTTTTTCTTTGCTCATCATCTTGGCTGGCCAAATACCGATCTAGTTTTCCTTCTCTTACTAACTTTTCTATGACGTTTTTTAAGTCAAAGCATTTGTTGGTGGAGTGCCCACGAACTCGATGGTATTCACAATATTCATTCCGGTTTCCTCCTCCTCTTTTGCCTTTGAGTGGTTAGGCTGGGGGTATTTTTTCTGTGTGGCAGACTTCTTTGTAAACATCCACCAGGGACATCCTAAGAGGAGTGTAATTATGGTATTTTTTTAATTTTTTTCCCTTGTCGATCTTCCTTCTTTTTGGACTCTTTGTCTTTGTCTCGGTAGGTGAATCTGGATTTTTAGGTTTCTCCTAGTCGAGAATTTTCTTCCATGTTGATGTATTTCTCTGCTCGTTCCTGCACTTCATCCAGAGATGTGGGGTACTTCTTTGATATTGATTGGCTAAAAGGTCCTTCTCGCAGGCCATTGATGAGGCCCATGATGGCGGCCTCTGTTGGTAAGCTTTGTATGTCTAGGCATGTTTTGTTGAATCTTTCCATGTAGTTGCAAAGACTTTCCCGATCTCCTTGCTTGATTCCTAGTAGGCTGGGGGCGTACTTAGCCTTGTCTTTTTGGATGGAGACTCTGGCCAGGAACTTTTTGGCTAGGTTATCAAAGCTTGAGATGGACTTCGGAGGTAGGTTGTCGAACCATCTGATTGCTGCCTTTGTGAGAGTTGTTGGAAAAGCTTTGCAACGAACTACATCTGAGGCGTCGGTAAGATACATTCTACTTCTAAAATTGCTGAGGTGATGGTTGGGATCTGTAGTGCCATCGTACAAAGTCATATCCGAAAGTTTGAAGTCCTTAGGAATTTTGGTCTTCACGATTTCCCTAGTGAATGGATCTTGATCTTTGCGTGAGTTGTCCTCAGGGGTGGTTCGAGTGGCTCTTGCTTTGAGATCGGCTTCGAGTTTCAGAAGTTTATCTTCTAATTCTCGATGTCGTCTTACCTCTCTTTGTAGATCCTTTCCGACTTCTCGTTGATGATGGGTTTCCTTTTCGAGTTGCTTTAATCGATCTTGAAGCGCCTCTATCACTCCCGGATTTGATGAGTTTTTGTCCCCGTTAGATTCTGGAGCGTCTTTTAGTGTAGCGTCCACGTTTTTGTGCGGTGTTCTATCCTCTAGATCTAAATCATGGTCGTTGTCATGATCGTCCGCTATGGTGGTGGGATGATTTCCAGGCTCCCCGGCAACGGCGCCAATGTTCCGAGGGTTACCTGAAACTGTAGGTCGATCTCGGACGAGATCTTCTGTGCTGGTCGGAGATGACGTGTCCGGCTGTAAGTGGAGGCCAGAGCTGTCGTGTCCGCCTCATTGAGCTTGGCTGCACTGCTGATCCTTCGTCACCGGAAGGTGGGGGGTACCTGCAAGAGACTCCGATGCTTAAGTTAGCATGGGTATTAAACAGGTTTTTAGTAGAATCAGAGTATGAGTTATACCTGGGTGCTCCAGTGTATTTATAATGGTGTGGAGTGACCTTTTTAGATAAGATAAGTTAGTTATCTTATCTTATCTTATCTTTGAGTTGAGGTCAGCTTATCTTTTAAGGGAACCGCCCTTATTTCTATAGGCTTGGACTGCCTCTGGATTTGGGTCGTGTTTCTCTATTTGGGCCCCTTACTGGGCTTTCCTGTCGATTCGACCGACCTCTTTGAGAAGAGGTCGGATAGCCTGACCTGAAGAGATCGGTCGCTTTATTACCGAACATCCCGAATCGGGTAGCTCGACCCAGGGTATGAACAGTTGCCATTATTAAATATGGATTTTTTTTAATTTATAATTAAAATTTTTTTTGAAGAAGCCATGGTTGTTGTCTGTGTATTTTTGTATACTCCTGTATACTGTTTGTAGATTTATATACTATTTGGAGATGATGATAATGGATTAAAATGGATAAAAATTGCGGAAGTCAAAAAAGTTAAAGGGAGTTTGCCGGGGGTTAGGCGAACTTGCTCTATACAAAAAAAATCATATTTGTGGAGTTAAAGTTCAAAAATGGTTTCTGGGGAAATATAATTTTTTTTATTTCTAAAAAAAACCGGAATAAGTTAGTTAAGAGGTTTTGAAAAATAAGAGAGAGAAGATAGGATATTAATTAAGAAAAGATAAAAATAAAAAAATAAAAGATAAGATAAGAAAAGATTTGAAATCAAAATTTGAAATTAGAAAAAAGATAAGATAAGATTTTTAAAAAGTTTTGAGAAAGATATGATTTTTTTTTTAAATTTGAAATTTGCAGAAGATAAGATAAGATTTTAAATTTTGAAAAAGACAAGAAAAAGATAAGATTTTTTTGAAAAAGATAAGATTTTTATTTTTGAAAAGATTTGAATTTTGAAAACTTGACAACTAAGATATGATAAGATAAAAATTTTGAAATCAAAATCTGATTTTTTTTTAATTTTGAAAAAAATAATTAAACAAAGATAAAAAAGATATTTCTTTTATTTTTGAATTTTATGATGAAAGAGAAAAACACAAAAAAGACACAAGACTTAAAATTTTTAGATCTAGCACCTTTTTATTTTCGAAAATTTGGAGGAAAATACCAAGGGACACCAAATTTAAAAATTTTAAGATCAAGACACATGCAAGACTCAAGAACACTTTGAAGATGAACAAGAACATGAAGAACAAAATTTAAAGACTCAAAGAACACAAGAACACAAAAAAGAACACCAAACTTAAAATTTTTAGAAAACCAAAAGTAAATTTTCGAAAAATACAAAGAAAAATAACAAAAAAATACTAAACTTAAAAATTGAAACAAGATTAAACCAAGAAAAAATTATTTTTGAAAATTTTTAGAAGAAAAGTGTTCATACCCAGGGTCGAGTTATCCGACCGGGGGAGATTGAAGACAAAGCAACCGACCTCTTCAGGTCAGCTTTCCCGACCTCCTCTTTATAAGAATTCGGCCAAATCGCTACAAGGGTCCAAGTAGGCCCAAACTAAGGGACATAGCCCAATCTAAAGGCAACTAAGGCCTAGAAAGATGGAGGCGGTTCCCCTTAGAGATAAGTTGACCTCACTTAGAGATAAGATAAGATAACTAACTTATCTTATCTTGAAAGGTCAGCCCACACTACTATAAATACACTGGAGCACCCAGGTATAACTCATACTCTGATTCTACTAAAAACCTGCCTAAAGCACGTGCTAACTTAAGCATCGGAGTCTCTTGCAGGTACCACCACCCTCCGGTGACGAAGGATCAGCAGCACCACCAAGTCCAACAGGTCGGACACGATAGCTCCGACCACCACCGCAGATCTCGTCCAAGATCGACCTACAGTTTCAGGTAACTCTCAGAACATTGGCGCCATTGCCGGGGACTTGGAAGTCATCCCATCATCATGGCAGACAACCTTGACAACGACCACAACTCTGGTTTAGAAGAAAGAACTCCGCTTGAAAATACGGAGGTCATATCAAATGAGGCGCCCCAAAACAAGGGGGACAAACAACCTTCCAACACGGAAATTTTGAAGGCTACCCAGGAACAACAGGATCGTCTCAAACAGCTCGAACAGGAGGCTGAACATCAGCGGGAAGCTGAAAGAGACCTCCGAAGGGAAGCCAAACGACGTCGAGAGCTAGAAGACAAGCTCGCAAAACTTGAACCCGACCTCGAGACCAGAACTGCTCATTCCAAGCGTGAGGATAACTCCCACAAGGACTAAGATCCCTTCACCAAAGAGATCATGAAAGATAAAGTTCCAAAAGATTTTAAAGCTCCCGACATAACTTCGTACGACGGAACCTCGGATCCCAGTCATCATCTCAGCAATTTCAGGAGCAGAATGTATCTCACTGACGCCTCGGACGCCGTTCAATGGAAAGCCTTCCCGACCACCCTGACAAAGACAGCAATTAAGTGGTTCAACAGTTTGCCTCCAAGATCCATCACAAGTTTTGACGACTTAGCCAAAAAATTTCTTGCCAAATTTTCCATCCAGAAGGACAAAGCCAAACATGCCCCGAGCTTATTAGGGATCAAGCAAGGAGATCGGGAAAGCCTTCGCAACTACATGGAAAGATTCAACAAAACATGTCTGGACATACAAAGTCTGCCAACTGAAGCAGCCATCATGGGTCTCATCAATGGCCTGCGAGATGTACCTTTTAGTCACTCCCTATCGAAAAAGCATCCGATATCTCTGAACAAAGTACAAGAAAGGGCAGAAAAGTACATCAACATGGAGGAGAACTCTCGATTAGGAGAAACCTCGAGGTCTGGACTCTCCTACCCCTCTCGGGACAAAGATAAAGAATCCAAGAAAAAATAATATCAGTCCAGTGAGAAGCCTAAGAAATACCATAACTACACCCCTCTTCGGGTGTCTCTTATGGATGTTTACCGAGAAATATGCAACACTGAGAAGATCCCACCACCTCGCCCAATCAAAAGCAAAAAAGGAGGGGGAAGTCGCACAGAGTACTGCGAATATCATCGAATCTATGGACACTCCACCAACAAATCCTACGACCTAAAGGACGTCATAGAGAAGCTAGCCCGAGAAGGAAGACTAGATAGGTTCTTGACCAACAAAACCGACGAGCCAAGAAAGAGAAGACGGGGCCAAGAGGTCGGACGGGTTGAAGGACCACCCCACACTCCTGAGAGATATGTTCATATGATAAATGGAGGATTCGTAGGAGGAGGAATGTCCAAATCATCCCGTAAAAGACACCTTAAAGAGGTATATCACGTCGGGGAAGGAGAGAGGTCATTCGACCTCCCCACAATTACCTTTACCCAAGAAGACGCAGCATGAGTCATCTCGGGACATAATGATCCCATGGTCATTACCATCATATAGACCAATGCTAATCTTCACATAACACTAGTAGACCAAGGAAGCTCTGTGGATATCTTGTTTAAATCCGCCTTCGACAAACTCGGTTTACAAGATAAAGACCTCAGAGCATATCCGAATAGCTTGTTCGGACTAAGAGACACTCCAATCCAGCCACTTGGATATATCTCACTACACATAACCTTTAGAAAGGGAACCCGGTCAAGGACACTCAACATAGACTACATTGTAGTCAACGTGAGCTCAACTTACAATGCCCTAATAGGTCGGACAACGCTGAAGCAGCTCGCCGCAGTAGTTTCAACTCCACATTTATGCATGAAGTTTCCAACTCCAGAAGGGATCGCTACCATAAAAGGAGACCAAAAAATTGCGCGACGCTGTTACAATGAAAGTCTGAACCTCAAAGGCAACCCCAAAGGAGGGGTAGTCAAAACTATTGAACTCGGGGGAGTTTGAGCTCGCGAAGAACTTCGTCCACAGCCTGAAGGTGAGGCTGAAGAGGTCTAAATCGGTGATGTACGGGATAAGACGACAAATATCGGGGCAACCTTAAAGGAAGATTTAAGGGAGTCTCTGATACAGTTCCTCAAGGATAACGCCGACCTCTTTGCATGGAAGGCCGCAGACATGCCGGGCATAGATCCCAAACTAATGCGCCACAAACTGGCAGTATACCCAGGATCACGGCCAGTACACCAGAAGCGTAGGAAGCTCAGACCAGAAAAATCCCAAGCTGTGGAAGAACAGGTACAAGCCTTACTAGAGGTAGGGTTCATAAGGGAGGTAACATACCCACTATGGCTAGCCAACGTCGTATTGGTAAAAAAGTCAAATGGGAAATGGCGGATGTGCACTGACTACACCGACCTCAATAAAGCCTGCCCAAAAGATCCCTACCCACTTCCCAGTATAGACGCTCTAGTGGATGCATCTTCCGGATACAAGTACCTCTCCTTCATGGATTCTTATTCCGGATACAATCAAATCCCGATGTATCCACCCGACCAAGAAAAGACCTCGTTCCTAACTCCAAAAGCAAACTACTGCTATATCGTCATGCCATTTGGGCTCAAGAATGCAGGAGCTACCTATCAAAGACTAATGAATAAAGTCTTCGCTGACCACATTGGAAAGCTAATGGAGGTTTATGTAGATGACATGCTAGTAAAAACAAAAAGTGAGGAATCATTATTGTCCAACCTCACTAAAGTGTTCGACACCATTAGAAAGCATGGTATGCGACTTAACCCCGTAAAGTGCACCTTCGCGGTAGAAGCTGGCAAATTATTGGGCCTCATGCTCACTCAAAGAGGAATTGAGGCAAACCCAGATAAATGCCGAGCTATACTCAACATGAAAAGTCCGACCTGTGTCAAACAAGTACCACAGCTCAACGGAAGACTGGCAGCCCTGTCCTGGTTTCTAGCCGGTTCAGCCATAAGATCCCTCCCCTTTTATGCCACATTAAGGAAGGGACAGAGGTTTGAATGGACAGCAGAGTGCGAGCAATCCTTCCAAGATTTCAAAAGTTTCTTGGGGCAACCACCCATTCTTACCCGACCACGGGACGGAGAAGCACTCATATTATACCTTGCAGTAGAAAATCGGGCAATAGCCTCAGCACTAGTCAGAGAGGACGAAAGTGGTCAGCAACCCATCTACTTCATCAGCAAGGCTCCACAAGGGGCCGAACTAAACTATCAAAAAATAGAAAAGTTTGCCTACGCCCTCATATTAACTTCTCTATGCCTCCGCCCATACTTTCAAGCACACACTATCAAGGTTCAGACCAACCAACCCATAAAAGGCATTCTACAGAAGACAGACTTAGCTGGAAGAATCCTCCAGTGGGCAATCGAGTTGTTCAAATTTGATTTGCAATATAAAATTCAGACAGCCATCAAATCATAATATCTGGCTGACTTCATTGCTGAATACACTGATACTCCAGAAACTGCCATAAAGGGGAATCTTTACGTGGACAGTTCCTCAAACAAAATCGGGAGTGGCGCAGGTGTGATAATAGAAAGCGATCAGGGAACCCAAATCGAACTCTCACTAAAGTTTAAATTCCCTGCTTCAAATAATCAAGTTGAATACGAAGCATTACTAGCTGGTTTGAGGCTGGCTAAGGAGGTAGGAGTCCAAAAGATCACCATCTTCAGTGATTCACAGATAGTTACCTCACAAATAGAAGGAAATTACCAAGCTAAAGATCCCACCATGAAGAAGTATCTGGACAAAACTAAAGAACAGCTCGGATAACTCGGGGAGTATGAGGTCCGACATATACCTCGGGAACAGAATGCTCGAGCTGATGCTCTCTCAAAACTAGCAAGCACCAAACCAGGGGGCAATAATAGAAGCCTCATCCAGGAAACACTACAAAGCCCATCAATCTCAGAGGAAGAAAAGGTCCTAACCATATCAAGTCAAGATCAAGGTGGATGACCCCCATAATCAAATATCTCAAGACAGAGACACTCCCCATAGATAAAAAGGAGGCAAAAAGGATAGTACGAGAAGCACAGCATTACACCATAGTAGGCAACATCCTATATAGAAGAGGGATTTCGACACCCCTCCTAAAGTCTGTACCGACCTCCAACACGAAGGAAGTTCTAGAAGAGGTACACAGTGGCATATGTGGTAACCACTTGGGGGCACGAGCTCTTTCCAAAAAGGTACTCCGAGCTGGATTCTTCTGGCCAAACTTGCATAAAGAAGCGACAGAGTTCGTCAAGACATGCCCACCATGTCAGAACCATGCTAACTTCCATATCGCTCTGCCAGAAGAGCTCATCAGTATAACGTCACCCTGGCCATTCGCAAAATGGGGGCTAGATCTCCTCGGATCCTTTCTCCAAGGATCGGGACAAGTTAAATTCCTTATTGTAGGGGTAGACTATTTCATAAAATAGATCGAGGCAGAGCCCCTAGCCAATGCCACTGCTCAAAGAAGTCGGAAATTTCTATACAGGAATATTATTACAAGGTTTAGAGTCCCTTACTCCATCACCACAGATAATGGTACTCAATTTACTGATACAGGCTTCACGAACTTGGTAGCCGACTTGAAAATAAAGCACCAATTCACATCCGTAGAACACCCACAAGCTAACGGACAGGCAGAAGCCGCCAATAAAGTCATACAGCCGAGTTAAAACGGAGACTACAGGACGCAAAGGGAGCTTGGGCAGAAGAGCTTCCACGAGTCCTATGGGCAGATCGGATAACTCCGCACTCCACCACAGGAGAATCACCTTTCTGACTTGCTTACGGAATGAAGGCAATGATTCCTGTGGAGATAGAGGAAGGATCCCCCAGAACAATCCTCTACAATGAAGAAGCCAACTCCCAAAACCAAAGGGGAGATCTCGACCTACTACCCGAGGTCCGAGAAAGAGCTCGGATTAAAGAGGAAGCGCTAAAGCGTCGAATAACTTCAAGGTATAATCAGAAGGTAATCCAGTGAAGCTTCACCAACAACGATCTCATCCTAATCCGAAAAGACATCGGAGCAGGTCGATCGGGAGAGGGGAAGCTAGCAGTAAACTGGAAAGGACCTTACCGAGTTGTAGAGGTACTGGGAAAAGGCTACTACAAGGTGTCCGATCTTGAGGGGCGAGAGCTACCAAGGTCATGGCATGCCTGTAACCCAAGAAGTTTTTCAGATTCCATAAAAAAGTTACCTACCAAGACACATTAATCTGAGTGCAAGAATTCACCGTCCGATTACGACAAGGTCGACAAGATGAAAATCAAATTCATCACCCGATTACAAAAAGTCAGCAAGGTGAAAGCAACAAAAACAGATTAATGCAAAAATTTATAAAAAGTAATCCATAAAAAGTGGCCTGACGAGGTCTTACTAAAAATGGACTACTAAAAATAACTTAAGAAGGACCGACAAAGGAGAAGTCGGACCAAACCGACCAACGCAAAAGTTATAAAAAGTAATCCATAAAAAGTGGCCTGACGAGGTCTTACTGAAAATGGACTACTAAAAATAGCTTAGAAAGAATCGACAAGAGAAGTCAGACCAACAAAAAAGTGTGCGCTAAAAGGGACATAGCTTTACCCAAAAAAGCCACGACGACACAAACAAGGCTATCAAAATTGTTCAAAGACTAACTAAAAGTTCTACCGGAACACTAAAAAGTGTCAGACAAGTTAGCCCCAAGGGTCATCTCACCCAACCAGAAGATAGATGAAACAATATCTGATAAAAAAGAGATTGGACAAGCCGAGTACCAACACCCTATAAAGATCTACAAAATCTGCAAAAGTTGCAAGAGAACGATCAACATAGCAAAAGAAACACGTCCATCATTAAAAGACTCAGAAGGCGACCTGAAAGAGGGCCTCAAGAGTTCAAAGTATTTTGTTTTTCTACTTAATAAGTTGCATAGAAGCAACTAAAAGTCAAGGAAACCAAACCATAACCAAAGATACAAAAAACAGAGTTCAAAAGCCCACAAATCGGGTTGTACAGATAAAATAATGAAGTCATAAGGGGTTCAAATTTTCCCCAGTAATAACATCAGTGGCCGAAGGAGGAGGAATGATATTCACAGGGGTGGCGTCCACGGTCCCATCCTCACGATTAAGAATTTCACAATCCGGATTAGGTTGAGAATGGTCGACCTTAGCAGAAGGATTTGAAGAAGTTGTGGCTGCAGAAGCCTTGGCTGGCGGAGCAGGAGGAGGCCCGTCATCTTCATCATCCGGAGCAGGCACTATTTTGCCATCCTCCACCACATTGTCCAGGCTGAAAAGAGTCAGGTCGAGTTCAGGAGCAAGAACTCAGACCTGTGCCTTCAAATTTTCATAAGCGTCCGTAACAGTGTCTACCAAATGACCCTGAAGATCGGCGTAGTCCACATGGGTAGACTCAAGCCTTTCCCTCAACTCCAATACCTCGGCATAAGTACGAGTGTAACTCTCTTTGTGTTTTTTCACCGTCTCCTCTGCCAAATTTGCAGCCGCCTCAGCTCGGGTAGCCCGTGACTTTTCCTTCTCCAAATCCAACTCCAGTTTAATTATCCTAGCATCAAGCTCATCTTTTACTCCCTTGATTCTATCAAATTCTGACTTAGCATCTTCCAGAAAAGCCTTGGTCGCATGGACTGGGGAATCCTGAATAGTTCGGAATAAGGCTGCACCCATATGGGCCATCCGAATACTGCTACTGGTGATAAAATTCAAGTGGTGAAGGATGGACACATCATCCATTGGAAGTCGACCAAAGGGAGCAATTTGATTATCAATAAACCCACAGCATCAAAATATGGGGCATCCAAATCATAAGGTTCAACAGTCATTTGTTTTTTAGGAGGAGGGCCGGCAGTAGGAGAAGAGGCAGCACCAGAAGGTGGTCGAACTGGGTCAGAAGGGACAATCCGGACCTGAGAGTTTGGAATAACCTTCCTCGGCCCAGAAGCACTCAATGGTGGTTTCTTTGGAGAAACTTGAGAAGACTCTCCTTCCACAGCTTTGGCCGAGATGTTGGAAGCAGTCGTTGCCTTCTTTACACTACGAAAATGCTTCATAGAATCTGTAGATTTCACCATCTCTGCAAAAATGAAATCAAGAAAACAAGTCACAAACAGATGGAGAGAAACATTCAACCACAATCCAAAACTATTAAAAAGAAGTCGGCCACTACCTAGTTCAGCACGAAGAAGGGAAGGATCTCCTAGAAACTTCTTCATATCAAGATGGGGAGGCTCTCCCCAATTTTCCTCTAACACATTTACAAAGGCCTGCTCGACCTCATTCAGACTTTCCCAGGAATACCTGGATACTACTACATTCTTCTGCCCGCACAAAGGGAAGCTAGGCTCATCATTTTCATCCAAAAAGAAGGGCCAAGCTCCCTCAACAGCTCGGACCTTGAAATAGTAGTTTTTAAAATCCCTAAAGGACTCGTCATAACAAATTTCCTTCGGCAAGTGTACCAAATTTATCGTCAAGTAAAAACTCACAATAGAGTGAGATCGAATCCCACAAGGATTGATTGATCAAGCAACTTTAATTAGAGGAATGTTCTAGTTGAGCGAATCAGAAATTGAGTTGAAAATTGCAGAAAGATAAATGCGGGAAAGTAAATGGCAGAAAGTAAATTGCAGAATCTTAAATGGGAATGGGGGAATTGCTCATAAATGTAAATGACAGAAATTAAAGAGAATGGGTAAGATCAGAAATGGGGAGTTCATTGGGCTTAGGAGATGTTGCATTCTCCGGATCAATCTCATTTACATCTCTTCTTCAATCAATGCACTCATTGATCTCCTTGGCAATCTTAAGTGATTGAATTACAATTTCTTGTAATTCAATCTCTCAAATCTTGATCAATAGCTAATTCCTTGGTCAATTGCTCATGAGAAGAGATGAAGTATGGTCACTGATTATACCACATGCATTTCCCAAATCAAGCATTGAGAGGATTATAGTCACATATCCATCCAAACCCAATTTGGTCCAGCATGAGAAAGCATTTCTAGCTTGATCTCTTCATTCCTCTTCCAAGGTTCAGAAGAGATCCAAGTATGAATAGTTTCTTTTCCAAGATAACTACCCAATTGGATGAAGATCGAAAGCTTTCAAGTAAAATCAAGAGAAAAGATAGAAGAAGAATAATGAAAACTAGTATTGATCCATCAAATTACAACAGAGCTCCCTAACCCAATGAAAGGGGTTTAGTTGTTCATAGCTCTGGAAAGTGAAAACAAAGATGGAGAATACATGATGAAAACTAGAAGAGCAGAGAAAGTAAAATACAGGAAGTAGTTCTATGCTATTTTCCAACTCCCAGCAACTCCCCAAAATAATTCAAAGTTACTCCTATATATACTACTCTTCTCATCTTCTAGTTGGCTCTTCAAGTCTTGGGCCTTTGGATCTTGAGTTTGAAGCAGTTCTCTTCTTCATTTGGGCTTGGCTTTACTTGCAGAGAGAAAGTGTGAAGTGGGCAGAGATTTTAGCTCAGGACGTTAGGGTTGTTAACGTTTAGTGAAAATATGAGTTCAAGAACGTTAGTGACAATCAACTTTCTCACTAACGTTCCTAAGTAAAAGCCACGTTAACCTCAACGTTAGTGGCACACACGTTGCCATCAACGTTGCCTCTAGGTCCTTCGCACACGTTATTGGGACTTAACTTTCCCAATAACGTTGAAAAGCTCCCACTGCTCCTATGTTAGAGCCCACGTTAACTTAGTTAACGTGGCTCTTTAACGTGGGCTTGCCATCCTTCGAGAACGTTAGTGACATTCAACATTGTCACTAACGTTCCAATGTGCCCCCATGTCTCACGTTAGAATCCACGTTAACTAGGTTAACGTGGCTTATAACGTGGCCATGCTTAGCCATCCCCAACGTTAGTGACAATGTTGAGTGTCACTAACGTTGGCTCATCATTCACTCATCCACGTTAGCTTCCACGTTAACTAAGTTAACGTGGGAGTTAACGTGGCTCATAGTGGCTTGTGTGGCTCCTTCCAATGTTAGTGACAATGTTGAGTGTCACTAACGTTGGCCATCACCTTCTTCTCTCACGTTAGCCTCCACGTTAACTAAGTTAACGTGGAATTTAACGTGGCTCCTTGGGGTTGTGTGATTGCTTCCAACGTTAGTGACAATGTTGGGTGTCACTAACGTTGTCGATCACTCTTGCCTCTTCACGTTAGCTTCCACGTTAACCAAGTTAACGTGGGAGTTAACGTGGCATTGTGCACTTAGGCCAACGTTAGTGACAATGTTGAATGTCACTAACGTTTGCTTCCTTTCCCCCTTTTAACGTTAGAGGCCACGTTAACTAAGTTAACGTGGACTCTAACGTGGCCACTTGTGAGCATTGGCCAACGTTAGTGATAATGTTAAGTGTCACTAACGTTGGCTCAAATTCTCTTCTTCACATTAGAGTTCATGTTAACTTAGTTAACGTGACTCTTAACGTGGGTAATGATGGCTTCGAGAGCGTCATTGGCAGTCACTTTTCTCATTAACTTTGCAAGTTACCTCCCATTCCTTGCTTCCTTTGGTCCTGAAATCAGGCAATAGAGTGCATCAAAGTTCTAGTCCAAGTCATGGGTAATGCAGAATACAATTTGTCACTAAACTCATGCAAAATCCTCATGAAATCATGTAAAATGCACAATGTATGCTTGAATCAAGGTGTAAGTGAATATCTACCCAAAACTAGCTTATTTCCTAAGAAAATGCATGAAACTATCCTAAAAATAGTAAAGAAAAGGTCAGTGAAACTGGCCAAAATGCCATGGCATCACAACACCAAACTTAAAGCTTGCTTGTCCCTAAGCAAGTACTGGAACAAGAGAATGATGAATGAGATACCAAGAGAAATGAGTCATTCTTGTGGAAGTCATGTCCCTGGTTTTATGGTGGTTTCATGCATAGCAACTTAGGTTCATTCCTGGCTTTCAGACCTTTATCATATCCTAGAATACTCACTATGATTGCATCCCATGAAACTTTTATTTATTGATCCTTTTGTTGTTATTTCAGGGCTTATTTGTGTTCTTAGGCTAAGTGTTCTGTAAAGGGGCAACTCTTTAAAATAAGCTTTCAGCCAACACTCCCGAACCAGTTGGTTCAAGGTGCTAGGTGTTGAAGCACCCCTAAGGACTTACTTGCTCAAGTCTCTCCCCCATACATGCACACCACAGGCATATAGTTTATTCTTTTTCTTTCTTGAGGCCTTGGTGTCCAGCACCTCTTTGGGTTACTAAATGTTCTGTGGTGAAGGTTACTCTTGATAGTGGACTTTCAGCTGATAATCCCAAGTTAGTTAACCCAAGTTACCAAGTGATAAGGCACCCCTAAGAGCTTATTCATCCAAGTAGATCCCTCACACAGGAACACCACAGACACATGCTTCAAGATTTAAAACCATTGGTGCCTAACCTTATTGCTTAGTCTTTTTCTCTTATTCCTCAACTTTGATTGTTCTTTCCCTTTTTCTTATTAGGATTTTCTTATTTAGCTAGTCTCATCGGGTGTGTCTCAAGCATGGTATTCATGACAGATAGTTGTTCTCCCACCTTGTGGTTGAACCAACTTAGCTAACTTATGATCATACCACAAACTCATGAACTTACTCCATAGTATGAACTCCTCTCTGGTTTTTAAAAACAACTCATTCTCTTTTCATTTGATTTAAAGGGACAAACATACAATTAAGTGAGGAGATGGTGTAGTAACATAAAGACTAGCACACAGAGACTTTCTTCAATACCAAAAACTTAAAAGACAGAATTGAAAAAGATTTAAACATAACATGGAAGCAAGTTCTATTTCATACAAGATCTTCCTTATTTAAAACATAGAGAAATATGGAACAAAGAAGGAACTCCACCACCTTTTACTCTTGTGGATGTCCGTGCTCTCCTTCTTGATTGCTTGTGCTCCCACTTCCCTTGCCTTTTCCAAGCAGCTTCTTCCAGAAACCACCATCTTCTATCTTCTTCTTGAGTGTTTCCTTTTGCTGTTTCACCTTCTTTTCCTCTTGTTCTACAAAATCCTTTTGGACCTCATCATATGTAGGGATGGCATAGTGTAGATGATGCAGATTACTGGACATGTAGTTCAACTTGGCTTGAGTGTTGACGTAGAACTCCTCCCGATGTAATTACCGTCCTTCATTAAGCACAGTGAACTCATTGAATGTTTTCATCTGGGCTATTTGTCACTGATTGAGTTCCTGCCAATGCTTATCTTGACATTCTTGCCTCTCAGTAACTTGGTGGATGGCTTGAGTTAGCTGGGAGTATTGTTCCTGTTGCTGCTTCATTTGTTGTTTCTTCCACTCTTCTTGTTGGCTCATCCAGTTCAATATTTGCTTTTGTCCTTCCATATGTCTCATCCCCAAATCTTCAATAGCTCTTAGAAGGTAACTCATATTCAAATCGGCTGGGTAAGGATACTCTCTCTGTTGATATTCTTCCTCATAAGACTCCTCTTGGTGGGCTCCTTCCTTTGCTTTTAGTTTCCCTATTTGTGGCCTTCTTTGTTGCTGAGCAAGTGTGGTATAGGCCATACGCTGGGTTGTCATTAGCCTCCCTGGGTTAACCCAGTCTGGATTACTATCCTCAAAAACCACTTTGGCCTTTGTGCACAATCGGAGAATGGTGCTGAGGTACCAAAGCCTGGCACCTGATTCAAGCTTCTCAGCTGAATCTTGAATTCCCTCAGCTATAAGTTCATCTACGTTGATTTCTCCACCTTGTACTAGGCAATGTACCATAGTTGCTCGATTAATATTTACCTCTGAATTATTCGCAGCTGGGAGAATAGACCTCCTTACGAGTTCAAACCACCCTTTGGCTTCTGGGCTGACGTCTCCCCTCTTGATGAACCGGGGTCTCTGATGACAAGTCATCTTAGCCTAGTTTCACTAGCCTTTTTCTTTTGTTTTCAATTGAATTATGCACTTTCTTGCATTATAAATTAGCCATTTGAATTGGAATTGCATGGTTTCCTTAAATCAATCAACCACCTTTTAATTGATACAAAATCATGAGGTTCAAGCTAACTTTAGTTGATAATTAATTGATTTATAAACCTTGTGAATTTTGTGATACTTTGATTGGTTGTTTTGATTATTTGTAGGTGAAGAAAGGAAACAAAAGGTGTGCCAACATTATGGAAGAAGGTTGCAAGAATGGGTTTGAGAAAATGAAATTCACGTTTGAGCCAACGTTTGCCTCAAACGTCAACTCAAACGTGAGTAGCAGTTGAAGAACACCCTGGGGAAAAGCCAACGTTTGCGCCAACGTTTGCCTCAAACGTGAGGTCAAACGTTGCCTCCAAAAAGAAGAGAGTTGAAGCTCCTGGGCACAGCAACGTTTGAGCCAACGTTTGACTCAAACGTGAGGTCAAACGTTGGCGCCAAACAGCATGAAGGGGCATACTTCAAACAAGAATAACTTGAGTTGTAGATGTCCAATTGAGGTGATTCCAAGTGGGTTAGAAAGCTGACATTCAGAGCTTTCCAACCATATATAATAGTCTCTATTGGGCACAAAATTGGCAACGCGACAAGAGGACAAAGTAGCCCCCAAGAAGCATACAAAAAGGGAGGTCCACGTTTGAGCTCACGTTTGACCTCAAATGTTGAGCCAAACGTGGAAGACAGCACACGGCCTAGCTGCATAATGCCTCACTCAAGTAACGTTTGAGTCAACGTTTGCCTCAAACGTTGGCTCAAACGTGAATGGTTCATGGCTTGGTTCACTAATGGATTTCCTCCCAACACCAAGAGCAATCAACAGAGGCTACTAGCAACCCAATTCCATCAAGGCTAAAGGCCCAATTCAAGGCTTAATGATCATTTGAAGAAAGTGTATAAATAGCTTAGGATTTGAAGTTTTAGAGAGGAGTTTTTCGTTTAGAGTTTTCTTGAGAGCTTTTCCTTTTTGAGTTTTTACTGAGTAATTTTGGGAGAGAGCTTTTGGTTTTGAGCTATTTGGAGATTCTGAGTCTCGGGGAAGGAAAATTGAATTCTCTTCCTCTTAGATTTCTTGTTTTCAATTTCATCTTACAATTGTCTTGAGACTTGGGTGTTGAAGAATTGAGGAAATTCTGTCTCAATCTCACCTTAAGATCTCTCTGTTTTCTTTACTGCATTCCTTTGAGAAATCAATATTTGAATCCTTTTCTTCTACTGCTTCATCTTTACTTTTCTTGCAATTAAATTCTGAAATTGGATCTAGGAAGGCATTGAGATCTAGACTTGGTTATCTAGTCTCTTGGGTCCTGAGATCTGGAGATTCTATTTTAAGTTTCTCTGTTGAACGCTTCTTCAAGCAATTTACATTTTCTGTTTGAGATCTACTGCAATTAAATTCATCCTTTACTTCCCTGCTTGTTGCAATTTACTTTCCTGTGTTTAATTTCTGCAATTCCACATCCCTAACCCATTTACAATTCAAGCCATTTATATTTCTTGCACCTTAAGATTCAGTCATTTACATTTCTTGCGTTCTAAGTTTCTGCCAATTTAATTTCTTGTTCTTTAAGATTCAGCACTTTTATTTTCCGTTCTCTTAAATTTTCTGCAATCTACCCCTCTCCCTTTACTTTTCATGTAATTTAATTTCTGTTAATCACAAATCACTCAACCAACACTTGATTCGCTTGACTAAATCAACCACTAAACTAAAATTGCTCAATCCTTCAATCCCTGTGGGATCGACCTCACTCATGTGAGTTATTATTACTTGATGCGACCCAGTGCACTTGCCGGTGAGTTTTGTGTCGGATCGTTTTCCGCACATCAAGTTTTTGGTGCCGTTGCCGGGGATTGATTAGATTGACAATGATTAAGTGAAGTGGCAATTTAGATCAAGCACTTTTTCTTTAATTTTTGACTGACACACTAACT
This sequence comes from Arachis ipaensis, assembly GCF_059453495.1. NCBI lineage: Eukaryota > Viridiplantae > Streptophyta > Magnoliopsida > Fabales > Fabaceae > Arachis > Arachis ipaensis. The sequence continues at coordinate 62,092,304 of NC_142436.1, forward strand.
GTTTGAATTTTTGCCTGAGCTAATTGAAACCTCACTTTAGCAATAGAGTGAAGTTTCCTTGGTTTATCTTGCTGAATATGATTCTCATAAGCTTGATAAATAAACGAGAGAAGTGATTTTCGTTCATTAATCTCTCAAGTTTACCAACTGTTTGACACATGGTGTCAACTAATCCTCTGACTACATTCTGGCATGAGAATATCCAATTTTCATTTGGATTGTTTGTGATTGTGCAGGTCATGGAGGAAAGGAATCCTACAGCAAGAGGAGAAAAACTGAGGCATTATGATTTCCAGCCTCCATAATCAAAGAGCAAGATGTCAAGCTAGTGACAATAAAAGAGCGCTTGTTGGGAGGCAACCCAACCTGAGGTAGTTTTCTTTCCATAGTTATTTTAATAAAAAGGTTAATTAACTTCATCTATATTGCAAGAAGCTAAGTTTGGTGTTACACACCAAAACAATCTAAGGGAGAATGAAGGATTCTATGTTTGGTGTTCCACCAAAATTACATCATAAAACGCATTCTCACTTTCTGCATAATGCTAGCTTCAAGCATTTAGATAAACTAGTTAACTATTCTGCTGTTTCCTAGTTTTCAGTTTGTTACTTTTGAAAAAAAAAAAGTTTCACACATGGTTAATCTGATGCATGAGAACCATTGGCAAGGTACTAAGTTTGGTGTTCCCACACCAAAGTAAGTTCAAAAATCCCACAAATAAATCATGCATGCTAACCATTTTTCAAGTGCTTGGGGAACAAGCAACTTTTAATATCATTGCAGAGGTCCATATAAGCTTTTGGAAGGATTAAGCATCATCAACCAAAGAGATGAAAGAGGAATATGTGGATCAATGATGATGATGATGAGGAGTAAAGCAAGCAAACTCCAAAAGGTTGTATTGTTAAGTGATTATCTTACATCAAACACTGCTATGATTGAGAGTGGTTTTGTTTCCCTGATTATCTATCTGCATAGCATAGTTTTTTTGTAATTCAATAAGCAAGATGCTTGATTATTCACAACATTTTTCTCTTCAAAACTTGTTTGTACTCAATGATTCAAGAAGTGCATCACATGAAAGTTCTTTGAAAAGAAGGATTGAGGAATTAAACAATTTTGAGGCAAGCAAAAGATTAGGAGAAGTGGCGGTTCTAGTTGTATGATTATGTATTGAGGTTGCATGCTTGTGAAAACTTGCATGAGAGCTCATAGGCAGGACATGAAGTTCAAAGAAGTATTGTGGAGATTCTCAAAAATCAATTGATCCAAGAAGCAGCAAACAAAACAAAAGAAAATAAAGAAAATACAAAAGAAAAAAAGGAACATGGCCCAAGGCTCTGAGCATCAATTGCTAGGCAGAAAAAGAAAGAAGAAACAAAACTCAAAGAGTTGTTAGCCTAGTAAATGCTTGTGGTTGAGTTGTGTCAAAGAAAGAGGCTTGAGAAAGTAAATCCTTAGGGGTGCTTCAACACCTAATACCTTAAAACCAACTGATTTAGGAGTATTGATTGAAAGCTTATCTAAAGAGCCGCTTTGAGACATGACACTTAGAGTCAAGGCCAAAGCACAGAAACTATAAGCTGCTTCAAGGTGACTACATATAAAGAGATCTCCATGATACCATTTGGATGAAAATCCTAAGACCTAAGACTCCCAGTATGTGAGGACTAGTAAGCACTGAAGCCCTTGTATGAGCATATAATTTAGAGTTCACCCCACTGTTACTTGATCACTTCACTCACTGGACTTTACAAGTTGTTCTTCAATCCGTCTTAAATGAAAGAACCATTGAGCATAATTCATTTCTTGCTTGGGGACAAGCAAGCTTTAAGTTTGGTGTTGTGATGACAAGTCATCTTAGCCTAGTTTCACTAGCTTTTTTCTTTTGTTTTCAATTGAATTATGCACTTTCTTGCATTATAAATTAGCCATTTGAATTGGAATTGCATGGTTTCCTTAAATCAATCAACCACCTTTTAATTGATACAAAATCATGAGGTTCAAGCTAACTTTAGTTGATAATTAATTGATTTATAAACCTTGTGAATTTTGTGATACTTTGATTGGTTGTTTTGATTACTTGTAGGTGAAGAAAGGAAACAAAAGGTGTGCCAACATTATGGAAGAAGGTTGCAAGAATGGGTTTGAGAAAATAGAATTCACGTTTGAGCCAACGTTTGCCTCAAACGTCAACTCAAACGTGAGTAGCAGTTGAAGAACACCCTGGGGAAAAGCCAACGTTTGCGCCAACGTTTGCCTCAAACGTGAGGTCAAACTTTGGCTCCAAAAAGAAGAGAGTTGAAGCTCCTGGGCACAGCAACGTTTGAGCCAACGTTTGACTCAAACGTGAGGTCAAACGTTGGCGCCAAACAGCATGAAGGGGCATACTTCAAACAAGAATAACTTGAGTTGTAGATGTCCAATTGAGGTGATTCCAAGTGGGTTAGAAAGCTAACATTCAGAGCTTTCCAACCATATATAATAGTCTCTATTGGGCACAAAATTGGCAACGTGACAAGAGAACAAAGTAGCCCCCAAGAAGCATACAAAAAGGGAGGTCCACGTTTGAGCTCACGTTTGACCTCAAACGTTGAGCCAAACGTGGAAGACAGCACACGGCCTAGCTGCATAATGCCTCACTCAAGTAATGTTTGAGTCAACGTTTGCCTCAAACGTTGGCTCAAACGTGAATGGTTCATGGCTTGGTTCACTAATGAATTTCCTCCCAACACCAAGAGCAATCAACAGAGGCTACTAGCAACCCAATTCCATCAAGGCTAAAGGCCCAATTCAAGGCTTAACGATCATTTGAAGAAAGTGTATAAATAGCTTAGGATTTGAAGTTTTAGAGAGGAGTTTTTCGTTTAGAGTTTTCTTGAGAGCTTTTCCTTTTTGAGTTTTTACTGAGTAATTTTGGGAGAGAGCTTTTGGTTTTGAGCTATTTGGAGATTCTGAGTCTCGGGGAAGGAAAATTGAATTCTCTTCCTCTTAGATTTCTTGTTTTCAATTTCATCTTACAATTTTCTTGAGACTTGGGTGTTGAAGAATTGAGAAAATTCTGTCTCAATCTCACCTTAAGATCTCTCTGTTTTCTTTACTGCATTCCTTTGAGAAATCAATATTTGAATCCTTTTCTTCTACTGCTTCATCTTTACTTTTCTTGCAATTAAATTCTGAAATTGGATCTAGGAAGGCATTGAGATCTAGACTTGGTTATCTAGTCTCTTGGGTCCTGAGATCTGGAGATTCTATTTTAAGTTTCTCTGTTGAACGCTTCTTCAAGCAATTTACATTTTCTGTTTGAGATCTACTGCAATTAAATTCATCCTTTACTTCCCTGCTTGTTGCAATTTACTTTCCTGTGTTTAATTTCTGCAATTCCACATCCCTAACCCATTTACGATTCAAGCCATTTATATTTCTTGCACCTTAAGATTCAGTCATTTACATTTCTTGCGTTCTAAGTTTCTGCCAATTTAATTTCTTATTCTTTAAGATTCAGCACTTTTATTTTCCGTTCTCTTAAATTTTCTGCAATCTACCCCTCTCCCTTTACTTTTCATGTAATTTAATTTCTGTTAATCACAAATCACTCAACCAACACTTGATTCGCTTGACTAAATCAACCACTAAACTAAAATTGCTCAATCCTTCAATCCCTGTGGGATCGACCTCACTCATGTGAGTTATTATTACTTGATGCGACCCGGTGCACTTGCCGGTGAGTTTTGTGTCGGATCAATTTCCGCACATCAGTCTCCCATCTCCATACCTCTCCCAGTCCGCTGCTATAGCATAGATGTCATTCACTATCTCAGTGAGCTCATCATTGTCTTGACTTTTACTTATCCTTGCATGATAGCTAGGCTCGTCAAAATGTGGTGATTTCAGGTGAAGAGTTCTTATTATAGCATTTGGGCTGAAATCTACCTCCTTTCCTCTTACATAGCTTTTGAAGGTTGGGGTCCTGGTTTTGTCTTCTCTGACCACATTTGCGTAGAACTCTTTGATGAGGTTTGCATTGATCTTCCCCTCTGGATTGGTGAGCAATTGCCACCCTCTTTCTTCAATCTTCTCCCGAATCTGTGGGCATTCGTCTTCTTTGATTTGGAAGGTTAACTCGGGCAGTATCTTTTTGAGCTTTATCCGCTCAAATTCTCGCTCATGGAAGGCAGTCTTGAATCTCTTCTCGTCGAAGGGAATGTTCTCCGTTGGTTCCTTCCTCTTCTGCCTCTTGGAACTTGATGATGCCATGAATGAAGTTAAAGCAAAACGGGTGTAGTGAAGGGAAGAGATGTGGGGTTTAGAGAGTGGGAGGTTGAAGAATTGGTTGCTAGAAAGTGAAGTGCAAGGGGTATGAATTTCGAATGTGGAGATGGTGTGAATTTGGTTCACTTATATAGAGAAGTGATGAAGAGATAAAAGGTGTGGATTGATAGGGTTGGTGTATGATGAACGGATGGGGTTGTGTATGGAGTAAGTACGAGGATTCTCAACTTTATGATGTAGTTGGTTCGCTTTCCAAGTTTGTTCTTCCTCCAATGTTGCATGGCAACCATTCCCAATGCATTCCCCCTTGAGGCACGTGTATAGTGCCCTCTTCATGAAGTGGCCGAACCTTTCTCATTAAATTGTCCAATCAATCTCCTTTAATGCTCCTTTTCTTTTCCTATAAAGATAAAATAAGAAAAGTAAGACATAATATCAAAAAGACAATTTAGCCTTTACGGCTATAATTAATAAAGAAAAGAAAAGATTAGATTGTTTATTCATGAACTCCAACTAACTAACTAACTGTGTATCCTTATATGCATTTTGGTGGCACCATGGGGTGACACCAAACTTAATTTGAAGCAGTGTGATGAAAAGTTCTGTTCAAAGCTCCAAGACTAGCATGCTCTCTGTTGCATTCATGCTTTCTTGGTACGCTTTGAACACCAAACTTGTTCTTCACTATATATACTGCAATATAAGAACGTCACCAAGTTTGGGTTGGAATTTATGAATATTGACTTATTTACTAGTAAAAGCTAATAAAACATGGGTTGCCTCCCATGAAGCGCTTCTTTAGCGTCACTAGCTTGACGTTTCTCCTTCATCAGGGAGGTTGATAATGCTTCAAGTCCTCCCCTCTTGCCTTGGACTTATATCCATTGGTTGTATCAATGATCTCCACATGTTCCAAGGAGAGGACTCTGTTAATAGTGAAGACCTTAGGTAACTGAGATGGTACAGTCGGGAGATTAGGGGGGATATCTGGAAAGTAAGCTGAGATCACTTTATCTCCTGGAGAGAAGTCTTCCGTAGGGATCTTCTTGTTCCTCCACCCCCTTGGTACTTTCTTCTTTGTCCCTTTTGATGTTGCCTTGCTCTTTGTAGCTTCTTCTTCTAAGGAAATTTTGTTGTTGTCTTCACATGTTTCTGGTGGTTTAGGTTCCTCCAGCTTTTCCTTGAGCTGTGACAGCTGCTTATTTCCTTGTTCATCAACCAAGGGCTTTCCCAGTTGGGCTGGTTGTGCTTCAATGTTTGCTTCCTCTGTCAGCATCTCGTTACGATCTGTGCTTGATTTTTTATTTTCTTGGTCAGCTTCTTGGGAGAGTTTGAAGACATTGAAGCTGAGTTGTTCATCATGGATCCTCAATATTAGCTCTCCTCGCTCCACATCTATGAGTGCTCTGGCTGTAGCTAGGAATGGTCTTCCCAATATGATTGGGTGAGTGTGACTCTCTTCCATGTCCAAAATGACAAAGTCTGTTGGGAGGTAGTATTTCCCAACCTTTAACAACACATTTTCCACCACCCCTATTGCTTGTTTTTGAGTTTTGTCAGCCAGCCTGATGACCACATCTGTGGGCAATATCTCATTGATCTGCAGTCTCTTCACCAGGGCTAAGGGCATTAAGTTGATGCTTACTCCTAAATCGCAGAGTGCTCTATCAAACATTGTTTCTCCTATGGCACAAGGGACATGAAAACTCCCTGGATCTTTTCTTTTCATAGGCAACTGTGGTTGAATGAGGGCACTGCAGCCCTTGTTCATCACTATAGTCTGGCCTCCCTTGAGTGAGCTTTTCCTAGGAAGCAGCTCCTTCATATACTTGATATATGCAGGCATTTATTGGATAGTCTTGATGAATGGTATGTTCACATGCAAAGATGCAAACAAGTCAAGAAATCTTGAGTATATTCTCTTCTCCACAGCACCATTGAGCAGTTGGGGAAAAGGTGCATAGAGTCTCAGCAGCTCCTGTTTTGATATTTTTGGTTCTTGATATTCTTTTTCCTCCTTCTCTGTTGAGGTATCTTCAGGTTGTTCTGACAGCTTGCTTGGCTTGTCCTCAGTTTCCTTATCACTTATAGTGCCATCTTACAATCTTCCCATCTTACTTTCTTTGTTTCACCTCTCGGATTTTTCTCTGTGTCACTTGGGAATCCATCTGTGGGTTTGGGAATTTGCTCAGAGAGATATCCTACCTGAGATTCCAACCTCTTGATTGTGTCTCCCTGGTTCTTGAAACTGGCTCGCACTTCCTCCTTGAACACCTTGTTGTCTTGGATATCCTTGCATATGCCTTCAAGTAGATTTTCAATCCTTGAGATTCTTTCATCAAATGATGATAGGTCAGGTTGAGGAGGGTTGTTCTGGCCTTGATATGAATGTGGAGAGGTGTTGTTATTGGGATGTTGATATGGTCTAGATGTGAAATTGTTTGGATTTGGGCGTCTTTGATCAAGGCTTTGGTTTTGTTGATTTCCCCACCCAAAGTTTGGGTGATTCCTCCATCCAGGGTTGTAATTCTTGGAGTAAGGATCATGGTTCTACCTAGGTGAATTCCCAATGTAATTGGCTTGCTCCTGACTACCCTCTGCTTCTTCATTCACTCCTTCTTGGGTTGTTGATGAAGTGAAGATTGCTGCCACTTGGTTCCTCTCCATCTTCTTGGTGAGGTCAGCCAGCTGTTGGGTAATGAGCTTGTTTTGGGCCAACAGAGCATCTACATTGTTTAGCTCCATTACTCCTCTTGTGTTCCCTCTTTCGGAAGCATAGAAGTAGTCGTTCTCTGCTACTGTTTTAATGACATCTATAGCCTCCTCAATAGTTTTCTTCTTGTTCAAAGATCCTCCGGATGAATGGTCCATGGCCTTCTTTGACTCATAAGAGAGCCCTTCATAGAAAATGTGCAGCTACACCCATTTGTTGAACATGTCAGGTGGACACCTCCTTGTCAGGTCTTTAAACCTCTCCCATGCTTCATATAAAGTCTCACCATCTTGTTGCCTGAAGGTTTGGACCTCAGCTCTCAGCCTATTGATTCTTTGAGGAGGGTAAAATCTTGCTAAGAATTTGTTCACCACGTCTTCCCAAGTTGTCAAGCTTTCCCTTGGGAAAGATTCCAGCCACTTGGCTGCCTTATCCCTGAGTGAGAATGGAAATAAAAGCAGTCTATAGGTGTCAGAATGAACACCATTAGACTTCACTGTGTCACATATTCTCAGGAAGGTGGTTAAATATTGATTTGGGTCCTCTTGGACACTTCCTCCGAACGAACAGTTGTTCTGCACAAGGGTGATGAGCTGTGGCTTCAGTTCAAAATTGTTGGCATGGATGGTTGGCTTTTGAATGTTACTTCCATAGTTTCCTGGGTTTGGATTGATATAAGAGCCTAAAACTCTTCTATCCTCCCCAGTATGATTTGCTCGACCTCTTCCGCCATGGTTGTGAGCCTCTTCTTCATGATAGTTTTCCATGTTTTCTTCCATGTTTGGTTCAAAGTATTCCTCAAAGTGTTCCTTCTCTTCTTCAGCACCAACTACACGTTTGTCTCTTGCCTCCCTCCTTAGTCTAAGGAAGGTTCTCTCAGGTTCAGAATCAAAGGAAGTTGAAGCCCCGCTTCTTCTCCCTGTCATACAACCAACAAGTACAAGCAAAGAGAATAGGTGCAGAAAGTATATCTGTCAGAATTACTGTTAGTGTGAGTGATGCAATATATCAAACAGTTAGTGGGTTAGTGAGATGAAATGTAAATAACAAAAAAAATAGGGGGAAGGGAAGAAATTAACTAAAACAAGAAGTAAATAACTCAAACAGAAATTTAAATCAAACAAAAATAAAATGCTCAATCTAGTTATCCTCCAATCTAATCATTGTTGATGCACAATCAATCCCCGGCAACGGCGCCATAAACTTGATGCACGGAAAACTTGTCTCATAACAAATTTCCTTCGGCAAGTGTACCAAATTTGTCGTCAAGTAAAAACTCACAATAGATTGAGGTCGAATCCCACAAGGATTGATTGATCAAGCAACTTTAATTAGAGGAATGTTCTAGTTGATCGAATCAGAAATTGAGTTGAGAATTGCAGAAAGTTAAATGCGGGAAAGTAAATGGCAGAAAGTAAATTGCAGAATCTTAAATGGGAATGGGGGAATTGCTCATAAATGTAAATGACAGAAATTAAAGAGAATGGGTAAGATCAGAAATGGGGAGTTCATTGGGCTTAGGAGATGTTGCATTCTCTAGATCAATCTCATTTACATCTCTTCTTCAATCAATGCACTCATTGATCTCCTTGGCAATCTTAAGTGATTGAATTACAATTTCTTGTAATTCAATCTCTCAAATCTTGATCAATAGCCAATTCCTTGGTCAATTGCTCATGAGAAGAGATGAAGTATGGTCACTGATTATACCACATGCATTTCCCAAATCAAGCATTGAGAGGATTATAGTCACATATCCATCCAAACCCAATTTGGTCCAGCATGAGAAAGCATTTCTAGCTTGATCTCTTCATTCCTCTTCCAAGGTTCAGAAGAGATCCAAGTATGAATAGTTTCTTTTCCAAGATAACTACCCAATTGGATGAAGATCGAAAGCTTTCAAGTAAAATCAAGAGAAAAGATAGAAGAAGAATAATGAAAACTAGTATTGATCCATCAAATTACAACAGAGCTCCCTAACCCAATGAAAGGGGTTTAGTTGTTCATAGCTCTGGAAAGTGAAAACAAAGATGGAGAATACATGATGAAAACTAGAAGAGCAGAGAAAGTAAAATATAGGAAGTAGTTCTATGCTATTTTCCAACTCCCAGCAACTCCCCAAAATAATTCAAACCTACTCCTATATATACTACTCTTCTCATCTTCTAGTTGGCTCTTCAAGTCTTGGGCCTTTGGATCTTGAGTTTGAAGCAGTTCTCTTCTTCATTTGGGCTTGGTTTTACTTGCAGAAAGAAAGTGTGAAGTGGGCAGAGATTTTAGCTCAGGACGTTAGGGTTGTTAATGTTTAGTGAAAATATGAGTTCGAGAACGTTAGTGACAATCAACTTTCTCACTAACGTTCCTAAGTAAAAGCCACGTTAACCTCAACGTTAGTGGCACACACGTTGCCACCAACGTTGCCTCTAGGTCCTTCGCACACGTTATTGGGACTTAACTTTCTCAATAACGTTGAAAAGCCTTCACTGCTCCTACGTTAGAGCTCACGTTAACTTAGTTAACGTGGCTCTTTAACGTGGGCTTGCCATCCTTCGAGAACGTTAGTGACATTCAACATTGTCACTAACGTTCCAATGTGCCCCCATGTCTCACGTTAGAATCCACGTTAACTAGGTTAACGTGGCTTATAACGTGGCCATGCTTAGCCATCCCCAACGTTAGTGACAATGTTGAGTGTCACTAACGTTGGCTCATCATTCACTCATCCACGTTAGCTTCCACGTTAACTAAGTTAACGTGGGAGTTAACGTGGCTCATAGTGGCTTGTGTGGCTCCTTCCAACGTTAGTGACACTGTTGAGTGTCACTAACGTTGGCCATCACCTTCTTCTCTCACGTTAGCCTCCATGTTAACTAAGTTAACGTGGAAGTTAACGTGGCTCCTTGGGGTTGTGTGATTGCTTCCAACGTTAGTGACAATGTTGGGTGTCACTAACGTTGTTGACCACTCTTGCCTCTTCATGTTAGCTTCCACGTTAACCAAGTTAACGTGGCATTGTGCACTTAGGCCAACGTTAGTGACAATGTTGAATGTCACTAACGTTTGCTTCCTTTCCCCCTTTTAACATTAGAGGCCACGTTAACTAAGTTAACGTGGACTCTAACGTGGCCACTTGTGAGCATTGGCCAACGTTAGTGATAATGTTAAGTGTCACTAACGTTGGCTCAAATTCCCTTCTTCACATTAAGTTCATGTTAACTTAGTTAACGTGACTCTTAACGTGGGTAATGATGGCTTCGAGAGCGTCATTAGCAGTCACTTTTCTCATTAACTTTGCAAGTTACCCCCCATTCCTTGCTTCCTTTGGTCCTGAAATCAGGCAATAGAGTGCATCAAAGTTCTAGTCCAAGTCATGGGTAATGCAGAATACAATTTGTCACTAAACTCATGCAAAATCCTCATGAAATCATGTAAAATGCACAATGTATGCTTGAATCAAGGTGTAAGTGAATATCTACCCAAAACTAGCTTATTTCCTAAGAAAATGCATGAAACTATCCTAAAAACAGTAAAAAAAAGGTCAATAAAACTAGCCAAAATGCCCTGGGATCAAGTATCTCGAAATGAAATCTAGGAGGCTTTCTTCTTCGCTACCCCAGGCTTCATCAACACAAAGAGATAAAGGAAGAGAGTTTGGGTAGGTCGGATATCCAGTTCCTGACACAACAGTTGGAAGATTTCTATGAAGCCCCAAAAGTTCGGGTGGAGCTGTGAAGGAGCTACATTGCAGGACCACAACAACTCAGTCTCAAAAGGGGTAAAAGGAATGGTAATATTCAATTGACTAAAGAAATAGTCATAAGTATAGAAAAAGGGACGTTCCCCTTGAGTCAAGGAAGGAAAGCTAACCCTCTCCTCAGGGTCAGGTGACATTAACTCATAGTTTTTCTCTTGGTCCCTATCACTACAAATCCTATGGTGCCACCTAAGTTGCACACAATACTCGGAGTCAGCAATGGTAACACACATCAACACAATGGAGTCCAACCAGTCAGACATGCCATCCGGGATCTTGGTAGACATCTCAACAATATTTTTGTGAGAAGACATGGGTCAACTATTCCTACAGTAAGTAAAAGAAAAATGGGGTTACTACCAAACAACTTGATCAAATAAGGAAACAACTCGGACAAAAGCATACGAACATCAAGAGTCAGATACGGCAGTAAAAGGGAAACCCCAAGATCCACACTCAAGTCCAGGGGCACCCTTTGGAGGCAGTAACAAGGCAAGAATCCGAAAAGAAAGAAATCGACAGTCTATCTCTGTAAACATCTCTCAAAATACAAATCCTTCTCTAGCAACATCACTCCACACAAAGTAGTAAGAAAGTCATCATCATCAACAAGAAACAACAAAGTTACAACCTTTTCTACGGACAGTTTATCACCCGAACAACAAAAGTTTATAGAAGCTATAACCCCAATCTACCAACAAATCCGCAAAGGCCAAGATCTTCGATCAAGGAGACACAACCACAAAAGAAATAGAAAACGTGACAAACAATAAAACCCTAAGGAAGCAAAAATTACCAGGTGCACTGATAAACCACTATTTTGTGGTTTATCTTGCGCTAATTTGAGTGATTTTTATCAACTCTTTACTCACTTATTCATACTATTTGCATGATTTTACAATTCCTTCCTAATTATGCTCTATGATTGAAAACTTGCTTCCTAAGCCTTTAAATTGTGTATTTTTATTGTCCTTTCATACCATTCGATGCCGTGATCTGTGTGTTCAGTGCTTTCAGGATTTACAGGGCAGGAATGGCTTAGAGGATAGAGAAAAAGCTTGCAAAAATGGAAGGAGCACAAGAAATAAAGGAGACAACCAGCAAGAAGCGACGCGCACGCATGGCTCATGCGTGCGCGCGAATTGGAGTTCTGCACAGCGACGCGTGCGCATACCCGACGCGTACGCGTGGAAGCGAATTTGCACAGTGACACGTGCGCATACCTGACGCGTACGCGTACGCGTGACATGCATGATCTGCAAAAATTTTAGAAAGCGCTGGGGGCAATTTCGGGCCGAGTTTTGACCCAGTTTTCGGCCCAGAAACACAGACTAGAGCTAGAGAACAGCAAAGACTCAGGAGACATTCTCATTACGCATAGTTTTAGTTTAGCTTTGGAATCTTAGAGAGAATTCTACTCCTTCCTCTAGGGTTCTTCACGTTCATAGTTTTAGAGTTTCATGCTTTTGCTTTTGGGTACTGAGAAGAATTATTACCTCCGTTGAAGTTTCATTATTCTAGTTTGTTTTCTTATTCCTTTACTTTTTACTGCTCATTAACCCTGTTTGGATAAGTATGTTGCATTTTCGGATTTATTAATGCAAGGCACTATTTTTACTTTTAATTAATTTGTAGTTATTGTCTATTATGTCTTTCTTTTATTCCCTTTTTAATCCTGTGAAAGTTATATTTATGTTAATGGAGTAGATTCTTAACTTGATTGGGAGTTGATTAAAAGGAGAACCTTGAGTTGGAATACTCAAGTGTTAATCCTAATTGGAAGTTGATAACTGACAACTCTAGTCCCTAACTCTAATCCTTTCTTAGGAAAGGATTAGGACCTGTGATATAGTTGGTTAGTTAGTTACTTGACTTTCCCTTATTAATTAAGGGATGACCAAGTAGAACAACAACCTTTTATTATTACACTTGGAAAAATCCAACAAGGATAGAAATTCCAATTAATCTTCTCCCGATCAAGACTTTTAATTGAATTATATAAATTCTCTCGTTAATTTTCGTTGCTTAATTTTACAATTATTTATTTTTCTATTTCTCAAACTCAAAATTACCGGGAAAACCTCTAACTAATAAGTTACACTCTTTTGTCAACTCGTTGGAAGACGACCTGTGACTCATACTCCCTGTATTTTATTCTTAAATCTGTTATAACTCTTCTAAATTGATAAGCGGATTTTTGCTGGTTAAGAAGTGTACTTGCAACGTATTTCTTTTATTAATTTCTTAATCGGCCAATTTCCGCCACGTCAATTTTTGGCGCCGTTGCCGGGGAGTTGCAATAGTGTGCTAATTTATTGGTTGAAATTTATTTATTTGCATTTTATTTGTTTTATTACCATGAGCTGTATATTTCTTTCGTTGAATGACGCGTTCACTGCCTGATCCAAGCTTAGCCGCATTTGATCCTGAAATTGAAAGAACTCTTTTGAGCATTAGGCGAGCTCGGCGTCGGTTAGCCTCTGAAGGTGGTGAAGTGGTTATTGCCAATTCACCAGTCTTGTCTGAGAGCGAATCTGAACCACCATTTAAGGAAGAAACAAGCTCCTCTACTACTGATTCAGTTGATTTACGTGCAGGTAATATGGCATCACCCAGAAGGATTACTCTCCAAGAGGCAGGAGCCCCAGACTTTACTCTGCAACCATATTAAGCGCGCCACCCAAATTTGGCTGCAGATTTTGAACTGAAGACTGCACTAATCAACTTGAAAACTAAGTTTCATGGCTTACCGGCTCAGGAGCCTATCAAGCACCTCAGGGATTTTCAGACAGCCTGTTCTACTGTTCAGCGTCATGGTGCAGATGAAACTTCTGTTCTGCTAATCGCCTTCCTATTTTCTCTTGAGGTAAAGGCGAGGGAGTGGTATTACTCCCAACCTGAAGCAACTGTTACCAACTGGAACACGCTCAGGAGAGAATTCTTGGAAAAGTACTTTCTGGCTAAAGTTACAGACAGACTAAGGAAGGAGATTTCCTGCATCATGCAAGGTGAATTAGAAACCCTTTATAAGTACTGGGAGCGCTTCAAGAGTCTGCTGGATGCATGCCCCCACCACATGATTGACAAGCTAGTGTTGATCAGCTACTTCACACAAGGTATAAAGCCTCAAGATAAGACTACATTGGATGGTGCTAGTAATGGTTCTCTGAAAAAGTACAAGACCGTAGATGAAGCGTGGTAACTGATCAGCAACCTAGTTGAGTTCACCCGGAATCACAGGAACAGGAACAGCCACCCCAAAGCTGTTACAGAGGTTTCCTCTAGCATTGGGACTACTGCTCTTACCCAGAGTCTGTGTGAGATGACCAACCTACTGAAGCAGATAAATCTAAATCAACAACAATCTCAACCTCCCTCATCATAACATAGTCAACAACTGGTTCCTCAGAGAGTGTGTGGGATATGTGCATGCTATAGTCATTACACTGATCAGCGTCCACAGCTCTAACAAGAGGACACCACCTTGGCAGCTACTCACAATTTCTACGACCACCCAAATCAAGGCTCATATCAACAAGGTGGCAACTACAACTAAGGTGGAAACTATAACCAAGGGTGGCAAGACAACTTCAACCAGGGCTGGAGAGATAATTCCAATCATGGTTGGAAGGACAACTATAATAGAGGAGGCAGAGACAACCAGGGAAATCAGATGTGGAATAATAATAACAATTAGCAGAACCATTCCTATCAATAGAAAAATCAGAACCAGCCTTACAGAGCACCTCACCTAAGGCAGTCCCAAGGACCTCAGCACAACCAACAACAGGTCCCTCAGATCACTTACCCTCCTTCCTCATCTAATAACGAGATGCTTCGTTCTCTTGAACAAGGACAACAAGATATTCAGACTACACTGAACTCTACTTTAAATGGTCTGAATGCCACTTTACAAGCTCTTGTCTCTCGGATAGATTCATTACCTACTCCCACAAACCAGCCTTCAAGCTCTAGTGGAATCCCTTCTCAACCCTTACCCAACCCCAAGGGTGGCATCAATTCCATCACTTTGAGGTCCGGAACCACACTGCAAGAGAGGAACCCTGAGGAGCCAAGCTCACAAGAACACACCCTAGATGAAGACATGATTGACGCAGAGGAGGCTGAAGAGGAAGATGAAGTACAAGGCATGGTTGAAGAAAAAGCAGCTCAACCAAGGAATGGAGAACCAAAGGAAGCTGAAGCTATAAGAGACGCCATTCCTATCCCATTTCCACACCTTGCAAAGAAGTCCAGGAAGCAGACAGAACTCGATCCCAAAATGGTAGAAATCTTCAAAAAGTTTGAGGTAACTGTTCCCCTTTTTGATGTTATTCAGCAAGTACCTAAATATGAAAAGTTTCTAAAGGATTTGTGCATACATAAGGATAAGATTAATGAATTAGAAACTATTCCTTTAGGTAGTTCCATATCTGCTTTAATGGGGGATATACCTAAAAAATGTAGTGACCCAGGACCATGCATGGTTAACTGTACCATTGGGGATGCAATATTTTCTGACTGCATGTGTGATTTAGGAGCGTGCGTGAGTATTATGCCTTTATCTATATATGATGCTTTGAGTTTCCCTCCCTTAAAAAGGTCAGCAGCTCGTTTTGTGTTAGCAGATAAAAGCATTATTACAGTGGTTGAAATTGCTGAAGACGTGCTGGGGAGCATTAAGGGGCTCACATTTCCCATTGACTTCTATATCTTGGAGATGCCTCAAAATGACTCAGAAAAATCGTCATCCATCCTGCTTGGAAGACCATTCCTGAAGACTTCGAAGTTCAAGTTGGATGCCTTTTCAGGAACCTATTCTTTTGAGATAGACGGCAGAGCAGTGAGATTCAATCTGAATGAAGCTATGAAGCATCCTCCGGAAGATCATTCCGTCTTCTAGTGCGACATCATTGATGAGACTGTAGTTGCAGTCCACCAGGAAGAAATAGAAGAGATGCACATGAAGCATGGTCCAAGTGTGAGAAAACCCTCTGAACACAATGAGGACACCTTGCCATTATCACTAGCTCCAGAAAATCCAGTGCCCAGTCAGGAGCAAAAATTGGAGTTAAAGCCCCTTCCACCCCACCTCAAGTACGCTTACCTTGAGGACAATCAGAAGCTCCCAATTATCATTGCAAGGGAACTCATTTCCCAACAAGAGGAGCAGCTACTTAATGTGCTGATAAGACACAAGAAGGCAATTGGGTGGAGTTTGGCAGATATAGTAGGCATCAGCCCTCAAGTTTGTGAGCACAGGATATTTCTAGAAGAGGGAGTAAGGCTTGTCCATCAACTACAAAGAAGACTGAATCCCACCATTTTGGAGGTTGTCAAGAAGGAAGTGACTAGATTACTTGAGGTAGATATCATCTACCCCATCTCAGACAGTGAGTGGGTCAGCCCAGTACAAGTGGTGCCCAAGAAGTCCGGAGTCACTACAATGAAGGATGAGCATGGAGAGCTCATAGCAACTAGAGTGCAGAATTCCTGGAGCATTTGCATTGATTACAGGTGCCTCAACCAGGCCACTCGTAAGGATCACTACCCACTGCCATTCATTGATCAAATGCTGGATCGCCTGTCAGGTAAGTCACATTATTGCTTTTTAGATGGTTACACAGGCTATTTTCAGATTCATATAGCTCCTGAAGATAAGGAGAAGACTACTTTTACATGTCCCTTTGGAACTTATGCTTACAAGAGAATGCCTTTTGGCTTGTGCAATGCACCCGCCACCTTCCAAAAGTGCATGATGAGTCTTTTCTCTGATCTTCTTGAGAGCTGTATGGAGGTCTTTATGGATGATTTTAGCGTATACGGTGATTCCTTTAGCCTTTGCTTGGATAGTTTATCTAGAGTATTAGACAGGTGTGTTAGTTCAAACCTTGTTTTGAATTTTGAAAAGTGTCATTTTATGGTCAAACAAGGTATTGTTCTAGGACATGTCGTTTCTAATACTAGTATCTCTATAGATCTAGCAAAGGTAAATGTCATTTCTACTCTACCTTACCCCTCCTCCGTGAGGGAAGTTTGTTCATTCCTTAGCCATGCAGGTTTCTACTGGTGATTCATTAAAGACTTTAGTAAGGTAGCATTGCCCTTATCCAGACTACTGCAAAAGGATGTTGAATTCGAGCTGAGTGAGGACTGTATGGAGGCGTTCGATAAGCTGAAGATCGTCTTGACTCAAGCTCTAATTGTGAGAGGACCAGACTAGAGCCAGCCCTTTGAGATTATGTGTGATGCCTTCAACCATGCTGTAGGAGCGGCATTGGCCCAGCGTGCAGGTAAGGATCATTTTGTAATTGCATATGCTTCAAAGATATTAGACGCTGCTCAGTCTAATTACACTACCATTGAAAAAGAGCTTCTGGCTATTGTTTTTACTCTGGATAAATTCCGAGCCTACTTACTTGGTACTAAGGTGGTAGTGTACTCAGACCACGTAGCTCTAAAGTATTTATTAGCTAAAAAAGAGTCCAAACCAAGGCTAATACGTTGGATATTTTTGCTGCAAAAATTTGATTTAGAAATTAAGGATAGGAGTGGTTCTCGGAATTTAGTGGCGGACCACTTGAGTCGCCTTGAGCACATTAAGGATGACTCCACTCCTATCAATGATGCTTTTCCATTTGATGACTTGCATGCAGTATCTGAAGTAGTTCCTTGGTATGCACCTGTAGCTAATTATCTAGTTAGCCATATTATCAGAAGGACAAGCTGAAAAGCGAGTCCAAGTATTATATATGGGATGACCCATATTTATGGAGATATGGTGTTGACCAGATAATTAGAAGGTGTGTGCCTCAATCGGAATTTCAATCCATCTTAGAGGCCTGCCACTCTTCTGAGAGTGGAGGATATTTTGGTCCTCAAAGGATAGCTAGAAAAATCTTAGACTGTGAATTCTGGTGACCCACTCTTTTTAAAGATGCTACTGCCTTCTGTAAATCTTGTTTCCCATGCCAGAGGTTTGGTAATATATCCAAGAGGGATGAGATGCCCCAACAAATTATGTTATTCTGTGAGATTTGTTATGTTTGGGGCATTGACTTCATGGGTCCGTTTCCAAACTCAAGCGGTTTCTCATATATATTGTTAGCTGTAGATTATGTTTCTAAGTGGGTGAAAGCGATTCCTACCCGTACTGATGATGCTAACACTGTTGTCTCCTTTGTTAGAAACCATATCATCTGTCGCTTTGGATCACCACGAGAAATCGTGGGCGATCAAGGCACCCATTTCTGTAACAGGAGACTGACCGCTCTACTGAAGAAGCATGGCGTTATTCACAAGATAGCAACAGCCTACAATCCACAGACTAATGGACAAGTGGAAGTGTCTAACAGAGAAATAAAGTGTATCCTGGAGAAGATAGTCAAGCCTCATAGGAAGGATTGGAGCACCAGGCTACAAGATGCGCTTTAGGCATATCGGACAGCATATAAGACACCTATAGGGATGAGCCCCTTCCGCCTGGTTTATGCAAAAGCATGTCACCTCCCAGTAGAGGTAGAACATAAAGCATTCTGGTCAGTAAGAGAGATCAACATGGGATTTGAGAGGGCCGGCGCTGAACGGAAGATGCAACTAGCAGAGCTGGAGACCCCTTCGGCTGGAAGCATATGATAACTCCAGGCTATACAAAGAGAAGATGAAGGCTGTGCATGACAAGAACATCAAAAAGCGAGAGTTCAGACCTGGGGAGATGGTTCTCCTTTACAACTCCAGACTAAGGCTCATGACAGGCAAGCTGAGATCTAGATGGGAAGGTCCCTACAGAGTAGAGAAGGCAGACCCATACGGAGTCTTTCACCTGAGTCATTGTTCAAGCTCCAAATCCATCAAGGTCAATGGACATCGCTTGAAGTTATACCATGGTGAGAAGATGAAGAAAAATAAGGAGATGGAGATCTTCCTATTAGAGGATCCACCAACAGTAGAAGACTGAGCTACTGGACTGTCCAACTTAAGGATGTTAAAAAAGGTGCTAGGTGGGAGACAACCCACCATGGTACGATCTTTCAGTTTCCTTCTTAACTTTATTTTATTTTGTTTTGTTTTTCTCAATATCCATTTCTCATTTCTGCATGAATTAGCTGCATACTGCATTTTGCATAAAAAAAATGCACACGACGCGCAAGCGTCACTGACACGTACGCGTCATATGTGTGTGCGTGCAACATATGGATTGAACAAAGAGTTGCACGGGAGTGGCGCAGGAAGGGTGCATTGCGCACCAACTGACCCGCGTACGTGTCAAGCACGCGTACGTGTGGATGATGAAATCGGCGTAAATGGGTATCTTGGCAGAGAGTTGTGATGGTGTGGGGCTGGAATTGTGCTAGGCGCACAAATCCTGTCACGCATACGCGTCCCTGACGCACACGCGTCATTTTGCCATCCAGCCCATCCACGCGTGCACGTCCCTGACGCGCACACGTCGCCCCAAATTTTTGCAAACGCGCGTAATGAACAGAGAGTTGTGCGTGTGCGAGGCTGCCTCCGCGCCAATTGCACAACTCAAGTCACGCGTACGCGTCCCTGACGTGTACACGTCGATTGGAAAAAGCGCGACCCACGCGTACGCGTGAAGCACGCGTACACGTCACATGCGACGCACAACTTAAACACCTCAGCGCCTAATTTCCAATCTTCCACCCCTCCAATCCTAATTCTTCTCAATCCTGATTATCTTCTTCTTCTTCTTTCTTTCTTCTTCCTTATTCTTTCTTACTTTCTATTACTTTCTTCCTTCCCTCTTCATATTCTTCGTCTAGGTTCTTCTCTTCTTCCCTTTTACTTTTTTTTTTCATTATTACTCCACTTTATGTTTCTTTCTTCTTTCTTCTTTTACTTTCATTATCTATGGTTTCTTTTTTTTTCTTCTTCCATGCATTTTTTCATGTTGGTGTTAGAATTTTATTTGGGTCTTACCTTACTTTAATGAAGCTTGTGAACATTATGAGGAGTGATTTGACAATTGATATCTTATTTTTGGCTCTCTTATACATTTGAATTACATTATTTTCATTCTTATGATCCCTTGCACACCACGTGTTTGTGAAAAAGCTTTTATGGCACTTGAAATCCTATTTTCTTTTACTCTTTTACTTATATGCCTCTTTTTCACAACACTTGGATTCCACATGTATTTGAGATCATTATTCACAATTGTCATCATTACATATGCTCTTTTATTTGGCACACTTATTACTTGATGCTTGATTCATGCTTCTCATGCCTATTACTTGCATGCTTTTACCATCTTGCATCTAAGTTTATGAATTGCCTTTTTGATATTTATTGTTGTCCTACATACATGTTGTAGCTACCATGTTGTTAGGCTAGCATCTTTCCTGTGGCATTCATTAACACTTGGAATTTTCTCCCTTCCGGTCTTAGTATCTATATTTAATATTCTTCCTTTTCTTTCTTCTTTAGACATGGGTACCAAGAAAGAAAAAGAGAAGGCCCCTGACAAGACCCCAGCAAGGAGAGAAACCAAGAGAACACTGGCAAAGGCACTTCCATCTACCAGTGTCAAGCCACCAACAAAGCGGGTGAAGAGGATCATTAAAGTTGATGAATCAGAGAAAGCCTTTCCCGCTCGAGACTCCACACGGTTTCCTAACCGTTATTGCGAACAGATGTTCCCCATCCTAGCTGAGAGGAACTACAACAATGAGCGTCTGCTTATTGTTCCATCACACATTGTTGATTTTGTGGAGCCCTGCATAGAGAGGAGACAGTGGGGATTTTTGAGAAGGCAGCCGCGAGAAGCCAACTTATCATGGGTCACTGAGTTCTACTCCAACTTCCACTCGCCTACTCTGCAGACTGTCTATGTTCGTCATCAGCAAGTCCCTGTCTCCGAGAGTGCCATACAGAGAGCATTAGACCTTCCACCTAGTCCAGAGGGATGGGACGCCTATCAAGAGGCCTCTCTCAAGCGCCAGACATATCAGTTCGACTGGAATAGCATCTTTGGTGTCATAGCACAACCTGTCAGCAAGTGGATCTATGGACAGCATAGGACTCGACCTAAGAGCATCCCAGCCCAGTCACTCACCTTGGAGGCTCGCGTATGGGCACAAATCATGTCCCACAATGTCTTTCTGAGCACTCAGGAGTCGACCTTCATAGCAGACATAGCTGTCCTCATCTGGTGCATCCTGATAGAACAACCCCTTAACCTGCCCCGACACATCCAGGCTGCCATGGGACACGTACAGATAGCGGGTAACCTGCCTTTCCCTGCCTCAGTTTTAGATTTAGTCTCTGCAGCAGGTGTGTCCTCTTAGGCAGGCGACACGAAGGTCATGATCCCTATAGCCGACCAGTGTGTCCCGAACGGGAAGTACAACAGGCCGCCAGTTCCTTCTGTAAGCCAGCCTGCAGATCCATTTCGGATCCTCCTCCCTCCTCCACTCCACCATCTTCTACACCACAAGCACCATCTACCCATAAGATGTTCCTTCAGATTCTTGAGAGGCTCGACTGGCAAGACCGGCGATTGGAGCAAATAGAGCACCGCAACAAGCACCGATACGACTACCTGAAGGAACTCATACTTGGTACACACCCACCTCTAGAACCAGAGGACACTCCAGATTCCTCTTCATCCAGTAGCACAGGCAGCCAAGGCAAACCAGACACTGGAGGCGACACTTCCAGCACTCCTTGCTCCTTACTGATGGCACGGAGGACCGTGCCAAGCTTTAAGTATGGAGAGGTCTGTCCCTAACTTCCAGAGATAACTTCTCTAGCTCTTAACGGTATAGGGATCACCACAAAGATGCAAACTTTTTGCAGAAAATCAGGAAAACAAAAATTTCGAAAGGAAAGACACAATATTTTTCAAAGAAAGTCAAAGATTCTTGGAGACAAAATCAGTAAAAATCACATGCAGCAGTACGGTAGAAACATACAAATGCGATATAAAAGGAAAAGAAAATAACCAACCTATCGAGGAAGAAGAAGCAAACACAAAGGAAGAGGCAATGATCGAAGACTCTCGAAGCCGAAGAAAATAGAAAAACTCCAAAGCGTGAAAGAAACGGACGGAGTGAAGAAATTTCAGTGAAAAATGAAGCAAAGGGAGAAGAAGAAACTGAAAGCAAGTCTTTGAAATTCAAAAATGAAGTAGCAAAGAGGGAAAAAGGAAACGACGAAGGGATATTTATGAGCTTTTAAAAACCCTCGCACGTTTCCAAGGAAAGCGCAACGCCCGCTACAATTAAAAAGAGGAAAAACGCTTCGCATTCAAGGAGCCTCAACCAGAGATCAACCCAAAAGTAAAATGCTCGAGTTTGACTTCTCTAAAAGGGTCGAAGTCTGAAGACATGACCCTAAAAAAGTAAAAGATCGAGCTCAAGCAGGGGCACTGTTCATACCCAGGGTCGAGTTATCCGACCTGGGGAGATTGAAGACAAAGCAACCGACCTCTTCAGGTCAGCTTCCCCGACCTCTTCTTTATAAGAGTTCGGCCAAATCGCTACAAACTAAGGGACATAGCCCAATCTAAAGGTAACTAAGGCCTAGAAAGATAGAGGCGGTTCCCCTTAGAGATAAGATGATCTCACTTAAAGATAAGATAAGATAACTAACTTATCTTATCTAGAAAGGTTAGCCCACACTACTATAAATACACTGGAGTACCCAGGTATAACTCATACTCTGATTCTACTAAAAACCTGCCTAAAGAACGTGCTAACTTAAGCATTGGAGTCTCTTGCAGGTACCACCACTCTCCGGTGACGAAGGATCAGCAGCACCACCAAGTCCAACAGGTCGGACACGACAACTCCGACCACCACCGCAGATCTCGTCCAAGATCGACCTACAGTTTCAGGTAACTCTCGGAACAGAAAGACTCAAAGGAACAACTATTCACAAGAAAATAAACACATTCAAAGAATAAAGATTAAACAAAGAAAATAAAAATATTTTTGAAAAGCTTTTTATGATTTTTGAAAATTTAAAGGAGAAGAAAATAAAGATCAAAGACTCAATAAGAACACAAACAAAGAGACTAAAACCAAAATAAAGATCAAACAAAGAAAATAAAAATATTTTTGAAAAAGTTTTTAGAATTTTCGAAAATTGAAGAAGAAGAAAACAAAAAATTAAAGACTCAATTAAAATAAAAATTACCTGATCTAGGGAGCAAAACGATCCGTCAGTTTGTCCAAACTCAACAATTTTTGACAACGGCGCCAAAAACTTGGTGCACGAAACCCTACACCTTGAACAGCTGTACCAGCAAGTGCACTAGGTCATCCAAGTAATACCTGAGCGTGTCAGGGTCGATCCCACGAGGATTGTGGCTTAAAGCAAGCTATGGTTGTCTTGCAGGTCTTAGTCAGGCAGAATCAGAAGGTTGTTGGATAGAGGAAACTATTCATAATTTGTAATTGTGAAACAAGTGTTTCAGTGATAAGAATAGAGTTGAGAGTTGGAGTTGCTTTGTCTTTCTGAATTAACTCTGGTAGTACTGTTTCCTTTGCTTATGAGTAATTTCTTTAATGGCAGGCTGTATGTGATTGACACTGGTTTGAGCAGCTGCCAATACTCCTCCAGATCTGAACCCCGGGTTTAATGCAGATCCATTCTGATTGAGGGTGAAACTTCTGCAGTTCATTCTCCTTGATGATCCTACTCAAAATGCCACAGACAAGGTCGAATCTTCCGGATCGGAGGATGCTGCGCCTTAGGTTCTAACCTCTACCACAAAGAACCTAATCTCCTTGTAAATCGACTGAACTGATATCTCGAGAAGTCCCCAACGAAGTCGTAGATTAGCCGTCTAAGAGACGTGTATTCAAGCTGGTAGTTCATCATTGTCTGATGAAAGACGCACTCTGAACCCATGTAGAATGTGATAACCTTATGCCAGTTCAACGCATTCATAGTGATGAAGAACGAATACACATCTTAGAATTAATCAAATACGGATCAAAGAGAAATAGTAATACTTTTATTAATTCATATGACTCAGCAGGGCTTCTCCCCTCAACCTAGGAGGTTTAGAAACTCATACTGATGTGAAAACAATGGTAAAAATGTGTATGGTGTATGATATGTTCGAATGATTATGTAAAATACACTTTAAATACTAAACAGATGACTAGTAAGGGTAAAATAGTTTATTTAGTGCTAAAATCCACTTCTGGGTCCCACTTGGTGAGTGTTTGGGCTGAGCTTTGATGAGATCCACGTGTTAGAGGACTCCTTGGGTGTGGAACGCCAGCTAGGAGGTCCTTTTTGGGCCTTTGGACATTGGGCTCTGCTCTTTGGGCGCTGGACGCCTGGAAAGGGGCAGAAAGCTAGCGTTGGACACCAGCTTTGGGCCTTCTAATTCGAAGCAAAGTATGTACTATTATATATTTCTGAAAAGCCCTGGACGTCAGCTTTCCATAGCTTTTAAGAGCACTCCATTTGGACTTCTGTAGCTCCAGAAAAGCTCTTCCGAATGCAGGCAGGTCAGATCTGGACAGTATCTGCAGTGCTTTCTCTGTCTCTGAATCAGACTTCTGCTCTGACTCCTCAATTTCAGTCAGAAAATACCTAAAATTGTCCAAAAACATAAAAACTCATAGTAGAATCCAAAAATGTGAATTTAACATTAAAACCTATAAAAACTTAATAAAAACTACTAAAAACTATATGAAAGTGATGTCAAAAAGCGTATAAAATATCCGCTCATCACAGATGCAGGACGCTCACCGCGGTTATTCCTTCTAATGTCATTGATGCAGGACGCTCACTTCCGGAGTTGCGTCAAAGCTCGCCTGAGAGGGGGCTATTGTCGGAGATGGGAGAGACGAGAGGGTTAGAGAGAGTGTGAGAGATGAGAGAGTGAGAAGTGTCTAATTCAAAATAAGGGGGAAAGGAGGCTACCGAAGATGGGAGAGACGAGAATGTTGAGTTAAGAAATTAACTAAATTAATTAATGACGACAAACGTTATTTTTGGACAATTATCTAACTAATGTTAAATTATTTGTGATCAAGTGTTGTAGGCCAAAATTCAACACAGCAGCCCAATTTTGTTTGAAAAAAATAAAAACAAGGCTAGTGCGTTGATAATACAAACGAAGCCCAAAAGAAAACAAAGCTAAGAAATCAAAATGGGCTAAATGAAATGATCCAACCCAAGCCCGAGTTGCTCACCCAAGTTGATCCCACTAAGCTTCTCATACAAGATTGAAGTCTTCACTCTCTCTTATTGCTTCGGTCAGCAATAAAACAAAAAAAAGAGAGCTTTGTTCCTCGTGCTCACTTTATCAGAGAAGAAAGAAAGAGAAAGCTTAATCATAAAGCAAAGATCTAATCACCCACATCAATCCATATCAAACGGAGTCAGAAATTAAAAGGTGATTTATTTCCATTTGCATGCAACTTACTTTCTTCACTTCATCTCAAATCTTCTGCTTTACCATTTTTGGATAAATGGAAAAAGTGTTCTCTGTTCTTCACTGCTGTGCATCTACGGTCACAAGTGTGTCTTGGGGACTAAGTAGTTTTTCAATGGCCAAGATCTGTATTTACCATTGAAGATATCTATTTGCTGCTCTATGGCTTTCGGTCAACAGAGAAGGTCAGAACCAAAGTTTCTATTCTGAGGATTAATGGGAAAAAGTGAGATGGTGGGTTGGTGAAGCACAAGGCTCAAGAAGTTAACCTTGGGAGAGCAACCCAGCAACATGCAAGGAGATAAAAGAAGATTTCTGTTCATTCAAAAAGAAAGGAGAGATAACCCAGAGTATTGAGGTTTTGTTCTGTGAAGAAGCTCTCTGAAGAAGTCCATCTACTTGGGCAGTGCTTTCTTTTAAAGAGGCATTCTACCAAAAATAAAGAACTGAATCAGAGACATACAAATCTGGTTTATCACATAGCAAAGAGGCTGTTGTAGAGTCAATCTCCTTCATGTTTAGCAGATCATAATTTACTTTTCAATGTTTATCTTTCTGTAATTTCTTGAAGTAAAAGGCTGAATGAGTGAGTCATTGAAGGAGCCAAGAGAGAAAAAGACAGAGAGATACACATGAGTGAAAAAGCCTAGAGTTATTTCAGATTTCTTTAGGTAAGTCTGTGTCTTGTATCTTGTACCTGTGAGGTATCCCTTTCTTAGTTGGGTTAGCACTAAGAGTGAAGAGTTAAGTATTAGCATAGCCAAAGTCAAGTTAAGTTAGAAATTAAGTGTGAAAGGATTGTGTCAATCCTGTGGAATTGGTGTATGTAATACTTTAACTATAGTAGAAATTTCACCTCTGTTCTGGTGGAGACTGGACGTAGGTTGCATAGCACAAGGCAACCGAACCAGGATACATGATGGTGTTAGCTTTTCTCTTCTCTGCTCTGTCCTGTTTTCTGATATTCATGAGACAAAATAAAATTGTCTCATAAATCTTCCGCTGCTGAGTTCAAACAGATTTAAAGTGCAAATCAGTTTTAACGGGTTAAGTTTATTAACACAAAAGAAGGTCATAGATTCAACCCCCTTCTCTAAGCCTTCTACAACCTTCAGAAACGGTTAAAGAGAAAGCTAGTGAGAGACGAGACAGTGAGGAGAGAGAGACTGTAATTCAAAATGAGGAGGAGAGGGTTTTCGATTCGAATTTAGGACAAAATTACTGTTGGATTTACCAAATCCTCCAGTAACGAATTAGTGAGTGACCAAAATGCAGTGTTCCACTAATTAGGTTTATTTTTAGAAAAATTCGATCTTAAATCTGACAGTAATTATCGTGACAATTTGTTTTTTCCTTTAACTTTTATCGATAAATTTACCGTTGAAAACCGAATTCTCCGATAAATGTTTTACCCAACAAATTTATTGTTAAATCTGTCAGTAAATTTGCTGCTAACTTGCAACAATAAATTTGATGCTACTCAATATTTTTTTGTAGTGTAATATTTTTCATTACTAATAATTATTTCCAGTTGGTAGTATAACTCATCAATGGCCAACCAATCTCTATCTCTATAGTGATTCTATTTAATGGTTATACAACTAAGCAAGATAATCATCTAGTGAAATGAAAAGAAAACCATCATGTGGGAAAGGAAAATGTATTTGTCTCGGTATCTTACTGATCCATCATCAATTAATCTCTCATTATTATTGTCAAATGTACCGCTATAGCCACAAACTACCAATTAATCCATGGTAAAATTTTATTGACCTGGTGAATTAGATGATGTGCTACTTAACAACAAGGATACAATTCAAAGTGACTGAAGTCTGTACTTTTGTCCATGACGTTGATGATAAAAAAAAGACTTGACAATTGAACAACATACATCAAATAACTGTAGAGAATAGTGTTTGAGTGTATAGGATACAGAGATTTTATGGAAATAGTATATATTTGTTTTTATACAAAGATATTTAAAAACTTTTAGATGATTTAATAAATTTGACTAAATTATAATCTAACCTTTTAACTATGAACTTTGAATGAACACAACTGTATGTGAGTGTTCATCATTCGAATATGATCATTAATTACGTGAATAATTAATTCTACTTATAAAGACCTAAATTAGATAGTCGTAACTTGGGAATAACAACTAAAGGTGTCTTCTTCTTAAGAACAATACCAAACTTTTCTGATATATCAAGTTTTTCACCATCAATTACGCTCCAATCAAAGGAATGCACAAGGGTGGCAAGAAAATATAGAACTGTCCTTTCAGCCATTGCGATCCCAGCACATATTCTTCTTCCGGAACCAAATGGGAAATACGTGAAGTCACTGCCACTAAAATCCCATTTGTTGGCACCACCATCATCATCCCTTAAGAACCTAGTAGGATCAAACTCAAGTGGATTGTCCCAAATAGAAGGGTCTCTGTGTATGGCCCACACGTTCACGAAAACACGAGAATCCTTTGGAACTGTGTATCCTCCGATGGTGGTGGTTTCACTGGGGCGGTGAGGGATTAAGAGTGGAAGTGCTGGGTGCAATCGAAGGGTTTCTTTCATTACTGCACGCAAGTAAGGTAGCTTGTGAATGTGTGATTCTTCTACCATGTTGTCTCTGCCAACCACTGCTTCTAGTTCTTCTTGGACTTTCTTCATTACCTCTGAATTTTTTATCATTTCAGCCATAGCAAATTCGATTGTGTTAGCGGATGTGTCAGATCCACCCACCACCATGTCCTGTTAATAGCCGTACAAAATTTCCAAAATTAGCTAATATTTAGTTGAAGACTCTTTGTTGAAGAAAAAGCAAATAATAACCTAAATGATTTTTATTCCTTTTATATAAACCAACAATTTGTTTAAGATCTGATTTAAAATATTAATTTACTAATAATTACTTACTCTTTGTAAATATTGAATAATTTTTTTTTAATTTATTAAAAAAATTATATTTATTAATAGTTGAAAAGTTAAAAGAAAAAAATAAAAAATTTACAATAAATTTGGACCTTGATATCACACAATTAATTTTGTTCAATCATGTCATTATACAAAAGAAAATTAGTTATTAATTTATATAAAATATATATTAAAATATATAAATTAAAATTATTGAATAATTTTTTATCAAAAATATTATTCATACATTAAAATTAACTACTAATATATTTATGTATAAATATATGTAATTTAATTTATTTTTAATATATATTTATATTTTAGTATATATTTTATATTAATAATTAATTTTAATATACACATAATATAATTAATTTTTTATATACATATTTTTGGATTTTTATATATATATATTTTGTATATGTGTATGATTTGAACTGAGGAAATTTTACTCTTTTTTACCTTTATCTAAATCTTGTCAGATATCATCAATTACGATTTTAGATGTCACCAAAAAAAAAAATTACGATTTTAGATGAATGTTATAAACTATAATATTTAAAAAGTAGTATCTATTTATTAAAAAGGATTAAAAATTATTATTTAATTTAAAAAATATAAAAATAAATAATTTTTAAAAAATTAAAATTTATTACAAGAAAAATAAGTAAGACTAAATTTAGGAAAAAATTCATAGGCCATAGAATTGGCCTTTCATCAAATATGTTGTTCATGCATAAGAGACATAGGCCTTATAAAGGAAGAAAACATACCATGAGTAATGCCTTGAGCTGAACCATGGTGAGTGGAGTCTTGGAGTCAGCTTCCTCCCTCAAGTTCAACAGAAACTGCAAGAAATCATTGCTCTTCTTGTTCCCTTCTTTCACCCTCTCGCCAATCTTCCTCTCGAAGATCCCATCGAACCGCGGCACCAGCGCGTGCATCTGCTTCTCCACCCGCTGCAAATCAAACCGTGCCAACGCGGGGAAAAAATCCGACACGTTCGGCTTCCCAAGTAGCTGCGTCATCTCCGCCACCACTTCCCTGAATTCCGCTCCCAATCCCTCCCTCTCCTTCCCCTCCACCGCCCC
The DNA here is from genome assembly GCF_059453495.1 of Arachis ipaensis. NCBI lineage: Eukaryota > Viridiplantae > Streptophyta > Magnoliopsida > Fabales > Fabaceae > Arachis > Arachis ipaensis. Next base: position 62,121,471 of record NC_142436.1, read on the forward strand.
TCCCCACATCATCTCCGTTATCACATTCAGCACAGTTAGGAACACTTGCTCCCCAACGTTCACCTCTGAACCGACCCGATCGTGCAAGAACCTGACCATTTTTCGGACCTCATTCCGGCGGAGCTCGTAGACGGAGTCGAGAGTGTTGTTGCTCAGCATCTTGAGGACGCATACTTTTCTCAGCATACGCCACTCGGGTCCGTACGGTGCCCATGCGATGTCAGCTCCGCCGTAGGTGGCGGCTCTTCCAGCGGCAGGGACGTCGCGGTTGGCAAAAACGGAGTCGTGTTCCTTGAGGACTTCGCGGACCATCGAAGGGGAGGTTATGACGATGCCAAGCTTGCTGCCGAGCTGGATCTTGAAGATTGGGCCGTAGGTATGGGCCAGGGATAAGAAGTAGGTGTGGAGGTCTGGGTCAAGGGAGAGGAGGTTGCCGAAGATGGGGAGGCCCGGTGGCCCTGGTGGGAGGTTGCGGTGGGCCATGTTGGGCCTGAGGAAGAGGAGCCATGTTAGTGCGGAGATGACGGTGAAAGCAATTATGAGGAGGGGTGTGGTGTTGTTGTTGGTGTAGTAATGGTTAAGATTTTCAAAGAGAGGAGTTATTGAAGAGAGGAACATAGCGACCATCTTGTGTGACGGTGTGAGTTGTGTACTTGTGTTGTTAGTTATTAGCAACAGGAAAAGAGGTGAAGGATGAAACAAATGATAAGAGAACAGAGGAGGATTATATAATGTGAAGCCAAAATATTTGGGATATTCTTTATCAAAAATGCAATCTGATAACCAAAGTCACCACTAAAACTAATGTATTTGTGTATAAATATATATAATTTAATTTATTTTTAATATATATTTATATTTTATCATGTATTTTATATTAGTAGCACTCTAATAATTAATTTTAGTATACACATAACATAATTTATTTTTTTATTAAAAGGATAAACTCTTATTTTTTATTAAACGGACAAACTCTTCAGCGTCCACACAAGGAGGAGGACGGGTTTCTGACCACGAGTGCTTGGTGAATGTATTTTTTTTTTTTCTGGTGACTTTGGTGGATGTATCTGCCACCAGAGTAATCAGTTACGCTTTTTTAGATTTTTTAAAAATAAAATTTATATTATTTTTATATTTTTTAATACATTTCTTTTATAATATAAAAAGCAATTTTTTGTTTCTAATTGAATTGTTTTAATTTAAAAAATAGCAAATGTCTATAAAAAATGTATACAAACTTACAAAATGATGCATCTAATTTTTTATTTTTATTTTTTCTTACGGAAAGACAAAATGTGTAAATAGATTGGCTTGGGAAGTTGAATGGAAAATTAAGCTGTAATAATGGGCAAATGCATGGGTTTATTTGCATTTCGCATCCACATGGTTGGCAAGAGGTTCAAGTTGACGGAGGTAATCTTTGCCGAATGCCGTTTGAATTTGGGCACAACAAGTAAGGCCAGCCGACTTTCCATGGGAAAATCTAGGACAACCAATCATCATCAGTTCATCACCATTCACAATAATACGAAAAATACAGATAAGACTGAATATATTGTAAATGTTGTAAAATAAATAACTAAAGAAGATAAATATAAAATAAAAAAATATAAATAGAAAATATAATTAATTTAATAAAAATTATTTAGATGTTTGTTTCGGTACAAAATACATTCATACGTACTGATACGATAAAAACGTAGACAAATTAAAACACAACATTTGGGTTATATTTTCCATGTCAATAAATAATTTTTCTTTTATTAAATATATATCATATCAATATTTTTACTAAACTACTTTTATATTTTAATAAAAAATAAAAATTATTTTTTATTTAATTTTATAAAAAGACTTAAATACTATTTTTCTTACATTGGATAACTACTCTAATCCTTTTAATTTAGTCAAAACTAAATAAACTTTAATTTTACATTTTTAAATTTGAAACAATTTAAAAATAAAAATTTGAAACAAAAATATATATGAAAAAAAAATCAAAAACGGTATTGATCTTGTTTAGGGTTCTGGGCAAAGAAGAACAAAAAGGAGGTGTTTCTATTAGGTCGTCTCCTCTCCGCTCTTCTTTCTCCGAAGCTCTCTTCATCTCGTCTTCACTCTGGTCTTCTCTCTCAAGCTCTGTTCGTCTCGTCTTTGGCCAAGAAGAAAATGAAGCTCTGTTCGAATCGCCTCCCCTCCACGACCCCCTGTCGATTTTATGTTCCTCCCCAACCTCTCCGTGTACGCCCTCAACAACCCGTGGGAGGAGTTCTTGCTGGTTGCCGAAGCCTTCACCGGCAAGAACTTCGACCTCTTCTGCTTCAACGAAGACGACGTCCAAGTCCTGCTGTGCTAGGTTTTCACGGTCGACCCTCACCTGCGTGACGGCTCCAAAGTTGTTCCCATTGCGCTCAACAAGGTTCCCTAAGTTGCTCTCTCTCTCTCTCTCTCTCTCTCTCTCTCTCTCTCTCTCTCTCTCTCTGAGTAATTTGATTCACCTTATGGTGTTTTACTTATCCACTTTATTGAATTGCTTGGTAATTTCTTTTATTATTTTTTTGAATTGACGTGACATTTAGCAATGTCCAAGTATGGTTATGATTATATGGACGCTTATGTACTTGTATTCATGGATATCAGAGATGATTGAACCTATTTTTGATTATTGTTTCTAGAATGGCTATGTATGTGTAGTGGATGAGCTTCATCATGAATGAATTTAGGTAATGTTTCCTCTATTGCGTTTGCTACAAGAAATGCTTCTATCCCATTGGTCATATTTTACTCAAGCTCTATGTTTCAATTCATCAAAATTTATGATAAATTAAGAAACAGGTTGCTTTAATTCATCCTGGCTGCTGTTTTCTCCTTATTGCATGTGGCAAGTGAAATTTCATTGCGAAGAGATGGCAGTGACGACAGAAATGTCAATGTCTTTGTTCAAAGGAGGTAGCATGTTACTTTTCCTTTTGGTTCATTATTTCTTTCTTTCTTTTATGGATAATCAGTTTTAACTTTGTTCTTTAGATTGAGAATCTGAAAGCATGCAATATAAAAGTACGAAAAGAACCTTTTGTCCATTATAAAATTCACAATATATAAAATTTTCAAGGCACCTTAGTATTCAAAACAAGAAGAAAAATAGATATTTATGGACAGATTACAAATTAAGAAGCATATTGCATACACCCTAAAGAAATTCAAAATTATCCAGCATAGTTCAATCATGCAGATTTGAATGTAATAAGAAAATTCTACATTCCCTCAATAGTGCTTTCACATACTATCAACACCATGACATATCTCCTCTTTCCTTCAAAATCATCTAGCATAATTCAACTGCCAAAGCAGGAGGGAGTGCTTGGTAGAATGTCTTGCACAATGCTATCTGGTTGACCCTCTGTAATAACCCGATCAAAATTTAGTGATTACTATAAACGTTTCTTTTTTTCATAATATATGCTAGAAATCTGGTCTTAATGTTTATAAGAAAAATTCAAGTCTTAGAACTCACCAATGGCGACTTTTGTAAGTCCAGGAAGATCAACCAGTGTTAGATTAACAACTGCCAAAATCACCAAATTAAATGGATGAAACAAAATTTTCAAACTTGAAAATAATTGAAGGACGCATGATAATGTTGCTGCTGAAAAGAAAATGATTGCTACTAAATATGTTCTATAAATCTTGTCTCACCATGAGGGGAGTAGATACTAAGATGGATAGGAACAGAAGAAATGCCCTTGGAGCAACCAGTTTCTCTGTCAGTCTCATCAGAGATCTCTTGCCAAACAGTAACTAAAGAAAAGGAAAATTAGTATCCACTAAAGAGTTTACTCTTGAATGAATCTGGAAAACTAAACTTCTAAACTTGTAGGACTGTACAGGTTAACAATAGAGTTTGAGAATTCTTGGTTGTTATTATTATTAGAACAAGTTATCACTTAGTTATTACAAAATAATCGTAAGCAACATTTATCAGATTAAGTACAATACATACATGACGGGAAAATGAGAAAGAAAAAAGACTGACTATTGAAAAGGAACAAATAGTTCGTGTTTCAGAATTACCAAACTCAGTAAACTTCTTCCTTGGAAAATGCATAAACTCTGCATACTCCCTCCCTTCATCAATCTTATGGAACTGAAAAGTGGTCACTAGATAAGCTAGTTCTCCAATTACAATAACAACATACAAAAGACAAAAGTATTAAGAAAACCACTACAGATCATTAAACATGATTGAGATAAATACATGTCACTATGACATGGTGAAATCAATCCAGCATACCATTCAGTACAAAAAAGCTGAATTAGTACTTTTCCTAACTTATTTATTGTTTGTTATGCCTAAAGTAAAAGAAAGAAAGAAATAATGAACCAAAAGGCAAATCAACATGCTACCTCCTTTGAACAAAGACATTGACATTTTTGTCATTGCTGCCATCTCTTCGCAATGAAATTTCACTTGCCACATGCAATAAGGAGAAAACAGCAGCCGGGATGAATTAAAGCAACCTGTTTCTTAATTTATCATAAATTTTGATGAATTGAAACATAGAGCTTGAGTAAAATATGACCAATGGGACAGTAACATTTCTTGTAGCAAAGACAATAGAGGAAACATTACCCAAATTCATTCATGATGAAGCTCATCCACATACACATACATAGCCATTCTAGATATAGCTCAAATATTATGACCAGAAACAATAATCAAGAATAGGTTCAATCATCTCAGATATCTATGAATACAGGTACATAAGCGTCCATATAATCATAACCATACTTGGACATTGCTAAATGTCACGTCAATTCAAAAAAGCAATAAAAGTCATTACCAAGCAATTCAATAAAGTGGATCAATAAAACACCATAAGGTGAATCAAATTATTGAGAGAGAGAGAGAGAGAGAGAGAGAAGAGAGAGAAAAGAGGAGCAACTTAGGGAACCTTGTTGAACGCAACGGGAACAACTTTAGAGCCGTCATGCAGGCGAGGGTGGACCGTGAAAACCTGGCACAGCAGGGCTTGGGCGTCGTCTTCGTTGAAGTAGAAGAGGCTGAGGTTCTTGCTGGTGGAGGCTCCGGCAACCAGCAAGAACTCCTCCCACGGGTTATTGAGGGCGTACACGGGGAGGTCGTGGAGGAACATAAAATCGACAGGGGGTCGTGGAGGGGAAGAGATTCGAACAGAGCTTTATTTTCTTCTTGGCCAAAGACAAGACGAACAGAGCTTGAGAGAGAAGACCAGAGTGGAGACGAGACAAAGAGAGCTTTAGAGAAAGAAGAGCGGAGAGCAGACTGACTAACGGAAACACCTCCTTTTTGTTCTTCTTTGCCCAGAACCCTAAATAAGATCAATACCGTTTTTATTTTATTTTTTTCATATATGTTTTTGTTTCAAACTTTTGATTTTTATATTGTTTCAGATTTAAAAATATAAAACTAAAGTTGATTTAGTTTTGACTAAAATTAAAAGCATTAGAGTAGTTGTCCAATGTAAGAAAAAGGGTATTTAAGTCTGTTTATATAATTAAATAAAAAATATTTTTTATTTTTTATTAAAGTACAAGGATAGTTTAGTAAAATTATTGATATGATATATATTTAATAAAAGAAAAATTATTTATTGATGTGAAAAATATAATCCATGTGTCGTGTTTTAATTTGTCCACGTTTTTATCGTATCGATACGTATGAATTTATAATCGTACCGAAGCAAATACCAATTATATATATATATATATATATATATATATATATATATATATATATATATATATATATATATACTTAATATTATATGATGTAATGTGTGCATATATATAAAGTGAGAGACATAAATATTGCTCAGTGAAGGAAGAGAGAGAATTATTATTGTTATTATTGTGTGTATGCTTTTTGCCCCATACATGTTTTTATAGGCATACAAGATTTTTCTTTTCAAACTTTATTAATATTGTTTCGTCTATAATTTGCTTCTTTCAATACGGGAAAACTGAGCCACCCATATTAATGGTCATCCACATCATATACTTATCTTAACACTTCCCTTTAGATGACTATTTAGGATTATTGCCTCATTAAAACCTTATTAAAGAAAAACCCAATGGGAAAAAACTTTAGTGAATGGAAAAGAGTACAATATCATTTGTGATGGGGACTGCCTCATTAAAAACCTTGTCAAGAAAAATCCAATGGAAAAAAAATCTGACCAAGGAAAAAAGTCTTGTCGACATCATTTAATGTCTCGAAATTGGTGCATCCCAATCTCATTTACCAATCTTTCAAAGGAGGATTTTGGGAGTGACTTTGTGAATAAATCTGCCAGATTGTCATTTGAGCGGATCTATTGGACATCAATTGTCCCTTGATTTTGAAGATCATGAATGAAGAAGAATTTGGGAGAAATATGCTTTGTTCTATCACCTTTGATGTATCCGCCTTTAAGTTGAGCAATACATGCTATATTATCTTCAAACAGGACAGTTAGAGCTATCTTATGATTAATCAGTCCACATGATGATAGAATATATTGGATCAAACTCCTGAGCCAAAAACACTCGCAACTTGCTTCATGAATCGCTAGTATTTTGGCATGATCAGAGGATGTTGCAGCAATTGTCTGTTTCGCGGACCTCCATGATATAGCTGTTCCATCATATGTAAACATGTATCCTGTTTGAGATCTTCCTTTATGTGGATCAGACAAGTATCCGGCGTCTGCATAGCCAACTAGTTGTGACTTGGATCCATAGGGATAAAACAATCCCATATCAACCGTTCCATGAAGATATCGAAAGATTTGTTTGATTCCATTCCAATATCTTCTGGTTGGAGAGGAACTATATCTTGCTAGTAAATTCACAGCAAATGATATATCGGGTTGTGTATTATTAGTAAGATACATTAGTGCTCCAATGACACTAAGATATGGTACTTCAGGACCAAGGATATCTTTATCTTCTTCCTTAGGATAGAATTGATCCTTTTCCACATCCAAAGATCTTCTGATCATTGGGGTACTTAATGGATGTGACTTATCCATATAAAATCTCTTCAAGATCTTTTCTGTGTATGTTATTTGATGAATAAAGATCCCATTTTTTGTATGTTTGATCTACAGGCTGAAACAAAATTTAGTCTTTCCAAGATCTTTCATCTCAAACTCTTCTTTTAGAGTTTTTATAATTGTTGAAATCTCTTCAGGAATCCCAATGATATTTAAATCATCAACGTACACAGCAATTATAATGAATCCAAATACAGATTTTTTTATGAAAACACATGGACAGATATCATCATTCTTGAATCCATTTTTGGCCAGATACTTAGTAATACGATTATACCACATTCGTCCAGATTGCTTTAGACCATATAAAGATCTTTGCAATTTAACTGAGTATAACCCCTGTAAATATTGATTGGATGGTTTAGATATCTTTAGTCCTTCAAAGACTTTCATATAGATATCCCGATCTAATGAACCATATAAATAGGCTGTTACCAAATCCATTAAATGCATATGACCAAATAACGCAATGTTATCGTATCTACTACAGGGGAATACGTTTTTTCATAATCTATACTGGGTCTCTGTGAAAAATCCTGTGCTACAAGTTGAGCTTTGTAGCGTACAACTTCATTTTTCTCATTTCGTTTTCTCACAAATACCCATCGGTATCCAACAGGTTTTACATCTTCTGGTGTACGGACTACAGGTCCAAAAACTTCACGTTTTTCAAGTGAGTCTAACTTAGCCTTCATGGCTTCTTTCCATTTTGGCCAATCATTCCTTTGTCGACATTCTTCAACCGATCTTGGCTCAAGATCCTTACTTTCATGCATGATATTTAATGCCACATTATATGCAAATATTTCATTGACAATTGTCTTATTTCAGTCCCATTTCTCTCCTGTAAAGACATAATTTATCGAGATCTCGTCATTTTCACAATTTTCAGGTAGCTGAATGTCTTCTGGTGTTAAAACTATATCAGAATTTTGGACAACTGCAGGTGTCTTTACTATGTCTTTTTCACCAGGAATAGTATTGACCTCTTTTCTTTTCCGAGGATTTTTGTCCTTAGAACTGACAGGCCTGCCATGCTTCTGGCGTGAATTTACTTCAGTGGCTATTTGTCTGACTGAGACATCAATTCGAATTGGGGTATTTTCCACTGGTATATAAGATTTGGTTATCCTCTTTGTATCGGAAAATGCATCAGGCAATTCATTTGCTATTCTTTGCAAATGTATAATCTTTTGAACTTCTAGTTCACATTGCCCTGATCGAGGATCTAAATGCATCAACGATGATGCATTCTAATTAAGTTCCTTTTCAAGAAGCTTATTCTCTCCCCCTAATGTTGGAAATTTTGATTCATCAAAATGACAATCCACAAATTGAGCTTTAAATACATCCCCAGTTTGTATCTCAAGATACCTCACTATAGAGGGAGAATCTTATCCAATATATATCCCCAATTTTCTTTGGAGTCCCATTTTGGTGCGAGAAGGTGGTGCAATGGGAACATATACTACACACCCAAATATTCTTAAATGGGAAACATTTAGCTGTTGGCCAAAGGCTAATTGCATAGGAGAGAACTGATGGTAACTCATTGGCCTCAAACGAATAAGTGCTGCGGCATGTAAAATAGCATGCCCCCAAACCGAGGTTGGGAGATTTGTTCTCATAAGTAAGGGTCTAGCAATTAATTGGAGACATTTAATAAGTAATTCTGCTAACCCATTTTGTGTGTGAACATGAGCTACTGGATGTTCAACACTTATTCTATTAGCCATACAATAAGCATCAAAAGCTTGGGAGGTAAATTCACCAGCATTATCAAGACGAATTGCTTTGATTGGATTTTCTGGAAATTGTGCTTTTAATCGAATAATTTGGGCCAGTAATCTTGCAAATTCCAGGTTGCGAGAAGACAATAAGCACACATGTGACCATCTCAAAGATGCGTCTATCAAGACCATAAAATATCTAAAAGATCCACATGGTGGATGAATAGGTCCACATATATTACCTTGAATTCTTTCTAGGAATTCAGGAGACTCAAATCCAATCTTTACTGGTGATGGCCTTAAAATTAACTTTCCCTGAGAACATGCAGCACAACAAAATTCACTAGATTTAAGAATCTTCTGGTTCTTTAGTGAATGTTCATGGGAGTTTTCAATAATTCTCCGCATCATAGTTATTCCCGGATGACCCAATCGGTCGTGCCAAGTTATGAATTCATTTGGTCTAGTAAACTTCTGGTTTACAGTGGCATGTGATTCAATTGCACTAATCTTGGTATAATATAATGGTGCACGAAATTGTGATGTCCAGGCTCGAACAATCCCTGGCAACGTGAGCAACTTGGTACGCGTAATCGTGATTACACTTTAATGATGTAAAATTCATGGCTCTTTATTTCCCTGGCAATGGCGCAGTTCATAACTTCGATACAACTAACCAGCAAGTGCACTGGGTCGTCCAAGTAATACCTTACGTGAGTAAGGGTCGAATCCCACGGAGATTGTCGGTATGAAGCAAGCTATGGTCACCTTGCAAATCTCAGTTAGGCAGATATAAATTGATAATAGTGTTTTGGAATATTAATTAATAAAATAGGGATAGAAATACTTATGTAAATCATTGGTAGGAATTTCAGATAAGCGAATGGAGATGCTTTTCGTTCCTCTGAACCTCTGCTTTCCTGCTATCTTCATCCAATCAGTCTTACTCCTTTCCATGGCTGGCTTTATGTGATACATCACCACTGTCAATGGCTACTTTCGGTCATCTCTCGGGAAAATGATCCAATGCCCTGTCACGGCACGGCTAATCGTCTGGAGGCATCACCCTTGTCAATGGCTTCATCTTATCCTCTCAGTGAATAATATGCTCACGCACCCTGTCACGGAACGACTATTCATCTGTCGGTTCTCGATCATGCCGGAATAGGATTTACTATCCTTTTGCGTCTGTCACTAACGCCCTGCAATCGCGAGTTAGGAGCTCGTCACAGTCATTCAATCATTGAATCCTACTCGGAATACCACAGACAAGGTTTAGACTTTCCGGATTCTCTTGAATGCCGCCATCATTCTAGCTTACGCCACGAAGATTCTGGTTAGGAGATCTAAGAGATACTCATTCTAGCTTAATTCATGTAGAACAGAAGTGTTTGTCAGGCACGCGTTCATAAGGGAGAAGGATGATGAGCGTCACACATAATCATCACCTTCCTCACGTTCTTGGGAACGAATGTATATCTTAGAAGAGAAATAAGAAGAATTGAATAGAAAACAGTAGTACTTTGCATTAATCTTTGAGGAACAGCAGAGCTCCACACCTTAATCTATGGAGTGTAGAAACTCTACCGTTAAAAATACATAAGTGAAAGGTCCAGGCATGGCCGTGTGGCCAGCCCCCATGGTCTAAGAACAATGCGTTCAAAGATGATCCTAAGATCCTAAGATGATCAAAAGATTAAAACTGAGACCAAAGATGTCAAATACAATAGTAAGAGGTCCTATTTATAATAAACTAGTCACTAGGGTTTACAGAAGTAAGTAATTGATGCATAAATCCACTTACGGGGCCCACTTGGAGTGTGCTTGGGCTGGGCTTTAAGTGTTGCACGTGCAGAGGCCATTTGTGGAGTTGAACGCCAGTATTTGTGCCAGTTTGGGCGTTCAACTCTGGTTTTGGATCCTTTTCTGGCGCTGGACGCCAGATTTGGGCATAGAGCTGGCGTTGAACGCCAGTTTACGTCATCTATTCTTGGCCAAAGTATGAACTATTATATATTTCTGGAAAGCCCTTGATGTCTACTTTCCAACGCAATTGGAAGCGCGCCATTTCGAGTTCTATAGCTCCAGACAATCCACTTTGAGTGCAGGGAGGTCAGAATCCAACAGCATCAGCAGTCCTTCTTCAACCTCTGAATCTGATTTTTGCTCAAGTCCCTCAATTTCAGCCAGAAAATACCTGAAATCACAGAAAAATACACAAACTCATATTAAAGTCCAGAAATGTGAATTTAACATAAAATCTATTAAAAACATCCCTAAAAGTAACTAGATTCTACTAAAAATATACTAAAAACAATGCCAAAAAGTGTATAAATTATCCGCTCATCACAACACCAAACTTAAATTGTTGCTTGTCCCCAAGCAACTGAAAATCAAAATAGGATAAAAAGAATAGAATATACTATAAATTCCAAACTATCAATGAAACATAGCTCCAATCAGATGAGCGGGACTTGTAGCTTTTTGCCTCTTAAATAGTTTTGGCATCTCACTTTATCCATTGATGTTCAGAATGATTGGCATCTATAGGAACTCAGAGTTCAGATAGTGTTATTGATTCTCCTAGTTCAGTATGATGATTCTTGAACACAGCTGTTTTATGAGTCTTGGCCGTGGCCCTAAGCATTTTGTTTTCCAGTATTACCACCGGATACATAAATGGCACAGACACATAATTGGATGAACCTTTTCAGATTGTGACTCAGCTTTGCTAAAGTCCCTAATTAGAGGTGTCCAGGGTTCTTAAGCACACTCTTCTTTTGCTTTGGACCTTGACTTTAACCGCTCAGTCTCGAGTTTTCACTTGACACCTTCACGCCACAAGCACATGGTTAGGGACAGCTTGGTTTAGCCGCTTAGGCCAGGATTTTATTCCTTTAGGCCCTCCTATCCACTGATGCTCAAAGCCTTGGGATCCTTTTTATTTACCATTGCCTTTTGGTTTTAAGGGTTATTGGCTTTTTGCTCTTGCCTCTTGGTTTTAAGAGCTTTTGGCTTTTTCTGCTTGCTTTTTCTTTTTCTTTCTATTTTTTTTTCGCCTATTTTTTTTTTCTGCAAGCTTTGTTCTTTGCTGCTTTTTCTTGCTTCAAGAATCATTTTTATGATTTTTCAGATTATCAAATAACATGTCTCCTAGTCATCATTCTTTCAAGAGCCAACATATTTAACATTCTTAAACAACAACTTCAAAAGAAATATGCACTGTTCAAGCATACATTCAGAAAACAAGAAGCATTGTCACCACATCAATATAATTAAACTAAGTTCAAGGATAAATTCAAAACTCATGTACTTCTTGTTCTTTTGAATTAAAACATTTTTCATTTAAGAGAGGTGATGGATTCATAGGACATTCATAACTTTAAGACAAAGTTACTAACTACTAATGATCATGTAATGAAGACACAAACATAGATAAGTACATAACATAGAAAACGAAAAACAGAGAAAGTAAGAACAAGGAATGAGTCCACCTTAGTGATGTCCTTGAGCTCTTCTATGTCTCTTCCTTGTCTTTGCTGCTCCTCCTTCATTGCTTTTAGATCTTCTCTGATTTCATGAAGGATGATGGAGTGCTCTTGATGTTCCACCCTTAGTTGCTTCCAATAATTGTGTGGAAGAAAATGTATCCCCTGAGGTATCTCAGGGATCTCTTGATTTGCAGTCAAATGTTCTACCACTGAGCTATAGACCCTTGATGGAAGCTTTTGTCTTCCCTTTCCTCTTTCTAGAGGCCTCTCTGGCCTTAGGTGCTATCAATGGTTATGGAGAAAAACAAAAAAAGCTATGCTTTTTACCACACCAAACTTAGAATGTTGCTCGCCCTCGAGCAAAAGAAGAAAGAATAGAAGAAGAAGAAGAAGATATGGAGGAGATGGATGGATGTGTGTATTCGGCCATATGGGTGGGATTGGGTGGGAGAGAGATGTTGAATTTTGAAGGTAGTGGTTGTATGGATGTGAGTGGTAAATGGAAAACAGAAGGGATGATCATGAATGGGAAGAGAGATGATGAGGTAGGTGGGGATCCTGTGGGGTCCACAGATCCTGAGGTGTCAAGGCATTTACATCCCTGCACCAAATTAGGCATGTAAAATGCCTTTGCACACAACTCTGGGCGTTCAGCGCCAGGTTGGTGCCCATTTTGGGCGTTCAACGCCCATTTGCTGCCATTTCTGGCGTTGAACGCCAGAACCATGCTTGTTTTGGGCGTTCAGTGCCAGGATGTTGCCCATTTTGGGCGTTCAGCGCCAGAACCATGCTCTGTTCTGGCGTTTGAACGCCAGACAGATGCTCCTCCAGGGTGTGATTTTTCTTCTGCTGTTTTTGATTCCGTTTTCAAATTTTTTATTTATTTTGTGATTCCACATGATCATGAACCTATAAAGACATATAACTAAGAAAAACATAGTTAGATAAATAAAAAATTGGGTTACCTCCCAACAAGCGCTTCTTTAATGTCAATAGCTTGACAGTGGGCTCTCAATGAGCCTCACAGATGTGCAGAGCTTTGTTGAGACTCTCCAACACCAAACTTAGAGTTTGGATATGGGAGTTCAACACCAAACTTAGAGTTTGGTTGTGGCCTCCCAACACCAAACTTAGAGTTTGACTGTGGGGGCTCTGGTTGACTCTGCCTTGAGAGAAGCTTTTTCTGCTTCCTCTCCATGGTTGCAGAGGGAGATCCTTGAGTTTTAAACACAAGGGAGTCCTCATTCCATTGAAGGACTATTTCACCTCTGTCAACATCAATCACAGCTCTTGCTGTGGCCAGGAAAGGTCTTCCTAGGATGATGGATTCATCCTCTTCCTTTCCAGTATCCAGGACTATGAAATTAGCAGGGATGTAAAGGCCTTCAACCTTTACTAATACGTCCTCTACTTGTCCATAAGCCTGTTTTCTAGAGCTGTCTGCCATCTCTAATGAGATTTTAGTAGCTTGCACCCCATAGATTCCCAGTTTCTCTATTACAGAGAGGGGCATGAGGTTTATTCCTGAACCAAGGTCACACAGAGCCTTAAAGATCATGGTGCTTATGGTACAGGGTATTATGAACTTTCCAGGATCCTGTCTCTTCTGAGGCAATGTCAGTTGATCCAGATCACTTAGTTCATTGATGAACAAGGGAGGTTCAACATCCCAAGAATCAATGCCAAATAATTTGGCATTCAGCTTCATGATTGCACCAAGAAACTTGGCAGTTTGCTCTTCAGTAACATCCTCATTCTCTCCAGAAGAGGAATACTCATCAGAGCTCATGAAGGGTATAAGGAGGTTCAATGGAATTTCTATGGTCTCTAGATGAGCCTCAGAGTCCTTTGGTTCCTCAGAGGGAAGCTCCTTATTGACCACTGGACGTCCCAGGAGGTCTTCCTCCTTGGGATTCACGTCCTCTCCTCTCCTCACAGGTTCGGCCATGGTGCTTATGTCAATGGCCTTGCACTCTCCTTTTGGATTCTCTTCTGTATTGCTTGGGAGAGTACTAGGAGGGATTTCAGTGATCCTTTTACTCAGCTGGCCCACTTGTGCTTCCATATTTCTAATGGAAGATCTTGTTTCATTCATGAAACTTACAGTGGTCTTAGATAGATCAGAGACTAGATTTGCTAAATTAGAAGCATTTTGTTCAGAGTTCTCTGTCTGTTGCTGAGTTGATGATGGAAAAGGCTTGCTATTGCTAAACCTGTTTCTTCCATCATTATTAAATCCTTGTTGGGGCTTTTGATCCTTCCATGAGAAATTTGGATGATTTCTCCATGTTGAGTTATAGGTGTTTCCATAAGGTTCACCTAAGTAATTTACCTCTGCTATTGCAGGGTTCTCAAGATCATAAGCTTCTTCTTCAGAAGATGCCTCTTGAGTACTGTTGGATGCAGCTTGCATTCCATGCAGACTCTGAGAGATCATATTGACTTGCTGAGTCAATATTTTATTCTGAGCCAATATGGCATTCAGAGTATCAACTTCAAGAACTCCCTTCTTCATAGGTGTCCCATTATTCACAGGATTCCTTTCAGAAGTGTACATGAACTGGTTATTAGCAACCATGTCAATGAGTTCTTGAGCTTCTGCAGGCATTTTCTTTAGGTGAATGGATCCACATGCAGAAGTGTCCAGTGACATCTTTGATAGCTCAGATAAACCATCATAGAATATATCCAGGATGGTCCATTCTGAAAGCATGTCAGAAGGACACTTTTTGGTCAACTGTTTGTATCTTTCCCAAGCTTCATAGAGGGATTCACCTTCTTTCTGTCTGAAGGTTTGAACATCAGCTCTAAGCTTGCTCAGCTTTTGAGGAGGAAAGTACTTGGCTAAGAAAGCCGTGACCAGCTTATCCCAAGAGTTCAGGCTGTCTTTGGGTTGAGAATCCAACCATAATCTAGCTCTGTCTCTTACAGCAAAAGGGAAAAGCATGAGCCTGTAGACTTCAGTATCTACTCCATTAGTCTTAACAGTATCACATATCTGCAAGAATTCAGTTAAGAACTGAAAAGGATCTTCAGATGGAAGTCCATGAAACTTGCTGTTCTGCTGCATCAGAGAAACTAATTGAGGTTTCAGCTCAAAATTGTTTGCTCCAATGGCAGGAATGGAGATGCTTCTTCCATGTAAATTGGAATTAGGTGCAGTAAAGTCACCAAGCATCTTCCTTACATTATTATTATTTTCGGCTGCCATCTCCTTTTCCTGTTCGAAAATTTCTGAAAGGTTATCTCTGGATTGTTGTATTTTAGCTTCTCTTAATTTTCTCTTCAGAGTCCTTTCAGGTTCTGGATCTGCTTCCACAAGAATGTTCTTATCCTTGCTCCTGCTCATATGAGAAAGAAGAAGGCACAGAAAAATAATAATAATAATAGAGATCCTTTATTCCACAGTATAGGGATCCCTGTGTGAGTAGAAGAAGAGGGGGAGACAAAGAATGTAATATAATGGAAGAAACACAACTGTGAGGAGGCTAGAGATGTGAGATGAGATGTTAGGATATGAATGGATAAATAGAATAAGATGGGAGAGGGGGAATTTTCGAAAATATTTTTTGAAAAGGAGTTAGTGATTTTTGAAAATGGTTTTTTGAAAAATGTTAGTGATTTTTTTTTCGAAAAATTTTTTTTTTTTAAATTAAAAATAAAAATAAGAATAATTAGTTAATTAAAAAGAAATTTTTGAAAAAGAGGGAAGATATTTTCGAAAATTAGAGAGAGAGAGAGTTAGTTAGGTAGTTTTGAAAAAGTTAAGAAACAAACAAAAAGTTAGTTAGTTAGTTGAAACAAATTTTTGAAAAGATAAGAAGTTAGGAAGTTAGAAAAGATATTTTGAAAAGATATTTTTGAAAAAGATAAGATAAGAAGATATTTTAGAAACTAATTTTGAAAAAGATTTGATTTTTAAAATCTCAATTAATGACTTGATTCACAAGAAATCACAAGATATGATTCTAGAACTCAAAGTTTGAATCTTTCTTAATAAGCAAGTAACAAACTTCAAATTTTTTAATCAAAACATTAATTGATTATGTTATTTTCGAAAATTTGGTATAAAAATAAGAAAAAGATTTTTGAAAAATATTTTTGGAATTTTCGAAAATAACTAAGAATTTTGAAAAAGATTTGATTTTTTGAAAAAGATTTTGAAAAAGATAAGATTTTTAAATTGAAAATTTGATTTGACTCATAAGAAACAACTTGATTTTAAAAATTTTTGAAAAGGTCAACTCAAATTTTCGAATTTGATGAGAGAAAAATGGAAAGATATTTTTTTATTTTTGAATTTTTATGATGAGAGAGAAAAACACTAAAAATGATGCAATGCATGAAATTTTTAGATCAAAACAATGAATGCATGCATGAATGATATGAGTGTCAAGATGAACACCAAGAACACTTTGAATGTCAAGATGAACATCAAGAACATAATTTTGAAAAATTTTTAATGCAAAGAAAACATGCAAGACACCAAACTTAGAATTCTTTAATGCTTAGACACTAAGAATTCAAGAATGCATATGAAAAACATGAAAAGACACAAAACAAAAAATCATCAAGATCAAACAAGAAGACTTACCAAGAACAACTTGAAGATCATGAAGAACACCATGAATGCATGAGAATTTTCGAAAAATGCAAGATGCATATGCAAGTGACACCAAACTTATGATATGACTCAAGACTCAAACAAGAAACACAAAAATATTTTTGATTTTTATGATTTTCTAATTTTTTTGGATTTTTATTTTATATTTTTCGAAAAATTCTTTTGAAAAAGAAAATAAAGATTCCAAAATTTTTAATATGAATTCCAAGAATCTTAAGATGTTAGTCTTAAAGCTCCAATCAAAGGGTCAGGCATGGCTTAATAGCCAGCCAAGCTTTAATCAAAATATGAGTGTAATTCAGACATGACAAGCCTAACATGCTCTATCCAAAAGAATTAGACATGGCTTTACAACCAGCCATGCTTCACATGCTTCATGAAACACTGGAATTCATTCTTAAAAATTCTGAATAAAAAAAAAAATTTTTTTTGAAAACATTTTTATTTTTTTCGAAAACAGATGAGAAAATTTTAGAAATATTTTTGAAAATAAAATAAAAAGAAAATTACCTAATCTGAGCAACAAGATGAACCGTTAGTTGTCCAAACTCAAACGATCCCCGGCAACGGCGCCAAAAACTTGGTGCACGAAATTGTGATGTCCAGGCTCGAACAATCCCTGGCAACGTGAGCAACTTGGTACGCGTAATCGTGATTACACTTTAATGATGTAAAATTCATGGCTCTTTATTTCCCTGGCAATGGCGCCAAGAACATGGTGCCAATACCATGGTTCACAACTTCGATACAACTAACCAGCAAGTGCACTGGGTCATCCAAGTAATACCTTACGTGAGTAAGGGTCGAATCCCACGGAGATTGTCGGTATGAAGCAAGCTATGGTCACCTTGCAAATCTCAGTTAGGCAGATATAAATTGATAATAGTGTTTTGGAATATTAATTAATAAAATAGGGATAGAAATACTTATGTAAATCATTGGTAGGAATTTCAGATAAGCGAATGGAGATGCTTTTCGTTCCTCTGAACCTCTGCTTTCCTGCTATCTTCATCCAATCAGTCTTACTCCTTTCCATGGCTGGCTTTATGTGATACATCACCACTGTCAATGGCTACTTTCGGTCATCTCTCGGGAAAATGATCCAATGCCCTGTCACGGCACGGCTAATCGTCTGGAGGCATCACCCTTGTCAATGGCTTCATCTTATCCTCTCAGTGAATAATATGCTCACGCACCCTGTCACGGAACGGCTATTCATCTGTCGGTTCTCGATCATGCCGGAATAGGATTTACTATCCTTTTGCGTCTGTCACTAACGCCCTGCAATCGCGAGTTAGGAGCTCGTCACAGTCATTCAATCATTGAATCCTACTCGGAATACCACAGACAAGGTTTAGACTTTTCGGATTCTCTTGAATGCCGCCATCATTCTAGCTTACGCCACGAAGATTCTGGTTAGGAGATCTAAGAGATACTCATTCTAGCTTAATTCATGTAGAACAGAAGTGTTTGTCAGGCACGCGTTCATAAGGGAGAAGGATGATGAGCGTCACACATAATCATCACCTTCCTCACGTTCTTGGGAACGAATGGATATCTTAGAAGAGAAATAAGAAGAATTGAATAGAAAATAGTAGTACTTTGCATTAATCTTTGAGGAACAGCAGAGCTCCACACCTTAATCTATGGAGTGTAGAAACTCTACCGTTAAAAATACATAAGTGAAAGGTCCAGGCATGGCCGTGTGGCCAGCCCCCATGGTCTAAGAACAATGCGTTCAAAGATGATCCTAAGATCCTAAGATGATCAAAAGATTAAAACTGAGACCAAAGATGTCAAATACAATAGTAAGAGGTCCTATTTATAATAAACTAGTCACTAGGGTTTACAGAAGTAAGTAATTGATGCATAAATCCACTTCCGGGGCCCACTTGGTGTGTGCTTGGGTTGGGCTTTAAGTGTTGCACGTGCAGAGGCCATTTGTGGAGTTGAACGCTAGTATTTGTGCCAGTTTGGGCGTTCAACTCTGGTTTTGGATCCTTTTCTGGCGCTGGACGCCAGATTTGGGCAGAGAGCTGGCGTCGAATGCCAGTTTATGTCATCTATTCTTGGCCAAAGTATGGACTATTATATATTGCTAGAAATCCCTGGATGTCTACTTTCCAACGCAATTGAAAGCGCGCCATTTCGAGTTCTGTAGCTCCAGAAAATCCACTTTGAGTGCAGGGAGGTTAGAATCCAACAGCATCAGCAGTCCTTCTTCAACCTCTGAATCTGATTTTTGCTCAAGTCCCTCAATTTCAGCCAGAAAATACCTGAAATCACAGAAAAATACACAAACTCATAGTAAAGTCCAGAAATGTGAATTTAACATAAAATCTATTAAAAACATCCCTAAAAGTAACTAGATTCTACTAAAAATATACTAAAAACAATGCCAAAAAGCGTATAAATTATCCGCTCATCATATAACCTAGATAAAAGTGAGGGAAACTTTTCTAATATAACCTTTTTATTTGAATCATGAGTTGTGATACATAAGTACTCATGACTTCCCTCATTCATAGTCTCAATATGATATCCATTTCGGCGAATATCTTTAAAGCTCAACAAGTTTCTTAGAGACTTGGTAGACAATAGTGCATTATTTATTATGAATTTTGTTCCTCCGAGAAACAAAATTATAGCTCTTCTGGAGCCTTCAATCACATTGCCTGAGCCAATAATAGTATTAACATATTATTCTTTTGGCACAAGATGGGTAAAATATATATCACTTTTGAGAATAGTGTGCAAACTTGCACTATCCACAAGGCATACATCTTCATTATATATCCTTGTAATTTTCTTCAAAGACAAATAATAATAATAAAATGAGTAGTATGTCTAGTTAAATTGAATACTTGATCGGAATATTTTTCTAAAAAATACTATACATAAAAATAATGTCATATACTAAAATTTTATTTTAAAACTGGACACGTTTAATGATTTCAAAATTCATAAAGATTAATATTTCATTATTTATATACATCATATTTGAAACTTAAATACATAGAAAATAAAACTTAACAATAAGTTCTTTACATTATTTATTTACATGGATACTTAACAATCCCACATATTAAACTATTCCATCATTGATCAAATAACCAATATTTCCTTCAACATCCTCAAAGAAATCATATACATCATAATGAGTGGTGGAATTTTCAGCATCATTTGAAACAAAATTCGTTTCCTTCCCTTTGTCGTATTTTTTCAAAGATGCTTGATAAAGATCAACTAAGTGTTTTGAGGTACGACAGGCACACGACCAATGACCCTTTCCACCACAACTGAAACACTTATCCTCTGTTGATTTATTTTGCCCAATATTTCTTTCTTTATCCCACTTCTGGTGAGATTCTCTCTTTTGAACATAATTCATTTTCCTTTCATAATTTTTCTTGTTATTAAAATCTTGCCATTTAACTCTTCTTGGGTAATGATTTGCCGCATTTATTTTAGGAAACGGGGCGGCGCCAGCTGGGCACGTTTCATGATTCTTTAAGAGCAACTCATTGTTGCGTTCCGCAACAAGAAGGCAAGAAATTAACTCAGAATATTTTTTAAATCGTTTTTCTCGATACTGCTGCTGCAGGAGCACATTTGAGGCATGAAAGGTCGAGAAAGTTTTCTCTAACATATCATTATCAGATATATTCGAAACATTGCCGAATTATATTCATTTATGGATTTAAAATCCTGTAGACGCAAGTGCGTCCATTCATATCGGACTTGAGGAAGTATCACCGTTTTTTATGATTGTACCTTTCTTCAAGGTCTTTCCAAAGATCTGCAGGATCTTTTAAAGTGAGGTATTCATTTTTCAATCCTTCGTCAAGATGACGACGAAGAAAAATCTTGACTTTGGCTTTATCCTTCTGGGATGCATTATTTTCAGCCTTAATGGTATCTCCAAGATCCATTAAATCAAGATGGATTTCAGCATCTAATATCCATGATAAATAATTGTTTCCAGATACATCAAGAGCATTGGATTCAAGATGAGAGAGCTTCGACATAATGAAAATTTGTTACCTGAGTCTTCCTAAAAATTTGATCAGTGTCTTGTGCTGATAACGTGTTGTAAAATAAATAACTAAAAAGGATAAATATAAAATAAGAAAGTGTAAATAGAAAATATAATTAGCTCAATAAAGATGATTCATATATGTATTTACTTAATATTATATGATATATATATATGGGTTCATCTACGGTAAAGTTGCAATTTCATACAGATTTACAGATTTTTGTCTTTTTTAAATCTGCGGACACGTGTTGCTTCTGTGAGGTAGCTCTCAGAAAGCTGGGGAAGCTCATGGAAGGGATGGCTGAGCCGGTTAGAAAGGTCAGCTGAGAACGGGGTTCGCGTTGCATAGAGTCCCGTTAGTGCCGTTGTTGGGCCTTGAGGTTTGACCCGGAAAAGAGTGGGGGTAGGCAAGGCAGTTGTTGCTGTGGGTCAATCTTCTCCTGTGGTCCAAAAGAACCCTAGCAGCGTTCAGGAAATTAGAGCCCCCGCGGGTATCGTGACTCCCATTGCAACCGGAGCTGCAGCTCCGTCCGGGTCAAGGACCACTCCAAGGACGCCATTCACCGGAGCATGCGTCGTTGCCAAGGACCGGTGGTGCAAACGAACGCCGTCGTAGTCAAGTGCGGTTGGCCTGTAGTTGGTGTTGCTGCCCGTCGTCCGCTGTGCGTGTAAGTCGAACGTAGGATCTGCTCTGCCCGATGAATCATCATCTTTGAGTGCTGGTCTCGAAATGTATTCAGGTTAGGTTGAGTATGAGTATTGCTTTTGAAACTTGTATTGTGAATTTGTAGATTCTGGTATTGGCTTAGAGGTGGAAATCTGAAATGCCGCTGATGTTGGGTAGTTGGTAAAAGAGTAAGTTAAATTAAATCATTGTTAGCATTTTAGGAACTCGTGAATGAACAAGTAGGTAAATTCATTAGACATTTGTGTTAGTTATAAGTTAGTAGGTTCAATATATTCTGGGTGTGATAAATTGTTAATGCAATGGGTAGTAGTAGCAATCTAGGGAAGATAATAGAAACATGGCTGTTGAGTGGTAAGTGCCTATTACCTCCCGTTAGGTAATTGTGATGTTATAGGAGGAAGGTTAAGGGCTTATATATTGTGCAAGGTGATTGATTATGTTAAACCGCTATTTAGATGTACCCTTGATGTAAGGTAGTTTGTTTATTCCAAATGGAATATGATTTCCCCGTTTACGGCTAAGTATGTGTGCTGCTATGAAATTAAGGACTTGTAGCAATCTACTAGGGAAGGGCATCTTCATGGACATTAGAGACATAGACATGGCATTTTCAATGTTTCGTTTCGTGGCGGGTTTAGCAACGAGTATATGATGAAAAGAAAGGTGTAAATGAATTCCAAGTTGATATTGATATGTTTTCTCCCTTTTGAGATGTGTTTTTTTTTTGTTGGGTTTTTGAAATGCTGGCGATAAAATTTTGAAAGGGTTTTTATCCTTTTGGGAAGAAATCTGCCGGGAACCTTGTTGAAGTTATGGTGCTGCGGAGGATAGGAAATTAAATTTTTTTTTAAGTCGGTAAGCTATGTATAGACAGTTACAATGCAGAGGTTTTGCCTTATTTGTTAAGTAAGATATAGTCCCTTTTTGATAGTTGTGGTTGATGTTCTGAGTACATCGTTTCTCTGTTTTGCATGTGATTAGGGTAGAAGGTTGCCCAGTTCTTGCCAATGGATTTCAGCAGTTTCTTTGATAGTGAGGGTGAAGACTCATTTGGGAGTGCCTCTGATGATGGTCGCGGACGTTATAGTGCGAGTGATGATGACTATGATGACGACGAGAACCTCGAGTGCAATGAGGCCCACGAAGGCGGGGAAAATAGTGAAGGCGGGGCCGATGATCGTAATGGGACGGGTGATGCAGATGATGCATCAGAGGGTGGTCTCCGCCAGCCGGTCGGGGCGAATGACTTCTTGGGAAAAGAGTTTGCAACGGAGGAGGATGCCTATGCTGCCTACAAGGAATTTGCTAAAATAAGGGGTTTTGGAGTACGGAAGGGAGATGTGGCTCGTGTGGATGGGGTGTTGATTAGGCGAGATTTTTTCTGCCATCGACAAGGTACAAGACATGCTAAGCACTACGACCGTCCTGAGCGAGTAAGGGAGGAGAGGTTGGAGAGTCGCACAGACTGTAAGGCCAAGTTGAAGATTTACTATGATATGCAGCATAGTGTATGGAGGGTCAGGACCATCGTCGACGAACACAACCACGAGCTTGCTCCAGCAGTGTTCGCACGTCTCCTTCCTAGTCATCGGAAGATGAGTGACGGTGACAAGGCACAGGTGGATAGTTTCAAGCAGTTTGGGATCCCCACGTCGAAGATAATGGCTTACATGGCGGGACAGTCTGGTGGGTATGGCATGCTCCGATTTACGAAACGGGATCTGTATAATTATGTCCATGGGCAAAGGGTTGCGCGAATATGCGACGGCGACGCTGCGGCGACTATCAGTTACTTGGAGGGAAAGGCAAATGCTGACATGAGGACGGTGGCCCGATACACACGGACGTCGGACAATCGTCTGGGTAGCCTAATCTGGGCTGACGGTGAGATGATGATGGATTATCAGCTATTTGGTGACGTGTTGGCTTTTGATTCGACGTACCGATCTAACAATTATAGGAAACCATTGGTGGTTTTCTCTGGGACAAATCACCACAAACAGACTTCGATATTTGGGTTCGCGTTGCTGGAGGATGAAGAGGTCCGCGCTTATAGGTGGGTGTTAATGAACCTGCTCGATGTCATGGGGCAGAAGATGCCTTGTGTAGTGGTTACCAACGGAGACAAGGCGATGCGCTCTGCAATTGCGGAGGTGATGCCGACGGTGACACATAGACTCTGTGGTTGGCACCTGGAGAAGAATTGCGTGCAACGGGTGAAAGAAGCAGAATTTCGCAAGGTGTTTCGGAAAGCGATTTATGCAAACTTTGAAATCTGCGAGTTTGAGGAGTATTGGAAGGCATCGGTCGAGTCGCTTGGCCTACATGATAACACTTGGGTTAAGTCCACGTATGAAAGTAGACATAGTTGGGCAACAGCGTACCTTAGGGGAACTTTTTGTGCGGGATATAGAACGACCTCTAGATGTGAAGGGATAAATGCTTTCATTAAGGGTTTCCTTAAATCAACCGATAGCATTTTGGAACTTGTGCATAGTTTGGATCGGGTTGTAAAGAACTACCGGAATAATGAAATAACAGCCCAATTCTACTCCACGTACTACAGTCCAGTGCTGACCACCAGCCTTGATTCGATCGAGCGGTTTGCATCGAAGGTGTATACAAGAGCAGTGTTTAGAGAAGTGAAGAAACAAATCAAGGCTGTGGCCACGCTATTGTTTCGGGGGAAGGATAGCATCAGCACGACAACTGTGTACACATTCTCGCGGATGGGGAAACCCAACAGAAAACACAAGGTATTGTTTGACCCGAACGAGGAAAAAATAGAGTGTGAGTGTTCCATGTGGAACAGTGAAGGGATTCCATGTAGCCATATCTTCTGTGCGATGAAGTACGAGGGTTTGGAAGAAATCCCGCCCGGTCTTATTCTAAGAAGATGGTGCAAGGATGCGAAGGATTGTAGATCCACCCAGGTTGATAATAAAGACGGCCCTGAAGGCCGCTTGCTGCGATACGGTGCCCTTTTTGGGGCAATGAGTTTAGTTGCGCAACTTGGGGCCGAAGATGCTGCAGAGTTTGTTGTGGCTAGGGATGGGATTGCCAGTCTAATCGAAACCCTTCAGCGGAGACACTTTGACAAGGTTGGGAGCAAACTTGGTCTATCGCCGTTATCCCAGATCAAGGACCCCGTTGTATCAAAGACAAAGGGGGCACCGAGGAAGGGAAGGAGTTAGAACCGGTTAGTCAGGGTGACGGCGCGCCAAAGAGACGCCGTTGTACCAAGTGTGGGGTTGCTGGTCACACGAGGAGGACTTGCACGTGGGACCGGGGATAGTGTGATGTTGGGACTTCTACTGCAGGTGGTCGAAGTTACGTGGATCATGGTTCGCATGATCCAGCTGCCCCTTCCGCGACGCGACAGCCACATCATTGTCACACAAACCAGGTAAGTGAGCGGTTTCATTTAGATTCGAAACAAGTGGGTAGCGTAGTTTGGTTAGTTTGATGCATTTTGTTCCATGAGTCCCGTGTTAGCTACCGTTGACCTTAGGGGCCCCTTTGCAAGTCATACACAAGCTTCTCTTTGCACTAAAATGTTTTAGTCGTTTTGGTTTGATATTTCTGCAATGTTGCAGCTTGGTGGATAATAGAATTGTCATTGTTTTATCAACAGTCTCTGTATCCGTATGCATAAGGAACTTCCGAGTAGGGTAGCTTGAGTGTGCTCTTTATAGTAGGTAGTAGGCAGTATAAATTGTTGATGCATGGAATTTTTTCATGCTTATGTCAGTATGTGAATTGATCACATGTGAATATCTTATGCTTCATTAGCAGGGAATGCAATCGCAGAGTGGCGACCCTTGTGACACTCTCCCGGCGCATGGAGCTGGGATGACTCCGCCTTTTACTCATGGGGGTAGCAGTCCATTTTGCCTAAACCCCGTCGGTGTAGGGGGTGGTGGCACAAACTTTTTCCTCGGCGGGCAACACATCGAGCAATTTTATACCACACAAGGCTGCTCGGGGCACATTGCGCAGCCTTCTGCACACGCTGCCAGCCCCAGCTTAGGGAACCCAAATGCTTGGACAAATGAGGAATTGTTTGAGAGGTGGCTCACACAGGTACGGTTCGGATAACCGGGATTTGATACACATTATTATGAGCTTCCATATTCCTGTTTTATGGTTTTAAGTTAACGAAAGAGTTATTTTCTTGTCGTTTCGCAGAATGTTGTCGGTTGAATGGCCAGCAGCGGAAAAGCTGGAAGTGTCCCGAAGGAATGAGTCGGACGATTGCTATCAGTGATTAGACCTGTTTGAGTCTCGCTGTCCGCTTGGAGCCGCCAACCTGAACGAAACTGTTGTACTCTATTGCATTCCATATTATTGTACATCAAAAAAACAATTTACGTGCATGTGAGTGGTGCTCATGTCTTGTGCGTGTATTGTGCTATGTATACTATGTTCAACTTTCTTTTTCCTTTCGTGAGTTGGGGTAGTTATATTCCAAACTAAAGAATTGCAACAGGTGTGTATTGGATATGTGAGAGTTGGGGTAGTTATATTTCAAACTAAAGAATTGCAACAGGTGTGTATTGGATATGTGAGATGTACACAGGTGTCAGAGACAAAACATGTGTTATTACTTTTAGTGAAAAAAGTTTGCATTCTTTATGTGTCATCCGACCAGCCGACCTAGGTGGTTTTGTTTGGTTGGCGTGGGGAAATTTAAAAGAGACGCCAAAATGAAACTCGGTCTTGTTCAAATAAGAAAGAAGAAATAATTAATCTAAACCGGAAGGAAAATGTGCAACTGGAGTTAAGTTTGTGATTTAATTAGGGTTTTAAGGTCTTGCAATTGTGGCACACCTAATGTTTCTTGGAAGGCAGTTAATTAGGCCAAAATATGCTACATCTGTATGGCCTGATGCTGCTTAGATATGCTGTTTTCAGGATTGGGAAAGAATCTCAAAATAGCTTGCCTTCTACTGTGCAATGTTTATGAAAAATATTCTTTCAATCGCTGATCATTTTTATGTACAATGGTGTCCGTCACATGAAATTAAAAAACAAACTTGTGTATACAATATCCCAATGCATCCAATCCACAAAATGCTTAGGTCTGTGTAGAAGGGTAACAGTCCTCGCACAGTCATGGGGGTTTCGAATGGGCAACAATTTTAGGCTATATACAGAACCACAATACTGCAGCAGTTTTGTCTCAGGCTATATAAACAAAAAACAAAATGGAAAATGGAACTAAATTTTTCCATGATACATTCAGGGCTCCGATCCAAAAAATAAGGACCCCTGCTGCAGCCATAGAGAAAGTGTTAATAAATGGTCGGAGGCGACCACGATGTCTACGTTGCTAAGTTGACTTTGTCTCCCAGTGTGCGAACGCCTTTGTGACCACCTCGTGTGCAATTTCGTTGTGTGACTTCAGCACTAAATCGACTGCCAATCGCATCCGCCTCGCACTATTCACATGCTGAAAAAAAGGGCAACACCAGCAAACCAAATTTATTACCAACAAGAAACACTCCACTTTATTGAATACCCACAAGGAAATATAATAATGATAAAGTGAACCACTCATACCTGTACTCCATAATCTTTCCATAAGTGTTCTCGTATCATCCATTGGGCGACCCATACACCGCAGTCCATCCTATTTAAGCAAACCGGTAAGGATAAGACTGTAGGCATTAATGGAAGAAGACTCAAAATTTGGAAGCAGAGCATAGTAATAAAAATCAGAAACATCATTTTAAATGCAACACGCGACATCGCTTTCATGTTGAACAAGTGATTCTTTCACAGTAACCTGCATTCTCAAGCCTGATCTTCAGACCTCATAGTTGAGTGGAACCATGTTAACACAGAAATCTATACTCTTTAGTTTCCCCATCTTGTGGTCTTGTAATTCCCACGCTCTCCCAAATTCTGGAACTATGTTCTAACCTCATGATGTTGTTTACGTAGTTGGAAGGCAACTCAATATGCCAGATAACATAAAGTTGTTTAGGTAGTTGGTAATAAACTTTATGAAATGAAATATGAATGCCTGAGTTGTGTAAAGAACGGAATCGTTTGTTTTCACACACACGCATGACAAATGAACAAAAAGGAAAAGTTTAATCTTATTGCAATTAAGTTAATTAGTGCACGGTGAGGACACACCTACAAATGACATCGGAATGCATGTCAGTAAAATCAGCAAGTGGGTGGAATTGCGTAGATGGGGGGAAACAACTTAGATGGGTCACTCATGATGACCTAATTGGAACTTGACTTTAGAGGATCGAAAGAGTTACGTGAATGGATAGTAAGACTTACGTGAATGGATACTACGGACACATGTATTATGAAAAGACGTAGCTACTTACGAGTTCCGCTCTTGTTGAGGGATATCCGGCTCTTCAAAGTCAAACGCCGAAAACCTAGGACGCAGTGCCCCCTCGGCCGATAGCCACGACTTGCCTAACGTCACTCCCTCGAGATACAGTGCCTACAAAAATCGAGGACATTGCACATTCATATTCATATGGCTGAAATATCACCTGGTACATATTTGACAGTTTCACAAACATAAAGTTGCTTACCACTCGAAGCATCCCTGTTTTCCTTGCATCGGCTTCATTCGGGTCGCGAAGTGAATCCAGATATATCAACTTCCTCCGCGGCACGTCGATAATCATAAGGTACCAGTGCTGGTCACACCACATCGGCTGATAAATCTAAAAAGAAACCCGGCATCCCAGAAAAGCAACTCATTAAACTTATCCATCCAAGGGACAAACAGGGAAAAACAGGGGGTCCGTGTACATACCCGGCTAACACGATCCACCTTGCTCCGCATGTACTTGTTACGTATGGAGGTGATGTTCCCGGACGTCATGGAACGACCGTCAATTGCAGCTTGCTGACAATCAAAGAGACGCACTTTATTAGAGGATTTGGTCGTCAAGGGGCAGGGTCATTTCTATTATAAGACTGTCAACATAAAACCTCTACTAATACTTAAGTTGAACAAACACTAAATAAGAGAGCAATCATATCATGAAATTTACTAACTTCAGGATGCAAAAAGTGAATCAATCTTCTTGGCACAGAGTGAAGTGGGCGGTCTTACCATAAGGCTTGTGGGTAGGAACCAACAGTGTCGCTCGGCAGAAGTTGTGAGCATGCGAACCACAGCATTCAGGACCTGCACCATCCCGCCAAAAAGGAAAACTCGTCAGTATGATTTAGAGAGTTTACGAAGTGAAGTTGGGTCTTGACTGAAGCATTTGAGCAGTTGCTAATGTTTACTCACATCATCCACGACCTCACATTTTGGAACAAGGGTAAGGAGCGCTCCCCTGCTACATATACAGTCGCCGACGTCGATCAGAATCTCCCTGTCCTCATACGAAAGTACACAACAGTAACTATGTCAACACAATTTTAGTTATGTAATTAATACAACGGCATGTATATTCCAGAAAAGGTTTTTTTCCGGTTATCTCAATGTTGTCACGCTCAGACCTTTAATAATTTTATTAATGGGGACATCTCTATGAATTCCTCAGCATCACATGACATATCACTCTCGAAATAAAAACTACATCTCAATATATATATCTGCGTAACACTTAAACTAAAGTAACTAAGTTTGTAAAAACCAAAAACCGTAGAGAAAAATGTAAATATATATACGTTTGGTAGATCTAATTTAGCTTTGGTTAATTGACTGCTCGGGGAGAAGGGCGACAGTTGTTATCATTGGTTTACCTGTTTGGTTTACTTTATTTTACAGAATTGCCTATGGTGGGTAAACTTAGAACTGGTTCTTAAAGGATCTAGGCTGTATATTCCAATTTGATTTTTTTTACTGGTACCATACAAAATAGTGTAAATTTGTTAAGTATTGCTTTAGAATTATGCGAATTACAAAAGAACCCGTTGGATTAAGTAAAAAACTAATGACTTAGACAATTTTTTTAACATTACATTTAAAAATTACTATAATATTTTTATAGGAATAAATAACAAAAAATATCTGATAAGTAAATTAATTTTATATTCAACTTTTACCGAATATCTTTTTTTTCTTCCTATGTTTTCCTCTTTCTTTTTCGATTGATTTTTATTCTGGCAATAAAGAACTGAATTTATTTTGGTTGAACTTAATTACTAAAATAAGTTAGTTATGTAACAGTTTTATAATTAAGTCAAACTAAATTAGTGTAAACTCAACAGAATAAAACAAAATATTTGCATGTCTCTTCACTTCATATTTTTTGCACTTTCTGTCTCACACAAATTTTTGTTTCAAAGTACAAAAACTTATTAGTATAGTACACAAATTTTTTAAGCAGAGCATAAAGAATTTTTTAATAACAAACTTATTGATATATAGTATAAAAGTTTTTAGTATATAGTATAAAAATATTTGCTACAAATATATTTAATTAGTTGGATGAGTATTTAACGGATAAAAATTTTTGCTGACTTCATTTTAAGAGAGTAAATAACATTTTTAACGTAAATTTTAAGGAGACAAAAATGTTCTCATTGTTCATATTTGGCATACTTACATACCTCATAATACCAAATTTCAAAAAACTAAATTACCTTTACATCATTAATTAAGATTGGTTGTATTAAAAATAAAGATTGTATACATAAAAAGGACTTAAATACTTTTATATTTAACTTCTAAAACACTAAACTAAATTTTTAAGAAAAATCATAAACGACTAAATACTCTTTTATAGTAAAATTTGTTTAACTATACTAAAAATTATAAATCTCAACTTTTTAACAGACTGAACCATCCCTATATGTTTGAAAGAATAAAGCAACATCTGAAGATTAATTAAAAAAAATTAAAAGAATACCATCATAAGACTATATTATATTATATAGTTGTATTAAAATTTAAAAATTTGAATTTGATTTTAAAAACAAAAAAATATTCTTAATTCATATTAAGTACTAAAGTCCTTTCAATCATTATTAGCATAAAAAGAACTAAATTATTTTTATAGAATTAATTTTGCTTATTCAATCATATTAGAAATTAGAGTTGTAATATAAAATTGAAAAGATTAAACAGGGATATTTATGATTAGAATTAGATTTATATGATAAATTAAAAACCTGTATTACACAAGAACCCCAACATTATCACCAGTGGAGAATCTTACGTACCCCTTCGGAAGGTCTTCACTAAAGATGTAGGTTGCGACGGCCAACTCATGTCTGGAAAGATTCATCGCGTCAGTAGGACGGAAGACAAGGTTCATTATCTGCAGGAAATAGTGACATGTTATGCGTGACTCGCCTAGCGGGTCAAGTTATTGGATAATAGGATTTGGAATGCTGTATCGAAACATGGAATGTAACTCCTAACCTGCGGGATTCGCTCAACTTTCATTCTCAGCAGACTGCCTAAGTTCACCACATCATCGGGAATAGCCGGCTGCTCGAGGCGGGGATGACCTCCGGCTCCGCCATAAACCAAACGTTGGACTTTGGAATCCCGGCCCAATGGGTACGAGTCGGCGACCGTGTCAGAGGTCAAATCCACCTGAAATGGTCCACCGAATTTCGTTAGCGAGAACCAGGCAGGTTGTTATGAAGTCACTAGTTTTCATGATTAAACAAGCAAGAACCGGAATAAAACACACCACTTCAGCTGACCGCTTTGCAGATGCGGCATTTGGACTTGGAAGGGGTGATAACCTACGGAACTTGTTTCTCCTCGTGGTACCCACAATGTGGTCGACACTGAACATGGTGTCGATCACTGGTCGGATTGTTTCGGGCCGAGCCTTGTGCATTTTACCGGATCCATGTCGGTTCCCCGGTTTCTGACCTCTCACTGGCCTTCCTTGGCTTTCCGACAAATTTCTCAACCGGCTGCACTTGCACCAACCACAACACCTCTCCGATGCTGATGTTACCTGAAGTAAGGACTTCAATCCACCCAGGTCAGTGATCGCAGCTCTGATTTCCGCCATAACCGCTTCATGGCGGGAAACAACCTCTGACAATAATTTCATATCGTACCGCATACCGGAGACCGTACTAACGACGGTCTCTGCAACGGGACTGCAATCCTACTCGACACAAACAACAACGGATTATACATTAGTTACTGTGGTTCAATAAGGGATAACATGAATTGGCATAAGTAGTTGATGATGCTTACATGGCGGTATGCCCCGCAGGAAGAGCCACAACTTGCAGCTGAGAAGAGAGAACCATCAATGCCCGCTAGCGGACCCCTGCATGAACAACTTATGACAGTCAGAATGCATCTCGAATCATCGACCACTTGGAACATGAACAACTTATTACGCAAAAGTTACGACTTCAGGAAGACATTCACGGCCTTACGCGAAAGGGGTTTGTTTTGTGCTTTTTCGGGCACAAGACACAGCGGATGTCCCACCGGTGTGGAGCTGCGACGGAATGGGATCATCGTACGGCTGCAAAGGGCTGTCACCTGGTTGCTGCCCAGTAGAGAGGCGGGTGGAAGTCCTGCAAGAAACATATTGGAATAAGTCCGTGAGATAAATAAACACATATATAAACATACTTATAGTCAGACATGAAATTCAAAACATGATGCATGCTTAAAAATTTGCAGCAGTCCAATAAAAGAATAATCCAGTATGTAAGAAGGCGTCCCAATCCATCCCCAGATCTCAAACAAACACCAATGAGCGACTGTTATTACTAAAAATCTCAACCTCTTCACTCGAGGTTATCATGGCATCATGTAAGGTACAAATTGGTGTCAACATACGGAAATGCAAAGCAAAAACTCCTTCTTTGTTATAATATTTCACTGGTTAAATAGTGAGAAGCCGTAATATCAAAGGATAGAACCACAAGTGAACAGACGAAGTTACTCCAGGCAAACAAAAAGTAATCTGGATACCCAAATTAGAAAGAACCTCAGAAATTATTTCGGGCAGCAGGAGCAGTTTTAAAATGTCACCAGCAGTTTTAGCATGGCAGATAATCATCTTCCACTCAGTGTGCAACTCATTAAATGAATGACAGCAAAACACAGTATAACAATCATAAGGTACAAGTAACCCAAAAACAATGCTTTATGAAATTAACAACACAGCACGAACATGTAAACCTGCGAAACCAAATTTGGTGTTGGAAATCAAATTTCCAACAACACCAATCCAACCATAACAAACGAAGGGGAAGACATATTACGCATGACGAGAACAATTAAAATTAAAAGTCTGAACTAATAAAACGTCGAAGAGCTACGAGATGGATAAGAATTCACATTACAACGGAGCGGTCCCGAACATCAGACAGTCTATCGAGAGGAATGAGCTTTACATCGCGACGGAGAGGGATGAATGGACGGATGACAATGGCGAAACGGTTGGGGAATGGAGGGTTGGTTGGGAAAACAGAGCCCGAACAATTACTCCACCGGGCGGGGTTCAGGAATAACCCGATGGCTACGCAGGTGGTGCAATCCTCGGGAAAAGAAGGCGTCGCTAGGGTTCGCCAGATACACCGGCGTATAGGCTGGCGGAAATGGTCGCGGACCATCTGGGACGAAGGGCTGCGTCGCGCGAACGTGGTTTCCAGGCCGACGGCGGCGGAGCCAGAACGTCGAGGAACGACGATGAGAGAAGGCTGCTGCAGCGGTGCCCAGAAGCTGCGTTGGTGTTAACTGCTCTGCGTTCCTCAGGGTCTACGCTCAGACAAGGGGGAGACGGTGGTGAGGGGGTGACGAGGAGCTCCATGAGAGGAAGGAGAAGAGCGGCTGATACCTACTGTGAGATTGGGCTGCCCACGAAGCCCCCCGGCATATGCTGAATGGTTAGGGTTCTGCTAACCAACGGACGAAGGAAGGCTAAGCCAACCAATACCGCAAACACATTGCTCTCATATTTGGGCCCATAAACTGAATGGGCTGGGTTATTGAGTTAAAGGACCTCAGCATATCCTGGATGTGTTTGGTTACTGTCTTTGGATATGGGCCTGGTGGGCCACTTGGCTGTTTATTTCACAAACATACCCCATACGCATAGATGTCTAAACCGCTCCGGCAATAAACTAGGAACGAGGATCTGCAGTGCCTAAACCCCGTAGCTGGGTTCCACGAATTTAACCAGAGGCCACAAATTTAACCATTAATGGCTCTCCCACAAGACTAGGAACTAAAGCTATGGGACAAAAAAAATAGGCCCACACCCATTCTGCAAACTCCCCCAACTGGGCCCGGTAGTAGTACACGTGTGTACGACTTAAGTTGGGCCATCCACGCCCACGAGGGAAGGATCCACAGGCAAGGAAAACAAAATTCGGACATGGAACTGTGATGTTCGATTATCGCTTTGCCACATGGCGCCGACCCGTTTAACAGTGGCATCAACTGCCGGAGAAAAGCCACCACTGGGGGACTAACCAACCCAAATACCTGGGATAGCATTGCGTTGTTTCTCAACACAACTTGACGAATGAACGAAACTCTTCGGATTGACTGGTCCTTCACCCTTCCACAAAGAGCCCCATCATGGCCTGGATGTACATCTTGTTTTCACGGAAGTAACAAGGATTGCACATCCCTAAAGCCCGTACGACAACCACTTTATGCCTAATATGCCACCTTGCAGGTAACCATCTCAAAGCCTCCTTCTGACGAGAAAAATCATTAGCTACTTCCAAACAGGGGAAAAGACATAGCATTCACGTGTTACGGTGCCACTTGGAAGGCGACAAAGTGAGACCATGCGAATGAAGTGACTGAAGCAGGAATAAAGCTGAATGCATGAATGCCAACAACCTTTAAGAGGCTCCTACTTACATGGGATTCGAAGCACGCGTGGCTTTGGTTAGATTCTCCCGTGAAGTTAAACAGGGTTCTTCATTGGTACAGGGTTCCGATGTTCTCCCCTGCTTATCCACACGTTGGGAGTTGTTGGGAGAATATCATCATGTGTTATGCTTAGGGAAGCTAACAGAGGCAGAATGCACCCTCTCTAATCTACCAGCTAAGATTCCCCATGATACACCAATATAAAACTGTTTAAAATAATTTACGAAATTGCCCTTATGTGTATGGGCTGGGCTCCACAGGAAGGCCTCTCTAAGGAAAATTCCCGCCACGTGTCCGTGCAAACACATGGTTCCATGTCTAACATCGTCATTTTGGTCCTGGACGTCTCCCGAGAACACGATTTGCACAGCCGTGCCCTGTCATTCACCATGTCCCATCATCCTTCCTCACGTCCTGGACGCCTGCGTCTTGGCGGGAAAGTGAAGACCCCCCTATCAAATTCCGAACGACGTCACATGGGGTAATATATTTCCCGGGAATAAATTGCAAGAACCCCCTTAGGCCAATTAACCCTCTCTTCTATAAATTCCAGGGACCTCCTGGAAACCAATGTAAAATCAAACCAAGGGTTGCACCCTTCTCACGTCACAACTCATACCCTCCTTCAACACGGGAAGCTTCTATAGAGCTATGAAATTTGCCATAACCAAGACTCCCCCACGACGCGGAAAACAAAATCCCCGCTGTCTATGCTGAGAACCGAAACCTCCAATGGGCTTGGGTGAAATCGACAAACTTTTCTTCAAGCTTCTACCAATATAACTACGACCACTTTCTCCCCTGTTGCACTCCGTGGCCAATCTCACATTTAAGAAGGCCACCGCGACTTGCACGATTGCCTCTCTACCAGTGTGTTTAGCGTCGATCTATGCAAGCCACGCAACCGGGTTCCAACAACCGTCACCGTCTTTGGCCGACACCGTCCGCAAGCAACAAGTCTTCCTTGGCGGTGCACAAAACAGCAACTCCGTCACATTGATATTATTATTCGTGGCAGCATATTTTTTTTCTACTACTATATCTTGTAAAATTTGTAAAACACTATATGAATCCAACGTAAGGGATATTTAATGGCCCTACTTACTAACACAGTGTGAGGCTAAGATACGTCTATTGGTTTCACTCCCACGTCCATTTTCTTTGGCGTTCAACTGCATACATTGGTAGGTTTATGCATGCATGACGTGACTTCCAGCGCCAAGCCATGTACTTTACGTGGGGTGGACACTCTTCTGTGCATGCACGTTAACGTTACTCATTACGGGCATGGATGAGGTGGGTTTTATTAGTTATCGTGCACACAGATGAGTAACCTTTAAACTTGAATTCATCTCCTCCTCCCTACCCTTCAGCGATTTTGTTACCATGCAGCTGCGTTTTTTTTTTTTAAGAATTCCAGACAAGGCAGTGTTTAGGTTGTTCTCGAACGTAGCCGTCATGGACGTGCATCATATTTCCATGACGCATGATATATGAACACAACCTTTATTCCCCCAGTGAAAGACTATGAACGGTTAAAGGGAGAATATCGAAAAAAAAAATAAAACTAAATGCTGAGAACGTAAAAATAATTCACTTGCCACGATCTTCTAAGACAATATGGACTAATAACACAACTGGCCCAGAAAAAAGAAAACTCGACCCAATATTAAACACGGCTTAAATAGCTTTGCTGTTGTTTTAAGACATTATTAAAGATAATAATAGTAAAATAATTATAAAAGGTCGTGTTTCAAAAAAAATAAAGGCAAACAGTAATTTTTTATAAATAAAAAAAAAATTAAACACTAGTTGTAAATACAGTTAAAACATTATGTTTCTGTAATTTTTAACAATTAATATTTCAAATTGAATACATAATTATTAAAAAAGATTTTTAACAAAAATAATCATATATAAAAAATTATAGAAGAAGAAAATTTGTCTTTATTTGAAATAGACGTTTTCCTTGTCTTAAACTTCTATTTATAGGTTAAATTTTTTAATGTTTGAATCCCGAAAACTTATGGCACAATAAAATAGGAGTGTTCGGAATGCGGTTTGGTTCGGTTTTAAGGAAAAATTTCATCTCATCCGAACGCTTAATTTATGTGCGGTGCGGTTTGGATTGAATGAACTTTTTTTGAAAATCCGATCCGATCCGATCCGATTACAAACGGTTTGGATCGGTTTGGATTTGCGATTTTTTAAATAAAAAAAATTAAATACATATAACAAGTCTTAACATCAAATTTTAAATAATCTACAATGACATAAAAAGTCTTAACATATCTTAAAAAGCCGACAATAACATAACAATAGAAATAAAATTATAGGTTAGTTAAAAGAAATAAATAAATAATATGCTAAACATAAAATATATATTAAATAATAATAATACATGAATAATAGAAAAATGTATAACAAATTTAACATGTTATAAATATAATTGTAAATATAATATTAAAATAATATTATTATAGCACATTGAGCGGTTTAGATTGGATTGGATCGGTTATGAAAAGTAGATCCAAAATCCAATCCAATCCAGCGGTTTGCAAAAAATAGAATCCAATCAAATCCGAGTTAGTGCGGTTTTAATCGGTTTTTGATTTGGATTTGATTGGATGAGTGGTTTAATTTGAATCGGTTAGAATTTGAACACCCCTACAATAAAACCTCTCCAATTACTATATTTTAAACTTAAATTTTTTTACTTTTCCTCAATTAGTAGGGTTACGATCGTTACAAAGGTCAAAACCTACATCCTCTTTCAACAAAATTATCGACGAAAAAAATTAACGAAATGTGATAACAAAAATTGATAGCTGTACAAAAAAAAAAATCAAGTTATTTGACCAAGAATAATTTTTTTCCCCTCTCTTATAATTTGTTACGATTACTTTTGTCGAAATAATTTCTTATAATCATGTTTATAATTATATAACATACCTTTATTAAAACAACACAGAAATAATGTTTTTCATTATAGTTATAATTATTATTTCCATTTTTTATAAAATGTTTATTTATAATTATTTTTACAAAGAAATTTCTTACAGTTATTTTACTAACCTGATCTTCTTGTAATTAATTTTATTTTCACTACTCTTAATAATGTCTGAAATAACGTCAAATTTATTTTTATTTTAAGAAAAAAACTTGTTGTGATAATTTATATTATTATTCTTCATATTATAACTTTCTCTATAATTTTCTTCTCGCACTTTTAAAAAGGTTACACTTGTGTGTTGTAGTTTCTCGAAGTCAAATATTAAACTAACACCAACAGACAAAATGTCATTTTGATGTTAGGTTCTCACAACTAAAAAAAATTCAGTTTTTTGCCATGTGTCGAAAGGGTAATTCGCAGTTCGGTTTGGTTCGATTTTAAAGAATGGAGTCATCCGACCCGAACGCCTAATTTTAATTCTGTCACGGGTATGTTTATTTTCTATTTATTCTAGAAAATCTATTTTTTTAAAATTTTAATAATTTATCATGCAGTTTATCGATAACAGCCTATTATATACTTCAAGTATTTATTAAAAATTAATATACATATGTTATACAAGTATGTAAAGAACAAATAACTCACTTTACGATTATTGTTAAATGAAAACATAAATAATTTAACAACGAGCAATATTATCATTCAAATTAAAATAACTTAAATTCAGGAAAACAATTTGATGATCGACAAGTATAGATATTATAGTTTGCACATACGTTATTCAGAAATAAGACATGGGGACGTTACTAAGTTCACACATCTCGGGTAAGTTTGACTTTCAAACGATTAGGTCAGACCGAGCTTACCTATTTTGACTGCTTTTAAACCGGAGCACTCTGCAATTGACCGGTTAGTTCCGGTGTTGTACCGTATGGGACCCAAAAAAGGGACCGAACCAAGTTTAAATTCGATTCCCCTATTTCTCGGTCAAACTGGCCTGTCCAGTGCAATTTTACTAACTACTGTGAGACACCAACAAAGTTATTCGTAAAGGGTCTGGCTGCAAGGAAACCATTGTTATTCGAACCGGATTGGACCAGCCGGTTAAAGCAGAAAATCAATGAACCGGAAGCATATTCGCTCTGACCGGATATTTAGATCGCACAACGTAACCAACCGAAACGAAACGGTCAGGCTGGAATTTAACCGGTGAAGCTAGATGAGGACCGCTCTGACCAGACCGCTTGAAATTAAACTTTCACGAAACGTGTGGCCTAGGGTTCCACCCCCTGTCTTCATGGAAAAAGAGCATCTTTCATATCCACTGAGCTATCATGCACGTTACTAACATATATACAAATTATAATATATATAGGTATGTTTCATCAAATAGTTTACTTCGATTTAACTTATTTTAATCTTACTCGTGAAGTCACTCATTCTAAAATTAATTATACTTTTATTTACCAATGCTAACAAAGTCACTTATTTTTTCTTTTCATAATAATAAAATATTCATTAACATTATTTTTAAGTAAATACTTATAATATATAATAGTATAATATATATAAACGAATTAACAAATTATTCAAATTTTAAAATAATAGTTTTTTTACATGTAAAAACAAATTAAAAAAATTTACGATGGAATAAACTTCAGAACAAACTTATCATTCATGTTCTATATTATTTTAGAATAGTTACATATTCAAAAAAAATATTAAATTACGTATTTTAAAGTGTAATTTTAAATTTTTGAGTATTTTCTAGTTTTTTTTCCTATAGTGCAAGGCCAATCGGTTCAATCAGTTACCACCGGTTGAACCAATAATCCATTGACCAGGTGGTTTGACCGATTCTATCACCGATTCCGTTCTGATATCTATGAAAGAAACAATTACTTACTACTAACACAATAATATTTTGACGTGACACAACAAGAATGCCTCCCCATTTTTTTAATAAAATTCCATACTACTCTGATAACAGATAACTTTAATCACAATACTAACACTAAATTAGAAAAACATTAATAAAATTTCAATAAACTTTCTATTTCCATTAGTGAATAACAATGCCATTCCATAATCAATATGTACTTAAACCTATCGTAACACACGCACTACTCTTTAATTTAATGTTCGTTATCTTCATGTCGGCCGTTACGGGTGTAAGTAAGCAAACCGACCTGGAATGTACTGCAACATTGTACAGGCGTTTACCTAGCTGCGTGATAAACAGGAAAAGTAGGGTTTATCTGGTCTTCTTCGGGTTAACCCGATCAGGTCGGCTCGGTTTTCCCATGTCTCCCTAAACACCAAATCGAGCAGAACCGTTTTCAACTTGTGTGCCAAATTGTCTTGCTTGTTTTCGTTTGTTAGTCATTTTTTCGTTCGACGCAATTTATGTTTGAAATTGAACTACAGTCATTCGAATCAATTACATTTGACTTGCTACTAAAAATTCTAAATCAAATTCATTAAATTCAGTTTGCATAGAATTATTGAACGAGACCTCCTACTTACGTTTTCGCTTTGTGGGAATTCATCTCACTTTAAACTTTTTTGGGTTTATACGGGTGAATTACCCACACAAAAATCACCTCACCTTTTCACTCAAAACAAACAAAGGTAGCTCCACCAGTGTTACTAAAACCGGTCTGGACTTGCGGGTTCGATCGAAAAATCGGTAAAGCTGAAATTATACTGGTCCAGTTCGATATTTAGACCGTGTAAGACAGAGAACTAATTCGAAATAGTTAAATCTGGAGTTAACCCCTCAAAAATCAGTAATGCCCGGTGAAAACCGGTATGACCAATTCGCTTGGAATTGAAAATTTGTTCAAAATGCTAGAGGCAGGGTTCCAACCCTTACCCTCATAAATGGGGCTGCCATATGCTCTTTATATATAGCAGGTCCATTTATATATATATATATATCTCAAATAATTTATTTTTATTTGATTTATTTTAATTTTAGTTATAAACTCATTCATTCTTAAATTAATTATATCTTTATTTAACAATAATTATAAATTCATTTTTTTTAAATTGTATAATATCTATTAATATTATTTTTCAATAAATACTTGTACTATAATAGTATAATAAACATAAACTGATTCATAAATTATTAAAAATTTCAAAATGATAGTTATTTTAATATAAAATCCAAAATAAATATATTTATCATAGAGTAAAAATAATAAAATATTAATTGTTCTTGTTCCATATTGTTTTAAAATAGATTGATATTCTTAAAATGTTAGTTAAAATATGTATTTTAAATTTTAATTTTAAATTTTTTACTATTTTTTTCTTTACGAAGGACCGAGTCAACCTGTTCAACCAATAATTTACCGGTTCAACCAATGATCCAGTGACCCAATAACCTAACCGATTCGATCACCAGTTTGGTTGTAATAACTATGACCTCCATGTAGTAACCATAGGATTGTTAAAATAAAATAAAAAAGAAACTTATTATTTTCCAAAACCCCATTTTTCATCTTTAATTTCCCAAATCAGATTTTCTGTAATATTTAGGGCGAATTCGCCTAACCTTGGTGAACTCCACTTCAATTCTTTCCAAAATCCACGAAAACTCTAATTTCTAAGCCATTATTATCGTATCCAATAGTACATACAGATACACAAAAATACACGGACAACAAGCATGACTTCTTCAACATTGTTGGCGACAATGGCAACTATTTTCATAGTCTCAAAAAATGGGAATAAGCCATATTTATCAAGGATTTTTTTTATTATTAATAAAAAAACTATTATTTCCCCTATAAAAATGACATATTACTATGTTCCATTATGTATTTCTACGGATTCTGGAGATGATAACGGT
This sequence comes from Arachis ipaensis, assembly GCF_059453495.1. Taxonomy (NCBI): domain Eukaryota; kingdom Viridiplantae; phylum Streptophyta; class Magnoliopsida; order Fabales; family Fabaceae; genus Arachis; species Arachis ipaensis. The sequence goes on from NC_142436.1 coordinate 62,162,742, forward strand.
TGCCATTGTCTACTGTGAAGCTTAAAAATTTGCGTTAGCCATTTTTTTTTCAAATTTGAAGTGGAGTTCGCCGGGAGATTAGGCGAAATCTATAAAAAAATGTATTTACGAAATTAAAGTTGAAAAATAGGGTTTCGAAAAATAATTATTTTCTATTTTATTTTAAAAAAAAATCTAGTAACCATATTATTACCCCATGGGTGCATCAGTTTTTTTTTTTTTTTGGACGGGGGTGCATCAGTTCCATTCCATAGGAGTTTCCCTTTTGGACCCTTTCTCTTTTTCATTTTTTTAACTCCTTGGATAAAAGAATAACAAAAAACCGCAACAGGAAGCTTAGTTTTTGGTAACACAAAGTCCAGCCCAATCAATTGATACGTTTGCACAGCGCCAGCGCCGTTACGAGAGTTGCAAGCCAGCCATGACGCATGACGAGCGCGCCTAAAACAAGCCTGTCCCACCGCCTCCCTGTATCTCCACACCTTAGACACGTGTCCCCAGGCATTCACGCAGAAACTTGGCAGAAGGAATAAGGGAATATCTGTATACATGTTGATCTGTATACTATAATTATCCTATATATATATATATATATATAAAGTGAGAGGGAGAAATATTGCTCAGTAAAGGAAGATAGAGAATTATTATTGTTGTTGTTATGTGTATTCCTTTTGTCCCGTATATACTTTTATAGGCATACAAAATTTTTTTTTCAAATTTCATTAATATTGTTTCGTCTATAACTTACTTCTTTTTAATATGGAAAAACTCAGCCGCTCATATTAATGGTCATCCACATCATATACTTATCTTAACAGTAAACAATTTCTGAAGCTAGCAATTTCCTAACGAGAAAGTTTGAGTGGTCAATCTATTTTTAGTTAATATGTGATTAACAATGTTATTTTTACTCAATGTTATTAATATATTCTTTTGGATAATAAATATATTTATCGTAGAATATTGAAAAAATTGAATAGAAAAGTAATAACAAATAGATAACATATAACAAGAAGATATGATTATTTTACTATTTCTGATTTGGTTCATGATTATTGTAATTAAGGAGAAATGATAAGATATGATTACGGTACATCATCTCTTAGGAGTTCTTCAGTGCCGTCATTATTCATGAGGTGAGCCTCTACTATTTTTATGATACGAGAAAAGAACGAAGATAAAATAATAATCTCTTATCTTGCATTCAGGTTTGATTTTAATTTTATGATTATGAAAAAAAATTCGTTTAAAATTTTATGAATAAGATAGAATTTTAAATAGGGTAAATTATCAAAATCGCACCTAAATTTTTAAAACGTTAACAAAATTAACCCTCATTTTTTTAGCGACAAACATGTTCTCAAATTATAAAATGTGACACAAATTAAAAAAATATTTTTTTTGTAAGTAAGAAATAATTTTTGTATTTGACAAATCATGTATACATTTAACTCAAAATTTTATAAGAATATTTGGATAATTATTTAGAAAGTATATACTAAAAATTGGATAAATATTCGATCTCCATACATATTTTTTTTATTTTTTAAAAGTATTTTTGGTCAATAATAAAAAAAATTATAAAAAATATACTCAACATAAAAATAATAAATTTTAAAGATAAAATTATCTCAGTTTTCTAATAATGATTGTAAAAAACGTATCAAAATCCAATATATAAAGTATGTTTTGAAATTATATGTTTAACGTTACACTACAAGAAAAACAGTGAGTATCGCCAGGTTTACCAGCGATAAAGGCGCCAAAATTCGTCAGGTTAAATTATTACCAGTGGATTTACGTTTCTGATGGTGAATTTGCCGGTAATAATTGAAGAAAATCAAAAAAATATGCACATAAGTTAGGATCGGATTTACCGTCGGATAATCCACGGGTAAACTCATTTTGTGAAATGTTGCATTTTGATGACTCGCAATGATTTACTGTCGGATTTATCCCACGGTAAATCTGATGGTAATTTTAATTTGCCCTAAATTCAAAGTGCGAATGCTCTCCCCCTTCATTTCGAATCCGTCTCTCTCTACCCTTTCTTCTCCCACTCTCTCTCTAACCCTCTTCTTTCCTGTCGCTCCATCAACCCCACCATCAGCCCCGCCGCCGTCTCCTCAATCCATCTCTCTTTCCCTTTCTTCTTCTACTATCTCTCTAACCTTCTCCCTCCCCAAGCCACCGCTCTGTCAGTCGTGCCGCATGTCAGCCCCTCTGCCGCATCCTCTCCGGTAGTCCCTTTCCCTCTCGCTGCCATCCACTTCTGCCAGCCGCCACCAACAGCGCCGGCCACCACCAACATTCTCTCATCCACCTCTGTGCAAGTCTGTATTTTCCAGTGAATAAATTTCTATTTTTGTTTTCGTTAAATTTAGGATTAATTTAGGTTTTAGTTGTTAATTAGTATTGTGATTTAGTTAGAAATAAATTTTTTGTTTAGTGAATTTATGTGGTTAAGATAGGATTAAATTAGGTTATTAGAATTTTATGAGTAATAATGCTATGATGTGATATTGATGTTGTTGTGCTGTTAGTTTTGAATTGGAATTGAATTTAGTAAATTAGTGATGCTCAAACATAAATGCATATATTTCACATAGTTTAAGTTATTCTGTTCAAATAAGCACATTATTGCTAAATGTTTGTGAAGTTAGAATATGCACTTACCTCTTTTGTTTTATTTAATTTCAACGGATAATGTATTTCAATGGATCAACTTGTAAAATACGCCACATTCATTTTACAAGTTGATTAAGCTTACTTTTATACGGGTTAATTTTTGGTCTATAACTAATTTTATCTATGTAATTAAATAATTAATTCTCTATCATTCTAGTACTTCTTTATTTTATGCATAGTCAGTACAATTAATTATATTATATTATTTGTTATAATGTATATTACATTTTATTGTTTTCAAGTGTTATTATTATTATTATTATTATTATTATTATTATTATTATTATTATTTCTTGCATGAGTCAATAGTCAACAAGTTGATTAAAGACTCCGATAACAATTCACATTAATTTTCAATATGTTTTAAGAGTGAAAATGACAGTATATTAAAAAAATCAAATATGAGATCATTTTAAATGACTTATGGATGACTTTTTATTTTCATATGGACAAAATTATACATGTAGTTTATATATTGCTAAATTTTGTGAAGTTAGAATGTGTACTTACCTCTTTTATTTTATTTAATCTCAACGGATAATGTATTTCTTTAACTAAGTTTAACGTAGTTTATTTTGATTAAGCATTTTGAATGATGTTCTGAATATGTTTAGCACATTTTTAATTAGTATGCTCTTTGCAGACATGACGATAGGTAGATGTGTTGTGGATCAGCCTAGTAGTCGTGTTTGTGGTCGTGGTAGAGGAAAGGTTTCCGCTGGTACCCCTGGGAATTCTGGATGCTCTCCCTCTACTCTGACTACCCTGGTGATGTCATAGGTTGTAGGTGCATCAAAACAGCCGTTCATCACGGTGCCTAACCCCAACTACGTCCCTGCGTCTACAGCGACGACGCTGTTGGGAATAAGGAGTATGACCACAATCCAATCAATCATGTATCAAATAATTTGTTATTGTTATTATATTAAAATGTTAATATAATAAGGTCCTTGATTAAATTTAGAGATTTATCATTGTAATAGTGATCATAATATTGAGAGATAAATCTTTTATAATTTAATCTAAATTGTTCTTGGTCATAGGATTATTAAAAAGGACATTAATAATCCGGAAAGATCAATATATATATAATGGTCTTCATTGGATGAAGATTAATAGATCTCATTTATTAAATTATATATATAGATGGTGCATATAGAGATATGACCATTGAACTAACTCACTCTGAGAATTCCTAATAGTTATAATTACCGCATATTTGTCAATAGGATATTCTAAGGATGAACATAGTAATAGAGTTTTCTTTAACCTGCAACTATCATAGTAATTAACAATGTATTTATTATACTTTGATTTCGGACACCTAATACCCTAGAGTGCTAGTTGAATGGATATTGGGTATGATTTAAATACTTGAAGAATTAATGATTAGTCAATAAGGAATTTGTCAACTCTTGGTAAAGAGTTTGAGCTCTATGATTATAATGACTGAGATGAATAAAACCTTGGCTTAGGGATTGAATGAATGAAGAAATGAGTTTCTTAAGTCATTCACAATTCATTATAATAATGGTAACAAGTTAGAGTTTAACAGTTAAACCATACTCTAAGGGTTAACCAAGAGCTGGAAAGATGGAAGGAATTATACTTTGTTCTTCTAAGGTTCTTAGGAAAAATTTATTACTTCATACTATCGGGTCGTTGAGGAGTGTTGCTAGACTCCAACCTTGATTAGTAAATTTAGTATGACAAATTTACTACCCGCTTAGTATTGAACCTATGGGGTCGCACACTAACGAGTGTTCTAATCTTTACTGTAAAATTATTTAATTATTATTTTGATTTGATCAAATAAATAATTATAATAATTCAAATGGAATATTATTGTATTTTTTGCTAGCACTAAAAATATAATAATAATATGATAATTGAGAATATTAAATGAGATTTGAGAATAATTAATTATTCTATTTCTAAATTTGAATTATAAATTTAGATGAGATCCAAATCCATTATGTTTTAAATTGTTATGATATGATTCATAAAATTTGAAGGATTCAGATTTAGAATTTCAAGATATGATTTAAATTTGAATTGAGAATCAAATTTAAAATAAGTAACAAATCTCATACTATATATATGTATGCCAAGAGTAGAGGAAAGGCGAGAGAATAACAAGAGTTTTATTCCTTTACCTCTACATACATAAATGTATATGAGCCTAATTCTTGGAGAAGAATTTTATGGTGTGCAAAAAGTTGCAAAGAGGTTCTCAATTTAGATCAGTTAAATCCATTGGTCAAAGAGTTGGCAACAAAGGTTGGTCTCGGTGTGGATATGCATAGCACATTCGTACCATCAAAGGAGAAAGTAATTTTTACTAAAGCGTCTAAAGGTATTTAGATATGATCTATGTATTATTTCTAGAATAAAATTTAAGCACAAAATAGATCTTTAGGATTACCTTCTTTTCTTCCACTGCGTGTTATGAACACATGGTTATCCTTCTGTGGTATCAAAGCTTTGGCTTTTTTGTGTTTAAATTTTTTATTCCTATTTTCTTAAAGTTTGTGAATTAATAAGATTAATTCAAATTGTTTTTTAAGACTGTGATGTATTTATTTCCATTGAGATAGTTTTCTAATAAATTAATAGTTAATTTATTTTAATTATTTAATTGTGATTAAATTATCATTCTCTTAATATAAAAGTTATATTTATAATCAAATATTTTGTTTGATTTTATTTATATGTTAAATTTTATTGGAATTTTGATCACAATAAAAGGAATAAGATGCAAAATATCTTTTATTTGTTTTTATATATAAGTGTATATATTAAGAGTGTCAAATTTGATTTGATAGTTTTATAAGGCTAAATGTTAGTCTATTAAAAATCAAATTTTGATTTGATTGATATGTTTTGGACACTATAATTTTAGAAATTAGTTTTTCTAATATTCTTGATTATAAAGAGCGGCCTGACAACCAGGAGTTTTATTTTCAAGATAATAATCAGTATATACATTTGATGTATTAGGAATTTATTTTTATATTTTTAATAGACAACCTGGGAGTATAAAATTAATCTATGAGTACTGATGAAAAATTCTCTAACAATAGAGATAAATCCTAAAAGTTAGGAGATTGCCAAACAAATAAATTTATCTCTTGTTTACAAGGAGCAACCTGACAACCAGGACACTTGTACTCAAAGATAGAATTTATTTATGCATATCATGATGTATAAGGAGAATTAATTTTATGCTTGAACTTAGACTATCTAGGGGTATAAAATATAATCCAATTAAATAATTGTCTAACAACTAGATAATTATTTGGGATTATAATTATATAAGATACAATTTAATCATGTTTATTTGGAATAGATATGAGTAACAACTTGACAACCAAGATACCCATTCGTGATTCTAAATAATTTTACCAAAAATATAGATTTCTTGTTTACTTTCATATTTTAGATTTTTAAATATGTCCATATTTCGTATGACATACTTGAAAGTAACAAATTGGCTAAAAATTGAGAATTGTTCTTATGTATGAAAGGATTATCATGGACATGATAATATTCCTATTGAAATAATATTCTCCCATAAATTTGGTTATGGAATGGTTAGAAGTTGTGAAGAATTTGGAATATTGCTTTATTGCAACATAAGTTATTTTGACAACCATGAATTCTAATTTCAAAGACAACCTACTATTTATTATTAAACATCTTGAGAAAATGTATGATGCCCAAAGCAAGATAGTACGACTATCAAAGATTTTATTTAAATTAGTGGGAGTATTGAACGATATATTTTGAATTAAACAACTTTAGAAGTTAGAATGCTGTTAGGCAAATGGCTTTTGCGAGAATTGTTCTTGCAAGTATTTTTGGAGATTTATTTTGTTATAATTTATAATTGGCCTTAATATGATTAATGTTTGTGATCTTTTTGGAAAAACTCAATATGAGTATTGAGGATGGAAATCAAAATTACTTTTAAGGGTTGGTTTGACTAATAATAAAGATATTGAGTATTTTTATTATAAGAGTTTAAAGTAAAATCTCTAATATCTCATTGATATTCTATTGAATAGAGAATGCGATTCTCTCAATGCACAAATGCTAGTACTTTATGTACTTCATCATTTTTAAGAAATAAGGAATTTAGCTGAGGATCACTATTTGTTAAATATTTGGACTACGTTTTAGAAATATTGCTAAATTAACAAATTTTTCACTAAATCAAATTTTTTATCCATATGAGATATGAAAAAGACATAAGCTGAAACTCAAAAACATTAGAGTTTGGAGATGTCTTATATGTGTTAAGAGATTGCACAACAATAGAATTGACATTAGGTCCAATAAATGAGATTTATTGGTTACCCTAAAATAAAAAAATAATAATGAAATTATTTGTATCACTCTTCTTATGACAAAATATATGTGATAAGAGGTTAAACTCCTTTTTAGAAAAAAGATTCCATCATAAAAAAAGAGTGGGAGTACAATTACTTTTATTATAATTGTATACCACTCAATAGAGGATATACTTTCTCCTAAAAGTATAAAAGGTTTGATTGTCAAACAAATTTTTTGAAAAGTAACCGATTTGTGTAATGATACAATTCTATAAAGATAGATCTAATGGTTACTTAGATTTTTTATAATCATATTCAATAATGATTGTCCTTCAAATAATATTATGCACTATTGTAGTAGGAGACTTCATGTTTTGAGAAAACGTGATATTTATTATGCGTTACGTGTATTTTGCAAAAAGTCAGGCACATATGCTCAAGCGTTAAGGTGTTTAAGGTCAGAAGAGTTTCGAAAAACACAAATGTACATTGAAAATTATACACATGATTGATTGGCTCTAGTACAAGTGGGAGATTATTGAGATAATAGTATGTCCAAGATCCAATCTATCATGATTGGCTCTTGTGCAAGTGGGAGATTGTTGGGAATAAGGAGTATGACCACAATCCAATCAATCACGTATCAAATAATTTGTTATTGTTTTTATGTTAAAATGTTAATATAATAAGGTCCTTGATTAAATTTAGACATTTATCATTGTGATAGTGATCATAATATTGAGAGATAAATATTTTATAATTTAATCTAAATTGTTCTTGGTCATAGGATTATTAAAAATGACATTAATAATCCGGAAAGATCAATATATATAATGGTCTTCATTGGATGAAGATTAATAGATCTCATTTATTAAATTATATATATATATGGTACATATAGAGATATGACCATTGAACTGACTCACTCTGAGAATTTATAATGGTTATAATTATCGCATATTTGTCAATAGGATATTCTCAAGATGAACATAGTAATAGAGTACTAGTTGAATTGATATTGGGTATGATTTAAATACTTGTAGAATTAACGATTAGTCAATAAAGAATCTGTCAACTCTTGGTAAAGAGTTTGAGCTCTATGATTATAATGATTGAGATGAATAAAATCTTGGCCTAGGGAATTGAATGAATGAAGAAATGAGTTTCTTAAGTCATTCACAGTTACTTATAATAATGGTAACAAGTTAGAGTTTGACAATTAAACCATACTCTAAGGGTTAACCAAGAGCTGGAAAGATGGAAGGAATTATACTTTGTTCTTCTGAGGTTCTTAGTAATTTATTACTTCATACTATCGGGTCGTTGAGGAGTGTTGCTAGACGCCAACCTTGATTAGTAAATTTAGTATGACTAATTTATTACCCGCTTAGTATTGAACCTATGGGTCACACAATAACGAATGTTCTAATCTTTGCTGTAGAATTATTTAATTATTATTTTGACTTGATCAAATAAATAATTATATTAATTCAAATAGAATATTATTGTATTTTTTGCTAGCACTAGGAATATAATAATAATATGATAATTGAGAATATTAAATGAGATTTGAGAATAATTAGTTATTCTATTTCTGAATTTGAATTATAAATTTGGATGAGATCCAAATCGATTATGTTTTAAATTGTTATGATATGATTCATAAAATTTGAAGGATTCAGATTTGGAATTTCAAGATATGATTTAAATTTGAATTGAGAATCAAATTTAAAATAAGTAACAAATCTCATACTATATATATGTATGCCAAGAGTAGAGGAAAGGCGAGAGAATAACAAGAGTTTTATTCCTTTACCTCTACATACATAAATGTATATGAGCCTAATTCTTGGAGAAGAATTTTATGGTGTGCAAAAAGTTGCAAAGAGGTTCTCAATTTATATCAGTTAAATCCATTGGACAAAGTGTTGGCAACAAAGGTTGGTCTCGGTGTGGATATGCATAGCACATTCGTACCATCAAAGGAGAAAGTAATTTTTACTAAAGCGTCTAAAGGTATTTAGATATGATCTATGTATTATTTCTAGAATAAAATTTAAGCACAAAATAGATCTTTAGGATTACCTTCTTTTCTTCCACTGCGTGTTATGAACACATGGTTATCCTTCTGTGGTATCAAAGCTTTGGCTTTTTTGTATTTAAATTTTTTATTCCTATTTTCTTAAAGTTTGTGAATTAATAAAATTAATTCAAATTGTTTTTTAAGACTGTGATGTATTTATTTCCATTGAGATGGTTTTCTAATATTAATAGTTAATTTATTTTAATTATTTAATTGTGATTAAATTATCATTCTCTTAATATAAAAGTTGTATTTATAATCAAATATTTTGTTTGATTTTATTTATATATTAAATTTTATTGTGATTTTGATCACAATATAAGGAATAAGATGCAAAATATCTTTTATTTGTTATTATATATAAGTGTATATATTAAGAGTGTCAAATTTGATTTGATAATTTTTATAAAGCTAAATGTTAGTCTATTAAAAATCAAATTTTGATTTGATTGATATGTTTTAGGCACTATAATCTTAGAAATTAGTTTTTCTAATATTCTTGATTATAAAGAGCAGCCTGACAACCAGGAGTTTTATTTTCAAGATAATAATCAGTATATACATTTGATGTATTAGGGATTTATTTTTATATTTTGCATAGACAACCTGGGAGTATAAAATTAATCTATGAGTACTGATGAAAATTTCTCTAACAATAGAGATAAATACTAAAAGTTAGGAGATTGCCAAACAAATAAATTTATCTCTTGTTTACAAGGAGCAACCTGACAACTAGGACACTTGTACTCAAAGATAGAATTTATTTATGCATATGATGATGTATAAGGAGAATTAATTTTATGCTTGAACCTAGACTACCTAGGGGTATAAAATATAATCCAGTTAAATAATTGTCTGACAACCAGATAATTATTTGGGATTATAATTGTATGGGATACAATTTAATCATGTTTATTTGGAATAGATATGAGTAACAACTTGACAACCAAGATACCCATTCGTGATTCTAAATAATTTTGCCAAAAATATAGATTTCTTGTTTACTTTCATATTTTAGATTTTTAAATATGTCCATATTTCGTATGGCATACTTGAAAGTAACAATTTGGCTACAAATTGAGAATTGTTCTTATGTATGAAAGGATTATCATGGACATGATAATCCTACTGAAATAATATTCTCCTATAAATTTGGTTATGAAATGGTTAGAAGTTGTGAAGAATTTGGAATATTGCTTTATTGCAACATGGGTTGTTTTGACAACCATGATGCCCAAAGCAAGATAGTACGACTATCAAAGATTTTATTTAAACTAGTGGGAGTATTGAACGATATATTTTGAATTAAATAACTTTAGAAGTTCGAATGCCATTAGGCAAATGGCTTTTGCGAGAATTGTTCTTGCAAGAATTTTTGGAGATTTATTTTGTTACAATTTATAATTGGCCTTAATATGATTAAGGTTTGTGATTTTTTTGGAAAAATTCAATACGAGTATTGAGGATGTGAATCAAAATTGCTCTTAAGGGTTGGTTTGACCAATAATAAAGATATTGAGTATTTTTATTATAAGAGTTTAAAGTAAAATCTCTAATATCTCATTGATATTCTATTGAATAGAGAATGAGATTCGCTCAATGCACAAATACTAGTACTTTATGTACTTCATCTTATTTAAGAAACAAGGAATTTAGCTGAGGATCACTATTTGTTAAATATTTGGACTACGCTTTAGAAATGTTGCTAAATTAACAAATTTTTTACTAAATCAATTTTTTTATCCATATGAGATATGAAAAAGACATAAACTGAAACTAAAAAACATTAGAGTTTGGAAATGTCTTATATGTGTTAAGAGATTACACAATAATAGAATTGATATTAGGTCCAATAAATTAGATTTATTGGTTACCCTAAAATAAAAAAATAATAATGAGATTATTTTTATCACTCTTCTTATGACAAAATATCTGTGATAAGAGGTTAAACTCCTCTTTATAAAAGAGATTCCATCCTAAATAAAGAGTGGGAGTACAATTACTTTTATTAGAATTATATACCACTCAATAGAGGATATACTTTCTCCTGAAAGTATAAAAGGTTTGATCGTCAAACAAATTTTTTGAAAAGTAACCTATTTGTGTAATGATACAATTCTATAAAGATAGATCTAATGGTTACTTAGATTTTTTATAATCATGTTCAATAATGATTGTCCTTTAAATAATATTATGCACTATTTTAGTGGGAGATTTCATATTTTGATAAAACGTGATATTTATTATGCATTACGCGTATTTTGCAAAATGTCAAGCACATATGCTCAAGAGTTAAGGTGTTTAAGGTCAAAAGCGTTTTGAAAAACACAAATGTGCATTGAAAATTATACACATGATTGATTGGCTCTAGTGCAAGTGGGAGATTATTGAGATAATAGTATGCCCAAGATCCAATCTATCATGATTGGCTCTCGTGCAAGTGGGAGATTGTTGGGAATAAGGAGTATGACCACAATCTAATCAATCATGTAACAAATAATTTGTTATTGTTATTATATTAAAATGTTAATATAATAAGGTCCTTGATTAAATTTAGAGATTTATCATTGTGATAGTGATCATAATATTGAGAGATAAATATTTTATAATTTAATCTAAATTGTTCTTGGTCATAGGATTATTAAAAAGGACATTAATAATCTGGAAAGATCAATATATATATATATAATGGTCTTCATTGGATGAAGATTAATAGATCTCATTTATTAAATTATCTATATAGATGGTGCATATAGAGATATGACCATTGAACTGACTCACTCTGAGAATTCATAATGGTTATAATTATCGCATATTTGTCAATAGGATATTCTCAAGATGAACATAGTAATAGAGTTTCCTTTGACCTACGACTGTCATAGTAATTAACAATGTATTTATTATACTTTGATTCCGGGCACCTAATACCCTAGAGTGCTAGTTGAATGGATATTGGGTATGATTTAAATACTTGTAGAATTAATGATTAGTTAATAAGGAATCTGTCAACTCTTGGTAAAGAGTTTGAGCTCTATGATTATAATGACTGTGATGAGTAAAACCTTGGCCTAGGGGATTGAATGAATGAAGAAATGAGTTTCTTAAGTCATTCACAGTTTATTATAATAATGGTAACAAGTTAGAGTTTTACAATTAAACCATACTCTAATGGTTAACCAAGAGCTGGAAAGATGGAAGGAATTATACTTTGTTCTTCTAAGGTTCTTAGTAAAAATTTATTACTTCATACTATCGGGTTGTTGAGGAGTGTTGCTAGACGCCAACCTTGATTAGTAAATTTAGTATGACTAATTTACTACCCGCTTAGTATTGAACCTATGGGGTCCCACACTAATGAGTGTTCTAATCTTTGCTGTAGAATTATTTAATTATTATTTTGATTTGATCAAATAAATAATTATATTAATTCAAATGGAATATTATTGTATTTTTTGCTAGCACTAAGAATATAATAATAATATGATAATTGAGAATATTAAATGAGATTTGAGAATAATTAGTTATTCTATTTCTGAATTTGAATTATAAATTTGGATGAGATCCAAATCGATTATATTTTAAATTGTTATGATATGATTCATAAAATTTGAAGGATTCAGATTTGGAATTTCAAGATATGATGTAAATTTAAATTGAGAATCAAATTTAAAATAAGTAACAAATCTCATACTATATATATGTATGCCAAGAGTAGAAGAAAGGCGAGAGAATAACAAGAGTTTTATTCCTTTACCTCTACACACATAAATGTATATGAGCCTAATTCTTGGAAAAGAATTTTATGGTGTGCAAAAAGTTTCAAAGAGGTTCTCAATTTAGATCAGTTAAATCCATTGGTCAAAGAGTTGATAGCAAAGCATGGTCTCAGTGTGGATACACATAGTGCCTTCATACCATCGAAGGAGAAAGTGATTTTTACTAAAGCGTCTAAAGGTATTTAGATCTGATTTATGTATTATTTCTAGAATAAAATTTAAGCACAAAATAGATCTTTATGATTACCTTCTTTTCTTCCGCTGCGTGTTATGAACACATGGTAATCCTTCAGACGCTGCCTCCATCCGCTCAATAGCCCACTGTCTAGGTGACGCCGCCTCAAGCGACGGACACCGCGGTGTCAGAATCCTCTCACGGAAGCTAGCCAGTTGATGCCCCCTCCACCACCTCCTATCGTATGGATGACAATTTGGCCTGATGGCAGAACGGCGTAAGTACTACTTTAGGTCTTTTATATGCTCTAAGTGTTTGATCATTCGTGATTAATTATTATTGATTATTGATTCTAGTTTTAGTTCTAGCTAGAGCGGCTTCAGTAGATGGAGCAACAGATGATGGTGTACTAGGCTCAGATGTGCGCCAGTAGCAGCGACACTGCTGATGGCAGCGGTGCTGCTGGTGGAAGCGGTGTTGCTGGTAGGACACAGACGTGACCATCTTCTCCGCCGCTTCAGCAGGAACACGAGAATGACCACGACGACGACGACTACCAGGATCTTTAGTGATTAGGTCTTTGTTTTTTATTATTTCACTGTATTTGATTTATTTGACTTTTAATTTATTTGAACATTTGATATTTAATATTACATAATTGGCTTCTAATATTTATAATTTGACTACTAATTGTATGAAAAATAAATTTAAATAAAAAATAAAATTAAAAAGCAAAAATAAAAAAATACGTCACAGTATTTTTTTAAAAAAAGTTGACATTACTATCGAATTTATTGAGGGCATAATCTGATGATAATACTGCGGGAAATAGGATATTGTGGCATCAATATTACTGTCAGAAAAATTCACCGGTAACAATAATCCGATGATAATAGTGCGGGAAGCAGGATATTGTGGCGTCAATATTACTGTCAGAAAAATTCACCGGTAACAATATTTTTCATGCAGGTAATCTGTCACAGAATCCGATGGCGATTGTTGTCGTACAAAAAAATCTGATGATAACTTGTTACTGGTGAGGTTTATACCGTCGGATTCCTTCTGACGGTAAATCCGACGGTACTGAGCCTTTTTGTTGTAGTATTGGATATTTTTGTTGCATTTCATAATATTTTAAGGACATTTTTTTCTCTAATAAAAATAAAAGGTATATTTGTCATTGTTTTAAAAACTCGGATGCAATTTTAGTAATTTACCCTTTTAAATAGCTTTGGTGATGGTTAAAACTAAATTTGAATTTTATAAATCTTGAAATTTGTAAAATGTTTATTTGTATTTGTTGAGTCTCTTATGTTTTTGTATTTGAAAAATATGATTTGAATTTGAATTTGATTATTTGAACAACACTTTATCTTATGAAAAGGCAAAAGGGAAGATGGAGATTGAAGAACTTCAGCAAGCTCGAAGTTTAGAAAAAAAAAGTAACACTAACAAAGACGATGATAAAGGTCAAGATAATAAGAAGCCTTCTCGACTCACACCTAGATACGATTCCTACACAATTCAACACTAAGAGGGAAAAGATCATTACGGAGATTTGAATGCCAAGCTAATCAAACCTCCTTGTAAGGAAGGTATTTATCAAGATATACAAAATATTGACAAATCAAAATATTGTGATTTTCATAAAAAATATGGTCATACTACTGACGACTGTGTTGTAGCAAAATATCTGCTAGAACGGTTAGCTCGGTAGGGTAATTTGGTTAAGTACATCGATGGTCATATTCAGAAAAGAGCCGGACACTCTACTGATCATGCTCCTGCTGGACAGCATTCAAGACACAAAGGTAAAGGTACCAATAATCAACCTACTCAACCATGGGGGAGGGGGTCATTAATTGCATATCTGGAGGGTTCGCTGGTGGTGGTATTACTAATTCTGCTAGAAAATACACATACTGAACTATGCTCTCGGTGGAAGGATCTCATGGTTCCACTCAACCTCTTCCTACAATTCCATATATGGTTTTTCAACCATCCAACTTTAAGACAACAACCACAATTTTTTATGATCCAGTAGTCATATCTATACAATTGGGGATTTAATTGTTTGTAAAGTTCTTTTAGATCCTGGGAGCAGTGTTGATGTTCTTTTTTACTCTACATTTCAAAAGATAAAACTAAACAATCATATCCTGCAACCTTCTTCCAGTGTCTTAGTCAATTTCTCAGGTGAACATGTCCTTGTTATAGGGTCTATGTGTTTGTAAACCATATTGGGCGAGCATCCTTTAGTATAAATTTTAGACATCCAATATCTTGTTGTTGACTGTTCTAGTCCTTAAAATTTACTACTTGCTCGTCCCTTCTTAAACTTTTTACATCCAGTATCTTGATGTATATTTTGGGAGAGATAGGAAATACTGTTGTTAAACTGATTTTATTTCTGTACCCTAGTCGGCCTAAACTTCGCAGGTCGCGACTAGTGGCTATTATACTTTTATATATATATATGTACCTTGTCTTTATTCTATTCTTCCTTATTATTTATACCTTATCCTGTTTCCCTTTCCGAATACATTTTATGTTCTGTTTATCGATAAGTGAGTGTTCTGTTTCGTGATTTTATTTTACTCCCTTTTCAGGCTTCTCGTTTAGTACTTTCTTTCAACTAATATATATTTATGTATTATAATCCACCTTGAGTTGTACCACCTTATTATCATTGACTTATGGCTCGAGTATAAGGATTTAAATATTAGGGTGTTACAAACGCCCAGGAAAATGGGCGCCCAACTCCCAAGAATCATCAAAATGGCGCCCAATAATGTTTGCGACGGAAGAAGAAAGAGTGGCGTCTAACTTCAGGATAGGGCACCCAACTCTAGTAATTGTGCATAGTACTAAGCGGCCAACGCCCTTGCTTTTGGCACCCAACTCCAAATAATTTTTCAGTCCCAGGGATCCAAAGTCAAGCGTCAAACCTTGGTGCACAATGCATTCGAAGAAAAATTGGACTAATTCTCGACACCCAGAGTTCAAAATGCATTGGTGCTCAATGCCAGAGGCTAGCATCAAGCGCTCAAAAGGCCAAAGAAGTGGGAGCCCGCCGCCATCAATTAAAGTTCAGCCCCAGCAAATTAAAGGAGATAGAAGGCTGGCGCCTAGCGCCAAGTTCGAAGCACAACACTAGCGTCCAAAATCACTTCCAGGGCATTTTTTATTCTGCCCATATGCTCCAAAGATTTAAGATTTGAATGATCTAAAAGCAACTAGTTATTGTTAGCTTCTTCTAAAACGATAAGAGTTGGTTTTTAGTTTAAATTTGAATTATTATTTTAATTATCTTATTATTCGCGAAGATAAGACTAGGATTAGTTTAAGTTCAAAAATTAGGTTAGAATTTAGAGCATAAATAAGCGAGCAATGATTCATTGAGAATCATTCAGCATCTATCATTCATTGGTATAGTATAGTTTAGCTTTTATTTTTCCATGAGTCACTAACTCCTTCGTGTTAGGTTAGGAGCTCTCTATTTGATTTTATGGATTAGTAATTTGATTGATTATTTTATTTTGATTAATGCATTAATTTTTTTTTCAAGAATGGAATTTCGTTCTTATTCTTAATGATTAGAAGTATTGAAAAATATTCTAACTCTGTTTTGGATTCCTTTATTATCTTGGAAAATTTAATATTGGGATTAACTTGAAACTCATTCTCATAATTTTTCAAACTAACTAGTGATAATTTTTGAAAGGTTATGCAACTTTAAATCAGAATTGTACTTAACCTCTTTTTCTTAATTAATTGACCAACAAATTGGCGATTAAATAAGATAAAGAGAAATTGAATTGTCTAAGAATCGGAGTTTGATTATATATGATTTTTTGTGAAATTTTTTTGCATGAATCAAAGTAAATAAACATAAAAGTTTCATTTCCTAAAAATTAAACATTTTCAAAACCTTAACATCTCCATTCATTGTTTATTTCTCTAATCATTCATAAGCATCCATTCACACTATTACATTACTATTATTATTTTTAGATCGTTCGTTGATCTAATTAGAGGTTTGATTAGAAATTGCTTGTGCAATTCTTTAATCCTCGTAAAAATAATATCCACTTATTATGATATTACTTAAAACGATTTGGTGCACTTGCCAAAATTAGTCCATTAAGTTTTCGGCTTATCACAAGATAACTTTTAGCTTCTTGATATTTTTGGTTTGTAATTTTCTGTGTGTAATTAATTTATAATATCTTTTTTAAAAAAATCTTTATATAAAATAGAAACTATGTGTACAATTTTATTATGTGCCCTGTAGGTTTAGTTGATAATTCTTCTAATATTTGGGAACTTATAATTGACATATAATCATAGACAAGTCCCTTTAAACCCATATAATTCCATATATCAAGTCCTGTTAGTTAGTGTATTTACCTTGGGTTGTATATGCTAGCTTCTAATGAAAAGAAATTTAACTATTCTTTAAATATTGTTTGTTCATTCTTATACAAATTAGATCAAACATTTTTTCTTTTTTCTAAAAAATTTTGTGATTTTAGAATATATTTAGATGGTATTCTTTTATATTTTGAATTTTGATTCATAATTTTTTTTAAAAACATACTTTTCAAAATCAGTATCCCAACTATAATGAGGTTGTTCTATTCTTTTTAATGTTTCAGCTTCATCTTTTACTTGTATTGAAATTACTGGATATTCTTCACTTGAGTTATTATAATCTAATATCACTTCTTCTTTCTCAGTACTATTTATAAAAGCATTTTTAATTTAAAAATTATGTTCAAATTTTTTATCTTCTTGAATATTTTTTTGTTATTTAAATAGCATAGTTACTTCTTCTTATTCTTCATTAATGTTCATAGTTTTAACGGTGACTTTACTTTTAGTTTTGACCTATCAATTATATTTTGTTGATTTTTTTTTTTGAAAATATTTTTTGAACAATATTTCTTAAATAGTTCGTTGTTCTATTTCATTTATTAGATTAGATTATCTATTTTTTTTATTCTTTTGATAATTTGTATAGTTTAAAATTTTTTTATATAAATTTAATTGAGGTCGAAGGTATGATGGAGATGTGGAAAATCTTTGCCAAAATAACGACTTTTTGAGGTTCCATGAGATATATAAGTTTTTTTTTGTTGTTTTTGAATTTCTTGAATAAGAGTATAAGACTAATTGTAAAATTATGATTTAGAAAAAAATTATTTTGTATTGATTTAAAAAATTCAGTATTATTAAAATTAATATTAGTTAGAATCATTAATTTATTTATTTATTTATTTGAATAATATAGATATATATTTTTTAATTCGTCTAATTTACTTAATGCTTCACTTTTTCTCATAAGTCATGGTGATAAGTGTGGCTAAACTTAGGGTTGTTTTACTATTTTTATTGAAATAAGTGTCTTTATATGGTATGTATATTTTTAATCTGTCTACGAGTATAAACCTAAAATAAAATGTCAACCATTCTAAACGAGATATCAACCTTCAATTATGGAGCTCTTTTTTTTTTTTTCATTTGCTTTTCTCTTTTTTGGTTTTGTTTAATATTGGTTATTTAGATCCTCAAACGACATATAATTCAATATTTGAGAATCTATTTTGCATGGTACATTATGTCAATTTACTTTCTTTCCAACCAATATAATGAAAGGCTTCTGATTTGGATTAATCCACCAATTTATTATAAACTGAGTATATAGATTATCATTAACCATTGTAAATTCTTCAAACTATAAAAAATAAGGCGATAAAAATTATTTGAGAGAATAAATGAGAGAAATCTTGAAAAAGATCTCTGTATTATCTAACAGTTAAGTAATAATAGTTTGGGAGCGAAGAGTGAAACGAGGCACGGACTAGCATCATAGTGTGTGATACGGCTGTTATAGTTCGACTATACCTCATGATCAACTATATACATTATAAGTCGGTTATCAAATATATATATTCATCAAAGCAAATACCAAAATGCTCAAATATGTTATTACTTTCTATTTAAAACAAAATTACTCGGAGACATAACCGTTACTCTTTGTTTTAGATATAAAAGAAAGGGTATGAATGTTGTTCAGATGATTATAATTGGAAAAACCTATTATTCACTTACTTACTTGAGCGTCGGAGTGCCTTTTGCAGGTACTCACCCCCTTGTTCTCTTATCGACGAGCTATACAGCGGTCAATCTCCACAAGAACAATTAGCGCCCACTGTGGGGACGAGAAACAAAAACCCTTCTTTCTTTAGGTCCCAAAACTCCCATATCTATTCATGGCTGACCAACCTCCTCCCACATCATCCGAGCTTCTTCAGATGGTAACAGAGCTACAACAAGCTAATCAGCGTATTATGGCTGAAGATAACCAACGAATGGTAAACCAGATAGCCAAGCTAACTAATGCTCATATTCCTCATAACAATGATCATAATGAACGACAAGATGACGAGGAAGAAAATTCTGATCCAACACATATCTCTGAAACTCAACACCCATAGGGAGACCAACAATGATGACGATGACGGATTGGACAACGTTATTGGACCATTCACAGCTGACGTCATGAATTTCAAACTGCCTAGAAACTTCGCATTACCAATCACCTTGACTCCCTACGATGGCATGGGAGATCCGAAAAAACACGTCAAGAAATTCCGATCTATATGATGATAGTGAACGGTGCTTCTAATCATATTTTATGTCATTGTTTTCTTACCTTTTTAGATGGTCCTGCACTTGGTTGGTTTTCATCTTTGCCTGCAGGTTCAATTTCACACTTTCAGGAGCTCGCTAAGTAATTTGAAGATCAATTCGCTGCATCTTCCATCTATCTACATGATTTCGACTATCTGAACACTATCAAGCAAGGACAACATGAAAGTTTAAGGGAATATGTCACCCGCTTCACTAAAGTAGCAATGAGGATCCCAAACCTTCACCCTGAGGTACACCTGAATGCTATAAAGAATGGAATCCGCCTCGAAAAGTTCCAAGAGGCCATCACAGTGGACAAACCTAAAACCTTGGCCGAAGGGTCAAATGGAGATTGAAGAGTTGCGGTAAGCTCGAAAATCCAAAAAGAATCAAACCAATAAGGATGACGATAAAGCTCGGAAAAACAAGAAACCACCTTTCCGATTGACACTGCGTTACGATTCTTATACCCAATTCAACACCAAAAGGGAGGAAATCATCAAGAAAATACTAAATTCGAAGCTAATCAAACCTCCTCATAAGGCCGGAACCTACCAAGATATGAAGAATGTGGACAAGACAAAGTACTGTGCTTTTCATTAGAAACACTGGCACAATACTGATGAGTGTGTTGTAGCCAAAGGACATCTGGATAAATACATCGGCATTCCTATTCTTAAAAGCAAAACGCTTCTTCTTGGGGGCTGGTTGATTCACATCTCCCTCTCCATCCATTTTCTTGGGATTAGAAGATGACCCCTCTTTCTCAAATTTCTTATCCTTCAGATGAGCTCTCAAGCTCGTCGCTGATACACCTGGATACTTTCCACCTACAAAACAATTCAACAATTTACAAATGTAGCCAACTTTGACTTCTTCAAAAAATAACATATCAACTCTCACCGAGATAGTTCACCACAGATGTTCTATCTTCCTCCCATGAAAGCAAATCAAATACAGATATTAAGTTTTCTCTATCAACAACTTCTAACAAATACCCTATTATACACTCATTTCGAGGAGTGATCCCTTTTGGACCCAATATATGTTGTGGCTGCAAACACCAAAACAAAAAAAACTTCTCACATAAATGCTCGTCTAAATAGAAGGGAAAATCCTCGTCGATCGACTTTACTTTTAGAAACATTTCCTTGAAATCTTTGAAAGACGACTTATAGAGTTTGAAAATCAAAAAACCAGGAGCACTATTCAGATTCACCCAAACTCCCTTCCAGATCCCTTTAGCTTGAAATAAAGAGAAAAATAACTCAAGAGAAGGTTTTATTTTCAAAAACTCCATCAAAATTTCAAAAGATCTTAGAAAAACCCAACAATTCGGATGGAGTTGAGACGTGACATAATTTAGTTGTTTCAAAACATCATAATTGAAAACAGTAAAAGGCAGTTTCACACAAAATTTTTCAGTATAATAGTACTTAGCAATAACTTCTTATACTACTCTCTGCACCTTCTAAATTTTAATTCTATGGACCTTTTTTTTTATTTTTTCTTATGGATGTATCTATAAATATGGAGTACAAAGTAGTGAAGAAAATAGTTCTATTGCAGGTTGCAATGAAGCTTCTTTCAGATAGGAAAAAATTCATGCAAGTGCTTTGTTGCGGAGGGGAATTTGGACCTTAAATGAAAATTTTTGTACCGATTTCTCGTTGGTGCTTGAGGAGAATCATAAATTCCTGGTACAAATTTTAATTACTTAATTACTATACTAATTGTATATTGTAATAATCCAGAAGTTTGTGTTAAGCTGACCAAGTTTATTTTTATTCCTATTAGCATAATGTTGATGAATTTTTATAGTAGAATGTGAACCTGATTTAAGTTGGAATTGTTAATACATGCATAAATTAGATTATTTTTTATAATATTTTTATATATATTATTTTTGTTGGTTCAATTTGTTCTTGATATTTTGCTGCAGGCTAGTATTGGAATGGATAACTTGAATGCTTAATGCACAAAGTGGAGCAGTTTTAGGTTGATTCTGATCTTTTACCAAGTATTTAGGTTGATGATCATCTCTATTAGTGTAATTTGATATATTATGAGCAGTTCTAACTTATATTATTTCTGTATTTTTCTTCGGTTTTTAGTTTTGGAATTTGAACTCAGATTTATGTTGTATTTGAGTATTAGATTTTTAATGAATAAAACAATTATAGTAAATTATATATGTCACTAACTATTGTTTGATTTGTCTTGTAATAAAAATTGCATATTATATTTGTAGGTTTGGTAATAAAAAAGGATTGAAAATTTATATTGTGTAGTAATGAAGATCAAGTAAGGAAAAGAAATTTTTTTATTAATTTAACAAGGCTTTCGCAACGCTTTTAAAGCGTGGCTGTATATCTTGCTATGGCCACGCTTTAAAAGCGTGGCCGTATCTCTACCTATCGCCACGCTTCAAAAGCGTGGCCATATCTCTCGCATACTGCCACGCTTTAACGGGTGGCCAGTTGTAAAAAGCGTGGCAAAAGAAAAAGCGTGGCGATAGAGCAACTGCCACCCTTTTAGACACCATCCTTTCAAAAGCGTGGCGGTAGCTCAAAAAGCGTGACGAAAAGCTATCGCCACGCTTTTTTCAGCTTTTTGCCACACTTTAAAAGCGTGGCAATAGACGTGTTTTCTTGTAGTGAGAACACAGCTATGCATGTAAAAATATTCAAAATCCATTTTTCTATGAAAAACACGATCCACCCTAGTGTTTGGAATCAACTTAACCATCACCCCAGAACCTTTTCTAACTATTTTTGAAACGTCAATCTCAGTCACACTACCCATGTCCACAAAAAGAGAACCTCGAATTTTAACATCTTGACTAACCCAATTGTAAGAGCCATCATCACCATCTTTCAATTTTTCCTTTCCCTTTTTCTCATCCATGATTTTTTCAAAGAAAACTGGAAAACAAGAAAAAGATGAAGGAATCAGAATCAGAAATGGAAGAGAAATTGACCTCTTTTACTCATGTTTTACTCTTGCCAAACGTCTTTAATCAAACTGAAGTTCCTTTAATCAAGACCTTCAAGATTCTAAATACATATGCAAATCGGTTCAGTTCCATCTCTTTAATCACAATTGTTTCTATCAAAATCAATAGTACCTACTCACCTTAGAAACTGGAGCGCCAATTACTACCCATTTAATGATAAGACCACTTTTATTTTCATTTTCTTTTTCAAAAAAAACTTGCATTTCTCCATTTAATTGTTCCAGTCTTTATATTTTCTAATATTTATTTTGATCAAATAAGTTGAGTTAGGACTTCATATATCTATCAAAATACTAAGCTATAACTAATCAATAAAAGCTCAACCTATTGAATCAAAATATCACTAGGTCAAACTTGGGGGTTATGATATCACCGTTATAACTCGACTAAACGTCATGACTCATATATATACATTATAAGTCGGTTATCAAATATATTCATCAAAGCAAATACCAAAATGCTCAAATATGCTATTACTTTCCATTTAAAGGAAAATTACTCAGAAACATAACTGTTACGATTTGTTTCAGATATAAAAGAAAGGGTAAGAATATTGTTTAGATTATTGCAATTGGCAAAACCTATTATTCACTTACTGACTTGAGCGTCGAAATATTTTTTTGCAGATATCCACCCCATATTCTCTTATTAACGTACGAGTTATATAGTGGTCAACATCCACAAAAACAATGTGTTTAAGGGTAATTCTAGAATCAAATAATGTGACCAAAATACAACTTTTTTGTCCATCCACTTTGCATAGTATTACAAGATGACAAAATGCTATTCCTTGTTATAGTATTTGATGACAATGCATCGATTAATTCTATTTATAAAGATCTGGATTGGATAATCGTGGTATGGGAATGGCAATTAGAGGTACTTTCTTCTTAAGAACAATACCAAATTTTTCAGATACATCAAACTTCTCTCTTTCGGGTATCCTCCAATCAAATGAATGTAGAAGCGTGGCAAGGGAGTATAGAACTGTCCTCTCAGCCATTGCAATCCCAGCACATATTCTTCTTCCAGAACCAAATGGAAAGTAACTGAAATCACTCCCACTGAAATCCCATTTGGCTTCACCATCCTCCAAGAACCTAGTAGGATTGAACTCAAGGGGTTTGTCCCAAATAGAAGGGTCTCTGTGTATTGCCCACACGTTCACAAACACTCGCGAACCCTTTGGAATTGTGTACCCACCCACAGTGGTGGTTTCACTGGGGCA
Organism: Arachis ipaensis; assembly: GCF_059453495.1. Lineage (NCBI taxonomy): Eukaryota > Viridiplantae > Streptophyta > Magnoliopsida > Fabales > Fabaceae > Arachis > Arachis ipaensis. The sequence continues at coordinate 62,186,738 of NC_142436.1, forward strand.
GTGAGGGACTAAGAGTGGAAGTGCTGGGTGCAACCGAAGGGTTTCTTTCATTACTGCGCGCAAGTAAGGTAGCTTGTGAATGTGTGACTCTTCTACTATGTTGTCTCTGCCAACTACTGCTTCCAGTTCTTCTTGGACTATCTTCATTATCTCTGGCTTGTTTATCATTTCAGCCATGGCAAATTCGATTGTGTTGGAGGATGTGTCGGATCCACCCACTACCATGTCCTGTTCAAGTTCCATCCAAAATTTTGAGGATTAATGGTACAGGATTAATATAATTTATTACTTTGCTGACTAAAAATACCGAGTAATATTAATTAAAATTAATGACTTTTTGAATTTTTTTAATTAAAATAAATTAATATATACATTAGTACCAATTAATATATTCTTTACCTAAGATCTCCTAGATCTAAAAGGAGTGAGTTCATCTAGTCAAATAAAGTACTTTAATCCCAATCATACACTTCCAATTTCCAAATATAAGATATCCATTCCAACAATATAAAAGAAACCAAACCATTTTTCACTATAAAAGAGTGTAGAAGAGCGAAGATTCAAGAATGAGATGGAACTAACGTACCATGAGCAGTGACTTGAGTTGAACCATGGTAAGTGGGGTCTTGGAGTCACCTTCGTCCTTCAAATTCAACAAAAATTGTAAGAAATCAGTGCTCTTCTTGTTTCCTTCTTTCACCCTCTTCTTAATCATCCTCTCGAAGATCCCATCGAACCGCGGCACCAGTGCGTGCATCTGCTTCTCCACACCCTGCAAGTCAAACCGTGCCAACGCGGGAAAAAAATCCGACACGTTCGGCTTCCCAAGCAGCGCCGTCATCTCCGCCACCACCTCCCTGAACTCCGCTCCCAACCCCTCCCTCTCCTCCCCCTCCACCGCCCCTCCCCACATCATCTCCGTTATCACGTTCAGCACCGTCAAGAACACCTGCTCGCCAACGTTCACCTCTGACCCGTCCCGATTATACAAGAACCCGACCGTTTTTCGCACCTCGTTGCGGCGGAGCTCATAGACGGAGTCCAGCGTGTGGTTGCTCAGCATCTTCATGACGCATACTTTCCTCAGCATCCGCCACTCGGGTCCGTATGGCGTCCAGACGATGTCGGATCCGCCGTAAGTGGCGGCTCTTCCGGCGGCGGGGACGTCGCGGTTGGCAAAAACGGTGTCGTGATCCTTGAGGACTTGGCAGGCCACGGTTGGGGAGGTGATGACGATGCCGAGCTTGCCGCCGAGCTGGAGCTTGAATATCGGGCCATAGGTGCGGGCCAGGCCCGCGAAATAGGTGTGAAGCTCGGGATCGAGGGAGAATAGGTTGCCGAAGATTGGGAGACCCGGCGGGCCTGGTGGGAGGTTTCCTTGGGCCTTGCTGGGCCTGAAAAAGAGGACCCACGTGATGATGGAGATGATGAAAAAAGCAATGATGAGGAGCATGGTGTTCGGGTTTCTTCTATTGTTAATTATTACCGGAGGGACAATGAAGTCTAGGAGGGAATGGGATGATGAAAGAAATGAAATAGAGTGAGAACTCAGAACTGAGAAGTAGAGGATATAGGTTTTCCTTTTCTTGACATGAGTAGAGGATATATCTATGTGAGTGAAATTGTGTCTATGGTTGGTTGGCGGTGAAATAAAAGCTAGATAAGTAGATATGGTAAAGGACAACGAAATACGGCTTAGAATGATTGTGTGAGGAAGATACTGAAATTCATAAGGAATCTTTTGCCGAAAGCCAATACAGTTTTGGCACGTTGGCAGCAAATGAGGATATTTATTTTCCGTTAAGAGAGAAAATTTAGGACCTCCAACCGTCCTAATTAGCATAAGGGAAACACTAATGTAAAGATTTGTTTTGTACAGATTAAGTTTTTGTGGTTAAAAACACTAGTATTATTAAATAATAATTTGTATAGTTTAAAATGAATATCTTTATTCTCGACTAAATTCCTATAGTGATTCTTCAGATTCAGTCCGTGCACCGATTTAGTTCCTGAAATTCCAATTGCACTATTTATGTCCTCCAGATTGTGATCCGAGCACCATAATGGTCCTTCGGTAAATTTTTGGCATGATTTAGCGACGGCCATGCTTATGTGGCACAGCCACTGCCATGTTGGAAGAGTGTACAGATGACGTGGATTGTGTTGTAAAATTTCCCAATGTAGTCCTTGTCTTTATGTTTAAACCCTAAAACTTCGTTGGCCTCCCCTCAATGTGGTTCTCTCCATCAACGTCTCCTTTTTGCATCTATTGTGTACACCAATAGCTGTCCCCCATGAAAGGAACTGGGAGCTATGTTGTAGGAAGTTCGAACCGGTCATCGTTGATGGAATGATGAAGCAAAATACAACTTTCCGCAAGACCCAACATTCACTATTCACTCCACTTCATAGCTTAAGAAAAAGGAGGCACCTTCTCTTCCTTCTAGGGTTCAAGGATTGGGGATGGGTGGTGGGTTACCCGATTTGAAAAACAAGAAAAAGGGGAAATAGAAGGCTCCCAAAGATGCCCACGTCAACGAGGCACTCGACAAGCTGAGGGAGCAGACCAGGGAGGCTGTCAAGGGTCTCGAATTCATGGCTTTGTCGTCGGCCGATGATTTCGGTAAGGATGCCATGATGGAGGATTGGGTCAAGCATTTTGAGGACCTTGCTGGCTCTCAGATAACTAAGTTTACATCCTTCCATTCGTTTCCTTTAAAGTTGAAAGCTTTGTGTTGTTGGGGAATGGTGCAATTGAAAATTGTTTATGTTAGTTTAAAGTCAAATCTTTGTTTCTTGTGCTGTGGTTTACAGTTTGAGTAAAATGGTTGAGTTCATGAAGTTGTGAAATGAGTAAGAGAGTCATGGATTTTACAGGCACCTTGTGTTTTGCACCTTGTGTTTTGTTTCTTTTTTATAGTGTCTTCTGTAAGCATTAAGCTTATCATTGGGGCATATAATTTTACCATAATTTTCTAGCCATGGCTCTCCGTTCCTCTCATGGGGGATAGTTATTGGTGTACACAACAGATGTAGAAGGAGACGTTAATAGAGAGAACCACATTGAGGAGAGGCCAACGAAGTTTTAGGGTTTAAACATGAAGACAGGGATTACATTGGAAAATTTTACAACACAATCCACGTCATCTGTACACTCTGACGTTCAATGTGGCAGTGGCTATGCCACATAAACATGACCGTCGCTGAGTCACGCCGGAAATTCACCGAAGAATCATTATGGTGCCCGGATCGCAATCTGGAGGACATAAATAGTGCAATTGAAATCTCAGAGGCTAAATCGGTACACGGGCTGAATCTGGAAGACTATTATGGGGATTTAGTCTTTTATTCTTTACATTTATATGCTATAATTAACCTTGAGATATTGAGACCCCACAAGAGGAATTGTTAAGACTCATTGATTTATCGTGAAACAAACTCAAAATTATTAATCTATTTATTAAAAATGGACAAAAAATCAAGTAAAACAAATTAGCACACATGGGGCTACATTCTCGATAGATTGTAGTTCTGTTGAAAGGAAAAAACCGAACATTTCTCTTGGTATAATATTACCATGATAGTACCCATTTTGCTACACCAAATTCTCGATATTTTGGACATGTATATTACAAAAACAAGAGAACAGTTATCCTAATCTAACAAGTTTTTGCTAAATCTCTGCAGAATATATGTATGAAAGAAGGATAAACCTGAACAACTTGGAACATATTTTCCCTTGTGTGCACGTTCCTTGTAAGCATAAGTTGGAACCCAGTAATTGAAAATGTTAAAATTCCCAACACATTGCGTGTTACTTATTCTCAGCTTAGAAACAGTTTTGGGAAAAACAAATCAAACAAAAATTGGAGTAACAATAAGTATTTCATCAGTTTGTAGTTAAGGAGTTTATTTGCATATGGTTCATCCAATTTTTCTCCACCATTTCTCAGTGTATCTCACTTCTCGCTTAAACGACCAAACCTACGTAAGCAATCTGCAAAATTGGAAACAAAACTAGCACACTTCAAAGGATCCTTGATATTTTCCCTGTAACATGCTACAGTGGCAGACCTCTCGGCCATGCAAGGTTCAGGCTTTGGGTTTGGAAGCTTATACTCCTTGTCACGGAGATCCTTTGCCTTTTGGGTTACTTCCTGCAACATTGTCTCCTCTTGCTTCTCCAATCTTTCCAAAACCTTCTCGCTTTCCTGCAACACAGACCGAATGGCTTCTAATTCTGAATGAGACGGATGCACGGGTACGGTTGGTGGTAGAAACATAGGGGGCTCCACTGGCCACCCTTGTGCAGCTTTAGTATCGGGCACTCCAGGTTCATCTAAAATTTGCTTTTGATTTTCATTAGATTGGGGCTTAACAGTCTCTCTTTGAACCTTCCGTCTAATTCTTCTAGTTTTCTTCTTGGGCTCCACATCATCAACGAGCTGATTAACAAGGTCATTGCTAATCTGAATTGTAAACTCACCCATAGTATGATAACTCCTAGACAATGCACCAGAAAACCATCATAAAGTTTAAAATGCTATATACACCAAAAGAAGTAACAATGCTGAAGCTGGAAAAGAATAAAAATGTGAATAGTAACCAATTCCCCCTCTTGATTCTTAAAGAGTTGAATCAAAAGTAAATTACACATAAATTTAACAAGTTGGGAGCTGCCTAATGGAAATTAACAGATATATCCATGGTATAAAGCGAGACCTGAAAACAGGGATATATAATTGAGTGCAATCCATCATTTTAGGCCTTGTAAGTTTCTCTATATCACTAAAAATTTGAGCTTAACATAAATTTGAACTCAATCAAAATTAAATATTGTTCACTTACAACAAGGACTAGTTCCCTCAACGCTTATTTGAAACCAAAACAAGGAATACGCTATAGTCTATAGATACACCTTGATTTCATCCTAAGTGCATCATGCTAACTCTCTGAAGGGCAGTTACACTGGAATTTGTTAATTTTACAAACAATCTAACTTTATAAGAGCCATGTCCTTATATTAGCTACTGTTCATTATATTTTGGTCAATCTTTTTTGTCTCTGCATAAAGTGAGAAAGTTGGGAGATTAAGAAACTTTAAATTCAGATAGAAAGTGTATTGCATAACCAACTTAGTAACATTTCTCTTGAGATAATTTCAACAAAGAAGAATCAACCAAAACCGAGCTCTTCATATTTGAAGTGACTGCAAACCACACACTCTTTTGAAACCAACCCGGGGTTTGAAGAAATATGAACTCCCATTACACTTTACTTATGGATCATTCATTGAAAATACACTACAAGTAACACCTCATGACCTCAAGCAAAATAATACAACAATAAAGTACATTATAGATCAGAGCAATCAGGACTATCATAAAAGAAAGCCAGAGAATCAATTATCTAAGTGCAGACATCTAATGTGATTGTGTAAGAATATGATAAGAAGAAAATAAAGCAGCATATCCAATATGAAACAACTATGCCAATTTATAAACACAATATCATGTACAAGCCAAGCAAGGCAGTTAACGAAATATTAAAAGAAAAAGGAACGATTAATTAAGGTATGTGATCTATGTTCGGACCTGTTAGAAAAAAAGGATTGATAACATAGCCTCCTAAAAGTCCTCCTAACACTTAAAGTAAAAAAGTACATTCATCCTATGTATTGAAATCTCGAAATGTAATCAATTCCTCCTTAAAGTAGTAACTAATAGTTCAATAATCATGAAAGGAAAATGTGCATCTTGGTAGTGCCTAAAACTAAGATGATAGTGCATAATCCCACTGATTGATTTGCTCCAAACAATCTGAAAGTTTCCTAAGGCAAAAACAATATCGGCACACGATGGCATACACTGCTGCAACAAGCGAAAATTGTGAAGTAATTTCATCCAATTCACAATGTATTGAGAGTAGAGTATCCAGTGTTGATAAATATACACAACCAGCAACAAAAGGTTATTTCTATGGAAAAATTTTCCAATGCTGTATACACGCGCCTTCATCCAACAAAAACACCTAAACTGTGATACACAGTTACCGAACTAAAAGAAAGGATCAAATTTCAGGAATAACAACATGGAGAATGCAGATCAGGGATCATATAGAAGAGTAATTAAGGTACGAATCATAAATTAAAGTAATTGAAAGTACGAAGCAGCGAGAAGGAACTAGAAACAACCACAAAATCGAAGTATCCAATTCAGCAGCATATAAGAGAGAGGAGCGAGAGGGAGGAGGAGGAGGAGGTGTACCCGCAGGCGGTGGCTGACGTGGCGGAGAGAGGTGGCTGTGCGCGGTGGGCGACCGGGCGGTAAGAGCGGTGGATTGGGAGGAGCAGCAGACGGCTTAGGGCATTCTCCGAAGTTCGAGCGAGATTGGGGCTTTTGCTTTTCTTTGGGGGAAAATTTTTCACAATTACTTCCACATAATTCTTCAATTTCTTTTCTTTTCTTTACCTGCTTCTCTCAAATATTATTATTTTCCCGAAAGATTTCTTTTATTAACAAGAATTATATTAATTTTTTTGAACTTTCTTTTTAATAAAAAAACTAATTTAATTTAATTTACAAATAAATTAAAAACACTTATAAATCAAAGAGGATATATTAACAAAAAAACAAATATATTATATTGTATATTTCAAACCACATATATTTTGTTTCTATATTCTTTATTAAAACATCATAAAAATTATAAAAAAAATTACTTTATTATAATTATAGAAATTTAGTTATGGTAACTTATAAGTACCTATAAACATTTGGATGAGATGAATAAATATTTATTTTTTTTGTTAGGGTGTTTATTCATATCTTAATCTACAACTTAGCCAAATTTAAAATGATTAAAATTTTAGTCCATAAAGTAAGAATCCAAATCATACATTGGGACCTATTTGATCTCATAAAAGTTAGTCCACGTGGCGCCAACTTAGCTTGCCTTATTTAAAATAAGATGAATCTCAACAAACTCCTACGATCTCTCCTACTTATCTAGAAAGGAGATCTCAACAACCTCTAACAAAACGAGTAACAAATCCACCATCAAAGGTGGAACTACTCCAAAATTGGTAATTGACTCTATATCTACACTTATAAATACCCTGATACCTTCAGGTATTTTTTGAACTCCAAACTACTAAAAACTTGACTAAAACCCATGCCAACTTAAGCATCGGAATCCCTTATTGGTACTATCCCCCACCTTTACTTACAAAGAACTCGGACAACTTCACCTTGTCGGAGATGTCAAACCAATCCCTCATAGGAGTCTGAACCTCATTTTCAGACCCAAATCCATCCGTTTCAGGTAACCCTCAAAACATTGGCGTCATTGCCAAGGACCTAGTAATCGACATCGCACGATGGCAAACGACATTCTAGAAGACGAACATACGATTTCTGACTTAGAAGCCTATGAAAAAGAGCAACACAACAACAATCGCGCACTTGTCCTACCTCCCCGACCTGACAAAGGGAAAGGTGTTGCCGGAGAGACACATCCTGCAAATCAAGGAAGACAAAGAATAAGCTCAAAAATCCATCAATCAGGAGGATCGGGAGAAAGAGATCCTACAAAACTCATGGAACTGGTTCACAGATATCAAGGTCAGCTAGAGCAACTCGAGAACGAGTTAGAATGACAACATGAATTAGAACGAGCTTTACGAAGAAAGGTACGACGACGAAGAGAATTGGAAGAAAAACTTAAGAAGATGGAATCTGACTTTAAAGGTAGGAAATCCTGAGCTGATCGAGCAGAAACACCTTTGGGAGGTGAAAACCCATTTATAGAAGAGATCATGCGGGCTAAAGTTTCCAAAAACTTTAAAATCCCCGACATGGATCTCTATGATGGAACTACTGCTCCAAAACACCACTTGAGCAACTTCAAGAGTCGCATGTACATGGCTAACGCATTGGACGTAACTCGTTGCAAAGTTTTCCCAACTACGCTAACCAAGGCGGCAATGAAGTGGTTTGATAGCTTACCACCTAGGTCAGTAACCTGCTTCGACAACTTGGCAAGGAGTTTTCTTACCCGAACCTCCATTCAAAAGGACAAGACCAAGCATGCCCCGAGCCTCTTGGGGGGTAAAACAAGATGTTTTGGAGATCCAAAACCTACTTATGGAAGCAGTCATTATGAGACTAGTTAATGGCCTCAAAGAAGGCTTGTTCTCTCAATCCATATCAAAGAGACATCTAATATCTTTGTATGAGGTTCAAGAGCAGGTGAAAAAATATATCAACATGGAGAGGATGACAAGACAAAGGGAATTCTCAAGACAGAGCAATCAATATCAGGCTCGAAGTAAAGAAAAAGAGTCAAAGAAAAAATAAGAGTACATCTCGAAAAAACTTTGAAGGTATCACTATTATACCCTATTGCGGGTTTTCCTTGTTGACGCCTATAGAGAGATCTGCCATATAGAAAAGATTTTCCCTTCCAGACCAATTAAAAACAAAAGAGATGGACATCGGTCAGAATACTATGAATACTATAAAATTTACGACCATTCCACCAATGATTGCTATGATTTAAAGAATATTTTAAAAAAACTGGCTAGAGAAGGTTTGTTGGACAAATATCTAGTAGAAAGATTGGATGACTAAGGTAAAAAAGAAGAGATGAAGAAGATAGAAATAGGCGAGATCGGCCACAACGAATCCCTGAAAGACATATCCACATGATTGCTGGAGGATTTGCAGGAGGAAGAGTAACAAAATCCTCCCACAAGAGACACTTGAAAGAAGTCTACCAGGTTAATGAGAAAGCTGAAACACCTGACCTACCTGCAATCACCTTTACAAAAGAAGTTGCCCAAGGGGTATCACCCGGACAAGATGACCCTATCGTGATCACGATGATACTTGCTAATACAAACCTCCATAGAACCTTGGTAGATCAAGTAAGTTCGGCTGACATCCTATTTAAACCAGCTTTTGACAAGCTGGGTTTAGAAGAAAGGAGTTGATGACATACCCAAATACTCTCTTTGGTTTAGGCTGACAGACCTATCTGAACTTTAGGCTTTATCTCTTTATACACCATTTTTGGTAAGGGTAGAAAAGCAAAGACCTTGAGTATAGACTACATAATGATTGACGTGGCATCGGCTTACCATGACTTGATAAGTTGGACAACGTTAAATTGACTTGCTACAGTAGTCTCCACCCCTCACCTCTACATAAAATTTTCTACTCCTGAGGGAATAGTCGTTGTAAGAGAAGACTAGAAACTGGCAAGAAGGTATTACAATGAAAGCTCAAACCTACGAGGGTGTACGAAAAGCAAAGAGGTCAATACCATAGAACTCGGAGGTGTCCGAGTTCGGGAGGAACTAAGACCCCAACTTGAAGGAAAGATTGAAGAAGTCCAGATTGGGGATGAGATGGTAAGACAAAAAATGTAGAGGCTAACCTAAAAGAGTAGCTAAAGCAAGAGCTCATTAAGCTCCTACAAGAAAATTCTAACCTCTTCGCTTGGAAGGCCTCTGACATGCCTGGAATCCATCTCGACCTTAAGCCACAAGCTTACTGTTTATCTAGGTTCATGACCTATCCAGCAAAAATGACGAAAGCTTAGCCTCGAAAGAGCAAAAGTCATAGAAGAGCAAGTCTAAGCCTTGTTAGAAGCCAAGTTCATAAGGGAGGTAAAATACATGTTATGGCTTGCTAATGTGGTATCGTGAAGAAACTAAACAGGAAATGGAGGATGTGCATCAACTATACCGACCTCAATAAAGCCTATCCCAAAGATCCTTACCCTCTCCCTAACATTGATGCTCTAGTAGATTCAGCTCCAGGCTATAAATACCTCCTTTTTATGCATGCATACTTAAAAAATAATTAAATTTCGATGTATATTTCTGATCAGGAGAAAACATCCTTTATCACTCCTAGGGCAGACTACTGCTACGTGGTAATGCCCTTTGGGTTGAAAAATGTTGTGACCACTTATCAACGACTAATGAACAAGGTGTTCTCACCTCACCTTAGAAAATTGATGGAGTTTTACAAGGACAACATGCTTGTCAAGAGCAAGGAAGAAACTAGCTTGCTGCCCAACCTCACAGAAGTATTTAGCACGATAAGGCAGCACGGGAAGAAACTAGCTTGCTGCCCAATCTCACAAAGTGCACCTTTGTAGTAGAAGCGATTCATGCTCATCCAAATAGGTATTGAAGCCAACCCGGAGTAAGGGTGGCAAATGGAGAAACCCACCCCGCCAAAAGTCCGCCATCTGGCGGGCTGGTCCGCCCCCACCCCGCCCCGCTTAACGTCGAGCTGGTGGGTTGGTGAGCCAAGCGTGTTAAATCTCTTTGTTTTATAAACCATTTAATATTAAACAATATATATAATTTCACAACCATTTCAATAAATTTATAATTTCTAAATTCACAAATATTAAAGTCTTTATAATTATAAATATGTAATAAACATAATCATAAACTAATTTTTTTGAAACAAAATAATAAAACAAACATTGTCCAAAACATATAATTAAACATCTTTAAATTTATAATCAATCAAACATAAAACATAATTTAAAATATAACTTAGAACATCTATAATTATCAACTTTATCCTTTTGAAGATCAATAACATCATAGAAATTTGTAAAGAAAACGGCATTGACAAAAAAATGCTTGGCCCGTCGGGAAAGCCCGCCCCACCAAAGCCCACAAATTAGGCAGTGCGGGTTAGACGAACTTTCTAAGTTTGGCAGTTTCAAATTTTTAGCCCAACCCGCCTTTCTTAGTGGGTTAGGTGGCTAGTTTGGCGGGTTTTGGCCCTTTGCCACCCCTAAATATAGGGCAATCTTGGAGATGAAAAGTCTGACATGTCTAAAAGAAGTTTAGCAGCTGAACGGCAGACTGTCGGCCTTGTCTAGATTCTTAGCAGGATTGACCTTGAAATCTCTTCCCTTGTTTGCGATCCTTAAGAAAGGATATCAATTCCAGTGAACTTAAGAATGTGAACAAGCTTTTGAAGACTTCAAAAAATTCTTGAGCCAACCACCCATCTTCACCCGACCTGAAGAAGGAGAAAAGCTCGTATTATACCTAGCCATTAGAGACAAGATTATAGCCTCTGCCCTCGTCCGAGAAGATAAAGAGGAGCAGCGACCTGTCTACTTCACGTGCGAGGCATTGTAGGGGGCAGAATTGAATGGTGCACGAAATTAGAACTCGCACAACTTAACCGTTAAGTGCACCGGGTCATCCAAAGTAATACCTCAGATGAGTGAGGGTCGATCCCATGAGGATTGTCGGAATGAGCAAGCAATAGCTATCCTGTTGGAATTAGTCAAGCAAACAGTAAAAGGAGTTGTTGTTGAAAATGCAAAAAACAAATAAATAAGAAAAGCAATTAAAAGGTTTGGTGTAAAACAATTATGAGAAAATAGTTAAGGTTTGGTGAAGTTCAAAAAACTAGTTTATACCACAAATGCCCTAATCACCTCAAATCCCGGTTGAACAGATGTTCCTATGTCCCCAATAGGTTATGGATTAGCCGTCTAGGAGGTGTGTTCTCAAGTTGTAGCTCAAGCGACCTCTTCCGAGTATCATAAGAACTCATGTAGAAAATGGGTCATACTCTCGTTCCACCCAGTTTCATTAGATTAAGAACTAGACACACCTTAGAATTGAATCAAACATATATTAAAATAATTGAATAATAATCTTAATCCATAGAAATAAACAAAGCTCCTAACCTTAACCAGGAGATTTAGTTGCTCATGACTTACGAAGAAAATAGGATTATGAAAATATGCGGAAGGAAGAAGATCCTAAACCTAATTGATTTTTTCCTTTAAATACTAACCTAATAATAAATTCTAACCTAAAAGATATTATTTTAAAATAAAGATTACAAAGATAAAATAAGATAGAACTAATTGGAGGCCCAATTGATTGTGAAATGGACTGCATGCTGGCATTTAGCGCCAGGATTGGGAGTTAAATGCCAGAGAGGGGAAGGCGTGTCTGATCTCTTTCCTCCTTGCTGGCATTGAACATCAGGTTGGCGTTCAACACCCAAGGGGGAGCTGCCAGCATCTTCCTTTCTTGTTCCAGACTTCTCCAAACTGCTCTGAATTTCACCTAAAATCATAAAAATACAAGAAAAACTCAAAGTAGCATCCAAAGGTGATTTTTTCACTAAAATCAATTAAAAGTAATTAAAATATAATTAAAAATAATATAAAAATAACTAGAAAAAGGGTATGAGATGCTCACGCATCATTGAACTATCAAAAAATAGAAAAATTTGCCTATGCCATCATTCTAGCCTTCAGAAAACTGCGATCTTATTTTCAAGCCCACACCTTAAAGTCTAAACCAACCCATGAAGCATATTCTCCAAAAAATGGATATTGCGAGGCGGATGTTACAATGGGCCGTGGAACTGTCTGAGTTCAATCTAAAGTATGAAACTCAGATAGCCATCAAGTCGCAATACCTGGCCGACTTCTTAGTTGAATACACATGAGAATTACAAGGAAGCTCTACCACCTGGCATCTATATGTGGTCAGTTCGTCAAATAAAGCTTGTAGCGGAGCGGGAATCATTTTTGGGAATGAAGGAGAAACTCAGGTAGAGTTTTCACTGAAATTCGAGTTTCTAGCCTTTAAGAACCAGGCTGAATATGAAGCTATGCTCACAGGATTGAGGCTTGCCAAAGAAGTCGGTGCATCAAAAGTGATAGTGTTTAGCGACTCCCAAGTGATTACCTCTCAAATAAATATGGATTACCAAGCCAAAGATCCTAATATGAAGAGGTACTTGGAGAAAACACTAGAACAATTAGCCCAATTCCAAGAAGAAAAAGTCAGACATATAACTCGGGAGCTCAACTGTCGAGTTGATGCTCTCTTCAAACTTGCCAGCACCAAACCAGGGGGCAATAACAGAAGTTTGATCTAGGAAACTCTCCACATACCATCAGTGGCTAAAGAAGTCGACAAGTCGGACGCTCTGACAATTTCCAATCCAAACTTGGGTTGGATGACTCCCATCATCGAATATCTCAAATTTGATGATCTTTCCAAATAAGAAAAGGAAGCAAGAAGACTTATAAGGAGATCACAGAACTATACTCTGGTTTATAACGTCCTTTATAAAAGAGAAGTATCTACACCCTTACTAAATTGTGTTCTGACCTCCAAAACTGAAGAAGTCCTAGAAGAAATCCACAGTGGCATCTGTGAAAATCACCTGAGAGCAAGGTCATTAGCTAAGAAGGTGTTACGAACTGGTTTTTATTAGCCGACCTTACAGAAGAAAGTGGCCAACTTCGTTAAGAAGTGCCCACCTTGTCAATTGCATGCCAATTTTCATGTGGCACCACCAAAACAGCTCAATAGTATTACTTCACCATGGTCTTTCACAAAATGGGGTTTGGACTTGCTTGGGCCATTTCCTCCAACACTCGGATAGGTGAAATACCTCATAGTAGAGATTGACTACTTCACTAAGTGGATTGAGACAGAACTTTTGGCATCCATTATAGCTCAAAGAAGTCAGAAATTCCTCTACAAAAATATTGTCACCTGATTTGGAGTCTGACAACGGCCAAATTGCATGGTTAGGAATTTGATTATCAAAATGGAATTGGCATTGTGAGTATAGTCCTAACCCGACAATTTGACCATCGATCAAATGAATAATCACAATCAAACACTAAATAACCAGGAGTTTGAATTCACGGGTCGTTCTCCCTAGGAATTGCAATGAAATGCTCAATTGTTGGCTATGAGGGAATCAAGGGGGTTTGATGATGGCAAAGGAAGCATGAAAATGTAGTTGGCAAGGAATGAAATGAAGAGGTAAGAAAGTAACTTAACAGAATAAGTCAAAAGGGCATACTTGATTTCAATCCACAAGTCCTAACCAACTCACTAATTAACTTAGTGAAAGACTAGCGTTTGTGGAAACCAAACTAACTAACAATCCTAAGCACAATATCGAATGGACATCTATGACTCAAAATCACCTAATTATCCAATTCCAAGCCAAGAGTGTGAAAAACTAGACAAAAACTATAAGAGACATTTTATCAAACACCTAACATGCATAAAAGGAAATATGTCATAAATTGCAATAAAAATAAATCTTATAACTACCAATTGCATGAAATTGAAAATAACAACTCAAATGAACATCAAAGAAACATAAACATCAAAATTTCATTAAAGGAAATTAAAAGTGACAAGTGTGTTCATACAACTAAAATGAGTATAAAAGAGAAATTAACAAAGGAAACAAAGAGAGTAAAGGCAATAGAACAAGAAAATGTAAATGAAATTACAATTAAACAAGAATTAAAGAGAGAAATTAAAAAGAGAATAAAGATAAAAACCCTAATTCTAGAGAGAAGGGGGAGCTTCTCTTTCTAGAAAATGACCTACAACATGATAAAACCTAAACCTAAGTGCTCCCCCCTTCATTCCTCTTCAATTTGACTTGAAATAGCTTCAGAAATAAGTTGGATTGGGTTTTGGGGCCCAAAAATCGCCTCCAGCGGTTTCCAGTTAATGAGGTCACGTGCAAGGACCTGTGCGTGCGCACAAATTGTGTGCGTACGCACACTTCCACTTAGACCACTATAGCAAATTATATATCGTTTCGAAGCCCCGGACGTTAGATTTTCAATGCCGCTGGAACCGCCTCATTTGGACCTTTGTAGCTCAAGTTATGACCAATTTAGTACCGAGAGGTCAGGATGGATAGCTTTACCAATCCTTCATTTCTTGAATTCTTCAACTTTGGATGCTCTTTCTCCACTTCTTCAACCCAAACTTGCCTTGAAAATCTGAAATCGCTTGACAAATACATCAAGGCACCAATCAAAGTTTATATCATTTAACTAATTTAGGCACAAAAGAGCATGTTTTCACAATTAAGCACAATTAGGAAAGAATTCACAAAGGCTTGCTATTTCAATGGATAGATGCAAGAAGAGTTGATGAAATCCACCTAAATAGAGCAAATAAATATCATGAAATGTAGATTCATCACATCCCCACACTTAAACAATAGCATGTCCTCATGCTATACCAAAAGAAGATAAGAAGGGGAATCAATAATTATTCAATATAACTATCTATATGCAATCTATCTATATGCATGTAACTATACTATCTAACTATCTATATGTATTTAATTAGTCCAAGTAAATCAATTTCCAAGAAAGCATCTATACACATCAAGGGCTACGGCAATTATAACCAAATTACATTCACAATTGAATTGAGTCATATAGAAGAATTTTAACCAAACTTGCAAGATAACAATGATCAAAGGTGGAAATATGGAATTGAAGTGATTGAACCCTCACCGGATATGTATATGCACTCTAATCACTCAAGTGTTTAGGGTCAATTCACTCAATTCTCTTCTAATCATGCTTTCTAAAGTTTGTTCTTCATCTAACCAATCAACAAAAATTTAATGTGCATATGCAAATATCATGAGATCTTTTCAAGGTTGTAATGGGGTTAAGGTTAAATGTAAGGATGTATATATGGCTAGGTGAGCTTGCATTTGAATCTTTGATTAGCCTAAATTATTACCTAACACACACAACCTATAAACTTTTAATATCAAACCTAGCTACCCAAAATCTCACGTTTACATATACACACACTCATGCATCAATTTCAATTCATCACATATGCATTGACTCTTATTGAATTTCTCATTGGGGTAATTTTGTCCCCTTTTTATTATTTCTTTTCTCTTTTTTTTTTTTTTGAAACATAATATATATACCAACTCATCAATGCATATGGTTTTCATAATCTTACATGAGCATGTACCTCAAATTTCCAATATTTTTCAACAAAGAATAAACACATTTTTATCAACCCAAGTTTCCCACATCTTCCCCACACTTAAACATCACACACACTTACTAACTTAAGCTACTTAAAGATTCAAATAAAGGACATTTCATTATTTTTCGCTTAAGGTTAATGATGTGGCAAAATAAAGAACAAAAAAGGGGGTATTCATAGTCTCAAAGTGGCAAACAAAGGTGAATGAGATGGTAGGCTATTTGGGTAAAGTGAGCTATAAAAAAATGATGGTCTCAATCACATAAATGTATAAAAATACATTAAACAATGGATACATAGAATTAAACAAACTAAAGATTGCACTAATAGAGAAGAGCACACACAAGAACAAAATAAGTGGTCAAATAATGCAACCACACAATGAGGCTCAAAATCTCACAAGTTGTATGTTCTTTAACTCAAAAACCATATTCCACAATGTATAAATTATGCAAGTTTCACAAAATTTCAACTCAATTCAATTTGAATTTCAATGCCCTATATAAAAAAAATAAGTTTCTTGGAAATTTCATTAAATTGACTAACATTTATTCTATATGTATATAATGCGATTGGATGAAAGAGGTCAAAAATCCTAAGTTTAATTCCCAATTCCAATCAAACCAAAATAACAAGTGTATAGGAAATCAAACTAGGTGCAATCATCACATCATCCAATTCACAATCTCAACTAAAAGCTAAAAAAAGGAAATCTAAAAACATGCTTTATTACAATATAATACTAGGTTATATACAAGCAAAATTGAAAAGTGTAATAAACTAAGAAAGTGCAATAAACTAAGTAAAAAGTTCCTCAAAAGGATAAAATATATACAGAGTACCAAAAAAACCAAAAAAAAAACTACACTAAAAGTGTTTAGAAATGAAGATTGTCACCCAAAATGCACTGCTGAAGTTGGACAACCTCCCCACACTTAAAATGTAGCACCCTCCTCAGTGCTCATGACCATGTGGAGTGGAAGGAGTTGTCACTTCGTCACCTCTACCATCCCGCGCCTCCTCTGGTTCATCACGCCAGGCCTCCTCTGGTTCATCACGCCAGGCCTCCTCCTCCTCAGATGCTCATAAGCAGAAAACTGAATCACAAAACAGCATATATATATGAAGTGAACAAATAATGTAAATTTGAATGGAAGCATGCATGAGACTCAAGTTGAAAGCAAACAGAAGCAACTTCCAATCAAACTCAGGACATGGGGAAAGCTAACTTGCTTGTTTATCAAAGAATAAAAGAAGGAAGGAGCATTATTACTATGCACAAAGAGAAAGAATACAGTTAAAAGTTACAAGTTAATGTTAGTTGAAAAGTAAAAAGAAAGTTAAAAGTTAAAAGTTATGTTAGTAAAAGGAAAATGGTTAATTGAAAGAAAAAAGAAAATTTAAAGTTAGGTGAAGGAAAAGAAAAAGTTAGTTGAAAAAGAAAGCAAAAGTTAAATGTTATGTAAAAAGAAGGGAAAAGTTAGTAAAAGAAATGGAAGAAAAATCAAAAGTTAGGTGCATAGTCACAAGTTCCTTAATTCCAAAAAGTTTCAAAATTTTCAAAACAAGCAAGTTTATATTCACTTCTCAACAATTCAAAATGCCAAAACAAGTGATGCACATATATGTATGGAGCACATAATCAAGTAAATATCAATCACAAGTAAATTGGCACAAGTTGAAGCAATTTGGTGTTGGCAAGTTAAAACTTTAATGAACAATGC
This sequence comes from Arachis ipaensis, assembly GCF_059453495.1. NCBI lineage: Eukaryota > Viridiplantae > Streptophyta > Magnoliopsida > Fabales > Fabaceae > Arachis > Arachis ipaensis. The sequence continues at coordinate 62,204,321 of NC_142436.1, forward strand.
ACATAAGTGAAATTCAAACACCAAATCATAAGGAAGCATGAAAGTCACAAGGTTGAGATAAGAGTTGAAAATTTTATGCACTATGTGACTAAAGGTAATTTGGGCATAGAGAAAATGAACCAAATTAGCCACATAGGTAAAAGAAATCATCAACTTTGTGAGAGCAAGCAAATGGGGATCAAATTCAAATGAAAACCAAGTTTATGGTCAATTTGAAAATTCACTTGAACTATTCAATGCATAGAAGTAAATCAGCATTATAAACAAGCAAAGAATGTTATAAGCATGACCAAACCTTGTAAACAAGTTCTTGAGGAGTTTTCCAAAACCATTTAGCAAACAAAATTCTATTGACACAGAATTTCGTCAAATAGAAGCTTGTTGCACCAAATAGAACAGTGTTATTCCATGAAACATGGTTAGGAAAAATCCGGCAGCATTTCAGCAGTAAATCGGCCATTCCCCAAACTCAATCAATCAATTCAAATTCCATATGAATGTATTAACAATTAAAAACAGAAAAACCATATATAAATTCATCGGAAGTAAGCAAATGAGCCAAAATACAGCAGCAAAACATGAATAAGCAATTCAAAACAAGCCAACCATCAACAAGCAACAATGAATAATTAAGCAACCAGCAGCCATGAGCAAATAATGGTCTAAGTTACAGCACCAAGATAGCACCGTGAACAAAATCAATGGATTGAGACAGTCAGCCTTCCTTCATTGAATTCAGCAATCAACCATAAGCAAGGAATATGGATTCAAACAAATGCACCTAACTGAATCCAGTGATTAAGTTCAAATTAAAGCAAGAACTCAGCATCAACCAGGCAGGACAAGGCAGCAATAAACCAATATGTAGCAGCATCAAACAAGTTAAATAAGCACAGGGCAAATCATCAGCAATAAACAAAGAGAAATTCAATGAAACATCAACATTCCCAAACAACATTATTATTCAAAACAAACCTAAATCCACTATCCAGCTCAGATTCTCTAACCACCTAATCAACTAAACATGCATAAACTAACTAAACTAAATTAAGCAAAATAACTAATCATCCTTAATTAAACAGAAATAAAGAAAAAGCAAAAAAAAAGAAAAGAAAGGAATTGGAAACCTGTAAGGAAGGAACAGAACAGGAGAAAGGGAAAGCAAGCATCGGAAGTGTGTGGGGAAGCAGCGAAGTTGGCCGGCCTGGCAGTGGCGCTGGTGCAGCTAGCTACCCTGGGGTGCAGTGAAATGGAATCAGGGGACATGTCCCTGTGCTGGCTGTTCTGAGCAGAGAAGAGCAACAGGGGAAGGAAAAGGTAGTATGTGGAGGTTGTGGCAGAGGGAAAGGGATGCAGAAACAGGGGCTGAGACAGGGCTAGGTTTCGGTGGTTTTGGGGAGCGAAGGGAGGAGAAGGTAGCGCGAAGAGGAGGAAGAACGAGGTGGGATCGCCGACTGAACAGGAGCTGGAGAGGCGCGGCGAAAGCAGGGCATCGGCGATTAGGGTTGCTGGTGGCGCTGCGGTCCTGGGCTCGCGGATAGAGGAGAAGAAGGTTGGCGGAGGTGAGGCGCTGCTACAGGCATGAAGGGGGGGATCGCGGTGGTTTTAGGACTCGGGGGGTGAGGCCGAGACAGGGAGAGAGGAAGAAGAGAAAGGGAGGGGCGCGGCGGCTGTGGTGGCGCGGAGGAGCAGAAACAGATGAAGAAGAGAAGGGGAAGAAGAAAGAAAGAAAGAGAAGGAGAGGGGTCAAGGGGCGAGGGGTAGTTGACGACTGTGGTGGGTGGTCGGCGGCGGGTTCAGAGGATGATAGCGGGGTTGTGACGGAAAAGAGAAGGGCTGCGATGAGGAGAGGGAAGGGAGAAGAGAAAAGAGGGGGTTCGCACCGAAAGGGGGGGGGGTGTGTTTTAGCGTTTGTGCATACGCACCACGTTCATGCGTACGCACGAAAGGGCAAATGGGCTATTGTGCATACGCACGTATTGTGCAGGCGCCGCGGGCAGAAGCCTTGAATTGCTGTGTGCATCCGCATAGTAATTTTTTTTTTTCAAAATCAGAATTTTACCTAACATTCCAAAATGCATATAAACAAAAAATTAATAGAAAAAAAATAAGTAACTATTTACATTAACTTTAAAATTAATCTAAAATTTTATCATTTAAATTAAAATTATAGACTATTTACAAACAAAAGTCTATCAAGTCACCAAAAAAAACAAAAGTCTACCCAAAATTATTTCAATCATCTAAAAACTAATTCAAAATTTTAAATATGCAATTCAAGTCAAAAAGGCAATTTAAAGCAAAATTACTAACTATTCACATATGCATTTTAAAACAAAAGTTTATTTAAGCAAGCTAACAACTAAAAGACATATTTACAAACAAAAACAAGCAACTAATCAAAAACAAACTATTTCCATATTCACATATTAACATATTTACATATTAACAATAGCCAATAATGTAATACCATTGCAATCTCCGGCAACGGCGTCAAATTTGACAACGGCCAAATTGCATAGGTTAGTAATTTGATTATCAAAATAGAATTGACATTGTGAGTATAGTCCTAACCCGACAATTTGACTATCGATCAAATGAATAATCACAATCAAACACAAAATAACCAGGAGTTCGAATTCCCGAGTCGTTCTTTCTAGGGATTGCAATGAAATGCTCAATTGTTGGCTATGAGGGAATCAAGGGGGTTTGATGATGGCAATGGAAGCATGAAAATGTAGTTGGCAAGGAATGAAATGAAGAGGCAAGAAAGTAACTTAACATGCAAGGAATTAAATGAAGGCAAGTAAAGGCAATGAAAATGAAAATTAAAAGCTAAAAGAACTCTTGGCATGGGTTGGGAATTAAGGATTCCTATCATAATCATAGACCACAAATATGATAATGGCTAAGAATTAATCTCAATTAGTCTATCCTAACATCGAGAATAAGTCAAAAGGGCATAATTGATCTCAATCCACAAGTCCTAATCAAATCACTACTTAACTTAGTGAAAGACTACCGTTAGTGAAAACCAAACCAACTAACAATCCTAAGCACAATATCGAATGGACATCTATGACTCAAGATCACCTCATTATCCAATTCCAAGACAAGAGTGTGAAAAATTAGACAAAAACTATAAGAGACATTTTATCAAACACCTAACATGCATAAAAGGAAATATGTCATAAATTACAATAAAAATAAATCCTATAATTACCAATTGCATGAATTGAAAATAACAACTCAAATGAACATCAAAGAAACATAAATATCAAAATTGCATTAAAGGAAATTAAAAGTGACAAGTGTGTTCATACAACTAAAATGACCAAGGTAGTAAGGAGAAATGCAAAGGGAGACGCTAGAATTTGTGGCTACTGGTGCACGAAATTGTGATGTCCAGGCTCAAACAATCCCTGGCAATGTGAGCAACTTGGTACGCGTAATCGTGATTACACTTTAATTATGTAAAATTCATGGCTCTTTCTTTCCCTGGCAGTGGCGCCAAGAACATGGTGCCAATACCATGGTTCACAACTTCGATACAACTAACCAGCAAGTGCACTGGGTCGTCCAAGTAATACCTTACGTGAGTAAGGGTCGAATCCCACGGAGATTGTTGGTATGAAGCAAGCTATGGTTACCTTGCAAATCTCAGTCAGGCAGATATAAATTGATAATGATGTTTTCGAATAATAAATAATAGAATAGGGATAGAGGTACTTATGTAAATCATTGGTAGGAATTTCAGATAAGCGAATGGAGATGCTTTTCGTTCCTCTGAACCTCTGCTTTCCTGCTATCTTCATCCAATCAGTCTTACTCCTTTCCATGGCTGGCTTTATGCAAGGGCATCACCGTTGTCAGTGGCTACATCCCCTCCTCTCAGTGAAAAATATGCTCACATGCTCTGTCACAGCACGGCTAATCATCTGTCGGTTCTCGATCATGCTGGAATAGGATTCACCCTCCTTTTGCGTCTGTCACTAACGTCCAGCACTCGCGAGTTTGAAGCTCGTCACAGTCATTCAATCATTGAATCCTACTCGGAATACCACAGACAAGGTTTAGACTTTCCGGATTCTCTTGAATGCCACCATCATTCTAGCGTACGCCACGAAGATTCTAATTAAGAGATCTAAGAGATATTCATTCTAGCTTATTTCATGTAGAACGGAAGTGTTTGTCAGGCACGTGTTCATAGGGGAGAATGGTGATGAGCGTCACACATAATCATCACCTTCATCACGTTCTTGGGTGCGAATGGATATCTTAGAAGCGAAATAAGATGAATTGAATAGAAAACAATAGTACTTTGCATTAATCTTTGAGGAACAGCAGAGCTCCACACCTTAATCTATGGAGTGTAGAAACTCTACCGTATGAAAATACATAAGTGAAGGTCCAGGCATGGCCGTGTAGCCAGCCCCCATGGTCTAAGAACAATGCGTTCAAAGATGATCCTAAGATCCTAAGATGATCAAAAGATGTCTAATACAATAGTAAAAGGTCCTATTTATAATAAACTAGCTACTAGGGTTTACATGAGTAAGTAATTGATGCATAGATCCACTTCCGGGGCCCACTTGGTGTGTGCTTGGGCTGGGCTTGAGTGTTGCACATGTAGAGGTCCTTCTTGGAGTTGAACGCCAGCTTTTGTGCTAGTTTGGGCATTCAACTCTGGTTTTGGCTCCTTTTCTGGCGCTGGATGCCAGATTTGGGTAGAAAGCTGGCGTTGAACGCCGGTTTACGTCATCTATTCTTGGCCAAAGTATAGACTATTATATATTTCTGGAAAGCCCTGGATGTCTACTTTCCAACGCAATTAAAAGAGCGCCATTTCGAGTTCTGTAGCTCCAGAAAATTCATTTTGAGTGCAGGGAGGTCAGAATCCAACAGCATCAGCAGTCCTTCTTCAACCTCTGAATCTGATTTCTGCTCAAGTCCCTCAATTTCAACCAGAAATTACCTGAAATCACAGAAAAACACACAAACTCATAGTAAAGTCCAGAAATGTGAATTTAACATAAAAACTAATGAAAACATCCCTAAAAGTAACTAGATCCTACTAAAAACATACTAAAAACAATGTCAAAAAGCGTATAAATTATCCGCTCATCACAACACCAAACTTAAATTGTTGCTTGTCCCCAAGCAACTGAAAATCAAATAGGATAAAAAGAAGAGAATATACTATAAATTTCAAACTATCAATGAAACATAGCTCCAATCAAATGAGCGGGACTTATAGCTTTTTGCCACTTGAATAGTTTTGGCATCTCACTCTATCTATTGAGGTTCAGAATGATTGGCATCTATAGGAACTCAGAGTTCAGATAGTGTTATTGATTCTCCTAGTTCAGTATGATGATTCTTGAACACAGCTTCTTTATGAGTCTTGGCCGTGGCCCTAAGCACTCTATTTTCCAGTATTACCACCGGATACATAAATGCCACAGACACATAATTGGGTGAACCTTTTCAGATTGTGACTCAGCTTTGCTAAAGTTCCCAATTAGAGGTGTCCAGGGTTCTTAAGCACACTCTTTTTTTGATTTGGACCTTGACTTTAACCGCTCAGTCTCAAGTTTTCACTTGACACCTTCACGCCACAAGCACATGGTTAGGGACAGCTTGATTTAGCCGCTTAGGCCAGGATTTTATTCCTTTAGGCCCTCCTATCCACTGATGCTCAAAGCCTTGGGATCCTTTTTATTTGCCCTTGCCTTTTGGTTTTAAGGGTTATTGGCTTTTTCTGCTTGCTTTTTCTTTTTCTTTTTTTTTTCTATTTTTTTTTCGCCTATTTTTTTTTCTGCAAGCTTTGTTCTTTGCTGCTTTTTTTTGCTTCAAGAATCATTTTTATGATTTTTCAGATTATCAAATAACATGTCTCCTAGTCATCATTCTTTCAAGAGCCAACATATTTAACATTCTTAAACAACAACTTCAAAAGACATATGCACTGTTCAAGCATTCATTCAGAAAACAAGAAGCATTGTCACCACATCAATATAATTAAACTAAGTTCAAGGATAAATTCGAAACTCATGTACTTCTTGTTCTTTTGATTTAAAACATTTTTCATTTAAGAGAGGTGATGGATTCATAGGACATTCATAACTTTAAGACATAGTTACTACTACTAATGATCATGTAATGAAGACACAAACATAGATAAGCACATAATATAGAAAACGAAAAATAGAGAAAGCAAGAACAAGGAATGAATCCACCTTAGTGATGGTGGCGTTTCCTTCTTGAGGAACCAATGATGTCCTTGAGCTCTTCTATGTCTCTTCCTTGTCTTTGTTGCTCCTCTCTCATTGCTTTTTGATCTTCTCTTATTTCATGAAGGATGATGGAGTGCTCTTGATGTTCCACCCTTAGTTGCTTCCAATAATTGTGTGGAAGAAAATGTATCCCCTGAGGTATCTCAGGGATCTCTTGATTTGCAGTCAAATGTTCTACCACTGAGCTATAGACCCTTGATGGAAGCTTTTGTCTTCCCTTTCTTCTTTCTAGAGGTTTCTCTGGCCTTAGGTGCCCTCAATGGTTATGGAAAAAAACAAAAAAGCTATGCTTTTACCACACCAAACTTAGAATGTTGCTCGCCCTCGAGAAAAAGAAGAAGGAATAGAAGAATAAGAAGAAGATATGGAGGAGATGGGTGGGAGTGTGTATTCGGCCATATGGGTGAGATTGGGTGGGAGAGAGATGTTGAATTTTGAAGGTAGTGGGTGTATGGATGTGAGTGGTCAATGGAAAACAGAAGGGATGATCATGAATGGAAAGAGAGATGATGAGGTAGGTGGGGATCCTGTGGGGTCCACAGATCCTGAGATGATCCTGTGGGGTCCACAGATCCTGAGGTGTCAAGGCATTTACATCCCTGCACCAATTTAGGCATGTAAAATGCCCTTGCACACAACTCTGGGCGTTCAGCGCCAGGTTGGTGGCCATTTTGGGCGTTCAACGCCCATTTGTGTGCCATTTCTGGTGTTGAAGGCCAGAACCATGTCTGTTCTGGCGTTCAGCGCCCAGAAGCTGCCCATTTTGGGCGTTCAGCGCTAGAACCATGCTCTGTTCTGGCGCTGAACGCCAGACAGATGCTCTTCCAGGGTGTGATTTTTCTTCTGCTGTTTTTTATTCTGTTTTCAAATTTTATATTTATTTTGTGACTCCACATGATCATGAACCTACAAAGACATATAACTAAGAAAAATATAGTTAGATAAATAAACATTGGGTTGCCTCCCAACAAGCGCTTCTTTAATGTCAATAGCTTGACAGTGGGCTCTCATGGAGCCTCACAGATGTGCAGAGCTTTGTTGAGACTCTCCAACACCAAACTTAGAGTTTGGATATGGGAGTTCAACACCAAACTTAGAGTTTGGTTGTGGCCTCCCAACACCAAACTTAGAGTTTGATTGTGGGGGCTCTGGTTGACTCTGCTTTGAGAGAAGCTTTTTCTGCTTCCTCTCCATGGTTGCAGAGGGAGATCCTTGAGTTTTAAACACAAGGGAGTCCTCATTCCATTGAAGGACTATTTCACCTCTGTCAACATCAATCACAGCTCTTGCTGTGGCCAGGAAAGGTCTTCCTAGGATGATGGATTCCTCTTCCTTTCCAGTATCCAGGACTATGAAATCAGCAGGGATGTAAAGGCCTTCAACCTTTACTAATACGTCCTCTACTTGTCCATATGCCTGTTTTCTTGAATTGTCTGCTATCTCTAATGAGATTTTAGCAGCTTGCACCCCATAGATTCCTAGTTTCTCTATTACAGAGAGGGGCATGAGGTTTATTCCTGAACCAAGGTCACACAGAGCCTTAAAGATCATGGTGCCTATGGTACAGGGTATTATGAACTTTCCAGGATCCTGTCTCAGTGTCTCTTCTGAGGCAATGTCAGTTGATCCAGATCACTTAGTTCATTGATGAACAAGGGAAGTTCAACTTCCCAAGTATCAATGCCAAATAATTTGGCATTCAGCTTCATGATTGCACTAAGAAACTTGGCAGTTTGCTCTTCAGTAACATCCTCATTCTCTTCAGAAGAGGAATACTCATCAAAGCTCATGAAGGGCATAAGGAGGTTCAATGGAATCTCTATGGTCTCTAGATGAGCCTCAGAGTCCTTTGGTTCCTCAGAGGGAAGCTCCTTATTGATCACTGGACGTCCCAGGAGGTCTTCCTCCTTGGGATTCACGTCCTCCCCTCTCCTCACAGGTTCGGCTATGGTGCTTATGTCAATGGCCTTGCACTCTCCTTTTGGATTTTCTTCTGTATTGCTTGGGAGAGTACTAGGAGGGATTTCAGTGATCCTTTTACTCAGCTGGCCCACTTGTGCTTCCAGATTTCTAATGGAAGATCTTGTTTCAATCATGAAACTTACAGTGGCCTTAGACAGATCAGAGACTAAGTTTGCCAAATTGGAAGTATTTTGTTCAGAGTTCTCTGTCTGTTGCTGAGTGGATGATGGAAAAGGCTTGCTATTGCTAAACCTGTTTCTTCCACCATTATTAAAGCCTTGCTGAGGCTTTTGATCCTTCCATGAGAAATTTGGATGATTTCTCCATGATGAGTTATAGGTGTTTCCATAAGGTTCACCCATGTAATTTACCTCTGCTATTGCAGGGTTCTCAGGATCATAAGCTTCTTCTTCATAAGAAGCCTCTTGAGTACTGTTGGATACAGCTTGCATTCCATGCAGACTCTGAGAGATCATGTTGACTTGCTGAGTCAATATTTTATTCTGAGCCAATATGGCATTCAGAGTATCAACTTCAAGAACTCCCTTCTTCATAGGCGTCCCATTACTCACAGGATTCCTTTCAGAAGTGTACATGAACTGGTTATTAGCAACCATGTCAATGAGTTCTTGAGCTTCTGCAGGCGTTTTCTTTAGGTGAATGGATCCACCTGCAGAAGTGTCCAGTGACATCTTTGATAGCTCAGATAAACCATCATAGAATATATCCAGGATGGTCCATTCTGAAAGCATGTCAGAAGGACACTTTTTGGTCAACTGTTTGTATCTTTCCCAAGCTTCATAGAAGGATTCACCTTCTTTCTGTATGAAGGTTTGAACATCAGCTCTAAGCTTGCTCAGCTTTTGAGGAGGAAAGTACTTGGCTAAGAAAGCCGTGACCAGCTTGTCCCAAGAGTTCAGGCTGTCTTTGGGTTGAGAATCCAACCATAATCTAGCTCTGTCTCTTACAGCAAAAGGGAAAAGCATGAGCCTGTAGACTTCAGGATCTACTTCATTAGTCTTAACAGTATCACATATCTGCAAGAATTCAGTTAAGAATTGAAAAGGATCTTCAGATGGAAGTCCATGAAACTTGCAGTTCTGCTGCATCAGAGAAACTAATTGAGGTTTCAGCTCAAAGTTGTTTGCTCCAATGGCAGGAATGGAGATGCTTCTTCCATGTAAATTGGAATTAGGTGCAGTAAAGTCACCAAGCATCTTCCTTACATTATTATTATTTTCGGTTGCCATCTCCTCTTCCTGTTCGAAAATTTCTGAAAGGTTATCTCTGGATTGTTGTAATTTAGCTTCTCTTAATTTTCTCTTCAGAGTCCTTTCAGGTTCTGGATCTGCTTCAACAAGAATATTCTTGTCCTTGCTCCTGCTCATATGACAAAGAAGATGGCACAGAAAAAAAATAATAATAATATGGATCCTTTATACCACAGTATAGAGGTCCATGTGTGAGTAGAAGAAGAGGGGGAGACAAAGAATGTAATATAATGGAAGAAACACAACTGTGAGGAGGGTTGAGATGTGAGATGAGATGTTAGTAGATGAATAAATAAATAGAATAATATGGGAGAGGGAGAATTTTCGAAAATAATTTTTGAAAAAGGGTTAGTGATTTTCGAAAATGGTTTTTGAAAAATGTTATTATTTTTCGAAAATTTTCAAAATCAAAAATAAAAATAATTAGTTAATTAAAAAGAAATTTTTGAAAAAGAGGGAAGATATTTTCGAAAATTAGAGAGAGAGAGAGAGTTAGTTAGGTAGTTTTGAAAAAGTTAAGAAACAAACAAAAAGTTAGTTAGTTAGTTGAAACAAATTTTGAAAAGATAAGAAGTTAGGAGGTTAGAAAAGATATTTTGAAACCAACTTTTTGAAAAAGGTAAGATAAGAAGATATTTTAGAAATTAGTTTTGAAAAAGATTTGATTTTTAAAATCTTAATTAATGACTTGATTCATAAGAAATCACAAGATATGATTCTAGAACTTAAAGTTTGAATCTTTCTTAACAAGCAAGTAACAAACTTCAAATTTTTGAATCAAAACATTAATTGATTATGTTATTTTAAAAAATTTGATATAAAAATAAGAAAAATATTTTTGGAATTTTCGAAAATAACTAAGAATTTTTGAAAAAGATTTGATTTTTGAAAAAAGATTTTGAAAAAGATAAGATTTTCAAATTGAAAATTTGATTTGACTCATGAGAAACAACTTGATTTTAAAATTTTTGAAAAAGTCAACTCAAATTTTCGAATTTGATGAGAGAAAAAGGGAAAGATATTTTTTGTTTTTTTTTTGAATTTTTATGATGAGAGAGGAAAATAGGAAAAATGATGCAATGCATGAAAGTTATGGATCAAAACAATGAATGCATGAAAGAATGCTATGAATGTCAAGATGAACACCAAGAACACTTTGAATGTTAAGATGAACATCATAGACACAATTTTGAAAAATTTTTAATGCAAAGAAAACATGCAAGACACCAAACTTAGAATTCTTTAATGCTTACGCACTAAGAATTCAAGAATGCATATGAAAAACACCATACAACACAAAATAAAAAATCATCAAGATCAAACAAGAAGACTTACCAAGAACAACTTGAAGATCATGAAGAACACTATGAATGCATGAAATTTTCGAAAAATGCAAGATGCACATGCAAATGACACCAAACTTATGACATGACTCATGACTCAAACAATCCCTGGCAATGTGAGCAACTTGGTACGCGTAATCGTGATTACACTTTAATTATGTAAAATTCATGGCTCTTTCTTTCCCTGGCAGTGGCGCCAAGAACATGGTGCCAATACCATGGTTCACAACTTCGATACAACTAACCAGCAAGTGCACTGGGTCGTCCAAGTAATACCTTACGTGAGTAAGGGTCGAATCCCACAGAGATTGTTGGTATGAAGCAAGCTATGGTTACCTTGCAAATCTCAATCAGGCAGATATAAATTGATAATGATGTTTTCGAATAATAAATAATAGAATAGGGATAGATGTACTTATGTAAATCATTGGTAGGAATTTCAGATAAGCGAATGGAGATGCTTTTCGTTCCTCTGAACCTCTGCTTTCCTGCTATCTTCATCCAATCAGTCTTACTCCTTTCCATGGATGGCTTTATGCAAGGGCATCACCGTTGTCAGTGGCTACATCCCCTCCTCTCAGTGAAAAATATGCTCACATGCTCTGTCACAGCACGGCTAATCATCTGTCGGTTCTCGATCATGCTGGAATAGGATTCACCCTCCTTTTGCGTCTGTCACTAACGCCCAGCACTCGCGAGTTTGAAGCTCGTCACAGTTATTCAATCATTGAATCCTACTCGGAATACCACAGACAAGGTTTAGACTTTCCAGATTCTCTTGAATGCCGCCATCATTCTAGCGTACTCCACGAAGTTTCTGATTAAGAGATCTAAGAGATATTCATTCTAGCTTATTTCATGTAGAACGGAAGTGTTTGTCAGGCACGTGTTCATAGGGGAGAATGGTGATGAGCGTCACACATAATCATCACCTTCATCATGTTCTTGGGTGCGAATGGATATCTTAGAAGCGAAATAGGATGAATTGAATAGAAAACAGTAGTACTTTGCATTAATCTTTGAGGAACAGCAGAGCTCCACACCTTAATCTATGGAGTGTAGAAACTCTACCGTATGAAAATACATAAGTGAAGGTCCAGGCATGGCCGTGTGGCCAGCCCCCATGGTCTAAGAACAATGCGTTCAAAGATGATCCTAAGATCCTAAGATGATCAAAAGATGTCTAATACAATAGTAAAAGGTCCTATTTATAATAAACTAGCTACTAGGGTTTACATGAGTAAGTAATTGATGCATAGATCCACTTCCGGGGCCCACTTGGTGTGTGCTTGGGCTGGGCGTGAGTGTTGCACGTGTAGAGGTCCTTCTTGGAGTTGAACGCCAGCTTTTGTGCCAGTTTGGGCGTTCAACTCTGGTTTTGGCTCTTTTTCTGGCGCTGGACGCCAGATTTGGGTAGAAAGCTGGCGTTGAATGCCAGTTTACGTCATCTATTCTTGGCTAAAGTATGGACTATTATATATTGATGGAAAGCACTGGATGTCTACTTTCCAACGCAATTGAAAGCGTGCCATTTCGAGTTCTGTAGCTCCAGAAAATCCATTTTGAGTGCAGGGAGGTCAGAATCCAACAGCATCAGCAGTCCTTCTTCAACCTCTGAATCTGATTTCTGCTCAAGTCCCTCAATTTCAGCCAGAAATTACCTGAAATCATAGAAAAACACACAAACTCATAGTAAAGTTCAGAAATGTGAATTTAACATAAAAACTAATGAAAACATCCCTAAAAGTAACTAGATCCTACTAAAAACATACTAAAAACAATGTCAAAAAGCGTATAAATTATCCGCTCATCAGCTACCTTGACCAAGGTAGTAAGCACTTTAGCCTCCCAATGCTTGAGCACTCAAAGCACTCCCATGGTCACATGTGGAGAATTAGTTGAAGAGCATAGCATAAAGGAGAGATTGGAAACTCCGGTGGGTGATGAGGGATGCCACTTTGTGTTAGAACAATTGGAGGAGCCTATGATCATTGAAGAAAAGGAAGAAGTGGTTGAAGACTTGGGAGATGCGGAACCTCCTTGGGAACCTAGAGTTGAAGAGAACCTCTCCAAGGCAATTGAATTGGATGTTGAGGAGGAGAGTGCACAACCTCCAAAACACTTTTTGAATGAAGACTTGGAAGGAATGAAGCAAGGATTGAGTTCCCTTGGTGATGAAGATCATGCATCCAATCCTCTTGGTGGTGAATCCTTTGAACTTGAAGAACCTTCTCCCAATGAGATAGAAAGAAATGTGGAGGTGGATTTCTCTCAACCTCTCGTTTATGATTTGAGTGATGGAGAAGAGTTAGATGAAATTGATGAACAAAGGATTGAAATTGAGGAAGTTTATGAAGAGGTGGAGATTGCCAAGGAAGACCACAAGGGGGTAGAGTTTGTGAGGATATTGGAGATACCTCTCCCAAGCCATCACCATCCATTCTTTCATTCAAATGGGTAAATTCCTTATACTTAAGCTTTATTATCCCCCTTGAATATGGCTTGATTAAGATGGATGGTCAACTTAGAAATATATATGGTTTTAAGAACAAGAGGGAGATGGTTAGTGGTTGGCATTGAAAGGTTTGGTGTAGAACTAGATTTCTTGGGTCTAGGAGAATGTTTGGTCACTTCATTGAGAATTCATCATGCCTACCACCCACATGGATCAATGAGAGTCAACTTCAAGATGGGTGTGGAAACAAGATATGGGATCCGGGAATAAATGAGGATCAACTTTGGGAGCTCATAGCTTGTGCGGAACTCCATCAAGGCTTGAAGATATTAAATTTGAAGAATGGAGTTTATTGGAGATTCAAGCATTGGTGGATGTTCAAAGATAGCTTCAAGCACAAGCCACCTTGATGAGGAGCTCCCCATAAGTCCAACTTAAGGACAATAAACAAAAGTGCTAGGTGGGAGACACCCCACCATGGTAAAATCTTTTCATTTTTTTCTTTTGTAAATGTTGATAAAACTTAATTTGATTTCATGTTTAGTTTAGTTACTTGAGTATATTTGGTAGTATAATATGTTAAATAAGGTTTTAGGGTATTTTGGTAGCTGTTCGGAGGTTTGGAAGGCTTGGTTTGGTGCAAGAACTTGGAAAAATTTTGAAAAAAGAGCACAACCCACGCATGCGCGCACTTGGTGCGTACGCGTGACCCAAGCATTTTCGACCATCCATGCGCACGCGTACATGGCGCGTAAGCGTGGATGCAAAAATTCTACCCCCAGCCAAAAACCCGAGAGTTAGGCCTGCACTGTGTGAACATTGGGCCTAAGGCACAAACCAACCCGTGCGTACGCGCACATGGCGCGTACTCGTCCTTGATTCTAATTGCGCAATGCACGCATACGCACGCTGTACGCGCACACGTCGATAGTGCCACCTGCCCTCCTTGTACATTTTTCACAGAGTTGGGCCAACTTTGGGCTGACACTGTGCCCTGCGCCTAACCTCACCCACGCGTGCGCGCACCTGGCGCGTACGCGCCCCTCGGCCAAACTGTGCATCGGCACGTAAGCGTGCATGACGCGTCCGCATCGGTTAAAAAAAAGAGTTTTTTTTCTCATCTTCCATTTTCTTTTGTCCTACGCATTCGCATACTTTTATTCTTTGCATTTTCATTTTGTTTTTATAGCCTGTTTTTACTTTATTTTTTTCGAGTTTCTTACTTTAATAATGGTGTTGAATTCTCTTACTCAATTGTTGAGAATTTCTTGCATTATTTTGGTGCCCCTTGACTTGTTTGATATTTTTGGGTGATGAAACTTTTAAATCAATGCTTCCTCTTTTATGACCCTCGTATCCCTTGTGAATTGATATGAACTCATGTTGTTTTTCATGACCCACTCTTCCTTGTTCGAACTTGATGCTTTTGAGTGCTCTTTATGCTTTGACTTTACTCCTGCATCAAGTATTAATTGATATTCCCTTTGCCTATATTGCTCTCTCACTTACATGCGTAGCTAACATGTAGTAGAAACCATACGTTTATTTGGCATTAGCCCCCGCCTATGTTCTATTTCCTTTGATATCTTTGCTATAGGCTTGATTTTCTTTCTTTTTCTTTCCTTTTAGGTTGGCCACCAAGAGGAAAAGTATAAGCTTTAAATGGGGCAACAAACAAGTCATCCGCGCAATCTTTTGAAGAAAGCTCATCAATTGTTTCAACCCGTCCACCTTGCTCTTCTTTGCATGCACCGAGGACGGTGCAATCTTCAAGTGTGGGGAGTTCGTCCGACTGATCTCAATGGGTAACAATTTCCTTTCAACACCAATTCTTAGTTTTCTTTGTTATGTTAGTTATTGCATTGCATGATAGGTTGCATGTTAGTTAGAATTTGTACATATTTTTACCACTTTCTTTTTATGCTAGGATTACTTGGTTAGGGTGATGATTTCTTTTCCAAGAAAATTGTTTTAGGGCACCCTACCAATTTGAAAATTTTTTTGTTGAACTTGCTTGAAAGAATTTATTTTGAAACATGGTTTTTGAGCTAAGAACACAAGCTTGTGAGTTTTGAGCCTAATGGTGTGGTTACATCTTATAACCACTTATTTTCCTTCTTGTGTGCATTATTCTCTTTCTATGATTGTAATCTTTGATTTGTTTGATTCTCTATGTCCATTATTCCTTGTATTCATGCACTTCTTATATGATTGAGACCATCATTTCGATTAGCTCACTTACCCAAATAGCTTTACCTTTTACCTACCGTTGTTAGCCGACTTTGAGCCTACGATTAACCCACTTTGTTCTTTAATTTAGCACATTACAAGCCTTAAAGCGAAAAATAATAAATGTCCTTAATTTGGATCTTTGATTAGCTTAGGCTAGCGTGAGTGTGTATCATTCAAGTGTGGGAAAACTTGGGACATTGGTTGGGATAAAAGGGTGTATTGTATTGTTGTTGGTAATATTGGAAATTGGGTACATGCTCATGTGTTAATTAAATGTAAAACCATATGAATTGATACTTTTGTATATACTTTATTGCCAAAAAAAATGAGAAAATAAAAAGAAAAAAATATATGTAGATATCAAAAGAAAAAAGAAAAAAAATAGAAAGAGAAGAAAAAGAAAAAGAAAAGAAAAGTAATAAAAAGGGGACAAAATGCTCCAAGTGAAGCTCAATAATAATCAATGCATATGTGTTGTGATCAAGGAAAAAAATGCATGAGTATGTGAAAAAGTGAAGAATGGGTAGTTAGGTTTGTTTAGAATTGTATAGATTGCTATATAGGTTAGGTGAGAAGTTTAAGGTAATCAAAGATTCAAATTTCAAGTCCACTTGACCAAATATGCATCCTACCTTGACCCTAACCCCATTACAACCTATGAAAAGTCCTCATGATAGTTGTATGCATTCATAAAATAAATGTTGATTGTTAGATGAAAAATAAATCTTGGAAAGCATGATTAGGAGAGAATTGAGAGAATCGACCCTATACACTTGAGCGACTAGAGTGCAAACACTTCCGGTGAGGGTTCGATGCTCAATTCCTTGATTCCCAACTTTCATGAGTGTTCTTCTTGCAAGTCTACTTGAACTTCATTTTTATACTTGAATTGGTAGGATTCATGAATCGTCATATGACCTTAGCCCTACCCGTTCATACATGCTCTTGGAGGATTGATTTATTTTTAACCAAGTAGGTAGAATCATTTTGCATTTAGTTGCATTCATATAGAAAGATGCATTTAGGTTATTTGCATTGAATAAATATCCATACCCCTTCTCTTATCCTTCTTGGTTTAGCATGAGGACATGCTATGGTTTAAGTGTGGGGAGGTTGGTAAACCCCATTTTCAGGGTTTATCTTGTGTTGAATTTAGAGGATTTTGTCAACTTTTCCCCCATTTACCCAATGAAATAGCATGGTTTTGTAAATTCTCCTTTAATTATGCTTAAGAGTGAAAACATGCTTTTTGGGTCTTAAAATAGCTAAATTTAATTCACATTGATTCAATTAGATGCCTTGATATGTTTGTTAAGTGATTTCAGATTTAGGAGGCAAAGATTGGATTGAGGAAATGAAGAAAAAGCATGTAGAAATGGAGAACTCATAAAGAAATGAAGGAATCGCAAAGCTGTCAAGCTCGACCTCTTCGCACTTAATCGATCATGACTTGAGCTACAGAGGTCCAAATGATGCGGTTCTAGTTGCGTTGGAAAGCTAACATCCGGAGCTTTAAAATGATATAAAATTTTCCATAGGTGCATGGTGCACGAAATTGTGATCTCTGGTAATGGCTCCAAAGGCTTGGTGCTCTAATCTCAATTCATAATTTGTCACAACTTCGATACAACTAACCAGCAAGTGCACTGGGTCGTCCAAGTAATAAACCTTACGTGAGTAAGGGTCGATCCCACGGAGATTGTTGGTATGAAGCAAGCTATGGTCACCTTGTAAATCTCAGTCAGGCGGATATAAAATAATTATGGAGTTTTCGAAAAGGGATAATATAATAGGGATAGAAATACTTATGTAAATCATTGGTGAGAATTTCAGATAAGCGCATAGAGATGCTTTCGTTCCTCTGAACCTCTGCTTTCCTGCTGTCTTCATCCAATCAGTCTTACTCCTTTCTATGGCTGGCTTTTTGTAAGGATGTCACCGGTGCCAATGGCTACTTTCAATCCTCTCGGGAAAATGGTCCAAATGCTCTGTCACAGCACGACTAATCGTCTGGAGGCATCACCCTTGTCGATGGTTGCATCCTATTCCTCTCTGTGAAAATGGTTCGATGCGCTGTCACTGCATGGCTAATCATCTTCGAGGTTCTCTATCATACTAGAATAGAATTTACTATCCTTTTGCGTCTGTCACTACGCCCAGCACTTGCGAGTTTGAAGTTCGTCACAGTCATTCAATCCCAGAGTCCTACTCGGAATACCACGAACAAGGTTTAGACTTTCCGGACTCTCATGAATGCCGCCATCAATCTAGCTTATACCACGAAGATTCTGATTAAGAGATCTAAGAGATACTCATTCAATCTAATGTAGAACGGAAGTGGTTGTCAGGCACGCGTCATAGGGAATGATGATGATTGTCACGTTCATCACATTCAGGTTGAAGTGCGAATGAATATCTTAGAAGCGGAATAAGATGAATTGAATAGAAAACAGTAGTACTTTGAATTAATCTTTGAGGAACAGCAGAGCTCCACACCTTAATCTATGGAGTGTAGAAACTCTACCGTTTGAAAATACATAAGTGATAATGGAGTTCATTGGTCTCGGCCCCAGAGGGGAACCGGAGTAACCAAAACTCTGAATACAATGATAAAAGGTTCTATTTATAATAAACTAGTCACTAGGGTTTACAGGAGTAAGTAATTGATGCATAAATCCACTTCCGGGGCCCACTTGGTGTGTGCTTGGGCTGAGCTTGAAGTCTATACGTGGAGAGGTCATTCTTGGAGTTGAACACCAGCTTTTGTGCCATTTTGGGCGTTGCAACTTGTTTCTGGCGCTGGACGCCAGAATTAGGCAGAGAGCTGGCGTTGAACGCCAGTTTGCGTCGTCTAAACTTGGGCAAAGTATGGACTATTATATATTGAGTTCTGTAGCTCTAGAAAATCCATTTTGAGTGCAGGGAGGTCAGAATCTAACAGCATCAGCAGTCCTTCTTCAACCTCTGAATCTGATTTTTGCTCAAGTCCCTCAATTTTAGCCAGAAAATACCTAAAATCACAGAAAAACACACAAACTCATAGTAAAGTCCAGAAATGTGAATTTAACATAAAAACTAATGAAAACATCCCTAAAAGTAACTAGATTCTACTAAAAACATACTAAAAATAATGCCAAAAAGCGTATAAATTATCTGCTCATCACAACACCAAACTTAAATTGTTGCTTGTCCCCAAGCAACTAAAAATCAAATAGGATAAAAAGAAGAGAATATACTATAAATTCCAAACTATCAATGAAACATAGCTCCAATCAGATGAGCGGGACTTGTAGCTTTTTGCCTCTTGAATAGTTTTGGCATCTCACTTTATCCATTGAAGTTCAGAATGATTGGCATCTATAGGAACTCAGAGTTCAGATAGTGTTATTGATTCTCCTAGTTCAGTATGATGATTCTTGAACACAACTATTTTATGAGTCTTGGCCGTGGCCCTAAGCACTTTATTTTCCAGTATTACCACCGGATACATAAATGCCACAGACACATAATTGGGTGAACCTTTTCAGATTGTGACTCAGCTTTGCTAAAGTCCCCAATTAGAGGTGTCCAGGGTTCTTAAGCACACTCTTTTTTTTGCTTTGGACCTTGACTTTAACCGCTCAGTCTCAAGTTTTCACTTGACACCTACACGCCACAAGCACATGGTTAGGGACAACTTGGTTTAGCCGCTTAGACCAGGATTTTATTCCTTTAGGCCCTCCTATCCACTGATGCTCAAAGCCTTGGGATCCTTTTTATTTGCCCTTGCCTTTTGGTTTTAAGGGTTATTGGCTTTTTGCTCTTGCCTCTTGGTTTTAAGAGCTTTTGGCTTTTTCTGCTTGCCTTTTCTTTTTCTTTCTGTATATTTTTTTTTCGCCTAATTTTTTTTTCTGCAAGCTTTGTTCTTTGCTGCTTTTTCTTGCTTCAAGAATCATTTTTATGATTTTTCAGATTATCAAATAACATGTCTCCTTGTCATCATTCTTTCAAGAGCCAACATATTTAACATTCATGAACAACAACTTCAAAAGACATATGCACTGTTCAAGCATTCATTCAGAAAACAAGAAGCATTGTCACCACATCAACATAATTAAGCTAAGTTCAAGGATAAATTTGAAACTCATGTACTTCTTGTTCTTTTGAATTAAAACATTTTTCATTTAAGAGAGGTGATGGATTCATAGGACATTCATAACTTTAAGACAAAGTTACTAAATACTAATGATCATGTAATAAGACACAAACATAGATAAGCACTTAACATAGAAAATGAAAAATAGAGAATGTAAGAACAAGGAGTGAGTCCACCTTAGTGATGGTGGCGTTTCCTTCTTGAGGAACCAATGATGTCCTTGAGCTCTTCTATGTCTCTTCCTTGTCTTTGTTGCTCCTCCCTCATTACTTTTTGATCTTCTCTACTTTCATGAAGGATGATGGAGTGCTCTTGATGTTCCACCCTTAATTGTCCCATGTTGGAACTTAATTCTCCTAGGGAGGTGTTGATTTGCTCCCAATATTTATGTGGAGGGAAGTGCATCCCCTGAGGTATCTCAGGGATCTCTTGATTTGCAGCCACATGTTCTACCACTGAGCTATAGACCCTTGAGATGAATCTTTCCATCTCCCATGACTCGGAGGTGGAAGCTTTTGTCTTCCCTTCCCCTTTTCTAGAGGTTTCTCTGGTCTTAGGTGCCATCAATGGTAATGGAAAAATAAAAAGCTTATATGCTTTTACCACACCAAACTTAGAATGTTGCTCGCCCTCGAGCAAAAGAAGAAAGAATAGAAGAAGAAGAAGAAGATATGGAGGAGATGGAGGGATATGAGTATGGATGTGAGTGGTGAATGGAAAACAGAAGGGATGATCATGAATGGAGAGAGAGAGGGTGAGGTGGGTGGGGATCCTGTGAGATTCACAGATCCTGAGATGATCCTGTGGTGTCAACAGATCCTGAGGTGTCAAGGGTTTACATCCCTGCACCCATTAGGCATGTAAAATGCCCTTGCACACAACTCTGGGCGTTCAGCGCTAGATTGGTGCTTGTTCTGGGCGTTGAACGCCCATTTGTAGCCTATTTCTGGCGTTGAACGCCAGAACCATGCTTGTTCTGGGCGTTCAGCGCCAGCTCTTCTCCAGGGTGCATTTCTGGCGTTCAAACGCCCAGATGCTGCCCATTTCTGGCGTTCAGCGCCAGAACCATGCTCTGTTCTGGCGTTGAACGCCCAAAACATGCTTCTTACTGGCGTTTAAATGCCAGTAAGGTCTTCCTCCAGGGTGTGATTTTTCTTCTGCTGTTTTTGATTCCGTTTTCAATTTTTTGATTTATTTTGTGACTCCACATGATCATGTACCTATAAAGACATATAACTAATAAAAATATAATTAAATAAAAATTGGGTTGCCTCCCAACAAGTGCTTCTTTAATGTCAATAGCTTGACAGTGGGCTCTCATGGAGCCTCACAGATGTGCAGAGCTTTGTTGAGACCTCCCAACACCAAACTTCGAGTTTGGATATGGGGGTTTGACACCAAACTTAGAGTTTGGTTGTGGCCTCCCAACACCAAACTTAGAGTTTGACTGTGGGGGCTTTATTTGACTCTGCTTTAAGAGAAGCTTTTTATGCTTCCTCTCCATGAATGCAGAGAGAGATCCTTGAGTTGTAAACACAAGGTTGTCCTCATTTATTTGAATGATCAATTCTCCTCTGTCCACATCAATCACAGCTCTTGTTGTGGCTTGGAAGGGTCTTCCAAGGATGATGAATTCATCCTCATACTTTCCAGTATCTAGGACTATGAAATCAGCAGGGATGTAAAGGCCTTCAACCTTTACTAACACGTCCTCTACTTGTTCATAAGCCTGTTTTCTTGAATTGTCTGCCATCTCTAATGAGATTTTAGTGGCTTGCACCCCAAAGATTCCCAGTTTCTCTATTACAGAGAGGGGCATGAGGTTTATTCCTGAACCAAGGTCACACAAAGCCTTAAAGATCATGGTGCCTATGGTACAAGGTATTAAGAACTTTCCAGGATCCTGTTTCTTCTGAGGCAATGTCAGTTGATCCAGATCACTTAGTTCATTGGTGAACAAGGGAGGTTCATCTTCCTAAGTCTCAATGCCAAATAATTTGGCATTCAGCTTCATGATTGCACCAAGGAACTTGGCAGCTTGCTCTTCAGTGACATCCTCATTCTCTTCAGAAGAGGAATACTCATCAGAGCTCATGAAGGGCATAAGGAGGTTCAATGGAATCTCTATGGTCTCTAGATGAGCCTCAGATTCCTTTGGTTCCTCAGAGGGAAACTCCTTATTGATCACTGGACGTCCCCGGAGGTCTTCCTCACTGGGATTCACGTCCTCCTCTCCCTCTTTGGGTTCGGCCATTTTGGTAATATCAATGGCCTTGCACTTTCTCTTTGGATTTTCTTCTGTATTGCTTGGGAGAGTACTAGGAGGGATTTCAGTGATCCTTTTACTCAGCTGGCCCACTTGTGCTTCCAAATTTCTAATGGAAGACCTTGTTTCATTCATGAAACTTACAGTGACCTTGGATAGATCAGAGACTAAGTTTGCTAAATTAGAGGTACTTTGTTCAGAGTTCTCTGTCTGTTGCTGAGTGGTTGATGGAAAAGGCTTGCTATTGCTAAACCTGTTTCTTCCACCATTATTAAAGCCTTGTTGAGGCCTTTGATCCTTCCATGAGAGATTTGGATGATTTCTCCATGATGGATTATAGGTGTTTCCATAAGGTTCACCTACGTAATTTACCTCTGCTATTGCAGGGTTCTCAGGATCATAAGCTTCTTCTTCAGAAGATGCCTCTTGAGTACTGTTGGATGCAGCTTGCATTCCATTCAGACTCTGGGAAATCATATTGACTTGCTGAGTCAATATTTTGTTCTGAGCCAATATGGCATTCAGAGTATCAATTTCAAGAACTCCCTTCTTCATAGGCGTCCCATTACTCACAGGATTCCTCTCAGAAGTGTACATGAACTGGTTATTAGCAACCATGTCAATGAGTTCTTGAGCTTTTGCAGGCGTTTTCTTTAGGTGAATGGATCCACCTGCAGAAGTATCCAATGACATCTTTGATAGCTCAGATAAACCATCATAGAATATATCCAGGATGGTCCATTCTGAAAGCATGTCAGAAGGACACTTTTTAGTGAGCTGTTTGTATCTTTTCCAAGCTTCATAGAGGGATTCACCTTCTTTCTGTCTGAAGGTTTGAACCTCCACTCTAAGCTTGCTCAGCTTTTGAGGAGGAAAGAACTTGGCTAAGAAAGCCGTGACCAGCTTATCCCAAGAGTTCAGGCTGTCTTTGGGTTGAGAGTCCAACCACACTCTAGCTCTGTCTCTTACAGCAAAAGAGAAAAGCATGAGCCTGTAGACTTCAGGATCTACTCCATTAGTCTTAACAGTATCACAGATATGCAAGAATTCAGTTAAGAACTGAAAAGGATCTTCAGATGGAAGTCCATGAAACTTGCAGTTCTGCTGCATCAGAGAAACTAGCTGAGGTTTCAGCTCAAAATTGTTTGCTCCAATAGCAGGAATGGAGATGCTTCTTCCATGTAAATTGGAATTTGGTGCAGTAAAGTCACCAAGCATCCTCCTTGCATTATTGTTGTTGGGTTCGGCTGCCATCTCCTTTACTTGTTCGAAATTTTCAATAAGGTTGTCTCTGGATTGTTGTAATTTAGCTTCTCTTAGTTTTCTCTTCAGAGTCCTTTCAGGTTCTGGATCAGCTTCAACAAGAATGCCTTTTTTCTTGTTCCTGCTCATAAGAAAGAGAAGAGAACAAGAAAAGAAGAGGAATCCTCTATGTCACAGTAAAGAGGTTCTTTATTATTAGTAGAAGAAGAAAAGGAATAGGGGTAAAGAAGAATGAAGAATCCAAACACAAAGGTGATGATAGGAGCAGAGATGTGAGATGAAGAGAAGTGTTAGTAGATGAATAAATAAATAGAAGGAGATGAGAGGAGGAGAGAATTTTCGAAAATAATTTTTAAAAAAGAGTTAGTGATTTTCGAAAATAGTTTTTGAAAAAGGTTAGTAGTTTTTTTTTTCGAAAATTTAAATAAAAAAAATAAAATAATTAGTTAATTAAAAAGAAATTTTGAAAAAGAGGGAAGATATTTTTGAAAATTAGAGAGAGAGAGAGTTAGTTAGGTAGTTTTGAAAAAGATAAGAAACAAACAAAAAGTTAGTTAGTTAGTTGAAACAATTTTGAAAATCAATTTTGAAAAAGATAAGAAGATAAGAAGATAATTTTTTTGAAAATATATGATTGAAATTAGTTTTGAAAAAGATTTGATTTTTAAAATCACAATTAATGACTTGATTCACAAGAAATCACAAGATATGATTCTAGAACTTAAAGTTTGAATCTTTCTTAACAAGTAAGTAACAAACATGAAATTTTTGAATCAAAACATTAATTGTTATTGTTATTTTCGAAAATTTGATATAAAAATAAGAAAAATATTTTTAAAAAATATTTTTAGAATTTTCGAAAATAACTAAGAAAAATGAAAAAGATTTGATTTTTGAAAAAGATTTTGAAAAAGATAAGATTTTTAAATTGAAAATTTGATTTGACTCATAAAAGCAACTAGATTTTAAAAAGTTTTGAAAAAGTCAACTCAAATTTTCGAATTTTTGAGAGAAAAGAGGGAAAGATATTTTTTTTTATTTTTTTGAATTTTTATGATGAGAGAGAAAAACACTAAAAATGCTCAATGCATGGAAATTTTGGATCAAAACAATGAATGCATGCAAGAATGCTATGAATGTCAAGATGAACACCAAGAACACTTTGAATGTCATGATGAACATCAAGACTTATTTTTGAAAATTTTTATATGCAAAGAAAACATGCAAGACACCAAACTTAGAAATCTTTCATGTTTAGACTCTATGGATGCAAAAATGCACATGAAAAACAAGAAAACATCAAGATCAAACAAGAAGACTTACCAAGAACAACTTGAAGATCATGAAGAACACTATGAATGCATGAATTTTTCGAAAAATGCAAGATGAATATGCAATTGACACCAAACTTTCAACTTGACTCAAGACTCAAACAAGAAACATGAAATATTTTTTATTTTTATGATTTTATGATTTTTTTGTATTTTCTTTTAATTTTTTTCGAAAATCATTTTAAAAAAAAAAAGAAAAATAAGGATTCCAAAATTTTTTAATATGAATTCCAGGAATCTTGCCATGTTAGTCTAAAGCTCCAATCTGAGGGTTAGACATGGCTTAATAGCCAGTCAAGCTTTAGCAGAACTTTACATTCAGCAGCCAATTTGCTAAGAAAGATAAAGAAGCTCTTCTCTTGAGTCCAAAAGAATTGAGACATGGCTTTACAGCCAGCCAGGCTTCAACATGCTTCATGAAACACTAGAATTCATTCTTAAAAATTCTGAAGAAAAATATATTTTTGAAAATATTTTTATTTTAAAAAAAATTTTTTTTTGAAAACAAAGGAGAAATTTTTTTGAAAGATTTTTGAAAAATTTTTGAAAAGAAAACAAAAAGAAAGTTACCCAATCTGAGCAACAAGATGAACCGTCAGCTGTCCAAACTCGAACAATCCCCGGCAACGGCGCCAAAAACTTGGTGCACAAAATTGTGATCTCTGGTAATGGCTCCAAAGGCTTGGTGCTCTAATCTCAATTCATAATTTGTCACAACTTCGATACAACTAACCAGCAAGTGCACTGGGTCGTCCAAGTAATAAACCTTACGTGAGTAAGGGTCGATCCCACAGAGATTGTTGGTACGAAGCAAGCTATGGTCACCTTGTAAATCTCAGTCAGGCGGATATAAAATAATTATGGAGTTTTCGAAAAGGGATAATATAATAGGGATAGAAATACTTATGTAAATCATTGGTGAGAATTTCAGATAAGCGCATAGAGATGCTTTCGTTCCTCTGAACCTCTGCTTTCCTGCTGTCTTCATCCAATCAGTCTTACTCCTTTCTATGGCTGGCTTTTTGTAAGGATGTCACCGGTGCCAATGGCTACTTTCAATCCTCTCAGGAAAATGGTCCAAATGCTCTGTCACAGCACGGCTAATCGTCTGGAGGCATCACCCTTGTCGATGGTTGCATCCTATTCCTCTCTGTGAAAATGGTCCGATGCGCTGTCACTGCATGGCTAATCATCTTCGAGGTTCTCGATCATATTGGAATAGAATTTACTATCCTTTTGCGTCTGTCACTACGCCCAGCACTTGCGAGTTTGAAGTTCGTCACAGTCATTCAATCCCAGAGTCCTACTCGGAATACCACGGACAAGGTTTAGACTTTCCGGACTCTCATGAATGCCGCCATCAATCTAGCTTATACCACGAAGATTCTGATTAAGAGATCTAAGAGATACTCATTCAATCTAATGTAGAACGGAAGTGGTTGTCAGGCACGCGTCATAGGGAATGATGATGATTGTCACGTTCATCACATTCAGGTTGAAGTGCGAATGAATATCTTAGAAGCGGAATAAGATGAATTGAATAGAAAACAGTAGTATTTTGCATTAATCTTTGAGGAACAGCAGAGCTCCACACCTTAATCTATGGAGTGTAGAAACTCTACCGTTTGAAAATACATAAGTGATAATGGAGTTCATTGGTCTCGGCCCCAGAGGGGAACCGGAGTAACCAAGACTCTGAATACAATGATAAAAAGTTCTATTTATAATAAACTAGTCACTAGGGTTTACAGGAGTAAGTAATTGATGCATAAATCCACTTCCGGGGTCCACTTGGTGTGTGCTTGGGCTGAGCTTGAAGTCTACATGTGGAGAGGTCATTCTTGGAGTTGAACTCCAGCTTTTGTGCCATTTTGGGCGTTGAACTCCACTTTGCAACTTGTTTCTGGCGCTGGACGCCAGAATTGGGCAGAGAGCTGGTGTTGAACGCCAGTTTGTGTCATCTAAACTTGGGCAAAGTATGGACTATTATATATTTCTGGAAAGCCCTGGATGTCTACTTTCCAACGCAATTGAAAGCGCGCCATTTTGAGTTCTGTAGCTCCAGAAAATCCATTTTGAGTGCAGGGAGGTCAGAATCCAACAGCATCAGCAGTCCTTCTTCAACCTCTGAATCTGATTTTTGCTCAAGTCCCTCAATTTCAGCCAGAAAATACCTAAAATCACATAAAAACACACAAACTCATAGTAAAGTCCAGAAATGTGAATTTAACATAAAAACTAATGAAAACATCCCTAAAAGTAACTAGATTCTACTAAAAATATACTAAAAATAATGCCAAAAAGCGTATAAATTATCCGCTCATCAGTGCATCGCGTTTAGAGATGCGCACGCGCACTTATGTGTATGTGCCAATGTTGCACATGACTCACTAAAGTGCAACTCGTGGCCAGCAATTTCTGGTGCATTTTGGGCCCAATCCAACTCATTTCTGATGCTATTTAACCCAAAGATTGAAGAGGGATGAGACATCTAGTCATTATTAGTTTAGTTTAGATTAGTTTTAGAGGGAAAGTTAGTTTTAGAGAGAGAAGCTCTCACTTCTCTCTAGGATTAGGATTAGGTTAGATCTAGATTAGAATTTGTTAGATATAGGTTAATTTCATGCTTAGATTTACGTTTCCTTTTGTAATTCTTCTTCTTCTACATCTCTTCTCTCTAGTTTTGCTTTTAATTCTTGTAATTCTCTACTTTTATGTTGATGCACTTTTGTTCTTTCCTTTTCCTTTTAATGCAATTTATGTTTTCATGTTCCTTTATTATTGATTTGATTTGTTGTTGTTTAATTCCTTACAATTTAGTAGTGTAGATTTACTTTCCTTGCAATTTTACTATGCTTTCCTTTTATATCTTCTAAGTGTTTGATAAAATGCTTGGTTGGATTTTAGAGTAGAATTTTATGCTCTTGGCTTGGGATGGTAACTTAGGAACTCTTGAGTTACTAATGTCCAAGTGATTGATGATTGGGAGCCATTAACTCTAGGTCTCACTAATTGAATTGGTGGAAAGCTAGGACTTATGGACTTGGATTGATATAGCTCATTTGACTTTTCTTTACCTAGTTAGAGGATGACTTAATGGGATTGATCCTTGCCAATTCTCATGTTGTGGTTAGTGATAAGGATAGAGATCCTTGACCACCAAACCCTTGCCAAGACCTTTGTAGCTATTAGTTTACTTCCTTGCCATTTATCTTTCATGTCTCTTATCAAAACCCCAAACATAACTCATAACCAATAACAAGGACACTTTATTGTAATTCCTAGGGAGAACGACCTGAGGTTCCAATACTTCGGTTTATAAATTTAGGGGTTTGTACTTGTGACAAACAAATTTTTGTATGAAAGGATTATTGATTGGTTTAGAAACTATACTTGCAACGAGATCTCATTTGTGAATTCTAAACCGTAAAAAATTCCAATCATCAGTAGGGATGGTCTCAGCCTCAGGAAAAACAATCTTTCCATCAACCACAACTTTGTCAAAATCAATGAGAGTGTGGTCGACCTCGGGTGCAAGAACCCAGAATTGAGCTTTCAAATTTTCAGCCATCTCATCCATCTCCAAGGCCACCAATTCCTCTAAGCACCCATGCTCCTTCTTTAGCCTGGTAAGTACTTCCTTCAAATCCAGCTTCTCCCCAAACATGTGAGTATAACTCTCCTCGTCCTTCATCAGTAATCTCTCTGCCATAGCATAAGCCACCTCAGATTGCTTCACCCTCTTGTGAAGTTTTGAAAGATCGGAAGTAAGAACCCTTTTCTCAACTTTCAACCCTGACTTGGCCTCCCAAAGAGAAGTGACCTCAGCATGAAGGTCAATCAACTCTTTCTGGATAGTACCAAGCAGAGTTTCCTCTAATTGCTTTACAAGGGCTGAACACAACCCTGCCGTCCGAACACTCCCTTGGGCTAGTACCTCCGACTACCTTTTGAGGGAGACATCATCCATGCTTTTAGAACTATAGGGAAGGATATATTCCGCACAAAAGGCAACGTCATTGAAATCCTGGTCATAAGCACTACCATACTCAGAAGATGAAGTCTTTCATTTTCAAAAACTCGATTCGGTGAAAGGGGCATAGGGGGAACAGTCCGAGGTAGAGGCTCTGTATTTAAAGGTGGAAGAGGAGGAAGAACGACTCTGGCCGATTGAGAAGAGCACGAATCCGACTTAGAAGGAGCAGAGATACCGCGCTGTTTACTAGCCTCTTTCAATTGGTCAGCCCGAGTAGCAACATTCTTCTTTGCTTGGCCGCACTCTCTGTAATGCATCTAAACCATTGGTCATCCTTGCTACAAAAACAAAAAAACAAAACAAGGAAAGAGACTAAGGTTACATAAGTCAGACAAACATAAAAGAAGTGTCTGCAAAATGAAAAGCTAGCTACCTGGTTTGATACGAACATAGCTCGGGTTGCCTATCAAAAAATTTTCCGTGTCAAAATGAGGAGCTCGGCCCCAACAATCCTGAAATAAGGTTACTATACACTCTTTTACCTCATCCAAATTCTCAAGGTTGTACTTAATGACACTGGAAGCCTCCTCCCAGTACAAACAAAAAATAGGTTCAACTCTCTCATTGAAGTAAAAAGGTCGAACACCCTTTACAAGTCGGACCTTAAAGAAATAGTTCTTAAAATCATAAAAAGACTCATCAAAAATAGAAAAAAGTTTTCTCCCTTGAATAGGTCAGAAAGAAAGCCAGTGTTGTCTTTTAGAGCTGAAAGATTTGGCAAGCTGAAAAAGATAAAAAAAAAGTTTTGGAAGAAAGGGGAAGATCAAGCTCTCAGCTTATTAATTGATAAACTTTCATAAAGCCCTATGAGTTCAGGTGGAGCTGAAAAGGAGCCACTTTATAGAAATAAAGAATCTCGGTTTCAAAATCAGTAAAAGGGAGGGATACCCCCAGCCTAGTAAACAAACAGTCATACATGAAAAGAAAATAACTTTTTGAGTTGTTAAGTTGGTGGAAACAAATTCTATCCTGAGTGTCAGGAGCTACCAGCTCATACTTCCTCTCATCATCTTGGTTCCTGCAAATTCTATGTTGTAAACAAAACTTTTCTACATACTCGTTGTCAACTATGGGGACAGAAAAAAGAACAGTAACATCTACCTAGTTCAAGTCAGAAGGTACTTTAGACGACATGCTGAAAACTACTGAACGAGACATAAAGGGTTATACCTACAAAAAAGCAATATGAAGCTGTCACTACAAAAACTCACGAGCTACAAATCGGGAACAACAACACCACATTCAATGTACACAAAAGAAGTTAGACTATCCTCAAGGATGGGACATTCAACCTGCTCTACTAGAATATGAAATGACGCCATTACTTAGGATGAAAATGGCACCATTTGGGGTAAGATGAAACCTCAGAATTCAACATAAACCCAGAATCTATAATTTTTGCAAATAATAGTAAAATCCATAACAAAGAGATAACGAATAGAAATTATAAAAGAAAATCTACCACTACAAGAGCAACCAAAAGACCGTTGTGATGATAGCAAACAAGAAAATCTCTACAAGCAAGTAGCAAGAGGCCAATTTTTGAAAAGACCATATTTTTAGAAGCTTAAAAGCTTCATCCATCAAGAAACATCAACTAGCAACGACAATGAAGAATAAAAGGGAAAGAAAAATCAACCTTAATAAAGAATAAAAGGAAAGAGAAAATGCAGCAAAGCAAACGGACAATCTTAAAACGCCTTAAGTGACATGAAGATTTAAAATAGAATCTCAAGGAGAGAAATCTTGAAGATCAACAAAAATGGAATCACGGTGAAGAAGAAAGAAAGTTTGAGAGAAATGAAGTGAAAGTTTCAAAAGTAGAAACGAAAAAGAGGAAAGAGAAAAAGAATTACGTTTATATAGCCACTAGGGGCAAAATGGTAATCTCACCCCCATTTAATGACATGCACGGTTACCAAGGTAACTGAAAAGAGGCGCAAATGGTTACGAAAAGATGTGATGTTCAGATTCAAAAAACACATCAAGTACCTGACCGGATCCCAAAGAAGGCCGTAAACCCGACATGATGGAACAAAAGCTACAAGAGATCAAGAACGACTTAAAAATGTTTGAGCGCGATCAAGTAAAGTTCGGTCTCAAGCAGAGACACTATTCATACCTTAGCCTACAATTTAACCAGGCCCAAAATGATTAAAAACCTAGTCTATAGAGTAAGAGTCTAGATCACACTCTGGGACCTATCCGACCTCATAAAGGTTAGCCCACGTGGCGACAACTTAGCCCAACTTATTCAAAATAAGATGAATCTCAACCGACTCTTACGATCACTCCTACTTATTTAGAAAGGAGATCTCAACAACCTCCATAATAAAAAGGAGTAATAAATTCACTATCAAAGGTGGAATTATTCCAATGTTAGTTATTGACTCTATATCCACACTTACAAATACCTTGACACCCTCAGGTAATTTTCGAACTCCAATCTACTAAAAACCTGCCTAAACCTATGCTAACTTAATCATCAGAGTCCCTTGTAGATACTGATGACTTGCATCATCTATCTTTTTCTCTTAACCAAAAAGACCATAGAATTAGTAGTTTCTCATTCAATTGATGCAATTACTTGAACTAATTGATGAATCTTATAGTACATTGGTTTGAAAAGGATCTTGTTTGAATTTCAGGTGAAAATAGCAACAAAAGAGGAAGAAAGAAAGAAAAATAAGCTGGGCGTGTGTACTGGACATGCCACTTGGTGCAAACGCCAACAACTTGAATGGGCGTGGCACGCCAGCTATAGGGCATGGCATGCCAGTTAGCAACTCCAGAGGAGAGCTCATGATGAATTACAATGGGTGTGGCATGCCAAGGTCAGGCGTGGAACGCCAGCTATCAATTCCAGAAGAGAGTCCATGAAGCTCACAATGGGCGTGGCACGCCAAGTAGATGAACCACAAGGGGCGTGGCACGCCTAGGTCAGGCGTGGCACGCCATTTATCAACTACAGAGAAGGGACTCCAAGCTTTACAATGGGCGTGGCACGCCAACTACAAATTCCAGATAAGGATCCTTTAAGACCTGCAAGGGGCGTGGCATGCCAGGCTAGGCATGGCACGCTAACCCTATCATCCACAATGGGTGTGGCACACCAGGTCAAAGGCATGGTACGCCAGTACAACAGAATAGAGGAGGATGGAAGAAGCATCAAGAATGGTATGCAACTTGAGACTTGAGGCGTGGCACGCCAAGTTAAAGATACAATGGGCATGCCACTTGGTACTAGAGGCGTGGCACGCCAAGCTCATGCGCCCTCAACACCACTATGGGTGTGCCACGCTAGATCTGGGCGTGGCACGCCAGTTCATTTGACCAAAGAGGGGAAGTAAAGCTCCAAACAAGGGTGTGGCATGCCAGATCGAAGGCGTTGCACGCCAGCACAAGCCTTTAGTGAAGAAGATCAATGGGCGTGCCACTTGGGACTTTAGGCATGGCACGCCAAGGAAAAATAACAATGGGCATACCACTTGATGCTTAGGGCGTGGCACGCCAACCATGCTTGCACCATGGGCGTGCCACATGAATCCTGGGCGTGGCACGCCAGTTTACTGGGCCAGAGGAGAGTACTCATGCTCGGTTGAGACCGTGGCATGCCAGTGCTACTTTCCAGAGAAGAAAGACGAAGAGTTCAACAAGGGCGTGGCACGCTACTACTGGGTGTGGCACGCCAATTACATCAACAAGAAGAGAAGAAGGAGGGCTTCGCTGAAGGCGTGGCACGCTAGTCACGCTAGTTCAAGTTTCTAGAGAGGAAGAAGGGAGATATCACCTGGGTGTGCCACTTGAGTTCGAAGGCATGGCACGCCAGGCTAGCTATACAAAAGGAGCGTGCCACTTGGAAGCCAGGCGTGGCACGCGAAGCCAAGCTGAGAGGCTGGGCGTGACACGCCAAACACACACCAGGCACATGTCTTACTTTAAATTAGTTTTCCTTTAAATTTTAATTGTAATTTTCTTTTCCTTTTTGTAATTTTTATAGGAGTAGTATAAATACCCCTTGAAAGTACTGAAAAGGGGGTTGGTTAGTTGGTTGGTGGGGTTGGCTAGTAGAAGGAATTAGTTTAGTTTTACTTCACTTTATCTTCTTCTATCTCTTGTATTTTTCTCTAAGCTATGAGTAGCTAAACTCCCTCTCATTGGGAGAAGGAGCTCTGTTGTACTTGATGGATTAATGATAGTGAATTTCTTCTTCTCTTCATCTTCTCTTTGATTTGCTAGAAGGAATTTTGTTTCTTAAGTCTAGTGTTCAATAATCTTGGAAAAGAGGTTGAATGCAAATTGGGTTTCATGGGAACCTTAGAAAAGGAAACATGGAACCGTGCTTGAAATCCCTTCTCACACTTGAGTATATCTGGATTTTGGGATTCGATATGGTGACATGAAATCCACCCACTATTTGGATCTATGAGGATGTGTGGTTTAATCAGGGACCAAACTTATCTCTTTTCACGAGCAATTAGACCAAAGAATTGGCTGATTATCAAGATTTGAGATATTAAATCACCAAGGAATTGGGGTTCAATCAATCATGATTGCCAAGAGGTCAATGAGTTGCATGATTGAAGATGAGATGATCTAGATTTGATCCAAAGAGAGCAACATCTCCTAATCCCAATGAATTTCCCTATTCTTATCTTCCCTATTCTTTATAGCTTTCTTTAATTTCTGCTATCAACCCATTCCCCATTTACAATTCAGTCATTTATGTTTCAGCAATTTATTTTCATGCTCTTTATAATTCTGCACTTTATTACTTTTCTTTATCTTTAAGTCATTTACAATTCTGTCATTTAAAATTCTGCACCCAGTAATTCTTATTGATTAGCTTGACTAAATCACCCATTAACTAAAGTTGCTCAATCAATCAATCTCTGTGGGATTCGACCTCACTCTACTGTGAGTTATTACTTGACGACAATTTGGTATACTTGCCAAGGACGAATTCATTATATTCATTATAGTGATATAGTGCAAATCTAGTCCATCAAGTTTATGGCACCATTGTCGGGGATTGATTTTGAATTGAGAATGATTAAGTTGATGAGTATTTAGATTAAACATTTTTTATTTTACTTTGTTATTCATTTTAATTTCAGTACCTGATTTCTTTCTCTCTTTTAACACTTGAATTTTCAGTTGTTCATTGTATATATAACCACTCTAACAAGAAGCACACTAACTGTTTGATGCTTTGCATCAACCACATTTGACTTACCCACCCTTCTTCCAAAGAGGGTGTTAATCGTTGCTCTAGATAGTGTTTTGTGTTGTGTATGACAGGGAGGAGAAGAGCTATAACCTCTTACAATTTCGAACTTGAAATAACATTTCTAAGATTGAAAAGAGAGGCAGTGGCAAGAGGCAAAAGGGTGGTTGGTGAAGAAGAAGAAGAGAATCTAACTCAAAATATGGAAGGTGAAGCACACAACCATCAAGATGAAGTAGTGGGAAACTATGCTCCCCCACAAGAAAGGAGAGTGCTAGGCTCTTATATCAATCCCAATCCTGGGAATTGTGGGAGTAGCATCTTGAAACCCACCATACATGCCAACAATTTTGAGCTCAAACCATAGCTCATCACTCTTGTTTAGAATAACTGTTCAATCGGAGGAAGTGCTCAAGAAGATCCAAATCAACATCTAACCACATTCTTGAGAATCCGTGATACAGTGAAGGCTAATAGTGTTCACCCTGACACCTATAAACTGCTTTTGTTCCCCTTCTCTCTCAGGGATAAAGCATCTAAGTGGTTGGAATCATTTCCAAAAGAGAGTTTGACAACTTGGGATGATGTTGTGAACAAGTTCTTGGTAAAATTTTACCCTCTCCAAAGAGTCAACAAGTTGAGAGTTGAGGTACAAATATTTAGACAACAAGATGAGGAGACTCTCTATGAAGCTTGGGAGAGATACAAAGAGTTGACAAGAAAATGCCCCCATATATGTTCAATGAGTGGGTCCAACTGCACATATTTTATGAAGGATTGTCTCAGGAGTCAAAGAAGGCTCTAGACCACTCTTCAGGAGGCTCTCTCAATAATAAGAAGACAATTGAAGAGGCCATAGACATCATAGAAATTGTGGCTAACAATTAGTATTTCTATGCCTCCGATAGGAACTCAAGAAGGGGAGTAATAGAGCTAAACCACATAGATGCTCTGCTGGCTCAAAACAAGGTGATCACAGCTCAACTAGCAGCTCTAACCAAGCAAATGGAGAAAAATCAAGTCTTAGCAATTAATACTCAAGCACATATACAAGAAGGAGATGGCCTAGAAGTTGAATGTGAATGGGAGCAAGCCAACTATGTGAACAATTCATCAAGACAACCATATGACTCCAATGCTAAAACATACAACCCAGGTTGGAAGAACCACCCAAACTTTGGGTGAAAAAACCAACAAAATCATACCCGAGACCATAAACTATATCACTCTAACTAATACAACAACCCCATCCATCAATATAACAATCATAGGCCCTACCACAACCCACATAATGTCCCCTACCATTCAAACCAACAACCACACAGCAACCATTCCCAAAACGTATTATCCCTAATCCCACAACCATGTGATGATAGTGGAAATTTTGCAAGATTAGAAGCTATGATGGCACAAATGGCAGGGGATATTGCCACTGTTGTAGAGAGACAATTGCAAGCTGAAAAAAGATAGATTCAATCCAAGAGGAGGCCATGTCCAACATAAAGAACCAAGGGGCAGCAATATCAAAACTGGAATCACAACTAGGATACCTATCCAAGCAGATACCAATGCCTACAAATACATTTTTCAGCGACACCATGACCAATCCAAGAGGGGAATGCAAGGCCATCACACTAAGAAGTGGGAAGGTGGTGAAAGAGACATCCTCAAGCCACAATTTGCAAGAAGAAGAGGTTGCAAATGACTTAGTAATGCACCACTATTTCGTGGTATATTTTGTGCTTAATTTAGAGGATTTTATCAACTTCCTTTACACTTATCCACATAAAATGCATGGTTTTGTGTCTCCTTCCTAATTTTGATTAATGATTGAAAACATGCTTTTTAGGCCCTAAATAAGCTATATTTTAATCTCCCTCTATTATCATTCGATGCCATGATCTGTTTGTTGAGTGATTTCAGAGTTTATAGGGGGCAATAATGGTTTAGAAGAGAGAAAAAAAGCATGCATAA
Source organism: Arachis ipaensis (assembly GCF_059453495.1). Lineage (NCBI taxonomy): Eukaryota > Viridiplantae > Streptophyta > Magnoliopsida > Fabales > Fabaceae > Arachis > Arachis ipaensis. The sequence continues at coordinate 62,240,112 of NC_142436.1, forward strand.
GTGGAAGGAGCATGAAAAATGGAGCTTTGGAGTATTGGCATCGATGCGCAACGCGTAGTCGACGCGCACGCGTGGAAGCTTGGATCTGGATTGGCGCGCAAAAGTTGACGCATACGCGTGGCTGGGCAGAATTCCCATCGACGCGTATGCGTGCTCAACGTGTACGCGTGGATTGCAAAAACCTAGATGACGCGTACGCGTGACCTACGCGTACGCATGACGCTCGGCGCATGACCTCATTAATAAAATCGTGGCTGGCGATTTCTGAGGACCTCCAGGCCCAGTTTGAGCTAAATTCTGGAGGGAAAAGACCCAAGGGATCAAGGATTGAAGGGGGATTCACACATTTTACACTTTCTTAGCTAGTTTTTGAGTTTATGTTTCTAGAGAGAGAAACTCCAACTTCTCTCTAGGTTTTGGCTTTCTCAATTTCAATTGCACTTGGATCCTTTGGTTAGATCTGAATTTGATTCAATTTTACATTGCTTTAATTTGTAGATCTCATTCTTCTACTCTCAATTTAATGTTCTTGTTACTCTAGCATTGTAGATCTTGGCTTTGGATCTTGTTATTTTGATTTCTATTAATGCATTGAGGAATTTCATGTTCATTGTTGTTAATTGTTTGATTATTGCTAATTGTTTGCAATAGATAGCTTTAATTCAACTTCTCTTCTCAATTTCATGATGTCTTGCACTATTGCTCACCAAGTGCTTGAGAAAATGTTAACTATAGCTATGGAGTAGATCTTCACTCTTGGCTTGGGGGTTGGGTAATTAGAGACACTTGAATTGTGAAGGTCTTTCGTTGATTGACAATTGGAAATTGCTAATTGATTTGAATGACACTAACTCTAGTCTCTCCTTGGGATTTGACTAGGACTTGTAGACTCAAATTGATTCCACTTCACTTTTCTTCATGGTTAGATGTTAACTAAGTGGAGCAATAACCAATTCTTATCACAATTGATGGAGACAATGAGGATAGGAATTCCAATTCTCACCCCTAGCCAAGGTTTTTATATTGATTGATTGTCATTCACTTTTGTTTAGTTCAAGTACTTGTGTCCCTTAGTCTACTTGTTATTTGTTCGTTGTTTTAATGCAAGCTCATTTACATTTCTTGTATCCAATATCAAACACCAAGAGAACCCCTAACCAATGATGTGCACCTTAGAGAAACTCCTAGGGAGAACGACTCGGAACTAATACTCTCGGTTATTGATTTTGAATTGTGGACACACATTTTCTATGTTTGATGCGTTATAACTTGTTGGTTTAGACTATATTCACGACAAAATTTATTGGTAAAATTCTATACCGACAAAATATCGCGCATCACTTAGAAATCAAGAAGGAAGAAAAGACACATACTCCAGCTGCACCAAAACAAGTCTTGAAGCCCTATGTACCAAAGGCACCTTACCCACAAAGGCTAAGAAATGATGGGAAGGATAGTCAGTTTTCTAGATTCTTGGAGATCTTTAAGAGGCTCCAAATCAGTATCCCTTTTGTTGAGGCATTAGAGCAAATGCCACTCTATGCCAAGTTCGTAAAAGAGCTCATGACAAAGAAAAGAAACTGGGGAGAAAAGGAAACTATAGTGCTCACAGAAGAATGTAGTGCAATTATACAAAAGACGCTTCCCCAAAAGATGAAAGATCCTGAGAGCTTTCAAATCCCCTGCATCATAGGGGATATTAGCATTGAAAGAGCATTATGTGATCTGGGAGCTAGTATCAACCTTATGTCCTTGGCCAATGGCCATGATGAAGAGAATGAGAATTGAAGAAGCCAAACCAACAAGCACTACAAAAAAAAGGTCTATGGTAGCTAGTAAAAAGGGTGACCATTCACGGTTTTGGACCTATGGTCACAGTTTTTTATCGTGGCCTATTCTCTTGTGGCCATAGGTCTATGGTCACAGATTTTTTATCTATGGTCACGGTTTCAATTTTCAAATTCTGACACTTTAGGCCACGTTTTTTCACCGTGACCATAGCCTCAATGGTCACCCCTCCTTAAAACCGTGACCATAGACTCTATGGTCACCCCTCCTTAAAACCGTGACCGTAGCCTTATCTATGGTCAAGATTTTTGCCATGACCATAGTTCTATGGTCACCCCATATTAAAACTGTGACCATAGCCCTATCTATGGTCACGGTTTTTCCCGTGACCATAGCCTCTATGATCACACCTCCTTAAAACCGTGACCATAACCCTATCTATGGTCACGATTTTTCGCCGTGACCATAGCCTCTATGGTCACCCCACCTTAAAACCGTGACCATAGCCCTATCTATGGTCACCCCACAAAATCGTGACCATAGCCTTATCTATAGTAACGGTTTTTACCGTGACCAAAGCCTATTTTTTTATGAGATTTAATTTTTTTTTAAAGCATAATCACATCCCAAAATAATAATGATCACAAAATAAATCTAAAAATAAAAAATGATAATCAACAATTAAGATAAGTTGTGATTAAAATAACCGACTAACATATCAATATAGTTGATATCAATATAGTTGAGTGAATACACTTGTCTCAATCTTAGTTTTATACAGTGATATATACACTAACACTAAGTAGACACTATTAACAAAATTGTTCCACAGACGTGAGAGCAATACAATTTAGATTCTACCAGAATAAATTGTTTCTGGTATTGCTATTCTTTCTTCTCAACGCTCGAAAACTTTTGTTTCAGCCACTTAAACATTTGAAAGCTCAACACCTGCTTCATTAACATGCAAAATAAAATCACATTAGACATAAACACCTACATTTATTCTTCTTCAACTTAGGGAAAAAATATCATTAAAACATATATACATCACACATATAATAGCTAGTACACACTATACAACACACATCCACATCATAGTATATGACACATCATAAAACAATATAAAGTACTTGAAGAGATAGTTGTATATATTACCAAAGTACTTGAAATTCTCTGAGTAGCTTCTTTTTGTTTTTAAAACTTCATTTTTGACAGACTTCATTGCAGCTCTTAATTCCTATAAAGCACCAAATAATATAAATATAGCACAAGTAAAAAGAAAATAGAAATAAAAAATGAAGCAACATAAACAACAAAGCAAACCTAAAAAGCTCTAGATTGGCAATCGACAAAACTTAAGTAAGTATGCTCCTTATTCTTCCAATTCACAGATCTGGATTCTGAAAAAATCCTAATTTTCAAGTTTCTTCTTCTCCTCAAATTTACTTTGTTCAAGCTGCAAAGAAATTATTAAAGCATGTTTTGTAATTTTAAATGCTAAATCATTTCAATTTATATTCAGCAGCCTACTCTTAATTTTAGCAGCCATACAATTCAAATAGATTTTTTTATTTGGTGACTTGAATTCTTAAGATGATATGTCATTAAGGCATTGTGCAGGTAAACGACTCAAGATGATGTGGTCTCTGAATATGTGAAATTTGCATACTCGTACATAACATACGGCTCTACCCTGTGCAGCATATTCATGGTTGCTTTACCTTGAGGATTACACCATTAAAGATCTGAAGCCAAAAGAAACTCGAAATAAGGCTATACTCTAATACCACAAGGACATGGTGTATAAATATAAGATACACCACAATTAAGAGCATAATTTGGGGGAGAATAAGTTGTGAAAGAAAATTGACATAACTTTGAATTTTATGTTGTGACTAATATTGGTGGCCTTGAGACATTGCGCATATTACTGAATACACAAGACAAACAACACAATCAAAAGAATAATGTTTTCTAACCATTACCTTCCAAAGTGAGGTTTTTCTACCAAGTAGATCATAATACATGAAATTTAACAAAAACAAATGCTTCTCAAGAATGACAAAATAAAATTCAGTACAATGGGGCACTTAAGGAATTATTTTGACGTCAACAGCAAATGAACCAATAAAACAGATCGAGACAGCACTTAAGAACAGACTTCATAACTATAGCATAGTTGAAGGGTCCAAAAATCATTCGTGGATAAAGCTGACTATGCCAGTATCAATGGCATAGTAGTGGAGAAACACATTGCATGCATGGCAGCACACACATAAACATAGTAGTTCAAATCATAACAATAGATTTACCATCTTGCAACTTCCTTACCATCTTGCAGAGTAGCATGGTATACTGATCCAAAGCCTCCTCTCCCAATCTTTTTGTCCTCTGAGAAGTTTTCGGTCAATTCAAGCAACTCTTGCAGGTGAAATCCTCCAAATCTCTATCTTTTCCCTTGCTAGTTATGTGGCTGAAAGGGTTCTTTGAGATTCCATGGACAATTTGAACTTCTGCTTCCATTGATGAGGTCCAAGTGTCATCTAATCTGCCAGGGTCATGGTCGCGGCCTCGGCCTCCTCTACCTGTGCAGTGTCAGTAAAATAAGCACTCAATAGAGATAATTATTTAGATGCTCAAAGAGTCTAATGAACTATTCTATTATCATCAAGTATCATACCCACACATAACAATGTTACCAACAAGTTCAAAAGTTTAATTCATACCCCTTTTATTTATAAAACTAATACATACTTTTTTTAACTACTTCATCATCAGGTTGAAGGTCGTAGAAACCTTTTAATGTTGGTGGCATCCTTTTCTTTGTAACTAAAGTTTGGTCCCATTGCTGGTTAGTAAAGCTTTTTTCATCTTTGTTCACACTTTCATCCTTTAAGCTGGCTTCCAATTCAATTGATCCTGTTACAAACATGGTTTCCATTTTTGTTAATGAGTGAAAAAGAGGTAAGAAACATAAAGAGGCAAATGGAATTACAAATAAAAGATAAACCCAGTATCGGCATGTGGAAAAGGATGAACTGTTTACACACAAATGACACAAGGAATACATAATTGAGATTTAATGACACAAGAAACACTTCAAAGCAAACCCCAATGACATAAAATAATTGAGCCAAACAGCAACACTAACGATACATAATTGAGCCAGAGCAGTGACAACAATACCTCCGGCAGTAAGAGAACAACTGGGTTCATCTCCAATGGCGGCGGCAGAGACGAACTCCGGTGGCAGTGACGCTGAGCAGAAACGGCGGAGGAGCGAGGCTCACTCTCTTCGGGCCTTGTTCATCTCTTTCTCTGGGTTTCTTCCACTACGACGGCGGCACCTTCAATCGACGACGACGGTGACTCCGACCACACCAGCGGTGATGGCGACGGTCCCTCTCATCTCTGTCGCGAGCTTCCTTCTCGATCGCGCCTGTCTCTATCTCCCTCTCACTCCACTGCGAACCTCTCTCTTTCCCTCGTGCTCGATGGCGACGACAACGGCTTCCTCCTCCATCGCGTGACAGTGACGGCGACGCAGTGGCGGTGCGGGACGGCTTCTCCTCTTCGCGTCTTCTCACTCTCTGCTTCTTCTCAGCTCGATTGCCCTCACTCTCCCTCTCTTTCTTGCGAGCATCGACTGCGACGGCGGCTGCCAGTTCCGTCGGCGCCGTCTGCTTCCTCTTCCCTCTCTTCCCTTCTCCGTTTTCCCTCTCTCTCTCTCTGCGCTTTCGTGGGTGTGTGCGTGTGTTACCGTGAAGAGAGGAGGGTCGTTTGAGGGTTTGTATTTTGGGAAATTAGGGGTGTGGGGGATTAGGGTTAGGGTTTGTGATTTTTAATTTGGGAATTAGAGTTAGAAATTAGGAATTTTATAAGAGAATTTGGATAAAATAGATATTTTGATAAAATTGATGGATAGAATAATAATTTTAAATTAAATATACTCCACTAAAAATATTTTAAGAATACTATTTACAATATATTGCTGAATAAAAATAATTTTTTAACTTAAATTATAAAATAAATATATTAATTACGTTTTATCAAGTATGTTTAAATTTAAAATGTCAATTATCTAAATTGAATCATATAATTTTTTATTATTTTTTATTACCAGAATTTTGATTTCAAAGTATATAAAATAATCGATTATAATAAAATTACACAAAAATATTAATTAACTTAAATTCGAAGTACTTATAAAATTAATTTAGCCATCCAAAATACATGAGAATAGGGTTGTGAGGGTTAGTGTGTGATTTGAATTTTAGGGTTAAAGTTTGATAATTTTAATTAAATTAGGATATAGAATAATTTAAAATTTAATTTAATTCTTTAAAAATTATTTTAAAAATATTATAGAATTATCAATTTATTTATTGATTTTTAATTAAGTCTTTTAATTTAAAATTTTAATATTTAAATTAAATTATATAAATTTTTATTAATTTTTAATTATTAACTTATTAAATAGTTTTAAGTTTAAAATAATTTTTTAAATTAAAGTTAATAGTATTTTACTTAATTTTTTATTTATGAAATTATATTTAAAATAAATTAGATAAATTATCATTAGTTTTTAATTATTAAAATTTTTAAATTTTAAATATATGAAATACTCAAAATTATAAAAAAAATATATAAGAATCTTAATTAATTTATATTCAGATGATTAAAATCTGATTTAGTTACAAAAATATTTTTGAATAGTAATTAGAATTAGGGTTAGGACTAGAGTAGTTTAGAAATTTTAATAATATTAGAAGGTAGAATAGTAATTAAAAATCAACCATAATTTATTTAAATTATTTTAAAAAAATAATATTTATTTGTCAATTTATTAATTAGTTTGAAGTTTTAAATAATTTTTTAATTTAAAATTAATAGTATTCAACTTAATTTTTTATTTATAAAATTAGATTTAAAATTTTAATATTTAAAGTAAATCATATAAAATTTTTATTAGTTTTTAATTATTAAAATTTTTAAACTTTAAATATATAAAATATTTAAGATTATAAAAAATATATAAAAACCGTGACCATAGACCCTTTTAGGTCACCATTTCAAAAAATCGTGACCATAGACCCTTTTAGGTCACTCCCAAAAACTGTGACCATAGACCTCTTTAGGTCACCCCCAAAACCGTGACCATAGACCCTTTTAGGTCACCCCCCAAAACCGTGACCATAGACCTTTTTAGGTCACCCTTTCGAAAAACTGTGACCATAGACCCCTTTAGGTCACCCCCCAAAACCGTGACCACAGACCCCTTTAGGTCACCCCCAAAACCGTAACCATAGACCCCTTTAGGTCACCCCCAAAACCATAACCATTGACTGTTTTAGGTCGCCTTTTTTTGAAAAACTATGGCCATAGACCCTTTTTGGTCACATTAAAAACCCGTGACCATAGACCCTTTTAGGTCACCCCCCAAAACCGTGACCATAGATCCTTTTAGGTCACCCTTTTTTGAAAAACCGTGACCATAGACCCTTTTTGGTCACTGTAAAAAATCGTGACCATAGACCCCTTTAGGTCACCCCAAAACCGTGACCACAGACCCATTTAGGCCACTCTTTTTTAAAAAACCGTGACTATAGATACTCTATGGTCACCCTTTTTCCAAAAAGTGTGACCATAGCTTTTTTTTTTGTTACGGTAAAAAACCGTGACCATAGACCCTCTATGGTCACGGTTTTTTACCGTGACGAAAAAAACCGTGGCCATAGACCCAAAATGTTGTAGTGGAGAATGGTACTTCAATTAGCTGATAGGGCATTTAAGTTTTCCCATGGAGTAGTAGAAGACTTGGTTAAAGTGGGAGAGTTCATCTTCCCAGCTGATTTTGTTGTGCTTGACATGGAGGAAGAGTCTAATGCATCAATCATACTAGGAAGACCATTCTTGGCAACAGCCGGAGCTATAATTGATGTGCAAAAGGGAGAGTTAGTTCTAAGATTGCATGAAGAAAAGATGGTGTTCAATATTTTTACTAGAATGAGCTATCCCAAGGAGTCCATTCGAGAATGTATGATGGTAGACACAATGGAAAAGCTGGTTCAAAGAGTCCTAGAAGAAGATCAATGTGAAGAGCAATGGAGCAAGATCATCAAACATCATGTGGTCAACTACCACAGGAAATCACAGAAGGCTCAATTATGCTAGACAAGGCAAACAAAGAGAAGATGGAGGCACCAAAGCTAGAGTTGAAAACCTTACCCCTAAGCTTGAAGTATGCTTACTTGGGGAGCAACAACACATATCCAATAATCATCAACTCAAGCTTGAGTGAAGAACAAGTAGAGAAGCTCATCAATGTGTTGAGGCAACACAAGGATGCCATAGGGTGAATACTTTCAGATCTAAAGGGAATTAGCCCTTCAATGTGCATGCATAAGATCCTTCTTGAGGAGGATGCCAAGCCTTCAATACAACCACAAAGAAGGCTGAACCCCTCAATGCAAGAAGTAGTGCAAAAAGAAGTGTTGAAGTTATGGCAAGCAGGGGTGATTTATCCTATCTCAGACAGTTCTTGGGTGAGCCCTATTCAAGTAGTCCCTAAGAAGGGAGGAATCACAGTTGTGGCAAATGAAAGAAATGAATTCATACCAAGAACAGTGACTGGATGGCGCATGTGTATAGACTACAGGAAGCTCAATGAAGCCACAAGAAAGGACCATTTTTCTCTACCATTCATGGACCAAATGTTGGAGAGATTTGCCAGACATGAATACTACTGTTTCACTGATGGATACTCAGGCTACAACCAGATTGTAGTGGATCCTAAAGACCAAGAGAAGACTTCTTTCACTTGCCCTTATGGTGTTTTTGCATATAGACGCATGCCCATTGGTTTGTGTAATGCACCTGCTACATTCCAAAGGTGCATGCTATTCATATTTTCTGATATGATTGAGAGGTTTATTGATGTTTTCATGGATGATTTTTCAGTATTTGGTGACTCTTTTCCTAATTGTTTACACCATCTTGCCTTGGTGCTCAAGAGATGCCAACAGACTAACCTAGTTTTGAACTGAAAAAAGTGCCATTTTATGGTCACAGAAGGGGTAGTCCTTGGCTACAAAATCTCTAAGAAATGCATAGAGGTAGATAGAGACAATGTAGAAGTGATTGAAAAATTATCCCCCACCTTGCAATGTCACAGCAATTAGGAATTTCTTGGGACATGCTGGATTTTATAGAAGGTTCATTAGAGACTTTTCAAAGATTGCCAAACCTCTACGTAATTTGCTTGTCTCTAATGTACCGTTTATCTTTGATAGAGAATGCATGCAAGCTTTTGATGAGCTTAAAAGCAAGCTCTCCTCTGCACCTATTATAGCACCACCTAGCTGGGACTTACCTTTTGAATTGATGTGTGATGCATCAGATTTTGCTATTGGTGCTGTCTTAGGACAAAGGAGAGACAAGCTAGTGCATGTCATCTATTATGCTAGCAAGGTTCTTAATAAAGCCCAATGAATTACACCACCACTGAAAAAGAACTCCTTGCTAGAGTTTTTGTATTTGATAAATTTAGATCTTACCTCATTGGTTCTAAAGTCATTGTGTTTACTAACCATGCAACACTTAAATACTTGTTAACCAAGCAAGAATCTAAGCCTAGGTTGATAAGATGGATCCTGCTACTCCAAGAATTCAACATTGAAATCAAGGATAGAAGTGGAGTAGAAAATAAGGTGACTGACCATCTATCAAGGATACTACATGAGGAGAATGAAGCACATAGCCCTGGGGTGAATGAAAGCTTCCCGGATGAGCAATTGATGATAATCCAAGAGGCCCCATGGTTTGCAGACATAGCCAACTTTAAGGCCATTGGAGAGCTACCTTCCAACATCAACAAACACTTGAAAAGGAAGCTCATCAATGATGCCAAGTATTACATTTGGGATGAGCCTTACTGGTATGCAAAATCGTGATCGTTCATTCCTTGGTAACGGCGTCAAAAACTTAATACGCACGTTCATAATTTTAGTTCTTTGTCACAACTTCGCACAACTAACCAGCAAGTGCACTGGGTCGTCCAAGTAATAAACCTTACGTGAGTAAGGGTCGATCCCACGGAGATTGTTGGCTTGAAGCAAGCTATGTCACCTTGTAAATCTCAGTCAGGCGGATTCAAATGGTTATGGTGAATTGATAGTTAAAATATAATTAAAATATAAATAGGATAGAGATACTTATGTAATTCATTGGTGAGAATTTCAGATAAGCATATAGAGATGCTTTTGTTCCTCCTGAACCTCTGCTTTCCTACTGTCTTCATCCAATCATTCCTACTCATTTCCATGGCTAGCTTTATGTAGGGCATCACTATTGTCAATGGCTACTTCCCGTCCTCTCAGTGAAAATGGTCCAAGATGCGCTGTCACCACACGGCTAATCATCTGTCGGTTCTCGATCATACTGGAATAGGATTCAGTAATCCTTTTGCGTCTGTCACTATGCCCAACACTCGCGAGTTTGAAGCTCGTCACAGCCATCCCTTCCCAGGTCCTACTTGGAATACCACAGACAAGGTTTAGACTTTTTGGATCTCAAGAATGGCCGCCAATAATTCTAGTCTATACCACGAAGACTCTAATCTCACGATCAAGAGGCTAAGAGATACACATTCAAGCTTGTTTGCATGTAGAACGGAAGTGGTTGTCAGGCACGCGTTCATAGGTGAGAATGGTGATGAGCGTCACATAATCATCACATTCATCATGTTCTTGTGTGCGAATGAATATCTTAGAGAAGAAAGAGGCTTGAGTTGTATAGAAAAACAATAGTACTTTGCATTAATTCATGAGGAATAGCAGAGCTCCACACCTTAATCTATGGTGTGTAGAAACTCTACCGTTGAAAATACATATGTGATGAAGGTTCAGGCATGGCCGAATGGCCAGCCCCCCATAAAGGTCTAAGATAGCATAAAACTGATCAAAGATTTTAAAATGATCAAAAGATGTAAATACAATAGTAAAAAGTCCTATTTATACTAAACTAGTTACTAGGGTTTACAGAAATGAGTAAATGATGCAGAAATTCACTTCCGCGGCCCACTTGGTGTGTGCTTGGGCTGAGCGTTGAAGCTTTCACATGTAGAGGTCTTCCTTGGAGTTAAACACCAGTTTGTAACCTATTTCTGGCGTTTAACTCTGCTTTGCAACCTGTTTCTGGCGTTTAACTCCAGAATAGGGCAGAAAGCTGGCGTTGAACGCCAGTTTGTGTCGTCTAAAATCGAGAAAAGTATGGACTATTATATATTGCTAGAAAGTCCTGGATGTCTACTTTCCAATGCAATTGAGAACGCGTCATTTGGACTCTTGTAGCTCCAAAAAATCCACTTTGAATGCAGGGAGGTCAGAATCCAACAGCATCTGAAGTCCTTCTTCAGCCTCTGAATCTGATTTTTGCTCAAGTCCCTCAATTTTAGCCAGAAATTACCTGAAATCACAGAAAAATACACAAACTTATAGTAAAGTCCATAAATGTGATTTTTATTTAAAAAATAATAAAAATATATTAAAAACTAACTAAATCATACTGAAAACTATGTAAAAATAATGCCAAAAAGCGTATAAATTATCCGCTCATCACTTACCTCTTCAGAAGATGTGCTGATGGGATTCTACGAAGATGCATCTCTCATGTGGAAGGACAAGAGGATATTTTAGTAGAGAAAGGACCGCAAACAAGGTGTTGCAGTATAGATTCTTTTGGCCTACAATATTTAAAGATGCAAAAGAGTTTGTGATAAGGTGCAATGAGTGTCAAAAGGCTGGCAACTTACCCAAAAAAAAATGAAATGCCACAAAGATTCATCATGGAATTGGAATTGTTTGATATTTGGGAGATTGATTTCATGGGACCATTCCCTCCTTCATACTCAAACAATTACATATTGATGGCTATGGACTATGTGTCTAAATGGGTAGAGTCCATAGCTACATCAACAAATGACAACAAAGTAGTGATCAACTTCTTGAGGAAGAACATATTTAGTCGGTTTGGGGTTCCAAGAGCTCTTATAAGTGATGGGGGAACTCATTTTTGTAACAAGCAACTTGAGACACTCCTTCTCAAATATGGTGTTAAGTACAAGGTAGCAACCCCATATCATCCACAAACTAATGGTCAAGCTGAAATTTCAAATAGAGAGCTCAAGAGAATTCTTGAGAAGACTGTTGGAAACTCAAGAAAAGATTGGTCCAAGAAGCTAGATGATACATTGTGGGCTTATAGAACAGCTTTGAAGATACCTATTGGCATGTCTCCATCCCAATTAGTGTTTGGAAAAGTTTGTCATCTACCAGTGGAGCTTGAACATAGAGCATTTTGGGCTCTAAAGATGTTGATCTTTGATAATCAAACTGCTGGGGAAAGAAGATTATTGCAGCTCAATGAGTTAGATGAATTCATATCTCAAGCTTATGAAAATGCCAAGATTTACAGGGAGAAAACAAAGAATTGGCATGATCAAAAGCTAGCAAGAAGAGAGTTTATAGAGGGTCAAAAGGTGCTATTGTACAACTCAAGGCTCAAATTTTTTTCAGGGAAGCTGAAGTCAAGATGGTCTGGACCATTTAGAATCATCATGGCTTCTTCTTATGGTCATGTGGATTATAGAGCTTATGGATGACAAAATACAAAGGACTTTCACTGTCAATGGCCACAGACTTAAGTACTACTTGGGGGACTCATTAGATGAGCAAAGAGTGAACTATAACCTCAACTGAAGAGGAAGAATCGTCAAGCTAGTGACGTTAAAGAAGCACTAGTTGGGAGGTACCCCAACACCCATATCCTTTCAATTTCAAGCTTTTTAGATTAGCTTATGTTGTTTGTTTTTCAGTCTTAAGTTGTTAGTTGTTTAGTTAGCAGTTTCTTTAATTTGAACTTTAAAGGTTTCTCTAGCTTTCTGGAAGTGCAACCTACATGCTACACTATATGATGTTGTTAATTGGGTTGAGAAACTAGCTAAAGAGCTAAGTTTGGTGTGGCCATTAACCCACTTAATTTGAGCTTACATAAAAATAATTGAATTAATCTTAAGAGTAAGCCCAAATTTAAGTGTGGTGTAGCTACCACCATAAGAGATCTATGCGTACAACCCAATTGATTTATGTCTGAAGGCAATTAGTAAGTTGTTGGGCTCATAAAATGGCCACTTTATTGCATACATATGAATTGGAAGTGGAAGAGCATGAAAGAATTAATTTTATTCCACTCATAATGTATACAATAAAGTTCAATCATGAGACCAATTACTATATGCAATGAATCTAAGTTTGGTATCCAAGAGACACACATTAAATGCCATTTAACTGGAGGAATATAAAGCAACTTCTGATCACTAATGAGGAGTTGTAACTGAATTTTTAGGTAGAGGTGGGGCCCACATGACATTGATCACTCATCAAGTCAAGGAGTAAAAGTGTACTTCACATTTTGGAACTCAAAAGTCTGAGGAAAGCTGAAGAGATTGGGGTTGGCACCTTTTCCCACGCTGGGCGCCACTCCCAAGTGTGAAAGCTTTAAATTTTTGCCAATTCACACCTTCCAGATTTTTCCCTCGCTCCTCTATATAATGCACTCACCCACCTATATTCTTCCACACTACAAACTCCCCTCCTCTCACCCGTGACCATGACTCTTCCCTTCTCTACTTCCTTCCTTTCTTTCCTTCTTTCTTGTTTTCTTAATTGGGACAATCAAGTCCTAAGTTTGGTGTTGAAGTAAACCCGCTTTGCTTTCTTCCTTTACCCTTCTCATCACTCTCTAAACGCTCTCATTACAACCAAATGGCACCACCAAAAGCCACCGGTTCAAAGAAGAGAAAGACCAATGAGGCTTCCTCTGGCTCTTCAAGCTACAATAAATTCAAGTTCCTCTCATTCTTCCACCAAAATCAGTTTTATGGGTGGGTGAGTGAGAGATAAATAATCCCTGAAGTTGGCTTTCAACTAGGGAGAGATGAGCATAGGGAGATCACCATTGAGATCAACAATAGGGGCTGGGCTATCCTTTGCAACCCACCAAAGAAGGTAGTGGAAAGTCTAGTAAGAGAATTTTATGCCAATGCCATGCCTCAACCAGGACAAAAGTATGACTACCAAAGCTATGTGAGGGGGAAGAGCATTGATTATAGCCCTGCAAATTTGGAGAGTGACGTTAGGATTCTTGCTAGTAAAGAATTTTATAAAAACAGTCGCGTTGTAGATATAGTCTCTAAACCAACAGAAATCCCTTCGTACAAACGTTTTGGTTGTCACAAGTAACAAACCCCTTTTTAAATTGTTAACCGAAGTATTCAAACCTCGGGTCGTCTTCTCAAGGAACTGCAGGGAAGTATGTTCTTATTATTGGCTATAAAGATTGTAAATCGGGGTTTAGAGGATGGGAAGCAAGTGATTTAAATGACAAATAAAGTAAATGAAGAACAAGTAATTTAAATAGCAAGTAAATTAAATAAATGACTGTAAATAAGCTTTTGGCAAGGTATGAGAAATTAGAGGTCCTATCCTAGCTATCCTTATCAAAGATGATGATAATTGAATCTTAATTCCGCTTTGTTAACCTTTACTAAAGTAAAGGAAGGTCAAGGGATTAATTAATTGATCTTCGAATCCTATTTATTTCCTAAGAAAAGATTGGGATTATTGAAGCTCAAATTAACAAAGATAACAATTGTCAAGCATGTTTGAGTTTGATAGCTCCTGAGTTACTGATTTCTTAACCAAGACCAAAAGGGAGAAAAATAAATCTATCGAAATAAAAATGCCTTCAGATTGGGAATGACAGTAACATAGATAAAAGAAAGCGATATTAAACTGAAATACCTCAAATAACATTAATTCAAAATAGTAATCTGTAACATGGGAGTATTCATAAATTCAATTATAAAAGTAAACAAGCAACTAAAGCAATGAATAAAAGTAAAAGAGAAGCTTAAAGTAAAGGAATATTAAAACCTGGGATCGAGAGTTACTCCTAAAGAGAGAAGTCCTAAATCCTAATCCTAAAGAGAGAGAGAATATCTCTCTAAACTAAATCTAAATCATGAAAACTAAACTAAAGTGGTCTCTTTTCTGAATGAATGCATTCTCTCACTTCATAACCTTTGGTCTATGCCTTCCGGACTTGGATTTGGGCCAAAAAGGGCTTCAGAAATCACTGGGAGCATTTTCTGCAATTTCTGGTGCGTGGCCTCTGTCACGCGTCCGCGTGGGTCACGCGGTCGCGTCATTCGAAGCTTTTCTTGCCACGCGGTCGCGTCAGTCATGCGGCCGCGTCGCTGTTGATTTGCGCTTGGCACGCGTCCGCGTCGCCCATGCGATCACGTGGATGCCAATTTCTTCAGAAACTCCGTTTTGTGCTTTCCTTCCATTTGTTTATGTTTCCTTTCCATCCTTTAAGTCATTTCTGCCTTAGAAGATCTGAAACTACTCAACACACTAATCACGGCATCGAATGGAATTAAAGGTGATTAAAATAATTAATTTAAAAGCATAGGAAACATGTTTTTCACATACGTCACATAATAAGGAAGGGAAAGTAAAACCATGCAATTAACATGAATAAGTGGGTGAAGGATTGAATAAATCACTCAAACTAAGCACAAAATATATCATAAAATATGGGTTTATCAACCTCCCCACACTTAAACAATAGCATGTCCTCATGCTAAATCCAAGGTAATAAGTAAGGTTAAAGTGATGGAATGTCATGCAATGCAATCTAATCTAAATGCAACTACCTAAATACATCATGCAATTCTAATTTTTATTTACTCACTTGTATATAAAGCTTACAGGTAGTTAAATTAATTCACATTCTCAAGGAGTCATATATGTATATATAGCCAAGCCTTAGATAATCAATAAGCACTTTTACAATTGAGATGGGAGAAAAAGTATTTTATGAACTTGCAAGACAATTAGATAATTCAAATAGAGATAAATGTTAATGAGCTATTGAACCCTCGCTAGATTTGTGTTTACTCTCTAGTCACTCAGTGTTTATTGGGTTAATCACTCTATTCCTCTTTTTATTCTTCCTTTCTATAACTTTGTTCTTCATCTAACCAATCAACAATTATAGAATACAGTCATACCAAAAATTATGAGGTCTTTAATTAAGGTTGTAATGGGGCCAAGGTAAAGGTAAGGATATATGTATAAGGCTAAGTGAGCTAATAAGTGAATCCTTAATTAGACTAAGATCTCACCTAACATACATACTTAGTAAAACAAAACTTCTTTACCTATTTTCCCATATTTTTCCACTTTTGATGTTACATGCTCATGTTTCAATTTTTATTTTTATCTCATGTGCATTGCTTTTATTTTACATTTGGGGAATTCTTTTGTATCCCCTTTATTAAATACTGAAAAATAACCTTTTTTTTAATGCACATGGTAATTTAATCACTTTGATTTCTCATGAGCATGCTTTCCAAAATTTCTTATTTTGAGTTATTTTATTCTTTTCAATTTTTTTCTACCTCTTGTTTTTATCATCCATGTTCCCAATAGGTTTCCCATATTTAAAGTATTCATAATTTGCTATCTTAAGCTAACCAAGGATTCAACTTGGGATTTTATTTTGTTTTTCTGCTTAAGGCTAGTAGTGTGGCTAAATAGAATAAAAGGGAATTTAAAGGCTCAAGGGGGCTAACAAGGGTGATGTGAAAGGTAGGTTAATTTGGGATAAGTGAGCTAAAATCAAATGATGGCCTCAATCACTCTTTTGGTATGCATATCTATATTCTATATTCTATATTCTATAATTGGACATATAGATTAAAACAAAGTAAAGAATACTAGAATAAATAAGAAGGGCGGAACACACAGGAATAAAAATTATGGTTTAAATATAACCATACAATTAAGCTTAAAACTCACAGGCTGTATGTTCTCTAGCTCAAAAATCATTTATCAGTTATGTATGTCATGCAGGTTTAGTTAAAAATTCCCATTATTCTCAATGTAAAACTTAAGGTGGCTTTAAAGTTCTAGTGTTCCTCCTTGATGAAATGTTGTTAACTAACTAACATGTAATTCTATATGTACAAGGTGTGTGGATTGTTTCTATTAAGTTCAAGTTTCTAGTTTACTTCCTTTTTATATTTTCAATTTAAACTAAGCTATCTTATGCTAAAAAGGGTAAACTATACTAATTAATCCACAATTTTCTATAACTACTAAGTTAGAATTGCAACTAAACTAAATAACTAAAAATATGAACTAAAGTGCAAAATGCAGAAAATATAGTAAAAATACATAAAAATAACAATGTATCAGAAAATAAGAATAAAAATAAAAAGAAAAATACAGAAAAATATCCAAAATAAAAGAAAAAGAGTCTGTAGTGGTTCACCAAAATAATACGCCAGAGATGGCGACCTCCCCACACTTAAAATGAAGCATCGTCCCTGATGCTCACTCAAGCAGGGTGTGAAGGGGTGTCATCACTGGAAGGAATGGTAGCTGGGGTCTCTATGGTGGTGACTGGCTGAAGGTCTGGCTGCTATAGGGAAGGGGCTGTTTGAATGGGATCTCAGGGTCTACAGCCTGGATCTGATGTGGGACCTCTGCCTGTGGTGCAGCCTGCTCGGTGTCTGCCTGCTCTACCTCTCCCTGGGGATGGGTCTCTGCCTCGGGCGCATCCGCCTCCTCCTTAGAGGCCTCGGATGGTGTGTCAGGCTCAGAGGGGATGTCGCTGGATCGTATTATCAGCTTCAGGTGCTCATAGCGTCGCTTGTTGCGACGCTCCATCTGGTCAAGTCGTCGAAACAAGCGGTGCACCAGATGATAGACAGGCTCTGTGGCAGGTGGAGGTGCAGTGGTGGTGGCAGGGGTGGATGGTGCAGCGGTAGAGGAAGAGGGGCCGACGGATGGTGTGGCTGTGTTAGTAGTGACAGTCAGGAATAGAGGTCTGTAGCCCAGGGTCAGAAAGTTCCTGCTGTGCGGGATAATCTTCTTGCATTCTGTAGCAGGTGGCCTCTCATCAGCATCCTCCCATGGCACGTCAGCTCGACGGCCCAGCTGGGTAACCAGATAGGGAAAGGGAAGAGTGCCTCGGATGTAGACCCTGGCCATATAGTGCCGGATAAAGCGTGGCAGGTACAGGTCCTTACCCTCCATCACACACCATAGGAGGGTGATCATAGCGGCTGGTATCTCAGTCTCGTGAGTACTCGGCATAATGTAGTTGATGAATATCTGATGCCATAGCCGAGCCTCATCATTCAGGTAAATCCGCTTGATCCCTTTTGGCATGGTGGTGTTCTGACCCATGATCCAAGGAACTGACGGGTCAAGGGCAATCCGGGCCTTGACTGCATCCCAGTCAAAACGCATAAAGCGCATATCCTCCTCAGCTTTCTGATAGCCATATGTCTGATCAGTCCTAGGCAGAAGCTTCAGAACTTCTTCTATTGCCTCCTCAGTAACCAGAATCTGCTTTCCTCTGAGGTTCACTGCATCTAGGGAAGTTTTGAAGTAGTTGCAGTAGAATTCCCTAACCCAAGATGCATTAACCTCTGTCAGAGGTCTCTCTAGAAAGAACCAGCCTCTTTGTTTGATTTGATCAGAGGTATATTGCTGAAGTTCTTCTGGGATCTTCAAAGTCTGCTCCAGGTATAGGTTCCTGGAGTTTGCAAACACCGGATACTTCATCTCACAGTATCGGTTTGCAAACTTTATTGGGTCATTGGCGGAAAGTAGCTGGTCGGCCTTCTCCTACGGGGTAAAGGCTTTCTCCCGCAAGGAGGCGTCATGCATGAGATCTATGATAGACATGGAGGCTTCTCCTCTTTTTCTTTTGCCAGTAGTGGCCTTGCCTTTGCCTTTTCTATGACTGGCAGACATCCTGTAAAGCAGAAAACCAGGATATATAAAAATAGGAAAGCAAATAGGCAAATAATCACAAGAAAACACAAAATGGTAAAGGAGCAATAGGATAATGAATATGAGTTAAGTAGATGTGCATTTAAGATTGTATAGATGTGAAAAATCGGAAAGAAGTGTTCACAATCCAAAATGTAATTGAATGCATGTTAAATAGAAAGATTAACATCATGCCTTGGTTAGAATGTTAAAAGAAAGTGAAAGAAAAGCAAAAAAAAAAAGTTTTGAAAAGGTTAGGTTGGTTAGAGTTAAAATTAGTGAGTTAGTGACAAATGGGTTAAAGTAAGAGGCATAATAAAAATAGTCCAAGTAACAAGTAATCACAGGTAGAAGCTATAAGTAACTCATATCCAAACAAGTAAAACAGTTTGATGATGATTCAAATAGAGATAGAAAAAGCAAAAATAGGAATCAAACATCAAGATTGCAGTTTAGGAACCAGGAAATCAAAAGGGATAAGAAAGCCTGCCTTGGCATTCATGGAATGGTTTGGTTAAAGTAGTGGAGAACAGAGTTCAAAATTCCAAAACCAAAACATGAATGAAAGTCAAAAACAGTTTACAAAAATTTGGGCAGCATTCCGGCTAAAATTGGATTTTCCCGGAAAATAAACAGCAATCAAACGGTTCATATGAAATAAAAAAAATCAAGCTGCAGTTACATATAATGAATATAAACATGAAAATTCAGTGTAAAGAGCAGCAATATACAAGAAATACAGCATATGAACAAGATCACAGCAACATCAGATTTGCAAATTTGATAAAATAGAAACATGAACAGTGCAAGTAAATAGACCTAAATCCACTAACCACATCCTAGGCTACCTAACAACCTAAAATCCACTACAACATGCATATCTAACTAGCCTAAACATGAACATAAACGGAAAAATAAGAATAACTACGAATGGATAAAAGGGATTGTGTGTTGCGGAACCTGGAAGGCTGAATAAGGAGAATAGGAAGAAAGGTGGCTCGGGGTGGTGGGCACAGCGGCGCGGCTGTTCGGGGCAGGGGGAAGAGAGGGTAATGGGGGTAGGGGAAGGGAGGGGGAAAGGGGTGGTGTTGCTGGTGGAAGGGGGGGTTGCGGTTGGGACGGTTGGAGGTGGTGGGTGGTGGCGTGGAGGGGAGCAGTGGTGGAGGAGGAGGGAGAAAGAAGAAAGAGGAAGAAAGAAGGGGGAAGGAGGGAGGGGGTGGGTGGCGGCGGCGTCTGGGTGGTCGGCGGCATCTGGGTGGTGGCGCGGTAGCGGCTGGGTGGTGGTTGTGGTTTGGAGGAGGAGAGAAGGAAGGGGGTGGGGTTCAGTGGGGCGCGAGAATAGGGTTTCGCGTGACATGGGGGGTTATAATTTGAATCCACGCAGCCGCGTGGGGCACGCGGTCGCGTGGCTGGAGCGAAAAAGGTGGTTGATCCACGCGATCGCGCGGAGGGCAAAAAGAGTAAATGATGCGATCGCATAGGGCATGCGATCGCGTCGCTGGAATTTGTGCTAAACGCACGAATCCAGCGTCGTTTCAGCGCAACTCTCTGTCTCCTTTGGGGTGTTCGTGCAATCCATACGAAGCGGTCGCGTCGCTGACGCGGTCGCGTGGGATTGGTATTGTGCGAGTGATGCGATCGCGTGGGTGACGCAATCGTGTGGGCCATTTGTGCGAAACGCACAGTAGCCGCACGATTCCAGCCTAACTTTCTGGACGTTGGATGTTTACGCCGATCTCCAGGTCACGCGGCCGCATGGATGACGCTCTCACGTGGGAAGTGTAGTTCGCCATTTGACGCGATCGCATGGGTGATGCGGTTGTGTCGCGCACCCTTTTTTTTTACGCATGAAAAATGCAGAATGCAATGATTAATGTGAATGCTATGCATGATCCCAAGTTTAATAAAATAAAATAAAACTCAAAAACAAAACTAAATAAAATTAAAAGTGTAAAAGGAACGATCATACCATGGTGGGTTGTCTCCCACCTAGCACTTTTAGTTAAAGTCCTTAAGTTGGACATTAGAAGGGCTTCCTGTTATGGTGGCTTGTGTTTAAATTCATCCAGAAATCTCCACCAATTCTTGGAATGCCAATAGCCTCCGGAGTCCCAAACTAGGCATGTAAAGCTTCTGAACAGCTTCAAATAGATTGTCAGGCTCCCGGGGTGACGAATGTCAGAATAGATTCCAGGATCCCAAGCCTTGTTTTTAGATCCGCCTCCGTCTTGATCTACATGTTTCCTTCTGGGCGGTTTAGAAAGTAGATTCTCACCATGGTAACCAAACGTTTTCCATGATCCATTCGATTGAACATGATACCAATCCGTGCACTTCAAGTTGAAGCATGGAACCTTATTGAACCTTGTGCACTAGCTCTGAGCACGAGCCATTTCCCTCTTACTCTTAAAGCCGCAGAGAGCTCTAAGCTGGCCATATGTTTCAAGTAAACCATATTCAAGTGAAAAAGTAAAGTTAAAGGTTAAGGATTATACCCACTTGAAGCTTGTATTAGGTGGTAATGGCCTTGGGATAGGTGTTTCCAGTGGTTCTGTAAGTTCTGCTCCCTGGTAATCTTCTGTGAATTCCTCCACTTCTTTGCAAGGGTCTTCAAACGCATCATCACCCTGGTCAAAGTCTTCTATGTCTTCCTCATCACTAGAGTCATAAATTGGAGGTTGAGAGAAATCTACCTCTGCATCATCTTCGTATTCACTTGGGGAAGATACTTCGATCTCAGAGAATTCACTTGCGGATGCAAGTTCATCACTAAGAAAACTTGACTTGTGACTATCATCATCAAGAGAATTTGCTTCTTGGATTATTCCGTCTGATTCTTCATAAATGATTTGCCTTGGGGATTGTGCGCTATCCTCCTTAGCATTAACTGTAATGTCCTTGACGGATTTCTCTTCAGCTCTGGATTCCCATGGAGGTTCAGCATCTCCTAGATCTTCAACCAACTATTCTTCTTGTACAATGACAGCTTCTTCTACTTGTTCTAATACGAACTCATTCTCTGTCTTGTCCACTGGCGTTTCTAGTATCTCCTTCATACTACGCTCTTCATTAGATTGTCCACATGGGGCAGTGGTTGGTTCTTGAACGCTCGAACGTCTAGAAGCTAATTGCTTTACTGCCTGCTCCAGTTGATGAAGGGTTGTTTGAAGTTGATTTACTGTTTCCTTGAGGCGAACTTCTGATTCTCGGGGTGATAGACTTGGATACGGCACAGGGGGAAGTGGTGGTGTTCGAGGTGACTGGATTGGAACTGGGGGAGATGAGGATCATACGGTGGTGAATGGTGAAAAGGAGCTTGTGAGTGTGGTGGTATAAAGTTGCGTTGAGAGGATGGCCTATAAGC
Organism: Arachis ipaensis; assembly: GCF_059453495.1. Taxonomy (NCBI): domain Eukaryota; kingdom Viridiplantae; phylum Streptophyta; class Magnoliopsida; order Fabales; family Fabaceae; genus Arachis; species Arachis ipaensis. The sequence continues at coordinate 62,262,177 of NC_142436.1, forward strand.
ACAGGATGGGGCTTGTTGGTAAATACAAGGTTGTCCACCATGTCTATTTGCTTGGTATGCATTGATAAACGGTCTTTGTCCATGATATCTTGGAGGGTTTTGTTGCCTAGAGGGTTGATCAGATCCTCTTGGCTCCATCCATCTTTGATTGCTCTGACCTTGATGCATGTTCCTGTTATAACTTTCATTCCTTTCAACAACATTAGAACTAAACTCAAAGCGAAAGGGGTGAGAATTCATAGTAGCTAAAAGAAATAAAAAGGGGAAAAAGAAAGACAACTAAACAAGTAAAAAGAAAAATATTTACAATAACCAATAATAAGGCACACGATTGCAGTTCCCCGGCAACGGCGCCATTTTGACGTTAGGATTTTTGCCAGTAAAGAATTTTATAAAAATAGTCGCATTGTAGATATAGTCTCTAAACCAACAGAAATCCCTTCGTATAAACGTTTTGGTTGTCACAAGTAACAAACCCCTTTTTAAATTGTTAACCGAAGTATTCAAACCTCGGGTCGTCTTCTCAAGGAACTGCAGGGAAGTATGTTCTTATTATTGGCTATAAAGATTGTAAATCGGGGTTTAGAGAATGAGAAGCAAGTGATTTAAATGACAAATAAAGTAAATGAAGAACAAGTAATTTAAATAGCAAGTAAATTAAATAAATGACTGTAAATAAGCTTTTGGCAAGCTATGAGAAATTAGAGGTCCTATCCTAGCTATCCTTATCAAAGATGATGATAATTGAATCTTAATTCCGCTTTGTTAACCTTTACTAAAGTAAAGGAAGGTCAAGGGATTAATTAATTGATCTTCGAATCCTATTTATTTCCTAAGAAAAGATTGGGATTATTGAAGCTCAAATTAACAAAGATAACAATTGTCAAGCATGTTTGAGTTTGATAGCTCCTGAGTTATTGATTTCTTAACCAAGACCAAAAGGGGGAAAAATAAATCTATCGAAATAAAAATGCCTTCAGATTGGAAATGACAGTAACATAAATAAAAGAAAGCGATATTAAACTGAAATACCTCAAATAACATTAATTCAAAATAGTAATCTGTAACATGGGAGTATTCATAAATTCAATTATAAAAGTAAACAAGCAACTAAAGCAATGAATAAAAGTAAAAGGGAAGCTTAAAGTAAAGGAATATTAAAACCTGGGATCGAGAGTTACTCCTAAAGAGAGAAGTCCTAAATCCTAATCCTAAAGAGAGAGAGAATCTCTCTCTAAACTAAATCTAAATCATGAAAACTAAACTAAAGTGGTCTCTTTTCTGAATGAATGCATTCTCTCACTTCATAACCTCTGGTCTATGCCTTCTGGACTTGGATTTGGGCCAAAAAGGGCTTCAGAAATTGCTGGGAGCGTTTTCTATAATTTCTAGTGTGTGGCCTCTGTCACGCGTCCACGTGGGTCACGCGGTCGCGTCATTCGGAGCTTTTCTTGCCACGCGATCGCGTCAATCATGCGACCACGTCATGTGCGTTCTTCTTAAGGCGCGCGGTCGCGTCAGTCATGCAGCCGCGTCGCTGTTGATTCGCGCTTGGCACGCATCCGCGTCGCCCATGCGATCGCGTGGATGCCAATTTCTTCAGAAACTCCATTTTGTGCTTTCCTTCCATTTTTGTATGTTTTCTTTCCATCCTTTAAGTCATTCCTGCCTTAGAAGATCTGAAACTACTCAACACACTAATCACGGCATCGAATAGAATTAAAGGTGATTAAAATAATTAATTTAAAAGCATAGGAAACATGTTTTTCACATATGTCACATAATAAGGAAGGAAAAGTAAAACCATACAATTAACATGAATAAGTGGGTGAAGGATTGAATAAATCACTCAAACTAAGCACAAAATATATCATAAAATATGGGTTTATCAGAGAGGATGCTAGAGGTGAGGTGCACAAGTTTCACCCAATGTTATGAAGAAAGGATGAAGCAAATTGATCCGGGTTTTGAAGAGATCTTGAATGAGATTTGTATCCTCAATGTTCAGTGGATCAATGACAAATATGGAAGGCCAAACCAGCTAAGAAGAAGAAACTTGTGCCCTCAAGCTAGATGGTGGTTAGATTTTGTGAGGAGATGCCTCAACCCCACCTCCAACACTTTGGAGGTTACTTTGGAAAAGGCTGTACTAATCTACAGCATAATGAAGGGGGAGAACATCAATGTGGGGAGATGATAGCAAACAACATTCACAGGATGCTGAAGAGCACCAAAGATAGCACTAGATTAGCCTTCCCAAGCATCATTCAGCGATTGTGTGATGAGGCTGGAGTGGAGAAGGTCATTGATGAAACATTGGTTGAGCAAGACAAACCAATCACTGCAAAGAAAATGGAGAAAGTGTGGCCATCAACCCACTACAAAGAGCCAGAGAACATATGGCTCATGTGCAAGAGCCACAAGGGCCACCACAACAAGAAGAAGCTTATGTTCAAGCACCATTTCCACAGCTTCAAGCACCATTTTCACAGTTCCAAGCACAATTTCCAGAAGGCTTTAATTGGGAGGAGATGCAAGGAAACATTCACCAAATGCAAGGAAACATTAACCATATGCAAGAAGACATCACTCAACTTAGGGAGCAGCAAAAATAATGGGAACAAATACAAGAGAGTATCCAGCAACTCCAAGGGAGTGTAGAATACATGAAATAGCAGCAAGGTTAATTTCATTGGGCAGAAATGCAAGGCAGCCTCAACAAGATCATGGAGCAAAATCAAGTGCAGCAGAGGAACCTTGCTGAATTCAGGTCCCTCTATGAGGCTAGGACCACATCAAGGAATATAACATAAATACACAAGCGAAGCTAAATCACTTGTGTAATGTGGTAGCCATTCTCAACCCCAATTATCCAACATTCATGCAAGGTATGAAAGAGCTTAGTGCTAGGCAAGAAGAGATACTATCCAAGCACAAAGAGGATGAGAGAACCTATATGAGGAGACTAGGCTTTTGGAAGCCAAGGGACAACCCTGCACAAGAAAGAGCCTCCAAGAAGAAGAATGGTGATGAATCCTCAAAGAAGAAGGATAAGGGGAAGGGACCTATGTATTGAAGTTGCTTAAGAGTCTAAATTTACTGCTTAATAATTTATCTTGATTTACTAGCTGTTGTTTGGTCATGAGTATAGAGTCTTTCTGTGAATCCTTTGAATTTCTGTTTTTAATTTGAGAAAGAAAATGTCCTTTTGTTAAGTCTTCATTACATCAATAAAAATAGTTGGTTTCCACAAGAATCAATGATGAGTTGTTGCAAAAACAAGAGCAACAGACTAAGACCCAAGTGAGATAATTCAAATTAAGAGATGAAAAACAAGTATTGAGTCATGAATAAAAATCTGAAAGTAAGTAGATCATAATGAACACTTAGACATAGAGGACATCACAAGTAGATGCCTAGGATGACCCTTGAATATCCATAGAACCAAGAAGTAGTAAGAAAGACCCAAGACTCTGAGTATCAACTACTAGGATCAAAGAAATAAACAAATAGCTCAAAGAGCCAAGATCCTAGTAGATGCTTGTGGTGAAGATGTGTCAAGAAGAGAAACCTGAGCAAGTAAATTCTTAGAGGTGTTTCAACACCTAGTACCCTAAAATCAACTGGTTTGGGAGTGCTAATTGAAAGCTTAAACTAAAAGGTCATCTTGAGACAAAACACTTAGAGTCGTGGTCAATAAAGGAAACAAAAGAGGAATGAAAAGAAAAGAACAATTAAAGGAAAAAAAATAACAAAACTTACTACTTCAAGGTGACAATCAATAGAAAGGGCTCTAGAAGCAAGTACTTAAAGGGGTCCTCAAAAGTCTAGGAGTTCATTGTGATATGAAAATCACAAAGCTCATGCATGATTTGATACTTAACCTCTATCTTTAATTGTGAATATACTCTCTTAAGGGTCAAGTCTCAATCAATTAAGAACAATTCACATTAATTTGCTTGGGGACAAGCAAAACTTAAGTTTGGTGTTGTGATGACTTGCATCATCTACCTCTTTTTCTTAATCAAAAGGACCATAGAATTAGTAGTTTCTCATTAAATTGATGCAATTACTTGAAGTAATTGATGAATCTTATGGTACATTGCTTTGAAAAGGATCTTGTTTGAATTTCAGGTGAAAATTGCAACAAAAGAGGAAGAAAGCAAGAAAAATAAGATAGGCGTGTGTACTGGGTGTGCCACTTGGTGCAAACGCCAACAACTTGAATGGCATGGCACGCTAGCTATAGGGCGTGGCACGCCAGATAGCAACTCCAGAGGAGAGCCCATGATGAATTACAATGGGCGTGGCACGCCAGCTGTCAATTCCAGAAGAGAGTCCATGAAGCTCACAATGGGTGTGGCACGCCTAGGCCAAGCGTGGCACACCGGTTATCAACTCCAAAGAAGGGTCTCCAACTTTACAATGGGCGTGGCACGCCAAGGCCAGGCGTGACATGCCAACTACAAAGTCCAGAGAAGGATCATTTAAGACATGCAAGGGGCGTGGCACGTCAGGCTGAGCGTAGCACACCAACCTTATCATCCACAATGGGCGTAGCACGCCAGGTCGAAGCCGTGGCACGCCAGTACAACAGAACAGAGGAGGATGGAGGAAGCATCAAGATGGGCGTGCCACTTGAGACTTGAGGCATGGCACACCAAGTCAAAGATACAATGGGCGTGCCACTTGGTCCTAGAGGCGTGGCACGCCGAGCTCATGCTCCCTCAACACCACTATGGGTGTGCCACGCTAGACCTGGGCGTGGCACGCTAGTTTATTTGACCAGAAAGGGAAAGTGAAGCTCCAAACAAGGGCGTGGCACGCCAAATCAAAGGCGTGGCACACCAGCACAAGCCTCCAGTGAAGAAGATCAATGGGCGTGCCACTTGGGACTTTAGGCGTGACACGCCAAGGAAAAATAACAATGGGCGTACCACTTGATGCTTAGGGCGTAGCACGCCAACCCTGCTTGCACTATGGGCGTGCCACTTCAATCCTGGGTGTGGCATGCTAGTTTACTGGGCCAGAGGGGAGTACTCATGCTTGGTTGAGAGCGTGGCACGCCAGACTTGGGCGTGGCACGCCAGTGCTACTTTCCAGAGAAGAAAGATGAAGAGTTCAACAAGGGCGTAGCACGCCACTGCTGTGCATGGCACGCCAGTTATATCAACCAAAAGAGAAGAAGGAGGGCTTCGCAGAAGGCGTGGCACGCCAGTTCTGGGCGTGCCACGCTAGTTCAAGTTTTCAGAGAGGAAGAAGGGAGATATCATCTGGGCGTGCCACTTGAGTTCGAAGGTGTGGCACGCCAGGCTAGCTATACAAAAGGAGCGTGCCACTTGGAAGCCAGGCGTGGCACGCGAAGCCAAGTTGAGAGTCTAGGCGTGACACGCCAAACACACGCCGGTCACACGCCAGGCACATGTCTTACTTTAAATTAGTTTTTCCTTTAAATTTTAATTGTAATTTTCTTTTCCTTTTTGTAATTTTTATAGGAGTAGTATAAATACCCCTTGAGAGTACTGAAAAGGGGGTTGGTTAGTTGGTTGGTGGGGTTGGCTAGTAGAAGGAATTAGTTTAGTTTTACTTCACTTCATCTTCTTCCATCTCTTGTACTTTTCTCTAAGCTATGAGTAGCTAAACTCCCTCTCATTGGGAGAGGGAGCTCTGTTGTACTTGATGGATTAATGATAGTGAATTTCTTCTTCTCTTCATCTTCTCTTTGATTTGCTAGAAGAAATTTCGTTTCTTAAGTCTAGTGTTCAATAATCTTGAAAAAGAGGTTGAATGCAAATTGGGTTTCATGGGAACCTTGGAAAAGGAAACCTGGAACCATGCTTGAAATCCCTTCTCACACTTGAGTAGATCTGGATTTTGGGATTGGATATGGTGACATGAAATCCACCCACTATTTGGATCTACGAGGATGTGTGGTATAATCAGGGACCAAGCTTATCTCTCTTCATGAGCAATTAGACCAAGGAATTGGCTGATTATCAAGATTTGAGAGATTGAATCACCAAGGAATTGGAGTTCAATCAATCATGATTGCCAAGAGGTCAATGAGTTGCATGATTAAAGATGAGATGATCTAGATTTGATCCAAAGAGAGCAACATCTCCTAATCCCAATGAATTTTCCTATTCTTATCTTCCCTATTCTTTATAACTTTCTTTAATTTCTGCTATCAACCCATTCCCCATTTACAATTCAGTCATTTATGTTTCAGCAATTTATTTTCATGCTCTTTATAATTCTGCACTTTATTGCTTTTCTTTATCTTTAAGTCATTTACAATTCTATCATTTAAAATTCTGCACCCAGCAATTCTTATTGATTAGCTTGACTAAATCACCCATTAACTAAAGTTGCTCACTCAATCAATCTCTGTGGGATTCGACCTCACTCTACTGTGAGTTATTACTTGATGACAATTTGGTATACTTGCCAAAGACGGATTCATTATATTCATTATAGTGATATAGTGCAAATCCAGTCCATCAGATACCACCAGCACCTTTGCTTACAAAGAACTCGGACAACTTCACCTTATTGGAGAAGACATCAGACCAATCCCTCATACAAGTCTAGACTTCACGCTTAGCCTCAAATCCATCCGTTTCAGATAACCTTCAAAACAGGGTTACCAACTCTCTATTTTGATTAATTCTCTAGTTGGAGAGAAAGAGAAATTGAACAGGTTTCTTGTTTTTTCTTTTTAATTTTGGACCAGTCTTGTTTTTTCTATTAGCTTGTTCTTGGACAGGTCTGATAACTGATGAATGGGTCGAAGTCCAAAATAGTAGCCACAACAAGAACGACAACTGTTTGCAGAAATGTCATAGCAACTTTCTATTTTTTTTTCTTTGGGCATGTGGGTTTCATATTTGGGCCTTATAAAAGCCCTTTCATCACGACCCAAAAATGTTAGCAATCATTTCCTCCCAGAAAATAAAACCCTCTCCCCTCTAGAAGTCACTAATGATGACATTATTAATTGATGATATAGTTACTTAGAAAATTCAAAGTCGAACAGCGATGATATAATTACTTGGTGAAACGAGGAATGTGTAATGATTAAACTCTTAAATTTTGGACAACCATTACATCATCATTTGATGAGATGTTACGTGCACATCTAAAATTGGTCTAACATAATTGATAAGATTAAATTCTAATGGAATTAAATGCAAAGCAAGATCATCCCCTAAAACATCACCTAAATTGTATAATTCCAACCACAAAGAATCCTATGATCCAACATTCCACTTCAAAGAATCAATGCTTTTTCAACGACAAATTAGTTCGTCCAGATTAGGACATACACGAGTGCTCCTGCTCCAATACTCCTGTTTCGTTTGATAATGACATTCTATTTGCCACTTCAAAATTTGGAAGCCTAGTCTTGTTCGGATTTTCTCTCTTTCAATCATTTGATTTCAGCACTACTTCTGCTGATGCAATACGTGTTAACATTCTTAAGCATGCACATATGATTAGTCGGCCATAGATTAATTAAGAAAAATAAGGGCCCAAATAAGCAAGACAATGAATATCATGATGTCTATAATAAACTCAACAATTTTGTGTATATTTAATATTTTAATTTTTTATAAATTATTAAATTTTATTAAATAAAATAAAAAATATTATAAAAAAAATATTGATAGATTTTATGAATATTATTTTAATATAACTTCTTCTTAGTTATTGGTATAACTCGTCTTTCTAACGATCTTTTTTGTGATTCTTTTGAGAATAAATTATACCTCAAAAATTATAGAACAAAAGAAAATAAATACATGCACAAAGTATTCTAACGCTCAAGTTAGTATATGAGAAATAGTATTGTTTCTTTCTGGAGTAGGGCTTCCGACTTATAGCTCGTCTACGGTCAGGCTGGGAAGTCCTTCTATAACTCGGAATGCTCTCCTCAGAATCGGGGTGAAGTTGGTGTGGAACCTGCAATATGGACTCCAACGCCCAAATCAGTAATATTCCAAGATAACGAGAAATATTTTAAAAGGGAATAAAAATAGATGTCTTATGTGGGCTAAAGTGTCTTATTCTTCAGTACTTAGATGAGGAGAGATTAGAATTGTCTTTCCTAGTAGAGTTAGGAGGTGATTTATATAAATGAGAAAGTTTTCTTGGTAAATTTGGAGGATTCAACTATTATTGGTTAGTTGGAAAAATTCGAATCTGACGTTTTCTGTTTATAGATAAGCTCGATCAAAGTTCTGAAAGCCGAATATTTCGGTATGAAAATGAAAAATGAATAATTTTTCATACCTCTTTCCCTTTGTTCGTTTGTTATTTATAAATAGAATACTTATTTTTACCGTTTATCAGTTCCTATTCTAAAGAATAAAAATATCTCACGACATCATAATGTGTCGGTTACACTAGGCGAATTATAACGTTTTGTAATTAAATTATAGATCAGTTATAACGAATATATTACCTCTTTAATAAAGCAAGTTGGGCTTTTAATATTTTTGGAGCTATAACTCGACTATTTGTGGACATTGAATTCTAAAGGCCAACTTACTTTATTAAATAGAAAAAATAATTTGCAATTAATGGAAACAATAAAAAAATAAATAAAAGAAAACGAAAAGGTAAAGCATTTAATAAACGGATGGGTTCCTTTGAATGAGGTGCCTTTCTTCTATGCGTTTCATTTTCTTAGAAAATGTCAACCATTCATTAAAAAGATGAAAAAAATCTATGGCTCTGATTTGCGGATATGTATAGTTATTGAAACTGCTTAATGATTCTATGATAAGTGATGAACCATTGTACAAAGATATTTTGAAAAAGTTGAATATTTGAGATATATAGACTGTTCTCCGTCAAAGAATCAAAGAGCACGAAATAATGAGTAAGAGAAGTTAGTTACCTTCAGTGACGACCCAGAAAAATTTAGTTGTGGGGGTAAAAATATAATAAAATTTAGATATAGGTATTTTTTTTTGCTCTTTTTACAATATCCAACAAATTAAAAACTAATCCGTCGTGAATTTGAGTTTCATTTAAGAGTCAGCAACTGACTGGCAATGAATTGCTATACATACCAGATGAAATTTGAACTCTAATACTTACTTAAGCTAACGACTTACTTGACCAATCCAAATTAGTTTAGATATATTTAAAATTTTAAATTAGAACTATCTAAGTATCTATACATATCGATAAAAACAAAAATATATACACAATCACTAATTATAATATTTAAAATAATAAAAATATAATTTCATACACATAGTATAATATTCAAAATAATAAAAAAATTAATTTATAATAACTTTTTTTTTATTTTTAACATGACTAAATATTATTTTTTTATATATGTTCTTAAATAATTATTTTACTTTTTATTATCTCATATTTAATTGTCAAATCTACTTATTATAGTCTTTATGATATAAATAAATTTTTTAACCAAAATAATTATAATATATTAACATAATATAGATATTATATTTTTTTATCTTAAATAATTTTTAGAAATTATTAATAATTTAAGTTGTATTTAATTAAAGAATTAAGTTTTAATTTAATTATCAATTAATTAACTAATATAATAAAATTAATTATCACTATTTTTTGAGTTTATTTATTTATTTTTTTATGTTAAATAAAATTTAACAATATAATTATTAAGTTTAACAAAATATTTTCTTAATATAAAATATAAAAAAATTATTTATATTTTATTTTGGGATAAACATAATATATATATTAGTTTGTTTGAAAAAATTCTGTGGGGGCAAATGCCCCCTCTTGCTTGAACGTGGGTCCGTCCCTGGTTACCTTCTTTCGGTTTTCACTTGAGTTTTGTATATGCCTGCGAGTTATAAGAAATTAATAATGGGGGAGAAGGAAAAAAAAAAAGAAAAAAGAGAAGGATGACAAAGACCCATATTACTGGGTTAATGATAATGTGAAGATGAGAAGTTCTCTGTTCGTAGATGAAGAAACTATTTAAAAAATAGATAAGACTAGATTAATTAGGAAAAGTGTTCCAGTGAAGATAGAATTGCTCCTCTGTCATAGTGAAGAACGCGTTTATCATAGGAACTAAGAATAAAGATGCCATTAACTTTGAGTGTTCTATGTTAAAACAATTAAACTGTGCTCTATTCAAATTACATCCTAACAGTTGAACGTTTTTGAAGTATCACTACAAGAAAAATACCCATTCAGCCACACTTTTTTTAAGTTACATTTGAAAAGCGTAGCCTATTCTATGAATAGACTACGCTTTCCTCCGTGTTGCCTTTTTATATGAGAAAAGGATACACAATTGTGGCATCATTTAAAAAGTGTAGCCTTAGGTATTTTAGAAATCACTTATAAAACGTAGCCGTAGGTTAATATCTATAGGTTCACTTTTTGTATCAAAAGAGACGCTTTTAAAGAGTAGCCTATTTATTAAGTTTTGGGTGCGTTTTAAAAGTGATGCCTAATGTGTCTAGAACAAAAAATTTGACATTCAGTGAATTTTTTCCCTCTTTTCCCTGAAAGCAAAGTCACATGCCCACTTAGTGAAATTTTTGTCATTCCCTCCAAAGAACAACGCACCTTCATTCATCCTCGCAACCCTGCCTCGCCTACACCTACTTCGTACACCCTCGCAACCTTGCCTCCAAAGCTCATCGTCGATCGTCGCCCCCCACTCACTCTCTTCACTCTCGCCGTTGGCCCTCTCCCTCCAAATCTCACTGATCACCTGCAAAGCGCGACCTTCATCCCCTTTCGTAAACCCTCGCAACCCTGCCTCCAAAGCTCACCGTCGATCGTCGCCCCCCACTCACTCTCTTCACTCTCGCCATTGACCCTCTCACTGTCGCTCTCGCCATTGACCCTCTCACTCTCACCATTGACCCTTTCATACAGGAAGAAACCCTCTCAATCTCGCTAGTGACCGTCGTCGCCCCCCACTCACCAGTCACCCGCACTCACGACTCTCCACATTGCTGCACCACTGACCGTCGCTCCTCTTCGCCATCTTGCACTGATTGTCGCTGCGCTGCCCTCACCATCGTCGCTGCTGCCGCTCTCACCATCGTCATCTCCGTGCTTCTCATCATCGTCTTCTCTGTGCTCACATCATTGAATAGGTATGTAGTGATTTCTATTTGGTTCTGAAATTTCAGAGGCTTAGGGTTCCGATTTTAGGGGTTTTAATTTGGGGATTTCAATCTGTGAAATATGGGTTTGTGAACTGTAATTTGATAACATGAATGCTGTTGTTGATGAAGATGTGTGGTATTTTAGGGTTTGTGAACTGTGATTTAATATACAGCTTGTCTATTTTCTCTGTATTTTTGTTTGTGAGACTAAATCCAAATGCAATTAATAATTTTCTCAATGAATAAGTTGGCTTCCATTTCTCTGTTTTTAGCTTCCGTTTCTTCTAGAAAATAGACCTATCTTTATATGTTTGTGCTTTCTCTCAACATTGCCTTATTGTTGATGAATATAAGGGCATGACAATCTATGAATAATACCTTCTAATGCTAAAAATGCAGTAAAAACTTGAGAAGTAAATTCTCCACCATGATCAGATTGTAGAGCTAAAATGGAGTGTCCTGTTTACTTCTCCATCCTCAATTTGTATTGTTTAAAGACTTTAAAAGCTTCTGATTTATTGACCAAAAGAAAGATACTAGTATATTTGCTAAATGCATCAACAAAACTAATATAAAAATGAAAACCATTTCTTGAATTTACTGGTGATGGTCCCCATATGTCTGCATACATTAATTTACTGGTGAAGTTAGGAATAATAGTTTGTTTGTAACCTCCAATTCTATATTATATAGTAAGTCAGGTGTTAGTTTCTGTTTTAAGCTTCCTGTTTTGAGTCCATTTTGGATATCTTTCTGTATAGGCTAGTTCCCTCACATATACAAGGTTCTCCCTTTGTATCTTGTTTGTAATCAATGAATGAGGTAATTCAGTTTCATATCATCTCTCTCACAAAGTCTTGAAAACTCTTTCTTTCTACACATATTTTGTTATGCTTTTTTATATTGCAGCTCCTTCAACAATGCCTAGTGTCAATAGAGGCCATTGAGATTTCTGACATGTAGCAATTGAAATTTCATGTTAACAACAATTGTATTTTCTGGTGTCTAAGTTTTTATTCATATATGGCCTTCTTGTTATTTAAATGTTGTCTTTACCCCATTATTTGCAGAAGTTTGTCATTCTTTGCACTTGACAGCAACTCTAAATCAAAGTTTGATGGCACCAAAAGTTATTTAGGGTAACCCTTTGAAAGTACTACAAAGGGAAGCTTGTTTCCTAAGTTAATATTTTTAGACATTTATCATCTTCTTTGTCTTTTATGCTGCAATTCATATGCTAATTCTTAGAATTCATAGTAAAAGGAGGCCAGTTGAAAGAGAAGCTTACAAACCACTACTCAAACTCTTACAGTCAAATTCATAATGTTTTAGACCTACAAACAGACAAAAAAATATGGATAAGAATTAGTTGGTTATCTTTATTTATATTATATAGCGGTAGACATTTTTTATTTTTAGTAAATTTAAAATTTAAGTTTTTATTTATTTTTGTATAAATAAATTAAGAAAAACATGTTTCTGTTGTGTTTTTAGTGTAAGCAGTAAATCACATATCAGTGAAATTGGGACTAAATGATGTATATATATTTGACAAATTAATGAACCCATCGCCTAAACTTACTCTGATATTTCTTATTTAATGAAATAATCTGAATTCTTCCAAATTCTGGGTTCCGCTTAAAGTGATTTTACATTGCATGCTTTTCTCTTGAAGAGAGGAAGCTATATAGCTATTATATTTATTTATTTAGTTTCTTGAACATCTTCTTGTCAAAGTTCTTGAAGATATTAAAATGCAACACTTAGGGATGAGAAATTTTTTACTGTAAAACAAAACTTCATACTTGTAAAATAAGGCATATCACAATTAAGAGAAAATATTATCTAAAAAAAAGCATGAAGAATCAAACTATGGTTGAGTTTGAATTTATGTGTGGTTCATTTGATGTTTAAATTAGCTTCAACTTCATTTTCTGCTTTTCCAACCCATCACTGTTGCTATGTGTTTTCATTTTGATATGCAATTAATGTATAGGATCCCAATTTTGATATAACAACTGAAATGAACACATGATACTCCTCTGTGAGTCCATTTAAAATCGCTTGGATATGATCATCCATCTTCAGGGTAAGAACAATCTAAAGCTAACAAAAAATCAACTAGACCTCTGATCTTGGCCAAATATTCATCTGCAGTTCCATTCCTTTTTATTGATCTTATTTGAGACTTCAAACTCTGAATTTTTGTCTTGAAAGAAGTAGTGAACTTTTCATGTAATTTATCACACATTTCATGAAATATAACACAATTGATTACTTTGTTCTTGAAAGTTGGAGTCATCGATGCAAGAGTCCATGTCATCAAAGCAAGATCCTTCAATTTTCACTCTTTATACTTGTCTGATTTTGTAGTTGATGATTTTCCACCTTTTTTTTAGCAAATTGAGATGAATTTTTTTCTTTTGAAATATAATCTCCTAAAGATTGGCTCTGTACAGTGATGAGTATAGTTTTGCGCCATGTACTATAGTTGTTTTCATGCAACAAATCTGTGATAACTGGAAGAAAATACTTGGAATCAGAAGAAAAAGTGGGTGTTACTCCTATGGCCATATTGAAAGAACCTTGGCTCATGATACCATGTGAAGATTTGAAAAAGAATCTAAAGAACATGAAGAACAGTAAATGAAGAAGAGAAATTGAGAGAGAATAAATAAAAATACATCAAGTAGCAATATTATTGATTGTGTTTTACATACAAGACTTGCACTCCTATTTATACATTAATAATATGAGTAACTAACAGCTTTGCCTGATATGAAAAATCTATTAGATTCTTAATTGCCTTAACAGTTTTATTAAGTCACAAGCTAACTAACCATTCTCTACACTACTATCCTTTACAAGGCTCAATTTCATCCCTCCAATATAAAATCCTAAACTCTAAAATGAAAAACCACATTCATCTTCATCTTCTCTTCTGTTTCTGTTAACTGCTACTGCTACTCTTGTACTTGTTTTGCTTTTTGAGTAATGATGGGCGAGTTATTCCATCATTCATAAGTCAACTGCTTTCTTTTAACATTTCCCTATACTTTGCCAATACTTTGCCAACTTATTTTATTGAAATTCGATTGTTTTTAGGTTTTTTTATACTACAATATCTAGGAATATCAATATGTATCATTTCTCCTTTTGTTCATGGTTGGTTTTTTCAGTAGCTTATTCATTGATACTGAATCCAAATGCATGTTGAGGATTAATAATTTTCTTCGTCCGAAATTGTGTTTCCTTTTCAGGAGCAAAATTTGGTGGCTGCCATGAGCTTTAGATTGTTTTGATCACTCTCTCTCTGGCTCTTTGATCTCAACAGGAAATGCAGCGTTTGAGTAGGCACACCCGTCTCAATAAACTTGCTCATTCTGGTAAACCTTTTTTTTTAATTTTCCCCACTTAAATCACCTCAAGTGAAGATATTTCTGGTGCTTTTTCCAATTTTAATCTGTATCCCTATATCTAATTTAAGTGTGAAAGTCTGGTTAATTAGTGCATGAAAAATGCTATAGAGACATATCAGGATTGTGTTAAAGGAAATGGAAGAAAGAAACACCTGTAGATTTTCATCGTTTGAATGAAACAAGATAATATATAATTCCTTGAATTCACCTCTTCTGCTGTGACCATGTTATTTTTTTTAGTATATGCTTTCTTGGTTTACTATGTCTACGTGTTCCATTTAATTTTTATAATTACGAATGTCATTATGAATATTTTTTTAACTACTTTTCTATATAATTATGCAGGGTAACAATGAAGATTAAGCAATAATGAAGATTAAGCTAATTATTATTGTGGTTTATTGGCTAAGATAGATTGCTATTTAGAATCTTTACATGTATGGTTGACTAATGATTTTTATTAGAAGATACTTTTATTGGCTAAGTGATATTATGGTTTTGATATGGTTATGCTTACTTTAGTTTGAGATGTATAAATTTTTACAGTTAACTTCATTCTAGTACTTTTGGATCAATGTTATAAATATATTTTGGTTAGAGATCATTTTTATTATATAAAGAAATTATTTAGTATAATTATGTATTTATTTTTATTTTGTAATATTCAACTCATTTATACATGTAATCATATTAACTATTATGTTGTATTAATAATTATTAGATATATATATATATATATATATATATATATATAGGAAAAAAATAAGACCTAAGGCTACACTTATATACAGTAGCTATAGTATACAAAAAAAAAAAAAAAAAACGAGACCTAAGGCTACACTTATATACAGTAGCTATAGTATATATAAAAAAAAAAGAAGGACCTAAGGCTACGCTTATAAAAAGCAGCTATGGTATACAATGTGGCTACGCTTTACAAGTGATGCAGTAGCGTTAAAAAGCGTAGCCTATTCTGGAAGAATGAAAGCTGAAAAGCGTAGCCTTTGGTCCTGGACAGCATCACTTGAAAAGCGTAGTCTATTCCCAAACGCCAAAAGCGTAGCCCTTGGTGCAGAAAAGCGTAGCCTTTGAGAATAGGCAACGGCCGAATAGGAATCACCCCAAAAAGCGTAGCCGTAGCCCAAAAAGCGTAGCCGTAGCCTAAGGCATCATTTTTTTTCACTTTTGGCTATACTTTTCAAGTGTACCTGAATGGGTGTTTTTCTTGTAGATTTTAAAATTTTGATGGAATTTTTAGAATTTAAACTATCTTTAACAGTATTTTTTTCGCTATTTCAAGCAAAAAGAGTATAGAAAGGGCCGGTAAATTTGAATAATTCACCGGGTTGGTCCTTTTTTAAATTATACAAATCATTTTTTAAAGATTTCAAAAAAAAATGTTCCTAAAAGTGAGAACGGATGAAGATGAGTTTTCTTTTTATGTTGATGAAAACTTGGAAGAAAAATTTCTTCCTTTTTGGTGTTGTGAACCTCATCGAATATTAGGTCGTAAAGTAAGAACTGATATTAAAGATAGTTTGTTGGAGTATTTGGTTGAAAGAATTCCTATAAATAGGTTAGTGTTTGTTTCTGATCTACTACTATGGGAGGATGATAAAAATTCTGTCTTGCAATACTTAGGTGAGATTTTACTAGTGTTAGGAAGGTTTAATTTGGATAATAATGTACTTAGTTTGATAGGTTCTTGTAAGTTTTTGCAGATAGTAAGCTTTCAAATATTTATGCCGCAAGACTAAGAACTCGTATCAAGAAAAAGAATGCAAAAAAAAAAAAAGATCATCATTGAATCCTGAGAGAATAGATGGAGGAATGGAAGTTAATCAACCTACTTCGAAAAAAAAATTAAGAGTATTGATCGGGATAGTTACAAAACCAGCATTTCAAATCAGCGTTACACACCATAACTCGGCAACTTACGTTATAATTCGGCAAAACGTATTAATTCGGTTTAATGGAATACATCCTAATAGTAATAACGTCCGATCATAAAGTATCGGTCGTTAAGACCTAATAATTATTCATCAATTCAGATGATCAACACTAATATATTCGATCTTCTTACCCCATTTATAAAGGAACGTTATTCTATCCTTAAGGATATGCATAACTGAATTCTCAATATTGACTTAAGTTTCGGAGTGCCTTTGTAGGTACACTCCCCCCTTGTTCCTTGCTCACGCCCAGTGCAATTGGATATCCTCTTGGAGAAAAGCTCGGACTTACACAAAAGCTCAGACATCGTCACCGAAGATAACAACTCGGCGTCGACTCCTAGGGACCGAGCTCTCCCTTTAGGTATCCATACAAGAACAATTGGCGCCAACCGTGGGGCCGAGAATATAATCCTTTCCATATATCATCAGCCTCGAGGCTCTCGCTCGAGTCATGGCTGAACAACTTCCACCCACACCATCTGAACTCCTTCAGATGGTGACCGAGTTACGGCAAGCCAACCAGCGCATGGTCGAGGAGAACCAAAGAATGGCACAGCAAATTGCCAACTTGAATAACACTTGAATCGAAAACAACAATGATCAGCAAGAACGGACAGAGGAAGCCGAACAGTAATCAGGGCTAACACACGTCTCTGACACTGCTCGACAGGAAGAGGAGCAACCTGAGCATAATGAGAAAGGTCGGTCAGACGACAAAGATGACAATTAGAAAAGCTCCCCTGGACCATTTATGGCCGAGGTGATGAACTTCGTGCTACCCAGGAGGTTCACTCTGCCGACCACCCTAACTCCCTATGATGGGTTAGGTGATCCGAAGAAATAAATCAAGAAGTTCACCTCTATAATGATAGTAAACGGTGCATCTGATAAAGTTTTAAGTCGTTGCTTTCCATCTTACTTAGACGGTCCTGCACTTGATTGGTTTTGTTCTTTGCCTGCAGGTTCTATTTCTCGATTTCGAGACATATCAAAGCCCTTTGAGGAGCACTTTGCTGGATCGGCCATCTACCTATACGACTCCGACTACCTGAATACAATCAAGCAAGGCCAGCAAGAAAGCCTCAAGGACTACATGACGTGCTTCACAAAGATAGCCATGAGTATACCCGACCTCCACCCCGAGGTGGAACTGCACGCCATAAAAAGCGGACTGCGACCAGAAAAATTCCAGGAAACCATTGCCATAACCAAACCGAAGACTATGACCGAGTTTCGCGAAAAGGCTAAAGGTCAAATGGACATCGAGGAGCTTCGGCAAGCTCGAAAAATAGAAAAGCCTCATTACAGAGACGACGAAAGAACTCGAGACAAAAAGAAGAACTTCAAACCGACTTCGCGATATGAATCCTACACTCAATTCAACACCAAGCGCGACGATATCATCAAGGAGATCTTGAATTCGAAGTTGAGCAAACCGCCAAGAAAAGCCGGTAGTTACCCAGATTCTAAAGGAGCGGACATATCAAAATACTGCTCTTTCCACAAAAAGCACGGACACACTACCGACGACTGTATCATCGCCAAAGACCTTCTGGAGCGATTAGCTCGGCAAGGTCACCTGGACAAATACATCGGCG
Organism: Arachis ipaensis; assembly: GCF_059453495.1. Lineage (NCBI taxonomy): Eukaryota > Viridiplantae > Streptophyta > Magnoliopsida > Fabales > Fabaceae > Arachis > Arachis ipaensis. Next base: position 62,280,287 of record NC_142436.1, read on the forward strand.
GCCACATACAGCGGCGAGAACCCCCTTCTGGCGACCAAAGCTCGGCCACATAGCATGGACGAGATAAAGACCGACCGAACAACAACCATCCCGAACAACCAATATGTATAATTAACTGTATTTCCGGAGGTTTTGCAGGTGGAGGAGCCACAAGCTCGGCGAGAAAGCGATCTTACCGAGCTATGCTTTCCATCAACACCGATCAAACTCAACAGCAGACACTACCACACTCTCCGTAGATAACATTCCAGACAGCCAATCATAATAACAGTGTAGCAAATCTAGATGACCCGGTCGTAATCTCCCTACAACTCGGAGATCTCCTAGTAAAAAAGGTGTTGCTGGACCTAGGGAGTAGTGCCAATGTCCTCTTTTACTCCACATTCCAGAAGATGAAATTGAGCAACAACATCCTCCAACCTTCTACTGGAGACCTGACAGGTTTCTCAGGTGAGAGAGTCCCGGTTATGGGCTCAGTGTGGTTACAAACCACACTCAGTGAGTTTCCTTCGTCAAAAACTACAGACATTCAATACTTAGTGGTTGATTGTTTTAGTCCTTACAATTTAATACTAGGCCGACCTTTTTTAAATAGGTTTAGCGCTATAGTATCTACAATTCATCTCTGTGTTAAGTTTCCTTTGCAGGATAACACAATTGCAACCATTCACAGTGATGCCCGAGAAGCTAGGGAATGCTACAACAACAGTTTCAAAAGACCTAACTCAAACACAAAAGCCCATGTTCACAACATCGGCAGCCTGCACGACCTACTAGCTCTAGCCGATCTTGATCCCAGAGTGGGAACCTTTAAAAGACCAACCCCAACAGAAGACCTGCATAAAATCTATTTCACAGAAAGCACGGACAAATTTACATACGTCGGCTCAATATTATCCTCAGAAGAGAAATCGTCATTCCGAACATTCTTACAGCAAAATGCTGACCTGTTTGCTTGGACCCCAGCTGATATGCCAGGCATCAATCCCTCCATCATATCCCACAAGTTGGCATTAGATCCATTTGTCCGTCCAGTAGCACAGAAAAAGAGAAACCTCGGCCATGACCGAAAACAAGCTTCCCTGGAAGAAACCAAGAAGCTCATCGACGCGGGCTTCATCCAAGAAATCAGATTCACAACATGGCTGGCGAATGTCGTCATGGTAAAAAAATATAACGGTAAATGGCGCATGTGTGTTAATTTCACCGATCTCAACAAAGTATGCCCCAAAGATTCCTATCCTTAGCCCTCTATTGATTGCTTAGTTGATAACGCCTCTGGTTATGAAAAACTCAACTTTATGGATGCATATTCTGGCTATAACCTGATCCGAATGCATCCATCCGATCAAAATAAGACAACCTTTATTACTGAATATGGAAACTACTGTTATAAAGTCATGCTATTTGGCCTTAAGAATGCAAGTTCAACATATCAACGTCTAATGGACAAAGTCTTCGCCAAACAGATCAGCAGGAACATTGAGGTCTACGTTGACGATATGGTCGCCAAGACTAAGATTGGCAACAATCACCTTGACGACCTCGCAGAAATCTTCAGTCAACTAAGAAAATACAACATGCAATTAAATCCTGAGAAGTGCACATTCGGCGTCCAGAGCGGCAAATTCCTCGGCTTCATACTCACAAGCCGAGGTATCGAGGCCAATCCAGAAAAATGCCGAGCTGGTTTAGACATGACAAGCCCACAAACCATCAAAGAAGTTCAGCGAGTAACAGGGAGACTTGCTGCACTCTCTAGATTTTACCCTGCCTAGCTTCTAAATCTTAATGTTTTTTCCAAACTTTAAAAACGAAAAAAGCTTTCCGTTGGACTGATGACTGCGAACAAGCATTCCAAGTTATTAAAAAAAATCTTTCAAAACCACCAATCTTACAAACCCCCATTCAGGGGGAACCATTATTCTTATATTTGTCTATCACTAACTGGGCGATAAGCTCTGCTCTTGTTGCAGAAAGGGAAAAGAAGCAGTTTCCAATCTATTTTACCAGCAAAACATTACAGAATGCCGAGCTTCGATATCCGAGCATTGAGAAGCTGGCCCTAGCCCTTGTCTTCTTGGCCAGAAGACTCCGACCATATTTCCAGAGCCATGAAATCCATGTTCGGACAGATCATCCTTTGCGACAAGTCCTTCAAAAACCTGAGCTGGCTGGCCGACTAGTAAAATGGTCGGTGGAACTATCAGAATTTGATATCAAATACGAAGGCCGAACATCTATCAAGTCCCAATTCTTAGCCGACTTCATCACCAAATTCTCAGTACCAGACACAACCGAAGACTACATCGAATGGTCTTTATACGTCGATGGATCCTTCAACCCACAAGGATGTGGAGTAGGTATCATACTTGATGATAGCCAAGGTAACATCATCGAACATTCCCTCAATTTTTCATTTAAAGCAAGCAACAACCAAAGTGAGTATGAATCCCTAATTGCCGGACTTAGACTCGCTGCCGACCTAAACATTACCGAACTTAAGGTATACTGCGACTCCTTACTCATCGTCCAGCAGGTAAACAACTTATACCAAGTAAAGGACCCTTTACTTTCTACATACCTTAACATTGTACAAAATTTACTTTCAAAATTTTCTAAATACGAAATACAACACATACCCAGGGAGAGTAATGGCCGAGCTGACATTCTGTCTAAACTCGCCAGTACTCAACCAAATGGGTCATCCCTTTATCAGTCAATATTGCTTAATCCAAGCATTGAACTCACAGAAATCTTAAGTGTAACACAGGAAGCAGATTGAAGATCTCCATACATAGAATATCTTAGGACAAGAATCTTGCCAGACGATGTCGAAAATGTCCGACACTTTCGCCGACAAGCATCCTTCTTTACAATTTATAACAACTGCCTATATAGACGAGGATTCTCTCGTCCGTTACTAAAATGTCTTTGCAGAACAGAAGCCGAGCTTGCAATTGCCGAGGCACATGAAGGGATCTGTGGTACACACCTCGGAGCCCGAAGTCTGTCTTCAAAAACCCTCAGAGCTGGATTATATTGGCCGACAATACAACATGATTGCCAATCAAAAGTTAAAAGCTGTAACAACTGCCAGAAACACAGTCCGATCACACATCTCCCGGCCGAACTCCTACACTACTCCGAGGTAAGTTGGCCATTCAACCAATGGGACATAGATATCTTCGGCCCCTTCCCCACAGCAGCAGGGCAGGTAAAATTCCTGGATGTAGCAATTGACAATTTTTCCAAATGGATAGAGGCACAACCCCTAGCCAAGATTACATCACAACAAATGATTTTTTTTGTCTGGAAATATATTATTTGTCGATTCGGCATTCCTCGGCACATTATCATAGATAATGGTCACCAGTTCGCTGATAAAAAATTTACATCCTTTTTGCAGGAACAAAAAATCAAACAACATTTCTCGTCAGTCGAGCACCCTGATAATGAGTTTTGCTCGATGGTTTAGAATTTCTCTTCTAGAAATAAGAACTTCGTTGTAAGCATAGTTCTAAACCAACAAACAATTCTCACATAAAAAATTTGAGTTGTCACAAGTACAAATCCCAAATAAATTTATAACCGAAGTATTTAGACTCCGGGTCGTCTCACAAAGAGTTGTAATGAAGTGGTCAATTATTGGCTATGAGGATGCAAGGGGGGTTGATTTGATAAGAGGGCAAGAAATAAATGACAAGAAAAGTAAAGAGAGCAATTAAAGAAAGCAATTAATAAAGAGAGACATTCATGGCAAGGATTGAGATCATAGGCTTTTTATCCTAGTCATGCAATGATTAATTCAACTTATTTAGTCAACTCCAACGAATAGGGAGAAATCAAACGAGATTAATCAATCATACCACAATTATAAATAAGAATTTATCTCATTACGTCATCTCCGACGATTGAGAAAGGTATCATGTTATCCTCATACTCGGAGAAAGTCTAATAAGACTAGCTAATCTCAATCCAAAATTCCTAATCAACTCACTAATTAAATTAGCAAAAAATTAGCGTCAATGAAAACAATATTCCAAAAGTCCTAATCAACTCACTAATTAAATTAGCAAAAGATTAGCGTCAATGGAAACAATATTAGCTAACAACTCTAGATCACCAACATGAGTTGGGTTTTCATGACTCAAGATTGCCTAATTACTCTTTCCAAGTCAAGAATGCTCAAAATTCTACTCTAAGGCCCAACCAAACATTTTATCAAACACTTGGTGGGTATAAATAGAAAGCATAATAAAATATGCAAGAAATATAAATCTACCAACTATCAATTGCAAGAAAAGTAAATCAACAATTCAAATCATTAATTAAAAGAACATGGAAACATAAAATTACATTAAAGAAAATTAAGATTCAACAATGGTTCATAAACATAAAAAGGGCAAAATAAAGGAAATGACAAGTAAAAAAACTAGAAGAGTAGAGATGTAACAACAAGAAATTAAAAGGAGAAACTAAATCAAAACAAGAATTAAAACTTGGATCCAAGAAGAATTAACTAAAACTACCCTAAAATCTAGAGAGAGGAGAGAGCCTCTCTCTCTAGAATTCTAACCTAAAACATGATGAAAACTCAACTATGACTACTTTTTTTCATTCCTCCTTCAATCCTTGGGTTCAATAGCATCAAAAATGGGATGGATTGGGTCCAAAATGACCTGCAAAATTGCTGGGGGCGATTTCATTAAAGTGGACCCACGGCAGAATCGGCGCGCACGCGTACATGGCACGTGCGCGCCCCTGAGCACGAAGTAACATATGGAAAATTTTATATCATTTCGAAGTCCCGGATGTTAGCTTTCCAACGCAACTGGAACCGCCTCAATTGGACCTCTGTAGCTCAAGTTATGGTCGATTGAGTGCCAGAAGGTCAGACTTGACAGCTTTACGGTTTCTCCATTTCTTCATGAGTTCTCCCACTTTGCATGCTTTTCTCCTCACTTCTTCCATCCAATACTTGCCTTCTAAACCTGAAATCACTTAACAAACATATCAAGGCATCGAATGGAATTAAAGTGGATTAAATTTAGTTATTTTAAAGCCTAAAAAGCATATTTTCACATTTAAGCACAAATCAAGGGAGAATTGCATCATTGAATAAATGTGAGAAAATGTGATAAAATTCCCCAAAATAAGCACAAGATAAACCACAAAATCGGGGTTTATCAAATCTCCCTACACTTAAACTAAGCATGTCCTCATGCTAAGAATAAAGAAGGACAAGAAAAGGGGTATGAACATTTATTCAATGCAAACTAACTACATGCAACCTATCTATATGAATGCATCCACTTAGTCAAAATAAATTAATTTCCAAGAATACATATACAAACACAAGGGCTAAGGCAATAGCAATCACTCAACCCACAATTGAATTGAATTATTAAGAAGATTTTACAAACTTGCAAGAAAAGGGATGATCATTGGTGGAAACATGTAATTGAGCAATCGAACCCTCACCGGATGTGTATCCGCTCTAGTCGCTCAAGTGTATGGGGTTGATTCACTCAATTCTCCCCTAATCATGCTTTCCAAGATTTGTTTTTCATCTAACAATCAACAATTATTTCATGCATGCATACAAATATCATGAGGACTTTCCATAGGTTGTAATGGGGTTAGGGTCAAGGTAGGATGCATATGGTTAAGTGGGTTTGAGATTTGAATCTTTGATTAACTTAAGCTCTTACCAAACATATATAACAACCTATACAACTCTAATACACAACCTAACTACCCATGATTCCCACTTTTTCACATACTCATGCATTCTCTTTTGATTCACATTCCATATGCATTGATTTTTATTGAACTTTACTTCGGGACATTTTTGTCCTCTTTTTATTTCTTTTTCTATTTTTTTCTTATATATATATATATTTGTTCTTTTTCTTTTTTTTTCTCTATCATTTTTTTAAAGTATATACAAACGTATCAATGCATATGGTTTTACATATTTAATGCATAAGCATGTACCCAACTCCCAAAAATATTCAACAAAATACAAAAACACACATTTTTTTTCTTAACCAATGTCCCAAGTTTTCCATACCCAATTGATACACACCCTCACTAGCCTAAGCTAATCAAAGATCCAAATTAAGGGATATTTATTGTTTTTCACTTAGGGGTAGTGATGTGCTACAATTAAGAACAAAAAGGATTAAATAGGCTCAAAGTTCGTTAACAATGATTGATGAAAGGTAGGCTATTTGGGTAAGTGAGCTAAATGAAATGATGGCCTCAATCATATAAATGCATGTATACGTGGAATAATGGACATAAAGAATCAAACAAATCAAAGATTACAATCATAGGAAGAGAATAATGCACACAAGAATGAAAATAAGTGGTTATGTATGGTGTAACCACACAATTAAGCTCAAATCTAACATGCTTGTGTTCTTAGCTCAAAAATCATGTTCCACAAAGTATATAATTCAAGCAAGTTCTAAATTTTTTTTTCAATTGGGGTGCTCTATAGATAAAATCCTTGGAAAATATCATGATTTTGACTAAGCTTAATATATACATATGCAATGCAACCAAAAATCCTAAAAGATTTAAAAATGAAATGCAAAAGTGTTGGGATTAGAAACTTGTCACCCAAAAATGCCAAGCGGTCGGACGACCTCCCCACACTTAAAAGTTTGCACCGTCCTCGGTGCACTCAAAGATGAGCAAGGGGGTACGACGACTTTCCGAGTTGCTACCTTCAGCGGGTAGGTCAACCGGTGCTGCGTGTTCTTCTCCCACTTTCATTTTTGCTTATGGTGCAGCAATCATGAAAAACAAAATAAACACCGTAAGATGAGAAAATACAAAAGCAAGGAAGCGTGAATTGTTGGAATGAGGTAAATCACTAGAATTGAGTGGGTGAATCGGTGTGACATTGATGAAAAATAGGTGTGTGGGTTCTAAAATTGCGCACGGTTTAGAACACACACACATACTAGTATAAAAAGCTGTGTCACATTTACACAAAAGAAAACATGCACTTCACTCATTCTAGTGTGCTTGAGATACTTTAAAAGACTTGTAGGTTAAGGCAACCAAACAAGTAGTGAAGAAGCATAAAAGCATTCAGGAAGAAATCAAGCAATTGTGAAATTGGATAATGCATGGACATTGATTGATGTGTAGGTAGACTTAGTGAACAAAATGGTATATGAAACTCACACAACAAACAATGACACATATTGAAGTTGTTGCAACACCTAAGTGACATAAAGGTGAAACACATGGATGCTATGGAACTTAGAAAAAAAGGATATAGAAGTCAAAATCAATCACATAGCACGCATGGTCCACAAAGCTTGAAAAGCTCAAAAATACTTCACTAGGTAAGCTTCCGATCCAATTCACAATTCCACAATCTCAATGCATGAAATAGGTGATGATCAATTAGAACAAGCATCCTAAAAAAATGCATTGATAATGTACAATTGCCTAACAATAGATGATGAATGCATGGTGGCCAAAACATGCAATTCAAAGAGTTAAGATGCATGAAGGCAATGTAACATATACTTGGTATTCAAAAGTGTTAAACATGAAAAATTCCAAACCAAGTAATAAATTGCAACCTCAATAAAGGAATCCAACAATGACAATAATAACAATGATGTTAAACTAACATTCTATTAGTAATAAGCAGCAGTAAACAGTAGACAAGATTAGTAATCCAACACTTATAATGGAAGACAAAAATTTAAACGAACTAACTAAATAAAAGAATTGGTGTTACATGATATTTGGTAGTGTTGGATGATGATTGAAGGGTGGAAAGAGAAGAGAGGAAGGAAAGAAATGGAAAGAGGAGAAAGAAAGAAGGTGAGTGAAACAGGGCAATCTACGCGTGCGCGTCATGTGCGCGTAAGCGTGGATTGATGAAAATGGAAGCGACGCGTACGCGTGAAGTGCACGTACGCGTGCATGGTGAAGTAGAGAGTCGACGCAGACGCGCAAGGTATGCGTTCGCGTGCCCTGGGGCACAAAGTTGGCACACTTCAGGCACAACTCTCGGGTGAATGTATGGAGGGGTGGAAAAACTGAATCCACGCATACGCGTACATGGCGCGTCCGCGTGGATGGTCGAAAATACTTGAGGCGCGCGTACGCGCCAGGTGCGCGCACGCGCAGGTTGGTGCTCTATTTTTCAAAATTTTTTCAAGTTCTTGCACCAAACCAAGCATTCCAAACCTCCAAACAGCTACCCAAACACCATAAAACCTTATTTAACCTACTAGACTTCCAAATAAACTCAACTAAGTAATCAAAACATGAAATTAAACTTATTTTACCAATATGTACAAAAGGGAAAAATGAAAAGATGTTACCATGGTGGGTTGTCTCCCACCTAGCACTTTTGTTTATTGTCCTTAAGTTGGACTTATGGGGAGCTTCTCTTAAGGTGGCTTGTGCTTGAAGCTATCCTTGAACATCCACCAATGCTTGAGTCTCCAATAAGCTCCATTCTTCAATGTTAATATCTTCAAGCTTTGATGGAGTTCTTCACAAACCATGAGCTCCCAAAGTTGATTTTCCTTGTGCGATCCGGGATCCCACACTTTGTTTTGATACCCATCTTCAAATTGATCATCATGATTCCAATTGGGTGGCATGACCTTAGAATTCTCAATTAGGCCCCCAAACATTCTCCTAGACCCATGCAATTTGGTTCTACACCAACCATTGCTTTTCAACTTTGAGCATGCAACCATCATGAACTTAGAGGAATGTTTCCAACCACTACACAACTCTCTCTTACTCTTAACTCCACAAAGAGCTCTAAGTTGTCCATCATTTTCAATCAAACCATATTCAAGTGAGAAAGCAAAGCTTAGGAATAAGAATTTTACCCACTTGAATGTTGTGTTGGATGATGACTTAGGAAGGGGTGGTCCTAATGGTCTTGCAAGTTCCACTCCCTTGTGCTCTTCTTTGATTATCTCCACCTCTTCACAAGCTTCTTCAATTTCAACCTCTTCCTCTTGGTGGCTCACTTCCAATTCGATCTCTTCTTCATTGCTTACCAAGGGCATGGGAGGTGAGGTGTCTTTTTCCTTACCCTCTATGTTAAGCCCAATGAGGAAGGATTTAATTGTACATAAGAATTCTTCAATGATTGAATCCATCTCTTGATCAACCTCTTCAAGGTTTTCCACCATGATATGCATTGGAGGTTGTACACCCTCCTCAACATCAATATCAAGCTTCTTGAAAGAGGGCTCTATAATGCTAAATTCCCATGGACTTCCAACATCTCCTATGTTTTCAACCACTTCTTCCGGTTCATTTATCTCAACTTCTTCCCCTTGTGACAATTCTTGCTTCAACTCCTATTCTTCACCTTGAAGCTCTAACCTCACTCCCTCACTATGCTCCTTAATTGCCTCTCCACATTCGTCAATGGGAGTGTCTTGGTTGCTTGGGCTTAGTGGGAGGAGGCCATATTGCTAACGGCTTCCACTAGGATAGCCATCTTGGCTCCTAGCTCTTTAAACTTCTTTTCATCCTCCTCTTGTCGCCTTAAGATATGAGATTCAAGATCTCTCAATTCATGCGTGGGGGCTTCATCGGGAGGTGATGGTGGAAGAGAAGGTTCATTATTTGGGAGGAAGGTATCATGTTTGGAAGTTGGTTCATCTTGGTAAGGGTATGGAGTTGTATATTGAGGTGGTTCTTGAGAGTAGTTGTGTTGGAATTGTGGTGGTTCCATGTGTGGTTCATATGGTTCATAAGGTGGTTGATATGGTGGATAAGGGTTAGGGTCATATGGGGGTGTTTGGTGGTATGGGGCTTGTGAGTAAGGTGGTTCAAAATTAGGTTGAGGGGGTGGTTCATAGGCATGTGGTGGTGGTTGTTGACAATTACAATAAGAGTCATGGTGCACGAAATTGTGATCTCAGGCAACGGCGCCAGAAACTCTGTACACACGTCTTAATAAATCGTTTTTCATTCACAACTTCGATACAACTAACCAGCAAGTGCACTGGGTCGTCCAAGTAATAAACCTTACATGAGTAAGGGTCGATCTCACGGAGATTGTTGGTATGAAGCAAGCTATGGTCACCTTGTAAATCTCAGTCAGGGGAATATCAAAAGGTTATGGAGTTTTCGAACATAAATAATAAATAGATAAAAAATAAGGATAGAAACACTTATGTAATTCATTGGTGAGAATTTCAGATAAGCGTATAGAGATGCTTTCGTTCCTCTTAATCTCTGCTTTCCCGCTGTCTTCATCCAATCAGTCTTACTCCTTTCCATGGCTGGCTTTATGTAAGGGCATCACCGTTGTCAATGGCTACATCCCATCCTCTTATGAAAATGGTCCAAATGCTCTGTCACAGCACGGCTAATCATCTGAGGTTCTCGATCATACTGGAATAGGATTCACCCTCCTTTTGCGTCTGTCACTACGCCCAGCACTCGCGAGTTTGAAGCTCGTCACAGTCATTCAATCCCTGAATCCTACTCGGAATACCACAGACAAGGTTTAGACTTTCCGGATTCTCATGAATGCCGCCATCAATCTAGCTTACACCACGAAGATTCTGATTAAGAGATCTAAGAGATACTCATTCAATCTAAGGTAGAACGGAAGTGGTTGTCAGGCACGCGTTCATAGGGAATGATGATGATTGTCACGTTCATCACATTCATGTTGAAGTGCGAATGAATATCTTAGAAGCGGAATAAGTTGAATTGAATAGAAAACAGTAGTACTTTGCATTAATTCATGAGGAATAGCAGAGCTCCACACCTTAATCTATGGAGTGCAGAAACTCTACCGTTGAAAAATACATAAGTGAAAGGTTCAGGCATGGACTATTATATATTGCTGGAAAGCCCTGGATGTCTACTTTCCAACGCAATTGGAAGTGCGCCATTTTGAGTTCTTTAGCTCCAGAAAATCCACTTTGAGTGCAGGGAGGTCAGAATCCAACAGCATCAGCAGTCCTTCTTCAACCTCTGAATCTGATTTTTGCTCAAGTCCCTCAATTTCAGCCAGAAAATACCTGAAATCACAGAAAAACACACAAACTCATAGTAAAGTCCAGAAATATGAATTTAACATAAAAACTAATGAAAACATCCCTAAAAGTAACTAGATTCTACTAAAAACATATTAAAAACAATGCCAAAAAGCGTATAAATTATCCGCTCATCAGGTCATCACATCCATTAGATTGATATGCATTAGGATGAGAGTTATACCCAAAAGAATTCGGAGGTTGTTGTTGCCAATAAGGTTGATCAATCCCTTGAGGCTCCTCCCATCTTTGATTGCTCCATCCTTGATGCACATTCTCATTATAGTTCCCATTTCCTACAACATAATTTGAGCCAAAATCATAGCCAAAGGGGTGAGAATTCATGATAACAAATAAAAACAAAAGTTAACAAAAATAAGCAACTAGTCCTGAGGCTAACAAAAACTAACAAATAAGCAAAAGGCAAACATATTCACAATATTCACAATAGCCATTAACATAACACCATTGCAACTCCCCGGCAACGGCGCCATTTTGATAATGAGATTTTGCTCGATGGTTTAGAATTTATCTTCTAGAAATAAGAACTTCGTTGTAAGCATAGTTCTAAACCAACAAACAATTCCCACATCAAAAATTTGAGTTGTCACAAGTACAAACCCCAAATGAATTTATAATCGAAGTATTTAGACTCCGGGTCGTCTCACAAAGAGTTGCAATGAATTGGTCAATTATTGGCTATGAGGATGCAAGGGGGTTGATTTGATAAGATGGCAAGAAATAAATGACAAGAAAAGTAAAGAGAGCAATTAAAGAAAGCAATTAATAAAGAGAGACATTCATGGCAAGGATTGAGATCATAGGCTTTCTATCTTAGTCATGCAATGATTAATTCATCTTATTTAGTTAACTCCAACAAATAGGGAGAAAGTCAAACGAGATTAATCAATCATACCACAATTATAAACAAGAATTTATCTCATTACGTCATCTCCGACGATTGAGGAAGGTATTATGTTATCCTCATACTCGGAAAAAGTTTAATAAGACTAGCTAATCTCAATCCAAAAGTCCTAATCAACTCACTAATTAAATTAGCAAAAGATTAGCATCAATGGAAACAATATTCGAAAAGTCCTAATCAACTCACTAATTAAATTAGCAAAAGATTAGCGTCAATGGAAACAATATTAGCTAACAACTCTAGATCACCAACATGAGTTGGGTTTTCATGACTCAAGATTGCCTAATTACTCTTTCCAAGCCAAGAATGCTCAAAATTCTACTCTAAGGCCCAACCAAGCATTTTATCAAACACTTGGTGGCTACAAATGGAAAGCATAGTAAAATGTGCAAGAAATATAAATCTACCAACTATCAATTGCAAGAAAAGTAAATCAACAATTCAAATCATCAATTAAAAGAACATGGAAATATAAAATTGCATTAAAGAAAATTAAGATTCAACAATGGTTCATAAACATAAAAAGGGCAAAATAAAGGAAATGACAAGTAAAAAAACTAGAAGAGTAGAGATGTAACAACAAGAAATTAAAAGGAGAAACTAAATCAAAACAAGAATTAAAACTTGGATCCAAGAAGAATTAACTAAAACTACCCTAAAATCTAGAGAGAGGAGAGAGCCTCTCTCTCTAGAATTCTAACCTAAAACATGATGAAAACTCAACTATGACTACTTTTTTTCATTCCCCCTTCAATCCTTGGGTTCAATAGCATCAGAAATGGGTTGGATTGGGCCCAAAATGAGCTGCAAAATCGTTGGGGGCGATTTCATTAAAGTGGACCCACGGCAGAATCGGCGCGCATGATTACATGGCGCGTGTGCGCCCCTGAGCGTGAAATAACATATGGAAAATTTTATATCATTTTGAAGCTCCAGATGTTAGCTTTCCAACGCAACTAGAACCGCCTCATTTGGACCTCTGTAGCTCAAGTTATGGTCGATTGAGTGCCAGGAGGTCAGGCTTGACAGCTTTACGGTTCCTCCATTTCTTCATGAGTTCTCCCACTTTGCATGCTTTTCTCCTCACTTCTTCCATCCAATACTTGCCTTCTAAACCTGAAATCACTTAACAAACATATCAAGGCATCGAATGGAATTAAAGTGGATTAAATTTAGTTATTTTAAGGCCTAAAAAGCATGTTTTCACATTTAAGCACAAATCAAGGGAGAATTGCAAAACTATGCTATTTTATTGAATAAATGTGAGAAAATGTGATAAAATCTCCCAAAATAAGCACAAGATAAACCACAAAATCTGGGTTTATCACACCCACAAACAAACGGCTTAGTAGAGGCCGTGATGAACGGATTTTTGCTAGTAAAGAATTCACAATAAGTTCTCGTTGCTAGTATAGTTTCTAAACCAACAAAGAATCCTTTCATACAAAAATTTGTTTGTCACTTAAGCAAACCCAATAAAAATATAAACTGAAGTATTTAAACATCGGGTCGTCTCTCAAGGAATTGCAGGGAGGTGTATTTTTTATTGGTTATGAAATGATATATTTTTGGGTTTTTAAATGTTGAACAAGGAATTTAATGCCAAAAAAATAAACTGACAATTAAGAAAAGTTCTTGGCAAGGTACGAGAACTAGACGTCCTATCCTAGTTATCCTTTTCAGTTGTGATGAGAATTGTTCATTGCTCCCACTTAGTTAACCTTTAACTATGAAGGAAAGTCAAGTGGACAAATCAATTTGATTCCTCAAGTCCTAGTCAACTCCTAAGGAAAGACTAGCTTTAGAGGGATCCAAATCAACCATCAACTTTCAATTATCAATCAACAAAGGAGTTTGATAACTCAAGAGTCTCTAATTACTCAACCAAAGCCAAGAATATAAAAATCTAACTTAAAATCCTTCCAAGTATTTTATCAAACACTTGGAAGACACAACATAAAGACATAGGAAAGTAATAGGGAATGTAAAATCTAAAACCAACAATTGCAAGCATCAATGATAACAACTAAAGCAAGAACCAATAAATATGAAATACCTCAAATTGCATTAAATATAAAATCAAATCTAACATGAAGAGTTCATAAACCAAATTGGGGAAATAAATAAACCAACAAGAGAAATAGATAAACTAAAGTGCTAGAACTAATTAAGAGTAGAAGAAAACTAAATTAAAGTAAAGTAAAAATCTAATATTAAGAAAAGCTAAACCTAAAATCCTAAAACCTAGAGAGAGGAGAGAGCCTCTCTCTCTAGAAAACTACATCTAAACCTAAAATTATGTGAATGAATTGATGAATGAATCCCTTCATGATTCCCCCACTCTGTAGCCTCTAATCTGTGTTTTCTGGGCTGAAAATTGGGTCAAAAACAGTTTAGAAATCGCCCCCAGCGATTTCTGATACGTCCAGCACGTGGCTCTGTCACACGTACACGTCGCCCACGCGTACGCGTCGATTGAACTTTCGCAAGGTCACGCGTACGCGTGATCCACGCGTGTGTGTCACTTAACAGCATGGAAACTATGGCAAATTATATATCATTTCGAAGCCCCGGATGTTAGCTTTCTAACGCAACAAAAGCTGTCTCATTCGGATCTCTGTAGCTCAAGTTATGGTCGATTTAGTATGAAGAGGTCAGGGTTAACAGCTTAACAATTCCTTCAGTTTCTTGTATTCCTTCCACTTTTGCATGCTTCCTTCCCATCCTCTTAGCCATTCCTGCCCTATAAACCCTGGAAACACTTAACACACATATCACGGCATCAAATGGTAATAAGAGAGAATTAAAATTAGTAATTTAAAGCCAAAGAAACATGTTTTCAATCATAGCACAAAATTAAGAAGAAAAATGCAAAACATGCGAATTATATGAATAAATGTGAGTTTAGTGGATAAATACCACTCAATCAAGCATAAAATCCACTCAAAGTAGTGAAGAGGAATGGTAGAAATTATGAAATGCAACCTATCTATATAAATGCAACTACATGAAAAAATGCTTTTACCTACTTGGTTAAAAGTAAACAAATTCTCCAAGACAAACATAAATTGGATTCCACTAATTCAAATCACAAAATAAAGTACAAGTAAACTTGTAGAAGAAAATAGCTCATGAAAGCCGAGAACAAAGAGTCGAGCATCGAACCCTCACCGGGAGTGTATACACTCTAATTACTCAAGTGTTTAAGGTTCGATTCTCTCAATTCTCTACTAACTTTGCTTTCTAAGACTTGCTCTTCTTCTACCAATCAACAAAAATTTAATGCACAAATACACATATGAAGAGGTCTTTTAAGGGTTGTAATGGGGTCAGGGTCAAGGTAGGATTGTATTTGGCCAAGTGGACTAAAATTTGAATCCTTAATTAACTTAAATTTCCCACCTAACTTAAGACAATCCATGTAATCATAATACAAAATCTAACTACCCATTTACTATGTTTACCATATATTCATGTATCCGATTTTGAGTACAGTACGTATGCATTGCTATCAAAATTTACTTTGGGGCGTTTTGTTCCCTTTTATTATTTGCTCTTTTTTTTTTCTTTTTCTCCCCTTTTTTTTTTCTTTTTGATTTTATTTTTATTTTTTTATTATTTTTTTCTCAATGCATATGGTTAAATTATTGAATGCATGAACATGTCCTAAACATTTCTTTCACATTTTCATAAAGATATACAACACCCAATTCTTAAAACCAAATGTTTCCAAACCCAACTTCTCCACACTTAAATCATGAACACTCTCACTAGTCTAAGCTAACCAAGGATTCAAATTAAGGACATTATTGTTTTATGCTTAGAGTTAATGATGTGCTAGAGTAAAGAACAAATGAGATAAGTAGGCTCAAGATTGGTTTACAAAGGATAATGAAAAGGTTAAGGCCATATGGGTATGTAAGCTCAGTGAAACAAGGCCTCAATCATATAAGTGTATGCATACATCAAATAATAGAAATATAGAATTAAGCAAGACGAAGATCACAATTTTAGAGAGAAAAACACACGCCAAAATTAAAATATTTGTTGGTAAAATGCAACCAATCAAATAGGCTCAAAAATCTCACTGGTTTTGTATGTTCGAGCTCTAAACCATGTTCCAAAATAAAATTCTTCAAGCGAGGTCTAACAAAAAGTTTTAATTTAAATTAGTGAAATGCTATAAAAAGGGTCTTGAAAAAGAATTCGTCACTTCAACCAAGTAGTGGTAAAATATGCACAAAATCAAGCAAACATGCAATCAAACACGCAAATGCAACAACTAATTTAACAAGAAAATTAAAAATTGGTGTTGAAATAGGAAATAACTAACCCACGGAAGTCGGTATCGACCTCCCCATACTTAAAGGTTGCACCGTCCTCGGTGCCTGCTAAGATGTGCAAGTGGATGGGTTGCTACAACTGACGCTTTTTCCAAAGAATGTGCGTCGGAACTTGTTTGTCGCCCCATGTAAAAGTTTTCCGTTTTCCTTCTTGATAGCCATCCTGAAAGAAGAGAAAAGGAAAGAAAAGTAACCCAAAAACAAAGATAGAAATAAAATATGGTTGGGTTAGTGCCAAATAATGAGGATCTCAATTACATGGTAGCTACAACATGCAAGAGAAAAAATAGTAGAAGTAAATGGCATATTAATAGTGCAAAAATTGTGACAATGGGGAAGAGATGGTAGGTAATGAAAGACAATATAAATTCATGTCAATGCAAAAGGAATACATGTATCATAAAAATTAGCATTGACTTATAATTAATAATACCCAACAATTTAAAACAAGTCACGAAGCACCAAAATAATTCAAGAAAAGATGCAACAGTTGAATAAGAACATTTAACACCAACGAAAACGAAATGAACTTAGAAAAGAAAATATAAACATGCACAAAGTTAAAATGCAATGAATGAAAATATGAATGAAGTAAAAGAGAATGAAAGAGAATAAGGATGAGAAGTTAAAGAAAGGAAGAAGAAGTAAGTAAGAAAGGGGGAAGAAAGAAGGAGAAAGGAGGGAAGAAAGGAGAAGGGAGTGAGAAACGGGATGCGACGCGCGCGGGTAAGTCACGCGTGCGCGTAAAAACTGCATTAACCATGCGACGCGTACGCGTTGCCCATGCGTACGCGTGGTTTGCCGAAAATGAACACTGACGCGCGAGCGTCGGTCACGCGTACGCGTGAGAACCCGTGCGGCTCCAGCACCATGGCATCACAACTCTCTGTTCAAGCGCTCTTTCACGCCGATTCGCAATCCCACGCTTATGCGTGGATTGGCAAAAATGCAGGGGACGCATACGCGTAAAGCATGCGTATGCATGGGTCTGGCTATGCGCCTAGCACCCCTCCCACGTCGTTCCAGCACAACTCTCTGCCCATTTTCTCAATATTACGCACTGACACATGACGCGTGCGCGTCATCGTCGCTTATGCGTCGAGTGCAATTTTTTTTATGCAGAATGCAGGTGATGATGCAGAAATTATGAATGAACACTGATAAAAATAAGATAAGATAAAACTAAGAATAAAAATGAAGGATCATACTATGGTAGGTTGTCTCCCACCTAGCACTTTTAGTTATTGTCCTTAAGTTGGACATTTGGCGAGCTCCTTGTCATGGTGGCTTGTGCTTGAACTCATCTTGAAATTGCCACCAATGCTTGGACTTCCAATAAGCTCTAGCATCTCCAAGTGAATTCACCAAGCCTTGATGAAGTTCTTCACAAGCTTTGAGCTCCCAAAGTTGATCCTCTTGTATGTCGGGATCCCAAATTTTGTTTCCACACCCGTTTTCAAGTTGATCATCATGATTCCATCCGGGTGGTTTAGCCTTGGAATTCTCATTTAAGCACCCAAACATCCTCCTAGACCCAATCAATTTGGTTCTACACCAACCATTGGTATCAAACTTTGAGCGTGCAACCACCCTGAACCTAGAGTGACGCTTCCAATCACCACACAATTCTCCCTTACTCTTCAATTCCAGAAAGCTCTAAGTTGGCCATCCGTTTCAAGCAACCCATACTCAAGTGGAATTAGAAAGCCTAGAGATAAGAGATTTACCCACTTGAATGGTGTAAAGAATGATGGTGACTTAGGAAGGGGGACCTCCCCACACTTTGACAAAGCAAGGTCCACTCTGTTGTGCTCCTCTCTGATGATCTCCACCTCTTGACAAGCTTTTTCAACATTAACCTCGTCTTCAAGTTCAATGGGGAAGGATTCAATTGTGGATAGGGATTCATCAATGATTGAATCCCTCTCTTGATCAACCTCTTCAAAGTCTTCAACCATGATATGCCTTGGAGGTTGTACACCCTCCTCAACATCAATTTCAACCGTCTTGGAAGGAGGCTCTATGACTTGAGTTTCCCATGGAGGTTCCGCATCTCCTAAATCTTCAACCACGTCTTCTTCTTCAATAATTTCGGCTTTCTCCACTTGCTCTAGTACAAAATCTAGCTCCTCCTTCATGACTTCCACCTTTTGACAACTTTCTTCAAGGGTCTCTCCTACCTCCACTTTTTGGGCCTCCTCTTGCTTCTCTTGAAGTATGTATGCGTGAACCTGATCCATTACGTCTCTAAGACGATCCCTTCTCTCTTGTTCCATGTCAATAGCGGAATTTGGATCATGTTGCTCTTCGATTGATTGACATGGGTGAAAAGAAAGTGCGCTAGAGCTTGAGGGTTGAGTATTGGGGGTAAATGACGGATCCACATGAGATATAAGAGCTTGGAGAGTAGAGGTAAGACCGGTGAGAGCAGAGGTAAGTATGGTTTGAAGCTCCTATTGCCCTTGGCGAATAACACTAAAGGTATCATCTATGGGAGCTTGGGGTGGATAGGAGGGTTCATTTGTTTGGAGAAAAGGCTCATAATACGGAGGTGGTTCTTCTTGATAAGGGTATGGAGGTAGTGTATATTGAGGTGGTGGTTCTAGGTATGGTTCATATGGTTCGTATGGTGGTTGGTATGGTGGATAAGGGTTAGGGTCATATAGAGATGAGTGGTGGAAAGGGGCCTGTGAGTATGGTGGTTCAAAGCTCTGTTGAGGAGGGGGTTCATAGGTATATTGTGGTGGGTGTTGATTGTCACAAAGAGGTCCACCATAGCTATTGTCTTGGTAAGCATCATAGAATGGTTGTTGATAATACCTTGGAGGTGGTTGTTGCCAAGAGGGTCGATCAAATCCTTGTGGCTCCTCCCATCTTTGATTGTCCTATCCTTGATCCAAGCTCTCATTGTAATCTCCTGTTCCTCCAACAAGATTGTAACCAAACTCATAGCCAAAGGGGTGAGAATTCATAGTAGCAAGAGAAATAAGAACTAATAAAAATTAATGAAAATAAACACCTAAAACTAGAAACACTAACAAAGAAACGAAAAAGCAAAATTATTTACAATATTCATAATAACCAATAATAAGGCACACGTTTGCAATTATCCGACAACGGTGCCAAAAATTGATGAACGGATTTTTGCTAGTAAAGAATTCACAATAAGTTCTCGTTACTAGTATAGTTTCTAAACCAACAAAAGAATCCTTTCATACAAAAATTTGTTTGTCACTTAAGAAAACCCAATAAAAATATAAACTGAAGTATTTAAACCTCGGGTCGTCTCTCAAGGAATTGCAGGGAGGTGTATTTTTTATTGGTTATGAAATGGTATATTTTTGGGTTTTTAAATGTTGAACAAGGAATTTAATGGCAAGAAAACAAACTAACAATTAAGAAAAGTTCTTGGCAAGGTACGAGAACTAAACGTCCTATCCTAGTTATCCTTATCAGTTGTATTGAGAATTGTTCATTTCTCCCACTTAGTTAACCTCTAACTATGAAGGAAAGTCAAGTGGACAAATCAATTTGATTCCTCAATTCCTAGTTAATTCCTAAGGAAAGACTAGCTTTAGAGGGATCCAAATCAACCAGAAACTTTCAATTATCAATCAACAAAGGAGTTTGATAACTCAAGAGTCTCTAATTTCTCAACCAAAGTCAAGAATATAAAAATCTAACTTAAAACCCCCCCAAGCATTTTATCAAACACTTGGAAGCACAACATAAAGACATAGGAAAGTAATAGGGAATGTAAAATCTAAAACCAACAATTGCAAGCATCAATGATAACAACTAAAGCAAGAACCAATAAATATGAAATACCTCAAATTGCATTAAATATAAAATCAAATCTAACATGAAGAGTTCATAAACCAAATTGGAGAAATAAATAAACCAACAAGAGAAATAGATAAACTAAAGTGCTAGAACTAATTAAGAGTAGAAGAAAAATAAATTAAAGTAAAGTAGAAATCTAATATTAAGAAAAGCTAAACCTAAAATCCTAAAACTCTCTTCTCTCTCTAGAAAAATACATCTAAACCTAAAATTATGTGAATGAATTGATGAATGAATCCCTTTAAGATTTCCCCACTCTGCAGCCTCTAATCTGTGTTTTCTGGGCCGAAAACTGGGTCAAAAACAGCCTAGAAATCGCCCCCAGCGATTTCTAATACGTCCAGCACGTGGCTCTGTCACGCGTACGCGTCGCCCACGCGTACGTGTCGATTGAAAATTCGCAAGGTCACGCGTACGCGTGATGCACACGTGCGCATCGCCTAACAGCATGGCAACTATGGCAAATTATATATCATTTCGAAGCTTCGGATGTTGCCTCATTCGGACCTCTGTAGCTCAAGTTATGGCCGATTTAGTACGAAGAGGTCAGGGTTAACAGCTTAACAATTCCTTCAATTTCTTGTATTCCTTCCACTTTTGCATGCTTCCTTCCCATTCTCTAAGCTATTCCTTCCCTATAAACCCTGGAAACACTTAACACACATATCACGGCATCGAATGGTAATAAGAGAGAATTAAAATTAGTAATTTAAGGCAAAAGAAGCATGTTTTCAATCATAGCACAAAATTAGGAAGGAAAATGCAAAACATGCGAATTATATGAATAAGTGTGAGTTTAGTGGATAAAATCCACTCAATCAAGCATAAAATGTACTACAAAATAGTGGTACATCAGGCCGCAAATAAAGTAATACTACATGCTCTAAGAAAGAAACTGGAAGATGCAAAAGGCCTCTGGGCCAAGCTTATCCCAGAGATCATATGGGGATACAACACCATAATTCACTCAACCACAAAGAAAACACCCTTCCGGTTAGTCTACAGTTCAGATGCAATGATACCAGTGGAGATCTCCTAATCCTCACTGTGCATTGAAATGGCCGATCAAACTACAAAAGACATAGCTCGGCAATCCGAACTTGATCTCATAGAAGATGTCAGATCGTCCACAACAATCAAACAATTGGCTATGCAACAACTCATCGCTCGAAGATTTAATAAAAGACTTCACCCAAGGTCTTTCCAAGTAAATGACCTTGTGCTCAGGAAAATAGAACAAGCTAGATGACCATCAACCCATGGCAAACTAGCAGCCAATTGGGAAGGCCCTTACCAAGTCACAGAAGTCATCGGCAATGGAGCTTACCGACTACAAACCTTAGATGGTAAAGATCTGTCTAATACTTGGAATGTATCTTCTTTAAAGCTATATTACAGTTAAAACCAGGGATAGGCAAGTACTCTTTTTCCTACTACTAAGATTTTTCCCAAAAAGGGTTTTGCTTGGAGTGGTTTTAACGAGGCTAGCCTACCTGGGCCTTTGAAATCAAGGGTTTTACAATAAATAAATTTATTATCCAGTCAATACTCTTTGCATTTCATACTTCTCATTTATTTGATATTTATTCCACCGATCTATACTCCGAACCGACCATTCGGTAACAATCAGTCCAAACAGCCGAACTATAATCTAACTCCGACCATTTGGATACTATCAATCAAACGAACTATTGATCTATATTCTGAATCCAATCATTCAGATTCTATCCTTCAAACAACTAAACGATGTAACTCGGAATCCGATCAATCAAATCTATCATTCAAACAAACCAAACTTACTCCGAAACCGATCATTCGGAACTTCTCAGTCAAATTAAATATCCGATGTTAATTGGGAGCCGATCATTCAGAATTTATCAATCACACAAATATCCGATCTTAATCGGAAGCCGATCATTCAGAATTTATCAAATAACCGATTTAAATCGGAATCCGATCATTCAGAATTCATCAGTCAATCCATCTTAGTCAGAATCCGAACACTATGATACTATCATTTCAATCAAATAGCCGATTATAATCCGAACCCAACCATTCAACAAATATCAGTCAAAACAAATAGCCGATCTTAATAACAGATCGCCAAGCAAATAGTCATAAACTGACTTTATCAAAAATTACTACCGACCATTAAACAGAATCCAGTTACACAAAATATTATCAATGCCTATTAATCGGCATCTCAATAAACTCGGCCTACTCGGCCTTTCTATGATACTTTTCCATTAAAATGGCATTATACCATTAACACAATTTCACCTAATAACAAATTGGCTCTAAGCCACAATCACAACTGGGCAAAATTCACCTATCATAAACATATATATATTTTCTGCAAAATCAACATGTGCAAATAACCAAAAGCCAAATAAATTGTTTCCATAAAACAGTAGCAAACTTATGTTTAAAACATAAACAGTCGTAAGCTCACTACAGGAGCAAAACAATCCACCAAAATACATGTTTAAACACAAAAACCAAAATCCTACTCAACATTTTCATCCCCTTGCTCAGCAGCACTATCATCTTCGACCAAAACGCCATCCTGCACTATCTTACCTGGATCAATCAGTGAGAAATCTACCTCGGGAGCTAGGAATCTTACCTGAAGGGAAGCCCTCTCAAATCCTTCAAGGAAGGAATTAAGAATTTCTCCTTGCTTGTTCTTTTCCACCTCCTTCAATTGAGTGGTAACCTCAATCATACAGGTACTCAGAGCAGATAAGTCAGCTTCTTTCCTTTTTAAATCTTCAACATCCTTGGCATAGCTATCCTTCACCTCTTTCAAATGTTTCTCAACCTCAGCTAACTTCATCTCTAGCTCTGAAATTTTAGCAGCCTTTATAGCCAACTTCTCCCTCAAGCTCAGATCCTCCTTTTTCTCAACAAACTTTCGATGTATTTTTTCACGGCTACGTCCCAAACTCACCAGCCGCAATCCCACCACCTGAAACTTATATATTATCACATTAGTATCCCACAAAATAGAAAAATTTAAAACCTTTACTCCAAAAAAAAAATTTACCTGCATATATTGATCAATAGCAACATCACCAACTTCGTCGGCCAGAGTTATATATGCTGACGATTGACAACACTCATAAGCAATAACCATGTATGGGTAATCCCTTCCCCACAAGGACGAAGAATCAGTCTGATCAGCAATCCCATGCAACCTCTTTTGATTATAAAAAAACTTATGAACTTCTTCAATCGGTACCTCATCTTTTTCATCATCAGAAACGTCGGACAAGTCCACCACGTCACCCTTTCTCTCCTTAGCAATAACCATCCTCCTCCTCGGATTTGGTTGATCAACCTCACTAGTGCCAACAAACTTCTCAACTTTCGACGTTGAACCTTCTTTATCTAGGTTCTTACTTTTCACACGTGCCCTCAAGTTTGCTGCGGATACACCAGGATACTTCCCACCTGAAAACAAACAAAAACAAACCTTCATCAACATATGTCAAAATCCTAAATACAAAACAAAACCCCAACAAGCTCACCTAAGTAATCTACTACAGCCTACTTACTTTCCTCCCACTTCAACAAATCGAACACTGAGATCAATTCCTTCCGATCAAATGCTTCGACCAGATACTCAATAATACACTCATCCCTAGGCTTGATAAACTCCGGGCCGAGTATATTATTGGGCTCAGAACATCACCAAATCGGAAATCTCTCCCCTAAATGCTCGTCCACATAAAAAGGAAACTCCCCTTCAACACTTCTCACCTTCCGATACATCTCCTTAAACTCCTTAAATGACGACTTATACAGCTTAAATATTGCAAACCTCGGCGAACTATTCAAGTTCACCCACCCACCTTTCCACACACCCTTAGCTTGAAAAAGTGAGAAAAATAACTCTACAGATGGCACTTCTTTCAAAAACTCCATCAGTACCTCAAATGCACGAAGAAAAGCCCACCCATTCAGATGTAGCTGAGATGGAGCACAGTTCATCTGCTTCAAAATCTGACATTCAAATTCGCTAAATGGAAGCTTAACCTTCAACTCTTCAAAAACACAGCTATACATAAAAAAGTGTTCAAAACCTTCACCCCTATGAAAAACCTTATCACACTCAGAATAGGGCAGTAGCTCCACTCGAACCCCAGAAGAAGGCCTAACAACTTTACTCTTATCCACTTCATCTACAGCTCCCTAATCCAAGAACAAAGATACACGACTCCTAACATCATTATTAACCTAGTCATAAGACCAATCTATCCTCTCCTTCTTATCCTTCTCAAACCTCATCAACAGCCACAAACAGAAACAGAGGAAGAAGAAAAAAAAACTCAATGAAGAAACAGAAAATTTTTTTCACATACCTCTTTTACTCATTTTTCTTCCCTCCGGAAACTCCACAGCCAACTTTATCTCACAAACTCAAACATGATGTGGATGCTACACTATTGGTATTCCAATAACAGTTACCAATGAGTTACAAAAACTCCTTCAGTAACAATAACCCACTTCTCAGTCACATCAACCGCCCAATGAGCAGTCTTGGAAATGACAGCACACTTAATGCCATCATTACTTCTCTCTCTTCATTTAAAATCTGTTTACTTTTTAATATATCTTTTTTTTATTAACCCTTTTTAATAAAACATCTTGAGCTGGGGGCTCCAGGTGCAACACGTTTTGCCGAAGTAATACACTCACATCGCCGACTCATACTCCATTTAAAGCTCAACCTGCTTCATTAAAACATACTCTCAGGCTAAGCTTAGGGGCTATGATCGGGACAGTTACAAGACTAGCATTTCAAATCGGCGTTACACACCATAACTCGGCAACTTACGTTATAATTCGGCAAAACGTGTTAATTCGGCTTAATGAAATACATCCTAATAGTAATAACATCCGATCATAAAGTATCGGCCGTTAAGACCTAATAATTATTCATCAATTTAGAAGATCAATACTAATAGAACCTATCTTCTTACCCCATTTATAAAGGTACGTTATTCTATCCTTAAGGATATGCATAACTGAATTCTCAATACTGACTTAAGCTTCGGAGTACCTTTACCGGTACACTCCCCCTTGTTCCTTGCTCACGCCCAGTGCAATTGGACATCCTCTTGGAGAAAAGCTCGGACTTACACAAAAGTTCAGAGATCGTATAACAACTCGGCGTCGACTCCTAGGGACCGAACTCTCCCTTCAGATATCCATACAAGAACAAGTATAAAAAAAAAGAAAAATAGAAATTGACTACTGAAAAAAAGAATGCAATAAAAACTGTTGCCACTAAAATTAAAGAAATTTCTTTAGAAAAGTTGAGCTCTTTTGTGAAAAATCAGAAAAAAAGTTGTATAAATTTATTAAACAGATATAAAATATACTAGTACATACATATAAAAAATATATTTTAATATATAATATTTTAAAAGTGACAAATATAATCTTTTATTTTAAAATAAATAAATATAAAGTATATAAATACATACAAAAATATTTTTTATTTATTGAAATTAATTATATACAATATTATTTATGATTACATAATATAAAATAATTAAATCATTTTATATTATTTGACAATAATTAAATTATTTTACACTACTTGAAAATAATTAGATTATTCGTTAAAAATAAAAATTATTATAAAGTTAATTTTGTTAAAAATATATTATTATATAACATAATATTTTATTCAAATATTTGTAAACATGTATTTTATTCAAAATATTATATATAATATTACTTTAACAAAATTGACTGTTATATAATAATATATTTTTTAATGTAGAGAATAGTTATCTGATATTAATATATGTTTAAAATATTATATATAATACATAAAAATATTATTCTAAAATTTTTTCACACTTTAAAACAAATATTTTTAAATTTTTCATTTATATTTTTAAAAAATAAAAATTTATTTCTAAAGATTACATATATAAATACATTCACAGTTAGAAACGTTTACATATGTATACACACATTAATTTGTGATTTTTATGGGTTTGTGTGTAATAATTCTCTGTCTCTTTGAAAAATCTCAAACGTGCCATAGTGAGTAGTATTTGTAACAAATAAAATAAAAAAGATATTTAGGTAAAATCATTTTTAATTATATAGAAATGTTAATTATAATTATATAATTTTCATGTCATTTCATCGATTTTGTTTATTGTAGAAATACATTTTTATCTTTATTTAAAAAAGTAAAAATAATATTATTTATTTTTTATTTTTATTTTTTAAGAATATAAATAAAAAAATTTAAAAATATTTGTTTAAATGTATTAAAAAAAATAACATTTTCATATATTATGTATAATATTTAAAATAAAAGTAAATTTTATCCAACTCTTTTAATTTTAAAGGGTAATTAAGTTATCCTTTGTGATATATAATATTTTTATGGAATGAAATGGATTAGTTTATCATAGTTAACTTTAATTTTTCATCTAACTTAAGTTTTAATAACCTAATTAATTAACTATGATATAATTCTTTTGGCATTTAAAGAATAATATGGTATAACACATAAATCAATTAGAAATCAATACATAGATCATAACTTGGTAAAACTTTGTATTATCACAATAATAAAAGAGAAATTATGCGCATTGAATTAAAAAAAATCAAATAAATAATAGTGATATATATTCGAGAAGACAATCTGACATTTTAAAATAAAAGGGCAAAATGAAGATTCCACATTTTTGGAAGGTCTCATTACTAGAGTACATGTAAAGAAGTCTAAGGAGAGTTTTAAAAACTTGGTAGCATTCATGCATTAAAAAATTCATCAACTGTTGACTAAGAAAGAAAGGACAAGGCCCATTAGACTAAGTCAGGACAACAAAAAATTCGATAACACTTTTCAAATTCAGTGAAAGGCATAAGTTATTATTTAATTTTCAAATTATTAGGTCTATGTTTTAGTTTGTTTTGTTGTTAAAGATTTGTTAGAAGATTTGATTTAGTTCTAATTTGCTTAGTAGTATTTTTAGAAGTCTTAAATTTAAATTAAATCTGATAAATATCAAATAAGATCAAATATGATTTAAATTAGTTATCATATCTTTTAGTTATCTTATCTTTAATTTTAGAATCATATTTAAAAAAAATTGACCTACTTTTATGCTAATTTATTAGGAATCTATTTAAATACTTTTGTGAGTCATTCTAAACAACTTTTGATGAATGGTTTGCTTCAGCCATTTGATATATAAGTCATCAAGGACAGATTTTTTAAAGGTCTAGTTGGACAAACTCTTTCGATGATCTAAGTTGCTAAGAATAAATTTTCTAAAAGTTTAGTAAAAAAATTTTTATCTATCATTTTATATTTTCACTTTGTCTTTTTTTATTCCTTTCAATTTTGTCCATGTCTTTTCTTATCTTTTTGTTTCTTTTCTTAGTCTTTCGTTCTCCATCCGTATTATTCCTATCAGGCAACCACATGAGATTTCATAACTTTTCTTCGTGAAACATATAAATTGCCAACACGGAGAGGAAAAAAAAGAATAGCTAAAATAATAGCATAGATTTTCCAAGATGAATGAATTTTTTTTAAAAGAATTATCAAGAAAGAGAATTTTGAAATTTTTGGTTCTCTTAATTTTTTTGTTTTTTCTTTAAATGGTTAAAAATGTTTAATATAAATTATACCATGGTTAATTGATTAAGTTATCAAAATTTAAGTTAGATAAAAGGTTATAATTAATCATAAAAAGTCAACTTATTTTATCAAATAATAATATGATATGTCACAAGAGATAACTTACCCTTTAAAATTAAAAAGATAAGATAGAATTCACCTAAAATAAAATATATGTTTACGAATATTTAAATAAAAAAATTGTATTATATAATAATATATTTTTAACAAAATAAACTATTACAATATTTTTAATTTTTTAATGAATAATCTAATCATTTTTAAGTAATATAATTATTTTATATTTTGTAATTAAAAATAATACTGTATAATAATTAATTTTAATAAATAAAAAATATTTTTGTATGAATTTATATGTTTTATATTTATTTATTTTATAATAAAATATTACACTTGTCATTTTTAAATTATTATGTATAAAAATATATGAGTAAACTACTATTTCTATCCATGAAAGTTGAAAATGCTGACGAATCTACTCATAGAAGAAAGAAATTACCAAATGTACCCATCAATAATGAGATCCGTGCGATGAAACTAACGAATCGTAATTCTGGTGTTGACTCCGTTAGTGACGCTCTCTACGTAGCATATTACGGCATTACGCGGCTTGAGGGTCTTCATACATGGTCTAATGAGCTGTTTGACCATTATAATGAACCCTAAATCTCAAAATTTTCCAAATTTAAAACTTTTTTCATCTTAAACACGAATCCTAGGTTAACAAAATTCTTCAAAGATATTCCAATGTCAAGGCGGAGACTCTTTACCCCACCTTCAAATGGGAGTTGTAGTGTATTTGGAAGCTCAATTTCAAAGCGGGTGCATGATAGAAAATTCAATGGGAGATGCTTCTGTAGGTTGGATATGACCTTGTTGCAGTCAGGGACGGCAATGAATCCTGGGAGGTGGTTTGTCCGTTATCCCAAATGGAAGGTATACCCTTTGTACACTTTGTTCTATTCGAAGTGAATATGTCTCTGATCTAATTTTTTTTGCCATTGATAGACTTCAGACTGCAGGTACTTTGTTCGGGTAGATGAAATCAAAGGTCCATGGGAGGATTTGAGGAGAGAATTTTTAGAAAGAAAGATGCACGAAGATGTTCTTGAGGCTGAGGCTGAAGTGAAGATGCTCATAAAGTTAGGGAAGATTGAAGCTGAAGTTAGTAGACTTAGGTTGTGGCTTGTGACTATGTCAATGATTGTGGTGTTTAGCTTTGTGTGTAATGTGTATCTGATTTTGAGCAGGTCTTGAATCTGAATAACTGTTCGTGTATGATTATGCAATGTCATGGCTAGTAGTTTTGTGTCTGTTCAATCTTGGTTGTGTTCTCTTTGGCATGACAAAAATATCCATACTCGATTGAGAGATGGACATTTGTACACATGACAAATTTAAAAAATGTTAAATGTAGTCTTACAAAATATATAACTTACAAAATATATCCCTTAATAATCAGTATTCTTTTAATTTTTATGCTATACCAAAATAACATGAAACATAAGCAAAATAAGCTGCTATGTAAGTAGTAACAGAGTTATTGAAACATGCAGAATAATTCCAAGTATCAATCATGATGATCAATCCAAACTAAAAACCAAAACATAAGCAACATAAAGTGAAGTATGTGACATATCCAACAAAATAATATAAACTACATATTCAACAAAATAACATAATTTAAACATTTTTGCTTCATGGATTTGGAGTAGAATTGCTTCTTCCACTTGAACCTCCATTCAATTGTGCAGCGGTTGACCCTTTTCTTGCTGGTGGATGAAAGCTTGGCTGTGGCCACCTAGTTAAACTTGATCCTCTAATTGCATGAGTTGGCATAAAATCCATGAACCTTGAAGTAGTTCCCTTAGAGGCAGCTTGCATGACTTGAGGTGTCACAGTGGGGGGGCACATGAGTAGTTGGAGGTGATGGTCTTACTAATGGTTGCACAATTGGTGTTGGTGGCTTTGACAGTGATTGAGCACACGGTGGTTGCTGAGTAGTTGGTGGGGTTTTTTTCAAATTATTCTTGTTCTTAGGGAGTCATTTTGCAATTAGTGGCCTAATTGAAAGAGGTACAATTGGATCAGGAACAGGTTGTAAAACTATTGGAGTTTTCTATAACAGTTGGTACATATTAGTGTCATTCAAAAATAAATTATAAAATTAAGTTGTCAAGCACATTACTGGATGCACTTCTGGGGGGTTGAGCTGCTGCTGCTTCAGCTGCTTCAACAGCTTCCATTGTTTCCTCCCAGAACATCTTTTCTAGTCTTGCTACCTCTTCTTCATCATCCACTGCAGCAGCATCAGTAGAAGGTTGTTGAGTTGAACTTTGTCCTCCAACACTCCCAGCCATTGCCTCCTTCTTCTTGGGACTGCTGCGACTGTTGTGACCAGTCTGCAATATAGATTTGGTGAACATAAAGGTGGCATCGATTATGAAACTAATGGAAGTAGCTGTGAATTTGTATACCTTTAATAAATACTTGCAGGTGATGGGGCCATATTTTCTGGGAGCCCTATGAGGATTTGGGTTGGAATCCTTTGGTCCATCATTCTTTTTGTCTCTTTTCAACTTTGGTCTCCCAATTTGCTTCTTGTATACTAGGAGTAATATAGGAGGTAGATCAACATATTGCTAGTATTCTTGACTTGAAACAAGTTGGATAACAAACTAGTATGTGCTATTATATGCCCCCTATAGAGAGCCAATTGTGTGCATGTTCCTCTGGTCTCCTATTCTGGTATTCAAGGGCAGCACATGCATGCCTATAGGACAATCCAGTCAGTTGCCACAATTTACAACTACATGTCCTCTTTCCAATATCTATCATAACTTTGTGTGGCAAGCACTGAATTTTGTAGATGTTTCTAGAATCATCTCCAGTGGAAAATGGCCTCCACTTGATACTCTCTTTTCTCTTTCTCCAACCTACTCTGCTGCATAGGAGTTATAACTCCATTATATCCCACCAAGACTTTTTAGTTTCTAACAATAATACTCATCAAATATCACCTCACCTTTTTAAGCATAGTTATAATAGGCTTCCCCCTCATCTTCTTGATCTTAGAGTTGAATAACTCTTAGTTGTTGTTCGTGTAATTGCCAGACTTCGGATATTCGCTAAAACCAGTCCTACTCTATTGATTTGGGGGGGGGGGGGATTCTGTTCAGATACTCCCAAGTATAGGGATTAACCCGTCTGATCCTATCCATAACATCATTGAACTCTTGAGAGGTTGTGGATTTGGCACATCTTCACATTGCCATTTTTAATTCTGTGTCCCCCCACTGTTTTCTAAAATTCTGCTATATGTGCATAACACAAAATCTGTGATGTGCTCCTGGATTTACTTCACGCATAGTAGGGATGAGTCGCTGGTGGAAACAAGTAAAACAATAACATTAATGATAGTTAGTCATTCAACCCTATCACCTGATCAAGCATAACTGCACTAAATATATACAATAGATTGTCAAGTAGTATTAATTAACATATAAATAGAGATAGGTAGTCATTCATTACCTTCTACATGTCTCACATGAAGTTAAACCCATTGATGGATGCCATAGAAGATCAAGAAGAAAGGGTGTTGACAAATAAGATATGGGATCCCGGAATATACATCAACAATCATCAATCTTGGGGTACTACTTGCTTGAGATTTCTTGGAAGAGTGGTGTGCATAATTTGGGATCCCGGAGGCTATTGAAAATGCAAATATTGGTGGAAATTCAAGGAAGAATTCAAGTACAAGCCACCATAGCAAGGGCATCCCCAATTATCCAACTTAAGGACAATAAATAAAAGTGCTAGGTGGGAGACACCCTACCATGGTAACCTCTTTCCATTCTCTTGTATATATAGTTGATGAATGAATTGAGTTACCATTGTTAGGTACTTTCTTTCTTTATATCATTCTTGTATATATTGCCTTGATTGTTAGTTTGTTTGGTTAATTCTATGCTTTAACTTGTAGGTTAGTGCTTTGAGTTGCATCTTTGTTTTGAATTGCATGTTTGGTTTGAATTGCTTAATTAGTTGCATGTTTGCATAGTTTTTAGAAGTTAAGAATTTCGTTAATTTTTAATTCTGGTTAGTTTTAAGAGTGTACATAGTGGTTGAGATAATTTTGTTCTGTTTTTATGCTTCTTTTGAAAAAAAAAGGGGCACGTCACGCATACGCTTGACCGACGCGTACGCGTGATCCGTGAAAAATCACCATGCTGAGACTGTGTGAGCAGCACGGCCTGGACAGTGAGTTGTACCAAGACCGTGCTAGTGGGGTGCGAGGCGCACAAGGCCCCACGCGTACGCATCACCCTACAATCCTGTGAATTTTTTGGTGCTGGGACCATGCGGGTACTGTGCGTTGGGCAAGATAAGCCGTCACGCGTATGCATGACTGACGCGTATGCGTCGATCTCTTTTTTTACATCTCATGCGTAAACGTGACGGACGTGTGCTCGTCACCTGTCTTTTCCTCTTTGCCACGCGCATGTGTGACCCATGCATGCGCGTCGCCTTCGCGACCTCAGCTGCCCTGTTTCTTTTCCTTCTTCTTTCTTCTATCCTTTCTTCTTCTTCTCTTCTTCCTTTCTCCCATTTCTTTCTTCCCTTCCTATATCTTCTTCTCACTTCTCTCATCATTTCTCACTTACATTTCTCCATCTCTTCTCCTTCTTCTTTTGAAAATTTTTACTTTTCAACATCTCTTACTCTCTAATTTTTCCTTTAATTGTTGCATGTGATTACCTTTTTTGTTATTATTTACAATTTAATTTTGTTATTTGTAGTTAGTTCCTCTTCCTTATTTTCTTAGCTTGTTATTTTCACCTTGT
This sequence comes from Arachis ipaensis, assembly GCF_059453495.1. NCBI lineage: Eukaryota > Viridiplantae > Streptophyta > Magnoliopsida > Fabales > Fabaceae > Arachis > Arachis ipaensis. The sequence continues at coordinate 62,312,989 of NC_142436.1, forward strand.
TGTTGGTTATTCTATACTCAAATTTTGTGAATTCAATAGATTGCTTTGGTGCCTTTCATTGTTTGGTGATGCATCTCTTGTGCGTTGGAGTTAGCTTTTGATGCTTGAGTTACTCTTTTCTTGGCCTATACTTATGTGCTTTCTTGACTCATGCATCGTGTGCTAGTGATATGCCTCAATATTTTAGTTGATTTCTCACTTACATTTTGTCGCGACCATGTGCGCGAGACACCTTATTCTTATTTGGCATTCTCTCTGACTTGCACTTTATTAATTTCTTATCTTTCTCTCTCAGCTTAATGTTTATCCCTTCTCCTCCTTTTTCGAAAGGTTGCCAAGAGAGAAAGGAACAAGCTCTTAGGAAGGTAGCCAACCGAAAATTCCAAAATCATCAACATCACCACAAGCACCTTAGCATCTACTAGCCTTTGGCGGAGACCGACACCCCGGAGTCCACTTTGAATTGTAGCAAAGAATGCAATCGAGTGGTGGACATGGAGGTGCCCCTGTCACACCATCCTTAGGCCATTGAAAGTGGCGATTCTGTACCCCCTTGTTCCTCTTTAAATGCACCGAGGACGGTGTAATCTTTAAGTGTAGAAAGGTCAGTGACCGACTTCTGTGGGTAATAACTCCTCCTTCCAACACCTAAACCGTATTTTTCTTTGTTAGTTAGTATAATTCACTTTTTTTAGTTAGTAGTTGCATGATAGATTGCATGATAGTTAGAATTTGTACATATTTTATCACTTCTTTCTTACTAGGACTACTTGGTTGAAGTGATGATTTCTTTTCCAAGAAACTATTTTAGGGCATTTCACTAATTTGAATCAAAATTTTTGTTGAACTTTCTTGAAGAAATTAATTTTGGAACATGATTTTAGAGCTAGAACACACAAGCTTAGTGAGATTTTGAGCTGATTTGATTGGTTACATCCTATCAACATATTTTGTTTCGGTGTGTGTTTTTCTCTCTAAGATTGTGATCTTTGTCTTGTTTGATTCCATATTTTCATTGTTTGATGTATGCATGCACTTATCTGATTCAAGCCTTTGTTTCATTAAAGTCCACATACCCAAATGGCCTTACCATTTCATCATCCTTTGCAAACCAATGTTGAGCCTATTTGACCCTTTTTGTTCTCTATTTTAGAACATCACTGACTCTAAGTGAAAAATAATGTCCTCAATATGAATCCTTGGTTAGCTTAGACTAGTGAGAGTGTGCACAATTTAAGTGTAAAATAATTGGTTTTGGGAATATTTGGTTTGGAAATTGGGTATTTTATACTTTTTTGTTAAAATGTGAAAAAAATAGTTAGGTACATATTCATGCATGCAATACTTTAATCATATGCATTAATCTCTCATGTATATATATTATCCACCACATATATAAAAAGAATAAAAAGAAAAAGAAAGAAAAAGAAAAAGAAAAAGAAAGCAAACATAAAAAAAAAGAAAAAAAAAGAGAAAAAAAGAAAGCAATAAAAAAGGGACAAAATGCCTCCAAAGTAAGTGGTAATACCAATGCATATGTATTGAAATCAAATTTGGGATACATGAATATGTGGAAAAGATAGTTAATGGGTAGTTAGGTTTTGTATGTTGATTACATGGATTGTCTTAGGTTAGATGGAAAGCTTAGGTTAATCAAGAATTCAGATTTTAGTCCACTTGACCAAATACATTCCTACCTTGACCCTAACCCCATTACAACCCATGAAAAGACCTCTTGATATGTGTATTTATGCATTGAATATATGTTGATTGGTAGAAGAAAAGAAAGTCTTGGAAAGCAAGATTAGTAGAGAGTTGAGAGAATCGACCCTCAAACACTAGAGAGATTAAAGTGCAAACACTTCCAGTGAAGGTTCGATGCTCAATTCCTTGTTCCCGACTTTCGTGAGCTTTCTTCTTGCAAGTCTATTTGAACTTCATTCTTGAGATTTGAATTAGTGGAATTCATGAATAATCATATTATCTTAGCCCTACTTGTTCATATATGTTCTTGGAGATTGATTTACTTTTAACCAAGTGGGTAGAAGCATTTTGCATCTAGTTGCATTCATATAGATAGGTTGCATTTAATAAATCCTACCATTCCTCTTTACCCCTTTTTGGCTTCTCTTGAGCTTAGCATGAGGACATGCTAATGTTTAAGTGTGGGGAGGTTGATAAACCACAATTTTATGGTTTATTTTGTATGGAATTTGGTGGATTTTGTCAACTTTTCTCCCATTTATTCACTAAAATAGCATAGTTTCATGAATTTTTCCTAAATTGTGCTTAAGAGTAAAAACATGCTTTTTAGGCCTCTAAATTGTTAAATTTAATTCACGTACGCATGATTGACGCGTATGCATGAAGAAGAAATCCGTTGAGGCGACACGTATGCATGACTAATGCGTACGCGTGATAAAGGTAGTTGCCAGAGGACGCGTACGCATGACCCATGCATACGCGTGGGCAAGCGGCACGTGACCTCATTAAAGGCCAAACGATGGGGCAATTTTTGAGCCCATCCAAGCCCAGCTCCAACTCATTTCTGATGCATTTGAACCCACTAATTGAAGGGAAATGAACCAAGTAGTCATATAGTAGTTTTAGTCATGTTTTAGGTTAGGTTTCTAGAGAGAGAAGCTCTCTCTTCTCTCTAGAAATTAGGGTTTTAGATTACTTCCTTTCATAGATTTAGGTTTCAATTAATGTTTTGATTTAGTTTTCTTTACTAGTTCTTGTTGCTACATCTTGGTTCTCTTAGTTTATATGGTTAATTTTCCTTTTATGTTACTTTTATGTTTATGAACTCTTTGTTGAATTTAATTTCTATTAATGCAATTTGATGTTTCTTTGCTTATTGTTGCTTAATTTATTTGTTATTATTATTTTCTTGCATTTGATAGCCATAGATTTTATATTCTTGCAATTTACTATGCTTTCTCTTTATGCCTTCCAAGTGTTTGATAAAATTCTTAGTTGGATTTTAGAGTAGATTTTGGTACTCTTGGCTTGTGATTGAGGACTGGTGCACGAATTGTGAATCACACTTTTCACAACTCGTACCACTAACCAGCAAGTGCACTGGGTCGTCCAAGTAATACCTTACGTGAGTAAGGGTCGATCCCACGGAGATTGTTGGTTTGAAGCAATCTATGGTTATCTTGTAAATCTTAGTCAGGAAATCAATTATAATTATTAGTATGAATTTCAAAGAATAAAAGAGCATGGATTAAATACTTGTTCTGCAGTAATGGAGAATATGTTGGAGTTTTGGAGATGCTTTGTCTTCTGAATCTCTGCTTTCTCCCTGTCTTCTTCTTCACGCACGCAAGGTTCCTCCTATGGCAAGCTGTGTGTTGGTGGATCACCGTTGTCAATGGTTACCATCCGTCCTCTCAGTGAAAAAGGTCCAGGTGCGCTGTCACCGCACGGCTAATCATCTGTCGGTTCCCACTCATGCTGGAATAGGATCCATTGATCCTTTTGCATCAGTCACTACGCCCAGCCCTTGTAAGTTTTGAAGCTTGTCACAGTCATTCAATCCCTGAATCCTACTCGGAATACCGTAGACAAGGTTTAGACTTTCGGGATTCTCATGAATGCTGCCAATGGATTCTAGCTTATACCACAAAGATTCTGATTAAGGAATCCAAGAGATGTTCATTCAATCGAAGGTAGAACGGAGGTAGTTGTCAGGCACGCGTTCATAGGTTGAGGATGATGATGAGTGTCACGGATCATCACATCCATCATATTGAAGTGCGAATAAACATCTTAGATAGAAACAAGCGTGTTTGAATAGAAAACAGAAATAATTACATTAATTCATCGAAACACAGCAGAGCTCCTCACCCCCAACAATGGAGTTCAGAGACTCATGCCGTCAAAGAGTACAAAGTTCAGATCTAAATTTTCATGAGTTGCGAAAATAGACCTCCAAAAGTTGTTTAAATACTAAACTAGTAACCTAGGTTTACAGAAAATGAATAAACTATGATAGATGGTGTAGAAATCCACTTCTGGGGCCCACTTGGTGTGTGCTAGGGCTGAGACTTAAGCTTCTCACGTGCCTAGTCTGTTTCTGGAGTTAAACGCCAGGTTGTAACCTGTTTCTGGCGTTCAACTCCCATTTGTAACCTGTTTCTGGCGTTTGACGCCAGACTGCAACATGGAACTGGAGTTGAACGCCAGTTTACGTCATCTATCCTTGAGCAAATTATGGACTATTATATATTTCTGGAAACCCCTGGATGTCTACTTTCCAACGCAATTGAGAGCGCACCATTTGGAGTTCTGTAGCTCCAGAAAATCCACTTTGAGTGCAGGGAGGTCAGAATCCAACAGCATCAGCAGTCCTTTTTCAGCCTGAATAAGATTTTTGCTCAGCTCCCTTAATTTCAGCCAGAAAATACCTGAAATTATAGAAAAACACACAAACTCATAGTAAAGTCTAGAATTGTGATTTTTATTTAAAAACTAATAGAAATATAATAAAAACTAACTAAATTACACTGAAAACGTACTAAAAACAATGCCAAAAAGCGTATAAATTATCTGCTCATCACAACACCAAACTTAAATTGTTGCTTGTCCCCAAGAAACTAAAAACAAAGTAGGATAAAAAGAAGAGAATATACAATGAATTCCAAAAATATCTATGAAGATTATTCTTAATTAGATGAGCGGGGCTATTAGCTTTTTGCCTCTTGAATAGTTTTGGCATCTCACTTTATCCATTGAGGTTCAGAATGATTGGCATCTATAGGAACTCAGAATTCAGATAGTGTTATTGATTCTCCTAGTTTAGTATGTTGATTCTTGAACACAGCTACTTTATGAGTCTTGGCCGTGGCCCTAAGCACTTTGTTTTCCAGTATTACCACCGGATACATAAATGCCACAGACACATAAGTGGGTGAACCTTTTCAGATTGTGACTCAGCTTTGCTAAAGTCCCTAATTAGAGATGTCTAGGGTTCTTAAGCACACTCTTTTTTTTTTTTTTGCTTTGGACCTTGACGTTAACCGCTCAGTCTCAAGTTTTCACTTGACACCATCACGCCACAAGCACATGGTTAGGGACAGCTTGGTTTAGCCGCTTAGGGCAGGATTTTATTCCTTTAGGCCCTCCTATCCACTGATGCTCAAAGCCTTGGATCCCTTTTTTATTACCCTTGCCTTTTGGTTTTAAGGGCTACTGGCTTTTTCTGCTTGCTTCTTCTTTTTTTTTTCTTTCTATTTTTTTTGCCATTTTTTTTCTTTTTTTTTTCGCAAGCTTTCTGTATTCACTGCTTTTTCTTGCTTCAAGAATCATTTTTATGATTTTTCAGATTATCAAATAACATGTCTCCTGTTCGTCATTCTTTCAAGAGCCAACATATTTAACATTCATAAACAGCAACTTCAAAAGACATATGCACTGTTCAAGCATTCATTCAGAAAACAAAAAGTGTTGCCACCACATCAAAATAATTAAAACTATTTAAAAATTCGAAAATTCATGTACTTCTTTTTCTTTTTCAGAAAACATTTTTCATTTAAGAAAGGTGATGGATTCATAGGATATTCATATCTTTAAGAATAGACACTTAGATACTAGTGATCATATAGTAAAGACACAAATATAAATAAAACATAAAGCATAATAAACGAAAAACAGGAAAATAAGAACAAGGAGATTAAGGAAGGGGTCCACCTTAGTGAGGGTGGCGTCTTCCTCTTCTTAAAAAACCAATGGTGCTCTTGAGCTCCTCTGTGTCTCTTCCTTGTCTTTGTTGCTCCTAATAGTTTTGTGGAGGGAAGTTCATCCCTTGAGGCATTAGTGGTTATGGAAAAACAAAAAAAAGCAATGCTTTTTCCACACCAAACTTAGAAGGTTTGCTCGTCCCCGAGCAAAAGAAGAGAGAAAGTAGTAGAAGAAGAAGAAAATGGGGGAGATGGGGGAAGAAGATGTATTCGGCCAAGTGGAAGAAGAGAGGGTTGTGTTGTGTGAAAATGAAGAAGGAAAGGTAGGGATCCTGTGGTGTCCACAGATCCTGAGGGGATCCTGTGGGGTCCACAGATCTTGAGAGGATCCTGTGGGGTCCACAGATCAAGTGGGATCAAGGACTTAACATCCCTGCTCTAATTAGGCGTGTAAAACACCCTTGCTGTGCAATCCTGGCGTTTAACGCCATACTGCTGCCTGTTTCTGGCATTAAACGCCCAAATGTAGCTTGTTTCTGGCATTTAACGCCAGGTAGATGCTTGTTTCTGGTGTTAAACGCCAGACAGATGCTTGTTTCTGGCGTTTAAACGCCAGAATACTCCCCCTCCAGGGTGTGCTATTTTTGTTGCTGTTTTTTCATTCTGTTTTTGATTTTTCAGTAGTTTTTGTGACTTCACATGATCATCAACTTTAAGAAGACATAAAATAACAATAGAAAATAAATAGATATAATTAGATAACATTGGGTTGCCTCCCAACAAGCGCTTCTTTATTGTCTTTAGCTGGACCTTGCTGAGCTTTTAATCTAGCCTCAACCTTGAGCACTCTTGCTCAACATTGCCTTCAAGATAGTGCTTGATTCTCTGTCCATTAACAATGAACTTCTTATTAGAATCAATGTCTTGAAGCTCCACATAGCCATATGGTGATACACTTGTAATCACATATGGTCCCCTCCACCGGGATTTCAGTTTCCCGGGGAATAGCCTGAGCCTAGAGTTAAACAGCAGAACCTTCTGTCCTGGTTCAAAGACTCTAAATGACAGCTTTCTGTCATGCCACCTTTTTGCTTTCTCTTTGTAAAGCTTGGCATTTTCGAAAGCAGTGAGTCTGAATTTCTCTAGCTCATTCAGCTGGAGCAATCTTTTTTCTCCAGCTAATTTGGCATCAAAGTTTAGGAATCTGGTTGCCCAGTAGGCCTTATGCTCCAGTTTCACGGGCAGATGACAGGCCTTACCATACACAAGCTGGTATGGAGAGGTCCCTATAGGAGTCTTGAATGCTGTTCTGTAAGCCCACAGAGCATCATCCAAGCTTCTTGCCCAATCCTTTCTATGGGTACTTACAGTCCGTTCCAGGATTCTTTTTAGTTCTCTATTAGAGACTTCAGCTTGCCCATTTGTCTGTGGGTGATATGGAGTGGCCACCTTGTGGCTAATCCCATACCGGACCATGGCAGAGTAAAGCTGTTTGTTGCAGAAGTGAGTGCCCCCATCACTGATTAGTACTCTAGGGACACCAAACCTGCTGAAGATATGTTTCTGGAGGAACTTCAGCACTGTCTTAGTATCATTAGTGGGTGTGGCAATGGCCTCTACCCATTTTGATACATAATCGACTGCCACCAGAATATAAGTGTTTGAGTATGATGGTGGGAAAGGTCCCATGAAGTCAATTCCCCAAACATCAAACAACTCAATCTCCAAGATCCCTTGTTGAGGCATGGCGTAACCATGAGGCAGATTACCAACTCTTTGGCAGCTGTCACAGTTACGTACAAACTCTCGGGAATCTCTATATAGGGTAGGCCAGTAGAAGCCACATTGGAGGACCTTGGTGGCTGTTCGCTCACCTCCGAAATGGCCTCCATATTGTGATCCATGGCAATGCCATAAGATCTTCTGTGCTTCTTCTCTAGGAACACACCTACGGATTATTCTGTCTGCACATCACTTAAAGAGATAGGGTTCATCCCACAAGTAGTACTTTGCATCAGTAATTAATTTTTTCTTTTGTTGCCTGCTGTACTCCTTGGGTATGAACCTTGCAGCTTTATAGTTTGCAATGTCTGCAAACCATGGTATTTCCTGAATGGCGAATAAATGCTCATCCGGAAAGGTTTCAGAGATCTCAAAAGAGGGGGGGGACGCCCTTTCTATTGGCTCTATCCGGGACAGATGATCAGCCACTTGGTTCTCTGTCCCTTTTCTGTCTCTTATTTCTATATCAAACTCTTGCAGAAACAACACCCATCTTATAAGCCTGGGTTTTGAATTCTGCTTTGTGAGTAGATATTTAAGAGCAGCATGGTCAGTGTACACAGTCACTTTTGATCCTACCAAGTATGATCTAAACTTGTCAATGGCATAAACCACTGCAAGTAATTCATTTTCTGTGGTTGTGTAATTTTTTTGGGCATCATTTAAAACACGGCTGGTGCACAAAATTGTTACTCTCTTACAATTTCGCACACATGACCAGCAAGTGCACTGGGTCGTCCAAGTAATACCTTACGTGAGTAAGGGTCGAATCCCACAGAGATTGTTGGTTTGAAGCAATCTATGGTTATCTTGTAAATCTTAGTCAGGAAGTCAATTATGTTTATCAATTGAATTGTGAGTAACCAGTAGAGCATAAATTAAAATTTACTTGTTGTGCAGTAATGGAGAGTATGTTGGAGTTTTGGAGATGCTTTGTCTTTTGAATCTCTGCTTTCCTCTGTCTTCTTGTTCACGCACGCACGTCCCCCTACGGCAAGCTGTGTGTTGGTGGATCACCGTTGTCAATGGCTACCTTCCATCCTTCCAGTGAAAACTATGCTCACGCGCTCTGTCACAGCACGGCTAATCACCGGTTGGTTCTCGATCCGGTTGGAATAGGATTTACTATCCTTTTGCGTCTGTCACTAACGCCCAGCCTTCAGGAGTTTGAAGCTCGTCACAGTCATTCAATCCTTGAATCCTACTCGGAATACCATAGACAAGGTTTAGACTTTCCGGATTCTCATGAATGCCGCCATCAGTTCTAGCTTATACCACGGAGATTCTGATTAAGGAATCTAAGAGATACTCATTCAATCGGATATAGAACGGAGGTGGTTGTCAGGCACACGTTCATGGTTTGAGGAAGGTGATGAATGTCACAGATCATCACCTCCATCACAGTTAAGCGCGAATGAACATCTTAGATAGGAACAAGCGTGTTTGAATGGAAAACAGAAATACTTGCATTAATTCATCGAGACACAGCAGAGCTCCTCACCCCCAACAATGGGGTTTAGAGACTCATGCCGTCAGAGAATACAAAGTTTAGATCTGAAATGTCATGAGATACAAAATAAGTCTCTAAAAGTCGTTTAAATACTAAACCAGTAGCCTAGGGTTACAAAATATGAGTGGACTATGATGGATGATGCAGAGATCCACTTCTGGGGCCCACTTGGTGTGCTGGGGCCCACTTGGTGTGTGCTGGGGCTGAGACTTTAAGCAATTCACGTGCAGAGGCCATTTGTGGAGTTGAACGCCAGTTTTTGTGCCAGTTTGGGCGTTCAACTCCAGTTTTTGATCCTTTTCTGGCGCTGGACGCCAGAATTGGGCAGAGGACTGGCGTTGAACGCCAGTTTACGTCGTCTATTCTTGTGCAAAGTATGGACTATTATATATTGCTGGAAAGCCCTGGATGTCTACTTTCCAACGCAATTGGAAGCACGCCATTTCGAGTTCTGTAGCTCCAAAAAATCCACTTTGAGTGCAGGGAGGTCAGAATCCAACAGCATCAGCAGTCCTTTTTCAGCCTGAATCAGATTTTTGCTCAGCTCCTTCAATTTCAGCCAGAAAAATACCTGAAATTACAGAAAAACACACAACTCATAGTAAAGTCCAGAAATATGAATTTTTCCTAAAAACTACTGGAAATAAACTAAAAACTAACTAAAACATACTCAAAACTATATGAAATTATCCCCAAAAAGCGTATAAAATATCCGCTCATCACAACACCAAACTTAAACTGTTGCTTGCCCTCAAGCAACTAGACAAATAAAATAGAAGACTAATAGGTTGAGAAGCAATAATATCTCAGAGTTTTTTGAATGAAGCTCAGATTCTAATTAGATGAGCGGGGCTAGTAGCTTTTTGCTTCTGAACAGTTTTGGCATCTCACTTTATCCATTGAAGCTCAGAGTGATTGGCATCTATAGGAACTCAGAATTCAGATAGTGTTATTGATTTTCTTAGTTCAGTGTGATGATTCTTGAACACAGCTTCTTTATGAGTCTTGGCCGTGGCCCTAAGCACTTTGCTTTCCAGTATTACCACCGGATACATAAATGCCACAAACACATAATTGGGTGAACCTTTTCAGATTGTGACTCAGCTTTGCTAAAGTCCCCAATTAGAGGTGTCCAGAGTTCTTAAGCACACTCTTCTTTTCGCTTGGACCTTGACTTTAACCGCTCAGTCTCAAGTTTTCACTTGACACCTTCACGCCACAAGCACATGGTTAGGGACAACTTGGTTTAGCCGCTCAGACCAAGATTTTATTCCTTTAGGCCCTCCTATCCACTGATGCTCAAAGCCTTGGGATCCCTTTTATTTGCCCTTGCCTTTTGGTTTTAAGGGTTATTGGCTTTTTCTGCTTGCTTTTTCTTTTTCTTTTTCTCTCTCTTTTTTTTTTTTTGAATGCAAGCTTTGTTCTTTGCTGCTTTTTCTTGCTTCAAGAATCATTTTTATGATTTTTCAGATTATCAATAACATGTCTCATGTTCATCATTCTTTCAAGAGCCAACATATTTAACAGTCTTAAACAACAAATTCAAAAGACATATGCACTGTTCAAGCATTCATTCAGAAAACAGAAAGCATTGCCACCACATTTAACTAATTAGAATTTCTTTTATTAAACTCGAAATTTTATTGCCTCTTATTCAAAAGATCTACTACTTTATTCATGTTTGCTGATGATGAGAAAAATAAACTATAGCTTAATTGGAGATAAAATCAAAATAGATACTAATTACTACTATATGATCATGTAATGAAGACACAAACATAGATAAGCACTTAACATAGAGAAAACGAAAAACAGAGAAAGTAAGAACAAGGAACGAGTCCACCTTAGTGATTATGGCATTTCCTTCTTGAGGCACCAATGATGTTCTTGAGCTCTTTTATGTCTCTTCCTTGCCCTTGTGGCTTGATTCCTAATGATTTTTGGTATTTCTATCCTCAGTTGCTTCCAATAATTATGTGGAGGGAAGTGCATCCCCTGAGGTATCTCTTGATTTGTAGCCACATGTTCTACCACTGAGCTATAGATCCTTCACATAATTGTTTTACCACACCAAACTTAGAATGTTGCTCGCCCTCGAGCAAAAGAAGAGGGAATAGATGAAGAAGAAGATGTGGAAAGAAAAAAACTAGGATTATGAGGAGGGAAGGTGGGGATCCTGTGGGGTCCACAGATCTTGAAATGATCCTGTGAGGTCCACAGATCTTGAGGTGTCAAGGCATTTACATCCCTGCACCAATTTAGGCATGCAAAATGCCCTTGCACACAACTCTGGGCGTTCAGCGCCAGGTTGGTGCCCATTTTGGGCGTTCAACGCCCATTTACTAGCCATTTCTGGCGTTGAACGCCAGAACCATGCTTGTTCTGGGCGTTCAGCGCCAGGATGTTGCCCATTTTGGGCGTTTAGCGCCAGAACCATGCTCTGTTCTGGCGTTGATTTTTCCTTATATAGCTTGGCATTTTCGAAAGCTGTGAATCTGAACTCCTCTAGCTCATTTAGCTGGAGCAATCTTTTTTCTCCTGCTAATTTGGCATCAAAGTTTAGGAATCTGGTTGCCCAGTAGGCCTTATGTTCCAGTTCCACGGGCAGGTGACATGCCTTACCATACACCAGTTGGTATGGAGAGGTCCCTATAGGGGTCTTGAATGCTGTTCTGTAAGCCCACAGAGCATCATCCAAGCTCCGTGCCCAATCCTTTCTACGGGTATTTACTGTCCGTTCCAGGATTCTCTTTAATTCTCTGTTAGAGACTTCAGCTTGCCCATTGGTTTGTGGATGATATGGAGTGGCCACCTTGTGGCGAATCCCATACCGAACCATGGCAGAGTCAAGCTGTTTATTGCAGAAGTGAGTGCCCCCATCACTGATTAACACTCTAGGGACACCAAACCTGCTAAAGATATGTTTCTGGAGGAACTTCAGCACTGTTTTAGTATCATTGGTGGGTGTGGCAATAGCCTCAACCCATTTTGATACATAGTCAACTGCCACCAGAATATAAGTGTTTGAGTATGATGGTGGGAAAGGTCCCATGAAGTCAATTCCCCATACATCAAACAACTCTATTTCCAAGATTCCTTGTTGAGGCATGGCGTAACCATGAGGCAAATTACCAGCTCTTTGGCAACTGTCACAATTACGTACAAACTCTCGGAAATCTTTATAGAGTGTGGGCCAATAGAAGCCACATTGGAGGACCTTGGTGGCTGTTCGCTCACCTCCGAAATGGCCTCCATATTGAGATCCATGGCAATGCCATAGGATTCTCTGTGCTTCCTCTCTGGGGACACACCTACGGATAATTCCGTCTGCACATCTCTTAAAGAGATAGGGCTCATCCCACAAGTAGTACTTTGCATCAGTAATTAGTTTCTTTTTTTGTATTCTATTGTACTCCTTGGGTATGAACCTTGCAGCTTTATAGTTTGCAATATCGGCAAACCATGGTGCTTCCTGAATGGCAAATAGATGCTCATCAGGGAACGTCTCAGAGATCTCAAGGAAGGGGAGGGACGTCCCTTCCACTGGCTCTATCCGGGACAGATGATCAGCTACTTGGTTCTCTGTCCCTTTTCTGTCTCTTATTTCTATATCAAACTCTTGCAGAAGCAATACCCATCTGATGAGCCTGGGTTTTGAATCCTGCTTTGTGAGTAGATACTTAAGAGCAGCATGGTCAGTGTACACAATCACCTTTGATCCTACTAAGTAGGATCTGAACTTGTCAATGGCGTAAACCACTGCAAGTAATTCCTTTTCTGTGGTTGTGTAATTTTTCTGGGCATCATTTAAAAAGCGACTGGCATAATAAATGACATGCAGAAGCTTGTCATGCCTCTGTCCCAATACTGCACCAATGGCATGATCACTGGCATCACACATTAGCTCAAATGGTAATGTCCAGTCTGGTGTAGAAATGACTGGTACTGTGACCAGCTTAGCTTTCAGCGTTTCAAACGCCTGCAGGCACTCTGTGTCAAACACAAATGGCGTGTCAGCAGCTAGCAGATTGCTCAGAGGTTTTGCGATTTTTGAAAAATCCTTTATAAACCTCCTATAGAATCCTGCATGCCCCAGAAAGCTTCTGATTGCCTTAACATTGGCAGGTGGTGGTAATTTTTCAATTACCTCTATTTTTGCTTGATCCACCTCTATTCCCTTGTTTGAGATTTTATGCCCAAGAACAATTCCTTCAGTCACCATGAAGTGACTCTTTTCCCAGTTTAAAACTAGGTTGGTTTCTTGGCATCTTTTCAGAACAAGTTTTAGGTGATCAAGACAGGAGCTGAATGAGTCTCCATATACTGAGAAGTCATCCTTGAAGACTTCCAGAAATTTTTCCACCATATCAGAGAAAATAGAGAGCATGCATCTCTGGAAGGTTGCAGGTGCATTGCATAGCCCAAAGGGCATCCTTCTATAAGCAAACACTCCGGATGGACATGTGAATGCTGTTTTCTCTTGATCCTGGGGGTCTACTGCAATTTGGTTATAGCCTGAGTAGCCATCCAAAAAGCAGTAATAATCATGACCTGCTAGTCTCTCTAGCATCTGGTCTATGAATGGTAAAGGAAAATGATCCTTTCTGGTGGCTGTATTGAGCCTTCTGTAGTCAATACACATGCGCCACCCTGTAACTGTTCTTGTGGGAACCAGTTCATTTTTTTCATTATGAATCACTGTCATGCCTCCCTTTTTTGGGACGACTTGAACAGGGCTCACCCAGGGGCTATCAGAAATGGGATAAATAATCCCAGCCTCTAGTAATTTGGTGACCTCTTTCTGCACCACTTCCTTCATGGCTGGATTTAGCCGCCTCTGTGGTTGAACCACTGGTTTGGCATTATCCTCCAATAGGATTTTGTGCATGCATCTAGCTGGGCTTATGCCCTTAAGGTCACCTATGGACCACCCAAGAGCTGTCTTTTGTGTCCTTAGCACTTGAATAAGTGCTTTCTCTTCCTGTGAATTTAAAGCAGAGCTTATGATCACTGGAAAAGTGTCACCTTCTCCTAGAAATGCATATTTCAAGGATGGTGGCAGTGGCTTGAGCTCTGGTTTAGGCGGTTTTTCCTCTTTCAGAAGAAAGTTCAGAGGCTCTTTCATGTCCCCTGAATCCTCCAAATCAGGCTGAACATCTTTAAAGATGTCTTCCAACTCTGATTCGAGACTCTCAGCCATGTTGATCTCTTCTACCAAAGAGTCAATAAGGTCAACTTTCATGCAGTCTGTTGATGTGTCTGGATGCTGCATGGCTTTGACAGCGTTCAACTTGAACTCGTCATCGTTGACTCTCAGGGTTATTTCCCCCTGTTGGACGTCAATGAGGGATCGTCCAGTTGCTAGGAAGGGTCTTCCTAGAATGAGAGTAGCACTCTTGTGCTCCTCCATTTCCAGCACAATAAAGTCAGTGGGAAAGGCGAATGGCCCAACTCTGACAATCATGTCCTCAATCACGCCTGATGGGTATTTAGTGGAACCATCAGCAAGTTGGAGACATATCCGGGTTGGTTTAACTTCATCAGTTAAGCCAAGCTTCCTGATAGTGGATGCAGGTATCAGGTTGATGCTTGCCCCAAGATCGCATAAAGCTGTCTTGGTGCAATCACCTTCTAATATGCATGGTATCAGAAAACTCCCAGGGTCTTTAAGCTTTTCAGGAAAGCTTTTAAGAATGACTGCACTGCATTCTTCAGTGAGGAGAACTCTTTCTGTTTCTCTCCACTCCTTTTTATGACTCAAGATCTCTTTCATGAACTTGGCATAAGAAGGTATTTGCTCAAGTGCCTCTGCAAATGGAATCTTTATCTCAAGAGTCCTTAGATAATCTGCAAAGTGAGCAAATTGCTTATCCTGCTCCTCTTTCCGGAGTTTTTGAGGATAAGGTATCTTGGCTTTATATTCCTCAACCTTAGTGGTTAAAGAAGCCTTTTTAGAGGGGTTGTTATCAGCACTTGTGTGTGTCTGATCCCTCATTGGCAATTGCGTACCAGAGTCAGAAGCTGGAGTGACGTTAGACGCCAACTCACTGTCTGTTCCTGGCACCTGAACGCCAGGAATGTACCCATTTTGGGCGTTCAACGCTGGATTCTGCCCCATTTGGGCGTTCAACGCCAGATTCTTGCCCATTTCTGGCGTTGAACGCCAATCCTGCCTTGTTTCTGGCGCTGAACGCCATTTTTGGGCATGGTCTGGGCGTTCAGCGCCAGCCTTCCACCCATTTTCTGGTGTTTTAGTGCCAGAATTATTTTTCCCTGGGCTCTTACTGTCCTCAGAGGAATCTTTGGTGGGTCGCTCATTTCTTGAATTTTTGATGCTTTGAGGTGGGGTATTTAATGTTTTCCCACTTCTTAATTGAACTGCTTGGCATTCTTCTGCTATTTGCCTTGATAGCTGCTGCTTTGTTTGCTTAAACTGTTCGTCCATATGTATATTAGCTATCCTTGTTTCCTGTAGCCTGTCTTTGAATTCAGCTAACTGCTTTGTTAGAAAATCCAATTGCTGATTGAATTCAGCAGCTTGTTTTACAGTACTGAATTCAGCAGTCACTGTTTTAACCTCTTCATTCATGGAAGGGTTGCTGCTTAGATACAGATGCTGATTTCTGGCAACTGTATCAATGAGCTCTTGAGCTTCTTCAATTGTCTTTCTCATATGGATAGATCCACCAGCTGAGTAATCTAAAGACATCTGAGCTCCTTCTGCAAGCCCATAGTAGAAGATGTCTAACTGAACCCACTCTGAAAACATTTCAGAGGGGCATTTTCGTAGCATCTCTCTGTATCTCTCCCAGGCATCATAAAGAGATTCATTATCTCCTTGTTTAAAGCCTTGGATGTCCAGCCTTAGCTGTGTCATCCTTTTTGGAGGGAAATATTGATTCAGGAATTTTTCTGTCAGCTGTTTCCATGTTCTTATGCTGGCCTTAGGTTGGTTATTTAACCACCTCTTAGCTTGATCTTTTACAGCAAATGGAAACAGTAATAGTCTGTAGACATCCTGATCTATTTCCTTATCATGTACTGTGTCAGCAATTTGTAAAAATTGTGCCAGAAACTCTGTAGGTTCTTCCTGTGGAAGACCAGAATACTGGCAACTTTGCTGCATCATGATAATGAGCTGAGGATTCAACTCAAAGCTACTAACTCCAATGGAGGGTATGCATATGCTACTCCCATACGAAGCAGTAGAGGGGTTAGAATATGACCCCAAAGTCCTCCTGGACTATCCATCTCCACTTATGTCCATGATGGATATATGGATATAACTTGGACTGATTTATCTTTTTATTTATTTTATTTTATAAGAAGTAAATACTTAAATAAAATAAAATAACTAAAAAGAATTTGAATTTTGAAATAAATTTTTTTTTTCGTAAAAAAAAATTAAAATTAATTAGTTAAAAAAAAAGGAAATTTTTGAAAAAGAGGGAAGATATTTTCGAAAATTAGAGAGAGAGAGTTAGTTAGGTAGTTTTGAAAAAGTTAAGAAACAAACAAAAAGTTAGTTAGTTAGTTGAAACAAATTTTGAAAAGATAAGAAGTTAGGAAGTTAGAAGAGATATTTTGAAAAGATATTTTTGAATTTAGTGAGGAGAGAGAAAAACAATAAGATAGTACAAGATTTAAAATTTTTAGATCTAATGCTCCTTGTTTTTCGAAAAATTTGGAGGGAAAACACCAAGGAACACCAAACTTAAAATTTTAAGATCAAGACACAAGGAAAACTCAAGAACACTTTGAAGACTCACAAGAACACAAGAACATGAAGAAAGAACACCAAACTTAAAATTTTTAGAAAACCAAACCAAAATTTTCGAAAACCAAAGGGAAATCAACAAGAAAACACCAAACTTTAAGTTTGGCACAAAATTTAATAGAGAAAATATTATTTATGAAAAAGAAGGTTTTGAAAAGAATATAAAAGACTCTAACCCAATTGCCAAGAACACAGATTAACGCTCTAGCCAAATGAGTTATGGGACCTTCAAAAATTTTAAGAAAGATTATTTTTGAAAACACCAAACTTACAGTTTGGCACAGGATTTAATAGAAAAATTATTTTTGAAAAAGGTTTTAAAAAAAATATGATAGCCAATTATCATGAACATAAACACCACGTTCTAATTAACTGAGCTATAATTTTAAAGTGTTTTAACAAGGGATAAATAATAAAAGACTCTAAACCAAAAAAGAAAGATTTTTCCTAATCTAAGCAACAAAATAATCCGTTAGTTGTTCAAACACGAACAATCCCCGGCAACGGCGCCAAAAACTTGGTGCACAAAATTGTTACTCTCTTACAATTTCGCACACATGACCAGCAAGTGCACTGGGTCGTCCAAGTAATACCTTACGTGAGTAAGGGTCGAATCCCACGGAGATTGTTGGTTTGAAGCAATCTATGGTTATCTTGTAAATCTTAGTCAGGAAGTCAATTATGTTTATCAATTGAATTGTGAGTAACCAGTAGAGCATAAATTAAAAGTTACTTGTTGTGCAGTAATGGAGAGTATGTTGGAGTTTTGGAGATGCTTTGTCTTCTGAATCTCTGCTTTCCTCTGTCTTCTTGTTCACGCACGCACGTCCCCCTACGGCAAGCTGTGTGTTGGTGGATCACCGTTGTCAATGGCTACCTTCCATCCTTCCAGTGAAAACTATGCTCACGCGCTCTGTCACAGCACGACTAATCACCGGTTGGTTCTCGATCCGGTTGGAATAGGATTTACTATCCTTTTGCGTCTGTCACTAACGCCCAGCCTTCAGGAGTTTGAAGCTCGTCACAGTCATTCAATCCTTGAATCCTACTCGGAATACCACAGACAAGGTTTAGACTTTCCAGATTCTCATGAATGCCGCCATTAGTTCTAGCTTATACCACGGAGATTCTGATTAAGGAATCTAAGAGATACTCATTCAATCGGATATAGAACGGAGGTGGTTGTCAGGCACACGTTCATGGTTTGAGGAAGGTGATGAATGTCACAGATCATCACCTCCATCACAGTTAAGCGCGAATGAACATCTTAGATAGGAACAAGCGTGTTTGAATGGAAAACAGAAATACTTGCATTAATTCATCGAGACACAGCAGAGCTCCTCACCCCCAACAATGGGGTTTAGAGACTCATGCCGTCAGAGAATACAAAGTTTAGATCTGAAATGTCATGAGATACAAAATAAGTCTCTAAAAGTCGTTTAAATACTAAACCAGTAGCCTAGGGTTACAAAATATGAGTGGACTATGATGGATGATGCAGAGATCCACTTCTGGGGCCCACTTGGTGTGCTGGGGCCCACTTGGTGTGTGCTGGGGCTGAGACTTTAAGCAATTCACGTGCAGAGGCCATTTGTAGAGTTGAACGCCAATTTTTGTGCTAGTTTGGGCGTTCAACTCCAGTTTTTGATCCTTTTCTGGCGCTGGACGCCAGAATTGGGCAAAGGACTGGCGTTGAACGCCAGTTTACGTTGTCTATTCTTATGCAAAGTATGGACTATTATATATTGCTGGAAAGCCCTGGATGTCTACTTTCCAACGCAATTGGAAGCACGCCATTTCGAGTTCTGTAGCTCCAGAAAATCCACTTTGAGTGCAGGGAGGTCAGAATCCAACAGCATCAGCAGTCCTTTTTCAGCCTGAATCAGATTTTTGCTCAGCTCCTTCAATTTCAGCCAGAAAAATACCTGAAATTACAGAAAAACACACAACTCATAGTAAAGTCCAGAAATATGAATTTTTCCTAAAAAATACTGGAAATAAACTAAAAACTAACTAAAACATACTCAAAACTATATGAAATTATCCCCAAAAAGCGTATAAAATATCCGCTCATCACAACACCAAACTTAAACTGTTGCTTGTCCTCAAGCAACTAGACAAATAAAATAGAAGACTAATAGGTTGAGAAGCAATAATATCTCAGAGTTTTTTGAATGAAGCTCAGATTCTAATTAGATGAGCGGGGCTAGTAGCTTTTTGCTTCTGAACAGTTTTGGCATCTCACTTTATCCATTGAAGCTCAGAGTGATTGGCATCTATAGGAACTCAGAATTCAGATAGTGTTATTGATTTTCTTAGTTCAGTGTGATGATTCTTGAACACAGCTTCTTTATGAGTCTTGGCCGTGGCCCTAAGCACTTTGCTTTCCAGTATTACCACCGGATACATAAATGCCACAGACACATAATTGGGTGAACCTTTTCAGATTGTGACTCAGCTTTGCTAAAGTCCCCAATTAGAGGTGTCCAGAGTTCTTAAGCACACTCTTCTTTTCGCTTGGACCTTGACTTTAACCGCTCAGTCTCAAGTTTTCACTTGACACCTTCACGCCACAAGCACATGGTTAGGGACAGCTTGGTTTAGCCGCTCAGACCAGGATTTTATTCCTTTAGGCCCTCCTATCCACTGATGCTCAAAGCCTTGGGATCCCTTTTATTTGCCCTTGCCTTTTGGTTTTAAGGGTTATTGGCTTTTTCTGCTTGCTTTTTCTTTTTCTTTTTCTCTCTCTCTTTTTTTTTTTTTTTTGAATGCAAGCTTTGTTCTTTGCTGCTTTTTCTTGCTTCAAGAATCATTTTTATGATTTTTCAGATTATCAATAACATGTCTCATGTTCATCATTCTTTCAAGAGCCAACATATTTAACAGTCTTAAACAACAAATTCAAAAGACATATGCACTGTTCAAGCATTCATTCAGAAAACAGAAAGCATTGCCACCACATTTAACTAATTAGAATTTCTTTTATTAAACTCGAAATTTTATTGCCTCTTATTCAAAAGATCTACTACTTTATTCATGTTTGCTGATGATGAGAAAAATAAACTATAGCTTAATTGGAGATAAAATCAAAATAGATACTAATTACTACTATATGATCATGTAATGAAGACACAAACATAGATAAGCACTTAACATAGAGAAAACGAAAAACAGAGAAAGTAAGAACAAGGAACGAGTCCACCTTAGTGATTATGGCATTTCCTTCTTGAGGCACCAATGATGTTCTTGAGCTCTTTTATGTCTCTTCCTTGCCCTTGTGGCTTGATTCCTAATGATTTTTGGTATTTCTATCCTCAGTTGCTTCCAATAATTATGTGGAGGGAAGTGCATCCCCTGAGGTATCTCTTGATTTGTAGCCACATGTTCTACCACTGAGCTATAGATCCTTCACATAATTGTTTTACCACACCAAACTTAGAATGTTGCTCGCCCTCGAGCAAAAGAAGAGGGAATAGATGAAGAAGAAGATGTGGAAAGAAAAAAACTAGGATTATGAGGAGGGAAGGTGGGGATCCTGTGGGGTCCACAGATCTTGAAATGATCCTGTGAGGTTCACAGATCTTGAGGTGTCTAGGCATTTACATCCCTGCACCAATTTAGGCATGCAAAATGCCCTTGCACACAACTCTGGGCGTTCAGCGCCAGGTTGGTGCCCATTTTGGGCGTTCAACGCCCATTTACTAGCCATTTCTGGCGTTGAACGCCAGAACCATGCTTGTTCTGGGCGTTCAGCGCCAGGATGTTGCCCATTTTGGGCGTTCAGCGCTAGAACCATGCTCTGTTCTGGCGTTGAACGCCAGACAACTGCTTCCTCCAGGGTGTGATTTTTCTTCTGCTATTTTTGATTCCATTTTCAATTTTTGATATTTATTTTGTGACTCCACTTGATCATGAACCTAATAAAACATGAAAAACCATGAAAATAAATAAAAATTGGGTTGCCTCCCAACAAGCGCTTCTTTAATGTCCTTAGCTGGACCTTGCTGAGCTTTTAATTTAGCTTCAGCCTTGAGCATTCTTGCTCAATGTTGCCTTCAAGATAATGCTTGATTCTCTGTCCATTGACAATGAACTTCTTATCAGAATCAATATCTTGAAGCTCCACATAACCATATGGTGATACACTTGTAATCACGTATGGTCCCCTCCACCGGGATTTCAGTTTTTCGGGGAATAGCCTGAGTCTAGAGTTAAACAACAGAACCTTCTGTCCTGGTTCAAAGATTCTAGATGACAGCTTTCTGTCATGCCACTTTTTTGATTTTTCCTTATATAGCTTGGCATTTTCGAAAGCTGTGAATCTGAACTCCTCTAGCTCATTTAGCTGGAGCAATCTTTTTTCTCCTGCTAATTTGGCATCAAAGTTTAGGAATCTGGTTGCCCAGTAGGCCTTATGTTCCAGTTCCACGGGCAGGTGACATGCCTTACCATACACCAGTTGGTATGGAGAGGTCCCTATAGGGGTCTTGAATGCTGTTCTGTAAGCCCACAGAGCATCATCCAAGCTCCGTGCCCAATCCTTTCTACGGGTATTTACCGTCTGTTCCAGGATTCTCTTTAATTCTCTGTTAAAGACTTCAGCTTGCCCATTGGTTTGTGGATGATATGGAGTGGCCACCTTGTGGCGAATCCCATACCCATCCCACCACGTTCTAATTAACTGAGCTATAATTTTAAAGTGTTTTAACAAGGGATAAATAATAAAAGACTCTAAACCAAAAAAGAAAGATTTTTCCTAATCTAAGCAACAAAATAATCCGTTAGTTGTTCAAACACGAACAATCCCCGGCAACGGCGCCAAAAACTTGGTGCACAAAATTGTTACTCTCTTACAATTTCGCACACATGACCAGCAAGTGCACTGGGTCGTCCAAGTAATACCTTACGTGAGTAAGGGTCGAATCCCACGGAGATTGTTGGTTTGAAGCAATCTATGGTTATCTTGTAAATCTTAGTCAGGAAGTCAATTATGTTTATCAATTGAATTGTGAGTAACCAGTAGAGCATAAATTAAAAGTTACTTGTTGTGCAGTAATGGAGAGTATGTTGGAGTTTTGGAGATGCTTTGTCTTCTGAATCTCTGCTTTCCTCTGTCTTCTTGTTCACGCACGCACGTCCCCCTACGGCAAGCTGTGTGTTGGTGGATCACCGTTGTCAATGGCTACCTTCCATCCTTCCAGTGAAAACTATGCTCACGCGCTCTGTCACAGCACGACTAATCACCGGTTGGTTCTCGATCCGGTTGGAATAGGATTTACTATCCTTTTGCGTCTGTCACTAACGCCCAGCCTTCAGGAGTTTGAAGCTCGTCACAGTCATTCAATCCTTGAATCCTACTCGGAATACCACAGACAAGGTTTAGACTTTCCGGATTCTCATGAATGCCGCCATCAGTTCTAGCTTATACCACGGGGATTCTGATTAAGGAATCTAAGAGATACTCATTCAATCGGATATAGAACGGAGGTGGTTGTCAGGCACAAGTTCATGGTTTGAGGAAGGTGATGAATGTCACAGATCATCACCTCCATCACAGTTAAGCGCGGATGAACATCTTAGATAGGAACAAGCGTGTTTGAATGGAAAACAGAAATACTTGCATTAATTCATCGAGACACAGCAGAGCTCCTCACCCCCAACAATGGGGTTTAGAGACTCATGCCGTCAGAGAATACAAAGTTTAGATCTGAAATGTCATGAGATACAAAATAAGTCTCTAAAAGTCGTTTAAATACTAAACCAGTAGCCTAGGGTTACAAAATATGAGTGGACTATGATGGATGATGCAGAGATCCACTTCTGGGGCCCACTTGGTGTGCTGGGGCCCACTTGGTGTGTGCTGGGGCTGAGACTTTAAGCAATTCACGTGCAGAGGCCATTTGTGGAGTTGAACACCAGTTTTTGTGCCAGTTTGGGCGTTCAACTCCAGTTTTTTATCCTTTTCTGGCGCTGGACGCCATAATTGGGCAGAGGACTGGCGTTGAACGCCAGTTTACGTCATCTATTCTTGTGCAAAGTATGGACTATTATATATTGATGGAAAGCCCTGGATGTCTACTTTCCAACGCAATTGGAAGCACACCATTTCGAGTTCTGTAGCTCCAGAAAATCCACTTTGAGTGCAGGGAGGTCAGAATCCAACAGCATCAGCAGTCCTTTTTCAGCCTGAATCAGATTTTTGCTCAGCTCCTTCAATTTCAGCCAGAAAAATACCTGAAATTACAGAAAAACACACAACTCATAGTAAAGTCCAGAAATATGAATTTTTCCTAAAAACTACTGGAAATAAACTAATAACTAACTAAAACATACTCAAAACTATATGAAATTATCCCCAAAAAGCGTATAAAATATCCGCTCATCAACGGCTAGCATAATAAATGACATGCAGAAGCTTGTCATGCCTCTGCCCCAGTACTGCACCAATGGCGTGGTCACTGGCATCACACATTAGTTCAAATGGTAGTGTCCAGTCTGGTGCAGAAATAACTGGTGCTGTGACCAGCTTAGCTTTAAGAGTCTCAAATGCGTGCAGACACTCTGTGTCAAACACAAATGGCGTGTCAGCAGCTAGCAGATTGCTCAGGGGTTTTGTAATTTTTGAAAAATTCTTTATAAACCTCCTGTAAAATCCTGCATGCCCCAGAAAGCTTCTGATTGCCTTAACATTAGCAGGTGGTGGTAGTTTTTCAATTACCTCCACTTTAGCTTGATCCACCTCTATTCCCTTGTTTGAAATTTTATGCCCAAGGACAATTCCTTCAGTTACCATAAAGTGACATTTTTCCCATTTTAAAACTAGGTTGGTCTCTTGGCATCTTTTCAGAACAAGTGCTAAATGGTTATGGCAGGAGCTGAATGAGTCTCCAAATACTGAAAAGTCATCCATGAAGACTTCCAGAAATTTCTCTACCATATCAGAGAAGATAGAGAGCATGCACCTCTGAAAGGTTGCAGGTGCATTACACAGACCAAAAGGCATCCTTCTATAAGCAAACACTCCAGAAGGACATGTAAATGCTGTTTTCTCTTGGTCCTGAGGATCTACTGTAATTTGGTTATAACCTGAATAGCCATCCAAAAAGTAGTAGTATTCATGACCTGCTAGTCTCTCTAGCATCTGGTCTATGAATGGTAAAGGAAAATGATCCTTTCTGGTGGCTGTATTGAGCCTTCTGTAGTCAATACACATGCGCCACCCTGTAACTGTTCTTGTAGGAGCCAGTTCATTCTTTTCATTATGAACCACTGTCATACCTCCCTTTTTGGGGACAACTTGAACAGGGCTCACCCAGGGGCTATCAGAAATAGGATAAATAATCCTAGCCTCCAGTAATTTGGTGACCTCTTTTTGCACCACTTCCTTCATGGCTGGATTTAGCCGCCTCTGTGGTTGAACCACTGGCTTAGCATTATCCTCCAATAGGATTTTGTGCATGCATCTAGCTGGGCTTATGCCCTTAAGGTCACTTATGGACCACCCAAGAGCTGTCTTGTGTGTCCTTAGCACTTGAAGTAGTGCTTCCTCTTCCAGTGGATTTTAAGCAGAGTTTATGATCACTGGAAAAGTGTCACCTTCTCCTAGAAATACATATTTCAGGGATGGTGGTAATGGCTTGAGCTCGGGTTTAGGAGGTTTCTCCTCTTCCTGAGGAAGTTTCAGAGGTTCTTTCGATTCCTCTGAATCCTCCAAATCAGGCTGAACATCTTTAAAGATGTCTTCCAGCTCTGATTCGAGACTCGCAGCCATGTTGATCTCCTCTACTAAAGAGTCAATGAGATCAACTTTCATGCAGTCTTTTGGTGTGTCTGGATGCTGCATAGCCTTGACAGCATTCAACTTAAACTCATCCTCATTGACTCTCAGGGTTTCTTCCCCCTTTTGGACATCAATGAGAGTTCGTCCAGTTGCTAGGAAAGGTCTTCTTAGAATGAGAGTAGCACTCTTGTGCTCTTCCATTTCCAGCACCACAAAGTCAGTGGGAAAGGCAAATGGCCCAACCCTGACGATCATGTCTTCAATCACGCCTGATGGGTATTTAATGGAACCATCAGCAAGTTGGAGACATATTCGGGTTGGTTTGACTTCTTCAGTTAAACCAAGCTTTCTGATAGTGGATGCATGTATTAGATTGATGCTTGCCCCAAGATCACATAAACCTGTCTTGGTGCAATTATCCTCTAATGTGCACGGTATCAGAAAGCTCCCGGGATCCTTAAGCTTTTCTGGGAAGCTTTTCAGAATGACTGCACTACATTCTTCAGTGAGGAGAACTCTTTCAGTTTCTCTCCAATCCTTCTTATGACTCAAGATCTCTTTCTTGAACTTGGCATAAGAGGGTATTTGCTCAAGTGCCTCTGCAAATAGAATCTTTATTTCAAGAGTCCTGAGATAGTCTGCAAAGCGAGCAAATTGCTTATCCTGCTCCTCTTGGCGGAGTTTTTGATGATAAGGCATCTTGGCTTTGTATTCCTCAACCTTAGTTCCTGCAGGTTTATTTCCTACAGAGGTGGTTGGAGAAGCCTTTTTAGAGGGGTTGTTATCAGTACTTGTGTGTGTCTGATCCCTCACTGGCATTTTAGAAGCTGGAGTGGCGTTGGACGCCAACTCCTTACTTGTTCCTGGCATTTGAACGCCAGAACTGAGCTTCCATTGGGCGTTTGACGCCAAATCCCTGCCTGTTTCTGGTGTTTGGACGCCAGAGTTATTCCTCTCTGGGCTCTTACTGTCCTCAGAGGGATTTTGAATAGCAGTTTGTTCATTTCTTGGCTTTCTGCTGCCTTGAAGTTAGGTATTTAATATTTTTCCACTTCTTAATTGAACTGCTTGGCACTCTTTTGTTATTTGTTTTGATAACTGTTGTTCTGTTTTCTTCAACTGTACCTCCATATTTATGTTAGTCATTCTTGTGTCTTGTAGTATCTCCTTGAATTGGCCAGCTGTTTTGTTAGAAAGTCTAATTGCTGATTGAATTCAGTAACTTGTTCTGCAGGACTGAGTTCAGCAGTTACTGTTTTAGCCTCTTCTTTCATGGAAGATTCACTATTTAGGTACAGATGCTGATTTTTGGCAACTGTATCAATAAGCTCTTGAGCTTCTTCAATTGTCTTTCTCATGTGTATAGATCCACCAGCTGAGTGGTCTAGAGAAATCTGAGCTTTCTATTTAAGCCCATAATAGAAGATGTCTAGCTGCACCTATTCTGAAAACATTTCAGAGGGGCATTTTCTTATCATCTCTCTATATCTCTCCCAGGCATCATAAAGAGATTCATTATCTCCTTGTTAAAAGCCTTGGATGTCCAGCCTTAGCTGTGTCATCCATTTTGGAGGGAAGTATTGATTCAGGAATTTTTCTGACAGCTGTTTTCATGTCCTTATGCTAGCCTTAGGTTGGTTATTTAACCACCTCTTAGCTTGGTCTTTTACAGTAAATGGAAACAGTAATAATCTGTAGACATCCTGATCTACTTCCTTATCATGTACTATGTCAGCAATCTGTAAAAACTATGCCAGAAACTCTGTAGGTTCTTCTTGTGGAAGACCGGAATACTGGCAACTTTGCTGCACCATGATAATGAGCTGAGGATTCAACTCAAAGCTACTGACTCCAATGGAGGGTATACAGATACTACTCCTATATGAAGCAGTAGTGGGGTTAGCATATGACCCCAGAGTCCTTCTGGACTGTTAATTTTCACTTAGGTCCATGATGGAGAAAGGGAGATGATGCGGATTGTAAATAAATTTTTTTTTGAAAACCGAAATTAAACTAAAATAAAATAAAAGAAAATAAATGAAAAATTGACTATAAATTCGAAAATTTGAAGAAAAATAAATAAAAGAAAATTGAAAACTAAAGTAATTAATTAAAAAGATTAGGAAAAGATGTGGGTGAGGATTTTCGAAAAAAATGAAGAGAGAGAAATTGGTTAGGAAGTTTTGAAAAAGATATGTCTTAAAATTAAAGATACTTGTAAGAAAATAAAATAAAAAAAAAATAAAATAAAAATAAAAAAGAAAAGATATGAAAAAGATTTGATTTTAAAAATTGAGATTAGAAAAGATAAGATAGGCTAGGTAAGAGAAGATAAGGAATTTAAATTAAAAAATTTTGAAAATTAAATTTTGAATTTTAAATTTTGAAATTTGAATTTTGAAATTTGAATTTTAAAATTTGAATTTTGAAAGTTGAAATTTGAAATTTGAAATAAGATAAGATAAGATTTTGAAAAAGATATGATTTTTTTTTGAAAAAGATTTGAATTTTGAAATTTTAAAACTAAGATAAGATAAAATAAAAAATTTTAAAATAAAATCTGAATTTTTAAAAGGAAAATTCAAAAAATCAATTAAAATAAAGGAAAAAGATATTTTTGAATTTAAAGAGGAAAGAGAAAAACAATAAGATAGCACAAGACTTAAAATTTTTAGATCTAATGCTCCTTGTTTTCGAAAATTTTGGAGGAAAAAACACCAAGGAACACCAAACTTAAAAATTTTAAGATCAAGACACAAGGAAAACTCAAGAACACTTTGAAGACTCACAAGAACAACAAGAACAAAAGAAAGAACACCAAACTTAAAACTTTTAGAAAACCTCAATAAAATTTTTGAAAATTATAGAAAGATTGACAAGAAAACACCAAACTTAAAGTTTGACACAAGATTTATTCAAAGAAAAATTAATTTTGTAAAAGTTTTTAAAAAAGAAGATAGCCAATTACCAAGAACATAAGCATCACGCTCTAGCCAATTGAGCTATAAATTTAAAGTGTTTTAACAAGGTGTCTAATTCATAAAAATATTTTATTATTTTTTTACTAATAATTCTAGAATACACAAGAAAAACAAGAAAAATCACAAAACAAGAAAAACTAAAGATCAAACAAGGAAAATAAACAAGAACAACTTGAATATTAAGAAAGAACAATGAACACAAATTCAAAAATTTAAAAGAAAATAAAAACATGCAATTGACACCAAACTTAAAATATAAAACTAAACTCAAACAGAAAAACTCAATTATTAGTAAAAAAAAGAGAATTTCGAAAAAAAAAAATTTTGAAAAAGAAAATAAGGATTCTAAAATTTTAACAAGAACAATAATAAAAGACTCCAAGACAAAACACAGATTAATAAAGAAAAATAAAAATTTTGAAAGATTTTTGAAAAGAAAGAAAAAGACTTTGACCCAAAAGACAAAATCTTCCTAATCTAAGCAACAGGATGAACCGTCTGTTGTTCAAACTCGAACAATCCCCAGCAATGGCGCCAAAAACTTGGTGCACGAATTGTGAATCACACTTTTCACAACTCGTACCACTAACCAGCAAGTGCACTGGGTCGTCCAAGTAATACCTTACGTGAGTAAGGGTCGATCCCACAGAGATTGTTAGTTTGAATCAATCTATGGTTATCTTGTAAATCTTAGTCAGGAAATCAATTATAATTATCAGTATGAATTTCGAAGAATAAAAGAGCATGGATTAAATACTTGTTCTGCAGTAATGGAGAATATGTTGGAGTTTTGGAGATGCTTTGTCTTCTGAATCTCTGCTTTCTCCCTGTCTTCTTCTTCACGCACGCAAGGTTCCTCCTATGGCAAGCTGTGTGTTGGTGGATCACCGTTGTCAATGGCTACCATCCGTCCTCTCAGTGAAAAATGTCCAGGTGCGCTGTCACCGCATGGCTAATCATCTGTCGGTTCCCACTCATGCTGGAATAGGATCCATTGATCCTTTTGTGTCTGTCACTACGCCCAGCCCTTGTGAGTTTGAAGCTCGTCACAGTCATTCAATCCCTGAATCCTACTCGGAATACCACAGACAAGGTTTAGACTTTCCGGATTCTCATGAATGCTGCCAATGGATTCTAGCTTATACAACGAAGATTCTGATTAAGGAATCTAAGAGATGTTCATTCAATCGAAGGTAGAACGGAGGTAGTTGTCAGGCACGCGTTTATAGGTTGAGGATGATGATGAGTGTCACGAATCATCACATCCATCATATTGAAGTGCGAATAAACATCTTAGATAGAAACAAGCGTGTTTGAATAGAAAACAGAAATAGTTGCATTAATTCATCGAAACACAGCAGAGCTCCTCACCCCCAACAATGGAGTTCAGAGACTCATGCCGTCAAAGAGTACAAAGTTCAGATCTAAAATGTCATGAGTTGCGAAAATAGACCTCCAAAAGTTGTTTAAATACTAAACTAGTAACCTAGGTTTACAGAAAATGAATAAACTATGATAGATGGTGCAGAAATCCACTTCTGGGGCCCACTTGGTGTGTGGTAGGGCTGAGACTTAAGCTTCTCACGTGCCTAGGCTGTTTCTGGAGTTAAAAGCCAGGTTGTAACCTGTTTCTGGCGTTCAACTCCCATTTGTAACCTGTTTCTGGCGTTTGACGCCAGACTGCAACATGGAACTGGTGTTGAACGCCAGTTTACGTCATCTATCCTTGAGCAAATTATATACTATTATATATTTCTGGAAAGCCCTGGATGTCTACTTTCCAACGCAATCGAGAGTGCGCCATTTGAAGTTCTGTAGCTCCAGAAAATCCACTTTGGGTGCAAGGAGGTCATAATCCAACAGCATCAGCAGTCCTTTTTCAGACTGAATCAGATTTTTGCTCAGCTCCCTCAATTTCAGCCAGAAAATATCTGAAATTTTAGAAAAACACACAAACTCATAGTAAAGTCCAGAATTGTGATTTTTATTTAAAAACTAATAGAAATATAATAAAAACTAACTAAATTACACTGAAAACATACTAAAAACAATGCCAAAAAGCTTATAAATTATCCGCTCATCAAAGACTTAGGTCCCTTGAGATTATTGATGTCCAGTTCCATTGGTAATTTAAGGTTGTTAGTGGTTCTAGGACCAACTATATCCACTTGACTTAATCCTTCGATGCTAGAGGGCAACTAAGTGGAATTAATTCTTTATAATCACCATGTTGTGGTCAATGATCCAAGATAGAAACCCTTGACTCTTGATCCTTACCAAGACCCATATTAGTTGTTAGTTTTACTTTCTTGTTATTTTCACTTACTTGTTAATCAAACCCAAAAACCCCCCAAAATATACAATATCATAACCAATAATATGCACACCTCCCTACAATTTCTTTGAGAGACGACCTGAGGTTTAAATACTTCAATTTTTATTGGGTTTGTACTTGTGACAAACAAATTAAACTTTGATTGAGAGTTTTTTGTCGGTTTAGATCTATACTTCGATGAGATTATTTTTGAGAAATTCTAGACCAACATTTATCCTTCTATCAGTCACTTAGGTCTTCTTGGAGGAATTCCAAAAACCATTTTGAACTATCTTTATATTCGCATTCCACAACTACATATGATATAAGATATATATGGTTATTGGCATCGTGGCCGATAGAAATCAACAATTGTCCAGGATAGTAACCTTTAAGAAAAGTACCATCCAACCCTATGAATGGCCAGCAACCAAATCCCTTGTTACAACCTTCCAAACATATGTATATCCTCTTGAATTTATGTCCAGTGCCTTCCACATAATTGGTGCTGATTCTTACAATAGAGCCAGGGTTTCTCCTCATCACTTTATCTCTTTCTGACCCTTCAATTCTTTCCTTTGCCTTTACCATAGCTCTGTATATCTTTCTCTCATTGACTATTACATTATACTCCTTCTTAAAAATGTCTTGTGCCTGCCTTTGCGTCATTTCTGACCTATGTTAATGTTGTATTTTCTGACCGCTTTCTTGAACTGTTCTAGATTTTTAAACTCTATGCCTAGCTCCAATCTTACTTCCCTAACTAGAGCATTTGCATTCCCTTGTGGAAATGCTGCCTGTTGACTCTCTTCATCATCACTTGTAATGGAATCCAACTCTTCTGACTCATAATAGTGCATGTTTGCACCTGTTGTATTTGACATATCTTCAACTTCCACAGGTATAAATATTGAAGGATGCTTATTTGGATCCTGGTTAGGTATGAAGGTTTACCCTGATAGAGGAGGCCTAACTATTTACCATCTCCTGATAGAGGACTCCCACCACCAACTTCCGTGTTTATATTTAGTTCGGGCTGTGAACTATTGGGTTGACCCCTTCAATGGGTGTTTCCTCCTCGTTCTAGATGCAAGTATCCTGAGAATCTAGTTCATTGCAAGACTGTGGGATGTATTGTGTAAAAATCTCAATAGATTCTACAATGCCTTTATCAACTGTGGGAGCATCTGACTCTGTAGAGATTGGATTTTGGTGTCCAGTTTCTTCACTTCCAACTGGTACATGTGATGGTTGGGTGTGTGAATGAGTCTTCTCCAAAGGTTGGGAGGGTGTTAATGGGGGTTGAGATGTAAGTAAATTGGGTTGGGTGGATACATTTGGTGGATGAATGCTTCTTGGTGGCTCTGTGGTCATTTCTGGTTGATGTGCTTCTTGTAGTAGGTTGGAGATCTTTGTCTAGTAACTCATATCTTGTTTGGGCCTCTGGTCCAAGCATGCCAGTATCCTGGTCTTGTACATTATCTTCTTCTGTCTCACTCAGCTTCAACAATCTCTTTGCCTTCTTCTTTGGGGTTGGGGTTCTCCTAACATAGGATTTGGGTCTGTGCTTAATTGGGGTCCTAGTAACAGTTAAAATCTCAATTTTGGTTCAGGATCATTATTTTCTTCTATGAACTCAAAAAATTTAACTGGATGCTCAGTGAACAGCTTAACTCTCCTCCCATTAGCAATGGCTGCTTCAAATATGGTCACAACATCCATGTCAAGTCTCAGCAACTTTAACCCACCATCCAACTCCTTTCCAGGTTCCAGCCAGTAAAACTCACTCACATCAGTGTACCCTATATCCTTTACTAAGTCAGTTATGAAGAACCTATTTAAAGCATCCACATTCACTTGTTCAATCTCTGTTTTTCACCGCCAATGTATGCCAATTTGCCATCATCATCCTTTTAAAACTTTTCTCTGTGACTAATAACTAACATAATGTGGATGGTAGCCATTTGTAAAGATACATACATAGACAAGAAAACTATTTTAAAACCATATCAAAACCAGTACAAACAAACCCTAATCAAAACCCTATATCCACAACCATGCATTCAAAACAGAGAAATAGATATCAGAGGGATGACAGGTTACTACTTACCTATAGATGACACCACACACTTTCAACAGGTAAGACGCTCTACACCAACAAGCACTCTCTCTTCAGTAATAATGATTATCGTCTGCAGCTAACCCATACATAAATGGAATGGGATGTAATGTTTGAGTGAAGAAGAAGAACAGTTTGCCTCTTTAGGGCTCTGATCTCAATTTTGTGAAATGCGCAAATAGGTATAGTATTGCTAACTCTTGCTTTCTAAATTCCATTTTTTAAAATAAATTTCTAACTACCATTTATATTTTAAAACAAAATATATTACAATATCCACGTATGAAGACCACCAGACCACGTAACACCATAATGTGCCACATAGGGAGCATCACTCACGAAGTCAATGCCAGAATAACGATTGGTTAGTTTCATCCCATAGATCTCATCATTGATAGGTACATTTGGTCATTTCTTTCTTCTATTTGTAGATTCGTCAGCATTTTTAACTTTCATGGGTAAAAATGGTAGTTTACTCAAAATATATTTATGCATGTATGTACTAACATATTTTATATTTACAAAATCTATCAATACTCTCCTATTATAACATTTTTTATTTTTATTTAATAAAATCTAATAGTTCATAAAAAGTGGCACATCCAATGCGCACAAAATTGTTGGGCACTTGATAAACCACTATTTTATGGTTTATCTTGTGCTAATTTGAGTGGTTTTTATCAATTCTTTGCTCACTTATTCATATAATTTGTATGATTTTACAATTCCTTCCTAATTTTGTGATATAGTTGAAAACATGTTTTCTGGGCCCTTAAACTGTCAATTTTAATTAACCTTTATTACCATTCGATGCCGTGATCTGTGTGTTAAGTGTTTTTAGGCTTTATAGGGCAGGAATGGCTTAGAGGATGGAAAGGAAACATGCAAAAGTGGAAGGAACACGAGAAAATGAAGATTTGAGAAGCTAGCAAAGACGCGCACGCATGGGCGACATATATGTGTGACAAGAAATTTTGCCAAACGATGCGTACGCATGACTGACACGTACGCGTGACATGCGCCACATGCAGAAATTGCAGAAAAATGCTGGGGGCAATTTATGGGCTCTTTTTGGCCCAGTTCCAAGCCCGAAAAACACAGAATAAGAGCTACAGAATGGGGGAAACACAAGATACAATTCATACAACACAACATTCACATTATTTTAGGTTTAGATGTAGTTTCTAGAGAGAGAGGTTCTCTCCTCTCTCTAGGTTAGGATTTTAGGATTAGCTTTGCTTAATTTCAGATTTCTACTTGCTTTAATTTAGTTTCTCTTCTACTTTTATTAGTTCTAGAACTTTAGTTTGTCTATTCCTCTTGTTGATTTATTTATTTTCCCAATTTAGCTTTATGAATTCTAATGTTAGACTTGATTTTCTATATTAATGTAATTTGAGGTATTTCAGATTTATGATTGCTTTTATATTATTGATGCTTACACTTGGTTGTTTGGATTTTACGTTCCCTATTACTTTCCTATGTTTCTATGTTATGCCTTTCAAGTGTTTGATAAAATGCTTGGTTGGATTTTAGATTAGATTTTTATATTCTTGGCTTTGGGTGAGTAATTGGAGACTCTTGAGTTATCAAACTCCTTTGTTGATTGATAATTGAAAGTTGCTGATTGATTTGGATACCTCTAAAACTAGTCTTTCCTTAGGAGTTGACTAGGACTTGAGGAATCAAATTGATTTGTCCACTTGACTTTCCTTCATAGTTAGAGGTTAACTAAGTGGGAGCAATGAACAATTCTCATCACAATTGATAAGGATAACTAGGATAGGACGTCCAGTTCTCATACCTTGCCAAGAGCGTTTCTAGTTATTAATTTAATTTCTTACCATTTTATTTCCTTGTTCCTTATTTCAAAAATCCAAAAAGATACTATCTCATAACCAATAATAACCATACTTCCCTACAATTCCTTGAGAGACGATCCAAGGTTTAAATACTTCTGTTTATTTTTATTGGGTTTGCTTAAGTGACAACCAAATTTTTGTATGAAAGGATTCTTTGTTGGTTTAGAAACTATACTAGCAATGTTAATTTATTTGTGAAATTCTTTACCAAAAATTTGTATGAAAGGATTTCTTTGTTGCTTAAGTTAGAGATTGTGTATCGATTAAGTGTGGAGAACTGTGGGAACTTGGGTTGATGAAAGTGTGCTGTGTTTTACTGACAAAAGTATTGGGAATTTGGGGTTCATACTCATATGAGACCAGAAAAAAAAAACTCATGTGCATTGATATGTTATATTTACTTTTATATTTTCAATTAAAAAAATAAAAATAAAAAAATTTTACAAAATAAATAAATAAATAAATAGGGGACAAAATTACCCCAATGCTAAGGTTAATAAAAGATCAATGCATAGGTGGTGAAATTAAAGAAAAATTTGGTACATGAGTATGTGATACAAAAGTGGGAATTATGGGTAGCTAGGCATGATTTTAAGATTACATAGAGTGTGTGTGTGTGTTAGGTGAGAGCTTAGGTTACTCAAAGATTCATATTACAGCTCACTTGGCCATACATATATCCTCACCCTTACCTTAGCCCCATTACAACCTTGAAAAGACCTCATGATGTTTGCATTGGTATACTAAATATTTGTTGATTGGTTAGATGAAGAACAAGTTTTAGAAAGCATGACTAGAGAAGAGTAGAGTGATTAACCCTAGACACTTGAGCGATTAAAGTGCATATACACTACTAGTGAGGGTTCAATGCTTGATTCTATATTCCTTGCTTTCATGAACTATCTTCTTACAAGCTTACTTGTCTTTTATTGTGTGACTTAATTTAGTGGAATATGATTTATATTTGTCTTGGAGAATTTGTTTACTCTTAACCAAGTCAGTAGAGCATTTTACATTTCGTTCCATTCACATTTAAATAGGTTGCATTGCATAAGTTCCACCATTCTGCTTTCACTCTTTTATAATTTCTCTTGAGTTTAGCATGAGGACATGCTAATGTTTAAGTGTGGTGAGATTGATAAACCACTATTTTATGGGTTATCTTGTGCTAATTTGAGTGGTTTTTATTAATTCTTTGCTCACTTATTCATATAATTTGCATAGTTTTACAATTCCTTCCTAATTCTATGATATAGTTGAAAACATATTTTCTGGGCCCTTAAACTGTCAATTTTAATTACCCTTTATTACCATTCGATGTCGTGATCTGTGTGTTAAGTATTTTCAGGCTTTATAGGGCAGGAATGGCTTAGAGGATGCAAAGGAAATATGCAAAAGTGGAAGGAACACGAGAAAATGAAGATTTGAGAAGCTGGCAGCGACGTGCACGCATGGGCGACGCGTACGCGTGCCTAGCGCAGAAGACGAGTGACGCGTACACGTGACTGACATGTATGCGTGACAAGGAATTTCGCCAAACGACGCGTACGCGTGACTAACGCGTGACATGCGCCACGTGCAGAAATTGCAGAAAAGTGCTGGGGGCGATTTCTGGGATCCTTTTGGCCCAGTTCCAAGCCCGAAAAACACAGAATAAGAGCCGCAGAATAGGGGAAACACAAGACACAATTCACACAACTTTCATTCACATAATTTTAGGTTTTAGATGTAGTTTCTAGGTTTTAGGATTTTTCATAGTTTTAGGTTTATTTCTTCTCAATTCCAGGTTCAATGTTCCTTTAATTTAGTTTCTCTTCTACTTTTATTTGTTCTAGCATTCTAGTTTATTTATTTTCCTTGTTGATTACTTTCTGTTGACAATTTGGATTATGAACTCCATGTTAGATTTGATTTTATATTTAATGCAATTGAGGTATTTCATGTTTATTGCTTCTTCCTTTATTTGTTATCATTGATCTTGCAATTATTGGTTTTAGATCTTATATTCTATTATTACTTTTCTATGTTTTTATTTTGTGCCTACCAAGTGTTTGATAAAATGTTTGGAAGGATGTTAGAGTAGAATTTTATGTTCTTAGCTTGGGATGGTAACTTAGGAACTCTTGAGTTACTAATGTCCAAGTAATTGATGATTGGAGCCATTAACTCTAGTTCTCACTAATTGAATTGGTGGAGAGCTAGGACTTATGAACTTGGATTGATATAGCTCATTAACTTTCCTTTACTACTAGTTAGAGGATGATTTAATGGGATTGATCCTTGCCAATTCTCATGTTGTGGTTAGTGATAAGGATAGAGATCCTTGACCACCAAACCTTGCCAAGACCTCTTTATCATTTGATTTTCATTGCAATTTACCTTTCTTGTTCCTTATTCAAAACCCCAAAAAGATACTTTTCCCATAACCAATAATAACCACACCTCCCTGTAATTCCTTGAGAGACGATCCGAGGTTTAAATACTTCGGTTTATTTTTATTGGGTTTGCTTTAGTGACAACCAAATTTTTGTATGAAAGGATTATTGTTAGTTTAGAAACTATACTTGCAACGGGAATTTATTTGTGAATTCTTTACTAGCAAAAATTCGTTCATCAAAATGGCGCCGTTGCCGGGGAATTGCAAACGTGTGCCTTATTATTGGTTATTGTGAATATTGTGAATAATTTTGCTTTTTCGTTTCTTTGTTAGTGTTTCTAGTTTTAGGAGTTTATTTTCATTAATTTTTATTAGTTTTTATTTCTCTTGCTACTATGAATTCTCACCCCTTTGGCTATGAGTTTGGTTACAATCATGTTGTAGGAAGAGGAGATTACAATGAGAGCTTGGATCAAGGATGGGACAACCAAAGATGGGAGGAGTCACAAGGATTTGATCAACCCTCTTGGCAACAACCACCTCCAAGGTATTATCAACAACCATTCTATGATGCTTACCAAGACAATGGTTACGGTAGACCTCTTCGTGACAATCAACACCCACCACAATATGCCTATGAACCCCTTCCTCAACATACCTTTGAACCATCATACTCACAAACCCCCTACTACCGAACACCCTCATATGATCCTAACCCATATCTACCATATCAACCACCCTATGAGCCATATGAACCATACATGGAAGCACCCCAATTCCAATCCAATTACTTTCAAGAACCACCACCTCCATATACACCATGTCTATATCCATCAACCCAAGAATTAAAAGATCATCTCAAGGAAACAATGGATCGGCTTCAAGCAACCATCTGTCAAAAGATAGACTCATGGGATTCATACCATAAGCAAAACATGCCCACAGATAATTGTGGAAAAGTAGCCGAAGAGAGGAGTATGGGTGAGATCCTAGAGTCTCAACTTGAAAACCAAGGATTGAAGTGTGTTGTGCAACAAGTAGAAAAGATGGAGAGTGTTGAACCGCCATACCCTTATTATGATGAACCACCCTCTTATCATGAACCTTCCCTCCAAATTAATGAACCCTCATATCCACCCCAATCTCCAATGCATGACACTCTTGGTGTTATTCTTCAAGGGCAACGAGGGATGTAAAGGGAGGTACTAGAATTCACAACTGCCTTAACTGAGGTAGTAAATCGATTAGCTTCCCAACATTTGGACACTTAAGGAACTCCCATAGCTACATGTGGAGAACCAAAAGAAGAGTGTAGCATGAAGGAGTAGAAACTCCGGTGGACAATGAGGAACGTGGCTTTGTATTGGAATAAGTGGAGGAAGCTGTAATAGTTAAAGAGGAAGAAGTGGTTGAAGACTTAGGAGATTGATAAACCACTATTTTATGGTTTATCTTGTACTCAATTGAGTGGTTTTTATCAAGTCTTTGCACACTTATTCATACTAATTGCATGATTTTACATTTTCCTTCCTAATTTTGTGCTGTGATTGAAAACATGCTTCTTTGGTCTTAAATTTGCTGGCTTTAATCCTATCTCATTACCATTTATTGCTGTGATATGTGTGTTAAGTGTTTTCAGGATTTATAGGGCATGAATGGCTTAGAGGATGGAAAGAAAGCATGCAAAAGTAAAAGGAATACAAGAAACTGAAGAAATTGCTGAGCTATCCAGCCTGACCTCTTTGTACTAAATCAACCATAACTTGAGCTACAAAAGTCCAAATGAAGCGGTTCTAGTTGTGTTGGAAAGCAAACATTCGAGGCTTCGAAATGATATATAATTTGCCATAGTTTTCATGCTGTTAGGCGATGCGCACGCGTGGATGACCCGTACGCGTGACCTGGCAAAAGTTCAATCGACGCGTACGCGTGGATGACGCGTACGCGTGACATGCGCACGTGCTGGACGTATCACAAAATGCTGGGGGTGATTTCTGGGCTGCTTTTGACCCAGTTTTTAGCCCAGAAAACACAGAATAGAAGCTACAGAGTGGGGGAAACGAATGATTCATCAATTATCCATAATTTAGGTTTTAGATTTAGTTTCTAGAGAGAGAGGCTCTCTCCTCTCTCTAGCTTTTAGGATTTAGGATTTCTCTTAGATTAGGTTTACTTCATCTCCATTCCAGGTTCAATGTTCCTTTAATTTAGTTTCTCTTCTAATTTTATTTATTCTATTACTTTAGTTAGTTTATTTTCCCAATTTGGTTTATGAACTCCATGTTAGATTTGATTTCTTTATTTAATACAATTTGAGTTATTTCAGATTTATGGTTGCTTTCTTCAATTTATGTGATTGATGCTTTCAATATTTAGATTTATGATTGATGCTTTCTTCAATTTCTTTATTTAATATTGATGCTTTCAATATTTACGCATCCCCTGCAGAAAATTCAAGCCACGCGCAAACGTCAACGACGCGTACGTGTGGGCATGAAAATCGGTGTAAAAGCATGCTGAACAGAGAGTTGTGATGGTCTGGGGCTAGCACTGTGCTAGAGGCACAACATCACCCACGCATACGCGTCCCTGACGCGTGCACGTCCTTTCGCTTTTAGACCACCCACGCGTACGCGTGGGCGACGCGTACGCGTCACATGGTTAATGCAGTTTTCACGCGCACGCATGTCCTGTGCGCGCGCGTCACGTCCCGTTTTTTTAATTTCCTTCTCCTTTCTTCTCTCTTTTCTGTTTCTTTCTTCCTCCTTTCTTTCTTTCTTCTTCTTCTTCCTTTCTTTAATTTCTCATCCTTATTTTCTTTCATTCTCCTTTACTTCATTCACATTTTCATTCATTGCATTTTAACCTTGTTCATGATTTTAATTTCTTTTTCTTAGTCTATTATTTTTCTATTGGTGTTACATGTTCTTATTCAACTGTTGCCTCTTTTCTGGTATTATTTTGGTGCTTAGTGACTTGTTTACATTGTCAGGTGTTATTATTTATCTGTCAATGCCAATCTTTTATGATACCTGTGCTCCTTTTGCATTGACATGAATTTATATTGTCCCTCATTACCTAATATCTTCTCTCCCATTGTTGCAATTTTTGCACTATTGATATGCCATTTGCTTCTACTATTTTCTCACTTGCATGTTGTAGCTACCATGTAATTGAGACCCTCGTTATGTGGCATTAACCTACCCATACTTTTTTATTTTTTTATCTTTATTTCTGGGTTACTTTTCTTCCCTTTTTCTTTCAGGATGGCCACCAGGAAGGGAACCGGAAGACGTTTACATGGGGAGACAGACAAGTCCATCTGCACAATCTTTGGAGAAAAGTACCAGTTGGAACCACCCGTCCACTTGCACATCTTAGCATGCACTGAGGACGGTGCAATCTTTAAGTGTGGGGAGATCGATACCGACTTCTGTGGGTTAGCTAATTTCTTCTCAACACCAATGTTTTATTTTCCTTATTAGTTGTTGCATTTGCATGTTTGACTGCATGTTTGTTTGATTTTGTGCATTTAGCTATTACTTGGTTGAAGTAATATTTTCTTTTTCAAGACCCTTTTTATAGTGTTTCACTAATTTAAATTGAAAATTTTTTGTGTTAAACTTGTTGAGAACTGTAATTTGGAACATGAATTTTAGCTAAGAACACACAACCTGTGAGATTTGAGCTTAATTACATGGTTACATTATTTAATCATAATATTTTATTCTTGTGTATTTTCTTCTCTATAATTATAATCTATATTTTGTTCCACTCTATATGTCCAATGTTTAGTATATTTACATGCTTGCATATGATTGAGGCCATCATTTGATTAGCTCACTTATCCCAAATAGCCTACCATTCCATTTACCTTTGTTAGCCACTTTGAGTCTTTTAATCCCCATTTGTTCTATATTTTACCACATCACTAGCTTAAGCGGAAAAACAATTAAACACCCCAATTGAATCTTTGATTAGCTTAAGATAGAGATTGCGTGTCAACCAAGTGTGGGGAACTGTGGGAACTTGGGTTAATGGGAATGTATTGTGTTTGTACTTTATTTGAATATTGGGAATTTGGGTGCATACTCATGTGAGACAAGAAAAATTAAAAACCCATGTGCATTGATATATAATGTTTGATTTTATGATTAAAAAAATAAAAAAAATAAAAAAAATAAAAAAATAAAAAAATAAAAATAAATAAATAAATAAATAAGGAGACAAAATTACCCCGATGTCAAGTTTAATAAAAGATCAATGTATATGGGGTGAAATTAAGGAAAATTTGGTATATGAGTATGTGAAATATACAAAAGAAAATTATGGGTAGCTAGGCATGATTTTAGAGTTACATAGAGTGTGTGTGTGTGTGTTAGGTAAGAGCTTAGGTTAGTCAAAGATTCATATTATAGCTCATTTGGTCATACATATATCATCACCCTTATCTTAGCCCCATTACAACCTCGGAAAGACCTCATGATGTTTGCATTGGTATACTAAATTTTTGTTGATTAGTTAGATGAAGAACAAAGTTTAGAAATCATGACTAGAGAAGAGTAGAGTGATCAACCCTAGACACTTGAGCGATTAGAATGCATATACACTACCAGTGAGGGTTCAATGCTTGATTCTATGTTCCCTGCTTTCATGAGCTATCTTCTTACAAGTTTACTTATCTTTTACTGTATGATTTGAATTAGTGAAATCTGAATTATGTTTGTCTTGGAGAATTTGTTTACTTTTAATCAAGTAGGTAGAATTATTTTTGCATTTAGTTGCCTTCATATAGATAGGTTACACTTCATAAGTTTTACTATTCCTCTTCACTCTCTTATAGCTTCTCTTCAGCTTAGCATGAGGACATGCTAATTTTTAAGTGTGGGGAGATTGATAAACCACTATTTTATGGTTTATCTTGTGCTCAATTGAGTAGTTTCTATCAAGTCTTTGCACACTTATTCATATTAATTGCATGATTTTACATTTTCCTTCCTAATTTTGTGCTGTGATTGAAAACATGCTTCTTTGGCCTTAAATTTGTTGGCTTTAATCCTATCTCATTACCATTCGATGCCGTGATATGTGTGCTAAGTGTTTTTAGGGTTTACAGGACAGGAATGGCTTAGAGGATGGAAAGGAAGCATACAAAAGTGGAAGGAATACAAGAAACTGAAGAAATTGCTGAGCTGTCCAGCCTGACCTCTTTGTACTAAATCAACCATAACGTGAGCTGCAGAGATCCAAATGAGGTGGTTCTAGTTGTGTTGGAAAGCTAACATTCGGGGCTTCGAAATGATACATAATTTGCCATAGTTTCCATGCTTTTAGGTGACGCGCACGTGTAAATGACACGTACGCGTGACCTGGCAAAAGTTCAATCCACGCGTACGCGTGGATGACGCGTACGCATGGATGACGTGTACGCCTGACATGCGCATGTGCTGGACGTATCAGAAAATGCTGGGGCAATTTCTGGGCTGCTTTTGACCCAGTTTTTAGCCCAGAAAATACAAAATAGAAGCTATAGAGTGGAGGAAACGAATGATTCATCAATTATTCACAATTTAGGTTTTAGATGTAGTTTCTAGAGAGAGAGGCTCTCTCCTCTCTCTAGGTTTTAGGATTTAGAATTTCTCTTAGGTTAGGTTTACTTCTTCTCCATTCCAGGTTCAATGTTCCTTTAATTTAGTTTCTCTTCTACTTTTATTTATTCTATTACTTTAGTTTGTTTATTTTCCCAATTTGGTTTATGAACTCCATGTTAGATTTGATTTCTTTATTTAATACAATTTGAGGTATTTCAGATTTATGGTTGCTTTCTTCAATTTATGTGATTGATGCTTTCAATATTTAAATTTCTCTCCTTTTGGCTTTGGTTGAGTAATTGGTGACACTTGAGTTATCAAACTATTTTGTTGATTGATAATTGGAATTTGCTGGTTGATTTGGATCCCTCTAAAGCTAGTCTTTCCTTAGGAGTTGACTAGGACTTGAGAAATCAAATTGATTAGTCCACTTGACTTTCCTTTATTTAGTAAGGGTTAACTAAGTGGGAGTAATGAACAATTCTCATCACAATTGATAAGGATAACTAGGATAGGATTTCCAGTTCTCATACCTTGACAAGAGCTTTTCTAGTTATTAATTTACTTTCTCGTAATTTACATTCCTTGTTCAACCTTTCAA
This sequence comes from Arachis ipaensis, assembly GCF_059453495.1. Classification (NCBI taxonomy): domain Eukaryota; kingdom Viridiplantae; phylum Streptophyta; class Magnoliopsida; order Fabales; family Fabaceae; genus Arachis; species Arachis ipaensis. Next base: position 62,355,370 of record NC_142436.1, read on the forward strand.
AAACCCAAAAATATATTTTTCCATAACCAATAACAATTACACCTCCCTGCAATTCCTTGAGAGATGACCCGAGGTTTAAATACTTCAGTTATTATTTTTATTGGGTTTGCTTTAGTGACAAACAAGTTTTTGTATGAAAGGATTCTTTGTTGGTTTAAAAACTATACTAGCAATGGGAATTTATTGTGAATTTTTTACTAGCAAAAATTCGTTCGTCAGAGATGCTGAACCTCTATGGGAATCTAAAGTTACAGAGTATTCCTCCAAGAAGATTGAAATTGATGTCAAGAAGTCCAGTGCACAACCTCCATGGCATATTCCCTATGAAGACTTGGATGGGATAGATCAAGAAGCAAGTTCCCTTGGTGATGAGGATCATGAATCAAGTCCTCCTAGTGATGAATCTACAGCTGCAAATAAACTCCTTGAATATGAAGACCCATCTCTGATTGAGTCTGAGAATGAAGTAGAAGTAGAAGTCCTTCGGAAAGGTTGGATGGGAGTTGAACATGCTTTGTCAAGAATGCTGGAGACTTCTCTACCTAGGAGGCCATCTACTCCTTCATTTGAGTGGGTAAGATTTATCTCTATTCACTTTACTGTCCCACTTGAATATGGTATTCTTGAAACGGATGGCTAACTTAGGAAGCTTTGTGGCATTAAGCGTAAGAGAAGGATGTTTAGTGGTTGGAGTTGCAAATCAAGGCTCATCAAGGTTGATACTTCAAGAACTAGATGCAAGGGTGGAACTAGTGAACATTTGGTTGGATCTAAGAGAAGAGTTTGGTACTGTATTGAGAATTCGGACTGCTTGCCACCCGGTTGGGACAATGGTGATCCACTTCAAGACGGGTGTAGAAACAAGATTTGGGATCCGGGCATACAAGAGGATTAATTTTGGGAGCTCAAAGCTTGTGAAGAACTCCATCAAAGCTTAGGGAATTTATTTAGTATTGATAGAGCTTCTTGGAAGTCCGAGCATTGGTGGAAGTTTCAGGATAAGTTCAAGCACAAGCCACCATGACACGAAGCTCACCAAATGTCCAACTTAAGGACAGTAAATAAAAGTGCTAGGTGGGAGACAACCCACCATGGTACGATCTTTCATTTTTTTATTCTTAGTTTTATTTTATTTTATTGTTATCAGTGTTCATCCATAATTTCTGTATCATCACCTGCATTCTGCATAAAAAAAAAGAGAAAATTGCGAACGACGCGTAAGCGTCGATGATCCGGACGCGTCCCATGCAAGTTCGCAGTATTAACAAATGGGGCAGAGAGTTGTGATGGAGACGCTGGGGAGGGGTGCGTGGCGCACAAGCCACACCATGCGTACGCGTGCCTCACGCGTACGCGTGCCTCACGTGTACGTGTCCCCTGCAAAAAGTTCAACCCACGCGTAAGCGTCAGCGACACGTACGCGTGGACATGAAAATCGGCATGAAGAGCGAATTGAACAGAAAGTTGGGCTGCCACTGTGCTAAAATCGGGCAAGCTGTCACGCGTACGCGTGACCGACGCTCACGCGTCAATGTTCAATTTTGGCCACCCACGCATACGCGTGGGCGACGCTTACGCGTCGCATGGCTGTCTCTGTTTTCACGCGTACGAGTGATGTCCGCACGTGGGTCGCGCCCTGTTTTCCATTTCTTACTTCTTTCTTCTCTCCTTTCTCCTTCTTTCTCCCTCCTTTCTTACTTACTTATTCTTCCTTTCTTTAACTTATCATCCTTTTCTCTTTCATTCTCTTTTACTTCATTCATATTTTTATTCATTGCATTTTAACTTTGTGCATGTTTATATTTTCTTTTCTAAGTTCATTTCGTTTTTATTGGTGTTAAATGTTCTTATTCAACTGTTGCATCTTTCAGGTATTATCTTGGTGCTTAGTGACTTGTTTTACACTATTGGGTGATATTATCTGTCAATGCCAATCTTTTATGATAACTGTGTTCCTTTTGCATTGACATGAATTTATATTGTCCCTCATTACCTACTATCTTTTCCCCATTGTTGCAATTTTTACACTATTGATATGCTATTTGCTTCTACTATTTTCTCACTTGCATGTTGTAGCTACCATATAATTGAGACTCTCATTATTTAGTACTAACCCAACCATATTTTATTTGTTTCTTATCTTTATTTTTGGGTTACTTTTCTCCTTTTTCCTCTTCTTTCAGGGTGACCACCGAAGAAGGGAAAGGGAAATGCTTTTCAATGGGGCAACAAACAAGCCCCTACGCACATTCTATGGAGAAAAATGCGTCAGTTGGAGAACCTCGTCCATTTGCACATCTTAGCATGCACCGAGGACGGTGCAATCTTTAAGTATGGGGAGGTCGATACCGACTTCCGTGGGTTAGATATTTCCTTCTCAACACCAATGTTTAATTTTTTTTGTTAAATTAGTTGTTGCATTTGCATGTTTGATTGCATGTTTGTTTGATTTTGTGCATATTTTACCACTACTTGGTTGAAGTAATGAGTTTCTTTTCAAGACCCTCTTTTACAATATTTCACTAATTTAAATTGAAAATTTATGTTAAACTTGTTTTGAGATTGTAATTTGGAAAATGAATTATAGCTAAGAACACACAACCTGTGAGATTTGAGCTTAATTACATGGTTATATTATTTAACCATAATATTGTATTCTTGTGTGTTTTCTTCTCTATGATTGTAATCTATATTTTGTTCTATTTTATATGTCCATTGTTTAGTATATTTACATGCATGCATATGATTGAGGCCATTGACGAACGAGATTTCTGCCGGTATAGAATTTTTATTAAAATATTCATGTTGTAAGTATAGTTTCTAAACCAAGCAATAATCCTTTCGTACAAAAGTTTTGGTTGTCACTTAAGCAAACTCAATAAAATTTATAACCGAAGTATTTAAACCTCGGGTTGTTTTCTCAAGAAATTGTAGGGAAGTATGATTTATTATTGGTTATGGAAAAATGTATATTTTTGGGTTTTTAAAATAAGGAACAAGTAATTTAAATGGCAAGAAAAATAAATTAATAATTAGAAAAACTCTTGGCAAGGTATGAGAACTAGAAATCCTATCCTAGTTATCTTTATCAGGTGTGATGAGAATTGGATTTTGCTCCCACTTAGTTAACCCTTACTAAATAAAGGTAAATCAAGCGGATTAATTAACTTGATTCCTCAGTCCTAGTCAGCTCCTATGGAAAGACTAGCCTTAGAGGGATCCAAATCAATCAGCAATCCTAATTTCCAATCAACTGCTGTTTGATAACTCAAGCGTTACCAATTACTTAACCAAAGCAAAAAGGGAGAAAATCTACTCGAATAAAAATGCCTTCAGATTTGAAGCAGCAGTAACATAAATAAAAGAAAGAAATCTTAAATCTGAAATACCTCAAATTGCATTTAAACATAAATTCAAATCTAACATGAAGAGTTCATAAGCCAATTTGGCTAAATAAATAATTACCAAGTGAAATAGAGAAACTAAAGTAATAGAATAAATAAAAGTAGATAAGAGAAACTAAATTTGAAAGAACATAGAACCTGGAATGTAGAAGAAGTAAACCTAACCTTTAAGAGAAATCCTAATCCTAAATCCTAAGAGAGATGAGAGAGCCTCTCTCTCTCTAAAACTACATCTAAAACCTAAAATTATGAATTATGAATGTTGTCTCTGTTGTATGTTGTTGAATGAATGCATTTCCCACTTTATAGCCTCTAATCTGTGTTTTCTGGGCCGAGAACTGGGTCAGAAACAGCCCAGAAATTGCTGGGGATGAAATCTGCCACGCTGGTTTTTCGTCACTGCGATGCGTCCGCGTGGAGCACGCATTCGCGTCACCTAGATATATGGCCACTATGACAAATTATATATCATTTCGAAGCCCCAGATGTTAGCTTTCCAACGCAACTAAAACTGCATCATTTGGACCTCTGTAGCTCAAGTTATGACCGTTTGAGTGCGAAGAGGTCAGGCTGGACAACTTTAGCAGTTCCTTCAGTTTCTTGTATTCCTTCCACTTTTGCATGCTTTCTTTCCATCCTCTAAACCATTCCTGCCTTGTAATCTCTGAAAACACTTAACACACATATCATGGCATCGAATGGTAATAAGAGAGGATTAATATTTGATAATTTAAAGGCTTGGGAAGCAAGTTTCCAATTATAGAACAAAATTTGGAAGGAAAATGTAAAACCATGCAATTTATATGTATAAGTGAGTAAAGAGTTGATAAAAATCACTCAAATTAGTACAAGATAAACCATAAAATAGTGATTTATCAGTCTCCCCACACTTAAACATTAGCATGTCCTCATGCTAAGCTCAAGAAAAGCTATAAAGGTGAAAAGGAATGGTAGAAAGTATGAAATGCAACCTATCTATATGAATACAACTACATGCAAAATATTTCTACCTACTTGGTTAAAAGTAAACAAATCTTTTAAGAACAAACATGAACTATATTTCACTAATTCAAATCACAAAATAAAGTACAAGTAAACTTGCAGAAAAAAATAGCTCATGAAAGCCGGGAACAAAGAATCGAGCATCAAACCCTCACTGGAAGTGTATGCACTCTAATCGCTCAGGTGTTTAAGGTTCGATCTCTCAATTCTCTACTAATATTGCTTTCTAAGGCTTGCTTTTCTTCTACCAATCAACAAAAATTTGATGCACAGATACACATATCAAGAGGTCTTTTAAGGGTTGTAATGGGGTTAGGGTCAAGGTAGGATTGTATTTGGCCAAGTGGACTAAAATTTGAATCCTTAATTAACTTAAACTTTCCACCTAACTTAGACAATACATGTAATCAAAGTACAAAACCTAACTATCCATTAACCATGTTTTCCACATATTCATGCATTCTAATTTCAAGTACAGTACATATGCATTGCTTTTACTACTTACTTTGGGGCATTTTGTCCTCTTTTATTTATTTGCTCTTTTTCTTTTCTTTTTCTCCTTTTATATATATATATATATATATTTATATATTCTTTTGTTTTTCTCAATGCATATGTGATGTTGCATAAACTAGTTATGCTACGATTTAGGAAATTGCACGATCGGCAAAATTCCTTCCGGCAAGTGCACCGGTTATCGTCAAGTAAAAACTCACAATAGAGTGAGGTCGAATCCCACAAGGATTGGTTGAGTGAGCAATTCGGATTAGAAGTATGTTCTAGTTGAGCGGAATCAAGATTTAGATGAGAATTGCGGAATGTAAAATTGGCGGGAAACGTAAATGACAAGAAATTTAAATGGCGGAATCTTAACTTGCATGAATTAAAGAGCAGAAGCTAAATTGCTGAAATTAAAAGGGAATGGGGGTGATTGCATGAATTGAGTTGCAGAATGTAAAGAGAAAGTGGAAATCAGAAATGGGGAATTCATTGGGTTATAGGAGATATTGAGATCTCCGAATCAAAACATGTTTATCTCTTCCTCAACCAATGCGTTCATTGAATTTTGCTTGGCAATCTTATATGATTGGATCCCAATCCCTTGGCTCACCAATTCTCTCTAAAAACAAACAAATTCCCAATCCCTTGGTTTAAATGTTCATAAGAAGAGATGATGCTCGATCACTGATTATACCACACAGTTTCATGAACCACAATTTGGTAGGATTACATGTCACAATATCCATCCAAACCCCAATCCAATTCACTGTGAGAAAGCTTCTCTAGCATGAATCCTCCATTCCTTTCCCAAGGTTCCGAAGGATTCCAATTATGGGTAGTTTCTTTCCCAAGACAACTACCCAATGGAATTAGATCGAGAAGCTTTCTAACAAAATTCAAGAGAAAAGATTGAAGAAGAAGATAAACTATTATTGATTCATTGAATTACAATAGAGCTCCCTAACCCAATGAAAGGGGGTTTAGTGAGTCATAGCTCTGAATTCAATTACAAAGATATGAAAACTAGCCAAATGAAAAGGTAAAAGTCCTTCCTAACTTAAATTCTATCCTATTTATACACTTTCTATATTGAGCTTCTGTTGTGTTTCTTGGGCTTTGAGGCCTCTCCCTGCTTTCCTTTTGCTTTGGGTTTATGATCCATAATCTTGATGAGGCTGCTGATCCAAATTCTGTAACATTCATTGAGCCAACTTAGTGATAATCAAATAATAATACATGACTCAACAAATTGAAATTTCAGACTCATCAATCCTTCAGGCCCAATCCCATAAACCATGATATTCAATTGGGTTTCATACCAGAGTAAGTTTAAGTTAATGTTTGTGCTCAAAGACTAACTTAAACCGCAATATTTTTGGCCCAGAAACCTTTTCCAAGAGTGGCGTTTAAGTTGCAGTTTAAGCTTAAACTGCAGCTTAAACGCCAGACACTTCCAGTGAAGCCTTTTGTAGAAGCACGTTTAAGCTTCAGTTTAAGGTTAAACTGAAGCTTAAACGTGGAAATGGAAGAAGGCAGCCCTGGAGAGTCATGTAGTCGAATACGTTTAAGCTTCAGTTTAAGGTTAAACTGAAGCTTAAACGTGGAGATAGGAAGGGCAGCCCTGGAGGTCGAACACGTTTAAGCTCCAGTTTAAGGTTAAACTGGAGCTTAAACGTGGAAGAGGAGAAAGCCATCCTGGAGGTCGAACACGTTAAGCTCCAGTTTAACCTGGAGGTGTCGAACACGTTTAAGCTCCAGTTTAAGGTTAAACTGGAGCTTAAACGTGGAAATGGAGAGAGCAACCCTGGAGGAGAAAACTTGGTCGAACACGTTTAAGCTCCAGTTTGAGGTTAAACTGGAGCTTAAACGTGGAAATGGCTCCCTGGTGCTTTTCCCATTTCTGGCGTTTAACCTCCAGTTTAAGGTTAAACTGGAGGTTAAACGTGGAACTGCTTCCTGAGTGGCATTCTCATTCTGGCGTTTAACCTCCAGTTTAAGGTTAAACTGGAGGTTAAACGTGGAAATGCTTCTTTGGTGAGACTTTCATTCTGGCGTTTAACCTCCAGTTTAAGGTTAAACTGGAGGTTAAACTTCAATTCCAGCATTTCTTAGCCTTCATGATTCTGGCGTTTAAGCTCCAGTTTAGGCTTAAACTGGAACTTAAACTCCACATGTGATATTCAAGCTTCCTTTATTGATTTTGTTGCTTCCTTGCTTAGCCTCTTCTTCCCTGAAATCATCCAAACAATTGCATCAAAGTCTTGCAAAATTTCATGAGAAATCTTCCTTTCATAGCATTCAAGTAATATAACTAAAACTCATGGAATTTGCATCAAAATCATACTGTTTGGATGGTTCATTGCTTTGTTATTCATTTAACCATTCTTGGTTACTTAAAGCTCAAGAAAATGCATAAAACTACTAAAACTAACAGAAAAATGCTAGTGAAACTAGCCTAAGATGCCTTGGCATCACAACACCAAACTTAATACTTGCTTGTCCCTAAGCAAGTCCTGAGTTATTTGAGAAGAAAGTATGAAACAGAAAGCAATTACATTGGCTATATTAGCAAGCATTTGAAGTTCATCAGAAGGGTTTTATGCAGAAAGTTGCAGCATCACTTTTTCATTCTTATCAGGTAAGATTATCACTTTTTCATTGCATCCATCAAACACTGCTATGGCCTCTTGTTATTCTTATGTCTTTGGCACTTTTCTCTTCTTTGTTTTTCTTTTCTTTTTCTTAGAGCTCCTTTGCTCCTTGTTTGCTTGGTGTCATGTGTTGTACAAGCCTTTGGCATTTTCTTTTTCTTATCAGTGCACTACACATATCCACTCCAGGCATTTTAGTTCACATTTCTTCTTGAGACATTGGTGCCCAGCACCTCTTTGTGTGACTAAATGTTTTGTATTTAGGTTGCTCTTGATAATGGACTTTTGGTTGATAATCCCGGGTTAGTTAACCCAAGTTACCAAGTGTTGAAACACTCCTCAGAACCTATTCATCCAAGCATATCCTTAATACATAAACACCACAGGCATTTGTCTCAGAAGTTCAAACCATTGGTGCCTAGCTTATTTTCTCAAATTTTTTGCTTTTTGGTTGCCTTTTTCAGTGGCTTTTTCTTCTTCTTTTTCTTTCTTTTTCATGGCCAAAGACATTTATTCATCAAGATCCATAGACAGTTTTCAATTTCTTCACAAAAAATGATAATTCTACACTCTATTTCCAGTGATCTGACTAAACAATCAAGCATGCATACCACCACTTAATTCTACTTGATTTGTCACTAATTGAGCCAAGTTACTTTTGTTCAAACTTTTCTTTTATTTTAGGAAACAGAACAAGCATGGCAAGCATTTGTTTAAGAAGGTGAAGTTATATCCAAACATCTAGGCATTCACTTTATTCAAAGCAATAAACAGACAAACATACTAGTAACTTCACATTCCAGAAAGATTCAACAATTACAGTTTAAACCAGAACAAGCATGCTTTTGTTTGCCCTTTTTAAAGAATTGTCAAGGAACAACACCACCTTGTGAAATTTCTTGTTTTCTCTTTGTTGCCAGGAAACAATTTGATTTCTCCTTCTTCTCCTAGTTGTTGCTTCATGTTCTTTCTAAGATCCTTGTTTCCTTTCCTGCAAAGAGTGATGAAGTTGCTTGTTTCTCAAGCACTTGAGTGGTTAGCTCAACTATGTATGGGCAAGTGTCTGAGTCTTAAGTTGGTGTGTGAACACCAAACTTAGTCTCCTACTTACTTCTCTGTTCTTTGAGTCTTTGAATTCTCCTTGGAATGAAGTTGCTGCTAAGGATTTTAAGCATTCCTGTGATTGCTTAGAATGGTTGTTCCTTTCATATAATTCAAAGGTTGTTGTGTTCAGTTGATATGTGTGGTGGAACACCAAACTTAGAGTCACACATTCCCCTTTGAATTATTGATCCACGAATTCATTGTTTGGTGTGAAACACCAAACTTAATTCTTTGCAATGCACAGAAACTACTTCACCTTTTTATTGAAACAAATAAAAGAAACAGCAAAAGGGTATTACCTCAGGTTGGGTTGCCTCCCAACAAGCGCTTCTTTAACGTCATTAGCTTGACGGTCAGCTTCCTCAGTTGAGGTGATATTTAACTTTGTCCTTTTCCTCCACATCTCCCAAGTAATGTTTGAGTCTTTGACCATTCACAGTGAAGGTTCGTTGTGACTTTTCTTCCATGATTTCTACTTGTCCATATTGGGAGACCTTGGTGACAAGGAATGGTCCAGACCACCTTGATTTTAGCTTCCTTGGAAATAGCTTCAGCCTAGAATTGTAGAGCAATACTTTTTGTCCTTCTTCAAATTTCCTTGGGGCTATGTTGCTGTCATGCTTATTCTTTGCTCTTTCTTTGTAAATTTTGGCATTCTCATAAGCTTCAGCTCTGAATTCTTCTAAGTCTTGAATTTGCAACATCCTTCTTTCTCCAGCAGCCTTGTTGTCCAAGTTCAAAATTTTCAAGGCCCAGAATGCCTTGTGCTCCAACTCCAGTGGCAAATGGCAAGCTTTTCCATATACTAGTTGGTAAGGAGACATTCCAATTGGTGTTTTGAAAGCTGTCCTATATGCCCAAAGAGCATCATCTAGCTTAATCGACCAGTCCTTCCTTGAAGTTCCCACAGTCTTTTCCAAGATTCTTTTGAGTTCTCTGTTAGATATTTCGGCTTGCCCACTTGTCTGTGGATGGTATGGTGTGGCTACCTTGTGTTTGACTCCATATTTTAGAAGCAATGCCTCTAATGGTTTGTTGCAGAAGTGGCTTCCTCCATCACTGATGATTGCTCTTGGAACCCCAAAACGGCAAAAAATGTGTTTTCTGAGGAAGTTCATGACTACCTTATTATCATTGGTTGGGGTTGCTATTGCTTCAACCCATTTGGAGACATAGTCTACTGCCACAAGAATGTAATTATTTGAGTATGAGGAGGGAAATGGTCCCATGAAATCTATCCCCCATACATCAAACAATTCAAGTTCCAGAATGAATTGTTGTGGCATTTCATTTTTTCTTGGCAGGTTCCCTGCTTTCTGGCATTCATGGCAGTGCTTCACTAGTTCCTTTGCATCTTTGAAGATAGTGGGCCAATAAAAACCACACTGCAACACCTTAGCTGCCGTTCTTTCTCCTGCAAAATGTCCTCCATAAGTGGAGCCATGGCAGTCCCATAAGACTTCCCTTCCTTCTTCCTCTGATATGCATCTTCTGAGTATGCCATCCGAACATTTTTTGAACAAGTATGGTTCGTCCCAGATGAAGTATTTGGCATCATTTACCAATTTCTTCCTTTGATGCTTGTTAAATTCCAACGGCAAACTCCCAGTGGCCTTGAAGTTTGCTATGTCTGCAAACCAGGGTGCTTTGTGAATTACCATGAGTTGTTCATCAGGAAAGCACTCATTTATATGTGTGCTTTGTGCGCTTCCTTCTTCACATGGTATCCTTGATAAATGGTCTGCCACCTTGTTCTCTACACCCTTCTTGTCTTTGATTTCAATGTCAAATTCCTGCAACAAAAGAACCCATCTAATAAGTCTTGGTTTGGACTCTTGTTTAGCAAGTAAGTATTTTAAAGCTGAATGGTCAGTGAAGACAATGACTTTAGATCCAATGAGATAGGATCTAAATTTGTCAAATGCAAAGACTATTGCCAAGAGTTCTTTTTCAGTGGTTGTGTAATTCCTTTGGTTATCATTCAAGACTTTACTGGCATAATAAATCACATGTACCAGATTGTCTTTCCTTTGTCCTAACACTGCCCCAATAGCAAGGTCTGATGCATCACACATCAGTTCAAATGGTAAGTTCCAATCAGGTGGGGCAATGATAGGTGCAGAGGAAAGTTTTTGCTTCAAAAGTTCATAGGCTAGCATGCAATTTTTATCAAATACAAAGGGTGTATCAGAGATAAGCAAGTTACTCAAAGGTTTGGCTATTTTAGAAAAGTCTCTAATAAACCTTCTGTAAAAACCAGCGTGTCCCAAAAAACTCCTAACTGCCTTGACATTACTTGGTGGAGGTAGTTTTTCAATGAGTTCCACCTTAGCTCTGTCCACCTCAATGCCTCTATTAGAGATTTTATGGCCAAGGACTATTCCTTCTGTGACCATGAAATGACACTTTTCCCAGTTTAATACTAGGTTGGTCTCTTGGCACCTCTTAAGCACCAAGGCAAGGTGGTGTAGGCAGCTAGGAAAAGAATCTCCAAACACAGAAAAATCATCCATGAAGACCTCAATAAATTTTTCAATCATGTCCGAAAAGATGGACAGCATGCATCTTTGGAAAGTGGCAGGTGCATTGCACAATCCAAAGGGCATGCGTCTATAAGCAAAAACTCCATATGGACAAACAAATGATGTTTTCTCTTGATCTCTAGGGTCAACTACTATCTGATTATAGCCTGAGTATCCATCCAGAAAGCAATAGTAAGCATGTCCTGCAAGCCTTTCAAGCATCTGATCCATGAATGGGAGTGGGAAATGATCTTTTCTGGTGGCTTCATTGAGCTTCCTGTAGTCTATGCACATCCTCCATCCAGTGACAGTTCTTGTGGGTATGAGTTCGTTCCTCTCATTTGGCACCACAGTTATGCCACCTTTCTTGGGAACTACATGGATGGGACTAACCCATGGGCTATCAGAAATGGGGTAGATTACCCCTGCTTGCCATAACTTCATGACCTCCTTTTGTACCACTTCTTTCATGACGGGGTTCAATCTTCTCTGAGCTTGGATGGAGGGTCTAGCATCCTCTTCTAACAAGATTTTATGCATGCATATGGATGAACTTATCCCCTTCAAATCAGCTAGGGTCCACCCAATGGCATCTTGATGAGTTTGTAGCACCTTGATCAATTCTTCTTCCTGTTCTTGACTCAAGGCAGAGCTAATGATAACAGGATGACTCTCATCACTACCCAAGTATGCATACTTGAGATTAGGGGGCAATGCTTTGAGCTCAGGTTTTGGTGCTTCCTTCTCTTCTTTCACTTTCTCTGGCATGGTTGTTTCAGCAGCCTTGATGTCACTAACTTCTATGTCCTTGGTGAACTCCTCCTCTGCCACTTCCTTTGTTGTTTCCTCAAAGGTTTCTTGTACTGCAATGTCCACTACATCCACCCTCATGCATTCCCTTAGTGATTCTGATGGATAGCTCATTGCCTTGAATACGTTAAACACCAACTTCTCATCATGTAGTCTAAGAGTGAGTTCACCCTTTTGTACATCTATGATGGCTCCAGCAGTAGCCAGGAAGGGTCTTCCCAGAATTATTGAAGCTTTGGCTTCTTCCTCCATATCTAACACCACAAAATCAGCAGGAAATATAAAATCTCCCACTTTCACCAACAAATCCTCAACTATCCCATGAGGGAATTTAAAAGTTCGATCTGCCAATTGGAGGGCCATTCTTGTTGGTTTGGCTTCTTCAATCTTCATTCTTCTCATCATTGTTAGAGACATCAAATTGATACTGGCCCCTAAGTCACACAAGGCCTTCTCCACCATGACTTCTCCTATAATGCAGGGGATTTGGAAACTGCCTGGATCCTTCAATTTTTGAGGCAATTTGTGCTGAATGATGGCACTGCATTCTTCAGTTAACAACACAGTTTCCTCATTTCTCCAGCTTCTCTTCTTGGTCATTAATTCCTTTAAGAATTTTGCATAGAGTGGCATTTGCTCTATTGCCTCAGCAAACGGAATGTTGATTTGAAGCTTCTTGAAAATCTCCAAGAACCTGGAGAATTGGCCATCCTTTTCACTTTTCATCAAACGTTGAGGATAAGGTGCTTTAGGTGTATAAGGCTTTAGGACCTCTTTTTCTTTTTCTTTTGTTGCAGACGGTGTAAAAGATTGTCCTTGTTCTTTGTCTTTCACATTTTCCTTTGCTTCATCCTCTGTGGTTTCCTTTGAGATCTCCTTTAGATTCTTTCCACTTCTGAGGGTTATGGCCTTACATTCTTCCCTTGCAATAGCCTTGGCAGCATGAGAAACGCTTGTCCCAGGGGTTTGCTTAGACAAATACATAATTTGATTTTCTAGCTTCTGGATGGCAGCTCCTTGGTTTTGCAGGTTAGAATTTACTTCTTCCTTAAAAGCTTTCAATTCGGTTATGTCTTGACTCATGGTTGCAAGCATTCCTTCTATCCTGTTTAATTGATCTTGAAATTGTTGGTTCGGATTAGGTTGGGTAGATTGATTATTTTGGCCATGATATGATGGTTGGGAGTAAGTGTTTTGTGTGGCTTGGTATGATCTTTGGTTGGAATTTTGGTATGTGGAATTGTTATGTTGGTTGTGGTTGTAAGGTTTGTGGTTTTGTGGTTGGGTTTGTTGGTTCCCCCACCCAAAGTTTGGGTGGTTTTTCCATCCTGGGTTGTAAGTGTTGGAATGTGGATCATATGATTGCCTTTGTTGGTTTCCCACATAGTTGGCCTCTTCCCAATCACTTCCTTCAATGCTTACTTCCTCTTGATCTTGTGTGTGTATTGCAGCCACTTGCTTTGTTTCTAATTGCCTGGTAAGCTCTGCTAGTTGCTTGGCAAACACCTTGTTTTGGGCTAAAATTGTATCAACATGGTTCAGCTCCATGACTCCCTTAGTGTTGTGTCTCTCTGAAGCATAGTAGTACTCATTCTCAGCCACTGTCTCAATCACTTCAATGGCTTCTTCCACAGTCTTTTTCCTGTTCAATGAACCTCCCGATGAATGGTCTACCGCCTTCCTTGATTCATAAGAAAGTCCATCATAGAAAATATGCAATTGCACCCAGTCATGGAACATGTCTGGTGGGCATTTCCTTGTCAAATCCTTGAACCTCTCCCATGCCTCGTAGAGAGTTTCACCATCTTGTTGTCTAAAAGTCTGAACCTCAGATCGAAGCCTATTGACCTTTTGTGGGGGGTAGAAACGTGCCAGAAACTTGCTTTCCACCTCATCCCATGTTGTTAGACTCCCCCTTGGGAATGATTCCAGCCACTTAGCTGCCTTGTCCCTAAGTGAAAATGGGAACAAAAGCAGTTTATAGGCATCTTTCTGGACTCCATTGGACTTCACAGTGTCGCAAATTCTCAGGAATTTTGTGAGATGTTGGTTTGGATCTTCATTAGCACTCCCACCAAATGAACAATGATTCTCCACAAGTGATATTAGCTGTGGTTTGAGCTCAAAATTGTTGGCCTGAATGGGTGGTTTCTGAATGCTGCTACCACAATTCCCAGAGGTTGGGTTTATGTATGAACTAAGAACCCTCCTCTCAGGAATAGCATTGTTTCCATCAGCTCTCTCATGGTTGTGTACTTCTCTATCCATGTTGAGATCTAAAGCTTCCTCAAAATTGTCCTCAGATTCTCCTTCAGATTCTTCTTCTCCCAGTACTCTCTTCCCTCTTGCTTCCCTTCTAAGTCTATGAAGGGTCCTCTCTGGTTCGGTATATGGAGGAGTTGATGTCTCTCCTCTCCTACCTGTCATACAAGAACACAGCACAGGCAACAAACAAGTGAAATACTCTTGGTTAATGGAAGAGTATGGTTAGAGCAATTGAGGAATTAATTCAAACAGTTAGTGAGTCAGTGAGTTAGTTGCTTGAATTTAAAGGCATAAAGAAAGAAAGCATGTAACAGAGTGCAGAAATTAAAATTCAACAAGTAACTTGAACTGAATTAACAAAGCAAGAAAAATGCTCAATCTAGTTAACTTCCAATTTGAGAATTGTCAATCGAAAACCAATCCCCGGCAACGGCGCCATAAACTTGATGTTGCATAAACTAGTTATGCTACGATTTAGGAAATTGCACGATCGGCAAAATTCCTTCCGGCAAGTGCACCGGTTATCGTCAAGTAAAAACTCACAATAGAGTGAGGTCGAATCCCACAAGGATTGGTTGAGTGAGCAATTCGGATTAGAAGTATGTTCTAGTTGAGCGGAATCAAGATTTAGATGAGAATTGCGGAATGTAAAATTGGCGGGAAACGTAAATGACAAGAAATTTAAATGGCGGAATCTTAACTTGCATGAATTAAAGAGCAGAAGCTAAATTGCTGAAATTAAAAGGGAATGGGGGTGATTGCATGAATTGAGTTGCAGAATGTAAAGAGAAAGTGGAAATCAGAAATGGGGAATTCATTGGGTTATAGGAGATATTGAGATCTCCGAATCAAAACATGTTTATCTCTTCCTCAACCAATGCGTTCATTGAATTTTTCTTGGCAAACTTATATGATTGGATCCCAATCCCTTGGCTCACCAATTCTCTCTAAAAACAAACAAATTCCCAATCCCTTGGTTTAAATGTTCATAAGAAGAGATGATGCTCGATCACTGATTATACCACACAGTTTCATGAACCACAATTTGGTAGGATTACATGTCACAATATCCATCCAAACCCCAATCCAATTCACTGTGAGAAAGCTTCTCTAGCATGAATCCTCCATTCCTTTCCCAAGGTTCCGAAGGATTCCAATTATGGGTAGTTTCTTTCCCAAGACAACTACCCAATGGAATTAGATCGAGAAGCTTTCTAACAAAATTCAAGAGAAAAGATTGAAGAAGAAGATAAACTATTATTGATTCATTGAATTACAATAGAGCTCCCTAACCCAATGAAAGGGGGTTTAGTGAGTCATAGCTCTGAATTCAATTACAAAGATATGAAAACTAGCCAAATGAAAAGGTAAAAGTCCTTCCTAACTTAAATTCTATCCTATTTATACACTTTCTATATTGAGCTTCTGTTGTGTTTCTTGGGCTTTGAGGCCTCTCCCTGCTTTCCTTTTGCTTTGGGTTTATGATCCATAATCTTGATGAGGCTGCTGATCCAAATTCTGTAACATTCATTGAGCCAACTTAGTGATAATCAAATAATAATACATGACTCAACAAATTGAAATTTCAGACTCATCAATCCTTCAGGCCCAATCCCATAAACCATGATATTCAATTGGGTTTCATACCAAAGTAAGTTTAAGTTAATGTTTGTGCTCAAAGACTAACTTAAACCGCAATATTTTTGGCCCAGAAACCTTTTCCAAGAGTGGCGTTTAAGTTGCAGTTTAAGCTTAAACTGCAGCTTAAACGCCAGACACTTCCAGTGAAGCCTTTTGTAGAAGCACGTTTAAGCTTCAGTTTAAGGTTAAACTGAAGCTTAAACGTGGAAATGGAAGAAGGCAGCCCTGGAGAGTCATGTAGTCGAACACGTTTAAGCTTCAGTTTAAGGTTAAACTGAAGCTTAAACGTGGAGATAGGAAGGGCAGCCCTGGAGGTCGAACACGTTTAAGCTCCAGTTTAAGGTTAAACTGGAGCTTAAACGTGGAAGAGGAGAAAGGTAGCCCTGGAGGTGTCGAACACGTTTAAGCTCCAGTTTAAGGTTAAACTGGAGCTTAAACGTGGAAATGGAGAGAGCAACCCTGGAGGAGAAAACTTGGTCGAACACGTTTAAGCTCCAGTTTGAGGTTAAACTGGAGCTTAAACGTGGAAATGGCTCCCTGGTGCTTTTCCCATTTCTGGCGTTTAACCTCCAGTTTAAGGTTAAACTGGAGGTTAAACGTGGAACTGCTTCCTGAGTGGCATTCTCATTCTGGCGTTTAACCTCCAGTTTAAGGTTAAACTGGAGGTTAAACGTGGAAATGCTTCTTTGGTGAGACTTTCATTCTGGCGTTTAACCTCCAGTTTAAGGTTAAACTGGAGGTTAAACTTCAATTCCAGCATTTCTTAGCCTTCATGATTCTGGCGTTTAAGCTCCAGTTTAGGCTTAAACTGGAACTTAAACTCCACATGTGATATTCAAGCTTCCTTTATTGATTTTGTTGCTTCCTTGCTTAGCCTCTTCTTCCCTGAAATCATCCAAACAATTGCATCAAAGTCTTGCAAAATTTCATGAGAAATCTTCCATTCATAGCATTCAAGTAATATAACTAAAACTCATGGAATTTGCATCAAAATCATACTGTTTGGATGGTTCATTGCTTTGTTATTCATTTAACCATTCTTGGTTACTTAAAGCTCAAGAAAATGCATAAAACTACTAAAACTAACAGAAAAATGCTAGTGAAACTAGCCTAAGATGCCTTGGCATCAATATGATTAAATTATTGAATGCATGAACATGTCCTAAACATTTCTTTCACATTTTCAAAAGAAGTTTAACATACTCAATTCTCAAACCAAATGTTTCCAAACCCACTTCCCCACACTTAATTCATGAGCACTCTCACTAGTCTAAGCTAACCAAGGATTCAAATTAAGGACATTATTGTTTTCCTTTTAGAGTTAGTGATTAGCTAAAGTAAATAACAAAGGGGTATAATAGGCTCAACATTGGTTTGCAAGGGATAATGAAAGGTAAGGCCATATGGGTATGTAAGCTAAGTGAAATAAGGCCTCAATCATATAAGTGCATGCATACATTAAACAATGGAAATATAGAATTAAGCAAGACAAAGATCACAATTTTAGAGAGAAAAATACACACCAAAAATAAAATATTGGTTGATAAAATGCAACCAATTCAAATAAGCTCAAAAATCTCACGGGTTTTGTGTATTCGAGCTCTAAACCATGTTCCAGTATAAAATTTCTTCAAACAAGTTCAATAAGAAGTTTTTAATTTAAATTAGTGAAATGCTATAAAAATTTTCTTGAAAAGAAAATATTACTTTAACCAAGTACTTGATAAAATATGCACAAAATCAAACAAATATGCAATTAAACATGCAAATGCAACAATGAACTAATAAAGAAAATAAGACATTGGTGTTGGGAAGAAAATAACTAACCCATGGAGATCAGTATCGACCTTCCCACACTTAAAGATTGCACCGTCCTCGGTGCATGCTAAGATGTACAAGTGGACGGGCCGCTCCAACTGATGCTTTTCTCCAAGGATTGTACAGATGGACTTGTTTGTCTCCCCATTTAGAAGCTTTCCCTTTCCCTTCTTTGGTGGCCATCCTGAAAGAAGAGGAAAAGAAGAAAAGTCACCTAGAAATAAAGATAGGAAACAAATAGAGTATGAGTGGGTTAATGCCAAATGATGAGAGTCTCAATTACATGGTAGCTACAACATGCAAGTGAGAAAATAATAGAAGCACATGGCATACCAGTGGTGCAAAATTTGCAACAAAGGTGAGAAGTGTGGATAATGAAAGATAGTGTAAGTTCATGCCAATGTAAAAGGAATACAAGTATCATAAAAGTTAGCATTGACTAATGAATAATAATACCCAATCAGAGTAAAACAAGTCATGAAGCACCAGAATAATTCAAGAAAAGATGCAACAGTTGAATAAGAAAATTTAACACCAATGGAAAAATAATAAATTTAGAACAGGAGATAAAAGTATGCAAAAAATTAAAATGCAATGAATGAAAGTATGCAAATAAATTAAGTAAAAATAGAATGAAAAACAATAGGGATGAGAAAAGTTGAAGAGATTGATAAACCATTATTTTATGGTTTATATTGTGCTTAATTGTGTGGTTTTATCAAATCTTTACCCACTTATTCATATGATTAGCATGCATTTATAATTCCTTCCCGAAATTACTTCATGGTTGAATAGCTGCTTCCTAGAGACCTTTAATTATGTATTTTTATTCTCATTTATTCCATTCGATGCCGTGATCTGTGTGTCAAGTGTTTCAGGCTTTATAGGGCGTGAATGACTTGGAGATTGGAAAAGAAGCTTGCAAAAATGGAAGGAACACAAGAAATTGAGGAGATGACCAGCGAGAAGTGACGCGGACGCATGGCTCACGCGACCGCGCGAAATAGAGGAAATTGAAGTGACGCGCTCGCGTGACTGACGCGAACGCATTGATTGGAAACTGCACAAGTGACGCGAAGGCGTGGACGAAGCGCACGCGTGGCAAGGCAAAACGCTGGATGACATGAACGCGTGAATCACGCGATCGCATGACATGCGCGATCTGCAGAATCTGTAGAATTCGCTGGGGGCGATTTTGGGCCCTATTTTGACCCAGTTTTCGGCCCAGAAAAGCAGATTAGAGCCAGGGAACATGCAGAGACCAGAGAACAACATTCATTCTACATAATTTTAGTTTTAAATATGATTTTACTCCTCTTCTAGGTTTTCTCTCTACACATTCGTAGTTCTTAGGATTTTGATTTTATTGCTTTTTGGACTGGGATATTGAGAAGAGTTATTACTTCCGTCAAGACTTCGTCATTCTAGTTTGTTTCCTTACTTGTCACTTACTCTTCCATATCCTTCATTTACTCAGAATTATTATTGGATTATTTTTAGAATTTATTAATACAAGAACTATTTTTATTTTTAATTGATCCTTTTGATTATTATTTATCATGTCTTTCAATATTTCCCTTTCTTATTTCGTGGATTTTACAATCATAATGAGCGAGTAGTTCCATAACTTGATTGGGAGTTGATTGAAAGGAGGATCTTGAGTTGGATGCTCAAGAGTAAAATTATAGTTGGGTTTCGCGTTGGGTCGCCCTCTAATCATTGACACTAGTCCTTCCCAAGGGAGAGGATTAGAACTGGTGAATAGAAACTGACTTCCAACTTGCTTAACTTTCCTTTATCTGGTAAAGGATAACTGAACAGGCAACCTTTAATTATCACTTTTATCTTGGGAGAACTCCATCAAGGATAGGGCTTCCAACTAATCTACTCCCGGTCAAGGTTTTTATTTAAATTACATAAATTTTCTGATTTAATTTCCTGTTTAGCAACTCAACCATTTTTAGAAAACATCTGATTAATAAAATAGCACATCTTTCTGCAACTCGTTGGGAGACGACCTGGGATTCATACTCCCATTATTTTAATTTTAATTTTGTGACAACCCCTTCTAAATTGATAAGCGGATTTTTGGTTGGTTAAGAACTGTACTTGCAACGTATCTCTTATAAAAATTTCTTAACTCGCCAATTTCCGCCACGTCAATTTTTGGCGCCGTTGCCGGGGAGTTCCAATAGAGTGCTAAGTTATTGATTGAAATTTATTTATTTGTATTTTATTTTATTTTGCTACTATGAGTTGCATGTTTCTTTCATTAAATGATGCGTTCACTTCCTGATCCAAGCTTGCCAGTATTTGATCCTGAGATTGAAAGAACTATTTCACGTATAAGGCAAGCTCGGCGTCGGTTAGTCCTCTCTGAGGGCGAATCTGAAATGTCACTTGAGGAAGAAACAAGCCTCTGTTCTACTGATTCAGTTGATTCACGTGCAGGTGACATGGTAGCACCTAAAAGAGTTACTATCCAGGAAGCTGGAGCCCCTGATTTCACAATGCAACCGTTTCAAGTGCATCATCCAGCAGTGGCTACAGATTTTGAAATAAAGACTGCACTGCTCAAATTGATGCCTAAGTTTCATGGCTTACCTGATCAAGAGCCTATCAAGCACCTGAGGGATTTCCAAGCAGCCTGTTCTACTGTCAGGTGCGATGGTGCAGATGAAACTTCTATTTTGTTAAAAGCTGTCCCATTCTCTCTTGAGGGAAAGGCGAGAGAGTGGTACTACACTCAACCCGCAGCAACTATTTCTGACTGGGATACACTTAGAAGAGAATTTTTGGAAAAATTTTTCCAGCTGATGTTACTGACAAACTGAGGAAAGACATTTCCATGATTGTTCAGGACGAATCCGAGACTCTCTACGAATACTGGGAGCGCTTCAACAACCTTCTGGAAGCATGTCCCCACCATATGATTGACAAGATAGTGTTGCTCGGCTACGTCACACAGGGCATGAGGCCCCAAGATAAGAGCACATTGGAAAGTGCTAGCAATGGGTCTATGAAAAAGTACAAGACCACTGAGGAGGCATGGCAATTGATCAGCGACTTGGTTGAGTCTACTAGGAATCACAGGCAGAAACAGGGCCAGTTAAAAGCTGTTGCGGAGGTATCTTCTAGTAAGGAAACTACTGCTCTGACTCAGAGTATATGTGAAATGACCAACTTACTGAAGCAGATGCAGTTGAGTCAACAACAAGCACAGCAGAGCCAACAGTTAGTCCCACAGAGAGTGTGTGGGATATGTGCTGATTATAGCCATTATACTGATGAATGTCCGCAACTCCAGCAGGAAGACAACACTGTGGCAGCCACTCATAACTTCTATGACCGCCCCAACCAAAGGTACAATCAAGGTGGCAGTTACAACCATGGATGGCAGGACAATTCTAACCAAAGTTGGAGAGATAATTCTAACCAGAATTGGAGGGACAACAATAATAGAGAAGAAAGAGACAATCAAGGATATCAGAGGTAGAATAATAACAACAACAGGCAGCAGAACCATAACCAGCCTTACAGAGCACCTCACCTGAGGTAGTCCCAAGGACCACAGCACAACCAACAACAAGTTTCGCAGATCACTCAATCTAATTCCTCTCTGAGTGAAGGGGCGCTTCAATCCATTGTGCAAGGACAAAAGAACGTGGAAAGTTCAGTTAACATCCTAGCATCCGCTATACAAGCTCTCATCTCTCAGCTGGCATCACCTAATACTTCAATTACTCAACATGCAAGCTCCAGTGAAATTCCTTCTCAACCCTTACCCAATCCAAAGGGTGGCATCAATGCCATCACCCTAAAGTCCAGAACCACACTGCGATAGAGGAATCAGAAGTAGCCAATCCCATCAGAACACGCCTCAGCTGAAGAGGTGGTAGAAGTAGAGGATGCTGAAGAGGAAGAGGAGATACAAGACATGGGTGAAGAAGTAGAAGCTCAACCACAAAAAGAAGCACCAAAGGATGCAGACGCTGTAGAAAATGCCCTCCTTATTCCATTTCCACAAATTGCAAGGAAGCCAAGGAAGCAGATGGAACTTGATCCCAAAATGGTAGAAATATTCAAAAAGGTTGAGGTAACTATTCCCCTTTTTGATGTTATTCAGCAGGTACCTAAATACGCAATGTTTCTAAAAGATTTATGTATACATAAAGACAAAATTAATGAATTAGAAACTATTCCTTTAGGTAGTTCTATATCTGCTCTAATGGGAGGTATACCTGAAAAGTGTAGTGATCCAGGTCCATGTATGGTTAACTGTACTATTGGTGGTGTGATATTTTCTGACTGCATGTGTGATCTAGAAGCATGTGTTAGTATAATGTCTTTGTCTATATATGATACTCTGAGGCTCCCTCCCTTAAAAAGGTCGGCAGCTCATTTTGTGTTAGCAGATAAAAGCATTATCACAGTAGTTGGAGTTGCTAAAGATGTATTAATGAGCATTAAGGGACTCACATTTCCCATTGACTTCTATATTTTGGAAATGCCCCCTAATGACTCAGGAAGGCCATCATCAATCCTGCTTGGAAGACCATTCCTGAAGACTTCAAAGTTCAAGCTGGACGCATTTTTCGGAATTTATTCCTTTGAAATAGATGGCAGAATAGTGAAATTCAGTTTAAATGAAGCTATGAAGCACCCTCCGGATGACCTTTCTATCTCCCAGTGTGAATCATAGATGAAACCGTGGCTGAAGTTCACCAGGAGGAATTAGAAGAGAAATACACAGGACAAGGTCCAAGTGTGGGGACACTTTTGCAGGATAATGAGGGCACTTTGCCATTATCACCAGCCCCAGATAATCCAGAGCCTGACCATGAGCAGAAATTGGAATTAAAGCCCCTCCCTCCACACCTCAAGTACGCTTACCTTGAGGACAAGCAGAAGTTTCCAGTTATCATTGTAAGGGAACTCACTTCCTAACAAGAAGAACAACTACTCAATGTGCTGAGGAAACACATGAAAGCAATTGGATGGAGCCTGGCGGATATAGTAGGCATCAGCCCTCAAGTTTGTGAGCACAGAATATTCCTAGAAGAGGGAGAAAAGTCTGTCCCTCAACCTCAGAGAAGACTGAATCCCACCATCTTAAAAGTTGTCAAGAAAGAAGTAACCAGGCTACTTGAAGCAGATATTATTTACCCCATCTCAGATAGCGAATGGGTCAGTCCAGTACAAGTGGTGCCCAAGAAGTCTGGAATCACAACAGTAAGAAATGAGCATGGAGAGCTTCTGACAACTAGAGTGCAAAATTCATGGAGAGTTTCCATTGACTATAGGCGTCTTAACCAAGCCACTCGCAAGGATCATTACCCCTTGCCATTCATTGATCAGATGCTTGATCGCCTGTCAGGTAAATCCCATTATTGCTTTTTAGATGGTTATACAGGCTATTTTTAAATCCATATAGCTCCTGAAGATCAGGAAAAGACTACTTTTACCTGTCCTTTTGGAACTTATGCTTATAAGAGAATGCCCTTTGGCTTGTGCAATGCACCAGCTACTTTCCAAAGGTGCATGATGAGTCTTTTCTCTGACCTTATTGAGGACTGTATGGAGGTTTTTATGGATGATTTTAGCGTTTATGGTGATTCATTTAAACTTTGCTTGGATAGTTTATCTAGAGTATTAGATAGATGTGTCCGTACAAACCTTGTATTGAATTTTAAAAAATGTCACTTTATGGTTAAACAAGGGATTGTACTAGGACATGTTGTGTCTAATACTGGCATTTCTGTAGATCCAGCAAAGGTGGATGTTATTTCTAGTTTGCCTTACCCCTCCTCTGTGAAGGAAGTCCGTTCGTTCCTTGGCCATGTAGGTTTTTATCGGAGATTCATTAAGGACTTTAGTAAGGTAGCACTTCCCTTATCCAGACTATTGCGGAAAGATATTGATTTCGAGTTCAGTGAGGATTGCAAATAAGCGTTTGATAAGCTGAAGACTGTCCTGACTCAAGCTCCAATTGTGAGAGGACCTGACTGGAGCCAGCCATTTGAAATCATGTGCGATGCTTCCAACCATGCAGTAGGAGCAACGCTGGCTCAGCGTGAAGGTAAGGATCCTTTTGTAATTGCTTATGTGTCTAAGACTTTAGACACAGCTCAGTCTAATTACACTACTACTGAGAAAGAACTTCTTGCTATTGTTTTTGCTCTGGATAAATTCCGAGCCTATTTACTTGGTACTAAAGTAGTAGTGTACTCAGACCATGCAACTCTAAAGTTTTTATTAGCTAAAAAGGAGTCCAAACCAAGGCTTATATGTTGGATACTGCTACTACAAGAATTTGATTTAGAAATTAAAGATAGGAGTGGTAACCAAAATCTAGTGGCAGACCACTTGAGTCGCCTCGAGCACATTAAGGATACCGCCACTCCTATAAATGATAATTTCCCGTTTGATGACTTACAAGCAGTATCTGAAGTAATCCCTTGGTATGCACCTGTAGCTAATTATCTAGTTAGCCGCACCTTTCCTCCAAACTTTACTAAGCATCAAAGAGACAAGCTAAAAAGCAAGTCCAAATATTATATATGGGATGACCCATATTTATGGAGATGTGGCGCTGACCAGGTAATTAAGCGGTGTGTGCCTCAATCAGAATTCCAGTCCATTTTAGAGGCCTGTCACTCATCTGAGAGTGGAGGACATTTTGGCCCTCAAAGAATAGCTAGAAAAATTTTAGATTGTGGATTCTGGTGGCCTACCCTTTTTAAAGACGCTGTTGAATTTTGTAAATCTTGTTCCCCGTTCCAAAGGTTTGGTAATATATCCAAGAGGGATGAGATGCCTCAACAGACTATGCTTTTCTGTGAAATCTTTGATGTTTGGGGCATTGACTTCATAGGTCCATTTCCAAATTCTAATGGTTATTTTTATATATTGTTAGCTATAGATTACGTTTCTAAATGGGTGGAAGCAATTCCTACCCGCACTGATGATGCTAACACTGTTGTTTCCTTTGTTAGAAACCACATTATTTGTCACTTTGGATCACCACGAGCAATCGTGAGCGATCAAGGCACCCATTTCTGTAACAGGAGACTAACATGATTACTGAAGAAGCATGGGATAGTTCATAAAGTGGCAACAGCCTACCATCCCCAGACTAATGGGCAAGCTGAGGTGTCTAACAGAGAGATAAAGAGCATATTGCAGAAGATAGTCAAACCTAATAGAAGAGACTGGAGCACCAGGCTACAAGATGCACTCTGGACATACAGAACTGCATACAAGACACCCATTGGGATGAGTCCCTTCCTCTTAGTTTATGGAAAGGCCTGTCACTTCCTAGTAGAGGTAGAGCATAAAGCCTTTTGGGCAGTGAAGGAGTGCAATATGGAATTTGAGAAGGCCGGAACTGAGAGAAAGTTGCAACTGCAAGAATTAGAGAGCCTACGCCTAGAAGCTTATGAGAACTCAAGACTGTACAAGAAAAAGATGAAGGTTGTGCATGATAAGCACATCAAGAGGAGATAGTTCCAACCTGGGGACTTTGTCCTCCTTTACAACTCTAGACTGAGACTCATGCCAGGCAAGTTGAGATCAAGGTGGGAAGGTCCATATAGAGTAGAGAAGGATGAGCCATACAGAGTTTTCCACCTAAGTCATCCTACAAGCTCTGAATTCATCAAAGTTAATGGACATCGCCTAAAGCTATATCATGGTGCGAAGGTGACGAAAACCAGGGAGCTAGAAATCTTCCTCTTGGAGGATCCACCCATATCAAAAGACTGAGCTAGTGGAACGTCCAACTTAAGGACGTTAAAGCAAAGTGCTAGGTGGGAGACAACCCACCATGGTATGATCGTTCCTTTCTTTCTTCTTAGTTTTATTTTTCAATAACTCTTCTCATTATTAGCACATCTAGTTTGCATCTTTATTTGCACATTTGCAAAAAAAAAAAAAGGAGCACGCGACGCGACAGCGTCGCTGACGCGTCCGCGTCGCAGGTGGCTCAGAAAGAAAAATAAATCGAACAGAAAGTCACGCGGGAGCGTGGCTGGAGGCGTGCCTTTGGCACAAATCACCCCACGCGACCGCATCGCTGACGCGTCCGCGTCATGTGGGAGAATTGCCTCCCACGCGTCCGCGTCACCCACACGGACGCGTGACATGAAAATCGACGTAAGAAAGGGTGCATGGTCGAAAGTTGTGCTGGAGTGGTGCTGGACTGGCGCTAGTCGCACAAGCCCTACCACGCGAACGCGTGCCCCACGCGTCTGCTTCGCATTCCACCAGTAACTACCCACGCGATCGCGTCCACCACACGAATGCGTCACCCTGGAATTTGGCAAATAATGAGTTTTGAACAGAGAGTTGTGCGAGCGCGAGGCTGCCCTCGCACCAGTAGCATGAAATGAGTCACACGTCTGCGTGACCGACGCGACTGCGTCAATTCATCCAAGCGCCATCCGCGCGAACGCGTACCCCACGCGTCCGCGTCGCTTGCGCCGCACAGCTTACCCTAATCTGCCAAAATATCTTATCTTTCTTTTCCCCAAATCCTACTTTTTCTTTTCCCTTCTTCTTTCTTTCTTTCTTCTATCTCCCTTCTTCCTTCTTTCTCACTTTCCACTTCTCTCTCTCTCACCACCATTATCAAGGTTTTCCTTTTCTTCTTCCTTCCTTACTTTTCTATTCTTCTTCTTTTTATGTTATTTTCTTTCTTTTTCTTTTTCCTTGCATTATCTATGTTTTTTTTCTTTATTTTTCTTTTAATTGGTGTTGAAAATTTATTTGGGTCACTATTCTTTCCTATGATTTGCTTGTGAATTATTCAGGAATTGTTTGACAATTATATATTACTTTTTAAAAGGGTTGCTTGCATGTTCAATTTAATACTTTCAATAGCTTATTTACCATGCATGCTATGTGTTTGTGAAAACGCCCGTATGGCATTGTGCACTATTTTTAGATTTCTTTTATTCTACTACTCTAAATGCTTGCTTTCCACAAAACCCTTTTTATATTTTATTAATTTAATATAATTATTATTACAAACAGGTTATTAGTTTGAAAGGCTTGGTAATTTAACTGGGACATTAAATGCTTGATCTATGCTACTCATGCCTTTGCCTGCATGCCAATAAACACCTTACATTTAATTGTCATCATATGCACTTGCTATATTTCCATTTATGATTTTTCACATGTAGTAATGACCATGTGTTAACATCATTCATCTTTTAATGTGCATTGATTACCACCTTCCCCACCCTCTTCCTTGCTCTATCCCTTGACATTTTGACATACTTTCTCTTTTCTCCCTTTTAGGATGGCCACCAAGAAAGACAAGGAGAAAGCTACTCCCAAACCACCAGCAAGAAGAGGAACAAAGAGAGCATTAGTGGCAGAGCCATCTTCAACTGCAGTAAAGCCCTCAACAAAAAGAATTAAGAGGATTATAAAGGTTGATGAAAAAGAGAAAGCCTTCCCAGCAAAGGACACTGCGCGATTTACTAATCGCTACTGTGAGCAGATGTTCCCCATCCTGGTAGAAAGGAGTTACAACAACGAATACCTTCTTATCCTCCCGACCCGTATTGCTGAATTTGTTGAGCCGCAAATTGCACGGAGACAATGGGGTTTCCTACAAAGACAGCCACGGCATGTTAATCTTTCTTGGGTAGTCGAGTTCTACTCTAATTTTCACCTGCCAACCCTGCAGTCTGTCTATGTCCGTCAGAAGCAAGTCCCCATTACAGAAGAGGCCATTCAACGAGCTTTAGATCTTCCCCCTATTCCAGAAGGACTGGATGCATTTCAAGAAGCCGCACTCAAGCGCCAGATGTACCAATTTGACCGGGACGCTGTTCTCAGAGTTATCGCACTACCTGGCAGCAGATGGATTTATGAATACCATCGTTCCTGTCCTAAGGGAATATCGGCTTCTGCACTTACCTTGGAGGCTCGCGTATGGGCACAGATCATGTCCCATTATGTCTTTTCGAGCACTCACAAGTCCTCCTTCACTGCAGACATGGCCGCTCTACTATGGTGCATCCTTACAGATCAACCTCTGAACCTACCAAGACACATCCGGAATGCTATGGGACACATACAAATTGCGGGCAACTTACCTTTTCCCGCCCTGGTCTCGGATTTTGTCTCAGCAACCAGAGTCTCCTACAGAGCTGGGGATACCAAAGCCATGATTCCACGGGATGATCAGTACGTCCCTAACGGGAAATATATCAGACCTCCAGCAGTCATTACAAGCCAGCCTACTGAACCAGCTGAAGACATTCCTCCTTCAACACCACAAGCACCTACAACCAATCAACTGCTCCATCAGATACTTGAAGAGTTGGATCGGCAGGAACACAAAGCAAAGCTAAGAGAGCGCCGTAACAAGCGCCGATTCACATACCTCAAGGAGCTACTTAAAGGAAAATACAGAGACTCAGACACCCCGGACTCCACTTCCTTTACCAGCACAGGGAGCCATGATGGTCCCGACTGTGGAGATACTACTACCAGCCCACCCTTGTTCCTGACAGATGGCACCGAGGACGGTGCAAAGCCTTAAGTGTGGGGAGGTCGGTCAGTACCTGACTTTCAGAGGTAATTTCTCTTCCCTAACACCAATAAAATAGGATATTTAGTCAGCTTTTCTTTTGTAGAATAGGATAAATTGCACAGTAATAGGTTAGTTGCATGCATGTTCTACTTGATTGAAAAGACAATAAGCTTCTTCTAAGACCCTATTTTTATAACAAAATTTCACTAATTTTAATCAAAACTTTTGTGTTAAATTTGCTTGAAGTTATATTTGGAACATGGGTTTTGAGCTAAAGAACACACAACCTGTGAGATTTGAGCCTTTATACATGGTTACATTATTTAACCATAATTATTTTATTCTTGTGTGTTTACTTCTCTATGATTGTAATCTATATTTTGTTTCATCCTATATGTCCAATGTTTAATATATTTATATGCTTGCATATGATTGAGGCCATTATTTGTTTCGCTCACTTATCCAAATTAAGCCTACCCCTTAAGTTACCTTTGTTAGCCACTTTGAGCTTTTAAATCCCATTTGTTCTTTATTTTACCACATTACTAGCCTTAAGCGGAAAAACAATTATATATCCCAATTGAATCTTTGGTTAGCTTGAGGTAGAATTGTGTGTTAATTAAGTATGGGAAAATTGTGGGAACAAAAGATAATAAGGGAATGTGTCATGATAATATAATGGGAATTTGGGTACCTACTCATGTGAAACTGTAAAAGAAAAATTAAAAATCTATGTGCATTGATAAGTTGTATTTATATAAAAAAAAATCCAAAAATATTCAATAATTAAATAAGGGGACAAAATTACCCCAATGCTAAGTTAAATTTCAAGGATCAATGCATATATGATAAAATTAAAATAAAAGTTGATACATGAGTAAGGAATGTGAAAGGGAAATTTTGGGTAGCTAGTGTGAAATTTAAGCTATAAAGAATATATATGTGTGTTAGGCGAAAGGTTGGGTTAATTAAAGATTCAATTTATGAGCTTACTTAGCCATATATATACCCTCACCCTTACCTTGGCCCCATTACAACCTTGAAAAGACCTCATGATGTTTGTATTGGTATATTAAATGTTGTTGATTGGTTAGGAGAAGAACAAAAATTAGAAAGCATGATTAGAGAAGGATAGAGTGATTACCCTATACACTAGAGAGATTAGAGCATACATACATCATCAGTGAGGGTTCAATGCTTAAATTCTATGTTCCCTGCTTTCATGAGCTACCTTCTTGCATTTTTATCTGTTCTTACTGTATAAGAATTGAATTAGTGGAATTTGATTTGTGATTGTCTTGAAGAGCTTATTTACTTTTGACCAAGTGGACAAGAATCATATAGTTTCATTCACATATATAGGTTGCATTGCATTGCATGAGTTTTACATGTCCCTACTTATTTATTTTATCTCCTTCAACTAAGCATGAGGACATGCTAATGACTAAGTGTGGGGAGGTTGATAAACCATTATTTTATGGTTTATATTGTGCTTAATTGTGTGGTTTTATCAAATCTTTACCCACTTATTCATATGATTAGCATGCATTTATAATTCCTTCCCGAAATTACTTCATGGTTGAATAGCTGCTTCCTAGAGACCTTTAATTATGTATTTTTATTCTCCATTATTCCATTCGATGCCGTGATCTGTGTCAAGTGTTTCAGGCTTTATAGGGCATGAATGACTTGGAGATTGGAAAGGAAGCTTGCAAAAATGGAAGGAACACAAGAAATTGAGGATATGACCAGCGAGAAGTGACGCAGACGCATGGCTCACGCGACCGCGCGAAATAGAGGAAATTGTAGTGACGCGCTCGCGTGCCTGACGCGAACGCATAGATTGGAAACTGCACAAGTGACGCGAAGGCGTGGACGACGCACACGCATGGCAAGGCAAAACACTGGATGACGCGAACGCGTA
Source organism: Arachis ipaensis (assembly GCF_059453495.1). Classification (NCBI taxonomy): domain Eukaryota; kingdom Viridiplantae; phylum Streptophyta; class Magnoliopsida; order Fabales; family Fabaceae; genus Arachis; species Arachis ipaensis. Next base: position 62,385,561 of record NC_142436.1, read on the forward strand.
AATCACGCGATCGCGTGAATCACACGATCGCGTGACATGCATGATCTGTAGAATCTGCAGAATTCGCTGGGGGCGATTTTGGGCCCTGTTTTGACCCAGTTTTCGGCCCAGAAAAGCAGATTAGAGCAGAGAACATGCAGAGACCAGAGAACAACATTCATTACGCATAATTTTAGTTTTAGATCTGATTTTACTCTTCCTCTAGGTTTTCTCTCTACACATTCGTAGTTCTTAGGATTTTGATTTTATTGCTTTTTGGAATGGGATATTGAGAAGAGTTATTACTTCCGTCAAGACTTCGTCATTCTAGTTTGTTTCCTTACTTGTCACTTACTCTTCCATATCCTTCATTTACTCAGAATTATTATTGGATTATTTTTAGAATTTATTAATACAAAAACTATTTTTATTTTTAATTGGTCCTTTTGATTATTATTTATTATGTCTTTCAACATTTCCCTTTCTTATTTCGTGGATTTTACAATCATAATGAGCGAGTAGTTCCATAACTTAATTGGGAGTTGATTGAAAGGAGGATCTTGAGTTGGATGCTCAAGAGTAAAATTATAGTTGGGTTTCGCGTTGGGTCGCCCTCTAATCACTGACACTAGTCCTTCGCAAGGGAGAAGATTAGAACTAGTGAATAGAAACTGACTTCCAACTTGCTTAACTTTCCTTTATCTGGTAAAGGATAACTGAGCAGGCAACCTTTAATTATCACTTTTATCTTGGGAGAACTCCATCAAGGATAGGGCTTCCAACTAATCTACTCCCGGTCAAGGTTTTTATTTAAATTACATAAATTCTCTGATTTAATTTCCTGTTTATCAACTCAACCATTTTTAGAAAACATCTGATTAATAAAATATCACATCTTTCTGCAACTCGTTGGGAGACGACCTGGGATTCATACTCCCAGTATTTTAATTTTAATTTTGTGACAACTCCTTCTAAATTGATAAGCGGATTTTTGGTTGGTTAAGAACTGTACTTGCAACGTATCTCTTATAATAATTTCTTAACTTGCTAATTTCCGCCACGTCAGAGATGAAGAAGTAAAAAGTGAGAAAGGAAGAAGAAAGAATAAGAAAAGATAGAAGAAAGAAGAAAGAATGATAATAGAAAGATAAGTAGGATTGGAGAAGAAAAGATAGGAATTTTGGCACTAATTTGGATAAATTGTGCGTCGCATGCGATGCGGACGCGTGGGGCACGCGTTCGCGTGGTTGGCAATATTTTTTAGATGACGCGGATGCGTCAGGGACGCGGACGCGTGACTTGATTTGTGCTATTGGCGCGAGTGCAGCCTCGCGTACGCACAACACTCTGTTTCTTTCGCGTAATGCCAAAATTTAGGGTGACGCGTGCGCGTGGGTGACGCGGTCGCATGAATGGCCATATTTTGAAAACGACGCGGACGCGTGGGGCACGCGTTTGCGTGATAGGGCTTGTGCTTCTAGCATCATTCCAGCCCCATTCCATCATAACTCTCTGCCATACACCTCTTTACATCGATTTTGCTGGGCCACGCGTTCGCATGGGTGACGTGGTCGCGTGGGAGGCTCTTTCTCAGAATGACGCGGACGCGTCATTGACGCGGACGTATCATTGACGCGGTCGCATGGGCATGCTTGTGCCTAAGGCACGCCTCTAGCCACGCTCTCGCGTGACTTTCTGTTCAATTCTCTTTTCTTCCGAATGCACCTATGACGCGAACGCGTCAGCGACGCTTTCGCGTCGCGTGCATTTTTTTTAGTATTGAAGTGCAAATGCAGGCTATATGCAGCTATATGCAGAGATTATGAGAAGATTCATTAACAAAAAAATAAAAATAGAATAAAGTAAAATAAAACTAAGACTGAAACTGAACGATTATACCATGGTGGGTTGTCTCCCACCTAGCACTTTTAGTTAAAGTCCTTAAGTTGGACATTTGGTGATCTCCTTGTCATGGTGGCTTGTGCTTGAACTCGTCTTGAAACTTCCACCAATGCTTGGACTTCCAGTAAGCTCTATCAATACCAAGTAAATTTCTCAAGCTTTGATGGAGTTCTTCACAAGCTTTGAGCTCCCAAATTTGATCCTCATATATTCCTGGATCCCAAATCTTGATTCTACACCCGTCTTCAAATTGATCATCATGATTCCATCTGGGTGGTAAGCAATCTGAATTCTAACTACGACATCCAAACAGCTTCCTAGACCCATTCAATCGAGCTCTACACCAATACTTGCATTTCAACTTAGAGTGTGCAACCGTATTGAACCTTGCAGGGAAACTCCTACCACTAACCATCTTCCTTTTACTCTTAACGCCACAGAGAGCTCTAAGCTGGCCATCTGTCTCAAGTAAACCATATTCAAGTGAGAAAGTAAAGGGCAAGGATAAGAATTTTACCCACTTGAATGTTGTATTGGATGGTAATGGCTTTGGAAGAGAGGTCTCCAATAACTTTGGCAAGGTGATTTCAAGCTCCATTCCCTTGTGCTCTTCCTTGATAACTTTCACCTCTTTGCATGCTTCTTCAATTTCAACCTCTTCCTCTTGGTAGCTTTCTTCCAATTCAATCTCTTCTTCATTGTTCACCATGGGCATGGGAGGTTGTGCTTCTTCTTTTTTGATCTCCATATCTAGTCCAATGGGAGAAGATTCAAATGTAGATAAGAATTCATTAATGATTGAATTCATTTCTTGATCATCCCCTTCAAAGTCTTCAACCATGATATGCCTTGGAGGTTGTACACCCTCCTCAACATCAATTTCAAACATCTTGGAAGGAGGCTCTAGGACTTGACTTTCCCATGGAGGTTCAGCATTTCCTAAGTCTTCAACCGCTTCTTCCTCTTCAATAATTACGGCTTCCTCCAGTTGTTCTAGTACAAAATCAAACTCCTCCTTGATGTCTTCTACTTCATGACAATTTTTCTCAAGGGTGGTGGTGCATGGATGTTCTTCCATAAAGGGTGGTGGTGCACCAGAGCTTGAGGGCTGAGTATTTGAGGTGGAGGATTGGTCCATGCGGGATATAAGTGCTTGAAGAGTAGAGGTGAGACTAGTGATGGAGGTAAGTGTGGTATGAAGCTCTGTTTGCCCTTGGTGAATAACACCAAGGGTGTTGTCATCCAGTGGAGGTTGGGGTGGATATGGATTATGGTCATATGAAGGTGAATGGTATAAAGGAGCTTGTGAGTATGGTGGTTCAAAGGTGTTGGGGAGGTGGTTCATAAGCATATGGCGGAGCTTGTTGGTAACTACAAGGGAGTCTACTATATCTATCATATTGGTATGCACCTCGGAATGGCTCTTGACCATAGTAATTTGGTGGATGTTGGTTGTCACGAAGGGGTCCACCATATCTAATGTTTGGGCATGCATTGTAGGATGGTCGTTGTCCATGGTATCTTGGAAGGTGTTGTTGCCGAAAGGGATGATCAGATTCTCGTGGCTCCTTCCAACTTTGATTGTTCCGACCTTGATGCATGTTCCTGTTATAGCTTTAATTCCTTCCAACAACATTAGAACCAAACTTGAAACCAGAGATGTGAGAATTCATAGTAGCAAAAGAAAATAAAAACAAAAACTAATAAAAAATTAATGAAAATGAACTCCTAAAACTAGAAACACTGACAACAATATAAGATAAAGATTTGAAAAAGATTTAAATTTTGAAAAGGTTTAATTTTTAAAATTTTAAATTTGATTTTGAAATAAGATAAGATAAGATTTTGAAAAAGATATGATTTTTGAAAAAGATTTGAATTTTGAAATTTAAAACTAAGATAAGATAAGATAAAAATTTTAAAATAAAAATCTGAATTTTTTTTTGTAATTTTCAAAAAATTCAATTAAAATAAAGAGAAAATATATTTTTGAATTTAATGAGGAAAGAGAAAAACAATAAAATGACACCAAACTTAAAATTTTTAGATCAAAATGAAGAAAACAACCAAGAACAACTTGAAGGTCAAGATGAACACGAAGAACAACTTGAAAATCAAGAAAGAACAAGGAACATTATTTTCAAAAATTTTAATAACTAAATAAAAACCAATAACCTCTTAATTTACGAAAAAGAAAAAAAAATAAAAATAAAAACAAATAAACAAGCAAAAAGCAAATATTTAAAATAACCAATAATAAGGCACACGTTTGCAATTCCTTGGCAACGGCGCCATTTTGACGAACGGGATTTCTGCCGGTATAGAATTTATATTAAAATATTCGCGTTGTAAGTATAGTTTCTAAACCAAGCAATAATCCTTTTGTACAAAAGTTTTGGTTGTCACTTAAGCAAACCCAATAAAATTTATAACCGAAGTATTTAAACCTCGGGTCGTCTTCTCAAGGAATTGCAGGGAAGTATGATTTATTATTAGTTATGAAAAAAGGTATATTTTTAGATTTTTAAAATAAGGAACAAGTAATTTAAATGGCAAAAAAAATAAATTAATAATTAGAAAAACTCTTGGCAAGGTATGAGAACTGAAAATCCTATCCTAGTTATCCTTATCAAGTGTGATGAGAATTGGATTTTGCTCCTACTTATTTAACCCTTACTAAATAAAGGTAGGTCAAGTGGATTAATTAACTTGATTCCTCAGTCCTAGTCAGCTCCTATAGAAAGACTAGCCTTAGAGGGATCCAAATCAATCAGCAATCCTAATTTCCAATCAACTGCTGAGTTTGATAACTCAAGCGTTACCAATTACTTAACCAAAGAAAAAAGGGAGAAAATCTACTCGAATAAAAATGCCTTCAGATTGGAAGCAGCAGTAACATAAATAAAAGAAAGAAATCTTAAATTTGAAATACCTCAAATTGCATTTAAACATAAATTCAAATCTAACATGAAGAGTTCACAAGCCAATTTGGCTAAATAAATAATTACCAAGTGAAATAGAGCAACTAAAGTAATAGAATAGATAAAAGTAGATAAGAGAAACTAAATTTAAAAGAACATAGAACCTGGAATGCAGAAGAAGTAAACCTAACCTTTAAGAGAAATCCTAATCCTAAATCCTAAGAGAGAGGAGAGAGCCTCTCTCTCTCTAAAACTACATCTAAAACCTAAAATTATGAATTATGAATGTTGTCTCTATTGTATGTTGTTGAATGAATGCATTCCCCCACTTTATAGCTTCTAATATGTGTTTTCTGGACCGAGAACTGGGTCAGAAACAGCCCAGAAATCGCTGGGGACGAAATCTGCCACGCTGGTTTTTCGTCACTGCGACGTGTCCGCGTGGAGCATGCGTTTGCGTCACTAGCTGTAAGGCCTCTATGGCAAACTATATATTATTTCGAAGCCCTGGATGTTAGCTTTCCAATGCAACTAGAACCGAATCATTTGGACCTCTGTAGCTCAAGTTATGACCATTTGAGTGCGAAAAGATCAGGCTAGACAGCTTTAGCAGTTCCTTCAGTTTCTTGTATTTCTTCCACTTTTGCATGCTTCCTTTCCATCCTCTAAGCCATTCCTACCCTATAATCGCTGAAAACACTTAACACACATATCACGGCATCGAATGGTAATAAGAGATGATTAATATTTGGTAATTTAAAGGCTTGGGAAGCAAGTTTCCAATTATAGAACAAAATTAGGAAGGAAAATGTAAAACCATGCAATTTATATGTATAAGTGAGTAAAGAGTTGATAAAAACCACTCAAATTAGCACAAGATAAACCATAAAATAGTGGTTTATCAGCCATCAATTGTCAATAACTCACTTATCCCAAATAGCCTACCCTTCCAATTACCTTTGTTAGCCACTTTGAGCCTTTGATCCCCATTTGTTCTATATTTTACCACATCACTAGCCTTAAGCGGAAAAATAATTAATTACCCCAATTGAATCTTTGGTTAGCTTAAGATAGGGATTGTGTATCAATTAAGTGTGGGGAACTGTGGGAACTTGGGTTGATGAAAGTGTATATTGTTTCATTGACAAAATATTGGGAATTCGGGTGCCTACTCATGTGAGACCAGAAAAATTAAAATACCATGTGCATGGATATGTTATGTTTATTTTTACCCTAGAAAAAAAAAGAGAGAATATATTCAAATAAATATAAGTAAATAAATAAATAAGGGGACAAAATTACCCCAATGCTAAGTTAAATAAAAGATCAATGCATAGGTGATGAAATTAAAGAAAAATTTGGTACATGAGTAGGTGATGCAAAAGTGGAAATTTTGGGTAGCTAGGCATGAATTAGAATTATATAGAGTGTGTGTGTGTTAGTGAAAGTTTAGGCTAGTCAAAGATTCATATTTTAGCTCACTTGGCCATACATATATCCTCACCCTTATATTAGCCCCATTACAACCTTAAAAAGACCTCATGATGTTTGCATTTGTATACTAAATATTTGTTGATTAGTTAGATGAAGAACAAATTTTAGAAAGCATGACTAGAGAAGAGTAGAGTGATTAACCCTAGACACTTGAGAGATTAGAGTGCATATACACTACCAGTGAGGGTTCAATGCTTGATTCTATGTTCTCTGCTTTCATGAGCTATCTTCTTACAAGCTTACTTGTCTTTTATTGTGTGATTTAATTTAGTGAAATCTGATTTATATTTGTCTTGGAGAATTTGTTTACTCTTAACTAAGTCAGTAGAGTATTTTGCATTTCGTTGCATTCACATTTAAATAGATTGCATTGCATAAGTTCCACCATTCTGCCTTCACTCTTTTATAATTTCTCTTGAGTTTAGCATGAGGACATGCTAATGTTTAAGTGTGGGGAGATTGATAAACCACTATTTTATGGTTTATCTTGTGCTAATTTGAGTGGTTTTTATCAATTCTTTGCTCACTTCTTCATATAATTTGCATGGTTTTATAATTCCTTCCTAATTCTGTGATATAGTTGAAAACATATTTTCTGGGCCCTTAAACTGTCAATTTTAATTACCCTTTATTACCATTCAATGCCGTGATCTGTGTGTTAAGTATTTTCAGGCTTTATGTAAGACCCGGTTAATTAACGGCTAATTAACCCATAAATGAGAATTTATTTTAGAAAGCCAAAAATGTTATTTTTATGGCTAAATATGATAGAGGAGAGCGAGACGAGAATTTCGGTACCAATTTTATAGAAATCGGACCAAGATTGGACCGAACGGACCAAACCGGGCCAACCGGACCCAAAGTGGGCCCTTGGCCCAACTAAACTAAACCAAAACCCTAGTTTTCAGCACTCTCTCTCCTCACAACACACAAACACACGCTGAAATTGATTTGGAGGGGGGAAGAACACTCTCTCAAGTTCTCTCCCTTGGTTGATCTTCAAACCACCATAACTTTTGATCTAGAGCTCCGATCACCGCACCATTTGTGGCCACGTGTTCACCGCGGAGAGCCCTACAAAACCCATACAATCAATCTTAAAGTAAGCCACGTTATGCTCTTTGAAATTCCAACCCTTGTTTTCGAGGTTCATGGATGAAATGTTAAGATTTTGGGCTCTTTGATGTTATAGGACCCAACTCTCTTGAAGGAGAAGGTTAATCTTGTCTCCTTGGACCTTGGGTGTGGTAAGATTCTCAACCCTAGTGTAATTTATTGTTCTATGATGTTGGGTATTGAGATGTTGTGTATGGGTATGATGATTGTGGCTTAGGTTGTGTATATGTGAATATTGGAGCTTGATTGGTGATTTTGGAAAGCTTGGGAGAGGGTTTTGTGTGATAAAATCTGTTCTTGGAGGTGTTGAGACCTTGAGAGCTTGTGGAAAAGGGGTTTGGAAGTGCTCCGGTTGAGCTTGGGAAATCGGCTAAGGTATGGTCTCGGTTTCTCGTATCTAATATGTAATGTAGTAGGAAATACTTAGGCTAGAGGCCCTAAGATAGACATTGAATGGTTGATGTTGTTAAATGGTTGAGATATATGATGTGATCATATATGTGATTATGAATATTGATGCTTTGATTGTGTGATATATGAGAAAATGCATGTTGTGATATATGCTTGATGAATGATTAAGGTTGAATTGGTGGGTGGTACCATGTTGATGGTGAGTATGATGTTGATTATGTATAATGATGGTTGATTGGAAATGGTATTATTGGAAATTGGGATGAGGGAGGATGTATGACATGATATTGTGTTTGTCCTTTAGCCATTTGATTGAGAAGTGTTAAAAGGGTTGGATGGTGATTTTGGAAAATTTGGTAAAATATCAATGTGTGAGTTGAGGATGGCTTGATGTTGATTTTGGTACATTTTGATTGATTTCAAAGAAAAGGGATGAAATTGGCATGTTTTGATTGATTTTGAAAAGAGTTGAAAGTGGCTTGTTTTGAAAATGGCACTTTATGGTTTTGTATGAAAACATGGTTTTTGGGCATACTTTGACGGGACATAACTTGGACTACGGATCTCTGATTTTTGCAAAATCTATTTAGAAATTAAATTGGATCCGGGATGTCCATGCCGTTCGAAGAACGGGTGAAAAATAATTTAAAATGAGAAAGTTATGTCTGTCAGAAGATTGGGGGTTGAATTTGTAAATTCTGCAGCTTTTAACTTAGAAAATTTTTTTAGCAGAATGACCCTCCGCGCGTAGGCGCACTTGCCACGTACGCGCCATTCTTCAAGAAAGCACCATCCACGCGTGCGCGTGGTGTGCGTGGGCGCGTCGATGCGCTGCACCAAATGCCCAGCTATTTTTCCAAGAGTTATGCCAGAGTTGTGCCAGTTTTGTGCCTGGGGCGCAAGAGCACCCACGCGTATGCGTGGTTGACGCTCGCGCGTCGTTTGGCTATTTTTCATCCCGCGCGTCCACGCGTATGACGCTTGCGCGTCGATGAGATTTTGTGGCCATCCACGCGTGCGCGAGGAGTGCGCGTACGCGTGGCCCTGTTTTCATCCCAAAGTTGATTTTTGAGTTTTAAAAGCCAAATTTCATACTTCTAAGCCTCCGATCTCACCACTTATGTCTTAAATCATTATAATATGCCTAGCAATGAGGCAAGGGGCTAGTAAATGTGGTAACTTGCGAGTGAAGCAAGGGAAAAATGAATGATCAATGAGGATCAAAGATGATTATGTGAGATGCGGAGGATGGCGGTGGAAGTGCTTGTTGTGCCAGGGCCGAAGGGCCGTAATTGTTAATGAATTGGCTGGTTATGGATTTAACCGTGAGCCGGATGGCTAGATTATTGCCGTGTTACGGTGGAACCATAATTATGGCTAAGTATAAATGCATATATGTTGTTGAATGAATTGTGAATGTTTGTACTTCCACAATCAGAGATGAGGATTTCCCTGGGAGGAAGCAGTGGCTAGCCACCACGTGCTCCAGGTTGAGACTCGAAGCTCTTTTGACCCTATGTCGTAAGTGTGGCCGGGCACTGTGAAAGGCCCGGATGAGCTCGCCCTCGTAAATATTCACCGGTGAGGGTGATGGATATGGATCATGATTATGATCAAGTTTATGATGAGTATAACTCGAGTTGCGGATGCGCGACAGAGGGATAGTCTAATAGTTAGCTACCAGGACTTGTCGGGTTGGCTCTATAACCGACAGATGATATCATCAGCCACTAGGGACAGGCATTCATCATATGCATACTATATGAATTGTTTGAGATTGCCTATTTGACAGCATATTACTTGCTAATTGTCTAAATGCCTTATTTGTTCCTATTTGTAAATCTCTTGTCTGATATAACTGTGTTTGCTATATTATACTCCTGCTGGTGGTTGGGAGGTTTGAAGGAATTGGAAAGGGAAGTATTAGTTAGACTGAAGGATCTTTAGTCAGTTGCCACTTACGGTTTAGTTTGTTTATAAGCTTTGATATTATCTGGAGGAAGTTCTAGGATTGCCTTCGGCTTTCCTTTATTATTATGTATTATATATGTGGAAGCTGTTACCATGCTGAGGACCTCTGGTTGTCACCCATGCGGATTTTGTGGTTTTCAGATGCAGGACGTGAGGTTTCTTGCTGAGGCATGCTAGAGACTTCTGGATTAGCGAAGATCCTTTGTTCTCGGAACTCCGTCTTGGTTTATATATCTTGTTTAGATACTTTTATCTCCACTAAATAATACAAACTGTGATGACTCCTCTTATAGGAGATTTTTGGAGAATAGGGTTCTGTATTTGTGTCCCTTTGGGTTTCCTTTAGGGTTTCCTTATTTTATTATATGTATATATATATTGCTATGCTCGGACCGGTTATCTTTGCATCCGGATTTGAGTTTTGATATTCCCGTTTTTGACATTCTTTTGTATATATATAATCTCGCGTTAGCTTATCCTTTGCTCGTTGCGTTATCGATCGGAGTGTTGCGCTTTCGAGTTGCGATTTTTGTTTACCCCCTTTTTCTAGAAAGGCTCCTAGTTATAATCCTTATTCACACTACTATACGTACTAGATTTTTGTTTTAGAGGTCGTAATACATTGCTATCTCTGGATTATGACTTAAGCATAAGACTCTGTATGGTAGGGTGTTACATTATGGTATCAGAGCAGTTCGTTCCTGTAGAGCCTGAGGGACGGACTGACTATGCTTCTGTACATTCTTTGTATGTGTGTTATGTGCTATTAGTATATCTGCTTGATATAATTGGCATAAACGTTCATGAGCATGCATTTGGGACTTTGAAGCACTAGACTTCCGATATTGAGACTGATCAACTTAATATCGATTGTTTGGTGTGTATAGGAACTAGATGGCGCCTCGTGGATGCGGTAGAGGTCGTAGGAGTGGCCATACGAATGCTCGTGCGCCGGAGATTAACCCTAATAACCCGGTGAACTTTATGACTGCATTGGAGAACATGGCTGCTGCTATGCAGGCCACTACTGAGGCTCTTGGTCAACAGATGAACAACCATGGTAATGACGGAGGTGGAGTTCAGGGCCCGATGACACTGGCAAACTTTTTGAAGGTTAATCCACCTAAGTTCAAGGGAACCACTAGCCCGACTGAGGTCGATACATGGTTTCAGGCCATGGAACGAGCACTGCAAGCGCAGGTGGTACCTGAAGGGTAGCGTGTGGAGTTCGCTACCTATTTGCTCACTGGGAAAACGTCGCATTGGTGGCAAGGAATCTGACGCCTCCTGCAGCAGGGTGATGATTATATCACCTGGGATGTCTTCCAAGAGGAGTTCTATAAGAAGTACTTTCCGACTTCTGCCAAGACGGCCAAGGAGCTTGAATTGTTGCAGCTGAAGCAGAGTACTATGTCCGTATCTTGAGTATACTGACAAGTTTGAGAAGCTGTTCAGATTCTCTCGTATGTGTCAAGGGACTCCGGTGGAATATGAGGAATGGAAGTGTGTTAAGTACGAAGGAGGACTCCGGAGCGATATTTTCGGTTCGGTGGGGCCAATGGAGATTAGGACTTTCTCCGAGTTGGTGAACAAGTGTAGGGTTGCTGAAGAGTGTGTGAAAAGAGCAGCCACTGAGAAAGGAAGTCACAAAGGATCATTTCCACAGAACCGAGGGAAGAGTTTTGCACCTAGAGGTCCGCCTTTCAAGAGGGGAGGTTCCTTTAAGAGGCCCAACAACAACTACTCTAAAGGGAAAAATTTTGGGAAGCAGCCTCAGAATGATCAAGCTTGTACTAGGTGTGGGAGTCACCATCCGAGAGTACCATGCAAGGCCAGATGGGGTTTGTGCTACAATTGTGGAAAGGCGGGGCATAGAGCCGCAAGTTGTCCGGAGCAGCAGAAGTGATGCGGGCAGAAATTAGCGAATTAAAAATTGTTAAAATATATACGTTGCAAGTATAGTTCTTAACTCACCAAAAATCCGCCTTATCAATTTAGAAGGGTGTCACAGAAAATAAAATTAAAATACTGGGAGTATGAGTCCCAGGTCGTCTCCCAACGAGTTGCAAGAAAGGGTGCTATTTTATTAATCAGAATGTTTTCAAAAATGTTTGATTGAATGGCAGAAAATTAAATTGGAGAATTTATATAAATTTAAATAAAAACCTTGACTGGGAGTTGATTACATGGAAGCCCTATTCTTGATGGAATACTCTCAAGATTAATTGACAATTGAGAATTATTACGTTTAATTATCCTTTACTAAGTAAGGGGAGGTCAAACAAGTTAGAATGCTGTTCTATCCACAATTTCCAATCCACTCTTGGGAGGATTGGTGTTAGGAACTAGAGAGCAAGCCAACAATAAACTCAATTACAACCTTTCTCTTGAACATTCCGCTCAAGGGTTCCTTTCAATCAACTCCCCATCAAGTTAGGGAACTACTCACTCATTGTAAATGTAAAATTCATAACATCAACGTAGGAATTAAAGAAAGACATGATAAGTAATGATGAAAAGATTAATTAAAATCAAAAGTAATTCTTATATTAATAAAAGCTAAAATAATCCAATCGTAAAATCAAATAAAATTAAGGAATATGGAAGAGTAAGAGACAAGTGAAGAGAACGAACTAGAATGTCGAAGTCTTGATGAGGCAAATAACTCTTCTCAATATCCCAATGCAAAAACAATGAAAATAACCTATCCTAAAAACTATGAATGTGTAGAGAGAAAACCTAGAGGAGGAGTAAAACTAGATCTAAAAACTAAAACTATGCGGAATGAATGTCGTTTCTGGTTTCTGCATGTTCTCTGGCTCTAGTCTGCTGTTCTGGGCCGAAAACTGGGTCAAAATAGGGCCCAAAATCGCCCCCAGCGAATTCTGCAGATTATGCAGATCGCGCACGTCACGCAATCACGTCGCTCATGCGGATGGGTCATTCGCGTTTCTTCTTTGCCACGCAGACGCGTCGTCCATGCGGCCGCGTCGCTGCAAATTGCTCTCTTCTGCGCGGTCGCGTCATCCATGCGGCTGCGTCGCTTCTCGCTGGTCATCTCCTCAATTTCTTGTGTTCCTTCCATATTTGCAGGCTTCCCTTCCAATCTCCAACTCATTCATGCCCTATAAAGCCTGAAACACTTAACACACAGATCACGGCATCGAATGGAATAAGGGAGAAATAAAATACATAATTAAAAGTCTCTAGGAAGCAAGTTTTCAACCATAAAACATCTTTAGGAAGGAAATATAAATGCATGCTTATTTAATGAATAAGTGGTCAAAGATCATGATAAAACCACACAAATAAAACACAATATAAACCATGAAATAGTGGTTTATCAACCTCCCCACACTTAAACATTAGCATGTCCTCATGCTTAATTGAAGGAGATAAAATAAATGAGCAAGAACATGTAAAACCTATGAAATGTAATGCAATGCCAACTATATATATGAATGCAACTACATGATTCTTGTCCACTTGATCAATAGTAGATAAGTTCTTCAAAACAATTATAATTCAAATTCCACTAATTCAATTCTCATAAAGTAAGAGCAAGTAAAAATGCAAGAAGATAGCTCATGAAAGCAGGGAACATAGAAATTCAAGCATGGAACCCTCACTGATGGTGTATGTACACTCTAGTCTCTCTAGTGTATAGGGTAATCACTCTATCCTTCTCTAATCATGCTTTCTAATTTTTGTTCTTCTCCTAACCAATCAACAACATTTAACATACCAATGCAAACATCATGAGGTCTTTTCAAGGTTGTAACGGGGCCAAGGTAAGGGTAAGGATGCATATATGGCTAAGTAAGCTTATAATTTGAATCTTTAATTAACCCAAGCTTTAACATAACCTATATACATACTCTATATAACTTTAGAATTCACACCTAGCTACCCAGAAATTTCCTTTCACTTTCCATACTCATGTTTTAACTCTTATTTTAATTTTTATCATACATGCATTGACTTTTGAATTCTTAAATTGGGGTAATTTTGTCCCCTTATTTATTTATTAGATATTTTTGGATTTTTTTTAAACATAGAAACATAAGAATAAACATAGCTTATCAATACACATAGATTTTTTATTCTTATAGTTTCACATAAGTAGGTATCTAAATTCCCAGTATATTATCCTCATTCCCTTATTATTCTTTTGTTCCCACAATTTCCCATACTTAAATAACACACACACTTCTATCTTAAGCTAACCAAAGATTCAAATTGGGATGTATAATTGTTTTTCCGCTTAAAGCTAGTAATGTGGTAAAATATAGAACAAATAGGATTTAAAGGCTCAAAGTGGTTAACAAAGGTAATTAAAAGGGTAGGCTTAATTTGGATAAGTAAGCTAAACAAATAATGGCCTCAATCATATGCAAGCATATAAATATAATAAACATTGGACATATAAGATGAAACAAAATATAGATTACAATCATAGAGAAGTAAACACATAAGAATAAAATAATTATGGTTAAATAATGTAACCATTCATAAAGGCTCAAATCTCACAGGTTGTGTGTTCTTTAGCTCAAAAATCATGTTCCAATTACAACTTCAAGCAATTTTAACCTAATTTTTTTTTTAATTAAAATTAGTGAAATTTTGTTCCAAAGATAGAGTCTTAGAAGAAACTTATTGTCTTTTCAATCAAGCAGAACATGCATGCAACTAACCTATTACTATGCAATTTATCCTATTCTATAAAAGAAAAATCTAACTAAATATCCTAATTTATTGGTGTACAGAAAAGAAATTACCTCCGGAAGTCAGGTACTGACCGACCTCCCCACACTTAAGGATTTGCACCGTCCTCGGTGCCATCTGTCAGGAACAATGGTGGGCTGGTAGCAGTATCTCCACAGTCGGGACTATCATGGCTCCCTGTGCTGGTAAAAGAAGTGGAGTCCGGGGTGTCTGAGTCCTTGAATTTTCCCATGATCAGCTCCTTGAGGTATGTGAATCGGTGCTTGTTGCGGCGCTCTCTCATCTTAGCTTTCTGTTCCTGCCGATCCAATTTTTCAAGTATCTGCTGGAGCAGTTGGACTGTTGTAGGTGCTTGAAGTGTTGAAGAAGGAATATCTTCAACTGGTTCAGTAGGCTGGCTAATTGTGGTTGCTGAAAGTCTGAGGTATTTCCCGTTAGGGACATACTGATCATCTCGTGGAAGCATGGCTTTGGTGTCCCCAGCTCTGTAGGAGACTCCGGCTGCTGAGACTAGATCTGAGACTAAGGCGGGAAAAGGTAAGTTGCCCGCAATTTGTACGTGCTCCATAGCATTCCGGATGTGTCTGGTAGATTCAGATGTTGGTCTGTAAGGATGCACCATAGTAGAACGGCCATGTCCGCAGTGAAGGAGGACTCGTGAGTGCTCGAAAAAACGTAATGGGACATGATCTGTGCCCATACGAGAGCCTCCAAGGTAAGTGCTGAAGCCAAAATTCCCTTAGGGCGGGTACGATGGTATCCGTAGATCCATCGGCTGCCAGGTAGTGCGATAACTCTGAGAACAGCGTCCCAGTCAAATTGGTACATCTGACGCTTGAGTGCAGCTTCTTGAAAGGCGTTCAATCCTTCTGGAATAGGGGGAAGACTTAGAGCTCTTTGAATGGCCTCTTCTATAATGGGGACTTGCTTCTGACGAACAAAGAAAGACTGCAGAGTTGGCAGGTGGAAGTTGGAGTAGAACTCGACTACCTAAGAAAGATTGACCTGCCTTGGCTGTCTCTGTAGGAAATCCCATTGTCTTTGGGCAATTTGCGGCTCAACAAAGGTAGCAATATTGGGCGGGAGGAGAAGAAGGTATTCGTTGTTGTAATTCCTTTCTGCCAGAATGGGGAACATCTGCTCACAGTAGCGATTGGAGAATCGCGCAGTGTCCTTTGCTGGAAAGGCTCTTTCTTTATCATCAACCTTTATTATCCTCTTAATCTTCTTTGTTGAGGGCTTGACTGCAGTGGAAGAGGATTCTGCCACTAATGCTCTTTTTGTTCCTCTTCTTGCTGGTTGTTTAGGAGTAGCTTTCTCCTTTCCTTTCTTGGTGGCCATCCTGAAAAAGGGAAAAGAAAGTAAATTAAATTTAAAGGGATAGAGCAAGGAAGAGGGTGGTGTAAGTGATAATCAATGCACAATAAAGACGAATGGCGTTAACACATGGTCCGGATTACATGTGAAAAGCTCATCAATGGAAATATAGCAAGTGCAGGTGGTACAATGGAATGCAAGAGGTTTATTGGCATGCAGGCAAAGGCATGAGTAGCATAGATCAAGTATTCAATGTCCAATTGAAATATGTTATCATTCGTAACAAATTATCACGTTTGTATTGACAATTAAATTCAATTAATAAAATAGTGAAAGGATTTTGTGAAAAGCAAGCATTGAATATTAGAGTAGAATAATGTAGAGAAGTTCATAATGCCATATGGGCTTTTTCACAAACACATAGCATGCATGTAGAATAAGTTCTTGAAAATAAGAATATGAGCATGCAAGTAATCCCTTAAAATAATATATAATTGTCAAATAAATTTATAACAATCCACAAGCATATAATTACAAATAATGACTCATATAAATTGATAACACCAAGTAAAAAGGAAAAAGAAAGAAAAAGAAAATAAGAACAATGAAGGTAAAAAGAAAAGAAAAGAAGATAACATGTAAAAATAAGAAGAATAATAGAAAAGTGAGGAGGGGAGAAGAGAAAAAACCTTGTTAATGGGGGTGAGAGAAAGTAAAAAGTGAGAAAGGAGGAAGGTAGGAAGAAGAAATAAGGGGGAAAAGAGAAAATAGGATTTGGGGAGAAAAAAGATATGATATTTGGCAAAATTAGGAAAACTGTGCGCCGCAAGCAACGCGATCGCATGGGGCACGCAGTCGCGCGACTTGCGCTTAAGGTGATTGACGCGGTCACGTCGGTCACGCGGTCGCGTAACCCAGTTTGTGCCATTGGCGCGAGGGTCACCTCGCACTCGCACAACTCTCTGTTC
This sequence comes from Arachis ipaensis, assembly GCF_059453495.1. NCBI lineage: Eukaryota > Viridiplantae > Streptophyta > Magnoliopsida > Fabales > Fabaceae > Arachis > Arachis ipaensis. The sequence goes on from NC_142436.1 coordinate 62,402,365, forward strand.
AAAATGATTAAATGCCAAATTTTGGGTGATGCGATCGCATGGGGCATGCGATCGCGTGAGTGGGCTATTTTTGGGATACGACGCGGCCACGTGGGGTATGCGGTCGCGTGAGGTGGATTGCGCGTCTAGCGCCAGTCCAGCACCACTCTAGCACAACTTTCAACTGTGCACCATTATTACACCGAAATCCTTGTCACGCGGCCGCGTGGGGCACGCGGTCGCATGGGAAGCCATTATTCCCATATGACGCGGTCGCGTCAGCAACGCGATTGCGTGGGACGATTTGTGCCATTGGCACGCCTCCAGCCACGCTCTCGCGTGACTCTCTGTTCGTTTTTATTTTTCCCCCAGCTCCTTGCGACGCGGACGCGTCACTGAGGCGGTCGCGTCGAGTGGAAAAAAAAATTTTTTAATCAAAAGCCAAAGTATGTGAATGCAGATGCACGAAATATACTAATAAAGAGAAGAGTTATTGAATAAGGAAACTAAAAATAAGGAAAAGAACGATCATACCATGGTGGGTTGTCTCCCACCTAGCACTTTGCTTTAACGTCCGTAAGTTGGACGCTCCACTAGCTCAGTCTTCGGCTATGTGGGGGTCTTCCAAGCGGAAGATCTCGAGTTCCTTGTCTTTCTTTCGCTTCTCGCCATGGTACAGCTTTAAGCGATGTCCATTAACTTTGATAAGTTCAGAGCTCGAAGGATGGCTAAGGTAATAAACTCCGTACGGTTCGGCCTTCTCTACTCTGTATGAACCTTCCCATCTCGATCTCAATTTGCCTGGCATGAGCCTCAGTCGAGATTTGTAAAGGAGGACTGAGTCCCCAGGTTGGAACTCTTTCCTCTTGATGTGCTGATCATGTACAGCCTTCATCTTCTCCTGGTATAGTCTTGAATTCTCATAAGCTTCTAGGCGAAGGCTTTCCAGTTCTTGCAGTTGCAACTTCCTTTCATCTCCGGCTCCTTCAATTCTCATATTGCATCCCTTTACTGCCCAAAAGGATTTGTGCTCTATTTCAACAGGGAAATGACAAGCTTTTCCATAAACTAAGCGGAAAGGACTCATCCCAATGGGTGTTTTGTATGCTGTTCTGTACGCCCAGAGTGCATCTTGTAGCCTGGTGCTCCAGTCTCTTCTATGAGGCTTTACTATCTTCTGCAAGATACGCTTTATCTCTCTATTTGACACCTCGGCTTGCCCATTAGTTTGGGGATGGTAAGCTGTTGCAACTTTATGAATTATCCCATGCTTCTTCATTAATCCTGTTAATCTCCTGTTACAAAAATGGGTGCCTTGATCGCTCACGATTGCTCGTGGTGATCCAAAGCGACAAATAATATGGTTTCTCACAAAGGAAACAACAGTGTTAGCATCATCAGTGCGGGTAGGAATTGCTTCCACCCACTTAGAAATGTAATCCACAGCTAACAAAACATAAAAATAACCATTAGAATTTGGAAATAGATCCATGAAGTCAATTCCCCAAACATCAAAAATTTCACAGAAAAGCATAATTTGCTGAGGCATCTCATCCCTCCTGGATATATTACCAAATTTCTGGCATGGAAAACAGGATCTACAAAATTCAGCGGCGTCTCTAAAAAGAGTAGGCCACCAGAATCCACAGTCTAAGATTTTTCTAGCAGTTCTTTGAAGGCCAAAATATCCTCCACTCTCAGATGAGTGACAGGCCTCTAAGATGGACTGGAATTCTGATTGAGGCACACACCGTCTAATTATCTGGTCAGCGCCACATCTCCATAAATATGGGTCATCCCATATATAATATTTAGACTCGCTTTTCAGCTTGTCTCTTTGATGCTTAGAAAAGTTTGGAGGAAAGGTACAACTAACTAAATAATTAGCTACAGGTGCATACCAAGGGACTATCTCAGATACTGCTTGTAGGTTATCAAATGAAAAATTATCAGCTATAGGAGTGGGATCATCTGTAATGTGCTCAAGGCGACTCAAGTGGTCTGCCACTAAATTCTGGTTACCACTCATATCCTTAATTTCTAAATCAAATTCTTGTAATAGCAGTATCCAACGTATAAGCCTTGGTTTAGACTCCTTTTTAGATAATAGATACTTTAGAGCTGCGTGGTCTGAATACACTACTACCTTCGTACCAACTAAATAGGCTCGGAATTTATCCAGAGCGAAAACAATAGCAAGAAGCTCTTTCTCAGTAGTAGTATAATTAGACTGAGCAGCATCTAAAGTTTTAGACGCATAAGCAATAACAAAGGGGTCCTTACCTTCACGCTGAGCCAGTGCTGCTCCTACTGCATGGTTAGAAGCATCACACATAATCTCAAATGGTTGGCTCCAGTCTGGTCCTCTTACAATTGGGGCTTGAGTCAGTGCGGTCTTCAGCTTATCAAACGCTTGTTTGCAATTTTCACTGAACTCGAACTCAATGTCTTTCTACAGTAATCTGGATAAGGGAAGTGCTACCTTACTGAAGTCCTTTATGAATCTCCTATAAAAACCTGCATGGCCAAGGAAAGAACGGACCTCCCTCATAGAAGAGGGGTAAGGTAAAGTAGAAATAACATCCACCTTTGCTGGGTCTACAGAAATGCCAGTATTAGACACAACATGTCCTAGTACAATTCCTTGTTTAACCATAAAGTGACATTTTTCAAAATTTAGCACAAGGTTTGTATTGACACATCTATCCAATACTCTAGATAATCCATCTAAGCAAAGGCTAAAAGAATCACCGTATACACTAAAACCATCCATAAAGACTTCCATACAGTCCTCAATAAGATCAGAGAAAAGACTCATCATGCACCTTTGGAAAGTAGCTGGTGTATTGCACAAGCCAAAGGGCATTCTCTTGTAAGCATAAGTCCCAAAAAGACATGTAAAAGTGGTCTTTTCCTGATCCTCAGGAGCTATATGAATCTGGAAATAACCTGTGTAACCATCTAAGAAACAATAATGCAATTTACCTGACAGGCGATCCAGCATTTGATCAATGAATGGAAGAGGATAGTGATCCTTACGGGTTGCTTGGTTGAGGCGTCTGTAGTCAATGCAGACCCTCCAGGCGTTCTGAACTCTGGTTGTCAGGAGCTCTCCATGCTAATTCTTCACTACAGTGACTCCAGACTTTTTTGGCACTACTTGTACTGGGCTCACCCATTCACTGTCTGAGATGGGATAGATGATATCTGCCTCTAATAGTCTGGTCACTTCCTTCTTGACAACCTCTAGGATAGTGGGGTTTAGTCTTCTCTGTGGTTGACGGACAGGTCTTGCTCCCTCTTCTAAAAATATTCTATGCTCACAGATTTGAGGGTTGATGCCCACTATGTCTGCCAAACTCCAACCAATTGTCTTCTTGTGCCTCCTCAGCACACCAAGTAGTTGTTCTTTCTGTTGGGAAGTGAGCTCCCTTGCAATGATAACCGGAAACTTCTGCCCGTCTTCAAGATAAGCATATTTGAGGTGTGGAGGAAGGGGTTTTAATTCTAACTTCTGATCATGTTCAGGCTCTGGATTGTCTGGAGCTAGTAACAATGGTAAGGCACTGTCATTGTCCTTTGAGAATGTCCCCACACTTGGACATTGTCCTGTGTGCTTCTCTTCAAATTCCTCCTGGTGAACTTTAGCCACGGTTTCATCTATAATGTCACACTGGAGGATAGAATGATCCTCCGGAGGATGCTTCATAACTCCATTCAGATTGAAGATCACTACTCGGCCATCTATTTCAAAAGAGTATGTTCCTGAGAAAGCATCTAATTTAAACTTTGAGGTCTTCAGGAATGGTCTTCTGAGTAGGATTGATGATGGCTTATCTGAGGCATTCTGGGGCATCTCCAAGATATAAAAATCAATGGGAAACGTGAGTCCTTTAATGCCCACTAATACGTCTTCAGCAACTCCAGCCACTGTAATAATGCTCTTATCTGCTAACACAAAATAAGCTGCCGACCTTTTTAAGGGAGGAAGCCTCAAAATATCATATATAGACAAAGGCATTATACTTACACATGCTCCTAAATCACACATGCAATCAGAAAATACTACACCACCTACAGTACAATTAACCATGCAAGGACCTGGGTTACTACACTTTTCAAGTAAACCTCCCATTAAAGCAGATATGGAACTTCCTAAGGGAATAGTTTCTAATTCATTAATTTTGTCTTTATAGATACATAGATCTTTTAGAAACTTTGCATACTTAGGTACCTGTTGAATGACATCAAAAAAGGGAACAGTTACCTCAACCTTTTTGAATATCTCTACCATTTTGGGATCAGGTTCCAGCTGCTTCTTGGGCTTCCTTGCAAGTTGTGGAAATGGAATGGGAGTGGTGTCTTCTGCAGTGTCTGCGCCATTTGGTGCCTCCTCCTGTGGTTGCACTTCTTCTTCTTCAGTCATGTCCTGTATGTCCTCTTCTTCTTCAACATCTTCTATTTCCACTACCTCTTCAGCTGAGGTGTGTTCTGGTGGGCTTGGCTCCTCCTGATTCCTCTCCTGCAGTGTGGTTCCGGACCTCAGGGTGATAGCATTGATACCACCCTTGGGATTGGGTAATGGTTGAGAGGGAATTCCACTGGAGCTCAAAGGTTGATTATTAGAGTTAGTCATTGATCCAATCTGGGAGACAAGAGCCTGCAGGGTAGCAGTCAGACCATTTAGAGTGGCATTAATGTTGTTTTCCATGGTCTGGTGTCTCCGCTCAATAGATTGTAGTAAGTCATCATTGGCAGATGAAGAAGGATAAGTAAATTGAGAGGTCTGCTGTTGGGTATTCTGTGGTCCTTGGGGTTGCCTTAGGTGAGGTGCTCTGTAAGGCTGATTTTGATTCGGATTCTGATTCTGATTCTGCTGCCTGTTGTTGTTATTATTCCACCTCTGAAATCCCTGATTATCTCTGCCTCCTCTGTTATTGTTGTCCCTCCAATTATGGTTAGAATTGTTCTGCCATCCATGGTTGTAATTGCCACCTTGATTGTACCCTTGGTTGGGGCGGTCATAGAAGTTATAAGTGGCTGCCACGGTGTTGTCTTCCTGCTGGAGCTGCGGACACTCATCAGTATAATGGCTGTAATCTGCACAAATTTCACAGACTCTTTGTGGGACTAACTGTTGATTTTGTTGTGCTGGAGAAGGTTGAGCTTGCTGAACTTGTTGTTGATTCAATTGTATTTGCTTCAGCAAGTTAGTCATTTCACAGATACTCTGAGTTAGAGCAGCAGTCTCTCTGCTAGAGGATACTTCTGCAACGGCTTTTGAACGACTTTGTTTCTGCCTGTGATTCCTAGTAGATTCAGCTAAATCACTGATCAATTGCCACGCCTCATCAGTGGTCTTGTACTTCTTCATAGACCCATTGCTAGCACTTTCCAATGTGGTCTTATCTTGGGGCCTCATACCCTGTGTGACATATCCGAGTAACACTATCTTGTCAATCATATGGTGGGGGCATGCTTCCAGAAGATTATTGAAGTGCTCTCAGTACTCATAAAGCGTCTCGGATTCATCCTGAACAATCATGGAAATGTCTTTCCTCAGTTTATCAGTAACTTCAGCTGGAAAGAACTTTTCCAAAAACTCTCTTCTGAGTGTACCCCAATTGGATACAGTTGCTGCGGGTTGAGTGTAGTACCACTCTCTTGCCTTTCCCTCAAGAGAGAACGGGAAGGCTTTCAGCAAAATTGAAGTTTCATTCGCACCATCATGCCTGACAGTAAAGCAGGCTACCTGAAAATCTCTCAGGTGCTTGATGGGCTCTTGAGCAGGTAAGCCATGAAACTTGGGCATCAAATTGAGCAGTGCGGTCTTTATTTCAAAATCTGTAGCCACCACTGGATGATGCGCTTGGAACGGTTGCATTGAAAAATCAGGGGCTCCAGCCTCCTAGATAGTAACTCTTCTGGCTGCTGCCATGTTACCTGTACGTAAAACAATCGAATCAGTAGAACAGGGGCTGGTTTCTTCCTCAAATGGCATTTCAAATCCGCCCTCAGAGAGGACTAACCGACGCCTAGCTTGCCTTATTCGTGAAATAGTTCTTTCAATCTCAGGATCGAATATTGGCAAGCTTGGATTAGCAAGTGAACGCGTCATCTAACGAAAGAAACAAGCAGCTCATAATAGCAAAATAAAATAAAAATGCAAATAAATAAATTCCAATTAACAACTATAGCACTCTATTGCAACTCCCCGGCAACGGCGCCAAAAATTGATGCGGGCAGAAATTAGCGAATTAAAAATTGTTAAAATATATACGTTGCAAGTATAGTTCTTAACTCGCCAAAAATCCGCCTTATCAATTTAGAAGGGTGTCACAGAAAATAAAATTAAAATACTGGGAGTATGAGTCTCAGGTCGTCTCCCAACGAGTTGCAGGAAAGGGTGCTATTTTATTAATCAGAATGTTTTCAAAAATGTTTGATTGAATGGCAGAAAATTAAATTGGAGAATTTATATAAATTTAAATAAAAACCTTGACTGGGAGTTGATTACATGGAAGCCCTATTCTTGATGGAATACTCTCAAGATTAATTGACAATTGAGAATTATTACGTTTAGTTATCCTTTACTAAGTAAGGGGAGGTCAAACAAGTTAGAATGCTGTTCTATCCACAATTTCCAATCCACTCTTGGGAGGATTGGTGTTAGGAACTAGAGAGCAAGCCAACAATAAACTCAATTACAACCTTTCTCTTGAACATTCCGCTCAAGGGTTCCTTTCAATTAACTCCCCATCAAGTTAGGGAACTACTCACTCATTGTAAATGTAAAATTCATAACATCAACGTAGGAATTAAAGAAAGACATGATAAGTAATGATGAAAAGATTAATTAAAAGCAAAAGTAATTCTTATATTAATAAAAGCTAAAATAATCCAATCGTAAAATCAAATAAAATTAAGGAATATGGAAGAGTAAGAGACAAGTGAAGAGAACGAACTAGAATGTCAAAGTCTTGATGAGGCAAATAACTCTTCTCAATATCCCAATGCAAAAACAATGAAAATAACCTATCCTAAAAACTATGAATGTGTAGAGAGAAAACCTAGAGGAGGAGTAAAACTAGATCTAAAAACTAAAACTATGCGGAATAAATGTCGTTTCTGGTTTCTGCATGTTCTCTGGCTCTAGTCTGCTGTTCTGGGCCGAAAACTGGGTCAAAAAAGGGCCCAAAATTGCCCCCAGCGAATTCTGCAGATTATGCATATCGCGCACGTCACGCGATCGCGTCGCTCATGCGGACGCGTCATTCGCATTTCTGCTTTGCCACGCGGACGCATCGTCCATGCAACCGCGTCGCTGCAAATTGCTCTCTTCCGCACGATCGCGTTATCCATGCGGCCGCGTCGCTTCTTGCTGGTCATCTCCTCAATTTCTTGTGTTCCTTCCATTTTTGCAGGCTTCCCTTCCAATCTCCAACTCATTCATGCCCTATAAAGCGTGAAACACTTAACACACAGATCACGGCATCGAACGGAATAAGGAAGAAATAAAATACATAATTAAAAGTCTCTAGGAAGCAAGTTTTCAACCATAAAACATCTTTAGGAAGGAAATATAAATGCATGCTTATTTAATGAATAAGTGGGCAAAGATCATGATAAAACCACACAAATAAAACACAATATAAACCATGAAATAGTGGTTAATCAAGAAGCAAGGTGCTGGGAAAGCACAACAGACCGGTCGGGTGTTCACCATCTCAGCTAGGGGTGTAGAGGGATCCGAGACACTCATTCGAGGTAACTGTGAAATGGCTGGTCAAACCTTAAATGTTTTATTTGATTTGGGAGCATCGCATTCATTCATTGCATTTGAGAAAGCCCATGAGTTAGGATTGAAGATCGTAACCTTAGGTTATGACCTAAAAGTATATAATGCTACCCATGAAGCCATGGTAACTAGGATAGGATGCCCGAAAGTTTCGTTTAGGTTCAAGCAGCGTGATTTTGTCCATAATTTAATCTGCTTACTGATGATCGGTCTTGATCTTATCTTGGGATTGGACTGGTTATTTGAGAACCATGTCCTGCTTGAGTGTTCTACAACGGTGTACTTTATGCCAAAAGATACAGAGGGGCCGATTGTGGTGAATAATTATTACTTGAATTCGATGATAGTGAACTGTTCCGGAATCGAATGTCAGGGTATCCTGTTGTTAACTGCGGTTGTTTCGGGTGATGACCAAAGGTTGGATCAGATTCTGGTAGTGTGTGAGTTTCCAAAAGTGTTTCCCGATGATATTAAGGAATTTCCACCTAATCGAGAGGTCGAGTTTGCTATTGAATTGGTGCCTGGGGTGGGACCAATCTCAAGTGCTCCTTATAAAATGTCACCGTTAGAGATGGCCGAGCTAAAGTCTCAGTTAGAGGAATTGTTGGGTAAGAACTTTATCCGACCAAGTGTTTCCCCGTGGGGTGCTCCAGTGTTACTGGTAAAGAAGAAAGATGGAAGTATGCGACTCTGTGTGGATTACAGGCAGCTGAACAAGGTCACCATAAAGAATAAGTACCCATTGCCGAGGATTGATGATCTCATGGATCAGTTACAAAGAGCTGGGATTTTCTCCAAGATCGATTTGCGATCCGGTTATCACTAGATAAGGGTAACGGGTGAGGATATCCCTAAGTCCACTTTCAGGACTCGTTATGGTCATTACGAGTACACTGTAATGTCCTTTGGGTTGACGAATGCTCCTGCAGTATTCATGGATTACATGAATACAGTGTTCCGTCCGTTTCTGGATAAATTTGTTGTTGTCTTCATTGACGACATACTAATTTACTCCAAGACTGAAGAAGAGCATGCGGAACACTTGAGGACCGTGTTGCAAATTCTAAAGGAGAAGAAACTCTATGCAAAACTGTCTAAGTGTGAGTTTTGGAAGGATAAGGTAAATTTTTTGGGTCACGTGGTAAGTAAGAAGGGAATAGTCGTAGATCCAACTAAGGTGGAAGCTGTGATGGATTGGAGGCAACCAACCACAGTAACTGAGATAAGGAGTTTTCTGGGTTTAGCTGGCTATTACCGAAGGTTCATCAAAGGCTTTTCGCAATTAGCCTTGCCGTTGACAAAATTAACCCGCAAAGATACTCCGTTTGTTTGGACTCCTGAGTGTGAGGAAAGCTTTCAGGCATTGAAGAAAAAGTTGACCACTGCACCTGTGTTGGTGTTACCTGAGCCGAACGAACCATTTGAGGTGTACTGTGATGCCTCACTAAAAGGTCTAGGATGCGTGCTGATGTAGCATCATAATGTGGTGGCGTATGCCTCACGACAGTTGAGACCTCATGAAGTTAGTTACCCTACACACGATTTGGAACTCGCTGCGGTCATGTTTGCCTTAAAGGTGTGGAGGCATTATCTCTATGGGGTTAAGTTCCAAGTCTTCTCTGATCACAAGAGCTTGAAATATCTCTTTGATCAGAAAGAGCTTAATATGAGGCAAAGGAGGTGGATGAAATTATTGAAGGACTACGACTTTGAGTTGAATTACCATCCGGGAAAGGCAAATGTAGTGGCGGATGCGTTAAGTCAGAAGTCGTTATATGCGGCTTGGATGATGCTTCAAGAAGAGAAGTTGCTCAAGGGATTCGAGAGTCTAAAAATTGGTGCTCGAGAAGTATTTGGAACCTTGTGTTTGAGCCGGTTAGAAATCTCGAGTGATTTTAAGTCCGAGCTCCTAAAGGCTCATGAAAATGATGAAGCGTTATGGAAGGTGTTACCGGCTATCGAGCAAGGAAAACAGTGGAGAGTGTCGGAAGAAAAAGATGGGTTATGGAGATTCAAGGGTAGGATCATTATGCCAGATGTTGGCACTTTGAGGGAAGATATCTTAAAGGAGGCACACAAAAGCAGATTCTCCATTCACCCGGGAAGTACTAAGATGTACCATGATTTAAAGGCGATGTTTTGGTGGCCAGGTATGAGGAATGATGTGGCGGAATATGTTTCAAAGTGCTTAACTTGCCAAAAGGTAAAGATTGAACATCAAAGACCTTCTGGGATGTTGCAACCTTTAGAGGTTCCGCAATGGAAGTGGGAAAGTATTGCAATGGACTTTGTGTCGGGATTGCCAAGGGCTAGGACTGGTTTTGATGCTATTTGGGTGATTGTGGACCGACTGACGAAGTCAGCTCACTTTTTGCCCATTCGGATGACTTACACCCTTGAGGAGCTAGCTCGGTTATACATAAAGGAGATTGTGAGACTCCATGGTGTACCTGCTACTATAATCTCTGATAGAGATCCTCGTTTCACTTCGAGGTTCTGGGGTGCATTTCAGAAAGCTTTTGGAACCCGATTAAGCTTGAGTACAGCGTACCATCCTCAAACAGATGGTCAATCCGAGAGGACGATCCAAACACTAGAGGATATGTTGAGAGCTTGTGTTTTGGATCAACCGGCAAGTTGGGATCGGTATATACCGTTAGTGGAGTTTGCATACAATAATAGTTACCATGCGAGCATCGGAATGGCTCCGTATGAGGCATTGTATGGGAGGAAATGTCAATCTCCGCTATGTTGGTATGAAGCTGGAGAGAAAGGCTTGTTGGGGCCGGAGATGATAGCTGAGACCACTGAACAAGTCAAGAAAATCCGAGATAGGATGCTTACGGTGCAGAGTCGCCAGAAGAGTTACGCCGATCAGAGGCGGAAGCCATTGGAATTTGAAGAAGGAGATCGTGTTTTCCTGAAGGTTACTCCAACCACAGGAGTAGGTAGGGCAATTAAAGCGAAGAAGTTGAATCCTCGATACATTGGTCCATTTCAGATCCTAGAGAGGATTGGACCGGTAGCGTATCGGATGGCTCTACCACCTCATCTTTCGAACCTGCACGATGTGTTTCACGTGTCACAGCTTCGGAAGTACACTCCTGATGCTAGCCATGTATTAGAACCTGAGTCGGTTCAATTAAGAGAAGATTTGACGCTTCCAGTGGCTCCAGTTAGAATTGACGATACTAGTATCAAACGGTTGCGTGGAAAAGAGGTTTCATTAGTCAAAGTGGCTGGGAGTCGAGGCGGTGTTGAGGAACACACTTGGGAACTTGAGTCAGAGATGCGAACGGATTATCCGCACTTATTCTCAGGTAATTGAATTCGAATTTTGTGGGCAAAATTCCCAATTAGGTGGGTAGGATGTAAGACCCGATTAATTAACGGCTAATTAACCCATAAATGAGAATTTATTCTAGAAAGCCAAAAATGTTATTTTTATGGCTAAATGTGATAGAGGAGAGTGAGACGAGAATTTCGGTACCAATTTTATAGAAATCGGACCAAGATTGGACCGAACGGACCAAACCGGGCCAACTGGACCTAAAGTGGGCCCTTGGCCCAACTAAACTAAACCAAAACCCTAGTTTTCAGCACTCTCTCTCCTCACAACACACAAACACACGCTAAAATTGATTTGGAGGGGGGAAGAACACTCTCTCAAGTTCTCTCCCTTGGTTGATCTTCAAACCACCATAACTTTTAATCTAGAGCTCCGATCGCCGCACCGTTTGCGGCCACGTGTTCACCGCGGAGAGCCCTACAAAACCCATACACTCAATCTTAAGGTAATCCACGTTTTGCTCTTCGAAATTCCAGCCCTTGTTTTCGAGTTTCATGGATGAAATGTTGAGATTTTAGGCTCTTTGATGTTATAGGACCCAACTCTCTTGAAGGAGAAGGTTAATCTTGTCTCCTTGGATCTTGGGTGTGGTAAGATTCTCAACCCTAGTATAATTTGTTGTTCTATGATGTTGGGTATTGAGATGTTGTGTATGGGTATGATGATTGTGGCTTAGGTTGTGTATATGTGAATATTGGAGCTTGATTGGTGATTTCGAAAAGCTTGGGAGAGGGTTTTGTGTGATAAAATCTGTTCTTGGAGGTGTTGAGACCTTGAGAGCTTGTGGACAAGGGGTTTGGAAGTGCTCCGGTTGAGCTTGGGAAATCGGCTAAGGTATGGTCTCGGTTTCTCGTATAAAATATGTAATGTGGTAGGAAATACTTAGGCTAGAGGCCCTAAGATAGGCATTGAATGGTTGATGTTGTTAAATGGTTGAGATATATGATGTGATCATATATGTGATTATGAATATTGATGCTTTGATTGTGTGATATATGAGAAAATGCATGTTGTGATATATGCTTGATGAATGATTAAAGTTGAATTGGTGGGTGGTACCATGTTGATGGTGAGTATGATGTTGATTATGTATAATGATGGTTGATTGGAAATGGTATTATTGGAAATTGGGATGAGGGAGGATGTATGACATGATATTGTGTTTGTCCTTTAGCCATTTGATTGAGAAGTGTTAAAAAGGTTGGATGGTGATTTTGGGAAATTTGGTAAAATGTCAATGTGTGAGTTGAGGATGGGTTGATATTGATTTTGGTACATTTTGATTGATTTCAAAGAAAAGGGATGAAATTGGCATGTTTTGATTGATTTTGAAAAGAGTTGAAAGTGGCTTGTTTTGAAAATGGCACTTTATGGTTTTGTATGAAAACATGGTTTTTGGGCATACTTTGACAGGACATAACTTGGACTACCAATCTCTGATTTGTGCTAAATCTGTTTAGAAATGAAATTGCATCCGGGATGTCCATGCCATTCGAAGAACGGGTGAAAAACGATTTAAAATGAGAAAGTTATGTCCGTCAGAAGATTGGGGGTTGAATCTGTAAATTCTGCAGCTTTTAACTTAGAAAATTTGTTAGCAGAATGACCCTCCGCGCGTAGGCGCACTTGGCGCGTACGCGCCATTCTTCAAGAAAGCACCATCCACGCGTGCACGTGGTGTGTGCGGGCGCGTCGATGCGCTGCACCAAATGCCCAGCTATTTTCCCGAGAGTTGTGCCAGAGTTGTGCCAGTTTTGTACATGGGGCGCAAGAGCACCCACGCGTACGCGTGGTTGATGCTCGCGCGTCGTTTGGCTATTTTTCAACCCGCACGTCCGCGCGTATGACGCTTGCGCGTCGATAAGATTTTGTGGCCATCCACGCGTGCGCGAGGAGTGCGCGTACGCGTGGCTCTGTTTTCATCCCAAAGTTGATTTTTGAGTTTTAAAAGCCAAATTTCATTCTTCTAAGCCTCCGATCTCACCACTTATGTCTTAAATCATTATAATATGCCTAGCAATGACGCAAGGGGCTAGTAAATGTGGTAACTTGCGAGTGAAGCAAGGGAAAAATGAATGATCAATGAGGATCAAAGATGATTATGTGAGATGCGGAGGATGGCGGTGGAAGTGCTTGTTGTGCCATGGGCCGAAGGGCCGTAATTGTTAATGAATTGGCTGGTTATGGATTTAACCGTGAGCCGGATGGCTAGATTACTGTTTTGTTACGGTGGAACCATGATTATGGCTAAGTATAAATGCATATATGTTGTTGAATAAATTGTGAATGTTTGCACTTCCACCATCGGAGATGAGGGGTTCCCTGGGAGGAAGCAGTGGCTAGCCACCACGTGCTCCAAGTTGAGACTCGAAGCTCTTTTGACCCTATGTCGTAAGTGTGGCCGGGCACTATGAAAGGCTCGGATGAGCTCGCCCCCGTAAATATTCACCAGTGAGGGTGATGGATATGGATCATGATTATGATCAAGTTTATGATGAGTATAACTCGAGTTGGGGATGCGCGACAGAGGGACAGTCCAATGGTTAGCTACCAGGACTTGTCGGGTTGGCTCTATAACCGACAGATGATATCATCAGCCACTAGGGATAGGCATTCATCATATGCATACTATATGAATTGTTTGAGATTGCCTATTTGACTACATATTACTTGCTAATTGTCTAAATGCCTTATTTGTTCCTATTTGTAAATCTCTTATCTGATATAACTGTGTTTGCTATATTATACTCCTGCTGGTGGTTGGGAGGTTTGAAGGAATTGGAAAGGGAAGTATTAGTTAGACTGAAGGATCTTTAGTCAGTTGCCACTTACGGTTTAGTTTGTTTATAAGCTTTGATATTATCTGGAGGAAGTTCTAGGATTGCCTTCGGCTTTCCTCTATTATTATGTATTATATATGTGGAAGCTGTTACCATGCTGGGGACCTCTGGTTCTCACCCATGCGGATTTTGTGGTTTTCAGATGCAGGACGTGAGGTTTCTCGCTGAGGCATACTGGAGACTTCTGGATTAGCGAAGATCCTTTGTTCTCGGAACTCCGTCTCAGTTTATATATCTTGTTTAGATACTTTTATCTCCACTAAATAATACAAATTGTGATGACTCCTCTTATAGGAGATTTTTGGAGAATAGGGTTCTGTATTTGTGTCCCTTTGGGTTTCCTTTGGGGTTTTTTTATTTTATTATATGTATATATATATATTGCTATCCTCGGACCGGTTATCTTCGAATCCGGATTTGAGTTTTGATATTCCCGTTTTTGACATTCTTTTGTATATATATAATCTCGCGTTAGCTTATCCTTTGCTCGTTGCGTTATCGATCGGAGTGTTGCGCTTTCGAGTTGCGATTTTTGTTTACCCCCTTTTTCTACAAAGGCTCCTAGTTATAATCCTTATTCACACTACTATACGTACTAGATTTTTATTTTAGAGGTTGTAATACCTTGCCATCTCTGGATTATGACTTAAGCATAAGACTCTGTATGGTAGGGTGTTACACTTTATAGGGCAGGAACGGCTTAGAGGATGGAAAGGAAACATGCAAAAGTGGAAGGAACGTGAGAAAATGAAGATTTGAGAAGCTGCCAGCGACGCGCACGCATGGGCGACGCGTACGCGTTCCTAGCGTAGAAGACGAGCAACGCGTACGCGTGATTGACACGTACGCGTGTGATGATTGAACTTTTGTATGGTTTAGAATTCTCAAATGAAATCTCGTTGCAATATAGTTTCTAAACCAACAATAGTCCTCTCATACAAAAATTTTGTTTGTCACAAGTAACAAACCCCTAAATTTATAAACCGAAGTATTGAACCTCGGGTCGTTATCCCTAGGAATTGCAACAAAGTGTCTTGTTATTGGTTATGAGGTACGTTTTGGGGTTTTTGGGATAAGAGACATGAAATGTAAATGGCAATGAAAATAAACTAACAACTAACAAAGCTCTTGGCAAGATATGAGAACTAGAAGTCCTATCCTAGTTATCCTCCTCAATTGTGACCACATATTTTCCATTGCTACCACTTAGTTAACCTCTAACCATGGAGGAAAGTCAAGTGAATGAATCAACTTGATTCCACAAGTCCTAGCCAACTCCCAAGGGAAAGACTAGCGTTAGTGGTATCCAAATCAATTAGCAACTTCTAATTATCAATCGACAAGGGAATTAGATAACTCAAGCGTCACTAATTACTCTACCATAGCCAAGAGGAACAAAATCTACACTAAAATTCAACCAAGCATTTCATCAAACACTTGGAGGGTAATAAAGGAAAGCAAGGTAAATTGATCAACAACAATGAAATCTAACAACTACTTATTGCAAGGAATTAATAACAACAACCAAAGGAAACAAGATCTACATGAATTATCTCAAATTGCATTAAAAAAAATATAATGAATAAGAGTAGATTTACAAACAAAATAGAAGAAAGAAATAACAACAATAGAAGAATGATGAATGTAACAACATAAAATTGAAAGGTAAAAGAAGAGGAAAGCATGAATTGAAACCTAGATCTAAATTATTGAATTAAACCTAATCCTAATTCTAATCCTAGAGAGAAGTGAGAGTTTCTCCCTCTAAAACTAAAACTAAACTAGCCTAATGTGTGTTGTTCCCCTTGATCCCCCCAATCCTTAGTCCTTTTAAGTGTTTTTGGCGCCAAAGTTGACTTGGATTGGACCCTGCAGGCCTTGAGAATTCGCTAGCCACGATTTCATTAAAAAAAATCATAAATCAACACCGATGCATACGCGCACAACACGCGTACGCGTCCCTGGGCGATTTCGCAAGGTGCACGTAAGCGCGTGGTACGCGCGTGTGTCCATGTCCGAATTCAACTCTTTGGCTTTTCATGATCTTCTCCACTTGCATGCTTCCTTTCTTGCTCTCTTGATCCATTCTTAGCCTTTTCCAACCTGAGATTGCTAAAAAAACACATCAAGGCATCTTATGGGATCAAGGAGAAGTTAAAGTTATCTAATCAAAGGCCAAAAAGCATGCTTTTTACACTTAAGCACAAATAAGGGAGAGATCACAAAATCATGCTAAATCATTGGCTAAATGGGAGAAAGGTTAACAAAACCCTCTAAATTCAACACAAGATAAACCCTACAAATGGGGTTTATCAGCGTGACAAGGAATTTCTCCAAACGACACGTACGCATGATAGACGCGTACGCGTGACATGCGCCACGTGCAGAAATTGCTGAAAAGCGCTGGGGGCGATTTCTGGGCTCCTTTTGGCCCAGTTCCAAGCCCAAAAAACACATAATAAGAGCTGCAGAATGGGGGAAACACAAGATACAATTCATACAACACAACATTCACATAATTTTAGGTTTAGATGTAGTTTCTAGAGAGAGAGGCTTTCTCCTCTCTCTAGGTTAGGATTTTAGGATTAGCTTTGCTTAATTTCAGATTTCTACTTGCTTTAATTTAGTTTCTCTTCTACTCTTATTAGTTCTAGAACTTTAGTTTATCTATTCCTCTTGTTGATTTATTTATTTTCCCAATTTAGCTTTATGAATTCTAATGTTAGACTTGATTTTCTATATTAATACAATTTGAGGTATTTCAGATTTATAATTGCTTTTATATTATTGATGCTTGCACTTGGTTGTTTGGATTTTACATTCCCTATTACTTTCCTATGTTTTTATGTTATGCCTTTCAAGTGTTTGATAAAATGCTTGGTTGGATTTTAGATTAGATTTTTATACTCTGGGCTTTGGGTGAGTAATTGGAGACTCTTGAGTTATCAAACTCCTTTGTTGATTGATAATTGAAAGTTGCTGATTGATTTGGATACCTCTAAAGCTAGTCTTTCCTTGGGAGTCGACTAGGACTTGAGGAATCAAATTGATTTGTCCACTTGACTTTCCTTCATAGTTAGAGGTTAACTAAGTGGGAGCAATGAACAATTCTCATCACAATTGATAAGGATAACTAGGATAGGACGTCCAGTTCTCATACCTTGCCAAGAGTTTCCTTAATTATTAGTTTATTTTCTTATCATTTATATTCCTTGTTCAACCTTTCAAAAAAACCCAAAAAGATACTTTCCTCGTAACCGATAATAAACTACATCTCCCTGCAATTCCTTGAGAGATGACCCGAGGTTTAAATACTTCGGTTTATTTTTATTGGGTTTGATTTGGTGACAAACAAGTTTTTGTACGAAAGGATTCTTTGTTGGTTTAGAAACTATACTAGCAACGAGGATTTATTTGTGAAATTCTTTACTGGAAAAATCCGTTCGTCAGCTCTCTCTCTCTCTCTCTCTCTCTCTCTCTCCCTCTCTCTCTCTCTCATAAAGAGATAGTTTAACTAATTATTAGTATTTCATTAGTAAACTTCAAGCATTAAAATTAGATGCGTCAATAATAATAAACTCCGTCTCTTTTGTCTTGTGTAAAGAACAAAAGATTACAGATTTATCTAAATGTAAGATAAGAAAGCATCTGATGTATTAAACATATAACCATTTATCTGTTGTCTCCTCGTATCAATTTAATCTTTTAAGAGGAGTGGTATAATGATATGGTATTAGAAGTCTATGTCCAAAACGTGTAGAGTTCAATCATTGATAAATTCTAAAAGTAAAAAATAGCATAATGCAAAACAAAAGAGAAAAGAAAGCCTAAGCAAAAAATTAAGTAAACTCAAAAGAGGCTCTTGTTTGAGGAAGAGTCATAGAGATATAACAATTCATGCTGCCTCCTCCTATCAGCTTAAACTTTTAGGAGGAGTGATTTAATGACAAGATATAAGAGCTTTATGTCCAAAAGATATAGACTTCAATTCTTGGTGAACCAAAAAAAAGTATAAGGCAAATAAATGAAAAAATAACGCTTATGCAAAAAAATCAAGCAAATCCAAAAAGAGACTATTACTTGAGAGAGAATGTTAGAGATACAACCATTCATGTTGCCTCCTCTTATCAACTTAAGCTTTTAGGAGGAGTGGTTTCATGACACCTATTAGCTTTAGCCTTTAGGACAAATGGTATCATGATATGATGAATAAAAAACTAGCTGACCAACAATGCAACAAAAATGCTTCTAATAACTACCTGAAAACTAGGAAATAATTATCAACCATTTGATTCAAAAGCCAAATTTGAATAAAATATAAAAGACAAGCAAGTGATAACTACACAATGTATTTGATTTTGAAAAGAGTGACGGGGGGATATGAGCAGCAATGTAGCGACAGAGCTACTAAAGTGACTCAAGCCGCAAGAAGCGCAGTAAGAAGATATGCAAAAGAAGTTGAGGAGCAAAGGCAGGAAGGGGTGCTATGAAGCTTTGAAAAGGATTTTTTGACTTTCACAAAAGAAAATGAATTTTTGGCTTAGTTTTCTAGTTTTTCTATCACAGTGGAAGTTTAAAAATTACTAGCTTTTACATTACCATAATCATACATTAGCATATTATTTTAACGTTTCTCTTGGAATCAATTCTACCATGTGTCATGACTTCATTCGCTAGTCCATAGTGCCCACCCTTAGCCTCCTGTCCCTTAGGCTGTGTTTGGTTAATAGGCGGAAGCACATGAGACATAAACACAAATACATAAAGAAATATAGACATAATAATACATAATTTTTCAATTATATTTAGTAACTAATACACAACAAAACACACAAATCAATATTAAACTAAAATATCAATATTACTTTCTTATTTAGTCAATTTAGTAGCAACAACACAACCACACCCACCACTATCACCTCTACCTTTTTCACTCTCCCTTTAAAGTTGGCATAAACCACTTCCAATACCTTCAACAATTCAAATATAGAAGTAACAAAACTTAAATATAAATTTTTATTAAAAAATAAAATTAAAACAAAGAAAAAATTTTGGAAGAGGCGGTGTCTTCTCCATGAGGAATGACGGCGATGACGTCTTTCTACAAGTGAGGGTGAAGTGGGAAGCACCAAGGTGAAGTCAACAAATAAAAAAGAAAAAAGTTTTGGAAGAGGCGGTGTCTCCTCTGCAAGGGATGATGGCGGTGATGTATTTATACATGTGAAGATGAAGTGGGAGAACAAGGCATTGATGTATTTCTGCATGTGAAGATGAAGTGGGAAGAACAAAAGTGGAGAGATAGAGAGAGAGGACAACATGTTTGTAAAGTGAAAAAAAAAAAGAAGAGAGTATTGTTGAGAGAGAAGAAGAGGATTTGTGAAAGTGAAGAAGAAATGAGAAAAGTTGAGAAAGAAAAAGGGTAAATTTGGAGATATCATAAACTAGTATGAGTAAAAATGTCCAAAAATCTAGTTCTATCATAAAATATTTGTGTCTTAATATTTTGGAGAAACACAAATTACATGTTTATTGTGTGCCATTGTGTACCACCGTATCCTTTGATAATTTAGGCTGCGTTTATTTTGTGTATTTTGTTAAAACGTAGACACAAAGATATAAACACTAAAGACATAGACATAACAAGTATACACAAATTTTTCAACTTGTTTGATATACAAGTACCAGATAAAATACACAAATCACAATCTTGTTAAAATATCAATATTACCCTTAATTAGTACTACCCCTTCACAACCACCATCTCAACTAGACCACCATCATTAACAATCAACCACCATCTCAACCAAACAATCACCATTAATAATCTAAAACTAAATTACAAACTTAATCCAATAAATATCAACAAAAAAATTTAATCTAACAAAACCAATACAAAATTATTTTAACAAAACTTAACCAGAATCCAAATAAATAAAAAATTAAAATATACAAAAAAAAAGAGAACCAGAAGGCAAAAAAGAGGAGTATAGGTGAAAGAAAATGGTGAGATAGAGAAAAGGAGAAGAGTGAGACAGATCTGCAAATAGAATAGTGGACAGAGAAATATTGAGAGATAAAAAAGAAGAATGGTGCACCAATCTGAAAACACATCGATGAGATGTGAAGCAGGGGCACGACGACAAAGGGTGACGACAGCGAAGGAATAACCGTGAAGAACAAAAAAGAAGAGAGGGAGGAGAAAATAGAGGAAAATAGTGATGAGGAGTGATGGTGGTGGTTTGGGTGGAAGAAAGGAAAGAGAGGCAGTGGTGGTCTGGTGACACGAAGGGAGGAGAAGCGACAGTTATTTGGGTGGAAGAAATGGAGGAAGAGAAGCAGTAGTAGTCTGGCGACACAACAGGAGGAGAGACAATAGTGGACTAGTGGCAAGGAAGGAAAGAGGCAATGACGGCTTGAGTAGAAAGAAGAGAAGAGGAGATGTTAAATTCACTGTGCTTTGGGTGTGGGAGGGTGGAAAGAAGAGGGAAAAAGGAGAAGAATCTAAAGGATAGTTTGGAGTTTATAAATTTAAAATGGGATTTAGTTGAAAAATAAATGTTAAAATTATTATGTATATGTCTCAAGATTAGTGTTCTATTCTTGAGTGCTATATACCAAATTTGTGTTTTTGTGTGCCTTTATGTTTTTCCGTGTTTTTTGAAATTTTGTCTCTAACTAACTAAACAACGGATATATCACATTGAATTTTGTGTCTCACTAACTAAATTTTGGATAGACACATTCACCAACCAAATGCACGCTTATGTCACAACAATCAAATAATAGACATGTGTCACTGTGTTTGTATATTAGGTGAACATATATGCTAACCAAGTAGTGCCTTAGTTACCAAAGATGTGACATATATATAATGATTAAATAATTTATTTTTAAAAACATTTTAAAATGATAAAGTGATGAATCTCAAATAAAAATTTAAAAAATGAATTAAATCTTTTTTTTCTTTATTTATTTTATTTAAGACATTAATTGATATTTTGGAATTTTATCGTTTAACTTGCGATAGCCATAATTATTCCATTAGATAATTTTGTTTGTATAATAAAATTTTCAAAAATATTTGATAAAAAAAAATTAAAAAAAATTAAAATTTATCTTATTTAATATTTATTAATTATTATTAAATAAAATAAATTCTGATAACTTTTTTTTGTATTTCTAGCATTACCGAAAGTTTTTTATAACACTATATGAATCATGTTTCCATGAGGCATAGAAGGTGGTATAATCCATTTAATTTTAGAAAACTATAGTATATTCCTCAAAGATACTAAAGGTTTTAGCTTGTTAGGCCATGGTGTGAGTTGGCTATAATGGTGTTGTTTTCTTTATAGAATGGTATCATGAGCACCACCACACTAATTAAGTACTCTAATGGAGGAAAATTTACAATCCTGAAAGATATCATGACTTAGAAAGTTCTTTAAAGCGCAATTTGTTTATCAAATGCATATCATGCTTTAATTGTACTATTCCTGGGTTTATGCCAATTGATAAAGCAAATAAATATAGTAAATTAGAGCAAACTTTTTCCATGGACAAATTAATGCGCTCTCCATTTCATCGGGTCTTCTTAAATTATTTTAAAAATTTATTATTTTTATTTAATAAAAATATTATATACACAAAAACTTAGTTATTAAATTATTGTATATTTATATATGAATATATAGTGAATTATAATATCTTTATGTTTATAATGATTATAATAACTATATAAATATTGTTAAAATAAAAATCATATTTTTTATATTTTGATAATACTTTTTTTTAACAATACTATTTAAGAAGTATTGTTAAATAATAGAAAAAAATGACCATAGCCATTATAGTATAGATGTATTAAAATTAGTAATACTACGTAGTCAAAAACTCATCATAAATAATAAATAATAAATAAAAACATACACTCAATAATACTCTTACATATAAGAGAATATGAATTACACTTTTTTAATTTAACTAGTGTATGTTCCGTACCCTGTACGGGATAATATATAAAATTATATAAAGACTTTTATTAAATAAAATTAAATAAAAATATATATAATAATTATTATAAATATTTTATAAATTTATAATTAAAATCAAACTCTAAGAATTTTTATTATTGAAAATAATTAATATTTATTTTAATCAATTTGAGTTTGTTGAGTGACGATCTCACTCATCCGTTTAAGCAAGTATTAGGATGTTCAAATCTCGCTTTGCATGCGTAGCAATCCATTGGCAAGCGATTGACCCTTAATAAATGGAGTATCAATACGTGGTTAGACTTTGTAGGAGTACTGAAACCCGTGAGTACCCGACCCGTCCCTACCTGGTCAAGATGAATAATAACTCGACTCAAGGCAAGGCAGATTTCGTTCAGGACGAGTGTTCGAGCGGGGCAGAACGGGTCGGGTTTACAGTGTACCCGCCCCAGGGTGTATACATATAAACACCTTTTATGGATTAGAATTTGCCTCACATCACAGATTCAATTATTAGTCTGAGTCCATACTCCATAGCCACGCTAGAGAGACTCAGTCACCCTCACCCAGAGTCTTCTTCTTCTCGATTTCTCTACAAAAAATCTCATATCTCTCATTGTCGTCACAGCTTTCTCATCTCGCTACTGAGCCCGTCACTGCCTACCTTCACAGCTCTTGTCGTTGCCGCTGTTGAGCCTGTCGCTACCTTCCTGCTGAGCCCCTTTTCCTCTAGGTAAATTCCTTAAGCCCGTCGCCGCATTCCTTCTGTTGAGCTCCTTTTCTCTAGGTAAATAATTCCTCTCCCCCTCTCTCTCTCTCTCATCACATTGTGAGTCTGTTAAGTTCTTCTTTTCTTCTTGCACAGACTCATCACTTGGTCGTTGCTGCAGCTTTGTGTGAGTCTGTCACCGGAGCCCATTTCTCTTGAGCGTGTTGCTGTCTTCCTCCTCTATTTATCTGTCTGCAAATAAGTTTTCCTCTCTCTCTCTCACATTATGAATGACTGAATCTGTATTTCATTGAATCTCTACTTGGTGAAGTTGTGAGTTTCTGTTGTAATTTTATTGGTGAAGTTGTGAATTTGTGTTGCAATTTTGTTATATATGTGCAGTGAGTCTAATCTACATTTCAATAATTTCTGTCCATATTATGTACTAATATTTTTCATGATTGATTCTAAGATTATTTTATATAAAAATAAATATATTTTATGATGGATTCTTTATTGAAGTGTGAATGTTCTCATTACATAAAGTTCACTTTGTATTTTTCATTTTAAATCGTTATTGACTTTGGGTTCTAATTACTGATGTTGGCATGTTACAATAGTTTATATATGTTGATTAAGAATTAGAGCTTTTGTGGTTTTAGTTGATTTATTTATGTTGGTGCGCAGAAATTGTGATTACACTTTAATTATGTAAAATTCATTGCTCTTTCTTTCCCTGGTAATGGCGCCAAACACATGATGCCAATACCATGGTTCACAACTTCGCACAACTAACCAGCAAGTGCACTGGGTCGTCCAAGTAATACCTTACATGAGTAAGGGTCGAATCCCACGGAGATTGTTGGTATGAAGCAAGCTATGGTCACCTTGTAAATCTCAGTCAGGCGGATATAAAATAGTAATGTGGTTTTCGAAAATAATTAATAAAATAGGGATAGAAATACTTATGTAAATCATTGGTGAGAATTTCAGATAAGCGAATGGAGATGCTTTCGTTCCTCTGAACTTCTGCTTTCCCGCTATCTTCATCCAATCAGTCTTACTCCTTTCCATGGCTGGCTTTATGTGATACATCACCATTGTCAATGGCTACTTTCGGTCTTCTCTCGGGAAAATGATCCAAATGCCCTGTCATGGCACGGCTAATCGTCTGGAGGCATCACCCTTGTCAATGGTTTCATCCTATCCTCTCAGTGAAAATGGTCAACGCACCCTGTCACGGCACGGCTATTCATCTGTCGGTTCTCGATCATGCTGGAATAGGATTTACTATCCTTTTGCATCTGTCACTACGCCCGGCAATCGCGAGTTTGAAGCTCGTCACAGTCATTCAATCATTGAATCCTACTCGGAATACCACAGACAAGGTTTAGACCTTCCGGATTCTCTTGAATGCCGCCATCATTCTAGCATACACAACGAAGATTCCGATTAAGAGATCTAAGAGATACTCATTCAATCTAATGTAGAACGGAAGTGGTTGTCAGGCACGCATTCATAGGGAATGATGATGATTGTCACGTTCATCACATTCAGGTTGAAGTGCGAATGAATATCTTTAGAAGCGAAATAAGATGAATTGGATAGAAAACAGTAGTACTTTGCATTAATCTTTGAGGAACAGCAAAGCTCCACACCTTAATCTATGGAGTGTAGAAACTCTACCGTTGAAAATACATAAGTGAAAGGTCCAGGCATGGCCGAGATGGCCAGCCCCCAAAACGTGATCAATAGATCAAAATATAATCCAAAGATATCTAATACAATAGTAAGAGGTCTTATTTATAATAAACTAGCTACTAGGGTTTACAGAAGTAAGTAATTGATACATAAATCCACTTCCGGGGCCCACTTGGTGTGTGCTTGGGCTGAGCTTTAACTTTCCACGTGCAGAGGCCATTTGTGGAGTTGAACACCAGGTTTTGATCCATTTCTGGCGTTCAACTCTTGTTTTTGATCCCTTTCTGGCGCTGAACTCCAGAATTGGGCAGAGAGCTGGCGTTGAACGCCAGTTTGTGTCATCTAAACTTAGAAACGTATAGACTATTATACATTGCTGGAAATCCCTGGATGTCTACTTTTCAACGCAATTGGAAGTGCACCATTTCGAGTTTTGTAGCTCCAGAAAATCCACTTTGAGTGCAGGGAGGTCAGAATCCAACAGCATCAGCAGTCCTTCTTCAACCTCTGAATCTGATTTTTGCTCAAGTCCCTCAATTTCAGCCAGAAAATACCTGAAATCACAGAAAAATACACAAACTCATAGTAAAGTCCAGAAATGTGAATTTAACATAAAAACTAATGAAAACATCCCTAAAAGTAACTAGATCCTACTAAAAACATACTAAAAACAATGCCAAAAAGCGTATAAATTATCCGCTCATCACAACACCAAACTTAAATTGTTGCTTGTCCCCAAGCAACTGAAAATCAAATAGGATAAAAAGAAGAGAATATACTATAAATTCCAAACTACCAATGAAACATAGCTCCAATCATATGAGCGGGACTTATAGCTTTTTGCCTCTTGAATAGTTTTGGCATCTCACTTTATCCATTGAGGTTCTGAATGATTGGCATCTATAGGAACTCAGAGTTCAGATAGTGTTATTGATTCTCCTAGTTCAGTATGATGATTCTTGAACACAGCTATTTTATGAGTCTTGGCCGTGGCCCTAAGCACTTTGTTTTCCAGTATTACCACCGGATACATAAATGCCACAGATACATAATTGGGTGAACCTTTTCAGATTGTGACTCAGCTTTGCTAAAGTCCCCAATTAGAGGTGTCCAGGGTTCTTAAGCACACTCTTTTTTTGCTTTGGACCTTGACTTTAACCGCTCAGTCTCAAGTTTTCACTTAACACCTACACGCCACAAGCACATGGTTAGGGACAACTTGGTTTAGCCGCTTAGACCAGGATTTTATTCCTTTAGGCCCTCCTATCCACTGATGCTCAAAGCCTTGGGATCCTTTTTATTTGCCCTTGCCTTTTGGTTTTAAGGGTTATTGGGTTTTTGCTCTTGCCTCTTGGTTTTAAGAGCTTTTGGCTTTTTCTGCTTGCTTTTTCTTTCTTTTTTTTTATTTTTTTTTGCCTATATTTTTTTTCTGCAAGCTTTGTTCTTTGCTGCTTTTTCTTGCTTCAAGAATCATTTTTATGATTTTTCAGATTATCAAATAACATGTCTCCTAGTCATCATTCTTTCAAGAGCCAACATATTTAACATTCTTAAACAACAACTTCAAAAGACATATGCACTGTTCAAGCATTCATTCAGAAAACAAGAAGCATTGTCACCACATCAATATAATTAAACTAAGTTCAAGGATAAATTCAAAACTCATGTACTTCTTGTTCTTTTGAATTAAAACATTTTTCATTTAAGAGAGGTGATGGATTCATAGGACATTCATAACTTTAAGGCATAGTTACTAACTACTAATGATCATGTAATGAAGACACAAACATAGATAAGCACATCACATAGAAAACGAAAAACAGAAGAAATAAGAACAAGGAATGAATCCACCTTAGTGATGGTGACGTTTCCTTCTTGAGGAACCAATGATGTCCTTGAGCTCTTCTATGTCTCTTCCTTGTCTTTGTTGCTCCTCCCTCATTGCTTTTTGATCTTCTCTTATTTCATGAAGGATGATGGAGTGCTCTTGATGTTCCACCCTTAGTTGTCCCATGTTGGGACTTAATTCTCCTAGGGAGGTGTTGATTTGCTCCCAATATTTATGTGGAGGGAAGTGCATCCCCTGAGGTATCTCAGGGATATCTTGATTTGCAGCCACATGTTCTACCACTGAGCTATAGTCCCTTGAGATGAATCTTTCCATCTCCCATGACTCAGAGGTGGAAGCAATTGTCTTCTCTTTCCTCTTTCTTGAGGTTTCTCTGGCCTTAGGTGCCATTAATGGTTATGGAAAAACAAAAAAGCTATGCTTTTACCACACCAAACTTAGAATGTTGCTCGCCCTCGAGCAAAAGAAGAAAGAATAGAAGAAGAAGAAGAAGATATGGAGGAGATGGAGGGATGTGTATATTCGGCCATATGGGTGGGTTTGGGTGGGAAAGAAATGTTGAATTTTGAAGATAGGTGGGTGTATGGATGTGAGTGGTAAATGGAAAACAGAAGGGATGACCATGAATGGAGAGAGATAGGGTGAGAAGAAGTGAGTGGAAGTAGGTGGGGATCCTGTGGGGTCCACAGATCCTGAGGTGATCCTGTGAGGTCCACAGATCTTGAGGTGTCAAGGCATTTACATCCCTGCACCAATTTAGGCATGCAAAATGCCCTTGCACACAACTCTGGGCGTTCAGCGCCAGGTTGGTGCCCATTTTGGGCGTTCAACGCCCATTTGTTGCCATTTCTGGTGTTGAACGCTAGAACCATGCTTGTTCTGGGCGTTCAGCGCCAGGATGCTACCCATTTTGGGCGTTCAGTGCCAGAACCATGCTCTGTTCTGGCGTTGAACGCCAGACAGATGCTCCACCAGGGTGTGATTTTTCTTCTGCTGTTTTTTATTCCGTTTTTGATTTTTTTGTTTATTTTGTGACTCCACATGATCATGAACCTATAAAGACATATAACTAAAAAAAATATAGTTAGATAAATAGAAATTGGGTTGCCTCCCAACAAGCGCTTCTTTAATGTCAATAGCTTGACAGTGGGCTCTCATGGAGCCTCACAGATGTTCAGAGCATTGTTGAGACTCTCCAACACCAAACTTAGAGTTTGACTGTGGGGGCTTTTTTTGACTCTGCTTTGAGAGAAGCTTTTTATGCTTCCTCTCCATGGATGCAGAGAGAGATCCTTGAGTTGTAAACACAAGGATCTCCTCATTTAATTGAAGGATTAATTCTCCTCTGTCCACATCAATCACAGCTCTTGCTGTGGCCAGGAAAGGTCTTCCTAGGATGATGGATTCATCCTCTTCCTTTCCAGTATCCAAGACTATGAAATCAGCAGGGATGTAAAGGCCTTCAACCTTTACTAACACGTCCTCTACTTGTCCATAAGCCTGTTTTCTTGAATTATCTGCCATCTCTAATGAGATTTTAGTAGCTTGCACCCCATAGATTCCCAGTTTCTCTATTACAGAGAGGGGCATGAGGTTTATTCCTGAACCAAGGTCACACAGAGCCTTAAAGATCATGGTGCCTATGGTACAAGGTATTATGAACTTTCCAGGATCCTGTCTCTTCTGAGGCAATGTCAGTTGATCCAGATCACTTAGTTCATTGATGAACAAGGGAGGTTCAACTTCCCAAGTATCAATACCAAATAATTTGGCATTTAGCTTCATGATTGCACCAAGGAACTTGGCAGCTTACTCTTCAGTAACATCCTCATTCTCTTCAGAAGAGGAATACTCATCAGAGCTCATGAAGGGCATAAGGAGGTTCAATGGAATCTCTATGGTCTCTAGATGAGCCTCAGAGTCCTTTGATTCCTCAGAGGGAAGCTCCTTATTGATCACTGGACATCCCAGGAGGTCTTCCTCCTTGGGATCCACGTCCTCCTCTCCCTCATTGGGTTCGGCCATGGTGCTTATGTCAATGGCCTTGCACTCTCCTTTTGGATTCTCTTCTGTATTGCTTGGGAGAGTACTAGGAGGGATTTCAGTGATCCTTTTACTCAGCTGGCCTTGGATAGATCAGAGATTAAGTTTGCTAAATTAAAAGTATTTTGTTCAGAGTTCTCTGTCTGTTGCTGAGTGGATGATGGAAAAGGCTTGCTATTGCTAAACCTATTTCTTCCACCATTATTAAAGCCTTGTTGAGGCTTTTGATCCTTCCATGAGAAATTTGGATGATTTCTCCATGATGAGTTATAGGTGTTTCCATAAGGTTCACCTAAGTAATTCACCTCTGCTATTGCAGGGTTCTCAGGATCATAAGCTTCTTCTTCATAAGAAGCCTCTTGAGTACTGTTGGATGCAGCTTGCACTCCATTCAGACTCTGAGAGATCATATTGACTTGCTGAGTCAATATTTTATTCTGAGCCAATATGGCATTCAGAGCATCAATTTCAAGAACTCCCTTCTTCATAGGCGTCCCATTATTCACAGGATTCCTTTCAGAAGTGTACATGAACTGGTTATTAGCAACCATGTCAATGAGTTCTTGAGCTTCTGTAGGCATTTTCTTTAGGTGAATGGATCCACCTGCAGAGGTATCCAATGACATCTTAGATAACTCAGACAGACCATCATAGAATATATCCAGGATGGTCCATTCTGAAAGCATGTCAGAAGGACACTTTTTGGTCAGTCCTTTGTATCTCTCCCAAGCTTCATAGAGGGATTCACCTTCTTTCTGTCTGAAGGTTTGAACATCCACTCTAAGCTTGCTCAGCTTTTGAGGAGGAAAGAACTTGGCTAGGAAAGCCTTGACCAGCTTATCCCAAGAGTTCAGGCTATCCTTAGGTTGAGAGTCCAACCATACTCTAGCTCTATCTCTTACAGCAAAAGGGAAAAGCATGAGCCTGTAGACTTCAGGATCTACTTCATTAGTCTTAACAGTATCACATATCTACAAGAATTCAGTTAAGAACTGAAAAGGATCTTCAGATGGAAGTCCATGAAACTTGCAGTTCTGCTGCATCAGAGAAACTAATTGAGGTTTCAGCTCAAAGTTGTTTGCTCCAATGGCAGGAATGGAGATGCTTCTTCCATGTAAATTGGAATTTGGTGCAGTAAAGTCACCAAGCATTCTCCTTGCATTGTTGTTGGGTTCGGCTGCCATCTCCTTTACTTGTTCGAAATTTTCAATCAAGTTGTCTCTGGATTGTTGTAATTTAGCTTCTCTTAATTTCCTCTTCAGAGTCCTTTCAGGTTCTGGATCAGCTTCAACAAGAATGCTTTTTTATCTGTCCCTGCTCATAAGAAAGAGGAGAGAAAAAGAAAAGAAGAGGAATCCTCTATGTCACAGTA
This sequence comes from Arachis ipaensis, assembly GCF_059453495.1. Lineage (NCBI taxonomy): Eukaryota > Viridiplantae > Streptophyta > Magnoliopsida > Fabales > Fabaceae > Arachis > Arachis ipaensis. The sequence continues at coordinate 62,431,999 of NC_142436.1, forward strand.
AAGAGGTTCCTTATTGTTAGTAGAAGAGAAGAAGGAGAGAAAAATCTGAACTCAGAAAGGGAGAGAGGGTTCGGATTTTTGGTGATGTGAGGAAGAGATGTTAGTAGATGAATAAATAAATAGAAGGAGATGAGGGAGAAGGATTTTCGAAAATAATTTTTGAAAAAGAGTTAGTGATTTTCGAAAATAGTTTTTGAAAAATGTTAATAGTTTTTTTTTTTGAAAATTCAAATAAAAAATAATAAAATGATTAGTTTAATTAAAAAGAAATTTTGAAAAAGGGGGAGATATTTTCGAAAATTAGAGAGAGAGAGTTAGTTAGTTAGTTTTGAAAAAGATAAGAAACAAACAAAAAGTTAGTTAGTTAGTTGAGACAAATTTTGAAAATCAATTTTGAAAAGATAAGAAGTTAGGAAGTTAGAAAAGATATTTTGACATCAAATTTTTTTGAAAAAGGTAAGATAAAAGACATTTTTGAAAAGATATGATTGAAATTAGTTTTTGAAAAAGATTTGAATTTTTAAAATCACAATTAATGACTTGATTCACAAGAAATCACAAGATATGCTTCTAGAACTTGAAGTTTGAATCTTTCTTAACAAGCAAGTAACAAACTTGAAATTTTTGAATCAAAACATTAATTGATTATGTTATTTTTGAAAATTTGATATAAAAATAAGAAAAGGATTTTTGAAAAATATTTTTAGAATTTTCGAAAATAACTAAGAAAAATGAAAAAGATTTTATTTTTGAAAAAGATAAGATTTTTAAATTGAAAATTTGATTTGACTCCTAAAAACAACTAGATTTTTAAAAATTTTTTAAAAAGTCAAATCTAATTTTCGAAATTATGAGAGAAAAGAGGGAAAGATATTTTTTTTATTTTTGAATTTTTATGATGAGAGAGAAAAACAAGAAAAATGATGCAATGCATGAAAGTTATGGATCAAAACAATGAATGTATGCAAGAATGCTATGAATGTCAAGATGAACACCAAGAACACTATGAATATCATGATGAACATCAAGAACATATTTTTGAAAAATTTTTAATGCAAAGAAAACATGCAAGACACCAAACTTAGAATTCTTTAATGCTTAGGCACTAAGAATTCAAGAATGCATATGAAAAACAAGAAAAGACACAAAACATGCAAATGCAAAGATCAAACAAGAAGACTTACCAAGAACAACTTGAAGATCATGAAGAACACTATGAATGCATGAATTTTTTTCGAAAAATGCAAGATGCACATGCAATTGACACCAAACTTATAACATGACTCAAGACTCAAACAAGAAACACAAAATATTTTTTATTTTTTTTTATTTTCTAATTTTTTTTTGTATTTTTTTTTGAAAATTATTATGAAAAAGAAAAGTAAGGATTCCAAAATTTTTAATATGAATTCTAGGAATCTTGCATTCTTAGTCTAAAGCTTCAGTCCAGGAATTAGACATGGCTCACTAGCCAGCCAAGCTTTCAATGAAAGCTCCGGTCCAAAACACTAGACATGGCTCAATGGCCAGCCAAGCTTCAGCATGTAAATCAGGAACAGCAGCAGGTGGATTAACAACAACTAGCTTGCTCTTGATAACAAATTGCAAGCCTCAGTCCAAAAGAATTTAGACATGGCTTTACAGCCAGCCAGGCTTTACAGCCAGCCAGGCTTCACATGCTTCATGAAACACTAGAATTCATTCTTTAAAAATTTTGAATAAATTTTTTTTTCGAAAACAGGTGAGAAAATTTTGAAATATTTTTGAAAAATTTTTGAAAAGAAAACAAAAAGAAAATTACCTAATCTGAGCAACAAGATGAACCGTCAGTTGTCCAAACTCGAACAATCCCCGGCAACGGCGCCAAAAACTTGGTGCGCAGAAATTGTGATTACACTTTAATTATATAAAATTCATTGCTCTTTCTTTTCCTGGTAATGGCGCCAAACACATGATGCCAATACCATGGTTCATAACTTCGCACAACTAACCAGCAAGTGCACTGGGTCGTCCAAGTAATACCTTACGTGAGTAAGGGTCGAATCCCACGGAGATTGTTGGTATGAAGCAAGCTATGGTCACCTTGTAAATCTCAGTCAGGCGGATATAAAATAGTAATGTGGTTTTCGAAAATAATTAATAAAATAGGGATAGAAATACTTATGTAAATCATTGGTGAGAATTTCAGATAAGCGAATGGAGATGCTTTCGTTCCTCTGAACTTTCGCTTTCCCGCTATCTTCATCCAATCAGTCTTACTCCTTTCCATGGCTGGCTTTATGTGATACATCACCATTGTCAATGGCTACTTTCGGTCTTCTCTCGGGAAAATGATCCAAATGCCCTGTCATGGCACGGCTAATCGTCTGGAGGCATCACCCTTGTCAATGGTTTCATCCTATCCTCTCAGTGAAAATGGTCAACGCACCCTGTCACGGCACGGCTATTCATCTGTTGGTTCTCGATCATGCTGGAATAGGATTTACTATCCTTTTGTGTCTGTCACTACGCCCGGCAATCGCGAGTTTGAAGCTCGTCACAGTCATTCAATCATTGAATCCTACTCGGAATACCACAGACAAGGTTTAGACCTTCCGGATTCTCTTGAATGCTGCCATCATTCTAGCTTACACCACGAAGATTCCGATTAAGAGATCTAAGAGATACTCATTCAATCTAATGTAGAACGGAAGTGGTTGTCAGGCACGCGTTCATAGGGAATGATGATGATTGTCACGTTCATCACATTCAGGTTGAAGTGCGAATGAATATCTTTAGAAGCGAAATAAGTTGAATTGGATAGAAAACAGTAGTACTTTGCATTAATCTTTGAGGAACAGCAGAGCTCCACACCTTAATCTATGGAGTGTAGAAACTCTACCGTTGAAAATACATAAGTGAAAGGTCCAGGCATGGCCGAGATAGCCAGCCCCCAAAACGTGATCAATAGATCAAAATATAATCCAAAGATGTCTAATACAATAGTAAGAGGTCTTATTTATAATAAACTAGCTACTAGGGTTTACAGAAGTAAGTAATTGATGCATAAATCCACTTCCGGGGCCCACTTGGTGTGTGCTTGGGCTGAGCTTTAATTTTCCACGTGCAAAGGCCATTTGTGGAGTTGAACGCCAGGTTTTGATCCATTTCTGGCGTTCAACTCTGGTTTTTGATCCCTTTCTGGCGCTGAACTCCAGAATTGGACAGAGAGCTGGCGTTGAACGCCAGTTTGCGTCATCTAAACTTGGGCAAAGTATAAACTATTATACATTTCTGGAAAGCCCTGGATGTCTACTTTCCAATTCAATTGGAAGCGCGCCATTTCGAGTTCTGTAGCTCCAGAAAATCCACTTTGAGTGCAGGGAGGTCAGAATCCAACAGCATCAGCAGTCCTTCTTCAACCTCTGAATCTGATTTTTGCTCAAGTCCCTCAATTTCAGCCAGAAAATACCTGAAATCACAGAAAAACACACAAACTCATAGTAAAGTCCAGAAATGTGAATTTAACATAGAAACTAATGAAAACATCCCTAAAAGTAACTAGATCCTACTAAAAACATACTAAAAACAATGCCAAAAAGCGTATAAATTATCCGCTCATCATATGTGCAATGAATCTAATTACTGATGTTGTAATGGTTTGCTCAGTTTTTTAAATAAGTACTTCATATATGGTTTGTTTAGATTTTTCAATTTTTTTCAATATAGGTGCCTTAAGATTATTTCATGGCTAGTAATGTTTGAGAGGACGCATAAAACAGCAGTGTTACTCCTAATGATATTGAGATTGACATTAGTTTTTTTTATTTTATATTATTTGAAATTATATGAATTTTATGTTTGCAGTTTAATTTATGTATAAATTTTAATTTTTTTTATCTTAATTTATGTATGAATATGTAAATCTTAAAGTATTATTTAATTGTTATAGGACGGGTAAGAGTGGGGAGGGTACTCGCAGAAAAGGGTTAGGGTACAACATTTTACTACCCACAGAAGAGGGTTAGGGTACAATATTTTACTACCCGCAGGTATAGGTGGAGCGAGTAGTTGAGAAGTTTAAGGATGGCAGACAGGGTCGGGTAAGGCAAAACCTCACCTCACTGCCAAATCTATACGTAGTGGATTAGTTCTCGATCTGTCCAGTTAAAAAAACACCATAGAAAAAAAAGTTTTTTTAAGTAGAATAATTTCTCATTGGTAACAATATTTATGGAGATTTGTTTTTGTTGGAATTTACCTGCAACAATTTTATTTGTTAGCATCATATTCATTCTTGAAGTCAAAAGAATATCATCAATATTGTTACCTGTTAAAATTTCACATTTTATGACATGATTTTCAAATTTTGAAACTCAAACTTATGCCATTATAAAATATATTAAGTTAGTTAATATTCCTTAATAACATTACTGGAACTCCATCGTTGAGTATCAGTTTGTGGGAAGAGAAACCAATAATAATTTTTGTTATTCGATATATAATTTATTCTATTGTAAAATAAATTATGATTTGCTAAATTGCTAAATACATTTTCTTTTAATTTTTTACACCATTTTATTTGGCAATGTTCTCATGCAGTGCACGAAATAATTAATATAAAATATATGAAGTTTTTAATAAAAAATTAAACAAAATATATATATAACAATTATTACTATAAATATTTTATAAAGTTATAATTAAAATCAAAGGTTAACGATTTTTAATGTTAAAAATATTAAAAATAATTAGTATTTATTTTAATTAATTTGAGTTGGTTAAGTAGTTATCTCACTCGTCTACTTGCGGAAGTATTTTTGAATCTCGCTAATGTATATAACAACTCATTGGCTAGCAATAGACCCTTAATAAATGGAGCTTCAATCCGTGGTGGATTAGTTCCCGGCTTGCCGAGTTGGAAAATACGGTGGAAAAGATAGTATTTGTCTTGAAAATAGAACAATTATCATTGATAGCAATACTTGTGGAGATTTGTCTTTGTTGAAATTTAAATGTGACAACTTTATTTATTGGTATCATATTCATTCATGAAGCCAAAATAATATGATCAACATTGTTACCAGTTAATATTTCACATTTTATGACATGATTTTCAAGTTTTCAAATTTATATATAGACTTATTTCTTTACAAAAGCTATTAGATTGATAATATTCCTTAGTAATATTACTAAAACACTATCGTTAAGTATTAATTTGTATGAAAATAACCATAATAACTTTGGTATTCAATATATATATAATTTATTCTATTAAAAAAAATTATTATTTCTAGACAATTATGAAAAAAACCATAATAACTTTATTCATTATAATTTTCTTCCATTTTTATACTAGTTTATTTGGCAATAATTACCGTTAAAAAAATAAATGACAACACTATCTTTTAATATGATGTATAAAATAATTTTTTTTAAAATTAATTTTGGTCAATAAAATATAAATTAAAAATAATTTTTTACACAAATTTAAATTTGACTTTATAATTGAATAACAACTCACTTTTTTTAAATTTTAATAACAAAAACAAAATTAGTTAAGTGCAAAATATTCGGTATTTAATAATTTCAATCATTTAAATTTTTGGCAGGATTAATATATAATTTATTTTTTTTTATAAGATTAATGTATTATTTATTGAAAATTGATCCAAATTTTTTTATAAATATTGTAATATGTGAAAATAGTGGTCTTATTCTTTTATTATTATTTAAAAAATTATTCATAATTTTTTTATTATGTAATTAACTTAATTAATAACCTTTATTATTATTTTTTCACTAAAAAAAGATCATATTTATATTATTTATATATTTTTTAATACTAATAAATAAGTAGATATTTATATTATATTTATTGTCCTAGATAATGTCTTGAGTTGCTTAATTCATATATTAATAATATAAAATGAAAAAAATTATGTAATAAATCATATGTTATAAAAATTATTTAATTTACACATAAATTAACTTTATTAAAAATATATATTTTTTATATATAATTATCTTTAATATATGTAGTATTATGTATATATTACGATGACATTTTAATTATTATGTGAGTGATTATTATTATTATTATTATTATTATTATTATTATTATTATTATTATTATTATTATTATTATTATTATTATTATTATTATTATTTTGTTTGTTTGTTTTATTACGTTAGTAAATAATATTTAGACTAAAAGAGATAAAAATATAATTAAGATTTTTTAATTTGATTAAAAAATATCTTGTAAGCATATATAACTTTTATATATATTAAATATAATAATATTTAATAGTATAGTATGTTTTGCAACAATGATTCAAAACATTAACTCAAGTGAGTAAGATCAACTTAGATTCATTGCTCGGATTCCAAATTCAAATTAGGTTCATTATCTTGGGACTCAATGCAAATGAAGTCCACGTGTCCCATTTTAAATCGGCTCAAATTGAATTTCCGTTGTTATTTAGAAAATGGATGCTCGTGTGAATGCGGCAGACTTTCATTCCCGTCCTTCGCTCCTATTTTTAAAAAATTATCCTCGATCCCTCTCCATTTTCGTCGCAAGTCCCTCTTTAATTATTCCCCCTTAAAAAATACAGATACCCACAGTCATCTATAGATATTTTTTTAATTTTCTTTTAAATAAAAAAAATTATAATATAATAACTATAAAATAATTAATTCAATATAATTCAACACATTTTATAATAACATTTCAAAAAAAATATAAAAACATCTTCCAACAAATTACATAACATAATTTTTTGGAACGAAACGGAGCGATGTAGTGACAAATTTAAGAGGCAGAGAATGTGAGTTAGAGAGAGATGCAAAATCAAGACTAAGGATATGCCTAGAAAAAAAGTGTTCGAATTGGAGGCAAGAATTAAGGTCACTAAATTCAAAAATATATATATTAGGAAAAATTGGTAATTTTATATTTGCGTTGTTTTAACAGGTCTTAAGGAGGGGGTAACTATGTCCCTGTCCCTGTCCATTTCATGTGGATAGGTTTCCACAAATCCACCCATGAAAATTTGACATATTTCTATTAAGTTCCAAATCGCGATTAATCCCTACGAATATCTATTTGGCTATTTTTTTATCATTCCAATTGTTAGCATTCGTCGGTTCATGATATGAAATTAAACCAGCCACTTAGTCAATTCTTAGATAACCAAAGTCCAGGTTATATCATTCTCATAAAATTATATGTATCTTATTATAATAATATTAATAAAAAATAAATGTTTAAATACTAAATGTGTAAGACCCAAGACTTTTGAAAAGTCCTATTTTAAACTAATCTCAAATTATATATATTTATTTATAGTTTTAATTTCAGAAATTATTTTTATTGAAAAATAATTAAAGGCAATTAATTGGATTTGAAATAAATTAAAGTTTTTATCTAAACTCTATTCCTAAGGATTATTTTCCTATTTATGATTTAAAGTTCTAGAAATTTGAAAATAATGGGGTTTGGCTATTTAAATTAGAATTTTGTCTAATTTTATAATTATTAAATTATTTTCTATATTTAAATTATAAAATTAGTAGTTATGAAATAATAAAAATTTTATAAGATTTGATTTTAGATAATTTAATTTATATCATTTAATACTTTAAATTAAAGATAAAGAAAAATTAATTATATTATCATGAATTTTCAATTAGAGTAATTTATTGAAAATCAATTAGTATTTTTATACTACAAATAATATTTTAAAGTAACTTTAGAGATTAAATTAGTTTTTCAATATTAATATCTTATGCTCTAATTTTATTAAAATTACCAAATTATCCTTATACCTAATTTTTACCAAAACCCTAAATCCCCAAAATATCACCCTAACCCTAACTCTACCCTAACCCTTAGCCACCACCGCCACACCCCCCAAACCCTTCAGCCAAACCTCAGCCACTAACCAAGAAAGAAATGAAAAAAAGAAAGAAAGGGGGAAAGAGGGAACGGGAGAGCAGAGGGGAAGAGAGATCGGTGAGGGAGAAGAGTAGAGGGAGGAGCTACATCGCCATCACCGGCCTTGGGCTCGCCGCCGTTCATACCCCGTTGCGTCACCACCTAGCCATCTCCAGCCCACCGCCAGTCGCTGTTGTCGTCACCAAGGGAGGAGAGAGAAAGAGGCGAACGCGAGGAGAGAGAGAGGGGGAGCTCACGAGGAAGCTGCCGCCGTCAAAGCTGGGTTCGTCGTTGCCGTTGGAGTCCGCATCACTATGGAACATGCTGCTGTCGCCGAGGGGAAGCCCGTCGCCGCTAGCTTCGTCGGGTCTCTGCCGCCGAACCCGTCTTTGCCACCGCCATTGAAAGCGCAAAGAGAGAACACGCGAGGGAAACTGTCGCGGAGCTGTCATTGCCGCCGCGTTGCTGGGCTCACCGTCGTTCTGCCCGCGCGGCTGCTGCGTTGCCGGAGCTCCTCGCCACCGTTGTTGACGGCGAAAACCGCCTTCCAAGCCTGTGTCTGTTGGTAAGCCCTAACCCTGCTTCAGCTTCTTTATTCGTTAAGTTTACCTTTACCGTGAGAATTGTCACTGAGGTTGTCTGTGCCAGGTTATACGGTCACCACGAGTTTCTCTGCCGCCGTCCAAGCTGCCACCAGAAGGATCCACCACAGCCTCCTCTGTTCTTGTCTTCGAATTAGAACTGCCCTTTTTCACTGAATATGTAACTCCTCTATCCTTGCTTTGTTGCCATTTTATTCCTCTTCTATGATCTTTTAATTATGACCGCGTATGTCTCTATTTTAATTCTGCTAAGGTCTGTTTGAAAAATTAAAATGGGTGTTGCTGCCACCGGTTCGGTCACATTGGAATCATTGCTGCTGCCATAAAACAGAAAGGGAAGGGAGTTACTATGTTTAACCTGTGTGAATTCAGCTAGTTGAGGTAGGGGGTTTTTCTTAAATCTATTTTACATTACAGGGTTGTTATAAATCGATATTAATGCGTAAAATACATTTTTGTGATTTCGTGAGTCTTATGAATTGAATTGAGTTGTTTTGGTTGAATGAGATCATTAGTTTGATTTGATATTAAACCCGATTTGATATTGGAATTTGATTTTAAAATAAACTTGGAAAAGACTTGATATTTGAAAACAGGTTATTTATTGAGAATGATTTGCTATTTTAGAAATGATTTGAAAAGTGTTTGAGGGAATGGTTTGGTTTGAAACTGTTTGAGAAGACCGAGAATTCTTAACTATTGATTGATGCTGTTGGTTGAAGTCGGTTTAAATTGTGATTTATAGGATTGGTTGATTGAATTCTGGATTTTGTAATTTCTTTGGGTTGAGTACTGTTGTTGTGATAATGGTTGTTGGAAGTGATTTGACTGATTAACAGGTGTTTGGTTTGGTTTGGTTGGGACCCGAACAGGGTGGCAGAATCCGAGTTTTAGAGGAGATGCTGCCAAAATTTTATAAAATTGAAAGTTTTGTTTGAAGTAATTGTTTAAAAAGATTTAGTTCTTAAACGTTATTTGTTTCGGATTGATTTATTTAAAAAAGAAAGAATTAAGTTTTAAATTGAGATTGTTGATTAACGGAAAGAAGGATGATGAGGATTGATTTGAAATATGATTTTTGAATGAATTTGGAAATGGGATATGGAATGACGAATGATGATGATATTAAGAATGGCTTAGATATTGATGAATGATGAATGAATTATTTATGTGGCTTATGAATTTGAAATATCTGAGATACGAGGTTCCCTGGATTAAGTACCGTGGCTTGCCACCACGTGTACCAGGTTGAAAACTCGATACTCTGTTGACCCTACGACGTAACTGTGACCGGGCACTATATAAATTCCCAGGAATGTTATTCCCATTGAGCAATATTGATTATTTGGGAAAAAACTATGCATAGACTCTTGGGGATGCACGCCGGGGGATAGTCTAAGGACAATTCAGACTTGTCGGGTTGGCTGGATAACCGACAGATGAGCCTCATCAGCCATAGGATAGGCATGCATCATATGCATTTGTATGCTTTGTTTGGGTTTGAATTTGTTTTGGTTTGCCTAATTGCTAAACTGTTCTTAACTGCTACTTGAACTATTTGCTGTAACTGCTACCTACTTGTGCTTTCCTTGTCTGTCTTGCCTGTGTTTGTCCTGGCGTGCTACATTTGAGAATGAACTTTGGTGCTGAATTAATGATTGTGTTGTTTGATTGCACGGTAGGTTTCTTCTTGAGATTTTTCTTATAAGAAAGGAAAGGTTTCAGATTTTTGATAAATTAAACGTTTCTTTGAAAAGGTTTTGAACGATTACCTACTGGTTTTTAAAAGATTCATAAGGCAATGATAATTACTGAGCTTGAAAATAGTTTTCTTATTAAATATCTTCTTATGACAACTTTGAAACTGCGTGGTGAGACCGTGTGGTTAGGTTCTCACCCCCCTACAGCTTTACCTTTTCAGGAATCGGATGAAGAAGTATTAAGAAGAGTTATACTGCGTTTGGTTTATAAGATGTTGTATTAATTAGATATTTTCTCCCCTCGTCCTTATTATTACAAGTTCGTAAGAGGGATAGGAATTGTATGTTTTATATGTATATTATATTATGAGTTATTATGTAAGGAGTCTTGTATATGAATCTATGCCTGTTTGTATTTTTCTTAAGATAAAGTGTTTATTTTCGGTTTTCTAAGAAATTAGCGATACAGTGTCGAGTCACAGGCTCCTATTTTAGTATTTAGTATGTAAAGTAGTCGTAATACTTCTTCCTATCAGAGTGGCGCGGCCGGAAGCGTGACTTCTGATAGTGAGGGTGTTACATTATGGTATCAGAGCGGCCTTTCCTGTAGAGCCTGAGGAATGGATCGGTTATGCTTCAATTGCATATTCTGAGAGTCTATCATGTAGTAGGTCTTGTTTGAATAACGAGAATAGAGCTTTAAGTACATGACGGTCTACTGATTAATGCAATTAGTCTTGCATTGCATAACTCCTGGTATTAAGTTTGGCCAGCTTAACACTAGTGAATTATGTATATGTAAGCACTAATGGGTTATCACAGACAATATGCGAGTCATAGGTAATACGAATCGCGGGTTTTGGGACTTGAGGTTACTTGGTTTGGTATCTTGAACTCTGCGAATATCACGTATCTTATTCCTGCTTGGTATGCTCTAAGGTTCTTATCTGTGATACTTTTCTTGGAAAGTGAACAGATTATCTTTCAATCCTACTCTCTTGTTCACGTACGCTTTTGTTTGATCCTAACTGCATATGCCTGTTTAAAACCCTTGGTGTATTTACCTTCTTTATTTAGGCACTTCTTTTTGAATCATGTATTTTTTTATATATATTTGAATCTGTTTTGATGCAGGACACCTTTTTAAGTTCATATTTCGAGTCCTTTGTAAATAAATTGTAATTTAGTTTTCCTCTTATTTGATAATAATTATAGCCATTCTTTAAATCTTAACAAAACCGTTTTTGATTTGAAATATACAACCGCTTTTAATTTGATATGTACTTCTTTATATAAACGTTGAAAGTTTCTTATACAGTTTAAAACTAGTTGTTTCCAATACCTCACCTGTTTCTTCACTGATTTATGGAAATGTATATATACTTTAAATACAATTTGATTTTCTAACAATTTTATTACAGTTTTTACGAATATCCTGATTTGACTATATATTTAGATATTTTTTCAAAGAAAGGTTTTGTCTCTTTCCAGTTGGTTTTGTTTGGTAAGCTTCACCTAATTTATTTTTTATTCGAATTTAGTTTAGCATACTATATTATTTATGCAATTGTTGTTCTTACAAAAAAAAATATTGGACTCATGTCTTTATTCTCATGACTGGGCCAATTTCTTTCTTAAACTTTTTATTTCTGTGGATGTGATAAACCCCGATTTCGTGGTTTATCTTGTGCTTATTTTGGGGGATTTTATCAATATTTCTCATATTTATTCACAAGAATTGCATGGTTTTGTGTTCACTTCCCAATATTACTCTATGATGAAAAACATGCTTATTTTGCCTTGAAATTGCCATATTTTAATTCTCTTCTATTGCCATTCGATGCCGTGATGTTTTTGTTGAGTAATTTCAGGAATTATAGGGTAGGAATGACTTAGAAGAGAGGGAGAAAGCATGTACAAAAAGGGAGGAACATGAAGAATTGAAGTCTTGAGAGCAGCAGCATCGGCGCGCCCGCGCACTCCACGCGCACGCGTGGATGGGATTGGCTGGAAGCGACCCGAAAGGATGGACGCATCCGCGCAGATTGAAAGATTCCAATCGACGCGCACGTGCAACTGGCGCGCACGCGTGGGAAGCTGCACGTGACCTCATTAAGAGAAATCGTGCCTGGCGATTTCTGAGGCCAAGGAGGCCCAACTTCAAGCTGTTTTCTGCATGAAAAAGACCCAAGGATGCTAGGGAGAAAAGGGAGATGACTCATTTTACACTAGGACACAATTTTAGCTAGTTTTTTTAGGTTCTTTGGTTATTCTAGAGAGAGAAACCCTTGTTCCTCTCTAGATCTAGTTTCCATTTTGATCTTCCCTTGTTGATTTGTGAATTGGATTTTGTTAATTACAGTTTTAATTGTTCAATTTGAATTCCTTGTTACAATCTTGCTTACATTTAGTGATAGTTTTATGATTCTTGTCAATTGTCATTTCATACCCATTTCTTGAATGTTGTGAATCTTGACTTGTTGATGTTACATTGATGATTTCTATGTTAAATCCTGTTGATTGCTTGATTGTATGTTGATAATTGTTAGTGGGTATTTGTGGAATTCAATTTAATTGCTATTTTGAACATGTCTTTTATTAATGCTTACCAAGTGTTTGATGAATTGTTTACTTTGATTATGGAGTAGTCTTTTCCACTCTTGGCCTAGGTCAAGGGAATTGGGTAAACTTGAGTCATTGGGTCTAATGGGTTTGATGATTTGGGAGCCCTTGGTGGTCAATTTGATACTCATTGACGCCAACCCACTACTAATTTAATTAGTAGGTAGGTTGGGACTTATGGGTTGATGTGTCCAAAGCCATTTGACGTACTTCAAGTCTAGGGGTAGATATCACATACTTAAGACTTTGGGGGTAGACTTAATAAGCTTGGTTCCTCATAATTGTCAAGATATAGTTGTTGGACAAGGATTGTGATCCCAATTCCCATGCCTAGCCAAGAGTTGTTTTTATCATTCATATTTGAAAATCAATTTCCAATTTCAATTGCCTTAGTTATAGTTACTTGTTTGGTTTAAGTAGAATTAAATAGAATATTGCTTGTTCATTGGAATTGCTCAAGTTTTACTTAGGTGGTTGAATTAATTTATTGCAATTTAACATTACTTGCTTGTTAAGATTTCCATTTATTTTCATGCTCATAACTCACAACCCCGGATTTCTAACCAATGTCGAAGCACATGTTTGCCCATTCCTTGTGAGACGACCTGAGGTTTGAATACTTCGGTTATTTCTATTGGGGTTGAACTTGTGACAACCAAATCCCTCTTCTAAATTTGATCCCCCGAGGATTGTTATTGGTAGAGCTATACCTACAACGAGGTGTTATTAAAGAGAAATCTACCAACACACCACTGGGGCGTTGTTAAATTTTTGGCGCCGTTGCCGGGGAATGGTTGCAACATATGCCTTGATATTGGTTATGTGAATATGTGAATATTGTAGATATTTTGCTCTTTCAATACTTAGCTATAGTTTAAAATTCTTTTGCATTTGTACTATGACTTTCAAGTTTGATGACTCGGTCTCAACTGAATTCTAGCTTAGCCAACTTTGATCCCGAGATTGAAAGAACTTTATTACACACTCGGCAAGCTAGAAGGCAATTGGACTACACGCCTAGTACTTCGGCCTCTCTTGAGGAAAACACCGAATCACTAGACGTTACCGAGAGTGACTTGGAGTCCGCTACTTCCTATTCTTCTGTAGGCACTACTAATACATTTTTGCATCCCACAGGTGAGCCACACATGGCGGAGCCACGCCGGATCACTTTGCATGAGCAAGGAGCTCCGGATACCATACTTCAACCGTTACAAGCAAGGTATCCTAACCTTGATCCAAACTTTGAGTTGAAGAGTAGCTTGATAAATCTACTTCCTAAGTATCATGGGTTGCCGGGTCAAGACCCCATCCGACATTTGAAGGATTTTCATGTTGCTTGTTCTACGGCTCGAAGGCATGGAGCCGATGAGGTAGCCATCATGGTTTTTGCCTTTCCTTTTTCTCTTGAAGCACAAGCAAAAACATGGTTCTATTCGCTACCGGATGATATTGTGACTAATTGGGATTTCTTGAGAAGAGAGTTTCTTGACAAGTTCTTCCCACCGGAGAAGACCGAGTACATCCGGAAAGAGATTTCGGGCATAATGCAAAGAGACCAAGAGAGCATGTATGAGTATTGGTCTCGGTTCAAGAGGCTATTGGAGTCATGTCTACATCACGGAATGACCACTCGCTTGCTCATTAGCTACTTTACCAGAGGTCTTTGTGCGGAAGATAGAAGATTGCTTATCGCCTCTAGTGGCGGGTCCCTTTCGAAAAACAAGACGGAAGGAGAAGCTTGGGATTTGATAAAGGATGTCGCCGAATCTACACAACACACAAGAGTGAGGAGTAACCCCCTTAAGGGTGTGGTAGAACCGCCCCCCCCCCCCTCCGAAGCAAGTCTAACCAAGGCACTTGGGGATATGACCACCATCCTTACACAAATTCATAGAGATCAAAGGGAGTACTGCTCCATCAAAGCCATCCAAGCCCCTCCTCCGGTTGCTCAACTTGAAGGCCCTCCTAGGATTTGTGGTTTGTGCTCTAGCACCACACATTACACCGACCAATGCCATCAAATTCAAGAGGAACATGCCCTTGTGGTAGCCAATGTGAATTACAACAACCGCCCACCATACCCTCCTCAAGGTCAAAACAACTACCATCAAGGTAGTAATCAACATCAAGGGTGGAGAGATAATACACAAGGAAGCAATCAGAACCAAAGGTGGAACAACTCTTCTTCTCATCACAACAACAACCAATCTTCATCCCAATACCACCATAATAACACCAACTACCAAGCCAACCAAAACCAAAACAACTACACCAAGTACCAAACACCACACCATAGACAACAAAACCAAACTCCTACATCTTCCAACAATCAAGTTGATGAGCTTAGAGCCGCTATGGAAAAGCGAGATGACATCAACAAGGCTCAATTCGAGGCCTTGAACACTCAATTGGCCAACCTCACCAACATGCTCTCAAAGATGAACATGTCAAGCCAACCACTGACTCCCAATAACAACACCACTCAACCCTCAAGTTCCTCCAACCTTCCATCACAACCCCAATCAAACCCAAGAGGCGGTCTCAACGCCATTACTCTACGGTCGGGGACAACATTAGAGGAGATACCCCCAAGAGTTATGGGAGAAATGCATGAGGAAAAGGTAGTTGTTGGAACTCCACATGAAGAAGAGGTGGTAGACAAAAAGGCATGAGGAAGAAGGAGTAAATGATAAACCACTATTTTATGGTGTATATTGTGTTTAATTGTGTGGTTTTATCATGATCCTTACCCACTTATTCATTAAATTAGCATGCATTTAGATTTCCTTCCCGAATTTATTACATATTTGAAAACTGCTTCCTAGAGACTTTAATTATTTACTTTTAATTCTCCTTTATTCCATTCGATGCCGTGATCTGTGTGTTAAGTGTTTCAGACTTTATAGGGCATGAATGAGTTAGAGATTGGAAAGGAAGCTAGCGAAAATGGAAGAAATACAAGAATTTTGAGGAGATAACCAGCGAGAAGTGACGCGGTCGCATGGCTCACGCGACCGCGCGAAGGAGAGCAAATCGCAGCGACGCGGCCGCATGGCTCACGCGGTAGCGTGGACGATGCGAACGCGTGGCGAGGAAAAGCGCGAATGACGCGTCCGCATGGATGACGCGATCGCGTGACATGTGCGATCTGCATAATCTGCAGAATTCATTGGGGGCGATTTTGGACCCTATTTCGACCCAGTTTTCGGCCTGGAACAGCAGACTAGAGTCAGAGAACATGCAGAAACATGCGTGAGTAGTTTCCTTACTTGATGGGGAGTTGATTAAAAGGAACTCTTGAGTTGGAAGGATTGAAAGAAAAATTGGTAATTGGGCTAAATGTTGGATTGCTATCCTGTCACCAACGCCAATCCCTTTGAACTAAGTGGGTTGCAACTTGTGAACAGATCTGGCATTCCAGCTTGTTTGACTTTCCCTTACTTAGTAAAGGATAACCAAACAGAACAACCATTAATTATAAATTAATCTTACAATCACTCCACCAATAATAGAAATTCCAACCAATCAACTCCCAGTCAAGGCTTTTATTCATATTATTAAATTTTCCTCAATTTACATTCCAATTTACTTAGCTCAACTTCTTGGAACATCTGATTAATAAGATAGCACACTTTTCTACAACTCGTTGGGAGACGACCTTGGACTTAAAACTCCCAGTAATTTTTAATTTAATTCTCTATGACATATTTCTAAATTGATAGGCAGATTTTCGGTGAGTTAAGAACTATACTTGCAACGTAACCATTTTAATAATTTTTAATTCACCAGCTTCTGCGTCTCATCAGTAAACCTCAAGGAACCCAAGAGGAAGGCTATAGTTGATGAATGAATTCCTATTCCATTTCCTTCCATGGTAAAGAAAGCAAAGAAGACACCGGAATTCGATTTAGACATGCTTCAAGTGTTCAAAAAGGTCGAGGTAACCATACCACTCCTTGACGCTATTCAACAAATCCCCAAGTATGCAAAATTTTTGAAGGACTTGTGTACTCACAAGGATAGAATAGGGAAATTGGAGACACTATCCTTGAGTAGTTCGATTTCTTCCCTGATGGAACCTATTCCAAGAAAATGTGGTGACCCTGGACCGTGATTAGTGTCTTGTTGTATTGGTGGATACACTTTTCATGATTGTATGTGTGACTTGGGAGCTTGTGTTAGCATCATGCCGCTTTCCATCTATGTGCGGTTGAATTTAGCTCCATTGAAGAAGTCGGCGGCGAGGTTTGCCTTAGCCGATAAAAGTGTGATCACAGTAATGGGGATAGCTGAAGATGTACTTGTGGCAATTAAGGATTTAGTTTTTCCGGTTGATTTTTACATCCTTGAGATGCCTCCAATGGAAGGTAGAAGCTCATCTTCCATCCTACTTGGTAGACCCTTCCTCAAAACCTCCAAATTCAAGCTAGATGCCTTCACCGGTGTATATTCCTTTGGGGTTGGAGACAAGACTATCAAGTTCAATTTAGAGGAAGCCATGAAACATCCTCCCGAAGAACATTCTATGCTCCGATGCGATATAATTGAGGAAGTGGTAGCGGAAGTACAAGAAGAAGATCATGACAAGTTGTGCTACCCCACCGTTGAGGAGATGGATGACCAAGAGGATGAACCTAAAGAAGTTGTCAAGAATGAGTCCCATGAGCTTGATGAAAAGGAACCTCATCTTGAGGTAACAAGTGAACTGAAGCCCCTTCCCTCCCACCTGAAATATGTGTTCCTAGATGACAACTCAGGGTTTCCAGTCATCATTGCCAGTGAACTCTCAAGTGAAGAAGAGGAAAAGCTCCTAGACGTTCTAAGAAAGTACAAGAAAGCAATAGGATGGAGCCTTGCGGATATTGTGGGAATTGACCCTCGTAAGTGCATGCATAGGATATTTCTCCAAGACGGAGCCAAGCCGGTTCGGCAACCACAAAGGAGGCTCAACCCAACCATCCTCGACGTAGTGAAGAAAGAGGTCACCCGACTACTGGATGCGGATATCATATACCCTATTTCTGACAGTGAGTGGGTGAGCCCGGTTCAAGTTGTCCCCAAGAAGTCGGGCATCACAATGGTCAAGAAGGAAGACGGAGAAATGGTCACTAAAAGAGTTCGAAATGCGTAGCGAGTATGTATTGACTACAGAAGATTGAACGCCGCCACACGGAAGGACCATTACCCCTTACCCTTCATCGATCAGATGTTAGACCAGTTGGCAGGTAAATCTCACTACTGTTTTCTTGATGGATTTACTGGATATTTTCAGATACATATTGCTCCTGAAGATCAGGAGAAGACCACGTTTACATGTCCGTTTGGCACCTTTGCCTATAAAAGGATGCCATTTGGACTATGTAATGCACCCGCTACTTTTCAGAGGTGCATGATGAGTGTCTTCTCCGATCTAATGGAGAACTGTCTAGAAGTTTTTATGGACGACTTCAGCGTTTATGGTGTCTCATTCGATTGTTGTTTAGAGAGCTTGGCCAAGGTCCTAGCTAGATGTGTTGACACCAACCTTGTCTTAAATTTTGAAAAATGTCACTTTATGGTACGACAAGGCATAGTGTTAGGACATGTAGTCTCTAGTGAAGGCATTTCTGTGGACCCAGCCAAGGTCGATGTTATTACTACTTTGCCTCACCCCTCATCCGTGAGGGAGGTCCGCTCGTTTTTGGGACATGCAGGATTTTACAGGCACTTTATCAAGGACTTCAACAAGATTGCTTTGCCATTGTCGTGCCTACTCCAAAAAGATGTGGATTTTGAGTTTGACAGTGAATGTGTAAAAGCTTTTGAAGAGTTGAGGAAAGTTCTCACCATAGCACCGATTGTGCGAGGCCCCAACTGGACGTTGCCATTTGAGATAATGTGTGATGCGTTAAACTATGCTGTGGGTGCCGCGCTTGCACAACGCGAGGGTAAACTTCCTTATGTCATTGCTTACTCTTCTAAGACACTAGATGCCGTACAATCCAACTATACCACTACCGAAAAAGAACTCTTAGCCATTGTTCATGCTTTAGATAAATTTAGATCTTATTTGCTAGGTTTAAAGATAGTGGTATACACGGATCATGCAGCTTTGAAGTATTTATTGACAAAGAATGAGTCAAAGCCTAGACTCATACGTTGGATCTTGCTTTTGCAAGAATTCGACATTGAGATTAGGGACCGGAGTGGATCTCAAAACCTGGTTATGGATCACTTAAGCCGCATTGAGAATTTAAAAACTTATCCATTTCCGATCAATGACTCATTCCCATTGGATAGTTTGCATGCTGTGTCGGCTAGTTTTCCTTGGTTTGCCCCAATGGCGAACTACTTGGTTGCAAGAATCTTCCCTCCCAACTTTTCGAAAAACCAAAGGGACAAGTTGAGGAGTGATTCTAAATACTATATTTGGGATGACCCTCACTTGTGGAAGAGAGGTGTAGACCAAGTAATCCGAAGGTGTGTCTCGGAATCCGAATTTCAACCAATTTTGAAAGCTTGTCATTCGTCCGACTGTGGTTGCCACTTTGGCCCATAAAGGACTGCTAAAAAGGTGTTGGATTGTGGATTCTGGTGGCCAACTTTATTCAAGGATGCTAACCGGTTATGTGTGTCTTGCCATCAGTGTCTGAAGTCAAGAAACACATCCCAAAGGGACGAAATGCCTCAGCAACCTATGTTGTTCTGTGAGATATTTGATGTATGGGCATTGACTTTATGGGACCGTTTCCTAACTCTAGTGGGTATCTCTACATTCTGTTAGCGGTTGACTACGTGTCAAAGTGGGTGGAGGCCGTGCCTACCTGCCTTGACGACGCCAATACCGTTGTTTCTTTCATTAGGAATCACATTGTATGCCGTTATGGGTCGCCACGAGCAATCGTGAGCGACCAAGGATCCCACTTTTGTAATAGGAAGGTAGAAGCATTGCTCAAGCGCTATGGAGTGTCGCATAAGGTTGCTACTGCTTATCATCCGCAAACAAATGGGCAAGCGGAAGTGTCCAACCGGGAAATCAAGAGAATCTTAGAAAAAGTGGTCAATCCACAAAGAAAGGATTGGAGCCTCCGGTTAGGAGATGCACTATGGGCATACAGAACGGCTTACAAGACTCCGATAGGGATGAGTCCCTTCTGGATCGTCTATGGTAAGGCATGCCACCTTCCGGTGGAGATTGAGCATCGAGCATATTGGGCGGTAACCCAGTGCAACATGGATTTAGCCAAGGCGGGTGAAGCTAGGAAGTTACAACTAGAAGAGCTTGAGTGTTTGAGGAACGAGTCATATGAGAATGTCCGAATTTACAAGGAAAAGACTAAAGCATTCCATGACCATCACATTCGGAAGAAGGACTTTAAAGAAGGAGATGAAGTCCTCCTCTACAACTCAAGGCTCCGATTTATGCCTGACAAGCTCCGTTCTAGATGGGAATGACCTTTTAAGGTGAAAGAAATGAAGCCCTACGGAGTGGTGGAATTGTTTGATCCCAAAAGTGAAGCAACTTTCAAGGTGAATGGGCATAGAGTGAAGAAATATCATGGTTGCAAACCTCCAAGGGAGCTAGAGGTGTACATAATGGAGGATGCACCAGGTAGAGATAAAGCTTAAGAAGAGGACCGTCCAACTTAAGGACGTTAAAGAAAAGTGCTTGGTGGGAGGCACCCCACCATGGTAAGATCTTCCTTGTTTACACCATCTTTTAGTATCTTTAGTTCTTTGAATTTTATGATCTTTTGACGTTTGATTGAGTGCTTAGGAATGCTAGCTTTGTTGATTCTGTTAGATAGGTAGAATGTTCATATAGATAGGTTGTGAAAAGAGATAAAGAAAACAAAATTTTTCTTTGAAAAAGGGCACCAACGCGCAAGCGCACAATGCGCGCGCGCGCCGGTTGCGAATTTCCATTTTCAGGCCAAAAACCCGAGAGTCAGACCACCATTGTGCCCAACTCGTGCCAGGCACCCACGCGTTCGCGTACATGCCTGCGCGCCCCATTGCCAGTTGACCATCGACGCGCAAGCGCACAGTGCGCGCGCACGCCGATGGAGCTATGTGGAATCTCTGGTACAAAAACCAGAGAGTTGTGCCACGATTGGGCCAACTTTGTGCCAAAACTGACGCGTCCGCGCATGTTGCACGTCCGCACGCATGCCTCCCTGGGTCACCCTGGTACAAAAACCAGAGACTAGAGCCAGGTTTGTGCCACTTTTGTGCCTAGGGCACAACTCCTCTTGTGCGCGCGCACCATTGACGCGCACGCGGCCTCAGCTAATACCTTCACCGACGCGTCACCAAACCTTGCGCGCGCGCGCCGGTTGCGCGAGTCAGTTTTATACTTCGCGCCGTTTCACTTCCTTTCTCACTCACACTTCTTTTTATTTCTTAGTTCATTCTCCCACTCTCTCCATCATTTCTCTTCTCTTCTTTTTCTTACACAAACCACCACCATTGTCTCCAGCCACTCACCGGTGACAACCACCCTTTTTCGGTGGCGCTACACTTCTCCTATTTCCTCTCTCATCTTCACAAAAGAAGATTCAACCTTGCTTTTTCATACTCTTCAAGGTTTAACTTCTTCCTTTCCTTTACTTCCACTTTTCCTTATGCTATTTCTTCTAAGTAGATGCTTCTTGTTGCCTTACTTAGTTTCTCTTTTACTTGATGATAATGTTTCTTGTTTTTGTTTGCTTATTTTTCCTCTCTTTTCTTTATTTCTCCATGGATGTTGAATTTGAACTTAATTTGCATTACTAGATCTTTTGTCACTCTTTTACCGTTGTGTGATGTTTATGCGATGATTGATGTTCCATTATGGGCTTTGAATTGGTTTGGTATCTCATAATTGCTCATTGCTTGATTATTGCACGCCAAGTGTTCGAGGAAATGCACACATACCATTTTGGCTCAATTTAGCTATGTACTTTCAATTGGGTGCTCCCTCCTCATTCACTTGTTTCTTCTTAAATGCATTGAGTCTAATTTGTGTGTTTCAAGTTTATACTTGCCAATTCCATATTAATTAAGCATGACTTGCTTTTTATTAAGGATGCTTGAGATTACTCTTCTCATGCCTTTGCATGTCTTACTTTCTCTTGTATTCCATAACAAGTGAGATACCCCTTGCTTTCATATTCATCATGGGCATTACAAGTCACTTGCATGTTTTCATCAAATTGTTTCTTGGGTTTAATGTTTTCTTTCTTTCTCTTCCTTTTTAGGATGGCCACCAAGAAGGGCAAAGAGATAGCTCCAAGGAAACCGGCCGCAAAGAGGGCACCCCAAAAATCAAATTCTAAGGCGCGTTCTTCAATAGGAGCCAAACCCTTATCAAAGAACGGAAAGACACCCGCTCCTATTGATGAGAATGACAAGGGCAAACCGGCAAGAGACTCTTCAAGGTTCCCTAACCGCTTCTGTGAACTTACGTTCCCCTCCATAGCAGTAAGGAACTATCACCCCGAGCATCTGCTCGCTCTGCCGAACAAGGTTGCTCCTTATATTCTGCCCCGCATTGAACAGCGAGGATGGGAGTTTCTCTTGAGGAAACCAAGAGAAATCAACCTCTCTTGGGTGGAAGAATTTTATACTAACTACCACCTTTCCTCTCTTCAATCGGTATACATGCGCCGTAAGCAAGTCTCAGTTTCAGAAGAGGCTATTCAGCAAGTGCTTAATGTTTTACCAGTACCAAGTGACATGGATGGCTACCAAAAAGTCCTACGTCAGCGAGAAGAGTATGGATTCGATTGGGACTCGATCCTCTGAGTCATTGCTGAGCCAGAATCTTTTTGGATCCAAGGTCGACTGCGGATGAGGCCCAAGAGTATTGACGCTCGCTTCCTCACTGTGGAAGCTAGAGCTTGGGCCCAGATCCTATCTCACTATGTGCTACCTAGCACTCACAAGTTGTCCATCACGGCGGACCTTGCCTTACTTGTTTGGTGTATTCTCACGGAGAAGCCGGTGAACATCCCACCTCTTGTCAAGCAAGCAATGAGTCAAGTTCACGACCGGGGTAACCTGCCATTTTCAGCTTTGGTATCTGACTTAGTCACTGCTGCAGGTGTTTCTTGGGAAGCCAAGGATAAGAAGATTATGGTTCCGGCTAAGGGCGATGTGGTCCCAAGCGGAAAATACCTATATCTTTCCATGAACAAACCAAGCCTCGACATGGTCCCGCCACTTCTTTTTCCTTCTAGCTCATCATCACCACCACTGAGATCCACACATCAAAGGATAGAAGATCTTCACCGGAAGCTTGATAGATATGAGAGGCGTAACCACCGCCGATATACTTACATCAAGAAACTTCTGCATTGTGTTGCCCCTAGCATGGAGGAACCTGAGATATTCACATCCACCTCGAACCCAAGCGATGAAAATTCTGATGGAGGGGATAGTGAAGACTCCGGTCCCGACCGTCCCTTGCGTATCATTCGTAGCACGGAGGACCGTGCTAATTTCTAAAGTGTGGGGAGGTCGTTCGACCGATCTCCATGGGTAACACTCTCTTCTCCTCAATACCCATGGATTTATCTTTCACTTTTTATATATTGCATGTGTAGTTAGTCTTGCTTGTAAATACTCTTTGCATGATGGTTAGTTTCTATAGAGTTACTTGGTCAAAACAATAACTTTCTTTCCAAGAAACTGTGTTCTGGGTGACCTACCAAAATTTTAAAAATTTCTGCAGTAAACTTGCTTTAAGAATGTATTTTGGAACATAGTGATTGAGTTAAGAACACAAGCATGAAAGTTTTGAGCCTATTGCATGGTTACATCTTTTAACCATTATTTCCATTCTTGTGTGCATATCTGATGAACGGATAATTTATACGCTTTTTGGCATTGTTTTTAGTATGTTTTTAGTAGAATCTGGTTACTTTTAGGGATATTTTCATTAGTTTTTATGCTAAATTCACATTTCTGGACTTTACTATGAGTTTGTGTGTTTTTTTGTGATTTCAGGTATTTTCTGGCTGAAATTGAGGGACTTTAGCAAAAATCAGATTCAGAGGTTGAAGAAGGACTACTGATGCTGTTGGATTCTGACCTCCCTGCACTCAAAGTAGATTTTCTGAAGCTACAGACCTCAAAAAGGCGCGCTTCCAATTGCGTTGGAAATTAGACATCCAGGGCTTTCCAGAAATATATAATAGTCCATACTTTGGCCGAGTTTAGATGACGTAAAAGGGCGTTGAACGTCAGTTCTATGCTGCTGTCTGGAGTTAAACGCCAGAAACACGTCACAAGCCAGAGTTGAACGCCAGAAATACGTTACAAACTGGCGTTCAACTCCAAGATTGACCTCTACACGTGTAACATTCAAGCTCAGCCCAAACACACACCAAGTGGGTGCCGGAAGTGGATTTATGCATCAATTACTTACTTCTGTAAACCCTAGTAACTAGTTTATTATAAATAGGACTTTTTACTATTGTATTAGACATCTTTGATCAGTTTTATGCTATCTTAGACTTTCATGGGGGCTGGCCATTCGGCCATGCCTGAACCATTATCACTTATGTATTTTCACATGGTAGAGTTTCTGCACTCCATAGATTAAGGTGTGGAGCTCTGCTGTTCCTCAAAGATTAATGCAAAGTACTACTGTTTTTCTATTCAATTCAACTTATTCCGCTTCTAAGATATTCATTCGCACTTCAACCTAAATGTGATGAACGTGACAATCATCATCATTCCCCCACGAACGCGTGCCTGACAACCACTTCCGTTCCACCTTAGATTGAATGAGTATCTCTTGGATCTCTTAATCAGAATCTTCGTGGTATAAGCTAGATTGATGGCGGCATTCATGAGAGTCCGGAAAGTCTAAACCTTGTCTGTGGTATTCCGAGTAGGACTCTGGGATTGAATGACTGTGACGAACTTCAAACTCGCGAGTGCTGGGCGTAGTGACAGACGCAAAAGGAAGGTGAATCCTATTCCAGTATGATCGAGAACCTCAGATGATTAGCCGTGCTGTAACAGAGCATTTGGACCATTTTCACAAGAGGATGGGATGCAGCCATTAACAAGGGTGATGCCTCCAGACGATTAGCCATGCAGTGACACCGCATCGGACCATTTTCCAGAGAGGATAAAAAGTAGCCATTGACAACGGTGATGTCCTTACATAAAGCCAGCCATGGAAAGGAGTAAGATTAATTGGATGAAGACAGCAGGAAAGCAGAGGTTCAGAGGAACGAATGCATCTCTATACGCTTATCTGAAATTCTAACCAATGAATTACATAAGTATTTCTATCCTTATTTTCTATTTATTATTAATATTCGAAAACTCCATAACTATTTGATATCCGCCTGACTGAGATTTACAAGGTGACCATAGCTTGCTTCAAGCCGACAATCTCCGTGGGATCGACCCTTACTCACGTAAGGTTTATTACTTGGACGACCTAGTGCACTTGCTGGTTAGTTGTATCGAAGTTGTGAATGAAAAACGATTTATTAAGACGTGCGTACAGAGTTTTTAGCGTCGTTGCTTGAGATCACAATTACGTGCACCAAGTTTTTGGCGCCGTTGCCGGGAATCACAATTTCGTGCACCAAGTTTTTGGCGCCGTTGCCGGGGATTGTTTGAGTTTGGACAACTGACGGTTCATCTTGTTGCTCAGATTAGGTAATTTTCTTTTGTTTTACTTTCAAAAGAATTTTTCAAAAAAAAAAATTTCAAAAATTTCTCCTTTGTTTTCGAAAAAAAAAATAAAAAAATAAATGTTTTCAAAAATATTTTTTTTCAGAATTTTTAAGAATGAATTCTAGTGTTTCATGATGATTTGTTGAATCTTGGCAGGCTGTAAAGCCATGTCTAAATTCGTTTGGACTGAGGCTTCAACTAATCACTTCAATGCATGTAATTCCTTACTAAAGCTTGGCTGGCTATTAAGCCATGCCTAACCCTCAGATTGGAGCTTTAGACTAAGAGTACAAGATTCCTGGAATTCATATTAAAAATTTTGGAATCCTTATTTTTCTTTTTTTTTACAAATAATTTTCGAAAAAAAATACAAAAAAAAAATTATAAAATCAAAAAAAAAATAAAAAATGTTTTCAGTTTCTTGTTTGAGTCTTGAGTCAATTGTAAGTTTGGTGTCAATTGCATGTTTTAAAGTTTGCATAAAATTTTCGAAAAATACATGCATTCATAGTGTTCTTCATGATCTTCAAGTTGTTCTTGGTAAGTCTTCTTGTTTGATCTTGATGTTTTCTTGTTTTGTGTTGTATGGTGTTTTTCATATGCATTCTTGAATTCTTAGTGCCTAATCATTAAAGATTTCCAAGTTTGGTGTCTTGCATGTTTTCTTTGCATATAAAATTTTCAAAAACAAGTTCTTGATGTTCATCATGATCTTCAAAGTGTTCTTGGTGTTCATCTTGACATTCATAGCATTCTTGCATGCATTCATTATTTTGATCTAAAAATTTTCATGCATTGCATCATTTTCATATTTTTTTCTCTCATCATAAAAATTCAAAAAAATAAAAAAAACATCTTTCCCTTTTTCCTCTCATAAAATTCGAAAATTTGAGTTGACTTTTTCAAAAAATTTTAAAATCTAGTTGTTTTTATGAGTCAAATCAAATTTTCAATTTAAAAATCTTATCTTTTTCAAAATCTCTTTCAAAAATCAAATTTTTTTCATTTTTTCTTATTTATTTTCGAAAATTTTAAAAAAATATATTTTCAAAAATCTTTTTCTTATCTTTATTTTCTAATTTTCAAAAATAACATCATCAATTAGTGTTTTGATTCAAAAATTTCAAGTTTGTTACTTGCTTGTTAAGAAAGATTCAAACTTTGAGTTCTAGAATCATATCTTGTGATTTCTTGTGAATCAAGTCATTAATTGTGATTTTAAAAATCAAATCTTTTTCAAAAATAATTTCAATCATATCTTTTCAAAAATATCTTTTTATCTTATCTTTTTCAAAATCATATCTTTTTCAAAAATTTGATTTTAAAATATCTTTTCTAACTTCTTATCTTCTTATCTTTTCAAAATTGATTTTCAAATTTGTTTCAACTAACTAACTAACTTTTTGTTTGTTTCTTATCTTTTTCAAAACTACCTAACTAACTCTCTCTCTCTCTCTAATTTTTGAAAATATCTTCCCTCTTTTTCAAAATTTCTTTTTAATTAACTAATTATTTTAATTTTTTATTTTAATTTTCGAAAAAAAATTACTAACCTTTTTCAAAAACTATTTTCGAAAATCACTAACTCTTTTCAAAAATTATTTTCGAAAATTCTTTCTCTCTCTCTTATCTCCTTTTATTTATTTATTCATCTACTGACACTTCATCTCACCCAAATTTGAACCCCCTCTTCCATCTGTGTTCGAATTTTTTCTTCTTCTTTTCTTCTACTCACACAGGGACCTCTATACTGTGGTAAAAAGGACCCCTATTATTATTATTTTTCTGTCCTTCTTTTTCATATGAGCAGGAACAAAGACAAGAACATTCTTATTGAAGCAGATCCAGAACCTGAAAGGACTCTGAAAGAAAACTAAGAGAAGCTAAAATACAACAATCCAGAGATAACCTTTCAGAAATTTTCGAACAGGAAGAGGAGATGGCAGCCGAAAATAATAATAATGTAGGGAGGATGCTTGGTGACTTTACTGCACCTAATTTCAATTTACATGGAAGAAGCATCTCCATTCCTGCCATTGGAGCAAACAATTTTGAGCTGAAACCTCAATTAGTTTCTCTGATGCAGCAGAACTGCAAGTTTCATGGACTTCCATCTGAAGATCCTTTTCAGTTCTTAACTGAATTCTTGCAGATCTATAATACTGTTAAAACTAATGGAGTAGATCCTGAAGTCTACAGGCTCATGCTTTTCCCTTTTGCTGTGAGAGACAGAGCTAGAATATGGTTGGACTCTCAACCTAAGGATAGCCTGAACTCTTGGGATAAGCTGGTCAAGGCTTTCTTAGCCAAGTTCTTTCCTCCTCAAAAGCTGGGTAAGCTTAGAGTGGA
Source organism: Arachis ipaensis (assembly GCF_059453495.1). Taxonomy (NCBI): domain Eukaryota; kingdom Viridiplantae; phylum Streptophyta; class Magnoliopsida; order Fabales; family Fabaceae; genus Arachis; species Arachis ipaensis. Next base: position 62,459,856 of record NC_142436.1, read on the forward strand.
TGTTCAGACCTTCAGACAGAAAGAAGGTGAATCCCTCTATGAAGCTTGGGAGAGATACAAAGAACTGACCAAAAAGTGTCCTTCTGACATGCTTTCAGAATGGACCATCCTGGATATATTCTATGATGGTCTATCTGAATTGGCTAAAATGTCATTGGATACTTCTGCAGGTGGATCCATTCACCTAAAGAAAACGCCTGCAGAAGCTCAAGAACTCATTGACATGGTTGCTAATAACCAGTTCATGTACACTTCTGAGAGGAATCCTGTGAGTAATGGGACGCCTATGATGAAAGGAGTTCTTGAAATTGATACTCTGAATGCCATATTGGCTCAGAATAAAATATTGACTCAGCAAGTCAATATGATTTCTCAGAGTCTGAATGGAATGCAAGCTGCATCCAACAGTACTCAAGAGGCATCTTCTGAAGAAGAAGCTTATGATCCTGAGAACCCTGCATTAGCAGAGGTGAATTACATGGGTGAACCTTATGGAAACACCTATAACTCATCATGGAGAAATTACCCAAATCTCTCATGGAAGGATCAAAAGCCTCAACAAGGCTTTAATAATGGTGGAAGAAACAGGTTTAGCAATAGCAAGCCTTTTCCATCATCCACTCAGCAACAAACAGAGAACTCTGAACAAAATACTTCTAATTTAGCAAACTTAGTCTCTGATCTATCTAAGGCCACTGTAAGTTTCATGAATGAAACAAGGTCCTCCATTAGAAATTTGGAGGCACAAGTGGGCCAGCTGAGTAAAAGGATCACTGAAATCCCTCCTAGTACTCTCCCAAGCAATACAGAAGAAAATCCAAAAGGAGAGTGCAAGGCCATTAACATAGTCAACACGGACGAACCTGGAGAGGAAGGGGAGGACGTAAATCCCAGTGAGGAAGACCTCCTGGGACATCCAGTGATCAATAAGGAGTTTCCCTTTGAGGAACCAAAGGAATCTGAGACTTATCTAGAGACCATAGAGATTCCATTAAACCTCCTTATGCCCTTCATGAGCTCTGATGAGTATTCCTCTTCTGAAGAAAATGAGGATGTTACTGAAGAGCAAGTTACCAAGTACCTTGGTGCAATCATGAAGCTGAATGCCAAATTATTTGGTATTGAGACTTGGGAGGATGAACCTCCCTTGTTCACCAATGAACTAAGTGATCTGGATCAACTGACATTGCCTCAGAAGAAACAGGATCCTAGAAAGTTCGTAATACCTTGTACCATAGGTAACATGATCTTTGAAAAGGCTCTGTGTGACCTTGGTTCAGGGATAAACCTCATGCCCCTCTCTGTAATAGAGAAACTGGGAATCTTTGGGGTGCAAGCTACTAAAATCTCATTAGAGATGGCAGACAATTCAAGAAAACAGGCTTATGGACAAGTAGAGGATGTGTTAGTAAAGGTTGAAGGCCTTTACATCCCTGCTGATTTCATAGTCCTAGATACTGGGAAGGATGAGGATGAATTCATCATCCTTGGAAGACCCTTCCTAGCCACAGCAAGAGCTGTGATTGATGTTGACAGAGGCGAACTAGTCCTTCAATTGAATGAGGACTCCCTTGAGTTTACAACTCAAGGTTATCCTTCTGTAAACATGGAAAAGAGGCACAGTAAGCTGCTCTCAAAACAGAGTCAACCAGAGCCCCCACAGTCAAACTCTAAGTTTGGTGTTGGGAGGCCACAACCAAACTCTAAGTTTGGTGTTGAACTCCCATATCCAAACTCTAAGTTTGGTGTTGGGAAGTCTCAACAATGCTCTGAACATCTGTGAGGCTCCATGAGAGCCCACTGTCAAGCTATTGACATTAAAGAAGTGCTTGTTGGGAGGCAACCCAATTTTTATTTTTCTTGTTCTTTCATGTTTTATTAGGTTCATGATCATGTGGAGTCACAAAATAAATATAAAAATTGAAAACGGAATCAAAAACAGCAAAAGAAAAATCACACCCTGGAGGAAGACCTTACTGGCGTTTAAACGCCAGTAAGAAGCATCTGGCTGGCGTTCAACACCAGAACAGAGCATGGTTCTGGCGCTGAACGCCCAAAATGGGCAGCATCTGGGCGTTTGAACACCAGAATTGCACCCTGGAGAAGAGCTGGCGCTGAACGCCCAGAACAAGCATGGTTCTGGCGTTCAACGCCAGAAATGGGCAACAAATGGGCATTCAACGCCCAGAACAAGCACCAATCTGGCGCTGAACGCCCAGAGTTGTGTGCAAGGGCATTTTGCATGCCCAATTTGGTGCAAGGTTGTAAATCCTTGAACACCTCAGGATCTGTGGACCCCATAGGATCCCCACCTACCTCCACTCACTTCTTCTCACCCCTCTTTCACACAATCCCATAAACACTCTTCCCCAAAACTCTTCACCAATCACCTCAATCTCTCTTCCCTATCACCACTTCACCACTCACATCCATCCACTCTTCCCCATAAACCTACCTCATAAACTCCACCTACCTTCAAAATTCAAAATCAATTTCCCACCCAAACCCACCCTATATGGCCGAACCTTACCCCCCCCCCTCCCTTCCCTATATATAGCCCTCCATTCTTCCTCATTTTCACACAACACAACCCTCTCTTCCCCTTCTTGGCCGAATACACCCCTCCCCGCTCTCCTCCATATTTTCTTCTTCTTCTTCATCTATTCTTTCTTCTCTTGCTCAAGGGCGAGCAATATTCTAAGTTTGGTGTGGTAAAAACATAAGCTTTTTGTTTTTCCATTACCATTGATGGCACCCAAGACCAGAAAATCCTCTAGAAAAGGGAAAGGGAAGACAAAAGCTTCCACCTCCGAGTCATGGGAGATGGAAAGATTCATCTCCAAAGCTCATCAAGACCACTTCTATGATGTTGTGGCCAAGAAGAAGGTAATCCCCGAGGTCCCTTTCAAGCTCAAGAAGAATGAGTATCCGGAGATCCGACATGAAATCCAAATAAAAGGTTGGGAAGTTCTAACAATCCCCATCCAACAAGTCGGCATCCTAATGGTTCAAGAGTTCTATGCCAATGCATGGATCACTAGGAACCATGATCAAAGTAAGAACCCAAACCCAAAGAATTATATTACAATGGTTCGGGGGAAATACTTAGATTTTAGTCCGGAAAATGTGAGGTTGGCGTTTAACTTGCCTATGATGCAAGGAGATGCACGCCCCTACACTAGAAGGGTCAACTTTAATCAAAGGTTGGACTAAGTCCTCATGGACATATGTGTGGAAGGAGCTCAATGGAAGATTGACTCCAAAGGCAAGCTGGTTCAATTAAGAAGACTGGACCTCAAGCCTGTGGCTAGAGGATGGTTGGAGTTCATCCAACGCTCCATCATCCCCACTAGCAACCGATCTGAAGTTACTGTGGATCGGGCCATCATGATTCATAGCATCATGATTGGAGAGGAAGTAGAAGTTCATGAAGTCATCTCCCTTGAACTCTACAAAATAGCCGAAAAGCCCTCTCCTGGGGCAAGGCTAGCTTTCCCTCATCTTATTTGCCATCTATGTTACTCAGCTGGAGCTTTCATAGAAGGAGACATTCCCATTGAGGAAGAGAAGCCCATCACTAAGAAAAGGATGGAGCAAGCAAGAGAGCCCATTCATGGATCTCAACAGGCACATGAAGAAGCTCATCACCATGAGATCCCGGAGATGCCTCAAATGCATTTTCCTCCACAAAACTATTGGGAGCAAATCAACACCTTCCTAGGAGAATTAAGTTCCAACATGGGACAATTAAGGGTGGAACATCAAGAGCACTCCATCATCTTTCATGAAATAAGAGAAGATCAAAAAGCAATGAGGGAGGAGCAACAAAGACAAGGAAGAGACATAGAAGAGCTCAAGGATATCATTGGTTCCTAAAGAAGGAAATGCCACCATCACTAAGGTGGACTCATTCCTTGTTCTTACATTCTCTGTTTTTCGTTTTCTTAATGTTAAGTGCTTATCCATGTTTGTGTCTTATTACATGATCATTAGTAGTTAGTAACTATGCCTTAAAGTTATGAATGTCCTATGAATCCATCACCTCTCTTAAATGAAAAATGTTTTTATTCAAAAGAACAAGAAGTACATGAGTTTCGAATTTGTCCTTGAACTTAGTTTAATTATTTTGATGTGGTGACAATACTTTTTATTTTCTGAATGAATGCTTGAACAATGCATATGTCTTTTGAAGTTGTTGTTTAAGAATGTTAAATATGTTGGCTATTGAAAGAATGATGACAAGGAGACATGTTATTTGATAATCTGAAAAATCATAAAAATGATTCTTGAAGCAAGAAAAAGCAGCAAAGAATAAAGCTTGCAGAAAAAAAAAAGAGAGAGAAAAAGCAAGCAGAAAAAGCCAAAGCTCTTAAAACCAAGAGACAAGAGCAAAAAGTCAATAACCCTTAAAACCAAAAGGCAAGGGCAATTAAAAAGGATCCCAAGACTTTGAGCATCAGTGGATAGGAGGGCCTAAAGGAATAAAATCCTGGCCTAAGCGGCTAAACCAAGCTGTCCCTAACCATGTGCTTGTGGTGTGAAGGTGTCAAGTGAAAACTTGAGACTGAGCGGTTAAAGTCAAGGTCCAAAGCAAAAGAAGAGTGTGCTTAAGAACCCTGGACACCTCTAATTGGGGACTTTAGCAAAGCTGAGTCACAATCTGAAAAGGTTCACCCAGTTATGTGTCTGTGGCATTTATGTATCCGGTGGTAATATTGGAAAACAAAGTGCTTAGGGCCACGGCCAAGACTCATAAAGTAGCTGTGTTTAAGAATCATCATACTAAACTAGGAGAATCAATAACACTATCTGAACTCTGAGTTCCTATAGATGCCAATCATTCTGAGCCTCAATGGATAAAGCGAGATGCCAAAACTATTCAAGAGGCAAAAAGCTACAAGTCACGCTCATTTAATTGGAGCTATGTTTCATTGATAGTTTGGAATTTATAGTATATTCTCTTCTTTTTATCCTATTTGATTTTCAGTTGCTTGGGGACAATCAACAATTTAAGTTTGGTGTTGTGATGAGCGGATAATTTATACGCTTTTTGGCATTGTTTTTAGTATGTTTTTAGTAGAATCTGGTTACTTCTATGGATGTTTTCATTAGTTTTTATGTTAAATTCACATTTCTGGACTTTACTATGAGTTTGTGTGTTTTTCTGTGATTTCAGGTATTTTCTGGCTGAAATTGAGGGACTTGAGCAAAAATCAGATTCAGAGGTTGAAGAAGGACTGCTGATGCTGTTGGATTCTGACCTCTCTACACTCAAAGTGGATTTTCTGGAGCTACAGAACTCAAAATGGCGCTCTTCCAATTGCTTTGAAAAGTAGACATCCAGGGCTTTCCAGCAATATATAATAGTCCATACTTTGGCCGAGTTTAGATGACGTAAAAGGGCGTTGAACGCCAGTTCTACGCTGCTGTCTGGAGTTAAACGCCAGAAACACGTCACAAGCCAGAGTTGAACGCCAGAAAATACGTTACAAACTGGCGTTCAACTCCAAGATTGACCTCTACACGTGTAACATTCAAGCTCAGCCTATGCACACACCAAGTGGGCCCCGGAAGTAGATTTATGCATCAATTACTTACTTCTGTAAACCCTAGTAACTAGTTTATTATAAATAGGACTTTTTACTATTGTATTAGACATCTTTGATCAGTTTTATGCTATCTTAGACTTTCATGGGGGCTGGCCATTCGGCCATGCCTGAACCATTATCACTTATGTATTTTCATACGGTAGAGTTTCTGCACTCCATAGATTAAGGTGTGGAGCTCTGCTGTTCCTCAAAGATTAATGCAAAGTGCTACTGTTTTTCTATTCAATTCAACTTATTCTGCTTCTAAGATATTCATTCGCACTTCAACCTAAATGTGATGAACGTGACAATCATCATCATTCCCCCACGAACGCGTGCCTGACAACCACTTCCGTTCCACCTTAGATTGAATGAGTATCTCTTGGATCTCTTAATCAGAATCTTTGTGGTATAAGCTAGATTGATGGCGGCATTCATGAGAGTCCGAAAAGTCTAAACCTTGTCTGTGGTATTCCGAGTAGGACTCTGGGATTGAATGACTGTGACGAACTTCAAACTCGCGAGTGCTGGGCATAGTAACAGACGCAAAAGGAGGGTGAATCCTATTCCAGTATGATCGAGAACCTCAGATGATTAGCCGTGCTGTGACAGAGCATTTGGACCATTTTCACAAGAGGATGGGATGCAGCCATTAACAAGGGTGATGCCTCCAGACGATTAGCCATGCAGTGACAGCGCATCGGACCATTTTCCAGAGAGGATAAAAAGTAGCCATTGACAACGGTAATGTCCTTACATAAAGCCAGCCACGGAAAGGAGTAAGATTGATTGGATGAAGACAGCAGGAAAGCAGAGGTTCAGAGGAACGAATGCATCTCTATACGCTTATCTGAAATTCTAACCAATGAATTACATAAGTATTTCTATCCTTATTTTCTATTTATTATTAATATTCAAAAACTCCATAACTATTTGATATCCGCCTGACTGAGATTTACAAGGTGACTATAGCTTGCTTCAAGCCGACAATCTCCGTGGGATCGACCCTTACTCACGTAAGGTTTATTACTTGGACGACCCAGTGCACTTGCTGGTTAGTTGTATCAAAGTTGTGAATGAAAAATGATTTATTAAGACGTGCGTACAGAGTTTTTAGCGCCGTTGCCTGAGATCACAATTACGTGCATCAAGTTTTTGGCGCCGTTGCCGGGGATCACAATTTCGTGCACCAATATCTCTCTCTCTATGAGTGTGATCCTTGCTTTGTCTAATTCTATATGTCCATTGCTTTGTGTATGAATGCACTTGCATGATTGAGGCCATCATTTTAACAGTCATTTTTCCCAAATAGCCTTAACCCTTATATCTACCATTGCTAACCAATTTTGAGCCTTTGATAAACCCTCTTGTTCTTAAACAGAGCACATCAACAATCCTAAGTGAAAAACCATGAATGTCCCTGAATTTGAATCCTTGATTAGCTTAGGTGATTTAGGATGTGTATCATTCAAATAGGAGGGGTATACTTTGGAAATTCGGGTAGGTATATAGGCATGTAATTGTAGTGTAATTGAAAATTCTAGGATCTTGGGAACATACTCATGTGCTAAATGATTACACCGTATGCATTGACACTTTGGTTCACAAAGAAACCCCAAAGAAAAGGGGATGATGATAATGTCAAATAAAAAAAATAAAATAAAAAAAATAAAATAAAAAAAGAGAGAGAAAGAAAGTAATGAAAGGGGACAAAAATGCCCCAAGATAAAGTAATAAAAACAATGCATATAGTAGGTGGATTGAAAAGGATGCATGAGTATGCAAAAAGGGTAAAATTCAAGGGTAGCTAGGAATGTATTGTAGTTGTATAGGTTGTTTTTGGTGTCTAGTGGGATCCGAGGTTGATCAAGGACTCAAATTTTAAGCCCACTTAGCCATATACATCATTACCTTCACCCTAGCCCCATTACAACCCATGAATAAGACCTCATGATACTTGTAAGCATGCATTAAGTAATTGTTGATTGATTAGATGAAAGACAAGGCTTGGAAAGCATGATTAGGAGGAGATTGAGTGATGAACCCTAGACACTTGAGCGAATAGTACGGATACATTTCCGATGAGGGTTCGAGGCTCAATGCTTGTTCCCGGCTTTCACAAGCGTTCATTTAGCAAGTTATATGCACTCTTTAGTGATATTCAATTTGGTAGGATTCATGAATCACATACTATCTTCACCCTATATGCTCACATGTATTCTTGAAGGATGGATTCACTTTTGACCAAGTAGGTAGATGATTTTACATTAGTTGCATGCATCCGTTTAGGTACTTAGCATTTCATAAATCCTTTCCCATCATAATCTTTGGTCCTTTTATTTTAAGCATGAGGACATGCTTGGTTTAAGTGTGGGGAGATTTGATAAACCTCGATTTCATGGTTTATCTTGTGCTTATTTTGGGGGATTTTATCAATATTTCTCACATTTATTCACAAGAATTGCATGGTTTTGTGTTCACTTCCCAATATTACTCTATGATGAAAAACATGCTTATTTTGCCTTGAAATTGCCATATTTTAATCCTCTTCTATTGCCATTCGATGTCGTGATGTTTTTGTTGAGTAATTTCAGGAATTATAGGGTAGGAATGATTTAGAAGAGAGGGAGAAAGCATGTAAAAAAAGGGAGGAACATGAAGAATTGAAGTCTTGAGAGCAGCAGCATCGGCGTGCCCGCGCACTCCACGCGCATGCATGGATGGGATTGGCTGGAAGCGGCGCGAAAGGATGGATGCATCCGCGCATATTAAAAGATTCCTATCGACGCGCACGCGCAACTGGCGCGCACGCGTGGATCACAAAAGTAATCGGCGCGCGCGCACGCATGGCGCGCACGCGTGGGAAGCTGCACGTGACCTCATTAAGAGAAATCGTGCCTGGCGATTTCTGAGGCCAAGGAGGCCCAACTTCAAGCTGTTTTCTGCATGGAGAAGACCCAAGGATGCTAGGGGGAAAAGGGAGATGACTCATTTTACACTAGGACACAATTTTAGCTAGTTTTTTTAGGTTCTTTGGTTATTCTAGAGTGAGAAACCCTTGTTCCTCTCTAGATCTAGTTTCCATTTTGATCTTCTCTTGTTGATTTGTGAATTGGATTTTGTTAATTACAGTTTTAATTGTTCAATTTGAATTCCTTGTTACAATCTTGCTTACATTTAGTGATAGTTTTATGATTCTTGTCAATTGTCATTTCATACACATTTCTTGAATGTTATGAATCTTGACTTGTTGATGTTACATTGATGATTTCTATGTTTAATCCTGTTGATTGCTTGATTGTATGTTGATAATTGTTAGTGGGTATTTGTGGAATTCAATTTAATTGCTATTTTGAACATGTCTTTTATTAATGCTTACCAAGTGTTTGATGAATTGTTTACTTTGATTATGGAGTAGTCTTTTCCACTCTTGGCCTAGGTCAAGGGAATTGGGTAAACTTGAGTCATTGGGTCTAATGGGTTTGATGATTTGGGAGCCCTTGGTGGTCAATTTGATACTCATTGACGCCAACCCACTACTAATTTAATTAGTAGGTAGGTTGGGACTTATGGGTTGATGTGTCCAAAGCCATTTGACGTACTTCAAGTCTAGGGGTAGATATCACATACTTAAGACTTTGGGGGTAGACTTAATAAGCTTGGTTCCTCATAATTGTCAAGATATAGTTGTTAGACAAGGATTGTGATCCCAATTCCCATGCCTAGCCAAGAGTTGTTTTTATCATTCATATTTGAAAACCAATTTCCAATTTCAATTGCCTTAGTTATAGTTACTTGTTTGGTTTAAGTAGAATTAAATAGAATATTGCTTGTTCATTGGAATTGCTCAAGTTTTACTTAGGTGGTTGAATTAGTTTATTGCAATTTAAGATTACTTGCTTGTTAAGATTTCCATTTATTTTCATGCTCATAACTCACAACCCCGGATTTCTAACCAATGTCGAAGCACATGTTTGCCCATTCCTTGTGAGACGACCCAAGGTTTGAATACTTCGGTTATTTCTATTGGGGTTGAACTTGTGATAACCAAATCCCTCTTCTAAATTTGACCCCCCGAGAATTGTTGTTGGTAGAGCTATACCTACAACGAGGTGTTATTAAAGAGAAATCTACCAACACACCGCTGGGGCGTTATCAGGATGTCATATTTAATTCTGTTTTTAACTACTCTTTTATTTTTTTTAACGTCACCATTAGTCTTAGTTTTCCATTTCTTGTGAATCTCATTCTCATCCGAGTCAACTTTAATTCGTTTCCATCTAATGCACCATTTGTCCTTTTATTTGTCTTTCTTTAGTCAAAGGTTCTTTCTTGAGAATTTTCTATTGATTGAGTTGTCTTCCTGGTGCGTTTTGTATTCCTTTAGACCAATTGGAAACTCATTTGATAATCCATACCCAGTGAGTTTTTGTTTGAATTCCCTTAATTTAAAGGTCCTTTCTTCCATGCGTTGATTTCATTTTAAGCACATCGTGATGTTCTTAAATGATACTTGCGAGGTGGTTATTTCAAATATACTTTCAAAATTTTGTTTTGAACCATTTTTGAAAAGGTTTTGAATTCTTTTGAAGAAATTTAAGTTTTGAACCAACTTTTTTAAGTTGTTAAGTTTCTTCTTAAGCTTTTTGTTTCTATGAGTGACATGGTTTATGAATCCTAATTGAAATCCTTTAATTTAAGTCTCTTTCTTAAAATGAATTAGTTTCCTTTTTAGCACATAATAATATTATTGAACATCCTTATAAAGTTGTGACTTCAAGTATATTATTGATGTTTTGTTTTAAACCTTTTTAAACAAGTTTTGATTTATTTTTATGCAAAGTTGTCCCTGACTAGAATTGCTTTACTTGAGCAGTGCCTCTCTTTGGTGTGATTTGAACTTGTTTTGGGGCGATACATCTATTGAAGTTTTAATAAAATCGCTTTCAATTTAGCTTACACTCCTTTACCTTATACTCTGAAAATTTCTATGTGATTTAAACCTGTTTGATTGTAATGTATCATCTTTTCTTTTATGAGTAAAACTTTATCTCAGATTTTCTTCCAACAAGATTATAATTTTCATACATGCTTAAAAAAGAAGAGAAAATATAATTTTGCTCTTAGCCAAATTAATCTTTCCATTTACAAAGTTTGTGTAATCTATTTCCACTTGAATTTATATTGAAATAATGCCACATTTACATTTTTATTACTCTTTTGAAGGATGTTTGTTACCCATTTTCTCTTTAGAACATGAAATGATTTCCCCTTAAGTTTCCATTCTTTACGAACAATGCATTTGAAAATATTTTTAACCATACTCTTGAGTTCTATAAACTTTGTCTTTGGTTTGGATATACTTCTTCTACAAACCTCATATTTACTTGTCTCAGCTTGAATTCGTTTCAAAATACTGCATTATTTTTCATCTTATTGGTCTTATCAAATTCCTTCGATTCAAGAGTTATCCTTAAAGATATTAGTTGACTCTCTTTCCAGCACTCTTTATTACTTGTTCATCCTTGTCTACTTGTGATTTCAGCAATTCTTTCAAATTCTCGCGAACACAGTCCGTGTCGTTTTTCTTCCTTTTCTATGGTCTACTATCCTTCTGAGTATACTCGAGATTAGTTTTGGCATTTTGTGCGACCATTAGACTTAATAAACGACATATTAGTCCTTTAGGACACGTTTGGTGAATGCAAAAGGTGAAACTCATAATTGTACGACATTACAGAGAGTTGTGAAACCTTGTTTTACGTGAAAGAGTTTTGTTGATGTGGGACTTATAACCAGTAGTAAGGATTGTAAAGTGTTTAACAAAGTTGAGAACCTTCGGATGAGTTGCTCAATGAAGTACGATTAAGAATGGTAAAGATAAATTATATTGAAGTTTGAATAATTGAATCTCTAAAGTTGATATAAGATCAGTATGTGAACGTTAAGCACATCATTTTAACTCCAGCTTGTGTTATAACCTTTTGCCGTATTGCTCTACCATTACATGTTTGAAACATATCATCTTGTACATCAAGCCTGTCTTGTAACTTCTGTTTCACATCATACTTATATCCTTTATATTTTAATGCCATATAAAAATCCTGGTATTTGAAACTATTTGTGTATATATATATATATATATATATATATATATATATATATATATATATATATATATATACACAAATAGTTTCAAATACCAGGATTTTTATATGGCATTAAAATATAAAGGATATAAGTATGGCATATATATATATATATTGAGGACTTGTTGCCATTTCTTTAAATAAGTTCAAGAGTGAAGTAATATGAAAATCTCTTTCATTTTGTATCAATTTTCGAGGACAAAAATTTTTATAAGGTGGGTAGGATGTAAGACCCAAGACTTTTGAAAAGTCCTATTTTAAACTAATCTCAAATTTTATATATTTATTTATAGTTTTAATTTCAGAAATTATTTTTATTGAAAAATAATTAAAGGCAATTAATTGGATTTGAAATAAATTAAGGTTTTTATCTAAACTCTATTCCTAAGGATTATTTTCCTATTTATGATTTAAAGTTCTAGAAATTTGAAAGTAATGGGGTTTGGCTATTTAAATTAGAATTTTGTCTAATTTTATAATTATTGAATTATTTTCTATATTTAAATTATAAAATTAGTGGTTATGAAATAATAAGAATTTTATAAGATTTGATTTTAGATAATTTAATTTATATCATTTAATACTTTAAGTTAAAGATAAAGAGAAATTAATTATATTATCTTGAATTTTCAATTAGAGTAATTTATTGAAAATCAATTAGTATTTTTATACTACAAATAATATTTTAAAGTAACTTTAGGGATTAAATTAGTTTTTCAATATTAATATCTTATGCTCTAATTTTATTAAAATTACCAAATTATCCTTATACCTAATTTTTACCAAAACCCTAAATCCCCAAAATATCACCCTAACCCTAATTCTACCCTAACCCTTAGCCACCACCGCCACACCCCCCAAACCCTTAAGCCAAACCTCAGCCACTAACCAAGAAAGAAATGAAAAAAAGAAAGAAAGGGGGAAAGAGGGAACGGGAGAGCAGAGGGGAACAGAGATCGGTGAGGGAGAAGAGTAGAGGGAGGAGCTACATCGCCATCACCGGCCTTGGGCTCGCCGCCGTTCATACCCCGTTGCGTCACCACCCAGCCGTCTCCAGCCCACCGCCAGTCGCTGTTGTCGTCACCAAGGGAGGAGAGAGAAAGAGGCAAATGCGAGGAGAGAGAGAGAGGGAGCTCGCGAGGAAGCTGCTGCCGTCGAAGCTGGGTTCGTCGTTGCCGTTGGAGTCCGCATCACTATCGAACTTGCTGCTGTCGCCGAGGGGAAGCCCGTCGCCGCTAGCTTCGTCGGATCTCCGCCGCCAAACCCGTCTTTGCCACCGCCACTGGAAGCGCAAAGAGAGAACACGCGAGGAAAACTGTCGCGGAGCTGCCGTCGCTGCCGCGTTGCTGGGCTCACCGTCGTCCTGCCCGCGCAGCTGCTGCGTTGCCAGAGCTCTTCGCCGCTGCTGTTGACGGCGGAAACCGCCTTCCAAGCCTGTGTCTGTTGGTAAGCCCTAACCCTGCTTCAGCTTCTTTATTCGTTAAGTTTACCTTTACCGTGAGAATTGTCGCTGAGGTTGACTGTGCCAGGTTATATGGTCACCATGAGTTTCTCTACCGCCGTCCAAGCTGCCACCAGAAGGATCCACCATAGCCTCCTCTGTTCTTGTCTTCGAATTAGAACTGCCATTTTCCACTGAATATGTAACTCCTCTATCCTTGCTTTGCTGCCATTTTATTCCTCTGCTATGATCTTTTAATTATGACCGCGTATGTCTCTATTTTAATTCTGCTAAGGTCTGTTTGAAAAATTTAAATGGGTGTTGCTGCCACCGGTTCGGTCACATTGGAATCATTGCTGCTGCCATAAAACAGAAAGGGAAGGGAGTTACTATGTTTAACCTGTGTGAATTCAGCTAGTTGAGGTAGGGGTTTTTCTTAAATCTATTTTACATTACAGGGTTGTTATAAATCGATATTAATGCGTAAAATACATTTTTGTGATTTCGTGAGTCTTATGAATTGAATTGAGTTGTTTTGGTTGAATGAGATCATTAGTTTGATTTGATATTAAACCCGATTTGATATTGGAATTTGATTTTAAAATAAACTTGGAAAAGACTTGATATTTGAAAACGGGTTATTTATTGAGAATGATTTGCTATTTTGGAAATGATTTGAAAAGTGTTTGAGGGAATGGTTTGGTTTGAAACTGTTTGAGAAGACCGAGAATTCTTAACTATTGATTGATGCTGTTGGTTGAAGTCGGTTTAAATTGTGATTTATAGGATTGGTTGATTGAATTCTGGATTTTGTAATTTCTTTGGGTTGAGTACTGTTGTTGTGATAATGGTTGTTGGAAGTGATTTGACTGATTAACAGGTGTTTGGTTTGGTTTGGTTGGGACCCGAACACGGTGGCAGAATCCGAGTTTTAGAGGAGATGTTGCCGAAATTTTATAAAATTGGAAGTTTTGTTTGAAGTAATTGTTTAAAAAGATTTAGTTCTTAAATGTTATTTGTTTCGGATTGATTTATTTAAAAAAAAAAGAATTATGTTTTGAATTGAGATTGTTGATTAACGGAAAGAAGGATGATGAGGATTGATTTGAAATATGATTTTTGAATGAATTTGGAAATGGGATATGCATTGACGAATGATGATGATATTAAGAATGGCTTAGATATTGATGAATGATGAATGAATTATTTATGTGGCTTATGAATTTGAAATATCTGATATACGAGGTTCCCTGGATTAAGTGCCGTGGCTTGCCACCACGTGTACCAGGTTGAAAACTCGATACTCTGTTGACCCTACGACATAAGTGTAACCGGGCACTATATAAATTCCCGGGAATGTTATCCCCATTGAGCAATATTGATTATTTGGGAAAAAACTATGCATAGACTCTTGGGGATGCATGTCGGGGGACAGTCTAAGGACAATTCAGACTTGTCGGGTTGGCTGGATAACCGACAGATGAGCCTCATCAGCCATAGGATATGCATGCATCATATGCATTTGTATGCTTTGTTTGGGTTTGAACTTGTTTTGGTTTGCCTAATTGCTAAACTATTCTTAACTGCTACTTGAACTATTTGCTGTAACTGCTACCTACTTGTGCTTTCCTTATCTGTCTTGCCTGTGTTTGTCCTGGCGTGCTACATTTGAGAATGAACTTTGGTGCTGAATTAATGATTGTGTTGTTTGATTGCACGGTAGGTTTCTTATTGAGATTTTTCTTATAAGAAAGGAAAGGTTTCAGATTTTTGATAAATTAAACGTTTCTTTGAAAAGGTTTTGAATGATTACCTACTGGTTTTTAAAAGATTCATAAGGCAATGATAATCACTGAGCTTGAAAACAATTTTCTTATTAAATATCTTCTTATGACAACTTTGAAACTGCGTGGTGAGACCGTGTGGTTAGGTTCTCACCCCCCTATAGCTTTACCTTTTCAGGAACCGGATGAAGAAGCATTAAAAAGAGTTATACTGCGTTTGGTTTATAAGATGTTGTATTAATTAGATATTTTCTCCCCTCGTCCTTGTTACTACAAGTTTGTAAGAGGGATAGGAATTGTATGTTTTATATGTATATTATATTATGAGTTATTATGTAAGGAGTCTTGTATATGAATCTATGCCTGTTTGTATTTTTCTTAAGATAAAGTGTTTATTTTTGGTTTTCTAAGAAATCAGCGATACAGTGTCGAGTCACAGGCTCCTATTTTAGTATTTAGTATGTAAAGTAGTCGTAATACTTCTTCCTATCAGAGTGGCGCAGCCGGAAGCGTGACTTCTGATAGTGAGGGTGTTACAAAATGAGTCACATTTTTCGTATATATAACAATGATTAATATCACATTTTATAACTTGTGAAATCATATTATAAATTATTGATAAGTTTGGATTATAAATATAAATTGAAAAAATTTAACTATAAATTTAAATGGCCTTATTTTTAAACTATATAATTTAATAATTTTTCTTCAATTTTTATATATACTAATTCTTCTAACTTTTTTAGTTTATGTTTCTCAATATATTGTTCCTTTAGAAATATTGAATTACATAAATACTATCTACTTCGTTATACAACAGTCCATAATCTTAATTATTTGGCTTCTATGGTGAGAACCTCTACATTTTTAAGAATGTGATGAAATTTTTTTATCTATATCACCATGTTATAGCAAAATACACCAATCTTTAAATGGAGATCGAAATCAATAACCAAATAAAAAAAAAGCCAAATACATGAATGTCTAACTACTATGATACATAGATAAATGTGAAAGTACAATTACACAAAAATTTTTCTAAGTCATAATTTAAAATTCACTTATCCATTCTGTCAATCAAACAACATATTCGAGTGTCACAATCTTTGTAGGCCACCACGTAGACTTTCGAACACCTAAAAAGTCCTCATTTTCTTTAATGTAAGTGATGCAAACCTCCCAGTTCATAGACTTCACCATGCTCTCAAGCTCATTAATTACCTCAGCAGTGTCTCGAACAATAAGCGTACTTTCGGGTCTCAGAATTTGATCAGTCTTAGCCACAATAACTTGAAAATTATACCTAACAGACTAATAAATATATTAGCAAAATGACACAGATAATTATTGTCTGTTGACATGATCTGACAAACTATTAATTTTGATGAATGAGAAATAAAATAATTATATACACATTTTCTTGAGTCTTGAAAACAGATAATCTACATGGAGAAAATCATAGGACCTAGGATAAGTGCTAAACGATTTACATCAATCATAATACATGCCAAAAAGATGGCGTTCATATATAATAGGAAGTGTATCTGGAGTATCTATTGAAACTAACCACATTCATGATCTATATATTCAATTCTTTTATAGTTGCAGTAAATCCAGAGACCAAAAAATAATTATAAAATAAAGATAATGACAACGATAAATTTATATAATTCGGATTAACATTTCAAAAGTGATTTTTCTTACCCTCTATAGATTGATCTTATATCTATAATATTTTGAATATTTTGCCATTGAATTTCTATCCCAACACATTTTCAATGTTCATAATCCATGTTAAAATTGTCAGGGACAAACATTTCATAAACTCCAACTTGAGAATTTGTCAACTATGGTCAATGAATACTTCATGGTTAACATATTATATATAGCTCCGAATGGGAGTTGGAGGATCTAGTGGTTTGTATCCACGATAAGCCGATAATTGTCCTCTTGCCACGACGTTTCATAAGAAGAAAAAAATTGTTGTAAAAACTATCAAATAAAAGAGTCATTGATAAAAAAATGAGATCCTCTTCTAATATATATGACCTTTTATAATGATAAAATAAAAATAGAAGGAATAAAATTTAATATTTTTATATTAGAAATAAAATTTAATATTTTTTCTAATAAAATTAAATAATGAATTAGTTATAATTAATATATTTAAATAAATAAAACAAATCAAATAAAAATATTTTTAAGAATTAATCAAATTAATTAGTTAATACAAATAATTAGTATAATTGATTTGATTTAACTTATTGAATTCAAAAAAATAAATAAAAAAATAGTTGATTAAATTTAATGAATTAAAAAGACAAATAGAGAAATACTCTCTTAGGAAACAATGATTTTCTTAACTAAATTAATCTGTGTTTATTATATTGAATTAGAATAAATAATAAATTATCTATTTTAATATGCACCTTATAAATTAACAAATTAAAATAATCGATATAATGAATTATAATTGATTAATTGATATAAATTATAATAAATTATGTGATATTTAAATATCTAATCAAATTAACTAGTTGATATAATTAATTTATTGTAATGAATTATATTTAATGAATTAAAGAAATAAATTGAAAAACACTTTAACAATTAATTGTTTGATATAAATTATAATAAATTGTGTGATATTTAAATATATAATCAAATTAATTAGTTGCTATAATTAATTCACCGTATTAACTTGTATTTAATGAGTTAAAAAAAATAAATCGAAAAATACTCTCAGAAGCATGCCATGTCAACTCCATCATTAAGTGTAGAAATCCGACTTTTATATAATAGAATAGATTGATCCAATTAATTTTCTTTTATAAATATTTTTTTTTATCCAATTACACCAAAAATTAATCCAAATTTTATGTGAGTCAAACCTTAAAAATCTTTCCCTCCTTATTACATCCAACAATTATACCATCTTTATTCCAAATAAAAATTTTCAAATCACCACAACATATTTTACAAAAAAATCCAAATATCTCAAATTCGATTAGTCTTAATTTATTAGAAATCAAAAACATAAAAAATCAAATTCGATTAGTCTTAATTTATTAGAAATCAAAAACATAAAAAAAATTATTTTATGACCTGTAGAATAAAAAAATAAATAATAAATCAATCTCAATTCGTTGAGTATGAATATTATACGTTTAAATTATAGATATTATACATATAAAATTATAGATGTTAAATTACAGATATTTTAATAATTCTACTATACAACTCATATTATACATAAAGACTATACGTTATAAAATAAAAAATAAAAATAAAATGTCAAAAAATTATGAAATAAATATTTAAATATAATTATTAACTAATTAGATTAAAATTGATAAATAAGCATACATATAAATATAATTAAATTATAAAATAATTTGAAATCATAACTTATTGATGCATATGTGAAATAATTTAAAAAATACATAGTTTAGAATTGGGTAATATTAACTGTAAAAACACATTAATTATAAAAATTATATATATGAAATTATGAATAATATTAATATGAAATTATGAATCTTATGGGTGTGAAATTATAGATGTTATGTGTGTGAAATTAAATGTTAAGTTAAAGATATTTTTACGAATTTTACTATTTAACTCATTTTTACATACCGACTGATAAAAATATAAAATAGAATATAAAATATAAAAAATATGAAATCAATTTTTAAATAAGAAATTCAAATTTAAATGCCATAAAATAGAAAAAAAAAAAGAAAGGTTGATACTTGACAATGATTGTAATAAAAAGAAAAAAAATTAAACATATAAAATAATAAATAAAAAACTAAGACAATTCATATAAAAAAATCTTATATCGTAAATAAGGATTCAACACTTACAAAATTGAGATAAATAAAATTTTTTCCTTTAAAAAAATGTCTCGTGTTATTTGGGAGTTTTAGTGTTAAAAATTTTATCTACATGCTTCAAACCACCGAGTGGCTGATGACATATAGGGTGTGTATGGTTGGGGGAATTAAAGAACATTCCCAAAAATTTTAAAATGGGAATATGAAATTCCTATGTGTGGTTCAAACTTTAAAAAAACATTCCAAGGTAACTTTTATTCCTTGGAATTGAATTACCACAAATTCAATTCCCATCTCCCGCTGGTTATCTTTCATTCCAATGGGAATGGAATGCAAATAATAAAATAAAAAGACTAAATTATCCCTGTTATTTAATACTTAGTTTCACCTTTTTCTTCATTTTTCTTTGAAGATTGAAACCCTAGCAGAGTTGTTTCTTCCACAACTCAGTGAGTTTCACTATCGCCACCGCCACCGGAGCCGGCACCGGCGCCGCCGTTACTCTAAACAGAAGATTCATCTCCTTCTCTTCTCCGATTCATGTTCGCAGTGCTTTTCTCTATGAATTTTCTTCGAATCTCATATTAAGGTTTGAGTTTTTTCCCAAATCAGTGGAGGCTTCACCAACACCACCGTCATCAGAGCTACGTCGGCGCCACTGTTACCCTAAACGGAAGACTGATTTCCTTCTCTTCTTCGAGTTTATGTTCGCATTGCTTCTCTCTGTGAATTCTCTTTGAATCTGTCATCAAGGTTTGGGTTCTTTTTATGCTTTCTACATCATATTACACTAATTTTCTGCAATAGACTGCTAATTTGATTAGTTATTTTTTATTTTGCTTGATTTCTTATATGCTCTCTGTGATTATGTTGTATGCAAACAACATGTTTGATGATTTGCCTCAATAAAGAGTTTAAGCTTGTGACATATTTTTACATGCTTAATTTGGCTTGAATCTGACAAAAACATATTTTCACATGCTTAATCTTGTCTTAATTTGGCTTTTCATGCTGTGTACTTCATGAGTCATGCTACAATGCACTACTAAGCTTGCATTACTATTGCTCTTCTTCTTTTTCTTGTTGTCTTCATGAATTTTACATACTAGTAACAATGTAAAGTTGTTTTGGTGGCAATCTAATTTTCAGCTACTGGATCTGTGGGATCTAATTTTCCAATTTTAAAATGTATTTTGGTGTGCATGTTCTGGTATACTTGTATGTTCTGGTGTTATCATAATGAATATTCATCAATTGGTTAGAGGAATATTCATTATGTTGGCTATAGTTTTGGGCTAATGTGGCTGAGGTGTGGAAAAAGATGTTCATGGTTGCCCCTTCTTCATTTGTGTCTCCGCTGGAGGAGGAAGAGGAAGAGTATGCTGCCATTGCGGAGAAAGGGTTCTATTTGTACCCTGTTCGTCCTAAAGCAACATCCAGTGGCTCTGACCCACCTGAACTATTACCGCTCTTCCCTTTGCATTCCCACAACACTTCTTCTTCTTAGTCCTTATAGCTCTTAACACAGGTTTTTCTATAGGCCTATGTTACTTGTTTCATTGCTAAGCTTAAAACTCCTGAGCTAAATGGTTCTCCAAATCTGAAGCTTTTGAAAAGAGCTCATTTTATACATCCAAAAGAGCTCATTTTAGTGCCTCAACAACATCAGCAACTAACCTTGTTCTCCATGTTTGTTTTTCTTCCACAAGCATACACTCTGGTTCTGCTAGAAGCACACTAGAAGCACACACTTCTTTAAGTGAGAGATTGTCTGACTTATCACCCGGTATAATCCATTGTTTTGGATTCAAAGTTTCTTTTCGTATGAAGCCCTGCAACATATAGATTTCCATTAAGGAATAAAAATTAAACCACGTCATATAAGTATAACCATCTTTGTTACATAAACTAATTCAATACTCAGATTGTAGAGTGATGAAGAATCCAGCAACATTTTTTAATTTCTAGCACAAAAATGGTCATGTTGAATAAAGGAGAAAACAACATAAGCTATTACTAACTGATATCAAACATGTAAAATGTTTGAAAACAAATATTATGGAATTAGAGTACTGGAAGCCTGCTGCTGCACCCTAACTTAGACAATTGAGCATTTGAAATCATGTTTGGTGAATGGCATGTTGGTTACAAATTTCTTTGAGCTTTTTACAGTAGAATTGACTTCTCGTTTGAAGGTAGAATCACAATCTTGAAAAATATTGAGTCTTCTTTTTGGTTTCTTACCCTTGGTAAATGGATCTAATTTCACTTTTCTTCTTATGAAATGTTCACAGGCAGAAAGAAAGAAAGAAAAAGTGAAACGAGAAAAATCAGGAAGAAATTGCTAAGGCTGTAAAACAGCTTCAAGATTTTGATCAGGTTAATCTTCTTACACATGCTAGAATGGTGGAATCTGAATTACATGTGATCTACTCATAGCATCGGGTTTAGTAGGTATCACAAGAATGCAGTTCATGAGTTGTGAAGATTTTCTTATTTCATTTTACTAGCTTAATATATTTTTCCACCATATTGAGACAAGTGATGCTTGGGGTAGATGCAAAGATCAACTTGCACAAGAAATGTGGAACCAATGGAGGAGAAGACATTACGCTCGATAATTGTAATTATTTTTCTATGTGTGAGGCTGTCTGTCGTAACATTGATTTCATTTTATTGATGTGTTTGTGTTCTTGTACAAGTGTTGTGCGTCTGTTAGTAAATTTTAACTTTTGAAACTTCTCTGTAACTTTAATTTAGATAATAGTAAAGCTTTTTAATACATATATGGTTAGAATCATTGAGATTTGTTTTATATAAGTTCAATTATGGATATTTAAAAAATTTAGAGTCAATAATAATTTAACTAAAGATATTTGTTAATAGGAATATTTTAGTAAATTTAAAAAATTTAGAATCAATAATAATTTTAATTAAAGATATTTGATATTAGGGATATTTTAGTAAATTTAAAAAAATTTAGAGTCAATAATAATTTAACTAAAGATATTTGTTATTAGGGATATTTTAGTAAATTTAAAAAAATTTAGAATTAATAATAATTTTTATTAAAGATATTTGATATTAGGGATATTTTAGTAAATTTAAAAAATTTAGAGTCAATAATAATTTAACTAAAGATAATTGTTATTAGGGATATTTTAGTAAATTTAAAAAAAAATTAGAATTAATAATAATTTTAATTAAAGATATTTGATATTAAGGGTATTTTAATAAATTTAAAAATAAAATAAAAATAATATTTTATTATATTTATATTTATTTAAAAATTAGAGTCTAAAAAATTTAATTAAAAATATTTTATTTTATTATATTTATATTTTATTATATATTTGCTAAATTTAATCATTAATATTCTAATTAAAAATTATAAAGGTATTTTGGACAAAGTATTCACAATTTCCAAATATATTAAATATGAACCAAACAAAAACTAAAACATTCCTAAGCATATTATTAATATTCCATAGATTTTATTTTTACAAACCAAACATAGGAATATTATATACTTGGTAATATTATTCCAAGGAATTATATTCCTAATAATGATATTCCTAGACATAAAAATTAATCCTTGAACCACATACACCCATAGGTGATTATGATTTTACATTATTGGACACAATTCCTTGAATATAACACCTCGTAAACAAAAGAATGAATCATGTTCATGCTTTCGAAGCTTTAATTTGATGCAAACTTGAAAACCTTTCCGATCCACACACAAACTGCTTCTGACCTTCAACATTTGTAGATGTATGTAGATAGAAGAATCCTCATCAATCATCACGAATCTCCTTAGCAGACATGTTTTAGTAAAGTGTGAAAGTGTACCAAAAAAATTATTACAGTGTGAAGCATTGGAACTCAGAGCAACTCCAAAATGCATGGATCACAATACAAGATTACAAGGTATGTAAAACAGTTTTACATACCTTGTAATCTTGTATTGTGATCCATGCATTTTGGAGTTGCTCTGAGTTCCAATGCTTCACACTGTAATAATTTTTTTGGTACACTTTCACACTTTAATATGATTATATATAATCATATACACTAAAATTAGTCATTAAAATTAACCACTATAATATAAAATACATGTAACATGTTATAGACCCGGTTTCTGGGTCTCCCAACTCGGAGCAACCTCCGAGCCGTGTACCTAGGCCCCGACCTCCTCTTTGCAGTCCAAACCGGCTCTACAATTCCTAACCAACATTTGAAATCAAATATCCCTCTTATTTTAATGGATAACATAAGATAACTACCCCAAGCCATATAAATGGAAGACAGAGACCCCTCAAGTACGTTACTCATTCCACTTGCATATACCTCTTAGATCTATTCAGACTTGGGCTTCGGAGTGTCTTTGCAGGTATCATCCTCGTCGCTTCAATCAGATGATCCGACAACCGCCTCGACTCGCGAGTCCCGATCCATCTCACTACCCATACCAGAGACATTTAGTACATTGGCACCATCTGTGGAGACTGCCAAGTCGTGGCAGCATGATGGGAAATGAGGAGCAATCCTCGAACCCCAACACTCGAACTTAGGGATAGCATTCCTCCCACCCATGGGAGGATAACCAGCACCGTGTACCGCCAACCAACTCCAGTCCAGCGGCAATAGAAGGAGGACAACCGCCAGCCCACTGAAGCCCGAGCGCCCGACGGCCTAGGAGAAAAAGCAATCCAGATAATCCAAGTGCTCTGCCTTAGAGTGCAAAATCTCGAGGGCTGAGTCATGTTCAAGGAGCGATATCACCCAGAACACGCAAGTCAAGTAACCTTCACAACCCGATAGCATCGTGAGACCAGAAACGACAGGTCACTCGAAGAACGACATGGAAAACAACGCAACTGCAGCATCTCTAGGAATCCGGAACGGCGACGCGACGAGGACGACCGAAGACACCGCCGGGATGTCAATCAAACACGAAGCGAGCATGTGATAATAGGAGCCACCCTGTTCACCGAGAAAATTTTGAAAGCTAAACTCCCAAAAGGTTTTGACAAACCCACCGGCATGAAGTATAACGGCACCAGAGACCCCCAGGAATACCTAACGGTTTTTGAGGCCAGGATGAACTTGGAAAGAGCCGCCGATGCGGTTCGATGCAGAGCCTTTTTGGTAACCCTGGCCGGCCTTGTAATCAAATGGTTCAACGTCCTCCCTAACGGCTCCATAGCCAGTTTTGACGACGTCTCTAGGAAGTTTGTGGCCCAGTTCACCACAGGATCACCAAAGCAAACCATCCAATCAGCTTTCTCGGTATCGCTCAAAGATAAGACGAATCCACGAAAAAATATCTCGACAGGCTCAACGATGAGTACCTAACGGTCGATGGACTCACGGACTTAGTAACCAGTCTCTATCTAACAATGGTCTCATGAACGAAGATTTCCAGAAGTACGTCACCCCCAAGCTAGTCTAGACCATGCACAAAATCCAAAACATTGTGAGAGAATACATAAATGGCGAAGAGGTAAGCTAAGTCGTGGCCGCCAATAAATGGTAGCACGGTACCTCGTAGCAACCCACCACCGAAGGATACTCCGAAATAACACTTCAAATCTGTTTCCCTCAACTTACACCCATGGTAGGGAAGTTCACAAACTACACCCCCTACCCACCCCTATCATAGAAATCTATCACCAAATAGCGAAACGAGGCATCCTTCCGAAGGCGCGGCAACTTAGGGAACGGACAAGCGGCAACAAGAGTCTGTACTGCGATTACCACCGAGGATACAGACATAAAACCCAAGATTGCTTCGACCTAAAGGACGCTCTCGAAAAAGCCATCCGAGATGGCGAACTCGGATCCGAGAACCCAAGAAAGCTGAGAGAGAAAGATCACTAGAACGCTGATGCAGATTTTACAAACCACAAAACACCGGCAAGTGCACCGGGTCATATCAAGTAATAACTCACGGTGAGTGAGTGTCGATCCCATGAGGAGTGACGAATTAAGCAAGTAATGCTCAATCGATTAATCCAATCAGACAATCAAATTAGGATTTTGAAAGATTCAAGCATAAACAATAATTAACCAAAAGCAAATAGTGAATATTGAAGAAGAATATATGATTAAGAAAGTTAAGGTTTTGGAGATGTCAACACTTCTGAATTAATACTTTTCACTTTCCACCTTAATCATATGAAAATACTTTTATGCAAATTATTAGTAATCAAACTCCAATTTCTTAGTGATTCAATTTCTCTTTAACCTAATTAATAGCTAATCCCTTAGTCAATTTTATATAAACGAAATAGGAGAGACAAAAATTTTAGGATAGAACATTACTCTGTTATTCTAACTTCTACATGATTTAAGGGAAGACATGGTTTTTATCAATCGTTTCTTCTGGACAGCATTTTGCAAATGAAAAATTATCAATATATATAGTACTATACATACATTTATATTCTATTTCATCTTAGATTTGTTACATTATTGTTTGATATATGTTAGAATATAATTAGCATCAATTAGGATCAATTAGCATTATTTAGCATATCTGAATATTTACAAGTTGTCTGGAATGATACAATATCAAACGGTATTTATAGGGACTAAGAGAATCGTAACAATAAAGGTGTAATATTCTATAATAAATATTCAAATATGCTAAATAATGCTAATTCATCCTAATTGATCCTAATTATATTCTAACAATATAAATTTAAACCTGAGATTTCAAATAGCTTTCCTTTTCTATATATGTATATCTTGATCTTGTATGATCCCCTCGAGAAAATGGCCATAACTTTCTTACACGATTGAAGAAAAGAGAATGATGATGAAGTTGAAGTAGCAAATTAATGAGTGGGGACAAACATGAAAAGGAACTGAGCGTTATTGTGGTCTGTGGACACGATGAACAACAGTTCAAGCACGTACTATTGTTGCTTCATTAGCATGTCAAAATGTGATTCTGCCATCACTACATGCACCATCCTTATTAGTTATTAATCATCTCCACCTCTCTGTTCATTGACTTCTCTCTGCCCTTTCAATTTTGAAATTATGGGCATTGCCATTATACCACTTCTCATGCAAGAGCATTTTTTTTTGTTTGTACAAATTTTTTATAATCTTTCTTTTTCTTTAAGTTATAGAAATTTTAATACTGTATAATTATACTACTTATTCCGAGGGTTACCTGAAACTAGATTGCCTTTGGGCTTATATGTGAGGCCCAAATTCTCAATGGAGCATATTCTGACTTATCTCACATTCTGTGGCCGTCGTCCAAGTTGTTTGTGAGAAGGTTGGGGGGATACCTACAAAATACTCCAATGCTTAAGTCAGTAAGAGTTTTAGCAGGTTTAAGTGTATTAGAACTTAAGTATACCTGAAGGGTATCAGTGTATTTATAGGAGATGAGCTAATAACTATCGTTGGAGTAGTTCCACTTCTGGTGGTGGATAACCGTTCCTTTATCTTAGGGTTGTTGAGATCCCTCTTTTAGAAGTGGGTGAGAGATATTAGGGATTAGTTATATCTCCTTTGGGAGTGAAGGGATTACCGTACAGTGCTTCAGTCCGACCTGCGCAGAGGTCAATTATGGGTAGCTATGATTTGGACTTTCTCTGTTTTTGGGCCTGACTTATGTTTTGGGCCAAGTATAAACACTAATTTTTTAAAAAATTTAAACTAATAAGAAGAAATATATAAAATATTATATTTTTAACCATCTTCTCATTAGGGATAATTTTGTTTGAACATTAAAGATTTTATAAGAGATATACATTCTTAAAATAAAAGGAAAGAAAAAGAAATGTATGCGTATAAATAAGTAAAAATTTATATGCAGTTGTTTTTATGTTAAATTTACAACTAAAAATTGTTAGATGATAATTTAGTTAAATATATCAAATCACTTAACGATTTTCAACTATTTACTTCTTATAAAAATTACACATGAGTCTACCGTATAATATCTTATTAAGAATATGATATGTCTTCAAACTTTCCGAAATGTGAAATAAACTTGGAAATGAATGAAGGGAAACAACAAAAAATAATAATTTTTACCATTATTTTCAAAGTAACATCTTTTGTACAATAGGTTTTATAGCCCAATATTTGACATTTCCCTTGTGTTACGTCCCTACTGCTTACACATAAAAGGTTACATCTTTACAACATTTAGAAGAGGAAGAAGTAAAGTTACATTTTGGTGATTGGTTTGCTATCATTTTTATTTTTCGGTTGGGTAAATTAAAGGAAACTCATAAGAGAGGAAAGCTTCTTCACCTTCCAACCTTCCAAAAACTCAGAAAGATTAAAAATTCAACACCAAGAACAAGAAAACTTTAGGCCATGGTATTTAGTGACATGTACATATTTTCACAGCTTAGCCAAATTACCTTTTTGTCCTTGCTCTGCCATATCACGCTAATGACCCTTTTCTTTCACTCCCTATAGTTTGCATTGCATTTGAATGATCTATCTCATTGAAACAATAATTAAAACCAAAATCATGAACACCAATGTCCTCAAAGTCCAATAACCAAGCATAATTGTTATTATCCTCCCAAGATGGCACTGTGAGTCCCATGTCAACATTGTTTGTGTTTGTGTTTGTGCCCTCCACTTTAGGGGTAGTGTCCCATAACAATGCATCCACTAGTGTATTTTCATGATCCATCCATAAATCATCCATCATTAGAGAATCATCGCTGCAAATTCTATCTAGCAAAAGAGATTCTTCTCCTGAAGAAGAATTTTCAGTTGGGGATGATGAATTTGAATTATTTTCCTCAGAGTTGAGATCCCCATTATTACCTTCCTTAGGCTCTTGTTGTTGCAAATTCTTTTGGTCTTCAGGGGAGGAACTTTCCTTTTTATTGAGAGGTTCATGAGTGACAGGGTCAATCCCCATCTTAAGAAGCTTTTTCTTGATGTGTGTGTTCCAATGATTCTTGATCTCATTGTCTGTTCTTCCTGGTAACCTTGCTGCAATCTTGGACCACCTATTGAGACATCAATAAAAAAATGTATCAAAATTCAAAGACCATGATATGTATTTATGTTATTTTTAGGCTTTTCTTGGTCTTAAAGATATCTACTAGTCAAATTCAACATGTAATTGCTTTAAGCAATGACTCAACTTCTTTTTAATATTAGTGTTGTTGAGATTCATACATCTTGCAACTAATTAGAAGTTATTTATTTTTATTCTTCAACATAGAATGTCAGGTCCAATATAGTAATCATTTGGCAACCATGTATGGACATTTCATCTGCACACCCTGCTGAAGTGTATACTTTACTTCTTGTTAACCAAATTTTTGTCTCCATGTGATATTAAGATGTACGGTTAAATTTTATTAATACTGAAAGACTACTTGATATAGCCACCTTTTAATTGTGATCAATATGCATATGTGAAAATAATTTACAAGACTTAATTAAATTAAAATTGATAGACAACAATTAAATCGTATAAACTATTTTCGAATACCATATTGACCACAACTAAAAGGTGTCAACTTTAATTAGTCGTTATAATATTAGGATATAATTCATACGAGCATTACTTTCAAGATTGTGAGATGAAAGGTTTTAAAAAAAACATAAAAAAATATATTTTTAAAAATACAAACTTAATTGGTCATTTTAAAAAACTTAAAAACACATTTATTCATTCCATCAATTTCAGATATTAAAATAGAAATTATCTTCCATAAAATATATAAACATCCAAATAAAGGAAAGAACAAAGTTGATATTGAATATAGTTAAAGAAACAAAAAACAGAAAACCAATACAATGCATGAAGGCCAAGTTATATTTAGAAAGAAAAAGACAATAATAACCTGTTGCCAAGACGGGCATGAAGATCAATAACAAGCTGCTCCTCTGCCTGAGTGAGGAGTCCTCTCTTTAAGTCCGGGCGAAGGTAATTAGTCCAGCGAAGGCGGCAGCTCTTGCCGCATCGGCGGAGGCCGGCCAGCTTGGGCACAGCACGCCAGCAGCACTGACCATTTGTGAGAATAAAGTTTATAAGCTTCTTGTCTTCCTCAGCAGTCCATGGTCCTTTCTTCACACCAAGTTTGTCACAACAAGGTTGCCTTCCCATTTTACCACTTCACTTTACACAAATCAAACACAAACTCACACACTATTCCACACTAGGTAGATAGCTATAATAATAAGGTAGCTTAGCTAAACCAATGCAAACTTTCAAAAACTAATGCAAAAGTCTCAACCAACACTAAGCTTGTAATGACTCAAGAGCCCCACACGCCTTACCCACCTTTATATAAGCCTCTCCTTTTCTATTCTAATGAGTGTTTATATATTTTATTGGCTACATTTATCTCTTTCCTTAAAAAATAAATAAAGAAAAGAAAAGGGATAAAGTACTTTCTTATTATGATTATTTTTTATTATCATTGTTCAGATTCTATTTTAAGAATTTGATTAATTTTCTTTAAAGATTTATAGTTGTCACTTGTAATATAATCTAATTTTCTTTATTCAATTCTTTTTGTTCAACATAATTTAAACTCAAAACTATTAAAATGAGATAAACTCGTTATTTTTCATAAATAAAATATTAATTTCCTCAATTTTAAATAGAAAAAAAAAAAGACTAATTGTTATCTTAAATTATGTGCATTTGTTTTTGTCATGTATAAGATTAATAACGACGTTAGGTGTATATTAAAATTAGTTATTAAAATAAAATATATATTAAAATATAAAATATATATTAAAAAAATTAAATTATACATATATTTATACATAAATATATAATAATTAATTTTAATAATTAATTTTAATATATAAATAATATTTTTATAAGAATAAAAATTAGCACTCTCTATCTTACGAGATATTATATTTTAAGATAATGATTATGCTTATTAATCAATGACATTCGTGGATTACAAGTCAAATAAATTAAATATGAATTTTAATTTATGTAAGTGTCAAATGAAATAATATTTGAGAATGCATCTACTACTATTGGTAAAGACAAAAGGTCAATTTTACACTCGCATAACTAAAATCTATAGGTGTTTGAATTACATTCGAATAGATGTAAGCTGTTAATTTAGAAATAACACCACTCATATCATATATTACATATTATATATTATATAAACCTAAGAAGAAAATTGTGGGCTCCACCATTATGGAGTTGTGAAAGGTATGTGGGAACTACCATGGGGTGTTCTTATTTTTGCACAAAATAGGTGATGCTGAAAGATGAGTGAGCTGAGGGCAGAGCAAAATGCAAGCATCCAAAAAATTTAATAAGAAATTAAATTAAATAAATATTACAATACATTATTTTCTTTTCCACTACTGGCCTGATTTCACTCTTACTCAACCATTTCGTCACAACCACGTATACTTGTCCCTATTCGCCGTAGGTTATGATACAATGTTGTTGATTGATGCTAAGCCCTTTGTTCTTCATGTGCATCAACGCCACCCATCCAACACTTCAAGATCATTTTATCTGTCACTTTATATATGTATATACTTGTATTATTTTTATGTATAAATCGCTAAAGTAGTATTCGTAAGTTCATATTGTTCACAAATATCACAAAAAAATTGATTTCTGTATTTGACAATCAACTTGAATAATTATTTAAAATATACAAGTAAATTATAGAGAAAATTCAATTCCTAGCTTAAACCTATTTTTTCATTTTAGAAAAAAGAGTTTTTTTTCATTTACAAAAACCAAATTGGAACAAACGCATTTACTTGGTGTAAAATTGTTAAATTTTAAAATGAATATATTTCATTTTTCTTATCATTTTTGTTAAAGTTTTTGGGTTTTTATTGACTTTTTTTAAATTATTACTATTAACAATAAAAATTTTAATCTCTATGTAGGATTGGACAATGATTAAGATACTTTTATCATTACTAATAATATGTAGGATTGGACAATGATCCCTTACAGGGTCTAGATCCCCAACGTTCTTTGGATAAAAGTTTTATTATCATTTGAGGTATTCAACGTAGTTATAGTTGTACTTTTGTTGATCTCCATTTGTCAATTATGCTATATGAATATTAAAAACTAGGAATCAAATTAATCAATGCATATATATATATTATTTGCCATTTTTGAAAAAAATAATTATAGTATAATACAAAAGTTTCATTATTTTAGTAAGTTAAATTTAATTATTTTAATATTTAATATTATTTAAGTGACTAATTATTTTGTTAAAAAAATGTAAAATAACACAAGTACATAATAATTATTTTAGTATCTGATTTTTAATAATTATAGATTCTTTTTTTTTTTTAATCAAACAAGGCCGTGACAAATATGTTAACATACATGAGATATAATGATAATATGATTTTATTTAGTGGTCGAGAGATGATAAAAATACGAAGATATATACTAAAATAAATATAAATAAAATTGTGTGTGTGTCTATATATATCTTTTTCCGTTATCTTATACATATTGATTAACTCCTGAGTTATTAGTACTAGCTCACTTGTGTCCATCAAACTTCCTAGCTGACTCTGATAAATGCAAATTTTGGAAAATTTACAGAGGCAAACGCATATATATACATATACAGAAGCATTCCAGTAAGCTACGCAATTCAACAGATTTGGAAGGATAACTAAAATAAGCTTTAAGGATAAATGCGGTTGAGATTAATTTCACTAGTCATAGTCACACCTATAATAAGTAGCTAAAATAATCATGCAGGTAACTTAAAAGGGATTGACATTGAAATGCTAATGGAAGAACCATTGATATATTTCGGTAATATTCAGAGAAGACTATACTGTTTTGACTCAACAACAACAACAACAACAAACATGGATAAGAAGGTTCAGTATTTTGAAGATGAGATTAAGAAGATAGATGATAAGACTAGTAATGGAGTTTATGATAGTATAGTAAAAGCAAAAAAGAAGACATTAGTTAGCTGTTACGAAAAATGGTATATAAAAATAAGAAGTGCACTGAAAACAGATATTGCGATTTAGGCATGCGAAGGAAATGAACAAAAATACTAGATACTTTATAATTTGGCATCGGCAAGGAGGAGGAACAATAGGATTGAGGCGTTGGTACTTAATGGGAAGTTGATTAGAAATCAAGTTAGAATCAAGATTACTATTAGGGAATTTTACAAGGACATGTATCATCAAGAGAGATCTCCGATTGTGAAATTTAGAGATGGTTGGTAAATCGAATAGATGAAGAAGATTCGTGATGCCAGGGCATTTTGGCCAGTTTCACTGACCTTTTCTTTACTGTTTTTAGGGTAGTTTCATGCATTTTCTTAGAAAATAAGCTCTTTTTGGGTAGATATTCACTTACATCTTGATTCAAGCATACATTGTGCACTTTACATGATTTCATGAGGATTTTGCATGAATTTAATGACAAATTGGATGTTGCATTTCCCATGACTTGGATTAGAACTTTGATGCACTTTATTGCTTGATTTCAGGACAAAAGAAGCAAGGAAGAACCATGTTAGCAGCCACGTTAATCTAACTAACGTGACCTCTAACGTGGAATGGGAGCTAACTTGCAAAGTTAATGAGAAAATTAATTGCCAATAACGCCCTCGAAGCCATCATAGCCCACGTTAGTGACACTCTCCTTTGTCACTAACGTTAGACCAAGCTCATAATTGGCCACGTTAGTTGCCACGTTAACTTAGTTAACGTGGCTTCTAACGTTAAGAAGCAAAAGGGAAGCCAACGTTAGTGACATTCACCTTTGTCACTAACGTTGGCCAAGCTTCCATAAGCCAAGTTAACTTCCACGTTAACTTAGTTAACGTGGAAGCTAACGTGGAGAGAGCATTTGGTCGCCAACGTTAGTGACACTTATCTTTGACACTAACGTTGGGGTGAACCACCAAGAGCCACCATGAGCAACGTCCACATTAACTTAGTTAACTCCCACGTTAACTTAGTTAACGTGGAAGCTAACGTGGAGAAAGAGGTAATGAGCCAACGTTAGTGACACTCACCTTTGTCACTAACGTTGGAGATGGCTAGCATGACTACGTTAGAAGCCACGTTAACTTAGTTAACGTGGACTCTAACGTGAGAAAGAGGGGCACATTGGAACATTAGTGACAAAGGTAAGTGTCACTAACGTTCTCAAAGGATTGGCAAGCTTACGTTAAGAGCCACGTTAACTAAGTTAACGTGGACTCTAACGTAGGGAAGGGGGAGGTTTATCAACGTTATTGGGAAAGGTAAGTCCCAATAACGTGTGCGAAGGACCAAGAGGCAACGTTAGTGGTAACGTTTGTGCCACTAACGTTGAGGTTAACGTGGCTCATACTTGGGTAAGCAACGTTAGTGAAAAAGGTGATTGTCACTAACGTTCTCGAACTCACACTTTCACTTAACGTTAACACCACTAACGTCCTGAGCTAAAAGTCCCTGCCTACTTCACACTTTCTCTCTTCAAGCAAAGCTAAGCCCAATGATGAAGATAACTGGTTCAAACTCAGGATCTAAAAGGCCATACCCAAGACTTGAAGAGCCAACTAGAAGATCAGAAGAGTAGTATATAAGAGTAACTTTGAATTAGTTTAGAGGGCTGGAAAACTTTAGGGAGCCTTTGGCCTAGAATTACTCTCTGTATTTTATTTTCTCTGCACTTCTAGTTTACTTTCAGCATGTATTCTCCATCTTTGTTTTCATTTTCCAGAGCTATGAACAACTAAACCCCTTTCATTGGGTTAGGGAGCTCTGTTGTAATTTGATGGATTAATTTTAGTTTTCATTCTCCTTCTTCTATCTTTTCTCTTGATTTTACTAGAAAGCTTTCGATCTTCATCCAATTGGGTAGTTATCTTGGAAAAGAAGCTATTCATACTTGGATCTCTTCTGAACCTTGAAAGAGGAATGAAGGGGTCATGCTAGAAATGCTTTCTCATGCTGGACCAAATTGGGTGTGGATGGATATGTGACTATAATCCTTCCAACACTTGATTTGGGAAATGCATGTGGTATAATCAGTGACCATACTTCATCTCTTCTCATGAGCAATTGACCAAGGAATTGGCTATTGATCAAGATTTGAGAGATTGAATTACAAGGAATTGTAATTCGATCACTTAAGATTGCCAAGGAGATCAATGAATGCATTGATTGAGGAAGAGATGAAAATGAACTTGATCCGGAGAATGCAACATCTCCTGAACCCAATGAACTCCCCATTTTTGATCTTACTCATTCTCTTTAATTTCTGCCATTTACTTTTATGAGCGATTGCCCCATCCCCATTTAAGATTCTGCAATTTACTTTCCGCCATTTACATTCAGCTCTTTATTTCCAGCATTTACTGTTTCTGCTATTTACTTTCCCGCCATTTAATTTTCTGCACTTCCCAACTCAAATTCTGGTTCGCTCAACTAGAACATTCCTTTAATTAAAGTTGCTTGATCAATCAATCTCTGTGGGATTCGACCTCACTCTATTGTGAGTTTTTACTTGACGACAAATTCGGTACACTTTCCGAAAGAAATTTATTGCGAGACAAATTTTCCGCGTATCAAGTTTATGGCGCCGTTGCCGGGGATTGATTTTGAATCAACAATGATTAAATTGGAGGATAACTAGATTGAGCATTTTTACTTTGTTTGATTTAATTTTCTGTTTGAGTAATTTACTTTCAATTTTAGTTAATTTCTTCCCCTCCCCCTACTTTTTCATTTTTTTTAGTTATTTACAATTCATTTCACTGACCCACTAACTGTTTGATATATTGCATCACTCACACTAACAGTAATTCTAACAGAAATACTTCCTGCATCTATTTTCCTTGCTTGTGCTTTGTTGGTTGTATGACAGGGAGAAGAAGCGGGGCTTCAACTTCCTTTGATTCAGAACCTGAGAGGACCTTCTTTAGATTAAGGAGGGAAGCAAGAGAAAAACGAGTAGTGGGTGCCAAGGAAGAGGAGGAATACTTTGAACCAAACATGGAAGAAAACATGGAAAACCATCATGAAGAAGAGGCTCACAACCATGGCAGAGAAGGTCGAGAAAATCATGCTGGGGAGGAGAGAAGAGTTTTAGGCTCTTACATCAATCCAAACCCAGAAAACTGTGGAAGTAGTATTCAAAAGTCGACCATCCATGCCAATAATTTTGAACTAAAACCGCAGCTCATCACCCTTGTTCAGAACAACTGTTCGGAGGAGGAGGAGTCCAAGAAGACCCCAATCAACATCTAACCACCTTCCTGAGGATATATGACACGGTGAAGTCTAATGGTGTTCATCCTGACGCCTATAGACTGATCTTATTTCCATTCTCACTCAAGGATAAGGCAGCCAAGTGGCTGGAGTCTTTTCTGAAGGAGAGTTTGACAACTTGGGAAGATGTGGTGAACAAATTTTTAGCCAGATTCTATCTTCCCTAAAGAATCAACAGGCTGAGAGCTGAGGTCCAAACTTTCAGGCAACAAGATGATGAGACTCTATATGAAGCATGGAGAGGTTTAAGGACCTGACAAGGAGGTGTCCACCAGATATGTTCAATGAATGGGTGCAGCTACACATTTTCTATGAAGGCCTTTCTTATGAATCAAGGAAAGCAGTAGACCACTCATCCGGGGGATCTCTAAACAAGAAGAAGACCATTGAGGAGGCCATAGATGTCATTGAAACTGTAGCAGAAAATGACTATTTCTATGCTTCTGAAAGAGGGAACACTAGAGGAGTGATGGAGCTAAATAATGTAGATGCTCTGCTGGCCCAAAATAAGCTCATTACCAAGCAGCTGGCTGACCTCACCAAGAAGATGGAGAGGAACCAAGTAGCAGCAACCACTTCATCAGCAACCCAAGAAGGAGTGAATGAAGAAGCAGAGGGTAGTCAGGAGCAAGCCAACTACATTGGGAATTCACCTAGGCAAAACTATGATCCATACTCCAAGACCTACAACCCTGGTTGGAGGAATCACCCAAACTTTGGGTGGGGGAATCAACAAGATCAAGGCCAAGATCGGAGACATCACAACCCCAACAACAATGCAGCTCACCAACAATTCACACAGAGAACATATCAATACCACCATGACAACACCTCTCCACATCCATATCAAAACCAAAATAACACTCCTCATCCTTCCACCTCTAATCCCAATCCACCATCAATTGATGACAGACTCTCAAGGATTGAGAATCTACTTGAAGGCATAGGAAAAGAGATTCAAGACAGTAAAGCGTTCCGAGAAGAAGTGATGTCTAATATGCGGAATCAGGATGCTGCCATCAAGAAACTTGAGACACAAATTGGCTACCTTTTCAAGCAAATTCCCAGCCACAAGCTTCGCAGCAATACTAACTCAACCCAAAGGGAGGAGTGTCAGGCTATCACCCTTCGGAGTGGGAAGGAACTGAAGGAAACCCCCCCAGAAACCACAAGAAAAGGACTCAAATGAAAAGGAAGAAGAGCAGGATGGAGCTCGAGTTCCCACTTTGAGTTCACAAAAAGGGGAAGGAGTGCTAAAGCCAGACATCCCAAGAGTCCCATACCCTCAGCAATTGAAGAAAAAAGAGGGATGATAACCAGTTTTTGAGATTTTTGGAAATCTTCAAGAAACTTCAAATCAACATACCTTTTGCTGAAGCAATAGAACAAATGCCACTCTACGCCAAGTTCTTAAAGGAGCTCATGACCAAGAAGAGAAGCTGGAAGAACAACGAAACTGTGATACTAACCGAAGAATGTAGTGCTATCATTCAGCACAAACTGCCCCAGAAATTGAAGGATCCCGGGAGTTTTCAGATCCCTTGTATCATAGGGAAAATTACAATGGAGAAGGCTCTTTGTGACTTAGGAGCCAGCATCAATTTGATGTCAGTAGCTATGATGAGGAAGATGAAGATCGAGGAAGCTAAACCAACAAAAATGGCCTTACAGTTGGCAGACCGATCGTTCAAGTTCCCTCATGGCATAGTAGAGGATTTGCTAGTGAAAGTGGGAGACTTCATATTCCCGGCAGATTTTGTAGTGCTGGACATGCAGGAGGAAGCCAAGACCTCCATTATCCTGGGAAGGCCGTTCTTGGCCACTGCTGGAGCTGTCATTGATGTTCAAAAGGGTGATCTCACCCTGAGATTATACAATGAAAAGATGACATTCAATGTGTTCAAGGCCATGAGTTACCCACAAGAACAATTGGGGGAATGTATGAGGTTGGACTCACTTGAAGAGGAAATACAGGAGAGTTTGGAAGAAGAGGAGCCCAAAAGGTTAATAGAGGAGGAGTCTACATCAAGTGAAGAGGTTGCAACAACAGAGATTGGCATACAAGGTGCACCAAAGAAAGAGGATGAAAAGATAGAGGCACCCAAACTTGAGCTTAAAGCACTGCCACCCACTCTCAAATATGCATACTTAGGAGAAAACGAAAGTTACCCAGTGATCATAAGCTCTTGCCTCAGCCAAGATCAAGAGGATGAACTACTCAAAGTATTGCGAAAGCACAAGGATGCCATTGGATGGACTCTTGCTGACCTGAAAGGAATAAGTTCAGCCATATGCATGCATAAGATACTACTGAAAGATGATACCAAACCATCCATTCAATCCCAAAGGAGGCTGAACCCAATCATGAAGGAAGTGGTACAGAAAGAAGTTATGAAGTTATGGCAAGGAGGTGTAATCTACCCGATCTCAAACAGCCCTTGGGTTAGCCCCGTGCATGTCGTGCCCAAAAAGGGAGGAATCACTGTAGTTCCCAATGAGAAGAACGAACTAATTCCTACGAGGACCGTCACAGGATGGCGGATGTGCATAAACTATCGGAAACTCAATGAGGCTACACGAAAGGACCATTTCCCCCTCCCATTTATGGATCAGATGTTGGAAAGACTCGCAGGACACGCATATTACTGTTTTCTTGATAGTTATTCAGGATATAACCAAATAGTGGTTGATCCCAGAGACCAAGAGAAAACTTCATTTACTTGTCCATATGGAGTGTTTGCCTACAGGCGCATGCCATTTGGGCTATGCAATGCACCTGCGACTTTCCAACGCTGCATGCTTTCTATTTTCTCAGATATGATAGAGAAATTTATTGAAGTTTTTATGGATGATTTCTCGGTATTCGGAGATTCCTTTACTAGCTGCCTGAGTCACCTTGCCTTAGTATTGAAAAGGTGCCAAGAGACCAATCTGGTCTTGAACTAGGAGAAATGTCACTTTATGGTGACAGGAGGAATAGTCCTTGGCCATAAGGTTTCTAACCAAGGCAATGAAGTGGACAGGGCTAAAGTGGAACTTATTGAAAAACTACCTCCACCCAGTGATGTCAAGGCAATTAGAAGTTTTTTAGGGCATGTTGGCTTTTACAGAAGGTTTATTAAAGATTTTTCAAAAATAGCTAAGCCCTTGAGCAATCTCCTTATATCAGATACACCATTTATCTTCGATGAAACATGTATGTTAGCATTCGAGCATTTGAAAGAAAGATTGTCATCTGCCCCTATCATTTCCCCACCTGATTGGAACTTACCCTTTGAATTGATGTGTGATGCATCTGATTTTGCAGTTGGGGCAGTGTTAGAGTAGAGGAAAGATAACTTAGTCCATGTGATATACTATGCTAGCAAAGTCCTCAATGATGCTCAAAGAAATTATACCACTATTGAAAAGGAGTTGCTAGCCATAGTTTTTGCATTTGACAAGTTCAGATCATACCTCATTGGTACTAAAGTGATTGTTTTCACAGATCACACAGCACTTAAATACTTATTTGCCAAGCAAGAATCAAAACCAAGACTAATAAGATGGATCTTATTGTTGCAGGAATTCAATATTGAAATCAGAGACAAGAAAGGAGTAAAGAACAAGGTAGCAGATCACCTATCCAGAATCCCACATGAGGAAAGTAGAACACATGATACAAGTGTGAACGAGCTCTTCCCTGATGAGCAGCTGATGACAGTTCACAAAGCACCATAGTTTGCAGACATTGCCAACTTCAAAGTAACTGGGACCTTACCTCCAGAGATCAATAAACATCAAAAAAGGAAGCTCATGAATGATGCAAAATACTTTGTCTGGGATAAGCCATATCTCTTCAAGAAGTGTTCAGATGGAATCCTTAGAAGATGTGTTTCGGAAGAAGAAGGACGAGAGGTCCTATGGAATTGCCATGGCTCATGCTATGGAGGACACTTTGGAGGGGATAGAACTGCAGCAAAGGTGTTACAAAGCGGATTCTTTTGGCCCACCCTTTTCAAGGATGCCAAAGAACTAGTAAAGAGCTATAATGAATGCCAAAGATCTGGAAACTTGCCCAAAAGAAATGAGATGCCACAAAATTTCATCTTGGAATTGGAACTGTTTGATGTGTGGGGAATCGATTTCATGGGACCATTCCCAACCTCATATTCAAACAAGTACATCTTGGTAGCAGTGGATTACGTTTCCAAGTGGGTAGAGGCTAGTGCAACCCCAACAAATGATAACAAGGTGGTCATGAACTTCCTCAAAAAGAATATCTTTAGCCGGTTTGGAGTCCCACGGGCACTCATCAGTGACGGAGGGAGCCATTTTTGTAACAGACCACTAGAAGTTCTTCTCCTACGATATGGGGTAAAACACAAGGTGGCCATGCCTTACCATCCCCAAACAAGTGGGCAAACGGAGATATCCAACAGAGAGCTAAAGAGGATTCTGGAAAAGACTGTGGGTGCATCAAGAAAGGATTGGTCAAAGAAGCTGGATGATGCTCTTTGGGCATACAGAACAGCATTCAAAACTCCACTTGGAATGTCCCCATATCAACTGGTGTATGGGAAATCTTGTCATTTACCACTGGAGCTAGAACACAAAGCTCTCTGGGCTCTCAAGATACTAAATTTTGACAGCATTGCTGCTGGTACAAAGAGGATCCTGCAACTGCAAGAGATGGAGGAATTTAGATCTCAAGCCTATGAAAATGCCAAGATTTATAAAGAAAAGGCGAAGAGAAGACATGACCTGCATCTGGCACCAAGGAGTTTTGAAAAAGGGCAACAAGTACTCCTTTATAACTCCAAATTGAGACTGTTCCCTGGCAAAATCAAGTCAAGGTGGTCAGGACCCTTCCTTGTCACAAAGGTCTCCCCATACGGGCACATAGAAATCATGGACGAAGGTTCAGAGAGGACGTTCACTGTGAACGGACAAAGACTCAAACATTATATGGGCAACATGGGGGAAAACCCCAGAGTAAAGTATCATCTCAATTAATTGAGGAATCGTCGAGCTAGCGACGATAAAAGAGTGCTCTGTTGGGAGGCAACCCAACCTCAGGTAGTTTCCTTTTCATCTTTATTTCAATAAAGGTCACAAGTTGTTTCCCGTGTATTGCAAGGAGCTAAGTTT
Source organism: Arachis ipaensis (assembly GCF_059453495.1). NCBI lineage: Eukaryota > Viridiplantae > Streptophyta > Magnoliopsida > Fabales > Fabaceae > Arachis > Arachis ipaensis. The sequence goes on from NC_142436.1 coordinate 62,500,047, forward strand.
GGTGTTTCACACCAAAACAATCCAAGAGTGAAAGTGTAATTCTAAGTTTGGTGTTTCATCGAAGATATTAGTTAGAATCACACTACACTGCAATGGCAAAATGCTAGCTCCAACTAATCAGGGGAACCACTTAGCAGTAGTTTAGTCTTTAGTTAATAGTTGCTTAGTTAATAACAACGTATGAGGCTCTCTGCAAGTATGCAATCTGTTGTACTAGGCAAGGAACTAAGTTTGGTGTTCACACACCAAATTAAGTTCAGAAATTCACAAGCATACATGAAAGCTAACTATTTCTCAAGTGCTTTGGGAACAAGCAACTTCCAATAACTTTGCAGGAGCCTTCTGAGGAAATGGTGCACCATCATCCAAGGAAGTAAAGGAGCAAAAACTATGGATAATGACAACAAAGGGGACAGCTAGAAACCATCACCCGAAGGTCGTATTGTTACTTAATTCCATATACTTGAAATGCTAAAAGAATTGGAAGTCCCAAGGTGCCCTTGATTAATAGTTACTCATTAGTTTAAATCGTTAGAATTTAATGTTTGTTTTTATTGCTTTCGTCATATGTGTGCTGTCCACGATACCTGCTGCATCTTCACCTTACTTATTTGTATGCTTGTCCTCTTTTGAATCAAATGAAAAGAGAATGAGTGTTTTATAAAAGACCAGAGTGGAGTTCATACTATGGAGTAAGTTCCTGAGTTTGTGGTGTGGTTATAAGTTAGCTAAGTTGGTTCAACCACAAGGTGGGAAGACAACTATCTGTCATGAATACTATGCTTTGAACGCACCCCATGAGACTAGCTAAATAACAAGATCCTAATAAGAAAAAGGGAAAGAACAATCAAAGTTGAAGAATAAAAGAAAAATAGCAAGAAAAGAGGCTAGGCACCAAGGGTTTGAATTACTAACCCGGAATTATCAGCTGAAAGTCCACTATCAAGAGTAATCTTTGCTACAGAATATTTAGTAACCCAAAGAGGTGCTGGACACCAAGACCTCAAGGAAAGAAAATAAACAAACCATGTGCCTGTGGTGTGTATGTATGAGGGAGAGACTTGAGGAAGTAAGTCCTTAGGGGTACTTTAACACCTAGCACCTTGAACCAACTGGTTCGGGAGTGTTGGCTGAAAGCTTATTTTAAAGAGTTGCCCCCTTACAGAGCACTTAGCCTAAGAACACAAATAAGCCCTGAAATGACAACAAAAGGATCAATGAATAAAAGTCTCATGGGATGCAATCACAGTGAGTATTCTAGGACATGATAAAGGTCTGAAAGCCAGTGAAGGAATGAACCTAAGTTGCTATGCATGAAACCACCATAAAATTAGAAACATGACTTCCACAAGAATGACTCATTTCTCTTGGCATTCCATTCATCATTCTCTTGTTCTAGTACTTGCTTAGGGACAAGCAAGCTTTAAGTTTGGTGTTGTGATTCCAGGGCATTTTGGCCAGTTTCACTGACCTTTTCTTTACTGTTTTTAGGGTAGTTTCATGTATTTTCTTAGAAAATAAGCTCTTTTTGGGTAGATATTCACTTACATCTTGATTCAAGCATACATTGTGCACTTTACATGATTTCATGAGGATTTTGCATGAATTTAATGACAAATTGGATGTTGCATTTCCGATGACTTGGATTAGAACTTTGATGCACTTTATTGCTTGATTTCAGGACAAAAGAAGCAAGGAAGAACCACATTAGCAGCCACGTTAATCTAACTAACGTGACCTCTAACGTGGAATGGGAGCTAACTTGCAAAGTTAATGAGAAAAGTAATTGCCAATAACGCCCTCGAAGCCATCATAGCCCACGTTAAGAGTCACGTTAACTTAGTTAACGTGAACTCTAACGTGGAAGAAGACAATAAGGCCAACGTTAGTGACACTCCCCTTTGTCACTAACGTTGGACCAAGCTCATAATTGGCCACGTTAGTTGCCACGTTAACTTAGTTAACGTGGCTTCTAACGTTAAGAAGCAAAAGGGAAGCCAACGTTAGTGACATTCACCTTTGTCACTAACGTTGGCCAAGCTTCCATAAGCCATGTTAACTCCCACTTTAACTTAGTTAACGTGGAAGCTAACGTGGAGAGAGCAATTGGTCGCCAACGTTAGTGACACTTACCTTTGACACTAACGTTGGGGTGAACCACCAAGAGCCACCATGAGCAACGTCCACGTTAACTTAGTTAACTCCCACGTTAACTTAGTTAACGTGGAAGCTAACGTGGAGAAAGAGGTAATGAGCCAACGTTAGTGACACTCACCTTTGTCACTAACGTTGGAGATGGCTAGCATGACTACGTTAGAAGCCACGTTAACTTAGTTAATGTGGACTCTAACGTGAGAAAGAGGGGCACATTGGAACGTTAGTGACAAAGATAAGTGTCACTAACGTTCTCGAAGGATTGGCAAGCTTACGTTAAGAGCCATGTTAAATAAGTTAATGTGGACTCTAACGTAGGTAAGGGGGAGGTTTATCAACGTTATTGGGAAAGGTAAGTCCCAATAACGTGTGCGAAGGACCAAGAGGCAACGTTAGTGGTAATGTTTGTGCCACTAACGTTGAGGTTAACGTGGCTCATACTTGGGTAAGCAACGTTAGTGAAAAAGGTGATTGTCACTAACGTTCTCGAACCCACACTTTAACTTAACGTTAACACCACTAACGTCCTGAGCTAAAAGTCCCTGCCTACTTCACACTTTCTCTCTGCAAGCAAGGCTAAGCCCAATGATGAAGATAACTGCTTCAAACTCAGGATCCAAAAGCCCATACCCAAGACTTGAAGAGTCAACTAGAAGATCAGAAGAGTAGTATATATAGGAGTAACTTTGAATTAGTTTAGAGGGCTGGAAAACTTTAGGGAGCCTTTGGCCTAGAATTACTCTCTATATTTTACTTTCTCTGCACTTCTAGTTTACTTTCAGCATGTATTCTCCATCTTTGTTTTCATTTTCCAGAGCTATGAACAACTTAACCTCTTTCATTGGGTTAGGGAGCTCTGTTGTAATTTGATGGATTAATTTTAGTTTTCATTCTCCTTCTTCTATCTTTTCTCTTGATTTTACTAGAAAGCTTTCGATCTTCATCCAATTGGGTAGTTATCTTGGAAAAGAAGCTATTCATACTTGGATCTCTTCTGAACCTTGAAAGAGGAATGAAGGGATCATGCTAGAAATGCTTTCTCATGCTGGACCAAATTGGGTGTGGATGGATATGTGACTATAATCCTTCCAACACTTGATTTGGGAAATGCATGTGGTATAATCAGTGACCATACTTCATCTCTTCTCATGAGCAATTGACCAAGGAATTGGCTATTGATCAAGATTTGAGAGATTGAATTACAAGGAATTGTAATTCGATCACTTAAGATTGCCAAGGAGATCAATGAATGCATTGATTGAGGAAGAGATGAAAATGAACTTGATCCAGAGAATGCAACATCTCCTGAGCCCAATGAACTCCCCATTTATGATCTTACTCATTCTCTTTAATTTCTGCCATTTACTTTTATGAGCAATTGCCCCATCCCCATTTAAGATTCTGCAATTTACTTTCCGCCATTTACATTCAGCTCTTTATTTCCAGCATTTACTGTTTCTGCTATTTACTTTCCCGCCATTTAATTTCCTGCACTTCCCAACTCAAATTCTGGTTCGCTCAACTAGAACATTCCTTTAATTAAAGTTACTTGATCAATCAATCTCTGTGGGATTCGACCTCACTCTATTGTGAGTTTTTACTTGACGACAAATTCGGTACACTTGCCGAAGGAAATTTGTTGCGAGACAAGTTTTCTGCGTATCAATTCGACAGCTTTGAAGAGAATCCCGTTGGTAGAGGAGGTGATAGAGGCGGTGTTAGACTGTGAATCATTTAAAGTCCCAGGAAGTGATGGGTATAACATGAATTTTAGCAAAAAGTGCTGGGATGAGATTGGTATAGAGTTTACGTCAGCTGTGTTGCATTTCTTTCAGATATTCAGGTTATCTTCATATTCAAGTATTACGTGGGTCGCCCTAGAACCTAAGTTTGTTGGAGTAAAGGAGATCAAAGACCTTCGGTCGATTAGTATGGTGCGTTGTGTATACAAGGTAATATCTAAAGTGATGGTCAGGAGGATGGGATCATTAATGCCAAGACTAGTAGGAAAAACACAGAGTGCTTTTGTTAAAGGAAGAAAAATACATGACGTGGCACTTATTATGTGTGAAATAGTGCAATGGCTTAAGCAGAGAAAGAAAAAAATGGCGATTATTAAATTGGATTTTTAGAAGGCATATGATAGAGTAAAGTGGAGTTTTATTGCTATTGTGTTGCAGAAGATTGGTTTCGGTTGGCAGTAGAGGGCATGGGTAAAGGAGTGTGTTGGCACAACTTCGATGTCAATCTTGAATAATGGTTCGTGATGAGTGGAATTTTGACGGTTTAGAATTTCACCAATGAAATCTCATTTCAAGTATAGTTTCTAAACCAACAAATAATCCTCTCATACAAAAATTTGGTTGTCACAAGTAACAAATCCCCTAAAATTAATAACCGAAGTATTCAAACCTCGGGTCATCTCTCAAAAGAATTGCAGGGAAGTGTTCTTGTTATTGGTTATGGGATGTATATTTTGGGGTTTTGATAAGAGACATGAAAGATAAATTGCAAAAGAAGTAAACTAATAACTAAGAAGGCTCTTGGCAAGGTATGAGAATTAGAAGTCTTATCCTCATTATCTTCCTCAATTGTGATATCAATTGTCTATTACTCCCACTTAGTCAACCTCTAACTATGAAGGAAAGTCAAGTGGATAAATCAACTTGAGTCCACAAGTCCTAGTCAACTCCTAAGGAAAGACTAGAGTTAGTGGAATTCAAATCAATTAGCAACTTTCAATTATCAATCAACAAAAGAGTTTGATAACTCAAGAGTCTCCAATTACTCAACCAAAGCCAAGAGGAGAAAAATCTACACTAGCATCCTTCCAAGCATTTTGTCAAACACTTGGAAGGCACAAAAGGAAAGTAAAATCAAATTGCAAGAAATATAAATCTACAACTACTAATTGCAAGGAATTTAACAACAACAAAGCAAATCAACAGTAAAGGAACATAGAACATGAATTGTATTATAGAGAAATAGAAGAAACAAAAGTGCATCAACATAAAAGTAAAGAATTACAAGAATTAAATGCTAAACTAGAGAGAAAAAAGGTAGAGGAACAAGAATTACAAAAGAAAAAGTAGATGAGAGCAAGAATTAAACCTGGATCTAAGAAATCCTAATCTAACCTAATCCTAATTCTAGAGAGAAGAGAGAGCTTCTCTCTCTAGAAACTAACTAAAGCATTCCCTCCAAAATTCAATTATGACTCCCCCCCCCTTTGACTCCTCTTGATTTCTGCATATAATAGGCTCAGAAATGAGTTGGATTTGGGCCTGGGAAGCCCAGAATTTGCCCCCAGCGTTTTTACTTTAATGACGTCATGTGCGAACGTCGACGCATACGCGTGGGTCACGCGTACGCGTCACTTGACAATTAGCTTTCCACGCGTACGCATCATGTACGCGTACGCGTCACCATGCGACTTCACATTCCACGCGTGCGCATCGATGAATGCATCCCAAATCCTTAATTTTCCATGATTTCTCCACTTTGTATGCTTTTCTCTTCGTTCCTTTGATCCATTCCTAGCCTTTTAAACCTAAAATCACTCAACAAACACATCAAGGCATCTAGTGGAATCAAAGGTGAATTAAAACTAACCAATTTAAGGCCTAAAAAGCATGTTTTCACACTTAAGCACAAATTAGGAGAAATACATGAAATCATGTCATTTCATGGAATAAATGGGGGAAAAGGGTGATAAAATCCCCTAAATTCAGCATAGAATGTGATGAACGGATATTTTATACGCTTTTTGGCATTGTTTTTAAGTAGTTTTTAGCATGTTTTTGTTACTTTTTATTATATTTTTATTAGTTTTTATGCAAAGATCACATTTCTGGACTTTACTATGAGTTTGTGTGTTTTTCTGTAATTTCAGGTATTTTCTGGTTGAAATTGAGGGACTTGAGCAAAAATCTGATTCAGAGGCTGAGAAAGGACTGCAGATGCTATTGGCACGCTCTCAATTGCGTTGGAAAGTAGACATCTTGGGCTTTCTAGCAATGTATAATAGTCCATACTCTGCCCGAGATTTGATGGCCCAAATTAGCGTTTAAACGCCAGCCAGAGACCCTTTTCTGGCATAAAACGCCGGAACTGGCACCAGAACTGGAGTTAAACGCCCAAACTGGCACCCAAGCTGGCGTTTAACTCCAAGAATGGCCTATGCATGTGAAAGCTTTAAAGCTCAGCCCAAACACTCACCAAGTGGGCCCCGGAAGTAGATTTCTGCACTATCTGCACTTAGTTACTCATTTTCTGTAAACCTAAGTTACTAGTTTAGTATAAAAACTATTTTTAGGGATTCATTTTGTAACTCATGACAGTTTACATCTTATATTATATCTTCTACGGCATGAGTCTCTAAACGCCATAGGTGGGGGTGAGGAGCTCTGCTGTGTCTCAATGGATTAATGCGATTACTATTGTTTTCTTTTCGATCACACTTGATTCTGTTCTAAGATACTCACTCGTACTTCAATGTAAAGAATATGATGATCCGTGACAATCATCATCATTCTCAACTTTATGAACGCATGCTTGACAACTACTCCCGTTCTATCTGAGCTCAACGTAGTCATTGGGCGACAGCTTGAGTGCGTATCTCTTGGGTCTCTGATCCATGGATTTGACTTGCCTCTCCTGACAACAGAGCATTTGAATCCGTGAGATTAGAACCTTCATGGTAGAGGCTAGAACCAATTGGCAGCATTCCTAAAATTCGGAAAGATAAAAACTTGTCTGTGGTATTCCGAGTAGGATCTGGGATGGGATGACTGTGACGAGCTTCAAACTCACGAATGTTGGGCGCAGTGACAGTGTGAAAAAGGATAGAGAGATCCTATTCTGACACAAGTGAGAACCGACAGATGATTATCTGTGCGGTAGCTGTGCCTGGTATTTTTCATCTGAGACGAGAGATCCGACAGTTGATTAGCCGTACAGAAACCGTACCAGGACCATTTTCACTGAGAGGATGGATGGTAGCCATTGACAACGGTGATCCACCAACATATAGCTTGCCATGGAAGGAAACCATGTGTGTTTGGAGAAGAAGACAGTAGGAAAGCAGAGATTCAGACGACAGAGCATCTCCGGAACCTCAACCTGTTCCTCATTATTAAATCACAAGTATAATTCATTTCATGTTATTTACTTTTCATAAACAAAATCATTTTTGTCACTAATCTCCTGACTAAGATTTACAAGATAACCATAGCTTGCTTCAAGCCGGCAATCTCCATAGGATCGACTCACGTAAGGTATTACTTGGACGACCCAGTTCACTTGCTGGTTAGTTGCACCGGAGTTGTGAAAAGTGTGATCACAATTCCGTGCACCAAGTTTTTGGCGCCGTTACCGTGGATTGTTCGAGTTTGGAGAACTGACGGTTTATCTTGTTGCTTAGATTAGGAAAAATTTATCTTTTTTGGTTTAGAGTCACTAAATTTGAGTCTTTTATTATTGTTTTTGTTAAAATTTTAAAATCCTTGTTTTCTTTTTTTTTTTAGATTTTTTTCAAAAATTTTTAATAAATAGGTAAAAACCAATAAACTAATAATTGAGTCTTTTGTTTGAGTTTAGTTTCATGTTTTAAGTTTGGTGTTAATTGCATGTTTTTATTTTTCTTCATATTTTTAATTACATGTTCTTAGTTCTTTCTTGATCTTCAAATTGTTCTTGATAGTTTTTCTTATTTGATCTTCAAATTTTCTTGTTTGGTGTATGTTGCTGTTTATCTTATACATTTTTGAATTATTAATGTCAAAGTATAAAAAAATTTTAAGTTTGGTATTTTTTGTGTCCTTATTTCCTTAAAAATCTTCAAAAAGTGTTCTTGGTGTTCATCTGGACATTCAAAGTTTTCTTGTTGTTTTCTTTATTTTGATCTAAAAATTCTAAGTTTGGTGTCATTTTATTATTTTTCTCTTTCCTCGTTAAATTAAAAAAATATATTTTCCTTTATTTACTCATTATTTTCGAATTCCTTAGGTTGACTTAGTCAAAATTTTTAAAATTTGGTAGTTTCTAGTTAGTCAAGTCAAAGTTTCAATTTTTTTTTAAAAAAAAATTTATCTTTTTAAATTTTTTTTCAAAACTTCCTAACCACTTTCTCTCTCCTCATTTTTTTTTGAAAATTCACACAAAAAAAAATTCAATTCTTTTTAATTAATTAATTAATTTAGTTTTCTAATTCCTTTTATTTCATTTTCTTTTCTTAATTTTTGAAACTTGCATCAATTTTTTTTATTTACTCTATCTTAATTCCTTTGATTTAAAAAAAAGGGGAATAAAATTTGTATTTACAATCCACATAATCTCCCTTTCTCCATCATGGACCTAAGTGGAAATGAACAGTCCAGAAGGACTCTAGGGTCATATGCTAACCCCACTACTGCTTCATATGGGAGTAGTATCTGTATACCCCCCATCAGAGCCAGCAATTTTGAGCTAACCCTCAGCTCATTATCATGGTGCAGCAAAAATGCCAGTATTCCGATCTACCACAGGAAGAACCTACTGAGTTTCTGGCACAGTTCTTACAAATTGCTGACACAGTACGTGATAAGAAAGTAGATCAAGATGTCTACAGATTATTACTGTTTCCATTTGTTGTAAAAGATCAAGCTAAGAGGTGGTTAAATAACCAACCCACAGCAAGCATAAGAACATGGAAATAATTATCAAACAGATTCTTGAATCAATATTTCCCTCCAAAAAGGATGACACAGCTAAGGCTGGACATCCAAGGCTTTAAACAAGAGGATAATGAATCTCTTTATAATGCCTGGGAGAGGAACAGAGAGAAGCTAAGGAAATGCCCCTCTGAAATGTTTTCAGAATAGGTGCAGTTAGACATCTTTTACTATGGGCTTACAGAAAAAGGCCCAGATGTCTCTAGATCACTCAGCTGGTGGATCTATACATATGAGAAAGACAATTGAAGAGGCTCAAGAGCTCATTGATACAGTTTCCAAAAATCAGCACCTGTACTCAAGTGGTGAGACCTCCATAAAAGAAGAGGCTGAGGTAGTATCCACTGAAATTAGTCCTCCAAAACAAATTCCTGAACTCAATCAGCAACTATTTTCTATAACAAAACAGTTAGCAGAATTTAAAGAGATGCTAGAAGAAACCAAAGATGCTAACCAGAATATGGAAAAACACTTGAATCAGACAAGACAGCAGTTATCTAAATAGATAACAGAAGAATTCCAAGCTGTTCATTTAAGAAGTGGAAAGACATTGAATGTCTCAACTCAAAGCAGCAGGAAGCCAAGAAAGGAACATCTGACAGAGGATGACCAAACCACTACCCAAAATCCCTCTAAGGATAGTAGGAGCCCAGAGAGAAATGATTTTGGCGTTCAAACGCCAGAAAAGGGTCAGAAATTGGCATTAAACGCCCAGTGGATGGCCAATTCTAGTGTTCAAACGCCAGAAAAAGGTGGCAATCTGGCGTTGAACGCCCAAAAAATACCTAGCTCTGGTGTTCAAATGCCAACAAGGGATCAGACACCTGCAAGTGCTGATAACAACCCCCTTAAGCAGGCTGGTGCACGAATTGTAAATCACACTTTTTACAACTCGTACTACTAACCAGCAAGTGTACTGGGTCGTCCAAGTAATACCTTACGTGAGTAAGGGTCGATCCCATGGAAATTGTTGGCTTGAAGCAATCTATGGTTATCTTGTAACTCTTAGTCAGGAAAACAATAAAATAATTCACTTATCAATTATGATTGCAAGGAATAAAAGGGCAGAACACAAATTATACTTGTATGCAATGATGGAGAATAGGTTGGAGTTTTGGAGAAGCTTTGTCTTCTAAAATTCTGCTTTCCTCTATTTTCTGATTCACGCATGCACGTCCTTCTATGGCAAGCTGTGTGTTGGTGGATCACCGTTGTCAATGGCTACCATCCATCCTTCCAGTGAAAAGGGTCCAGATGCGCTGTCACCGCACGGCTAATCATCTGCAGGTTCTCAATCGTACCGAAATAGGATTTACTATCCTTTTGCGTCTATCACTACGCCCAGCACTCATGAGTTTGAAGCTCGTCACAGTCATTCAATCCCTGAATCCTACTCGGAATACCACAGACAAGGTTTAGACTTTCCGGATTCTCTTGAATGCTGCCATCAATCTAGCTTATACCACGAAGATTCTGATTAAGAGATCTAAGAGATATTCATTCATTCTACGGTGGAACGTAAGTGGTTGTCAGGCATGCGTTCGTGGAGGAATGATGATGATTGTCACGTTCATCACATTCATATTGAAGTGCAAATGGATATCTTAGATAGGAACACGCATGTTTGAATGGAAAACAGAAATACTTGCATTAATCCATCGAGACACAGCAGAGCTCCTCACCCCCAACAATGGAGTTTAGAGACTCATGCCATCAAAGGGTACAAAGTTCAGATCTCAAAATGTCATGAGGTCGAAATAAACCTCTAAAAGTTGTTTAAATACTAAACTAGTAACCTAGGTTTACAGAAAATGAACAAACTATGATAGATGGTGCAGAAATCCACTTCTGGAGCTCACTTGGTGTGTGCTGGGGCTGAGACTTAAGCTAATCACGTGCATAGGGCTGTTTTGGGCGTTCAACGCCAGCTTTGGATCCTTTTCTGGCATTGAACTCCACTTTGTAACTTGTTTCTGGCGCTGGACGCCAGACTGCAGCATGGAACTGGCGTTGAACGCCAGTTTACGTCATCTATCCTTGAGAAAAGTATGGAACATTATATATTATTGGAAAGCCCTGGATGTCTACTTTCTAACGCAATTGGAAAAGCGCCATTTGAAGTTCTGTAGCTCCAGAAAGTGCAGGGAGGTCAGAATCTAACAACATCAGCAGTCCTTTTTCAGCCTGAATCAGATTTTTGCTCAGCTCCCTCAATTTCAGCCAGAAAATACCTGAAATCACAGAAAAGCACACAAACTCATAGTAAAGTCCAGAAATATGAATTTTGCCTAGAAACTAATGAAAATAAACTAAAAACTAACTAAAACACACTAAAAACTATATGAAATTAACCCCAAAAAGCGTATAAAATATCCGCTCATCACACACCAAACTTAAACTGTTGCCTGTCCTCAAGCAACTAGATAAATAAAATAGAATACAAATAATTTAAGAAGCAATAATATCTCAGAGTTTTTGAGTGAAGCTCAGATTCTAATTAGATGAGCGGGACTAGTATCTTTTTGCTTCTGAACAGTTTTGGCATCTCACTTTATCCATTGAAGCTCAGAGTGATTGGCGTCTATAGGAACTCAGAATTCAGATAGTGATATTGATTCTCCTAGTTCAGTATGTTGATTCTTGAACACAGCTACTTTATGAGTCTTGGCCGTGGCCCTAAGCACTTTGTTTTCCAGTATTACCACCGGATACATAAATGCCACGGACACATAATTGGGTGAACCTTTTTAGATTGTGACTCAGCTTTGCTAAAGTCCCCAATTAGAGGTGTCCAGGGTTCTTAAGTACACTCTTCTTTTTGCTTTGGACCTTGACTTTAACCGCTCAGTCTCAAGTTTTCACTTGACACCTTCACGCCACAAGCACATGGTTAGGGACAGCTAGGGTTAGCCGCTTAGGCCGGGATTTTATTCCTTTAGGCCCTCCTATCCACTGATGCTCAAAGCCTTGGGATCCTTTTTATTTACCCTTGCCTTTTGGTTTTAAGGGTTATTGGCTTTTTCTGCTTGCTTTTTCTTTTTTCTTTCTATATACATATATATATATATATATATATATATATATATATTTTTTTTTTTTTTCTGCAAGCTTTGTTGTTCTTTGCTGCTTTTTCTTGCTTCAAGAATCATTCTTATGATTTTTCAGATTATCAATATCATGTCTCATGTTCATCATTCTTTCAAGATCCAACATATTTAACAGTCTTAAACATCAAATTCAAAAGACATATGCACTGTTCAAGCATTCATTCAGAAGACAGAAAGCATTGCCACCACATGTAAATAATTAGAATTTATCTTATTAAAAACTCGAAAAATATTGCCTCTTATTCTAAAGAAATTCTTCTATTTTATTCATGTTCAATGATGATGATTAAATTAAATTATAGCTTAATTGGGGATAAAATCAAAAATATAGATACTAATTACTACTATATGACTCCTAAGGTAAAACTAAAATAAAAACAGTTATCACAGAGTTAAGGCTAAGATTGGAATTTAACAACCTTTGTTCTGGAAAGTGGATGTTCCTCTAATCTGCGGGGTGCTTGGTCCTCCAAGAGATAATTTCTGGCGCTTCAATTCCCTTAAATCACGCCCTTGCTCCTCCTGTTCTTTAAGCAAATAGCAAAGAATGCTACTTTGTTCCTTCTGTTCTTTCTGTATTTGTTCCATAGCTTCTTGCATCTTGGTATTAGATGTTTCAAGATACTCCCAGTATTCAGATTGAGGGATTTCTGGGAGAATTTCCTGTGTTCTCTTCTTGATGGGGTCATCCTGTGCTTGTTGTTTTTCCATTGATGCTTTGGTGATTGGCCGCTCAACTAAGATATACTCAGTTATTCCCATCCTTACTCCAGCGTCCTTGCAGAGCATAGAAATCAAGCTTGGATAAGCCAACCTGGCATCTTTGGAATTTTTGTTTGCAATTTTGTAGAATTCAGTTGAAATCAGTTGATGAACTTTCACTTCTTTTTCCATCATGATGCAATGGATCATCACTGCTCTTCTAATAGTGACTTCAGAACGGTTGCTTGTGGGCAGCAGAGAATGCCCAATGAAGTCCAGCCATCCTCTGGCGACTGGTTTGAGATCTTCTCTTTTGAGTTGAATTGGGACACCCTTCGTGCTGGTGGTCCACCTAGCTCCAGGGATGCATATATCCTCTAGAATCTTATCCAGGCCCTTGTCTGTTCTCATCATTCTTCTATTGAAGGAGTCTGGATCATCTTTCAGCTGAGGTAGCTTTAAGATCTCCTTGATCTTGTCAGGGTGGGTGGTGCACGAAATTGTGATCTCTGGTAATGGCTCCAAAAACTTGGTGCTCTAATCTCAATTCATAATTTGTCACAACTTCGATACAACTAACCAGCAAGTGCACTGGGTCGTCCAAGTAATAAACCTTACGTGAGTAAGGGTCGATCCCACGGAGATTGTTGGTATGAAGCAAGCTATGGTCACCTTGTAAATCTCAGTCAGGCGGATAATAATTGATTATGGAGTTTTTGAAAATAATACTAATTAAACAGAAAATAAGGATAGAAATACTTATGTAAATCATTGGTGAGAATTTTAGATAAGCGTATGGAGATGCTTTCGTTCCTCTGAACCTCTGCTTTCCTGCTGTCTTCATCCAATCAGTCTTACTCCTTTCTATGGCTGGCTTTATGCAAGGGCATCACCGTTGTCAATGGTTACATCCCCTCCTCTTGTGAAAATGGTCCAAATGCTCTGTCACAGTACGGCTAATCATCTGAGGTTTCCGATCATGCTGGAATAGGATTCACCCTCCTTTTGCGTCTGTCACTACGCCCAGCAATTATGAGTTTGAAACTCGTCACAGTCATTCAATCCCAGAATCCTACTCAGAATACCACAGACAAGGTTTAGACTTTCCAGATTCTCATGAATGCCGCCATCAATCTAGCTTACACCACGAAGATTCTGATTAAGAGATCCAAGAGATAATCATTCAATCGAAGGTAGAACGGAAGTGGTTGTCAGGCACGCGTTCATGGGGAATGATGATAATTGTCACGTTCATCACATTCAGGTTGAAGTGCGAATGAATATCTTAGAAGCGGAATAAGTTAAATTGAATAGAAAAACAGTAGTACTTTGGATTAATCTTTGAGGAATAGCAGAGCTCCACACCTTAATCTATGGAGTGTAGAAACTCTACCGTTTGAAAATACATAAGTGAAAAGTCCAGGCATGGCCGAATGGCCAGCCCCCAAAACGTGATCACAGGATCAAAAATACAATCCAGGATGTCTAATACAATAGCAAAAAGTTCTATTTATAATAAACTAGTTACTAGGGTTTACAGAAGTAAGTAATTGATGCATAAATCCACTTCCGGGGAGCACTTGGTGTGTGCTTGGGCTGATCTTGAAGTCTACACGTGGAGAGGTCATTCTTGGAGTTGAACGCCAGCTTTTGTGCCAGTTTGGGCGTTGAACTCCACTTTGCAACTTGTTTCTGGCGCTGGACGCCAGAATTGGGCAGAGAGCTGGCGTTGAACGCCAGTTTGCGTCGTCTAAACTTGGGCAAAGTATGGACTATTATATATTGCTGGAAAGCCCTAGATGTCTACTTTCCAACGCAATTAGAAGCGCGCCATTTCGAGTTCTGTAGCTCCAGAAAATTCATTTTGAGTGAAGGGAGGTCAGAATCCAACAGCATCAGCAGTCCTTCTTCAACCTCTGAATCTGATTTTTGCTCAAGTCCCTCAATTTCAGCCAGAAAATACCTGAAATCATAGAAAAATACACAAACTCATAGTAAAGTCCAGAAATGTGAATTTAACATAAAAACTAATGAAAACATCCCTAAAAGTAACTAGATTCTACTAAAAACATACTAAAAACAATGCCAAAAAGCGTATAAATTATCCGCTCATCAGTGGGTATGAACAATCTTTCCTCTGACCAAAGTCCGATAGTCATAGATAGCAGATCCAGATAGTCTTTGCTTATCTGTATGCCACATATTAGCATAGAACTCTTGGACCATATTCCTTCCCACTTTCGTTTCAGGATTGGCTAGGATCTCCCAGTTCCTGATTCGGATTTGCTCCTGGATCTCCGGATATTCGTCTTCTTTCAGATCGAATCTAACTTCCGGGATCACTGATCTTAGACCCATTATTTTGTAATAATGGTCTGAATGTTCTTTAGTTAAGAACTTCCCTTGATTCCAAAGTGGTTTTGGAACACTCTCTTTCTTGCCTCTTGGAGTGGGTTGTTTTCCTTTAGGAGCCATGATCTTAGTGATCACGGATAGGCACACCAAACTTAGAGGTTTGCTTGTCCTCAAGCAAAAAGAAAAAAAAGGAGAGGGAGAGAGGGAGAGTTAGGTGCAATTGTAGATGGGAGGGGAGGGAGGCCGAACCCATATTTAAAGGGAGGGGGTGGGTTATTTCAAAAATACAAAGAAAGATAAGATAGAAGATATGATTTAAGATTAAAAAGATATGAAAGATATTTGAAAAAGATAGATTTGGATTTTTGAAAAAGATAGTATGGAGATTTGAAAAAGATATTGATTAGTTGAAAACATTTTTGAATGAAAAGAGATAGGTTTGTTTTAAAAATTTTGAAAAAGAGTTGAATTGGATAAAAAAAAAGATTTGTGCTTATGGATTAAGATATATTTGATATTTTTAAAATAGGGTTTTTAGAAATTAGGGATTTTAGAAATCAGGGTTCTTAATATGTTTATGCAAGAAATCATGAATTAAAACATGAAAATTAAGTTTAGAATGAAAAATGTGAAGTAAAAATGAATTCACCTCCTCCCCACCATCCTGGCGTTTGAACGCCCAAACGCTGCATGTTTTGGGCGTTCAACGCCCAAATGCTGCCTCTCCTGGGCGTTCAATGCCCAGCGGCTGCTTCTTTCTGGCGTTGAACGCCAAGAACTCCTTTGTCACTGGGCATTTTTCTGAACGCCCAGGACGCTGTAAATCTAGCGTTAAACGCCCAGAAGGAGCTTCTCTCTGGCGTTCAACGCCCAGAAGATGCTTCTTGCTGGCGTTTAACACCCAGATGGCTATCCTTACTGGCGTTCAATGCCTAGTGGATGCTTCTTTTGGGCGTTGAACGCCCAAAACAGATTTTTACTGGCATTTTCTTGCCAGTGAGCTCTTTTTCTCTGTTTTGTGTGCAGAATCCTTCTGTAACCCTGTGAACTTATGCAATTGACTCTTTACCTTAGTATCAGTGAACTTTATATAAACAAATAAAATCAAGAATAGGGCAAAATGCTTAGAGGAAGTGATGCCCCATGGCTGGGTTGCCTCCCAGCAAGCGTTTCTTTATTGTCTTTAGCTGGACCTTGCTGAGCTTTTAATCTAGCTTCAGCCTTGAGCACTCTTGCTCAACATTGCCTTCAAGATAGTGCTTGATTCTCTGTCCATTAACAATGAACTTCTTATCAGAATCAATATCTTGAAGCTCTACATAACCATATGGTGATACACTTGTAATCACATATAGTCCCCTCCACCGGGACTTCAGTTTCCCGGGGAATAGCCTGAGCCTAGAGTTAAACAACAGAACCTTTTGTCCTGGTTCAAAGATTCTAGATGACAGCTTTCTGTCATGCCACTTTTTTTATTTTTCTTTATAAAGCTTGGCATTTTCGAAAGCAGTGAATCTGAATTCCTCTAGCTCATTTAGCTAAAGCAATCTTTTTTCTCCAGCTAATTTGGCATCAAAGTTTAGGAATCTGGTTGCCCAGTAGGTTTTATGTTCCAGTTCCACGGGCAGGTGGCATGCCTTACCATACACAAGTTGGTATGGAGAGGTCCCTATAGGAGTCTTGAATACTGTTCTGTAAGCCCACAGAGCATCATCCAAGCTTCGTGCCCAATCCTTTCTACGGGTACTTACAGTCCGTTCCAGGATTCTTTTTAGTTCTCTGTTAGAGACTTCAGCTTGCCCATTTGTCTGTGGGTGATACGGAGTCGCCACCTTGTGGCGAATCCCCTACCGGACCATGGAAGAGTCAAGCTGTTTGTTGCAGAAGTGAGTGCCCCCATCACTGATTAGTACCCTGGGAACACCAAACCTGCTGAATATATGTTTCTGGAGGAACTTCAGCACTGTTTTAGTATCATTGGTGGGTGTGGCAATGGCCTCAACCCATTTTGATACATAGTCAACTGCCACCAGAATATAAGTGTTTGAGTATGATGGTGGGAAAGGCCCCATGAAATCAATACCCCATACATCAAACAACTCAATCTCCAAGATTCCTTGTTGAGGCATGGCGTAACTGTGAGGCAAATTACCAGCTCTCTGGCAACTGTCACAGTTACGTACAAACTCTCGGGAATCTCTGTAGAGTGTAGGCCAGTAGAAGCCACATTGGAGGACCTTGGTGGCTGTTCGCTCACCTCCGAAATGACCTCCATATTGTGACCCATGGCAGTGCCATAAGATCCTTTGTGCTTCTTCTTTAGGCACACACCTACGGATTATGTCATCTGCACATCTCTTAAAGTGATAGGGTTCATCCCACAAGTAGTACTTTGCATCAGTAATTAATTTTTTCTTTTGTTGCCTGCTGTACTCCTTGGGAATGAACCTTGCAGCTTTGTAGTTTGCAATGTCTACAAACCATGGTGTTTCCTGAATGGCAAACAAATGCTCATCTGGAAAAGTCTCAGAGATTTCAAGAGAGGGGAATGATGTCCCTTCTATTGGCTCTATCCGGGACAGATGATCAGCCACTTGGTTCTCTGTCCCTTTTCTGTCTCTTATTTCTATATCAAACTCTTGAAGAAGCAACACCCATCTTATGAGTCTGGGTTTTGAATCCTGCTTTGTGAGTAGATATTTAAGAGCAGCATGATCTGTGTACACAATCACTTTTGATCCTTCTAAGTATGATCTAAACTTGTCAATGGCATAAACCACTGCAAGCAATTCTTTTTCTGTGGTTGTGTAATTTTTCTGGGCAATTCAAAACACAACTAGCATAATAAATGACATGCAGAAGCTTGTCATGCCTCTGCCCCAGTACTGCACCAATGGCATGATCATTGGCATCACACATTAGCTCAAATGGTAATGTCCAGTCTGGTGCAGAAATAACTAGTGCTGTGACCAGCTTGGCTTTCAGTGTTTCAAACGCCTGCAGACACTCTGTGTCAAACACAAATGGCATGTCAGCAGCTAGCAGATTGCTCAGAGGTTTTGCGATTTTTGAAAAATCCTTTATAAACCTCCTATAGAATCCTGCATGCCCCAGAAAGCTTCTAATTGCCTTAACATTGGCAGGTGGTGGTAATTTTTCAATTACTTCTATTTTTGCTTAGTCCACCTCTATTCCCTTGTTTGAAATTTTATGCCCAAGGACAATCCCTTCAGTCACCATAAAGTGATATTTTTCCCAGTTTAAAACCAGGTTAGTCTCTTGGCATCTTTTCAGAACTAGTTTCAGGTGATCAAGACAGGAGCTGAATGAGTCTCCATATACTGAGAAGTCATCCATGAAGACTTCCAGAAATTTTTCCACCATATCAGAGAAAATAGAGAGCATGCATCTCTGGAAGGTTGCAGGTGCGTTACACAGCCCAAATGGCATCCTTCTATAAGCAAACACTCCAGATGGACATGTGAATGCTGTTTTCTCTTGATCCTGGAGATCTACTGCAATCTGGTTATAGCCTGAGTAGCCATCCAAAAAGCAGTAATAATCATGACCTGCCAGTCTTTCTAGCATCTGGTCTATGAATGGTAAAGGAAAATGATCCTTTCTGGTGGCTGTATTGAGCCTTCTGTAGTCAATACACATGCGCCACCCTGTAACTGTTCTTGTAGGAACCAGTTCATTCTTTTCTTTATGAACCACTGTCATGCCTCCCTTTTTGGGGACAACTTGGACAGGGCTCACCCAGGGGCTGTCAGAAATAGGATAAATAATCCCAGCCTCCAGTAATTTGGTGACCTCTTTCTGCACCACTTCCTTCATGGCTGGATTTAGCCGCCTCTGTGGTTGAACCATTGGTTTAGCATTATCCTCCAATAAGATTTTGTGCATGCATCTAGCTGGGCTTATGCCCTTAAGGTCACCTATGGACCACCCAAGAGCTGTCTTGTGTGTCCTTAGCACTTGAATAAGTGCTTCCTCTTCCTGTGGATTTAAAGCAGAGCTTATGATCACTGGAAAAGTGTCACCTTCTCCCAGAAATGCATATTTCAGGGATGGTGGTAATGGTTTGAGCTCGGGTTTAGGAGGTTTTTCCTCTTCCAGAGAAAATTTCAGAGGCTCTTTCATTTCCTCTGAATCCTCCAAATCAGGCTAAACATCTTTAAAGATATCTTCCAACTCTGATTCGAGACTCACAGTCATGTTGATCTTTTCTACCAAAGTGTCAATAAGATCAACTTTCATGCAGTCTTTTGATGTGTCTGGATGCTGCATGGCTTTGACAGCATTCAACTTAAACTCATCATCATTGACTCTCAGGGTTATTTCCCCCTGTTGGCATCAATGAGAGTTCGTCCAGTTGCTAGGAAGGGTCTTCCTAGAATGAGAGTGGCACTCTTGTGCTCCTCTATTTCCAACACTACAAAGTCAGTGGAAAAGGCGAATGGCCCAACTCTGACAATCATGTTCAATCATGCCTGATGGGTATTTAATGGAGCCATCAGCAAGTTGGAGACATATCCGGGTTGGTTTAACTTCTTCAGTTAAACCAAGCTTTCTGATAGTGGATGCAGGTATTAGGTTGATGCTTGCCCTAAGATCACATAAAGCTATCTTGGTGCAATTACCTTCTAATGTGCATGGTATCAGAAAACTCCCAGGGTCTTTAAGCTTTTTAGGAAAGCTTCTCAGAATGACTGCACTGCATTCTTCAGTGAGAAGAACTCTTTCAGTTTCTCTCCAATCCTTCTTATGACTCAAGATCTCTTTCATGAACTTGGCATAAGAAGGTATTTGCTCAAGTGCCTCTGCAAATGGAATCTTTATTTCAAGAGTCCTGAGATAATCTACAAAGCAAGCAAATTGCTTATCCTGCTCCTCTTGGCGGAGTTTTTGAGGATAAGGTATCTTGGCTTTATATTCCTCAACCTTAGTTGCTGTAAGTTTATTTCCTACAGAAGTGGTTGAAGAAGCCTTTTTAGATGGGTTGTCATCAGCACATGTGTGTGTCTGATCCCTCACTGGCAATTGAGTGCCAGAGTTAGAAGCTGGAGTGACGTTAGACGCCAGCTCCTCCTCTGTTCCTGGCATTTGAACGCCAGAACTGTGCTTCTTTTGGGCGTTTAACGCCAGATTCTTGCTTGTTTCTGGCGTTGAACGCCAGTCCTGAGCATGGTCTGGGCGTTCAGCGCCAGCCTTCCACCCAACTTCTGGCGTTTTGGTGCCATAATTATTTTTCCCTGGGCTCTTACTGTCCTCAGATGGATTTTAGGTGGTTTGCTCATTTCGTGGTTTCCTGCTGCCTTGAAGTGGGGTTTTTAGTACTTTTCCACTTCTTAATTGAACTGCTTGGCATTCTTCTGTTATTTGTTTTTGACAGTTGCTGCTTTGTTTGCTTTAATTGTACTTCCATGTTTATATTAGCCATCCTTGTCTCTTGTAGTTTATCCTTAAATTCATCTAACTGCTTTGTTAGAAATTCCAATTGCTGATTGAATTCAGCAGCTTGCTCTGTAGGACTGAGTTCAGCAGTTACTGTTTTAGCCTCTTCTTTCATGGAAGAGTCACTGCTTAGGTACAGTTGCTGATTTCTAGCAACTGTATCAATGAGCTCTTGAGCCTTTTCAATTGTCTTTCTCATGTGGATAGATCCATCAGCTGAGCAATCTAAAGAGATTTGAGCTCTTTTTGTAAGCCCGTAGTAGAAGATGTCTAACTGAACCCATTCTGAAAATATTTCAGAGGGGCATTTTCGTAGCATCTCTCTGTATCTCTCCCAGGCATCATAAAGAGATTCATTATCTCCTTGTTTAAAGCCTTGGATATCCAGCCTTAGCTGTGTCATCCGTTTTGGAGGAAAGTATTGATTCAGAAATTTTTCTGTCAGTTGTTTCCATGTCCTTATGCTAGCCTTAGGTTGGTTATTTAACCACCTCTTGGCTTGGTCTTTTACAGCAAATGGAAACAGTAATAATCTGTATATATCCTGATCTACTTCCTTATCATGTACTGTGTCAGCAATTTGTAAAAACTGTGCCAGAAACTCTATAGGTTCTTACTGTGGAAGACTGGAATACTGGCAGCTTTGCTGCACCATGATAATGAGCTGAGGCTTCAACTCAAAGCTGCTGACTCCAATGGAGGGTATGCAGATACTACTCCCATATGAAGCAGTAGAGGGGTTAGCATATGACCCTAGAGTCCTCTTGGACTGTTCATTTCCACTTAGATCCATGATGGAGAAAGGGAGATGATGCAAAATAAAAAATTTTTATTTATTTATTTATTTAATTATTTCAAAAATAAAATAAATTAAAATAAAATAAATTAAAATAGGTGAAGATTTTCGAAAAAATGAGGGGAGAGAAAGTGATCAGGAAGTTTTGAAAAAGATATGATTTGAAAAAGATTTTAAATTTTGAAAAAAAAATCTGAATTTTAAAAATAATTTTCGAAAATTTTGTTTTGTTTTGTTTTGTTTTTTTTTTAAATAGAGAGAAAAGATATTTTTGAATTTAAAGAGGAAAGAGAGAAACAATAAGATAGCCCAAGATTTTAAATTTTTAGATCTAATGCTCCTTGTTTTCGAAAATTTTGGAGGAAAAACACCAAGGAACACCAAACTTAAAAATTTTAAGATCAAGACACAAGGAAAACTCAAGAACACTTTGAAGACTCACAAGAACACAAGAACGTGAAGAAAGAACACCAAACTTAAAATTTTTAGAAAACCAAAATAAATTTTCAAAAAACAAAGGAAAATCAACAAGAAAACACCAAACTTAAAGTTTGGCACGAGATTTAATAGAAAAAATATTTTTTTGAAAAATTTTTTTTGAAAAGAAAATAAAAGACTCTGACCCAAAAGACAAAAATTTCCTAATCTAAGCAACAAGATTTACCGTCAGTTGTTCAAACTCAAACAATCCCCGGCAACGGCGCCAAAAACTTGGTGCACGAATTGTAAATCACACTTTTTACAACTCGTACTACTAACCAGCAAGTGCACTGGGTCGTCCAAGTAATACCTTACGTGAGTAAGGGTCGATCCCACGGAGATTGTTGGCTTGAAGCAATCTATGGTTATCTTGTAACTCTTAGTCAGGAAAACAATAAAATAATTCACTTATCAATTATGATTGCAAGGAATAAAAGGGCAGAACACAAATTATACTTGTATGCAATGATGGAGAATAGGTTGGAGTTTTGGAGAAGCTTTGTCTTCTGAAATTCTGCTTTCCTCTGTTTTCTGATTCACGCACGCACGTCCTTCTATGGCAAGCTGTGTGTTGGTGGATCACCGTTGTCAATGGCTACCATCCATCCTTCCAGTGAAAAGGGTCCAGATGCGCTGTCACCGCACGGCTAATCATCTTCAGGTTCTCAATCATATCGGAATAGGATTTACTATCCTTTTGCGTCTGTCACTACGCCCAGCACTCATGAGTTTGAAGCTCGTCACAGTCATTCAATCCCTGAATCCTACTCGGAATACCACAGACAAGGTTTAGACTTTCCGGATTCTCTTGAATGTTGCCATCAATCTAGCTTATACCACAAAGATTCTGATTAAGAGATCTAAGAGATATTCATTCATTCTACGGCGGAACGTAAGTGGTTGTCAGGCACGCGTTCGTGGAGGAATGATGATGATTGTCACGTTCATCACATTCATATTGAAGTGCAAATGGATATCTTAGATAGGAACACGCATGTTTGAATAGAAAACAGAAATACTTGTATTAATCCATCGAGACACAGCAGAGCTCCTCACCCCCAACAATGGAGTTTAGAGACTCATGCCATCAAAGGGTAGAAAGTTCAGATCTCAAAATGTCATGAGGTCGAAATAAACCTCTAAAAGTTGTTTAAATACTAAATTAGTAACCTAAGTTTACAGAAAATGAACAACTATGATAGATGGTGCAGAAATCTACTTCTGGGGCCCACTTGGTGTGTGCTGGGGCTGAGACTTAAGCTAATCACGTGCATAGGGCTGTTTTGGGTGTTCAACGCCAGCTTTGGATCCTTTTCTGGCATTGAACTCCACTTTGTAACTTGTTTCTGGCGCTGGACGCCAGACTGCAGCATGGAACTGGCATTGAACGCCAGTTTACATCGTCTATCCTTGAGCAAAGTATGAACTATTATATGATGCTGGAAAGCCCTAAATGTCTACTTTCCAACGCAATTGGAAGCGCACCATTTGGAGTCCTGTAGCTCCAGAAAATCCATTTTGAGTGCAGGGAGGTCAGAATCCAACAGCATCAGCAGTCCTTTTTCAGCCTGAATCAGATTTTTGCTCAGCTCCCTCAATTTCAGCCAGAAAATACCTGAAATCACATAAAAGCATACAAACTCATAGTAAAGTCTAGAAATATGAATTTTGCCTAGAAACTAATGAAAATAAACTAAAAACTAACTAAAACACACTAAAAACTATATGAAATTAACCTCAAAAAGCGTATAAAATATCCGCTCATCACAGGCTTCTCCAACCACTTCTGTAGGAAATACACCTACAGCAACTAAGGTTGAAGAATATAAAGCCAAGATGTCTTATCCTCAGAAACTCCACCAAGCGGAATAGGATAAACAATTTGCCCACTTTGCAGACTATCTCAGGACTCTTGAAATAAAGATTCCGTTTGTAGAGGCACTTGAGCAAATACCCTCTTATACTAAGTTCATGAAAGAGATCTTAAGTCATAAGAAGGATTAGAGAGAGACTGAAAAAGTTTTTCTCACTGAAGAATGCAGTACAGTCATTTTAAAAAGCTTACCAGAGAAGCTTAAAGATCCCGGAAGCTTTATGATACCATGCACATTAGAGGATGCTTGTACCAAGACAGCTTTATGTGATCTTGGGGCAAGTATCAACTTGATAACTACATCCACTATCAGAAAGCTTGGTTTGACCGAGGAAGTCAAACCAACCCGAATATGTCTCCAACTTGCTGATGGCTCCATTAAAATTCCATCAGGCGTAATTGAGGACATGATTGTCAAGGTTGGGCCATTTGCCTTTTCCACTGACTTTGTAGTGCTGGAAATGGAGGAGCACAAGAGTGCAACTCTCATTCTAGGAAGACCTTTCCTAGCAACTGGACGAACCCTCATTGACATCTAAAAAGGGGAGATAACCCTGAGAGTCAATGAGGATGAGTTTAAGTTGAATGTTGTCAAAGCTATGCAGCATCCAGACACATCAAAACACTGCATGAGCACTGATATTATTGACTCCCTGGTGGAAGAGGTCAATATGATTGAGAGTCTCGAATCAAAGCTAGAGGACATTTTTAAAGATGTTCAGCCTGATCTGGAGGAACCAGAGAAAACAGAAGAACCTTTGAAAACTCCTCAGGAAGAGGAGAAGCCTCCTAAACCCAAGCTCAAACCACTACCCCTCCCTAAAATATGCATTTCTGGGAGAAGATGACACTTTTTCGGTAATCAATAGCTCTGCTTTAAAGCCACAGGAAGAGAAAACACTAATTCTGGTGCTAAGGACACACAAGACATCTCTTGGATGGTCCATAAGTGATCTCAAGGGTATTAGCCCAGCCAGATACATGCACAAGACCCTATTGGAGGATGATGCCAAGCCAGTGGTTCAACCACAGAGGCGGCTGAATCCAGCCATGAAGGAGGTGGTGCAGAAAGAGGTCACTAAGTTACTAGAGGCTGGAATTATTTATCCTATTTCTGATAGCCCCTGGGTGAGCCATGTCCAAGTTGTCCCCAAGAAGGGAGGTATGACAGTGGTTCATAATGAAAGGAATGAACTGGTTCCCATAAGAACATTTACAGGGTGGCGTATGTGTATTGACTACAGAAGACTCAATACATCCACCAAAAGGATCATTTTCCTTTACCATTCATAGACCAGATGCTAGAGAGACTAGCAGGTCATGAATACTACTGATTTTTGGATGGCTATTCAAGTTATAACAAAATTACAGTAGATCTTTAGGACCAAGAGAAAACAACATTCACATGTCCATCTGGAGTATTTGTCTACAGAAGGATGCCATTTGGTCTGTGCAATGCACCTGCAACCTTTCAGAGGTGCATGCTCTCTATCTTCTCTGATATGGTAGAGAATTTTTTGGAAGTCTTCATGGATGACTTCTCAGTATTTGGAGACACATTCAGCTCCTGTCTTGACCATCTAGCACTTGTTCTGAAAAGGTGCCAAGAGACTAACCTAGTTTTAAACTGGGAGAAATGTCACTTTATGGTGACTGAAGGAATTGTCCTTGGGCACAAAATTTTGAACAAGAGAATAGAGGTGGATCAAGCTATGGTAGAGGTAATTGAAAAATTACCACCACTTGCCAATGTTAAGGCAATCAGAAGCTTTCTGGGGCATGCAGGATTCTATAGGAGGTTTATAAAGGATTTTTTAAAAATTGCAAAACCTCTGAGCAATCTGCTAGCCGCTGATACACCATTTATCTTTGACACAGAGTGTTTGCAGGCCTTTGAGACTCTAAAAGCTAAGCTGGTCACAGCACCAGTCATTTCTGCACCAGACTGGACATTACCATTCGAACTAATGTGTGATGCCAGTGACCATGCCATTGGTGTAGTATTGGGACAGAGGCATGACAAGCTTCTGCATGTCATTTATTATGCTAGCCATGTTTTAAATGACGCGCAGAAGAATTACACAACCACAGAAAAGGAGTTGCTTGTAGTGGTTTATGCCATTGACAAGTTCAGATCTTATTTAGTAGGATCAAAAGTGATTGTGTACACTGACCATGCTTCTCTAAAATATCTCCTCACAAAATAGGATTCAAAACCTAGACTCATAAGATGGGTGTTGCTTCTGCAAGAGTTTGATATAGAAATAAGAGATAGAAAAGGGACAGAAAACTAAGTAGCTGATCATCTGTCCCAGATAGAACCAGTAGCAGGAGCGCTCCTCCCTCCTACTGAGATCTCTGAAACCTTTCCGGATGAGCAACTCTTTGCCATTCAGGAAGTACCGTGGTTCGCAGACATTGTAAACTATAAAGCTGTGAGATTCATACCCAAAGAGTACAGTAAGCAGCAAACAAAAAAATTAGTTTTTGATGCAAAGTACTACTTGTGGATGAACTATATCTCTTTAAGAGATGTGCAGATGGAATAATCCGTAGATGTGTGCCTAGAGAAGAGGCACAGAAGATCCTATGGTATTGCCATGGATCACAATATGGAGGACATTTCGAAGGTGAGCGAACAGCCACAAAGGTTCTCCAATGTGGTTTCTACTGGCCTACTTTCTATAGAGACTCCCGATAGTTTGTACGTAACTGTGACAGTTGCCAGAGAACTGGTAATCTGCCTCACGGTTATGCCATGCCTCAGCAAGGGATCTTAGAGATTGAGTTATTTGATGTATAGGGTATTGACTTCATGGGGCCTTTCCTACTATTATATTCAAACACTTATATTCTGGTGGCAGTAGACTATGTATCTAAATGGGTAGAGGCAATTGCAATACCCACTAATGATACTAAGACAGTGATGAAGTTCCTCCAGAAGTACATCTTCAGTAGGTTCAGTGTCCCTAGGGTACTGATCAGTGATGGAGGAACTCATTTCTGCAATAAACAGCTTGACTCTGCTCTGATCCGATATGGAATTAACTACAAAGTGGTAACTCTATATCATCCACAGACAAATGGGCAGGCTAAAGTCTCAAATAGAGAACTAAAACGAATCCTGGAATGGACTGTAAATATCCGTAGAAGGGATTGGTCAAGAAGTCTGGATGATGCTCTGTGGGCATACAGAACCGCATTCAAGACTCCTATAGGGACCTCTCCATACCAGCTTGTGTATGGGAAAGCCTGTCATCTGCTAGTGGAATTGGAACACAAGGCCTACTGGGCAACCAGGTTCCTAAACCTTGATGCTAAGGTAGCTGGAGAGAAAGATTACTCCAGTTGAATGAGCTGGAAGAGTTCAGACTCAATGCTTTCGAGAATGCTAAAATTTATAAGGAGAAAGAAAAAAGGTGGCATGACAAATAGCTGTCATCTAGAGTTTTTGAGCCAGGACAGAAGGTTCTGCTGTTTAACTCTAGGCTCAGATTGTTTCCTGGGATATTGAAATCCCGGTGGAAGGGACCATATGTGATTACAAGTGTGTCACCATATGGATATGTAGAGCTTCAAGATATTGACTCTGACAAAAAGTTCATTGTTAATGGACAGAGAATCAAGCATTATCTTGAAGGCAATGTTGAGCAAGAATGCTCACAGTAAAGTCCAGCTAAAGACAGTAAAGAAGCGCTTGTTGGGAGGCAACCCAGCCATTATAAAAAATTAGATGTTTATAACAATTATATAAGTCTATTTAAATTTTGTTATTCATGTTAGTTAATACATTTTAGTGAATATATAAGTCAGGAAAATGGAGGTCCAGGACATAAAGCAGAGGAATCACAGAGAAAAGGAGCTCACTGGCGTTAAAACGCCAGTAAAAGGCCATTCTGGGCGTTAAACGCCAGAATGGGCAGCATTCTGGGCGTTTAACGCCAGAGATAGCAGCATCCTGGGCATTCAAAAAAAAAAGGCCAGTAACAAAGGATTTCTGGCGTTTAACACCAGCCAAGATACCTGGCTGGGCGTTAAACGCCCAAAATGGCCACCAGATGGGCGTTAAACGCTAGAATGGCTATCATTTTGGGCGTTTAACGCTAGAACAGCAAGGGGGAGGTACTTTCGTTTCCATTTCAATTTTTTTTCGAATTTTCATGTTTTAATTCATAATTTTCTGCATAAAAATGTACAAATATTCATCTTTCAATTTCCATTTCCAAAAATTAATAATCTTATAAATTCTTTTCAATTCTTTTTCAACACGTTTTTAAAACTCATTTATCTTTCCAATTTCTTTCCAAATCTTTTTAAGTCATCCATATTATCTTTTATTTCTTAAGATGCATTAACAAAAATTCAGATTTAACTTCCTCATATCTTTTTCATCTCTTTTAAATTTTAAAAATCTTATCTTTTTTATATCATATTTATCTTTTATCAATCATATCTTTCTATCCTATCTTTTTCTAAAAAAATTCGAAACCCATTCCCTCCCTCCCCTTTAAATATACATTCGGCCAACCTCCTTGACCCATTATTCGAATCCTTCTCTCCCTCTATTCCTCTTCTTTTTTTTCTTTTGCCTGAGGACAAGCAAAACTCTAAGTTTGGTGTGATTTTCCGTGATCACTGAGCTAAAACAGACTGAGATCATGGCCCCTAAAGGAAAATAACCCACTTCAAGAGGAAAGAAAGAAAACAATCCAAAACTACCTTGGATGCACCAAAGAACATGCAGACCATTACTTCAAAATTGTGTGCAAAAGATCAGTGATCCCAGAAGTTAAGTTCAATCTAAAAGAAGACGAATACCCGGAGATCCAAGAGCAGATTCGAAATAGGAGCTGGGAAGTCCTGGCTAATCCTGAGATACATGTTGGAAGAAACATGATCCAGGAATTCTATGCAAATCTGTGGATGACAGATAAGCAAAGATTAGAGGGAACTGCTTTCTACTCCTTTTGGACTATGGTCAGAGGGAAGATTATTTACTTCCACTTTGATAAAGTGAGAGAAGTTCTCAAGCTTCCTCAACTACAAGATGATCCAGAGTCCTTTAATAGGAGAATGGCCAAAGATAAAAGGCTAGATCAAGTTCTAGAGGACATATGCCTCCCTAGAACCAAGTGGATTACTAATACAAAAGGTGTCCCAAACTAGCTAAAGATAGGAGATCTCAAACTAGTTGCTAGAGGTTGGCTGGATTTCATTGTGCGTTCTATACTCCCAACTAGCAACCGTTCTGAAGTCACTGTCAAGAGAGCAATGATGATTCACTGTATTATGCTGGGAAAAAAAGTAGAGATTCATCAGCTGATTCCTGGTAAAATTTACATATTTACAAACAAGGAATCCAATGATGCCAAATAGGCTTACCCAAGCTTGATTAGTCTGTTATGTAAAGATGCGGGGGTAAAGATGGGTGTGGATGAATATATCCCAGTTGAACGCCCAATCACCAAAAAGGTGATGAATGGACCTCAAGTTCAAGACAACCCTAGCAAGAGGAGGCGCATGAGCTCCTCCCAGAAATTCCTCAATTTGAATTCTGGGCTCGCTTAGAAGCTTCTATCAACAAGCTGCAAGAAGCTATGGATCAACTCAAAGAAGAGCAACAAAATCAAAACAGCATGCTCTGCAAATTGCTCAAAGAACAGGAGAAGCAGGGGCATGATCTACAGGAGCTGAAGTGCCAGAAGCTGTTCCCTGAAACGCCAGACGTTCCACAGATAGAAGGAGCCAACACCCTTCAAAGCTAAAGGTTGTTTAGTCCTAACTCTGTGATAACTTTTATTGAACCTATTGCAAGAGATATATGAAGCATTAGTATTAGAATAGTTTATTTTTATATCTTTAATTATTATTCCATAAGCATTAGTAGTATTTAAAATTCCATTTTAATTCTCTATTATTTTAATTAATAAAATTCGAATTGCATGAGTATTATTTTATTTTTATTTTCCAAATTGGCTATAATTTATTCCTCTTATCATTATTAAATATGAATAAAATAGTAGATTTTTAGGAATAAGGGTGCAACCATTTTGAGTGTATTAATAAGAAAAATTCAAATTATTTATATGTGGTGGCATTACTTTAGCTCTCTGAATGAATACATGAACAGAGCATGTTTTGATACTAAAGATGCAAGTATGTATTGGCTCTTGAAGGAATGATGAAAAAGAGACATGTTATTGATAATCTGAAAAATCATAAAATTGATTCTTGAAGCAAGAAAAAGCAGTGAAAAAGCAAAAGCTTGCGAAAAAAAAAAGACAGTAACCTTTTAAACTAAAAGGCAAGGGTAAAGAGGATCCAAGGCTTTGAGCATCAGTGGATAAGAGGGCCCAAAAAAAATAAAATCCTAGCCTAAGTGGATAAATCAAGCTGTCCCTAACCATGTGCTTGTGTCATGAAGGTCCAAGTGAAAAGCTTGGGACTGAGTGGTTAAAGTTGTGATCCAAAGCAAAAGAGTGTGCTTAAGAACTCTGGGCACCTCTAACTGGGGACTCTAGCAAAGCTGAGTCACAATCTGAAAAGGTTTACCCAGTTATGTGTCTGTGGCATTTATGTATCCGGTGGTAATACTGGAAAACAAAATGCTTAGGGTCACGGCCAAGACTCATAAAGTAGCTGTGTTCAAGAATCAACAAAACTAAAACTAGGAGAGTCAATAACACTATCTGAATTTTGAATTCCTAAAGAATCTAATCATTCTGAGCTTTAGAGGATAATTAAGATGCTAAGACTGTTCAAAAGCAAAAAGCTATAAGCCCCGCTCATTTAATTTGAATTGTGAGCTTTATTGAAGACTCTGAGATGTTATTACATCATTATCTTCTTTTTATCCTATTTTATTTATCTAGTTACTTGGGGACAAGCAACAGTTTAAGTTTGGTGTTGTGATGAGCGGATATTTTATACGCTTTTTGGCATTGTTTTTAGGTAGTTTTTAGCATGTTTTAGTTACTTTTTATTATATTTTTATTAGTTTTTATGCAAAAATCACATTTCTAGACTTTACTATGAGTTTGTGTGTTTTTCTATAATTTCAGGTATTTTCTGGCTGAAATTGAGAGACCTGAGTAAAAATCTGATTCAGAGGCTGAGAAAGGACTGCAGATGCTGTTGGATTCTGACCCTCCTACACTCGAAGTGAATTTTCTGGAGCTACAGAAGCTCAATTGGCGTGCTCTCAATTGAGTTGGAAAGTAGACATCTTGGACTTTCTAGAAATGTATAATAGTCCATACTTTGCCCGAGATTTGATGGCCCAAACTGGCGTTTAAACACCAGCCAGAGACCATTTTCTGTCGTAAAACGCTGGAACTGGCACCAGAACTGGAGTTAAACGCCCAAACTGGCACCCAAGATGGCTTTTAACTCCAAGAATGGCCTATGCACATGAAAGCTTCAAAGCTCAGCCCAAACACTCACCAAGGGGGCCCCGAAAGTAGATTTCTGCACTATCTGCACTTAGTTACTCATTTTCTGTAAATCTAAGTTACTAGTTTAGTATAAAAACTACTTTTAGGGATTCATTTTGTAACTCATGACATTTTACATCTCATATTGTATCTTCTACGACATGAGTCTCTAAACCCCATAGGTGGGGGTGAGGAGCTCTGCTGTGTCTCAATGGATTAATGCGATTACTATTATTTTCTTTTCGATCACGCTTGATTCTGTTCTAAGATACTCACTCGTACTTCAATGAAAAGAATATGATGATCCGTGACACTCATCATCATTCTCAACTTTATGAACGCGTGCTTGACGACCACTCCCGTTCTATCTGAGCTCAACGTAGTCATTGGGCGACAGCTTGTGTGCGTATCTCTTGAGTCTCTGATCCATGGATTTGACTTGCCTCTCCTAACAACAGAGCATTCGAATCCATGAGATTAGAACCTTCATGGTAGAGATTAGAACCAATTGGCAGCATTCCTAAGATCCAGAAAGTCTAAACCTTGTCTGTGGTATTCCGAGTAGGATATGGGATGGGATGACTGTGACGAGCTTCAAACTCATGAATGTTGGGCGTAGTGACAGTGTGCAAAAGGATAGATAGATCCTATTCCGAGACAAGTGAGAAACGACAGATGATTAGCCGTGCGGTAGCTGTGCCTGGTATTTTTCATCCAAGACGAGAGATCCGACAGTTGATTAGCCATACAGAAATCGTACCTGGACCATTTTCACTGAGAGAATGGATGGTAGCTATTGACAACGGTGATCCACCAACATACAGCTTGCCATGGAAGGAAACCATGCGTGTTTGGAGAAGAAGACAGTAGGAAAGCAGAGATTCAGATGACAGAGCATCTCCGGAACCTCAACCTGTTCCTCATTATTAAATCACAAGTATCATTCATTTCATGTTATTTACTTTTCATAAACAAAATCATTTTTATCACTAATCTCCTTACTAAGATTTACAAGATAACCATAGCTTGCTTCAAGCCGGCAATCTCCGTGGGATCGACCCTTACTCACGTAAGGTATTACTTGGACGACCCAGTGCACTTGCTGGTTAGTTGCACCGGAGTTGTGAAAAGTGTGATCACAATTCCGTGCACCAGAATGCACCACCAATTAGTGGTGCATCAAATCTCCCCACACTTAAACCAAGCATGTCCTCATGCTTAAACCAAGAAAGAATAAAGGGTACTATCATTTATTCAAATGTAAATAAACTATATGCAATCTACCTATATGCAATTATCTAAATGAATGCAATTGCTTGGTCAAAACAAATCAACTTCCAAGAAAACCAATATAAGCATAAGGGCTAAGGGTATTAACAACCAAGCCAAACTATAATTGGATTGAGTTTTTAAAGATTTTACAAACTTGCAAGAAAAGTGATGATTCTAGGTGAAAGCATGTAATTGAGCAATCGAACCCTCACCGGATGTGTATACGCTCTATTTGCTCAAGTGTATAGGGTCGATCCACTCAATTCTCCTCTAATCATGCTTTCCAAGATTTGTTTTTCTTCTAACAATCAATAATTATTTCATGCATGCACACAATTATCATGAAGTCTTTTCCATAGGTTGTAATGGGGTTAGGGTCAAGGTAAGGATGCATATGGTCAAGTGAGCTTGAAATTTGAATCTTTGATAAGCTTAAACTCCCCACCTAACCTATATAACAACCTATACAATTTCAAAGCTAACCTAACTACCCATTCTTCACTTTTTCACATACTCATACATTCTTTTCTTGATCACAACTCATATGCATTAATTATTATTGAACTTTGCTTTGTGGCATCTTGTCCCCGTTTTTAGCTTATAGTGACTCATCCTGAAAATAGAAGACAGGATAGTAAGAAAAGTAAATACAAAAGCAAGAAAGCATACACTGTTTGAATGAGGTAAGAACCACTGGAATGAAGTGAGTGACCTAATGTGTGACATTAATGAACCAAGTGTGTGACATTAATGACATAAAGGAAGTATGTACTTCACTCATCCTAATGTGCTTGAGATGCTCTAAACTTGTGGGTCAAAACAACCAAACAAGCAATAAAGAAGCATGAAAGCATTCAAGCCAAAAATATATGGATGCATATGATCAAGAAACACAATGCATTAAGGCAAAATGTACAACATCCATCAAGAAATTGCCTAATCAAAAAGAAGAAGAAATGAGAAGTGAAGAAATGGAAAGAAGAGAAGAAAAGAAGTGTGTGACGTAAGGTAATCCACGCGTGCGCGTGCAGTGATGCGTGCTCGTGGAGGTGGTGAAATGGAAGCAACGCGTACGCATGGGTCACGCGTGCGCGTCGATGGGTTATTTAGAGAGTGACGTGTACGTGTGGGGCGCGCGTACGCTTGTGTTGGTTTGCGCGAAAGGCACATTGTTCGCGCAGTGTAGGCGCAACTCTTTGGAATTTGGCTGGGAGGTGGAATTTTTGCATCCACACGTACGCGTGCGCGTGGATGGTCGAAAAAACTTGGGTCACACGTACGCGTGAGGCACGCGTATGCATGGATTGGTGCTCTGTTTTTTAAAATTTTTCTATGTTTTTGCACCAAACCAAGCATCCCAACCTCCAAACAGCTACCAAAACACCATAAAACCTTATTTAACATACTAAACCATCAAATAAACTCAAAAAACCAATCAAAACAAGAAATTAGACTAATTCTACCAATATTTACATAAGAAAAAAAAGGAAAGATGTTACCATGGTGGGGTGTCTTCCACCTAGCACTTTTGTTTATTGTCCTTAAGTTGGACTTATGGGGAGCTCCTTATCAAGGTGGCTTGTGCTTGAAGCTATCTTTGAATATCCACCAATGCTTGAGTCTCCAATAAGCTCCATTCTTCACAATTAATGCCTTCAAGCTTTGATGGAGTTCTTCACAAACCATGAGCTCCCAAAGTTGATTCTCCTTGTGCGATCCGAGATCCCACACTTTATTTTGACACCCATCTTCAAGTTGATTCTCATGATTCTATTCGAGTGGTAAGCAAGATGAATTCTCAATGAAGTGACATAACATCCTTCTAGACCCACCTAATTGAGCACTAGTCCAACTCTTGTATTTAACCCTTGAAGTATCAACCAAAATGAGCCTTGATTTGCAACGCAAACCATGAGACATCCTTCTTTTACGCTTCATCCCAAAAAGTTTCCTAAGTTGACCATCCATTTCAAGCAATACATATTCGAGTGGTATAATAAAGCTAATAGAAACGAATTTCACCAACTCAAATGCAGAAGTAGATGACAACCTAGGCAAAGAGGCTCCCAAGGATCTTGACAAAGCGCATGTAACTCTCATTCTTCTTCTTCTAAGGACCTCCACCTCTCCACATGAATTCTCAATTTCAATCCTTTGTTCATCAATTTCTTCTAACTCTTCTCCCTTACTTAAATCATAAATGGGAGGATGAGAGAAGTATACCTCCACATTGCTTTCTATTTCACCGGGAGAAGGTTCTTCAAGTGCAAAGGATTTACCACCAAGAAGTTTTGATGCATGATCTTCATCACCAAAGGAGCTCAATTCTTGCTCTATCCCGTCCAAGTCCTCATATGGAATATGCCTTGGAGGGTGTGCACTTTCCTCCTTAACATCAACTTCAATCTTCTTGGAGGAGTTTTCTTTTACTCTAGGTTCCCATGGAGGTTCCACATCTCCTAAGTCTTCCACCACTTCTTCCTCTTCTTTAACAATAATAGGTTCCTCCGATTGTTCTATCACAAAGCAACGTTCCTCATTTTCCACTGGAGTTTCCAATCTCTCCTTCATGCTATGCTCTTCAACCGATTCTCTACATGTGGCCATGGGAGTTCCTTGAATGCTCAAGCATTGGGAGGCTAATC
Source organism: Arachis ipaensis (assembly GCF_059453495.1). Taxonomy (NCBI): domain Eukaryota; kingdom Viridiplantae; phylum Streptophyta; class Magnoliopsida; order Fabales; family Fabaceae; genus Arachis; species Arachis ipaensis. The sequence goes on from NC_142436.1 coordinate 62,535,031, forward strand.
GGTTTGCCACCTCATTCAAGGCGGCTATGGATTCTAGTGCCTCTCTTTGCGTTTTTCTTTGTTCTTGAAGTAGCAAAGTGAGAGAATCATCCATTGGGGCTTGGGGTGGATATGAGGGTTCATCATCTTAGAGAAAAGGTTCATAATAGGAAGGTGGTACTTCTTGGTGAAAATATGTAGGTGGTGTGTATAAAATTTGTGGTTCTTGGGAGTATTGATGTTGGAATTATGGTGGCTCTATGGACTTTCTTACATAATGGTCACAAGGATGAGCTAACGGTGATTGGTTATATGATGGATAAGCGTCATAGGAAGGTATTTGGTGAAAAGTGGCTTGTGAGTATGGTTGAGGGCTATGTTGAGGATGAGGGTTATAGGCATGTGGTGGTTGTTGACAAGTACAATAAGGACTACCACATCTATTAGATTGATATGCATAAGGAGTGGAATTATACCTATACGAAACTGGAGGAGGTTGTTGCCATGAAGATTGGGCATATGCTTGAGGCTCCTCCCACCTTTGATTGTACCATCCTTGATGCATATTCTCATTATAATTTCCATTTCCTACAACATAATTGGAACCAAACTCATAGCCAAACGAGTGAGAGTTCATGATAGCAAGAGCAAATGAAAAAAAAATCAAATGAGAAACAAGAAAACTAAATTTTACAACTAGCAAAAACTAACAAAGAGACAAAAGGCAAACATATTCAAAATATTCACATATATACCATAACCAATAACAAGCGCAAATTTGCAATTCCCCGGCAACGGTGCCATTTTGATGAGTGAAATTTTGACGGTTTAGAATTTCACAAATGAAATCTCGTTGCAAGTATAGTTTCTAAACCAACAAATAATCCTTTCATACAAAAATTTGGTTGTCACAAGTAACAAACCCCTAAAATTAATAGCCGAAGTATTCAAATCTCGGGTCGTCTCTCAAAAGAATTGCAGGGAAGTGTTCTTGTTATTGGTTATGGGATGTATATTTTAGGGTTTTGATAAGAGACATGAAAGATAAATTGTAAAAAAAGTAAACTAATAACTAAGAAGGCTCTTGGCAAGGTATGAGAATTAGAAGTCTTATCCTCATTATCTTCCTCAATTGTGACATTAATTGTCTATTGCTCCCACTTAGTCAACCTCTAACTATAAAGGAAAGTCAAGTGGATAAATCAACTTGAGTCCACAAGTCCTAGTCAACTCCTAAGGAAAGACTAGAGTTAGTGGAATTCAAATCAATTAGCAACTTTCAATTATCAATCAACAAAAGAGTTTGATAACTCAAGAGTCTCCAATTACTCAACCAAAGCCAAGAGGAAAAAAATCTACACTAGCATCCTTCCAAGCATTTTGTCAAACACTTGGAAGGCACAAAAGGAAAGTAAAATCAAATTGCAAGAAATATAAATCTACAACTACTAATTGCAAGGAATTTAACAACAACAAAGCAAATCAACAATAAAGGAACATAGAACATGAATTGTATTATAGAGAAATAGAAGAAACAAAAGTGCATCAACATAAAAGTAAAGAATTACAAGAATTAAATGCTAAACTAGAGAGAAAAAAGGTAGAGGAACAAGAATTACAAAAGGAAAAGTAGATGAGAGCAAGAATTAAACCTAGATCTAAGAAATCCTAATCAAACCTAATCCTAATTATAGAGAGAAGAGAGAACTTCTCTCTCTAGAAACTAACTAAAGCATTCCCTCCAAAATTCAATTATGACTCCCCCCTTTGACTCCTCCTGATTTTTGCATATAATAGGCTCAGAAATGAGTTGGATTTGGGCTTGGAAAGCCCAGAATTCGCCCCCAGCGTTTTCACTTTAATGAAGTCACGTGCGAACGTCGACGCGTACGCGTCGCTTGACAATTAGCTTTCCACGTGTACGCATCATGTACGCGTACGCGTCGCCATGCGACTTCACATTCCACGCGTGCGCGTCTGCTGTGCGTGCGCGTCGATGAATGCATCCCAAATCCTTGATTTTCCATGATTTCTCCACTTTGCATGCTTTTCTCTTCATTACTTTGATCCATTCCTAGCCTTTTAAACCTGAAATCACTCAACAAACACATCAAGGCATCTAGTAGAATCAAAGGTGAATTAAAACTAACCAATTTAAGGCCTAAAAAGCATTTTTTCTCTCTTAAGTACAAATTAGGAGAAATACATGAAACCATGTCATTTCATGGAATAAATGGGGAAAATTGGGATAAAATCCCCTAAATTCAGCATAGAATGCACCACCAAATAGTGGTGCTTCAGTTCGCCATCAAAACCTTTTAAGATGAAACAGACATGTTGGCACTATCTCTATTTTTGTTTGTTTTTGTTGTTGATGTTCTACATAAGATAGTGGGTGAGGTAGTTAGAAACAGACGTGTTTTACCTTTGTTGGTTGCCAGAGATAATATAGAGATGTCACATCTCCAGTTTACAATTACACTATATTGTTTTACCCGTCGGAGGAGGAGACTATTAGAAATTATGCAAGGCTACTAAGATGCTTTGAGGTAATATTAGGGTTGAGTATCAACTTCGATAAATCTAGCTTGATCCTGATCACTTGTGAGTAGCAGTAGATTTACAATATGTGTAGCATATTGGAATGTAAGGAGGCTAATCTTCCAGTCAAATATCTTTGCATATTCTTAGGTGCAAACCCAAGGCTGACCAAGACTTGGAAGCTGATAATTGATAAAGTAGAGGAGAAGCTTAGCTTGTGGAAAGCTAAGACTCTCATTAAAGTTGGTAAGTTGGTCCTTATTAAATCTATACTAAATAGATTGTCGGTGTGCTATTTGAGTCTGTATAAGATGCCGAATGCTGTGGCAGAAAAGTTAATTTCTTTGCAAAGAAGATTTTTATGGAATAAGAAGGAAGACAGGAATGGTATGGCATTGGTGATGTGGGATGTGGTTGAGGCTTAAAAAATGTTGGGAGGATTCCGGGTGGGGGATGCCATGCTTAGGAACACTACACTACTATTTAAATGGTGGTGGCATTTTCTAAAAGAGGAGTGTTCATTGTGGAAGAAGATTGTTTGCTCTTGTAATAGTTTGGATCCTAATGTGATGTTATCAAATAAGACATTACCAATAAGAGGGAGTTCATGGAAGGATATTTTTCAGTTACAGTTCAAAAATCAAGCTATGAGACATATGGTGATCACTGAATTGTCTATGGAGGCAGTGATAGACGAAGGATCTGCTTTTGGAAAGATGTTTAGCTACAAAGTGATTTGTTAAAAGATAGTTTTCTGAGGCTCTTCTCCATTTCGAACCAAAGAGGATCTTTGATAGGGGATTGTGGGTTTTGGGATAGGTTAGAGCGGGTTTGGAACTTTCATTGGCGGGAAGACTTATACCAATAGTAGTTGGAATTAGTGGATAAGTTGCATAATGCTTTAAGACCTGTAAAACTAGCAAACAATAGAGAGGATAGAGTTGTGTGAAAGTTTGATAGAGAAGGAGTTTTTCTACTAACTCTTTTGTACATGTGTCGTAGTCGGATACGCTCTCGGAGAATGTAATGAGTTATAGCTCACTAGGACTATATGGAAAGGCTTGGTTCTGCCAAGAGTGGAGTTGTTCATTTAGTTTGTTTTGATAGGTAGAATGAATACTAAAGAAAGACTATGCAAGCTGGGAATTGTTCACCAGGGTGATAAAATATGAGCTTTATGTAAAAAGGACGTTGAATTTATGATCACCACTTGTTTCTTGGTTGTGATTTTACTTGGCAGGTATGGTGTGCATGGCTATATGATTTTGGGAGGATGTGGGTTGTTCTAGGTTCATTGAAGGGACATTTTGAGAGTTCGTAAGGTGTTTGGGCTAGCAAGGAGGAGCGTAAAAAGTGGCTCACATGCTTCTTTTCAATTACTTGGAATGTCTGGCTAGAAAAGAATGGACAGCTCTTTCATAAAAAGGAAGCAGGTGTAGAAGAAGTTTTTTACAGATCAGTAACCAGGTTTAAAGAATGGAGTTGTATGGATCCCTTCTGTTGTTGATGGCAATGCCAGAGATGACATTGGGGATAACTCTTACTTGACCAGGTTGTTGTGTTGTGTACGTTTTCTTTTTCACTCCACATTGTTGTGTTGAGCTCGTTTTGTTAAAAAAAAAAAACAACAACAACAAAAACAACAATAAACAACAACAACAACAACAACAATAATCAAGGTTCTAAAACCGGACCGGACCTGTAAGACCCGGTTAATTAACGGCTAATTAACCCATAAATGAGAATTTATTCTAGAAAGCCAAAAATATTATTTTTATGGCTTAATATGATAGAGGAAATTGAGACGAGAATTTCGGTACCAATTTTATAGAAATCGGACTAAGATTGGACCGAACGGGCCAAACCGGGCCAACCGGACTCAAAGTGGGCCCTTGGCCCAACTAGACTAAACCAAAACCCTAGTTTTCAGCACTCTCTCTCCTCACAACACACAAACACACGCTGAAAATTAAGATGGAGGGAGGAAGAACACTCTCTCAAGTTCTCTCCCTTGGTTGATCTTTAAACCACCATAACTTTTGATCTAGAGCTCCGATTGCCGCTCCGTTTGTGGCCACGCATTCACCGCGGAGAGCTCTACAAAACCCATACAATCAATCTTGAGGTAAGCCACGTTTTGCTCTTCGAATTTCCAGCCTTGATTTCGAGTTTCATGAGCAAAAATGTTGAGATTTTGGGCTCTTTGATGTTATAGGACCCAACTCTCTTGAAGGAGAAGGTTAATCTTGTCTCCTTGGACCTTGGGTGTGGTAAGATTCTCAACCCTAGTGTAAATTGTTGTTCTATGATGTTTGGGTATTGAGATGTTGTGTATGGATATGATGATTGTGACTTAGGTTGTGTATATGTGAATATTGGAGCTTGATTGGTGATTTTGGAAAGCTTGGAAGAGGGTTTTGTGTGATAAAATCTGTTCTTGGAGGTGTTGATACCTTGAGTGCTTGTGGACAAGTGGTTTGGAAGTGCTCCTGTTGAGCGTGGAAAATCGGCTAAGGTATGGTTTCGGTTTTCCGTATCTAATATGGAATGTGGTAGGAAATACTTAGGCTAGAGGCCCTAAGATAGGCATTGAATTGTTGATGTTGTTGAATGGTTGAGATATATGATGTGATCATATATGTGATTATGAATATTGATGCCTTGATTGTGTGATATATGAGAAATGCATGTTGTGATATATGCTTGATGGATGATTGAGGTTGAATTGGTGGGTGGTACCATGTTGATGGTGAGTATGATAATGATTATGTATAATGATGGTTGATTGGAAATGGTATTATTGGAAATTGGGATGAGAAAGGATGTATGATATGATATTGTGTTTGTCCTTTAGCCATTTGATTGAGAAGTGTTAAAATGGTTGGATGTGGTTTTGGAAATTTCGGTAAAGTGTCAATGTGTGAGTTGAGGATGGCTTGTTGTTGATTTTGGTACATTTTGAATGATTTCAAAGAAAAGGGTTGAAATTTGCATGTTTTGATTGATTTTGAAAAGAGTTGAAAGTGGCTTGTTTTGAAAATGGCACCTTGTGGTTTTGTATGAAAACATGGTTTTTGGGCATACTTTGACGGGACATAACCTGGACTATGGATCTCTGATTTGTGCCAAATCTATTTAGAAATGAAATTGGATTCGGGATGTCCATGCCGTTCGAAGATCGGGTGAAAAATGATTTAAAATGAGAGAGTTATGACCGTCGGAAGATTGGGGGTTGAATTTGTGAATTCTGTAGCTTTTAACTTAGAAAATTTTTAGCAGAATAACCCTCTGAGCGTAGGCGCACTTGGCGCGTGTGCGCCATTCTTCCAGGAAGCACCATCCACGCGTGCGCGTGGTGTGCGCGGGCGCGTCGATGCGCTGTGCCATATGCCCAGCTATTTTCCAGAGAGTTATGCCAGAATTGTGCCAGTTTTGTGCCTGGGCGCAAGAGCACCCACACGTACGCGTGGCTGACGCTGGCGTGCCGTTTGGATATTTTTCAACCCACGCGTTTGCGCGTATGACGCTTGCGCGTCGATGAGTTTTTGGCCATCTGCGCGTGTGCGTGGAGTGCGCGTACGCATGGCCCTGTTTTCATCCCAAAGTTGATTTTTGAGTTTTAAAAGCCAAATTTCATACTTCTAAGCCTCCGATCTCACCACTTATATCTTAAATCACTATGATATGCCTAGCATGAGGAAAAAGGGCTAGTGAATGTGGTAACTTGTGAGTGAAGCAAGGGAAAAATGAATGATCAATGAGGATCAAAGATGATTATGTGAGATGCGGAGAATGGCGGTGGAAGTGCTTGTTATGCCATGGGCCGAAGGGCCGTAATTGTTAATGAATTGGCTGGTTATGGATTTAATCGTGAGCCGGATGGCTAGATTATTACCGTGTTACGGTGGAGCCATGATTATGGCTATGTATAAATGCATATATGCTGTTGAATGAATTGTGAATGTTGCACTTCCACTATCTGAGATACGAGTTTCCCTGGGTAGTAGCAGTGGCTAGCCACCACGTGCTCCAGGTTGAGACTTGATACTCTGTTGACCCTATGTCGTAAGTGTGGCTGGGTACTGTGAAAGTTCCGGATGAGCTCGCCCCCGTAAATATTCACCAGTGAGGGTGATGGATATGGATCATGATTATGATCAAGTTTATGATGAGTATAACTCGAGTTGGGGATGCGCGACAGAGGGACAGTCCAATGGTTAGCTACCAGGACTTGTCGGGTTGGCTCTATAACCGACAGATGATATCATCAGCCACTTGGGACAGGCATGCATCATAAGCATACTACATGAATTGTTTGAGATTGCCTAGTTGACTGCATATTACTTGCTAATTGTCTAAATGCCTTATCTGTTCCTATTTGTAAATTTCTTGTCTGATATAACTGTGTTTGCTATATTATACTCCTGCTGGTGGTTAGAAGGTCTGAAGGAATTGGAAAGGGAAGTATTAGTTAGACTGAAGAATCTTTAGTCAGTTGCCACTTACGGTTTAGTTTGTTTATAAGCTTTGATATTATCTGGAGGAAGTTCTAGGATTGCCTTCGGCTTTCCTCTATTATTATGTATTATATATGTGGAAGCTGTTACCGTGCTGGGGACCTCTGGTTCTCACCCATGCGAATTTTGTGGTTTTCAGATGCAGGACGTGAGGTTTCTCGTTAAGGCATGCTGGAGACTTCTGGATTAGCGAAGATCTTTGTTCTCGGGACTCTGTTTTGGTTTATATATCTTGTTTAGATACTTTTATCTCCATTAAATAATACAAACTGTGATGACTCCTTCTAGAGGGGATTTTGGAGAATAGATTTCTGTATTTGTGTCCCTTTGAGTTTCCTTTGGGGTTTTCCTTATTTTATTATATGTATATATTGCTATGCTCGGACCGGTTATCTTCGCAGCCGGATTTTGAGCCTTGATATTCCTGTTTTTGACACTCTTTTGTATATATATAATCTCGCGTTAGCTTATCCCTGTTCGTTATGTTATCGATCGGAGTGTTGCGTTTTCGAGTTACGGTTTTTGTTTACCCCTTTTTCTACAAGGCTCCTAGTTATAATCAATTATTCATACTACTATACGTACTAAATTTTTGTTTTAGAGGTCGTAATACCTTGCCTTCTCTGAATTATGACTTAAGCATAAGACTCTGTATGGTAGGGTGTTACAGGACCGATCTGATTAACCCGGAACCGATCACCTGGCCGGTTTGGTTGACCCTAGAATCACATTGTAAAAACCGATTAGAAATCGATCGAACCGGCAGTTAACTAGTGAACCGGCCAAATTAGCCGGGTTTCTTTAAGGCCCGGTTTTGTAATTTTCCCCAGAAACGGTGTGTTTTGACGCCAAAAAAAAAAAAAAGAAAACCCACCATCAGTCCCTCTCCCTTCCAACCCTAATTTCCTATTTTCCTCCAATGAGAATCCACCATCCCTATCACTTGACGCTAATAATGACCACCAGCGGTTGCCACCCTCGTAGTTCGAAGCTTCTGTCAACAGCGTCGTTGTCGTCGGAAGGTCGGTTTGAAGGTTCTGTTGTCGTCGTCGCCGGCTGGTTAGTTCGAAGCTTCTATCGTTGGCCACCTCTGTCTTGCTGAGTATCTGTCTCAACCACCGTAGACTCTACTCTCTATGCCTTCTTTGCTCTCTCTGCTACAATGAGTTTTTCATTTATTCAATCAATTTTTTTTGTTTTGTTAAATTATTTGAATTGGTGTAGTGAGTTCTTCAGTTTTTTATTTCAGTTATTTTTTATTTTGTTAATTATATGAGTTGCCGCAGTGAGTTTTTCAGTTTTTCAGTTAATTTTTTTATTTTGTTAATTATATGAATTAATCATTCTGAATTGTTGTAATGCTGAATAGAATTTTGATATAATTTTCAAAAACAGTGATAAGTTCAATTTTGGATTTTGATGGCTCAGATTTTATTTTGCTATATGTAATTTGTAATTTGTATATTGTATGTAATTTAGATGGAACAACCACAAAGTGATCAATAGCTACAAGATAATGCCATCCAAGAATCTCAAACGGGTTCCTCTTGAGGAAAATCTGACCTGACTTGGGATTGTTTCACTTTGAAGTATGACAAAAATCACAAGGTGCAATATACATGTATATTTTGTTTGAATACTTATAATGGAGGGGGGATATATAGAATGAAATATCATCTTACAAAAATTTCTGGACAAATTTAAGTATGTAACAAAATCATTGAAGAGGTTAAACTTCAATTCAAAAGGCTTTTGGTGGAAAATAAAAAAATAAGATGGAAAAAAAAATTTGAGGTGGAGTTTTATAGTGTGAAAACACAAACATAAGAGTCTGAATTGCTTAATGCTGTACAATCTGTTGTTCCTACAACAATAGGAGACAAAGGAAAGAGAAAGGCTATTGTTGCTACACAAATTGAAAGTTATTTTAAGGAAAGGACTACTCCAAGGATTTCAATCGACTATGAAAAGTGTTTTGGATAGTAAAGAAATTGTGCACATGGCTAAGTTGGTACTTATTAAATGGATCGTCGATGCACGTCTTTGTTTCAATGCAATTCAATCATCTTACTTTTTCAACCTACCTTGGATAGTATTGCTGCAATAACTACAAGAAAAGGTCTATCGGCACACTTTTTTTTGCTATGCTTTTAAAGCGTGGCCAAAAGTGGTCAATGGCCACACTTTTATGAGGGTGGCCACTAATTTGTTATTTGGTCACGTTTTTTTGCCATGCTTAAAAAGCGTGGCCATAGAGAAAAACTGGCACGCTTTTACGAGAGTGGCCACTAATTTATAATTTGGCCATGTTTTTTTGCTACACTTTAAAAGCGTCGTCATAGAGAAAAACCGGCACGCTTTAAAAGCGTGGCTAATTTGTCTTCTAACGGTCACATTTTTAAAGCATACCCATATGCTGTGTTTATTTAAGCACCCTACAAAAGCATACCGACAGAGTCCCACCCTATTTTTTACACACTTCACTTTTTTCTAAGTTAACTTTTAACCTATATAAGTTATAACAGCTCATACACTTCACTTTTATTTCCAAATTCATTATTAACCTTGAAGATAACTTAGAAGCAAGCCGTCACACTAAGTTCATCACTGCCCAATGCCAAGACTGTCCCACCACACAGCTCGCCATCATGTTCATCTAACCCTCACACCCAGCCCTTCATCTAACCCTCACACCCAGCCCTCTCTCTGTTGCACCCAACTTCGCACCATCAACGGTCTCTCGCACCCAGTTGTTTCTCGACGGTCTCTCGCACCCAACCCTCACACCATCGACGCAACCCTCGTTGGATTCGAAACCCTCCATCGGTGCTGCTCTATCCACACACCCTCAGTGGTCTCTGTCTCGGCGTGCCCTCTTACTCCCTCAGTAGTCTTTGTCTCGCAAACCCTCGTTGGATTCGGAAACCCCAATCGTTGCTCACTCTATTTTGGAAACCCTCAATCGCCGCTCCTCCCTCTATGGTTCAGCACCCGTCACGTTGCAGTCTCCCTCTCTGAAGTCGTCGCGCCGCCGTCTCCCTCTCCCTCACTCGTCGCACCTCTGTTAGACACGTTCAACGTTCGCAGTGCCGGGATAAATTATTTGGTCAAATTTTTCCTTGATTTGATTATTTGATTTTGAATTTGATTTTTTTAGTTCTTTATTTTTTATATTTTTCCAAATTTCTATTTTTTGTTCTAATATGATATTTGGTTTAGAATGTTTTTTCTAAACTTCTTGGCATTTGGTTCTGTTCTGTTGCAGCTGTGGTAGTGCTCAGCTACTGATATGGGGTGCTCATTCTTTGAGTTCATTCTTTGCTGAATCTCGTTTGGCAGAGAATACCTCTAGATTTTTTGCAAGGTGACAAATTTAGAGCAGCAGTAGATAATTACATTAGGCCTCTCCTAACTAAGGTATTAAAGTTTCTTTTCAGCTTCAAATTATGCCTCGTTTAGTTTTTTTGAAGTTGATTATGATTTCTTTCTTTTGTATTCTCTCCAGGGAGTTCCATCTCTTTTCTCTGATCTTTCGTCTTTGTATAATCACCCAGGGAAGGTCAGCTTTATCCCTTACATTTATATGACTGAAAAACTATGAGATATTTGATTGTATTTTTTCTTCCATCATGTTATATAGTGGAAGAAGATAAGCTTCCTATGGGTTCTGATTGTTCTTTTTATTCTTTTGAACTTTGTTCAGGTAGACATTTTGGAACAACTTATTCTTATATTTTTTCACAGCGCTCTTCAAGCTAAGGTATATTAAAGATCAGATAGAGAAGTAGGTAGCTTAATTTCTTTATTCATTAGTATTACTCTAAACTACTTTTGACCTACTACTACCGTAACATACATACAAGGATATTAAATTAAAATTAATGTTTTCCACTATATAAATTAGTTTACCATGGCCTCGGCTAATTGCTTAAGTGAATATAGGTTTTAAAGGATTGCTAGTAATTAATTACTACTGTATATATAGATAGAGAGTGGTCACTACTACAGCCTGTATGTTCTTGTTTAATTATTTGTTATTAGTTGTGTGTATGTTTAAATGTTTGCATCCTTGTTTTAGTTTTCAGAGGTAATTTATAAAGGAGGAATTCAAGAAATTATTGTAGCATTTATACTGAGTATCGCATCTGCTAAAATTAATAAATATGTTAGAGGGATTTGAGATTCATCAAGAGAATAATGAAGGAAGTGGCGGTAAGAGTAGTAATGATAATGAGGGTGAGGAAAATTCATTTGACTTGAATGAAGGAGCGGCTATGAGTGATGATGAGGAATTGGAAGAAGAGAATAATAATGAAGCAAAGGAGGATGAGGAGGATAACAATGAAGAAGAAGGGAATTCAACAAACCCAAGTAGCAGTAGCACAGCATCAAGAGAAGGGAAGAGAGGGAGTGGTGTGAACCAATATGTGAGATCAATGATGCCACGGCTTCGTTGGACTCCTAATCTTCATCTCTCATTTTCCCATGCTGTTCAGAGGCTTGGAGGTCAAGAAAGTAAGTCAAGGAACTAATTAGCTTTTGCCCTAATTAATTAACATATACTATAAATGTATGTTATAGTTGCTAGCTATATTGAATTGCTGTAGGAGCAACACCTAAATTGGTGCTTCAGCTAATGAATGTCAGAGGCCTAAGCATTGCTCATGTCAAGAGTCACTTGCAGGTAGCTATTAGATTCTACTCCTTAATTATCTTATATTTTCCATTTTTTAACTTGTTCTTCTTCAGAGAGAATAATAATTCACAAATAAACACACAAAAATTGAACCTGCACGTTCTCCAATTAAACTAGATATAATACTGTTTTTTACTAACTTGTATTTGATGGTTTTAACCTCTCCCTCTAAGATTTTAAGATATGAAAAGCATAAAAAAATCTCTTAGAAAATTACCTGATTCTTAGTAATTTGTCTTTGAGGATTGCAAAAATTCAGACACTAATCTTGATTAGTTGGGGAAGGAAAGCATTGAGGAAGATGATCGAGCCATTTTGCTTGAAGCAGGGCTTACATGATCATCATCAACAAAATTCTATGGATCATCAGCAGGGCTTATATATTCATGAGCTTGTCTTCAGTTTCTCACACTTATTCTTCAATATCCTTATCTTCTTACTTGTCCTGCCTAGATTTTTGACCACGGATGATTTGTTCTTGCTAGAAAATCGAGCAACTTTAAAGGCACTGTAGGTCATCATTCTTTAAATATATATTATACTTAGCTGTATTACTTCTTCGAGTTTGTAAATATTGCTATATCTTTGCAACAATATTGTATTATATCCATGCCATGTATTAGTACTCATGCTTCATAGGTTATATAATAAGAAAGTAAAGTGGCTTATTGATTTTGCTTTAAATTTGGTATTATTGTCTTGTGGATACTCTTTGAGTCTTGGTTATAGTTTGTATGTTCTGATGCAATCCTGCTTTGCAGGAGTTAATTGATTTTCTAAAAGAAACTGGGCTGCAGTCAAGTGCAGCTGCCACTAGAAATGCTTCAACTAAGCTTTTGGGTGTTCTACATAGATTTGTTGGTCTAGGTTACTACATTAACTTTTGAATGTCCTTCCCTCATTATTTATTTGTTACAAGGTTCTAAAGTTTTCCCTATGCAGATATTAAAGGGTTCCTTACTGATGTTAAGCCTGCATTGCTCAAGGCTCTTGATACTGAGTATGAGAAGAATCCATGAGGTATGCTGTTCATGATGTATTTTCTGTTAAATCTTTTTTGTTTCTTAATTTTCCAATTGTCCGATTTTTTTTTCATTTGTTTGCTTCAGGGAGCATCTGCAGCTCCCAAGGGATCAGTCAACACATCAGAATCATCTTCCTTAGTTGCTGCTGGTGGCTTGGATAGCTTGCCTCGTGAAGACATTAGTGGAAAGATTACTCCTACTCTCTTGAAGAGCTTGGAAAGTCCTGAGTTGAAAGTTTGATTGACAATATCTTTCAAATAATTTGATGTTGTTGGTTATTTTAACTATTTATTATAACTGAAAGGAATGATGTTATTATGATATTTCATGACATTCTTCTGTGATTTCCTTTTAGGTTCGTATGGAGTCTATTGAAGCTGTAAATAAAATATTGGAAGAGGCAAATAAGCGCATTCAAGCAAATGGAACTGGTACTTTAGTAGCATTTGTATTATAATTTTGAAACTATTGCTATGTGTGGGACTGAATTTTGGGTTGTAAAATCCCACATGGACATGAACTTTATATTACAAAGATTAGGATGATTACATGGATGGGTGGTTACACAAGATTATATAGGATTATGAACGATTGCATTAGATAAATTTGGGGTAGTGTTGATTATTGAAAGATGGTAGAATCTTGCATTTTTATTGAATAGGTTCTTTCTTAATAATTAGTTATTTGATTTTTACTGTATTTACTGTATTTCAGGGATACCAACATACAAAGCTGCTTTAACTTTGCTTATGGTATTTGGTGTTGGACCAACAGTTTTTGGCATGTATGTTTTCTTCAAGTTCAAAATTTTCTTGATTTTTGTATAATCTACATAGGTTCATTCCCAAATAAGCATCTTCAAATGTTAACACTTGTATGTTGGTTCAATGCAGTATGTCTAATATCCATAAACTTGTGAGGAAAAAAAATGGAAGCATGTTACGTGCCTTCATTGCCTTGGCTTTGATCAAGTTCAAGCAACCTTGGCTTTGGTCGAGTTCAAGCAAGAGTAAGGGCTAAAAGAATCCAGTTAAGTCATGAGATAAAGCAACATGAAGCTACAATGAAGAGGGAGAGATTGATATTTTTTATCCCAATGTATTTTATAACTACTTGGGTTATAAGAGATCGATATAGCTAATTTGGTTTGAATTTTATTAATGTAATACAAATTTTTATTAATTTATTTTTTAAATAATATTCACATAATTTTGTCAATGTTTTTTCTTGTTTTTGGAGTGTTATTAGAGTACAGATTTTTTTTTTAATTTGGTAGGGATATAGCCACGCTTTAAAGGCGTGGCAATAGGTCCATGTTTCTTCGACTATTGGCACGCTTCAAAAGCGACACCATATCTTTTACTATTGGCACGCTTCAAAAGCGTAGCCATATCTTTCACTTTACGGTACACTTTTAAAGCGTGTCGATAGGTTAAGACCTATGGCCACGCTTAAAAAAGCGTGGCAAGAGATGAAAGCGTGCCAACAAAAAAAGCGTGCCGATAGTTCTACAAAAGCGTGGAGATAGATCAACCGGCACACTGGCGGATGTGACCCTTTCAAAAGTGTGCCGATAGCTCAAAAAGCGTGACGAAAAGCTATCGGCACCCTTTTTAGAACTTTTTGGCACGCTTTAAAAGCGTGACAGAAAGCTTATTTTCTTGTAGTGAATTGGACTTGGTTTCAAGGGACCGTCATATGATGAAATGAGAGTTCATTTGCTACCCAATCTTAAAAAAGAGTGTCAGTTGCTTATTGAAACCTATAGGAGCTCATGGAAAAGCACCAGTTGTATGCTAATGGAAGATGGTTGGACTGATCAAAAGCGACAAACCTTAACTAACTTTCTAGTATATTGTCCTGTTGGTATGTCATTTGTTAAGTCTGTTGATGCTTCTGATATGATAAAAACTGCCGATACCTTGTTTAATTTGTTTGCTGATGTTATTGAGTGGGTTGGGCCTAGTAACATTGTGCATGTGGTTACTGATAATGTTACTAATTATGTATCTACTAGAAAACTCATTCATGAAAAGTATCCAAACATGATTTGATCTCCTTGTGTTATCCATTGCATCAATCTTATTTTGAAAGATATTGCAAGTATTCCTCACATGGCTGACCTTGCTTTCTGTGCTTCAAAAATGACTGTATTTATTTAAAACCATATGATCTTTTTGTCTTGGCTTAGAAAAAGAAAAAGTTGGAAAGAAATTGTTTGATCAGGAGTCACACATTTTGCCACTGTTTTCATTACTTTGAAAAGTATATATATGATCACAAGGAAGATTTGCAAGCATTGATGGTGGACAAAATTTTTCCTTCTCATAAATTAGCCAAAAGTGCTAATGGGAAGATTGCTAGTTCAATTGTCTTAGATAGTAAGTTTTGGCAAGATTGTGTTA
The DNA here is from genome assembly GCF_059453495.1 of Arachis ipaensis. Classification (NCBI taxonomy): domain Eukaryota; kingdom Viridiplantae; phylum Streptophyta; class Magnoliopsida; order Fabales; family Fabaceae; genus Arachis; species Arachis ipaensis. Next base: position 62,550,194 of record NC_142436.1, read on the forward strand.
TCATTGTAAAAATTGTTGGTCCTCTTAAGTTGTTGAGGATTGTTGATGCTGATGAGAAATCCTCTTTGGGTACGTGTATAAAGACATGCAAAGAGCCAAAAATGCTACCAAGACAATGTTTAGAAATCAAAAAGCTGCTTATATGCCTTACACAGGTATCTTGAAAATGCAGTGGGATAAGCATTTGAAGCGTGATCTCCATGCGGCGGCATACTTTTTAAATCCAATTTTTTTTATAGTGAGGATTTTGTTGAAAAGGCAAATATCTTGAGATATTTACTTGATTTGCTTGATGTTGAAACACGTTGCAATGACTTAGTTACCGCAATGCAAGAGATACAATTGTATCGAGATTGAAAAGAAAGTTTTGGGAGGGAAAGTGCTAAGAGAGCGGCAAAAAGACTACAACTTGGTAAGTTATTTTATTTCCAAGTTCAATTTAGTTTGAAAGTTTACTAAATATTCAGTGATAAACATTAAACAATATTTGATTTTTATATCTATGTAGGTGAATGGTGGAGGCTATATGGTAGGAGTGCTCCTAATTTGCAAAAAATAGCAATTCACCTTCTTCATCAAACATCTTCTTCTGGATGTGAGAGGAACTGGAGTTTTTTTGAACATATCTATTCAAAGAGGATGAACCGATTAGAGCATCATAGGCTAAGTGACATTGTTTATGTGACCTATAACCTATGCCTTCAATCTAGGTTACATTGAAAGAAGAGAAATTCTGATCCAATTGACATTCAAAGTATTAACAGGATAGATTTTTGGGTAATGGCAGATGAGGATGATCCTAAATTTACTAATGGACCATTGAACCATTGAACCAGTCACTCATCCGGTTTAATGACTGGTCACTACAACATTTGTTGGCTATTGCAACATATGTTCAAGTGTTGCTGTTGATAAAATAGGAGACACTTATCAAGTGTTGTTATATTAAATATACAAAAACAACCATTATAAAAATAATATGTTACTCTTTTTAAGAGTTGTCTTTGAATTTATTTTAAACTTCACTTCTCAAGTGTTACCTAAAATTTTAATGTTTCTTAAAAAATAAAAATAACCCAAACGGTAAGGCTAACTATTGTGCGAAAAAAATGGGGAAAAAAAGAAAGAAGAGCCTCTGATAAACCACTATTTTATGGTTTATATTGTGTTTAATTATGTGGTTTTATCATGATCTTTACCACTTATTCATTAAATAAGCATGCATTTATAATTCCTTCCTAAAGATGCTTTATGATTGAAAACTTGCTTCCTAGGGATTTTTAATTATGTATTTTAATTCTCCTTTGTTCCATTCGATGCCATGATTTGTGTGTTAAGTGTTTCAGGCTTTATAGGGCATGAATGAGTTGGAGATTGGAAAGGAAGCTTGCAAAAATGGAAGGAACACAAGAAATTGAGGAGATGACCAGCGAGAAGTAACGCGGCCGCATGGCTCACGCGACCGCGCGGATTGGAATAGCACAAGTGACGCGGAGGTGTGGACGACGCGCCCGCGTGGCAAAGCAAAATGCCAAATGACGCGTCCGCATGAATGACGCGATCGCGTGACATGCGCGATCTGCATAATCTGCAGAATTCGCTGGGGGCAATTTTGGTCCCTGTTTTGACCCAGTTCTCGGCCCGGAAAAGTAGACTAGAGCCAGAGAACATGCAGAAACCAAAGACAACAACATTCATTCTACACAGTTTTAGTTTTTAGATCTAGTTTTTCTCCTCCTCTAGGTTTTTTTTCTCTACACATTCATAGTTCTTAGGATTTTATTGCTTTTGCATTGGGATATTGAGAAGAGTTATTACCTCATCAAGACTTCGTCATTCTAGTTCGTTTTCTTTACTTGGCTTTACTCTTCCATGTCCTTTAATTTACTCAATTTTATTATTGGATTATTTTAGAATTTATTAATACAAGAGTTATTTTTATTTTTAATTGATTCCTTTGAGTTTTGTTTATCATGTCTTTCTTTAATTCCCTTTCCTATGTTATGAGTTCTATATTCACAATGAGCGAGTAGTTCTCTAACTTGATGGGGAGTTGATTGAAAGGAACCGTTGAGTTGGGGTGCTTAAAAAAAATGTAATTAGGTTCATGGTTGGAATGTTCTCTAGTCACTGACACTAATCCTTTTCAATTGAGCGGATTGGAGCTTGTGAGTAGAAACTGCATTCCAACTTGTTTGACTTTCCCTTACCTAGTAAAAGATAACTAAACAGAACAACCTTCAATTATCAATTATTCTTGAGAGTACTGTGACAAGAATAGGGCTTCCAACTAATCTACTCCCAGTCAAGGCTTTTATTTAAATTACTTAATTTCTCCAATTTAATTTCCTGTTTATTCAACTCAAACTCTTTTTGAAAATATCTGGTTAATAAAATAGCACACCTTTTTGCAACTCGTTAGGAGATGACCTGGGATTCATACTCCCAGTATTTTATTTTTAATTTTGTGACAACCCTTCTAAATTGATAAGCGGATTTCCGGTTGGTTAAGAACTATACTTGCAACGCATATCTTATAACAATTCTTAACTCGCCAATTTCCGCCACGTCAATTTTTGGCACCGTTGACGGGAAGTTGCAATAGAGTGCTAAAGTTATTAATTGGAATTTATTTATCAGCATTTTATTTTATTTTTCTATTATGAGCTGCTTGTTTCTTTCGTTAGATGACGCGTTCACTTCCTGATCCAAGCTTGCCAGTATTCGATCCTGAGATTGAAAGAACTATTTCACGAATAAGGCAAGCTCGGCGTCGGTTAGTCCACTCAGAGGGCGGATCTAAAACGTTATTTGAGGAAGAAACCAGCCCCCGTTCTACTGATTCGGTTGATTTACGTATAGGTGACATGGCAGCACCTAGGAGAGTTACTATCCAGGAGGCTGGAGCCCCTGATTTTACAATGCAACCGTTTCAAGTGCATCACCCAGCGGTGGCTACAGACTTTGAAATAAAGACTGCACTGCTCAATTTGATGCCCAAGTTTCATGGCTTACCTGCTCGAGAGCCTATCAAGCACCTGCAAGATTTTCAAGCAGCCTGTTCTACTGTCAGGCGTGATGGTGCAGATGAAACTTTAATTTTGCTGAAAGCTTTCCCGTTTTCTCTTGAGGGAAAGGCAAGAGAGTGGTACTACACTCAACCCGCAGCAACTGTATCCAACTGGGATACACTTAGAAGAGAATTCTTGGAAAAGTTCTTTCCAGCTGAAGTTACTGATAAACTGAGGAAAGACATTTCCATGATTGTTCAGGATGAATCTGAGACCCTCTATGAATATTGGGAGCACTTCAATAATCTTCTGGAAGCTTGCCCCCACCATATGATTGACAAGATAGTGTTGCTCGGTTACGTCACACAGGGCATGAGGCCCCAAGATAAGACCACATTGGAAAGTGCTAGCAATGGGTCTATGAAAAAGTACAAGACCATTGATGAGGCATGGCAATTAATTAGTGACTTAGCTGAATCTACTCGGAATCACAGGCAGAAACAAGGCCGTTCAAAAGCCATTGCAGAAGTATCCTCTAGCAGAGAGACTGCTGCTCTAACTCAGAGTATCTGTGAAATGACCAACTTGCTGAAGCAGATGCAATTGAATCAACAAGTTCAGCAAGCTCAACCTTCTCCACCACAGCAAAGCCAACAGTTAGTCCCACAGAGAGTTTGCGGAATCTGTACTGATTATAGCCATTATACTGATGAATGTCCGCAACTCCAGCAGGAAGACAACACCGTGGCAGCCACTCATAACTTCTATGATCGCCCCAACCAAGGGTACAATCAAGGTGGCAATTACAACCACGGATGGCAGGACAATTCTAACCAGAATTGGAGGGACAACAACAACAGAGGAGGCAGAGACAATCAGGGAAATCAGAGGTGGAATAACAACAACAACAGGCAGCAGAACCAGAACCAGCCTTACAGAGCACCTCACCTGAGGCAATCCCAAGGACCACAGAATAACCAACAGCAGACCTCTAAAATTACCTATCCTTCTTCATCTGCTAATGATGACTTACTGCAATCTATTGATCAGAGACAACAGGCCATGGAAAACAACCTTAATGCCACTCTAAATGGTCTAAACTCTACTTTGCAAGCTCTTATCTCACAGATTGGATCAATGACTAACTCAAATAACCAGCCTTTGAGCTCCAGTGGAATCCCCTCTCAACCATTACCCAATCCAAAGGGTGGCATTAATGCCATCACCCTAAGGTCCGGAACCACACTGTAGGAGAGGAATTAGGAGGAGCCAAGCCCACCAGAAAACGCCTCAGCTGAAGAGGTAGTGGAAATAGAAGATGTTGAAGAGGAAGAGGACATACAGGACATAGATGAAAAAGAAGAAGTTCAACCACAGGAGAAAGCACCAAAGGGTGCAGACACTACAGAAGACACCACTCCCATTCCATTTCCACAACTTGCAAGGAAGCCCAGGAAGCAGCTGGAACCTGATCCCAAAATGGTAGAGATATTCAAAAAGGTTGAGGTAACTGTTCCTCTTTTTGATGTTACTCAACAGGTACCTAAATATGCAAAGTTTCTAAAAGATTTATGTATACATAAAGATAAAATCAATGAATTAGAAACTATTCCTTTAGGTAGTTCCATATCTGCTTTAATGGGAGGTTTACCTGAAAAGTGTAGTGACCCAGGTCCATGTATGGTTAATTGTACTATTAGTGGTGTAGTATTTTCTGACTGCATGTGTGATTTAGGAGCATGTGTGAGTATAATGCCTTTGTCTATATATGATATTTTGAGGCTCCCTCCCTTAAAAAGGTCGGCAGCTTGTTTTGTGTTAGCAGATAAAAGCATTATTACAGTGGCTGGAGTTGCTGAAGATGTATTAGTGGGCATTAAAGGACTCACATTCTCCACTGATTTTTATATCCTAGAGATGCCCTAAAATGACTCAGAGAAGCCATCATCAATCCTACTCGGAAGACCATTCCTGAAGACCTCGAAGTTCAAATTAGATGCTTTCTCAGGAACATACTCTTTTGAAATAGATGGCCGAGTAGTAATCTTCAATCTGAATGGAGTTATGAAGCATCCTCCGGAGGATCATTCTATCCTCCAGTGTGACATTATAGATGAAACCGTGGCTGAAGTTCACCAGGAAGAATTTGAAGAGAAGTACATAGGACAAGGTCCAAGTGTGGGGACATTCTCAGAGGACAACGACAGTACTTTACCATTGTTACCAGCTCCAGACAACCCAGAGCCTGACCATGATCAGAAGTTAGAATTAAAACCCCTTCCTCCACACCTCAAATATGCTTACCTTGAAGACGAGCAGAAGTTTCCAGTTATCATTGCAAGGGAACTCACTTCTCAACAGGAAGAACAGTTACTTAGTGTGCTGAGGAGGCACAAGAAGGCAATTGGTTGGAGTTTGGCAGATATAGTAGGCATCAACCCTCAAGTCTGTGAGCATAGGATATTTTTAGAAGAGGGAGCAAGACCTGTCCGTCAATCCCAAAGAAGACTGAATCCCACTATCTTAGAGGTTGTCAAAAAGGAAGTGACCAGACTACCGGAGGCAGATATCATCTACCCCATTTCAGACAGTGAATGGGTAAGCCCAGTACAAGTGGTGCCCAAGAAGTCTGGAGTCACTACAGTGAAAAATGAGCATGGAGATCTCATTGCAACCAGAGTTCAGAATGCCTGGAGAGTCTGCATTGACTACAGACTCCTCAACCAGGCCACTCGTAAGGATCACTATCCTCTTCTATTCATTGATCAAATGCTGGATCGCCTGTCAGGTAAATCACATTATTGCTTTTTAGATGGTTACATAGGTTATTTCCAGATTCATATAGCTCCTGAGGATCAGGAAAAGACCACTTTTACATGTCCTTTTGGGACTTATGCTTACAAGAGAATGCCCTTTGGCTTGTGCAATGCACCATCTACTTTCCAAAGGTGCATGATGAGTCTTTTCTCTGATCTTATTGAGGACTATATGGAAGTTTTTATGGATGATTTTAGTGTTTATGCCGATTCCTTTAGCCTTTGCTTAGATGAATTATCTAGAGTATTAGATAGATGTGTCAGTACAAACCTTGTACTAAATTTTGAAAAACGTCACTTTATGGTTAAACAAGGGATTGTACTAGGACATGTTGTGTCTAATACTGGCATTTCTGTAGATCCAGCAAAGGTGGATGTTATTTCTAGTTTACCTTACCCCTCTTCTGTGAGGGAAGTCCATTCGTTCCTTGGCCATGCAGGTTTTTACTGAAGATTCATTAAGGACTTCAGTAAGGTAGCACTTCCCTTATCCAGGCTACTGTAGAAAGATATTGAGTTCGAGTTCAGTGAAGATTGCAAACAAGCATTTGATAAGCTGAAGACCGCCCTGACTCAAGCTCCAATTGTCAGAGGACCAGACTGGAGTCAGCCATTTGAAATAATGTGTGACGCCTCCAACCATGTAGTAGGAGCAGCACTGGCTCAGCGTGAAGGTAAGGACCCCTTTGTTATTGCTTATGCGTCTAAAACCTTGGATGCCGCTCAGTCCAATTACACTACTACTGAAAAAGAGTTTCTTGCTATTGTTTTTGCTCTAGATAAATTTAGAGCCTATTTACTTGGTACGAAGGTAGTAGTGTACTCAGACCACGCAGCTCTAAAGTATCTATTAGCTAAAAAGGATACCAAACCAAGGCTTATATGTTGGATACTGCTATTATAAGAATTTGATTTAGAAATTAAGGATAGGAGTGGTAACCAGAATTTAGTGGCAGACCATTTGAGTCGCCTTGAGCACATTACAGATGACCCCACTCCTATAGCTGATAATTTCCCATTTGACAACCTGCAAGAAGTATCTGAGGTAGTCCCTTGGTATGCACCTGTAGCTAATTTTCTAGTTAGCTGCACCTTTCTTCCAAACTTTTCTAAGCATCAAAGAGACAAGCTGAAAAGCGAGTCTAAATATTATATATGGGATGACCCATATTTATGGAGATGTGGCGCTGACAAGGTAATTAGACGGTGTGTGCCTCAATCAGAATTCCAGTCCATCTTAGAGGCATGTCACTCATCTGAGAGTGGAGGACATTTTGGCCCTCAAAGAACAACTAGAAAAATCTTAGACTGTGGATTTTGGTGGCCTACTCTTTTTAGAGACGCTGCTGACTTTTGTAGATCTTGTTTTCCATGCCAAAAATTTGGTAATATATCCAAGAAGGATGAGATGCCTCAACAAATTATGCTTTTTTGTGAAATTTTTGATGTTTGGGGCATTGACTTCATGGGTCCATTTCCAAATTCTAATGGTTATTTTTATATATTGTTAGCTGTGGATTACGTTTCCAAATGGGTGGAAGCAATTCCTACCCGCACTGATGATGCTAACACTGTTGTTTCCTTTGTGAGAAACCATATTATTTGTCGCTTTGGATCACCACGAGCAATCGTGAGCGATCAAGGCACCCATTTTTGTAACAGGAGACTAACAGTATTAATGAAGAAGCTTGGGATAATTGATAAAGTTGCAACAGCCTACCATCCTCAGACTAATGGGCAAGCCGAAGTGTCGAACAGAGAGATAAAGCGTATCTTGCAGAAGATAGTCAAACCTCATAGAAGAGACTGGAGCACCAGGCTACAAGATGCACTCTGGGCATACAGAACAGCATACAAAACACCCATTGGGATGAGTCCTTTCCACTTAGTTTATGGAAAAGCTTGTCATCTCCCTGTTGAAATAGAGCACAAAGCCTTTTGGGAAGTAAAGGAGTGCAACATGGCAATTGAGAATGCCGGAGTTGAAAGAAAGTTGCAACTGCAAGAACTGGAAAGCCTTCGCCTAGAAGCTTATGAGAACTCAAGACTATACAAGAAGATAAAGGCTGTACATGATCAGCACATCAAGAGAAAAGAGTTCCAACTTGGGAATTTAGTCATCCTTTACAAATCTCGACTGAGGCTCATGCCAGGCAAGTTGAGATCAAGATGGGAAGGTCCATACAGAGTAGAGAAGGCCGAACCATACAGAGTTTATCACCTAAGTCATCCTTCAAGCTCTAAACTTATTAAAGTTAATGGACATCATTTAAAGCTGTACCATGGCGAGAAGCTGAAGAAAAACAAGGAGCTCGAGATCTTCCTCTTAGAAGATTCCCACAAAGCCGAAGCCTGAGCTAGTGGAGCGTCCAACTTACGGACGTTAAAGCAAAGTGCTAGGTGGGAGACAACCCACCATGGTATGATCGTTCTTTTCTTTATTCTTAGTTTTTCTATTCAATAACTCTTCTCTTTATTAGTACATTTCGTGCATCTGCATTTCCATACTTTTATTTTAAAAAAAAAGAAAATTTCACGCGACGCGACCGCCTCATCGACGCGTTCGCGTCGCAGGAGCTGGGAGAAAATAATAAAAAAGAACAGAGAGTCACGCAAGAGCGTGGCTGGAGGCGTGCCAGTGGCACAACTCGACCCATGCGACCGCGTCACCGACGCGTCCGCGTTGAGTGGGAATATTGGCCTCCCACGCGGCCGCATGCCCTGGATTTCGACGTAAAAAGGGTGCACGACCGAAAGTTGTGCTAGAGTGGTGCTGGATTGGTGCTGAACGCACAATTCTTCCCACGCGGCCGCGTGACCGACGCGACGCGGCCGCATCATATCCTTCTCATGACCACTCACGTGATCGCATGCCCCACGCGATCGCGTCACCCCAAATTTGGTAAAAATAAACTTTTAAACAGAGAGTTGTGCGAGTGCGAGGCTACCCTCGCGCCAGTAGCATGAAACGGGTCACGCGACCGCGTCAATCAGTATAAGCGCAAGTCGCGCGACCGCGTGCCCTACGCGACCGCGTCGATTGTGCCGCACAGCTTCCCTGATTTGCCACTTATCTTATCTTTTTCTCCCTAAATCCTATTTTCTTTTTTTCCTTTTTATTTCTTCCTCCTTCCTTCTTCCTTCTTCCTTCTTTCTCACTTTTTACACTCTCCCTCTCTCTCTCACCCCTAGTAACAAGGTTTTCTTTTCTTCTTCCCTCCCTTACTTTTCTATTTTTCTTCTTATTTTTCTATTTTATCTTCTTTTCTTTTCTATTTACTTTCATTATTCATATTTTCTTTTTCTTTCTTTTTCCTTTTTACATGGTGTTATAAATTTATTTGAGTCATTATTTCTCATTATATGCTTGTGGATGGTTGGAAATTTGTTTGGCAATTATATATTATTTTTTTAAAAAGGGTTGCTTGCATGTTCACTCTAATACTTTCCATACCTTATTCACCATGCATGCTATGTGTTTGTGAAAAAGCCAATATGGCATTATGCACTTTTCTACGTTATTCTATTCTACTATTAAATGCCTGTTTTTCACAAAACCCCTTTCATATTTTATTCGTTGAAAATAATTGTTAATACAAACGTGATGGTTTGTTACGAGTGATGCTTGATCTACGCTACTCATGCCTTTGCCAGCATGCCAATAAACATCTTGCATCCAATTACCCAAACATGCACTTGCTTTATTACCTTTGATGAACTTTTCACATGTAGTCATGACCATGTGTTCACTTCATTTATCTTTAATGTGCATTGTTTGCCACCCATACCATCATATTCCTTGCTTTACTCCTTGACATTTTGACATACTTCCTCTTTTCTCCCTTTCAGGATGGCCACCAAGAAAGAAAAAGAGAAAGCTACTTCCAAACCACCAGAAAGAAGAGGAACAAAAAGAGCATTAGTGGCAGAGTCCTCTTCAACTGCGGTCAAATCCTCAACAAAAAGAACTAAGAGGATTATAAAGGTTGATGAAAAGGAGAAAGTCTTCCCAGCAAAGGACACTGCGCAATTTTCCAATCGCTACTGTGAGCAGATGTTCCCCATCCTGGCAGAAAGGAGCTACAACAACGAATACCTTCTTATCCTCTCGCCCAATATTTCTAATTTTGTTGAGCCGCAAATTGAACAAAGACAATGGGGTTTCCTACAGAGATAGCCGAGGCAGGTCAATCTTTCTTGGGTAGTCGAGTTCTACTCCAACTTCCACCTGCCAACCCTGCAGTCTGTCTTTGTCCGTCAGAAGCAAGTCCCCATTACAGAAGAGGCCATTCAAAGAGCTCTAGATCTTCCCCCTATTCCAGAGGGATTGGACGCCTTTCAAGAAGCCGCACTCAAGCGCCAGATGTACCAATTTGACTAGGACGCCGTTCTCAGAGTTATCGCACTACCTGGCAGCCGTTGGATCTACGGATACCATCGTACCCGTCCTAAGGGAATATCGGCTTCAGTACTTACCTTGGAGGCTCGCGTATGGGCACAGATCATGTCCCATTACGTCTTTCCGAGCACTCACGAGTCCTCCTTCACTGCAGACATGGCCGTTCTACTATGGTGCATCCTTACAGACCAACCTTTGAACCTACCAAGACACATCCGTAATGCCATGGGACACGTACAAATTGCGGGCAACTTACCTTTTTTCGCCTTGGTCTCAGATCTTGTCTCAGCAGCCGGAGTCTCCTACAGAGCTGGGGACACCAAAGCCATGCTTCCACGGGATGATCAGTATGTCCCTAACGGGAAAAACATCAGACCTCCACCAGCCGCCACAAGCTATCCTACTGAACCGGTTGAAGATATTCCTTCTTCAACACCATAAGCACCTACAACAGACCAACTACTCCATCAGATACTCGAAAGGTTGGATCAGCAGGAACACAAAGCTAAGATGAGAGAGTGCCATAACAAGTGCCGATTCACATACCTCAAGGAGCTGATTATGGGAAAATTCAAGGACTCAGACACCCCGGACTCCACTTCCTTTACCAGCACAGGGAGCCATGATGGTCCCGACTGTGGAGATACTGCTACCAGCCCACCTTTGTTTCTGACAGATGGCACCGAGGACTGTGCAAAGCCTTAAGTGTGGGGAGGTCGGTCAGTACCTGACTTCCGGAGGTAATTTCTCTTCCCTAAACACCAATAAATTAGGATATTTAGTTAGATTTTTCTTTTGTAGAATAGGATAAATTTCATAGTAATAGATTAGTTGCATGCATGTTTTGCTTGATTGAAAAGACAATAAGTTTCTTCTAAGACCCTATCTTTGGAACAAAATTTCACTAATTTTAATCAAAACTTCTATGTTAAATTTGCTTGAAGTTGTAATTGGAACATGATTTTTAAACTAAAGAACACACAACCTGTGAGATTTGAGCCTTTATGAATGGTTACATCATTTAACCATAATTATTTTATTCTTGTGTGTTTACTTCTCTATGATTGTAATCTATATTTTGTTTCATCTTATATGTCTAATGTTTATTATATTTATATGTTTGCATATGATTGAGGCCATTAATTATTTAGCTCACTTATCCAAATTAAGCCTACCCTTTCAATTACCTTTGTTAGCCACTTTGAGCCTTTAAATCCCATTTGTTCTATATTTTACCACATTACTAGCCTTAAGCAGAAAAATAATTATATATCCCAAATTGAATCTTTGGTTAGCTTAAGATAGAATTGTGTGTCAATTAAGTATGGGAAATTGTGGGAACAAAAGATAATAAGGGAATGTATCATGATAATATACTGAGAATTTGGATACCTACTCATGTGAAACTATAAGAATTAAAAATCTATGTGTATTGATAAGCTATGTTTATTTTTATGTTTATGTTGAAAAAAAAATATTCAATAAATAAATAAGGGGACAAAATTACCCCAATGTTAAGTTAAGAATTCAAAGATCAATGCATGTATGATAAAATTAAAATAAAAAGTTGATACATGAGTATGGAATGTGAAAAGAGTTCCTGGGTAGCTAGGTATGAATTCTAGAGTTATATAGAATATATATAGAGGTTAGGTGAAAGCTTGGGTTAATTAAAGATTTAGTTTATAAGCTTACTTAGCCATATATGTATCCTTACCCTTACCTTGGCCCCATTACAACCTTGAAAAGACCTCATGATGTTTGCATTGGTATATTAAATGTTGTTGATTGGTTAGGAGAAGAATAAAAAAATTAGAGAGCATGATTAGAGAAGGATAGAGTGATTGTCCTATACACTAGAGAGATTAGAGCGTACATACATCATCAATGAGGGTTCAATGCTTAAATTTCTGTGTTCCCTGCTTTCATGAGCTACCTTCTTTCATTTTTATCTGTTCTTACTGTATAAGAATTGAATTAGTGGAATTTGATTTGTAATTGTTTTGAAGAGCTTATTTACTATTGATCAAGTGGACAAGAATCATATAGTTGCATTCATATATATAGGTTGCATTGCATTGCATGAGTTTTACATGTTCCTACTCATTTATTTTATCTCCTTCAACTAAGCATGAGGACATGCTAATGTTTAAGTGTTGGGAGGTTGATAAACCACTATTTTATGGTTTATATTATGTTTAATTATGTGGTTTTATCATGATCTTTACCCACTTATTCATTAAATAAGCATGCATTTATAATTCCTTCCTAAATATGCTTTATGATTGAAAACTTGCTTCCTAGGGATTTTTAATTATGCATTTTAATTCTCCTTTGTTCCATTCAATGCCGTGATCTGTGTGTTAAGTGTTTCAGGCTTTATAGGGCATGAATGAGTTGGAGATTGGAAAGGAAGCTTGCAAAAATGGAAGGAACACAAGAAATTGAGGAGATGACCAGCGAGAAGTGACGCGGCCGCATGGCTCACGCGACCGCGCGGATTGGAATAGCACAAGTGACGCGGAGGCGTGGACGACGCACCCGCGTGGCAAAGCAAAACGCAGAATGACGCGTCCGCATGAATGACGCGATCGCATGACATGCGCGATCTGCATAATCTACAGAATTCGCTGGGGGCGATTTTGGGCCCTGTTTTGACCCAGTTCTCGGCCCGGAAAAGCAGACTAGAGCCAGAGAACATGCAGAAACCAAAGACAACATTCATTTTACACAGTTTTAGTTTTTAGATCTAGTTTTTCTCCTCCTCTAGGTTTTTTTTCTCTACACATTCATAGTTCTTAGGATTTTATTGCTTTTGCATTGGGATATTGAGAAGAGTTATTACCTCATCAAGACTTCGTCATTCTAGTTCGTTTTCTTTACTTGGCTTTACTCTTTCATGTCCTTTAATTTACTCAATTTTATTATTGGATTATTTTAGAATTTATTAATACAAGAGTTATTTTTATTTTTAATTGATTCCTTTGAGTTTTGTTTATCATGTCTTTCTTTAATTCTCTTTCCTATGTTATGAGTTCTATATTCACAATGAGCGAGTAGTTTCCTAACTTGATGGGGAGTTGATTGAAAGGAACCCTTGAGTTAGGGTGCTTAAAAGAAAAATTTTAATTAGGTTCATAGTTGGAATGTTCTCTAGTCACTGACACTAATCCTTTTCAATTGAGCGGATTGGAGCTTGTGAGTAGAAACTGCATTCCAACTTGTTTGACTTTCCCTTACCTAGTAAAAGATAACTAAACAGAACAACCTTCAATTATCAATTAATATTGAGAGTACTACGACAAGAATAGGGCTTCCAACTAATCTACTCCCAGTCAAGGCTTTTATTTAAATTACTTAATTTCTCCAATTTAATTTCCTGTTTATTCAACTCAAACTCTTTTTGAAAACATCTGATTAATAAAATAGCACACCTTTCTGCAACTCGTTGGGAGACGACCTGGGATTCATACTCCCAGTATTTTAATTTTAATTTTTGTGACAATCCTTCTAAATTGATAAGCGGATTTCTGGTTGGTTAAGAACTATACTTGCAACGCATATCTTATAACAATTCTTAACTCGCCAATTTCCGCCACGTCAACCTCTCGTTCCTTGCAAAACCCCAACCCTAGCAAAATTCCTAACCCCAATCCATTCCAAATGATTCATTCCTCTCTGGTTCTTCAATCCATTTGATGATGACGCGCGTTCCTTTATTGAGCTTTGATCTCAATCTCTGATTGTGAATGAGCTTCGATATTCTCTGCTCGCGAATGAGCTTCGATTCTCTGCTTATTGAGCTTCGATCCTCTGCTCCTCTTCTTGTTGAGCTTCGATTCTCTGTTCGTTGAGCTTCGATCTTCTGCTAATTGAGCTTTGATCTTCTCTGCTCGTGTTCATTACTGCCGGTCACTGTTCGATTATCACTGCTTGCATTTTTTTGTAAGATTCTCAATTTTGGCATTCTTCTGTAGGTACTGATGATCTTACCGTTCTTTCTCTATTCTATTTTAGCACCTTTTTGTGTTTTGAATCCTAATTTTTAGTTAAACTTGTTGCTATGTGCATTAATTTTAAACTTGTTCTGCTCTACTCTCACTACTCCAAAAGTTAGTCAAATCACGAACCTAACAGAAACTCTGCAATAGCCAGCAGCAGAGGCTGTAAATTGTTCTGTCACCGTCATTGTTTTTTAGCTCAAAGGCAGCACCAGCTTCGCAATCGGCATCATTGCTAAGGCCACGGAATTGCGAAAACCTTGGCGACTGAAATGGGAGATGTCGGATAAGGGGCTGAAAAAGTGGTCCGGAGACGGCAAAAATCGTGTTCCTCTCTTTTTGCGTTCATCTATACCGCCATCACAGTCGGTATGATGTTGCCTCTTTCCTTTCCCTTTTTTGTTTTAATGTTTTTGGTGATTTGATCCCTAATTCTAATACTGGTGATACTATTGCTGTTGCTATTTGCAATGATGACTCTGTCTCATCCTCAAAGCTTGTGATGCTTTCTTTGTGTTTTCGTAGGTACTGATGATTATGATTATATGATGGAGTAGAAGATTTTGATGACTTGTTATAGTGAGTTTGAACTTATTTGAGAAAAATAATGGAAGGACCACTTCCAATTTTCTTACTGATATTGTACTTTTGTATTTTCTTTCACAAGTCTTTAGTCTTCGTACAAGCCTTTCTCCCACCTTCAGCTCTTTGACCTTCTCTAATTTGCTATACATAAAATTTATAGACAACGGTAGTGATGAGCAGATATTTTATACGCTTTTTGGCATCATTTTCATATAGTTTTTAGTATATTTTGTTTAGTTTTTATTAAGTTTTTATAGGTTTTAGTGTTAAATTCACATTTTTGGATTCTACCATGAGTTTGTATTTTTGTACAATTTCAGGTAATTTTTGGCTAAAATTGAGGAGCTGGAGCAGAAGTCTGATTCAGAGATAGAGAAAGCACTGCAGATGCTGTCCAAATCTGACCTCCTTGCATTCGGAATTGCTTTTCTGGAGTTATAGAAGTCCAAATAGTACGCTCTCAATGGATATAGAAAGCTTACTTCCATAGCTTTCCAAAAATATATAATAGTCCATACTTTGCTTTGGATTAGAAGGCCCAAAACTGGACATCCAACGTCAGCTTCCTGCCCCTTTCCAGGCGTCCAGCGCCCAAAGAGCAGCGCCCAGCGTCCAAACGCCCAGGGAGGACCCCCTAGCTAGCGTTCTATGCCCTAGAGACCTCATAGCACGTGGATCTCATCAAATCTCAGCCAAACACTCACCAAGTGAGCCCTGAAAGTGGATTTTTGCACTAAAAAGACTGTTTAACCCTTACTAGTCATCTGTTTAGTATTTAAAGTATATTTTACATAATCATTCGATCAACATACGAGAGAACAGCCATTATTTTCGAGTTTTACTTTGTGTTTTACATTAGTATGAGTATCTAAACCTCCTAGGTTGAGGGGAGGAGCCTTGCTGAGCCCTATGAATTAATAAAAGTATTACTGTCTCTTCTTCGATCCGTGTTTGATTTATTTCTAAGATGTATATCCAATCTTCATCGTGGTGAATAGGATGATCAGATAATCAGCTCTGTTCATCACATTATGACGAACGTGCTTGACAAACACCCGCATCTACTTGGGTTCGTGTGAACACGTGGCCGGAAAGCACGAAACAACAGCTATGTTTATACATCTCTCAGATGGCTAATCCACGACTTCGTTGGGGACTTCTCGAGACACCAGTTCAACCGATTTCTGGGGAGATTAGGGTCTCTGTGGTATAGGCTAGAATCCATAGAAGCACCTTTCTCTGATCCAGAAGATTCAACCTTGTCTGTGGCATTTTGAGTAGGATCGCCAAGAAAATGAAATGCTAAGAGCTTCACCCTCCGTCAGATTGAATGACCACAGGCAATGGCATTTGATCTGGAGTAGAGGAGATCAATGACCACGGGCAATGGCTTTGATCACATATAGCCTGCCATAGAAGAAGATCATTCACAAGCAGAGAAGACAGTAGTACCAGAGTTAATTCAGAAAGGCAAAGCAACTCCAATTCTGAAGTCTATTCCTATTAGTATTTTCTACCTCTTTTGCTCTATTCATTTCAAGTCATACACTAATCTTACAACTTCAAATCAACAACCTTCTGATCTGCCTAACTAAGACCTGCAAGATAACCATAGCTTGCTTCAAACCACAATCGTCGTGGGATCG
The DNA here is from genome assembly GCF_059453495.1 of Arachis ipaensis. NCBI lineage: Eukaryota > Viridiplantae > Streptophyta > Magnoliopsida > Fabales > Fabaceae > Arachis > Arachis ipaensis. Next base: position 62,566,652 of record NC_142436.1, read on the forward strand.
ACCCTGACTTGCTCAGGTATTACTTGGACGACCCAATGCACTTGCTGGTACTACAGTACGAAGATGTGGGGATTCATGCTACCAAGTTTTTGGTGCCGTTGACGGGGATTATTGAGTTTGGACAAGTTGACGGATTGTCTTGCTCCCTAGATCAGGTAATTTTTATTTTTTGTTTAAGTCTTTTATTTTTGTTTTCTTCTTCTCTAATTTTCAAAAATCATTAAAAACTTTTTCAAAAAATATTTTTCTTTTCTTTGTTTGATCTTTGATTTTGAGTCTCTTTGTTTGTGTTCTTATTGAGTCTTTTATTTTGTTTTCTTCTTCTTCTTCAAATTTTCAAAAAAGAAAAAAAACCTTTTCAAAAATATTTTTATTTTCTTTGTTTAATTCTTGTTCTTGGTTAGAGTCTTACATGTTCCTGTTTTTCAATTCCCAAAAATTCTTAAACCTTTTACAAGAAATGTTTGTCCTTTCTTTTTTTAATCTGTGTTCTTAGTTTGAGTTTTTTTTATTTTTATTCTTAGTAATTTTCGATTTCTTTGAGTCTTCTTTTCTAAAAATTTTTAAAAAAATAATTTTTCTTTGTTTAAATCTTGTGTCAAGTCTTTAAGTTTGGTGACTTCTTGTTATTTTTCTTTTAATTTTCAAAAATTTGTGTTTAGTTTTCAAAAAATTTTAAGTTTAGTGTTCTTTTTATGTTCTTGTGTTCTTTGAGTCTTTGAGTCTTGTTCATTGTGTTCTTGTTAGTCTTCAAAGTGTTCTTGAGTATTTTTTGTGTTTTGATCTTAAAATTTTTAAGTTTGGTGTTCCTTTGTGTTTCCCTCCAAATTCGAAAATAAGGAGCATTAGATCTAAAAATTTTAAGTTTTGTGTCTTTTACTTGTTTTTCTCTTCCATCATTAAATTCAAAAATAAAAAATATCTTTTCTATCTTTATTTAATTATTATTTTCGAAATTTTTTCATTAAAAATTCTGATTTCAATTCAAAATTTTTATCTTATTTTATCTTAGTTTTCAAAATTTCAAAAATCAAATCTTTTCAAAATTAAAAATCTTATCTTTTTAAAAAATCTTATCTTTTTCTCTTCTTTTTCAAAATTTAAAAATCTCATCTTTTTCAAATTTCAAATTTCAAAAATCATATCTTTTTCAAAATCAAATTCAAAATCTTATCTTTTTAAATCTTTTTCAAATCTTTTTAATTTCTTAACTTATCTTTTTCTAATTTCAAATTTCAATTTCAAATCTTTTCTTATCTTATCTTTTTTTATTTTAAATTCAAACCTTTTCTTATCTTCTATCTTATTTTAAATTCAAATCTTTTTTTAATTAATATCTCCTCCTCTCTCTCCTCTTTTTCAAAACTACCTAACTAACTCTCATATCTTCTTAATTTTCGAAAACTTCTCCTTCTTCGCTCTCTTCTATTTTCAAAAATTTTACATTTATATTTTAAATCATTTTAAATTAATTAACTTAATTTTTGAAAATAATAAATAAATAAAATAAAAAAACATTTTAATTCTTAGTTACTTTTTCTATTTATACTTCTTCTCATCTCTACTCATATCACTCGACTTCTATCCCTCTCTCATCTTCCATCTTCACTTTTATTTCTCTCTTCTTTCTTCACATCTCACTTTATGGAGGAGCTTCTTGCCAATTGGCACAAAAAGCTTTCTTCTTTTCCTTCTTTTTTTTTTCTTCTTATTTATGACCAGGAACAGGAAAAAAGAACCCCTCTTGACTCCTTATCCTAAACCTGAGAAGACTCTAAGGAGGCGTTTACATCAAGCTAGAACAAAACACTCCGGAAGCGTCCTTTCAGAAAACTTTGAACAAGAAATAGGAGACATGGCCGAACCTGAAGGTGATGCCAGAAAGGTTCTTGGTGACTTCACCATGCCTACCTCTGACTTTTATGGCAGAAGTATCTCTGTACCTGCCATTGGAGCTAACAATTTTGAGTTTAAGCCTCAGTTAGTCTCTCTTCTGCAGCAGAACTACAAATTCCATGGACTTTCAATAGAAGATCCACATCAGTTTTTAGCAGAGTTCTTATAGATCTGTGATACTATAAAGACTAATAGAGTTAATCCTGAAGTCTACAAGCTGATACTCTTTCCCTTTGCTGTAAGAGACAGAGCTAAGCTATGGTTGGATGCCCAACCAATAGAGAGTCTTGACTTTTGGGAAAAGCTAGTTAATGCTTTTTTGGCTTAGTTCTTTCCCCCTCAAAGGATGAGCAAGATTATAGTGGAAGTTTAAACCTTGAGACAAAGAGAAGGTGAATCCCTCTATGAAGCTTGGGAAAGATGCAAGCAACTGATCAAGAGATGTCCTCCTGGCATTCTCTCAGAATGGTCCATCATAGGCGTGTTCTATGATGGCTTGTCTGAGCATTGGATAGCTCTGCAGGTGGATCACTCTACTTGAAGAAAACACCTGCAGAAGCTAGAGAACTCATTGAGATGGCTGCTAACAACCAGTTCATGTATACTTCTGAAAGGAATCCTATAAACCATGGGACCTCTCAGAGGAAAAGAGTTCATGAAGTTGATACTCTGAAGCCATATTGGCTCAGAATAAGATCTTGACTCAGCAAGTCAATATGATCTCCCAGCATCTGACTGGAATGAAAACTGCATCTTGCAGTACTCAGGAAGCTTCTCCTGAAGAAGAAGCTTACGATCCTGAACAACCCACCATGGAGGAAGTGAATTACATGGGAAAACCCTATGGAAATACCTACAATCCTTCATGGAGGAACCATCCTAATCTTTCATGGAAAGATCAACAGAAACCTCAGCAAGGTTTCAATAACAATCAAGGTGGTAGGAACCAGAATAGGTTCAATAACAGACCACCATTCCCATCTTCTCAAGAGAATATGGAAACCTCTAAGAAGATCTTTTATGACTTAGTCACTCTGGTTTCCATCCTCTCTAAGACCACTCATAGTTTCATTAATGAAACAAGGTCCTCCGTTAGAAACTTGGAGGTGTAAGTTGGTCAACTGAGCAACAGGATCACTGAGATTTCTCCTGAAAGTCTTCCCAGAAATACTGAGGTTAATCCTAGAGAAGAGTGCAAGGCTATAACCATGGAGGTAGAGGCCGAATATGGAGAGGATGGGGTGGCATTGAACGCTAGTGAAGGACATATCACTGGGCGTTCAACGCCCAATCTGGCAGCAAGCTTGGTGCTGATCTGGGTGTTCAACACCCATCCTGGCAGCAGAGCAGGCATTGAACGCCAGCCAGGAAGCACTGGCTGGGCGTTCAACGCTCAATTAGCCAGGCTTTCTGGTGCTGAACGCCAGTGAGGAACCCCTCACTGCGCGTTCAA